>NC_058522.1:29432824-39432824 GCF_904849725.1 Hordeum vulgare subsp. vulgare
GAGAGACTGGTGTATTCGATTTAGTTGAATTTCTTGACTCCGCGGTGCTGGTTATCGAGTTTATGGCGCCGCCGACCATCCAAAAAGTCAAAGATGGCGCCGGCATTTACTTATTATGGTCTCTTCTAATAGTGGTCCCTTGGTATTCAGGTTGTAAAATCCTCATAGGAACGTCGATTGTTATACCTTGTTTTTGTAATGGTCTATCTTATTTAAAAAGCCGAAAGATAAACAAGCTCTTGGAACCGAAGGTATGTCTGAGCATTCTGGGCAGGTCGCAAGAAGCCGCTTTTAGAAGGTTTGGAGCAACCGCAATTTTTCACCATATTACCTGCTTCCAATTTTTCACCATGCCACCGTGGGACCGCTTTCGCGAGCTCTGCCTTCTCCGGTTTGGCCCCCCCATCCGTGGCAGCCGACTGGCAGCCATCGGCCGCTTACCGTTTACCTCAACGGTCCAGGACTACGCCGACCGATTCCAAGCCCTGGCATGCCACGCGCCAGGCATATCCGGGACTTCGACGCCCTCACGATGACATTCTGGCGGCTGGGACGCCAAATTGGCCTTGGCCTCCTCCTCCTCCTCCTCCTCCTCTTTATGTCTTTTTTGAGCTAAATTACCTAATTATGTCTTTTTTGAGCTAAATTACGTAATTATGTCTTCTTGGAGCTAAATTGGCTAATTATCTCATTTTAGAGGAAAACACGCTAAGTTTGGAGGAGGAACTTACCGTAGTGGTCATCAAGGAGGAGAAACACCACGGTTGCTCGCGCCGGCTTCGTTTGGAGACGGTTGTCCTGGAGAAGGGTCGTGCGATGCCGCTCGGGAGTTATTCTGCAGAAAAGATATTTTGCAATGTCTCAGTTAGCATGATGACACTCAATTATTAATACTAGTTTATAATGAAACTCACCGTGCCAATCGAAGAGAAGACGGGCATCGGCGGAGGGACTTGACCGCTCTTCTCGCACAGACCCTGAAGAGTGGGTCGTATTAGTTAGTATTGAAACAGACATTACATACATGATTTGGCTAATGTGAAAAAAAACATACCACAAAAAGCTCGTACAGGGCCCGTTGACCCGCCTCATTCCGGGCCCTCTCCTCCTCAAGAAATCGTGCCGTGCTCTAGTCCCTCTCATCAAGAGCAGCCTGAAGAGCAGCCTGGCTTGCCAATCTCTCTTTCTCAAGAGCAGCCTGGTTTGCCGCTCTCTCTTTCTGAAGAGCAGCCTGAAAAACCATTCCTCGTTACCACAGTAATGATCTATGGTGACACACATAATGAAATGGATGAAAGTGTTCTTAGTCCGTACAAGTAACCTCGATGGCAAGTTCGACTGGCCGTGGACGACGCGTTATCTCAGGACAGTTGCTCGACTGGCGCGCCTTGATCTCCGGAAGAGTGAGTGGACAACGTATTATCCCATCTCCAATGGCTATCGAGCCATGGGGCCTCCCGCCACCAGATATCATCACCAGCTCTGGATCCAAAGGTTCCTGGCTAGGGTTAAAGTCATCCCCTTTCGTAGCCTTCCCCGCGTCCCTGTATGCCACGAGCTTCTGGTGGGATGATATGTTGGTGAAGTTACTGGGATCATCCAGGTCAGACTCAGAGAATGCCTTCGCCTTCTTGTACGAGGCAGTATGGGCCATGCCATAAACGTCATACAAGTGTGGCATCTCAGTCTTATTGTGATGCGCCTAAAAGAGAGGAACAAAATATTAGCATAAGAATGAATTGCATGAATCATGAAGCAAATCACATACCCAGTTTCGTCCAAACTGAAGTAAGTTGGCGCTGCCTTGATGGTGTGGCACACCAACCATTTGGCTACGCCGATCCTTTGCATTATCGTGGACGGCTCGCCAGCTGCCTGTGCACCACTCATCAACTAACGCCTCCCAACAATCCATCTTATCCGCACACCATCTCGGGGGCACCTGTAAGTTATTAGAAAGAATTTTCAGCGCTACGCCTATGAATGAAATCAAGAAAACTACGTAGAAGGACTTAAGAATAGGTAATTACCTTCATGTATTGCTCCTTCTTCAGAAACTTTCCGCGGCAATCCTTCTTCTCCTTCCGAATACCACGCGTGGCGTAGTAATCTCGAATAGCCTGCGGCCGAGCCTCGTGGTGCAAGTTCTGTAGTAACCGCCTACACTCGACCTCGAGAACCCTGGCCGCCGCCTCCTCATATCCATCCTCACACCTATAGAAGGTCTGCAATCAAACGTGAAAACACCGATTAGTACAATAATGAGGTATATGCTTAATTTCAGATTCTGTAAAAGGATAATTTACCCAAAAGCTCCTGATCACCATCTCGGCCCTCGTGTGGCACAAGACACCATCTATAATCTCCTCCGGCGGGGCCTGCGCAGCCTGGTAGTGCTCCCAGGTAAATCCTAGTGTAGGAACCTGACCCTCACCAGGCAACGTGACAAACCCTGGGAAATTTGTGCGGCAAAGCACACAAAGACGGAGTTCGGCCTGCGGACTCCAAGAGGGTGTACCCATCCCCTGCAGTATGATAAGGTTAGCGCATTAGATATTTGAACAAACTTGAAGGCAAAAGCTAAAAAAAGGGTAAATGTACTTACCTATCTCCTTCAGGTTTTATCACCGGCCTCTGCTCGCGGGTAGCCGGGGCGACCGGGAGACGTGTACTACCACGCTTGTACACGGTAGCCGGGGCCCCGTCCACCTGCACATCACCCTCGCTATCCGTAAGCTCATCCCCGCCATCCCCGCACCCTGAGCCACCCGGACCCTCGGTCCAATACGGCAACTCGGTACGATCCGGCCAAGGCTCCCATCCGGACCTCTCCACGTCAGGTGAAGCCTCCGGAACCGTAGTCTCCTCCGGCTGCTCCTGGGCCGAATGCACCTCGACCCGAGGCTGCTCCTGGACCGGAGTCTCATGGGACGAATGCCCGTGAACACCAGGCTCCTGGACCGGAGTCCCCGTAGCCTCCTCCGGAAACGGGTCGACCATACTAGTCCTATGCTCGGGTGAATGAGCTGGTGGTGGTGGCGAGGACGGCTCAACAGTCCTCCTGGATCTTCCGCGGCCACCACCTCTCCCTGTACCCTTCCCCTTCTTCCCTACCCGACCAGCACCTCTACCAGCGGGCAATGCCACCGACGAAGAAGAACCCCCGGCTGGTGTCGAAAGACTGTCTGCCAAGGCTCTACGGAGAGATAGGGGAGGAAGGGAAGTACCACCCCTCGTGCGGGGCGCCTGGGAAGAACCCGTCGAGCGCTCTGGACCCGCGCCCACCATCTTTCAACACCTGCCATGATAAAGATTAAAAGAAATTAGTACAACATAAAAAAATGGAATGACTGACATGAATAATAATATGTACATGAATAATAAATATTAAAATATATAGATATTATCTTCTGTTGCCCAGCTCTCCAAGGAGCCGGAACCCTAGCCTCCGCCGCACCTAACCCTAGCCGCGACGGCGCCATCTCACCGGCGCGTCCGCTCCAGCCCTCGCTCCCCTCCTCCCTGCCCTTACAACCTACGCCGGAGGCCCGGTAGGAACCCTAGTCCTACCAATTGGGTATCCATAGATTCCAGGCTGATCATGTCGCTCCCTCCACCACCGCCGCCGCTCAACACCACCACCGCCCCACTGCCGCAAACCACCACCACCGCCCCGCTGGGACCCAACCCCCGCCGCCGAGCGTAGCCCCCACTACCTACGGGCTGCCGTCGCTGCCGTGAGCCACCCCGGCCTTCCAGCCACTCCACGGAGGGGCGCCGCCACTGCCGCCGTAGCTGCTGCTGCAGCACTACCACGCCGCGGGCACTCCCTGGCCGGTGTGGCCGGCCACCACCGCGCCGCTGGGGGGCTGCCCCAACAGTCGCTACCGGCCACCACGGCGCAGGCGTCGGGGGTCGGGGTAGGGGGTCGGGGGTCGAGGGTGACTGTTGTCGGGGGTCGGGGGTCGGGGGTCGAGGTTACCTATAAAACTTTCCAGGTTACCTATACTACTTTATAAAACTTTCCACGTTCCATAAAAAAATATTTCATGCCGGGGTGTCGTCGAGATGTCGTGTCGGGGCGTCGTGTCGGGGTTTCGGGGCATCGTGTCGGGTGTCAGGGGTGTCGTCGAGATGTCGTGTCGGGGCGTCGTGTCGGGGTTTCGGGGCATCGTGTCGGGTGTCAAGGGTGTCGTCGAGATGTCGTGTCGGGGCGTCGTGTCGTGGTTTCGGGGCATCGTGACGGGTGTCAGGGGTGTCGTCGAGATGTCGTGTCGGTGCGACAACTACTATTGTGAGCTGTTGTAATATCCTCAACGTTGTGGCTAGTGCAAGCATAGGCGGCGACCGGAGGGCTCTACACGGTCAACTACAAACCTAACAACTAACCTAACACACAGTAGGTAATTAACAACTAACCTAACAACTAACCTAGCTCGAGGGGTAATACCACTAACAACTAACCTAATTACCACTAACAACTAACAAGTAACCTAACTAACCTAATTACCAGTACGTAACCACTAACAACTAACCTAACTAACAATAGGTAATTAACAACTAACCTAACTAACCTAATTAATGAATTAAACGAAAAAAGGAAAAAAGGACTCACCGAGGAGGAGGAGGGCCGCAGGAGGGGGGGCGCAGGGCGGCGGTGGGGTGTGTAGGTGGGGAGGTGGGGGGGAGGCGGCGGCGGTGCGGCGGCGGCGGCGGTGGGGCGGCGGCGGCGCTGGGGGCGCTGGGGGCGCAGGGCGCAGGGGCGCAGGGAGGCCCGCAGGGGGGGTCGCAGGGCGGCGGTGGGGAGGTGGGGGGGAGGCGGCAGCGGTGGGGCGGTGGCGGCGGTGGGGCGACGGCGGCGCTGGGTTCGACGGCGCTGGGCGTGCGTGGGAGAGAGAGAGCGCGTGGGAGAGAGAGAGTGCGTGGGAGAGAGGAGAGAGGTAGGCGCGCGGCGCCGTTAACTTTTCGGGGGTCCATCCCTTTGCCGTCTGCCACTGATCCCCTTTGCCATCCGCCACGGACGGCAAAGCTACTCAGGCGGACGGCAAAGGGGGGAGAGAGGAGGGGTGGGGTGGGACAACTTTGCCGTCGGCCATCCCTACCTTTGCCGTCTGTCAGCAGACGGCAAAGAGGTGGCTGATGGCAAATATATATTTTGCCATTAGCCTCCTCTTTACCGTCTGTTTTTTGCCAACGCACGGTAAAGAGGTTCTTCGCCGTCTGCTGGCTGACGGCAAAGATTTGGCGGACGGCAAATATAGGAATTCCAGTAGTGAAAGACTTCATCGATTCTCATTGGGAGCTTTGAATGCCCTATTCCTCGTGTCAAGATGAAGTATGATTTGCTTGTTGGGGAGATACATATCCCCATTGAGGTGACTTAGTGGCTATTCGAAAATTTTCCGTTCTCTCTAGCGATTCGAGAAGGTTTTGTCATAAGGACTTGATCAATCCCACTAACGGATTTCTTTCGATGACCATGAAACGGATGAATCAAAGAGTCACATACCTCTATTTTGAGCTTTCCTTTTCTGTTGTTTAGAAGAAAAATGATAGAATTAGTTTAGCTTTTCCTGTTTTCTGTTTTAGCGTCCCGGAGAAAAATACCTCGAAAATAAAAGTTCTCCGATGGTCCTGAAAATTTAGTATGATTTTTTATGGAATTTTTGAAATTTTTTGGGCCTGAGAGCTGGTCAGGGGGCCTGACCAGTGGGCCACAAGCCACCCCACCGCCACCTACCCCCCTGGTGGCGGGGTGCAAGCTTGTGGGGGGCACAGGCACCCCCTCCACTGATTCCAGCTCCCAGCCTCTTCTTCCACCTCGAGAAAAAATTGTTTCGCAGCTCAAACCCGTGTTCTTGCTCATTTGGCTGTGATTTTCGATCTCCTTGCTCAAAGCACCATTCTCCGAAATGTTTTGGGGAAATTCCTCCTTGGTAAGTGACTCCTCCATTGGTCCAATTAGTTTTTGCTCTAGTGCTTTATCCTTCGCGAATTCTTGCTACCTTGGTGACCCTGTTCTTGAGCTATAAATGTTGATTTTAGCTGGTTCCAAGTAGTTTTAGCACATGATACGGTCTCTAGGCACTAGTAGGAGTAGTTGCTACAAGTTGGGTTGATCCTTGTTCACTATTCGTTCGAAGTCTCTAAAAATTTCAGACTTTTTCAGAGCTAGAAAAAGGAAAAGATGAGGAGGTTCTTGAGAGGCTCTTCAAGCCGTAACCACAAGGAGGATGAGAAGAACCACCCCAAGTACGTAGTCCCTCGAGTCACAGAAGTTCGAGCGTGCGAGTGGCCAAGTGATGAATTTTTGCGCGCCGCCGGACTTTATGCAGACTTTTATTACTTGGTGGAGAACGCAGGTCTTACTACGTCCGTTGAAGATAAGTGCCCACAATATCTCCTCCTCACCAATATTTTCATTCAAAGCTTCAACTTTTATCCGAGGAAGAATCCTCCCATGGTTGAGTTCATGATTTACGATATCCCCCAGTGCATGACGCTGCAGGACTTTTGCAATGTATGCAAATTACCTTATGTTGGGGATATCCGTGACCCTCGTCCACGGGACTTGGAGGATTTCATTGGTTCCATTGCTGTTGGAGAGGAGAGAGGAGTGTCTCACGCTAGAATTCCTAGCATACATTTTCCTATGCTTCGGTACTTCTCACTATTTGTGGGAAAATGTTTGATTGGCCGTGGGGAGGCTGGATCACTTAGTTCTCCAGACCTTGCGGTTTTGCGCGAAGGCCTTTATAACGATAAGACCTGTAGCCTGGGCGCTATAGTAGCTCAACGGTTGAACCTGAACCGTTCTAAAGGTGTTGTCTATGGAGGAATCTATGCTACCCGTCTTGCCAGACACTTTGAGATACCCATTAGACTGGGAGAGGAAGGAGAGATGCTTCTCCCTGAGAGATATCTGGATTATGACAGCATGGTTCGCCGTGATTTTCTGGATAGAGATGCTAGTAGACGGATGATTTATAATCTGGTGATTAGTCAGGGTACTCGGGAGACTATTACTTTGCGTGCTCCTTCTTTGTTTGATCTTCATGAAGGCAGGTACACTATTATGCCCGCGGACATCTACGCATATTGGGGCTTCGCCCAACCACAGGCGCCCGCGCCCGAGCTGCCAGTCGAGTACCAAACGCCAGTTTATCAATGGGAGCCAGAGGATCTCACACAGCAGTGGCATCCGCAGTCTGCTCCGGAGTATCCTGGAGCTGGTTATTTCCCACCATGGGAGTAGACCAAGCTAGGCCAAAAGCCTAAGCTTGGGGGAGTACGTGTTCTCACCGACTTTATATTCATGCTTATGCTTTCACTCTGTTAGCCGGTGTTTACACTTTGCCACTGTATTATCCATGCTAGATTCTTTTCGTTTTCTTGTTTTCTTGTTTTGTGTCCTTTTGAGAAAACCCATAAAATAATTCTTTCTTCTTTTGCTTGTTGGGAGCTTTCCTATGTAAATAGTTTTCTTTTTCTTTGTGTCAAGGTAGAAGATATTGGTTACAATGTTTATTGGTTCTTGCATGCTTACCTGTTTAGCTTTCAAAGAGCCATATTATTTTGTCTTCCCCTTTGTGTTTGCCTACAGATTCAGCTTAGTCCAATGCGCTCATTATCATTTTCATCGTTCGGTCGTGCAAATGGAAGGCAACAATGATGGTATATGACGAAGTGACTAAGACTGAAAAGCTGGTATGAACTCTATCTATTTTGTTTTTTGTAAATATGACTAGCTTGTCGACCCAGATTTTGCTTTTTTGTGAGAAAACCATGTTTGCAATGACAACTTAGAGATCATAGTTTCTGATGCCATGCTTATTTAGCTGAGAGCTTATTATGGTTTGTCTTGATTGCCAACATAGATTTTGAGATAACTGTGATGTAGTATGATAGGATGGTATTCTCCTTTGAATGTTTCAAGTGGCTTGACTTGGTGCATGTTCATGCATGTAGTTGAAACAAAATCAACATATCCTCTATGATGTTCGTGTTCATGGTGATTCATATCCTGTTCATGCTTGCCTCTAATGTTAGTCAAACTCATTGCATCTTGATGACTGTTGTCGCTCTCTAGTTGGTCGCTTCCCAGTCTTTTGCTAGCCTTCGCTTGTACTAAGCGGGAATACTGCTTGTGCATCCACTTCCGTAAACCCAAAAGTTTTTCATGAGAGTCCACCATACATACCTATTTGCAGTATCTACCTGCCGTTCCAAGTAAATTTGCATGTGCCACTCTCTAAACCTTCAAGAAATAAATCTGTTTTGCATGCCCGAACCGCTCATGTGGTGACAGAGGGCTATTGGTATCTTCCATGCTTGGAGTGTTATCCTCGACATGTATTTATTCACAGTCATTCACGAGAAATGGGACGGTATTTGGGATGCCCAGTTCCATGCTTAAATCGAAAACATAACTGTAAAACAAGACTCCCCCCGGATTGATGTTAGTATGGACGGTTCCCAAGGATTCGGCTAGCCGTGGAGTGTGATTGATTGGTGGTGGGGGAGTGAAAACTTTACTTTTCTGTTTGGGAACCTCCTATAGCATGAGTAGCATGGAAGATATTGAGAACTCTTGGTCATTGCGTTGACAATGAAAGCATGCCACCAAAAATTATTACCTCTGTTTTCAAAGCTTGAGCTCTGGCACCTCTCCAAATCAATGCTTCCCTCTGCGAAGGGCCTGTCTATTTATTTTCCTGTCGAGTCATCCTCCTCTTTTATAAGCACCAATTAGAGAGCACCTCTGTCATTTTTATGCTTTGGTTTTGATTGATATTGAGTATGACTATGACTGGATCTTCGTTGCTATGAATTACAATGTTTAGTCAGCCCTTGATCTTTGAAAGTGCTCTCCATTTATGTCTTGCGGTCTCAGAAAAAGCTAGCGAGATACCACCTATTCATATTGCTTCATGCTTGTTTTGATTGAAGTGTTGGTATTTGAAACTCATTATTATTTGCTCATTAGCTGATTATGCCATTGATATTAGTTTACTGTGAGACCTTTGTGTCATTTGCTTATGTGGTTAACTTGTGATCTTGCTGAAATTTTGGTTATGAGTTAGACATAGTTGCAGCAACAAGATCAAACAGAGTTTGTCAAAGTTTTTCTTTCTCTCTCAGTTTGTCAACTGAGTTGCTTGAGGACAAGCAAGGTTTTAAGCTTGGGGGAGTTGATACGTCTTCATCGTATCTACTTTTCCAAACTCTTTTGCCCTTGTTTTGGACTATAATTGGCATCATTTGAATGGAACTAACCTGGACTGATGTTGTTTTCAGCAGAATTGCCTTGGTGTTATTTTTGTGCAGATATCAAAGTTCTCCAAACGTCCTGAAAATTTACGAGGAGCAGTTTTGGAAAATATCAAAAATATCTGCGCCAAGTTCCACCTCAGGGGCTGGGCCAGTGGGCCACAAGCCCCTGCTCCACCACCACCCCCTGGTGGTGGTGGGCAGGCTTGTGGGGCCCACAGGCACCTGCCGACCCCAACTCCAGATCTATAAGTTGCCTTTCGTCCCAGAAAAAATAAAAAGAGAAGTTTTAGTCGTGTTTTCCATACGGAGGCGCCGCCACCACCTGTTCTTCATCTGAAGCGCAGATCTGCAGTCCGTCTTGGGCTCCGGAGAGGGGAAATCGTCGCCATCGTCATAGTCAACCTTCTTCCCTCTCCAATTCCGTGAAGCTCTTCGTCGTTCGTGAGTAATCTATTCGTATGGTCGCTGGGCGGTGATGAGTAGGATGAGATCTATCATGTAATCGAGTTAGTTTTGATGGGGATTGATCCCTAGTATCCACTATGTTCTGAGATTAGATGTTGCTACTACTTTGCCATGCTTAATGCTTGTCACTAGGGCCCGAGTGCCATGATTTCAGATCTGAAATTATTATGTTGTCACCAATATATGTGTGTTTTAGATCCGATCTTGCAAGTTGTAGTTACCTACTATGTGTTATGATCCGGCAACCCCGGAGTGACAATAACCAGAACCACTCCCGGTGACGACCAAAGTTTGAGGAGTTCATGTGTTCACCAAGTGCTAATGCGTTGGTCCGGTTCTTTATTAAAAGGAGAACCTTAATATCCCATAGTTTCCTTTTGGACCCCGCTGCCACGGGAGGGATGGACAAGAGATGGCATGCAATGTTCTTTTCCCTAAGCACGTATGACGACACATGGAATGCATGCCTACATCACATTGACGAACGGGAGCTAGCCATATATCTCACCGTGTTATAGCTGTTGCATGATGAATATCATCCAAACAAAACACCGACCCATTGCCTACGAGTTTGTCCTACTATTTCTACTGCTATTACTTGTCTTGCTCTGCTGCTGCTACTACTGTTGCTACTGCTGCTACTTGTCTTGCTCTGCTGCTACTGTTGCTACTGCTGTCACTTGGTTTGCTCTGCTGCTGCTACTACTATTGTTGCTACTACTGTCGCTTGCTACTTTTGCTACTTGCTACTGCTGTCACTACTGCTGTTCCTTGCCACTGCTATTGCTTGTTACACTGCTACTACCTGCTACACTGTTGATTTGCCAGACCGTTGATGGGAATTGACAACTTCCGTCAAAGCGGCAACGGAAGCGCCATTGATACAATCGTTAGATATAGTGTGTCGTCAACAGATCGTTTCTGACATCGTTGTTATCATATTATTTTTCTGTTACTACTGTGCTTGCAGATACTAATCTTTCAGGTGTGGTTGAATCTGACAAATTCAGCTGCTAATACTTGAGAGTATACTCTCACCTCCTGAGGCTTATCAACAAATTGGGTCGAATACTCTACCCTCGAAAACTGCTGTGAACCCACGCGCTGGTGGGCCATCAACAACATTCTTCCAGTTTCATTACCGAGGAGTGCTATCAGCATTCTTCTGGTGCCGTTGCAGGAGAAGGTTTGTTGTTATAAGCATTCATCTAGTTAACACCAGAGATTGCGCAGATCAGGGAGGTATTGCTATATTCTCTGAGTCACTTGGGATTTATATCTGTTGATCACTATGAAGAATCTGAAGGATCCAAAAACCAAAGTCTTGCCCTCAACTACGAGGGGAGGTAAGGAATTGCCATCTAGCTCTGCACTTGATTCACCTTCAGTTATGAGTAAGTTTGCGACATCACCTCCTGCTAGAAATCTTGATATGTCGCCTGTGCTTGATGATACTATGCTTGATACTATGCCTGATACTGCTAGAGATGTTATGCTTGATACTGCTAGAGATGCTATGCTTGATACTATGCCTGATGATACTATGCTTGATACTATGCCTGATACTGCTAGAGATGCTATGCTTGATACTGCTAGAGATGCTATGCTTGATGCCATGCTTGATGATGCTAGAGATATGGCTTTGCCTAATGTTCCTCTAGGAGTGTTCCTTGATGTTCATATTGCTAGAGTTACTGCCAATGCTTGTGATGCTTCTGATACTGCCGATACTATTGAGATAGAACCTGCTTTTGCTCCTGCTAGATCTAGCTCTCCTGGATATGAATTGCCTGATATACCTGACGGTTATGTTATGGAGGGAGAGATAGCTGAGGATTTTCTTGCGTGTAAGGATGCCTATGACTCTAAGAAATTACTTCTCAAGTGGAAGGAAAAATCTCGGGAAGCTAAGATGAAATACGACCCAAAGTTTGCCACTTCACCTATCTTTATCACCGATAAGGATTTGAATTCTCAGTCGATCCTGAGATAATCTCTCTAGTCGAATCTGATCCTTTTCACGGTTACGAGTCTGAGACGGTCGTAGCCCATCTTGCCAAACTACACGATATAGCCACCCTTTTCACTAATGAGGAGAAGATCCGCCACTACTATATCCTTAAGATGTTTCCTTTCTCTCTAAAGGATGATGCTAAATCCTGGTTCACCTCTCTTGCTCCTGGATGTGTGAGTAGTCCCTAGGAGATGGTCTATTACTTCTGTGAGAAATATTTCCCTGCCATAAGAAGCAAGCTGCCTTGCAGGAAATATACAACTTTGCTCAACTCCAAGAAGAGAGTCTTCCACAAGCTTGGGGAGGCTCGTCCAGCTACAGAATGCTTTGCCTGATCACCCTCTTAAGAAGAACGAGATACTTGATATCCTCTATAACTGACTTACCGATGCTTCTAGAGACCATCTAGATAGTTGTGTCGGTTGTGTTTTTAGGGAACAAACTGTAGAACAAGCTAAGACTCTACTGAATAACATCTTGATCAATGATAATGCTTGGACTATTCCCGAACCACCTCCTAAACCAACTCCTAAGAAAAGAGGTATTCTATTCCTCAGTCCCGAAGATATGCAAGAAGCCAAGAAATCTATGCAAGAGAAAGGCATTAGATCTGAAGATGTCAAAAATCTACCACCTATCGAAGAGATCCATGGTCTCGATAACCCGATACAGGTAGTAGAAGTGAATTCTCTGTGTAGGTTTGATGAGAGTGATATTCCTTTTGATAAACCTGCTAGCCTATGCTTTGATGAATTTGACAACTTTGCTGCCAAACAACAGAGTTTCAATGATTATGTTAGCAGACACTTGGAACAAAGTACTCGTATGCTTAGCCATTTAAGTGCTTGTGTAGATAGAAATGTCAATGATATGAAGCTTCTGAGTAAACATGCCTCTATGATTACTACTTAGGTAGAACAAGTACTTAAAGCTCAGAATGACTTGCTCAATGAATTAAATTACAACTCTGTCAGAGTTATTACTAGAGGAGGCAAAATGACTCAGGAACCTTTGTATCCTGAAGGTCATCCTAAGAGAATTGATCAAGATTCTCAAGGAGTCAATGCTGATACACCTAGTCATCCTAAGGAGAAGAATAAGGATGATAGAAACCGACATGCCAGTTCACCAAATATTGTCACACCAGAAGAACCTAATGATATTTTTGCGTCTGATGCAGAAACACAATCTGGTGATGAACATGAACCTGGTGACAATATGGATAGTGATGTTCATAATAATGCTCAAACTAGCAATGATGAGGATGTGGAGGTTGAACCTACGGTTAATCCTGATAACCCACGACCTAAGAAATACGATAAGAATGACTTCACTGCTAGGAAGCATGGTAAAGAAAGAGAGCCATGGGTTCAGAGACCTATGCCCTTTCCTCCTAAGCCATTCAAGAAAAAGGATGATGAGGATTTTGAGCGCTTCGTTGAGATGATAAGACCCATCTTTCTGCAGATGCGGTTAACTGATATGCTCAAGATGTCTCCATATGCCAAGTACATGAAAGATATCGTGACTAATAAACGGAAGATACCAGATCTTGAGATCTCCACCATGCTTGCCAATTACACTTTCAAAGGTGGAACTCCAAAGAAACTTGGTGATTCCGGAGTGCCCACTATACCTTGCTCCATTAAAGGAAACTAAGTAAGAACTGCCTTATGTGACCTTGGAGCCGGTGTTAGTGTTATGCCGCTCTCTCTTTATCGTAGACTTGAGTTGGATAAGTTGACACCCACTGAAATTTCTATGCAAGTGGCCGACAAATCAACTGCTTTCCCTATCGGCATTTGCGAGGATGTGCCTCTTGTGGTTGCTAACACCACTATCTTAACAGACTTTGTTATCTTGGATATTCCCGAGGATGATGCCATGGCTGTCATCCTCGAAAGACCCTTTTTAAACACTGCAGGGGTTGTTATAGATTGCAACAAAGGCAAGGTCACTTTCCACGTCAACGGTAATGAGCACATAGTGCACTTTCCGAAGAAACGATATCAAGTACATTGCATCAATGCTATCGAAAAGACTTCATCGATTCTCATTGGGAGCTTTGAATGGCCTATTCCTCGTGTCAAGATGAAGTATGATTTGCTTGTTGGGGAAATATATATCCCCATTGAGGTGACTTAGTGGCTATTAGAAAATTCTTCGTTCTCTCTTGCGATTCGAGAAGGTTTTGTCATAAGGATTTGATCAATCCCATTGACGGATTTCTTTCGATGACCATGAAATGGATGAATCAAAGATGCACATACCTCTATTTTAAGCTTTCATTTTCTCTTGCTTAGAAGAAAAATGATAGAATTAGTTTAGTTTTTCCTGTTTTCTGTTTTAGCATCCCGGAAAAAAATACCTCGAAAATAAAAGTTCTCCGATGGTCCTGAAAATTTAGTATGGTTTTTTTCTGGAATTTTTGAAAATTTCTGGGCCTGAGAGTTGGCCTGGGGGCCAGACAAGTGGGCCACCAGCCCTGCCACCGCCACCTACCCCCCTGGTGGCGGAGTGCAAGCTTGTGGGGCCCACAGAGACCCCCTCCACTCATTCCAACTCCCAGCCTCTTCTTCCACCTCCAGAAAAAATTGTTTCGCAGCTCAAACTCGTGTTCTTGCTCATTTGGCTGTGATTTTCGATCTCCTTGCTCAAAGCACCATTCTCCGAACTGTTTTGGGGAAATTACTCCTTGGTAAGTGGCTCCTCCATTGGTCCAATTAGTTTTTGCTCTAGTGCTTTATCCTTCGCGTATTCTTGCTACCTTGGTGACCTTGTTCTTGAGCTAGAAATGTTGATTTTAGCTGGTCCCAAGTAGTTTTAGCGCGTGATACGGTCTCTAGGCACTAGTAGGAGTAGTTGCTACAAGGTGTGGTGGGTCTTCATTCACTTTTCTCTTGAACTTCAAAAATTTCAGCAAAAGGAAATTATGTTCAGGAGGAAGTTTCATGGTGGTTCCAGAAGTAAGAAGGGTCCTCGTCTCTCTTTCGGGAGCCCGAACCTTTTCAACTAAGGGACGCACCGGTACAACCATGTGAATGGCCTTCCGATGAGTTTATGATCGAAGCAGGTTTCAAGGATGAGTTTGATACACTTGTCCGCAATGCCGGTTTAGAAGAATTCCTCTCAGATAAATGTGAATAGCATGTTTTGCTCACCGCCTATTTCGTGCGTAGATTTAAATTTTCTCAGTTGGCCGTGACTCATCCATGCTGTTTGATCTGTACGATAAATCCTATAGCGTGGATTTGGAGGATTTCAATAGGATTTGCAAGATACCCGATGGGGGTAGTATTAATGATCCTTCTAAATCTTTGGTCAGAGACTTTGTCTCCAGTATAACTGTTGGAGAAACCAGAGATATCACGCAAGCCACCATAGGAAGCAACCATTTCCTTGCCTTGCACTACCTTGCCCTCTTCATAGGTAGGTGCATTAACGGCAAGGGTGCACATTGTCAACTATGTGCTTCTGACCTTAGTATCCTTAAGAGCGCAGTAACAGGTGACAGGAGCTTCAATATGGGAGCTATAATAGCAAGGAGGCTGAATAAAAATGCCAGTGAGGGGAATTTCTTTGGTGGAGTTTATGCTACACGCTTAGCAAATTTTCTTGGAGTATCCATCCATCCAGAAGACCCTCCTGTCCGTAGAGCCTACCTTGATCGTGTCACTCTAACACGCTACCAGTTCCTTGAGAGAGATCATGGATCCCTCCTATACCACTTGATATTTAACCGGCAGCGTGTTTTCCATATTACCATTCCTGCTCCTGCTTTCTTTGACTTTCAGGTAAAACGAAGATACTACATAACCATAGGAGAGGCAGAGGAGTATGAGAGGGAGGCGACTGCTGCTCGACTTCGTGAGGCAGCTATTCAGGCAGTGGCTGCAGCACTCCCGTATAACAACCATTATGACTTTGGGTTTCGCCAGGACCATCCATGGGAGTAGACCAAGCTAGGCCAAAAGCCTAAGCTTGGGGGAGTACGTGTTCTCACCGACTTTACATTCATGCTTATGCTTTCACTTTGTTAGCCGGTGTTTACACTTTGCCACTGTATTATCCATGCTAGTTTATTTTTGTTTTCTTGTTTTCTTGTTTTGTGTCCTTCTGAGAAAACCCAAAAAGATTTTTCTTTCTTCTTTTGCTTGTTGGGAGCTTTCCGTGTAAATAGTTTTCTTTTATTTTGTGTCAAGGTAGAAGATATTGGTTACAATGTTTAGTGGTTCTTACATGCTTACCTGTTTAGCTTTCAAAGAGCCATATTACTTTGTCTTCTCCTTTGTGTTTGCTTGTAGATTCAGCTTAGTCCAATGCGCTTATTATTGTTCACATCGTTCGATCGTGCAAATGAAAGGCAACAATGATGATATATGATGAAGTGACTAAGACTGAAAAGCTGGTATGAACTCTTTCTATTTTGTTTTTGTAAATATGACTAGCTTGTCGACCGAGATTCAGCTTTGTTGTGAGAAACCCATGTTTGCAATGACAACTTCGAGATCATAGTTTCTGATGCCATGCTTATTTAGCTGAGAGCTTATAATGGTTTGTCTTGAATGCCAACATAGATTTTGAGATGACTATGATGTAGTATGATAGGATGGTATTCTCCTTTGTATGTTTCAAGTGACTTGACTTGGTGCATGTTCATGCATGTAGTTGAAACAAAATCAACATAGCCTCTATGATGTTCGTGTTCATGGTGATTTATATCATGTTCATGCTTGCATTTGATGTTAGTCAAACTCATTGCATCTTCATGACTGTTGTCGCTCTCTAGTTGGTCGCTTCCCAGTCTTTTGCTAGCCTTCACTTGTACTAAGCGGAATACTGCTTGTGCATCCACTTCCATAAACCCAAAAAAAATTCCATGAGAGTCCACCATACCTACCTATTTGCGGTATCTACCTGCCGTTCCAAGTAAATTTGCATGTGCCATTCTCTAAACCTTCAAGAAATAATCTGTTTTGCATGCCCAAACCGCTCATGTGGTGACAGGGGGCTATTGGTATCTTCCGTGCTAGGAGTGTTATCCTCGACATGTGTTTATTCACAGTCATTCACGAGAAATGGGACGGTATTTGGGATGCCCAGTTCCATGCTTAAATCGAAAACATAACTGTAAAACAAGACTCCCCCCGCATTGATGTTAGTATGGACGGTACCCGAGGATTCGGCTAGCCGTGGAGTGTGATTGATTGGTGGTGGGGGAGTTAAAACTTTACTTTTGTGTTTGGGAACCGCCTATAGGATGAGTAGCATGGAAGATATTGAGAACTCTTGGTCATTGTGTTGACAATGAAAGCATGCCACCCAAAATTATTATCTCTGTTTTCAAAGCTTGAGCTCTGGCACCTCTGCAAATCAATGCTTCCCTCTGCGAAGGGCCTGTCTATTTATTTTCCTATTGAGTCATCCTCCTCTTTTATAAGCACCAATTAGAGAGCACCTCCGTCATTTTTATGCTTTGCTTTTGATTGATATTGAGTATGACTATGACTGGATCTTCGTTGCTATGAATTACAATGTTTAGTCAGCCCTTGATCTTTGAAAGTGCTCTGCATTTACGTTTTGCGGTCTCAGAAAGAGCTAGCGAGATACCACCTATTCATATTGCTTCATGCTTGTTTTGATTGAAGTGTTGGTATTTGAAACTCAATATTATTTGCTCGTTAGCTGATTATGCCAATGATATTAGCTTACCGTGAGACCTTTGCATCATTTGCTTATGTAGTTAACTTGTGATCTTGCTGAAATTCTGGTTATGAGTTAGACATAGTTGCAACAACAAGATCAAACAGAGTTTGTCAAAGTTTTTCTTTCTCTCTCAGTTTGTCAACTGAGTTGCTTGAGGACAAGCAAGGTTTTAAGCTTGGGGGAGTTGATACGTCTCCATCGTATCTAATTTTCCAAACTCTTTTGCCCTTGTTTTGGATTCTAATTTGCATGATTTGAATGGAACTAACCTGGACTGACGCTGTTTTCAGCAGAATTGCCTTGGTGTTATTTTTGTGCAGAAATCAAAGTTCTCCAAACATCCTGAAAATCTTCGGGGAGCAGTTTTGGAAAGTAAGAGAAATATTTGCGCCAAGTTCCACCTAAGGGGGTGGCCAGTGGGCCACAAGCCCTGGCTCCGCCACCACCCCCCTGGTGGAGGTGGGCAGGCTTGTGGGGCCCACACAGCTCTGCCGCCCCCAACCTCAGGTCTATAAATTCCCTTTCGTCCCAGAGAAAATAAAAAGAGAAGTTTTCGTCGCGTTTGCGATACGGAGCCGCCGCCACCACCTGTTCTTCATCTGGAGGGAAGATCTGGAGTCCGTCTTGGGCTCTGGAGAGGGGAAATTGTAGCCATCGTCATCATCAACCTTCTTCGCTCTCCAATTCCATGAAGCTCTTTGTCGTTCGTGAGTAATCTATTCGTAGGCTTGCTGGGCGGTGATGAGTAGGATGAGATCTATCATGTAATCGAGTTAGTTTTGATGGGGATTGATCCCTAGTATCCACTATGTTCTGAGATTGATGTTGCTACTACTTTGCCATGCTTAATGCTTGTCACTAGGGCCCAAGTGCCATGATTTCAGATCTGAAATTATTATGTTGTCACCAATATATGTGTGTTTTAGATCCGATCTTGCAAGTTGTAGTTACCTACTATGTGTTATAATCCGGCAACCCCGGAGTGACAATAACCGGAGCCACTCCTGGTGATGACCATAGTTTGAGGAGTTCATGTTTTCACCATGTGCTAATGCGTTGGTCCGGTTCTTTATTAAAAGGAGAACATTAATATCCCGTAGTTTCCTTTTGGACCCCGCTGCCACGGGAGGGATGGACAATAGATGGCATGCAAGTTCTTTTCCCTAAGCACGTATGATGACACATGGAATGCATGCCTACATCACATTGACGAATGGGAGCTAGCCACATATCTCTCCGTCTTATAATCCTTGCATGATGAATATCATCCAAACAAATCACCGACCCATTGCCTACGAGTTTGTCCTACTGCTGATGTTATTTGTCTTGCTCTGCTGTTGTTACTACTACTGTTACTTGTCTTGCTCTGCTGCTACTGTTGCTGCTACTGTCGCTTGCTACTGTTGCTACTTGCTACTGCTCTCACTAATGTTGTTCCTTGCCACTGTCGTTACTCGCTACTTTGTTGTTACTACTTTGCTTGCAGATACTAATCTTTCAGGTGTGGTCGAATCTAACCCATTCAGCTGCTAATACTCGAGAGTATTCTCTCACCTCCTGTTTGGCGAATCAACAAATTTGGGTCGAATACTCTACCCTCGAAAACTGCTACGTTCCCACGCGCTCGTGGGCCTTCAACAACATTCTTCTAGTTTCGATTGTTGGAGAGTGCTAGCAGCATTCTTCTGGTGCCGTTGCAAAGAGGAAGAACAGTTGACATCTAGCATTTTTCTGGCGCCAATGTCAGGGATTGCAATCAATTTCCATGAATGTTCCACCTGAGGTGGAGTCCAAGATATTTCTAGAAGCGAAATTCAAGCCAGCATAGAAGATTTGTATAATTATCCAAAAACTCAAGCCATGAGCGGGACAATTTCTAATCATCAATTTCATTCTCTCCCAAGATTGTGCAACATGTTCATGATCAAGTTGCTTAAAATTCATGATATCATTACAGAGAGAGATAATCTTAGACGGCGGTAAATACTTGGATATATAAGAATCTTTGCACTTATCCCAAGAATCAATACTATTTTTGCGCAAAGACGAAAACCAAGTTTTTGCTCGATCTCGCAACGAGAAAGGAAAAAAGCTTCAATTTAATCACATCTTTCTTATTTTGCATATCGCAAAGCTCAATGAAGGTATTAAGATGGGATGCGGCATCTTCACTAGGAAGGCGGGAGAATTGCTCTTTCATAACAAGATTCAACAAAGCAGCATCGATTTCGTATGACTCCGCACTAGTGGCGGGAGCAATCGGAGTACTAATAAAATCATTATTATTAGTATTCGAGAAGTCACAAAGTTTGGTGTTTTTAGTCATGGTGACTTCAGCAAGCAAGCAAGCACACAAGCGAACAAAGAGCAAGCGAGAGAAAAGGGCGAACGAAAAGGCAAACGAAAAAGGCAAATATTTTTTTGTAATTTTTTTTTAGAAGTGGGGGAGAGGAAAACGAGAGGCAAAAGCAAGAGATGAGTTTGCGACACTTACTTGGATGAGTTCTTGACTTGATCCTCCCCGGAAACGGCGCCAGAAATTCTTCTGCTGCGGGAGCAGACAACAGCGCCAGAGATTGGCACGTTGACGGAGGCTGTGCTTGCGTTGGTTTTTCCCTTGAAGAGGAAAGGGTGGTGCAGTACAGGAGCAGTAAGTATTTCCCTCAGTTTGAGAACCAAGGTATTAATCCAGTAGGAGAATCTTGTCAAGTCCAGAGTACCTGCGCAAACGCAAAAGAGCTTGCACCCAACGCTATAAAGGGGTTGTCAATCCCTTCAAGATTGATTGCAAAGTGAGATCTGAAGCCGGAAAGTGCAACGAAGTAAAAGAGTAAGGTTGAAAATATGGTGTGAAGTAGACCCGGGGGCCATAGTGTTCACTAGAGGCTTCTCTCAAAATAGCAAATATTATGGTGGGTGAACAAATTACTGTCGAGCAATTGATCGAACCGCGAAAAGTCATGACGGTATCTAAGGCAATGATCATACATATAGGCATCATGTCCGAGACAAGTAGACCGATACTTTCTGCATCTACTACTATTACTCCACACATCGACCGCTATCCAGCATGCATCTAGTGTATTGAGTTCATGACGAACAGAGTAACGCCTTAAGCAAGATGACATGATGTAGAGGGATAAACTCATACCAATGATCGAAACCCCATCTTTTTACCCTTGATGGCAACAACATGATGCGTGCCTTGCTACCCCTTCTGTCACTAGGTGAGGTCACCGCACAATATGAACCCAAAATCAAGCACTTCTCCCATTGCAATAATCATAGATCAAGCTGGCCAAGAAAAACCAACGACTCGAAGAGAATTACAAGGATATGAAATCATGCATATAAGAGTTCAGAAGAAACTCAAATAAGATTCATAGACACTACTGAAATTCAGAAATTTGCCGTCTGCCAAGGCGGACGGCAAAGGTGGCTACCACGGACGGCAAAGGATTTGCCGTCGGTCAGCAGACGGCAAAGTAGACGGTAAAAAAAAATCCGGTGAAGAGGCTCTTTGCCGTCTGCTTTCACAAAGCGGACGGCAAAGAATCTTTGCCATGAGGGGGCGGACGGCAAAATAAGTGGGACGGCATATATTGCAACGTCCCCGTTAAGTGTTAACGGAGGCCTCCCCCCTTTGCCGTCTGCCTCCCCCCCCTTTGCCATGTGGTGGCGGACGGCAAAGAGGGGAGAGAGGGGGGCAGATTCCCCCCTTTGCCGTCTGCCTCCCCCCCCCTTTGCCATGTGGTGGCAGACGGCAAAGAGGGGAGAGAGGGGGGCAGATTCCCCCCTTTGCCGTCTGCCTCCCCCCCCCTTTGCCATGCGGTGGCAGACGGCAAAGAGGGGGGAGAGGGGGGGCAGATTCCCCCCTTTGCCGTCTGCCTCCCCCCCTTTGCCATGCGGGGGCAGACGGCAAAGAGGGGAACCAGCCCCTTTTTTATTTGTTTTTTGTTATATCCAGCATTTTTAACAATAATCAGGATATATATATATTTGACATAAATAAATATCTTTCCGTACTCATAACCATATTAAAATAACTCTCATCCATAGTGCATACATATTATGGAAGTTACATCCGTACCAAACCATATATTACACTAGTTTCATCCACGTGCATACAAAGTTTCATATACTACAATAGTTTCAATACAACACATGGTACAAGAAATCGTCTTCAAGCATTCCATCAACCAAGCTTCCCATGAAGTGAAGGTAATCTGCAAAATGACAAATAAGAAAGTTAGAAAAATAATACTAGATGAAGTAGTGTATATATAGGTTATTTCGGAGAGAAATTAGCTAAGTATAGACCATTTAGGAGCTAACTAAGCTAATTATGTCATTTAGGTGGAACCCTAGCTAACTATAGGAGAAGAGAAAGAGAAGAAGAAGTAAAAGAAGGAGGAGGAGGAGGAAGAGGAGAAGAAGAAGAAAAAGGGGGAGGAGGAGGAGGAGGAGAAGGAGAAGGAAGAGGAGAAGGAGAAGAAGGAGAAGAAGGAGAAGGAGAAGGAGAAGGAGCGGGAGCTCCTTCTCCTTCTCCTTCTCCTTCTTCTCCTTCTTCTTCTTATCCTTTTGTCCCCTTCTTCTTCTCCTCCTCCCTCTCCTCCTTCTTCTTTTCCTTTTTCCTCTTCCTTGCTTTCATTTTCCTCTTTTTCTATTCTTGTCCCCTTCATCGGGCTAAATTGTCTAAGAATGCCTTTTTGGAGCTAATTATGTCATTTCGAGGATAATTAGCTAAGTATAGGTCATTTTTTATTAAATAGGCCATTTTGGAGCTAACTAAGCTAATTATGTCATTTAGGTGGAACCCTAGCTAACTATAGGAGAAGAGAAAGAGAAGAAGAAATAAAAGAAGGAGGAGGAGGAGGAAGAGGAGAAGAAGAAGAAAAAGGAGGAGGAGGAGGAGGAGGAGAAGGAGAAGGAAGAGGAGAAGGAGAAGAAGGGGAAGAAGGAGAAGAAGAAGGAGAAGGAGAAGGAGAAGGAGCGGGAGCTCCTTCTCCTTCTCCTTCTCCTTCTTCTCCTTCTTCTTCTTATCCTTTTGTCCCCTTCTTCTTCTCCTCCTCCCTCTCCTCCTTCTTCTTCTCCTTTTTCCTCTTCCTTGCTTTCATTTTCCTCTTTTTCTATTCTTGTCCCCTTCTTCGGGCTAAATTGGCTAAGAATGCCTTTTTGGAGCTAATTATGTCATTTCGAGGATAATTAGCTAAGTATAGGTCATTTATTATTAAATAGGCCATTTTGGAGCTAACTAAGCTAATTATGTCATTTAGGTGGAACCCTAGCTAACTATAGGAGAAGAGAAAGAGAAGAAGAAATAAAAGAAGGAGGAGGAGGAGGAAGAGGAGAAGAAGAAGAAAAAGGAGGAGGAGGAGGAGGAGGAGAAGGAGAAGGAAGAGGAGAAGGAGAAGAAGGGGAAGAAGGAGAAGAAGAAGGAGAAGGAGAAGGAGAAGGAGCGGGAGCTCCTTCTCCTTCTCCTTCTCCTTCTTCTCCTTCTTCTTCTTATCCTTTTGTCCCCTTCTTCTTCTCCTCCTCCCTCTCCTCCTTCTTCTTCTCCTTTTTCCTCTTCCTTGCTTTCATTTTCCTCTTTTTCTATTCTTGTCCCCTTCTTCGAGCTAAATTGGCTAAGAATGCCTTTTTGGAGCTAATTATGTCATTTCGAGGATAATTAGCTAAGTATAGGTCATTTTTTATTAAATAGGCCATTTAGGAGCTAACTAAGCTAATTATGTCATTTAGGTGGAACCCTAGCTAACTATAGGAGAAGAGAAAGAGAAGAAGAAGTAAAAGAAGGAGGAGGAGGAGGAAGAGGAGAAGAATAAGAAAAAGGAGGAGGAGGAGGAGGAGGAGAAGGAGAAGGAAGAGGAGAAGGAGAAGAAGGAGAAGAAGAAGGAGAAGGAGAAGGAGAAGGAGCGGGAGCTCCTTCTCCTTCTCCTTCTCCTTCTTCTCCTTCTTCTTCTTATCCTTTTGTCCCCTTCTTCTTCTCCTCCTCTCTCTCCTCCTTCTTCTTCTCCTTTTTCCTCTTCCTTGCTTTCATTTTCCTCTTTTTCTATTCTTGTCCCCTTCTTCGGGCTAAATTGGCTAAGAATGCCTTTTTGGAGCTAATTATGTCATTTCGAGGATAATTAGCTAAGTATAGGTCATTTATTATTAAATAGGCCATTTTGGAGCTAACTAAGCTAATTATGTCATTTAGGTGGAACCCTAGCTAACTATAGGAGAAGAGAAAGAGAAGAAGAAATAAAATAAGGAGGAGGAGGAGGAAGAGGAGAAGAAGAAGAAAAAGGAGGAGGAGGAGGAGGAGGAGAAGGAGAAGGAAGAGGAGAAGGAGAAGAAGGGGAAGAAGGAGAAGAAGAAGGAGAAGGAGAAGGAGAAGGAGCGGGAGCTCCTTCTCCTTCTCCTTCTCCTTCTTCTCCTTCTTCTTCTTATCTTTTTGTCCCCTTCTTCTTCTCCTCCTCCCTCTCCTCCTTCTTCTTCTCCTTTTTCCTCTTCCTTGCTTTCATTTTCCTCTTTTTCTATTCTTGTCCCCTTCTTTGGGCTAAATTGGCTAAGAATGCCTTTTTGGAGCTAATTATGTCATTTCGAGGATAATTAGCTAAGTATAGGTCATTTTTTATTAAATAGGCCATTTTGGAGCTAACTAAGCTAATTATGTCATTTAGGTGGAACCCTAGCTAACTATAGGAGAAGAGAAAGAGAAGAGGAAGTAAAAGAAGGAGGAGGAGGAGGAAGAGGAGAAGAAGAAGAAAAAGGAGGAGGAGGAGGAGGAGGAGAAGGAGAAGGAAGAGGAGAAGGAGAAGGAGAAGAAGAAGGAGAAGGAGAAGGAGAAGGAGCGGGAGCTCCTTCTCCTTCTCCTTCTCCTTCTTCTCCTTCTTCTTCTTATCCTTTTGTCCCCTTCTTCTTCTCCTCCTCCCTCTCCTCCTTCTTCTTCTCCTTTTTCCTCTTCCTTGCTTTCATTTTCCTCTTTTTCTATTCTTGTCCCCTTCTTCGGGCTAAATTGGCTAAGAATGCCTTTTTGGAGCTAATTATGTCATTTCGAGGATAATTAGCTAAGTATAGGTCATTTTTTATTAAATAGGCCATTTTGGAGCTAACTAAGCTAATTATGTCATTTAGGTGGAACCCTAGCTAACTATAGGAGAAGAGAAAGAGAAGAAGAAATAAAAGAAGGAGGAGGAGGAGGAAGAGGAGAAGAAGAAGAAAAAGGAGGAGGAGGAGGAGGAGGAGAAGGAGAAGGAAGAGGAGAAGGAGAAGAAGGGGAAGAAGGAGAAGAAGAAGGAGAAGGAGAAGGAGAAGGAGCGGGAGCTCCTTCTCCTTCTCCTTCTCCTTCTTCTCCTTCTTCTTCTTATCCTTTTGTCCCCTTCTTCTTCTCCTCCTCCCTCTCCTCCTTCTTCTTCTCCTTTTTCCTCTTCCTTGCTTTCATTTTCCTCTTTTTCTATTCTTGTCCCCTTCTTCGGGCTAAATTGGCTAAGAATGCCTTTTTGGAGCTAATTATGTCATTTCGAGGATAATTAGCTAAGTATAGGTCATTTTTTATTAAATAGGCCATTTAGGAGCTAACTAAGCTAATTATGTCATTTAGGTGGAACCCTAGCTAACTATAGGAGAAGAGAAAGAGAAGAAGAAGTAAAAGAAGGAGGAGGAGGAGGAAGAGGAGAAGAATAAGAAAAAGGAGGAGGAGGAGGAGGAGGAGAAGGAGAAGGAAGAGGAGAAGGAGAAGAAGGAGAAGAAGAAGGAGAAGGAGAAGGAGAAGGAGCGGGAGCTCCTTCTCCTTCTCCTTCTCCTTCTTCTCCTTCTTCTTATCCTTTTGTCCCCTTCTTCTTCTCCTCCTCCCTCTCCTCCTTTTTCTTCTCCTTTTTCCTCTTCCTTGCTTTCATTTTCCTCTTTTTCTATTCTTGTCCCCTTCTTCGGGCTAAATTGGCTAAGAATGCCTTTTTGGAGCTAATTATGTCATTTCGAGGATAATTAGCTAAGTATAGGTCATTTATTATTAAATAGGCCATTTTGGAGCTAACTAAGCTAATTATGTCATTTAGGTGGAACCCTAGCTAACTATAGGAGAAGAGAAAGAGAAGAAGAAGTAAAAGAAGGAGGAGGAGGAGGAAGATGAGAAGAAGAAGAAAAAGGAGGAGGAGGAGGAGGAGGACAAGGAGAAGGAAGAGGAGAAGGAGAAGAAGGAGAAGAAGAAGGAGAAGAAGAAGGAGAAGGAGCTCCCGCTCCTTCTCCTTCTTCTTCTCCTTCTTCTTATCCTTTTGTCCCCTTCTTCTTCTCCTCCTCCCTCTCCTCCTTCTTCTCCTTCTTCTTCTTATCCTTTTGTCCCCTTCTTCTTCTCCTCCTCCCTCTCCTCCTTCTTGGAGCTAACTAAGATAATTATGTCATTAGATGGAAGTCTAGCTATTTTGCAGCTAACTAAGCTAATTATGTCATTAGATGGAAGTCTAGCTATTTTTTATTAAAACACTAGAAATAACATACCTAAGTTAGGGTGAAGCACGGTGGCTCTGGCTTGTTTCACCTGGAGAAGGCCGCCCTGGAGAAGGCTCGACTGTACAAGGGTCGTGCGATGCGTTTCGGGACATATTCTGCACCAAACATCGTTTGCAATGTGTAGTTAGGATGAGGACACTCTTAAGATCACTCCACTGAAATGAAACTCACCGTCCCCGCCACGTTAATGACTGGCATCGGCGGAGGGACTTGGCCGTTCTTCTTGCACATAGACTGTACATTTGGTTTCGACAAGTCAAACTTTTTATTTATTAATGAAACGGACATTCAAATGCAAGATTTGAAATAACATGAAGAAGAAACTTACCACGAAGAGCTCGTATATGGCCCTGGTAGACGCTTCATTCCGTGCCCTCTCCGCCTCCACCAATGCAGTCGTCCTCTCCTCCAGCTCCCTAATTTCCTTATCCTTCTCCGCCATAGCCGCCTGCATTGCCGCTCTCTCTTTCTGAATAGCAGCCTGCAACACAACTCATTGTTAGCAATGTAATCATATTGGTTCCAACGCACAACATAATGCGGAAAGATAGTTGAGTCCATTAAACTAACCTCGATGGCGAGCTCGACTGGCCGTGGACGACGTGTTATCTCCGGACAAGAGCTCGTTTGGCGTGCCTTTATCTGCCGGAGAGTGCTAGGACAACGTATAAGGCCGTCTCCAATGGCGAGCGAGCCATGGGGCCTCCCATTGCCAGCTATCATCACCAGCTCTGGATCAATAGGCCCCTCGCTCGGGTTAAAGTCCTCCCCTTTCCTCGCCTTCCCGTGATCTCTGTACTTCACGAGCTTGTCGTGGGAGGAGATGTTGGTGAAGTTTTCTGGATGCTCGAGGTCAGACTGAGAGAATGCCTTGACCTTCTTGTACGAGGCAGTATGGGCCATAGCATAAAGGTCGTACATCTGTGGCGCCTCCGTCTTATTGTGACGCGCCTAAAAGAGAGAGAGCAGAAAATTGTATTGGTAAAGGGCTCAAGATAGCATTAAGAATGAATTGCATGAGGCATGAAGCAAACCACATACCCAGTTCTCGCCAAATTGGATTAAGTTGACGCTCCCTTGATGGTGTGGCACGCCAACCATTTTGCCACGCCTCTCCTTGGCGTTGTTGTGGCTGGTCTCCCACGTTTCGGAGCACCACTGGTCCACCAAGGCCTCCCAACAATCCATCTTATCCACACACCATCTCGGGGGCACCTAAGTTAATAAAGAGAAAATTGAGTGCGTAAGAACCAAATCAAGGAAACTAACTACAAAGCCTTAATAATATGTAATTACCTTCATGTAATGCTCCTTCTCCATCTTAGCATCACGGCACTTCGCCTTATCAATCCTAATACGCCGCGTGGCATAGTAGTCTCGAACAGCCTGCACCCGAGCCTCGTGCCGAAAGTTTTGAAGTAGGCGGCGACATTCGGTTTCGATAACCTTTGCCGCGTCGTCCTCGTATCCCTCCTCACACCTGTAGAAGGTCTGCAAACGAGACAACACCGATTAGTACAATAAATAGCTATGGTTAATTTATAATTGTGTGAAAGAGAAATTACCCAAAACTTTCGGATCACCATGTCCGCCCTCGTGTCACACAAAACACCGTCGATCTCCACCTCCGGCGGGGCCGGGGCACCCAAGTAGTGCTCCCAGGTCATCCCTACCTCTCGCTCCCGACCGGGCAACGTAACAAACCCTGGGAAGTTTTGACGGCAAAGAACACCGAGGACGCTGTTGGGCTTGCGGACACCCTTGGCAACAATCCAACCCCTACAGTATGACAAATTGAAGCCAAAACGTTAGATATTTGAGAAAACGCGAAGGCAAAAGGTTAAATAAGAGTAAATTAACTTACTTGTCCCCATTTGGCCTAATCGACCACCTCTGGTCGGGGGTCGCTGGCACGAGCGGGAGCCCCGAACTACCACGCTGGTAGACGGTATCCCACTGGGTATCCCCCTCACCCAGCTCCTCGTGGCTACCAGCATGGCCAGTTGGCTCAGGCCAGGTATCCCACTGGGTCTCTTGGGACGTACCCTCATCCCTGCTGTGCTCCGCAGTCGTGTGGAAGGAAGCCTCTGGGACACGAGTCTCGTGGGCCAAAGGCTCGTCGACCTGAGGCTCGTCGACCCGAGGCTCGTGAACCGGAGACCGTGTAGCCTCCACCTCAGACGAATCCACCCTAGAAGTCCTCCTGTGCTCAGGTGAATCAGCTTGGGGTGGTGGCGGAGACCGTGTAGCCCTACCTCTCCCGCGGCCACGTGTACCTTTAGTACAACATAAATACCAACATGAGTAATAAAATACCAATATGCATACAACATGAGTACAACATAAATACCAACATGAATACAACGTGTACCTTTAGTGCCTCTCGGCTTCGCGGGTGGTCGGCCTCCTCTCACGGGGGCCGCTCCTTGCATAGTAGAGAGCAACACTCTCCGAAGAGGCGAGGCAGGAATGGAAGTACCCATCCCATCACCCGCCGACGAAGAAGCAGCCGCGGCATGCTTTCGACCCTTTCCCACCATCTTTCAACACCTGTCATGACAAAGAGTAAATGAAATTAGTACAACATAAATACCAACATGACTAATAAAAATTGAATACCTAACATGAACTCAAAATTTATATATAGTATAATAGTTGAATACCTGACATGAACTAATAACAATCGTCCTCGTCTATATATGCTTCGGGGTCAATAAATGCATCATGATCATCACTATCATCAATAAATGCATCATCATCATCACTATCTAGAAGAACATGTGGAAGGCCACCATTATGTAATCGGTCAAGAAGTGACAGGTCATCCGCAGGAGTAACCTCTTCTTCTTCCAGCTCTTCCTGTTCGGGCTCAGGGGTTAAGACGGATTCACTGTCGCTGTCTACTTCAATGTTCTGGGGTGAAGTAGAGCGGTTCTTGAAACGTTTCTTGGACATACGTGTTTCTTGGAAGAATTCTCCTTCATATGTGTCTGGGTTAATGTGAGGTTCGTAATCCTCTTCATTGAGGGTAGGTGGTCTAAAATGTGGTGGCACTTCATAAACGACATCCCAACCTTTGAGATTTGGATCAGTTTGGCAGGCCCACGGTAGATAGAAAACTTGTGTCGCCTGTTGAGCCGTAATATAGACATCGGGAACATCTAAGTGGGTGTTTTGGTTGATTTCGACTAGTCCTATATGTTCATGAGTCCTTCTAGTCTCCCTCGGCTCAAACCAATAACATTTGAATACTACGACGGTCGGTGGGTTTTCACAATAGAATAGAAGTTCATAAATTGCTTCAACCCTTCCATAATACTCGGTGTCTCCTTCTCCGATAGCAGAGACAGAACAATTTGTAGTCTTTAGGTCGGGCATAGATAGCTCTTTGCCAAAGTTACGAAAGTGATACCCGTTGATGTTGTATTTGTCAAATGAACGGACCTTATAGTCAAAACCATTAGCGACTTGTCTCAACTCGGCGTCCATAGACTCTGCATCAGCCTACAAGTTTAATACGAAAGAATGGATGCATTAGCCGCAAATTAGACCAATAAGTCAAATGGGCCCTTAATGGTAATTAATTACCCTTTGTTTGAACCAAGAGATGAAACCAGGATAGTCGCCTCCATGCTTTGCGAGAAGCTCATACTCTTCGACGGAATCCTTTTCGATGACCGCTCCATCCGAGAATTCGGCGACGTATCGACTATATCAAATATCCGGGAATAAGAGTGGTTCAAAGCAATTAGAAGTTGCGGAACAATAAATTACCGAGAACTTACTCGATGTACGGCCGCACTTCTGTTAGGTTGGTGAAGATATACAATGAAATGGTCCGCCATTCTTCGACATCCAACGATTTCCCTTTCGAAGCACCGGATGGTGCGAGCTTACCTTTGAATAGGCTGAGGTTGGATCGAACTTTTTCTCGATCGCCATCATTGTACCGAGGCTTCGGGTTATGCAAATGATAATTTTTGGCTTCGTAGTGTGCTGTCACGAAGTTTGCCGCCTCCTCAGTAATGAATGCCTCGGCCATCGATGCTTCAATTCTACGTTTATTTTTACACTTAGCTCGAAGCGTCTTCTGCATCCTCTCAGTTGAGTAGCACCATCGATTTTGAACGGGCCCCCCCATTCTTGCCTCGGTCGGGAGATGCAAAATCAAATGTTGCATTGGATTAAAGAAGCCCGGTGGAAAGATCTTTTCTAATTTGCAGACCAACTCCGGCGCCAACTCTTCCATTTCATCTAGCACGCCAGGCGATAGTTCTTTCGCACAAAGAGAACGGAAGAAATAGCTCAGCTCTGCCAGTACTATCCATTCATCCTCAGGGATAAAGCCACGCAACATCACCGGCATTACCCGCTCAATCCATATGTGCCAATCATGACTCTTGAGCCCAAATATTTTCAATTTCTCAAGACTCGCTCCCCTCTTTAGATTCGCAGCATACCCATCGGGGAACATCAACCGCATTTTCACCCACAATAGCATTTCCCTCATAGCTGGCCTTTCAAGATTGAACCATGCCTTTGGCTTCGCTATGCTTTGCTTTCCTTTCCGTTGTCGCAAGTTTTGCAACGGTCTATCACATAGAGCCTCCAGGTCGATTCTAGCCTTAGGATTATCTTTTGACTTCCCCTCTATGCCGAACAATGTACCAAAAATGGCCTCCGCAATATTCTTTTCAGTGTGCATCACGTCAATGTTGTGTGGGCAAAGGAGGTCTTTGAAGTAAGGGAGATCCCATAAGCATGACTTGTGAGTCCAGGCGTGTTCCGTATTATACCCTTTGAAGTATCCTGGACGCAAAGGATCGGGCTCGAGAGCGTTTAACTGATCAAGGGTCTGTTGGCCTGTCAACGCAGCTGGTGCAGTGTTTTTGACAACTCTACCTTTGATGAAATTCTTCTTGTCTTTTCTGAACTTATGGTCAGGATCCAGGAATTGTCTATGCATGTCGAAGCAAGAATACTTGCGACCAGCCTGCAGCCAACGGAACTGAAGAGCTGCCTTGCATGTGGTGCACGGGAACCTTCCATGCACACACCAGCCAGCGAATAGCGCAAACGCCGGATAATCATGCGTCGAGTACATGTACCACACATGCATTTTGAAATTTGTTTTGGTAGCCGCGTCGTAGGTCTTGATCCCATTATCCCAGGCTTCTTGCAACTCATCCTTAAGCGGCTGCATGTACACATTCATATTCTTCCCCGGATAGTTGGGCCCTGGAATTATCAACGTCAGGAAAATGTTCTTTCTTTTCATAATCTCTCCGGGTGGCAAATTTAGTGGAATGACAAATACAGGCCAACAACTGTATTGTGCTGCCGTCATACCATACACATTGAACCCATCCGTGCTGATGGCAACTCTAGGTTGCCTTGGATCTTCCGATTTATCCTTATGTAATGCATCGAAGTGCCTCCACGCAAAACCATCTGAAGTGTGTACCAGCATCTTGTTCCCATCCGCATCTAGTTCGGTTCTTTTGCCCAATTTGTGCCATGTCATCTGTCTGGCCGTCTCTTCGACCATAAAAAGACGTTGAAGTCTTGGTACGATTGGCAGATATCGAAGAACACTAATGGGGATTTTGGTCTGATTCTTCTCACCCATGCCGTTGTCTACCACAATATACCTGGAAGAATTGCAAATGGGGCAATAGTTCAAGGCCGCATACTCAAGCCTAAATAAGGCACATCCATTCTCACAGGCATGTATCTTCTCATAGGGCATCTTTAGTACACGGAGGATTTTCTCTGACTGGTACAGGTTTGCAGGCAGTACATGGCCTTTGGGTAGAAAGCGTCCAAATATCGTCATCATCGCGTCGTAGCATTCTCTGCCTAGGTTGAATTGAGCCTTCAGAGCCATTACTTGCGCGATGGCATCCAGCTGACAAAGCTCAGTCTGCTCGTGGAGAGGACGTTTTGAAGACTCCAGCATTTCATAGAAGGCCTTTGCAGATTCCTCCATCTCATCGTCCGAATCCCGAGCATCATCAAAGTCTTGCACCATGTCTTCAATCCCGGTACCATGCTCGTCGGTGCGACGACGAATCACCTCAGCTCTGGCACGTTGGTCAGACTCACCATGAAAAGTCCACACCGTATAATTAGGCGTAAAACCCCACTTCTGCAAGTGTTTACCCATTTCAAACTCTGTCTGCTTTTTCCAGTTGTCACAGTTGGGACAGGGGCACCATGTTTTTTGCTGGCCATTTGCAAATGCGGCTCTCACAAACCCCCTGGTTTTTGTTAACCATTCATGGGTCATGTCTTTCTGACTAGGGTGACCAGTGTACATCCAAGCACGATCACTCATGTTGCCTAGCTACCTATGGGGGCACAAGAAATAAATACATAATTCATCATCTATATTCATACGCTAATCAAGTTTGTCAGTTTTATTACGTCCATGCAACCTACACGCTAATAGGTAAAGATAGGTCCTAATCCCACCCGAGTATGTGTAGACTGGGTTCGTTTTCCCATGCTCTGCTCCAGATGCGACGCACAATTTCGGCAGCACCTCCCCGCTGTTCTCCTGATACACGTCTCGGCAATAAGCAGAGAGGATGTGTACCCGGAGAACAACAGGGGAGGCACTGACGAAATTCCGCATCGGATCCGGAGCACAGCATACGGGAAAACAAACCAAATCTACACATACTCGGGCTGTCCATGGATAATGTTGGACAATTCGAAAGGATGGCGGTTATAAATATGCAAAGAAATGCATATTTATAGATGTCGCCCTTTCGAACGGGAGACGCATACTGGTCACGCATACTCATGATTGAAGAAACCTATAGATAGCAAGTTTCATCGGCACGAAGACCGGGACAGAGCAAATTAAGGGGGTAGGAGGAGAAGTCATTTGTGCTCACCAACAAACGTCCAACGCACGTGGAGGTCGTCGAACAACTGCACATTGAAATTCACCCGATCAACACAAATACGATGTTTTTATAATTAACATGATCGGAAAATATGTGACCTAACTCATAATTTTCAAAACTATGACCCCGTGGGCCTCTGGAAGGCCGAAAAGCACCTTCTCGTTCAAAAGAAGGCAGAAGAGGTGTCGGGGGTCGGGGCTTAGTGGCGTCGGGAGTCAGTGCCGTCGAGGGTCGGTGGCATCGGTGGTCGGGGGTCAGTGGCGTCGGGGGTCCAGGGTTAGTGGCGTCGGGGGTCCAGGGTTAGTGGCGTCGGGTGTCAGTGGCCTCGGGGGTCGGGGGTTGGTGGCGTCGAGCGTCGGGGGTCGGGAGTCGTGGGCCGAGGGGCTGGGTCGGGGGCAGTGGCGTCGGGGGTCGAGGGTTAGTGGCGTCGGGGGTCAGTGGCGTCGGGGGTCGGGGGTCGGGGGTCAGTGGCGTCGGAGGTCGATGGTCGGGGGTCAGTGGCGTCGGGGGTCCAGGGTTAGTGGCGTCGGGGGTCCAGGGTTAGTGGCGTCGGGGGTCCAGGGTCAGTGACGTCGGGTGTCAGTGGCCTCGGGGGTCGGGGGTTGGTGGCGTCGAGCGTCGGGGGTCGGGAGTCGTGGGCCGAGGGGCTGGGTCGGGGGCAGTGGCGTCGGGGGTCAAGGGTTAGTGGCGTCGGGGGTCAGTGGCGTCGGGGGTCGGGGGTCGGGGGTCAGTGGCGTCGGAGGTCGATGGTCGGGGGTCAGTGGCGTCGGGCGTCAGGGGTCGGGGGTCGAGGGTCAGTTTCGGGGTGCCGGGGTTCCCTTTTCCTCTTCTTTCTTCTTCTCCTCTCTCCTCTTTTTCTTCTTCTTCTTCTTCTTCTTCTTCTTCTTCTTCTTCTTTTTTCTCCTCCTACTCCCCCTCCTCTTTTTCTCCTTCTATTCTTTTTCTTCTTCTTCTTCTTCTTCTTTTTCTTCTTCTTCTTCTTTCTCCTCCTCTTTCTCCTCCTCCTCCTCTCCTCTTCTTCTTCTTCTTCTTCTTCTTCTTCTTCTTCTTCTTCTTCTTCTTCTTCTTCTTCTTTTTTCTCCTCCTCCTCCTCCTCCTCTTCTTCTTCTTCTTCTTCTTCTTCTTCTTCTTCTCCTGCTTTTTTTCCTTCTGCTTTTTTTCTTCTAACCTAACTAACTAACCTAATTAGCCTAACTAACTAACTAACTAACTAAATTACCCTATATATAATAAAAAACTAACCTAATAAACTAACTAAAGTAATTAACTTTTTTAAAAAGAAAAACAAAAAAAACTCACCGGCAGGAGGCGGCGGCAGGGGGCGCCGGCGGCACGGGGGCGCGCGGCTGGGGGCTCGCCGCAGGGGGCGTCGGCGGCAGGGGGCGGCGGCAGGGGGCGGCAGCGGCAGGGGGCGGTGGCAGGGGGCGGCGGCGGCAGGGGGCGGCGCGCGGCAGGGGGCGGCGGCAGGGGGCGGCGGCGGCAGGGGGCGGCGCGCGGCAGGGGGCGGCGGCAGGGGGCGGCGCGCGACAGGGGGCGGCGGCAGGGGGCGGCGCGCGGCAGGGGGCGGCGGCGGCAGGGGGCGGGGGTGGGTCGCCGCGGGAAGGGGGTAGCCGGGGGGGTGGGCTCGCCGGGGGGTAGGCTCGCCGCGGGGAGGGGATCTCGCTGGCAGGGGTGAGAGTGGTCGGGGTGAGAGAGAGAGAGAGAGACAGTGAGCGAGGTGGGGGGTAACGGCCGTTATAGGGAGGCCCCTTTGCCGTCCGCCCCCCGACGGCAAAGGGACGTAAGGCAGACGGCAAAGGGCCTTACGGCTGACGGCAAAGGCCCGCGGACGGCAAAGGGCCCGGATTTCGGACGCGGCAGGCATGGGGCCCACGCGTCCCCTTTGCCGTCTGCCCTGGGGCTCTTTGCCGTCCGCTGGCAGACGGCAAAGGACCCACACATGGCAAATAGTATTTTTGCCATGTGTCAGTTCTTTGCCGTCTGTATTGTGTCAACTGATGGCAAAGAGGTTCTTTGCCGTCAGCCAGCAGACGGTAAAGAACTGGCTGACGGCAAATTTCTGGATTCCAGTAGTGAGATAATGTGATCATAAATCCACAATTCATCGGATCTCGAAAAACACACCGCAAAAGAAGATTACATTGGATAGATCTCCATGAAGATCATTGAGAACTTTGTATTGAAGATCCAAGAGAGAGAACAAGCCATCTAGCTACTAGCTATGAACCCGTAGGTCTATGGTGAACTACTCACGCATCATCGGAGAGGTCATGGTGTTGATGAAGAAGCCCTCCGTATCCGAATCCCCCCTCCGGCAGGGCACCAGAACGTGCCCCACATGGGATCTTGCGGAGACAGAAGCTTTCGGCGGCGGAAAAGTACTTTCGATGATCTCCTGATTTTTTTTTCTGGTATTTTTGGGAATATATAGGCGAAAGACCTAGGGCAGAGGTGGCCCAGGGAGCCCACAAGCCTGGGAGGCGCGGGCCCCCCTGGCCGCGGCTATGGGGCTTGTGGGGTCCCTGGTGGCCCCCTGACTTGGTTCTCAAGTCCCCCGATCTTCTTCTATTTCGAAAAAAATCTTTTTGGAAGTTTCGTTCCGTTTGGACTCCGTTTAAAATTCTCCTCTGAAAAGGTTCAAAAACACGGAAAAAACAGGAACTGGCACTTGGCACTGAGTTAATAAGTTAGTCCCAAAAAAGATATAAAAGGCATACAAAACATCCAAAGTTTGACAAGATAATAGCATGAAACTATCAAAAATTATAGATACATTGGAGACGTATCACGCCCCCCCAAGGGTTCTGCTGTCAGCTGTGCTACTGCAACAAAAGACCTTCCAATGGCGCCAGAAATAGGTGTGTCGACGGCACCAGGAATCCTTGTGCTACGGCTAGGCCTTAAGGGACTTCCTAGGCAAGTATGCAAAGGATTTCCCCATGGCCTTGGAGCCTTGAGTTGGTGTTCCCTCGAAGCAGAAAGGGTGATGTAGCGTAGCGGTGGTAAGTATTTCCCTCAGTTTGAGAACCAAGGTATCGATCCAGTGGAGGAGTATCACAAGAGCCTGCACAAACACAAAAAAGCTTGCTCCCAACGCTATGAAGGGGTTGTCAATCCCTTATAGATTATTTGCCAAGTGAGAACTGAAAGCAACAAAGTAACAAAGCAAAGTAAAAGCGGAGGTGTAAACGATGGATGTGAATAGACCTGGGGGCCGTAGTGTTTACAAGTGGCTTATCTCATGAAAGCAAGTAGACGGTGGGTGAACAAATTACTATCGAGCAATTGATAGAACCGCGCAAAGTCGTGACGATATCTATGGTAATGATTATATCTATAGGCATCACGTCCAAAACAAGTAGACCGATACTTTCTTCATCTACTACTATTACTCCACACGTCGACCGCTATCCAGCATGCATCTAGTGTATTAAGTCCATAAGAACAGAGTAACGCCTTAAGAAGGATGACATGATGTAGAGGGATAATCTCAAACCAATGATGAAAACCCCATCTTTTTACCCTTGATGGCAACTACTTAATGTGTGCCTTGTTGCCCCTACTTTCACTGGGAAAGGTCACCACATGGTAGAACCCAAAACCAAGCACTTCTCCCATTGCAAGAATCATAGATCTAGTTGGCCAAACAAAACCCAAGTATCGGAAAGACTTACAAGGATATCAAATCATGCATAAAAGAAATCAGCAAAGACTCAAATATATATCATAGATAATCTGATCACAAATCCACAATTCATCTGATCTCGACAAACACACCGCCAAAGAAGATTACATCGGATAGATCTCCATGAAGATCATGGAGAACTTTGTATTGAAGATCTAAGAGAGAAAAGAAGCCATCTAGCTACTAACTACGGACCCGTAGGTCTGAAGTGAACTACTCACGAGTCATTGGAGGGGCGATGATGATGAAGAAGAAGCCCTCCAACTCCAAAGTCCCCTCCGGCAGGGCGCCGGGAAGGGTCTCCAGATGAGATCTCGCGGAAACGGAAGCTTGCGGCAGCAGAAAAGTATTTTCGAGGCTCCCCTGATTTGTTGTTGAATTTTTGGGAATATATAAGACAAGGATCTAGGTCAGGGGCAGCCAGGGAGGCCACAAGCCCTGACACCGCCGCCTCCCCCCTGGTGGCGGAGTGGGAGCTTGTGGGCTCCCTAGAGCCCACCTGGCTTGGCCCAGAGGCCCCCTGATCTTCCTCCGTTCGGGAAAAAATCATTTCGGGGTTTTTATTCCGTTTGGACTCCGTTCCAAAATCAGATCTGAAAAGAGTCAAAAACACAGAAAAAACAGGAACTGGCACTTGGCACTGAATTAATAAGTTAGTCCCAAAAAAGGTATAAAAGGTACATAAAACATCCAAAGATGACAAGATAACAGCGTGGAACCATCAAAAATTATAGATACGTTTGAGACGTATCAAGCATCCCCAAGCTTAACTCCTGCCCGTCCTCGAGTAGGGAAGTGATAAAGAATGAATTTTTGATGCTTTCATGCTACCTAGCATAGGTGTCCTTTGTAATTCCTCTTATGTGACGTGAATGTTTAGATCCATTAGATTCAAAACAATAGTTTGCTATTGATGTAGAAACAATAATGATTCAAGCAAACTTAGCAAGGTAATCATGAACTTTCAAAATAACAAGGCCAAAAGAAAGTTATCCCTACAAAAGCATATAGTCTGGCTATGCTCTATCATCATTGCACAACGAATTTAAATCATGCACAACCCCGGTATTGGCCAAGTAATTGTTTCACACCTTTACTTTCTCAAACCTTTTCAACTCTCACGCAATACATGAGCGTGAGCCATGGTTACAGCACTATAGATGGTGTGGAATGTGGTGGAGGTTGCAAGACAAAAAAGGAGAAGATAGTCACATTAACTAGGCATATCAATGAGCTTTGGAGATGCTCATCAATAGATATCAATGTGAATGAGTAGGGATTGCCATACAAATGATGCACTAGAGCTACCAGTATGTGAAAGCTCTTAAAGAAAACTAGTGGGTGTGCATCCAACTTGCTTGCTCACGAAGACCTAAGGCAATTTTGAGGAAGCCTATCATTGGAATATACAAGCCAAGTTATATAATGAAAATTTCACACTAGCTATATGGTGGTGACAAAACGAGAGACTCTCAGTCATGAAGATCATGGTGCTTAATATGCACAAGTGTGGAAAAGGTGGTAGCATTGTCCCTTCTCTCTTTTTCTCTCATTTTTTTATTTATTTTATTATTATTTTGGTGGGCTCTTTGGCCTCTCTTTTTTTTTATTTTGGTGGGCTTCTTTGGCATCCTTTATTTCCTCACATGGGACAATGCTCCAATAATGATGATCATCACACTTTCAACTCAAAACTTAGAGCAACTATGACTCTATATGGAATGCCTTCGGTAGTGTACCGTGGCAATCATCTAGCATGGCATAGACATCAATGGAAACATCATGCTAGCTATCTTACGATCCTGCAATGGCAATGTAGACGTGGTGGCACATGTCATGGTGGTAGTTGCATGGCAATATATCTCGGAATGACTTTGAAAAATCCATAGTAGGTAGGTATGGTGGCTGTTTTGAGGGAGGCTAATGGTGGGTTTTGTGCACCGGCGAAAGTTGCACAGCACTAAGAAGATAGTGATGGTGGTAGGTGAAAGTGCATCTAAACCATGGACTCAACATTAGTCATGAAGAACTCATATACTTGTTGCAAAAAAAATTATTAGTAATCGAAACAAAGCATTCAATGCATACTCCTAGGGGAAGGGTTGGTAGGTATAAACCATCGCGCGATCCCGCCCGCCACGCAAAGGATGACAATCAATATACTAATCATGCTCAGATTTCATCACATAGCGGTTCACCATAAGTGCATGCTATGGGAATGACTAACTTCAACACAAGTATTTCTATATCCACAACACCTTACTAGCATGACTTCAATATTACCATAACCACAACTCAAAACTAATTGAGATGAATCAAACTTCTCTAACTATTCAATGCACATGAAGGTGGAAGTTTTCGTATCCCTTTGGATAACTACCCCTTTTGAGACTAATTTCAAAGTATAGATCAACTACCAAGCCACGCACCGCTGCACTCTAAAATATATAAGTGAAGCACAAAGAGCAAAAGTATCTAGCTCAAATGATATAAGTGAAGCACATGTGAGTTGAATTGTCTACCAAAAGATATAAGTGAAGCTCGACAAAATCATGGTGTGTGCATGTCTCTCTCTCTCTAGGTGTGCAGCAAGGATGATTGTGACACAACAAAAATAAAAGACTCCTACGATACAAGACGCTCCAAGCAAAAACACATAACATATGGTGAATAAAAATATAGCCCCAAGTAACGTTACCGATGGATTGAAGACGAGAGAGGGGATGCTTTCCCACGGCATCCCCAAATTTAGGCTTTTACGGCATCCTTGAATCTCTTGGGGTGCCTTGGGCATCCCCAAGCTTGAGCTCTTGCCACTCTTTATCTCTTTGTCCATAAGAACTTCACCCAAAACTTGAAATCTTCACAACACGAAACTTAAACAGAAACTCGTGATAACATTAGTACAAGAAAGCAAACCACCATTTCCTTAGGTACTGTAGCAAACTTAAATCCTACTTGTGCTGATGTTGGGTTACTGTACTTTCAATCTTCCATGGCTAATACCCCCCGATACTATCCATAGTTTCATGAAAATAAGCAACCAACACAACAAAAACAGAATATGTTAACAGCAGACCAGTCTGTAGCAATCTGTATATTTCATATACCTCTGGTACTTCAAACATTCTGACAATTTACGACAGTCTGAAGAATTTCCGTAGCAATCAGAAGCAAAAAGAATCAACTCAAAAGCTCTTACAGAAAAAAAGGAAAATTCTTTTAGTGAGCAGAAAGTTTCTGTCTTTTCCAGCATGACCAAACGATCATCCCCAAGACTAATCATAACGGTTTTGCTTGGCACAAACGCAAAAAGAAACACAAAAAACACAATCATAACAGAATTATGAAAGTGTGGAAAACACAAAACAGAAAGAAAAAGGATAGATTCGTTGGGTTGCCTCCCAGCAAGCGCTTTTGTTTAACGCCCTTAGCTAGGCAAAAAGTGATGGAATCACGTATAGTCATCTTTGGTGCTCAAACCATAGGTAGCCCTCATCATAGATTCATAAGGCAATCTTATTTTCTTTCTAGGAAAGTTCTCCATGCCCTTCTTTAAAGGAAATGGAAATCTAATATTCCCTTCCTTCATATCGATGATAGCACCAATAGTCCTTAGGAAAGGTCTACCAAGAATAATGGGACATGAAGGATTGCAATCTATGTCAAGTACAATGAAATCCACGGGTACATAGTTCTTATTTGCAACAATAAGAACATTATCGATCCTTCCCATGAGTTTCTTGATAGTAGAATCCGCAAGATGCAAATTAAGAGAACACTCTTCAATCTCATGAAAACCAAGAATATCACATAAAGACTTTGGAATCGCGGAAACACTAGCACCCAAATCACACAAAGCATTGCACTCATAGTTTTTGATCTTGATTTTGATAGTAGGTTCCCACACATCATGAAGTTTTCTAGGTATAGAGACTTCTAGTTCGGGCTTCTCTTGAAGAGATTTCATCATAGCATCTACGATATGCGCGGTAAAGGCTTTGCTTTGGCTATAAGCATGTGGAGAGTTTGCAATGGATTGCATCAAAGAAATGCATTCAAACAAGGAGCAATTATCATAATTGAATTCCTTGAAATCCAAAGTGGTAGTTTCATTACTACCCAAAATTTTGACTTCTTCTACTCCACTCTCCACACCTTTATCATCAAGATAGGTGGACTCCGAATCATTGGGGCGTTTTTCAACCAAAGTGGATTCATATCCAGCCCCTCCATAAGTAGGTTTGACACGTGATGGGGTTATAGTCCTAGGGTACGGTCATAGGCCTGCCCTATAGGTCCTACCCAAGGACTACCCTTCATAGAAGACAAGGCCCTTGGACAGTTCCGACTGAACTAAGGACGCCCCCATCATCCAGTCGGCGACGAGCACTCGGAGCATATTTAACGTACCGATTGGAATCCACTCTGTACATCGTAACCTCCCAGGAGGGCAACGGTCATACGTTTTCATACACCATTATTAGCATTTAAGGCTTACGTTACCTGTAACGTAGGCATTTATTCGCCACTATTCCACCCTTGTTCACCGGGCCATTATGAAGGGCAGTGCACTCTATATAAGCCGCCCTTCCCCACTGGTGCAAGGGTTGGCCTTGTTGTAATCCTATAATCCATTCAACACCAAGCTCCCAAGAGCACTGAGACGTAGGGCTTTTACCTCCACCGCAGAGGGGCCTGAACTCATACATCCTCGCCGTAGCTAAGGCTCTGCCCATCCTTTCGTACCCTACACTTCTACTGTCAGACTTATACCCACGATAGTTGGCGCCCACCGTGGGGCAGGCGTCTAAGCGACTTCCGGCGAGTTTGCGATTTCATCTTTTCGTCATGTCGTCCGGCGGAGATCTGTGCATGGGTCATGAGATCCTCTTCGGTGCCCTCTCCTTCATCGCCGACGATTCGGCATGGCTTCGGGATGCGCCCCTCGACGTTGAGGCGCTTCCCAGTCACGGGGCTACGCACTTCCGTGCCAGTGCCCGTGGTGTTCTTCTTCTCCAGCCATCGGCCCCGGTGTCGATCCTCGCCCCCGTCACGCGCCGCAACAAGCGATCCCGTCGCCCACGGCTCCAGCGTTGGGTGCGACACGCCCAGGCGCGACAGAGCGCGTCCTCTCAATTGGCGGTGCTCGAATCGGTTGTGGTCCCGCCGCCATCCCAGTGCTTGGACTCAGTTCCGACTGAGCTACCTTCCGAGTACCCGGGTCGCGGGCCTGCAGCCGAAGTTCTCATGGCCGATTCCCATGAAAGTCCCCTCCGGACTGGTGGAACTAGCATGAGGCCGGAGAATCATCCGGCGCTCATCGTCAACACCGTCGTTCTACCAGTCGACGCACTCGCCACAGCAACGTCGAGGTGTTCCGCACACCCATCCTCAACTTGGTTGCGGCTGCCAGGATAGCCGATTCTCTCCAGCCAACTGATTCAGAGGTTGGTAGAGGGATCGAGCAGATTCGTGCCCTGTTGCATACGGCGCAGCAGCAAAATTCGGCGGTCTCCCAGTCGCACAACAGGATCCACAACAGTTTTGTTCACCCGAACACGCATCGGTCGGTTTTCAGTCCCGACTCTCATCAGCGACGCAGAGGGGGCAGCCGTTCTAGGAATCCCGAAGATCGTCGCCGTTCGCGTACTCCTCCGCGGGGTGGGCTTTACGGGCCCCGGCATCATGATGATCGTCGTTCAGTCGGTGACGCGCATGATCGGCCTGATGCAAGAGGGTACATCGCCCAGAAGAAGGTCGACAGAAGTCGAGCCCACCATGATGGTCACGATAGAGACCGTCCGAGTGGAAGCAGGACCGTTGTTTCTGGTCCCGAGTGCTTCAGTCGGGCCATCCGCTCGGCTGACATCCCTCCCAACTTCCGATTGGCGATGGGAATCAGCAAGTTCACAGGAGAGTCCAAGCCAGAAACTTGGTTGGACGACTACAGAGTGGCGGTCCAGATCGGTGGCGGAGATGACCAGGTCGCCATGAAAAATCTCCCCCTGATGCTCGACGGCTCGGCGCGAGCTTGGCTGAACCAGTTAGCTCTGTCAAGCATCTACAGTTGGGCAGATCTGTCCCGAGTCTTCATCAAGACCTTCGAGGGTACGTGCAAGCGCCCTGTTGGTCTCGTAGAGCTCCAACACTGTGTCCAGAAGCAGAACGAGCCCCTGCGCGATTTCATCCAGTGCTGGACGAGCCTCTACCACACGGTGGAGAACGTCACAGAGCACCAAGCAGTCTGCGCCTTCAAGGCGGGCGTGCGGTACAGAGATTTGTACCTGAAGTTCGGTCGGACAGGCGAAATCTCCATGAGCAAGATGATGGAGATAGCCGCACGCTATGCAAATGGCGAAGAGGAGGACCGCATACATAGCGGCAAGCATAAGTCAGTCACTGATGGAGATGGGAACAGCAATCGGAAGCAGAAGCACAAAGCTCAACCCACTCCACAGGCAGAGGCAGCAGCCATTACAAATGCCAAGTTCAAAGGAAAGGGGAAAGCTCAGTACACCCCCAAGAAGAGACAGTTCAGGAATTCCGTCCTAGATCAGCCGTGTCCAATCCACACGAAGATGGACGAAGAAGGCAATGCCATATTCCCGAAGCATACCACTCGGCAGTGTCGCCTCCTGATCCAAGGATTCAGTGAAGGGCAACCGAGTGAAAAGGACACCGAGCAGGATGATGAGGACAAGGAGGATCCGTTCCCCCAAGTCCATGCAACGTTGATGATTTTTGCTGATGTGGAAAGAAAAAAGTCGACTGAAGCTGGTTAATAGGGAGGTGAACATGGCAACCCCATCCACCCCCACATTCCTCAAGTGGTCACAGACTGCGATCACCTTTGATCAGTCAGACCATCCAGCACACGTACCCACCCCAGGGAGGCAAGCTCTGGTCGTCGACCTGGTGGTGGAAGGAGCCAGGCTGCGCAAAGTCCTCATCGACGGCGGTAGCGGCTTGAACATCATGTACGCCAACACTCTCAAGGGAATGGGCATTCCGATGTCCAAACATAGCTAGAGCAGTATGCAGTTCCACGGAGTCGTCCCAGGACGAAAGGCCAAATCACTCGGCCAGATCGCATTGGATGTCGTCTTTGGCTCTGACAAGAACTTCCGCAAGGAGAAGCTGACATTCGAGGTGGTGGACTTCCAGAGTGCATACCATGCGATTCTGGGCCGTCCGGCATATGCACGTTTCATGGCCCGTCCATGTTACGTCTATTTGAAGCTGGAGATGCCAGGTCCCAAGGGTGTGATTACGGTCACAGGCAATCGGCAGCGGGCCGAGGAGTGTCTGCAGCAGGGGTCGAGGATTGCCGATCAGCAGATGGCTATTCTCGAGCTGGATGAGTACAAGAAGACCGCCGACCCCGCTGACCTGATGCGCTCAAAGAAGCCAGCTTCTGAGTCCGCATTCCAGTCGGCGGGAGACACGAAGAAAGTCAGCATCCACCCGACGGACGACACCGCTGCCCCGACAAACATGGCCACCACCCTTGGTCCAAAATAGAAGCCGAGCTCATCCAATTCCTCCGTGAGAATTGGGACATTTTTGCATGGAAGCCTGCTGACATGCCAGGTGTACCCAGGGAGTTGGTTGAGCACCGACTGCATGTGGATCCTGCTGCTCGGCCCGTCCGAGAACGCCTGCGTCGGTCCGCCGTGCACAAGAGGAAGGCAATCGGAGAGGAGGTGGCTAAACTTTTGGCGGCCAACTTCATTTGCGAGGTACACCACTCTGAGTGGCTCGCTAATGTTGTGATGGTGCCCAAGAAGGACAAGTCTCTCCGTATGTGCATCGATTTCAAGCATCTCAATAAGGTATGTCCGAAAGATCACTTCCCGCTCCCCCGCATTGATCAAATTGTTGATTCGACTGCGGGTTGCGAGCGTTTATCCTTCCTTGATGCCTATTCGGGCTATCATCAGATCCGTCTGTATGGACCGGATGAATTAAAAACAGCCTTCATCACCCCATTCGGGTGTTTCTGTTACCTCACTATGCCATTCTGTTCAACCCCGAAAAGATCGGGACCATCGTCCGAATGGAGCGGCCGGTAAGAACACATGATGTTCAAAGGCTCACAGGTTGCCTTGTTGGGAACGTCGCATGGGAAACAAAAAATTTCCTACGCGCACGAAGACCTATCATGGTGATGTCCATCTACGAGAGGGGATGAGTGATCTACGTACCCTTGTAGACCGTACAGCAGAAGCGTTAGAGAACGCGGTTGATGTAGTGGAACGTCCTCACGTCCCTCGATCCGCCCCGCGAACAATCCCGCGATCAGTCCCACGATCCAGTACCGAACGGACGGCACCTCCGCGTTCAGCACACGTACAGCTCGACGATGATCTCGGCCTTCTTGATCCAGCAAGAGAGACGGAGAGGTAGAAGAGTTCTCCGGCAGCGTGACGGCGCTCCGGAGGTTGGTGATGACCTTGTCTCAGCAGGGCTCCGCCCGAGCTCCGCAGAAACGCGATCTAGAGGAAAAACCGTGGAGGTATGTGGTCGGGCTGCCATGGAAAAATCGTCTCAAATCAGCCCTAAAACCTCCGTATATATAGGTGGGAGGGAGGGGGCCTTGCCTTGGGGTCCAAGGACCCTCAAGGGGGTCGGCCGAGCCAGGGGGGAGGACTCTCCCCCCCAAACCGAGTTGGACTAGGTTTGGTGGGAGGGAGTCCTCCCTTCCCACCTCCTCCTTTTTTTTCTTTTCCTCTTGATTTTTCTTCTCTTGGCGCATAGACCACTTGTGGGCTATCCCACCAGCCCACTAAGGGCTGGTGTGTCTCCCCCAAAGCCTATGGGCTTCCCCGGGGCGGGTTGCCCCCCCCCCCCCCCGGTGAACTCCCGGAACCCATTCGTCATTCCCGGTACATTCCCGGTAACTCCAAAAACCTTCCGGTAATCAAATGAGGTCATCCTATATATCAATCTTCGTTTTCGGACCATTCCGGAAACCCTCGTGACGTCCGTGATCTCATCCGGGACTCCAAACAACATTCGGTAACCAACCATGTAACTCAAATATGCATAAAACAACGTCGAACCTTAAGTGTGCAGACCTTGCGGGTTCGAGAACTATGTAGACATGACCCGAGAGACTCCTCGGTCAATATCCAATAGTGGGACCTGGATGCCCATATTGGATCCTACATATTCTACGAAGATCTTATCGTTTGAACCTCGGTGCCAAGGATTCGTATAATCCCGTATGTCATTCCCTTTGTCCTTCGGTATGTTACTTGCCCGAGATTCGATCGTCGGTATCCGCATACCTATTTCAATCTCGTTTACCGGCAAGTCTCTTTACTCGTTCCGTAATACAAGATCCCGCAACTTACACTAAGTTACATTGCTTGCAAGGCTTGTGTGTGATGTTGTATTACCGAGTGGGCCCCGAGATACCTCTCCGTCACACGGAGTGACAAATCCCAGTCTTGATCCATACTAACTCAACTAACACCTTCGGAGATACCTGTAGAGCATCTTTATAGTCACCCAGTTACGTTGCGACGTTTGATACACACAAAGCATTCCTCCGGTGTCAGTGAGTTATATGATCTCATGGTCATAGGAATAAATACTTGACACGCAGAAAATAGTAGCAACAAAATGACACGATCAACATGCTACGTCTATTAGTTTGGGTCTAGTCCATCACGTGATTCTCCCAATGACGTGATCCAGTTATCAAGCAACAACACCTTGTTCATAATCAGAAGACACTGACTATCATCGATCAACTGGCTAGCCAACTAGAGGCATGCTAGGGATGGTGTTTTGTCTATGTATCCACACATGTAAATGAGTCTTCATTCAATACAATTATAGCATGGATAATAAACTATTATCTTGATACATGAATTATAATAATAACTATATTTATTATTGCCTCTAGGGCATAATTCCAACAGTCTCCCACTTGCACTAGAGTCAATAATCTAGCCCTCACATCACCATGTGAATTACATTGTAATAAATCTAACACCCATACAGTTCTGGTGTCGATCATGTTTTGGCTGTGGAAGAGGTTTAGTCAGCGGGTCTGCTACATTCAGATCCGTGTGCACTTTGCATATATTTACGTCCTCTTCCTCGACGTAGTCGCGGATGAGGTTGAAGCATCGTTTGATGTGTCTGGTCTTCTTGTGAAACCGTGGTTCCTTTGCTAAGGCAATGGCACCAGTGTTGTCACACAACAAGGTTATTGGATTCAGTGCGCTTGGCACCACTCCAAGATCCGTCATGAACTGCTTCATCCAGACACCCTCCTTAGCCGCCTCCGAGGCAGCCATGTACTCCGCTTCACATGTAGAATCTGCTACGACGCTTTGCTTGGAACTGCACCAGCTTACTGCACCCCCATTAAGAATAAATACATATCCGGTATGCGACTTAGAGTCATCCGGATCTGTGTCAAAGCTTGCATCGACGTAACCTTTTACGGCGAGCTCTTCGTCACCTCCATACACAAGAAACATCTCCTTAGTCCTTTTCAGGTACTTCAGGATATTCTTGACCGCTGTCCAGTGATCCACTCCTGGATTACTCTAGAACCTACCTGCCATACTTATGGCCAGGCTAACATCCGGTCTAGTGCACAGCATTGCATACATGATAGAACCTATGGCTGAAGCATAGGGGACGGAGCGCATATGCTCTCTATCTTCATCAGTTGCTGGGCACTGAGTCTTACTCAATCTCGTACCTTGTAAAACTGGCAAGAACCCTTTCTTGGACTGTTCCATTTTGAACCTCTTCAAAACTTTATCAAGGTATGTGCTTTGTGAAAGTCCCATCAGGCGTTTTGATCTATCCCTATAGATCTTAATGCCTAGAATGTAAGCAGCTTCTCCTAGGTCCTTCATAGAGAAACTTTTATTCAAGTAACCTTTTATGCTCTCCAAAAACTCTACGTTGTTTCCAATCAGTAATATGTCATCCACATATAATATTAGAAACGCCACAGAGCTCCCACTCACTTTCTAGTAAATACAAGATTCTCCAACCACTTGTATAAACCCAAATGCTTTGATCACCTCATCAAAGCGTTTGTTCCAACTCCGAGATGCTTGCACCAGTCCATAAATGGATCGCTGGAGCTTGCACACCTTGTCAGCATTTTTAGGATCGACAAAACCATCGGGTTGCATCATATACAACTCTTCCTTAAGGAAACCGTTAAGGAACGCCGTTTTGACATCCATCTGCCAGATTTCATAATCGAAAAATGCAGCTATTGCTAACATGATTCTGACGGACTTAAGCATCGCTACGGGTGAGAAAGTCTCATCGTAGTCAACTCCTGGAACTTGTGGAAAACCCTTTGCCACAAGTCGAGCTTTATAAACGGTCACATTACCGTCAGCGTCCGTCTTCTTCTTAAAGATCCATTTGTTCTGAATAGCCTTGCGGCCCTCAGGTAGTATCTCCAAAGTCCACACTTTGTTCTCATACATGGATCCTATCTCGGATTTCATGGCTTCTAGCCATTTGTTGGAATCTGGGCCCACCATTTCTTCTTCATAATTTGCAGGTTCATTGTTGTCTAACAACATGATTGATAAGACGGGATTACCGTACCACTCTGGAGCAGCGCGTGATCTCGTCGACCTGCGTGGTTCAACAGAAACTTGAACTGGAGTTTCATGATCATCATCATTAACTTCCTCCTCAACCGGCGTCGCAACGACAGAGGTTTCCCCTTGCCCTGCGCCACCATCCAGAGGGATGAGAGGTTCGACAACCTCGTCAAGTTCTATCTTCCTCCCACTCAATTCTCTTGAGAGAAACTCCTTCTCGAGAAAAGCTCCGTTTTTAGCAACAAACACTTTGCCCTCGGATTTGAGATAGAAGGTGTACCCAACTGTCTCTTTTGGGTAACCTATGAAGACGCACTTTTCCTCTTTGGGTTCCAGCTTTTCAGGCTGAAGCTTTTTGACATAAGCTTCACATCCCCAAACTTTAAGAAATGACAACTTTGGCCTTTTGTCATACCACAGTTCGTATGGTGTCGTCTCAACGGATTTTGATGGTGCCCTATTTAAAGTGAATGCAGTTGTTTCTAATGCATAACCCCAAAATGATAATGGCAAATCAGTAAGAGACATCATAGATCGCACCATCTCTAACAAAGTACCATTATGACGTTCGGACACACCATTACGCTGTGGTGTTCCAGGCGGTGTTAACTGCGAAACAATTCCACATTGTCTTAAGTGAGCACCAAACTCGAAACTCAGATATTCACCCCCACGATCAGACCGTAGGAAATTGATCTTCTTGTTACGATGATTTTCCACTTCACTCTGAAATTGCTTGCACTTTTCAAATGTTTCAGACTTGTGCTTCATCAAGTAGACATAACCATATCTACTTAAATCGTCAGTGAAGGTGAGAAAATAACGATATCCGCCGCGTGCCTCTACGCTCATTGGACCACACACATCGGTATGTATGATTTCCAACAAGTCACTTGCACGCTCCATTGTTCCGGAGAACGGAGTCTTAGTCATCTTGCCCATGAGGCATGGTTCGCACGTGTCAAGTGAATCAAAGTCAAGTGACTCCAAAAGTCCATTAGCATGGAGTTTCTACATGCGCTTTACACCAATATGACCCAAGCGGCAGTCCGACAAAATATGGCTCTATCATTGTTTACTCTAACTCTTTTGGTCTCAATGTTATGTATATGCGTATCGCTATCAAGATTCAATATGAACAATCCTCTCACATTCGGTGCATGACCATAAAAGATGTTACTCATAGAAATAGAACAACCATTATTCTCTGACTTAAAAGAGTAACCATCTCGCAATAAACAAGATCCAGATATAATGTTCATGCTCAACGCAGGCACTAAATAACAACGATTTAAGTTCATCACTAATCCCGATGGTAGCTGAAGTGACACTGTGCCGACGGCGATTGCATCAACCTTGGAACCATTTCCTACGCGCATCGTCACTTCGTCTTTCGCCAGCCTTCGTCTATTCCGCAGTTCCTGCTTCGAGTTGCAAATGTGAGCAATAGAACCGGTATCGAATACCCAGGCACTACTACGAGAGCCGGTTAAGTACACATCAATAACATGTATATCAAATATACCTGATTTTTCTTTGCCCGCCTTCTTATCTGCCAGATACTTGGGGCAATTGCGCTTCCAGTGACCCATACCCTTGCAATAGAAGCACTCTGTTTCAGGCTTAGGTCCAGCCTTGGGTTTCTTCGGCGGATTGGCAACAGGCTTGCCGCTCTTCTTCGAATTTCCCTTCTTGCCTTTGTCGTTTCTCTTGAAACTAGTGGTCTTGCTCACCATCAACAATTGATGCTCTTTACGGAGTTCAGACTCTGCGACTTTCAGCATCGCAAACAACTCGCCGGGAGACTTGTTCATCCCTTGCATGTTGTAGTTCAACACAAAGCCTTTATAGCTTGGCGGCAGTGATTGAAGGATTCTGTCAGTGATAGCTTCTTTCGGGAGTTCAATCCCCAGCTCAGCTAGACGGTTTGAGTACCCAGACATTTTGAGCACATGTTCACTGACAGACGAGTTTTCCTCCATCTTGCAAGCATAGAATTTATCGGAGGTCTCATACCTCTCGATCCGGGCGTTCTTCTGAAAGATAAACTCCAACTCCTGGAACATCTCAAATGCTCCATGACGCTCAAAGCGACGTTGAAGTCCCGCTTCTAAGCCATACAAGACTGCACATTGAACTATTGAGTAGTCCTCCTTACGTGCTAGCCAAGCGTTCTTAACATCCTGATCAGCCGTAGCGGGTGGTTCATCTCCTAGCGCAGCATTAAGGACATAATCCTTCTTCCCAGCTTGTAAGATTAGCTTAAGATTACGAGCCCAGTCTACAAAGTTGCTTCCATCATCTTTCAACTTAGCTTTCTCTAGGAACGTATTAAAATTCAGGGTGACTGTCGCGTGAGCCATGATCTACAACACAAATATATTCAAAGTGGACTTAGACTATGTTCAAGATAATTAGAGTTCAACTTAATCAAATTATATGCTAAACTCCCACTCAAAAAGTACATCTCTCTAGTCATTTGAGTGGTTCATGATCCACTTACACTATCCCAAGTCCGATCATCACGTGAGTCGAGTATAGTTTCAGTGGTAAGCATCCCTATGCTAATCATATCAACTATATGATTCATGATCGACCTTTCGGTCTCATGTGTTCCGAGGCCATGTCTGCACATGCTAGGCTCGTCAAGCTTAACCCGAGTGTTCCGCGTGCGCAACTGTTTTGCACCCGTTGTATGTGAACGTTGAGTCTATCACACCCGATCATCACGTGGTGTCTCGAAACGACGAACTGTAGCAACGGTGCACAGTCGGGGAGAACACAATTTCGTCTTGAAATTTTAGTGAGAGATCACCTCATACTGCTACCGTCGTTCTAAGCAAAATAAGGTGCATAAAAGGATTAACATCACATGCAATTCATAAGTGACATGATATGGCCATCATCACGTGCTTCTTGATCTCCATCACCAAAGCACCGGCACGATGTTTTTGTCACCGGCGCCACACCATGATCATCCATCAACGTGTTGCCGTCGGGGTTGTCGTGCTACTTATGCTATTACTACTAAAACTACATCCTAGCAAAATAGTAAACGCATCTGCAAGCACAAACGTTAGTTTAAAGACAACCCTATGGCTCCTGCCGGTTGCCGTACCATCGACGTGCAAGTCGATATTTCTATTACAACATGATCATCTCATACATCCAATATATCACATCACATTGTTGGCCATATCACATCACAATCATACCCTGCAAAAACAAGTTAGACGTCCTCTAATTTTGTTGTTGCATGTTTTACGTGGTGACCAAGGGTATCTAGTAGGATCGCATCTTACTTACGTAAACTCCACAACGGAGATATATGAGTTGCTATTTAACCTCGTCCAAGGACCTCCTCGGTCAAATCCGATTCAACTAAAGTTGGAGAAACCGACACTTGCCAGTCATCTTTGAGCAAAGGGGGTTACTCGTAACGATGAAACCAGTCTCTCGTAAGCGTACGAGTAATGTCGGTCCAAGCCGCTTCAATCCAACAATACCGTGGAATCAAGAAAAGACTAAGGAGGGCAGCAAAACGCACATCACCGCCCACAAAAACTTTTCTGTTCTACTCGAGAAGACATCTACGCATGAACCTAGCTCATGATGCCACTGTTGGGAACGTCGCATGGGAAACAAAAAATTTCCTACGCGCACGAAGACCTATCATGGTGATGTCCATCTACGAGAGGGGATGAGTGATCTACGTACCCTTGTAGACCGTACAGCAGAAGCGTTAGAGAACGTGGTTGATGTAGTGGAACGTCCTCACGTCCCTCGATCCGCCCCGCGAACAATCCCGCGATCAGTCCCATGATCCAGTACCGAACGGACGGCACCTCCGCGTTCAGCACACGTACAGCTCGACGATGATCTCGGCCTTCTTGATCCAGCAAGAGAGACGGAGAGGTGGAAGATTTCTCCGGCAGCGTGACGGCGCTCCGTAGGTTGGTGATGACCTTGTCTCAGCAGGGCTCCGCCCGAGCTCCGCAGAAACGCGATCTAGAGGAAAAACCGTGGAGGTATGTGGTCGGGCTGCCGAGGAAAAATCGTCTCAAATCAGCCCTAAAACCTCCGTATATATAGGTGGGAGGGAGGGGGCCTTGCCTTGGGGTCCAAGGACCCTCAAGGGGGTCGGCCGAGCCAGGGGGGAGGACTCTCCCCCCCCCCCCAAACCGAGTTGGACTAGGTTTGGTGGGAGGGAGTCCTCCTCCCTTCCCACCTCCTCCTTTTTTTTCTTTTCCTCTTGATTTTTCTTCTCTTGGTGCATAGACCACTTGTGGGCTGTCCCACCAGCCCACTAAGGGCTGGTGTGTCTCCCCCAAAGCCTATGGGCTTCCCCGGGGTGGGTTGCCCCCCCCCCCCCCCCGGTGAACTCCCGGAACCCATTCGTCATTCCTGGTACATTCTCGGTAACTCCGAAAACCTTCCGGTAATCAAATGAGGTCATCCTATATATCAATCTTCGTTTCCGGACCATTCCGGAAACCCTCGTGATGTCCGTGATCTCATCTGGGACTCCGAACAACATTCGGTAACCAACCATGTAACTCAAATACGCATAAAACAACGTCGAACCTTAAGTGTGCAGACCCTGCGGGTTCGAGAACTATGTAGACATGACCCGAGAGACTCCTCGGTCAATATCCAATAGCGGGACCTGGATGCCCATATTGGATCCTACATATTCTACGAAGATCTTATTGTTTGAACCTCAGTGCCAAGGATTCGTATAATCCCGTATGTCATTCCCTTTGTCCTTCGGTATGTTACTTGCCCGAGATTCGATCGTCAGTATCCGCATACCTATTTCAATCTCGTTTACCGGCAAGTCTCTTTACTCGTTCCGTAATACAAGATCCCGCAACTTACACTAAGTTACATTGCTTGCAAGGCTTGTGTGTGATGTTATATTACCAAGTGGGCCCCGAGATACCTCTCCGTCACACGGAGTGACAAATCCCAGTCTTGATCCATACTAACTCAACTAACACCTTCGGAGATACCTGTAGAGCATCTTTATAGTCACCCAGTTACGTTGCGACGTTTGATACACACAAAGCATTCCTCCGGTGTCAGTGAATTATATGATCTCATGGTCATAGGAATAAATACTTGACACGTAGAAAACAGTAGCAACAAAATGACACGATCAACATGCTACGTCTATTAGTTTGGGTCTAGTCCATCACGTGATTCTCCCAATGACGTGATCCAGTTATCAAGCAACAACACCTTGTACATAATCAGAAGACACTGACTATCATCGATCAACTGGCTAGCCAACTAGAGGCATGCTAGGGATGGTGTTTTGTCTATGTATCCACACATGTAAATGAGTCTTCATTCAATACAATTATAGCATGGATAATAAACTATTATCTTGATACAGGAATTATAATAATAACTATATTTATTATTGCCTCTAGGGCACAATTCCAACATGCCTAGCGGCTTTGAGCAGGTTTATCGCTCGACTCGGCGAGAAGGCGTTACCTCCGTACGGTCTCATGAAGAAATTAGATACCTTCGAGTGGACAGACGAAGCACAAATATCATTCGACGACCTCAAAGCCCTGCTTTCCACCCAGCCGGTTCTTACTGCCCCGCTTAGTAAAGAACCCCTTCTTCTGTACATCACGGCTACAAATCAAGTCATCAGCACGGTTCTGACAGTCGAACGCGAAGAAGAAGGCAAAGCGTACAAGGTTCAGCGGCCAGTATATTATGTCTCCGAAGTCCTGACTCCTTCCAAGCAGAGGTATCCCCATTATCAGAAGCTTATTTATGGGATCTACATGACTGCAAAGAAGGTGGCTCATTATTTCCAAGACCACTCAGTGTCTGTCATATCTGATGCTCCGTTGTCAGAAATTCTCCACAATCGGGATGCATCAGGCCGAGTGGCAAAGTGGGCAATGGAGATGCTATACTACGACATCAAGTTCGAAGCCAAGAAAGCTATGAAGTCTCAAGCTCTGGCTGACTTCATAGCAGAATGGGTAGAACAACAGCAACCAACCCACATCTACTCGGCTCATTGGACCATGTTCTTCGATGGGTCCAAGATGTTGAATGGCTCCGGCGCCGGCGTAGTGATCATATCCCCAAAAGGTGACAAACTCAAGTATGTGTTGCAGATACATTTTGATTCCTCCAACAACGAAGTAGAGTACGAAGCTCTCCTTTACGGGTTGCGCATGGCCATCACACTCGGCGTCCGTCGCCTAATGGTCTATGGCGACTCAGATCTGGTGGTTAATCAAGTAATGAAGGAGTGGGGTGTAAGGAACCCCACCATGACTGCATACTGCAACGCAGTAAGGAAGCTCGAGAAGAAGTTTGAAGGTCTGGAACTTCACCATGTTCCCCGACTGAAAAACCAAGCAGCAGATGAATTGGCAAAACTTGGATCCACTCGGAGACGGGTCCCGAGTGATGTCTGCCTCGAGCACCTACACCTTCCCTCAGTAAAAGAAGACCCTTTTACAGACGAACCAATACAACCGAAGAGCTCAACAGATCAGACTGAAGTCGAGGTCCCCGCTGTGGTTGATTTGATCATGGAGATTCTTGCTGTCATCCCCGAATGGACTGTGTCATTCATTGCATACATCCTGAGGCAAGAGTTACCAGAAGACAAAGTCCAAGCTAGGCAGATCGTCCGCAGGTCGAAGTCCTTCACCGTCATTGATGGCCAGTTGTACAAGGAAAGTGTTTCAGGCGTCCTTCAGCGGTGTATCTCCCCTAAGGAGGGACAGTTAATCTTGGAATAAATTCACTCGGGAACCTGCGGTCATCAAGCCCCCTCAAGGGCAATCGTCGCCAAAGCATTCAGAGCCGGTTTCTTCTGGTTGCAGGCGAATGGAATGGCAAAAGATATGGTCGACCATTGTGAAGGTTGTCAGTTCTATTCAAACAAGTCCCACAAGCCAACGTCTGCGCTGAAGACAATTCCTCTTGTTTGGCCATTCGCCGTGTGGGGATTAGATACAGTCGGACCATTCAGAACAGGCCAAGGAGGATTCACTCATCTGCTGGTAGCAGTCGACAAGTTTACCAAGTGGATTGAAGCCAAGCCCATCAAGAAGCTTGACGCCCTTACGGCCATCAAATTTATCAGAGACATCATCGCCAGATACGGGGTTCCGCATAGCATAATCACCGATAACGGCACAAACTTCGACTCCGACAGGTTCAAAGGTTTTTGCACAGACCAAGGAATCCGAGTGGATTTTGCATCCGTGGCGCGCCCCCAAAAAATGGTCAAACAGAGCAGGCGAATGGACTTATTCTTCAAGGGTTGAAGCCTCGACTCCTGCGAGAAATTGGACATGCCGCCGGCGCATGGGTCACCGAGCTGCCTTCGATGCTGTGGGGCCTCCGCACAACTCCGAATAGATCTACAGGGCGATCCCCGTTCTTCCTCGTTTATGGAGCAGAGGCAGTCCTTCCGAGTGACTTGCTTCACAACTCTCCACGAGTTGAACTCTTCTCCGAAGCCGAAGCAGAACAAGCCAGACAAGATGGAGTGGATCTTCTAGAAGAAGAGCGCGAGATGGCACTAATTCGTTCAACAATTTATCAACAAGATCTACGGTGATTTCACGCGCGGCACGTCAGGAGCCGCACATTTCAAGCAGGCGACCTCGTGCTCCGAGTGGATCAGCAGAGACCACACAAGTTGGCTCCCGCCTGGGAAGGACCCTTCATCATCTCTAAGGTGCTGAACAACGGAGCATATCGACTCTACAACCTCGATAGGGAAACGGACGAGCCGCGAGCATGGAATGGAGATCTCCTGAAGCGCTTCTACACATAACCGCCGACGGAGACAATGTAAAGAACAAGTATCATTGAAGTAATACAAAGCAGATTGATTTCTTGCCGATTCAAAATTCTTCCGCGTTTGCAGACTCCGGTCTAAAAAACTAACTCCGAGTGTGCACTGAAAGTCACACTCGGGAACTTAGCTGTGACCCAGAGTCGCCTAAGTACAAACTCGCTCCGAGTGTGCAAAAAAAGTCACACTCGGGGACTTAGCTGCGACCCAGAGTCGCCTAAGTACAAACTAACTCCGAGTGTGCATTGAAAGTCACACTCGGGGACTTAGCTGCGACCCAGAATTGCCTAAGTAAACATCTCACTCCGAGTGTGCACGAAAAGTCACACTCGGGGACTTAGCTGCGACTCAGAGTCGCCTAAGTAAAAAAGCTTCCTCCTAATGTATACTTGAGATACACTCGGAGGCTTAGCAGACCCTCATTGAGGCTCATGTGGATCTGAAGACAACTGACAACTACATGCTCCGCATGTTTGCCATTGGCTTCACCAAGAGACGCCAAACAAAAACCACGAGACAAAATCGTGTCAAAAAAAACTCAGCAAAAGAAGAGCAAAAGATCCGATTCGAATTCAAGTTGGATCTACGATCAGTCGGCTCGGTGTGAATCAAGATTATGCACACCGAACCACGAATATGACGGCCAACAGCAGTGGCCAAAGTTTAATACAGATACCACTCGGCATACCGAGGTAAATGTGCATTCACCATAAAGTTTTTTCAAGCATCGCCGGGACTGGCACGCTCCACAAAGGTGTCAAGGTCGATTTCCGTCTGCAATGCGAGTGGCTGTGTCGAGGAAGGTCTCCATGAAATCTTTGAATCGAAGCTTCTTGGTGTTGGCGACCTGCAACGTCTTCAATTTTTCTTCACGGGCTTCCTTGCAGTGCACTCGGACCAGAGATAGCGCCACGTCCGCACCGCACCGAGCGGCTGACTTCTTCCATGCCTACACTCTGCTTGGGACGTCCTCCAGCCGAGTCATCAACCCATCTATTTCGTTCCAGGAGTCCTCTTCAGGCCACAGCTCCTTGTCGATCCGGCCGACAACTTTTCTCAGGCGGCCGATGAAAGGGCCCACCCTGTTAAGGCGAGAATGAGCTCGGAGCATGTCCCGGTTAGCTTCATCGCCGAGTGGAACATTCGGCACAAGCGACCGTTCAATTTCAGCTGCTTCAGCCTCAACGTCACAACAGAAGTCTGCAAAGAAAAGACGAGCAGAAAGTAAGCACGACAGAGTGAACTCCAAAGTCAAGAAGCACTCGGCAACGACTTACCACCAAGGAGTGCGACCATCTTCCTTGCCCAGTCGCTGACGTAGTTCTCCTGCGCCATGCACCGAGTGTTCATCACCTTTAGCTGGCCCATCCATTCGGATCTCTGACTCTTCATTTTTTCTACTTCGGCTAGCAATGCCTTGTTGGTCTCCCGAGACTCCTCCAAAGATTTCTCTCGGTCAGAATGAGCAACCTTCACACCAGCCAGGTCATTCACAGCCACCTCCCAGTCCGCAGCAAGCTGAATCTTCTCAACCTTCAGAGCATTGTACGCAGATCCCATTTCACAAGTCTTCGGCCAAATAGACACAAAGGGAGGATCAGAGACATTCAAAAAGGAAAAAGTCTCGACAGATACGACAGATCAATCAAAGCTCAAAGTTCTTCAGACCCCTGTCGGTGCAAGCAATCGATAGCGGTCTCGGGGACTACACCCAGTGGGTTCACTGAGAGTGACCCCACTAGCATGAAGCTCGAACAGGTCGGCCCTATTGAGCTCCATGACAAACAAACAACACTATGAGATTACTATTACTCGACCCGAGTAACACTACTCTCGGGGACTACACCCAGTGGGTGCACTCGGAGTGCCCCCACTGGTACCATTCGGGCAGATCAACTCTGATCTGTTCAGATTATGGAAAATACATATAAAGACAACCACCGGTGCAAGCACTCAGCAGAAGTCTCGGGGACTACACCCACTGGGTTCACTCGGAGTGAACCCACTGCAAAATCATCCTACTGTATCCGAGTGTATCGTTGAAACCCCCAGTGGGTGCCAAGAGGAACGTAAACACTTACTAGCGCACTTACTCAGATGTCATCCCGAAGCTCCAAGCTCTTCTTATACAGAGACGCGATGGAGTCATACGCTCCCTTGGCGTCACCCACCACCAGCTCCACCTACACCATGGCGTCCTTGGCGGCCCCCACCTGGTCTTCCGGGAGGCGTCGGGCGTCATATTGAACAGCTGACGGACCCGGCACGGCAGAAGACTCCCTGGGCATCCCGAGCTCCGCTCCAGTCGGTTCCGCCGTGAGGGGCACCGTCTCAGTCGGCGGCACCGTCTCAGTTGGCGGCACGTTCATGGTGGGAGCGGCAGTAGATGGGATAACCCCAGGGACAGGCGCCAAAGCTGGCTCCAGCCTCCTTTGGTCGTCATCGTCCACATGAATGACCTCCGAAGGAAGCCCGACTGAACAACATGAAATTACAGAAAAAGGTCAAGATCAAAGACAGCACTCGCGAAACAATAATACAGCTCTCGGAGCCGTGACAACGTACCTTGCTGGGACGTGGCGGCATTATCCGTGTCCATGGGATCATCGTCCTTGCGCGGCAGAGAGGTGGCGGAGGTGACAGCTCTGTTGAGTGAAATCCACTCGACGGATAAGCATGAGTTCCCAAAAATAGGAGTTCAATCGGATACTGAACGAAGATGGAAGAACGAGACACTTACGCTGAGGCGCCCGGAACAGCGATCCACATCCGAGGCAAGGCTTTCCGAGGTTTAGGCCCACTAGGTTTGGTCACCTTGGACGGCTGGTTCGCTGGCTCGGCAGAAGCACCCCTGGTCCTCTTCACGCTTCGAGCACTCGGAGCCACGGGAGGAGCTGGCAGAGCACTCGGGGCCGCTGGAGGAGCTGGCGGAGCACCCGGGGCCGCTAGAGGAGCCGGCGGAGCAGCAGGGTCATGACGGCGCTTGGTTCGGTGCTCTGGTGGTGAGGGTGGCGAGCTCTGCTCCCCATCCTCCTCCTCCTCCTCTTCCGTCTCCTCCTCCGTCTCCCCACTGTCAGAGACGTACTCGGCGCTATCCGCGCTGCCCTCCTTGCTGTCCTCCTCTTCCTCGGCTGGATTCCCGTTCGAGACTGCAGAATGCCAGTTAGTCCACTCCTACACAAAACACAGTCGACAACGTCAGTCAGCGGGACAAGAAAAGCAATAAAGTTAAGAAGATTAAAACCACTCGACAACATGTACTCACCTCATTCGGAGGAGGATTTTTGGCGCGGAAGGGCTTCACCCGCCGGGCTCCCACGGGGTTATCACGCGCGCCTGTGATGCCGCGAACCCACGCACTCACAGTCTCCCCGCTCACGTCCTCTAGATGAGACCGAGTGGAATCCGAAGGCCCCGCGTAGTGCCACATGGCGTGGTGTCGGGCCTGCAGCGGCTGGATGCGCCGACCCAGAAAAGTCGCCAGCAGGTTCGTGTCGGTGACTCCCTTATGGACGACGGCTATCAGCGCGTCGACCAAAGGCTGGATCTGGATCCTTTCCCCCTTAGAGAGCGCAAGCTTCCTAGGAGGGCCCGGACGGTCTAAGCTAAAAGGCGGCAACCCACTCGAAGCATTCGGAAAAGCAATGTCCTGGCAATAGAACCAAGACGATTGCCAGTTCCTGACTGACTCGGATAGCTGGAGAGAGGGATAGCTACTCTTTGTTTTCTTCTGGAAGCCTAAACCTCCGCAGAGCTGGAGGATGTGGGTCTTATCGTCCGACAGGCTAAGCTTTTTGACGGTTTGGGATCTAGCGGAGAAGACATACTTAAAGAGCCCCCAGTGGGGAGGGCATCCAATGAAGCACTCGCAGAGGGTGACGAATGCAGCAAGGTGAGCTATTGCGTTCGGAGGAAAATGATGGAGCTGTGCCCCGAAGTAAGTCATGATACCTCGGAAGAACGGATGGGGAGGCAAGGAGAAGCCTCTGAACACATAACTGAGCAGCAAAACGCGCTCCCCCTCCTTCGACGCAGCTCCGTCTCGCCTTCCGGCAGCCTCCAGGACTTGTTGACGATCATGCCATGCTCCACCAGCTCCAGCACGTCGTTCTCCATCACCGAGGAGGGGAGGAAATCCCCCTGGATCCAACCCGCCGGCAGCGCTCGCTGCCGCCGCTGGGTAGGGGCCGCCCCCTTCTTCTTCTTCTGCGACTCGAGCTTGCTGGTCTGTCCCATCGTCATGGCGAAGGCGACGGATCCATAGAGGAGGAGGGGAAGGAGGAGGCTTGAGGTGTGCAGAGAGCTGCGAGAGGAGCGAGATTAATGAGAGGAGGTTGAGCAGCGCAACAGAAAATCCCGTCGGGGAGACTTAAATAGGCTTCCGACTGGGTCACTAACAGGTGGACCCGAGATCTTATCCCCCCAACCGGCCGCTGCGAGGTTAGAGGAGAAGATAAAGGCGCGGTAATCGAGGAGGCAAAACCTACTCGATGGCGATGTCGTCATCCCCGCTGAGCGCGCGGCAACTGAAATTTGAGGATCCCAGAAAATCCGGCACTGTCACTTGACCAGTCACGTCGAAAGATTCCGTGGAAGCACTCGGTCCCTGACGGTTCGTTTCACTGGTATATTCACTTGGATCACTGGTTGAAAGGATAATATGGATCGAGGCAAACAACGCTAAAGTCACTTCCATACCAGTTGGTTCCATGCTCCAGACATCACTTCATCGTTCCAACCCCGATCCATTCGGGGACTAATGATGGGGTTATAGTCCCAGGGTAGGGTCATAGCACTACTAGAAAAAGGGCTATAGATGATATAGATACTAATGGCGCACCACACAAGCAGTGCGCCACTACTATATAGTAGTGGCGCACCATGTGCAGCTTTGCCATTAGTGTGATGGACACTAATGGCGCACCACACACTCGGTGCGCCACTACTATATTTTTTTATTTTTATTTTTTTGCAAAACTACTAATGGCACACCAGCAGCTGGTGCGCCATTAGTAACCAGGGTTACTAATGGCGCATCTGTTGGTAGTGCGCCACTACTATAAAAAAAAATTGGTTTTTTTTGCAAACTACTAATGGCGCACCACAGCTAGTGCGCCATTAGTAACCAGTGTTACTAATGGCGCATCTGTTGGTGGTGCGCCACTACTATTTATTTTTATTTTTGCAGAACTACTAATGGCGCACCACAGGAGGTGCGCCATTAGTAACCAGGGTTACTAATGGTGCATATGTAGGTGGTGCGCCATTAGTAACCTGGGACCAGCTAGATATTTTGGACAACCACCTACCACACTCACTTTCCCCACTTTCATTCTCTCCACCTCCTCCTCGAAGCTTGTCTCGGGTGCCTCCTCCTCCTCACCTCATTTGCATCATAGATTCACCCTAATTAAGTGGTTAAATTACCTTTTTTATAGGTAAGTAAGGGGAAAGCTTTTATGTTGTAGATCTACTTTTTTCTCCCTGCAACAACATGCACTTTTTATGGCCTAGCTAGATCTACGTATGTTTGTGGTGTTGCATATGTTTGTGGTGTTGTATATATGTTTGTGTTTGCAAGTACCGGTATTTGAAATGCGATAGTTGCCAATATTTTCCCGAAATGTTGATTCATTTCCGTTTCAGCGAGAATTTGGCACTATGCATTCTTTTTTGTCCTATTTTTAGGCAAAGTCATGCCAAAAAAATTTGGTTCTAAAATATCGTTTTGCTCTACCCCGCAGGCGACCATGGTCCGCATGATGACCGAAGGCATCGTGAATAGGTTTTTGAGCTCCACGAAGGCCGAGATGCTTCAAAAGAACGAGATGGAGATAAGATGTCCGTGTCGAAGATGCAAGGTGAAGAGCCTTACGGACCCGGATTCCGTAAAGGTGCGGGACCACCTACTCTTGCGTGGTTTCATGGATGGCTATCGGTGGCAAGGTGATGAAGGTGATTATGAAGTCGTCCATGGGGGCCGGGAAAGAAATGAGGAAGGGCATGAGCAAGACAACCGCGGCGAGGGCGGGCGAGAAGACGAAGAATCTCCAGGACACAGTCATCATGTAGAAGATGTCGGACATGATGATGAGGAAGATGCCGGAGCAGACGAAGGGCATGATCATGAAGATGAAGATGCCAGAGCAGACGACGATGGACCATTGATGGCCTGGGTGCAGGACCCTCATATTCAAGAGTTGCTTCTCAAGCAGACGGATAACGCAAGAGCTGCCGCCCGAGAGAAAGCCAAGCTGGATCAACTGGAGATAGACGCGGTTACTCCATTGTATGAAGGATGCAGGCCCGAGGATACCCGCTTGAAAGTAACGCTCATGGCTCTGGAGATGAAGGTAAAACACAAAATGACCGACGCGTGCTTCGACGAGAACATGTCATTCTGGCACGAACGTCTTCCCAAGGGGAACAAGTGCCCGACCAGTTTCGAGGAGGCGAAGGAAACCGTGTGTCCTTTGGATTTACCGCACGTGAAATATCATGTGTGCATGAACAATTGCATCATTTATCGGGACGAGCATGCGGAGTCTACCATATGTCCGGTGTGCGGCGTCAGTCGATACAAGAAGAGGAAGAAAGCTCCTCGAAAAGTGGTGTGGTACTTTCCGATCACTCCTCGTCTGCAAGGGTATTTTGCGGACCCTAAGGTAGCAAAGCTCCTGCGTTGGCACGCGGATAGGGAGGAGAAAAGGCGAGAAGATGACGGAAATGATCCGGAGATAAATAAAAAAGACAAGATGCTGAGTCACCCTAAGGATGCGAGCCAGTGGCAAGCGTTGAACTACGAATACCCAGAATTTGGGGACGATCCAAGGAACATCGTGCTGGGCGCGAGCACCGATAGAGTCAATCTGTTTGGCAGCCAGAGAAGCACACATAGCACCTGGCCTGTGTTTGTGTGGATGTACAACCTTCCCCACTGGTTGTGCATGAAGAGGAAGTACATTCACATGAGTATGCTAATTGAAGGGCCGAAACAACCAGGGAACGACATCAATCTATATCTGGGGCTGCTGAAAGAGGAGCTAGACACGCTGTGGAAAACGCCAGCCAATACGTGGGACGCCGCAGAGAAAGAATTTTTCCCTATGAGAGCCGCACTGCTCACGACGGTGCACGACTATCTCGGTTACGGATATGTCGCGGGGCAGGTGGTCCACGGATTTTCTGGATGCGTGAGGTGCATGGATGACACAATGTATCGCCAGCTAGATAGAGATCCCGGGTCTACAAAAACCGTGTTCATGGGACATCGAAGGTGGCTTCGCGACAATGACTCATGGAGAAAACGCAAGGATCTGTTCGATGGTGAAACCGAACCCCAAAGACGCCCCCTTATGAGGAGCGGCGAGGAAATATACGAGCTGTTGAAAAATTGGAAAGAGTGCCCACAGCCGGGAAAGGCGCCAGAGCCGGGAAAGAAGCGAAAGGCGCCAGAGCTGCTGCTGAAGGTATGGAAAACGAGGTATGTATTCTAGGACTTGTCGTACTGGAAGATCCTCCGTGTGCCTCACAGCCTTGATGTCATGCATATCATGAAGAACGTGTGCGAGAGTCTACTTGGTACCCTACTCAACATGCCAGAGAGGACCAAAGATGGACCGAAAGCAAGGGCATACTTGAAATCAATGGGCATCTGGGAGGAGCTTCACGCTAATAATAATGATGATGATGATGATGATGATGATGATGAGGCGAAGCAGGACACGGAAAGTCGTCGCAAAGGCAAAAATTCCAAAAAGACCAGAAATGACTTCCCTCCCGCGTGCTTCACTCTAAGTCAGGAGGAGATCGATCACCTACCTCGTAGGAGTAAAACTTCCTTACGGTTACGCTGGGAAGATAAGCAGATACCTAGACTCAGCGAAGTAGAAGTTTAGCGGGATGAAGTCTCACGACTGTCACGTGCTGATGACACAGATACTTCCAGTTGCAATCCGTGGGATCATGGACGCGCACGTCCGTGAAACGCTATTTGGCCTATGCAACTTTTTCGACGTCATCTCTCGGAAGTCGGTTGGCGTGAGGCAACTCAGAAGGCTACAGGAAGAGATCGTGGTGATACTATGCGAGCTTGAGATGTACTTCCCGCCCGCATTCTTCGACGTTATGGTGCATCTGCTGGTCCATATCGTGGAGGATATCATCCAACTCGGGCCGACGTTCCTGCACAGCATGATGTCGTTCGAAAGGATGAATGGTGTCATCAAAGGATACGTTCGCAACATGTCACGTCCAGAGGGAAGCATAGCCAGGGGCTTTCTGACCGAAGAGTGCATCTCCTACTGCACGAATTATCTAGGCATCAAGAACCCAGTTGGTCTGCCCGTCAACAGGCACCTCGGCAGGCTCGCAGGATGGGGTCACCGTGAGGGTCGCCGCGAAATGCATGTCGACTTCGAGGGTCGACTCGCCGACTTTGAAAGAGCAAACCTAGTCACGCTACAACACATAGACGTGGTCGATCCTTGGGTCGTAGAGCACAAAACCTTTATTGAGAAGACGTACAATGACCGAGTCCAACAGAGGACGGACGGAGATATAGTCAAAGAGCACAACTCATGTTTCACGCGTTGGTTCAAGCAGAAGCTTCTGTCGTACCCTTTACATGAGGATTCTTCCGCGGAAGCACAACTCATATTCGCCTTGTCAGAGGGCGCCGAGCACAACCTGATAACGTATGAGGCGTACGATATCAACGGCTACACATTCTACACCGAGGGAAAGGACATGAAGAGCGATGGTTATCAGAACTCCGGGGTAACGATGGAATCCTACACCGATAACGACAAGGACAGATACTACGGAAGGATCGAGGAGATCTCGGAGCTGAGCTACGCTGGAGAGAAGGTCCCGATGTTTCATGTCAGATGGGCCAAGAGCGTCATAAAAGAAGACCGGTATTTCACCACCATGGTTATACCCGAAGCCAAATCCAAGACCGCGGGCTCAAACGTCACTGCGAAAAATGAGCCATGGGTACTGGCTTCCCAAGTGGACCAATGCTTCTCCATTACCGACCCGCCAAAGCCCAGTCGTGTTGTCATGAGGAGAGGCAAAAGGAAGATCATCGGAATGGATGGAGTCGCCAATGAGCAAGACTTCGACAAGTACGGCGACCCGAAGATGGAACATGACGACGATGATGAAGTACCAGCATACACCACAAGAAGAAGCAGGGCCACCCTACCTAAAGCACGTCCGTTCAAGAGAAGAACTCCATTTACGAAAAATAAGGGCAAGAAGATTGTGAACAAATAGCTAGCTAAGATCGATTGTATTTAAATTGTAGCCTTCATTTCTCGATTGTATTTTGACATTTTCAAATTTGATGATATTTTTTCATATTCAATATGAAAAAATATTGAATATTCATGAGGACACTCGATCTCGATCCCCTCCATCTCGATCGCTATCACCCCTCGCAAGATCCCCCTCGCCGTCGAGCACCCACCGCACCCTCCCCGCTCCACCGCCGCCGCCGTCGGCATACTTACCACTAGAACACCTATTCACAACATTCAACTCCTATTCATAGGCATCTACTTGCAAACATCAAAAAAATATACTAGGCAGTAGATGTTGTTGTGAGGGAAGATAAATCACCCTCATGGTGTGATGCACACCACAGCATCAACTTCTCAAACCAAGGTGCAACCAGCACAAGGAAACAATGCATAGAAAAAAATAAAAGGAAAAAAATAAAAGGAGGGGGGAAGAGGATTCGAACCGTGTCCCCCGGGTACTAAATCCTGCATCAAACCACTAGGCTAAGAAGCATCTGCTCGACAGCAAAGTGCAAGAGGGCAAGGAATACTCTCTGATGGCTAGTGTGCCGAAGGAAAATAACCCCAAAAAGGGTGCTGAGGGGGGATCAAACCCGCCACCTCCTGCTAGCAGGCAAAACCCACGCACCACTGCGCCAGTCTTTCGGAGATTAACAAGGTAGAGAAGGCGCACCACATATACATGTGCCATTACTATATAAAAAAAATGTAATGGCGCACCGCTCGGGGTGCGCCATTCCTAAGCCGGCTGCCCTCGCGCGCCTCTACTCCATCTTCCCTCGCGTGCCCTCGTCCCCGCCCACCCCTTCCCCCACCTTCGTCCACGCAGCCCACGGAGCTCTGGCGGCGCTAGGGTTTGCTCCGCCTCTGCCTCCGCCGCCGCCGCCGCCGCCCCCTCCTGCCCGCCCTGCAGCTGCGACTGCCTGCCGCCGCTCTCCCTCCAGTCCATCGCGCCAGGTCCGGTCACGCCCCCTCTCCCTCTCTCCCTCAGATCTCGCACCAACGCGCGATTCTCTACATAACAAAAATAGTGTTCTCTGTTCTGATTCTGTGAGCGGCCGCGGTGTGTGGTTCACACACGCACTCTGATTCGATTGGGATTTTATCTAGATCGTGCGGATTGTGGGCGCCGGTGGTTGGGAGTTGAATTACCACTGCGTAGTAGAAATTCATTTAATTTAATCGAATTAGGATAGGCCAATGTTTTCTTTTCTTTACGCTGTGTTAAAATGATGTTGTAAATTGCAGGCCGCCAACAATCATAGTCTCAGTCAGTTCATGTAACTCCGTGGGGAATTCTTAGTTGCTGCAAGACTGGAAAATAGATTTAGCGTTTATCATTTCATCATATGTATGTATGCAATGCATGTCAGCTGTTTGCACTTCTGCAACACGAGTGAGCCAACAGCTAGCTGAAGCTGAAGCATGTTTTCTCCATGGGGAAATTCATAGTTCCTGCAAGATTGGCAAATAAGCTGGAGCATTTTATTTTCTTTTCACTTCATTTCATCATGTGTGTGTGTCAGATCTTTTTACTTCTGCGACGCGGATGAGCTAACGGCCAACCGGATACTCTCGTCATTGCAGGAATTTTCTTCCCTTCGCCTGCGACCGCAGGCTTGAGGTCCCTCCAGACAATCATCGAAGCAAGCAGCAACGCATCGGACGAGCGTCACCATGACCCGGAGGATCACAAGACCCTGAGGTGATATTGTCATTTGGTATTCTTCGTGCATTTAGACGGCCATTCTCTACAACGCGCGATCCTCCGACACAGTTTAGACGGCCGGAGTTATTGACATGCCTGTGATTTTAATGGCGTCGTTCTTGACAGTTCTTGTTGCCAAAATGTTTGAATAAATTGGTGCCTATGAGCTCTACTGGATTTTTATGGTAACCAAAACATAAGTAATACTCTACAAAGTGTTACGTAAAGTATCATCCCCAGTTTGTTTTATCTTCATATCGCTCTTTTAAACTATTGGCCAGTTAAGTATCAGACTAGCCATAGATCATTTTGCAGTCTTTGAAAGACTGGCACGATTTTCTAATGGTTGTCTATGTGAGCATATGCTTGAATGTTAAGCTGAAATATTGAAATGCTTACAGTTATATGATTTTCTAATAGAGTCAAGGGCCTAAAGCTGAAATATTCTATTCAATAGTTCCTTTCATTATTTCCCTGTCTCAATGTTCTCTTGTGCATGGCTTATATATCGTGTCCTTACTGTTACAGTGAGTCCTAGAACAGTAATGAGGGTCAAGAAGGTTCAGCGTCGTCGTCAAGTTTCAGTCTGAATGTCTGGGGTCCATCTGTGTCCGTAGTCGCTGCTGTCGTTTCAAGTTTCTTCCCCTTGGGACCATAGTTGAGTCACAGCCTAATGGTAAACATTGTGAAGTTGGCAACTGGAGTCATGGCTTTCCATATCTCTACAGATTTTGATCAAGATATCCCATTTGTTAATATCCTCCTGAAATTTTATTTGCTTGTCGTGGACACTGAACTCAGGGGAAATTGCTATTTGTTATAATGGATTCTAGCTATATATGTGTCTTAGATGTCTTTCATCTACAGTGAAGTATTACATAGACTCCATGATTTTGTCTCGATTGGTTTTTTCCAAGTTATGTTTGTGGTCTTCAGTTTTAACTCATGTCCAGTTTTGTATTTTTGTTGTTGCTGTTAATGTCTAATGGCTTGATAACGGTAGCTTATTCTTTATGAAAAAAAATCTAAGAGATGCTTATGATAGATACTTTCAAGGTGGGATCCTCCCTTCCATTCAAAGTTTAGTTTACTTCGTAAGTAATGTTTAGTTTACTTCGTAAGCTTGCAAAAACGTCTACATTGTAATCCGTAACTCTTAACTTAGTCTGTCCTAGTACTTATCAATTTTACTTGCGTTGTCATACTTAACGCATGCCTCATTTTAACACTAAATCAACTTCATTAATTATCAGGTACAGTACACTGACGGAGTTACCTTCTTCAGAGTGCAGAGGAGCAAAATTGTTCTAATCAGCAGCAGCATAGCACAGTCACTTGGATCAGCGGAAGAGGAGCATCAGCAGCACGGGCAGAGGAGCAGCAGCCGCTAGTTCTTCATGTACAATGGGGGGACAACAGATATTGCTATGTGAAAAATGAGTTAGCTAGTTATCTAAGTTGAGCTGATTTTGATTTCCATATGTTATGGGGGGACAACAGATATTGCTATATGTTCATTCTTGAGGGTACATACTTGCTAAACTATTGATGATTTTTTGTTGGGTGACCTATTTTTGTCCATATGAAAGCAGAGGACCATATGGTCTGTGTCCTTTTCATCCATATGAAAGTAGAGGCACATTGTGGTGCTAGTTTGCTGGGTTTTGTTTCCGACCATCATGTCGTGATGATTTTGCAGGTACCCCGAGAGGCCCTTGAGTTTGCCGGAATGTCGGTTAACTTCCGTTCTGGCAAATTCGGGTACTCCATATGTCCTATTTTCAGAAAAGGTCATGCTGAAATTTTCCGTGAATTTTAGCATGACTTTGCTAAAGATAGGACATATGGGGTACTTGCGACTAATGCATGGGCCGGGGTATCTTAGTACTTAATTAAGTAGGATCAACTTCCCCTTTATTCTTGCTGCATTAAACCATAGGTGGCAATAGAACCAAGTGATTAGGCCCAACTTAGAATTCTCCTTCCCTTTTCTTGATAGGGTATATTATTAGAAGATACCCATATATATCAGTCAACCTAGGATGCCTCGGCATCGATAAACCCTAAATGATGAAAACTTAACTTAGCATTTAGGGTGCCTCAGCGTCGACAAACCCTAAATTATAAAACCTTGGCTTTTAGGGTGCCTCGGTGTCGATAAAAACCTAAATGATGAAAGCTTAGGCTTTTAGGGTGCCTCGGCGTCGACAAACCCTAAATGATAAAATCTTAGCTTTTAGGATGCCTCGGTGTCGACAAACCCTAAATGATGAGACCATGATCTTGTTCCTTGACAATAACCAACTTTTTGACCAAACTTTTTTCCTATTTAGAGCGAAACATGGCCCACAACGATGAGGCCGGCGGTTCGGGCAAGCCATTCTGGGAGCTGTCCCAGGAGATGGAGGAAGAACCTCACCGCTATGAGGACGCCGCGGAAGACACCGATCCCGAGTACACAACCCCTAGTGGCATCGGGGATGACACCACTGATGGTGCCGCCGAGGATGCCACCACTAATGATGGCAGCGCACGCACAGATGGCAGCCAATCGAAGAGGCAACGGAAGAACCGGCGCCCGAACGTGCTCAGCACCGTGAAGGAGGAATTTACTGAAGTGAACTCCGACGGGTATCCAACGACGCCCAAAGAAATAGTCAAGGGGTACGCGGTTTAGCTCGGGTGCATTCTCCGGAGCACTGTCTCGATCAACACCGAGAACCTAAGGCATAAGGACCGAGGGAATTTGCGCAACCTCCTCTTCACGAAGCTGCACGACCGATACAAGTTCCCCGGTGACGTCGCAAACACACGCCTCTCAAAGAATAAAGTGAACAGTGCCGCCCTCACGAAGATGAGCAAGGCCATGTCTACTTGGAGAAGCGTGGTGAAGAGAATGATTGACAAAGGTGATAGTTATGAGAAGATCAAGGCGAAAAATCCTTCGATCAGCGAAGATGACTACAAGGAGTTCAAGATAAAGTACGAGAGCAAGGCAACCGCGGAATCAAGTCAGTGGGGGAAAGAAATGCGGGAGTTGAACTTAGGGGTCCACCAACTCGGTCCCGGCGGTTACAGAGTGGCGGAACCTATATGGGACAAGGAGGACGCGGAGCGTGCCGAGCAAGGCCTACCACCCCGCTTCAAGAAATACGGTGACAAGCAGACCAGGAACTATGTCAGGGGCCGGTACAAGGTGGACCCGGTAACAAAGGAGCTTACCACGGATGCGAGGACCAGGGCGCTTGAGCGTGTTCTGGTAAGGAATACACCCCACGTAATTAGCTCCATATGGTTGCATTCTAATTAATGAAGCTAAATTTCTAAATGGTTCATTCCTTCCGCAGGACACTGAAAGCAGTAGCGCGGGGTCGTCTCAGAACTCCCATTGGGACACCAATTTAAATAGGGCGTTTAACATAATGAAAAACAAGGATAAGTCTAGTAAGCCGTCGTCATGTGGTCGTGTGGCCGGCAAAGGCTTGTCCACGAAATGGTCGTCATACTATAACACTGGTGGGCGAAAGGAGAGAAATACCAACTTGGAAAGCCAGTCGCGCGAGGTTGAAGAACTCAAGGCAAAAGTGGTGCGGATTCCGGAGATGGTCCAAGAGCTAGTGCAACACCAAGTGGGAGGGGTGATCACCGCCATTGTGCCTACCTTGATTGAGGGGCTGCAGGCGTGGATTGCGGGCGGCCAACAGGGGCCGCCCCCGATTCCCAGCTTCACGGCCAGCAACTCGCACAACGCGCAGGCGACATCATTGGTGTCTCCGGCGCCGGCGCCATTGGTGTCTCTGGCACCGGCCGGCACCTCGGCAGCAAGTGGCCCCTCCATCACTTGCACGCCCGCCGTTGGCGGTGCCTCGACATTAGCCGAGCTCGACGCCATCACGGTAACTAAGCCTCTCTCGGCCGATAACTTCATCTCCTTGCCTTTGACTGGGCATCCCCTGACGCCCTACATGTTTTCGCAGGGCGCCGGCGTCGACGTTCCATGCACTCTCCTGCACTTCATGGGCGGCGAGTTGATCGATGTCGCCAAGGGCAGAATCGTTCAACCGGGCAACCCCATGTTCCACGGTAAACCGATGCCACCCACCACGTATAGGGTTCAACTGGTTCGGGTGCTGCCAGGCTGCGACGACTTGTTACTTCCGTTCCACCCCGCTGGGGCCGACAAAGACGATGTGATGACCCTCAGCTCCGGCTTAAGCTGGCCCTTGCTTTGGCCGAAGAGCCAGATTCGTTTGGGGGTGGGGGACACCACCCCACAGACAACACCGCCAGTCGTGCCGGTGCCAAGCCATGTCAAGACCGCCGCAACGCTACCGGACATGCATATGGCACGGGATCCGGACATGCATATGGCACAGGATCCGGACGACGACGATGACGACGATGGTACATTTACCAAGGTCGATAAGTACTTTGCCGAACATGGGTACGGTGAGGAATTCTTGGGGCCTCCTTCTCAAGAACCAAACCCTGCAAAAGACGACCGCGATCTAGCTAGTACCACGGAGAAACCCAATTGCAACAGGCGTTGTCTGCGTTTAGTTTTGAGGAGACGCCTCCAGCTGCCACCTTCACCGAGCCTCAGATAGCCGAGGTGCGAAATATTATCAGCCCCAACACACTCAAGAAGGTGGTCTTTGAGCAGATGAACTCGATCCCATTACATCAGCAGAAGAAGGGACGGAAAAGAAAGACTAACAAGGGTGCGAGCCAGCCGGCACTGAGTACGATCTGTCCTCTGGACGGGCTACCTTCACCTAAGGATATCTCGAGGAGGGTGCATGTGGCGGGTAGGCCGATGCTACCGACTAATCTGCTCAATGTTGCAACCGGTGCTATGCGGAGTCTGCATGACAGTGTTCTTTGTTTGGAGAAGCGACGTCTCTCCGAGAATAATGTGGCATACCCGGTTTTCATGGCCAAGGTGCCAGAGGGCAAGGGCTTTGTCGATAGCGCCATCGGGGGTATGATCGTCCTGCGGTTTGCTGACATCTTCGTTATGTTTAACCTTCATCCGTTGCACTACACCTTCGTTCGGCTATTTTCGCTGAGTATGGAGATGCGGATCATTAGAGACAAGACCCCGGACCTAGTGATAGTCGACCCCTTCTATATGCGTGCCAAGATCTTGGGCAGCGCTGGGGACCGGCAAGTCGCGAGTTCATACCTCGAAGGCGTCATTCTGGCAAACTCAGAAAAGGATAACTTCGTCATGCCTTACTTTCCGTGGTAAGTTATCCCCTCATCGCCCCGTAACATATGATTTCTTAGATTTTGATCGTCCTTGTTTTCTAACATTCCGTGTTTTGTGCAGTGCCACACGTTGCACACTCATCCTCTTAAGCCTGAAATATTCCACGGCCACGTATTTCGACTCGGACCGTCAGTCAAAAAAAGACTACACAAATATCAAGAAAGTTCTTGATGAAGCTCTTCCCGGCTACGCCATATCTGGAGGCACCTTCAGCAGGACAAGTCTCAGGCACGGCAAGCACGTGTTCACCCACAATACGACGTTCGCCTACGTCAAGCAGCCACCTGGCAGTCAGAAGGATGCCTACTACGCCCTCCATCACATGCGGGCGATCATACGGGACAGTAATCACCTTCGGCTACCAAATAATCTCAAAGATTGGGCCGCACGCTTGTCGGTAATCCAGGATGCGGACATCAGACAAGAATTCTTTCGCATCCAGTCGGGGTTTGCGGAAATCATCCATCAAGATGTCCTTCGTACCTCGGGGCAGTTCTACCTCAGATCTCCGCTGTCCAATAGTGAGATAGATACAATACTAGAAATGCAGGCTGACAACGACCGCAATTTCATGACCATCACGAAAGACGGTGGCTTCATCCACGTTCCCGTGAATCGCTACTAATTCATGTTGCAATATTAAACTTTAATGAACTTGTATGTCTCTTTGGTTTGGATAGTCGTTCAACATATATGTAATCGATGCTATTTATTAGTAGGACCATGAATCATGTTGTTATAGTTGTAATATTAAACTTTGATGAACTTGTATGTCTCTGTTAATTGCTACTAACGTTTTGTTTGGCTAGTGCATAGAGATGCCGTCATATGTCGTGTACAAGGGTAAGGTTCCCGGAGTCTACGACGACTAGGAGGAGTGTCGGAGACAGGTTCAACGATTCAGCGGTAACAGTTACAAAGGGTACACCACAAGGGCGGAGGCGGAAGTTAGATACGCGCGCTATCTAGCGGGAGAGAGGAGGGAGCGTTGGAGGAACCGGATGAAGACCAGTTTCATTGCGATTATGCTCATCGTGATGACCGTAGCTCTTCTATGTGATGGTAGTTTAGATGGTCGATATCGACTTCTAATGTGAAGACAAACTCGCTACTCGCGGTCTCGAGACTTGTAATGTTCTAACTTTGTTCGGTATTTTAAATTCGGAGACTAATATGATGAATTGTATTCGGAGACTAATCTTCTATTGTATTCGATAAATCTGTTGTTTATATGTTGTGCTCTCTATATTCTGTGCAATAATATATTTTATAATCTGTGCAAATATCAGAAAAAATAAAATAAATACCTAATATTCATACTAGTGGCGCATCACTCAGCACACTAGTGGCGCACTTCAAAAGCACACTAGTGGCGCATCGTCAACTAGTGCGCCATTAGTAAGTCAGAGCATATGGGTAAATATGGCCTTGGGAGGCATACTAATGGTGCACCATAAGCTATACTAATGGCGCACCAGGATCTATACTAATGGCGCACCAGGATCTATACTAATGGCGCACCAGGATCTATACTAATGGCGCACTACTTGGTGCGCCATTAGTATACCAGATACTAATGGCGCACCATGAGCAATACTAATGGTGCACTGCCTGGTGCGCCATTAGTATACCAGATACTAATGGCGCACTTGTGGTGCGCCATTAGTAAAAAAAACTAATGGCGTGATGCTAGTGGCGCACCTATAGTGCGCCATTAGTAGCCAAAATAGGTGCGCCATTAGCAGGCCTTTTCCTAGTAGTGTACGCCTGCCCTATAGGTCCTACCCAAGGACTACCCTTCATAGAAGACAAGGCCCTTGGACAGTTCCGATTGAACTAAGGACACCCCCATCATCCAGTCGGCGACGAGCACTCGGAGCATATTTAACGTACCGACTGGAATCCACTATGTACATCGTAACCTCCCAGGAGGGCAACGGTCATACGTTTTCATACACCATTATTAGCATTTAAGGCTTACATTACCTGTAACGTAGGCATTTATTCGCCACTATTCCACCCTTGTTCACCGGGCCATTATGAAGGGCAGCGCACTCTATATAAGCCGCCCTTCCCCACTGGTGCAAGGGTTGGCACTTGCTGTAATCCTATAATCCACTCGACACTAAGCTCCCAAAAGCACTGAGACGTAGGGCTTTTACCTCCACCGTAGAGGGGCCAGAACTCATACATCCTCGCCGTAGCTAAGGCTCTGTCCATCCTTTCGTACCCTACACTTCTACTGTCAGACTTATACCCACGAAACGCGCGAAAACAAAGATGCAAGAGGAGACACACCAAGCACTTTAAGATCTTCGTGATTTGCATCACTAGAACGCACCCTTTTAAACCATTCATGTCTAACGCGAATTTGGGCGGTTCTTTCTTTGCTCTCATTCATGGAGATACGCATAGCTTTCAAAGTTTCATCCAAGTTGACCTTTGGAGGAGCGCATCTAACTTTCAAAGCATCAATATCACAAGACATCCTATCAACGCTTTTAGCCAAATCGTCTATTTTGAGTAGTTTTTCTTCTATGGACGCATTGAAAATCTTTTGAGAGTTGATGAACTCTTTGATATTACTCTCTAGATCAGAGGGTAATTTGTTGTGATTTCCATAAGTGTTGCCGTAGGAATTGCCATAATTGTTAGAGGAGTTACTAGGAAAAGGCTTAGGAACATAGTTTCCTCTAAAAGCATTATTGTTGCCAAAATTGTTCCTACCAACAAAATTCACGTCCAAACTAGCATTGCTGCTCTCAATCAAAGAAGATGGTGGCATGTCATTAGGATCTACAGTAGCATTTCTACTAGCAACCAAATTCATCAACTCGTCCATCTTAGCACTAAGCGAGTTAATCTCTTCTATAGCGTGCACCTTTTGCTAGCAGGCGACCTTTCAGTGTGCCACTGAGAGTAGTTGGTCATGATATTGTCAAGGAGTTTTGTAGCATCTCCTAACGTGATTTCCATGAATGTTCCACCTGAGGCGGAGTCCAAGATATTATGAGAAGCGAAATTCAAGCCAGCGTAAAAGATTTGTATAATCATCCACAAACTCAAGCCATGAGTGGGACAATTTCTAATCATAAGCTTCATCCTCTCCCAAGATTGTGCAACGTGTTCATGATCAAGTTGCTTGAAATTCATGATATCTTTACGTAAGGAGACGGTCTTAGCCGACGGAAAATACTTGGATATGTAAGCATCTTTGCACTTATCCCAAGAACTGATACTATTTTTAGGCAAAGAAGAAAACCAAGTTTTTGCGCGATCTCGCAACGAGAAAGGAAAAAAGTTTCAACTTAATCACGTCATTATCCACAAAGCTCAATGAAGGTATTGAGATGGGATTCGGCATCTTCACTAGGAAGGCCACCGAATTGCTCCTTCATAACAAGATTCAGCAAAGCTGCATTGATTTCATACGATTCCGCACTAGTGGCGCGAGCAATCGAAGTACTAATAAAATTATTATTATTAGTGCTCGAGAAGTCCCAAACTTTGGTGTTTTCAGCCATGATGACTTCAACAAACAAACAAGCACACAAGCAAGCGAGAAAACCGGCAAAGGGAAACGGCAAAGGCAAAAGAAAACGGCGAAGGAGAAAGGCAAATAGAAACGGCAAATGTGAAGTGGGGGAGAGGAAAACGAGAGGCAACTGGCAACAAAAGTAAATGCAAGAGATGAGTTTGTGAGACCTACTTGGATAGATCTTGATTTCTCCTCCCCGGCAACGGCGCCAGAAATACTTCTGATGTCAGCTGTGCTACTGCAACAAAAGACCTTCCAATGGCGCAAGAAATAGGTGTGTCGACGGCACCAGGAATCCTTCTGCTACGGCTACGCCTTAAGGGACTTCCTAGCCAAGTATGCAAAGGATTTCCCCCGTGGCCTTGGAGCCTTGTGTTGGTGTTCCCTCGAAGCGGAAAGGGTGATGTAGCGTAGTTGTGGTAAGTATTTCTCTCAGTTTGACAACCAAGGTATTGATCCAGTGGAGGAGTATCACAAGAGCCTGCACAAACACAAAAAGCTTGCTCCCAACGCTATGAAGGGGTTGTCAATCCCTTATAGATTGTTTGCCAAGTGAGAACTAAAAGCAACAAAGTAACACAGCAAAGTAAAAGCGGAGGTGTAAACGATGGATGTGAATAGACCCGGGGGCCGTAGTGTTTACTAGTGGCTTCTCTCATGAAAGCAAGTAGACGGTGGGTGAACAAATTACTGTCGAGCAATTGATAGAACCGCGCAAAGTCGTGACGATATCTATGCAATGATTATATCTATAGGCATCACGTCCAAAACAAGTAGACCTATACTTTCTGCATCTACTACTATTACTCCACACGTCGACCGCTATCCAACATGCATCTAGTGTATTAAGTCCATAAGAACAGAGTAACGCCTGAAGCAAGATGACATGATGTAGAGGGATAATCTCAAACCAATGATGAAAACCCCATCTTTTACCCTTGATGGCAACTACTTAATGTGTGCCTTGCTGCCCCTACTCTCACTGGGAAAGATCACCACATGGTAGAACCCAAAACCAAGCACTTCTCCCATTGCAAGAATCGTAGATCTAGTTGGCCAAACAAAATCCAAGACTCGGAGAGACTTACAAGGATATCAAATCATACCTAAAAGAAATCAGCAAAGACTCAAATATATATCATAGATAATCTGATCACAAATCCACAATTCATCGGATCTTGACAAACACACCGCCAAAGAAGATTACATCGGATAGATCTCCATGAAGATCATGGAGAACTTTGTATTGAAGATCCAAGAGAGAGAAGAAGCCATCTAGCTACTAACTACGGACCCGTAGGTCTGAAGTGAACTACTCACGAGTCATTGGAGGGGCGATGATGATGATGAAGAAGCCCTCCAACTCCAAAGTCCCCTCCGGCAGGGCGCCGGGAAGGGTCTCCAGACGAGATCTCACGGAAACAGAAGCTTGCGGCGGCGGAAAAGTATTTTCGAGGCTCCCCTGATTTTTTGCTGAATTTTTGGGAATATATAGGCCAAGGATCTAGGTTAGGGGGCGGCCAGGGAGGCCACAAGCCCTGACACCGCCGCCTCCCCCCTGGTGGCGGAGTGGGAGCTTGTGGGCTCCCTGCAGCCCACCTGTCTTGGCCCAGAGGCCGCCTGATCTTCTTCCGTTCGAGAAAAAATCATTTCAGGGTTTTTATTCCGTTTGGACTCCGTTCCAAAATCAGATCTGAAAAGAGTCAAAAACACACAAAAAACAGGAACTCACACTTGGCAGTGAATTAATAAGTTAGTCCCAAAAAAATATAGAAGGTACATAAAACATCCAAAGATGACAAGATAACAGCGTGAAACCATCAAAAATTATAGATACGTTTGAGACATATCAGGTTCCCATCCCTAAGGGGTGCGGCAGCCCTAGATGGGGCTGGAGGTGGCGGCCAGGAGGGGAGAGGGGGGGTGGTGCACCCCTGGTGGGCCTTAGGCCCACCTGACTTAGGGTTCCCCCCTTCCCTCTCTAGGTGCCTTGGGCTGGGTGTGGGGCGCATCAGCCCACCCAGGGGCTGGTTCCCTCCCGCACTTGGCCCATGTAGCCTCCTGGGGCTCGTGGCCCCTCACGGTGGGCCTCCGGATTCCTTCTGGTGGTCCCGGCATGTTGTCGGTGGTGCCCGAAACATTTCTGGCGTCCAAACCCATCCATCCTATATATCAATATTTACCTCCGGACCATTGCAGGGCTCCTCGTGACGTCCGAGATCTCATCCAGGACTCCAAACAACCTTCGGTAACCTCGTATATAACCCTAGCGTCATCGAACCTTAAGTGTGTAGACCCTACGGGTTCGGGAGGCATGCAGACATGACCGAGACATCTCTCAGGCCAATAACCATCAGCGGGGTCTGGATACCCATGGTGGCTCCCACATGTTCCATGATGATCTCATCGGATGAACCACGATGTCAAGGATTCAATCAATCCCGTATACAATTCCCTTTGTCTGTCGGTATAGAACTTGCCCGAGATTCGATCGTCGGTATCCTTATACCTTGTTCAATCTCGTTACCGGTAAGTCTCTTTACTCGTTCTGTAGAACGTCATCCCATGACTAACTCCTTAGTCACATTGAGCTCATGATGATGTTCTATCGAGTGGGCCCAGAGATACCTCTCCGTCACACGGAGTGACAAATCCCGATCTTGATTCGTGCCAACCCAACAGACACTTTCGGAGATACCCGTAGTGCACCTTTATAGTCACCCAGTTACGTTGTGACGTTTGATACACCCAAAGCACTCCTACGGTATCCGGGAGTTGCACAATATCACGGTCGAAGGAAAAGACACTTGACATTAGAAAAGCTTTAGCATACGAACAACACGATCTAGTGCTATGCTTAGGATTGGGTCTTGTCCATCACATCATTCTCCTAATGATGTGATCCCGTTATCAATGACATCCAATGTCCATGATCAGGAAACCATGATCATCTATTGATCAACGAGCTAGCCAATTAGAGGCTTGCTAGGGACACATTGTGATCTATTTATTCACACATGTATTATTGTTTCCTGTTAATACAATTGTAGCATGAACAATAGACGATTATCATGAACAAGGAAATATGATAATAACCATTTTATTATTGCCGCTAGGGCATATTTCCAACACCTTGCTCATGAACGCAATCGGGTGCCCTTGTTGCTGTAGAATGGCCCCGATGCCACGGTCGCTGGCATCTGTCTCTACTGTGAACGGTTGTTTAAAATTGGGAAGAGCCAGTACTGGGGATGAAATGAGCTGTTGTTTGAGCACCCGAAATGCTTCTTTTGTGACTGGAGTCCATAGGAATGGGGTCCCCTTTTTGAGAAAATTGAACAGGGGGCGCGCTATCACTCCAAAGTTCATGACGAAACACCTGTAGTACCCTGCTAACCCCAGGAAACTGGGGACCCCCTTGATGTCTGTAGGAGCTGACCAGTTAGCGACCGCTGTGATCTTAGAGGGATCGGTGGACACTCCCTCAGCGCTGATGGTATGGCCCAGATATGAAATCTGTTGCTGGCCAAAAGAACATTTGTTGAGTTTGACGTGCCACTTGTCCTGTCGCGGCAGTTGCAGGACTTGTCGGAGATGGATGACATGGTCTGACAGAGTAATGCTGAAAACCAATATGTCATCGAAGAAGTGGAGCACGCAAACATGGTTGACAGGCTTAAGTGTTGTTGTCATGACATCGAGGAATGTTGTCGGTGCAGCTGCTAGGCCGAGTGAGACGACCTTGAATTCAAAGTGGCCTTGGTGTGTTTGGAATGTTGTCTTGTGCTCTTCCCCCGGTGCAAGTCTGGTCTGACGGTAACCTGCGCAGAGGTCTAGTTTGAAAAACCAGGTTGCTCCGTGTAATTCATCCAAGAGTTCGACTGGGTATTTGGCCACCATAGTGAGGGCATTGAGATGTTTGTAATCTATGCACAGGCACCACGTTCCATCTTTTTTCTTTACTAGAATGACAGGTGAAGAAAAGGGGCTTGTACTGTGTTGAATAACACCTGATTTGAGCAGAGCTTCCACTTGTGCTTCAATCTCTGTTTTGTGTTCTGGTTTGTGCTGGTAGGGTCGGATGTTCACTGGTTGTGCGCCGGGAATTAGGGGTATCTAGTGATCACAGGCATGTCTCGGGGGTAGACTGGTGGGTTTTGCAAACACATCAAGGAATTCATCGATGACACGCTGAATGCACTCTGGAATAGGAGTTGAAGGTTCAGATGCTGGAGCAACCACGCACAGATGCACGATATGTGAGATACTCCTTTTGCTGTAGAGACCTTGGAGCTGCACACTGTTAATAGACTCACAGACTGCAGAAGCAGCATCATGTCCCTCAAGCCGGAGTGGCCCTGTTGGAGTGGAAATCTCAATGAATCGGTTGCGCCAATCGACTATCATGGGGTTGTGTTCTTCGAGCCAGTCCATTCCCAAAATTGCATCGTAAATGCCCAGGGCCAACACCTTGAGATCCGTGAAGAATTCTTGGCCCTGTGAGTACCACGGACAGCTGGGAATGAAGGTTGAGCAGATCATCTCTCCTCCATCAGCGACACGGACGCGTCCCGGTCTAGGCAGAGGTTGCACACCTAATAGAGCAGCAGCAAGGCGAGCGTCGATGAAGGAATTGGAGCTGCCTGAGTCCATCAACAGGAGAACGTCACGCCCCTGGATCCACGCGTGCAATTGAAACGCATTGGTAGAAACTCCCCCTGTCGTGGCCGACAGTGAGATGGCCATGACTGAATCACTTGTACTGCTTGGAGATGGCAGCTGCGTGTTGATGAGGTTGTCGAGGTCGAGCATGTCGAGCAGTTCCTCGACGACGTGCAGCTGAATCGAGGTGGGGCATACATGATCATGGCCCCATCGTTCACCACACTTGAAGCACAACCCGTAGGCGCGCCTGTAATCTCTTAGAGCCTTGAGTTTGGAGGTGTCGGCGCGGGCTGCCTCTATACCACGCTTGTCGACGGCCATTGTTGATGCCGGTGGTGTGTGTCGAACTGGTGGGGGCGGCAGTGGCAGTGGTATGCGTGCACGCGGCACTGGTTCAAGGGGGCATAGTGATGAATCGAATCCGCCCTCGGCCACCTCTTCCTGGAGCAGAGCTAGAGCACAAGCTGTGTCGAGATCCGGTGGTCACTGAACCAGCACCACTGCTCCAATGTCACTCCTTGGCCCCTCGACAAAACGAGTAAGAAAATAGTAAGGACGAATGGAATGAGAGTATGAATTCAAATGATTGATAATGAGTTCAAATTTCTTAATATAATCTGCTACAGATGAAGTCTGTCTCAGAGTATAAAACTGTCTGATCAACATTTGGTGTCGATCACGACCGAACCGTGTGCACAGTAAGGTTGTGAATGAAATCCAGTCGAACTCACCCAACCGTTTTTGGACTGACTGCAGCCAGATAGCCACAAGGCCAGAGAAATTGAGAGCTGCCATAGGAACCGAGAACGACGAATCAATGCCAAACATGGAGAAATACTGCTCACAGAGTTTTCCAGAGGCTTGGATTCTCTCACATAAATGACGGAAACGAGACAAACGAGGAGGTCTGGCCAAGTCCCGCAAGCAGATGATTGGCATGTGCAAACGGTAAAGGTAGACCGGTAGGAATCGGAGCCGCGGGCTGACCTATTGCCGGGAGCGGCGGCGGTGTCCCCATGGACGCGCCGCATGCCCCCGTGGAAGATTTTCATCACCGTGGCCATCGGGCCCTTGGGGAGAGGAAACGGTCCCCATGTGCTTGGTTGTTGCAGCGACATCGGATCCCTGGGGAAGATCCGATCGCGCGGCTTGGAGTGCCGTGACTGCCTTGTCCAGGTGGGCGAGTCGGCGCTCGAGATCTGGCCTCCAGTGGACGAGGTCGTCGACTCTAGTCACGGCGAGTTGCTGGGCCTTGGTGTTGGCGTCCGGAACTGCCTCGAGCCGGCTGAGGAGAGTGGAGACGGCAGGATCCATGGCGTCGATGAACGCGCGAGACTGCGTCACGGTCCGGGTCTCGATCAGATGCGCGAGAACGGAGGACTGGGTGGAAGATTGGTCTCTGATACCAGATGATAGGATACTGGAGCTGGATTCCCTCACATCTATTAATATATCACACGAATTCTGGTCTTAGGTAGCTATTACATGAGGAAACACGAATTCAGTGGAGGGGAATAGTGGGGGATGAAGAACAGAAGAGGGTAGCCGCCGTCGTTGTCGTTGCCCTGATCCACCGGATGCATTGCCCATCGCTCTAGCTGGAATAAGTAGGTGGCCCTCACTTGGATCAGGCTGGGCTGAAATAGCGGGAGTTGGTCTGCCTGGCCCGTGCGGGCCTGGCAGCTGTGGTAGCGTGTTGGGGATGCGGGTCCCCCATGTCAGGGTCACTGACAAAATTGTTATAAAACCATGTGTCATGCGAGGAAAATAAAGAAGGAACTATTTGTTAGGAATATATTGGAATACCGTATGGAAAACTTATTTCTGCATATAAATGAAACAAATGTATGGCAAAAATATAATCATGGGGCATAAGTACACGAAACAAATTTGTAGAACACTATAACTCTATAAAGTTCCTAGTAGAGGTATCCTATAAAAGAGACATTCTTTCGATCAAGAGCTCGCCATCTTCGTTAAGGAAGATCCCAACAATAGATATAGCACGAGATATTGATAACCCAACTAAAAACTAGAATATCAAACCAAAAAGAATATAAGTAAAACTATCAAAGTATTGAAGTAGAAACAGAAAAAGGCATACATCATCTCTACTATTAAAGGGAATCTGTCGTCTGTAGTGATGGTTCAACCTCCTAACCCTAGCTATCCTCCCACCCACATCCTCCCACCGATTTTTTTAATCCTCCAAAAACCAATTGGTTCAATAAAAAAACCAGTGCAATAAAAAGGCCCTCTACCTCCCCACCTCGTCCCCTTGACTCGGTGCGTTTCATCCAACGTAAAAAGAACGAGAAAAAAAGGAAAAAGAAACACCCACGATCCCACGATCCAATCTCCCCCAACCCCCTCGCCCTCATTGCCGTCTATTCCGAGAGAAATCTCCCTGCTCCGCCCTACACTCTTCACGTCGCCCCACGCTCAACGTCGTTCTCCTCTCCCGTCACTACCCCGTTTGCTCCCTCTACTATATCTGTCTCCCCATCAATTGTCGCCCATATGTTTCTACGCACCTTCTCTAGGGGTGGTGGTGAACTGGTGATAAGTTGATGCGGAGGTCGAGGAGGAGGAATAGGACAAGTATGCGAGCCGCGGTGGTGGAGGTCGAGGAGGAGGAGGATGAGAGGTACGCGCTCGACAGTGTGTGCAGGGTGCTCGCTGGAATGCCCATGCCGATTGGTGCCACCTTGCTCCTCGGTGGGGTCAATATCGCCATCTAATCCAGTCATACCAACCCCGGTGAGCTCTTCCTCTTCACGCCTGCTGATCTCAAGGCAGGTGGAACTTGCTTTATGAGTAGTTTCTGCTTTATGTGCCTCGTGCATCCTTTTTTGTCTGCAATTTGAGTTCTTTCTTTGGGGGATTAGTGCAGAATAGGGTGACCGAGGAGGTTCCCTGATTGATAGGATGGGAAACATGTGGCATACTGGCATATCTTCATCGAAGGCGAGCTGCACGACATTCTTGCATGGTGGAAGGTCAATTCCTCGAGATTCCCAGTCTTGTCACAATTGGCCCGTGATGTTTTAGCAATTCCTATATCTACGGTTGCATCGGAGTCGGCCTTCAGCACCGGTGGCTGTATTTTAGATCAATTCAGGAGCTCCCTAACTCCATTCATGGTCCAAGCACTTGTCTGCACACAAGATTGGTTGAGGCGATCTATTTCTATAAACGACGAAGAGGACACTACAGAATTAGCTAAGCTAGAGGAAGGTAAGTAGATAATTTACTTGATATATTTTTCTTTGTTTTCCCCCATATCACTCACTAATTAAATATTATTTACTTATATTTTCAACATTACTTGAAGAAATTAATGGGTTCAATATTTCTAAGAACAGCTCCAATAAGGATAACTCGATCATCATCGATGATTCTAATTCCTAAACATGGTGTGGTTCCTTACTAAATTTACTACATATTAGTTATAGCTTATCAGATTAAAAATATATTGAGGACTGCTAACAAATTTACTATACAAAATCCTCAGATGTTACCTTCTGGCAAGGTTGTCGTATGGAGTCATGGAAGTAGTACTACAGACTGAGATCCTGAAGCCTTGTTCCTGTGATGTAGTCCCATTTCTTCACGTTTCTGCCAACTCGATCATCCTCGATGATTCTAATTCCTAAACATGGTGTGGTTCCTTACTAAATTTACTACATATTAGTTATAGCTTATCAGGTTAAAAATATACTGAGGAGTGCTAACAAATTTACTGTACAAAATCCTCAGATGTTTGCTTCTGGCAAGGTTGTCGTATGGAGCCATGGAAGTAGTACTGCAGACTGAGATCCTGAAGCCTTGTTCATGTGATGAAGTCCCATTTCTTCACGTTTCTGCCAACTCGATCATCATCGATGATTCTAATTTCTAAACATGGTGTGGTTCCTTACTAAATTTACTACATATTAGTTACAGCTTATCAGGTTAAAAATATATTGAGGAGTGCTAACAAATTTACTGTACAAAATCCTCAGATGTTTGCTTCTGGCAAGGTTGTCATATGGAGCCATGGAAGTAGTACTGCAGACTGAGATCCTGAAGCCTTGTTCCTGTGATGAAGTCCCATTTCTTCATGTTTCTGCCTTTTATTTGATTTCCATCCACTTGTGTGTGACAAAATAAGAATTATGCTATTTTCTTTTGCTGCTACATATGTGAGACTATTTGTTATACTTTCCTACGTGAGACTTTTTCACTATGCCTTATCCATATAAATGAAACGTGTGTCTTTCATGATAGCCAACAATGTGGCATTTCAACTATCATATTTAGGAATCATATTTTCCATTAGGTTTCTATCTCTTGCGATTATTATTTGCATTTTGTTCAATGCAGCCGCTGCTCGTGAGTCGTGGCACTGATGGGATCATGTACTTCGGTTTTCCGGTTAACCGAATAAACCGAACCAATATTTCTATGTGATTATTTCGGTGGCCATTTCTTGAAAACCAAAATTATCAAAAACCAAATAAACCGAACCGTATTAACCATATTAATCAAATGCCCAGCCCTAGGTATAGGTTTGATATGGCACCTTTGCCCCTTACTGTGGGTTGTACTTGTACTTCAATGTTTCCAATCCAATGTCGTAGTGAACATCATCTTTGTTTTACTTCTTGGTGTTTATAGTAGAAATTGAATTTATAGGAGCTTACTTGCTCTGCCTTTTGTATTGCTCTACACCATGAAGCTGAGGGGAAGCATGATCTTCCTCCTGCTAATGCAAATTTTGTTGATTCATGTATGATTTGAAAGATTCTTCGTTGTGATGGATTTGGCACCAGCACACTATAGATCACAGATGAAGTTCAAGAAATTACAAATAGAAAAAGATTAGTACAAAATGGGCACCATGGCACTATGGACCGTTGATGGATTTGGCACCAGTGCACTTAGAGTAGCATATTATTCCAAAAATATACCACCATGTCTTCTTATATAATCAACTTAATGTACCAACTACTCTAGCAACTCTGAGCAAAATAACAATGAGAAGGACAGGTGTTCTGCTAGCTAAACTGAAGTAAAATATACTATGTAGGTGGCATCAGAATACTTTGGTGAAACTGAAATGTCAATTACTTTTCTCTTAAGGGTAATAAGCTTGATGCCTCCTGTGCAATCAACAGAAGTGACAAAGTATTTTCTTTTAGTTATATAAGATAGAGTTGTCATGACAACCAAATATTGTATATTACAAGATTATTTTACTAAACCGAATTGGAATCAAGAAATAGAATAAGGTGCTAATACTTGTGTTGCATAAATCTCTAGGTTGCTCACTACATGCACTGATGAAGTTTGTAGTACTAATACAAGGTGCTCGAGCGCGACGACACGCCCATTGATTTCCTAGCGCTGGCCAACGTCGGAGTTGGACATGCCCGCGCCTGCATTTTAGCTTCGAGGAAGGCATTGTAAATGTATGCACTCGGGTGATCCTCCGCATGAGGTAATCTACGTGGGGTTCTACTCGAGTCCCACTGTTACATGGCAGCAGGTCCCGTTCCCTCTCCTTCTCGAGCATGTTGAACCTGGTGGCATCGCAGCAGTGACGGGTGCGGTGTCACGTCAGGATAAGGTAGCATATGTTCTTCCCCCTCCTAATTTTTGTGGTCGGCATCAGGAGCCCAACCTACCAATCAGTGTCTCCAAACCTCACTAACATCTTCAGTGGCTACTCTTTCTTCCCCCTCTCTTGCTTTGCTTGGCGCTGATCACTGGTCATTAGCATCATCGGTTGTGCTCTTTTATTCTAAAGTTGGCATGTTATGCATTTCTTGAGATGAGGGTATGTGATGGAGATGGCTCTCGTAGCGTGAGGCTTTCATTTCTTAGATTTATAATTTTGACATGATTTAATGATATGAACTGTTTTGTTTTCTACAATAGAGGTTTTTCTATGCAATATGAGGCTATGTTTCATCCTATTATTATCTGTTGCTTTGCATTCGATAGCTATACAGTAGCATGCTCTAAGAGAAAAGGTTATGTTTCATATTATTATTATCTATTTGCTTGCATTCGATGGCAAACCGACAAACGATGTATGCAATCTTTGCCCAGTCATTAAATCGATAAATAGTTCAATTTTTTTCGAAAGAGTTTATATACTTCACAATACTATCTACAGATTTTTATGCTGCTTTCTTTTCACCGGCATTTAGCTGCACTTTGACAGTAGACTATGTGATAATTTGTAATAGAGTTAAGAAACTGAGCAACACACGGTTTCAAAATTGCGCACTGCATTATTACTGAAATATATTTTATGGTGCATTATGGAAGGAAGTGAGCAGTTCCAGGTACATTCGGAAAAGGCATGATGCATCCAGGTGACTCCTAGAAAACAAGGCATTGGAGTTAAGCTATAATGACAGGGATTTTTATTTTATTGAATGGTCTTGGCACATGGATGTCGTGTTATTATTCACTTGTCGTGAGCAAGTTAAGAAGAATGTATTTCAGATCGTCAGAACAACTTTGACCTTTCTCTGCTTTGTATTGAAAATATGAGAAACCTCAAACACTATAGTATTAGCTTTTGTAATCGGCGGAATTTCATACTGCCTGAACCCTATGGTTAAGAATGGCCAATTGAGTGAACTTGTTCACAACATTAACAGTAATCTTGGTAAACATAGTATTCCTGACTTTCTATTTATTGATGCTTTCTACTTTTGACCTATTCGCAGTTTTTTATAGAGGAATTAGTCCAGGCATTATTGGTTCAATCGTCACTGAGTCAACTAGGACATGGCTGGAGCACACTAATCCTAATCTAAGATGTCATTGCTCTCACTTATTTGCTGGAGGAATTGGTGTGAAATTACTTTTCATGTCTACTGTATTTTCTCTCTAGAAAAATTGCATGATGCGGCGTAAAATTTAGACTAGCTCTCAGCATGTTACTAGGATTTAGCGCACAAATGGATTTTGTACATGCTCACAACATGGAGTTCTCACTAAGTTATTCATCGTCATTTTTTAGTGCCAGACAATGCATGGGGTTTTTGTATATTCGGATTTTAATGGTCTCTATTTTGTTACTCATGTAATACATATCAATATGATTTTCTTTTTCATCAGAATAATGTATTGATTCCTTGACACAACACAAGCTTTTTCAAGCTCATTCCAGCAGATGAAACAACGAATGCATGTCCAAGGCTCCAACAAATCATGAGCACCAAGTGCTATAGATTGAAATGATCCATGCCATCTCTTCTATCTAAAGAGATCATGGTGTGAAGGGACTCAATGTAGGGTACTGTACTAACTGCTTGTTGCTAGAATAACAACTTTCTTCTGTTTTCTAATAGAGAAGTAAATGAGTTCTGCCCAACAAAAGAACACACGTAATAATTAGCCTGTTGAGTCAAAAATATTATTTCCCCACATGCCAAAACCAAATCTATAGAAGTCAAGCATACTCAATTATTGAGATACAAGGAGTATCTAACACAAGAAATTTCTATTTTTAAGTGCATATTCCTAGGCTCAACAGGTTGACAAGTGAGACAAACAAAAAACAAAAAGAGAATGGAGAAAGTGAACAAAGAAGAAGTGTCAAGTGGTCTGGTTTGTGTACGAACGAGGGAATCCAAAGTGCATTTGTGGTTATTGTTTCTGTTCGCAAATTGTTCAACCAAAATGGAAGCAATTCTGAAATAGTCAAGCAGACCATCAAGGAATATATAGCTGCGAGAATTAGTTTTATTTTTTACTTGCTTACGATTGTTAAAGTTATAATATAAGTCATGTACCCTTTTGTATTTATCCCAATATATAAGGGGTTTCCTGCATATAGTCCATCACCTGCTCATGTATATATATCGGCCTATAGCCTCATGGAAATACAAGTTGCTTATTCCTAACATGGTATTAGAGCCTAGGTTCTTTTTGCACGCCTGACTCGTGCTCTTCCCGATCTAATCTTCCGCACCTCGTCCCGTTCGTCTCGTCCCGCTCGCCTCGTCGTGGGATTCCAGATCGGCACCGGCCCTCGTCCTGCTCGCCTCGTCCCGCGTCGCTCCATCCCGCATCGCTCCCATCTCCAGTCGAGGCGGCTCCAGATCGAGGTCGTCGCTCCCCGGTTCCGCTTCTCGTCTTCTAGATCCAGCTCGATTCCTCCCATCAGCCAGATCGAGGCGGCTGTGGCTCCCTCACGCGGACGCGTTCCCATCAGCCGGCTCCTCGCCAGATCGAGGTGGCTCCCTCACGCGGATGCGGTTCCCATCAGCCGAGGCGATCGCCAGATCGAGGCAGCTCCCTGATGCGGACGTGGTTCCCATCAGCCGGCTCCTCGCCAGATCGAGGCGGTTCCCATCAGACGGCTCTGCCAGATCTGATGCCTCATCTCACCAGATCGCGTCGGCTCCAATCCTGCTGTCAGACGCGGTCCCGGTTCGTTGACTGAGTTCCCAAAAAAATCTGTTGCATCCGGCTACATTGTTGTTCCTCGTTGTCCAGTGATCTTTGATGGCACTAACTACACCGAGTTTATTGGCTTCATGCGCATTCACATGCGTGGCATCCGCCTCTGGGTTTTCTTTCTGGCGAGGTCTGTTGTCCGCCATGTCCGGTTCCTCCCGTGGCTCCCACTCCGCCGACCCCACCGGCTCTTCCTGCAGATGCTCCTCAGACCGCAAAGGATGTGGCCAAGCTTGTTGATGAGGCCGATGTGAGTGCTTATGATGAGAAGGTCTTGGCTTATGAGGAGGCTCTTCAGGTGTATCATGGTGCTCTGACTGTTTACACCCAGTGGCTTGATGAGGATGCTCGTGCTGCAGTTGTTCTCATTGCTAGTGTTCTGCCTCAGTTTGCTTCGGAGTTTCTGGGCCTTCCTACTGTATCTGAGATGTGGACCCGCCTTCGTCAGCGCTATCAGCCCTCTGGTGATGCCTTATACCTCTCTGTGATTCGTCAGGAGCATGCTCTTCAGCAGGGTGACTCTACTGTTGATGACTTCTATGCACAGAGTTCTGCTATCTAGTGCCAGCTCGATTCTCTCCGCACTGCTAGTTGTCGTACTTGACCCTGTTGCCAGGCTGTCCAGGCCAACTTGGAGTTTCATCGCGTCTATGAGTTCCTGTCTAGGCTCCGTAAGGAGTTTGAGCCTCGTCGTGCTCAGTTGTTTGCTCGTGGCCGTATTTCTCTCATGGAGGCGCTTTCTGAGATTCGTGCTGAGGAGACTCGCTTACGTGGTGCTGGTTTGCTGGAGGTTCCCTCGGTGCTCGCTGCTCGGGCTCTTTCTACGCCACCTGCTGCACCGACCCCTTCTCGCTCGAGTGCTCCGCCGCTCTTGCCCACTCCTTCTGGAGGCTCAAGTCGCCCCGTCCACATTGTGGCTACTGCAACAATGATGGTCATATTGAGTCCAACTGCTACACGAAGAAGAAACACTTGCGCAAGGCGCGATCGTCATCTACAGCGACTTCGTCATCTACCTCGACAGCTTCAGCCATCGCTTTGACTGAGCAGGATATTCTGAGACTTAAGCGTCTGCTCGCTGCTTCAGGTTCTTCCTCGACGGGTACTGTTGGTTCTGTGACTGAGGCTTCCCACACTGAGCAACCACCTTCTACACAGTCAGGTACATCCCCATGGGTTCTGGACTCTGGAGCTTCCTTTCATATGACTTCTAATTCTTCCACTCTGTCCTCTCTTCGATCGCTTGATTCTCCTGTTCATGTCCTCCCCGCTGATGGTACTCCCCTTCCTTACGTTAGTAGAGACACTCTTACCACTCCTTCTTATTATGTTCCTGACGTTTCTCATGTTCCTCGACTTACCATGAATCTGTTTTCCGTTGGTCAACTTGCTGATTCTGGTTGTCGTGCCATACTTGACCTTGACTCTTGTTTTGTCCAGTATTGTCGCACGCACACTCTGGTTGGGGCTGGTCCTCGCCGCCGTGATTCTGAGGGTCTTTGGGAGTTGGACTGGCTTCATGTTCCTTCCGCTGCCCACTCTATCGCCAGTTCTTCCGCTTTGATCGCCTCGGCTACTGGTTCCTTCCAGCAGTGGCATCATCGACTTGCTCATCTGTATGGTTCTCGTTTGTCGTCGTTAGTTCGTCGAGGTCTTCTGGGGTCTGTCTCAGGAGATGCCTCTTTAGAGTGTCAGGGTTGTCGTCTTGGCAAGCAGATTCAGTTACCATATCCACATAGTGAGGTCAGTGTCTAAGCGTCCTTTTGATTTAGTTCATTCTGATGTATGGGGTCTGGCTCCCTTCGCTTCGAAAGGGGGTCATAAATACTATATTATTTTCGTAGATGACTTATCTCGTTACACATGGCTTTATTTCATGACTTCTCATAGTGAGGTGTTGTCCATTTATAAGCGTTTTGCTGCCATGGTTCATACTCAGTTCTCTTCTCCCATTCGTGTGTTCCGTGCTGACTCCGCTGGCGAGTATATCTCTAAGATGTTGCGTGGTGTTCTTGCTGAGCAAGGGACTCTCTCTCAATTCTCTAGTCCTGGTGCTCACGCTCAGAATGGCGTGGCTGAGCGCAAGCATCGTCATCTTCTTGAGACGGCTTGTGCATTGATGATTGCTGCCTCTCTCCCACCTCATTTTTGGGCTGAGGCCGTCTCCACCTCCACCTATCTCATCAATTTCCAGCCTTCCGCTGCTCTACAGGGTGGTGTTCCTTTCGAGCGTCTTTTTGATCATTCTCCCAATTATTCGATGATTCGCTTGTTTGGTTGTGTTTGCTATGTTCTTCTTGCCCCCCGCGAATGCACCAAACTGACCGCTCAGTCTATTGAGTGTGTCTTCTTAGGCTATAGTGATGAGCATAAGGGCTATCATTGTTGGGATCCTATCGGTCGTCGGATGCGTATCTCTCGGGATGTGACTTTTGATGAGTCTCGTCCCTTCTACCCAGGCCCATCTTCCTCGACTTTTTCAGTAGAGGATATCTCTTTCCTCACTTTTTCTGACACACCTATAACACCCGTCGAGCCTTTGCTTATTCGTTCCGCTCCCTCTACTTCTCCACCTCCAGTTGATTTGTCGCCACCATCTTCCACGGTCTCCTCGTCTAGCATGTCACCAGATTCTACACCTTCATCTCCGGTGACTTCTTCATCGCCACTCCCCGATTCTATCTTGGCGATTCCTCCTTCCATTGTTCCATCTTTTCCTCAGTGTTACACTCGTCGTTCATGTTCTGTGGATGCCTCTATGGATCTGTCGTCATCCTCGTCTCAGCCTACTTATGGCTTGCGTTCTCGTCCTCGTCCGCCTGTTGATCGCTTTGGATTTTCCACCGCTGGTGCTGCTTTTCTTGAGCCGACTACTTATCATCGGGTTGTTGTTCATCCTGAATGGCAGTTTGCGATGGCAGAAGAGATTGCTGCTCTTGAACGCACTGGTACGTGGGATCTTGTTTCCCTTCCTCCCGGAGTCCGTCCCATCACTTGTAAGTGGGTCTACAAGGTTAAGACTCGCTCCGATGGTTCTCTTGAGCGTCACAAAGCTCGTCTTGTGGCTCGTGGTTTTCAGCAGGAGTATGGTCGTGATTATGACGAGACTTTTGCTCATGTGGCTCATATGACCATTGTTCGTACACTTCTTGCCGTGGCCTCTACACGCCACTGGTCTATCTCTTAGCTTGATGTTAAGAATGCTTTTCTTAATGGTGAGCTGCGTGAGGAGGTGTACATGCAGCCACCACCTGGGTATTCTGTTCCTGATGGCATGGTATGTCGTCTTCGTCGCTCTCTCTATGGCCTTAAGCAAGCCCCCCGTGCCTGGTTTGAGCGTTTTGCCTCTGTGGTGACTGTCGCTGGTTTTTCACCCAGTGTTCATGATCCAGCATTGTTTATTCACCTTTCTCCTCGTGGTCGGACTCTTCTTCTTCTCTATGCTGATGACATGGTCATCACTGGGGATGACCCCGAGTATATTGCCTTTGTCAAGGCCCGCCTTAGTGAGCAGTTCCTTATGTATGATTTTGGACCTCTTCGCTACTTTCTTAGGATTGAAGTATCTTCTACCTCTGATGGCTTCTTTTATCCCAGGAAAAGTATATCCAGGATCTTCTTGCTCGTGATGCTCTTAGTGATGAGGCATTGTTGAGACTCCTATGGAGCTCAATGTTCACCTCTCTGCTACTGATGGTGATCCCCTGCCTGACCCGACGCGTTATCGTCATCTTGTTGGCAGTCTTGTTTATCTAGCTGTCACTCGTCCGGATATCTCTTATCCGGTTCATATTCTGAGTCAGTTCGTCTCTGCTCCCACATCGGTTCACTATAATCATCTCCTCCGTGTTCTCCGATATCTTCAGGGCACGATCTCTCACCGTCTATTCTTTCCTCGCTCCAATTCTTTATAGCTTCAGGCCTATTAGGATGCTACGTGGGATAATGATCCTTCAGATCGCCGTTCACTTTCTGCTTACTGTGTTTTTCTTGGTGGTTCTCTCATTGCCTGGAAGACGAAGAAACAGATTGCAGTTTCCCGTTCGAGTGCAGAAGCTGAGTTGCGAGCGATGGCTCTTTTGACGGCAGAGGTGACTTGGTTACGGTGGTTACTTCAGGATTTTGGTGTTTCTGTCACTACACCGACTCTGCTCTTATCTGACAGTACAGGTTCTATTAGCATTGCGCGCGATCCTGTGAAGCATGAGCTCACCAAGCATATTGGTGTTGATGCTTTCTATGTGCGCGCTGCTTTGCAGGATCAGGTTGTTGCTCTTCAGTATGTGCCTTCCGAGTTACAGTTGGCGGATTTCCTAACGAAGGCCCAGACTAGAGCACAACATGGCTTTTATCTCTTCAAACTCAGTGTTGTTCATCCACCATGAGTTTGAGGGGGGTGTTAGAGTTATAATATAAGTCATGTACCCTTTTGTATTTATCCCAATATATAAGGGGTTTCCTGCATATAGTCCATCACCTATACATGTATATATACCGGCCTATGGCCTCATGGGAATACAAGTTGCTTATTCCTAACAACGATGTCAATAGCTTTTCTTGAATTACATGAGGCGATTGCATGTATAGGGAAGTGTAAGGTGATATTTTTGAGATCTCATTCTTGGAGTTACAATGATGGTTTTATCAATGTCTCGATAGATAAGTTTTTTTGTCCGTGGCAACGCACGGGCATTCAACTAGTAAAATTTAATTGGAGAACCGAATACAACGATCTTGGGCAAACTGAACCAAAAGCAGCGCAAGAACAACACCAAATGCAGGATAGAGTAATGCATCTCTTAGTAGAATGGAAGATAAGGAGGCATAGTTTTTTATTTATCAAAGATAAGATGAACTTGTCACTAGTTCAGGAGCCTGAACAAAAAAATGCAGGTCAACGAAAGCACTACCTGTATATGTATCGTTGTGGTGCCTGAACTTGATAAGCAATCCTTCTGTGCTGATCCTAGGGGTCTCACATTTGCTTTAGCAGCTAGTATGCAGTTGGAACATGCAATCGCTGACTCGTTGTAGTTATACATTTCAGTTATTTTATTAAATACATATAAAAAGAAAATTCTTAGACCTTTAATTGCAATTGACTGCGATGAGCTTATCTAAAAAGAAAATTCTTAAGACCTTTAATTGCAATTGACAGCGAGCAGCAATCTATGTATCCCAATGTGAATGTACAATGAAAGGTCTAAAAAATGTTTATTGATGCGGCTGCGTGCCGCCTAGCACCACTGGCAGCAAACTCTGTAGCAAATTGGAGTGGATGCTTGCTATGGGCTACAGCAAGTATTTGCGTATCCTTGGCGCCAGTGAATGTGGGATAGTGGGTCTTGATTCAGCGGAGCCAGCTCCTTGTTGTTTCGGTCCCAGTCAACCTTTCTTCAGGGTCGTTTTGGTTGACTGCTGTTCCTCCAACTGTCTAGTCAATCTTTCTTCAGGGTCATTTTGGTGGACTGCTGTTTCTCCATCTGCCTTGCTATGCAGCTGCTCTTGTGCTTGGGTTGTTGTTACTTGTTAGTAGGAGTAGTTATTTTGAAGGCTTGTTTTGTTTGAGTTGTTTTGAGGATGGAGGCCATTTGTACTCAGAGTTTGTATGGAGTTCCTTCCCCGTTACTTTCTACGTATCTATTTATTCACATGCAGTCCTCCCGCATGGTTCGGGAAAAAAAAGTTTATTATTCCCTCCAATCCATATTAATTGTCGCCGCTTTAGTACAACTACTAAAGCGGCGACAATTAATATGGATTGGAGGGAGAACTAAATTTGTCTGGAGCTCAATGCATTTACTACCTTGTGTTCCTTCAGATTTCCCCCCTTTGATATTGAAAGAGCTCAATGCATTTACTACCTTGTGTTCCTTCAGATTTCCCCCCTTTGATATTGAAAAGGTTGCTGGAAGTCTACACCCCTTGTTCCTCTGTTCAATTTGGTAGAGTTAATTTGTGATAGCATTCCTACACTATCTGGTACACAAACCAAAACATATATAAGTAATTGAGAGGTGGGGTACCATCTCACACAGTCGATCGGGTCCGTCCATTTCAATCTGACAACTGCTGATATGAAGAACTTCCCACTAGTGGTTTGGAGGATTTTCCCAAAATCGCCCCTAGGGATCTCACATCACGTGTATAGGTAGGGTTCCTCTTTTCTTTTTGGAGGGATATCACAACAGCATTTAGGGCTTTGTCGATTTGCAGGACAACAGAAAATGAAGGAATAGGAAAACGAAGGATTGCATTTGGCATACCCAGGCGAAGCCTATAAGATTGAATTTGCACAAACAGGTTTGTTTGATTGCATCGTAAGAAAAGAAACAGTTATTTTCAAGAGGCTTGATTCAACTGAATTTTATTTTTCTATGATTTTATGAAAGGTAGTGCACTGGAATCCTTAGGGAAAAAAATTCTCAACACAATCCTGAAATTCCTAAGGAATAATCCTCCAGAATTTGAAGGGAAATCCCTTGCAGCAACGAGTTCTTAACTGGCACCACTACTCATCCAAATTTACCAAAGTAAACAATTGAATCTTTCAGAAAAAAAAAATCCTATGTCATACTGTCTTAAAATTTCTAATCCTCCAAAATTCATATGAGCATCCATTAAATCAAAGAGACCCATCACTGGCATCACTAAATCAATCCAAAACTGAAACAAAGTAATCTGTAACTAAAAGAATCAGAAGTACATCACATATGCATGATTAAGCACAATATCTAAGACTTGATTAGCTGGGTGATCTAACAGGCCCAGGTTATTCAACACTGACATCGCATAGAAGGAGCACAACAGGAAGCATGTAAATATTACTTACACATATGGGGAAGGCTTGTGTGCTACTGTGCTCTCGTGCCACATCTGAAGCACTAAATTAATTCATGCATGCCCACTGCTTCTGTTCTGTAAAGTTCACATGAAGGATATCCAATCCACAAAGAGAACCAAACAGGATTAGAGGTTACAATCTCTTATTGCTTCTTGAATATCCCAAAGGGCAATCAACTGTGTGAAATATAAAGTGCTTAGGTGATCAACTTCTAAATCTCTGATCATCCAGTCAATCTTCATGATTTGATTTTGCCAACTTGGTGTTCAAGGAAGAGAGGCTATCCTAGAGACACCACCATATACTCTTTTTCTGATGCTGGCTACTAACCTATCCGCGACTTGGACATCAGTTTCTTCATCATCTTTTAGCTTGTGCAACTCCTTTGGATCTTTACACTCCTTCAGAACATTGGAAACAGCCTGAGCTTTCTCCAATATTAATTTTCTCTTTTCTTTAGCATTATCGCCTTCCTTTTCTCTGTAGCTGCCAGGCAACTTTGTAGAATGTGGTACTGAGCGCATTAGGTCGGTCAACTTCCCTTCCAGTTCAACCAAACCGAGCCGCTTTAGCTCTTTCATAAGCATCCTGTAAGTGATATACTGTGGCACATGTCCTCTGCGGAACATGTCCTTAAACTCGGCACATGCTTCTTCAAACCGATGGCTTCGGCAAAGCAAATGTATCAGCATGGTGCTTGTTGCCAGATCAGACTCAAAGCCATTAGCTCTCATCTCCTTTATCATCTGCACAACTAATTCGAGCCGATTAGCCTCGCACAACATCTTGACCAGGAGGTTGTAAGTGGTCTGGTCCGGCACATAACCATTGTTGACCATCTTGTTATAGAGATTCATCCCCAGCTCAACATTGCCGGTCTTGGCAAAGAACACGAAGAAGTAATTGTACGTTTTTGCCGTTGGCAAGATGCCCCTCCCCGTCATGGCCTTAAGCACGCCACTTGCCCCGGCAAGGTCTCCATATTTGCAGTAAGCCAACACGAGCGAGTTGAATGTCGAGATATTGGGCGCCACCCCGTAGAGAGGAAATTTCTCGAGCAGGTTGTATGCGTCCCGAAATCGGCCGGCGTGAGCAAGGGCGAGGACGATGGGGTTGCAGGTCACCAGATTCGCCTCGATCCCTTCCTTCCGCATCTCGTCGAGGAGAGACACCGCCTGGTCCGGCTGCTGCATCCGACAAACCGCCTTGATGAGAGTCCCGTAGGAGACCACCGTCGGGCGCACGCCGGCCACGCGCATCTCTGCCCAGAGCTTCCCGACCTTGTCCATCCGGCGGGCGGTGGACCAGCCGTCGAGGAGCATGTTGTAGGTCCGTTCATCGGGCGCCAGCTCCCCCTCGCGCCGGCACCGCTCGACGAGTTTGGCGGCCGGGCGCGGGTGGCCCTCCTTGCAGAGCGCCCCGACGGCCATGTTCAGGAGGGAGGTCGCCGCGGGGGAGGCGTCGCCATCGAGCGTGTAGCGGTCGGGGTGGCGGCGGAGGAAGTGGAACGCGCGGAGGGCGGCGGAGGAGCGGCCGAGGCGGGCGTAGCGGCGGACGAGCGGGGCGAAGGCGGCGAGGGGAGGGGGCGGAGACGAAGGCGACTGGAGGAGGAGGAGGCGCCAGGATGCTGCGAAGAGGCCGCGGGAGGCGAGGAGGGAGACTGCGGCGGCGGAGCCGGCCCAGCGGGCGAGCGCGGGGAACGCGGACTCCGGGAGGGTGGTGAGCGACTGGCGGAGGTGCGGGAACAGCGCGGGGTCCGGGCTGATGCCGGACGCACGGAGGCGGTCGTCGGGGTCCGCGTCGGCGAGGATAGAGGCTACTGCGGCGGCGGCGGCGGCGGCCGCGGAATCGTTGCGAGGTGCGGGAGTGGCGGCGGCGGCGGCGGGCATAGCCTGCATTTCGTGTTCGGATGTCTGACGACGAAGGGGCAGAGGTCTTGCTTTGCCCTGCCCCGGCACGACTGCGTTCTAGAGTAGCCGTCCGATTACAGCATGTACGGTCAGGATGGTTGCTCCTGAATTCAAAACATTCAGAGTTTCTTTTATAGCAAGTACAATAGAGCTGAGTCAGCTGGCTATAAGAAATAAACTAATATATTTTTGTTTAGTTAGAGAAAAGAGAAAAGGAGGGAGAAGGTAAGCGGGCTGTTAGCTAAGAGCCACGTGCTCCTAGGTATTTTGTGAGTATGAAAGGTGGACCATATAATAAAGAAGTAGTACACTTTTGCAATGAACTATTGTACATGTTGGCTATAAGGTGAGCTATAGATGACATGACAATGGCTTATAGCCAGCAGTTGGCTATACTATTGTACTTGCTCTTAGAGTACGTCGCGACCGCGTAAGAATTGAAATTACAAGAGACTACTCCCTCCGTCCGCTAAAGACCATTCGTTTGAAGATTTAAAAAACTGACTTTGCGTCATGGCTTAATTAAGGGTTTGTATAGAACTATTCTGTTTTTTAAAATTCAGCTCCGCTCCAAAAACACAAGCCAAACGGTATAGTTTCACGACATTACCGCTCCGCAAAAAATATAGAATCTGGAGTACAATTCCATATTTTTGTGAAGCTCTTTAGAAGGTGCTTAAAAAATGTAGAAGCTGGGGTTGGAAAGAAATTGCCCACCACTGCCTCCAGTAAGTGGATACCCCTTCGTTTCTCCACACTCATCCAATCAGATATATCTTTTCTACCAAAATTCTCATTCTTGAAGCTGGAGCAAGATAAAAGTCAAATACTCTCTTAAAAGAGTTACAACTTCTGTATCAAACTGCTTCCAAGTGAATTTGGTGGAGCGAAACTGAATTTTCTGAAGTAGATTAATCCCAAACAGGCCCTAACACAGAAAATTAGGAGACGCATGCGTGCATGCAACCATTGGGAGAAAGGTCATTAAATGAATATTGCTTGCATGCAGTTATTAAGGCTGAAATCAAAGTAGCTATGCCTTGGTGTATCGGAATGAAGTCAAGGGGGAAAGGTGATCTCCCTTCAAGACCTCTTCTCGGAGGTGCTCCTAGGAACGATATGATGAGGCACCACCGCACCTCCGGGAGAACGGGTGTAAGCTCTCGAAGAAATACAAGGCCCGTATGAGCAAACATTGCTCCTTGTGCCAGAAGCCATGGGGAATCGAATCACTAACCTTTGCGCACGGTTTTTGAAATGCCCCCTGAGGCCCAAGACAACCACGACAGCTATAGTAAGATTCACCTATCCATCTACCCGGGCATGGTCTTTTCCCGGTGTGCCACAATCACGTGATGCCCACCTCTGTGGCACGAGGTCGTAGAGGTGTAGTGGGGGGAGTCCCGCACCCAAGGAACCTCAGGCAGCCAAGGCCCACATAGGTTTGCCTTCTACAGCTCTAGCAGAGGCCGGGGGAACAGTTCAGGAGCCACGTGACTCGCTTCCGCCAGCTGCACGCATAGACTCGAGGTGTGCCAGAGGCGGCCATCGTCGCAACGTTCTTCGAGAACATCAACATGTTGGAAATATGCCCTAGAGGCAATAATAAAATGGTTATTATTATATTTCCTTGTTCATGATAATCGTCTATTGTTCATGCTATAATTGTATTAACAGGAAACAGTAATACATGTGTGAATAAATAGATCACAATGTGTCCCTAGCAAGCCTCTAGTTGTCTAGCTCGTTGATCAATAGATGATCATGGTTTCTTGATCATGGACATTGGATGTCATTGATAACGGGATCACATCATTGGGAGAATGATGTGATGGACAAGACCCAATCCTAAGCATAGCACTAGATCGTGTTGTTCGTATGCTAAAGCTTTTCTACTGTCAAGTATATTTTCCTTCGACCGTGAGATTGTGCAACTCCCGGATACCATAGAAGTGCTTTTGAAAGTGCATTATATTGACTAGAGGGGGTGAATAGGAGATTTTCAGAGTTTTATCACTGAGGAAATTCATCACTGATGACTAACTTACAACGGAAACAGCAAAGGATCAGGAGTGCAAAGTTTCACTACAACAGTTTTCATGATGAAGACTATGAAAACAGTTTGCACAGTAAGCAGGCACGCAGAAAACAGATGAGGATTAACTTGCATGAAGAATTTGGGGTTGACGAATTTCAGAGAAAGTCTTCAGCAAATTCTTTAAACAGTGACACTGAAAATCATCAACACATAATCTGAGGAATATAAAGAGTTGAGGAAATAGAACCCGTTTCACAGTGAAGGCAGTAGTTGATGACCAAGTTCCAACTGCGGTGAGAGTTGTACATCTGGTTTGGAGCGGCTTGGTATTGAAACCAAAAGACACACAGTCCCTACCGTATTCTCCTTGGGCTAAGAACACACAGTCCTCGCCCAACACTCGTGGTAAGTCTTCAGGGCAGACTTCCAAACCCTCACAAACTTGATCACCCAGCGATCCACAATTGACTGCTCGATTGCTCTAGACCATGACGCCTAACCGTCTGGAGGATGCACAATCCTCAAAGGTAAAAGGCTTCAGTCCCACACACGAACAATTTCTTCAATGATGCTCAATCACTTGGTTCTCGGTTTGTGGTTTGACGTTTGGGGTATTTCCTCACTGATGAATTACTCTCGAAGACTCTGAGGAATTTGGGTTGCTCTTATGACAAGTGTCAGTTTCTAACGGAGCAGCCAACCAGCTAATGGTTGTGGGGGAGGCTATTTATAGCCTGGGAGCATCCCGACATGATTTGACATTAATGCCCTTAAGTAATATGACCGTTGGTGTGGATAAGACCAATAATGTGGCGTGGCTATCGAAAATGGTCGGGACCCTCAACTGTGAGAGTCCTCATGTCACTTATATTCCTCACTTGAGGCTTTTGGTAGGATTAGGCTTGGGTTGAGCATCATGAGGAAATTCATTCCAATGTGTTACCTCGACCCCCCTTTAACAGTATGGTGTTCCTATTACTCAAGTGTGAAGAAAACAAAAAAAAAAGAGTAAATCTTCATGCTTCAAAGTCTTCAGAATGATTTTCTTCAGGACACATCGAATTCCTCAATTTCAATATCTTCATGAGGAATATCATTTTCATCGCAAATTCTTCGCGAGTCAAATCTTCAGCTTCAGACCAATTTCTTCAACCGAAGATATACATTTTTAGGGGTCGATATTCATCGAATATTTCAAACTCCTCAGCGACTTATAGATCATGTGTACACTCAAGAATACATTAGATACTTAACCTATAAGTCTTCAAACCACCAAAATCACTAAGGGGCACTAGATGCACTTACAATCTCCCCCTTTTTGGTCGTTGATGACAATTAGTGTAAGTTCATCTAGTGCCCCTTAGTGATTTTGGTGGTTTGAAGACTTATAGGTTAAGTATCTAATTTGTTTATAAGTGTACACAGGATCTATAAGTCATTGAGGAGTTTGAGATATTTGAAGAATATCGACCCCTAAAAATATATATCTTCGGTTGAAGAAATTGGCCTGAAGCTGAAGAAATGAATCGCGAGGAATCTGCGATGAAATTGATATTCCTCATGAAGATACTGAAATTGAGGAATCCGGTGTGTCCTGACGAAAATCACTCTGAAGAATTTGAAGCATGAAGATTTACTCTTTCTGTTTTATTTTCTTCGCATTTGAGTAATAGGACCACCGTACTGTTAAAGGGGGTCGAAGTTACACTTTGGAATGAATTTCCTCATGATGCTCAACCCAAGCCTAATCCTATCAAAAGCCTCAAGTGAGGAATACGAGTGACATGAGGACTCTCACAGTTGAGGGTTCCGATCGTTTCGATAGCCACGCCAAGTCATTGGTCTTATCCACTCCAACAGTCATATTATTTAAGGGCATTAGTGTCAAATCATGTCGGGATGCTCCCAGGCTATAAATAGCCACCCCCACAACCATTAGCTGGTTGGCTGCTCCGTTAGAAACTGACACTTGTCATAAGAGCAACCCAATTCCTCAGAGTCTTCGAGAGTAATTCATTAGTGAGGAAATACACCATACACCGAAACCACAAACCAAACCTAGTGATTGAGCATCACTGAAGAAGTTGTTCCTGTGTGGGACTGAAGCCTTTTACCTTTGAGGACTGTGCATCCTCCAGACGGTTAGGCGTCATGGTCTAGAGCTTTCCAGCAGTCAATTGTGGATCGCCGGGTGACCAAGTTTGTGAGGGTTTGGAAGTCTGCCCTGAAGACTTACCACGAGTGTTGGGCGAGGATTGTGTGTTCTTAGCCCAAGGAGAACACGGTAGGGACCGTGTGTCCCGGGACTGTGTGTCCTTTGGTTTCAATACCAAGCCGCTCCAAACCAGATGTACGACTGTCACAGCAGTTGGAACTCGGTCGTCAACGACTGTCTTCACTGAGAAACGGGTTCTAATTCATCAACTCCTTACTTTCCTCGTATTATGTGTTGATGACTTTCACTGCTACTGTTTGAAGAATTTGCTAAAGACTTTCTCTGAATTTCCTCAACCCCAAATTCTTCACGTCAGTTAATCCTCATCTGTATTCTGCGTGCCTCCTCACAGTGCAATCTGTTTTCACATTCTTCACTCCGAAAAACTGCTGTTGTGAAACTTTGCACTTCTGATCCTTTACTGTTTCCGCTGTAAGTTAGTCATCAGTGAGGAATTTCCTCAAAAGGAATTTCCTTAGTGATGAAATTCTAAAAATCTCCTATTCACCCCTCTAGTCGATATAACGCACTTTCAATTGGTATCAGAGCAAGGTACTCCCTTGTTCTGTGTGATTTTGGTTGAACCACCTGGAGTTTTAGTTATGTCGACTGCAGTCATGTTTAAGGTGACTGCAGCATGTCCTACCTTCGAAGGAAAGAACTTTCCCTTCTGGAAGAACAAAATGCAAATGCATCTACAAGCTATTGATAATGATCTCTGGCATATTGTGGAACATGGCATCCCCATCATCTCTCCTAGTGTCTCTGCTGCTGATGTGAAGAAATTCAAGCAACTCGATTCTCAAGCGAAGAATATCATCTGTGGCCATCTGAGCCCAGGCCAGTTTGGAAGAGTAAGTGCTTTGGGCTCTGCAACACTGATCTGGGAGAGACTGTGCAAGGTAAATGAATGAGTATCAACCTAGCGTGACTCTCGTGTTGATATTCTTCGCAATCTCTTCAATCGCTTCAAGAGACATGACAATGAAAGCTGCCAAGACACCTTTGATCGCCTCACTGACATATCAAATGAACTGCAAGCACTGGGAGCTCGAGACATCACTGATCACGAAGTTGTGAAGAAACTGCTGAGATCTGTGGATTCTTCATTTGATACTTTAGTTCTGATGATTCAAGAAAGACCAGACTACAAGATGCTTGATCCAGCTGATATACTCAAAAGGCTAAATACTCATGAATTCCAGCTAGAAGAAAAGAAAGATCTATATGGACCAAGCTATTCCAGACCACGTGCACTGAAGGCTAGAGCAATATCCTCATCTAAAGAAGAAGACACAGATGACAGCATTGGTGACCCTGAAGAATTTGGACAGGAGCTTGCAATGCTCGTGAGGAAATTCCAGAGATTTACACGACGTGGTCAGTTTGGTAAATCTTCAAGAAGAGACATGAGGAAATCAGAATCTTCATCTGAGGACTACAAGAAACGAACCTGCCACAAGTGCAAGAAATCAGGTCATTACATTGCTGATTGTCCTTGTTGGGGAAAGGAATCAAAGAAGAAGAAATACAAGGATGACAGTTCTGATGACTCGAAGAAGAAGAAGAAATCTTCAAAATCCTCATCTTCAAAGCCCTCATCGCACAAGAAGACTAGTTTCAGAAAGGCTCGAGCACTCATTGGCAAGGAAATGGACTCAGAGGCAAAATCAGAGGAAGGTGATGAAGAAGAGGGTTCTGATGAAGACTCGGAATCCGGGTAGGCTAGTCTTGCACTGGCAACCACTTTCGTCAGCAAGTCAATCTTCAATCTTGAAGAAAATGATTGCACCATCAAAGACAGACTTGCCTTTGCCTTCAACAGGCTCGAAAGTCTTCTTGTTGACCCTGATAGGAGGCATGTAACCAACATGGTTGTTGCAATCAGCGTGAAAGTTGATGCCTGTCCTTTTCCTGATGAATCTCATGATCCATGGAGCATAGATCTTGTGGTCAAAAGGACACATTGCATTGTCAGCCAAAGTCCTCAAGAAGAAATCATGGATGTTGATAGGAATACCGTGAATGATGTTGAAGAGGATATTCTTCATGAGGCCTACAACATCTTCTTCATCATCGTGTCCCTTGATTGGCGCAAGGACGTTGCAGAGGATTCTGTAGATAGACCTTGGTTCATATTTGAGCTCATGGACGAGGAAGGTTTTTCTCGGTGGTTGCCCCTTAGCCAAAGGCTTCATGAGGACTTCCATCATCCCGTTGGGCAGCTCACGTTCATCATAAAGCTTCATGGCTTGTTCTGAAGGAATTGATACTGGCAGTTCATGCAGAAGCTCAATGACAGGAGCCTTGTGGTGTGTTGTTTGCGTCATCCAGTCAAACACCCAAGTGTTGATATTTGCTGGATCCCCGGATATGTGAAGGGTGGCATAAAATTGAAGAATAAGCTCACTGTTCCAATCACAGATATCAGAGCACATGGGGAGAAGACCAGCTTCATGAAGAACGTTGAGGACTGGAGCTAAGCATGGTATTGCTTCAAGCTCAACATGAGGAATATGCATGTGCTGGAAAATCTTGTTTCATCCACACAACACAGAGGCATAGTAGTTGAGCTGTGTCCTCGTCCAAAACTTCAGATGCCTGATTTGTGGTTTGTCATAGGGATTTTCTCCAATGAAGTACATGCGTTCTTCAAAGAAGTTCTCCTTTTGAAACTTTGGTCGCTTGGAGAATGGTTGAACGGCATGGTCCTCGGGGTGAGGAATCTCATCAGCTTGAGCTTCAGGCTGAGGTGCATGCTCTTGTTGTGCTTCAGGCTGAGGAATGGGATCTGGCTGATCTTCAGGATGAGGAATGTGATCTGGCTGAGCCTCAGGCTGAGGAATGTCGTCAAGTGGAGCATCCTGTTGAGGGTTTTGCTCCGGAGGAGGAATGGGTTCACCCTGAGCCTCAGTTTGAGGATCTTGCTCAGGAGGAGTTGGGTCAGCCTGATCCTTAGGTTGAGGATTTTGCTCAGGGCTCTGAATTTCATCAGCTTGAGGATTTTTGCTTTGTTCTTCCTCAGCTTGCTTGGTGACAGAGCCAGAATCATCAGCTGGTGCAGCTGATCCTTGTGCAGTTTCTGCATGAGGAATGGAGGGCTCAGGACTGTCGTCAATGCAAATTTCTTCGTCAGTATGTTCGTCAGATGCAGCATCCTTCATTTCCTCATCTGGCCCATTCTCCTGGTCTTCAAAGGTGACCATTTCATAAGAGGGAGCGATGTTAAGAGGCACACGGTCCAGTGGAGCATTTTCTTCAAGTGCCTTGAGGCGCTTGTCCTCAGTGTGTTCTTCTGCTGAAGAAGCCTTTCTCTTCTTGGCTTCCTTTTCAGCAGCCATTGTCTTCTTCACGTCTGATGCAGACGGAGTCATCTTCTTCACCTTTGAATCTTTTGGTGAAGGAGTTTTCTCAGCAGATTCATCAGCTGGCCTTGAGGAACCAGCTGGAGCAGAGTCATCAGCTGGCTTTGAGGAAGCAGCTGGAACAGATTCATCACATGGCTTGGAAGCAACAGCTGGAGCAGATTCAGTCTCACCAGCTGTGGCAGTTTCATCAGCTGGCTTGTCGGTGGTGATTTCCTCAATTACCGGTTCATCCACACGGCTTTCTTGAGGGATTTCCTCAGCTTGAGGAGTTTCATGAGCTGGTTATTCAATCAGAGGCTGAGGAGTTGGTACTGGAGGGGCAGCTTTCTTGTTGTAGTCATTAACAGCTTCAGTGGCAAGTTTGATGAAATTGCTTTTGAGACTTTGACGATCAGAAAGCTTGGAGTACTTATCTGTCAAAGTCTTCAACTCTGCCTGTGTTGATACAAGATCATCAGGCGTCAGATTGAGGAGATTCTGCTTGAGGAATTTCTCCTTCTTGAGCTTAGCCACCTTGGCGTGTTTAGCTTGTTGATCCTTCCACTTGGCCTCGTTGATGAATGTGGCCATCATGTGGCTGATGCCAGGGGAAGTTTCAAATCATCAAGCGGAGTGTTGGGGTCCTCATACCAGATATTGATGTAGTCTAGGAGGACTTTTGGGTCCATGGCCAGAGAAATGGAGCTGCCAGAAGCTTGAGCTACCCTCTCCTGCTTGTTTCTGATCATTGCTTGCAAAGTTTCATCATCATATTCATCACTACCCTCTGATGCAGAAGGGACCGTGATGATTTTTCTTGGGCTGGGTCTTGTTCCTCTCCCAGCAGTCACCTTAGTCTTCAGAGGAGTTGGTGAATACTTTGTCTCCGAGCTGGTTGCAGCTGGGAGTGAGGAGCTGGAGGTAGCTGGCAGTGGCTTCATTAACAGCTTCTGTTCAGGTTTTGTAGCCTGTGGTGGTGCTGAGGATTTTGGAGCTGAGGGTTTTGGTGCAGATGGTTTTGAAGCTGACGCTGGAGCTGATTTCTCTTGAGGCTTTGAAGCCTTTGGTTTTGATGGTACTCACTTCTGTTGAGGAATTGCTGAGCCAGAAGTCTGAGCAGCAGAGGAAGTAGCGGCAGTTGAAGCAGCAGCAGATGATTCGTTGAATTCCTTCACAGCAGCGTCTGCCTGCTTCTTGAGCTTTGCCAAGTGCTTTTCCTTTTCATCAGGATAGTCATCAAGGGTCTTGAGGCTTGAGGGATGTGCTTCTTGATAACCCTCAAGTGGAGCCCGTTTGCCAAGAGGCTTCAGAGCGAATTTCTTCGCATATTTGGGAGTGACGAATCTGTACTCCTTCCACTCCTTACCCCATCGGCATTCTATCTTCCGAAGCCGAATTTTCCTCTTGGCCATAGTTTCATGTTCATCAGGGGTGCAGTAATCCAGGTATATATCCTCAGGAATGTCTAAGGTTGTATTCTGCTCAAGTTTCTTGCCTCCCTTTTGCTTCCTGTCATCCTCCATTTTCTTCAGTTGAGGATTTTGCTGATGAGATTGAACTCTTGAGGACTCTGATGAGACTTGAAGATTTTCTTCAAGAAATGCTACAAATGAGTTAATTTGATGAGAACCGAGAGATTCATCCGCTGACATGTGTGTACCTGTGAACAGGGTATAGTTGCGAGGAATTTGGAGAGGTCATATGCGTTCTCAGATTTGAAGAAAATGAAAAAATTTGACAGTTGAGGAATTTGACCAGTGGTTGAGGAATTTGCCTAAGCATACTATTCTTGGGTTCCAGAGTTGTACAGATCTGAAAATTTGCACAATTGAGGAATCTCGTGAAAATCTTAGATGCTTAGTGAAGTTCATCAATAGTGTGGTGATAGGCAGTGTTTGAGGAATCAGATGCATATGGATTCTTGAGGAAAAACAGATTTCACATCTCAGAGGTAAAATAGTAGATAAAACTTGCTGTAAAAATAGGGTTTTTATTTACCCTAGATGGCGCGCACGAAGAACAGAGAAGAGTTGCAGGGAGAAGCTCTTTCGGTGCGTGTCCAATGTGCCCTAACCCGGCAGCAGAGGACGTCTATGGTGGTGGCGGACGAGGATGGTCCGACTCCGGCGTGGTTTCGGCGACGGAAAAGTCGAGGCAGTGAAGCTCTTCTTCGCCGGCGACGAGACTTCCAGCGGTGGTGCTAGGGTTTGGTGCTTTTGCTGTAGCAGGAGTGCGATGGAGCGAAGAAGTGTTTTACCGAGGGGGATGGGGACATATTTATAGCCAGGCAGTTACTGTTGGCGCGAAGAAATCGGACCAAATAGCCCCTGCCTCTACGTCTCCGCAGGACACGTGTAGCTTACGGGCCAAGCGGTGGAGATCGTGGTTATCCGAACGAGGAAAGTGGGGTTCAGTTACTGTTCATTAAAAATATATTTTTGAAGATTTGAGGATTTTGTTACAAAATCATCAGCTGACAAGGACGCAGTGAGGATTTTGAAGAAAGTTTCAAGTAAAACGCATATGAAGAATTGAATAGATTGGATGAGAATAGCATAGAGGGAAAGTAGGGTCCGATCACATTCACTTAGATGAAATATCAACTTGAAGAAATAGCTATAAGTGAATGCTGTTGAGGACTGGAAATCACAGTCTATCTAGGTAAACGAAAATCATCAAGTGTTTTTGAAGATTTGACTAATCTTGAGGATTTTGTGATAAATCATCATAATGAAGAACAACTATTTGGAAGAAAATCAAATTTTGAGGAAATGGAACTTTGAAGAAAATCAACTTGAGGAATTTCGTGTTGGGCGGTGGCGTGACCCACCATATAAGAATGTTGATTACACACGCCGCGTACAATTGTCGTAGGGCCCTCAGAATCAATTTCTTCGTTGATTTCTTCACACTCAGAGTGATATTCTTCATTAGTTGAAGAAAATCGATTCATCGTGTGTTGCACATCTAAGTCATCAATTTTGCGTAACTGTTAGGATGTGTGCATGTTTTTACAAAACATTTGAAGATTCTAAGATATTTAGCTCACACCGCAACTTGCAAAACCTTTTCTCATCCAAGGGCTTAGTGAAGATATCTGCCAATTGATCATCAGTCTTCACATGGTCGATGAGGATATTGCCCTTGAGGACATGGTCCTGAAGAAAATGATGACGAATCTGGATGTGCTTAGTCTTCGAGTGTTGTACTGGGTTGTATGCAATCTTGATTGCACTCTCATTGTCGCAGTAGAGAGGCACATTCTTCATGTTGATGCCGTAGTCCTTGACGGTTTTCTTCGTCCACAGTAATTGAGCACAGCATGAACCAGCAGCAATGTACTCAGCTTCGGAAGTGGAGAGTGATACGCAGTTCTGGTTCTTTGAGGACCAGCAAACTAGTGATCTTCCGAGGAAATGGCATGTGCCCGATGTTGACTTGCGATCCACACGGTCACCGACATAGTCAGAATCACAATACCCTACCAGATGAAGATTTGAGCCCTTGGGATACCATAATCCTAGTGTTGGTGTGTGAGCTAAGTATCGTAGAATATGCTTTACAGCCTTATGGTGTGATTCCTTCGGTTTTCCTTGAAAGCGTGCACACATGCAAACACTAAGCATTATATCTGGCCTAGATGCACATAGATGCAATAAAGAGCCAATCATAGAGCGATATACCTGCTCATCGAATTCTTTACCATTTTCATCAGTGCCGAGGTGGCCGTTGGTAGGCATTGGAGTATTGGCACCTTTGCATTCATGCATGTCGAATTTCCTCAGAACATCCTTGAGGTATTTCTCCTGCGATATGAAGATTCCATTGCGTTGTTGACGAATTTGAAGACCTAAGAAGAATTTCAGCTCCCCCATCATAGACATCTGATATTCTTCACTCATCATGTAAGCAAATTCATCACTGTATCGGTTGTCAGTACAGCCAAATATAATGTAATCGACATATATCTGGCACACAAATAGCTCATTATCATAGGATTTATTGAAAAGTTGGATCGAGTGAACCAGGTTTGAAGCCTTTCTTCATGAGGAATTCCTTCAATGTATCATACCATGCCCGAGGGGCTTGCTTGAGACCATAGAGCGCCTTTTTGACTCTGAAGACTTTGTCTGGATTCTTTGGATCCTCAAAACCTGGGGGCTGAGCAACATATACTTCTTCCTCAAGCTTACCATTGAGTAATGCACTTTTCACATCCATTTGATATAAGATGATGTTATGATGATTAGCATAAGCAAGTAGTATTTGAATAGCTTCAAGTCTAGTAACTAGTGCAAAAGTTTCATCGAAATCTATTCCTTCAACCTGGGTGTAGCCTTGGGCTACAAGTCGTGCCTTATTCCTCACCACTTGACCATCCTCATATTGCTTGTTTCGGAAAATCCACTTGCTTCCGATGATGTTGTGCTTGCGAGGATCTGGTCGTTTGACGAGCTCCCATACGTCATTCAACTTGAATTGAAGAAGTTCGTCTTGCATAGCTTGGATCCACTCCGGTTCCAGGAAAGCCTCAGCAACTTTTGAGGGTTCTATGATAGATACAAAGGAGAAATGCCCACAAAAGTTAACTAAGTGTGAAGCTTTTGAGGGAGTGGGAGGACCTGGCGTGTTGATGTCATTGAGGATTTTGTCAAGTTTTGCTTCATTTGCAATCCTCGGATGAGATGGTTGAGGATTTCGTCTGGGCTGAGGAAGTGGTTCTGGAGCAATTTCCTCAGGAGCACCTTCTTGATTTTCATCAGTGATGGGGATGGTTTCTTCATCAATTTCCTCAGTGGGAACAATGTCTTCAGTAGGTTTGAGCTTTATTGCTTCCTTAGGAGACAACTTATCTGGATCAGAAGACAATTGCTCTCTTTGCGAGCCATTAGTTTCATCGAACCACACATGTACAGTCTCAACAACTTTGTTGTGATAGTTGTTGAAGACTCTGTAGGTGTGCGAGTCCTTTCCATAACCAAGCATAAAACCCTCATGTGCCTTAGGTGCAAATTTTGAGCTATGGTGAGGATCTCTAATCCAGCATTTTGCATCGAAGACTTTGAAATAACTTACATTGGGTTTCTTATCAGTGAGGAGTTCATATGAGGTTTTCTTGAGGAATTTGTGAAGATATACCCTGTTGATGATATGGCATGCAGTGTTGATTGCTTCAGGCCAAAAGCGAAGAGGAGTCTGATATTCTTCAAGCATGGTTCTTGCCATCTCAACCAGAGTCCTGTTCTTCCTTTCGACGAAACCATTCTGTTGAGGAGTATAAGGAGCAGATAATTCGTGAGTAATACCAAGTTCATCAAGATAATCATCAAGACCAGTGTTTTTGAACTTTGTTCCATTATCACTCCTGATATGTTTGATCTTGATGCCGAAGTTCGTCGAGGCCCTTGAAGAAAATCGTTTGAAGATTTCCTGCACTTCAGTTTTATATAAGATGATATGCACCCATGTATATCTGGAATAATCATCAACTATGACGAAGCCATATAAAGATGTTGCATTTGTTAGTGTGGCATAGTGAGTAGGTCAAAATAGATCCATATGAAGCAATTCAAAGGGACGAGTAGTGGTCATGATAGTCTTCGACAGATGCTTGGATCTGGTCATTTTCCCAGATTCACATGCACCGCAGAGATGATCCTTGAGGAATTTGACTGATTCGATGCCGATGAAATGCTTCTTCTTCGCGAGCGTGTGCAAATTCCTCATGCCTCCATGACCTAGTCTTCGGTGCTACAGCCATCCTTCTGAGGTTTTTGCTAGTAAGCAAGTGGCTGGTTGAGGACTTGTACAGAAATCAACAATGTACAAATCCCCTCTTCTTACACCTTCGAAGACTTTGGATTTGTCAGATTCCATGATCACAACACATCTATATCTACCAAAGATAACAATCATATCAAGATCACAAAGCATCGAGACTGACATGAGGTTAAATCCAAGGGATTCAACAAGCATCACTTTGTCCATATGCCTATCCTTGGAAATAGCCACTTTGCCAAGTCCCAATACCTTGCTTTTACCTTTGTCAGCATATGTGATTTTCTTCACGGGTGATGGAGTTAGTGGCATATTCATCAGCAAGCTTATATCACCAGTCATGTGATGTGTGCAGCCACTATCAAGAACCGACTCAGTACTTTTGGGTTTGTCATCCTGCAGATGAATTAGTACAGCTTACCATCTCATATGCTTCAGACTTGAAGAATATGATATCAATTTCATCAGATAGTAATTTCATCATAACAGAATTATAAGGACGTGTGAAATATTTCTATTTCATCAATATTAGCTTGCGTCCTATCAAGTATTTCCTCAGGTCTCCAGCAAATTCTTCAGATGATGATTTTCATCTAGAGACCTGTCCTGCAGAAGTGATTAGTTCAATTTCTTCACCGCCCACATCTGAAGGGGTGGTAAAGCATTCATCATCCTGCGAGCACCATATGAGAAAGGAGGCATTGAAGCTAATGCACTTCTTTTAGCAGTAGGGGGGTTAAAGTACTCATATGAATATGCAGAGAACTGGTTTGCATATTTATGAACATAATGATTTGAAAAGTAACGCTCATATTCATATTCCTTGTAGTTTCCCTGCATGTTAGAAGCATTAGCACGGGTACGAGCATAGTTTTGACCAGTTGAGGATTTTGATCCTCTTGAAGACTTTGATCCTCCTGAGGAATTTGATCTGGGGTTCAGATTCTTCAATGGTGGTGTCATGAGGACATTCACCTGAAGATTTTCAAGACAACTTTTGGGAACCCAGATTTTCCTTAGGGGGGGGGCATTCCTGCAGTTAGTTCCAACATATCGAGCAAATACTTCACCAGCTTGATTTTTGAACAGTTTATAGTTGGAGTCAAATGACTCATCTGAGGAATAGGATAATTCACATCAAAAGCCAGTTAGATTGGATGGATCAAAAGGAGGCCCAGTAGCAACAACCCATGAGGTTTTGGGATACTGCTCAGGTTTCCAATAAGATCCATCAGCATTCAATTTCCTCTCAAAGGCAATTCCTTCTTTCCTCGGGTTCCTGTTCAAGATCTGCTTTTTGAGCACATCACAAAGGGTTTGATGTCCTTTGAGGCTTTTGTATATGCCTGTCATATACAATTCCTTCAGCCCTGCATTTTCATCAGTGACATTTGTGCTTTCCTCAAGTGAGGAATTTGACACTACAGGAGCAGTTAAGGAATTTGTAGCAATTGAAGCATTTGATGATTCTGGTGAAGAATTAGCAGTTTCGCGTTCAATTCATTTAAGACATGGAGGAATGAATTCAGCTTGAGCAGCGCTGATCTGTTGAGCTATTAATGAATCATTTTCCATACAAAGATCATCATGAGAAATCCTCAGCTTCTCTAGATCAAGCTTCCTTTGAAGAAATTCATAGGAAAGTTTCTCATGATCAGCGAGGAGTGTAACATGACGATCTAGATCAAGCTAGACTTTTCATATCATCAGTGAGGATTTCGGTAAGATTCATTTCATCATTCAACAGATCATCGCTTCTATCTAGCAGTTTCTGAAGCTTTTCCAGGGCAGTTTGTTGTTTAGTGGCAACGATAGCAAGTTTACTGTAACTGGGTTTTTTATAATCATCAGGTTCACAATCACTTGAATCAGAGGAGGAATCATCATTTGGTACCTTTGAACCTTTTGCCATGAAGCAATAGGTTGGAGCGAAGTCATCAGCATAGTCATCAGTGTGGATGGTGTTATCATCTTCTTCAAGGTTGAATATTGACTTGCTGACGAAAGTGGTATCATCCAAGTCTTCTTCTTCAGGTGAGGAAATTGCTCACGAGCATTGCAAGCTCTTTGAGACATTTTCATCAGTTGGCTTTGAGGAATCAGCTAGAGCAGAGTCATCAGCTCGCTTTGAAGCAGCAGCTGGAACAGATTCAGTCTCACCAGCTATAGCAGATTCATCGGCTGTATTTTCCATGGTGATTTCCTAAATTACCGGTTCATCCACACGGCTTCCTTGAGGGATTTCCTCAGCATGAGCAGTTTCATCAGCTGGTTCTTCAATCAGAGGCTGAGGAGTTGGTACTCGAGGGACAGCTTTCTTGTTGTAGTCGTTAACAGCGTCAGTAGCAAGTTTGATGAAACTGCTTTTGAGACTTTGGCGGTCAGAAAGCTTGGAGTAATTATTTGTCAAAGTCTTCAACTCTACCTGTGTTGACACAAGGTCATCAGGTGTCAGGTTGAGGAGATTCTGCCTGAGGAATTTCTCCTTCTTGAGCTTTGCAACTTTGGCCTGTTTGGCTTGCTGCTCCTTCCACTTGGCCTCGTTGATGAATATGGCCACCATGTGGCTGATGGCTGGGGGAAGTTTCAAATCATCAAGTAGAGTGTTGGGGTCCTCATACCAGATGTTGATGTAGTCGAGGGGGACTTTTGGGTCCATGGCCAGAGGAATGAGCTGCCAGAAGCTTGAGCTACCCTCTATTGCTTGTTTCTGATCATTGCTTGCAGAGTTTCATCATCAAATTCATCACTACCTTCTGATGCAGAAGGGACCGTGATGATTTTGCTTGGCCTGGGTCTTGTTCCTCTCCCAGCAGTCACCTTAGTCTTCAGAGGAGTTGGTGAAGACTTAGTCTCCGAGCTTGTTGCAGCTGGGAGTGAGGAGCTGGAGGTAGCGGGCAGTGGCTTCACTACCGGCTTCTGTTCAGGTTTTGAAGCCTGTGGGGCTGCTGAGGATTTTGGTTCTGAGGGTTTTGGCGCTGATGGTTTTGGTGCTGATGCTGGAGCTGTTTTCTCTTGAGGCTTTGAAGCCTTTCGTTTTGGTGGCATAGACATTTGTTGAGGAATTGCCGTACCAGAAGTTTCAGCAGCAGAGGAAGTAGCTGCAGTTGAAGCAGTAGCAGATGATTCGTTGAATTTCCTCACGGCAGCCTCTGCCTGCTTCTTGAGCTTTGCCAAGTGTTTTTCCTTTTCATGAGGATAATCATCAAGTGTTTTGAGGCTTGAGGGATCTTCTTCTTGAAAATCCTCAAGTGGAGCCCGTTTGCCAGGAGGCTTCAGAGCGAATTTCTTCGCATATTTAGGAGTGACGAATCTGTACTCCTTCCACTCCTTAGCCCAGCGGCGTTCTATCTTCTGAAGCCAAATCTTTCTCTTGGGCATAGTTTCATTTTCATCTGGAGTGCAGTAATCCAGGTATATATCCTCAGGGATATATGCGGCAGTATTCTGCTCAAGTTTCTTGCCTCCCTTTTGCTTCCTGTCATCCTCCATTTTCTTCAGCTGAGGATTTTGCTGATGAGATTGAACTCTTGAGGATTATGATGAGACTTGAAGATTTTCTTCAAGAAATGATGCAAATGAGTTAATTTGATGAGAACCCAGAGATTCATCAGCTGACATGTGTGTACCTGTGAACAGAGTATAGTTGCGAGGAATTTGGAGAGGTCATATGCGTTCTCAGATTTGAAGAAAATGAAAAAAATTGACAGTTGAGGAATTTGACCAGTGGTTGAGGAATTTGCCTAAGCATACTGTTCTTGGGTTCCAGAGTTGTACACATCCGAAAATTCGCACAACTGAGGAATCTCATGAAAATCTTAGATGCTTAGTGAAGTTCATCAATAGTTTGGTGATAGGTAGTGTTTGAGAAAAAGTAACGGATGGATTCTTGAGGAAAAACAGATTTCACATCTCAGAGGTAAAATAGTAGATCAAACTTGCTGTCAAAATAGGGTCTTTATTTACCCTAGATGGCGTGCACGAAGAACAGAGAAGTGTAGCAGGAGAAGCTCTTTTTGTGCGTGTCCAATGCGCCCTAACCCGGCAGCAGAGGACGTCTACGGCGGCGGCGGACGAGGATGGTCCGACTCCGGCATGGTTTCGGCGACGGAAAAGTCGAGGCAATGAAGCTCTTCTTTGCCGGCGTCGAGACTTCTAGCGGTGGCGCTAGGGTTTGGAGCTTTGTTGTAGCAGGAGGGCGATGGAGCGAAGAAGATTATATCGAGGGATATGGGGACATATTTATAGCCAGACGGTAACTATTGGCGCGAGGAAATCGGACCAAATAGCCCCTACCTCTACGTCTCCGCAGGACACGTGTAGCTCACGAGAGAAGCGGTGGAGATCGTGGAGATCGTGGTTATCCGAACGAGGAAAGTGGGGTACAGTTACTGTTCATTAAAAATGCATTTTTCAAGATTTGAGGATTTTGTTACAAAATCATCAGCTAACAAGGACGCAGTGAGGATTTCGAACAAAGTTTCAAGTAGAACGCATATGAAGAACTGAATAGACTGGATGAGAATAGCATAGAGGGAAAGTAGGGCCGATCACATTCACTTAGATGAATTATCAAATTGAAGAAATAGCTATAAGTGAATGCTATTGGGGACTTGAAATCACAGTCTATCTAGGTAAACGAAAATCATCAAGTGTTTTGGAAGATTTGAATAACTTGAGGATTTTGTGATAAGCGTCATGATGATGAATTTCAGTTTTGAAGAAAAATGATGTTTGAAGAAAATAAACTTTTGAAGAAATGAAACTTTGAAGAAATTCAACTTGAGGAATTTCACGTTGGGCGGTGGCGTGACCCACCATATAAGAATGTTGATTACAGACGCCGCGTAAAATTGTCGTAGGGCCCTGAGAATCAATTTCTTCATTGATTTCTTCACACTCACAGTGATATTCTTCATCAATTGAAGAAAATCGATTCATCGTGTGTTGCACATCTAAGTCATCAATTTTGCTTAAGTGTTAGGATGTGTGCATGTCGAATTGGGCATTGGAGTATTGGCACCTTTGCATTCATGCATGTCGAATTTCCTCAGAACATCCTTGAGGTATTTCTCCTGTGATATGAAGATTCCATTGCGTTGTTGACGAATTTGAAGACCTAAGAAGAATTTCAGCTCCCCCATCATAGATATCTGATATTCTTCACTCATCATGTAAGCAAATTCATCACTGTATCGTTTGTTAGTACAGCCAAATATAATGTCATCGACATATATCTGGCAGACAAATAGCTCATTATCATAAAATTTAGTGAAAAGAGTTGGATCGAGTGAACCAGGTTTGAAGCCTTTCTTCATGAGGAATTCCTTCAATGTATCATACCATGCCCGAGGGGCTTGCTTGAGACCATAGAGCGCCTTTTTGAGTCTAAAGACTTTGTCTGGATTCTTTGGATCCTCAAAACCTGGGGGCTGAGCAACATATACTTCTTCCTCAAGCTTACCATTGAGGAATGCAGTTTTCACATCCATTTGATATAATATGATGTTATGATGATTAGCGTAAGCAAGTAGTATTCGAATAGCTTCAAGTCTAGCAACAGGTGCAAAAGTTTCATCGAAATCTATTCCGTCAACCTGAATGTAGCCTTGGGCTACAAGTCGTGCTTTATTCCTCACCACTTGACCATCCTCGTCTTGCTTGTTTCGGAAAATCCACTTGCTTCCGATGATGTTGTGCTTGCGAGGATCTGGTCGTTTGACGAGCTCCCATACGTCATTCAACTTGAATTGAAGAAGTTCGTCTTGCATAGCTTGGATCCACTCCGGTTCCAGGAAAGCCTCAGCAACTTTTGAGGGTTCTATGATAGATACAAAGGAGAAATGCCCACAAAAGTTAACTAAGTGTGAAGCTTTTGAGTGAGTGGGAGGACCTGGCGTGTTGATGTCATTGAGGATTTTGTCAAGTTTTGCTTCATTTGCAATCCTCGGATGAGATGGTTGAGGATTTCGTCTGGGCTGAGGAAGTGGTTCTGGAGCAATTTCCTCAGGAGCACCTTCTTGATTTTCATCAGTGATGGGGATGGTTTCTTCATCAATTTCCTCAGTGGGAACAATGTCTTCAGTAGGTTTGAGCTTTATTGCTTCCTTAGGAGACAACTTATCTGGATCAGAAGACAATTGCTCTCTTTGCGAGCCATTAGTTTCATCGAACCACACATGTACAGTCTCAACAACTTTGTTGTGATAGTTGTTGAAGACTCTGTAGGTGTGCGAGTCCTTTCCATAACCAAGCATAAAACCCTCATGTGCCTTAGGTGCAAATTTTGAGCTATGGTGAGGATCTCTAATCCAGCATTTTGCATCGAAGACTTTGAAATAACTTACATTGGGTTTCTTATCAGTGAGGAGTTCATATGAGGTTTTCTTGAGGAATTTGTGAAGATATACCCTGTTGATGATATGGCATGCAGTGTTGATTGCTTCAGGCCAAAAGCGAAGAGGAGTCTGATATTCTTCAAGCATGGTTCTTGCCATCTCAACCAGAGTCCTGTTCTTTCTTTCTACGACACCATTTTGTTGAGGAGTATAAAGAGCAGATAATTCGTGAGTAATACCAAGTTCATCAAGATAATCATCAAGACCAGTGTTTTTGAACTCTGTTCCATTATCACTCCTGATATGTTTGATCTTGATGTCGAAGTTCGTCGAGGCCCTTGAAGAAAATTGTTTGAAGATTTCCTGCACTTCAGTTTTATATGAGATGATATGCAACCATGTATATCTGGAATAATCATCAACTATGACGAAGCCATATAAAGATGTTGCATTTGTTAGTGTGGCATAATGAGTAGGTCCAAATAGATCCATGTGAAGCAATTCGAATGGACAAGTAGTGGTCATGATAGTCTTCGAGGGATGCTTGGATCTGGTCATTTTCCCATATTCACATGCACCACAGAGATGATCCTTGAGGAATTTGACTGATTCGATGCCGATGACATGCTTCTTCTTCGCGAGCGTGTGCAAATTCCTCATGCCTGCATGACCGAGTCTTCGATGCCACAGCCACCCTTCTGAGGTTTTTGCTAGTAAGCATGTGGCTGGTTGAGGACCTGTAGAGAAATCAACAATGTACAAATCCCCTCTTCTGACACCTTCGAAGACTTTGGATTTGTCAGATTCCATGATCACAACACATCTATATCTACCAAAGATAACAATCATATCAAGACCACAAAGCATCAAGACTGACATGAGGTCAAATCCAAGGGATTCAACAAGCATCACTTTGCAAAGTCCCAATACCTTGCTTTTACCTTTGTCAGCATATGTGATTTGCTTCAGATGTGATGGAATTAGTGGCATATTCATCAGCAAACTTTTATCACCAGTCATGTGATGTGTGCAGCCACTATCAAGAACCCACTCAGTACTCTTGGGTTTGTCATCCTGTAGATGAATTAGTACAACTTACCATCTCATATGCTTCACACTTGAAGAATATGATATCAATTTCATCAGATAGTAATTTCATCATAACATAATTATAAGGACGTGTGAAATATTTCTATTTCATCAATATTAGCCTGCGTCCTATCAAGCATTTCCTCAGGTCTCCAGCAAATTCTTCAGATGATGATTTTCATCTAGAGATCTGACCCGCAGAAGTGATTAGTTCAATTTCTTCACCACCCACATCAGAAGGGGTGGTAAAGCATTCATTATCCTGCGAGCACCATATGAGAAAGGAGGCATTGAAGCTAATGCACTTCTCTTAACAGTAGGGGGGTCAAAGTACTCATATGAATATGCAGAGAACTCGTTTGAGGATTTATGAACATAATGATTTGAAGAGTAACGCTCATATTCATATTCCTTGTAGTTTCCCTGCATGTTAGAAGCATTTGCATGGGTACGAGCATAATTTTGACCAGTTGAGGATTTTGATCCTCTTGAAGACTTTGGTCCTCCTTAGAAATTTGATCTGGGGTTCAGATTCTTCATTGGTGGTGTCATGAGGACATTCACCTGAAGATTTTCAAGACAACTTTTGGGAACCCAGATTTTCCTTAGGGGAGGGCCATTCGTGTAGTTAGTTCCAACATATTGAGCAAATACTTCACCAGCTTGATTTTTGAACAGTTTATAGTTGGAGTCAATTGACTTATGTGAGGAATAGGATAATTCACATGAAAAACCAGTTAGATTGCATGGATCAAAAGGAGGCCCAGTAGCAGCAACCCATGAGGTTTTGGGATACTGCGCAGGTTTCCAATAAGATCCATCAGCATTCAATTTCCTCTCAAAGGCAATTCCTTCTTTCCTCGGGTTCCTGTTCAAGACCTGCTTTTTGAGCACATCACAAACGGTTTGATGTCCTTTGAGGCTTTTGTATATGCCTATCATATACAATTCCTTCAGCCCTACATTTTCATCAGTGACATTTGTGTTTTCCTCAAGTGAGGAATTTGACACTACAGGAGCAGTTGAATAATTTGTAGCAATTGAAGCATTTGATGATTCTGGTGAAGAATTAGCAGTTTCACGTTCAATGCATTTAAGACATGAAGGAATGAATTCAGCTTCAGCAGCGCTGATCTGTTGAGCTAGTAATTCCATTCGAAGATCATCATGAGAAATCCTCAACTTCTCTAGATCAAGCTTCCTTTGAAGAAATTCATAGGAAAGTTTCTCATGATCAGCGAGGAGTGTAACATGACGATCTTGAAGCTTATCAAATTTAGACTGAAGACTTTTCATGTCATCAGTGAGGATTTGGGTAAGATTCATTTCATCATTCAACAGATCATCGCTTCTATCTAGCAGTTTCTGAAGCTTTTCCATGGCAGTTTGTTGTTTAGTGGCAATGATAGCAAGTTTACTGTAACTGGGTTTTTATAATCATCAGGTTCATAGTCACTTGAATCAGAGGAAGAAGCATCATTCGGTACCTTTGAACCTTTTGCCATGAAGCAATAGGTTGGAGCGAAGTCATCAGCATAGTCATCAGTGTGGATGGTGTTATCATCTTCTTCAAGGTTGAATATTGACTTGCTGACGAAAGTGGTTGCAAGTGCAAGACTAGCCTGTCCGGATTCTGAGTCTTCATCAGAACCATCCTCTTCATCACCTTCCTCTCATTCTGCCTCGGAATCCATTTCCTTGCCAATAAGTGCCCTAGCCTTTCTGAAACTAGTCTTCTTGTGCGATGAGGGCTTTGAAGATGAGATTTTGAAGATTTCTTCTTCTTCTTCGAGTCATCAGAACTGTCATCCTTGTATTTCTTCTTCTTTGATTCCTTTCCCCAACGAGGACAATCAGCAATGTAGTGACCTGATTTCTTGCATTTGTGGCAGGTTCTTTTCTTGTAGTCCTCAGATGAAGATTCTGATTTCCTCATATCTCTTATTTAAGATTTACCGAACTGGCCACGTCGTGTAAACCTCTGGAATTTCCTCACGAGCATTGCAAGCTCCTGTCCAAATTCTTCAAGGTCACCAATGCTATCATCCGAGTCTTCTTCTTCAGATGAGGAAATTGCTCTAGCCTTCAGTGCACGTGGTCTAGAATAGCTTGGTCCATATAGATCTTTCTTTTCTTCTTGCTGGAATTCATGAGTATTGAGTCTTTCGAGTATATCAGCTGGATCAAGCATCTTGTAGTCTGGTCTTTCTTGAATCATCAAGACTAAAGTATCAAATCAAGAATCCAAAGATCTTAGCAGTTTCTTCACAACTTTGTGATCAGTAATGTCTCGAGCTCCCAGTGCGTGCAGTTCATTTGATATGTCAGTGAGGCGATCAAAGGTATCTTGGCAGCTTTCATTATCAAGCCTCTTGAAGCGATTGAAGAGATTGCGAAGAACATCAACACGAGAGTCACGCTGGGTTGATACTCCTTCATTTACTTTGCACGGTCTCTCCCAGATAAGTGTCGCTGAGCCCAAAGCACTCACTCTTCCAAACTGGCCTAGGCTCAGATGGCCACACATGATATACTTCGCTTGAGAATCAAGTTGCTTGAATTTCTTCACATCAGCAGCAGAGATACTAGCAGAGATGATGGGGACACCATGTTCCACAATATACGAGAGATCATTAGATGCATCTGCATCTTGGTATTCCAGAAGGGAAAGTTCTTTCCTTCGAAAGTAGGACATGTTGCAGTAACCTTAATCATGCCTGCAGTTGACATAACTAAAACTCCAGGTGATTAAACCAAAATCACACAGACCAAGGGAGTACCTCGCTCTGATACCAATTGAAAGTGCGTTATATCGACTAGAGGGGGGTTAAGAGGAGATTTTTAGAATTTCATCACTGAGGAAATTCCTTTTGAGGACATTCCTCACTGATGACTAACTTACAGCGAAAACAGTAAAGGATTAGGAGTGCAAAGTTTCACTACAACAGTTTTTCAGTATGAGGAATGTGAAAATAGATTGCCAGTAAGCAGGCACGCAGAAAACAGATGAGGATTAACTTGCGTGAAGAATTTGGGGTTGAGGAATTTCAGAGAAAGTCTTCAGCAAATTCTTCAAACAGTGACAGTGAAAATCATCAACACATAATCTGAGAAATATAAAGAGTTGAGGAATTAGAACCCATTTCACAGCGAAGACAGTAGTTGATGACCCAGTTCCAACTGTTGTGACAGTTGTACATCTGGTTTGGAGCGGCTTGGTATTGAAACCAAAAGACACACAGTCCCAGGACACACAGTCCCTACCGTATTCTCCTTGGGCTAAGAACACACAGTCCTCGCCCAACACTCGTGGTAAGTCTTCAGGGCAGACTTCCAAACCCTCGCAAACTTGGTCACCCGGTGATCCACAATTGACTGCTGGATTGCTCTAGACCATGATGCCTAACCGTCTGGAGATGCACAGTCCTCAAAGGGAAAAGTCTTCAGTCCCACACAAGAACAACTTCTTCAGTGATGCTCAATCACTTGGTTCTTGGTTTGTGGTTTGGTCTTTGGGGTATTTCCTCACTAATGAATTACTCTCGAAGACTCTAAGGAATTTGGGTTGCTCTTATGACAAGTGTAAGTTTCTAATGGAGCAGCCAACCAGCTAATGGTTGTGGGGGCGGCTATTTATAGCCTAGGAGCATCCCAACATGATTTGACATTAATGCCCTTAACAAATATGACTGTTGGTGTGGATAAGACCAATGATGTGGTGTGGCTATCGAAACGGTCGAGAAACTCAACTGTGAGAGTCCTCATGTCACTCATATTCCTCACTTGAGGCTTTTGGTAGGATTAGGCTTGGGTTGAGCATCATGAGGAAATTCATTCCAATGTGTTACCTCGACCCCCTTTAACGGTACGGTGTTCCTATTACTCAGGTGTGAAGAAAATAAAACAGAAAGAGTAAATCTTCATGCTTCAAAGTCTTCAGAATGATTTTCTTCAGGACACACCGAATTCCTCAATTTCAATATCTTCATGAGGAATATCAATTTCACCGCAAATTCTTTATGATTCAAATCTTCAGCTTCAGACCAATTTCTTCAACCGAAGATATGCATTTTTAGGGGTCGATATTCATCGAATATTTCAAACTCCTCGGCGACTTATAGATCTTGTGTACACTCATGAACACATTAGATACTTAACCTATAAGTCTTCAAACCACCAAAATCACTAAGGGGCACTAGATGCACTTACAATAACCAACATGTTTGGTTGAAATCAGCGTGATAATTGATGCCTGACCTTGTTCTGATGTATCTCATGATCCATGGAGCATATATCTTGTGGTCAAAAGGACACATTGCATTGTCGGCCAAAGTCCTCAAGAAGAAATCATGGATGTTGATTGGAATACCATGGATGACTTTGAAGAGGATATTCTTCATGATGCCTACGACATCTTCTTCATCATCATGGCCCTTGATCGGCGCAAGAACGTTGCAGAGGATTCTGTAAACCGTCATGGGTTCATATTTGAGCTGATGGATCGGGAAGGTTGTTCTTGGTGGTTGCCCCTTAGCCAAAGGCTTCATGTGGACTTCCATCATCTTGTTAGGCAGCTCACGTTCATCATAAAGCTTCACGGCCTGCTCTGAGGGAATTGATATTGGTAGTTCACGCAGTAGCTCAATGGCAGGAGCCTTGAAGTGTGTTGTTTGCGTCATCCAGTCAAGCACCCATCTGTTGATGTCTGTTGGATCTCCTGATATGTGAAGAGTTGCATAAAATTGAAGAATAAGCTCACTGTTCCAATCACAGATATCCGAGCACATTGGGAGGAGTCCAGCTTCAAAAAGGACGTTGAGGACTGGAGCAAAGCATGGTATTTCTTCAAGCTCAACGTGAGGAATATGCCTGTGCTGGAAAATCTTGTTTCTTCCACATAGCACAGAGGCATAGTAGTTGAGTTGTGTCCTTGTCCAAAACTTCACATGCCTGATGCGAGGCTTGTCATAGGGATTTTATCTGATGAAGAACATGCGTTCTTCAAAGAAGGACTCCTTTTGAAACTTTGGCCGCTTGGAAAACGGCTGATGCTGCATTGGCTAAAGGTTTTGCTGTTGGACTTGAGGGGAGACAACTACTGCAGACTTTGGGTTGGCGACGACGAAGGCATTGTTAGGGTCTGGTGCATTTTCCTCGGCATGGTCCTCGGGGTGAGGAATTTCATCATCTTGAGCTTCAAGCTGAGGAACATGCTCTGGTTGCGCTTCAGGCTGAGGAATGTGGTATGGTTGAGCTTCAGGCTGAGGAATGTCGTCAACTGGAGCATCCTGTTGGGGATTTTGCTCTGAAGGAGGAATAGGTTCATCCTGAGCCTCAGCTTGAGGGTTTTGCTCAGGAGGAGGAGGAGTTGGGTCAGCCTGATCCTCAGGTTGAGGATTTTGCTCAGGACTGTGACTTTCATCAGGCTGAGGATTTTCACTTTGTTCTTCCTCATCTTGCTTGGTGATGGAGCCAGATTCATCAGTTGGTGTAGCTGATCCTTGTGCAGTTTCTTCATGAGAAATGGAAGGCCGAGGACTGTCGTCAATGCGAATTTCCTCATCAGTATGTTCCTCAGATTCAGCATCCTTCATTTCCTCATCTGGCCCTTGCTCCTGGTCTTCGCTTGCGAAGGGAATCATCTGGTAAGAAGGAGCGCTGTTAAGAGGCACAGGATCTAGAGGAGCATTTTCTTCAAGTGCTTTGAGGCGCTTGGCCTCAGTGTGTTCTTCTGCTGATGAAGCTTCTCTCTTCTTGGCTTCCTTTTCAGCAGCCCATGTCCTTTTCACGTCTGATGCAGACGGAGTCATTTTCTTCATCTTTGAAGCTTTTGGTGAAGGTGTTTTCTCAGCAGAGACATTTTCATCAGCTGGCATTGAGGAATCAGCTGGAGCAGAGTCATCAGCTGGCTTTGAAGCATCAGCTGGAGCAGGGTCGGTCTCACCAGCTGTAGCAGAGTCATCTGCTGGATTTTCCTTGGTGATTTCCTCAATCGCCGGTTCATCCACACGGCTTCCTTGAGGGATGTCCTCAGCATGAGTAGTTTCATCAGCTGGTTCTTCAATCAGAGGCTGAGGAGTTCGTACAGGAGGGGCAGCCTTCTTGTTGTAGTTGTCAACAGCTTCAGTGGCAAATTTGATGAAACTACTTTTGAGACTTTGACGGTCAGAAAGCTTGGAGTACTTATCTGTGAAAGTCTTCAACTCAGCATGTGTTGACACAAATGCATCAGGCGTCAGGTTGAGGAGATTCTGCCTGAGGAATTTCTTCTGTTGGATCTTGGCAACCTTGGCCTGTTTGGCTTGCTGCTCCTTCCACTTGGCCTCGTTGATGAATGTGGCCACCATGTGGCTGATGCCTGGGGGAAGTTCCAAATCATCAAGTGGAGTGTTGGGGTCCTCATACCAGATGTTGATGTAGTCGAGGAGGACTTTTGGGTCTATGGCCAGAGGAATGGAGCTGCCAGAAGCATGAGCTACCCTCTCTTGCTTGTTTCTGATGATGGCCTGCAGAGTGTCATCATCAAATTCACCACTACCTTCTGATGCAGAAGGGACCTTGATGATTTTGCTTGGGCTTGGTCTTGTTCCTCTCCCAGCAGTCACCTTAGTCTTCAGAGGAGTTGGTGAAGACTTTGTCTCCGATATTGTTGCAGATGGGATTGAGGAGTTGGAGACAGCGGGCAGTGGCTTCACTACCGGCTTCTGTTCAGGCTTTGAAGCATGTGGTGGTGATGAGGGTTTTGGTGCTGAGGGTTTTGGTGCTGATGCTGGAGCTGTATCCTCTTGAGGCGTTGAAACCTTTGGTTTTGGTGGCACAGACTTCAGTTGAGGAATTGCCGTACCAGAAGTCTCAGCAGCAGAGGAAGTAGCGGCAGTTGAAGCAGTAGCAGATTCTTCATTGAACTTCCTCACAGCAGCCTCTGCCTGCTTCTTGAGCTTTGACAAGTGTTTTGCCTTTTTCTCACGATAGTCATCAATTGTTTTGAGGCTTGAGGGGTCTGCTGCTTGATAATCCTCAAGTGGAGCCCGTTTTCCAGGAGGCCTCAGAGCGAATTTCTTCGCGTATTTGGGAGTGACGAATCTGTACTCCTTCCACTCCTTAGCCCATCGGCGTTCTATCTTCTGAAGTCGGATCTTTCTCTTGGGCATAGTTTCGTGTCCATCAGGAGTGCAGTAGTCCAGTTATATATCCTCAGGGATATCTGCGGCAGTGTTCTGCTCAAGTTTCTTGCCACCCTTTTGCTTCCTTTCATCCTCCATTTTCTTAAGTTGAGGATTTTGCTGATGCGATTGAACTCTTGAGGATTATGATGAGACTTGAAGATTTTCTTCAAGAAATGATGCAAATGAGTTAATTTGAAGAGAACCGAGAGATTCATCAGCTGACATGTGTGTACGTGTGAATAGGGTATAGTTGCGAGGAATTTGGAGAGGTCATATGCGTTCTCAGATTTGAAGAAATGAAAAAAATGACAGTTGAGGAATTTGACCAGTGGTTGAGGAATTTGTCTAAGCATACTAGTCTTGGGTTCCAGAGTTGTACAGATCCGAAAATTCGCACAACTGAGGAATCTCGTGAAAATCTTAGATGCTTAGTGAAGTTCATCGATAGTTTGGTGATAGGCAGTGTTTGAGGAAAAGAAACAGATGGATTCTTGAGGAAAAACAGATTTCGCATCTCAGAGGTAAAATAGTAGATCAAACTTGCTGTAAAAATAGGGTTTTTATTTACCATAGATGGCGCGCACGAAGAACAGAGAAGAGTACCAGTAGATGCTCTTTCGGTGCGTGTCCAATGTACCTTAACTCGGCAGAAGAGGACGGCTATGGCGGCGGCGGATGAAGATGGTCCGGCTCCGGCGTGGTTTTGGCGACGGAGGAGTCGAGGCAGTCAAGCTCTTCTTCGCCGGCGTCGAGACTTCTAACGGTGGCGCTAGGGCTTGGAGCTTTGCTGTAGCAGGAGGGCGATGGAATGAAGAAGATTTTATCGAGGGAGATGGGGACATATTTATAGCCAGGCGGTAACTGTTGGAGCGAAAATATCGAACCAAATAGCCTGTGTCTCTACGTCTCCGCAGGACACGTGTAGCTCATGAGAGAAGCGGTGGAGATAGTGGTTATCCGAACGAGGAAAGTGGGGTTCAGTTACTCTGCATTAAAAAACATTTTTGAAGATTTGAGGATTTTGTTACAAAATCATCAGCTGACAAGGACGCAATGAGGATTTTGAACAAAGTTTCAAGTAGAACACATATGAAGAATTGAATAGACTGGGTGACAATAGCATAGAGGGAAAGTAGGGTCCAATCACATTCACTTAGATGAAATATCAAATTGAAGAAATAGCTATAAGTGAATGTTGTTAAGGACTTGAAATCAGAGTCTATCTAGGTAAACGAAAATCATCAAGTGTTTTTGAAGATTTGAATAACTTGAGGATTTTGTGATAAATCGTCACTATGATGAATTTCAGTTTTGAAGAACAACTGTTTTGAAGCAAATCAAATTTTGAAGAAATTCAACTTTGAAGAAATTCAACTTGAGGAATTTCAAGTTGGGCGGTGGCGTCACCCACCATATAAGAATGTTGATTAGAGACGCCGCGTACAATTGTCGTAGGGCCCTGAGAATCAATTTCTTCGTTGATTTCTTCACACTAAGAATGACATTTCTCATTGGTTGAAGAAAATCGACTCATCGTGTGTTGCACATCTAAGTCGTCAATTTTGCATAAGTGATAGGATGTGTGCATGTCTTTACAAAACATTTGAAGATTCTAAGATATTTAGCTCACACCGCAACTTGCAAAACCTTTTCTCATCCAAGGGCTTAGCGAGGATATCTGCGAATTGATCATCAGTCTTCCCATGGTCGATGAGGATATTGCCCTTGAGGACATGGTCCCTGTAAGTGCATCTAGTGCCCCTTAGTGGTTTTGGTGGTTTGAAGACTTATAGGTTAAGTATCTAATGTGGTTATAAGTGTACACAGGATCTATAAGTCATTGAGGAGTTTGAGATATTTGAAGAATATCGACCCCTAAAAATATATGTCTTCCGTTGAAGAAATTGGTCTGAAGCTGAAGAAATGAATCACGAGCAATCTGCGATGAAATTGATATTCCTCATGAAGATATTGATATTGAGAAGATCGGTGGTTCCTGAAGAAAATCATTTTGAAGAAATTAAAGCGTGAAGATTTACGTTTTCTGTTTTACTTTCTTCGCATTTGATGAATAGGAACACCGTACTGTTAAAGGGGGTCAAAGTAACACTATGGAATGATTTTCCTCATGATGCTCAACCCAAGCCAAATCCTACCAAAAGCCTCAAGTGAGGAATATGAGTGACATGAGGACTCTCACAGTTGAGGGTCCCGACCGTTTCGATAGCCACGCCAAGTCATTGGTCTTATCCACTCCAACGGTCATATTATTTAAGGGCGTTAATGTCAAATCATGTTGGGATGCTCCCAGGCTATAAATAGCCGCCCCCCACAACCACTAGATGGTTGGCTGCTCCGTTCGAAACTGACACTTGTCATAAGAGGAACCCAAATTCCTCAGAGCCTTTGAGAGTAAATCATCAGTGAGGAAATACACCACCCACCGAAACCACAAACCAAACCTAGTGATTGAGCATCACTGAAGAAGTTGTTCCTGTGTGGGACTGAAGCCTTTTACCTTTGAGGACTGTGCATCCTCCAGACGGTTAGGCGTCATGGTCTAGAGCAATCCAGCAGTCAATTGTGGATCGCCGGGTGACCGAGTTTGTGAGGGTTTGGAAGTCAGCCCTGAAGACTTACCACGAGTGTTGGGCGAGGACTGTGTGTCCTTAGCTCAAGGAGAATACGGTAGGGACTGTGTGTCCCGGGACTGGGTGTCCTTTGGTTTCAATACCAAGCCGCTCCAAACCAGATGTACGACTGTCACAGCAGTTGGAACTGGGTCATCAACAACAGTCTTCACCAAGAATCGGGTTCTAATTCCTCAACTCTTTACATTCTCTGTATTATGTGTTGATGACATTCACTGTGACTGTTTGAAGAATTTGCTGAAGACTTTCTCTGAATTTCCTCAACCTCAAATTCTTCACTTAAGTTAATCATCATCTGTATTCTGCGTGCCTGCTTACTGTGCAATCTGTTTTCATAATCTTCACTCTGTAATACTGCTGGTGTGAACGATTGCACGAGTGATCCTTAACTGTTTCCGCTGTAAGTTAGTCATCAGTGAGGAATTTCCTCAAAAGGAATTTCCTCAGTGATGAAATTCTAAAAGTCTCCTATTCACCCCCCTCTAGTCGATATAACGCACTTTCAATTGGTATCAGAGCAAGGTACTCCCTTGTTCTGTGTGATTTTGGTTTAACCCCCTGGAGTTTTAGTTATGTCGACTGCAGGCATGTTTAAGGTGACTGCAGCATGTCCTACCTACGAAGGAAATAACTTTCCCTTCTAGAAGAACAAAATGCAAATGCATTTACAAGCTATTGATAATGATCTCTCGTATATTGTGGAAAATGGAGTCCCCATCATCTCTGCCAGTGTCACTGCGGCTGATGTGAAGAAATTCAAGCAACTCGATTCTCAAGCGAAGAACATCATCTGTGGTCATCTGAGCCCTGGCCAGTTTGGAAGAGTAAGTCCCTTGGGCTCTGCAACACTGATCTGGGAGAGACTGTGCAAGGTAAATGAAGGAGTATCAACCCAACGTGACTCTCGTGTTGATATTCTTCGCAATCTTTTCGATCGCTTCAAGAGACATGACAATGAAAGCTGCCAAGACACCTTTGATCGCCTCATTGACATATCAAATGAACTGCAAGCACTGGGAGCTCGAGACATCACTGATCACGAAGTTGTGAAGAAACTGCTGAGATCCTTAGATTCTTCATTTGACACTCTAGTTCTGATGATTCAAGAAAGACCAGACTACAAGATGCTAGATCCAGCTGATATCCTCGAAAGGCTAAATACTCATGAATTCCAGCTAGAAGAAAAGAGAGATCTATATGGACAAAGCTATTCCAGACCACATGCAGTGAAGGCAAGAGCAATTTCCTCATCTGAAGAAGAAGACACAGATGACAGCAGTTGTGACCCTGAAGAATTTGGTCAGGAGCTTGCAATGCTTGTGAGGAAATTCCAGAGATTTACACGACGAGGCCAGTTCGGTAAATCATCAAGAAGAGACATGAGGAAATCAGAATCTGCATCAGAGGACTACAAGAAACGGACCTGTCACAAGTGCAAGAAATCAGGTCATTACATTGTCGGTTGTCCCCGCTGGGGAAAGGAATCAAAGAAGAAGAAATACAAGGATGACAGTTCTGATGACTCAAAGAAGAAGAAGAAATCTTCAAAATCATCATCTTCAAAGTCCTCTTCACACAAGAAGACTAGCTTCAGAAAGGCTCGGGCACTTATTGGCAAGGAAATGGATTCCGAGGCAGAATCAGAGGAATGTGATGAAGAAGAAGGCTCTGGAGAAGACTCAGAATCCGGACAGGCTAGTCTTGCACTAGCAACCAATTTCGTCAGCAAGTCAATCTTCAATCTTGAAGAAAATGATTGCACCATCCATACTGATGACTATGCTGATGACTTCGCTCCAACCTATTGCTTCATGGCAAAAGGTTCAAAGGTATCGAATAATGCATCCTCCTCTGATTCAAGTGACTGTGAACATGATGATTACAAAAAACCCAGTTATAGTAAACTTGCCATCATTGCCACTAAACAACAAACTGCTCTCGAAAAGCTTCAAAAACTGCTAGACAAAAGTGATGATTTGTTGAATGATGAAATGAATCTTAATCAAATCCTCGCTGATGACATGAAAAATCTTCAGTCTAGATTTGATAATCTTCAGGATAGTCATGATACACTCCTCGCTGATCATGAGAAGCTTTCCTACGAATTCCTTCAAAGAAAGCTTGATCTTGAGAAGCTGAGGATGACTCATGATGATCTTCGTATGGAAAATGATTCATTACTAGCTCAACAGATTAGTGCTAGTCAAGTTGAATTTATTCCTCCATGTCTTAAATGCATTGAACGTGAAACTGCTAATTCCTCACCAGAAACATCAAATGCTACAAATTCTTCAACTGCACCTGCTGTGTCTATTTCCTCACTTGAGGAAAACACAAATGTTACTGATGAAAATGCAGGGTTGAAGGAATTGTACGTGACAGGCATGTACAAAAGCCTCAAAGGACACCAAACCCTTTGTGATGTGCTCAAAACGCAGATCTTGAACAGGAACCCGAGTAAACAAGGAATTTCCTTTGAGAGTAAATTGAATGCTGATGGATCTTATTGGAAACCTGAGCAGTATCCCAAAACCTCATGGGTTGCTGCTACTGGGCCTCCTTTTGATCTATCTAATCTAACTGGCTTCTCATGTAAATTATCCTATTCCTCGGATGAGTCATTTGATTCCAACTATAAATTGTTCAAAAATCAATCTCGTGAAGTATTTGCTCGATATGTTGGAACTAACTGCAGGAATGGCCCTCCTCTGAGGAAAATCTGGGTTCCCAAAAGTTGTCTTGAAAATCTTCAAGTGAATGTCCTCATGACATCACCTCTGAAGAATCTGAACCCCAGATCAAATTCCTCAGGAGGACCAAAGTCTTCAAGAGGATCAAAATCCTCAACTGGTCAAAACTATGCTCGTACCCGTGCTTATGCGTCTAACATGCAGGGAAACTACAAGGAATATGATTATGAGCGCTACTCCTCAAATCATTATGTTCATAAATCCTCAAACCAGTTCTCTGCATACTCATATGAGTACTTTAACCCACCTACTGTTAAGAGAAGTGCATTAGCTTCAATGCCACCTTTCTCATATGGTGCTCGCAGGATGATGAACGCTTTGCCACCCCTTCAGATATGGGTAGTGAAGAAATCAAACTAATCACTTCTGCAGGTCAGGTCTCCAGATGAAAATCGTCATTTGAAGAATTTGCTGGAGACCTGAGGAAATGCTTGATAGGACGCAAGCTAATGATTGATGAAATAGAAATACTTCACACGTCCTTACATTTCTGATATGATGAAATCACTGAACTGATGAAATTAGTATCATATTCTTCAAATCTGAAGCATATGAGATGGTAAGTTGTACTAATTCATCTGCAGGATGACAAACCCAAAAATACTGAGTGGGTTCTCGATAGTGGCTGCACACATCACATGACTGGTGATAAAATCCTACTGATGAATATGCCACTAACTCCATCACCTAGGAAGCAAATCACATATGCTGATAAAGGTAAAAGCAAGGTATTGGGACTTGGCAAAGTAGCTATTTCCAAGGATAGGCATATGGACAAAGTGATGCTTGTTGAATCCCTTGGTTTTAACCTCATGTCAGTCTCGATGCTTTGTGATCTTGATATGATTGTTATCTTTGGTAGATATAGATGTGTAGTCATCATGGAATCTGACAGATCCAAAGTCTTCGAAGGTGTAAGAAGAGGGGATTTGTACATTGTTGACTTCTCTACAGGTCCTCAACCAGCCACTTGCTTACTAGCAAAAACCTCGGAAGGATGGCTGTGGCACCGAAGACTAGGTCATGCAGGCATGAGGAATTTGCACACACTTGCAAAGAAGAAGCATGTCATTGGCATCGAATCAGTCAAATTCCTCAAGGATCATCTCTGCGGTGCTTGTGAATCTGGGAAAATGACCAGATCCAAGCATCCCTCCAAAACCATCATGAGCACCACACGTCCATTTGAATTGCTTCATATGGATTTATTTGGACCTACTCACTATGCAACACTAACCAATGCAGCATCTCTATATGGCTTTGTCATAGTTGATGATTATTCCAGATACACTTGGGTGCATATTATAGTGTATAAAACTGAAGTGCAGGAAATCTTCAAACGATTTTCTTCAAGGGCCTCGACGAACTTCGGCATCAAGATCAAACATATCAGGAGTGATAATGGAACCGAGTTCAAAAACACTGGTCTTGATGATTATCTTGATGAACTTGGTATTACTCACGAATTGTCTGCTCCTTATACTCCTCAGCAGAATGGTGTCGTCGAAAGAAAGAACAAGACTCTGGTTGAAATGGCAAGAACTATGCTTGAAGAATATCAGACTCCTCGTCGCTTCTGGCCTGAAGCAATCAACACTGCATGTCATATCATCAACAGGGTATATCTTCACAAATTCCTCAAGAAAACCTCATACGAACTCCTCACTGACAAGAAACCCAATGTAAGTTATTTCAAAGTCTTCGGTGCAAAATGCTGGATTAGAGATCCTCATCATAGCTCAAAATTTGCACCTAAGGCACATGAAGGTTTTATGCTCGGTTATGGAAAGGACTCGCACACCTACAGAGTCTTCAACAACTATCACAACAAAGTTGTTGAGACTGTAGATATGCGGTTCGATGAAACTAATGGCTCGCAAAGAGAGCAATTGCCTTCTGATCCAGATAAACTGTCTCCTGAGGAAGCAATAAAGCTTAAGCCTACTAAAGACATTGTCCCCACTGAGGAAATTGGTGAAGAAACGATCCCAATCGCTAATGAAAACCAAGAAGATGCTCCTGAGGAAATTGCAACAGCACCACTTCCTCAGCCCAGACAAAATCCTCAACCAGCTCATCCGAGGATTGCAAATGAAGTAGAACTTGACAAAATCCTCAACGACATCAATGCGCCAGGTCCTCTCACTCGCTCAAAAGATTCACACTTAGTTAACTTTTGTGGGACTTTTTCCTTTGTATCCATCACAGAACCCTCAAAAGTAGCTGAGGCTTTTCTGGAACCAGAATGCATCCAAGCCATGCAAGACGAACTTCTTCAATTCAAGCTGAATGACGTATGGCAGCTCGTCAAACGACCAGATCCTCGCAAGCATAACATCATCGGCACCAAGTGGATTTTCCGAAACAAGCAAGATGAGGACGGTCAAGTGGTGAGGAACAAGGCACGACTTGTAGCCCAAGGCTACACCCAGGTTGAAGGAATAGATTTCGATGAAACTTTTGCACCTGTTTCTAGACTTGAAGCTATTCGAATTCTTATGCTAATCATCATAACATCACCTTATATCAAATGGATGTGAAAAGTGTATTCCTCAATGGTAAGCTTGAGGAAGAAGTATATGTTGCTCAGCCCCCAGGTTTTGAGGATCCAAAGAATCCAGACAAAGTCTTCAGACTCAAAAAGGCTCTGTATGGCCTCAAGCAAGCCCCTCGGGCATGGTATGATACATTGGAGGAATTCCTCATGAAGAAAGGCTTCAAACCTGGTCCACTCAATCCAACTCTTTTCACAAAATCTTATGATAATGAGTTGTTTGTATGTCAAATATATGTTGATGATATCATATTTGGCTGTACTGACAAAAGATACAGTGATGAATTTGCCTACATGATGAGTGAAGAATATCAGATGTCCATGATGAGGGAGCTGAAATTCTTCTTAGGTCTTCAAATTCGTCAACAAAGCAATGGAATCTTCATATCACAGGAGACATACCTCAAGGATGTTCTAAGGAAATTCGACATGCACGAATGCAAAGGTGCCAAGACTCCGATGCCTACCAACGGCCACCTCGGCACTGATGAAAATGGTAAAGACTTCGATCAGCAGGTATATCGTTCTATGATTGGCTCCTTATTGTATCTATGTGCATCTAGGCCAGATATAATGCTTAGTGTTTGCATGTGTGCACGTTTTCAAGCAAAACCGAAGGAATCACACCATAAGGCTGTGAAACATATTCTTCGATACTTAGCTCACACACCAACACTAGGATTATGGTATCCCAAGGGCTCCAATCTTCATCTGGTAGGGTATTCTGATTCAGACTATGCTGGTGACCGTGTGGATCGCAAGTCAACGTCTGGCACATGCCATTTCCTCGGAAGATCACTAGTTTGCTGGTCCTCAAAGAAGCAGAACTGCGTATCACTCTCCACTGCCGAAGCTGAGTACATTGCTGCTGGTTCTTGCTGTGCTCAATTACTATGGATGAAGCAAACCCTCAAGGACTACGGCATCAACATGAAGAATGTGCCTCTCTACTGTGAGAATGAGAGTGCTATCAAGATTGCATATAACCCAGTACAGCACTCGAAGACCAAGCACATCCAGATTCGTCATCATTTTCTTCGGGACCATGTCCTCAAGGGCAATATCCTCAATGACCATCTGAAGACTGATGATCAACTGGATGATATCTTCACTAAGCCCTTGGATGAGAAAAGGTTTTGCAAGTTGCGGTGTGAGCTAAATATCTTAGAGTCTTCAAATGTTTTGTAAAAACATGCACACATCCTAACACTTATGCAAAGTTGATGACTTAGATGTGCAACACATAATGAAACGATTTTCTTCAACTAATGAAGAAAGTCACTCTGAATGTGAAGAAATTAACGAAGAAATTGATTCTCAGGGCCCTACGACAATTGTATGCGGCGTCTGTAATCAACATTCTTATATGGTGGGTAACGCCACCGCCCAATGTGAAATTCCTCAAGTTGATTTTCTTCAAACGATCAATTACCTCACAATGCATTTTTATTCAAAATAGTTATTCTTCATTGTGATGATCTATTACAAAATCTTCAAAAACACTTGATGACTTTCATTTGCCTAGGTAGACTGTGACTTCTAGTCCTCAACAGCATTCACTTATTGCTATTTCTTCAAGTTGATGTTTCTGCTAAGTGAATGTGATCGGACCCTACTTTCCCTCTATGCTATACTTATCCAGTCTATTCAATTCTTCATATGCGTTCTACTTGAAACTTTGTTCAAAATCCTCATTGCATCCTTGTCAGCTGATGATTTTGAAACAAAAATCCTCAAATCTTCAAAAATTGTTTTCTTCAAAGGAACAGTAACTGAACCCCCACTTCCCACGATCGGATAACCACGATCTCCACTATCTCCACCGCATCGTATGGGAGCTACACGTGTCCTGCGGAGACGTAGAGGCAAGGGCTATTCGGTCCGAAACTTTCGCCCCAAACAGTAACTTTCGGGCTATAAATAGGTCCTTATCCCCCTCGGTATCTTCTTCTTCGCCTCATCGCTCTCCTGCCATCACACTCTCCATCGAACCCTAGCGCCACCGCTGGTTGTCTTGTCACCGGCAAGGAAGAGCTTCACTGCCTCAACCTTTTTGCCGCCAGGATCACGCCGGAGTCGGAACATCTACGTCCGCCGCCGCCGTAGACGTCCCCTGCTGCCAAGTTAGGGTGCATTGGACACTCGACCGAAGAGCCTCTCCAACACCACCTTTTGTGTTCTTCGTTCGCACCTTCCAGGGTAAATATATCCCATTTTTACAGCAGATTAGATCTGAAATTTTACCCCTTCTATGAGAAATCTGTTTTTCCTCAAGATACGATGTGCACATGATTCCTCAAACACTACCTATCACCGCAATCACTGATGAACTAGCTAAGCATCTAAGATTTTCACGAGATTCCTCAATTGTGCAAATTTTCGGATCTGTACAACTCTGGAACCCAAGAATAGTATGCTTAGGCAAATTCCTCAACCACTGGTTATATTCCTCAAACTGTCAAACTTCTTCATTTTCTTCAAATCTGAGAACGCATATGACCTCTCCAAATTCCTCGCAACTATACTCTGTTCACAGGTACACACATGTCAGCTGATGAATCTCTCGGTTCTCATCACATTAACTCATTTGCAGCATTTCTGGAAGAAACTCTTCAAGGCTCATCAGAATCCTCAAGAGTTCAAAATCATCAGCAAATTCCTCGTCTGAAGAAAATGGAGGAAGAGAGGAAACAGAAGGGAGGAAAGAAACTAGAGCAGAACACAGCTGTTGATATTCCTGATGACATATACTTGGACTATTGTACGCCTGATGAAGAACCTGAGACAATGGCCAAGAGAAAGATAAGGCTGCAGAAAATTGAACGCATATGGGCAAAGGAATGGAAGGAGTACAGGTTTGTGACTCCAAAATATGCGAAGAAATTCGCTTTGAAGCCTCCTGGCAGAAGGGCCCCACTTGAGGATCATCAAGTAGCACATCCCTCAAGTCTTATGACACTTGATGACTACCCAGATGAAAAAGAAAGGCATCTCGCCAAGCTCAAGAAGCAAGCTAAAACAGCAGTGAAGAAATTCAATGAATCCTCAGCTGCTGCCTCCGGTGCTGCTCATTCCTCAGCAGCAGAAACTTCAGGCTCGGAGATTCCTCAAAAGCAGTATGTGCCATCAAAGCCAAAGGCTCCAAAGCCTCAAGAGAAGTCTGCACAGGCTTCTGTCACAAAACTCTCAGCTCCAAAATCCTCAGCTCCAAAACCCTCGGTTCCAAAACCGTCAACACCAAAACCATCAGCGCCAAAACCCTCAGCACCCATCTCATCTACACCAAAGTCCTCAGCTCCACCTCCAAAGCCAGTACAGAAGAAAGTCGTGAAGACTACGACTGCCAGCTCCAGCTCCTCACTCCCAGCTGCAACTAGCTCGGAGACAAAGTCTTCAACACCCCTTGTGAAGACTTTGGAAACTACTGAGCCTGCACCTCTGCCCAGCCCTAGCAAAATCATCGCAGTCCCGTCTGCATCAGAGGGAAGTGATGAGTATGATGATGAAATCTTGCAAGTCATCATCAGAAACAAGCAAGAACGGGTAGCACAAGCATCAGACAGTGCTATTCCTCTGGCAATGGACCCCAAAGTCCTCCTCGACTTCATCAATGTATGGTATAAAGACCCAAACACCCCCATTGATGACTTGAAACTTCCTCCTGGCATCAGCCACATGGTGGACACCTTCATAAACGAAGCCAAGTGGAAGGAACAGAAGGCCAAGTAGGCAAAAATTGCAAAGGCCAAAAAGGAGAAATTCCTCAGGCAAAATCTTCTCAAGCTGACGCCTGAAGCACTGGTGTCAACCCAGGCAGAGCTGCAAGTCTTGACTGACAAGTGTGACAAATTGTCAGACCGCAAAAGCATCAAGCGCAATTTCATCAAGCTAGCCAATAGTGTTGTTGATGACTACAACAAACGACACCCACCACCAGCACCAACTCCTCAGCCCCTGGTTGAGCAGCCAGAAGATGTATCTCCTGATGAGGAGGAAATTCCTCAAGCTGAGGAACAACACCAAGAGCGCCGTGCTGATGAGCCGGCCATTGAAGAAATCATCACCGAGACCGCTCCTGATGAAACTGCAAACCCTGATGCAACTGCTCCTGATCCAGCTGCTTCATCAAAGCAGGCTGATGACTCTGTTCCAGCTGGTTCCTCATTACCAGCTGAAGAATCTGTAGAGAAAACACCTTCACCAAAAGCTTCAAAGGTGAAGAAGTTAATCCCGTCTGCATCAGACGCGAAAAAGACAAGAGCTGCTGAGAAGGAAGCGAAGAAGAGAAAAGCTTCCTCAGCAGAAGAAAAGATTGAGGCAAAACGCCTCAAGGAAACTGAAGAATCTGCCCCTCTGGACCGGGTGCCTCTAAATGTTGCACCTTCATATGAAATGGTCGTCATTGGTGATCAAACTACAAGGGCAGATGAGGAAAAGAAGGATGTTGCCTCTGAGGAACACACTGATGAGGAGATCCAGATTGATGACACTCCTCAACCTCATGTTCCCCAGACAGAGATTCCTCAAGCTTCAGCTGCAACAGCAGATGAATATGCTTCTGCAACAAAGCCAGCTGAAGAAGAACAAGCTGATGAAAATGCACAGTCTGAGCAGGCTCCTCACTCTGAACAGGCTGATCAAACTCCTCAAGCTGAGAAGGAAGCAGAAATTCCTCAGCCTGAAGCTCAGCCAGAGCAAGAAGTTTCAGCTGATGAAATTCCTCAACCTGAGGAAAATGCTGAAGAAAATGTTCCCGCCCCTGACAATGAATTCATTGTGCTCACCCCAGAGACTGCCATGGTTGTTTCCCCTCCCATTCCTCAGCACAATATCAAGACAGTTCAGCGCCAGCCATTCTCGAAGCGGCCAAAGTTTCAGAAAGAAAATTTCTTTGAGGAACGCATGTATTTCATCGGAGAGAATCCTTATGACAAGCCTCAAATGAGGCATCTGAAGTTTTGGACAAGGACTCAGATGAACTGAAAGTGCGTTATATCGACTAGAGGGGGGGTGAATAGGAGATTTTTAGAATTTCATCACTGAGGAAATTCCTTTTGAGGAAATTCCTCACTGATGACTAACTTACAGCGGAAACAGTTAAGGATCACTCGTGCAATCATTCACACCAGCAGTATTACAGAGTGAAGATTATGAAAACAGATTGCACAGTAAGCAGGCACGCAGAATACAGATGATGATTAACTTAAGTGAAGAATTTGAGGTTGAGGAAATTCAGAGAAAGTCTTCAGCAAATTCTTCAAACAGTCACAGTGAATGTCATCAACACATAATACAGAGAATGTAAAGAGTTGAGGAATTAGAACCCGATTCTTGATGAAGACTGTTGTTGATGACCCAGTTCCAACTGCTGTGACAGTTGTACATCTGGTTTGGAGCGGCTTGGTATTGAAACCAAAGGACACCCAGTCCCGGGACACACAGTCCCTACCGTATTCTCCTTGAGCTAAGGACACACAGTCCTCGCCCAACACTCGTGGTAAGTCTTCAGGGCTGACTTCCAAACCCTCACAAACTCGGTCACCCGGCGATCCACAATTGACTGCTGGATTGCTCTAGACCATGACGCCTAACCGTCTGGAGGATGCACAGTCCTCAAAGGTAAAAGGCTTCAGTCCCACACAGGAACAACTTCTTCAGTGATGCTCAATCACTAGGTTTGGTTTGTGGTTTCGGTGGGTGGTGTATTTCCTCACTGATGATTTACTCTCAAAGGCTCTGAGGAATTTGGGTTCCTCTTATGACAAGTGTCAGTTTCGAACGGAGCAGCCAACCATCTAGTGGTTGTGGGGGGCGGCTATTTATAGCCTGGGAGCATCCCAACATGATTTGACATTAATGCCCTTAAATAATATGACCGTTGGAGTGGATAAGACCAATGACTTGGCGTGGCTTATCGAAACGGTCGGGACCCTCAACTGTGAGAGTCCTCATGTCACTCATATTCCTCACTTGAGGCTTTTGGTAGGATTTGGCTTGGGTTGAGCATCATGAGGAAAATCATTCCATAGCGTTACTTTGACCCCCTTTAACAGTACGGTGTTCCTATTAATCAAATGTGAAGAAAGTAAAACAGAAAACGTAAATCTTCACGCTTCAATTTCTTCGGAACGATTTTCTTCAGGAATCACCGATCTTCTCAATATTAATATCTTCATGAGGAATATCAATTTCATCGCAAATTCTTCGCGATTCATTTCTTCAGCTTCAGACCAATTTCTTCAACTGAAGACATATATTTTTAGGGGTCGATATATTCTTCAAATATCTCAAACTCCTCAATGACTTATAGATCCTGTGTACACTTATAAACACATTAGATACTTAACCTATAAGTCTTCAAACCACCAAAATCACTAAGGGGCACTAGATGCACTTACAATCTCCCCCTTTTTAGTGGTTGATGACAATTAGGTTAAGTCTTCAACAGGGATAAAAAATATGAAGTGTAAATACTCATTTGAGGAATTTGAAAACAAGATTCACAGAGGCTCCCCCTGAAGATGTGCATACCTTGCGGATTTTGCTTTTATAGCATATGCACATTGATGATTTATATCATGGAGATCTCCCCCTGAATCTTGTAAATCATGCATACATATAACATATTATATGAAGAAAATGAAGATGCATGATGGCAAATGGTATCTGACGAATTTCAGCATGCGTGCATTAAAACTTGAGGAATGAGCATGCGAAGAAAAACGTTCAAAAGCGTCAGAGTACCATCAGGCTTAAGTTACAACTCATTACATAAAAAACTTCAGAAGATCCAAGAGTTTGTAACTTAAATATAGTTCATAAGCCCCAAAAATAAATCCCGTTTGAAGACTAACTCTCAAGTTTCTCCCCCTTTGTCATCAAGTGACAAAAAGGGACAAACTGAGGACTAACGCCCGTGAAGACTTCATTTCTTGGCAGTTGATGAAGATCCTTGGCGCTTCTTGGGTGTAGTCTTCTTCCTTGGGCCTGTTGCGGTGTCAAGTTGTTCCTCATCAGACTCGGCGGTGCGGAATGACGAGAAGGAGCTGTCTTCAAGATCTGGCACAGGAATGGGCCTGAACTTCTTCTTGGGAGGCCACGACCAGTCAAAGTCCTGCTCAAAGTTCATTTCTTCAAGCTCAGTCTGGGTCTTCAGATGTGCAAGGGTAGCCCAGGTGCGATCAAAAACCTCATGAAGATAGTGATGATTAAGCTTCACACTGTTCTGTGTCTCAGTGAGGGTTTTCACAATGGCACCAAACTGTCGTTTGACCCATTTGTGGTTGTGATCCACCTTCTGATGAAGACTGAGGAGAAGCTCTCTGGTGTTTAGCACGCGAGGAGGAACTGGGCTTGGTGGACGAGTCTCAGTGTCGTCCCATGAGGAATATGCATCTGGCTCTTTAAATTGACCATCAAGAGGCCTGCTTCCTTCATCAATTACAGACTTTCCTTTTCCCTCAATGGGCTCAAAAGTCTTCTTGTTGACCCGGATAGGAGGCATATAACCAACATGGTTCTGGAAATCTGCGTGAAAGTTGATGCCTGTCCTTGTCCTGAGGAATCTCATGATCCATGGTCCATAAATTTTGTGATCATATGGGCACATTGCATTGTCAGCCAAAGTCCTCAAGAAGAAATCATGGATATTCATCGGGATACCGTGAATGATGTTGAAGAGGATATTCTTCATGAGGCCGACGACATCTTCTTCATCGTCATGGCCTTTGATGGGCTCGAGCACACTTCAGAGAATGCGATGGACGAGAAATGTGGTTCTTGAGGGCTTTCCTGCAGCCAAAGGCTTCATGAGGACTTCCATCATTCCATTTGGTAGCTCACGCTCACCATAAAGCTTCACTTCCCCTTCTGAAGGAATTGGTACGGGCAGTTCTCTGAGGAGTTCAGACGCTGGAGCCTTGTAGTGAGTGTTTTGGGTCATCCAGTCGAACACCCAAGTGTTGATGTCATCAGCATTGCCCGAAAGGTGCAGAGTTGCATAGAATTGAAGTATAAGCTCACTGTTCCAATCTGATATGTCGGAGCACATAGGGAGCAAACCTGCATCATGGAGTACACTGAGGACTGCTTCCATGCAGGGAATTTCTTCAAGTTCATCATGAGGAATGTGCCTGTGCTGGAATATCTTGTTGCGTCCACAGAGCACAGAAGCATAGTAGTTCATATGAGTCCTTGTCCAAAACTTCAGATGCCTCATTTGAGGCTTGTCGTAAGGATTCTCTCCGATGAAATACATGTGTTCCTCAAAGAAATTTTCTTTCTGAAACTTGGGCCGCTTCGAGAATGGCTGGCGCTGAAGGTTTTGGTGTTGACGGTTTTGGAACCGAAGGTTTTGGAGCTGAGGGTTTTGTAACAGAACCCTGTCCAGACTTCTCTTGAGGCTTTGGAGCCTTTGGTTTTGATGGCGCAAACTGCTTTCGAGGAATCTCTGATCCTGAGGTTTCTGTTGCTGAGGAATGAGCAGCACCGGAGGCAGCAGCTGAGGATTCATGAAATTTCTTCACTGCTGTTTCGGCTTGCTTCTTGAGCTTGGCCAGATGCCTTTCTTTTTCATCTGGGTAGTCATCAAGTGTCATAAGACTTGAGGGATGAGCTACTTGATGATCCTCAAGTGGGGCCCTTCTGCCAGGAGGCTTCAAAGCGAATTTCTTCGCATATTTTGGAGTCACAAACCTGTACTCCTTCCACTCCTTTGCCCATCTGCGTTCAATTTTCTGCAGCCTAATCTTTCTTTTAGGCATAGTCTCAGGTTCATCATCAGGCGTGCAATAGTCCAGGTATATGTCATCAGGAATATCCACAGCTGTGTTCTGCTCCAGTTTCTTTCCTCCCTTCTGTTTCCTTTCTTCCTCCATTTTCTTCAGACGGGGAATTTGCTGATGATTTTGAACTCTTGAGGATTCTGATGAGCCTTGAAGAGTTTCTTCCAGAAACGCTGCAAATGAGTTAATGTGATGAGAACCGAGAGATTCATCAGCTGACATGTGTGTACCTGTGAACAGAGTATAGTTGCGAGGAATTTGGAGAGGTCATATGCGTTCCCAGATTTGAAGAAAATGAAAAAGGTTTGACAGTTTGAGGAATATAACCAGTGGTTGAGGAATTTGCATAAGCATACTGTTCTTGGGTTCCAAAGTTGTACAGATCCGAAAATTTGCACAATTTAGGAATCTCGTGAAAATCTTAGATGCTTAGCTAGTTCATCAATGATTGTGGTGATGGATAGTGTTTGAGGAATCATGTGTGCATCGTATCTTGAGGAAAAACAGATTTCACATGGGAGAGGTAAAATTTCAGATCTAATCTGCTGTAAAAATGGGATATATTTACCCTGGAAGGTGCGAACGAAGAACACAAAAAGGTGGTGTTGGAGAGGCTCTTCGGTCAAGTGTCCAATGCACCCTAACTTGGCAGCAGAGGACGTCTACGGCGGCGGCGGACGTAGATGCTCCGACTCCGGCGTGATCCCGGCGGCGAGAAGGTTGAGGCAGTGAAGCTCTTCCTTGCCGGCGACAGGACAACCAGTGGTGGCGCTAGGGTTCGGTGTGCTGTGACAGGAGAGCGATGAGGCGAAGAAGAAGATACTGAAGGGGTTAAGGACATATTTATAGCCCGAAAGTTACTGTTTGGCGCGAAAGTTTCGGACAGAATAGCCCTTGCCTCTACGTCTCCGCAGGACACGTGTAGCTCCCGTACGATGCGGTGGAGATAGTGGAGATCGTGGTTATCCGATCGTGGGAAGTGGGGGTTCAGTTACTGTTCCTTTGAAGAAAACAATTTTTGAGGATTTGAGGATTTTTGTTACAAAATCATCAGCTGACAAGGATGCAGTGATGATTTTGAAGAAAGTTTCAAGTAGAACGCATATGAAGAATTGAATAGACTGGATAAGTATAGCATAGAGGGAAAGTAGGGTCCGATCACATTCACTTAGCAGAAACATCAACTTGAAGAAATAGCAATAAGTGAATGCTGTTGAGGACTAGAAATCACAGTCTTCCTAGGAAAATGAAAGTCATGAAGTATTTTTGAAGATTTTGCAATATATCATCACAATGAAGAACACCTGTTTTGAAGTAAAATGCATTGTGAGGAAATTGATCATTTGAAGAAAATCAACTTGAGGAATTTCACATTGGGCGGTGGCGTTACCCACCATATAAGAATGTTGATTACAAACGCCGCGTACAATTGTCGTAGGGCCCTGAGAATCCATTTCTTCCTTAATTTCTTCACATTCAGAGTGACTTTCTTTATTGGTTGAAGAAAATCGTTTCATCATGTGTTGCACATCTAAGTCATCAACTTTGCATAAGTGTTAGGATGTGTGCATGTTTTTACAAAACATTTGAAGACTCTAAGATATTTAGCTCACACCGCAACTTGCAAAACCTTTTCTCATCCAAGGGCTTAGTGAAGATATCAGCCAGTTGATCATCAGTCTTCACATGATCGATGACGATATTGCCCTTGAGGACATGGTCCCGAAGAAAATGATGACGAATCTGGATGTGCTTGGTCTTCGAGTGCTGCACTTGGTTGTAGGCAATCTTGATAGCACTCTCATTGTCACAGTAGAGAGGCACATTCTTCATGTTGATGCCGTAGTCCTTGAGGGTTTTCTTCATCCATAGTAATTGAGCACAGCAAGAACCAGGAGCAATGTACTCAGCTTCGGCAGTGGAGAGTGATACGCAGTTCTGCTTCTTTGAGGACCAGCAAACTAGTGATCTTCTGAGGAAATGGCATGTGCCAGATGTTGATTTGCGATCCACACGGTCACCAGCATAGTCTGAATCAGAATACCCTACCAGATGAAGATTGGAGCCCTTGGGATACCATAATCCTAGTGTTGGTGTGTGAGCTAAGTATCGAAGAATATGTTTCACAGCCTTATGGTGTGATTCCTTCGGTTTTGCTTGAAAACATGCACACATGCAAACACTAAGCATTATGTCTGGCCTAGATGCACATAGATACAATAAAGAGCCAATCATAGAACGGTATACCTGCTGATCGAAATCTTTACCATCTTCATCAGTGCCGAGGTGACCGTTGGTAGGCATTGGAGTCTTGGCACCTTTGCATTCATGCATGTCGAATTTCCTCAGAACATCCTTGAGGTATTTCTCCTGTGATATGAAGATTCCATTGCTTTGTTGACGAATTTGAAGACCTAAGAAGAATTTCAGCTCCCCCATCATAGACATCTCATATTCTTCACTCATCATATAGGCAAATTCATCACTGTATCTTTTGTCAGTACAGCCAAATATGATATCATCAACATATATTTGATATACAAATAGTTCATTATCATAAGATTTTGTGAAAAGAGTTGGATCGAGTGAACCAGGTTTGAAGCCTTTCTTCATGAGGAATTCCTTCAATGTATCATACCATGCCCGAGGGGCTTGCTTGAGGCCATACAGAGCCTTTTTGAGTCTGAAGACTTTGTCTGGATTCTTTGGATCCTCAAATCCTGGGGGCTGAGCAACATATACTTCTTCCTCAAGCTTACCATTGAGGAATGCACTTTTCACATCCATTTGATATAAGATGATGTTATGATGATTAGCATAAGCAAGTAGAATTCGAATAGCTTCAAGTCTAGCAACAGGTGCAAAAGTTTCATCGAAATCTATTCTTTCAACCTGGGTGTAGCCTTGGGCTACAAGTCGTGCCTTGTTCCTCACCACTTGACCGTCCTCATCTTGCTTGTTTCGGAAAATCCACTTGGTGCCGATGATGTTATGCTTGCGAGGATCTGGTCGTTTGACGAGCTCCCATACGTCATTCAGCTTGAATTGAAGAAGTTCGTCTTGCATGGCTTGGATCCACTCCGGTTCCAGAAAAGCCTCAGCTACTTTTGAGGGTTCTGTGATAGATACAAAAGAAAAATGCCCACAAAAGTTAACTAAGTGTGAAGCTTTTGAGCGAGTGAGAGGACCTGGCGCGTTGATGTCGTTCAGGATTTTGTCAAGTTCACCTTCATTTGCAATCCTCGGATGAGCTGGTTGAGGATTTTGTCTGGGCTGAGGAAGTGGTGCTGTTGCAATTTCCTCAGGAGCATCTTCTTGACTTTCATCAGCGATGGGCATTGTTTCTTCACCAATTTCCTCAGTGGGCACAATGTCTTCAGTAGGCTTAAGCTTTATTGCTTCCTCAGGAGACAGCTTATCTGGATCAGAAGGCAATTGCTCTCTTTGCGAGCCATTAGTTTCATCGAACCGCACATCTACAGTCTCAACAACTTTGTTGTGATAGTTGTTGAAGACTCTGTAGGTGTGCGAGTCCTTTCCATAACCGAGCATAAAACCTTCATGTGCCTTAGGTGCAAATTTTGAGCTATGATGAGGATCTCTAATCCAGCATTTTGCACCGAAGACTTTGAAATAACTTACATTGGGTTTCTTGTCAGTGAGGAGTTCATATGAGGTTTTCTTGAGGAATTTGTGAAGATATACCCTATTGATGATATGACATGCAGTGTTGATTGCTTCAGGCCAGAAGCGACGAGGAGTCTGATATTCTTCAAGCATAGTTCTTGCCATTTCAACCAGAGGCCTGTTCTTTCTTTCGACGACACCATTCTGCTGAGGAGTATAAGGAGCAGACAATTCGTGAGTAATACCAAGTTCATCAAGATAATCATCAAGACCAGTGTTTTTGAACTCGGTTCCATTATCACTCCTGATATGTTTGATCTTGATGCCGAAGTTCGTTGATGCCCTTGAAGAAAATCGTTTGAAGATTTCCTGTACTTTAGTTTTATACACTATAATATGCACCCAAGTGTATCTGGAATAATCATCAACTATGACAAAGCAATATAGAGATGCTGCATTGGTTAGTGTTGCATAGTGAGTATGTCCAAACAAATCCATATGAAGCAATTCAAATGGACGTGTAGTGGTCATGATGGTTTTGGAGGGATGCTTGGATCTGGTCATTTTCCCAGATTCACACGCACCACATAGATGATCCTTGAGAAATTTGACTGATTCGATGCCAATGACATGCTTCTTCTTTGCAAGTGTGTGCAAATTCCTCGTGCCTGCATGACCTAGTCTTCGGTGCCACAGCCATCCTTCTGAGGTTTTTGCTAGTAAGCAAGTGGCTGGTTGAGGACCTGTAGAGAAGTCAACAATGTACAAATCCCCTCTTCTTACACCTTCGAAGACTTTGGATCTGTCAGATTCCATGATGACTACACATCTATATCTACCAAAGATAACAATCATATCAAGATCACAAAGCATCGAGACTGACATGAGGTTAAAACCAAGGGATTCAACAAGCATCACTTTGTCCATATGCCTATCCTTGGAAATAGCTACTTTGCCAAGTCCCAATACCTTGCTTTTACCTTTATCAGCATATGTGATTTGCTTCAGAGGTGATGGAGTTAGTGGCATATTCATCAGTAGGATTTTATCACCAGTCATGTGATGTGTGCAGCCACTATCGAGAACCCACTCAGTATTTTTGGGTTTGTCATCCTGCAGATGAATTAGTACAGCTTACCATCTCATATGCTTCAAGTTTGAAGAATATGATACTAATTTCATCAGTTCAGTGATTTCATCATAACAGAAATGTAAGGACGTGTGAAATATTTCTATTTCATCAATCATTAGCTTGCGTCCTATCAAGCATTTCCTCAGGTCTCCAGCAAATTCTTTAGATGATGATTTTCATCTGGAGACCTGACCTGCACAAGTGATTAGTTTGATTTCTTCACCACCCATATCTGAAGGGGTGGCAAAGCGTTCATCATCCTGCGAGCACCATATGAGAAAGGTGGCATTGAAGCTAATGCACTTCTCTTAACAGTAGGTGGGTTAAAGTACTCATATGAGTATGCAGAGAACTGGTTTGAGGATTTATGAACATAATTATTTGAGGAGTAGCGCTCATAATCATATTCCTTGTAGTTTCCCTGCATGTTAGACGCATAAGCACGGGTACGAGCATAGTTTTGACCAGTTGAGGATTTTGATCCTCTTGAAGACTTTGGTCCTCCTGAGGAACTTGTTCTGGGGTTCAGATTCTTCAGAGGTGATGTCATGAGGACATTCACTTGAAGATTTTCAAGACAACTTTTGGGAACCCAGATTTTCCTCAGAGGAGGGCCATTCCTGCAGTTAGTTCCAACATATCGAGCAAATACTTCACGAGATTGATTTTTGAACAGTTTATAGTTGGAATCAAATGACTCATCCGAGGAATAGGATAATTCACATGAGAAGCCAGTTAGATTAGATAGATCAAAAGGAGGCCCAGTAGCAGCAACCCATGAGGTTTTGGGATACTGCTCAGGTTTCCAATAAGATCCATCAGCATTCAATTTCCTCTCAAAGGCAATTCCTTCTTTCCTCGGGTTCCTGTTCAAGATCTGCGTTTTGAGCACATCACAAAGGGTTTGGTGTCCTTTGAGGCTTTTGTACATGTCTGTCAAGTACAATTCCTTCAACCCTGCATTTTCATCAGTGACATTTGTGTTTTCCTCAAGTGAGGAAATAGACACAACAGGTGCAGTTGACGAATTTGTAGCAGTGGTAGCATTTGAAGATTCTGGTGAAGAATTAGCAGTTTCACGATCAATGCATTTAAGACATGGAGGAATAAATTCAACTTGACTAGCACTGATCTGTTGAGCAAGTAATGAATCATTTTCCATACGAAGATCATCATAAGACATCCTCAGCTTCTCAAGATCAAGCTTCCTTTGAAGAAATTCGTAGGAAAGCTTCTCATGATCAGTGAGGAGTGTATCATAACGATCCTGAAGAATATCAAATCTAGACTGAAGATTTTTCATGTCATCAGCGAGGATTTGATTAAGATTCATTTCATCATTCAACAGATCATCACTTTTGTCTAGCAGTTTTTGAAGCTTTTCCAGAGCAGTTTGTTGTTTAGTGGCAATGATGGCAAGTTTACTGTAACTGGGTTTTTTGTAATCATCATGTTCACAGTCACTTGAATCAGAGGAGGAGGCATTATGTGATACCTTTGAACCTTTTGCCATGAAGCAATAGGTTGGAGCGAAGTCATCAGCATAGTCATCAGTATGGATGGTGCACTCATTTTCTTCAAGATTGAAGATTGACTTGCTGACGAAATTGGTTGCTAGTGCAAGACTAGCCTGTCCGGATTCTGAATCTTCTCCAGAGCCTTCTCCATCATCACATTCTTCTGATTCTGCCTCGGAATCCATTTCCTTGCCAATAAGTGCCCGAGCCTTTCTGAAGCTAGTCTTCTTGTGTGAGGAGGACTTTGAAGATGAGGATTTTGAAGATTTCTTCTTCTTCTTTGAGTCATCAGAACTGTCATCCTTGTATTTCTTCTTCTTTGATTCCTTTCCCCAGCGAGGACAATCAGCAATGTAATGACCTGATTTCTTGCACTTGTGACAGGTCCGTTTCTTGTAGTCCTCAGATGCAGATTCTGATTTCGTCATGTCTCTTCTTGATGATTTACCGAACTGGCCTCGTCGTGTAAATCTCTGGAATTTCCTCACAAGCATTGCGAGTTCCTGACCAAATTCTTCAGGGTCACAGCTGCTGTCATCTGTGTCTTCTTCAGATGAGGAAATTGCTCTTGCCTTCAGTGCACGTGGTCTGGAATAGCTTTGTCCATATAGATCTCTCTTTTCTTCTAGCTGGAATTCATGAGTATTTAGCCTTTCGAGGATTTCAGCAGGATCTAACATCTTGTAGTCTGGTCTTTCTTGAATCATCAGAACTAAAGTGTCAAATGAAGAATCCAAAGATCTCAGCAGTTTCTTCACAACTTCGTGATCAGTGATGTCTCGAGCTCCCAGTGCTTGCAGTTCATTTGATATGTCAGTGAGGCAATCAAAGGTGTCTTGGCAGCTTTCATTGTCATGTCTCTTGAAGCGATTGAAGAGATTGCGAAGAATATCAACACGAGAGTCACGTTGGGTTGATACTCCTTCATTTACCTTGCACACTCTCTCCCAGATCAGTGTTGCAGAGCCTAATGCACTTACTCTTCCAAACTGGCCAGGGCTCAGATGACCACATATGATGTTCTTTGCTTGAGAATCAAGTTGCTTGAATTTCTTCACATCAGCTGCAGTGACACTAGCAGAAATGATGGGGACACCATTTTCCACAATATACCAGAGATCATTGTCTATAGCCTGTAGATGCATTTGCATTTTGTTCGTCCAGAAGGGAAAGTTCTTTCCCTCGTAGGTAGGACATGCTGCAGTCACCTTAAACATGCCTGCAGTCGACATAACTAAAACTCCAGGTGGTTAAACCAAAATCACACAGAACAAGGGAGTACCTTGCTCTGATACCAATTGAAAGTGCGTTATATCGACTAGAGGGGGGTGAATAGGAGATTTTTAGAATTTCATCACTGAGGAAATTCCTTTTGAGGAAATTCCTCACTGATGACTAACTTACAGCGGAAACAGTTAAGGATCACTCGTGCAATCGTTCACACCAGCAGTATTACAGAGTGAAGATTATGAAAACAGATTGCACAGTAAGCAGGCACGCAGAATACAGATGATGATTAACTTAAGTGAAGAATTTGAGGTTGAGGAAATTCAGAGAAAGTCTTCAGCAAATTCTTCAAACAGTCACAGTGAATGTCATCAACACATAATACAGAGAATGTAAAGAGTTGAGGAATTAGAACCCGATTCTTGATGAAGACTGTTGTTGATGACCCAGTTCCAACTGCTGTGACAGTTGTACATCTGGTTTGGAGCGGCTTGGTATTGAAACCAAAGGACACCCAGTCCCGGGACACACAGTCCCTACCGTATTCTCCTTGAGCTAAGGACACACAGTCCTCGCCCAACACTCGTGGTAAGTCTTCAGGGCTGACTTCCAAACCCTCACAAACTCGGTCACCCAGCGATCCACAATTGACTGCTGGATTGCTCTAGACCATGACGCCTAACCGTCTGGAGGATGCACAGTCCTCAAAGGTAAAAGGCTTCAGTCCCACACAGGAACAACTTCTTCAGTGATGCTCAATCACTAGGTTTGGTTTGTGGTTTCGGTGGGTGGTGTATTTCCTCACTGATGATTTACTCTCAAAGGCTCTGAGGAATTTGGGTTGCTCTTATGACAAGTGTCAGTTTCGAACGGAGCAGCCAACCATCTAGTGGTTGTGGGGGGCGGCTATTTATAGCCTGGGAGCATCCCAACATGATTTGACATTAATGCCCTTAAATAATATGACCGTTGGAGTGGATAAGACCAATGACTTGGCGTGGCTTATCGAAACGGTCGGTACCCTCAACTGTGAGAGTCCTCATGTCACTCATATTCCTCACTTGAGGCTTTTGGTAGGATTTGGCTTGGGTTGAGCATCATGAGGAAAACCATTCCATAGCGTTACTTTGACCCCCTTTAACAGTACGGTGTTCCTATTCATCAAATGCGAAGAAAGTAAAACAGAAAACGTAAATCTTCACGCTTCAATTTCTTCGGAACGATTTTCTTCAGGAATCACCGATCTTCTCAATATTAATATCTTCATGAGGAATATCAATTTCATCGCAAATTCTTCGCGATTCATTTCTTCAGCTTCAGACCAATTTCTTCAACTGAAGACATATATTTTTAGGGGTTGATATTCTTCAAATATCTCAAACTCCTCAATGACTTATAGATCATGTGTACACTTATAAACACATTAGATACTTAACCTATAAGTCTTCAAACCACCAAAATCACTAAGGGGCACTAGATGCACTTACATGAACTACTATGCTTCTGTGCTCTGTGGACGCAACAAGATATTCCAGCACAGGCACATTGCTCATGATGAGCTTGAAGAAATTCTCTGCATGGAACCAGTCCTCAGTGTACTCCACGATGCAGGTTTGCTCCCTATGTGCTCAGATATATCAGACTGGAATAGTGAACTTATCCTTCAGTTCTATGCAACTCTGCACATCTCGGGCAACGCTGATGACATCAACACTTGGGTGTTCGACTGGATGACCCAAAACACTCACTACAAGGCTCCAGCGTCTGAACTCCTCAGAGAACTGCCCGTACCAATTCCTTCAGACGGGGCAGTGAAGCTTTATGGTGAGCGTGAGCTGCCAAATGGAATGATGGAAGTCCTCATGAAGCCTTTGGCTGCAGGCAAACCCTCAAGAACCACATTCCTCGTCCATGAGCTCAAGTACACACCACGATCTGTCTACCGCATTCTCTGCAGTGTGCTCGCGCCAATCAAAGGCCATGACGATGAAGAAGATGTCGTCGGTCTCATGAAGAATATCCTCTTCAACATCATTCACGGTATTCCTATGAATATCCATGATTTCTTCTTGAGGACTTTGGCTAACAATGCAATGTGCCCCTATGATCACAAAATTTATGCACCATGGATCATGAGATTCCTCAGGACAAGGACAGGCATCAACTTCCACGCAGATTTCCAGAACCATGTTGGTTATATGCCTCCTATCCGTGTCAACAAGAAGACTTTCGAGCCCATTGAGGGAAAAGGAAAGTGTGTGATTGACGAAGGTAGCAGGCCCCTTGATGGCCAGTTTAAAGAACCAGACGCTTACTCTTCATGGGACGATACTGAGACTCGTCCACCCAGCCCTGTTCCTCCTCGCGTGCTAAACACCAGAGAGCTTCTTCTCAGTCTTCATCAAAAGGTGGATCACAACCACAAATGGGTCAAACGCCAGTTTGGTGCCATTGTGAAAACCCTCACTGAGACACAGAACTCTGTGAAACTTAATCATCACTATCTGCATGAGGTTTTCGATCGCACCTGGGCTACTCTTGCACATCTGAAGACCCGGACTGAGCTTGAAGAAATGAACTTTGAGCAAGACTTTGAGTGGTCGTGGCCTCCCAAGAAGAAGTTCAGGCCCATTCCAGTGCCAGATCTTGAAGACAGCTCCTTCTCGTCATTCCGCACCGCCGAATCTGATGAGGAAGAACTCGACACTGCAACAGGCCCAAGGAAGAAGACTACACCCAAGAAGCGTCAAGGATCTTCATCAACCGCCAAGAAATGAAGTCTTCACGGGCGTTAGTCCTCAGTTTGTCCCTTTTTGTCACTTGATGACAAAGGGGGAGAAACTTGAGAGTTAGTCTTCAAACGGGATTTATTTTCGGGGCTTATGAACTATATTTAAGTTACAAACTCTTGGCTCTTCTGAAGTTTTTATGTAATGAGTTGTAACTTAAGCCCGATGGTACTCTGACGTTTTTGAACGTTTTTCTTCGCATGCTTATTCCTCAAGTTTTTAATGCACGCATGCTGGAATTCGTCAGATACCATTTGCCATCATGCATCTTCATTTTCTTCATATGATATGTTATATGTATGCATGATTTACAAGATTCAGGGGGAGATCTCCATGATATAAATCATCAATGTGCATATGCTATAAAAGCAAAATCCTCAAGGTATGCACATCTTCAGGGGGAGTCTCTGTGAATCTTGTTTTCAAATTACTCAATTGAGTATTTACACTTCATATTTTTGATCCCTGTTGAAGACTTAACCTAATTGTCATCAACCACCAAAAAGGGGGAGATTGTAAGTGCATCTAGTGCCCCTTAGTGATTTTGGTGGTTTGAAGACTTATAGGTTAAGTATCTAATGTGGTTATAAGTGTACACATGATCTATACGTCATTGAGGAATTTGAGATATTTGAAGAATATCGACCCCTAAAAATATATGTCTTCAGTTGAATAAATTGGTCTGAAGCTGAAGAAATGAATCACGAGGAATCTGCGATGAAATTGATATTCCTCATGAAGATATTGATATTGAGAAGATCGGTGGTTCCTGAAGAAAATCATTTTGAAGAAATTAAAGCGTGAAGATTTACGTTTTCTGTTTTACTTTCTTCGCATTTGATGAATAGGAACACCGTACTGTTAAAGGGGGTCAAAGTAACACTATGGAATGGATTTCCTCATGATGCTCAACCCAAGCCAAATCCTACCAAAAGCCTCAAGTGAGGAATATGAGTGACATGAGGACTCTCACAGTTGAGGGTCCTGACCGTTTCGATAGCCACGCCAAGTCACTGGTCTTATCCACTCCAACGGTCATATTATTTAAGGGCATTAGTGTCAAATCATGTCGGGATGCTCCCAGGCTATAAATAGCCGCCCCCCCACAACCACTAGCTGGTTGGCTGCTCCGTTAGAAACAGACACTTGTCATAAGAGCAACCCAAATTCCTCAGAGCCTTCGAGAGTAAATCATCAGTGAGGAAATACACCACCCACCGAAACCACAAACCAAACCTAGTGATTGAGCATCACTGAAGAAGTTGTTCCTGTGTGGGACTGAAGCCTTTTACCTTTGAGGACTGTGCATCCTCCAGACGGTTAGGCGTCATGGTCTAGAGAAATCCAGCAATCAATTGTGGATCGCTGGGTGACCGAGTTTGTGAGGGTTTGGAAGTCTACCCTGAAGACTTACCACGAGTGTTGGGCGAGGACTGTGTGTCCTTAGCTCAAGGAGAATACGGTAGGGACTGTGTGTCCCGGGACTGGGTGTCCTTTGGTTTCGATACCAAGCCGCTCCAAACCAGATGTACAACTGTCACAGCAGTTGGAACTGGGTCATCAATAACAGTCTTCACCAAGAATTGGGTTCTAATTCCTCAACTCTTTACATTCTCTGTATTATGTGTTGATAACATTCACTGTGACTGTTTGAAGAATTTGCTGAAGACTTTCTCTAAATTTCCTCAACCCCAAATTCTTCACTTGAGTTAATCATCATCTGTATTCTGCGTGCCTGCTTACTGTGCAATCTGTTTTCACAATCTTCACTCTGTAATACTGCTGTTGTGAACGTTTGCACGACTGATCCTTAACTGTTTTCGCTGTAAGTTAGTCATCAGTGAGGAATTTCCTCAAAAGGAATTTCCTCAGTGATGAAATTCTAAAAATCTCCTATTCACCCCCCCTCTAGTCGATATAACGCACTTTTAGTCCCGAAGAAAATGATGACGAATCTGGATGTGCTTGGTCTTTGAGTGTTGTACTGGGTTGTATGTAATCTTGATTGCGCTCTCATTGTCGCAGTAGAGAGGCACATTCTTCATGTTGATGCCGTAGTCCTTGAGGGTTTGCTTCATCCATAGCAATTGAGCACAGCATGAACCAGCAGCAATGTACTCAGCTTCGGCAGTGGAGAGTGACACACAGTTCTGCTTCTTTGAGGACCAGCAGACTAGTGATCTTCCGAGGAAATGGCATGTGCCAGATGTTGACTTGTGATCCACACGGTCACCAGCATAGTGAGAATCAGAATACCCTACCAGATGAAGATTTGAGCCCTTGGGGTACCATAATCCTAGTGTTGGTGTGTGAGCTAAGTATCGAAGAATATGCTTCACAGCCTTATGGTGTGATTCCTTCGGTTTTGCTTGAAAACGTGCACACATGCAAACACTAAGCATTATGTCTGGCCTAGATGCACATACATACAATAAAGAGCCAATCATAGAGCGATATACCTGCTGATCGAATTCTTTACCATTTTCGTCAGTGCAGAGGTGGCCGTTGGTAGGCATTGGTGTTTTGGCACCTTTGCATTCATGCATGTCGAATTTCCTCAAAACATCCTTGAGGTATTTCTCCTGTGATATGAAGATTCCATTGTGTTGTTGACGAATTTGAAGACCTAAAAATAATTTCAGCTCCCCCATCATAGACATCTGATATTCTTCACTCATCATGTAAGCAAATTCATCACTGTATCGTTTGTCACTACAGCCAAATATAATGTCATCGACATATATCTTGCACACAAATAGCTCATTATCATAGGATTTAGTGAAAACAGTTGGATCGAGTGAACCAGGTTTGAAGCCTTTCTTCATGAGGAATTCCTTCAATGTATCATACCATGCCCGAGGGGCTTGCTTGAGGCCATACAGAGCCTTTTTGAGTCTGAAGACTTTGTCTGGATTCTTTGGATCCTCAAATCCTGGGGGCTGAGCAACATATACTTCTTCCTCAAGCTTACCATTGAGGAATGCACTTTTCACATCCATTTGATATAAGATGATGTTATGATGATTAGCATAAGCAAGTAGAATTCGAATAGCTTCAAGTCTAGCAACAGGTGCAAAAGTTTCATCGAAATCTATTCTTTCAACCTGGGTGTAGCCTTGGGCTACAAGTCGTGCCTTGTTCCTCACCACTTGACCGTCCTCATCTTGCTTGTTTCGGAAAATCTACTTGGTTCCGATGATATTGTGCTTGTGAGGATCTGGTCGTTTGACGAGCTCCCATACGTCATTCTGCTTGAATTGAAGAAGTTCGTCTTGCATATCTTGGATCCACTCCGGTTCCAGGAAAGCCTCAGCAACTTTTGAAGGTTCTATGATAGAGACAAAGGAGAAATTCCCGCAAAAGTTAACTAAGTGTGAAGCTTTTGAGTGAGTGAGAGGACCTGGTGCGTTGATGTCATTGAGGATTTTGTCAAGTTCCACTTCATTTGTTATCCTCGGATGAGCTGGTTGAGGATTTCGTCTAGGCTGAGGAATTGGTTCTGGAGTAATTTCCTCAGGAGCACCTTCTTGATTTTCATCAATGATGGGAATGATTTCTTCATCAATTTCCTTAGTGGGAACAATGTCTTCAAAAGCTTTGAGCTTTATTGCTTCCTCAGGAGATAGCTTATCTGGATCAGAAGGCAATTGCTCTCTTTGCGAGCCATTAGTTTCATCGAACCGCACATCTATAGTCTCAACAACTTTGTTGTGATAGTTGTTGAAGACTCTGTAGGTGTGCGAGTCCTTTCCATAACCGAGCATAAAACCCTCATGTGCCTTAGGTGCAAACTTTGAGCTATGGTGAGGATCTCTAATCCAACATTTTGCACCGAAGACTTTGAAATAACTTACATTGGGTTTCTTGTCAGTGAGGAGTTCATATGAGGTTTTCTTGAGGAATTTGAGAAGATATACCATGTTGATGATATGGCATGCAGTGTTGATTGCTTCAGGCGAAAAACGACGAGGACTTTGATATTCTTCAAGCATGGTTCTTGCCATCTCTACCAGAGTCATGTTCTTCCTTTCAACGACACCATTCCGTTGAGGAGTATAAGGAGCAGATAATTCGTGAGTAATACCAAGTTCATCAAGATAATTATCAAGACCAGTGTTTTTGAACTCTGTTCCATTATCACTCCTGGTATGTTTGATCTTGATGCCGAAGTTCGTCGAGGCCCTTGAAGAAAATCGTTTGAAGATTTCCTGCAATTCAGTTTTATATAAGATGGTATGCACCCATGTATATGTGGAATAATCATCAACTATGACGAAGCCATATAAAGATGTTGCATTTGTTAGTGTGGCATAATGAGCAGGTCCAAATAGATCCATGTGAAGCAATTCAAATGGACGAGTAGTGGTCATGATAGTCTTCGAGGGATGCTTGGATCTGGTCATTTTCCCAGATTCACATGCACCGCAGAGATGATCCTTGAGGAATTTGACTAATTCGATGCCGATGACATGCTTCTTCTTCGCGAGCGTGTGCAAATTCCTCATGCCTGCATGACCGAGTCTTCGATGCCACAGCCACCCTTCTAAGGTTTTTGCTAGTAAGCAAGTGGTTGGTTGAGGACCTGTAGAGAAATCAACAATGTACAAATCCCCTCTTCTGACACCTTCGAAGACTTTGGATCTGTCAGATTCCATGATGACAACATATCTGTATCTACCAAAGATAAAAATCATATCAAGATCACAAAGCATCAAGACTGACATGAGGTTAAATCCAAGGGATTCAACAAGCATCACTATGTCCATGTGCCTATCCTTGGAAATAGCCACTTTGCCAAGTCCCAATACCTTGCTTTTACCTTTGTCAGCATATGTGATTTGCTTCAGAGGTGATGGAGTTAGTGGCATATTCATCAGCAAGCTTTTATCACCAGTCATGTGATGTGTGCAGCCACTATCAAGAAACCACTCAGTACTCTTGGGTTTGTCATCCTGCAGATGAATTAGTACAGCTTACCATCTCATATGCTTCAGACTTGAAGAATATGATATCAATTTCATCAGATAGGAATTTCATCATAACAGAATTATAAGGACGTGTGAAATATTTCTATTTCATCAATATTAGCTTGCGTCCTGTCAAGCATTTCCTCAGGTCTCCAGCATATTCTTCAGATGATGATTTTCATCTCGAGTCCTCACCTGCAGAAGTGATTAGTTCAATTTCTTCACCACCCACATCTGAAGGGGTGGTAAAGCATTCATCATCCTGCGAGAACCATATGAGAAAGGGGGCATTGAAGCTAATGCACTTCTCTTAACAGTGTGGGGGTTAAAGTACTCATATGAATTTGCACAGAACTTGTTTGAGGATCTATGAACATAATGATTTGAAGAATAAGGCTCATATTCATATTCCTTGTAGTTTCCCTGCATGTTAGAAGCATTAGCACGGGTACGAGCATAGTTTTGACCAGTTGAGGATTTTGATCCTCTTGAATACTTTGGTCCTCCTAAGGAATTTGATCTCGGGTTCAAATTCTTCATCGGTGGTGTCATGAAGACATTCACCTCAAGATTTTCGAGGCAACTTTTGGGAACCCAGATTTTCCTCATGGGAGGGCCATTCCTGCAGTTAGTTCCAACATATCGAGCAAATACTTCACCGGATTGATTTTTGAATATTTTATAGTTGGAGTCAAATGACTCATCTGAGGAATAGGATAATTCACATCAAAAGCCAGTTAGATTGGATGGATCAAAAGGAGGCCCAGTAGCAGCAACCCATGAGGTTTTGGGATACTGCTCAGGTTTCCAATAAGATCCATCAGCATTCAATTTTCTCTCAAAGGCAATTCCTTCTTTCCTTGGGTTCTTGTTCAAGATCTTCTTTCTGAGCACATCACAAAGGGTTTGATGTCCTTTGAGACTTTTGTATATGTCTGTCACATACAATTCCTTTAGCCCTGCATTTTCATCAGTGACATTTGTGTTTTCCTCAAGTGAGGAATTTGACACTACAGGAGAAGTTGAAGAATTTGTAGCAATTGAAGCATTTGATGATTCTGGTGAAGAATTAGCAGTTTCGCATTCAATGCATTTATGACATGGAGGAATGAATTCAGTTTAAGCAGCGTTGATCTGTTGAGCTAGTAATGAATCATTTTCCATTCGAAGATCATCATGAGAAATCCTCAACTTATCTAGATCAAGCTTCCTTTGAAGAAATTCATAGGGAAGTTTCTCATGATCAACGAGGAGTGTAACATGACGATCTTGAAGATTATCAAATCTAGACTGAAGACTTTCATATCATCAGTGAGGATTTCGGTAAGATTCATTTCATCATTCAACAGATCATCGCTTCTATCTAGCAGTTTCTGAAGCTTTTCCAAGGCAATTTGTTGTTTAGTGGTAATGATAGCAAGTTTACTATAACTGGGTTTCTTATAATCATCAGGTTCACAGTCACTTGAATAAGAGGAGGAAGCATCACTCGGTACCATTGAACCTTTTGCCATGAAGCAATAGGTTGGAGCGAAGTCATCAGCATAGTCATCAGTGTGGATGGTGTTATCATCTTCTTCAAGGTTGAAGATTGACTTGCTGACGAATGTAGTTGCAAGTGCAAGACTAGCCTGTCTGGATTCTGAGTCTTCATCACATTCCTCTGATTCTGCCTCGGAATCTATTTCCTTGCCAATAAGTGCCCGAGCCTTTCTGAAACTAGTCTTCTTGTGCGATGAGGACTTTGAAGATGAGGATTTTGAAGATTTCTTCTTCTTCTTCGAGTCATTAGAACTGTCATCCTTGTATTTCTTCTTCTTTGATTCCTTTCCCCAACGAGGACAATCCGTAATGTAGTGACCTGATTTCTTGCATTTGTGGCAGGTTCTTTTCTTGTAGTCCTCAGATGAAGATTCTGATATCCTCATATCTCTTCTTGAAGATTTACCGAACTGGCCACGTCGTGTAAACCTCTGGAATTCCCTCACGAGCATTGCAAGCTCCTGTCCAAATTCTTCAGGATCACCAATGCTATCATCCGAGTCTTCTTCTTCAGATGAGGAAATTGCTCTAGCCTTCAGTGCACGTGGTCTAGAATAGCTTGATCCATATAGATCTCTCTTTTCTTCTTGTTGGAATTCTTGAGTATTGAGTCTTTTGAGTATATCAGCTGGATCAAGCATCTTGTAGTCTAGTCTTTCTTGAATCATCAGAACTAAAATATCAAATGAAGAATCCAAAGACCTTAGCAGTTTCTTCACAACTTCGTGATCAGTAATGTCTCGAGCACCCAGTACTTTCAGTTCATTTGATATGTCAGTGAGACGATCAAAGGTATCTTGGCAGCTTTCATTGTCAAACCTCTTGAAGCGATTGAAGAGATTGCGAAGAACATCAACACGAGAATCACGCTCGGTTGATACTCCTTCGTTAACTTTGGATAGTCTTTGCCAGATAAGTTTTGCTGAGCCCAAAGCACTCACTCTGCCATACTGGCCTTTGCTTAGATAGCCACAGATGATATTCTTCGCTTGAGAATCGAGTTGCTTGAATTTCTTCACATCAGCAGCAGAGATACTAGCAGAGATGATGGGGACGCCATGTTCCTGTTGGAATTATGCCCTAGAGGCAATAATAAATGTAGTTATTATTATAATTCCTGTATCAAGATAATAGTTTATTATCCATGCTATAATTGTATTGAATGAAGACTCATTTACATGTGTGGATACATAGACGAAACACCGTCCCTAGCATGCCTCTAGTTGACTAGCCAGTTGATCAATGATAGTCAGTGTCTTCTGATTATGAACAAGGTGTTGTTGCTTGATAACTGGATCACGTCATTGGGAGAATCACGTGATGGACTAGACCCAAACTAATAGACGTAGCATGTTGATCGTGTCATTTTGTTGCTACTGTTTTCTGCGTGTCAAGTATTTATTCCTATGACCATGAAATCATATAACTCACTGACACCGGAGGAATGCTTTGTGTGTATCAAACGTCGCAACGTAACTGGGTGACTATAAAGATGCTCTACAGGTATCTCCGAAGGTGTTAGTTGAGTTAGTATGGATCAAGACTGGGATTTGTCACTCCGTGTGACGGAGAGGTATCTCGGGGCCCACTCGGTAATAGAACATCACACACAAGCCTTGCAAGCAATGTAACTTAGTGTAAGTTGCGGGATCTTGTATTACGGAACGAGTAAAGAGACTTGCCGGTAAACGAGATTGAAATAGGTATGCGGATACTGACGATCGAATCTCGGGCAAGTAACATACCGAAGGACAAAGGGAATGACATACGGGATTATACGAATCCTTGGCACTGAGGTTCAAACGATAAGATCTTCGTAGAATATGTAGGATCCAATATGGGCATCCAGGTCCCGCTATTGGATATTGACCGAGGAGTCTCTCGGGTCATGTCTACATAGTTCTCGAACCCGCAGGGTCTGCACACTTAAGGTTCGACGTTGTTTTATGCATATTTGAGTTATATGGTTGGTTACCGAATGTTGTTCGGAGTCCCGGATGAGATCATGGACGTCACGAGGGTTTCCGGAATGGTCCGGCAACGAAGATTGATATATAGGATGACCTCATTTGATTACCGGAAGGTTTTCGGAGTTACCGGGAATGTACCGGGAATGACGAATGGGTTCCGGGAGTTCACCGGGGGGGCAACCCACCCCGGGGAAGCCCATAGGCATTGGGGGAGTCACACAAGCCCTTAGTGGGCTGGTGGGACAGCCCACAAGTGCCCAATGCGCCAAGAGAAGAAAAATCAAGAGGAAAGAAGAAAAAAAGGAAGGAGGTGGGAAGGGAGGGGGACTCCTCCCACCAAACCAAGTCCAACTCGGTTTGGGGGGGGAGTCCTCCCCCCCTTGGCTCGGCCGACTCCTTGGGGGGTCCTTGGACCCCAAGGCAAGGTCCCCCTCCCTCCTCCTATATATATGGAGCTTTTAGGGCAGATTTGAGACGACCTTCTCACGGCTGCCCGACCACATACCTCCACGGTTTTTCCTCTAGATCGCGTTTCTGCAGAGCTCGGGCGGAGCCCTGCTGAGACAAGGTCATCACCAACCTCCGGAGCACCGTCACGCTGCCGGAGAACTCTTCTACCTCTCCGTCTCTCTTGTTGGATCAAGAAGGCCGAGATCATTGTCGAGCTGTACGTGTGTTGAACGCGGAGGTGCCGTCCGTTTGGTACTAGATCGTGGGACTGATCGCGGGATTGTTCGCGGGGCGGATCGAGGGACGTGAGGACGTTCCACTACATCAACCGCGTTCCCTAACGCTTCTGCTGTACGATCTACAAGGGTACGTAGATCACTCATCCCCTCTCGTAGATGGACATCACCATGATAGGTCTTCGTGCGCGTAGGAAAATTTTTGTTTCCCATGCGACGTTCCCCATCAGTGGCATCATGAGCTAGGTTCATGCGTAGATGTCTTCTCGAGTAGAACACAAAAGTTTTTGTGGGCGGTGATGTGCGTTTTGCTGCCCTCCTTAGTCTTTTCTTGATTCCGCGGTATTGTTGGATTGAAGCGGCTTGGACCGACATTACTCGTACGCTTACGAGAGACTGGTTTCATCGTTACGAGTAACCCCCTTTGCTCAAAGATGACTGGCAAGTGACGGTTTCTCCAACTTTAGTTGAATCGGATTTGACCGAGGAGGTTCTTGGATGAGGTTAAATAGCAACTCATATATCTCCGTTGTGGTGTTTGCGTAAGTAAGATGCGATCCTACTAGATACCCTTGGTCACCACGTAAAACATGCAACAACAAAATTAGAGGACGTCTAACTTGTTTTTGCAGGGTATGATTGTGATGTGATATGGCCAAACGATGTGATGTGATATATTGGATGTATGAGATGATCATGTTGTAATAGAAATATCGACTTGCATGTCGATGGTACGGCAACCGGCAGGAGCCATAGGGTTGTCTTTATACTAACGTTTGTGCTTGCAGATGCGTTTACTATTTTGCTAGGATGTAGCTTTAGTAGTAATAGCATAAGTAGCACGACAACCCCGATGGCAACACGTTGATGGATGATCATGGTGTGGCGTCGGTGACAAGAAGATCGTGCCGGTGCTTTGGTGATGGAGATCAAGAAGCACGTGATGATGGCCATATCATGTCACTTATGAATTGCATGTGATGTTAATCCTTTTATGCACCTTATTTTGCTTAGAACGACGGTAGCATTATGAGGTGATCTCTCACTAAAATTTCAAGACGAAATTGTGTTCTCCCCGACTGTGCACCGTTGCTACAGTTCGTCGTTTCGAGACACCACGTGATGATCGGGTGTGATAGACTCAACGTTCACATACAACTGGTGCAAAACAGTTGCGCACGCGGAACACTCGGGTTAAGCTTGACGAGCCTAGCATGTGCAGACATGGCCTCGGAACACATGAGACCGAAAGGTCGATCATGAATCATATAGTTGATATGATTAGCATAGGGATGCTTACCACTGAAACTACTCTCGACTCACGTGATGATCGGACTTGGGATAGTGTAAGTGGTTCATGAACCACTCAAATGACTAGAGAGATGTACTTTTTGAGTGGGAGTTTAGCGTATAATTTGATTAAGTTAAACTCTAATTATCTTGAACATAGTCTAAAGTCCACTTTGAATATATTTGTGTTGTAGATCATGGCTCACGCGACAGTCATCCTGAATTTTAAATACGTTCCTAGAGAAAGCTAAGTTGAAAGATGATGGAAGCAACTTTGTAGACTGGGCTCATAATCTTAAGCTAATCTTACAAGCTGGGAAGAAGGATTATGTCCTTAATGCTGCGCTAGGAGATGAACCACCCGCTACGGCTGATCAGGATGTTAAGAACGCTTGGTTAGCTCGTAAGGAGGACTACTCAATAGTTCAATGTGCAGTCTTGTATGGCTTAGAACCGGGACTTCAACGTCGCTTTGAGCGTCATGGAGCATTTGAGATGTTCCAGGAGTTGGAGTTTATCTTTCAGAAGAACGCCCGGATCGAGAGGTATGAGACCTCCGATAAATTCTATGCTTGCAAGATGGAGGAAAACTCGTCTGTCAGTGAACATGTGCTCAAAATGTCTGGGTACTCAAACCGTCTAGCTGAACTGGGATTGAACTCCCGCAGGAGGCTATCACTGACAGAATCCTTCAATCACTGCCGCCAAGCTATAAAGGCTTTGTGTTGAACTACAACATGCAAGGGATGAACAAGTCTCCCGGCGAGTTGTTTGCGATGCTGAAAGTCGCAGAGTCTGAACTCCGTAAAGAGCATCAAGTGTTGATGGTGAGCAAGACCACTAGTTTCAAGAGAAACGGCAAAGGCAAGAAGGGCAATTCGAAGAAGAGCGGCAAGCCTGTTGCCAATCCGCCGAAGAAACCCAAGGCTGGACCTAAGCCTGAAACAGAGTGCTTCTATTGCAAGGGTATGGGTCACTCGAAGCGCAATTGCCCCAAGTATCTGGCAGATAAGAAGGCGGGCAAAGAAAAATCAGGTATATTTGATATACATGTTATTGATGTGTACGTAACCAGCTCTCGTAGTAGTGCCTGGGTATTTGATACCGGTTCTGTTGCTCACATTTGCAACTCGAAGCAGGAACTGCGGAATAGACGAAGGCTGGCGAAAGACGAAGTGACGATGCGTGTAGGAAACGGTTCCAAGGTTGATGCAATCGCTGTCGGCACAGTGTCACTTCAGCTACCATCGGGATTAGTGATGAACTTAAATCATTGTTATTTAGTGCCTGCGTTGAGCATGAACATTATATCTGGATCTTGTTTATTGCGAGACGGTTACTCTTTTAAGTCTGAGAATAATGGTTGTTCTATTTCTATGAGTAACATCTTTTATGGTCATGCACCGAATGTGAGAGGATTGTTCATATTGAATCTTGATAGCGATACGCATATACATAACATTGAGACCAAAAGAGTTAGAGTAAACAATGATAGCGCCATATTTTTGTGGCACTGCCGCTTGGGTCATATTGGTGTAAAGCGCATGAAGAAACTCCATGCTGATGGACTTTTGGAGTCACTTGACTTTGATTCACTTGACACGTGCGAACCATGCCTCATGGGCAAGATGACTAAGACTCCGTTCTCCGGAACAATGGAGCGTGCAAGTGACTTGTTGGAAATCATACATACCGATGTGTGTGGTCCAATGAGCGTAGAGGCACGCGGCGGATATCGTTATTTTCTCACCTTCACTAACGATTTAAGTAGATATGGTTATGTCTATTTGATGAAACACAAGTCTGAAACATTTGAAAAGTTCAAGCAATTTCAGAGTGAAGTGGAAAATCATCGTAACAAGAAGATCAAGTTCCTACGGTCTGATCGTGGGGGTGAATATCTGAGTTTCGAGTTTGGTGCTCACTTAAGACAATGTGGAATTGTTTCGCAGTTAACACCGCCTGGAACACCACAGCGTAATGGTGTGTCCGAACATCGTAATCGTACTTTGTTAGAGATGGTGCGATCTATGATGTCTCTTACTGATTTGCCGTTATCGTTTTGGGGTTATGCATTAGAAACAGTTGCATTCACTTTAAATAGGGCACCATCAAAATCCGTTGAGACGACACCATACGAACTGTGGTATGGCAAAAGGCCAAAGTTGTTGTTTCTTAAAGTTTGGGGATGTGATGCTTATGTCAAAAAGCTTCAGCCTGAAAAGCTGGAACCCAAAGCGGAAAAATGCGTCTTCATAGGTTACCCAAAAGAGACAGTTGGGTACACCTTCTATCTCAAATCCGAGGGCAAAGTGTTTGTTGCTAAGAACGGAACTTTTCTCGAGAAGGAGTTTCTCTCGAGAGAATTGAGTGGGAGGAAGATAGAACTTGACGAGGTTGTCGAACCTCTCATCCCTCTGGATGGTGGCGCAGGGCAAGGGGAAACCTCTGTCGTTGCGACGCCGGTTGAGGAGGAAGTTAATGATGATGATCATGAAACTCCAGTTCAAGTTCCTGTTGAACCACGCAGGTCAACGAGATCACGCGCTGCTCCAGAGTGGTTTGGTAATCCCGTCTTATCAATCATGTTGTTAGACAACAATGAACCTGCGAATTATGAAGAAGCAATGGTGGGCCCAGATTCCAACAAATGGCTAGAAGCCATGAAATCCGAGATAGGATCCATGTATGAGAACAAAGTGTGGACTTTGGAGATACTGCCTGAGGGCCGCAAGGCTATTCAGAACAAATGGATTTTTAAGAAGAAGACGGACGCGGACGGTAATGTGACCGTTTATAAAGCTCGACTTGTGGCAAAGGGTTTTTCACAAGTTCCAGGAGTTGACTACGATGAGACTTTCTCACCCGTAGCGATGCTTAAGTCCGTCAGAATCATGTTAGCAATAGCTGCATTTTTCGATTATGAAATCTGGCAGATGGATGTCAAGACGGCGTTCCTTAACAGTTTCCTTAAGGAAGAGTTGTATATGATGCAGCCCGAAGGTTTTGTCGATCCTAAAAATGCTGACAAGGTGTGCAAGCTCCAGCGATCCATTTATGGACTGGTGCAAGCATCTCGGAGTTGGAACAAATGCTTTGATGAGGTGATCAAAGCATTTGGGTTTATACAAGTGGTTGGAGAATCTTGTATTTACAAGAAAGTGAGTGGGAGCTCTGTGGCGTTTCTAATATTATATGTGGATGACATATTACTGATTGGAAACAACGTAGATCTTTTGGAGAGCATAAAAGGTTACTTGAATAAAAGTTTCTCTATGAAGGACCTAGGAGAAGCTGCTTACATTCTAGGCATTAAGATCTATAGGGATAGATCAAAACGCCTGATAGGACTTTCCCAAAGCACATACCTTGATAAAGTTTTGAAGAGGTTCAAAATGGAATAGTCCAAGAAAGGGTTCTTGCCAGTGTTACAAGGTACGAGATTGAGTAAGACTCAGTGCCCAGCAACTGATGAAGATAGAGAGCATATGCGCTCCGTCCCCTATGCTTCAGCCATAGGTTCTATCATGTATGCGATGTTGTGCACTAGACCGGATGTTAGCCTGGCCATAAGTATGGCAGGAAGGTTCCAGAGTAATCCAGGAGTGGATCACTAGACAGCGGTCAAGAATATCCTGAAGTACCTGAAAAGGACTAAGGAGATGTTTCTCGTGTATGGAGGTGACGAAGAGCTCGCCGTAAAAGGTTACGTCGATGCAAGCTTTGACACAGATCCGGACGACTCTAAGTCGCAAACCGGATACGTATTTATTCTTAATGGGGGTGCAGTAAGCTGGTGCAGTTCCAAGCAAAGCGTCGTAGCAGATTCTACATGTGAAGCGGAGTACATGGCTGCCTCGGAGGCGGCTAAGGAGGGTGTCTGGATGAAGCAGTTCATGACGGATCTTGGAGTAGTGCCAAGTGCGCTGGATCCAATAACCTTGTTCTGTGACAACACGGGTGCCATTGCCTTAGCAAAGGAACCACGGTTTCACAAGAAGACCAGACACATCAAACGACGCTTCAACCTCATCCGCGACTACGTCGAGGAGGAGGACGTAAATATATGCAAAGTGCACACGGATCTGAATGTAGCAGACCCGCTGACTAAACCTCTTCCACGGCCAAAACATGATCGACACCAGAACTGTATGGGTGTTAGATTTATTACAATGTAATTCACATGGTGATGTGAGGGCTGGATTAATGACTCTAGTGCAAGTGGGAGACTGTTAGAATTATGCCCTAGAGGCAATAATAAATGTAGTTATTATTATAATTCCTGTATCAAGATAATAGTTTATTATCCATGCTATAATTGTATTGAATGAAGACTCATTTACATGTGTGGATACATAGACGAAACACCGTCCCTAGCATGCCTCTAGTTGACTAGCCAGTTGATCAATGATAGTCAGTGTCTTCTGATTATGAACAAGGTGTTGTTGCTTGATAACTGGATCACGTCATTGGGAGAATCACGTGATGGACTAGGCCCAAACTAATAGACGTAGCATGTTGATCGTGTCATTTTGTTGCTACTGTTTTCTGCGTGTCAAGTATTTATTCCTACGACCATGAGATCATATAACTCACTGACACCGGAGGAATGCTTTGTGTGTATCAAACGTAGCAACGTAACTGGGTGACTATAAAGATGCTCTACAGGTATCTCCGAAGGTGTTAGTTGAGTTAGTATGGATCAAGACTGGGATTTGTCACTCCGTGTGACGGAGAGGTATCTCGGGGCCCACTCGGTAATAGAACATCACACACAAGCCTTGCAAGCAATGTAACTTAGTGTAAGTTGCGGGATCTTGTATTACGGAACGAGTAAAGAGACTTGCCGGTAAACGAGATTGAAATAGGTATGCGGATACTGACGATCGAATCTCGGGCAAGTAACATACCGAAGGACAAAGGGAATGACATACGGGATTATACGAATCCTTGGCACTGAGGTTCAAACGATAAGATCTTCGTAGAATATGTAGGATCCAATATGGGCATCCAGGTCCCGCTATTGGATATTGACCGAGGAGTCTCTCGGGTCATGTCTACATAGTTCTCGAACCCGCAGGGTCTGCACACTTAAGGTTCGACGTTGTTTTATGCGTATTTGAGTTATATGGTTGGTTAACGAATGTTGTTCGGAGTCCCGGATGAGATCACGGACGTCACGAGGGTTTCCGGAATGGTCCGGAAACGAAGATTGATATATAGGATGACCTCATTTGATTACCGGAAGGTTTTCGGAGTTACCGGGAATGTACCGGGAATGACGAATGGGTTCCGGGAGTTCACCGGGGGGGCAACCCACCCCGGGGAAGCCCATAGGCATTGGGGGAGTCACACAAGCCCTTAGTGGGCTGGTGGGACAGCCCACAAGTGCCCAATGCGCCAAGAGAAGAAAAATCAAGAGGAAAGAAAAAAAAAGGAAGGAGGTGGGAAGGGAGGGGGACTCCTCCCACCAAACCAAGTCCAACTCGGTTTGGGGGGGAGTCCTCCCCCCCTTGGCTCGGCCGACTCCTTGGGGGGTCCTTGGACCCCAAGGCAAGGTCCCCCTCCCTCCTCCTATATATATGGAGCTTTTATGGCAGATTTGAGACGACTTTCTCACGGCTGCCTGACCACATACCTCCACGGTTTTTCCTCTAGATCGCGTTTCTGCAGAGCTCGGGTGGAGCCCTGCTGAGACAAGGTCATCACCAACCTCCGGAGCGCCGTCACGCTGCCGGAGAACTCTTCTACCTCTCCGTCTCTCTTGCTGGATCAAGAAGGCCGAGATCATTGTCGAGCTGTACGTGTGCTGAACGCGGAGGTGCCGTCCGTTCGGTACTAGATCGTGGGACTGATCGCGGGATTGTTCGCGGGGCGGATCGAGGGACGTGAGGACGTTCCACTACATCAACCGCGTTCCCTAACGCTTCTGCTGTACGATCTACAAGGGTACGTAGATCACTCATCCCCTCTCGTAGATGGACATCACCATGATAGGTCTTCGTGCGCGTAGGAAAATTTTTGTTTCCCATGCGACGTTCCCCATCAGTTCCACAATATACCAGAGATCATTGTCAATAGCTTGTAGATGCATCTGCATCTTGGTCTTCCAAAAGGGAAAGTCCTTTCCTTTGAAAGTAGGACATGCTGCAGTAACCTTAATCATGCCTGCAGTCGACATAACTAAAACTCGAGGTGGTTAAACCAAAATCACACAGAACAAGGGAGTACGTTGCTCTTATACCAATTGAAAGTGCGTTATATTGACTAGAGGGGGATGAATAGGAGATTTTTAGAATTTCATCACTGAGGAAATTCCTTTTGAGGAAATTCCTCACTGATGACTAACTTACAGCGGAAACAACAAAGGACCAGGAGTGCAAAGTTTCACTACAGCAGTTTTCAGGATGAAGACTACGAAAACTGTTTGCACAGTAAGCAGGCACGCAGAAAACAGATAAGGATTAACTTGCATGAAGAATTTGGGGTTGAGGAATTTCAGAGAAAGTCTTCAGCAAATTCTTCAAACAGTGACAGTGAAAATCATCAACACATAATATGAGGAATATAAAGAGTTGAGGAAATAGAACCCGTTTCACAGTGAAGACAGTAGTTGATGACCCAGTTCCAACTGTTGTGACAGTTGTACATCTGGTTTGGAGCGGCTTGGTATTGAAACCAAAAGACACACAGTCCCTACCGTATTCTCCTTGGGCTAAGAACACACAGTCCTCGCCCAACACTCGTGGTAAGTCTTCAGGGCAGACTTCCAAACACTCACAAACTTGGTCACCCGATGATCCACAATTGAGTGCTTGATTGCTCTAGACCATGACGCCTAACCGTCTGGAGGATGCACAGTCCTCAAAGGTAAAAGGCTTCAGTCCCACACAGGAACAACTTCTTCGGTGATGCTCAATCACTTGGTTCTCGGTTTGTGGTTTGGTGTTTGGGGTATTTCCTCACTGATGAATTACTCTCGAAGACTCTGAGGAATTTGGGTTGCTCTTATAACAAGTGTCAGTTTCTAACGGAGCAGCCAACCAGCTAATGGTTGTGGGGGGCGGCTATTTATAGCCTGGGAGCATCCCGACATGATTTGACATTAATGCCCTTAAGTAATATGACCGTTGGTGTGTATAAGACCAATGATGTGGCGTGGCTATCGAAAATGGTCGGGACCCTCAACTGTGAGAGTCCTCATGTCACTTATATTCCTCACTTGAGGCTTTTGGTAGGATTAGGCTTGGGTTGAGCATCATGAGGAAATTCATTCCAATGTGTTACCTCGACCCCCTTTAACAGTACGGTGTTCCTATTACTCAAGTGTGAAGAAAACAAAACAGAAAGAGTAAATCTTCAAGCTTCAAAGTCTTCAGAATGATTTTCTTCAGGACACACCGAATTCCTCAATTTCAAAATCTTCATGAGGAATATCATTTTCATCGCAAATTCTTCGCGATTCAAATCTTCAGCTTCAGACCAATTTCTTCAACCGAAGATATACATATTTAGGGGTCGATATTCATCGAATATTTCAAACTTCTCAGCGACTTATAGATCATGTGTACACTCAAGAACACATTAGATACTTAACCTATAAGTCTTCAAACCACCAAAATCACTAAGGGGCACTTGATGCACTTACAACTTTGTGTGTATCAAACGTCACAACGTAACTGGGTGACTATAAAGGTGCACTATGGGTATCTCCGAAAGTGTCTGTTGGGTTGGCACGAATCGAGATCGGGATTTCTCACTCCGTGTGACGGAGAGGTATCTCTGGGCCCACTCGGTAGAACATCATCATAATGATCTAAATGTGACTAAGGAGTTAGTCACGAGATGATGTGCTGCGGAACGATTAGAGATACTTACCGGTAACGAGATTGAACAAGGTATAGGTATACCGACGATCGAATCTCGGGCAAGTTCTATACCGACAAGACACAGGGAATTGTATACGGGATTGATTGAATCCTTGACATCGTGGTTCATCGGATGAGATCATCGTGGAACATGTGGGAGCCACCATGGGTATCCAGACCCCGCTGATGGTTATTGGTTGGAGAGGTGTCTCGGTCATGTCTGCATGCCTCCCGAACCCGTAGGGTCTACACACTTAAGGTTCGATGACGCTAGGGTTATAGGGAATTGTTATACGAGGTTACCAAAGGTTGTTCGGAGTCCCGGATGAGATCCCGGACATCACGAGGAGCTCCGGAATGGTCCGGAGGTAAATATTGATATATATGATGGATGGGTTTGGACGCCGGAAATGTTTCGGGCACCACCGGCAAAGTGTCGGGGCCACCGGAAGGGTTCCGGAGGCCCACCGGGAGGGGCCACCAGCCCCAGGAGGATACATGGGCCAAGTGTGAGAGGAACCAGCCCCTGGGTGGGCTGGTGCACCCCCCCCTCCCACACACACACACCCAGCCCAAGGCGCCTAGAGAGGGAAGGGGGAAAACCCTAAATCAGGTGGGCCTAAGGCCCACCAGGGGTGCGCCACCCCCCCCCCCTCTCCCCTCCTGGCCGCCACCTCCAGCCCCATCTAGGGCTGCCGCACCCCTTAGGGGTGGGAACCCTAGGGGGGCTCCACCCTCCCCTTCCCCCTATATATAGCGGGGGGGTTGGCCATTGGAGATACGGGAATTTATCTCTCTCTCTCGGCGCAGTCGTGTCTCTCTTCTTCCTCCTCTCCCACGGTGCTTGGCGAAGCTCTACTGTGAGACCTCATCGCTCCATGGCCACCACGTCGTCGTGCTGCCCGAGCTCTTCCCCAAACTCTCCCTCCTCCTTGCTGGATCAAGGTGCGGGAGATGTCACAGGCTGCACGTGTGTTGAACGCGGAGGTGTCGTGGTTCGGCACTAGATCGGAATCACACCGCGATCTGAATCGCAGCGAGTACGACTCCATCAACCGCGTTCTAGCAATGCTTCCGCTTAGCGATCTTCAAAGGTATGAAGATGTTCACACCCTACTACGGCGCCAGGAATCCCTCGCGGCCTCTTGAGCTTGCGTTGGTTTTTCCCTTGAAGAGGAAAGGGTGATGCAGCACAGGAGCAGTAAGTATTTCCCTCAGTTGAGAACCAAGGTATCAATCCAGTAGGAGAATCAAGCCAAGTGTCCAGAGTACTTGCGCAAACACAAACAAGCTTGCACCCAACGCTATAAAGGGGTTGTCAAACCCTTCAAGATTGATTGCAAAGTGAGATCTGAAGGCGGAAAGTGCAACGAAGTAAAAGTAAAAGGCTGAAAATATGGTGTGAAGTAGACCCGGGGGGCATAGTGTTCACTAGAGGCTTCTCTCAAAATAGCAAATATTACGGTGGATGAACGAATTACTGTCGAGCAATTGATAGAACCACGCAAAGTCATGATGATATCTAAGGAAATGATCATACATATAGGCATCACGTCTGAGACAAGTAGACCGATACTTTCTGCATCTACTACTATTACTCCACACATTGATCGCTATCCAGCATGCATCTAGTGTATTAAGTTCATGACGAACAGAGTAACGCCTTAAGCAAGATGACATGATGTAGAGGGATAAACTCAAACCAATGATGTAAACCCCCATCTTTTTACCCTTGATGGCAACAACACGATGCGTGCCTCGCTACCCCTTCTGTCACTGGGTGAGGTCACCACACGGTATGAACCCAAAACCAAGCACTTCTCCCATTGCAAGAATCATAGATCAAGTTGGCCAAACAAAACCCACAACTCGAAAAGAATTACAAGGATATGAAATCATGCATATAAGAGATCGGAAGAAACTCAAATAAGATTCATAGATAATCTGATCATAAATCCACAATTCATCGGATCTCGACAAACACACCGCAAAAGAAGATTACATCGGATAGATCTCCATGAAGATCATGGAGAACTTTGTATTGAAGATCAAAGAAAGAGAAGAAGCCATCTAGCTACTAGCTATGGACTCGTAGGTCTATGGTGAACTACTCAAGCATCATCGGAGAGGTCATGGTGTTGATGAAGAAGCCCTCCGTATCCGAATCCCCCCTCCGGCAGGGCACCAGAACGTGCCCCAGATGGGATCCTGCGGAGACAGAAGCTTGCGGCGGCGGAAAAGTATTTTCGTGGATCTCTCACGTAGTTTTGGATTTTTCCTAAATTTATAGGCGGAAGAGGTAGGGCAGACGAGCCACGGGGGGCCCACAAGCCTGCTAGCCGCGGGCCCCCCTGGCCGCGCCTAGGGGGCTTGTGGGGTCCCCTGGTGGCCTCTGCCTTGGTTGTCAAGTCCCATGCGTATCTTCTGTTCCGGAAAAAATCTTTTTGGAAGTTTTATTCCGTTTGGACACCGTTTAAAATCCTCCTCTGAAAAGGGTCAAAAACACGGAAAAAACAAGAACTGGCACTTGGCACTGAGTTAATAAGTTAGTCCCAAAAAAGATATAAAAGGCATACAAAACATCTAAAGTTTGACAAAATAATAGCTTGGAACCATCAAAAATTATAGATACATTGGAGACGTATCAAGCATCCCCAAGCTTAACTCCTGCTCGTCCTCGAGTAGGGAAGTGATAAAGACTGAATTTTTGATGTGGAATGCTACCTAGCATAGTTGCCCTTTGTAACTTCTTTCATGTGACATGAATGTTCAGATCCGTAAGATTCAAAACAATAGTTTTCTATTGACATGAAAACAATAATACTTCAAGCAAACTAGCAAGGTAATCATGAACTTTCGAAATAACAAGGCAAAAGAAAGTTATCCCTACAAAATCATATAGTCTGGCTATGCTCCATCATCCCCACACAACTAATTTAAATCATGCACAACCCCGGTATTGGCCAAGTAATTGTTTTCGCACTCTTACCTTCTCAAACCTTTTTCAACTCTCATGCAATACATGAGCGTGAGCCATGGATATAGCACTATAGGTGGAATAGAGTGTGGTGGAGGTTGTGACACAAAAAGGAGGAGATGGTCACATTGACTCGGTGTATCAAAGGGCTATGGAGATGCCCATTAATAGATATCAATGTGAATGAGTAGGGATTGCCATACAAAGGATGCACTAGAGCTATACATAAGTATGTGAAAGCTCAAACGGAGAACTAGTGGGTGTGCATCCAACTTGCTTGCTCACGAAGACCTAGGGCAATTTTGAGGAAGCCCATCATTGGAATATACAAGCCAAGTTATATAATGAAAATTCCCACTAGCATATGGTGGTGACAAAACAAGAGGCTCTCGATCATGAAGCACAAGTGTGGAAAGAGATAGTAGCATTGTCCCTTCTCTTTTTTTCTCTTTTTTTTGTTTGGGCTCTTTGGCCTCTTTTTTCTCTTTTTTTATGTGGGCAACTTTGGCTCTTCTTCTTTTTTCCTCACATAGGACAATGCTCTAATAATGATGATCATCATACTTTTATTTACTCACAGCTCAAAGCTTAGAATGATGATGACTCTATAGGAAATGCCTGCGGCAGTGTATCGGGATGTGCAACGATCTAGCTTGGCGTATGACATTGAAACATCTCGTTAGCTTTCTTACGATCATGCAATGGAAATATGAGAGTGACGACACAAGTCATGAGATGGAACGGTGGGAGTTGCATGGCAATATATCTCGGAATGGCTATGAAAATGCCAAAGTGGGTAGGTATGGTGGCTGTTTTGAGGAAGGCATATGGTGGGTTTGTGCACCGATGAAAATTGCGCGGTACTAGAGAGGCTAGCAATGGTGGAAGGTGAAAGTGCATCTATACCATGGACTCACATTAGTCATGAAGAACTCACATACTTATTGCGAAAGTTTTTATTAGTAATCGAAACAAAGTGCTAAACGCATACTCCTAGGGGAAGGGTTGGTAGGTGTAAACCATCGCGCGATCCCGATCGCAACACAAAGGATGACAACCAATAGATCAATTATGCTCCGACTTCCTAACATAGCGGTTCACCATACGTGCATGTTACGGGAATCACTAACTTCAACACAAGTATTTCTAGATTCACAACACCCTACTAACATGACTCTTAATATTACCAAATCCACGTCTCAAAACTAATTGAGAGGAATCAAACTTCTCTTCTACTCAATGCACATGAAGATGGAAGTTTTATTGTATTCTCTTTGGATACCTATCACCTTTGGGACTACTTTTATAGCACAAGCCAACTACCAAGTTACGCATCGCCGTGCTCTAAAAGATCTAAGTGAAGCACATAGAGCAACATGGTCTAGCTCAAAAGATATAAGTCAAGCACAAAGAGTATTCTAGAAAATTCACGATGAGTGCATGTCTCTCTCAAAAGGTATGCAGCAAGGATGATTGTGACACAACAAAAAGAAAAGACTCCTATGATACAAGACGCTCCAAGCAAGACACATATCATGTGGTGAATAAAAATATAGCTCCAAGTAATGTTACCGATGGATTGAAGACGAAAGAGGGGATGCCTTCCCGGGGCATCCCCAAGCTTAGGCTTTTTGGTGTCCTTGAATTTGGCTTGGGATGCCTTGGGCATCCCCAAGCTTGAGCTCTTTCCACTCTTTATCCCTTTGTCCATGAGAACATCACCCAAAACTTGAAAACTTCACAACACAAAACTTAAACAGAAACTCGTGATATCATTAGCACAAGAAAACAAACTACCACCTCTTTAGGTACTGTAGAAATCTTGATTTCTGTTTATATTGGTGTTAGGTTACTGTATTCTCACTTTTCCATGGATAGTACCCCCCGATACTATCCATAGTTTCATCAAAACAAGCAACCAACACAACAAAAACAGAATCTGTCAAAAACAGCCCATTATGTAGCAATCTGTATACTTCGTATACTTCTGGTACCTCAAAAATTCTGAAAACTTACGAATAATCAACTCAAAATCTCTTTATGAATAAAAATGAAAAATAATCTAGTGAGTGAAAAGTTTCTGTCTTTTTTCCAGCAGGATCAAACAACCATCACCAAAACTAGTCATAAAGGTTTTGCTTGGCTCAAACACAAAAAGAAACACAAAAAACACAATCATAACAGAATTATGATGGTGTGGACGCAACAAAACAGAAAGAAAAAGATAAATTCATTGGGTTGCCTCCCAACAAACGATATTGTTTAATGCCCTTAGCTAGGCATAAGGTGATGGAATCACGTATCGTCGTCTTTGGTGCTCAAACCATAAGTAGCCCTCATCATGGATTCATAAGGCAATCTTATTTTCTTTCTAGGAAAATGCTCCATGCCCTTCTTTAAAGTAAATTGAAATCTAATATTCCCTTCCTTCATATCGATGATAGCACCAATAGTCCTTAGGAAAGGTCTACCAAGAATGATAGGGCATGTAGGATTGCAATCAATGTCAAGCACAATGAAATCCACGGGTACATAGTTCCTATTTGCAATAATAAGAACATCAATGATCCTTCCCATTGGTTTCTTGACAATAGAATCCGCAAGATGCAAACTAAGAGAGCACTCATCAATCTCATTAAAGCCTAGAACATCACATAAAGACTTTGGAATCGCAGAAACACTAGCACCCAAATCACACAAAGCATTGCATTCATAGTTTTTGATTTTGATTTTGATATTAGGTTCCCACTCATCATGAAGCTTTCTAGGAATAGAAACTTCCAACTCAAGTTTCTCTTCAAGAGATTTTATCATAGCTTTGACGATATGATCGGTAAAGGCCTTGTTTTGGCTATAAGCGTGTGGAGAGTTTAGGGTGGATTCTATCAAGGAAATGTATTCAATCAAAGAGCAACTATCATAATTGAATTCCTTAAAATCCAAAGTAGTAGTTTCATTACTACTCAAAGTTTTGATATCGTCTACTCCACTTTCAATGCTTTTAGCATCAAGATAGATGGACTCCGAATCATTGGGGCGTTTTTCAACCAAAGTGGATTCATATCCAGCCCCATCATCATTAGGTTTGACACTAGAAAACAAGGATTAAATGAGAGTCACACCAAGCACTTTAAGATCTTCGTGATTCTTATCACGAGAACACGCCTTCTTAAGCCATCCATGTCTAGCACGAATTTGGGCGGTTCTTTCTTTGCTCTCACTCATGGAAACACGCATAGCGTTCAAAGTTTCATCCATATTGATCTTGGGAGGAGCACATCTAACTTTCAAAGCATCAATATCACTAGACATTCTATCAACGCTCTTAGTCAAATCGTCAATTTTGAGTAGGTTTTCCTCTATGGACGCATTGAAAATATTTTGCGAGTTGATAAACTCTTTGATATTACTCTCTAGATCAGAGGGTAATTTATTGTAATTTCCATGAGTATTGTTGTAGGAGTTGCCAAAGTTATTAGAGGGGTTACTAGGAAAAGGCTTAGGAACATAGTTTCCTCTAAAAGCATTGTTGTTGCCAAAATTATTCCTACCAACAAAATTAATGTCCAAGCTCGCGTTGCTACTCTCAATCAAGGAAGACAAGGGCATATCATTAGGATCTAAAGGAGCACTTCTACTAGCAAGCAAAATCATTAACTCATCCATTTTAGCGCTCAACGAGTTAATTTCTTCTATAGCGTGTACCTTTTTACTAGTAGGTGACCTTTCAGTGTGCCACTGAGAGTAGTTTGTCATGATATTGTCTAGGAGTTTTGTGGCTTCCCCTAATGTGATTTCGATGGACGTTCCACCTGATACGGAGTCCAAGATATTTCTAGAAGCGAAATTCAAGCCAGCGTAAAAGATTTGTATGATCATCCAAAGACTCAAGCCATGAGCGAGACAATTTCTAATCATCAATTTCATTCTCTCCCAAGATTGTGCAACATGTTCATGATCAAGTTGCTTAAAATTCATGATATCATTACGGAGAGAGATAATCTTAGCCGGCGGAAAATACTTGGATATATAAGCATCTTTGCACTTGTTCCAAGAATCACTATTTTTGGGCAAAGATGAAAACCAAGTTTTTGCTCGATCTCGCAACGAGAAAGGAAAAAGCTTCAATTTAATAACATAATTATCCACATATTTCTTCTTTTGCATATCGCAAAGCTCAATGAACGAATTAAGATGGGATGCGGCATCTTCACAAGGAAGGCCGGAGAATTGCTCTTTCATAACAAGATTCAGCAAAGCAGCATTGATTTCGTATGATTCCGCACTAGTGGCGGGAGCAATCGGAGTACTAATAAAATCATTATTATTAGTATTCAAGAAGTCACAAAGTTTGGTGTTTTCAGTCATGGTGACTTCAACAAGCAAACAAGCACACAAGCGAACAGAAAGCAAGCGAGAGAAAAGGACGAACGAAAAAGGCAAACGAAAAAGGCAAATATTTTTATAAATTTTTGTTTTTCAGAAGTGGGGGAGAGGAAAACGAGAGGCAAAAAAGTAAATGCAAGAGATGAGTTTGCGACACTTACTTGGATGAGCTTCACCTAAAACTTGATCCTCCCCGGCAACGGCGCCAGAAATCCTTCTCCTACGGCGCCAGGAATCCCTGGCGGCCTCTTGAGCTTGCGTTGGTTTTTCCCTTGAAGAGGAAAGGGTGATGCAGCACAGGAGCAGTAAGTATTTCCCTCAGTTGAGAACCAAGGTATCAATCCAGTAGGACAATCAAACCAAGTGTCCAGAGTACCTACGCAAACACAAACGAGCTTGCACCCAACCTATAAAGGGGTTGTCAATCCCTTCAAGATTGATTGCAAAGTGAGATATGAAGGCGGAAAGTGCAACGAAGTAAAAGTGAAAGGCTGAAAATATGGTGTGAAGTAGACCCGGGGGCCATAGTGTTCACTAGAGGCTTCTCTCAAAATAGCAAATATTACGGTGGGTGAACGAATTACTGTCGAGCAATTGATAGAACCGCGCAAAGTCATGACGATATCTAAGGAAATGATCATACATATATGCATCACGTCCGAGACAAGTAGACCATTACTTTCTGCATCTACTACTACTACTCCACACATCGACCGCTGTCCAGCATGCATCTAGTGTATTGAGTTCATGACGAACAGAGTAACGCCTTAAGCAAGATGCCATGATGCAGAGGGATAAACTCAAACCAATGATGTAAACCCCATCTTTTTACCCTTGATGGCAATAACACGATGCGTGCCTCGCTACCCCTTCTGTCACTAGGTGAGGTCATCGCACGGTATGAACCCAAAACCAAGCACTTCTCCCATTGCAAGAATCATAGATCAAGTTGGCCAAACAAAATCCACAACTCTAAGAGAATTACAAGGATATGAAATCATGCATATAAGAGATCAGAAGAAACTCAAATAAGATTCATAGATAATCTGATCATAAATCCACAATTCATCGGATCTCGACAAACACACCGCAAAAGAAGATTACATCGGATAGATCTCCATGAAGATCATGGAGAACTTTGTATTGAAGATCCAAGAGAGAGAAGAAGCCATCTAGCTACTAGCTATGGACCCGTAGGTCTATGGTGAACTACTCACGCATCATCGGAGAGGTCATGGTGTTGATGAAGAAGCCCTCCGTATCCGAATCCCCCCTCCGACAGGGCACCAGAACATGCCCCAGATGGGATCTTGCGGAGACAGAAGCTTGCAGCGGCGGAAAAGTATTTTCGTGGATCTCTCGCGCAGTTTTGGATTTTTCCTAAATTTATAGGCGGAAGAGGTAGGGCAGACGAGCCACAGGGGGCCCACAAGCCTGCTAGGCGCGCCCCCTGGCCGCGCCTAGGGGGCTTGTGGGGTCCCCTGGTGGCCTTTGTCTTGGTTCTCAAGTCCCGTGCGTATCTTCTGTTCCGGAAAAAATCTTTTCGGAAGTTTTATTCTGTTTGGACACCGTTTAAAATCCTCCTATGAAAAGGGTCAAAAACACTAAAAAAACAGGAGCTGGCACTTGGCACTGAGTTAATAAGTTAGTCCCAAAAAAGATATAAAAGGCATACGAAACATCCAAAGTTTGACAAGATAATAGCACGGAACCATAAAAAATTATAGATACGTTGGAGACGTATCACACCCCTCTCTCGTTGCTGGTCTCTCCATAGGAAGATCTGAATATGGCGTAGGAAAATTTTGAATTTTTGATACGTTATCCAACACAACAGTCTTGGGGTCCGCACGGAGCTCACCGCATAGGTGGTGACAACCGTGACACACCTGTATCGCATGGCACGTGAGTGCGTTCGATCCCTAGAGGCTGGCATTCTTCCTGGGTCTCACCGCTTTCGTCGTGTTGGGCCAGTTCTCCCAGGAGTGGTGGATACGTCTCCATCGTATCTACTTTTCCAAACTGTTTTGCCCTTGTTTTGGACTCTAATTTGCATGATTTGAATGGAACTAACCCGGACTGACGTTGTTTTCAGCAGAATTGCCATGGTGTTGTTTTTCTGCAGAAATAATAGTTCTCAGAATGACCTGGATACTTATGAGGATTTTTTGTGGAATATATAAAAAATATTAGGCGGAAGAAATACTGGAGGGGGGCCACCAGGAAGTCACGAGCCTGCCAGACGCGCCCTACCCCCTGGCCGCGCCTGGGTGGCTTGTGGGCCCCCTGTTACCCCTTTGGCTCCCATCTTCTGCTATAAGGAGGGTTTCGTCCCAGAAAAAATCAGGGGAGAGCTTTCGGGAAGAAACACCGCCGCCACGAGGCGGAACTTGAGCAGAACCAATCTAGAGCTCCAGCAGGACCGTCGTGCCGGGGAAACTTCCCTCCCGGAGGGGGAAATCGTCGCCATCGTCATCACCAACACTCCTTTCATCAGAGGGGACTCATCTCCATCAACATCTTCATCAACACCATCTCATCTCCAAACCCTAGTTCATCTCTTGTATCCAATCTCCGTCTCGCGACTCCGATTGGTACTTGTAAGGTTGCTAGTAGTGTTAATTACTCCTTGTAGTTGATGCTAGTTGGTTTACTCGGTGGAAGATCATATGTTCAGATCCTTAATGCTATTCAATACCTCTCTGATCATGAACATAATTATGCTTTGTGAGTAGTTACGTTTGTTCCGGAGGACATGGGATAAGTCTTGCTATAAGTAGTCATGTGAATTTGGTATTCGTTCGATATTTTGATGTGTTGTATGTTGTCTTTCCTCTAGTGGTGTTATGTGAACGTCGACTACATAACACTTCACCATTATTTGGGCCTAGAGGAAGGCATTGGAAAGTAATAAGTAGATGATGGGTTGCTAGAGTGACAGAAGCTTAAACCCTAGTTTATGTGTTCCTTCGTAAGGGGTTGATTTGGATCCACTAGTTTAATGCTATGGTTAGACTTTGTCTTAATTCTTCTTTCGTAGTTGCGGATGCTTGCGAGAGGGGTTAATCATAAGTGGGATGTTTGTCCAAGTAAGTACAGCACCTAAGCACCGGTCCACCCACATATCAAACTATCAAAGTAGCGAACGCGAATCATATGAACATGACGAAAACTAGCTTGACAGAAATTCTCATGTGTCCTCGGGAGCGCTTTACCTTATATAAGAGTTCGTCCAGGCTTGTCCCTTGCTACAAAAGGGATGGGCCATCTTGCTGCAGCATTGTTACTATTGTTACTTGCTACCCGTTACGAATTATCTTATCACACAACTATCTGTTACCGATAATTTCAGTGCCTGCAGAGAATACCTTGCTAAGAATCACTTGTCATTTCCTTCTACTCCTCGTTGGATTCGACACTATTACTTATCGAAAGGACTACGACAGATCCCCTACACTTGTGGGTTATCAAGAATCTTTTCTGGGTTGTTCCCGTGAATTCGTCTTATTTATTCCAAACATTCCAAAACTACATTACCAAAGTTGAACCTGAATCATTAATATTCTAGACACTCAAAAAATCTACTCAAAATACACTATTAAATCGGATCCTACACCACTAAAATTTCTACAAAAGCAATCCATGGAACTAACTTTGGATTCTACATCACTAAAGATGTTGATTCACAGTAATTATTTTCTACACAAATCATGGATTCCGTGTGGCATCTGCAGACTGAGGGGGTGTGAGTGGGGAGGAAGGAGATGTGATGGGAGGGTAAGAAGAGGATCGAACCTTGCTGTCGGTGTTTCATTCTCACCCGACGAACAGTGTGAGTGGGGAGGAAGGAGATGCGACGGGAGGGTAAGAAGAGGATCGAACCTTGCTATCGGTGTTTCATTCTCACCCGACGAAGACAAATCCATTAACTCGAGGTCGAAGCACTCCTCGTCGGAATCCATCATGTTTGCTTCAAAGTAAACAACAAAAACATTAAAAGTTTGGGCAATGACATTCGATCGAACACTTGTCGGGTGTGATGTCCGCCATGGACAACGTTGGTAGAGGATGGAGGATACCTGGTTTGTGATCGGATCTCAGGTGGAGCAGCTACTTAGTGAAGGCAGGCAGGTGCCTAGATGGAGAGGTAGATGTCAGGCCGCAGCCAAGATGGTACAATGAGTGCACCGGTCTCCAAGGGTGCGGATACAAAGGATAGAGAGAAGGGGGTTGTGTGTTTGGGGAAGGGCTCCAAGCGAATTTTTTTAGACGGTGGGGGTGGCACCCTTGGCTAAGGCAAGGGTTGAGATTGCATGGCTTAGACTAGTGTTAGACATGGCAGTAGATTGCATGGCAAGGGTTGAGAATTTGAGATTGCATGGCTTAGACTAGTGTTAGACATGGCAGTAGATTTTGATAACACACTTTCATCAACGTAAAAATGGTGCTTCACAAGCCACTAGTCATCTAAGACAGCTCCATCCCAAGTTGCGTGCCACGGGAGCACATACATGGTTTCAAACAAACTAACATGGAAGTCACACTGGCACCCGATACTACTATACAAAATCGCCACGGCCCAAACAGAGAAGGTATCTATCATCCATGGCTAAAAAGGATGCATATTCCCAGTCAACGATTCTTGTTTCTCACTTGCCTAGATGAGTCAAGATCCTGCTGATGATGGCGTCTTTCTTGCCAGAAACCGGGAGACCATGCGCCGTCAGGTAAGTTTTCAAGTCCATCACCGTCATGTCCTTCAGCTGCAAATTACAGATTCAGAATTTTGCAAAACAAACGTTCGGATGAATGGCGTCATTAAGAAAGATCTGCATAATCACCTTTCCATTGTCTGCAAGGTCTGCCCAATCATAAGCTGCGCTTTTCTGTGAAGCTGCATCAGCAATTGCTTTCCTCTTCTTTGAGGCACCACCTTTTGCTGCCGCTGCCTCGGCTTCCTCTTGGTCATAATTTTCACCAAACACTGCAGCCTTAAATTCTTCTATAGCTTTAACTACTCCTGGCCTAAGACAAGGGTATACGAAATATTCCACGATAAGATACGTGACGACTGTTGTATGTTTCTTTTATAATACAAGCAATATGTTTGATAAGTAAACCTTCAGCTTATTTAAGCATGCCCTAGATTGTACTTTCTTATATAAAGAATAAAAATATCTTAAGCCTATTTCAGCATGCACTAAATTATGTTTCCATCATCACTGTCCCTGTTTGGATGCAGGAACACCAAGATGGTTGGCTATAGTTAATAATTTGCATTTGCATTTCCAAAAAAAAATGCATTTGCAAAAAACAAATGGCGGAGTACCATACACAATGACAAAAAAAACATGTACCTAGCCATGCCCTCTTCATCGGGCAGGGTCTCATCCTTTATATCCGGCATCTCATCCTCACCTAAAGCTAAGGCTTCCAAAATCCCGTAGTGTTTTTGCAATCCTGTTCCATGACAAAGACAAGCCACAATCAGAACAACGAGAAATTCACTGACTTTGCACCAACTTATTTCTTAATGCTCATTGGCATGCTAACCCAACAAGATATAGGGCTACAACCAAGGTTTTCGAGTCGACGAGTCGTTCTGGGATAGCGACTCTTGACGAGTCGAGCCTGGCCGATCGACTAGTCTCGACTAGTCGAGAGGTTGAGTCGACATCTGGCAGTGCGACTCGTCACGGAACTAGTAGCGTGACTCGAAAACAGTGGCTACAACACATCAGCAAGCAATCCTGGTCTATATAGATTGTAAGATAAGAGGCAAATCTATAAGTGGAACACACACATATGTTACGAGTAGTTCTGAAAAAAAAAATCTAGGTATTGATTTACCTGGGTTAGCAAATCGGCATACTGAGAAATGCTTCAGGTCAATACGTCTCAACAGATTCGAAGCTTTCTTTATTTGCTCATCTGTAGCACGAGGTGCATCCCCAGAAGTCAGATGAACCTGCACATTAATGTAAAATCACTCTGTTGCTTAAGAAGGGAAAATACAAATGCAGCACCAGTGGTTACCTCTTCAGGATATCTAACATCATCCGAGTATGGAAGATAGATCATGTGCATTCCAGGTGGCTCATCTTGACCACTCGAAGAAATAACCTCTTCCTGTTTTTCAATCCCAGTGTTTATTTCGGAAAGGAAAATAGTTGGAGTTATGAAATTGTAAATCCAGGAAGTTCAGAGCCTCAGACAGAAAAATCATAACGCATAATACAAAAAAGTGGAATGTGATGCAGGAGTAGATAATTTTCACACCATCCACTCGAGTCTTATCCTATAAGTGAGAAATGGGGAGAAGCTGGAACATGAAAGATTGGAAAGTTGAGTATAACTACAAGAGGTGTTTGTAGAGAAGTCATTTTGGGTTTATTACAGATTACCTCATTATCTCACTGAGAAATATCCAAGTAATTAGTTGAATGAAGCAAGTAGAAAAAAATCAGGTAAATGAAGCAAGATTAGTCGTTTCTGTTGACGTAATCAAACCCAGATATTTCAGACATAGTGCTGTGGTGCCTAGAGATGAGCTATCGTATGATGCACAGAACAATCATGTTAGACATCAACTTGCCAGAAATCAATTTTTATGAAAAAGAAGAAGGGTTTTTTGTGTGCAATTAACACCATTTGCACTATTACATTGAATAGATTTGATCCTAAAGGGGTTGCTCATATCATACACGTAACCCAAACTGAAAAGTTTACCATGGTAATCATTGCAAAACAAACATAAACATGGAAAACACATCTTACTTGTGCAACAAGGGCTACAAGCCGTGGGCGAGTAGGGGTCCCGTAAAACGCAAGTGCAAACCTGAAATCATATATATCATAATACTAAGTTTGTAACGCAGATCGTATAACCGTGAAAAGAAACATGAAACGCTACATTTATGATGCTATAAGCGTGTGTACTCTTGTTACAGAACATCTTAGTCTATGCCCAGCCATTTGTTTGAATAAACACATGAGAACATGTACAATATGACACATGATAGCCAGTAACATAGAAAGGTTTGCAATGATGGGTTGCTACAGAACATTATGTTAGTAAGATAACTGATTATCTGTTGATGTGGCCAAACTCTTATTGACTTTGGCACCAATTATTTTATACATTCATGCCAAAATAAAAACCTAAAAAATGTTTCAAATTTTTTTATATCCACATTCGATTCTATAAAATCTGAACTATATCAAACGCGCAAGCTAGTATCTAGACTACTAATCTAATTAATATACAGGCCCAACAGAAGTTACAAGGAACCAATTAGGTACGTAGCACGAGGAAAACAGGTAAATGGTATTGACACGGATCCTACAGTTTAGAAGAGTGCCACCCAAAAAACCATTTTAGATCAATGACCTAAAAGAAATAACTTTCCCTGTTGTGTACCGTATCACCCATTACCATGATTTTCACATCATAAGTCACAACTCCTTTATCCTTCAATTTTCCAAACAGCCAGCAGACTACAGATCAGATCATCAAAAATTATTGTTTCAACAGAAGACACGACAAACAAATCCAAAACTTGAGCAAACAATATTCCAACCACATCTATTCCAATTCATTACTTGTCATGAATTAATACCTCAACATCATACCCAAGTGGTTATCACCAGAAATTATCCTAAACAACGAGAATGTAATGTGAGCACCAATAATCCATATTAATTAGAACCAATAATACAATACTAATTCTTTTCGGTGCATCCTTATGATTCAGGATAGCTTTCTGCACATTCATAGGTTTCAGTTCTCGGACAAGCTTTCTTCCTGAAGTGGTCATAGAAGTTGTGGCAGCATCAGGAATAGGTGATAGTGACTAACCGTCCAAGGCGCAGCATCGAGCTATGTAAAGCAACGAAAACACGAGTGCTTCCGAATATTTGCTGCATCAAAGCAAAGGAAGTAAATCTAGCATCCACCCATTATTCAACAGCCCTAGTTATGTTCAGCATCAAACTATGTAAAGCATGAAAATGTGAATGCATCCAAATATTTGCTGCATCAAAGCAAAGGAGGTCAATCTAGCACGCACCAATCATTCAACAACCCTAAATATTTTCAAGAGATCTATTTAGTTACTAGTAGCACAAAGTCACTAATCACTGTGTGAAGCATTATATTTTCACTAAGAAAACTAGTCCTTCAGCTTGGACAAGAAGTAGTATGCACTAGAACCAAGTCAAACTACAAAATTGTCCTTACATATAATGAAAACATTCCCATCAAGGAAAATATTGAAAGTTTACAACTATTGATTATCTACCTCAAGTTAGAGAAGCACATATAATGAAAACATTCTCATCACAGAAAATATTGGAAGCTTATGAACAAGATTATCAGTCTAAAGATAGAGAGTAGAGACATAAATGGTCTGGACTCTGTAGCAACAAACCAAAAATAGTATTTGAATGGTGAACGTTATGCACAAAAGAACAAAGTACCCTTGGTAGTGTCAATAGAAGGCAGTGTTATTACCTCATCACTGGGGTAAATAAATGTTGATGGACTTAAATTATGATAATCTTTCAAGCAATCCAATGGCTTGAACCCTAAAAGGCGAAGATGATGACTTGAAACCCTCTTCACATCAGACAATTCACGAACAGAAAATTTAACAGCTTTACTGCACAAACATGAATACATGAGAGTGCTTTAAGATCACAAATATAAGCATCAAACTGAACAAGAAAACAAATAATGGAAAGATTGGTGAAGAAATCAGGAAGCAGGTACTGGAAGTATAATACAAATAAATCTAGAAACTAAAAAATACATTATTACATGACATTGTATAAACATATGTGTACTTACTCATTGTATAGCTGAAAGCGCTCTTGGGGAGCCTGAAGAAGGGCCCCGGTGTCATTGCATATGAAAGACCTTTCAGTCTGTATAAACAATTAAACATCATTTTATGTGTTAAGAAAATGTCAGCAAAAAGTAACTGCAAGAAAAGAGTTGCACTGTAAATCTTCCCTCATAAAAGGAAGTTAATAACAACGAAAACTCTCAGAAGAAGAAGAAAAAAGCGCAAAGATTGTGTACAATATGTGTAAGTGTTGAATGTTCTGTTATGCTGATTGTGTACAATATGTGGAAGTGGTGAATGTCCTGTTGTGCCCAAGAGGCACAGAAATGCTTAGGCCTCCTTTGGTTCATAGGATGAGTACTATAGGAATAGGAAAATCATAGGAAATGAGACGGCATGTATCTCAAATCCTATAGGAAAAGAGACGTCATTTGATGCATAGGATAGGAATTTTTCCATTGAGTCTAGGCTAATGTTTTTTTCCTTCGAAATGTTAAGGATTGGTTCCTATCCTATATAGGAATAGGAATCGGCTAATGTTTTTTTTTTTCCTTTGAAATAGGAATGCATTCGTACAAACTAAAGGGCTTCAGAGGATTTTTTCCTACAAAATTCCTGTAAACCAAAGGAGGCCTTAATCTATAATAGTACTCCTCTACACAATGACCAGTCCTTGATATATTTCTTTTTTGTGTGGCAGACACATGGCATCTCAACCTCAACTACCTTGAAGGTCGATATGCATGACCATAAAATAGTAGCTCTATGATACAATCAGATTATATCATGTAGCTCTAGATTCTTCAATCATGAATCTGACTAATTTGCTGCTGCCTTCCATCCATTAGGTCAAATCAATTTTCCAAATACCGTCGGCGTACTTCTTCTGAATGGAATCTTAGCAGCTCTCCTGCTAACTTTCAAAAAAAAAAATCCAGATACCAACAGTGTGGCTGTGTAACTTCTCTAGCCATGTGACAATTACTGGTTATTAATTATTATTGACCATTTTGCAGCAAAGGTGCAGGGACACAGTACACTTGGAGAGAGCTTCGAGAGGGCATCAGAAAAGAATCCATGACCTGGTGGGGGCGTATGCCCCCACGTTATGGTCATGGCCCTGGGCAATGCAGCCAGCCAGTATGCTCAGGATAACAATATGGCTGTCCATTCAGGACGGAATAGGATAGAGATTAGTTAGTTTGCTAACTATTTGGATATGGCTAGTACCACTAGAGATACGACTAGTAGTAGTTACAGCAGGATAGATGCATGTGCCAACGCCGTACATGTATGGGGAAACCTGTTAGATTAAGGAAGCTCTTAGCTCTTAATTATTCTTGGTGCATCTTAAGTTTGAATTGAGATCCAACTTGTGGATCAAGTTAGTTGTACTATATAAGGGAATATCATGTAACCGTTTTAGGCAATCAATCAGATAAAGTTCCAATAAGCATTACAGCCTGTCCTCCACATCCAAGGACAAAGTGAGTGCCCTATCCCTAGTTTCCAAACCATTATCCTATTCTTCTGCAATTTATCGGGTTGTGGACCAAGGTCCATAACACCCCAAAACCAAATTGTGTGTTTGCATCTCCAGGTACTGAGGTAAATGCACACTCAAAAATCTGGAAGTGATGGGTACTGATCCTATACACAGGTTAGCGGTTGTGTCAATCTTTTGTCCCTATCATGGTAAAATATTGACGTTTTGTAATCTGGGTCTATAATAAATCAGTTACCACACTGTCAGACTATAGAATGTTGCATCATCAACCATGAAAACATTTTCACTTCCCTGTCAAACAAACCAAATATCCTTACAAATTAGAGCAGGAAAAAGATTCTGAGCTACCCTCCATATTACAAATACCTGTTCTGGAAATGCCTTAAGTCAAAGTTTTCAAGCTTCAACTAGAATAAATATTGTTTCAAATATTTAGATTGAGAACTTGTAGACCATATCCATATGCTTACATTTGTCTCGAAAAGTATTCATACTACGATAATTTTCTTGTGTTATGTATGTATAGTTGTATACTAGAGTAAAAATTAGTGGTCAAAGGTAAATCTTGAAAACCATGTCAATATCCAAAACGACATGTATTTGTGATACAGAGGGGGTATGACTTAAGACTACTGTAAGCTTGTCACAACTTTTGTAATGATAGCATAACAAACTATGAAGGTGCATGGGCAAAATCCAAAAAAGAAAGCAACAAAGAACATAATATTTTTCATAGAGCATAACTTTACCTTTAATGGAAGGTTACTGATCGAGTCAAGCCACGTAATCGTCCCTACAAATATAGAAGTAACATAGTTATGCTTAAGTTGCAACATGTAAACAAGCATGTGAAAGACAGTCAGAGCATACCTGGAGCAGTTGGACGGATTAGCGCATATGTGTTCACCTCTATGCAAACATCATTTGTAATTGCAAATGAGAGAGTTTTGACTTTGCGCTTCTTCATCATTCGCTTTCTCAGTTGATCAGTCATATCCTCCAGCCTTCAAAGAGCAATACTAGAATGAGGCTCAAGTAAGTGGGTCTAAACTAAACTATCTACTAAAGTAAAGCATAAGCATAACCTGCCATAATGATGAGGGTAACAGACAGGTAGCATAAAAATTATCATGAATACCAAGAGATGCTAAGATATAGCTAGAGCCTCTGAAAGCTCTACAGAGTTAGCTGACCATTCTTGTTATTGTACCAAGGGAAAAAATCCATTCAGGTTTTTGTTCTCAGATCTGGTTCTGAGACGCAGAATATTTCCATTCAACAGAGTTGAAAGCTCCCACTCGAGCACCAACATTTTGTCTTTATTCTTTTCTTTGTGCAAAGTAATTAGAAGAATAAGATGCTATTGAGTATTTACATTTGTATCAACAAGACAAAAGAAACAATCAACAAGTAAATTGGTGCTTAAAGAAAGAAAAATACTTTTCACCAGCAGATGGCACGTACTGCAGTACTTCATCTCCCTCCAGACCAATCAACTCCTGGGAGATGGAAGTTGCTTAGCATTTGGCACTGATACGAGGAGAAAGGGGAGCTGCGAAGACTTACTGCGTAAAACAGGGACATGTTGAAGTCCTCATCGGGCCTACTCAATGGAAGAAGTTCGATAGACAGGCCCAGATCTTTTGCATCCTGAAGGTAGGCAAGTAATTATCGAACAAAAACATAAGATCATTAGGAACACACCATATTGATTTGCATCTGTGGGTTGCTTGGTGTGAAAACAGAATAGATGTATGTGTCATAGACAAACTTTTGCACGTTGAATTGTGGTCCTAATCATATCAGCCTTTGCTGCTCCTGTAATACCACCAAAAGGATCATCCTCATTGGTGAATATGAGGATTCTCTTACTCACAGTCTTCACAGATCTGACGAATGAAAAAAGAAGAAAGGAAAATCACTGAAATTAAACCATATAGGTGTTAACCATTACATTAGATTATGCTTCAACATTCAACAGAACACTGTTAAAGCACCTAAAGTATATTGCATTCACTTATAACAAATAAGTATAATGTGCACAATGATCTAGCTGATGCAAACTAGATCATTGTGCATAATATACAGAAATTTAAGCTTTACTGCTGAACTGTATCCCCCAAGAAAGCTATAGATAATACTTGTCATGTATACAGGCTACACCTCTACAAAGATGTTAGGCAACTGGGATGTGTTAATTGATATAAACTACGGCATCTGAGAAACAAAGGAGAAACGTGAAGTTACCCTTTGCGCAGCAGTGCCTGTGCAACCCAAAGAGCATTGTACAGGGTATTCTCTCGAGATCCAGAGGTTATTCCATACCGGCTTCCAATGTTATTCATAAAAGAATCTTGCACAGGTGAAAACAGAGATTATAATGAAAACATAATTGCTGAGTTCTCTCATACACAGGTACCCTACTCCAATTTTATCCATAGAGCCTTTCTGTTCAGGCCAAAACAAAATGAAATAAACATCATGCTTACAATGTTCATGTACTGCTATCCTAGCTAACTTTCTAAAAACATGGTTGCCTTAGAATTTTTTAGTGAGCAAGAGGATACAAAAGATGAAATCAACATGAGATGTAAAATGACAGAATCAGTTGAGATAATACAATCTCTGAGTTTCAGTCTTGTAGCATGTTTTTTATGCATGTCTGTTATGGTATGAGTAAACCATCCAACTGTACAATTTCAAATTTCCTGCAAGTGTTAAATTATACAAATCTGCTACATGGAACTAGCCCAGCATGCATATCACTCGAACTCCGATCAACTGTCCAAAAAGAACAATTCATTAAGTAGCATTACCTTCTACACAAGAAAATTCTTTAATCAGTCTTGCATCAGGCCTATCAAGTTGCTCTCTTTCTGTGACATTGTAAACATATACACCAGCCAGCTCCTGTAAATTTTTCTTTTCTTTCTGCAAGAGTTATGTGATAGCTATATCAAAGAAGGGTATCATGTAACATTAGCAGTTCCACGTCGTAAGTGTTCAAGGAGGTTGCACTTTGTAAGGAACGTCATGAAAAGAATCTTAGCAGACATTAGTAATCTACACGGTGCAAGACAAACAGTTTAGCTCAAATTTTCACACATTTAACTGTTCAATAGACAAAAGAACAAATCATAGCAACATGTCGTTATTTCAACACCTGGCAGTTGTAATCAGTTCGTTTGTTGATGAATGAAAGTGGATTTCAAAGACATAATCGAAATCTTGAAGTTCAGTGTCCATTCATCAAGCCTAGTAACAGCAGATCTATCAAGTAAAACTAGGAAGCAAAGTTGTCACAGAAAGCAATACAGCAGCGAAGATCAAGGTCTCAACTAACAGGTTGAAACTCGAAAACCTCGCCTTTGCCTGGTCCGAACAATCACTTGCAGTAAAATCAGAGGACTTGGACCAGCAAATAAATAAGCTAAATAATCAAGCGTCGAGTTCAAGCTTACAACTATGAGTAGCAACTTACGGTGTTAAAGAAACATATTGCAACTTCATCACGGGATCTCCCGATAATCTGCGTCTTCAGAGACTGCGTGATGCAGTTCACTATGGTATGGAAATGTGTCTCCTGCTTTTCATCTGCCTGCAAGAAACGACAAGAGTACAGGACCAAAACGCTCCATTACCTAGTAAACGAATATAACCACGGAACTTCACACAAACTAAATATCGGCAAATACAGCAAGCCCCTATCCTTACCATCGTATTACCCCAAATCATTCATTCTAAACCATAATCTAGAGTCCTAAACCGGAAGCAAACCCTCGAAAGCATACAGAGACCAGCTACCTACTTTGCTTCTGCCGGAAACCAGACATACTACTTGAAAGTTGTGCCACTTAGAGAAAGTTATGGTCAAAGTACATGTTATATACTGACTTAATTGCAGAACCAAAAATGCTCTGGGGCTGTGAAACTATGTGCATATAAGCTGTCTGTGCTTCACCTTGGCGGCGTTGGCGGGCGTGAACATCTTGGGCGAGGCGTCTATGAGGTAGACGACCATCTCCTTGTTGGCCTCCCTCTCCTGCATCCGAAACCAGCACACGCCAGCATCAAAACAAATCGCGACGCACGCAGCAATCGAACCCAAGATGGAAAATGGGGGCGAAGGAAAGCGCGGAGCAGGGAGCGTACATGGAGGTTGTCGTCGTCCTCGTCGCTGTCGTCGCGGAAGATGCCCTCGGGGTCCAGGTCCATGGCGCCAGCCGGAACTAAACCCTTGCGGTGGAAGAAGGGCGCGCGTGGGGAACCCTTCCGATAGCTTCTGGAACCTTCCTGGTCGGCCGAGAACGAGGCGAGTCTTCCTGGTCACGGGAGTCGCGAGGCGACGCGGTGGCGTCCGAGTCCTGGACGAGTGGCGGCGCCCTCCCCGTCGGCGGAGACCTGGAGGAGCGGCGGCTGGCGGGAGTGGGGGAAACTCGGGGACGAATTTTTTATTTATTTTTTACGGCGGGGACGGTCATATATTGGCAGAGGCCCACACGCCCAGTCCACTCCAGCCCACCTCCACGACTCCACTGTTCAAAAGCATGCATATACTCACTCCGTTCTAAATACTCCCTCCGGTCCAAAATATAAACCTTTATAGAGATTTTATCAGGGGGCTATATACAAAACAAAATGAGTGAATTTTCACTTTAAAATATATTTATACCAGTAGAATGTCCGTGTGTTGCTACGGACTACGATGCATATAAATAAATTCAACAAATGTTTAAGGTTGTCTTCAAAATCAAATCCCATTTCTTCCTAATAAGTCCGGGTGTGTTCAGATATCAAATAGGCGCCCAACCAGCTTCCAAAATTCAACTGCTAGATAGTTCGGGCTCCCTAAATTCAACCCATGTATAGGAAAGAAGTATGATTATCCGGAATATCGACCATGTTATCTCGAACACATGATCCCAACACAAAAAACCCACCTCACAAAGCATCCTTCCCTTCTCTTATCGGACCCTTCCTTTCCCACTTGGTTTCCCACCGTATCGGAACATTTATGGCCGGAGCCTTCTTCAAAATCAGATGATACCCACCTCATCTTCAATCATGGTATCCTCTCTACTTCATACCATACTTTCCCACGGACCGCCAAGGAGGAGTCCCTCGCCAACTACCCCACTCTCCGCCCTTATCTACCGCCGCCATCAAGGGGCAGGCGACGTGCGCTACCCTTAAGCCCGTGCCCCTACGAGCCAAGAAGTGAGATCTACGCCTCCTTAGCCATTGCCACCTTGTACGTATAGTTGAATGGTGTGCATTGCCATGAAACAAAAATATGATGTCCATTATTGGGCATGCAACTGATACGTCAACATGTCCATTATTAACTCTTGAAGCAACCAATATGCATTTACCTTTCTATCCTAAGTTCCTAACCAAAAAAATTGTATGACTTGATGAAAAAAACTGATCACTCATGCAATTGCTGCAAAGATGTATCTAATGAAATGTAATTTGTCACATTTTTTAAAGTAAGGAAATTGTTTCGCTCACATGGCTGGAACTTTTGTTCTAAAGTTGGAAATTATTTGACGCTGAAATGAATGTATCTAGATGCCATTTCAGCATCAAGTAATTCCGGATGTAGGGAGTATATTTTTTTGCTCTTAAGAAATAATTGGACTAAAAGGAAAAAAAGGAAAGAATATCAGGGTATGAGATTTGGAAAGGATGGATAGAAACTAATTGAAGGCACATTGTTATTAACAGATATCAAACAACACTCTTTATGTTGCAAAAAGGAACCTCCTTTGATGTCTTATAAGCTAATTCAGTCTCCAATATATGCACTTTTATTGCCTTATACAAAAATAAAAAAATAAAGTATACCTCCATATGTTTATACTACATGGAAAATATTTATTAGGGGAAATGGCCAATAAAGCATGACTACAGTTTAAAAGTTCCATCCCAAAATTAGATATACTAAGAGGAGTGGGGACATCTAGGAAAACATATGAATCCGACAGGATAATAACTTTCAGGGATTCAGACACATGAATGGATTGAATACAACAAATCCTTATCATTTTAGCTAACCAATTAATTACCTCCATTCTCAGTAATTCAACTACTCACTTTGGAGCTAGTACTCAACTTCAGTATTTATAGTGTGCAATCAGAATCGTATCAACCAAAGAACCTTTACCATTCTACTATTGACATCATGCTTGATTCAACCACTTGATGCACGATCAAAAGTACTAAAATGGCAGTGTTTCGGGAATTTCTCGGTAAACCAAAAGGATTAGTTAATGTAACCAAACTGTTGGGGAACGTTGCATGGGAAACAAAAAAATCCTACGCACACCGCAAGACCTATCCATGGTGATGATCATCTATGAGAGGGGATATCGGATCCACATACCCTTGTAGATCGCTAAGCGGGAAGCGTTAAGAAACACGGTTGATGTAGTCGAACGTCTTCGCGATCCGAATCACAAGCGTCCCATGAACTCCGTCCCAATCTAGCGCCGAATGGACGGCACCTCCGCGTTCAGCACACATGCAGCTCGATGACGATCTCCGCCTTCTTGATCCAGCAAGAGAGACGAAGAGGTAGCTCAATTCTCCGGCAGCACGACGGCGTGGCGGTGATGGTGGTGGAGCTACTCCGGCAGGGCTTTGTCGTACCGTACCGAACTAGCTATGGGGTGTCATCAAGTGGTGGAGGGACAGAGGTTGCGCCTTGGCTTGAGGTGTCAAAAGCCTCTCTCACCTCCACTATAGATAGGAGAGAGGGGAGGGGTGGCGCCCTAGGGCAAGGCCCTAGGGTTCGGCCGGCGCAACAAGAGAGGGAGGACTCCTCCAACACAACTTGGAAGGAGTCCTCCTTTCCAATTCGGGTTTGGCCCACCCTCCTTTCCCGAAATAGGCTTCCTTAGGCTGGCCACCAGCCCACTAAGGGCTGGTACGCCACCCTTGGGCCTCTTTGGTTCTCTCCCGGGTGGGTGGACCCTCCCGGTAGAACTCGAGAACCCATTCGTCACTCCCGGTACTTTACCGGTAATGCCCGAAAACCTTTAGGAAGCCAAATGGATACTTCCTATATATCAATCTTCATCTCCGGACCATTTCGAAAACCCACGTGACGTTCGGGATCTCATCCAGGACTCCGAACAACCTTCGATTACCAACATCAATAATTCAACTATACCGAAACGTCACCGAACCTTAAGTGTGCAGACCTTGCGGGTTGGAGAACTATGTAGACATGACCAAGACACTCTACGGTCAATATCCAATAGCGGGACCTGGATGCCCATATTGGATCATACACATTCTACGAAGATCTTTATCGGTTGAACCTCTATGTCAAGGATTCAGTTAATCCCGTATAACATTCCCTTTGTCCTTCAGTATGTTACTTGCCCGAGATTCGAACGTGGGTATCTCCATACCTATTTCAATCTCGTTACCGGTAAGTCTCTTTACTCGTTCCGTAATACAAGATCCCATGGCTAACTCTTTAGTCACATTGCTTGCAAGGCTTGTTTGTGATGTTGTATTACCGAGTGGACCCCGAGATACCTCTCCGTCATACGGAGTGACAAATCCCAGCCTTGATCCATGCTAACTCAATGGACACCTTCGGAGATACATGTAGAGCACCTCTATAGTCACCCAGTTACGTTGCGACGTTTGATACACACAAGGCTGTTGGAAATATGCCCTAGGGGCAATGATAAAATAGTTATTATTATATTTCTTGTTTCAAGATAATCGTTTATTATCCATGCTACAATTGTATCGAATGAAAACATAGATACATGTGTGGATACATAGACAAAACAATGTCCCTAGCAAGCCTCTAGTTGGCTAGCCAGTTGATCAAGGATAGTCAAGGTTTTCTAACTATATGCAAGTGTTGTCACTTGATAATTGGATCACATCATTAGGAGAATCATGTGATGGACTAGACCCAAACTATGAACGTAGCATGTGATCGTGTCATTTTGTTGCTATTGTTTTCTGTGTGTCAAGTATTTATTCCTATGACCATGAGATCATATAACTCACTGGCACTGGAGGAATACCTTGTGTGTATCAAACGTCGCAACGTAACTGGGTGACTATAAAGGTGCTCTACAGCTATCTCCGAAGGTGTCCGTTGAGTTAGTATGGATCAAGACTGGGATTTGTCACTCCGTGTGACGGAGAGGTATCTCGGGGCCCACTCGGTAATACAACATCACACATAAGCCTTACAAGAAATGTGACTAAGTGTAAGTCACGGAATCTTGTATTAGAGAACGAGTAAAGAGACTTGCCGGTAACGAGATTGAAATAGGTATGCGGATACCGACCATCAAATCTCGGGCAAGTAACATACCGAAGGACAAAGGGAATGACATACGGGATTATATGAATCCTTGGCACTGAGGTTCAACCGATAAGATCTTCGGAGAATATGTAGGATCCCATATGGGCATCCAGGTCCCCCTATTGTATATTGACCGAGGAGTGTCTCGGGTCATGTCTACATAGTTCTCGAACCCGCAGGGTCTGCACACTTAAGGTTCGATGATGTTTTTAGTATAGTTGAGTTATATGTGTGGTTACCGGATGTTGTTCGGAGTCCCGGATGAGATCACGGACGTCACGAGGGTTTCTGGAATGGTCCGGAAACAAATATTGATATATAGGATGGGTTCATTTGGTCACCGCAAAGTTTCGGGCATTTCCGCTAGTGTACCGGGAGTGACGAATGGGTTACGGGTGTTCACCTGGAGGGGCCCACCCACCCGAAAGTGAGCCCAGTGACCCTAGGGTGGCGCACCAGCCCTTAGTGGGCTGGTGAGGCCATCCCAATAGGGCCATGGCGCCACAAGTGGAAAAACACCAAAGGACAGAAAAAAAGGAAAGAGGGAGGTGGGAAGGGAGAGGAGGACTCCTCCTTCCCAAACCAAATTGGAGTAGGAGTCCTCCTCTCCACTTTGGCCGGCGCACCAAGGGGCCCCTTGAGCCCCAAGGCTAGCCCCTCCCCTCCTCCTATATATACTGGTGGTTTTAGGGTTTTTGAGACACAACTTTGCCACGTGCAACTCAAACCTATACCACGTAGTTTTACCTCTAGATCGGATTTCTGCGGAGCTCGGGCGGAGCCCTGCAGGAGTAGATCACCACCACCACCGGAGCACCGTCACGTTGCCGGAGAACTCATCTACTTCTCCGTCTCTCTTGCTGGATCAAGAAGGTCGAGATCGTCATCGAGCTGTACGTGTGCTGAACACGGAGGTGTCGTCCGTTCGGTGCTAGATCGGAACGGATCGTGGGACGGATCGTGGGACGACGGTGATTTGAATCACAAAGCTGTACCACTACATCAACCACGTTTCTTAACGCTTCACGCTTAGCGATCTACAAGGGTATGTAGATCTAATCTCCTCTCGTAGATGGACATCACCATGATAGGTCTTCGTGTGCGTAGGAAATTTTTTGTTTCCCATGCAACATTCCCCAACAAAGGCATTCCTCCAATGTTAGTGAGTTACATGATCTCATAGTCATATGAATGTATACTTGACATGCATAAAATAGTAGTAATAAAATAACATGATCACATGGTACATTTATAGTTTGGATCTTGTCCATCACATCATTCTCTTAATGATGTGATCCCGTTATCAAGTGACAACACTTGTCTATGGCTAGGAAACCTTAACCATCTTTGATCAACGAGCTAGTCAACTAGAGGCTTACTAGGGACAGTGTTTTGTCTATGTATCCACACATGTATTTGTGTTTCCATTCAATACAATTCTAGCATGGATAATAAATGATTATCTTGAAACATGAAATATAATAATAAATATTTTATTATTGCCTCTAGGGCATATTTCCAACAGTCTCCCACTTGCACTAGAGTCAATAATCTAGCTTCACATCTCTATGTGATTTATAGTGTAACGAATCTAACACCCATACAGTTCTGGTATTGATCATGTTTTCTCGTGGAAGAGGCTTAGTTAGCGGATATGCAATATTCAGATCTGTGTGCACTTTGCAAATATTTATGTCCTCCTCCTTGATGTAATCGCGGATGGCATTGAAGCGTCGCTTTATGTGCATTGTCCTCTTGTGAAACCTTGGTTCCTTGGCTAGAGCAATGGCACGAGTGTTGTCACATAAGAGATTTATTGGATCCAGTGTACCTGGCACAACTCCAAGATTTGTCATGAACTACTTCATCCAGACACCCTCTTTAGCCGCCTCCGAGGTAGCTATGTACTCCGCTTCGCATGTAGAATCAGCTATGACGCTCTTCTTGGAACTGCACCAGCTTACCACATCCCCGTTGAGAATAAATATGTATCCGGTTTGAGACTTAGAGTCATCAGGATCAGTGACGAAGCTTGCATCGACGTAACCCTTTACGACGAGCTCTTTGTCACCACCATAAACAAGAAACATTTCCTTAGTCCTTTTCAGGTACTTCAGAATATTCTTGACCGCTATCTCATGTCCCACAAGCGTATGGGATCGCAACAGTTTTCGAGGGTAGAGTATTCAACCCAAATTTATTGATTCGCTCACAAGGGGAAGCCAAAGAATTTTCTCAAGTATTAGCAGCTGAGTTGTCAATTCAACCACACCTGAAATATTAGTGTCTGCAAGCAAAGTATCAGTAGCAAGGTAGTATGATAGCAATGGCACTAGAAAAAGCTTTGACAATTCCCAGCAATGGCGCCAGAAAAGGCCCTGTTGACGGGATGTTAGCGCCAACAAAGTCTTGGAACAAGTAATAGCAAAGTACCAAGGAACAGTAGTAGCAGCAACAACAAAGTAACAAGTAACAACAGTAGTGACAGCAGCAAAGTGACAGCAGCAACAAAGTGGCCCAATCCCTCTTGTAGCAAGGGACAAGCCTAGGCAAAGTAACGTAGCGAGAACCAGTAGTAAAAGACTCATAGGCAGTGGATCGGTGATGGATGAGTGTGACGGATGTGATTCATCATGTAACAGCTATAACACAGAGAGATATGTGGCTAGCTCCCATTCATCAATCTAATGTAGGCATGCATTCCGTATGTAGTCATACGTGCTTAGGGAAAAGAACTTGCATGACATCTATTGTCCATCCCTCCCGTGGCAGCGGGGTCCTAATGGAAACTACGGGATATTAAGGTTATCCTTTTAATAAAGAACCGGACCAACGCATTAACACGCGGTGAATACATGAACTCCTCATACTATGGTCATCTCCGGGAGTGGTTCCGGCTATTGTCACTCCGGGGTTGCCGGGTCATAACACATAGTAGGTGACTACAACTTGCAAGATAGGATCTAAAACACACATATATTGGCGACAGCATAATAGGTTCAGATCTGAAATCATGGCACTCGGGCCCTAGTGGCAAGCATTAAGCATAGCCAAGTAGTAGCAACATCAATCTAGAACATAGTGGATACTAGGGATCAATCCCCGTCAAAAACTAACTCGATTACATGATAGATCTCATCCAACTCATCACCGTCCAGCAAGCCTACGATGAGATTACTCACGAACGATGAAGAGCATCATGGAATTGTCGATGGTGAAAGGTTGACGATGACGATGGCGACGATTTCCCCTCTCCGGAGTCCGAAACGGACTCCAAATCTGCCCTCCAGATGAAGAACAGGATGTGGCGGCGCCTACGTATCGCAAAACATGATGAAACCTTCTCTCTGATTTTTTTCCAGGTGAAACGGAAGATATAGGACTGAGATTGGTGGCGGTGGTGCCACGTGGGCCCCACAAGCCCTCATGGCGCGGCCATAGGGGGTGGCCGCGGCCCAGGGGCTTGTGGCCCACTGGCACGCCCCCTCACGTGGAACTTTGCGCACGTATTTTTCTTTTATTCCAGAAAAAATCTTCGTAAATTTTCAGGACGTTCTGAGAACTTTCATTTCTGCACAAAAACAACACCATGGCAATTCTGCTAAAAACAGCGTCAGTCCGGGTTAGTTCCATTCAAATCATGCAAATTAGAGTCCAAAACACGGGCAAAAGAGTTCAGACAAGTAGATACGACGGAGACGTATCAACTCCCCCAAGCTTAAAGCCTTGCTTGTCCTCAAGCAATTCAGTTGACAAACTGAGAGAGACAAAAGAAAAACTTTGACGAACTCTGTTTGATCTTGTTGTTGCAACTATGTCTAACTCATAACCAGAATTTCAGCAACATCACAAGCAAACCACATAAGCAAATGACATCTAGGTCTCACGGCAAACTCATATCAATGGCATAATCAACTAGCGAGCAAATAATAATAATGCCTCAAGTGTCAACACTTCAATCAAAACAACATGAAGCAATACGAATAGATGGTATCTCACTAGATCTTTCTGAGACCGCAAAACATAAATGCAGAGCACCTTAAAAGACCAAGGGCTGACCAAACATTGTAATTCATGGCAATGAAGATCCAGTCATAGTCATACTCAACACAGTTAAAAGCAAAGCATAAAAATGACAGAGGTGCTCTCTAATTGGTGCTTTTGTAAGAGGAGGATGACTCAACAGGAACATAAATAGACAGGCCCTTCGCAGAGGGAAGCGTTGATTTGCAGAGGTGCCAAAGCTCAAGCTTTGAAAACAAAGATAATAGTTTTGGGTGGCATGCTTTCATTGTCAATGCAATGACTAAGAGTTCTCAACATCTTCCATGCTACACATGCTATAGGCGGTTCCCAAACAGAAAAGTAAAGTTTTGACTCCCCACCACCAATCAATCACACTCCATGGCTAGCCGAATCCTCGGGTACCGTCCATACCAACAACAATCCTAGGGGAGTTTTGTTTGCAATTATTTTTCGATTTGAGCATGGAACTGGGAATTCCAATTACCGGCCCCTGTCTCGTGAATGATAGTGAATAAACACATATCGAGGATAACACGCCTAGCATGGAAGATACCAATAGCCCTCTGTCACCACATGAGCGGTTCGTGCATGCAAAACAGATTATTTCTTGAAGGTTTAGAGAGTGGCACATGCAAATTTACTTGGAACGGCAGGTAGATACCGCACATAGGTAGGTATGGTGGACTCATGTGGCACAACTTTGGGTTTATGGAGGTGGATGCACAAGCAGTATGCCTGCTTAGTACAAGTGAAGGCTAGCAAAAGACTGGGAGGCGACCAACTAGAGAGCGACAACAGTCATCAAAATGCATTGAGAGTAACTAACATTGAGTGCAAGCATGAGTAGGACATAAATCACCATGAACATGAACATCATAGAGGCTATGTTGATTTTGTTTCAACTACATGCGTGAACATGCGCCAAGTCAAACCACTTGAAACATTCAAAGGAGGATACCACCCTATCATACTAAATCATAGTCATCTCAATATTCATGTTGGCAACCAAGGCAAACCATTATAAGCTCCTAGCTAAGTAAGCATGGCATAAGCAACTATGATCTCTAAGTTGTCATTGCAAACATGTTTCTCTCACAACAAAGTTGAATCAGGCATGATGAGCTAGTCATATTTACAAAAACAAAATAGATCGAGTTCATACCAGCTTTTCGAGGCTCAGTCACTTCATCATATATCGTCATTATTGCCTTTCACTTGCACGACCGAACGATGTGAACAATAATAAGAGTGCTCGTGCATTGGACTAAAGTTGGAATCTGCAGGCAAACACAAAGGAGAAGACAAAATAATATGGCTCTTTGAAAGCTAAACAGGTATGCAAGCAAGAGCCACTAAACATTGTAACCATTATATTCTACCTTGACCCAAAGAAAAAGAAAACTATCTACACGAGAAAGCTCCCAACAAGCAAAAGAAGAAAAGAAAATGTTTTTGGTTTTTCTCAAACTAGACAGACACACGAAAAGAAAACGGGAAAAAGAAAATAAAACTAGCATGGATGATACAGTGGCAAAGTTGTTGGGGAACGTCACATGGGAAACAAAAAAATTCCTACGCGCACGAAGACCTATCATGGTGATGTCCATCTACGAGAGGGGATTTCCGATCTACGTACCCTTGTAGATCGCACAGTAGAAGCGCTAAGAAACGCGGTTGATGTAGTGGAACGTCTTCACGTCCCTCGATCCGCCCCGCGAACCGTCCCACGAACCGTCCCGCGATCCGTCCCACGATCCGCTCCGATCTAGTGCCGAACGGACGGCACCTCCGCGTTCAGCACACGTACAGCTCGACGATGATCTCGGCCTTCTTGATCCAGCAAGAGAGACGGAGAGGTAGATGAGTTCTCTGGCAACGTGCCGGCGCTCCGGAGGTTGGTGGTGATCTAATCTCAGTAGGGCTCCGCCCGAGCTCCGTAGAAACGCGATCTAGAGGTAAAACCGTGGAGGTCTGTGGTCGGGCTGCCGTGGCAAAAGTTGTCTCAAATCAGCCCTAAAACCCCACTATATATAGGAGGGAGGGAGGGGAGGAGGCAGCCTCAAAACCTAAAGGTTTGGCCGAAATTGGAGGTGGAGGAGTCCTACTCCAATCCTACTTGGAGTAGGATTCCACCTTCCCACTTGGAAACTCTTTCCACCTTGTGTTTTTTCCTTCTCAAACCTTATGGGCCTTAGTGGGAACTTATTCCAGCCCACTAGGGGCTGGTTTATCTCTTCACATAGCCCATGAGACCCCTTGGGGCATGACACCCCTCCTGATGGTCCCCGGCACCCCTCCCGGCACTCCTAGTACACTACCAATGAGCCTGAAACTTTTCCGGTAATGCACGAAAACCTTCCGGTAACCAAATGAGGTCATCCTATATATCAATCTTCATTTCTGGACCATTCCGGAAACCCTCGTGACGTCTGTGGTCTCATCCGGGACTCCGAACAACATTCGGTAACCAACCATATAACTCAAATACGCATAAAACAACGTCGAACCTTAAGTGTGCAGACCCTGCGGGTTCGAGAACTATGTAGACATGACCCGAGAGACTCCTCGGTCAATATCCAATAGCGGGACCTGGATGCCCATATTGGATCCTACATATTCTACGAAGATCTTATCGTTTGAACCTCAGTGCCAAGGATTCATATAATCCCGTATGTCATTCCCTTTGTCCTTCGGTATGTTACTTGCCTGAGATTCGATCGTCAGTATCCGCATACCTATTTCAATCTCGTTTACCGGCAAGTCTCTTTAGTCGTTCCGCAATACAAGATCTCGAAACTTACACTAAGTCACATTGCTTGCAAGGCTTATGTGTGATGTTGTATTACCGAGTGGGCCCCGAGATACCTCTCCGTCATACGGAGTGACAAATCCCAGTCTTGATCCATACTAACTCAATGAACACCTTTGGAGATACCTGTAGAGCATCTTTATAGTCATCCAGTTATGTTGCGACGTTTGATACACACAAAGCATTCCTCCGGTGTCAGTGAGTTATATGATCTCATGGTCATAGGAACAAATACTTGACACACAGAAAATAGTAGCAACAAAATGACACGATCAACATGCTACGTCTATTAGTTTGGGTCTAGCCCATGACATGATTCTGCTAATGATGTGATCCCGTTATCAAGTAACAACACTTGCCTATGGCCAGGAAACCTTGACCATCTTTGATCAACGAGCTAGTCAACTAGAGGCTTACTAGGGACAATGTTTTGTCTATGTATCCACACAAGTATTGTGTTTCCAATCAATACAATTATAGCATGGATAATAAACGATTATCATGAACAAAGAAATATAATAATAACTAATTATTATTGCCTCTAGGACATATTTCCAAGAGTCTCCCACTTGCACTAGAGTCAATAATCTAGTTTACATCACCATGTGATTCCAACGAATCCAACACCCATATAGTTATGGGGTCTCATCACGTCTTGCTCGTGAGAGAGGTTTTAGTCAACGGTTCTGAAACTTTCAGATCCGTGTGTTCTTTACAAATCTTTATGTCATCTTGTAGATGCTGCTACTATGTGCTATTCAGAAATACTCCAAACATCTACTCTACTATACGAATCCGTTTCACTACTCATAGTTATTCGGATTAGTGTCAAAGCTTGCATCGACGTAACCCTTTACGACGAACTCTTTAACCACCTCCATAATCGAGAAAACTTCCTTAGTCCATCAGTTATTAAGGATAAATTTTGACCGCTGCTAGTGATTCAATCATGGATCACTCTCTGTACCTCTCAACAGACTTTTAGTCAAGGCACACATTAGGCGCGGTACCCAGCATGGCATGCTTTAGAGTCTACGGCTAAGGCATAGAAGACGATCTTCGTCTATTCTCTTTATTCTGCCGTGGTCGGGTTTTGAGTCTTACTCAAATTCACACCTTACAGCACAGTCAAGAACTCTTTCTTTGCTGATCTATTTCGAATTCCTTCAAAAAACTTGTCAAGGCATGCATCTTGTTGAAACTTCTATTAAGCGTTTTGATCTATCTGTTGGGGAACGTCGCATGGGAAACAAAAATTTTCCTACGCGCATGAAGACCTATCATGGTGATGTCCATCTACGAGAGAGGATGAGTGATCTACGTACCCTCGTAGACCGTACAGCAGAAGCGTTAAAGAACGCGGTTGATGTAGTGGAACGTCCTCACGTCCCTCGATCCGCCCCGCGAACTATCCCGCGATCAGTCCCACGATCTAGTACCGAACGGACGGCACCTCCGCGTTCAGCACACGTACAGCTCGACGATGATCTCGGCCTTCTTGATCCAGCAAGAGAGACGGAGAGGTAGAAGAGTTCTCCGGCAGCGTGACGGCGCTCCGGAGGTTGGTGATGACCTTGTCTCAGCAGGGCTCCGCCCGAGCTCCGCAGAAACGCGATCTAGAGGAAAAACCGTGGAGGTATGTGGTCGGGCAGCCGTGGAAAAGTCGTCTCAAATCTGCCCTAAAACCTCCGTATATATAGGTGGGAGGGAGGGGGCCTTGCCTTGGGGTCCAAAGACCCTCAAGGGGGTCGGCCGAGCCAAGGGGGAGGACTCTCCCCCCCCCCCAAACCGAGTTGGACTAGGTTTGGTGGGAGGGAGTCCTCCTCCCTTCCCACCTCCTCTTTTTTTTTCCTCTTGATTTTTCTTCTCTTGGCGCATAGGCCACTTGTGGGCTGTCCCACCAGCCCACTAAGGGCTGGTGTGTCTCCCCCAAGGCCTATGGGCTTCCCCGGGGTGGGTTGCCCCCCCGGTGAACTCCCGGAACCCATTCGTCATTCCCGGTACATTCCCGGTAACTCCAAAAACCTTCCGGTAATCAAATGAGGTCATCCTATATATCAATCTTCGTTTCCGGACCATTCCGGAAACCCTCGTGACGTCCGTGATCTCATCCGGGACTCCGAACAACATTCGGTAACCAACCATATAACTCAAATACGCATAAAACAACGTCGAACCTTAAGTGTGCAGACCCTACAGGTTCGAGAACTATGTAGACATGACCCGAGAGACTCCTCGGTCAATATCCAATAGCGGGACCTGGATGCCCATATTGGATCCTACATATCCTACGAAGATCTTATCGTTTGAACCTCAGTGCCAAGGATTCGTATAATCCCGTATGTCATTCCCTTTGTCCTTCGGTATGTTACTTGCCCGAGATTCGATCGTCAGTATCCGCATACCTATTTCAATCTCGTTTACCAGCAAGTCTCTTTACTCGTTCCGTAATACAAGATTCCGCAACTTACACTAAGTTACATTGCTTGCAAGGCTTGTGTGTGATGTTGTATTACCGAGTGGGCCCCGAGATACCTCTCCGTCACACGGAGTGACAAATCCCAGTCTTGATCCATACTAACTCAACTAACACCTTCGGAGATACCTGTAGAGCATCTTTATAGTCACCCAGTTACGTTGCGACGTTTGATACACACAAAGCATTCCTCCGGTGTCAGTGAGTTATATGATCTCATGGTCATAGGAATAAATACTTGACACGCAGAAAATAGTAACAACAAAATGACACGATCAACATGCTACGTCTATTAGTTTGGGTCTAGTCCATCACGTGATTCTCCCAATGACGTGATCGAGTTATCAAGCAACAACACCTTGTTCATAATCAGAAGACACTGACTATCATTGATCAACTGGCTAGCCAACTAGAGGCATGCTAGGGATGGTGTTTTGTCTATATATCCACACATGTAAATGAGTCTTCATTCAATACAATTATAGCATGGATAATAAACTGTTATCTTGATACAGGAATTATAATAATAACAATATTTATTATTGCCTCTAGGGCATAATTCCAACAGTCTCCCACTTGCACTAGAGTCAATAATCCAGCCCTCACATCACCATGCGAATTACATTGTAATAAATCTAACACCCATACAGTTCTGGTGTCGATCATGTTTTGGCCGTGGAAGAGGTTTAGTCAGCGGGTCTGCTACATTCAGATCCGTGTGCACTTTGCATATATTTACGTTCTCTTCCTCGACGTAGTCGCGGATGAGGTTGAAGCGTCGTTTGATGTGTCTGGTCTTCTTGTGAAACCGTGGTTCCTTTGCTAAGGCAATGGCACCCGTGTTGTCACAGAACAAGGTTATTGGATCCAGTGCACTTGGCACCACTCCAAGATCCGTCATGAACTGCTTCATCCAGACACCCTCCTTAGCCGCCTCCGAGGCAGCCATGTACTCCGCTTCACATGTAGAATCTGCTACGACGCTTTGCTTGGAACTGCACCAGCTTACTGCACCCCCATTAAGAATAAGTACGTATCCGGTTTGCGACTTAGAGTCGTCCGGATCTGTGTCAAAGCTTGCATCGACGTAACCTTTTACGGCGAGCTCTTCGTCACCTCCATATACGAGAAACATCTCCTTAGTCCTTTTCAGGTACTTCAGGATATTCTTGACCGCTGTCCAGTGATCCACTCCTGGATTACTCTGGAACCTACCTGCCATACTTATGGCCAGGCTAACATCCGGTCTAGTGCACAACATCGCATACATGATAGAACCTATGGCTGAAGCATAGGGGACGGAGCGCATATGCTCTCTATCTTCATCAGTTGCTGGGCACTGAGTCTTACTCAATATCGTACCTTGTAAAACTGGCAAGAACCCTTTCTTGGACTTTTCCATTTTGAACCTCTTCAAAACTTTATCAAGGTATGTGCTTTGTGAAAGTCCTATCAGGCGTTTTGATCTATCCCTATAGATCTTAATGCCTAGAATGTAAGCAGCTTCTCCTAGGTCCTTCATAGAGAAACTTTTATTCAAGTAACCCTTTGTGCTCTCCAAAAGCTCTACGTTGTTTCCAATCAGTAATATGTCATCCACATATAATATTAGAAACGCCACAGAGCTCCCACTCACTTTCTTGTAAATACAAGATTCTCCAACCACTTGTATAAACCCAAATGCTTTGATCACCTCATCAAAGCGTTTGTTCCAACTCCGAGATGCTTGCACCAGTCCATAAATGGATCGCTGGAGCTTGCACACCTTGTCAGCATTTTTAGGATCGACAAAACCTTCGGGCTGCATCATATACAACTCTTCCTTAAGGAAACCGTTAAGGAACGCCGTTTTGACATCCATCTGCCAGATTTCATAATCGAAAAATGCAGCTATTGCTAACATGATTCTGACGGACTTAAGCATCGCCACGGGTGAGAAAGTCTCATCGTAGTCAATTCGTGGAACTTGTGAAAAACCCTTTGCCACAAGTCGAGCTTTATAAACGGTCACATTACCGTCAGCGTCCGTCTTCTTCTTAAAGATCCATTTGTTCTGAATAGCCTTGCGTACCTCAGGTAGTATCTCCAAAGTCCACACTTTGTTCTCATACATGGATCCTATCTCGGATTTCATGGCTTCCAGCCATTTGTTGGAATCTGGGCCCACCATTGTTTCTTCATAACTCGCAGGTTCATTGTTGTCTAACAACATGATCGATAAGACGGGATTACCGTACCACTCTGGAGTAGTACGTGATCTCGTCGACCTGCGTGGTTCAACAGAAACTTGAACTGGAGTTTCATGATCATCATCATTAACTTCCTCCTCAACGGCGTTGCAATGACAGAGGTTTCCCCTTGCCCTGCGCCACCATCCAGAGGGATGAGAGGTTCGACAACCTCGTCAAGTTCTATCTTCCTCCCACTCAATTCTCTCGAGAGAAACTCCTTCTCGAGAAAAGCTCCGTTTTTAGCAACAAACACTTTGCCCTCGGATTTGAGATAGAAGGTGTACCCAACTGTCTCTTTTGGGTAACCTATGAAGACGCACTTCTCCGCTTTGGGTTCCAGCTTTTCAGGTTGAAGCTTTTTGACATAAGCATCGCATCCCCAAACTTTAAGAAACGACAACTTTGGCCTTTTGCCATACCACAGTTCATATGGTGTCGTCTCAACGGATTTTGATGGTGCCCTATTTAAAGTGAATGCAGCTGTTTCTAATGCATAACCCCAAAATGATAACGGCAAATCAGTAAGAGACATCATAGATCGCACCATCTCTAACAAAGTACGATTAAGACGTTCGGACACACCATTACGCTGTGGTGTTCCAGGCGGTGTTAACTGCGAAACAATTCCACATTGTCTTAAGTGAGCACCAAACTCGAAACTCAGATATTCACCCCCACGATCAGACCGTAGGAACTTGATCTTCTTGTTACGATGATTTTCCACTTCACTCTGAAATTGCTTGAACTTTTCAAATGTTTCAGACTTGTGCTTCATCAAGTAGACATAACCATATCTACTTAAATCGTCAGTGAAGGTGAGAAAATAACGATATCCGCCGCGTGCCTCTACGCTCATTGGACCACACACATCGGTATGTATGATTTCCAACAAGTCACTTGCACGCTCCATTGTTTTGGAGAACGGAGTCTTAGTCATCTTGCCCATGAGGCATGGTTCGCACGTGTCAAGTGAATCAAAGTCAAGTGACTCCAAAAGTCCATCAGCATGGAGTTTCTTCATGCGCTTTACACCAATATGACCCAAGCGGCAGTGCCACAAAAATATGGCGCTATCATTGTTTACTCTAACTCTTTTGGTCTCAATGTTATGTATATGTGTATCGCTATCAAGATTCAATATGAACAATCCTCTCACATTCGGTGCATGACCATAAAAGATGTTACTCATAGAAATAGAACAACCATTATTCTCAGACTTAAAAGAGTAACCGTCTCGCAATAAACAAGATCCAGATATAATGTTCATGCTCAACGCAGGCACTAAATAACAATGATTTAAGTTCATCACTAATCCCGATGGTAGCTGAAGTGACACTGTGCCGACGGCGATTGCATCAACCTTGGAACCATTTCCTACGCGCATCGTCACTTCGTCTTTCGCCAGCCTTCGTCTATTCCGCAGTTCCTGCTTCGAGTTGCAAATGTGAGCAACATAACCGGTATCGAATACCCAGGCACTACTACGAGAACCGGTTAAGTACACATCAATAACATGTATATCAAATATACCTGATTTTTCTTTGCCCGCCTTCTTATCTGCCAGATACTTGGGGCAATTGCGTTTCCAGTGACCCATACCCTTGCAATAGAAGCACTCTGTTTCAGGCTTAGGTCCAGCCTTGGGTTTCTTCGGCGGATTGGCAACAGGCTTGCCGCTCTTCTTTGAATTGCCCTTCTTGCCTTTGCCGTTTCTCTTGAAACTAGTGGTTTTGCTCACCATCAACACTTGATGCTCTTTACGGAGTTCAGACTCTACGACTTTCAGCATCGCAAACAACTCGCCGGGAGACTTGTTCATCCCTTGCATGTTGTAGTTCAACACAAAGCCTTTATAGCTTGGCGGCAGTGATTGAAGGATTCTGTCGGTGATAGCTTCTTGCGGGAGTTCAATCCCCAGGTCAGCTAGACGGTTTGAGTACCCAGACATTTTGAGTACATGTTCATTGACAGACGAGTTTTCCTCCATCTTGCAAGCATAGAATTTATCGGAGGTCTCATACCTCTCGATCCGGGCGTTCTTCTGAAAGATAAACTCCAACTCCTCGAACATCTCAAATGCTCCATGACGCTCAAAGCGACGTTGAAGTCCCGGTTCTAAGCCATACAAGACTGCACATTGAACTATTGAGTAGTCCTCCTTACGTGCTAACCAAGCGTTCTTAACATCCTGATCAGCCGTAGCGGGTGGTTCATCTCCTAGCGCAGCATTAAGGACATAATCCTTCTTCCCAGCTTGTAAGATTAGCTTAAGATTACGAGCCCAGTCTACAAAGTTGCTTCCATCATCTTTCAACTTAGCTTTCTCTAGGAACGTATTAAAATTCAGGATGACTGTCGCGTGAGCCATGATCTACAACACAAATATATTCAAAGTGGACTTAGACTATGTTCAAGATAATTAGAGATTAACTTAATCAAATTATTCGCTAAACTCCCACTCAAAAAGTACATATCTCTAGTCATTTGAGTGGTTCATGATCCACTTACACTATCCCAAGTCCGATCATCACGTGAGTTGAGTATAGTTTCAATGGTAAGCATCCCTATGCTAATCATATCAACTATATGATTCATGATCGACCTTTCGGTCTCATGTGTTCCGAGGCCATGTCTGCACAAGCTAGGCTCGTCAAGCTTAACCCGAGTGTTCCGCGTGCGCAACTGTTTTGCACCCATTGTATGTGAACGTTGAGTCTATCACACCCGATCATCACGTGGTGTCTCGAAACGACGAACTGTAGCAGAGGTGCACAGTCGGGGAGAACACAATTTCGTCTTGAAATTTTAGTGAGAGATCACCTCATAATGCTACCGTCGTACTAAGCAAAATAAGGTGCATAAAAGGATTAACATCACATGCAATTCATAAGTGACATGATATGGCCATCATCACGTGCTTCTTGATCTCCATCACTAAAGCACCGGCACGATCTTCTTGTCACCGGCGCCACACCATGATCATCCATCAATGTGTTGCCATCGGGGTTGTCGTGCTACTTATGCTATTACTACTAAAGCTACATCCTAGCAAAATAGTAAACGCATCTGCAAGCACAAACGTTAGTATAAAGACAACCCTATGGCTCCTGCCGGTTGCCGTACCATCGACGTGCAAGTCGATATTTCTATTACAACATGATCATCTCATACATCCAATATATCACATCACATCGTTGGCCATATCACATCACAATCATACCCTGCAAAAACAAGTTAGACGTCCTCTAATTTTGTTGTTGCTTGTTTTACGTGGTGACCAAGGGTATCTAGTAGGATCGCATCTTACTTACGCAAACACCACAATGGAGATATATGAGTTGCTATTTAACCTCATCCAAGGACCTCCTCGGTCAAATCCGATTCAACTAAAGTTGGAGAAACCGTCACTTGCCAGTCATCTTTGAGCAAAGGGGGTTACTCGTAACGATGAAACCAGTCTCTCGTAAGCGTACGAGTAATGTCGGTCCAAGCCGCTTCAATCCAACAATACCGCGGAATCAAGAAAAGACTAAGGAGGGCAGCAAAACGCACATCACCGCCCACAAAACTTTTGTGTTCTACTCGAGAAGATATCTACGCATGAACCTAGCTCTGATGCCACTGTTGGGGAACGTCACATGGGAAACAAAAATTTTCCTACGCGCACGAAGACCTATCATGGTGATGTCCATCTACGAGAGAGGATGAGTGCTCTACGTACCCTCGTAGACCGTACAACAGAAGCGTTAAAGAACGCGGTTGATGTAGTGGAACGTCCTCACGTCCCTCGATCCGCCCCGCGAACTATCCCGCGATCAGTCCCAAGATCTAGTACCGAACGGACGGCACCTCCGCGTTCAGCACACGTACAGCTCGACGATGATCTCGGCCTTCTTGATCCAGCAAGAGAGACGGAGAGGTAGAAGAGTTCTCCGGCAGCGTGACGGCGCTCCGGAGGTTGGTGAAGACCTTGTCTCAGCAGGGCTCCGCCCGAGCTCCACAGAAACGCGATCTAGAGGAAAAACCGTGGAGGTATGTGGTCGGGCAGCCGTGGAAAAGTCGTCTCAAATCTGCCCTAAAACCTCCGTATATATAGGTGGGAGGGAGGGGGCCTTGCCTTGGGGTCCAAGGACCCTCAAGGGGGTCGGCCGAGCCAAGGGGGAGGACTCTCCCCCCCCAAACCGAGTTGGACTAGGTTTGGTGGGAGGGAGTCCTCCTCCCTTCCCACCTCCTCCTTTTTTTTTCTTTTCCTCTTGATTTTTCTTCTCTTGGCGCATAGGCCACTTGTGGGCTGTCCCACCAGCCCACTAAGGGCTGGTGTGTCTCCCCCAAGGCCTATGGGATTCCCCGGGGTGGGTTGCCCCCCCGGTGAACTCCCGGAACCCATTCGTCATTCCCGGTACATTCCCGGTAACTCCGAAAACCTTCCGGTAATCAAATGAGGTCATCCTATATATCAATCTTCGTTTCCGGACCATTCCGGAAACCCTTGTGACGTCCGTGATCTCATCCGGGACTCCGAACAACATTCGGTAACCAACCATATAACTCAAATACGCATAAAACAACGTCGAACCTTAAGTGTGCAGACCCTGCAGGTTCGAGAACTATGTAGACATGACCCGAGAGACTCCTCGGTCAATATCCAATAGCGGGACCTGGATGCCCATATTGGATCCTACATATCCTACGAAGATCTTATCATTTGAACCTCAGTGCGAAGGATTCGTATAATCCCGTATGTCATTCCCTTTGTCCTTCGGTATGTTACTTGCCCGAGATTCGATCGTCAGTATCCGCATACCTATTTCAATCTCGTTTACCGGCAAGTCTCTTTACTCATTCCGTAATACAAGATCCCGCAACTTACACTAAGTTACATTGCTTGCAAGGCTTGTGTGTGATGTTGTATTACCGAGTGGGCCCCGAGATACCTCTCCGTCACACGGAGTGACAAATCCCAGTCTTGATCCATACTAACTCAACTAACACCTTCGGAGATACCTGTAGAGCATCTTTATAGTCACCCAGTTACGTTGCGACGTTTGATACACACAAAGCATTCCTCCGGTGTCAGTGAGTTATATGATCTCATGGTCATAGGAATAAATACTTGACACGCAGAAAATAGTAGCAACAAAATGACACGATCAACATGCTACGTCTATTAGTTTGGGTCTAGTCCATCACGTGATTCTCCCAATGACGCGATCCAGTTATCAAGCAACAACACCTTGTTCATAATCAGAAGACACTGACTATCATTGATCAACTGGCTAGCCAACTAGAGGCATGCTAGGGATGGTGTTTTGTCTATATATCCACACATGTAAATGAGTCTTCATTCAATACAATTATAGCATGGATAATAAACTATTATCTTGATACAGGAATTATAATAATAACTATATTTATTATTGCCTCTAGGGCATAATTCCAACACTATCTCCATAGATCTTGATGCTCAACGTTCAAGTAGCTCAATCCAGGTATTCCTTTGAAAAACTCCTTTCAAACAACCTTGTATGCTTTATAGAAACTCTACATTACTTCTGATCCACAATATGTCAACCACATATACTTATCAGAAATTCTATAGTGTTCCCACTCACTTCTTTGGAAATACAAGTTTATCATAAACCTTGTACAAACCCAAAATCTTTGATCATCTCATCAAAGTGTATATTCCAACTTCGAGATGCTTGCACCAGTCCATTGAAGGATCGCTGGAGCTTGCATACTTGTTAGTATCTTTAGGATCGACAAAACCTCCTGGTTGTATCGCATACAATGTTTGCTCAAGGAAACCGTCGAGGAAACAATGTTTTGACATCCTATGTGCAATATTTCATAAATAATGCAGCAACTACTAACATAATTCTAACAGACTTTTAGAATCGCTACGAGTGAGAAAGTCACATCATAGTGAACTCTTTGATCTTGTCGAAAACATCTTTGCGACAAGTCGAGCTTTTCTTAATAGTGACTTATCACCATCATCGCCTGTCTTCGTTTTAAAGATCCATCTTTACTCAATAGTCCTATGACCATCAAGTAGTTCTTCCAAAGTCTACACTTCGTTTTCATACATGGATCCTCTCTCGGATTTCATGGCTTCCAGCCATTTGTTGGAATCCGGGCCCACCATTGCTTTCTCCATAACTCGTAGGTTCACTGTTGCTCAACAACATGACCTCCAAGATAGGGTTACCGTACCACTCTGCAGTAGTACGCGACCTTGTCAACCTACGAGGCTTGTAGTAACTTGATCCGATGCTCGATGATCACCATCATCAGCTTTCACTTCAATTGGTGTAGGCGCCACAGGAACAACTTCCTGCGCCCTGCTACACACTGGTCGAAGTGATGGTTCAATAACCTCATCAAGTTCTACCACCCTCCCACTCAATTCTTTCAAGAGAAACCTTTCCTCGAGAAAGGATCCGTTTCTAGAAACAAACACTTTGCTTTCGGATCTGAGATAGGAGATGTACCCAACTGTTTTGGATATCCTATGAAGATGCATTTATCCGCTTTGGGTTCGAGCTTATCAGACTGAAATTTTTTCACATAAGTGTCGAAGCCCCAAACTTTCAAGAAACGACAGTTTAGATTTCTCTAAACCTCAGTCTATACTGTGTCATCTCAACGGAAATACGCGGTGCCCTATTTAAAGTGAATGTGGTTGTCTCTAATGCATAACCCATAAACGATAGTGGTAATTCGATAAGAGACATCATAGCATGCACCATACCAAATAGTGCGTGGCTATGACGTTCAGACACATCATCACACTATGATGTTCCATGTGGCATGAACTGCGAAACAATTTCCACATTGTCTTAACTGCGTACCAAAACTCGTAACTCAGATATTCATTTCTATGATCATATCGTAGACAGTTTATCGTCTTGTTACGACGAACTTCACTCCGAAACAGAATTGAACTTTTCAATATTTCAGACTTGTGATTCATTAAGTAAATACTCTTGTATCTGCTCAAATCGTCATTGAAGTAAGAACATAATGATATCCACTGCGTGCCTCAGCACCCATTGGACTGCATACATCAAAATGTATCACTTCCAACAAGTTACTATCTTGTTTCATCTCAATGAAAACAAGGCCTTGCTCATGTGGTATGATTTGCATGTCACTAGTGATTCAAAATCAAGTGAGTATAAAGATCCATCAGCATGGAGCCTCTTCATGCAATTTATACCAACATGACTCAAGTGGCAGTGCCACAAGTAAGTGGTACTATCATCATTACCTCGTATCTTTTGGCACCAATATCATGAACATGTGTAACACTACGATCGAGATTCAATAAACCATTGAAGGTGATTATTCAAGCAAATAGAGTAACCATTATTCTCTTTAAATGAATAATCGTATTGCAATAAACACGATCCAATCATGTTCATGCTTAACGCAAGCACCAAATAACAATTATTTAGGTTTAACACCAATCCCGATGGTAGAGGGAGTGTGCGATGTTTGAGCATATCAACCTTGGAAACACTTCCAACACGTATCGTCACCTCACCTTTAGCTAGTCTCCGTTTATGCCGTAACTTTCATTTCGTGTTACTAATCACTTAGCAACCGAACCGGTATCCAATACCCTCGTGCTACTAGGAGTACTAGTAAAGTACACATCAACATCATGTATATCAAATATACTTCTTTCGACTTTTGCCAGCCTTCTTATCTACCAAGTATCTAGAGTTGCTCCGCCTCAGTGACCGTTCCCCTCACAACAGAAGCACTTAGTCCCGAGCTTGGGTTTAATCTGGGGTCTCTTCATTAGTGCAGCAACTGCTTTGCCGTTTCACGAAGTATCCCTTCTAGCCCTTGCCTTTATCGAAACTTAGTGGTTTTACTAACCATCAACTATTGATGCTCCTTCTTGATTTCTACTTTCGCAGTGTCAAACATCGTGAATCGCTCAAGGATCATTGTATCTATCCTTGATATGTTATAGTTCATCACGAAGCTCTCATAGCTTGGTGGCAGTGACTTTGGAGAATCATCACTATCTTATCTGGAAGATCAACTCCCACTTCATTCAAGCGATTGTCGTACTCAGATAATCTGAGCACACGCTCAACGATTGAGCTTTTCTCCTTTACTTCATGGACAAAGAATCTTGTCGGAGGTCTCATACCTCTTAACAAGGGCACAAGCATGAAATCACAATTTCATCTCTTTAGAACATCTCTCATGTTCCGTGACGTTTCAAAACGTCTTCGGCGCCTTGCTTCTAAGCCATTAAGTATTTTGTACTGAACTATCGTGTAGTCATCAGAAACGTGTATGTCGGATGTTCACAACATCTACAGACGACGCTCGAGGTGCAGCACACCGAGTGGTGCATTAAGGACATAAGCCTTCTGCGCAGCAACGAGGACAATCCTCGGTTTTACAAACTCAGTCTACAGAGTTTTCTACTATCAACTTTCAACTAAATTTTCTTTAGGAACATATAAAAAACAGTAGAGCTATAGCGCAAGCTACATCGTAATTCGCAAAGACCATTAGACTATGTTCATGACAATTAGTTCAATTAATCATATTACTTAAGAACTCCCACTCAAAAAGTACATCTCTCTAGTCATTTGAGTGGTACATGATCCAAATCCACTATCTCAAGTCCGATCATCACGTGAGTCGAGAATAGTTTCAGTGGTAAGCATCTCTATGCTAATCATATCAACTATACGATTCATGCTCGACCTTTCGGTCTCATGTGTTCCGAGGCCATGTCTGCACATGCTAGGCTCGTCAAGCTTAACCCGAGTGTTCCGCATGTGCAACTGTTTTGCACCCGTTGTATGTGAACGTTGAGTCTATCACACCCGATCATCACGTGGTGTCTCGAAACGAAGAACTGTCCAACGGTGCACAGTCGGGGCGAACACAATTTAGTCTTGAAATTTTAGTGAGATATCACCTCATAATGCTACCGTCGTTCTAAGCAAGATAAGGTGCATAAAGGATTAACATCACATGCAATTCATAAGTGACATGATATGGCCATCATCATGTGCTTCTTGATCTCCATCACCAAAGCACCGGCACGATCTTCTTGTCACCGGCGTCACACCATGATCTCCATCAACGTGTCGCCATCGGGGTTGTCGTGCTACTCATGCTATTACTACTAAAGCTACGTCCTAGCAATATAGTAAACGCATCTGCAAGCACAAACGTTAGTTTAAAGACAACCCTATGGCTCCTGCCGGTTGTCGTATCATCGACGTGCAAGTCGATATTAACTATTACAACATGATCATCTCATACATCCAATATATCACATCACATAGTTGGCCATATCACATCACAAGCATACCCTGCAAAAACAAGTTAGACGTCCTCTAATTGTTGTTGCATGTTTTACGTGGTGACCATGGGTATCTAGTAGGATTGCATCTTACTTACGCAAACACCACAACGGAGATATATGAATTCCTATTTAACCTCATCCAAGGACCTCCTCGGTCAAATCCGATTCAACTAAAGTTGGAGAAACCGACACTCGCCGGTCATCTTTGAGCAACGGAGTTACTCGTAGCGATGAAACCAGTCTCTCGTAAGCGTACGAGTAATGTCGGTCCGAGCCGCTTCGATCCAACAATACCGCGGAATCAAGAAAAGACTAAGGAGGGCAGCAAAACGCACATCACCGCCCACAAAAACTTTTGTGTTCTACTCGAGATGACATCTACGCATGAACCTAGCTCATGATGCCACTGTTGGGGAACTTCACATGGGAAACAAAAAAATTCCTACGCGCACGAAGACCTATCATGGTGATGTCCATCTACGAGAGGGGATTTCCGATCTACATATCCTTGTAGATCGCACAGCAGAAGCGTTAAGAAACGCGGTTGATGTAGTGGAACGTCCTCACGTCCCTCGATCCGCCCCGCGAACCGTCTCGCGATCCGTCCCACGATCCGCTCCGATCTAGTGCCGAACGGACGACACCTCCGCGTTCAGCACACGTACAGCTCGACGATGATCTCGGCCTTCTTGATCCAGCAAGAGAGACGAAGAGGTAGATGAGTTCTCCGGCAACGTGCCGGCGCTCCGGAGGTTGGTGGTGATCTAATCTCAGCAGGGCTCCGCCCGAGCTCCGTGGAAACGCGATCTAGAGGTAAAACCGTGGAGGTCTCTGGTCGGGCTGCCGTGGCAAAAGTTGTCTCAAATCAGCCCTAAAACCCCACTATATATAGGAGGGAGGGAGGGGAGGAGGCAGCCTCAAAACCTAAAGGTTTGGCCGAAATTGGAGGTGGAGGAGTCCTACTCCAATCCTACTTGGAGTAGGATTCCACCTTCCCACTTGGAAACTCTTTCCACCTTGTGTTTTTTCCTTCTCAAACCTTATGGGCCTTGGGAACTTATTCCAGCCCACTAGGGGCTGGTTTATCTCTTCACATAGACCATGAGACCCCTTGGGGCGTGACACCCCTCCTGATGGTCCCCGGCACCCCTCCCGGCACTCCCAGTACACTACCGATGAGCCCGAAACTTTTCCGGTAATGCACGAAAACCTTCCGGTAACCAAATGAGGTCATCCTATATATCAATCTTCATTTCCGGACCATTCCGGAAACCCTCGTGACGTCCGTGTTCTCATCCGGGACTCCTAACAACATTCATTAACCAACCATATAACTCAAATACGCATAAAACAACGTCGAACCTTAAGTGTGCAGACCCTGCGGGTTCGAGAACTAATTAGACATGACCCGAGAGACTCCTCGGTCAATATCCAATAGCGGGACCTGGATGCCCATATTGGATCCTACATATTCTACGAAGATCTTATCGTTTGAACCTCAGTGCCAAGGATTCATATAATCCCGTATGTCATTCCCTTTGTCTTTCGGTATGTTACTTGCCTGAGATTCGATCGTCAGTATCCGCATACCTATTTCAATCTCGTTTACCGGCAAGTCTCTTTACTCGTTCCGTAATACAAGATCCCGCAACTTACACTAAGTCACATTGCTTGCAAGGCTTGTGTGTGATGTTGTATTACCGAGTGGGCCCCGAGATACCTCTCCGTCATACGGAGTGACAAATCCCAGTCTTGATCCATACTAACTCAATGAACACCTTTGGAGATACCTGTAGAGCATCTTTATAGTCACCCAGTTACGTTGCGACGTTTGATACACACAAAGCATTCCTCCGGTGTCAGTGAGTTATATGATCTCATGGTCGTAGGAACAAATACTTGACACACAGAAAACAATAGCAACAAAATGACATGATCAACATGCTACGTCTATTAGTTTGGGTCTAGTCCATCACATGATTCTCCTAATGATGTGATCCCGTTATCAAATAACAACACTTGCCTATGGCCAGGAAACCTTGACCATCTTTGATCAACGAGCTAGTCAACTAGAGGCTTACTAGGGACAGTGTTTTGTCTATGTATCCACACAAGTATTGTGTTTCCAATCAATACAATTATAGCATGGATAATAAACGATTACCATGAACAAAGAAATATAATAATAACTAATTATTATTGCCTCTAGGACATATTTCCAACAAAAGTGTGAACACCGACTAACAAAGTGAAAGCATAAGCAAGAATGTAAAGTCAGTGAGAACACGTACTCCCCCAAGCTTAGGCTTTTGGCCTAACTTGGTCTACTCCCAAGGATGGTCCTCGCGAAACCCAAAATCATAATGGGGGTTATACGGGAGCGCTGCAGCCACTTCCTGAATAGCTGCCTCACGGAGACGAGCAGCCGTCGCCTCCCTCTCATACTCCTTTGCCTCTCCTCTGGTTATGTAATATCTCCGTTTTACCTGAAAGTTAAAGAAAGCAGGAGCAGGAAGGGTAATATGGAAAACACGTTGCTGGTTAAATATCAAGCGGTATAGGATTGATTTATCATCCCTCTCAAGGAACTGGTAGCGTGTCATAGCGACGCGGTCAAGGAAAGCTGTATGGAGCGGGGGATCTCCTGCGCTGATGGGCACTCCAAGAAAATTTGCTATGCGAGTGGCATAGATGCCGCCAAAGAAATCCCCATAAATAGCATTCTTATTCAGCCTCCTTGCTATAATAGCTCCCATGTTGAAGCTTTTGTCACCCGTCACCGCGCTCTTAAGGATACTAAGGTCGGGTGCGTAGAGGTGGCAATGCTCAATCTTGCCATTAATGCATCTGCCTATGAAGAGGGCAAAGTAATGCAAGGCAGGAAAATGAATACTCCCCATGGTAGCTTGCGTAATGTCTCTAGTTTCTCCAACCGTAATACTAGCGCAAAAATCTCTAACCGAAGATTTAGGAGGATCATTGAGGTTACCCCAAATAGGTATTTTGCAAATTATACTGAAATCCTCTAAGTCCATGGTATACGATTTATCATAGAGAACGAACAACACCGATGGCTCACGACCAGCTGAAAATTTGAATCTACGAACAAAAGAGGCAGTGAGAGCAACATACTGTTCACATTTATCGAAGATGAATTCTTCGAGTCCGACGTTGTGAACAAATGCATCAAACTCATCTTTGAAACCTGCCTCAATCATAAATTCATCAGAAGGCCATTCACATGGTTGTACCTGCGCGTCTCTAGGTTGGTAAGGATCAGGCTCCCGAATCGCAAGACGGGGACCTCTCTTGCTTGAGGAACCACCATGATAGTTTCTCTTGAACATCTTCCTTTTTTTGAAATTTTCAGTGACCCAAAGGAAAGGTGAATAAGGTTCAGCTAAACTTGTAGCAACTACTCCCACTAGTGCCTAGAGACCATATTACGCATCAAAACTACTTGGGACCAGCTAGAATCAGCATGCGAAGCTCAAGAACATGGTTACCAAGGCAACAAAAATACGCGGAGTATAAGGCACTAGAGAAAAAACTAATTGGACCAATGGAGGATTCACTTACCAAGGAGTAAATTCCCCAAAACAGTTCGGAGAACGGTGATTTGAGCAAAGAGATCGAAAATCCCAGCAAGAGGAGCAAGAACACGGGTTTGAGCTGCGAAACGATTTTTTCTGGAGGTAGGAGAACTGGATGGGAGCAAGAATGAGTGGAGGTGGTGCCTGTGGGCCCCACAAGCCTGGGTGGAGCGGTCACGGGGGGTGCCCGCGCCCCTAGGGCTTGTGGCCCACTCGTGTGGCCCCCCAGACAGACTCTTTGTCTGAGTATTTTTCAAATATTCCAGAAAAAATCATACTTGATTTTCACAGCGTTCGGAGAACTTTGATTTTCGAGGTACTTTTCTACCGGACGCGAAAACAGAAAACAGGGAAAACTAAACTAAACCTATCAATTTTCTTCTAAGCAACCTAAAGTGAAAGCTTGTAACAAATGTTTGTGACTCCTTGATTCATCCATCTCACGGTCATCGAAAGAAATCCGTCAATGGGGTTGATCAAATCCCCTCGACAAAACTTTCTCAAATCGCAAAAGAAGACGGAGAATCTTTGAATAGTCACTAGGTCACCTCAATGGGGATGTGTATCTCCCCAACCAGCAAATCATACTTCATCTTGACACGAGGAATAGGGCATTCAAAGCTCCCAATAAGAATCAATGAAGTTTTTTCGATAACATTGATGCAATGTACTCGATATTGTTTCTTCGGAAAGTGCACCTTATGCTCATTACCGTTGACATGGAAAGTGACATTGCCTTTGTTGCAATCTATAACATCCCCTGCGGTGTTTTAAAAGGGTCTTCCGAGGATGACAACCATGGCATCATCCTCGGGAATATCCAAGATAACAAAGTCTGTTAAGATAGTGGTGTTAGCAACCACAACAGGCACATCCTCGCAAATGCCGATAGGGAAAGCATTTGATTTGTCGGCCATTTGCAGAGAGATTTCAGTGGGTGTCAACTTATCGAGTTCAAGTCTACGATAAAGAGAGAGAGGCATAACACTAACACCGGCTCCAAGGTCGCATAACGCAGTTCTAACATAGTTGCCTTTAATGGAGCAAGGTATAGCGGGCACACCGGGATCACCAAGTTTCTTCGGAGTTCCACCCTTGAAAGTGTAATTGGCAAGCATGGCGGAGATCTCAAGATCAGGTATCCTCCTCTTATTAGTCACAATATCTTTCATGTACTTAGCATACGGAGACATCTTGAGCATATGAGTCAAACGCATCTGCAGAAAGACAGGTCTGATCATTTCAACGAATCGCTCAAAATCCTCATCATCCTTTTTCTTGGATGGTTTGAGAGGAAAGGGCATAGGTTTCTGAACCCATGGCTCCCTTTCTTTACCGTGCTTCCTAGCAGTGAAGTCATTCTTATCGTATCTTCTAGTCTTAGGATGTGGGTTATCAAGATCAGCTTCAATCTCCACATCCTTATCATTGCTAGGTTGAGCATCTTCATGAACATCACTATTGATATTATCATTAGGCTCATGTTCATCACCAGATTGTGTTTCAGCATCAGAGAGAGACATCGTTTGGACTCTAAGGTGTAGCAACAACAGGGTTGCTAGTGTGCAGGTTCCTATCATCTTTCTTCTTCTTTCTAGGATGACTAGGTGCATCAGTGCTAACTCCTTGAGAATCTTGTTCAACTCTCTTTGGATGACCCTCAGGATACAGAGGTTCCTGGGTCATTCTACCGCCTCTAGTGACGACTCTGACAGAAAATCCTCAGAGATTTTTCTGTCGTATTTCATCCTAGCATTCAGAGATTTTTCTTTCCACTTGCGCAGTAGTTTCTCAACATCATAGCTATCCTTACACGCAAGCAAATCCTCAGTTATCTCTCCCTCCATAACATAGCGCGTGTCAGGCATAACACGCAATTCAGGCATAGTAGCAGGTTCTACTTCAATAGTATCAGCAGTTTCAGAAGTATCATCACATCTAGCAGCAACTCTAGCAATATGTGCATCAAGGGCACCAAGTGGCAAAGCACTATCAAGCATAGCATCATCATGCATAGTATCAAGCATAGCATCATCGGTCATAGTATCTAGCATAGCATCATCAGGCATGATATCAAGCATAGCATCATCAGGCATGATATCAAGCATAGCATCATAAGCATCATGGGCAGCATAAGTAGCATCATCAAGCACATGCGACATATCAAGATTTCTAGAAGGAAGCGAAGTCGCAAACTTACTCAAAACTGAAGGTGAATCAAGTGTAGAGCTAGATGGTAGTTCCTTACCTCTCCTCGTAGTGGAAGGCGGGATTTTAGTTCTTGGATCTTTCGGATTCCTCATAGTGATCAGCAGACGTCAATCCCAGGTGATTCAGAGAATATAGCTGTGCTTCCCCGGCAACGGCGCCAGAAAAATCCTTGATGTCCCACAAGCTATGGGATCGCAACAGTTTTCAAGGGTAGAGTATTGAACCCAAATTTATTGATTCGCTCACAAGGGGAAGCTAAAGAATATTCTCAAGTATTAGCAGATGAGTTGTCAATTCAACCACAACTGAAAGATTAGTGTCTGCAAGCAAAGTATCAGTAGCAAGGTAGTATGATAGCAACGACACCAGAAAAAGCTTTGACAATTCCCAGCAATGACGCCAGAAAAGGCCATGATGACGGGATGTTAGCGCCAACAAAGTCTTGCAACAAGTAACATCGGAGTAGCAAGGAACAGTAGTAGCAGCAACAACAAAGTAACAAGTAACAGCAGTAGTGACAACAGCAGCAAAGTGGCCCAACCCCTCTTATAGCAAGGGACAAGCCTAGGCAAAGTAACGTAGCGAGAACCAGTAGTAAAAGACTCGTAGGCAGTGGATCGGTGATGGATGAGTGTGACGGATGTGATTCATCATGTAACAGCTATAACACGGAGAGATATGTGGCTAGCTCCCGTTCATCAATCTAATGTAGGCATGCATTCCGTATGTAGTCATACGTGCTTAGGGAAAAGAACTTGCATGACATCTATTGTCCCTCCCTCCCGTGGCAGTGGGGTCCTAATGGAAACTACGGGATATTAAGGTTCTCCTTTTAATAAAGAACCGAACCAACGCATTAACATGCGGTGAATACATGAACTCCTCATACTATGGTCATCTCCGGGAGTGGTTCCGACTATTGTCACTCCGGGGTTGCCGGGTCATAACACATAGTAGGTGACTACAACTTGCAAGATAGGATCTAAAACACACATATATTGGCGACAACATAATAGGTTCAGATCTGAAATCATGTCACTCGGGCCCTAGTGACAAGCATTAAGCATAGCCAAGTAGTAGCAACATCAATCTAGAACATAGTGGATACTAGGGATCAATCCCCGTCAAAAACTAACTCGATTACATGATAGATCTCATCCAACTCATCACCGTCCAGCAAGCCTACGATGAGATTACTCACGAACGATGAAGAGCATCATGGAATTGTCAATGGAGAAAGGTTGACGATGATGATGGCGACGATTTCCCCTCTCCGGAGCCCGAAACGGAATCCAGATCTGCCCTCCAGATGAAGAACATGATGTGGCGGTGCCTCCGTATCGCAAAACGCGATGAAACCTTCTCTCTAATTTTTTTTCCAGGCAAAACAGAAGATATAGGACTGAGATTGGGGGCGGTGGTGCCACGTGGGCCCCACAAGCCCTCATGGCACGGCCATAGGGGGTGGTCGCGGCCTAGGGGCCTGTGGCCCACTAGCACGCCCCCTTACGTGGAACTTTGCGCAGGTATTTTTCTTTTATTCCAGAAAAAATCTCCGTAAATTTTCAGGACCTTCCGAGAACTTTCATTTCTGCACAAAAACAACACCATGGCAATTCTGTTGAAAACAGCGACAGTCCGGGTTAGTTCCATTCAAATCATGCAAATTAGAGTCCAAAACAAGGGCAAAAGAGTTCGGAAAAGTAGATACGACGGAGACGTATCACTATCCAGTGCTCCATTCGTGGATTACTTTGAAACCTGCCTGCCATACTTATTGCTAGGCTGACATCCGGTATTGTGCACATCGTTGCATACAATGAAAGTGCGTTATATCAGGGATGAATAGGCGATTTTTACAATTTTATCACTGAGGAAAATCTTAGTGAGGAAAATCCTCAGTCATGAACTGAGTGCAGTGGAAATAGTACTTAGACGGAAGAGCAAAACATCTACAACAAAGTACTCGGCGTGAAATAAGAGAATCAGTTTGCACAGGTCACGGGTACATGATATGCAGGTGAAGAATAACTTAGGTGAAGAATTTGAGGTGAGGAATCCAGAATGTCTTGAGTCAAATCCTTCAAACAGTACAGATGAAAGTCTTCAACAAAAAATTGAGGAAATGAAAGGAGTTGAGGAAATAGAACGAGTAGCTCCATGAAGACAGTTGTTGATGACCCAGTTCCAACTGTTGTGGCAGTTGTACGTCTAGTTTGGAGCGGCTTGGTTTTGAAACCAAAGGACACACAGTCCCGGGACACACAATCCCTACCGTATTCTCCTTGAGCTAAGGACACACAGTCCTCGCCCAACACTCGTGGTAAGTCTTCAGGACAGACTTCCAAACCCTCACAAACTCGGTCACCCGGCGATCCACAATTGACTGTTGGATGCTCTAGACCATGACGCCTAGCCGTCAGGAGGATGCACAATCCTCAAAGGTAACAAGCATCGGTTCCACACAGGAATAACTTCTTGAGTGATGCTCGATCACTTGGGTTTTGGTTTGGGTTTGGGTGTTTGGGGTATTTCCTCACTTGATGATTTTCTCTCAAAGGCTTTGAGGAATTTGGGTTGGACTGCAAGTATAAAGAAAATGAAATAGAAAGAGTATAAAGAAAATGAAACAGAAAGAATATAAAGGCTTTGATGATTTTCACTTCGTTCCATAGTTTTACCTCGACCCCCTTTAACAGTATCGTGTTCCTATGACTCAAGTATAAAGAAAATGAAACAAAAAGAGTAAATATTCAAGCTTCAAAGTCTTCAGAGTATTTTCTTCAGGACACATCGAATTCCTCATCTTCAACATCTTCATGAGGAATATCAATTTCTTCGCGATCAAAGTCTTCAAGGAGTGACCAAAGTCTTCACCCGAAGACATACATTTTTAGGGGTTGATATTCATCGAATAACTCAAACTCCTCGGTGACTTATCGAGCATGTGTACACTTACACACATATCAGTCTCTTAACCTATAAGTCTTCAAACCACCAAAATCACTAAGTGGCACTAGATGCACTTACAATCTCTCCGTTTTTGGTGGTTGATGACAAATAGGTTAAGTTTTCAACGGGGATAATAATATGAAATGTAAGTATAGAGTTTGAGGAATTTGAAGGCAAGATACAGAGAAACGCCCCGTGAAGATGTGCATATTTTGAGGAATTTGTGTTGGACTGTGATACGTCCATTTTGCATCATGGTTTTATATCAATATTTATTGCATTATGGGCTGTTATTGCACATTATGGTACAATACCTATGCCTTTCTTCTCTTATTTTACAAGATTTACATGAAGAGGGAGAATGTCGACATCTGGAATTCTAGACTACAAAAGGAGAAAATCTGAGAGACCTATTCTGCACAGCTCCAAAAGTCCTAAAAAGTTACGGAGAATTGTTATGGAATACATAAAAAATAATGGGTGAAAGAAGTACCATAGGGGACCCACCAGGAGGCCACAAGCCAGGAGGCGCGACCTACCCCCCTGGCCGCGCCCTGCAGGCTTGCGCCCCCCCTGGCAGGCCTCCGGTGCCCAAATTCTGCTATATGAAGGGTTTTGACGTGGAAAAATCATATCAGAGCTTTCGGGATGCGACGTCTCTATCTCAAGGCGGAACTTCGACAGAACCAATCTAGAGCTCCGACGGAGCTATTCCGCCGGGGGGAATCAAAGCCATCGTCATCACCAACGATCCTCTCATTCATAGGGGGTCAATCTCCATCAACATATTCATCAGCACCATCTCCTCTCCAAACCCTAGTTCATCTCTTGTATCCGATCTTTGTCTCAAAACCTCAGATTGGTACCTGTGGGTTGCTAGTAGTGTTGATTACTCTTTGTAGTTGATGCTAGTTGGTTTATTTGGTGGAAGATCATATGTTGAGGTCCTTAGTGATTATTAATACTCCTCTGATTATGAACATGAATATGCTTTGTGAGTAGTTACGTTTGTTCCTGAGGACATGGAATAAGTCTTGTTATAAGTAATCACGTGAATTTGGTATTCGTTCGATATTTTGATAAGATATATGTTGTCTCTCCTCTAGTGGTGTCATGTGAACATCGACTACATGACACTTCACCATTATTTGGGCCTAGAGGAAGGCATTGGGAAGTAATAAGTAGATGGTGGGTTGCTAGAGTGACAGAAGCTTAAACCCTAATTTATGCGTTGCTTCGTAAGGGGCTGATTTGGATCCATATGTTTAATGCTATGGTTAGTTTATCTTAACTCTTCTTTCGTAGTTGCGGATGCTTGCGAGAGAGGTTAATCATAAGTGGGAGGTTTGTCCAAGTAAGTGCAACACCCAAGCACTGGTCCACCCACATATCAAATTATCAAAGTAACAAACACGAATCATATGAGCATGATGAAAACTAGCTTGACATAAATTCCTATGTGTCCTCGGGAGCGCTTTTCTTTATATAAGAGTTTGTCATGGCTTGTCCTTTGCTACAAAAAGGATTGGGACACCTTGCTACACCTTTGTTACAATTATTACTTGTTACCCGTTACAAATTACCTTATCACAAAACTATTTGTTACGGATAATTTTAGTGCTTGCACAGAATACCTTACTGAAAACCACTTGTCATTTCCTTCGTCTCCTCATTGGGTTCGACACTATTACTTATTGAAAGGACTACAATAGATCCCCTATACTTGTGGGTCATCAAGACTCTTTTCTCGCTCGTTGTCGGGGAGTGAAACGCCTTTGGTAAGTGGAACTTGGTAAGGAAAAAATTATATATTGTGCCGAAATTTACTGTCACTTGTCACTATGGAAAATAATCCTTTGAGGGGCTTGTTCGGGGTATCTTCACCACGACCGGAAGCACAAGGAGACGCTCCTCAAAATTCTGCACCTACTGAAAATATTTATTATGAACTTCCTTCGGGTATGATAGAAAAACGGCTAGCTAATCCTTATGCAGGAGATGGAACACTACATCCTGATTTGCACCTAATCTATGTGGATGAAGTTTGTGGATTATTCAAGCTTGCAGGTCTGTCCGAGGATGATGTCAAGAAGATGGTATTTCCTTTATCTTTGAAGGAAAAGGTGTTGACATGGTAGAGGCTATGTGATGATATTGGATCATGGAACTACAACCGATTGAAATTGGAATTTCATCAGAAGTTTTATCCTATGCATCTAGTTCATTGTGATCGGAATTATATTTATAATTTTTGGCTCGTGAAGGAGAAAGAGTCGCTAAATCTTGGGGGAGGTTAAGTCAATGTTATATTCATGCCCCAATCATGAGCTCCCGAGAGAAATTATTATTCGTAATTTTTATGCTCGGCTCTCTCGTAATGATCAATCCATGCTCGACGAAGATTATGTTGGTTCCTTTATGAAAAAGATACTGAATTCAAATGGGACTTATTGGAAAGAATTAAATGCAACTCTGAAGATTGGGAACTCGACAAAGGTAATGAGTCAGGTATAAGCCTTAAGTTTGATTGTGTTAAAACCTTTATAGACACTGCTGCTTTTCGTGATTTTAGCACTAATTATGGACTTGACTGTGAGGTAGTAGCTTCATTTTGTGAATCTTTTGCTACTCATGTTGATCTCCCCAAGGATAAGTGGTTTAAATATCATCCTAACATTGAAGTTAAAGTGGTAGAACCTATTAAAGTGGAAGAAGAAACTACTATCTATAATGCCGATCATGTTATTCCTACTGCTTATAGTGAGAAACCACCCTTCCCTGTTAGGATAAAAGAACATGCTAAAGCTTCAATTGTGGTTCGTAAGAGTTGTACTATAACACTTATACCTCCTGAGAAAATTAAAGTAGAACCTAATATTGCTATGGTTAAAGATCTATTGGTTGATAATATTGATGGGCATGTCATTCATTTCTGTGATGAAGCTGCTAGAATTGCTAGACCTGATACTAAGGGTAAACATAGACCTATTGTTGGCGTGCATGTTGTTTTTGTTAAAATGGGAGATCATTTGTTATCATGGCTTATGTGATGTGGGTGCTAGTGTGAGTGCAATTCCCTTTACCTTATACCAAGAAATTATGAATGATATTGCACCAGCCGAATTAGAGGAAATTGATGTTACCATCAAGCTTGCTTATAGAGATACTATTGCACCAGTTGGGATTGTTAGAGATGTTGAAGTATTGTGTGGGAAAATAAAGTATCCTACTTATTTTCTTGTTCTTGGTTCCCCACAAGATGATTTTTGTCCCATTATAATCGGTAGACCCTTCTTGAATACCGTTAATGCTAAGATTGATTGTGAAAAAGAAATGGTTACTGTAAGTTTTGGAGATGCATCTCATGAGTTCAATTTCTCTAAATTTCGTAGACAACCCCATGACAAAGAACTGCCTAGTAAAGATGAAATTATTGGTCTCGCTTCTATTGTTGTGCCTCCTACCGATCCCTTAGAACAATATTTGCTAGACCATGAAAATGATATGTATATGAATGAAGGGAATGAAATAGATAAGATTTTCTTTGATCAGCATCCTATCCTGAAACACAACTTGCCCGTTGAAATACTCAGGGATCCTCCTCCACCTAAGGGTGATCCCATGTTTGAGCTTAAACAATTACATGGTACTCTGAAGTATGCTTATCTTGATGAAAAATAGATATATCTTGTTATTATTAGTGCTAACCTTTCAGAGCATGAAGAAAAGAGATTATTGAAAACTTTGAGGAAGCACCGTGTCGCTATTGCATATACTCTTGATGATCTTAAGGGCATTAGTCCCACTCTATGTCAACACAAAATCAATATGGAGCCTGATGCTAAACCAGTTGTTGATCACCAACGACGATTAAATCCTAAAATGAAAGAAGTGGAAAGAAACGAAATACTGAAACTTCTGGAGGCAGGTATAATTTATCCTATTGCTGATAGTAGATGGTTTAGTCCCGTTCATTGTGTCCCTAAAAAGGGAGGTATTACCGTTGTTCCTAATGATAAAGATGAATTGATCCCAGAAAGAATTGTTAGAGGATATAGAATGGTAATTGATTTCAGGAAATTAAATAAGGCCACTAGGAAAGATCATTATCTATTACCTTTTATTGATCAAATGCTAGAAAGACTACCCAAACATACACATTTTTGCTTTCTAGATGGTTACTCTGGCTTCTCTCAAATACCTGTGTCAAAAGAGGATCAATAGAAGACCACTTTTACTTGCCCTTTCGGTACCTTTGCTTATAGACATATGCCTTTGGTTTATGCAATGCACCTGCTACCTTTCAAAGATGTATGCTGGCTATATTCTCTGTCTTTTGTGAAAAGATTTTAGAGGTTTTCATGGATGATTTTTCCGTTTACGGAACTTCTTTTGATGATTGTTTGAGAAACCTTGATCGAGTTTTGAACAGATGTGAAGAAACTAATCTTTTCTTGAATTGGGAGAAGTGCCACTTTATGGTTAATGAAATCATCATTTTGGGACAAAAATCTCCGAAAGAGGTATTGAAGTTGACAAAGCTAAAGTTGATGCTATTGGAAAAATGACGTGTCCAACAGATATTAAAGGTATAAGAAGTTTCCTTAGTCATGTTGGTTTCTATAGGAGATTTATTAAATATTTCTCTAAAATTTCTAAGCCTCTCACTAATCTTTTGCAAAAGGATGCCCCATTTGTTTTTGATGATGATTGTGTAGAAGCATTTGAAATTCTTAAGAAAGCCTTGATCACTTCACCTATTGTTCAAACACCTGATTGGAATCTACCCTTTGAAATTATGTGTGATGCTAGTGATTATGTTGTTGGTGATGTTCTAGGAGAAAGAGTTGATAAGAAATTAAATGTCATCCATTACGCTAGCAAAACTCTAGATAGTGCTCAAAGAAACTACGCTACCACTGAAAAGGATTTTTAGTAGTTGTGTTTGCTTACGATAAGTTTAGACCTTATATTGTTGATTCCAAAGTAACTGTTCACACTGATCATGCTGCTATTAAGTACCTTATGGAAAAGAAAGATGCTAAACCTAGACTTATTAGATGGGTTCTTCTGCTAGAAGAATTTGATATGCATATTATTGATAGAAAGGGCGCTGATAACCCCGTAGAAGATAACTTGTCTAGATGAGAAAATGTTCTTGATGACGCACTACCTATTGATGATAGCTTCCCTGATGAACAATTAGGTGTCATAAATGCTTCACGCAATGTTCCTTGGTATGCTGATTATGCTAACTACACTGTTGCTAAATTTATACCGCCTAGCTTCACATACCAACAAAAGAAAAAGTTCCTCTATGATTTAAGACATTACTTTTGGGACGATCCACACCTTTATAAAGAAGGAGTATATGGTATTATTAGACATTGTGTACCTAAGCATGAACAGGGGCAGATCCTTCACAAGTGTCACTCTGAGGCCTACGAAGGACACCACGCTAGAGATAGAATTGCACACAAGGTATTACAATCTGGTTTTTATTGGCCTACTCTCTTCAAGGATGCTCATAAGTTTGTCTTGTCTTGTGATGAATGTCAAAGAATTGGTAATATTAGTATATATGAGGAAATGCCTATGAATTACTCTCTAATAATTGAACCATTTGATGTTTGGGGTTTTGATTATATGGGACCTTTTCCAGAATCCAATGGGTATACTCATATTCTAGTTGTTGTTGATTATGTTACTAAGTGGGTAGAAGCTATTCCAACTAGTAGTGTTGATCATAACACTTCTATTAAAATGCTGAAAGAAGTTATTTTCCCTATATTTGGAGTCCCTAGATATTTATTGACTGATGGTGGTTCACACTTTATTCATGGTGCTTTCCATAAATTGCTTGCTAGGTATGATGTTAATCATAGAATTGCATCTCCTTATCATCCTCAGTCTAGTGGAAAGTATAATTGATCAACAGAAAAATTAAATTGATCTTGCAAAAGACCGTTAATAGATCTAGAAAGAATTGGTCTAAGAAACTTGACGATGCATTATGGGCTTATAGAACCGCTTACAAAAACCCTATGGGCATGTCTCCTTATAAAATGGTTTATGGTAAAGCATGTCACTTACCTCGAGAGCTTGAACATAAAGCTTATTGGGCAAATAAAGAGCTTAACTATGATTTCAAACTTGCCGGTGAAAAGAGGTTATTTGACATTAGCTCACTTGATGAAGGAGAACCCAGGCCTATGAGAATGCCAAGTTGTTTAAAGAAAAGGTTAAGAGATGGCATGATAGAAGGATACAAAAGTGTGAATTCAATGTAGGTGATCATGTTTTGCTATACAACTCTCGTTTAAGATTTTTTGCAGGAAAACTTCTCTCTAAATGGGAAGGGCCTTACATTATCGAGGAAGTATATCATTCCGGTACCATCAAGATCAACAACGCCGAAGGAACAAATCCGAATGTGGTAAATGGGCAAAGAATCAAACATTATATCCCAGGTACTCCCATAAATGTTGAAACTAATATTATCAATACCATAACTCCGGAAGACTACATTAGGAAGACCTATCAGAATGTCTCGGACCCTGAAAAGGAATAGGTATGTGCTACGGTAAGCAAACCAACTCCACAATGTTTTCAATGGATTTTTTTACCATTTTGGAATATTTAAAAAATCAGGAAAATTTAAAGTAGTCCGAAGCATGCACGAGGAGGCGACAAGCTAGGGGGCGCGACCTACCCTGCTGGCCGCCCCCTGCAGGCTTGTGGCCACCCCATGCACCCTCCGGACTCCATTTTCTTGTGGAATACTCCTTCGGGTTGGAAAAAATCATTATATAATCTACCGAAGGTTTTGACCTCCGTATCTCGACAATATCTCGTGTTCTCGTTTTGGGAGTTTCTGCAACAGATTTTGAGTAAGATGTCGTCCCAAGATTCCGATGGGGAGAGCTATGTATCGTAGTATGTTGCCAATCCCAAGCTCTACGGGAATGTAGATCCCTATGGATTGTGGTCGGAAGAGGAACAAGAGGTATGCAAGTATGCGGAAGAAAGCTCGGACGAAGAGGAGATTCCCTTGCCTCGACCCGAATATATGCATGTGGAGTTCAAGAAGTCGAGCCTCACAAATACAAGGAGAAAACCCAAGGTGCTATTTATCCCTTCTCGTTTTCTGCAGGAGAGCAAGGGTGAATTATGTCAAGGGATATTGAGGCTCGAGCAGGAAGTGGACGATCTGAGGGTACACAATTTCATGTTTAAGTGGAAATTTGGTAAGCTTTCAACCTCACCAACAACTCCAACATCACCACCTCCGAAGAAGGACAACTAAACACATGGGTATGGGCACTCCCCTTGGTTTGTCCCAAGCTTGGGGGAGGTGCCCCGGTATCGTATCACCATCACACCTTTTTTACTTTTTTGTTTTTCTTTGTACGATCGTTTTAGTTATATCTTGATCTAGTAGAATAAAGTTTTAGTGTGATCTAGTTTTAAGTTTTTCTTTTTGTTCCCCCTATGTAAGTGTTGGAAATATGCCCTAGAGTCAATAATAAAGTGGTTATTATTATATTTCCTAGTTCATGATAATTGTCTATTATTCATGCTATAATTGTATTAACCGGAAACCGTAATACATGTGTGAATATATAGATCACAATGTGTCCCTAGTGAGCCTCTAGTTGGCTAGCTCGTTGATCAATAGATGATCATGGTTTCTTGATCATGGACATAGGTTGTCATTGATAATGGGATCATATCATTGGGGAATGATGTGATGGACAAGACCCAAACCTAAGGATATCACTAGATCGTGTTGTTTGTGTGCTAAAGCTTTTCTAATATCAAGTATCATTTCTTTTGTGTGCTAAAGCTTTTCTAATGTCAAGTATCATTTCCTTAGACCATGAGATTGTGCAACTCTCGGATACCGTAGGAGTGCTTTGGGTGTACCAAATGTCACAACGTAACTGGGTGATTATAAAGGTGCACTACAGGTATCTCCGAAAGTATCTGTTGGGTTGTACGAATCGAGACTGGAATTTGTAACTCCGTGTGGTGGAGAGCTATCTCTGGGCCCACTCGGTAATCCATGGGTTACGGAACGAGTAAAGAGACTTGCCGGAAATGAGATTGAACAAGGTATAGGGATACCGACGATCGAATCTCGGGCAAGTATCATACCGATAGACAAAGGGATTTGCATACGGGATTGATTGAATCCTCAACATCTCGGTTCATCCGACGAGATCATCGTGGAACATGTGGGAACCAACATGGATATCCAGACACCGCTGTTGGATATTCACCGGAGAGGTGTCTCAATCATGTTTGCATGCTTCTCGAACCCGTAGGGTCTACACACTTAAGGTTTGATGACGCTAGAGTTATAGGGGAATAGTGTACGTGGTTAACGAAGGTTGTGTTGGGGAACGTTGCATGGGAAACAAAAAAATTCCTACGCACACGAAGACCTATCATGGTGATGTCCATCTACGAGAGGAGATTAGATCTACATACCCTTGTAGATCGCTAAGCGGGAAGCGTTAAGAAACGCGGTTGATGTAGTGGTACAACTTCGTGATTCAAATCACCATCGTCCCACGATCAGTTCCGATCTAGCACCGAACGGACGACACCTCCGCGTTCAGCACACGTACAACTCGATGATGATCTCGGCCTTCTTGATCCAGCAAGAGAGACGGATAAGTAGATGAGTTCCCCGGCGGCATGACGACGCTCCGGTGGTGGTGATGATCTACTCCTGCAGGGCTCTGCCCGAGCTCCGCAGAAATCCGATCTAGAGGTAAAACTACGTGGTATAGGTTTGAGTTGCACATGGAAAAGTTGTGTCTCAAAAGCCCTAAAACCACTAGTATATATTGGAGGAGGGGAGGGGCTAGCCTTGGTGCACAAGGAGCCCCAAGGGCGCCGGCCGAAGGGGAGGAGGTGGACTCCCACCCCAATTCGGTTTGGGGGAAGGAGTCCACTCCTTCCTTCCCACCTCCCTCTTTCCTTTTTTTTTCTTTCCTTTTGGTGTTTTTCCACTTGTGGCGCCATGGCCCTATTGGGCTGGCCTCACCAGCCCACTAAGGGCTGGTGCGCCACCCTAGGGTCACTAGGCTCACTCCCGGGTGGGTGGGCCCCTCCCGGTGAATACCCGGAACCCATTCATCACTCCCGGCACACTGCCGGTAATGCCCGGAACTTTCCGGTGACCAAATGAAACCATCCTATATATCAATCTTCATTTCCAGACCATTCCGGAAACCGTCGTGACGTCCGTGATCAAATCCGGGACTCCGAACAACCTTCGGTAACCACACATATAACTCACCTATACTATAATATCATTGAACCTTAAGTGTGTAGACCCTGCGGGTTCGAGAACTATGTAGACATGACCCGAGACACTCCTCGGTCAATATCCAATAGCGGGACCTAGATGCCCATATTGGATCCTACATATTCTTCGAAGATCTTATCGGTTGAACCTCAGTGCCAAGGATTCATATAATCCAGTATGTCATTCCCTTTGTCCTTCGGGATGTTACTTGCCCGAGATTCGATCGTCGGTATCCGTATACCTATTTCAATCTCGTTACCGGCAAGTCTCTTTACTCGTTCCATAATACAAGATCCCGTGACTTACACTTAGTCAAATTGCTTGTAAGGCTTGTTTGTGATGTTGTATTACCGAGTGGGCCCCGAGATACCTCTCCCTCACACGGAGTGACAAATGCGAGTCTTGATCCATACTAACTCAACGGACACCTCCGGAGATACCTGTAGAGCACCTTTATAGTCACCCAGTTACGTTGCGACGTTTGATACACACAAGGTATTCCTCTGGTGTCAGTGAGTTATATGATCTCATGGTCATAGGAATAAATACTTGACACACAGAAAACAATAGCAACAAAATGACACGATCACATGCTACGTTTATAGTTTGGGTCTAGTCCATCTCATGATTCTCCTAATGATGTGATCCAGTTATCAAGTGACAACACTTGCATATGGTCAGAAAACCTTGACCATCCTTGATCAACTGGCTAGCCAACTAGAGGCTTGCTAGGGACATTGTTTTGTATATGTATCCACACATGTATCTTTGTTTTCATTCAATACAATTATAGCATGGATAATAAACGATTATCTTGAAACAGGAAATATAATAATAACTATTTTATCATTGCCTCTAGGGCATATTTCCAACAGTCTCCCACTTGCACTAGAGTCAATAATCTAGTCCTCACATCGCCGTCGATTTACATTCTAATAAATCTAACACCCATACAGTTCTGGTGTTGATCATGTTTTGCCGGTGGAAGAGGTTTAGTTAGCGGATCAGCTACATTCATATCCGTGTGCACTTTGCAAATATTTTTGTCCTCTCCTTCGACATAGTCGCGGACGAGGTTGAAGCGTCGTTTGATGTGCCTGGTCTTCTTGTGAAACCTTGGTTCCTTTGCTAAAGCAATGACACCAGTGTTGTCACAGAATAGAGTTATTGGATTTAGTGCGCTGGGCACAACTCCAAGATCCGTCATGAACTGCTTCATCCAAACACCCTCCTTTGTTGCCTCCGAGGCAGCCATGTACTCCTCTTCACATGTAGAATCTGCTACGACACTTTCCTTGGAACTGCACCAGCTTACCGCACCCCATTAAGAATAAATACGTATCCGGTTTGAGACTTAGAGTCATCCGGATCAGTGTCAAAGCTTGCGTCAACGTAACCCTTTACGACGAGCTCTTCGTCACCTCCATAAACGAGAAACATTTCCTTAGTCCTTTTCAGCTACTTCAGAATGTTCTTGACCGCCGTCCAGTGTTCCACTCCTGGATTACTTTGAAACCTGTCTGCCATACTTATGGCCAAGCTGACGTCCGGTCTAGTGCACAACATTGCATACATGATAGAACCTATCGCTGAAGCATAGGGGACGGAACTCATTTGTTCTCTATCTTCCGTAGTTGCTGGGCACTGAGTCTTACTCAATTTTATACCTTGTAACACTGGCAAGAACCCCTTCTTGGACTGTTCCATTTTGAACTTCTTCAAAACTTTATCAAGGTATGTGCTTTGTGAAAGTCCTATCAAGCGTCTCGATCTATCCCTATATATCTTAATGCCTAGAATGTAAGTAGCTTATCCTAGGTCCTTCATAGAGAAACTTTTATTCAAGTAATCCTTTACGCTCTCAAAAAACTCCACATTGTTTCCAATCAGCAATATGTCATCCACATATAATATTAGAAACGCCACAGAGCTCCCACTCACTTTCTTGTAAATACAAGATTCTCCAACCACTTGTATAAACCCAAATGCTTTGGTCACCTCATGAAAGCACTTATTCCAACTCCGAGATGCTTGCAACAGTCCATAAATGGATCGCTGGAGCTTGCATACTTTGTTAGCATTCTTTGGATCGACAAACCCTTCGGGTTGCAGCATATACAACTCTTCCTTATGAAAACCGTTAAGGAACACCGTTTTGACATCCATCTGCCAGATTTCATAATCGAAAAATGCAGCTATTGCTAACATGATTCGGACGGACTTAAGCATCGCTACCGGTGAGAACGTCTCATCGTAGTCAACTCCTTGAACTTGTAAAAACCCTTTGCCACAAGTCGAGCTTTATAAACGGTCACATAACGTCCGTGTCCGTCTTCTTCTTAAAGATTCATTTGTTCTGAATAGCCTTCGGCCTTCAGGTAATACTTCCAAAGTCCACACTTTGTTTTCATACATAGATCCTATCTTGGACTTCATGGCCTCCAACCATTTGTTGGAATCCGGGCCTACCATTGCTTCTTCATAATTCGTAGGTTCATTGTTGTCTAACAACATGATTGATAAGACATGATTACCGTACCACTCAGGAGTAGTACGTGATCTTGTCGACCTGCGAGGTCCGATAGGAACTTGATCCGAAGTTTCATGATCATCATCATCAACTTCCTACTCAACCGGCGTCGCTTCGACGGAGGTTCCCCCTGCCCTACGCCACCATCTAGAGGGATTAGAGGTTCGACAACCTCATCAAGTTTTATCTTCCTCCCACTCAATTCTTTCGAGAGAAACTCCTTCTCAAGAAAAGCTCCGTTCTTAGCAACAAACACTTTGCCCTCGGATTTGAGATAGAAGGTGTACCCAATTGTCTCCTTTGGGTAACCTATGAAGACACACTTTTCCGCTTTGGGTTCCAGCCTTTCAGGCTGAAGCTTTTTGACATAAGCATCACATCCCCAAACTTTAATAAACAACAACTTTGGTCTTTTGCCATACCACAACTCGTATGGTGTCGTCTCAACGGATTTTGATGGTGCCCTATTTAAAGTGAATGCATAACCGCAAAACGATAATGGCAAATCGGTAAGAGACATCATAGATCGCACCATTTCTAACAAAGTACGATTACGACGTTCGAACACACCATTACGCTGTGGTGTTCCAGGCGATGTCAACTGTGAAACAATTCCACATTGTCTTAAGTGAGCACCAAACTGGAAACTCAGATATTCACCCCCATGATCAGAATGTAGGAACTTGATCTTCTGGTTATGATGATTTTCAACTTCACTCTGAAATTGCTTGAACTTCTCAAACGTTTTAGACTTGTGCTTCATCAAGTAGATATATCCATCCTACTCAAATCGTCAGTGAAGGTGAGAAAATAACGATATCCGCTGCACGCCTCCACACTCATAGGACCGCACACATCGGCATGTATGATCTCCAACAAGTCACTTGCATGCTCCATTGTTCCGGAGAACGGAGTCTTAGTCATCTTGCCCATGAGGCATGGTTCGCACGTGTCAAGTGATTCAAAATCAAGTGACTCCAAAAGCCCATCAGAATGGAGTTTCTTCATGCGCTTTAGACCAATATGACCTAAGCGGCAGTGCCACAAGAACATGGCGCCATCATTGTTAACTCTACATCTTTTGGTCTCAATGTTATGTATATGTGTATCAACACTATCAAGATTCAATATGAACAATCCTCTCACATTGGGTGCATGACCATAAAAGATATTACTCATAGAAATAGAACAACCATTATTCTCTGACTTAAATGAGTGACCGTCTCACGATAAACAAGATCCAGATATAATGTTTATGCTTAACAGAGGCACTAAATAACAATTATTTAAGTTCATAACTAATCCTGATGGTAACTGAAGTGAGACTGTGCTGACGGTGATTGCATCAACCTTGGAACAATTTCCCACACGCATCGTCACTTCATCCTTCGCCAACCTTCGTTTATTCCGCAGTTCCTGCTTCGAGTTGCAAATATGTGCAACAGAACCAGTATCAAATACCCAGACACTACTAAGAGAGTTGGTTAAGTACACATCAATAACATGTATATCAAATATACCTGATTTTTCTTTGGCCACCTTCTTATCAGCCAAATACTTGGGGCAGTTGCGCTTCTAGTGACCCATTCCCTTGCAATAATAACACTCTGTTTCAGGCTTAGGTCCAACCTTGGGTTTCTTCGTCGGATTGGCAACAGGCTTGCTGATCTTCTTGGAGTTACCCTTCTTGCCTTTGCCATTTCTCTTGAAACCAATGGTCTTATTGACCATCAACACTTGATGCTCTTTCTGGAGTTCTGACTCTACGACTTTCAGCATCGCGAATAACTCGCCGGGTGACTTGTTCATCCCTCGCATGTTATAGTTCAACACAAAGCTCTTATAGCTAGGTGGTAGTGGTTGAAGAATTCTGTCAGTGATAGCCTCTTGTGGGAGTTCAATCCCCAGCTCAGCTAGACGGTTTGAGTACCCAGACATTTTGAGCACATGTTCACCGACAGAAGAATTCTCCTCCATCTTGCAAGCATAGAATTTATCGAAGGTCTCATACCTCTCGATCCGGGCGTTCTTCTGAAAGATAAACTGCAACTCCTGGAACATCTCATATACTCCATGACGTTCAAAGCGACGTTGAAGTCCCGGTTCTAAGCCTTAGAAGACTGCACATTGAACTACTGAGTAGTCCTCCTTACGTGTTAACCAGGCGTTCAAAACATTTTGGCTAGACGTAGCGGGCGGTTCATCTCCTAGCGCAACATTAAGGACATAATCCTTCTTCCCAGCTTGCAGGAGCAGCTTTAGATTATGAGCCTAGTCTACAAAGTTGCTTCCATCATCTTTCAACTTAGCTTTCTTTAGGAACGTATTGAAATTCAGGGTTGCTACTGCGTGAGCCATTGATCTACAACATCAAATATTGAAAAGTGGACTTAGACTATGTTTAAGATAATTAGAGTTTAACTAATCAAATTATTGATAAACTCCCACTCAAAAAGTACATCTCTTTAGTCATTTGAGTGGTACATGATCCAAATCCACTAACTCAAGACCGATCATCACGTGAGTTGAGAATAGTTTCAGTGGTAAGCATCTCTATGCTAATCATATCAACTATACGATTCATGCTCGACCTTTTGGTATCTTGTGTTCTGAGGCCATGTCTGCACATGCTAGGCTCGTCAAGTTTAACCCGAGTGTTTCACGTTGCATGTCAGTCACACCAGATGATCAGGTGGTGTCTCGAAACGACGAACTGTCGCAACGGTGCACAGTCGGGGAGAACACAATTTCATCTTGAAATTTTAGTGAGAGATCACCTTATAATGCTACCGTCGTTCTAAGCAAAATAAGGTGCATAAAAGGATTAACATCACATGCAATTCATAAGTGACATGATATGGCCATCATATTGTGCTTCTTGATCTCCATCACCAAAGCACCAGCATGATCTTCTTGTCACCGGCGCTACACCATGATCTCCATCATCGTGCCGCCATCGAGGTTGTCGTGCTATCTATGCTATTACTACTAGAGCTACGACCTAGCAATATAGTAAATGCATCTGCAAACACAAACGTTAGCTTAAAGACAACCCTATGGCTCCTCCCGGTTGCCGTAGTACCGACGTGCAAGTTGATATTAACTATTACAGCATGATCATCTCATACATCCAATATATCACATCACGTCATTGGCCATGTCATATCACAAGCATACCCTGCAAAAACAAGTTAGACGTCCTCTAATTTGTTGTTGCATGTTTTACGTGGGTGCTATGGGTATATAGTATGATCGCATATTACTTACGCAAAAACCACAACGGAGATGTGCAAATTGCTATTCAAGCTCTCTCTAAGGACCGCCTCGGTCAAAACCAATTCAACTAAAGTTGAAGAAACCGACACCCGCAAGTCATCTTTATGCAACGAGTTGCATGTCAGTCGATGAAACCAGTCTCTCGTAAGCGTACGAGTAATGTCGGTCCGGGCCGCTTCAATCCAACAATACCGCCGAATCGATAAAAGACTAAGGAGGACAACAAATCGAACATCAACGTCCATAAAATCTTTTGTGTTCTACTCGCGATAACATCTACGCATGAACCTAGCTCATGATGCCACTGTTGGGGAACGTTGCATGGGAAGCAAAAAAATTCCTACGCACACGAAGACCTATTGATAACCCACAAGTGTAGGGGGTCGCAACAGTTTTCGAGGGTAGAGTATTCGACCCAAATTTGTTGATTCGCCAAAGGGGAAGCGAAAGAATATTCTCAAGTATTAGCAGCTGAGTTTGTGAGATTCAACCACACCTGAAAGCTTAGTGTCTGCAAGCAAAGTATCAGTAGCAAAGTAGTATGATAGTAACGGTGCCAGAAACGATCTGTTGACGGCAGACTATTCCTAACTGTTGTATCAATGGCGCCAGTAAGTTGCACGTGGGCAAGTAACTGTTCTTCCCCGACAACAGTGTCGGAAAAGGATCTTGCAACAAGTAACAACGAAGTAGCAAGGAACAATAGTAGCAGCAGTAGCAGAGTAACAACAATAGCAACAGTAGTAGCAGCAAAGTGGCCCAATCCCTTTTGTAGCAAGGGACAAGCCTAGGCAAAGTAACGTAGCGAGGACCAGCACTAGAAGACTCGTAGGCAGTGGATCGGTGATGGATGAGTATGACATATGTGATTCATCATGTAACATCTATAACACGGAGAGATATGTAACTAGCTCCCGTTTGTCAATCTAATGTAGGCATGTATTCCGTATGTAGTCATACGTGCTTAGGGAAAAGAACTTGCATGACATCTATTGTCCATCCCTCCCGTGGTAGCGGGGTCCTAATGGAAACTACGAGATATTAAGGTTCTCCTTTTAATAAAGAACCGGACCAACGCATTAACACGCGGTGAATACATGAAATCCTCATACTATGGTCATCTCCGGGAGTGGTTCCAGCTATTGTCACTCCGGGGTTGCCGGGTCATAACACATAGTAGGTGACTACAACTTGCAAGATAGGATCTAAAACACACATATATTGGCGACAACATAATAGGTTCAGATCTGAAATCATGGCACTCGGGCCCTAGTGACAAGCATTAAGCATAGCCAAGTAGTAGCAACATCAATCTAGAACATAGTGGATACTAGGGATCAATCCCCGTAAAAAATAACTCGATTACATGATAGATCTCATCCAACTCATCACCGTCCAACAAGCCTACGACGAGATTACTCACGAACGATGAAGATCATCATGGAATTGTCGATGGAGGAAGGTTGATGATGATGATGATGGCGACGATTTCCCCTCTTCGGAGCCCGAAACGTACTCCAGATCTGCCCTCCAGATGAAGAACACGAGGTGGCGGCGCCTCCGTATCGTAAAACGCGATGAAACCTTCTCTCTGATTTTTTTCGGGTGAGATGGAAGATATAGAGGTGAGTTTGGGGTCGGTGGTGCCAGTGGGCCCCACTAGCCCTCACGGCGTGGCCTAGGGGGGTGGCCGCGGCCCAGGGGCTTGTGGCCCACTAGCACGCCCCCTCCGGTGGATCTTTGCGCAGGTATTTTTCTTTTATTCTAGAAAAATTCTCCGTAAATTTTCAGGACATTCCAAGAACTTTTATTTCTGCACAAAAACTACACCATGGCAATTCTGCTGAAAACAACATCAGTCCGGGTTAGTTCCATTCAAATCATGCAAATTAGAGTCCAAAACAAGGGCAAAAAAGTTGGGAAAAGTAGATACGACGGAGACGTATCAACTCCCCCAAGCTTAAAGCCTTGCTTGTCCTCAAGCAATTCAGTTGACAAACTGAAAGAGACAAAATAAAAACTTTGACGAACTCTGTTTGATCTTGTTGTTGCAACTATGTCGAACTCATAACCAGAATTTCAGCAAGATCACAAGCAAACCACATAAGCAAATGACACCTAGATCTCACAGTAAACTCATATCAATGGCATAGTCAACTAGTGAGCAAATAATAATAAGCCTCAAATGTCAACACTTCAATCAAAACAACATGAAGCAGTATGAATAGATGGTATCTCGCTAGCTCTTTCTGAGACCGCAAAACATAAATGCAGAGCACCTTCAAAGACCAAGGGCTGACTAAACATTGTAATTCATGGCAATGAAGATCCAGTCATAGTCATACTCAACACAGTTAAAAGCAAAGCATAAAGATGGGAGAGGTGCTCTCTAATTGGTGCTTTTGTAAAAGGAGGATGACTCAATAGGAATATAAATAGACAAGCCCTTCGCAGAGGGAAGCATTGATTTGCAGAGGTGCCAGAGCTCAAGCTTTGAAAACAGAGATACTAATTTTGGGTGGCATGCTTTCATTGTCAATGCAATGACTAAGAGTTCTCAACATCTTCCATGCTACACATGCTATAGGCAGTTCCCAAACAGAAAAGTAAAGTTTTGACTCCCCCACCCCCAATCAATCAGACTCCACGGCTAGCCGAATCCTCGGGTACCGTCAATACCAACATCAATCCTGGGGGAGTTTTGTTTGCAATTATCTTTTCGATTTGAGCATGGAACTGGGAATTCCAATTACCGACCCCTTTCTCGTGAATGATAGTGAATAAACACATATCGAGGATAACACGCCTAGCATGGAAGATACTAATAGCCCCCTGTCACCACATGAGCGGTTCGGGCTTGCAAAACAGATTATTTCTTGAAGATTTAGAGAGTGGCACATGCAAATTTGCTTGGAACGGCAGGTAGATACCACACATAGGTAGGTATGGTGGACTCATATGGAACAACTTTGGGTTTATGGAAGTGGATGCACAAGCAGTATTCCCGCTTAGTACAAGTGAAGGATAGCAAAAGACTGGGAAGCGACCAACTAGAGAGCGACAACAGTCATCAAAATGCATTGGGATTAACTAACATTGAGTGCAAGCATGAGTAGGACATAAATCACCATGAACATGAATATCGTAGAGGCTATGTTGATTTTGTTTCAACTACATGCGTGAACATGCGCCAAGTCAAGCCACTTGAATCATTCAAAGGAGGATACCATCCTATCATACTACATCATAGTCATCTCAACATTCATGTTGGCAACCAAGACAAACCATTATAAGCTCCTAGCTAAGTAAGCATTACATAAGCAACTATGATCTCTAAGTTGTCATTGCAAACATGTTTCTCTCACAACAAAGCTGAATCAGGCATGGTGAGCTAGTCATATTTACAAAAACAAAATAGACCGAGTTCATACCAGCTTTTCGAGGCTCAGTCACTTCATCATATATCGTCATTATTGCCTTTCACTTGCATGACCGAACGATGTGAACAATAATAAGAGTGCTCGTGCATTGGACTACGCTGGAATCTGCAGGCAAACACAAAGGAGAAGACAAAGTAATATGGCTTTTTGAAAGCTAAACAGGTATGCATGCAAGAGCCACTAAACATTGTAACTATGGCCTTCTACCTTGACCCAAAGAAAAAGAAAACTATCTACACGGGAAAGCTCCCAACAAGCAAAATAAGAAAAGAAAATCTTTTTTGGGTTTTCTCAAACTAGACAGACACGCGAAAAGAAAACTAGAAAAAGAAAATAAACTAGCATGGATGATACAGTGGCAAAGTGTGAACACCGACGAACAAACTAAAAGCATAAGCACGAATGTAAAGTCGGTGAGAAACACGTACTCTCCCAAGCTTAGGCTTTTGGCCTAAGTTGGTCTACTCCCATGGATGGTCCCGGCAAAACCCAAAATAATAATGGGGGTTATACGGGAGCGCTGCAGCCACTGCCTGAATAGCTTCCTCACGGAGACGAGCAACCTTTGACTCCCTCTCATACTCCTCTGCCTCTCCTCTGGTTATGTAATATCTCCGTTTTACGTGAAAGTCAAAGAAGGCAGGAGCAGGAAGGGTAATATGAAAAACACGCTGCCGGTTAAATATCAGACGGTATAGGAGGGATTCGTCATCCCTCTCAAGGAACTGGTAGCGTGTCAAAGCGACGCGGTCAAGGAAAGCTGTATGGAGTAGGGGATATCCTTCGCGGATGGGTACTCCAAGAAAATTTGCTATGCGAGTGGCATAGATGCCACCAAAGAGATCACCTTCAATTGCATTATTATTCAGCCTCCTTGCTATAATAGCTCCCATGTTGAAGCTTTTGTCACCCGTCACTACGCTCTTAAGGATACTAAGGTCAGGTGCGTAGAGGTGACCATGCTCAATCTTGCATTAATGCATCTGCCTATGAAGAGGGAAAAATAATGCAAGGCAGGAAAATGAATACTCCCCATGGTAGCTTGCGTAATGTCTCTAGTTTCTCCAACTGTAATACGAGAGCAAAAATCTCTAACCGGAGATTTAGGAGGATCATTGAGGCTACCCCAAATAGGTATTTTGCAAATTTGATTGAAATCCTCTAAATCCATGGTATAAGATTTATCATAGAGATCAAACAGCACTGATGGCTCACGGCCAGCTGAAAATTTGAATCTACGAACAAATGAGGGAGTGAGAGCAACATACTGTTCACATTTATCGAAGATGAATTCTTCGAGTCCGAGATTGTGAACAAGTGCATCAAACTCATCTTTGAAACCTGCCTCAATCATAAATTCATCAGAAGGCCATTCACATGGTTGTACCTGCGCGTCCCTTGGTTGGTAAGGATCAGGCTCCGGAATCACAAGACGGGGACCTCTCTTGCTTGAGGAACCACCATGAAAGTTTCTCCTGAACATCTTCCTTTTCTGAAATTTTCAGTGACCCAAAGGAAAGGTGAACAAGGCTCAACTAAACTAGTAGCAACTACTCCCACAAGTGCCTAGAGGCCATATTACGCATCAAAACTACTTGGGACCAGCTAGAATTAGCATGCAAAGCTCAAGAACATGGTCACCAAGGCAACAAAAATACGCGGAGTATAAGGCACTAGAGCAAAAACTAATTGGACCAATGGAGGAGACACTTACCAAGGAGTAATTTCCCCAAAACAGTTCGGAGAACAGTGATTTGAGCAAAGAGATCGAAAATCCCAGCAAGAGGAGCAAGAACACGGGTTTGAGCTATAAAACGATTTTTTCTGGAGGTAGGAGAACCAGATGAGAGCAAGAATGAGTGGAGGGGGTGCGTGTGGGCCCCACAAGCCTGGGTGGCGTGGCCAGGGGGGTGCCCGCGCCCCAAGGGCTTGTGGCCCACTGGCACAGCCCCCAGACAAGCCCTTTGTCTTAGAATTTTTCAAAAATTCCAGAAAAAACCATACTTGATTTTCACGACGTTCGGAGAACTTTTTTTTTCGGGGTACTTTTCCACCGGACGCTAAAACAGAAAATAGGGAAAACTAAACTAATTCTATCATTTTTCTTCTAAGAAACCGAAGGTGAAAGCTTGGAATAGAGGTTTGTGACTCCTCGATTCATCCATCTCATGGTCATCGAAAGAAATCCGTCAATGAGGTTGATCAAGTCCCCTCGACAAAACTTCTCGAATCGCAAAAGAAGACGGAGAATTTTTGAATAGTCACTAGGTCACCTCAATGGGGATGTGAATCTCCCCAACAAGCAAATCATACTTCATCTTGACACGAGGGATAGGGCATTCAAAGCTCCCAATAAGAATCGATGAAGTTTTTTCGATAGCATTGATGCAATGTACTCGATATTGTTTCTTCGGAAAGTGCACCGTATGCTCATTACCGTTGACATGGAAAGTGACATTGCCTTTGTTGCAATCTTTAACAACCCATGCAATGTTTAAAAAGGGTCTTCCGAGGATGACAGCCATGGCATCTTCCTCGGGAATATCCAAGATAACAAAGTATGTTAAGATAGTGACGTTAGCAACCACAACAGGCACATCCTCGCAAATGCCGATAAGGAAAATAATTGATTTGTCGGCCATTTGCACAGAGATTTCAGTGGGTGTCAACTTATCCAGTTCAAGTCTACGATAAAGAGAGAGAGAGAGAGGCATAACACTAACACCGGCTCCAAGGTCGCATAACACAGTTCTAACGTAGTTGCCTTTAATGGAGCAAGGTATAGTGGGCACACCGAGATCACCTAGTTTCTTAGGAGTTCCACCCTTGAAGGTATAGTTAGCGAGCATGGTGGAAATATCAACCTCAGGTATCCTCCTCTTATTAGTCACAATATCTTTCATGTACTTAGCATACAGAGACATTTTGAGCATATCTGTCAAATGCATTTGCAGAAAGACAGGTCTGATCATTTCAACGAATCGCTCAAAATCCTCATCATCCTTTTTCTTGGATGGTTTGGGAGGAAAGGGCATGGGTTTCTGAACCCATGGTTCCCTTTCTTTACCGTGCTTCATAGCAGCGAAATCATTCTTATCGTATCTCCTATTCTTAGGCTGTGGGTTATCAATATCAACACTAGGTTCAATCTCCACATCCTTTTCATTGCTAGGTTGATCATCATCATGAACATCACTATTGATATTATCCTTAGGCTCATGTTCATCACCATATTGTATTTCAGCATCAAAGACAGAGGCATCGTTTGGACTCTGAGGTGTAGCAGCAACAGGGTTGCTAGCGTGCAGGTTCCTATCATCTTTTTCCTCTTTCTAGGATGACTAGGTGCATGATACGTCCATTTTGCATCATGTTTTCATGTTGATATTTATCGCTTCTTTGGCTGTTATTTCACTTCACGGTACTATTCTTATGCCTTTTCTCTCTTATTTTACAAGGTTTACATGAAGAGGGAGAATACCGGCAACTGGAATTCTGGCCTGAAAGTGGAGCAAAGTTGAGATACCTATTCTGCGCAACTCCAAACACCATGAAAATCAACGGGGATTTTGTTCCCAATTTATAAAAAATACTAGGCCGAAGAAGTGCCAGAGGGGCACCAGGGGGTGCTCACAAGCCTGCACGGCGTGACCACCCCTAGGCCGTGCCATGGGGGCTTGTGGGCAGCCCACTGGCCCCCCTCTTTTGCTATATGGAGGGTTTCGTCTAGGAAAAAAAAATCAGAGAGGAGCTTTTTCGTGGTTTCGCCGCCGCCACGAGGCGGAACTTGAGCAGAACCAATCTAGAGCTCCTGCAGGACGATCCTGCCGGGAAAACTTCGCTCCCGGAGGGGGAAATCATCACCATCGTCGTCACCAACACTCCTCTCATCGGAGGGGACTCGTCACCATCAACATCTTCATCAGCACCATCTCATCTCCAAACCCTAGTTCATCACTTGTAACCAATCTCCGTCTCGCGACTCCGATTGGTACTTGTAAGGTTGCTAGTAAGTTTGATTACTCTTTGTAGTTGATGCTAGTTGGATTATTTGGTGGAAGAGTTTATGTTCAGATCCTTGATGCTACTCATTACCTCTCTGGTCATGAATATGATTATGCTTTGTGAGTAGTTACTTTTGTTCCTAAGGACATGGGACAAGTCATGCTAATAGTACTCATGTGAATTTGGTATTCGTTCGGTAATTTGATATGCTGTATGTTGTTTTTCCTCTAATGGTGTTATGTGAACGTCGACTACATAACACTTCACCATTATTTGGGCCTAGAGTAAGGCATTGGGAAGTAGTAAGTAGATGATGGGTTGCTAGAGTGACAGAAGCTTAAACCCTAGTTTATGCGTTACTTCGTAAGGGGCTGATTTGGATCCACTAGTTTAATGTTATGGTTAGACTTTGTCTTAATTCTTCTTTCGTAGTTGCGGATGCTTGCGAGAGGGGTTAATAATAAGTGGTATGCTTGTCCAAGTAAGGGCAGTACCCAAGCGTCGGTCCACCCACATATCAAACTATCAAAGTAACGAACGCGAATCATATGAACATGATGAAACTAGCATGAGAGAAATTCCTGTGTGTCATCGGGATCGTTTTTCCTCCTATAAGACTTTGTCCAGGCTTGTCCCTTGCTACAAAAGGGATTGGGCCACTTTGCTGCACCGTTGCTACTTTTGTTACTTGTTGCTTGCTATGAATCATCTCACCACACAATCACTTGTTACCGACAATTTCAGTGCGTGCAGATTTTTCCTTGCTGAAAACCACTTGTCAGATCCTTCTGCTCCTCATTGGGTTCGACACTCTTACTTATCGAAAGGACTACGATTGATCCCCTATAATTGTGGGTCATCAAGACTCTTTTCTGGCGCCGTTGCCGGGGAGTGAAGCGCCTTTGGTAAGTGGAACTTGGTAAGGAAACATTCATATAGTGTGCTGAAATTTATTGTCACTTGTCACTATGGATACTAATCCTTTGAGGGGCTTGTTCGGGGTATCTTCACCTCGAACGGAAGCACGAATGGTTGCCCCTCAACTTGCTGCACCTACTGAAAATATTTTCTTTGAATGTCCTTCGGGTATGCTTGAGAAACTACTGGCTAATCCTTTTACAGGAGATGGAACATCATATCCAGACTTGCATCCAATCTATCTAGATGAAGTTTGTGGTTTATTTAAGCTTGCAGGTGTGCCCGAGGATGAGGTCAAGAAGAAGGTATTTCCTTTATATTTGAAGGATAATGCGTTGACATGGTATAGGCTATGTGATGATACTGGATCATGGGACTACAATCGGTTGAAATTGGAATTTCATGAAAAGTTTTATCCTATGCATTTAGTACATCGTGATCGAAATTATATTTACAATTTTTGGCCTCGTGACAGAGAAAGCATCGCTCAAGCTTGGGGGAGGCTTAAATCAATGCTATATTCATGCCCCAATCATGATCTCTCGAGAGAAATTATCATTCAGAACTTGTATGCTCGACTTTCTCATGATGATCGCACCATGCTTGACACTTCTTGTACCGGTTCTTTTATGAAGAGAGATATTGACTTCAAATGGAATTTATTGGAGAGAATTAAACGCAACTCTGAAGATTGGGAGCTTGAAGAAGGTACGGAGTCAGGTATGAATTTCACGTTTGATTGCGTTAATCCTTTGTTGAGACAAATATCTTCAGTGATTTTAGCGCTAAGTATGGACTTGACTCTGAGATAGTAGCTTCATTGTGTGAATCCTTTGCTGCTCATATTGATCTCCCCAAAGAGAAGTGGTTTAAATATCATCCTCCTTTAGAAGTCAACGTAGTTAAACCCATTCCAGTTGAAGAGAAAGTCATTGCCTATAGTGATCCTATTGTTCCCAGTGCTTACATTGAGAAACCACCTTTCCCTGTTAGGATAAAGGATCATTCTAAAGCTTCAACTGTGATACGTATAGGCTATATTAGAACACCTACACCGCCTGAGCAAATTAGAGTTGAACCTAGCATTGATATTATCAAAGATCTTCTGTCTGAAGAAGTTGAGGGACATGATATTCACTTCTGTGAAGATGCTGCTAGAATTGCTAAACCTCACGTTAGAGACAAACATAGGCCTGTTGTTGGCATGCCTGTGGTTTCTTTTAAGATAGGAGATCATTGTTATCATGGCTTATGTGACGTGGGTGCCAGTGTTAGTGCAATACCTCAATCCTTATATGATGAAATCAAAGATGAGATTGCACCTGTTGAGATAGAACCTATAGATGTCACTATTCAGCTTGCCAATAGAAATACTATCTGCCATGTGGGAATTGTTAGGGATGTTGAAGTCTTCTGTGGTAAAACGAAGTATCCTGCTGATTTCCTCGTTCTTGATACCGCACAAGATAGCTTTTGTCCCATCATATTTGGTAGACCTTTTCTCAATACCGTCAATGCTCATATTGATTGTGAGAAGCAAACTGTCACTGTTGGCTTTGAAGGCGTGTCACATGAGTTCAATTTCTCCAAGTTTGGTAGAGCAACCTCATGAAAAGGAGTTGCCTAGTAGGGATGAAACTATTGCCTTAGCCTCTATTGCCGTGCCTCCTACTGATCCCTTATTGCAATAGTTGCTTGAGCATGAAAATGATATGCTTATGGATGAAGGGGATGAGATAGATAGAGTTGTCTTAGAACAATATCCTATCCTTAAGAATAACTTGCCTGTTGAACTGCTTGGGGATCCACCCCCACCAAAGGGTGATCCTGTGTTTGAGCTTAAACAGTTGCCTCATACTCTTTAGTATGCCTATCTTCATGAAAAAGAGATATATCCTGTTTATAATTAGTGCTAGCCTCTCAGAGCATGAAGAAAATAAGTTACTAGAAACTCTGAGAAAGCACCGTGCTGCTATTGGATATACTCTTGACGATCTTAAGGGCATTAGTCCTACCCTATGCCAGCACAAGATTAAAACTGATCCTGACTTCAAACCAGTTGCTGATCATCAAAGGAGATTAAATCCTAAGATGAAAGAAGTAGTGAGAAAAGAAATACTAAAGCTCCTGGAAGCAGGTATCATCTATCTTGTTGCTCATAGTGATTGGGTGAGTCCGGTGCATTGCCTCCCTAAGAAGGGAGGCATTATCGCTGTCCCTAATGATAAGGATGAATTGATCCCACAGATGATTATTACTGGCTATAGGATGATGATCGATTTTAGGAAATTGAATAAAGCCACTAGGAAAGATCATTACCCTTTGCCTTTTATCGACCAAATGCTAGAAAGGCTGTCCAAACACACACACTTCTGCTTTCTAGATGGTTATTCTGGTTTCTCCCAAATACCAGTTGCATAATCTGATCAGGAGAAAACCACTTTCACCTGCCCTTTCGGCACCTTTGCTTATAGACATATGCCTTTTGGCTTATGTTATGCACCTGCCACCTTTCAAAGATGTATGATGGCTATATTCTCTGACTTTTGTGAAAAGATTGTCGAGGTATTCATGGATGACTTCTCCATTTATGGGTCTTCCTTTGACGATTGCCTCAGCAACCTTGATCGAGTCTTATAGAGATGTAAAGACACCAATCTTGTCTTGAATTGGGAGAAGTGCCACTTTATGGTTAATGAAGGCATCGTCTTAGGACATAAAATTTCTGAAAGAGGTATTGAAGTCGATAAGGCTAAGGTTGATGCAATCGAGAAAATGCCATACCCCACAGATATCAAAGGTATAAGAAGTTTCCTTGGTCATGCTGGTTTCTATAGAAGGTTCATCAAAGACTTCTCTAAGATTTCTAGGCCTCTTACCAACCTCTTGCAAAAGGATATTCCTTTTGTCTTTGACGAGGATTGTGAGGAAGCCTTCGAAATACTTAAGAGGGTTTTGATAACTGCACCTATTGTTCAACCACCTGATTGGAACTTGACTTTTGAGATCATGTGTGACGCTAGTGATTATGCTGTTGGTGTTGTCCTAGGGCAAAGAGTTGATAAGAAGTTGAATGTTATTCACTATGCTAGTAAAACTCCAGACAGTGCCCAGAGAAACTATGCTACTACGGAGAAGGAATTTTTAGCAGTCGTGTTTGCATGTGAAAAGTTCAGGTCTTACATAGTTGATTCCAAAGTCACTATTCACACTGATCATGCTACTATTAAGTACCTCATGGAGAAGAAGGACGCTAAACCTAGACTTATCAGATGGGTTCTCTTGCTACAAGAATTTGATTTGCACGTTGTCGACAAAAAGGGTGCTGATAACCCAGTAGCAGATAACTTGTCTAGGTTGGAGAACGTTCTTGATGACCCACAACCTATTGATGATAGCTTTCCCGATGAGCAATTGAATGTCATCAAGGCTTCACGTAGTGCACCGTGGTATGCTGATTATGCAAACTATATCGTTGCCAAATATATACCACCTAGTTTCACGTACCAGCAAAAGAAGAAGTTCTTCTTTGACTTGAGACATTACTTTTGGGATGATCCTCACCTTTATAAGGAAGGAGTCGATGGTGTTACGTTGTGTACCTGAACATGAACAGGGACAGATCCTACAGAAGTGTCACTCCGAGGCCTACGGAGGACACTGATACGTCTCTGTCGTATCTACTTTTCCGAACTCTTTTGCCCTTGTTTTGGACTCTAATTTGCATGATTTGAATGGAACTAACCCGGACTGATGCTGTTTTCAGCAGAATTGCCATGGTGTTGTTTTTTTTGCAGAAATAAAAGTTCTCGGAATGTCCAGAAAATTTACGGAGATTTTTCTGGAATAAAAGAAAAATACCTGCGCAAAGATCCACGCGAGGGGCGTGCCAGTGGGCCACAAGCCCACATACCGCGACCACCCCCTATGGCCGCGCCGTGCAGGCTTGTGGGGCCCACGTGGCACCACCGCACCCAATCTCAGCTCTATATCTTCTGTTTCGCCTGGAAAAAAAATCAGACAGAAGTTTCATCGCGTTTTGTGATACGGAGGCGCCGCCACATCCTCTTCTTCATCTAGAGGGCAGATCTGGAGTCTGTTTCGGGCTCTGGAGAGGGGAAATCGTCGCCATCGTCATCATCAACCTTTATCCATCGACAATTCCATGATGCTCTTCATCGTTCATGAGTAATCTCATCGTAGGCTTGCTGGACGGTGATGAGTTGGATGAGATCTATCATGTAATCGAGTTAGTTCTTGATGGGGATTGATCCCTAGTATCCACTATGTTCTAGATTGATGTTGCTACTACTTGGCTATGCTTAATGCTTGTCACTAGGGCCCGAGTGCCATGATTTTAGATCTGAACCTATTATGTTGTCGCCAATATATGTGTGTTTTAGATCCTATCTTGCAAGTTGTAGTCATTTACGATGTGTTATGACTCGGCAACCCCGGAGTGACAATAGCCGGAACCACTCCCGGAGATGACCATAGTATGAGGAGTTCATGTATTCACCGCGTGTTAATGCGTTGGTCCAGTTCTTCATTAAAAGGAGAACCTTAATATCCCGTAGTTTCCATTAGGACCCCGCTGCCACTTGAGGGATGGACAATAGATGTCATGCAAGTTCTTTTCCCTAAGCACGTATGACTACATACAGAATACATGCCTACATTAGATTGATGAACGGGAGCTAGTTAGATATCTCTCCGTGTTATAGCTGTTACATGATGAATCACATCCGTCACACTCATCCATCACTGATCCACTGCCTACGAGTCTTTTACTACTGGTTCTCGCTATGTTACTTTGCCTAGGCTTGTCCCTTGCTACAAAAGGGATTGGGCCACTTTGCTGCTGCTGTCACTACTGCTGTTACTTGTCGCTTTGGTGCTGCTGCTACTACAGTTCCTTGCTACTCCGCGGTTACTTATTGCAAGACTTTGTTGGCGCTATTATCCCGTCAACAAGGCTTTTTCTGGCGCCGTTGCCGGGGATTGTCAAAGCCTTTTCTGGTGCCGTTGCTATCATACTACCTTGCTACTGATACTTTGCTTGCATACACTAATCTTTCAGGTGTGGTTGAATTGACAACTCAGCTGCTAATACTTGAGAATATTCTTTAGCTTCCCCATGTGAGCAAATCAATAAATTTGGGTTGAATACTCTACCCTTGAAAACTGCTGCGATCCCATACGCTTGTGGGACATCAAGGCTTTTTCTGGCGCCGTTGCCGGGGAAGCACAACTATATTCTATGAGTCACTTGGGATTGACGTCTGCTGATCACAATGAGGAATCCGAAAGATCTTGAACTAAAATCCTACCTTCCACTATGAGGAGAGGTAAGGAATTTCCATCTAGCTCTGCACTTGATTCACCTTCAGTTATGAGTAAGTTTGCGACATCACCTCCTGCTAGAAATCTTGATATGTCACCTGTGCTTGATGATGCTACTTCAGCTGTCCATGATGCTATGCTTGATACTATGCCTTATGATGCTATGCATGATACTATGCCTGCTATGCCTGATACTGCTTTGCCACTTGGTGCATTCCTTGATGCACAAATGGCTAGAGTTGCTGCTAGATGTGATGATACTTCTGAAACTGCTGATACTATTGAAGTAGAACCTGCTACTATGCCTGTTATGCCTGATACACACTATGTTATGGAGGGGGAGATAGCTGAGGACTTTCTTGCGTGTAAGGATAGCTATGATGTTGAGAAACTTCTGCGCAAGTGGAAAGAAAAATCTCTGAACGCTAGGATGAAATACGACCCGAAGTTTGCCACTTCACCTATCTTTGTGACCGATAAGGATTATGAATTCTCTGTCGACCCTGAGTTAATCACTCTGGTCGAATCTGATCCTTTTCATGGTTATGAGTATAAAACGGTTGTAGCCCATCTTACCAAACTGCACGATATAGCCACCCTATTCACTAGTGAGGAAAAGATCCGCCAGTACTACATGCTCAAGCTATTTCCTTTCTCGCTAAAGGATGAAGCTAAGACCTGGTTCACTTCTCTTGCTCCTGGTTGTGTGCGTAGTCCCTAGGATATGGTCTACTACTTCTCTGAAAAATATTTCCCTGCCCGTAAGAAGCAAGCTGCCTTGCAGGAAATATACAACTTTGCTCAAGCTGAAGAAGAGAGTCTCCCACAAGCTTGGGGGAGGCTCATCCAGCTACCAAATGCTTTGCCTGATCACCCTCTTGAGAAGAACGAAATACTTGATATCTTCTATAATGGATTTACCGATGCTTCCAAAGACCACTTAGATAGTTGTGCCGGTAGTGTTTTTAGGGAACGAACTATAGAACAAGCTGAGATTCCGTTGAACAATATCTTGTGCAATGAGAATGCTTGGACTATTCCCGAACCACCTCCTAAGCCAACTCCGAAGAAAAGAGGTATTCTATTCCTCAGTCCTGAAGATATGCAAGAAGCCAAGAAATCTATGCGAGAGAAAGGCATTAAATCTGAAGATGTCAAAAATCTACCACCTATCGAAGAGATCCATGGTCTCGATAACCTGATACAGGTAGTAGAAGTAAATTCTCTGTGTAGGTTTCATGAGAGTGATATTCCTTTTGATAAACCTGCTAGCTTATGCATGGATGAATTTGATAACTTCGTTGCCAAACAACATAGTTTCAATTATTATGTTAGGAGACAATTGGAAAAGAGTGCTCGTATGCTTAGTCATTTAAGTGCTTGTGTGGACAGAAATGTCAATGATCTTAGGCTTCTGAGTAAACATGCTTCTATGGTTACTACTCAGGTAGAACAAGTACTTAAAGCTCAGAATGACTTGCTCAATGAGTTGAATGACAATTCCGTCAGAGTCGTTACTAGAGGCGGTAGAATGACCTAGGAACCTCTGTATCCTGAGGGTCATCCGAAGAGAATTGAACAATATTCTCAAGGAGTTAGCACTGATGCACCTAGTCATCCTAGAAAGAAGAAGAAAGATGATAGGAACCTACACGCTAGCAACGTTGCTGCTACCCCTGAGAGTCCAAACGATGCCTCTATCTCTGATGCTGAAACACAATCTGGTGATGAACATGAGCCTAATGATGATATCAATAGTGATGTTCATGTTGATGCTCAACCTAGCAATGAAAAGGATGTGGATATTGAACCTCTTGATCTTGATAACCCACAGCCTAAGACTAAGAGATACGATAAGAATGACTTCGCTACTAGGAAGCATGGTAAAGAAAGGGAACCATGGGTTCAGAAACCTATGCCCTTTCCTCCCAAACCATCCAAGAAAAAGGATGATGAGGATTTTGAGCGCTTCGTTGAGATGATCAGACCTGTCTTTGTGCAGATGCGTTTGACTGATATGCTCAAGATGTCTCCGTATGCTAAGTACATGAAAGATATTGTGACTAATAAGAGGAGGATACGTGATATTGAGATCTCCGCCATGCTTGCTAATTACACTTTCAAGGGTGGAACTCCGAAGAAACTAGCTGATCCCGGTGTGCCCACTATACCTTGCTCCATTAAAGGCAACTATGTTAGAACTGCGTTGTGCGACCTTGGAGCCGGTGTTAGTGTTATGTCTCTCTCTCTTTATCGTAGGCTTGAACTGGATTAGTTGACACCCACTGAAATCTCTCTGCAAATGGCTGACAAATCAACTGCTTTCCCTATCGGCATTTTCTAGGATGTGCTTGTTGTGGTTGCTAACACCACTATCTTAACAGACTTTGTTATATTGGATATTCCCAAGGACGATTGCATGGCCGTCATCCTCGGAAGACCCTTTTTAAACACCGCAGGGGATGTTATAGATTGCAACAATGGCAATGTCACTTTCCATGTCAATGGTAATGAGCATACGGTGCACTTTCCGAAGAAACAATATCGAGTACATTGCATCAATGCTATCGAAAAATCTTCATCGATTCTTATTGGGAGCTTTGAATGCCCTATTCCTCGTGTCAAGATGAAGTATGATTTGCTTGTTGGGGAGATGCACATCCCCATTGAGGTGACCTAGTGACTATTCAAAAATTCTCCGTTCTCTTACGCGATTCGACAAAGTTTTGTCGAGGGGATTTGATCAACCCCATTGACTGATTTCTTTCGATGACCATGAAATGGATGAATCGAGGAGCCACAAACCTTTGTTGCAAGCTTTCACCTTAGGTTGCTTAGAAGAAAAATGATAGGTTTAGTTTAGCTTTCCCTGTTTCCTGTCTTAGCGTCCGGTGGAAAAGTACCCCGAAAATCAAAGTTCTCTGAACGTTGTGAAAATAAAGTATGATTTTTTTCTGAAATATTTGAAAAATACTGGAACAAAGAGTCTGTCTGGGGCCCACACTAGTGAGCCATAAGCCCTAGTGGCACGGGCACCCCCTGGCCGCGCCACCCAGGCTTTTGGGGCCCACAGGCACCCCCTACACTCATTCTTGCTCCCATCCAGTTCTCCTACGTGTAGAAAAAATCGTTTCGCAGCTCAAACCCGTGTTCTTGCTCCTCTTGCTGGGATTTTTGATCTCTTTGCTCAAATCACCATTCTCCGAACTGTTTTGGGGGAAATTACTCCTTGGTAAGTGACTCCTCCATTGGTCCAATTAGTTTTTGCTCTAGTGCCTTATATTCCGCATATTTTTGCTGCCTTGGTGACCATGTTCTTGAGCTTTGCATGCTGATTCTAGCTGGTCCCAAGTAGCTTTGATGCGTAATATGGTCTCTAGGCACTTGTGGGAGTAGTTGCTAGCAATTTAGTTGAGCCTTGTTCATTTTTCCTTTGGTAATATGGTAATATGCGTAATATGGTCTCTAGCCTGATCCTTACCAACCTAGGGACGTGCAGGTACAACCGTGTGAATGGCCTTCTGATGAATTTATGATTGAGGCATGCTTCAAAGATTAGTTTGATGCACTTGTTCACAACGTCGGACTTGAAGAATTCATCTCCGATAAATGTGAACAATATGTTGCTCTCACTGCCTCTTTTGTTCGTAGATTCAATTTTCACCTGGCCGTGAGCCATTGGTACTGTTTGATCTCTATGATAAATCGTATACCATGGATTTAGAGGATTTCAGTAGAATTTGCAAAATACCTATTTGGGGTAACCTCAATGATCCTCCTAAATCTTCGGTTAGAGATTTTTGCGCTGGTATTACGGTTGGAGAAACTAGAGACATTACGCAAGCTACCATGGGGAGTATTCATTTTCTTGCCTTGCATTACTTTGCCCTCTTCATAGGCAGATGCATTAATGGCAAGATTGAGCATTGTCACCTCTGCGCACCCGACCTTAGTATCCTTAAGAGCGCAGTGACGGATGACAAAAGCTTCAACATGGGAGCTATTATAGCAAGGAGGCTAAATAAGAATGCTATTGAAGGGGATTTCTTTGGTGGGATCTATGCCACTCGCATAGCAAATTTTCTTGGAGTACCCATGCGCGAAGGAGATCCCCCGCTCCATACAACTTTCCTTGACCGCGTCTCTTTGACACGCTTCCAGTTCCTTGAGAGGGATGATGAATCCCTACTTTACTGTCTGATATTTAACCGGCAGCGTGTTTTCCATATTACCCTTCCTGCTCCTGCTTTCTTTGACTTTCAGGTAAAACATAGATATTACATAACCAGAGGAGAGGCAGAGGAGTATGAGAGGGAGGCAAAGGCTGCTCGTCTCCGTGAGGCAGCTATTCAGGCAGTGGCTGCAGCGCTCCCGTATAACCCCCATTATGATTTTGGGTTTCACCAGGACTATCCTTGGGAGTAGACCAAGTTAGGCCAAAAGCCTAAGCTTGGGGGAGTACGTGTTCTCACCGACTTTACATTCTTGCTTATGCTTTCACTTTGTTAGCCGGTGTTCACACTTTGCCACTGTATCATCCATGCTAGTTTATTTTTCTTTTTCTCGTTTTCTTTTCGTGTGTTTGTCTAGTTTGAGAAAAACCCAAAAAGATTTTCTTTTTCTTTTTTTGCTTGTTGGGAGCTTTCCCGTGTAGATAGTTTTCTCTTTCTTTGGGTCAAGGTAGAAGATATTGGTTACAATGTTTAGTGGCTCTTGCATGCATACCTATTTATCTTTCAAAGAGCCATATTACTTTGTCTTCTCCTTTGTGTTTGCATGCAGATTCCAGCGTAGTCCAATGCACGAGCACTCTTATTATTGTTCACATCATTCGGTCGTGCAAGTGAAAGGCAATAATGACGATATATGATGAAGTGACTGAGCCTGGAAAAGCTGGTATGAACTAGATCTATTTTGTTTTTGTAAATATGACTAGCTCACTATGCCTAGTTCAGCTTTGTTGTGAGAGAAACATGTTTGAATGACAACTTAGAGATCATAGTTGCTTATGCCATGCTTATTTAACTAAGAGCTTATAATGGTTTGTCTTGGTTGCCTACATGAATGTTGAGTTGACTATGATGTAGTATGATAGGATGGTATCCTCCTTTGAATATTTCAAGTGGCTTGACTTGGCGCATGTTCACGCATCTAGTTGAAATAAAATCAACATAGCCTCTATGATATTCATGTTCATGGTGATTTATGTCCTACTCATGCTTGCACTCAATGTTAGTTACTCTCAATGCATTTTGATGACTGTTGTCGCTCTCTAGTTGGTCGCTTCCCAGTCTTTTGCTAGCCTTCACTTGTACTAAGCGGGAATACAGCTTGTGCATCCACCTCCATAAACCCTAAGTTGTTCCATGTGAGTCCACCATACCTACCTATGTGCGGTATCTACCTCCCGTTCCAAGTAAATTTGCATGTGCCACTCTCTAAATCTTCAAGAAATAATCTGTTTTGCATGCCCGAACCACTCATGTGGTGACAGGGGGCTATTGGTATCTTCCATGCTAGGCGTGTTATCCTCGATATGTGTTTATTCACTATCATTCACGAGAAAGGGGCCGGTAATTGGAATTACCAGTTCCATGCTCAAATCGAAAAGATAATTACAAACAAAACTCCCCCAGGATTGATGTTGGTATGGACGGTACCCGAGGATTCGGCTAGCCCTGGAGTGTGATTGATTGGTGGTGGGGGAGTCAAAACTTTACTTTTTAGTTTGGGAACCGCCTATAGCATGTGTAGCGTGGAAGATGTTGAGAACTCTTAGTCATTGCATTGACAATGAAAGCATGCCACCCAAAATTATTATCTCTGTTTTCAAAGTTTGAGCTCTGGCACCTCTGCAAATCAACGTTTCCCTCTGCGAAGGGCCTGTCTATTTATGTTCCTATTGAGTCATCCTCCTCTTATAAAAGCACCAATTAGAAGGCACCTGTGTCATTTTTATGCTTTGCTTTTAACTGTGTTGAGTATGACTATGACTGGATCTTCATTACCATGAATTACAATGCTTAGTCAGCCCTTGTTCTTTGAAGGTGCTCTGCATTTATGTTTTGCGGTCTCAGAAAGAGCTAGCGAGATACCATCTATTCGTACTGCTTCATGTTGTTTTGATTGAAGTGTTGACACTTGAGGCTTATTATTATTTGCTCGCTAGTTGATTATGCCATTGATATGAGTTTACCGTGAGACCTAGATGTCATTTGCTTATGTGGTTTGCTTGTGATATTGCTGAAACATTGGATATGAGTTAGACATAGTTGCAACAACAAGATCAAACAGAGTTCGTCAAAGTTTTTATTTTGTCTCTTTCAGTTTGTCAACTGAATTGCTTGAGGACAAGCAAGGCTTTAAGCTTGGGGGAGTTGATACGTCTCTGTCGTATCTACTTTTCCGAACTCTTTTGCCCTTGTTTTGGACTCTAATTTGCATGATTTGAATGGAACTAACCCGGACTGACGCTGTTTTCAGCAGAATTGCCATGGTGTTGTTTTTGTGCAGAAATAAAAGTTCTCGGAATGTCCTGAAAATCTACAGAGATTTTTTCTGGAATAAAAGAAAAATACCTGCGCAAAGATCCACGTGAGGAGGTGTGCTAGTGGGCCACAAGCCCACAGGCCGCGACCACCCCCTATGGCCGCGTCGTGCAGGCTTGTGGATCCCACGTGGCACCACCGCCCCCAATCTCAGCTCTATATCTTCCGTTTCGCGTGGAAAAAAAATCAGAGAGAAGGTTTCATCGCGTTTTGCGGTATGGAGGCGCCGCCACATCCTGTTCTTCATCTGGAGGGCAGATCTCGAGTCCGTTTCGGGCCCCGGAGAGGGGAAATCGTCGCCATCGTCATCATCAACCTTTCTCCATCGACAATTCCATGATGCTCTTCATCATTCGTGAGTAATCTCATCGTAGGCTTGCTAGACAGTGATGAGTTGGATGAGATCTATCATGTAATCGAGTTAGTTCTTGACGGGGATTGATCCCTAGTATCCACTATGTTCTAGATTGATGTTGCTACTACTTGGCTATGCTTAATGCTTGTCACTAGGTCCCGAGTGCCATGATTTCAAATCTGAACCTATTATGTTTTCGCCAATATATGTGTGTTTTAGATCCTATCTTGCAAGTTGTAGTCACCTATTATGTGTTATGACCCGGCAACCTCGGAGTGACAATAGCCGGAACCACTCCCGGAGATGACCATAGTATGAGGAGTTCATGTATTCACCGCGTGTTAATGCGTTGGTCCGGTTCTTTATTAAAAGGAGAACCTTAATATCCCGTAGTTTCCATTAGGACCCCGCTTCCACGGGAGGGATGGACAATAGATGTCATGCAAGTTCTTTTCCCTAAGAACGTATGACTACATACGGAATACATGCCTACATTAGATTGATGAATGGGAGCTAGTTACATATCTCTCCGTGTTATATCTGTTACATGATGAATCACATCCGTCACACTCATCCATCACCGATCCACTGCCTATGAGTATTTTACTACTGGTTCTCGCTACGTTACTTTGCCCAGGCTTGTCCCTTGCTACAAAAGGGATTGAGCCACTTTGCTGCTGCTGCTGTCACTACTGCTGTTACTTGTCGCTTTGCTGCTGCTGCTACTACTATTCCTTGCTACTCCGCTGTTACTTGTTGCAAGACTTTGTTGGCGCTAACATCCCGTCAACAAGGCTTTTTCTGGCGCCGTTGCCAGGGATTGTCAAAGCTTTTTCTGGTGCCGTTGCTATCATACTACCTTGTTATTGATACTTTGCTTGCAGACACTAATCTTTTAGGTGTGGTTGAATTGACAACTCAGCTGCTAATACTTGAGAATATTCTTTAGCTTCCCCTTGTGAGCGAATCAATAAATTTGGGTTGAACACTCTACCCTCAAAAACTGCTGCGATCCCATACGCTTGTGGGACATCAGACACCATGCTGGAGATAGAACTACACACAAGGTATTGCAATCAGGTTTCTATTGGCCCACTCCCTTTAAGGATGCCCGTAAGTTTGTCTTGTCGTGTGAAGAATGTCAAAGAATAGGTAATATTAGCAAACGTTAGGAAATGCCTATGAACTATTCACTTGTCATTGAACCATTTGATGTTTGGGGCTTTGATTATATGGGACCTTTTCCAAAATCCAATGGGTATACTCACATATTAGTTGCTGTTGATTACATCACTAAGTGGGTAGAAGCTATCCCCACTAGTAGTGCTGATCACAACACTTCTATCAAGATGCTAAAAGAAGTTATCTTCCCTAGATTTGGAGTCCCTAGATATCTAATGACCAACGGTTGTTCACACTTCATTCATGGTGCTTTCCGTAAAACGCTTGCTAAGTACGATGTCAACCATAGAATAGCGTCTCCCTATCACCCTCAGTCCAGTGGTCAAGTAGAGTTAAGCAATAGAGAGATTAAACTGATTCTGCAAAAGACTGTCAACAGGTCTAGAAAGAATTGGTCTAAGAAGCTCGATGATGCACTGTGGGCTTATAGGACTGCCTATAAGAATCCCATGGGCATGTCTCCATACAAAATGGTGTATAGGAAAGCATGTCACTTACCTCTTGAGCTTGAGCATAAAGCTTATTGGGCAATCAAAGAGCTCAACTTTGATTTCAAACTTGCTGGTGAGAAGAGGTTATTTGATATTAGCTCGCTTGATGAGTGGAGAACTCAGGCATATGAGAATCCCAAGCTTTTCAAAGAGAAGGTTAAGAGGTGGCATGATAAGAGGATACAAAAGCGTGAGATCAATGTAGGTGATTATGTCTTTCTATATAACTCTCGTTTAAGATTCTTTGCAGGCAAGCTTCTCTCTAAATGGGAAGGTCCCTATGTTGTTGAGGAAGTATATCATTCCGGTGCTATCAAGATCAACAACACGGAAGGTAATTGTCCGAGAGTGGTAAATGGGCAGAGAATCAAGCATTATATCTCAGGTACTCCCATAAATGTTGAAAGCAATATCATCAATACCATAACTCCGGAAGAATACCTAAGGGACATTTATCAGCCTGTTTCAGACTCCGAAAACGAAGAGGTATGTGATTAGGTAAGAAAACAGAGTCCAAAACTTTTCGAGTAGGAAATTTTCTCCGTTTTCGAATATTTGAAAAATACAAAAATTGGAAGTACTCCGGAAAGTGCGCGAGGAGGCGACAAGCCTGCATGGCGCGGGCCCACCCCCTATCCACGCCGTGAGGGCTTGTGGCCACCTCGTGCGCCTCCTGGACTCCGTTTTCGTGCAGGGTACTCCTTCTGGTCTGGAAAAACTCATTATGTATACTTCCGTTTGGTGTGACCCCTGCATCCCGCAGATTTTCTCTGTTTTTCGTTTCGAGCCCGTTTTCTGCCGCAGAACTAGGTCAAGATGTCTTCTCAGGATTTAGAGGAGGAAAGCTACGTGGCAGATTACCTTGCTGACCCCAAAGTCTATGGGGACTTGGATCCTTATGGCTGGACCACTGATGAGGAAGAAGTTGAAGAAGTGGATTTCCTCCAACCTTACCTCCACCTATTGTCTCCATCTTTGATTGAACTCTTGAGCTTTTGTGAAACAACTCGTGCTCGCAATACTTGTCTCACTTGTGAAGTTGTTTTGCTGGAGAAACACATCACAGATCTACAAAGTATAAATCAAAGACTGATGGCCCTCTTGGAGTCAAAGATTGCAACAACTTCATCACCATCACCACCAAAGGAAGACAATTGAGCATTGGTATGGGCAATCCCCTTGGCTTTTTCCAAGCTTGGGGGAGTAGCCCCGGTAACGTATCACCATCACATCTTTTGCCTTTACCTTTGTTTTAGTTTTCCTTTTCAGTTTTCTTTTTCTCTAGTAGTTTAAAAGTCTTAGTGTTTTAGTCTTGTGTTTCGCTTTGTGTCACCCCCGCTGTATTCTTGCTCGAGAGCCTTATAATAAAGAGTGCCTTAGTTGAAGGGCTTTGCCTCTTGCCATGATCAAAAGAGTAAGAATATAGAACTAAAGCATGAAGATCATGTAATGATCTTATGGGAAGTGATGGCTTCACACATAAAAATAATGAGGATTGAAACTTGTTGAGGGTAGGCAAACGTAGACCTTGGTCATTGTTGCAATTAATAGGAAGTGATAAAGAAGGAGAGATTCACATATAAATATATCATTTCTGACACCATCTATGGTTGTGAACACTCACTAAATTATTGCATGCCTAGAAGTAGATGTTGGACAAGGAAGACAACGTAATGAATTGTGTTTGCTTGGCTCTGAACAATGTTATATGATTAGAGATCCCTTAGCATGTGACGATTGTTTCCACCTCATATTAGCCGAAACTCCCGCAACAAGTAGAGATACTACTTGTGCATCCATAAACCTTCAAACCAGTTTTGCCATGTGAGTCCACCACACCTACCTATGGATTTAATAAGATCCCTCAAGTAAGTTCTCACCGGTGCAAGCAATAAAAATTGCTCTCTAATATGTATGATCTATTAGTGTGTGGAAAATAGGCTTTATACGAAACTGTGATGAGGAAGACATAAAAGCGACAGACTGCATAATAAAGTTCTTTATCACAGGAGGCAATATAAAGTGACGTTCCTCCGCATTAAGAGGACATGCATCCAAACCTCAAAAGCGCATGACAACCTCTGTTTCCCTCTGCGAAGGGCCTATCTTGTACCTTTACTTTTTGCCCTTGAAAGAGTCATGGTGATCTTCACCAATTCCTTATTTCGCCTTTATCTTGGCTAACGTCATATGCTTGGGAAAGATCTATATTCATATGTCAACTTGGAGGTAGGCATTCATGAATTATTATTGTTGACATTACCCTTGAGGTAAGCAGTTGGGAGGCAAAACTATAATCCCCTATCTTTCTCTGTGTCCAGGTGAAACTTTGATCTCATGAGTACCACGTGAGTTGTAGCAATTGTAGAGAACGAAAGAATGATTGAGTATGTGGATTTGCTTTACAACCTCTTATTTGACTCTTTCTGATGTTATGATAAATTGCAATTGCTTCAGTGACTAAAGGCTATCGGTTGTTACTTCTCGGTAAGGTTCTTGACCCATGCTTTCCTTTGTGAAGGAATTATCACTTTAGCATGAGAGATTATATGTTGGTATTGTTGTTCTGATCATGATCATGATGCATGCATGTTCATATCTTGTTTTGTCGACACCTCTCTCCCTAAACATGCGGACATATTTATTGAGCTCGGCTTTCGCTTGAGGACAAGCGAGGTCTAAGCTTGGGGAAGTTGATACGTCCATTTTGCATCATGTTTTCATGTTGATATTTATCGCTTCTTTGGCTGTTATTTCACTTCATGGTACTATTCTTATGCCTTTTCTCTCTTATTTTACAAGGTTTACATGAAGAGGGAGAATACCGGCAACTGGAATTTTGGCCTGAAAGTGGAGCAAAGTTGAGATACCTATTCCGCGCAACTCCAAACACCGTGAAAATCAACGGGGATTTTTGCCAATTTATAAAAATACTGGGCCGAAGAAGTGCCAGAGGGGCACCAGGGGGTGCCCACAAGCCTGCACAGCGCGACCACCCCCCAGGCCGCGCCATGGGGGCTTGTGGGCAGCCCACTGGCCCACTGCCCCCCCTCTTTTGCTATATGGAGGGTTTCGTCCAGGAAAAAAAATCAGAGAGGAGTTTTTTCGTGGTTTCGCCGCCGCCACAAGGCGGAACTTGAGCAGAACCAATCTAGAGCTCCGGCAGGACGATCCTGCTGGGGAAACTTCCCTCCCGGAGGGGGAAATCGTCGCCATCGTCATCACCAACACTCCTCTCATCGAAGGTGACTCGTCACCATCAACATCTTCATCAGCACCATCTCATCTCCAAACCCTAGTTCATCACTTGTAACCAATCTCCGTCCCGCGACTCCGATTGGTACTTGTAAGGTTGCTAGTAGTGTTGATTACTCTTTGTAGTTGATGCTAGTTGGATTATTTGGTGGAAGAGTTTATGTTCAGATCCTTGATGCTACTCATTACCTCTTTGGTCATGAATATGATTATGCTTTGTGAGTAGTTACTTTTGTTCCTGAGGACATGGGATAAGTCATGCTAATAGTAGTCATGTGAATTTGGTATTTGTTCGGTAATTTGATATGTTGTATGTTGTTTTTCCTCTAGTGGTGTTATGTGAACGTCGACTACATAACACTTCACCATTATTTGGGTCTAGAGGAAGGCATTGGGAAGTAGTAAGTAGATGATGGGTTGCTAGAGTGACAGAAGCTTAAACCCTAGTTTATGCGTTACTTCGTAAGGGGCTGATTTGGATCCACTAGTTTAATGTTATGTTTAGACTTTGTCTTAATTCTTCTTTCGTAGTTGCGGATGCTTGCGAGAGGGGTTAATCATAAGTGGGATGCTTGTCCAAGTAAGGGCAGTACCCAAGCGTCGGTCCACACACATATCAAACTGTTGGAATTATGCCCTAGAGGCAATGATAAATGTAATTATTATTATAATTCCTGTATCAAGATAATTGTTTATTATCCATGCTATAATTGTATTGAATGAAGACTCATTTACATGTGTGGATACATAGACAAAACACCGTCCCTAGTATGCCTCTAGTTGGCTAGCCAGTTGATCAATGATAATGAGTGTCTTCTGATTATGAACAAGGTGTTGTTGCTTGATAACTGGATCACGTCATTGGGAGAATCACGTGATAGACTAGACCCAAACTAATAGACGTAGCATGTTGATCGTGTCATTTTGTTGCTACTGTTTTCTGCGTGTCAAGTATTTATTCCTATGACCATGAGATCATATGACTCACTGACACCGGAGGAATGCTTTGTGTGTATCAAACGTCGCAACGTAACTGGGTGACTATAAAGATGCTCTACAGGTATCTCCGAAGGTGTTAGTTGAGTTAGTATGGATCAAGACTGGGATTTGTCACTCCGTGTGACGGAGAGGTATCTCGGGGCCCACTCGGTAATACAACATCACACACAAGCCTTGCAAGCAATGTAACTTAGTGTAAGTTGCGGGATCTTGTATTACGGAACGAGTAAAGAGACTTGCCGGTAAACGAGATTGAAATAGGTATGCGGATACTGACGATCGAATCTCGGGCAAGTAACATACTGAAGGACAAAGGGAATGACATACGGGATTATATGAATCCTTGGCACTGAGGTTCAAACGATAAGATCTTCGTAGAATATGTAGGATCCAATGTGGGCATCCAGGTCCCGCTATTGGATATTGACCGAGGAGTCTCTCGGGTCATGTCTACATAGTTCTCGAACCCGCAGGGTCTGCACACTTAAGGTTCGACGTTGTTTTATGCGTATTTGAGTTATATGGTTGGTTACCGAATGTTGTTCGGAGTCCCGGATGAGATCACAGACGTCACGAGGGTTTCCGGAATGGTCCGGAAACGAAGATTGATATATAGGATGACCTCATTTGATTACCGGAAGGTTTTCGGAGTTACCGGGAATGTACCGGGAATGACGAATGGGTTCCGGGAGTTCACCGGGGGGGGGGGGCAACCCACCCCGGGGAAGCCTATAGGCCTTGAGGGTGGCACCCCAGCCCTTAGTGGGCTGGTGGGACAGCCCAAAAGGCTCTATGCGCCAAGGAGAAGAAAATCAAGAGAGAAAAAAGGAGGAGGTGGGAAGGAAGGGGGACTCCCTCCCACCAAACCAAGTCCAACTCGGTTTGGGGGGAGAGTCCTCCCCCTTGGACTCGGCCGACCCCCTTGGGGCTCCTTGAGCCCCAAGGCAAGGTCCCCTCCCTCCCACCTATATATACGGAGGTTTTAGGGCTGATTTGAGACGACTTTTCCACGGCAGCCCGACCACATACCTCCACGGTTTTTCCTCTAGATCGCGTTTCTGCGGAGCTCGGGCGGAGCCCTGCTGAGACAAGGTCATCACCAACCTCCGGAGCATCGTCACCCTGCCGGAGAACTCTTCTACCTCTCCGTCTCTCTGGCTGGATCAAGAAGGCCGAGATCATCGTCGAGCTGTACGTGTGCTGAACGCGGAGGTGCCGTCCGTTCGGTACTAGATCGTGGGACTGATCACGGGATTGTTCGCGGGGCGGATCGAGGGACGTGAGGACGTTCCACTACATTAACCGCGTTCTCTAACGCTTCTGCTGTACGGTCTACGAGGGTACGTAGATCACTCATCCCCTCTCGTAGATGGACATCACCATGATAGGTCTTCGTGCGCGTAGGAAATTTTTTGTTTCCCATGCGACGTTCCCCAACAGTGGTATCAGAGCCAGGTTCATGCGTAGAGTCTTCTCGAGTAGAACACAAAAGTTTTTGTGGGCGGTGATGTGCATTTTGCTTCCCTCCTTAGTCTTTTCTTGATTCCGCGTTATTGTTGGATTGAAGCGGCTTGGACCGACATTACTCGTACGCTTACGAGAGACTGGTTTCATCGTTACGAGTAACCCCTTTGCTCAAAGATGACTGGCAAGTGTTGGTTTCTCCAACTTTAGTTGAATCGGATTTGACCGAGGAGGTCCTTGGATGAGGTTAAATAGCAACTCATATATCTCCGTTGTGGTGTTTGCGTAAGTAAGATGCGATCCTACTAGATACCCTTGGTCACCACGTAAAACATGCAACAACAAAATTAGAGGACGTCTAACTTGTTTTTGCAGGGTATGCTTGTGATGTGATATGGCCAACGATGTGATGTGATATATTGGATGTATGAGATGATCATGTTGTAATAGAAATATCGACTTGCACGTCGATGGTACGACAACCGGTAGGAGCCATAGGGTTGTCTTTATACTAACGTTTGTGCTTGCAGATGCATTTACTATTTTGCTAGGATGTAGATTTAGTAGCAATAGCATGAGTAGCACGACAACCCCGATGGCAACACGTTGATGGATGATCATGGTGTGGCGCCGGTGACAAGAAGATCGTGCCGGTGCTTTGGTGATGGAGATCAAGAAGCACGTGATGATGGCCATATCATGTCACTTATGAATTGCATGTGATGTTAATCCTTTTATGCACCTTATTTTGCTTAGAACGACGGTAGCATTATGAGGTGATCTCTCACTAAAATTTCAAGACGAAATTGTGTTCTCCCCGACTGTGCACCGTTGCTACAGTTCGTCGTTTCGAGACACCACGTAATGATCGGGTGTGATAGACTCAACGTTCACATACAACGGGTGCAAAATAGTTGCGCACGCGGAACACTCGGGTTAAGCTTGACGAGCCTAGCATGTGCAGACATGGCCTCGGAACACATGAGACTGAAACGTCGATCATGAATCATATAGTTGATATGATTAGCATAGGGATGCTTACCACTGAAACTATACTCAACTCACGTGATGATCGGACTTGGGATAGTGTAAGTGGATCATGAACCACTCAAATGACTAGAGAGATGTACTTTTTGAGTGGGAGTTTAGCATATAATTTGATTAAGTTGAACTCTAATTATCTTGAACATAGTCTAAGTCCACTTTGAATATATTTGTGTTGTAGATCATGGCTCACGCGATAGTCATCCTGAATTTTAATACGTTCCTAGAGAAAGCTAAGTTGAAAGATGATGGAAGCAACTTTGTAGACTGGGCTCATAATCTTAAGCTAATCTTACAAGCTGGGAAGAAGGATTATGTCCTTAATGCTGCGCTAGGAGATGAACCACCCGCTACGGCTGATCAGGATGTTAAGAACGCTTGGTTAGCACGTAAGGAGGACTACTCAATAGTTCAATGTGCAGTCTTGTATGGCTTAGAACCGGGACTTCAACGTCGCTTTGAGCGTCATGGAGCATTTGAGATGTTCCAGGAGTTGAAGTTTATCTTTCAGAAGAACGCCCGGATCGAGAGGTATGAGACCTCCGATAAATTCTATGCTTGCAAGGTGGAGGAAAACTCGTCTGTCAGTGAACATGTGCTCAAAATGTCTGGGTACTCAAACCGTCTAGCTGAGCTGGGGATTGAACTCCCGCAAGAGGCTATCACTGACAGAATCCTTCAATCACTGCCGCCAAGCTATAAAGGCTTTGTGTTGAACTACAACATGCAAGGGATGAACAAGTCTCCCGGCGAGTTGTTTGCGATGCTGAAAGTCGCAGAGTCTGAACTCCGTAAAGAGCATCAAGTGTTGATGGTGAGCAAGACCACTAGTTTCAAGAGAAACGACAAAGGCAAGAAGGGAAATTCGAAGAAGAGCGGCAAGCCTGTTGCCAATCCGCCGAAGAAACCCAAAGCTGGACCTAAGCCTGAAACGGAGTGTTACTATTGCAAGGGTATGGGTCACTGGAAGCGCAATTGCCCCAAGTATCTGGCAGATAAGAAGGCGGGCAAAGAAAAATCAGGTATATTTGATATACATGTTATTGATGTGTACTTAACCGGCTCTTGTAGTAGTGCCTGGGTATTCGATACCGGTTCTGTTGCTCATATTTGCAACTCGAAACAGGAACTGCGGAATAGATGAAGGCTGGCGAAAGATGAAGTGACGATGCACGTAGGAAATGGTTCCAAGGTTGATGCAATCGCCCTCGGCACAGTGTCACTTCAGCTACCGTCGGGATTAGTGATGAACTTAAATCATTGTTATTTAGTGACTGCGTTGAGCATGAACATTATATCTGGATCTTGTTTATTGCGAGACGGTTACTCTTTTAAGTCAGAGAATAATGGTTGTTCTATTTCTATGAGTAACATCTTTTATGGTCATGCACCGAATGTGAGAGGATTGTTCATATTGAATCTTGATAGCGATACGCATATACATAACATTGAGACCAAAAGAGTTAGAGTAAACAATGATAGCGCCATATTTTTGTGGCACTGCCGCTTAGGTCATATTGGTGTAAAGCGCATGAAGAAACTCCATGCTGATGGACTTTTGGAGTCACTTGACTTTGATTCACTTGACACGTGCGAACCATGCCTCATGGGCAAGATGACTAAGACTCCGTTCTCCGGAACAATGGAGCGTGCAAGTGACTTATTGGAAATCATACATACCGATGTGTGTGGTCCGATGAGCGTGGAGGCACGCGGCGGATATCGTTATTTTCTCACCTTCACTGACGATTTGAGTAGATATGGTTATGTCTACTTGATGAAGCACAAGTCTGAAACATTTGAAAAGTTCAAGAAATTTCAGAGTGAAGTGGAAAATCATCGTAACAAGAAGATCAATTTCCTACGGTCTGATCGTGGGGGTGAATATCTGAGTTTCGAGTTTGGTGATCACTTAAGACAATGTGGAATTGTTTCACAGTTAACACCGCCTGGAACACCACAGCGGAATGGTGTGTCCGAACGTCGTAATCATACTTTATTAGAGATGGTGCGATCTATGATGTCTCTTAGTGATTTTCCGTTATCGTTTTGGGGTTATGCATTAGAAACAGCTGCATTCACTTTAAATAGGGCACCATCAAAATCCGTTGAGACGACACCATACGAACTGTGGTATGGCAAAAGGCCAAAGTTGTCGTTTCTTAAAGTTTGGGGATGTGATGCTTATGTCAAAAAGCTTCAGCCTGAAAAGCTGGAACCCAAAGCGGAAAAGTGCGTCTTCATAGGTTACCCAAAAGAGACAGTTGGGTACACCTTCTATCTCAAAACCGAGGGCAAAGTGTTTGTTGCTAAAAACAAAGCTTTTCTCGAGAAGGAGTTTCTCTCGAGAGAATTGAGTGGGAGGAAGATAGAACTTGACGAGGTTGTCGAACCTCTCATCCCTCTGGATGGTGGCGCAGGGCAAGGGGAAACCTCTGTTGTTGCGACGCCGGTTGAGGAGGAAGTTAATGATGATCATGAAACTCCAGTTCAAGTTTCTGTTGAACCACGCAGGTCGACGAGATCACGTGCTGCTCCAGAGTGGTACGGTAATCCCGTCTTGTCAATCATGTTGTTAGACAACAATGAACCTGCAAATTATGAAGAAGCAATGGTGGGCCCAGATTCCAACAAATGGCTAGAAGCCATGAAATCCGAGATAGGATCCATGTATGAGAACAAAGTGTGGACTTTGGAGATACTACCTGAGGGCCGCAAGGCTATTCAGAGAAAATGGATCTTTAAGAAGAAGACGGACGCTGACGGTAATGTGACCATTTATAAAGCTCGACTTGTGGCAAAGGGTTTTTCACAAGTTCCAGGAGTTGACTACGATGAGACTTTCTCACCCGTAGCGATGCTTAAGTCCGTCAGAATCATGTTAGCAATAGCTGCATTTTTCGATTATGAAATCTGGCAGATGGATGTCAAAACGGCGTTCCTTAATGGTTTCCTTAAGGAAGAGTTGTATATGATACAACCCGAAGGTTTTGTTGATCCTAAGAATGCTAACAAGGTGTGCAAGCTCCAGCGATCCATTTATGGACTGGTGCAAGCATCTCGGAGTTGGAACAAACGCTTTGATGAGGTGATCAAAGCATTTGGGTTTATACAAGTGGTTGGAGAATCTTGTATTTACAAGAAAGTGAGTGGGAGCTCTGTGGCGTTTCTAGTATTATATGTGGATGACATATTGCTGATTGGAAACAACGTGGAGTTCTTAGAGAGCATAAAAGGTTACTTGAATAAAAGTTTCTCTATGAAGGACCTAGGAGAAGCTGCTTACATTCTAGGCATTAAGATCTATAGGGATAGATCAAAACGCCTGATAGGACTTTCACAAAGCACATACCTTGATAAAGTTTTGAAGAGGTTCAAAATGGAACAGTCCAAGAAAGGGTTCTTGCCAGTTTTACAAGGTACGAGATTGAGTAAGACTCAGTGCCCAGCAACTGATGAAGATAGAGAGCATATGCGCTCCGTCCCCTATGCTTCAGCCATAGGTTCTATCATGTATGCGATGCTGTGCACTAGACCGGATGTTAGCCTGACCATAAGTATGGCAGGTAGGTTCCAGAGTAATCCAGGAGTGGATCACTGGACAACGGTCAAGAATATCCTGAAGTACCTGAAAAGGACTAAGGAGATGTTTCTCGTGTATGGAGGTGACGAAGAGCTCGCCGTAAAAGGTTACGTCGATGCAAGCTTTGACACAGATCCGGACGACTCTAAGTCGCAAACCGGATACGTATTTATTCTTAATGGGGGTGCAGTAAGCTGGTGCAGTTCCAAGCAAAGCGTCGTAGCGGATTCTACATGTGAAGCGGAGTACATGGCTGCCTCAGAGGCGGCTAAGGAGGGTGTCTGGATGAAGCACTTCATGACGGATCTTGGAGTGGTGCCAAGCGCACTGAATCCAATAACCTTGTTCTGTGACAACATGGGTGCCATTGCCTTAGCAAAGGAACCACGGTTTCACAAGAAGACCAGACAGATCAAACGACGCTTCAACCTCATCCGCGACTACGTCGAGGAAGAGGACATAAATATATGCAAAGTGCACACGGATCTGAATGTAGCAGACCCGCTGACTAAACCTCTTCTACGGCCAAAACATGATCAACACCAGAACTGTATGGGTGTTAAATTTATTACAATGTAATTCACATGGTGATGTGAGGGCTAGATTATTGACTCTAGTGCAAGTGGGAGACTGTTGGAATTATGCCCTAGAGGCAATGATAAATGTAATTATTATTATAATTCCTGTATCAAGATAATTGTTTATTATCCATGCTATAATTGTATTGAATGAAGACTCATTTACATGTGTGGATACATAGACAAAACACCGTCCCTAGTATGCCTCTAGTTGGCTAGCCAGTTGATCAATGATAATCAGTGTCTTCTGATTATGAACAAGGTGTTTTTGCTTGATAACTGGATCACGTCATTGGGAGAATCACGTGATAGACTAGACCCAAACTAATAGACGTAGCATGTTGATCGTGTCATTTTGTTGCTACTGTTTTCTGCGTGTCAAGTATTTATTCCTATGACCATGAGATCATATGACTCACTGACACCGGAGGAATGCTTTGTGTGTATCAAACGTCGCAACGTAACTGGGTGACTATAAAGATGCTCTACAGGTATCTCCGAAGGTGTTAGTTGAGTTAGTATGGATCAAGACTGGGATTTGTCACTCCGTGTGACGGAGAGGTATCTCGGGGCCCACTCGGTAATACAACATCACACACAAGCCTTGCAAGCAATGTAACTTAGTGTAAGTTGCGGGATCTTGTATTACGGAACGAGTAAAGAGACTTGCCGGTAAACGAGATTGAAATAGGTATGCGGATACTGACGATCGAATCTCGGGCAAGTAACATACTGAAGGACAAAGGGAATGACATACGGGATTATATGAATCCTTGGCACTGAGGTTCAAACGATAAGATCTTCGTAGAATATGTAGGATCCAATATGGGCATTCAGGTCCCGCTATTGGATATTGACCGAGGAGTCTCTCGGGTCATGTCTACATAGTTCTCGAACCCGCAGGGTCTGCACACTTAAGGTTCGACGTTGTTTTATGCGTATTTGAGTTATATGGTTGGTTACCGAATGTTGTTCGGAGTCCCGGATGAGATCACGGACGTCACGAGGGTTTCCGGAATGGTCCGGAAACAAAGATTGATATATAGGATGACCTCATTTGATTACCGGAAGGTTTTCGGAGTTATCGGGAATGTACCGGGAATGACGAATGGGTTCCGGGAGTTCACCGGGGGGGGGGGGCAACCCACCCCGGGGAAGCCCATAGGCCTTGAGGGTGGCACACCAGCCCTTAGTGGGCTGGTGGGACAGCCCAAAAGGCTCTATGCGCCAAGGAGAAGAAAATCAAGAGAGAAAAAAAGGAGGAGGTGGGAAGGAAGGGGGACTCCCTCCCACCAAACCAAGTCCAACTCGGTTTGGGGGGGAGAGTCCTCCCCCTTGGACTCGGCCGACCCCCTTGGGGCCCCTTGAGCCCCAAGGCAAGGTCCCCTCCCTCCCACCTATATATACGGAGGTTTTAGGGCTGATTTGAGACGACTTTTCCACGGCAGCCCGACCACATACCTCCACGGTTTTTCCTCTAGATCGCGTTTCTGCGGAGCTCGGGCGGAGCCCTGCTGAGACAAGGTCATCACTAACCTCCGGAGCACCGTCACGCTGCCGGAGAACTCTTCTACCTCTCCGTCTCTCTTGTTGGATCAAGAAGGCCGAGATCATCGTCGAGCTGTACATGTGCTGAACGCGGAGGTGCCGTCCGTTCGGTACTAGATCGTGGGACTGATCACGGGATTGTTCGCGGGGCGGATCGAGGGACGTGAGGACGTTCCACTACATCAACCGCGTTCTCTAACGCTTCTGCTGTACGGTCTACGAGGGTACGTAGATCACTCATCCCCTCTCGTAGATGGACATCACCATGGTAGGTCTTCGTGCGCGTAGGAAATTTTTTGTTTCCCATGCGACGTTCCCCAACACAAACTATCAAAGTAACGAACGCGAATCATATAAACATGATGAAACTAGCATGACAAAAATTCTCATGTGTCCTCGGGAGCGTTTTTCCTCCTATAAGACTTTGTCTAGGCTTGTCCCTTGCTACAAAAGGGATTGGGCCACTTTGCTGCACCGTTGCTACTTTTTTTACTTGTTGCTTGCTACGAATCATCTCACCACACAATCACTTGTTACCGACAATTTCAGTGCGTGCATATTTTTCCTTGTTGAAAACCACTTGTCAGATCCTTCTGCTCCTCGTTGGGTTCGACACTCTTACTTATCAAAAGGACTACGATTGATCCCCTATACTTGTGGGTCATCAAGACATTCTGAGCTTTAAGTACTTGTTCTACCTGAGTAGTAACCATAGAGGCATGCTTACTCAGAAGCTTAAGATCATTGACGTTTCTGTCCACACAAGAACTTAAATGACTAATCATACGAGCATTTTGTTCCAATTGTCTGCTAACATAATCATTGAAACTCTGTTGTTTGGAAAAGAAGTTATCAAATTCATCCATGCATAAGCTAGCAGGTTTATCAAAAGGAATGTCACTCTCATCAAACCTACGCAGAGAATTTATTTCTACTACCTGTATCGGGTTATCTAGACCATGGATCTCTTCGATAGGTGGTAGATTTTGGACGTCTTCAGATTTAATGACTTTCTCTCACATAGATTTCTTAGCTTCTTGCATATCTTCAGGACTGAGGAATAGAACACCTCTTTTCTTTGTAGTTGGCTTAGGAGGTGGTTCGGGAATAGTCCAAGCATTCTCATTGCACAAGATGTTATTCAATAGAATCTCAGCTTGTTCTACAGTTCGTTCCCTAAAAACACTACCGGCACAACTATCTAAGTGGTCTTTGGAAGCATCAGTAAGTCCATTATAGAATATATCAAGTATTTCATTCTTCTCAAGAGGGTGATCAGGCAAAGCATTCAGTAGCTAGATGTGCCTCCCCCAAGCTTATGGGAGACTCTCTTCTTCAGCTTGAGCAAAGTTGTATATTTCCTGCAAGGCAGCTTGCTTCTTATGGGTAGGGAAATATTTTTCAGAGAAGTAGTAGACCATATCCTGGGGGCTACGCACACAACCAGGAGCAAGAGAAGTGAACCAGGTCTTAGCATCATCCTTTAGCGAGAAAGGAAACAACTTGAGCAAGTAGTAGTGGCGGATCTTTTCCTCACTAGAGAATAGGGTGGCTATATCGTGCAATTTGGTAAGATGGGCTACAACCGTTTCAGACTCATAACCGTGAAAAGGATCAGATTCGACCAGAGTGATTAACTCACGGTCGACAGAGAATTCATAATCCTTATCGGTCACAAAGATAGGCGAAGTGGCAAACTTCAAGTCGTATTTCATCCTAGCGTTCAGAGATTTTTATTTCCACTTGCGCAGTAATTTCTCAACATCATAGCTATACTTACACGCAAGAAAATCCTCAGCTATCTCTCCCTCCATAACATAGCGCGTATCAGGCATAACACGCAATTCAGGCATAGTAGCAGGTTCTACTTCAATAGTATCAGCAGTTTCATAAGTATCATCACATCTAGCAGCAACTCTAGCAATTTGTGCATCAAGGGCACCTAGTGGCAAAGCAGCATCAGGCATAGCATCATCAGGCATAACATCAAGCATAGCATCATGAGGCATAGTATCAAGCATAGCATCATGAGGCATAGTATCAAGCATAGCATCATCAGGCATAGTATCAAGCATAGCATCATGGACAGCAGAAGTAGCATCATCAAGCACAGGCAACATATCAAGATTTCTAGCAGGAGGTGATGTTGCAAACTTACTCATAACTGAAGGTGAATCAAGTGTAGAGCTAGATGGCAGTTCCTTACCTCTCCTCATAGTGGAAGGAAAGATTTTAGTTCTTGGATCTTTCGGATTCCTCATAGTGATCAGCAGAAGTCAATCCCAAGTGACTGAGAGAATATAGCTGTGCTTCCCCGGCAATGGCGCCAGAAAAAGGTCTTGATAACCCACAAGTGTAGGGGATCGCAACAGTTTTCGAGGGTAGAGTATTCGACCCAAATTTGTTGATTCGCCAAAGGGGAAGCGAAAGAATATTCTCAAGTATTAGCAGTTGAGTTTGTCAGATTCAACCACACCTGAAAGATTAGTGTCTGCAAGCAAAGTATCAGTAGCAAAGTAGTATGATAGCAATGGTGCCAGAAACGATCTGTTGATGACAGACTATTCCTAACTATTGTATCAATGGCGCCAGTAAGTTGCACGTGGGCGAGTAACTATTCTTCCCCGACAACGGTGTCGGAAAAGGATCTTGCAACAAGTAATAGAGAAGTAGCAAGGAACAGCAGTAGCATCAGCAACAGAGTAACAACAATAGCAAGAGTAGTAGCAGCAAAGTGGCCCAATCCCTTTTGTAGCAAGGGACAAGCCTAGGTAAAGTAACATAGCGAGGACCAGTAGTAAAAGACTCGTAGGCAGTGGATTGGTGATGGATGAGTATGATGGATGTGATTCATCATGTAATAGCTGTAACACGGAGAGATATGTAACTATCTCCCGTTTTTCAATCTAATGTAGGCATGTATTCCGTATGTAGTCATACGTGCTTAGGGAAAAGAACTTGCATGACATCTATTGTCCATCCCTCCCGTGGCAGCGGGGTCCTAATGGAAACTACATGATATTAAGGTTCTCCTTTTAATAAAGAACCGGACCAACGCATTAACACATGGTGAATACATGAACTCCTCATACTATGGTCATATCCGGGAGTGGTTCCTGTTGGGGAACGTCGCATGGGAAACAAAAATTTTCCTACGCGCACGAAGACCTATCATGGTGATGTCCATCTACGAGAGGGGATGTGTGATCTATGTACCCTTGTAGACCGTACAGCAGAAGCGTTAGTGAACGCGGTTGATGTAGTGGAACGTCCTCACGTCCCTCGATCCGCCCCGCGAACCGTCCCGCGATCAGTCCCACGATCTAGTGCCGAACGGACGGCACCTCCGCGTTCAGCACACGTACAGCTCGACGATGATCTCGGCCTTCTTGATCCAGCAAGAGAGACGGAGAGGTAGAAGAGTTCTCCGGCAGCGTGACGATGCTCCGGAGGTTGGTGATGATCTTGTCTCGGCAGGGCTCCGCCCGAGCTCCGCAGAAACGCGATCTAGAGGTAAAACCGTGGAGATATGTGGTCGGGCTGCCGTGGCAAAGTTGTCTCAAATCAGCCCTAAAACCCCACTATATATAGGAGGAGGAGGGGGGAGACTTGCCTTGGGGTCCAAGGACTCCCAAGGGAGTCGGCCGAGCCAAGGGGGAAGGTCTCCCCCTCCCAAACCGAAATCCACTTGGTTTGGAAGGTGGAGTCCTTCTTCCCTTTCCCACCTCCTTCTTTTTTTCCTTTCCTCTTTGATTTTCTTTCCTATGCGCATAGGCCTCTCTTGGGGTGTCTCACCAGCCCACTAAGGGCTGGTGTGGCACCCCAAACACCCATGGGCTTCCCCGGGGTGGGTGGGCTCCCCCCGGTGAACTCCCGGAACCCATTCGTCATTCCCGGTACATTCCCGGTAACTCCGAAAACCTTCCGGTAATCAAATGAGGTCATCCTATATATCAATCTTCGTTTCCGGACCATTCCGGAAACCCTCGTGACATCCGTGATCTCATCCGGGACTCCAAAGAACATTCGGTAACCAACCATATAACTCAAATACGCATAAAACAACGTCGAACCTTAAGTGTGCAGACCCTGCGAGTTCGAGAACTATGTAGACATGACCCGAGAGACTCGTCGGTCAATATCCAATAGCGGGACCTGGATGCCCATATTGGATCCTACATATTCTACGAAGATCTTATCGTTTGAACCTCAGTGCCAAGGATTCATATAATCCCGTATGTCATTCCCTTTGTCCTTCGGTATGTTACTTGCCCGAGATTCGATCGTCACTATCCGCATACCTATTTCAATCTCGTTTACCGGCAAGTCTCTTTACTCGTTCTCTAATACAAGATCCCGTAACTTACACTAAGTCACATTGCTTGCAAGGCTTGTGTGTGATGTTGTATTACTGAGTGGGCCCCGAGATACCTCTCCGTCACATGGAGTGACAAATCCCAGTCTTGATCCATACTAACTCAACGAACACCTTCGGAGATACCTGTAGAGCATCTTTATAGTCACCCAGTTACGTTGCGACGTTTGATACACACAAATCATTCCTCCGATGTCCGTGAGTTATATGATCTCATGGTCATAGGAACAAATACTTGACACACAGAAAACAGTAGCAACAAAATGACACGATCAACATGCTACGTCTATTAGTTTGGGTCTAGTCCATCACATGATTCTCCTAATGATGTGATCCCGTTATCAAGTGACAACACTTGCCTATGGCCAGGAAACCTTGACCATCTTTGATCAACGAGCCAGTCAACTAGAGGCTTACTAGGGACAGTCTTTTGTCTATGTATCCACACAAGTATTGTGTTTCCAATCAATACAATTATTGCATGGATAATAAACGATTATCATGAACAAAGAAATATAATAATAACTAATTTATTATTGCCTCTAGGGCATATTTCCAACAGTCCCCCACTTGCACTAGAGTCAATAATCTAGTTCACATCACCATGTGATTCCAACGAATCCAACACCCATATAGTTATGGGGTCTGATCACGTCTTGCTCGTGAGAGAGGTTTTTAGTCAACGGTTCTGAAACTTTCAGACCCGTGTGTTCTTTACAAATATTTATGTCATCTTATAGATGCTGCTACTATGTGCTATTCGGAAATACTCGAAATATCTACTCTACTATACGAATCCGTTTCACTACTCATAGTTATTCGGATTAGTGTCAAAGCTTGCATCGACGTAACCCTTTACGACGAACTCTTTAACCACCTCCATAATCGAGAAAAATTCCTTAGTCCATTAGTTACCAAGGATAAATTTTGACCGCTGCTAGTGATTCAATCATGGATCACTCTCTGTACCTCTCAACAGACTTTGAGTCAAGGCACACATCAGGTGCGGTACACAACATGTCATACTTCAAATTCTACGACTAAGGCATAGAAGACGACCTTCGTCTATTCTTTATTCTGCCGGGGTCGGGTTTTGAGCCTTACTCAAATTCACACCTCACAACGCAACCAAGAACTCCTTCTTTGCTGATCTTATTTTGAACTCTTTCAAAACTTGTCAAGGCATTCATCTTATTGAAACTTTCATTAAGCGCTTTTGATCTATCTCCATAGACCTTTGATGCTCAACGTTCAAGTAGCGCAATCCAGGTATTCCTTTGAAAACTCCTTTCAAACAACCTTGTATGCTTTACAGAAATTCTACATTACTTCTGATCCAAAATATGTCAACCACATATACCTATCAGAAATTCTATAGTGCTCCCACTCACTTCTTTGGAAATACAAGTTTCTCATAAACCTTGTACAAACCCAAAATCTTAGATCATCTCATCAAAGTGTATATTCCAACTCCGAGATGCTTGCACCAGTCCATTGAAGGATCACTGGAGCTTGCATACTTGCTAGTATCTTTAGGATCGACAAAACCTTCTGGTTGTATCACATACAATGTTTGCTCAAGGAAACCGTCGAGAAAACAATGTTTTGACATCCTACGTGCAATATTTCATAAATAATGCATCAACAACTAACATAATTCTAACAAACCTTTAGCATCGCTACGAGTGAGAAAGTCTCATCATAGTCAACTGTTTGATCTTGTCGAAAACATCTTTGCGACAAGTCGAGCTTTTCTTAATAGTGACTTATCACCATCATCGTCTGTCTTCTTTTAAAGATCCATTTTTACTCAATAGTCCTATGACCATCAAGTAGTTCTACCAAAGTCTACACTTTATTTTCACACATGGATCCCCTCTCGGATTTCATGGCTTCCAGCCTTTTGTCGGAATCTGGGCCCACCATCGCTTTCTCCATAACTCGTAGGTTCACTGTTGCTCAACAACATGACCTCCAAGACAGGGTTACCGTACCACTCTGTAGTAGTACGCGACCTTGTCAACCTACGAGGCTTGTAGTAACTTGATCCGATGCTTGATGATCACCATCATCAGCTTCCACTTCAATTGGTGTAGGCGCTACAGGAACAACTTCCCGCGCCCTGCTACACACTGGTTGAAGTGATGGTTCAATAACCTCATCAAATTCTACTACCCTCCCGCTCAATTCTTTCGAGAGAAACCTTTCCTCGAGAAAGGATCCGTTTCTAGAAACAAACACTTTGCTTTCCGATCTGAGATAGGAGATGTACCCAACTGTTTTGGATATCCTATGAAGATGCATTTATCCGCTTTGGGTTCGAGCTTATCAGACTGAAACCTTTTCACATAAGTGTCGAAGCCCCAAACTTTCAAGAAACGACAGTTTAGATTTCTCTAAACCTCAGTCTATACTGTGTCATCTCAACGGAAATACGTGGTGCCCTATTTAAAGTGAATGCGGTTGTCTCTAATGCTTAACCCATAAACGATAGTGGTAATTCGATAAGAGACATCATAGCATGCACCATACCAAATAGTGTGTGGCTATGACGTTCAGACACATCATCACACTATGATGTTCCAGGTGGCATGAACTGCGAAACAATTTCCACATTGTCTTAACTGCGTACCAAACTCGTAACTCAGATATTCATTTCTATGATCATATCGTAGACAGTTTATCCTCTTGTTACGACGAACTTCACTCTGAAACGGAATTGAACTTTTCAATATTTCAGACTTGTGATTCATTAAGTAAATACTCCTGTATCTACTCAAATCGTCAGTGAAGTAAGAACATAATGATATCCATTTCGTGCCTCAGCACCCATTGGACTGCATACATCAAAATGTATCACTTCCAACAAGTTACTATCTTGTTTCATCTCAATGAAAACAATGCCTTGCTCATGTGGTATGATTTGCATGTCACTAGTGATTCAAAATCAAGTGAATATAAAGATCCATCAGCATGGAGCCTCTTCATGCAATTTATACTAACATGACTCAAGCGACAGTGCCACAAGTAGTGGTACTAACATCATTACTTTTTATCTTTTGGCACCAATATTATGAACATGTGTAACACTACGATCGAGATTCAATAAACCATTGAAGGTGATTATTCAAGCAAATAGAGTAACCATTATTCTCTTTAAATGAATAATCGTATTGCAATAAACACGATCCTATCATGTTCATGCTTAACGCAAGCACCAAATAACAATTATTTCGGTTTAACACCAATCCGATGGTAGAGGGAGCGTGCGACGTTTTGATCATATCAACCTTGGAAACACTTCCAACACGTGTCGTCACCTCGCCTTTAGCTAGTCTCCGTTTACGCCGTAGCCATCATTTCGTGTTACTAATCACTTAGCAACCGAACCGGTATCCAATACCCTCATGCTACTAGGAGTACTAGTAAAGTACACATCAACATCATGTATATCAAATATACTTCTTTCGACTTTTGCCAGCCTTCTTATCTACCAAGTATCTAGAGTTGCTCCGCCTCAGTGAATGTTCCCCTCAGTACAGAAGCACTTAGTCTCGGGTTTGGGTTCAATCTTGGGTCTCTTCATCAGTGTAGCAACTGTTTTGCCGTTTCACGAAGTATCCCTTCTAGCCCTTGCCTTTCTTGAAACTTAGTGGTTCTACAAACCATCAACTATTGATGCTCCTTCTTGATTTCTACTTTCGCAGTGTCAAACATTGCGAATCGCTCAAGGATCATTGTATCTATCCTTGATATGTTATAGTTCATCACGAAGCTCTCACAGCTTGGTGGCAGTGACTTTGGAGAACCATCACTATCTCATCTGGAAGATTAACTCCCACTTGATTCAAGCGATTGTCGTACTCAGACAATCTGAGCACACGCTCAACGATTGAGCTTTTCTCCTTTACTTTGTGGACAAAAAATCTTGTCGGAGGTCTCGTACCTCTTAACAAGGGCACAAGCATGAAATCACAATTTCATCTCTTTAGAACATCACTTATGTTCCGTGACGTTTCAAAAACATCTTCGGCGCCTTGCTTCTAAGCCATTAAGTATTTTGCACTGAACTATCGTGTAGTCATCAGAAATGTGTATGTCGGATGTTCACAGCATCCACAGACGACGCTCGAGGTGCATCACACCGAGTGGTGCATTAAGGACATAAGCCTTCTGCGCAGCAACGAGGACAATCCTCGGTTTTACAGACTTAGTCTGCAAAGTTTGCTACTATCAACTTTCAACTAAATTTTCTGTAGGAACATATAAAAAACAGTAGAGCTATAGCGCAAGCTACATCGTAATTCGCAAAAACCAGTCTCTCGTAAGCGTACGAGTAATGTCGGTCCGAGCCGCTTCGATCCAACAATACCGCGGAATCAAGAAAAGACTAAGGAGGGTAGCAAAACACACATCACCGCCCACAACAACTTTTGTGTTCTACTCGAGAAGACATCTACGCATGAACCTAGCTCTGATACCACTGTTGGGGAACGTCGCATGGGAAACAAAAATTTTCCTACGTGCACGAAGACCTATCATGGTGATGTCCATCTACGAGAGGGGATGTGTGATCTACGTACCCTTGTAGACTGTACAACAGAAGCATTAGTGAACGCGGTTGATGTAGTGGAACGTCCTCACGTCCCTCGATCCGCCCCGCGAACCGTCCCGCGATCAGTCCCACGATCTAGTGCCGAACGGACGGCACCTCTGCGTTCAGCACACGTACAGCTCGACGATGATCTCGGCCTTCTTGATCCAGCAAGAGAGACGGAGAGGTAGAAGAGTTCTCCGGCAGCGTGACGGTGCTCCGGAGGTTGGTGATGATCTTGTCTCGGCAGGGCTCCGCCCGAGCTCCGCAGAAACGCGATCTAGAGGTAAAACCGTGGAGATATGTGGTCGGGCTGCCGTGGCAAAGTTGTCTCAAATCAGCCCTAAAACCCCACTATATATAGGAGGAGGAGGGGGGAGACTTGCCTTGGGGTCCAAGGACTCCCAAGGGAGTCGGCCGAGCCAAGGGGGAAGGTCTCCCCCTCCCAAACCGAAATCCACTTGGTTTGGAAGGTGGAGTCCTTCTTCCCTTTCCCACCTCCTTCTTTTTTTTCCTTTCCTCTTTGATTTTCTTTCCTATGCGCATAGGCCTCTCTTGGGGTGTCTCACCAGCCCACTAAGGGCTGGTGTGGCACCCCAAACACCCATGGGCTTCCCCGGGGTGGGTGGGCCCCCCCGGTGAACTCCCGGAACCCATTCGTCATTCCCGGTACATTCCCGGTAACTCCGAAAACTTTCCGGTAATCAAATGAGGTCATCCTATATATCAATCTTCGTTTCCGGACCATTTCGGAAACCCTCGTGACGTCCGTGATCTCATCCGGGACTCCGAACAACATTCGGTAACCAACCATATAACTCAAATACGCATAAAACAACGTCGAACCTTAAGTGTGCAGACCCTGCGGGTTCGAGAACTATGTAGACATGACCCGAGAGACTCCTCGGTCAATATCCAATAGCGGGACCTGGATGCCCATATTGGATCCTACATATTCTACGAAGATCTTATCGTTTGAACCTCAGTGCCAAGGATTCATATAATCCCGTATGTCATTCCCTTTGTCCTTCGGTATGTTACTTGCCCGAGATTCGATCGTCAGTATCCGCATACCTATTTCAATCTCGTTCACCGGCAAGTCTCTTTACTCGTTCCGTAATACAAGATCCCGTGACTTACACTAAGTCACATTGCTTGCAAGGCTTGTGTGTGATGTTGTATTACTGAGTGGGCCCCGAGATACCTCTCCGTCACATGGAGTGACAAATCCCAGTCTTGATCCATACTAACTCAACGAACACCTTCGGAGATACCTGTAGAGCATCTTTATAGTCACCCAGTTACGTTGCGACATTTGATACACACAAAGCATTCCTCCGGTGTCCGTGAGTTATATGATCTCATGGTCATAGGAACGAATACTTGACACGCAGAAAACAGTAGCAACAAAATGACACGATCAACATGCTACGTCTATTAGTTTGGGTCTAGTCCATCACATGATTCTCCTAATGATGTGATCTCGTTATCAAGTGACAACACTTGCCTATTGCCAGGAAACCTTGACCATCTTTGATCAACGAGCCAGTCAACTAGAGGCTTACTAGGGACAGTGTTTTGTCTATGTATCCACACAAGTATTGTGTTTCCAATCAATACAATTATAGCATGGATAATAAACGATTATCATGAACAAAGAAATATAATAATAACTAATTTATTATTGCCTCTAGGGCATATTTTCAACAGTTCCAGCTATTGTCACTCCGGGGTTGCCGGGTCATAACACATAGTAGGTGACTACAACTTGCAATATAGGATCTAAATCACACATATATTGGCGACAACATAATAGGTTCAGATCTGAAATCATGGCACTCGGGCCCTAGTGACAAGCATTAAGCATAGGCAAGTAGTAGCAACATATCTAGAACATAGTGGATCCTAGGGATCAATCCCCGTCAAAAACTAACTCGATTACATGATAGATCTCATCCAACTCATCACCGTCCAGCAAGCCTACGATGAGATTACTCACGAACGATGAAGAGCATCATGGAATTGTCGATGGAGGAAGGTTGATGATGAAGATGGCGACGATTTCCCCTCTCCGGAGCCTGAAACGGACTCCAGATCTGCCCTCCAGATGAAGAACAGGAGGTGGCGGCGCCTCCGTATCATAAAACGTTATGAAACCTTCTCTCTGATTTTTTTTCCGGGCGAGATGGAAGATATAGAGCTGAGTTTGGGGGCGGTGGTCCCACGTGGGCCCCACAAGCCCTCACGGCATGGCCTAGGGGGGTGGTCGCGGCCCAGGGGCTTGTGGCCCACTTGCACGCCCCCTCTGGTGGATCTTTGCGCAGGTATTTTTCTTTTATTCCAGAAAAATTCTCCATAAATTTTCAGGATATTCCGAGAACTTTTATTTCTGCACAAAAACAACACTATGGCAATTATGCTGAAAACAATGTCAGTCCGGGTTAGTTCCATTCGAATCATGCAAATTAGAGTCCAAAACAAGGGCAAAAGAGTTCGGAAAAGTAGATACGACGGAGACGTATCACCTATCATGGTGATGTCCATCTATGAGAGGAGATTAGATATACGTACCCGTGTAGATCGCTAAGCGGGAAACGTTAAGAAACACGGTTGATGTAGTGGTACAGCTTCGTGATTCAAATCACCATCGTCCCATGATCCGTCCCACGATCCATTCCGATCGAGCGCCGAACGGACGGCACCTCCGCGTTCAGCACACGTACAACTCGATGACGATCTCGGCCTTCTTGATCCAGCAAGAGAGACGAAGAAGTACATGATTTCATGGCAGCGTGACGGAGCTTCGGTGGTGCTGATGATCTACTCCTGCAAGGCTCTGCCCGAGCTCCGCAGAAACCCGATCTAGCGGTAAAACTAGGTGGTATAGGTTTGAGTTGCATGTGGCAAAGTTGTGTCTCAAAAGCCCTAAAACCACCAGTATATATAGGAGGATGGGAGGAGCTAGCCTTGGGGCTAGAGGAGCCCCAAGGGCGCCGGCTGAAGGGGAGGAGGTGGACTCCCACCCCAATTCGGTTTGGGGGAAGGAGTCCACTCCTTCCTTCCCACCTCACTCTTTCCTTTTTTTCCTTTGGTGTTTTTCCAGTTGTGGCGCCATGGCCCTATTGGGCTGGACTCACCAGTCCACTAAGGGCTGGTACGCCACCCTAGGGTCATTGGGCTCACTCCCGGGTGGGTGGGCCCCTCCCGATGAATACCCGGAACCCATTCGTCATTCCCGGTACACTGCCGGTAATGCCCGAAACTTTCAGGTGACCAAATGAAACCATCCTATATATCAATCTCCGTTTCTGGACCATTCTGGAAACCCTCATGACGTCAGTGATCTCCTCCGGGAATCCAAACAACCTTCGGTAACCACACATATAACTCAACTATACTATAACATCATTGAACCTTAAGTGTGCAGACCCTGCGGGTTCGAGAACTATGTAGACATGACCCGAGACACTCCTCGGTCAATATCCAATAGCGGGATCTGGATGCCAATATTGGATCCTACATATTCTCCGAAGATCTTATCAGTTGAACCTCGGTGCCAAGGATTCATATAATCACGTATGTCATTCCCTTTGTCCTTCGGTATGTTACTTGCCCGTGATTCGATCGTCGGCATCCGTATACCTATTTCAATCTCGTTACCAGCAAGTCTCTTTACTCGTTCCGTAATACAAGATCCCATGACTTACACTTAGTCACATTACTTGGAAGGTTTGTTTGTGATGTTGTTTTACCGAGTGGGCCCCGAGACATCTCTCCGTCACTCGGAGTGACAAATCCTTGTCTTAATCCATACTAACTCAATGGACACCTTCGGAGATACCTGTAGAGAACCTTTATAATCACCCAGTTACGTTGCGACATTTGATACGCACAAGGTATTCCTCCGGTGTCAGTGAGTTATATGATCTCATGGTCATAGGAATAAATACTTGACACACAGAAAACAATAGCAACAAAATGACACGATCACATGCTACGTTTAAAGTTTGTGTATAGTCCATCACATGATTCTCCTAATGATGTGATCCAGTTATCAAGTGACTACACTTGCATATGGTCAAAAAACCTTGACCATCCTTGATCAACTGGCTAGCCAACTAGAGGCTTGCTAGGGACATTGTTTTGTCTATGTATCCACACATGTATCTATGTTTTCATTGAATACAATTATAACATGGATAATAAATGATTATCTTGAAACAGGAAATATAATAATAACTATTTTATCATTGCCTCTAGGGCATATTCCAACAGGTTGTCCGGAGTCCCGGATGAGATCATGGACGTTAAGAGGAGTTCCGAAATGGTCCAAAGGGAAAGATCCATATATAGGAAGTGAGGATTTGGTCACCTGAATTGTTTCGGGCGACACCGGTAGTGTACCGGGACCACCAGAAGGGTTCTCGGGGTCCACCGGCAAGGGCCACCAGCCCCAAGTTGCTACATGGGCTAAGAGACGATGGAAACCAGCCCATATGTGTGCTGGTGTGCCACCACAAGCAGCCCAAGGCGCATCAAGGGGTGGAGGGGGCAAACCCTAGGCGTCGGAGGCCACTTTGGGCCTCAAAGCCCAACCCTAGGGCGCCTCCACCACCCTGGCCGCTGCCCCAAGGGCCATCTAGGGTTGCCACACCCTCCTCCCTCTCCTCCTATATATAGTGGGGGTTTTGGGCAGATTTGAGACAAGAATTCTCTCTCCCTCGGCGCAACCCTACACCTCCTCCTCCTCGTCCTCCGTAGTGCTTAGCGAAGCCTTGTCAGAGTTACCACGCAGCTCCACCGTCACCACGCCATCGTGCTGCCGGACCTCTCCCTCAACCTCTCCTCCCTCCTTGCTAGATCAAGGCGTTGGAGACGTCACCGGGCTGCACGTGTGTTGAACGCGGAGGTACTGGCGTTTGGTGCATAGATCGGAATCCACCGCGATCTGAATCGCTGCAAGTACAACTCCATCAACCGCATTCTAGCAACGCTTCCGCTTAGCAATCTTCAAAGGTATGAAGATGCTCTACTCCTTTGCTCGTTGCTGGTTTCTCCATAGATAGATCCTTGCATGGCGTAGGATTTTTTTTGAAATTACTACGTTCACCAACAGTGGTATCAGAGCCAAGGTTCTATGCGTAGATACGATGCACGAGTAGAACACAAAAGTTGTGGGTGCTGATTTTGTCAATTGCTTGCTGTTACTAGTCTTATCTTAATTCAGCGACATCGTGGGATGAAGCCGCCCAAACCGACTTTACAAGTACTCTTACGTGAGAATGGTTCCACCGACCGACATGCACTTGTTGCATAAGGTGGCTATCGGGTGTGTGTCTCTCCCACTTTAGTCGGATCAGATTCGATGAAGAGGGTCCTTATGAAGGGTAAATAGCATTGGCATATCAACGTTGTGGCTATCACGTAGGTAAGAAACGTTCTTGCTATAAACCCTAACCAGCCACGTAAAACTTGCAATAACAATTAGAGGACGTCTAACTTCTTTTTGCAGGGTATGCTATGTGATGTGATATGGCCAAAAGGATGTGATGTTACATACGTGATGTATGAGATTGATCATTTTCTTGTAATAGGATTCACGACTTGCATGTCGATGAGTATGACAACCGGCAGGAGCCATAGAAGTTGTCTTAATTTATTGTATGAGATGAAACGCCATGTTGATTACTTTACTTTATCGCTAACGGTTAGCTATAGTAGTAGAGGTAATAGTTGGCATGACGAATTCACGGAGACAGAATGATGGAGATCATGGTGTCATGCTGGTGATAATGATGATCATGGTGCCCCAAAGATGGAGATCAAAGGATCAAGATGATATTGGCCATATCATGTCACTATATGATTGCATGTGATGTTTATCATGTTTTTCACTTATTGCTTAGAACGACGGTAGCAAAGATAAGATGACCCCTCATTAAAATTTTGAGATAAGTATTCCCCTAAGTGTGCACCATTGCGAAGGATCGTTGTCTCGAAGCACCACGTGATGATCGGGTGTGATAGATTCTAACGTTCGCATACAACGGGTGTAAGCCAGTTTACACACGCAAAACACTTAGGTTGACTCGACGAGCCTAGCATGTACAGACATGGCCTCGAATACGGGAGACCAAAAGGTCGAACATGAGTCATATGGTTGATACGATCTACATGGAGATGCTCACCATTGATGACTAGTCCGTCTCACGTGATGATCAGACACGGGATAGTCGACGTGATCATGTAACACTTGGATGACTAGAGGGATGTCGATCTAAGTGGGAGTTCATCAGTAATTTGATTAGATGAACTTAATTATCATGAACTTAGTCTAAAATTATCTTTACAAATATTGTAGATCCAATGGCCAACGCAAATGTCCCATTCAACTTCAACGCGTTCCTAGAGAAAACCAAGCTAAAAGACGATGGGAGCAACTATGCGGACTGGGCTCGTAATTTAAAGCTCATCCTCATGGCTTCCAAGAAGGCATTGTTTCCATGAGCATGAACACAAGTGTTCAAGGTCGACCCTCACTTTCGCAATGCATCACCTTTCAATCGCTTCTCTTTTTGAAAAAGTTTTAAGTTCCCCTCTATATTTTTTTGTTTTTAAACTATATAAAAGCACTCAACAGAAATAAATGACTCTCTAAAACTTCTGGTTGTCTCCGAGGCATCGCTTTCTTTAAAGCCATTAAGCTAGGCATAAAGTGCTCAAGTAATGAATCCACCCGGATCCCAAGGTATACCAAAGCCAATTTTAATTAACAATGATTTGTAATTTAGTAGTGAGCACAAGGTAACATATATCATGCAATGACGAAGTCTAACTCTCTTCCTATGCATTGGCATGTCATAAAAGAACAATTCATGCACATCAAGTAAAGGCCAATACATAGTATAATCAGTTTCTTGCAATTTTATCGTATTGGAAACATAGAGTGGTGGAGATGTAGTTCCTCTCTCATAATAATTGCAAGTAGGAGCAGCAAGCACATGCATATTATATTCATAAAAATCATCATGTGTGATAGTAGAAGGCAACCCATCTATGTAATCCCTAATAAGAGCAATGGGAGAGTTCAAAAAGATAATAGGACTATCATAAGTGGGTGCGATAGCAACAATTTCATGTTTAACATAAGGAACTATAGCAAGTTCATCTTCATAAACATCATTCATATTGGCATCATGGCAACAAGCATAGCAAGCATCAAGTTCATCAAAAAGGGATATTTCAAACGAATCCAAGGGATCATAGAAATCAACATAGCATTCATCCTTCGACAACGAAGGTATATTAAACAATGTATGAGTTGAAGAGTTACTCTCATTAGAAGGTGGGCACGGGTAGCTAGTCCGCTCTTCCTCCTTTTGTTCTTCGCTCTCCTCGTCATCTTTTCATCTAATGAGCTCACAGTTTCAACATTTTCTTCTTCCATAGTTTCCTGCAAAATATTAATCTCTTCTTGGGCAGCGTAGAATTTCTCCATAAATCAATCAATATGGGCATTATATTCATAATTACTATAACAATAAGGAAGCATAACCAAATTTTCAGATCGGTAAGCAGCATCATCATTATCATCACATCTTTTAAACAAAGCTTCAATTTCATAAGCACCCATAAGAGCAACAAACTCTTCTATTTGTTCCACATCATAGTAATCATATATACCATTAGCATAAGAAGCCAAGGTTTCATTAGCATTAAATTTACAAGAAAAGGGAAGGTGTTTAGCCTTCATCCTAGAGCAACAAGTAATATCATATCTCGAGCATAGCTCACAAGCATACCATTTCAACATATGAATTTGATCCCATAATAGTTTCCCTTTTTGAGTCATGCGATAATCCCTAAAGTATTCACGTTGATCCAATGTGTATCCATTATATAATTTAATGGGGTTTTCTCAAGATTATTAAAGAAGTGCATAATATTTTCCACATAACGAGCATCGAGGGTTTTAGGAGGTTCCCCATCTCCATGAGTAGCAAGTACACCTAATTTTTTTGTTATTTCATGTTCTATATCCATAACTAAAGATAGAGAACAACTTAGAACAGCAAAGAAATCTACTTAGTGATAAAGCAAACAAGCACACACGAGAATATTCACCCCACGCTATTGCTCCCCGGCAACGGTGCCAGAAAAAGGTCTTGATAACCCACAAGTATAGGGGATCAATTGTAGCCTTTCTCGATAAGTAAGAGTGTCGAACCCAACGAGGAGCTAAAGGTAGGACAAATATTCCCTCAAGTTCTATCAACCACCGATACAACTCTACGCACACTTTACGTTCGCTTTACCTAGAATAAGTATTAAACTAGAAGTACTTTGTAGGTGTGATAGGATAGGTTTGCAAGAAAAGAAAGAACACGTAAATAAAAACTAGGGGCTGTTTCGATGAAGAAACAATTACGTTAGTTTAACGAGTGTGGAAAAGTGGTGGTAGGAGTTGCGGAATTGTCCCTAAGCAATTGACTACGTTACTAGACCGATAGCAAGTTTCATGTGGGAGAGGCCACTGCTAGCATGTCATCCCTTACTTGGAATTCTATGCACTTATGATTGGAACTATTAGCAAGCATCCGCAACTACTAACGTTCATTAAGGTAAAACCCAACCATAGCAATAAGATATATTGGTCCCCCTTCAATCCCGTATGCATCAATTTCTATGCTAGGCTGAAGGTTATGTCACCCTTGCCCTCCAATGCATAGTCCTATCAACATACTACTAACCCTATGGTGTGATCCACGCGCACGCTCATATGATGGGCACCAAAGGATAGCAACATAACCACAAGCAAATTAAACCAATCATAGCAATTCATCAATCACCGATAGGACAACGAAAATCTACTCAGACATCATAGGATAGCAACACATCATTGGATAATAATATGAAGCATAAAGCACCATGCTCAAGTAGAGGGTACATCGGGTTGCGGGAGAGTGGATCGCTGAATATAGATGGGGGAAGGTGATGGAGGTGTTGGTGAAGATGACAAAGGTGTTGGTGTAGATCGCCGTCACACGATGATGTCCCGGGCGGCGTTCCGGCGCCGCCGGGAGAGAGAGGGGGAGAGAGCCCCCCTTCTTCTTCTTCCTTGACCTCCTCCCTAGATGGGAGAAGGGTTTCCCCTCTGGTCCATGATCTCCATGGTGGCGGAGGGGCGAGAGCCCCTCCGAGATTGGATCTCTCTCTCTGTGTCCTTCTGTTTCTGCGCTCCTAGATTCTGGCTTTCACCGTTTCTTAAATTCCTGGAGATCCGTAACTACGATTGGGTTGAAATTTTAACACGGTTTTCTTCCGGATATTATCTTTCTTGCAGCGAAAGAAGGGCCCCAATCGCCTTAGGGATTGGTAACAAGCCTGCCAGCCGTGGCCTAGGGCGGGCCACACCTCCTGGGGTTGTGACCTCCCCGGGCATCATTTCGCGTAGATTCTTCTTCCCAAAAATCATAAATATTCCAAAAAAAAATCCCCGTAGTTTTTTTATTGCGTTTGGACTTCGTTTGGTATGGATAATCTGCGAAACAAAAACATGCAACAAACTGGAACTGGCACTGGGCACTGGATCAATATGTTAGTCCCAAAAATAGTATAAAAAGTTGCCAAAAGTACATGAAAGTTGTAGAATATTGGCATGAAACAATCAAAAATTATAGATACGATGGAGACGTATCAGGGATGTGCTTGTTGCCACCAGGGAGAAAACAACGGTGCTTGTGACCAAGGTTGCAAGTATTGTTTACCTTACGCATAGTTCGTTAATGCAGTTGTCTGTTGCTTTGAGTTTACACTTTGGGTGGGGCTCTCAACTTACTACCGGAGAGATCTTCTGGGTAGATATCTCAAGCTGGATGATTAGTAAGTAGATGCTGATGAATAAACGGTCTACTTGTCTTGGCGTATCGCCCATTACCATTGAACCTCTAACTATCAAGGAGCATAATTAGCATTGCGGTGCGATCATAATTCTGTCAATTGCCCAACTATGATTTGTTTACCCTAGCATAGGTGTTTATCGTCTTTTGGGAGAGAGACATCACTGGTGAACATCATGTGACTCCGGTCCATATCACCACCATTGCTTACACCTCTACCATTTACCGCTTTATTTACTTTTCCGTTCCAATCACGATTTCCTTCCCGCTTGTGTTTTGATCGTTTGCAAACTACAAGGCCAGCAAGATTGACAACCCCTCTGTACTCGTTGGGAACAAAGTTATTTGTTGTTTGTGCAGGTCCACGTCTTCTGCTAGCGCCAGGGTGAAAGACACCTACTTGTTGAGCCTAGGAGTCCTCCTGGTTCGATAATCCTTACAGTCTCTGTGTGAGGGAAATTTGTTGCTGACTACATCTCTACTTTCCACTTGGGGTCCAATGAGGGGCTAGAAGTATATACATCACCTCGTCATCAACATGGAATTAACATTGCTTAGATAAGTTGTGCCACACAAAAATTCAAATAGACCAATGGAAAGGAAAATATGTTCACACACACAAGTTTTAAAGTATACCATTCCCGAGGAAAAATAGGGTATGATATACGTGATAGGTCATCAAGTACATAACCATTTTGATAAAAGGTAAAAAGAATCATGATGTTTACCCATACCATACGGGTTGGATAATTGATCAAGAACAATTTAGCATTGCGCTTCCAATGTTCCTGTTGGCATTTGAAGTACTACACCCGTGCTTCGGGATAGCATCGACATGGTCATACGATAAAGGTCGGACCTTGGGTATACAAAAGGATCCATGAGGGACAACTTATAAAATAAGTCTTACAATTTCCTTATGGAAGAATGGCGAAATTTACTGAACAAGATATTATAACAATATGTCCTTCGGCCTGGTGTGCTAGACAAGACATTACCGTACCAAGTTACATAAAGACAATAGTTATTATTATTGGGAAATGTTCCAACCATCATATCTGCCCGAGATTCAGATCTGATTGGTGTCAGGATACCTCAGGCTCGGGATGCCTGAGAAGAAAATGGGGCAACAAAAATCGACAAGATGGTGATGCAAGATCCTTGGGATGTGAACTTCGGAAGCATGTATTGGATCATGAGTTGGATTGTAATACACGTGAACACAATGTCAAGACATTCGTGCCCACATGGAATTCTTACAACAAAATGCAACTGAGTTCTGATTTGGGAACCATCATCGAGGATATCAAGGCCCTTGTGTGAGGCTGGATTAGTTCTTAGGAAGGAACTTCTTTTCCTTGATCAAATCAGTCAGTGGCTTGGCGTGCTAAGAGAAGTTATATGAAGTGAAGATAACAAATCTTCAACACATATAACACTTCTCACATGCGTGAATGACTTGGGATGATCCTAGAGGAAACAAAACAAAACTTTCACATATTCACGGCGACAAGAATGCACGTGAACCTTGGGAAAACACTTCTTCTTATCAATTGTATACTTCATGAGCTAGGCACAAAGATAGTGGTTTCAAAAGCTTCATTACGAACCATGGATAAGTTAAGGGTGTGGTCGATTTGCCCAGCAACAATCCCTCAAGATTTCGATGGGGATGAAATTTTCCAAAGTTATAAGAACAAGGAGATAGCATTTGTCGTATCAAATGGTATGATGAGGTATTCTTGAGGGAACATCAATAGTTAACCATTGATTGAAAGGTGCAACCGGAAATACGGACCGAGTAGCACGACCAATGCTAGACTGGTGAGTCAATAATCAACACACCAAGAATGAAACTACCAGTCATTAACTTCAAAGCAATAGGGTTGCTAGAAGTATTGGGATCACACATCCGAGTTCACTTGTCGGTATTCCGGTTAGGAACAACACGGGACCAAAAAATGAATGGTGATGGCGAGAAGTAGTACTATATCAAGAATTCTTAATGCGTGTGCAATTCTCACGACATTCTTGACATAAAAGATAGTAATACTCCAAGGTAGAAGATAACATAAGTTGAATAGCAAGGAACTTAAGGGACATGTTTGGAGGGAAGGCAAAAAGGTTGCCGATGAAAACACAAATCATCGAGGGGCAAGGATGGTATTCCCCATCATGCATTCGATTGATACCATGCAAGAGCTCAGAATGCTGATATTGATCATGACACATTTGTCGAGAAGCTTCACAAAGATGTAATCGATCAACGACGACATGAAGAAAAGGAATGGTCAAGCTAAAGGTTGGTGGAAACACAATTAAGATTGCTAGCTCAGAATCAAAATTGCCTTTCAAAACAACCAATATGATGTGGAAAGCTCGATATGAGATTAACGCACATTTGGAAATGTGTACCAAAGATGGAGGACATAGATAGCATGGTCAAGCTTTAGCATGATGATGATGATGTAGCTTAACAGCTTGGAACGACCTGATCAAGTACAAACTCGTAAACAAGGAAGATTACTAAAAGTTGTTGAATCGTAGTGCACACTCGATTTAGTTATCAGTGTCCTTGAGTGTCCAACAACTCAAAACACGAGGAAACTGGAATCAACGGAATATCGTAGTTGATGAGGAGCTCACAAGAAGTTATGTAGATCTGTGATATCCTCGGGATACGAGGGATAATACTCGGAGGTAGATCAAAATAGAGGTTAGACTAATGCATTGATTTGTGGAAGACATTCACTTAAACTTGACTACATAGGAGATGAAAGGAGAACAATCATGGTTGGAACCACGGTTGCAAAGTACCAAATCACACATACAAGATTAAATCATAGAATTAATGACTATTGATACGAGATGTTTATATGGTAGGATCAACGTCGTTTCCATGGGCATGAAGGTAAAGTTCAAGGTCGACTCCCACTTCATCAATGCATCACCTGCCATTTACTCCCCGCTTTTGATGAGGTTGTAGCTTGGAAATATTATCTGGCAAAATACCAAAAGAGTAAGACTCGTGAAAAATCTTCGGGTCATATTGACTTAGGGACCCATCGGGGCATCTTAGGAACATATACCACAAACTTCAAGAGTAATTAACACATGCTTGAAGAGCATGCCTAACAAAGGCATATGATACAACTTATCAGAGGGAGAAGACACGATTTACCAATGGAATCATGCATTAGAGGAGGAATATCACAAGAAGTTTTTTGAATGTAAAGGATGTCGTCGGACAATAACCAAACCATGGGTATGGTAGTCCACAAAGGACATGATGTGAGTATAGGTACTCTATCAAAGAGAGATAAAATGCAAGGCATCGGATTATAGAACATCTAAAAAATATCGATAATTGAATACCAAAGGAATTATGATTTCCGGTTGGCGTGTCAGATTCAGATGCTCCGATCAAATACAAGTAAGTTGAATGGACTTAGATGGACAACCAACCAAAGTTGATTTGTCGAGAACCAGCTCTGTCTGGAAGGACGTCTGAGCCGAAAAGATAATTTATGAGTATCAACAAATGATTGTGTGCATTCACACAGAGGTAGAATCAATAAGATCACATGAAAATCACAAATGATTTTAATGAATGCGTCTAGACATATGGATTTAACCATAATGCAAGCAGGTGAGAAAGGTCAAGACCAATAGGCTACTCGGGATTCCGAAAGATTGAATAGTAATTCGAAGAACTTTCGAAACCCATGACAACTGATGATGACGAATCCCCGATAAGATAATTCGTCGCATCTCGTAAAACAAGAGCAATTAGAAAAGAAAGTAAGAACGAAATTTGTATGCAGTCATCCATAGGGGTTGACGGAGGAAGGGAAATCGCAAAAGCGATGAGCACAAGTTCTCGAGAGAACATCAGAGAGTATCTTCAGAGTCTTCTCAGGGATCTCGTCTGGAATTGCGGGGTTTTCCATGAGGAAGTATTTACAAGAACCTAGAGTTAGAGTTAGCAAAATCTTTAACCCGAAAGAGAAGAGAGAGTAGAACCCAGAGTATAGGAAAGGAGTAAAAGATACTAATACCACCCAATTGAGATGTGGGCCCGTAAGCCACATCATCAAAGTTAGTAAGTTTTTCAAACACTAGACTCAACTTCGGCCAAGGAGTTGGAAAGGGGGCTACCTACAGGCAGTCGGCTCTGATACCAACTTGTGACGCCCTCAATTTGATCGTACGCTAATCATACACGCAAATGCGTACGAGCAAGTTCAAGGACTCACGAGAAGATATCACAACACAACTCCAGACACAAATAAGACATGCAAGCTTCATATTACAAGCCAGGGGCCTCAAGGGCTAGAATACAGAAGCTTGATAAACACACGAGTCAGCGGAAGCAACAAATATCTAAGTACATACATTAAACATGGGGTGCCTTAGAGAAGGCTAGCACAAAAGATACAACGATCGAACGAGGCGAGGCCTCCTGCCTGGGAGCCTCCTAACTACTCCTGGTCTTCAGCGGCCTCCACGTACTAGTAGGCATCGTCGGGGTAGCAGTCGTCGTCGGCAGGATACTCCATCTCCTGGGCTCCATCATCTGGTCGCAGCAACGGATCAAGGGGACAAAGGGGGAGCAAAGCAACGGTGATTACTCATCCAAAGTACTCGCAAGACTGACATCAGAACTATGCTAAATATGCATCAGTATCAAAGGAAGGGGTTTATATGTGGACTAACTGCAGCAATGCAAGAAAGAGAGGGGAATGCCTAGTCCTATCGAAGACTAGCATCTTCATGGGTCTTGCAGCAATAGACGAGAGTAGAACAGGTAACACAATTAATAGTCATATTGTTGCAGCAATATTAATATGAGGTCACGCCCAGAGATCCTTCCTCAACTCCCTGCGAGGAAGCAATCCCGGAGAAAACATTACAGTTAAGTAATAGTTGTAGTTGTATAAGATCAGGGCACAACTCCAAGTCGTCCTATAACCATGGACACGACTATTCGAATAGATAAGTTCTTCCCTGCAGGGGTGCCCAACATATTCCCCATCCCACTCGATAACACTCTAGCCGGACACACTTTTCTGGGTCATGCCCTGCTATGTCAACAAAAGTACTTCCCTCGCAATGGTGCCAGAGATCCTTCTGTCGTCTCTTGAGCTTGCGTTAGTTTTTCCTTGAAGAGGAAAGGGTGATGCAGCACATGAGCAGTAAGTATTTCCCTCAGTTTGAGAACCAAGGTCTCAATCTAGTACGAGAATCTCGTCAAGTCCAGAGTACCTGCGCAAACACAAAAGAGCTTGCACCCAACGCTATAAAGGGGTTGTCAATCCCTTCAAGATTGATTGCAAAGTGAGATCAAAGGCGGAAAGTGCAACGAAGTAAAAGTGTAAGGCTGAAAATCTAGTGTGGAGTAGACCCGGGGGCCATAGTGTTCACTAGAGGCTTCTCTCAAAATAGCAAGTATTACGTTGGGTGAACAAATTACTGTTGCGCAATTGATAGAACCGCGCAAAGTCATGACGATATCTAAGGCAATGATCATACATATAGGCATCACGTCCGAGACAAGTAGACTGATACTTTCTGCATCTACTACTATTACTCCACACATCGACCGCTATCCAGCATGCATCTAGTGTATTGAGTTCATGACGAACAGAGTAACGCCATAAGCAAGATGACATGATGTAGAGGGATAATCTCAAACCAATGATGAAAATCCCATCTTTTTACCCTTGATGGCAACAACACGATGCGTGCCTCGCTACCCCTTCTGTCACTGGGTGAGGTCACCGCATGGCATGAACCCAAAACCAAGCACTTCTCCCATTGCAAGAATCATAGATCTAGTTGGCCAAACAAAACCCACAACTCGAAGAGAATTACAAGGATATGAAATCATGCATAAGAGAGATCAGAAGAAACTCAAATAAGATTCATAGATAATCTGATCATAAATCCACAATTCATTGGATCTTGACAAACACACCACAAAAGAAGATTACATCGGATAGATCTCCATGAAGATTATGGATAACTTTGTATTGAAGATCCAAGAGAGAGAAGAAGCCACCTAGCTACTAGCTATGGACCCGTAGGTCTATGGTGAACTACTCATGTATCATCGGAGAGGTCATGGTGTTGATGAAGAAGCCCTCCATATCCGAATCCCCCCTCCGGCAGGGCACCAGAACGTGCCCCAGATGGGATCTTGTGGAGACAGAAGCTTGCGGCGGCAAAAAAGTACTTTTGATGATCTCTTAATTTTTTATAGAATTTTAGGGAATATATAGGCGCAAAACCTAGGGCAAAGGAGCCTCACGGAGCCACAAGCCAGGGGGCGCGGGCCCCCCTGGCCGCGCCATGAGTGCTTGTGGGGTCCCTGATGGCCCCCTGCCCTGATTCTCCGACTTCCCGATCTTTTCCTGTTCCAAAAAAAAAATTCTTTTTGGCAGTTTCATTCCGTTTGGACTTCGTTCAAAATCCTCCTCTGAAAGGGGTCAAAAACATGGAAAAAACAAGAACTGGCACTTGGCACTGAGTTAATATGTTAGTCCCAAAAAATATATAAAAGGCATACAAAACATCCAAAGTTTGACAAGATAATAGCATGAAACCATAAAAAATTATAGATACGTTGGAGACGTATCAAGCATCCCCAAGCTTAACTCCTGCTCGTCCTCGAGTAGGGAAGTGATAAAGAATGAATTTTTGATGTGGAATGCTACCTAGCATAGTTGTCCTTTGCAACTTCTTTCACGTGACATGAATGTTCAGATCTGTAAGATTCAAAGCAATAGTTTGCTATTGACATGAAAACAATAATACTTCAAGCAAACTAGCAAGGTAATCATGAACTTTAAAAATAACAAGACCAAGGAAAGTTATCCTTACAAAATCATATAGTCTGGCTATGATCCATCATACTCACACAACTAATGTAAATCATGCACAACCCCGGTATTGGCCAAGTAATTGTTTTCGCACTCTTACTTTCTCAAAACAATTTATAACTATCACGCAATACATGAGCGTGAGCCATGGATATAACACTATAGGTGGAATAGAGTGTGGTGGTGGTTGTGAGACAAAAAGGAGGAGATGGTCACATTGACTCGGCGTATCAAAGGGCTATGGAGATGCCCATTAATAGATATCAATGTGAATGAGTAGGGATTGCCATACAAGGGATGCACTAGAGCTATAAGTATGTGAAAGCTCAAAAGGAGAACTAGTGGGTGTGCATCCAACTTGCTTGCTCACGAAGACCTAGTGCAATTTTGAGGAAGCCCATCATTGGAATATACAAGCCAAGCTATATAATGAAGTTTCCCACTAGCATATAGTAGTGACAAAGCAAGAAGCTCTCAATCATGAAGAACATGGTGCTATTATGAAGCACAAGTGTGGAAAAAGATAGTAGCATTGTCCCTTCTCTCTTTTTATCTTTTTTTTATTTGGGCTCTTAAGCCTTTTTTTTCTTTTTTCTTTTCTATTTTCTTTTTTATTTTATTTTTGGGCTCTTTGGCCTCTTTTTTTTATTTCCTCACATGGGACAATGCTCTAATAATGATGATCATCACACTTTTATTTACTCACAGCTCAAAGCTTAGAAATGAATCTATAGGAAATGCCTCTGGCAGTGTACCGGGATGTGCAACGAACTAGCTTGGCGTATAACGTTGAAACATCTCGCTAGCTATCTTACGATCATGCAATGGCAATATGAGAGTGACGGCACAAGTCATGAGAAGGAACGATGGGAGTTGCATGGCAATATATCTCGGAACGGCTATGAAAATGCCATAGTAGGTAGGTATGGTGGCTGTTTTGAGGAAGGCATATGTTGGGTTTGTGTACCGGCGAAAGTTGCGCGACACTAGAGAGGCTAGCAAAGGTGGAAGGTGAAAGTGCATCTATACCATGGACTCACATTAGTCATGAAGAACTCACATACTTGTTGCGAAAGTTTTTATGAGTAATCGAAACAAAGTGCTAAACGCATACTCGTAGGGGAAGGGTTGGTAGGTGTTAATCATCGCGTGATCCCGACCTCAACACAAAGGCTGACAATCGATAGATCAATTATGCTTCGACTTGCTAACATAGCGGTTCACGATAGGTGCATGCTACGGGAATCACTAACTTCAACACAAGTATTTCTAGATTCACAACACCCTACTAACATAACTCTTAATATTACCGAATCCACGTCTCAAAACTAATTGAGAGGAATCAAGACTTCTCTTTCTACTCAATGCACATGAAGATGGAGGTTTGTGTATCCTCTTTGGGTACCTACGACCTTTGGGACTACTTTCATAGCATAAGACAACTACCAAGTCAAGCACCACCGTGCTCTAAAAGATATAAGTGAAGCACATAGAGCAAAATTATCTAGCTCAAAAGATATAAGTGAAGCACTATGAGCATTCTAGCAAAATCACGATGAGTGCATGTCTCTCTCTCTCTCAAAAAGGTGTGCAGAAAGGATGATTGTGACACAAAAAAAGAAAAGACTCCTACGATACAAGACGCTCCAAGCAAAACACATATCATGTGGTGAATAAAAATATAGCTCCAAGTAATGTTACCGATGGATTGAAGACGAAAGAGGGGATGCCTTCCCGGGGCATCCCCAAGCTTAGGCTTTTTGGTGTCCCCGAATTTGGCTTGGGATGCCTTGGGCATCCCCAAGCTTGATCTCTTTCCACTCCTTATCTCTTTGTCCATGAGAACATCACCCAAAACTAGAAAACTTCACAACACAAAACTTAAGCAGAAACTCGTGATAACATTAGCACAAGAGAACAAACTACCACCTCTTTTGGTACTATAGCAAACTTGAATTCTACCTATATTGGTGTTGGGCTACTGTATTATCACTTTTCCATGGCTAGTACCCCCCGATACTAACCATAGTTTCATCAAAACAAGCAACCAACTCAACAAAAACATAATTTGTCAAAAACGGACCAGTCTGTAGCAATCTGTATACTTTGTATACTTCTGGTACCTCAAAAATTCTAAAAAGTTATGACTGCCTAGGAAAAAGGAATATCAACCAGCAGAAAAAAGAATCAACTCAAAAGCTCTTTCTGAATAAAAATGAAAAGTCATCTCGTGAGCGAAAAGTTTCTGTCTTTTTCCAGCAGGATCAAACAACCATTACCAAGACTAATCATAAAGGTGTTGCTTGGCTCAAACACAAAAAAACACAAAAAACACAATCACTAAAGAATTATGAAAGTGTGGACGCAAAAAAATAGAAAGAAAAAGATAAATTCATTAGGTTGCCTCCCAACAAGCGCTATTGTTTAACGCCCTTAGCTAGGCATTGATAACTCAATGATGCTCACACAAAAGACAAGAATTGAAGCACAACGAGAGCATCATAAAGCATGTGAAAATCACATCTAAGTCTAACATACTTCCTATGCATAGGCATTTTATAGGAAAATAGATTGTCAAGACAACCAATAGTTACCATATGCAAGGAAGAAGAAAGAGACAATAGCAATCTCAACACAACGAGAGGTGATTTATTGATATGAAAGTTTCTACCACCATATTTTCCTCTCTCATAATAATTACATGTGGGATCATATTCAAATTCAACAATGTAACTGTCACATAGGATATTCTTTTCATGATCCACATGCATGAAAAGTTGATGCTCTTCAAAAATAGTGGGATTATCATCAACTAAAGTCATGACTTCTCCAAACCCACTTTCAATAATATTGAAAATATCATATTCATCATGAGGCTTAATTTTTTTTTCAGGATCATAAGAAAAATCATCGCCCCACTCATGATCATTGCAACAAGTAGTGGACATAGAAAAACTAGCATCCCCAAGCTTAGGGTTTTGCATATTTTTAGCATGATTGTCACTAATAGAATTTATAGTGAAACCATTGCAATCCTGCTTTTCATCCAAGGAGCCCTCGTGAATCACTTCATAAATTTCTTCCTCACAATTTCCAGATTCACGCATCTCAAGCAAAACTCCATAAAGATAGTCAAGTGCACTCAACTCACTAGCAATTGGATCAACATAATTAGATCTCTTAAAGAGATTAGCAAGTGGATGAGGATCCATATCACTAGATTTTCAGCAAGCGAAGATGCAAGCATATTGAAGGCACATGGCACACAAGCGAACAGAAAGCACGCGAGAGAAAAGGGCAAACGAAAAAGGCAAACGAAAAAAGGCAAATTGGTGAAAAAGGGGGAGAGGAAAACGAGAGGCAACTAGCAAACAAAGTAAATGCAAGAGATGAGTTTGCGACACTTACTTCGATGAGTTCTTGACTTGATCCTCCCCGGCAACGGTGCCAGAAATCCTTCTGCTACGTCAACAAAAGTACTTCCCTGGCAATGGTGCCAGCGATCCTTCTGTCGTCTCTTGAGCTTGCGTTGGTTTTTCCCTTGAAGAGGAAAGGGTGATGCAGCACAGGAGCAGTAAGTATATCCCTTAGTTTGAGAACCAAGGTATCAATCCAGTAGGAGAATCTCGTCAAGTTCAGAGTACCTGCGCAAACACAAAAGAGCTTGCACCCAACGCTATAAAGGGGTTGTCAATCCCTTCAAGATTGATTGCAAAGTGAGATCTGAAGGCGGAAAGTGCAACGAAGTAAAAAGTGTAAGGCTGATAATATGGTGTGGAGTAGACCCGGGGGCCATAGTGTTCACTAGAGGCCTCTCTCAAAATAGCAAGTATTACGGTGGGTGAACAAATTACTGTCGAGCAATTGATAAAACCGCACAAAGTCATGACGATATCTAAGGCAATGATCATACATATAGGCATCACGTCCGAGACAAGTAGATCGATACTTTTGCATCTACTACTATTACTCCACACATCGACCGCTATCCAGCATGCATCTAGTGTATTGAGTTCATGATGAACAGAGTAATGCCTTAAGCAAGATGACATGATGTAGAGGGATAATCTCAAACCAATGATGAAAACCACATCTTTTTACCCTTGATGGCAACAACACGATGCGTTCCTCGCTACCCCTTCTCTCACTGGGTGAGGTCACCGCATGGCATGAACCCAAAACCAAGCACTTCTCCCATTGCAAGAATCATAGATCTAGTTGGCCAAACAAAATCCACAACTCGAAGAGAATTACAAGGATATGAAATCATGCATAAGAGAGATCAGAAGAAACTCAAATAAGATTCATAGATAATCTGGTCATAAATCCACAATTCATCGGATCTCGACACACACACCGCAAAAGAAGATTACATCGGATAGATCTCCATGAAGATCATGTAGAACTTTGTATTGAAGATACAAGAGAGAGAAGAAGCCATCTAGCTACTAGCTATGGACCCGTAGGTCTATGTTGAACTACTCACGCATCATCAGAGAGGTCATGGTGTTAATGAAGAAGCCCTCCGTATCTGAATCCCCCCTCCGGCAGGGCACCAGCACGTGCCCCAGATGGGATCTTGCGGAGACAGAAGCTTGTGGCCGCGGAAAAGTACTTTCGATGATCTCTTGATTTTTTATGAAATTTTAGGGAATATATAGGCGCAAAACCTAGGGCAAAGGAGCCTCAGGGAGCCAACAAGCCAGCGGGGGCGCGGGCCCCCTGGTCGCGCCATGAGGGCCTGTGGGGTCCCTGGTGGCCGCCTGCCCTGATTCCCCGGTTTCCCAATCTTTTTATGTTCCGGAAAAAAAATCTTTCTGGCAGTTTCATTCCGTTTGGACTCCGTTCAAAATCCTCCTCTGAAAGGGGTCAAAAACATGGAAAAAACAGGAACTGGCACTTGGCACTGAGTTAATAAGTTAGTCCCAAAAAATATATAAAAGGCATACAAAACATCCAAACTTTGAGAATATAATAGCATGAAACCATCAAAAATTATAGATACGTTGGAGACGTATCATGCCCGGCCTCAGAATATCGACACGTCGCAGCCCCACCTAAGCTCAATAGAGAGGCCAACCCGCCGGTCTAAATCCTAAGCACAAAGGGGTCGTGGGCCCACTTGCCCTCTGCGCTCCTCCACGATGTGTGGGCGGTCGAGGTCAGTCCTAGCACCCCTTATTACAATCGTGATGCATGTCTAGACCACTTGGGCGCACGCCACTCCATTGCTGACGTCTGAAGAGATTCGGGTGATACCACGACGTCGAGTACCCATAATTCTTCCCATGCAGATGGTTAGTGCGTAATAAGGCCTTCTCACCAACCCAGATCAAATAGCCAAATCCATTATCATTTTAATTAACTCATCGACACATCCATGCGGGAATCCACCCGCCTAACATTTATACATCAAAGATCCCAGTAACAAGGTCAAGTCACTGTGTGGTTGTAACATCAGGGGAATCCGAGGTATCACCCTCGTTGGATTCCGAACGATGTAACCGTCAAGGTGGACTTAGAGGAATCTCCCTCGATGGTTCCACACTTGAGGGCTTGTACGACAGAGACATCGTCGGGAGTGGTGAAGGAGGAATCACCCTCGATAACCACGACCAACTAGCTGCACTACAGAGATAGCATCATGAGTACTTCACGAGGTGTCTCCCTCTTACCCGATAGTAGCTCTGCAGCGTCGTACAACTAAGGGGGGGGGGGGGTAAGTGTTGTGTCGAATCTTGGCTCGTCGATCAGGGATCGAGACTCGACAATAAAGCGGGGCAAATGGACTAAGGGGTTAGAGGGGATGACTGCTCCACCTATACTAAGTAGTTTAAATTGAGGTACTCAAAGTAGCAGTTCATCAAAATTAGGCTATGCATCAGATATAGGAACTAACTACAAGTGTAGCAAAATTCTAATGCAAGCATGAGGGAGAAAGAAACGGGCGATATAGGAATGATCAAGGGGGTTTGCTTGCCTTGTTGCTCTGTGACAAAGGGCTGGTCATCAGGAGGTAGAAGTACCCGGCAACAACGTCAGTCTCGGGGTCTACCGGTAAGAAGAGGCGGGAAGAAACAATAAATATAAACACAGATGCAACCACTAAGCATGACATGTTAAAGCAGGGGTTAGGCATGAGCTAACGCAGTGCTATCCATCATAGACGGGTCGGGAAAATATCAGATGATATTCCCCGGGTCTCTGGTGATGACGATATTATGTATATACTTCTCGCTCCTCGTTGGTTACCCCAAGTGGAAGGTTGAGATGTAGTCAGCAACATATTTCCCTTACACGTAGACTGTAAGGTTTATCAAACCAGGAGGACTCCTAGGATCAACAAGTAGGTATCTCCAAGCTTAGACACTTGAGTCTCCTTGAATATATCTTGGGGTGCATGGGGGCATCCACAAGCTTTATCACTTGACACTCATGCATCTTCTTTCATGATCTCCCATCGCATACTTTAAAACTCCCTTCATACGAAACTTATCATAAGCAGATTAGAGTGGTTAGTACCCTTAGTAAAATAATTCATTACCTACTGGAAATAATGATTTTCATGAAAAGCTACTGTTTCTCATGATTTCCAAAATGTTTTTTACAAAGGAAAAGCAAGCTTAAGGTTTCAAAATGATGAAAATGCAAAACATGACAAAATCTATGAAAAACAGAACATCAGATAGTAAAAAAATTATTCGGGGAACTTTTGCAACTCAAATAAAAAAACTCTAAACAGATGCCATAAATAAAATTATATAGATCATACTGTCAAAAAAATTCAGATCAAAAAGATTAGCTGGTGATATTTGGCGAATTTGTCCGTCAAGCAGACATAATCTGTTTCTGGACAGCATGTCACAACTTTTGAACTTTCTTGCAATCGGAGGCTAAAACTTGGCACAAAGCTTGAAAATAAAGATATAATGATGTTGCTACAGTAGTAACAAGCATCAAAACGACTAAAACTGAAAGTAAAATCTCAAAGTAAAGATAACAAGGGTTGTCTCCCTAGAGCTCTTTCTTTATAGCCATAAAGATAGGCTTAAGATTTTAATGATGCTCTCGTCGGAATAAGAGTTGTTGAACAAAAGAGAGCATTAAGAAGAAAATACCAAACATATTTAAGTCTAACATGCTTCCTATGCATAGCTATATTGCAATATAATAATTCATTGAAGCACAAATAAATAATCATAGGAAGGCAAAACAAGTGTAGCTTCAAAACGTTCAACATAAAGAGAGGGAACTTGATTTTATTGAAATATCTGTAAGAATATGTTCCCTTCTCATAATAATTTTCAGTGAGATCATGAATAAACTCAACAATATAAGTATCACATAAAACATTGTTACCATGATCCACATGCAAAAAGGTACTCTTACTCTCCACATAAGCATAACCTTTGGGGAGACCATGGTTAGGACATTTTAGCATTAAAGTTTTCAGTCTCCCCCAAGCTTGAGCTATGATCTCTCCGTCATGAGGATAGAAATTATAAACATGATTCCTATTCTCATGGACTTCATGAAGAGGATAAAACTTGGAGTAAAAGAGAGACTGAATCTCTTCCCAATCCCATAGGTGAGAATCATCTAGTAGCCTATACCATTCCAATGCTCTTCCTTTCAGTGACAAGGCAAATAATTTCCTCATGACTCCATCTCTTGTCAAACCTGAAATCTTAAACAACTCACAAAGTTTTGTATGTTTCAACAAATGAATACTAGGATTGACTGTTCCATCTCCTGCATAACAATCATTCCTAATTATTTCAATTATCCCAAGTGGTATTTTGAATGGGATACATTCAGTAGGTGGAGGAGACTTCTCTACCACGGGTGTGGTAAAGCAGCCTTCCCCAAGCAACGAACTAAGAGTGCAGTTTTTCATAAGCCTAACTAGTCATGCCAATCATGAAAAGCAAACTAACAAGACTAAAAAGCAAGGGTAAAAGATAGCGTGCAACTCCCCTATCTTGAAGACCGGAGTTCCCGGCAACGGCGCTAGAAAACTTTGCTTGATGATGAGATGATGTATATACTTCTCGCTTCTCGTTGGTTACCCCAAGTGGAAGGTTCAGATGTACTCAGCAGCAAGTTTTCCCTTACACGGAGACTATAAGACTTATCATACCAGGAGGACTCCTAAGATCAACAAGTAGGTGTCTCCCACCCTGGCGCTAGCAGAAGACGTGGACGTGCACACACACAAATAACTTTGCTCCCAACGAGTATAGAGAGGTTGTCAATCTCTCTGGCCTTGTAGTTTGCAAAGGATCAAAACACAAGCGGAAATAGTGACAGTGATTGCAACGGAAAAGTAAACTAAAAGCGGTAAATGATGGAGGTGTTAGCAATGATGGTTATATGGACCGGAGTCACATGATGTTCACTATGATGTCCCTCTCCCAAAAGGCAATGAATAACTATGCTTGGGTTAACAAATTACAGCTGGGCAACTAACATAATTATAAACGCGCCGCAATGCTAATTATGCTATTTGAAAGTTGGAGGCTCAATAGTAATGGGCAGTACGCCAAGACAAGTAGACCGTTTATTCATCGGTATCTACTTACTAATCATCCACCTTGAGATATCTATCCAGAACATCTCGCTAGTATTAAGTTGCGAGCCCCACCCAAAGGGTAAACTCAAAGCAACGGACAACTGCATTAACGAACTATGCGTAAGGTAAACAATCCTTGCAACCGCGGTCACAAGCACCGTTGTTTTATCCCTGGTGGCAACAACACATCCCCTAGTCTCATGTTTCTGTCACTCAAGCTAGGCATCGAGAGCCATGAACCCACAATCATGCATAACGCTCCCTCTTGGAGTTACAATCTATTACTCGGCCAAAGCAATAAATAGCAACGGAGAACATGCATGAATTACTAAGGAACATATTATAAAAGGATAATCAAATATATAACTCATAACAATCTGAACATAATCTCATAATCCATCGGATCCCAACAAACCGAGCATATCAATAGCAAGAGAATTACATAGATGCCTTGATCATGTAGGGCAGCTCACAAGGACTAACCATTGAAGCACAAGATTGGAGAGGAGACATCACATAGCTACTGGTCATGGACTCATAGTCCAAGGAGGACTACTCACGACACGTCCGGAAGCATCCATGGCGGTGGAGAAGCTCCCGGAGGTCCATCCTCCCTCCAATAGGGTGTCGGGAAGAGGTTTCGTGACGCTCCCGATCTCGGAAGCGGTGCATCGGCGGAACGATGGAGAAATTCGCGATTCTGGATGCGATGGAAGGTTTTTCTCTTGGAGGAGTAAATATAGGCGAAAGGAGGGCACCAGAGGGCGTGGGACCCACCCAGGCGACCTCTGGGCACGACGAGGGGCCAGGCCGCGTAGGCAGGCCGCCTAGGCACCCCCTGGCACCCCTCTAGCCCATCTTCGGTGATCCGTTTTTTATATATTTTCTTCGGGATTTTTGAGACTTTGAAAAATTGGGTAAAAGCCCGTGCAAAATAGACATCAGCAGACATAAACTCGCATTGGGTGCACTGAGTTAGTAGGTTAGTCCAAATATGTGTAAAATGATATAAAAGTGTAGCAAAACATATAACAATGTCACCCAAAAAATCATGGAACAAGCAGAAATTATAGATACGTTTGGGACGTATCATCTAGCTACTACCGGTCACACGGAAAACGATAAAAATTTCCACGTTTGCTATGCTAGGGACGCGTGAGAGACGAACGATAGTGTATCCGGATTAGTCTCGTTCTACTGATTAACTTTCACGTTCAAAATATTTTAATCTTACTTACGGTTTATTTTCTATTAATTTTTAAAGTTTTATTAATTATCTAGGAATTAACAGATTTAATTATATTAGATAATTAAATATGACATCACGGTGATGTGAGCATGACATCATGAGTCAACAGGGGTTGACTGGTCAATATGACCAGTGGGTCCGAGGTGTCATAGGCACAATTATTATTAGAGTTAAATAATTATTTAATTAAATTAATTAGTGGGGTGGGACCGAGCTGTCATACACTGCCCAGGATATTTTATTTATCTTAGCAACACATTTAGCTAACATTTATTTAACTAACTTACCTAATCTTTAAACATTGTAATTAACTAAATACTTATTATTTATTATTGTTTAGCTAAACAATTAATCCAATTAACTAATTTATTAATATTAAATATGTATATTTTTTTCTTTTTGCATGTTTTTATGAGGGGCCCCACGTGTCATTTGGTGGGAATTGTGGGGCCCAACTGTCAACGGGACAGCGAAACAAAAACTTACACTATATGCACACACATATATATTCACACATATTTTCATACATCCATACATTTTTACATACATACATACATCTGTACATACATTCATATACACATGCTTATATACATATATTCATTTTTGTCTTATTTTCTTTTTCTTTCCTCTAACAACTCACATACCTCGTGGACTAACAGGAAGGGTCCGAAGGGAGCGCGATGGAGGTCGCCGGAGGCCATGATGCGGGGCGTCGTAACGGGACCGGGGGTGGAGGAGAGGTTGAGGGGAGGGAGGATCCCGAATAGAGGGCTCACCGGCGGTGTAGGGTGGCTGGTTCAACGAGGCTCGATGGAGCCATTGAGGAGGAGGCAGGGACGACGGATCCGGTGCGGCGGTGGGGTTTCGGTGACAAAGGCTGCTGGAACGGAACAAAGGAGGGACGGAGGAGGAGGGGCTCGTGGAGGTGGACGGTGCGGGTCGGAATTGGTCGCGGTGCAGATCGTGGCCTGGGTGGATCCGGCGCCGGTGGTGGCCGAGGGGGTGGTGGTGGTGGTCGGCCGATGAGGTGGAGGAGGCCGGCCGGTGTGGATCCGGTGCGGGGCTGACCCGGGACGGGGCGAAGGCGCGGTGGTGGTGCGGCTCCGGCGCGACGGGGCGACGCGGTGGTTCGGCCGGAGGGCCAGTCGGTGGTAGCCGAGGCGGGGGTCGGCCGGAGGAGGAGCTGACAGGGTCGAGGAGGGCTGGCCGGAGGTGGAGGCGCTGGTGGTGGCTGGCGAGGAGGGGCTCTATGGGGGAACGAGGAGGTGGGGCGCTGGGAGGGTTCGACCTCCTAGATAGAGTGGGAGCGAGGGAGGTTACAAGGGAGGCAGCGAGGGTAGCGAGAGGCTCGGGCTGGCGCGGGGAGAGGCAAGCGAGGGAGCCAGTGATGGGGAGAGTGATACGTCTCCAACGTATCTATAATTTTTGATGGTTCCATGCTATTATCTTGTCAACTTTGGATGTTTTGTATGCATGAATATGCTATTTTATATCTTTTTTGGGACTAACCTATTAACTCAGTGCCAAGTGCATGTTTCTGTTTTTTTCCGTGTTTTTGACCTTTTTCAGAGGAGAATATTAAACGGAGTCCAAACGGAATAAAACCTGCGGAATGATTTTTTCCATAACAGAAGACACGCAGGAGACTTGAGAACCAAGGCAGGGGACCTCGGAGGAGGTCACAAGCCCGCGAGGCCGGGCCTAGGAGGGCCAGGCCTAGCAGGCTTGTGAGCTCCCCATGCCTCCCCTGCCCTACTTTTTCCGCCTATAAATTCTCCAAAAATCTAAAAACACCAGAGAGAGCCACGAAAATACTTTTCCGCCACCGCAAGCTTCTGTCTGCGCAAGATCCCATCTGGGGCACGTTCTGGTGCCCTGCTGGAGGGGGGATTCAGACATGGAGGGCTTCTTCATCAACACCATTGCCTCTCCGATGATGCGTGAGTAGTTCACCACAGACCTTCGGGTCCATAGCTAGTAGCTAGATGGCTTCTTCTCTCTCTTGGATCTTCAATACAAAGTTCCCCATGATCTTCATGGAGATCTATCCGATGTAACTTTCTTTTGCGGTGTGTTTGTCGAGATCCGATGAATTGTGGATTTATTATCAGATTATCTATGAATATTATTTGAGTCTCCTCTGATTTCTTATATGCATGATTTCGTATGCTTGTAATTCTCTTCGAGTTATGGGTTTTGTTTGGCCAACTTGATCTATAATTCTTGCAATGGGAGAAGTGCTTGGTTTTGGGTTCATACCGTGCAGTGTCCTCACCCAGTGACAGAAGGGGTAGCGAGGCACACATCATGTTGTTGCCATCAAGGGTAAAAAGATGGGGTTTATATCATATTGCATGAATTTATCCCTCTACATAATTTCATCTTGCTTAAGGCGTTACTTTGTTTGTTATGAACTTAATACAATAGATGCATGCTGGATAGCGGTCGATGTGTGGAGTAATAGTAGTAGATGCAGAAAGTATCGGTCTACTTGTCTCGGACGTGATGCCTATATGTATGATCATTGCCTTAGATATCATCATGACTTTATGCGGTTCTATCAAATGCTCGACAGTAATTCGTTCACCCACCGTAATACTTGCTATCACGAGAGAGTTCTCTAGTGAACACTATGGCCCCCGGGTTGACTTCACATCATGTTTTCAGCTCTACACTTTTACTTTGTTGTACTTTCCACCTTCAGATCTCACCTTGCAATTAATTGTGAAGGGATTGACAACCCCTTTATAGCGTTGGGTGCAAGTTTGTTTGTTTTTGCGCAGGAACATTGGTGACTTGTCTTGATACTCCTACTAGATTGATACCTTGGTTCTCAAACTGAGGGAAATACTTACTGCTACTGTGCTGCATCACCCTTTCCTCTTCAAGGGAAAAACCAACGCAAGCTCAAGAGGCAGCAGAGAGCAACGAGGGAGCCGGCGAGGGGCTGGTTCCCCTCGTTGGTTCTGGTGGCTCGGGAGGGAAAGGGTGGTGGGAGCGGGTTAGTTTTAGGGTTAGACCCCCAATTTAGGTGGGCTGGCTGGGCCATTTTGGCCCAGTTTGGCTGAGCGTTTTTTTATTAATTTGTTTTATTTTATTTTTGTTTTTGTTTTCAGTTTCATTAATTAATTATTATTATTATTGCAATAATTCTCCTTAGCAAAAATGTGCCACATGGCCCAATAATTATATTGCAATATTCCACATGGCAATATATTTTGGAAAGTGCTTGCATTTTATATTTAAATTTAATAGCACTTTAAATTGCAAAGCGGTACTGTATTTAGGTGGGGTCCACACCAACATCAAGGTGATGTTGTTTCCTTAACAATAACTATTTTGGATTATTCCACAATTGTTCAACATTTTTCGGATGCTATTTGGGGAATTATTTTTATTACCGTAAATTTCAATTGGCTTTTGAATTGAAAATTAAATTGAGATATGAATTATTAACTGGACCATATCTTGATTAGCAAAATGATTAGGCACTGATCATGGTCATGAGTGTAGCTTAATTACAATGATCACTATAGCAAAAGTCGAGGATGTCACATCATATCATGTCTTTGTCCATATCACATCACATGCATACCCTGCAAAAACAAGTTAGACATCCTCTAATTTGTTGTTGCATATTTTACGTGGCTGCTATGGGTATCTAGTATGATTGCATCTTACTTACGCAAAGCCACTATGGTGATATGCAAATTGCTATTTAACCTAATCCAAGGACCGCCTCGGTCAAATCCGATTCAACTAAAGTTGAAGAAACAGACACCCGCCAGTCATCTTTATGCTACAAGTTGCATGTTAGTTGATGAAACCGGTCTCTCGTAAGCGTACGAGTAATGTTGGTCTGGGCCGCTTCAATCCAACAATACCGTTGAATCAAGAAAAGACTAAGGAGGGCAGCAAATTGAACATCAACACGCACAAACTCTTTTGTGTTCTACTCGAGATATCATGTACGCATGAACCTAGCTCATGATGCCACTGGTGGGGAACGTTGCATGGGAAACAAAAAAAATCCTACGCAAACGCAAGACCTATCCATGGTGATGGTCATCTATGAGAGGGGAGATCAGATCCACATACCCGTGTAGATCACTAAGCGGGAAGCGTTAAGAAACATGATTGATGTAGTCGAACGTCGTTGCGATCCGAATCACAAGCGTCCCACAAAATCCGTCCCGATCTAGCGTCGAACGGATGGCACCTCCGCGTTCAACACACTTGCAGCTTGATGACGATCTCCGCCTTCTTGATCCAGCAAGAGCGACGAAAAGGTAGATGAATTCTCTAGAAACACGACGGCGTGGCGGTGATGGTGGTGGAGCTACTCCGGCACGGCTTCGCGGTACTGTACCGAACTAGCTACGGGGGTGTCATGAAGTGGTGGAGGGAGAGAGGGCTGCGCCTTGGCTTGAGGTGCCAAAAGCCTCTATAACCTCCACTATATATAGGAGGGAGGGGAGGGGTGGCGCCCTACGGCAAGGCCCTAGGGTTCGGCCGACGCAACAGGAGAGAAAATAGTCCTCCTCCAACACAACTTGGAAGGAATCCTCGTTCCCAATTCGGTTTTGGCCCACCCTCCTTTCCTTTTTCTCCCTTAGCCTAAATAGGCTTACTTGGGCTCGCCACCAGCCCACTAAGGGCTGGTGCGCCACCCTTGGGCCTCTTTGGTTCTCTCCTGGGTGGGTGGCTGATACGTCTTAAACGTGTCTATAATTTTTGATGGTTTCATGCTGTTATCTTGTCATCTTTGGATGTTTTATGTACCTTTATATCTATTTTGGGACTAACTTATTAATTCAGTGCCAAGTGCCAGTTCCTATTTTTTCTGTGTTTTTAGCTCTTTTCAGATCTGATTTTGGAATGGAGTCCAAACGGAATAAAATCCCCGAAATGATTTTTTCCCGAACGGAAGAAGATCACGGGCCTGTGGGCCAAGCTAGGAGGGATGCACGGAGCCCACAAGCCCCCACTCCGCCACCAGGGGGAGGCGGCGGTGGGTAGGCTTGTGGCCTCCCTGGCGCCCCCTGACCTAGATCTTGCGCCTATATATTCCCTAAAATCAAAAAAAAAATGAAGGGAGCCTCGAAAATACTTTTCCGCCGCCGCAAGCTTCCGTTTCCGCGAGATCTCATCTGGAGACCCTTCCCGGCGCCCTGCCGGAGGGGACTTTGGAGTTGGAGGGCTTCTTCATCATCATCATCGCCCCTCCAATGACTCGTGAGTAGTTCACTTCAGTCCTACGTGTCCGTAGTTAGTAGCTAGATGGCTTCTTCTCTCTCTTGGATCTTCAACACAAAGTTCTGCATGATCTTCATGGAGATCTATCCGATGTAATCTTCTTTGGCGGTGTGTTTGTCCAGATCCAATGAATTGTGGATTTGTGATCAGATTATCTATGATATATATTTGAGTCTTTGCTGATTTCTTATATGCATGATTTGATATCCTTATAAGTCTCTCCGAGTCTTGGGTTTTGTTTGGACAACTAGATCTATGATTCTTGTAATGGGAGAAGTGCTAGCTTTTGGGTTCTTACTGTGTGGTGACCTTTCCCAGTGACAGTAGGGACAACAAGGCACTCATCATGTGGTTGCCATCAAGGGTAACAAGGTGGGCTCTGTCGTAGATATGAGATTGTCCATCTACATCATGTCATCTTGCTTAAGGCGTTACTCTGTTCTTTTGGACTTAATACACTAGATGCATGTTGGATAGCGGTCGATGTGTGGAGTAATAGTAGTAGATGCAGAAAGTATTGGTCTACTTGTTTTGGACGTGATGCCTATAGATATAATCATTGCCATAGATATCGTCACGACTTTGCGCGGTTCTATCAATTGTTCGACAGTAATTTGTTCACCCACCGTCTACTTGCTTTCATGAGAGAAGCCACTAGTAAACACTACGGCCCCCGGGTCTATTCACATCTATCGTTTCCACTTTTGCTTTTACTTTGATTTGTTACTTTGCTGCTTTCAGTTCTCACTTGGCAAACAATCTATAAGGGATTGACAACCCCTTCATAGCGTTGGGAGCCAGCTTTTTGTGTTTGTGCAGGCACTTGTGATACTCCTTCACTGGATCGATACCTTGGTTCTCAAACTGAGGGAAATACTTACCACCGCTGTGCTACATCACCCTTCCCGCTTCGAGGGAACACCAACGCAAGGCTCCAAGGCCACGGGGGAAATCCTTTGCATATTTGCCTAGGAAGTCCCTTAAGGCGTAGCCGTAGCATAAGGATTCCTGGTGCCGTTGCTGAGGAGTATCAAGCAACACTCCTATTTCCGGCGCCGTTGGAAGGTCTTTTGTTGCAGTAGCAGAAGCATTTCTGGCACCGTTGCCAGGGAAGGAGAGATCTATCCAAGTAGGTCTCACAAACTCATCTCCTGCATTTTTTTTGCCAATTGCCTCTCGTTTTCCTCTCCCCCACTTCACATTTGCTGTTTTCATTTGCCTTTCTCCTTTGCCATTTTCTTTTGCCTTTGCTGTTTTCCTTTGCCGGTTTTCTTGCTTGCTTGTGTGCTTGTTTGTTTGTTGAAGTCATCATGGCTGAAAACACCAAACTTTGCGACTTCTCGTGCACTAATAATAATGATTTTATTAGTACTCCGATTGGTCCCGCCACTAGTGTGGAATCGTATGAAATCAACGCAGCTTTGTTGAATCTTGTTATGAAAGAGCAATCCTCTGGCCTTCCTAGTGAAGATGCCGCATCCCATCTCAATACCTTCATTGAGCTTTGTGATATGCAAAAGAAAAGAGATGTGGATAATGACGTGATTAAGTTGAAACTTTTTCCTTTCTCGTTGCGACATCGCGCAAAAACTTGGTTTTCTTCTTTGCCTAAAAATAGTATCGATTCTTGGGATAAGTGCAAAGATGCTTACATATCCAAGTATTTTCCGCCGGCTAGGATCATCTCCTGACGTAACGATATCATGAATTTCAAGCAACTTGATCATGAACACGTTGCACAATCTTGGGAGAGGATGAAGCTTATGATTAGAAATTGTCCCGCTCATGGCTTGAGTTTGTGGATTATTATACAAATCTTTTACGCTGGCCTGAATTTCGCTTCTCACAATATCTTGGACTCCGCCTTAGGTGGAACTTTCATGGAAATCACGTTAGGAGACGCTACAAAACTCCAAGACAATATCATGACCAACTACTCTCAGTGGCACACTGAAAGGTCACCTGCTAGCAAAAAGGTACACGCTATAGAAGAGATTAACTCGCTTAGTGCTAAGATGGATGAGTTGATGAATTTGGTTGCTAGTAGAAACGCTACTGTAGATCCTAATGACATGCCACTATCTTCTTTGATTGAGAGTAGAAACGCTAGTTTGGACGTGAATTTTGTTGGTAGGAACAATTTTGGCAACAACAATGCTTTTAGAGGAAACTATGTTCCTAGGCCTTTTCCTAGTAACTCTGCTAACAACTATGGCAATTCCTACAACAACACGTATGGAAATCACAACAAATTACCCTCTGATTTAGAGAGTAATATCAACGAGTTCATCAACTCTCAAAAGATTTTCAATGCGTCCATAGAGGAAAAACTACTCAAAATGGACGATTTGGCTAAAAGCGTTGATAGGATGTCTTGTGATATTGATGCTTTGAAAGTTAGATACGCTCCTCCCAAGGTCAACTTGGATGAAACTTTGAAAGCTATGCGTGTCTCCATGAATGAGAGCAAAGAAATAACCGCCCAAATTCGCGCTAGGCATGAATGGTTTAAAATGGTGTGTTCTAGTGATGCAAATCACGAAGATCTTAAAGTGCTTGGTGTGTCTCCTCTTGAATCTTTGTTTTTGTGTGTCAAACCTATTTATGGAGGGGCTGGATATGAATCCACTTTGGTCGAAAAACGCCCCAATGATTCGGAGTCCACCCATCTTGATGATAAAGGTGTGGAGAGTGGAGTAGAAGAAATCAAAATTTTGGGTAGTAATGAAACTCCCACTTTGGATTTCAAGGAATTCAATTATGATAATTGCTCCTTGTTTGAATGCATTTCTTTGATGCAATCCATTGCAAACTCTCCACCCGCTTATAGCCAAAGCAAAGCCTTTACCGTGCATATAGTAGATGCTATGATGAAATCTCTTCAAGAGAAGCTCGAATTAGAAGTCTCTATACCTAGAAACTTCATGATGAGTGGGAACCTACTATCAAAATCAAGATCAACAACTACGAGTGCAATTCTTTGTGTGATTTGGGTGCTAGTATTTCCGCGATTCCAAAGTCTTTATGTGATATTCTTGGTTTTCATGAGATTGAAGAGTATTCTCTTAATTTGCATCTTGCGGATTCTACTGTCAAGAACCCATGGGAAGGATCGATGATGTTCTTATTGTTGCAAATAAGAACTATGTACCCGTGGATTTCATTGTACTTGACATAGAGTGCAATCCTTCATGTCCCATTATTCTTGGTAGACCTTTCCTAAGGACTATTGGTGCTATCATTGATATGAAGGAAGGTAATATTAGATTTCAATTTCCTTTAAAGAAGGGCATGGAGCACTTTCCTAGAAAGCAAATAAGATTGCCTTATGAGTCTATGATGAGGGCTACTTATGGTTTGAGCACCGAAGATGACTATACATGATTCCATCACCTTTCGCCTAGCTAAGGGCGTTAAACAAAAGCGCTTGTTGGGAGGCAACCCAATGAATCTATCCTTTTTCTTTCTGTTTTGTGTTTTCCATACTTTCAGAATTCTGTTATGATTGTGTTTTTTGTGTTTCTTTTTGCGTTTGTGCCAAGCAAAACCGTTGTGACTAGTCTCGGGGATGATCGTTTGGTCATGCTGGAAAAGAAAGAATTTTAATTTTTTTCTGTAAGAGCTTTTAAGTTGATTCTTTTTGATGCTTATTGCTACGCAAATTCTTTAGACTGTCATAATTTTTCAGAATTTTTGAAGTACAGAGGTATACGAAATATACAGATTGCTACAGACTGGTCTGCTGTTAACAGATTCTGTTTTTGTTGTGTTGGTTGCTTATTTTCATGGAACTATGGATAGTATCGGGGGGGGGGGGGGTATTAGCCATGGAAGATTGAAAATACAGTAACCCAACATCAGCACAAGTAGAATTTAAGTTTTCTACAATACCTAAGGAAGTGGTGGTTTGCTTTCTCATACTAATGTTATCACGAGTTTCTGTTTAAGTTTCGTGTTGTGAAGTTTTCAAGTTTTGAGTGAAGTTCTTATGGACAAAGAGATAAAGAGTGGCAAGAGCACAAGCTTGGGGATGCCCAAGGCACCCCAAGAGATTCAAGGATGCCGTAAAGCCTAAGCTTGGGGATGCCCCGGGAAGGCATCCCCTCTCTCGTCTTCAATCCACCGGTAACGTTACTTGGGTCTATATTTTTATTCATCACATGTTATGTGTTTTTTCTTGGAGCATCTTGTATCGTAGGAGTCTTTTATTTTTATTGTGTCACAATCATCCTTGCTGCACACCTAGAGAGAGAGAGACATGCACTCACCGTGACTTTGTCGAGCTTCACTTATATCTTTTGGTAGACAATTCACCTCACATGTGCTTCACTTATATCTTTTGAGCTAGATACTTTTGCTCTATGTGCTTCACTTATTTCTTTTAGAGCACAGCGGTGCGTGGCTTGGTAGTTGATCTATGCTTTGAAAGTAGTCTCAAAAGGGGTAGTTATCCAAAGGGATACGAAAATTCCACCTTCATGTGCATTGAATAGTTAGAGAAGTTTGATTCCTCTCAATTAGTTTTGAGATATGGTTGTGGTAATATTGAAGTTATGCTAGTAAGGTGTTGTGGATCTAGAAATACTTGTGTTGAAGTTAGTGATTCCCGTAGCATGCACGTATGGTGAACCGCTATGTGATGAAGTCTGAGCATGATTTGTCTTTTGATTGTCATCCTTTGCGTGGCGGTCGGGATCGCGTGATGGTTTATACCTACCAACCCTTCCCCTAGGAGTATGCCTTGAATGCTTTGTTTCGATTACTAATAGAACTTTTGCAACAAGTATATGAGTTCTTCATGACTAATGTTGAGTCCATGGTTTAGATGCACTTTCACCTTCCACCATCACTATCTTCTTAGTGCCGTGCAACTTTCGCCGGTGCACAAAACCCACCATTAGCCTCCCTCAAAACAGCCACCATACCTACCTACTATGGCTTTTTCGAAGTCATTCCGAGATATATTGCCATGCAACTACCACCATGACATGTGCCACCACGTCTACATTTCCATTGCATGATCGTAAGATAGCTAGCATGATGTTTCCATTAATGTCTATGCCATGCTAGATTATTGTCACGGTACACTACCGAAGGCATTCCATATAGAGTCATCGTTGCTCTAAGTTTTGAGTTGAAAGTGTGATGATCATCATTAATGGAGCATTGTCCCATGTGAGGAAATAAAAGGGGCCAAAGAAGACCACCATAATAAAAAAAAGAATAAAAAAAGAGGCCAAAGAGCCCACCAAAAAAAGAGAAAAAGAGAGAAGGGACAATGCTACCACCTTTCCACACTTGTGCATATTAAACACCATGATCTTCATGATTGAGAGTCTCTCGTTTTGTCACCACCATATAGCTAGTGGGAAATTTTCATTATATAACTTGGCTTGTATATTCCAATGATAGGCTTCCTCAAAATTGCCTTAGGTCTTCATGAGCAAGTGATACGTCTCCATCGTATATACTTTCCCAAATTCTTTTGCCCTTGTTTTGGACTCTACTTTGCATGATTTGAATGGAACTAACCTGGACTAACGCTGTTTTCAGCAGAATTGCCTTGGTGTTACTTTTGTGCAGAAATCAAAGTTCTCCAAACGTCCTGAAAATTTATGGGGAGCAGTTTTGGAAAATATCAAAAATATCTGCGCCAAGTTCCACCTCACGGGGTGGGCCAGTGGGCCACAAGCCCCTGCTCCGCCACCCCCCTGGTGGCGGTAGGCAGGCTTGTGGGGGCCCACAGGCACCTGCCGCCCCCAACTCCAGCTCTATAAGTAGCCTTTCATCCCAGAAAAAATAAGAAGGGAAGTTTTCATCGTGTTTTCGATACGGAGGCGCCGCCACCTCCTATTCTTCATCTGGAGGGCAGATCTGGAGTCCGTCTTGGGCTCTGGAGAGGGGAAATTGTCGCCATCGTCATCATCAACCTTCTTCCCTCTCCAATTCCATGAAGCTCTTCATAGTTCGTGAGTAATCTATTCATAGGCTCGCTGGACGGTGATGAGTAGGATGAGATCTATCATGTAATCGAGTTAGTTTTGACGGGGATTGATCCCTAGTATCCACTATGTTCTGAGATTGATGTTGCTACTCCTTTTCCATGCTAAAATCTTGTCACTAGGGCCCGAGTGCCATGATTTCAGATCTGAAACTATTATATTGTCACCAATATATGTGTGTTTTAGATCCGATCTTGCAAGTTGTAGTTACCTACTATGTGTTATGACCCGGCAACCATGGAGTGACAATAACCGGAACCACTCCGGGTGATGACCATAGTTTGAGGAGTTCAAGTGTTCATCAAGTGCTAATGTGTTGTTCCGGTTCTTTATAAAAAGGAGAACCTTAATATCCCGTAGTATCCTTTTGGTCCCCGCTGCCACGGGAGGGATGGACAATAGATGTCATGCAAGTTCTTTTCCCTAAGCACGTATGACTACACACGGAATGCATGCCTACATCACATTGACGAATGGGAGCTAGCCACATATCTCTCCGAGTTATAACTGTTGCATGATGAATGTCATCCAACGAATCACCGATCCATTGCCTACGAGTTTGTCCCACTCCTGATGTTACTTGTTTTGCTCTGCTGCTGTTACTACTGTTGCTGCTACTGTTACTTGCTACTGCTGTTACTCGCTACTGTTGCTACTTGCTACTGCTGTCACTACTGTTGTTCCTTGCCACTGCTGTTACTCGTTACACTACTGCTACCTGCTATAATACTTTTTCTCGCACCGTTGCCGAGAAAGAACATTTCCCGTCCACGGGCAATGTCTGGCACAATTGATACAACAGTTAGCAATAGTCTGCCTTGTCAACAGATCGTTTCTGGCACCATTTCTATCATACTACTTTGCTGTTGATACTTTGCTTGCAGACACTAATCTTTCAGGTGTGGTTGAATATGACACATTCAGCTGCTAACACTTGAGAATATTCTTTCACTTCCCGTCGCGTGAACCAACAAATTTGGGTTGAATACTCTACCCTCGAAAACTGCCGCGATCCCACACGCTGGTGGGCCATTGCAAGACAATTGCTAATTGTTGAGCAACTGTGACGACTCTTTTCTGGCTCCGTTGCCGTGGAGGCATCAAGTCAGGAATAGTTGCACGTCAGCAGCATTTTTCTGGCGCCGTTGCCGGGGAAGGGATTGCTATATTCTCTGAGTCACTTGGGATTTATATCTGCTGATCACTATGAAGAATCTGAAAGATCAAAAAACCAAAGTCTTGCCCTCAACTATGAGGGGAGGTAAGGAACTACCATCTAGCTCTGCACTTGATTCACCTTCAGTTATGAGTAAGTTTGCGACACCACCTCCTGCTAGAAATCTTGATATGACCCCTGTGCTTGATGATGCTTATGATGCTACTATGCCTGATACTGCTATAGATGCTATGCCTGATACTGCTAGAGATGCTATGCCTGATATTGCCTTGCCTGATGATGCTATGCTTGATACTGCTAGAGATACTACTTTGTCTGATTTGCCACTTGGGGTATTCCTTGATGCTCATATTGCTAGAGTTACTGCCAATGCTCCTGATGCTTCTGAAACTGCAGATACTATTGAGATAGAACCTGCTTTTGCTCCTGCTAGATCTAGCTCTCCTACATATGAATTGCCTGATATACCTGAGGGTTACGTTATGGAGGGAGAGATAGCTAAGGATTTTCTTGCGTGTAAGGATGCCTATGACGCTGAGAAATTATTTCTCAAGTGGAAGGAAAAACCTCTGAAAGCTAGTATGAAATATGACCCGAAGTTTGCCACTTCACCTATCTTTATCACTGATAAGGATTATGAATTCTCTGTCAACCCTGAGATAATCTCTCTAGTCGAATCTGATCCTTTCCACGGTTATGAGTCTAAGATGGTAGTAGCCCATCTTACCAAACTACACGATATACCCACCCTTTTTCACTAGTGAGGAGAAGATCCGCTACTACTATATCCTTAAGCTGTTTCCTTTCTCTCTAAAGGATGACGCTAAAGCCTAGTTCACTTCTCTTGCTCCTGGATGTGTGAGTAGCCCCCAGGATATGGTCTATTACTTCTGTGAGAAATATTTCCCTGCCCATAAGAAGCAAGCTGCCTTGCAGGAAATATACAACTTTGCTCAACTTAAAGAAGAGAGTCTCCCACAAGCTTGGGGAGGCTCATCCAGCTACAGAATGCTTTGCCTGATCACCCTCTTAAGAAGAATGAGATACTTGATATCTTCTATAACGGACTTACCGATGCTTCTATAGACCACCTAGATAGTTGCGCCGGTTGTGTTTTTAGGGAACGAACTATAGAACAAGCTGAGACTCTACTGAATAACATCTTGATCAATGATAACGCTTGGAGTATTCCCGAACCACCTCCTAAGCCAACTCCTAAGAAAAGAGGTATTCTATTCCTCAGTCCCGAAGATATGCAAGAAGCCCAGAAATCTATGCAAGAGAAAGGCATTAGATCTGAAGATGTCAAAAATCTACCACCGATCGAAGAGATCCATGGTCTCGATAACCCGATACAGGTAGTAGAAGTAAATTCTGTGCGTAGGTTTGATGAGAATGATATTCCTTTTGATAAACCTGCTAGCCTATGCTTTGATGAATTTGACAACTTTGTTGCCAAACAACAGATTTCAATGATTATGTTAGCACACATTTGGAACAAAGTACTCGTATGTTTAGTCATTTAAGTGCTTGTGTAGACAGAAATGTCAATGATCTGAAGCTTCTGAGTAAACGTGCCTCTATGATTACTACTCAGGTAGAACAAGTACTTAAAGCTCAGAATGACTTGCTCAATGAATTAAATGACAACTCTGTCAGAGTCATTACTAGAGGAGGCAAAATGACTCAGGAACCTTTGTATCCTGAAGGCCATCCTAAGAGAATTGATCAAGATTCTCAAGGAATTAATGCTAACACACCCAGTCATCCTAAGAATAATAAGAAGGATGATAGAAACCTACATGTCAGTTCACCAAATGCTGTCACACCTGAAGAACCAAATGATATTTCTGCGTCTGATGCAGAAACACAATCTGGTGATGAACCTGAACCTGTTGACAATATGGACAGCGATGTTCATAATAATGCTCAACCTAGCAATGATAAGGATGTGGAGATTGAACCTAAGGTTAATCCTGATAACCCACAACCTAAGAGATACGATAAGAATGACTTCACTGCTAGGAAGCATGGTAAAGAAAGGGAGCCATGGGTTCAGAGACCTATGCCCTTTCCTCCTAAGCCATCCAAGAAAAAGGATGATGAGGATTTTGAGCGCTTTATTGAAATGATAAGACCCGTCTTTCTGCAGATGCGGTTAATTGATATGCTCAAAATGTCTCCGTATGCCAAGTACATGAAAGATATCGTGACTAATAAACGGAAGATACCAGATCTTGAGATCTCCACCATGCTTGCCAATTACACTTTCAAAGGTGGAACTCCTAAGAAACTTGGTGATCCCGGAGTGCCCACTATACCTTGCTCCATTAAAGAAAACTACGTAAGAACTGCCTTATGTGACCTTGGAGCCAGTGTTAGTGTTATGCCGCTCTCTCTTTATCGTAGACTTGAAATGGATAAGTTGACACCCACTGAAATCTCTCTGCAAATGGCCGACAAATCAACTGCTTTCCCTGTCGGCATTTGCGAGGATGTGCCTGTTGTGGTTGCTAACACCACTATCTTAACAGAATTTGTTATCTTGGATATTCCCGAGGAGGATGCCATGGCTGTCATCCTCGGAAGACCCTTTTTAAACATGGCAGGGGCTGTTATAGATTGCAACAAAGACAATGTCACTTTCCATGTCAATGGTAATGAGCATACGGTGCACTTTCCGAAGAAACCATATCAAGTACATTGCATCAATGCTATCGAAAAAACTTCATCGATTCTTATTGGGAGCTTTGAATGCCCTATTCCTCGTGTCAAGATGAAGTATGATTTGCTTGTTGGGGAGATACATATACCCATTGGGGTGGCTTAGTGGCTATTCGAGAACTCTCCGTTCTCTTTTGCGATTCGAGAAGGTTTTGTCATGAGGATTTCATCAACCCCATTGACGGATTTTTTTCGATGACCATGAAATGGATGAATCAAAGAGTCACATACCTCTATTTTAAGCTTTCACTTTCTGTTGCTTAGAAGAAAAATGATAGATTTAGTTTAGTTTTCCCTGTTTCCTGTTTTAGCGTCCCGGAGAAAAGTACCCCAAAAATAAAAGTTCTCCGATGGTCTTGAAAATCTAGTATGATTTTTTCTGGAATATTTGAAAAATACTGGGACTAAGAGCTGGCCTAGGGGCCACACCAGTGGGCCAGAAGCCCTGTCACCGCAGCCACCCCCTGGTCGCGACAAGCAAGCTTGTGGGGCCCACAGGGACCCCCTCGACTCATTCTAGCTCCCATCCTCTTCTTCTACCTCCAGAAAAAATCGTTTCGCAGCTCAAACCCGTGTTCTTGCTCATTTGGCTGTGATTTTCGATCTCCTTGCTCAAAGAACCATTCTCCGAACCGTTTTGGGGAAATTACTCCTTGGTAAGTGACTCCTCCATTGGTCCAATTAGTTTCTACTCTTGTGCTTTATCCTTCGCGTATTCTTGCTACCTTGGTGACCCTGTTTTTGAGCCTGAAATGTTGATTTTAGCTGGTCCCAAGTAGTTTTAGCGCGTGCCATGGTCTCTAGGCACTAGTAGGAGTAGTTGCTATGAGTTGGGTTAATCTTTATTCACTTTTCTTTCGAAGTCTCTAAAAATTTCAGAATTTTTCAGAGCTAGAAAAGGAAAAAGGTGAGGAGGTTCTTGAGAGGCTCTTCAAGCCATAACCCCAAGGAGGATGAGAAGAACCAACCCAAGTACGTGGTTCCTCGAGTCACAGAAGTTCGAGCGTGCGAGTGGCTAAGTGATGAATTTTTGCACGCCGCCGGGCTTTATGAAGACTTTTATTACTTGGTGGAGAAGGCAGGTCTTACCGCATTTGTTGAAGATAAGTGCTCACAATACCTCCTCCTCACCAATATTTTCGTTCAAAGCTTCAACTTTTATCCGAGGAAGAATCCTCCCATGGTTGAGTTCATGTTATACGACATCCCCCAGTGCATGACTCTACAGAATTTTTGCAATGTATGCAAATTACAATATGTTGGGGATATTCATGCTCGTCGTCCACGGGACTTGGTGGATTTCATAGGTACTATTGCTGTTGGAGAGGAGAGAGGAGTGTCTCGTGCTAGAATTGCTAGCATACATTTTCCTGTGCTTCGGTATTTCTCATTATTTGTGTGAAAATGTTTGATTGGCCATGGGGAGGCTGGATCACTTAGCTCTCCAGACCTTGCGGTTTTGCGCGAAGGCCTTTAAAGCACTAAGACTTATAGCCTAGGTGCTATAGTAGCTCAGTGGTTGAACACAAACCGTTCCAAATGTGTCGTCTATGGAGGTATCTATGCTACTCGTCTTGCTAGACACTTTAAGATACCTATTAGACTTCGCGAGGAAGAAGAGATGCTTCTTCCTGAGAAATATCTGGAATATGACAGCATGGTTCGCCATGATTTTTTGGATAGAGATGCTAGCAGATGGATGATTTATAACCTGGTATTTAGTCAGGGTACTCGAAAGACTATTACTTTGCCTGCTCCTTCTTTGTTCGATCTTCATGCAGGCAGGTACACTATTATGCCCTCGGACATCTACGCATATTGGGGCTTGGCCCAACCACAGGTGTCGTGCCCGAGCCGCCAGTCGAGTACCAGACGCCAGTTTATCAGTGGGAGCCATAGGAGCTCACACAGCAGTGGCATCCACAGTCCACTCCGGAGTATCCCGAAGCTGGTTATTTCCCGCCTTGGGAGTAGACCAAGTTAGGCCAAAAGCCTAAGCTTGGGGGAGTACGTGTTCTCACCGACCTTACATTCATGCTTATGCTTTTAGTTTGTTAGCCGGTGTTTACACTTTGCCACTTTATTATCCATGCTAGTTTATTTTCGTTTTCTTGTTTTCTTGTTTTGTGTCCTTTTGAGAAAACCCAAAAAGATTTTCCTTTCTTCTTTTGCTTGTTCGGAGCTTTCCCGTGTAAATAGTTTTATTTTTTCCTTGGGTCAAGGTAGAAGATATTGGTTACAATGTTTAGTGGCTCTTGCATGCATACCTGTTTAGTTTTCAAAGAGCCATATTATGTTGTCTTCTCCTTTGTGTTTTCCTACAGATTCCAGCTTTAGTCCAATGCACGAGCACTCTTATTATTGTTCACATCGTTCGATCATGCAAATGAAAGGCAATAATGATGATATATGATGAAGTGACTGAGACTGGAAAAGCTGGTATGTACTCTATCTATTTTGTTTTTGTAAATATGACTAGCTTGTCGTTCCAAATTCAGCTTTGTTGAGAGAGAACCATGTTTGCAATGACAACTTAGAGATCATAGTTTCTGATGCCATGCTTAATTAGCTAGGAGCTTACAATGGTTTGTCTTGAATGCCAACATAGATTTTGAGATGACTATGATGTAGTATGATAGGATGGTATTCTCCTTTGAATGATTCAAGTGGCTTGACTTGGCGCATGTTCATGCATGTAGTTGAAACAAAATCAACAATAGCCTCTATGATGTTCGTGTTCATGGTGATTTATATCCTTTTCATGCTTGCACTCCATGTTAGTCAAACTCATTGCATCTTGATGACTATTGTCGCTCTCCAGTTGGTCGCTTCCCAGTCTTTTGCTAGCCTTCACTTGTACTAAGCGGAATACTCCTTGTGCATCCACTTCCATAAACCCAAAAGTTTTTCCATGAGAGTCCACCATACCAACCTATTTGCGGTATCTACCTTCCGTTCCAAGTAAATTTGCATGTGCCATTCTCTAAACATTCAAGAAATAATCTGTTTTGCATGCCCGAACCGCTCATGTGGTGACAGGGGGCTATTGGTATCTTCCATGTCAGGTGTGTTATCCTCGACATGTGTTTATTCACTGTCATTCACGAGAAAGGGGCCGGTAATTGGAATTCCTAGTTCCATGCTCAAATCGAAAAGATAATTGCAAACAAAACTCTCCTAGGATTGATGTTAGTATGGACGGTACCCGAGGATTCGGCTAGCCATGGAGTGTGATTGATTGGTGGTGGGGGAGTTAAAACATTACTTTTCTATTTGTGAACCGCCTATAACCTGAGTAGCATGGAAGATATTGAGAACTCTTGGTCATTGCGTTGACAATGAAAGCATGCCACCCAAAATTACTATCTCTGTTTTCAAAGCTTGAGCTCTGGCACCTCTGCAAATCAATGCTTCCCTCTGCGAAGGGCCTGTCAATTTATTTCCTTGTTGAGTCATCCTCTTCTTATATAAGCACCAATTAGAGAGCACCTCTGTCATTTTTATTCTTTGCTTTTGATTGATATTTAGTATGAGTATGACTATGACTGGATCTTCGTTGCTATGAATTACAATGTTTAGTCAGCCCTCAATCTTTGAAAGTGCTCTGCATTTATGCTTTGCAGTCTCAGAAAGAGCTAGCGAGATACCGCCTATTAATATTGCTTTATGCTTGTTTTGATTGAATTGTTGGTATCTGAAACACATTATTATTTGCTCGCTAGCTGATTATGCCATTGATATTCGTTTACCGTGAGACCTATGTGTCACTTGCTTATGTGGTTAACTTGTGATCTTGCTGAAATTTTGGTTATGAGTTAGACATAGTTGCAACAACAAGATCAAACAGAGTTTGTCAAAGTTTTTCTTTCTCTTTCAGTTTGTCAACTGAGTTGCTTGAGGACAAGCAAGGTTTTAAGCTTGGGGGAGTTGATACGTCTCCATCGTATCTACTTTTCCAAACTCTTTTGCCCTTGTTTTGGATTCTAATTTGCATGATTTGAATGGAACTAACCCGGACTAACGTTGTTTTCAGCAGAATTGCCATGGTGTTGTTTTTGTGCAGAAATGAAAGTTCTCGGAATGTCCTCAAAACTTACGGAGAATATTTCTAGAAAATATGAAAAATACCTGCGCAAAGATCCATCGGAGGGGATGGGTCAGTGGGCCACAAGCCCTGTCGCCGCGGCCACCCACCCAGGCCATGGCAACCAAGCTTGTGGGGCCCACGTGGCTCTGCCGCCCCCAAACTCAGCTCTATTTATTCCCTGTCGTCCCGAAAAAAATCAGAAGAGAAGATTTCATCGTGTTTGCGATACAGAGGCGCCGCCACATTCCATTCTTCATCTGGAGGGCAGATCTGGAGTCCGTTTTGGGCTCCGGATCAAGGAGATCGTCGCCATCATCATCATCAACCTTCTTCCCTCTCCAATTCCATGAAGCTCTTCATTGTTCGTGAGTAATCTATTCGTCGGCTCGCTGGGCGGTGATGAGTAGGATGAGATCTATCATGTAATCGAGTTAGTTTTGACAGGGATTGTTCTCTAGTATCCACTATGTTCTGAGATTGATGTTGCTACTACTTTACCATGCTTAATGCTTGTCACTAGGGCCCGAGTGCCATGATTTCAGGTCTGAATTTATTATGTTGTCACCAATATATGTGTGTTTTAGATCCGATCTTGCAAGTTGTAGTTACCTACTATGTGTTATGACCCGGCAACCCCGGAGTGACAATAACGGGAACCACTCCTGGTGATGACCATAGTGTGAGGAGTTCATGTGTTCACCAAGTGCTAATGGGTTGTTCCAGTTCTTTATTAAAAGGAGAACCTTAATATCCCGTAGTATCCTTTTGGACCCCGCTGCCACGGGAGGGATGGACAATAGATGTCATGCAAGTTCTTTTCCCTAAGCACGTATGACTACACACGGAATGCATGCCTACATCACATTGACGAACGGGAGCTAGCCACATATCTATCCGTGTTATAACTGTTGCATGATGATTATCATCCAACGAATCACCGATCCATTGCCTAGGAGTTTGTCCCACTGCTGATGTTACTTGTTTTGCTCTGCTGCTGTTACTACTGTTGCTGCTACTATTACTTGCTACTGCTGTTACTCGCTACTGTTGCTACTTGCTACTGCTATCACTACTGCTGTTCCTTGCCAATGCTGTTACTCGTTACACTGGTGCTACCTGCTACAATACTTTTTCTCACACCATTGCCGAGAAAGAATATTTCCCTTCCACGGGTAACGTCTGGCGCCATTGATACACAGTTAGGAATAGTCTGCCTTGTCAACAGATCGTTTCTGGCATCGTTGCTATCATACTACTTTGCTGCTGATACTTTGCTTGCATACACTAATCTTTCAGGTGTGGTTGAATCTGACACATTCAGCTGCTAATACTTGAGAATGTTCTTTCACTTCCCATCGCGCGAACCACCAAATTTGGGTTGAATACTCTACCCTCGAAAACTGCTGCGATCCCACACGCTGGTGGGCCACTACAAGACAATTGCTAATTGTTGAGCAACTGGGACATCTCTTTTCTGGCTCCATTGCCGTGGAGGCATCAAGTGAGGAATAGTTGCACGTCAGCAGGCCCCTGGGCCAAGGCTTGTATTACCAAAGGATGAGTCGCTCCTTTAGTGACCCGACCCAGTTAGGGCGGGTTACACCGCAGGTAATATCCCCGACATTAGGCCCGAGATTGACTTGAATTTGTTCATGCCAATGAACTTCCACTCATTTTGGGGCGACTTGTATCACACCCATCTTTTGACGAACGACAAGTCACCATCCATCATGAATTGTTTGAGCCGCCAAGTAATTTCTGATGACATCACCTTTTCCCTCCAATGTTGGGACTTAATGATGCAACCACCCAACGGATCTTTCTCACCGCTATTTAGTTATCCCGAAAATCCAGGCGCCATCATTGCAAATCTTCAATCCGTCGCCTCTATTCCCGCGCCTGCCGCATTGTTTCTAGCGCCCGACCTTTAAATAACCGCAGGGGGAGTGGGGGCACCATCACCTACCCCCACTTCGTCTTCCCCGTGAACTTCGTCTTCCTCGCGCATGCGCCTCTGTTTCTTCGCCGTTCCCGAAGCTCCGTCGCCAGCCATCATGGACCGGACGCCTCCAGGCCAACCAAAAGTGCAGCATCCGCCGCAGATCTTCCGCATCCGCCTCCGGGGATCGTCCTTCTCTCTCAGGTGAGCACCTTCCCCTTATTAGGGTTAGACCTCGCCGCCATGTTCTTCTAGGTCACTTTTAGCAATGCGATGAACATTTCCCCCCTTTTTAGATCCGTAAACTTCTTCATGATAGATCCTTTGCGACGGTAGGTCATGGTAGTTTTGCTGCATCTCCTGACCATTTTGATGCTTTTACTTCATAGATTCATACGGCATCCCCGTCGCATTCTCGCGTTCGTAGTCTCTGTAGTTTCGTCTGGCATTATCTCTTTAATTTGATCCACCCGTAGATCCGTATTTTATTGCTTGCTCTTTAGAAACTTGTTTATCCTGCTCCCGGGAATATCCCTAAGGAAAAAATCCTTTCTGACTCGCCACTCACCTTCTTCCACCAAGGCGAGTTAGAAACATTACCATAGCTACGCCTTTGATTGCCTAATGGAGAGTCATAACGCCTTTGTAGACATACCGTAAATTGCTCAACTGGCGAGTTAGAATATTCTCATATCCAGACCTTTGGTCACCTAACGGCGAGTCGTAATGTCCCTACAGACATATTGTAGATCTCCAACTGGCGAGTTACCATGTTTTATGGTCTTTAATGAGCCGCCTTGTTCCTTCTTTTTTGTAGTCATGATCAGCATCTCGAAATGCAATTGGCTACCAACCAAGATTAATGACGCCTTTGTCGAGAACTATGTTAAGCCGGGTTATCTTTATCGTAAGGAAGTTGTTGGTATGCGGACCGCCCCAGGCGAGGTGGCTCCCAATCCTGCCGAGGGGGGAGTAGTTGTTTTTAGTGATCAGCTTGAACGAGGCTTCAAGCCTCCCGGGTCAAAGTTTTTTAGAGATGCTCTGCACTTCCTCAATGTTCACCCTCAGGATCTGGGGCCCAACTCTATCAGTAACCTCTGTCAATTCCAAGTATTTGGCGAGGCCTATCTGCACACAAAGCCCACATTTCCATTATTTTGGAACTTCTTCCATCTGAACCGCCAGACCGAATTTACCAACTGGCCCAACTTGGAACTCGGAGGGGTCAACATCCAACGGCGCAGCGAACGCACTACAAGAAATATGATCATACATGACGTTTTTTAAGATGTCGTTGATGAATTTGTCATAAATCTATGACGATTTCATCCGAGATCGTTGTAAACCGTTTGAGGGGATCAAATCTACATATAAATTACGACGATTGGAGTCAAAAATGTCGTAACCGCATAAGATGAGATCGTCATAACTTTTACGTCGATTATAAAAATGTCATAACATGACGTTTTAGTCTCATTGATGAAATTAGTTGTCACACGGATCGATGACATGGCATCCATCCATCCATCCATCTCACATACATCCATCCAACTTATCTATAGGAAAAAGGAAAAAAGAGAAGGGAACCCCCCACCCGCAGCCCAACTACCCAAACTCTAAGTCAGATCTCATCGAATCCCATCTTCTCGCCGCCACCACCTCCTCCCCATCCCCGTCCGCCACCCGCATCTTCCACTGCGTCCGCGTGGCCGCCTCTGCCCTCCACGCGCTCCGCACCCTCCAGGCGCCACCACCCGCCGCCGAGGCCGTGCTGCTCTACTACACCTCCCTCGACGTCATCCTGGGCACCTACGAGGACTGCCGCGCCACGCGCGCCTTCCCTGCTTCCTCCGATCCTCACCCCGCCAGACGCCAACACCGGCCGCCGCCGCCACCAGAAGTCCGATCAAGAAGAGTGCCGAGCAGAGCAGGGGGAGCAGACCAAAGAGAGGAGCGGCAGCCATGATGTTCTCTAGCCAGGTCGACGCCTTCTCGCCATCGCAGTTCATCGCGTCGCAGAACGCCGCCGCCGACTCCACCCCAAGCAAGGTCGGTCCCTCCTCCTCCCCTCCTCCATCCCCGATCCCACGCTAGACGGATCCTCGCCAGTTTCCTGACGCAGATCTCTCCGTTGTGCGCCGCAGTTCCGGGGCGCGTCGGCCATGATGCCGCTCACCGTGAAGCAGATCGCGGACGCGCAGCTGGCGAGTTTGTATCCAAGTGTTAGTTTGACTAGCAAAAGATTGCAGCCGGGCCGGCCGACGAGGGCGTGTCAAAATTGATGGCTTTCTTTCTCTCTCTCTCTCTCTCTCTCGCCGTGGTAGTTAGGGAGTCCTGCATCTGTTTCATTGAGAAAAGTCGAGCTGCTGCAGGTTCAAAGATTTCGTGGTAGCCGACGACAACGATGGAGTCCTCCAGATCACCATGACATGAATCATTGCTCCGGATATAATATTACATTCGATCTCTATTTACGCAGTACTACCATATATGTTAATGTTATAGACTTTGATGTTTACTAAGTAGAGCTTATTGTGATGCTTGGTTTCTAATTAGCTTGTTTTTTCCTTGCCTCTTCTTGGTGTGTCTGATTGCGAATGTTGGGACGGAAAATTAAACTCATGGATTCCAGATCCAAATGGTATGACTTCGCAACCCATTTCTTGTACTTGTCTCTGACTTGTACTATTACCCACCCAGTTCTGTCACTTCATGCATGAATGTTTTGGGAGGTTTGAGCTAAGCTGAGATGTCTGACAATCAATCTTGAAACAATGAACAGGGACGCTCTACTACAAGGGATGGTACCACATGTTCTACGAGTACAACCCCAACGACGTGGTGTGAGGCAACATACTCTGCTGTTATTGCCCAAGGTTAATCGTCCCAGCTAGATAGAAATACCGCTGGCTGTTTGTACGACAGTGCAAGGTTAATTCAGTAATTGAGTTCCAGATGTGCTTTAGAATACAAGGACATTGCTGGATGTTGGCTGTTAGATTGAGTTCCATTTAAGCATCCCACAGTTCCTAAATTTCCTCACATGTTTGGCACCATCTCCGTGAATAGCCAGCTGAATTTTAATATGGATAACTGCCCGCCTTGTACTAGTTTCAAGTGAGAAGAATAACGATCATATACAGAGTGTCAAATCAAATCATCAGTGAATGAAAATACAACATAGGCATGGTTTAATTTTGTATGCAATTAGTACTCATATTGTTTTCACCTTGAATGTTAGGCGATGACGAAAATGATGGTGTCTTGTGCCCAAAGCACGTTTGGTGTGTTGGACAAATCTATCCAGGAGGTACGTAACGGCAGATATCATATCACACACAGCCTTTGGAAGTAGCTACAAGTTAGGAATGGAAGCCTTCTATGCCCAGAAAGAGCTCCAGGCAATCACCATATCTAGTTTACTCAATGTGCAGATATCGTCATGGAGAAGCCCGGCGGCAAGGGCGCCCCCAAGCACCAGATGATCGACTGCTACATCCACACCCTCGCCAAGGTCCTCGGAAGGTACCCATCCATCCAGTCTCGATCCTGTCGAATTCGCTGCGGGCTTGTATTATCTTTTCACTATCTCCATTTTACAGCTACCTCTTACACAGCCATTATAAGGAAACCATGGGTCACTAAATATAGTTGCTAAGCTGGCAGTTGACTATCATTTCTCCATTTGGCAACCGCTACTACATGCATGGTGCGTCTCTTAGAAAAAAGAACTGCTCATGACACACTCAAGTTTAAACCAATTTGTTTTGCCCCTTCTTTATTTTCTTTCTTCTACACACGCCGTTTGGAAGAACCCCACGGGATGGATGCAGGGTTCTAGCTGGACAAGCTGTGCAAGAAATCAAATCAGACCACCTCCTTGCATGCAAACTTTTTTTTTGACCGGCTACTGTAGGGAAAACCCCCCACAACCTTTTTTCTTTTATTCCCATATATAAGAGTAGTATGTACAAGAAGAAGTTAGAATGTACAAAGGGGATGGGTAGCAAAGAATTTTGTTTGTTTGTCGAGAGGCTTTTGCATTTATGCTCCACTCAGGTGGCATCTAAGTTTATACACTAGGAAGTGCATTAGTATTCAGTAGCCAGAGAAGAGTGCATTAGTATTCACCAGGTCTTACACTCGCATAGCCAGGGTGAGCTTATGGTCTGATCTCTCACATAGCCGCATCTAAGTTTATACACTAGGAAGTGCCGATTCACAGTCATAAATCGCCTTCATATTGGCAAATTTGTATTTTCCTTGCCTTTCTAGCGCCGTGTGTCGAACCTTGGACTCGCAGCCTATCTATTGGCAAATCTGTAATTTCAAGCCGTTGCAGAACCTTGGTCTCGCGTCTATTTCACCGGCTTCAAGCCGTTCACATGTATGTTTTTTCATATGCTCATGGCTGCATGTGTTTCGCCTATGCAGCTGCGAAGGTTGCACGGTGTCCTGGACTGGGAGCGCGGGAGCATCGCTCGTCACTTCTCCGCCAGTGCCTGCTCCGCGGAAGGTACGTGCTCCTCTCTGTGTGCCCCTGTGGCGTCTTGATAAACTGTTTCTGAGGAAACTGAAACTCCTTCTGTAAACCAAACCTAGCATGCTGCACAAAACCCAATGGACGTTTCAACTGATTTATGCTTATGGTTAGTGGCAGCAATGAAGCTTGATAGAAACTGTTATTTAAAGATAAATAGTGGCAGCAACGAAGCTTGATAGAAACTGTTATTTAAAGATGAACAGTGGCAGCAAGTGTGAAGATGGTGCTAGCCTGGTTGGTACATTTGTATCCCTGCTTATCTCAAGCCTGAACATTCAAATGCTATTTGGTACTAGAAGTGAAAATAGTACATATGTTTTGTTGCTTGGATGACATGTTAGTGTGTTTGTATAAACGATAGATGAGATAAAAATATGGCCATGCTCATGTTCTACCTTCATGTGCACCATTGCTAATATCCTGATGACTTGCCCTACAATTAATTTGAAACTTGGAACTATTCATCTTTAAATAGTTAAATAATGTGCACCTGGGCCACTATTCATTTTTTTTTGTAAATTCTGTTATTTAAACACCAAAAGTGTTAGTTCACACTTTTTTGTAAATGTTGCTATTTAAATACCTGTAGTGCTAGTTCACATCTTATTCTTATTTTTTGCACAGATGAAGTACAAAGCCAAGTGTGAAGCTATGAAGCGTATCAACAAAGAGTAGCATATGTATTGTAATAGTAGGCAGTATTAGGTATATCTGGGTTGTGGTGTAGTGTAAAGATTGTAATAGACAAATTTAATGTTGGTTTGGATGAATTTCATTTGCTCCCTAGCCTGTTTGAAATATTGATTCTGAATGTGATTTGAATACCTATGAAATGGCAACTTGACAAGGGGACCAAGTTATGATATTTATTTGACAAAATGTGAAATTTCTGACGTGTAGGACTAATTTTGAGATCAACATGACATGTGGGACCAGTACAAAAATAAAATGGTCAAAAAAGAAAATCAATAGAAAGTAAAAGGCCACAAACCAAAATTCAAAAAAATACTAAAGTGTGTGTAAATAGGCTAAGGCCCAAAAAGAAGCCCAATAAGAAAAGGCCCAAAAAAAATAAAACCAGCCCATGTAATCAATTGAAATGGGTTGGGTTGATTTCAACCATGACGTTTTGATTTCATTGTAATTCTGCCACGTAGGACTGGATTTTATTGCCAACGATGATTTAGGATCGTCATAAAGGTTACGACGATCCACGAATCGTCGTAAAAGTTACGACAATTTTGATCAAAACGCCGCTGCTGTTCATTTGTGACGCTCCGTTTTCGACGCTTGGTTTTTCGTCGTGAGATCGTCGTAAATTAAAAACCGTGACAATGTAGCGACGAAAAAATAGCGTCGTGTATTAGCATATTCCTTGTAGTGACGTGGGTTTCCGTCTGTCCTCCTGCCCAGCCATCCCAATGGCTGGGCCGAGTCTTGGATTTATTGTCGTGACACTTCTCCTCTCGGTGAGAACCCACTTCTGGGTTATAGAGAAGATCGCTTACCCATGGACTTGAAGCTTCTAGAGAAACTTACCAAAGAAGAATAATCGGAATTCATCCCCTCTTTTCCCACCTAAGGTCTTTGACCAATAATGGGCTCATCGGGGTTGACTAATTTCGTTGTTGGGTGGATGATACGTCTCCAACGTATCTATAATTTTTTATCGTTCCATGCTATTATATTATCAACTTTGGATGTTTTATATGCATTAGTATGCTATTTTATATTATATTTGGGACTAACCTATTGGCCTAGAGCCAAGTGCCAATTTTTGTTTTTTCCTTGTTTTTGACCTTTTTCAGATAGGAATATCAAACGGAGTCCAAATGGAATAAAACTTTCGCGATGATTTTTTAGGACCAAAGGAGACCCCCGAAGCTTTGGAAGAAGGCCACAAGAGCCACGAGGGAGTCACGAACCCGGTAGGCGCGCCCTACCCCCCGGGAGGGCCTAGCAGGCTCGTGACCTCATCGTGGGCCCAACTGACATAATTCCACCGCCATAAATTCCTATAATTACACAAACCCCCAAAAAGAAACCTAGATCGGGAGTTCCACTGCCGCAAGCCTCTGTAGCCACCAAAAACCAATAGGGAGCCCGTTCCGGCACCTTGCCGGAGAGGAGAATCCATCTCCGGTGACCATCTTCATCATCCCGGCGATCTCCATGACAAGGAGGGAGTAGTTCTCCCTCGGGGCTGAGGGTAAGTACTAGTAGCGATGTGTTTGATCTCTCTCTCATGTTCTTGAGATGTCTTGATCTCGATGTACCACGGGCTTTGCTACTATAGTTGGTTCTTATGATGTTCTTCCCCCTCTCCCTTCTTGTAATGAATTGAGTTTTCCCTTTGGAGTTAGCTAATCGGATTGAGTCTTTAAGAACACTTGATGTATGTCTTGCACGTGTCTATCTGTGGTGACAATGGGATATTCATGTGAGTACTTGATGTATGTTTTGGTGATCAACTTGCGGGTTTCGTGACATCGGGACCTATGCATATGGGTTGGCACACGTTTTGACTCTCCGGTAGAAACTTTGGGGCACTCTTTGAATTTCTATGTGTTGGTTGAATAGATGATTCTGAGATTGTGTGATGCATATTGTATAATCACACACGCCCATGGATACTTGAGGTGACAATGGAGTATCTAGGTGACATTAGGGTCTTGGTTGATGTGTGTCTTAAGGTGTTATTCTAGTACGAACGCTAGGATAGATTGAACGAAAAGAATAGCTTCGTGTTATTTTACTACGGACTCTTGAAAAGATTGATCAGAAAGAATAACTTTGTGGTGGTTTCATACCCGACAATAATCTCTTTGTTTGTTCTCCGCTATTAGTGACTTTGAAATGACTCTTTGTTGCACGTTGAGGGCTAGTTATATGATCCAATTATGTTATCATTGTTGAGAGAACTTCACTAGTGAAAGTATGAACCCTAGGCCTTGTTTCCACGCATTGCAATAGCGTTCGTGCTCACTTTTACTATTAGTTACCTTGCTGTTTTTATATTACAAAAACCTATATCTACCATCCATATTGCACTTGTATCACCATCTCTTCGCCGAACTAGTGCACCTATACAATTTACCATTGTATTGGGTGTGTTTGGGACACAAGAGACTCTTTGTTATTTGGTTGCAGGGTTGCTTGAGGGAGACCATCTTCATCCTACGCCTCCCACGGATTCATATACCTTAGGTCACCCACTTGAGGAAAAATTGCTACTGTCCTAAAAACTCTGCACTTGGAAGCCCAACAACGTCTACAAGGAGAAGGTTGCGTAGTAGACATCAAGCTCTTTTCTGGCGCTGTTGCTGGGGAGGTTAGCTCTTGAAGTTATATCTTTAGATCTTGAAATCGAATCTTTTAGTTTCTTGTTTTATCACTAGTTTAATCTATAAAAGAAAACTACAAAAAAATTGGAATTAAGGTTGCCTCATATGCTTCATCTTTTTAATGTGTTTCGTGAAAATGATGGAAATGAAAATTGTGCTCAAGTGCTAAAAGAAGAATTACATAGAATGCTTGGCATAAAATATGTGAATGATGAGCATGATTGCAATGTTGTTAGTATGAATTCTTTGAATACCCATGATGCTAATGATATGCAAAGCCACAAACTTGGGGATGCTATGTTTGATGAACATGATCTTTTTAGTTCCCCCACTTTGAATGATCAAAATTATTATGATGAAAGTATGCCCCTATCTATAATGATTATTGTGATGATACTTATGCTATAAATAATAAAGATGATAAAACTTGTCACAATTATGAGTACCCTCTTACTGAACATTACTCTTTTAATGTGGAAACATCTCATAGTGTTCAAGTCTTTTACGATACTCCCACTACTATTGATGAGAATAAATTTCCTTATGTGGAGAGTAGTAAAATTTCTATGCTTGTAGATCATGAAAAGAATGCTTTAGGTGCTGGTTATATTGTTGAATTCATTAATGATGCTACTGAAAATTATTATGAGAGAGGATCATATGCTTCTACATATTGCAATAATATCAAGCTTCCTCTCCATGTGTTGAAACTTTTGAAGTCATGCTTGTTTTATTTTTATATGCTATTTGATTCTTGCTCCAATAAATTGTTTGATCACAAAATCCCTATGCATAGGAAGAGGGTTAGGCTTAAATGTGCTAGTCATATGCTTCATGATGCTTCCATTATGTTTCAATCATTATCTTTTATGTGAGCATCATTGAAATCATCATGCCTAGCTTGAAAGGCATTAAAGAAAAGCGCTTGTTGGGAGACAACACAATATGTATCCTTACTGTTTTTGTGTGTTCACATGATTAACCTACTGTATTAATCATGTTTTATAGCTTTTATTTCAATAAAGTGCCAAGTAAAGCCTTTATAATTAGTTTGGGTGATAGTTGTTTGATCATGCTGAAAGAGACAGAAACTTTGCGCTCACGAAATTATTTTTAGTTCCTATACAGAGAGGGATTTTAGGTTGATTCTTTTTTTCTGCTGATTTATATACAAATTGCCTTAATTTTCATAATTTTTTCGGAATATTTGGAGGTGCAGAAGTATGGTTATTGTTCATATCATTACAGATTGTTCTGTTCTTGACAGATTCTGTTTTCAATGCAAACTTTGCTTGTTTTGGTGTTTCCATACATTATATTAAGTGATATAAATTGTGGAAATGATAAGATAAAGTAGGAATTGTGTGGGAACATTTATGAATCTTGTCTTGATAGTACCAAAATGAATGATTTGTCTTTATTATACTAACCCATCTCACGAAGTTCCGTTAAGTTTTGTGTTGTGAAGTTTTCAAATTTTGGGTAGAGTTTAGATAGACTATGGAACAAGGACTGGCAAGAGACTAAGCTTGGGGATGCACAAGACACCCCAAATCCATATTCAAGGACACCAAAGAGCCTAAGCTTGGGGACGCCCCTGGAAGGCATCCGTCTTTCGTCTTCAATCCATTGGTAACTTTACTTGGGGCTATATGTTTATTCACCACATGATATGTGTTTTGCTTGGAGCATCATTTTATTTTATTATTACTTGCTTGCTGTTATTTATATTAATGTTTTGCATAATTTAGTTCAATAAAAATGTCAAGGATAGCCTTTACCATGCTTAATTTGCAAGTTTAGGAGTTGCTGTTCCAAAACAGAAAGTTTGCTTGTAGTCAAAAATTCCCTAGAATTTTCTGTATGTCAGAATAACTTGAAATTTGGACACAGTATGCTCTTATAAATTCTCTACACCGTGGATTGTTTTCAGATTCTTTGGAGTTAATTAAGTATGGATCTTGCTGCATTCTTCACAGACTTTTCAGTTTAGGCAGATTGCTGTTATGTTTGCATTGTTCGCATATGTTTGCTTGTTTAATGATTCCATTTGAGGATGGGAGTTTTAAATATGCAGAGGAATTTATTATGCAATGTCAAATGATGATTTTAGTGATTTTCTACAGTAGAGGATGATAAAGTTTTGCATTGATTTATACTAACCTATCTCACGAGTTCTTGATTGAGTTTGTGTGGATGAAGTTTTTAAGATTTCGGAAACCGTCATATGAGAGGAATTAAGGAGAAACAAAAAGCTCAAGCTTGGGGATGCCCAAGTCATACCCAAACCATATTTCAAGAAGTCTCAAGCGTCTAAGCTTGGTGATGCCCCGGTTGGCATCCCACCTTTCTTCTACAACAATTATCGGTTAGTATCGGTTGAACCTAAGTTTTTGCTTCTTCACATGTTTTGTGCTGTACTTGAAGTTTTTTTTAATTTTATTTTGTTTGAATAAGTTACTTAGGATCTGAAATTATTATATGGGAGAGTCTTCACATAGCCAAATAATTATTCAACTACTCATTGAGCTTCACTTATATCTTGTGGAGTAGTTTGTCTTTTGCTCTAGTGCTTCACTTATATCTTTGTAGAGCATTGAAATGGTTTTATTTTATAGACATAGTTGAACTCTCATGCTTCACTTATATTCTTTTGAGAGTCTTAAACAACATGGTAATTTGCTTAGGTTATGAATCTAGTCCTAATATGATGGGCATCCAAGAGGGATATAATAAAAACTTTCATATAGAGTGCATCAAATACTATGAGAAGTTTGATTCTTTGCACGTAGTTTTGAGATATAAGGATGGTGATATTAGAGTCATGCTAGTGAGTAATCGTGGATTGATAGAAATACTTGTGTTAGAGTTTGTGATTCCCGTAGCATGCACGTATGGTGAACCGTTATGTGATGAAATCAGAGCATGATTTATTTATTGAGTGTCATCCTTTGTGTGGAGGTCGGGATCGCGCGATGGTTAACTCCTACCAACCCTTCCCCTAGGAGCATGCGTATAGCACTTTGTTTTGGTTACTAATAAAACTTTCACAACAAGTATGTGAGTTCTCTCTGACTAATGTGAGTCCATGGTATATACGCAATCTCACCTTTCCACCATTGCTAGCCTCTCTAGTGTCGCGCAATTTTTGCCGGTGCATAAACCCACCATATACCTTCCTCAAAACAGCCACCATACCTACCCATCATGGCATTTCGATAGTCATTCCGAGATATATTGCCATGCAACTTCCACCGTTCCATTTATTATGACACACATCATCATTGTCATATTGCTTTGCATGATCATGTAGTTGACATCGTATTTGTGGCAAAGCCACCGTTACCTTTCATACATGTCACTCATGAGTCATTGCACATCCCGGTACACTTCCAGAGGCATTCATATAGAGTCATATCTTTGTCATAAGTATCGAGTTGTAAGTAATATAAGTGTGATGATCATCATTATTAGAGCATTGTCCCATGTGAGGAAAGGACGGAAGCTATGATTCCCTCACAAGTTGGGATGAGACTCCGGACTTCAAATAAAAAGAAAATAAAAGAGGCCAAAGAGCCCACAAAAAAATGAAAAAGATTTTTTTTTAAAAAAGAGGCCAAAGATCCCAAACAAAAAAATGAGAGAAAAAGAGAGAAGGGACAATTCTACTATCCTTTACCACACTTGTGCTTGAAAGTAGCACCATGATCTTCATGATAGAGAGTCTCATATATTGTCACTTTCATATACTAGTGGGAATTTTCGTTATAGAACTTAGCTTGTATATTCCAATGATGGGCATCCTCAATTGCCCTAGGTCTTCACGAGCAAGCAAGTTGGATGCACACCCACTTAGTTTCTTTTTGAGATTGCATAAACTTATAGCTCTTGTGCATCTCTTGCATGGCAATCCGTACTCACTCACATTGATATCTATTGATGGGCATCTCCATACCTCGTTGATATGCCTAGTTGGTGTGACCATCTCCTCCTTTTTGCCTCACAACCACCACCATATTCAATTCCACCTATAGTGCTATGTCCATGGCTCACGCTCATGTATTGCGTGAGAGTTGAAAAAGTTTGAGAAAGTAAAAGTGTGAAAACAATTGCTTGACTAAGACCGGGGTTGTGCATGGTTTAAATACGTTGTGTGGGGAAGATGGAGCATAGCCAGACTATATGATATTGTAGGGATAACTTTCCTTGGCCATGTTATTTCCAGAAGACATGGTTGCTTTGTTAGTATGCTTGAAGTATTATTGTTCGTATGTCAATATTAAACTTTTTGCTTTGAATCATATGGATCTGAATATTCTTGTACAATATATGTTAGGTAGCATTCCACATCAAAAATTCAGTTTTTATCATTTACCTACTCAAGGACGAGCAGGAATTAAGCTTGGGGATGCTTGATATGTCTCCAACGCATCTATAATTTTTGATCGTTCCATGCTATTATATTATCAACTTTGGATGTTTTATATGCATTAACTTGCTATTTTATATTATTTTTGGAACTAACCTATTGACCTAGAGCCTAGTGCCAGTTTTTGTTTTTTTCCTTGTTTTTGACCTTTTTTAGATAGGAATATCAAACGGAGTCCAAATGGAATAAAACTTTCGCGATGATTTTTTGGGACCAAAATAGACCCCCGAAGCTTTGGAAGAAGGCTAGAAGAGCCACGAGGGAGTCACGAGCCCGGTAGACGCGCCCCAACTGACATAATTCCACTGCCATAAATTCCTATAAATACAGAAACCCGCAAAAAGAAACCTAGATCGGGAGTTCCGCAGCCTCAAGCCTCTGTAGTCACCAAAAACCAATCGGGAGACCGTTCCGACACCTTGTCGGAGAGGGGAATCCATCTCCGGTGGCCATCTTCATCATCTCGACGATCTCCATGACGAGGAGGGAGTAGTTCTCCCTCGGGGCTGAGGGTATGTACCAGTAGCTATGTGTTTGATCTCTCTCTCTCTCGTGTTCTTGAGATGTCTTGATCTCGATGTACCGCGGGCTTTGCTACTATAGTTGGATCTTATAATGTTCTTCCCCCTCTCCCTTCTTGTAATGAATTGAGTTTCCCTTCGGAGATATCTTATCGGATTGAGTCTTTAAGAAGACTTGATGTATGTCTTTCACGTGTCTATCTGTGGTGACAATGGGATATTCATGTGAGTACTTGATGTATGTTTTGGTGATCAACTTGCGGGTTTCGTGACATCGGGAACCTATGCATATGGGTTGGCACACGTTTTGACTCTCCAGTAGAAACTTTGGGGCACTCTTTGAAGTTCTATGTGTTGGTTGAATAGATGATTCTGAGATTGTGTGATGCATATCGTATAATCATGCCCACGGATACTTGAGGCGACAATGGAGTATCTAGGTGACATTAGGGTCTTGGTTGATGTGTGTCCTAAGGTGTTATTCTAGTACGAACTCTAGGATGGATTGAACGGAAAGAATAGCTTCGTGTTATTTTACTACAGACTCTTGAATAGATTGATCAGAAAGAATAACTTTGTGGTGGTTTCGTACCCGACAATAATCTCTTCGTTTGTTCTCCGCTATTAGTGAATTTGGAGTGACTCTTTGTTGCACATAGAGGGCTAGTTATATGATCCAATTATGTTATCATTGTTGAGAGAACTTCACTAGTGAAAGTATGAACCCTAGCCTTGTTTCCACGCATTGCAATACCGTTCGTGCTCTCTTTTACTATTAGTTACCTTTCTGTTTATATATTTTCAGATTACAAAAACCTATATCTACCATCCATATTGCACTTGTATCACCATCTCTTCGCCGAACTAGTGCACCTATACAATTTAACATTGTATTGGGTGTGTTGGGGAGACAAGAGACTCTTTGTTATTTGGTTGCAGGGTTGCTTGAGAGAGACCATCTTCATCCTACGCCTCCCACGGATTGATAAACCTTAGGTCACCCACTTGAGGGAAAATTGCTACTGTCCTACAAACCTCTGCACTTGGAGGCCCAAAAACGTCTACAAGGAGAAGGTTGCATAGTAGTCATTAGTGGAGTGAAGAATTCTTCCTCTAAGTCGCCGAGATGGTCTAATGTGTGAGTACGATGGCGGCGAGAACCATCCCTAATGCTATTTTCGTAGAAGACTCACCGAGCAGGACATTGTCGACATAATCAAGAAGTTAACCGGCGAGTCCTTGGAAAACTGTGCGAATGTCGGGCTCAAGACTTTCTGCATCTCCAACCCGGCTCCATCGGTAACAATCTAAGTCACCTTCTTTTACCTTCTTCAACATATGTGCCAATGTTCCAGGTTTGAACTTGGATTCTATCCATCAGAAAGGATCAACATTTTGGTCTCGAAGGCCAAACGTGACTGTCCAGAAAACAACTAAGCCGCCACCGAAGAAGAAGAAGAAGAGCAAGGGCAAAGCTGTCGTCAAGGAGTCATCCGTCGTCGGCGAGTACCAAGCCGGCGAAGAACAGTATTAGGTAAAAATTTAACCTTTTATTTATCATCATTATGTTCCGACTTATGCTTATGTCCTGTTACCTTTGTGTGTAGGACAATGGCTATGAGAGCCAAGATGACGTGGTCGAGGTAATTTCTATTTCTTCCGACTGAACTTCCTCTTCACCTAGGCCAGCCAGGCGGATTTGTCGAAAAGTTCCCATGTCTCACCCAAATGCTTGTCTGGACCCTGATTTCCTTTTGAAGAAGGCGAGGTATGCTCCCAAACGTAAAACCCGAAGCTATTCTGGCGACTTAGTTTCCGGGTTACCTGAAAAGACAACCGGTCGGAAACGCCCAAGTGAGGTATACTCCTGTTAACACATTATCCTTCTTGTAGAAAATGTTATTCACAACTCATTCACTCCTTGAACTTTTATTTTTTCAGGTCTCCCCTCCTTCATCTGGCGAATCAGTAATGTCAGCTCTTCCGCCAATGATTCGTGTACAGGGGTGATGACCCACAAGTATAGGGGATCAATCGTAGTCCTTTCGATAAGTAAGAGTGTCGAACCCAACGAGGAGCAGAAGGCTCTGATAAACGGTTTTCATCAAGGTAATAACTGCAAGCACTGAAATTTAGCGGCAACAAGTGATGGTGTAGCGAGGTGAAACGTAGCAAGAGAAAATTAACAAGTAACAAGTAGTAGCAACGATGCAGCAAGTGGCCCAATCCCTTTTGCAGCAAGGGACAAGCCTGAACAAAGTCTTATAGGAGGAAAAACGCTCCCGAGGACACACGGGAATTTCTGTCATGCTAGTTTCATCATGTTCATGCGATTCGCGTTCGTTACTTTGATAGTTTGATATGTGGGTGGACCGGCGCTTGGGTACTGTCGTTACTTGGACAAGCATCCAACTTATGATTAACCTCTCTCGCAAGCATCCGCAACTACAAAAGAAGAATTAAGACAATGTCTAACCATAGCATTAAACTAGTGGATCCAAATCAGCCCCTTACGAAGCAACGCATAGACTGGGGTTTAAGCTTCTGTCACTCCAGCAACCCATCATCTACTTACTACTCCCCAATGCCTTCCCCTAGGCCCAAATAGGGTGAATTGTTATGTAGTCGACGTTCACATAACACCACTAGAGGAAAAACAACATACAACACATCAAAATACCGAATGAATATCAAATTCACATGACTATTATCAGCATGACTTATCCCATGTCCTCAGGAACAAAAGTAACTACTCACAAAGCATAATCATAATCATGATCAGAGGTGTAATGAATAGCATCAAGGATCTGAACATAAACTCTTCCACCAAGTAATCCAATTAGCATCAACTACAAAGAGTAATCAACACTACTAGTAACCTTACAAGTACCAATCAGAGTCGCGAGACGGAGATTGGTTACAAGAGATGAACTAGGGATTGGAGAGGAGATGGTGCTGATGAAGATGTTGATGAAGATGCCTCCCCTCCGACGAGAGGAGTGTTGGTGATGACGATGGCGATGATTTCCCCCTCTGGGAGGGAAGTTTCCCCGGCAAGATCGTCCTGCGGGAGCTCTAGGTTGGATCTGCTCAAGTTCTGCCTCGTGGCGGCGGCGAAACCACGAAAAAGCTCACGATTGATTTTTTCTGGAACGAAACCCTTCATATAGCAAAAGAGGGGGGGCCAGTGGGCCGTCAAGGAGCTCACAAGCTTGCCATCCGCCACCAGGGGGTGGCGGTGGCAGGGCTTGTGGCGCCCTGGTAGCCCCCCTCCGGTACTTCTTTCGCCCAGTATTTTTTATATAATCCCAAAAAATTCCACATAAAATTTCAGGGCATTTGGAGATGTGCAGAATAGTGGACTAAGATTTGCTCCTTTTACAGTCCAGAATTCCAGCTGCCTGAATTCTCCCTCTTCAAATAAACCTTGCAAAATAGGAGAGAAAAGGCATAAATATGGTACCACAAAGTAATATAATAGCCCATAAAGCAATAAATATCAACATGAAAGCATGATGCAAATTGGACGTATCAACTCCCCTAAGCTTAGACCTCGCTTGTCCTCAAGCAAAAACCAAGTTCCATAAACATGTCCACATGTTTAGGGACGAAGGTGTCGATAAAACATAATACGAACATGAGGGCATCATGATCACACATAGAATAGTAATACATCATAAAGATTCTTATGGGAAAGTAACAATTCCTTCACAAAGCAAAGTATGAAGCAAAAACCTTACCGAGAAGTAACCAACAACAATCCAAAGTCATTGAAGCAATTGCAATTTATCACAACATCAGAAAGAGTCAAATAAGAGCTTGTAAGGAAAACCCACATACGCAATCATCTCTTTTGTTTTCCACAATTGTTACAACTCACGTGGTACTCATGGTGTCAAAGTTTCAGCTGGACATAGAGGAAGATAGGGGCTTATAGTTTTGCCTCCCAACGATTTACCTCAAGGGTAAAGTCAACAACAATAAAGCATAAGTACTCAACTCCAAGTTGATATATGAATATAGATCTTTCCCAAGCATGTGACGGTAGCCAAGACAAAGGCAAAAATAGGGAATTGGTGAAGATCACCATGACACTTACAAGGGCAAAAATTAAAGGTACATGATAGGCCCTTCGCAGAGGGAAGCAGAGGTTGTCATGCACTTTTGAGGTTTGAATGCATGTCCTCTTAGTGCGGAGGAACGTCACTTTATATTGCCTCCTATGATAAAGAACTTTATTATGCAGTCTGTCGCTTTTATGTCTTCCTCATCACAGGTTCGTACAAAGCTTTTTTTCCACACACTAATAGATCATGCATATTAGAGAGCAATTTCTATTGCTTGCACCGATGACAACTTACTTGAAGGATATTATTCAACCCATAGGTAGGTATGGTGGACTCTCATGGCAAAACTGGGTTAAAGGCTTATGGATGCACAAGTAGTATCTCTACTTGGTGCGGGAGTTTTGGCTAACATGAGGTGGAAGCAATCGTCACATGCTAAGGGATCTCTAATCATATAACATTGTTTGGAACCAAGCAAACACAATTCATTATGTTGTCTTCCTTGTCCAACATCTACTCCTAAGCATGTAATAGTTTGGTGAGTGCTCACAATTGTAAAAACTGTCTAAGATGATATATTTATATGTGAACCTCTCTTTCCTTATTACTTCTTATTAATTGCAACAATGACTGTGGTCTATGTTGACTTATTCTCAACAAGTTTCAATCATCATACTTGTCATATGTGAAGCTATCACTTTCCATAAGATCATCTCATGATCTTTCATGCTATCGTTCTTTTCATACTTTTGATCATAGCACAAAGCAAAGCCCTTGACTAAGATACTCTTTATTATATAGCTCGTAAGCTCGAATACAAAGGGGGAGAGACAAAAGCAAAAGACTCAAACTAAACACTAAAGACTTATTCCTCTGAAAAAAGAAATAAAAAACTGAAAAGTAAAGAACTAAAACAAAGGTAAAAGCAAAAGATATAAAGGTGATACGATACCAGGGAAACTCCCCCGAAGCTTGGCAGAAGCCAAGGGGATTGCCCATACCAATGCTTAGTTGTCTTTCTTTGGTGGTGATGGTGGTGGAGTTGTCGCCTTTGATTCCAAGAGAGCTATCAATCTTTGATTTATATCTTTGAGATCTGTGACATGGTTTTCCAGCAAAACAACTTCACGAGAAAGGGAAATATTGCGAGCACGAGTTGTTTCGCAAAACCTCAAGAGTTCAATCAAGGGTGGAGACATCATGTGGAGGAAGGGTTGGAGAAAATCTACTCCTTCAACGTCTTCAATGTTGAACATAGGTTGAACTTCCTCCCTAGCTTGGGTTTTCTCCTTAGCTTGGTCCGTGGCTTCCGTGACTTCTACTCTTTTCAGATCAGCATCTACTTCCTCATGAACTTGGTGAAGATCATTCTCCCCAACAGATTCCTGAGACATCTTTGCTCTAAATCTGCGGCAGACAACAAGCTCGAAACGAAAACAGAGGAAAACTACGCGATACGGAGATCAAAACCCTCGGGCATATATATATATTGATTTTTTCTGGACCAAAAGGAGTGCTCCACAAGAAAACGGAGTCCGGGAGGCACACGAGGTGCCCACAAGCCCTCCCTCCGCCACCAGGGGGGTAGGTGGCAGCTTCCAAGCTTGTGGCCGCCTCATGCGCTCTCCGGACTGCTTTTTATTTTTCTAATTTTCCAAAAATTCCAAAACGGAGGAAATTTCCTATTGCAAAAGCATCGGAGTCCAATTTCTTACCGAAACAGACACCTCTTCGTTTTCAAGGTCTAAAACAGGCTGATAAACATCCCTTATGTACTCCTCTGGAGTTATGACATTGATGATATTAGTCTCAACATTTATGGGAGTACCAGAGATGTAATGCTTGATTCTTTGCCCATTTACCACTCTAGGAAAATTTCCTTCCGTGTTATTGATTTTGATGGCACCAGAACGATATACTTCCTCGATAACATAAGGACCTTCCCATTTAGAGAGAAGCTTGCCTGTGAAGAATCTGAAACGAGAATTGTATAGCAGGACATAATCACCTACATTGAACTCTCGTTTTTGTATTCGTTTGTCGTGCCATCTCTTAAGCTTTTCCTTGAACAACTTGGCATTCTCATATGCCTGGGCCCTCCATTCATCTAATGAGCTGATATCAAACAACCGCTTCTCACCGGCAAGTTTGAAATCAAAGTTGAGCTCTTTGATTGCCCAATAAGCTTTGTGTTCCAGCTCAAGAGGTAAATGACAGGCCTTACCGTAAACCATTTTATACGGCAACATGCCCATGGGATTCTTATAAGCAGTTCTATAAGCCCATAGTGCATCGTCAAGTTTGCTAGACCAATTCTTTCGAGATCTATTGACGGTCTTTTGTAGGATCAATTTGATCTAACTATTACTCAACTCCACTTGACCACTAGATCGAGGATGATAAGGAGATGCAACTCTATGGTTGACATCATACTTAGCGAGCATCTTGCGGAAAACACCATGAATGAAATGTGAACCGCCATCAGTCATCAAATATCTAGGGACTCCAAATCTTGGGAAAATGACTTCTTTAAGCATCTTAATAGAGGTGTGGTGATCAACATTTTTAGTGGGGATAGCTTCTACCCACTTAGTGACGTAATCCACAGCAACTAAAATGTGAGTGTACCCATTGGAACTCGGGAAGGGTCCCATATAATCAAAGCCCCAGACATCGAACGGTTCAATGACAAGTGAATAGTTCATAGGCATTTCCCGACGCTTACTGATGTTCCCTATTCTTTGGCATTCGTCTCAAGACAAGAAAAACTTACGAGCATCCTTGAAGAGAGTGGGCCAATAGAAACCTGATTGCAATATCTTATGGGCAGTTCTATCTCCAGCGTGGTGTCCTCCGTAGGCTTCAGAATGACACTTCTGCAAGATCTGTCCCTGTTCATGTTCAGGCACACAACATCTCATAACACCATCTACTCCTTCCTTATAAAGGTGAGGATCATCCCAAAAGTAGTGTCTCAAATCAAAGAAGAATTTCTTCTTTTGCTGATAGGTGAAGTTGGGTGGTATGTATTTGGCTACGATATAGTTTGCATAATCAGCATACCACGGTGCACTATGTGAAGTGCGGATGACATTTAATTGCTCATCAGGAAAGCTGTCATCAATAGGTCATGGGTCATCAAGGACATTCTCTAGCCTAGACAAGTTATCTGTTACAGGGTTATCAGCACCCTTTCGGTGAACGACGTGCAAATCAAATTCCTGTAGCAGGAGAACCCATCTGATCAGCATAGGCTTAGCGTCCTTCTTCTCCATAAGGTACTTAATAGCAGCATGATCAGAGTGAATAGTGACTTTGGAATCAACTATATAAGATCTGAACTTTTCACATGCAAACACGACTGCGAAAAATTCCTTCTCCGTAGTGGCATAGTTTCTTTGGGCACTGTCTAGAGTTTTACTAGCGTAGTGAATGACATTCAACTTCTTGTCAACTCTTTGTCCTAGAACAGCACCAACAGCATAATCACTAGCGTCGCACATGATCTCAAAGGGCAAGTTCCAGTCAGGTGGTTGAACAATAGGTGCGGTTATCAAAGCCTTCTTAAGTATTTTGAAAGCTTCCTCACAATCCTTATCAAAAACAAAAGGAACATCCTTCTGCAAGAGGTTGGTAAGAGGCCTAAAAATCTTAGAGAAGTCTTTAATGAACCTCTCATAGAAACCAGCATGACCTAGGAAACTTCGTATACCTCTGATATTTGTGGGGCAAGGCATTTTCTCAATTGCATCAACCTTAGCCTTATCAACTTCAATGCCTCTTTCAGAGATTTTGTGTCCTAAGACGATACCTTCATTAACCATAAAGTGGCACTTCTCCCAATTCAAGACGAGGTTGGTATCTTCGCATCGATCAAGGTTGCTGAGGCAATCATCAAAGGAAGACCCGTAAACGGAGAAGTCATCCATGAAAACCTCGACAATCTTTTCACGAAAGTCAGAGAATATAGCCATTATACATGTTTGAAAGGTGGCAGGTGCATTGCATAAGCCAAAAGGCATACGTCTATAAGCAAAGGTACCGAAGGGGCAGGTGAAAGTGGTTTTCTCGTGATCAGATTGTGCAACAGGTATTTGCGAGAAACCTGAATAACCGTCTAGAAAGCAGAAGTGTGTGTGTTTTGATAGCCTTTCTAGCATTTGGTTGATAAACGGCAAAGGATAATGATCTTTCCTGGTTGCCTTGTTTAGTTTCCGGAAGTCTATCACCATCCTACCTATAGCCAGTAATAATCCTTTGCGGGATTAATTCATCCTTACTATTAGGAACGACGGTGATACCTCCCTTCTTAGGTATGCGATGTACTGGACTTACCCAATCACTATGAGCAACATGATAAATGATTCCTTCTTCCAGAAGCTTTAATATTTCTTTTCTAACGAACTCTTTCATCTTAGGATTTAATCTCCTTTGATGATCAGCAACTGGTTTAGAATCAGGATCAGTTTTAATCTTATGCTGACATAGAGTGGGACTAATACCCTTAAGATCATCAAGAGTATATCCAATAGCAGCACGGTGCTTCCTCAGATTTTTTAGTAACTTCTTCTCTTCGTACTCTGAGAGGAGAGCACTAATAATAACAGGATATATCTCCTTCTCACCAAGATAGGCATACTTAAGAGTATCAGGCATCTGTTTAAGCTCGAACACATGATCACCCTTTGGTGGGGGAGGATCCCTAAGCAGTTCAACAGGCAGATTATTCTTGAGAATATGATACTGTTCTAAGACAATCTTATCTATCTCATCTCTTTCCTCCATATGCATATCATTTTCATGCTCAAGCAGATATTGCTCTAAAGGATCCGTAGGAGGTACAGCAATAGAGGCAAGAGCAATGATTTCATCCCTACCAGACGACTCTTTTTCATGGGGTTGTCTTCCAAACTTGGAGAAGTTAAATTCATGAGACACCCTCGAAACTAACTGTGACAGTCTGCTTAATGAAATCAATGTGAGCATTGACCGTGTTGAGAAAGGGTCTACCGAATATGATGGGATAAAAGCTATCTTGTGCAGTACCAAGGACGAGGAAATCAGTAGGATACTTCGTCTTACCACACAGGACTTCTACGTCTCTCACAATTCCCACAGGGCAGATAGTGTCTCTATTAGCTTGTGTAATAGTGACATCAATGGGTTCTAGCTCAGCAGGTGCAATCTCATCTTTGATTTCATCAAATAGAGAACGGGGTATTGCACTAACACTAGCTCCCATATCACATAAACCATGGTAACAGTGATCTCCTATCTTAACAGAAACAACGGGCAGGCCAACTACAGGTCTGTATTTGTCTTTCACATGAGGTTTAGCAATTCTAGCAGAGTCCTCACAGAATTTGATAACATGCCCATCTACGTCTTCGGTTAAGAGATCTTTAATAATAGCAACACTAGGTTCAACTCTAATCTCCTCAGGGGGTGCAAGTGGTCTAATGTAACCCCTACGTATCATAGTTGGAGCTTTAGAATAATCCTTTATCCTAGCACGGTATGGTGGTTTCTCAGCCTAGGCACAAGGAACAACATGATCACTAAAAGCAATGATTTTCTCCACAACTAGATTGGTTTTGACTATGTTGCTTTCTACAGGAGGATGATACTTAAACCACTTCTCTTTGGAAGATCAACATGAGTAGAAAAAGATTCACATAGAGAAGCTACTATCTCAGAGTCAAGTCCATACTTAGCGCTAAAATCTCTAGAAGTGTTTGTCTCAACAAAAGATTCAACACAATCAAACTAGAAATTCATACCTGACTCCTTACCTTCCTCCAGCTCCCAATCTTCAGAGTTGCGTTTGATTCTTTCCAATAAATTCCACTTGTGATTAATATCCTTCTTCATAAAAGAACCGGTACAAGAAGTGTCAAGCATGGTATGATCTTCATGAGAAAGTCGAGCATAAAAGTTTTGAGTGATGATTTCTCTCGAGAGCTCATGATTGGGGCATGAATATAGCATTGATTTAAGCCTCCCCCAAGCTTGAGCTATGCTTTCCCTGTCACGAGGCCAAAAGTTATAAATAAAGTTCCAATCATGATGTACTAAATGCATAGGATAAAACTTTTGATGAAATTCCAATTTCAACCGATTGTAGTCCCATGATCCAGTATCATCACATAGCCTATACCATTTCAACTCCTTGTCCTTCAAAGATAAAGGAAATACTTTCTTATTTACCTCATCCTCGGGAAAACCTGCAAGCTTAAATAAACCACAAACTTCATCTACATAGATCAGATGTAAGTCTGGATGTGAAGATCCATCTCTTGTAAAAGGATTAGCGAGTAGTTTCTCAAGCATACCCGAAGGAATTTCATAGAAGATATTTTAAGTAGGTACCTCAGGTTGAGGAACAACTCCTTGTGCTTCCGTTCGTGGTGAAGATACCCCGAACAAACTCCTCAAAGGAACAGTTTCCATAGTGACAAGTGACAATAAATTTTAGCACAGTATAAAAATGTTTCCTTACCAATTTCCACTTACCAAAGGCACTTCACTCCCAGGCAATGGCGCCAAAAAAGAGTCTTGATGACCCACAAGTATAAGGGATCAATCGTAGTCCTTTCAATAAGTAAGAGTGTCGAACCCAACAAGGAGCAGAAGGCTCTGATAAACGGTATTCAGCAAGGTAATAACTGCAAGCACTGAAATTTAGCGGTAACAAGTGATGGTGTAGCGAGGTGAAACGTAGCAAGCGAAAAGTAACAAGTAACAAGTAGTAGAAACGGTGCAGCAAGTGGCCCAATCCATTTTGCAGCAAGGGACAAGCCTGAACAAAGTCTTATAGGAGGAAAAACGCTCCCCAGGACACACGGGAATTTCTGTCATGCTAGTTTCATCATGTTCATGTGATTCGCGTTCGTTACTTTGATAGTTTGATATGTGGGTGGACCGGCGCTTGGGTACTGCCGTTACTTGGACAAGCATCCCACTTATGATTAACCTCTCTCGCAAGCATCCGCAACTACAAAAGAAGAATTAAGACAACGTCTAACCATAGCATTAAACTAGTGGATCCAAATCAGCCCCTTACGAAGCAACGCATAGACTGGGTTTTAAGCTTCTGTCACTCCAGCAACCCATCATCTACTTACTACTCCCCAATGCCTTCCTCTAGGCCCAAATATGGTGAAGTGTTATGTAGTCGACATTCACATAACACCACTAGAGGAAAAACAACATACATCATATCAAAATACCGAACGAATATCAAATTCACATGACTATTATCAGCATGACTTATCCCATGTCCTCAGGAACAAAAGTAACTACTCACAAAGAATAATAATAATCATGGTCATAGGTGTAATGAATAGCATCAAGGATCTGAACATAAACTCTTCCACCAAGTAATCCAACTAGCATCAACTACAAAGAGTAATCAACACTACTAGTAACCTTACAAGTACCAATCGGAGTCGCGAGACGGAGATTGGTTACAAGAGATGAACTAGGGATTGGAGAGGAGATGGTGCTGATGAAGATGTTGATGAAGATGCCTCCCCTCCGACAAGAGGAGTGTTGGTGATGACGATGACGACGGTTTCCCCCTCCGGGAGGGAAGTTTCCCCGGCAGGATCGTCCTGTCGGAGCTCCAGATTGGATCTGCTCAAGTTCCGCCTCGTGGCGGCAGCGAAACCACGAAAAAGCTCCCGATTGATTTTTTTTGGAACGAAACCCTTCATATAGCAAAAGAGGGGGGCCAGTGGGCCATCAGGGAGCCCACAAGCTTGCCATTTGCCACCAGGGGGGTGGCGGTGGCAGGGCTTGTGGCGCCCTGGTAGCCCCCTCCGGTACTTCTTTCGCCCAGTATTTTTTATATAATCCCAAAAAATTCCACATAAATTTTCAGGGCATTTGGAGATGTGCAGAATAGTGGGCTAAGATTTGCTCCTTTTCCATTCTAGAATTCCAGCTGCCTGAATTCTCCCTCTTCAAATAAACCTTGCAAAATAAGAGAGAAAAGGCATAAATATGGTACCACAAAGTAATATAACAACCCATAAAGCAATAAATATCAACATCAAAGCATGATGCAAAATAGACGTATCAAATGGAGAAGAGCTTGATCAACATGATGAGAGTCAAACATGAGGTACATCCTTTATTATGTGTTCTTCCACCCATTAGCCTTCCAAGAGACTAGTCTTGCTTGATGAATTATGTTTGTTGCAATATCTGGTAGACCCATATCTGTCCATAGCTCCCAAGGGTCGGGTCATCTTTGGAAAGATGAGCCGGGTCTTGGATTTAGAGAAAAACTTGAACCTGTAGCCCCCAAGGGTCGGGTCATCTTTTGAAAGATGATCCGAGTCTTGAATTAGATAAAAACTTCAACCTGTAGCCCCCAAGGGCCGGGTCATCTTTTGAAAGATGAGACGGGTCTTGAATTGGATAAAAACTTCAACCTGTAGCCCCCAAGGGTCGGGTCATCTTTTGAAAGATGAGTCGGGTCTTGAATTTTGTATGACTTCGAAAAGAATCATACATTAGCCCCCAAGTGTCAGGGATGTTTCTTGCAACAGTTCTGAAACTTGTCTCCCAAAATTTGTATGCAGGAATCTGTGACCCGGGCCGAGTCATCCCTTGCTGACTTGAAGAAAAACTTAGCCGAACAGCAGAATGCTCGGACTACATCTGAATAAAAATATCTGTTGGCCCTGGCTGATATAGAAAAAATGAAAGCTGACCACCAAAAATTTGAGAAGAAAACCAATGATGATCAAGCCGCCATCCTGAAGCGAGCGGAACAAGCCGAGGCAAAGCTAGAAGCCGCCCTACAGAAGCTCTCCGGGTTAAAAAAGCATGTCTCCAACATGACCCAAGCCATTTTTGGTAAGAAGCAATTCCCTTGTTCGAAAAGAAAAGCGACAATTTAGTTTGAAAATACTAATTGTCACAGTTTATCCTTTGTAGGTCTGCGAGCCGCCAATCTCCAAAACGACTCCATCCTGAAGCTGAAGGCGATTTACACCTTTACGGAGCAGCTGTATATGGGGAACATGATGACGATGAAGGCGATGATCGGCAACAAGGAGCCAATTAAATCCATCAAGAATATGTTGGGTTGTGTGTCAATGTTGCCACCTCAAATAGATGAACTGAAGAGGTTAGCCGCCCGCAAAGGAGCTCTAAACACCTTAAGTCGGTGCCTGGCATATGCCCCTGAACTCAAGCCAGAGGAGGTAGCTGCTAGTTATCCTGAGCTGAAAGACGACGAGTCGGAGTTCACCGAAGATGATTACCACCGGGTTGTGAAAGAGTCCCGTGTCGCGGCGACTCACCTGGCGGCCGGTTTGGACTTGAACAAATACCAGGTTGCGTATAATGACAAAAATGAAAAGGTGACTCCTCCTTCGTTCGAAATTACCAGCCTGACTCCTTGCCGGCGCAAGAATACCTTCGACTTTGAAGCGGACCTATCTGAACGATGAAGATGAATTCATCGCCTTGTCGAAGTGCAAATGGAAGCTGGGCGACTTACAAGTTGAAGATGAAGAGAGCTCAAGGCAAGATGACCCGGAGGCGGTTTAAGTTTACCCAGTGTGTAATCATTTCATCGAAAACAATCTGATCTCTTCTTGACCGGGAGATGACGCCAGATACGTCTCCAACGTATCTATAATTTTTTATTGTTCCATGCTATTATGTTATCAACTTGGGATGTCTTATATGCATTTATATGCCATTTTATATCATTTTTGGGACTAATCTATTAACTCGGTGCCTAGTGCCAGTTTCTGTTTTTTCCGTGTTTTTGACCTTTTTCAGAAAAGAATATTAAACGGAGTCCAAATGGAATAAAACCAGCGGGATGATTTTGTCCATAACAGAAGATACCCAGGAGACCTGAGAACCAACGCAGGAGGTCTCGTGGGAGGTCACGAACCCCCTAGGCGCGTCCTAGGGGGGTGCGCCTAGATGGCTCGTGGGCCCCCCTTGCCTCCTCTGCCCTACCTCTTTCGCCTATAAATTCCCAAAAATCCCGAAACCTCCACAGAGAGCCACGAAAATACTTTTTCGCCGCCGCAAGCTTCTGTCTCCGCAAGATCCCATCTGGGGACCGTTCTGGTGCCCTGCCGGAGGTGGATTCGGACACGGAGGGCTTCTTCATCAACATCATTGCCTCTCAGATGATGCGTTAGTAGTTCACCACAGACCTTTGGTTCCATAGCTAGTAGCTAGATGGCTTCTTCTCTCTCTTGGAGCTTCAATACAAAGTTCTCAATGATCTTCATGGAGATCTATCCGATGTAACTTTCTTTTGCGGTGTGTTTGTCGAGATCCAATGAATTGTGGATTTATGATCAGATTATCTATGAATATTATTTGAGTCTCCTCTGATTTCTTATATGCATGATTTCGTATCCTTGTAATTCTCTTCGAGTTATGGGTTTCGTTTGGCCAACTTTATCTATAATTCTTGCAATGGGAGAAGTGCTTGGTTTTGGGTTCATACCGTGCGGTGTCCTTACCTAGTGACAAAAGGGGTAGCGAGGCACGCATCGTGTTGTTGACATCAAGGGTAGAAAGATGGGGTTTATATCATATTGCATGAGTTTATCCCTCTACATCATGTCATCTTGCATAAGGCATTACTCCCTTTGTTATGAACTTAATACACTAGATGCATGCTCGATAGCGATCGATGTGTGGAGTAATAGTAGTAGATGCAAACAGTATCGGTCTACTTGTCTCGGACGTGATGCCTACATGTATGATCATTGCCTTAGATATCGTCATGACTTTGCGCGATTCTATCAATTGCTGGACAGTAATTCGTTCACCCACCGTAATACTTGCCATCATGAGAGAAGCCTCTAGTGAACACTATGGCCCCCAAGTCTATTTACACATCATATATTCAGATCTACATACAAAAATACCTTCCCACACTTTTACTTATTTTTACCTTTCATCACTATAAGATCTCACCTTGCAAGTAATCGTGAAGGGATTGACAACCCCTTTATCACGTTGGGTGCAAGTTTGTTTGTTTCTGCGCAGGTTCATTGGTGCCTCATCTTGATACTCCTACTGGATTGATACCTTGGTTCTCAAACTGAGGGGAATACTTATTTCTACTTTGCTGCATCACCCTTTCCTATTCAAGGGAAAACCAACGCAAGCTCAAGAAGTAGCAAGAAGAATTTCTGGCGCCGTTGCGAGGGAGTATTCAAGTGAAGCATATCTACCAAATACCTATCGCAAACTCATCTCTTGCATTTATATTATTTGACATTTGCCTCTCGTTTTACTCTCCCCCACTTCTAAAACGATTTTCCGAAAATACCAAAAAGATTTTCCTTTTTATTCGCTCTTCTTCCGTTCGCCTTTTTGTTGCTATGTTTGCTTGTGTTGTCACGTGCCTTCTATTTGCTTGCATTTTCGGTTGCTAGAAATCTATTTATATGGATCCTCATCCACTTGCTAATCTTTTCAAAAGACCAAATTATGATGAACAATTTTCTAGTGAGTTGACTACACATGACTATCTCTATGGAGTTTTGTTTGAAAATCATGAATCTGAAAATTTTGATGAAGTGTTGAAAGAAGAAAATTATAAAGTGGTTCATGATATCTACTTGAATGAAAAACATGATTGCCATGTTGTAAGTATGAATTCTCTGAATATCTATGATGCTAATGATATGCAAAACCACAAGCTTGGGGATGCTATGCTTGATGAAGATGATATTTCTTGTTTCCCAAGTTTTGGTGATGACCCTTATGCTATAATTGATCGTGAAAAGAATATACTATGTGATAGTTATATTGTTGAATTTGAATATGATCCCACATGTAATTATTATGAGAGAGGAAAATATTGTGGTAGAAACTTTCATGTTACTAAATTACCTCTCGTTATGTTGAGATTGATATTGTCTCTTTCTTCTTCCTTCCATATGGTAGTTATTGCTTGTCTTGATAATTTGTTTTCCTATAAAATGCCTATGCATAGGAAGTATGTTAGACTTAGATATGTTTGCCACATGTTTCATGATGCTCTCTTCGTGTCCGATTGCTATCTTTTATGTGAGCATCATTGAATTATCAATGCCTAGCTAAAAGGCTTTAAAGAAAAGCGCTTGTTGGGAGGAAACCCAATGAATAAAATTATTTTTGCTTTTCACTTTCTGTTTTGTTGAGTCCACACCATCATGATTTTGTTTTTTATGTTTTACTGAGTGTTTGTGCCAAGTAGAACCTTTATGATTAGTTTTGGTGATAGTTGTTTAATCATGCTGAAAAAGACAGAAACTTTGTGCTCACGAAATTATTTTTAATTCCTATCCAGAAATAGATTTTGAGTTGATTCGTTCTGCTGCTGATTTATATGCAAATTTACCTAATTTCATAATTTTTCAGAATTTTTGGGATATCAGAGGTATATGAAATATACAGATTGCTACAGACTGTTCTGTTTTTGACAGATTCTGTTTTTGTTGTGTTGATTACTTATTTTGATGAAACTATGGTTAGTATCAGGTGGTACGAGCCATGGAGAAGTGAGAATACAGAAATATAACATCAATCTAAATGGAAATTAAGTTTACTACAGTACCTAAAAAGTTGGTGGTTTGTTTTCATATGCTAATGATATCACGAGTTTCTGTTTAAGTTTTGTGTTGTGAAGTTTTCAAGTTTTGGGTGATGTTCTTATGGACAATGGAATAAAGAGTGAAAAGAGCCTAAGATTGGGGATGACCAAGTCATCCCAAGACAAATTCAAGGACACCAAAAAGCCTAAGCTTGGGGATGCCCCGGGAAGGCATCCCCTCTTTCGTCTTCAATCCATCGGTAACGTTACTTGGAGCTATATTTTTATTTACCACATGATATGTGTTTTGCTTGGAGCATCGTGTATTATAGGAGTCTTTGCTTTTTGTTTTATCACAATCATCCTTGATGCACACCTTTTCGAGAGGGACATGCACTCGTCGTGAATTTGTTAGAATACTCAATGAGCTTCACTTATATCTTTTGAGCTAGGCAATTTAGCTCCCATGAGCTTCACTTATATCTTTTGAGCTAGATAATTTTGCTCCCTTGAGCTTCACTTATATCTTTTGAGCTAGATAATATTGCTCCTATGAGCTTCACTTATATCTTTTGAGCTAGATAATTTTTCTCTAGTGCTTCACTTAAATCTTTTTAGAGCACGGCGGTGTCATATTTTGTAGAAATAAAAACTCTCGATCTTCACTTATATCGTTTTGGGAGTGCTCTCTCTAAGTAACTTGGTAATTGGCGTGTGCTATGAAATTAGTCCTAAATATGATGGGCATCCAAAGGGGATATAATAAAAACTTTCATATTCAAGTGCATTGATTAGTAAGAGAAGTTTGATTCCTCACAATTAGTTTTGAGATATGGATATGGCAATATTAGAGTTATGTTAGTAGGGTGTTGTGAATCTAGAAATACTTGTGTTGTGGATAGTGATTCCCTAGCATGCACGTATGGTGAACTGCTATGTTAGGAAGTCAGAGCATAACTGATTTATTGATTGTCATCCTTGGTGTGGCGGTCGGGACCGCGCGATGGTTAACACCTACCAACCCTTCCCCTAGGAGTATGCGTTTAGCACTTTGTTTCGATTACTAATAAAACTTTCGCAATAAGTATATGAGTTCTTCATGACTAATGTGAGTCCATGGTATAGATGCACTATCACCTTCCACCATTGCTAACCTCTCTAGTGTCGCGCAACTTTCGCCGGTGCACAAACCCACCATATACCTTCCTCAAAACAGCCACCATACCTACCTATTATGGCATTTTCATAGCCATTCCGAGATATATTGCCATGCAACTTCCACCGTTCCATCTCATGACATGTGCCGTCATTTTCATATTGCAATTGAATGATCATAAGATAGCTAGCGAGATGTTTCAATGTCATACGCTAAGCTAGATCGTTGCACATCCCGGTACACTGCCGGAGGCATTTCATATAGAGTCATTATTGTTCTAAGTATTGAGTTGTAAGTAAATAAAAGTGTGACGATCAACATTATTAGAGCATTGTCCCATGTGAGTAAAAAAAGGAGGCCAAGGATGCCCACCAAAAGAAATGAAATGAAAAGAAGAGGCCAAAGAGCCCAAACAAAAAAAAGATGAGAGAAAAAGAGAGAAGGACAATGCTACTATCTTTTTCCACACTTGCGCTTCAAAATAGCACCATGTTCTTCATGATAGAGAGTCTCTTGTTTTGTCACTTTCATATACTAGTGGGAATTTTCATTATATAACTTGGCTTGTATATTCCAATGATAGGCTTCCTCAAAATTGCCCTAGGTCTTCGTGAGCAAGCAAGTTGGGTGCACACCCACTAGTTTTCTTTTTGAGCTTTCACACACTTATAGCCCTTGTGCATCCGTTGCATGGCAATCCCTACTCATTCACATTGATATCTATTGATGTGCATCTCCATAGCCCATTGATACGCCTAGTCGATGTGACCATCTCCTCCTTTTTGCCTCACAACCTTCACCACACTCTATTCCACCTATAGTGCTATATGCATGGCTCACGCTCATGTATTGCGTGAGAGTTGAAAAAAGTTTGAGAAAGTAAGAATGTGAAAACAATTACTTAGCCAATACCGGGGTTGGCATGATTTAAATTCTTTGTGTGGGGATGATGGAGCATAGCCAGACTATATGTTTTTGTAGGGATAACTTTCTTTGGCCTTGCTATTTAAAAAAGTTCATGATTACTTTGCTAGTATGCTTGAAGTATTATTGTTTTCATGTGAATATTAAACTATTGTTTTGAATCTTACGGATCTGAACATTCATGCCACAAGAAAGAAGTTACAAAGAACAAATATGTTAGGTAGCATTCCACATCAAAATTCGGTCTTTATCACTTCCCTGCTCGAGGACGAGCAGGAGTTAAGCTTGGGGATGCTTGATACGTCTCCAACGTATCTATAATTTTTGATTGTTCCATGCTATTATATTATCAACTTGGGATGTCTTATATGCATTTATATGCCATTTTATATCATTTTTGGGACTAACCTATTAACTCAGTGCCTAGTGCCAGTTTCTGTTTTTTCCGTGTTTTTGACATTTTTTTGAAAAGAATATTAAACGATTCCAAAAGAATAAAACCTGCGGGATGATTTTTTCCATAACACAAGATACCCAGGAGATTTGAGATCCAAGGAAGGAGGTCTCATGGGAGGTCACGAGCCCCCTAGGCGCGCCCTAGGGGCGTCGCGCCTAGCAGGCTCGTGGGCCCCCCTTGCCTCCTCTGCCCTACCTCTTTCGCCTATAAATTCCCAAAAATCCCGAAACCTCCAGAGAGAGCCACGAAAATACTTTTCCGCCGTCGCAAGCTTCTGTCTCCGCAAGATCTCATTTGGGGATCATTCTGGTGCCCTGCCGGAGGTGGATTCAGACACGGAGGGTTTCTTCATCAACACCATTGCCTCTCCGATGATGCGTGAGTAGTTCACCACAGACATTCGAGTCCATAGCTAGTAGCTAGATGGCTTCTTCTCTCTCTTGGATCTTCAATAGGAAGTTCTCCATGATCTTCATGGAGATCTATCCGATGTAACTTTCTTTTGCGGTGTGTTTGTCGAGATCCGATGAATTTTGGATTTATGATCAGATTATCTATGAATATTATTTGAGTCTCCTCTGATTTCTTATATGCATGATTTTGTATCCTTGTAATTCTCTTTGAGTTATGGGTTTCGTTTGGCCAACTTGATCTATAATTCTTGTAATGGGAGAAGTGCTTGGTTTTGGGTTCATACCGTGTGGTGTCCTCACCTAGTGACAGAAGGGATAGCGAGGCACGCATCATGTTGTTGCCATCAAGGGTAAAAATATGGGGTTTATATCATATTGCATGAGTTTATCCCTCTCCATCATGTCATCTTGCTTAAGGCGTTACTCCATTTGTTATGAACTTAATACACTAGATGCATGCTGGATAGCGGTCGATGTGTGGAGTAATAATAGTAGATGCAGACAGTATCGGTCTACTTGTCTAGAACGTGATGCCTATATGTATGATCATTGCCTTAGATATCATCATGACTTTGCACGATTCTATCAGTTGCTCGACAGTAATTCGTTCACCCACCGTAATACTTGCTATCATGAGAGAAGCCTCTAGTGAACACTATGGCCCCCGGGTCAATTTTACACATCATATATTCAGATCTACATACAAAAATACCAAAAATACCTTCCCGCACTTTTACTTATTTTTACCATTCATCACTATCAGACCTCGCCTTGCAAGTAATAGTGAAGGGATTGACAACCTCTTTATCGCATTGGGTGTAAGTTTGTTTGTTTCTGCGCAGGTTCATTGGTGCCTTGATGAGCTAGAAGTGTAGGGGATCTATCGTAGTCCTTTCGATAATTAAGAGTGTCGAACCCAACGAGGAGCAGAAGGATCTGATAAGTGGTTTTCAGCAAGGTAATATCTGCAAGCACTGAAATTATCGGTAACAAGTAGTTGTGTGGTGAGATGCTTCATAGCAAGCAACAAATAACAAAAGTAGCAACGGTGCAGCAAAGTGGCCCAATCCCTTTTGTAGCAAGGGACAAGCCTGGAAAAAGTCTTATAGGAGGAAAAACGCTCCCGAGGACACATGGGAATTTCTGTCAAGCTAGTTTTCATCATATTCATATGATTCGTGTTTGTTACTTTGATAGTTTGATATGTGGGTGGACCAGTGCTTGGGTACTGCCCTTACTTGGACAAGCATCCCACTTATGATTAACCCCTCTCGCAAGCATCCACAACTACGAAAGAAGAATTAAGAAAAAGTCTAACCATAGAATTAAACTAGAAGATCCAAATCAGCCCCTTACGAAGCAACGCATAAACTAGGGTTTAAGCTTCTGTTACTCTAGCAACCCATCATCTACTTACTACTTCCCAATGCCTTCCTCTAGGCCCAAATAATGGTGAAGTGTTATGTAGTCGACGTTCACATAACACCACTAGAGGAAAACAATATACAACACATCAAAATATCGAACAAATACCAAATTCACATGACTACTTATAGCATGACTTATCCCATGTCCTCAGGAACAAAAGTAACTACTCAAAAAGCATAATCATATTCATGACTAGAGAGGTAATGAGTAGCATCAAGGATCTGAACATAAACTCTTCCACCAAATAATCGAACTAGCATCAACTACAAAGAGTAATTAACACTACTAGCAACCTTACAAGTACCAATCGGAGTCGCGAGACGGAGATTGGTTACAAGTGATGAACTAGGGTTTGGACATGAGATGGTGCTGATGAAGATGTTGATGGTGACGAGTCCCCTCCAATGAGAGGAATGTTGGTGATGACGATGGCGACAATTTCCCCCTCCGGGAGGGAAGTTTCCCCAGCAGGATCGTCCTGCCGGAGCTCTAGATTGGTTCTGCTCAAGTTCCGCCTCGTGGCGGTGGCGAATCCTCCAAAAAGACTCCTCCTGATTTTTTCCAGACCGAAACCCTTCTTGTAGAAAAAGGGGGGAGCCAGAGGGCCAGCTGGGAGCCCACGAGCCCCCTAGGCGCGGCCAGGGGGTGGCCGCGCCTAGCAGGCTTGTGGCCCCCTGCTGGCGCCCCTCCGGCACTTCTTCGGCCCAGTATTTTTTATAAATCCCAAAGAAATCCACGTTGATTTTCACGGCTTTTGGATTTGCGCAGAATAGGCATCTCAAACTTGCTCCTTTTTCAGGCCAGAATTCCAGCTGCCGGCATTCTCCCTCTTCATGTAAACCTTGCAAAATAAGAGAGAAAAGGCATAAGTATTGTACCGTGAAGTGAAATAACAGCCCAAAAATTTATAAATATCAACATGAAAGCATGATGCAAAATGGACGTATCAACTCCCCCAAGCTTAGACCTCGCTTGTCCTCAAGCGAAAGCTGAGCTCAATAAATATGCCCACATGCTTAGGGAGAGAGGTGTTGACAAAACAAGATACGAACATGCATGCATCATGATCATGATCGGAGCAGCAATACCATCATAAAACTCTCATGCTAAAGTTACAATTCCTTCATGAAGTAAAGTATGGATCAAGAACCTTACCGAGAATTAACAACCGATAGCCTTTAGTCATTGAAGCAATTGCAATTTATCACAACATCGGAAAGAGTCAAATAAGAGCTTGTAAAGCAAATCCACATACTCAATCATCTTTTTGTCTTCTACAATTGCTACAACTCACCTGGTACTCATGAGATCAAAGTTTCAGTCGGACACAGAGAAAGATAGGGGCTTATAGTTTCGCCTCCCAACCATTTACCTCAAGGGTAATGTCAACAATAATAATTCATGAATACTTACTTCCAAGTTGACATATGAATATAGATCTTTTCCTAGCATATGAAGTTAGCCAAGATAAAGGCAAAATACGGAATTGGTGAAGATCACCATGAATCTTTCAGGGACAAAAAGTAAAGGTACAAGATAGGCCCTTTGCAGAGGGAAGCAGAGGTTGTCATGAGCTTTTGAGGTTTGGATGCGTGTCCTCTTAGCATGGAGGAACGTCACTTTATATTGCCTCCTGTGATAAATAACTTTATTATGCAGTTTGTCGCTTTTACGTATTCCTCATCACAGGTTCGTACAAAGTTTATTTTCCACACACTAATAGATCATACATATCAGAGAGCAATTTTTATTGCCTGCACCAATGACAACTTACTTGAGGAATCTTATTCAATCCATAGGTAGGTATGGTGGACTCTCATGGCAAAACTGGGGTTGAAGGTTTGTGGATGCACAAGTAGTATCTCTACTTAGTGTGGAAGTTTTGGCTAAAATGAGGTGGAAGCAATCGTCACATGCTGAGGGATCTCTAATCATATAACATTGTTCGGAACCAAGAAAACACAATTCATTATGTTGTCTTCCTTGTCCAACATCTACTTCTAAGCATGTAATAGTTTAGTGAGTGTTCACAATCATAGATGGTGTCAAAGATGATATATTTATATGTGAACCTCTCCTTCTTTATCACTTCCTATTAATTGCAACAATGACCAAGGTCTACGTTTGTCTACCCTCAACAAGTTTCAATCATCATTCTTTTTATATGTGAAGCCATCACTTCCCATAAGATCATTGCATGATCTTTCATGCTTTTGTTCTTTCCTCATTCTCTTGATCATGGCAAGAGGCCAAGCCCTCAACTAAGACACTCTTTATTATATGGCTCACGAGCTCGAATACATCGAGGGTGACACAAAGCAAAAGTCAAGACTAAAACACTAAGACCTTTATTCTACTAGAGAAAGAGAAAACTGAAAAGGAACAAACTAAAACAAAGGTAAAGGCAAAATATGTAATGGTGATACGATACCGGGGCAACTCCCCCAAGCTTGGCACAAGCCAAGGGGATTGCCCATACCCGTGCTCAGTTGACTTCCTTTGGAGGTGATGGTGGTGGAGTTGTTTTGTCATTTGATTCCAAGAGGGACATCAATCTTTGATTTATACCTTGGAGATCTGTGATATGTTTCTCCAGCAAAACAACTTCATGTGTGAGATAGGTATTGCGAGCATGAGTTGTTTCACAAAACCTTAAGAGTTCAATCAAGGATGGAGACAGTAGGTGGAGGTAGGGTTGGAGGAAATCCACTTCTTCAACTTCTTCCTTGTTGAACAAAGATTGTGCTTCGTCCCACGCCTGATTCTTCTCCTTAGTTTTGCCCTTGGTTTCTTTAGGTAGCCTTTCCCTGGCCTCCATGACCTCCATTCTTTTCAGATCAACATTTACTTCTCCATAGACTTGAGGGAGATTGTTCTCCCCCACAGATTCCTGGGACGACATCTTGCTCTAAATCTGCGGCAGAAAACAGACTCGAAACGAAAACAGAGGAAATTTGCGTGATACGAGGGTCAGACCTTTCGGGAGAATATATAATGATTTTTTTCGACCAGAAGGAGTACTCTGCAAGAAAACGGAGTCCGGGAGGCACACGAGGTGGCCACAAGCCCCCCAGGCGCGGCCAGGGGGTGAGCCCGCGCCTGGCAGGCTTGTCGCCTCCTCGTGCGCTTTCCGGACTACTTCCAATTTTTCTATTTTTCTAAAAACTCCAAAACGGAGAAAAAATTCCTACTGGAATAGTTTTGGAGTCTGTTTACTTATCGAAACACATACCTCTTCGTTTTCGGAGTATGAAAGAGGCTGATAAATATCCCTTAGGTATTCCTCCAGAGTTATGGTATTGATAAGATTGCTTTCAACATTTATGGGAGTACCTGAGATATAATGCTTGATTCTCTGCCCATTTACCACTCTCGGGCAATTACCTTCCGTGTTGTTGATCTTGATAGCACCGGAACGATATACTTCATCAACAATGTAAGGACCTTCCCATTTAGAGAGAAGCTTGCCTGCAAAAAATCTTAAACTAGAATTATATAGCAAGACATAATCACCTACATTGAACTCACGCTTTTGTAACCTTTTATCGTGCCACCTCTTAACCTTTTCTTTGAACAACTTGGCATTCTGATATGCATGAGTTCTCCATTCATCAAGCGAGCTAATATCGAATAACCTCTTCTCACCAGCAAGTTTGAAATCAAAGTTGAGCTCTTTGATTGCCCAATAAGCTTTATGCACTAGCTCAAGAGGTAAATGACATGCTTTACCGTACACCATTTTGTACAGAGACATGCCCATGGGATTCTCATAGGCAGTTCTATAAGCCCACAATGCATCATCGAGCTTCTTAGACCAATTCTTTCTAGACCTATTGACACTCTTTTGCAGAATTAGTTTAATCTCTCTATTGCTTAGCTCTACTTGACCATTGGACTGAGGGTGATAGGAAGACACAATTCTATGGTTGACATCATACTTAGCAAGTGTTTTACGGAAAGCACAATGAATGAAATGTGAATCACCATCGGTCATTAGATATCTAGGGACTCCAAATCAAGGGAAAATAACTTCTTTAAGCATCCTGATAGAGGTGTTGTGATCGGCACTACTAGTGGGGATAGCTTCTACCCACTTAGTGACGTAATCAACAACAACTAGGATATGAGTATACCCGTTGGATTTTGGAAAAGGTCCCATATAATCAAAGCCCCATACATCAAATGGTTCAATGACAAGTGAATAATTCATAGGCATTTCCTGATGTTTACGAATATTACCTATTCTTTGACATTCGTCACAAGACAAGACAAACTTACGGGCATCCTTGAAGAGAGTGGGCCAATAGAAACCTGATTGCAATACCTTGTGTGCAGTTCTATCTCCCGCATGGTGTCCTCCGTAGGCCTTAGAGTGACACTTCTGTAGGATCTGTCCCTGTTCATGTTCAGGTACACAACGTCTAATGACACCATCTAGTCCTTCCTTATAAAGGTGAGGAACATCCCAAAAGTAATGTCTCAAGTCAAAGAAGAATTTCTTCGTTTGCTGGTATGTGAAACTAGGTGGTATATATTTGGCAACGATATAGTTTGCATAATCAGCATACAACGGTGCACTACGTGAAGTATTGATGACATTTAATTGCTCATCAGGAAAGCTATCATCAATAGGTTTTGGGTCATCAAAAACATTCTACAACCTAGACAAGTTATCTGTTACGGGGTTATCAACACCCTTCCTGTGGACAACGTGCAAATCAAACTCTTGTAGCAAGAGAACCCATCTGATAAGTCTAGGTTTAGCGTCTTTCTTCTCCATTAGGTACTTAATACCAGCGTGATCACTGTGAATAGTGACTTTGGAATCAACTATGTAAGACCTTAACTTTTCACATGCAAACACGACTGCTAAAAATTCCTTTTCCGTAGTAGCATAGTTTATTTGGGCACTGTCTAGAGTTTTACTAGCATAGTGAATAACATTCAACTTCTTATCAACTCTTTGCCCTAGGACAGCACCAACAGCATAATCACTAGCATCACACATGATTTCAAAAGGTAAGTTCCAATCAGGAGGTTGAATAATAGGTGCAGTTATCAAGGCCTTCTTAAGTATTTTGAAGGCTTCCTCACAATCATCGTCAAAAACAAAAGGAATATCCTTTTGCAACAGATTTGTAAGAGGCCTAGAAATCTTAGAGAAGTCTTTAATGAACCTTCTATAGAAACCAGCATGACCAAGGAAACTTCTTATACCTCTGATATCTGTGGGGTATGGCATTTTCTCGATCGCATCAACCTTAGCCTTATCGACTTCAATACCTCTTTCAGAAATTTTATGTCCTAAGACGATGCCTTCATTAACCATAAAGTGGCACTTCTCCCAATTCAAGACAGGGTTGGTGTCTTTACATCTCTGCAAGACCCGATCAAGGTTGCTGAGGCAATCATCAAAAGAAGACCCGTAAACGGAGAAGTCATCCATGAAAACCTCAGCAATCTTTTCACAAAAGTCAGAGAAAATAGCCATCATACATCTTTGAAAGGTAGCAGGTGCATTGCATTAAGCCAAAAGGCATACTTCTATAAGCAAAGGTACCGAAAGGGCAGGTGAAAGTGGTTTTCTCCTGATCAGCTTGTGCAACTGGTATTTGGGAGAAACCAGAATAGCCGTCTAGAAAGCAGAAGTGTGTGTGTTTAGAAAGTCTTTCTAGCTTTTGGTCGATAAAAGGCAAAGGGTAATGATCTTTCCTAGTGGCTTTATTCAATTTCCTAAAATCGATCACCATCCTATAGCCAGTAATAATCCTCTGTGGGATCAATTCATCCTTATCATTAGGGACAACGGTAATACCTCCCTTCTTAGGGACGCAATGCACCGGACTCACCCAATCACTATGAGCAATAGGATAGATAATACCTTCTTCCAGGAGCTTTAGTATTTATTTTCTTACTACCTCTTTCATCTTAGGATGTAATCTCCTTTGATGATCAGCAACTGGTTTGCAATCAGGATCAATTTTAATCTTGTGCTAGCATAGAGTGGGACTAATGCCCTTAAGATCATCAAGAGTATATCCAATAGAAGCACGGTGCTTCCTTAGAGTTTTTAGTAACTTATTTTTTTCATGCTCTGAGAGGCTAGCACTAATTATGACAGGATATATCTCTTTTTCATCAAGATAAGCATACTTAAGGGTATCTGGCAACTGTTTAAGCTCGAACACAGGATCACCTTTTGGTGGGGGTGGATCCCCAAGCAGTTCAACATGCAAGTTATTCTTAAGGATAGGATATTGTTCTAAGACAACTCTATCTATCTCATCCCTTTCATCCATATGCATATCATTTTCATGCTCAAGCAAGTATTGATCTAAGGGATAAGTAGGAGGTACGGCAATAGAAGCTAGGGCAATAGTTTCATCCTTACTAGGCAACTCTTTTTCATGAGGTTGTCTACCAAACTTGGAGAAATTGAACTCGTGTGACACACCTTCAAAGCCAACAGTGACAGTTTGCTTCTCACAGTCAATATGAGCATTGACAGTATTGAGAAAAGGTTTGCCAAATATGTGGGACGAAAGCTATCTTGTGCGGTAGCAAGAACTAGGAAATCAGCAGGATACTTCGTTTTACCACACAAGGCTTCAACATCCCTAACAATTCACACAGGGCAGATAGTATCTCTATTGGCAAGCTGAATAGTGACATCAATAGGTTCTATCTCAACAGGTGCAATCTCGTCTTTAATTTCAACATATAAGGATTGAGGTATTGCACTAACACTAGCACCCACGTCACATAAACCATCATAACAATGATCTCCTATCTTAACAGAAACAACAGGCGTGCCAACAACAGGCCTATGTTTGTCTCTAGCGTGTGGCTTAGCAATTCTAGCACCATCTTCACATAAGTGAATGTTATGGCCATCAACATTGTCAGACAGGAGATCTTTGATAATTGCAATGCTAGGTTCAACTCTAATTTACTCAGGGGGCATAGGTGTTCTAATGTAGCCTCTACGTATCACAGTTGAAGCTTTAGAATGATCCTTTATCCTAACAGGGAAAGGTGGTTTCTCAACGTAAGCACTGGGAACAATAGAATCATTATAGGCAATGACTTTCTCTTCAACTGGATTGGGTTTAACTACATTGACTTCTAAGGGAGGATGATATTTAAACCACCTCTCTTTGGGGAGATCAATATGAGCAGCAAATGATTCACACAATGAAGCTACTATCTGAGAGTCAAGTCCATACTTAGCGATAAAATCACAAAAAGTATTTGTTTCAACAAAGGATTTAATGCAATCAAACTTGAAATTCATACCTGACTCCTTACCTTCATCAAGCTCCCAATCTGCAGAGTTGCGTTTAATTCTCTCCAATAAATTCCATTTGAAGTAAATATCTCTCTTCATAAGAGAACCGGTACAAGAAGTGTCAAGCATGGTGCAATCATCATGAGAAAGCCGAGCATAGAAGTTCTGAATGATAATTTCTCTCGAGAGCTCATGGTTGGGGCATGAATATAGCATTGATTTAAGCCTCCCCAAGCTTGAGCGATGCTTTCTCTGTCACGAGGCCAAAAATTATAAATATAATTCCGATCATGATGTACTAGATGCATAGGATAAAACTTTTGATGAAATTCCAATTTCAACCGATTGTAGTTCCACGATCCAGTATCACCACATAGCCTATACCATGTCAACGCCTTATCCCTCAAAGATAAGGGAAAGACCTTCTTCTTGACCTCATCCTCGGGCAAACCTGCAAGCTTAAATAAACCACAAACTTCATCTACATAGATTATATGCAAGTCTAGATGTGATGTTCCATCTCCTGTAAAAGGATTAGCCAGCAGTTTCTCAAGCATACTCGAAGGAATTTCAAAGCAATTTTTTCAGTAGGTGCAGCAGGTTGAGGAGCAACTCTTTGTGCTTCCGTGCGAGGTGAAGATACCCCAAACAAGCCCCAAAAAGGATTAGTTTCCATAATGACAAGTGACAAGTGACAATAAATTTCAGCACACTATATGAATGTTTCCTTACAAATTCCACTTTCCAAAGGCGCTTCACTCCCCGGCAACGGCGCCAGAAAAGAGAATTGATGACCCACAAGTGTAGGGGATCTATCGTGATCCTTTTGATAAGTAAGAGTGTCGAACCCAACAAGGAGCAGAAGGATCTGACAAGTGGTTTTCAGCAAGGTAATATCTGCAAGCACTGAAATTATCGGTAACAAGTAGTTGTGTGGTGAGATGATTCGTAGCAAGCAACAAGTAACAAAAGTAGCAACGGTGCAGCAAAGTGTCCCAATCCCTTTTGTAGCAAGGGACAAGCCTGGACAAAGTCTTATAGGAGGGAAAATGCTCCCGAGGACACAAGGGAATTTCTGTCAAGCTAGTTTTCATCATGTTCATATGATTCGCGTTCGTTACTTTGATAGTTTGATATGTGGGTCGATGAGCGCTTGGGTACTGCCCTTACTTGGACAAGCATCCCACTTATGATTACCCCCTCTCGCAAGCATCCGCAACTACGAAATAAGAATTAAGACAAAGTCTAACCATAGCATTAAACTAGTGGATCCAAATCAGCCTTACAAAGCAACGCATAAACTAGGGTTTAAGCTTCTGTCACTCTAGCAACCCATCATCTATTTACTACTTACCAATGCCTTCCTCTAGGCCCAAATAATGGTGAAGTGTTATGTAGTCGACGTTCACATAACACCACTAGAGGAAAAACAACATACAACACATCAAAATATCAAAGAAATACCAAATTCACATGACTACTTATAACATGACTTATCCATGTCCTCAGGAACAAAAGTAACTACTCACAAAACATAATCATATTCATGACCAGAGAGGTAATGAGTAGCATCAAGGATCTGAACATAAACTCTTCCACCAAATAATCCAACTAGCATCAACTATAAAGAGTAATTAACACTACTAGCAACCTTACAAGTACCAATCGGAGTCGCGAGATGGAGATTGGTTACAAGTGATGAACCAGGGTTTGGAGATGCGATGGTGCTGATGAATATGTTGATGGTTACGAGTCCCCTCCGATGAGAGGAGTGTTGGTGATGACGATGGCGACGATTTCCCCCTCCGGGAGGGAAGTTTCCCTCGCAGGATCGTCCTACCGGATCTCTATATTGGTTCTGCTCAAGTTCCGCCTCGTGGCGGCGGCGAATCCTCCGAAAAGCCTCCTCCTGAATTTTTCTAGACCGAAACCCTTCTTGTAGCAAAAGGGAGGAGCCAGAGGGCCAGCTGGGAGCCCACAAGCCCCCTAGGCGCGGCCAGGCAGGTGGCCGCGCCTAGTAGGCTAGTGGCCCCCTGCTAGCGCCCCTCCGGCACTTCTTCGGGCCAGTATTTTTATAAATCCCAAAAAAATCCACGTTGATTTTCACAGCTTTTGGAGTTGCGCAGAATAGGCATCTCAAACTTGCTCCTTTTTCAGGCCAGAATTCCTGCTGCCGGCATTCTCCCTCTTCATGTAAACCTTGCAAAATAAGAGAGAAAAGGCATAAGTATTGTACCGTGAAGTGAAATAACATCCAAAAAGCGATAAATATCAACATGAAAGCATGATGCAAAATGGACGTATCATGCCTCATCTTGATACTCCTACTGGATTGATACCTTGGTTCTCATACTGAGGGAAATACTTATTTTTACATTGTTGCATCACCCTTTCCTCTTCAAGGGAAAAACCAATGCAAGCTCAAGAAGTAGCAACGCCCGGTATGGCCGAGTGAGGCATGTAATAGTTGCTAGGTCTGAGGGAAACAATCTTTCATCCATGCCTTTTGCTTGACAATTCTGAACTGTTTATCCTTTTTGCGAATCATGAATCGTCTTTACCAATCCTGATGCTTGATAGTTTAGGAAGTGTCATATTTTGACAAGAAGAAACTCCTTCAACCTATTTGTCAGGGAAAAAACACCATAGGACGACTCAATGAGTTATGACAATAGATTAACCAGCCTAGTGAGTTATGGCGAGTTATAAGCAAGGAGCCGGCTTAGTGAGTCGTGGCGAGTCATAAAAAGGTTTATGAAATCTTGTGGCAGTGCCATGAAGATAGTCGTAAAAATTTGCCGGCTCGATGAGCTATGACAGGATAGGACGAGTGTGCAAAACTCTAGTGCTACCCTAAGAAGGCTTTTGCAACAGCCCAAGTTTTTTAGACCGGTTGATCAGGCGCGAGTCAAGCTTCAGTGAAGCAGGTTCAGTGAACCAATGGTTTCTCTATTTTCCATGTGTTGCTCTGGCCGGTACCTTTCATGTTTTAACCAAGGCGAGTTCAGGGTCCAAAAAGCGGATTGACTCGCCAAGAGTACATGGGTCCATAGGGCGACTCGTCCAACACATAGTCTAGTATAACCATTTGTTATGCGGTAATTTTTCGCTAGCCAAGAGGGTATTCAGGATGAACTCAGTTAGTGGAAGCCCCCAAGTGACCTATGATTAGGGACAATTCGAACATAGGATTGCAGAAGCGTTTACGCTCTTACTGCAAAACGACTTGGGAACTAGTAGCCCCCAAGTAAGCCGACTTAATTCTCAAAACCATATAAGGCGCCCATGTGTTGAACCGTGCAATGTGGCAACTTTGGTCCTCTTTGGCTTATCAATACCCAGTTTTGAAACAAGTGCAGCGTGGCGACTTATGCTCTTTGGTACTGATAGCGTCCATGCTTGGACGACTCATAGAACAATAAAGACTCATGCTTTCAAGAAGCTGAAACGGCAAAGGACCCCGAGTTTTGTGGGTGCTAGCTTTATGGCTTTATAAATAAAAGATTACAAGGTCTGAGATTTGCAGAAAAGAAAGGAGCCCATGGCTCTAGGTGTAGTAAGGTCTCATGGCTCCAGGGGCGAGTTGTCTCAACCTCTGTAGTTGGCCTATTAGGGCAAAGATCCACCAAGTAGTATGAACCGTTCCGAAGATTCTTGCTGATGACAAACGGTCCTTCCCATGGAGGTGATAACTTATGCATACGAGTGTGGTCTTGAATCAACCGAAGCACTAAGTCGCCCTCATGAAAAGTCCGGCTCTTGACGCGGCGACTGTGATAGCGTCGCAAGTCCTGTTGATAGATCGCCGACCGTGATGCAGCCAAGTGTCGTTCTTCCTCCAAAGCATCCAACGAATCTTGTCGTGCCAACTCGTTATCCTGTTCCACATAGGCGGCGACTCGCGGTGAATCGTGTCTGATGTCACTTGGCAATACTGCCTCTGCCCCGTAGACTAGAAAAAGAGAGTAAAACCCATGGAGCGATTTGGAGTGGTCCTGATACTCCATAACACTGAAGGCAATTCTTCAACCCAACATCCCGGAGTAAGCTCCACAGGTACCATAAGCCGGGGCTTGATTCCTCGCAATATTTCCTGATTCGCCCTTTCTGCTTGTCCATTAGACTGGGGGTGTGCGACTGCAGAAACATCAAGCCGGATATGATCTCGTCCGCAAAACTCTTGCATTGCGCCCTTTGATAGGTTAGTACCATTGTCAATAATGATACTATGAGGGTACCCGAACCGGAAGATGAACTTTTTCAAGAATTTGACAGTCGTGTCTGCATCACAGCTACTAAAAAGTTCTGCTACAACCCACTTAGTGAACTTGTCAACTGCCACCAATAGGTGAGTCTTTTTGTTGGACGACATTTTGAAAGGACCAACCATGTCCAGCCCCCAGACCGCAAATGGCCAAGTAATTGGAATCATCCGTAATTCCTAAGCCAGCGCGTGCGTCTGGCGTCCAAATTTCTGGCAACCATCACATCGACGAACTATATCTTCAGCATCTGCATGAGCCGTCAACCAATAAAACCCATGCCTAAATGCTTTAGAAACCAGGGAGCGTGACCCGCCATGATGACCACAGTCGCCTGCATGAATTTCATTGAGAATGATACATCCTTCCGCGGAAGAGACACACCTTTGAAATACCCCTGAAGTGCTTCGTTTATGTAACTCGCCGTTATGTATGATCATGGACTTGCATCGACGAACGATTTGGCAAGCCAATAACTCATGAGTGGGTAACTCGCCTCGTGTGAGATACGCCATGTAGGGAATCGCCCAATCCAGGGTAGCACGAAGAGCCGCCATGAGTTGAGACTCAGGGTCTGGCACCGCCAAATCTTCCTCTGAAGGTAGCCTTACCGAGGGGTTATGTAATACATCCAAAAATACATTGGGAGGAACCGGCTTACGTTGTGACCCGAGGCGTGAAAGAGCATCTGCTGCTTCATTGAGTCGCCGATCGATTTGATCCAACTGATAACCATGGAAATGACCCGCCATGCCCGACATAGCTTGCCTGTAAGCCGCCATCAAGGGATCTCTGGAATCCCAAGTACCAGAAACCTGTTGTGCCACCAGATCTGAGTCACCCAAACATCTAACTCGCGTGAGATTCATCTCTTTGGCGATTCGCAACCCATGAAGGAGAGCTTCATATTCCGCTGCATTGTTAGTACATGGAAACATGAGTCGGAGGACATAGCAGAATTTGTCACCTTGAGGCGAAGTTAACACCACGTCAGCCCCCGAGCCTTCCAACTGCCTAGACCCGTCAAAATGTATAGACCAGTATGTATGATTAGGCCTGTCCCCTGGAATCTGCAACTCGGTCCAGTCGTTGATGAAATCCACTAGTGCTTGAGACTTGATGGCTGTACGAGGGGTATATCGTACGTGATGAGGTCCTAACTCGATGGCCCAATTAGCAATTCGTCCAGTTGCTTCTCGATTTTTTATAATGTCACCAAGGGGGGCAGAACTGACCACCGTAATGGGATGCTCTTGGAAGTAGTGTTTCAGTTTCCGACTTGCCATGAACACCCCAAAGACCATCTTCTGCCAATGCGGGTAGCGTTGTTTGGAGAGGGTCGGGACTTCGCTGATAAAATATACTGGTCGCTGAACCGGATATTCCTTTCCTTCTACCTTCCGCTCGACGACCACTGCCACGCTCACTGCCTTAGAGTTAGCCGTGATGTACAAGAGCATAGGCTCCTTCTCCGTCGGAGCGGCCAATACCGGCGGCTTAGCCAGTTGTTGCTTCAAGGCTTCAAAGGCTTCGTTGGCTTCATCCGTCCAAACAAAACGATCAGTTTTCTTGAGCAACTGATAAAGAGGGTTGGCTTTCTCCCCAAGGCGACTTATAAAGCAACTTAGAGCCGCAATACGACCCGCCATGCGTTGGACTTGATTGATATTGGCCGGATTTCCTAGTGAAGTGATTGCTTCAATTTTGTTCGGGTTAGCCTCAATGCCGCATACTGACACCAGAAAACCCAATAACTTTCCCGCGGGAACACCAAACACACACTTGGTGGGGTTAAGCCTCATCTGGTATACGCGCAAATTGTCAAAAGTCTCCTTGAGATCCTCCAAGAGCGACTCTTTCTTCTAAGATATGACTACGATGTCGTCAACATAAGCGTGGACATTATGTCCGATCTGATTATGCAAACAATTCTAGATACAACGCTGATAAGTCGCCCTCGCACTCTTGAGCCCGAACGGCATAGACAAGTAACAGAAGGCTCCGAAGGGGGTTATGAAGGACGTTTTCTCTTAGTCGGCCACAACCATCTTGATCTGGTGGTATCCTGAGTAGGCATCCAAAAAACACAAACGCTCGCAACCCGCCATCGAGTCAATGATTTGATCAATGCAGGGAAGGGAGAAGGAATCCTTTGGACAGGCTCTGTTGAGGTCGGTGTAGTCGATACACATACGGAAAGTGTCGTTCTTTCTTAGCACCAGGACCGGGTTAGCCAACCATTCAGGATGAAAAACCTCGATGATGAATCCAGCGGCCAAAAGCCAGGCGACTTCCTCTCCAATTGCCTTACATCGTTCCTCATTATACCTTCGAAGATACTGCCGAACTGGCTTTACTTTGGGGTCAGTATTAAGATGGTGCTCAGTGAATTATCTCGGTACACCTAGCATGTCAAAAGGTTTCCAAGCGAAGATGTCCCCATTCTCACGGATGAATTCGATGAGCGCGCTTTCCTATTTGGGATCAAGACCCGTCCCAATAGTGAACTGCTTGGTTGAGTCGCCCGGCGTGAAATCTATCACCTTGGTGTCATCCCGTTGGTTTAAATTTGAGGAGCGGCTTAGAGTCAATTGTTGGCCTCTTGAGCGGTGTCATATCCTCCAGGTCAACATTGGCTTGGTGAAATTTGAGCTCCTCGGCCGCGCAAGCCATCTCGGCGTAAGCTGCATCTCCTTCCTCGCACTCTTGGGTTATTTTCCTGTCTCCATTGATAGTGATAGTCCCCCTAGGACCAGGCATTTTGAGCTTGAGATAAACATAACATGGGCGAGCCATGAATCGAGTGTAAGCTGGCCTTCCAAACAATGCGTGGTAAGGTCTCTTGATTTTGACCACCTCAAACATGAGTGACTCGCTCCTGTAATTGGACTCTGTGCCAAAAGCTACGTTAAGTTTAATCCGCCCAATTGGATGCACCGACTTACCTGAAACGATGTCGTGGAAAACCGTGGATGATGGCATCATGTCTTTTTCTGAAAAGTTCATCCTTCGAAAGGTATCGAAGTATAAGGACTTTGGAAAGGGTGTATCCTCCGACTTGGGGAGCCACGACCAAAAACAAGTCGCCAGGGTTGTCAAGTCGGGGCGGGTGATCTTCCCTACTCCAGGTGATGGGCTGCTCGGACCAATGGAGATACCTAGGAAGCGCCGGTTCAGCCACGTTGAAAGTTCTATGTTTCACCTTCCGGTCCCGTTTGCAAGTGCTGGTGGTGAACACATGATACTGTCCACTGTTCAGCTACTTAGGGTTATTCTGAAAGCCGCTATTGTCATCTTGCCATTGGGGATCTCCTTGCGGGGGCGGTTGCTGAAATATGCCATGTGGGTTATACCGTTGTTGATAATGAACATGGTACTGTCCACTATTAGGCTGTGACCCGCCCTACGGGGCTAGGTTAGGAAAACCACCGAACGGGCTTTGGCCTGACCCGGGCGCGCCGAACTGTTCCTGACGCCCGCTCTGATCACCTCCTTGGCCTTTTTTGAGCGCCTCAGCTCGGAACTCCTGCATCACATAGCAATCCTCCCAGGAATGGGTAGCCGATCCTTCAGCAGTGGCGTGTTGCGGGCAGGGGCCTTTGAGCATCTCATGATAGTTGTGCAGCTTCTTCCCGCTGAAGCCCCGCTTCTTCTAGCGTTGGTTCCTGTTGCCGGCATTTTTATTGGCGACGAAGTCTGTGGGACCTTCCTGTTGTCTCCTCTTACCTTGCTCGCCATGGTTGTGGTTACCCCACCCCTGAAACTGGGAGTTACCTTTTGATGACTCGCCTCTCCTAGCGGTGCTAACCTTGTCATCATCCTCCGCAGGATCCTTAGTGTCGTCTGACTCGGCATACTTGGTCAGGGTGTCCATCAACTCGCCCATGTCCTGCACCTTATGCTTGAGTCGCCCAAGCTTCAGCACCAAAGGCTCGTAATGGCAATTTTTCTCCAGAATCAATACTGCCTGAGCTACCGAGATGTCGTCCAATGAATGAATAACTTCTGCAACTCGCCAAGTCCAATGATGGGCCGACTCATCCGGCCACTGAACACAGTGTTGTAAGTCCACGATGGTCATTGAGAGATTGCAATTCCCACGGAAATTCTTAATGAACCGCTCCTTTAACTCTGCCTAGGTGTTGATGGAGTTGGGCGGCAAGTTCTTCAGCCACGTGTGCGCTGTTCCTTCGAGCATCATGGTGAAATACTTGGCGCAGACTTCCTCGTTCACATCAAGCATATCGATTGCAAGTTCGTAACTCTCGATCCATGACCCGGGCTCGAGATCTGGTGTGTAATTGGGCACCTTTCTCGGTCCTTTGAAATCTTTTGGCATTCGCTCATTGTGCAGAGCGGGCATGAGACAGGGCACCCCAACATGTCTGCCACCTGTATCGAGCGATGTGGGAGGTGTCTGGGTGTAAGCCGAATAGCCCTGACCCGCCGCGACCGTCGTCTCCAGTAGACGGGCGGCTCGCTCTGCATCCACGATGTCTTGGGCTCGAGTATCATGCTGCTCGGGTGGGTTGGTCTAAGGCAAACGTCGTTGCCCACTGGTCACCGCGGGTTGGTCCTCATGGCGACTCCTGGTATGACTCGCCTGGGGTGAGGAGTCTAACCGGTCAAGGCTGTGTGAGTATTGTGCGTGTTGGACCACTGTTGTTTTCAGCATCTCGATGGCGTTTCTCGCCTCCACCTCGGTCGAGGAGTTTCCGTAGATCGGGAGGGACTCCAAGTGGCGGGTTGCCGCCAACACGTTATCCACGGGATTTGAGAAGTGGCCTCGTGGTGTATGGAAACAAGGTGCATGGGCATCCGTTGGTTGAGGTGGTGGCGGGTTAGGCGGTCGAACCGGACCTTCCCCTGGAGTGGCGTGCAAAGGCCGATCGGGTCCCATCCCAGGAGTGTGTGGGGTGTCAAAGAGGCGAGTTGGGTGTAGATCGGTCGGGAGGCGCCCGTGATGCCTCCTCTGATGAATAGCATTGGATGCCCGCTGTTGTCTCTCGAGCCGCCAGCCTTCGATGTTCAGCCGTTCCGCCTCCGCGGTGATCCGGGCATGCTGGGCCGCCATCCTGGTGGCTTTTGCTTCCACACCCCGCTCGGTTTTGGCCATCTCCTACCGCAGCTTCGCCAGTTCGGCGTTGATAACTTCCTGATTCTCGGTCATCACAACGGCTGTCATGAGTCCGGTGATTTCCGCCGTCAAGTCCGCCATGGCTTGAGCCGGAGTTTTCGACGACTCGCCAGTCTCATTGTTGCCGGTCGGGTTTGGCTGAGGTTGTGCTGCCCCCACCATGTAGATGGTGATTTGTCGACGGGATCTTTCGAAGACCTCGGGGTCCATCGCCAGTGACAACCTTCCGAGTTTTCCTTCGTAAAGAGGGTGAATTGAATCTGTGTCGCCCATGGATGATTCGTCATCAGAATTGACGGGGGCGATCTCCTGGAGTGCCGGTTCGTCCTGTACGCTGGCTCCCTGCATAAAATCGATGAAAACACGGTGTTTCCTTTCCTCACATGTGATGGGGAGGGCGTACCTGGCCGGCTCGACGATGTCGGTGGAGGTGTCCGACTCAGGCACGGTGTTCCAATCATGCCGATGAAGATGTTGACCTTGCCGAAGGGGACCCTGTAACCAGATTCGATTGATTCGGCTTCAGGCCCCCATAGCGAGTTATCGATGTAGTACTTTCCGCCGCGGCTCTTCGTCATGATGCCGACCGCATAGCTTTCTAACCCTGGTAGGGATCCCTTTGAGAATTCAACTCTACCGTGCGCTAGCCCCACGGTGGGCGCCAACTGTCGTGGTTTTGTCATGGCAGATGTCCTCGTGAAAGGACTTAGTGAAGGAGCCGTCGCACCTTGGTAGCGACTCAAAGGGGGTGAGGGAAAGCGAGACTCAGATTTACCCAGGTTCGGCCCCTCATGTGGAGGTGAGGGAAAGCGAGACTCAAAGGGCTTTGTGTAGATTGATGATGGTCTCGATTACAAGGAGGGCGTAACTCGCCTGACCTAGCTCTCGATGATTTCTAACCTGCCCTATCTTCCCCAAGGACTCGCCTTTATATACAGGTCGAGGCCCTAGGGTTTACAAGAGTCCTAGCCATGCTATAGATCGTGGTTTTCCATATCTCTAAGTCGTCGTGCTTTCCAAGATTGGAAACCTCCTTGGTGGTCTATCCTCTGCATCTCTCCTGAACCGCCACCCGGCTCCTGGGCCCCTGGGCCAAGGCTTGTATTACCAAAGGATAAGTCGCCCCTTTAGTGAACCGGCCTAGTTAGGGCGGGTTACACCGCAGGTAATATCCCCAACACCTTGTCTTGAGGTGCCAAAAGCCTCTCTCACCTCCACTATATATAGGAGGGAGGGGAGGGGTGGCGCCTTAAGGCAAGGCCCTAGGGTTTGGTCGGCGCAAGAGGAGAGGGAGGAGTCCTCCTCCAACACAACTTGGAAGGTGGAGTCCTCCTTCCCCAATTCGGTTTGGCCCACCTTCCTTTCCTTTTCTCCCTTGGCCGTAATAGGCCACTTTGGGCTGGCCACGAGCCCACTAAGGTCTGGTACGCCACCCTTGGGCCTCTTTTGGTTCTCTCCTGGGTTGGTGGCCCCACTCGATAGAACTCCGGAACCCATTCGTCATTCTCGGTACTTTACGGTAATGCCCGAAAACCTTGCGGAAGCCAAATAGATACTTCCTATATATCAATATTTGTCTCCGGACCATTCCGGAAACCCTCATGATGTCACGGATCTCATCCGGGACACCGAACAACCTTCGGTTACCAACATCAATAATTCAACTAGACCGAAATGTCACCGAACCTTAAGTGTGCAGACCAGGGTTCGAGAACTATGCAGACATGATCGAGACACTCTCCGGTCAATATCCAATAGCGGGACCTCGATGCCCATATTGGATCCCACGCATTCTATGAAGATCTTTATCAGTTGAACCTCTATGTCAAGGATTTAGTTAATCTCGTATAACATTCCCTTTGTCCTTCGGTATGTTACTTGCCAGAGATTCGATCGTCGGTATCTCGATACCTATTTCAATCTCGTTACCGGTAAGTCTCTTTACTCGTTTTGTAATACAAGATCCCGTGGCCAACTCTTTAGTCACATTGCTTGCAAGGCTTGTTTGTGATTGATACGTCTCCGTCGTATCTACTTTTCCGAACTCTTTTGCCCTTGTTTTGGACTCTAATTTGCATGATTTGGATGGAACTAACCTGGACTAACGCTGTTTTCAGCAGAATTGCCATGGTGTTATTTTTGTGCAGAAATAAAAGTTCTCGGAATGACCTGAAAATTTACGGAGAATTTTTATGGAATTAATGAAAAATACCTACGCAAATATCCACCGGAGGAGGTGAGCCAGTGGGCCACAAGCCCAGGGGGCGTGAACACCCCCCTAGCTGCGCCATGAGGTCTTGTGGGGCCCACGAGGCTCCACCGCCTCCAAACTCAGCTCTATTTATTCCGTTTCGCCCGGGAAAAAATCAGAGAGAAGGATTCATCGCGTTTTACGATACGGAGGCGCCGCCACCTCCTGTTCTTCATCTGGAGGGCAGATCTGGAGTCTGTTCTGGGCTCCGGAGAGGGGAAATAGTCGCCATCGTCATCATCAACCTTCCTCCTTCGCCAATTCCATGATGCTCTTCACCGTTCGTGAGTAATCTCATCGTAGGCTTGCTGGACGGTGATGAGTGATAACCCACAAGTGTAGGGGATCGCAACAGTTTTTGAGGGTAGAGTATTCAACCCAAATTTGTTGGTTCGCCAAAGGGGAAGCGAAAGAATATTCTCAAGTATTAGCAGCTGAGTTTGTCAGATTCAACCACACCTGAAAGATTAGTGTCTGCAAGCAAAGTATCAGTAGCAAAGTAGTACGATAGCAACGGTGTCAGAAATGATTTGTTGACGATAGACTATTCCTAACTATTGTATCAATGGCGCCAGTAGGTTGCACGTGGGCGAGTAACTATTCTTCCCCGACAACAGTGTCAGAAAAGGATCTTGCAACAAGTAACATCGAAGTAGCAAGGAACAGCAGTAGTAGCAGCAGCAGAGTAACAGCAATAGCAACGGTAGTAGCAGCAAAGTTGCCCAATCCCTTTTGTAGCAAAGGACAAGCCTAGGCAAAGTAACATAGCAAGGACCAGTAGTAAAAGACACGTAGGCAGTGGATCGGTGATGGATGAGTATGACGGATGTGATTCATCATGTAACAGCTATAACACGGAGAGATAAGTAACTAGCTCCCGTTCGTCAATCTAATGTAGGCATGTATTCCGTTTGTAGTCATACGTGCTTAGGGAAAAGAACTTGCATGACATCTATTGTCCATCCCTCCCGTGACAGCGGGGTCCTAATGGAAACTACGGGATATTAAGGTTCTCCTTTTAATAAAGAACCGGACCAACGCATTAACACTTGGTGAATACATGAACTCCTCATACCATGGTCATCTCCGGGAGTGGTTCCGGCTATTGTCACTCCGGGGTTGCCGGGTCATAAAACATAGTAGGTGACTACAACTTGCAAGATAGGATCTAAAACACACATATATTGGCGACAACATAATAGGTTCAGATCTGAAATCATGGCACTCGGGCCCTAGTGACAAGCATTAAGCATAGCCAAGTAGTAGCAACATCAATCTAGAACATAGTGGATACTAGGGATCAATCCCCGTGAAAAACTAACTCGATTACATGATAGATCTCATCCAACTCATCACTGTCCAGCAAGCCTACGATGAGATTACTCACGAACGATGAAAAGCTTCATGGAATTGTCCATGGAGGAAGGTTGATGATGACGATGGTGACGATTTCCCCTCTTCGGAGCCCGAAACGGACTCTAGATCTGCCCTCCATATGAAGAACTGGAGGTGGCAGCGCCTCCGTATCGTAAAACGCGATGAAACCTTCTCTCTGATTTTTTTCCAGGCAAGACGGAAGATATAGAGCTGAGTTTGGGGGCGGTGTTGCCACGTGGGCCCCACAAGCCCTCACGGCGCAGCCTAGGGGGTGGCCGCGGCCCAGGGGCTTGTGGCCCACCGGCACGCCCCCTCCTGTGGATCTTTGCGCAGGTATTTTTCTTTTATTCCAGAAAAAAATTCTGTAAATTTTCAGGACATTCCGTGAACTTTTATTTCTGCACAAAAACAACACCATGGCAATTCTGCTGAAAACAGCGTCAGTTCGGGTTAGTTCCATTCAAATCATGAAAATTAGAGTCCAAAACAAGGGCAAAAGAGTTCGGAAAAGTAGATACGACGGAGACGTATGAACTCCCCCAAGCTTAAAGACTTTCTTGTCCTCAAGCAATTCAGTTGACAAACTGAAAGAGACAAAAGAAAAACTTTGAGGAACTCTGTTTGATCTTGTATTTGTAACTATGACTAACTCATAACCAGAATTTCAGCAAGATCACAAGCATACCACATAAGCAAATAACATCTAGGTCTCACGGTAAACTCATATCAATGGCATAATCAACTACCGAGCAAATAATAATAAGCCTCAAATGTCAACACTTCAATCAAAACAACATGAAGCAGTGCAAACAGATGGTATCTCGCTAGCTCTTTCTAAGACCGCAAAACAGAAATGCAGAGCACCTTCAAAGACCAAGGGCTGGCTAAACATTCTAATTCATGGCAATGAAGATCCAGTCATAGTCATACTGAACGCAGTTAAAAGCAAAGCATAAAAATGACAGAGGTGCTCTCTAATTGGTGCTTTTGTAAGAGGAGGATGACTCAACAGGAACATATATAGATAGGCCCTTCGCAGAGGGAAGCATTGATTTGCGGAGGTGCCAGAGCTCAAGCTTTGAAAACAAAGATAATAATTTTGGGTGGCATGCTTTCATTGTCAACGCAATGACTAACAGTTCTCAACATCTTCCACGCTACACATGCTATAGGCGGTTCCCAAACAGAAAAGTAAAGTTTTGACTCCCCCACCACCAATCAATCACACTCCACGGCTAGCCGAATCCTCGGGTACCGTCCATACCAACATCAATCCTGGGGGAGTTTTGTTTGCAATTATCTTTTTGATTTGAGCATGGAACTGGGAATTCCAATTACCGGCCCCTTTCTCGTGAATGATAGTGAATAAACACATATCGAGGATAACATGCCTAGCATGGAAGATACCAATAGCCCCCTGTCACCACATGAGCGGTTCGGGCATGCAAAACAGATTATTTCTTGAAGGTTTAGAGAGTGGCACATGCAAATTTACTTGGAACGGCAGGTAGACACTCCACATAGGTAGGTATGGTGGACTCATATGGAACAACTTTGGGTTTATGGAAGTGGATGCACAAGCAGTATTCCCGCTTAGTACAAGTGAATGCTAGCAAAAGACTGGGAAGCGACCAACTAGAGAGCGACAACAGTCATCAAAATGCATTGAGATTAACTAACAGTGAGTGCAAGCATGAGTAGGACATAAATCACCATGAACATGAATATCATAGAGGCTATGTTGATTTTGTTTCAACTACATGCGTGAACATGCACCAAGTCAAGCCACTTGAATCATTCAAAGGAGGATACCATCCTATCATACTACATCACAGTCATCTCAACATTCATGTGGGCAACCAAGACAACCCATTATAAGCTCCTAGCTAAGTAAGCATGGCATAAGAAACTATGATCTCTAAGTTGTCATTGCAAACATGTTTCTCTCACAACAAAGCTGAATCAGGCATGAAGAGCTAGTCATATTTACAAAAACAAAATAGATCGAGTTCATACCAACTTTTCCAGGCTCAGTCACTTCATCATATATCATCATTATTGCCTTTCACTTGCACGACCGAACGATGTGAACAATAATAAGAGTGCTCGTGCATTGGACTACGCTGGAATCTGCAGGCAAACACAAAGGAGAAGACAAAGAAATATGGCTCTTCGAAAGCTAAACAGGTATGCATGCAAGAGCCACTAAACATTGTAACCATGGTCTTCTACCTTGACCCAAAGAAAAAAGAAAACTATCTACACGGGAAAGCTCCCAACAAGCAAAAGAAGAGAAGAAAATCTTTTTGGGTTTTCTCAAACTAGACAGACACACGAAAAGAAAACTAGAAAAAGAAAATAAACTAGCATGGATGATACAGTGGCAAAGTGTAAACACCGACGAACAAAGTGAAAGCATAAGCAAGAATGTAAAGTCGGTGAGAACACGTACTCCCCCAAGCATAGGCTTTTGGCCTAAGTTGGTCTACTCCCAAGGATGGTCCTGGCGAAACACAAAATCATAATGGGGGTTATACGGGAGCGCTGCAGCCACTGCTTGAATAGCTGCCTCACGGAGACAAGCAGCCTTTGACTCCCTCTCATACTCCTCTGCCTCTCCTCTGGTTATGTGATATCTCCGTTTTACCTGAAAATCTAAGAAGGCAGGAGCAGGAAGGTTAATATGGAAAACACGCTGCCGGTTAAATATCAAACGGTATAGGAGGGATTCGTCATCCCCCTTAAGGAACTGGTAGCATGTGAAGGCGACGCGGTCAAGGAAAGTTGTATGGAGCGGGGGATCTCCTTCGCGGATGGGTACTCCAAGAAAATTTGCTATGCGAGTGGCATAGATCCCACCAAATAAATCACCTTCATTAGCATTCTTATTCAGCCTCCTTGCTATTATAGCTCCCATGTTGAAGCTTTTGTCACCCGTCACTGCGCTCTTAAGGATACAAAGGTTGGGTGCCCAGAGGTGATAATGCTCAATCTTGCCATTAATGCATCTGCCTATGAAGAGGGAAAAATAATGCAAGGGAGGAAAATGAATACTCCCCATGGTAGCTTGCGCAATGTCTCTAGTTTCTCCAACTCTAATACCAGAAGAAAAATCTCTAACCAAAGATTTAGGAGGATCATTGAGGCTACCCGAAATAGGTATTTTGCAAATTCGATTGAAATCCTCTAAATCCATGGTATAAGATTTATCATAGAGATCAAACAGTACCGATGGCTCACGGTCAGCTGAAAATTTGAATCTAGGAACAAAAGAGGCAGTAAGAGAAACATACTGTTCACATTTATCGAAGATGAATTCTTCGAGTCCGACATTGTGAACAAGTGCATCAAACTCATCTTTGAAACCTGCCTCAGTCATAAATTCATCAGAAGGCCATTCACATGGTTGTACCTGCGCGTCCCTTGGTTGGTAAGGATCAGGCTCCCAAATCGCAAGACGGGGACCTCTCTTGCTTGAGGAACCACCATGAAAGTTTCTCCTGAACATCTTCCTTTTTTGAAATTTTCAGTGACCCAAAGGAAAGGTGAACAAGGCTCAACTAAACTAGTAGCAACTACTCCCACAAGTGCCTAGAGGCCATATTACACATCAAAACTACTTGGGACCAGCTAGAATTAGCATGCAAAGCTCAAGAACATGGTCACCAAGGCAACAAAAATACGCGGAGTATAAGGCACTAGAGCAAAACCTAATTGGACCAATGGAGGAGTCACTTACCAAGGAGTAATTTCCCCAAAACAGTTCGGAGAACGGTGATTTGAGCAAAGAGATCGAAAATCCCAGCAAGAGGAGCAAGAACACGGGTTTGAGCTGCGAAACGATTTTTCTGGAGGTAGGAGAACCAGATGAGAGCAAGAATGAGTGGAGGGGGTGCCTGTGGGCCCCACAAGCATGTGTGGAGCGGCCAGGGGGTGCCCGCGCCCCAAGGGCTTGTGGCCCACTGGTGCAGCCCCCAGACAAGCTCTTTGTCTCAGAAGTTTTAAAAAATTCCAGAAAAAATCATACTTGATTTTCAGGACGTTCGGAGAACTTTTATTTTCGGGGTACTTTTCTACCGGACGCTAAAACAGAAAACAGGGAAAACTAAACTAAATCTATCATTTTTCTTCTAAGCAACCTAAAGTGAAAGCTTGGAACAGAGGTTTGTGACTCCTCGATTCATCCATCTCATGGTCATCGAAAGAAATCCGTCAATGGGGTTGATCAAGTCCCCTTGACAAAACTTTTCGAATCGCAAAAGAGAACGGAGAATTTTGGAATAGTCATTAGATCACCTCAATGGGGATGTGAATCTCCCCAACAAGCAAATCATACTTCATCTTGACACGAGAAATAAAGCATTCAAAGCTCCCAATAAGAATCGATGAAGTCTTTTCGATAGCATTGATGCAATGTACTCGATATTGTTTCTTCGGAAAGTGCACCGTATGCTCATTACCGTTGACATAGAAAGTGACATTGCCTTTGTGGCAATCTATAACAGCCCCTACAGTGTTTAAAAAGGGTATTTCGAGGATGACAGCCATGGCATCGTCCTCGGGAATATCCAAGATAACAAAGTATGTTAAGATGGTGTTAGCAACCACAACAGGCACATCCTCGCAAATGCCGATAGGGAAAGCAGTTGATTTGTCGGCCATTTGCAGAGAGATTTCAGTGGGTGTCAACTTATCAAGTTCAAGCCTACGATAAAGAGAGAGAGGCATAACACTAACACCGGCTCCAAGGTTGCATAAAGCAGTTCTCACGTAGTTACCTTCAATGGAGCAAGGTATTGTGGGCACACCGGGATCACCTAGTTTCTTAGGAGCTCCACCCTTGAAGGTATAGTTAGCAAGCATGGCGGGGATCTCAAGATCAGGTATCCTCCTGTTATTAGTCACAATATCCTTCATGTACTTAGCATACAGAGACATTTTGAGCATATCCGTCAAACGCATTTGCACAAAGACAGGTCTAATCATTTCAACGAAGCGCTCAAAATCCTCATCATCCTTTTTCTTGGATGGTTTGGGAGGAAAGGGCATAGGTTTTTGAACCCATGGTTCCCTTTCTTTACCATGCTTCCTAGCAGGGAAGTCATTCTTATCGTATCTCCTATTCTTAGGCTATGGGTTATCAAGATCAACACTAGGTTCAATCTCCACATCCTTTTCATTACTAGGTTGAGCATCATCATGAACATCACTATTGATATTATTATTTGGCTCATGTTCATCACCAGATTGTGTTTCAGCATCAGAGACAGAGGCATCGTTTGGACTCTCACGTGTAGCAGCAACAGGGTTGCTAGTGTGCATGTTCCTATCATATTTCTTCCTCTTTCTAGGATGACTAGGTGCATCAGTGCTAACTCCTTGAGAATCTTGTTCAATTCTCTTCGGATGACCCTCAGGATACAAAGGTTCCTCAGTCATTCTACCACCTCTAGTAACAACTCTGACGGAATTGTCATTCAACTCATTGAGCAAGTCATTCTGAGCTTTAAGTACTTGTTCTACCTGAGTAGTAACCATAGACGCATGCTAACTCAGAAGCTTAAGATCATTGACGTTTCTGTCCACACAAACACTTAAATGACTAAGCATACGAGCATTATGTTCCAATTGTGTGCTAACATAATCATGAAACTCTGTTGTTTGGCAACAAAGTTATCAAATTCATCCATGCATAGGCTAGCAGGTTTATCAAAAGTAATATCACTCTCATCAAACCTACGCGGAGAATTTACTTCTACTACCTGTATCGGGTTATCGAGACCATGGATCTCTTCGATAGGTGGTATATTTTTGACATCTTCAGATTTAATGCCTTTTTCTCACATAGATTTCTTGGCTTCTTGCATATCTTTAGGACTGAGGAATAGAATACCTCTTTTCTTCGGAGTTGGCTTAGGAGGTGGTTCGGGAATAGTCCAAGCATTCTCATTGCACAAGATGTTATTCAATAGAATCTCAGCTTGTTCTACAGTTCGTTCCCTAAAAACACTACCGGCACAACTATCTAAGTGGTCTTTGGAAGCATCGGTAAGTCCATTATAGAAGATATCAAGTATTTCATTCTTCTCAAGAGGGTGATCAGGCAAAGCATTGAGTAGTTGAATCAGCCTCCCCCAAGCTTGTGGGAGACTCTCTTCTTCATCTTGAGCAAAGTTGTATATTTCCCGCAAGGCAGCTTGCTTCTTATGGGCAGGGAAATATTTTTCAGATAAGTAGTAGACCATATCCTGGGGGCTACGCACACAACCAGGAGCAAGAGAAGTGAACCAGGTCTTAGCATCATCCTTTAGCGAGAAAGGAAACAGCTAGAACATGTAGTAGTGGCGGATCTTTTCCTCACTAGTGAATAGGGTGGCTATAACGTTCAGTTTGGTAAGATGGGCTACAACCGTTTCAGACTCATAACCGTGTGAAGGATCAGATTCGACTAGAGTGATTAACTCAGGGTCGACAGACAATTCATAATCCTTATCGGTCACTGCTACGGCAACAAAAGTCCTTCCTTGGCTCTTAGGAATTCTTCTTGTTACTTCTCTGGTTTGCGTCGGTTTTTCCCTTGAAGAGGAAAGGGTGATGCAGCACAAGAGCAGTAAGTATTTCCCTCAGTTTGAGAACCAAGGTATTGATCGAGAAGGAGGGTCTCGTCAAGTCCAGAGTACCTGCGCAAACACAAACAAGCTTGCACCCAACACTTCAAAGGGGTTGTCAATCCCTTCAAGATTGTTTGCAAAGTGAGATCTGAAGGCGAAAAGTGCGACGAAGTAAAAAGTGTAAGGCTAAAAATATGGTGTGGAGTAGACCCTAGGGGCCATAGTGTTCACTAGAGGCTTCTCTCAAAATAGCAAGTATTATGGTGGGTGAACAAATTACTGTCGAGCAATTGATAGAACCGCGCAAAGTCATAACAATATCTAAGGCAATGATCATACATATAGGCATTACGTCCAAGACAAGTAGACCGATACTTTCTGCATCTACTACTATTACTCCACATATCGACCGCTATCCAGCATGCATCTAGTGTATTGAGTTCATGACGAACAGAGTAACGCCTTAAGCAAGATGACATGATGTAGAGGGATAATCTCAAACCAATGATGAAAACCCCATCTTTTCATTCTTGATGGAAACAACACGATGCGTGCCTTGCTACCCCTTCTGTCACTGGGTGAGGTCACCGCACAGTATGAACCCAAAACCAAGCACTTCTCCCATTGCAAGAATCATAGATCTAGTTGGCCAAACAAAACCCACAACTCGAAGAGAATTACAAGGATATGAAATCATGCATAAGAGAGATCAGAAGAAACTCAAATAAGATTCATAGATAATCTGATCATAAATCCACAATTCATCGGATCTCGACAAACACACCGCAAAAGAAGATTACATCGGATAGATCTCCATGAAGATCATGGAGAACTTTGTATTGAAGATCCAAGAGAGAGAAGAAGCCATCTAGTTACTAGCTATGGACCCGTAGGTCTATGGTGAACTACTCACGCATCATTGGAGAGGTCATGGTGTTGATGAAGAAGCCCTCTGTGTCCGAATCTCCCCTCCGGCAGGGCACTAGAATGTGCCCCAGATGGGATCTTGCGAAGACAGAAGCTTGCGGCGGCGGAAAAGTACTTTCGATGATCTCCTCATTTGTTTGGGATTTTTAGGGAATATATAGGCGCAACCCCTAGGTCAGGGGGCCCTCAGGGGGCCCACAATCCTGGATGGTGCGGCCTCCCCCTGGCCGCGGGGTGGGGGCTTGTGGGGACCCTAAGGCTCCCCCGCCTTGGCGCCCAAGCTTCCCGATCTTCTTCCGTTCCAGAAAAAATCTTTTCGGGGATTTTCTTCCGGTTGGAGTCCATTTCAAAATCTCCTCTGAAAGGGGTCAAAAACTTGGAAAAACAGGAACTGGCACTTGGCACTGAGTTAATAAGTTAGTCCCAAAAAATATATAAAGGGCATACAAAACATCCAAAGTTTGACAAGATAATAGCATGAAACCATCAAAAATTATAGATACGTTGGAGACGTATCAAGCATGCCCAAGCTTAACTCCTGCTCATCTTCGAGTAGGGAAGTGATAAAGAATGAATTTTTGATGTGGAATGCTACCTAGCTTAGTTGTCCTTTGCAACTTCTTTCACGTGACATGAATGTTCAGATCTATAAGATTCGAAACAATAGTTTGCTATTTACATGAAAACAATAATACTTCAAGCAAACTAGCAAGGTAATCATGAACTTTCAAAATAACAAGGCCAATGAAAGTTATCTCTACAAAATCATATAGTCTGGCTATGCTCCATCATCCTCACACAACTAATGTAAATCATGCGCAACCCCGGTATTGGCCAAGTAATTGTTTTCGCACTCTTGCTTTCTCAAACTTTTATAACTATCACGCAATACATGAGCGCAAGCCATGGATATAGCACTATAGATGGAATAGAGTGTGGTGGTGGTTGCGAGACAAAAAAGGAGGAGATGGTCACATTGACTCGGCATATCAAAAGGTTATGGAGATGCCCATTAATAGATATCAATGTAAATGAGTAGGGATTGCCATACAAGAGATGCACTAGAGCTAGAAGTATGTGAAAGCTCAAAAGTAGAACTAGTGGGTGTGCATCCAACTTGCTTGCTCACGAAGACGTAGGGCAATTTTGAGGAAGCCCGTCATTGGAATATACAAGCCAAGTTATATAATGAAGATTCCCACAAGCATGTGGTAGTGACAAAGAAATAAGCTCTCAATCATGAAGAACATGGTGCTATCATGAAGCACAAGTGTGGAAAAAGATAGTAGCATTGTCCCTTCTCTCTTTTTCTCTCTTTTTTTATTTGGGCTCTTAGACCTCTTTTTTTCTTTTCTTTTCTCTTTTTTTTGTTTTAGGGCTCTTTGGGCTCTTTTTTTTATTTCCTCACATGGGACAATGCTCTAATAATGATGATCATCACATTTTTATTAACTCATAGCTCAAAATGATGATGACTCCATAGGAAATGCCTCCGACAGTGTACCGGGATGTGCAACGATCTAGCATGGCGTATGACGTTGAAACATCTCGCTAGCTATCTTACGATCATGCAATGGCAATATGGGAGTGACGGCACAAGTCATGAGACGGAACGGTGGGAGTTGCATGGCAATATATCTCGGAATGGCTATGAAAATGCCATAGTAGGTAGGTATGGTGGATGTTTTGAGGAAGGCATATGGTGGGTTTGTGTACCAGCGAGAATTGCGCAGCACTAGAGAGGCTAGCAATGGTGGAAGGTGAAAGTGCATCTATCCACGGACTCACATTAGTCATAAAGAACTCACATACTTGTTGCGAAAGTTTGTATTAGTAATCGAAACAAAGTGCTAAACGCATACTCCGAGGGGAAGGGTTGGTAGGTGTAAACCATCGTGCGATCCCGACCTCAACAGAAAGGATGACAATCAATAGATCAATTATGCTCCGACTTCCTAACATAGTGGTTCACCATACGTGCATGCTACTGGAATCACTAACTTCAACACAAGTATTTCTAGATTCACAACACCCTACTAACATAACTCTTAATATTACCAAATCCATGTTTCAAAACTATTTGAGAGGCATCAAAACTTCTCTTTCTACTCAATGCACATGAAGATGGAGGTTTTTGAATCCTCTTTGGGTATCTATCACTTTTGGGACTACTTTCATAGAATAATCCAACTACCAAATCACGCACCGCCGTGCTCTAAAAGATATAAGTGAAGCACATAGAGCAAAAGTATCTAGCTCAAGAGATATAAGTGAAGCACTATGAGCATTCTAGCAAAAATCACGATGAGTGCATGTCTCTCTCTCTCTCTCTCAAAAAGGTGTGCAGAAAGGATGATTGTGACACAACAAAAAGAAAAGACTCATAAGATACAAGACGCTCCAAGCAAAAACACATATCATGTGGTGAATAAAAATATAGCTCCAAGTAATGGTACCGATGGATTGAAGACGAAAGAGGGGATGCCTTCCCGGGGCATCCCCAAGCTTAGGCTTTTTGGTGTCCTTGAATTTGGCTTGGGATGCCGTGGGCATCCCCAAGCTTGAGCTCTTTCCACTCCTTATCTCTTTGTCCATGATAACATCACCCAAAACTTGAAAACTTCACAACACAAAACTTAAAGAGAAACTCGTGATAACATTAGCACAAGAAAACGAACTACCACTTCTTTTGGTACTGTATTAAACTTGAATTCCATCTATATTGGTGTTGGGCTACTGTATTCTCACTTTTCCATGGCTAGTACCCCCCGATACTAACCATAGTTTCATCAAAACAAGCAACCAACTCAACGAAAACAGAATCTGTCAAAAACAGACCAGTCTGTAGCAATCTGTATACTTCATATACTTCTCGTACCTCAAAAATTCTGACAAGTTACGACGGCCTGGGAAAAAAGCATATAAATCAGAAGCAAAAATAATAAACTCAAAAGCTCTTTCTGAATAAAAATGAAAAATCATCTCGTTAGCGAAAAGTTTCTGTCTTTTTCTAGCAGGATCAAACAACCATTACCCAGACTAGTCATAAAGGCTTTGCTTGGCTCAAACACAAAAAGAACACACAAAAAACACAATCACAACAGAATTATGAAAGTGTGGACGCAGCAAAACAGAAAGAAAAAGATAACTTCATTGGGTTGCCTCCCAACAAGCGCTATTGTTTAACGCCCTTCGCTAGGCATTAATAATTCGATGATGCTCACACAAAAGACAAGAATTGAAGCACAACGAGAGCGTCATAAAGCATGTGAAAATCACATCTAAGTCTAACATACTTCCTATGCATAGGCATTCTATATGAAAACAGATTGTCAAGACAACCAATAGTTGCCATATGTAAGGAAGAAGAAAGAGACAATAGCAATCTCCACATAACAAGAGGTAATTTGGTAACATGAAAGTTTCTACCACAATATTTTCCTCTCTCATAGCAATTACATGTGGGATCATAATCAAATTCAACAAGATAGCTATCACAAAGGATATTCTTTTCATGATCCACATGCATGCAAAGTTGACGCTCTTCAAAAATAGTGGGATTATCATCAACTAAAGTCATGACTTCTCCAAACCCACTTTCAATATTATTGCAAATATCATTGCAACAAGTAGTGGACATAGCAAAACTAGCATCCCCAAGCTTAGGGTTTTAAATATTTCTAGCATGATTGTCATTAATAGAATTTATAATGAAATCATTGCAATCATGCTTTTCATTCAAGGAGCCCTCGTGAATCATTTCATAAATTTCTTCATCCCGATTTTCAGATTCACGCTTCTCAAGCAAAACTCCATAGAGAAAGTCAAGTGTAGTCAACTCACTAGCAATTGGTTCCACATAAGTGGATCTCTTAAAGAGATTAGAAGGTGGGTGAGGATCCATATCACTAGATTTTCAGCAAGCGAAGATGCAAGCATATTTAAGGCACATAGCACACAAGCAAAGGAAAGGCAAACGGAAAAGGCAAATTGGTGAAGTGGGGGAGTGGAAAACGAGAGGCAATTGGCAAACAAAATAATGCAAGAGATGAGTTTGCGACACCTACTTGGACGAGTTCTTGACTTGATCTTCCTCCCCGACAACGGTGCCAGAAATTCTTGTGCTACGGCAACAGAAGTCCTTCCTTGGCGCTTAGGAATTCTTCTTGTTACTTCTCTGGTTTGCGTAGGTTTTTCCCTTGAAGAGGAAAGGGTGATGTAGCACAGGAGCAGTAAGTATTTCTCTCAGTTTGAGGACCAAGGTATCGATCCACAAGGAGGGTCTCGTCAAGTCCAGAGTACCTGCGCAAACACAAACAAGCTTGCACCCAATGCTTCAAAGGGGTTGTCAATCCCTTCAAGATTGTTTGCAAAGTGAGATCTGAAGGCGGAAAGTGCAACGAAGTAAAAAGTGTAAGGCTGAAAATATGGTGTGGAGTAGACCCTGGGGGCCATAGTGTTCACTAGAGGCTTCTCTCAAAATAGCAAGTATTACGGTGGGTGAACAAATTACTGTCGAGCAATTGGTAGAACCGCGCAAAGTCATGACGATATCTAAGGCAATGATCATACATATAGGCATCATGTCCGAGACAAGTAGACGATACTTTCTGCATCTACTACTATTACTCCACACATCGACCGCTATCCAGCATGCATCTAGTTTATTGAGTTCATGACGAACAGAGTAACACCTTAAGCAAGATGACATGATGTAGAGGGATAATCTCAAACCAATGATGAAAACCCCATATTTTTACCCTTGATGGCAACAACACGATGTGTGCCTCTCTACCCCTTCTGTCACTGGGTGAGGTCACCGCACGGTATGAACCCAAAACCAAGCACTTCTCCCATTCAAAGAATCATAGATCTAGTTGGCCAAACAAAACCCACAACTCGAAGAGAATTACGAGGATATGAAATCATGCATAAGAGAGATCATAAGAAACTCAAATAAGATTCATAGATAATCTGATCATAAATCCACAATTCATCGGATCTCGACAAACACACCGCAAAAGAAGATTACATCGGATAGATCTCCATGAAGATCATGGAGAACTTTGTATTGAAGATCCAAGAGAGAGAAGAAGCCATCTAGTTACTAGCTATGGACCCGTAGGTCTATGCTGAACTACTCACGCATCATCAGAGAGGTCATGGTGTTGATGAAGAAGCTCTTCGTGTCTGAATCTCCCCTCCGGCATGGCACCAGAACGTGCCCCAGATGGGATCTTGCGGAGAAAGAAGCTTGTGGCGGCGGAAAAGTACTTTCGATAGTCTTCTAATTTTTTTGGGATTTTTAGGGAATATATAGGCTCAACCCCTAGGTCAGGGGGTGCTCAAGGGGCCCACAAGCCTGGATGGCGCAGCCTGCCCCCTGGCCGCGGGGTGGGGGCTCGTGGGGGCCCTGAGGCTCCCTGCCTTGGCTCCCAAGCTTCCCAATCTTCTTCCGTTCCAGAAAAAATCTTTTCGGGGATCTTCTTCCGTTTGGACTCTGTTTCAAAATCTCCTCTAAAAGGGGTCAAAAACATGGAAAAAACAGGAACTGGCACTTGGCACTGAGTTAATAAGTTAGTACCAAAAAATATATAAAAGGAATACAAAACATCCAAAGTTTGAGAAGATAATAGCATGAAACCATCAAAAATTATAGATACATTGGAGACGTATTAGTCACAAAGATAGGCGAAGTAGCAAACTTCGGGTCGTATTTCATCCTAGCGTTCACAGATTTTTCTTTCCACTTGCGCAGTAATTTCTCAACGTCATAGCTATCCTTACATGCAAGAAAATCCTCAGCTATCTCTCCCTCCATAACATAGCGCGTATCAGGCAGAACAAGCAATCCAGGCATAGTAGCAGGTTCCACTTCAATAGTATCAGCAGTTTCAGAAGTATCATCACATCTAGCAGCAACTCTAGAAATTTGTGCATCAAGGGCACCTAGTGGCAAAGTAGTATCAGGCATAGCATCATCAGGCATAGCATCAAGCATAGCATCATGAGGCATAGTATCAAGCATAGCATCATGGGCAGCAGAAGTAGCATCATCAAGCACAAGCGACATATCAAGATTTCTAGCAGGAGGTGATGTCACAAACTTACTCATAACTGAAGGTGAATCAAGTGCAGAGCTAGATGGCAGTTCCTTACCTCTCCTCGTAGTGGAAGGCAATATTTTAGTTCTTGGATCTTTCGGATTCCTCATAGTGATCAGCAGACGTCAATCCCATGTGACTGAGAGAATATAGTTGTGCTTCCCCGGCAACGGCGCCAGAAAAAGGTCTTGATAACCCACAAGTGTAGGGGATCGCAACAGTTTTCGAGGGTAGAGTATTCAACCGAAATTTGGTGGTTCGCCAAAGGGGAAGCGAAAGAATATTCTCAAGTATTAGCAGCTGAGTTTGTCAGATTCAACCTCACCTGAAAGATTAGTGTCTGCTAAGGATGGTAATTTTACCCACGGGTACGGGTATCCGCGGGTACCGTACCCGCATGGGTAGGGTATGAGCACACTTTTATACGCATGGGTAGTACCCATACCCTACCTGCTAAATCATGGGTAGGGTACGGGTATAGCCTTGTACCCGTGGGTATACCCATACCCTACCCATTTGTGAACTAATGTTATGTTATCGCCAATTAATCATTAATTTGTCATGTGACTCATCTACTCCTATTAACTTATGAGTATGTTGTGATTTCTCAATTTTGCTCATGGTCATGTACTCATCTACCTCTCATAGAACCAAGATAATTCAATTTTATGTCAAATGTGCTATCAGTGAGTGTAAAATTGTAAACAACTTGTGTACAATTTGTTCTACCCGCTGGGTATCCAATGGGTACAGGTAATCGTTGGGTATGGATATGGGTAAAGTTTTACACCCGTGGGTATAGGTATGGGTAGAATTTCATACCCATTAACTTTACGGGTATGGGTATGGTATTGCTCTACCTTGCCCATACCCTACCCATTGCCATCCTTAGTGTCTGCAAGCAAAGTATCAGTAGCAAAGTAGTACGATAGCAACGGTGTCAGAAACGATCTGTTGACGGAAGACTATTCCTAACTGTTGTATTAATGGCGCCAGTAGGTTGCACGTGGGCGAGTAACTATTCTTCCCCGACAACAGTGTCGGAAAAGGATCTTGCAACAAGTAACAGTGAAGTAGCAAGGAACAGCAGTAGCAACAGCAGCAGAGTAACAGCAATAGCAACAGTAGTAGCAGCAAAGTGGCCCAATCCCTTTTGTAGCAAGGGACAAGCCTAGGCAAAGTAATGTAGCAAGGACCAGTATTAAAATACTCGTAGGCAGTGGATCGGTGATGGATGAGTATGACAGATGTGATTCATCATGTAACAGCTATAACACGGAAAGATAAGTAACTAGCTCCCGTTCGTCAATCTAATGTAGGCATGTATTCCGTATGTAGTCATACGTGCTTAGGGAAAAGAACTTGCATGACATCTATTGTCCATCCTCCCGTGGCAGCAGGGTCCTAATGGAAACTACGGGATATTAAGGTTCTCCTTTTAATAAAGAACCGGACCAACGCATTAACACTTGGTGAATACATGAACTCCTCATACTATGGTCATCTCCGGGAGTGGTTCCGGCTATTGTCACTTCGGGGTTGACGGGTCATAACACATAGTAGGTGACTACAACTTGCAAGATAGGATCTTAAACACACATATATTAGCGACAACATAATAGGTTCAGATCTGAAATCATGGCACTCGGGCCCTAGTGACAAGCATTAAGCATAGCCAAGTAGTAGCAACATCAATCTAGAACATAATGGATACTAGGGATCAATCCCCATCAAAAACTAACTCGATTACATGATAGATCTCATCCAACTCATCACCGTCCAGCAAGCCTACGATGAGATTTCTCACAAACGATGAAGAGCATCATGGAACTGTCGATGGAGGAAGGTTGATGAGGACGATGGCGACGATTTCCCCTCTCCGGAGCTCGAAACGGACTCCAGATCTGCCCTTCGGATGAAGAACAGGAGGTGGCAGTGCCTCCGTATCGTAAAACGCGATGAAACCTTCTCTCTGATTTTTTTCGGGCGATACGGAAGATATAGAGTTGAGTTTGGGGGCGGTGGTGCCACGTGGGCCCCACAAGCCCGCACGGCGCGGCCTAGGGGGGTGGCCGCGGCCCATGGGCTTGTGGCCAACTGGCACGCCCCCTCCGGTGGATCTTTGCGCAGGTATTTTTCTTTTATTCCAGAAAAATTTGCCGTAAATTTTCAGGACATTCCGAGAACTTTTATTTCTGCACAAAAACAACACCATGGCAATTCTGCTGAAAACAGCGTCAGTCCGGTTTAGTTCCATTCAAATCATGCAAATTAGAGTCCAAAACAAGGGCAAAAGAGTTCAGAAAAGTAGATACGACGGAGACGTATCAATGAGTTGGATGAGATCTATCATGTAATCGAGTTAGTTTTGACGGGGATTGATCCCTAGTATCCACTATGTTCTGAGATTGATGTTGCTACTACTTTGCCATGCTTAATGCTTGTCACTAGGGCCCGAGTGCCATGATTTCAGATCTGAACCTATTATGTTGTCGCCAATATATGTGTGTTTTAAATCCTATCTTGCAAGTTGTAGTCACCTACTATGTGTTATGACCCGGCAACCCCGGAGTGACAATAGCCGGAACCACTCCTGGAGATGACCATAGTATGAGGAGTTCATGTATTCACTAAGTGTTAATGCGTTGGTCCGGTTCTTAATTAAAAGGAGAACATTAATATCCCGTAGTTTCCATTAGGACCCCGTTGCCACGGGAGGGATGGACAATAGATGTCATGCAAGTTCTTTTCCCTAAGCACGTATGACTACATAAGGAATACATGCCTACATTAGATTGACGAACAGGAGCTATTTACTTATCTCTCCGTGTTATAGCTGTTACATGATGAATCACATCTGGCATAAACATCCATCCCTGATCCAACGCCTACGAGTCTTTTACTACTTGTCCTTGCTACGTTACTTTGCCGCTACTGCTGTTACTTCCTGCTGCTGTCACTACTGTTGTTCCTTGCTACTCTGTCACTACTGCTGTTACTTGCTACTTCTGTCACTACTACTGTTACTTGTTACTTTGATGTTACCTTCTACAAGACCCTTTTCCGGCGCCATTGATACAACAAGTCAGGAATAGCCTGCCGTCAACAGACCTTTTTCTGGCAGCGTTGCTATCATACCACTTTGCTACTGATACTTTGCTTGCAGATACTAATCTTTCAGGTGTGGTTGAATTGACAACTCAGCTGCTAATACTTGAGAATATTATTTCGCTTCCCCTTGAGTCGAATCAATAAATTTGGGTTGAATACTCTACCCTCGAAAACTGTTGCGATCCCCTACACTTGTGGGTTATCAGTGATGTTTTATTACCGAGTAGCCCCGAGATACTCTCCGTCATACAGAGTAAAAAATCCCAGTCTTGATCCATGCTAACTAAACGGACACCTTTAGAGATTCCTGTAGAGCACCTTTATAGTCACCCAGTTACGTTGCGACGTTTGGTACACACAAGGCATTACTCCAGTGTCAGTGAGTTACATGATCTCATGGTCAAAGGAATGTATACTTGACATGCATAAAATAGTAGCAACAAAATAACACGATCACATGTTATGTTTATAGTTTGGGTCTTGTCCATCACATCATTCTCTTAATGATGTGATCCCGTTATCAAGTGACAACACTTCTCCATGGCTAGGAAACCTTAACCATTTTTTATCAACGATCTAGTCAATGAGCTAGTCAACTAGATGCTTACTAGGGACAACCTTAACCATTTGTGTTTCCATTCAATACAATTCTAGCATGGATAATAAACGGTTATCTTGAAACAGGAAATATAATAGTAATATTTTTATTATTGCCTCTAGCGCATATTACCAATAGTCTCCCACTTGCACTAGAGTCAATAATCTAGCTTCACATATCTTGTGATTTATAATGTAATGAATCTAACACCCATACAGTTCTGGTGTTGATCATGTCTTGCTCGTGGAAGAGGCTTAGTCAGTGGATCTGCAACATTCAGATCTGTGTGCACTTTGCAAATATTTATGTCCTCCTCGTTGATGTAATTCCCGATGGCATTGAAGCGTCGCTTTATGTGTCTATTCCTCTTGCGGAACCTTGGTTCCTTGGCTAGAGCAATTGCACCAGTGTTGTCACAGAACAGATTTATTGGATCCAATGCACTTGGCACAACTCCAAGATTTGTTATGAACTGCTCTATCCAGACACCCTCTTTAGCCGCCTCCGAGGCAGCTATGTACTCCGCTTCACATGTAGGATCTGCTAGGACGCTCTGCTTGGAACTGCACCAGCTTACCGCACCCCATTGAGAATAAATACATATATGGTTTGAGACTTAGAGTCATCCGGATCAGTGTCAAAGCTTGCATCGATGTAACCCTTTATGACGAGCTCTTCGTCACCTCCATAATCAAGAAACATTTCCTTAGTCCTTTTGAGGTACTTCAGAATATTCTTGATTGCTGTCGAGTGCTCCATTCCTGGAATACTTTGAAACCTACATGCCATACTTATGGCAAGGCTGACATCCGGTCTTGTGCACATCATTGCATGCATGATAGACCATATGGCTGAAGCATAAGGGACGACACTCTTTGTTTCTCTATCTTCTGCAGTCAGTGGGCATTCAGTCTTACTCAACTTTATACCTTGTAACACACGCAAGAACCCTTTCTTGGATTGTTCCATTTTGAACTTCTTCAAAATATTATCAAGGTATGTGCTTTGTGAAAGTCCTATCATGCTAGTTGATCTATCTCTATAGATCTTAATGCCCAATATGTAAGGAGCTTCTCCCAGTTCCTTCATTGAAAACCTTTTATTCAAGTAATACTTTGTGCTTCCCAAAAGTTCTATATTGTTTCCAATCAACAATATGTCATCCATGTATAATCTTAGAAATGCTATAGAGCTCCCACTCACTTTCTTGTAAAATACAAGCTTCTCAAAAAACTTGTATGAACCCAAACGCCCTCATCACCTCATTAAAGCGCTGATTCCAACTCCAAGATGCTTGCACCAGTCCATAAATGTATCGCTGGAGTTTGCATACTTTGTCAGCATTCTCTGGATCGACAAAACCTTTCATTTGCATCATATACAACTCTTCCTTAAGAAACCTATTAAGGAACGCTGTTTTGACATCCATCTACCAAATTTCATAATCAAAAAATGCAGCTATTGCTAACATGATTCTGTCGGACTTAAGCATCGCTACGGGTGACAAAATCTCATCGTAGTCAACTCCTTGAATTTGTGAAAAGCCCTTTGTCACAAGTCAAGCTTTATAGACGGTCACATTACCGTCGGCGTCCGTCTTTTTATTAAAGAACCATTTGTTCCGAATGGCCTTTCGTCCTTCAGGTAATACTTCCAAAGTACATACTTTGTTTTCATACATAGATCATATCTCGGACTTCATGGCCTCTAACCATTTGTTGGAATCCGGGCCCACCATTGCTTCTCCATAGCTCGTCGGTTCATTGTTGTCTAACAATATGATAGATAAGACAGGATTATCGTACCACTCAGGAGCAGTACGTGCCCTTGTCGACCTACGAGGTTCGATAGCAACTTGATCTGAAGTTTGATGATCACCATCATTAGTTTCATCTTCAACTGGTGTAGCTTTGACAGAAATTTCTTTCTGTCTTGCGCCGGCATTTGGTTGAATCAAAGGTTCTACAACCTCATCAAGTTCTATCTTCCTCCCACTCAATTCTTTGGAGAGAAACTCTTTCTCAAGAGAAGATTCATTCTTAGCGACAAACACTTTGCCCTCGGACCTGAGATAGAAGGTGTACCCAACTGTCTCTTTTGGGTAGCCTATGAAGAAGCACTTTTCCGCTTTGGGTTCCAGCTTTTCAGGCTGAAGCTTTTTGACATAACCATCACATCCCCAAACTTTAAGAAACGACAACTTTGGCTTCTTGCCATACCATGGTTCATATGGTGTCATCTCAACGGATTTTGATGGTGCCCTATTTAAAGTGAATGCATCTGTCTCCAATGCATAGCCCCAAAATGATAACGAAAAATCAATAAGAGACATCATAGAACACACCATATCTAATAAAGTATGATTACAACGTTCAAACACACCATTACGTTGTGGTGTTCCAGGCGGTGTCAATTGTGAAACAATTCCACATTGTCTTAAGTGAGCACCAAACTCGTAACTCAGATACTCACCTCCTTGATAAGATCGTAGGAATTTGATCTTCTTGTTATGATGATTTTCAACTTCACTCTGAAATTGCTTGAACTTCTCAAACATTTCACACTTGTGCTTCATCAAGTAAATATAACCATATCTACTCAAATCATTAGTGAAGGTGAGAATATAACGATATCCACCGCGTGAATCTATGCTCATTGGTCAGCATACATCAGTATGTATGATCTCCAACAAGTCACTTGCATGCTCCATTGTTCCGGAGAATAGAGTCTTAGTCATCTTGCCCATGAGGCATGGTTCGCATTTGTCAAGTGATTCAAAATCAAGTGACTCCAAAAGCCCATCAGCATGGAGTGTCTTCATGCATTTTACACGAATACGACCTAAGCGGCGATATGTCTCCAACGTATCTATAATTTTTTATTGTTCCATGCTATTATATTATCTGTTTTGGATGTTTTATATGCATTAATATGTTGTTTTATATTATTTTTGGGACTAACCTATTAATCTAAAGCCTAGTGCCAATTTCTTTTTTTCCATGTTTTTGAGTATTGCAGATAAGGAATATTAAACGAAGTCCAAAAGGAATAAAGTCTCAGGAATTATTTTTCTTGGACCATACGAAACCCAGAAGACTTGGAGTAGGGGGCAGGGCACCTGCTGGGAGGCCACAAGCCTGTAGGGCGCGCCCTAGGGGGTGGTCGCGCCCCCTAGCTTGTGGGTCCCCTGTAGGTCTCCTAACCCTATTCTTCGGCCTATAAATTCCCAAATATTCCTCGCAGAAGGGAGCCATGAAAATACATTTACGCTGCCGAGAGCCTCTGCTGCCGTGAGATCCAATCTGGCAGCCTTTTTCGGTAATCTGCCAGAGAGGGAATTGATCACGTAGGGCATCTACATCAACTCCATTGCCCCTCGGATGATGTGTGATTAGTTCACCATAGACATACGAGTCCATAGCTAGTAGCTAGATGGCTTCTTCTCTCTCTTTGATCTTCAATACCATGTTCTTCATGATCTTCATGGAGATCTATCCGATGTAATACTCTTTTGTTGTGTGTTTGTCGAGATCCGACGAATTGTGAGTTCATGTTCAAATTATCTATGAATATTATTTGAGTCTCTTCTGAATTCTTATATGCATGATTTCATATCTTAGCAAGTCTCTTCGAGTTATTGGTTTGGTTTGGCCAACTAGATTGGTAATTCTTGCAATGGGAGAAGTGCTTAGTTTTGGGTTCAATCTTGTGGTGTCCTCACCCAGTGACATAGTAGGGGTAGCAAGGCACGTATTGTATTGTTGGCATCGAGGATAAAAAGATGGGGTTTTCATCATATTGCTTGAGTTTATCCATCTACACCATGTCATCTTACTTAATGTGTTACTCTGTTCTTCATGAACTTAATACTCTAGATGCAGGCAGGAGTCGGTCGATGTGTGGAGTAATAGTAGTAGATGCAGAATCGTTTCGGTCTACTTGACATGGAAGTGATGCCTATATGCATACCATTGCCTTGGATATCTTCATAATTATTCGCTTTTCTATCAATTTCTCGGTAGTAATTTGTTCACCCACCATATTATTTTCCTTTCTGAGAGAAGCCTGTAGTGAAACCTATGCCCCCGGGGTCTATTTTCCATATTATACTTTCAGATATATAAACCAAGAATACCAAAAATATCTTTCTGCAATTTATTTACTTTTGTTTCCACAATATTTTATATCTATCTCTATCAGATCTCATCCTTGCAAATAACTCTGAAGGGATAGACAATCCCTTTTTAGCGTTGGGTGCAAGTGTTTGATTGTTTGTGTAGGTACTACGATTGGGGCCTTGCTTCTTCCTCCTACTGGATTGATACCTTGGTTCTCAACAAACTGAGGGAAATACTTATCTACTTCGTTGCATCACCGTTTCCTTTTCAAGGGAAAACCAACGCAATCTCAAGAGGTAGCAAGAAGGATTTGTGGTGCCGTTGCCGGGGAGGATACTGATACGTCCCAAAGGTATCTATAATTTCTGCTTGTTTCATGATCTTTTGGGAGGCAATGTTATATGTTTTGCTACACTTTTATATCACTTTTGCACATATTTAGACTAACCTACTAACTAAGTGCACCCAGTGCCAGTTCCTGTCTGCTGATGTCTTTTTTGCACGGGCTTTTACCCAATTTTCCGAAGCCCGAAAAATCCCAAGAAAAATATATAAAAATCAGCATACCGGAAGCTTCTAGATCACCTAAGATTGGCCAGCGGGGGGCCAGGGGCGCCCAGGCGACCTGTAGGCGCGGCCCACCCCCTGGCCACGCCAAGAGGCCACCTGGGTGGGTCACATGCCCTCCGGTGCCCTCCTTTCGCCTATATTTACCCCTTGACGAGGAAAACCCTATACGTGATCCAGAATCATGAATTTCTCCATCATTCTGCTGCCACAACGCTTCCGAGATCGGGAGCGTCAGGAGACCTCTTCTGGTACCCTGTCGGAGGGAGGATTGACCTCAGGGAGCTTCTCCACCGCCATTGACGCTTCCCGGACCTGCCGTGAGTAGTCCTCCTTGGACCATGGGTCCATGACCAGTAGCTATGTGATGCCTTCTCTCCAATCTTGTGCTTCAATGGTTAGTCCTTGTGAGCTGCCCAACATGATCAAGGCATCTATGTAATTCTCTTGCTATTGCTATGCTTGATTTGTTGGGATCCGATGGATTATGAGATTATGTTCTTACTGTTATGAGTTATATATTTGATTATCCTTTTATATTATGTTCCTTAGTGATTCATGCATGTTATCCGTTACTATTTATTACTTTGGCCGAGTAGTAGATTGTAAATCTAAGAGGGAACATTATGCATGATTGTGGGTGCATACCCCTCGATGTCTATCTTGAGTGATAGAAACATGAGACTAGGGGATGTGTTGTTGCCACCAGGGAGGAAACAACGGTGCTTGTGACCGCGGTTGCAAGGATTGTTTACCTTACGCATATTTCGTTAATGCAGTTGTCCGTTGCTTTCAGTTTACACTTTGGATGGGTCTCGCAACTTAATACCTGCGAGATGTTCTCGATAGATTTCTCAAGGTGGAATATTAGTAAGTAGATGCTGATGAATAAACGGTCTACTTGTCTTGGCGTACTACCCATTACTATTGAGCCTCTAACTATCAAGTAGCATAATTAGCATTACGGTGCGTTCATAATTCTGTCAATTGCCCAACTATAATTTGTTTACCCAAGCATAGTTGTTTATCGTCTTTTGGGGGAGAGACATCACTAGTGAGCATCATGTGACTCCGGTCCATACCACCATCGTTTACACCTCCACTATTTACCGCTTTCATTTACCTTTCCATTGCAATCACTATTACTTTTCCCGCTTGTGTTTTGATCCTTTGCAAACTACAAGGCCGGAGACATTGACAACCTCTGTGTACTCGTTGGGAGAAAAGTTATTTGTGTGTGTGCAGGTCCATGTCTTCTGCTAGCGCCAGGGTAGGAAACACCTACTTGTTGAGCCTAGGAGTCCTCCTGGTTCGACAAACCTTACAGTCTCCATGTAAGGGAAAACTTGCTGCTGACTACATCTAAACCTTCCACTCGGGGTAACAAACGAGGAGCAAGAAGTATATACATCATCTCGTCATCAAGCGAAGTTTTTTGGCGCCGTTACTGGAGACTCCAGTCTTCAAGATAGGGGAGTTGCACGCTATCCTTTACCTTTGCCTTTTAGTCTTGTTAGCTTGCTTTCTAGTTTTTGCTTTAGAGTCTTATACCAAAAACCACAAAAAAATTAGTTGCTTTGTTCTTGCTTGTTGTTGCTGCTATGAGTTCCACTAAGAACACCGAGTTGTGTGACTTCACTAGTCACAACAACAATGATTATACCTTCTCTTCTATTTATCTATTTACCACTAAGGGTCCTTTTACAAATAAACCTTGTGACTATACTAGTCATTATAGATAATTATGCCCTTGGCATGGTTGCCCCGGGAAGCCACGGGATGTTTGGTTCGAAGTTGCTCCTAAACGTCCCCAAACTTGGGAAGACGTCCAAACTCTTATAATAGAGAGCAAATCAAACATAGAGGACACTACAAGAAATATGTCAACTAATGGCCTTCAATATTGGTCACTGAATGGTCATTGATTTCCATTTGTGACCTTTTTATGACCAAAAACAGAAGGTCTAAACCTGAGGGTCTTTAATGAACTATAACGACCTTTTTTCTGGATTGGTCATAGGATTTTATGACCAAACAGAAGGTCGTAGGTTTAATGACCAAATGATTTGGTCACTAGAAATCTTCCCGCACCACGTCAGATCCACCGTGGCAGGTTGACGTGGCAGAATTATGACCAAATGAAAAGGTCGTAAATAAGATTCAGCCCGGTCCATTCCGGTCGTCTACATGGGCCGGGCCCAATAATTTGGCCTTTTATTTTCTGGGATAGAATATTTTACTGAGCAGGTTTTTTATTAGTCCACTTTTCTTTTGGGCCTTGGCCTACTCTTTTTAGTCCAGTTCTTCTTTGGACCTTGGCCTACTCTTTTTTTAGGCCCAAGCCTTTTTGGACAAATTCTAATTTGGGCCTTGGCCTACTCTTTTTTAGGCCCAAGCCTTCTTAGTCTATTTCTTGTTTGGGCCTCGGCCTTTTTGCTGTCCAAACTAACTTTAGTGCCCAAACAAAATGGTCCAAACAAAACTTAAATAATTGACAACTTCATAGGTGCACAGCTTCACAAAATACTTCATCACGTTCACAAGTTCAAATAGAGCAAGACATTGTTTCATCACCAGAATGACCAATCAAGTGGGCTAACTTCATCATGTTCTTGAGAAGTTAGCCCACTTCATTGTTTCTAGGACAGGTTCTACGACAGGTTCAACTTCTACAATGCTTTAGCGCCGAAGAGAGCCATCAAGTGGGCTAACTTCTCTTCATGTTCCCGAGACTTCTTGCGCAGTAGCTCAAGTTCCTTGTCGCGTGCAGCTTCATATTCTTCCGCGTTTAGCTTGATTGCTGCACATTTCTTCTTGCATCACTTCAGCTTGAAGCTCCGACCTCTCCGGCTTCTGCTGAAGATCACGAACATGAGCAGCCACAACAGCAGTTCCTTTGACAGAGTTGTTACTAGATGACTTGAGCCCAACATTCCTGAGGAATGTGCTTTGCTTGACTTCGGTCTTGAGCACTTCTTCAACAATCTCAACATCAGACTTTGGTTCTTCACCTTCTGGTACCGGCGCGTCCTTCGTTTTTTCCATCTCAAGCTAGCATATGGAGGAAAATGATAGACATTAGTGGCAGATCTATTTCACATTCTGCAAGAGAAACCAAACAAGAATACCACCAAACCAGACCAAGAAATGGATTATTTGAAGTAATCAAACCAGCACACAAAATCTATATGTAGATATTTTACTCAAACTCAAACAGAAGTAGATGATAACTACTAAACTTAGAGCATTATTTGAATCTAGCTACAGCAAGTGTACACACAAGCTAGCATATGGAGGAAAATGATAGACATTAGTGGCAGATCTATTTCACATTCTACAAAAGGAACCAAACAAGAATGCCACCAAACCATACCAAGAAATGGATTATTTGAAGTAATCAAACCAGCACACCACATCTATATGTAGATATTTTACTCGAACTCAAACAGAAGTAGATGATAATTACTAAACTTAAAGCATTATTTGAATCTGGCTACAGCAAGTGTACACACTTATGTGATCTAGAGACATGCAATCGGAACAATATGGTGGTTCTATATAATATGGCTTCTTTGTTGAGAACTAACATTCAGATCAATTTTCATCATATCATAAAAATGCAACAAATAGCTACAGCAAATTCTGATATCTTTGTTGAGAACTGTACAACAAATTCCTATATCTTTGTTGAGATACCAAACCTATCTTAGGCTCTAGCAAACAGCATCAAATCATGGAACATAGTGTGTGTTCTTGCTGGTTGTGAATCAAACAGGGCTGAGGTCTATAGACAAAAGTTTGAACGAGCTGGACAAAAGCATGGAGTGACTTACTATAGCAATCTTGACTGGCTCCGAAAACCCGTGCTTCTTGCTGTTGTGGGTGGCCTTGAACAAGTCAATCGCAGACAGCTCCTCACCCTTATGCTCTTCTTTCTGAAATGTTTTTCAAAAAAAATTGAAATGTTATTCAGCAAGAATAAGAAATTATATTCAACGAGGATCAAACGGTAAGGTCTTTAGAAAAAGGTACTCATGGTGGCAAAAATGTGTGCGGTGTAGTGCGTGGAACTAGTTCTCTGTTGGTACACGACCTTTTCTCGATTAATCTTGTTCGACACACAGGTTTCCTACAAAAACGCATAATGTTATTTGCCAAGTTGAAAGAAAGTGGAATAGGAAGTAGTATAGTAGGACAATACGAGTCTGAGCATATTTGATTTGGAAATATTTCAGTTATCCTGCACTAGCACAAGTACATGAACAACTAGTGCTATATAAGAGTCGGTGTATTACATATGGTGTTGATTTTGAAAGTTGATGATCTCTATTGTTCCTAATCTGATCAGAAACATGGAAGAGGAAGAAGCGGACCTTGGCCCATTCCCATCCTAATGTGCAGAACATAAATCAGCAAACAAAGCATATACATACCTTGTGTCTTGGGGTAGACCACATCTCCACCAGAGCTTGCCATTCACCGTCCGTCAGATCTGGCACCAGAGACTTGGTGCTCACTTTGTTTGCTGCTACGGTATCAAAATACTTCTTCTTGATATTATGGCGTCAATTCTTTGAACTTTTAAGCAGAACATCTTTTCACACGTACTTGATGGTCTCCGAGTCTGTGTTTATCTCAAAAAATTTGCCTACCAAGACAGCAAACAAGGAAGGAACAACATTAGTGATCATTAACTACAAAACAGAAAGTAGAGTAGCACATTAACTATAAAACAAGTAGCTTACAGCAACTTTCCCAATGTAGTCCTCCACTAGAGTAGCATTATTTTTGTATTCCTTGAAGTGAGGAAGAACCGGCAGATGGCTTCTTGCAACGAGTCCACACTCAGAAGCAAACTTTGCTGCCTATAAAGGCTTCTCTGGACGCTTCATCCCTTGGGCAATTTGGATAGGCACCTTTGTGCCAAGCGACTTGGTGATTCTCTCTAGCCCTTTGCCCTTTCTAATTCTATGCTTGTTAGTCATTGCATCTGAAAATGAAATTGAACTCGTAAATTAGAAGAGAAATTGACAAATGCAGGAATGGTTCTGCTAAACAGGTAAGCATACATGATCACTTCCATTTGCAAAATGCACTAGTAAAAGAGAAGGTGAACTTGCCTGGTTGAAGCACAAGCTGCTGTTCTTCTTCACTGACGACATCACTCCTGTCAATAGAAGGTGCACCATGCGTGAGGCGTACGCAGACAGTGCCACTTCCATCCGTGCAGAGAGTGGTTTCTTCGTCCATCGGTGAAAACTCACCACGCATTTCCACCGAGCTCTCAAAGTCTATGCCTAGTGGACTTTCCTGATGGTCCGTCGTAGCCGCCATAGTTGCTTTCTGCCTTGTGACTCTATCAGGTTCATCAGGTTCCAGGATCCTCTTTGTTTGTCCTGGAGGTGGGGCCATCACCCTTCCTGGAGGCATTGCAGCAGATGCTTCTGAGCTCTTCCTATTCTTGCTGGTTGTCTTCTTAACACCAGGCCTCTTCGTTCTAGATTCCTTCAGTGCCTTGTATAAATAGCACAGAAAAAAATTAGATCACAAGATAAATATGTGAGCAGAAGGAAACACAGAGCATACAAGAACCCGAACCCTCCAAGCAAAACAGAGTTTGCACCTTAACAGTCTTGTGCACTACAACTTCATCCTCCTTAGGATTGTACTTTGGGTCATAACTGATAACTCCACTACCTTCTTGAACCCCATTAGTTGTACCTTCTTGTACATCATTTGTTTTCCTAATCATTGACGCTATTGCATCAATGCCAAGGTACTAGAATATCCGATTGTTCCTCATCATATTTCTAGCCCTAACCTTCTCGTACTCGGTGAGAGGATGCTCATCTTTGCAAGGCAAAGTGAACATAATTATTAGGTTAATTGTTGGAATGCATGGACAGACAACCAAACATATCTTATGATATTTTATTATCATTTAGTCCTACTTATTCAGCTAAGGAAGAGTAACAGCACACAGGCACAGCTAAGCCATCGAATTCAGATTACACCAATACATTTGCATAATAAAATCTGACAGTATTTTACATCACTAGCCTCCAAGATATTTTACTTAGCATATTACATTTCACTTAGCATATTAAGACACATTTTATAAATCTGACATTATAACCACAAGGAGCAACTTGCATACCACTGGTTGGCCTCGGGTTTGACCTTGTCATCCTTGACATGGATGATCTTGAGGTGGTGCTTGCAAAATAGAATAAACAACAATCAGATACAATAGGGATAAAGTAAAATGATGCACTTATATCAATAAAGGAAAGCATTTAGACGAGCATGCACATACATGTAATACATGTGAAGCAAACTTGTTGGATCAACAATATAGTGATGTAGTTAATGCATTAGTACTAATACATGTAAAACACTTGGACCAGCATGCACATACACGTGTAGCAATGAACATACAGTTAATGCATCAGTACTAAACTGACAGTTGAAGCAAGCAACTAAATTGAAGCACTTGGACTAGCATGCACATACAAGTGTAGCAATGCATCAGTATTAAAACATGTGAAACAGGAGGTAGTAATGTACTAAACTGATATTTGAAGAAAACTATATATGTGGAGCAATGCATTAACTATTTACAACAATTACTTTTATGTTTTAACTTGAAATTTTATCCATGTACCTGCAATCATCTATAAGCAAAGTAATTACTCAACTGTATCCCTAATGGAGGCAAACATATGCATTCATAGCAACTGGTTTCCCAACATTTGGTGAATAAAGAAGCAAGCAAGCAAAGTGCATAAGTGCTACTAATACAAGCAAGCAAGCAAGCAAAGTGCATAAGTGCTACTAATACAAGCAAGCAAGCAAAAGAAGTGTTACTGATAGAAACAAGCATAGTGCTACTGATAGAAACAAGCAAGCAAGGAAGAAAATTGAAGAGGAGCAAGCAAGCAAGTACTGCTGATACCAACCCTAGTAGCTTGTTCTCCAAGTGCTACCGATACAAGCAAGTATTGCTGATGGAAACTCTAATTAACCATGTATGCTAGCAAGCAAGCAAGCCATAGTAGTCAAGCAACATGAACATGAACCCTAACCCCATGAAGCAGACTACCAGAGGGCGATAGAACGAACCACTAGGAATAAATCCCATGAACATGAACAAGAACCTCCAGGAGCTCCTAGATTGACTGAATCCTAACCCTAGATCGACCAGCTAGGGGATGTACCCCCATTTGTTACCCATCACAAATGCAGGACCGCATGATCCAGACCCATTGATCCAGCCCCATGACAACTACAACCCTAACCCCATGAATCTACAGAACCACGTCAACAGACATATTAACCCCATGAACCCTAACCCTAACCCCATGAATGTACCGAACCATCCCCATTGATCCAGCCCCACGAACCCTAGAAGAACACATGAGGGGGATCTATCAAACCCTAGAAGATCTAGATGTAGTCGTAGCCGTCGACGTCGATGTAGATGTAGACGTCGTCGTCGATGTAGATGTAACTGTCGACGTCGTCGATGTAGTCATCGTCGGGTAGAGGGGAGAGGGGCGGAGGGGCGGCGCGGAGCACGGGAGGGGCGGCGGGGTGGCACGGAGCAGGGGAGGGGCGTAGGAGTGGGGAGTGGAATGGATCCCGCGTGGGTAGTGGGGAGTGGAATGGAGAGGGGAGTGGGAGAGGGAGTGGTGGGTCCCGCCTGGTAGTAGGAGAGGGAGTGGAGGGAAATTTTGGTGGGGTGAGAGGGAAAATTTGGTGGGGTGGGAGGGAAAATTTTCACTAGTTTTTTGGGGTTTGGAGGTAGACTTTTTCTTTTTCTTTTTTATAAACATTGTAGAAATAATGGTTAAAATCATACCGAATAGTTCAAGAAGACATCGGTACTCAAATTTATATATGTTTTCTAGTTGGCAGGTCACATGTGATGATGCGACACGAAGGTTTCCCATTTTTTTGATTTCTTTTTGAATTTTTCATGGCCATTTGAAAATGTGGTCGAAACGGCGGGCATGACCGTTCCTACCTAGTGGTCGAATCTTGGAAACCTTTTGGAGTTTCTATGATTAAATAGATACTTGTGTACCTAGAAATGATTTTTGGAAAAATAAAGAGGAAACTATAAGGCAGCCGCAGTTCAAATTTGACCAGCTTCCAGCTGATTCGACATAGATTTGTCTTTTTCATGAGAGATGGATAAAAGCTTTTGACACCCAACCATCTTTTCAATTGTACATTAAATATGGCCTAGTATGTTAGCAAAATAATTTGGACCAATTTTGAAACAAATATATGGTAGGTCCTTCACAAAAAAACTCATTTCGGGCACTTGAAAAATGAAAAATGAATTTTTCATCCAAGGAAGATGAAAACTTCCTTAATCAACATTGTTTGTCATTCCAACATGAACCGTTATGAAAAATATGAGACCATTTCAAAAAACTATGCCATGAATATGGCCATGAGATTGATCATGTGGCTTAAAAACCATGAATCTTCACACATGATAGCTCATTTGTGTGCACAGTTTTTAAAAATAATTGTCGTATTACAAGTTTATTATTTTACATGGTAACTTTATCACATATGATGACATAATGCAAAGGTTTCCCATTTTTTGATTTTTTTGAATTTTTCATGCTCGTTTCAAAATGCTGTCGAAACGGCACGCATGACCGTTCCTACCTAGTGGTTGAATCTTGGAAACCTTTTGGTGTTTCTATGATTAAATAGATACTTGTGTACCTAGAAATGATTTTTGGAAAAAATAAAGAGCAAACTATAAGGCAGCCGCAGTTCAAATTTGACCCGCTTCCAACTAATTCGACATAGATTTGTCTTTTTCATGAGAGATGGATAAAAGCTTTTGACACCCAACCATTTTGTCAATTGTACATTAAATATGGTCTAGTATGTTAGAAAAATTATTTGGACCAACTTTGAAACAAATATATGGTAGGTCCTTCACAAAAAACTCATTTCGGGCACTTGAAAAATGCAAAATGAATTTTTCATACAAGGAAGATGAAAACTTCCTTAATCAAAATTGTTTCTCATTCCAACATGCACCATTATGCAAAATATGAGACCATTTAAACAAACTATGCCATGAATATGGCCATGAGATCGGTCATGTGGCTTGAAAGCCATGAATCTTCCCACATGATAGCTCATTTGTGTGAACACTTTTTAAAAATAATTGTCGTATTACAAGTTTATTATTTTACATGGTAACATTATCACATATGATGACATAATGCAACGGTTTCCCATTTTTATGAATTGTTTTGAATTTTTCATGCCCGTTTCAAAATGCGGTCGAAACGGCACGCATGACCGTTCCTACCTAGTGGTTGAATCTTGGAAACCTTTTGGTGTTTCTATGATTAAATAGATACTTGTGTACCTAGAAATGATTTTTGGAAAAAATAAAGAGCAAACTATAAGGCAGCCGCAGTTCAAATTTGACCCGCTTAGAGTTGATTCGACATAGATTTTTCTTTTTCACGAGAGATGAATAAAAGCTTTTGACACCCAACCATTTTGTCAATTGTAAATTAAATATGGCCTAGTATGTTAGAAAAATGATTTGGACCAATTTTGAAACAAATATATGGTAGGTCCTTCACAAAAAACTCATTTCGGGCACTTAAAAAATGAATTTTTCATACAAGGAAGCTGAAAACTTCCTTAATCAACATTTTTTGTCATTCCAACATGCACCATTATGAAAAATATGAGACCATTTAAACAAACTATGCGATGAATATGGCCATGAGATTGATCATGTGGCTTGAAAGCCATGAATCTTCACACATGATAGCTCATTTGTGTGAACAATTTTTAAAAATAATTGTCGTATTACAAGTTTATTATTTTACATGGTAACTTTATCACATATGATGACATAATGCAAAGGTTTCCCATTTTTTGATTTGTTTTGAATTTTTCATGCCCGTTTCAAAATGCGGTCGAAACGGCAGGCACCGTTCCTACCTAGTGGTTGAATCTTGAAAACCTTTTGGTGTTTCTATGATTAAATAGATACTTGTGTACCTAGAAATGATTTTTGGGAAAAAATAAAGAGCAAACTATAAGGCAGCCGCAGTTCAAATTTGACCCACTTCCAGCTGATTCGACATAGATTTGTCTTTTTCACGAGAGATGGATAAAAGCTTTTGACACCCAACCATTTTGTCAATTGTACATTAAATATGGCCTAGTATGTTAGAAAAATGATTTGGACCAATTTTGAAACAAATATATGGTAGGTTCTTCACAAAAAATCTCATTTCGGGCACTTGAAAAATGAAAAATGAATTTTTCATACAAGGAAGATGAAAACTTCCTTAATCAACATTGTTTGTCATTCCAACATGCACCCTTCTGCAAAATATGAGACCATTTCAACAAACTATGCCATGAAATAGGGTTTTCAGGTTGTGTTGTTTAATTTATCGTTACTTATCTTACCAAAATAACAGATTTTGATAATAAATTGCGTGACTTTGTACATCATTGATGTGTTATTGTACATTATTGACTTTGTACACTATTCAACCAAGGAGCATCCATGAGCAAGCACAAAAACAAATAATTTTATCTTTCATCCTTGAGCATCCATGAGCATGCACAAAATTTTATCAGGCACACCACCATCATACTTAAAAGTGAACTACTAGTTCAACACTATCTTACTTAAAAGGTTTACACTAAAAAGATTAAAGCGGTGAAGTAGTAGTTCAACACCATCATACTTAAAAGTGAAGTAGTAGTTCAACACCATCAGGTTCTTAAGATCTTCATTACTTCTTCTTCCCCTTCTCCTTCATCATCCTGATGCGCTTAGAGCGGCGAAGCCCCAGGCTAGGCTGTGGGATGTACTCCTCTACCACAATTGGCATGGTCCTGTCGCCCAGCTGTGGGATCACCATCGCGAGGCCATCGTCAGGCACCACCACCATAGCGAGGTCATCGTCAGGCACCACCACCGTCACGAGGTCATTGTCAGGCACCACCACCATCGCGAGGCCATCGTCGGCCACCACCTCATCATCCCTACTCTGCTCCTCTTCTTCCCCACTCTGTTCCTCCTCATCCTTGTTGTTGTTGTTGCTGTAGCCAGAGTCGCTGCTGCTTTTGCTATAGCTAGAGTCGCTGTTGTTTTGCTATAGCACCTATTGATGTAGCCAGAGTCGCTGCTCCTGCTCCCATTGCCTTGCCAAATGCATTTTTTTAACAATGCGTGTGAGACATAGCCTAATGGAGAGGAAGAAGAGACAGAGCATACTGGCATCATCGTCGTCCTGGTAGCGCTTGTGACACATAGTCGTGTCGAACACCTTCATGGTGAACATGGTGTTGTCGTCGTACCTGAAGACAAGGAAGTACCCATGCCGCAGGTCGTAGGCACGGACGAACTGCTTCCAGCCACGATCTAGGTACATGCTTCCATAGGTGTCGAACACCACCTCCACGTCCCACAGCCTGCGAAGCCCGTTGCCGGCCTGCCGCGGCTTCATGTTCTGTGGCCGATGGCCGTCCAGCATCTTCACAAAATTGTGAGGCAGCACGTGCCTACTGGAGGATTTCTCAAGTATAATCGTGAAGAACTCGATACCTTCCAAGTCAGCCATCTCACTTGGTGTGGCAGAGCGCAGCCGACGGCGTCGGCCTCCCCCCATCTGTAGTAAAGACACAACTGTAGAAAACTGTCATAAAAATACTGAAACTGTTCTAACAAGTTAAATACAAAAAGACACAGCTGTAGTTTATTGCAGAAAAATGGAATGGAACTTCCATCAAGTAAAACTAAACCTAGCATCGACGGGACAGAAAAGACACATTTTGGCCATATGATGAGCAACCAGAAATACAGACGAAAAAAACTAATTGACCTAGGCCAGCAATCGCACGCATACATCACCAATCCTAATCAAATCCAATCTAGGCGGCAGCAAGAACCCTAATCTAAACAGTAGCAGAAAACCTTATAGTTGTAGGAAGGATTTGGTGGATTCATACCTCAGGAGAGAAGAAGGAGTAGCCGACGGAGAGAGAGGAAGGAGTCAGCGGCGATGGGAGAGTAAGGAGTCGGCAGCGGTGGGAGATGAAGGAGCCGGCGGCGGTGGGAGAGGAAGGAGCCGTTGGCAGAGAGGAGGAGTGAGTCAAGTGGAGAGGTGGAGTGGGGAAGAGAGTGGGTCGACTTGTCAGCGAGTGGGGAAAAGAGTGGGTCGACTGGTTTGATGTATTGAAAAGAGTGGGCATAGAGTAGAAAACCAACAGCCTGTTCCTAGCCGAGTGGTAGAAACCCAGTGAAATGAGCTCCAGGTCGTGGGTTCGAGCCCCCGCTCGCGCATTATTTTTTGGCGAAAACAACAGCAACAAGCAACATCTCAGCAAACAGTTCGGAAAACTTCAGGAACAGCAACCGTTCTGAAAACAACAGCAACATGCAACATCTCAATTCAGTTCTCTAATGTAGATAGCAACAGCTCTCTGATGTAGTTCTGAAAATAGCTCTGAAAACAACATCTCAATTCAGTTCAAAAAAACTTCAGCAACATCACAACCAACACTTTGCAATATTTTGCATTACAACACAACAGTTTGAATCAGGATCACATCACAACCAACAGTTCTCACCAAAACTAAGAAAATGGCACCAAAACTACATCATTTTGCCTCTCCGCCCATTTCTAAATACAACATTTTGCCTCTCCAGCCATCATGATCACCAAAACTACATCATTTTGCCTCTCCAGACATCATGATCTTCACCACCTGCCTCTCCATCACTACAACCATCAGTCTCATGCATTTTGCTACCTGGAGAGAATTGTAGTACAAAAACTGCATCAGGATCACAACAACAAAAACTATAAGAAGGTTGATCACCAATCAAAACAAGGAACATGTAGTAATAGCTTTAAATCACCAAGGAGACAATATTTACCTTCATGTCTATTCGCTACTCATCATCGTCGATACCAAAACCAGGAACTCTATGCCCACTTCTGTTTTTCTCATCGTCACTACAATATTGCAGCATAGTATGATCAGTCCTGTTTTCCTCATCCTCGCTCTCATGTCCATCCGCTACCACCTTTCTTCTTTTCTTGATGCCTTCAACTGTTGCAGCATCAATGAGAACACATTCCCGGTCCCTACGCACTCTGCTTTGCATCAGAACTTCCATAGAGTCATCACCAGCTTGCATCGGAACTTCCGCACAGTCATCATCCTGATATGTTAGGCCACTACCACCGGGGCCCTTTTCCACTTCAGTTTCAGTTTCAGTCAAACTCCACAAGTGTCTGTGCTCAAAGTTTTGCACAACTCGCCATTTTCCGTGCAGAAGAGTGTCTGGCAGGTAAAACACCATTGTTGCTTGTGCTGTTAGAATAAAGGGACCACTCTTATACTAGCACCTTGAAGTGTTGATGCTTTTGAAGTGGCCATCATACTTGACACAAGAGCGTCTCTTCTTCTTGTTACCAAGATCAAACCAGTCACAGCGAAATAAGACAAGCGAGCGATGGATGCCTCCACTAGAGTTGTACTGCAACTCTATGATGCTTCTCAGCTGACCATAGAAGTCAATGTTCTCACGATCATGTGACCCCTCAGTGACGATTCCACTATTTTGTGTCTTCCTTTTTTCCTCGCGATCAACGGTGTGGTATCGGACACCATCAGCAATGCATGCTGAATACACTCGCACTCGCTTATCCGGTAAGGATGCCAAAGCAAATAGATCATCACTGACTTTCTTCTCCTCATGCAACTTTCCAACATGATTCTTAAACCATTTAGCAAATCCATTGGCAACCCTTGTATCAACATTGATCTGGCTTTCTTCCTGATTTAGCTCTTCCTTGCATTTCCTGCAATGCCAACAAAACATGTGAATTAAAATATTAGGCTGGTGCCAACAACCCAAGCAAAAGTAAATAAATAACGAGTGCACAAGATATAACGTACTCGATATATGGTATAACCTTGGCGCAATTGCTGAACACATACCAAACCATCTTGTCATACTCATCACCAGCCTCCAAGTATCGCGAGGCTCCAAGAAAGTTCACACCATGGTTGAAAACCGAGACATCACCACTATGCGAATCAGACCGCTCTCTATTTCTGCCCAGTCGGTTCCATCTTGTTTCCACATCGCCAAAGTATCTAGAGGAAAAAGTCAAGCACTCGTCAACGACATATGCTTCAGCAATCGAACCTTCAGGTCTTGCCGTGTTTCGCACATAATGCTTACAAGTAAGCAGCCTTCTTTCGATTAGGTACATCCAACCGTATTGCACAGGGCCTCTAAGCATTGCCTCTTTTGGTAAGTGCACCACCAAATTGACTATCACGGTGAAGAAAGTTGGAGGGAAAATCTTCTCAAGCTTGCAAAGAATAATTGGGATTTGATGGGGTTATAGTCCCAGGGTAGGGTCATAGGCCTGCCCTATAGGTTCTACCAAAGGACTGCCCTTCATAGAGGACAAGACCCTTAGACAGTTCCGACTGAACTAAGGACTCCCCCCATCATCCAGTCGGTGACGAACATTCGGAGCGTATTTAACGTACCGACTGAATTCCACTCTGTACATCGTAACCTCCCAGGAGGGCAACGGTCATACGTTTTCATACACCATTATTAACATTTAAGGCGTACGTTACCTGTAATGTAGGCATTTACTCGCCACTATTCCACCCCTGTCCACCGGGCCATTATGAAGGGCAGCGCACTCTATATAAGCCGCCCTTCCCCACTGGTGCAGGGGTTGGCATTTACTGTAATCCATATTCCACTCGACACTAAGCTCTCAAAAGCACTGAGACGTAGGGCTTTTACCTCCACCGTAGAGGGGCCTGAACTCATACATCCTCGCCGTAGCTAAGGCTCTGCCCATCCTTTCATACCCTACACATCTACTGTCAGACTTATACCCACAACAGTTGGCGCCCACCGTGGGGCAGGCGTCTAAGCGACTTCCGGCGAGTTTGCAACTTCATCTTTTCATCATGTCGTCCGGCGGAGATTTGTGCATGGGTCATGAGATACTCTTTGGTGCACTCTCCTTCATCATCGACGATTCGGCATGGCTTCGGGATGCGCCTCTCGACGTCGAGGCGCTCCCCAATCGCGGGGCTACGCATTTCCGTGCCGGTGCCCGCGGCGTCCTTCTTCTCCAGCAATCGGCCCCGATGTCGATCTTCGCCCCCGTCACGCGCCGCAACAAGCGGTCCTGCCGTCTGCGGCTCCAGCGTTGGGTGCGAAATGCCCAGGCGCAACAGAACGCGTCCCATCAAGTGGTGGTCCTCGAGTCGGTTGTGGTCGCGCCGCCGTCCCAGTGCTTGGACTCAGTTCCGACTGAGTTACCTTCCGAGTACTTGGGTCGCGGGCCTGCGGCCGAAGTTCTCATGGTCTATTCCCATGAAAGTCCCCACCGGACTGGTCGGAACGAGCACGAGGTCAGCGAATCATCCAGCGCTCGCCGTCAACACCACCGTTCTGCCAGTCGACGCACTCGTCAGAGCAACGTTGAGGTGTTACGCACACCCGTCCTCAACCTGGCTGCCGCTTCCAAGATAGTCGATTCCCTCCAACCGACTGATTCAGAGGCTGGTAGAGGGATCGAGCAGATCCGCGCCCTGTTGCATACGGAGCAGCAGCAAAATTCGGCGGTCTCCCAGTCGCACAACAGGATCCCCAATAGTTCTGTTCACGCGAACACGCATCGGTCGGTTTTCAGCCCCGACTCTCATCAGCGACGCAGAGGGGGTAGCCGTTCCATGAATCTCGAAGATCGTCGCCGTTCACGCACCCCTCCGCGGGGTGGGCCTTACGGGCCCCGGCATCACGATGATCGGCGTTCGATCGGTGACGCGTATGATCCAAGGCCCGACGCAAGAGGGTACATCGCCCAGAAGAAGGTCGACAGGAGTCGAGCCCACCGTGATGGTCACGATAGAGACCGTCCGAGTGGAAGCAGGACCATCATCTCTGGTCCCGAGTGCTTCAGTCGGGCCATCCGTTCAGCTCACATCCCTCCCAACTTCCGATTGGCGACGGGAATCAGCAAGTTCACAGGAGAGTCCAAGCCAGAAATGTGGCTAGACGACTACCGAGTGGCGGTCCAGATCGGTGGTGGAGATGACCATGTCGCCATGAAACATCTCCCCCTGATGCTCGACGGCTCGACACGAGCGTGGCTGAACCAGTTGGCTCCATCAAGCATCTACAGCTGGGTAGATCTGTCCCGAGTCTTCATCAGGACCTTCGTGGGCACGTGCAAACGCCCTGCTTGTCTCGTGGAGCTCCAGCACTGTGTCCAGAAGCAGAATGAGCCCCTGCATGATTTCATCGAGCACTGGACGACCCTCTACCACACGGTGGAGAACGTTACAGAGCACCAAGCAGTCTGCGCCTTCAAGGCAGGCGTGCGGTACAGAGATTTGTACCTGAAGTTCGGTCGGACAGGTGACATCTCCATGAGAAAGATGATGGAGATAGCCGCACGCTATGCAAATGGCGAAGAAGAGGACCGCATACGTAGCGGCAACCATAAGGCAGTCGCCGATGGAGATGGGAACAGCAGTCGGAAGCAGAAGCAGAAAGCTCCATCCACTCTGCACGCAGAGGTAGCAGCCGTTACAAATGCCAAGTTCAAGGGCAAAGCTCAGTACACCCCCAAGCAGAAACAATTCGGAAATTCCATCCTGGATCAGCCATGTCCAATCCACACGAAGATGGACGAAGAAGGCAACGCCATATTCCCGAAGCACACCACTCGGCAATGTCGCCTCCTCATCCAAGGGTTCGGCAAAGGGCAGCCGAGTGAAAAGGACAACGAGCAGGATGATGAGGACAAGGAGGATCCATTCCCCCAAGTCCATGCAACATTGATGATTTTTGCTGACGTGGAAAGCAAGAGTCGACTGAAGCTGGTGAACAGGGAGGTGAACATGGCAACCCCAACCAACCCCACGTTCCTCAACTGGTCTCAGACTGCGATCACCTTTGATCAGTCGGACCATCCAGCACACGTGCCCACCCCAGGGAGGCAGGCTCTGGTCGTCGACCCGGTGGTGGAAGGAGTCCAACTGCGCAAAGTCCTCATGGACGGCAGCAGCGGCTTGAACATCATGTACGCCGACACTCTCAAGGGGATAGGCATTCCGATGTCCAAACTTAGCGAGAGCAGCATGCAGTTCCACGGAGTCGTCCCAGGACGAAAGGCCAAGTCACTCGGCCAAATCGCGTTGGACGTCGTTTTCGGCTCCGACAAGAACTTCCGCAAGGAAAAACTGACATTCGAGGTGGTGGACTTCCAGAGTGCATACCATGCGATTCTGGGTCGTCCGACGTATGCGCGTTTCATGGCCCGTCCATGTTACGTGTATTTGAAGCTGAAGATGACGGGTCCCAAAGGTGTGATCACGGTCACAGGCAATCGGCAGCGGGCCGAGGAGTGTCTACAGCACGGGTCGAGGATTGTCGATCAGCAGATGGCTATCCCCGAGCTGGATGAGTACAAGAAGACCGCCGACCCCGCTGACTTGATGCGTTCGAAGAAGCCAGCTTCGGAGTCCGCATTCCAGTCGGCGGGAGACACAAAGAAAGTCAGCATCCACCCGACGGACGACGCCGCTGCCCCGACGAACATCTCCACCACCCTTGATCCAAAATAGGAAGCCGAGCTCATCCAATTCCTCCGTGAGAACTGGGACATTTTCGCATGGAAGCCCGCTGACATGCCAGGTGTACCCAGGGAGTTGGCTGAGCACCGACTGCATGTGGATCCTGCTTCTTGGCCCGTCCGAGAACGCCTGTGTTGGTCCACCGCGCACAAAAGGAAGGCAATCGGAGAGGAGGTGGCTAAACTTTTGGCGGCCAACTTCATTCGCGAGGTACACCACTCCGAGTGGCTCCCAATGTTGTCATGGTGCCCAAGAAGGACAAGTCTCTCTGTATGTGCATCGATTTCAAGCATCTCAATAAGGTCTGCCCGAAAGATCATTTCCCGCTCCCCCGCATTGATCAAATTGTTGATTCGACTGCGGGCTGCGAGCATTTATCATTCCTTGATGCCTATTCGGGCTATCATCAGATCCGTCTGTATGGTCCGGATGAATTAAAAACAGCCTTCATCACCCCCATTCGGGTGTTTCTTCTACATCAATATGCCATTCGGTTTGAAGAATGCAGGAGCAACTTTTATGCGCATGATCCAAAAATGCCTCCTTGACCAGATCGGTCGAAATGTGGAGGCATATATGGACGATATCGTAGTCAATTCACGCAAAGGTTCCGACCTGCTGACTGACTTGGCAGAAACATTCGCCAACCTACATAGGTACGATATCAAGCTCAACCCAGCCAAGTGTTCATTCGGCGTTCCCAGCGGGAAGTTACTCGGTTTCTTTGTTTCCGAACGAGGGATCGATGTCAACCCCGAAAAGATCGGGACCATCATCTGAATGGAGCGGCCGGTCAAAATACATGATGTTCAAAGGCTCACAGGTTGCCTAGCGGCTTTAAGTAGGTTTATCGCTCGACTCGGGGAGAAGGAGTTACCTCTATACCGACTCATGAAGAAATCAGATACTTTCGAGTGGACAGACGAAGCCCAAATTGCATTCGACGACCTCAAAGCCCTGCTTTCCACCGAGCCAGTTCTTACTGCCCCGCTCAGTAAAGAACCCCTTCTTCTGTACATCGCGGCTACAAATCAACTCGACAGCACTGTTCTCACAATCGAAGGCGAAGAAGAAGGCAAAGCATACAAGGTTCAGCAGCCAGTATATTATGTCTCCGAAGTTCTCACTCCTTCCAAGCAGAGGTATCCCCATTATCAAAAACTTATTTATGGAATCTACATGACTGCAAAGAAGGTGGCTCATAATTTCCAAGACCACTCAATGTCTGTCATATCTGATGCTCCGTTGTCGGAATCCTCCACAATCGGGACGCATCAGGCCGAGTGGCGAAGTGGGCAATGGAGATGTTATACTGCGACATCAAGTTCGAAGCCAAGAAGGCTATAAAGTCTCAAGCTCTGGCTGACTTCATAGCAGAATGGATAGAACAACAGCAACCGACTCACATCTACTCGGCTCATTGGACCATGTTCTTCGATGGGTCCAAGATGTTGAATGGCTTCGGCGCTCGCGTAGTGACCATATCGCCAAAAGGTGATAAACTCAAGTATGTGTTGCAGATACATTTCGATTCTTCCAACAATGAGGCAGAGTATGAAGCTCTCCTTTACGGATTGCGCATGGCCATCACACTCGGCGTCCATCGCCTGATGGTCTATGGTGACTCGGATTTGGTGGTTAATCAAGTGATGAAGGAGTGGGATGTAAGGAACCCCACCATGACTGCATACTGCAACGCAATAAGGAAGCTCGAGAAGAAGTTTGAAGGTCTGGAACTTCACCATGTTCCTCGACTGAAAAACCAAGCTGTAGATGAATTGGCGAAACTTGGATCCACTCGGAGACCGGTCCCAAGTGATGTCTGCCTCGAGCACCTACACCTTCCCTCAGTAAAAGAAGATCCTTTCACAGACGAACCAGTACAACCGAAGAGCTCAACAGATCCGACTGAAGTCGAGGTCCCTGCTGTGGTTGATTTGATCATGGAGATTCTTGCTCTCATCTCCGAATGGACTGTGTCGTTCATTGCGTACATCCTGAGGCAAGAGTTACCAGAAGACGAAGTCCAAGCTAGGCAGATCGTCCGCAGATCGAAGTCCTTCACCGTCATTGATGGCCAGTTGTACAGGGAAAGTGTTTCAGGCGTCCTTCAGCGGTGCATCTCCCCTGAGGAGGGACAGTTAATCTTGGAAGAAATTCACTCGGGAACCTGCGGCCATCATGCCGCCTCAAGAGCAATCATCGCCAAAGCATTCAGAGCTGGTTTCTTCTGGTTGCAGGCGAATGAAATGGCAAAAGATATGGTCGACCGATGCGAAGGCTGTCAGTTCTATTCGAACAAGTCCCACAAGCCGACATCTGCGCTGAAGACAATCCCTCTTGTTTGGCCGTTCGCCGTGTGGGGATTAGATACAGTCGGACCATTCAGAACAGGCCAAGGGGGATTCACTCATCCGCTGGTAGCAGTCGACAAGTTCACCAAGTTGATTGAAGCCAAACCCATCAAGAAGCTTGACGCCCTTACGTCCATCAAATTCATCAGAGACATCATCTCCAGATCCGGGGTTCCGCACAGCATAATCACCGACAACGGCACAAACTTCGACTCGGACAGGTTCAAAGGCTTTTGCACAGGCCAAGGAATCCGAGTGGATTTTGCATCCGTGGCACACCCCCAAACAAACGGGCAAGCAGAGCGGGCGAATGGTCTTATTTCTTCAAGGGTTGAAGCCTCGACTCCTGCGAGAAGTTGGGCATGCCGCCAGTGCATGGGCCACCGAACTGCCTTCGGTGCTGTGGGGCCTCCGCACAACTCCGAGTAGATCTACAGGGCGATCCCCGTTATTCCTCGTTTATGGAGCAGAGGCGGTCCTTCCGAGGACTTGCTTCCCAACTCTCCACGAGTCGAACTCTTCTTCGAAGCCGAAGCAGAGCAAGCTAGGCAAGACGGAGTGGATCTTCTTGAAGAAGAGTGCAAGATGGCACTGACTCGCTCAACAATTTATCAACAAGATCTGCGGCGATTTCACGCGCGACACGTCAGGAGTCGCACATTCCAAGCAGGCGACCTGGTGCTCCGAGTGGATTAGCAGAGACCACACAAGTTGGCTCCCGCCTGGGAAGGACCCTTCATCATCTCTAAGGTGCTGAACAATGGAGCGTATTGACTTTACAACCTCGACAGGGAAACGGACGAGCCGCGAGCATGGAACGGAGATCTCCTGAAGCGCTTCTACACATGACCACCGACTGGGGCAATGTAAAGAACAAGTATCATTGAAGTAATACAAAGAAGATTGATTTCTTGCAGATTCAGAATTCTTCCACGTTTGCAGACTCCGGTCTAAAAAATTCGCTCCGAGTGCGCACTAAAAGTCGCACTCGGGGACTTAGCTGCGACCCAGAGTCGCCTAAGTAAAGAACTCTCTCTCCGAGTGTGCACTAAAAGTCGCACTCGCATACTTAGCTGCGACCCAGAATCGCCTAAGTACAAACTCGCTCCGAGTGTCAACCAAAAGCCGCACTCGGGGACTTAGCTGCGACCCAGAGTCGACTAAGTACAAACTCGCTCCGAGTGCGCACTAAAAGCCGCACTGAGGGACTTAGCTGCGACCCAGAATCGCCTAAGTACAAACTCGCTCTGAGTGCGCACTAAAAGCCGCACTCGGGGACTTAGCTGCGACCCAGAATCGCCTAAGTACAAACTCGCTCCGAGTGCGCACTAAAAGCCGCACTCGGGGACTTAGCTGTGATCCAGAATCGCCTAAGTAAAAAAGCTTCCTTCGAGTGTATCCTCGAGATCCACTCGGAGGCTTAGCAGACCCCCATTGAGGCTCATGTAGATGTGAAGACAACTGACAACTACATGCTCCACTTGTTTTCCATTGGCTTCACCAAGAAATGCCAAACAAAAACCACGAGCCAAAATCATGTCAAAAAAAAACTTGGTGAAAGAAGAGAAAAATATTCAATTCGAATGCAAAGTTGGATCTATGATCAGTCGGCTCGGTGTGGATCAAGCTTATCCACACCGAACCACGAATGTGACGGCCAACAGCAGTGGCCAAAGTTTGATACAGATACCACTCGGCATACCGAGGTAAAGTTTTTCAAGCGTGAGGTAAAGTTTTTCAAACGTCACCGGGACTGGCAGGCTCCACAAAGGTGTCAAGGTCGATCCCGTCTGCGATGCGAGTGGCTGTGTCGAGGAAGGTCTCCATGAAATCTTCGAATCGAAGCTTCTTGGTGTTGGCGACCTGCAACGTCTTCAGCTTTTCTTCGCGAGCTTCCTTGCAGTGCACTCGGACCAGAGATAGCGCCACGTCCGCACCACAACGAGCGGCAGACTTCTTCCACGCCTGCACTCTGTTCTGGACGTCCTCCAGCCGAGTCATCAACCCTTCTATTTGTTGTCGGGAATCATCTTCGGGCCACAGCTCCTTGTCGATCCGGCCGATGACTTCTCTCAGGCGGCCAATGAAAGGTCCCACTCTGCCAAGGCGAATATGCGCTCGGAGCAAGTCCCGGTTGGCTTCATCGCCGAGTGGAATGTTCAGAACAACCGACCGTTCAATGTCGGCTGCTTCAGCCTCAGCGTCCAGACAAAAATCTGCAAAGAAAAGACAAGCAGAAAGTAAGCGCAGAATGAACTCCAAAGTCAAGAAGCACTCGGCAAAAAGCTTACCACCAAGCAGTGCAACCATCTTCCTTGCCCAGTCGCTGACGTACTTCTCCTGCGCCATGCACCGATTGTTCATCAACTTCAGCTGACCCATCCGTTCGGTTCTTTGACTCTTCAATTTTTCAATTTCGGATACCAATGCCTTGTTGGTCTCCCGGGACTCCTCCAAAGACTTCTCTTGGTCAGCAAGAGCCCCCTTCACACTAGCCAGGTCATTCACAGCCGCCTCCAAGTCCGCAGCAAGCTGAATCTTTTCAGCCTTCAAAGCATTGTACGCGGATTCCATTTCGCAAGTCTTCTGCCAAATAAGCGCAAAGGGAAGATCAGACACATTCAACAAGGAAAACAATCAAAGCTCAAAGTTCTTCAGACCCCTGCCGATGCAAGCAATCGACAGCGGTATCGGGGACTACACCCAGTGGGTTCACTAAGAGTGACCCCACTAGCATGAAGCTCGAACAGGTCGGCCCTATTGAGCTACATGACAAATAGACAAGCCTATGAGACTACTATTACCCGACCTGAGTAACACTACTCTCGGGGACTACACCTAGTGGGTGCACTCGGAGTGCCCCCACTGGTACCATTCGGGCAGATCAGGTCTGATCTGATCAAGTCACGGAAAATGCATATAAAGACAACTACCAGTGCAAGCACTCGACAGAAGTCTCGGGGACTACACCCACTGGGTTCACTCGGAGTGAACCCACTGCAAAATAATCCTACTATATCCGAGTATATCGCTTAAACCCCCAGTGGGTAACAAGAGGAAAGTAAACACTTACTAGCGCACTTACTCGGATATCGTCCAGGAGTTCCAAGCTTTTCTTGTACAAAGACGCGATGGAGTCATACGCTCCCTTGGCGTCACCCACCATCAGCTCCACCTGCACCATGGCGTCCTTGGCGGCCCCCACCTGGTCTTCCGGGAGGTGTCGGGCGTCATATTGAACGGTTGACGGACCCGGCACGACAGAAGACTCCTTGGGCATCCCAAGCTCCGCTCCAGTCGATTCCGCCACGAGGGGCACCGTCTCAGTCGGCGGCACGTTCATGGTGGGAGCAGCAGCAGATGGAACAACCTCAAGGACAGGCACCAAAGCTGGCCCTGACCCCCTTTGGTCGTCGTCCTCCAGATGAATCACCTCCGAAGGAAGCTCGACTGGACAACATGAAATTACAGAAAAAGGGCAAGATTAAAGACAGCACTCACGAAACAATAATACAAACTCTCAGAGTCGTGATAATGTACCTTGCTGGGATGTGGAAGCGTTATCCATGTCCATGGGATCATCGTCCTGGTGCGGCAGAGAGGCGGCAGAGTTAGCAGCTCTGTTGAGTGAAATCCACTCGACGGATAAGCATGAGTTCAGTCAGATACTGAAAGAGGATGGGAGAACAAGACACTTACGCTGAGGCGACTGGAACAACGATCCTCATCCGAGGCAAAGCTTTCCGAGGCTTAGGCCCACTCGGTTTGGCCACCTTGGACGGTTAGTCCGTGGGCTCGGCAGCAGCGTCCCTGGTCCTCTTCACGCTCCGAGCACTCGGAGCCACGGGAGGAGCTGGCGGAGCACTCGGGGCCGCTGGAGGAGCCGGCGGAGTCGCGGGATCGTGACGGCGCTTAGTTCGATGCTCTGATGGTGGAGGTGGCGACCTCTGCTCCCCAACCTCCCCCTCCTCCTCTTCAGTCTCCTCCTCCGTCTCCCCACTATCGGAGACGTACTCGGCACTATCCATGCTGCCCTCCTGGCTGCCCTCCTCTTCCTCAGCTGGATTCCCGTTCGAGACAGGAGAATACCAGTTGGTCCACTCCTGCACAAAACACAATCGGCAACGTCTGACGTCAGGCGACAGTTCAAGAAAAGCAATAAATCTAAGAAGATTGAAAGCACTCGACAAGAGGTGCCCACCTCATTCGGAGGAGGATTATCGGCGCGGAAGGGCTTCACCCGCCGGGCTCCTCGGGGGTTGTCGCATGCGCCTGTGATGCCGCGGACCCACGCTGTCACAGCCTCCCCGGTCACGCATTCTTGATGAGTCCGAGTGGAATCCTCAGGCCCCGCGTAGTGCCACATGGCGTGGTGTCGGGCTTGCAGCGGCTGGATGCGCCGACCCAGAAAAGTCTCCAGCAAATCCGTGCCAGTGACTCCCTTGCGGACGACAGCTATCAGCGCGTCGACCAGAGGTTGGATCTGGATCTTTTCCACCTTTGAGAGCGCAAGCTGCCTGGGAAGGGCCGGACGGTCTAGGCTAAAAGGTGGCAACCCAGTCGCAGCATTCGGACAAGCGATGTCCTGGCAATAGAACCAGGTTGACTGCCAGTTCCTAACTGACTCGGACAACTGGAGAGGGGGGTAGCTACTTTTTGTTTTCTTCTGGAAGCCTAAGCCCCCGCAGAGTTGGAGGAGATGGGTCTTATCGTCCGACTGGCTAAGCTTTTTGATAGTTTGGGACCTAGCGGAGAAGGCGTACTTAAAGAGCCCCCAGTGGGGGGGGGACATCCAATAAAGCACTCGCAAAGGGTGACGAATGCGGCAAGGTGGGCTATCGCGTTCGGAGGAAAATGATGGAGCTGCGCCCCAAAGTGATTCATAATACCTCTGAAGAAGGGGTGGCGAGGCAGGGAGAAACCCCTGAACACGTGGCTGAGCAGCAGGACGCGCTCCCCCTCCCCCGGCGCCGGCTCCGTCTCGCCCTCCGCCGGCAGCCTCCACGACTTGTTGGCGATCATGTCATGCTCCACTAGCTCCAGCAAGTCGTCCGCCGTCAACATGGAGGGGAGGAAATCCCCCTGGATCCAACCCGCCGGAAGTGCCCGTTGTCGCCGCTGAGCAGGGGCCGCCCCCTTCTTCTTCTTCTTCTTCTGTGACTCGAGTTTGCTGGTCTGCCCCTTCATCATGGTGAAGGCAACAGATCTGCAGAGGAGGAGAGGAAGGAGGAGGCTTGGAGCGTGCAAGGAGCTGCGGGAGGAGCGAGGTTAATGCGAGGAAGAAGAGTAGCGCAACAAGAAATCCCCGCCGGAGGGGCTTAAATAAGCTTCCGACCGAGTCACTAACAGGTGGCCCCGAAATCTTATCCCCCCAACCGGCTGCTGCGATGTTAGTGGAGAAGATAAAGGCGCGGTAATCGAGGTGGCAGAAACTACTCGATGGTGATGTCATCATCTCCGTTGAGCGTGCGGCAACCGAAATTTGAGGATCCCAAAAAATCCACCACTGTCAGTTTGACCGGTCACATCGAAAGATTCCGTGGAAGCACTCGGTCCCTGACGGTTCGTTTCGATGGTATATTCACTCGGATCACTGGTTGAAAGGATAAAATGGATCGAGGCAAACAACGCCAAAGTCACATCCATACCAGTCGGATCCGTACTCCAGGCATCACTTCATCGTTCCAACCCCGGTCCATTCGAGGACTAATGATGGGGTTATAGTCCCAGGGTAGGGTCATAGGCCTGCCCTATAGGTCCTACCCAAGGACTACCCTTCATAGAGGACAAGACCCTTAGACAGTTTCGACTGAACTAAGGACTCCCCCCATCATCCAGTCGGTGACGAACATTCGGAGCGTATTTAACATACCGACTGAATTCCACTCTGTACATCGTAACCTCCCAGGAGGGCAACGGTCATACGTTTTCATACACCATTATTAACATTTAAGGTGTACGTTACCTGTAACGTAGGCATTTACTCGCCACTATTCCACCCCTGTCCACCGGGCCATTATGAAGGGCAGCGCACTCTATATAAGCCGCCCTTCCTCACTAGTGCAGGGGTTCGCATTTACTGTAATCCCATATTCCACTCGACACTAAGCTCTCAAGAGCACTGAGACGTAGGGCTTTTACCTCCACCGTAGAGGGGCCTGAACTCATACATCCTCGCCGTAGCTAAGGCTCTGCCCATCCTTTCGTACCCTACACATCTACTGTCAGACTTATACCCACGACAGGATTTCTTTTTCAAGTCTTTCCAGAACAGTTAACTTGAGTGTTTTGCAGCACAGTTCTCTAAAGAAATTTCCCAGCTCAGCAACCGCTTCATATATATCATTGTCCATGATTCCACGGAGGCCAGCCGGTAAAATCCTTTGGAGGAGGATGTGACAATCATGGGTTTTCAGTACTGATAGCTTGAATCCATCAGAAGTAACACACTTTGCTAGGTTAGAAGCATAACCATCTCGAAATCTCACCGCTCTTATGAATTCACAGAATGCTAGCTTTTGTTCTTTACTCATTGTATACCATGCTCGTGGCATTTCAAATGTATCTTCAGCTTCATCATGTTGTAGATGCAAATCTTCTCTTATGCCCATGTCCTCCAAATCAAGCCTAGAACTAACCGTGTCCTTTGTCTTCCCTTCAATGTTCAGAAACGTCCCTAGCAGATTCTCACATATGTTTTTCTCAATGTGCATTACATCGAGATTATGCCTTAATTTCAGACCAGCCTAGTATGGCAGGTCCCACAAACAAGACCTCCGGTCCCAACATTGACCTTCCGCGCGCTTTCTTTTCTTTACAAGCTTTCCTGGTCTCACATCCTTCGCCTTCTCAAGTTGCTGCTCCAGCTCTTCCTTAGTGAATTTAGCTGGCTTGTCACGGGTTTCATTCTCACCATTAAAATCTTAGCTTCTTCTACAGCAATGGTTTCAGGGAAGAAAGCGGCGGTGCCCAATATAGCAGATCTTGCTCCTTATTCTCTTTGAGCAAGGGTCTTTGTCACAATGGACACATGCCTGATAACCCGCTATGATCCTCCCACACAGAGTGTGTAGTGTCGGGAAATCATGGATGGACCATATGACTGTAGCACGTAGATTGAACTTTTCTTCCGGACTAGAGGCATCGTATGTACGTACACCAGTCCAGAGCTGGAGCAGTTCTTCTATGAGGGGCTCCATAAAGACATCAAAATCCTTTCCTGGAGACTTTGGACCCGGGATAAGCAGTGACATCATGAAGTTGGACTGATCCATGCATGCCCATGGTGGCAGGTTGTACGACACCACAAAAACGGGCCACATGCTATAACACGTGTTCATGTTCCCAAACGGATTAAAGCCATCTGTGGCAATGCCGAGTTTTATATTCCTTGGATCTGCAGAAAAATCTCCATGTTCACTGTCAAATTCTTTCCATGCCTCTTCGTCCGCTGGATGGCTCAGCTCATTTTCCACAGGTTGTCGCTGAAGCTTGTGCCATTGTACCTCCAACGATGATTTCTTCGAGATAAACATCCGTTGCAGCCTTGGTATCAACGGAAAGTGCCTCAGTACCTTCTCTGGTATTGACTTCTTCGCATCAGCATCTTTCCACCTTGAGGCATTGCATTTTGGACAGTTGTCATGCTTCGCAAAATCCTTCCGAAACAAGACACATTTATTTGGGCACACATGTATTGAAACATAACCTAGCCCCAGCCTACGGATTATGCTCAATGCTTCATCATAAGACCTAGGAACACGGCTATCAGGGAATTGCAAGGTCAAAAGGCGGAGTATTGTGTTGAATGCAGCATTGCTAATCCGGTAGAAAGACTTGATGTGGAGTAACTTCACGGTGAAGGTAAATCTTGAAAATTTACCCCCTTCATGAGCTGCGCGCTTAGCCTCCTCCAACACCTCAGCAAACATCGACGTCTGCCCATCAGCATGATCTTCAGCATTGTACAGATCCTTCAATAGGTCAGGAATCCTATCATCTTCATGCCCATCCTCTTCATCCAAACCAGCATTCTCTTGCAAAATATTTTTCCATAAAATTAATGCCAGCATCACCACCACCCATCATATGAGGGGTCTGTGTATCAGCTTCAATATGTTGAGGTTGTCCGGCTAAAGGTTATCCATGATATATCCATCTATCATATGTGCTGGCCATCCCATTAAGAAGAAGATGATCTTCCACTACTCCTTGAGCTTTTCTCGAACGATTGAGGCAATTACAGCATGGGCAAACAATGACAGCATCCTTGGAAAAATTTGCCCGAACAAATTGCATGAATTCATCAACTCCTTTCATATGTTCTTTCGAAAACCTTCTAACTCCTTTTCTAATCCAGCTTATGTCCGGCGGTAACAGCGAGTCCCCCATGCTCGGCGGTGAGTCCCCCATGCTCGGCGGTGGCGAGTCCCCCATGTGTGGGTGAGGTCGTTGTCCGAGGCGAGCGGCACCACCACCACTACCAGTGGGCGAGGTGGCTGAGGCGAGCGGCACCACCACCGCTACCTCCACTGGCCGTACGAGGTCGTCGTGGCCGAGGTGGCCGTGGCGTCGGCACCACCACCACTGCCGATGGGTGAGGTGGTCGTGGTGTCAGCACCACCACCGCTGGTCACCGCACTTGTCGGTCACCGCCCCCATCCCCGTCGGTCGCTGCCGCCCCCATCCCCGTCGATCGCCGCCGCCCCGTCCCCATCAGTCGTCGCCGCCCCCGAGATCTAGATTTGCTCGTCCCTTGTCAGAAATTGGCTAAGTGTTGGCCCCTGTCAGAAATTGGCCAAGTGTTGGCCGTCCCCGTCGGTCCCACTTGTCAATGATACGAGAGAACCGTGATTTAATATAATATACCCCCAAATACCGATACCTGAGCAACAGTCCCTCTCTAGCCCAGCGGTAGCAAACACTTAGCGGAAGCGCTCGGTCGTGGGTTCGAGTCCCCGCTCGCGCATGTTTTTTTTGGGAATTAAGAGAGGCTCGCGCATGTCCCCGCTCGGTCGCCGGCCCCTCACCTGCCTATCAAATGGGTCCTACCTCAGTAACAAGTAAGCGAGGCTGCTGAGGTGGCATTCGAACTATTTAGTAACGACCATTCATATTGGTCATTATCACCTAGAAATAAGGCAATGCCACGTGTTGTCCGCTTTATGACCTTTTCCAGTAAGCAAGTGATGACCTTTCTGATGAAAATGGTCGTTGGTTTTTGGGGCTAGGACCCCTCCAGACAGCTTACGAGCAAATGATGTCAAATGGTCATAGATTTATGACCATTCCTTCCAACGTCACTGACAAAAGGTCGTTAGTTGACATATTTCTTGTAGTGGGATGACACTACAATTCTACTTAATAGAAATGATATTGATTTTAACAATTGTAGTCTCTCCGAATCTATCACCTTTTTGCGAAGAATGGCTAAAGACCCCCACACTAGTACACTTAATATTTCCTTCACCGAGCATATTACCAATGCTCTTATCAAAGCTAGGGAGGAGAAGCTCAAGCTAGAGACTTCTATTCCTAGGAAACTAGAAGATGGTTGGGATCCTATGGTCAAAATTAAATTAAATAATATCTCTTGCTTTGTTTTATGTGATGTTGGAGCTAGTGCTTCCGTTATGCCCAAAATAATGTATGATATGCTTGATTTGAATTCTTATGATCCATGTTCTTTTGGTGTTCGTCTTATTGATTCTTCCATAAAGAAACCTTTAGGGAGAATTGATGATGTGCTTATTATTGTCAATGATAATTATGTGCTCGTTGATTTTCTTATTATGGACACTGAGTGTGATCCCTCTTGTCCAATTATTTTGGGACGTCCTTTTCTCCGCACCGTTGGTGCTATCATTGACATGAAAGAGGGGGTCATTAATTCCAATTCCCCCTTAAAAAGGGAATATAACACTTCCCTAGAAAGAATATTAAGTTACCTTATGAGTCCGTTACTCGGGCAAGTTATTATTTTGGAGTTGATAACACTTGATCTTTTTTGCATTATGCCTAGCTCAAAGGCATAAAAGAAAGCGCTTGTTGGGAGGCAACCCAATTTGTTTTTACTTTCAGTTTTAGTGGTCTTGATGCTTGTTACTAGTGTAGCAACATCATTGTATCTTTATTTTTAGGGATTTTTATTTATGTGCCCCTCGTTCATTAGTTCTGCTCATTCATCCCCACGCTCTTAACTTTTGCTCACTTTTCCCCACTCCCTTGCTCGAAACCCTCAGAACAGGTTACAACGGACGTTGCCGTCGGGTCAGTGCTTTGACCGTTAACTCTGACGAGTGGGGCCGCGTAGGGCGCATGCAACTGACCGCGGTCGTGGGGTAGCACGTGTCGATGGGGGAAGTCGATGGGACATGCCCGAAATGTCCCATCGTATAAAGAGGGGGAACCACCTCCCAGTGCATCGCCCCTACCATTTCCCCTTCCCCTCCCTGCCACATCGTCTTCCTCTCCCCAACCGACATCATCTCGCTCTCCTCCAACTGTCGTCTTGCTGTCTCCCACTGCATCCTATTCCTCACCTTCATCGCCTCCATCTATCCGATGGCGGAAGCTCATGGCGACGCCGGCGCAGTGGCCAGAGATGTAGTGGAGTTGCAGGGCGTGGTGACCGCGGGTGAAGCGAAGGATGCTGGTGGCGTCCACGGTGGTGTGGGTAAACTCGCAACCGCCGCGGATGTGGAGAAGGAGGTGGCGGTCTCCGCCTCAGTGCTGCCGGAGCAGAAGGTGACGGCGTCCAGCGACGCAATCCATCCCGATACTCACGATGCGCAACCTAGCGAGGAGCAGGAGGTATTTGCACTTGCTTGTTAGTTGCAATATTTAGGATATTAACTTGTAGAGTTAGTTGCATTGGTTAGATTATGATTCATACGGTTGTACAGATGGTTAGAGTAGTTGGTTTGACGGATGGGCCGGGGTTTTCTATATGGGGGGATGGGGTTTTTTTCGTTTCAAAAATGCTAGATAGATCTGTATGAGAGATAGGGATATCGGTGCTTCAATGCTACACATATGTATGCTTATTAGATTTGTTTTTAATGCTACACAAATTGGGGTTTTTAATGCTACATACAGGTATGCTTATTAGATTGGGTCCCTATTACATTTGTTTTTGAATGCTACGCATACTGGGGTTTTGAATGTCATATGCCCAAATGGAATCCATTGATTAAGAAGTTATTTGATTCATTAGTATATAAATTTTTCCACAATATGTAGTTATATTAGCTCTGTTGTTCAATGTGTGTGCATGACAATGGAAAATGCAAATAACCCTAGTATATTAGCCCTATGATCAATGTGGCATGTGTGCATCTCTAAATTTTCAATTGGCTTCTGTATTTACTAGTGATGGATGTAATTGTATATTCCGGAGGATGATGGATGGGGGGAAAAGAGGAAGCTGGCCTTTACTGGGTTCAACCCGTATGATCCAGGGTATAGTGACGACGAAGAATATGAGGTAAGCCTACTTGAAATTTAGATTGTTCATTTAGTTCCTTCGACATGGTGTATATGAAACCATAATGTATTAATGCAATTCATTCATGTGTGTGGTATGATTCTCGAGAAGATGTGTATAAAGGCAACTTCAAGTCCTTCAAAGCGAAGGAGGTGGAGAAGACCAAGGCCAAGGGAGTTGCTTCCTTCTTCAACCGCAAGATCAAGAAGTGGCGTTGCCCCTACTACACCACCAAGCCAAAGCCAAAGGATGGCCGCTTCGATCACCTTATGTCTCATGCAGAGGATGTAGCGAATCGTGGGGAGGACAACATGATCAGGGGGCAGCATGCTGCCCTCGCGAAGGCACTCACTCCGGTGTGATGTGATGATGTGATGAACTGAATGTGGCAGCATGTTTTATCTTTATCTTTTACGTTACTTTTGATAAACTGAATGTGGTTGTTTATGATGTGATGAACTGAATCTATGGTAGTAATGTATTAGGGTACCCAATGTATTATGGGAACCCATGTATTATGCTATCTATATTTGTGTGTCCTTAAATTTGCCTGTGGTGTATGGTTACTTATGTTTAGATATTTTTTGAATTAATCTTCATATTTTTACATTTTCTTTTGAAAATATGCTTTAATATAAAAACTATTAAAAACACGTTTAAAATATGAAAATGTAAAACTAAGTTCAGATCCTTCTTATTCACTTTGAAATAAAGCTTTGGTAATTTTTTTTAATTTTTTTTCAAAAACAGAAGGTAACCCTAGATGTTGTGTCCTTAAATTTGTGTGAAGGTTTTCTCATGAAAATGACCATAGATGTTGTGTCCTTAAATTTGCTTGTGATGTATGGTTACTTCTGTTTAGATGTTGTGAGCTATGAGTTTAGGTGTTGCAATGATCACACATGTTGTTTCAGTGTTGCTTCACGGATTAGACATGCTGCAAAAAAAACCTTGGCAAACTATCTAGGGTAACTATATATGTTTGTATAGGAGATAATGTGTGCAAAATTTGAGGTGATTTAGAGGATGTCAAAGAAATTTCAATTTGAGAAATGTGCTCCAAATGAGCTCCCACGCTAGGGTAAACGGTCCCATTTGTAATCAAGTTTTTCCGGACCTACTCTAAATGAGCCAAATGTTTTTATTAACACCTATTCAATCTATATAGTGTAGGTTCGAAGTCTCACTATTTTTCGAATTAATCTTCATATTTTTACATTTTCTTTTGAAAAATATGCTTTAATATAAAAAATAATAAAACACGTTTAAAATATGAAAATGTAAAACTAAGTTCAGATCCTTCTTATTCACTTTGAAATAAAGCTTTGGTGATTTTTTTTGATTTTTTTAAATTTTTCAAAAACAGAAGGTAACCCTACCTCATATCCTTGAACTCTATGAAATCTTGTAGGTGATAGCTCATATGTGTGAAGGTTTTCTCATGAAAATGACCATAGACCAAGTTTATTATTTTTTGGTTGGTAACATGTCACATAAGACAACATTGTGCGCAGGTTTCATATTTTTTTTTAATTAATGGTGCTCACTTGACCTCGATTGTGCCAGCTAGGGTTTTTTCATGAAAATGACTATAGACCAAGTTCAATATTTTTCCTTGTTAGTGTGTCTTATAAAACAACGACCTGCGAAGGTTTCATATTTTTTTGATTTTTTTAAATTTGTTATGATCAGTCAAAGCTTTCATAACCCCGTTGACCAGCTCAAAACCCCTCGAAACCCCGCGGGGTTTCGCCTAACCCTAGCTACCAACGTCACCCGTCCGATCACACCCTGGCGCCAAGCGACAACCCTTGGATGTGGTCTTCTAGAAGGAATTCGGTGGGCAGGATGCGTGCAGGCTCCGGGCCGTTGGATCACAAGGACGGCTCCGCATCGTTGGATCGTGGGGCGATTCGCGAGAGGCGATCCCGTTGGTTGTGCTCGGCTGCTCGCCCACCACTGACTCCGCATCGGATTTTTTGCATTGTTTTTTGCACCATTTTTTGCGTCGTTTTTTGCATCTTTTTTTGCGTCGTTTTTTTTTTGCATCGTTTTTTCGCATTGTTTTTTGCATCGTGTGTGAACATGCTGGCTCTTTCACATTTGACCACAGTTTCCCACGCGTGTACATTTGATCATAGTCCACTCATTAAGCCAACCACAGTTTCCCACGCGTGTACACTCCTGATGCCGCGGTGGGTGTGAAAACGGGGAAGTTTAGGGTTTAGGTTACAATGGCTATTTAAGCCGGACGGACACTCCCCTCCCCCAGCCGTAGCTCTTCGCGTGCTCTGTTTTCCCGTCGGCCCGAGCACTCCCCTCTCCCAGCCCATCAGCCATGCCACCACGCTTCCAGTGCTACACAATCGAAGAACGTCTCTACCTCCTTCGGCGGACCCAATTCCAGAGGGAAGCGGGGCTACCTCTAGAGGATTTCGGGGAGCCGGAGGAGGAGGCGCCGAAGGAGGAGCCGGAGGTGGAGGCATCGATGGAGGAGGAGCCAGAGGTGGAGGCGCCGCCATAGGAGCAGGACGTGGAGGCGCCGCTGCAGGAGCTGGAAGTGGAGGCACCGCCGGTCTACTATATGTGGCCCGACCAAGTGGTGATCCTTAACTCCATCCGCTCGGAAGCAGCTGCGCGGACCCGACGTCTTCGTCAGCAGCAGATGCAGGCATCGCGGGCGGCGCAGGAGGAGGCACAGGTGGTGGCCTAGGAGGACCAGGCTCCAGCCATCTCCGACGATGAAGACACATACTGCAGTATGCAGTACGTAGGATATATATCGTAGGCTTCCCTATATTGTATGCTCTCATTATTATGCTTTGTGAGCTATGTTTGTTGATGCTTCAGCATGTATGCTTTCGTTATTATGCTCTCTGAGCTATGTTTGTTGATGCTTCAAAATGATGATGCTTCAAAAAATATATTACATGCTTTTTGTTGATGCTTCAAAGCCCTAAACCCTCAAATACCTAAAACCTAGCTCGATCAGTGGCAGCGACTATCACTACGTCCGTGATGGCGTGCATGCAGGCAGCCTAGCTCGATCACATGGCATGCACAGCAGGCTTCGCCGCTTCGGCATCATGGCGGCGCACGTCGATCAGTGTGCCCTAGAGTTAAATTTCCATGTTGAACTGATGTTGTGGTGGTAAAAGGCTGAGACGGTGTGAACTGTGAATCGCTCGAAAAGGCGCACGACAAACATTGCGTCTTGTGGCGGCTCACAGGAAGGCTGCATCCGTGGTGGGGCGCATCGACGCATGCTGGCAGGCGGTTCATGTCGCGCATGCATAGCTGCTGCGGCAACAAAAGTCCTTCCCTGGCGCGTAGGAATTCCTCTTGTTACTTCTCTGATTTGCGTTGGTTTTCCCCTTGAAGAGGAAAGGGTGATGCAGCACAGGAGCAGTAAGTATTTTCCTCAGTTTGAGAACTAAGGTATCGAACCAAAAGGAGGGCATCGCCAAGTCCAAAGTACCTGCGCAAAAACAAACAATCTTAAACCCAACGCTTCAAAGGGGTTGTCAATCCCTTCAAGATTGTTTGCAAAGTGAGATCTGAAGGCAGAAAGTCCAACAAAATAAAAAGTGCAAGGCTGAAAATATGGTGTGGAGTAGACCCTGGGGGCCACAATTTTCACAAGAGGCTTCTCTCAAAATAGCAAGTATTACGGTGGGTGAACAAATTACTGTCGAGCAATTGACAGAACCGCGCAAAGTCATGACGATATCTAAGGAAATGATCTAGCATATAGGCATCACGTCCGAGACAAGTAGACCGATACTTTCTGCATCTACTACTATTACTCCACACATCGACCGCTATCCAGCATGCATCTAGTGTATTGAGTTCATGACGAACAGAGTAACGCTTTAAGCAAGATGACATGATGTAGAGGGATGATCTCAAACCAATGATGAATACCCCATCTTTTTACCCTTGATGGCAACAACACGATACGTGCCTCGCTACCCCTTCTGTCATTGGGTGAGGTCACCGCACGGTATGAACCCAAAACCAAGCACTTCTCCCATGGCAAGAATCATAGATCTAGTTGGCCAAACAAAACCCACAACTCGAAGAGAATTACAAGGATATGAAATCATGCATAAGAGAGATCAAAAGAAACTCAAATAAGATTCATAGATAATCTGATCATAAATCCACAATTCATCGGATCTCGACAAACACACCGCAAAAGAAGATTACATCGGATAGATATCCATGAAGATCATGGAGAACTTTGTATTGAAGATCCAAGAGAGAGAAGAAGCCATCTAGTTACTAGCTATGGACCCGTAGGTCTATGGTGAACTACTCACGCAACATCAGAGAGGTCATGGTGTTGATGAAGAAGCCTTCCGTATCCGAATCCCCCCTCCGGCAGGGCACCAGGACGTGCCCCAGATGGGATCTTGCGGAGACAGATGCTTGCGTCGGTGGAAAAGTGATTACGATGCTCCCCTGATTTTTTTTGGAATATTTGGGAATTTATAGGCGCAAGATCTAGGTCAAGGGACCTCCAGGGGACCCACAAGCCTGCATGGCGCCCCCCTGGCCGCGGGGTGGGGGCTTGTGGGGCCCTTGGGGCTCTTCTGGCTTGGCCCCCAAGCTCTCTGATCTTCTTCTGTTCCAGAAAAAATCTTTTTGGGGATTTTCTTCCGTTTGGACCCCGTTTCAAAATCTCCTCTAAAAGGGGTAAAAAACATGGAAAAAACAGGAACTCGCACTTGGCACTGGATTAATAAGTTAGTCCCAAAAAATAAATAAAAGGCATGCAAAACATCCAAAGTTTGACAAGATAATAGCATGAAACCATCAAAAATTATAGATACGTTGGAGACGTATCAATAGCTTAGCTTTAATTGCCACGTTGAATAGATGCGAGTGGATCGGGGAGACAAGCGTGTGACATGAGACGAACCAGCAGCAGCGACCGTCCCTGCATCTGTGGCGGCTAGCGTACGTGGCGGCGGGCATCAGCGCATGGAGGCAAGCTAGATACGTGCATGCATAGCAGGCTCATGTCGTTACGATGCGCACAGGGCCAAGCAGCGACCGATGGAGGCAGGTGCATGCATAGCAGGCTCATGTCGTTATGGCACGCGCATGGCCCAACAATCAACCATGGCCCAACAGGCTAACCGCGGCACCATCCGCCGCGAACCCACTCATCAACTCCAACACGGGACACAGTCAGCGCGGCCCCACTCGTCAGAGTTAATGGTGAAAGCACGGACCCGACGGCATCCATCGTTTCTGACCAATTCTGAGGGTTTCGGCCAAGGGAGTGGGGAAAAGTGAGAAAAAGTTAAGAGCGTGGGGATGAATGACTAGAGCTAACGAACGAGGGGCAGAGAAATAAAAATCCCTTATTTTTAAGCTTTGTGCCAAGTTATAGCCTCCGATTGCAAGAAAGTAAAAAAAATTGACATGCTGTCCACAAACAGATTTTGTCTGCCGGACGGAAAAAATCGCCCAAAATCACCAGATCATCTTTTTGATCTGAATTTTTGTTGACAGCATGCTCTATATAATTGCCTTTCTGGCATCTATTATGAGTTTTTTATTTGAGTGGCAGAATGCCCCAAATAAATTATTTACTACCTGATGTTCTATTTTTCACAGATTCTGCCACGTTTTGCATTTTCATCATTTTGCAAATCTTGAGCTTGCTTTTTCTTTGCAAAAACCTTTTGGCAATCATTACAAATAGTAGCTTTTCATGAAAATCTTTATTTCCAGCAGGTAATGAATTATTTTATTAAGGGTACTAACCACTCTAATCAGCTTATGATGAGTTTCGTATGAAGGGAGTTTTCAAGTATGCGATGGGGGATGATGAAAGAAGATACATGAGTGTAAAGCGCTCAAGCTTGGGGATGCCCCCATGCACCCCAAGAAATATTCAAGGAGACTCAAGCGTCTAAGCTTGGGGATGCCCCCGTGCATCCCCTTCTCTATCAACAATCATTAGTTTGTCCATCTCCATGTTATATTTTTATCACTTCATATGTTATGTGCTATGCTTGGAGCATCCTGCTATTTACTTTTTAGTTTGTTTTAGTTTTGCTTGCTATTCATAACAAGTCAGAATCTATCCTACCTTGTTTGGGAGAGAAACACGCTCCATTCCACTCTAGAACACAACATAGGTTTTCATGCTTATCTTTTTTGTGTGTTCTTTATCTTTACATAGCTACTGTCATGCCTAGCTCTTAGTTTTCATGTTTATCTTTTTAAGAGATTTTATTTAGGTTGCTTTTGGAACTCTCTTGAGTTATCATGCTTATCTTGTTTAGAGAGTTGGCTCATTGAACTGAGTTGTGTGTCTTGCATGAGTAGGTAATTGAGGTTTCTATTTAAGTATAGTAGTAACTTGCAATAGTTTTTGAGGTATTGATTTGAGTAATGTTTGGACTATTAATGCCAACAGCTTGAGCCTATTAGTGATAGGTGTCGTATTTTGGGAAATCCGTGTGTTTTTAAAAACTAAAAATTAGTTGAGAAGTCTAGCTACTAAATTGATCACTAACCTCTGGAGGGGTTGGAATATATAGAGTACCCTCACGTTACCATGAGTCGAGGATGCGCAAGGATAACCAAACCCCCAAACACTCCTCCTCAAGGTACTTGTCTCTTTGTGAATTTCCTAACTAGATAGAGAGTTACCGATAATAAGTGTATGAGTTCTTCAGACTAATGTGAGTATTCGATTGTTGGCACTTCCACCATCCATATTTTGCTAGCCTCTTCAATACTGTGCATTGCCCTTTCTCATCTTGAGAGTTGGTGCAAACTCCGCCGGTGCTTCCAAACCCATGACATGATACGCTCTGTCATACATAAGCCTCGTTATATCTTTCCTCAAAACAGCCACCATACCTACCTATTAAGGCATTTCCATAGCCTTTCCGAGATACATTGCCATGCAACATACACCATCTCATTACTTGATCTTCATGTCATACATGTTTTTGCTTGATCGAGGAGCGACATGCTAGTTGGGCCTTGCCCTTATTATTGCTACATGATGCACTAGTATCATTGCATATCCTGGTACACTTATAGAGGCATACATTTGCATACATCATGATAGTTTGCACTTGTCTTTATGTTGAGTACTTCTTATAAATTGTGATGATCTTCTTTTTATTCATGTAAAACATAGAGTGTTGCCCTTAAGTGAGGGAAATATCCCAAAGAGGACAAAACAAAAGATCCCAAAGAGGACAAATGAGAGATAAAAAGAAAGAGCCAAAGAGGCCAAAAAAAAGGGGGCAACACTACTATTCCTTTTGAAAGACCCACACTCGTACTCCATTGCTATACTTGTACTACATAGATATTATCATTCATGCATGACTATGTGGGGACCCTTACACTATAGAACTTGGTTTGCATATTCCAATGATGAGCCTCCTCAAATGAGCTCTAGGTCTTCATGAGCAAACAAGTTGGATGCACCCCCACTAGTTCCATTGGAGAGCTTACCTTAGCTCATATGTGCATCCGTTACATGGAAATCCCTACTCCTCACATCATATCTATCATTTGGCTTTCTCTCGCCTATGGTTGTCCTCATTGATGTGAGCCTTTCACACCTTTTTGTCTTCCTTCCCCGTCATTATTCTATTTGCCATCCTAAGTGCCAACATATCTTGCTTCCGCTCATCCATTGCATGAGTGCTCAAAGTCGAAAGAAAGAGGATCATTTTGACTTGTGCCAGACTAGTGGTATGGGGTTGAGTCAAAATAAGATTCCGAAGGAGACCAAGTGTGAGATTTTAGTAGATTGAGTTCTCAATTAAAAAATATTTTATGATCTCAACCCACCTCCCACTTCTTGCACGCAAACACCATTTGGAGACATTCGAGTCACGGACAGCGAGAGCTCTTGCACCATTATGTTCTTACTTTGCTAATTTCAATACGAGATATAAATTATTGCTTGTTATTGTCTTGACTTGAATTGCATATCTTACTTGCTTTACTTTGAAGTCCTTATATGTGTGTTACCATGTCACCACAGAAAATATTGTGTTATCATTTATCTACTCGAGGACGAGCAGAAATTAAGCTTGGGGATGTTGATACGTCCCAAACGTATCTATAATTTCTGCCTGTTCCATGATCTTTTGGGTGACATTGTTATATGTTTTGCTACACTTTTATATCATTTTACACATATTTGGACTAACTTACTAACTCAGTGCACCCAGTGCCAGTTCCTGTCTGCTGATGTCTTTTTTGCACGGGCTTTTACCCAATTTTCCGAAGCCTGAAAAATCTCAAGAAAAATATATAAAAATCAGCGTACCGGAAGCTTCCAAATCACCGAAGATGGGCCAGAGTGGGGCCAGGGGCCGCCCAGGCGACCTGTAGACGCGGCCTACCCCTTGGCCTGCCAAGAGGCCGCCTGGGTGGGTCCCACGCTCTCTGGTGCCCTCCTTTCGCCTATATTTACCCCTTGACGAGGAAACCCCTATACATGATCCATAATCGCAAATTTATCCATCGCTCCATTGTCGCAGCGCTTCGAGATCGGGAGCGTCAGGAGTCCTCTTCCCGGCAACCTGCCGGAGGGAGGATTGACCTTCGGGATCTTCTCCACTGCCATGGACGCTTCCCGGACCTGCCGTGAGTAGTCCTCCTTGGACCATGGGTCCATGACCAGTAGCTATGTGATGTCTTCTCTCCAATCTTGTGCTTCAATGGTTAGTCTTTGTGAGCTGCCCTACATGATCAAGGCATCTATGTAATTCTCTTGCTAGTGCTATGTTCGGTTTGTTGAGATCTGATGGATTATGAGATTATGTTCAGATTATTATGAGTTATATATTTGATTATCCTTTTATATTATGTTCCTTAGTGATTCATGGATGTTCACCGTTACTATTTATTGCTTTGGTCGAGTAGTAGATTGTAACTCCAAGAGGGAACGTTATGCATGATTGTGGGTTCATGCCCCTCGATGTCTAGATTGAGTGACAGAAACATGAGACTAGGGGATGTGTTGTTGCCACCAGGGAGAAAACAACGGTGCTTGTGAGCACGGTTGCAAGGATTGTTTACCTTACACATAGTTCCTTAATGCGGTTGTCCGTTGCTTTGAGTTTACACTTTGGGTGGGGCTCGCAACTTAATACCGGTGAGATGTTCTAGATAGATATCTCAAGGTGGATGATTAGTAAGTAGATGCTGATGAATAAACGGTATACTTGTCTTGGCGTACTGCCCATTACTATTGAGCATCTAACTATCAAGTAGCATAATTAGCATTGCGGTGCGTTCATGATTCTGTCAATTGCCCAACTGTATTTTGTTTACCCAAGCATAGTTGTTTATCGTCTTTTGGGAGAGATACATCACTAGTGAACATCATGTGACTCCGGTCCATACCACCATTGTTTACACCTCCACTATTTACCGCTTTCATTTACTTTTCCATTGCAATCACTATTACTTTTCCCGCTTGTGTTTTGGTCCTTTACAAACTACAAGGCCGGAGAGATTGACAACCTCTCTGTACTCGTTGGGAGCAAAGTTATTTGTGTGTGTGCAGGTCCACGTCTTCTGCTAGCACTAGGGTAGGAGACACCTACTTGTTGATCGTAGTAGTACGCCTGGTTCGATAAACCTTACAGTCTCCGTGTAAGGGAAAACTTGCTACTAAATACATCTCAACCTTCCACTTGGGGTAACCAACAAGGAGCGCGAAGTATATACATCATCTCGTCATCAGATACATAGCAAGATCAAGCCTACCAAGTACCCATTACAAACTCAAGATATTGTAGACTGTTCTAGGCACGTATTTCAATTCCTTCACCAGGAATTTAGTCCTTGGAGGCTTGCCCGGAGGTAATGGATTCATGAGTACTTCCATGAAATGATTTCGGAGCGCTTTTTCACCATATAAACATAGTGCTTCGCCTGAAGGAATTGGAACTCGCGGATCTCGAAGCAATTCAGTGGCTCGAGCAGTATAGTGGGTATTATCAGTCATCCAGTCCAAGACCCAAGAGTTGATGTTTTTGGGGTCACCACAGATGTGCAGAGTGGCATAGAGCTGAAGAATAATCTCTGTATTCCAGTCACAGATATCTGTGCATAATTGTAGTAGCGCTGCATCTTGAAGAACACTCATAATTGGGGTAAAGCAAGGAATTTCTTCCATGTCTCCATGAGGAATATGCGTGTTGTGGAAGATCTTCTTCTTGTCTACTAGCACAACAGCATAGTAGTTGAGTTGTGTTCTTGTCCAAAACATCCTGTGCGTGATACAAAGTTTTTCGTATGGATTTGCACCAATGAAGAAGTGATGTTCATCATAGAAATCTTCTTTTTGAAACTTTGGCCTCTTTGAGTAAGGCTGACGAAGCTTTGTGTCACACCGTGTTTTTCCACCACTTTGACACTATTATTTTCTTTTCAAAATTTGGAGTAAATTAAAACTTTTTAAGTAAGTTCCATGACTGTCTTGATTGTCATTGAGTAGATCACTAAAAACAATTTTTTATAAAATATTATTTCTACAAAAAACCTTTTATTTATTTTTGTAGCTTTAAACCCTTGATTTGGGATTTGCACTACAAGTCCCCGATTTAAGGGAAGTGCTTTTACCAAAAGATTGTATTTTATTTCTAATATTAATATAACTCTCCAAAACCATAAAATATTTATTTTTAAAGTTACTTTCCCATTTTACTTATATGCTCTTTTCTAAGGCCAAAAATGGTAATTCTTGGTGAAAAAATATTTTTCTACCATAGAAAAATCTGATAACATTTAGGAAGACTCTCAAGACAAATATTTTCCATACATAAGAGTTTCAACCCCTTGTAATATTCAAAATATTGGACTAAACCCTTGAAGACCATTTCTGTCTATTCTGACCTTTTGAAATATTTCCAAAGGAAATATTCTCAATAAATTCGAAGAAAATTCTAGCATGACCCACATGCTATATGGGATGGTCATGCCAAGTTTCACCCCCATACAAGGTGGTTGGGTTCACCAAATAATCCAGAAAACCTTTTTGTCCAAAACCAAGTTGGAGCAACTCTACATTGCCAAGTTTATCCAATTGGTCTCAAACTTTGCAGGAGTGTTCAAAACCCAAAATGAGGAGGGCATGCCAAGAATTGCATTTGTGGGAATTGATTTGGTCACATTTGCTTACAAGATTGCAAATGTGCCCATTTTTGGGTATTTCCAAGTTTACATTGTCAAACTTGCTCAATTGAACTCAAATTTGGTAAAGCCTCCTAACTATGTCCATCATCAAATCCTGTTAACTCTCAATGTTTTTGGAGGAGGTTAACTCCCCCAAACCAGCAACAAACACCTTCTCCCAGTTTGGAAAACCAGTAACTACCACCCCCAACACTTACTCCCGAACTACGTCGGTATTTCCCCAAAGAGGAAGGGATGATGCAGTATAGCGACGGTAGGTATTTCCCTCAGTGATGAGACCAAGGTTATCGAACCAGTAGGAGAACCTCCTCACACCACGTAAACAACACATGCACACAAATAACAAATACTCGCAACCCGACGTGTTAAAGGGGTTGTCAATCCCTTTCGGGTACGGCGCCTCAAGATAGGCAAATAACGTGAGGTAAAAGTGGTAGATGGGATAAATAGATCGCGGAACAAATAAATTGCAGCAAGGTATTTTTGTATTTTTGTTTAATAGATCTGGAAATAAAAGCAAAGGAAAATAGATCGCAAAGGCAAATATGATGAAAAGAGACCCGAGGGCCGTAGGTTTCACTAGTGGCTTCTCTCGAGAAAAATAGCAAACGGCGGGAAAACAATTACTGTTGGGCAATTGATAGAACTTCAAATAATCATGATGATATCCAGGCAATGATCATTATATAGTCATCACGTCCAAGATTAGTAGACCGACTCCTGCCTGCATCTACTACTATTACTCCACACATCAACCGCTATCCAGCATGCATCTAGTGTATTAAGTTCATGGAAAAACGGAGTAATGCAATAAGAACGATGACATGATGTAGACAAGATCTATTTATGTAGAAATAGACCCCATATTGTTATCCTTAATGGCAACGATACATACGTGTCGTTTCCCTTTCTATCACTAGGATCAAGCACCATAAGATCGAACCCATCACAAAGCACCTCTTCCCATTGCAAGATAAATAGATCAAGTTGGCCAAACAAAACCCAAATATCAGAGAAGAAATACGAGGCTATAACTAATCACGCATATAAGAGATCAAAGAAGACTCAAATAACTTTCATGGATAAAAACATAGATCTGATCATAAACTCAAAGTTCATCGGATCCCAACAAACACACCGCAAAAAGATTTACATCATATGGATCTCCAAGATACCATTGTATTGACAGTCAAGAGAGAGAGAGAGGAAGCCATATAGCTACTAACTACGGACATGTAGGTCTACGAAGAAATACTCACGCATCATCGGAGAGGCACCAATGGACATGATGAACCCCTCCGTGATGGTGTCTAGATTGGATCTGGTGTTTCTAGACTCTGCGGCGGCTAGAATTGATTTCCGCCCCCTAGGGTTTCGGGAATATTGGGGGTATTTATAGAGAAAAGAGGCGGTGCGGGAGGCCAATGAGGAGGGCACAACCCACCGGAGCTTCCCTCGTGTGCGTTCCTGGCCCACTGGATGTCTTCTGGCCCAAAAAATCCACATAAAGTTTCGTTGCGTTCGGACTCATATTGGTATTGATTTCCTGTGATATAAAGAACATGCAGAAAACAACAACTGGCACTAGGCACTATGTCAATAGGTTAGTACCAAAAAATGATATAAAATGACTATAAAATAATTGTAAAACATCCAAGAATGATAATATAACAACATGGAACAATCAAAAGTTATAGATACATTGAAGACGTATCAGCATCCCCAAGCTTAATTCATGCTCGTCCTCGAGTAGGTAAATGATAAAAACAGAATTTTTGATGTGGAATGCTGCCTAACATGTTCATCACATTTCTTTTCTTTATAGCATGGACATTTGGACTTTTATATGGTTCAAAGCAATAGTCTAGTTTTGACATGAAGACTTTAATACTCAAGCATACCAACAAGCAACCATGTGTTTCAAAATATCAACACTAAAGCAAGTTATCCCTAGACCATTATGCTCAATCATTGATCAATTCATGAAACACACTCGAATATTAGCTACACCCAATGCTCAAATATGATCATAGTGCTCCTTAGTTGGTGCTTTATGAGATAAGATGGAGACTCAAATTCAAAATAAAAATTGCGTAAGTAAAAGAAAGGCCCTTCACAGAGGGGAGTAGGGATTTGTAGAGGTACCAGAGCTCAAAGCGAAAATTGAGAGATAAAAACATTTTGGGAGGCATACTTTTCCCACCAACAAAAACGACTTAGAGCTCCCAACACTTTCCATGCTAGATACATCATAGACGGTTCCCAAACAGAAAATAAAGTTTATTCCTTTTTTCACCATTACTTTCACTTTCCATGGCTTTTCCGTATCCACGGGTGCCCTTCATACCAACACTTTACAAGGAAATTATTATTTGACAACAAAAAGTAAATTCATTTTTTTCATTTCTGGACTGGGCATCCCTAATACCTTTGACGTACTCTCATGCAATGACAAGTGGATAAACACCCATCGTGAGAATAACACATCCAGCATGGAAAATATTGGCCATCCCTCACCGCCTCGCGAGGGGTAGAGCACACAAAAGAGAAATTTATTTTGAAAATTAGAGATATGCACATGCAAATTTGCTTAGAACGACATCGAAATACCTCATATAGGTAGGTATAGTGGACTCATATGGCAAAATTGGTTTAAAGGGTTTTGGATGCACAAGTAGTGATCATACTTAATGCAAAATGAAGGCTAGCAAAAAGATTGAGAAGCGACCAACCAAGAAACGAAAAATCTCGTACCCAAGCATTAAGCATAAGTAACACCGAATAATGCACCACAAGTAGGATATAAATTTCATTGCATGACTACTGACTTTCGTGCTTGCATAGGGAATCACAAACCTTAACATCAATATTCTTACTAAAGCATAATTACTCATCAACATGACTCACATATCATATCGTCATATCTCAAAACCATTACTAAGAATCAAGTTTATTTTGTACAATGATCTTCATGAAAGTTTTTCTTATATCCTCCTTGGATATCTGTCACTTTGGGACTATTTTCATATGTTGCTTTTGATAAGCTCAAACAAATTTAAGTTAAGAACATGAGCATAATTTTTCTTTCTCTCAAAATAATCTAAGTGAAGAAAGAGAGAATTTCTTCAAAAATTTACTAAATCCCAAATAAATCTAAGTCAAGCATGAGAGCATTTCTTCAAAAATAACAAAGCACACCATGCTCAAAAAGATATAAGTGAAGTACTAAAGCAAATTCATGGCTCTAAAAATTTAAGTGAAGCATAGCAGCAAGCATAGCATAATTTTTGGCTCTCTCAAAAAGGTGTGTCCAGCAAGGATTCAAGACTTAAAACACAAAGCAAAACAAGCAAATACTCATATCATACAAGACGCTCCAAGAAAAACTCATAATATGTGATGAATAAAAATATAGTTTCAAGTAAAATACCGATGGTTGTTAGAAGAAAACCCAAGCTTAGTTGCTTGCTACTTCTTGAGTATTATCTTGGGGTGCCTAGGGAATCCCCAAGATTAGCCTTTTGCTAATCCTTATTCCTCCATCCATCGTAAGATCATCCAAAACTTGAAAACTTAAATCACACAAAACTCAACAAAACCTTCGTGATTTCCATTAGTATAAGAAAGCAAACCACTACTATAAGTACTATTGCAAACCTATTCATATTTTATTTTTGCATTATATATACTGTATTCCAACTTTTATATGGCAAAAACTCATCAAATAAAACCATAGAATGATCAAAATAAGCACACAACGCAAAGAAAACAGAAACTGTTAAAAACAGAATACTCTGTAGCAATCTGACTACTTTGAATACTTCCGTAACTTCAAAAATTCTGAAAACATAGGAGGATGTTAATAATTTGTTTATTAATCTTCTTGAAAAAGAATAAACTCAAAATCACTATTATGTTAAAAAATAAAAATAATTTCATGAGCGCAAAATTTTCTGTTTTTCAGCAAGATCAAATCAACTTTCACCCAAATCATCCCAAAGGCCTTGCTTGGCGCAAACACTAATTTAAACCACAAAAACACATCTAATCAGAGGTATAATTGTTTATCTTATTGAAAACAAAAACAAAACCAAAAATCAAAAAGATACAAGTAGGTTTGCCTCCCAACAAGCGCTATCATTTATGCCCCTAGCTAGGCATACCGCGTAGGATCTAAGTGTTGTCATCTTTATCCTTCAATTCTTTGATTGAACACTTAGGATTTTCCAAGGAATTTGCATATAAATTCTCAATGACAAAATTTATAGGCACGAGATTGGAAAACTTATTTTTGCAAAAAGGGTCTCTTTGTTGGAATTATGCCCTAGAGGCAATAATAAATGTATAGTTATTATTATAATTCCTGTATCAAGGTAATAGTTTATTATCCATGCTATAATTGTATTGAATGAAGACTCATTTACATGTGTGGATACATAGACAAAACACCGTCCCTAGCATGCCTCTAGTTGGCTAGCCAGTTGATCGATGATAGTCAGTGTCTTCTGATTATGAACAAAGTGTTGTTGCTTGATAACTGGATCACGTCATTGGGAGAATCACGTGATGGACTAGACCCAAACTAATAGACATAGCATGTTGATCGTGTCATTTTATTGCTACTGTTTTCTGCGTGTCAAGTATTTATTCTTATGACCATGAGATCATATAACTCACTGACACCGGAGGAATGCTTTGTGTGTATCAAACGTCGCAACGTAACTAGGTGACTATAAAGATGCTCTACAGGTATCTCCGAAGGTGTTAGTTGAGTTAGTATGGATCAAGACTGGGATTTGTCACTCCGTGGGACGGAGAGGTATCTCGGGGCCCACTCGGTAATACAACATCACACACAAGCCTTGCAAGCAATGTAACTTAGTGTAAGTTGCGGGATCTTGTATTACGGAACGAGTAAAGAGACTTGCCGGTAAACGAGATTGAAATAGGTATGCGGATACTGACGATCGAATCTCGGGCAAGTAACATACCGAAGGACAAAGGGAATGACATACGGGATTATACGAATCCTTGGCACTGAGGTTCAAACGATAGGATCTTCGTAGAATATGTAGGATCCAATATGGGCATCCAGGTCCCGCTATTGGATATTGACCGAGGAGTCTCTCGGGTCATGTCTACATAGTTCTCGAACCCGCAGGGTCTGCACACTTAAGGTTCGACGTTGTTTTATGCGTATTTGAGTTATATGGTTGGTTACCGAATGTTGTTCGGAGTCCCGGATGAGATCACGGACGTCACGAGGGTTTCCGGAATGGTCCGGAAACGAAGATTGATATATAGGATGACCTCATTTGATTACCGGAAGGTTTTCGGAGTTACCGGGAATGTACCGGGAATGACGAATGGGTTCCGGGAGTTCACCGGGGGGGCAAGCCACCCCGGGGAAGCCCATAGGCTTTTGGGGGACACACCAGCCCTTAGTGGGCTGGTGGGACAGCCCCAAGGGGGCCTATGTGCCAAGAAAAAGAAATCAAAGGAAAAGAACAAAAAAAGAGGGAGGAAGTGGGAAGGGAGGGGGACTCCTCCCACCAAACCAAGTCCAACTCGGTTTGGGGGGGGAGTCCTCCCCCCCCTTGGCTCGGCCGACCCCTTGAGGGTCCCTTGGACCCCAAGGCAAGGTCCCCCTCCCTCCTCCTATATATATGGAGCAATAAGGGCTGATTTGAGATGACTTTCTCACGGCTGCCCGACCACATACCTCCATAGTTTTTCCTCTAGATCGCGTTTCTGCGGAGCTCGGGCGGAGCCCTGCTGAGACAAGGTCATCACCAACCTCCAGAGCGCCGTCACGCTGCCGGAGAACTCTTCTACCTCTCCGTCTCTCTTGCTGGATCAAGAAGGCCGAGATCATCGTCGAGTTGTACGTGTGTTGAACGCGGAGGTGCCGTCCGTTCGGTACTAGATCGTGGGACTGATCGCGGGATTGTTCGCGGGGCGGATCGAGGGACGTGAGGACGTTCCACTACATCAACCGCGTTCTCTAACGCTTCTGCTGTACGATCTACAAGGGTACGTAGATCACTCATCCCCTCTCGTAGATGGACATCACCATGATAGGTCTTCGTGCGCGTAGGAAAATTTTTGTTTCCAATGCGATGTTCCCCAACAGTGGCATCATGAGCTAGGTTCATGCGTAGATGTCTTCTCGAGTAGAACACAAAAGTTTTTGTGGGCGGTGATGTGCGTTTTTCTGCCCTCCTTAGTCTTTTCTTGATTCCGCGGTATTGTTGGATTGAAGCGGCTTGGACCGACATTACTCGTACGCTTACGAGAGACTGGTTTCATCGTTACGAGTAACCCCCTTTGCTCAAAGATGACTGGCAAGTGACGGTTTCTCCAACTTTAGTTGAATCAGATTTGACCAAGGAGGTCCTTGGATGAGGTTAAATAGCAACTCATAGATCTCCGTTGTGGTGTTTGCGTAAGTAAGATGCGATCCTACTAGATACCCTTGGTCACCACGTAAAACATGCAACAACAAAATTAGAGGACGTCTAACTTGTTTTTGCAGGGTATGATTGTGATGTGATATGGCCAACGATGTGATGTGATATATTGGATGTATGAGATGATCATGTTGTAATAGAAATATCGACTTGCACGTCGATGGTACGGCAACCGGCAGGAGCCATAGGGTTGTCTTTATACTAATGTTTGTGCTTGCAGATGCGTTTACTATTTTGCTAGGATGTAGTTTTAGTAGTAATAGCATAAGTAGCACGACAACCCCGATGGCAACACGTTGATGCATGATCATGGTGTGGCGCCGGTGACAAGAAGATCATGCCGGTGCTTTGGTGATGGAGATCAAGAAGCACGTGATGATGGCCATATCATGTCACTTATGAATTGCATGTGATGTTAATCCTTTTATGCACCTTATTTTGCTTAGAACGACGGTAGCATTATGAGGTGATCTCTCACTAAAATTTCAAGACGAAATTGTGTTCTCCCCGACTGTGCACCGTTGCTACAGTTCGTCGTTTCGAGACACCACGTGATGATCGGGTGTGATAGACTCAACGTTCACATACAACGGGTGCAAAACAGTTGCGCACGCGGAACACTCGGGTTAAGCTTGACGAGCCTAGCATGTGCAGACATGGCCTCGGAACACATGAGACCGAAAGGTCGATCATGAATCATATAGTTGATATGATTAGCATAGGGATGCTTACCACTGAAACTACTCTCGACTCACGTGATGATCGGACTTGGGATAGTGTAAGTGGATCATGAACCACTCAAATGACTAGAGAGATGTACTTTTTGAGTGGGAGTTTAGCATATAATTTGATTAAGTTGAACTCTAATTATCTTGAACATAGTCTAAGTCCACTTTGAATATATTTGTGTTGTAGATCATGGCTCACGCGACAGTCATCCTGAATTTTAATACGTTCCTAGAGAAAGCTAAGTTGAAAGATGATGGAAGCAACTTTGTAGACTGGGCTCGTAATCTTAAGCTAATCTTACAAGCTGGGAAGAAGGATTATGTCCTTAATGCTGCGCTAGGAGATGAACCACCCGCTACGGCTGATCAGGATGTTAAGAACGCTTGGTTAGCACGTAAGGAGGACTACTCAATAGTTCAATGTGCAGTCTTGTATGGCTTAGAACCGGGACTTCAACGTCGCTTTGAGCGTCATGGAGCATTTGAGATGTTCCAGGAGTTGGAGTTTATCTTTCAGAAGAGCGCCCGGATCGAGAGGTATGAGACCTCCGATAAATTCTATGCTTGCAAGATGGAGGAAAACTCGTCTGTCAGTGAACATGTGCTCAAAATGTCTGGGTACTCAAACCGTCTAGCTGAACTGGGGATTGAACTCCCGCAAGAAGCTATCACTGACAGAATCCTTCAATCACTGCCGCCAAGCTATAAAGGCTTTGTGTTGAACTACAACATGCAAGGGATGAACAAGTCTCCCGGCGAGTTGTTTGCGATGCTGAAAGTCGCAGAGTCTGAACTCTGTAAAGAGCATCAAGTGTTGATGGTGAGCAAGACCACTAGTTTCAAGAGAAACGGCAAAGGCAAGAAGGGCAATTCGAAGAAGAGCGGCAAGCCTGTTGCCAATCCGCCGAAGAAACCCAAGCTGGACCTAAGCCTGAAACAGAGTGCTTCTATTGCAAGGGTATGGGTCACTGGAAGCGCAATTGCCCCAAGTATCTGGCAGATAAGAAGGCGGGCAAAGAAAAATCAGGTATATTTGATATACATGTTATTGATGTGTACTTAACCGGCTCTCGTAGTAGTGCCTGGGTATTTGATACCAGTTCTGTTGCTCATATTTGCAACTCGAAGCAGGAACTGCGGAATAGACGAAGGCTGGCGAAAGACGAAGTGACGATGCGTGTAGGAAACGGTTCCAAGGTTGATGCAATCGCCGTCGGCACAGTGTCACTTCAACTACCATCGGGATTAGTGATGAACTTGAATCATTTTTATTTAGTGCCTGCGTTGAGCATGAACATTATATCTGGATCTTGTTTATTGCGAGACGGTTACTCTTTTAAGTCTGAGAATAATGGTTGTTCTATTTCTATGAGTAACATCTTTTATGGTCATGCACCGAATGTGAGAGGATTGTTCATATTGAATCTTGATAACGAAACGCATATACATAACATTGAGACCAAAAGAGTTAGAGTAAACAATGATAGCGCCATATTATTATGGCACTGCCGTTTAGGTCATATTGGTGTAAAAACGCATGAAGAAACTCCATGCTGATGGACTTTTGGAGTCACTTGACTTTGATTCACTTGACACGTGCGAACCATGCCTCATGGGCAAGATGACTAAGACTCCGTTCTCCGGAACAATGGAGCGTACGAGTGACTTGTTGGAAATCATACATACCGATGTGTGTGGTCCAATGAGCGTAGAGGCACGCGGTGGATATCGTTATTTTCTCACCTTCACTGACGATTTGAGTAGATATGGTTATGTCTACTTGATGAAGCACAAGTCTGAAACATTTAAAAAGTTCAAGCAATTTCAGAGTGAAGTGGAAAATCATCATAACAAGAAGATCAAATTCCTGCGGTCTGATCGTGGGGGTGAATATGTGAGTTTCGAGTTTGGTGCTCACTTAAGACAATGTGGAATTGTTTCGCAGTTAACACCGCCTGGAACACCACAGCGTAATGGTGTGTCTGAACGTCGTAATCGTACTTTGTTAGAGATGTGCGATCTATGATGTCTCTTACTGATTTGTCGTTATCATTTTGGGGTTATGCATTAGAAACAGCTGCATTCACTTTAAATAGGGCACCATCAAAATCCGTTGAGACGACACCATACGAACTGTGGTATGGCAAAAGGCCAAAGTTGTCGTTTCTTAAAGTTTGGGGATGTGATGCTTATGTCAAAAAGCTTCAGCCTGAAAAGCTGGAACCCAAAGCGGAAAAGTGCATCTTCATAGGTTACCCAAAAGAGACAGTTGGGTACACCTTCTATCTCAAATCCGAGGGCAAAGTGTTTGTTGCTAAAAACGGAACTTTTCTCGAGAAGGAGTTTCTCTCGAGAGAATTGAGTGGGAGGAAGATAGAACTTGACGAGGTTGTCGAACCTCTCATCCCTCTGGATGGTGGCGCAGGGCAAGGGGAAACCTCTGTCATTGCGACGCCGGTTGAGGAGGAAGTTAATGATGATGATCATGAAACTCCAGTTCAAGTTTCTGTTGAACCACGCAGGTCGACGAGATCACGCGCTGCTCCAGAGTGGTACGGTAATCCCGTCTTATCAATCATGTTGTTGGACAACAATGAACCTGCAAATTATGAAGAAGCAATGGTGGGCCCAGATTCCAACAAATGGCTAGAAGCCATGAAATCCGAGATAGGATCCATGTATGAGAACAAAGTGTGGACTTTGGAGATACTGCCTGAGGGCCGCAAGGCTATTCAGAACAAATGGATTTTTAAGAAGAAGACGGACGTTGACGGTAATGTGACCGTTTATAAAGCTCGACTTGTGGCAAAGGGTTTTTCACAAGTTCCAGGGATTGACTACGATGAGACTTTCTCACCCGTGGCGATGCTTAAGTCCGTCAGAATCATGTTAGCAATAGCTGCATTTTTCGATTATGAAATCTGGCAGATGGATGTCAAAACGGCGTTCCTTAACGGTTTCCTTAAGGAAGAGTTGTATATGATGCAGCCCGAAGGTTTTGTCGATCCTAAAAATGCTGACAAAGTGTGCAAACTCCAGCTATCCATTTATGGACTGGTGCAAGCATCTCGGAGTTGGAACAAACGTTTTGATGAGGTGATCAAAGCATTTGGGTTTATACAAGTGGTCGGAGAATCTTGTATTTACAAGAAAGTGAGTGGGAGCTCTGTGGCGTTTCTAATATTGTATGTAGATGACATATTACTGATTGGAAACAACGTAGAGCTTTTGGAGAGCATAAAAGGTTACTTGAATAAAAGTTTCTCTATGAAGGACCTAGGAGAAGCTGCTTACATTCTAGGCATTAAGATCTATAGGGATAGATCAAAACGCCTGATAGGACTTTCACAAAGCACATACCTTGATAAAGTTTTGAAGAGGTTCAAAATGGAACAGTCCAAGAAAGGGTTCTTGCCAGTGTTACAAGGTACGAGATTGAGTAAGACTCAGTGCCCGGCAACTGATGAAGATAGAGAGCATATGCGCTCCGTCCCCTATGCTTCAGCCATAGGTTCTATCATGTATGCGATGCTGTGCACTAGACCGGATGTTAGCCTGGCCATAAGTATGGCAGGTAGGTTCCAGAGTAATCCAGGAGTGGATCACTGGACAGCGGTCAAGAATATCCTGAAGTACCTGAAAAGGACTAAGGAGATGTTTCTCGTGTATGGAGGTGACGAAGAGCTCGCCGTAAAAGGTTACGTCGATGCAAGCTTTGACATAGATCCGGACGACTCTAAGTCGCAAACCGGATACGTATTTATTCTTAATGGGGGTGCAGTAAGCTGGTGCAGTTCCAAGCAAAGCGTCGTAGCAGATTCTACATGTGAAGCGGAGTACATGGCTGCCTCGGAGGCGGCTAAGGAGGGTGTCTGGATGAAGCAGTTCATGACGGAACTTGGAGTGGTGCCAAGTGCACTGGATCCAATAACCTTGTTCTGTGACAACACTGGTGCCATTGCCTTAGCAAAGGAACCACGGTTTCACAAGAAGACCAGACACATCAAACGACGCTTCAACCTCATCCGCGACTATGTCGAGGAAGAGGACGTAAATATATGCAAAGTGCACACGGATCTGAATGTAGCAGACCCGCTGACTAAACCTCTTCCACGGCCAAAACATGATCGACACCAGAACTGTATGGGTGTTAGATTTATTACAATGTAATTCACATGGTGATGTGAGGGCTAGATTATTGACTCCAGTGCAAGTGGGAGACTGTTGGAATTATGCCCTAGAGGCAATAATAAATGTATAGTTATTATTATAATTCCTGTATCAAGGTAATAGTTTATTATCCATGCTATAATTGTATTGAATGAAGACTCATTTACATGTGTGGATACATAGACAAAACACCGTCCCTAGCATGCCTCTAGTTGGCTAGCCAGTTGATCGATGATAGTCAGTGTCTTCTGATTATGAACAAAGTGTTGTTGCTTGATAACTGGATCACGTCATTGGGAGAATCACGTGATGGACTAGACCCAAACTAATAGACATAGCATGTTGATCGTGTCATTTTATTGCTACTGTTTTCTACGTGTCAAGTATTTATTCCTATGACCATGAGATCATATAACTCACTGACACCGGAGGAATGCTTTGTGTGTATCAAACGTCGCAACGTAACTGGGTGACTATAAAGATGCTCTACAGGTATCTCCGAAGGTGTTAGTTGAGTTAGTATGGATCAAGACTGGGATTTGTCACTCCGTGTGACGGAGAGGTATCTCGGGGCCCACTCGGTAATACAACATCACACACAAGCCTTGCAAGCAATGTAACTTAGTGTAAGTTGCGGGATCTTGTATTACGGAACGAGTAAAGAGACTTGCCGGTAAACGAGATTGAAATAGGTATGCGGATACTGACGATCGAATCTCGGGCAAGTAACATATCGAAGGACAAAGGGAATGACATACGGGATTATACGAATCCTTGGCACTGAGGTTCAAACGATAAGATCTTCGTAGAATATGTAGGATCCAATATGGGCATCCAGGTCCCGCTATTGGATATTGACCGAGGAGTCTCTCGGGTCATGTCTACATAGTTCTCGAACCCGCAGGGTCTGCACACTTAAGGTTCGACGTTGTTTTATGCGTATTTGAGTTATATGGTTGGTTACCGAATGTTGTTCGGAGTCCCGGATGATATCAGGGGCGTCACGAGGGTTTCCGGAATGGTCCGGAAACGAAGATTGATATATAGGATGACCTCATTTGATTACCGGAAGGTTTTCGGAGTTACCGGGAATGTACCGGGAATGACGAATGGGTTCCGGGAGTTCACCGGGGGGGCAACCCACCCCGGGGAAGCCCATAGGCTTTTGGGGGACACACCAGCCCTTAGTGGGCTGGTGGGACAGCCCCAAGGGGGCCTATGCGCCAAGAAAAAGAAATCAAAGGAAAAGAAAAAAAAAGAGGGAGGAAGTGGGAAGGGAGGGGGACTCCTCCCACCAAACCAAGTCCAACTCGGTTTGGGGGGGGAGTCCTCCCCCCCTTGGCTCGGCCGACCCCTTGAGGGTCCCTTGGACCCCAAGGCCAGGTCCCCCTCCCTCCTCCTATATATATGGAGCAATAAGGGCTGATTTGAGACGACTTTCTCACGGCTGCCCGACCACATACCTCCATAGTTTTTCCTCTAGATCGCCTTTCTGCGGAGCTCGGGCGGAGCCCTGCTGAGACAAGGTCATCACCAACCTCCGGAGCGCCGTCACGCTGCCGGAGAACTCTTCTACCTCTCCGTCTCTCTTGCTGGATCAAGAAGGCCGAGATCATCGTCGAGCTGTACGTGTGCTGAACGCGGAGGTGCCGTCCGTTCGGTACTAGATCGTGGGACTGATCGCGGGATTGTTCGCGGGGCGGATCGAGGGACGTGAGGACGTTCCACTACATCAACCGCGTTCTCTAACGCTTCTGCTGTACGATCTACAAGGGTACGTAGATCACTCATCCCCTCTTGTAGATGGACATCACCATGATAGGTCTTCGTGCGCGTAGGAAAATTTTTGTTTCCCATGCGATGTTCCCCAACACTCTTATGACTTCAATAAAATTGGGATGGATACTAATCATCTTAAGATCTCCTTTATCATTGCTAGAAGTTGCACCCTTGCTTTTAGTGGCTTGAGTAGTCTTACTAATTTTTACGGGAGTTTTAGCGGAAGCAGAAGCCGTACGTGGATTATAAAAAATTTCTTCCAATTTATCAATCCTAGGCGGGCTTTCTTTGATTCTTTCATGAATTATAGTATTGTTTTCTTTTAACAACTTGAAAACGTCTCCCGCTTTTGACCCAATTTTAGTAGCATAGCTTTGCATTTTTCTATCCATGTTTTCAATATGTTCCTCGGTAAGCATTTTCTTTTCGATAGCACCTAGTCTTTCCATAACATACTCAAGGGTAATGATTGTTTCATTGATCATGAGAGGGGGTTCTTGATAACCCACAAGTATAGGGGATTGCAACAGTTTTTGAGGGTAGAGTATTCAACCCAAATTTGTTGGTTCACCAAAAGGGAAGCGAAAGAATATTCTCAAGTATTAGCATCTGAGTTTGTCAGATTCAACCACACGTGAAAAATTAGTGTCTGCAAGCAAAGTATCAGTAGCAAAGTAGTATGATAGCAACGGTGCTAGAAACGATCTGTTGACGGAGACTATTCCTAACTGTTTTATCAATGGCGCCAGTAGGTTGCACGTGGGCGAGTAACTATTCTTCCCCGACAACAGTGTCGTAAATGATCTTGCAATAAGTAACAACGAAGTAGCAAGGAACAGTGGTAGCAGCAGCAGCAGAGTAACAGCAGTAGCAAAGTGGCCCAATCCCTTTTGTAGCAAGGGACAAGCCTAGACAAAGTAACATAGCAAGAACCAGTAGTAAAAGACTCGTAGGCAGTGGATCGGTGATGGATGAGTATGCCGGATGTGATTCATCATGTAACAGCTATGACACGGAGAGATATGTAACTAGCTCCCGTTCGTCAATCTAATGTAGGCATGTATTCCGTATGTAGTCATACGTGCTTAGGGAAAAGAACTTGCATGACATCTATTGTCCATCCCTCCAGTGGCAGCGGGGTCCTAATGGAAACTACGGGATATTAAGTTTCTCCTTTTAATAAAAAACCGGACCAACGCATTAACACTTGGTGAATACATGAACTCCTCATACTATGGTCATCTCCGGGAGTGGTTCCGGCTATTGTCACTCCAGGGTTGTCGGGTCATAAAACATAGTAGGTGACTATAACTTGCAAGATAGGATCTAAAACACACATATATTGGCGACAACATAATAGGTTCAGATCTGAAAAATCATGGCACTCGGGCCCTAGTGACAAGCATTAAGCATAGCCAAGTAGTAGCAAAATCAATCAAGAACATAGTGGATACTAGGGATCAATCCCCGTCAAAAACTAACTCGATTACATGATCGATCTCATCCAACTCACCATCGTCCAGCAAGTCTACGATGAGATTACTCACGAACGGTGAATAGCATCATGGAATTGTCGATGGAGGAAGGTTGATGATGACGATGGCGACGATTTCCCCTCTCCGGAGCCCAGAACAGACTCCAGATCTGCCCTCCAGATGAAGAACAGGAGGTGGCGGCGCCTCCGTATCGGAAAATGCGATGAAACCTTCTCTCTGATTTTTTCCGGGCGAGACGGAAGATATAGAGTTGAGTTTGGGGGAGGTGGTGCCACGTGGGCCCCACAAGCCCTCACGACGCGGCCTAGGGGTGGCCGCGGCCTGTGGGCTTGTGGCCCACTAGCAAGCCCCCTCCGGTGGATCTTTGCGTAGGTATTTTTCTTTTATTCCAGAAAATTCTCCGTAAATTTTCTTTTATTTCTGCACAAAAACAACACCATGGCAATTTTGCTGAAAACAGCGGCAGTCCGGGTTAGTTCCATTCAAATCATGCAAATTAGAGTCCAAAACAAGGGCAAAAGAGTTCGAAAAAGTACATACGACGGAGACGTATCATCTCCCCCAAGCTTAAAGCCTTGCTTGTCCTCAAGCAATTCAGTTGACAAACTGAAAGAGACAAAAGAAAAACTTTGACGAACTATGTTTGATCTTGTTGTTGCAACTATGTCTAACTCATAACCAGAATTTCAGCAAGATCACAAGCAAACCACATAAGCAAATGACATCTAGGTCTCACGGTAAACTCATATCAATGGCATAATCAACTAGCGAGCAAATAATAATAAGCCACAAATGTCAACACTTCAATCAAAACAACATGAAGCAGTACGAACATATGGTATCTCGCTAGCTCTTTCTAAGACCGCAAAACATAAATGCAGAGCACCTTCAAAGACCAAGGGCTAACTAAACATTGTAATTCATGGAAAAGAAGATCAAGTCATAGTCATACTCAACACAGTTAAAAGCAAAGCATAAAAATGACAGAGGTGCTCTCTAATTGGTGCTTTTGTAAGAGGAGGATGACTCAATAGGAACATAAATAGACAGGCCCTTGCAGAGGGGAGCATTGATTTGCAGAGGTGCCAGAGCTCAAGCTTTGAAAACAGAGACAATAATTTTGGGTGGCATGCTTTCATTGTCAACGCAATGACTAAGAGTTCTCAACATCTTCCACGCTACACATGCTATAGGTGGTTCCCAAACAGAAGAGTAAAGTTTTGACTCCCCCACCACCAATCAATCACACTCCACGGCTAGCCGAATCGTCGGGTACCGTCCATACCAACATCAATCCTGGGGGAGTTTTGTTTGCAATTATCTTTTCGATTTGAGCATGGAACTGGGAATTCCAATTACCGGCCCCTTTCTCGTGAATGATAGTGAATAAACACATATCGAGGATAACACGCCTAGCATGGAAGATACCAATAGCCCCCTGTCACCACATGAGCGGTTCGGGCATGCAAAACAGATTATTTCTTGAAGGTTTAGAGAGTGGCACATGCAAATTTACTTGGAACGGCACGTAGATACCGCACATAGGTAGGTATGGTGGACTCATATGGCACAACTTTGGGTTTATGAAAGTGGATGGACAAGCAGTATACCCACTTAGTACAAGTGAAGGCTAGCAAAAGACTGGGAAGCGACCAACTAGAGAGCAACGACGGTCATCAAAATGCATTGGGAGTAACTAACATTGAGTGCAAGCATGAGTAGGACATAAATCACCATGAACATGAACATCATAGAGGCTATGTTGATTTTGTTTCAACTACATGCGTGAACATGCGCCAAGTCAAGCCACTTGAAACATTCAAAGGAGGATACCATCCTATCATACTACATCATAGTCATCTCAACATTCATGTTGGCAACCAAGACAAACCATTATAAGCTCCTAGCTAAGTAAGCATGGCATAAGCAACTATGATCTCTAAGTTGTCATTGCAAACATGTTTCTCTCAGAACAAAGCTGAACTAGGAACAGTGAGCTAGTCATATTTACAAAAACAAAATAGATTGAGTTCATACCAGCTTTTCCAGGCTCAGTCACTTCATCATATATAGTCATTATTGCCTTTCACTTGCACGACCGAATGATGTGAACAATAATAAGAGTGCTCGTGCATTGGACTACGCTAGAATCTACGGGCAAACACAAAGGAGAAGACAAAGTAATATGAATCTTTGAAAGCTAAACAGGTATGCAGACAAAATCCACTAAACATTGTAACCATTATATTCTACCTTGACCCAAAGAAAAAAGAAAACTATCTACACGGGATAGCTCCCAACAAGCAAAAGAAGAAAAGAAAATCTTTTTGGGTTTTCTCAAACTAGACAGGCACACGAAAAGAAAACGAGAAAAAGAAAATAAGCTAACATGGATGATAAAGTGGTAAAGTGTGAACACCGGCTAACAAAGTGAAAGCATAAGCAAGAATGTAAAGTTGGTGAGAACACGTACTCCCCCAAGCTTAGGCTTTTGGCCTAAGTTGGTCTACTCCCAAGGATGGTCCTGGCGAAACCCAAAATCATAATGGGGTTATACGGGAGCGTTGTAGCCACTGCCTGAATAGCTGCCTCACGGAGACGAGCAGCCTTTGCCTCCCTCTCATACTCCTCTGCCTCTCCTCTGGTTATGTAATATCTCCGTTTTACCTGAAAGTCAAAGAAGGCAGGAGCAGGAAGGGCAATATGGAAAACACATTGCCGGTTAAATATCAAACGGTATAGGAGGGATTCGCCATCCCTCTCAAGGAACTGGTAGCGTGTCAAAGCAATGCGGTCAAGGAAAGTTGTATGGAGCGGGGGATCTCCTTCGCGGATGGGTACTCCAAGAAAATTTGCTATGCGAGTGGCATAAATCCCACCAAAGAAATCCCCTTCAATAGCATTCTTATTCAGCCTCCTTGCTATAATAGCTCCCATGTTGAAGCTTTTGTCACCTGTCACTGCGCTCTTCAGGATACTAAGGTCGGGTGCGCAGAGGTGACAATGCTCAATATTGCCATTAATGCATTTGCCTATGAAGAGGGCAAAGTAATGCAAGGCAGGAAAATGAATACTCCCCATGGTAGCTTGCGTAATGTCTCTAGTTTCTCCAACAGTAATACCAGAGCAAAAATCTCTAACCAAAGATTTAGGAGGATCATTGAGGCTACCCCAAATAGGTATTTTGCAAACTCTATTGAAATCCTCTAAATCCATGGTATATGATTTATCATAGAGATCAAACAGTACCGATGTCTCACGGCCAGCTGAAAATTTGAATCTACGCACAAAAGAGGCAGTGAGCGCAACATACTGTTCACATTTATCGGAGATGAATTCTTCGAGTCCGACATTGTGAACAAGTGCATCAAACTCATCTTTGAAACCTGCCTTAATCATAAATTCATCAGAAGGCCGTTTAAATGGTTGTACATGTGCGTCCCTAGGTTGGTAAGGATCAGGCCCCCGAATCGCAAGACGGGGACCTCTCTTGCTTGAGGAACCACCATGAAAGCTTCTCCTGAACATCTTCCTTTTTCTGAAATTTTCAGTGACCCAAAGGAAAGGTGAACAAGGTTCAACTAAACTAGTAGCAACTACTCCCACAAGTCCCTAGAGGCCATATTACGCATCAAAACTACTTGGGACCAGCTAAAATCAGCATGCAAAGCTCAAGAACATGGTCACCAAGGCAGCAAAAATACACGGAGTATAAGGCACTAGAGCAAAAACTAATTGGACCAATGGAGGAGTCACTTACCAAGGATTAATTTCCCCAAAACAGTTCGGAGAACGGTGATTTGAGCAAAGAGATCGAAAATCCCAGCAAGAGGAGCAAGAACACGGGTTTGAGCTGCGAAACAATTTTTTCTGGAGGTAGGAGAACTAGATGAGAGCAAGAATGAGTGAAGGGGGTACCTGTGGGCCCCACAAGCATGGGTGGCGCGGCAAGGGGGATGCCCGCGCCTCCAGGGCTTGTGGCCCACTGGTGCAGCCCCCAGACAAGCTCTTCGTCTCAGTATTATTCAAAAAATCCAGAAAAAATCATACTTGATTTTCACGGCATTCGGAGAACTTTTATTTTCGGGGTATTTTTCTACCGGACACTAAAACAGAAAACAGGGAAAAACAAACTAAATCTATCATTTTTCTTCTAAGCAACCTAAAGTGAAAGCTTGGAACAGAGGTTTGTGACTCCTCGATTCATCCATCTCATGGTCATCGAAAGAAATCCGTCAATGGGGTTGATAAAGTCTCCTTGACAAACCTTTTCGAATCGCAAAAGAGAACAGAGAATTTTCGAATAGTCCCTAGGTCACCTCAATGGGGATGTGAATTTCCCCAACAAGCAAATCATACTTCATCTTGACACAAGGAATAGGGCATTCAAAGCTCCCAATAAGAATCGATGAAGTCTTTTTAATAGCATTGATGCAATGTACTCGATATTGTTTCTTCGGAAAGTGCACCGTATGCTCATTACCGTTGACATGGAAAGTGACATTGCTTTTGTTGCAATCTATAACAGCCCATGTGGTGTTTAAAAAGGGTCTTTCGAAGATGACAGCCATTGCATCGTCCTCGGGAATATCCAAGATAACAAAGTTTGTTAAGATAGTGGTGTTAGCAACCACAACAGGCACATCCTCGCAAATGCCGATAGGGAAAGTAGTTGATTTGTCGGCCATTTGCAGAGAGATTTTAGTGGGTGTCAACTTATCCAGTTCAAGTCTACGATAAAGAGAGAGAGGCATAACACTAACATCGGCTCCAAGGTCGCATAACGCAGTTTTAACGTAGTTACCTTGAATGGAGCAAGGTATAGTGGGCACTCCGGGATCACCTAGTTTCTTAGGAGTTCCACCCTTGAAAGTATAGTTAGCGAGCATGTTGGAAATCTCAACCTCATGTATCCTCCTCTTATTAGTCACAATATCTTTCATGTACTTAGCATACGGAGACATCTTGAGCATATTCGTCAAACGCATTTGCAGAAAGACACGTCTAATCATTTCAACGAATCGCTCAAAATCCTCATCATCCTTTTTCTTGGATGGTTTGGGAGGAAAGGGCATAGGTTTCTAAACCCATGCTTCCCTTTCTTTACCATGCTTCCTAGCAGTGAAGTCATTTTTATCGTATCTCTTAGTCTTAGGATGTGGGTTATCAAGATCAACACTAGGTTCAATCTCCACATCCTTTTCATTGCTAGGTTGAGCATCTTCATGAACATCACTATTGATAATATCATTAGGCTCATGTTCATCACCAGATTGTGTTTCAGCATCAGAGATAGAGGCATCGTTTGGACTCTCAGGTGTAGCGGCAACAGGGTTGCTAGCGTGCAGGTTCCTATCATCTTTCTTCTTCTTTCTAGGATGACTAGGTGCATCAGTGCTAACTCCTTGAGAATCTTGTTCAATTCTCTTCGGATGACCCTCAGGATACAAAGATTCCTGGGTCATTCTACCGCCTCTGGTAACGACTCTGGCAGAATTGTCATTCAACTCATTGAGCAAGTCATTTTAAGCTTTAAGTACTTGTTCTACCTGAGTAGTAACCATAGAGGCATGTTCACGCAGAAGCTTAAGATCATTGACGATTCTGTCCACACAGGCACTTAAATGACTAAGCATACGAGCATTCTGTTCCAATTGTGTGCTAACATAATCATTGAAACTTTGTTGTTTGGCAACGAAGTTATCAAATTCATCCATGCATAGGCTAGCAGGTTTATCAAAAGGAATATCACTCTCATCAAACCTACGCAGAGAATTTACTTCTACTACCAGTATCGGGTTATTGAGACCATGGATCTCTTCGATAGGTGGTAGATTTTTGACATCTTCAGATTTAATGCCTTTCTCTCGCATAGATTTCTTGTCTTCTTGCATATCTTCAGGACTGAGGAATAGAATACCTCTTTTCTTCGGAGTTGGCTTAGGAGGTGGTTCGGGAATAGTCCAAGCATTCTCATTGCACAAGATGTTATTCAATAGAATCTCAGCTTGTTCTACGGTTCGTTCCCTAAAAACACTACCGGCACAACTATCTAGGTGGTCTTTAGAAGCATCGGTAAGTCCATTATAGAAGATATCAAGTATTTCATTCTTCTCAAGAGGGTGATCATGCAAAGCATTCAGTAGCTGGATGAGCCTCCCCCAAGCTTGTGGGAGACTCTCTTCTTCAGCTTGAGCAAAGTTGTATATTTCCCACAAGGCAGCTTGCTTCTTATGGGCAGGGAAATATTTTTCAGAGAAGTAGTAGACCATATCCTGGGGGCTACGCACACAACCAGGAGCAAGAGAACTGAACTAGGTCTTAGCATCATCCTTTAGCGAGAAAGGAAATAGCTTGAGCATATAGTAGTGGCGGATCTTTTCTTCACTAGTGAATAGGGTGGCTATATCGTGCAGTTTGGTAAGATGGGCTACAACCATTTCAGACTCATAACCGTGAAAAGGATCAGATTCGACCAGAGTGATTAACTCAGGGTCAACAGAGAATTCATAATCCTATTGGTCACAAAGATAGGCGAAGTGGCAAACTTCGAGTCGTATTTCATCCTAGCGTTTAGAGATTTTTCTTTCCACTTGCGTAGTAATTTCTCAACATCATAGCTATCCTTACACGCAAGGAAATCCTCAGCTATCTCTCCCTCCATAACATAGCACGTATCAGGCATATCAGGCAATTCAGGCATAGTAGCAGGTTCTACTTCAATAGTATCGGCAGTTTCAGAAGTATCATCACATCTAGCAGCAACTCTAGCAATTTGTGCATCAAGGAATGTACCTAGTAGCAAAGCAGTATCAAGCATAGCATCATCAGGCATAGTATCAAGCATAGCATCATCAGGCATAGTATCAAGCATAACATCATTAGGCATAGTATCAAGCATAGCATCATCAGACATAGTATCAAGCATAGTATCAAGCATAGCATCATAAGCATCATTGGCAGCAGAAATAGAATCATCAAGCACAGGCGACATATCAAGATTTCTAGCAGGAGACGATGTCGCAAACTTACTCATAACTGAAGGTGAATCAAGTGCAGAGCTAGATGGCAGTTCCTTACCTCTCCTCGTAGTGGAGGGCAAGATTTTAGTTCTTGGATCTTTCGGATTCCTCGTAGTGATCAGCAGACGTAAATCCCAAGTGACTCAGAGAATATAGTTGTGCTTCCCCGGCAACGACGCCAGAAAAATGTCTTGATAACCCACAAGTATAGGGGATCGCAACAGTTTCCGAGGGTAGAGTATCCAACCCAAATTTGTTGGTTTACCAAAAGGGAAGCGAAAGAATATTCTCAAGTATTAGCAGGTGAGTTTGTCAGATTCAACCACACCTGAAAGATTAGTGTCTGCAAGCAAAGTATCAGTAGCAAAGTAGTATGATAGCAACGGTGCCAGAAACGATCTGTTGACGGCAGACTATTCGTAACTGTTGTATCAATGGCGCCAGTAGGTTGCACGTGGGCGAGTAACTATTCTTCCCCGACAACAGTGTCAGAAAAAATCTTGCAACAAGTAACAGCGAAGTAGCAAGGAACAGCAGTAGCAACAGTAGTATAGTGGCCCAATCCCTTTTGTAGCAAGGGACAAGCCTAGACAAAGTAACATAGCAAGGACCAGTAGTAAAAGACTCGTAGGCAGTGGATTGGTGATGTATGAGTATGCCTGATGTGATTCATCATGTAACAGCTATAAGACGGAGAGATATGTAACTAGCTCCCGTTCGTCAATCTAATGTAGCCATGTATTCCGTATGTAGTCATGCGTGCTTAGGGAAAAGAACGTGCATGACATCTATTGTCCATCCCTCCCGTGGCAGCGGGGTCCTAATGGAAACTACGGGATATTAAGGTTCTCCTTTTAATAAAGAACCAGACCAATGCATTAACACTTGGTGAATACATGAACTCCTCATACTATGGTCATCTACGGGAGTGGTTCCGGCTATTGTCACTCCGGGGTTGCCGGGTCATAAAACATAGTAGGTGACTACAACTTGCAAGATAGGATCTAAAACACACATATATTGGCGACAACATGATAGGTTCAGATCTGAAATCATGGCACTCGGGCCCTAGTAACAAGCATTAAGCATAGCCAAGTAGTAGCAACATCAATCTAGAACATAGTGGATACTAGGGATCAATCCCCGTCAAAAACTAACTCGAATACTTGATAGATCTCATCCAACTCATCACCGTCCAGCAAGCCTACTATGAGATTACTCACGAACGGTGAAGAGCTTCATGGAATTGTCGATGGAGGAAGGTTGATGATGACGATGGCGACGATTTCCCCTCTCCGGAGCCCAGAACGGACTCCAGATCTGCCCTCTAGATGAAGAACAGGAGGTGGCGGCGCCTCCTATCGTAAAACGCGATGAAACCTTCTCTCTGATTTTTTTCTGGGCGAGACAGAAGATATAGAGATGAGTTTGGGGGCGGTGGTGCCACGTGGGCCCCACAATCCCTCACGGTGCGGCCTAGGGGGGTGGCCGCGGCCTGTGGGCTTGTGGCCCACTAGCACGCCCCCTCCGGTGGATCTTTGCACAGGTATTTTTCTTTTATTCCAGAAAAATTCTCAGTAAATTTTCAGGACATTCCAAGAACTTTTATTTCTGCACAAAAACAACACCATGGCAATTCTGCTGAAAACAGCGTCAGTCCGGGTTAGTTCCATTCAAATCATGCAAATTAGAGTCCAAAACAAGGGCAAAAGAGTTCGGAAAAGTAGATACGACGGAGACGTATCAAGGGTGAACCCACTAAATTTCCCAAAGCATTAAAAGCATCAAGAGAAGGACACATCAAGAAGTTTCCACCAACAATCATATCAAGGACGAATCTATACCAAGTGGTGATGCCCACATAAAAAAACAAAGAAGAACAATTGTAGATTGCTTACGGGTAGATCTATTATGAGCATTGCAAATCCTATACCAAGCATATTTTAAGTTATCGCCTCCCCTCTGTTTAAAGTTAAGAACCTCGTTCTCGGGGGTGTACGCAATAGAGGAAGAGATATCCGTAACGAAAAAAGTGGTAGACAAGTTGCACACAAAAACAGATCTGACGAGAGAATGGCGAACGAAAAAGAGGGCGAATAAAACGACAATTTTTTGTTAAGTGGGGGAGAGGAAAACGAGAGTCAAATGGAAAATAATGTAAATTGCGAGGAGATGAGATTTGTGATTAGGAACCTGGTTGATGTTGAAGATCCTCCACGGCAACGGCGCCAGAAATTGGCATGTTGGCGGGAGACTATCTTGACTTGATCTTCCCCGGCAACGGCGCCATAAATTCCTTTTGATGTCTACTAGAACTATGTCGGTATTTCCCCAAAGAGGAAGGGAGGATGCAGTATAGCAACGGTAGGTATTTCCCTCAATGATGAGGCCAAGGTTATCGAACCAGTAGGAGAACCTCATCACAGCACGTAAAGAGCACCTGCACACAAATAACAAATACTCGCAACCGACGTGTTAAAGGGGTTGTCAATCCCTTTCGGGTACGGCGCCTCAAGATAGGCAAATAACGTGAGGTAAAAGTGGTAGATAGGATAAATAGATCGCGGAACAAATAAATTGCAGCAAGGTATTTTTGTATTTTTGGTTTAATAGATCTAGAAATAAAAGCAAAGGAAAATAGATCGCAAAGGCAAATATGATGAAAAGAGACCCGGGGGCCGTAGGTTTCACTAGTGGCTTCTCTCGAGAAAAATAGCAAACGGTGGGAAAACAATTACCGTTGGTCAATTGATAGAACTTCAAATAATCATGACGATATCCAGGCAATGATCATTATATAGGCATCACGTCCAAGATTAGTAGACCGACTCCCGCCTGCATCTACTACTATTACTCCACACATCGACCGCTATCCAGCATGCATCTAGTGTATTAAGTTCACGGAAAAACGGAGTAATGCAATAAGAACGATGACATGATGTAGACAAGATCTATTTATGTAGAAATAGACCCCATCTTGTTATACTTAATAGCAACGATACATACATGTCGTTCCCCTTTCTGTCACTTGGATCAAGCACTGAAAGATCGAACCCATCACAAAGCACATCTTCCCTTTGCAAGATAAATAGATCAAGTTGGACAAACAAAACCCAAATACCGGAGAAGAAATACGAGGCTATAATCAATCACGCATATAAGAGATCAAAGAAGACTCAAATAACGTTCATGTATAAAAACATAGATCTGATCATAAACTCAAAGTTCATCGGATCACAACAAACACACCACAAAAAGACTTACATCATATGGATCTCCAAGAGACCATTGTATTGATAGTCAAGAGAGAGAGAGGAAGCCATCTAGCTACTAACTACGGACCCGTAGGTCTACGAAGAACTACTCACGCATCATCGGAGAGGCACCAATGGACATGATGAACCCCTCCGTGATGGTGTCTAGATTGGATCTGGTGTGTTCTGGACTCTGCGGCGGCTGGAATTGATTTTCGTCCCCCCTTTAGGGTTTCTGGAATATTGGGGGTATTTATAGAGCAAAGAGGCGGTGCGGGAGGCAAACGAGGAGGGCACAACCCACTGGGGCGCGCCTGGGGCCCCAGGCACGCCCTGGTAGGTTGTGCTCCCATCGGAGCTCCCCTCAGGTGCGTTCCTGGCCCAGTGGATGTCCTCTGGCCCAAAAAAATCCACAAAAAGTTTCGTTGCGTTTGGACTCCGTTTGGTATTCATTTCCTGCGATGTAAAAAACATGCAGAAAACAACAACTGGCACTGGGCACTATGTCAATAGGTTAGTACCAAAAAATGATATAAAATGACTACAAAATGATTGTAAAACATCCAAGAATGATAATATAACAGCATGGAACAATAAGAAATAATAGATACGTTGGAGACGTATCAGTCTCCATGACCAAAGCACGGGCATGATCTCGGTCGTTTGCTGGCGCCACACCATGATTTCCATCATTGTGCTGCTAGCGCGGTTGTCGCGCTAACTATGATGTTACTACTGAAGCTACTACTAGCGATAAAGAAAGCATCACCAAGCGCAAAATAATTAAAGACAACCATATGGTTCCTGCGGTTGCCGTAGCATCGACATGCAAGTCCATATTTAACTATTACAACATGATCATCTCATACATCTCATATATCATATCATGTCGTTGGCCATATCACAACACATGCATACCCTGCAAAAAACAAGTTAGAAGTCCTCTAATTTGTTCGTGCATATTTTACGTGGCTGCTATGGGTATCTAGTATCATCGCATCTTACTTACGCCAAGCCACAACGGTGATATGCAAATTGCTATTTAACCTTCTCCAAGGACCGCCTCCGTCAAATCCGATTCAACTAAAGTTCAAGAATCAGACACCCTTTAGTCATCTTTATGCAACAAGTTGCATGTTAGTCGATGAAACCGGTCTCTCGTAAGATACTATTGAATCAAGAAAAGACTAAGGAGGGCAGCAAATTGAACATCAACACCCACAAACTCTTTTGTGTTCTACTCGAGATATCATCTATGCATGAACCTAGCTCATGATGCCACTGTTGGCGAATGTTGCTTGGGAAACAAAAAAAGTGTACGCACATGCAATACCTATCCATGGTGATGATCATCTACGAGAGGGGAGAGTGTATCTACATACCCTTGTAGATCGCTAAGCGGAAGCTTAAAGAACGCGGTTGATGTAGTGGAACATCTTCGCGATCCAAATCACAGCCCGTTCCGCGATGTCATCACGTTCCGTCCCGCTATCTCATCACGATCCGTCCCGCGATCTCATCACGATCCTTCCCGATCTAGCGTCGAACAAACGGCACCTACGCGTTCAGCACACGTACAGCTCGATGACGTCTCCTCCTTCTTGATCCAGCAAGAGAGGAAGGAGAAGTATATGGGATCTCACGAGCACGACGGCATGGTGGAGATGATGGTGGAGCAGTGCGAGCAGGGCTTCGCCAAGCGCTGCCGGAACCGATCTCAGGAGAAAACGGAGTTATGGGAGAGGTAGGGCTGCCATCGGGGCCTGAAAATTGGTGTGTTCAGCCCCTCCCTCTCCCCCACTATACAAGGAGGCTAGGAGGAGGGTTGGGTCTCAGCCCTGGCCCCTCCTCCAAGGAGGGGGCGTGGGCCTAGAGAGGTTTCCTCCCTCCCCAAGGCACCTAGGAGGCGCCTTCCCCTTTAGGGACTCTTCCCTCCCAACCGCATGGGCCCTTGAGGGCTGGCCCAACAAGGCTTGGACGCCCCCCTTAGATCCCATGCAAGTCCTAGGGGCTGGAGGGACCCTTCCTGACTCCTCCGGAACCCTACGGAACCTGCTAGAAGCTTTCAGAAGCTTCCCGGTACAATACCAATAAAACCCGAAATTTTCCGGTAGCCAAAATAGGACTTCCCATATACAAATATTTACCTCTGGACCATTCCGGAGCTCCTCGTGATGTCCGAGATCTCATCCAGGACTCCAAACAACATTCGGTCACCAACATATATATCCCAATACTACTCTAGCGTCACTGAACGTTAAGTGTGCACACCGTGCGGGTTCGAAAACTATGCAGACATGACCGAGACACCTCTATGGTCAATAACAAATAGCGGGACCTGGATGCCCATATTGGCTCCTACATATTCTATGAAGATCTTTATCGGTCGAACGACGATGTCAAGGATTCAAACAATCCCGTATGTAGTTCCCTTTGTCCATCGGTATGTTACTTGCCCGAGATTCGATCGTCGGTATCTCCATACCTACTTCAACCTCGTTACCGGCAAGTCTCTTTACTCGTTCTATAATACAAGATCTCGTGACTAAATCTTTAGTCGCATTGCTTGCCAGGCTTATTGTGATGTTGTATTACCGAGTGGGCCCCGAGATACCTCTCCGTCACACGGAGTGACAAATCCCAGTCTTGATTCACGCCAACCAAACATGCACCTTCAGAGATACATGTAGAGGACCTTTATAGTCACACAGTTACGTTGTGATGTTTTATACACACAAGGTATTCCTCCGGTGTCCGGGAGTTGCATGATCTCCTGGTCATAGGAATAGATACTTTGACATACAGAAAACAGTAGCAATAAACTGACACGATCATATGTTACGTTCATAGTTTGGGTCTTGTCCATCACATCATTCTCCTAATGATGCGACCCCACTATCAAGTGACAAAACTTGTCTATGGCCAGGAAACCTTGACCATCTTTGTTCAACGAACCAGTCAACTAGGGGCTTACTAGGGACAATGTGTTGTCTATGTATCCACACATGTATCTGAGTTTCCATTCAATACAATTCTAGCATGGATAATAAACGATTATAATGAACAAATAAATATAATAATAACCAATTTATTATTGCCTCTAGGGAATATTTCCAACAAGGGGGAGATCTCCATGGTATAAATCCTCAATGTGCATTTGCAGTCCAAAGGAAATTCCTCAAATATGCACATCTTCAGGGGGAGTTTCTCTATATCTTGTTTTTAAATTCCTCAAACTCTGTACTTACAGTTCATATTTTTATCCTCATTGAAAACTTAACCTATTTGTCATCAAACACCAAAAAGGGGGAGATTGTAAGTGCATCTAGTGCCCCTTAGTGATTCTGGTGGATTGAAGACTTATAGGTTGAGAGACTAATATGTTTGTGAATGTACACATGCCCTATAAGTCGCTGAGGAGTTTGATTTATTCAAAGAATATCGACCCCTAATAATGTATGTCTTCGTGTGAAGACTTTGGTCATTCCTTGCAGACTTTTATAGCGAAGAAATTGCTATTCCTCATGAAGACTTTGAAAATGAGGAATTTGGTGTATCCCGAAGAAAATACTCTGAAGACTTTGAAGCTTGAAGATTTACTCTTTTTGTTTCATTTTCTTATTTCTTGAGTCATAGGAACACCGTACTGTTAAAGGGGGTCGAGGTAATACTAAGGAAAAAAGTTTCCTCATGATGCTCATCTCAAAGCCTACAAATACCAAATCCCTCGAGTGAAGCATTTGAAAATCTCTCACAGATTATTCAAAGTCTTTAGTGATAGAGACCAAGTTCTTCCGATCTCTGAAGAAATTGTACTTAATGAGGAGTTAGGATTTCACAAGTTCGAACTGCCTATCAGTGAGGAACATGAGAGAAATGAGGACTAACATAGTTGAAAGATTCTGACCGTTGGTCTGCTGTGCGCCAGCTGTCCCCAACCTTATCCACCTAACAGTCATACCATTAGGGCATTAATGTCATTTCATGTCGGGATTGCTCCATGGATATAAATAGCCACCCCATAACCACTAGTTGGATGGCTGCTCCGAGAGAAACTGACACTTGCCATTTAGAGCATCACAATCCTCGAGGACTTAGAGCGAAAATCATCAAGTGAGGAAAAACCCCAAACACCCAAACCAAAACCAAAACCCAAAGTGATTGAGCATCACTGAAGAGATTGTTCCTGTGTGGAACCGACACTTGTTACCTTTGAGGATTGTGCATCCTCCAGACGGTTAGGCGTCAATGGTCTAGAGCATCCAGCAGTCAATTATGGATCGCCGGGTGATCGAGTTTGTGAGGGTTTTGGAAGTCTGCCGTAAAGAATTACCACGAGTGTTGGGCGAGGATTGTGCGTCCTTAGCTCAAGGACAATATGGTAAGGACTGTGTGTCCCGGGACTGTGTGTCCTTTGTTTTCAATACCAAGACGCTCCAAACCAGATGTACGACTATCACAACAGTTGGAACTGGGTCATAAAATCATTGTCTTCATCGAGCAATGGGTTCGAATTCATCAACTCTTTCATTTCCTCAATTGCATGTTGATGACTTTCATCTTTACTATTTGAAGAATTTGACTGAAGACTTTCTCTAATTCCTCACCTCAAATTCTTCATTTAAGTTATTCGTCACCTGCTTATCCTGATCAAGTGACTTGTGCAACCTGAACGTTTCACTTCACTCTCACAACTAAGCTATAGCTGTTTTTGCACATCTGTTTTAGTACTTATTCCACTGCATTCAGTTCGTGACCGAGGACTTCCCTCACTAGGAATTTCCTCAGTGAAGAATTTGTAAAAATCGCCAATTCACCCCCCTCTAGTCGATATAACGCACTTTCAAAGATCATTGGATATGATAAGTTTGATTCCTTGCAATAGTTTTATGATATGAAAATAGTGATATGTGGGTTATGTTGATGAGTAATTATACTTTAGTAAGAATATTGGTGTTAAGGTTTGGGATTCCCTATGCATGCACATGAAGTCAATAATTATGCTATGAAATTACATCCTACTTGTGTTGCATTATTCGGTGTTAATTATGTTTAATGTGCGCTTATGATGGTTTTTGTTCCTTGGTTGGGCGCTTCTCAATCTATTTGCTGGCTTCACTCGTACTAAGCGGGAATGCTGCTTGTGCATCCAAATCCTAAATCCAAAGTTGTGCCAAATGAGTCCACCATACCTACCTATATGCGGTATTTCAGCATCGTTCCAAGTAAATTTGTATGTGCCAACTCTAATGTTCAAAATAAACTTCTGTTTTGTGTGCCCGTACCGCTCATGAACGGCGAGGGGTGGCTGGTATCTTCCATGCTAAATAGGTTATTCTCAAGATGAGTGTTTATTCACTTGTAATTGCATGAGAGTATGGCGGTAATAGAGATGCCCACTCCCAAAATGCAAATAGAATTTATTTTATGTTGTCAAGTAATAAATTCCTTGGAAAGTGTTGGTATGGATGGTACCCGTGGATGCGGGTAGCCACAGAATGTGAAAGAATGGTGGAAAAAGGAATACAGTTTATATTCAGTTTCGGAACCGCCTATAATTTGTTCAACATACACGATATTGGAAACTCTTAGTCGTTCTCGTTGACAGGAAAAGCATGGCACCCTAAAAAATCATCCATAAGTTTTTCACTTTGAGCTCTGGCACCTCTACAAATCCCTCCTTTCCTCTGCGAAGGGCCTATCTATTTACTTTATGCAATTTTTGATTTTAAACTTAAGTCTCCATCTTTTCTTATAGAGCACTGATAAGTCTCCAACGTATCTATAATTTTTTATGGTTTCATGTTATTATCTTGTCAAACTTTTGATGTTTTGTATGCCTTTTATATCTTTTTTGGGACTAACTTATTAACTCAGTGCCAAGTGCCAGTTCGTGTTTTTTCCGTGTTTTTGACCCTTTTCAGAGGAGGATTTTAAATGGAGTCCAAACGGAATAAAACTTCTGAAAAGATTTTTTCCGGAACAGAAGATACGCAGAAAGCTTGGGAACCAAGGCAGGGAGTCCCGGGGGAGGCCACAAGCCCCCATGGCGCGGCCAGGGAGCCCGCGCCTCCCAGGCTTGTGGGCTCCCTGGGCCTCCCCTGCCCTAGCTCCTTCGCCTACAAATTCCCTAAAATCCCTAACAAAATTAGGAGATCCACGAAAATACTTTTCCACTGCCGCAAGCTTCTGTCTCCGCAAGATCCCATCTGGGGCACGTTTTGGTGCCCTTCCGGAGGGGGGATTCGGATACGGAGGGCTTCTTCATCAACACCATGACCTCTCTAATGATGCGTGAGTAGTTCACCATAGACCTTCGGGTCCATAGCTAGTAGCTATATGGCTTATTCTCTCTCTTGGATCTTCAATACAAAGTTCTCCATGATCTTCATGGAGATCTATCCGATGTAAACTTATTTGCGGTGTGTTTGTCGAGATCCAATGAATTGTGGATTTACGATCGGATTATCTATGAATCTTAATTGAGTTTCTTCTGATCTCTCTTATGCATGATTTCACATCCTTGTAATTCTATTCGAGTTGTGGGTTTTGTTTGGCCAACTTGATCTATGATTGTTGCAATGGGAGAAGTGCTTGGTTTTGGGTTCATACCGTGCGGTGACCTCACCCAGTGACAGAAGGGGTAGCGAGGCACGCATCATATTGTTGCCATCAAGGGTGAAAAGATGGGGTTTTCATCATTGGTTTGAGTTTATCCCTCTACATCATGTCATCTTGCTTAAGGCGTTACTCTGTTCGTCATGAACTCAATACACTAGATGCATGCTGGATAGCGGTCGATGTGTGGAGTAATAGTAGGTGATGCAGAAAGTATCGGTCTACTTGTCTCGGACGTGATGCATATATGTATGATCATTGCCTTAGATATCTTCATGACTTTGCGCGGTTCTATCAATTGCTCGACAGTAATTTGTTCACCCACCGTAATATTTGCTATTTTGAGAGAAACCTCTACTGAACACTATGGCCCCTGGGTCTACTTCACACCATATTTTCAGCCTTACTCTTTTACTTCGTTGCACTTTCCGCCCTCGGATCTCACTTTCAATCAATCTTGAAGGGATTGACAACCCCTTTATAGTGTTGGGTGCAAGCTCTTTTGTGTTTGCGCAGGTACTCTGGACTTGACGAGATTCTCCTACTGGATTGATACCTTGGTTCTCAAAATGAGGGAAATACTTACTGCTCCTATGCTGCATCACCCTTTCCTCTTCAAGGGAAAAACCAACGCAAGCCAAGTCTCCGTCAACGTGCTAACTTCTGGCGCTGTTGTTTGAGAAGTAGCAAGCACCAACTAAGGAACACTATTGTCATACTTGATCATTGGACGTAGCTAATATTTGGGTGTGTTGCATGAATGGATCAATGATTGAGCATGATGGGCTAGGGGTAGTGTTCTTTAGCATTGATATTTTGAAAGACTTGGTTGCTTGTTTATATGCTTGAGTATTAAAGTTTTCATGTCAAATTATAGACTATTGCTTTGAATCATCTACAAGTCCATAAGTCCATGCTATAAAGAAAAGAATATGATGAATATGATAGGTAGCATTCCACATCAAAGATTCCATTTTCAATTGCTACTTTATGATGATGAGTTTTATAAGATAGAGTTGTTGTTATGATGCTAGGAAAAGTGATTGAAATGATCATTGATCAAACTTATGCATTATGCTAGCATTCACACTTCATAAATTATTTCTTTTATCATTTTCCTACTCGAGGATGAGTAGGAATTAAACTTGGGGATGCTCATACGTCTCCAACATATCAATAATTTACGAAGTATTCATGCCATGTTTGCCTATGTTTACAATACTTTTATATGGTTTTGCTACACTTTATATGATTTATTTAGAACTAACCCGGACTGAGGTTGTTTTCAGAAGAACTACCGTAGTGTTGTTTTTTATGTAGGAATAAAAGTTCTTGGAATTGGAGGAAACTTTTTGACGATTTGTTTTGGAATAAAATAGAAATAGTGGAGCAAAGAACCGCCAGAGGGGGGCCTCTGGTGCCCACTAGACACCAGGCCGTGCTAGACCCCCTGGCGTGGGCTGATGTCTAGTGGGCGCCTCGTGTCCCATCTTGGCGTGATTCCAATGCCCAAAAATCCTATAAATATAGAAACCTTCAGAGATAACCCTAGATGAGAGGTTTCGCCGCCGCAGGCCTCTATAGCCACGAAAAACCAATCTTGAGACGTTCCGGTACCTTACCGGAGAGGGGAAATCATCTTCGGTGGCCATTTTCATCATCCCAACGACCACCATGACGAGGAGCGAGTAGTCCGGCCTCAGGGTTGAGGGTTTGTACCAGTAGCTATGTGTTTAATCTCTCTACTCATGTTCTTGAGAAGTCATGATCTTGAGATATCACGGGCCTTGTTAATATAGTTGGATTATATGGTGTTTATCCCATGTTATTGTTGTGATGAACTGAGTCTTTCACTTTAAGATCTCGTTATATTGGATTGAGTATTCAGGTTTGAGAGCACATGATATATGTCTTGCATGTGGATACTCGTAGTGACATTGGGGTATTCAAGTGATTCACTTGATATATGTTGTGTCATCAACTCACGGATTCCCGAGGTGACAATGGGGTAATCTAGGCATAGGGGTTGACTGCTCGTTTTCATACTATGTTCTCTGATAGACATCTTGGTGTGCTCCTTGAAGTTCTTTGTGTTAGTTTGAGTATTATGAATCTGAATTTGTTATGGTGTTATTTTAGTATGAACTCTTGATAGATCGATCAGAAAGTATAACTTGTTATCTTAGTACGGACTCTTGGAAAGATTGATCGGAAAGAATGACTTTGAGGTGGTTTTGTACCCTACAAACAATTTCTTCTCATGTTCTCCGCCAGATAGGAACTTTGGAGTGATTCTTCATCGCACGTTGAGGGATTGTTATGTGATCCTAATATATTAGCATTGTTGAGAGATTGCACTAGCGAAAGTACGGACCATAGGCCTCATTTTCAAGCATTGCAATACCGTTTATGCTCACTTTTGTTACTTTCTACCTTGCTGTTTTTATATTTTCAGGTTACAAAAATCAATATATACTATCACTACTACACTTGTATCACCATCTCTTTACCGAACTAGTGCACCTATACAATTTACCATTTTATTTGGTGTGTTGGGGACACAAGAGACTTTTTATTATTTGGTTGCAGGGTTGTGTGAGAGAGACCATCTTCATCCCACGCCTCCCATGGATTGATAAGCCGTAGTTCATCCACTTGAGGGAAATTTGTTACTGTCCTACAAAACTCTGTGCTTGGAGGCCCAACACAAGTTTACAAGAACAAGTTGTGTAGTAGACATCATGGTGCGAGATCTCAAATGCGTAAGGAGGCTATGGTGATGGTTTTACCTTTTATGAACCGCTAAGATACCAAGAGCCCACTACTGCACCGTGAAATTCGCCATTTCCCGATAAAATCATGCAGTTATGTGCGAGTGGGATAATCCAATTCATAAACCATATCCCTAGAAAAGAGGAACACAATCTCCATAATGGAATGTGTCAGCAAAGACGATCTCGAACCACACTTCCGTAGTAGGTCATAGACCTTGATCACCCGCGACCTTTCGTTAGAAAGGTGTCAGGGAAAACACACTGTTCATGGTCGAACAGTCGGCCTGGAAATTAAAATTCGTTTATATGTATATATGTATGTTTGGAAAAGGGAACGTCATCGACAACCGAACTATTGTTGGTTGAATGTAAGAAGAGGAGAACTCGCCTCGCGAGCCAAAAACTTTGCAGCTAGAGATCAAGACTATGGCGTTGGAGGCCAGTTCAAGGGCTACCGAGGGAGTCCGGGACTAAGGGGTCCTCGGGTCGCTTACTCATTTCCACGGGTCGGACTCCTAGGCTGTTCTGTCATCGTTAAAGTGATACTGAATACAAGATGGACTCTTCTAAAGACTTGGCATGTAATCCAAGGCCACGTAATAATCAACATATTCCTTTCCTCGTGTAACCGACGTTGTGTAACCCTAACGCCTCTGGTGTCTATATAAAGCAGGGGCCATAGTTCGTAAGATAGATTAAGCTCATTACTGTTAGGGTTTAGACCACAACATCCGATCTCGAAGTAGATCAACTCTGCCTGTGCAACCCCATCAATATAACAAGAGCAGAACGTAGGGTTTTACCTCTATACAGAGGGTCCGAACCTGGGTAAACGTCGTCGCCTTCTCTATTGTTACCCATCGATCCAAGATCCACAGTTTGGACCCCCCACTCGAAATCAGCCGGTTTTGACACCGCAGCTTCCGCCCAAGAGATATTTGCGTTAGTCCACCTTGCACAAATGTTTCCATGTAAAAGTCATGTGTGATGGACAACCTATGCCATACAGTTTCTTCTAGGCAACGTGTGAGATGCTAAGAACATATCACACGGGGTGTCCCGTTTAATTGTTTGCGATGTCTCACCCGGTCACACCCACGCTCTTTTTGCTCAAGGTGTATGACCGGAGGACTTATCATCGATAGTTTCTGGGTCATGTGAGATGGACCCCCCTATCGCACACACATGCAAAGCGATGGTTTAAATCTCCTTAGCGGGAAGAGGGTAAAAATCATTGTGTAGAACGTGTCTGTAGTAGTGGAAGGATCAGACAAGAAGCTTAGGTACGGCTGAATGGAGCGGATATAGGCGCCAACTCTAAGGAACATCTCCGCCCACGAGCTGGCCCAGGACCGCCACCACCACGTATCGTGTTGAGATGTTATGGTCGACACCATCATGAGGAATGTCTTAGAAGCTATTATTCATTTATCTTTTCTCACTAGGTTATTTCAACTCAACAACCGTCTTACTTAAATTTCAAATTCTATGGAAAACCATTAATTTCAATAAACACAAAGAGGTATTGCAGGGCAGATGACTTTAAATCGTCAGGGGAGAGCATGACACCGCAACTCCTGCATCTCCTCCTTCCCGCCTGGTCCTTGAGCCACCGAATAGCGGACAGACATTGTTGTTAGGGGTCGGAGGCACTCACCATGGCAGAAGAAGGGTGACATCCATAGGTAGGTCGCCACCTCCGTCACGAGGAACGACCAAGAAGCTCATGCATGGTTGAATGATGTGGATCCATACGCCGGCTATGGGAAGCATCTCCGCCCATGCGGTGGCCAGGGTCACCCCCGCCACTGATGTCTACTACGCAACTTTATTCTTGTAGATGTTGCTGGGTCTCCAAGTGCAGAGTTTTGTAGGATAACAACAAATTTCCTTTAAGTGGATGACCTAAGGTTTATCAATCCGTGGGAGGTGTAGGATGAATATGGTCTCTCTCAAACAACACTGTAATCAAATACAAGAAATCTCTTGTGTCCCCAACACCCCCAATATAATAGCAAGTTATATAGGTGCACTAGTTCGGCGAAGAGATGGTGATAGAAGTGTAGGATGGATATTATAAATAGTTTTTTATAATCTAAATAAATAAAATAGCAAGGTAGCAAGTGGCAAACAGCGAGCAAAACGTTATATAAATGCTTGGAAATAAGGCATAGGGTTCATACTTTCACTAGTGCAATCTCTCAACAATGCTAACATAACAGAATCATATGATCATCCCTCAAAGTGCAACAAAGAATCGCTCCAAAGTTCATATCTAGCGGAGAACGTAAGATGAAATTGTTGTAGGTAGTAGAACCACCTTAAAGTTACCCTTTTCGATCAACCTATTGAGTTATTCCTATAGGTGCCACAAACAGCTGTAGAGTTCGTACTAAAATAACACCCATATCAGTCAACTCCAGTGTCACCTAGATACTCCAACGTCACCACGAGTATCCGTGGGTTAATTGCTCGAATGCATCAAACAATTCCAGATTCATCATATTCAATCCAACACAAACAACTACAAAGAGTACCCCAAGATTTTTATCAGAGAAAGTAGGACAAGACCATGTATCAACCCCTATGCATAGATTACCCCATTGTCACCACGGGAATACGCAAGTTGAGTACCAAGATATACATCAAGTGATCTCAAATCCAATATTCAATTCGACATAACAAAATCTCAAAGGGAAGGATTCAATTCATCAAATCAAGATAGCAAGGGAAGAACACCATGTGATCCAACTATATTCACAAGGCCCATGATACATCAAGACAGTGTCATCTCAAGAACACGAGAGAGAGAGATAGATAGATAGATAGATAGATAGAGAGAGAGAGAGAGAGCTCAAACACATAGCAACTGGTACATACCCTCAGTCCCAAGGGTGAACTACTCCCTCCTTGTCATGAACACCGCCGGGATGATGAAGATGGCCATCAGTGATGATTTCTCCCTCCGACAGGGTACCGGAAAAGCTCCAGATGTGTTTTTCTTCGATACAGAGAGTTGCGACGGCGGAGTAGAAGTTCTAGGTTAACTTTTGGGGTTTCTGGATTTATAGGAATTTTCAGCATTGGAATCACGTCAGCCGGAGCCACGTGGGCCCCACAAGCTAATAGGGCACGCCCACACGTGTCCCCTACAGTGGTTCTTCGCTTTGGTATTTCTCATATTGTCCAAAAAAATCATCAAAAAGTTTTGGGTGATTTCGAGAACTTTTATTTTCCACATAAAAACACCACCACCGTAATTCAGTCGAAAACGACTTCAGTCCGGGTTAGTTCTAAATAAATCACATAAAATACATCAAAACCATAAAAAAATGTAAATATAGGTGAATATGGCATGAATACTTCATAAATAATCGACTCGTTAGAGACGTATCAACCACCTACCGCTCCAAGATGTTGCGGTCCCCGCCATCCCCGCCCACTACTCCCGTGATGGCGCTATAGCCGTCATCGCCATGAGAAATGTCTAAGAAGCTACTCTTAATTTTATTATTGCTCACGGGATTTTTCCAGTTTAACAATCGGCATGCTCAAATTTTATATTATATGACAAACCATTTAATCCAAGCAACACAAACAGGTCTAACGAACAACAATTCTATTATCGGCATAAATCAAATTTCATATTCATGGGACGCCGCCTCCATGCAGGCTCGTGCGACACATCAACAATAGAAGGACCGGGTATGAAGGAGCCGGATCAAGTGGGTGTTGTAGGGCAGGCGACTTAAAATCATCGAGGGAGATGGTGGCGCCACAACTCCTCCCCCTCCTCCTTGTCGCGTGGTCCTCAAGCTGCTGCAGACCGCTCACACGTCGCTATCAGGGGGTTGGGATTGCTCACCATGGTGGAAGAAGGGTGACATCCATAGTTAGGTGCGCATAATGGGTGTAGGCAACTTGGCGTAGAAACCCTATTCAAGGGGAGAGGAGGAGTCAAGCGGTGGAGGCGCAACCTCATTCTGTAGGAGGATCCCTACGCGGAGGGTAATCAACCGCTGAAGAGAGAGAGAAAGAGAGAAGAGAAAGAGAGAGAGAGGGGGGGAGAGAGAGGGGAAAGGCTCGTGCTGCGTGGGCTGAATCATGAATAGAAAATTCAATAAAGCCGGTGGGAGGGGAGCGATAAAAATCGGTGGGTGTCCCTTTGAACAATGGGAGTCATGGGTACTAGTGAGGACTACTACGAAATGCCATTTAATAATAGATTGTCGTTAAATAATAACGAGAGAGATTATAGACATGTGATTGATTCCTTTCCATAAAAATATTGCCTTATGCTATTAAACATTGATTTTTTTCCTTTAAAAGAACATTCATTTCTTTCCATAGTTTTGTTTTTTAAAGATTGATTAGAAATCAGTGCGATTGATATCTTTCCATAATGGAATTACCAAATATATCAAAGAACGATGATTTGTGTAGATTTGACCAAATTAAGTAGACTAGCAAAAGGTCCGTGCGTTGCAACGGAAGAAAAAAAAATACCACACGTTCTTAATTTATAAAAATTGATCTATAATCTAAGAATTTTTAGTTACAACACAAACAAAGATGAACGTACCCTACAAAAGTGCAATTCAAGATTTCCACTGTCCATATGCCGCATGGGAGCAGAAAATAGATTCAAAATCCAGCAACCACTCTGTATGCATATCTGGCCGATGTTGTGTACGCCGGGCGCCGCCGCATGCATACTATCGTACGTGAGCGAAAGAAATCAAGATGAACTAATCCAGAGGCCATTGAGGCAAAAAAATTGTTCACGGTCTAGTTAGTGGTATACAATCTGGCAACTAATCATAGATAGTTGGCCTCTTCCACAAATAGTCCATTTCATCTTCTCCTCCTAATTCCTATCGCTTGATTTGAATCAGCCTGATAGAAGAAGAAAAACAATTAAACAAAAATCGCTTTGATTTGAATCAGCCTGATAGAAGAAAAGAAGAAAAGGTAAACAAAAAAGGAAAAAAATTAAACAAAAATTGCTTTATTGAATCAACCTGGATTCAAACCCAGGTGTCCTGGGAATGAGGGGCACGCTCTCGCCAGTATGCTAGCTTAGCTTTGTTGCCAAAACAGCGGTTCAACCTCTTATAAATCAATATAGGGCGGAGCGATTTGTAAAAAAAAACGAACCGTTTTCTTTTGACTTATGGATGACATAGTGCGTAATTTTAAGCAACTTTAGAAATAATATTTAGGACGTACGACAGAAGCATTGTTTGCTTTATTAATAGGTAGAGATTAGTGGGCAAAAATGGTTTAAATAAATTGTGAGACAGAAAAAATCAATGGGAAGGTTTAACCAAAACGAAGGCAACGCTACCAACTCACCATAGTGTGCAAGTGTGTACCGATTCTGATAATATGCCAAACACAAAATAATAGATAAACCACAGAAAAAAAAGAAACCAAAAAACGGAACTTAAAAAATAAAAAATTAAAACGAGAACACGCGTCAAATAGGCTGATCAACTTTGATTGTGGTTGATGTATTGGTAAGACTGATTTGATTTGGATATGAGTAGTGGATGGCAAGAATATTTGATTTTAGTTGAGATTTTGTTAAGATTGGGTTTGCTTGAGTTAATGAATGACATTGTTTTGAAAAAGTGCTGATTTGGTTGGATTTTGTTTTTTCAAAATGTCAATTATGATAGCATGCTGAATACGAATAATAGTTTAATCATTGAAAAAATCAAACAGGAAAAGAAACAAAAAAATGAATCGTAGAAGAAAAACAAAAAACAAAAACGTGCGCACACGTCAAATGGCCCGGTGGATTTTGCTTATAGTTGATGTTTTAGTAAAATTTAATTTGAATTGAGTTGAAATTTTATTTAAAAGATTTAATGCATGCTGCTTTTTTAAACAATCAATTTGATTGGATTAATACACGGTTGAATGGGTCGGTCCAATTTAACTGTGCTTCAACAAAATGTTGGGTCCAACGTACATTCGGACCTCTCAAACCTAAATATTTGTGTAAGCCGTTCGATCACTACTCAATTACAAAAACTTGATTCAAACAAGCCCCTCAAACTGGCCTCAAATACCCGAACTGATCGGCACCTCATTTTCAACCCAAAGATGGGTGGATATGAGGAGTCCGGACGCGCCCGGGCACGCGCGCTTGGCCCACACTGGTCCATGCTGGCCCACATCTACCCCACGTATATTCGTTGCCATTTGCTTGCCGGACCAAACTCTAGTCACTTCACTCCATCCCCCTCCATTCCGATGCGTCACCCAAGCTCACCTTCGGCATGACTGGCAGCGGATCTAAGTCCATCACCTCCAGATTCGTCGACCATGAGCCCGTCCCATGCGATCCCGAGGAGGAGATGGCCGTCCGGCGCCGTTCCCGGGAGGCGGCCGCACAACGGCAACGCTCGGACTCGCAACATCGGAAATCCATCGCGTCCGCACAACCGGTGGTTGGATCGGGCATTGCTGCCTCACCGGAGGCGATGCAGTCCGTCTGGGGTTCGAACGTCGTGGTGAAAACGCAACCCCTCCGTTGGCGTGCCGGGCACGAAGCATGACCCACCTCGGACGATGTCATGGCGTAGCGTGCCCGTCGGGTGAGGCAGCGGACACGGGATGCAGCAGAGGCCCTCGCGGCAGCGGATGTTGGAGAGGCGAAGTCACACTCTCCGACGCCCCGTAGGGTGCACGAGTGCGGTCGACGCAACCGCGTCGTTGTGGACGTCGTCTCCTCCGAGGAAGGATTCGTCATCGACCTCACATCGAGTGGCACCGTCTGGGTTACGGGTTCCGACAAGAAAGAGTAGGGCATGCGAGACGGCGGGAGCTCGACTCCCGTGAGCCGGCTAGTGTCCCATGTCCTACTCTACCTCGTCGGCAACCAGACCGACTATGAGGGGTGTAGCCAGCCGTCAGATATAGACATGACAGAGCCAAACGAGCTTTGCTTAGTATTAGATTTACGTTGCATGTAATAATATGGATTCGAGATTTTTAATTTAAGATATTCGGATGTAAAATATATTCTTTAAAACGTGATCCATCAGTGTCTCTATGTGCGTTTGCAGGGCCGGATTAAAGTCCGGGTGTAGATGCTCTAATAGAGTTTGGGGAGAGGTTGATGTATGTGAGGCGAGGCAGAGTTAAAAAAAAAGGTCTCTGGCGGAGTCGTCGGCGCAGGAGGCAGGACCACCTCCAGTCCTCCCCGATGCGGCGGCTAGGGCTTTGACCGTGTGCCCGTCTCCTGCCCGGCTCCGGCCGACCACCACCTCACTTCACTTCACTCCGCTCACCACTCCACTGTCGTCATCACCATTTCTTCCGCCGTGGGGGCTCGTCCTAGGCGGATTCGATCGAGATGGTAGCGGCTGCTTCCTCTGTTCACTCGTGTTCCTCTTTCCGCCCGCCCCTGTGCTGACTCTCATTCTCTCCTTGCCACACTGAACGCAGGTCAAGATCGAAGATTGTGATGGGGATGTCGCCGCCGACCCGCCGCAGCCCAATCCGGCTCCGGCGCCCGCTGCCGTCAAGGCTGAGGAGGCGATTGATGTATGTGCTATCTGAATGTTGTGGTAAAGTACTGTTAATGGATTGGGGGAAAAACGAGAGAAGTATTATGCGAGCTGAATGATTGATATTTCCTCCATCCCATAATATAAGACTTTTTTTTTTTTTTTTTGCAAAATAACGTAGATTGCAAAAAAGCGTCTTATATTGTTGGACGGAGGGGGTATTTGTTTAGTGCGTACATTGTAATGGACTACTCCCTGTGTTCACTATTATAAGATGTTCTAACTTATTTCTGATTCAGATGTATATAGACGCATTTTAGTGTGTTTGTTCACTCATTTCGGTCCGTATGTAGTCCATATTGAAATATCCAAAGCATATTATTATATTTGTGAACGGAGGGAGTAGGTCATAACTTCGTTGCTTAGAGGCATTGTGTAATGAGTGCTTGTTCCTGCCTACACGTGCTTGAGTTGCTCGCGTTATGCCGAGTGGATGTTCCTACAAGATTAATTTATCCAATATGATGTTGGGTCATCTTGCCCTAATTTAGTAAATGCTGCAGACTTTATATCCTAGTGATCTACATTTGTCTTGGATCTTAAAAGTGTTGCTTCTAATTGAACCACGAATGTCAAGTTTCAGCTTTTCTCCATGTAAACCTTTCACCTGTCATGTTTTGCTTTCACTTGAACACATGCATCATAGAGCCAAAACAGAAGGACTTAAAAAAAATCTAGTTACTACTCCCTCCGTCCGGAAATACTCCCTCGGTCCCAAAATTCTTGTCTTAGATTTATTTAGATATGAATGTATCTAGTCACATTTTAGTAGTTAGATACATCCATTTCTAAACAAACCTAAGACAAGAATTTTGGGACGGAGGGAGTACTTGTCATAGGAATGATTGTATCTAGCTGTATTTTAGTTCTAGATACATTCATTTTTATCCATTTGTATGACAAGCAATTCCGGACAGAGGGAGTATAAATTAGATTCTTGTGTTAGATGTGGTTTGCATTTTAAGATTGGAGCACTAACTAGAATGCTATCTAGACTACCACAATTTTGTGACACTGTTCTCTTTTATTGGATTGTTTCTAGTGAAGTTCCAAAAATGACATGATGTTCTTCACTCTTACTGTAGGATGGTCAGCCAAGCTCTTCATCCAGTTATTTAAGGTCACATTTTATTGGTATGGGATTTTCACCAGTGCTGGTTGACAAAATGCTTCGGAAACATGGTATGTTGTTCTTTACAAAATGCCTTTCTGGATGTGTAGAGTGATATGAAACCTTTACACCAATGAATACACAGTTAAAATAAAGCCAAATACCTTTCGATCTGTAGACTGACCACACACATATCTCAATACAGGTGATCATGATTCTAACGCTATATTGGAGTCACTTTTATCTCATCCTGTAAGCAATTCTGATTTTCCCATAGTTGATATATAGCCATAGTTATGTTCTGCTTTTATAGTAAAATTTCCCCTTCTCGAGTCCTCGATTGAGTAGTTTACGCTCAAAATTCTACCATGGCCTTGGGTACCTATTCCCTTTTATTTTCACGGTCATTAATAGATTAGTGATTCTGGATTAAAAAGAGATAGCATGAAAAATTGTATAGGATGGTAATATTTCAATATTGATACTGGGGCTATCTTATTTCCTTAGCTTTTTTCTTGCACAGTAGTATCGGTGATTGATTGCTACCATGTTTTAAACATCTTGTACTTAGCATTTTGTGTATATCTCGCGAACATTGAAATTATTGTTGTTGGTATTTAACTATTTATGCTTTTGTTCCCTTATATTCTGTGCAGTTATTTCTTCGTTTTCTCTACTATTGCTAGTTGCTAGTGTAACTCTATTTAAGGTTATCTACAAGAAATTAGAACGATGTCTTATTTAGAGGGCTAATTCTCGTTGTTTGTGTTTAAGCTTTTGTTTCTTCTATGCAGTTATACCTTCAATTTCTGTATTGTTGCTAGTTACTAGTGTTGAGGACATATACAAGTAGTTAGAATGATGTCTTGGTTAGAGGGATATTGACCGTTGTCCAATTCGGCAATCTCATGTTCCAATTTCCATTGATGGTTTATATTATATATTGCACGTTGAGGAAGAGATCTAAATTTATGCACTTCAAATTTCTCAAATTTACCTTGATGTTATATGCCTCATCAGAATTCTGGGTCTGAATCGTCAAGTTCCTTGGGCAGTCTATTTGATTCCGATAATGAAGAAAACAATTCTAATCAGGACATCAAGGTAATTTCTTAGCCCCTGCTGTTATTGTCAGATTCTTCATTTTGAATTCTTTAGTCTATATTCTGAACGTTTCTAACTTCAGCCGGAGCCAGATTCTTATTTAGAAAAGAGGTCATATTTACTCCAAACAATGAACTTCTCACAGACAGAAGTCGATTTGGCATTCGAACAATTAGGTATGTGATTCTACATTGACTTATAAATTATTTATTTTTGATATTTCTGGTTGTTTACTGTTGCTTTGTTTAGAACAAACTTTTAGTTAGTTATAGGTACCACACACTTAATCTTATCACAACACCATTTGTTGGAAATATGTACCGATGACAATCTAGTTGTGTTTGATTTCGAATTTTGCTTATAATATTCATTATAAAAATAGCACTCCAACATATGCTTAATTTCAGGTGAGGACGCACTACTTGATCAGCTTGTAGATTTCATTGTCACTGCCCAAGGAGGAGTATTCTCTGGAGACATGGAAAATGGCCATGCTACAAATGAGGTTTTTTGTCCTGTGCCTTTTATTTTTCTCTTTGCTACATCTACCTTTGATCTTGATCTTTGTAGACACAAAGTAGACTTAGAGCTAGCTTTTCAATGGGTCCTTCATGATATCGGTTACACGGGCAATCAATTGCTTTTGTAATATGTTGTTTATGTAAGTCAATAGTCATTATGCTTTCTACAGCGATTACTGGTTTGAGACTAGAAATAGCATATTGTGTAACTCGGAAAATGGGCTTGCAGTAGTAACTCTATAAATATGTTCTCGAAAAGTTATTTTATATTATCCCTATCAAATCATGAGTATAATCCCCGTTTATGTTACCTTCATTTCAGTCCTTTTTTTTCATGTGCTTTTTTACTATGAGTTATTATCTTTTCATGCGATCTAGGTTTTCATGTGTATACACAAAAAGCTTGTCTGACAATCACTGCTTAGTGGTAGTCTGCATTATATATATTTGCTTGTTAACATTACAGTCATTACTAATGGTTAACGACTGTATTATGAACTTCGTACATGATTGCTAACATTTATCATGTTTGTTGCCTATGTTTATAGTTTTTACTTTTTTAAACACCGAGTATATGTTGGATTCTAAATTACATACAAATATGAGGACCTTCAGAGCTGAAATTTTTAACTTTAAAACAACACTTTTTCAGGTAAAAGCTGAATCATTGTTTGGGGTAATGGATAAAACGCTTCATTTGCTTCAGATGGGTTTTACCGAGGAAGAAGTCTCATTGGCTATTGATAGCTTTGGTAAGTGAAAATCAAAATGCTTTTAAATTATTCAATATTGTTAGCTTCCAGTTCTGCTTTTACTAGATATACTTGAATCTTTTAAAAGATTACATGTGTTGGTGAATTGCGTATGATGTTTGCTTAACATTTATGCAAACTACATACTTCTCACCCTTCTAGCAAGAACTATTTGGTGCATGTTTTTTTGCGAAGCATGCTCATTTTAGGTTTTTGTTTATCTTGAAATCCATGGCTACTTTATATATTATGTGGCTCCCCAGTATATACTAACATTATCGATTGGAGAAACTGCCCGTGCGTCGCGCTTCCAAGGCGACTCGGGTGGTGACCCCCCCCCCCCCCCCCCCCCCCCACACAGCCAGCTTCTCTCCTCCACTTGCTCCCCACCCACCCTCCCCCTCGCGGTGCCGCAGCCCCTAGTCAAAACCCCGTGCGGCTGTTGCGGCAGTGGGAAACCGTCTCGGTCGTTATTGCTCTTGGATCCCCTGCGACCACAACCCTAACCCTAGCCTTTGTTGCGCCACAGGTGCCGGGTGCCGCTCCTCCCCTCGCCTCACCATGGGTTGCCGCCGGCCTGGAGTAGGATGGTCGCAGCTAGGAGGCCTTGCGACTGCCCCACTCTGCTCATGTTGTCCCCCCTTCACCCTGGCATTCCTCCGATAACCTAGTCATCGGATATGCCCGTCCTGGTGGTGGGTCTGGCGGCTCGGTTGGATGGTGTGCTGCCTTGATGTGGAGGGGGCAGATCTGGAGCCTCCACATCGTGTTCCCTATCCGTGGTTCGTCAGGTGGTAGCTATGTGTCATCTTCGACGGAGGCGTTGCGGTGAGGGCTTGACTGAGGTCACAAAGGGGTCGTTGCACATCAGGGTGGCCTGGGCCGGGGGTAGAGCTCGTGCATGCTCTCCTTGGAGATGGCTCCCTCTAGGGCTTGTTTGTTGTGTTGCCAGAGATGTGATTCATGCTTCTACGGTTAGCTCCTTGCCTGTGAGGTTCTGGCCATTGGACTTGATAGAAACCTTGATGTATTCGTTGGGCGGCAAGCTTCGTGCTCTCCCTCGTTCATGGTGCGGGGTGCCGTTGCCTAGGGAGGATGGGACATCAACAAAACTTGCACAAGGCCTTGGCCATTACCGGCAATGATGTCGTCTACAAACGCCGTTCTCCTACTCGAAAGTGTTGCTTCCATGCCCCTCCTTAGGTCAGCTGGTATCCTTGCCTTTTGTTGCGGTTGCCCTCCTTTGTCATCCCCTTCCGCGGTGCTCTTACAGGTGCGGTGATTCCAGTGCTCACTCTAGGGCTTTCCTGATGCTGAGGGTGTACCTCGATGTGTTCTTGGCTTTTAGATGGCGTGCTTCTTGGTCTGTACGCCCATTGCGGGACCAAGGGGGGTTGTTCGGATCAACGTCATGTCACAAGGGTTGCTGGAGGTATCATCCATTGGGTGTGGTCGGTGGTTGTTGTTGATGGTCTCCAGGGTTGGAGGGTGGGGCGCCGGCAAATGCCTTGCATGACCATGTTCATGTTGATGATCCTTGGAGGCACCGTTTCATTTGCCTCTCCTTCAAACTGCTGGTACCCTGTACCGCCTGGCCTGTCACTAGGTGTGCGCCTTGGGGGTGGTGTCGCGCTAGCGATGCGTGCCAAGGCGCTCCAGGAAGACTTGCGTTCATTGTCAAGATCAAGCGGGCTCTTTCTGTTCATGTGCTTCTCTTTGTATAGTTGGAATCCCCAGCAGGGTTGGTGTGTGCATGTGTTACCTTTGTGTGATGCTTTGTTGGGTGCTTCATCAATAAAGCGGGCGAAAGCCTTTTTGGGTACTGACATTATCAGAGGCTAATTAGCCATTAAATTCCATCTGATCTGAAGTATCTAATCTCATAAACATATGCCATGTGGACACGCGCTCCCTAGCACACTTGTGCAGAATTGATATTTTTAAGCTGACGAGTACATTGTAGTCTACTGCTGTTAGTCTGTATTGGTGAGTTCCTACAAACAAACCTTAAAATGTCACGTTTCCTACTCTTTTCAGGTCAGGAAGCAGCGGTTCAGGAGCTGGCTGACTCAATTTTTGCAAGACGTATTGCCAGTACCATTGAGCAGAAACAGGTAATTGAATGACATCCATTTCTCACTGCTACATACTTTGTGCGGTGAATTTCATACATATGTTGTTCTAGAGTTCTGCCAGAGGTCATTTTGCATGCTACGTATTGCCAGTAGCCCAGTACCATTGAGCAGAAACATCTAACTGAATGACATCCATTTCTCACTGCTACAGACTTTGTGCAGTGAATTTCATACATATGTTGTTCTAGAGTTTTGCCAGAAGTCACCTTGTATGCTATAGGGCCGTTTATAATACACTGCAAGGTAGTAGGTTAGATCGATTGTTTACATAAACGATTCCAATGATCTTATCAGTTGGTTTCCGAGGTTTTGTTTCATGATTTACAAAATCAACAACTCAGTAATCATTGACTTCAGTGCTCATATGGAAATGTTATCTTCTTTCAATATGCTTATGTACGTGGCATATATATTAAAATCCAGTTAATAACCCCTCTCATCTCTAATTAGGCCTTTTATGTTCTATTGTATGTAGGTGAAAATTGAGTCTGAATTTCAAGGCGAGCAAGAAACTGAATATTCAACATATCATCAGAGGTTGAACTATTATGATGATGACGATGACAAATTGAGAGCTAAAAGGGCTAAGCATATATTCAGAGATGATAGAGGGGCCTCGAGCAGCCATGCTGTTAATCAACCTAGCTTTACTCCGTGGTTAAGCGGCTGTGCCGGGTCAGCTGGTGATGGTTATTTGAAAGAAGAAGATTACGAAATGACATCAGGCCCTCGTGCAAATGTCCATGCTGACCTTGCCAAGCCTCCATTTTTCCTCTACGGAAATGTTGTTAACATCACCAAAGCTGCGTGGTCTGAACTATCGGATTTCTTGTTAAGTGTGCAGCCTGAGTTTATAAATAGTCAGCTTTTCTCAGCTTTGATGCGAAGGGAGGGTTACCTTCATAACCTTCCAACAGAAAGAAGGCATGTTGTGGTTCCAAAGTCACCAATGACAATTGAGGATGCAGTGCCTTCCACAAGACATTACTGGCCCACATGGGACACCAGAAAACATATTGGTAATGTTACTTCAGAGGTGGCAGGAATTGAACAACTTTGTGAGACCTTGGGAAAGACCATAAAAGATTCACGAGGATTTCTTTCAGAAGAAAAACGAGCGCAGATCTTGCACCAATGCAAGATGGCAAATCTTATCTGGATTGGTCAAGACCGGTTAGGCCCTCTGCAGCCAAATCAAATGGAGCGGATATTAGGTTATCCACCAAACCATACAAGTCTGTTTACTCTAAACCCACCGGACAGGATTGCTGCTATGAAATACGCTTTTCAAACGGACACGATTGCTTATGTTCTGTCGGTCCTAAAAGACATATATCCAAATGGTTTGAGGGTACTATCCATCTATAGTGGAGTTGGGGGTGCAGAAGTTGCGCTGCATCGTCTCGGTATTCCTCTGAAGTGTGTGGTGTCTATCGAAGAATCTGATGTGAACAGGAAAATTCTGAAAAGATGGTGGGCAAAAACAGAGCAGAGCGGAGTGCTGAGACAACTACCTGGCATATGGAAGCTAAAGACCGATGTTCTTGAGGACCTATTTAAGGAATTTGGTGGGTTTGACTTGGTTGTTGGCGGAAATTACGATTCTTGTAGAGGTGGGACAACAGTGAATGCAGCTATGGGGATGGACTCCAAAAAATATTTTGAGTTCGTTCGTGTTCTTAATAGAGTGAGGAGTATGCACGCACTTTTTAAGTAGTTGTTGCCTGGCATAATTATGTGTCGTTCACCATCTATCTTCGACAAGGGATGGCGTCATAACTTGTAAATGGTAGGATGGAGACGTGCACGACAGCAAGAGAACTTTGAGCTGTCTCTTTATCCAGCTAGAGAACTTTCTACTGTCTCTTTATCATTGCATGATGAGTTTTAACTATCCTTCTGTTCCTGGTTAGCTGCATATTAACTGTGAGTTATCCTTCTGGCTTGGTTAGTTAATTTGGCCATGTTGCTGCCGTTCGTGATCATAGTTTCCTGTGCTGTTTCAAGTTTTGTGCCGATGTTGGGCCGAAGTAGAGGCAGCGGTGCATGCAGGTTTGCTGACTTGCATATGAGCTAGTGAAGCACTGGTTTGTGTGACAACATACATGTGAACTGAGCAGGTATATGATTCCCTTTTCAGTTTAGGAATTGTTTAGGTGCTGAACTCCTTATGATGCTTCAGACAATGGCATGTGCAGATGTTGGGCCGAAGTAGAGACAGCAGTACAGCAGCGCCTACTCAAGTTCAATAAGCTTGCTGGTTTTGAAGATTTGTCAATGTATTCAGTTTGCCTAAATACTTAAAAGTGGAGCTGCATTTTTAAGCTTCCCGAGCGCATGCGTCTTATCCGTTTGATCGCACAGATTCATCTTTAATTCCACATTCAACTTTAATTCCACGCGCATGCATTTATTTAACGCTTCAATTTTTTTAAAAATTCATAATTTTTGACTCTAGCGTTGAATTTCAAATCCGTTTTCATCATTGTGTTTGTCGTGACGAGTACTTCAAAACTAGATCCCATATGAATAGATTCCGAATAAGTTTTTTTGAGCAACTTTGAGATGATATTGAGCAACTTTAGCGATAAAAAAACTTCTTATTAGTGTGCGTAGTATGATTGTCTATCAACGGAAATTCTTTCAAAATTATCTAACATGACTAAAAAGTTAACTAACTTCATCCTTTAGCAACCACATGACAGATGTCATCAGCTATTTTTAAACTGAAATAGTTAAATTATGTGTTGTATGTGCATATTCGGCTTCTCATGCGTTGGATGTGCATTAATTCCTGTACGGAAAAATTTAAAAAGCTAAATCATGTGTTGGAATTATGATATGTTTCCATCGTTGGGTTTCTCGTGAGAAACTTTTCAAAACGAGATCCCATATGAATATATTTTGAAGATTTTTTTCAAAAGCAACTTCGATATTAGATGAGGCAACCTTAATGCTAAACAGAAGCAATTTTGATGTTAGATGAATTGCATCGTGTGTACATACATGAGTTGCTTGTTGAATGCATTGGAGTTACGTAAAAACACAATAAAAGTTGCTATCTTTTTTGTGATACTCGAGTGCAATTATAACAACTAATTACAAATAGTAGGCAATTGGGCATCAATGGTAAGCAGCTGAACATCAACCGTAGGCAATTGATTATCAGTAATAGGCAACTGACCATCAAAATTAAGCAATTTCACACTATTTGTAGGCAACTGACCATCAATCATGGACAACTGTTCATCATTAATAGGCAACTAAGAATCAATGCTTGGCGATTTCATAGTATTTGTAGGCAATTAAGCATCAACCGCATGTAATTACTTGTATGCAACAATAAATGCGCCTTATATTTTGTGCGATTTTCTCATTTTTACAAAAATCAACCAAATGAGTAGTCCAGCTAGGCCAAAAAATAAGTTGCTTTCCTTTAACACTAAAGTTGCCTCAATATCATCTAAAATTTCTCAAAAATAACGTTTGTCGAAACCTATTCGTATGTGATCTACTTTTGAAGAACTCGTCGTAAGAAAGCCAGCCGTGAAAACGGATCTCAATTTTGACATTCGGTTCAAAAGATATAGTTTTTTTTAAAAGAAATGAACATAACTAAGTACGCTGAAGGAGGGAACTAGGTGCGCTCTAAACAACTAACCAACGCAGCGGTGCTCTTGCGCCAAACCAGGAAGCCGGGTCATGATGTACAAATGTGACCTAATACATGTGGGTGGAGACGACACCCATGGAAAAGTGCTTCAACTATAGGCAGCGTCCGTGTCATGCACAAAGCAAGGAAGCTACGAGATCCTACCAACTATCCATCCAGTACAAACAAAATCAGTACGTGTTGGTAGCCAACCTCAAGGCCACCCGGATCACTCAAAAGCTATGAGAAAAAACCCATGTGGTACTCTCAGAATATGTCTATTAAATATCTCAAATACTAAAAAGTGCAGCTGCACTATTTGGTTGGAACGAGCGTACCCTCACGCGAAAGTGTCCAGCAAGTCATTCCACTTTATTTCGTTTTTTAAAATACTATAACTTTTGAATCAAGTCTCAGAACGACGATCCGTTTTCACGGATGTGTTTCTTATTACGAGCTTTCTAAACTAGATTCCAAATGGATAGGTTTCAATAAACTTTTTTTTGAGCAACTGTGGGGTGATATTTAGTCAACTTTAGTGCTAAAGAAAAGCAACTTCTTATTAGTGTGCGTAGTATGATCGCCTATCAACGAAAATTCCTTCAAAATTATCTATCATGACTAGAAGGTTAAATAACTTCACAATTTAGGAGCCACATGGCAAATGTGGTCATCTATTTCCAACGTGAAATGGTTAAATTATGTATCAGATGTGCATGCTCGGCTCCGCATGCGTTGGATGTCCATTAATTTATGTATGAAAAATTTCAGAAAGATATAACTATCAAACCATGTGTCGAAATTATGATATGTTTTCACCGTTGGGTTCCTTATAACGAACTCTTCAAAACAAGATCCCATATGAATATGTTTTGAATATTTTTTTTCAAAAGCAATTTTGATGCTATATGAGGCAACTTTAGTGCTAAACAGAAGCAACTTTGATGCTAGATGAATTGCATCGTGTGTATACACATGAGTTGCTTGTTAAATACACTAGAGTTGCGCAAAAAATACTCTAAAAGTTGCTAAATTTTGTGTGATACTCGAGTGCAATTATGGCAACTATTCACAAATAGCACGCAACCGAGCATTAATGGCAGGCAACTGGACATCAAACGCAGGCAATTGAACATCAGTAATAGGCAACTGAGCATCAAAATTGAGCAATTTCATAGTATTTTGTAGGCAACTCAGCATCAAAATTGAGCAATTTCACAGTATTTGTAGGCAACTGAGCATCAATCATAGACAATTGATCATCCTTGTTTAATTATGTAAAGCTTTTAGAGGTGAATCTAGTCAACTGTTAGTCGTGGTAACCAACTTAGGAGAATTCTTCGGTGATAGATAGTCATACTAAGGGGGGAAAGGAGTTTCTTGACTATAGCACTAAAGTTGCCTCATCTAGCACATAAAGTTGTTAAAAAAATCGTCGAAACCTATCCATATGGGATCTAGTTTTTAAGAGCTCGTTATAAGAAACACAACCGTGAAAACGGATCGTCATTCTGACGCTCGGTTCAAAAGTTACGACTTTTTAATTTTTTTAAACGCTAATAAATGCACATGGTTGGTTGTCCTCAGGTGCGTCCGCTACCGCGAACGGGCGCTGCTGCATAATGACCCACAAGTATAGGGAATCTACCGTAGTCCTTTCGATAAGTAAGAGTGTCGAACCCAACGAGGAGCAGAATGATCTAACAAGTGGTTTTCAGCAAGGTAATCTCTGCAAGCACTGAAATTATCGGTAACGAGTAGTTGTGTGACAAGATGATTCGTAGCAAGTAGCAAGTAACAAAAGTAACAATGGTGCAGCAAAGTGGCCCAATCCCTTTTGTAGCAAGGGACAAGCCTGGACAAACACTTATAGGAGGTAAAGCGCTCCCGAGGACACATGAGAATTTCTGTCAAGCTAGTTTTCATCATGTTCATATGATTTGCGTTCGCTACTTTGATAGTTTGATATGTGGGTGGACCGGCGCTTGGGTACTGCCCTTACTTGAACAAGCATCCCACTTATGATTAACCCCTCTCGCAAACATCCGAACTACGAAAGAAGAAGTAAGACAAAGTCTAACCACAACATTAAACTAGTGGATCCAAATCAACCCCTTACGAAGCAACACATAAACTAGGGTTTAAGCTTCTGTCACTCTAGCAACCCATCATCTACTTACTACTTCCCAATGCCTTCCTCTAGGCCCAAATAATGGTGAAGTGTTATGTAGTCGACGTTCACATAACACCACTAGAGGAAAAGCAACATACAACACATCAAAATATTGAACGAATACCAAATTCACATGACTACTTATAGCATGACTTATCCCATGTCCTCAGGAACAAAAGTAACTACTCACAAAGCATAATCATATTCATGACCAGAGAGGTAATGAATAGCATCAAGGATCTGAACATATAATCTTCCACCAAGTAATCCAACTAGCATCAACTACAAAGAGTAATTAACACTACTAGCAACCTTACAAGTACCAATCAGAGTCGCGAGACGGAGATTGGTTACAAGAGATGAACTAGGGTTTGGAGATGAGATGGTGCTGATGAAGATGTTGATGGTGATGAGTCCCCTCCGATGAGAGGAGGGTTGGTGGTGACGATGGCGACGATTTCCCCCTCCGGGAGGGAAGTTTCCCCGGCAGGATCGTCCTGCTGGAGCTCTAGATTGGTTCTGCTCAAGTTCCGCCTCGTGGCGGCGGCGATTCCTCCCGAAAGCCTCCTCTTCATTTTTTCTGGAACGAAACCCTTCTTGTAGCAAAAGAGGGGGGCCAGAGGGCCACCAAGGTGCCCACAAGCCCCCTAGACGCGGCCAGGGGGAGGTCGCGCCTAGCAGGCTTGTGGTCTCCTGTTGGCTCCCCTCTAGTACTTCTTCGGTCCAGTATTTTTTATAAATTCCAAAATAAATCCTCGTTGATTTTCACGGCTTTTGGAGTTGCGCATAATAGATATCTCAAACTTGCTCCTTTTTTAGGCCAGAATTCCAACTGCCGGCATTCTCCCTCTTCATGTAAACCTTGCAAAATAAGAGAGAAAGGCATAAATATTGTACCGTGAAGTGTAATAACAGCCCAAAAAGCAATAAATATCAACATGAAAGCATGATGCAAAATGAACGTATCACTGCGCTCGGTAGCCACGTCCATTAAATATTGTATACAAAAAACATGGCGATGCTAAGAGCATCTCCAACAGCCGCGCTGCAAAAATCGCATTTTAGCGCGCGCAAAAAAAAAGTTGCTCCAGCGGTTGGGCGATAAATGCGCGCGCAGCATAAAGAGTACAACACATGGTTGGAATCAGCATTGTGCGCTGCTTATTTCGTGCGTCCGCTTTGGCGTGCTGCACACTCGAGCGCTGCTACTCCGACAACAGACCTTCCGTGGCAACGGCGCAAGGAATACTTCTGCTTCGGGCTACGCCTATAGGGACTTCCTTGGCAAATATGCAAAGGATTTCCCCGCGGCCTTGGAGCCTTGCGTTGGTGTTCCCTTGAAGAGGAAAGGGTGATGTAGCACAGCGGCGGTAAGTATTTCCCTCAGTTTGAGAACCAAGGTATCGATCCAGTGGGAGGATCGCGTCAAGTCACAAGTACCTGCACGAACACAAAGAGCTTGCACCCAACGCTATGAAGGGGTTGTCAATCCCTTATAGATTGTTTGCAAAGTGAGAACTGAAAGCAAAAAGTAAACAAAGCAAAGTAAAAGTGAAAGTGGAGACGATAGTTGTGAATAGACCCCGGGGCCGTAGTGTTCACTAGTGGCTTCTCTTATGAAAGCAAGTAGACGGTGGGTGAACGAATTACTGTCGAGCAATTGATAGAACCGCGCAAAGTCGTAACATTATCTATGGCAATGATTATATCTATAGGCATCACGTCCAAAACAAGTAGACCGATACTTTATGCATCTACTACTATTACTCCACACGTCGACCGCTATCCAGCATGCATCTAGTGTATTAAGTTCAAAAGAACATAGTAACGCCTTAAGCAAGATGACATGATGTAGATGGACAATCTCAAATCTATGATGAAAGCCCATCTTGTTACCCTTGATGGCAACAACACGATGCGTGCCTTACTGCCCCTTCTGTCACTGGGAAAGGTCACCACATGGTATGAACCCAAAACCAAGCACTTCTCCCATTGCAAGAATCATAGATCTAGTTGGCCAAACAAAACCCAAGACTCGGAGAGACTTACAAGGATATCAAATCATGCATATAAGAAATCAGCAAAGACTCAAATATAATTCATAGATAATCTGATCACAAATCCACAATTCATCGGATCTCGACAAACACACCGCCAAAGAGGATTACATCGGATAGATCTCCATGAAGATCATGGAGAACTTTGTATTGAAGATCCAAGAGAGAGAAGAAGCCATCTAGCTACTAACTGCGGACCCGTAGGTCTGAAGTGGACTACTCACGAGTCATTGGAGAGGCGATGATGTTGATGTAGAAGCTCTCCAACTCCAAAGTCCCCTCCGGCAGGGCACCGGGAAGGGTCTCCAGATGAGATCTCGCGGAAACGGAAGCTTGCGGCGGCGGAAAAGTGTTTTCATGGATGCCCTAATTTTTTCTGCAATTTTAGGGAATTTATAGGCCAAAGAGCTAGGGCAGGGGAGCGCTAGGGAGGCCACAGGCCTGGTTGCCGCAGGCCCACCTGGCCGCGGCAACAGGGCTTGTGGGCTCCCTGTGGGCCCCCTGCCTTGGCCCTCAAGTCCCCCGATCTTCTTCTGTTCTGGAAAAATTTATTTCGGGGATTTTATTCCGTTTGGACTCCGTTCCAAAATCTGATCTTAAAAGAGTCAAAAACACTGAAAAAACAGGAACTGGCACTTGGCACTGAATTAATAAGTTAGTCCTAAAAAAAGATATAAAAGGTATATAGAACATCCAAAGTTGACAAGATAACAACGTGAAACCATGAAAAATTATAGATACGTTTGAGACGTATCAAGCATCCCCAAGCCTAACTCCTGCTCGTCCTCGAGTAGGGAAGTGATAAAGAATGAATTTTTGATGCTTTCATGCTACCTAGCAAAGATGTCCTTTGTAACTCCTCTTATATATGTGACGTGAATGTTAAGGTCCATTAGATTCAAAACAATAGTTTTCTATTGATATGGAGACAATAATACTTCAAGCAAACTAGCAAGGTAATCATGAACTTTCAAAATAACAAGGCCAAAAGAAAGTTATCCCTACAAAATCATATAGTCTAGCTATGCTCTATCATCCTTGCACAACGAATTTAAATCATGCACAACCTCGGTATTGGCCAAGTAATTGTTTTCACACCTTTACTTTCTCAAACTTTTTCAACTCTCACACAATACATGAGCGTGAGCCATGGTTTTAGCACTAAAAGTGGAGTGACGTGTGGTGGAAGTTGCAAGACAAACAAGGAGAAGATGGTCACATTAACTAGGCATATCAATGAGCTATGGAGATGCTCATCAATAGATATCAACGTGAATGAGTAGGGATTGCCATACAAATGATGCACCAGAGCTAAGAGTGTGTGAAAGCTCTTAAAGAAAACTAGTGGGTGTGCATCCAACTTGCTTGCTCACGAAGACCTAAGGCAATTTTGAGGAAGCCTATCATTGGAATATACAAGCCAAGTTATATAATGAAAATTTCCCACTAGCTATATGGTGGTGACAAAACGAGAGACTCTCAATCATTAAGATCATGGTGCTTAATATGAAGCACAAGTGTGGAAAGGAGATAGTAGCATTGCCCCTTCTCTCTTTTTCTCTCATTTTTTTGGTGGGCTCTTTGGCCTCCTTTTTTTTGGTGGGCATCTTTGGCCTCTTTTATTTCCTCACATGGGACAATGCTCCATCAATGATGATCATCACACTTACAACTCAATACTTAGAGCAATGATGACTCTATATGGAATGCCTTCGGTAGTGTACCGTGACAATGATCTAGCATGGCATAGAGAAACATCATGCTAGCTATCTTATGATCATGCAATGGCAATGTAGAAGTGGTGGCACATGTCATGGTGGTAGTTGCATGGCAATATATCTCAGAATGGCTTTGAAAAAGCCATAGTAGGTAGGTATGGTGGCTGTTTTGAGGGAGGCTAATGGTGGGTTTTGTGCACCGACGAAAGTTGCACGACACTAAAGAAGATAATGATGATGGAAGGTGAAAGTGCATCTAAACCATGGACTCAACATTAGTCATGAAGAACTCATATACTTGTTGCAAAAGTTTTAGTAGTAATCGAAACAAAGCATTCAACGCATACTCCTAGGGGAAGGGTTGGTAGGTATAAACCATCGCGCGATCCCGACCGCCACACAAAGGATGACAATCAATAGACTAATCATGCTCAGACTTCATCACATAGCGGTTCCCCATACGTGCATGCTACGGGAATCACTAACTTCAACACAAGTATTTCTAGATCCACAACACCTTACTAGTATTACTTCAATATTACCACAACCACAACTCAAAACTAATTGAGATGAATCAAACTTCTCCAACTACTCAACATATGAAGGTGGAAGTTTTCATATCCCTTTGGATAACTACCCCTTTTGAGACTACTATCATAGCATAGATCAACTACCAAGCCACGCGCTTCCGTGCTCTAAAAGATATAAGTTAAGCACACAGAGAAAAATCAACTAGCTCAAAAGATATAAGTGAAGCACATGTGAGCTGAATTGTCTAACCAAAGGATATAAGTGAAGCTCGACAAAATCATGGTGAGTGCATGTATCTCTCTCTAGGTGTGCAGCAAGGAAGATTGTGTCACAATAAAAATAAAAGACTCCTACGATACAAGACGCTCCAAGCAAAACACATAACATGTGGTGAATAAAAATATAGCCCCAAGTAACGTTACCGATGGATTGAAGACGAAAGAGGGGATGCCTTCCCGGGGCATCTCCAAGCTTAGGCTTTTACGACATCCTTGAATCAACTTGGGGTGCCTTGGGCATCCCCAAGCTTGATCTCTTGCCACTCTTTATCTTTTTGTCCATAAGAACTTCACCCAAAACTTGAAAACTTCACAACATGAAACTTAAACAGAAACTCGTGATAACATTGGTATAAGAAAGCAAACCACCACTTCCTTAGGTACTGTAGCAAACTTAAATTCTACTTATGCTGATGTTGGGTTACTGTATTTTCAATCTTCCATGGATAATACCCCCCGATACCATCCATAGTTTCATCGAAATAAGCAACCAACTCAACAAAAACAGAATCTGTTAACAGCAGACCAGTCTGTAGCAATCTGTATACTTCGTATACTTCTGGTACTTCAAAAATTATGAAACATTATGAAAGTATGAAGAATTTGCATAGCAATCAGAAGCAAAAATAATCAACTCAAAAGCTCTTACAGAAGAAAAATGAAAATTCTTTTCGTGAGCAGAAAGTTTCTGTCTTTTTCAGTATGACCAAACGATCATCCCCAAGACTAATCATAACGGTTTTAATTGGCACAAACGCAAAAGAAACACAAAAAGCACAATCATAACAGAATTATGAAAGTGTGGAAAACACAAAACAGAAAGAAAAAGGATAGATTGGTTGGGTTGCCTCCCAACAAGCGCTATTGTTTAACGCCCTTAGCTAGGCAAAAGGTGATGGAATCACGTATAGTCATCTTTGGTGCTCAAACCATAAGTAGCCCTCATCGTAGATTCATAAGGCAATCTTATTTTCTTTCTAGGAAAATGCTCCATGCCCTTCTTTAGAGGAAATTGAAATCGAATATTCCCTTCCTTCATATCGATGATAGCACCAATAGTCCTTAGGAAAGGTCTACCAAGAATAATGGGACATGAAGGATTGCAATCTATGTCAAGTACAATGAAATACATGGGTACATAGTTCTTATTTGCAACAATAAGAACATCATCGATCCTTCCCATGGGTTTCTTGACAGTAGAATCCGCAAGATGCAAATTAATAGAACACTCTTCAATCTCATGAAAACCAAGAATATCACATAAAGACTTTGGAATTGCGGAAACACTAGCACCCAAATCACACAAAGCATTGCATTCATAGTTTTTGATTTTGATTTTGATAGTAGGTTCCCACTCATCATGAAGTTTTCTAGGTATAGAGACTTCTAATTCGAGTTTCTCTTCAAGAGATTTCATCATAGCATCAACGATATGTGCGGTAAAGGCTTTGCTTTGGCTATAAGCATGTGGAGAGTTTGCACTGGATTGCATCAAGGAAATGCATTCAAACAAGGAGAAACTATCATAATTGAATTCCTTGAAATCCAAAGTGGGAGTTTCATTACTACCCAATATTTTGATTTCTTCTACTCCACTCTCAACACCTTTATCATCAAGATAGGTGGACCCCGAATCATTGGGGCTTTTTTCAACCAAAGTGGATTCATACCCAGCCCCTTTATCAATAGGGTTGACACGCGAAAACAAAGATTCAAGAGGAGTCACACCAAGCACTTTAAGATCTTCATGATTTGCATCACTAGAACGCACCCTTTTAAACCATTCATGCCTAGCGCGAATTTGGGCGGTTCTTTCTTTGCTCTCATTCATGGAGACATGCATAGCTTTTAAAGTTTCATCCAAGTTGACCTTGGGAGGAGCACATCTAACTTTCAAAGCATCAATATCACAAGACATCCTATCAACGCTCTTAGCCAAATTGTCTATTTTGAGTAGTTTTTCCTCTATGGACGCATTGAAAATCTTTTGAGAGTTGATGAACTCTTTGATATTACTCTCTAAATCAGAGGGTAATTTGTTGTGATTTCCATAAATGTTGTTGTAGGAATTGCCATAATTGTTAGAGGAGTTACTAGGAAAAGGCCTCGGAACATAGTTTCCTCTAAAAGCATTGTTGTTCCAAAATTGTTCCTACCAACAAAATTAACGTCCAAACTAGCGTTGCTACTCTCAATCAAGGAAGATAGTGGCATGTCATTAGGATCTAAAGGAGCATTTCTACTAGAAACCAAATTCATCAACTCGTCCATCTTAGCACTAAGCGAGTTAATTTCTTCTATAGTTTGTACCTTTTAGCTAGCAGGTGACCCTTCAGTGTGCCACTGAGAGTAGTTGGTCATGATATTGTCTAGGAGTTTTGTAGCGTCTCCTAACGTGATTTCCATGAACATTACACCTGAGGCGGAGTCCAAGATATTGCGAGAAGAAAAATTCAAACCAGCGTAAAAGATTTGTATAATCATCCACAAACTCAAGCCATGAGCGGGACAATTTCTAATCATTAACTTCATCTTCTCCCAAGATTGTGCAACGTGTTCATGATCAAGTTGCTTGAAATTCATGATATTGTTACGGAGAGAGATAATCTTAGCCGGCGGAAAATACTTGGATATGTAAGCATCTTTGCACTTATCCCAAGAATCGATACTATTTTTTGGCGAAGAAGAAAACCAAGTTTTTGCGCGATCTCGCAACGAGAAAGGAAAAAGCTTCAACTTAACAACATCATTATCCACATCTCTTTTCTTTTGCATATCGCAAAGCTCAATGAAGGTATTGAGATGGGATGCGACATCTTCACTAGGAAGGCCAGAGAATTGCTCTTTCATAACAAGATTTAGCAAGGCAGCATTGATTTCATAAGATTCCGCACTAGTGGCGGGAGCAATCGGAGTACTAATAAAATCATTATTATTAGTACTCGAGAAGTCGCAAAATTTGGTGTTTTCAGCCATGATGACTTCAACAAACCAACAAGAACACAAGCAAGCAAGAAAACTGGCAAGGGAAAACGGCAAAGGAGAAAGGCAAAAAGGCAAATGAAAACGGCAAATGTGAAGTGGGGGAGAGGAAAACGAGAGGCAACTGGCAAAAAAGGTAAATGCAAGAGATGAGTTTGTGATACCTACTTGGATAGATCTTGACTTGATCTCTCCTCCCCGACAACGGCGCCAGAAATCCTTCTGCTACTGCGACAACAGACCTTCCCTGGCAACGGCGCCAGGAATACTTCTGCTTCGGGCTACGCCTATAGGGACTTCCTTGGCAAATATGCAAAGGATTTCCCCGCGGCCTTGGAGCCTTGCGTTGGTGTTCCCTTGAAGAGGAAAGGGTGATGTAGCACAGCGGCGGTAAGTATTTCCCTCAGTTTGAGAACCAAGGTATCGATCCAGTGGGAGGATCGCGTCAAGTCACAAGTACCTGCACGAACACAAAGAGCTTGCACCCAACGCTATGAAGGGGTTGTCAATCCCTTATAGATTGTTTGCAAAGTGAGAACTGAAAGCAAAAAGTAAACAAAGCAAAGTAAAAGTGAAAGTGGAGACGATAGTTGTGAATAGACCCCGGGGCCGTAGTGTTCACTAGTGGCTTCTCTCATGAAAGCAAGTAGACGGTGGGTGAACGAATTACTGTCGAGCAATTGATAGAACCGCGCAAAGTCGTAACATTATCTATGGCAATGATTATATCTATAGGCATCACGTCCAAAACAAGTAGACCGATACTTTATGCATCTACTACTATTACTCCACACGTCGACCGCTATCCAGCATGCATCTAGTGTATTAAGTTCAAAAGAACATAGTAACGCCTTAAGCAAGATGACATGATGTAGATGGACAATCTCAAATCTATGATGAAAGCCCATCTTGTTACCCTTGATGGCAACAACACGATGCGTGCCTTACTGCCCCTTCTGTCACTGGGAAAGGTCACCACATGGTATGAACCCAAAACCAAGCACTTCTCCCATTGCAAGAATCATAGATCTAGTTGGCCAAACAAAACCCAAGACTCGGAGAGACTTACAAGGATATCAAATCATGCATATAAGAAATCAGCAAAGACTCAAATATAATTCATAGATAATCTGATCACAAATCCACAATTCATCGGATCTCGACAAACACACCGCCAAAGAGGATTACATCGGATAGATCTCCATGAAGATCATGGAGAACTTTGTATTGAAGATCCAAGAGAGAGAAGAAGCCATCTAGCTACTAACTGCGGACCCGTAGGTCTGAAGTGGACTACTCACGAGTCATTGGAGAGGCGATGATGTTGATGTAGAAGCTCTCCAACTCCAAAGTCCCCTCCGGCAGGGCACCGGGAAGGGTCTCCAGATGAGATCTCGCGGAAACGGAAGCTTGCGGCGGCGGAAAAGTGTTTTCATGGATGCCCTAATTTTTTCTGCAATTTTAGGGAATTTATAGGCCAAAGAGCTAGGGCAGGGGAGCGCTAGGGAGGCCACAGGCCTGGTTGCCGCAGGCCCACCTGGCCGCGGCAACAGGGCTTGTGGGCTCCCTGTGGGCCCCCTGCCTTGGCCCTCAAGTCCCCCGATCTTCTTCTGTTCTGGAAAAATTTATTTCGGGGATTTTATTCCGTTTGGACTCCGTTCCAAAATCTGATCTGAAAAGAGTCAAAAACACAGAAAAAACAGGAACTGGCACTTGGCACTGAATTAATAAGTTAGTCCCAAAAAAAGATATAAAAGGTATATAAAACAACCAAAGCTGACAAGATAACAACGTGAAACCATCAAAAATTATAGATACGTTTGAGACATACCAAGCGCTCGCGCGGCTCTCTCCACTTTCGCCCCCACCGCGTCACCTTCGCCCTGCCGCGTGCCGCCGCCTACGAAATGCCCGATGGACGCCCCCGTCGGCACCCCCTCGACACCTGCCTACAGCCACGACTCCTCCGCTGCGGCCGTCGTCGCCACCGCCGCCACCGCAAACCCTAGCGTTGGGAGCTTTGGTTTCATCGCCGCTCCTCCAAGCACCGGCGTCGCGCGCGACCTTTTCATGCCGCCACGGATAACCTCGGCGGTGGGTGGCCTCGTGCCGGCGCCTACGGTGAACCCACGTGCCCCCCTCTTGCATCTCTCAAATATGACGCGGGTGAAGAAGGGCAAGGTTTCCAGGAAGAGGAAGAAGGCGGTGGACGGCTTCGGCTCCTCCAAGCCGTCGAGAAAGAGACTTGCATGTCGTGTGATGACGGCCGCGGCGGCTCCCGAAGCGCAGGCGAGCTCACTTGTTCAGCCGCCGGCCGACGCACAAAAGGTGTTCGAGGAAATGCACCAAAGGTAAATTTTTTGTTGTTGTTATTTTTTGAATGCATACATATAGATAGCTCATTTGCTTCGTTGTATATCTTCTCTAGTGTCAACGGTGAGGCATATATGTCAACTATGGATGTTGGTTCCAACAATTCTCATTGGTCTCAAACCAATGACATGCACTTTGATGACCATGAGTTCGAGGTTGACGATAATGGTGAGGGCATTGTCGACGCACCGAAAGAAAGAGGAGGCAACTACACCAACGATGAAGACATATTGCTATGCAATACTTGGTTGCAAGTGTCGAGAGGTCCATCAATTGGAGGTGATCAAAGTAAAGATGCATATTGGAACCGGATGAAGGGGCACTTTGATCTACACAACAAGAGTGGAATTTACCGCTCGACACGATCTCTTTGCTCCCGGTGGTCGACAATCAACCGAGATTGTCAAAAGTGGGCAGCCACACAAAAGGCGGTTGACAAGTTGAACCCAAGTGGCACTAATGATATAGATAGGGTAAGTGCCATTTCATCCATGCTCATCATGCTTGTTCTTGGTGTTTGTAGTGCTAACTTGTTTTGTTTTTTTGTAGTTCAATATTGCACAAAACTTGTTCAAAGGAGAGAAGAAGAAGACCAAGAAATGGAACATCAAGAAAGGGAGACCATTTACCTTGCCTCATTGCTATGAAGAATTGAAGGATGATGTGAAGTGGAAGAAGCGTGACGGCATCGATGATGTTGATGAGAGCAACAAATGCAAGAAAACAATTGAGTTGGATCATGATGAGGAGGAGGCATCAAGTGATGACGTCAAGAGAAGCCCTACACCAAACTCGGTTTCATACTTGAAGCCAAAACGACCGGATGGGTGCAAGAAAGATGCAAAAGAAAAGAAGAAGAGGAAAGGGGATGATGAGCTAAAAATGCTATGGAAGCTATTGTGAAGGCAAGAAAAGAAGCGAACGAGGTGAGGAAGATGGCAAGGACCCAAGATGCCGCGAACGAAGAGAGGAGGTTGGATGCCGAGGAGAGGAGGGTGGCGGCCGAGGAGAGGAAGGTGACATTGGAGGAGAGGAAGGTGGCAACGGAGGAGCGATCTAGGTTGTTGGAATGGGAGAAGTATTTGTTCTTCTTGGACACATCTACTCTCAATGAGGCACAAAAAGAGTATATCAATCTTACCCGTGAAGAGGTATTGATACAAAAAAGAGCGATGCTTTGCAGCATGGGTGGCGGTGGCATTGGCGGCATGGGTGGCTTCGGAGCACCTCCGGGCGGCATTGGCGGCATGGGTGGCTTCGGAGCACCTCCGGGCAGAATTGGCGGCATGGGTGGCGGTGGCATGGGCGCCATGAGAGGCATGGATGGCTTCGGAGCACCACCGGGCGGCATTGACGGCATGGGAGGCGGTGGCATTGGCGGCATGGAGGGGGGCATGGATGGCTTCGGAGCATCTCCGGGCGGCATTGGCGGCATGGGAGGTATGAGTTTTGCGTCTCTCATGGGAGGCATGGGAGCACCTCCGGGTGCCATGGGCGGCATGTCTTCCGCTATGCCAACACCTTTGCATGATCTTGCCAATACCCGTGAAGAAGAGGAGGAAGAATCCGCTTCGGATGATGAATCGGAGGAAGAGGAAGATGAAGATGAAGATAAAGATGAGGACGAGGCTTGATGTGGGCATGTATTTGAACTAGCGGGCATGAACTTGGTTGGATGATTTTGTGGACATGAACTTTTTATGTCATCATAAACTTGCTTGTGTGATTTAAATTATGTCATCTCTTTATTTTGATGTTCGAAATTGATTTTGTGTTCCAAATGGGTCAAAAATGAAACACATGGCAAGCGCCGGCTGCTTGCGCGTGCTGCATTTTAGTGCGCCCGTCGAAGCTATGCGCAAGCGGTGCATTTTAGCGCGCCCGCTTGAGCCAGCGCTGGCCACCATGCTAAAATAGACAAACCACACGCTGTAAACTGCATTTTACCGCGTTACGGGTAGCGCGGCTGTTGGAGTTGCTCTAAATATTGCTCGTTCGCCCCTCTCCGCTGCTCGGTGTCACCTCTAAATTGGACTCGTCATCGTCTTTGGCTGCTACGGTAGATTCGTCCAAACCAGCCACGACCCGGAGGCGGATTGGCACAAGACTCACATGCTGCATCCTTGCCTTGCCGCTGCCTCGCCCTGCCATCACGCAAGCCACATGCCGGCTCAGCGCACTCGCCTTGCCGCAACCTCGCCCCTCCATCACGCAAGCCACCGTCTGCTCCGAACCACATGCCGACTCAGCGCTCGCCTTGTCGCTGCCTTGCCCCACCATCACGCAAGTCACCGTCTGCTCCGAGCCACATGCCGGCTTAGCGCGCTCGCCTTGCCGCTGCCTCACCCCGCCATCATGCAAGCCACAGTCTGCTCCGAGCCACTCTCCAGCTCAGCATGCCCGCCGGTCGCTGCTTCGCCCCACCATCACGCAAGCCGCCATCTGCTCCGAGTCGCCGCTTCTGAGTCATCCCGTCCAAGCCACCGCAGTCGCGACTTGTTTCGCTCCGACTGGCGCTGCCGCACCCGCCATGCCTAAACCACCGCCTCACCAGCCTCTGTACGTCGCCTCGCGTGCGTCCAAAGTCGCCTAATCCGCTGCAGCACTTCTCGCTGGCTTAGCTGCCGCTGGTTCACCGCGAGCTGCGCAAAGTCGCCGCCGTGCCTCACTTTGATGGCACGCCCCTGCTATCGTGAGTTCATCTCACCTTGCTGCGCTTTCCGTGGCCGGCTCCACCATGCCGCTCAGGTTGCCCCCGGACGAGCTTTAGTCTGCGTTGGCTCCATCCCGTCGCGCTTGCATCGTCGCGCGCGAGCCGCTGTGCCTTGAGACGCCGCCGCCTAGAGCCGCCGCCTCGCCTGGCTCAGCTCCACCTCGACTGGCGACATTGAGCGCGCGAGCGCCCGCCTCCGTCACCGCATCGACCGGGTTACCCCCAAGCGCCCTCTTCGTCACCGCGTCGGCTGGGTCGCCCCCGAGTGCCCGTTTCATCCACTCGATGAGTCGGCCCTCTGCAACCCACACCATCGCCTCGCCGCGCCTTCGAGCCATCCTTTAGCCATCGTCTCAGCTCGAGCCGCCGCATGCATACGCCTCCACCTCAACACCTCACCTTACCGCACTCCCTACACATCGCCCTGAGCCGCCGTTTCGCCTTGAGTCGCCACGACGCAGGTCTCCGTCGCGCCTTGAGCCATCGTGGCATCAATCGTCGTCCGTGCCTCGAGCCACCGCGTCTGTCATGCCTCCTCTCCTACCATCCTTGCGCCCTGCCGGCTCCGGTTCACCACCATGGCCTCGCCGACATTACGAGGGAACTAATGATGGGCCAAAATGTTTGTGTTCGGAAGCAATGGGGCTGGGAGGTTTTGCTGATAGTAGGAGCACTGATTCCTCTCGTGCCGATTCATATACTTCCAGTCCAGTTGAGGTTACTCACGCAAATGGTACACCAGAAAGTCGCCATGTAGAAAGCATTGACGATGTTGCTACAGATTATGGCGCTGATGATGCAAGTGTGCTTCAAGAGAAGATAACACACTTGAAAATAGGAAGTGGTGCATTTAAGGCCCTATTTCGTTCATAAGTCTTAGGACTTTTTTTAGTCCCAGCTTATAAGTCCTAAGTCCCTAAAAAGTTCCTACCTGTTTGGTTCCTAGGACTTAACATGGATTAAAAGATCATATTACAACTATAAGTCCCTATAAGACTCTCCTTGAGAGTCTTAGAGGGTGTTTGTTTCCAGGGACTTATTGGTTTTGGGACTTAAAAAAGTCCCTATAAGTCCCACCTAAACCAAACACAAGGGACTTATTGGAACTTATTATGGTTATTTGGGACTTATCAAATAAGACTCTCTAATAGGAGCTTATTGGGACTTATTCTGGTTAGGCCCGCGGAAGTCTCCCGATCCAGTGGTCGCCGCCCTGCCCCTCGTCGCTCGCACCGCCCCAATCGCCGCCGTTCGCCCCAATCGCCGCCGCCCGGCCGCCCCGTCCCCGCCCGCCCCGTCGCCGCCCGGCCGCCGGCCGCCTGCCCCGTCGCCGTGATGGCACAATGCCTAGAGGAAAAAAAGGAACACTTCAATTTCACCCATTCTCCACTTAGAAATGTCATCAAGAGGTGTTTTGGAGTCCTGAAGAACAAGTGGAGGATTTTGTTTCACTTGCCTAGTTATCCACAGCAGAAACAAAGCAAAATAATTGTGTCTTGCATTGCACTGCACAATTTCATTAGACAAAGTCAACTCGCCAATATAGATTTCGACTTGTGTGATCAAGATGAAAATTATGTACCATTGTCTATGCCAACGACTACAACAAATGATTCAACAAATGAGATGGACAGTGCTGCTATGAATCAATTCAGAGGTTGGGTCGCTGATGGGTTGTGGTCCTTGAAACAACAATGATATGAGGAAGTGTTCTTCGCTTATGTAATTTCTGTTATCTCGGTTGTTATGTAGTCTGTCTTATTTTGGTTCTTATGAACAAGTGTTAATTCGTTTGTATGAACAAGTGTTATGAACAATTATTATTTTGGTTGTCACTATTTTGCAATTCAATTGTATTATTTCGGTTATGTGCACAAGTGTATTTTATTAGGTGTAACATGGATTTATAAGTCCCTGTAAACAAACAGGTAGGGACTCGGGACTTATAAGTCCCTGTAAACAAACAGGTAGGGACTTATGACTTATAAATTGGGACTTAAAAAAGTCCTAGGACTTATGAAACAAACAGGGCCTTATTTCATAAGTCCCAAATGTCCATTTTAAGTCCCTATAAGTCCCTCCTGTTTGGTTTAGATGGGACTTAAAGGGACTTATAAGTTCTAAGTCCCTAATAAGTCCCTGTAACCAAACACCCCCTAAGTACATGAAAGGTGGAGGTAGCGGTAGTCATCAAACTGAACTGGCCTCGCCTCACGCCGGACTCGTCTCTTCCACGCCCGGCCTCCCGAGCCACCAACCACTCGTCTGGTCCGCCCAGTCGACCACCGCGCGGCGCACAAGCTGTTAGAAATATGCCGTAGACGCAATAATAAAATGGTTATTATTATATTTCATTGTTCATGATAATTGTCTATTGTTCATGTTATAACTGTATTAATTGGAAACCGTAATACATGTGTGAATACATAGACCACACCATGTCCCTAGTGAGCCCCTAGTTGACTAGCTCGTTGGTCAATAGATGGTCATGGTTTCCTGACCATGGACATTGGATGTCGTTGATAACGGGATCACATCATTAGGAGAATGATGTGATGGACAAGACCCAATCATAAGCATAACACAAGATCATGTAGTTCGTGGGCTAGAGCTTTTCTAATGTCAAGTATCATTTCCTTGGACCATGAGATTGTGCAACTCCCGGATACCGTAGGAATGCTTTGGGTGTATCAAACGTCACAACGTAACTGGGTGACTATAAAGGTGCACTACAGGTATCTCCGAAAGTGTGTGTTGGGTTGGTACGAATCGAGACTGGGATTTGTCACTCCGTGTGACGGAGAGGTATCTCTCGGCCCACTCGGTAATACATCATCATAATGATCTCAATGTGACTAAGGAGTTAGTCACGTGATCATGTGTTACGGAACGAGTAAAGATACTTGCCGATAACGAGATTGAATAAGGTATAGGGATACCGACGATCGAATCTCAGGCAAGTAACATACCGATGGACAAAGGGAATTGTATACGTGATTAACTGAATCCCCGACATCGTGGTTCATCCGATGATATCACCGTGGAACATGTGGGAGCCAATATGGGTACCCAGATCCCGCTATTGGTTATTGGCCGGAGAGGTGTCTCGGTCATGTCTGCATGGTTCCCGAACCCGTAGGGTCTACACACTTAAGGTTCGGTGACGCTAGAGTTGTAATGGGAATTGTATGTGGTTACTGAAAGTTGTTTGGAGTCCCGGATGATATCCCAGACGTCACGAGGAGTTCTGAAATAGTCCGGAGGTGAAGATTTATATATGGGAAGTCCAGTTTCAGTCACCAGAAAGGTTTCGGGGTTTATCGGTAATGTACGGGGACCACCGAAAGGGTACCGGGGGTCCACCTGCCCCGGAGGACCACGTGGGCTGAAAGTGGGTGGGAACCAGCCTCCTAGTGGGCTGGTGCACCCTCCCCAAGGGCCCAAGGCGCCTAGGGTTGGGAACCCTAGGGCGTGGGGGGCTCCTCCCACCAATTTGGGAGGCAAGCCTCCCCCCTTGGCCGCCGCCGCCCCCTCTCCCCTTCCCCCTATAAATAGATGGGGGTGAGAGGGCTGCGAAACACATGAAACTCTTGCCCCTGGCGTAGCCCTTCCCCCTCCTACATCTCCTCCTCCTCCATTGAGCTTAGCAAAGCTCTGCCGGAGAACCACGAGCTCCACCGCCACCACGCCATCTTGCTGCCGGAGCTCTCCCTCAACTTGTCCTTTCCCCTTGCTGGATCAAGAAGGAGGAGACGTTCCCGGGCTGCACGTGTGTTGAACGTGGAGTCGCCGTTCGTTTGGTGCTTGGATCGGATATTCCACGATTTGAATCGCCGCGAGTACGACTCCATCAACCGCTTTCTTTGCAATGCTTCCACTTAGTGACCTTCAACGGTATGAAGATGCACTCCCTCTCTCTCGTTTATAGCATCTCCTAGATTGATCTTGGTGGGACGTAGGATTTTTTTTGAATTATTACTACGTTCCCCAACAGTAGTATCAGAGCAAGGTCTATACGTAGATTCTATGCACGAGTAGAACACAAGTAGTTGTGGGCGATGATTTTGTCAATTTTCTTACCATTACTAGTCCTATCTTGATTTGCGACATTGTGGGATGAAGCGGCCCGGACCGACTTTACACGTACGCTTACGTGAGACTGGTTCCACCGTCTGACATGCACTTGTTGCATAAGGTGGCTAGCGGGTGTCTGTCTCTCCCACTTTAGTCGGATCAGATTCGATGAAGATGGTCCTTATGAAGGGTAAATAACAATTAGCATATCACCGTTGTGGCTGTTACGTAGGTGAGAAACGTTCTTGCTAGAAACCTATAGCAGCCACGTAAAACTTGCAACAACAATTAGAGGACGTCTAACTTGGTTTTGCAGGGTATGCTATGTGATGTGATATGACCAAAAGGATGTGATGTACGAAATTGATTATGTTCTCGTAATAGGAATCACGACTTGCATGTCGATGAATATGACAACCGGCAGGAGCCATATGAGTTGTCCTAAATTTAATGTATGACCCGCGTGTCAACCAAAAACGCCATATGATTACTTTACTTTATTGCTAAACGTTAGCCATAGTAGTAGAAGTAATAGTTGGCGAGACAACTTCGTGAAGACACAATGATGGAGATCATGGTGTCTTGCCGGTGACGATGGTGATCATGCCGCGCCCCGAAGATGGAGATCAAAGGCGCAAGATGATATTGGCCATATCATGTCACTTTATGATTTGCATCTGATGTTTATCATGTTTTTACATCTTATTTGCTTAGAACGACGGTAGCATAAATAAGATGACCCCTTACTAAAATTTCAAGAAATGTGCACCGTTGCGAAGGATTGTTGTTTCGAAGCATCACGTGATGATTGGGTGTGATAGATTCTAACGTTCGCATACAATGAGTGTAAGCCAGATTTACACACACGAAACACTTAGGTTGACTTGAGGAGCCTAGCATGTACAAACATGGCCTCAGAACACGAGATACCGAAAGGTCGAACATGAGTTGTATAGTACATACGATTGATGTCCCACAAGCCTATGGGATCGCAACAATTTTCGAGGGTAGAATATTCAACCCAAATTTATTGATTCGACTCAAGGGGGAGCGAAAGAATATTCTCAAGTATTAGCAGTTGAGTTGTCAATTCAACCACACCTGAAAGATTAGTGTCTGCAAGCAAAGCATCAGTAGCAAGGTAGTATGATAGAAACGGTGCGTGAAAAAAGCCTTGGTTGACGGGACGTTAGCACCGCTTACCTAGCCTCGGCAATGGCGCCAAGAAAGTCTTGCAACAAGTAACAACGGGGTAGCAAGGAACAGTAGTAGCAGCAACAACAAAGTAACAAGTAACAACAGTAGCAACAGTAGCAGCAAAGTGGCCCAATCCCTCTTGTAGCAAGGGACAAGCCTAGGCAAAGTAACGTAGCGAGGACCAGTAGTAAAAGACTCGTAGGCAGTGGATCGGTGATGGATGAGTGTGACGGATGTGATTCATCATGTAACAGCTATAACACGGAGAGATATGTGGCTAGCTCCCGTTCGTCAATCTAATGTAGGCATGTACTCCGTATGTAGTCATACGTGCTTAGGGAAAAGAACTTGCATGACATCTATTGTCCATCCCTCACGTGGTAGCGGGGTCTTAATGGAAACTACGGGATATTAAGGTTCTCCTTTTAATAAAGAACCAGACCAATGCATTAACACGCGGTGAATACATGAACTCCTCATACTATGGTCATCTGCGGGAGTGGTTCCGGCTATTGTCACTCCGGGGTTGCCGGGTCATAACACATAGTAGGTGACTACAACTTGCAAGATAGGATCTAAAACACACATATATTGGCGACAACATAATAGGTTCAGATCTGAAATCATGGCACTCGGGCCCTAGTGACAAGCATTAAGCATAGCCAAGTAGTAGCAAAATCAATCTAGAACATAGTGGATACTAGGGATCAATCCCCGTCAAGAACTAACTCCATTACATGATAGATCTCATCCAACTCATCACCGTCCAACACACCTATGATGAGATTACTCACGAACGATGAAGAGCATCATGGAATTGTCGATGGAGGAAGGTTGATGATGACGATGACGATGATTTCGCCTCTCTGGAGCCCGAAACGGACTCCAGATCTGCCCTCCAGATGAAGAACAGGATGTGGCGGCGCCTCCGAATCGCAAAACGCGATGAAACCTTCTCTCTGATTTTTTTCCAGGCAAAACGGAAGATATAGAGCTGAGATTGGGGGTGGTGGTGCCACGTGGGCCCCACAAGCCTGCATAGCGCGACCTAGGGGGGTGGCCGCGGCCCAGGGGCTTGTGGCCCACTGGCACGCCCCCTCTGGTGGATCTTTGCGGAGGTATTTTTCTTTTATTCCGGAAAAAATCTCCGTAAATTTTCAGGACGTTCCGAGAACTTTCATTTCTGCACAAAAACAACACCATGGCAATTCTGCTAAAAACAGCGTCAGTCCGGGTTAGTTCCATTCAAATCATGCAAATTAGAGTCCAAAACAAGGGCAAACGAGTTCAGAAAAGTAGATACGACGGAGACGTATCAACGATCAACATGGAGATGTTCACCATTAATTACTAGTCTGTCTCACGTGATGATCGGACACGGCCTAGCCGATATGGATCATGTATCACTTAGATGACTAGAGGGATGTCTATCTGAGTGGGAGTTCATTAAATAATTTGATTATATGAACTTAATTATCATGAACTTAGTTGAAAATTGTCTTTACAATCTATATTGTAGATCCAATGGCCCACGATAATGTCGACCTCAACTTCAACGCGTTCCTAGAAAAAACCAAGCTAAAAGACGATGGAAGCAACTATACAGAGTGGGCCCGTAACTTGGGGCTCATCCTCATAGCTCCAAGAAAACATATGTACTTGATGCACCGCTTGGTGACGCACCAATTTTCCCAGCAACTCAAGATGCTATGAACGCGTGGCAGTCGCGTAGTGATGATTACTCCCTGATTTAGTGCGGCATATTTTACAGCTTAGAACCGGGGCTCCAAAAGCGTTTTGAGCAACATGGAGCATATGAGATGTTCCAAGAGCTGGGAATGGTTTTTCAAGCTCATGACTGGGTCGAGAGATATGAAGTCTCCGACAAGTTCTTCAGTTGTAAGATGGAGGAAACAGTTCTATCAGCGAGCACATACTCAAAATGTCTAGGTTGCACAATGATACGTCTCCAACGTATCTATAATTTTTGATGGTTCCATGCTATTATCTTGTCAACTTTGGATGCTTTGTATGCATTTTTATATCTTTTTTGGGACTAACTTATTAACTCAGTGCCAAGTGCCAGTTCCTGTCTTTTCCGTGTTTTTGACCTTTTGCAGAGGAGAATATCAAACAGAGTCCAAACGGAATAAAACCTCCGAAAAGAATTTTTCCGGAACAGAAGATACGCAGGAAGCTTGAGAACCAAGGCAAAGGGCACCAGGGGAGGCCACAAGCCCCCTAACCGCAGCCTGGGGGGGGGCACGCCTAGCAGGCTTGTGGCCCCCCTGTGGCTCCTTTGCCCTAGTTCTTCTGCCTATAAATCCCCAAAAAATCTAAAACCACGGGAGAGAGCCACGAAAATACTTTTTCGCCGCCGCAAGCTTCTGTCTCCGCAAGATCCCATCTGGGGCACGTTCTGGTGCCCTGCCGGAGGGGGGATTCAGACACGGAGGTCTTCTTCATCAACACCATTGCCTCTCCGATGATGCGTCAGGAGTTCACCACAGACCTTCGGGTCCTTAGCTAGTAGCTAGATGGCTTCTTCTCTCTCTTGGATCTTCAATACAAAGTTCTCCATGATCTTCATGGAGATCTATCCGATGTAATCCTCTTTTGCAGTGTGTTTGTCGAGATCTGATGAACTGTGGATTTATGATCAGATTATCTATGAATCTTATTTGAGTTTCTTCTGATCTCTTATATGCATGATTTTATATCCTTGTAATTCTCTTCGAGTCGTGGGCTTCGTTTGGCCAACTTGATCTACAGTTCTTGCAATGGGAGAAGTGCTTGGTTTTTGGTTCATACCGTGCGGTAACCTCACCTAGTGACAGAAGGGGTAGCCAGGCATGCATCATGTTGTTGCCATCAAGGGTAAAAAGATGGGGTTTATATCTATTGCATGAATTTATGCCCTCTACATCATGTCATCTTGCTTAAGGCGTTACTCTATTTGTTATGAACTCAATACACTAGATGCATGCTGGATAGCGGTCGATGTTTGGAGTAATAGTAGTAGATGCAGAAAGTATCGGTCTACTTGTCTCGGACGTGATGCCTATATGTATGATCATTGCCTTAGATATCGTCATGACTTTGCGCGGTTCTATCAATTGCTCGACAGTAATTCGTTCACCCACCGTAATACTTGCTATCATGAGAGAAGCCTCTAGTGAACACTATGGCCCCCGGGTCTACTTCACGTCATATTTTCAGCCCTACAGTTTTACTTTGTTGCACTTTCCGTGATCAGATCTCACCTTGCAATCAATGGTGAAGGGATTGACAACCCCTTTGTAGCGTTGGGTGCAAGTTTGCTGTTTTTGCGCAGGTACTTTGGAGACTCGGCTTGATTCTCCTACTGGATTGATACCTTGGTTCTCAAACTGTGGGAAATACTTACTGCTACTGTGCTGCATCACCCTTTCCTCTTCAAGGGAAAAACCAACGCAAGCTCAAGAGGTAGCAAGAAGAATTTCTGGCGCCATTGCCGGGGAGGAGTATGAAGTCAAGAATAGTCTCCCGTCAACGTTCCAATTTCTGGCGCCGCTGCCAAGGAGCATCAAGTCAAGAATAGTCTTCTTCCAACGTGTCAATTTCTGGCATCAGGGACTGTTCTAAGTGAATCTTATCCAAGTAACTGTCGCAAACTCATCTCTTGCATTTGCTTTTTTTGCCTCTCGTTTTCCTCTCCCCCACTTCTCAAAAACAAAAATTACAATTTTTTTGCCTTTTTCGTTCGCCCTTTTCTCTCGCTTGCTTTTTGTTCGCTTGTGTGCTTGTCTGCTTGCTGAAGTCACCATGACTGAAAACACCAAACTTTGTGACTTCTTGAATACTAATAATAATGATTTTATTAGTACTCCGATTGCTCCCGCCACTAGTGCGGAATCATATGAAATCAATGCTGCTTTGCTGAATCTTGTTATGAAAGAGCAATTTTCCCGCCTTCCTAGTGAAGATGCCGCATCCCATCTTATTACCTTCATTGAGTTATGGGATATGCAAAAGAAGAAAGATGTGGATAATGATGTGATTAAATTGAATCTTTTTCTGTTCTCATTGCGAGATCAAGCAAAAACTTGGTTTTCATCTTTGCCCAAAAATAGTATTGATTCTTGGAACAAGTGCAAAGATGCTTATATATCCAAGTATTTTCCACCGGCTAAGATTATCTCTCTCGGTAATGATATCATGAATTTTAAGCAACTAGATCATGAACATGTTGCACAATCTTGGGAGAGAATGAAATTGATGATTAGAAATTGTCCCGCTCATGGCTTGAGTCTTTGGATGATTATACAAATCTTCTATGCTGGTTTGAATTTTGCTTCTAGGAATATCTTGGACTCCGCCTCCGGTGGAACCTTCATGGAAATCACATTAGGAGAAGCCACAAAACTCCTAGACAATATCATGACAAACTATTCTCGGTGGCACATTGAAAGGTCACCTACTAGTAAAAAAGTGCACGCTATAGAAGAAATTAACTCTTTGAGTGCTAAGATGGATGAGTTAATGAAATTGTTTGCTAGTAAAGGTGCTCCTTTATATACAAATGATATGCCCTTGTATTTCTTGACTGAGAGTAGTAATGAGAGCTTGGATGTTAATTTTGTTCGTAGGAATAATTTTGGCAACAACAAGGCTTTTAGAGGTAACTATATTCCTAGGCCTTTTCCTAGTAATGACTCTAATAATTTTGGCAATTCCTACAACAATGCTCATGGAAATTACAATAAATTACCCTCTGATCTAGAGAGTAATATTAAAGAGTTTATCAACTCGCAGAAGATTTTCAATGCATCCATAGAAGAAAAACTGCTCAAAATTGATGATTTGGCTAGGAGGGTTGATAGAATGTCTCTTGATATTGATGCTTTGAAATTAAGAGGTGCTCCTCCCAAGATCAATATGGATGAAACTTTGAAAACTATGCATGTTTCCATGAATGAGAGTAAGGAAAGAACCACCGAAATTCGTGCTAGACACGAATGGCTTAAAAAGGCGTGTTCTCGTGATGAGAATCACGAAGATCTTAAAGTGCTTGGTGTGACTCCCATTGAATCCTTGTGTTCTAGTGTCAAACCTAATGATGATAGGGCTGGATATGAATCCACTTTGGTTGAAAAACGCCCGAATGATTCGGAGTCTATCTATCTTGATGCTAAAAGCATTGAAAGTGGAGTAGAAGATATCAAAACTTTGAGTAGTAATGAAACTACTACTGTGGATTTCAAGGAATTCAATTATGATAGTTGCTCTTTGATTGAATGTATTTCCTTGATGCAATCCATGCTAAACTCTCCACACGCTTATAGCCTAAACAAGGCCTTTACCGATCATATCGTCGATGCTATGATGAAATCTCTTGAAGAGAAACTTGAATTGGAAGTTTCTATTCCTAGAAAACTTCATGATGAGTGGGAACCTACTATCAAAATCAAGATCAAAAACTATGAATGCAATGCTTTGTTTGATTTGGGTGCTAGTGTTTCTGCGATTCCAAAGTCTTTATGTGATGTTCTAGGCTTCAATGAGATTGATGAGTGCTCTCTTAATTTGCATCTTGCGGATTCTACTGTTAAGAAACCTATGGGAAGGATCAATGATGTTATTATTATTGCAAATAGGAACTATGTACCCGTGGATTTCGTTTTGCTTGATATTGATTGCAATCCTACATGTCCTATCATTCTTGGTAGACCTTTCCTAAGGACTATTGGTGCTGTCATCGATATGAAGGAAGGGAATATTAGATTTCAATTTTCATTAAAAAAGGGCATGGCACATTTTCCTAGAAAGAAAATAAGATTGCCTTATGAATCCATGATGAGGGCTACTTATGGTTTGAGCACCAAAGACGACGATACGTGATTCTATCGCCTTATGCCTAGCTAAGGGCGTTAAACAATAGCACTTGTTGGGAGGCAACCCAATGAATTTCTCTTTGCTTTTTGCTTTCTATTTTGTTGCGTCCACACCACCATAATTCTGTTATGATTATGTTTTTGTGTTTCTTTTTGTGTTTGTGCCAAGTAAAACCTTTATGACTAGTTTTGGTGATGGTTGTTTGATCGTGCTGAAAAAGACAGAAACTTTTCGCTCACGAAATTATTTTTCATTTTTATCCAGAAAGAGATTTTGAGTTGATTATTTTTGCTGCTGGTTGATATGCCTATTGCCCAAACCGTCGTAACTTTTCAGCGTATTTGAGATACCATAAGTATACGAAGTATATAGATTGCTACAGACTGGTCTATTTTTGACAGATTCTGTTTTTGTTGTGTTGATTGCTTATTTTGATGAAACTATGGATAGTAGGGGGTACTAGCCATGGAAAAGTGAGAATATAGTAATATAACACCAATATAAATAGAAATTAAGTTTTCTAAAGTACCTAAAGAGGTGGTAGTTTGTTTTCTTGTGCTAATGATATCACGAGCTTCTGTTTAGGTTTTGTGTTGTGAAGTTTTCAAGTTTTGGGTGATGTTCTCATGGACGATGAGATAAATAGTGGAAAGAGCTCAAGCTTGGGGATGCCCAAGTCATCCCAAGCCAAATTCAAGGACACCAAAAAGCCTAAGCTTGGGGATGCCCCGGGAAGGCATCCCCTCTTTCGTCTTCAATCCATGAGTAACATTACTTGAAGCTATATTTTTATTCACCACATGATATGTGTTTTTCTTGGACCGTCGTGTAATATAGGAGTCTTTTCTTTTTGTTGTGTCACAGTCATCCTTGCTGCACACCTTTTCGAGAGAGACATGCACTCATCGTGAATTTGCTAGAATACTCATTGAGCTTCGCTTATATCTTTTGAGTTAGGCAATTTAGCTCGCATGTGCTTCACTTATATCTTTTGAGCTAGATAACTTTGCTCTAGTGCTTCACTTAGATCTTTTTAGAGCACGACGGTGTCATATTTTGGAGAAATAATAACTCTCGATCTTCACTTATATCTTTTTGAGAGCGCTCTCTTTGAGTAGCCGGGTAATTGGCTTGTGCTATGAAAGTAGTCCTAAAGATGACGGGCATCTAGAGAGGATATAATAAAACTTCTATATTCATGTGCATTGATTAGAAAGAGAAGTTTGATTCCTCTCAATTAGTTTTGAGATATGGATATGATTATATTATAGTTATGTTATTAGGGTGTTGTGAATCTATAAATACTTGTGTTGAAGTTATTGATTGCCGTAACATGCACGTATGGTGAACCGCTATGTTAGGAAGTGAGAGCATAATTGATTTATTGATTGTCATACTTTGTGTGGCGGTCGGGATCGCGCGATGGTTAACACCTACCAATCCTTCCCCTAGGAGTATGTGTTTTGCACTTATTTTCGATTACTAATAAAACTTTCGCCTCTCAAGTATATGAGTTCTTCATGACTAATGTGAGTCCATGGTATAGATGCACTTTCACCTTCCAGCATTGCTAGCCTCTCTAGTATCACGCAACTTTCGCCGGTGCACAAACCCACCATATACCTTCCTCAAAACAGCCACCATACCTACCTATTATGGCATTTTCATAGCCATTCCGAAATATATTGCCATGCAACTCCCACCGTTTCGTCTCATGACTTGTGCCATCACTTTCATATTGCCATTGCATGATCGTAAGATAGCTAGCGAGATGTTTCAACGACATACGCTAATCTAGATCGTTGCACATCCTGGTACACTGCCGGAGGCATTTCCTATAGAGTCATCATTGTTCTTAGCATTGAGCTGTGAGTAAATAAAAGTGTGATGATCATCATTATTGGAGCATTGTCCCATGTGAGAAAAAAAATCAAAAGAGGCCAAAGATGCCCACCAAAAAAATGAAAAGAGGCCAAAGAGCCCAAACAAAAAAAGAGAGAAAAAGAGAGAAGGGACAATGCTACTATCTTTTTCCACACTTGTGCTTCACAATAGCACCATGTTCTTCATGATTGAGAGTCTCTTGTTTTGTCGTCATCATATACTAGTGGGAATCTTCATTATATAACTTGGCTTGTATATTCCAATGATGGGCTTCCTCAAAATTGCCCTAGGTCTTCATGAGCAAGCAAGTTGGATGCACACCCACTAGTTCTCCTTTTGAGATTTCACACACTTATAGCTCTAAGTGCATCCGTTGCATGGTAATCCCTACTCATTCACATTGATATCTATTGATGGGCATCTCCATAGCCCTTTGATACGCCTAGTCGGTGTGACCATCTCCTCCTTTTTGCCTCACAACCTCCACCACACTCTATTTCACCTATAGTGCTATATCCATGGCTCACGCTCATACATTGCGTGAGAGTTGAAAAAGGTTTGAGAAAGTAAGAGTGAGAAAACAATTACTTGGCCAATACCGGGGTTGTGCATGATTTAAATTCGTTGTGTGGGGATGATGGAGCATAGCCAAACTATATGATTTTGTAGGGGTAACTTTCTTTGGCCTTGTTATTTCGAAAGTTCATGATTACCTTGCTAGTTTGCTTGAAGTATTATTGTTTTCATGTCAATATCAAACTATTGTTTTGAATCTTACGGATCTGAACATTCATGGCACATGAAAGAAGTTACAAATGACAAATATTCTAGGTAGCATTCCACATCAAAAATTCAGTCTTTATCACTTCCCTACTCGAGGACGAGCAGGAGTTAAGCTTGGGGATGCTTGATACATCTCCAACGTATCTATAATTTTTGATGGTTCCATGCTATTATCTTGTCAACTTTTGATGCTTTGTATGCATTTTTATATCTTTTCTGGGACTAACCTATTAACTCAATGCCAAGTGCCAGTTCCTGTTTTTCCCGTGTTTTTGACCTTTTTCAGAGGAGAATATCAAACAGAGTCCAAACAGAATAAAACCCCCGAAAAGATTTTTTCCGGAACAGAAGATACGTAGGAAGCTTGAGAACCAAGTCAAAGGGCACCAGGGGAGGCCAAAAGCTCCCTAGCCACGGCCTGGGGGGGGGGGGGGGCGCCTAGCAGGCTTGTGGCCCCCCTGTGGCTCCTTTGCCCTACTTCTTCTGCCTATAAATCCCCGAAAAAATCTAAAACCACGGGAGAGATCCACGAAAGTACTTTTCCGCCGCCGCAAGCTTCTGGCTCCGCAAGATCCCATCTGGGGCACGTTCTGGTGCCCTCCGGAGGGGGGATTCGGACACGGAGGGCTTCTTCATCAACACCATTGCCTCTCCGATGATGCGTGAGTAGTTAACCACAGACCTTCGGGTCCATAGCTAGTAGCTAGATGGCTTCTTCTCTTGTGTGGTAGCAAGAACGAGGAAATCAGCAGGATACTTCGTTTTACCACACAAGACTTCAACAGCCCTAACAATTCCAACAGGGCAGATAGTATCTCTATTGGCAAGCTGAATAGTGACATCAATAGGTTCTATCTCGACAAGTGCGATCTCGTCTTTAATTTCATCATATAAGGATTGAGGTATTGCACTGAAACTAGCACCCACGTCACATAAACTATGATAACAATGATCTCCTATCTTAACAGAAACAACAGGCGTGGCAACAGCAGGCCTATGTTTGTCTCTAGCATGTGGTTTAATAATTCTAGCAGCATCTTCACAGAAGTGAATATTATGGCCATCAACATTGTCGGACAGGAGATCTTTGATAATAGCAATGCTAGGTTCAACTCTAATTTGCTCACGGGGTGTAGGTGTTCTAATGTAGCCTCTACGTATCACAGTTGAAGCTTTAGAATGATCCTTTATCCTAACAGGGAAATGTGGTTTCTCAATGTAAGCACTGGGAACAATAGGATCATTATAGGCAATGACTTTCTCTTCAACTGGATTGGGTTTAACTACATTGACTTCTAAGGGAGGATGATATTTAAACCACTTCTTTTTGGGGAGATCAATATGAGCAGCAAATGATTCACACAATGAAGCTACTATCTCAGAGTCAAGTCCATACTTAGCGCTAAAATCACAAAAAGTATTTGTTTCAACAAAGGATTTCACGCAATCAAACTTGAAATTCATACCTGACTCCTTACCTTCATCAAGATCCCAATCTTTAGAGTTGCGTTTAATCCTCTCCAATAAATTCCATTTAAAGTCAATATCTCTCTTCTTAAAAGAACCGGTACAAGAAGTGTCAAGCATGGTGCGATCATCATGAGAAAGCCGAGCATAGAAGTTCTGAATGATAATTTCTCTCGAGAGCTCATGATTGGGGCACGAATATAACATTGATTTAAGCCTCCCCCAAGCTTGAGCGATGCTTTCTTGTAGCAAAAGAGGGGGGCCAGTGGGCCAACAGGGAGCTCACAAGCCCCCTAGGCGCGGCCAGGGGGTGGCCGCACCTAGCAGGCTTGTGGCCACCTGCCGGCGCCCCTCTGGCACTTCTTCGGCCCAGTATTTTTTATAAATCCCAAAAAAAAATCCTCGTTGATTTTCACGGCTTTTGGAGTTGCGTAGAATAGGTATCTCAAACTTGCTCCTTTTTCAGGCCAGAATTCCAGCTGCCGGCATTCTCCCTCTTCATGTAAACCTTGCAAAATAAGAGAGAAAAGGCATAAGTATTGTACCTTGAAGTGTAATAACAGGTCAAAAAGCGATAAATATCAACATGAAAGCATGATGCAAAATGGACGTATCAACTCCCCCAAGCTTAGACCTCGCTTGTCCTCAAGCGAAAGCCTATATCAATGAACATGCCCACTTGTTTAGGGATAGAGGTGTCAACAAAACAAAATACGAACATGCAGGCATCATGATCATTGTCAGAACAGCAATACCATTATATCATCTCTCATGCTAAAGTGACAATTCCTTCACAAAGTAAAGCATGGATCAAGAACCTTACCGAGAATTAACAACCGATAGCCTTTAGTCATTGAAGCAATTGCAATTTATCACAACATCAGAAAGAGTCAAATAAGAGCTTGTAAAGCACATCCACATACTCAATCATCTTTTTGTCTTCCACAATTGCTACAACTCACGTGGTACTCAAGAGATCAAAGTTTCAGCTAAACACAGAGAAAGATAGGGGCTTATAGTTTCGCCTCCTAACCATTTACCTCAAGGGTAATGTCAACAATAATAATCCATGAACACTTACTTCCAAGTTGTCATATGAATATAGATCTTTCCCTAGCATATGACGTTAGCCAAGATAAAGGCGAAATAAGGAATTGGTGTAGATCACCATGACTCTTTCAAGAAAAAAAGTAAAGGTACAAGATAGGCCCTTCGCAGAGGGAAGCAGAGGTTGTCATGCGCTTTTGAGGTTTGGATGTGTGACCTCTTAGTGTAAAGGAACGTCACTTTATATTGCCTCCTGTGATAAAGAACTTTATTATGCAGTTTGTTGCTTTTATGTCTTCCTCATCACAGGTTCGTACGAAGCTTAGTTTCCACACACTAATAGATCATACATAATTAGGGAGCAATTTTTATTGCTTGCACTGATGACAACTTACTTGAGGGATCTTATTCAATCCATAGGTAGGTATGGTGGACTCTCATGGCAAAACTGGGTTGAAGATTTATGGATGCACAAGTAGTATCTCTACTTGGTGCGGGAGTTTTGGCTAATATGAGGTGGAAGCAATCGTCACATGCTAAGGGATATCTAGTCATATAACATTGTTCGGAACCAAGCAAACACAATTCATTATGTTGTCTTCCTTGTCCAACATCTACTTCTAAGCATGCAATAGTTTAGTGAGTGTTCACAATCATAGATTGTGTCCAAGATGATATATTTATATGTGAACCTCTCCTTCTTTATCACTTCCTATTAATTGCAAAAATGACCAAGGTCTACGTTTGTCTACCCTCAACAAGTTTCAATCGTCATTCTTTTTATATGTGAAGCCATCACTTCCCATAAGATCATTACATGATCTTTCATGCTTTTGTTCTTTTCTCAATCTTTTGGTCATAGCATGAGGCAAGGCCCTTAACTAAGACACTCTTTATTATATGGCTCACGAGCTCGAATACATCGGGGGTGAAACAAAGCAAAACTCAAGCCTAAAACACTAAGACCTTTATTCTACTAGAGAAAGAGAAAACTGAAAAGGAACAAACTAAAACAAAGGTAAAGGCAAAAGATGTGATGGTGATACGATACCGGGGCAACTCCCCCAAGCTTGGCACAAGCCAAGGGAATTGCCCATACCCAAGCTCAGTTGTCTTCCTTTGGAGGTGATGGTGGTGGACTTTTTGCAAAGGTCTTTAACTTTTTTAATTTCCACTTGAGCATAAAATTCTGCTCCCTCAGATCATCATTTTCCTCTTCAAGCCTCAACACCCTTTGGCATAATTCCTGCTTACTCTCCTGCAAGAAACGACAAGGGATAAACAAAGTCTTAGGATTCTTCCTTGAGTCAGGGAGGCTCGACTTCTTGAACTCCACATGCGTGTGTCCAAGTTGAGGTAGAGGAGCCTCCTCCTCTTCGGAACTTGTTTGTTCCTTTACCTTGGGATCATAATCTTTTTCCTCATTAGTGGTCCAGCCATAAGAATCCAAGTCCCCATAGACCTTGGGGTTAGCAAGGTAATCGGCCACATAGCTCTCCCCCTCTGAATCTTGAGAAGACATCTTGCCCTAAATCCGCGACAGAAAATAGGCTCTAAACGAAAACAGAGGAAAATTTCGTGATGCGAGGGTCAGACCTTTCGGGAGAATATATAATGATTTTTTCCAGACCAGAAGGAGTACTCCGCAAGAAAGCCCCCCAGGCGCGGCCAGGGGGGCGTCCCGTGCCTGGCAGACTTTTCGCCTCCTCGTGCGCTTTCCGGACTACTTCAAAATTTTCTATTTTTTCAAATATTCCAAACCGGAGAAAAATTCCTACTGGAAAAGTTTTGGAGTCTGTTTACTTACCGAATCACATACCTATTCGTTTTCGGAGTCTAAAACAGGCTGATAAATATCCCTTAGGTATTCCTCCAGAGTTATGGTATTGATAATATTGCTTTCAACATTTATGGGAGTACCTGAGGTATAATGCTTGATTCTCTGCCCATTTACAGCTCTCAGACAATTACCTTCCGTGTAGTTGATCTTGATAGCACCAGAACGATATACTTCTTCAACAATATAGGGACCTTCCCATTTAGAGAGAAGCTTGCCTGCAAAAAATCTTAAACGAGAATTGTATAGCAAGACATAATCACCTACATTGAACTCACGCTTTTGTATCCTTTTATCATGCGACCTCTTAACTTTTTCTTTGAACAACTTGGCATTCTCATATGCCTGAGTTCTCCATTCATCAAGCGAGCTAATGTCAAATAACCTCTTCTCACCAGCAAGTTTGAAATCAAAGTTGAGCTCTTTGATTGCCCAATAAGCTTTATGCTCTAGCTCAAGAGGTAAATGACATGCTTTACCGTACACCATTTTGTACGGAGACATGCCCATGTGATTCTTATAGGCAGTTCTATAGGCCCACAGTGCATCATCAAGCTTCTTAGACCAATTCTTTCTAGACCTATTGACAGTCTTTCGTAGAATCAGTTTAATCTCTCTATTGCTTAGCTCTACTTGACCACTGAACTGAGGGTGATAGGGATACATAATTCTATGGTTGACATCGTACTTAGCAAGCGTTTTACGGAAAGCACCATGAATGAAATGTGAACCACCGTCGGTCATTAGATATCTAGGGACTCCAAATCTAGGGAAAATAACTTCTTTAAGCATCCTGATAGAGGTGTTGTGACCAGCACTACTAGTGGGGATAGCTTCTACCCACTTAGTGACGTAATCAACAACAACTAGGATATGAGTATACCCATTGGATTTTGGAAAAGGTCCCATATAATCAAAGCCCCAGACATCAAATGGTTCAATGACAAGTGAATAGTTCTTAGGCATTTCCTGACGTTTACTGATATTACATATTCTCTAACATTCATCACAAGACAAGACAAACTTACGGGCATCCTTGAAGAGAGTTGGACAATAGAAACCTGATTGCAATACCTTGTGTGCAGTTCTATCTCCCGCATGGTGTCCTCCGTAGGCCTCCGAGTGACACTTCTGTAGGATCTGTCCCTGTTCATGTTCAGGTACACAATGTCTAATAATGCCATCTACTCCTTCCTTATAAAGATGAGGATCATCCCAAAAGTAATGTCTCAAGTCAAAGAAGAATTTCTTCTTTTGCTGGCATGTGAAACCAGGTGGTATATATTTGGCAACGATATAGTTTGCATAATCAGCATACCACGGTGTACTGCGGGAAGCATTGATGATATTCAATTGCTCATCGGGAGAGCTATCATCAATAGGTTGTGGGTCATCAAGAACGTTCTCCAACCTAGACAAGTTATCTGCTACGGGGTTATCAGCACCCTTCCTGTCGACAACATGCAAATCAAATTCTTGTAGCAAGAGAACCCATCTGATAAGTCTAGGTTTAGCGTCTTTCTTCTCCATGAGGTACTTAATAGCATCGTGATCAGTGTGAATAGTGACTTTGGAATCAACTATGTAAGACCTGAACTTTTCACATGCAAACACGACTGCTAAAAATTCCTTTTCCGTAGTGGCATAGTTTCTTTGGGCACTGTCTAGAGTTTTACTAGCATAGTGAATAACATTCAACTTCTTATCAACTCTTTGTCCTAGAACAACACCAACATCATAATCACTAGCATCACACATGATTTCAAAAGGTAAGTTCCAATCAGGTGGTTGAACAATAGATGTAGTTATCAAAGCCTTCTTAAGTATTTCGAAGGCTTCCTCACAATCATCGTCAAAAACAAAAGGAATATCCTTTTGCAAGAGATTTGTAAGAGGCCTAGAAATCTTAGAGAAGTCTTTAATGAACCTCCTATAGAAACTAGCATGACCAAGGAAACTTCTTATACCTTTGATATATGTGGGGCATGGCATTTTCTCGATTGTATCAACCTTAGCCTTATCGACTTCAATACCTCTTTCAGAAATTTTATGTCCTAAGACGATGCCTTCATTAACCATAAAGTGGCACTTCTCCCAATTCAAGACAAGAGTGGTATCTTTACATCTCTGCAAGACTCGATCAAGGTTGCTGAGGCAATCATCAAAAGAAGACCCGTAAACGGAGAAGTCATCCATGAAAACCTCAACAATCTTTTCACAAAAGTCAGAGAATATAGCCATCATACATCTTTGAAAGGTGGCAGGTGCATTACATAAGCCAAAAGGCATACTTCTATAAGCAAAGGTACCGAAAGGGCCAGTGAAAGTGGTTTTCTCCTGATCAGCTTGTGCAACTGGTATTTGGGAGAAACCAGAATAACCGTCTAGAAAGCAGAAGTGTGTGTGTTTAGACAGCCTTTCTAGCATTTGGTCGATAGAAGGCAAAGGGTAATGATCTTTCCTAGTGGCTTTATTCAATTTCCTAAAATCGATCACCATCCTATAGCCAGTAATAATCCTCTGTGGGATCACTTCATCCTTATCATTAGGGACAACGGTAATACCTCCCTTCTTAGGGACGCAATGCACCGGACTCACCCAATCACTATGAGCAATAGGATAGATAATACCTGCCTCTAGGAGCTTTAGTATTTCTTTTCTTACTACCTCTTTCATCTTAGGATTTAATCTCCTTTGATGATCAACAACTGGTTTGGAATCAGGATCAGTTTTAATCTTGTGCTGGCATAGAGTGGGACTAATGCCCTTAAGATCATCAAGAGTATATCCAATAGTAGCACGGTGCTTCCTCAGAGTTTTTAGTAACTTCTTCTCTTCATGCTATAAGAGGCCAACACTAATAATAACAGGATATATCTCTTTTTCATCAAGATAAGCATACTGAAGAGTATCAGGAAACTGTTGAAGCTCAAACACAGGATCACCCTTTGGTGGGGGTGGATCCCCAAGCAGTTCAACAGGAAGATTATTCTTAAGGATAGGATATTGTTCTAAGACAGCTCTATCTATCTCATCCCTTTCATCCATATGCATATCATTTTCATGCTCAAGCAAGTATTGCTCTAAAGGATCAATAGGAGGCACATCAATATAAGCTAGGGAAATACTTTCATCCCTACTAGGCAACTCTTTTTCATGGGGTTGTCTACCAAAATTGGAGAAATTGAACTCGTGTGACACACCTTCACAGTAAACAGTGACAGTTTGCTTCTCACAGTCAATATGAGCATTGACGGTATTGAGAAAAGGTCTACCAAATATGATGGGACAAAAGCTATCTTGTGTGGTAGCAAAAACGAGGAAATCAAAAAGATACTTCGTTTTACCACACAAGACTTCAACATCCCTAACAATTCCCACATGGCAGATGGTATCTCTATTGGCAAGGTGAATAGTGACATCAATAGGTTCTATCTCGACAGGTGCGATCTCATCTTTAATTTCATCATATAAGGATTGAGGTATTGCACTAACACTAGCACCCACGTCACGTAAACCATGATAACAATGATCTCCTATCTTAACAGAAACAACAGGCGTGCCAACAACATGCCTATGTTTGTCTCTAGCATGTGGTTTAGCAATTCTAGCAGCATCTTCACAGAAGTGAATATTATGGCCATTAACATTGTCGGACAAGAGATCTTTGATAATAGCAATGCTAGGTTCAACTCTAATTTGCTCAGGGGGTGTAGGTGTTCTAATGTAGCCTCTACGTATCACAGTTGAAGCTTTAGAATGATCCTTTATCCTAACAGGGAAAGGTGATTTCCCAATGTAAGCAGTGGGAACAATAGGATCATTATAGGCAATGACTTTCTCTTCAACTGGATTGGGTTTAACTACATTGACTTCTAAGGGAGGATGATATTTAAATCACTTCTCTTTGGGGAGATCAATATGAGCAGCAAATGATTCACACAATGAAGCTACTATCTCAGAGTCAAGTCCATACTTAGCGCTAAAATCACAAAAAAGTATTTGTTTCAACAAAGGATTTAAAGCAATCAAACTTGAAATTCATACCTGACTCCTTACCTTCATCAAGCTCGCAATCTTCAGAGTTGCGTTTAATTCTCTCCAATAAATTCCATTTGAAGTCAATATCTCTCTTCATAAAGGAACCGGTACAAAAAGTGTCAGGCATGGTGCGATCATCATGAGAAAGCCGAGCATAGAAGTTCTGAATGATAATTTCTCTCGAGAGCTCATGATTGGGGAATGAATATAACATTGATTTAAGCCTCCCCCAAGCTTGAGCGATGCTTTCTCTGTCACGAGGCCAAAAATTGTAAATATAATTCCGATCACGATGTACTAGATGCGTAGGATAAAACTTTTGATGAAATTCCAATTTCAACCGATTGTAGTTCCATGCTAGTATCATCACATAGCCTATACCATGTCAACGCCTTATCCCTCAAATATAAGTGAAAGACCTTCTTCTTGACCTCATCCTCGGGCAAACCTACAAGCTTAAATAAACCACAAACTTCATCTACATAGATTTGATGCAAGTCGGGATGTGATGTTCCATCTCCTGTAAAAGGATTAGCCAGCAGTTTCTCAAGCATACCTGAAGGAAATTCATAGAAAATATTTTCAGTAGGTGCAGCAGGTTGAGGAGCCACTCTTTGTGCTTCTGTTTGAGGTGAAGATACCCCGAACAAGCCCCTCAAAGGATTAGCTTCCATAGTGACAAGTGACAATAAATTTCAGCACACTATATAAATGTTTCCTTACCAATTTCCACTTACCAAAGGCCCTTCACTCCCTGGCAACGACGCCGGAAAAGAGTCTTGATGACCCACAAGTATAGGGGATCTATCATAGTCCTTTCGATAAGTAAGAGTGTCGAACCCAACGAGGAGCAGAAGGATCTGACAAGTGGTTTTTAGCAAGGCAATATCTGCAAGCACTGAAATTATCGGTAACAAGTAGTTGTGTGGTGAGATGATTCGTAGAAAGTAGCAAATAACAAAAGTAACAACAGTGCAGCAAAGTGGCCCAATCCCTTTTGTATCAAGGGACAAGCCTGGACAAAGTCTTATAGGAGGAAAAACGTTCCCGAGGACACATGCGAATTTCTGTCAAGCTAGTTTTCATCATGTTTATATGATTCACGTTCGTTACTTTGATAGTTTGATATGCGGGTGGACCGGCGCTTGGGTACTGCCGTTACTTGGACAAGCATCCCACTTATGATTAACCTCTCTCGCAAGCATCCGCAACTACGAAAGAAGAATTAAGACAAAGTCTAACCATAGCATTAAACTAGTGGATCCAAATCAGCCCCTTGCGAAGGAACGCATAAACTAGGGTTTAAGCTTCTGTCACTCTAGCAACCCATCATCTACTTACTACTTCCCAATGCCTTCCTCTAGGCCCAAATAATGGTGAAGTGTTATGTAGTCGACGTTCACATAACACCACTAGAGGAAAAACAACAAACAACACATCAACATATCGAACGAATACCAAATTCACATGACTACTTATAGCATGACTTATCCCATGTCCTCAGGAACAAAAGTAACTACTCACAAAGCATAATCATATTGATGACCAGAGAGGTAATGAGTAGCATCAAAGATCTGAACATAAACTCTTCCACCAAGTAATCCAACTAGCATCAACTACAAAGAGTAATGAACACTACTAGCAACCTTACAAGTACCAATCGGAGTCGCGAGACGGAGATTGGTTACGAGAGATGAACTAGGGTTTGGAGATGAGATGGTGCTGATGAAGATGTTGATGGTGATGAGTCCCCTCCGACGATTTCCCCCTCCGGGAGGTAAGTTTCCCCGGCAGGATCGTCCTGCCGGAGCTCTAGATTGGTTCTGCTCAAGTTCCGCCTCGTGGCGGCGGCGAATCCTCCGAAAAGCCTCCCTCTGATTTTTTCTAGGATGAAACCCTTCTTCTAGAAAAAGAGGGGGGCAGTGGGCTAGGAGGGAGCTCACAAGCCCCCTAGGCGCGGCCAGGGGGAGTGGCCGCGCCTAGCAGGTTTGTGGCCACCTGCTGGCGCCCCTCTCGCACTTCTTCGGCCCAGTATTTTTTATAAATCCTAAAAAAAACCTCGTCGATTTTCACGGCTTTTGGAGTTGCGCAGAATATGTATCTCAAACTTGCTCCTTTTTCAGGCCAGAATTCCAACTGCCGGCATTCTTCCTCTTCATGTAAACCTTGCAAAATAAGAGAGAAAAGGCATAAGTATTGTACCTTGAAGTATAATAACAGCCCAAAAAGCGATAAATATCAACATGAAAGCATGATGCAAAATGGACGTATCAGATAGCAGTCGATGTGTGGAGTAATAGTAGTAGATGCAGAAAGTATCGGTCTACTTGTCTCGTACGTGATGCCTATATGTATGAGCATTGCCTTAGATATCGTCATGACTTTGCGCGGTTCTATCAATTGCTCGACAGTAATTATTTCACCCACCGTAATACTTGCTATCATGAGAGAAGCCTCTAGTGAACACTATGGCCCCCGGGTCTACTTCACATCATATTTTCAGCCCTACACTTTTAGTTTGTTGCACTTTCCGCCTTCAGATCTCACCTTGCAATCAATCGTGAAGGAATTGACAACCCCTTTGTAGCGTTGGGTGCAAGTTTGCTGTTTTTGCGCAGGTACTTTGGAGACTTGGCTTGATTCTCCTACTAGATTGATACCTTGGTTCTCAAACTGAGGGAAATACTTAGTGCTACTGTGCTGCATCACCCTTTCCTCTTCAAGGGAAAAACCAACGCAAGCTCAAGAGGTAGCACACAACTGCTTGTCTCATCTGGGAGTTAATCTTCCGGATGACTCGGTTATTGACAGAATTCTCTAGTCGCTTCCACCTAGCTACAAGAGCTTTGTGATGAACTAGAATATGCAAGAGATGGAGAAGTCCATTCCTGAGTTATATTTGATGCTGAAATGGACAAAACTGTTCAAGAAATGCCCATTGACAAAGCTCCTGGACCTGATGGCTTCAATGGCCTTTTCTTTAAGAAATGCTAGTCTATTATTTGTCTTGAATTTTATTAACTTGCTGCTGCCTTTCATGCTGGTACTGCTAAACTCGAGAACATGAATTCTTCTTATATTACTCTGATTCCCAAAAATAGATCACCTGAGCAAGTGGGAGACTACATACCCATCTCCCTCACTAGGATGGGCCTTAAGTTTCTGTCTAAAATGATAACCAACAGATTGCAGTTGCAGATCATGAAGTGTATTCACAAGAATTAGTATGGCTTCATCAAGTCTAGAACCATACAACGTTGTGTTGGCTGGACTCTGGAATACCTGCATCAATGTCATCAATCCAAAAAACGTATAGTTATTCTCAAACTGGATTTTGAAAAGGCATTTGATTCTGTGGAACATGAGTTCATCTTTCAGATTCTCAAACACAAAGGATTCAATGATAAATGGATACTTTGGGTACAGCAGCTGCTAACTTCTGGCTCTTCTTCTGTCCTGGTCAATGGTGTGCCTGGAAGGAAATTTATGTGCAAGAAAGGGGTCAGGCAGGGAGATCCCATGTCCCCACTGCTTTTGGCAATTGTTGCTGATTTTTTACAGACCTTGGTTAACAAGCTGTTGGTGGAGGGACTGATTCAGCTGCCCATCCCTTGCCATGATAAGGATTTTCCTATAGTCCAATATGCTGATGATACCCTTATCATCCTCCCTGCTGATGAAACTCAACTGTTGCAGTTCAAGAAAATGCTCTTGCTCTTCTCCCAATCCACTGGACTACAAGTGAATTATCATAAATCTGCCCTTCTGCCTGTCAACATTTCTCCACAGCATCTTCAAGACCTAGCTGACTCCATTGGCTGTAAAGTAGGATCATTGCCCTTCACATACCTTGGCCTTCTAGTTGGGACAACTAAATCAAGTATCATCGATCTCATGCCACTGGTAGACAACATGGAAAGAAGACTAAGTGCTAGTTCATCTTTCCTGGCCCAGGGGGGAAGGTTACAGTATTTAAACTCAGCAATGTCATCTGTTCCTATTTTCTTTCTATGCAGTTTGGATATCCCAACAGGCATACTGAAACAGCTTGAAAGAATTCAGAGACAATGCCTCTGGAGAAAAATGGGCAAGATCATGCACCCTCTCTTGCTGCCTGGAATCTGGTGTGCAGACCCAAACATAAAAGGGGTTTAGGCATTATGAATCTGGCAATCCAGAATGAAGCCCTGCTGCTCAAGAATGTAGACAAATTCCTGAATCAAGCTGATATCCCATGGGTTCACTTAATCTGGAACACTTACTACCATAACACAGTTCCTTAGGGAACTGCTCTTTGTGGTTCATTTTGGTGGAAGGATATCTGCAAAAGGCTGAACAAATTCAGATCAGTTACATATGTTCAGCCTAACAAGGGAGACACTTTCTTGTTTTGGTCTGACTCCTGGTTGGTTGGAAATTCTACTAGGCCTCTGGCTGCTAGATTCCAAAGGCTTTTATCCTTTGTTACTGATCCTTTCTGCATAGCTGAGGAGGTTTTAAAAGCCTTTCATGATGAAAGTATGCTCTCCATGTTCCACTTACCACTCTCTGATCAGGCTTACCAGGAGCTACTTTCGGTCAACTCCCTGCTTCAAGACTTGGTAATCAATCCCCAGGCCTCTGATAGATGAGTATGGGATAAGGATGCTAAGGCCTACACAGCCAAGAGATACTATACTCATATTCACAGCACTATTACCCCAAACCCCTTGCTGAACTGGATCTGGAAGAGCTGTTGTACAATGAAGATCAAGATGTTTGCCTGGATGCTCATCATGGATAGGCTTAACACCCAAGACATGCTTGAACGGTATCACTAGAAAGTTTCAGACTCCAATCTCTGTGTTCTATGGCATGCCAGAGTTAAAGAAGACAGAGATCACTTATTTTTCAACTGTCTTTTCAGCACCAGGGTTTGGACCTACCTGCAGATCACATGGCAGGGTCAATCCATGTGGAGCTCTGCTTTAGCTGCTGAGAGAGACTTCCACAACCCCTTTTTTGCTGAGGTGGTCTTCACTGCATGTTGGAACATCTGGACTGTCAGAAATGCCAAGGTGTTTAACCAGGAGCAGCCAAGGTTCAGAAAATGAAGATCCAGCTTTATTCATGATATTTCCCTATTAGCTCATAGGATTAAGGCTAGTTTCAGGGATGATCTCCTTAAATGGATTTCCTTTCTGCCTCCTTGAGGTTTGTATTCATAGCTACCCAACCCCTTTGTACATTCTAACCTCTTCTTGTACATATAACTCTTGCATATGGGAATAAAATAAAAAAGGCTGTGGGGGTTTTCCCTACAGTAGCCGGTCAAAAAAAAAGGAACATCAAATGTTGATGGTGAGCAAGACCATCCGTTTCAAGAAATGCAGGGGTAAGAAGAACCTCAAGAAGGACGGTAAAGCAGTTGCCGCGCCCGGTAAATCAGTTGCCGGGAAGAAGCCCAAGAATGGACCCAAGCCTGTGACTGAGTGCTATTATTGCAAGGGAACCGGTCACTGGAAGCGGAACTACCCCAAGTACTTAGCGGATAAGAAGGCCGGTAACGTCAAAGGTATAAATGATATACATGTTATTGATGTGTACCTTACCAGCGCTCGTAGTAGCTCCTGGTTATTTGTTACCGGTGTGGTTGCTCACATTTGCAACTCAAAACAGGAGCTGCGAAATAAGCGGAGACCGACGAAGGACGAGGTGACGATGCGCGTTGGGAATGGTTCCAAGGTCGATGTGATCGTCGTCGGCACGCTACCTCTACATCTACCTTCGAGATTAGTTTTAAACCTCAATAATTGTTATTTAGTACCAGCTTTGAGCATGAACATTGTACCTGGATCTCGTTTGATGCGAGATGGCTACTCATTTAAATCTGAGAATAATGGTTGTTATATTTATACGAGAGGTATGTTTTATGGTCATGCCCCGCTGGTCAATGGTTTATTTTTATTGAATCTCAAACGTGATGTTAAACAGATATTCATAGTGTGAGTACCAAAATATGTAAGGTTGATAATGATAGTCCCACATACTTGTGGCACTGCCGCCTTGGTCATATCGGTGTGAAACGCATGAAGAAACTCCATGCAGATGGACTTTTGGAGTCTCTTGATCATGAATAATTTGACACGTGCGAACCATGCCTCATGGGAAAGATGAGTAAGACTCCGTCCTCTGGAACGATGGAGTGAGCAACCAACTTGTTGGAAATAATACATACCGATGTATGCGGTCCAATGAGGGTTGAGGCTCGTGGTGTTATCGTTATGTTCTCACCCTCACTGATGACTTAAGAAGATATGTGTATGTCTACTTAATGAAACACAAGTCTGAGACCTTTGAAAAGTTCAAGGAATTTTAGAGTGAGGTAGAGAATCAACGTGACAAGAAAATAAAGTTCTTACGATCTGATCGTGGAGGAGAATATTTAAGTCACGAGTTTGGCACACACTTAAGGAAATGTGGAATTGTTTCACAACTCATGCCGCCTAGCACACCTCAGCGTAATGGTGTACCCGAGTGTCGTAATCGCATTCTATTGGATATGGTGCGATCTATGATGTCTCTTACTGATTTACCGCTAACATTTTGGGGATATGCATTGGAGACTTCCACATTCACTTTAAATAGGGCACCGTCTAAATCCATTGAGACGACATCGTATGAATTATGGTTTGTGAAGAAACCTAAGCTATCGTTTCTGAAAGTTTGGGGTTGAGATGCTTATGTCAAGAAACTTTAACCTGAAAAGATCGAACCCAAATTGGAAAGGTGCATCTTCATAGGATACCCTAAGGAAACTCTTGGGTATACCTTCTATCTCAGATCCGAAGGAAAGATCTTTGTTTCCAAGAATGGATCCTTTCTAGATAAAGAGTTTCTCTCAAAAGAAGTAAGTGGGAGGAAGGTAGAACTTGATGAGGTAATTGTACCCCCTCTCGAACTGAAGAGTAGCGCAACGCAGGAAAATGTTTCTGTGGTGCCTGGACTGACTTGATAGGAAGTTAAGGATGATGATCATAAAACTTCGGATCTAGTTACTACTGAACTTCGTAGGTCCACGAGGACACGTTCCGCACCACAGTGGTACGGCAACCCTGTCCTGGAAATCATGTTGTTAGACAACGGTGAACCTTCGAACTATGAAGAAGCCATGGCAGGCCCGAATTCCAACAGATGGCTTGAAGCCATGAAATCCGAGGTAGGATCCATGTATGAGAACAAAGTATGTACTTTGGTGGACTTTCCCGATGATCGGAAAACCATAGAAAATAAATCGATCTTTAAAAAGAAGACTGACGCGGATGGTAATGTGACCGTCTATAAGGCTCGGCTTGTTGCTAAGGGTTATCAACAAGTTCAAGGAGTTGACTATGATGAGACTTTCTCACCCTTAGCGATGCTGAAGTCCGTTCGAATCATGTTAGCAGTTGCCGCATTTTATGATTATGAGATCTGGCAAATGGAGGTCAAAACGACATTCCTTAACGATTTTCTTAAGGAAGAATTGTATATGATGAAGCCGGAAGGTTTTGTCGATCCAAAGAATGCTGACAAGGTATGCAAGCTCCGGTGCTCCATCTATGGGCTGGTGCGAGCATCTCGGAGTTGGAACATTCGCTTTGATGAGGTCATCAAAGCATTTGGGTTTGTACAGACTTATGGTGAAGCCTGTATTTACAAGAGTGAGTGGGAGATCTGTAGCATTTCTCATTTTATACGTGGATGCCATATTGTTGATGGGAAATGATATATAACTTTTGGAAAGCATAAAGGCCTACTTGAATAAGTTTTTGTCAATGAAGGACCTTGGAGAAGCTGCTTACATATTAGGCATCAAGATCTATAGAGATAGATCGAGACGCCTCATTGGTCTTTCGCAAAGCACATACTTTGACAAGATATTGAAGAAGTTCAATATGGATAAGTCCAAGAAGGGGTTCTTGCCTGTATTGCAAGGTGTGAGATTGAGCACAGCTCAATGCCCGACCACGGCAGAAGATAGAGAAAAGATGAGTATCGTCCCTTATGCTTCAGCCATAGGCTCTATTATGTATGCCATGCTGTGTACCAGATCTGAAGTGAACCTTGCGATAAGTTTGGTAGGGAGGTACCAAAGTAATTCCAGAATGGAATACTAGACAACGATCAAGAATATCCTGAAGTACCTGAAAAGGGCTAAAGATATGTTATTCATTTATGAAGGTGCCGAAGAGCTCTTCGTAAAGGGTTACATCAATGCTAGCTTCGACACAGACCCGGATGACTCCAAGTCACAAAACAGATACATGTACATTTTGAATGGTGGGGTAGTCAGCTGGTGCAGTTGCAAGCAAAGCAACATGGCGGCGTCTACATGTGAAGCGGAGTACATAGCTGCTACAGAAGCAGCACATAAAGGAGTCTGATGAGGGAGTTCATCACCGACCTAGGAGTGATTCCCAATGCGTCGGGCCCGATGACTCTCTTCTGTGACAACACTGGAGCTATTGCCATTGCCAAGGAGCCCAGGTTTCACAAGAAGACCAAGCACATCAAGCGCCGCTTCAACTCCATTCGTGGTTACATTCAGGATGGAGATATAGATATTTGTAAAGTACATACGGATCTGAATGTCACAAATCCGTTACTAAACCTCTTCCACAAGCGAAACAAGATCAGCACCAGAACTCTATGGGTGTTCGATTCATCAGAATATAACTAGATTATTTACTCTAGTGCAAGTGGGAGACTATTGGAAATATGCCCTAGAGGCAATAATAAAATGGTTATTATTATATTTCCTTGTTCATGATAATTTTCTATTATTCATGCTATAATTGTATTAACCGGAAACTGTAATACATGTGTGAATACATAGACCACACCATGTCCCTAGTGAGACTCTAGTTGACTAGCTCATTGATCAATAGATGGTCATGGTTTCCTGACCATGGACATTGGATGTCATTGACAATGGGATCACATCATTAGGAGAATGATGTGATGGACACGACCCAGTCCTAAGCATAACACAAGATCGTGTAGTATGTCTGCTAGAGCCTTTCTAATGTCAAGTATCGGTTCCTTAGACCATGAGATTGTGCAACTCCTAGATACCGTAGGAATGCTTTGGGTGTATCAAACGTCACAAAGTAAATGGGTGACTATAAAGGTGCACTACAGGTATCTCCGGAAGTGTTTGTTGGGTTGGTACGAATTGAGACTGGGATTTGTCACTCCGTGTGACGGAGAGGTATCTCTGGGCCAACTCGGTAATACATCATCATAATGAGCTCAATGTGACTAAGGAGTTAGTCATGGGATCATGTGCTACAAAACGAGTAAAGAGACTTGCCGATAACAAGATTGAACAAGGTATAGGGATACCGATGATTGAATCTCGGGCAAGTAACATACCGATGGACAAAGGGAATTGTATACGAGATGAACTAAATCCCCGACATCGTGGTTCATCCAATGAGATCATCGTGGAACATGTGGGAGCCAATATGGGTATCCAGATCCCGCTATTGGTTATTTGCCGGAGAGGTGTCTCGGTCATGTCTGCATGGTTCCCGAACCCGTAGGGTCTACACACTTAAGGTTCGGTGATGCTAGAGTAGTAATGGGAATTGTATGTGGTTACCGAAAGGTGTTCGTAGTCCCGGATGAGATCCTAGACGTCACGATGAGTTCCGGAATAGTCTGGAGGTGACAATTTATATATGGGAAGTCTAGTTTCAGTCACCAGAAAAGTTTTGGGGTTTATCGGTATTGTACCGGGACCATCGAAAGGGTACTCGTGGTGCACCAGGAGGTGCCACCTTCCCTAGAGGACCATGTGGGCTAAAAGTGGGTGGGGACCAGCCTCCTAGTGGGCTGGTGCGCCCTCCCCAAGGGCCCAAGACGCCTAGGGTTGGGAACCCTAGGGCGTGGGGGGCGCCTCCCACCAACTTGGGAGGCAAGCCTCCCCCCTTGGCCGCCGCCTCCTCTAGAGGCTTCTAGGGTTGCCGTACCCCTCTCCCCTTCCCCCTATAAATAGGTGGCGGTGAGAGGGCTGCGGCACACCTGAAACCCTTGCCCCTGGCGCAGCCCTTCCCCCTCCTACACCTCCTCCTCCTCCGGTGAGCTTAGCGAAGCTCTACTAGAGAACTACGAACTCCACCGCCACCACGCCGTCGTGCTGCCGGAGCTCTCCTTCAACTACTCCTTTTCCCTTGCTGGATCAAGAAGGAGGAGACTTCCCTAGGCTGTACGTGTGTTGAACGCGGAGGCGCCATTCGTTCGGTGCTTGGATCGGATCTTCCACGATTTGAATCACCGCGAGTATGACTCCATCAACCGCGTTCTTGGCAATGCTTCCGCTTAGCGATCTTCAACGGTATGAAGATGCACTCCCTCTCTCTCGTAGATTGATACTGGTGACACATATGATATTTTTTGAATTATTACTATGTTCTCCAACACGAGCCACCCATCTTGCGCAACCTCGCATCCCTCCGCGGGCAGAGGCCTTTCCCTTTGTTTTAAAAGGAGGAGAGAAAGGGGGTGTTTTGTTATCATCAACCTCGCGACGGATGAATTTCGACAAAACATACCACGAGAAGTTCATCCGGTATATTATTATTGATACATTTTTATATTTTCAAAAACAATTATTCTGTCCAGCGATATTTTACGTATGGAAATTATTCATTACCAAAGTGGCCCGATACCACAGAGATGGAGGCGCACCAACATCAGCCTGGACCGACGTTCGTCCGTGTCGCACAATGATACGTCTCCAACGTATCTATAATTTTTGATGGTTCCATGCTATTATCTTGTCAACTTTGGATGTTTTGTATGCTTTTTATATCTTTTTTGGGACTAAACTATTAACTTAGTGCCAAGTGGCAGTTCCTGTTTTTTCCGTGTTTTTGACCCTTTTCACAGAAGAATTTTAAACGGAGTCCAAACGGAAAACAAATCTTCAGAATGATTTTTTCCGGAATAGAAGATACGCAGGGAGCTTGAGAACCAATGCAAAGGGTCCCGGGGGAGGCCACAAGCCCCCTAGCCGTGGCCTGGGGGCGCCTAGCAGGCTTGTGGGCCCCCATGGCTCCTTTTGCCATACCTCTTCTGCCTATAAATTCCCTAAAAATCTGAAACCACGGGAGAGAGGCACGAAAATACTTTTCCGCCGCCGCAAGCTTCTGTCTCCGCAAGATCCCATCCGGGGCACGTTCTGGTGCCCTGCCGAAGGGGGGATTCGGACACAGAGGGCTTCTTCATCAACACCATTGCCTCTACGATGATGCGTGAGTAGTTCACCATAGACCTTCGGGTCCATAGCTAGTAGCTAGATGGCTTCTTCTCTCTCTTGGATCATCAATACAAAGTTCTCCATGATCTTTATGGAGATCTATCCGATGTAATCTTCTTTTGCGGTGTGTTTGTCGAGATCCAATGAATTGTGGATTTATGATCAGATTATCTATGATTATTATTTGAGTTTCCTCTGATCTCTTATATGCATGATTTCGTATCCTTGTAATTCTCTTCGAGTTGTGGGTTTCATTTGGCCAACTTGATCTATAATTCTTGCAATGGGAGAAGTGCTTGGCTTTGGGTTCATACCGTGCGGTGACCTCACCCAGTGACAGAAGGGGTAGCGACGCATGCATCGTGTTGTTGCCATCAAGGTTAAAAAGATGGGGTTTATATCTATTGCATGAATTTATCCCTCTACATCATGTCATCTTGTTTAAGGCGTTACTCCGTTTGTCATGAACTTAATACACTAGATGCATGCTGGATAGCGGTCGATGTGTGGAGTAATAGTAGTAGATGCAGACAATATCGGTCTACTTGTCTCGGACGTGATGCCTATATGGATGATCATTGCCTTAGATATCGTCGCGACTTTGCGCGGTTCTATCAATTTCTCGACAGTAATTCGTTCACCCACCGTAATACTTCCTATCATGAGAGAAGCCTCTAGTGAACACTATGGCCCCCCGGGTCTACTTCACATCATATTTTCAGCTCTACACTTTTACTTTGTTGCACTTTCCGCCTTCAGATCTCACCTTGAAATCAATCATGAAGGGATTGACAACCCCTTTATAGCGTTGGGTGCAAGTTTTTGTTTTTGTGCAGGTACTTGATACGTCTCCAACGTATCTATAATTTTTGATGGTTCCATGCTATTATCTTGTAAAACTTTCGATGTTTTGCATGCCTTTTATATCTTTTTTGGGACTAACTTATTATCTCAGTGCCAAGTGCCAGTTCCTGTTTTTTCCGTGTCTTTGACCCTTTTCAGAGGAGGATTTTAAAAGGTGTCCAAACGGAATAAAACTTCCGAAAAGATTTTTTCCAGAACAAAAGATATGCACGGTGTCCAAACAGAATAAAACTTCCGAAAAGAACCAAGGCAGGGGCCACCAGGGGACCCCACAAGCCCCCTAGGCGCGGCCAGGGGGGCCCGCGCCTAGCAGGCTTGTGGGCCCCCTATGGCTCGTGTGCCCTACCTCTTCCGCCTATAAATTCAGAAAAATTCCAAAACCGCGGGAGAGATCCATGAAAATACTTTTCCGCCGCCGCAAGCTTCTGTCTCCGCAAGATCCCATCTGGGGCACGTTCGGGTGCCCTGCCGGAGGGGGGATTTGTATACGGAGGGCTTCTTCATCAACACCATGACCTCTCCAATGATGCGTGAGTAGTTCACCATAGACCTTCGGGTCCAGAGCTAGTAGCTAGATGGCTTCTTCTCTCTCTTGGATCTTCAATACAAAGTTCTCCATGATCTTCATGGAGATCTATCCGATGTAATCTTCTTTTGCGGTGTGCTTGTCGAGATCCGATGAATTGTGGACTTACGATCAGATTATCTATGAATCTTATTTGAGTTTCTTTTGATCTCTTATATGCATGATTTCATATCCTTGTAATTCTCTTCGAGTTGTGGGTTTTGTTTGGCCAACTTGATTTATGATTCTTGCAATGGGAGGAGTGCTTGGTTTTGGGTTCATACCGTGCGGTGACCTCTCCGAGTGACAGAAGGGGCAGCGAGGCACGCATCGTGTTGTTGCCATCAAGGGTAAAAAGATGGGGTTTTCATCATTGGTTTGAGTTTATCCCTCTACATCATGTCATCTTGGTTAAAGTGTTACTCTGTTTGTCATGAACTCAATACACTAGATGCATGCTGGATAGCGGTCGATGTGTGGAGTAATAGTATCAGATGCAAAAAGTATCGGTCTACTTGTCTCGGACGTGATGCCTATATGTATGATCATTGCATTAGATATCGTCATGACTTTGCGCGGTTCTATCAATTGCTCGACAGTAATTTGTTCACCCACCGTGTTATTTGCTATCTTGAGAGAAGCCTCTAATGAACACTATGGCCCCCAGGTTTACTTCAAACCATATTTTCAGCCTTACACTTTTACTTCGTTGCACTTTCTTCCTTCATATCTCACTTTGCAATCGATCTTGAAGGGATTGACAACCCCTTTCTAGCGTTGGGTGGAAGCTCTTTTGTGTTTGTGCACGCACTCTGGACTTGGCGCGATTCTCCTACTGGATTGATACCTTGGTTCTCAAACTGAGGGAAATACTTACTGCTCCTGTGCTGCATTACCCTTTCCTCTTCAAGGGAAAAACCAACGCAAGCTCAAGGGGCAGAAGAAGGATTTCTGGCACCGTTTTCGGGGAGGATCAAGTCAAGAATAGTCTCCCGTCAACGTGTCAACCTGTGGCACCGGGGATTATTCTAGGTGAAGCTCATCCAAGTAAGTGTCGCAAACTCATCTCTTGCATTTACTTATTTGCCTCTCGTTTTCCTCTCCCCCACTTCTGAAAAACAAAAATTTACAAAAATATTTGCCTTTTTCGTTTGCCTTTCCTTTGCTTGTGTGCTATGTGCCTTCAATATGCTTGCATCTTCGCTTGTTGAAAATCTAGTGATATGGATCGTCACCCGCTTGCTAATCTCTTTAAGAGATCTACTTATGTGGAACCAATTGCAAGTGAGTTGAGTGCACTTGACTTTCTCTATGGAGTTTTGCTTGAGATGCATGAATCTGAAAATCGTGATGAAGAAATTTATGAAATGATTCACGAGGGCTCCTTGAATGAAAATCATGATTGCAATGATTTCATTATAAATTTTGTTAATGACAATCATGCTAAAAATACGCAAAACCCTAAGCTTGGGGATGCTAGTTTTGCTATGACCACTACTTTTTGCAATGATCATGATTGGGGTAATGATTTTTCATATGATCTTCAAAATTTGTTTAAGCCTCATGATGAATATGATATTTGCAATAATATTGAAAGTGGGATTGGAGAAGTCATGACTTTAGTTGATGATAATCCCACTATTTTTGAAGAGCGTCAACTTTGCATGCTTGTGGATCATGAAAAGAATATTCTATGTGATAGCTATATTGTTAAATTTGATTATGATCCCACATGTAATTGCTATGAGAGAGGAAAATATTGTGGTAGAAACTTTCATGTTACCAAATTACCTGTCGTTATATGGAGATTGCTATTGTCTCTTTCTTCTTCCTTGCATATGGCAACTATTGGTTGTCTTGACAATCTGTTTTCCTATAACATGCCTATGCATAGGAAGTATGTTAGACTTAGATGTGATTTTCATTTTTATTCAGAAAGAGCTTTTGAGTTGATTCTTTCTGCTGCTGGTTGATATGCCTTTTTCCCAGGCATTCGTAATGTTTCAGAATTTTTGAGGTACCAGAAGTATACAGATTGCTACAGACTGGTCTGTTTTTGACAGATTCTGTTTTTGTTGAGTTGGTTACTTGTTTTGATGAAACTATGGATAGTATCGGGGGGGTACTAGCCATGGAAAAGTGAGAATACAATAATCTAACACCAATATAAATAGAAAGCAAGTTTGCTACAGTACCTAAAGAGGTGGTAGTTTGTTTTCTTGTGCTAATGATATCACGAGTTTCTGTTTAAGTTTTGTGTTGTGAAGTTTTCAAGTTTTGCGTGATGTTCTCATGGACAAAGGGATAAAGAGTGGAAAGAGCTCAAGCTTGGGGATTCCCAAGGCATCCCAAGCCAGATTCAAGGACACCAAAAAGCCTAAGCTTGGGGATGCCCCGGGAAGGCATCCCCTCTTTCGTCTTCAATCCATCGGTAACATTACTTGAAGCTATATTCTTATTCACCACATGATATGTGTTTATCTTGGAGCGTCTTGTATCGTAGGAGTCTTCTCTTTCTCTTGTGTCACAATCATGCTTGCTGCACACCTTTTGAGAGAGACATGCACTCATTGTGAATTTTCTAGAATACTCATTGTGCTTCACTTATATCTTTTGAGCTAGACAATTTTGCTCTATGTGCTTCACTTAGATCTTTTAAAGCACGACGGTGCGTGATTTGGTAGTTGGCTTGTGCTATGAAAGTAGTTCCAAAGGTGATAGGTACCCAGAGAGGATACAATAAAACCTCCATATTCATGTGCATTGAGTAGAAAGAGAACTTTGATTCCTCTCAATTAGTTTTGAGACGTGGATTTGGTAATATTAAGAGTCATGTTAGTAGGGTGTTGTGAATCTAGAAATACTTGTGTTGAAGTTAGTGATTCCCGTAACATGCACGTATGGTGAACCGCTATGTTAGGAAGTCGGAGCATAATTGATCTATTGATTGTCATCCTTTGTGTTGCGGTCGGGATCGCGCGATGGTTTACACCTACCAACCCTTCCCCTAGGAGTATGCGTTTAGCACTTTGTTTCGATTACTAATAAAAACTTTCGCAATAAGTATGTGAGTTCTTCATGACTAATGTGAGTCCATGGTATAGATGCTCTTTCACCTTCCACCATCTAGCTTCTCTAGTACCGCACAATAATCGCCGGTGCACAAATCCACCATAAGCCTTCCTCAAAATAGCCACCATACCTACCTACTATGGCATTTTCATAGCCATTCCGAGATATATTGCCATGCAACTCCCACCGTTCCGTCTCATGATTTGTGCCGTCACTCTCATATTGCCATTGCATGATCGTAAGATAGCTAGCGAGATGTTTCAATGTCATATGCCAAGCTAGATCGTTGCACATCCCGGTACACTGCCGGAGGCATTTCCTATCGAGTCATCATCGTCTGAGCTTTGAGCTGTGAGTAAATAAAAGTGTGATGATTGTCATTATTAGAGTATTGTCCCATGTGAGGAAAAAAAGAGGCCAAAGTTGCCCACAATAAAAAAAGGAGATAAAAATAGGCCCAAGAGCCCAAACAAAAAAAGGAGAGAAAAAGAGAGAAGGGACAATGCTACTATCTCTTTTCCACACTTGTGCTTCATAATAGCACCATGTTCCTCATGATTGAGAGCCTCTCGTTTTGTCACCACCATATACTAGTGGGAATCTTTATTTTATAACTTGGCTAGTATATTCCAATGATGGGCTTCCTCAAAATTTCCCTAGGTCTTCGTGAGCAAGCAAGTTGGATACACACCTACTAGTTCTCCTTTTGAGCTTTCACATACTTATAGCTCTAGTGCATCCTTTGTATGGCAACCCTTACTCATTCACATTGATATCTATTCATGGGCATCTCCATAGCCCTTTAATACGCTGAGTCAATGTGACCATCTCCTCCTTTTTGTCTCACAATGTAACATCCCAAATTTTGGAATGTTAAAATAATTATTAGTTTGTTTGTTTGCTTGCTTGAGTGATTGAAACTTGAGTGGAAATTTGAAACTTTTTGAATGAGAGGGAATAAAATGAATTTCCCTTCTCCGGTGAATTCAAATTCAAGCAAAGAGAGAAGATGACATGACTTCTTCAACTATAAAGAATTTGAATGGAGTTTGCATTTGAATCCTTTCAAAATATTTGCCCTTGCTTCTATATTTTTCTTCCCCGAGGAAATGCCCCGACAAAATTCTTGCACGCAAGAAAGAGCGGAGGAAAATGACCCTCCAAAGTGCGGGCATTCCTGAAATATTGGAGCCAAGAAATCCAAAGTTTAATTGCGAAAATATTTGCAAAAAGAAAATAAAGCATTTAGGGAATTTCTGAAAAAAACATTTTTTTAAAGTTTTTATTTTTGCTTTGGAAAAATGTTATTCGAATAGAGGATATTTTTCTGATTTTTTTGGTATATAATACCCCATATTAAATATTTGATTTGTTTCCTTTTTACTCCTTTTTATTTTCTGTTTCGGAAAAATATTTAAATTAGGAAAGTTTTTTTTAAAAGGCAACCGCCGCCTGGGCACTTAATAGCCCTGGGCCGACCCCCCCCACAGCCCGGGACCCGAATCCCCTCAATCTCGGCCACCGCCCCCTTCCTTCCCAGCCCCCTCTCGCTGCCGCATGGCCCCCCTGCCCGACCCCTCTTCCCCTCGGTCTCCTCCTTCCTCCCGTCGCCTCTCCCCTTTCCTAAGAACGAGCCCGAGCCCGAGCCCCCCCAGTACGCCGCGATCCCCGCCGGATCTCCCTCCCCTTCCCCTCGGCCCCCTCCTCTCCCCTATAAAGCACCGCCCCGAGCACCCCCTCCTCGCCGCCGCCCTGCCCCACCCCTCACCGCCGCCCTGCGCGCACCACCTCGCCGGAGCCGAGGACCGCTGCCGCCTCCCCGAGCTCCTCTGCTCGCCCCGCCGCCTCCCTTGCCCCCCGACGCCACGAGAGGCTCCGCCGCCGCCGCCGCACGCCGTTTTCTCCCCCAAACGCCGAGCTCCTCGCCGCCCCGCCCCCTTGTTGCGCCTCGCCGGAGCTGCTGAGCCGGCCGAAGCTCCCTGGCCCCCTGCTGCTCGCCTCGACCTCCCCAAGCCACGTCGTCGCCACTAGAGACTGCCGGAGCACCTCCTCCACCCCCTGGACTCCTCGGATGCCGCTGGAGACCGCCGGAAGTGCATCCCCGAGCACCGCCCCCTCCCTGCCTCGCCGGAGAAGAACCCACCCCGGCAGCACCTCCTGTGAGTTTCCCCTTTTGTTTTCCGCCGTCGGATATAAATCGTGCGCGTAGGATTAGATCTCGCTTACCCTTTCGGTTCTCAAACAAAAACCAAACCGGTTTTTCTCCACTTATTATTTTAGCCGATGGGTTTAGTCTAAATAACTACCGTCCGCTAGTTAGTCACCGCAGCGCACACCCCCTGACCAATCAGGAGCTGCCACGTAGTTAGTTAGCTTTTATTATATTTTTTCTATTTAATTCCAAAAGCAGAAAAGTTCCAATCTTGTTTAGCCCATCAATTTTGATCCACAACTCCAATAGAGATAATTCGTTTTCCAGTAGTTCACAAATTTCCTGTAGTTTTTAAAAACATATAATTTGTCTATGTTTGAAATTTGCAAATTTGAATTAGATCAGATTTAGTTTAAACATTGTTTTGCCTATTCCAGGAGTTTAAAAATAGCTTTTAATTTGATTCCTTTTGCTACTGATCACTAGTAATCTTATTTATCAGTGGTAGAAATTTAAGATTTGTTTAAGTATTTTAGCTCATGGTTTCTTGTCAAACAATTTCTGGTTCACCTCTTTTAGGATTATGACTAATTCCTTTTCTATAATTGCTTTTAAAATATTTTCTTTATTATTTCAGAAGGATTATTGTTTTGTTTATGTCAGTTAACAGTAGTTTTGCAACAAGTGTTGATTCTATTTTTATTTGTTATCATGAAATCAATTCTAGTTCCTTAGTAACTTGCAATTGGTTTCTCCACTGTTTCAAATCCCGTTTGGGAATACTTTCAAAAAGTTTTGTGAAAAATAATTTATTTTATCTTAGTTAGATTTATATCTTAGTTCCCTGTTATTATTTTCCGTTGGACAAAAACTATTTAGTGTTTGATGTAGTAGAAGACTCCCTAGCCTTATTTGAAGTTTCCTTCGGATTTTCATTCGCTCTCTCTTTTGTTTTAATTGCTAGAATGATTGCTAGTATGAGTGCTTATGTGAATGATATGTTTGTTATATAGATTTCATCGGAGAGTGACAAGTAGTCTATCAAGTTATTTCTCGAGAAATTCTTCTTCGTCAACATCACCAGGCAAGTCACTTTGATCATACTATCACCTATGTTTTATGCATCATAGTTCTACCATCCTATGCCCAATTGCATGCTGCTTAGGTACATGGAAATTTTAGTATAGATTGTAGTATCATGTGGTAGGCACACAACAACCCCGATACTTGGCCCCGGGACGACAAATTTCATATTGCTATGCTTGAGTAGACGGGATTTCGGTTGAGTGCATAACACGAGTGATGCGAGGTTGATTAAATAATCAAGACCGGTTAAGACGAGATTTTCAAGACCTCGGACGCAATGCAACTCTGGGTGAAGGACGGTTGATCGGCTCCCTGGAGAACCCAGTGGATGACCCGGGATGCTGGAGAGGCCATGACATCCTGCGGAAAGCTTCACCCAGGCTCAAAGACACGGACGGATATTTTCAAAACCCAAGGCTTACCTGCACAGCCACAAGTCATTATGGGCTCTGGCTTGGTTGGACAACGTGGCGACTCTGGACACGCGGTGCTAGCAGATGTAGAAGAACGGTAGGAATGGATGAGCACCGACAGGGATTCAGAGGGACCCGTTGAAAGACCATGTTTTGATCATCCGGTCTTCAAACACCCTAAAGTGCGAGGACATACATGGAGGCGATCAAATATTGTGGGGAACGTGTGCAAAACTCTGCAGAGTACTCAAACCTAATCGATTAGCCGTGTCCATGGTCATGGACCACTTGAGCCAAAGGAACTGAAGTTATCTGAAATTCTCAACACCATTATAAACACTTGATGAGGGTAATATTGATAACTTGGGTATGAGAACTGGTTGGCGGAACCATCTCATTAACAACCAACAACGTAGTAATATTTTGCTTTTAGCCCTCTTTTGATGTAGGAGAAAACTTGCTTTTCACTAAAAACTTATAGCCCCACCTGCCATATATGCATATAGTATAGATGATTACTTTTCACCCCTCTCTTATGTGACTTGCCGGCATATTCAATATGCTGACCTACACGGCTGCAACGTCTTATGTTGCAGATATTTTTCTTCGATGAGTAAGAGTACGATTCAGGGTTACGGTCCGCACTCAACTTGCCGTTGGTGTTTATTGGGACTCCACTCCCTTGACTGCTTCCGCTGAAATATTTAAGGTATATATCAGTTTTACGCTATTTACATGTGATTGCACTTTGATATATACATTGATGTACTCTGTGTGCCAGCATACTGATCCAGGGATGGCATAAAAATACAGAGGCTTGACTCGTCTTGAGTCGGGTCGCTACAGAAATGGTATGAGAGCACATGTTGACTGTAGGACGTGACCCTAGAAACTGAAATTTCTTAGGATATGATCTCTCAAAAATCTTATTTTCGAGAACACCTTTCACTTCTCATCTCTTCTGATTTCATCAAGTGTTCTCTCTCACCTCAAATAGTTAGACAATACCCTTACCCCTTTGACCTCATGAAGAATCAACGGAGTTCTACTTCAAAGTCAAGAGGATTTCATCATGTAGTTGAAGCTACACCAACAGTAGACTCTCAAGACCCGAAGAATTTGAAGACCCTGAAGCATTCGAATATTTATATGACCATTAGAAGTCCAAACCCATGTTATATACCCACGTTAGATACGATGATTTGTGACCCGTCTTTGGTGTGTGTTTTCCGACGGCCACAAATAAAACCCATTCTCAAAAATATTGTTTGTATTGTGTGTATCTCCCTCCCTCTCTTACCCGTCTCATCCCCAAAACCTCAACCCTACCAGATGGAGTATGAAGCTGGACTTGTAGTCTCTGGACCAATGACCCAGTCGGAGGTTGAAATATGGATTCAGAACATGGAGAACCACTTCGGGAGCAACTTGGTCTCAAGGAAGCATGAAGTGGAACACGCTCTTCGGTACTTTACACAAAGTGCTGCTATCTGGTGGAAAATGCACCATGCCATACAAGGATTTAGTGGAGCAGAAAGTTGGGACGAATTCAAGAACACTCTGTTAAGATCCCGACTTATTCAGAAGTGCTATGATAATCCAAAGGAGAGGACTTGTGCATGCAAGATCTGTGGAGAAATAGGACACACCCAGGAAGAACACAAGGATGGATGCACTCATTGTGATGAAAATCACCCAGCTGAGGAGTGCGCAAGCAGTCAGGTGACTTGTTTCCTTTGTGAAGGAACCACCCACTACCCAGCTCAGTGTCACATTTACCCCAAGGTACAACAAGTTGTCAAGCAGCAGAAAGATGCAGTGAAGGAAACACTCAAGAAGAAGATTCTAGAAGAGCCAGTGATGAACGAAAATATTGAAGACCCTGATGGACAAGGTCTGACCAGATTTTTCTCCAATGCATGCTACTCATGTGGAGAAGAAGGACATTATTCACAGGATTGCACGAAGAGAAGCCAAGAGTATCTGGGAAACTTCCCGACGGAAGAAGTGGAGTTTGATCCACTTGAAATAGAAGAACTGGCCAAAATGAAGGAGTCCGGAAAGAAGAAAAAGTACCCTCGGAAGAACCAAATCTCTGCAGACATAGACCTGAGTCATGTCAGATGTTACAAGTGTATGAAGTTTGGCCACCACAAATACATGTGCTCAGGAAGGAAGCCGGGAACCCAAGGAGCAAAAGCAAACACTAAGAAGCCTCGAGACTTGTCAGAAATCATTTGCTTTTGTTGCAAGGAAGCAGGACATTTTGCCAGCGATTGTCCACAAAGGAAGAAAGCTAGAATGGAGTAGTTAAGTTTTGACCATGGAAATAAGTGTAATCCGAAACACTCTTGTTTTTCATTGAGATCATGGAGTGAAATTTTTGTAACAGAAGTCCCCAAGATTGTAATAACATCATGAATAAATGGAATTTATTGTCTCACGATTGCCTATGTTGAAAATGTATGCGTTGTTTCTCTACGAGCAAAGATCTCTGAACATTATGAGGATATGAGAAAATATGGTCTATGCAGGCATGAGTATAATTCATTTTAAGTGTGGTAGTAATCGGTAAACCCCACAGGATCCACTGAGTAGGAATGTACCATAACTACCAAGGAGACATATACATTCCTCTGAGTACCTATTTACTGACACCTGCAGATGACAACTCTCTACGAGTCATTCCTCAAGGGACCAGAAACGATCATGACCCTGACTAGTGATCATGATTACCCGAAAATTCTGAAGGACATGATGAAGCACATTCATCTTGAAGGAGATGCAGTCTACAAAGGCTACCCATTCATGGAGAATGGAGTGGAACTTTGGTACGTGGAAGTACACCTCCACCATGTGAAAGGAGTTTGTCCAAAGACTATGGGGCAATACCTTTTCATTTCACGTGTACCACGAGCAACCTTCTTTGATGCTGTTCGTGAGGCTGCCATGGAAGCCATATGTCAGATCGGAGAAATACTTGAAGCAAGACTCCGTCATACCCAGGAATACCTGAGTAAGGTACGTGCGGAGATGATGGAGATGAAGCTCATGACCACCGTGATGAAGCAAAAGATGGATGATTTCAAGGAGCACCTCGGAAAGTTCGAATGGAACTAAAGTACCTCCAAGAGAGGCAGATGAATAAAGTTGGCAGAAATGCTCGACCATACCGAACAATGTGGATGGCAGCATTTGTAATAGAGTACTTTTGAATTGGAGTTTTTGAGGAGAAATTAAGGATGTAATAAAGGATTGATTATGAAATGAATATGGAAGAAGCTATGATGGATCAGCAACCGTTTTCTTAGGAACATACGAAAACCTGAGAGTGGTGAAGATACGATAGATGTTTCGTTCAGCTTGCAGAACCAATGGATTATCCGAACTTCGTTCATGGACAAGAGAAATTCTGCAACGCTTGTGAGGATGTCCAAGTGTTAGAATGCCAGATTCGCTAAACCTTATACAGAGAAATGATTTGGGTGCGGAATGGATTGATCACCATGACGACTTACTCTTTTCATTTATCTTGCTATTCGGAATGGTAAATCTGAGAGACTTACCCATATAGAGAGACGACGTTCTTTGAAGCTTTTGTTTAAGCCTTAGAATGGTACAAGGAAAGCCCATGTACATGGCACTTGTTGTCACGCGTAGGAAATTTTACGATGAGGATGAAACCAAGACCCCTCTCTCTGCAGGATAACCACAAATGGTAGACCACCATGAGAACCATCGATAGGTTATTTAGAATTGACCACGAGACTGTCAGTTAAGAAGACCCAGTGACGGAAGAAGCTTATATCAACGGGAGAGCATCACCAAAGGATTTAATATGAAGACTGCGCGATGTCAGTTGCCAAACCCCAGAGGAATCGTTAAAGCATTTTGAGGGACCAGTACCTCTCATTTTAAGTGTGCTAGCATCCCACTCTGCAGGAGACTGGATTTCTAGAAGACCCCCAAACCCTAACCTTTTCGTTCTAGCCCTTCCGAATCTCGAGGACGAGATTCATTTTAAGTGTGGTAGATTTGTAACATCCCAAATTTTGGAATGTTAAAATAATTATTAGTTTGTTTGTTTGCTTGCTTGAGTGATTGAAACTTGAGTGGAAATTTGAAACTTTTTGAATGAGAGGGAATAAAATGACTTTCCCCTTCTCCGGTGAATTCAAATTCAAGCAAAGAGAGAAGATGACATGACTTATTCAACTATAAAGAATTTGAACGGAGTTTGCATTTGAATCCTTTCAAAATATTTGCCCTTGCTTCTATATTTTTCTTCCCCGAGAAAATGCCCCGACAAAATTCTTGCACGCAAGAAAGAGCGGAGGAAAATGACCCTCCAAAGTGCGGGCATTCCTGAAATATTGGAACCAAGAAATCCAAAGTTTAATTGCGAAAATATTTGCAAAAAGAAAATAAAGCATTTAGGGAATTTCTGAAAAAAAACATTTTTTTAAAGTTTTTATTTTTGCTTTGGAAAAATGTTATTCGAATAGAGGATATTTTTCTGATTTTTTTGGTATATAATACCCCATATTAAATATTTGATTTGTTTCCTTTTTACTCCTTTTTATTTTCTATTTCGGAAAAAGATTTAAATTAGGAAAGTTTTTTTTAAAAGCCAACCGCCGCCTGGGCACTTAATAGCCCTGGGCCGAATCCCCACCACAGCCCGGGACCCGAATCCCCTCAATCTCGGCCACCGCCCCCTTCCTTCCCCAGCCCCCTCTCGCTGCCACATGGGCCCCCTGCCCGACCCCTCTTCCCCTCGGTCTCCTCCTTCCTCCCGTCGCCTCTCCCCTTTCCTAAGAACGAGCCCGAGCCCGAGCCCCCCCAGTACGCCGCGATCCCCGCCAGATCTCCCTCCCCTTCCCCTCGGCCCCCTCCTCTCCGCTATAAAGCGCCGCCCCAAGCACCCCCTCCTCGCCGCCGCCCTGCCCCACCCCTCACCGCCGCCCTGTGCGCACCACCTCGTCGGAGCCGAGGACCGCCGCCGCCTCCCCGAGCTCCTCTGCTCGCCCCGCCGCCTCCCTTGCCCCCCCGACGCCACGAGAGGCTCCGACGCCGCCGCCGCACCCCGTTTTCTCCCCCAAACGCCGAGCTCCTCGCCGCCCCGCCCCCTTGCTGCGCCTCGCCGGAGCTGCCGAGCCGGCCGAAGCTCCGTGGCCCCCTGCTGCTCGCCTCGACCTCCCCAAGCCACGTCGTCGCCACTAGAGACTGCCGGAGCACCTCCTCCACCCCCTGGACTCCTCGGACGCCGCTGGAGACCGACGGAAGTGCATCCCCGAGCACCGCCCCCTCCCTGCCTCGCCGGAGAAGAACCCACCCCGGCAGCACCTCCTGTGAGTTTCCCCTTTTGTTTTCAGCCGTCGAATATAAATCGTGCGCGTAGGATTAGATCTCGCTTACCCTTTCGGTTCTCAAACAAAAATCAAACCGGTTTTTCTCCACTTATTATTTTAGCCGATGGGTTTAGTCTAAATAACTGCTGTCCGCTAGTTAGTCACCGCAGCGCACACCCCCTGACCAATCAGGAGCTGCCACGTAGTTAGTTAGATTTTATTCTATTTTTTCTGTTTAATTCCAAAAGCAGAAAAGTTCCAATCTTGTTTAGCCCATAAATTTTGATCCACAACTCCAATAGAGTTGATTCTTTTTCCAGTAGCTCACAAATTTCCTGTAGTTTTTAAAAACATATAATGTGTCTATGTTTGAAATTTGCAAATGTGAATTAGATCAGATTTAGTTTAAACCTTGTTTTGCCTATTCCAGGAGTTTAAAAATAGATTTTAATTTGATTCCTTTTGCTACTGATCACTATGATCTTATTTATCAGTGGTAGAAATTTCAGATTTGTTTGAGTATTTTAGCTCATGGTTTCTTGTCAAACAATTTCCGGTTCACCTCTTTTAGGATTATGACTAATTCCTTTTCTATAATTGCTTTTAAAATATTTTCTTTATTATTTCAGAAGGATTATTGTTTTGTTTATGTTAGTTAACAGTAGTTTTGCGACAAGTGTTGATTTTATTTTTATTTGTTATCATGAAATCAATTCTAGTTCCTTAGTAACTTGCAATTGGTTTCTCCACTGTTTCAAATCCCGTTTGGGAATACTTTCAAAAAGTTTTGTGAAAAATACTTTATTTTATCTTAGTTAGATTTATATCTTAGTTCCCTGTTATTATTTTCCGTTGGACAAAAACTATTTAGTGTTTGATGTAGTAGAAGACTCCCTAGCCTTATTTGAAGTTTCCTTCGGATTTTCATTCGCTCTCTCTTTTGTTTTAATTGCTAGAATGATTGCTAGTATGAGTGCTTATGTGAATGATATGTTTGTTATATAGATTTCATCGGAGAGTGACGAGTAGTCTATCAAGTTATTTCTCGAGAAATTCTTCTTCGTCAACATCACCAGGCAAGTCACTTTGATCATACTATCACCTATGTTTTATGCATCATAGTTCTACCATCCTATCCCAATTGCATGCTGCTTAGGTACTTGGAAATTTTAGTATAGATTGTAGTATCATGTGGTAGGCACACAACAACCCCGATACTTGGCCCCGGGACGACAAATTTCATATTGCTATGCTTGAGTAGACGGGATTTCGGTTGAGTGCATAACACGAGTGATGCGAGGTTGATTAAATAATCAAGACCGGTGAAGACGAGATTTTCAAGACCTCGGACGCAATGCAACTCTGGGTGAAGGACGGTTGATCGGCTCCCTGGAGAACCCAGTGGATGACCCGGGATGCTGGAGAGGCCATGACATCCTGCGAAAGCTTCACCCAGGCTCAAAGAGACGGACGGATATTTTCAAAACCCAAGGCTTACCTGCACAGCCACAAGTCATTATGGGCTCTGGCTTGGTTGGACAACGTGGCGACTCTGGACAGGCGGTGCTAGCAGATGTAGAAGAACAGTAGGAATGGATGGGCACCGACAGGGATTCAGAGGGACCCGTTGAAAGACCATGTTTTGATCATCCGGTCTTCAAACACCCTGAAGTGCGAGGACATACACGGAGGCGATCAAATATTTTGGGGAACGTGTGCAAAACTCTGCAGAGTACTCAAACCTAATCGATTAGCCGTGTCCACGGTCATGGACAACTTGAGCCAAAGGAACTGAAGTTATCTGAAATTCTCAACACCATTATAAATACTTGATGAGGGTAATATTGATAACTTGGGTATGAGAACTGGTTGGCGGAACCATCTCATTAACAACCAACAGCGTAGTAATATTTTGCTTTTAGCCCTATTTTGATGTAGGAGAAAACTTGCTTTTCACTAAAAACTTATAGCCCCACCTGCCATATATGCATATAGTATAGATGATTACTTTTCACCCCTCTCTTATGTGACTTGCCGGCATATTCAATATGCTGACCTACACGGCTGCAACGTCTTATGTTGCAGATATTTTTCTTCGACGAGTAAGAGTACGATTCAGGGTTACGGTCCGCACTCAGCTTGCCGTTGGTGTTTATTGGGACTCCACTCCCTTGACTGCTTCCGCTGAAATATTTAAGGTATATATCAGTTTTACGCTATTTACATGTGATTGCACTTTGATATATACATTGATGTACTGTGTGTGCCAGCATACTGATCCAGGGATGGCACAGAAACACAGAGGCTTGATTCGTCTTGAGTCGGGTCGCTACACAGAACCACCACCACACTGTATTCCACCTATAGTGCTCTATCCATGGCTCACGCTCATGAATTGCGTGAGAGTTGAAAAAGGTTTGAGAAAGTAAGAGTGCGAAAACAATTACTTGGCCAATACCGGGGTTGTACATGATTTAAATTAGTTGTGTGAGGATGATGGATCATAGCCAGACTATATGATTTTGTAGGGATAACTTACTTTGGCCTTGTTATTTCAAAAGTTAATGATTATCTTGCTAGTTTGCTTGAAGTATTATTGTTTTCATGTCAATAGCGAACTATTGTTTTGAATCTTACGGATCTGAACATTCATGTCACATGAAAGAAGTTACAAAGGACAACTATGCTAGGTAGCATTCCACATCAAAAATTCAGTCTTTATCACTTCCCTACTCGAGGACGAGCAGGATTTAAGCTTGGGGATACTTGATACGTCTCCAACGTATCTAAATTTTTTTATGGTTCCATGCTATTATCTTGTCAAACTTTGGATGTTTTGTATGCCTTTTATATATTTTTTGGGACTAACTTATTAACTCAGTGCGAAGTGCGAGTTCCTGTTTTTCCATGTTTTTGACCCTTTTCAGAGGAGGATTTTAAACGGTGTTCAAACGGAATAAAACTTCTGAAAACTGTAGGAGAGATCCACGAAAATACTTTTCTGCCGCCGCAAGCGTCTGTCTCCGCAAGATCCCATCTGGGGCACGTTCTGGTGCCTTCCCGGAGGGGGATTCTGATACGGAGGGCTTCCTCATCAACACCATGACCTCTCCAATGACGCGTGAGTAGTTCACCATAGACCTTCGGGTCCATAGCTAGTAGCTAGATGGCTTCTTCTCTCTCTTGGATCTTCAATACAAAGTTCTCCATGATCTTCATGGAGATCAATCCGATGTAATCTTCTTTCGCGGTGTGTTTGTCGAGATCCGATGAATTGTGGATTTATGATCAGATTATCTATGAATCTTATTTGAGTTTCTTTTGATCTCTTATATGCATGAGTTCATATCCTTGTAATTCTCTTCATGTTGTGGATTTTGTTTGGACAACTTGATCTATGATTCTTGCAATGGGAGAAGTGCTTGGTTTTGAGTTCATACCATGCGGTGACCTCTCCCAGTGACAGAAGGGGCAGCGAGGCACGCATCGTCTTGTTGCCATCAAGGGTAAAAAGATGGGGTTTTCATCATTGGTTTGAGTTTATCCCTCTACATCATGTCATGTTGCTTAAAGCGTTACTCTATTCTTCATGAACTCAATACACTAGATGCATGCTGGATAGAGGTCGATGTGTGGAGTAATAGTAGTAGATGCAGAAAGTATCGGTCTACTTGTCTCGGACGTGATGCCTATATGTATGATCATTGCCTTAGATATCGTCATGACTTTGCGCGGTTCTATCAATTGCTCGACAGTAATTTGTTCACCCACCGTGTTATTTGCTATTTTGAGAGAAGCCTCTAGTGAACGCTATGGCCCCCGGGTCTACTTCACACCATATTTTCAGCCTTACACTTTTACTTTGTTGCACTTTTCGCCTTCAGATCTCACTTTGCAATCAATCTTGAAGGGATTGACAACCCCTTTATAGCGTTGGGTGCAAGTTTGTTGTTTTTGTGCAGGTACTTTGGAGACTTGCCTTGACACTCCTACTGGATTGATACCATGGTTCTCAAACTGAGGAAAATACTTACTGTTACTGTGCTGCAGCACCCTTTCCTCTTCAAGGGAAAAACCAACGCAAGCTCAAGAGGTAGGACACTACTCTGGCTTACAATGTCACTGTCAACTCTCACGTCCACATGACCACGATGGCTTACAACGTTGCGACCGATTCTCTCGCGCATGCCAAATCGCCGGACAACTCTCGCATTCAACTCATCACGCCGGTGCCATGTCTGCGCGCGCAAGACGCCACCCACGTAGTCCGGATGACATCAACCCGTCGGTGCAGTGCTCGCCTGTACGAGCCACCCAAAATACGCGCACAAGCCGCGGTCCCCATGGTCCGGACGACATCAACCTGTCGGTGAAGTGCTCTCCAATACGACCCTCCCAATAGACGCGTGCAAACCGTCGTCCCCGCGGCCCGGTCTACATCAACATATCAGTGCAGTGCTTGCCTGTACGAGCCGCCCAATGGACGCACGCAAGACGCTGCCCCCTGTGATCCAGTCTACATCAACATGCCGGTGCCACACTCGCCTATACGAGCCACCCAACGGATGCACGCAAATCGCCCCCACGGTCCGTCTCCCCTAACAACATTGGAGTAAAGGAAAAATGACATTCATATATTACACAACATCGTCAAAACATGCACCAGCTCCTACTCGTGCCGGGCTGCAATGGATAGACGCATTCACCCATTGTCCTGGAAATACTATCTACTTCAACATATCAAGATAAACACGAGAGTTTTTCATGAAGGAAACATCCCTGGTGAGGCTACAATTTGAGCCAGCCATCACTGAGCCGATAATTCAAAGCAAGCGCCAAAGAAAAAGTAAATTGGACCTCGAGGAGCCAGGAGTGAAGGACTACATGAGAATGAAGCATGGGCCAAGCGACATATACACTTAATTTGGCCGCGATATTTGCCAAAGACATATGATGAGTGTCACAAAGATCGTCAACTCACTACGTTGTCTCCAGTTTGGATAAAATCCATCACTCAACCGTCAACCTTATGCCTACTTATGCCATACTCAATTATGGAGACTCTCAAGCCGCATCCTTGAGTCGACTACTGACTCGAGGGCTACATAGATATGCTCGACAGATTCAATCGGCTTGAATAATTCAAGAACCCTGAGTCATTACCCGAAAGATAACCCGGTCCCGGGGTCTGCTACCTCATTGGCAGAAGATTTAAAGCCGCCCAAGAGGACAAGCCGCCATGATGTGACCATTCAAACATGGGTGCCCTACTTTATTGGTGGAAGATTTAAAGTCGCCCAAGAGGACGAGCCGCCATGATGCGACTGTTTGGGTGCCCCGCTTTATTGGCGGGAAATTTAAAGTCGCCTAAGAGGATGAGCCGCCATGATGTGGCCATTCAAACATTGACGTTATCGATACCAAAGAGGATGAGCCGCCATGCTGCGACCGTCCAAACATAGGTATTATGAGCCAAAGAGGACCAGTTGCCATGATGCACGGTTCAAACATAGGCGCCAATGGTGATTAGTGGATTAAATCCGGCTTATCTAGGGGCCACTGGTCACCACATTGTTTAGTAGTAATAGCATTGTCTTCTGCAATCCTATGCTGGGCTTTTCCCTGATCATAGGTCACTTGGGGGCTTTGATGACCCACAAGTATAGGGGATCAATCGTAGTCCTTTCGATAAGTAAGAGTGTTGAACCCAACGAGGAGGAGAAGGCTCTGATAAACGGTTTTCAGCAAGGTAATAACTGCAAGCACTGAAAGTAGCGGTAACAAGTGATGGTGTAGTGAGGTGAAACGTTGCAAGCGAAAAGTAACAAGTAACAAGTAGTAGCAACGGTGCAGCAAGTGGCCCAATCCCTTTTTTAGCAAGGGACAAGCTTGAACAAAGTCTTATAAGAGGAAAAACGCTCCCGAGGACACACGTGAATTTCTGTCATGCTAGTTTCATCATGTTCATATGATTCGCGTTCGTTACTTTGATAGTTTGATATGTGGGTGGACCGGCGCTTGGGTACTGCCCTCACTTGGACAAGCATCCCACTTATGATTAACCCCTCTCGCAAGCATCTGCAACTACGAAAGAAGAATTAAGACAACGTCTAACCATATCATTAAACTAGTGGATCCAAATAAGCCCCTTACGAAGCAACACATAGATTGGGGTTTAAGCTTCTGTCACTCCAGCAACCCATCATCTACTTACTACTCGCCAATGCCTTCCTTTAGGCCCAAATATGGTGAAGTGTTATGTAGTCGACGTTCACATAACACCACTAGAGGAAAAACAACATACATCATATCAAAATACCGAACGAATACCAAATTCACATGATTATTATTAGCATGACTTATCCCATGTCCTCAGGAAAAAAAGTAACTACTCACAAAGCATAATCATAATCATGATCAGAGGTGTAATGAATAGCATCAAGGATCTAAACATAAACTCTTCCACCAAGTAATCCAACTAGCATCAACTACAAAGAGTAATCAACACTACTAGCAACCTTACAAGTACCAATCGGAGTCGCGAGACGGAGATTGGTTACAAGAGATGAACTGGGGTTTGGAGAGGAGATGGTGCTGATGAAGATGTTGATGGAGATGCCTCCTCTCCGACAAGAGGAGTGTTGGTGATGACGATGGCGACGATTTCCCCCTCCGGGAGGGAGTTTTCCCGGCAGGATCGTCCTGCCGGAGCTCTCGATTGGATCTGCTCAAGTTCCGCCTCGTGGCGGCGGAGAATCCATGAAAATGCTCCACCCTCATTTTTTTCCAGATGAAACCCTTCATATAGCAAAAGAGGGGGGCCAGTGGTCCACCAAGGTGCCCACAAGCCCTGTTGCCGCGGCCAGGGGGGTAGGCCGCGGCAACCAGGCTTGTGGGCCCCTGGTTGCTTCCCTCTCACACTTCTTTCGGCCAGTACTTTTTTATAAAATCCAAAAAAAAATCCACGTTGATTTTCAGGGCATTTGGAGTTGCGCAGAATAAGGACTCAGACTTGCTCCTTTTCCAGTCCAGAATTCCAGCTGCCGGTATTCTCCCTCTTCAAATAAACTTTGCAAAATAAGAGAGAAAAGGCATAAGTAAGGTTCCACAAAGTATAATAACAGTCCATAAAGCGATAAATATCAACATGAAAGCATGATGCAAAATGGACGTATCAGGCTTCCAACTCACCGAGTTTAGGTTTCTCACCCTCTTGGTGTGCGAAAATTACCGCTCTACGATGGTTAGACCTAAGCATATGTTTGTGCGACTCCCCCTAGAAGGCCCCATGTACTCTTAGCAAGTCAATCCATTGTGGACCCTGAACTTATCAAGGTTAAAACATCGAGTGTGTCGTGTGAGAGCCGACATATGGAAAAAGGAGAAACCATGGGTTAACGTACCCGCTTCACTGAAGCATGACTTGAGCGTGATCGGCAAGTCTAAATCGCTGAGTCTCACTCAGCCGGCTTAGTATTTTTTTTATCCTAATGGATTATCATACCCGCTTCATTGAAGCAAGACTCGAGCCTCAAAAGCCGGTCCTTATGTCATGCCTCGAAAATTGGCACTTTATATTCTATTATCATATACATACATCATCCTGCATTGCATCATGCATAATACATACATATCATGCTGGTCTTCGAACCAAATCAAAGCATAAAACTTCTGCAGTAGCACATATATCTTTGATAGCCAATATGGCTGGATCTTCATCATGGTTTATCATAACCAATGTTCAATGATTGGGGTTTCTAAAGCCTGCTCGAAAGAATTGACTATTTTCGAAGAGCCGCCCTATCACATATAATGCCGAGTCATTTAATTGACCGGCTCTTGGATCATTTCAACTTGTGCTCCGTAGTAAACTACAACACTTATGGATTTCTCAAACATATATTTGTCGGGTTACATTGCAACCACGATCAAGGATTTATTTCATCACAAAAGCATCATCAATTCACAGAGTGGATATATTTTTATTCTACAATGGAAGGAATAGTCCCAAGTTGTTGCAGGCACACAACCCAGCACTTGGGGGCTACATTCTTCAAATCAAGATTACATCAAAGTATGAAAGTCCCATGTCGCTGCTATTGGAAATATGCCCTAGAGGCAATAATAATTAGTTATTATTATATTTCTTTGTTCATGATAATCGTTTATTATCCATGCTATAATTGTATTGATTGGAAACACAATACTTGTGTGGATACATAGACAAAACACTGTCCCTAGTAAGCTTCTAGTTGACTAGCTCGTTGATCACAGATGGTCAAGGTTTCCTGGCCATAGGCAAGTGTTGTTACTTGATAACGGGATCACATCATTAGGAGAATCATGTGATGGACTAGACCCAAAGTAATAGACGTAGCATGTTGATCGTGTCATTTTGTTGCTACTGTTTTCTGCGTGTCAAGTATTTGTTCCTATGACCATGAGATCATATAACTCACTGACACCGGAGGAATGCTTTGTGTGTATCAAATGTCGCAACGTAACTGGGTGATTATAAAGATGCTCTACAGGTATCTTCGAAGGTGTTCGTTGAGTTAGTATGGATCAAGACTGGGATTTGTCACTCCGTATGACGGAGAGGTATATCGGGGCCCACTCGGTAATACAACATCACACACAAGCCTTGCAAGCAATGTGACTTAGTGTAAGTTGCGGGATCTTGTATTACGGAACGAGTAAAGAGACTTGCCGGTAAACGAGATTGAAATAGGTATGCGGATACTGACGATCGAATCTCAGGCAAGTAATATACCGAAGGACAAAGGGAATGACATACGGGATTATATGAATCCTTGGCACTAAGGTTCAAACAATAAGATCTTCGTAGAATATGTAGGATCCAATATGGGCATCCAGGTCCCGCTATTGGATATTGACCAAGGAGTCTCTCGGGTCATGTCTACATAGTTCTCGAACCCGCAGGGTCTGCACACTTAAGGTTCGACGTTGTTTTATGCGTATTTGAGTTATATGGTTGGTTACCGAATGTTGTTCGGAGTCCCGAATGAGATCACGAACGTCACGAGGGTTTCCGGAATGGTCCGGAAACGAAGATTGATATATAGGATGACCTTGTTTGATTACCGGAAGGTTTTCGGAGTTACCGGAAAAGTTTCGGGCTCATCGGTAGTGTACTGGGAGTGCCGGGAGGGGTGCCGAGGACCATCAGGAGGGGTGTCACGCCCCAAGGGGTCTCATGGGCTATGGGAAGAGATAAACCAGCCCCTAGTGGGCTGGAATAAGTTCCCACTAAGGCCCATAAGGTTTGAGAAGGAAAAAACACAAGGTGGAAAGAGTTTCCAAGTGGGAAGGTGGAATCCTACTCCAAGTAGGATTGGAGTAGGACTCCTCCACCTCCAATTTCGGCCAAACCTTTAGGTTTTGAGGCTGCCTCCTCCCCTCCCTCCCGCCTATATATAGTGGGGTTTTAGAGCTGATTTGAGACAACTTTTGCCACGGCAGCCCGACCACATACCTCCACGGTTTTACCTCTAGATCGCGTTTCTGCGGAGCTCGGGCGGAGCCCTGCTGAGATTAGATCACCACCAACCTCCGGAGAACCGTCACGCTGCCGGAGAACTCATCTACCTCTCCATCTCTCTTGCTGGATTAAGAAGGCCGAGATCATCGCCGAGCTGTACGTGTGCTGAACGCGGAGGTGCCGTCCGTTCGGCACTAGATCGGAGCCGATCATGGGACGGTTCGTGGGACGGTTCACAGGGCGGATCGAGGGACGTGAGGACGTTCCACTACATCAACCGCGTTTCTTAACGCTTCCGCTGTGCGATCTACAAGGGTACGTAGATCGGAAATCCCCTCTCGTAGATGGACATCACCATGATAGGTCTTCGTGCGCGTAGGAAAATTTTTGTTTCCCATGCGACGTTCCCCAACAGTGGAATCATGAGCTAGGTTCATGCGTAGATGTAATCTCGAGTAGAACACAAAAGTTTTTGTGGGCGGTGATGTGCGTTTTGCTGCCCTCCTTAGTCTTTTCTTGATTCCGCGGTGTTGTTGGATCGAAGCGGCTCGTACCGACATTACTCGTACGCTTACGAGAGACTGGTTTCATCGCTACGAGTAACTCCGTTGCTCAAAGATGACCGGCGAGTGTCGGTTTCTCCAACTTTAGTTGAATCGGATTTGACCGAGGAGGTCCTTGGATGAGGTTAAATAGAAATTCATATATCTCCGTTGTGGTGTTTGCATAAGTAAGATGCGATCCTACTAAATACCCATGGTCACCACGTAAAACATGCAACAACAATTAGAGGACGTCTAACTTGTTTTTGCAGGGTATGCTTGTGATGTGATATGGCCAATGATGTGATGTGATATATTGGATGTATGAGATGATCATGTTGTAATAGTTAATATCGACTTGCACGTCGATGGTACGGCAACCAGCAGGAGCCATAGGGTTGTCTTTAAACTAACGTTTGTGCTTGCAGATGTGTTTACTATATTGCTAGGACGTAGCTTTAGTAGTAATAGCATGAGTAGCACGACAACCCCGATGGCGACACGTTGATGGAGATCATGGTGTGACGCCGGTGACAAGAAGATCGTGCCGGTGCTTTGGTGATGGAGATCAAGAAGCACATGATGATGGCCATATCATGTCACTTATGAATTGCATGTGATGTTAATCCTTTATGCACCTTATCTTGCTTAGAACGACGGTAGCATTATGAGGTGATCTCTCACTAAAATTTCAAGACGAAATTGTGTTCTCCCCGACTGTGCACCGTTGCGACAGTTCTTTGTTTCGAGACACCACGTGATGATCGGGTGTGATAGGCTCAACGTTCACATACAACGGGTGCAAAACAGTTGCACACGCGGAACACTCGGGTTAAGCTTGACGAGCCTAGCATGTGCAGACATGGCCTCGGAACACATGAGACCGAAAGGTCGAGCATGAATCGTATAGTTGATATGATTAGCATAGAGATGCTTACCACTAAAACTATTCTCGACTCACGTGATGATCGTACTTGAGATAGTGGATTTGGATCATGTACCACACAAATGACTAGAGAGATGTACTTTTTGAGTGGGAGTTCTTAAGTAATATGATTAATTGAACTAATTATCATGAACATAGTCTAATGGTCTTTGCGAATTACGATGTAGCTTGCGCTATAGCTCTACTGTTTTTAATATGTTCCTAGAGAAAATTTAGTTGAAAGTCGATAGTCGCAAACTTTGCGGACTGAGTCTGTAAAACTAAGGATTGTCCTCGTTGCTGCGCAGAAGGCTTATGTCCTTAATGCACCACTCAGTGTGCTGCACCTCGAGCGTCGTGTGTGGATGTTGTGAACATCCGACATACACGTTTCTGATGACTACGCGATAGTTCGGTGTAAAATACTTAATGGCTTAGAAGCGTGGCGCCGAAGACGTTTTGAAACGTCACGGAACATGAGTGATGTTCTAAAGTGATGAAATTGTGATTTCATGCTTGTGCCCTTGTTAAGAGGTATGAGACCTCCGACAAGATTCTTTGTCCATGAAGTAAAGGAGAAAAACTCAATCGTTGAGCGTGTGCTCAGATTGTCTGAGTACGACAATCACTTGAATAAAGTGGGAGTTAATCTTCCAGATGAGATAGTGATGGTTCTCCAAAGTCACTGCCACCAAGCTGTGAGAGCTTCGTGATGAACTATAACATATCAAGGATAGATACAATGATCCTTGAGAGATTCGTGATGTATGACACTGCGAAAGTAGAAATCAAGAAGGAGCATCAATGGTTGATGGTTAGTAAAACCACTAAGTTTCATGAAAGGCAAGGGCTAGAAGGGATACTTCGTGAAACAGCAAAACAGTTGCTGCACTAATGAAGAGACCCAAGTCTAAACCCAAACCCGGGACTAAGTGCTTCTGTTATGAGGGGAACGGTCACTGAGGTGGAGCTACCGTAGATGCTTGGTAGATAAGTAGGCTGGCAAAGTCGAAAGTAGTATATTTGATATACATGATGTTGATGTGTGCTTTACTAGTACTCCTAGTAGCGCGAGGGTATTGGATACCAGTTCAGTTGCTAAGTGATTGGTAACACGAAATGAAAGCTACAGAATAAACGGAGACTAGCTAAAGGCAAGGTGACGATACGTGTTGGGAGTGTTTCCAAGGTTGATATGATCAAACGTCGCACGCTCCCTCTATCATCGGGATTGGTGGTGAAACCCAAATAATTGTTATTTGGTGTTTGCGTTGAGCATGAACATGATTGGATCGTGTTTGTTGCAATACGATTATTCATTTAAAAGGATAATAGTTATTCTATTTGCTTGAATAATTACCCTCAATGGTTTATTGAATCTCGATCGTAGTGGTACACATGTTCATAATATTAGTGCCAAAAGATAAAAAGTAATAATGATAGTACCACTTAGTTGTGGCACTGCCACTTGAGTCATGTTGGTGTAAAATGCATGAAGAAGCTCCATGCTGATGGATCGTTTGGACTCACTTGATTTTAAATCACTTGAGACATGCAAAACATGCCACATGAAACAAGTAGAGTAACTTGTTGGGAGTAATGCATTTTTGATGTGTGCAGTCCAATAAGTGCTAAGGCACGGAGTGGATATCATTATGTTCTTACTTCACTAACGATTTGAGTAGATACATGAGTATTTACTTGATGAATCACAAGTCTGAAATGTTGAAAAGTTCAAAGCTATTTTAGAGTGAAGATCGTCGTGACAAGAGGATAATTAGTCTATGATATGATCATAGAGATGAATATCTGAGTTACGAGTTTTTGGTACGCAGTTAAGACAATGTGGAAATTGTTTCGCAGTTCATGCCACCTGGAACACCATAGTGTGATGATGTGTCTGAACGTCTTAGCCACGCCCTATTTGATATAGTGCATACTATGATGTCTCTTATCGAATTACCACTATCGTTTATGGGTTATGCATTAGAGACAACCGCATTCACTTTAAATAGGGCACCGCGTATTTCCGTTGATATGACACAGTATAGACTAAGGTTTAGAGAAATCTAAGATGTCGTTTCTTGAAAGTTTGGAGCTGCGATGCTTATGTGAAAAAGTTTCAGTCTGATAAGCTCGAACACAAAGTGGATAAATGCATCTTCATAAGATATCCAAAACAGTTGGATACATCTCCTATCTCAGATCCGGAAGCAAAGTGTTTGTTTCTAGAAACGGGTTCTTTCTTGAGGAAAGGTTTCTATCAAAAGAATTGAGTGGGAGGGTGATAGAACTTGATGAGGTTATTGAACCATCACTTCGACTAGTGTGTAGCAGGGCACAGGAAGTTGTTCCTGTGGCGCCTACACCAATTGAAGTGGAAGCTGATGATGGTGATCATTGAGCTTCGGATCAAGTTACTACAAACCTCGTAGGTCGACAAGGTCGCGTACTACTACAGAGTGGTATGGTAACCCTGTCTTGGAGGTCATGTTGTTGAACAATAATGAACCTACGAGCTATGGAGAAGCGATGGTGGGCCCGGATTCCGACAAATGGCTGGAGGCCATGAAATCCGAGAGAGGATCCATGTATGAAAACAAAGTGTAGACTTTGGAAGAACTACTTGATGGTCGTAGGACTATTGAGTAAAGATGGATCTTTAAAAGGAAGACAGACAACGATGGTGATAAGTCACTATTAAGAAAAGCTCGACTTGTCGCAAAGATGTTTCCGACATGATCAAACAGTTGACTATGGTGAGACTTTCTCACTCGTAGCGATGCTAAAAGTCTGTTAGAATTATGTTAGTAGTTGTTGCATTATTTTTGAAATATTGCACATAGGATGTCAAAACATTGTTTCCTCGACGGTTTCCTTGAGCAAACATTGTATGTGATACAACCAGAAGGTTTTGTCGATCCTAAAGATACTAACAAGTATGCAAGCTCCAGAGATCCTTCAATGGACTGGTGCAAGCATCTCGGAGTTGGAATATACACTTTGATGAGATGATCAAAGATTTTGGGTTTGTACAAGGTTTATGAGAAACTTGTATTTCCAAAGAAGTGAGTGGGAGCACTATAGAATTTCTGATAAGTATATGTGGTTGACATATTGTTGATCAGAAGTAATGTAGAATTTCTGTGAAGCATAAAAGGTTGTTTGAAAGGAGTTTTTCAAAGGAATACCTGGATTGAGCTACTTGAACATCGAGCATCAAGATCTATGGAGATAGATCAAAATGCTTAATAGAAGTTTCAACAAGATGCATGCCTTGACAAGTTTTTGAAGGAATTCGAAATAGATCAACAAAGAAGGAGTTCTTGACTGTGTTGTAAGGTGTGAATTTGAGTAAGACTCAAAACCCGACCACGACAGAATAAAGAGAATAGACGAAGGTCGTCTTCTATGCCTTAGCCGTAGACTCTAAAGTATGCCATGCTGAGTACCGCACCTGATGTGTGCCTTGCAGCAAGTCTGTTAAGAGGTACACAGAGTGATCCAGGATTGAATCACTCATCAGCGGTCAAAGTTATCCTTAGTAACTAAATAGACTAAGGAATTTTTCTCGATTATGGAGGTGGTTAAAGAGTTCGTCGTAAAGGGTTACGTCGATGCAAGCTTTAACACTAATCCGAATAACTATGAGTAGTGAAATGGATTCGTATAGTAGAGTAGATATTTGGAGCATTTCCGAATAGCACGTAATAGCATCATCTATAAGATGACATAAAAATTTGTAAAGAACGCACGGATCTGAAAGTTTCAGAACCATTGACTAAAACCTCTCTCACGAGCAAGACGTGATCAGACCCCAGAACTATATGGGTGTTGGATTCGTTGAAATCACATGGTGATGTGAACTAGATTATTGACTCTAGTGCAAGTGGGAGACTGTTGGAAATATGCCCTAGAGGCAATAATAATTAGTTATTATTATATTTCTTTGTTCATGATAATCGTTTATTATCCATGTTATAATTGTATTGATTGGAAAGACAATACTTGTGTGGATACATAGACAAAACACTGTCCCTAGTAAGCCTCTAGTTGACTAGCTCGTTGATCAAAGATGATCAAGGTTTCCTGGCCATAGGCAAGTGTTGTTACTTGATAACGGGATCACATCATTAGGAGAATCATGTGATGGACTAGACCCAAACTAATAGACGTAGCATGTTGATCGTGTGATTTTTTTGCTACTGTTTTCTGCATGTCAAGTATTTGTTCCTATGACCATGAGATCATATAACTCACTGACACCGGAGGAATGCTTTGTGTGTATCAAACGTCGCAACGTAACTGGGTGACTATAAAGATGCTCTACAGGTATCTCCGAAGGTGTTCGTTGAGTTAGTATGGATCAAGACTGGGATTTGTCACTCCGTATGACGGAGAGGTATCTCGGGGCCCACTCGGTAATACAACATCACACACAAGCCTTGCAAGCAATGTGACTTAGTGTAAGTTGCGGGATCTTGTATTACAGAACGAGTAAAGAGACTTGCCGGTAAACGAGATTGAAATAGGTATGCGGATACTGACGATCGAATCTCAGGCAAGTAACATACCAAAGGACAAAGGGAATGACATACGGGATTATATGAATCCTTGGCACTAAGGTTCAAACGATAAGATCTTCGTAGAATATGTAGGATCCAATATGGGCATCCAGGTCCCGTTATTGGATATTGACCGAGGAGTCTCTCGGGTCATGTCTACATAGTTCTCGAACCCACAGGGTCTGCACACTTAAGGTTCGACGTTGTTTTATGCGTATTTGAGTTATATGGTTGGTTACCGAATGTTGTTCGGAGTCCCGGATGAGATCACGGACGTCACGAGGGTTTCCGGAATGGTCCGGAAACGAAGATTGATATATAGGATGACCTCATTTGGTTACCGGAAGGTTTTCGTGCATTAACGGAAAAGTTTCGGGTTCATCGGTAGTGTACCGGGAGTGCCGGGAGGGGTGCCGAGGACCATCAGGAGGGGTGTGACGCCCCAAGGGGTCTCATGGGCTATGGGAAGAGATAAACCAGCCCCTAGTGGGCTGGAATAAGTTCCCACTAAGGCCCATAAGGTTTGAGAAGGAAAAAACACAAGGTGAAAAGAGTTTCTAAGTGGGAAGGTGGAATCCTACTCCAAGTAGGATTGGAGTAGGACTCCTCCACCTCCAATTTCGGCCAAACCTTTAGGTTTTGAGGCTGCCTCCTCCCCTCCCTCCCTCCTATATATAGTGGGGTTTTAGAGCTGATTTGAGACAACTTTTTCCACGGCAGCCCGACCACATACCTCCACGGTTTTACCTCTAGATCGCGTTTCTGCGGAGCTCGGGCGGAGCCCTGCTGAGATTAGATCACCACAACCTCCGGAGCGCCGTCACGCTGCCGGAGAACTCATCTACCTCTCCGTCTCTCTTGCTGGATCAAGAAGGCCGAGATCATCGTCGAGCTGTACGTGTGCTGAACGCGGAGGTGCCGTCCGTTCGACACTAGATCGGAGCAGATCGTGGGACGGATCGTGGGACGGTTCGTGGGACGGTTCACAGGGCGGATCGAGGGACGTGAGGACGTTCCACTACATCAACCGCGTTTCTTAACGCTTCCGCTGTGCGATCTACAAGGGTACGTCGATCGGAAATCCCCTCTCATAGATGGACATCACCATGATAGGTCTTCGTGCGCGTAGGAAATTTTTTGTTTCCCATGCGACGTTCCCCAACAGCTGCAAGCATGCACCATGAAACTTGGGGGCTAATGCAAACCACTTTTTCAAATCATCACATCATCAATAGACCCGACTATCTCTAGGAGATAAGCCGACCCTTGGGGGCTACAGGTCGTTCTTTATTCAAGTATGGATTCAAGGAAGAACCGGCTCATCATTTTTATAATGACCCGACCCTTGGGGTCTACACATTGCTGCTCAAGTTTACATAATCAGATCTACAAAGTCCCTGCTCATTATTGCATAATGATCTGACCCTTGGGGGCTACGCTGGCTGAAGTTTTATGAACATGAGACAAATACAAAGTCCCATGTTGCTGGAGACAAGACAACCCGACACTTGGGGGCTACAATACTCATTTGTTTCATAGATCATGAGATCCAAATTGAAGACCCGTCCCATCACACCGATGAGCCAGCCCTTAGGGTCTACACCAGCTGAAGCTTTATAAATATAAGATGATTACAAGTCCGAGGCTGCTGCAGGCAAGACGACCCAACACTTGGGGGCTACATTGTCAAAGATATTTTTTGCAAATCACCAAGTCATCATGAACCGATAAACTTGGAGCTTGGGGGCTACACATAATATGGATATATCAAAAAATTGAAGAGAACTTTCAAGATGTCAATTGTATGTGAGACCGACTAAACAAAAATTTTGTCTAGCCAAAGCATTGGAGGTCGACTCAGCGGCATATGGATGTTTTGTTCCCAATATTCTATTACAAAGGACACGTACCTGCAAGAAGATTGTGAAGACGACTCGTTAATATGAAGAAGAAACCAGGATTTTCAAAGGAGCCACTTCATTGAAATACGCCGGCCACGGAAGCAAGTCGGTCTCTTGGCATATTTATTTCAGGAGCTTACTATGAATAAATTCAAGCTAACCTGGGGGCTAATTTTGGGGATATTCCCCACAACCAAGACCCGACTCATGAGGTTAAGTCCTCTCCGGGCTTAAGGCACCCTGATGTTAAGTCCTCTCTGGGCTTAAGTCGCCCTAATTTTAAGTCCTCTCTGGGCTTAAGTCGCCCTGATTTTAAGTCCTCTGTCGGCTTAAGTCGCCCTGATGTTAAGTCCTCTCTCGGCTTAAGTCACCTTGATGTTAAGTCCTCTTTGGGCTTAAGTCGTCGTGATGTTAAGTCCTCTATGGGCTTAAGTCGCTATGATGTTAAGTCCTCTCTGTGCTTAAGTCGTCATGATGTTAAGTCCACTCTCGGCTTCAGTCGCCCTGATGTTAAGCCCTCTCCGGGCTTAAGTCGCCCTAATGTTATGTCCTCTCTGGGCTTAAGTCGTCCTAATGTTAAGTCTTCTCTCGGCTTAAGTCGCCCTGACGTTAAGTCATCTCTGGGCTTAAGCCGCCTTAACGTTAAGTCATCTCTGGGCTTAAGTCGCCCAAAGATAAGAAGGCCCCCGGAGGTGAATCCTGAAGATGAGTCCCGAAGATGAGAAGCCCTCGGTGAGAAGCCCGCGGTATGCTGCCCGTCGTAAGCCGCTTGCGGTGAGAAGCCTCCAGTAAGAAGACCGTGGTAAGCAGCCCACAGTAAGCAGCCCGCCGTAAGAAGCGAGAAGAGAAAATATTCCCTCACAAGGGAAGCAAGACCCGGATTGGGAGTCAAGAAAGATTAGTCCTAGTCTGAGTAGGACTCTATATGTAATCTGCCCCTTCAACCTATATAAGGAGGGGTAAGACGCCCCAAGAGGGGAGAGTTCAAGTCATTAGAGATAGCCAGATTAAAGGCTCTCGAGACTAGGGGTAGCAAAACAACACCCTTGTAATCAAGATCATCCTCCTCATTATCAATACACACAAAGCAGGACGTAGGATTTTACATCCAACGGAGGGGCCGAACCTGGGTAAACTCGCGTCTCTCGATTCCGACCAACCCCTCTCAAGCCGCCACCTAGTTGTGATGGCCTCACACCTAAGTCCTTGAACGAGAACATATGCTATGATAAAAACCACGACAATGGCCACTTCGCCCGTGGTGCCCAGGGTTGTCGACGGAGTTGGTCGCTGCTGGCTGCACCATCACGTCCTCCTGGGTCGCTGGAGATGACGTGAGTGCTGGATGAAGGGCAATCTGACCGACCTGCATCTGCAGCTCGTCCAACTGCTACTGCAAGTTGGTCACCGCCGGCCGCCACATCTCAAGGGACTTGTGGATCGCGTCGAGGCAGGCGTCATTGGCGACGTGTTCGTCATTGACCGCCTTCGCGAGCGCCGCGATCTGGTCATCCATTACCACCGCTTGCTTGGCTGCCTTGGTTTGGTATCTAGGTTTCTGGTAGAGCGAATCCAGATCGACTGATCTCTGATACCACTTGTCACGAGCCTCTTCTGATCTAGAGATGGAGGGATCGGGGAAGAGAACTGGAGGAGGAGGGAAAGAAGGGGATCTGAGATTAATCGAGGAAGAGCAGCTTCTCTCACCAAGTTCTAATTCCACATATTTCCCAATGCTTCTCTCCACGGACACAGCCGTACTTAGGTGGCGTTTGGTTCACCGAATATCACTCGGTTGGACAAGGATAACCAATTTTCGAAGGGTTGCCATGCATTTGGTTTAGAGGGATAAGAGGATAGGGATAGCCAAGAAGTTGAGAACATTCGTGAAAAAACTGGTTGGAAAAGCGAGCAAAATATGGCGGATTAGGGCAGCCACGCTCGCGTCGCAAGTGAATTGTTCCTTTCAACAAGTCAACTCTCCCAAACAAAAAACATCTTTTGGTTCATCCACCTCTCCATGCTCGTTTTTTCCGACTTGGCTTCGATGGCACCGTCGGTGACGGCATCAATTGAAGAAGCACAGCGACGGACATTCCTTGCCCTCTCTCCTCTCAAGTGTACATGGCTGGCGTGAAGGCGTAAAACATGATTCAGCCGGAGCCTCGTGCTCCTCGATGATGGCCGCCATACAATCAATCTTTGCATGCCTCCGCTGGGCTAGGCCGCCGGTTGGCTCAATGCATCTCATCCTTTCAACCAAACAATAAAATATAGATATTCAACCAATCCAATTCCATCCAACCAAACAACGAAAGGGATAATCCTTAACCAACATAGTCTCACCATCGAACCAAACCCCACCTTAACAGCCCTGTCGGCACGCAGGCCACACCAAGCACACTGGCCTCAGGCCCACCGATCAACAAGTACACGCAACACAAACGACTAGTTTACCTCAATCTCATGCCCAGCTGTCACCCCGTCCACGCTGACGGGTGGGAGGCCTTGCCAGCCGTGACAAAGACTCGCCTAGAAGACTGACTTCATCGGGTTATTGTTTTTACAAACTTTGACTGACATTATCGTTGCCTAGAAGACTCGCCCACAAAGACCGACTTTATCGTTATTGTTGTGCCCATCTCGTGCTAGCACCAAGAGATCCAATATGCACCGCTTCTTCCACTTCCTCTCCCTCCTCATTTTCTTGCTTCCCGATGAAACCAGCTACTCCGCGGCCGCAGATTCCGGCGGCGGCGGTCAGTGCATACGCCGGTGCGGCGGCGCCACTGTCCCCTACCCTTTTGGCTTTTCCCCCGGCTGCCCCATCGCCCTGTCGTGCGACGCCAGCACCTCCACGCCGATCCTCCCATACATAGGAGAGAACGACACCATGTATCGCGTGATAGCCTTCAACTCCACCACCTCCACGGTCGTTGTCGGCCTCCCGCCGTCGTGCAGCCGCAGCGTCCCTGAGACCAGGAGGGAGCTCTCTGGGGGCAACTATGGCCTGTCGTCTCGCACCGGTCTTTTCCTCCGTGGTGGCTGCAGCAGGATCAACGCGTCGGCGGGCGCCGGATGCAGTGTGCCCGCGGACGTCTTGTCCAGGCGGCTCCGCACGGCGCCGTGCGTCCGCCTCGGCAACGACCCCGCTGTGGCATGCGTCGCTCCCACTGTGGCAAACTCCACGGTGCATGACCAGTTTCTGCGGTGGGAGAAGGTCGAGAATCAAAAGTGTGACGACGTGCTGACCTCCACGGTGTTCGTGCTCACGGCGGAGGGGACGACTACGCTGGAGTTTGGCGTGTCCGAGCTTGGCTGGTGGCTCAACGGGACGTGCGGCGCCGGCACGGGCGAGCGTTGCGCAGCGAACGCGACGTGCACCGACGTACAAACGCCTAGCGGGGAGATGGGGCACCGGTGCGCGTGCATGGCGGGGATGGCCGGCGACGGATTCATGGCCGGCGACGGATGCTACCTCGGTAAGTCTTACCTGTGAGTTTAACTCTAACTTTAACTTTAACTGTAACTTTTCTGTCATCATTTGGTCCATACTTTCCATGCAGCACCTGTGTCTCGCTCGAAGCATAAACAACTAGTAGCGGTGTTGACGTCTGTTGCTTCCGTGGTGTTCCTACTTTCTCTTTCCATAACGGCTTCCTTCCTCATTCGCCGCAATACCATGAAGAAAACCAAACGAGCTTTGAAACTGGGGACAACACTCTTTCGTGGTGAACTTGTCCACGACGAACTCGACCAAGGAGTTGAGGGCCCCCGTCGATTTTCTTATAACGAGCTCGCGGTCGCGACCGATAATTTCTCTGATGATAGAGCGCTTGGGAGAGGAGGCTTTGGTTCTGTGTACCGAGGGTTTATGAGCGACATGAACCACGAAGTTGCTGTTAAGAGGGTGTCCGAGTCCTCTCGACAGGGCTGGAAGGAGTTCGCCTCTGAGGTGCGGATCATTAGTCGTCTCAGGCATCGGAACCTTGTGCAACTCATTGGCTGGTGCCATGGCGGTGACGAGCTCCTCCTCGTCTACGAGCTGATGCACAATAGCAGCCTCGACACTCATTTGTACAGATCTGACTACGTGTTCACATGGCCTGTTAGGTATGTTGCTAGTTAATTAACCATTTGAACAAATCTTACACCAATTTACTGCTCCCTCCGTTTCATAATTCTTGTCCAGCTGGTTTTAGACTTTTAGTTCAAATTAAACTAAAATCACAACAAGAATTATGGAACATAGAAGGTATATGCAATTGCTCATTTCTATTTGATACTTCTAAAAAACTTCAGGTATGAGATAGTGCTGGGCGTAGGTTCGGCACTTCTGTACCTGCACCAAGACACGGAGCAGCGCGTGGTGCACAGGGACATCAAGCCAAGCAACATCATGTTGGACACGTCCTTCACCGCCAAACTTGGTGACTTTGGGCTCGCAAGGCTCATCAATGACGGCAGAAGATCGCACACGACCGGCATTGCCGGCACGATGGGGTACATCGATCCAGAGAGCGTGATAACCGGCAGGGCGAGCGTAGAGTCGGATGTGTACAGCTTTGGGGTTGTCCTCCTCGAGGTCGCCTCTGGCCAGCGGCCAACTCTAGTCCAGGAAGACGGCGACGTCATCCACCTGGTCCAATGGGTGTGGGAGTTGTATGGCAGAGGCTTAATTCTTGACGCTGCCGACAAGCGACTTAGTGGGGAGTTTGAGGGCAGGAAGATGGAGCGTGTGATGGTCGTGGGGCTCTGGTGCGCGCACCCTGACCGTGGCATGCGTCCATCCATCAGGCAAGCGATGAACGTGCTGCGGTTCGAAGCGCCGTTGCCGAGCCTCCCGGCGAGGATGCCGGTGGCGACCTATGGGCCGCCGACTAATCCTTCATTTTCCGGGACTTCGGTGCTGAGTAGCATGAGTGGCCGTTGATGTGTGGGAATGCTGGTTGAATTCTCCGGTTATTAATTATAGAATCTTAGTATATGGTCCGTGAGAAGTATATACAGAAGTGAAATGTTGCCGCTATTGAGCATCTACAGAACAAACTATTAGGCATAGTGGAAAATTCTACTCCCTCCGTTCCTAAATATTTGTCTTCCTAGAGATTTCACTATGAACAACATACGGATTTATATAGACATAATTTAGATTATAGATTCATTCATTTTGCTTTGTATGTAGTCTATATTTAAATCTTTACAAAGACAAATATTTAGGAACAGAGGGAATAGTAGTGAACCCCATGTACATTGCCGGATCATCTGTATTTGCAAAGAAACTCTTCCTCTTCCTCCTCAAGTCTTGCTCTCGGTTTGATGTCCATATGCTTCACTTCTGTTAGCTCGTCTAAGCCTGCCGCACCTGTCGCAGTTTTTCAGTTAAGTTCAGAGAATAAGCATAGCTGTAGTTAGTTAGTTTCTCTCGCCCTGGTTTTCAGCTAGGATTAGTTTGCTTTCTGTTAGAGCGCCAGAAGACGCGGCATGTGCGATCTCTGGCGCGATAGTAGCGTCGGCAGGGGGTGCTCGAGGACGTGGGATGGCACGACCTGGTAGCCGAGCATCTCTCGCGACATGATCGGATCTCACTGAATAAGAAGTGGAAGAACAGAAAAGCTGCACACACTTAGCAGCGCAAAACTCTCTCGCCACCGTCTCTCTACCTCTCACACTCTCGAGTCTCTCCTCTCGCTAGATTTAGCAACAACAATTGGCATCAGAGCCGGGGAAGATCGATGGCTGGGGGCGCGGGAATCGGCAGGACACGTTCGGCGGCACCTCGCAAGGAGACGCCGGGAACGGTCATCAAGGCGCAGGCGGCAGCGAGCAGCAAGGCGACGGCGGGTGGGATGATCGCGCGGGACGGCGCGGCTCCAGGTCCCCCGCACCCCGTCGCAGGGTGTCGTTAACACCTCCGCCACGCCGTGGACGCCATGGCGAACTGGTTGTGCGCGAGTGAGTGGTGAGGGCGAGCGGAGGCTCTGCCCAATACCCGGTACTCACACGCACTAACTATGTCGACTGGGCTATGGTGATGAGGGTGCAACTGCAGGCCCAGGGCCTGTGGGAGGCCGTGGAGTATGGCGACGGCGACCGCGATGATCGCGCCGGCCTGGCCGCGCTACTCCATGCCGTACCTCCGGAGATGATCCGTGCCCTAGCCGGCAAGGACTCCGCCAAGGAAGCATGGGAGACGCTGAGGACGATGCGCATGGGGAGCGAGCGCGTTCGGGAGGTCAAGGCGCAGACACGCCGACGCGAGTTCGAGGAGATACGCTTCCGTGACGGTGAGTCCATTGAAGATTTCTCCCTCCGTCTGACAGCGATCGTAAATGAATTAGAGTTGTTGAGCGATCCCGTGTCGGAGTACCGCGCCGTGCTGAAATTCCTCCGGGCAGTGCCGCACAAGTTCAGACAGATGGCTATGGCCATCGAGTCCTTCGTCGACCTGCAGACGCTGTCAATCGAGGAGCCGTGCGGCCATCTGCAGTCCGTCGAAGAGGTTTACGCCCTCGACAACATGGATCGCGGGGTCGGCGAGCTGCTCCTCACGGAGAGGGAGTGGAACGCGCGCCAGCAACACCATGGCCATGGTTCCTCCTCTGGCAACAGGGACGGCAAGGGACACTCCGGCCCGCGACCGCATGGCGGGGAGCGGGGCGGTGGGCGCGGCGACGGCGGCAAGAAGGCCCCTGGCGTGAAACCCAAGGGGAAGTGCCGCTACTGCAACATTCCTGGCCACTGGGCCAGGGAGTCTCGCAAGGCGGAACGTGATCGCCAGAACCAAGGCGAGTCGGCGAACCTCGTTGAGGCGGACGTGGAGCTGCCAGCGCTCCTACTGGCAACAATTGAGGAGAGCCACGGCCGGACCAGGTCGCGCCACTGATGGACAAGGCGCACGAGGAACCGATGCGCGCCCATGCCGTCTTCCTCAACAAAGATCGCGTTGTCCCGGTCACCACGGGAGCGCGCGGCTCCTGGTACGTGGACACCGGCGCCAACATCCACATGACAGGGGCTCGCGACGCCTTCGTCAACCTTGACGAGACCGTGCACGGCTCCGTGCGGTTTGGAGATGGCTCCCTCATCACCATCAGAGGGAAGGGGTGCGTCATGTTCCACTGCACCAACGGCAGGCAGCGTATGCTCGCTGACGTCTACTTCATCCCCAAGCTGCGAGCTAACATCATTTCCCTTGGCCAACTATGTTGGAAATATACCCTAGAGGCAATAATAAATTAGTTATTATTATATTTCTTAGTTCATGATAATCGTTTATTGTCCATGCTATAATTGTATTGATTGGAAACACAATACTTGTGTGGATACATAGACAAAACACTGTCCCTAGTAAGCCTCTAGTTGACTAGCTCGTTGATCAAAGATGGTCAAGGTTTCCTGGCCATAGGCAATTGCTGTCACTTGATAACGGGATCACATCATTAGGAGAATCATGTGATGGACTAGACCCAAACTAATAGATGTAGCATGTTGATCGTGTCATTTTGTTGCTACTGTTTTCTGCGTGTCAAGTATTTATTCCTATGACCATGAGATCATATAACTCACTAACACCGGAGGAATGCTTTGTGTGTATCAAACGTCGCAACGTAACTGGGTGACTATAAAGATGCTCTACAGGTATCTCCGAAGGTGTTAGTTGAGTTAGTATGGATCAAGACTAGGATTTGTCACTCCGTGTGACGGAGAGGTATCTCGGGGCCCACTCGGTAATACAACATCACACACAAGACTTGCAAGCAATGTAACTTAGTGTAAGTTGCGGGATCTTGTATTACGAAACGAGTAAAGAGACTTGCCGGTAAACGAGATTGAAATAGGTATGCGGATACTGACGATCGAATCTCGGTCAAGTAACATACCGAAGGACAAAGGGAATGACATACGGGATTATACGAATCCTTGGCACTGAGGTTCAAACGATAAGATCTTCGTAGAATATGTAGGATCCAATATGGGCATCCAGGTCCCGCTATTGGATATTGACCGAGGAGTCTCTCGGGTCATGTCTACATAGTTCTCGAACCCGCAGGGTCTGCACACTTAAGGTTCGACGTTGTTTTATGCGTATTTGAGTTATATGGTTGGTTACCGAATGTTGTTCGGAGTCCCGGATGAGATCACGGACGTCACGAGGGTTTCCGGAATGGTCCGGAAACGAAGATTGATATATAGGATGACCTCATTTGATTACCGGAAGGTTTTCGGAGTTACCGGAAATGTACCGGGAATGACGAATGGGTTCGGGGAGTTCACCGGGGGGGGGGGGGGGGTAACCCACCCCGGGGAAGCCCATAGGCATTGGGGGAGCCACACCAGCCCTTAGTGGTCTGGTGGGACAGCCCACAAGTGCCCAATGCGCCAAGAGAAGAAAAATCAAGAGGAAAGAAAAAAAAGGAAGGAGGTGGGAAGGGAGGGGGACTCCTCCCACCAAACCAAGTCCAACTCGGTTTGGGGGGGGAGTCCTCCCCCCCTTGGCTCGGCCGACTCCTTGGGGGTCCTTGGACCCCAAGGCAAGGCCCCCCTCCCTCCTCCTATATATATGGAGCAATTAGGGCTGATTTGAGATGACTTTCTCACGGCTGCCCGACCACATACCTCCATAGTTTTTCCTCTAGATCGCGTTTCTGCGGAGCTCGGGCGGAGCCCTGCTGAGACAAGATCATCACCAACCTCGGGAGCGCCGTCACGCTGCCGGAGAACTCTTCTACCTCTCCGTCTCTCTTGCTGGATCAAGAAGGCCGAGATCATCGTCGAGCTGTACGTGTGCTGAACGCGGAGGTGCCGTCCGTTCGGTGCTAGATCGTGGGACTGATCGCGGGATTGTTCGCGGGGCGGATCGAGGGACGTGAGGACGTTCCACTACATCAACCGCGTTCTCTAACGCTTCTGCTGTATGATCTACAAGGGTACGTAGATCACTCATCCCCTCTCGTAGATGGACATCACCATGATAGGTCTTCGTGCGCGTAGGAAATTTTTTATTTCCCATGCGACGTTCCCCAACAGTGGCATCATGAGCTAGGTTCATGCGTAGATGTCTTCTCGAGTAGAACACAAAAGTTTTTGTGGGCGGTGATGTGCGTTTTGCTGCCCTCCTTAGTCTTTTCTTGATTCCGCGGTATTGTTGGATTGAAGCGGCTTGGACCGACATTACTCGTATGCTTACGAGAGACTGGTTTCATCGTTACGAGTAACCCCCTTTGCTCAAAGATGACTGACAAGTGACGGTTTCTCCAACTTTAGTTGAATCAGATTTGACCGAGGAGGTCCTTGGATGAGGTTAAATAGCAACTCATATATCTCCGTTGTGGTGTTTGTGTAAGTAAGATGCGATCCTACTAGATACCCTTGGTCACCACGTAAAACATGCAACAACAAAATTAGAGGACGTCTAACTTGTTTTTGCAGGGTATGATTGTGATGTGATATGGCCAATGATGTGATGTGATATATTGGATGTATGAGATGATCATGTTGTAATAGAAATATCGGCTTGCACGTCGATGGTATGGCAACCGGCAGGAGCCATAGGGTTGTCTTTATACTAACGTTTGTGCTTGCAGATGCGTTTACTATTTTGCTAGGATGTAGCTTTAGTAGTAATAGCATAAGTAGCACGACAACCCCGATGGCAACACGTTGATGGATGATCATGGTGTGGCGCCGGTGACAAGAAGATCGTGCCGGTGCTTTGGTGATGGAGATCAAGAAGCACGTGATGATGGCCATATCATGTCACTTATGAATTGCATGTGATGTTAATCCTTTTATGCACCTTATTTTGCTTAGAACGACGGTAGCATTATGAGGTGATCTCTCACAAAAATTTCAAGAGGAAATTGTGTTCTCCCCGACTGTGCACCGTTGCTACAGTTCGTCGTTTCGAGACACCACGTGATGATCGGGTGTGATAGACTCAACGTTCACATACAACGGGTGCAAAACAGTTGCGCACGCGGAACACTCGGGTTAATCTTGACGAGCCTAGCATGTGCAGACATGGCCTCGGAACACATGAGACCGAAAGGTGGAGCATGAATCGTATAGTTGATATGATTAGCATAGAGATGCTTACCACTGAAACTATTCTCGACTCACGTGATGATCGGACTTGAGACAGCGGATTTGGATCATGTACCACTCAAATGACTAGAGAGATGTACTTTTTGAGTGGGAGTTCTTAAGTAATATGATTAATTGAACTAACTGTCATGAACATAGTCTAATGGTCTTTGCGAATTACGATGTAGCTTGCGCTATAGCTCTACTGTTTTTTTTCATGTTCCTAGAGAAAATTTAGTTGAAAATTGATAGTAGCAACCTTTGGAGACTGAGTCTGTAAAACCGAGGATTGTCCTCGTTGCTGCGCAGAAGGCTTATGTCCTTAATGCACCACTCGGTGTGCTGCACCTAAAGCGTCGTCTGTGGATGCTGTGAACATCTGACATACACGTTTCTGATGACTACACGATAGTTCAGTGCAAAGTACTTAATGGCTTAGAAGCAAGGCACCGAAAACGTTTTAAAACGTCACGGAACATAAGTGATGTTCTAAAGAGATGAAATTGTGATTTCATGCTTGTGCCCTTGTTAAGAGGTACGAGACCTCCAACAAGATTCTTTGACCACAAAGTAAAGGAGAAAAGCTCAATCGTTGAGCGTGTGCCTAGATTGTCTGAGTACGACAATCACTTGAATCAAGTGGGAGCTAATCTTCCAGATGAGATAGTGATGGTTCTCCAAAAATCACTGCCACCAAGCTTTGAGAGCTTCGTGATGAACTATGACATATCAAGGATAGATACAATGATCCTTCAGCGATTCGCGACGTTTGACACTACGAAAGTAGAAATCAAGAAGGAGCATCAATAGTTGATGGTTTGAAAAACCACTAAGTTTCAAGAAAGGCGAGGGCTAGAAGGGATACTTCGTGAAACGGCAAAACAGTTGCTGCGCTAAAGAAGAGACCCAAGATTAAACCCAAACCCGAGACTAAGTGCTTCTGTAATGAGGGGAACAGTCACTGAGGCGGAGCAACTCTAGATACTTGGTAGATAAGAAGGCTGGCAAAAGTCGAGAGAAGTATATTTGATATACATAATGTTGATGTGTACTTTACTAGTACTCCTAGTAGCACGAGGGTATTAGATACCGGTTCGGTTGCTAAGTGATTAGTAACGCGAAATGAAAGCTACGGCATAAACGGAGACTAGCTAAAGGCGAGGTGACGATACGTGTTGGAAGTGTTTCCAAGGTTGATATGATCAAACGTCGCACGCTCCCTCTACCATCGGGATTGGTGTTGAACCTAAATAATTGTTATTTGGTGCTTGCGTTAAGCATGAACATGATTGGATCGCGTTTATTGCAATACGATTATTCATTCAAAGAGAATAATGGTTACTCTATTTGCTTCAATAATCACCTTCAATGGTTTATTGAATCTCGATTGTAGTGTTACACATTGGTGCCAAAAGATACGAGTTAATGATGATAGTACCACTTACTTGTGGCACTGCCGCTTGAGTCATGTTAGTATAAATTGCATGAAGAGGCTCCATGCTGATGGATCTTTACTCACCTGATTTCGAATCACTAGTGACATGCAAATCATACCACATGAGCAAGGCCTTGTTTTCATTGAGATGAAACAAGATAGTAACTTGTTGGAAGTGATACATTATGATGTATGCAGTCCAATGAGTGCCGAGGCACGCAGTGGATATCATTATGTTCTTACTTCACTGACGACTTGAGTAGATACATGAGTATTTACTTAATGAATCACAAGTCTGAAATATTGAAAAGTTCAATTCCGTTTCAGAGTGAAGTTCGTCGTAACAAGAGGATGAACTATCTACGATATATGATCATAGAAATGAATATCCGAGTTACGAGTTTTTGGTACACAGTTAAGACAATGTGGAAACTGTTTCACAGTTCATGCCACCTGGAACATCATAGTGTGATGATGTGTCTGAACGTCATAGCCACGCACTATTTAGTATGGTGCATGCTGTGATGTCTCTTATCGAATTACCACTATCGTTTATGGGTTATGCATTAGAGACAACCGCATTCACTTTAAATAGGGCACCGCGTATTTCCGTTGAGATGACACAGTATAGACTGAGGTTTAGAGAAATCTAAACTGTCGTTTCTTGAAAGTTTGGGGCTTCGACACTTATGTGAAAAGGTTTTAGTCTGATAAGCTCGAACCCAAAGCGGATAAATGCATCTTCATAGGATATCCAAAACAGTTGGGTACATCTCCTATCTCAGATCCGAAAGCAAAGTGTTTGTTTCTAGAAACGGATCCTTTCTCGAGAAAAGGTTTCTCTCGAAAGAATTGAGTGGGAGGGTAGTGGAACTTGATGAGGTTGTTGAACCATCACTTCAACCAGTGTGTAGCAAGGCGTAGGAAGTTGTTCCTGTGGCGCCTACACCAATTGAAGTGGAAGCTAATGATGGTGATCATTGAGCTTCGAATCAAGTTACTACAAACCTCGTAGGTCGACAAGGTCGCGTACTGCTACAGAGTAGTACGGTAACCCTGTCTTGGAGGTCATGTTGTTGAGCAACAGTGAACCTACGAGTTATGGAGAAAGCGATGGTGGGCCCAGATTCCGACAAATGGCTGGAAGCCATGAAATCCGAGAGAGGATCCATGTGTGAAAACAAAGTGTAGACTTTGGTAGAACTACTTGATGGGCATGGGACTATTGAGTAAAATGGATCTTTAAAAGAAGACAGACGATGATGGTGATAAGTCACTATTAAGAAAAGCTCGACTTGTCGCAAAGATGTTTTCGACAAGATCAAACAGTTGACTATGATGAGTCTTTCTCACTCGTAGCGATGCTAAAGGTCTGTTAGAATTATGTTAGTTGTTGATGCATTATTTATGAAATATTGCACGTAGGATGTCAAAACATTGTTTCCTCGACGGTTTCCTTGAGCAAACATTGTATGTGATACAACCAGGAGGTTTTGTCGATCCTAAAGATACTAGCAAGTATGCAAGCTCCAGCGATCCTTCAATGGACTAGTGCAAGCATCTCGGAGTTGGAATATATATACTTTGATGAGATGATCAAAGATGTTGGGTTTGTACAAGGTTTATGAGAAACTTGTATTTCCAAAGAAGTGAGTGGGAGCACTATAGAATTTCTGATAAGTATATGTGGTTGACATATTGTGGATCAGTAGTAATGTAGAATTTCTGTAAAGCATACAAGGTTGTTTGAAAGGAGTTTTTCAAAGGAATACCTGGATTGCGCTACTTGAACGTTGAGCATCAAAGATCTATGGAGATAGATCGAAAGCGCTTAATAGAAGTTTCAACAAGATGCATGCCTTGACAAGTTTTTGAAGGAGTTCAAAATAGAACAGTAAAGAAGGAGTTCTTGGTTGCGTTGTAAGGTGTGAATTTGAGTAAGACTCAAAACCCGACCACGGCAGAATAAAGAGAATAGACGAAGGTCGTCTTCTATGCCTTAGCCGTAGAATCTAAAGTATGCCATGTTGTGTACCGCACCTGATGTGTGCCTTGACTCAAAGTCTGCTGAGAGGTACAGGGAGTGATCCATGATTGAATCACTAGCAGCGGTCAAAATTTATCCTTAGTAACAAATGGACTAAGGAATTTTTCTCGATTATGGAGGTGGTTAAAGAGTTCGTCGTAAAGGGTTGCGTCGATGCAAGCTTTGACACTAATCCGAATAACTATGAGTAGTGAAATGGATTCAAATAGTAGAGTAGATATTTGGAGCATTTCCGAATAGCACATAGTAGCAGCATCTATAAGATGACATAAAGATTTGTAAAGAATGCACAGATCTGAAAGTTTCAGAACCGTTGACCAAAACCTCTCTCACGAGCAAGACGTGATCAGACCCCATAACTATATGGGTGTTGGATTCGTTGGAATCACATGGTAATGTGAACTAGATTATTGACTCTAGTGCAAGTGGGAGACTGTTGGAAATATGCCCTAGAGGCAATAATAAATTAGTTATTATTATATTTCTTAGTTCATGATAATCGTTTATTATCCATGCTATAATTGTATTGATTGGAAACACAATAATTGTGTGGATACATAGACAAAACACTGTCCCTAGTAAGCCTCTAGTTGACTAGCTCGTTGATCAAAGATGGTCAAGGTTTCCTGGCCATAGGCAATTGTTGTCACTTGATAACGGGATCACATCATTAGGAGAATCATGTGATGGACTAGACCCAAACTAATAGACGTAGCATGTTGATCGTGTCATTTTGTTGCTACTGTTTTCTGCGTGTCAAGTATTTATTCCTATGACCATGAGATCATATAACTCACTAACACCGGAGGAATGCTTTGTGTGTATCAAACGTCGCAACGTAACTGGGTGACTATAAAGATGCTCTACAGGTATCTCCGAAGGTGTTAGTTGAGTTAGTATGGATCAAGGCTGGGATTTGTCACTCCGTGTGACGGAGAGGTATCTCGGGGCCCACTCGGTAATACAACATCACACACAAGCCTTGCAAGCAATGTAACTTAGTGTAAGTTGCGGGATCTTGTATTACGGAACGAGTAAAGAGACTTGCCGGTAAACGAGATTGAAATAGGTATGCGGATACTCACGATCGAATCTCGGGCAAGTAACATACCGAAGGACAAAGGGAATGACATACGGGATTATACGAATCCTTGGCACTGAGGTTCAAACGATAAGATCTTCGTAGAATATGTAGGATCCAATATGGGCATCCAGGTCCCGTTATTGGATATTGACCGAGGAGTCTCTCGGGTCATGTCTACATAGTTCTCGAACCCGCAGGATCTGCACACTTAAGGTTCGACGTTGTTTTATGCGTATTTGAGTTATATGGTTGGTTACCGAATGTTGTTCGGAGTCCCGGATGAGATCACGGACGTCACGAGGGTTTCCGGAATGGTCCGAAAACGAAGATTGATATATAGGATGACCTCATTTGATTACCGGAAGGTTTTCGGAGTTACCGGGAATGTACCGGGAATGACGAATGGGTTCCGGGAGTTCACCGGGGGGGGGGGGGGGGCAACCCACCCCGGGGAAGCCCATAGGCATTGGGGGAGCCACACCAGCCCTTAGTGGGCTGGTGGGACAGCCCACAAGTGCCCAATGCGCCAAGAGAAGAAAAATCAAGAGGAAATTAAAAAAAGGAAGGAGGTGGGAAGGGAGGGGGACTCCTCCCACCAAACCAAGTCCAACTCGGTTTGGGGGGGGGGGGAGTCCTCCCCCCCTTGGCTGGGCCGACTCCTTGGGGGTCCTTGGACCCCAAGGCAAGGCCCCCCTCCCTCCTCCTATATATATGGAGCAATTAGGGCTGATTTGAGATGACTTTCTCACGGCTGCCCGACCACATACCTCCATAGTTTTTCCTCTAGATCGCGTTTCTGCGGAGCTCGGGCGGAGCCCTGCTGAGACAAGATCATCACCAACCTCGGGAGCGTCGTCACGCTGCCGGAGAACTCTTCTACCTCTCCGTCTCTCTTGCTGGATCAAGAAGGCCGAGATCATCGTCGAGCTGTACGTGTGCTGAACGCGGAGGTGCCGTCCGTTCGGTGCTAGATCGTGGGACTGATCGCGGGATTGTTCGCGGGGCGGATCGAGGGACGTGAGGACGTTCCACTACATCAACCGCGTTCTCTAACGCTTCTGCTGTACGATCTACAAGGGTACGTAGATCACTCATCCCCTCTCGTAGATGGACATCACCATGATAGGTCTTCGTGCGCGTAGGAAAATTTTTATTTCCCATGCGACGTTCCCCAACAAACTAGACGAGAACGGATGCAAGTCCGTGATCGAGGACGGACACCTCTGTGTGTTCGATCAACAGAGGGAGCTTCTCATCCGGGTCAGACGCACTGCAAGTCGCCTGTACATCCTGCAGCTAGAGCTGGCTGCACCAGCGTGTCTCCTGGCGAAGATGGACGGTTCGGCGTGGCTGTGGCATGCTTGCCTCGGCCATCTTCACTTTCGTGCAGTGAACGCCATGTCCAGGAGGGGCATGGTTCACGGGATGCCTCACGTAGACCACATCTACGAGATCTGTGACGGGTGCATAATAGGGAAGCAACATCGCCTGCGTTCCCGCGCGTGAGCCCTCACCGCTCCGAGCGCCCCCTGGACCTAGTGCACACAGATCTCTGCGGCGCGATCAAGCCGGCGACTGGAGGCGGTAACCAATACTTCCTGTTGGTCGTCGATGCCTGCAGCAGGTACATGTGGCTGGAGGTTCTCAAGTCCAAGGATGAGGCGTTCGTGCGTTTCAAGAAGATTCAGGCCCAGGCCGAGGCGAAGCAGAACTGTCACCTACGGGCTTTCCGCTCTGACAGGGGCGGCGAGTTCAACTCCGGCGAGTTCAAGGTCCACTGCGAGCAGAACGACATCATGCACCACACCACCACCCAGTACTCACCGCAGCAAAATGGGGTCGTCGAGCATCGCAATCAGATGGTGGTCGAGATGGCCCGGTGCATGCTCAAAAGCATGGGGATGCGAGCCAAATTCTGGGGAGAAGCTGTCAAGTGTGCCGTGTACATGCAGAATAGAGCGCCCACAAGGAGCCTTAATGGAGTGACTCCCTACGAGGCTTGGAGTGGGAGGAAGCCTACTGTCGAGCACTTGCGCACGTTCGGCTGCATTGCGCACATGAAGAAGACGGGTCCTGGCGTGACCAAGCTCTCCGATCGGTCCACACTCACTGTGTTCGTCGGCTATGAGGAGGGCTCCAAGGCTTACCGGGTGTACGATCCGGTGGCGAACAAGGTGCACGTCACCCGCGACCTGGTGTTCGAGGAACGCCGAGCGTGGCCCTGGACTGCCGATGGGGCGACATGGCAAGGAGAAGCGCCCGAGACGTCGTCCTTCACAGTAACCTACACCATCGAGTCCGGGGAGCACATCATCGACAGAGGAGAGGAGTCCTCACTGGCGCTCCCACGGCGCACCCCCGAGCCTGCAACACCAACTATTGCGATGCCCACCCAGGGCGTAAGGCTCTGCACTCCGCGGACGCACGACATCACCTTGGATGCTGCCACAGACCTGGATGCGCCACGACGCTACAGGCGCATCGAGGACGTGTACGGCACCACCAATGCTATGCGAGCTCCGACGGAGATGCCCGATCCTGAGTTCGAGGATGACGAGCTTGGGATGCTGTGCCTGGTCGCTGCAGACGAGCCGGTGAGCGTAGACGAAGCGCTCGCCTCCCCGGAGTGGAGGGCGGCAATGGAAGAAGAGATGCAGGCCATTGCAGACAACGACACATGGTCGACAGCCATGGTACCTCCCGAGTGCCGCGCGATCGGCCTGAAGTGGGTATTCAAACTGAAGAAGGATGCAGACGACAATGTAGTTAAGCACAAGGCGAGGCTTGTGCTAAAGGGGTACGCCCAGAGACAGGGGGTGGACTTCGACGAGGTGTTCGCATTGGTTGCTCGGATGGAGACGGTGCGTGTGCTCATCGCACTTGCCGCACACTCTGGCTAGGAGGTTCACCACATGGACTTCAAGTCGGCGTTTCTGAACGGTGACCTGGCAGAGGATGTCTACGTCCAGCAACCGGAGGGATTCATCAATCCAGATGATCCACGAGCTGCTCTGAAGCTCACCAAGGCCTTGTACGGGCTGCGTCAGGCGCCGCGTGCATGGTATGCCAAGCTAGACGCCTCCCTACACGAACTGGGCTTTGCACGCAGTCCCCTGGAGCACTCCATGTACAGACGCGGCGAGGGGAGCTCGCTACTATTTGTGGGAGTCTACGTCGACGATCTGGTCATCACAGGGGCGGACGGCGATGAGATCACGACGTTCAAAGCTGAGATGCAACAATTGTTCAAGATGAGCGATCTTGGTCTACTGTCCTACTACCTCGGAATCGAGGTGAAACAAGAACGCGGGAAGATCACTCTCTGTCAGAGAGGGTACGCGGAGAAGGGGCTCGAGCGCGCCAGGATGAGCGGCTGCAATCCCTGCGGCACGCCGATGGAGGTTCGTTTGAAGCTCTGCAAGGAGGACGGCGCACCACCGGCGGACGCCACCAAGTACCGCGATGTCATCGGCAGCCTACGCTATCTTGTCAACACGAGACCAGACATAGCTCTGGCTGTGGGCGTGACCAGCCGATACATGGAGGCGCCGAGCACACGCCACTGGACGACGGTGAAGTAGATCCTCAGGTATATTCGCGGCACATTACACTATGGATGCAGCTACAAGAAGGGGTCAGGGGAGCCCTCTCTGGTGGGATACAGCGATAGTGATCACGCCGGCGACACCAATGATCGCAAGAGCACTTCCGGCGTGGTTTACTTCCTCGGCGGCAACATTGTCACCTGGACCTCGCAGAAGCAGAAGGTGGTGGCGAATTCATCGTGCGAGGCTGAGTACGTTGCCGCAGCGGCAGCGACCTGTCAGGGAGTATGGCTCAGCAGGCTCCTTGCATATCTGACAGGGCGATCAGTGGAGAAATTCCAGCTACTCATCGACAACAAGTCCGCGATCGCCCTGAGCAGGAACCCGGTCCACCATGACCGGGGCAAACACATCGATATCAAGCATCACTTCATCCGTCGGTCCATCGAGGAAGACAAAGTGGAAGTTGACCATATCGGCACTAACAACCAGCTCGCTGACATTCTAACCAAAGCATTGGGAAGGGTCAGGTTCGTGGAGATGCGGGAGAAGCTTGAAGCCGTCTCGGTGGAGCAAGCTTAAGGGGGTGAACTGTTAGCTCGTCTAAGCCTACCGCACCTGTCGCAGTTTTTCAGTTAAGTTCAGAGAATAAGCATAGCTGTAGTTAGTTACTCTCTCTCGCCCTGGTTTTCAGCTAGGATTAGTTGGCTTTATGTTAGAGCGCCAGAAGACGCGGGATGTGTGATCTCTGACGCGATAGTAGCGTCGGCAGGGGGTGCTCGAGGACGTGGAATGGCACGATCTGGTAGCCGAGCATCTCTCGCGACATGATCGGATCTCACTGAATAAGAAGTGGAAGAACAGAAAAAGCTGCACACACTTAGCAGCGCAAAACTCTCTCGCCACCGTCTGTCTACCTCTCACACTCTCGAGTCTCTCCTCTCGCTAGGTTTAGCAACAACAACTTTTTCCTCTTCCTCCTCAGCTTCTTGCTTCTCCATGAAATCATATCCATTATAATTACCGCTTGCAGCCGGTTGATGATTCTTTTAGTTCGTTGTTGGCCAGCGACAGCGTGGAAGCCGATTCGACTCATTCAGCTCGAGACAAGTGCATCCCGATCTGGGCCTTTAATTAGGACGTTTTAGGATCGATCGTTTAAACCTTTTCAAGTACTACTAGTAAATGCATGTGCTTCGGAAAAAAAAGTGTGTATGTATGTCACTATCAGAATTACCTACTATGCCGACCCCAGAAACCGCCGGCATAGGCCGGAAAACCGTCGGCGTAGGCCTATGCCGACGATGGCCATCGGCATAGCGCCGTCGGTAATTCGCTCGTCGGCGTACTCGAAGACGGCCGTCGGCATAGGTGGCTATGCCGACGGTTCCCGTACCGCCATCGGTGTACATACACCATCGGCAAAATTCTACACCTGACAGACGTTAACAGCACTGCCGTCAAACATGCGCTTGTCACTTATAGACACGTGTCAGCTGCTGGGCAACCCTGCCATCGGGATAAATAACAGATCTATGCCGGCGGTATTACCATCGGTGCATATATATAATTTATAATATATATTAGCAAGAATGCCCATGCGTTGCAACGGAGAGTAAACATTTTATTTTATTTAAGCTATTATTTTAATTTTGATACATTTTTTGTTTTGATCATCATATTGATTAGTGGTGAATATTGCAAGAAAATGTAGGAAGAGGTTAATGTTAATAGTGTGAAGAAAAATGCATTAACTCTTAGTTTTTTAGTTTAAATAATGTTATTTTTCTTATTATGAATAGTAGTAAATTTTGTTTTCCAATTTTTGAAGGGGGGGGGGGGGGGGTCAAGCCTGTTGAAGCACCGCCCTTAGATTCGCCACTGATATTGATGGTGTGCACTTATGATTATAGTCACACACCATCTGGGTGAACCGTTTGATACTAACGAGGATGACCTATAAATTAACTTTATTTAAGAAAGTCTACATATATTACTTTCAATACAACGAATAGAACATAAATTAATATCGTACTTATCAGTTCAATATTAATGTTCATGACTATCACACAAATAGTTCTGAATTTTTAAAATAAACCATCATGTGCTTATAATATTCATGAAGATATAAGTGTAGGTACATCACAAAATTGCTTATATATTCACTACCAAAAGATAATATAGTCCGATGATAAGTACGCATGGATTTCATAAAAATAAGGTACATACGTAGGGAGATAGATCGCGCAACATGTATAAAGAGAGAATCTCATGCAAATATAGCATGACCAAGGACTATATTTTTTTCCTTCGCTCGCTCCTTGCCAACCAACGCCGGTACGAAATAAAGACGAACAGTGTATCATCTATTAAGTTGCACCTTAAATTGCATTTTAAAAATAATGAACATGTAAAATAACGCCATATTCAAATTCTATACATTTTTTAATCAAATTTCATATATAACATGTTAAAATTGAACATACGGTTTAAGAGATATGTTTATTTGAAAAATATATTAATTCTTAATAGATGCGGGATGATTAACACATATATTAGGGGGTTTCATGTAAAATTTGAAAAGCAGTTCATAGTCACTTGGGACTATGGGTTAGTTCAGATTGAATATAGGGTGTTTTGGATAAAACATAAAAAACGGTTCGACCTGATTTACAGAAGGACTACGGGTTAATTACTTAAAATGCAGGGACTTTTTTGCAAAAACACCATGACGTACGACAAAAAATAGTATTTGCTTTATTATTAGGTATAGATGTGCTGTTTATTCGAGCAAGAATAAATAAATAACGGATCTATGCCGACGGCTGCCGCCACGACACATCTATGCCGACGATTATAATATATATGTGTTGTTTAGGGTAGATTCTACCCTAAAATCATATATAACATGTGAGCACTTACTTGGATTAAGTGGCCACAAATTAAGGAAGAGGAAACTACTCCAAATCATGCCTAGTAATTAGTGCATCATTTTATGTAGTTCCTACTAAGACAACAACTACAAAGGTTGTGTTCATATGCACAATGACAAAGTGACATGGGGGTTTGAACCCCATGTTTGTGTCATGCACATCAACTCACAATCCCTACTATCAAGCTTCTCACACAAATATCATGCCATGCCCTCTCACATATGGACATGTGGAGGTGCAAGGCTTGCTTGTCAAAGTGGGATGCTACTCACACACACTCCTAGTCCACATCACCCACAAGCACAACATACCCAAGGTTAACACCACACACTTACACATATTAACCATAACGCGCATCACATGGCAAACATACACACATCATAACCCTCATAAGATTACATTCACCCACTAGTTAGGACACACACATAAATGATATATGGTGAGGGGGGAACCCTTCACACACATACACATGCTTGCACAAGGCCACCACCACATCACCCCTACATCATGCACTCTTATCCACTAGAACATAAATACACAAGTAAAACTCCTAAACATGGAAGCTACTCACATCCACAAACTGCAACACCTACTCAAGCTCATTAATCTAGAAGTTAGCTAGTTCACCAAGCAACACATACTGTTTAGATCTTAACAAAAAGAAAACTACGACATCTGATGATCAAGCCAGCCTTAAACCATCAAGCTAAAAAAGGAAATAAAGCAAAGGAAGTACAAAAGAAATAAAAGGGTGGAGTTGGGTTTCGAACCCAAGATCCCCTGGAAATACTCTGCTTCCCTTGCCACCCTGTTGTTGCCACTGGATTCGACAAAGAAGGGGGCTCAAAGAGATGTCCCTCTGTTGCAGCTAATCTACTGGAACACAGGAAAATAAACCGAAAAAAGGGGAAGCACCATCTGGGATTCGATCCCTGCATCTCTCGGGAGCATACACACGCACACACCACTGCGCTACGATACGGAAGCTTGACAGAGTAGGGTTGTACCGCGAGGTATACTGTCTCTGCTGCGTGCCTGCTCTGCACAGAGGTGCGCCGGCAACAGGGAGGCCGCCGGTGCACTACTCAGCTACTACTGCGGCGAAGATCTGCTGCTACTGCGCTGCGACGTAGGATCGACTGCTGCTGGTACAACGCGGGGAAGATCTCTGCGCCTACTGCAACGCCGAGATACGCCACTACACCACACCACGAACTGCTGCTGCTATGGAAGAGATCACGGCGACGGAGAACCAGCGACATCACTAGGGCTGCTACTCCAGCACGAGGGGAGGAGGAAGCCCCTTCTGCGTATCACCCCCACATGCACATCACACGCATCTACTACCTCAACACAAAACATCTACCGCTACTGCTCGAACAGAGAACGAACACAACGGAACCGACGCACTACCTCGGATCTAGGCCGAACCGGGAGGAAGAAGGAAGGGGGGAAGGCACCTCACCTTGGGGAAGGAAGGAGGGGACCCCACGGCGACGAGACGATGGAGAGGAAGGAGACGATGGAGAGGAAGGAGACGAACTGCTGCTCTTGTGGGCTCTGTGCACGTGAGGGAGAGAAGATGGGCCGGCCAGGAGGGAGAGAGCCTACCTGTGGCGGCAGATAAGGGAAAACTATTCCTTTTGATTTCCTATTTACAGAAATAAAAATAGGGAAGAAAGAAGTGCACATGGGTATATACAAGTGATAAAAATATAACAAGCACATCCCTGGACTTGGAAAATCAACTCCTAATTAATAAAAATAAGACCAAGGATATAGGAGCAAGTAGATATTTTACAAAACAGCATTAGTTTGATCTGTTTTGTAATTTCATATGCACCTTTAACACCCATTCAAAACCAGCAATTCACATCTCTCATCCATCACAATTTTAGCTAAAACATGGGCATTATTTTAAAAGGGAAAGGAAGAGGTGGAATTTTACATAGGCAAAAATAGAGAGGAGGAGAAGGTGGTTGGTTTTGAAAACTAAGCACTTGCTAACACACGCACCACTCAAGCCACACAAACATGAAATCACAAGATCACATAAATCACACCTAGCAATATCACATGCAATCATATCAAGACATAGCATCATAAGGTATGGCAAGGATGGTATAACATGGATGCATGCATGCAAAAGAAGAACACAAGGTGACACATGAAATCATACATGCATAGATAACTCACATGACAAAGTTAAGGTGGTCCCACATGGAAGGTTACAAAAAAGGAAAGCTTTACACTTGGGGCACTACATTCGTCCATGTAATCGAATAGACGGGCTCTAGTCCCGATAATTCAGATCTCCATATAATTGTATATATATGTTCGCTTGTAAGATAAGTTAATCTTATATATATATGCATAATTATTTCTATTTAGAATTATATCAAAACTAATTCCCGAACACCAAACGAGGCATCACGTTAATCTCCCGAACACCTAAACCCTAAAACCCTAAAACCCAAAAATAAACAAAATCTGAAACTCTTTAGTCCCGGTCTGTGTTAAGAACCGGGACTAAAGGGCCTGCCCCTGAGGGCGCTCCGAGGCGCCCACGTGGAGCACCTTTGGTCCCAGCTTGGAACAGGGCCGGGACTAAAGGTTAGGCCTTTAGTCTCGTCCCTTTAGTCCCGGTTGGTGAACCAGGACTAAAGCCCCTTACGGGCCGGGGCAATAGGCCCTGTCCCCACTAGTGTGAAAGAGGAAAGATCCATTGGACATATTATGGGCGTCTTACATAGGGGTCATCGGTGCCAGAGACTATCAATCCGTTGGGCGGGTGTCAAGGTCAGGTTCAAAGTAATCAAGAAAGAAGCACTATGGGTGCTGTCAAGGGCTTCATCGATGCATTATCTTGCATGTGATTCTCCACTAATATCTCCTCTTTAATTAACAACCCATGTGTTGATAACGTTTCTATTTCTATTTCTGTTTGAACCTATGGAGGACCGGGCATGCAGATCAGTTCCTTAGGTCATCTATCAAATGAGTGTCAAGAAATCTATACTTCTATACTTATACTAATTAGAGACTCCCAAGAAATTTCTATGTTAATCAGAAATTAGGAGCCGTTTATCTGATGTGGGACCAAATTATTACGGTGTAGACTTTCCGGTAACTCCCTAATCTATAAGGGCTTCGATTAAAACAGAACCTATTATTATATCAGAAAAACCTATTATTATCCGTGAAACCATTGATGAATAAACTCACGACCATTAAATACGCCATCGCTCAAAACATGCCCTGAAGAGAAAATTCTGAACTTGCTAATTACCTACGATAAAATCCTTTCTGTTAAGATAAAATAACTACCCCTCCGAATCTAACTAACTCCCCCGTGACTTCTACCTCGTGATGTTGCCTCATACACGTTTGAATCCCCTATCCCTGATTCCTCCGGCCAGATGTGCAGTAGTACAAAGATGGATCGATCGACCTTCCTCGGCTGCAGGCACACACACAAGAGAACGCATACACATGCACATGCAGAACCATGACCCTCGTCTTTATTTTATGCCAAGTCATCAGATTGACACTAGTGGAAAACGGGCCTTTGGCCTGGACCCTTTAGTCCCGGCCTATCTCTCAGCCGGGACTAAAGGCCCGGCCACGTCGCACCAAATCGCATTGCCTCCCACGAGGCTTTGGTCCCGGCCCGTAAGGAGCCTTTAGTCCCAGTTTGTGTCCCAAACTGGGACTGAAGGGCTACGCGGTGTGCAGCCCGCATGTGCGCCACCTATAGTCCCTGTTTGTGTCTCAAACCGAGACTAAAGTCCTCTGCCTATATATAGCACAACCCCCCTCTCCCCTCTTCCTTGCATTTTTCTTGGATGGAAGAGTGTGGGTGTGTGCTAGCTCTCCATTTTTTTTCATGCACTAGAGGTGTTTGTTGAAATGTGTGTTAGAGCGATGCCGCTTCAGTTCACCGAACACAACTACGATATGAGATGCCTGAGCCACGCTTAAACCTCTTCCTCTTTATTTCTACTTATTCTAAATAGCAACTATATTTCCTCGTTTAGACCGTGCGGTACTAATTTTTAGGATCGTGATTGTATTTGATATACTGTCGTATAACGCAGATGAGCCATCCATGGATGTACGGTGATCGACGCACAGCCGCTTACGGAGAAGGCGTGCATTCTTTTCGAGATGCAGCCGATGTGAACAAGCATGGTGGTGGCTTTATGTTTTGTCCATGTGTTGAATGTCGAAATGAGAAGGATTACACTTCCTCAAGAGTCATTCAGAGCCACCTGCTTCGGTCCGGTTTTATGTCGGGCTATAATGTTTGGACCAAGCACGGAGAAAGAGGGGTTATGATGGAAGACGACGATGAAGAAGAAGAGAACGATGATGACAACTACCGATCTATGTTCCCTGAGTACACGGCCATGAGGGAGAAGGTCCGACCAGAGCAACGCGCGATTGCTGTTGCAGAGGAGCTTGCGACCTTTCTGAGGACGGAAGCTATAGATGACAAAGGACGATTTAGTGTAGCTAGGGGCCATTACTGATGTTGGTCCATGTAATCGAATAGACGGGCTCTAGTCCCGATAATTCAGATCTCCATATAATTGTATATATATGCTCGCTTGTAAGATAAGTTAATCTTATATATATATGCATAATTATTTCTATTTAGAATTATATCAAAACTAATTCCCGAACACAAAACGAGGCATCACGTTAATCTCCCGAACAACTAAACCCTAAAACCCTAAAACCCAAAAATAAACAAAATCTGAAACTCTTTAGTCCCGGTCCGTGTTAAGAACCGGGACTAAAGGGCCTGCCCCTGAGGGCGCTCCGAGGCGCCCACGTGGAGCACCTTTGGTCCCGGCTTGGAACAGGGCCGGGACTAAAGGTTAGGCCTTTAGTCTCGTCCCTTTAGTCCCGCTTGGTGAACCGGGACTAAAGCCCCTTACAGGCCGGGGCTATAGGCCCTGTCTCCACTAGTGTGAAAGAGGAAAGATCCATTGGACATATTATGGGCGTCTTATATGGGGGTCGTCGGTGCCAGAGACTATCAATCCGTTGGGCGGGTGTCAAGGTCAGGTTCAAAGTAATCAAGAAAGAAGCACTATGGGTGATGTCAAGGGCTTCGTCGATGCATTATCTTGCATGTGATTCTCCACTAATATCTCCTCTTTAATTAACAACCATGTGTTGATAACGTTTCTTTTTCTATTTCTGTTTGAACCTATGGAGGACCGGGCATGCAGATCGGTTCCTTAGGTCATCTATCAAATGAGTGTCAAGAAATAGTTCTGATATTTGTTCCAGTTTAATAGATCATCAGGGAAAATTTCAGTAACAAAGGATGCAGTTAGAGGAGCAATAGAAACCTCACGGTGTGGAGAGGAATCGTTGTGACTGGAGCACCAGATAAAGGATTTTTTTCACGAATGCGTGTAGGCGAAGACATATCCTTGGCTGCAGCGGGAATGATCCACCTGTTATGGTCCTATCTATTTTATATGGTACAAATTTTTCTCTTCAATTTACTACTGTCTGCATTATGCACTCATGAGTTGTTCAACGCATTCTTATGATTCTTAAAGGTCTGAATATTTATTCCTGGTAATTATATGCATACAATGGGTATGCACGTCTACAGATTTGTTATTCTACTTTTGGGTGCAGATTTATTAATTTGGGCGAGAGTAATATTTAGTATGCCTTTTCTTCTACCGTTTTATTGGTGATATTTCATAAGGTGATTAAACACAGGATTCACTTATTTCTCATAATCATTTTTAAAAATAATGTGTTTTTCTTTTAGGTGAATATATATCCTATGAGGCTTCTCAAGGGCCGATGGTGGTCAGTTGATTTGTTATATTGCATTGATTTATGTTTGACTCAATTGGATGCATCCCGCGAGGTAATATAGTTGGCAAGGGTAAGATGCACAACAAGGGACATGATTGCCAGCTTGCGCATAGTTTTCATGAGACCTATTTAACAATCATGTTAAACAAAAATTACATGAGCATAACCCTGGTAAAAATATTGTAGGTAGTTTAAATTCCAAAACATAACAAATTTAATGGTCGTTTTATTATTTAGGTGCTTAACAAACTTAGAATAGTTAGTAAAAAGATATTTTTACCAGTTGAATTGTTTCTTATCTGGCACGTGTAATATTTTATTTTGTACTCAAAATATTTCTGCAGTGTAATTCATTCTGAAATATAAGAGAAAATTAATCTTCATCTATAGGGCATCCAACATAAAATACATAACACTCATATTTTGACATGTACGATTACAATTTTAGGGCATTACCAACAATGATTCTTTTGCAATGCTATTCTAGGACATAGGTGAGAGAGTGACAACTTTTTAGCTTCATTTTGACTAGCGATACAATGTATTTTATGAAGTAATTATATCATTTGATATGTGTAGTGCATGTGCAAGGCAACAGCTGGTAGCAGCACAATTGAAAACATACTGGGACATAGGGCATGTTATATCAAATGGAGAAATGATCCATGACACTAAGCATATGTACGTTGCTCTTTGCCTTATAGTTGACATTAAAAATGTACGTGCAACAATGACGTACATGCCGGAACCACTCTACAAATGGGCTGCAACCTCCACGTGACATCACACAAATAAAAACATGGTTGTGACATGTGCATAAGATAATTCTTACTGCTAAACAATTTGTCGTAAGACAGTCTTTTTATTGTTCCAGTATCATTATTATTTTTCATTCGAGCGTATCTCGCCGACAAAATTCTGATTAGTTGCTTTCAATTCTTGGAACTTTCCACTGTGTATATTAATTTGAACAAAGTTTTCATAGGTTATATTTTTGGATTATATTTGGTCACCTGCAGCAAGATTTAATTTAGACATGCTATGTTCCTCATTTGTTTATCATTGTGCTGTCAGGATAGAGATTTATCTTTCCATCGGTTCATTTTCTAACTCCTTTTTTAGTTTGGTAGGTCAATTATTCGACAGTTTACATTACAACAACCTTGATTATTGTTGCCGCTTAGTTTATATAAGCAAGCGCTGACATGATTCCTTTTTCCTTTTTGCTATTTTAATACTTCAATAGTTCTATTTCTCTGTGAAAATTGTATGGAAAGTAACAACATGTGATATGCTTAACTGACTATTGCCTTCATGTGGCGTGCTACACACTTGATAATTAGTTTTTTTTCATAGAAACTCTTCTCTTTCCTGTTTGACTATTGTTATGAAATTTCAACACTTACCCTTAGCTTAGAGTCGTTATACTTAACATAACAGATTGTCTTCTCCCAATGTTTAAATGGATTTGAATTTCCATTATACAGTAAAAGATTGGAAACGACATAACAGATTGTCTCCTCCCAATTGTTATTAAATTTCAACACTGACCCTTACCGATAAAATATGTGAACTTCTTCTATGGAACACAAATGAGTTCTTACGTACTGGCCAAAAAGTATATCTTGCAACATATATTTAATTGGAAAATTAGTGTGGAGCACATATTAGGCAGAACATTTATAAGTTACTGAACTTATGAGTGCGTGAAGTTACCTATTATGAATTTTATTAATTAATTTCACCCTACATATGTTCATTTTGTAGTTTAATTTATAATCCAATGAACGAATTATTAAATGTATAAGAAACAACAAAATCACTTATTATGCCTGATCCGAGGTAGAATCCGCAACCCGAAAGGATTCTTTTAAACTTGCATGATCCTCAATAGAAATTCTTGACCATTTCATAGTACATGTAATTATTAAGCAAGGCATGTGCAAAAATTAACGCACTAAGTTTCCTATACAACCTGAATATGATAAAAAAACAGCTTACTTGGCACATATAGAATATAAGCAATAGAGAACCCAAGGTCGAAATACTTCTTTGATAGTAACTATATATGAATGTACTATCTTAGTATTCATGCAAAATAGGCATTAATTGAACTAGCCCGTGCAATCGCACGGGTTGACGACTAGTATATTTTAAATTGGTTGAAGTGGTAGTAGATAGTACATAATCATGGTTGTTCTTGTACAAAATCAACTACAGAATCATGTATAGAATTAGTTGCCCTTTTCTTTTATCTTTATGTATAGAATAAGAATCATCGATTATGTATAGAATAAGTTTCCCTTTTATTAGTGTCATTCTTATAGATGTTGTTTCCCTTTTCTTCTTTGTATATGTAAGAGACTATGTCTGTTTATTTGACTACTTGTATATGACATTGTGTTCTACATTGCTGCCTATTGTTGCTTCTTGTGTAAATGAATAAATGTAGTTCTACAGTGTTGTCTATTGTTGCTTCTTGTGTAAATGAGTAAATATATGCATTGCTATCTTATTTTAAAATGCCCAAATAGGATATGTGTTGTTGAAGTGCTGTCCAAATTTTGTTTGTTATGTAATACTGTAGTATCTATGTACTGTTGTCCTGCAAAAACATGACATGTGCCGCTGTTATATTATAGAATCATATATCGCCTTACCATCTCTTTTCAAACATGCAAGGAACCGATGGATCATCCGATGATGCTAGTGCTACTGATGGTCCCACTCCCGAGTCAAGTAGCCCAGTCACTCCGGTGTGACGAGGCGGTGGCGGTAGCGACAGCGGCAATGGTAGCGGCAACGATCTCGGCTTTGGTGGTCTTGGCTTCGGCGATGGTGGTGAACGTGATGGCGATTAAGCCTTTGCAGTGGTGAACTTGATGGTCCTCTATGCTTACATGACTTGTTGCTTTTCTGGTGATGATGATACTTTGGTTGTGATGTTGAACTTGCGATAATGTTAAACTTGCGATGATGCTAAACTTGTGATGATGTTGAACTTGCGATGATGTTAAACTTACGATGATGCTAAACTTGTGATGATGTTGAACTTGGTTACATAATTATCTTATCTATTATGTTGTGATGATGATGATACATATATATATATATATATATATATATATATATATATACATACATACATACATATATATATATATATATATGTATATATATATATATATGTTGATTATCTTCTCTATTATGTTGGGATGATGCTGATATTTATAATATATATGTGTTGTTTATTCAAGCAAAAAAAAAGGATCTATATATATGATTTATAATATATAGGGGTTTTGCTCTACACCATAGTGGTGTCATTTATCACTTGGTGTTATGTGTGTGCAAACTATGCCTAGACAAAGTGGGCATGTGGCTGAAAAATTCCAGATTAGTGAAATTTGAAATCTCACTAAGTCTGGGATTCTCGAAATATTTTCTTCTCTTATACATGAGGATGTGCTGGTCATACTGTTGAGAACTAGCCTTAGTTCAGTGCTAGGATTTTGAACCTGGTATGTTTGTGAATATTCCTGTCAAATTTCAAACATTTGGATTCCAGTAGGTTGTGTTTTGTTTGCTGTCAAAAAGCTTCAGAACAGAGACAGATACTCAGGTGCAGGAATTTTCACAAAGGCCCTGAGATCTGATGGTTTTGGGAAAGTTTGTGGCCTTGTATCTTCTAGAGTTTAATTCCTTTTGCTGTGATTCTTGCTAGTGCTTGTAGTGTTCTTGGTGGGCAACAATCACATATATTATTTGTCATGTTTGGAGACCTGTACCTATGTTGCATGTAGCTCCCAAAGAGCTAAGATGCAGATTATGGCAGATTATGTAGTATAGTCATTTTGGTCAATGTGTGTGCTTAATTGATGTTGTGGTGTTCTTCCTTGCTCCAATCCATTCATGTTGGGTTGTTACATGTCTTGGCAACCTGGGAATACCAGATTTGTGCCAATTTTGAGTGTCGTGTTGATTCTTCCACGTAGAGCTTCATATCTTGTTTCGTTGATTCCCATTGATCCGTAGCTCCGTTTGCAATGTTCTTTATATGGTTTTGTACCGTTTTCACGAGCCGCATCTGTTCATGTCATTCTCATGCATGCAAAAATAGCTTAGTGTACAGTTCTGTCCAGTAACTTGCAGTAGTTTATTTTGCTTGTGCTAGTGATAGAAATAGTGGTGCATGCTCAATTTTCATCTCATGCATCATGTGATTGTTGCATCTTGTGGTGCTGCTGTTCATTGGCTGTTATTCTTATGTTGGGTAGCACCGGCATCGGAGAACGAATACGTGGAGTCAGGAGAGTACGTGCAGGACGAACCAGAACCATTCCAAGCTGAGGATACCACAGGCAAGATGATATGACCTTGATTCCATCTCTAGACTTGTCATGTTAGTTTCGTTTCCATGTCATATTGCTTGCTGCCTACCATAGAAATTAAATTGCCTCTTGAAATGTCATGAGCCGAAACACCGTTCTCCTTCCTAGCAAACTTGTGTGGCTAAGTAGGCTTGCTCAGCTACTAATGTTAGCATTGCTAGTTGCAGGTGTTTTTGACTCATGTGATAACATGAGCTTGATATCATTAAGTTAAATTCTGTTATTTAATTAATGCACCTATATACTTGCTAAATGATGGGAGGCCTAGCCTTTTGTCGGGTGCTTTGTTCCGTTCTTGCCGCCTTAGTTACTGGTTACCAGTGTTTGATTCCATAATGATCGCTCCTAACACGTTCGGGGTTGTTATGGGGACCCCCTTGATAAATCGCGTAGTGCTAAGACTTGTCCGATAGGACCCAACTTTGGTGTTAATTTTCTAATCACTTAATAATAAACTGCATAGGGAATAGCTACCCCGAGGATTTTAATCAACAAGCCGGGCCAGTGCTCCTCATGAGTGTTGGTCCAAACTAGAGCACCGTGCGGGGCCATCCCGGGGCAACTCGGGAGATTTCTCTGGCCACCGTACGCTTCGCTTATCCGGCGTGTCCTGAGACTGAGATACGCGGCTCTTATCAGGGTCGTCGACACGTCGGGAGGTCCTGCTAGCCTTGTCTTACCTTAGCGGTATATCTTGCGTATAGGAATCACAGTGAAGCTTTGGTTTCCCCCAGAGTTGAGGTTTTCCTCTAAGGAATCCGACGAGATCACGAGATTCTTGATAGAGGATGCCTTTGCGGCCTGTGTTCGTTTGTGATGGACTAGTTGGAGCACCCCTGCAGGGTTTAATCTTTCGGAAAGACATGCCCGCGGTTATGTGGCAACTTGGAATATTTTGTTAACATCCGGTATTAGAGAACTTAAACATAAACTAATAAAACTGCCAACTGTGTGCGTAACCGTGACTGTCCCTTCGAAGATCTCTCTTCGATCGGGAACACGGTGGGGTTATGAATGCCCTAGGTAGGTGTCCAGGATCAATTAGTGATCAAGTAATCCCGACCGCTAGCGTAGTCCACCTTCACTTCTATTTTGCGTAAGTTAGCCACTTAATCAAGCATAGGTTGTTGCAGCCTGATACACTCCACCCTTACCCTACCCAATAACATGACTAGTTCTGGAACCGAGGTCTTAGATTGCTGAGTCCCCCGTGGCTCACGGATTCCTCCAAAACTCCCAGCAGGTAGAGGTATCCCAGAGGCAGATGATCCCGACGGCACCCAGCTGGCGTGGCAGTACGACGAAGAGACAGACCGCCTCTACGTGAACTATCCAGAGGACTGAGGCGTGGTCGTGATCGTGGGCCTGCAGGCAGGGTAGCATAGCATTTTCCATGTTTTGTAGTCCGTAGCGGAATTACCTTGATTCTATCTGTGTTGTACTCTGAGTTATTAATAAGAAGACAGTTGAATCCCGAATTGTCTACTTGTATTATTATTTGTGCTATGTTACTTGCTTGCGAAACGCTTAGATGCGCTTGTTTCCTATTCGGGGCCTCGACCCCCAGATCGGAAAGGACCTCATCTATGGTTGTTACAAGTTGGTAATCAGAGCCTTACGACCATAGGAGCCTTTGTGTGATCGTATTTGGCCGAGTCGAGTCTAGAAAATGTTTTGAGTCTTAGTTATATCGGAGAGTAGGATTCTTTTTTCTCCTCTTCTATGCTCTGGTGAGGTTCCCGTCTTAGGAAATCTTTAACTCTACTCCTTTTCTCGCTCAAATTTTTTTTAGGATCACGCGGGTATTTGTGAAATCTATATGATTTCGATGTGACGGAATCATGTCCTGGTGCCTCCTATCTGCTCTAAGTATCAGGGGAGTTGAGCTCCAGGGATTATCGCGCACATCGCCATCATTCAGATTTCTGAGTATCTAAGAACGGAGGGTGTTCGTTATTGCTTCAATACGGGTAGTGGTGAGATAACCCCGATGTCCCCAGTACTGGTGTAGATTGTTCGGGGGTATTACCACACTTGGTATCATTGTGATCACGAGGATCTGTTGTAGATGAAGGTCCAAGATGCTGGTTGTGTGTTGAAGGATGTGATATAGGTGATGGGTTAGTTTAGGAGTTGTGTGAAATACTCCTTGTATCCGTGTACCTGATTGCATGACTAGTTATTTCGGGAATTCATAGGTGGGATATCTAGTAGTATCTTATAGGACTATCTTCCTACAGACGCTTGATTGAGGTTTGGGAAATCTCGATCATATGTTTGTTCCGAGCAGTTCTAGCTCACACTTGGTTGCAGTGGTCCTTATCGGAATTTTGTCGTCTGTTACTTTGAGGATGCACTCTTGCTATGTTGTTCGAGTGCAATGCTAAATTCTATTCAGACATTCTGTCTTTTGATTCAACAATATCTTCAATTATTCTGTGGACTAATATGCTGTCCATCTTCAGGATGGCTCCACCGACTCGTCAGACCCGAGCGCGTGAGGATATGCCCCCTCCACCTGTAGTGCCCCAAGTGTAAAGCTTTCCTTTTTTGTAACCTTCCATGTGGGACCACCTTGACTTTGTCATGAGAGTTATCGATGCATGTATGATTTCATGTGTCACCTTGTGTTCTTCTTTTGCATGCATGCATCCATGTCATACCATCCTTGCCATACCTTATGATGCTATGTCTTGATATGATTGCATGTGATATTGCTAGGTGTGATTTATGTGATCTTGTGATTTCATGCTTGTGTGGCTTGAGTGGAGTGGTGCGTGTGTTAGCAAGTGCTTATATTTCAAAACCAACCACCTTCTCCTCCTCTCTATTTTTCGCCTATGTAAAATTCCACCTCTTCCTTTCCCTTTTAAAATAATGCCCATGTTTTAGCAAAAATTGTGATGGATGAGAGATGTGAATTGCTGGTTTTGAATGGGTGTTAAAGGTGCATATGAAATTACAAAACAGATCAAACTAATGCTGTTTTGTAAAATATCTACTTGCTCCTATATCCTTGGTCTTATTTTTATTAATTAGGAGTTGATTTTCCAAGTCCAGGGATGTGTTTGTTATATTTTTATCACTTGTATATACCCATGTGCATTTCTTTCTTCCCTATTTTATTTCTGTAAATAGGAAATCAAAAGGAATGGTTTTCCCTTATCTGCCGCCACAGGTGGGCTCTCTCCCTCCTGGCCGGCCCATCTTCTCTCCCTCACGTGCACAGAGCCCACAAGAGCGAACCTCTCTTCCTCCTCTCGACGTCATCTCTGTACGACCGCAGCTCAACCTCCCGATCGCCTCCCCTTCGATCCTGTGGCCCTAGCGCCTCCCCCGAGGTGATATAAGGTGGAGGGAACCTTCCTCCTTCCCTAGGGTTCCCCCTCCTTCCTCCAGCGCCGCCGCCACCTCCCTCCTTTTCTGTTCCCTCTCCCTGGTAAGCTCTCTGTAGAGTAGGAGCAGAGAGAGAGAGAACCTGTTGGAAATATGCCCCAGAGGCAATAATAAATTAGTTATTATTATATTTCTTTGTTCATGATAATCGTTTATTATCCATGCTATAATTGTATTGATTGGAAACACAATACTTGTGTGGATACATAGACAAAACACTGTCCCTAGTAAGCCTCTAGTTGACTAGCTCGTTGATCAAAGATGGCCAAGGTTTCCTGGCCATAGGCAAGTGTTGTTACTTGATAACGGGATCACATCATTAGGAGAATCATGTGATGGACTAGACCCAAACTAATAGACGTAGCATGTTGATCGTGTCATTTTGTTGCTACTGTTTTCTGCGTGTCAAGTATTTGTTCCTATGACCATGAGATCATATAACTCACTGACACTGGAGGAATGCTTTGTGTGTATCAAACGTCGCAACGTAACTGGGTGACTATAAAGATGCTCTACAGGTATCTCCGAAGGTGTTAGTTGAGTTAGTATGGATCGAGACTGGGATTTGTCACTCCGTGTGACGGAGAGGTATCTCGGGGCCCACTCGGTAATACAACATCACACACAAGCCTTGCAAGCAATGTGACTTAGTATAAGTTGCGGGATCTTGTATTACAGAACGAGTAAAGAGACTTGCCGGTAAACGAGATTGAAATAGGTATACAGATACTGACGATCGAATCTCGAGCAAGTAACATACCGAAGGACAAAGGGAATGACATACGGGATTATATGAATCCTTGGCACTGAGGTTCAAACGATAAGATCTTCGTAGAATATGTAGGATCCAATATGGGCATCCAGGGCCCGCTATTGGATATTGACCGAGGAGTCTCTCGGGTCATGTTTACATAGTTCTCGAACCCGCAGGGTCTGCACACTTAAGGTTCGACGTTGTTTTATGCGTATTTGAGTTATATGGTTGGTTACCGAATGTTGTTCGGAGTCCTGGATGAGATCACGGACGTCACGGGGGTTTCCGGAATGGTCCGAAAACGAAGATTGATATATAGGATGACCTCATTTGATTACCGGAAGGTTTTTGGAGTTACCGGGAATGTACCAGGAATGACGAATGGGTTCCGGGAGTTCACCGGGGGGGGGGGGGCAACCCACCCCGGGGAAGCCCATAGGCCTTGGGGGTGGCACACCAGCCCTTAGTGGGCTGGTGGGACATCCCAAGAAGGCCCTATGCGCCATAGGAAGAAAATCAAAGAGAAAAGGAAAAAAAGGAGGAGGTGGGAAAGGGAAGAAGGATTCCACCTTCCAAACCAAGTTGGATTCGGTTTGGAAGTGGAGACCTTCCCCCCTTTGGTTCGGCCGACCCCCTTGGGGCTCCTTGAGCCCCAAGGCAAGGCCCCCCCTCTCCCACCTATATATACGGAGGTTTTAGGGCTGATTTGAGACGACTTTTCCACGGCAGCCCGACCACATACCTCCCCGGTTTTTCCTCTAGATCGCGTTTCTGTGGAGCTCGGGCGGAGCGCTGCTGAGATAAGATCACCACAGTGCCGTCACGCTGCCGGAGAAATCTTCTACCTCTCCGTCTCTCTTGCTGGATCAAGAAGGCCGAGATCATCTTCGAGCTGTACGTGTGCTGAACGCGGAGGTGCCGTCCGTTCGGCACTAGATCGTGGGACTGATCGCGGGACGGTTCGTGGGGCGGATCGAGGGACGTGAGGACGTTCCACTACATCAACCGCGTTCACTAACGCTTCTGCTGTACGGTCTACAAGGGTACGTAGATCACACATCCCCTCTCGTAGATGGACATCACCATGATAGGTCTTCGTGCGCGTAGGAAATTTTTTGGTTCCCATGCGACGTTCCCCAACAGTGGCATCATGAGATAGGTTCATGCGTAGATGTCTTCTCGAGTAGAACACAAAAGTTTTTGTGGGCGGTGATGTGCGTTTTGCTGCCCTCCTTAGTCTTTTCTTGATTCCGCTGTATTGTTGGATCGAAGCGGCTCGGACCGACATTACTCGTACGCTTACGAGAGACTGGTTTCATCGCTACGAGTAACTCCGTTGCTCAAAGATGACTGGCGGGTGTCAGTTTCTCCAACTTTAGTTGAATCGGAATTGACCGAGGAGGTCCTTGGATGAGGTTAAATAGCAATTCATATATCTCCGTTGTGGTGTTTACGTAAGTAAGATGCGATCCTACTAGATACCCATGGTCACCACGTAAAAGATGCAACAACAAAATTAGAGGACGTCTAACTTGTTTTTGCAGGGTATGCTTGTGATATGATATGGCCAACAAAGTGATGTGATATATTGGATGTATGAGATGATCATGTTGTAATAGATAATATCGACTTGCATGTCGATGGTACGGCAACCGGCAGGAGCCATAGGGTTGTCTTTATACTAACGTTTGTTCTTGCAGATGCGTTTACTATTTTGCTAGGAAGTAGCTTTAGTAGTAATAGCATGAGTAGCACGACAACCCCGATGGAGACACGTTGATGCTGATCATGATGATGGAGATCATGGTGTGACGCCGGTGACAAGAAGATCGTGCCGGTGCTTTGGTGATCGAGATCAAGAAGCACGTGATGATGGCCATATCATGTCACTTATGAATTGCATGTGATGTTAATCCTTTATGCACCTTATCTTGCTTAGAATGACGGTAGCATTATGAGGTGATCTCTCACTAAAATTTCAATACGAAATTTTGTTCTCCCCGACTGTGCACCGTTGCGACAGTTCTTCGTTTCGAGACACCACGTGATGATCGGGTGTGATAGACTCAACGTTCACATACAACGGGTGCAAAACAGTTGCACATGCGGAACACTCGGGTTAAGCTTGACGAGCCTAGCATGTGTAGACATGGCCTCGGAACACATGAGACCGAAAGGTCGAGCATGAATCGTATAGTTGATATGATTAGCATAGAGATGCTTACCACTGAAACTATTCTCGACTCACGTGATGATCGGACTTGAGATAGTGGATTTGGATCATGTACCACTCAAATGACTAGAGAGATATACTTTTTGAGTGGGAGTTCTTAAGTAATATGATTAATTGAACTAATTGTCATAAACATAGTCTAATGGTCTTTGCGAATTACGATGTAGCTTGCGCTATAGCTCTACTGTTTTTTTATATGTTCCTAGAGAAAATTTAGTTGAAAGTTGATAGTAGCAAACTTTGCAGACTGAGTCTGTAAAACCGAGGATTGTCCTCGTTGCTGCGCAGAAGGCTTATGTCCTTAATGCACCACTCGGTGTGCTGCACCTCGAGCGTTGTCTGTGGATGCTGTGAACATCCGACATACACGTTTCTGATGACTACACGATAGTTCAGTGCAAAATACTTAATGGCTTAGAAGCAAGGCGCTGAAGACGTTTCGAAACGTCGCGGAACATAAGTGATGTTCTAAAGAGATGAAATTGTGATTTCATGCTCGTGCCGTTGTGGAGAGGTACGAGACCTCCGACAAGATTATTTGTCCACAAAGTAAAGGAGAAAAGCTCAATCGTTGAGCGTGTGCTCAGATTGTCTGAGTACGACAATCACTTGAATCAAGTGGGAGTTAATCTTCGAGATGAGATAGTGATGGTTCTCCAAAGTCACTGCCACCAAGCTGTGAGAGCTTCGTGATGAACTATAACATATCAAGGATAGATACAATGATCCTTGAGCGATTCGCGATGTTTGACACTGCGAAAGTAGAAATCAAGAAGGAGCATCAATAGTTGATGGTTTGTAAAACCACTAAGTTTCAAGAAAGGCAAGGGCTAGAAGGGATACTTCGTGAAAAGGCAAAACAGTTGTTGCACTAATGAAGAGACCCAAGATTAAACCCAAACCCGAGACTAAGTGCTTCTGTAATGAGGGGAACAGTCACTGAGGCGGAGCAACTCTAGATACTTGGTAGATAAGAAGGCTGGCAAAAGTCGAAAGAAGTATATTTGATATACATGATGTTGATGTGTACTTTACTAGTACTCCTAGTAGCATGAGGGTATTGGATACCGGTTCGGTTGCTAAGTGATTAGTAACACGAAATGAAAGCTACGGCATAAACGGAGACTAGCTAAAGGCGAGGTGACGATACGTGTTGGAAGTGTTTCCAAGGTTGATATGATCAAACGTCGCACGCTCCCTCTACCATCGGGATTGGTGTTAAACCTAAATAATTGTTATTTGGTGCTTGCGTTAAGCATGAACATGATTGGATCGTGTTTATTGCAATACGATTATTCATTTAAAGAGAATAATGGTTACTCTATTTTCTTGAATAATCACCTTCAATGGTTTATTGAATATCGATCGTAGTGTTACACATGTTCATGATATTGGTGCCAAAAGATACGAGGTAATGATGATAGTACCACTTACTTGTGGCACTGCCGCTTGAGTCATGTTGGTATAAATTGCATGAAGAGGCTCCATGCTGATGGATCTTTATACTCACTTGATTTTGAATCACTAGTGACATGCAAATCATACCACATGAGCAAGGCCTTGTTTTCATTGAGATGAAATAAGATAGTAACTTGTTGGAAGTGATACATTTTGATGTATGCAGTCCAATGGGTGCTGAGGCACGCAATGGATATCATTATGTTCTTACTTCAATGACGATTTGAGTAGATACTAGAGTATTTGCTTAATGAATCACAAGTCTGAAATATTGAAAAGTTCAATTCTGTTTCGGAGTGAAGTTCGTTGTAACAAGAGGATAAACTGTCTACGATATGATCATAGAAATGAATATCTGAGTTACGAGTTTTGGTACACAGTTAAGACAATGTGGAAATTGTTTCGCAGTTCATGCCACCTAGAACATCATAGTGTGATGATGTGTCTAAACGTCATAGCCACACACTATTTGGTATGGTGCATGCTATGATGTCTCTTATCGAATTACCACTATCGTTTATGGGTTAAGCATTAGAGACAACCGCATTCACTTTAAAAAGGGCACCACATATTTCCGTTAAGATGACACAGTATAGACTGAGGCTTAGAGAAATCTAAACTGTCGTTTCTTGAAAGTTTGGGGTTTCGACACTTATGTGAAAAAGTTTCAGTCTGATAAGCTCGAACCCAAAGCGGATAAATGCATCTTCATAGGATATCCAAAACAGTTGGGTACATCTCCTATCTCAGATCCGAAAGCAAAGTGTTTGTTTCTAGAAACAGATCCTTTCTCGAGGAAAGGTTTCTCTCGAAAGAATTGAGTGGGAGGGTGGTAGAACTTGATGAGGTTATTGAACCATCACTACGACCAGTGTGTAGCAGGGCGCAGGAAGTTGTTCCTGTGGCGCCTACACCAATTGAAGTGAAAGCTGGTGATGGTGATCATCGAGCATCGGATCAAGTTACTACAAGCCTCGTAGGTTGACAAGGTCGCGTACTACTACAGAGTGGTACGGTAACCCTGTCTTGGAGGTCATGTTGTTGACCAACAGTGAACCTACAAGTTATGGAGAAAGCAATGGTGGGCCCAGGTTCCGACAAATGGCTGGAAGCCATGAAATCCGAGAGAGGATCCATGTATGAAAACAAAGTGTAGACTTTGGAAGAACTACTTGATGGTCATAGGAATATTGAGTAAAGATGGATCTTTAAAAGGAAGACAAACGATCATAGTGATAAGTCACTATTATTAAAAGCTCGACTTGTCGCAAAGATGTTTCTGACAAGATCAAACAAGTTGACTATGATGAGACTTTCTCACTCGTAGCGATGCTAAAAGTCTGTTAGAATTATGTTAGTAGTTGTTGCATTATTTATGAAATATTGCACATAGGATGTCAAAACATTGTTTCCTCGATGGTTTCCTTGAGCAAACATTGTATGTGATACAACCAGGAGGTTTTTTCGATCCTAAAGATACTAGCAAGTATGCAAGCTCCAGTGATCCTTCATTGGACTGGTGCAAGCATCTCGGAGTTGGAATATACACTTTGATGAGATGATCAAAGATTTTGGGTTTGTGCAAGGTTTATGAGAAACTTGTATTTCCAAAGAAGTGAGTGGGAGCACTATAGAATTTCTGATAAGTATATGTGGTTGACATATTGTGGATCAGAAGTAATGTAGAATTTCTATAAAGCATACAAGGTTTTTTGAAAGGAGTTTTCAAAGGAGTACCTCGATTGCGCTACTTGAACGTTGAGCATCAAAGATCTATGGGGATAGATCGAAAGCGCTTAATGGAAGTTTCAACAAGATGCATGCCTTGACAAGTTTTTGAAGGAGTTCAAAATAGATCAGCAAAGAAGGAGTTCTTTGTTGCGTTGTGAGGTGTGAATTTGAGTAAGACTCAAAAGCCGACCCTGGCAGAATAAAGAGAATAGACGAAGGTGGTCTTCTATGCCTTAGCCGTAGACTCTAAAGTATGCCATGCTGAGTACCGCACCTGATGTGTGCCTTGCGGCAAGTCAGTTAAAGAGGTACACAGAGTGATCCAGGATTGAATCACTGATCAGCGGTCAAAGTTATCCTTAGTAACTAAATAGACTAAGGAATTTTTCTCGATTATGGAGGTGGTTAAAGAGTTCGTCGTAAAGGGTTACGTTGATGCAAGCTTTGACACTAATCCGAATAACTATGAGTAGTGAAACGGATTCGCATAGTAGAGTAGATATTTGGAGCATTTCCGAATAGCACGTAGTAGGAGCATCTATAAGATGACATAAAGATTTGTAAAGAACGCACGGATCTGAAAGTTTCAGAACCGTTGACTAAAACCTCTCTCACGAGCAAGACGTGATCAGACCCCAGAACTATATGGGTGTTGGATTCGTTGGAATCACATGGAGATGTGAACTAGATTATTGACTCTAGTGCAAGTGGGAGACTGTTGGAAATATGCCCTAGAGGCAATAATAAATTAGTTATTATTATATTTCTTTGTTCATGATAATCGTTTATTATCCATGCTATAATTGTATTGATTGGAAACACAATACTTGTGTGGATACATAGACAAAACACTGTCCCTAGTAAGCCTCTAGTTGACTAGCTCGTTGATTAAAGATGGCCAAGGTTTCCTGGCCATAGGCAAGTGTTGTTACTTGATAATGGGATCACATCATTAGGAGAATCATGTGATGGACTAGACCCAAACTAATAGACGTAGCATGTTGATTGTGTCATTTTGTTGCTACTGTTTTCTGCGTGTCAAGTATTTGTTCCTATGACCATGAGATCATATAACTCACTGACACCGGAGGAATGCTTTGTGTGTATCAAAGTCGCAACGTAACTGGGTGACTATAAAGATGCTCTACAGGTATCTTCGAAGGTGTTAGTTGAGTTAGTATGGATCGAGACTGGGATTTGTCACTCCGTGTGACGGAGAGGTATCTCGGGACCCACTCGGTAATACAACATCACACACAAGCTTTGCAAGCAATGTGACTTAGTATAAGTTGCGGGATCTTGTATTACGGAACGAGTAAAGAGACTTGCCGGTAAACGAGATTGAAATAGGTATACGGATACTGACGATCGAATCTCGGGCAAGTAACATACCGAAGGACAAAGGGAATGACATACGAGATTATATGAATCCTTGGCACTAAGGTTCAAACGATAAGATATTCGTAGAATATGTAGGATCCAATATGGGCATCCAGGTCCCGCTATTGGATATTGACCGAGGAGTCTCTCGGGTCATGTCTACATAGTTCTCGAACCCGCAGGGTCTGCACACTTAAGGTTCGACGTTGTTTTATGCGTATTTGAGTTATATGGTTGGTTACCGAATGTTGTTCGGAGTCCCGGATGAGATCACAGACGTCACGAGGGTTTCCGGAATGGTCCGGAAACGAAGATTGTTATATAGGATGACCTCATTTGATTACCGGAAGGTTTTCAGAGTTACCGGGAATGTACCGGGAATGACGAATGGGTTCCGGGAGTTCACCGGGGGGGGGACCCACCCCGGGGAAGCCCATAGGCCTTGGGGTTGGCACACCAGCCCTTAGTGGGCTGGTGGGACATCCCAAGAAGGCCCTATGCGCCATAGGAAGAAAATCAAAGAGAAAAAAAGGAGGAGGTGGGAAAGGGAAGGACTCCACCTTCCAAACCAAGTTGGATTCGGTTTGGAAGGGGAGACCTTCCCCCCTTTGGTTTGGCCGACTCCCTTGGGGCTCCTTAAGCCCCAAGGCAAGGCCCCCCCTCTCCCACCTATATATACGGAGGTTTTAGGGCTAATTTGAGACGACTTTTCCACGGCAGCCCGACCACATACCTCCACGGTTTTTCCTCTAGATCGCGTTTCTGCGGAGCTCGGGCGGAGCCCTTCTGAGATAAGATCACCACCAACCTCCGGAGCGCCGACACGCTGCCGGAGAACTCTTCTACCTCTCCGTCTCTCTTGCTGGATCAAGAAGGCCGAGATCATCGTCGAGCTGTACGTGTGCTGAACGCGGAGGTGCCGTCCGTTCGGCACTAGATCGTGGGACTGATCGCGGGACGGTTCGCGGGGCGGATCGAGGGACGTGAGGACGTTCCACTACATCAACCGCGTTCACTAACGCTTCTGCTGTACGGTCTACAAGGGAACGTAGATCACACATCCCCTCTCGTAGATGGACATCACCATGATAGGTCTTCGTGCGCGTAGGAAATTTTTTGTTTCCCATGCGACGTTCCCCAACAGAACCCTCCGTCGTCGAACACCGTCCTCCCGTCGTCTCCGGCACCGGTGGCCATGTCCAGGGGCACGGGAGGTCACCCCACGCTCCATTCCCGCCACCGCTGAGGTCGAGGAGGGACCTCAACGACGGCGAGGACCTCGTCATTGCCTCGGTCCAGGAGCTCTTCTTCCTCTTCTTCGGTTCGACAGCAGCAGTTCGTGTCCTTCCTCTCCATCGTCTTGTCGCCGTGGGGTCCCCTCCTTCCTTCCCCAAGGTGAGGTGCCTTCCCCCTTCCTTCCTCCTCCCGGTTCGGCCTAGATCCGAGGTAGTGCGTCGTATCCGTTGTGTTCATTCTCTGTTCGAGCAGTAGCGGTAGATGTTTTGTGTTGAGGTAGTAGATGCGTGTGATGTGCATGTGGGGGTGATACGCAGAAGGGGCTTCCTCCTCCCCTCGTGCTGGAGTAGCAGCCCTAGTGATGTCGCTGGTTCTCCGTCGCCGTGATCTCTTCCATAGCAGCAGCAGTTCGTGGTGTGGTGTAGTGGCGTATCTCGGCGTTGCAGTAGGCGCAGAGATCTTCCCCGCGTTGTAGCAGCAGCAGTCGATCCTACGTCGCAGCGCAGTAGCTGCAGATCTTCACTGTAGTAGTAGCTGAGTAGTGCACCGGCGGCCTCCCTGTTGCCGGCGCACCTCTATGCAGAGCAGGCACGCAACAGAGACAGTATACCTCGCGGTACAACCCTACTGTGTCAAGCTTCCGTACCGTAGCGCAGTGGTGTGTGCGTGTGTATGCTCCCGAGAGATGCAGGGATCGAATCCCAGATGGTGCTTCCCCTTTTTTTCGGTTTATTTTCCTGTGTTCCAGTAGATTAGCTGCAACAGAGGGACATCTCTGTGAGCCCCCTTCTTTGTCGAATCCTGTGGCAACAACACGGTGGCAAGGGAAGCAGAGTATTTCCAGGGGATCTTGGGTTCGAAACCCAGCTCCACCCTTTTATTTATTTTGTACTTCCTTTGCTTTATTTCCTGTTTTAGCTTGATGGTTTAAGGCTGGCTTGATCATCAGATGTTGTAGTTTTCTTTTTGTTAAGATCTAAGCAGTATGTGTTGCTTGGTGAACTAGCTAACTTGTGGATTCATGAGCTTGTGTAGGTGTTGCAGTTTGTGGACGTGAGTAGCTTCCATGTTTAGGAGTTTTACTTATGTATTTATGTTCTAGTGGATAAGAGTGCATGATGTAGGGTTGATGTAGTGGTGGCCTTGTGCAAGCATGTGTATGTGTGTGAAGGGTTCCCCCCTCACCACATATCATTTATGTGTGTGTCCTAACTAGTGGGTGAATGTAATCTTATGAGGGTTATGATGTGTGTATGTTTGCCATGTGATGCGGGTTATGGTTAATATGTGTAAGTGTGTGGTGTTAACCTTGGGTATGTTGTGCTTGTGGGTGATGTGGACTAGGAGTGTGTGTGAGTAGCATCCCACTTTGACAAGCAAGCCTTGCACCTCCACATGTCCATATGTGAGAGGGCATGGCATGATATTTGTGTGAGAAGCTTGATAGTAGGGGCTGTGAGTTGATGTGCATGACAAACATGAGGTTCAAACCCCCATGTCACTTTGTCATTGTGCACGTGAACACAACCTTTGTAGTTGTTGTCTTAGTAGGAACTACATGAAATGATGCACTAATTACTAGACATGATTTGGAGTAGTTTCCTCTTCCTTAATTTGTGGCCACTTGATCCAAGTAAGTGCTCACATGTTATATATGATTTTGGGGTAGAATCTCCCAAGGAATCCAGTGGTGAAGTTTGTTTTGCCATTAGGATACTTTATGGAGTTGACATATTCAGATTTGTTGCAAGTTTGTTCCTTGATTCCATGGAATAGGTGGAACCCAAGGGCATGAGCTTTTGTGTGATAGTAGTAGGGGTTTTGCTCTACACCATAGTGGTGTCATTTATCACTTGGTGTTATGTGTGTGCAAACTATGCTTAGACAAAGTGGGCATGTGGCTGAAAAATTCCAGATTAGTGAAATCTGAAATCTCATTAAGTCTGGGATTGTGGAAACATTTTCTTCTCTTATACATGAGGATGTGCTGGTCATACTGTTGAGAACTAGCCTTAGTTCAGTGCTAGGATTTTGAACCTGGTATGTTTTTGAAGCTTCCTGTCAAATTTCAAATCAGTTGGAGTCCAGTAGGTTGTGTTTTGATTGCTGTCAAAAAGCTTCAAAACAGAGACAGATACTCAGGTGCAGGAATTTTCACTAAGGCCCTGAGATCTGATGGTTTCGGAAAAGTTTGTGGCCTTGTATCTTCTAGAGTTTAATTCGTTTTGCTATGATTCTTGCTGGTGCTTGTAGTGTTCTTGGTGGGAAACAGCCACATATATTATTTGTCATATTTGGAGACCTGTAGCTATGTTGCATGTAGCTCCCAAAGAGCTAAGATGCAGATTATGGCAGATTATGTAGTATAGTCAGTTTGGTGAATGTGTGTGCTTAATTGATGTTGTGGTGTTCTTCCTTGCTCCAATCCATTCATGTTGGGTTGTTACATGTCTTGGCAACCTGTGAATACCAGGTTTGTGCCAATTGTGAGTGTGGTGTTGATTCTTCCACGTAGAGCTTCATATCTTGTTTCGTTGATTCCCGTTGATCCGTAGCTCCGTTTGCAATGTTCTTTATATGGTTTTGCACCGTTTTCACGAGCCGCATCTGTTCATGTCATTCTCATGCATGTCAAAATAGCTTAGTGTACAGTTATGTCCAGTAACTTGCAGTTTTTTGTTTTGCTTGTGCTAGTGATAGAAATAGTGGTGCATGCTCAATTTTCATCTCATGCATCATGTGATTGTTGCATCTTGTGGTGCTGTTGTTCATTGGCTGTTATTCTTATGTTGGGTAGCACCGGGATCGGAGAACGAATACGTGGAGTCAGGAGAGTACGTGCAGGACGAACCAGAACCATTCCAAGCTGAGGATACCACAAGCAAGATGATATGACCTTGATTCCATCTGTAGACTTGTTATGTTAGTTTCGTTCCTAGCAAACTTGTGTGGCTAAGTAGGCTTGCTCAGCTACTAATGTAAGCATTGCTAGTTGCAGGTGTTTTTGACTGATGTGATAACATGAGCTTGATATCATTATGTTAAATTCTGTTATTTAATTAATGCACCTATATACTTGGTAAATGACGGGAGGCCTAGCCTTTTGCCAGGTGCTTTGTTCCGTTCTTGTCGCCTTAGCTACCGGTTACCGGTGTTTGATTCCATAATGATCGCTCCTAACACGTTCGGGGTTGTTATGGGGACCCCCTTGATAAATCGCGTAGTGCTAAGACTTGTCCGACAGGACCCAACTTTGGTGTTAATTTGCTAATCACTTAATAATAAACTGCATAGGGAATAGCTACCCCGAGGATTTTAATCAACAAGCCGGGCCAGTGCTCCTCATGAGTGTTGGTCCAAACTAGAGCACCGTGCGGGGCCATCCCGGGGCAACTCGGGAGATTTCTCTGGCCATCGTACGCTTCGCTTATCCGGCGTGTCCTGAGACTGAGATACGCGGCTCTTATCAGGGTCGTCGACACGTCGGGAGGTCCTTCTAGCCTTGTCTTACCTTAGCGGTATATCTTGCGTATAGGAATCCCAGTGAAGCTTTGGTTTCCCCCAGAGTTGAGGTTTTCCTCTAAGGAATCCGATGAGATCACGAGATTCGTGATAGAGGATGCTTTTGCGGCCTGTGTTCGTTTGTGATGGACTAGTTGGAGCACCCCTGCAGGGTTTAATCTTTCGGAAAGCCGTGCCCGCGGTTATGTGGCAACTTGGAATATTTTGTTAACATCCGGTATTCGAGAACTTAAACATAAACTAATAAAATTGCCAACTGTGTGCGTAACCGTTAAAGTCCCTTCGAAGATCTCTCTTCGATCGGGAACATGGTGGGGTTATGAATGCCGTAGGTAGGTGTTCAGGATCACTTAGTGATCAAGCAATCCCGACCGCTAGCGTAGTCCACCTTCACTTCTATTTTGCGTAAGTTAGCCACTTAATCAAGCATAGGTTGCTGCAGCCTGATACACTCCACCCTTACCCTACCCAATAACATGACTAGTTCTGGCACCAAGGTCTTAGATTGCTGAGTCCCCCGTGGCTCACGGATTCCTCCGAAACTCCCAGCAGGTACAGGTATCCCAGAGGCAGATGATCCCGACGGCACCCAGCTGGCGTGGCAGTACGACGAGGAGACAGACCGCCTCTACGTGAACTATCCAGAGGACTAAGGCGTGGTCGTGATCGTGGGCGTGTAGGCAGGGTAGCATAGCATTTTCCATGTTTTGTAGTCCGTAGCGAAACTACCTTGATTGTATCTGTGTTGTACTCTGAGTTATTAATAAGAAGAAAGTTGAATCCCGAATTGTCTACTTGTATTATTATTTGTGCTATGTTACTTGCTTGCGAAACGCTTAGATGCGCTTCTTTCCTATTCGGGGCCTCCACCCCCAGATCGGAAAGGACAGCATCTATGGTTGTTACAACCAACATCAGTAATGGCCCCTAGCTACACTAAATCATCCTTTGTCATCTATAGCTTCCGTCCTCAGAAAGGTCGCAAGCTCCTCTGCAACAGCAATCGCGCGTTGCTCTGGTCGGACCTTCTCCCTCATGGCCGTGTACTCAGGGAACATAGATCGGTAGTTGTCATCATCGTTCTCTTCTTCTTCATCGTCGTCTTCCATCATAACCCCTCTTTCTCCGTGCTTGGTCCAAACATTATAGCCCGACATAAAACCGGACCGAAGCAGGTGGCTTTGAATGACTCTTGAGGAAGTGTAATCCTTCTCATTCCGACATTCAACACATGGAGAAAACATAAAGCCACCACCATGCTTGTTCGCGTCGGCTGCATCTCGAAAAGAATGCACGCCTTCTCTGTAAGCGGTTGTGCGTCGATCACCGTACATCCATGTATGGCTCATCTGCGTTATACGACAGTATATCAAATACAATCACGATCCTAAAAATTAGTACCGCACGGTCTAAACGAGGAAATATAGTTGCTAACCTTTTAGAATAAGTAGAAATAAAGAGGAAGAGGTTTAAGCGTGGCTCAGGCATCTCATATCGTAGTTGTGTTCGGTGAACTGAAGCGGCATCGCTCTAACACACATATCAACAAACACCTCTAGTGCATGAAAAAAAAATGAAGATCTAGCACACACCCACACTCTTCCATCCAAGAAAAATGCAAGGAAGAGGGGAGGGGGGGGCTGTGCTATATATAGGCTGAGGACTTTAGTCCCGGTTTGGGACACAAACCGGGACTAAATGCCCTTTAGTCCCGGTTTGGGACACAAACCGGGACTAAAGGCTCCTTACGGGCCGGGATCAAAGCCTCGTGGGAGGCAATGCGATTTGGGGCGACGTGACCGGGCCTTTAGTCTCGGCCCAGAGACAGGCCGGGACTAAAGGGTCCAGGTCAAAGGCCCGTTTTCCACTAGTGTCAATCTGATGACTTGGCATAAAATAAAGACCAGGGTCATGGTTCTGCATGTGCATGTGTATGCGTTCTCTCGTGTGTGTGCCTGCAGCCGAGGAAGGTCGATCGATCCATCTTTGTACTACTGCACATCTGGCCAGAGGAATCAGGGATAGGGGATTCAAACGTGTATGAGGCAACATCACCAGGGAGAAGTCACGGGGGAGTTAGTTAGATTCGGAGGGGTGGTTATTTTATCTTAACAGAAAGGATTTTATCGTAGGTAATTAGCAAGTTCAGAATTTTCTCTTTAGGGCATGTTTTGAGCGATGGCGTATTTAATGGTCGTGAGTTTATTCATCAATGGTTTCACGTGTATGTAGATAATAATAGGTTTTTCTGATATAGTAACAGGTTCTGTTTTAATCGGAGCCCTTATAGATTAGGGAGTTACCGGAAGATCTGCATCGTAATAATTTGGTCCCACATCAGATAAACGGCTCCTAATTTCTGATTAACATAGAAATTTCTTGGGAGTCTCTAATTAGTATAAGTATAGATATAGATATGTCACTATACTACTACTACACGCATGATGGTTGACAGGCCTGATCATAATAGTAGTCAGTAGCTGCAGTTAAACTTGAAAAACATACTGAATTTTATCATTGAATTTTATTATTACTAGACAAGATGGTGTCTTTCGGGATGATGTGCCTTTAGTAGTTTGGTGATGTACTAATCGAAGTGAAATTGTCTTGTGCCACAAATTGCTCAAACGTAAGCAGCACTGGCTGTGGTCCAGGACGTGGTGGTGGTGGTTCCAATGTCGGAATCTGCCCAGTTGCCATAGACTTAACTATGAGCTCATTCATGCGACTGTTGTGCTCCGTGGCTGTTGCAACTTTCTTGTTCCAGTCAAAGAGCTGCTGACGTGCAAACTCCATGTAGGCCTACAATATGACATGATGGAACTCATAAAACATAGCAATGCGAAAAATAAAGATCGAAAGAAGGAAGATAAGAGGAAAAATATTTACAGAATGTTGCTTGGTTAGGATGGACTCTGCAGCGATGTGCTCGGGTGCTGGCGTGTGGTCGGGCTCGGGTCGGTAGCTCGGATCCGTGTGTAGGAGACACAAGGGGTGATCACAGAATCCAGAACTGAATCCTGACCATGACTATTTGGCCCTATGCTAACCACCGCTCTCTCGTCGGTATCCATAGACATGGGGCCTGATGTGCCATAATTCCACTTCTGAAACTCATTCGTGTAGGACGTCAGGTTCTTCTCGGTATGGCCGTAGTACTGACCCTCGCCAACCCTGTAGTAGTGACCCTCGCCAACCTTGCGATTAGTCCGCACACGGGCAATCCTCCACGAGTGTATGTCTGAGAGCGGCCGCTTTAATTTCTTCTCCTGCACCGCCAAATAGAGGTTAGTCACACATAAGAACATAGGGTAAATAGAAGATCAAGAATGTACATATACCTGAAGTTGCTTGTGGTGCTAGTGGTTCCGGTTTACCTGACTGTGTGTTCCGTCAGATCCTCGATTAGCCGTGTTTGCGTTGCTCTTGGCAGCAAACTCTGCGTCCTCGCCAATCCACAGATCCATGAATCTCGCACATCTAACGATCTTCCCATAGCACCTTTCAGGATGTACCTACATAATGAAGCATAATGGCATGTGAACTCGAAACAATGAAATTTACACAAATGTCGAAATGGGAAGTATCTTATACTTACCAACATGTACTTCTCCCTAGTAATGTTAAGGTTCTGCGCCCATGCTTCTTCCTTGGTCATCTTATGGCTTAGATAGGTGTGATGATACGTCGAGGTGGCCATCCAACGCATCTCATACTGTATCTGATGGGACTCCTTGTAGCACGCAGCACGAACTCATCGGCCGTGGCCTTGTGCTCCTCAAGAACTCTATAGAATTTCTATAGTCATCCAAAAAACCAGAATGGAATAAACCATGAGTTAAACGATTAGATGATAAACTATGAAAGAATCTCAAGACTAGTGTTTCTAAAGAGAACATACCCAAAAGTTTGATATCACGGCCTTAGCATGTGTCACATGGTCCGGGTCGAAGGCCGCTTCGTAGTTCTCCCAGCTCGTGGCTACAATCAGGCGCTTCAGGTGTTCTCCTTCTTGTTTTTCTTCTAATTTTTTCTACCCTCTTGACCGGCGACGGAGGGCAAGTACTAACTACATCCACATCGGTGAAGAATCTAGCAGCCTCTAGCCTCGTCTCCATCGAAGAAGCACTGAGGTCAAGGCCACTAAAACCCTAGCCACAAGGTAGGGTTGTGGGTGGATGGAAGGAGCGGATCCTGATGGATGGATGGAAGCGGCAGCGTGAGGTGCGGGGAATCGGGCCGCTGACGATCTGTGAGGGGAGAGAAGGGCGGCGGCAAGGAGATAGTGAGGTGAGGTGGGGGAATGGATCGGGGAAGGTTGTGTTCGATATGTCAACGATGAGTGTGGACGGGGACCTTCGTCTAGCACCACATGAACTCGCCCGACTGCTACCACACATAAATATCAGATGGATGTGCATCATGAAATCGATCTAAGGCATAAATGTTTCCACGAATGAGAAGTAATCTGTTGTGTGGTCATTTTACCCATCAAAGTGACGGTGGCGGTGCCGTCCGTGAAGGGGGTCACACTCCGGAGCCACGTGACCGGCGTCTACGCATGACACAACCCTATCACGCATGCAAGAGGACCCAACACAATGTTTCGATGGCATATCTACACCTGGAAGCCCCCCGTCCGGACAAACCCTAGCCCTGTTAACCAAACATCTAGGTCTTTGACTTTTGCTGGATGTGCTTTGATCAATGGAATCATCGACCTCATTGCGATATGTCACCCACAGGAACATTTTAGAACATGATCTAGGCCCAACCCGGCACTAGATTCCCTCTGTGTCGACCCGGCGTGGCCGTTCCCCCCTCAAAGTGATGGCGACAGTGCCATCCGTGAAGGGGGTCAGACGCCGGAGCCCCAAGACGGGCGTCTCGCATGCCACAACACTTTCACACATGCATGAGGACCCGTCCCAATGTTTTGGTGGCATAGCTAACGTAGAAATCCCCCAGCCACACTTGTAGACATGTGCAGAACTATCCGTGAAGAGTAGTTTCTCAACATACTTAGGCATCTTTTAAAAATATGAAAAAATACCACACACCCTGTATCACATGTCTCTACAGTCCGTAAAAAACCATGAATTTATAATGCTACTACTCTTGAGAAAAATTCACGAAACAACAAAATCAACGAACATTACCATGGTATTACCGCCGTCTGTGTAGGGGGTCGGACCCCATAGACGGGCGCCGGGTGTTTCAACCTACCCCACCCTTTTAGAGATGCATTAGAATCAGGGGCGATGTCTCAATGGCATAGCTACCCCCGCAAGCCCCCTGACCGGACTAACCCTAGCCTCGTTAACCTAGAGATCTAGGCCTTTGACTTTTGTCGTACGTGCTTTGACCACTCGACTCTTCCACCCTGCTCGGGTAGGTCAGCCCATAGGAACATTTCACAACAAGGTCTCAGTCCAGCCCACCACTAGATTCCCTCTTTATCTACCCGACGTGGCCGTTCTCCCCCCAAAGTGACGGTGACAGTGCGGTCCGTGAAGGGGGTCACACGCCGGAGCCCCAAGACGGGCGTCTACGCATGCCACAGCCCTTTCACAAATGCCTGAGGACCCGTCACAATATTTTGGTGGCATAGCCACCGTAGAAAGCCCCCAACCACACACGTAGACATGTGAAGAACAATCTGTGAAGAGTAGTTTATCAAGATACTTAGGCATCTTTTAAAATTATAAGAAAATACCACACAACTTGTATCACATATCTCTACACTGTGTAAAAACATTCATGAATGTATAATGCTACTACTCTTCACAACAATTCATGCAACAGCAAAACCAACAAACGTTACCATGGCGTTACCGCCGTCTGTGTAGGGAGTCGCACCCCGTAGCTGGGCATTGGGTGTTTCAACCTACCCCACCCTGTTAGACATGGATGAGGACCCGGGGAGATGTCTCGATGGCATGGCTACCCTCGGAAGCCCCTCGACCGGACTAACCCTAGCCCCGTTGACCTGAAGATGTAGGCCTTTGACTTTCTTCGGACGGGTTTTCATGAGTGGACTTTCCGCCTGGCTGGGGTAGGTCAGCCCATAGGAAAATTTCAGAACAAGGTCTCGGCCCAACCCACCATTAGATTTCCTCTGTGTCGACCCGACGTGGCCGTTCCCCCCTCAAAGTGACGGCGAAAGTGCCGTCCGTGAAGGGGGTCACACGTCGGAGCCCCAAGACGGGCGTCTACGCATGCCACAACCAATGTTTTAAATAGCGGGCTACGACAAATAGTGGCGAGCCTCTAAATCAGCTATAGCGGGCTATAGCGGCATATTTGTACATGATACCATTTAGCGGCACCTTGCTGAAAAGGCTATAGTGAGGCTATAGCGGGGCTATAGCGGGCTATTTAAAACTATGGCCACAACACTTACACACATGCATGAGAAACAACTGCTAGATCTCGTACTCTTCAGAACAATTCACGCAACAGCAAAATCGACGAACGTTACCATGGCGTTACCGCCGTCCGTGTAGGGGTATCACACCCCATAGCCGGGTGCGGGGTGTTTCAACCTACCTCACCCTTTCAAATATGCATGAGGACCCTGGGCGATGTCTCGATGGCATAGCTACCCCCGGAAGCCCCCCGACCGTACTAACCCTAGCCCCGTTGACCCGAAGATTTAGGCCTTTGACTTTCAACGGACAGGCTTTGACCAGTGGACTCTTCCACCTGGCTTTGTGATAGGTCAGCCCATAGGAACATTTTAGAACAAAGTCTTGGCCCAACCCACCACTGGATTCCCTCTATGTTGACACGGCGTGGCCGTCCCCCCTCAAAGTGACGGCGACAGTGACGTCAATGAAGGGGGTCACACACCGGAGCCCCAAGACGGGCATCTATGCATGCCACCACACTGTCACATATGCATGAGGATCCGTCACAATGTTTCGGTGACATAGCTACCCCCGGAAGCCCCCCGATCGGACTAACCCTAACCCCGTTGACCCGGAGATCTAGGCCTTTGACTTTTGCATGTGGACTCTTCCACCTGGTTGCGATAGGTCAGCCTATAGAAACATTTTAGAACAAGGTCTCGGCCCAACCCAACACTAGATTCCCTCCGTGTCAACCCGGTGTGGCCGTTTCCTCCCTCAAAGTGACCGCGGTGATGTTGTTTGTGAAGGGGGTCACACTACGGAGCCACGTGACGGGAATCTACGCATGGCACATCACTTACACACATGCATGAGGACCCGACACGATGTTTAGATGGCATAACTACCCCCCGGAAGCCCCCCCGATCGGACTAATCCTAGCCCCGTTGACCCGGATATCTAGGCCTTTGACTTTCGCCAAATGGGCTTTGAACAATGGACTTGTCCACCTGGTTGCGATAGGTCAGCCCATAGGAACATTCAAGAACAAGGTCTTGGCCCAACCCCACCACTAGATTCCCTCTCTAGCGACCCAACGTGGCTGTTTCCCCTCAAAGTGAGGGTGGCAGTGCCGTCCGTGAAGGGGGTCACACTCCGGAGCCATGTAACGGGCATCTACGCATGGCACATCACTTTCAGACAAGCATGAGGACCCGACGTGATGTTTTGGTGGCATAGCTACCCCCGGAAACCCCCCTGACTGGACTAATCCTAGGCCCATTGACTCGGAGATCTAGGCCATTGACTTTCGCCGGATGGGTTTTGACCAATGGACTCGTGATAGGTCATGCCATAGGGACATTTCAGAACAAGGTATGGGCCCAACCCGCCAGTAGATTCCCTCCGACTCGACCAAACACGCATGTTTCCCACCTCAAAGTGGCGGCGGCAGTGCCGTCCGTGAACGGGGTCGCACTCGGGAGCCACACGACGCGCGTCTACGCATGACGCTTCACTTTGAGACATGCATGAGGACTCAGTGTGTGAATATGATAAAAAATCATTTAATACTTTCCAAATCTATGGAAGTATCAAATACTTGTGATTATTACTAAGTACAAGTACCTATATGGAAAGTAAATGAGGTTACATTTTAACATATTCAAAAGTAAAAAACAAATTGGATATTTATAATCTATGGAAAATTTGCCCCAAATCCATATATATTATGTGTATGTTTAATTTATATAAGTATATTTAAATTAATGAAAGCTAAAGCTTTTAAAATGTAAAAGAAAAACAAATTGTATGCCGAAGGGGCCGTCGGCATACACTTGCCACGTGGACTTTTAATGAAAAGAAAATATTGTATGCCGATGGCCGCCGCCGGTATAGTTTTAACGTCGTCAACCTGCCGTTCGGCCTCGGACGGCGAGACCACAAATGTGCCGACGGTTGTAGTACGTCGATGACCCCATCAACGTAGACAGAGAAACACCGACGACCTTTCTATGACGGTGGCCCCCGTCGGCATAGATGGACGTATGCCGACGATGTAGCTACGCTAACGGTCTTCACTTGGCCGTCGGCATACCTCCATATATGATCGAACAAGTCGTCACTGAAGCTGCTGCCCATCTCCCACACATTGTGATGCTGCTACAACTGCTTCTGGGTGCCGTGCTTGTGGCCATGGTTGCGACCTCCCATTCCCGTGGAGCCCTTCTCCACCGGGAAAAACGATTGCTCTAAACTAAAGCATTGCACGGAAACCATTTTAGGTTTACTTATTTTTAGCTGTAAAGTGCTATTCATTGACCGCATTTCATTGACCGCATATGATACCTTTCATAGTTGCAACTTTGACGACAATTCTGATTTCTCCTTCCAGTCCAGCATAAAGATACAAGACCGTTAGCGATATGATGGAGATCATCTTATTTCCATACTTGTTACAATGAACATATTCAATAAAAGCCTAAATGAACATGAAAATCCGTCGACTTATATGATAATCATAGACACACGGGCAACTAAAAAGTATAGCAATCCATAGATTCTGAAGTACTACCGATGTTTGATCGTCCAAACTCCTGCAAGACTTCCTCACTCAGTAGCTTTACCAACGTATCAAACACATACTTGATCTCCTAACATGAATGTCATGATAACACAAATATGAACTCACAAAAGGAAAACCATGTCACATAAATTCCAATGGCTATGTACACATAGAAAGAGACTCAAAACAGATAAAATTGGTAAAAACAGGGATTTGTTCAAAGAAGCCACTGAAACATGCCGCATAGTGCTCGACATATTATAAATCAAGATCAACATCAATATTTTCTGGGTGGTCGTTCCTCTTTACGGAGCGATGAGGAACACTGGCCTGGCTTCTGGTGCGCATACAACATGTGACAGCCCGATGCCGACGTTCCAGAAGATTCCCCTTCTATACCGTTCTCGTCGTGTGGTTATTTTAATTTGTTGCATCATCATTGCATCATGCGCATCATCTGCATTGCATCGGCATCTCCGTGCCGCCAGTTTTCAATACTTGCATCTGTGGTTAGTTGCATGTTCTCGTCATTGTCCGTTCCGAGTTCGACCGCACACGCACGCGCCCGTGGCATCGTCAAAACCCTGTTTTAAAAGTGTGCGTAAAACTTTCTCTGATTGGGTTGAGATTTGACGTGCGGTCTTATTTTAATACAGGCAGACCGCCTGTCAAATTTCGTCGCGATCGGAGGCCGTATGGTACCCGAACGGTCGACCGTAGCGGCGCCGTATTCGGTCTATCGTCGGACGTTTTTCGGTATTTTAAAAATATGTTGCCAGGTGCCCGTTTTCCCTCTCATTTCCGCCCAGCCCCTCTGCACAGTGCATCGACCCTACGCGCAGCCCAGTCCGAAAACCTCCCGGAACCCGAACCCGCCGGTCGTGACCGTTCGATCCGGATCAACCCTGTTTTACCGCAAACCGTCATCGGTTTGTCCATTGGACCACCTAAGCTAGTTTTTTTTATCGTCCGGTTTAGATTAGAGGGTCTGAAAAGACCCTAGACCTAAACCGATTTAGTCTAGATAGACCTACATAACCCAAATCAGACCGAAACCCTAGGATCCTCCCCTGTCCCAATCAACACCGCAACTTCCCACCTCAATTTCCCCATCTGGCCAACCCGCTGCGCCGCTTTCTCCTTGATCCCGCCCGCGAGTCAGCCAGCGAGAGCTCCCCTGCAACCTCCAAGATACAGCGCTCCAGTTCGAGAGGAGTTCGATCCAGCCGCCGCTGTTGACCAGCCGGTCGACCCCATGCCAAGGCCATGCCTCGGTCTTCTCTTCTCCTCCTCTGGTTCTCTCCTCCTCCCTCTCTCTTTCTCTCATCTCTCCCCCCTCTGTGTCGGGCTGACAGGAACGAGCGCATGGAGTCCAGCAGAGCCGGAGCTTCGCCCGCGCTAGCCCGGGAGGTCTTCATCACGCCGGCGGCCAGATCCGGCATGATTCCGGCTCAGCACCCGTGCTCAGTGCTCCTCCCTCGTGACCCATCCTTCCCTCTCCTCTAATCCTTCTCCTCTGTGTTGTTTTCCCCCTGTCAGGACTGAACGAAGGCGATGCAGCCCCGTCATGGATGCCTTCTCTGCCCTGCAGCTCGCCGTCTCACGTCGTTCCCGAGTGGATCCGGTAGGCCCTTGATAGATCAGCCCATTTCCGGCCTTCGTCAGCCCCGCCGAACCCCAAGCCCCGCCGAATCGGCGCCATCATCCCTTGGAATTGCCATGGGTGCAGGTCTCTGTATCCTTGTGAGCGCTGGAACTGAATATTTAGCCTTTTTCCCTAGATCTGTTATGGTTCAATAGCATAATTAGTGTCGCCACTCTATTTGTTTAACAATAGCTCCCTAGCCTAGTGGTTGTCTTCGTATGGAACGATCCAAGGGCTCCTGGGATCTAATCCCAGCTTGGCCCCATTATTTGTTTCCCGTGTTGTTGTTTTTATTTTTATTTTGCTGCACTAGTATTTAAAAAAAAAACATCGATTTTCTAACAACCGTAGCTTTAAGACCGTGGACCGGATCGAGACAAGTTATATATGAAACTTTACTAGAATTTCGCATAGATTAACAATTTCCAACTCTCATGCATGTTCAAGGCTGTTAGGGTTCTGTTTGTGTCGGTTTGTGTGTCGACGTGTTGGAAACGGTTTAGGTCATAACTAATTGTCCGTAGCTCCGTTGGAGATGTGCCATATATGTAAATTGACCAGAACGACTAGTAGAATCACGTGAACCACTTTGTTTTTCCGTTTAACAAACCTAAAATGTGATTAGGACAAATCTGGACAGAATTAAGATTTAACACGTGGGGTCATTTCGGAGAAGCTATTTGTCGTTTCCGACCTCATTTAAAATGTCTAGCTAGGTAGATTAATTTATGCTTCACCCCCTTGCGACGTTAACAACATTTTAAATATTGCCGTGTAAATTTACGGGAGTGAACTAAACAATTAAATGTGGAGTTTTGTCGATATGCAACCCGTTCCATATCGAGCTTCACTTAATGTGTAGTGTTTGATTGTTGTGATTGTCATGCCTTGCATTAGACCATTCATGCATCATATGTGTATGCATCGTGTGGTGAATATCGTGTGTTGATTTGTGTTTCCTGTTTGCTTCGCCTCGATAGAGTTCCGCAAGCGTGTCGGAAGTGAGGATCCATTCGACCATGTCGGTTCGTCTGCTTCATGGAGTCATTCTTCTTCCAAGCGGGATCTCAGGCAAGATGACCATTTCCCAGATACCATTACTATCATTGCCATGCTAGTTTTATCGCTTCTATCGTTTACGTCTCGTTGCCTACCACATGTTAAGTATCAACTTCTCAACAATGCCATGATTACCCTCAACCTGTTCGACCTAGCAAACCACTGATTGGCTATGTTACTGCTTGCTTAACCATGTTGTTAGTGTTGCTAGTTGCAGGTGTAGTTGCTTCCATGTGATAACATGGGTTCCTTGTCATATCACCATATGTTAATGCTATTTAATTTAATGCACCTATATACTTGGTAAAAGGTGGAAGGCTCGACCTTTCTAGCCTGGTGTTTTGTTCCACCTTTGCCCCCTTAGTTTTCGGCTACCGGTGATATGTTCCATAAATGAGCGCTCCTAACACGATCGGGGTTGTTATGGGGACCCCCTTGATAATTCGTTTTAGATTAAAGCTGGTCCGGCAAGGCCCAACATTGGTTCTACATTAGCCCAACATAATAATTTGTTAACACTGAAATGCATAGGGCGTCATGAACCCGATGAGTAATTTTACATAAACAGGGGGGCCAGTGCTGATGGTGTTGCTCCCAAACTGTCTGCCTGCGGGGCCACCATGGGGAAACTCGAGGTTTGGCACCCGTAGCTAGTTCCATCCGTCGTGTCCTGAGAACGAGATACGCGGCTCCTATCGGGATCGTCGACACGCCGGGCGGCCTTGCGGGATTAGTTTTACCTTTGACGAGATATCTTGTGCATGGGGATTCCGGTGATGCTTTGGGTAATCTCAGAGTTGAGGTTTTCCACTAGGGAGTCCGACGAGATCGCGAGCTTCGTGATTGAGGATTTCTATGCTGCTTGTTGTAATTTGTGATGGACTAGTTGGAGCACCCCTGCAGGGTTAAATCTTTCGGAAAGCCGTGCCCGCGGTTATGTGGCAACGTGGAAACTTTGTTTAACACTGGTTCTAGATAACTTGAAGTTATCTTAACTAAAACTTGCCAACTGTGTGCGTAACAGTGACTGTCTCTTTCGTGAGTTCCTTCTCCGATCGGGGACACAGTGGGGTTATGTCTGACGTAGGTAGGTGTTCAGGATCATTCATTTGATCATCAGTAGTCTCGTCCGCTACGCGTAGATCTTCCCCCTCTTATTATTTTCTTGTACTCGTAAGTTAGCCACTAAACATATGCTTAGCCGCTGCTGCAACCTCACCACTTAACCATGCCTCACCCATTAAGCTTTGCTAGTCTTGATACCTTTGGAAATGAGATTGCTGAGTCCCCTGTGGCTCACAGATTGCTACAACACCAGTTGCAGGTACAGGTAAAGGTTACTTGACGCGAGCGCGTTGATTGTTCATTTGGAGTTGCTTCTTCTTCTTCTTCTTCTTCATCGATCTAGGATGGGTTCCACGCCGGCAGCCTGGGATAGCAGGGATGGACGTCGTTCTTATTTTGTCGTTTGTTTTCGTCCGTAGTCGGACCCTGCTCTTACTCTTGATGAATATGTAATGTACTGATGTGACTCTGATGTAGCTTGTGGCGAGTGTAAGACAATTCTATATATCTCTTCTTTTCAGTACATGTACTTGTAATGATATCCATTCTTGCGACACGACGAGATGCGCTTCTATCCCTGACGAGGCCCTCGTGCCAAATTGAGGATAGGGTCGCATCTTTGGCCTGACAAGTTGGTATCAGAGCAGTACCGACCTAGGAGCCCCCTTGATTGATCGAACTTGGCCGAGTCGAGTCTAGTGAAAAACTATTTGAGTTTAGTTATATATCGGAGAGTAGGATTCTTTTTTCTCCTCTTCTATGCTTTGGTGAGGAATCTTGACGTAATAATTTAATTCTACTCCTCTTCTCACTCAAATTTTTTTTAGGATCAGGCGGATATTTTTGGAATCTATATGATGCCGATGTGACGGAGTTCTGTCTTGGTGCCTCCTATCTGCTCTAAGTCTAAGGGGAGTTGAGCTCCAGGGGATTCTCGAGCACGTCGTTATCATTCAGATTTCTTAATGTCTCAGTACGAAGGATGTTCGTAATTGCTTCAATATAGTGGTGAGATAACCCCGATGTCCCTAGTACTGGTGCAGATTGTTCGGGAGTACTGTCATACTTTGTATCGTTGTGATCACGAGGGTCTGTTGTAGATGAAGGTCCGAGATTCTGGTCGTGTGTTGACGGATGTGATACAAGTAACGGGTTAGTATAGGAGTTGTGTGATATTACTCCTTGTATCCGTGTACCAGATTGCATGACCAGATATTTCGGGAATTCATAGGTGGGAATTCAAGTAGTTACTTATAGGACATTCTTCCAACAAATGCATGATGTTAGGTTGGGGTTCGACATCTAGTGGATTCGTTTGTTCACGGTCGACTTACAGCGGTACACGTTGTGTCTTAAAGAGTCCTTGTAGCTTGCTACGACTCGGGGACGCTTCGTATGTCGGGTGCACTGCCTTGCACTTGATGACTACTGTAAAATCGAGCCCGTGCGATCCTGTCCACGAAAATATCGAACGGAAATCTTTCTCATGAGTTTGTTCTGGCTTGTTTCATAAGCCGCACCCTTTATTTTGTTGGAATATGGTAATTTAAGTTGCTTCGATGTCAAGTGGTGATTTCAGATCTTTCTAGTGGTGTTCTCATATTTTTATGTGAATGCTAATTCTTTTGCTGAAATCAATTCTCTTGTTATTTCTTATCAACCGGAGTCGTCATATCAATTCCTTTCCAACCGCTGTGCTTCTCTTCAGTAATTCCATCCTCTCCAATTTTTTTTTGCAAGATCATTCTCTCATTTATTTCGGAGTTCATCTCATATGTCCCAATTTGTCTTTGTTTTTCCTGCCCTCCCACCCTTTTCTTCAGTGATTGGATTTTTATCCAAGAGTTTTCTTTCTTGTGCTTCCGCTATCTTTTCTTCCATGTCCTATCCGGTGGTTCATTGTGAAGATTCTCAGGAGATTCATGTTCCTCTTTATTCATTCTTGTTATCTTTTCTGGTGAATTTAATTTAATTATTCGTGTCTTCATATCCTATTCATCCTTGTAATTCTTCCTATGTTGGAGATTCTTATCAGCCTATCCTGTTATTCATTCATCTCCTTTTTATCCGGTGTGTTGAAGATATCTCAGTAGTTTCGTGTTTTCAACTCTTTTTATTATTTCGAGGTGCAAACCTCATCTAGTGTTCTTTGTACCGGTGCAATATCTCTCTTCTAAGGAATCCTTTCGACGGTGGTTTCTTTGAGTGGGCCCATAACCCACAGGTTTTCCCAGGATCTTTCGTGACTCTTTAATCTTTTCCGGAGATCTCTAAATCTTTTCAACTATGACGTAAGTATGATTTCATCAGTCATATCCCTTCTTCAAGATCTATTTGAATTAATTCTCATATTGGCTCAACATTTCATTCTTCTTTATTTTGGAGTGTCTCATTATCCTTGGTGCTGTTTCTCGTCATCATTCTCAGTCTTGCTCCATTCTTGTGAAGATTGTCATTTCAGCTTTGTGCCATCATCTTAATTGTTGTCAGTCATGAGTAATCCCTTTCTTGCTATCCGGTGCTTTTCTGAGTTGTTTTCATTCTCGTTCCTCCGAAGGCCATCATTTTAGAAGATTCTTCATTCTCAGCTTTCAGCTTTCGTCCTCAATTCTTCTCCATTGCTGTCTCTTCGTTCGTCTCTCGGTTATTCCGGTGCCTTGTTCTAGTTTTTCTCTCAGGTGGCTCATGATCTCTTCGTTCTCATGTTTCTCCATTGATTTTTGGTTTTCCATTCAACTGTGAATTCTTACCGGTGCTTACTTCAATTATGCCTCGAGTGGTGCTTATCTCTCTGTGCCTCTTCAAGATTCATTTCTAGTAGAATAAGTGATATGCTAAACCCGTTGCTTGTCATCAATTAAACTTGATGAAGGATAAGCATAACTTAATTCTTATTCTTGTGCATAGTAATATGAATTCTTCTTCCGGTGTGGCTCATGGTTTCAATTCTTTTCTCATGTGCCTATCTTTCTTTTCCGGAGTTGCAAGTTTTATCAAGTATCTCTTTGTGAAGCTTCATCTAAATCTTGGCAAGGTCATAATCTGATTCTTTTCTACCTTCATAGCGTTGCATCATTCATTTGTATACGGAGGTCCGTCATGGTGGTTCATCAAGGTTTCAATCCTTTCTCAAGTGTTCTTCAAGATTCTTGTTCCAGAACCTCAAGTATCCATTATCTTGCATTCCCAAGTGCATTGTTCTTCCTTTATCCTTTGAGGTGGTATTATAGCACTCTTGTTAGTGTAGGAGCCTCGAAGAGTTTTCCTTTCAAGAATGAGATAATTAAACCCACCAATTCTATGGTCATGAGATATTTCAACCCATGATTTCTTCATTGAGTTATCTTGGTTTGGATTCACCTAAAGCCTTTCCTATGGATTATTGCTATCATGGTGCTTGTCATTAATCCAAGTTCTCAACGTATCCTCTTGGTGTAAGAAGTTTTGATTTCTTTTAGTGGTTGGTTGTCACCTCATAGATGTTGAGATGATTTTCATAAGCCCACTACTATCTTGTTTTTCATTGGTGGTTTTCCAACCACTATGTCAATTCTCTGTCCGGAGGCTCTTCAACTCTATTGTGATGATAGTTGTCATTCTTTTCTTCATTCTCTTCTTCCGCTTGACCTAGTTCCTATTCTATTGTTCCGGAGGCATTGTGATGTTGCTCATTTGGGTCAATCTCGTTGTTCTATCATGATCATGGTGTTCCCTTGCTCTATTTAGTTGTTTGTTATGAATATTGTCTAATTCTCTATTCTTATCGAATTTTTTGTCCCATTTTCCTACCGAAGTGCTGCCGAAATTTTCCATGAATTCTTGCTTCTTTCTCATATCAGTCGTCATCTCTTTGCAACCTTCAAGGATTGTTGGTTTCACTCGTTTGTCAAAGAAGCGACTAAGTTTTTACCTCTTGTTCTTTCTCATCCTCTTCCCCCTTCATTCTTGGATCTCGGGGCGAGATCCTCTTGTAGTGTAGGAGAGTTGTGACAGCCCGATGCCGACGTTCTAGAAGATTCCCCTTCTATACCGTTCTCGTCGTGTGGTTATTTTAATTTGTTGCATCATCATCGCTCCCGCCCGCGAGTCAGCCAGCCAGAGCTCCCCTGCAACCTCCAAGATCCAGCGCTCCAGTTCGAGAGGAGTTCGATCTAGCCGCCGCCGTTGACCAGCCGGTCGACCCCATGCCAAGGCCATGCCTCGGTCTTCTCTTCTCCTCCTCTGGTTCTCTCCTCCTCCCTCTCTCTTTCTCTCATCTCTCCCTCCCTCTGTTTCGGGCTGACAGGAACGAGCGCATGGAGTCCAGCAGAACCGGAGCTTCGCCCGCGCTAGCCCGGGAGATCTTCATCACGCCGGCGGCCAGATCCGGCATGATTCCGGCTCAGCACCCGTGCCCAGCGCTCCTCCCTCGTGACCCATCCTTCCCTCTCCTCTAATCCTTCTCCTTTGTGTTGTTTTCCCCCTGTGAGGACTGAACGAAGGCGATGCAGCCCCGTCATGGATGCCTTCTCTGCCCTGCAGCTCGCCGTCTCGCGTCGTTCCCCAGCGGATCCGGTAGGCCCTTGATAGATCAGCCCATTCCCGGCCTTTGTCAGCCCCGCCGAACCCCAAACCCCGCCGAATCGGCGCCATCATCCCTTGGAATTGCCATGGCCGCAGGTCTCTGTATCCTTGTGAGCGCTGGAAATGAATATTTAGCGTTTTTTCCCTAGATCCGTTCTGGTTCAATAGCATAAGTAGTGTCGCCTCTCCATTTGTTTAACAATAGCTCCGTAGCCCAGTGGTTGTCTTCGTATGGAACGATCCAAGGGCTCCTGGGATTGAATCCCAGCTTGGCCCCATTATTTGTTTCCCATGTTGTTTTTTTATTTATTTTGCTGCACTAGGATTTCTGAAAAAAAACATCGATTTTCTAACACCCGTAGCTTTAAGACCGTGCACCGGATCGAGACAAGTTATATATGAAACTTGACTAGAATTTCGCGTAGATTAACAATTTCCAACTCTCATGCATGTTCAAGGCTGTTAGGGTGCTGTTTGTGTCGGTTTGTGTGTCGACATGTTGGAAACGGTTTAGGTCGTAACTAATTGTCCATAGCTCCGTTGGAGATGTGCCATATATGTAAATGGACCAGAACGACGAGTAGAATCACGTGAACCACTTTGTTTTGCCGTTTAACAAACCTAAAATGTGATTAGGACAAATCTGGACAGAATTAAGATTTAACACGTGGGGTCATTTCGGAGATGCTATTTGTCATTTCCGACCTCATTTAAAATGTCTAGCTAGGTAGATTAATTTGTGCTTCACCCCCTTGCCACGTTAACAACATTTTAAATATTGCCGTGTAAATTTACGGGAGTGAACTAAACAATTAAATGTGGAGTTTCGTCGATATGCAACCCGTTGCATATCGAGCTTCACTTAATGTGTAGTGTTTAATTGTTGTGATTGCCATGCCTTGCATTAGACCATTCATGCATCATATGTGTATGCATCGTGTGGTGAATATCGTGTGTTCATTTGTGTTTCCTGTTTGCTTCGCCTCGATAGAGTTCCGCAAGCGTGTCGGAAGTGAGGATCCGTTCGACCATGTCGGTTCGTCTGCTTCATGGAGTCATTCTTCTTCCAAGCGGGATCTCAGGCAAGATGACCATTTCCCCAGATACCATTACTATCATTGCCATGCTAGTTTTATCGCTTCTATCATTTATGTCACGTTGCCTACCACATGATAAGTATCAACCTCTCAACAATGCCATGATTACCCTCAACCTGTTCGACCTAGCAAACCACTGATTGGCTATGTTACTGCTTGCTTAACCATGTTGTTAGTGTTGCTAGTTGCAGGTGTAGTTGCTTCCATGTGATAACATGGGTTCCTTGTCATATCACCATATGTTAATGCTATTTAATTTAATGCACCTATATACTTGGTAAAAGGTGGAAGGCTCGACCTTTCTAGCCTGGTGTTTTATTCCACCTTTGCCCCCTTAGTTTTCGGCTATCGGTGTTATGTTCCATAAATGAGCGCTCCTAACACGATCGGGGTTGTTATTGGGACCCCCTTGATAATTCGTTTTAGATTAAAGCTGGTCCGGCAAGGCCCAACATTGGTTCTACATTTGCCCAACATAATAATTTGTTAACACTGAAATGCATAGGGCGTCATGAACCCGAGGAGTAATTTTACATAAACACGGGGGGCCAGTGCTCATGGTGTTGGTCCCAAACGGTCTGCCTACGGGGCCACCACGGGGAAACTCGAGGTTTGGCACCCGTAACTAGTTCCATCCGTCGTGTCCTGAGAACGAGATACGCGGTTCCTATCGGGATCGTCGACACGCCGGGCAGCCTTGCTGGATTAGTATTACCTTTGACGAGATATCTTGTGCATGGGGATTCCGGTGATGCTTTGGGTAATCTCAGAGTTGAGGTTTTCCGCTAGGGAGTCCGACGAGATCGCGAGCTTCGTGATTGAGGATTTCTATGCGGCTTGTGGTAATTTGTGATGGACTAGTTGGAGCACCCCTGCAGGGTTAAATCTTTCGGAAAGCTGTGCCCGCGGTTATGTGGCAACGTGGAAACTTTGTTTAACACTGGTTCTAGATAACTTGAAGTTAACTTAATTAAAACTTGCCAACTGTGTGCGTAACCGTGATTGTCTCTTTCGTGAGTTCCTTCTCCGATCGAGGACATGGTGGGGTTATGTCTGACGTAGGTAGGTGTTCAGGATTATTCATTTGATCATCAGTAGTCTCGTCCGCTATGCGTAGATCTTCCCCCTCTTATTATTTTCTTGTACTCGTAAGTTAGCCACTAAACATATCCTTAGCCGCTGCTGCAACCTCACCACTTAACCATGCCTCACCCATTAAGCTTTTCTAGTCTTGATACATTTGGAAATGAGATTGGTGAGTCCCATGTGGTCACAGATTACTACAACACCAGTTGCAGGTACAGGTAAAGGTTACTTGACGCGAGCGCGTTGATTGTTCATTTGGAGTTGCTTCTTCTTCTTCTTCTTCATCGATCTAGGATGGGTTCCAGGCCGGCAGCCTGGGATAGCAGGGATGGACGTTGTTCTTCTTTTGTCGTTTGTTTTCGTCCGTAGTCGGACCCTGCTCTTACTCTTGATGAATATGTAACGTCTGATGTGACTCTGATGTAGCTTGTGGCGAGTGTAAGCCAATTCTATATATCTCTTCTTTTCAGTACATGTACTTGTAACGATATCCATTCTTGCGACACGATGAGATGCGCTTCTATCCCTGACGAGGCCCTCGTGCCAAATTGAGGATAGGGTCGCATCTTCGGCATGACACAACACTAGTGGGAAAATCCTAATGTGCTCACGCTAACTAAATTGCTTTGTCCTGGCCCTGGTGCGCATGCAACACTGCTTGGGGAATCCTACATATGACAGAGAGATTTATACCCAAATCCTACTTTGGAGGTAAATTATTGATTAACTGGAAGAGTGAACCAGCACACCTGAACCTGGTGGAGGAGGAAGTTACATGGCTGCTTCGTCTCGAACAACAACAAGGTTGTCCACTAGTCGTTCTTTCGAGGAGGAGGACATGGCTACCAGCGCCGGACCCAATGTCTGAAACCTTCCACTAGTCATTCCTTCGAGGAGGAGGACATGGCTACCAGCGCCAGATCCAACGCCTGAAACCCTAGCCATGGAAGGAGGGCCGCGGGTGGGCTTCGGTTGCGTCGAGCGCGGGATCAAGCCGGATGGGAGTGCGTCGTGGTGTGAGGGGGCCTCGGGCCGTGCTTTGCGGTGGTGGGATTTGTTGGACGTCACCTGAATCTTTCGCCGCTGGTGGCACAACGAGGAGCTTCTTGAAGAGGCAGTTGTGGGACGCGAGAGGTATGGGTGGGTGGGGGATGCGGCAGATCCGACAGCCACTAGAGCTGCGAGGTGCGAGCAGGGGGCCGGCGGCGAGGTGGGTTGGAGGAGGAAGATGAGGCGATCGGTGGTAGAAATTTCGGAGAGACTAGGGGAACTGGGGGCTTCTTCTTGCGCTTCTCTCTCCCCTTTTCTAGTTTTTTCTACCCTCTGTTCTGTTTTTTTAATCTATACCATGATAGGGCCATCAGGTGCAAATCTACAACGCATATGCTGCATCGCTTATATGCATATCTATTGTAAATTGTGCAACACATTGTTAAAATGTTGTACAATTTATGTTGCTTTAGGGAGGGTATTCTTGTAGTGAAACTCCCTTGTGCCCCTCCACCTTGATATCGCCCACAACCTAAAGGTGTTCTCTACGTAGACTCCGGCAGGGTAGAGCCTCTCCGGCATGGGGGGGAGCGGTAGGTGCTGCCATTGTACTGCATGGTCGCTTCGCTTGGGGTTGGTGGCTTCGAGTTTGCTTTGTGGAGAAGAAGGAGGGCAGATGGGAGAGGATGGGATATGGATGAGTGTGAGAGGAAGAGGAAGACAATAGGTGGCTTAAATAGCCCTAGTGCGATGTGTTGATTCATTGATTTCAGACCCGATTACACCGTGGAAGTAATGACTTGGAGCAGGTAGCCGGGCGGCGGTGGGTGGCATCGGGAGTGTGTACACGCGTGGGAAACCAAAGGTTGCTTCAATCGCGATGATGCGATGTTTAATCGTTGCACGCGTCTGTGGCGTCGGTCAGGGGTAGGGCTGTCACGCCTGCTCGATCTTGTCTCTGCGTTTATGTGTGCATGCATACATCATAGGCTGCTCGCGCGCATGCATGCAATGTAGTGTGCCGACTAGGGCCTGGTTAGAGGCAAGCAAGGCAACGTTCGATCCAGGGGTCTAACGGGTGGGATTCTTTTATCAAAGCCCAATGGCGCGCGTGCATGCATGCATGCTACCCAGCCCACTCGTCCCATTCGAGTATAGAATAAACACCGCAAAAAAGCGTTTTCGAATCCAGCCAATCATAACGCAGAACGATCCTCACACGGATCAGTAACGTAGCCCTAGTGCCTGATCCAGACCATCCACTAAGAGAGATCCAACGGCGCGGGAGGGTGCGGGGTTTTAGATGGGGTTTGAGGGGTTTTGGGAGGATTTTGATGGCTAGGGTTAAGCATAACTAATTAAAAAATCAGAAAAATATGAAACTTGCACCCATCGTCTTTTTATGTGACTGAGTTACTCGGAAAATTAAGAAACTTGGTCTATAGGTATTTTCATGAAAAACACTTCACAAAACATAGTTATCATGAATGAGGTTGCATGGGATTGAAGCTAGGGTTTGGGGCTAAGAATGTCATAGTTTATCCAAACGATCTCATATTGGGCATGGAACCTATATTTGCACACTAAATGTCAAGTTTTGATTTTTGGCTCATTTAGAAAAAGGTCGATTTTTTTTTGCTTAGGAATGGGGTGTGTTTAGCCTATCTTCGGAGCTCATTTGAAGCACATTTTTCATGACTAGTGTTTCACATCAACAGTAAGTGCTCAGATTGATTGCTTAACATGCCTAATATTTGAGAAAGCATTGTAACATCAGTACCACATACTAAACAATTTCAAATTTCAATTTTGGGTCTAATTTGAAATTCGACCAAAATATGAATAGCATTACACAAATACCATATTACACAAATTGGGGAAAGTTTGTTATTCTACATCACACATCACCAATACACAAGTTTGACAAAAGAAGTTTTCACTTGTAGTTCTTACGAGTCAATTTCTTCTTCTTAGCACTTCTTGATCCTATCACACCTAGTTCACTCAAGCTCTTGGTTTTCTTCACTCGACTAGCTCAGACAGCTTCAGTTGGCACCACAACATCTACATTAGGCTCATTTTGCACAATATCAACTACAATAGCTTCAATTATTACTAGTAGAAAAAGGCCCATTTGTCCCGGTTCTAGATGCCCATTAGCCCCGGTTTTGGAACCGGGAATAAAGGGCCTGGACTAAAGGCCCAAAAATTTAGTCCCGGTTGGCTTATGAACCGGTCCCAAAGGATCTCCACGTGGCTATTGTGGGGAGCCGAGGCACGCGGAACTTTAGTCCCGGTTGGTCACACCAACCGGGACCAAATGGCATCCACGCGTCAGCATCTAGCTGGAGCTAGGTTTTTTTTTGAATGGGGGTTGGGGGGTTTTGGAGGGTTAATTTAGTGGTTTCATATTGTGTTAGCTAGCTAATATAGAGAAGTGTCCTCTCTTTCTCCGTGCTTGGTCGACGCTAACTACTACACATATAGAAATAACTTGACGCTAGCTAATAAGAAAATGAAGGAAACAATTTACAATCCCTAACATATTATACAATATAACATCTTTTACAATCCCTAACATCATCTAATTAAGATCCAATCACAAATCCACATGGTATTGTCCGTCTTTAGGTATGACGTGGTCAAGAAAGAATCCCGTCAATTCCTCTTGAATTGCTCGTATGCGATCATATGGTAAGAGTTCACCCCGCATCTGGTAGATCTAATTTAAATAAGGGGGGGGTCAATACATGCATATATATGAATAAAACTCAACACAACTGATGGAAATATATAAAATAAAATTGTGAATATTATTTACGTACTTCAAATAGTTCCTTAGAGAAGCCCCGCTCAGAGGTCAAGTGACGAATGAACTCGCATACGTAGTATCCACATAAAACAGTCCCTTCTTCCTGGTACATATACTTTACGAGAATAGAGTTCAATCAAACTGATAAGCAAGCATGGTAATGATATATTGATGAAATTTTGAATCAATTAGAGATGCGCGGAACTAGCTAGTACTACTTACGTTGGGGTGCGTAAATCACAACACTTTGTTTAGACCGGGAACCTTATTGGCGAACTTCTTCCAAACCCTGCCACGCAAAGAAAATGATTACTTGGTACCAGCCCATGAACAAAAATTGCATGCCGATATGGTCCCGGTATTTACTGGACTTACTTCTCGAGCATTGCAGTCATGTCCGCATAATCCTCTTCGGTTTTGCGTGTCGAGTCTAAGAGAATTACTAATGCGCTGCCAACGTCAATGGTAGCAGAATAAAGTGGTATCTACGCACGCATATATAACTCATCAATTACATTACTTAACCTCGAGTAAGCGAAACCGAGTATACAGAGAAGACGACAACACTCACTTGAAGTTGTAAGGAAAGATTATTTCCCTTTGTTTTGATGTATAAGGAACGCGTTTAGCAAGTTCTCCTCGGTCTCTTTGATTGAGTTTTGTACCGTCAATTCATTTACGATATCTGGGATAATGAACCCAACGTCGATGATTCCTACTTTTTTTAATTCGACAATCTTCAATTTGCATAATATATATGGTGAGGATAATTATATATACATGCAATGAACAAGCTGAGCTAGAGACTTAACTAGAGAAGTAATACTTACAGACAGTAGGAATTCATGAGTTGTTTGTCGAGGGCCAGTTGGTTGTATAATTGAAATAACTCCTAAAATTGAATAGGAATCACGGGAAGTCCAATGAATTCATGCTCTGGTTTCACTCCACATACATAGTGTCTTTCTCATACTCCCTGCAGGTTTTCATGTACCACTCATGCAATTTGTGCATCATCGTTGTTAGAGGAGGATGACCAGATTTGTCGAGAGGCTTCCCGCGCACGTATTTATATTATTCTTTTGTTACCTCAATCGTTTCAAAAATTACATCATCCCCCAAGTAATCATAAGGATTGGTACCGGGCACCATCCCCGGATGATTAGCAACGACGATATCGCTAGACACCTTGAGCAGGGGGCACGATTGCTTCTCCTGTTGGCCGAGTTGGGGAATTGTTTTCCCACTTCTCCTTGCACCAGTGGAAGTAGTTCCCGACTGCCGCGCTTGTGCATATGTCTTTTTAAGAACGCTGTCATAGTTGGAATCCGGCGGAGGCAGTGGTGGTCACTTCAGTTGATTGATAGTGCGCTCCACTTTCACCGGATCCAGCTTCTCCTTCTAAGCTGGAGTTTTCTTTAAAAAATGGGCCCTCAATTCAGCACGACATATGTCCTCGTTTTCCTGCTTGGTCATCTCATATGGTAACTTTTCCAGAGGCTTGAGAGATGGACCGTATTTCCCTCCTCTCCTTGTACTGCTAGCCGCCGGAGAGAAGGAGGCGTATCTCTTTCGCTTGAGAGAAGGAGGCGGACTGCTCTAACGCGCCGGAGGAGCCGGAGCGGCAGCGTTTGTCTTTAGACGTTGCCGACGAGGCGAAGGAGGAGGCGAACTGCTCTGACGCGCCGTAGTAGCCGAAGGAGGAGGTGAAATTCCCTCACGCGTCGGAGGAGCCGGAGAAGGAGGCGGAGTGCCCTGATCACTCGCCAGAGGAGGGGGAGGAGGCGGAGTGCCCTGATCACTCGCCGGAGAAGGAGGAGGAGGAGGAGGCGTCCAGTTTGGAAGCTTGATGAACTCCTTCTGCCATAGACATGTACTCCTCAAAGCACGAACCAACTGATTCTCCCCTTCACCTGTAGGGTGGTCAAGCTCAAGCTCCTCAAATCCCTCCATTACTTGACCCACCATCACAACAACATAGCCATGTGAAATTGAAAGCCAGTGAAAAGTGTCGTTGGGTTGAGGAGATGCAATAGAGCCGACAGCCGCCTTGAAAGTGAGGTTCCGACATTTCATCATAAGCTCGCAATGTTGAGTCTCCGTTATAGTATCCCCGGGGTAGCTAGGAGCCGTGAAGTCATGCTAAACGGGCTCCGTGGAAGCCACGCTGCTTCTCCGCTGATATGGCGGGGTACCTTATGGGGTAGCTTCGTGCCACCGAGATGGTTGGCCGGCAACTCGCTGGCTCTCAAGTTCCCCAAGCTTTTGTAGTCTTGCTTGGATCTTCTGCATGTCGTTCAACTCCGCTTTGCTCTTTCTCTCCCGTCTTCTTTAACCGCCTGTGTCGGGAAACCCAACCTTCCACGGAACGGAGCCTGGTGTGCCTCGTGTTTGTCCAGGGTGCTTAGCATTCCCTAGGGCCTCAGTCAGCTCATCCTTCTCTATGTCGGGAATGAACGTCCCTTCCTGCGTTGCGGTGATATACTTCTGAAGATTGTTGATGGGTAGAGCAAGTTGCTCGTTCGTCCAACGACACTTCCCTGTTTCAGGTTCCAAAGTCCCCCCAACCCCGAAGAACCAAGTCCTTGAATGGTCTGGCCAGTTCAATATCTGTGGTTCGACCCCATTGGCAATCAGGTCATTCTCAGCTTTGTCCCAGAACGACCGGGCTTTGAGGTAGCCACCTGACCCCGTGTGATGGTGATATTGCTTCTTTGCGGCATTGTTCTTGTTTGTCTCTGACATTTTCTTACTCTTGTCCGATGTCTTGTAGGCCACAAATGCGGGCAGTGATCTCTTATCTTCTCAAATCGGACGATGAATTCTGGAGTCTCCCCTTTGTCGACAAACATCGATTTCAAATCATTCTTCCACCTCCTGAATAGATGTGCCATCTTCTTAAGAGCACACACCTTGACCAGTGGCTCTATAACTAGCTTATTTGGATCCTCCTCTGGCGGTAGGGTGAAATTTGCCTACAGCGCGGTCCAAAGATCATCTTTCTGCCTATCAGTGACATAATCACCTTGAGGGACGTCGTCGCCCTTAGGCTTATTCCATTGCTTGATGGTGATCGGGATGCTGTCCCTAACAATAGTTTCGTACTCAGCAGAAAATGCATCATTGGTCCGCTTGGGTTGAATCGGTAGGCCATCATCCGCGAGTGTTGTGATCGTGAACTTTTCATCCATGCGCAACCTTCTCTTCGGGCCTTGTCTCTTTACCGAAGTTTGGCTCGATCCGGAGGGCTATAAAATAAGAAAGAAGAGTTAATATATGTACATACCTTTGGGCTTAATTAATATATACCTCGCCGGACTTTGCAACAGCTCCGTCCTCCGTACGATCACCGTAGCCGTCATCATGGTCTCCTTCTTCCTCCGAGATTTGGTAACTGGAGCCATCATGATCATGTCCTTCCTCCTCCATTGTTCGATCACCCGAGCCGTCATCCTCTCCTTCCAGGCCATCAGTGTCGTTGAGATATGACAAGAAATCACCTCCGTCGACGATTATCTCCCCCAGCAACTGGTCTTGTTCCAAGTCTCTTTGATCCATAATTTCTGCAAATATTTCAGCTCCTTGTATGAATAACCGAATTACACGAACTTCTATGTTTTAAACATGGACAAACTTTTTTATATTTCATTTCCAAATGTGAAATAGTTCATAGATGTACGTTGTGATATATAATGCAATAGATCTTGAGAGGAAAAAAGGTTTTCTTTCAGTTACAACCAATAATCAACTTAATACATCTCGAATTTTATCGAATATAATCTCGAATACATCTCGAGTATAACCTCTTCCTCACGGTTCATCATCTAACTGATCACCCAAAGAGATGTCGTTGTACTGAGGCACAGGCAGTGGAAACACAGAGAGAAGGAACCATAACAGGACAATAGCTCGGGTGAGATCCCTGAAGAACCTACCAGGTATTGGAGAACCTGGCGTCCAACGCAACGAAGTAGCGACGGATGTGTTCGTCCTCCTCCCTCACACGGCGAAGTACCTCCTCATCGGGGGTCGGTTGCCTCCGCACCGGAAGTGGCCCACACGACCGCCACCAAAGAAGCTCCGGGTCGACGACGGGAGCGTGAGTCCTCCCCAAGGTGCGCCCCAGAAAGTAGCACCTCCCAGTGCGAGCCCGGCGGAGCCCAGTCCCGCACATGCTGGCGCCTATCAAGCAGGTGGTCGCCACCGAGTCGACGACGAGGATGCGGGATGGGCATCGTCGACGTCGAGAACAATTTCTACAACTATTTAAAGCCCTACTATTTAAATAATAAATCTGGAATTAATATATGTCATTGATGATTTGTTTGTAAATTCCAATTTAATTAGGTAGCAATGGGCAGGAATAGAGAAACAAATTTGCAAAATCTTTGACTCATCTTTTACCTCAAAAAAAGAAATCTAAAACTAAACCTAAAATACATCTAAAACTAAATTTGCAAAAGCTTTGACTCATCCAATTTAATATGAAATCTAAAACGAAATTACATCTAAAACTAGCAATCTATACTTATACTACTTTGTGGCTCTCTAAAAAATCCCACGTTAATTAGATTTTATGAGCCGTTAATCTGGTGGGACCGAATTATTACGGTGTAGATCGATTCTTGATCTGCTAGATAAAAATACGTCATCCCACCTGATTTTTTTAAAAGATCTCGGTAAATAATAGTAGTTGAAGTATAGAGGATCCAACCTAATCTCTTCAGTTTTTTCTGCCTAAATCACACACATCACGTCCTAAACAAGACCCAATCTCTCACGCAAGTGTTTTTTTTCTGGCTCAAGCTGTCCCAATCTTTCATGTATCCTTTTTTCCCGGGCTCTCCTTTCTCTATTCAGTTAATCGAAAATTATGTGGCTTTCTCATCTACAGTATGACTCCAAAAGAAAACACATACCTAATCTCCTGTGGTGCTGTTCAATCCATCGACTGCCTGATATTACGTCCGCCGGGACTGTCATGGGCGGCTCTACTTGAAGTCCTGCCGCGGACTCTAATGTGACATCTTTCTCGAGCTTTTCCTGGTGCGGACGCCACCTGCCGCAGGACATTGCTATCACGTCTAATTTCGTAAGACAAAGAGACGATAGCAAGCACGTATGGTTGCCTGCACCGATGCCCACTTGCTAGAGAAGCTGTAGGAACAGAAGCATTGTTTTATCTGATGATATCACCTTCCAAGTCCGTTGATGTTGTTCGCATCTATCTCAGGTAACTGCTCCTCCTCAGCTTGGATGTGAAAAATTGTCTCCTGTTTGTGTAAAGCCTTGCCCTATCCATGTTGGCATCAACACATCTCTAGGTCGTTCATTTCCTCCAGGTCCTGGAGCCAGTGATCAACTACAAAACATGATCTTGGGATGATAAACTCCATGACTAGAACGTGCTGTGGTGATTCACTTTGCCACCAGTCCAAGGTCAGATGTTGCCTCCTCAAATGATTCTTTTGGTAGGATGGGCGCATTAATTTTTTCTGTATCCATCTCTTTGATTATGTAATAAGCATATCCTGTACAAGAGGTCACTGCAGAATTTATGATCCACGTTTTGCAGCTTTAGGAGTTCCCAGTAAAATATGTTCACGCTATATATATTTTATTTTTTCACTAGCTAGATGCCTGATTAAATCCCCGCTGGAGCAACTACCAAAGATGTTCAAGCAAGAGGACCTGATCACCATGTGTCACAGTTAGCCACAGTATATGGTACGTACTGATCTACAAGCACCAATAAAAACACGTCGGCTCTTTATATATAACATGAAAATACTTGAGGAAGGATTATAATATGTACTTACATTACAGGGTTTTTGGTTGACATTAAGTAACTGTTGTCCAAATAGAGGGGCGGTTAGTGTCAAACTACTAACATGGAGCACATGATTGGAGGTAATGCCATATCGTTATGTATGCCTTTCTTTCCACAAGATGGCGATATTTACTGATAGTTATATTTTATTAATTAGCACAATATAAAGTAAAAGTAGTACTACTACCACATATTTATAAACTTTTACTATCAATTCCACCGATTAGCCTTTTGTAGTGCCATGGTGTACTACTGTAATATATTAAGTTACCTCATGCTTTCCCTTGCAAGTGTAATTAACTATAAGTATGAATTTAATGTCATTTTGTGATGGTTCTCATATTCTAGCCGGTTCGTGGAAGCGACGGAGGATCCATTGTTCCCGATAACGATTTTCTTGGGTAGTATAGGTACTGATGTTGCTGGATTAATCCATCTATTTTAGTTCGACAGCATGTGAATCATATATCATATTACCAAGCTCTTTTGTTAGATCAATTGTTGTCCGGTCACCCGCTAAAAATATGTTGTCTGGCACTTGCAATCTGCTGTCCTCCTTTCATGTTTTCTTTGTCTTCTCAACAAGGAAATCTCATATGTACTTTTGATATAAATTATTAAAACCGTTAATATTATGTACATCATTCCAGTATATATGCATGGTTTGTCAAATGAGAAGTCAACCCATAATTTGATTATGGACGTTTGGCAGACTCACCAGTGTTGATCAATCAACGCCTGCAACAGCATAGCATGTACACGTGCCAAGACTCAAGGCACATGTGTCCAATTGTAGGTACGTAAAGATATGTATCTAACAGTTTTACATAGTCAATGATGAGCATATAGAGATGCACTAGCCTTCATCAGGGTTGTGCTGATGTTTCAAGCTATCCAAATATTTTCTCTTATTGGCTCTGTTAATTAGCACTTCAACCCTGAATTGAGATTGCATCCATATGTACTACAAATCCATGTCTCCTTAATTTCTCTCCACCTCTTTCTGCATATATGTGTGATGGCGCACACAAAGTAGTTGAGTAGACTATGCTTCTGGTCAAAGATGAATACACCATAGGATGAGGATCGACGATTGATGTGGTATGTGTTCGTATTTAATGCTACATGGGAAAGTTATTATTTTTTGTTTTTGTAATTATGTTTATCTCTGAAATAGATGAACAATAGAATAGATAATTTTTCTGATTTGAGGTGGCCTCTGAAAAATGCGTTCCTATGACTATGAATAGTTTTACAAGGATAATGTGCATCCCTTAATAAGTATTTTATTATAATTTGTATTGAAGACTCGGGGAAACGAGATGGGATTGACCGATCTCTGTTATAGTGTCCCCGCCCCCGCTATTACCAAGTGACCTAGGTTAATTAAACACCAAAGTAAACATTTTCAACTATACACACGTAAATACATGTAATTAGCAGTTTTATATTAGACAATGTAAGCATACAAAGAGATTCTTTAGCCTTCATCAGGGATGTGCTAATGATGTATATATGTACTATCTATGTTAGAAATTTAAATATTATACATATTCTAATATGTTGTTCAACTACATCCAATACACAATAGCTATATCCAATGATCTTTGCCATGATGTCCAACAAAATCTCTCTGGAAATTGTGGGGTCCTTCAAATTCAATATGTGATAAGGTTATTTGTTTAATTCTAGCTTATTTGTTTTATTGTTCATTAGTTTCTTACGTCCCTTGAATTAGGCGTGTAATTTCTTTATAAATTGTTTTTATTTACCCACCTAATCTGAAGGATATATGAAGTGTCAACCATATCAGGTATGTGCAAATCTCTTTGTTATTGTTTTCCCTAGATTGAGCTTATACAAGGGTATCATTATGAAAAACATAACACCTGCTAAGTTCGTCATTTGAGTACATATAAGCAAGTAGGAAATAGTTAGAAAACTTTGAATACTACTTAAATTATATGGAACTTTCTTGGTCATATTTACAAAGAACTTATATCAAGTTATCTTGGCACAAGGTATTTTCGGTGTCATCTCAATAATTGACGTGGTTACATCCAGCTGACTCATTTCTATTATATAATCTCCTATCAATCCGCATGTTCCATATCCTTACAACATGCATAATAAGATACAAAAATTAGCATGCCCGTGCGAATGCACGGGTTGACGACTAGTTTAATTAGGTAGCGGAGGAGCGCACCGGGGCCGATGGGCTCGGGGAGGCGACGACGACGACGACGACGGGCTCGGGGGCGACGACGATGGGCTCGGGGGCAACGATGACGGGCTCGGGGAGGCAACGACGAGGGGCTCGGGGCAACGACGAGGGGCTCGGGGGCGTTGACGACGGGCTCGGGGCGGCGACGACAACGTGCCCGGGGGCGGCAACGACGACGGGCTCGGGGACGTCGGCAACGACGAGGAGGACTAAATCGGGGGTGGCGACGGCGACGGCTCGGGGGTGGCGGCGACGACGAGGAGGAGGACGGGCTCGGGGCGGCGGCGACGACGGGCTCGGGACGACGGTGATGACGATGAGGACGGCCTCGGGGCAATGGGAAAGATTGAGGGAAGTTTCAACAACTCCCGCCTATATGCGAAAACCTTTGGTCCCCGTTGGAGGCAGAAACCGGGACCAATGCAACCCTTTCGTCATGGTTGGTGCCGCAAACCGGGACCAAAGGTCAATTTTCAGCAGCCCATAGGGTGGGATTAAGAGACCTTTAGTCCCGGTTGGTGCCACCAACCAACACGAAAGGGTGTCTTTCGTGTCAGTTGGTGGCACAAACACGGACTAAAGGCATGTGCTTGCCACAGCCGCGGTGCGATTGGATGTTTAGTCTCACCTCGCTAGCCGAGAGAGCTGGGGAGTGGTTTATAAGCGCTGGTGCGCAGACCCTGTCGAGCTTCTCTCAATTGCAGGCTTATGGGCCTAATGTGTCACTGCTTGTGGGCCTATTGGGCCTCCTGCGGGCCTGAATCCTGGCCCAATTCTCTAGTTGGATTTCTAGTCGTATTCAGGCCGTGGTGGCCTAGTAGGTGGCATTTTTTTTAAATCTAGTTTTTTTGTTTCGTTTTTTTACTTTATTTATTTTATTTTGTGAATAAGTTTACTAAAAAATAGATTTTTGAGTTATTCTTTTTTCCTGTTATTGAATATTACTGTGTTTTATCATTATATTCAATTTGATATGTTTTAGGTCATTTTAAATGTCTGTTTTAATAAAAAAAACAGATCTGTTACAAAAGGGTTTTCATTTTTTTGAACTTATTTGAACCCCAGACTTTTTATGTTCAAAATGCACCATTCAAGGCCACATCATCAATTTACAACACTTTCTCACTTCATTTGGTATTTTTCATGCATTTACTGATTTTTTTTGAGCTAAATGACCCAGAAATTGAAAAGCACTACAAATAAACTCTGAATAGGTTTAGAGTTCGCATGGTATCATCATTTCACCCACATAGCATGTGCTAAAAAGTTGAGAGGGTTGCGGCAAAAACTAGATGCACTTCGTGTACAAACCGGACAATCTCTTTCAAAGTATAAGAGTTTCTTACGAAAACTCATGTGTTACAAAAGGGAATTCATTTTTTGAACTTATTTGAACTCCACACTTTTGTGTGTGTTCAAAATCCACCATTCAAGACCACATCATAAAATTTTAACACTTTATGACTTAATTTGATATATTTCATGCATTTAGTGATTTTTTTGAGCTAAATGACCCAGAAATTGAAAAGCACTACAAATGAACTCTGAGTTGGTTGAAAGTTGGCATGGTATCTTCATTTCACCCAGATATGATGTGCTAAAAAGTTGAGAGGGTTGCGGCAAAAACTGGATGCACTTCGTGTACAAATCGGACAATCTCTTTCGAAGTATCACAGTTTCTTACGAAAACTCATCTGTTACAAAAGGGATTTCATTTTTCCGAACTTATTTGAACTCCGGACTTTTCGTATGTTCAAAATGCACCATTCAAGCCACATCATCAATTTTCAACACTTTCTCACTTCATTTGGTATTTTCCGTGCATTTACTCATTTCTTGAGCTAAATTACCCAAAAATTGAAAAGTGAACTCTGAATAGGTTGAATGTTGGCATGGTGTCATGATTTCACCCACATATCATGTGCTAAAAAGTTGGAGAGGGTTGCGGCAAAAACTGTATGCACTTCGTGTACAAATCGGACTATCTCTGTTACAAAAACTCATCTCTTACAAAATGGATTTCATCTTTTTGAACTTATTTGAACTCTAGACTTTTTGTGTGTTCAAAATGCACCATTCAAGGCCACATCATCAATTTTCAGCACTTTCTGACTTCATTTGGTATATTTCATGCATTTACAGATTTTTTTGAGCTAAATGACCCCAAAATTGAAAAGCACTACAAATGAAATCTGAATAGGTTTAAAGTTGGCATGGTATCACCATTTCACCCACATAGCATGTGCTAAGAAGTTGAGAAGGTTGCGGCAAAAACTGGATGCACTTCGTGTACAAATTGGACAATTTCTTTCAATGTATCAGGGTTTCTTACGAAAACTCATCTGTTACAAAATGGATTTCTATTTTTGAACTCCAGACTTTTTGTGTTTTCAAAATGCACCATTCAAGGCCACATCATCAATTTTCAACACTTTCTGACTTCATTTGGTATTTTCACGCATTTACTGTTTTTTGAGATAAATGACCCAGAAATTGAAAAGCACTACAAATGAACTCTGAATAGGTTGAAAGTTGGCATGGTATCATCATTTCACCCACATAGCATGTGATAAAAGTTGAGAGGGTTGGGGCAAAAACTGGATGCACTTCGTGTACAAATCGGACAATCTCTTTCGAAGTATCACGGTTTCTTACGAAAAATCATCTCTTACAATAGGGATTTCATTTTTTTGAACTTATTTGAACTCCAGACTTTTTGTATGTTCAAAATTAACCATTCGAGGCCACATCATCAATTTTCAACACTTCCTCACTTCATTTGGTATTCTTCATGCATTTACCGATTTTTGTAAGCTAAATGACCCAGAAATTAAAAAACACTACAAATGAACTCTGAATACCATGAATATGGTCGAAATGCATGAGACCATGAAATTAGCAAATGAAGTTAGAAAGGGCTAAACCATTCAAATTTGGAAACTATAATGGCACAAACAGAAACTAGACATATATAAATTTGTCCAAGCAGTACATAATGATACTCGTCCAAGCAGTACGTAATAATAGCTAGCACAGATATAAATACAAGTGTTCGCCGTTGTGAAAACTACTCGTCCGAATCAGAATGTCCCCAAGCTGGTGTGAGGTCACGCTGGCTATGCTTCATGATTTGAATCTTGCGGTACAACTCGTATGAAACGTATGCATCTTTTGCTGCATACTCAACGTTGATAGGGTCAAGTGGGGTCCTCTGCCACAGTTTGTGCTGATGCTTTGGGAATTTTCTCTTCATATCAGCATACTCCACGTTAATCAAGACGACTGGCATATGAGCCATTGAAGTCCTGTCATGTTCAAGCTTGAATTTTTCTTGGATATCAATGTGGCAGTTAGCCGGTATCTCAATACCGAAGTTGTTCCTCATCTTCAACTTGTCGTTCCTTATGTCAATGCTAGCAAAACTTGTGCCACTGCGAAGGAAGTCCATGAGTTCTGGACAATGCTTGTCACTACTACAACAGTAACAAATTAAAATGGAACAAATGTTACATACTGCTGCAACAAGGAAAAATGTTTCACTACAACAGAAATTTATCTTTAGGATTCAAATGGAACATATTGCTATCCTATGTAATTATCATATCCTATGAATTGATCAATAAACCGTAAATGAACTATGACACACACACACACACACACACATATATATATATATATGTATATATATGTGTGTATATATATATATATATATATATATATATATATATATATATATATACTCCCACAGTTTTGCAAATATGCAACAAGGAAAATTGTTTAACTACAACTAACTATCCAATGGAACATATATAGAAACTACATGCTATCCAATGGAACCTAGAGAGATTACTATATGGAATTTTCATAACCTTGGACCAAAGAACGCCGCGGAAAATTGTTTCACTACAACTAAAGAGAAATTGATCTTTATAGGATTCCAATGGAACATATTGCTATCCTATGCAGTTTTCATATCCTATGAATTGATCAAGAAACCCTCAGTTAACTATCCAATGGAACATATATAGAAACTACATATTGCGATCCAATGGAACCTAGAGAGATCACTTTATGCAGTTTTCATAACCTTGGATCAAAGAATATCGCGAAAAATTGTTTCACTACAACTAAAGAGAAATTGATCTTTATATGATTTCAATGGAACATATTGCTATCCTATGCAGTTTTCATATCCTATGAATTGATCAAGAAACCCTCACTTAATTATCCAATGGAACATATATAGAAACTGCATATTGCTATCCAATGGCACCTAGAGAGATCACTATATGCAATTTCCATAACCTTGGATCAAAGAAAAGCCTCAAAACATACCTCGCCCATTGGAAGATCAAGACATGGAGTTTGAAACATAGTTGGATGACGACAACACCTTGTTGATTCGCCGTGTACTCTAGATCAAGCCCCAAGAAATGCTCATGCTCCTCCGCGGCGTCAAGCCATCCCTGCAACTATCAAAGAAAATGCGGCACCTTCGTGTTGTCGTTTGTGTACACGACAGCGAGCTTGGTCATGCCATGTGCGAGCACCTCTCCGAAGCGAGTTGTTGGCATGGTGAAAGAAGAGAAGGGAAGAAAAGAGGGGAAGAAGAGAGAGGAAGAAGAGAGGAGAGCAAGAGAGGAAAAGAACAAAGAATGGTGAGAGACTTTGCTTCGGTTGTGCTTTTCTTCGCTGGAAACAACGTGGGAGAAGAACCGTTTGGACCTTTAGTCCCGAGTTAAGCCACCAACCGGGACTAAAGGGGTGAGACAAACGGTTGCCACCACCACTTAGTCCCGGGTTGAGCCACCAACCGGGAATAATGGGGGATACAAACGGTTGCCGGCCTATTGGTCCCGGTTCGTGTATGTAACCAAGACCAAAGGGGTGACACGAACCGGGACCAATGGCCCATGATGCCCGGCTGGCACCCTAGCCCCACGAACCCGGACCGATGCCCCCATGGGTCCCAGTTCGTGAGTGAACCGGGACTAATGGGGTTTCAGCCCTGGATAGAAGCCCTGTTTTCTACTAGTGTATAGTTAACACAACTTCCAATATAGGCTCAGTTTGCATAACATCTGCCGCAACAACTTGAGTTTGCACCACATTCTGCACCACATAATCATCCAAATGTTTCTCATGATGCATCACAAGATCAAAGGCTGCCTCATTTTGCACCACAACATCATCCAACTTTGGTTCATCACCAAACTTATTTTTTCTACAACCATTGATTCTTGCCTTTTTGATTGCCCAACAATCTTTAACAACAAGGGGTTGAATAGCATGCTTCCTCCTAGAAAACAAAGATTGTAATTTGGATATTAATTTAAAACAACATCCAAATTAGAAAAACACAAACAAAAACATCCTTTGGCCTTTCAAGAGTGTAACGACATTTTGGAGATCCTTTTCGGTGCCCAAGTTCCTCACATAGCTTGCATCTATTTTTGTTACTTTTTGGGACCTTTTTAGCTTTGCATCCTTATTTACCTTCCCTTTTTTACTACTCCCACCTTTCTCAAACCATGCCTTGAATCTACTCTCTTTAGGCTTGCCAGCCTTTTTTGTTAGGGGAGGACACATGGAAAATTCAATTTCCACTTCATGCCACTCAGACTAATCTGTAAGTGTCGGAATTGGAGTTGCATATGCAGCCCTGAATCTTGCCACTGAGTAATATTCATGCAAATATGGATACATGTTTATCTTGGGTTGGGAGGCCAAGAAAAGTATGGCATGGTCACATGGTTTCCAGGTGTGTTGGCACGCGAGGCAAGTGCAATCATGCAACTCAGTGTTAACAACATGTCTCCTTCCAGTCTTGGTATCTCTAACTTCAGCACCCCACAATGAAGATTTTTCAACACACAAATGTGTAAGATTTCTGCTTGTGTAAACCACCTGTTGTACCACTGCAGGAAGCCTATCCCCTTGCAGACAATCACCAGTCCTTCTTCTCAATTCCCACATGCACATGATCATGATCCTGATTTGGTTAACCATGTCATGCACATGCAAGTTCTTTAACTAGTCTATCTTTTTATTAAATTTTCTACCAAGTTGTTCTTGATATGATCACACTTGATGGAAGTGTTAAATCCTGACATGTAGCATAATAGAGAATAATAGGTGTTCAACCATGGACCAAACTCAATACATGCTTCCGTTATCTTATCAAGATGATATGAATGTGTTTGTTTGGTGTAAGATCTTGCTGCTTGCCACATTATCCAAGACTCTTCTCCACTGAATTTTTTAATCAAATTCATCCACATATGGTTGAAGCACTTCCTCTGCTCACAATGGAAAAAAAATTCTTGACTACATTTTCTAGCATTTGCATGCATCTTTTCAACTGCATCATGAACCATGCCCATGAAACATGTGTCTCTACTGAAAAAACTAATAGCAACAGGGAACATCCAATTGTGTCCATCTAAAGCATTGCATGTTGCCAATTGACCATTCCATCACTAGTGGAAAAAGGCTATTAGTGGCGCACCTATTTTGACTATTAATGACGCACTATAGGTGCGCCACTATTATCACGCCACTAGTATTTTTTAGTAATGGCGCACATTTGGTATACCCCATAGTAATTGCACACCCCATAGTGCGCCATTAGTATAGCTAGCGGTACTACCGCCAATTTTTTTTTCAATATTCAATGTTTTTTTTTTCAATTTTTTTTCCAATTTTTTTCTTAATCTGGGGTCACTATATGGCTTAATCTCAAGTCAAATCACACTCCGTGGTTAAACTTCCCGGAAGGTCACCCATCCAAACACTATTCCAGCCCAAGCACGCTTAACTTCTTACTTCTATCCAACCCCAGCACCAGCTCACTTCACACGCAGTTGTTGATATATCTATCATATCAATCCTATTAAACCTTGTTGATGTCTAGGACTTTGTTCATGTTATGAGTGTGATGAAATTTTGAAAAAATATTTCAAACTTCCCGGTCATCTTACGTGTCATATTTTGAACATTTTTTCCAAAAATTAAATTTAAAAATAATATTTTTTCATTTCCCCCCTCTAGATCTTAAAAGCCTCGTATCTATTTTTTCTGTTAGATTTTTGGGGATTCTAAAAATCTTCAAAGGGGTTCCCAATGTTGAATCCGGATGTAACTTTTCGAGACGATCATTTTTCATATAATTTTTTTTAATCCGAGTTCGTATGCAAAAGTTATGCCCTTTTTACAAATTCCAAAGAGATTTTGCAAATAAAGTCGAAATTCATATTTGTAAAATTTCCCAACAACTAGACCTCATATCACATGGGAAACTAATTTTTTTTTTGGCATTTCCATCAGTTTATTTTATTTATTTTAAACTGAAAAGGCGGTCCTCGGGGGGGGGGGGTGGGTGGGTGGGGTGTGTGTTTGGTCATGGCGGTACTAATGCTAAGGGGAGCGGTAGTTCCGCCCCAATGGTTACCAAGGGCGCACCACACCCAGTAATGCGCCATTGGTAACCAGGGTTGTGCATTTGGTGATGGCGGTAGTACCGCTGGGTCATAGCGGTACTACCGCACCCCCTGGCGGTAGTACCGCCCCAATGGTTACCAATGGCGCACCTCCCAGGAGTGCGCCATTGGTAACCAGGGTTACTACTGGTGCACCTGGGTGTGGTGCGCCATTAATAATTTTCAAAAGAAAATAAAAAAAAAATATTAATTGTGGCGCACCATTGGTATGGTGCGCCATTACTAGTTAAAACTAGTAATGGCGCACTTTCCTGTGGTGCGCCACTACTAAGTTTGGCAAGGGGTGGGGGGAGACCAAACTTACTAATGGCACACCAGAGAGTAGGTGCGCCATTAGTAATATTGTTACTAGTGGAGCACCACTATCTGGTGCGCCGCTGCTATATAGCAGTGGAGCACCACATGCACGGTGCTCCACTAGTAGCCATATTAGCTATAGGCATTTTTGTAGTAGTGCATTTGCCAGTCAAAAAAGACGAGTCTATGCTCAAATATGGACGACACCCTGCCTTGAAGTCATGGATGCAAGGCTTCAAAGCCACAAAGCACTTGGAGAAAAGGACTCTGCCATCCTCTCTTACCTCTATGTCTATCTCCACAACACTGCCAGGTGACCTCTTCTCCACCTCTGCTTTGAAGTTATAAAACATCCTAAATGTATTTGCCCAATCACCATATAATTGTTTCATTGCCCTTTGTTTTGCCCTCCACACTGTGGTATACTTCACCTTTATTGGGTACTGATTTTCCAAGTCTACTTTAAGCTTCTTTTGAGTGGTGTTTGGTTTCTCGGCAAAAATAGGAGTGATCTTTTCTGCAATCCAAAGTTGTGATGTCATGGTTGATACTCTCTCTGAACTTGTAATACAAGTATGTTCATGTGGGATTTGCTTAACCCTGATGGTACTTCCATCACGTGGAAGTCTAGCAGATATGTACCACTTGCGAGGCTTGATGCTTTCATCAAAACCTCTACACTTTGCATTAATCTTCTTCCTATCAGTCCACCGAGTCTTGGCATCAAACTCATGTTTGACTTCATAAGTCTTGAAACACATTCTAAACTCATTCATCTTTGGGAATTACTTCTGTACTTTGATAACAGGATTTTCTTTATCATAGACATTTAGAAGCTCATCATCATGTGCATCATCTACATCATCTGCAATATCTTTCATCAGTTCTTCATCCACGTCTTCACATGGATCTCTCTTAGCATCACTAGGCAAACTCGATTTATCCATCTCTTCCTTATCTTGATCATCTACTGGAATACCAACATTTTGGCCATCTCAATGTCAGCCGTTGGTTCAATGATCAAATCTGTAGTGTCTTCTAATTCCACTGAATTCCAATCAAAGGAAATAACCCTTGTAGGGCCATCACAACCATATTGTGCATCTGCATCAACCCCCTCTATTATTGTCACTTCACCCATACATATGGAAGTTGTATGTCTTTGTGAATCCCAATCATCATCTACCATCTGCGAAGCAAACTTTGACGACACATATCCAACCTTAGAATCTGATTGCAGCTCAACAAGCTCGGCATGAAAGGTAGTCCGTTTGGTTACCCAACTGTTTTGCCGATCAATTTGATTAACCATCTCTTCACCATTCTGAATTCTCACATATACACCCTTCCAATTATCGAACCATAACAACGCTACCTCTTGCTTTGGAGCCCAAAAAAATGTTCTCCCCAATTTTGTCGACCACATTCTTCATGGCCCTCTCTTCCATGCTCTGCATTTCTTGTGGATCAATCTCTTCAAATTCAACCTCCCATTTCACAATTGTAGCTCTCTCTGTGTCCCCCACACTACCGTCAACTAGCTTCGCCCTAGATGGAATAAATTCAATAGTAAATTCGAATGTCCGAGCACCATCGCCCCTGTTTGTCAATGGCGGGCAGTGTGAGGCAGCAGAAATAGATGAGTCACACATCGCATAGGTTGGAAAGGGTGCACATTACCTAGTCTCCGACGACTCCATCTAGTTCAAGTAGTCCAACACCGTCGTCTCCCCCACCGTCACAGCCCCCCAGTCTGGATCTCCTCGAAAACAGATCCACCCCACTTGCTCAGATCTAATTCGATACGGAGGGTAACGTTGGGTCGCGAATACACTCACCACATATGCCACCGCGGCTGTGAATGAAAGCTTCACCGACGACGTAGCCTAGACCGAAAGTTCCGCCGTCGCCGTCGAGAACGAAGAAGGGAGCAGGGGGAGAAAGACGGGTTTAGTCACGGGAAAACATTAACCTCAATGCACTACCAAGTGGGACTCATCATCAGTTGCACTAATCAGTGTAGCCCCTACTTTAACATAACTGCACTCCCTCTTGATGACCGGTTCACTCGTTTTAACCACCTAGTCGCATAGGGGCTATTGTTGTCATAAAAAACGATGCACCTGAGCTATTCTCATGAATGACGTTGTCTTGGTTTTCAATTCACGTCAAATACGTCGCGTAGGAGCTATTGACCCGAAAAATCCGCCTTCTACTTTTAGGAGAGAAAAGATGGGTGCAAATATGTGGCTACAAGGCTCATAATCCTCCTCTTGCACCAAGAGACGAGAGGTCGACTATGCACCACCGCTTGCTCCTCCTGCTCGTCTTCCTGCTTCCACGAAATCCTCTCTGGCACAACGGTCGCCGCCTCGTGCAACCGCTCGTGCGGCGACACCAAGTCACCAACATCCCCTACCCCGTCGGCTTCTTCGACGACTGCCCCATCACCCTATTCTACGACGCCAACACAAAAAAGCCGATCCTCCTGTACACAGGCGACGATGGCGGCACATCGTTGTACCAGTACCATGTCGTGTCCTTCAACTCCACCGCGTCCTCACTCGTCGTCTGTCTCGCGGTGCACGCACAACGTCTCCGACCGTCCGACGTCAGGAAGGCGCTCTCCGGCCACAGCTACGACGTCTCGCTGCCCACCATTTCGCTCCTCTGTGATGGCTGACGAGGCCAGGGCAGCCACACAGCGGCGGGCCCCGAGTATGGCTTGCCGACGTCTGTCTTGTCCAGGCTGCTCTGAACGGCATAGTGCGGCACAAACGACAGCTCCATCGATGTGGCATGCATTCCTTCTGCTGTGCCATACGCCACGCTGACGAGGGTGGTAGGGGACAGTGGAGCGGCCGCACCAGCATATGCACTGGCCACCGCCGCCAGAAGCTGGAGTAGTTGGTTTTATCAGGAAGCAAGAAAATGAGGAGGGAGAGGAAGAGGAAGAAGTGGTGCATATTGGATCTCTCCGTGCTAGGACGAGATGGGCACGACATTCTTCTAGGCGAGTCGATCTTGTAGGCTTGTAGCCACAAATTACACTAATTTTTCTGAGCAACTAGAACTAGAAGCCGACCTTTCAGTTGATGAATAGTCGCCGTGTGCCCTTCTCACAAATTCCAGACTATGAAGGAAGAGGCAAGGTGATTTGAACTTCACCAAGTTTGACAGACCCCAGAGCCGGCGCGGCACCTGCTTCCTTCTCCGGCAGAGGGAAGCGGTGCCTCGAACGAACACAGTACATTGCGCCTACAATTAACCGTCGGGCATTACATGTAATCTTCGTGGATGTATGGAAACCCGTTGGGCATTATGTTGGGTAACGTAGCATAAATTCAAAAAAATTCCTACGCATATTCAGATCTTCCTATGGAGAGACCAGCAATGACAGAGGGGTGAGAGCATCTTCATACCTTTGAAGATCGCTAAGGGGAAGCGTTGCTAGAACGCGGTTGATGGACGTACTCGCGGCGATTCAGATCGAGGTGTGTTTCCGATCTAGTGCCGAACCACGGCACCTCCGCGTTCGACACACGTGCAGCCCGGTGACGTCTCCCGCACCTTGATCCAGCAAGGAGGAGGGAGAGGTTGCGGATGATCTCCGGCAGCACGACGGCGTGGTGTCGATGGAGAGACGAGGTCTCTCGGCAGGGCTTCATCAAGCACCGGTAGAGAGGAGGAGAAAGAAGGGCAGGGCTGCGCCGAGGGAGAGGGAAATTGTGTCTCCAAAAGCCCAAAAGTGCCGACTATATATAGGAGGAGGAGAGGGGTTGACACCCCTAGTGTTCCCACCCTTGGTGGTGCGGCAGCCTCCCCATATGGGAGGTGCGGCGGCCAGGGCAAGGGGGACGGGTGGCGCACCCCTAGGTGGGCCTTAGGCCCACGAGCGCCTAGGGTTCCCCCCTCTCCCCTCTTCCTGCGCCATGGGCTGAGTGGGGGGCACACCAGTCCACATAGGGGCTGGTTCCCTCCCCCACTTGGCCCATCTAACCTCCCGGGGTCATTGCTCCCTTTCGGTGGATCCCCGGGGCCACCTTCGGTGGTCCCGGTAGTCCCGGTACGTTACCGGTGACGCCCGAAACACTTCCGGTGTCCGAAACCATCCGTCCTATATATCAATCTTTACCTCCGGACCATTCCAGAGCTCCTCGTGACGTACAGGATCTCATCCGGGACTCCGAACAACTTTCTATAACCTCGTATAACAATTCCCTATAACCCTAGCGTCATCGAACCTTAAGTGTGTAGACCCTACGGGTTCGGGAGACAGGTAGACATGACCGAGACACCTCTCTGGCCAATAACGATCAGCTGGGTGTGGAATCCTGGATACCCATTGTGGCTCCCACTTGATCCACGGTGATCTCATATGATGAACCACGATGTCAAGGATTCAATCAATCCCGTATACAATTCCCTTTGTCTTTCGGTATAGAACTTGCCCGAGATTCGATCGTCGGTACACCTATACCTTGTTCAATCTTGTTACCGGTAAGTCTCTTTACTCGTTCCGTAGCACGTCATCGTGTGACTAACTCCTTAGTAACATTGAGCTCATGATGATGTTCTACCGAGTGGGCCCAGAGATACCTCTCCGTCACACGGAGTGACAAATCCCGATCTCGATTCGTACCAACCCAACAGACACTTTCAGAGGTACCCGTAGTGGACCTTTATAGTCACCCAGTTACGTTGTGACGTTTGATACACCCAAAGAACTCCTACGGTATCCGGGAGTTGCACAATCTCACGGTCGAAGGAAAAGACACTTGACATTAGAAAAGCTTTAGCATACGAACAATACGATCGAGTGCTATGCTTGGGATTGGGTCTTGTCCATCACATCATTCTCCCAATGATGTGATCCCGTTATCAATGACACCTAATGCCCATGACCAGGAAACCATGATCATCTATTGACTAACGAGCTAGCCAACTAGAGGCTTGCTAGGAACACATTGTGATCTATTTATTCACACATGTATTACTGTTTCCTGTTAATACAATTATAGCATGAACAATAGACGATTATCATGAACAAGGAAATATGATAATAACCATTTTATTATTGCCTCTAGGGCATATTTCCAACAGTCTCCCACTTCCACTAGAGTCAATAATCTAGTTACATTGTGATGTATCGAACACCCATAGCATTGTGGTGTTGATCATGTTTTGCTCGTGGAAGAGGTTTAGTCAATGGGTATGCAACATTCAGATCCGTGTGTACTTTAAAAATCTCTATTACTCCACTCTGGACATGGTCTTGGATGGAGTTGTAGCGGCGTTTGATGTGCTTCGTCTTCTGGTGAAATCTGGGCTCCTTGGCTATGGTAGTGGACCCAACATGCTTGGAACCACTCCAATGTCGGTGATGAGCTCCTTCATCCAAATTCCTTCATGAGCTGCTTCTGAAGCAGCTATGTACTCCGCTTCACATGTAGATGCTGCCACGACTTCTTGCTTGCTGCTGCACCAGCTCACTACCCCACCATTCAACACATATACGTATACGGTATGTGACTTAGAGTCATCCGTATCTATGTCGAAGCTAGCGTCGACGTAACCCTTTACCACGAGCTATTCATCACCTCCATAAATGAGAAACATTTCCTTAATCCTTTTCAGGTACTTAAGGATATTCTTGACCGCTGTCCAGTGTTCCATACCGGGATCACTTTGGTACCTCCCTACCAAACTTATGGCAAGGTTTATATCAGGTCTGGTACACAGCATGGCATACATAAGAGAGCCTACGGCTGAAGCGTAGGGGATATAACTCATCTTCTCTCTATCTGCTGCGGTGGTCGGCGACTAAGTCTTACTCAATCTCATACCTGGCAAAACTAGCAAGAACCCTTTCTTTGAGTTTTCCATATTGAACTTCTTCAATATCTTGTCAAGGTATGTACTTTGCGAAAGACCTATGAGGCGTCTCGATCTATCTCTATAGATCTTGATGCCTAATATGTATGCAGCTTCTCCAAGGTCCTTCATTGAAAAACTCTTGTTCAAATATGCCTTTATGCTCTCCAACATCTCTATATTATTCCCCATCAATAATATGTCATCCACATACAGTATAAGGAAAGCTACAGAGCTCCCACTCACTTTCTTGTACAGACAGGCTTCTCCGTAAACCTGTATGAACCCAAACGCTTTAATCACCTCATTAAAGCGAATGTTCCAACCCCGAGATGCTTGCACCAGCCCATAGATGGAGCGCTGGAGCTTGCACACTTTGTTAGCACCCTTAGGGTCGACAAAACCTTCTGGTTGCATCATATACAACTCTTCCTTAAGGTTCCCGTTAAGGAACGCTGTTTTGACGTCCATTTGCCAAATTTCATAATCATAAAAGGCGGCAATTGCTAACATGATTCCGACTGATTTCAGCTTCGCTACGGGAGAGAAAGTCTCTTCGTAGTCAATCCCTTGAATTTGTCGAAAACCCTTTGCGACAAGTCGAGCTTTGTAAACGGTTACATTACCGTTCGCATCAGTCTTCTTCTTGAAGATCCATTTATTTTCTATGGCTCGCCGGTCATCGGGCAAGTCCACCAAAGTCCATACTTTGTTATCATACATGGATCGTATCTCGGATTTCATAGCTTCAAGCCATTTGTTAGAATCCGGGCCCGCCATCGCTTCTTCATAGTTCAAAAGTTCGCCGTTCTCTAACAACATGATTTCCATCACAGGGTTGCCGTACCACTCTGGTGCGGAGCGTGCCCTTGTGGACCTTCGCGGTTCAGTAGTAACTTGATCCGAAGCTTCATGATCATTATCATTAACTTCCTCTTCAGTTGGTGTAGGCGCCACAGGAACAACTTCCCGCACTGCGCTACTATCCTGTTCGAGAGGGGGTGTAATTACCTCATCAAGTTCCACCTTCCTCCCACTTACTTCTTTCGAGAGAAACTCTTTCTCTAGAAAGGATCCGTTCTTGGCAACAAAGATTTTACCTTCGGAGCTAAGATAGAAGGTATACCCAATAGTTTCCTTAGGGTATCCTATGAATAAACATTTCTCCACTTTGGGTTCGAGCTTTTCTGGTTGAAGTTTCTTCACATAAGCATCGCAGCCCCAAACTTTAAGAAACGACAACTTAGGTTTCTTGCCAAACCATAGTTCATACGGTGTCATCTCAACGGAGTTAGACGTTGCCCTATTTAAAGTGAATGCTGCAGTTTCTAATGCGTATCCCCAAAATGATAGCGGTAAGTCAGTAAGAGACATCATAGATAGTACCATATCTAATAAAGTGCGATTACGACGTTCATACACTCTCTTGCGTTGCGGTGCCAGGCGGCGTCAGTTGTGAAACGATTCCACACTTCCTTAGGTGTGTGCCAAACTCGTGACTCAAATATTCTCCTCCACGATAGGATCGTAGACACATAATTTTTCTGTCACGTTGATTCTCGATCTCACTCTGAAATTCCTTGAACTTTTCAAACGTCTCAAATTTGTGCTTCATAAGGTAGATATACCCATACCTACTCAAATCATCGGTGAGAGGGAGAACATAACGATAGCCACCGTGAGCTTCAACGTTCATTGGACCACACACATTAGTATGTATTATTTCCAATAAGTTGGTTGCTCTCTCCATTATTCCTGAGAATGGAGTCTTAGTCATCTTGCCCATGAGGCATGGTTCGCATGTGTCAAATGATTCAAAGTCAAGAGACTCTAATAGTCCATCAGTATGGAGCTTCTTCATGCGCTTAACACCGATATGACCAAGGCGGCAGTGCCACAAGTATGTGGGACTATCATTATCAACTTTACATCTTTTGGTACTCACACTATGAATATGCGTAACATCATGATCGAGATTCATCAAGAATAAACCATTCACCAGCGAAGCATGACCATAAAACATATCACTCATATAAATAGAACAACCATTATTCTCTGACTTAAATGAGTAGCCATCTCGCATTAAGCAAGACCCTGATACAATGTTCATGCTGAAAGATGGTACTAAATAACAATTATTAAGGTTTAAAACTAATCCCGATGGTAGATGTAGAGGTAGCGTGCCGACGGCGATCATATCGACCTTGGAGCCATTCCCGACGCGCATCGTCTCCTCGTCCTTGGCCAGTCTCCGCTTATTCCGTAGTTCCTGCTTTGAGTTGCAAATGTGAGCAACAGCACCGGTATCAAATACCCAGGAGCTACTACGAGCGCTGGTAAGGTACACATCAATAACATGTATATCACATATACCTTTAACGTTGCCGGCCTTCTTGTCCTGTAAGTATTTGGGGCAGTTCCGCTTCCAGTGACCCTTTCCCTTGCAATAGAAGCACTCAGTCTTAGGCTTGGGTCCATTCTTTTTCTTCTTCCCGACATCTGGCTTACCGCGCGCAGCAACGGCTTTGCCGTCTTTCTTGAAGTTCTTCTTACCCTTGCCCTTCTTGAAACTAGTGGTCTTGTTGACCATCAACACTTGGTGCTCATTCTTGATTTCTACTTCTGCAGACTTGAGCATCGAGTACAACTCGGGAATGGTCTTCTCCATCCCTTGCATGTTGTAGTTTAGCACAAAAGCTTTGTACCTTGGTGGGAGGGATTGGAGGATTCTGTCAATTATAGCATCATCCGGAAGTTCGCCTCCAAGTGAAGTCAGACGACCGTGTAACCCAGACATTTTGAGTATGTGCTCACTGACAGAACTGTTCTCCGCCATCTTACAGCTAAAGAACTTGTCGGAGACTTCATATCTCTCGACACGGGCATGAGCTTGAAAAACTAGCTTCAGCTCTTGGAACATCTCATATGCACCGTGTTGCTCAAAACGCCTTTGGAGCCCCATTTCTAAACTGTGTAGCATGCCACACCTAACCAGAGAGTAGTCATCAGTCTGCGTTTGCCAGACGTTCAGAATGTCCTGGGCTGCTACGGGAGCGGGAGGGTCACCTAGCGGCGCATCAAGGACATAAGCCTTTTTAGCTGCTTCAAGGATCAGCTTCAAGTTGCGAACCCAGTCCGCATAGTTGCTACCATCATCTTTCAGCTTGTTTTTCTCTAGGAATGCGTTGAAATTGAGGTTGACGTTGGCCATCTACAATATTTATAAAGACAACTTTTAGACTAAGTTCATGACAATTAAGTTCATTTAATAAAATTAAGTATGAACTCCCACTTAAATCGACATCCCTCTAGTCATCTAAGTGATACATGATCCATGTTGACTAACCCGTGTCTGATCATCACGTGAGACGGACTAGTCACCATGGTGAGCAACTTCATGCTGATCGTATTCAACCATACGACTCATGTTCGACCTTCCGGTCTCTTGTATTCGAGGTCATGTCTGTACATGCTAAGCTCGTCGAGTCAACCTAGGTGTTTTGCATGTGTAAATCTGGCTTACACCCGTTGTATGCGAACGTTAGAATCTATCACACCCGATCATCACGTGGTGCTTCGAGACAACGATCCTTCGCAACGGTGCACACTTAGGGGAATAAGTTCTCCAAATTTTAAGAGGGATCATCTTATTATGCTACCGTCGTTCTAAGCAATAAGATGAAAAACAAGATAAACATCACAATGCAATCATATAGTGACATGATATGGCCATTATCATCTTTGCTCTTTCGATCTCCATCTTCAGGCATCACATGATCATCATTGTCACCGGCGTGACACCATGACCTCCATCATTGTGTCTCCATGAAGTCGTCACGCCAACTACTACTATCACTACTACTATAGCTAACCGTTAGCAATGAAGTAAAAGTAGTAAGCAAATGGCATTGCATCTCATACAATAAATTAAGACAACTCCTATGGCTCCTGCCGGTTGTCATACTCATCGACATGCAAGTCGTGAAACCTATTACAATAACATGATCATCTCATACATCATACATGCAACATCACAACTTTGGCCATATCACATCACATGTCAAACCCTGCAAAAACAAGTTAGACGTCCTCTAATTGTTGTTGCAAGTTTTACGTGGCTGATTTGGGTTTCTAGTAAGAACGCTTTCTTACCTACGTGACAGCCACAATGATGATATGCCAAAGCTATTTACCCTTCATAAGGACCCTTTTCATCAAATCCAATCCGACTAGAGTAGGAGAGACAGACACCCGCTAGCAACCTTTATGCACGGTGTGCATGTCTGTCGTTGGAACCAGTCTCGCGTAAGCGTACGTGTAATGTCGGTCCGGGCCGCTTCATCCCACAATACCGCCAGAAAAGAATAAGACTAGTAGTAGCAAGAAATTGACAAATCTTCGCCCACAACATTTTGTGTTCTACTCGTGCATAGAATCTACGCATATTCAGATCTTCCTATGGAGAGACCATCAACGAGAGAGGGGTGAGAGCATCTTCATACCTTTGAAGATCGGTAAGCGGAAGCGTTGCTAGAACGCGGTTGATGGAGTCGTACTCGTGGCGATTCAGATCGCGATGTGATTCCGATCTAGTGTCGAACCACGGCACCTCCGCGTTCAACACACGTGCAGCCCAGTGACGTCTCCCGCACCTTGATATAGCAAGGAGGAGGGAGAGTTTGGTGATGATCTCCGGCAGCACGACAGCGTGGTGTCGATGGAGAGACGAGGTCTCCTGGCAGGGCTTCGCGAAGCACCGGCAGAGAGGAGGAGAATGAAGGGCAGGGCTGCGCCGAGGGAGAGGGAAAACTGTGTCTCCAAAAGCCCAAAAGTGCCCACTATATATAGGAGGAGGGGAGGGGGTGTGCCACCCCTATGGTTCCCACCCTAGGTGGTGCGGAAGCCCCCTAGATGGGAGGTGCGGCGGCCAGGGCAAGGGGGAGGGGTGGCGCACCCCTTGGTGGGCCTTAGGCCCACCACCGCCTAGGGTTTCCCCCTCTCCCCTCTTCCTGGGCCATGGGCTGAGTGGGGGGCACACCAGCCCACCTAGGGGCTGGTGCCCTCCCCCACTTGGCCCATCTAACCTCCCCAGGTCGTTGCCCCCTTTCGGTGGACCCCCGGGGCCACCTCGGGTGGTCCCGGTGGTCCCGGTACGTTACCGCTGACGCCCGAAACACTTTCGGTGTCGGAAACCATCCGTCCTATATATCAATCTTTACCTCCGGACCATTCCGGAGCTCCTCGTGATATCCGGGATCTCATCCGTGACTCCGAACAACTTTCGATAACCTCGTATAACAATTCCCTATAACCCTAGCGTCATCGAACCTTAAATGTGTAGACCCTACGGGTTCGGGAGACAGGTAGACATGACCGAGACACGTCTCTGGCCAATAACCATCAGCGGGGTCTGGATACCCATGGTGTCTCCCACTTGCTCCACGATGATCTCATCGGATGAACTACGATGTCAAGGATTCAATCAATCCCGTATACAATTCCCTTTGTGTGTCGGTATAGAACTTGCCCGAGATTCGATCATCGGTACACCTATACCTTGTTCAATCTCGTTACCGGTAAGTCTCTTTACTCGTTCCGTAGCACGTCATCGTGTGACTAACTCCTTAGTCACATTGAGCTCATGATGATGTTCTACCAAATGGGCCCAGAGATACCTCTCCGTCACACGGAGTGACAAATCCCGATATCGATTCGTACTAACCCAACAGACACGTTCAAAGGTACCCGTAGTGCACCTTTATAGTCACCCAGTTACGTTGTGACGTTTGATACACCCAAAGCACTCCTAGGGTATCCGGGAGTTGCACAATCTCACAGTCGAAGGAAAAGACACTTGACATTAGAAAAGCTTTAGCATACGAACAATACGATCTAGTGCTATGCTTAGGATTGGGTCTTGTCCATCACATCATTCTCCCAATGATGTGATCCCGTTATCAATGACATCTAATGCCCATGACCAGGAAACCATGACCATCTATTGACTAACAAGCTAGCCAACTTGAGGCTTGCTAGGGACACATTGTGATCTATTTATTCACACATGTATCACTGTTTCATGTTAATACAATTATAGCATGAACAATAGACGATTATCATGAACAAGGTAATATGATAATAACCATTTTATTATTGCCTCTAGGGCATATTTTCCAACACATTACATGTAATTGATACGCCCATTTTGCATCATGCTTTTATGTTGATATTTATCGCTTTATGGGCTGTTATTACACTTTATGGTACAATACTTATGCCTTTTCTCTCTTCTTTTATAAGGTTTACATGAAGAGGGAGAATGCCGGCAGCTAGAATTCTGGTCTGAAAAAGGAGCAAGTTTGAGCTACCTATTCTGCACAACTCTAAAAGCCGTGAAAATCAATGAGGAATTACTTTGGATTTTATAAAAAATACTGGGCGGAAGAAGTACCGGAGGGGAGCCACTAGGAGGCCACAAGCCTGCCAGGCGCGGCCTACCCCCCTGGCCGCGCATGGGTGGCTTGTGGGCCCCCTATTGCCTCTCTGGCTCCCATCTTTTTCTATAAGGAGGGTTTCGTCCAAGAAAAAATCAAGTGGAGACGGCGCCGCCACGAGGCGGAACTTGAGCAGAACCAATCTAGAGCTCCGACAGGGCCGTCCTGCCGGGGAAACTTCCCTCTCGGAGGGGGAAATCGTCGCCATCGTAATCACCAACACTCCTCTCATCGGAGTGGACTCATCTCCATCAACATATTCATCAGCACCATCTCATCTCCAAACCCTAGTTCATCTCTTGTAACCAATCTCCGTCTCGCGACTCCGATTGGTACTTGTAAGGTTGCTAGTAGTGTTAATTAATCTTTGTAGTTGATGCTAGTTGGATTACTCGGTGGAAGATTATATGTTCAGATCCTTAATTCTATTCAATACCTCTCTAGTCATGAACATAATAATGCTTTGTGAGTAGTCACTTTTGTCCTTGAGGACATGGGATAAGTCTTGCTATAAGTAGTCATGTGAATTTGGTATTCGTTCGATATTTTTATGCATCGTCTGTTGTCTTTCGTCTAGTGGTGTTATGTGAACATCGACTACATAACACTTCACCATTATTTGGGCCTAGAGGAAGGCATTGGGAAGTAATAAGTAGATGATGGTTTGTTAGAGTGACAGAAGCTTAAACCCTAGTTTATGCGTTGCTTCGTAAGGGTCTGATTTGGATCCACTAGTTTAATGCTATGGTTAGACTTAGTCTTAATTCTTGTTTCGTAGTTGCGGATGCTTGCGAGAGGGGTTAATCATAAGTGGGATGCTTGTCCAAGTAAGGGCAGCAACCAAGCACCGGTCCACCCACATATCAAACTATCAAAGTAGGGAACGCGAATCACATGACCATGATGAAAACTAGCTTGACAGAAATTCCTATGTGTCCTCGGGAGCGCTTTACATCATATAAGAGTTTGTCCAGGCTTGTCCCTTGCTACAAAAGGGATTGGGCCATCTTGATGCACATTTGTTACTATTGTTACTTGCTACTCGCTACGAATTATCTGATCACACAACTATCTGTTACCGATAATTTCAGTGCTTGCAGAGAATACCTTGCTGAAAACTACTTGTCAGTTCCTTCTGCTCCTCATTGGGTTCCACACTCTTATCGAAAGGACTATGATAGATCCCGTACACTTGTGGGTCATCAAGACTCTTTTCTGGTGCCGTTGCCGGGGAGGGAAGCCCTTTGGTAAATGGAATTTGGTAAGGAAACACTTATATAGTGTGCTGAAATTTATTGTCACTTGTCACTATGGAAACTAATCCTTTGAGGAGCTTGTTCGGGGTATCTTCACCTCCAACAGAAGCACAAGGAGTTTCTCCTCAACCTACTGCACCTACTTAAAATATTTATTATGAAATTCCTTCGGGTATGCTAGAGAAACTGTTGGCTAATCCTTTTTCAGGAGATGGAACATCACATCCCGACTTGCATCTAATCTATGTAGATGAAGTTTGTGGTTTATTTAAGCTTGCATGTTTGCCCGAGGATGAGTTCAAGAAGAAGGACTTTCCCTTATCTTTCAGGGATAAATCATTGACATGGTATAGGCTATGTGATGATACTGGATCATTGAACTACAACCGATTGAAATTGGAATTTCATCAAAAGTTTTATCCTATGCATCTGGTACATCGTGATCGGAATTATATTTATAATTTTTTGCCTCGTGATAGAGAAAGTATCGTTGAAGTTTGGGGGAGGCTTAAGTCAATGTTATATTCATGCCCCAACCATGAGATCTTGAGAGAAATTATTATTCAGAACTTCTATGCTCGGCTTTCTCATGATAATCGCACCATGTTGACACTTCGTGTACCGGTTCTTTTATGAAGAGAGATATTTACTTCAAATGGAATTTATTGGAAAGAATTAAACGCAACTCTGAAGATTGGGAGTTTGATGAAGGTAAGGAGTCGGGTATGAATCTCAAGTTCGATTGTGTTAAATCCTTTGTTGAAACAAATACTTTTTGTGATTTTAGCGCTAAACATGGACTTGACTCTGAGATAGTAGCTTCGTTATGTGAATCATTTCCTGCTCATATTAATCTCCCTAAAGAGAAGTGGTTTAAATATCATCCTCCCATAGAAGTTAATGTAGTTAAACCCAATCCAGTTGAAGAGAAAGTCATTACTTATAATGATCCTATTGTCCCTAGTGCTTACATTGAGAAATTACCTTTCCCCGTTAGAATAAAGGATCATGCTAAAGCTCCAACTGTGATACGTAAGGGCTACATTAGAACACCTACACCCCCTGAGCAAATTAGAGTTGAACCTAGCATTGCTATTATCAAACATCTCCTGTCCGAAAATGTTGATGGGAAGGATATTCACTTCTGTGAAGATGCTGCTAGAATTGCTAAACCTCATACTAGAGACAAACATAGGCCTGTTGTTGGCATGCCTGTTGTTTCTGTTAAGATAGGAGATCATTGTTATCATGGTTTATGTGACGTGGGTGCTAGTGTTAGTGCAATACCTCGATCTTTATATGATGAAATTAAAAACGAGATTGCACCTCTCGAGATGGAACCTATTGATGTTACTATTCAGCTTGCCAATAGAGATACTATCTGCCCTTTGGGAATTGTTAGATATGTTGAAGTCTTGTGTGGTAAAACTAAGTATCCTGCTGATTTTCTCGTTCTTGCTACCACACAAGATAGCTTTTGTCCCATCATATTTCGCATACCTTTCCTCAATACTGTCAATGCTCATATTGACTGTGAGAAGCAAACTTTCACTGTTGGCTTTGAAGGTGTGTCACATGAATTCAATTTCTCCAGGTTTGGTAGACAACCTCATGAAAAAGAATTGTCTAGTAAGGACGAAATTATTGCCCTAACTTTTATTGTTGTGCCTCCTACTGATCCTTTAGAGCAATACTTGCTTGAGCATGAAAATGATATGCATATGGATGAAAGGAATGAGATAGATAGAGTTATCTTTGAACAACATCCTATCCTTAAGAATAATTTGCCTGTGGAACTACTTGGAGATCCACCCCCACCAAATGGTGATCCCATGTTTGAGCATCAACAGTTACCTGATACTCTTAAGTATGCTTATCTTGATGAAAAAGAGATATATCTTGTTATTATTAGTGCTAGCCTTTTAGAGCATGAAGAAAAGAAATTATTGAAAACTCTCAGGAAGCACCGTGCTGCTATTGGATATACTCTTGATGATCTTAAGGGCATTAGTCCCACTCTCTGCCAGCATAAAATTAAAACCGATCTTGATTCCAAAACTGTTGCTGATCATCAAGGGAGATTAAATCCTAAGATGAAAGACGTAGTAAGAAAATAAATACTAAAGCTCCTGGAAGCAGGTATTATCTATCCTGTTGCTCATAGTGATTGGGTAAGTCTGGTGCATTGCGTCCCTAAGAAGGGAGGTATTACCGTTGTCCCTAATGATAAATATGAATTGATCCCATAGAGAATTATTACTGGCTATAGGATGGTAATTGACGCTGGAAGGAATGGTCATAAATCTATGACCATTTGACATCATTTGGTCGTAAGTTGTCTGGAGGGGTCCTAGCCCCAAAAACCAACGACCATTTTCATCAGAAAGGTCATCACTTGCTTACTGGAAAAGGTCATAAAGCGGACAGCGCCTGGCACTGCCTTATTTCTAGGTGATAATGACCAATATGAATGGTCGTTACTAAATAGTTCGAATGAACTAGGCTGGTTACGCAATCACCTCAACAGCCTCGCTTACTTGTCACTGAGGTAGGACCCATTTGACAGGCAGGTGAGGGGCCGATGAATGAGCGGGGACATGCGCGAGATTTGCTTAATTCCCGAAAAAAACATGCGCGAGCGGGGACTCGAACCCACGACCGAGCGCTTCCGCTAAGTATTTGCTACCGCTGAGCTAGAGAGGGACTGTTGCTCAGGTATAGGTAATTGGGTGTATATTATATTAAATCGCGGGTCTCTCGTATCATTGACAAGTGGGAACGACGGGGACGGCCAACACTTGGCCAACTTCCGACAAGGGCCAACACTTAGCCAATTTCCGAGATGGGACGAGCAAATCTAGATCTCGGGGGCGGCGATGACCGACGGGGATGGGAGCGGCGGCGACCGACGGCGGCGGTGACCAGCGGTGCTGGTGCTGACGCCACGGCCACCTCACCCTACGGCAGTGGTGGTGGTGCCGACGCCACGGCCACCTCGGCCACGGCCACCTCGGCCACGCCTCGGCCACGACGACCTCGCCCGGCCAGTGGAGGTAGCGGTGGTGGTGCCGCTCGCCTCAGCCACCTCACCCACTGGTAGTGGTGGTGGTGCCACTCGCCTCGGGCAGCGACCTCGCCAACACATGGGGGACTCGCCGCCGCCGCGCATGAGGGACTCACCGCCGAGCATGGGGGACTCGCTGCTGCTGCCGGTATGCTCTCTTCCCCCTCTCACGTCCCCGTCTCCTTTTCCCCCTATCCTCTCTTCCCCCTCTCCTGTCCCCCTCTCCTCTCTGTTGATGAAGTTGGTAGAAATTGTGAAGAGAATTTCTGTTGATGAAATTGAGTAGTTGATGTAGTTGAGTAGTTGATGTAGTCGATGTAGTTGAGTAATTGATGTAGTTGATGAAGAGAATTTCAGCACCTTATTTTCACCACAGTAGTTGATGTAGTACGCAGTAGTTGAGATTTTTCTGCACCTATGGAATTTGATGTTACACCTCCGCCTCAAATATATTTAAGAACATCAATATTGATGTAGATTTGATGTAAACTAGGAAAAGTCTCATTGATGTAGATTTGATGCAATCTTTGAAATGTCATTCTTGTAATTTTACAGTGTTGTTATTGTTGGTAGTTTAACCAAAATAGTTCTTTTGGCAGCATATGTTGTTATTGTTGGTGGTTTAACCATCATAGTTGTTCGTAAACCCCCTTTGTTTTTTTGTGAAGCACCATGTTTTTGTTAGCTTTTCTTTTCTCCCATGTTCACCACAGTATCTGTATTTCTATTTGAACTGCTTTTATTGCTCCCATGTGAAATCAGTAAACCATGTGAACTGGACTAAAGTAGTGAGAAATTGGAAATAGCTGAATGTTGTGGTTAGGCAGTTAGCATATAAAGTTTGGTGCCTACCTTATTTTCTGGATTTTTAACTACCATTACTGCCATCCATTCTCATTAATTAATGTTGATGCACTTAGATAGATTTGCTAACTTGCAACCGTTGCTTTCTTTGGCACATGGATAGAAGCTGGATTAGAAAAGGAGTTAGAAGGTTTTCCAAAGAACATATGAAAGGAGTTTATGAATTCATGCAATTTGTTCGGGCAAATTTTTCCAAGGATGTTGTCATTGTTTGCCCATGCTATAATTGCCTCAACCGTTCGAGAAAAGCTCCAGGAGTAGTGGTAGATCATCTTCTTCCTAATGGGATGACCAACACATATGTTAGATGGATATATCATGGAGAACCTTTAGCCGGACAACCTCAACATATTGAAGCTGATACACAGGCCCCTCATATGATGGGTGGTGGTTATGCTGGCCTTAATTTTATGGAAAATATTTTGCGAGAGAATGTTGGTTTGGATGAAGAGGATGGACATGAAGATGATAGGATTCCTGACCTATTGAACGATCTGTATGATGCTGAAGATCGTGCTGATGGGCAGAAGTTGATGCTTGCTGAGGTGTTGGAGGAGGCTAAGCGCGCAGCTCATGAAGGGGGTAAATTTTCAAGATTTACCTTCACCGTGAACTTACTCCACATCAAGTCTTTCTACCGGATTAGCAATGCTGCATGCAACGCAATACTTTGCCTTTTGACCTTGCAATTCCCCGATAGCTGTGTTCCCAGGTCTTATGATGAAGCATTGAGCATAATCCGCAGGCTGGGGCTAGGTTATGTTTCAATACATGTGTGCCCAAATAACTGTGTCTTGTTTCGTAAGGATTTTGCGAAGCATGACAACTGTCCAAAATGCAATGCCTCTAGGTGGAAAGATGCTGATGGGAAGAAGTTAGTACCAGAGAAGGTACTGAGGCACTTTCCATTGATACCAAGGCTGCAGCGGATGTTTATCTCGAAGAAATCATCATTGGAGGTACAATGGCACAAGCTTCAGCGGCAACCTATGGACAATGAGCTGAGCCATCCAGCGAACGGAGAGGCATGGAAAGAATTTGAGAGTGAACATGGAGATTTTGCTGCAGATCCAAGGAATATAAAACTCGGCATTGCCACAGATGGCTTTAATCCGTTTGGGAACATGAACACGTCTTATAGCATGTGGCCTGTTTTTGTGGTGCCGTACAACCTGCCACCATGGGCATGCATGGATCAGTCCAACTTCATAATGTCACTGCTTATCCCGGGTCTAGAGTCTCCAGGAAAGGATTTTGATGTCTTTATGGAGCCCCTCGTAGAAGAACTGCTCCACCTCTGGACTAGTGTACCTACATACGATGCCTCTAGTCCGGAAGAAAAGTTCAATCTACGTGTTGCAGTCATATGTTCCATCCATGATTTCCCGGCACTGCACGCTCTGTCTGGGAGGATCACAACGGGTTATCAGGCATGTGTCCATTGTGACAAAGACCCTTGCTCAAAGAGAATAATGAGCAAGATCTGCTATATTTGGCACCGCCGCTTTCTTCCCCGAAACCATCGCTGGAGAAGAAGCAAAGATTTTAATGGTGAGAATGAAACCCGTGACAAGCCAGATAAATTCACTTAGGAAGAGCTGGAGCAGCAACTTGAGAAGGTGAAGGATGTGAGACTAGGAAAGCTTGCAAAGAAAAGAAAGCACGCGGAAGGTCAATGTTGGGACCGAAGGTCTTGTTTGTGGGACCTGCCATACTGGGCTGGTCCGAAATTAAGGCATAATCTCAATGTAATGCACATTGAGAAAAACATATGTGAGAATCTGCTAGGGACGTTTCTGAACATTGAAGGGAAGACAAAGGACACGGTTAGTTCTAGGCTTGATTTGGAGGACATGGGCATAAGAGAAGGTTTGCATCTACAACATGATGAAGCGAAAGATACATTCTAAATGCCACGAGCATGGCATACAATGAGTAAAGAAAAAAAGCTAGCATTCTGTGAATTCATAAGAGCGGTGATATTTCCAGATGGTTATGCTTCTAACCTAGCAAAGTGTGTTACTTCCGATGGATTCAAGCTTTCAGTACTGAAAACCCATGATTGTCACATCCTCCTCCAAAGGATTTTACCGTCTGGCCTCCGTGGAATCATGGACAATGATATATATGAAGCGGTTGCTGAGCTGGGAAATTTCTTTAGAGAACTGTGCTACAAAACACTCAAGTTAACTGTTCTGGAAAGACTTGAAAAATAAATCCCAATTATTCTTTGCAAGCTTGAGAAGATTTTCCCTCCAGCTTTCTTCACCGTGATGGTCCATTTGGCGGTGCACTTACCAAAAGTGGCAATGCTTAGAGGCCCTGTGCAATATGGTTGGATGTACCCAATCGAAAGAATGCTGCTTACTTGTAAGCATTATGTGCGAAACACGACAAGACCTGAAGGTTTGATTGCTGAAGCATATGTCATTGACGAGTGCTTGACTTTTTTCTCTAGATACTTTGGCGATGTGGAAACAAGATGGAACCGGCCAGGCAGATGTCTCGGTTTTCAACCATGGTGCGAACTTTCTTGGAGCCTCGCGATACTTGGAGGCTGGTGATGAGTATGACAAGATGGTTTGGTATGTGCTCAGCAATTGCGCCGAGGTTATACCATATATCGAGTACGTTATATCTTGTGCACTCGTTATTTATTTACTTTTGCTTGGGTTGTTGGCACCAGCCTAATATTTTAATTCACATGTTTTGTTGGCATTGCAGGAAATTCAAGGAAGATTTAAATCAGGAAGAAAGCGAGATCAATGTTGATACAAGGGTTGCCAAGGGATTTGCTAAATGGTTTAAGAATCATGTTGGAAAGTTGCATGAGGAGAAGAAGGTAAGTGATGATCTATTTGCTTTGGCGTGCTTACCGGATAAGAGAGTGCGAGTGTATTCAGCATGCATTGCTGATGGTGTCCGGTACCACACCGTTGATCGCGAGGAAAAAAAGAAGACACAAAATAGTGGAATCATCACCGAGGGGTCACATGATCGTGAGAACTTTGGCTTCTATGGTCAGCTGAGAAGAATCATAGAGTTGCAGTACAACTCTAGTGAAGGCATCAATCGCTCGGTTGTCTTATTTCGCTGTGACTGGTTTGATCTTGGTAGCAAGAAGAATAGACGCTCTTGTGTCAAATATGATGGCCAGTTCAAAAGCATCAACACTTCAAGGTGCTGGTATAAGAGTGATCCCTTTATTCTAATAGCACAAGCAACAATGGTGTTTTACCTGCCACACACTCTTTTACACGGAAAATGGTGAGTTGTGCAAAACTTTGAGCACAAACACTTGTGGAGTGTGACTGAAACTGAAACTAAAGTGGAAAAGGGCCCCGGTGGTAGTGGCCTAACATATCGGGATGATGATTGTACGGAAGTTCTGGTGCAAGCTGGTGATGACTCTATGGAAGTCCCGGTGCAAAGCAGAGTGCGTAGGGACCGGGAACCTGTGCTCATTGATGCTTCAATATTTGAAGGCATCAAGAAAAGAAGAAACGTGGTAGCGAATGGACATGAGAGCGAGGATGAGGAAAAAAAGACTGATCATACTATGCTGCAATATTGTAGTGACGGTGAGGAAAACAGAAGTGGACATAGAGTTCCTGGTTTTGGTATCGATGATGATGAGTAGCGAATAGACATGAAGGTAAATATTGTCTCCTTGGTGATCTAAAACTATTACTGCATGTTCCTTGTTTTGATTGGTGATCCTGATATAGTTTTTGTACTACAATTCTCTCCAGGTAGCAAAATGCATCAGACTGATGGTTGTAGTGCTGGAGAGGCAGGTGGTGAAGATCATGATGGCTGGAGAGGGAAAATGATGTAGTTTTGGTGATCATGATGGCTGGAGAGGCAAAATGTTGTATTCAGAAATGGCTGGAGAGGCAAAATGATGTAGTTTTGGTGCCATTTTCTTAGTTTTGGTGAGAACTGTTGGTTGTGATGTGATCCTGATTCAAACTGCTGTGTTGTAATGCAAAATATTGCAAACTATTGGTTGTGATGTTTCTAAAGTTCTTTTGAACTGAATTGAGATGTTGTTTTCAGAGCTATTTTCAGAACTGTTGCCTGTTGCTATTGCATGTTGCTGTTGCTGTTGCTATCTACATCAGATAACTGAACTGAATTCAGAACTGTTCTCTGAACTGAAGTTTTCAGAGAGCTATTGCCTGTTGCCTGTTCCCTGTTGCTGTTCCCTGAACTGAATTCAGAACTGTTGCCTCTTGCTATTGCAAGTTGCTGCTGCTGTTGCTGGGGCTGTTGCTGTTGCCAAAAATAATGCGCGAGCGGGGGCTCGAACCCACGACGTGGCGTTCATTTCACTGGGTTTCTACCACTCGGCTAGGAGAAGTCTGTTGGTTTTATACTCTATGCCCACTCTTTTCAATACATCAAACCAGTCGACCCACTGTTTTCCCCACTCGCTGACAAGTCCACCCACTCTTTTCCCCACTCCACCTCTCCACTCGACCCGCTCCTCCTCTCCACTCGACCCACTCCTCCTCTCCGCCGTCGCAGGCTCCTTCCTCTCCCTTCGCCGCCGGCTCCTTCCTCTCCCACCGCCGCCGTTCCTTCCTCTTTCTCTGTCGGCTACTCTCCTGAGGTATGAATCCACCGAATCCTAGATTAGGGTTTGATGACCCACAAGTATAGGGCATCAATCGTAGTCCTTTCGATAAGTAAGAGTGTCGAACCCAACGAGGAGGAGAAGGGTCTGATAAACGGTTTCCAGCAAGGTAATAACTGCAAGCACTGAAAGTAGCGGTAACAAGTGATGGTATGGTGAGGTGAAACGTAGCAAGCGAAAAGTAAGAAGTAACAAGTAGTAGCAACGGTGCAGCAAGTGGCCCAATCCCTTTTGTAGCAAGGGACAAGCCTGAACAAAGTTTTATAAGAGGAAAAGCGCTCCCGAGGACACACGCAAATTTCTGTCATGCTAGTTTCATCGTGTTCATATGATTCGCGTTCGTTACTTTGATAGTTTGATATGTGGGTGGACCGGCGCTTGGGTACTGCCCTTACTTGGACAAGCATCCCACTTATGATTAACCCCTCTCGCAAGCATCCGCAACTACGAAAGAAGAATTAAGACAAGATCTAACCATAGCATTAAACTAGTGGATCCAAACCAGCCCCTTACGAAGCAACGCATAGACTGGGGTTTAAGCTTGTGTCACTCTAGCAACCCATCATCTACTTACTACTCCCCAATGCCTTCCTCTAGGCCCAAATATGGTGAAGTGTTATGTAGTAGACGTTCACATGACACCACTAGAGGAAAAACAACATACAGCATATCAAAATACCGAACGAATACCAAATTCACATGACTATTATTAGCATTACGTATCCCATGTCCTCAGGAACAAAAGTAACTACTCACAAAGCATAATCATAATCATGATCAGAGGTGTAATGAATAGCATCAAGGATCTGAACATAAAATCTTCCACCAAGTAATCCAACTAGCATCAACAACAAAGAGTAATCAACACTACTAGCAACCTTACAAGTACCAATCGGAGTCGCGAGACGGAGATTGGTTACAAGAGATGAACTAGGGATTGGAGAGGAGATGGTGCTGATGAAGATGTTGGTGGAGATGCCTCCCCTCCGATGAGAGGAGTGTTGGTGATGACGATGGCGACAATTTGTAACATCCCAAAATTATAAATTTTGGAATGTTAATATAATTATTAGATTGATTGTTTGAGTGTTTGAAACTTGAGTGGAATTTGAAACTTCTCAAAAAAAATGAGAGGGAATAAAATGACTTTCCCAAAATTTTCTATTTTGAATCCCTTTTTGATTTTGAGTTTGAATATTTTCAAAATCCTTTGATTAAAAAAAAGTCAAACGAGAGGAGGAAAATGGCCCTCCAAAATCAGAGACAATGTCTTGATTCAAATTTTAAGTATTTGCAATTTATTTCAAATTCAAATTCCTTTTCATTTTGAAGTTATTGCAAAAAAATATTTTTTTAAAAAAGTATTTTTTTTGGTTTGGAAAATATGTTCATGTTTTAGAAAATTTTATTCTGAAATTTTTGATATATAATATGTCTATATAAAATGTTCTCTCTTTTTCGTTTATACGTTTTTGTTCTCTGTTTTAACAAAAAATTGTTCGTTCGAAAAAAAAACAAAGGCCGCGCCTGGCCGTACTACTCATGTGGCCGGCCGATTCCTATGGCCCATGAGACACCTTTGTCCCTCTTTTTTTTTTCTATTTTCCCTACGTTACGTATATGTTTAGTCCCACATTGCCTATCTATGGACCATTAGACCTCCCTTCCACCTATAAATATAGACCCATAGGAGCATCGAAAAATCATCTATTTCGGGTTAAATCAATCTTTTGGTTTAACTAGATTTATTAAATAAAAATATATTTTTTTATCTTCGGCGGGATTTCTCGAAGTCGTCTCGTCATTGGAATTAATTCTTACTCTGCATTTTTGTCGAAGTCGTCTCTTCGTATTTTTTTATACTCTCGTAGGTTATTATTTCTAGACTAGTATTCCTACACTAGTATATGGTAGAGTAATTAGATATATTATTTAGTCTTCGTATTTACACATTAGTACTAGAATTATTTTAGACATAGCACTTTTCTTCCGTAAAACAGCTTGGTCCTGATTTTTCAAATAGCCATGACTTTTTACTCGTATATCCGAATTAGATGAAACCAACGCCTAGAGTTTCGTCTTGATCCCACCTATCGTGTGAACCTATCATATCAACGTTTTGAAATTTTCAAATTTTGAAATTTGTTCATATTCATATTCAAACTTCTTTTGATCATATCATTTTATCCATAGCTCCGTTTTAGATGAATCCAATTGCGTTGGATTCGTATCAAAGTAATCTTTCCGTTTGTATCATTAGTTTTAACTTTTCAACTTATAATTTTGATCAAATCAGATTTATCTATTAGTGCCCAAAAGTGTTCACATCGTTCTAAGCCGATTCAATGTTATATTAAAGTATTTGTATATTTTGATCCGCTATTTCAAATCTAGTAATTCTTTTTTATACACGCTCATATTGATCTCCTATATCCAGTAGCCTCATTAGTTTCGACCATTGAACCTTACAAATTTGAGCGATTCACATTTGTATTCAAACATTCATTTGATCTTATTTTGCAAATCGTACCACCTTTTCAATTGATTCCTTTTACCCCTAAACACTCATCTCATATATTTTTGTACGTATCCATCGTACTTCAGTTCAACTTCTCTTGACCTTTTGAATGCAAATTCAATTCATACTTCAATTCGCTATAACTTGCGTTGTAGTGCTCCATTTCAAGAAATTCTTTCTACAAATAAATTCTTATGTCTTATACTATTTGTCAAACAACATTCATGTTGTTCTCCCAATATGTTTGATCATCTCCCATAGTGTATGCAAGTCGAGCTTATATAGCAATAGTTCATCGTCCATTAACTCTTTTGATCTCATTCATGCACCTTCACTTTACAACACATGTAGAACCTTTTTTTTATTAAACCTTAGTTCGTTGTTATTTTGTACCAAGACATGCTTTGTTCTTATGTTCTCTTGGTTCTTCCTTTTTGGCATGAATGTTTATTGAATGCTATTTGTTTACGATAGATTGCTCGGAGTGTGGCGAGTAGAATTATCAGGATTTTGAGAGCGACTATCTTCATCAAGTAATACAAGGCAAGTCACTTTGATCATACTATCACCTATGTTTTGTGCATCGTAGTTCTACCATCCTATGCCCAATTGCATGCTGATTAGGTACTTGGAAATTATGGTTACATATTGTAGTATCATGTGGTAGGCACCCAACAACCCCGATACTTGGCCCCGGGACGACAAAGTTCATATTGCTATGCTTGAGTAGACGGGATTTCGGTTGAGTGCATAACACGAGTGATGCGAGGTTGATTAAATAATCAAGACCGGTTAAGACAAGATTTTCAAGACCTCGGACGCAATGCAACTCTGGGTGAAGGACGGTTGATCGGCTCCCTGGAGAACCCAGTGGATGACCCGGGATGCTGGAGAGGCCATGACATCGTGCGGAAAGCTTCACCCAGGCTCAAAGAGACGGACGGATATTTTCAAGACCCAAGGCTTACCTGCACAGCCACAAGTCATTATGGGCTTTGGCTTGGTTGGACAACGCGGCGACTCTGGACAGGCAGTGCTAGCAGATGTAGAAGAACGGTAGGAATGGATGGGCACCGACAGGGATTCAGAGGAACCCGTTGAAAGACCATGTTTTGATCATCCGGTCTTCAAACACCCTGAAGTGCGAGGACATACACGGAGGCGATCAAATCTTGTGGGGAACGTGTGCAAAACTCTGCAGAATACTCAAACCTAATCGATTAGCCGTGTCCACGGTCATGGACAACTTGAGCCAAAGGAACTGAAGTTATCTGGATTTCTCAACACCATTTAATATATTTGATGAGGGTAATTATTGACAACTCGGGTACGAGAACTGGTTGGCGGAACCATCTCGTTAACAACCAACCTTCGTAGTAATATTTTGCTTTTAGCCTCTCTTGATGTAGGAAAAAAATTTGCTTTATGCTAAAAATTATAGCCCCACCTTCCATATATGCATATAGTATAGATGATTACTTTTCACCCCTCTTTTATGTGACTTGCCGGCATATTCAATATGCTCACCTACACGGCTGGAATGTCTTGTGTTGCAGATATTTTTCTTCGACGAGTAAGAGTACGATTCAGGGTTACGGTCTACACTCAACTTGCCGTTGGTGTTTATTGGGACTCCACTCCCTTGACTGCTTCCGCTGAGATATTTAAGGTATATATCAGTTTTACGCTATTTACATGTGATTGCACTTTGATATATACATTGATGTACTGTGTGTGCCAGCATACTGATCCAGGGATGACACAGATACACAGAGGCTTGACTTGTTTTGAGTCGGGTCACTACAGAAATGGTATGAGAGCACATGTTGACTGTAGGACGTGACCCTAGAAACTGGAAATTTCTTAGGAAAGGATCTCACAAAAAATTTATTTTCAACAACACCTTTTACTTCTCGTCTCTTCTGATTTCATCGAGTGTTCCCTCTCACCTCAAATAGTTAGACAATCACCTTACCCCTTTGACCTCATGAAGAATCAACGGAGTTCTACTTCAAAGTAAAGAGGATTTCACCACACATTTGAAGAATTGAAGCTACACCAATAGTAGACTCTGAAGACCCGAAGAACTCGAAGACCCTGAAGTGTCCGAATATTTATATGACCATTAGAAGTCCAAACCCCTTTTATATACCCACGTTAGTTACGATGATTTGTGAGCCGTCATTGGTGTGTGTTTTCCGACGGCCACAACTAAAATCTATTCTCAAAAATATTGTTTGTATTGTGTGTATCTCCCTCCCTCTCTTAACCGTCTCATCCCCAAAACCTCAACCCTACCAGATGGAGTATGAAGCTGGACTTGTAGTCTCTGGACCAATGACCCAACTGGAGGCTGATATATGGACTCAAAACATGGAGAACCACTTCGGGAGCAACTTGATTTCAAGGAAGTATGTAGTGGAACACGCTCTTCAGTAATTTACACAAAGTGCTGCAATCTGGTGGAAAATGCATCATGCCATACAAGAATTTAGTGGAGCAGAAACCTGGGACGAATTCAAGAAGACTCTGTTAAGATCCCGTCTTATTCAGAAGTGCTACGATAATCCGAAGAAGAAGACTTGTGCATGCAAGATCTGTGGAGAAATAGGACACACCCAGGAGGAACACAAGGATGGATGCACTCATTGTGAAGAAAATCACCCAGCGGAGGAATGCCCAACTAGTCAGGTGAGTTGTTTCTTGTGTGAAGGAACCACCCACTACCCAGCAGCGTGTCACATTTACCCCAAGTATGCCTGAAACCCACGGACCCCGGGACTAACAAGGATCAAGTACTATCTTTTTGGAGAAGGAAACTTGTTTCAGCAAACGTTTTCTTAGGAGCATACGAAAACCTGAGAGTTGTGAAGAAACGATAGATGTTTGTTCAGCTTGCAGAATCATTGGATTTATCCGAACTTCGTTCGTGGACAAGAGAAACTCTGCAATGCTTGTGAGGATGTCCAAGTGTTAGAATACGAGATTCACTAAGCCTTATACAAGGTAATGATTTCAGTGCGACATGGCTTGGCCACCATGCCGACTTATTATTATCATTCTCTTGCTATTCGGAATGGTAAATCTGAGAGACTTACCCATAGTGAGAGACGACGTCCTTTGAATCTTTTGTTTGAGCCTTAGAATGGTATAATGAAAGCCCATGTACATGGCACTTGTTGTCACGTGTAAGAAATTTTACGGTGAGGATGAAGCCAAGACCCTTCTCTCTGCAGGATAACCACAAATGGTAGACCACCATGAGAATCATCGATAGGTTGTTTAGAATGGTCACGAGACTTGTCAGTTAAGAAGACCCAGTGACGGAAGAATCTTATATCAACAGAAGAACCCTCGATTTTGATGGAAACATTATGAATATAATGGAAGAAATTCACCAAAGAAGTTACCATGAAGAATGTGACGAGCGAGATGCCAAGACCCAAGAGGATTGTTAAAAATTTGAGCGACCAGTAACTCTCATTTTAAGTGTGGTAGCACCCCACTTTGCAGGAGACTATATTTGTTAGAAGACCCCCCAAACCATAACCTTTTCTTTCTAGCCTCTTCGAATCTCGAGGACGAGATTCATTTTAAGTGTGGTAGTTTGTAACATCCCAAAATTATAAATTTTGGAATGTTAATATAATTATTAGATTGATTGTTTGAGTGATTGAAACTTGAGTGGAATTTGAAACTTCTCAAAAAAAATGAGAGGGAATAAAATGACTTTTCCCAAATTTTCTATTTTGAATCCCTTTTCGATTTTGAGTTTGAATATTTTCAAAACCCTTTGATTAAAAAAAATCAAACGAGAGGAGGAAAATGACCCTCCAAAATCAGAGACAATGTCCTGATTCAAATTTTAAGTATTTGCAATTTATTTGAAATTCAAATTCCTTTTCATTTTAAAGTTATTGCAAAAAAATAATTTTTTAAAAAAGTAATTTTTTTTGGTTTTGAAAATATGTTCATGTTTTAGAAAATTTTATTCTGAAAATTTTGATATATAATATGTCTATATAAAATGTTCTCTCTTTTTTGTTTATACGTTTTTGTTCTCTGTTTTAAAAAAAAATTGTTCGTTCGAAGAAAAAAAAACAAAGGCCGCGCCTGACCGTACTACTCATGTGGCCGGCCGATTCCAATGGCCCATGAGACACCTTTGTCCCTCTTTTTGACCATTTTCCCTACGTTACGTATATGTTTAGTCCCACATTGCCTATCTATGGACCATTAGACCTCCCTTCCACCTATAAATATAGACCCATAGGAGCATCGAAAAATCATCTATTTCGGGTTAAATCAATCTTTTGGTTTAACTAGATTTATTAAATAAAAATATATTTTTTTATCTTCGGCGGGATTTCTCGAAGTCGTCTCGTCATTGGAATTAATTCTTACTCTGCATTTTTGTCGAAGTCGTCTCTTCGTATTTTTTTATACTCTCGTAGGTTATTATTTCTAGACTAGTATTCCTACACTAGTATATGGTAGAGTAATTAGATATATTATTTAGTCTTCGTATTTACACATTAGTACTAGAATTATTTTAGACATAGCACTTTTCTTCCGTAAAACAGCTTGGTCCTGATTTTTCAAATAGCCATGACTTTTTACTCGTATATCCGAATTAGATGAAACCAACGCCTAGAGTTTCGTCTTGATCCCACCTATCGTGTGAACCTATCATATCAACGTTTTGAAATTTTCAAATTTTGAAATTTGTTCATATTCATATTCAAACTTCTTTTGATCATATCATTTTATCCATAGCTCCGTTTTAGATGAATCCAATTGCGTTGGATTCGTATCAAAGTAATCTTTCCGTTTGTATCATTAGTTTTAACTTTTCAACTTATAATTTTGATCAAATCAGATTTATCTATTAGTGCCCAAAAGTGTTCACATCGTTCTAAGCCGATTCAATGTTATATTAAAGTATTTGTATATTTTGATCCGCTATTTCAAATCTAGTAATTCTTTTTTATACACGCTCATATTGATCTCCTATATCCAGTAGCCTCATTAGTTTCGACCATTGAACCTTACAAATTTGAGCGATTCACATTTGTATTCAAACATTCATTTGATCTTATTTTGCAAATCGTACCACCTTTTCAATTGATTCCTTTTACCCCTAAACACTCATCTCATATATTTTTGTACGTATCCATCGTACTTCAGTTCAACTTCTCTTGACCTTTTGAATGCAAATTCAATTCATACTTCAATTCGCTATAACTTGCGTTGTAGTGCTCCATTTCAAGAAATTCTTTCTACAAATAAATTCTTATGTCTTATACTATTTGTCAAACAACATTCATGTTGTTCTCCCAATATGTTTGATCATCTCCCATAGTGTATGCAAGTCGAGCTTATATAGCAATAGTTCATCGTCCATTAACTCTTTTGATCTCATTCATGCACCTTCACTTTACAACACATGTAGAACCTTTTTTTTATTAAACCTTAGTTCGTTGTTATTTTGTACCAAGACATGCTTTGTTCTTATGTTCTCTTGGTTCTTCCTTTTTGGCATGAATGTTTATTGAATGCTATTTGTTTACGATAGATTGCTCGGAGTGTGGCGAGTAGAATTATCAGGATTTTGAGAGCGACTATCTTCATCAAGTAATACAAGGCAAGTCACTTTGATCATACTATCACCTATGTTTTGTGCATCGTAGTTCTACCATCCTATGCCCAATTGCATGCTGATTAGGTACTTGGAAATTATGGTTACATATTGTAGTATCATGTGGTAGGCACCCAACAACCCCGATACTTGGCCCCGGGACGACAAAGTTCATATTGCTATGCTTGAGTAGACGGGATTTCGGTTGAGTGCATAACACGAGTGATGCGAGGTTGATTAAATAATCAAGACCGGTTAAGACAAGATTTTCAAGACCTCGGACGCAATGCAACTCTGGGTGAAGGACGGTTGATCGGCTCCCTGGAGAACCCAGTGGATGACCCGGGATGCTGGAGAGGCCATGACATCGTGCGGAAAGCTTCACCCAGGCTCAAAGAGACGGACGGATATTTTCAAGACCCAAGGCTTACCTGCACAGCCACAAGTCATTATGGGCTTTGGCTTGGTTGGACAACGCGGCGACTCTGGACAGGCAGTGCTAGCAGATGTAGAAGAACGGTAGGAATGGATGGGCACCGACAGGGATTCAGAGGAACCCGTTGAAAGACCATGTTTTGATCATCCGGTCTTCAAACACCCTGAAGTGCGAGGACATACACGGAGGCGATCAAATCTTGTGGGGAACGTGTGCAAAACTCTGCAGAGTACTCAAACCTAATCGATTAGCCGTGTCCACGGTCATGGACAACTTGAGCCAAAGGAACTGAAGTTATCTGGATTTCTCAACACCATTTAATATATTTGATGAGGGTAATTATTGACAACTCGGGTACGAGAACTGGTTGGCGGAACCATCTCGTTAACAACCAACCTTCGTAGTAATATTTTGCTTTTAGCCTCTCTTGATGTAGGAAAAAAATTTGCTTTATGCTAAAAATTATAGCCCCACCTTCCATATATGCATATAGTATAGATGATTACTTTTCACCCCTCTTTTATGTGACTTGCCGGCATATTCAATATGCTCACCTACACGGCTGGAATGTCTTGTGTTGCAGATATTTTTCTTCGACGAGTAAGAGTACGATTCAGGGTTACGGTCTACACTCAACTTGCCGTTGGTGTTTATTGGGACTCCACTCCCTTGACTGCTTCCGCTGAGATATTTAAGGTATATATCAGTTTTACGCTATTTACATGTGATTGCACTTTGATATATACATTGATGTACTGTGTGTGCCAGCATACTGATCCAGGGATGACACAGATACACAGAGGCTTGACTTGTTTTGAGTCGGGTCACTACAGAAATGGTATGAGAGCACATGTTGACTGTAGGACGTGACCCTAGAAACTGGAAATTTCTTAGGAAAGGATCTCACAAAAAATTTATTTTCAACAACACCTTTTACTTCTCGTCTCTTCTGATTTCATCGAGTGTTCCCTCTCACCTCAAATAGTTAGACAATCACCTTACCCCTTTGACCTCATGAAGAATCAACGGAGTTCTACTTCAAAGTAAAGAGGATTTCACCACACATTTGAAGAATTGAAGCTACACCAATAGTAGACTCTGAAGACCCGAAGAACTCGAAGACCCTGAAGTGTCCGAATATTTATATGACCATTAGAAGTCCAAACCCCTTTTATATACCCACGTTAGTTACGATGATTTGTGAGCCGTCATTGGTGTGTGTTTTCCGACGGCCACAACTAAAATCTATTCTCAAAAATATTGTTTGTATTGTGTGTATCTCCCTCCCTCTCTTAACCGTCTCATCCCCAAAACCTCAACCCTACCAGATGGAGTATGAAGCTGGACTTGTAGTCTCTGGACCAATGACCCAACTGGAGGCTGATATATGGACTCAAAACATGGAGAACCACTTCGGGAGCAACTTGATTTCAAGGAAGTATGTAGTGGAACACGCTCTTCAGTAATTTACACAAAGTGCTGCAATCTGGTGGAAAATGCATCATGCCATACAAGAATTTAGTGGAGCAGAAACCTGGGACGAATTCAAGAAGACTCTGTTAAGATCCCGTCTTATTCAGAAGTGCTACGATAATCCGAAGAAGAAGACTTGTGCATGCAAGATCTGTGGAGAAATAGGACACACCCAGGAGGAACACAAGGATGGATGCACTCATTGTGAAGAAAATCACCCAGCGGAGGAATGCCCAACTAGTCAGGTGAGTTGTTTCTTGTGTGAAGGAACCACCCACTACCCAGCAGCGTGTCACATTTACCCCAAGTATGCCTGAAACCCACGGACCCCGGGACTAACAAGGATCAAGTACTATCTTTTTGGAGAAGGAAACTTGTTTCAGCAAACGTTTTCTTAGGAGCATACGAAAACCTGAGAGTTGTGAAGAAACGATAGATGTTTGTTCAGCTTGCAGAATCATTGGATTTATCCGAACTTCGTTCGTGGACAAGAGAAACTCTGCAATGCTTGTGAGGATGTCCAAGTGTTAGAATACGAGATTCACTAAGCCTTATACAAGGTAATGATTTCAGTGCGACATGGCTTGGCCACCATGCCGACTTATTATTATCATTCTCTTGCTATTCGGAATGGTAAATCTGAGAGACTTACCCATAGTGAGAGACGACGTCCTTTGAATCTTTTGTTTGAGCCTTAGAATGGTATAATGAAAGCCCATGTACATGGCACTTGTTGTCACGTGTAAGAAATTTTACGGTGAGGATGAAGCCAAGACCCTTCTCTCTGCAGGATAACCACAAATGGTAGACCACCATGAGAATCATCGATAGGTTGTTTAGAATGGTCACGAGACTTGTCAGTTAAGAAGACCCAGTGACGGAAGAATCTTATATCAACAGAAGAACCCTCGATTTTGATGGAAACATTATGAATATAATGGAAGAAATTCACCAAAGAAGTTACCATGAAGAATGTGACGAGCGAGATGCCAAGACCCAAGAGGATTGTTAAAAATTTGAGCGACCAGTAACTCTCATTTTAAGTGTGGTAGCACCCCACTTTGCAGGAGACTATATTTGTTAGAAGACCCCCCAAACCATAACCTTTTCTTTCTAGCCTCTTCGAATCTCGAGGACGAGATTCATTTTAAGTGTGGTAGTTTGTAACATCCCAAAATTATAAATTTTGGAATGTTAATATAATTATTAGATTGATTGTTTGAGTGATTGAAACTTGAGTGGAATTTGAAACTTCTCAAAAAAAATGAGAGGGAATAAAATGACTTTCCCAAAATTTTCTATTTTGAATCCCTTTTCGATTTTGAGTTTGAATATTTTCAAAACCCTTTGATCAAAAAAAATCAAACGAGAGGAGGAAAATGACCCTCCAAAATCAGAGACAATGTCTTGATTCAAATTTTAAGTATTTGCAATTTATTTGAAATTCAAATTCCTTTTCATTTTAAAGTTATTGCAAAAAAATAATTTTTTAAAAAAGTAATTTTTTTTGGTTTTGAAAATATGTTCATGTTTTAGAAAATTTTATTCTGAAAATTTTGATATATAATATGTCTATATAAAATGTTCTCTCTTTTTTGTTTATACGTTTTTGTTCTCTGTTTTAAAAAAAAATTGTTCGTTCGAAGAAAAAAAAAACAAAGGCCGCGCCTGACCGTACTACTCATGTGGCCGGCCGATTCCAATGGCCCATGAGACACCTTTGTCCCTCTTTTTTTCCATTTTCCCTACGTTACGTATATGTTTAGTCCCACATTGCCTATCTATGGACCATTAGACCTCCCTTCCACCTATAAATATAGACCCATAGGAGCATCGAAAAATCATCTATTTCGGGTTAAATCAATCTTTTGGTTTAACTAGATTTATTAAATAAAAATACATTTTTTTCTCTTCGGCGGGATTTCTCGAAGTCGTCTCCTCATTTGAATTAATTCTTACTCTCCATTTTTGTCGAAGTCGTCTCTTCGTATTTTTTTATAATCTCGTAGTTTATTATTTCTAGACTAGTATTCCTACACCAGTATACGGTAGAGTAATTAGATATATTATTTAGTCTTCGTATTTACACATTAGTATTAGAATTCTTTTAGACATAGCACTTTTCTTCCGTAAAACAGCTTGGCCCTGATTTTTCAAATAGCCATAACTTTTTACTCGTATATCCGAATTAGGTGAAACCAACGCCTAGAGTTTCGTCTTGATCCCACCTATCCTGTGAACCTATCATATCAACTTTTTGAAATTTTCAAATTTCGAAATTTGTTCATATTCATATTCAAACTTCTTTTGATCATATCTTTTTATCCGTAGCTCCGTTTTAGATGAATCCAATTGCGTCGGATTCGTATCAAAGTAATCTTTCCGTTTGTATCATTAGTTTTAACTTTTCAACTTATAATTTTGATCAAATCAGATTTATCTATTAGTGCCCAAAAGTGTTCACATCGTTCTAAGCCGATTCAATGTTATATTAAAGTATTTGTATATTTTGATCCGCTATTTCAAATCTAGTAATTCTTTTTTCTACACGCTCATATTGATCTCCTATATCCAGTAGCCTCATTAGTTTCGACCATTGAACCTTACAAATTTGAGCGATTCACATTTGTATTCAAACATTCATTTGATCTTATTTTGCAAATCGTACCACCTTTTCAATTGATTCCTTTTACCCCTAAACACTCATCTCATATATTTTTGTACGTATCCATCGTACTTCAGTTCAACTTCTCTTGACCTTTTGAATGCAAATTCAATTCATACTTCAATTCGCTATAACTTGCGTTGTAGTGCTCCATTTCAAGAAATTCTTTCTACAAATAAATTCTTATGTCTTATACTATTTGTCAAACAACATTCATGTTGTTCTCCCAATATGTTTGATCATCTCCCATAGTGTATGCAAGTCGAGCTTATATAGCAATAGTTCATCGTCCATTAACTCTTTTGATCTCATTCATGCACCTTCACTTTACAACACATGTAGAACCTTTTTTTTATTAAACCTTAGTTCGTTGTTATTTTGTACCAAGACATGCTTTGTTCTTATGTTCTCTTGGTTCTTCCTTTTTGGCATGAATGTTTATTGAATGCTATTTGTTTACGATAGATTGCTCGGAGTGTGGCGAGTAGAATTATCAGGATTTTGAGAGCGACTATCTTCATCAAGTAATACAAGGCAAGTCACTTTGATCATACTATCACCTATGTTTTGTGCATCGTAGTTCTACCATCCTATGCCCAATTGCATGCTGATTAGGTACTTGGAAATTATGGTTACATATTGTAGTATCATGTGGCAGGCACCCAACAACCCCGATACTTGGCCCCGGGACGACAAAGTTCATATTGCTATGCTTGAGTAGACGGGATTTCGGTTGAGTGCATAACACGAGTGATGCGAGGTTGATTAAATAATCAAGACCGGTTAACACAAGAATTTCAAGACCTCGGACGCAATGCAACTCTGGGTGAAGGACGGTTGATCGGCTCCGTGGAGAACCGAGTGGATGACCCGGGATGCTGGAGAGGCCATGACATCGTGCGGAAAGCTTCACCCAGGCTCAAAGAGACGGACGGATATTTTCAAGACCCAAGGCTTACCTGCACAGCCACAAGTCATTATGGGCTCTGCCTTGGTTGGACAACGCGGCGACTCTGGACAGGCGGTGCTAGCAGATGTAGAAGAACGGTAGGAATGGATGGGCACCGACAGGGATTCAGAGGGACCCGTTGAAAGACCATGTTTTGATCATCCGGTCTTCAAACACCCTGAAGTGCGAGGACATACACGGAGGCGATCAAATCTTGTGGGGAACGTGTGCAAAACTCTGCAGAGTACTCAAACCTAATCGATTAGCCGTGTCCACGGTCATGGACAACTTTAGCCAAAGGAACTGAAGTTATCTGGATTTCTCAACACCATTTAATATATTTGATGAGGGTAATTATTGACAACTCGGGTACGAGAACTGGTTGGCGGAACCATCTCGTTAACAACCAATCTTCGTAGTAATATTTTTCTTTTAGCCTCTCTTGATGTAGGAATTTTTTTTGCTTTACGCTAAAACTTATAGCCCCACTTGCCATATATGCATATAGTATAGATGATTACTTTTCACCCCTCTCTTATGTGACTTGCCGGCATATTCAATATGTTGACCTACTCGGCTGCAACGTCTTATGTTGCAGATATTTTTCTTTGACGAGTAAGAGTACGATTCAGGGTTACGGTCTACACTCAACTTCCCGTTGGTGTTTATTGGGACTCCACTCCCTTGACTGCTTCCGCTGAGATATTTAAGGTATATATCAGTTTTATGCTATTTACATGTGATTGCACTTTGATATATACATTGATGTACTGTGTGTGCCAGCATACTGATCCAGGGATGGCACAGATACACAGAGGCTTGACTCGTTTTGAGTCGGGTCGCTACACAATTTCCCCCTCCAGGAGGGAAGTTTCCCCGGCAGGATCGTCCTGCCGGAGCTCTAGATTGGATCTGCTCAAGTTCCGCCTCGTGGCGGCGGAGAATCCCCGAGATAGCTCCACCCTGATTTTTTTCCGGAGGAAACCCTTCATATAGCAAAAGGGGGGGCAGTGGGCCGCTAGGGTGCCCACAAGCCCTGTTGCCGCGACCAGGGGGTAGGCCGCGGCAACCAGGCTTGTGGGCCCCTGGTTGCTCCCCTCTGACACTTCTTTCGCCCAGTATTTTTTATAAAATCCAAAAAAATCCACGTTGATTTTCAGGGCATTTGTAGTTGCGCAGAATAGAGCACTCAGACTTGCTCCTTTTCCAGTCCAGAATTCCAGCTGCCGGTATTCTCCCTCTTCAAATAAACCTTGCAAAATAAGAGATAAAAGACATAAGTAAGGTTCCACAAAGTATAATAACAGTCCATAAAGCGATAAATATCAACATGAAAGCATGATGCAAAATGGACGTATCACGGTTCTTGCCGCCGATGTTTGGAAATTAGGGTTCTTGCCACCGCCTAGATTGGATTAGGGTTCTTGTTGCCGCCACCTAGATTGGCTTATCCTGCAACCAATGAGTCATGAGTCGTCACGCGTTCTCTTTCCCACGGCCATGGGTCGACTCCTCCCTGCAACTTGCCACTAGCTAGGGGTTTGTGGACTACTCAGTCATGGGTTCGTGTGGTCTTGAACAAGTTGCAGTTGTCCAGGACCAGGTAGGCTTATCCCCTCTCGGTGGGCTGGTCTCCGCCGGCCGCTGGCCAGGTGTTTGTGGAAATGCCACAGGAGGAGAACCCGTGCCAATGATTGTGCCATGATAATATCTACTTTTTTGTTGGTTATTCTTAGGGTGAAAGAAGTAGTCTTGGTCTCTTGATGGTGTTCAAATGCCATGCCAAATTGTTGTAGTTTTTGAAAGGTCACTTTCTTCTGGTATAGTACTTACTTTCAGAAAAATCCCAGTCCACTCACTGCGTCAACAATTCGGATTATCCCTTCTAATCTTTCTATACATTATCCGATCTTGTTTGGCTATGGGTTATCCATTGTAACCTGGCATATATAGGTTATCGAAAGTAATGATGCATTTCTGCTATGATACATTAATGCCGTCTAATGTGCTGGTTATAGATTATCCATTTCTGCTTGATGAATGTGTTTGTTATTTAATTTTGAACCAAGCTGCTGGTGTTCACCTGGGTGTGCAACTGAATCAAATCTGAATACTGGGGTCTGGGGGTTTGAACTAACCAGAGCATACAACCAGTTGGTATTGAACTACATAGTTTACTTGCCCAGTTAATTCCTGCCTTGTGTGGCATTGATATTAGTTGGCTAATTGCGATGTTGCCCTATTGTACAACTTGTAGTTATACACACGCTGTAGCAATACACTTGATATTTTTGCAACTGTGATGAGGACGTGTGTTGGCTAGTAGTAGTAGGGAAAAATAATGGAGTTTGTAGTAGTAGTAGTACCATATATAAATCACAGTTGTCTTTGACTGTTTGTATGTGGTCCTTGATCTGGATATAACTCTGCTCACTATGGTACTCAAATCTCACTGCAATAGGCTAGCAAATGACTGAGGATACTCATAATCTTTATGTTTGAGCTCTTCACAATTACAATATCAGTCAGGGATATGATAATGCAAGTTTTTTACAATTTTAAGTTGTGTTTACTGTTTTCAGTATTTTTAGGACAGTTTTAGTATTTTTATGATAACTTGTTGTTTACTTACAATGCTGCTTTTCTTACTATGATGGGGGGAGGCCGACGCTGTCGGCTGCGCTCTTCCACGCCAAGTGAGATGCCTGACTTGGAAGGTATCGAGTTCTTCACGATTATACTTGAGAAATCCTCCAGCACGCAGGTGCTGCCGCACAATTTTGTGAAGATGCTGGACAACCATTGGCCACAGAACATGAAGCTGCGGCAGGACGGCAACGGGCTTTGCAGGCTGTGGGACGTGGAGGTGGTGTTCGACACCGATGGAAGCATGTACCTAGATCGTGGCTGGAAGCAGTTCGTCCGTGCCTATGACCTGCGACACGGGCACTTCCTTGTCTTCAGGTACGACGGCAACTATGTGTTCACCGTGAAGGTGTTTGACACGACTATGTGTCGCAGGCGCTACCAGGACGACGACGATGCTAGTATGCTTTGTCTCTTCTTCCTCTCCATTAGGCTATGTCTCTCACACATTGTTAAAAAAACTTTTTTGCATTTGGCAAGGCAATGGGAGCAGGAGCAGTGACTCTGGCTACATCAATAGGTGCTATAGCAAAAGTAGCAGCGACTCTGGCTACAGCAACAACAATAGCAAGGATGAGGAGTAACAAAGTGGGGGAAGAAGAGGAGCAGAGTAGGGATGATGAGGTGGTGGCTGACGATGGCCTCGCGATGGTGGTGGTGCCTGACGATGACCTCGCGACGGTGGTGGTGCCTGACGATGGCCTCGCGATGGTGGTGGTGCCTGACGATGGCCTCGCGATGGTGATCCCACAGCTGGGCGACAGGACCATGCCAATTGTGGTAGAGGAGTACATCCCATAGCCTGGCGTGGGGCTTCGCCGCTCTAAGTGCATCAGGATGATGAAGGAGAAGGGGAAGAAGCAGTAGTGAAGATCTTAAGAACCTGATGGTGTTGAACTACTACTTCACTTTTAAGTATGATGGTGTTGAACTACTACTTCGCCGCTTTAATCTTTTAAGTACGATAGTATTGAACTACTACTTCACTTTTAAGAAAACGTGACATGACAGCAGTTTCGAAAACTCTATCATGGCAACAATTTTTCAGAAGAAAAGGTTGTTGGTGGCAGCACTTCTACTGTCATGACAAAACTTCTCTATCGTGGCGCGTTTCTTTAATTTTTCTTCGTCCAAGAACCACTTCTTCATGATCGTTTTACGTCGAGTTCCATTGACGCAAATCTTATCACGATCGTGCTTGGAACCATAACTATTGTCATCTCTATAGCTAAGAAAATAAATGAATGCCATAGTTTGACACACGTATCAATTTAATTAATGAGATCATATGGCTCAGCCATCGTACCATATTCACGACATACAGGTCATAAAACAAAATTACAACCACTTTGCATCTCATACGACGAAGGTTATACCACATTATATATCATAGACATGCTGTGTAAAAATAAGTTAGACGCATCTAATCACTTTTACCAATTATCATGGTCGATGGGGCTTACGTCTCATATCATAAACTACATAGGTAACTATAAGCATGATTACTCCTTGTTATTAATTTAATCATAGGGATGTGTGAAACACCATACTTGATTAAAATTCTCGAGTCTCATACCAAACTTCATTAAATGCATGACTCTCATGTAGATCTCCGCAAAACACTCGTGCACCACCGAGATATCTCAATACGTTCTAGATTGTACCTCCATCTAGTGATTACGGAGTATTTGAGAAGAAACTACCACATTAGGGGTTGCCATCCCACTGAACTACCACATTTTAAAAAGTGACCGGAAAAGACAAAATGGTTGGGTGTCAAAAGCTTTTATCCATCTCTCGTGAAAAAGACAAATCTATGTCGAATCAGCTGGAAGCGGGTCAAATTAGAAGTGCGGCTGCCTTATAGTTTGCTCTTTATTTTTTCCAAATATCATTTTTAGATACAAAAGTATCTATTTCATCATAGAAACACCGTAAGTTTCCCAAGATTCAACCAGTATATCTAGGAACGGTCATACCTGTCGTTCTGACCGCATTTTCAAACGGGCCTGAAAAATTCAAAAAAAATAAAAAAATTGGAAAAATAATAGCCTTATAATACGACAATTATTTTTAAAAAGTGTTCACATAAATGAGGTGTCATGTCTGAAGATTCATGGCTTTCAAGCCACATGATCAATCTCATGGCCACATTCATGGCATAGTTTGTTGAAATGGCCTCATATTGTGCAGAAGGGTGCATGTTGGAATGACAAACAATGTTGATTAAGGAAGTTTTCATCTTCCTTGTATGAAAAATTCATTTTTCATTTTTCAAGTGCCCAAAATGAGTTTTTTGTGAAGGACCTACCATATATTTGTTTCAAAATTGGTCCAAATCATTTTTATAACATACTAGGCCATATTTAATGTACACTTGACAAAATGGTTGGGTGTCAAAAGCTTTTATCCATTTCTTGTGAAAAAGACAAATCTATGTCGAATCAGTTGGAAGCGGGTTAAATTTGAACTGCGGCTGCCTTATAGTTTGCTCTTTATTTTTTCAAAAATCATTTTTAGATACAAAAGTATCTATTTCATCATAGAAACACCAAAAGTTTCCCAAGATTCAACCACTATCTTGGAACGGTCATACCCGTCATTCTGACCGCATTTTCAAACAGTTATACCCGTCGTTGTGATCATTCTCTCTTTCTCTTCGGTTGCGTAAGGATTTGCATGTTTCTTCCAGTATTGACATACCAACAAGGCGCACGGGAGAGACCGATGGTTGCTACTATATCTTCTTGATGAGTACTTGTCAAATATATAGTGATGCTAGCAAGCTCTCATAGTACTATTGTGTCCATTTATTATTTTCCGGTAGGTAACAATGTACCGCTGCGTCACTTATTTATTTTGAAGGGGAATGCTAGCTTGTGATCGAAAGGACGGACAAAGCTACTCTAGTGATGTTACTAAGCTCTCTCTAGCCAATTGGTTGTCAGCTAATGAGAGATATCTTCTGTTCGGGCTCATTCAGATGCATCAGTTTTTCTCATGTTGTCTCTCTCCCTGAATTCCCTAAACTGTTTTTCTTCTCCCTATTGATTGTTAATTTGTCGATGTGTCCTTTGCTTCTCTATTAGTGGGCTGAGCACTATTATTTCTTTTGGCGTGAGCAAAGTATAGTGATTTCCACAAGAAAGACACATGGTCATCGGAATTTAATAACACATTATTTGGTATTTTACAACATTTATTCATCTAAGCAAGAAAGACACATTTATTCCCTAAACTTTTTTTCTTCTCCCTATTGATTTATTATTAGATAACTTTGAAACCTAAGTCTAAAACAAAACAATAAGTCTACCTCCAAACCCTAAAAAACTAGTGAAAAATTTCCCTCCCACCCCACCAAATTTCCCTCTCACCCCACCAAAATTTCCCTCCAGTCCCTCTCCCACTACCACGCGGGACCGACCACTCCCTCTCCCACTACCACGCGGGATCCCACTCTCCTCTGCATTCCACTCCCCACTCCGCTGCTCCTAACCCTAGCTCCACGCCGCCCCATCGACAACGACTCCCCACTCCCCTGCTTCGCGCCGCCCCTCCACCCCTCTCCCCTCTCCCCTCTCGCTGACGACGAATCCCTCCTCTGCGACAGCTCCATCATCGACGACGATGACGGGAGGATAGGCGCGGCGACGACTGCGACTGCGACGACGAATCCCTCCTCTCCGCTCTCGCCGACGACGAATCCCTCCTGTCCCCTGTCGACGGCGACGACTGGGACGGCGACGACTGCTACTGCAACCCACTCCATCATCTACAACCAGACGATCGGTACTCCCCTTGATGTCCATCTCCCCTTGATGTTCTAGGGTTAGGGTTAGGACTGGACGATCTCCCCATGATCTTCCTCTGGTTAGGATCTTTTGGTGGGTTAGCATCTTCTAGGGTTAGCATCTTCTGGTGGATCTCATGGTGTGTCCACGCACATGCTACTGTTTAGGATGGCTCCTGCTGCTGTTTATCTCATGATCTTCTAGGGTTTGGCTCCTGATGCTATTAGGATCTCATGATCTTCTAGGGTTTGGCTCTTGCTACTGTTACTAGCCGGTCAATGTTGCTGCAAACTGGACATGTAGAGCAACAGAGGATGTTACTAATGTTTTTGTTATCGAATAGTATATCGTTTCCCTATTGATTGTGTACTTAAGTTTTAAATATATCACTACGAAGAAGCAATTAATAGAGATATGTTATTCTAGATGTATGCAAACTGAAATGATAAATATATTCTTCTCTGATGGAGGGTTATGCAACAAAATTCAATTTTTTTGTTCCAATCTAATTATAATGTGCTACTGAACATTGATTAGTATGATTGTATCATGCATTCTTTAGTTATTCAGCAGTACTACTAGCACTTTGCTTGCTTGCTTGTGTACTTTATATGAGGCACTAGGGGCTGGATCGATGGGATGGTTCGGTATATTGATGGGGTTAGGGTTCATGTTCATGTTGCTTGACTACTATGGCTTGCTTACTTGCTAGCATACATGGTTAATTAGAGTTTCCATCGGCAATACTGGCTTGTATCAGTAGCACTTGGAGAAGAAGCTACTAGGGTTTGTACCAACAGTACTTTCTTGCTTGCTCCTCTTCAATTTTCTTCCGTGCTTGCTTGTTTCTATCAGTAGCACTTCTATTGCTTGCTTGTATTAGTAGCACTTATGTACTTTGCTTGCTTGCTTGCACACTGCTCGCTTCTTTGTTCACCAAATGTTGGGCAACCAGTTGCTATGAATTCATATGTTTGCCTCCATTAGGGAATATAGTTGAGTAATTACTTTTCTTATAGATGATTGCAGGTACATGGATAAAATTGCAAGTTAAAACATAAAAGTAATTGTTGTAAATAGTTGGTTCACTTATTTGTCTGCACTGTATTTGTATCCAACTATGTATACTTGTAATGGATGTGAGTTATGTTCTTGTCTTTGGTACCATAACCTTAATTCACTTAGCTTGATGTAGTTCGCTTCACTTATATTACTGCTAATGCATTGCTTCACATATATAGTTTTCTTCAACTATCAGTTTAGTACATTACTACCTCCTGTTTCACATGTATTAATACTGATGCATTGGTACACTTGTATGTGCATGCTGGTCCAAGTGCTTCAATTTAGTTGCTTGCTTCAACTGTCAGTTTAGTACTGATGCATTAACTGTATGTGCATTGCTACACGTGTATGTGCATGCTGGTCCAAGTGTTTTACATGTATTAGTATTGATGCATTAACTACATCACTATATTGTTGATCCAACTAGTTTGCTTCACATGTATTACATGTATGTGCATGGTCGTCTAAATGCTTTCCTTTATTGATATAAGTGCATCATTTTACTTTATCCCTGTTGTATCTGATTGTTGTTTATTCTACTTTGCAAGCACCACCTCAAGATCATCCATGGCAAGGATGACAAGGTCAAACCCGAGGCCAACCATTGGTATGAAAGTTGCTCCTTGTGGTTATACTGTTAGATTTATAAAACGTGTCTTAATATGCTAAGTGAAATGTAATATGCTAAGTAAAATATCTTGGAGGCTGGTGATGTAAAATACTGTCCGATTTTATTATGCAAATGTATTGCTATAATCTGAATTAGCTGGCTTAGCTGTGCCTGTGTGATGTTACTCTTCTTTAGCTGAATAAGTAGGATTAAATGATAATAAAATATCATAAGATATGTTTGGCTGTCTGTCCATGCATTCCAACAATTAACCTAATAATTATGTTTCCTTTGCCTTTCAAAGATGAGCATCCTCTCACCGAGTACGAGAAGGTTAGGGCTAGAAATATGATGAGGAACAATCGGATATTCCAGTCCCTTGGCATTGCTGCAATAGTGTCAATGATTAGGAAAACAAATGATGTAGAAGAAGGTAGAACTAATGAGGTTCAAGAAGGTAGTGGAATTATCAATGATGACCCAAAGTACAATCCTAAGGAGGATGAATTTGTAGTGCACAAGACTGTTAAGGTGCAAACTCTGTCTTGCTTGGAGGGTTCGGGTTCTTGTATGCTCTCTGTTTCCTTGTGCTCACATATTTATCTTGTGATCTAATGTTTTTTTCTGTGCTATTTATACATGGCACTGAAGGAATCTAGAATGAAGAGACGTGGTGTTAAGAAGACAACTAGCAAGAAGAGGAAGAGCTCAGAAGCATCTGCTGCAATGCCTCCAGGAAGGGTGATGGCCCCACCTCCAGGATAAACAAAGAGGATCCTGGAACCTGATGTACCTGATAGAGTCACAAGGCAGAAAGAAACTATGGCGGCTGCGACGGACCATCAGGAGAGTCCACGGGGCATGGACTTTGAGAGCTCGGTGGAAATGAGTGATGATTTTCCGCCCATGGATGAAGAAACCACTCTCTGCATGGATGAAAGCGACACTGTCTGCCTACGCCTGAGGCGTGGTGCACCTTCTATTGAAAGGAATGATGTCGTCAGTGAAGAAGAACAAAATCTTGTGCTTCAACCAGGCAAGTTCACCTTCTCTTTTACTAGTGCATTTTGCAAATGGAAGTGATCATGTATGCTTACCTGTTTAGCAGAACCATTCCTGCATTTTTCGATTTCTCTTCTAATTTACGAGTTCAATTTATTTTCAGATTCAATGACTAACAAGCATAGACTTAGAAAGGGCAAAGGGCTAGAGAGAATCACCAAGTCGCTTGGCACAAAGGTGCCTATACAAATTGCCCAAGGGATGAAGCGTCCAGAGAAGCCTCTACAGGCAGCAAAGTTTGCTTCTGAGTGTGGACTCGTTGCAAGAAGCCATCTGCCGGTTCTTCCTCACTTCAAGGAATACAAAAATAATGCTACTCTAGCGGAGGACTACATTGGGAAAGTTGGTGTAAGCTACTTGTTTTATAGTTAATGTGCTACTCTATTTTCTGTTTTGTAGTTAATGATCACTAATGTTGTTCCTTCCTTGTTTTCTATCTTGGTAGGCAAATTTTGAGATGAACACAGACTCGGAGACCATCAAGTACGCGTGCAAAGATGTTCTACAGAAAAGTTCAAAGAATCGACGCCATAAGATCAAGAAGAAGTATTTTGATACCGTAGCACCAAACAAAGTGAGCACCAAGTCTCCGGTGCCAGATCTGACGGACGGTGAATGGCAAGCTCTGGTGGAGATGTGGTCTACCCCAAGACACAAGGTTTGTATATGCTCTATTTGCTGATTTATGTTCTGCACATCAGGATGGGAATGGGCCATGGTCACCTTCTTCCTCTTCCATGTTTTTGATTAGAGTTGGAACAATAGAGAGCATCAACTTTCAAAATCAACACCATATGTAATACACTGACTCTTAGATAGTACTAGTTGTTCATGTACTTGTGCTAGTGCAGGATAACTGAAATATTTCCAAATCAAATATGCTCAGACTCGTATTGTCCTACTATACTACTGCCTATTCCACTTTCTTTCAACTTGGAAAATAACATTACGCTTTTTTGTAGGAAACCTGTGTGTCGAACAAGATTCATCCAGAAAAGGTCGTGTACCAACAGAGAACTGGTTCCAGGCACTACATAGCACACATTTTTGCCACTGTGAGTATCTTTTTCTAAAGACCTTACTGTTTGATCCTCGTTGAATATCATTTCTTATTCTTGCTGAATAACATTTTGATTTTTGTTAAAAAACATTTCAGAAAGAAGAGCGTAAGGGTGAGGAGCTGTCTACGATTGACTTGTTCAAGGCCACCCACAACAGCAAGAAGCACGGGTTTCGGAGCCAGTCAAGATTGCTACAGTAAGTCACTCCATGCATTTGTCTAGCTAGTTAAAACTTTTGTCTATAGACCTCAGCCCTGTTTGATTGACAGCCAGCAAGAACACACCCTAGATTTGATGTTGTTTGCTAGATCCTATGATAGGTTTGGTATCTCAACAAAGCTATCCGAATTTGTTGTACAGTTCTCAACAAAGATATCGGAATTTGTTGTAGCTATTTGTTGCATTTTTATGATATGATGATAATTGATCTGAATGTTAATTCTCAACAAAGAAGCCATATTATATAGAACCACCATATTGTTTCGATTGCATGTCTCTAGATCACATAAGTGTGTACATTTGCTGTAGCCAGATCAAATAATGCTTTAAGTTTAGTAGTTATCATCTACTTCTGTTTGAGTTTGAGTAAAATACCTACATATAGATTTTGTGTGCTGGTTTCATTACTTCAAATAATCCATTTCTGGGTCTGGTTTGGTGGAATTCTTGTTTGGTTTCTCTTGCAGAATGTGAAATAGATCTGCCACTAATGTCTATCATTTTCCTCCATATGCTAGCTTGAGATGGAAAAAATGAAGGACGCGCCGGTACAAGAAGGTGAAGAACCAAAGTCTGATGCTGAGATTGTTGAAGAAGTGCTCAAGACCAAAATCAAGCAAAGGACATTCCTCAGGAGTGTTAGGCTCAAGTCATCTAGTAACAACTCTGGCAAAGGAACTGCTACTGTGGCTGCTCATGTTCGTGATCTTGAGCAGAAGCTGGAGAGGTCGGAGCTTCAAGCTGAAGTGATGCAAGAAGAAATGGTAGCAATCAAGCTAAAGGAGGAAGAATATGAAGTTGCACGCGACAAGGAACTTGAGCTGCTGCGCAAGAAGTCACAAGAACAGAAGAGAAGTTAGCCCACTTGATGGCTCTCTTCGGCGCTAAAGCATCGTAGAAGTTGAACGTGTTGTAGAACCTGTCCTAGAAACAGTGAAGTGGGCTAACTTCTCAAGAACCTGATGAAGTTAGCTCACTTGATTGGTCATTCTGGTGATGAAACAGTGAAGTGCTCTATTTGAACCTGTGAAACAGTGAAGTATTCTGGTGATGAAGTATTTTGGTGATGAAGTATTCTGGTGATGAAGTATTCTAGTGATGAAGTATTTTGTGAAACAGTGTCTTGCTCTATTCGAACCCGATGAAGTATTTTGTGAACCTGATGAAGTTGTCAATTATTTGAGTTTTGTTTGGACCATTTATTTTGGGCACCAAAGTTAGTTTGGACTGCAAAAAGGCTGAGGCCCAAACAAGAAATAGACTAAAAAGTCTAGGGCCTAAAAAAAGAGTAGGCCAAGGCCCAAATTAGAATTTGTCTAAAAAGGCTTGGGCCTAAAAAAAGAGTAGGCCAAGGCCCAAACAAGAACTGGACTAAAAAGAGTAGGCCAAGGCCCAAAAGAAAAGTGGACTAATAAAAAACCTGCTCAGTAAAAGATTGCATCCCACAAAATAAAATGCCAAATTATTGGGACCGGCCCATGTAGACGAACGGAATGGACCGGGCTGAATCGAATTTACGACCTTTTCATTTGGTCGTAATTCTGCCACGTCAGCCTGCCACGATGGATCTGACGTGGTGTGGGCGGATTGCTAGTGACCAAATCAGTTGGTCGTTAAACCTACGACCTTCTGTTTGGTCGTAAAACCCTACGACCAATCCAGGAAAAAGGTCGTAATAAGTCACAAATGGAAATCAATGACCATTCAGTGACCAATATTGAAGGTCGTTAGTTGACATATTTCTTTTAGTGCCTTGCTGAAAACCACTTGTCAGTTCCTTCTGCTCCTCGTTGGGTTCGACACTCTTACTTATCGAAAGGAGTGCGATAGATCCCCTACACTTGCTGGTCATCAATACTCTTTTCTGGCACCGTTTCCGGGGAGGGAAGCGCCTTTGGTAAGTGGAATTCGGTAAGGAAACACTTATATAGTATGCTGAAATTTATTGTCACTTGTCACTATGGAAACTAATCCTTTGAGGAGCTAGTTCGGGGTATCTTCACCTCGAACGGAAGCACAAGTAGTTTCTCCTCAACCTACTGCACCTACTTAAAATATTTATTATGAAATTCCTTCGGGTATGCTAGAGAAACTGTTGGCTAATCCTTTTTCAGGAGATGGAACATCACATCCTGACTTGCATCTAATCTATGTAGATGAAGTTTGTGCTTTATTTAAGTTTGCAGGTTTGCCCGAGGATGAGGTCAAGAAGAAGGTCTTTCCCTTATCTTTGAGCGATAAAGCATTGACATGGTATAGGCTATGTGATGATACTGGATCATGGAACTACAACCGATTGAAATTGGAATTTCAACAAAAGGTTTATCCTATGCATCTGGTACATCATGATCGGAATTATATTTATAATTTTTGGCCTCGTGATAGAGAAAGTATCGCTCAAGCTTGGGGGATGCTTAAGTCAATGTTATATTCATGCCCCAACCATGAGCTCTAGAGAGAAATTATTATTCAGAACTTCTATGCTTGGCTTTCTCATGATAATTGCACCACGCTTGACACTTCTTGTACTGATTCTTTTATGAAGAGAGATATTGACTTCAAATGGAATTTATTGGAAAGAATTAAACGCAACTCTGAAGATTGGGAGTTTGATGAAGGTAAGGAGTCAGGTATGAATCTCAAGTTCGATTGTGTTAAATCCTTTGTTGAAACAAATACTCTTTGTGATTTTAGCGCTAAACATGGACTTGACTCTCAGATAGTAGATTCATTATGTGAATCATTTGCTGCTCATATTAATCTCCCTAAAGAGAAGTGGTTTAAATATAATCCTCCCATAGAAGTCAATGTAGTTAAACCCAATCCAGTTGAATAGAAGGTCATTACTTATAATGATCCTATTGTCCCTAGTGCTTACATTGTGAAACCACCTTTCCCTGTTAGAATAAAGGATCATGCTAAAGCTCCAACTGTGATACGTAAGGGCTACATTAGAACACCTACACCCCCTGAGCAAATTAGAGTTGAACCTAGCATTGATATTATCAAAGATCTCCTGTCCGACAATGTTGATGGGCATGATATTCACTTCTGTGAAGATGCTGCTAGAATTGCTAAACCTCATACTAGAGACAAACATAGGCCTGTTGTTGGCATGCCTGTTGTTTCTGTTAAGATTGGAGATCATTGTTATCATGGTTTATGTGACGTGAGTGCTATTGTTAGTGCAATACCTCGATCTTTATATGATGAAATTAAAAACGAGATTGCACCTGTCGAGATGGAACCTATTGATATTACTATTCATCTTGCCAATAGAGATACTATCTACCCTTCGGGAATTGTTAGATATTTTGAAGTCTTGTGTGGTAAAACTAAGTATCCTGCTGATTTTCTCGTTCTTGCTACCACACAAGATAGCTTTTGTCCCATCATATTTGTCAGACCTTTCCTTAATACTGTCAATGCTCATATTGACTGTGAGAAGCAAACTGTCATTGTTGGCTTTGAAGGTGTGTCACATGAATTCAATTTCTCCAAGTTTGGTAGACAACCTCATGAAAAAGAATTGTCTAGTAAGGATGAAATTATTGCCCTAGCATCTATTGTTGTGCCTCCTACTGATCCTTTAGAGCAATACTTGCTTGAGCATTAAAATGATATGCATATGGATGAAAGGAATGAGATAGATAGAGTTATCTTTGAACCACATCCTGTCCTTCAGAATAATTTGCCTGTTGAACTACTTGGAGATCCACCCCCACCAAAGGGTGATCCAGTGTTTGATCTTAAACAGTTACCTGATGCTCTTAAGTATGCTTATCTTAATGAAAAAGAGATATATCATGTTATTATTAGTGCCAGCCTTTCGGAGCATGAAGAAAAGAAATTATTGAAAACTCTCAGGAAGCACCGTGCTGCTATTGGATATACTCTTGATGATCTTAAGGGCATTAGTCCCACTCTATGCCAGCATAAAATTAAAACCGATCTTGATTCCAAACCAATTGCTGATCATCAACGGAGATTAAATCCTCAGATGAAAGAGGTAGTAAGAAAAGAAATACTAAAGTTCCTAGAAGCAGGTATTATCTATCATGTTGCTCATAGTGATTGGGTAAGTCTGGTGCATTGCGTCCCTAAGAAGGGAGGTATTACCGTTGTCCCTAATGATAAAGATGAATTCATCCCACAGAGAATTATTACTGTCTATAGGATAGTAATTGATTTTGGAAATTGAATAAAGCCACCAGGAAGATCATTACCCTTTGCCTTTTATTGACCAAATACTCGAAAGATTGTCTAAACACACACACTTCTTCTTTCTAGATGGTTATTCTGGTTTCTTGCAAATACCTGTTGCGCAATCTGATCAGGAGAAAACCACTTTTACCTGCCCTTTCGGTACCTTTGCTTACAGACGTATGCCTTTTGGCTTATGTAATGCACCTGCTACCTTTCAAAGATGTATGATGGCTATATTCTCTGACTTTTGTGAAAATATTGTTCAGGTTTTCATGGATGACTTCTCCATTTACGGGTCTTCTTTTGATGATTGCCTCAGCAACCTTGATCGAGTTTTGCAGAGATGTAAAGATACCAACCTTGTCTTGAATTGGGAGAAGTGCCACTTTATGGTTAATGAAGGCATCGTCTTAGGACATAAAATTTCTGAAAGAGGTATGGAAGTCGATAAGGCTAAGGTTGATGCGATCGAGAAAATGCCATGCCCTACACACATCAATGGTATAAGAAGTTTCTTTGGGCATGCTAGTTTCTATAGAAGGTTCATTAAAGACTTCTCTAAGATTTATAGGCCTCTTACCAATCTATTGCAAAAAGATATTCCTTTTGTTTTTGACAATGATTGTCAAGAAGCATTTGAAATACTTAATAAGGCCTTGATAACAACACCTATTGTTCAACCACCTGATTGGAACCTACCTTTTGAAATTATGTTTGATGTTAGTGATTATGCTATTGGTTCTGTTCTAGGAGAAAGAGTTGATAAGAAATTGAAAGTTATTCATTATGCTAGTAAAACTCTAGACAATGCCCAAAGAAACTATGCTACTACTGAAAAGGAATTTTTAGAACTCGTGTTTGCATGTGAAAAGTCCAGATCTTACATTGTTGATTCCAAGGTTACTATTCACACTGATCATGCTGCTATTAAGTATCTCATGGAAAAGAAAGATGCTAAACCTAGACTTATCAGATGGGTTCTCTTGCTACAAGAATTTGATTTGCATGTTGTTGATAGGAAGGGTGCTGAGAACCCCGTAGCAGATAACTTGTCTAGGTTGGAGAATGTTCTTGATGACCCACAAGCTATTGATGGTAGCTTTCCTGATGAGCAATTGAATGTCATCAATGCTTCACGTAGTACACCGTGGTATGCTGATTATGCAAATTATATTGTTGCCAAATATATACCACCTAGTTTCACATACCAGCAAAAGAAGTAATTCTTCTTTGATTTGAGACATTTCTTTTGCGATGATCCTCACCTTTATAAAGAAGGAGTAGATGGTGTTATTAGACGTTGTGTACCTGAGCATGAACAGGGACAGATCCTACAGAAGTGTCACTCCGAGGCTTACAGAGGACACCATGCGGGAGATAGAACTGCACACAAGGTATTGGAATCCGGTTTCTATTGGCCTACCGTCTTCAAGGATGCGTGTAAGTTTGTTTTGTCTTCTGATGAATGTCAAAGAATAGGTAATATCAGTAAACGTCAGGAAATGCCTATGAATTATTCACTTGTCATTGAACCATTTGATGTTTGGGTTTTTGATTATATGGGACCTTTTCCAAAGTCCAACGGGTATACTCATATCCTAGTTGCTGTTGATTACGTTACTAAGTGGGTAAAATCTATCCCAACTAGTAGTGTTGATCATAACACCTCTATTAGGATGCTTAAAGAAGTTATTTTCCCTAGATTTGGAGTCCCTAGATATCTAATGACTCATGATGGTTCACATTTTGTTCATGGTGCTTTCCGAAAAACGCTTGCTAAGTATGATGTCAACATAGAATTGCATCTCCCTATCATCCTCAGTCCAGTGGTCAAGTAGAGCAGAGTAATAGAGAAATTAAACTTATTCTGCAAAAGACTGTTAATAGGTCTAGAAAGAATTGGTCTAAGAAGTTTGATGATGCACTATGGGCTTATAAAACTGCTTATAAGAATCCCATGGGCATGTCTCCGTACAAAATGGTTTACGGTAAAGCATGTGATTTACCTCTTGAGCTAGAGCACAAGGCTTATTGGGCAATAAAAGAGCTCAACTTTGATTTCAAACTTGCTGGTGAGAAGAGGTTATTTGATATTAGCTCACTTGATGAATGGAGAACTCAGGCATATGAAAATGCCAAGTTGTTTAAAGGAAAAGTTAAGAGGTGGCATGATAAAAGGATACAAAAAACGTGAGTTCAATGTAGGTGATTATGTCTTGCTATACAATTACCGTTTAAGATTTTTTGCAGGAAAGCTTCTCTCTAAATGGGATGTTCCTTACGTTGTCGAAGAAGTGTATCGTTCCGGTGCCATCAAAATCAACAACACGGAAGGGAATTTTCTGAGAGTTGTAAATGGGCAAAGAATCAAGCATTATATATCAAGTACTCCCATAAATGTTGAAAGCAATATTATTAATACCATAACTCCGGAGGAGTACATAAGGGATATTTATCAGCCTATTTCAGATTCCAAAAATGAAGAGGTATGTGATTCGGTAAGTAATCCGACTCCAAACCTTTTCAAGTAGCAATTTTTCTCCGTTTTGGAATTTTTAGAAAAATAGAAAAATTTAAAGTAGTCCAGAAAGCGCAAGAGGAGGCGATAAGCCTGCCAGGCGCGACCTACCCCCGTGGCTGCGCCTGGGTGGCTTCTGGGCACCTCGTGTGTCTCCCAGACTCCGTTTTCTTGTGGAATACTCCTTTCGGTCGGTAAAAATTCATTATATATTCTCCCGAAAGGTCTGACCCTCGTATCACGCAAATATCCTCTGTTTTTGTTTCGAGCTATTGTGTAGACAGATCTAGATCGCTATGGCGTTCCCAAAATTTCTGAAGGACAAGTTCTTTGAGAAGGTCATCAATCCCTACCTCGCGGGAGTGCTGCAACAGCCTCAATCTATCGAGATGCATGAGGGGGTGCTGCACATCCGTGATGTTGAGGGGCCCAAGAAGACCGGAAGCGTGGAGGCGAGGCTCGAAGCAATGGAGCAGCAAGTCTTCAAGTGCCAAGGGATGGTGGAACGCGGACTCAACGCCAACCACATGATGATCACAGAGTTCACCAACAAGCACAAGATCGATGCCAATTACATCGGGAAGCACCTCTCCAGGCTCTATGATAGAATTGATCACCTCCAAGCCCAGATCTACGACCTGCAGAACCAAAACTATGAGTATGAGTATAGATTTAAATCAATACGGTTGGCTGTAGATTTGAGGATTCCGGAGACTCGATCATCTTTCCATGATGGAGCACCAATGCCTTGGAAGCCGGAGAATCCACCGCAGATTGCAACAACTCCACCACCATCACCTTCGAAGGAAGATAATTAAGAACGGGTATGGGCACTCCTCTTGGCTTGTGCCAAGCTTTGGGGAGTTGCCCCGGTATCGTATCACCATCACATCTTTTGCCTTTACCTTTTTCTTAGTTCGATCCTTTTTGGTTTTATCTTTCTCTAATAGAATAAAGTTCTTAGTATGATCTAGGTTTGAGTTTTGCTTTGTGTTACCCCCAATGTATTCGAGCTCGTGAGTCATATAATAAAGAGTGTTTTAGTTAAGGGCCTTGCTTCATGCCATGATCTAAAGAGAAGAATAATAAAAGAACAAAAGCATGAAAGATCATGTAATGATCTTATGGGAAGTGATGGCTTCACATATAAAAAGAATGTTGATTGAAACTTGCTGTGGGTGGACAAACGTAAACCTTGGTCATTGTTGCAATTAATAGGAAGTAATAAAGAAGGAGAGGTTCACATATAAATATATCATCTTGGGCACCATCTATGATTGTGAACACTCATTAAACTATTACATGCTTAGAAGTAGATGTTGGACAAGGAAGACAACATAATGAATTATGTTTTGTTGGTTCCGAAAAATGTTATATGAGTAGAGATCCCTTAGCATGTGATGCTTGCTTCCACCTCATACCAGCCAAAACTTCCGCACTAAGTAGAGATACTACTTGTGCATCCATAAACCTTCAACCAAGTTTTGCCATGAGAGTCCACCATACCTACCTATGGATTGAATAAGATCCCTCAAGTAAGTTGTCATCGGTGCAAGCAATAAAAATTGCTCCCTAAATATGTATGATCTATTAGTGTGTGGAAAATAAGCTTTGTATGAACCTGTGATGAGGAAGACATAAAAGCGACAGACTCCATAATAAAGTTCTTTATCACATGAGGCAATATAAAGTGACGTTCCTCCACACTAAGAGATCACACATACAATCCTCAAAAGCGCATGACAACCTCTGCTTCCCTCTGCGAAGGGCCTATCTTGTACCTTTACTTTTTATCCTTAAAAGAGTCATGGTGATCGACACTAATTCCTTATTTCGCCATTATCTTGGCTAATGTCATGTGCTAGGGAAAGATCTATATTCATATGTCAACTTGGAAGTAAGTATTGATGAATTATTATTGTTGACATTACCCTTGAGGTAAGTAGTTGGGAGGCAAAACTATAAGCCCCTATCTTTCTGTGTGTCCAACTGAACCTTTGATCTCATGAGTACCACGTGAGTTTTAGCAATTCTAGAAGACGAAAGGATGATTGAGTATGTGGATTTTCTTTACAAGCTCTTATTTGACTCTTTCCGATGTTATGATAAGTTGCAATTGCTTTAGTGATTAAAGGCTATTGGTTCTTAATTCTCAATAAGGTTCTTGATCCATACTTTACTTTGTGAAGGATTTCACTTTAGCATAAGAGATTATATGACGATATTGCTGTTCTAATTATGATCATGATGCCTGCATGTCCGTATTTTGTTTTATCGATACCTCTATCTCTAAACATGAGGACAAGTGAGATCTAAGCTTGGGGGAGTTGATACGTCCATTTGCCATCATGCTTTTATGTTGATATTTATCGCTTTATGGGTTGTTGTTACACTTTACGGTACAATACTTATGCCTATTGGATCTCTCCATGCTAGGACGAGATGGGCACGGCAGTCTTCTAGGCGAGTCGATCTTGTAGGCTTGTAGCCACAAATTACACTAATTTTTCTCAACAACTAGAACTAGAAGCCGATCTTTCAGTTGATGAATAGTCGCCCTTTGCCCTTCTCAAAAATTTTAGACTATGGAGGAAGAGGCAAGGTGATTTGAACTTCACTAAGTTTGATAGAGCCCAGAGCCGGCGCGACGCCTGCTGCCTTCTCCGGCAGAGGGTAGTGGTGCCTCGAACGAACACAGTGCATTGCGCCTACAATTAACCTTCGGGCATTACATGTAATCTTCGTGGGTGTATGGAAACCCATTGGGCATTACATGTAATTGATACGTCCATTTTGCATCATGCTTTTATGTTGATATTTATCGCTTTATGGGCTGTTATTACACTTTACAGTACAATACTTATGCCTTTTCTCTCTTATTTTATAAGGTTTACATGAAGAGGGAGAATGCGGGTAGCTGGAAATCTAGTCTGAAAAAGGAGCAAGTTTGAGATACCTATTCTGCGCAACTCCCAAAGCCGTGAAAATCAACGAGGAATTATTTTGGATTTTATAAAAAATACTCGGCGGAAGAAGTACTGGAGGGGAGCCACGAGGAGGCCACAAGCCTGCGAGGCGCGGCCTACCCCCCTGGTCGCGCCTGGGTGGCTTGTGTGCCCCCTGTTGCCCCTTCGGCTCCCATCTTTTGCTATAAGGAGGGCTTCATCCCAGAAAAAATCAAGAGGAGGCTTTCGGGAGGAGACGCCGCCGCCACGAGGCGGAACTTGAGCAGAACCAATCTAGAGCTCCGGCAGGGCCGTCTGCTGCAGCAACAAAAGTCCTTCCCTGGCGCTTAGGAATTCTTCTTGTTACTTCTATGATTTGCGTTGGTTTTTCCCTTGAAGAGGAAAGGGTGATGCAGCACAGGAGCAGTAAGTATTTCCCTCAGTTTGAGAACCAAGGTATCAATCCAGAAGGAGGGCCTCGTCAAGTCCAAAGTACCTGTGCAAACATAAACAATCTTGCACCCAACGCTTCAAAGGGGTTGTCAATCCCTTCAAGATTGTTTGCAAAGTGAGATCCGAAGGCGGAAAGTGCAACGAAGTAAAAAGTGTATGGCTGAAAATATGGTGTGGAGTAGACCCTGGGGGCCATAATGTCCACTAGAGGCTTCTCTCATAATAGCAAATATCACGGTGGGTGAACAAATTACTATCGAGGAATTGATAGAACCACGCAAAGTCATGATGATATCTAAGGCAATGATCTAGCATATAGGCATCACGTCCGAGACAAGTAGACCGATACTTTCTACATCTACTACTATTACTCCACACGTCGACCGCTATCGAGCATGCATCTAGTGTATTGAGTTCATGACGAACAGAGTAACGCTTTAAGCAAGATGACATGATGTACAGGGATAATCTCAAACCAATGATGAAAACCCCATCTTTTTACCCTTGATGGCAACAACACGATACGTGCCTTGTTACCCCTTTTGTCACTGGGTGAGGTCACCGCACGGTATGAACCCAAAACCAAGCACTTCTCCCATTGCAGGAATGATAGATCTAGTTGGCCAAACAAAACCCATAACTCCAAGAGAATTACAAGGATATGAAATCATGCATAAGAGAGATCAGAAGAAACTCAAATAAGATTCATAGATTACATTGGATAGATCTCCATGAAGATCATGGAGAACTTTGTATTGAAGATCCAAGAGAGAGAAGAAGCCATCTAGTTACTAGCTATGGACCCATAGGTCTATGGTGAACTACTCACGCATCATCGGAGAGGTCATGGTGTTGATGAAGAAGCCCTCCGTATCGAAATCCCCCTCCGGAAGGGCACAAGGACGTGCCCCAGATGGGATCTTGCGGAGACAGAAGGTTGCGGCGGTGGAAAAGTAATTGCGATCGTCTCTTGATTTTTTTGGGAATATTTGGGAATATATATAGGCGCAAGATCTAGGTCAGGGGACCTCCAGGGCGCCCACAAGCCTGGATGGCGCGCCCCCCTGGCCGCGGGGTGGCGGCTTGTGGGGCCCCTGGCGCTCTTCTGGCTTGGCTCCCAAGTCCTCCGATCTTCTTCCGTTCTAGAAAAAATCTTTTCACGGATTTTCTTTCGTTTGGACTCCATTTCAAAATCTCCTCTGAAAGGGGTAAAAAACATGGAAAAAACAGGAACTGGCACTTGGCACTGAGTTAATAAGTTAGTCCCAGAAAATAAATAAAAGGCATGCAAAACATCCAAAGTTTGACAAGATAATAGCATGAAACCATCAAAAATTATAGATACGTTGGAGACGTAACAAGCATCCCCAAGCTTAACTCCTGCTCGTCCTCGAGTAGGGAAGTGATAGAGAATGAACTTTTGATGTGGAATGCTACCTAGCATAGTTGTCCTTTGCAACTTCTTTCACGTGGCATGATAGTTCATATCCATAAGATTCAAAACAATAGTTTGATATTGACATGAAAATAATAATACTTCAAGCAAACTAGCAAGGTAATTATGAACTTTCAAAATAACAAGGCCAAAGAAAGTTATCCCTACAATATCATATAGTCTGGCTATGCTCCATCATCCTCACACAACTAATGTAAATCATGCACAACCCCGGAATTGGCCAAGTAATTGTTTTTGCACTCTTACTTTCTCAAACTTTTTATAACTATCATGCAATACATGAGCGTGAGCCATGGATATAGCACTATAGGCGGAATAGAGTGTGGTGGTGGTTGTGAGATAAAAAAGGAGGAGATGGTCACACTGACTCAGCATATCAATAGGCTATGAAGATGCCCATTAATAGATATCAATGTGAATGAGTAGGGATTGCCATACAAGAGATGCACTAGAGCAATAAGTGTGTGAAAGCTCAAGAGGAAAACTAGTGGGTGTGCATTCAACTTGCTTGCTCACGAAGACCTAGGGCAATTTTGAGGAAGCCAATCATTGGAATATACAAGCCAAGTTATAAAACGAAGATTCCCACTAGCATATGGTAGTGACAAAGCAAGAAGCTCTCAATCATGAAGAACATGGTGCTAACATGAAGCACATGTGTGGAAAAAGATAGTAGCATCGTCCCTTCTCTCTTTTTCTCTCATTTCTTTTTTTTATTTGGGCTCTTAGGCCTCTTTTTTTCTTTTTCTTTTTTTGTTTTTGGGCTCTTTGGCCTCTTTTTTTTTATTTCCTCACATGGGACAATGCTCTAATAATGATGATCATCACACTTTTTAGTTACTCAAAGCTCAAAGATCACAATGATGATGACTCCATGGGAAATGCCTCCGGTAGTGTAACGGAATGTGCAACGATCTAGTATGATCATGCACTGGCAATATGATAGTGACGGCACAAGTCATGAGACGGAACGGTGGGAGTTGCATGGCAATATATCTCGGAATGGCTATGAAAATGCCATAGTAGGTAGGTATGGTGGCTGTTTTGAGGAAGGAATTTGGTGGGTTTGTGCACTGGCGAGAGTTGCGCGGTACTAGAGAGGCTAGCAATGGTGGAAGGTGAAAGTGCATTTATACCATGGGCTCACATTAGTCATGAAGAACTCATATACTTATTGCAAAAGTTTTTATTAGTAATCAAAACAAAGTGCTAAACGCATACTCCGAGGGGAAGGGTTGGTGGTGTAAACCATCGCGCGATCCCGACCTCAAAACAAAGGATGACAATCAATAGATCAATTATGCTCCGACTTCCTAACATAGCGGTTCACCATACATGCATGCTACGGGAATCACTAACTCCAACACAAGTATATCTAGATTCACAACACCCTACTATCATAACTCTCAATATTACCGAATCCACGTCTCAAAACTAATTTAGAGGAATCAAAACTTCTCTTTCTATTCAATGCACATGAAGATGGAAGTTTTTGCATCCTCTTTGAGTACCTAGCACGTTTGGGACTACTTTCATAGAATAAGCCAACTACCAAATCATGCACCACCGTGCTCTAAATATATAAGTGAAGCACAAGAGAAAAAGTATCTAGGTCAAAAGATATAAGTGAAGCACTAGAGCAAAAGTATCTAGCTCAAAAGATATAAGTGAAGCACTATGAGCATTCTACCCAAATCACGATGAGTGCATGTCCCTCTCTCTCAAAAAGGTGTGCATCAAGGATGATTTTGACACAACAAAAATAAAAGACTCCTAAGATACAAGACGCTCCAAGAAAAACACATATCATGTGGTGAATAAAAATATAGCTCCAAGTAATGTTACCGATGGATTGAAGACGAAAGAGGGGATGCCTTCCCGGGGCATCCCCAAGCTTAGAATTTTTTTGGTGTCCTTGAATTTGGCTTGGGGTGCCTTGGTCATCCCAAGCTTGAGCTATTTCCACTCCTTATCTCTTTGTCCATGAGAATGTCACCCAAAACATGAAAACTTCACAACACAAAACTTAAAAAGAAACTTGTGATAACATTATTACAAGAAAACAAACTACCTCTTCTTTTGGTACTGTAGCAAACTTGAATTCCATATATGTTGATGATGGGCTACTGTATTCTCACATTTCCATGGCTAGTACCCCCCAATACTAACCATAGTTTCATCAAAACAAGCAACCAACTCAACAAAAACAGAATCTGTCAAAAACAGACCAGTCTGTAGCAATCTGTATACTTCGTATACTTTTGGTACCTAAACAAATCTGAAAAATTATGACGGTCTGGGGAAAATGCATATCAATCAGCAGCAAAAAGAATCAACTCAAAAGCTCTTTCTTAATAAAAATTTAAAATCATCTCGTGAGCCAAAAGTTTTTGTCTTTCTCCAGCAGGATCAAACAACCATTACCAAGACTAGTCATAAAGGTTTTGCTTGGCTCAAACACAAAAAGAAACACAAAAAAACACAATCACAACAGAATTATGAAAGTGTGGACGCAACGAAACAGAAATAAAAAGATAAATTCATTGGGTTGCCTCCCAACAAGCGCTATTGTTTAACGCCCTTAGCTAGGCATAGGAGCGATAGAATCACGTATCGTCGTCTTTGGTGCTCAAACCATAAGTAGCCCTCATCATGGATTCATAAGGCAATCTTATTTTATTTCTAGGAAAGTGTTCCATGCCCTTCCTTAAAGGAAATTGAAATCTAATATTCCCTTCCTTCATATCGATGATGGCCCCGATAGTCCTTAGGAAAGGTCTACCAAGAATAATAGGGCCTGTAGGATTGCAATCAATGTCAAGTACAATGAAATCCATGGGTACATAGTTCCTATTTGCAATAATAAGAACATCTTTGATCCTTCCCATGGGTTTCTTGATAGTAGAATCAGCAAGATGCAAATTAAGTGAACACGCTTCAATCTCATTAAAACGCAGAATATCACATCAAGACTTTGGAATCGCAGAAACACTAGCACCCAAATCACACAAAGCATTGCACTCATAGTTTTTGATTTTGATTTTGATGGTAGGTTCCCACTCATCATGAAGCTTTCTAGGGATAGAGACTTCCAATTCAAGTTTCTCTTCAAGAGCTTTTATCATAGCTTCGACGATATGATCGGTAAAGGCTTTGTTTTGGCTATAAGCGTGTGGAGAGTTCAACATGGATTGCATCAAAGAAATGCATTCAATCAAGGAGCAACTATCATAATTGAATTCCTTAAAATCCACGGTAGTAATTTCATTACTACTCAAAGTTTTAACGTCTTCTACTCTACTTTTAATTATTTTAGCATCAAGATAGATGGACTCAGAATCATTGGGGCACTTTTCAACCAAAGTGGATTCATATCCAGCCCCATACACTACTGGAATCCAGTTCTTTGCCGTCAGCCATGTCTTTGCCGTCTGCTGGCTGATGGCAAAGAACTTCTTTGCCGTCAGTTGACACAAGGCGAACGACAAAGGGCTGACAGATGGCAAAAATACTATTTGCCATGTGTCGGCCCTTTGCCGTCTGCCAGCGGACGGCAAAGGGACCAAGGGCAGACGGGAAAGAGCACGGGTGGGTCCCATGCCTGCCGTGCCCGACGGAAGGCTACCTTTGCCGTGTGTCGGCCTTTGCCGTCTGCCGTTGGGGCCTTTGCCGTCGGGGGGGGGGGGGACGGCAAAGGGGCCGACCGTGTAACGGCCGTCTTCTCCCCTTCACGCTCACTATCTCTCTCTGTCCCCCCCACAGTACTTTCTCTCTCCCCCTCGCGCTCATTGTCACTCGCTCCCGCCGCGGCACCGCCTCGCTCCCACCAGCGACCCCCTCCCCGTGGTGACCCCCTCCCCGCGGCCACCCCGGCCCCTCCCCGCGGCCACCACCTCCCCGCGGCCACACCCCTCCCCGCGGCGACCCCTCCCTGTGGCCACCCCCTCCCCGCGGCCACACCCCTCCTAGTGACCCCTCCGTGCGGCCACCCCCTCCCCGCGGCCACAACCCTCCCAGCGGCCACACCCCTCCCTGCGTCCACCCCCTCCCCGCAGCCACACCGCTCCCGCGGCAACTTCCCTGGTGAGTTCAATTTTTTTCTTTCTTTTTTTCATTTCAGTGCATCTGACGATGAAGTTTCCTTGTACCTGACTCTAGATAGCTTTAGACGATGAATCCATGAACCATGGGAGTCCATTTGGATCTGAGGTTGATGTACATTTTCTGATCAGAACAAGAGATGATTCAGTCTCCTAGCTAGGCCTTTTTCTTTCTTCCCACTAACCTTAATTAAATCATATCAAAGCAAAAGTGATTAATCCAAGATGATGTGTTGTCCATTAATTTAGTAATCTGCTGCCACAGGATACATACATGCCACTCGCCGTGTCGATGACAGGTGGGCCTGGCCCCGCCTTGTCATGGACGGAACATTTGGAAAATAGAAAATTCCGGTGGCACATATAAGAAATGAAAGTTATCCCGAGATATATGAATCGGTTTCTTCTTTGTGCTTTTGCAATGGTGGTCTCTTCTTTCAAGGAGGAAAGCAAAAATCTAAAAAAAACACTAGATTCTAGATAGTTTCCATTTCTAGTAACGGGGGTTAATAGAATGTTAGAGTTATGGAGGCCGAGTGAGGTCACAAGGGATATACAAGAAGAAGAAGAAAAAGAGGAGAGAGGAGAAGAAGAAAGAAAAGGACCCCGACCCCTGACCCCCTGCCCACGACCCCCGACGCCCGACGCCACCAACCCCCGAGGCCCGATGCCACCAACCCCCGACCCCCGATGCCACTGACACCCGACTCCCGATCCTTGACACCCGACACCACTGACCCCCGACACCCGACTCTCGAATGAAGAGTCCTATCTACCGTGGGCCTGCCAAACTGATCCAAATCTCAAAGGTTGGGATGTCGTTTATGAAGTGCCACCACATTTCAGACCACATACCCTCAATGAAGAGGATTACGAACCTCACATTAACCCAGACACATATGAAGGAGAATTCTTCCAAGAAACACGTATGTCCAAGAAACGTTTCAAGAACCGCTCTACTTCACCCAGAACATTGAAGTAGACAACGACAGTGAATCCGTCTTAACCTCTGAGCCCGAACAGGAAGAGCTGGAAGAAGAAGAGGTTACTGCAGCGGATGACATGTCACTTCTTGACCGATTACATAATGGTGGCCTTCCACATGTTCTTCGTGATAGTGATGATGATGATGCATTTATTGATGATTGTGATGATCATGATCCATTTATTGACCCCGAAGCATATATAGACGAGGACGATTGTTATTAGTTCATGTCAGGTATTCAACTATTATACTATATATAAATTTTGAGTTCATGTTAGGTATTCAATTTTTATTAGTCATGTTGGTATTTATGATGATGATACACTTAAATTATATACATTTTATTACTCCTGTTGGTATTTATGTTGTACTAATTTCATTTACTCTTTGTCATGACAGGTGTTGAAACATGGTGGGAAAGGGTCGAAAGCACTCCGCGGCTGCTTCTTCGTCGGCGGGTGATGGGATGGGTACTTCCATTCCTGCCTCGCCTCTTCGGAGAGTGTTGCTCTCTACTATGCAAGAAGCGCCCCCCGTGAGAGGAGGTCGACCCCCTGCGAAGCCGAGAGGCACTAAAGGTACACGTTGTATTTATGTTGGCATTTATGTTGTACTCATGTTGTATGCATATTGGTATTTATATACATTTTATTACTCATGTTGGTATTTATGTTGTACTAAAGGTACACGTGGCCGCGGGAGAGGTAGGGCTACACGGTCTCCGCCACCACCCCAAGTTGATTCACCTGAGCACATGACTTCTAGGGTGGATTCGTCTAAGGTGGAGGCTACACGGTCTCCGGTTCACGAGCCTCGGGTCGACGAGTCTCAGGTCGACGAGCCTTCGGCCCACGAGACTCGTGTCCCAGAGGCTTCCTTCCAGGCGACTCCGGAGCAAAGCAGGGATGAGGGTACGTCCCAAGAGACCTAGTGGGATACCTGGCTTGAGCCAAGTGGCCATGCTGGTAGCGACGAGGAGCTGGGTGAGGGGGCTACCTTCTACCAGCGTGGTAGTTCGGGGCTCCCGCTCGTGCCAGCGACCGAGCAGAGGTGGTCGATTAGGCCAAATGGGGACAAGTAAGTTTATTTACTGTTATTTAACCTTTTGCCTTCGCGTTTTCTCAAATATCTAATGTTTTGGCTTTAATTTGTCATACTGTAGGGGTTGGATTGTTGCCAAGGGTGTCCGCAAGCCCAACAGCGTCCTTGGTGTTCTTTGCCGTCAAAACTTCCCAGGGTTTGTTACGTTGCCCGGTCGGGAGCGAGAGGTAGGAATGACCTGGGATCACTACTTGGGTGCCCCGGCCCCGCCGGAGGTGGAGATCGACGGTGTTTTGTGTGACACGAGGGCGGACATGGTGATCCGAAAGTTCTGGGTAATTTCTCTTACACACAATTATAAATCAACCATAGCTATTTATTGTACTAACCGGTGTTGTCTCGTTTGCAGACCTTCTACAGGTGTGAGGAGGGATACGAGGAGGACGCGACAAAGGTTATCAAAACCGAATGTCGCCGCCTACTTCAAAACTTTCGGCACGAGGCTCGGGTGCAGGCTGTTCGAGACTACTATGCCACGCAGCGTATTAGGATTGACAAGGTGAAGTGCCGTGATGCTAAGATGGAGAAGGAGCATTACATGAAGGTAATTGCATATTATTAAGGCTTTGTGGTTAGTTTCCTTGATTTGGTTCTTACGCACTCAAATTTCTCTTAATTAACTTAGGTGCCCCCGAGATGGTGTGTGGATAAGATGGATTGTTGGGAGGCCTTGGTGGATCAGTGGTGCTCCGAAACGTGGGAGGCCAGCCACAACAACACCAAGGAGAGGCATGGAAAAATGGTTGGCGTGCCACACCATCAATGGAGCGTCAACTTAATCCAATTTGGCGAGAACTGGGTATGTGGTTTGCTTCATGCCTCATGCAATTCATTCTTAATGCTATCTTGAGCCCTTTACCAATACAATTTTCCTCTCTCTCTTTTAGGCGCGTCACAATAAGACTGAGGCGCCACAAATGTATGACCTGTATGTGATGGCCCATACTGCCTCGTACAAGAAGGTCAAGTCATTCTCTGAGTCTAACCTCAAGCATCCAGAAAACTTTACCAACATCTCCTCCCACAACAAGCTCGTGAAGTACAGAGATCACGGGAAGGCGAGGAAAGGGGAGGACTTTAACCCGAGCGAGGGGCCTATTGATCCAGAGCTGGTGATGATAGCTGGCAACGGGAGGCCTCATGGCTCGATCGCCATTGGAGACGGCCTTATACGTTGTCCTAGCACTCTCCGGCAGATAAAGGCACGCCAAACGAGCTCTTGTCCGGAGATAACACGTCGTCCACGGCCAGTCGAGCGCGCCATCGAGGTTAGTTTAATGGACTCAACTATATTTCCGCTTTATGTTGTGCGTTGGAACAAATATGATTACATTGCTAATAATGAGTTGTGTTGCAGGCTGCTATTCATAAAGAGAGAGAGGCAATGCAGGCGGCTATGGCGGAGAAGGATAAGGAAATTAGGGAGCTGGAGGAGAGGACGACTGCATTGGTGGAGGCGGAGAGGCCACAGAATGATGCGTCTAACATGGCCATATACGAGCTCTTCGTGGTAAGTTTCTTCTTCATGTTATTTCAAATCTTGCATTTTAGTGTCCGTTTCATTAATAAGTAAAAAGTTTGACATGTCGAAACTAAATGTACAGTCTATGTGCGAGAAGAGCGGCCAAGTCCCTCCACCGATGCCAGTCATTAACATGGCGGGGACGGTGAGTTTCATTTCAGTGCAGTGATCTTAAGAGAGTCCTCATGCTAACTACACATTGCAAATGATGTTTGGTGCAGAATATCTCCCGAAACGCATCGCACGACCCTTCTACAGTCGAGCCTTCTCCAGGGCACCCTTCCCCAGGTGAAACAAGCCAGAGCCACCGTGCTTCACCCTAACTTAGGTATGTTATTTCTAGTGTTTTAATAAAAGATAGCTAGACTTCCATCTAAATGACATAATTAGCTTAGCCAATTTAGTCCGACGAAGGGAAGGAAGAAGAAGAAGAGGAGAAGAAGAAGGAGAGGGAGAAGGATAAGAAGAAGGAGAAGAAGGAGGAGAAGAAGGAGAAGGAGCTCTTCCGTCTCCTTCTTCTTCCTCCTTCTTCCTCCTTCTCCTTCTCCTTCTTCTTTTCTTCTTCTTCTCCTCTTCCTTCTCCTTCTCCTCCTCCTCCTCCTCCTTCTTTTACTTCTTCTTCTCTTTCTCTTCTTCTACGTAGCTTAGACTCATCCAAGAAAGGCTAAATTGGCTAATTATCCATCTAAATGACATAATTAGCTTAGTTAGCTCCAAAATGACCTATTTAATAAAAAATGACCTATACTTAGCTAATTATCCTCGAAATGACATAATTAGCTCCAAAAAGGAATTCTTAGCCAATTTAGCCCGAAGAAGGGGACAAGAGAAGAAGAAAGAGGAAAAATGAAAGGAAGGAAGAAGAAGAAGAGGAGAAGAAGAAGAAGGAGAGGGAGGAGGATAAGAAGAAGGAGAAGGAGGAGAAGAAGGAGAAGGAGCTCCTCCTTCTCCTTCTTCTTCCTCCTTCTCCTTCTCCTTCTTCTTTTCTTCTTCTTCTTATCTCCTTCTCCTTCTCCTCCTCCTCCTCCTTCTTTTACTTCTTCTTCTCTTTCTCTTCTTCTACGTAGCTTAGACTCATCCCAGAAAGTCTAAATTGGCTAATTATCCATCTAAATGACATAATTAGCTTAGTTAGCTCCAAAATGACCTATTTAATCAAAAATGACCTATACTTAGCTAATTATCCTCGAAATGACATAATTAGCTCCAAAAATGCATTCTTAGCCAATTTAGCCCGAAGAAGGGGACAAGAGGAGAAGAAAGAGGAAAAATGAAAGGAAGGAAGAAGAAGAAGAGGAGAAGAAGAAGAAGGAGAGGGAGGAGGATAAGAAGAAGGAGAAGGAGGAGAAGAAGGAGAAGGAGCTCCTCCTTCTCCTTCTTCTTCCTCCTTCTCCCTCCTTCTCCTTCTCCTTCTTCTTTTCTTCTTCTTCTCCTCTCCTTCTCCTTCTCCTCCTCCTCCTCCTTCTTTACTTCTTCTTCTCTTTCTCTTCTTCTACGTAGCTTACACTCATCCAAGAAAGGCTTAATTGGCTAATTATCCATCTAAATGACAAAATTAGCTTAGTTAGCTCCAAAATGACCTATTTAATAAAAAATTACCTATACTTAGCTAATTATCCTCGAAATGAAATAATTAGCTCCAAAAAGGCATTCTTAGCCAATTTAGCCCGAAGAAGGGGAGAAGAGGAGAAGAAAGAGGAAAAATGAAAGGAAGGAAGAAGAAGAAGAGGAGAAGAAGGAGAGTGAGGAGGATAAGAAGAAGGAGAAGAAGGAGGAGAAGAAGGAGAAGGAGCTCCTCCTTGTTCCTCCTTCTTCTTCCTCCTTCTCCTTCTCCTTCTTATTTTATTCTTCTTCTCCTCTTCCTTCTCCTTCTCCTCCTCCTCCTCCTCCTCCTTCTTTTACTTCTTCTTCTCTTTCTCTTCTTCTACGTAGCTTAGACTCATCCAAGAAAGACTAAATTGGCTAATTATCCTACGAAATGACATAATTAGCTTAGTTAATTCCTAAATGGTCTATTTAATAAAACATGACCTATAGTTAGCTAAGTTCTCTCCTAAATGACATAATAAGGCTTACGTAGCTGCAACATGACCTATTCCCCCTAACTTAGGTATTAAATGGCCTATAATTAGCCTAGCTAGATCAAAAATGGCTTAATAAGCATAGTTTGCTCCGGAATGACCTATTTTACCCAAGTTAGTTCCGAAATGACCTATAGTTAGCTAGGGTTCCACCTAAATGACATAATTAGCTTAGTTAGCTCCTAAATGGTCTATACTTAGCTAATTTCTCTCCGAAATAACCTATATATACACTACTTCATCTAGTATTATTCTTCTAACTTTCTTATTTGTCATTTTGCAGATTACCTTCACTTCACGGGAAGCTTGGAAAATATTGATGAAATGCTTGAAGATGATTTCTTGTACCATGGGTTGTATTGAAACTATTGTAGTATATGAATAGATGAAACTTTGTATGCACGTGGATGAAACTGGTGTAATATATGGTTTGGTACGGATGCAACTCGAAAGCTGGATATAAGAGGTTATTTTAATATGGTTATGAGTATGGAAAGAAATTTATTTATGTCAAATATATATATATATATCCTGATTATTGTTAAAAATGTTGGATATAACAAAAAATAAATAAAAAAGGGGCTGGTTCCCCTCTTTGCCGTCTGCCCCCACATGGCAAAGGTGGGAAGGCAGACGGCAAAGTGGGGAATCTGCCCCCTCTCTCTCCCCTCTTTGCCGTCTGCCCCCACATGGCAAAGGGGGGAAGGCAGACGGCAAAGGGGGGAATCTGCCCCCTCTCTCTCCCCTCTTTGCCGTCTGCCCCCACATGGCAAAGGGGGGAAGGCAGACGTCAAAGGGGCGAATCTGCCCCCTCTCTCTCCCCTCTTTGTCGTCTGCCCCCACATGGCAAAGGGGGGAAGGCAGACGACAAAGAGAGGAGGCCTGCCATTAACACTTAACGGGGACGTTGCAATATGTGTCGTCTCATTTATTTTGCCATCTGCCCCCTCATGGCAAAGATTCTTTGCCGTCCGCTTTGAGAAAGCAGACGGCAAAGAACCTCTTCACCGTATTTTTTTTGCCATCTACTTTGCCGTGAGCTGACCGACGGCAAAGCCTTTGCTGTTCGTGGTTGCACCCTTTGCGGTCCGCCTTGGCAGACGGCAAATTTCTGAATTTCAGTAGTGATAATCATTAGGTTTGACACAAGAAAACAAAGATTCAATGGGAGTCACACCAAGCACTTTAACATCTTCGTGATTCTCATCACGAGAACACGCCTTTTTAAGCCATTCATGTCTAGCACGAATTTGGACGGTTCTTTCTTGGCTCTCAATCATGGAAACACGCATAGATTTCAAAGTTTCATCCATGTTGATTTTGGGAGGAGCACATCTAACTTTCAAAGGATCAACATCACGAGAAATCGTACAACGTTCTTAGCCAAATCGTCAATTTTGAGTAGTCTTTCCTCTATGGATGCATTGAAAATCTTCTGAGAGTTGATGAACTCTATGATATTACTCTCTAGATCAGAGGGTAATCTATATTATTTTCCATGGGTATTGTTGTAGGAGTTGCCAAATTATTAGAGGAGTTACTAGGAAAAGGCCTAGGAACATAGTTTCCTCTGAAAACGTTGTTGTTGCCAAAGTTATTCCTACCAACAAAATTAACGTCCATGCTAGCGTTGCTACTCTCAATCAAAGAAGACAAAGCCATATCATTAGGATCCAAAGGAGCACTTCTACTAGCAACTAAATTCATTAACTCATCCATCTTAGCACTCAACGAGTTAATTTCTTCTATAGCGTGTACCTTCTTACTAGTAGGTGACCTTTTAGTGTGCCACTGAGAGTAGTTTGTCATGATGTTGTCTAAGAGCTTTGTGGCTTCTCCTAACGTGATTTCCATAAACGTTCCACCTGAGGCGGAGTCCAAGATATTTCTAGACGAGAAATTCAAGCCAACGTAAAAGATTTGAATAATCGTCCAAAGACTCAAGCCATGAGCGGGACAATTTCTAATCATTAATTTCATTCTCTCCCAAGCTTGTGCAACATGTTCATGATCAAGTTGCTTGAAATTCATGATATCATTACGGAGAGAGATGATCTTAGCCGGAGGAAAATACTTGGATATATAAGCATCTTTGCACTTATCACAAGAATCGATACTATTTTTGGGCAAAGAAGAAAACCAAGTTTTTGCATGATCTCGCAACGAGAAAGGAAAAAGCATCAATTTAATCACGTCATTATCCACATATTTTTTCATTTGCATATCGCAAAGCTCAATGGAGGTATTGAGATGGGATGCGGCATCTTCACTAGGAAGGCCACATAATTGCTCTTTCATAACAAGATTCAGCAAAGCGGCATTGATTTCGTATGACTCCGCACTAGTGGCGGGAGCAATCGGAGTACTCTTAAAATCATTATTATTAGTATTCGAGAAGTCACAAAGCTTGGTGTTTTCGTTCATGGTGACTTCAGCAAGCAAGCAAGCACACAAGCAAACAAAAAACGGGCGAGAAAAAGGGCGAACAATAAGGTGAACGAAAAGGCGAACGAAAAAGGCAAATTGGTGAAGTGGGGGAGAGGAATACGAGAGGCAACTGGCAAACAAAGTAAATACAAGAGATGAGTTTGCGACACCTACTTGGATGAGTTCTTGACTTGAACTTCCTCCCCGGCAACGGCGCCAGAAATTCTTCTGCTACGGCAACAAAAGTCCTTCCCTCGCGCTTAGGAATTCTTCTTGTTACTTATCTGATTTGCGTTGTTTTTCCCTTGAAGAGGAAAGGGTGATGCTGCACAGGAGCAGTAAGTATTTCCCTCAGTTTGAGAACCAAGGTATCAATCCAGAAGGAGGGCCTCGTCAAGTCCAAAGTACCTACGCAAACACAAACAAGCTTGCACCCAACGCTTCAAAGGGTATGTCAATCCCTTCAAGATTGATTGCAAAGTGAGATCTGAAGGCGGTAAGTGCAACGAAGTAAAAAGTGTAAGGCTGAAAATATGGTGTGGACTAGACCTTGGGGGCCATAGTGTTCACTAGAGGCTTCTCTCATAACAGCAAATATCACGGTGGGTGAAAAAATTAGTGTCGAGCAATTGATTGAACCGCGCAACGTCATGACGATATCCAAGGCAATGATCTAGCATATAGGCATCACGGCCGAGACAAGTAGACCGATACTTTCTGCATCTACTACTATTACTCCACACATCGACCGCTATCCATGATGCATCTAGTGTATTGAGTTCATGACGAACAGAGTAACGCTTTAAGCAAGATGACATGATGTAGAGGGATAATCTCAAACCAATGATGAAAACCCCATCTTTTTACCCTTGATGGCAACAACACGATACGTGCCTCACTACCCCTTCTGTCACTGGGTGAGGTCACCGCACGGTATGAACCCAAAACCAAGCACTTCTCCCATTGTAAGAATCATAGATCTAGTTGGCTAAACAAAACCCACAACTCGAAGAGAATTACAAGGATATGAAATCATGCATAAGAGAGATCAGAAGAAACTCAAATAAGATTCATAGATAATCTGATCATAAATCCAAAATTCATCGAATCTCGACAAACACACCGCAAAAGAAGATTACATCGGATAGAACTCCATGAAGATCATGGAGAACTTTGTATTGAAGATCCAAGAGAGAGAAGAAGCCATCTAGTTACCAGCTATGGACCCGTAGGTCTATGGTGAATTACTCACACATCATCACAGAGGTCATGGTGTTGATGAAAAAGCCCTCCGTATTCGAATCCCACCTCCGGATGGGCACCAGGACGTGCCCAGATGGGATCTTGCGGAGACAAAAGCTTGCAGCAGTGGAAAATTAATTGCGATAGTCTCTTGATTTTTTTGGGAATATTTGGAAATATATAGGCGCAAGATCTAGGTCAGGGGACCTCCAGGGGGCCCACAAACCTAGATGGCGCGTCCCCTGGTCGCGGGGTGGGGGCTTATGGGGCCCCTCGGGCTCTTCTGGCTTGGCTCCCAAGTCCTATGATCTTCTTCCGTTCCAGAAAAAATCTTTTCGGGGATTTTCTTCCGTTTGGACTCCGTTTCAAAATCTACTCTCAAAGGGGTCAAAAACATGGAAAAAAAGGAACTGGCACTTGGCACTGAGTTAATAAGTTAGTCCCAGAAAATAAATAAAAGGCATGCAAAACATCCAAAGTTTCACAAGATAATAGCATGAAACCGTAAAAAATTATTGATACGTTGGAGACGTATCACCGTCCTGCCGGGGAAACTTTCCTCCCGAAGGGGCAAATCGTCTCCATCGTCATCACCAACACTCCTCTCTTCGGAGGGGACTCATCTCCATCAACATCTTCATCAACACCATCTCATCTCCAAACCCTAGTTCATCTCTTGTAACCAATCTCTGTCTCGCGACTCCTATTGGTACTTATAAGGTTGCTAGTAGTGTTAATTACTCTTTGTAGTTGATGGTAGTTGGATTACTCGGTGGAAGATTATATGTTCATATCCTTAATGCTATTCAATACCTCTCTGGTCATGAACGTAATTATGCTTTGTCAGTAGTCACTTTTGTTCCTGAGGACATGGGATAAGTCTTGCTATAAGTAGTCATGTGAATTTGGTATTCGTTCGATATTTTGATACATTGTATGTTGTCTTTCCTCTAGTGGTGTTATGTGAACGTCGACTACATAACAGTTCACCATTATTTGGGCCTATAGGAAGGCATTGGGAAGTAATAATTAGATGATGGGTTGCTAGAGTGACAGAAGCTTAAACCCTAGTTTATGCGTTGCTTCGTAAGGGGCTGATTTTGATCCACTAGTTTAATGCTATGGTTAGACTTAGTCTTAATTCTTCTTTCGTAGTTGCAGATGCTTGCGAGAGGGGTTAATAAGAAGTTGGATGTTTGTCCAATTAATCGCAGCACCCAAGATCTGGTCCACTCACATATCAAACTATCAAAGTAGCGAACGCGAATCACATGAACATGATGAAAACTAGCTTGACAGAAATTCCTATGTGTCCTCGGGAGCGCTTTACCTCATATAAGAGTTTTGTCCAGGTTTGTCCCTTGCTACAAAAGGGATTGGGCCATATTGTTGCACCTTTGTTACTATTGTTACTTGCTACTCGCTATGAATTATCTTATCACACAACTATCTGTTACCGATAATTTTAGTGCTTGCAGAGAATACCTTGCTGAAAACCACTTGTCAGTTCCTTCTGCTCCTCTTTGGGTTCGACAATCTTACTTATCGAAAGGACTACGATAGATCCCCTACACTGGTGGGTCATCAGTAATCCCCGTGGGTGTAGGAAAAACCGTCGGGATTTACAATGAACCGTCGGGCATTAGCTTGGATACCCGAGGGGTGGATTTTCACCGCCAGGCATTTTAATATACCATCGGGTATTAGTAGTAATAACTGTGAGTTGGCACTAACCATCGGTTATTGCAACCATCGTCGTCTAATACTGTAATAACCGACAGCCCATCGTCTATTAGATATCACCGTTGGAAATATGGGGATTTCTAGTAGTGATGGACATGGAGTTGTGGGCTTTGTGGCATACTCACGTATATAGCCGGGGATATGTCTTGGTCTAGGCTCAGCCGGATCTAGCAGTCCAGTGCTCACGGATGACGCATGGCACCTTGCTAGTGGGTTACGGGCGCGTCTAATGCGGGCCTGGTGCGCGAAGATGTCTACATGCATGCCCGTTCTAGCGAGGTCCGACGTGGCACCTCATGTGGTCGTCTCCAAAGACATATCTCGGTCGATCGAGCACCCTCGTCATTCACCGGGTGTCCGACGGTTCCTTCCGGACCTTATCTGTAGGCCATAGTGCAGCGTTGTATGGGACAATGCGAGTAAGTTGGCAAGAGTGAGATGGGTGGTCAGGCCACCCAACACCGACCCATTGGGGACTCGCACCACTCCTCCTCCTCCTCCTCCTTTTCACTTGCCTAGTTGCCTCTGGATCTAGAATGTCAAGGTTTATCGGGCGTTGGCAGCTCCGACACTGGCAGGAATTTGTTGGTGGGTGGAGATACCTCTAGAGCACCTTTATAGTCACCCAGTTATGTTGTGACGTTTGATACACACAAGGCATTCGTCCGGTGTTAGTGAGTTGCATGATCCCATGGTCGTAGGAACATATACTTGACATGGATAAAGCAATAGCAATAAATTTAAACGATCAAATGCTATGCTTACAGTAGGGTCTTGTACATCACAAAATTCTCCTAATGATGTGATCCCGTTATAAAATGACAACTCGTGTTTATCGTCAGGAAACCCAGAACATGTTTGATCAACGAGCTAGCCTACTAGAAGCTAACTAGGGATAGAGTGTTTGTCTATATATCCACACATGTATCTGAGTTTCTGATCAATACAATTCCAGCGAGCATAATAAACGATTATCATGAACAAAGAAATGTAAGAATAACCGTTTCGTTATTGCCTCTAGAGCATATTTCGAACACTTGGAAACACGGGGGATGAGAGAAGCACCTCTATAGAGTAGGAAGCTGCCAAGCATATTGAAAGATTTCAGTGATACACTTTGCAACAACTTGTCGTCAACCAATACCACCAACACTGCGGGCGTTGATCTCTACTATGCAACCTTCTTCTTGTGGAATCGTGTTGGGTCTCCAAGCACAGAGTTTTGTAGGACAGTAGCAAATTTCCCTCAAGTGATGATCTAAAGTTAATCAATCTGTGGGAGGCATAGAATGAAGTTGGTCTCTCTCAAACAAACATGCAACCAAATAACAAAGAGTTTCTTGTGTCCCCAACACACCCAATACAATTGTAAATTGTATAAGCGCACTAGTTCGGCGAAGAGATGGTGCTACAAGTGCAATACGGATGGTAGATATAGGTTTTTGTAATCTGAAAATATAAAAACAGCAAGGTAACAAATAGTAAACAGCGAGCAAAATGTTGTATAAATGCTTGGAAACAAGGCCTAGGGTCCATACTTTCACTAGTGCAAGTTCTCCCAACAATACTAACATAGTTGAATCATATATAAATCCCTCACGTGCGACAAAGAGTTCACTCCAAAGTCACAAATAGCAAAGAACAAGCGAATAAATTATTGTAGGGTACGAAACCACCTCAAAGTAATCTTTTCCGATCAATCATATGAGCTATCCCTATAAGTGTCACAAACAACCCTAGATTTCATACTAAAATAACACCTTAAGATACACATCAACCAAAACCCTAATGTCACCTAGATACTTCAATGTCACCACAAGTACCCATGGGCTTGATTATACGATATGCATCACGCAATTTTAGATTCATCATGTTCAATCCAACACAAATAACTTCAAAGAGTGACCCAAAGTTTCTACCGGTGAGTCGAGATGAAAACGTGTTCCAACCCCTATGCATAGATTCCCAAGGTCACGGAACCCGCAAGTTGATCACCAAAACATACATCAAGTGGATCAATAGAACATCCCATTGTCACCACGGACATCCCATCCCAAGACATACATCAAGTGTTCTCAAATCCTTATAGACTCAATCCGATAAATAAACTTCAAAGGGAAAACTCAATTCATCACAAGAATATAGAGAGGGAAAACTCCATATGATTCATCTATATCAATAAATCTCGTGGTACATCAAGATCGTGCCATCTCAAGAACATGAGAGAGAGAGAGAGCAAGATCAAACACATAGCTACTGGTACATACCCTCAGCCCTGTGGGTGAACTACTCCCTCCTCATCATGGAGGACGACGGAATGATGAAGATGGCCTCCGGTGATGGTTTACCCCTCCGGCAGGGTGCCGGAACGGGCTCCCGATTGTTTTTTCGTGGCTCTAGAGGCTTGTGGCAGCGGAAATCCTAATCTAGGATTCTTTCTAGAGGTTTATTGATTTATTTGAGTTTTTGGCATCGGTCTCACGTCAAGGCGGTGCCCGAGGGGACCACAAGGGAGGGGGCGCGCCCTAGGGGGCGGTTCCCCTGGCTTGTGGCCAGGTGGTGGACCCCCTTCGGTTGACTCTTTCGCCAGTATTTTTATATTTTCCAAATTTATTCTCCATAAATTTTCAGCTCATTCCGAGAACTTCTATTTGTGCACAAAACAACACCACGGTAGTTTCGCTGAAAACAACATCAGTCCGGGTTAGTTCTAATCAAATCATACGAAAATAATACAAAATTATTGTAAACATGGCATGAATACTTCATAAATTATAAATGCGTTGGAGACGTATCAGCATCCCCAAGCTAAATTCCTGCTCGTCCTCGATTAGGCAAATGATGAAGGAAATAATTTATGAAGTGTGAATGCTAGCAAGTGCAAAAGTTCGATCAATGATACTTCCAATCACTTTTTCTAGCACCAATATAAACCATAAATTAGTAGCTCATCTCATAAAACTTCTCATGATCAAGTAACAAGCCGCTATTCACATGTTAAAGTATAGACCAAAAAGTTTCTTGAAAACTAACAAACAATAATCCTAGTCATCGAACAATTGCAATTCATCTTATTTTCAGGAAGGGTCTATGTAAGATATTTGTTTTAGAAAATTCCACATACTCAACTATCATATAATCTTCCATGATTATTGACACAAAAAGCATATTTTAAGAACAAATAGCATCCATCGAACACAGAGAAAGATAGGGGCTTAATGTTTCTCCTCCCAACTTATTTATCATATAGATAATTGTAAACAATAATAATTAATGATCGAATATATTTGTGTGGATATATATATCTAGATCATTCCACAACACATGACGCTTCCCAAGACAAAAAGGCAAAATATAGGAAGTGGTGAAGATCACCATGACTCTTGCATAAAGTTAAGTACTAGAAAGTATAAGATAGGCCCTTTGTAGAGGGAAGCAGATGTTGTCATGCGCTTTTTGTTTTTGGATGTGCAAACCCTTAATGCAAAGGAACGTCACATTGTATTGCCCTTTGTGATAGAAACCTTTATTATGCAGTCCATCGCTTTTATTTCTTTACCATCACAAGTTCATATAACGCTTATTTTCCCTTACAATAAAAGATCATAAATAACTAGGAGCAATTTTTATTGCTTTTTGCACCGATGACAACTTACTAGAAGGATCTTACTCAATTCAGAGGTAGGTATAGTGGACTCTCATGGCAAAATTGGTTTAAGGGTGTTTGGATGCACAAGTAGTATTTCTACTTGATGCGAAAGTTTTGGCTAGTATGAGATGGAAGCAAGCACCACATGTTGGAGGATCCATTGCAATATAAATTCTATACAAATATACCAAAACATAATTCATTAAGTTGTCATTCTTGACCAATTTTAACTAATTTACTCAAGTTTGAAAATAATTAATGAGCTCACAATCATAGAGGATGTCCAAGATAGTATATTTATATGTGGAATCTCTCTTCCTTCAATATTCTTTCATGAATTGTTCAAGTGACCAATGCGGTGTTTGCTAACTTTCAATGAATTTTACCACCTATACTTATTATGTGTGAAGTCATTACTCCCCATGGGATAAGTATATGAAGCATATTTAATGTCAGATTTATGATGTTCAATTCATTCAACCATTTACTCATAGGATATAAGTGAAGCACGAAAGTGAATGACAAAACTACTCCAAAACATATAAGTGAATATCAATGAGTAGTCAAACAATTAAGTAGCTACGTGAGGACTTTGTATCTCTCTCTTAATAAAGGTTTTCATATATGATTATTTTATTGAAACAACAAGCAAAAGAAAAATAGCACTCCAAGAATAGGACACATCATGTGAACGAATAAAACTGCAGGCTCAACATAGGCTAACCGATAGTTGACAAATAGAGGTGGGATGCGTAGCATCCCCAAGCTTAGATGCTTGAGATTTCTTGAAATATTTACTTGTGGTTTCTTGGGCATCCAAAGCTTGAGTTTTTGTATCTTGTTCAATCCTCTCGTATCACTGTTTCACCTATTCTCAAGAACTTCATCCACACAGAACTTAAAAAGAACTCGTGAGATAGAATACTGCACATAATAATAATTAAACTCTTTATGTACTGCCAAGACAAGTTGCAAAATAATTGCAAACATAATCTACTTTCCATTATCATTTCGACAATTTATATCTATCAATATAGGCTATCGAAACTATAGGATAAGTAGATAACAATACTATGACAGCAATCTGTCCAAACAGAACAGTATGTAGAAATTTATGAAAACATTGTACTTATGTAACTCAACAAATCATTAAAATTTAGGGCACGATATAAAATTTATATGAAAACTCCATCTAAAAAGTTCAGAAACTTTTCACGTTCCAGTAAAATATGAAAATTCAAACACTACAACACCAGTTTCAGTTTTTACACAACACGAATCAAAGCATGCAATGCAAGCATCCTAATGCAATTCTTGGTACTTTTTATTGTAAAACAAGATTAGGCGCAACAAAATAAAATGACACCCCAAGCAAAACTCTTATTATGTGACGAATACAAATATAGCTCCAAGTAATATATACCGATAATGTTAAAGACGAAAGAGGGGATGCCTTCCGGGGCATCCCCAAGCTTAGGCGCTTGCGTATTCCTTGGATATTACCTTGGGGTGACTTGGGCATCCCCAAGCTTAGGTTATTGTCACTCCTTATTCTCCTCATATCGGTGTCTCACCCAAAACTTGAAAACTTCAATCACACAAAACTTAGCAGAACTTCGTGAGATGGGTTAGTATAATAAATAATGATCATTCGCTTAGGTAATGTCAAGACAAGATTCATAGTAGTTACCACATGATACCTACTATATTCTACAATTACCATAATTTTATCACTAAATATAAGCTATGGGAACACTAACACAAGCAAACTATGCATGCAAAACAGAATCTGTCAAAAAGAGAATATTCCTCCCTCATAATAATTTTTTGTAGCATCATGAAGGAATTCAACAATATAACTATCACATACATCATTTGTTTCATGATCTACAAGCATAGAAAATTTATCACTCTCCACATAAGCAAACTTCTTCTCATTCATAATAGTGGGAGCAAACTCAACGAAATAACTATCGTGAGGTACTTGATTTGACATAACCACTTTCAATATTAAAATCATGATAAGCAGTTTCATGGATACTATCACTCTTTATAGCATACATGTCATCGCAATAATCATCATACATAGGAGGCATGCTATCATCATAATAGTTTTGCTCATCAAAACTTGGGGGACTAAAAATATCATATTCATCAAGCATAGCATCCCCAAGCTTGTGGCTTTGCATATCATTAGCATCATGAATATTCAGAGAATTCATACTAAAAATATTGCTATCATCCTCATTACTCAAAGATTTACTGCCAAACATTTTAATAACTTCTTCTTCTAACACTTGAGCACAATTTTTCCCTTCCATCATTTTCACGAAAGATATTATAAAGATGAAGCATATGAGGCAACCTCAATTCCATTTTTTTGGTAGTTTTCTATTATAAAACAAAACTAGTAAAAATCAAGAAACTAAAGATTTAATTGCAAGATTTAAAGATATACCTTCAAGCACACACCTCCCTGGCAACGGCGCCATAAAAGAGCTTGATGTCTACTACGCAACCTTCTTCTTGTAGACTCGTGTTGGGCTTCCAAGCGCAGAGTTTTCTAGGATAGTAGCCAATTTTCCTCAAGTGAATGACCTAAGGTTTATCAATCCGAAGGAGGCGTAGGATGAAGATGGTCTCTCTAAAACAACCATGCAACCAAATAACAAAGGGTCTTTTGTGTACCCAACACATCCAATACAATTTTAAATTGTATAGGTGCACTAGTTCGGCGAAGAGATGGTGATACAAGTGCAATATGGATGGTGTATATAGGTTTTTATAATCTGAAAATATAAAAACAGCAAGGTAACAAATAGTAAACAGCGAGCAGAACATTGTATAAATGCTTGGAAACAAGGCCCGGGGTCCATACTTTCACTAGTGCATGTTCTCCCAACAATACTAACATAGTTGAATCATATATAAATCCCTCATGTGCAACAAAGAGTTCACTCCGAAGTCACAAATAGAGGAGAACAAACGAAGAAATTAATGTAGGGTACGAAACCACCTCAAAGTTATCTTTTCCGATCGATCTGATGAGCTATCTGATGTCTACTATGCAACCTGCTCCTTGTAGACGTTGTTGGGCCTCCAAGTGCATAGGTTTGTAGGACAGTAGCAATTTTCCCTCAAGTGGGTGACCTAAGGTTTATCAATCCGTGGGAGGCGTAGGATGAAGATGGTCTCTCTCAAGCAACCCTACAATCAAGTGGATGATGAATTGAGTCTCTTGTGTCCAAGTGGATGATGAATTGAGTCTCTTGTGTCCCCAACACACCCAATACAATGGTAAATTGTATAGGTGCACTAGTTTGGCGAAGAGATGGTGATACAAGTGCAATATGGATAGTAGATATAGGTTTTTGTAACCTGAAATTATAAAAACAGCAAGGTAATTAATAATAAAAGTGAGCATGAACGGTATTACAATGCATGGAAACAAGGCCTAGGGTTCATACTTTCCCTAGTGAAGTTATCTCAACAATGATAACATAATTGGATCATATAACTAGCCCTCAACATGCAACAAGGAGTCACTCCAAAGTCACTAATAGCAGAGAACAAACAAAGAGATTATTGTCGGGTACGAAACCACCACAAAGTTATTCTTTGTGATGAATCTATCCTAGAGTTCGTACTAGAATAACACATTAAGACACACATCAACCAAGACCCTAATGTCACCTAGATACTCCATTGTCACCTCAAGTATCCGTGGGCATCATTATACGATATGCTTCACACAATCTCAGAATCATCTATTCAACCAACACATAGAACTTCAAAGAGTGCCCCAAAGTTTCTACTGGAGAGTCAAAACGTGTGCCAACCCATATGCATAGGTTCCCGATGTCACGAAACCCGCAAGTTGATCACCAAAACATACATCAAGTACTAGCATGAATATCCCATTGTCACCACAGATAGACACGTGCAAGACATACATCAAGTGTTCTTAAAGACTCAATCCAATAAGATAACTTCAAAGGGGAAACTCAATTCATCACAAGAAGGGAGAGGGGGAAGAACATCATAGGATCCAACTATAGTAGCTGATACGTCTCCGACGTATCTACTTTTCCGAACTCTTTTGCCCTTGTTTTGGACTCTAATTTGCATGATTTGAATGGAACTAAACCGGACTAACGTTGTTTTCAGCAGAATTGCGATGTTGTTGTTTTTGTGCAGAAATAAAAGTTCTCGGAATGTCCTGAAAATTTACGAAGAATTTTTCTAGAATAAATGAAAAATACATGCACAAAGATCCACCAGAGGAGGTGTGCCAGTGGGCCACAAGCCCCTGGGCCGCGGCCAGCCCCCCTGGCCGCGCCGTGAGGGCTTGTGGGGCCCATGTGGCATCACCGCTTCCAAACTCAGCTCTATATCTTCCGTCTCGCCCAGAAAAAAATCAGAGAGAAGGATTCATCGCGTTTTATGATACGAAGGAGATACCAAAGCTGTCGGGACCCCGATCCTGAGTCATAAGAACCTAGCCTGTAACACATCACATCACTTTGCGGCCTCACGCACGGTAAACTCCACGGCTGCCACCTTACCTTGGCCGGGACTGTTTGCGTCTTTTGGCTCACGTATATGAATATGTTGCTAGCATTCAAAGGACAAAGAACCCGGGTCGACATGACTAGTTATAAACCCAAGCGGTACATCCGTACAGGGACAAGCATACATAACCCAACAAAGCAGGTGTCGATCAGCAACGTGAGTAGACGACTCGTAGCAAGCTACAAGGACTCCATTACACCGCGTGACATTTCCCCGAGGGGACAGACACAGCAGCAAAGAAGGATACACGTCAGTCAATCAATGTGTCTAGAGCAGTAGCAAGCTACCAAGGCTCGATAGAAGCACAAAGAGGCATTTCCCTGTAAACAGTACTACTAAAGGCACACAACCAGGTGTCGAATCCCACACATATAATGCATTTCATAACATACACACAATATGCACGATATGTGTAGATACAACATGGCATCACAACATAACCCTATGACTCAAGCTTTTATTAAGGACTCATAAGAATCAACATAGTGTGCTATTACAAACAAGGGTCTCGTGACCCGACACTCAAGTCATACAAACAACAAGCGGAAGAAAAACATGTCTGGGTACAGACATCTACTAAAAGTGGCTAGAAGAGCCTGAAAAGCTTCTACGACCCTACCAAAGGAGTCAGACCTGTGTCCGGGATTCCCAAGCTATTCCGGTTAACATCGAACACATCGCGTAGAACCTTTAAAGAGACTAAATCTTCTCTACAAAACATAAAATAAGCAACCGTGAGTACAAAGGTACTCAGCAAGTCTTACATCAGAACTATCTACATATGCATCATGTTTCAATGAAGGGATTGTGTGGTTTGATTGTAGCAAGCCAGCTTTGACTCTTGGCTAACCTGTACTACGACTACAAGTTCTTTCTTTGAGGTGGGATAGTCCACATATTCACCAATTCAATACACCACTATGGATCCACTCTCGTCTCCCTACGAGAAGGCCTTCCATAGCACTCGCACTTATCTTGCATGTTTTAGAGTATCCATTTAACTTGTCTATGTACCACGTAATTCTTCCAAGTAGTCCATATCCGAGGACATGGCTATTCGAACAGATTAAATCACCCTGCAGGGGTATACTTCTTCACACACGCTCCCACCACTTATCACCATGTGCATGTCATGCATCTCGGCAACGTTCAAGCCGAAGCAATGGCGTGGGTGTCGGCCACGACCGTTAACCACACAAGACCCTAGTCCAGGTTTATCGCGTATTTTAGACTCAACCCGCAAGGAAGACCGGCCAAGGTTTCCTCTACGGCCCCAAACGATGTGCGCAGGGTTCCCAAGCCCACCATCCGGGTGCCACTTGGTACACCGTGCCACTGTGTATCTACCGCAGAGAAGCCTACCCCGTCGGGCAGAGCTAAACACGGTCGCCAACACTTTTACTACAAACACCAGAAACTAGTTGCAACTCCTGGACAGAGATCTCGGCGATTAATGGGCCAAGAGGGTCAATTAAGTATCCCAATGTGTGGTAGTATCTTGTCTTGGATAACATACACATTTAAGGACGGTCCCAATGAGACAACCCACCATGTACTCCTACATGACCTCTCATCGCTACCTTTACTAAATCAGATTCACACTTTTACTCTCACAGTGTAGGACATGAACAAAACCATCCTGATTCATCATCCAGATGGATCAGACCCGACACGACTCTAAGCATAGCAGGAATTGTAAACAAGCATGGATGAGTAAGTACAACAAGGCTCAAGCAGTTGTTACTCATGCTAAGTGGTTTCAACTATTTACTTTGACAATATCAGGTCATGCAGAGGAATGGGTTCAACTAACGATAACATGTACAGTTGAATCGTGTTTGTCCTAATGCAGTAAAAGAGAGCAGGAGCGAGAGAGTGGGTTTATTTCAATATGCTCAAGGGGGTTTGCTTGACTGACACGTCTGAAGATAGCAATGAGTCTTCATCAATGTCAACGATCACATCGTCGGAACCATCATCTACCGAGAGGAAACAGTACCGATAAACAGGAAAGAACAATAGTTACTTCACAGAAATGAAACACTATGATGCATGATCAAGAAATGGAAATGGAATGTGACAGGGCCAATATAACTACCATTTCTTAGGTTGAAGCTGGGTTTGAATCAGGATTCAAACATCACTTCAACAAGGTATTTTCCGGATACCCTTTTAATTGATTTGACCTGATGCTCAGGTAAACTTGTTTTTAACATGCATTAAGATGGCATATTGGGGTGCTGAGTTTCATAGATCATTGTTTGGTCATAGTAATTGAAGTGGAATTCAAATAGGTGTCAAATTCCAACTCCAAACTAATTATTAAACTTATCCTATTCACCATTTGGTCTATTTGGTGATGTTAACTTTTTCAAACCAGCATGAAAATGCCATAATCAGATTCTTTGGATTTTTCCGATCCTTTTTCATATATAAATTATTTTCATTGGACTTACAAATTATTTTCTATGATTTTTAGAAGTTTTAGGCATTTTCTGGAATTATTTTATAATAGAAAATCAATTACTACGTTAGCAGTCAACTGACCTGGGTCAGGTCAAACCTGACGTGTGGGGTCCAAACGTCGGAGACAGAATTAAATTAACAGAGTTAGGTTAATCTTAATTCTTATTTTAGAGCCGTAGGGCCCACTGTTAGTGAGTCATTCGGTTAGTTGATTAACTTTCCTGATTAGCTAAACTTGTCAGGGCCAGACCCACTTGTCTGTGACCCTGGGAGGTCAAATCCCCCGGTCAAAAGCCACACCCACCGGCGGTTTGACGCCGGCGAGGTTCGACGCGGCGAGGGTGACCGGAAAACTCCCTCCGGTGACCAATCGAGCGGGGGAGGACACCTACATGGAGCTGGGGTCTCTTGAATCCATTTCGGTAGGTTTGAGGTGGTGGGGAGGTCCGTGGCCACGGCGGCGACGGGAGGAGCAGTGGCGCGCTACGGTCAGCAGGGGGCGACGGCTATGGTGAGGAACAGGTCATGGGGAAAGGGGGAAAAGACGCAGGAGCTCATAGCGATGCGGAGGGGGCACACGGCGAGCTCGGGGAGGCGCAGATGACCGCGAATCGAGGACGGCGGCCTTCGATGGCCGGAGGTTGAAGAAGGGATCTGGGTCGGCGTTGTGGAGCTGTTTTGGTCACATGGCTCGACGGGGAGGAGCAGGGCAACGAGACGGAGCTATTGGGAACGGAAGAGGGGCGAGGGGAGGTCGGGGCTGCATGGACAGCAGCGGCCTGCTCGAGCCAAGCTCGGCCATGGCGAGGGAAAAAGAGCAGAGGGGGAGAGATAAGGGAGAGAGAGACGGAGGGGCTCGGGGGAGGAAGAAAAGAGAGGCAGTGGGGTGTTTGCTGGCGCGTAGGAGGCGAGGAGAGGTTGCCACGACGAGGAGGAGGTGGTACGGCCAGCCCCGTGCTCATCGTCTCCTGTGCCTACTGGCAGGAGGAGGCAGATGACAGGGGAGCCCCTGGTGGGCTAGGCCTGCAGGGGGCGACAGGTAAGCTTTTATTTTATTTTTCTTCTATTATTTTCTGTTTTGTTACTTCCAACATTTGTTTTATTTGTTTTGGCTCCAACTAATTCAAAGAAAATAGCTAAACAACTCTGGGTGTTATTTGGAATATTTCCAACCCCAGGTGAAGTTTTCAACATTTTATAAAACTAGGAAGTATTTGAAATCAATTAATAAAATGCCAAAAGTATTTTTTAAAAGAAAACCAATCCTGAATTGTGTTTTCCAAGATTTATCAAAAATGATGGACTTTTAAGGAGGCCATTTTGGGTTTATTGATTTGTCACAACTTTGGATTGTTTTTGAATATATACTATGTTGGAGTTTTGCTTTGATTTCACTTCTTTCTTGGGTTCAATTCATTTTCTTAGAATGCAAAGAAAGAAAACATAAGCTCAAACTTGCTAAGCTCTGCTAGGGATTTCAGGGATGTGACAACTCACCCCCACTAAACAAGAATCTCGTCCCAAGATTCAAGCGTAGTCGGGAAGAGGAAGAGGGGACACTAAACTATCACAATCTTCATGATCCATTTGCTCCTCTCGAGGATATTGAGTAATCGCATCATGTTGATCTTGACATCTTTGTCTTTCAGGTCTTCATTTAGCTCGATGACAAAGAACAGATAGACCCTGCAAGACTCGATCGTCTCGAAGATCGGGCAACTCATGATCGACTCATTGAATGAGACATAGGAACGTCCCTTGAGCTGAGACACAACACCAAAACACGGATGAGAAAATGAGACATATCACAGAGGTGCGATTGGTAGGCAACGAATCCACGCTTAAGACAGATGATGATGAGGTTTCAAAGTAGCGAGGATTAAGTTGCCCTTCGTTCCATAATGGGGCACCTTAGGAAGGTGACTCATAGAGTTATTCCCTTAAGTGGCAAAAAGAATTACTTTTGATCCTTAGATCATGGAAACTCTTCATACCAGAGTAAGGCAATTCACAAATGATTGTTTGAAGGAATTTGAAAGAAAGGCATACTTAGGTTGGAAAGAAACTAGGGTTATAGAACAACTGAGCGAATGGAAGGCACATTCCAGTTACTACCGAGGATATAACCTAGTGTCTCAGTGTGCTCTCAAGAACTTGACGATTTCCATATTCATAAGAGTTTACCAACATCTGTGCCAAGATCTTTGGCTCTGAGCACCTTACAACATACTACCGTGATGAAAAGTGATGGAGGATGCAGATACAAAGGAAGACAACACTTCCTCAGATTTCACCTTAGCTGTGCCAAGGGAACGAAATCTGGTTGATCGATCGACAGACATTTAGCACTCCGCTTCTAATGTCCTCCATGATGTACTAGCACAACCCAATTATAGGTCATGCTTTATATCTAGCACATCAAATATAGGTCGGACTTCGGGCTCAAAGGGAATCCATGAGGAACAACTTATAATATAGGTCATACAAAAACCTCACGGAAGATGGCTAAGATTGCTAATACAAGATATAATATCAAATCCTGTGGCTAGGTGTGTTAGCCACAACATCACTTTACCGGGTTATATAGAGACCAATATTATAATTCTTGGGGAAAGTTCCAACCATTATAACTGCCTCAGATTCAGCTCCGGTTGGCGACACGATGCTTCAGACTCAGCATGTCCGAAAAGATGGTTTGCAACACAAATCGACGAGATAACGTTGTGAGATTCTCAGGAAATGAACTACGGAAGACAACTCCAAAACGTGAGCTGGATTGCAAGACCCACGTGAACACACTGCCCAAGACAACTGTGAACCCATATAAATCTTACAACAAAACACTACTGAGTTCTGATTTGGGAACCATCATTGCGGATATCGAAGCCATGTGCAACTCCGTCTGGGCCCTTCGGGAATGACACCTAACCTCTTTTCCTTGAACAAATCAATCAGTGGCTCGGTGTGCTCGGAGATACATATGGGGTGAAGATGATCAGTCTATCAAACCATAGAATACTTCGCACTTGCATGATTGACTTGGGATGATTCCGAAGAAACAAATTAACTTTTCTCGAATTCACGGCGGCAACTTGCATCAGATGCACATGAATTAGAGGAAGTCACTTCTTACACTTAACACATACCTCATGAATAGACATGAAGACAATGTCTTAAAAGTTTCCAACACTAACTTAATGTCCAACATAAGTTACGGAGAAGACAAAGGTGTTGTTAATGGGCTCAACAATAGTTCATCAAAATACCCATATAAATGGATTTCCACAACTATGTGAGCAAGACAATAGCATTGGTCAGATCAAAGAATACAATAGTGTAGGCTCAAGGAAATCCCTGAGTAAGACACCGTTACTAAAAACTTTGGCTCTGAGTTTGATTTGACAATATCCCATACTCAAATCAAAATTGGACAAGATAATATATGCAACAATTGATCACATGAATCAACCGATGAAAATATCATTTTTCTTCAAGACTCTCACAACACGAAAGATTATCCCTTTTAAATGAGCTAAGTTTAGGCGAAGCTTTTATCTTCCAACTCTCCAAGTTGTTGTTTAGCTTAACCAACTAGCTCGGGGTATCCAACACGGATTCTTGAAGAAGGGGTTGGTTTATAGAAAGACCAACTTGATCACGAGCTCTATCATAACAGTCAGGAAACAACTTGGTAATACTTCCGAGAAGATATTCGGAAAATCACGAACCATCGATATATATTAAGCTCGGGAACAATCTTGCTTTTCAGGGCAAGATGATGTGATCAATAGAGCGAGAGATTGACAAAATCCTAACCCATTGATCGAAAAGTGCACCATGAAACATGGACTAGGTAGCACGGTCAATCTTAGGATGACGATTCAATCATCATCACCATAAGAGTGAATTTATTGTCAATTAACTACTAAACAATGGCATTGCTAGGAGTATTGATTTCATACATCATGGTTCAGTTCTCGATATTCCGGTTACAACCAACACGAAAACCGAGGGATGAACAATGATAGCGAGAAGTATCACTACATCAAGAGCTCATAAGAGATGGTGCAATTCTCACGACATTCTTGACAACAAGAGGGTAATACTCCAAGATAGAACATAACAAAAGCTGGGTTGGCATTTTGATCTCCAGAGTATAACTACTTTGACCCAATCCAAGAAATGGATGATGTACTGGAGTTTACTTCTCCTAGTCAATTGGAAATAGAACAACTTGACAAACCACAAGAATATAAGACATTGATAACAAGAATGCACAACTACTCTTGACTAACCTCTCAATGATGAAGGTCAAACCCGAAGCTAATCCTTCTGGCTGTGGCAGCTTCTCCTCGCCTCCTCCACGCCAGCAAACCCCCCCCCCCTCGTGCCTTTCTTTTCTTCCTCCCCCGAGCCCCTCCCTCTCTCTCTCCCTTATCTCTCCCCCTTTGCTCTTTTTCCTCTCGCCATGGCCGAGCTCGGCTCGAGCTCACCGACACCTCCGACCACCCGAAGTCCTCCAAAGCTCCCCGGTAGCTCTGCCGCATCGCCCTCAACCTCACCGCCGAGGGAATCAGACCCCAGGGCCCAGAGACGACGAGCGCGAGCTCCCTCCCCATCTTTGGCCGCCGGCAACCTCGAGGCCGATTCGCCCTGCCCCGAGCTCCTCCTCCGTCGTTGTTGCCTCATTTGGAACCGCCGTGAGCTCCTGCTCCTCCTCCTATGCTCTCCCCCTCCGTTCCTGCCCTCTAGCACCAGCCCTACCATGGCCGACTTCGGCCACCGACCGAGGTCGTCGCCGGCCTCATTCCGGCCACCTCCTGGCCCGTGGCTGGGTTGGAATGGATGCTGCGCTTCATCAGCTATCCGTATAACTCAACCGCGTGCAAATCCGAAGCCTATAGCGCGAAATCAAGGAATTCCAGCGAGCCCCCGTCATTCCGTTGGTCGCCGGCGTCGACCTCGCCGGCCTGAGCCACTGCCATGTGGGCCTAGCCAGTCAGGTGTTTAATTAGCGCCTAATAACTATTTAGTTAAACAATGACTCACTGACAATGGGCCCTACGACTCTAAAATAAGAATTAAGATTAACCTAACTCTGTTAATTTAACTCTGTCACTAACGTGTGGACCCCACACGTCAGGTTTGACGTGACCCAGGCCAGTTGACTGCTGACAAAATGCTGACGCAGTAATTGATTTTCTATTATAAAATAATTCCAGAAATGCCTAAAACTTCTAAAAATCATAGAAAATAATCTGTAAGTCCAATGAAAATAATTTATTAATGAAAAAGGATGAGAAAAATCCAAAGAATCTGATTATGGCATTTACATTCTGGTTTGAGAAAGTTAACAACACCAAATAGGCAAAATGATGAATAGGGTAAATTTAATAAATAGTTTCAAGGTGGAATTTGATTCCTATTTGAATTCCACTTCAATTACTATGACCAAACAATGATCTAGGAAACTCAGCAGCCCAAAATGCCATCCTCATGCACGTTAAAAACAAGTTATACCTCAGCATCAGGTCGAACCAATTGAAAGGGTATCCGGAAAATATCTTGTTGAAGTGATGTTCGAATCCTGATTCAAATCCAGCTTCAACCTAAGAAATGGTAGCTATATTGGCCCAGTCACATTTCATCTCCATTTCTTGATCATGCATCATAATGTTGCATTTTCGTGAAATAATTGTTGTTCCTTTCTTGTTTGCCAGTGTTGTTCCCTCTTGGTAGACGATGGTTCCGACGATGTGATCGTTGACATTGATGAAGACTCATTGCTATCTTCAGACGTGTCAGGCAAGCAAACCCCCTTGAGCATATTGATATAAACCCACTCTCTCACTCCTTCTCTCTTTTACTACATTAGGAAAAACACGATTCAACTGTACATGTTATCGGTAGTTGAACCCATTCCTCTGCATGACCTGAATTTGTCACATTAAAGAGTTGAAACCACTTAGCATGAGTAGCAACTGCTTGAGCCTTGTTGTGCTTACTCATCCATGTTTGTTTACAATACCTGCTATGCTTAGAGTCGTGACGGGTCTGATCCATCAGGATGATGAATCAGAATGGTTGTGATCATGTCCTCTAGTGTGAGAGTAAAAGTGTGAATCCGATTTGGTAAAGTAGCGATGAGAGGCCATGTAGGAGTACATGGTGGGTTGTCTCATTGGGACAGTCCCTAAGAACTGAGTTCTGTGTATGTTATCCAAGACAAGATACTACCACACACTGGGATACTTAATTGACCCTCTTGGCTTATTAATCGCCTAGATCTCTGTCTAGGAGTTGCAACTAGTTTCTGGTGTTTGTAGGAAAAGTGTTGGCGGCCGTGTTTAGCTCTGCCCGACGGGGTAGGCTTCTCTGCGGTAGATACATAGTGGCACGGTGTACCAAGTGGCACCCGGATGGTGGGCTTGGGAACCCTGCGCACATCGTTTGGGGCCTTAGAGGAAACCTTGGCCGGACTTCCTTGCGGGTTAAGTTTCAAATAGGCGATAAACCTGGACTATGGTCTTGTGTGGTTAACGGTCATGGCCGACACCCACGCCAGTGCTTCCGCTTGAAGGTTGCCGAGATGCATGACGTGCATATGGTGATAAGTGGTGGGAGCGTGTGTGAAGAAGTATACCCCTACAGGGTGATTTAATCTGTTCGAAAAGCCGCGTCCTCGGATATGGACTACTTGGAAGCATTACGTGGTACATAGACAAGTTAAATGGATACTCTAAAACATGCAAGATAAGTGTGAATGCTATGGAAGGCCTTCTTGTAGGGAGACGAGAGTGGATCCATAGTGGTGTATTGAATTGGTGAATATGTGGACTCGTGTGCGCTATCCCACATCAAAGAAAGAACTTGTAGTCATAGTACAGGTTAGCCAAGAGTCAAAGCTGGCTTGCTGCAATCAAATCCCACAATCCTTTCATTGAAACAAGATGCATATGTAGATAGTTCTGATGTAAGACTTGCTGAGTACCTTTGTACTCACGGTTGCTTTATTCATGTTTTTGTAGAGAAGACTTAGACTCATTAAAAGGTTCTACGCGATGTGTTCGATGTTGACCGGAATAGCTTGGGAATCCCAGACAGAGGTCCGGGTCCTTTGGTAGGGTCGTAGTAGCTTTTTAGGCTCGTCCAACCACTTTTAGTAGATGTCTGTACCCATACATGATTTGCTTCCGCTTGTTGTTTGTATGACTTGAGTGTCGGGTCACGGGACCCCTGTTTGTAATAACACACTATGTTGATTCTTATGAGTCCTTAATAAAAGCTTGAGTCATAGAGTTATGTTGTGATGCCATGTTGTATCTACATATATCGTGCATATTGTGTGTATGTTAGGAAATGCATTATATGTGTGGGATTCGACACCTAGTTGTGTGCCTTTAGTAGTACTCTTTACAGGGAAATGCCTCTTTGTGCTTCTATCGAGCCTTGGTAGCTTGCTACTACTCTAGACACATTGATTGACCGGCGTGTATCCTTCTTTGCTGCTGTGTCTATCCCCTCGGGGAAATGTCACACGGTGTAATGGAGTCCTTGTAGCTTGCTACGACTCGTCTACACACGCTGTTGATCGACACCTGCCTTGATGGGTTATGTATTCCTGTCCCTGTACGGATGTACCGCTTGGGTTTATAACTAGTCATGTCGACCCGGGTTCTTTGTCGTTTGAACGCTAGCAACATATTCATATACGTGAGGCAAAAGACGCAAACGGTCCCGGCCAAGGTAAGGTGGCAGCCGTGGAGTTTACCGTGCGTGAGGCCACAAAGTGATGTGTTGTGTTACATGCTAGGTTCCTATGACTCAGGATCGGGGTCCCGACAGCTTTGGTATGAGGTCGTCGCCGGCCTCATTCCGGCCACCTCCTCGCCCGTGGCTGGGTTGGAATGGATGTGGCCCAACACGGGCTACCTCCTGGTGGTCTCCGCTAGTTCAACCGTCGTCGTTTGCCGATTCCGGCGAGATGCCGCCGACGAATGTGGTCGTCGCCGGCAGCTCTCCGGCAGGATGATGTGGCCATCATTAGCGCTAACCCCCCTATCTAACTAGCCCAATGAGGCACTGACATGAGGCCCCACGCGTTTAATTAGTAAGATTTAAATCTGAAACAAATCAGTAACCCAGAGTCACTTACATGTGGGGCCCAGCCGCCAGGTTTGACCTGGGCTGGCGTCTTTGACCTGCTGAGGTCATGCTCGTGTATGGTTGATGTAGTAAATGCATTTCTGGATTTTAAATAATTTGAGAAAATGGCTAAAACTTCTAAAAATCATAGAAAAGAATCTGTAAGTCTGATGGAAATAATTTATACATGAAAAAGGATCAGAAAAATCCAAATAATCTGATTATGACATTTTCATGCATGTTTGAAAAAGTTAACATCACCAAATAGGCTAAATGGTGAATAGGATAAATTTAATAATTAGTTTGGAGTTGGAATTTGATTCCTATTTGAATTCCACTTCAATTACTATATTCAAACATTGAGCTAGAAAAACCAGTACCTCAAATTGCCATCCTCATGCATGTTAAAACAAATTATGCATGAGCATCAGGTCGAATCTATTATAAGGGTATCCGGAAAATACCTTGCTTGAAATGATATTTGAATCGTGATTCAAATCAACTTCAACTTAAGAGATGATAGACACCTTAGCCCTACCACCTTTAATTTTCATATCATCAGCATGCATCATGGTGTTGCATTTCCGTGAAGTGATTGTTGTTCTTTCCTGTTTACCGGTACTGTTCCCTCCCGGTAGACGATGGTTCCGACGATGTGATCGTTGACATTGATGAAGACTCATTGCTATCTTCAGACGTGTCAGGCAAGCAACCCCCCCCCTTGAGCATATTGATATAAACCCACTCTCTCGCTCCTCCTCTCTTTTACTACATTAGGACAAACACGATTCAACTGTACATGTTATCGGTAGTTGAACCCATTCCTCTGCATGACCAGATTTTGTCACAGTAAATAGTTGAAACCACTTAGCATGAGTAGCAACTACTTGAGCCTTGTTGTGCTTACTCATCCATGCTTGTTTACAATGCCTGCTATGCTTAGAGTCATGACGGGTCTGATCCATCTGGATGATGAATCGGAATGGTTGTGATCATGTCCTCTAGTGTGAGAGTAAAAGTGTGAATCCGATTTGGTAAAGGTAGCGATGAGAGGCCATGTAGGAGTACATGGTGGGTTGTCTCATTGGGACCGTCCCTAAGAACTGAGTTCTGTGTATGTTATCCAAGACAAGATACTACCACAGATTGGGATACTTAATTGACCCTCTTGGCTTATTAATCGCCTAGATCTCTGTCCAGGAGTTGCAACTAGTTTCTGGTGTTTGTAGGAAAAGTGTTGGCGGTCGTGTTTAGCTCTGCCCGACGGGGTCGGCTTCTCTACGGTAGATACACAGTGGCACGGTGTACCAAGTGGCACCCGGATGATGGGCTTGGGAACCCTACGCACATCGTTTGGGGCCGTAGAGGAAACCTCGGCCGGACTTCCTTGCGGGTTAAGTCTCAAATAGGCAATAAACCTGGACTAGGGTATTATGTGGTTAACGGTCATGGCCGACACCCACGCCAGTGCTTCCGCTTGAAGGTTGCCGAGATGCATGACGGGCACATAGTGATAAGTGGTGGGAGCGTGTGTGAAGAAGTATAACCCTGCTTCACACACGCTCCCACCACTTATCACCATATGCACGTCATGCATCTCGGCAACCTTCAACAGGAAGCACTGGTGTGGGTGTCGTCCATGACCGTTAACCACACAAGACCCTACCCCAGGTTTATCGCCTATTTGAGACTGAACCCGCAAGGAAGTCCGGCCAAGGTTTCCTCTACGGCCCCAAACAATGTGTGCAGGGTTCCCAAGCCCACCATCTGGGTGCCACTTGGTACACCGTGCCACTGTGTATCTACCGCAGAGAAGCCTACCCCGTCAGGCAGAGCTAAACACGGCCGCCAACACTTTTCCTACAAACACCAGAAACTAGTTGCAACTCCTGGACAGAGATCTAGGCGATTAATAATCCAGGAGGGTCAATTAAGTATCCCAATGTGTGGTAGTATCTTGTCTTGGATAACATACATAGAACTCAGTTCTTAGGGACGGTCCCAATGAGACAACCCACCATGTACTCCTACATGGACTCTCATCGCTACCTTTACCAAATCGGATTCACACTTTTACTCTCACACTAGAGGACATGATCACAACCATTCTGATTCATCATCCAGATGGATCAGACCCGTCACGACTCTAAGCATAGCAGGCATTGTAAACAAACATGGATGAGTAAGCACAACAAGGCTCAAGCAGTTACTACTCATGCTAAGTGGTTTCAACTATTTACTGTGACAAAATCAGGTCATGCAGAGGAATTGGTTCAACTACCGATAACATGTACAGTTGAATCATGTTTGTCCTAATGCAGTAAAAGAGAGCACGAGCGAGAGAGTGGGTTTATATCAATATGCTCAAGGGGGGGGGGGTTGCTTGCTGACACGTCTGAAGATAGCAATGAGTCTTCATCAATGTCAACGATCACATCGTCGGAACCATCATCTACCGAGAGGGAACAGTACCAGTAAACAGGAAAGAATAACAATCACTTCACGGAAATGCAACACCATGATGCATGCTCATGACATGAAAATTAAAGGTGGTAGGGCTAAGGTGTCTATCATCTCTTAAGTAGAAGTTGATTTGAATCATGATTCAAATATCACTTCAAGCAAGGTATTTTCCGGATACCCTTATAATTGATTCGACCTGATGCTCATGCATATTTTTTTTTAACATGCATGAGGATGGAAATTTGAGGTACTAGTTTTGCTAGCTCAATGTTTGAATATAGTAATTGAAGTGGAATTCAAATAGGAATCAAATTTCAACTCCAAACTAATTACTAAATTTATCCTATTCACCATTTTGCCTATTTGGTGATGTTAACTTCCTCAAACATGCATGAAAATGCCATAATAACATTCTTTGGATTTTTCTGATCCTTTTTCATATATAAATTATTTCCATCAGACTTACAGATTATTTTCTATGATTTTTAGAAGTTTTAGTCATTTTGTGGAATTATTTAAAATCCAGAAATGCATTTACTCCATCAGCCATACGTCAGCATGACCTCAGCAGATCAAAGGCGCCAGCCCAGGTCAAACCTGGCGGTTGAACGCGCGGAGACCACCAGGAGGTAGCCCGCATTGGGCCGCATCCATTCCAACCCAGCCACGGGCCAGGAGGTGGCCGGAATGAGGCCGGCGACGACCTCGGGCGGTGGCCGGAGTCGGCCATGTTAGGGCTGGTGCTAGAGGGCAGGAACGGAGGGGGAGAGCACAGGAGGAGGAGCAGGAGCTCACGACGGTTCCAAAGGAGGCAATAACGACGGTGGAGGAGCTCGGGGCAGGGCGAATCGGCCTTGAGGTTGCCGGCGGTTGGAGATCGGGAGGGAGCTCGCGCTCGTCGTCTCTGGGCCCTGCGGTTCGATTCCTTCGGCGGTGAGGTTGAGGGCGATGCGACAGAGCTACCAGGGAGCTTTGGAGGACTTCGGGTGGTCGGAGGTGTCAGTGAGCTCGAGCCGAGCTCGGCCATGGCGAGAGGAAAAAGAGTAGAGGGGGAGATATAAGGGAGAGAGAGAGGGAGGGGCTCGGGGAGGAAGAAAAGAGAGGCAGGGGGGTTTGCTGGCGCGGAGGAGGCGAGGAGAAGCTGCCACGACGAGTAGAAGGTGGTGCAGCCAGCCCCGTGCTCATCTTCTCCTCTGCCTACTGGCAGGAGGAGGAAGATAACAGGGGAGCCCCTGGTGGGCTGGGCCTGCAGGGGCGACAGGTAAGATTTTTTTTTTCTTTCTTCTTTTCTGTTTTGTTATTTCTAACATTTGTTTTATTTGTTTTGGCTCCATCTAATTCAAAGAAAATAGCTAAACAACTCTGGGTGTTATTTGGAATATTTCCAACCCCATGTGAAGTTTTCAACATTTTATAAATCTTGGAAGTATTTGAAAATCAATTAATTAGTTGATTTCAGTGGCTTTCGAGTTTAAAATAAAATGCCAAAAGTATTTTTAAAAAGAAAACCAATCCTGTATTGTGTTTTCCAAGATTTATCAAAAATGATGGACTTTTATGGAGGCCATTTTGTGTTTATTGATTTGTCACAACTTTGGATTGTTTTTGAATATAGACTATGTTGGAGTTTTGCTTTGATTTCACTTCTTTCTTGGGTTCAATTCATTTTCTTATAATTTAAAGAAAGAAAACATGATCTCAAACTTGCTAAGCTCTACTAGGGATTTCAGGGATGTGACAACTCACCCCCACTACACGAGAATCTCGTCACGAGATTCAAGCGTAGTCGAGAATAGGAAGAGGGTACACTAAACTATCAAAATCTTCATGATCCATTTTCTCCTCTCGAGGATATTGAGTCATCCCATCATGTTGATCTTCACATCTTTGTCTTTGAGGTCTTCATTTAGCTCGACGACAAAAGAACAGGAAGACTCTACAAGATTCGATCTCCTCAAAGATCGAGCAACTCAAGATCAACTCATAGAATGAGACATATGAACGTCCCTTGAGCTGAGACACAACACCAAAACACGGATGAGAAAATGAGACATATCACAGAGGTGCGATTGGTAGGCAACAAATCCACGCTTAAGATAGATGATGACGAGGTTTCAAAGTAGCGAGGATTAAGTTGCCCTTCATACCACAACGGGGCACCTTAGGAAGGTGACTCATAGAGTTATTCCCTTAAGTGGAAAAAAGAATTACTTTTGATCCTAAGATCATTCAAAATCTTCATACGAGAGTAAGGCAATTCACAATTGATTGTGTGAAGGAATTTGAAAGAATGGCATACCCAGGTTGGAAAGAAACTAGGGTTATAGAACACCTCGGCGAACGGAAGGCACATTCCAGTTACTACCGAGGATATAACCTAGTGTTTGAGCGTGCTCTCAAGAACTTGAGCATTTCCATATTCATCAAAGTTTACCAACATCCATGCCAAGATCTTGGTGACACAACATACTACCATGATGAAAAGTGATGGAAGATGCAGATACAAAGGAAGACAACACTTCCTCAGATTTCACCTTAGTTGTGCCAAGGGAACGAAATCTGGTTGATCGACCGAGAGACATTTAGCACTCCGCTCCTAATGTTCTCCTTGATGTACTAGCACAACCCAATTATAGGTCATGCTTTATATCTAGCACATCAAATATAGGTCGGACTTCCGGCTCAAAGGGAATCCATGAGGAACAACTTATAAAATAGGTCATACAAAAACCTCACGGGAGATGTCTAAGATTGCTGATACAAGATATAATATCAAATCTTCCGGCTAGGTGTGTTAGCCACAACATCACTTTACCGGGTTACATAGAGACCAATATTATAATTCTTGGGGAAAGTTCCAACCATTATAACTGCCTGAGATTCAGCTCCGGTTGGTGACATGATGCTTCAGACTCAGCATGTCCGAAAAGATGGTTTGCAACACAAATCGACGAGATAACGTTGCGAGATTCTCAGGAAATGAACTACGAAAGACAACTCCAAAACATGAGCTGGATTGCAAGACCCACGTGATCACATTGCCCAAGACAATTGTGAACACATATAAATCTTAATACAAAACACTACTGAGTTCTGATTTGGGAACCATCATTGCGGATATCGAAGCCATGTGCAACTCCGTCTGGGCCCTTCGGGAATGACACCTTACTTCTTTTCCTTGAACAAATCAATCAGTGGCTTGGTGTGCTAGGAGATACATATGGAGTGAAGATGATCAGTCTATCAAACCATAGAATACTTCGCACTTGCATGATTGACTTGGGATGATTCCGAAGAAACAAATTAACTTTTCTCGAATTCACGGCGGCAACTTGCATCAGATGCACATGAATTAGAGGAAGTCACTTCTTACACCTAACATATACCTCATGAATAGACATGAAGACAATGTCTTAGAAGTTTTGAACACTAACTTAATGTCCAACATAAGTTATGGAGAAGACAAAGGTGTTGTTAATGGGCTCAACAACAGTTCATCAAAATACCCATATAAATTGATTTCCACAACTATGTGAGCAAGACAATAGCATTGGTCAGATCAAAGAATACAATAGTGTAGGCTCAAGGAACTCCTTGAGTAAGACACCGTTACGAATATCTTTGGTTCTGAGTTTGATTTGACAATAGCCCATACTCAAATCAAAATTGGACAAGATAATATATGCAACAATTGATCACATTAATCAACCGATGAAAATATCATTTTTCTTCAAGACTCACAACAGGAAAGATTACCCCTTTTAAATGAGCTAAGTTTAGGCGAAGCTTTTATCTACCAACTCTCCAAGTTGTTGTTTAGCTTAACCAACTAGATCGGGGTAACCAACACGGATTCTTGGAGAAGGGGTTGGTTTATAGTAAGACCAACTTGATCACGATCTCTATCATAACAGTCAGGAAACCACTTGGTAATACTTCCGAGAAGATATTCAGAAAATCACGAACCATCAATATATTATTAAGCTCGGGAACAATCTTGCTTTTCAGGGCAAGATGATGTGATCAATAGAGCGAGGGATTGACAAAATCCTAACCCATTGATCGAAAAGTGCACCATGAAACATGGACTAGGTAGCACGGTCAATCTTAGGATGACGATTCAATCATCATCACCATAAGAGTGAATTTATTGTCCACTAACTACTAAACAATGGCATTGCAAGGAGTATTGATTTCACACATCATGGTTCACTTGTCGATATTCCGGTTACAACCAACACGAAAACCGAGGCATGAACAATGATAGCGAGAAGTATCACTACATCAACAGCTCATAAGAGATGGTGTAATTCTCACGACATTCTTGACAACAAGAGGATAATACTCCAAGATAGAACATAACAAAAGCTGGGTTGGCATTTTGATCTGTAGAGTATAACTATTTTGACCCAATCCAAGAAATGGATGAGGTACTGGAGTTTACTTCTCCCAGTCAATTGGAAATAGCACAACTTGACAACCCACAGGAATAGAAGACATTGATAACAAGAATGCACAACTACTCTTGACTAATCTCTCAATGATGAAGGTCAAAATACAACTAGATAGGGCCAACTCAAGAGCACATGATTTCTTGAGTTATGGATGCATGGATTAGAATGTCGAACGAGTTCAACATAATTCTTCCAGATAACCCATGCAGAAGGGCGGAGTAGGCAGAATCACAATATGGAGTAGAGAACTCATCCCGAGCACTCTTGTTATGATCTTTAGTTCATGAAGAACTTCTGCCAAAGATGATTGATGGTGTTGGAAGAATGATATACCATGAACCTTGGGAGCTACAACAAGGTTACTAATCATTCTAAAGGAACTAGCAACACTATCAACAGAGATGAGCAGAATGATCCTTGGATTCAAAGACCCAGAAATAGAATACCTAAAAACTAAATATCATCACGAGATGTTTCCAAAAATGATGGCCAGAATTATCGCACTGGAAGACATAGCACACATCTAGACTATTGGGTGTTTTCGGAGTAACATGTTTTCCTAATACTTCAACAAAATGTCTAGGTAATAGAGTACCTCAACACAGTGATTAGTGTGCTTTGTCTGGCCAAAAGACATTAGAAATAAGAGGAAGGAAGTTGCAATTGCAGCAGATTATTCAGGAACTTTGGAAAACTCGGACAGCATAACGGCTGTGCGGGCATGAAATATAAGGCAACCTGCAAGAAAACTGACATTATAACAATGAATTCTTACAAAGACACTGATCCAGGAAGACAACAACTTTTCTATAAGTCTCCAGCATAGTAACTCGTCATCCTAATGAATATATGAGAAAACCTAATTCTTAAACCCCGTAGAATAAAGAAGAGGGTGACTCAGAATAAGAATGACACAAGGAAAGGCGTAAAAAGAGCCTTATGTTCCCTTCCACAAACAATTCCCTTATATAACTAAAGAGTTGCTAGACTCAACATCGACTAGTTTGGCTTGGTTATCCTACAGGCGGTCAAGCTTTGATACCAAAGCTGTCGGGACCCCGATCCTGAGTCTTAAGAACCTAGCCTGTAACACATCACATCACTTTGCGGCCTCACGCACGGTAAACTCCACGGCTGCCACCTTACCTTGGCCGGGATCGTTTGCGTCTTTTGGCTCACGTATATGAATATGTTGCTAGAGTTCAAACGACAAAGAACCCGGGTCGACATGACTAGTTATAAACCCAAGCGGTACATCCGTACAGGGACATGCATACATAACCCAGCAAAGCAGGTGTCGATCAACAGCGTGTGTAGACGAGTCGTAGCAAGCTACAAGGACTCCATTACACCGCCTGACATTTTCCCAAGGGGACAGACACAGCAGCAAAGAAGGATACATGCCGGTCAATCAATGTGTCTATAGCAGTAGCAGGCTACCAAGGCTCGATAGAAGCACAAAGATGCAATTCCCTGTAAAGAGTACTACTAAAGGCACACAACTATGTGTCCAATCCCACACATATAATGCATTTCATAACATACACACAATACGCACGATATGTGTAGATACAACATGGCATCACAACATAACTCTATGACTCAAGCTTTTATTAAGGACTCATAAGAATCATCATAGTGTTATTACAAACAGGGGACCCGTGACCCGACACTGAAGTCATACCAACAACAAGCGGTTGCAATTCATGTCTGGGTACAGACGTCTACTAAAAGTGGCTGGAAGAGCCTGAAAAGCTACTACGGCCCTACCAAAGGAGCCAGACCTCTCTCTGGGATTCCCAAGCTATTCCGGTCAACATCGAACACATCATGTAGAACCTTTTAATGAGTCTAAGTCTTCTCTGCAAAAACATAAATAAAGGAACCGTGAGAACAAAGGTACTCAGCAAGTCTTACATTAGAACTATCTACATATGCATCATGTTTCAATGAAAGGATTGTGGGGTTTGATTGGAGCAAGCCAGCTTTGACCCTTGGCTAACCTGTACTACGACTACAAGTTCTTTCTTTGAGGTGGGATAGCGCACACGAGTCCACATATTCACCAATTCAATACACCACTATGGATCCACTCTCGTCTCCCTACGAGAAGGCCTTCCATAGCACTCACACTTATCTTGCATGTTTTAGAGTATCCATTTAACTTGTCTATGTACCACGTAATGCTTCCACGTAGTCCATATCCGAGGACGCGGCTATTCGAACAGATGAAATAACCCTGCAAGGGTATACTTCTTCACACACGCTCCCACCACTTATTACCATGTGCACTTCATGCATCTCGGCAACCTTCAAGCGGAAGCACTGGCGTGGGTGTCGGCCAAGACCGTTAACCACACAAGACCGTAGTCCAGGTTTATCGTCTATTTGAGACTGAACCCGCAAGGAAGTCTGGCCGAGGTTTCCTCTACGACCCCAACCGATGTGCGCAGGGTTCTCAAGCCCACCATCCGGGTGCCACTTGGTACACCGTGCAACTGTGTATCTACAGCAGAGAAGCCTACCCCGTCGGGCAGAGCTAAACATGGCCGCCAACACTTTTCCTACAAACACCAGAAACTAGTTGCAACTCCTGGATAGAGATCTAGGCGATTAATAAGCCAAGAGGGTCAATTAAGTATCCCAATGTGTGATAGTATCTTGTCTTGGATAACATACACGAAACTCAGTTCTTAGGGACGGTCCCAATGAGGCAACCCACCATGTACTCCTACATGGCCTCTCATCACTACCTTTACCAAATCAGATTCACATTTTACTCTCACACTCGAGGACATGATCACAACCATTCCGATTCATCATCCAGGTGGACCAGACCCGTCACGACTCTAAGCATAGCAGGCATTGTAAACAAACATGGATGAGTAAGCACAACAAGGAGCAAGCAGTTGCTACTCATGCTCAGTAGTTTCAACTATTTAGTGTGACAAAATCAGGTCATGCAGAGGAATGGGTTCAACTACCGATAACATGTACAGTTGAATCATGTTTGTCCTAATGCAGTAAAAGAGAGCAGGAGCGAGAGAGTGGGTTTATATCAATATGCTCAAGGGGGGGGGTTGCTTGCCTGACACGTCTAAAGATAGCAATGAGTCTTCATCAATGTCAACGATCACATCGTCGGAACCATCATCTACCAAGAGGGAACAGTACCGGTAAACAGGAAAAACAACAATCACTTCACGGAAATGCAACACCATGATGCATGCTCATGACATGAAAATTAAAGGTGGTAGGGCTAAGGTGTCTATCATCTCTTAAGTTGAAGTTGATTTGAATCACGATTGAAATATCACTTCAAGCAAGGTATTTTCCGAATACCCTTATAATTGATTCGACCTGATGCTCATGCATAATTTGTTTTAACATGCATGAGGATGGCAATTTGAGGTACTCGTTTTGCTAGCTCAATGTTTGAATATAGTAATTGAAGTGGAATTCAAATAGGAATCAAACTCCAAGTCCAAACTAATTATTAAATTTATCCTATTCACCATTTGGCCTATTTGGCGATATTAACTTTTTCAAACATGCATGAAAATGCCATAATCAGATTCTTTGGATTTTTCTGATCCTTTTTCATATATAAATTATTTCCATCAGACTTACAATTATTTTCTATGATTTTTAGAAGTTTATGGCATTTTTTGGAATTATTTAAAATCCAGAAATGCATTTACTGCATTAGCCACACGTCAGCATGACCTCAGTAGGTCAAAGGCGCCAGCCCAGGTCAAACCTGGCGGCTGGGCCCCACATGTAAGTGACTCTGGCTTACTGATTTTGTTTCAGATTTAAATCTTACTAATTAAACGCGTGGGGCCTCATGTCAGTGCCTCATTAGGCTAGTTAGACAGGGGGTTAGCGCTAATGACGGCCACGTCATCCTGCCGGAGAGCTGCCGACGAAGACCACAGCCGTCGGCGGCATCTCGCCGGAATCGGCAAATGGTGACGGTTGAACGCCCGGAGACCACCAGGAGGTAGCCCGTGTTGGGCCGCATCCATTCCATCCCAGCCACGGGCCAGGAGGTGGCCAGAATGAGGCCAGCGAAAACCTCGGGCGGTGGCCGAAGTCGGCCATGGTAGGGCTGGTGCTAGAGCGCAGGAACGGAGGGGGAGAGCACAGGAGGAGGAGCAGGTGGTCATGGCGGTTCCAAAGGAGGCAACAACGACGGAGGAGGAGCTCGGGGCAGTGCGAATCGGCCTCGAGGTTGCCGGCGGCCGGAGAGGGGGAGGGAGCTCGCGCTCGTCGTCTCTGGGCCTTGCGGTCCGATTCCTTCGGCGGTGAGGTTGAGGGCGATGCGGCAGAGCTATCGGGGAGCTTTGGAGGACTTCGGGTGGTCGGAGGTGTCGGTGAGCTCGAGCCGAGCTCGGCCATGGCGAGAGGAAAAAGAGCAGAGGGGGAGAGATAAGGGAGAGAGAGGGAGGGACTCGGGGGAGGGAGAAAAGAGAGGCATGGGGGGGGGGGGTTGCTGGCGCGGAGGAAGCGAGAAGAAGCTGCCACGGCGAGCAGGAGGTGGCGCGGCTAGCCCCATGCTCATCTTCTCATGTGCCTACTCGTAGGAGGAGGAAGATGACAGGGGAGCCCCTGGTGGGCTGGGCCTGCAGGGGGCGACAGGTAAGCTTTTTTTTTCTCTTCTTTTCTCTTTTGTTATTTCTAACATTTGTTTTACTTGTTTTGGCTCCAACTAATTCAAAGGAAATAGCTAAACAACTCTGGGGTGTTATTTGGAATATTTCCAACCCCATGTGAAGTTTTCAATATTTTATAAATCTAGGAAGTATTTGAAATCAATTAATTAGTTGATTTCAGTGGCTTTTGAGTTTAAAATAAAATGCCAAAAGTATTTTTAAAAAGAAAACCAATCCTGAATTGTGTTTTCCAAGATTTATCAAAAATGATGGACTTTTATGGAGGCCATTTTGGGTTTATTGATTTGTCACAACTTTGGATTGTTTTTTAATATAGACTATCTTGGAGTTTTGCTTTGATTTCACTTCTTTCTTGGGTTCAATTCATTTTCTTAGAATGCAAAGAAAGAAAACATGAGCTCAAACTTGCTAAGCTCTACTAGGGATTTCACGGATGTGACAACGGAGGCGCCGCCACCCCCTGTTCTTCATCTGGAGGGCAGATCTGGAGTCCGTTTTGGGCTCTGAAGAGGGGAAATCGTTGCCATCGTCATCATCAACCTTCCTCCATCGCCAATTCCATGATGCTCTTCATCGTTCGTGAGTAATCACATCATAGGCTTGCTGGACTGTGATGAGTTGGATGAGATCTATCATGTAATCGAGTTAGTTTTGACGGGGATTGATCCCTAGTATCCATTATGTTCTGAGATTGATGTTGCTACTACTTTGTCATGCTTAATGCTTGTCACTAGGGCCCGAGTGCCATGACTTTAGATCTGAACCTATTATGTTGTCGCCAATATATGTGTGTTGTAGATCATATCCCGCAAGTTGTAGTCACCTACTATGTGTTATGACCCGGCAACCTCGGAGTGACAATAGCCAGAACCACTCCCGGAGATGAGCATAGTATGAGGAGTTCATGTATTCACCAAATGTTAATGCGTTGGTCCGGTTCTTTATTAAAAAGATAACCTTAATATCTCGTAGTTTCCATTAGGACACTGCTGCCACGGGAGGGATGGACAATAGATGGCATGCAAGTTCTTTTCCCTAAGCATGTATGACTACATACGGAATACATGCCTACATTAGATTGACGAACGGGAACTAGTTACATATCTCTTCGTGTTATAGCCATTACATGATGAATCACATCCGGCATACTCATCCATCACCGATCCACTACCTACGAGTCTTTTACTACTCGTCCTTGCTACGTTACTTTTTCGCTGCTACTCTTGCTACTGCTGTTACTTTGCTACTGCTGTCACTACTGCTGTTCCTTGCTACTGTTGTCACTACTGTTGTTACTTTGCTGTTACTTGTTGCAAGACTTTTCTGGAGCCGTTGCCAGGGAAGAATAGTTCCCCGTCGACGGGCTATTTACTGGCGCCATTGATACAACAGTTAGGAATAGTCTGCCGTCAATAGATCTTTTCTGGCACCGTTGTTATCATACTACTTTGCTACTGATACTTTCTTGCAATCACTAATCTTTCAGGTGTGGTTGAATCTGACAGACTCGGCTGCTAATACTTGAGAATATTCTTTCGCTTCCCCTTGTGTCGAATCAATAAATTTGGGTTGAATACTCTACCCTCGAAAACTGTTGCGATCCCCTACACTTGTGGGTTATCAGTAGCAAAGCCTGCGGCACATCGAGATCATGACATCTCAAGAACACAAGAGAGAGAGATCAAACACATAGCTACTGGTACATACCCTCAGCCCTGAGGGAGAACTACTCCCTCGTCGTCATGGAGATCACAGGGATGATGAAGATGGCCAGCGGAGATGGATTCCCGATTGGTTTTTGGTGGCTACAGAGGCTTGCGGCAGCGGAACTCCCGATCTAGGTTTATTTATGAAGGTTTCACGAGACCAGATGGCATTGAGAACAAGTCAGGGGGACCCACGAGGGAGTCACGAGCCCCCAGGCGCGCCCAGGGGGGCTGGGCGTGCCTCCCTGGCTCGTGGCTTCCTTGGGACTCCTTTCCGATATCTTTTTCTTCTGGTATTTTTGATATTTTCCATAAAAAATCACGGCGAAAGTTTTATTCCGTTTGGACTCTGTTTGATATTCCTATCTGAAAAAGGTCAAAAACAAGGAAAAAACAGAAACTGGCACTGGGCTCTAGGTCAATAGGTTAGTCCCAAAAATAATATAAAATAGCATATTCATGCATATAAAACATCGAAAGTTGATAATATAATAACATGGAACGATCAAAAATTATAGATACGTTTGAGACGTATCACTATCCCTATAAGTGTCACGAACAGGCCTAGAGTTCGTACTAAAATAACACCTTAAGGTACACATCAACCAAAACCCTAATGTCACCTAGATACTACAATGTCACCACAAGTACCCATGGGCTTGATTATACGATATGCATCACAAAATTTTAGATTCATCATATTCAATCCAACACAAAGAACTTCAAAGAGTGCCCCAAAGTTTCTACCGGAGAGTCAAGATGAAAACATGAGCCAACCCCTACGCATAGATTCCCAAGGTCACGGAAACCGCAAGTTGATTGATAACCCACAAGTATAGGGGATTGATACGTCTCAAACGTATCTATAATTTTTGATAGTTCCATGCTGTTATCTTGTCATCTTTGGATGTTTTATGTACCTTTTATATGTTTTTTGGGACTAACTTATTAATTCAGTGCCAAGTGCCAGTTCCTGTTTTTCTGTGTTTTTGGCTCTTTTCAGATCTAATTTTGGAATGGAGTCCAAACGGAATAAAACCCCGACATGATTTTTGCCGGAACGGAAGAAGATCAGGGGGCCAATGGGCCAAGCCAGGAGGGCTATAGCGAGCCCAGTAGCCCCCACTCCGCCACCAGGGGGGAGGCGGCGGTGGGCAGGCTTGTGGCCTCCCTAGCGCCCCCCTGACCTACATGTTCCGCCTATATATTCCCTAAAAATCACAAAAAAATCAAGGGAGCCTCGAAAATACTTTTCCGCCGCCGCAAGCTTCCGTTTCCGCAAGATCTCATCTGGAGACCCTTCCGGCGCCCTGTCGAAGAGGACTTTGGAGTTGGAGGGCCTCTTCATCATCATCATCGCCCCTCCAATGACTCGTGAGTAGTTCACTTCAGACCTACGGGTCTGTAGTTAGTAGCTAGATGGCTTCTTCTCTCTCTTGGATCTTCAATACAAAGTTCTCCATGATCTTCATGGAGATCTATCCGATATAATCTTCTTTGGCGGTGTGTTTGTCGAGATCCGATGAATTGTGGATTTGTGATCAGATTATCTATGATATATATTTGAGTCTTTGCTGATTTCTTATATGCATGATTTGATATCCTTGTAAGTCTCTCCGAGTCTTGGGTTTTGTTTGGCCAAATAAATCTATTATTCTTGCAATGGGAGAAGTCCTTGGTTTTGGGTTCTTACCATGTGGTGACCTTTCCCAGTGACAGTAGGGTAGCAAGGCACATATTGAGTAGTTGCCATCAATGGTAACAAGGTGGGCTCTGTCGTTGATATGAGATTGTCCATCTACATCATGTCATCTTGCTTAAGGCGTTATTCTATTCTTTTGGACTTAATACACTAGATGCATGCTGGATAGCGGTCGACGTCTGGAGTAATAGTAGTAGATGGAGAAAGTATCAGTCTACTTGTTTTGGACGTGATGCCTATAGATATAATCATTGCCATAGATGACGTCACGACTTTGCGCGGTTCTATCAATTGCTCGACAGTAATTTCTTCACCCACCGTCTACTTGCTTTCATGAGAGAAGCCACTAGTAAACACTACGTCCCCCGGGTCTATTCACATCTATCGTTTACACCTCCGCTTTTACTTTGCTTTGTTACTTTGTTGCTTTCAGTTTTCACTTTGCGAACAATCTATAAGGGATTGACAACCACTTCATAGCGTTGGGAGCACGCTCTTTGTGTTTGTGCGGGCACTTGTGATACTCCTTCACTGGATCGATACCTTGGTTCTCAAAACTGAGGGAAATACTTACCACCGCTGTGTTACATCACCCTTTCCACTTCGAGGGAACACCAACGCAAGGCTGCAAGGCCACGGGGAAATCCTTTGCATATTTGCCTAGGAAGTCCCTAAAGGCGTAGCCATAGCAGAAGGATTCCTGGTGCCGTTGCTGAGGAGAATCAAGACAAGAACAGTCTCCAGTGAGCATGTGTTTCTGGCGCCGTTGGAAGGTCTTTTGTTGCAGTAGCAGAAGTATTTCTGGCGCCGTTGTCGGGGAAGGAGAGAGCTATCCAAGTAGGTCTCACAAACTCATCTCTCGCATTTACTTTTTTGCCAGTTGCCTCTCGTTTTCCTCTCCCCCACTTCACATTTGCCGTTTTCATTTGCCTTTCTCCTTTGTCGTTTTCATTTGCCTTTTGCCGTTTTCGGTCGCCCTTTTCTCTCATTTGCCTTTCCGTTGCTTGTGTGCTATGTGCCTTCAATATGCTTGCATCTTCGCTTGCTGAAAATCTAGTGATATGGATCCTCATCCACTTGCTAATCTCTTTAAGAGACTCACTTATGTGGAAAGAATGGCTAGTGAGTTGAGGGCACTTGACTATCTTTATGGAGTTTTGCTTGAGATGCGTGAATCTGAAAATTGTGGGGAAGAAATTTATGAAGTGATTCACGAGGGCTCCTTGGATGAAAAGCATGATTGCAATGGTTTCACTATAAATCCTATTAGTGAAAATCATGCTAAAAATATGCAAAACCCTAAGCTTGGGGATGCTAGTTTTGCTTTGTCCACTACTTGTTGCAATAATCATGATTGGGGTGATGATCTTTCTTATGATCTTGAAAATTTGTTTCACCCTCATGATCATTGTGATGTTTGCAACAATATTGAAAGTGGGTTTGGAGAAGTCATGACTTTAGTTGATGATAATCCCACTCTTTTTGAAGAGCGTCAACTTTGCATGCATGTGGATCATGAAAAGAATATCCTATGTGATAGTTACATTGTTGAATTCGAATATGATCCCACATGTAATTATTATGAGAGAAGAAAATATGGTGGTAGAAACTTTCATATCACTAAATCACCTCTCGTTATGTGGAGATTGCTATTGTCTCTTTCTTCTTCCTTGCATATGGCAACTATTGGTTGTCTTGACAATCTGTTTCAATATAAAATGCCTATGCATAGGAAGTATGTTAGACTTAGATGTGATTTTCACATGCTTTATGATGCTCTCATTGTGCTTCAATTCTTGTCTTTTGTGTGAGCATCATTGATTTATTAATGCCTAGCAAAGGGCGTTAAACAAAAGCGCTTGTTGGGGGGCAACCCAACGAGTCTATCCTTTTTCTTTCTGTTTTGTGTTTTCCACACTTTCATAATTCTCTTATGATTGTGTTTTTTGTGTTTCTTTTTGCGTTTGTGCCAAGCAAAACCGTTATGATTAGTCTTGGGGATGATCGTTTGGTCATGCTGGAAAAGACAGAAACTTTCTGCTCACGAAAAGAATTTTCATTTTTTTTTCTGTAAGAGCTTTTGAGTTGATTCATTTTGCTGCTGATTGCTACGCAAATTCTTCAAACTGTCGTAATTGTTCAGGATTTTTGAAGTACCAGAGGTATACGAAATATACAGATTGCTACAGACTGGTCTGCCCTTAACAGATTATATTTTTGTTGTGTTGGTTTCTTATTTTGATGAAAGTATGGATAGTACCGGGGGTATTAGCCATGGAATATTGAAAATACAGCAACCCATCATCATCATAAGTAGAATTTAAGTTTGCTACAGTACCTAAGGAAGTGGTAGTTTGCTTTCTCATACTAATGTTGTCACGAGTTTCTGTTTAAGTTTCGTGTTGTGAAGTTTTCAAGTTTTGGGTGAAGTTCTTATGGACAAACGCAAGGCTCCAACGCAAGGCTCCAAGGCCACAGCGAAATCCTTTGCATATTTTCCTAGGAAGTCCCTAAAGGCGTAACTGTAGAAGAAGGATTCCTGGTGCCGTTGCTGAGGAGAATCAAGACAAGAACAGTCTCCAGTCAGCACGTGTTTCTGGCGCCGTTGGAAGGTCTTTTGTTGCAGTAGCAGGGATCGCAATAGTTTTCAAGGCTAGAGTATTCAACCCAAATTTATTGATTCGAATCAAGGCGAGCCAAACAATATTCTCGAGTATTAGTAGCTGTGTTGTCAATTCAACCACACCTGAAAGACTTAATATCTGCATCAAAGTATTTAGTAGCAAAGTAGTATGAAAGTAACGATAACGGTGGCAAACGTGAGAGTAGCAGTTTTGTAGTGATTACAACAATAGCAACGAAAAAGTAACTTAACAAAGACCAATATGTGAAAAGCTCGTAGGCAATGGATCAGTGATGGATAATTATGTCGGATGGCATTCATCATGCAACAATCATAACATAGGGTGATACAGAACTTGCTCCAATTCATCAATTAATGTAAGCATGTATTCCATATATAGTCATACGTCCTTATGGAAAAGAACTTGCATGACATCTTTTGTCCTACCCTCCCGTGGCAGCGGGGTCCTAATGGAAACTAAGGTATATTGATGTCTCCTTTTAATAGAGAACCGGACCAAAGCATTAGCACTTAGTGAATACACGAACTCATCAAACTACGATAATCACCACAAAGAATCCCAGTTATTTTCACCCTGTGGGATACGGATCATAACTCGTAATAGATGTCTACAAATTGCAAGATAGGATCAAGAACAGATACATATTCATTAAAACATAATAGGTTCAGATCTGAAATCATGGCACTTTGGCCCTACTGAAAATCATTAAGCATAGCAAAGTCATAGCGACATCAGTCTCAGAACATAGTGGATACCAGGGATCAAACCCTAACAAAACTAAATAGAATACATGATAGATATCATCCAACCCATCACCGTCCAGCAAGCCTACAATGGAATTACTCATGAACTGCGGAGAGCATCATGAAATTGGTGATGAAGGATGGTCGATGATGACGACGACGTCGATTTACCCTCTCTGAGGGCCGAATCAGACTCCAGATCTACCCTCCCGAGGAGGAACAGGAGGTGGCGGCGACTCCTTATCGTAAACCATGATAAACTCTTCTCTCTGTTTTTTTCTCTAAATAGGAATATATAGAAGTGGAAACAAGGTCAGAGGAGCCATAGGGGCCCCACAAGCCAGGGGGCGCGCCCTAGGGGGCGCATCATGCAAGCTTGTGGCCAGGTGGTGGCCCCTCTCTAATTGATTCTTTCTCCAATATTCTCTGTAAATTTTCAGCTCAATCCGAGAACTTTTATTTCTGCACAAAAATAACACCAAGGCAATTCTGCTGAAAACAGCGTTAGTGTGGGTTAGTTCCGTGCAAATTAGAGTCCAAAACAAGGGCAAAAGAGTTTGGAAAAGTAGATATGTTGGAGACGTATCAACTCCCCCAAGCTTAAACCTTTGCTTGTCCTCAACCAATTCAGTGGATAAACTGAAAGTGATAAAGAGAAACTTCTACAAACTCTATTTGATCTTGGTGTTGTAAATATGTCTAACTGATGTTCAAATGTTCAGCTAAGATTATAGACTAACCACATTCACAATAATATTTAGGTCTCACATTTACTTATATCAATGGAATAATCAACTAGCGAGCAATAATAATAAGTCTTGGACGACAACAATTTAATCAGAACAATCATAATACAATATGATAAAATGGTACCTCGCTAGCCCTTTCTGAGACCACAAATCATAAATGCAGAGCACCTCCGAAGAACAAGGGCCGACTAGACATTGTAATTCATGGTAAAAGAGATCCAGTCATACTCATACTCAATATCAATTAATAACAAAGCATATAAATAACGAAGGTGTTCTCTAACTGGTGCCTTTTTATAAAAAGAGGATGACTCAATAGTAAAGTAAAATAGATAGGCCCTTCGCAGAGGGAAGCATTGATTTACAGAGGTGCTAGAGCTCGATCTTTTAAAACAGGGGTGGATCAAAATTTTGGGCGGTATGCTTTCATTGTCAGCATAACAACTAAGAGATCACAATATCTTCCATGCTAGATACAATACAGGCGGTTCCCAAATAGAATAGTAAATTTTTTACCCCCCTCCACCAATCGATTACACTCCACGGCAGGCCGAATCCACGGGTACCATCCATACAAACAACAATCCTAGGGAGTTTTGTTTCATTATATTTTGATTTGACTTTTGAGCATGGAACTGGGCATCCCGATTACCAGCCACTTTCTCATGAATGATAGTGAATCAACACATATCTTCAGATTAACCCACCTAGCATGGAAGATACTGACAACCCCTAGTCACTACATGAGCGATTCGGGCATACAAAATAGAATATTTATTTGAAGGTTTAGAGTATGGCACATGCAAATTTACTTGGTACGGCAGGTAAATATCGCATATAGGTTGGGATGGTAGACTTATATGAAACAACTTTTGGGTTTATGGAAATGGATGCACAAGCAGTATTCCCCTTAGTACACGTGGAGGCTAGCAAGAGACTGGGAAGCGACCAACTAGAGAGCGACAACAATAATAAACATGCTTTGAGATTAACTAACATTGAATGCAAGCATGAGTAGGATATAAATCACCATGAACATAAACATCATGGAGGCTATGTTGGTTTTGTTTCAACTACATGCGTGAACATGTGCCAAGTAAAGCCACTCGAATCATTCGGAGGAGGATACCATTCTATCATACTACATCACAACCATTTTAATATGCATGTTGGCACTCAAGAAAAACCATTATTCACTCCTAGCTAATCAAGCATGACATAAGTAACTATAATCTCTAATTGTCATTGCAAACATGTTCAATTCATATCGAGCTGAATCCAAAACGATGAGCTAGTCATATTTAGAAAAAAATAGGTCGAGTTCATATCAGCTTTTCTCCACCTCCGTCACTTCATAAAATATCGTCATTATTGCCTTTCACTTACACGACCGAACGGTGTGAATCAAGGGCGGAGCCCAATGGCCGAAACCTATAGCATAGGCTACAAGGTCCAAAACAGTTTTCAGTGCTAATTATAGTGCATATAGCCCAAGGCAACAGGGTGGCCCATCAAATGTGCATCAGGGTGGGCCATGAAACCTACGAACCAGGCAAGTTTGACTAAACAATGAACCAGACTACACCAGGTACCTGTCTTCGCACGCTCGTACGCTTGCAGCCTAAATAGTGGATCCAGGTACCCTCGATCGAGCACACGACCGTAGATGCGGTTGGGCGTTCCCTGATCGGACTTTTCATTTTTTACTAGAGAAAAAAAATGACCAAAATCCAATCTCATCGTCTTCTCATCTACTGATCTGTTCCTCGCGGCTGGGTGACCGTCGGCCGGCTCACATGATTCGTTCATGTGCAGCAGGCAATAGCGGGAAGCCAGCAACAAATAGGCCGTCGTCGGCCGCTCACCGACCAATGGACAACGCCGGATGCCGGACTCCTCCGACGCGAGACGCGACCATCCGACTACGCCGCATGTCATAAAAAAATTCTCCCTGGATCCCTCTCTATTTGGCCTTAGCAAAGTAGCAACATAATTTTTAGTATTTTAACCTATATCTTGTCAATTAGTCAGACTTGATTGGAATTCTGCCTAGTACCCCCTTCATGTGTTGTTCTTCATATATGCTCGTACAACTTCTAGCTAGTAGCTGAATTTACGTTCCCTTTCGAATTTTATTTGTTAAATGCAGGGCAGATGATATGGACAGGTTTTTTATCAAAGGAAAGGCACTTTCATAGTTTGCTTCAGAAGACATGAATTGGGAGGAGGAGATTCAATATGATCCAGGCAAGAGATAATTTGTAAACAAATAGCAAATTTAAGTACTCTGATTTGGACATTTTATTATGTTCTACAGTTCTACTACAAAATTTAATTATGTTTTTATATTGTAGATTATTGAACCTTGGTGTGTGATGAGGTGTTTCGGAGCTTGAGAATGCAAGACATCATTTTCAAGTAATGTTGTCGATTGTTTCAGCATTATATTAAGCAAAATGGTAATTGCATTTTGATTTTATAATCCTACTTATATTACGTTTTGCAATCCGTGTTACAACATATGAAACACTTCATTATTTAATTTATTGTTTCTTGAAAAAATACGTCATGGTTAAGTGGTGCTTCAGGGTAAGATTAGTTCCAGCTCCGCCCCTGGTGTGAATAATTATAATTAAAGTGCACATGCATTGGACTAAGCTGGAATCTGTAAGCAATACTTAAAGGAGAAGACAAGGTAATGTGGGCTCTATGATAGATAAACGACAATACATATGAGATCCACTCAGCATGTGATCGTGATCTTCTCCTCACGACCCAAAGAAGAAAGAAAAACTATTTACATGCGAAAGCCCCTAACAAGCAAAAGAAGAACGAAAAATCTTTTTGGGTTTTCTTTTAACACTACAAGTTAAACAAACTAGAAGGTAAAGCTAGAACTTTTTTTTATTTTTCTCAAGGTTAATGAAACACACAAGAAGAAAAATAAAAAGAAGAAATAAACTACCATGAATGGTACAGTAAAAAACTATGAACACACACAACTGAAATGAGTGTGTGAACATGAATGTAATGTCGATGAGAAATATGTAGTCCCTCAAGCTTTGGCTTTTGGCCTAAGTTGGTCCAAGGCCATGGATGGAAATAACCCTCTCCTGTTCCGGAGGATACTGAGGGTTCCACTGGTTTGCGAGCTCTTGCGACTCTCATCGAAAAATTGGAGGCTGATACAGATCGAGGGCTGGTGCAGGCTCAGGTGGTGGGGGTTGCGACAGGCCCCAATGTTTGTAAATGTCCTCGCGCATAATAATGTACCTGCATGAATGGATATTGAACAAACAAGAAGTACTGAAAGCAATAATCTCACAAGTACCCTGACTAGATAATAAGTTATAAAGCAGCCTCTTATCGTTATCTTTCTTAATAAAATCATGTGTTACCATCCTATCATAATCTAAATATCTTATAGGAAGTAGCGTTTCCTCTTCCTCGTCAAGCCTAATAGCTATCTCAAAGCGTTTAGATAATTGAGATGCATAGATACCTCCTAATATAGGGCCCTTCGAATGGTTTAAGTTCAAACGTTGGGCCACTATAGCGCCCAGACTAAAAGTTCTACCAACAAATAAAGTGTGGTGAAGAATAGCAAGATTGGGAGCACTGAGGCTTCCACTCTCGCCGCGACCAACTAAACATCTCCCTGAAAATAATGAATAATAACGTAGAACTTGGAAAATGTACGTTTCACACCCCTCTCTCTCCCCCTACACACAACTCTTGCCTTTCACACCCCTCTCTCTCCCCCTACAATAATTGCAGAAATAAAATCCTCCATGTCTCTAGGATGTGGTTCACTGATGCTACCCTCAAAAGGTATTTTGCAAACATTGCAAAAATCATAAAGTGACATTTCTTAGGCACATCATATAAATGAAATTCAACCATGGGAGGATTCTTCCTAGGATAAAAGTGAAAAATTTGCACGAAAGTATTAGTAAGTAGGAGATACTAGTCATACTTATCATTGAGGAAATCGGTGATGCCTACATTTTTTGCTAGATAGTAGAAATCTTCATAAATTCCGGGCGCCCTCAAGAACGCCTCACTTGGTCATTCACATGGTCGAACTTCTACGGTGCGAGGAATATTGTATCTAGGCTTCTCATTTTCATTTTCTTTAAAACCCTGGCTTGAAGAGCCTCTCAACAATCTCCTCATCTTTTCTTTCTATGAAAAATAAATCTAAAATTTATAGTGACTCCAAATAAGGGTGAACAAAGCTCAATCAAAACTTGTAGCAACTACTCCCACAAGTGCCTAGAAACTATATCATGCATCAAAACTACTTGGAAATTTGATATGCAAGCTCAAGAACAAGGTCACCACAACAGCAAAAATTTGCAACATATAAAGCACTAGAACAAAAACTAATTGGACCATTGGAGGAGTCACATACCGATGAACAATCCCCTAAAATAGTTTTGCAAATGGAGCTTCAAGCAAGGAGATCGAACATGGTAGCAAGATGAGCTAAAACACAGATTTGAGCAATTGTTGGATTTTTTTTCTAGAGGAAGACGAATTGGATGGGTGCTGGTATAAGTGAAAGGGCCCCACGTGGGACCCACAAGCCAAGGGGCGCGCTCAAGGGGGTGGTCGCGCCCTGCAGGCTTGTGGCCCACTGGTGCAGCCCCGTGATGTGTTCTTAGTACCAGAAAATCTTAAATATTCCAGAAAAAATCATACTAAATTTTCAGGGCGTTCTAAGAACTTCTATTTTCAGTTCATTTTTCTATTGCACGGATAAAACGGAAAACAGAGAAATAATAGCATGTTTTACTAAATTGAAACTAAGGAACAGAAAATAAAAGTTGGGTACAAAAGGTTGTGCTTTCTAAATTCATCCATCTCATGTCCCTCAAAAAGAATCCTTCAATAAGGTTGATCAAGTCTTATTGACAAACTCTTTTCGAATGACATGGAACCAGAGAAATTTTGAATAACATTAGGTTACCTCAATGGGCATATGCATGTACCCAATAATAAGTATATCATATTTATTTTTGAAAGTAGGGAGAGGGAATTCAAAGTCTCCAATAGTAAACGTTGGAATTTTTTCAATGGTGTTCATACTATGAACTTGAGGTTGTTTCTTCGGAAAGTGTACCGTATGCTCATTACCATTAACATGAAAAGTGACATTTCCTTTGTTGCATTCAATAACAAACCCTGCAGTATTCAGAAAGGGTCTATCAAGGATGATCGACAAACTATCGTCCTTGGGAATATCAAGAATAACAAAGTCCGTTAGGATAGTAAAGTTTGTAACCACAATAGGCACATCCTCACAAATACCGATGGGTAAAGCAGTTGATTTATCAGCCATTTGCAGATAGATTTCATTAGGCGTCAACTTATTCAAATCAAGTCTATGATATAAAGAGAATGGGATAACACTGACACCGGCTCCGAGGTCACATAAAGTAGTTTTAACATAATTCCCTTTAATAGAGCATGGTATAGTAGGTACTCCGGGATGTCCTAGTTTCTTTGGTATTCCACCCTTAAAAGTATAATTAGCAAGCATGGTGGAAATCTCAGCTTCCGGTATCTTTCTTTTATTTGTAACAATACCTTTCCTATACTTAGCAAAAGGAGACATTTTCAGAATATCAGTTAAGTGCATCCGTAAAAAGACAGGTCTCAACATTTCAACAAAACGCCAAAAATCCTCATCATGCTTCTTCTTGAATGATTTAGAAGGAAAGTACATGGGTTTCTGAACCCATGGTTCTCTCTCTCTACCATGCTTCCTAGCAATAAAATCTATTTTATCGTATCTGTTATTCCTAGGTTGTGGGTTATCAAGATCAACACCAGGTTCAATCCACATCATTATCATTACTAGGTTGAGCATCAACATGAATATCATCATTAATATTATCCATAGGTTCATGTTCATTACCAAATTGTGTCTCGGCATCAGAAATAGAGATATCTTTTGTGTTTTCATGTGACTCTACAACAGGTTCACTAGCAGCTTGCAAAGTCCTATTGTCATTCTTTTTTTCCTTTTATTAGAAGGACCAGGTACATCAATATTAACTCTTTAAGAATCTTGCTCAATTCTCTTAGGATGGCCGTGAGGATACAAAGGTTCCCGGGCATTCTACCACCTCTAGTCACAACTCTAATAGAATGATCATTGTTCTTACTAATCATCTCATTGAGCAACTCATTTTGTGTCTTAAGTACCTGTTATACTTGAGTAGTTACCATGGAAGCATGTTTACTAATAAGCCTAAGGTCATTAACAGTTCTACTCATATAATCACCCAAGCGATCAAGCATGTAAGCATTATGTTTCAATTGCCTACTGACATAAGCATTGAAATTTTCTTGTTTAACAACAAAGTTATCAAATTCATCCAAGGATTGGCGAGAATTTACCTCAACTACCCGTGTCGGGTTATCAAGACCATGTATTTCTGGGTGGTAGATTCTTAACATCTTCGGCTTTGATACATTTTTCTTTCATAGATTTCTTTGCTTCTTGCATATCTTCACGATTGAGGAATAGAATACCTATTTTCTTCGGAGTGGGTTTTGGAGGTGGTTCGGGAATAGCCCAATCATTATTATTGCTCAATATATGATTCAATAGTAGTTCAGGTTGTTCAACAGTTCGTTCCCTGAAAACACAACCAGCACAACTATCTAGGTGGTCCTTAGAAGCATCGGTTAGACCATTATAAAAGATATCAAGTATTTCATTTTTTTGAGAGGGTGATCACGCAAAGCATTAAGCAACTGGAGCTGCCTCCCCCAAGATTGTGGGAGACTCACTTCTTCAATGTGCACAAAGTTAAATATTTTCTGCAAGGCAGCTTGTTTCTCATGGGTAGGAAAATACTTTTTAGAGAAGTAAAACATCATTTCCTGGGGACTACGCACACAACCAGGAGCAAAAGAATCAAACCATATCTTAGCACCAACCTTTACTGAGAACAGAAACAGCTTAAGAATATAGTAATAGCGATTTTTTCCTCATGAGTAAATAGGGTGGCTATATCATTCAATTTAGTAAGGTGTGCCACAACAATTTCAGATTCATAACCATGGAAAGGATCAGATTCTACCAAAGTAATTAAATTAGGATCGATAGATAATTCATAATACTTATCAGTAACAAAGATAGGTGAAGTATCAAACTCGGAATCATATTGCATTCTAGGATTCAGAGATTTTTCCTTCCACTTGCATCACAATTTCTTAAGATCATCTCTATCCTTACAAGCAAGAACGTCCCTAGCTACTTCTCCTTCCACAACATAACCCTTAGGAATATTAGGCAATTCATATCTAGGAGAGCTAGGTCTAGCAGGTGCATCATAGTGTTTAGTTTCAATAATTTCATCAGATTCAGAAATATCATCAGTTTTTGCATTCACTCTAGCAATTTGTTCATCAAGAAATTCACCAAGTGGCACAGTATCAAGCAAAGTATGATCATAAGCAACATGCATAGCTGAAGTAGCATCATCAATTACTTGCGACATATTAGATTCAGTAGCAGGTGGTGGTCTCGCAAATTTACTCATAACAAACAGTGAATCAAGTGCAGAGCTAGATGGAAGTTCCTTACCTGCACTATTGGAATTCAGTTATTTGTCGTCAGCCTCTTCTTTGTCGTCTGCTGGCTGAAGGCAAAGACCCTATTTGCCGTCAGTCGCCAGAAAACGGACGGCAAAGAGCCGACTGATGGCAAAGATACTCTTTGCCACCACTCTTGTCTTTGCTGTCTGCTGGCACACGGGAAAGAGCAGGAGGGCAGAAGGCAAAGAGCATGGGGCGGCCCACCACACACCCCCTCGCACCCCATAAAGGGCGCTCTCTTTGCCGTCTGCCCTCCTGCTCTTTGTCGGAGGGGGGCGGACGACAAAGAGAGGCCCCCCCTAACGACCGTCCCCACCCCACGTCCCCCGCCCGACAGTTTCCATCTCTCTGTCTCTCTCACCCGCTCTCTCTGCTCGTCCCCCGCCTGCCGGCCGCCTCCCCTCCGCTCGTCCGAGAGCCGCGGCACCCCTCCTCCCTGCACGCCGGCCGCCTCCCCTCCTGCGTGCTGGCCGCCTCCCCTCAATCCCACCGACTGTCCGCCTCCCCCCAGCCCGCTCGCCGCCTACCCTCCCGCCCGCCGGCTGCCTCCCCTCCGCTCGTCCGAGCACCGCGGCACCCCTCCTCCCTGCCCCCTCCGCCCGCCCCAGCGCCATCACCACCCCTCCTCCCCGGAGCTCGGCCTCCCCTCCTCACTTCCCCCTCCTCCCCGCGCCCCTCCTCCCCGGCTGCCCACCGCCCCGGCTGCCCACTGCCCCGGCTGCCCCTCCTCCCCGGTTCCCCACCGCCCCGGCAGCCCACTGCCCCGGCTGCCCCTCCTCCCCGGCTGCCCACCGCCCTCCTCCTAATAGGTGAGTTTGTTTTTTGTTATTTGATTAGATTTAGTTAGTTGATCTAGTTATTTGATTTGGTGGTACTTTAGTTAGTTGTTTTAGTTAAATAGTACATTTAGTCCTAGGTTTTGTTAATTAGTGTTAGGTTAGTTGTTATTTGTTAATTTAGAGGTAGATTCTATTTTGGTAATTAGTGGTAGATTCTTTTTTAGTTAATGATTGGTAGATTCTGTTTTTGTTATTTTTGTTGTTGTTTAGTGCTATATAGGTTTAGCGATAGGTTTAGTGATAGGTTTAGATTATACATAGTCGTAATTGAAATAAGTAGAAAAAAGATGAATAATAAAAGAAGAATAAGTAGATAAGGGAAGAATAATAACAAGAAGAGGAGGAGGAGGAGGAGAAGGATAAGAAGAAGAAGAAGAAGAAGAAGAAGAAGAAAAAGAGGAGAGAGGAGAAGAAGAAGAAGAGGGAAATGGAAAAGAAGGAAGAAGAAGAAGAAGAAGAAGAAGAAGAAAAGGAAGGAATGAAGGAAGAAGAAGAAGAAAAGGAAGAGGAGGAAAAAAATGATGAAGAAGAAGAAAATGACACCCTGACACCCCGACACGATGCCCGAAAACCCAAGACGACATCCTAATGACACCCTGGCAGAAAACTCCGCGCAGCTGTTAATACGCCGCCCCCGACGCCACTGACCCCCAACCCTTGTCCTCCGACACCTCTTCGGTCTCTTGTTGACCGAAAAGTCCCCCAACCACCGACCACTGACACCACTGACCCTGGACCCCCGACGACACTGACCCCCAACCACCGACGCTACTAACCCCGGAGCCCCGACGCCACCGACACCCGACACCATCGACCCTCGACGGCACTGACTCCCGACGCCACTAACCCCCGACCCCCGACAACTCTTCTGCCTCTGGTTGAACGAGAAGGTGCTTTTTGGCCTTCCACAAAGCGACAGGGTCGTAGTTTTGTAAATTATGAGTTTGGTCACATATTTTCCGTTTATGTTTTAAAAACATCATATTTGTGTTGATCATGTGAATTTCAATGTGCAGTTGTTCGACCACCTCCACGTGCGTTGGACAAGCTACGCCCCTGCGTTTGTTGGTGAGCACAAATGACTTCTCCTCCTACCCCCTTAATTTGCTCTGTTCCACTCTTCGTGCCGATGAAACTTGCTAGATATAGGTTTCTTCAATCATGAGTATGCGTGACCAGTATGCGTCTCCCGTTCGATAGGGCGACATCTATAAATATGCATGTGTTTGCATATTTATAACCGCCATCCTTTCGAATTGTCCGACGTTATCCATGGATAGCCTGACTATGTGTAGATTGGGTTCGTTTTCCCGTATGTTGTGCTCTGGATCCGATGCGGAATTTTGTCAGTGCCTTCCTGTTGTTCTCCGGGTACACATACTCTCTGCTTATTGCCGAGACGTGTATTAGGGGAACAACGGGGAGGTGCTGCCGAAATTCTGCGTCACATCTGGAGCAGAGCATGGGAAAACGAACCCAATCTACACATACTCGGGTGGGATTAGGACCTATCTTTACCTATTAGCGTGTAGGTTGCATGGATGTAATAAAACTAACAAACTTGATTAGCGGATGAATATAGATGATGAATTATATATTTATTATTTGTGCGCCCGTAGGTAGTTAGGCAACATAAGTGATCGTGCTTGGATGTACACTGGTCACCCTAGTCAGGAAGACATGACCAATGAATGGTTAACAAAAACCAAGGGGTTTTTGAGAGCCGCATTTGCAAATGGCTAGCAAAAGTTGTGGGGCCTGATGGGGTTATAGTCCCAGGGTAGGGTCATAGGCCTGCCCTATAGGTCCTACCCAAGGACTACCCTTCATAGAAGACAAGGCCCTTGGATAGTTCCGACTGAACTAAGGACGCCCCCATCATCCAGTCGGCGACGAACACTCGGAGGATATTTAACGTACCGACTGGAATCCACTTTGAACATCGTAACCTCCCAGGTGGGCAACGGTCATACGTTTTCATACACCATTACTAACATTTAAGGCTTACGTTACATGTAACGTAGGCAATTATTCGCCACTACTCCACCCCTATCCACCGGGTCAATATGAAGGGTAGCGCACTCTATATAAGCCGCCCTTCCCCACTGGTGCAGGGGTTGGCATTTGCTGTAATACTATAATCCACTCGATACTAAGCTCCCAAGAGCACTGAGACGTAGGGCTTTTACCTCCATCGTAGAGGGGCCTGAACTCATACATCCTCGCCGTAGCTAAGGCTCTACCCATCCTTTCGTACCCTACACTTCTACTGTCAGACTTATACCCACGACAGTTGGCGCCCACCGTGGGGCAGGCGTCTAAGCGACTTCCAGCGAGTTTGCGATTTCATCTTTTCATCATGTCGTCCGGCGGAGATTTGTGCATGGGTCATGAGATCCTCTTCGGCGCACTCTCCTTCATTGTCGATGATTTGGCATGGCTTCGAGATGCGCCCCTCGACGTCCAGGCGCTCCCCAGTCGCGGGGCTACGCACTTCCGTGCCGGTTCCCGCGGCATCCTTCTTCTCCAGCCATCGGCCCCGGTGTCGATCTTCGCCCCCGTCACGCGCCGCATCAAGAGATCTCGTCCTCCGCGGCTCCAGCGTAGGGTGCCTCTCAAGTGGCTGTCTTCGAATCGGTTGAGGTCGCGCCGCCATCCCAGTGCTTGGACTCAGTTCCGATTGAGTTACCTTCCGAGTACCTGGGTCGCGGGCCTGCAGCCGAAGTTCTCATGGCCGATTCCCATGAAAGTCCCCTCTGGACTGGTCGGAACGAGCATGAGGTCGGAAAATAAAAAAAAGAGGCCAAAGAGCCCACAAAAAAATGAGAGAAAAGGGAGTAGGGACAATTTCTACTATCCTCTTTCCACACTTGTGCTTCAAATATAACTATGATCTTCATGACAGAGAGTCTCCTATGTTGTCACTTCCATATACTAGTGGGAAATTTTCATTATATAACTTGGCTTGTATATCCAATGATGGGCTTCCTAAAAATTGCCCTAGGTCTTCGTGAGCAAGCAAGTTGGGTGCACACCCACTAGTTTCTTTTGTGAGCTTTCATACACTTATAAGTTCTAGTGCATTCGTTATGTGGCAATCCCTACTCACTCACATTGATATCTATTGATGGGCATCTCCATAGCCCGTTGATACGCCTAGTTGATGTGAGACTATCTCCTCCTTTTTGTCTTCTCCACAACCACCATATTCTATTCCACCTATAGTGCTATGTCCATGGCTCACGCTCATGTATTACGTGAAAGTTGAAAAAGTTTGACAACACTAAAGTATGAAACAATTGCTTGGCTAAAACTGGGGTTGTGCATGATTTAAATACGTTGTGTGGGGAAGATGGAGCATAGCCAGACTATATGATTTTGTAGGGATAACTTTCTTTGACCATGATATTTTGAGAAGACATGATTGCTTTGTGAGTATGCTTGAAATATTATTGTATTTATGTCAAATGATAGACTATTGCTTCGATTCACTCGTGTTTTAGTATTCATGCCATGATTAGATTATATGATCAAGATTATGCTAGGTAGCATTCCACATCAAAAATTATCTTTTTTATCATTTACCTACTCGAGGACGAGCAGGAATTAAGCTTGGGGATCCTGATACGTCTCCGTCGTATCTATAATTTTTGATTGTTTCATGCCAATATTCTACAACTTTTATATACTTTTGGCAACTTTCTATACTATTTTTTGGACTGACATATCGATCCAGTGCCCAGTGCCAGTTCCTGTTTGTTGCACGTTTTTTGTTTCGCAGAATATCCATACCAAACGAAGTCCAAACGTAATAAAAACTTACGGGGATTTTTTTGGAATATTTATTATTTTTGGGAAGAAGAATCAACGCGAGGCGATGCGCGGAGTGCCCACAAGCCCTGTCGCCATGGCCAGGGGGTGGGCCCGCGGCAGGGGGCTTGTGGCCACTCCTTAAGGCGGTTGGAGCACTTCTTTCGGCACAAGAAAGATAATATCCGGAAGAAAATCGTGTTAAAATTTCAGCCCAATCGGAGTTACGGATCTCCGTGAATTTAAGAAACGGTGAAACGCAGAATTTGGGAGCGCAGAAAAAGAAGGACACACAAAGAGAGATCCAATCTCGGAGGGGCTCTCGCCCCTCCGCCGCCATGGAGACCATGGACCAGAGGGGAAACCCTTCCCCCATCTAGGGAGGAGGTCAAGGAACAAGAAGAAGGAGGGGGGCTCTCTCCCCCTCTCTCCCGGCGGCGCCAGAACGCCGCCCGGCACATCATCGTGTGACGACGATCTACACCAACACCTCCGTCATCTTCACCAACATCTCCATCATCTTCCCCCATCTATATTCAGCGGTTCACTCTCCCGCAACCCGATGTACCCTCTACTTGAACATGGTGCTTTATGCTACATATTATTATCCAATGATGTGTTGCTATCCTATGATGTCTGAGTAGATTATCGTTGACCTATCGGTGATTGATGAATTGCTATGATTGGTTCAATTTGCTTGTGGTTATGTTGCTGTCCTTTGGTGCCCATCATATGATCGCGCGCGTGGATCACACCATAGGGTTAGTTGTATGTTGATTGGACTATGTATTGGCAGGATAGAGTGAGAGAAGCTTCAAACCTAGCATAGAAATTGATGCATATGGGATTGAAGGGGGACCAATATATCTTATTGCTATGGTTGGGTTTTACCTTAATGAACGTAAGTAGTTGTGGACGCTTGCTAATAGTTCCAATCATAAGTGCATAGAATTCCAAGTAAGGGATGACATGCTAGCAGAGGCCTCTCCCACATGACACTTGCTATCGATCTAGTAACGTAGTCAAATGCTTAGGGACAATTCCGCAACTCCTACCACCATTTTTCCACACTCTTTAGACACTCGTAGTTGTTTATTTATCTAACCAGCCCCTAGTTTTATTTACGTGTTCTTTACTTTCTTGCAAGCCTATCCTATCACTCCTACAAAGTACTTCTAGTTCCATACTTGTTCTAGGTAAAGCGAACGTAAAGTGTGCGTAGAGTTGTATCGGTGGTCGATAGAACTTGAGGGAATATTTGTCCTACCTATAGCTCCTCGTTGGGTTTGACACTCTTACTTATTGAGAAATGCTACAATTGATCCCCTATACTTGTGGGTTATCAATGTTGCGTGGCTTTATCCGTGAGGATGAATGGCTAGTACTGGCAGAGCTCTGCTATTTCTTCCGTTCTCATTGTGCGAAAGAACTATTGCCTGGCGTGCTAGATGAAATGGAAGAGTTGGCGGCGGAGTTGATCTGCAAATTAGAAAAGATCTTTCCACCTGGCTTCTTTAATACAATGCAACATTTGATTTTGCATTCCCGACCGAGGCAAGAACGGGGGGGCGTTCAAAATCGATGGTGCTACTCAACTGAGAGGATGCAGAAGACGCTTCGAGCTAAGAGTAAAAATAAACGTAGAATTGAAGCATCGATGGCCGAGGCATTCATTACTGAGGATGCGGCAAACTTCATGACAGCACACTACGAAGCCAAAAATTATCATTTGCATAACCCGAAGCCTCGGTACAATGATTGCGATCCAAAAAAAGTTCGATCCAACCTCAGCCTATTCAAAGCTAAGCTCGCACCATCCGGTGCTTCTCAAGGGAAATTGTTGGATGTTGAAGAATGGCGGACCATTTCATTGTATATCTTAACCAGGCTAACAGAAGTGCGGCCTTACATCGAGTAAGTTCTCGGTAAATTATTGTTCCGCAACTTCTAATTCCTTTGAACTACTCTCTTATTCCCGGATATTTGATATAGTCGATACGTCGCTGATGACCCACAAATATAGTGGATCAATCGTAGTCCTTTCAATAAGTAAGAGTGTCGAACCCAACGAGGAGCAGAGGGATCTGACAAGTGGTTTTCAACAAGGAAATATCTGCAGGCACTGAAATTGTCGGTAACAAGTGATTGTGTGGTGAGATGATTCATAGCAAGCAACAAGTAACAAAAGTAGCAATGGTGCAGCAAAGTGGCCCAATCCCTTTTGTAGCAAGGGATAAGCCTGGACAAAGACTAATAGGAGGAAAAATGCTCCCGAGGACACACGGGAATTTCTATCATGCTAGTTTCATCATGTTCATATGATTCGCGTTCGTCACTTTGATAGTTTGATATGTGGGTGGACCGGCGCTTGGGTACTGCCCTTACTTGGACAAGCATCCCACTTATGATTAACCACTCTTGCAAGCATCCGCAACTACGAAAGAAGAATTAAGACAAAGTCTAACCATAGCATTAAACTAGTGGATCCAAATCAGCCCCTTGCGAAGCAACGCATAAACTAGGGTTTAAGCTTCTGTCACTCTAGCAACCCATCATCTATTTACTACTTCCCAATGCCTTCCTCTAGGCCCAAATAATGGTGAAGTGTTATGTAGTCGACGTTCACATAACACCACTAGAGGAAAAACAACATACAACATATCAAATTACCGAACGAATACCAAATTCACATGACTATTATTAGCATGACTTATCCCATGTCCTCAGGAACAAAAGTAACTACTCACAAAGCATAATCATAATCATGACCAGAGAGGTAATGAGTAGCATCAAGGATCTGAACATAAATTCTTCCACCAAATAATCCAACTAGCATCAACTACATAGAGTAATCAACATTACTAGCAACCTTACAAGTACCAATCGGAGTCGCTAGACGGAGATTGGTTACAAGTGATGAACTAGGGTTTGGAGATGAGATGGTGCTGATGAAGATGTTTATGGAGATCAGTCCCCTCCGATAAGAGGAGTGTTGGTGATGATGATGGCAATGATTTCCCCCTCCGGGAGGGAAGTTTCCCCGGCAGGATCATCCTGCCGGAGCTCTAGATTGGTTCTGCTCAAGTTCCGTCTCGTGGCGGCGGTGGAACCCCGAAAAAGCTCCTATGTGATTTTTTCTGGACGAAACCCTCCATATAGCAAAACGGGGGGCCAGTGGGCCAGTGGGTTGCCCACAAGCCCGCATGGCGCGGCCTGGGGGTAGCCGCGCCGTGCAGGCTTGTGGGCACCCCCTGGTGCCCCTCTGGCACTTCTTCGGCCCAGTATTTTTGATAAATTGGAAAAAAAATCCCCGTTGATTTTCATGGCGTTTGGAGTTGCATAGAATAGGTATCTCAACTTTGCTCCACTTCGAGGCTAGAATTCCAGTTGCCGGTATTCTCCCTCTTCATGTAAACCTTGCAAAATAAGAGAGAAAAGGCATCGGAATAGTACCGTGAAGTGAAATAACAGCCAAAGAAGCGATAAATATCAACATGAAAAATGATGCAAAATGGACGTATCAACTCCCCCAAGCTTAGACCATGAATGCATCATGATCAAGATATCTCCACATGTTTAGGGAGAGAGGTGTCGACAAAACAAGATACGAACATGCATGCATCATGATCAAGATCAGAATAGCAATACCAACATATAATCCCTCATGCCAAAGTTATAATTCCTTCACAAAGTAAAGCATGGATCAAGAACCTTACCGAGAACTAACAACCAATAGCCTTTAGTCATTGTAGCAATTGCAGTTTATCACAACATCAGAAAGTGTCAAATAAGAGCTTGTAAAGCAAATCCACATACTCAATCATTCTTTCGTTCTCTACAATTGCTACAACTCACGTTGTACTCACGAGATCAAAGTTTCAGCTGGACACAGAGAAAGATAGGGGCTTACAGTATTGCCTCCCAACTGCTTACCTCAAGGGTAATGTCTATTGGAAATATGCCCTAGAGGCAATAATAAATTAGTTATTATTATATTTCTTAGTTCATGATAATCGTTTATTATCCATGCGATAATTGTATTGATTGGAAACACAATACTTGTGTGGATACATAGACAAAACACTGTCCCTAGTAAGCCTCTAGTTGACTAGCTCATTGATCAAAGATGGTCAAGGTTTCCTGGCCATAGGCAAGTGTTGTTACTTTATAACGGGATCACATCATTAGGAGAATCATGTGATGGACTAGACCCAAACTAATAGACGTAGCATGTTGATCGTGTCATTTTGTTGCTACTGTTTTCTGCGTGTCAAGTATTTGTTCCTATGACCATGAGATCATATAACTCACGGACACCGGAGGATTGCTTTGTGTATCAAACATCGCAACGTAACTGGGTGACTATAAAGATGCTCTACAGGTATCTCCAAAGGTGTTCGTTGAGTTAGTATGGATCAAGACTGGGATTTGTCACTCCGTGTGACGGAGAGGTATCTCGGGGCCCACTCGGTAATACAACATCACACACAAGCCTTGCAAGCAATATGACTTAGTGTAAGTTGCGGGATCTTGTATTACGGAACGAGTAAAGAGACTTGCCGGTAAACGAGATTGAAATAAGTATACGGATACTGACGATCGGATGTCGGGCAACTAACATACCGAAGGACAAAGGGAATGACATACGGGATTATATGAATCCTTGGCACTGAGGTTCAAACGATAAGATCTTCATAGAATATCTAGGATCCAATATGGGAATCCAGGTCCCGCTATTGGATATTGATCGAGGAGTCTCTCGGGTCATGTCTACGTAGTTCTCGAACCCGCACGGTCTGCACACTTAAGGTTCGACGTTGTTTTATGCGTATTTGAGTTATATGGTTGGTTAGAGAATGTTGTTCGGAGTCTCGGATGAGATCACGGACGTCACGAGGGTTTCCGGAATGGTCCGGAAACGAAGATTGATATATAGGATGACCTCATTTGATTACCGGAAGGTTTTTGGAGTTGCCGGGAATGTACCGGGAATGACGAATGGGTTCCAAGAGTTCACCGGGGGGGGCCACCCACCCCGGGGAAGCCCATAGGTATTTGGGGTTCCGCTCCAGCCCTTAGTGGGCTGGTGGGACAGCCCAAAAGGGGCCTATGCGCATTGGGAAGAAAATCAAAGAGAAAAAAAAGAAGGAGGTCGGAAAGGGAAGAAGGACTCCACCTTCCAAACCAAGTAGAATTCGGTTTGGGAGGGGGAGACCTTCCCCCTTAGGTTCGGCTGACCCCTTGTGAGTCCTTGGACCCCAAGGCAAGGCTCCCCCCTCCTCCTCCTGTATATAGTGGGATTTTAGGGCTGATTTGAGACAACTTTGCCACGGCAGCCCGACCACATATCTCCACGGTTTTACCTCTAGATCGCGTTTCTGCGGAGCTCGGGCGAAGCCCTGCTGAGACGAGATCATCACCAACGTCCGGAGCGCCGTCACGCTGCCGGAGAACTCTTCTACCTCTCCGTCTATCTTGCTGGATCAAGAAGGCCGAGATCATCGTCGAGCTGTACGTGTGCTGAACGCGGAGGTGCCGTCCGTTCGGCACTAGATCGTGGGACTGATCGCGGGACGGTTCGCGGGGCGGATCGAGGGATGTGAGGACGTTCCACTACATCAACCGCGTTCACTAACGCTTCTACTGCACGGTCTACAAGGGTACGTAGATCACACATCCCCTCTCGTAGATGGACATCACCAAGATAGGTCTTCGTGCGCGTAGGAAAATTTCTGTTTCCCATGCGACGTTCCCCAACAGTGGCATCATGAGCTAGGTTCATGCGTAGATGTCTTCTCGAGTAGAACACAAAAGTTTTTGTGGGTGGTGATGTTCGTATTTCTGCCCTCCTTAGTCTTTTCTCGATTCTGCGGCATTGTTGGATCGAAGCGGCTCGGAGCGACATTACTCGTACGCTTACGAGAGACTGGTTTCATCGCTACGAGTAACTCCGTTGCTCAAAGATGACCGGCGAGTGTCGGTTTCTCCAACTTTAGTTGAATCGGATTTGACCGAGGAGGTCCTTGGATGAGGTTAAATAGCAACTCATATATCTCCGTTGTGGTGTTTGCGTAAGTAAGATGTGATCCAACTAGATACCCATGGTCACCACGTAAAACATGCAACAACAAAATTAGAGGACGTCTAACTTTTTTTTGCAGGGTATGCTTGTGATTTGATATGGCCAATGATGTGATGTGATATATTGGATGTATGAGATGATCATGTTGTAATAGATAATATCGACTTGCACGTGATGGTACGGCAACCGGCAGCAGCCATAGGGTTGTCTTTAAACTAACGTTTGTGCTTGCAGATGCGTTTACTATTTTTGCTAGGTTGTAGCTTTAGTAGTAATAGCATGAGTAGCACGACAACCCCGATGGCGACACGTTGATGGAGATCATGATGATGGAGATCATGGTGTGACGCCGGTGACAAGAAGATTGTGCCGGTGCTTTGGTGATGGAGATCAAGGAGCACGTGATGATGGCCATATCATGTCACTTATGAATTGCATGTGATGTTAATCCTTTTATGCACCTTATTTTGCTTAGAACGACGGTAGCATTATGAGGTGATCTCTCACTAAAATTTCAAGACAAAATTGTGTTCTCCCCGACTGTGCACCGTTGCTACAGTTCGTCGTTTCGAGACACCACGTGATGATCGGGTGTGATAGACTCAACGTTCACATACAACGGGTGCAAAACAATTGCGCACGCGGAACACTCGGGTTAAGCTTGACGAGCCTAGCATGTGCAGAGATGGCCTCGGAACACATGAGACCGAAAGGTCGAGCATGAATCGTATAGTTGATATGATTAGCATAGAGATGCTTACCACTGAAACTATTCTCGACTCACGTGATGATCGGACTTGAGATAGTGGATTTGGATCATGTACCACTCAAATGACTAGAGAGATGTACTTTTTGAGTGGGAGTTCTAAAGTAATATGATTAATTGAACTAATTATCATGAACATAGTCTAATGGTCTTTGCGGATTACGATGTAGCTTGCGCTATAGATCTACTGTTTTTATATGTTCCTAGAGAAAATTTAGTTGAAAGTTGAGAGTAGAAACTTTGCAGACTAAGTCTGTAAAACCGAGGATTGTCCTCGTTGCTGCGCAGAAGGCTTATGTCCTTAAAGCACCACTCGGTGTGCTGCACCTCGAGCGTCGTCTGTGGATGCTGTGAACATCCGGGATACACGTTCCTGATGACTACACGATAGTTCAGTGCAAAATACTTAATGACTTAGAAGCAAGGAGCCGAAGACGTTTTTGAAACGTCACGGAACATAAGTGATGTTCTAATAGATGAAATTATGATTTCATGCTTGTGCCCTTGTTAAGAGGTACGAGACCTCCAACAAGATTCTGTGTCCACAAAGTAAAGGAGAAAAGCTCAATCGTTGAGCGTGTGCTCAGATTGTCTGAGCACGACAATCACTTGAATCAAGTGGGAGTTAATCTTCCAGATGAGATAATGATGGTTCTCCAAAGTCACTGCCACCAAGCTATGAGAGCTTCGTGATGAACTATAACATATCAAGGATAGATACAATGATCCTTGAGCAATTCGCGATGTTTGACACTGCGAAAGTAGAAATCAAGAAGGAGCATCAATAGTTGATGGTTTGTAAAACCACTAAGTTTCAAGAAAGGCAAGGGCTAGAAGGGATACTTTGTGAAACGGCAAAACAGTTGCTGCACTAATGAAAAGACCCAAGATTAAACCCAAACCCGAGACTAAGTGCTTCTGTAATGAGGGGAACAGTCACTGAGGCGGAGCAACTCTAGATACTTGGTAGATAAGAAGGCTGGCAAAAGTCGAAAAAGGTATATTTGATATAAATGATGTTGATGTGTACTTTACTAGTACTCCTAGTAGCATGAGGGTATTGGATACCGGTTCGGTTGCTAAGTGATTAGTAACAAGAAATGATGGCTACGGCGTAAACGGAGACTAGCTAAAGGCGAGGTGACGATACGTGTTAGAAGTGTTTCCAAGGTTGATATGATCAAAACGTCGCACGCTCCCTCTACCATCGGGATTGGTGTTAAACCGAAATAATTGTTATTTGGTGCTTGCGTTAAGCATGAACATGATAGGATCGTGTTTATTGCAATACGATTATTCATTTAAAGAGAATAATGGTTACTCTGTTTGGTTGAATAATCACCTTCAATGGTTTATTGAATCTCGATCATAGTGTTACACATGTTCATAATATTGGTGCCAAAAGATACAAAGTAATGATGTTAGTACCACTACTTGTGGCACTGCCGCTTGAGTCATGTTAGTATAAATTGCATGAAGAGGCTCCATGCTGATGGATCTTTATATTCACTTGATTTTGAATCACTAGTGACATGCAAATCATACCACATGAGCAAGGCCTTGTTTTCATTGAGATGAAACAAGATAGTAAATTGTTGGAAGTGATACATTTTGATGTATGCAGTCCAATGGGTGCTGAGGCACGCAGTGGATATCATTATGTTCTTACTTCACTGAGGACTTGAGTAGATACAGGAGTATTTACTTAATGAATCACAAGTCTGAAATATTGAAAAGTTCAATTCCGTTTCAGAATGAAGTTCGTCGTAACAAGAGGATAAACTGTCTACGATATGATCATAGAAATGAATATCTGCGTTACGAGTTTTGGTATGCAGTTAAGACAATGTGGAAATTGTTTCGCAATTCATGCCACCTAGAACATCATAGTGTGATGATGTGTCTGAACGTCATAGCCACGCACTATTTGGTATGGTGCATGCTGTGATGTCTCTTATCAAACTACCACTATCGTTTATGGGTTATGCATTAAAGACAACCGCATTCACTTTAAATAGGGCACCGCGTATTTCCGTTGAGATGACACAGTATAGACTGAGGTTTGGAGAAATCTAAACTGTCGTTTCTTGAAAGTTTGGGGCTTCGACACTTATGTGAAAAAGTTTCAGTCTGATAAACTCGAACCCAAAGCGGATAAATGCATCTTCATAGGATATCCAAAACAGTTGGGTACATCTCCTATCTCAGATCCGAAAGCAAAGTGTTTGTTTCTAGAAACGGATCCTTTCTCGAGGAAAGGTTTCTCTCGAAAGAATTGAGTGGGAGGGTAGTAGAACTTGATGAGGTTATTGAACCATCACTTCAACCAGTGTGTAGCAGGGCGCAGGAAGTTGTTCCTGTGGCGCCTACACCAATTGAAGTGGAAGTTGATGATGATGATCATCAAGCATCGGATCAAGTTACTACAAGCCTCGTAGGTTGACAAGGTCGCGTACTACTACAGAGTGGTACGGTAACCCTGTCTTGGAGGTCATGTTGTGTTAAGCAACAGTGAACCTACGAGTTATGGAGAAAGCGATGGTGGGCCCAGATTCCGACAAATGGCTGGAAGCCACGAAATCCGAGAGAGGATCCATGTGTGAAAACAAAGTGTAGACCTTGGAAGAATTACTTGATGGTCATAGGAGTATTGAGTAAAATGGATTTTTTAAAGGAAGACATACGATGATGGTGATAAGTCACTATTAAGAAAATCTCGACTTGTCGCAAAGATGTTTTCGACAAGATCAAACAGTTGACTATGATGAGACTTTCTCACTCGTAGCGATGCTAAAGGTCTGTTAGAATTATGTTAGTTGTTGATGCATTATTTATGAAATATTGCACATAGGATGTCCAAACATTGTTTTCTCAACGGTTTCCTTGAGCAAACATTGTATGTGATACAACCAGAAGGTTTTGTCGATCCTAAAGATACTAGCAAGTATGCAAGCTCCAGTGATCCTTCAATAGACTGGTGCAAGCATCTCGGAGTTGGAATATACACTTTGATGAGATGATCAAAGATTTTGGGTTTGTACAAGGTTTATGAGAAACTTGTATTTCCAAAGAAGTGAGTGGGAGCACTATAGAATTTCTGATAATTGTATGTGGTTGACATATTGTGGATCAGAAGTAATGTAGAATTTCTGTAAAGCATACAAGGTTGTTTGAAAGGAGTTTTCAAAGGAATACCTGGATTGAGCTACTTGAACGTTGAGCACCAAAGATCTATGGAGATAGATCGAAAGCGCTTAATGGATGTATCAAACAAGATGCATGCCTTGACAAGTTTTTGAAGGAGTTCAAAATAGATCAGCAAAGAAGGAGTTCTTGGTTGCGTTGTGAGGTGTGAGTTTGAGTAAGACTCAAAACCTGACCCCGGCAGAATAAAGAGAATAGACGAAGGTCGTCTTCTATGCCTTAGCCGTAGAATCTAAAGTATGCCATGCTGTGTACCGCACCTGATGTGTGCCTTGACTCAAAGTCTGTTGAGAGGTATAGAGAGTGATACATGATTGAATCACTAGCAGCGGTCAAAATTTATCCTTATTAACTAATGGACTAAGGAATTTTTCTCGATTATGGAGGTGGTTAAAGAGTTCGTCGTAAAGGGTTACGTCGATGCAAGCTTTGACACTAATCCGAATAACTATGAATAGTGAAACGGATTCGTATAGTAGAGTAGATATTTGGAGCATTTCCGAATAGCACGTAGTAGCAGCATCTATAAGATGACATAAAGATTTGTAAAGAACGCACAGATCTGAAAAGTTTCAGAACCGTTGACTAAAACCTCTCTCACGAGCAAGACGTGATCAGACCCCATAACTATATGGGTGTTGGATTCGTTGGAATCACATGGTGATGTGAGCTAGATTATTGACTCTAGTGCAAGTGGGAGACTGTTGGAAATATGCCCTAGAGGCAATAATAAATTAGTTATTATTATATTTCTTAGTTCATGATAGTCGTTTATTATCCATGCTATAATTGTATTGATTGGAAACACAATACTTGTGTGGATACATAGACAAAACACTGTCCCTAGTAAGCCTCTAGTTGACTAGCTCGTTGATCAAAGATGGTCAAGGTTTCCTGGCCATAGGCAAGTGTTGTCACTTGATAACGGGACCACATCATTAGGAGAATCATGTGATGGACTAGACCCAAACTAATAGACGTAGCATGTTGATCGTGTCATTTTGTTGCTACTATTTTCTGCGTGTCAAGTATTTGTTCCTATGACCATGAGATCATATAACTCACGGACACCGGAAGAATGCTTTGTGTGTATCAAACGTCGCAACGTAACTGGGAGACTATAAAGATGCTCTACAGGTATCTCCGAAGGTGTTCGTTGAGTTAGTATGGATCGAGACTGGGATTTGTCACTCCGTGTGACGGAGAGGTATCTCGGGGCCCACTCGGTAATACAACATCACACACAAGCCTTGCAAGCAATATGACTTAGTGTAAGTTGCGGGATCTTGTATTACGGAACGAGTAAAGAGACTTGCCGGTAAACGAGATTGAAATAAGTATACGGATACTGACGATCGAATCTCGGGAAAGTAACATACCGAAGGACAAAGGGAATGACATACGAGATTATATGAATCCTTGGCACTGAGGTTCAAACGATAAGATCTTCGTAGAATATGTAGGATCCAATATGGGCATCCAGGTCCCGCTATTGGATATTGACCGAGGAGTCTCTCGGGTCATGTCTACGTAGTTCTCGAACCCGCAGGGTCTGCACACTTAAGGTTCGACGTTGTTTTATGCGTATTTGAGTTATATGGTTGGTTACCGAATGTTGTTCGGAGTCCCGGATGAGATCAAGGACATTACGAGGGTTTCTAGAATGGTCCGGAAACGAAGATTGATATATAGGATGACCTCATTTGATTACCGGAAGGTTTTCGGAGTTGCCGGGAATGTACCGGGAATGACGAATGGGTTCCGGGAGTTCATCAGGGGGGCCACTCACCCCGGGGAAGCCCATAGGTATTTGGGGTGCCGCACCAGCCCTTAGTGGGCTGGTGGGACAGCCCAAAAGGGGCCGATGCGCATTGGGAAGAAAATCAAAGAGAAAAGAAAAAAAAAGGAGGTGGGAAAGGGAAGAAGGACTCCACCTTCCAAACCAAGTAGAATTCGGTTTGGGAGGGGGAGACCTTCCCCCTTAGGTTTGGCCGACCCCTTGGGAGTCCTTGGACCCCAAGGAAAGGCTCCCCCCTCCTCCTCCTATATATAGTGGGGTTTTAGGGCAGATTTGAGACAACTTTGCCACGGCAGCTCGACCACATATCTCCACGGTTTTACCTCTAGATCGCGTTTCTGCGGAGCTCGGGCAGAGCACTACTGAGACGAGATCATCACCAACCTCCGGAGCGCCGTCACGCTGCCGGAGAACTCTTCTACCTCTCCGTCTCTCTTGCTGGATCAAGAAGGCCGAGATCATCGTCGAGCTATACGTGTGCTGAACGCGGAGGTGCCGTCCGTTCGGCACTAGATCGTGGGACTGATCGCGGGATGGTTCGCGGGGCGGATCGAGGGACGTGAGGACGTTCCACTACATCAACCGCGTTCACTAACGCTTCTGCTGTACGGTCTACAAGGGTACGTAGATCACACATCCCCTCTCGTAGATAGACATCACCATGATAGGTCTTCGTGCGCGTAGGAAATTTTTTGTTTCCCAAGCGACGTTCCCCAACAATGTCAACAATAATAATTCATGAATACTTACCTCCAAGTTGACATATGAATATAGATCTTTCCCAAGCATGTGACGTTAGCCAAGATAAAGGCGAGATAAGGAATTGGTGAAGATCACCATGACTCTTTCAAGGGCAAAAAAAGTAAAGGTACAAGATAGGCCCCTCGCAGAGGGAAGCAGAGGTTGTCATGCGCTTTTGAGGTTTGGCTGTGTGTCCTCTTAGTGTGGAGGAACGTCACTTTATATTGCCTCCTGTGATAAAGAACTTTATTATGCACTCTGTAGCTTTTATGTTTTCCTCATCACAGGTTCGTATAAAGCTTATTTTCCACACACTAATAGATCAGACATATTAGAGAGCAATTTTTATTGTTTGCACCGATGACAACTTACTTGAGGGATCTTATTCAATCCATAGGTAGGTATGGTGGACTCACATGGAAAAACTGGTTTGAAGGTTTATGGATGCACAAGTATCTCTACTTGGTGCAGGAGTTTTGGCTAATGTGAGGTGGAAGCAATCGTCACATGCTAAGGGATCTCTAATCATATAACATTGCTTAGAGCCAAACAAACACAATTCATTACATTGTCTTCCTTGTCCAACATCTACTTCTAGGCATGCAATAGTTTGGTGAGTGTTCACAATCATAGATGGTGTCAGAGATGATATATTTATATGTGAACCTCTCCTTCTTTATCACTTCCTATTAATTGCAACAATGACCAAGGTCTACGTTTTCCTACCCTCAACAAGTTTCAATCCTCATTCTTTTTGTATGTGAAGCCATCACTTCCCATAAGATCATTACATGATCTTTCATGCTTTCGTTTTGTTCTCACTCTTTTGATCATGGCAAGAGGCAAAGCCCTTCAACTAAGACAGTCTGTATTATATGGCTCACGAGCAAGAATACATCGGGGGTGACACAAAGCAAAACCTAAGACTAAAACACTAAGACTTTTAATCTACTAGAGAAAAAGAAAACTAAAAAGGAAAACTAAAACAAAGGTAAAGGAAAAAGATGTGATGGTGATACGATACCGGGGCAACTCCCCCAAGCTTAGCACAAGCCAAGGGATTGCCCATACCAATGCTCAGTTGTCTTCCTTTGGTGGTGATGGTGGAGTTGTTGCAACATGAGTTTGATCCTCTGTCTTCCAAGGCATAGGTGCTCCATCATGGAAAGATGAACGAGTCTCTGAAATCCTCAAATGTGCAACCAACCGTATTGATTTAAATCTATACTGGCTAGGGGGCTTGTGGGCACCCAGCTGGCCCTCTGGCCCCCCTCTTCTGCTATATGAAGGGTTTCGTCCGGAAAAAATCAAGAGGAGGCTTTTTCGTGGATTCGCCGCCGCCACGAGGCGAAACTTGAGCAGAACCAATCTAGAGCTCCGGCAGGACGATCGTGCCGGGGAAACTTCCCTCCCGGAGGGGGAAATCGTCTCCATCGTCATCACCAACACTCCTCACATCGGAGGGGATTCGTCACCATCAACATCTTCATCAGCACCATCTCATCTCCAAACCCTAGTTCATCACTTGTGACTAATCTCCGTTTCGTGACTCCGATTGGTACTTGTAACGTTGCTAGTAGTGTTAATTACTCTTTGTAGTTGATGCTAGTTGGATTACTTGGTGGAATAGATTATGTTCAGATCCTTGATGCTACTCATTACCTCTCTGATCATGAATATGATTATGCTTTGTGAGTAGTTACTTTTGTTCTGAGGACAAGGGATAAGTTATGCTAATAGTATTCATGTGAATTTGGTATTCGTTCGATATTTGGATGTGTTGTATGTTGTTTTCCCTCTAGTGGTGTTATGTGAATGTAGACTACATAACACTTCACCATTATTTGGGCCTAGAGGAAGGCATTGAGAAGTAGTAAGTAGATGGTGGGTTGCTAGAGTGACATAAGCTTAAACCCTAGTTTATGTGTTGCATCATAAGGGGCTGATTTGGACCCACTAGTTTAATGTGTCGGGACCCCGATCCTAAGCCATACAACTCCAGCATGTACACATCATATCACTTTCTGGCCTCACGCACGGTAATCACCCCGGTTGCCACGTTACCTTGGCCCGGACCGTTTGCGTCTTTTGGCTCATGTATATGACTATGTTGCCAGCAATCATATGTCAAAGAATCTGGGTCGGCATGGCTAGTTATGAACCCAAGTGGCACATCCGTACAGGGACATGCATACATAACCCAGCAAGGCAGGTGTCGGTCATCAGCGAGTGTAGACGAGTCGTAGCAAGCTACAGGGACTCCATTACACCGCGAGATCTTTCCCCGTGGGGGCAGACACAACAACCAAGAAGGATACATGCTGGTCAATCAATGTGTCCGGAGCAGTAGCAAGCTACCAAGGCTTGGTGGAACACAGAGGCATTTCCCGGTATGGAGTACTACTCAAGGCACACAACTAGGTGTAGAATCCCACACATACCAATGCATTGCAAACATACACACAATATGCACGATATGTGTAGATACAACATGGTTCACAACATAACTCTACAACACATCATTTATTTAATAGACTCCGAAGAGCCAACATAGTTTGATGTTACAAACAGAAGGGGTCACATGACCCAACATTCAGAGCATACAAGCATCAAGCGGAAGTTACATGTCTGGGTACAGACATCTACTAAAAGCGGCTGGAAGAGCCTAAAAGCTACAACGACCCTACCATAGGAGCCAGATCACTGTCTCGGTTCCCAAGCTAAACCATCGATGTTAACGTCAACAGATAACGTCTAGAGAGCGGCGTCTATTCTGCAAAAATGTAAATAAGCAACAGTGAGTACGAAAGTACTCAGCAAGTCTTACATCAGTGCTAACTACATATGCATCAAGTATCAATGAACGGAATTGTGGGGTTTATTGTAGAGAAGCCAGCTTTGACCTTTGGCTAACCTATTCTACAACAAAGTTTTATTATCTCTCTCGTCTCCTTACAAGAAAGCGCACACGAGTCCACATAACCATCACATCAATACACCACCATGGATCCTCTCTCGTCATCCTACGAGAAGGCCATCCATAGCACTCACACTTATCTGGACCATTTTGGAGTAACCATTAAAGTTATCTATGAACCATGTAAGTATCCAAGCAGTCCATATCAGAGGACGCGGCTATTCGAATAGATAGTTACCCTGCAGGGGTGTACTTCGTCACTCATGCTTCCGCCACTTATCGCCAAGTGCACAAAAAACCAGCACCTCGGCAACCTGCAAGCGGAAGCCCAGCGAGGGAGTTGGCCACGGACGTTAACCTACTAAGACTCACGCCCAAGACAGTCGCCTATCTGAGTTGGAACCCATAAAGGATGTCCGGCCGAGGTTTCCAACATGGCCTCAAAAGATGTGAGCAGGGCCCCAAGCCGGTCCCGACTGGGCCGTTCATCCACTTAGCAGGCCGTGCCACAACCTATGAACGTTTGGAACTACTGCGACTTCTGGACTGAGAACAGAGTAGTTAATAGGCCGAGAGGGGTCGAGTTACCGGAACCCAATGGAATACCAACACAAGATCTCAGGTCCTAAATGCGGCGACAATGAGACAACCCACAATGTACTCCTACATGGCATCTCATCGCTACCTTTACCAAAACTGTTTCACATCTTTAACTCTCATCAATAGGACATGATCATTCCAATACATCATTCTGATGCTCGGACCAAACTCAACCTAAGCATAGCAAGCATAACAGGGTAAGCACATATGACTCAAGCATCTACCAGGTATGCTAGGTTGCATTGGTTTAGCTATTTACTATGATCAAAATTAGGTCATGCAAAGGAATAGGTGCAGCTATCGTGATACAACTATCAATTGAATCATTTTGTCCTAATGCATAGAAATGAGAGCAGGAGCGAGAGAATAGGATTTTGTCGAAATGTTCAAAGGGGTTTTGCTTGCGTGTTGATCGGAAGAACTCAGCTATTCTTCGATGCCGATGATAACTACATCTCGCAAGATCTATTGACAGATCAAACAAAAGAAATAAATCATGGCAATTGCTTCACAATGATGCATGAGCAAGGCAAGTTATCATGATCACAGGTTGAAAGAAGTTTATTTGATCTATATAAATCATTTTCAGAATCCAATTATATCCTTTATAAGCCTATTGTGAATTTGTCATATTCAGCAAGGTTAAAATATCCAAACATGTGTATAAATGCCACCACTGGATTCCTTGCATTTTTCTGATACTTTTTCATATATAAATTATTTCCATCAGAGTTATATTTTAATTTCTATGATTTTTACAAGTTTTAGCAATTTTCTGGAATTAAATTAAATCAGAAAACTATTACTGCGTCAGGCTGATGTCATCCCTGCGTTAGCAGGTCAACCAGCCAGGTCAAGGTAAAACCTGACCAGTGGGGCCCACTGGTCAGTGACCTAGGGGCTAACCCCGCGCTGACCAGCCCCTAATTGGGGTTTGACCAGGCGTGGGGCCCTCTAGCAGTTACTGGTGGGGTTAATTAGACGCTAATGGTCGGCCACGTCGACGGCTACCAGAGAGTGGTCGCCGACGACTGAGCCGCGGTGGAGGGCTCGCCGGAGTTGTGCTATTTTGCGCTACAGAGGTCCAAATCGAGCGCGTTTTGTAGCTACGGGACGTTGGCGAAGCGCCCGATCTGGCAGGGGCATCAGGAAGGGCTAGGGTGGCCGGGAGAGGTGCCGGCGACGAGCGTGCGCGGTGGTCGGAAGTGGAGCTCGACGGGGAGGTAGCTCTGGAGGTTCATTCGCGCGCAAGAGAGAGGGGAAAGACTCGAGGGCTCACGGTGATTCTGTTTCTGGCATCAGCGGCGAAGAAGGGGCGACGGTCCGACCGAATCGACGGCGGCGACTTCCGGTTGCCGGAGGAGGAGGAAGACGTTGATGCGAGGCTGCAGGGGCTCTTGTGCTCGGGCTTGTTGACGGCGAGGAGCTTCTTGCCGAGGCGGAGCTAACGAGACAGTCAGGGTGGCGAGAGGTGGTCGGAGACGGGCTAGCGACGAGCTTGAGCAGATCGTCAATGGCGGCGCGAGAGAGAGACAGAGAGCGAGAGGAGAGACAGAGAGCAGGGGGAGGAGAGGATAAGGGAGCGACGGCCTCGTGCTGGCGCCGTGGAGGCAGGGGGGCTCCACGCGAGCAGGAGGTGGCGAGGGGCGTCGTGCCTTCCTTCTCCTCTGCCTTCTGGCACGAGGAGGAAGGCGATAGGGGAGACCCCTCTGGTGGGCTGGGCCAGGAGGTGCGACACATAGACAGGTTTGCTCTCTCTGTTTTTTTTCATTTCTCTTTTATTTCTTTCTGGTATTTACTTTTAGGGTTTAAAATAAATTGTTTGACCAAATATAAAACCCAAAAAATGTTATTATGTGACAGAGACAATAATATCCAATGCCACATAAAAGTTTCAACATTTGAAACTTTAAAAATAGAAGGAATCAAAATAATTCCATTCCAAATAGCTATTTAGTCAACTCAAAAATCCTTTTCAAAAAGTTCCTGTGACCTAGAATTTTGCTTTGACAAATTTACCTTATGTCACTATTTTGCCAAGTATTTGGAACATTTTCCTGGTTCCTTTTAAAGTATTAATTTTTATTGCCTTCTTGTCAATTGATCAAAACATTTGGGGTTTTGATCACTTCCTATTTAAACATCAAGGTTTTTATAATGCATGCATGAATGCTTGTCAAACAAATGAAAGGTAGGGCTATGACAACTCACCCCCACTAAACAAGAATCTCGTCCCGAGATTTAGACGTAGTCGGGAAGAGTTCGGGGTATTCAAGCCAAAGGCGATCTTCGCGCTCCCAGGTTGCTTCATTCTCGGAATGATGAGACCACTGAACCTTGAGAAACTTGATGTTGCGATGTCGGGTGTTGCGCTCGGTTTCGTCAAGAATACGAACATGATATTCTCGATATGATAGATCATCCTGGAGATCAAGCGTTTCGTGGTCTACTTCGCGGACAGGGTCCTTGAAGCAACGCCTGAGTTGAGAAACGTGGAACACATCATGAACTTTGGAAAGCTGAGGGGGCAGCTCTAACTGGTAGGCAACCTCCCCTCGTTTAGCGAGAATACGGAAAGGACCAATGTAACGAGGAGCCAATTTGCCTTTGATACCAAAACGATGGGTACCTTTGAGAGGTGAAACCCGAAGGTAAGCCTTCTCGTCAACTTCATAACTAACTTCCTTATGACGGCGGTCATATTGACTCTTTTGACGAGATTGGGCAGTTTTTAAGTTCTCACGAATAATGCGAACTTTCTCTTCTGCATCCTGGATCATATCCGGTCCAAAGAACTGTCTTTCACCGGTTTCTGACCAGTTTAATGGTGTTCGGCATCTTCGTCCATACAGAACTTCGAAAGGACCTTTGCCCAGACTAGAGTGGTAACTGTTGTTATAAGAAAATTCGGCGAATGGAAGACACTTCTCCCAATTCATTCCGAATGAGATAACACAGGCTCAGAGCATATCTTCAAGAATTTGGTTGACTCTTTCTACTTGACCACTTGACTGAGGGTGATAAGCAATGCTAATCGAAAGATGAGTTCCCATAGCATTTTGGAAACTTTCCCAAAATCGAGAAGTGAAAAGACTTCCATGATCTGAATTGATTTCTAGAGGAACACCATGAAGAGAAACTATTCGAGAAATATATAGGTCTGCTAGCTAACTAGCAGTTATACTTTCTCGGACTGGAAGGAAGTGGGCAACTTTTGAAAGGCGATCAATGACCACAAAGATGGCATCATTCCCTTTCTTGGTCTTTGGAAAACTAGTGATAAAATCCATACTAACCTTGTCCCACTTCCACTTAGGAATAGCCAGGGGTTGAAGGGTGCCAGCAGGCCTTTGATGCTCTGCCTTAATGCAACAACAAACATCACAGTTAGCAATGAATTGAGCGATTTATCTCTTCATCCGGGTCCACCAGAACCTCTAGCGTAGGTCCTGATACCTTTTACTGCTACCGGGATGAATCATGAGAGGCGATTCATGAGCTTCCTTAAGAATCAAATCACGAAGTTGTTGCTTCTTAGGAACCACCAAACGATTCTCAAAGAATACAACACCTTTATCATTTACCAAGAAACGACCAGCAACTCCTTTGGCGATGTTGCTCTTGATCCGGGAAATTCCTGTATCATGTTTCTGGGCTGCTATGATCTGATCCTCAAGAGTCGGTTTCGACACCAAGGTAGAAAGGAATCCTTGAGGAACAAGGTGAAGATTAAGCTTACAAAATTCCTCATGGAGAAGTGGTTGATTTTGTATCAACATGAGGTTGTTACAATAGGATTTACGACTGACTGCATCAGCCATGACATTGGCTTTGCGTGGGGTGTAAGATATTCCTAAATCCTAATACGTAATCAACTCCACCCACCATCTTTGCATGAGATTCAAATCCGGTTGGGTGAATATATACTTGAGACTCTGGTGATCAGTGTATATTTCACAACGATTACCCAGGAGGTAATGTCGCCAGGTTAATAGTGCATAAACTACAACGGCAAGTTCCAGATCATGAGTTGGATAATTCTCCTCATGTGGACGCAACTGTCGAGATGCGTATGCAATCACATGACGATCTTGCATAAGAATGCATCCAAGTCCTTGTCGTGAGGCATCACAGTAGATAATAAAGTCCTTTGAGAAATCTGGGGGCACAAGTACCGGGGCAGTAGTCATTCGTCTTTTTAACTCGTGAAAACTTTCCTGGCACCGTGGGGTCCATTCGAACTTCTTATCTTTCTTGAGAAGTTCAGTAAGAGGTTTGGCAATTTTCGAGAAATTCTCGATGAAGCGGTGGCAATAGCTTGGTAAGCCAAGGAAACTCCTAACTTGCTTCATCGATTCAGGTGGAGTCCAATCAAGAACGGCATGAACTCTCTCGGGATTGACAGCAATACCTTTTGCCGAGATTACGTGACCTAGATAGGTCACTTCTGGTAACCAGAATTCACACTTGGAGAATTTGGCGTAAAGGCGGTGCTCTCGAAGTTTCATCAATACCAGCCTAAGATGCTCAGCATGTTGTTCTTTGTTGTTCGAGTAAATCAGAATATCATCGAGGTAAACCACGACGAATTTATCCAAGTACTCCATGAAGATCGAATTCATTAAGCGGGAGAAAGTGGCTGGGGCATTGGTTAGACCGAAGGACATGACGGTGTACTCGTATTGGCCATAATGAGTGACAAAGGCCGTCTTGGGAATGTTCCCGTTCCTAATTTTGATTTGATGATAACCTAATCTCAAATCCATCTTTGAAAAGACTGCAGATCCAGCGAGCTGATCATACAGATCGTTGATCCTGAGGAGCGGATATTTGTTCTTTATCGTGACCATATTAACCGGTCGGTAATCTACAACCATCCGGTCCGTACCATCCTTCTTTTTGACGAAGAGGACAGGGCAAGCCCAAGGGGAAGAGCTAGGACGGATGAAACCTTTCTTCAAGGATTCATCAAGTTTGGTTTTAAGCTCAGCTAATTCTTGAGGAGACATCTTATAGGGTCTTCTAGAAATTGGAGCAGTTCCTCGGACAAGTTCTATGACAAACTCTACTTCTCTGTCAGGTGGGACACCTGGCAGTTCCTCTGGAAAGACATCCGGAAAATCACGGACTACTGGGATGTTTTCAAGATCTGGAAGAGGATTGGCATTGAGGGCATATATCTGGCGTTTTGTAATACCAGATGAGACATTTACTAACCAGCCAGAAGTATGGGTGAGCTGAACAGATCTACAGAAACAATCAATTTTGGCATGATGAGCTGTCAACCAGTCCATCCCCAAAATGATATTGATGTCTGAAGTCTTGAGAGGTATCAAGGAAGCAAGGAATACTAGACCATCAATAAGGATTTGGTTCCCATGACTTACTGCATTAGTTTGCCATTTGGAACCTAGAGCCTGAATTACTAATGGGGTGGGCATATCTACGAAAGCAATGTTATCCAAGGAGGCATAACGTTCGGAGATGAAGGAATGAGATGCTCCAGAGTCAAAAAGAACTGAAGCCGGATGAGAATTTACAAGGAGCGTCTTAAGCACGACATCATCATCATCTTGAGCTTCTTCTGCAGATACATGGTGCACACATCCACGAGTTAGAGCAACTGACTTTTCCTTGAACTTCTTGGTTGGTGGCTTGCAACGAACAACATCCATTTCTAAAGAAGGTGGAACAAAACCACGCAAAGGACAATCCCTTGAATAGTGTCCTGGCTTGCTACACTTGAAGCACGATCCAAAAATAGGACGGGGGTCTGGGTTGAACGCTTGATTGATGAGATTAGCCTGGGGGACACTTGGCATCGGCAGACGAGGCGCCACATAGGTTGGCCTTGGTACATATCTCGGAGTGATAATAGCATTCGGGATCCATATCCTATGCTTCTGGGATATAGAAATTGAAGATGATCCAACATCACGGTTGTGCTTGCGAGATTCCTCGTAGGTCATTCTGCTTGTTTCAGCTTGGATGGCTTTGTTCACAAGGACCTCAAAACTGCTGAACTCATGCAAACTGAGATCATGACGAAGCTTTGGGTTAAGACCTTTCCTGAACCTAGCTTGCTTCTTGGCATCCGTGGATACTTTTTCTGGTGCATAACGCGCAAGGCGTCCAAATTCATGACTATAAGCATTTACATCCAACTTGTCTTGAGTCAAATTGCAAAACTCTTCTTGCTTACGATCTATCAGGGCCTGCGGAATATGATGTTCACGAAAAGCTTCATAGAACTCCTTCCATGAAGTAACTTGGCTCGAAGGACGCATAGCCTCAAAGTTCTCCCATCATAGACTAGCAGAACCTTCGAGGTGATATGTGGCATAGGTAACCTTGTCTCCTTCAGCCACGTTTGCATAACGCAGCTTGTTATTGATACTTCGGAGCCAATCATATGCATCTAGTGGATCAATGGAATGATGGAAGGTGGGTGGATTCAATTTGATGAAGTCTCTCATGGATACTAGCTCATTGCACTGATAGGCTGTATTCCTCTCAATGTGCTCCAACAGACAGTTGGTGGCATGCTTATTCCTCTCAATTTCTAGCATAACCTCTGTCAACAAAGGCGGATTAAGAGAATATTCTCCATCCCTACCATCTCCATGGTTCTGATCACGGCGAGCAAACTCCGGGTTACTCGCGACATCCTTTTGAAACAATCTAGGGTTCAGAGACAAAGAACACTAAACACCACAATCCTAGAGAAAATCGGACAACATAACGACTGTATAGGCATGAAATATGAGGCATCCTTCAGGAGATCTGGGCAACATAACTACTCAATATAATGGATTCGAGGTGCACCAAGAACAAAGGCATCTATTCTCACAATTCTGATGAAAGCACGAATGACACAAAGGAACCATCCTATAAGTCCATGGTTCAGTAACTCGTCCTCCTAGTAGACAGATAAGAAAACCTAGTCCTTAATCCCCGTAGAAAAGAAAAGGTGACTCAGAATAGAGTGACTCGAGGAAAAGAGTAAAAAGAGCCTTACATTCCCTTCCACAATCAATTCCCTTATATAACTATAGATTTTCTAGACTCAACATCGACCATTTTGGCTTGGTAATCCTACAGGCAGTCAAGCTCTGATACCAACGCTGTCGGGACCCCGATCCTAAGCCATACAACTCCAGCATGTACACATCATATCACTTTGTGGCCTCACGCACGGTAATCACCCCGGTTGCCACCTTACCTTGGCCGGGACCGTTTGCGTCTTTTGGCTCACGTATATGACTATGTTGCCAGCAATCATATGTCAAACAACCTGGGTCGACATGGCTAGTTATGAACCCAAGTGGCACATCCGTATAGGGACAGGCATACATAACACAGCAAGGCAGGTGTCGGTCATCAACGAGTGTAGACGAGTCGTAGCAAGCTACAGGGACTCCATTACACCGCGAGACATTTCCCCGTGGGGACAGACATAGCAACCAAGAAGGATACATGCCGGTCAATCAATGTGTCCGGAGCAGTAGCAAGCTACCAAGGCTCGGTGGAAGCACAAAGAGGCATTTCCCGGTATGCAGTACTACTCAAGGCACACAACTAGGTGTCGAATCCCACACATACCAATCATTGCAAACATACACACAATATGCACGATATGTGTAGATACAACATGGCATCACAACATAACTCTACAACACATAATTTATTTAATAGACTCCGAAGAGCCAACATAGTTTGATGTTACAAACAGAAAGGGTAACATGCCCCAACATTCAGAGCATACAAGCATCAAGTGGAAGTTACATGTCTGGGTACAGACATCTACTCAAAGCGGCTGGAAGAGCCTAAAAGCTACAACGACCCTACCATAGGAGCCAAATCACTGTCTGGGTTCCCAAGCTAAACCATCGATGTTAACGTCAACAGATAACGTAGAGAGAGCGACGTCTATTCTGCAAAAATGTAAATAAGCAACAGTGAGTACGAAGGTACTCAGCAAGTCTTACATCAGTGCTAACTACATATGCATCAAGTATTAGTGAACGGAATTGTGGGGTTTATTGCAGAGAAGCCAGCTTTGACCTTTGGCTAACCTATTCTACAACAAAGTTTTATTATCTCTCTCGTCTCCTTACGAGAAAGCGCACACGAGTCCACATAACCATCACATCAACACACCAGCATGGATCCTCTCTCGTCATCCTACGAGAAGGCCATCCATAGCACACACACTTATCTCGACCATTTTAGAGTAACCATTAAAGTCATCTATGAACCATGTAAGTATCCAAGCAGTTCATATCCGAGGACGCGACTATTCGAATAGATAGTTACCCTGCAAGGGTGTACTTCGTCACACATGCTTCCACCACTTATCGCCAAGTGCACATAAAACCAGCACCTCGGCAACCTTCAAGCGGAAGCCCAGCGAGGGAGTTGGCCACGGACGTTAACCTACTAAGACTCACGCCCAAGACAGTCGCCTATCTGAGTTGGGACCCATAATGGAAGTCCGGCCGAGGTTTCCAACATGGCCTCAAACGATGTGAGCAGGGCCGCAAGCCGGTCCCGACTGGGCCGTTCATCCACTTAGCAGGCCGTGCCACAACCTATGAATATTTCAAACTACTGCGACTTCTGGACTGAGAACAGAGTAGTTAATAGGCTGAGAGGGGTCGAGTTACCGGAACCCAATGTGCGGTAGTAGCTAGTCTTGGAACACCAACACAAGATCTCAGGTCCTAAAAGCGGCGACAATGAGACAACCCACCATGTACTCCTACATGGCCTCTCATCGCTACCTTTACCAAAACAGTTTCACATCTTTAACTCTCATCAATAGGACACGATCATTCCAACACATCATTCCTATGCTCGGACCAAACTCAACCTAAGCATAACAAGCATAACAGGGTAAGCACATATGACTCAAGCATCTACCAGGTATGCTAGGTTGCATTGGTTTAGCTATTTACTATGATCAAAATCAGGTCATGCAGAGGAATAGGTGCAGCTATCGTAATACAACTATCAATTGAATCATTTTGTCCTAATGCATAGAAATGAGAGCAGGAGCGAGAGAATAGGATTTTGTCGGAATATTCAAAGGGGTTTTGCTTGCCTGTTGATCGAAAGAACTCAGCTATTCTTCGATGCCGGTAATAACTACATCTCGCAAGGTCTATTGACAGATCAAACAAAAGAAATTAATCACGGCAAATGCTTCACAACTATGCATGAGCATGGCAAGTTATCATGATGCTGATTTCATCTAAAGCAAGTGATCACAGGTTGAACGAAGTTTATTTGATCTATATAAATCATTTTCAAAATCCAATTATATCCTTTATAAGCCTATTGTGAATTTTTCATATTCAGCAAGGTTAAAATGTCCAAACATGTGTATAAATGCCACCAATGGATTCCTTGCATTTTTCTGATACTTTTTCATATATAAATTATTTCCATCAGAGTTATATTTTAATTTCTATGATTTTTATAAGTTTTAGCAATTTTCTGGAATTAAATTAAATCAGAAAACTATTACTGCGTCAGGCTGACGTCATTCCTGCGTTAGCAGGTCAACCAGCCGGGTCCAGGTCAAACCTGACCCGTGGGGCCCACTAGTCTGTGACCCAGGGGCTAACCCCGCGCTGACCGGCCCCTAATTGGGGTTTGAGCAGGCGTGGGGCCCTCTGGCAGTGACTGGAGGGAGGGTCAATTAGACGCCAATGGTCGGCCACGTCGACGGCTACCGGAGAGTGGTCGCCGGCGACTGAGCCGCGGTGGAGGGCTCGCCGGAGTTGTGCTATTTTGCGCTACAGAGGTCCAAATCAAGCGCGGTTTGTAGCTACGGGACGCTGGCGAAGCGCCCGATCTGGCAGGGTCATCAGGAGGGGCTAGGGTGGCCGGGAGAGGTGCCGGCGACGAGCGTGCGCGGTGGCCGGAAGTGGAGCTCGACAGGGAGGTAGCTCTGGAGGTCCATTCGTGCGCAAGAGAGAGGGGAAAGACTCGAGGGCTCACGGTGATTCCGTTTCTGGCATCAGCGGCGAAGAAGGGGCGACGGTCCGACCAAATCGACGGCAGCGGCTTCCGGTTGCTGGAGGAGGAGGAAGACGTCGATGCGAGGCTGCAGGGGCTCTGGTGCTCGGGCTTGTTGACGGCGAGGAGCTTCTTGCCGAGGCGGAGCTAACGAGACGGTCGGGGTGGCGAGAGGTGGTCGGAGACGGGCTAGCGACGAGCTTGAGCAGATCGGCAATGGCGGCGCGAGAGAGAGACAGAGAGCGAGAGGAGAGACAGAGAGCAGGGGGAGGAGAGGATAAGGGAGGGACGGCCTCGTGCTGGCGCGGTGGAGGCAGGAGGGGGATCCACATGAGCAGGAGGTGGCGAGGGGCGCCGTGCCTTCCTTCTCCTCTGCCTTCTGGCACGAGGAGGAAGACGACAGGGAAGACCCCCCTGGTGGGCTGGGATAGGAGGTGCGACAGATAGACAGGTTTGCTCTCTCTGTTTTTTTTCATTTCTCTTTTATTTCTTTCTGGTATTTACTTTTAGGGTTTAAAATAAATTGTTTGACGAAATATAAAACCCAAAAAATGTTATTATATGACAGAGACAATAATATCCAATGCCACATAAAAGTTTCAACATTTTTGAAACTTTAAAAATAGAAGGAATCAAAATAATACCATTCGAAATAGCTATTTAGTCAACTCAAAAATCCTTTTCAAAAACTTCGTGTGACCTAGAATTTTGGTTTGACAAATTTACCTTATGTCACTATTTTGCCAAGTATTTGGAACATTTTCATGGTTCCTTTTAAGGTATTAATTTTTATTGCCTTCTTGTCAATTGATCAAAACATTTGGGGTTTTGATCACTTCCTATTTAAACATCAAGGTTTTATAATGTATGCATGAATGCTTGTCAAACAAATGAAAGCTAGGGCTGTGACATAATGCTATGGCTAGACTTTGTCTTAATTCTTCTTTCGTAGTTGCGGATTCTTGCGAGAGGGGTTAATCATAAGTGGGATGCTTGTCCAAGTAAGGGTAGTACCCAAGCGCCGGTCCACCCACATATCAAACTATGAAAGTAACGAACGTGAATCATATGAACATGATGAAAACTAGCATGACAGAATTTCCCGTGTGTCCTCGGGAGCGTTTTTCCTCCTATAAGACTTAGTCCAGGCTTCTCCCTTGCTACAAAAGGGATTGGGCCACTTTGTTGCATCGTTTCTACTTTTGTTACTTGTTGCTTGCTACGAATCATCTCACCACACAATCACTTGTTACCGACAATTTCAGTGCTTGCAGATTTTATCTTGCTGAAAACCACTTATCAGATCCTTCTGCTCCTCGTTGTGTTCGACACTCTTACTTATCGAAAGGACTACGATTGATCCCCTATACTTGTTGGTCATCACCACCCTAGGGGTGGCGGCAGCCCAGATGGGAGAGGGGGCGGAGGCCAGGGCAGGAGAGGGGGCCCACCAGCGCCTAGGGTTCCCCCCTTTCCTCTCTGATGCGGCATGGGCTGAGTGTGCGGGGCGCACCAGCCCACCCGGGACTGGATCCCTCCCACACTTGGCCCATATAACCTTCCGGGGCTTGTGGCCCCTCCCGGTGGGCCTTCGGAACCCTTCCGGTGGTCCCGGCACTTTGCCGGTGGTGCCCGAAACATTTCCGGCGTCCAAACCCATCTATCCTATATATCAATTTTCACCTCCAGACCATTCCGGAGCTCCTCGTGACATCCCAGATCTCCTCCGGGACTCCGAACAACCTTCCATAACCTCGTATAACAATTCCCTATAACCCTAGCGTCATCGAACCTTAAGTGTGTAAACCCTACGGGTTCGGGAGGCATGCAGACATGACCGAAACACTCTCCGGCCAATAACCATCAGCGGGATCTGGATACCCATGGTGGCTCCCACATGTTCCACGATGATCTTATCGGATGAACCACGATGTCAAGGATTCAATCAATCCCGTATACAATTCCCTTTGTTTATCGGTATAGAAATTGCCCGAGATTCGATCGTCGGTATACACATACCTTATTCAATCTCGTTACCGGTAAGTCTCTTTGCTCGTTCCGTATCACATCATCACGTGACTAACTCCTTAGTCACACTGAGCTCTTTATGATGATGTTCTACCGAGTGGGCCCAGAGATACCTCTCCGTCACACGGAGTGACAAATCCCGATCTCGATTCGTACCAACCCAACAGACACTTTCGGAGGTACCCGTAGTGCACCTTTATAATCACCCTGTTACGTTGTGACGTTTGATACACCCAAAGCACTCCTACGGTATTCGGGAGTTGTACAATCTCACGGTCGAAGGAAAATATACTTGACATTAGAAAAGCTTTAGCATATGAACAACACGATATATTGCTATGCTTAGGATTGCGTCTTGTCCATCACATCATTCTCCCAATGATGTGATCCCGTTATCAATGACATCCAATGTCCATGATCAGGAAACCATGATCATCTATTGATCAACGAGCTAGCCAACTAGAGGCTTGATAGGGACACATTGTGATCTATTTATTCACACATGTATTACTGTTTCCTGTTAATACAATTATAGCATGAACAATATACAATTATCATGAACAAGAAAATATGATAATAACCATTTTATTATTGCCTCTAGGGCATATTTCCAACACGCGCCACCCACCCCTTCCCCTATATATAGTTGGGGGTTTTGGCCATTGGAGACACGGGAATTTCTCTCTCTCTCTCGGTGCAGCCCTGAGACGTCCATTTTGCATCATGTTTTCATGTTGATATTTATCGCTTCTTGGGATGTTATTTCACTTCACGGTACAATTCTTATGCCTTTTCTCTCTTATTTTGCAAGGTTTACATGAAGAGGGAGAATACCGGTAGCTGGAATTCTGGCATGAAAGTGGAGCAAAGTTGAGATACCTATTCTGCGCAACTCCAAACACCGTAAAAATCAGCGAGGATTTTTTTTTCCGGATTTATAGAAAATACTGGGCCGAAGAAGTGCCAGAGGGGCGCCAGGGGTTGGCCACAAGCCTGCACGGTGCGGCCACCCCCCAGGCCGCGCCATGAGGGCTTGTGGGAAACCTACTGGCCTACTTGCCCCCCTCTTCTGCTATACGAAGGGTTTCGTCTGGAAAAAAATCAAGCAGGAGGTTTTTTGTGTTTTCGCCAGCTCCACAAGGCGGAACTTGAGCAGAACCAATCTAGAGCTCCGGCAGGACGATCCTGCCGGGGAAACTTCCCTCCCAGAGGGGGAAATCATCGCCATCGTCATCACCACCACTCCTCTCATTGGAGGGGACTCGTCACCATCAACATCTTCATCAGCACCATCTCATCTCCAAACCCTAGTTTATCAGTTGTAACCAATCTCCGTCTCACGACTCCGATTGGTACTTGTAAGGTTGCTAGTAGTGTTAATTACTCTTTGTAGTTGATGCTAGTTGGATTACTTGGTGGAATAGTTTATGTTCATATGCTTGATGCTACTCATTACCTCTCTGGTCATGAGTATGATTATGCTTTGTGAGTAGTTACTTTTGTTCCTGAGGACATGGGATAAGTCATGCTAATAGTAGTCATGTGAATTTGGTATTCGTTCGGTAATTTGATATGTTGTATGTTGTTTTTCCTCTAGTGGTGTTATGTGAATGTCGACTACATAACGCTTCACCATTATTTGGGCCTAGAGGAAGGCATTGGGAAGTAGTAAGTAGATGATGGGTTGCTAGAGTGACAGAAGCTTAAACCCTAGTTTATGCATTGCTTCGTAAGGGGCTGATTTGGATCCACTAGTTTAATGCTATGGTTAGACTTTGTCTTAATTCTTCTTTCGTAGTTGTGGATGCTTGCGAGAGGGGTTAGTCATAAGTGGGATGCTTGTTCAAGTAAGGGCAGTACCCAAGCGCCGGTCCACCCACATATCAAACTATCAAAGTAGCGAACGCGAATCATATGAACATGATGAAAACTAGCTTGACAGAAATTCTCATGTGTCCTCGGGAGCGCTTTACCTCCTATAAGACTTTGTCCAGGCTTCTCCCTTTCTACAAAAGGTATTGGGCCACTTTGCTGCATCGTTTCTACTTTTGTTACTTGTTGCTTTCTATGAATCATCTCACCACACAATCACTTGTTACCGACAATTTCAGTCCCTGCAGATTTTACCTTGCTGAAAACCATTTGTTAGATCCTTCTGCTCCTCATTGGGTTCGACACTCTTACTTATCGAAAGGACTACGATTGATCCCCTATACTTGTGGGTCATCAAGACTCTTTGCTGGCACCGTTGCCGGGGAGTGAAGCGCCTTTGGTAAGTGGAACTTGGTAAGGAAAGATTTTTATAGTGTGCTGAAATTTATTGTCACTTGTCACTATGGATACTAATCCTTTGAGGGGCTTGTTCGGGGTATCTTCACCTCGAACGGAAGCACAAAGAGTTGCTCCTCAACCTGCTGCACCTACTGGAAATATTTGCTTTGAATTTCCTTCGGGTATGCTTGAGAAACTGCTGGCTAATCCTTTTACACGAGATGGAACATCACATCCAGACTTGCATCTAATCTATGTAGATGAAGTTTGTGGTTTATTTAAGCTTGCAAGTTTGCCCGAGGATGAGGTCAAGAAGAAGGTCTTTCCTTTATCTTTGAAGAATAAGGCATTGACATGGTATAGGCTCGTGATCAGAATTATATTTATAATTTTTGGCCTCGTGATAGAGAAAGCACCGCTCAAGCTTGGGGGAGGCTTAAATCAATGCTATACTGATGCCCCAATCATGAGCTCTCGAGAGAAATTATCATTCAGAACTTCTATGCTTGGCTTTCTCATGATGATCACACCATGCTTGTCACTTCTTGCACCGGTTCTTTTATGAAGAGAGATATTGACTTCAAATGGAATTTATTGGAGAGAATTAAACGCAACTCTGAACATTGGGAGCTTGAAGAAGGTAAGGAGTCAGGTATGAATTTCACGTTTGATTGCATTAAATCCTTTGTTGAGACAAATACTTTTTGTGACTTTAGCGCTAAGTATGGACTTGACTCTGAGATAGTAGCTTCATTGTGTGAATCCTTTGCTGCCCATATTGATCTCCCCAAAGAGAAGTGGTTTAAATATCATCCTCCTTTAGAAGTCAATGTAGTTAAACCCACTCAAGTTGAAGAGAAAGTCATTGCCTATAATGATCCTGTGGTTCCCAGTGCTTACATTGAGAAACCACCTTTCCCTGTTAGGATAAAGGATCATTCTAAAGCTTCAACTGTGATACGTGTTGGGGAACGTCGCATGGGAAACAAAAAATTTCCTACGCGCACGAAGACCTATCATGGTGATGTCCATCTACGAGAGGGGATGAGTGATCTACGTACCCTTGTAGACCGTACAGCAGAAGCGTTAGTGAACGCGGTTGATGTAGTCGAACGTCCTCACGTCCCTCGTTCCGCCCCGCGAACAATCCCGCGATCAGTCCCACGATCCAGTATCGAACGGACGGCACCTCCGCGTTCAGCACACGTACAGCTCGACGATGATCTCGGCCTTCTTGATCCAGCAAGAGAGACGAAGAGGTAGAAGAGTTCTCCGGCAGCGTTACAGCGCTCCGGAGGTTGGTGATGACCTTGTCTCAGCAGGGCTCCGCCCGAGCTCCGCAGAAACGCGATCTAGAGGAAAAACCATGGAGGTATGTAGTCGGGCTGCCGTGGAAAAGTCGTCTCAAATCAGCCCTAAAACCTCCGTATATATAGGTGGGAGAGGGGGGGGCCTTGCCTCGGGGCTCAAGGAGCCCCAAGGGGTCGGCCGAGCCAAGGGGGGAAGGTCTCCCCCCCCCCAAACCGAGTTGGACTTGGTTTGGTGGGTGGGAGTCCTTCCTTCCCTTCCCACCTCCTCTTTTTTTTTCTCTTTGATTTTTCTTACAATGCGCATAGGGCCCTTTTTGGGTTGTCCCACCAGCCCACTAAGGGCTGGTGCGCCAGCCTCAACGCCTATGGGCTTCCCCGGGGTGGGTTGCCCCCCCCCCCCCCCCCGGTGAACTCCCGGAACCCATTCGTCATTCCCAGTACATTCCCTGTAACTCCGAAAACCTTCCGGTAATCAAATGAGGTCATCCTATATATCAATCTTCATTTCCGGACCATTCCGGAAACCCTCGTGACGTCCGTGATCTCATCGGGGACTCCGAACAATATTCGGTAACCAACCATATAACTCAAATACGCATAAAACAACGTCGAACCTTAAGTGTGCAGACCCTGGGGGTTCGAGAACTATGTAGACATGACCCGAGAGACTCCTCGGTCAATATCCAATAGGGGGACCTGGATGCCCATATTGGATCCTACATATTCTACGAAGATCTTATCGTTTCAACCTCAGTGCCAAGGATTCATATAATCCCGTATGTCATTCCCTTTGTCCTTCGGTATGTTACTTGCCCGAGATTCGATCGTCAGTATCCGCATACCTATTTCAATCTCGTTTACCAGCAAGTCTCTTTACTCGTTCCTTAATACAAGATCCCGCAACTTACACTAAGTTACATTTCTTGCAAGGCTTGTGTGTGATGTTGTATTACCGAGTGGGCCCCGAGATACCTCTCCGTCACACGGAGTGACAAATCCCAGTCTTGATCCATACTAACTCAACTATCACCTTCGGAGATACCTGTAGAGCATCTTTATAGTCACCCAGTTACGTTGCGACGTTTGATACACACAAAGTATTTCTCTGGTGTCAGTGAGTTATATGATCTCATGTTCATAGGAACAAATACTTGACACGCAGAAAACAGTAGCAACAAAATGACACGATCAACATGCTACGTCTATTAGTTTGGGTCTAGTCCATCACGTGATTCTCCTAATGACGTGATCCAGTTATCAAGCAACAACACCTTGTTCATAATCAGAAGACACTGACTATCTTTGATCAACTGGCTAGCCAACTAGAGGCTTGCTAGGGACAGTGTTTTGTCTATGTATCCACACATGTAAATGAGTCTTCATTCAATACAATTATAGGATGGATAATAAACGATTATCTTGATACTGGAATTATAATAATAACTATATTTGTTATTGCCTCTAGGGCATAATTCCAACAGTCTCCCACTTGCACTAGAGTCAATAATCTAGCCCTCACATCATCATGCGAATTACATTGTAATAAATCTAACACCCATACAGTTCTGGTGTTGATCATGCTTTGGCCGTGGATGAGGTTTAGTCAGCGGGTCTGCTACATTCAGATCCGTGTGCACTTTGCATACATGTACGTCCTCCCCTTCGACGTAGTCGCGGATGAGGTTGAAGCGTCATTTGATGTGTCTGGAATTCTTGTGAAACCGTGGTTCCTTTGCTAAGGCAATGGCACCCGTGTTGTCAGAGAACAAGGTTATTGGATTCAGTGCGCTTGGCACCACTCCAAGATCCGTCATGAACTGCTTCATCCAGACACCCTCCTTAGCCGCCTCCGAGGCAGCCATGTACTCCGCTTCACATGTAGAATCTGCTACGACGCTTTGCTTGGAACTGCACCAGCTTACCGCACCCCCATTAAGAATAAATACGTATCCGGTTTGCGACTTAGAGTCGTCCGGATCTATGTCAAAGCTTGCATCGACGTACCCTTTTACGGCGAGCTCTTCGTCACCTCCATACACGAGAAACATCTCCTTGGTCCTTTTCAGGTACTTCAGGATATTCTTGACCGCCGTCCAGTGATCCACTCCTGGATTACTCTGGAACCTACCTGCCATACTTATGGCCAGGATAACGTCCGGTCTAGTGCACAACATTGCATACATGATAGAACCTATGGCTGAAGCATAGGGGACGGAGCGCATATGCTCTCTATCTTCATCAGTTGCTGGGCACTGAGTCTTACTCAATCTCGTACCTTGTAAAACTAGCAAGAACCCCTTCTTGGACTGTTCCATTTTGAACCTCTTCAAAACTTTGTCAAGGTATGTGCTTTGTGAAAGTCCTATCAGGCGTTTTGATCTATCCCTATAGATCTTAATGCCTAGAATGTAAGCAGCTTCTCCTAGGTCCTTCATAGAGAAACTTTTATTCAAGTAATCCTTTATGCTCTGCAAAAACTCTACGTTGTTTCCAATCAGCAATACGTCATCCACATATAATATTAGAAACGCCACAGAGCTCCTACTCACTTTCTTGTAAATACAAGATTCTCCAACCACTTGTATAAACCCAAATGCTTTGATCACCTCATCAAAGCGTTTGTTCCAACTCCGAGATGCTTGCACCAGTCCATAAATGGATCGCTGGAGCTTGCACACCTTGTTAGCATTCTTAGGATCGACAAAACCTTCGGGTTGCATCATATACAATTCTTCCTTAAGGAAACCGTTAAGGAACGCCGTTTTAACATCCATCTGCCAGATTTCATAATCTAAAAATGCAGCTATTGCTAACATGATTCTGACGGACTTAAGCATCGCTACGGGTGAGAATGTCTTATCGTAGTCAACTCCTTGAACTTGTGAAAAACCCTTTGCCACAAGTCGAGCTTTATAAACGGTCACATTGCCGTCAGTCCGTCTTCCTCTTAAAGATCCATTTGTTCTGAATAGCCTTGCGGCCCTCAGGTAGTACCTCCAAAGTCCACACTTTCTTCTCATACATGGATCCTATCTCGGACTTCATGGCTTCTAGCCATTTGTTGGAATCTGGGCCCACCATTGCTTCTTCATAATTTGCAGGTTCATTGTTGTCCAACAACATGATTGATAAGACAGGATTACCGTAACACTCTGGAGTAGCACGTGGTCTCGTCGACCTGCGTGGTTCGACAGAAACTTGAACCGGAGTTTCATGATCATTATCATTAACTTCCTCCTCAACCGGCGTCGCAACGACACAGGTTTCCCCTTGCCCTGCGCCACCATCCAGAGGTATGAGAGGTTCGACAACCTCGTCAAGTTCTATCTTCCTCCCACTCAATTCTCTCGAGAGAAACTCCTTCTCTAGAAAAGCTCCGTTTTTAGCAACAAACACTTTGCCCTCGGATTTGAGATAGAAGGTGTACCCAACTGTGTCTTTTGGGTAACCTATGAAGACACACTTTTCCGCCTTGGGTTCCACCTTTTCAGGCTGAAGCTTTTTGACATAAGCATCACATCCCCAAACTTTAAGAAACGAAAACTTTGGCCTTTTGCCTTACCACAGTTCGTATGGTGTCGTCTTAACGGATTTTGATGGTGCCCTATTTAAAGTGAATGCAGCTGTTTCTAATGCATAACCCCAAAATGATAACGGCAAATCGGTAAGAGACATCATAGATCGCACCATCTCTAACAAAGTACGATTACGATGTTCGGACACACCATTACGCTGTGGTGTTCCAGGCGGTGTCAACTGTGAAACAATTCCACATTGTCTTAAGTGAGCACCAAACTCGAAACTCAGATATTCACCCCCATGATCAGACCGTAGGAACTTGATCTTCTTGTTACGATGATTTTCAACTTCACTCTGAAATTGCTTGAACTTTTCAAATGTTTCAGACTTGTGCTTCATCAAGTAGACATAACCATATCTACTCAAATCGTCAGTGAAGGTGAGAAAATAACGATATCCGCCGCGTGCCTCCACGCTCATCGGACCACACACATCGGTATGTACGATTTCCAACAAGTCACTTGCATGCTCCATTGTTCCGGAGAACGGAGTCTTAGTCATCTTGCCCATGAGGCATGGTTCGCACGTGTCAAGTGAATCCAAGTCAAGTGACTCCAAAAGTCCATCAGCATGGAGATTCTTCATGCGCTATACACCAATATGACCTAAGCGGCAGTGCCACAAAAATATGGCGCTATCATTGTTAACTCTAACTCTTTTGGTCTCAATGTTATGTATGTGTGTATCGCTATCAAGATTCAATATGAACAATCCTCTCACATTGGGTGCATGACCATAAAAGATGTTACTCATAGAAATAGAACAACCATTATTCTCTGACTTAAAAGAGTAACCGTCTCGCAATAAACAAGATGCTGATATAATGTTCATGCTCAACACAGGCACTAAATAACAATGATTTAAGTTCATAACTAATCCTGATGGTAACTGAAGTGAAACTGTGCCGACGGCGATTGCATCAACCTTGGAACCATTTCCTACGCGCATCGTCACTTCATCTTTCGCCAGCCTTCGTCTATTCGGCAGTTCCTGTTTCGAGTTGCAAATATGAGCAACAGAAACAGTATCGAATACCCAGGCACTACTACGAGAGCCGGTTAAGTACACATCAATAACATGTATATCAAATATACCTGATTTTTCTTTGGCCGCCTTCTTATCTGCCAGATACTTGGGGCAATTGCGCTTCCAGTGACCCATACCCTTGCAATAGTAATACTCTGTTTCACGCTTAGGTCCAGCTTTGGGTTTCTTCGTCGGATTGGCAACAGGCTTGCCGCTCTTCCTTGAATTACCCTTCTTGCCTTTGCCGTTTCTCTTGAAACTAGTGGTCTTATTCACCATCAACACTTGATGCTCTTTACGGAGTTCAGACTCTGCGACTTTCAGCATCGCAAACAACTCGCCGGGAGACTTGTTCATCTCTTGCATGTTGTAGTTCAACACAAAGCCTTTATAGCTTGGCGGCAGTGATTGAAGGATTCTGTCAGTGATAGCCTCTTGAGGGAGTTCAATCCCCAGCTCAGCTAGACGGTATGAGTACCCAGACATTTTGAGCACATGTTCATTGACAGACGAGTTTTCCTCCATCTTGCAAGCATAGAATTTATCGGAGGTCTCATACCTCTCGATCCAGGCGTTCTTCTGAAAGATAAACTTCAACTCCTGGAACATCTCAAATGCTCCATGACACTCCAAGCGACGTTGAAGCCCCGGTTCTAAGCCATACAAGACTGCACATTGAACTACTGAGTAGTCCTCCTTACGTGCTAACCAAGCATTCTTAACATCCTGATCAGCCGTAGCGGGTGGTTCATCTCCTAGCGCAGCATTAAGGACATAATCCTTCTTCCCACCTTGTAAGATTAGCTTAAGATTACGAGCCCAGTCTACAAAGTTGCTTCCATCATCTTTCAACTTAGCTTTCTCTAGGAACGTATTAAAATTCAGGGTGACTGTCGCGTGAGCCATGATCTACAACACAAATATATTCAAAGTGGACTTAGACTATGTTCAAGATAATTAGAGTTTAACTTAATCAAATTATTCGCTAAACTCCCACTCAAAAAGTACATCTCTAGTCACTTGAGTGGTTCATGATCCACTTACACTAGCTCAAGTCCGATCATCACGTGAGTTGAGTATAGTTTCAGTAGTAAGCATCCCTATGCTAATCATATCATCTATATGATTCATGATCGACCTTTCGGTCTCATGTGTTCCGAGGCCATGTCTGCACATGCTAGGCTCGTCAAGCTTAACCCGAGTGTTCCGCGTGCGCAACTATTTTGCACCCGTTGTATGTGAACGTTGAGTCTATCACACCCGATCATCACGTGGTGTCTCGAAATGACGAACTGTAGCAATGGTGCACAGTCGGGGAGAACACAATTTCGTCTTGAAATTTTAGTGAGAGATCACCTCATAATGCTACCGTCGTTCTAAGCAAAATAAGGTGCATAAAAGGATTAACATCACATGCAATTCATAAGTGACATGATATGGCCATCATCACGTGCTTCTTGATCTCCATCACCAAAGCACCGGCACGATCTTCTTGTCACCGGAGCCACACCATGATCTCCATCAACGTGTTGCCATCGGGGTTGTCGTGCTACTCATGCTATTACTACTAAAGCTACATCCTAGCAAAATAGTAAATGCATCTGCAGCACAAACGTTAGTAAAAAGACAACCCTATGGCTCCTGCCGGTTGCTGTACCATCGACGTGCAAGTCGATATTATCTATTACAACATGATCATCTCATACATCCAATATATCACATCACATCGTTGGCCATATCACATCACAAGCATACCCTGCAAAAACAAGTTAGACGTCCTCTAATTTTGTTGTTGTATGTTTTACGTGGTGACCACGGGTATCTAGTGACCACGGGTATCTAGTAGGAGATATATGAGTTGCTATTTAACCTCATCCAAGGACCTCCTCGGTCAAATCCGATTCAACTAAAGTTGGAGAAACCGACACTTGCCAGTCATCTTTGAGCAACGGGGTTACTCGTAGCGATGAAACCAGTCTCTCGTAAGCGTACGAGTAATGTCGGTCCAAGCCGCTTCAATCCAACAATACCGCGGAATCAAGAAAAGAGTAAGGAGGGCAGCAAAACGCACATCACCGCCCACAAAAACTTTGGTGTTCTACTCGAGAATACATCTATGCATGAACCTGGCTCATGATGCCACTGTTGGGGAACGTCGCATGGGAAACAAAAAATTTCCTACGCGCACGAAGACCTATCATGGTGATGTCCATCTACGAGAGGGGATGAGTGATGTACGTACCTTGTAGACCGTACAGCAGAAGCGTTAGAGAAAGCGGTTGATGTAGTGGAACGTCCTCACGTCCCTCGATACGCCCCGCGAACAATCCCGCGATCAGTCCCACGATCTAGTCCCGAACGGACGGCACCTCCACGTTCAGCACACGTACAGCTCGACGATGATCTCGGCCTTCTTGATCCAGCAAGAGAGACGGAGAGGTAGAAGAGTTCTCCGGCAGCGTGAAGGCGCTCCGGAGGTTGGTGATGACCTTGTCTCAGCAGGGCTCCGCCAGAGCTCCGCAGAAACGCGATCTAGAGGAAAAACCGTGGAGGTATGTGGTCGGGCTGCCATGGAAAAGTTGTCTCAAATCAGCCCTAAAACCTCCGTATATATAGGTGGGAGAGGGGGGGCCTTGCCTTGGGGCTCAAGGAGCCCCAAGGGGGTCGGCTGAGCCAAGGGGGGAAGGTCTCCCCCCCCCCCAAACCGAGTTGGACTTGGTTTGGTGGGTGGGAGTCCTTCCTTCCCTTCCCACCTCCTCTTTTTTTTTCTTTCTCTTTGATTTTTCTTCCGATGCGCATAGGGCCCCTTTTGGGCTGTCCCACCAGCCCACTAAGGGCTGGTGCGCCACCCTCAAGGCCTATGGGCTTCCCCGGGGTGGGTTGCCCCCCCCCCCCCCCGGTGAACTCCCGGAACCCATTCGTCATTCCCGGTACATTCCCGGTAACTCCGAAAACCTTCCGGTAATCAAATGAGGTCATCCTATATATCAATCTTCGTTTTCGGACCATTTCGGAAACCCTCATGACGTCCGTGATCTCATCCGGGACTCCGAATAACATTCGGTAACCAACCATATAACTCAAATACGCATAAAACAACGTCGAACCTTAAGTGTGCAGACCTTGCGGGTTCGAGAACTATGTAGACATGACCCGAGAGACTCCTCGGTCAATATCCAATAGCGGGACCTGGATGCCCATATTGGATCCTACATATTCTACGAAGATCTTATCGTTTGAACGTCAGTGCCAAGGATTCATATAATCCCGTATGTCATTCCCTTTGTCCTTCGGTATGTTACTTGCCCGAGATTCGATCGTCAGTATCCGCATACCTATTTCAATCTCGTTTACCGGCAAGTCTCTTTACTCGTTCCGTAATACAAGATCCCACAACTTACACTAAGTTACATTGCTTGCAAGGCTTGTGTGTGATGTTGTATTACCGAGTGGGCCCCGAGATACCTCTCCGTCACACGGAGTGACAAATCCCAGTCTTGATCCATACTAACTCAACTAACACCTTCGGAGATACCTGTAGAGCATCTTTATAGTCACCCAGTTACGTTGCGACGTTTGATACACACAAAGTATTCCTCTGGTGTCAGTGAGTTATATGATCTCATGGTCATAGGAACAAATACTTGACACGCAGAGAACAGTAGCAACAAAATGACACGATCAACATGCTACGTCTATTAGTTTGGGTCTAGTCCATCACGTGATTCTCCTTATGACGTGATCCAGTTATCAAGCAACAACACCTTGTTCATAATCAGAAGACACTGACTATCTTTGATCAACTGGCTAGCCAACTAGAGGCTTGCTAGGGACAGTGTTTTGTCTATGTATCCACACATGTAAATGAGTCTTCATTCAATACAATTATAGCATGGATAATAAACGATTATCTTGATACAGGAATTATAATAATAACTATATTTATTATTGCCTCTAGGGCATAATTCCAACAATACGTAGAGGCCATATTAAAACACCTACACCCCGTGAGCAAATTAGAGTTGAACCTAGCATTCCTATTATCAAAGATCTTCTGTCCGACGATGTTGAAGGACATAATATTCACTTCTGTGAAGATGCTGCTAGAATTGCCAAACCTTACGCTAGAGACAAACATAGGCGTGTTATTGGCATGCCTGTGGTTTCTGTTAAGATAGGAGATCATTGTTATCATGGTTTATGTGACGTGAGTGCTAGTGTTAGTGCAATACCTCAACCCTTATACGATGAAATCAAAGATGAGATTGCACCTGTTGAGATAGAGCCTATTGATGTCACTATTCAACTTGCCAATAGAGATACTATCTTCCCTGTGGGAATTGTTAGGGATGTTGAAGTCTTGTGTGGTAAAACGAAGTGTGGGGACCCCGACTAGCATGTCGAGTTCGCCTTGCCCAGTGACCCCAAGGATCAATGTTCAGTGAACACAGATACTGAATAATAGAGTCTTACATCCAAGTACCGAAGTTATTACATCAAACGACCAGAAGGTCGGGTTCAAGAGCGAGGCCTAAGCCAAATTAAACAGATACATCGAGTAGCAGAAACTTGTAAGGGCTAAGCGGTGCCCATGCCATCAAGCCTACACCAACAGGCATTCTGACTTGGAAGCGTCCTAGATCGCAGGTTCATCTCCGACGGCGTACTCGTCGCCAAACTCCGGTCCTTCCATGTCTGGTCAATAATATAACCAGTGGCAAGACAATGAGTACTTTGAATGTACTCGCAAACAGGCCGTGATATGAACATTGATAGCGAAGAATAAAAGTAACATGTATCTATTGTGGAATGCAATTTGGTGGAATGATCAGGTATATGCAACAAGTTAAAGAACTACTCTTGAAGAACAGGTTACGGAAATCGACATATCTGCTAAGGGTTGAACCATCCGGGTTCACCCTATATGCCAAGTCATCGGACTTGTCATAACCTCAATTTATTAATGAGGGCTAAACCATCCGGGTTTACCCTAGATGCCAAGTCATCGAACTTGGTCATATTATTACTCTCATAACAACACCTTTTTAACACCACACACACACACACACTAGGTTTATGCGGAAACGCTGGACGTAGTTTAAGAAGCACCACCCAACTGTCCTTGACTGTGGACACGGTTATTCGAATAGTTTACACTCTGCAGAGGTAGTACACAGGACCCACGAGAAACGGGAAACTTCCGCGTCATCCACGACTTGCGGTATATCACATATACCCGAGGTAAGTACCCAATCATCATCTTTCCCCTGACGATACTAGACAAAGAGGTCGACTCGATTGGTACCCAGCCCACATGTTGTACGTCTTACGAGCATCGACTTTGGACAGTATCAACCATGCGGGGACCAACGGTGTGCCTGGAACTCATAATAATGGCATAGTCGTCCTACCTGACACGACACCATCACGAGAGTGACACCGATCACTCCCGCCGCTAGTAATGTGGCTCTTTGCTAGTACCGACCAGAGTAATCAACAAAGCCCCGTCCCATAAAGGGGTATCATGGTCGTACTGGTAAGGTTGGGACGGTCGACACATCATAAATCCAATCCCATTTTCGAAACCACACAAGCAAAATACCCGGTGCACCACTTCTCCAAAAGTGGCCACCAACTCATCATCACCCTCGGGCATTAGTGGCACCCGACGGGGTTTTCATAAACTCTTGATTTAACTCATCATCATGCTTGTGATAATATGCTTTTACTTTACTTGTCAACATGGTATTAACACGACCCTCAAGGGGTAGAGTCAAGCTCAGTGTAATGATCTTACTCTACTAGTTAGCATGACAGTAGCGTGATCCTCATAGACGGTAGGGTCAAGCTCATCATGCTTGTGCTCCGAGGAGCCATATGAATAACATTACTATCATGCAAGGGCTTTGAAGAAGCCTCCGGTGCCATCACCACGATGATGAACCGGCATCGTGATCACATGCAACGGGAAAATACCAACTATACTAGCATGCAATAATGTTTATGATCAAGTCATGGTCAAATGCTGCTTGCCTTGGTCAGCTAGGTATCCGGGTTCTTCGAGGTCTTCCGCTCCGGATCCTCCATCACTCGGTAACTCTAACGTCGAGAAAGGAATAAATAAATAATAGCTCACACCAAAACAGATCACAAGGTGCTTTTAAAAATGTTGCAAATCTTGAATAAATTCAGTTTATTATTTTTGGAAAATGTTTCCTATGGTTTTTATTAGCTAAGCATATTTATTTAAAAGCAAACAGGAGCAAACAAATGCTTTTAATATCATTTTATTATACCAAAACAGTTTCTGTTTTTGATAAATGTCAAACTCGACAGAATCAATTACTACACATTTTTAGAAAATTGTTGGTGGAAGAATCATATTTTTCTACTGGCTAAATATTTTTATAAAAATCATTTAAGCTGCAGGTTAAAAATAAAAGAAAAAGGCCACGGGGGAGACCCAGCCGGCCCAGCCAGCAGACCGGCCACCAGGCGCGCGCGGGCCAGGTTCAAACCTGACATGCGGGCCCCTGGGGTCAGTGTCAGCGGCAGCGTGCGTTGGCTGCCCAGGACACCGACAGGTGGGCTCCACCTATCAGGTCCTTCTCCTACCTCCAGGCAGAGAGGTTCAGACGGACGCCGGCGAGGCTACCGTTGCCCTCATGCAAATCTAGGAGCGGGAATGGGTCCCTTGTTCCTCCGCCTACCTGCTCGTGGTCGGGACGACACCGGAGGTAGTCTGGGTCGCCGACGAAGAGGTGATCGTGGCGGAAGGGTTTCGGGTTGGCGTCGAGCTAGTGGCTAGGGGCACGGATTCGCTCGGGGAAGTTGGGGGAAATGATCATGGCGTCAAGGGGAGTGCAATGGGAGGTCCGGCGGCGCAGGAGCCGGCATGTAGCCGGAGATCGACCAGAGCTCCGAGGCGGAGGGGCCTCGGTCGATCTCGAGCACCGGGGCTCTGCGAGCTCGATTGGGCGGCTAGGGGGAGTCTAGTGGTTATGCTGAAGCTGCCTGGGGGGTGCTGGGGTGCCGGGGGACCTATTTATAGGCCAGCGGCAGTGAGCCGACTCGGGCGCGCCGGTGACTCACCGTGGTGAGCGTGCGTGCTGGCCATGAAACCATGGGTTCGGGACATGGTTTAGGACCTCCTGATGCATCGTCCGCAGAGGGAAAGCGAGTGGGGTCGAGCCGCAGCGACCGTGCATGCTCGACCGCGTCGGGCGCGCGCGGGCATGCGTCATCTGAGCTCTTGCGCGAGGAGAGGGGGTCCCTGATGGTAGCTTTGCACTGAATGGCTGTCGAGGGAGCGTTTGGACATTACTGGAGGGGCTGGAACTGGCCGGGGCGACGTCCCCTTGTTGGAGGATCTCTGTAGCGCGCCCAGAGCGCAGTTTTGGCATGCCACGGCATGCTGGCGCGCTCTGGGGCACTTGGGACGTGTCCTCCATGTCCTGAGTGTTGCTGGGAGTGTGCCTAGCCGTTGTGTGTTAGTGGGAGCACGAGCTGGTCAAAGGAGGCAAGGAACACCAGTGTTGCCAGTACTGGCCTGCGGCTCAAATTGAACATCTTGTCACTTGTGCTTGGAGTTGGGGAGGGGCTGGTTGACTGGGTGCTCAGGGTGTTCTGGGGCTCTAACTCACCAAGTTTGGGGCTTTGCCATTGGGTAAAACAGTGGCTAGGAGGGTTTTTACCTTCCTGTCAGTAGCTGTTCGACAATTATTTGGGGTGCTTCCACTCCACCACTCGAACTGAAACTTAACAGGTTTGGTCTTGGGGTAAAAACATGGGGTTTCACCAAATTTGAGCTCCATTGAACAAGTTTAGCTTTATAAACTTGAAAATGCCTCAAAATGACCAGTATTGTCCTTTACAAAGGAAGTGTGGCCAATCAGAGTCTCACAAATCCCATCTTTGGTGTGGAGTCCTCATTTGGGGTGTCTAACACTTCTGCAAAGTTTCAGCTCCATTGGAGAAACTTTGCAATGTAGAGTTGTTCCAACTCTTCTCTGGACAGAGAGGGTTTTGGGCTCATTAGGTGCACTTCCCCACCTTGGATCAAGGTGAGATTTTATGTGAGCACCTAATATGCCTTGGGAGGACTCCTGTAATTTGATGGGAATTTATTGAGATCATTTCCTTTTGAAACCTCTCAAAAAGCTAAAACAGACAGAAATGGTTTTCAGGGTTTTACTCAAATAATATTAATATAAAATAGGGTTGAAAATCTTATATATGGAAAATATATGTCCTTCTGAGCTTCCATGAATTTACTCATAATTTTCTAAGGCAGGAAAGCAATTTTCCTTGTGGGAATATCATTCCTGGCCTTAGAAACAAACATAAATATAAAATAGGAAAATAATATTTTAAATCACCAATTAATGTTTTTAATGAATGAAAATAATATCTGGATCAGATCACCAACTTTGGTTGGAAGTGCCACTTGGCTTCATGAGCTAGTAGTGTATCCCAACATGATGAAGGTGATCTTGATATAAAGGAAAAAGGGTTTTTGAAGAGAGCAAAATAATAAGTTTTTCATGGGTTTGAATCATCAAGCAAGCAAGCATTCACTCATACAAGGGCTGACATTGCACTCACAACATTATTTCAAAAAGTTTTAACAAGCTCTGATTTTTGCAACATAAAAATACTTGTGATGAAAAACAGGGTGTGACAGACCTATCCCTCTTACAAGAATCTCGTCCCCGAGATTCCTAAGCTAAGCTTTAAATAGCTCGGGAAATGCTGATCGGAGATAGTCTTCACGTTCCCACGTGGCTTCTGCTTCGGTATGGCTGCTCCACTGAACCTTGAAAAACTTGATGGTGCGGCTTCTGGTGCAACGTTGGACTTCATCCAAAATGCGGATCGGTTTCTCGCGGTAGGTAAGGTCCGGTTGAAGGTCAATAGCTTGATGATCAATGTCCTTGTAAAGATCGGGACGGTTCGGCACTTGTAAACACTTCCGGAGTTGTGACACATGAAACACGTTGTGCACACCCGAAAGCTCAGGAGGTAGCTCCAACTTGTAAGCTACTTCCCCGCTCCTTGCCGTGATCTTCAAGGGTCCAATGAACCTGGGAGCTAGCTTCCCCTTGAGGTGGAAAGGCTTGGTCCCCTTGAGAGGCGTGACTCGCAAGTACACCTGGTCTCCGGGAACAAACTCCACATCTCTGTGGCGAGGGTCCGCATAGCTCTTCTGCCTTGACTTAGCTGCCTCCAAGTTCTCTCGGACAAGTTGAACCTTGTCCCCTACTTCCTGCAGTGCTTCTGGTCCGAAAACTAGTCCTTCACTGGTTTCAGACCAATTGAGCGGGGAGCGGCACTTCCGCCCATATAACGCTTCGAATGGGGCCATCTGAAGACTGGACTGGTAGTTGTTGTTGTAAGAAAACTCAGCAAACGGCAGGCAATCTTTCCACTTGGCACCATGAGCCAAAACACAGGTGCGGAGCATGTCCTCAAGTATCTGGTTTACCCTCTCGGTCTGTCCGCCCGTTTGCGGGTGGAAAGTCGTACTGAAGGAGAGTTTGGTTCCGAGAGCTTCTTGAAACTTCTTCGAGAATCTTGAGGTGAATTGCGTGCCGCGGTCGGACACGATCTCCTTGGGAACTCCATGAAGACTCACCACTCGATGAAATTATAGACTGGCCAGCTGGCTGCCATCGTAGGTGGTGTTAACGGGGATGAAATGTGCCACCTTGGTCAAATGATCGACTATGACCCAAATGGAGTTATGACCCTTATTCGACCGGGGCAACCCGGTGATGAAGTACATGCCGTCTTTATCTCACTTCCATTCTGGCACTAGAAGAGGTTGCAGCAATCCAGCAGGGCGCTGGAGTTCAGCCTTGACTCGCTGGCATACATCGCATTTAGCGATATAGGAGCCAATTTCCCTCTTCATGCCATGCCACCAGAATCGTTCTCGGAGGTCTTGGTACATCTTGGTACCACCTGGGTGGATAGAGTACGGTGTGTCATGAGCCTCTTGCAGGATCAAGTCCTTAAGTTCGACCTTGTTAGGTACGCATAAGCGCTTCCCGTACCACAGTACTCCTTGCTCATCAATCGAGAATCCTGGGGCTTTGCCTTCTCACGCCTTCCTCGTGAGGCCTTCGATACTCTTGTGTCCCTTCTGGGCTTCCTTGATGTCGTCTTCCAGAGTAGGCTTGACTTCGAGGTTGGCTAGGTGTCGTGGGTATAAGTCTGACAGTAGATGTGTAGGGTACGAAAGGATGGGCAGAGCCTTAGCTACGGCGAGGTTGTATGAGTTCAGGCCCCTCTGCGGTGGAGGTAATAGCCCTACGTCTCAGTGCTCTGGGAGCTTGTTGTCGAGTGGAATATAGAATACAGTGAATTGCTAACCCCTGCACCAGTGGGGGAGGGTGGCTTATGTAGAGTGCGCTGCCCTCCACAACGGTTCGGTGCACAGGGGTGGAGTAGTGGCAAATAATGCCTACGTTACAAGTAACGTACGTCTTAAATGCTAATAAAGGCACATGGAAACGTATGACCGTTTCCCTCGAGGGGGGTTACGATGCACAGAATGGAATCCAGTCGGTTAGTTTGATAAACTCCGAATGCTAATCTCCGACTGGATGGTCGAGGATCTGTTACCGACTGGATGAAGGGAACTCCTTAGTTCAGTCGGAACTGACTAAGGGCCTTGTCCCTTATGAGGGGTAGTCCTTGGGTTGGACCTACAGGGTAGGCCTATGACCCTACCCTAGGACTATAACCCCATCATTAGTCCCCGAATGGATTGGGGTTGGAACGACGAAGCGATGCTTGAAGTTTGGATCCGACTGGAACGAATGTGACTTTGGCGTTGCTTGCCTCGATCCATTTTATCTTTTCTGACCAACGATCCGAGTGGAAGTATTTGTGGAACAAACTATCGGAAACCGAGTGCTTCCATGGTATCTCCTGACGTGACCAGTCAACTGACAGCGGCGGATTTCCCGGGATCCTCAAATTTCGGTTACCGCGCGCTCAGCGGGGATGACGACATCGCGCTCGAGTAGCGCCTGACGCCTCGATTCCCGTGCCTTCATCTTCTCCACTGATATCGCCGCGGTTGGTCGGGGGATAAGGTTTCGAGGCCACTTGCCAGTGACCCAGTCGGAACCTTACTTAAACCTCGGCGGTGAGGGTTTTTTCGTTACGCTCGCCTGACATCTAGCCTTTGCTCGGCTTCCTTCGCCATCCTCTGCGCACCCCGAGCTTCTTCCTTCTCCTCTCTCCTCATGGATTCGCAGCTTCCGCCATAACAAAGGGGCAAACTAGCAAGCTAGAGGCACGGAAGAAGAGGGGGAAGGCGGCGGCTCCTGCGCGGAAGCAGCGAGCGCTACCGGCGGGGTGGATCCAGGGGGACTTCCTCCCCTCCACGGTGACGGACGGGGACCTGCTAGAGCTGGTGGAGCACGGGATGATCGTGCACAAGTTGTGGAGGTTGCCGGCGGAGGGTGAGACCGAGCCGACGCCTCGGGAGGGGGAGCGTGTCCTGCTGCTCAGCCATGTGCATCGAGGTTTCTCCCTGCCCCCACATCCTTTCTTCAAAGGCATAATGAACCACTTCGGGGTGCAGCTCAACCACTTTCCCCCGAATGCCATAGCTCATCTCTCTGCTTTCGTAGTCTTGTGCGAGTGCTTCATCGGCTGTCCTCCCCATTGGGGGCTTTTCAAACATATCTTCTCTGCTAGATCCCAAACTATCAAACGACTTAATCAGTCGGATGATAAGACTCACCTTCTCCAGCTCTGCGGAGGCTTAGGCTTCCAAAAGAAGAGCAAAAGTAGTTATCCTGCTCTTCAGCTGAGTGAATCGGTTAGGAACTGGCACTCAACATGGTTCTACTGCTAGGACATTGCTAGCCCGAATGCCACGACAGGGTTGCCTCCTTTTAGCTTAGATCGACCAGCTCCGCCTAAGCAGCTCGCGCTCACGAAGGCGGAGAAGATCGATATCCAGCCTCTGGTCGACGCACTCGTAGATGTCATCAGAAAGGGAGTCACCGGCATAGACTTGCTGGAGGTTTTCCTCGGTCGGTGCATCCAACCACTGCAGGCCCGACACCACGCCATGTGGCACTACAAGGGGCCCAAAGACTCCACTCGGACCAACGTCATGAGCGTGACCGAGGAGACGGTGGCGTCGTGGGTGCTCCAGATCACACGCGCCTGTGAGAACCCAAGAGGGTCCCGGCGAGTGAGGGCTTTCTGCACGGACAGTCCTCCTCCGAACCAGGTGAGTACAACTTGTCGGGTGCACATAACTGTCTTAGTTTTATCGCTTTCTTGAATCTCTGTCTGACGCCTGATGTCGTCGACTGTATTTTATGCAGAAGTGGACCAACTGGTTCTCCCCTGTCTCGAACGGGAACCCGGCCGAGGAGGAGGAGGAGGGCAGCCAGGAGGGCAGCGTGGAGAGCGTCGAGTATGTCTCCGACAGTGGGTAGACGGAGGAAGAGTCTAGTGAATAGGAGGAGGAAGACGAAGAGCAGGACTCGCCACCCCCGCCGCCAGAGCATCGAACCAAGCGCCGACATGAACCTGTAGCTCTCTCGGCCCTTCCAGCATCCTCGAGTGCTCCGCCAACTGCTCCTACGGTTCCCAGTGCCCCGTCAACTGTTCCCGGGGGTCCGAGTGCTCGGAGCACCAAGAGGGCCAGGGACGCTGCTACTGAGCTTGCGGGTCAGCCTTCCAAGGTGGCCAAACCGAGGAGATCTAAACCTCGGAAGGCTTTGCCGCGGATGAGGGTCAACGTTCCCGTCACCTCAACGTAAGTGCATTGTTCTTCTAACTTCTTCTGATATTCGATTGGACTCCTGTTTATTCGTCGAATGAATTTCACTCGACAGAGTTGCTACCTCTGCCACCTCCCCGGCACGCCAGGGGGATGACCCCATGGACATGGACAATGTCGTCTCGTCCCATCCAGGTGCGTCGTAGCGATTCCGAGAGTTTACATTATCGCATCACGAATTCTGTCTTCGGTCTTGCCCCTTTCTTTTTCTGAGATCTCACGCCGTTCGGTCGGGTTTCTCTCAGGGGCGATTTATGTAGATGAGGGTGACCAAGGAAGGTTTGAGCAAGCTGCGGTGCCTGTCCTTGAGGTTGTTCCGCCAGCTACTGCTCTCGCCGCGGACGCGCCGCCGACTGAAGCGATGCCATCGACTGAAACGGCGCTGGTTGCTGCTGAATCGACTGGAGCGGGCCTTGGGATGCCTAAGGAGCCTCCAACGATGCCAGGCTCGTCGAACGTCGAGTACAACGTCCAGCGCCTCCCGGAAGACCAGGTGGGAGCGGCCAAGGGGTCCATGGTGCAGGCGGAGCTAATGGCGGGAGAAGCCAAGAAGGCATACGACTCCATCGCGTCCCTGTACCAGCGAAGCTTGGAACTGCGGGACGATATCCGAGTAAGTGGGCTAGTAAGTATTTACTTTTCTCTTGTAACCCACTGGGTGTGCTCGGATATCGTTTGATTTTTGCAATGGGTTCACTCTTAGTGAACCCAGTGGGTGTAGTCCCCGAGACTTCTGTCGAGTGCTTGCACCGGCAGTTGTCTTTATACACATTGTCTTTGACCTGAGCAGATCCAAAATTAATCTATTCGAATGCTAACAATTGGGGCACTCGGAGTGCACTTACTGTATGAGTCCCCGAGAGTAACTTTACTCAGGTCGGGTAGTAGTAGCCTCATAGGCTTAGGTGTTGTCATGTAGCTCAATAGGGCCTGAGACCGTTGTCGACTGCTTGCGTCGGCAGGGGTCTGAAGAGCTTAGGCTTTTTATTGTTGGATTTGTCTGATCGTCTCTTGGCACTGGCTGGAAGAAAACTTGCGAGATGGGGACAGCGTACGAGACTCTTAGGGCTGAAAAGGTTCAGTTTGCTGGTGAGCTGGATGTGGCACTGGTTGCAATGGCTGGTATGAAGGACGTTCTAGCGGAACGAGAGAAGTCGTTGGAGCAGGCCCGTGAAGCAAACAAGGCACTGACTGCTGAAGTGGATAAGATGAAGGCGCATAGGTCGGAGCTGATGGGACAAATGAAGGTGCTGAACATGCGGTGTATAGCGCAGGAAAAGTATGTCAGTGACTGGGCCGGCAGATGATAACGCTTCTGGGTGGTAAGTACTGGTTTTCCCAGTGCTTGTGGTATTTGCATTTCACTCGATGCTTATTGTTTGCTCGTCCTGTCTTTGCAGATTTTTACATGGACGCTTAGGCTGAAGCAGCTGACGTTGAGCGGTCGATTCTTGAGAACATTCCACTCAGCGATGACGCCAATCGAGATCTGCTCCGAGCACACATTTCCCTGGGCAAAGTTGGTCCTTTCATCGGTCGACTGAGAGAAGTCGTCGGCCGGATCGACAAGGAGCTTTGGCCTGAGGAAGAGTTTCGGCATGAGATGGAAGGCTTGATGACTTGGCTGGAGGAGGTCCCAAACCGAGTGCAGTCATGGAAGAAGTCTGCGGCTCGCTGTGGTGCGGACGTTGTGCTGTCTCTGGTCTGAGTGCATTGCAAGGAGGTGCGCGAAGAGAAGCTGAAAGCGTTGTAGGTCGCCAACACGAAGAAACTTCGATTTGAAGACTTCATGGAAACCTTCCTTGAGAGCGCCACCCGGATCGCCGATGGGATCGACCTGGACACCTTCGTAGAGCCCGCCAATCCTAGCGCCAGTCCGGACGATGCGTAAGAAAACTTTTACCTCGGTATGCCGAGTGTTGGTTGTAAGAAACTTTGGCCACTGTTGTTGGCCGTCACATTCTTGGTTCGGTGCGGGTAAGCTTGATCCGCACCGAGCCAACTATCTTTAGGTGAACTTCAAATTTGAACCAAATCTTTTGCTCTTCTGTTGCAATTGTGGGACGAGTTTTTGTATGGCGTTTCTTGGTGAAGCCAATGGCAAACATGCGGAGCATGTAAGTGTCAGTTGCCTTGACAGCTGCTTGAGTCTCTCTGAGGGTCTGCGGATTCTCCGAGTGGATCTGTAGGATACACTCGAAGGTAATAGAATACTTAGGCGATTCATGATCGCGGCTAAGTCGTCGAGTGCGACGGACATGCCGCACTCGGAGCGACTTGGTACTCATGTAATTGTCAGTGGTCTTGACATCCACATGAGCCTCAATGAGGGTCTGCTGAGTCTCCGAGTGGATCTGTAGGGTACACTCGAAGGCAATAGAGTACTTAGGCGATTCATGATCGGGGCTAAGTCGTCGAGTGCGACTGACAGGCCGCACTCGGAGCGAGTTGGTACTCATGTAATTGTCAGTGGTCTTGACATCCACATGAGCCTCAATGAGGGTCTGCTACTCATGTAATTGCCAGTGGTCTTGACATCCACATGAGCCTCAATGAGTGTCTGCTAAGTCCCCGAGTGAATCTGTAGGATACAGTCGCAGGAAGCTTTCTCATGTAAGCGATTCTTTATCGCCGTTAAGTCTTTGAGTGTGACGAGTAGTGCACGCTCGGAGAAAATTCATATTTAGGCGATTCTTGATCGCAGCTCAGTCCCCGAGTGCGATGTTTAGTGCACTCTTGGAGAAAGTTATTACTTAGGCGATTATGGATCGCAGCTAAATCTCCGAGTGCGACGTTTAGTGCACACTCGGAGAAAGTTATTTCTTAGGCGACTCTTGATCGCATCTAAGTCCCCGAGTGCGATGTTTAGTACACACTCGGAAAAATTTAGTACTTAGGCGATTCTTGATCGTAGCTAAGTCCCCGAGTGCGACGTTTAGTGCATACTCGGAGACAGTTATTACTTAGGCAATTCTTGATCGCAGCTAAGTCCCCGAGTGCGACGTTTAGTGCACACTCGGAGAAAGTCAGTACTTAGGCGATTCTGGATGCAGCTAAGTCCCCGAGTGCGACGTTTAGTGCACACTCGGAGAAAGTCAGTACTTAGGCGATTCTTGATTGCAGCTAAGACCCGAGTGCGACGTTTAGTGCACTCTCGGAGAAAGTTATTACTTAGGCGATTCTGGATCGCAGCTAAGTCTCCGAGTGCGACGTTTAGTACACACTCGGAGAAAGTTAGTACTTAGGCGATTCTTGATCGCAGCTAAGTCCCCGAGTGTGACCTTTAGTGCATACTCGGAGAAAGTTATTACTTAGGCGATTCTTGATTGCAGCTAAGTCCCCGAGTGTGAAGTTTAGTACACACTCGGAGAAAGTTATTACTTAGGCAATTCTTGATCGCAGCTAAGTCCCCGAGTGCGACGTTTAGTGCACACTCGGAGAAAGTCAGTACTTAGGTGATTCTGGATCGCAGCTAAGTCCCCGAGTGCGACGTTTAGTGCACACTCGGAGAAAGTCAGTACTTAGGCGATTCTTGATCGCAGCTAAGTCCCCGAGTGCGACGTTTAGTGCACACTCGGAGAAAGTCAGTACTTAGGCGATTCTGGATCGCAGCTAAGTCCCCGAGTGCGACATTTAGTGCACACTCGGAGAAAGTCAGTACTTAGGCGATTCTGGATCGCAGCTAAGTCCCCGAGTGCGACGTTTAGTGCACACTCGGAGAAAGTCAGTACTTAGGCGATTCTTGATCGCAGCTAAGTCTTTTTTTGAGACCAGAGTCTGCGGCCGTGGAAGAATTTTGAATCTGCAAAAGCTCAATCTTCTTTTTATTATTTCACCAATACTTGTTCTTTACATTGCTTCAGTCAACGGTCACGTGTAGAAGCGCTTCAGGAGATCTCCGTTCCATGCTCGCGGCTCGTCTGTCTCCCTGTCGATGTTGTAGAGTCTGTATGCTCCATTGTTCAGCATCTTGGAGATGATGAAGGGTCCCTCCCAGGCAGGAGCCAACTTGTGAGGTCTTTGCTGATCCACTCGAAGCACCACGTCGCCTGCTTGGAACGTGCGACTCCAGACGTGGCGTGCGTGAAAGCGCCGCAGATCTTGTTGATAAATGGTTGAGCGAGTCAGCGCCATCTCGCGCTCCTCTTCTAGAAGGTCCACTCCATCTTGCCTTGCTTGTTCAGCTTCAGCTTCGGAGAAGAGTTCGACTCGTGGGGCATTGTGAAGCAAGTCACTCGAAAGGACTGCTCCTGCTCCGTCAACGAGGAAGAACGGTGATCGCCCTGTAGATCTGTTCGGGGTTGTGCGGAGACCCCAAAGCACTGAAGGTAGCTCGGTGACCCATGCGCCAGCGGCATGTCCCACCTCTCGCAGGAGTCGGGGCTTTAATCCTTGCAAAATAAGTCCATTCGCCGGATCTGCTTGTCCGTTTGATTGAGGATGCGCCACGGATGCAAAATCCACTTGGATACCTTGGCTTGCACAGAAACCTTTGAATGTGTCCGAGTCAAAGTTTGTTCCGTTGTCCGTGATTATGCTGTGAGGTACCCCGAATCTGGAGATGATGTATTTGACAAAATTGATGGCTGTTAGGGCGTCGAGCTTCTTGATGGGCTTGGCTTCAATCCATTTTGTGAACTTGTCGACTGCCACCAACAGATGTGTGTATCCTCCTTGGCCTGTCCTGAATGGACCGACTGTATCTAATCCCCATACTGCAAACGGCCACACAAGAGGGATTGTCTTCAACGCAGATGTTAGCTTGTGGGACTTGTTGGAGTAGAACTGACAGCCTTCACATCGGTCGACCATATCTTTAGCCATTTCGTTTGCCTGTAGCCAGAAGAAGCTAGCTCTGAATGCTTTGGCGACGATTTCTCTCGAAGAGGCGTGATGACCGCAGGTTCCCGAGTGAATTTCTTCCAGGATTAACTGTCCCTCCTCTGGGGAGTTGCATCGTTGAAGAACGCCTAAAACGCTTTCCTTGTACAACTAACCATCAATGACAGTGAACGACTTCGACCTGCGAACTATCTGCCTGGCTTGGACTTCGTCTTCCGGTAATTCCTGTCTCAGGATATATACAATGATCGGCACAGTCCAATCGGGGGTGGCAGCAAGAATCTCCATGATCAGATCAACCACGGCAGGTACGTCAACTTCAGTCGGATCGGTCGAGCTCTTTGGTTGTACTGGTTCCTCTGTGAAAGGATCTTCTTTGACAGAAGGAAGGTGGAGGTGCTCGAGGTGGACGTCACTCGGGACTGGTCTCCGAGTGGATCCGAGTTTTGCCAACTCATCAGTTGCTTGGTTCTTCAGTCGCGGAACATGGTGGAGTTCTAGACCTTCGAACTTCTTCTCGAGCTTCCTCACTGCATTGCAATATGTGGTCATGGTGGGGTTCCTGACGTCCCACTCTTTCATCACTTGATTAACCACCAAATCCAAATCGCCATAGACCATCAGGCGATGGACGCCGAGTGTGATGGCCATGCGCAGTCCATAAAGGAGAGCTTCATACTCTGCCTCATTGTTGGAGGAATCAAAGTGTATCTGCAGCACATACTTGAGTTTGTCTCCCTTTGGCGATACGATCACAACGCCAGCGCCGGAGCCATTCAACATCTTGGACCCATCAAAGAACATTGTCCAATGAGCCGAGTAGATGTGCGTCGGTTGCTGTTGTTCTACCCATTCTGCTATGAAGTCAGCCAGGGCTTGAGACTTTATAGCTTTCTTGGCCTCGAACTTGATTTCGCAGTACAACATCTCCATTGCCCACTTCGCCACTCGGCCTGATGCGTCCCGATTGTGGAGGATTTCCGACAACGGAGCATCAGAAACGACAGACGCCGAGTGGTCTTGGAAATAATGGGCCACCTTCTTCGCAGTCATGTAACACTAGTGGGGATAGGGCCTATAGCCCCGGCCCGTAAGGGGCTTTAGTCCCGGTTCACCGACCGGGACTAAAGGGGCGGGACTAAAGGCCTAACCTTTTCGTCCCGGCCCTGTTACACGCCGGGACTAAAGGTTCTCCACGTGGGCGCCTCGTGGCGCCCCAGGGGCAGGCCCTTTAGTCCCGGTTCGTTACACGGACCGGGACTAAAGATTTTCAGATTTTGCTGGTTTTTGGGTTTTTTTTGAATGAAATTATTTTAGGGTTTTAGGGTTTTAGGGTTTAGGTGTTCGGGAGATTAACGTGATACCTCGTTTGGTGTTCGGGAATTAGTTTTCATATAATTTAAATAGAAATAATTATACATATATATATATAAGATTAACTTGTCTTACAAGCAATCATATATATACAATTATATGGAGATCTGAATTATCGGGACTAGAGCCCGTCTATTCGATTACATGGACGAACATCAGTAATGGCCCTTAGCTACACTAAATCGTCCTTTGTCTTCTATAGCTTCCGTCCTAAGAAATCCCGCAAGCTCCTCTGCAACAGCAATCGTGCGTTGCTGTGGTAGGACCTTCGTCCTCATGGCCATGTGCTATATAAGAAGAGGAGATGAATATGAATATCAATCATGATAACAAAGAATGACGGGTAAAAATAGAGGTGTGAATGTTCATTGCTTACATCGAATATGTGATCCTTGAACTCAGAGGTAAACGTGCGAATGGTCTCGCAAACATAGTATCCGCATAGATGCGTTCCCCGTGGCTGCTGGTCGCACTTTACGAGAATAGAATATATATAATCAAAATAATAATCTAGCATCATAAATATATTGAAAATTAATAGAAGTATATCATACTACTACTTACCTGAGCCGCTCTAAAGGTCAGCTTCTCAGGAAAGTTACCGGGAGTCACGCACCTGAACCGCTTCCAAACCCTGCCCGACAAGGATAATGATTTGCTAAGTTTTTCATTAATTGATATATCAGAAAATCATCGAAAGAGACCGATAGAGCGCAAGAATGATTCAAATTAACCTTGGAGCATGTCCTGCAGGCTTTGGAACTGTTCCAAGGGTCTCGATAATGGGTCGAAGGCATCAACTCTTCCCTTATCAATTTGAATGTCCAACAGAATCCAATGGAAGCTGCACATGTATATATATATATATATATATATATATATATATATATATATGTGTGTGTGTGTGTGTGTGTGTGTGTGTGTGTGTCAGTAACTTATCAATTACACTTATAAGTCAATGGACACAACAGAAGAAAGACCCTCACCTAAACTTGTATGGAAACAGTATGTGGTCACAGAAATTTTGATCTCTTAGAAACCTTAGAAGGTTTTCCTCCGTCTCCTTGGTTTTGTCAGTTAGCGTCGCTATATGTATTTTATCTGGGTCAATAAACCCAATATTTAGGATGCTCTTACTTTTACACTCCAGAATCTTCATTCTGCATAATAGAGTACAAGTTATATATAGACAATGAATTGAAATAACTGAACAAGTTATATGTAGACAACGAATTGAAAAACTTACAGACAAAAGCAACTCATAAGCGATTTGTCAAGAGCGTCGCCATTGTACATCTGGAAGAGTTCATCAAAGTCGATATGGATTTCTTCAGAGCGGCCGTAGTACTCCCGTGGGACACTCAGCACGATCATCGTTCCCCCATTCTTTGATTCACTTAAGTACCATTTATGCAAGTAACGCATATTTGTTGGGAGATCATATTTGCTGACCAAAGGCTCTCCCATGACAAACTGTGGCTTAGGGGCTATCACAGCCTTGGTTATCCTGTCGTCTTGGGAAGCCAACAAATCTTCAACCGCGATACCACATTCATCCGCCAACTCCTTTGCTCTTTCAAAAGCTTGCCCCTGCACCGGAGGGGGAACATTCTCGGTTAACACCTTGAGGGGTGGGATAGACTGTTTGGCCTGTTGTCCAAGCTGAGGAACGTCTGATTTTTTCTTGCTTGTAGTTGAACTTGATTTGCTCCCACTTGCACTTGCACGTGAGCTGCTCTTTTTCACTTCCTTCTGCAATGTGCGTGTATAGTCATCAGGCTTATAGTGTAAGTCATACTGTGATGGAAGGGTTATGAAGTCTTTTGCCCATGCTATATGCTTCTCGGTGTATTCCGGGCGGGGCTCGGGTTCCTTCTTTTTCATCTGCGCCTCATGTTGTTCCTTTGTTATCCTGGCGTTTTCCTCGGGGGTATGATCATAAGGTCTGATAGGAAGATTAGCATGAGGTACCTTTGGGAGGGGCGACAGTTTGCACTTTGGGGAGCTCCGTCGCTTAGAAATCATCGACGGAGCGTTCTTGCTGGCACGCTTCCGCTTAGTATCATGTGCGGGCGGCGGCGGAGATGGACGACCCAAGTCCGGCGGCGGTGATCGAGATGGACTCATGTTGTGCTGGCCGAGGTCATGTGGAGGGCTTGGAGGTAATGGAGGTCTAGGTGACCTGCAACGACTCGGAGGCGGTGTTGTCCTTGGGGCCGAGCCTGGAAGCTTGATGTAGTTCTTGTCCCATAGGATGACTCCACCCAGTACTTCTCCGAGTGTCCTCTCATCTTCGGGTCCAGCTATGTCGAGCTCCATATCATTAAACCCCGTCATGATTTCATCCACCCCGACTTTAGGAAAGCCAGCTGGAATCTCACGGCCATGCCAGCGTGCATCAGGGCCAGAAGGTAAAGCTTGTCCGACGGCCACCTTCATGGATATGTTCTTGAATTTCTGATGGAGTTCACATGATGTTGACTCCTTGATTCCATCCACGGGGTGGCCGGAACCGCCCCATGCTGCTTTTCTACTTAGATGGGGCGCCGGTAATATCAAGTGCAGGATCTTCCTGGCGTGGTACTCCTCTAAGCTCATCAATCTGCTTTTGTTGCTCGTTAATCCTGGCAAGCAACTGGTTGAACTTGTCATTCTCCTCATCCTGCTGCCGCTTCTTTGCTCTCTCTCGGCTTCTGTAAGTGTCTTGGTCTCTGGCAAACCCAAGCCACCACGGGTAATATGGACCGAAGCCTCGCATTCGTCCTCCATGTTCGTCATTGCCGAGGACCAGTGTGAGCAAATCTTTATCTCTATCTGCAGTGAAATTTCTTTGTCCCTCCTTAATTTCTTTCACTATCCTTTTCCAATTCTCCCTGGGTATCCTAAGACCGTCATTGCAGATGAGGTCCCCTGTTTGTTCGTCGTACGACCCACCATGCGCAAGGAACCAATTTCTTGCTCTCAATTCCCACTCATCACGGAGTGGTTCAGGTACGATGCCTTTATCTAGGAGATCTTTCTCTTTCTTATCCCACTTTGGGATGGCAGTCTCATAGCCCCCTGGCCCCAGCTTGTGGTGATATTTCTTCTTGTCGGCAATTATCTTGTTATTTTCTGATAATGCCTGGGCGTCTTCTGACTCCTTGTACTCTGGAAATGCCTTCCAGTGATTCGCCTGCTTGGCTAGATACCCCTCGAATACTGGCACTTTCTTTGTCTTCAGATAGTTTTTCTATAGCTTGTTCTTCCAGCTACGGAATAGTTCGGCCATCTCCTTTAGAGTCCACTGCTTGACTTTGGCCCTCAGTTTGTCTGCGGCGTCTTCATTCTCACATTCTCGCAGGTTGAAATGTGACATGAGATCATTCCAAAAATTATCTTTGTACCTTTCGGCGACATAGTCACTATCAGCTGCCCCTTTGCGCTTGCTCCACTCCCGAACGCTGATCGGGACGTGATCCCTAACGAGAACTCCGCATTGCTTCTTGAATGTGTCAGCAGCATTCTTAGGAAGCTTGGGTTCGCCCGTAGGGAATATCACCTCAAATGTGTAATGTGTCTGTGCATCCAACTTTCTAGTCGGGCCTCGTTTCGTAGTTTTGCTCGATGTGGAGGCCTAAGAGGGAGAAACATTTGTCAAATGAATGTATATGTATACAATATAGAGCTATCTCCAATATTTTTCACATATTACAAGTGATTGTCGAACTTCATATGTATACCTCGTCGGACTTCTCCTCTTCACCGGCTTCTCCATCAGTGGAGCTATCACCTTCTCCGTCATTGGACCTATCTCCTGCCCCATCGGCTTCATCTTCGTGTCGCTCGACCTCCATTCCAACGTCCTGGTTTAGATATGACGACGGAGATTCAGCTGGTTCTACGTCGGGGCCGTCTTTGATTATATCTTCGAGAAGTTCTTCCTCTTCGAGGTTCCTGATATGTGGATCCATAGTTGTGCAAAAAACGGATTCTCTTAACCTTTGTACCAAAAAAGAATTATTCTATCAGGAACTCCGTTCCAAAACAACTTAAGTCCCGGGTCGTGGCTCCACCCGGGACTCCTAGATTTCTGCATAGTATTCAAAGTAGGAGCATTCAATAAGCAAAACCAAATCGTAAAATAAAGTAGTATTCAAATTAGCATGCATTCAATTATAAGCTAATACATCATCACTTTTGTGTGTACATCGTCGAATATTATCACTAATACTCCTCAAATACTATCATATATATAGAATCACTAATACATCTAGAACCGTAGCGCCTGATGGGTATCGGCGCGGGCGGTGGACACCCAAAGAGAAGGAACCATCATAGGATCATAGCTCCAGTGAGATCCCCGAAGAACCTGCCAGGTATGCTCGAACCTGCCCTCCAACGCAACCATGTAGCGACGGACGTGCTCATCCTCCTCGCTGACACGGTGACGTACCACCTCCGCGGTGTTCGGAAGCCTCGGCACCCTCACTGGCCCACGCGACCGCCACCAAACAAGGATCGGGTCAACGACGGGCTGGCTCCTCACCAACCTACGCCCCCCGGAAGGTAGCACCTCCCAATACCAGCCGGGCGGAGCCCAGTCCCGGACAGGGCCCCTCTGATCAAGCAGGTGTCCTCTGCCGAGTCGACGACGAGGATGCGGAATAGGCATCGTAAAATGAACTAAAAAAATAAACTAGTTCTATTAATTTTCTTGCTAAAAATAAACTAAGAAACACTATTAACACTTAAGCATATACACTATACAATAGCAAAATTCCTCCTCTTCTTACTTTCATTTTTCTTCTCCTCCTCTTCTTTTCTTCTCTTCTCCTCCTCTTCTTTTCTTCTTTTCTTATACACTATACACTATATACACTATAGCAAAATTCTTCCTCTTCTTATACACTATACACTATATACACTATACACTTAAGCATATACACTATACAATATACATTTTTTCTTCTTTTCTTCTCCTCCTCTTCTTATTTTCATCTTTCCTAATCTTATTTTCTTATTTTTGTTCATATTTCTTCTTCTTGTAACCCTAACCTAATTCTAAATATTACTAACCCTAATAATCTAGCACAAACCTAATAACAATAGGAATTAAATGACAAAAAAATCTTTTTTCTTTTTCTTCTTTTCTTCTCCTTTTTCTTCCTTCCTTCTCCTTTTTCTTCTTCTCTTCTCCTTTTTCTTATTTTCTTCTACACTGGCCGGAGTGTTGGGGAGGAGGGGGCGGGGGGCTTACCGGCTGGAGGTGTCGACGGTGCGCGGCGAGGAGGACGGCCCGACGGCTAGGAGGACGGCGCGGCGGCGAGGAGGACGGCACGGCGGCGAGGAGGACGGCGAGACGGCGAGGAGGACGGCCGACAGCGAGGAGGACGGCAGGAGGCGGCGAGCAGGACGGCGGGCAGCCTAACGGCGTCGGTTAGTTCGTCGTTGTGCCGCGCCAGGCAGGAGAACGAGAGGAAGAAGAAGAGAAATGGACGAATTGGGTTGGAAATTTTCGAAGTCCCGCTTAAATAGGTGGATCTATAGTCCCGGTGCGTGGCTCGAGCCGGGACTAAAGACACCCTTTAGTCCCGGGTGGAGCCACGCCCCGGGACTAAAGGCCTCTTTTCGGGCAGACCAAGAGACGGGAAGCAGGGGGTCTTCAGTCCCGGGGCGTGGCTCCACCCGGGACTAAAGGGGGTCTTTAGTCCGGGGCGTGGCTCCACCCGGGACTAAAGCCCCTCCTCGGCTGCACGATAAGTTTAGTCCCACCTCGCCCAGCGAGGGGGACTAACACTTGTTTATAAGCCCCGTCGCAGCTTCTCCATCGAGCTCCTCTCTAAAGCATGCTTACGGGCCTAAACTTACTGAAAATTGAAACTATATTCGAAATTGTGGATAAAATTCGACCAGCATTCACTAATTCAAAGTGAATTCAGGTCGAATTTTGTCTATAATTTCTCATATAGTTTCAATTTTTTTCTATTTTCAAAATTAAAAACTATTAAAAACTATGTTTATTAAAAATTCTTTTTGCATATTTGAGAATTTGACAAAACTATAATAATGAAAAGTGTTTCAAATTGAATAAATAATGCAAAACTATTTTTTATTTTCATAATTAATAATTTTGACTATCCAAACTATTAACTTATTTTGTTATTTTCAATTAAAAACTATGTTAATTAAAAATTCTTTTTGCATATTTGAGAATTTGACAAAACTATGATAATGAAAAGTGTTTCAAATTGAATAAATAATGCAAAACTATTTTTTATTTTCATAATTAATAATTTTGACTATCCAATCTATTAACTTATTTTGTTATTTTCAATTAAAAACTATGTTTATTAAAAATTCTTTTTGCATATTTGAGAATTTGACAAAACTATGATAATGAAAAGTGTTTCAAATTGAGTAAATAATGCAAAACTATTTTTTATTTTCATAATTAATAATTTTGACTATCCAAACTATTATCTATTTTGTTATTTTCAATTAAAAACTATGTTTATTAAAAATTCTTTTTGCATATTTGAGAATTTGACAAAACTATGATAATGAAAAGTGTTTCAAATTGAATAAACAATGCAAAACTATTTTTTATTTTCATAATTAATAATTTTGACTATCCAAACTATTATCTATTTTGTTATTTTCAATTAAAAACTATGTTTATTAAAAATTCTTTTTGCATATTTGAGAATTTGACAAAACTATGACAATGAAAAGTGTTTCAAATTGAATAAATAATGCAAAACTATTTTTTATTTTCATAATTAATAATTTTGACTATCCAAACTATTATCTCTCGAAGTAGCAGCGTTTCGAACGAGAACTCATTTCTTACAAAGGGATTTCATTTTTTTGAACTTATTTGAACTCCATACTTTTTGTGTGTTCAAAATGCACCATTCAAAGGCACATCACAAAATTTCAACAATTTCTGACTTCAATTGGTATATTTTGTGCATTTACTTATTTTTTTGAGCTAGTTGACCCTGAAATTGAAAAGCACTACAAATGAACTCTGAAAATGTTAAAAGTTGGCATGCTATCATCATTTCACCCACATAGCATGTGTTAAAAAGTTGAGAGGGCTACGACAAAAACTGGATGCAGTTCGTGTACAAAATGGACAATGTCGGGACCCCGATCCTAAGCCATAGGAATCCAGCCTGTAACACATCGCATCCCTTTGTGGTCTCACGCACGGTTAACTCCACGGCTGCAGCCTTACCTTAGCCGGGACCGTTTGCGTCTTTTGACTCACGTATGCAATAGTGTCGCTAGCATTCCCATGTCAAAGAACCCGGATCGACATGTCTAGTCATAAACCAAAGTGGCGGTACCGCACAAGGACAGGCATACATGACCCAACAAAGCAGGTGTCGGTGATCAGCGAATGTAGACGAGTCGTAGCAGGCTACAAGGACTCCATTACATCGCGTGACATTTCCCCAAAGAGGACAGACACAGCAGCTAAGAAGGACACATGCCGGTCAACCAATGTGTTCGGAGCAGTAGCGAACTACCAAGGCTCATTGGATCACAAAGGGGCATTTCCTCGTAAGGAGTGCTACTAAAGTTCACGACTAGGTAATCGAACCCCATACATATCAAGTACGACACACGTACGCATGGCATACCGATATGTATAGATACATCGATGGCATCACAACATAACCATAAACATACAAGCTTTATTTAGGAGGCTCGGAAGAGCCACACACAAAATATTACACATTAAGGGTCTCACGACCCATAATAGCAGTCATTCAGTTACAGGCCAGCGGAAGAGTTTAAACTGTCTGAGTACAGACAGGGCAACTAGAAGGCACATGGCCTGACTATACTACAGATCCAACGTAGGGCCAGATCGTAGCTGGGACACCAGCTACTCGTCGTCGTCGATGTCTACGAAGAACCCTCCATTAGGGTCATTAGCAACCTCTGCAACAGGTATTGAGCAAACATGAGTACGAAGGTACTCAGCAAGACTTTAGGATAACTAACTACTCATGCAAGGTATCAAAAGGTATTGTGGGGTTTCATGCGGAACGCCAGCATTTGACTCGTGGCTAGACAACTTGCATTTTTAAATAATTTTGACAACTTGATTTCTCGCACACGAGTCCACTAACACCACAACAATACACTATCGTGGAATCATTCCGTCTCCGTACGGAAATGCCGTCCACGACACTCACGCTTATCTTGGCAATTTTATGAGTAGCCATTGAAGTTATCTATGAACAACATATGTCTCCAAGTAGTCCATATCCGCGGACGCGGCTATTCGAATAGATCATAACCCTGCAGGGGTGTACTTCGTCACACACGCTCTCGCCACTTATCGCCATGTGCACGTCATGCACCTCGGCAACCTTCAAGCGGAAGCCCAGCGAGGGAGTCGGCCACGACCGTTAACCACACTAGTACCTAGTCCAGGTTTATCGCCTATCTGAGAGTAACCTGTAAGGAAGTCCGGCCGGGGTTTCCGCCACGGCCTCAAACGATGTGCGCAGGGTTCCCAAGCCCACCTTCCGGGTGCCACTTGGTACACCGTGCCACTGCCTACCGCATCACGGTCCACCTCTCAGGTCAGCACCATGCACGGCCTCCAGCATTACTATAAACACCAGAAACTACTTGCAACTCCTGGACCGAGTACTACGCGATTAATAGGCCGAGCGGGGTCATATTTCAGGGCCCAGCATGTGGTAGTATCTAGTCTTGGATTACATACAGGGAACTCAGTTCCTATGAAACAACCCGCCATGTACTCCTACACAGCCTTTCACGGGTACCTTTACCAAATCAGGTTCAACACACAACCTTTACTTACCGAACACATTCTCACAATTCTGTTCATCTCCCAGATGACAGACCATACACAACTCTAAGCATAGCATGCATAGCAGGATAAGGCACATCATAGCTCAGGCAACTACCAGGTATGCTAGGTTGCAAGGTTCGGCTATTTACTGTGACAAGGTTAGGTCATGCAAAGGAAGTGGGTTCAACTAACGTGGCAAAAGCAGTTGTAGCATTTGATCCTAATGCAATAAATAAGTGCAGGAGCAAGAACATGGGAATTATCGGGATGATCAAAAGGGTTGCTTGCCTTGTTGCTCAGAGGAGGAACGATATCCGTCAGACGGATATTCGGTGGAATCCGGGGGTGCGGAGCCTACCAAAATGAATGGGAACATTCAATAACAATCATATGCAATCAAAATGATGCATGAGCATGGCATGGGAATGCAAGGTGATAAGTTATTATAAACAACATGTATTAGGTTTAGAGTTGATTTGAATCACATTCGAATATCAATTCAAACGGGGTATTCTCGGATACCGTTTTAATTGATTCGACCTGATGCTCAGATCAACTTGATATTAGCATGCATGAAATGTCATGTTATGGTACTGATTTGTAAGTAGGACAGTGTGTGATCATGGCATTCATATTGAAATTTGAATATTTTCCAAATTCCATTTAAAAAGTAATTATAAGAATTGATTTATTCCTTATTCCACATTTTAGGGTTCTGTAACTTTTTCAAACATGGTTGAAAATAGCATAATCAGAATCCTTGAATTTTTCTGATACTTTTTCATATATAAATTATTTTCATTGGAGTTACAGATTAATTTCTATGATTTTTACAAGTTTTAGCAATTTCCTGGAATTATTTCTATACTGGAAAATGCTTTTATTGCATCAGCATGACATCAGCAGGTCCATCTGGCCGTTGAAAGTCAAACCTGACCAGTGGGACCCACTGGTAAGTCTCTCTGGTCAATTTTAGGTTAAGTTTAAACTTAATTAACTGATTAACCTTGCTGGACCCACATGTCAGTGACTGATTAACTTATTTGATTTATTTTTATTAGTTTTAAACTTGCCAGAGGCTGGCCCCACCAGTCAGTGGCTCAGGCCAGCCGAGATCCACCGGCGGCGAGGTCGTCCTCGCCGGCGGGGAGCCTCCGGCGACCACCAGCACGGCGGAGGGGCTCGGAAACGGCGCACAGGGGGCCAAATGCTGCGCGGAGAGCACCAGAAGAACGGCACATCTTCCACAGCTCCATTTCTGCACTTAGCCGGGGCTGATCTGGCCGGAGATGACGCCGGCGACGAGCTTGGCGGCGGCCAAGGCTCGGGCGTCATCGGGGTCTTTGATTCAGAGGGAACTACGCTCGGTTCTTAGCTGCTACAGCATCTACGCGTCGACCTGAAGCTGCTGGTGCCCTCGGAAGGACGAGCTGATCATCGGAGGGCTACCGTGGACGAGCGGCAGCGGCGGTCCTCGTCAGGCTCCGGTGAAACTAGAGCTAGAGGAGGGGATCGACGGGGAAAACTTAGGGGAAATGACCGCATGCTCATGGGGAGTGCAGATCAGGGCTTAGACGGCTCAGGGAAGGCCTGGGGGCGACGAATCGACGGGAGAGGTCCGGCGGCCGGAGGTGGAAGACGATGGCGCCGCGGGCGTTGCAGGGCTCGGGGTGGCTTCGGCTTCTGCAGGGAGGACCAGACCGACGAGGCGGAGCTAATGGCGTGCTCTGAGAGGGGATCCTATGGCTAGGGGCACGGGCAGCTCGAGCTTTTCTCGGCTCCAATGGCGGCAGCAGGGAGGAGGAAGAGATCCGGGAGGAGGGAGAGAGCCGACGCTGGGAATGGATAGGTGAGGCCTCGGGGAGCTTATCCCTGGCCTTGCCAGCACGAGGCTGCGGCCAGGCAGGCGCACAGGTGCGTGGCCGCGCCGGAGGAGGCGACGGCCACCTCCTGCTCCTATTGGCGCGAGGGAGACGACAGGAGCTGGGATGGGCAGGGCCAGGCTAGGCGACAGGTAAGAGTTTCCCATTTTTTTCTATTTTTGTTTCTGTTTTAGCTTCTTCAATATTTTGCTATTTATTTCAGCTCTAGAACAAATTGCAAAAACTATTTTAAACACACCTGAATTATTTGTTATAATATTCCCAACCATTTCCAAAGTTTTCAACATTTTTGAAAATTTATAGTTTCTGATTTCAAATTTAAAATTTGAAACCAGTGGCTTTTGCATTAAAATAAAATGCTTAAAGTGTCAAGAAAATAGTTTTCTCCAATGCTCATTTACTTTCATGATTTATCAGAAAGTTTGAACATTTCTTGAGGCCATTTTGGGTTCATTGATTTTAACTAGTTTGAGATTTTCTTTATTTGAAGTAGTGGCTAGGGTTTTGAGTTTTTCCTTTGCCACTTTCTTGATCTTGTTGGAAATCTTAGATGCAAATGCAAAGAAGACATGAGCACAAGACTAACTTGCTTAAGGGTTAGGGATGTGACAACTCACCCCCACTCAAAAGAATCTCGTCCCGACATTTAGAAGTCGTCAGGAATAACGCAGGATATTCAAGTCGGAGACGATCCTCTCTTTCCCAAGTTGCCTCCTTTTCAGAATGGTTTGACCATTGAACTTTAAGAAACTTGAGGTTTCGACGTCGAGTGGTACGATCAGCTTGATCAAGAATACGCACGGGGTATTCTCGGTATGAAAGGTTATCCTGGCGATCAAGCGTTTCATGGTCCACTTCACGGATAGGATCCGAAAAGCAACGCCGGAGTTGCGAGACGTGGAAAACATCATGAACCTTGGAAAGATGCGGAGGAAGTTCCAACTGGTAGGCAACTTCTCCTCGTTTGGCAAGAATGCGAAAAGGACCAATGTAACGAGGAGCCAATTTGCCCTTGGTACCGAAATGATGGGTACCCTTCAAAGGTGTAACCCGAAGGTAAGCCTTCTCGTCAACTTCAAAGGTCAAAGCCTTATGATGACGATCATATTGGCTCTTTTGACGAGACTGGGCTGTTTTCAACTTTTCACGAATAATGCGAACCTGCTCTTCTGCATCCTGGATCATATCCGGGCTAAAGAGTTGCCTCTCTCCAGTTTCTGACCAATTAGGAGGTGTTCGACATCTTCGTCCATAGAGAACTTCAAAAGGGGCTTTGCCCAAGCTTGATTGGTAACTATTGTTATAAGCGAATTCGGCGAATGGAAGGCACTTCTCCCAATTCATACCGAACGAAATAACACAAGCTCAGAGCATATCTTCTAGGATTTGATTCACTCTTTCTACTTGACCACTTGATTGGGGATGGAAAGCAGTGCTAAAAGATAGGTGAGTCCCCATGGCATTCTGAAAACTTTCCCAGAAGCGAGAAGTAAAGATACTTCCACGGTCCGAGTTAATCTCCAGGGGAACACCATGAAGAGACACTATTCGAGAGATATATAACTCTGCTAGCTGGCTAGCTGTTATACTCTCACGAACAGGAAGAAAATGAGCCACTTTGGAAAGACGGTCAATGACAACAAAGATAGCATTATTCCCTTTCTTGGTCTTGGGAAATCCGGTAATGAAATCCATGCTAACTTTATCCCATTTCCATTCAGGAATAGCTAGAGGTTGAAGGGTGCCAGCAGGCCTTTGATGTTCTGTCTTAACTCGACGACAAACGTCGCAGTTAGCAACGAACTCAGCAATTTCTCTCTTCATCCTAGTCCACCAGAACCTCTGGCGTAGGTCTTGATACATCTTAGTACTACCGGGATGAATGGTGAGAGGAGAATCATGAGCCTCCTTAAGGATTAACTGCCTTAGATGTGGGTTCTTAGGAACCACTAAACGATTCTGGAAGAACACAACACCTTGATCGTTCATGGAAAATTCTTTAGCGTTTCCGCTAAAAATATTCTCCTTGATCCGTGATATACCCTTGTCACGCTTTTGGCTAGCTATAATTTGATCCTTAAGAGTAGGCTTCGCCACCAGGGTAGAAAGGAATCCTTGAGGAACAATATGAAGATTCAACTTCCGAAAGTCCTCATGGAGATGTGGTTGACCTTGTTGTAGCATCAAATTGTTACAATAAGATTTACGACTTAGCGCATCGGCCATAACATTGGCCTTCCCCGGGGTGTAAGTTATCCCTAAGTCGTAATCCGAGATCAACTCAACCCACCGTCTTTGCCTGAGATTCAAATCCGGCTGGGTGAAGATATATTTCAGACTTTGGTGATCAGTGAATATTTCGCAACGATTACCCAGAAGGTAATTTCGCCAGGTTTTTAGTGCATGGACCACAGCTGCAAGCTCAAGGTCATGTGTGGGATAATTATCCTCATGTGGATGCAACTGTCGAGATGCGTATGCGATCACATGAAGATCTTGCATGAGAATGCAACCTAATCCTTGTCGCGAGGCGTCGCAATAGATAACAAAGTCCTTAGAAAAATCTGGTGGTAGCAACACAGGTGCGGAAGTCAGGCGTCTTTTTAGTTCCTGAAAACTATGCTCACACTGTGGTGTCCACTCGAACTTTTTATCTTTCTTGAGGAGTTCAGTTAGAGGCTTTGCAACCTTGGAGAAATTCTCGACAAAGCGGCGACAATAGCTCGCTAGACCAAGAAAACTCCTAACTTGCTTAACCGATTCAGGTTGAGTCCAATCAAGGACAGCTTGAACTCTCTCGGGATTGACAGCAATACCCTTACCAGAGATTACATGGCCTAGATAGGTCACTTCTGGTAACCAGAATTCACATTTTGAAAATTTGGCATAAAGGCGATGCTCTCGAAGTTTCATCAATACCAGCCTTAGATGCTCGGCATGTTCTCGTTCATTCTTCGAGTAGATGAGAATATCATCGAGGTATACCACGACGAATTAATCCAAATACTCCATGAAGATTGAATTCATCAGCCGAGAGAAGGTGGCTGGGGCATTGGTTAAACCGAAGGACATAACGGTGTACTCATATTGGCCATAACGAGTAACAAAGGCCGTTTTTGGAATGTCCCCGTTCTTAATCTTGATTTGATGGTATCCCAACCTCAAATCCATTTTGGAGAAGACTGAGGATCCAGCGAGCTGATCGTACAGATCGTTGATCCTGGGGAGCGGATACTTGTTCTTTATGGTGACCAGATTAACTGGTCGGTAATCTACAACCATCCGATCCGTTCCGTCTTTCTTCTTGACGAAGAGGACGGGGCAAGCCCAAGGAGAAGAGCTAGGACGAATGAAACCCTTGTTCAAGGCCTCATCTAGTTGCTTTTTAAGTTCGGCTAGCTCCAGGGGTGCCATCTTATAAGGTCTTCTGGCTATTGGGACAGTTCCCGGAACAAGATCTATTACAAACTCTACATCTCTGTCAGGTGGAATTCCTGGCAGTTCCTCTGGAAAAACATCCGGGAAGTCACGGACTACCGGAATGTCTTCAAGTTCCGGAAGAGGGTTGGCATTTAAGGAATAGAGCTGGCATTTGGCAACTCGAGTAGAGACATTTACTATCTCACCCGAGGGATGGGTAAGCTGGACATTTCTAGAACGAGTATCAATCCTGGCATAGTGAGGTGACATCCAGTCCATGCCCAAGATGATATTAATATCCGAAGATTTCAATGCTATCAATGAGGCTAGAAAAACTAGCCTATCTACTAGAATTTCATTGTCATAGGTTATCCTAGAGGTTTGCCATTTACTACTAGGGGTTTGGAAACCAATGGGATTGGCATATCACAACAAGACATGTTATGCAACTGTGCATAACTTTCTGAAATGAAGGAATGAGAAGACCCAGTGTCAAAGAGAACGGACGCTGGGTGATGATTAACAAGAAGCGTACCCAGCATGACGTCGGGATCCTCTGCAGCTTCTTCTGCTGACACATAGTTCACACGGCCACGTGCAGGAGTTGGTTTCACATAATAAGCTTTGCCCGACTTGGCTTGCCCGACGGACTTTCCGGGTTGCTTGGCACCCACATTCTAAGGACACTCACGGGAATAGTGCCCTGGTTCTCCACACTTATAGCATATCACCTGGTTGGCACGTGGTGCAGCATTGCTAGCTGGACCACCATAAGCTTTTGCTGGAGGGCTGGTCTGATTCGTCTGAGGCGCCACGTAGGATGGCCTCGGAGTGTATCTTGGTGGCAGAGAACTGTTTGGAACCCACAGCCTGCGTTTTGGAAACGCGGAACCAGAAGACGAGCCAAAGTCACGGGAATGCTTCCTTGTGGCTTCGAAGTCAGTATGACCAGTCTCGGCACTGATCGCTTTGTTGACTAGGGCTTGAAAGCTTGCACACTCATGGAGGCGCAGGTCACGACGGAGCTCAGGGCTCAGACCCTTACGATACCTTGCTTGCTTCTTGGCGTCAGTAGACACTTCCTCTGTTGCATAGCGGGCGAGGTTACCGAACTCGCGGCTATAGGCATCCACAGACAACTTGCCCTGAGTGAAGGCACATAACTCCTCTCTCTTTCTGTCCATCAGGCCCTCTGGAATATGGTGCAGACGAAAAGCTGCACTGAAGTCTGCCCATGTGGCTACTGGTTCAGCGGGTCGCATAGCTTCAAAATTCTCCCAGCACAGATTGGCGGGTCCATCCAGGAAATACGCCGCGAAGGTCACCTTGTCGGCCTCAGACACATTCGTAGAGCGAATCTTGCATGAGATGCTGCACAGCCAGTCATCAGCGTCGAGGGGATCGACGGAATGATGAAACTTTGGAGGATTCCGCTTCACAAAGTCATTGAGGGACACTGCAGCATTCCTAGGCTGTCGAGCCGTATTCTGCTCAATACGCTCTAGCAGTCGGTTGGTCTCCCTTTTGTTTCTTTCTGCCTCAAGCATCACTTCTACCAGAGAAGGTGGGTGAGGCAGGTCTTCCTACGACGCTTGACTACCCTCACCTTGCTCATGAGCAGGGGCACGGTTCAACCTGGTGAACACCATCCTGACAAACAAACTCATAGCTTAGACCAACATCATATCAATACTAGCTATGGATTAAGAATGTACTGAACACACGGAATGCGGAAATGAATATCCGAACAGCATGGTAACAAGCAACTGCTATATATACACCATGGTTCATACACACCCTTACATAGTTCAATACAACCTTAACCGAAGAGCAAACTACTGAAATTATGAAACTACTCATGAGAGACTTACAAGCTTCCTATACATTATTTATCTAGGCCTCCGGAATTCATTTCACATTACATGCATACTTCACAAGTCATGCAGGACTGTGAACGTACGGCTACTACCATACTATCCTTCCGCTCACAGCTCGGGCATCCGCATAGAACATCTCATAGAGATTACCTCCATGACCTGGAAGCTCAACCTGTAGATCAGGAAACACTCTAGCCTGAGATCCCTGGGATCCATAAGGACACGGATGTGGCCTTGGTCCCCTGACTGGTGGTAAGAGGGGTCCCCGAAGAGGTGTGACTCCTCCTATAGCTGGCCAGTCAACGTGGGCCGGAAGATGGGTCCTAACAGGGTTCAGCATCTCCATCTCTCCATACCCTGTCTGGACTACCGGTGCCAGCTGCGTCAAAGCTGTCCACAGACGGGCACGGGTAGCATAAAGCTCCATGCGGAGAGCACGAGCATCCCTGTCTCTGTTCTCTAGCATCTCAACAGTGGACTGCAGTAGTGGATCCTCCATAGAAGAATCAAAATAGACTCCACTGAGGTATCCCTCTTCACCAGGCTGAGAGGCCGGAACATAGCAGAACTCTGAATTCTGCAGCAGTGCATGTCTCGCTCTCATAATGCTCAGCATTGAATAGGCAGCATCCTGTACTCCCATGTCAACGGTGACCCCCAATCCATAGGACCAACGGATTGGCTTCTCAGCTCCAGGGTAGTCTGGAAATACCCTAACAGTGCAGATGTACTGGCTCTGGTTGAAGTCTCGGTACTGTTCCTCCACTGTGTACTCGGGGTATCAGCGGTAACCGCACACCGACATCACCCTGACCAGCATGGCCGTATGACCCGGCACATCAATGCACCTGGTCAGACGTACCACCTGACGAGAAGGACGGCCAGGCATCTGTAATTAGAGAGTAATGCAAAAGCATTAGAGCTCTGAATGAAAAGTTGGGCAGCATAACGGCTGTAAATGCTCAAAACAAATTTGAGACAACCCAAAATGGAATAGCGTAACCACTCAACTATCAAGTTCAACTCTATGATCATCAACTTACTTCCTTTTTCCTAGGAATAGAAGAAACCCAATGTCTCTTGACCCGTAGTCCTATAATCTACCGATCAGAACATGAGCCTAGAAGAAGATAAGTAACCTAGTCCTTAATTCCCGCAGAGAGACGAGGATGACCAGAATAGAATAACTTGAGAAGAGAACAAGAGTCTTACATTCCCTTCCACAAACAATTCCCTTATATATAACTAAAGCAATTCTAGACTCAACTTCGACCAGTTTGGCTTAGTAATCCTACAGTCAGTCAGGCTCTGATACCAACGCTGTCGGGACCCCGATCCTAAGCCATAGGAATCCAGCCTGTAACACATCGCATCCGTTTGTGGTCTCACGCATGGTTAACTCCACGGCTGCAGCCTTACCTTAGCCGGGACCGTTTGCGTCTTTTGATCACGTATGCAATAGTGTCGCTACCATTCCCATGTCAAAGAACCCGGATCGATATGTCTAGTCATAAACCAAAGTGGTAGTACCGCACAAGGACAGGCATACATGACCCAACAAAGCAGGTGTCGGTCATCAGCAAATGTAGACGAGTCGTAGCAAGCTACAAGGACTCCATTACATCGCGTGACATTTCCCCAAAGAGGACAGACACAGCAGCTAAGAAGGACACATGTCGGTCAACCAATGCGTCCGGAGCAGTAGCGAACTACCAAGGCTCATTGGATCACAAAGGGGCATTTCCTCGTAAGGAGTGCTACTAAAGTTCACGACTAGGTAATCGAACACCATACATATCAAGTACGACACACGTACGCATGGCATACCGATATGTGTAGATACATCGATGGCATCACAACATAACGATAAACGTACAAGCTTTATTTAGGAGGCTCGGAAGAGCCACACACATAATATTACACATTAAGGGTCTCACGACCCATAATAGCAGTCATTCAGTTACAAGCCAGCGGAAGAGTTTAAACTGTCTGAGTACAGACAGGGCAACTAGAAGGCACATGGCGTGACTATACAACTGATCCAACGTAGGGCCAGATCGTAGCTGGGACACCAGCTACTCGTCATAGTCGATGCCTACGAAGATACCTCCATTAGGGTCATTAGCAACCTCTGCAACAGGTATTAAGCAAACATGAGTACGAAGGTACTCAGCAAGACTTTAGGATAACTAACTACTCATGCAAGGTATCAAAAGGTATTGTGGGGTTTCATGCGGAACGCCAGCATTTGACTCGTGGCTAGACAACTTGCATTTTTAAATAATTTTGACAACTTGATTTCTCGCACACGAGTCCACTAACACCACAACAATACACTATCGTGGAATCATTCCATCTCTGTACGGAAATGCCGTCCACGACACTCACGCTTATCTTGGCAATTTTATGAGTAGCCATTGAAGTTATCTATGAACAACATATGTATCCAAGTAGTCCATATCCGCAGACGCGGCTATTCGAATAGATCATAACCCTGCAGGGGTGTACTTCGTCACACACGCTCTCGCCACTTATCGCCATGTGCATGTCATGCACCTCGGCAACCTTCAAGCGGAAGCCCAGCGAGAGAGTCGGCCACGACCGTTAACCACACTAGTACCTAGTCCAGGTTTATCGCCTATCTGAGAGTAACCCGTACGGAAGTCCGGCCGGGGTTTCCGCCACGGCCTCAAACGATGTGCGCAGGGTTCCCAAGCCCACCATCCGGGTGCCACTTGGTACACCGTGCCACTGCCTACCGCATCACGGTCCACCTCTCAGGTCAGCACCATGCACGGCCTCCAGCATTACTATAAACACCAGAAACTACTTGCAACTCCTGGACCGAGTACTACGCGATTAATAGGCCGAGCGGGGTCATATTTCAGGGCCCAGCATGTGGTAGTATCTAGTCTTGGATTACATACACGGAACTCAGTTCCTATGGACGGTTCCAATGAAACAACCCGCCATGTACTCCTACACAGCCTTTCACCGGTACCTTTACCAAATCAGGTTCAACACACCACCTTTACTTACCGAACACATTCTCACAATTCTGTTCATCTCCCAGATGACAGACCATACACAACTCTAAGCATAGCATGCATAGCAGGATAAGGCACATCATAGCTCAGGCAACTACCAGGTATGCTAGGTTGCAAGGTTCGGCTATTTACTGTGACAAGGTTAGGTCATGCAAAGGAAGTGGGTTCAACTAACGTGGCAAAAGCAGTTGTAGCATTTGATCCTAATGCAATAAATAACTGCAGGAGCAAGAACATGGGAATTATCGGGATGATCAAAAGGGTTGCTTGCCTTGTTGCTTAGAGGAGGAACGATATCCGTCAGACGGATATTCGGTAGAATCCGGGGGTGCGGAGCCTACCGAAATGAATGGCAACATTCAATAACAATCATATGCAATCAAAATGATGCATGAGCATGGCATGAGAATGCAAGGTGATAAGTTATTATAAACAACATGTCAGTGATTAACCTTGCTGGACCCACATGTCAGTGACTGATTAACTTATTTGATTTATTTTTATTAGTTTTAAACTTGCCAGAGGCTGGCCCCACCAGTCAGTGGCTCAGGCCAGCCGAGATCCACCGGCGGCGAAGTCGTCCTCGCCGGCAGGGAGCCTCCGGCGACCACCAGCACGGCGGAGGGGCTCGGAAACGGCACACAGGGGGCCAAATGCTGCGCGGAGAGCACCAGAAGAACGGCACATCTTCCACAGCTCCATTTCTGCACTTAGCTGGGGCTGATCTGGCCGGAGATGATGCCGGCGACGAGCTTGGCGGCGGCCAAGGCTCGGGCGTCATCGGGGTCTTTGATTCAGAGGGAACTACGCTCGGTTCTTAGCTGCTACAGCATCTATGGCTAGGGGCACGGGCAGCTCGAGCTTTTCTCGGCTCCAATGGCGGCAGCAGGGAGGAGGAAGAGATCCGGGAGGAGGGAGAGAGCCGACGCTGGGAATGGATAGGTGAGGCCTCGGGGAGCTTATCCCTGGCCTTGCCAGCACGAGGCGGCAGCCAGGCAGGACACAGGTGCGTGGCCGCGCCGGAGGAGGCGGCGGCCACCTCCTGCTCCTACTGGCGCGAGGGAGACGACAGGAGCTGAGATGGGCCGGGCCAGGCTAGGCGACAGGTAAGAGTTTCCCATTTTTTTCTATTTTTGTTTCTGTTTTAGCTTCTTCAATATTTTGCTATTTATTTCAGCTCCAAAACAAATTGCAAAAACTATTTTAAACACACCTGAATTATTTTTTATAATATTCCCAACCATTTCCAAAGTTTTCAACATTTTTGAAAATTTATAGTTTCTGATTTCAAATTTCAAATTTGAAACCAGTGGCTTTTGCATTAAAATAAAATGCTTAAAGTGTCAAGAAAATAGTTTTCTCCAATGCTCATTTACTTTCATGATTTATCAGAAAGTTTGAACATTTCTTGAGGCCATTTTGGGTTCATTGATTTTAACTAGTTTGAGATTTTCTTTATTTGAAGTAGTGGTTAGGGTTTTGAGTTTTTCCTTTGCCACTTTCTTGATCTTGTTGGAAAACTTAGATGCAAATGCAAAGAAGACATGAGCACAAGACTAACTTGCTTAAGGGTTAGGGATGTGACATACAATCTCTCTCGAAGTAGCAGGGTTTTGAACGAGAACTCATCTCTTACAAAGGGATTTCATTTTTTGAACTTATTTGAACTCCATACATTTTGTGTGTTCAAAATGCACCATTCAAAGGCACATCACAAAATTTCAACAATTTCTGACTTCATTTGGTATATTTCGTGCATTTACTTATTTTTTTTTGAGCTAGTTGACCCTGAAATTGAAAAGCACTACAAATGAACTCTGAAAATGTTGAATGTTGGCACGCTATCATCATTTCACCCACATAGCATGTGTTAAAAAGTTGAGAGGGCTACGACAAAAACTGGATGCAGTTCGTGTAGAAAACTGACAATCTCTCTCGAAGTAGCAGGGTTTCGAACGAGAACTCATCTCTTACAAAGGGATTTCATTTTTTTGAACTTATTTGAACTCCATACTTTTTGTGTGTTCAAAATGCACCATTCAAAGGCACATCACAAAATTTCAACAATTTCTGACTTCATTTGGTATTCTTAGTGCATTTACTTATTTTTTTTTGAGCTAGTTGACCCTGAAATTGAAAAGCACTACAAATGAACTCTGAAAATGTTGAAAGTTGGCATGCTATCATCATTTCACCCACATAGCATGTGTTAAAAGGTTGAGAGGGCTACGACAAAAACTGGATGCAGTTCGTGTACAAAACTGACAATCTCTCTCGAAGTAGCAGGGTTTCGAACGAGAACTCATCTCTTACAAAGGGATTTCATTTTTTTGAACTTATTTGAACTCCATAATTTTTGTGTGTTCAAAATGCACCATTCAAAGGCACATAACTAAATGGACAATCTCCCTCGAAGTAGAAGCGACCCCCACAATAAGAGACGACATTCTTCTTCTCTCATATATGATGGACACTAGCTCACCTGATTTTTCAACCGTCGATGATGGTCGCTACTCCTACTTCCCCTAGTGCATAACCAATATCTAGCACAAGGAGAAGAAGGAGAAGCTACCCCCACAAAAAAAGTGGTTCCGCGGCATGCCACGTGGTTCCGCTGCACGCCACGTGGTTCCGCTGCACGCCACATGGGACTAATGGTCTTTCATTTTTAAATGATTGTTTTAATCAAAAACAGATCTGTTACAAAAGGGATTTCATTTTTTGAACTTATTTGAACTGAAGACTTTTTGTATATATATGTGGTCGAAATGCATGATACCATGAAGTTAGAAAGGGCTAAACCATTCAAAAGTAGCAAATGAAGTTAGAAAGGGCTAAACCATTCAAATTTGGAAACTATAATGGCACAAACAGAAACTAGACATATATAAATTGGTCCAAGAAGTACATGATACTAGTCCAAACAGTACATAATAATAGCTACCATAGATATATATACACGTGTTCGACGTTAAGAACACTACTCGTCTGAATCATCTAAATCAGAATGTCCACGTTCCTCGAGGTGACGCTGGCCATAGTTGACGACTCGAATCTTGCGGTACAACTCATATGAAACGTATGCATCTTTTGCTGCATACTCATTGTTGATATCATCAAGTGGGGCCTTCTCCCAAAGTCTGTGCTGAGACTTTGGGAAACTGGTCTTCATATCACCATATGACTCGTCGATCAAGGCAACTGCCATATGAGCCATCGAAGTCCTGTCATGTCGAAGCCTGAATATCGTTTGGAGATCAACGAGGCAACCAGCTGGTATCTCAATACCGAAGCTGTGCCTCATCTTCAGCTTGTCGTTCCTTATGTCAACGGAAGCAAAAGTGATGCCGCTGCGAAGGAACTCCATGAGTTCTGGACAATGCTTGTCACTCCTGCAACAGAAACAAATTAAAATGGAACAAATGTTACAAACTGCTGCAATAAGGAAACATGTTTCACTACAACTAAAGAGAAACTTATCTTTAGGATTCAAATAGAACATATGCAATGGAACCTAGAGAGATCACTATAGCTATCCAATGGAACCTAGAGAGATCACTAGCTATATGCAATTTTCATGACTATGACATATCATATTGCTATCGAATGGAACCTAGAGAGATCACTAGCTATATTCAATTTTCATAACCTTGGATCAAAGAACACCGCATAAAATTGTATCACTACAACTATGATTTCAATGGAACATCTTGAACCAATCAGATTTTTCAGATTATGGAACACTATTCCAATGAGATTGTGTTTCCTTCAACTAATCAAAATTGTTTCACTACAACTATTTGAAGCGAACGAACTATGATTCCAATGGAACATATTAAACACTAGTTGATTCTAATACGATTTTTCAGATTATGGAACACTATTCCAATGAGATTGTGTTTCCTTCAACTAATCAAAATTGTTTCACTACAACTATTTGAAGGGAACCAACTATGATTCCAATGGAACATATTAAACACTAGTTGATTCTAATACGATTTTTCAGATTATGGAACACTATTCCAATGAGATTGTGCTCCCCTTCAACTAATCAAAATATGGTTTCACTACAACTATTTGAAGGGAACCAACTATGATTCCAATGGAACATATTAAACACTAGTTGATTCTAATACGATTTTTCTGATTATGGAACACTATTCCAATTAGATTGTGCTCCCCTTCAACTAATCAAAATTGTTTCACTGCAACTATTTGAAGGGAACTAACTATGATTCCAATGGAACATATTAAACACTAGTTGATTCTAATACGATTTTTCAAATTATGGAACACTATTCCAATGAGATTGTGCTCCCCTTCAACCAATCAAAATATGGTTTCACTACAACTATTTGAAGGGAACCAACTATGATTCCAATGGAACATATTAAACACTAGTTGATTCTAATACGATTTTTCTGATTATGGAACACTATTCCAATTAGATTGTGCTCCCCTTCAACTAATCAAAATTGTTTCACTGCAACTAATTGAAGGGAACCAACTATGATTCCAATGGAACATATTAAACACTAGTTGATTCTAATACGATTTTTCAGATTATGGAACACTATTCCAATTAGATTGTGCTCCCCTTCAACTAATCAAAATTGTTTCACTACAACTATTTGAAGGGAACCAACTATGATTGAAACAAATAAACTTACAATGTCATTATCTTGGATCAAAGAAAGCCTCAAACTTACCTCGCCCATTGGAAGATCAAGACATGGCGTTGGAAGCATAGCTGGATGACGGCAACACCGCGTTGATCGTCCGTGTACTCCAGATCAAGCCCCAAGAACTTCTCATGATCCGCTGCGTGGTCAAACCATTTTTCCTTCAACCGTTGAAGAAAAAACGGCACCTCGTTGCTCAGGTTCGTGTACACGACATCGAGCATCGTCGTGCCATGTGCGAGCACCTCACGAAAGCTAGTTGGCATGGTGGAAGAAGAGAAGGGAAGAAGAGAGGAGAAGAACAGAGGAGAAGAACAGAGAGGGCAATGCGAGAGAGAAGAAGAACAGAGAAATGGCGATTGTACGCTTCGGTTCGTGCTTTTCATCGTCCAAAACGATGCGGGATGCAAACCGTTTGGGCCTTTAGTCCCGGGTTGAGCCACCAACCGGGACTAAATAAGTAAACCAAACGGTTGCCACCACGTGTTAGGCCTTTAGTCCCGGGTTGAGCCACCAATCGGGACTAAAGAGGTATACCAATGGTCGCCACCACTACGGCAGGCCACGTGTTAGTCCTTTAGTCCCGGGTTGACCCACCAACCGGGACTAAAGGGGATACGAACGGTTGCCACCACCACTGCCCGCCGCGTAGCCCTTTAGTCCCGGTTTGGGACACGAACCGGGACTAAAGGATCCTTACGGGCCGGGACTAAAGCCTCGAGGCAGGCATTGAGAATTGGGGCGACATGGCCGGGCCTTTAGTCCCGGCCCAGAGGCAGGCCGGGACTAAATGGTCTAGGCCAAAGGCCCGTTTTCCACTAGTGTAAATCTCGTAGATAAGTTTTTGATAGTGGGGATACCTCTGCTTTGAAGGAGTCAGGACTTCGGAGACGTAATACACTGGCCGCTGAACTTTGTATGCTTTGCCTTCTTCTTCTCGTTCGACTGTAAGAACAGTGCTGACGACTTGATTTGTAGTCGCGATATACAGAAGAACGGGCTCTTTACTAAGCGGAGCAGTAAGAACCGGCTGGGTGGAAAGTAGGACTTTGAGGTCGTCGAATGCGACTTGGGCTTCATCTGTCCACTCGAAAGTATCTGATTTCTTCATGAGTCTGTACAGAGGACGTGCTTTCTCGCTGAGTCGACTGATAAACCTGCTCAAAGCCGCTAGGCAACCTGTGAGCCATTGAACATCGTGTATTCTGACCGGCCTCTCCATTCGGACGATGGTCCCGATTTTTTCGGGGTTGACATCGATCCCTCGTTCGGAAACGAAGAAACCGAGTAACTTTCCGCTGGGAACACTGAATGAACACTTGGCGGGGTTGAGCTTGATATCGTACCTACGAAAGTTGGCGAATGTTTCTGCCAAGTCAGTCAGCAGGTCGGAACCTTTGCGTGACTTGACTACGATATCATCCATATACGCCTCCACATTCCGACCGATCTGGTCGAGGAGGCATTTTTGGATCATGCGCATAAAGGTAGCTCCTGCATTCTTCAAACCGAATGGCATAGTGATGTAGCAGAAGCACCCGAATGGGGTGATGAAGGCTGTTTTTAATTCATCGGGGCCATATAGACGGATCTGATGATAGCCTAAGTAGGCATCAAGAAATGACAAACGCTCGCAACCCGCACTCGAATCGACAATTTGATCGATGCGGGGGAGCGGAAAATGGTCTTTCGGGCAGACCTTATTGAGGTGCTTGAAGTCGATGCACATTCGGAGCGACTTGTCCTTCTTGGGCACCATGACAACATTGGCGAGCCACTCGGAGAGGTGAACCTCGCGAATGAAGTTGGCTGCCAAAAGCTTGGCAACCTCTTCTCCGATTGCCTTCCTCTTGTGCGCGGCGGACCGACGCAGGCGTTCTCGGACAGGCCGAGCGATGGGATCCACATGCAGTCGGTGCTCAACCAACTCCCTGGGTACACCTGGCATGTCAGAGGGTTTCCATGCGAAGATGTCCCAGTTCTCACGGAGGAATTGGGTGAGCTCGGCTTCTTATTTAGGATCGAGGGTGGTGGATATGTTCGTCGAGGCAGCAGTGTCGTCCGTCGGGTGGATGCTGACCTTCTTCGTCTCTCCCGTCGACTGGAATGCAGACTCCGAAGCTGGCTTCTTCGAACGCATCAAGTCAGCGGGGTCGACTGTTTTCTTGTACTCGTCAAGCTCGAGGACGGCCATCTGCTGGTCGGCGATTCTTGATCCCTGCTGCAGACACTCTTCGGCCCGCTGTCGATTGCCTGTGATGGTGATCACACCTTTCGGGCCTGGCATCTTCAGCTTCAGGTATACGTAACATGGACGGGCCATGAAACGCGCATACGCTGGGCGGCCCAGAATTGCGTGGTAAGCGCTCTGGAAGTCCACCACTTCGAACGTCAGCTTTTCCTTGCGGAAGTTCTTGTCGGAGCCGAAAACGACGTCCAACAAGATCTGGCCGAGTGACTTGGCCTTCCGTCCAGGGACGACTCCATGGAACTGCATGCTGCTCTCGCTGAGTTTGGACATCGGAATGCCCATCCCCTTGAGAGTGTCGGCGTACATGATGTTCAAGCCACTGCCACCGTCCATGAGGACTTTGCACAGTCGGACTCCTTCCACCACCGGATCGACGACCAGAGCCTGTCTCCCTGGGGTGGGTACGTGCGCCGGATGATCCGACTGGTCAAAGGTGATCGCAGTCTGAGACCATTTGAGGAACTTGGGGTTGGTAGGGGTGGCCATGTTCACCTCCCTGTTCACCAGCTTCAGTCGACTCTTGCTCTCGACGTCAGCAAAAATCATCAGTGTTGCATGGACTTGGGGGAACGGATCCTCCTTATCCTCCTCATCCTGTTCATTGTCCTTTTCACTCGGTTGCCCTTCGCCGAACCCCTGGATCAGGAGGCGACACTGTCGAGTGGTATGCTTCGGATATATGTTGTTGCCCTCTTCATCCATCTTCGTATGAATCGGACATGGCTAGTCTAGGATGGGATTATTGAACTACTTCTTCTTGGGGGTGAACTGAGCCTTCCCTTTTCCCTTGAACTTGGCATTGGTTACAGCTGCAGCTTCTGCCTGCGGAGTGGACGGAGCTTTCTGCTTCTGCTTCCGAGTGTTACTCCCATCTCCATCGGCGATTGTTTTGTGCTTGCCGCTTCGGATGCGGTCCTCTTCTTCGCCATTTGCATAGCGTGCCGCTATCTCCATCATCTTGCTCATGGAGATGTCGCCTGTTCGGCCGAACTTCACGTACAGATCCCTGTACCGCACGCCTGCCTTGAAGGCGTAGACTGCTTGATGCTCTGTGACGTTCTCCACTGTGTGGTAGAGGGTTGTCCAACGCTGAATGAAATCACGCAGGGGCTCATTCTGCTTTTGGACGCAATGCTAGAGCTCCACGAGGCCAGCAGGGCACTTGCACGTCCCTTCGAAGGTCCTGATGAACACTCGGGCCAAATCTGCCCAGTTGTAGATGCTTGAGGGGGCCAACTGGTTCAGCCACGCTTGCGCCGAGCCGTCGAGCATCAGAGGGAGGTGCTTCATGGCGACATGGTCGTCCCCTCCTCCGATCTGTACCGCTACTCGGTAATCATCCAGCCACGTTTCTGGCTTGGACTCTCGTGTAAACTTGCTGATTCCCGTCCCCAATCAGAAGTTGGGAGGGATGTCAGCCGAACGGATGGCTCGACAGAAACACTCGGGACCAGAAACAATGGTCCTGCTTCCACTCGGACGGTCAATATCGTAACCATCGCGGTGGGCTCGGCCCCTATCGACCCTCCGCTGGGCGATATGCCCTCTCGCGTCGGGCCTTGGGTCGTAGGTATCACCGACTAAACGCCAATCATCATGATGTCGGGGCCCGTAGGGCCCACCCCGCGGAGGGGTGCGTGAACAGCGACGATCTTTGGGATTTATGGAACGGCTGCCTCCCCTGTGTCGCTGATGAGAACCAGGGCTGTGAACTGACCGATGCGTATTCGCATGAACAGAACTATTGTGGATCTTGTTGTATGACTGGGAGACCGCCGAAATTTGTTGTTGTGCCGTGTGCAACAAGGCGTGGATTTGCGCGATCCCCCTGCCAGCCTGTGAATCAGTCGGCTGAAGGGAATCGGCTATCTTGGCAGCCGCAGCCAAGTTGAGGATGGGTGTGTGGAACAACTCCATGTTGCTCCGCCGAGTATGCCGACTGGCAAAACGGCGAGGCGGACGACGCACGCCGGACGTTTCGCCGATCTCGTGCTCGTTCCGGCCAGCTTGACGGGGATCTTCATGGGAGTTGGCCATGTGTACTTCTGCTGCAGGCCCGCGACCTGCGTACTCGGAAGGAAACTCAGTCGGAACCGAGTCCGAGCGCTGGGACGGCAGGGCCACCACAACCAATTCTAGGACCGCCACTTGTGAACACGCGTTCTGGCGCGCCTGGGCGTGTTGTACCCAACGCTGGAGCCGCGGACGGCAGGACCGCTTGTTGCGGCACGTGACGGCGGTGTAGGTCGACACCGGAGCTGACTGCTGGAGAAGAAGAATGCCGCGGGCGCCGGCACGGAAGTGCGTAGCCCCGCGGCGGGGAAGCGCCTCGATGTCGAGAGGAGCGTCCCGAAGCCATGCCGAATCGTCGACGATGAAGGAGAGAGCGGCGAAGAGGATCTTGTGACCCATGCTCGAATCTCCACCGGACTACATGACGAAACGATGTAGTCGCAAACTCGCCGGAAGTCGCTTAGATGCCTGCCCCACGGTGGGCGCCAACTGTCGTGGGTATAAGTCTGACAGTAGATGTGTAGGGTACGAAAGGATGGGCAGAGCCTTAGCTACGGCGAGGTTGTATGAGTTCAAGCCCCTCTGCGGTGGAGGTAATAGCCCTACGTCTCAGTGCTCTGGGAGCTTGTTGTCGAGTGGAATATAGAATACAGTGAATTGCTAACCCCTGCACCAGTGGGGGAGGGTGGCTTATATAGAGTGCGCTGCCCTCCACAACGGTTCGGTGCACAGGGGTGGAGTAGTGGCGAATAAATGCCTACGTTACAGGTAACGTACGTCTTAAATGCTAATAAAGGCACATGGAAACGTATGACCGTTTCCCTCCACGGGGGTTACGATGCACAGAATGGAATCCAGTCGGTTAGTTTGATAAACTTCGAATGCTAATCTCCGACTGGATGGTCGAGGATCTGTTACCGACTGGATGAAGGGAACTCCTTAGTTCAGTCGGAACTGACTAAGGGACTTGTCCCTTATGAGGGGTAGTCCTTGGGTTGGACCTACAGGGCAGGCCTATGACACTACCCTAGGACTATCACCCCATCACCAGGTATCCTGGTTCGACTATCTCAAGCCCAAAGCCCTCCATCTCTTCATACAAGACGGGTAACTTTTCCTTGAGCGTGACGTTCAAGGAGCCTGCCTTTCGGCTTAAGGCATCGGCTACCACGTTCGCCTTGCCGGGATGATACTGAATGCGGAGGTCGTAATCCCTGATTAACTCAAGCCATCTCCGCTGCCTCATATTCAGCTCCCTTTGAGTGAAGATATATTTCAGACTTTTGTGGTCTGTATATATCTCACATCGCTTCCCCAGAAGGTAATGCCGCCACGTCTTTAGAGCATGCACTACAGCTGCTAGCTCGAGATCATGGGTAGCGTAGTTCTCCTCATGCGGTCGCAGTTGCCGTGACAAGTACGCCACGACCCTGCCATCTTGCATCAGGACTCCACCGAGCCCGGTTCCAGAGGCATCACAATATATTATAAATTCCTTGTTGATATCTGGGGTAGCCATTACCGGGGTGGTAGTTAGCCTCTTCTTCAACTCCTGGAAACTTGCTTCACACACCGGTGTCCACTCGAACTTTCGGCCTTTGTTCAAGAGCTGAGTCATAGGTCGAGCGATGCTGGAGAATCCTTCTACAAACTTGCGGTAGTATCCCGCGAACCCGAGGAAACTCCTGACATCCTTCACGTCCTTTGGTGATTCCCAGTTGGTCACTGTAGTAATCTTGGACTGATCTACGGCCAAACCGCTTGCCGTTAGGGTATGACCCAGAAATCCAACTTCGTTCAGCCAGAACTGACATTTGCTGAATTTGGCATAAAGCTGGTGCTCTCGAAGCTTTCCCAGAACTAACCTCAGGTGTTGCTCATGCTCCTCTTCGGACTTGGAGAAGATTAATATGTCATCGATGAACACGACGACAAACTTGTCCAAATATTCCATGAAGACCTTGTTCATGAGGTACATGAAGTAGGCTGGGGCATTTGTCAAACTGAAAGGCATGACGGTGCATTCATATAGACCGTATCGGGTCATGAATGAAGTCTTGTGTATATCCACAGGTCGAATCTTCAACTGGTAATATCCCGATCGAAGATCGAACTTGGAAAATACCCTGGCCCCGTTTAACTGGTCAAACAGGTCTTCGATCTTGGGGAGCGGGTACTTGTTCTTAATTGTGACTTCATTAAGAGAACGGTAATCGACGCAGAGTCGAATGGTACCATCCTTCTTTGAAACAAATAGAACAGGTGATCCCCAAGGTGATGCACTCGGAGGAATGAACCCTTTCCTGAGTTGCTCATCCAGCTGCTTCTTCAGCTCTGCCAGCTCTTCGGAACCCATCCTGTAAGGCTTTTTATATATAGGCCTTGATCCGGGCATGAGCTCGATGATGAACTGGATGTCTCGGTCGGGAGGCATTCCGGGTAGCTCGTGAGGAAAGACATCCGGGTATTCACAGACTACAGGCACTTGATCAAGCTCTACCTCGGATAGACTGTTGACTCGAGGCACTTGAGCCGATACTGGCTCGGAGACAAACTTGACCTTGACTCCTTGGTTGCTTGTCATGGTAATGGCCCTGTTGGCACAGTCCAAAAGACTCTGGTGCTTGGCCAACCAATCCATGTCGAGGATTACTTCTACACCTTGCGATTTAAGCACAATGAGGTCTGCCAAGAAACTCGTTCCATTGATAACTATCTCGACCCTTCTACACCCTAGGTTGGTCCTCAATACTACTCCCGGGGTTTGAATTGCCATCTGCCCACGGAGTAGAGTGGGTTTTAAACCGCACTTTTTCGCAAACCTTTGAGTAACAAAAGAATGCGAGGCACCACAATCAAACAACACTATTGCTGGAGTTGAGTTGACGAGGAACGTACCCAGAATGCAGTCTGGGTCTTCCTGCGCCTCTTCTGGAGTGATGTGATTGATCCGGCCCCTGCCATTGAACTGCTGGTTGCGGGGGGCCTGGTTCCTTCCTGGTGCACCTTGACCGGGGTTGGGTGCATTGGGACGCGGTGCGTTGGGCTTCTTGTTGGGGCACTGCCTGGAATAGTGCCCGGTCTGACCACACCCAAACAGGTGACCTGCCCCGGAGGGTTGGTCTTGACTCCATCGTTGTTTGCGGGTTGACTACTGGCTTGGCTTGCTGCTGAGGCTGATAATTCTGGCAGAACACCGGGTGCTTGTACTGCTGCTGCTGAAAGTTGGGTCTTGCAGGTGCTGACTGCCATGGTCTTGGTCTTGCGCTACTGGGTCCTCCACTGCCTATCAGTTTGCGCTTGCGGGTGTCGTCCATCGCACGATGCTTGTCTTCCAGCATAAGCGCCTTGTTAACCAACTCGCTGAAAGTCTGGCAGTCGCAAACCACCAGCTGGTATTGCAGGGACTGCTGTAACCCTTCCATGAAGCGTTCCACCTTAGCGGCCTCAGTGTTAACATCTTCGGGCGCGTACCTCGACAAGAGGTTAAACTTCTGCAGGTACTCTTTAACAGTTCCACTACCCTGCCTCAAGGCTCGGAACTCCCGCTTCTTAATGGTCATCAGTCCAGGTGGAATGTGAGCCGCGCGAAATCCTTCCTTGAACATCACCCAAGTGATGACTTGCCCTATCCGCATGATCTGGAATCCATCCCACCATGCCCTGGCGGTGCCTCTGAGACAGTGAGAAGCATAAAGGACCTTCTCATGACCGTCGATGCACTTGACCAGCGCAAGGAGGTCTTCAATGGTGCGGATCCAGTCATCGGCTTCCAGTGGTTTAGTCGTCTCCGTGAATATGGGGGGCGTAGTCCGCATGAACTCAGAAAGAGTAGAGCGGCCACCGCCATTCCCATTCCATGGCGGGTTGTCCACCAGGACTTGAGTGAGCTGCTGAATAGTGGCATTGCTGGCTTGACGCTCCTCCCGAAGAGCTTGAAGGAACTGAGCCATCGTCAAGTTCTCAGGAGGAGGTGGTGGCGAAAGGTCTCTAGGCTGCTCGTGCTGACCTCCAGCGTGAGCTTCTCCTTCGGTTCCCTGCGGCGTCCCTGAGGATCCGGCACCGGGGTTGCCGAAGGTGCTGTTGCGGGTTGCGTTAACCATCTTGTCATAGAAACAGACAGGTCAAAATGCCACCTTGCTCGGGAATACAAGGATTCGTTCCTAGTAAGAGGGGGTCCAATGCGTGCAAGTGCCGAGTTTTCAAAACCAAAGTTTTTGACAAACGGAAATTGCATTCATAAAAACTAGGTGATGTAGTCACTTACAGGCTGCCTAAGGCAATAGGTGACTTACATCATGCACACATACGTAAACTAAAAACGGATACATGGATACCCTATGCTCAAGGTACTCCTAATTGCCTAGCTAAATCCTACGCGGCGGACTGCTCAGTCTCAAAGGCGGATTCAATAGGATCCTCATCTTTGTCCTCGTCTTCATCAACATCTTCTTCCTTTATAGGAGTGGAAGAAAGAATCCGCACATCACGGCGTCTCTTACGCGAGGTGGCGAAGATCTCAGTGTACTCTTCCGCTGTCAGGCGGCGACTCCGAAGAGGGACTGCCTGGATGGGTAACACACCACCCCTAGTAGCAACAGATGTCCTCCCTTCAGGTGCGCCTGCCTTCTTTACTTTGCGGTTCTGCATCTTCTCAGTGTGGAGCAGGCCCTTGACTAGGTGCAGCTCTTGGTGAAGGTTGGCTGATTCCTTAACCAGGAAGTGCGTCAGGGTGTCCGACAAGAGGCTGAAGTAGGTCTGAAAACTTAATGGCATCCCATCCTCCGTGGCTGGGGTGAGTGTCCAACTCCCATCCACTCCTTCCTTAATGAAAGGTAGGTGACGAGTGACAGGCTCATTAGCCATCTCAGGGAGGATGCTGTGGAGACGCACGAGCGCCTCTCGTGCGGCCGTCTCCACTCCCAACATCAGCTCTCCCATCTATGGTCCTTCGAAGAACCAACTAGACGGGGAGTCATTAGCCTTCACTATCATGTCCATGTGATATTCCTTAGTGTCGGCGTTGACCCAGTGCTCGTGGTAGAGGAAGATGGGCGTGCGACCTACGTGGCACTTCTCGAGACAATCCACCAGGAGTAGTGGAAAGCCGGTCTCCAGAAGCGTCTCAGGTACGACAGCCATCTACAAGGTATAGGAGAGAAGTCAGAAGGTTGTATGTGCAAAAGTTTGTGCAAGGCTGGCATTCTAACGTTCTCAGCTAACATCCATGCTATCTAAGGCTTCCTATAGTCAGGATGGCTCTGATACCAGTTCTGTGGGGACCCCGACTACCAAGTGGAGTTCGCCGTGCCCAGTGACCCCAATGATCAATGTTCACTGAACACATATACTGAATAATAGAGTCTTACATCCAAGTACCTAAATTATTACATCAAACGACCAGAAGGTCGAGTTCAAGAGCTATGCCTAAGCCAAATTAAACAGATACATCGAGTAGCGGAAACTCATAAGGGCTAAGCGGTGCCCATGCCATCAAGCCTACACCGACAGGCATTCTGACTTGGAAGCATCCTAGATCGCAAGTTCGTCTCCGACGGCGTACTCGTCGCCAAACTCCGGTCCTTCCATGTCTGGTCAATAATATAACCAGTGGCAAGACAATGAGTACTTTGAATGTACTCGAAAACAGCCCATGATATGAACATTGATAACAAAGAATAAAAGTAACATGTATCTATGGTGGAATGCAATTTGGTGGAATGATCAAGTATATGCAACAAGTTAAAGAACTACTCTTGAAGAACAGGTTACAGATATCGACATACCTGCTAAGGGTTGAACCATCCGGGTTCACCCTATATGCCAAGTCATCGGACTTGTCATAACCTCAATGTATTAATGAGGGCTAAACCATCCGGGTTTACCCTATATGCCAAGTCATCGAACTTGGTCATATTATTACTCTCATAACAACACCTTTTTAACACCACACACACACACTTGGTTTATGCGGAAACGCTGGACGTAGTTTAAGCAGCACCACCCAACTGTCCTTGACCGTGGACACGGCTATTCGAATAGTTTACACTCTGCAGAGGTAGTACGCTGGACCCACGAGAAACGGGAGACTTCCGTGTCATCCACGACTCACGGTATATCACATATACCCGAGGTAAGTACCCGATCATCATCTTTCCCCTAACGATACTAGACAAAGAGGTCCACTCGATTGGTACCCAGCCCACATGTTGTACGTCTTACGAGCACCGACTCTGGACAGTATCAACCATGTGGGGACCAACGGTGTGTCTGGAACTCATAATAATGGCATAGTCGTCCTACCTGGCACGACCCCATCACGAGAGTGACACCGATCACTCCCGCCACTAGTAATGTGGCTCTTTGCTAGTACCGACCAGAGTAATCAACAAAGCCCCGTCCCATAAAGGGGTATCGTGGTCGTACTGGTAAGGTTGGGATGTTCGACACATCATAAATCTAATCCCATTTCCGAAACCACACACGCAAAATACCCGGTGCACCACTTCTCCAAAAGTGGCCACCAACTCATCATCACCCTCGGGCATTAGTGGCACCCGACGGGGTTTTCATAAACTCTTGATTTAACTCATCGTCATGCTTGTGATAATATGCTTTTACTTTACTTGTCAACATGGTATTAACACGACCCTCAAGGGGTAGAGTCAAGCTCAGTGTAATGATCTTACTCTACCAGTCAGCATGACAGTAGCGTGATCATCATAGACGGTAGGGTCAAGCTCATCATGCTTGTGCTCCGAGGAGCCATATGAATAACATTACTATCATGCAAGGGCTTTGAAGAAGCCTCCGGTGCCATCACCACAATGATGAACCGGCATCGTGATCACATGCAACGGGAAAATACCAACTATACTAGCATGCAACAATGTTTATGATCAAGTCATGGTCAAAGGCTCCTTGCCTTGCTCAGCTAGGTATCCGGGGTCTTCGAGGTCTTCCGCTCTGGACCCTCCGTCACTCGGTAACTCTAAAGTCGAGAAAGGAATAAATAAATAATAGCTCACACCAAAACAGATCACAAGGTGCTTTTAAAAATGTTGCAAAGCTTGAATAAATTCAGTTTATTATTTTGGAAAATGTTTCCTATGGTTTTTATTAGCTAAGCATATTTATTTAAAAGCAAACAGGAGCAAGCAAATGCTTTTAATATCATTTTATTATACCAAAACTGTTTCTGTTTTTGATAAATGTCAAACTCTATAGAATCAATTACTACACATTTTTAGAAAATTGTTGGTGGAAGAATCATATTTTTCTACTGGCTAAATATTTTTATAAAAAACATTTAAGCTGTAGGTTAAAAAAAAGGCCAGGGGGGAGACCAAGCCAGCCCAGCCAGCAGACCGGCCACCAGGCGCGCGCGGGCCAGGTTCAAACCTGACCTGCGGGCCCCTGGGGTCAGTGTCAGCGGATGCGCGCGCTGGCTGCCCCAGGACACCGACAGGTGGCTCCACCTGTCGGGTCCTTCTCCTGCCTCTAGCTAGAGAGGTGGAGACGGACGCCGGCGAGGCTACCGTTGCCCTCAGGCCAATCTAGGAGCGGGAATGGGTCCCTCGTTCCTCCGCCTACCTGCTCATGGTCGGGACGTCAACGGAGGTGGTCTGGGTCGCCGGCGACGAGGTGATCGTGGCGGAAGGTTTTCGGGTTGGCGTCGAGCTAGTGGCTAGGGGCACGGATTCATTCGGGGAAGTTGGGGGAAATTATCCTGGCGTCAAGGGGAGTGCAATGGGAGGTCGGGCGGCGCAGGAGCCGGCATGTAGCCGGAGATCGACCGGAGCTCTGAGGCGGAGGGGCCTCGGTCGATCTCGAGCACCGGGGCTCTGCGAGCTCGATTGGGCGGCTAGGGGGAGTCTAGTGGTTATGCTGAAGCTGCCTGGGGGGTGCTGGGGTGCCGGGGGGGCTATTTATAGGCCAGCGGCGGTGAGCCGACTCGGGCGCGCCGATGACTCACCGTGGCGCGCGTGCGTCAACAGTGAGGTGCTGGCCGCGAAACCATGGGTTCGGTACGTGGTTTAGGACCTCCTGATGCATCGGCCGCAGAGGGAAAGCGAGTGGGGTCGAGCCGCAGCGATCGTGCATGCTCGGCCGCGTCGGGCGCGCGCGGGCACGCGTTGCCTGAGCTCTTGCGCGAGGAGAGGGGGGTCCCTGATGGTAGCTTTGCACTGAATGGCTGTCGTTGGAGCGTTTGGACATTACCGGGGAGGCTGGAACTGGCCGGGGCGACGTCCGCTTGCTGGAGGCTCTCTGTAGCGCGCCCAGAGAGTAGTTTTGGCATGCCACGGCATGTTGGCGCGCTCTGGGGCACTTGGGACGTGTCCTCCATGTCCTGAGTGTTGCTGGGAGTGTGCCTAGCCATTGTGTGTTAGTGGGAGCACGAGCTGGTCAAAGGAGGCAAGGAACACCAGTGTTGCCAGTACTGGCCTGCGGCTCAAATTGAACATCTTGTCACTTGTGCTTGGAGTTGGGGAGGGGCTAGTTGACTGGGTGCTCAGGGTGTTCTGGGGCTCTAACTCACCAAGTTTGGGGCTTTGCCATTGGGTAAAACAGTGGCTAGGAGGGTTTTTACCTTCCTGTCAGTAGGTGTTCGACAGTGATTTGGGGTGCTTCCACTCCACCACTGGAACTGAAACTTAGCAGGTTTGGTCTTGGGGTAAAAACATGGGGTTTCACCAAATTTGAGCTCCATTGAACAAGTTTAGCTTTGTAAACTTGAAAATGCCTCAAAATGACCAGTACTGTCCTTTACAAAGGAAGTGTGGCCAATCAGAGTCTCACAAATCCCATCTTTGGTGTGGAGTCCTCATTTGGGGTGTCTAACACTTCTGCAAAGTTTCAGCTCCATTGGAGAAACTTTGCAATGTAGAGTTGTTCCAACTCTTCTCTAGACAGAGAGGGTTTTGGGCTCATTAGGTGCACTTCCCCACCTTGGATCAAGGTGAGATTTTATGTGAGCACCTAATATGGCTTTGGAGGGCTCCTGTAATTTTATGGGAATTTATTGAGATCATTTCCTTTGGAAACTCTCAAAAAGCTAAAACAGACAAAAATGGTTTTCAGGGTTTTACTCAAATACTATTAATATAAAATAGGGTTGAAAATCTTATATATGGAAAATATATGTCCTTCTGAGCTTCCATGAATTTACTCAGAATTTTCTAAGGCAGGAAAGCAATTTTCCTTGTGGGAATATCATTCCTGGCCTTAGAAACAGACATAAATGTAAAATAGGAAAATAATTTTTTAAATCACCAATTAATGTTTTTAATGAATGAAAATAATATCTGGATCAGATCACCAACTTTGGTTGGAAGTGCCACTTGGCTTCATGAGCTAGTAGTGTATCCCAACATGATGAAGGTGATCTTGATATAAAGGAAAAAGGGTTTTTGAAGAGAGCAAAATAATAAGTTTTTCATGGGTTTGAGTCATCAAGCAAGCAAGCATTCACTCATACAAGGGCTGACATTGCACTCACAACATTATTTGAAAAAGTTTTAACAAGCTCTGATTTTTGCAATATAAAAATACTTGTGATGAAAAACAGGGTGTGACACGAAGTATCCAGCTGATTTCCTCATTCTTGCTACCGCACAAGATAGCTTTTGTCCCATCATATTTGGCAGACCCTTCCTCAATACCGTCAATGCTCATATTGACTGTGAGAAGCAAACTGTCACTGTTGGCTTTGAAGGTGTGTCACATGAGTTCAATTTCTCCAAGTTTGGTAGACAACCTCATGAAAAGGAGTTGCCTAGTAAGGATGAAACTATTGCCTTAGCTTCTATTGTCGTGCCTCCTACTGATCCCTTAGAGAAATACTTGCTTGAGCATGAAAATGATATGCATATGGATGAAAGGGATGAGATAGATAGAGTTGTCTTAGAACAATATCCTATCCTTAAGAATAATCTGCCTGTTGAACTGCTTGGGGATCCACCCCCACCAAAGGGTGATCCTGTGTTCGAGCTTAAAGAGTTGCCTGATACTCTTAAGTATGCTTATCTGGATGAAAAATAGATATATCCTGTTATTATTAGTGCTAGCCTCTCAGATCATGAAGAAAAGAAGTTACTAAAAACTCTAAGGAAGCACTGTGCTGCTATTGGATATACTCTTGATGATCTTAAGGGCATTAGTCCCACTCTATGCCAGCACAAGATTAAAATTGATCCTGACTTCAAACCAGTTGTTGATCATGAAAAGAGATTGAATCCTAAGATGAAAGAAGTACTAAGAAAAGAAATACTAAAGCTCCCGGAAGCGGGTATTATCTATCCTGTTGCTCATAGCGATTGGGTGAGTCCGGTGCATTGCGTCCCTAAGAAGGGAGGCATTACCGTTGTCCCTAATGATAAGGATGAATTGATCCCACAGAGGATTATTACTGGCTATAGGATGGTGATCGATTTTAGGAAATTGAATAAGGCCACTAGGAAAGATCATTACCCTTTGCCTTTTATCGACCAAATGCTAGAAAGACGGTTATTCTGGTTTCTCCCAAATACCAGTTGCACAAGCTGATCAGGAGAAAACCACTTTCACCTGCCCTTTCGGTACCTTTGCTTATAGACGTATGCCTTTTGGCTTGTGTAATGCACCTACCACCTTTCAAAGATGTATGATGGATATATTCTCTGACTTTTGTGAAAAGATTTTCGAGGTTTTCATGGATGACTTTTCCGTTTACGGGTCTTCTTTTGATGATTGCCTCAGCAACCTTGATCGAGTCTTATAGAGATGTAAAGACACCAATCTTTTCTTGAATGGGAGAAGTGACACTTTATGGTTAATGAAGGCATCTTCTTAGGACGTAAAATTTCTGAATGAGGTATTGAAGTCGATAAGGCTAACGTTGATGCAATCGAGAAAATGCCATACCCCACAGATATCAAAGGTATAAGAAGTTTCCTTGGTCATGCTGGTTTCTATAGAACGTTCATTAAAGACTTCTCTAAGATTTCTAGGCCTTTTACCAATCTCTTGCAAAAGGATATTCCTTTTGTTTTTGACGATGATTGTGAGGTAGCCTTCGAAATACTTAAGAGGGCTTTGATAACTGCACCTATTGTTCAACCACCTGATTGGAACTTGCCTTTTTAGATCATGTGTGATGCTAGTGATTATGCAGTTGGCGCTGTCTTAGGGCAAAGAGTCGATAAGAAGTTGAATTTTATTCACTACGCTAGTAAAACTCTAGACAGTGCCCAGAGAAACTATGCTACTACGGAGAAGGAATTTTTAGCAGTCGTGTTTGCATGTGAAAAGTTCAGGTCTTACATAGATTCCAAAGTCACTATTCACACTGATCACATTGTTATTAAGTACCTCATAGAGAAGAAGGACGCTAAACCTAGGCTTATCAGATGGGTTCTCTTGCTACAAGAATTTGATTTGCACGTTGTTGATAGAAAGGGTGTAGATAACCGAGTAGCAGATAACTTGTCGAGGTTGGAGAATGTTCTTGATGACCCACAACCTATTGATGATAGCTTTCCCGATGAGCTATTGAATGTTATCAATGCTTCACGTAGTGCATCGTGGTATGCTGATTATGCAAACTATATCGTTGCCAAATACATACCACCTAGTTTCACATACCAGCAAAAGAAGAAATTCTTCTTTGACTTGAGACATTACTTCTGGGATGATCCTCACCTTTATAAGGAATGAGTAGATGGTATTATTAGACATTGTGTACCTGAACATGAACAGGGACAGATCCTACAGAAGTGTCACTCCGAGGCCTACGGAGGACACCATACGGGAGATAGAACTGCACACAAGGTATTGAAATCAGGTTTCTATTGGCCCACTCTCTTCAAGGATGCACGTAAGTTTGTCTTGTCTTGTGACGAATGTCAAAGAATAGGTAATATTAGCAAATGTCAGGAAATGCCTATGAACTATTCACTTGTCATTGAACCATTCGATGTTTCGGGCTTTGATTATATGAGACCTTTTCCAAAATCCAACGGGTATACTCAATCCTAGTTGCTGTTGATTACGTCACTGAGTGGGTAGAAGTTATCCCCACTAGTAGTGTTGATCACAACACCTCTATCAGGATGCTGAAAGAAGATATCTTCCCTATATTTGGAGTCCCTAGATATCTAATGACCGACGGTCGTTCACACTTCATTCATGGTGCTTTCCGTAGAACGCTTGCTAAGTACGATGTAAACCATAGAATTGCGTCTCCCTATCACCCTCAGTCCAGTGGTCAAGTAGAGCTAAGCAACAAAGAGATTAAACTGATTCTGCAAAAGACTATCAACAGGTCTAGAAAGAATTGGTCTAAGAAGCTCGATGATGCACTGTGGGCTTATAGAACTGCCTATAAGAATCCCATGGGCATGTCTCCGTATAAAATGGTGTACGGTAAAGCATGTCATTTACCTCTTGAGCTAGAGCATAAAGCTTATTGGGCAATCAAAGAGCTCAACTTTGATTTCGAACTTGTCGGTGAGAAGAGGTTATTTGACATTACCTCGCTTGATGAGTGGAGAACTCAGACATATGAGAATGCCAAGTTGTTCAAAGAGAAGGTTAAGAGGTGGCATGATAAGATAATACAAAAGTGTGAGTTCAATGTAGGCGATTATGTCTTGCTATATAACTCTCGTTTAAGATTCTTTGCAGGCAAGCTTCTCTCTAAATGGGAAGGTCCCCATGTTGTTGAGGAAGTATATCGTTCCGGTGCTATCAAGATCAACAACACGGAAGGTAATTGTCCAAGAGTGGTAAATGGGCAGAGAATCAAGCATTATATCTCAAGTACTCCCATAAATGTTGAAAGCAATATTATCAATACCATAACTCCGGAAGAATACCTAAGGGATATTTATCAGTCTGTTTCAGACTCCGAAAATGAAGAGGTATGTGATTCGGTAAGAAAACAGAGTCCAAAACTTTTCCAGTAGGAAATTTTCTCCATTTTGGAATTTTTGAAAAAAATACAAAAATTGGAAGTAGTCCGGAAAGTGCGCGAGGAGGCGACAAGCCTGCATGGCGCGGGCCCACCCCCTGGCCGCACCGGGAGGGCTTGTGGCCACCTCGTGCGCCTCCCGGACTCCGTTTTCGTGCAAGGCACTCCTTCTGGTCTGAAAAAAAATCATTATATATACTCTCGTTTGGTCTGACCCCTGCATCACGCATATTTCTTCTGTTTTTCATTTCGAGCCTCTTTTTTGCCGGAGATCTAGGTCAAGATGTCTTCTCAGGATTTAGAGGGGGTGAGCTATGTGGCTGATTACCTTGCAAACCCCAAGGTCTATGGGGACTTGGATCCTTATGGATGGACCACTGATGAGGAAGAAGATTATGATCCGAAGGGGAAGGAACAAACAAGTTCCGATGAAGAGGAGGCTCCTCTACCTCAACCTGGACACACGCATATGGAGTTCAAGAAGTCGAGCCTCCCAGACTCAAGGAAGAAGTCAAAGACTTTGTTTATCCCTTCTCGTTTCTTGCACGAGAGTAAGCAGGAATTATGCCAAAGGATGTTGAAGCTTGAAGAGGAAAATGATGATCTGAGGGAGCAGAATTTTATGCTCAAGTGGAAATTAAACAAGCTCAATACCTCTTCAACAACTCCTGCACCACCACCAAAGGAAGACAACTAAACATGGGTATGGGCAATCCCCTTGGCTTGTGCCAATCTTGGGGGAATTGCCCCGGTATCGTATCACCATCACATCTTTTACCTTTATCTTTGTTTTAGTTTTCCTTTTTAGTTTTCTCTTTTTCTAGTAGATTAAAAGTCTTAGTGTTTTAGTCTTGAGTTTTTCTTTGTGTCACCCCCGATGTATTCGAGCCCGTGAGCCATATAATAAAGAGTGTCTTAGTTGAAGGGCTTTGCCTCTTTCCATGATCAAAACAGTGAGAATAGAACAAAAGCATGAAGGATCATGTAATGATCTTATGGGAAGTGATGGCTTCACATATAAAAATAATGAGGATTGAAACTTGTTGAGGGTTGATACGTCTCCAACGTATCTATATTTTTTTATGGTTTCATGCTATTATCTTGTCAAACTTTGGATGTTTTGCATGCCTTTTTTTATTTTCTCGGACTAACTTATTAACTCAGTGCCAAGTGCCAGTTCCTATTTTTTCCATGTTTTTGACCCCTTTCAGAGGAGATTTTGAAACGGAGTCCAAACGGAAGAAAATCCCCAAAAAGATTTTTTCTGGAACGGAAGAAGATTGGAGAGCTTGGGAGTCAAGGCAGGGGAGCCCCAGGGGCCCCACAAGCCCCCACCTCGCAGCCAGGGGGTCACGCCATCTAGGCTTGTGGGCCCCATGGATGCCCTTTGCCCTAGGTCTTTCGCCTATATATTTCCATAAATTCCAGAAAAAATCAGGAGATCATCGAAATTACTTTTCCGCAAGATCCTATCTGGGGCACGTCCTGGTGCCCTGCCGGGGGGGGGGGATTCGGACATGGAGAGCTTATCCATCAACACCATGACCTCTCCGATGATGCGTGAGTAGTTCACCATAGACCTACGGGTCCATAGCTAGTAACTAGATGGCTTATTCTCTCTCTTGGATCTTCAATACAAAGTTCTCCATGATCTTCATGGAGATCTATCCGATGTAATCTTCTTTTGCGGTGTGTTTGTCGAGATCCGATGAATTGTGGATTTATGATCAGATTATCTATGAATCTTATTTGAGTTTCTTCTGATCTCTCTTATGCATGATTTCATATCCTTGTAATTCTCTTCGAGTTGTGGGTTTTGTTTGGCCAACTAGATCTATGATTCTTGCAATGGGAGAAGTGCTTGGTTTTGGGTTCATACCATGCAGTGAACTCACCCAGTGACAGAAGGGGTAGCGAGGCACGTATCGTGTTGTTGCCATCAAGGGTAAAAAGATGGGGTTTTCATCATTGGTTTGAGATTATCCCTCTACATCATGTCATCTTGCTTAAAGCATTACTCTGTTCTTCATGAACTCAATACACTAGATGCATGTTGGATAGCGGTCGATGTGTGGAATAATAGTAGTAGATGCAGAAAGTATCAGTCTACTTGTCTCGGACGTGATGCCTATATGCTAGATCATTGCCTTAGATATCGTCATGACTTTGCACGGTTCTATCAATTGCTCGACAGTAATTTGTTCACCCACCGTAATACTTGCTATTTTGAGAGAATCCTCTAGTGAACACTATGGCCCCCAGGGTCTACTCGACACCATATTTTCAGCCTTACACTTTTTACTTCGTTGCACTTTCCGCCTTCAGATCTCACTTTGCAAACAATCTTGAAGGGATTGACAACCCCTTTGAAGCGTTGGGTGCAAGCTTGTTTGTGTTTGTGCAGGTACTTTGGACTTGACGAGGCCCTCCTTCTGGATTGATACCTTGGTTCTCAAACTAAGGGAAATACTTAATACTCCTGTGCTGAATCACCCTTTCCTCTTCAAGGGAAAAACCAACGCAAATCAGAGAAGTGACAAGAAGAATTCCTAAGCGCCAGGGAAGGACTTTTGTTGCCGCAGCAGAAGAATTTCTGGCGCCGTTGCCGGGGAGGAAGATCAAGTCAAGAACTCATCCAAGTAGGTGTCGCAAACTCATCTCTTGCATTTACTTTGTTTGCCAGTTGCCTCTCGTTTTCCTCTCCCCCACTTCACCAATTTGCCTTTTTCGTTCGCCTTTTCGTTCGCCCTTTTTTTCACCCGCTTTTTGTTTGCTCGTGTGCTTGTTTGCTTGCTGAAGTCACCATGAACGAAAACACCAAGCTTTCTGACTTGCCGAATACTAATAAAAATGATTTTATTAGTACTCCGATTGCTCCCGCCACTAGTGCGGAGTCATACGAAATCAATGCCGCTTTGCTGAATCTTGTTATGAAAGAGCAATTCTCTGGCCTTCCTAGTGAAGATGTCGCATCCCATCTCAATACCTTCATTGAGCTTTGCGATATGCAAAAGAAAAGAGATGTGGATAATGACGTGATTAAATTGAAGCTTTTTCCTTTCTCGTTGAGAGATCGCGCAAAAACTTGGTTTTCTTCTTTGTCCAAAAATAGTATCGATTCTTGGGATAAGTGCAAAGATGCTTATATATCCAAGTATTTTCTGTCGGCTAAGATCATCTCTCTCCGTACTGATATCATGAATTTCAAGCAACTTGATCATGAAGATGTTGCACAAGCTTGGGAGAGAATGAAATTAATGATTAGAAATTGGCCCGCTCATGGCTTGAGTCTTTGGATGATTATTCAAATCTTTTACGCTGGGTTGAATTTCGCTTCTAGAAATATCTTGGACTCCGCCTCAGGTGGAACATTCATGGAAATCACGTTAGGAGAAGCCACAAAGCTCTTAGACAACATCATGACGAACTACTCTTAGTGGCACACTGAAAGGTCACTTACTAGTAAGAAGGTACACGCTATAGAGGAAATTAACTTGTTGAGTGCTAAGATGGACGAGTTAATGAATTTGGTTACTAGTAGAAGTGCTCCTTTGGATCCTAATGATATGCCTTTGTCTTCTCTGATTGAGAGTAGCAACGCTAGCTTGGACGTTAGTTTTGTTGGTAGGAATAACTTTGGTAACAACAACGCTTTTAGAGGAAACTATGTTCCTAGGCCTTTTCCTAGTAACTCCTCTAATAACTTTGGCAACTCCTACAACAATACTCATGGAAATTACAGAATCCTCTGCAGTGTGCTCGCGCCGATCAAAGGCCATCATGATGAAGAAGATGTCGTAGGCCTCATGAAGAATATCCTCTTCAACATCATTCATGGTATTCCTATCAACATCCATGATTTCTTCTTGAGGACTTTGGCCGACAATGCTATGTGTCCTTTTGATCACAAGATATATGCCCCATGGATCATGAGATTCATCAGGACAAGGACAGGCATCAACTTCCACGTTGCTTTCCAAAACCATGTTGGTTATATGCCTCCTATCCGGGTCAACAAGAGAACTTTCGAGCCCATTGAAGGAAAAGGCAAGTCAGTGATTGAAGAAGGCAGTAGGCCCCTTGATGGCCAGTTCAGAGAGCCAGAAGCTTATTCTTCATGGGATGATACTGAGACTCGCCCGGCAAGCCCCGTTCCTCCTCGAGTGATGAATACAGGAGAGCTCCTCCTCAGTCTTCACCAGAAGGTGGATCGCAATCACAAGTGGGTCAAACGCCAGTTTGGCGCCGTTGTGAAAACCCTCACTGAAACATAGAACTCTGTGAAGCTCAACCATCACTATCTGCATGAGGTTTTTGATCGCACCTGGGCTACACTTGTACATCTGAAGACTCAGACTCAGCTTGAAGAAATGGACTTTGAGCGAGACTTTGACTGGTCGTGGCCTCCCAAGAAGAAGTTCAGGCCCATTCCAGTTCCAAACCTTGAAGACAACTCCTTTTCTTCATTCCGCACTGCTGAAACTGATGAAGAACAGCTCGACACTGCTACCGGTCCAAGGAAGAAGAATACTCCCAAAAAGAGTCACGGCTCTTCCTCAACCGCCAAGAAGTGAAGTCTTCACGGGCGTTAGTCCTTAGTTCATCCCTTTTTGTCACTTGATCAAAAAGGGGGAGAAACTTGAGAGTTAGTCTTCAAACGGGATATTTTTGGGGCTTATGAACTATATTTGAGTTACAAACTCTTGGCTCTTCTGAAGTTTTTATGTAATGAGTTGTAACTTAAGCCCGATGGTACTCTGACGCTTTTGAACGTTTTTCTTCGCATGCTTATTCCTCAAGTTTTAATGTACGCATGCTGGAATTCGTCAGATACCATTTGTCATCATGCATTTTCATTTTCTTCATATGATATGTTACATGTATGCATGATTTACAAGACTCAGGGGGAGATCTGCATGATATAAATCATCAATGTGCATTTGCTATGAAAAGCAAAATCCTCACGGTATGCACATCTTCAGGGGGAGTCTCTCTGGATCTTGATTTCAAATTCCTCAAATGAGTATTTACACTTCATATTTTTGATCCCTGTTGAAGACTTAACCTAATTGTCATCAACCCCCAAAGAGGGGGAGATTGTAAGTGCATCTAGTGCCCCTTAGTGATTTTGGTGGTTTGAAGACTTATAGGTTAAGTATCTAATGTGTTTATGAGTGTACACAGGATCTATAAGTCATTGAGGAGTTTGAGATATTTGAAGAATATCGACCCCTAAAAATATATATCTTCGGTTGAAGAAATTGGTCTGAAGCTGAAGAAATGAATCGCGAGGAATCTGCGATGAAATTGATATTCCTCATGAAGATACTGAAATCAAGGAATTCGGTGTGTCCTGGAGAAAATCATTTTGAAGACTTTTAAGCATGAAGATTTACTCTTTCTGTTTTATTTTCTTCGCGTTTGAGTAATAGGAACACCGTACTGTTAAAGGGGGTCGAAGTTACACTTTGGAATGAATTTCCTCATGATGCTCAACCCAAGCCTAATCCGACCAAAAGCCTCAAGTGAGGAATACGAGTGACATGAGGACTCTCACAGTTGAGGGTTCTGACCGTTTCGATAGCCACGCCAAGTCATTGGTCTTATCCACTCCAACGGTCATATTATTTAAGTGCATTAGTGTTAAATCATGTCGGGATGCTCCCAGGCTATAAATAGCCACCCCCCACAACCATTAGCTGGTTGGCTGCTCCGTTAGAAACTGACACTTGTCATAAGAGTAACCCAATTCCTCAGAGTCTTCGAGAGTAATTCATCAGAGAGGAAATACCCCATACACCGAAACCACAAACCAAACCTAGTGATTGAGCATCACTGAAGAAGTTGTTCCTGTGTGGGACTGAAGCCTTTTACCTTTGAGAATTGTGCATCCTGCACAAGGTTAGGCGTCATGGTCTAGAGATTTCCAGCAGTCAATTGTGGATCGCCGGGTGAACAAGTTTGTGAGGGTTTGGAATTCTGCCCTGAAGACTTACCAAAAGTGTTGGGCGAGGACTGTGTGTTCTTAGCCCAAGGAGAACACGGTAGGGACTGTGTGTCCCGGGACTGTGTGTCCTTTGGTTTCAATACCAAGCCGCTCCAAACCAGATGTACGACTGTCAGAGCAGTTGGAACTGGGTCATCAACGACTGTCTTCACTGACAAACGGGTTCTTATTCCTCAACTCCTTATTTTCCTCGAATTATATGTTGATGACTTTCACTGCTACTATTTGAAGAATTTGCTGAAGACTTTCTCTGAATTTCCTCAACCCCAAATTCTTCACGTTAGTTAATCCTCATCTGTATTCTGCGTGCCTGCTCACAGTGCAATCTGTTCTGTTTTCACATTCCTCACTCTGAAAAACTGCTGTTGTGAAACTTTATATTTCTGATCCTTTACTGTTTCCGCTGTAAGTTAGTCATTAGTGAGGAATTTCCTCAAAAGGAATTTCCTCAGTGATGAAATTCTTAAAATCTCCTATTCACCCCCCCCCCCTCTAGTCGATATAACGCACTTTCATCAAGAAACCCATGGTAAGGATCAATGATGTTCTTATTATTGCAAATAGTAACTATGTACCCGTGGATTTCATTGTGCTTGACATTGATTGCAATCCTACATGCCCTATTATTCTTGGTAGACCTTTCCTAAGGACTATTGGTGCTATCATCGATATGAAGGAAGGGAATATTAGATTTCAATTTCCTTTAAGGAAGGGCATGGAACACTTTCCTAGAAAGAAAATAAGATTGCCTTATGAATCCATGATGAGGGCTACTTATGGTTTGAGCACCAAAGATGACGATACGTGATTCTATCGCTACTATGCCTAGCTAAGGGCGTTAAACAATAGCGCTTGTTGGGAGGCAACCCAATGAATTTATCTTTTTCTTTCTGTTTTGTTGCGTCCACACTTTCATAATTCTGTTGTGATTCTGTTTTTGTGTTTCTTTTTGTGTTTGAGCCTAGCAAAACCTTTATGACTAGTCTTGGTAATGGTTGTTTGATCCTGCTGGAAAAAGACAGAAACTTTTCGCTCACGAGATGATTTTTCATTTTTATTAAGGAAGAGATTTTGAGTTGATTCTATTTGCTGATGATTGATATGCTTTTTCCCCAGACCTTCGTAATGTTTCAGATTTTTTAAGGTACCATAAGTATACGAAGTATACAGATTGCTACAGACTGGTCTGTTTTTGACAGATTCTATTTTTGTTGAGTTGGTTGCTTGTTTTGATGAAACTATGGTTAGTATCGGGGGGTACTAGCCATGGAAAAGTGAGAATACAGTAGCCCATCATCAATATAGATGTAATTAAAGTTTGCTACAGTACCAAAAGAAGTGGTAGTTTGTTTTCTTGTACTAATGTTATCACAAGTTTCTGTTTAAGTTTTGTGTTGTGAAGTTTTCAAGTTTTGGGTGACGTTCTCATGGACAAAGAGATAAGGAGTGGAAAGAGCTCAAGCTTGGGGATGCCCAAGGCACCCCAAGCCAAATTCAAGGACACCAAAAAAGCCTAATCTTGGGGATGCCCCGGGAAGGCATCCCCTCTTTCGTCTTCAATCCATCGATAACATTACTTGGAGCTATATTTTTATTCACCACATGATATGTGTTTTGCTTGGAGCGTCTTGTATCTTAGGAGTCTTTTCTTTTTGTTGTGTCACAATCATCCTTGCTGCACACCTTTTTGAGAGAGAGAGACATGCACTCATCGTGATTTTGCTAGAATGCTAATAGTGCTTCACTTAAATCTTTTGAGCTAGATACTTTTGCTCTAGTGCTTCACTTATATATTTTGAGCTAGATACTTTTGCTCTTGTGCTTCACTTATATCTTTAGAGAATGGCGGTGCGTGATTTTGTAGTTGTCTTATGCTATGAAAGTAGTCCCAAATGTGCTAGGTACCCAAAGAGGATGCAAAAACCTCTATCTTCATGTGCATTGAATAGAAAGAGAAGTTTTGGTTCCTCTCAATTAGTTTTGAGACGTGGATTCGGTAATATTGAGAGTTATGTTAGTAGGGTTTTGTGAATCTATAAATACTTGTGTTGGAGTTAGTGATTCCCGTAGCATGCACGTATGGTGAACCGCTATGTTAGGAAGTCGGAGCATAATTCATCTATTGATTGTCATCCTTTGTGTTGAGGTCGGGATCGTGCGATGGTTTACACCTACCAACCCTTCCCCTCGGAGTATGCGTTTAGCACTTTGTTTCAATTACTAATAAAAACGTTTGCAATAAGTATATGAGTTCTTCATGACTAATGTGAGCCCATGGTATAGATGCACTTTCACCTTCCACCATTGCTAGCCTCTCTAGTGCCACGCAATTCTCGTCGGTGCACAAACCCACCAAATTCCTTCCTCAAAACAGCCACCATACCTACCTACTATGGCATTTTCATAGCCATTCCGAGATATATTGCCATGCAACTCCCACCGTTCCGTCTCATAACTTGTGCCGTCACTCTCATATTTCCATTGCATGATCATACTAGATCGTTGCACATCCCGGTACACTACCGGAGGCATTTCCTATGGAGTCATCATCATTGTGATCTTTGAGCTTTGAGTAACTAAAAAGTGTGATGATCATCATTATTAGAGCATTGTCCCATGTGAGGAAATAAAAAAAAGAGGCCAAAGAGCCCAAATAAAAAAAGAGAAAAAAAAGAGGCCCATGAGCCCAAATAAAAAAAAGAGAAAAAGAGAGAAGGGACAATGCTACTATCTTTTTCCATACTTGTGCTTCATAATAGCGCCATGTTCTTCATGATTGAGAGCCTCTCGTTTTGTCACCACCATATACTAGTGGGAATATTTATTATATAACTTGGCTTGTATATTCCAATGATGGGCTTCCTCAAAATTTCCCAAGGTCTTCCTAAGCAAGCAAGTTGGATGCACACCCACTAGTTCTCCTTTTGAGTTTTCACATATTTATAGCTCTAGTGCATCCTTTGTATGGCAATCCCTACTCATTCACATTGATATCTATTAATTGGCATCTCCATAGCCCTTTGATATGCCGAGTCAATGTGACCATCTCCTCCCTTTTTGTGTCACAACCACCACCACACTCTATTCCACCTATAGTGCTATATCCATGGCTCACGCTCATGTATTGCGTGATAGTTGTAAAAGGTTTGAGAAAGTAAGAGTGTGAAAACAATTACTTGGCCAATACCGGGGTTGTGCATGATTTAAATTAGTTGTGTGAGGATGATGGAGCATAGCCACACTATATGATTTTGTAGGGATAACTTTCCTTGGCCTTGTTATTTTGATAGCTCATGATTACTTTGCTAGTATGCTTGAAGTATTATTGTTTTCATGTCAATAGCAAACTATTGTTTTGAATCTTACGGATCTGAACATTCACGTCACATGAAAGAAGTTACAAAGAACAACTATGTTAGGTAGAATTCCACATCAAAAATTTATTCTTTATCACTTCCCTACTCGGGGACGAGCAGGAATTAAGCCTTGGGATGCTTGATACGTCTCCAACATATCTATAATTTTTGATGGTTCCATGCTATTATCTTGTCAACTTTGGATGTTTTATATGCATGAATATGCTATTTTATATCTTTTTTGGGACTAACCAATTAACTCAGTGCCAAGTGCCAGTTTCTGTTTTTTACCCCCAAAAAGAAACCTAGATCGGGAGTTCCGCCGCTGCAAGCCTCTGTAGCCACCAAAAACCAATCTCGAGCCCGTTCCAGCACCCTGTCGGAGGGGGAATCCATCTCCGATGGCCATCTTCATCACCCCGGCGATCTCCATGACGAGGAGGGAGTAGTTCTCCCTCGGGGCTGAGGGTATGTACCAGTAGCTATGTGTTTGATCACTCTCTCTCGTGTTCTTGAGATGTCTTGATCTCGATGTACCGTGGGCTTTGCTACTATAGTTGGATCTTATGAAGTTATTCCCCCTCTCCCTTCTTGTAATGAATTGAGTTTCCCCTTTGAAGTTATCTTATCGGATTGAGTCTTTGAGAACACTTGATGTATGTCTTGCACGTGTCTATCTGCGGTGATCAACTTGCGGGTTTGTGACATTGGGAACCTATGCATATGGGTTGGCACATGTTTGATTCATGTGAGTACTCGATGTATGTTTTGGTGATCAACTTGCGGGTTCATTACATTGGGAACCTATGCATAGGGGTTGGCACACGTTGTCACTCCCCGGTAGAAACTTTGGGGCACTCTTTGAAGTTCTATGTGTTGGTTGAATAGATGATTCTGAGATTATGTGATGCATATCGTATAATCATGCCCACGGATACTTGAGGTGACAATGGAGTATCTAGGTGACATTAGGGTCTTGGTTGATATGTATCTTAAGGTGTTATTATAGTACGAACTCTATGGAAGATTGAACGGAAAGAATAGCTTCGTGCTATTTTACTACGGACTCTTGAATAGATCGATCAGAAAGAATAACTTTGTGGTGGTTTCGTACCCAACAATAATCTCTTCGTTTGTTCTCTGCTATTAGTGACTTTGGAGTGACTCTTCGTTGCATGTTGAGGGCTAGTTATATGATCCAATTATGTTATTATTGTTGAGAGAACTTCACTAGTGAAAGTATGAACCCTAGGACTTGTTTCCACGCATTGTAATACCGTTCGTGCTCACTTTTACTACTAGTTACCTTGCTGTTTTTGTAATTTCAGATTACAAAAACCTATATCTACCATCCATATTGCACTTGTATCACCATCTCTTCGCCGAACTAGTGCGCCTATACAATTTACCATTGTATTGGGTGTGTTGGGGACACAAGAGACTCTTTGTTATTTGGTTGTAGGGTTGCTTGAGAGAGACCATCTTCATCCTACGCCTCCTGCGGATTGATAAACCTTAGGTCACGCACTTGAGGGAAAATTGCTACTGTCCTACAAACCTCTGCACTTGGAGGCCCAACAACGTCTACAAGGAGAAGGTTGCGTAGTAGACATCAAGCTCTTTTCTAGAAAATAGTCTTGATAACCCACAAGTATAGGGGATCGCAACAGTTTTCGAGGGTAGAGTATTCAACCCAAATTTATTGATTCGAGTCAAGGGGAAGCGAAAGAATATTCTCAAGTATTAGCAGTTGAGTTGTCAATTCAACCACACCTGAAAGATTTAATATCTACAGCAAAGTATCAGTAGCAAAGTAGGGTGATAGCAGCAGTAGCAATAGTAACCAGTAGCAGCAAAGTAACAGTAGTACCAACAGAGTAACAGTACCAGCAGTGACAGCAGTAGCGGCAAAGTAACGTAGCAAGGACGAGTGGGAAACACTCATAGGCATTGGATCGGTGATGGATGATTATGCCGGATGCTATTCATCATGTAATAGTTATAACACAGAGAGATAAGTAACTAGCTCCCGTTCGTCAATCTAATGTAGGCATGTATTCCATATGTAGTCATACGTGCTTAGGGACAAGAACTTGCATGACATCTATTGTCCATCCCTCCCGTGGCAGCGGGGTCCTAATGGAAACTACGGGATATTAAGGTTCTCCTTTTAATAAAGAACCGGACCAACGCATTAACACTTGGTGAATACATGAACTCCTCATACTATGGTCATCTCCGGGAGTGGTTCCGGCTATTGTCACTCCGGGGTTGCCGGGTCATAACACATAGTAGGTGACTACAACTTGCAAGATAGGATCTAAAACACACATATATTGGCAACAACATAATAGGTTCATATCTGAAATCATGGCACTCGGGCCCTAGTGACAAGCATTAAGCATGGCAAACTAGTAGCAACATCAATCTCAGAACATAGTGGATACTAGGGATCAATCCCCGTCAAAACAAACTCGATTACATGATAAATCTCATCCAACTCATCACCGTCCAGCAAGCCTACGATGAGATTACTCACGGACGGTGAAGAGCATCATGGAATTGGCGATGAAGGAAGGTTGATGATGACGATGGCGATGATCTCCCCTCTCCGGAGCACAGAACGGACTCCGGATCTGCCCTCCAGATGAAGAACAGGAGGTGGCGGCGCCTCTGTATCGTAAAACGCGATGAACTCTTCTCCTTGATTTTTTTTCCGGGCGAGACGGACTAAATAGAGCTAGATTTGGAGGCGGTGGAGAGTCGTGGGCTCCACAAGCCTGCCAGGCGCGGCCAGGGGGGCCCGCCCCTGGTGGGCTTGTGGGCTCCATGCTTCACATCCTCCGCTGATTCTTGCGCTGGTATTTTTCATAAATTCCAGAAAAATTCTCCGTAAATTTTCAAGTCATTCCGAGAACTTTTATTTCTGCGCAAAAACAACACCATGGCAATTCTGCTGAAAACAGCGTTAGTCCGGGTTAGTTCCATTCAAATCATGCAAATTAGAGTCCAAAACAAGGGCAAAAGAGTTTGGAAAAGTAGATACGACGGAGACGTATCAACTCCCCCAAGCTTAAAACATTGTTTGTCCTCAAGCAATTCAGTTGACAAACTGAAAGAGACAGAAGAAAAACTTCGACGAACTCTGTTTGATCTTTTTGTTGCAACTATGTCTAACTCATAACCAGAATTTCAGCAAGATCACAAGCAAACCACATAAGCAAAAGACATCTAGGTCTCACAGTAAACTCATATCAATGGCATAATCAACTAGCAAGCAAATAATAATAAGTCTCAAACGTCAACACTTCAATCAAAACAACATGAAGCATTACGAACGGATGGTATCTCGCTAGCTCTTTCTGAGACCGCAAAACATAAATGTAGAGCACCTTCAAAGAACAAGGGCTGACTAAACATTGTAATTCATGGCAAAGAAGATCCAGTCACAGTCATACTCAACACAGTTAAAAGCAAAGGATAAACATGACAGAGGTGCTTTCTAATTGGTGCTTTTATAAGAAGAGGATGACTCAAGAGGAACATAAATAGACACGCCCTTCGCAGAGGGAAGCATTGATTTGCAGAGGTGCCAGAGCTCAAGCTTTGAAAACAGAGATAATAATTTTGGGTGGCATGCTTTCATTGTCAACGCAATGACTAAGAGTTCTCACCATATTCCACGCTACACATGCTATAGGCGGTTCCCAAACAGAAAAGTAATGTTTTGACTCCCCCACCACCAATCAATCACACTCCACAACTAGCCGAATCCTCGGGTGCCGTCCATACCAACATCAATCCTGGGGGAGTTTTGTTTGCAATTATATTTTCGATTTGAGCATGGAACTGGGAATTCCAATTACCGGCCCCTTTCTCGTGAATGATACTGAATAAACACATATCAAGGATAACACGCCTAGCATGGAAGATACTGATAGCCCCCTGTCACCACATGAGCGGTTCGGGCATGCAAAACAGATTATTTCTTGAAGGCTTAGAGAGTGGCACATGCAAATTTACTTGGAACGGCAGGTAGATACCGCATATAGGTAGTTATGGTGGACTCATATGGAACAACTTTGGGTTTATGGAGGTGGATGCACAAGCAGTATTCCCGCTTAGTACAAGTGAAGGCTAGCAAACGACTGGGAAGCGGCCAACTAGAGAGCAACAACAGTCATCAAAATGAATTGAGATTAACTAACATTGAGTGCAAGCATGAGTAGGACATAAATCACCATGAACATGAATATCATAGAGGCTATGTTGATTTTGTTTCAACTACATGCATGAACATGCGCCAAGTCAAGCCACTTGAATCATTCAAAGGAGGATACCATCCTATCATACTACATCATAGTCATCTCAAGATTCATGTTGGCATCCAAGACGAACCATTATAAGCTCCTAGCTAAGTAAGCATGGCATAAGAAACTATGATCTCTAAGTTGTCATTGCAAACATGTTTCCCTCACAACAAAGCTGAATCAGGCACGATGAGCTAGTCATATTTACAAAAACAAAATAGATCGAGTTCATACCAGCTTTTCCAGGCTCAGTCACTTCATCATATATCGTCATTATTGCCTTTCACTTGCACGACCGAACGATGTGAACAATAATAAGCGTGCTCGTGCATTGGACTAAAGTTGGAATCTGCAGGCAAACACAAAGGAGAAGACAAAGTAATATGTCTCTTTAACAGACAAACAGATATGCATGCGAGAGCCTCTAAACATTGTAACCATGGTCTTCTACCTTGACCCAAAGAAAAACAAAAATATTTACATGGGAAAGATCCCAACAAGCAAAAGAAGAAAAAGAAAATCTTTTTGGGGTTTTCTCAAACTAGACGGACACACGAAAAGAAAACGAGAAAAATAAATAAACTAGCATGGATGATACAATGGCAAAGTGTGAACACCGACAAACAAAGCGAAAGCATAAGCAAGAATGTAAAGTCGATGAGAAACACGTACTCCCCCAAGCTTAGGTTTTTGGCCTAAGTTGGTCTACTCCCATGGAGGGAAACAACCAGCTCCGGGGTATATTCTGGAGTGGACTTAGGATGCCACTGATGTGTGAGCTCCTCTGGCTCCCACTGATAAACTGGCGTCTGGTACTCGACTCGTGGCTCGGCCACGGGCACCTGTGGTTGGGCTAAGCCCCAATATGCGTAGATCTCCGAGGACATAATAATGTACCTGCCTGCATGAAGATTGAACAAAGAAGGAGCATGCAAAGTAATAGTCTCACGAGTACCCTGACTAAACACCAGGTTATAAATCATCCTTCTACTTATATCTCTATCAAGAAAGTCACGGCGAACCATGCTATCGTAATCTAGATATCTCTCGGGAAGAAGAATCTCTTCTTCCTCTTCCAGTCTAACGGGTATCTCAAAGTGTATAGCAAGACGAGTAGCATAGATACCTCCATAGCCAATGCCTTTAGAACGGTTCGTGTTCAACCATTGAGCTACTATAGCACGCAAGCTATAAGTTTTATCATTATAAAGGGCTTCGCGCAAGACCGCAAGATCTGGGGAACTAAGTGACCCAGCTTTCCCACGGCCAATCAAACATTTTTCCCACAAATAATGAAAAGTACCGAAGCACGGGAAAATTTATGCTAGCAGCTCTACCACAAGACACTCCTCTCTCCTCTCCTACAGCAATAGTATCGATGAAAGCTTCCAAGAACCGTGGACGAGGTTCATGAATATCCCCAACGTAAGGTAATTTGCAAACATTGCAAAAATCCTGGAGTGACATGTGCTAGGGGATATCATATAGTTTGAACTCAACCATAGGAGGATTATTCCTCGGATAGAAGTTAAAGCTTTGTACGAAGATATTAGTGAGGAGGAGGTATTGCGGACATTTATCTTCAACGAAGGCGGTAAGGCCTGCGTTCTCCACCAAGTAGTAAAAGTCCTCATAAAGTTCGGCGGTGTGTAAGAACACATCGCTTGGCCACTCGCACGCTCGAACTTCTACAACTCGAGGGACCGGATACCTGGGCTTCTTGTCACTTCCATCATCCTTGGGGTCACGGCTTGAAGAGGCTCTTAAGAACCTCCTCGTCTTTTCCCTTTTCTATCTCCGAAAATTTCTGAAATTTTTACTGATTCTAAGGAAAAGTGAATAAGGTCCGACGAAACTCGTAGCAACTACTCCCACAAGTGCCTAGAAGCCATATTACGCATCAAAACTACTTTGGACCATCTAAAATTAGCATGCAAAGCTTAAGAACATGGTCACCAAGGAAGCAAAAATACACGAAGTATAAGGCACTACAGCAAAAACTAATTGGACCAATGGAGGAGTCACTTACCAAGGAGTAATTTCCCCAAAACAGTTTGGTGAATGGTGCTTTGCACAAGGAGATCGAAAATCCCAACAAGAAGAGCAAGAACACGGGTTTGAGCTGCGAAACGATTTTTTCTGGAGGTAGGAGGAGCAGATGTGAGCTAGAATGAGTGGAGGGGGTGCACATGGGCCCCACAAGCCAGGTAGGCGCGGCCAGGGGGTGCCCGCGCCTCCAGGGCTTGTGGCCCACTGGTGCAGCCCCCAGACTAGCTCTTCGTCTCAGTATTTTTCAAAAAATCCAGAAAAAATCATACTTGATTTTCAGGACGTTCGGAGAACTTTTATTTTCGGGGTACTTTTCTACGGGGCACTAAAACAGAAAACAGGGAAAACTGAACTAAATCTATCATTTTTCTTCTATGCAACCGAAGGTGAAAGCTTGGAACAGAGGTTTGTGACTCCTCGATTCATCCATCTCATGGTCATCGAAAGGAATCCGTCAGAGAGGTTGATCAAGCCTCCTCGACAAACCTTTTAGAATCGCAAAAGAGAACGGAGAATTTTCGAATATTCACTAGGTTACCTCAATGGGGATGTGTATTTCCCCAACAAGCAAATCATACTTCATCTTAACAGGAGGTATAGGGCATTCAAAGCTCCCAATAAGAATCGATGAAGTTTTTTCGATATCATTGATGCAATGTACTCGATATTGTTTCTTCGGAAAGTGCAATGTATGCACATTACCGTTGACATGGAAAGTGACATTGCCTTTGTTGCAATCTATAACAGCACCTGCAGTGTTTAAAAAGGGTCTTCCGAGGATGACCGCCATGGCATCGTCCTCAGGAATATCTAGAATAACAAAGTCTGTTAAGATAGTGACGTTGGCAACCACAACAGGCACATCCTCGCAAATGCCGATAGGGAAAGCAGTTGATTTGTCGGCCATTTGCAGAGAGATTTCAGTGGGTGTCAACTTATCCAGTTCAAGTCTACGATAAAGAGAGAGAGGCATAACACTAACACAGGCTCCAAGGTCGCATAAAGCAGTTCTAACGTAGTTGCCTTTAATGGGACAAGGTATGGTGGGCACTCCGGGATCACCTAGTTTCTTAGGAGTTCCACCCTTGAAGGTATAGTTAGCAAGCATGGTGGAAATCTCAACCTCAGGTATCCTACTCTTATTAGTCACAATATCTTTCATGTACTTATCATACGGAGACATTTTGAGCATATCTGTCAAACGCATTTGCAGAAAGACAAGTCTAATCATTTCAACGAATCGCTCAAAATCCTCATCATCCTTTTTCTTGGATGGTTTGGGAGGAAAGGGCATGGGTTTCTGAACCCACGGTTCCCTTTCTTTACCATGCTTCCTAGCAGTGAAGTCATTCTTATCGTATCTCTTATTCTTAGGTTGTGGGTTATCAGGATCAATAGGTTCAATCTCCACATCCTTATCGTTGCTAGGTTGAGCATCAACATGAACATCACTATTGATATTATCATTAGGCTCATGTTCATCACCAGATTGTGTTTCAGCATCAGAGGCAGAGACATTGTTTGGACTCTCAGGTGTATCAGCATCTGGGTTGCTAGCGTGAAAATTCCTATCATCTTTCTTCTTCTTTCTAGGATGACTAGGTGCATCAGTGCTAACTCCTTGAGAATCTTGTTAAATTCTCTTCGGATGACCCTCAGGATACAGAGGTTCCTGGGTCATTCTACCGCCTCTAGTGACGACTCTGACAGAATTGTCATTCAACTCATTGAGCAAGTCATTTTGAGCCTTAAGTACTTGTTCTACCTGAGTAGTAACCATAGAGACATGTTTACTGAGAAGCTTAAGATCATTGACATTTCTGTCCACACAAGCACTTAAATGACTAAGCATACGAGCATTCTATTCCAATTGTCTGCTAACATAAGCATTGAAACACTGTTGTTTGCCAACAAAGTTATCAAATTCATCCAGGCATAAGCTAGCAGGTTTATGAAAAGGAATATCACTCTCATCAAACCTACGCAGAGAATTTACTTCTACTACCTGTATCGGGTTAGCAAGACCATGGGTCTCTTCGATAGGTGGTAGATTTTTGACATCTTCAAACTTAATGCCTTTCTCTCGCATAGATTTCTTAGCTTATTGCATATCTTCAGGACTGAGGAATAGAATACCTCTTTTCTTCGGAGTTGGCTTAGGAGGTGGTTCGGGAATAGTCCAAGCATCCTCATTGCACAAGATGTTATTCAATAGGATCTCAGCTTGTTCTACAGTTCGTTCCCTAAAAACACAACCAGCACAACTATCTAGGTGGTCTTTGGAAGCATCGGTAAGTCCATTATAGAAGATATCAAGTATTTCATTCTTCTCAAGAGGGTGATCAGCCAAAGCATTCAGTAGCTGGACGAGCCTCCCCCAAGCTTGTGGGAGACTCTCTTCTTCAGCTTGAGCAAAGTTGTATATTTCCTGCAAGGCAGCTTGCTTCTTATGGGCAGGGAAATATTTTTTAGAGAAGTATTAGACCATATCCTGGGAGCTACGCACACAACGAGGAGCAAGAGAAGTGAACCAAGTCTTAGCATCATCCTTTAGTGAGAAAGGAAACAGCTTGAGGATATAGTAGTGGCGGATCTTTTCCTCACTAGTGAATAGGGTGGCTATATCGTACAGTTTGGTAAGATGGGCTACAACTGTTTCAGATTGATAACCGTGAAAAGGATCAGATTCGACCAGAGTGATTAACTCAGGGTCGACAGAGAATTCATAATCCTTATCAGTCACAAAGATAGGCGAAGTAGCAAACTTCGGGTCGTATTTCATCCTAGCGTTCAAATATTTTTCTTTCCACTTGAGCAGTAATTTCTCAACATCATAGCTATCCTTACACACAAGAAAGTCCTCAGCTATCTCTCCCTCCATAACATAGCGCTCAGGCATAACAGGCAATTCAGGCATAATAGCAGGTTCTACTTCAATAGTATCAACAGTTTCAGAAGTATCATCACATCTAGCAGCAACTCTAGCAAGTTGTGCATCAAGGAATGCACCTAGTGGCAAAGCAGTATCAAGCATAGCATCATCAGGCAAAGCAGTATCAAGCATAGCATCATCGGGCAAAGCAGTATCAAGCATAGCATCATCAAGCACAGGCGACATATCAAAATTTCTAGCAGGAGGTGGTGTCGCAAACTTACTCATAACTGAAGGTGAATCAAGTGTAGAGCTAGATGACAGTTCCTTACCTGTCCTCGTAGTTGAGGGCAAGACTTTAGTTCTTGGATCTATCGGATTCCTCATAGTGACCAGCAGACGTAAATCCCAAGTGACTGAGAGAATATAGTTGTGCTTCCCCGGCAACGGCGCCAGAAAAGAGCTTGATGTCTACTACGCAACCTTCTCCTTGTAGACGTTGTTGGGCCTCCAAGTGCAGAGGTTTGTAGGACAGTAGCAATTTTCCCTCAAGTGGGTGACCTAAGGTTTATCAATCCACGGGAGGCGTAGGATGAAGATGGCCTCTCTCAAGCAACCCTGCAACCAAATAACAAAGAGTCTCTTGTGTCCCCAACACACCCAATACAATGGTAAATTGTATAGGCGCACTAGTTCAGCGAAGAGATGGTGATACAAGTGCAATACGTATGGTAGATATAGGTTTTTGTAATCTGAAATTACAAAAACAGCAAGGTAACTAGTAGTAAAAGTGAGCACGAACGGTATTGCAACGCGTGGAAACAAGGCCTAGGGTTCATACTTTCACTAGTGAAGTTCTTCAACAATAATAACATAATTGGATCATATAACTAGCCCTCAACATGCAACAAAGAGTCACTGCAAAGTCACTAATAGCAGAGAACAAACGAAGAGATTATTTTCGGGTACGAAACCACCACAAAGTTATTCTTTCTAATCGATCTATTCAAGAGTCCGTAGTAAAATAGCACAAAGCTATTCTTTCCGTCAATCTTTCATAGAGATCGTACTAGAATAACACCTTAAGATACATATCAACCAAGACCCTAATGTCACCTAGATACTCCATTGTCACCTCAAGTATCCGTGGGCATGATTATACGATATGCATCACATAATCTTAGAATCATCTATTCAACCAACACATAGAACTTCAAAGAGTGCCCAAAGTTTCTACCGGAGAATCAAAACGTGTGCCAACCCCTATGCATAGGTTCCCAATGTCACGAACCCGCAAGTTGATCACCAAAACATACATCGAGTACTCACATGAATCAAACGTGTGCCAACCCATATGCATAGGTTCCCAATGTCACAAACCCGCAAGTTGATCACCGCAGATAGACACGTGCAAGACATACATCAAGTGTTCTCAAAGACTCAATCTGATAAGATAACTTCAAAGGGGAAACTCAATTCATTACAAGAAGGGAGAGGGGGATGAACATCATAAGGTCCAACTATAGTAGCAAAGCCCACGGTACATCGATATCAAGACATCTCAAGAACACGAGAGAGAGAGATCAAACACATAGCTACTGGTACATACCCTCAGCCCCGAGGGAGAACTACTCCCTCCTCGTCATGGAGATCGTCGGGATGATGAAGATGGCCACCGGAGATGGATTCCCCGTGCGGCAGGGTGCCGGAACGGGCTCGAGATTGCTTTTTGGTGGCTACAAAGGCTTGCGGCGACGGAACTCCCGATCTAGGTTTCTTTTTGGGGGTTGCTGAATTTATAGGAATTTATGGCGGTGGAATTACGTCGGTTGGGCCCACGAGGACGTCACAAGCCTGGTAGGTGCGGCCTAGGGGGGTGGTCGCGCCTCCCGGGCTTGTGACTCCCTCGTGGCTCTTCTGGCCTTCTTCCAAACCTTCGGGGGTCTCTTTTGGTCCAAAAAAATCATCGTAAAGTTTTATTCCATTTGGACTCCGTCTGAAAATGGGTCAAAAACACGGAAAAAACAAAAACTAGCACTTGGCACTGAGTTAATAGGTTAGTCCCAAAAAAGATATAAAATAGCATATTCATGCATATAAAACATCCAAAGTTGACAAGATAATAGCATGGAACCATAAAAAATTATAGATACGTTGGAGACGTATCATACGGCAACCCTGTGATGGAAATCATGTTGTTAGACAACGGTGAACCTTCGAACTATGAAGAAGCAATGGCGGGCCCGGATTCCAACAAATGGCTTGATGCCATGAAATCCGAGATAGGATCCATGTATGAGAACAAAGTATGGACTTTGGTGGACTTGCCCGATGACCGGTGAGCCATAGAAAATAAATGGATCTTCAAGAAGAAGACTGACGCAAACGGTAATGTGACAATTTATAAAGCTCGACTTGTCACAAAGGGTTTTCAACAAATTCAAGAAGTTGACTACGATGAGACTTTCTCTCCCGTGGCAAAGCTGAAATCAGTCCGGATCATGTTAGCAATTGCCACTTTTCATGATTATGAAATTTGGCAAATGGACGTCAAAATAGCGTTCCTTAACGGGTATCTTAAGGAAGAGTTGTATATGATGCAACGAGAAGGTTTTGTCGATCCTAAAATTTCTAACAAGGTATGCAAGCTCCAGCGCTCCATCTATGGGCTGGTGCAAACATCTCAGAGTTGGAACATTCGCTTTACTGAGGTGATTAAAGCATTTGGGTTCATACAGGTTTATGGAGAAGCATGTCTGTACAAGAAAGTGAGTGGGAGCTCTGTAGCTTTTCTCATACTATATGTGGATGACATATTATTGATGGGGAATAATATAGAGTTATTGGAGAGCTTAAAGGCCTAATTGAACAAGAGTTTTTCAATGAAGGACCTTGGAGAAGCTGCATACATATTAGGCATGAAGATCTATAGAGATAGATCGAGACGCCTCATAGGTCTTTCACAAAGTACATTCCTTGACAAGATATTGAAGAAGTTCAATATGGAAAACTCAAAGAAGGGGTTCTTGCCAGTTTTGCAAGGTAAGAGATTGAGTAAGACTCAGTCACCGACCACGGCAGCAGATAGAGAGAAGATGAGTAATGTCCCCTACGCTTCAGTCGTGGGCTCTCTAATGTATGACATGCTGTGTACCAGACCTGATATAAACCTTGCCATAAGTTTAGTGGGGAGGTATCAAAGTGATCCCGGTATGGAACACTGGACAGCGGTCAAGAATATACTTAAGTACCTGAAAAGGACTAAGGAGATGTTTCTCGTTTATGGAGGTGACGAAGAGCTCGTCGTAAAGGGTTATGCTAATGCCCGCGATACCAAGGACTGTCCACCTACGAGAAGGAGTACTTGGACATCATTGTAGCTGTGGACCAATGGCGCCCATATATTCAGCATGCTGAATTTGATATTCTCACAGATCAGAAGAGTCTAGTCCACTTGGAGGAACAACGTCTGACGACCCCATGGCAGCAAAAGTCTATCACCAAGTTACTCGGCCTCCGTTACCGTATCTATTACAAGAAAGGCATCGAGACCGTCGGGGCCGACGCGTTATCACGAGCCAATCCATCAGAGACTCTAGCTACGATCACTTCCTATCAACCAGCATGGCTCGAAGACGTCACTAGCATCTACATTAACAATCCGCAAGTTGAACGGCTATTGGAGCAGTTGGTAGTTCGGGAGGATCCCAAGGGGCGCTTCACGTTGAAACATGGCATTCTGCGTTTCCGTGGCACGATATCTAAGGCAATGATCATACATATAGGCATCACGTCCGAGACAAGTAGACCGATACTTTTTGCATCTACTACTATTACTCCACACATCGACCGCTATCCAACATGCATCTAGTGTATTGAGTTCATGACGAACAGAGTAACGCCTTAAGCAAGATGACATGACGTAGAGGGATAAACTCAAACCAATGATGTAAAACCCATCTTTTAACCCTTGATGGCAACAACACGATGCGTGCCTCGCTACCCCTTCTGTCACTGGGTGAGGTCACCGCACGGTATGAACCCAAAACCGAGCACTTCTCCCATTGCAAGAATCATATATCAAGTTGGCCAAACAAAACCCACAACTCGAAGAGAATTACAAGGATATGAAATCATGCATATAAGAGATCAGAAGAAACTCAAATAAGATTCATAGATAATCTGATCATAAATCCACAATTCATCGGATCTCGACAAACACACCGCAAAAGAAGATTACATCGGATAGATCTCCATGAAGATCATGAAGAACTTTGTATTGAAGATCCAAGAGAGAGAAGAAGCCATCTAGATACTAGCTATGGACCCGAAGGTCTATGGTGAACTTCTCACGCATCATCGGAGAGGCAATGGTGTTGATGAAGAAGCCCTCTGTATCTGAATCCCCCCTCCGGCAGGGCACCGGAATGTGACCCAGATGGGATCTTGCGGAGAGAGAAGCTTGCGGCGGCGGAAAAGTATTTTTGTGGATCTCTCCCGTGCTTTTGGATTTTTCGGGGATTTATAGGCGGAAGAACTAGGGAAGACGAGCCACAGGCGGCCCACAAGCCTGTTAGGCGCGGCCCCCCTGGCCGCGCCTAGGGGGCTTTTTGCCTCCCCTGGTGGCCTCTGCCTTGGTTCTCACACCCCCTGCGTATCTTCAGTTCCGGAAAAATCTTTTTGAAAGTTTCATTCCGTTTGGACTCCGTTTAATATTCTCCTCTGAAAACGGTCAAAAACACGGAAAAAACAGGAACTGGCACTTGGCACTGAGTTAATAAGTTAGTCCCAAAAAAAGATATAAAAGGCATACAAAACATCCAAAGTTTGACAAGATAATAGCACGAAACCATCGAAAATTATAGATACGTTGGAGACGTATCAGTGGTGAACAAAAGAACCAAGTTCGCCTACTTCTTGCCGCTGGCTCATCCATACACAACAGCGTTTGTAGCTCAGATTTACTTGCATCAAATCTACAAGGTTCATGGTCTGCCAGGAGCTATTGTTTTCGACAGGGATCCCGTCTTCACCAGTCACTTTTGGCAGGAGTTGTTTCGCGACGCAGGCACGAAACTCAGGCTGAGCACAACATAGCACCCGCAGCTGGATGGTCAAACTGAACGCGTCAATCAGTGCGTGGAAACCTTTCTTCGATGTTTTACCCAGGCCTGTCCTCGGCGCTGGAGTTTTTGGATTCCTCTTGCTCAATTCTGGTACAACAACTCCCACCATTCTGCCATCGGGATGACTCCTTTCAAGGCCATGTTCGGCTATGAACCGCGCCACTAGGGACTCTCATCAGATACGGCCTGCTCAGTTCCGGCACTGTAGTCATGGGTTGACGAGCGGGCTCTGGTGCAAGATCTCCTGCAACAGCACCTCAGCCGGGACCGTCAAATTATGAAGGAACAAGCTGACAAGAAACGCTCATTCCGGACCTTCTCTGTTGGTCAGCATGTCTACCTCTAGCTACAACCATATATCCAAACATTTGTTGCTCCTCGGGCGAATCACAAGCTCGCCTTCAAGTATTACGGGCCGTTCCAGATTGTCGCCAAAATCAATGAAGTTGCCTTCAAGCTTCAGCTGCCTCCACAAGCTACGGTGCATCTGGTGTTCCACGTGTCGCTGCTCCGTCGCGCTCTTCTTCCGGGTACGACAATTGAAACTCATCTGCCTCATTCATCTGATGACTTGGTTGTTCCCATAGCAGTCTTGCAAACCCGATGGCGCAAGCACAAGGACGGCGTGCACGAACAAGTGAAGATTCAGTGGTCCGCTTCTTCAGCGTTGGGACAAACCTGGAAAGACAAAGCAAGTCTGCTGGCGCGCTTTCCGCACGCCGAGGCTTGGGGACAAGCCTCAGCTCAAGAAGAGGGGAATGTCAGCGACCCTGACATGGGGGACCCGCATCCCCAACAGGCTACCACAGCTTCGAGGCCCGCACGGGCCAAGCAGCCCAACTCCTACTACTTCGGCCCGGTCTGGTCCAAGTGAGGGCCACCTACTTATTCCAGCGAGAGCGACGGGCAATGCATCCGGTGGATTAGGGCAACGACAACGACGGCGGCTACCCTCTTCTGTTCTTCATCCCCCACTATTCCCCTCCACCAAATTCGTGTATCCTCATGTAATAGCTACCTAAGACCAGAATTCGTATGATATGGAATCCAGCTCCAGTATCCTATCAAATTTAGGGATATGTACATGTGGTTCTGGAGACATGTATATAGGAGAAGCATATAATCAAGCAGCATGAGGAGTGGAGAAGTGTGAAACAAGGTAAAGACTTTTGAACTGAAATCGCTAGTTCCCCAGACCCCAAGGTCTTCTGCCTAGTTTGGCATCACTGAAGGGATAGTGACTGGGGCAAATACTAATACTTTTGACACTGACCGGGGCAAATACTAGACATGATGTAAACCAAAAATAGGCCGGCAAAGGAACACCCCTCATATGACATTTGGCATTACGCAAGCTCCAAAGTATGCATCTGCCTCGGACATATTCTACTTCATCATCTCCAACAAAATATAAAGTATGGCGTGCATGAGCTTAGAGCATCTCCAACAGCCCCCCTATATAGACGCCGCGTTTGAAAAAGTAGTATTTTTAACGCGCGCTACCGTTTCGGACGCTCGAGCGGACGCGTAAAATCACGCACGCGCCAGATGTAATTCAGCGCGCCGGAGGAAACGTCATCGCGCGCCGCTTATTTGTTGCGCCCGCTCTCGCACGCTGAACTCTCGAGTGCTCGCGCGAAACTTCACCTACCCATCTAGCCTCGCCACCGTCGTCGCCCGCGCCATCCCATTTTTCCGGCGACCGTTCCGGCGCTTCCCCGGTCTCTTCCCGCGCGGCCACGGCTTCCTCCCTCTCTCTCTCTCGTCAGCGCCGCACGTCGCGCGCGGCAGTCCTCTGACGAACAGCGCCCGGCCGCCCATTGCCGCTTGGCGCCCGCAAGGTGTTCGACAAAAGGCCCGCAAGGTATGTATTGCTTCCAACTTCACATTTTTACATGAAATTTGGTGCATGTTGTTTATAGCCTAGTTTTGAACATTTTAGATGAGTTCGTCATATGATTCTTTCGAAGAAGAATTTGATATGGAAGAAGAGGAGGATCTTGCAATGATCCTAGCTATGCACATCAATAAAAAATCGAAGCACGGTGGTTCAGTTATGGGTCGGCAGAAATTTGGAGGGATAGGATTGATGCCCACAACAGATTGATGAGGCATTATTTTGTGGATAATCCCACATACCCCGAGTCGTACTTTCGTCGCCGGTTTAGGATGAGCACCGAGTTGTTCAGACACATTGCAGAGAAACTAGCGAGCCATGACCGATTTTTTCAGCAGAGGAGGAATGCCGCCGGAGAGCTCGGGCATAGCACCTTTCGGAAGGTGACAGCTGCTTTGTGTATGTTGGCATAAGGTATTCCCGTTGATCTAGTTGATGATCACTTGGCCATGGGTGAGATCCAAGCCATCATGTGTGTCAAACGCTTCGCAGTCGGAAAGTTTTTGGCCCGGAGTACGTGAGAACTCCCAATGCTGAAGACGTCGCAAGCCTATTGGAGATGAACAAAGCTCGTGGGTTCCCAAGTATGCTTGGCTCAATAGATTGCATGCATTGGAGTTGGAAGAATTGCCCAAAGGCATGACATGGCCAATTCCACGGACAAGAAAAGGGTTTCACTATAATCTTTGAAGCGGTGGTCGATCAAGGGACTTGGATTTGGCATGCTTTTTTTGAAATGCCTGGATCTTTGAATGACTTCAACGTTGTCAACCAGTCACCACTCACCACTGATGAATAAGATTGCAAATGGTGAACTGCCACTGATGCAGTTTGTAGCTAATGACCATACATACAACTATGGCTACTATGTTGTGGATGGCATCTACCCAAAGTGGGAAACATTTGTGAAGCCGTTGAAAAACCTGGAAGGTAAGAAATATATTGATTTTCACAATGCTCAGCGGCAGCAAGAAAAGTTGTGGAGAGAGCTTTTGGGATTTTGCAAGCACAATTTGCTATTGTGAGAGGACCGGTTAGATTTTGGGATCAAAAAATGCTTTGGTACATTATGCACGCTTGTGTGATCATGCACAACATGATCATCGAGAATGAGCGTGGTCAAGATGTAGACTACTCTCAGTATGAGCTCTTGGGACATCCCGTACGAGTGCGGCGGAGGGTTGAAAGGGTGGCCCGTTTTGTTGCCTCATATCATGCCATTACGCGTCGAGCAGCGCATAATGAACTCACGAATGATCTCATTGAGGAGTGGTGGGCTTGGAATGTCCGCCAAAGAGCATCATGATTTGTGCATTGTACTATTTGTTGTATTGTTGTATTGTATTTCATGAAACTATTTGTTTGAGTTGTAATAATAAATTAAACTATTTATTTTAAACTTTTAGTTGAATGATGTTTGTGATTTAAATTAGATGCCATGTCTTTGTTTTGTGAACGTGTGGAATTTATTTTATGTCCAAATTACAAGAAACTAGTCGTCAACCCGTGCATTCGCACGGTCTAGGTTTAGGTATATTATGAAGCACTACTGGAATTCACAAAGTTTTAAAACATAAGCATGCACTTTAAAAGGGTTGGTGCTGAAAAATGCACGAAAAATTATTGATGTTTCGACATATTGTAATATTTTTCTTACAAATACAGTCATTTGTAAGCTACGCGAAAGGGCAAATTTGTGGCTCCAAAAATGAAAAAGGTGAGTCTAGATCGATCCATATATTTGCCCTTCTATTTCATTCACCTCGGATGCAAAGGTATATTAATAAAACTTTGTACGCATATACTACTACACATTATTCTTACATGTATAATTGTTTGTTTTTTTGAGGTTTCAAAATACTTTTTTTGTTCTCTCTTTTTTATCAGGCTCCAGGTACGTGGCTCTTATTTTATTTGCCGATATCCCATATCACGTCCCTTGTTGTCATGGTTTTCATGGTAATACTTCCATTTAACCACAAATGGAAGATTGAAAACCTTATAATAACATGCTCAGGCATGATAAAGTCCAATAAAAAATAACATGGACATCATGGCATGTCAGTTTGAGAAATTTCAAACTCAAATTATGAAAGAGAATAATTAAAATGTGGTCTTATCTTACCTATGCATAAATGTGTAATATTTTTCCTTCTGGGTGTAGCCAATTATCTATATTTCACCTCTTGGTATTTCATGATGCAATGATATATACCATTTGTACCTAAAAATATCTAACAAAAACGAATTATGGTAGATAGCATCCAACCAAGCATATATAAACTACAGAAAAGAACGATCGTACATCTTCACATATATGATGGATCTCTGCTCCTTCTCTTATGTTATATGGATCACAGTAACAACTTCAGATATGATCAAAATGACTACTTCCATGTAATTGGCTGATAATAAAACCCGTGATATGCAACAATAATATGAAAACAACCTTGTTTCCTCTATGAGTTAACATATAGACACCTGTCTTATGATGTAAACCCTTTTGTAGTTCATAATTACATCCAGAAAATTCCTTAAATATATCATAGTAGTACTCCTTTTAATCTCGTTATAGATATGAAGAGTGACCTTGTCACTCTATTGCATGACATAAAGACAATCGTCTAAAGAAAGTTTTAAACGCAAATGAATGTAGAAACCCTTGTGAACGTAATTCCACTCAAATCTTTTTCGCGCTGATTATAGATAATAAATAGACCAATTCTATAATCGTACATGCAGATTACCATATTAGCAAGTGCAAAAAAATAATATTTCCTCCAATTCTTAATTCTAGTTCTGTAGAGGTTTGACGCCACCACTTTTACCAGAACAATAATTACTTCACTGTCAAAAATAACCACTAAAATCTCCGGTACATATAATAATCAGTTATTTTCACATTCAACATAAATAGGCGATGCACTTTATTTTTGCTTGTAGAGTAGTACATACCATATACCCATGCATCTCGCAGACCTGCTGATCAGGTCTTGTTACCGTTGACTGCACACCATTCTCTCACACAACCAAATTTATCATAGAACCTGATGGTCGTTCATAGATTCTCCTTAGACTTTCACTTGTATATCTCGTAATGAAATAAATTATTTTGACTTGCAGGAATTTCATCCAACATCTAGCCAAAAATTAAGGAAAAATGTAGGTGCGACATCATCCAAACAAAATTGTACACTGAACCCTGGAAAAGCTGCGACATCATCCAAACAAAATTCAGTGCTGCAATGCAGAAACGTGGTTCCATTACTCCAAAAAAAACATGGTTCCCTAGTCTAGAAATACAAAAGAAAAATGGTCATGTTTGCGGTCCTACTTAATCACCAAATTATGAATCCCTTTTTTCATACATCACAGAACCATGCAACTAAGGAACATGTGCAGCTCAAATTGCACTTGAGCTGCATGTATGACCAGTTGGTTTAAAATCTAACTACATGATCTAATAATAAGTATACAATCTAGTTGTGTAATATATTGAGAATGTTCGAACCCTAATCATCATACCGTCTTCACATAATTCTGACATGAAGGATAACCACAGATGTACGGGCAGATAATCAGAGCTTTAGCACATACTTGAACGAAACATATAAACCATTCAAATCTTCTAAACAACATCAGTTGAATATGTTACGGATTATGCCGATTGCATGATTCTTTTTTCCGTGATGGATTTCATTAATTTGAAGGATCAAGAATAGAGATGGGATCACCGTGTCACCAGTCCACAGTTCGTCCACTGGACAACCTCACTGTTAGAGACAGAACAACACATCCTCATTCGTTGCATTGTCAGAAGATTATTAGGGGATAATACACTGCAGAAGAAAGAAACCAATCGAATTAGTAGAATTTTTTGACAAATATTTGGTGAGCTCTGTACACCCATTGTTTTGATGCTGGCTCCGCCACTTACTGAATCTGCTCCTATCCATATAACATAATCAAGTCTAGACATGCTGAATTGGATGGACATGTACATGGTGAATTTGTTTTTTATCAGACGCTAGGTATAAAGAGAATTTATTTGGATTTCTCATGAGACCAACTGACTGGAAATAAATAAGGGAATTAAAAAAGTGAGGGCAGATTACTTGCCTGTGGAGGTTGAAAGGGACAACCGAGGACCAACTTGACCACATCAAACAGGTAAATCTTTGTGCCGCGAGTTGTTTGAAGGTTCATGGGCAAAGCGTCGTCCCACCGGTGTCACCGGCTGCCATGCTACCACCATACATGCCACAGTTAAACAACATCTACCACGTATATGTATGCAGTCGCATGCACATGCAAGCCTCTGCACGAAGTATACCTACTTATGATGCTGAAATTTGATCGCTTGGATGCAGTGCTTCACATGCAACTGATCAAGACGGATAGAGGAGAAGCAATTTGGGGGAGCAACCAACGCTGGACACATGGGGAAGAGGGATCACATGTTGCTTCGTTCGACGGCTAGGGCTGACATTTTTTAGATGGTTGGGAGATTGAATGACTTCATATCATGGGAGAGAGGTATATGCGAGAGAGATATTTAAAAAAAAAACATGCGAGAGAGATAGATATCTGTTTTTTTCTGTGAGTCGAGAGATATATGTTTTTTTTTTCTGTGAGTCGATCTACACCGTAATAATTCGGTCCCACCAGATTAACGGCTCGTAAAATCTAATTAATGTGGTAATTTCTTGGGAGTCTCAAATTAGTATAAGTATAGATGTGAGGCTGCATTTTAGCGCGCTGTTGGAGCTACGCGCCCGCGCTGAACAGCGCGGCTGCTGGAGCTAGCGCCGCGCGTCGCACCAAACCTGACGGGCGCGTCGCGCGTTGGACGCCTGTTGGAGATGCTCTTAATCTTGGTCGGGTAGGTGCAAGTATATAAGCTAATCACAGTTAGAAATGAGAGTAATACAGATAAGTTAACTTTGTTTGTTAGGATCCAAAGCATCAGCATAAGCTAATCCCTGCCGGCTGGCCGCCGTCCATGGATTCCAGCCTTGTCATCCTCCTCGCCGTTGTTGCATCTCTCGGCGCCGCTGCCGCAATTGGCAAGCAGGACAAGTTCCTGGCTCCAGTGAACCCTTCCTGCTCAACCACTGGCAACTACACTGATGGCAGCCAGTTCAAGAAGAACCTCGACGAGCTCCTCATCGCCCTCCCCGTGAACGCCAGCAGAAACTGGGGGTTCTACATCGGCATGGCGGGGGACTCGGGATCTCCTGACCAGGTCTTCACCCTCATCATGTGCTATGCTGACTACGGCGCGGCGGAGTGCTTGGAATGCCTCAACGGAGCACCGGCGGGGATCATGACCTTGTGCCCTGGCAGCCGGGACGTGCGCGTGGCATACGATGCGTGCATATTCCGGTACTCACCGGCGTCGCCCTTTGCCTCCATGGCCGACCTCGACACCCCTTTCTATGTGAAGTACACCACTCCCATCCCAGTCGACCCGGCGGCCATGGCCAGGGCGTGGCTTCCTCTGATGGTCGATCTCACGGGACAGGCCGCTGGGTCGCTGTCACGGGCAGCGAATGGAAGCACGCCATATGATGCTTCATGGCGGGTGTTTGGGCTGGCGCAGTGCACGAGGAACCTTAACACGAGCGAGTGCAGCCGGTGCCTCTCCTCCTTGGTCGGCAAACTACCGGAGCTGTTCCGGAACGAGACCGGTGGCGCCGTCAAGGCATACAGCTGCTACGTGCGCTACCAGATCGGCTCCTTTGACATAACCCTTCCGCCTGTAGCAGAACCCCCGCCACCGTCGTCTCCAAAGCCAGGAGGTCAGTCTTTGCAGGTTTGGGGTAGCCTTCTTTCGCATATACTCCGTATACTCTCCAATGAGATATTAATCTCTATTGTTCTTGGAATTCTGTGGCAGAAACATCGTCTTCTTCAAGAACAAGGCTCCTGATCGGCATCTCCATCGGTACCGTTTCGTTCTTGATCATTCTGGTTGGCTTCTTGGTCTGTCTCCTTCTCCGACGACGGCAAAAGCATCCAATCACTGTCGCTAAGAAGGCAAAGGGCCAAGAGCCGGAAGATGGCAAATTCTCCGACGGCGACGACCCAGCCATGGAAGATGACTTCGAGAAAGGGACTGGGCCCAAGAGATTTCACTACGGTGAGCTGGCCATTGCCACCGACAACTTCTCCGACGAGAAGAAGCTCGGGGAAGGGGGTTTCGGCTCCGTGTACAGAGGATACCTCGAGGAAATGAACCTTGATGTGGCCATCAAGCGAGTGTCCAAAGGTTCCAAGCAAGGGAAGAAGGAGTACGCCTCGGAAGTGACGATCATAAGCCGACTCCGGCACCGAAACCTGGTGCAGCTCATCGGCTGGTGCCACGGCGGTGGAGAGCTGCTCCTTGTCTACGAGCTGATGCCCAACGGCAGCCTCGACACGCACCTCTACGGCGGCAAGAACGCAGCCGTGCTGCCATGGCCGGCCAGGCACGAGATTGTGCTGGGATTGGGCTCAGCCCTCCTGTACCTTCACCAAGAGTGGGAGCAGTGCGTCCTGCACAGAGACATCAAGCCAAGCAACATCATGCTGGACGCCTCCTTCACCGCCAAGCTCGGCGACTTCGGGCTGGCGAGGCTCGTCGACCACAGCCGGGGCTCGCACACCACGGTGCTCGCCGGCACAATGGGGTACATGGACCCGGAGTGCATGACCACCGGCAGGACCAGCGCCGAGTCGGACGTGTACAGCTTCGGTGTCGTGCTCCTCGAGATTGCCTGCGGCAGGCGGCCTCTGGCAATGGCAGAAGAGGAGCAGATGGTCCACCTGGCCCAGCGGGTCTGGGCATTGTACGGCGTGGGAAGGGTTCTCGACGCCGTTGATGCGCGGCTGTTAGGGGAGTTTGACGGCGAGGAGATGGAGCGCGTGGTGGTCGTCGGGCTCTGGTGCGCGCACCCTGACCGGAGCCTCAGGCCGTCCATCAGGCAGGCCGTCGGCGTGCTGCGGCGCGAGCAGCCTCTGCCGACCCTCCCGGAGAGGATGCCGGTGGCGACCTTCGTGTACGTGCCGCTGCTGGTTATGGTTCAAGTTCCACGTTGTCTACTGGTGCCACCGGCGCTGGCGGCAGCAGCGGAACTGACACGACGACGGAGAAGTCGGTGTCGATGCGAAGCAACACGGTAGTGGAAGAACAGATCACTGGACGTTAAATGTTGTAAAGTGAAGGGACCAAAATTAATATGCTCGGTTGGCTAACACGAAATACTTTGTTAATTTCTGATTATTATTCCATTATTAAATTGAGTTATTGTGATGAGTAACTGTCTCTTTAAATTCAGTTGATCATCAGAACGGCTGATACTTAATTTGCAGTTTCCTTAACTCTCTATTCGCAAATGGGTTGCAAACCAGTCGAGTCAAAGCTATGTAGACTTGGCTTGACTCAGCTCGTTTTCAAAACAAATGAGCTCAATTTGACTTGAGCTTGTGGTCGAGCTGCAGACTCCACTCAGTACTTGGTTTCTGCTACTCCCTCCATCTCATGATACAAAAATGTTTTTGACATCAGTATAGTATTTAAAACGTTTTGTAAACGTGTTAAGTCTTTAAAACACTTTATATAGGAACCAATATTCATCACACGTGTGTCATATTAGATATCCGCTCACACAACATGTATGATGCACGCGGAAGCAACCCACACCGGTTATGTGTGGGTGAACATTAGAACTGTCCACACGTATGACACAGCTACTTCGTGTTACACGTCCAACAAGTACTACTCATTCTCGCCCGTGTGTGTGGCACGAAACAAATCTGCTCACACGTTCTAATACAGCTACGTTAGTTTAGTTACCTTTTGGGATGATAGCTTTAGTTATTCAGTATGGCAAATGTAGTTGTAAAAGCATGATAATTTTTTCTGTTTTGATTAACTATAGTTATCCACGGTTGACACTTTAGTTATCCGAGGATAGTTGTTATATGTGTTTACCTACTTGTCACGTGTGGTTCAACCATAGTTGCCATGTATGGTTAATCATAGTTGCCATGTGTATTTATCTGGTTGTCACGTACGCGCAACTGCAATTGTCATCTAGTAAGGAATCATAGTTGTCATGTGTGTTTACCTAGTTGCCACATACGCACAACTATAGTTGTCATCTAGCAACGTACGAAAATCGTGTGGGCGAAGAACAGTTCATCCATTGGGGTATGGACTAGGTGGTTATTCTATGGACAGAAAATAGTCTGCCCACACGACGCAGATGGCAACCGCGCGTTGCGGGTCGTGTGGGCAAACTCTTCACCGCTCACACACGATGATGCCTACATGGCACTGAAATTTCAACAAATTCCTTTAAAATTCGTACAAAACAGAATCAACGTGAATCAACGAGTGTAAACAAAGTGCAAACATGTCATATGTATGGATGTTATCATTTGGATTTATATTTACTTAGTGAGGAAGTACTAACGGTGCCGTTTCGAGCCAGTTTCATGCTAGATGATAAAACATGGTTCTCTTATACTTCTTTCGTCTTAAAAAAAGAACTTGTTCCAAACTTATTCCTTAATTGAATGTATCTAACACTAATTTGATGCTAGATACATTAATTTAAGGGACAAGCCTTTTCGGACCGAGGGAGTACATGATATAAATCTTATTGGCATAGAATAATTGAAGAATTTCATAGCATAAGCAATGTTACCCCTCCGTTCGGTAATAAGTGTACTTTTTCATTTTCTGTCAATCAAACTAGTTGAACTTTAACAAACTTTATTGAAAAAGTGCTAGCATTTATGACATCAAATTAGTATCAGTAGATTTGTCTTTACATGAAGTTTCCAAATATATTATTTTCATGCCATATATGTTGCTACTGTTTTCTATAAAGTTGATCAAATTTTAAAAAGTTTGACTAAATACAAATCTATATATACACTTATTTGTGGACGGAGGGAGTAGGTGTTTAGAATTCTTAAAACTGCTAGAATTGGTTCTAGCCAAGGAACCGATTCCAGTTGAGGGTTGACACCTATGGCAAACCTAGATTCCCTTCGGGTCGATGATGACCTCGCACCCGCCGCAAGAATTGGAAGATGTAGGAGCGATTCAAAATTGATAGCATCTTCAGTGTTGATCCTCAAACCTTTCATAACCGTGTGAAAGACATCTAATGCGGTCCTCGGTTGACGACAGTCTACCGCCCACATTGATGGCACATGGTTGCCGAGGCGTCACATCGGATGCCACCCGTCCGTTCGTCTGCCGCCTATCACTGCTATATAAACCGATGTCCCGGCCATAGCCGCCATCACCAGCCCCCATCCCTCTACGCATCAATCCCACCATGGATTCCTCCCCCGTCAAAACTCTGGGACGGGCTGACGCCGGGCCAGAAAAACGAGATGATCGACATTGCTGCCTGCTGGTGGGCCGATAGGCAGCTGGAGGATGTCAACGACAACCCGGTAGGTACGCGGGTGACGACAACCCGACACTACCCTCCTCTTCCTCCTTTGTTGCACCATCCTCCTCCTCCGTCGTGCCTCCCTCATCGGTGCATTGCACCATGACCATCGGCGAGGTCAGTGCCCATTACATGGACATGGCGCAGAAGGAGCGCTTCCAGGAGACGTAGACCGATGCTGTCTACAACCACCACCTCCTCTAGGAGCACCTGCATGCGGAGGAACAACTCGACGCTGCCCGACGCGAACCTGGCAGAGCAGGAGGCGCTCTTGGAGTTCTGTCGCTCCGCCCGTGAGATTCGCCTTGCCCACTGGCGATACCGGCAACGGGTGATGGGGGTGACGGCCATGGCCAGGGACGACGACAACGAGGAGGGTGTGTCGCTGTCCGGCGAGACCGACGAGGAGAAGGAGGACAGCGCCAAGGCCGCGCCAACGAAGCCGACACGTCCGCGGGCGTCACCGGCAGCGACGAAGAGTACTGCACGGGAGGTCGCCGTCGCTCTGGTCCCAGGGCAGCGCTCCTCCCCTCCCGTCGATGCAAGCTTAATGGGCTCAATGTCGACGATCGATTACTCGCTTGGCAGCAATGTGAAGGCGGACATCTACTCGGGTCTTCGAAGGAGAAGGTTACGAGGGCATAGCTGAAGAGCGCCGAGGCGTAGCTAAAGAAGCAGTGGAAAAGAAATTTCATCAAAATTTTGGTTGCGAGTAGGGCTGCAAACGAGTCGAGTTCGAGCGAGTTGTATTTGGCTCATCTCAGCTTATATTAAAATTCAAGCGAGCTCAAACGGAGTGAAGCTCAACGTCGAGCTGTAAAACATAGATCGTTCTCACCTTGTAACAACCTCGAGTTGATCTCGAGTTAGTTTCGAGCTAAATGAGAGTGTAAAAAATATAAAATCTGCAAGGATTATTCCAACTAGCTAAGGCACATTACCATAATAAGGTCTAATTTTTCTCTACACTTAATTAAACTTCCATGTTAACTATTCCAACTATAGACAACATATATACTAATAAATTACTCTATTTTTATTAAATATATGGCATGATCATTTAACATAATGATGCTAAGCCGAGCTATCGAGCTAAAATCGAGCGAGCTAGTATTGACTCAACAAAAGTTCGTTTCTTGATCGAGCTACATAAAATGTTCATACTCAACTCATTTTTTTCGAGTCGATCTCGAGTTGAGCCAAAAAAAACAATGATTCGATTTCGAGCGGTTCATGAGCCTCGAGCTTTTTTTGAAACGGAGGCATTGCCTCGTCTATTAAATAAGTAGAAGACAATTGCCCAGTTAATCACAGAAAACTGGGCAAAAACCGGTACCACAAGGGCCTAGTCCACTCCCATAGACTGACACACTGATTGCAAAGTCCATCCTTATCGACGAGACGTCGACCTACGGTCAGACAACGCACCTCCGACTCTGACAGAGAATTCTCGAGGACAAAACCAGGCATGGCTGGCGCCACAAAAGATCGCCGAACGGGCTATCTGCAGCCAGTCATCGTATACCGCAGGGCCCTGCCACTTGAGCTTCGACTCCAAAGCAACAAACAAACCGACGCAAAACCATGAACACGCCGAAGAAGAGCCGACTACCGCAACCATTGCCGCGTTGTTGACATCACTCCCACCATCATCTTTGCCACAGAAGTCTGGACGCCACACCCGCCACCAACTGTCATCAACCGGTCCCGCTCACCGACGCCAAGCTCCCAAAACGATGTCCTCAAGAGGGAATACGACACCAAGGCGCCTTCATCGTCCGATCACAGATCAAGGTTTCCCCCGGAGAGACCGAAATGGCCAGATCTTCGCGGGAGGGGTGGGAGAACAAGCAACGATGCCTTCAAGAAGGTCAACGACGGTCACAACCGCCGTCATCGCTGGTCACGGCACGAGGCCAAGACATGGTTTTCACCAAGCTCCACACCACCTAAGCCGCACATTATCCTGCATTGACGTCAGCTAGCCCACCAAACATGACCACCATCGAAGCTGCCCATCGACGAAGAAGCACCAAGACCCGACGCAGCCAACCGCACCTCGCGAAGACCACCGACGGCCGGAGACCTGATCCGCATCACGCACTGCCGGAGCGCACTTCCTCGTCATCATGGACCTTCGATCCCCGCACCCCGAAGGGCATCCACGCGATGGCAGACCACACAAATACCCACCGGTCGCGCCCCTCGCGGTAGAAGCCGCCGCCCAAGCGCCGTGCAGGCCGCTCAGACCCCTCCACCATGAGCTCCGCCGCCTACGAAACTCGCCCCTCATCTCGCCGGGGACACTTCCCGCGCCCAGCACACCTCGCCAGCCGGCTGCCTAGCATGCACCCAGGTCGTGCACGACCGTGACCACATGCTTGCTTGAGCCCAGATCTGGCCCAAACACCGCGGCCACCACTCCATTGATGGACCCCAGCAGCCGCCCACGGCGGAGACCGCCGCGCGAGCCCCCTGCACTCCCGCCGCCCCCGCTCTCCTGCATCAGATCGGCGCCGCGCGCCCTCGGTAGATGTGGGCCGCACCGACGCCGCCCCTTCGCGCACCTAACTGCCGTCCCAGCGCTCCGTGCGCCGCCTCGCCAGCCAGCCGCACCGCTCCGAGCAAGTGCAGCCGCCCGTGCTCCCGCCGAGACCACCGGCCCACGCCAGCCACCATCGGGCGGGAGGAGGAAAAGGTGGCCCCGCCGCCGTCGAGCCGCGCAGGCTTTGCACGACGACCGTTGCCCGCGACGGCGAGGGGAGGAGGGGAGGACGGGGAGGTGGGTGGGCTGCTTTGCTCTACTCTCTTTTCTCCTGGAGCTTTTCTTGCAGACGTGCGCTACTTGTCATCACTCATCACCAAAGGGACTAGTGATTTCACTCGTTTGCTCATTTGAATTTTTAAGGGTAAGTACATTTATTTATCTCTAGGCCGTCAAAAAGAAAAGAAAAACAGTGTTAAACTGAACCCCGCTTTAAACCGAGGTGGACGTGCCAGGCTGCGACCCGGACATGGTTGGGTGAAGGAACCCCACTTGAGTTGCCTTTTCGTTGTTTCCGTGTCCCACTTCGCTCCCTCCCTCCCCGACCGAGCGCTGCCGTCGTCCACTTCTTCTTCCCTGGCCGCCGGCTACGAATCCGCACCCCTCCCAGACCCAGCGGCCGCTGGCTCCGAATGGCTTCGGCGGAGGCGCCGGCGGCGCGGCCGATTCTCTACTCGTACTGGCGCAGCTCCTGCTCCCACCGCGTCCGCATCGCGCTCAACCTCAAAGGCGCGTGCTGCTCGCTCTCCCCCCTTCCCTATCCGCTCTCGCTCCGCCCTCCTCGTTTCTCCGATTACGTCGAGTAAACCGGATCATGATTTCCTGCAGGCATCGATTATGAGTACAAGGCGGTCAACCTCCTCAAGGGCGAGCAGTCTGATCCCGGTACAGCACCCTCTGCTTGCTTCCTGTCCTCTGCACTTTGCGTCAGTTGTTTGGTGGTCAAGATATATGTACCTACCACTCACTAGGTTCAGTTATCTTAATTTGTGGGTGGCAGAGTTCATGAAGCTTAATCCTATGAAGTTCGTCCCTGCCTGGGTCGACGGGGACGCAGTAATCGGCGACTCCTACGCAATAGCATTGGCAAGTCGATCTTGTCCGGCGTCTCCAAATCGTGTATTCCTTCCTCCTACGCAGTACCATTGGCTTATCAGTTATCAACCACCTGCTTCCTTGTGACTTTGCAGTATTTGGAGGACAAGTACCCTCAGCGCCCTCTTTTGCCCCAAGACCTTGAAAAGAAGGCCCTGAATATCCAGGTAACTGATGGAACTCTCTAAGTCATCATGGTCAGCGAAAGTATTCCATGGTTTGCTCTTGGTAGTACTTTGTATCTTCCATATGTGGAGTCAATCGTGTAATTGTTATTTATTGTCTCTTTGATCTGTTTTTTTTCAATCATTCTACAGTTTGCTTACAGGTTTGTTAGTATTCTATTGTATCTGACCCGTCAAAAATACATCCTCAAATTCATGTTATCAAGCATAGCAGAAAGTACACAATAAATAAAAGAAGGAAAGTTTCTGAATCTATTTGTTCTGACCTGCTCTGAGCAAACGGAATATATGTATAATCAGGTCCAACTATAACCTGCAAAATACTTTTACTGTATATGTTCAACTTTTTCTTCTGTCACCAATTCATAATGCTAATGTGGATGCTCCTCTACTAACCTTTATGGCAGATAGCAAGCATTGTGTGTTCTGGTATTCAACCTCTTCACAATCTCACCTTGGTGGTAAGCACTGACTATGCATGTCTAACCATATGACAACCACTGCGTGTTACTTGTCTAGAATTTGATTGCCAGTGCACCCAAGGCCCTTAGAGGGACGGCTACCCATGTGCGCTGTGCAATACTAGTTGATTCTTTATTTAGACAGCTTATGCTTATAAATTGCATGGATACTTAAATTGATGCTCTGTTTTATTGCTTATTTGTCTGCAGAGATTCATTGAGCAAAAGGTCGGAACAGGGGAGAGCCTCCCGTGGGTCCAACAACAGATTGATAGAGGTTTCACAGGTTGTCTTCACAGACATGGCCCTTCGTTCCTGGTTATAAATAGTACTCCCTCCGTCCCAAAATAAGTGTCCCAAGCTAGTACAAAGTTGAGACACTTATTTTAGGACAGAGGGAGTATTATATTTGCAGCATTACTTCCATCCAGAAATTTTACTTTGAAAATACTGCTCAGTGCTCACCAAGCAATTCAGTGATCTTGCATGTTTTGAGAAACTTGCATTATTTCCTTCAGATCTTTTTTTTCCTGCATTTACACTCGGTATTTCCCTGCCTCTGTCTGCTTTCTAATTATGCAACCATGTGCTCACTTTCATCCCCAACGGTTCAGCTGTTGAGAACATGATCAAAGGCTGTGCTGGGAAGTTTGCTATGGGAGATGAAGTCCAACTGGTTCGTATGCTACCCTACTATTTCTATCTCTTTATTTTCTTCTATCGAACACCAAAGAACATCATTATTTGGAATGAATTTTCTCTGCAGTAGATTCGTCTATTGTTGCACTATTAATAGGTGTCCCTTTTCCCTTGAAAGTAACTGTAATCTAGTTCCTCCCTGGAAATGAAATAGAATTCATATTTGAACAAATCATAGTGCAACAACTTTCATTGCAAGTGTAAACTACCCTGAACCGACTCAGCTAAGTAGCTAACTGCCGCATCCTCTTTACATGCAGGCAGACGTATTCCTTGCACCCCAGATTTTTGCTGCAGTGACTCGTTTTCAAATCGACATGGTACTGCACTTTCAAATAATATTAAGCCTGCAACTGTATTTGTAACCATCTTTGATGAACTAACGGAACATGATGCGCTCGCCACAGTCGAAATATCCCACCCTCGCGAGGCTCCACGATCAGTATATGACACACCCTGCATTTGAAGCTGCGCTCCCTGACCGGCAGCCCGATGCCCCTTCCTCTGCCTAGACATAGGCCGGGGGTGAGTCAGCAGTTCTCACTCCTCTGTTTGTACCTGTATCCTGCTCCGTTGCTTCAAACTCTGTAACAATAAGCACAAAACTTCCTGAACGAAGTGTGAAGTAGCTACTGTAGTCTGTATCGAGACAATGAAATAATTGTGATCACTAGTCTTTGGATGTCTGGAATTCTGGATTTACGTGAAACAGGAACAAGATAAAACATCTTTGGCTTACATTTCAATTGTCACTTCTTTAGAAAAAAAAAACCCTTCAATTGGCCTTTTTGCAGCTCCGGCACTCGCTCTCTAAACAGCGGGTAGGACCGCCTTGACAAAATGATGACCGGGATGATTGCGGCAGCATGACGCCTTGCGAGATTGCATAGCCATTGTCGTGGGAATTACTCTGACAGTGAGTAGGGCTTAGATCAAGCTACGGCGCAAGTGATTTACGGGTTCTTTTCGGAAGAGGTAACAAACCTACGTATTACAATGAATGCAAACCACTCTGCATGTGATACGGGCGGCTTGCAAATACTGCAAATACGGTACGGCTTATATAGAGTGCATCGCCTATATTACATATTATAGAAGGATTTGATTGCTACTCCTTTCGTCATGGTTTAGAAGACATGGTTAAATTTACGTGCATTTTCATAATAGATAAGGTTTAAGACGCATTGCATTTACTCCTAGCAGCTAATTAGTACTTCGTTGTATTAGAGCAAGCATAACACGTGCACAATAAGGTACAGTCAGCAGGCTGTAAGAATTAAAATACTATATTTTTGCTGAGTTGGATGAGAGAGAAGAGGAGAGAGAAGGGAAGCGGGCTCTTCGTGAAGGCTCTAACACGTGCTCCTAGGTGCTTTGTGAGAATGAAAGGTGGGCCATATATGATAAAAATAGTACTCTTGTATAGCTAACTATTGTACAAGCTAGCTATAAGATGGGCTATAAGACTGCTTATAGCCAGCAGTTGGCTATATTATTAACCATTGGCTATATTATTAACCATGCTCTTATTTTTATATGCATGCGTAGTGTGGATGTTAATTTTTCACCTCATCTCACAACCAATCAATAACCACCTAGATTCCAGAGAATTTTCAAACACGTCTTCTAATCCGTGATAGAGGAGTAGCAATATTACAGAGGGATTTGATTGCTAGTCATTATTACGGGTGTTACACATGGAAACTGATACATTGATTATTAATGACGTATGAAGTTATGCGCTTCTGGACGCTTTAGGGTTCACTTTGCCTGTTAGTCTTCCTTCGTCCGAGTCATTGCAAGGCGGATGAATGGACTTGAGGTAGCCGAATGGATGGACAATGCCCGAGTGGATGAACATTGTCCGACTGAATGATTGTTGTCCGAGTGGAGAAGATATTCGTCTCGTTTGAATAGAATGGTGACCAAAAGGTTTTTTAATGCACTAGCAAATGAGCCCATGCGTTTGCAACGGGTGAAAAGAAAACACACTTCCTAACTTAATAAGCATGTCTCGAGACTTCAGTAGGTTCATGACCTTTATTTCAACACACGTTGCCCCAAGTGTGTTTCTCTTTATCCTTTCCTACTCTCGTCGATGTTGGCCTCAGTGTTCATACCATCACAACATGTTTGAAGGTTGTCAATCTTAATATGTATCTCTCTTGATATAGGATGACAAATCTATTTTTTTGTGAGATTTTAGCAAGGTGCGCATGCGTGGTTATAGATATTTTTTTCATTTCTCATCTTGGTTTTGCGGAAGTGTTCATTGTCAATTCGATCGGCACGGTATGAAAGACGACTGACCATATGTTGTTGATTAAGGTTTCATCATAAATATCATCTTTTTTAAATGGTAAGAGGTTAAATAATATCGTCTTCAGATCCTATATATTTTTCTAATCAAATTTCATATATGACATGTTAAATTTAGAGATATGATTTAAAAGGTATATATTTTTAAAAATCAATTGAATATGTATTGGGGGTTGATTATCAGAAATTTAAGGGATTTTAAAAAAAATAGTATAACGAACCAAAAATACCTATTTTTTGTTAATAGGTATAGATAGTGTTGTGGGTCTGCTATACATATCAGTATGAACTCTCTATGACCCTACGCATAATGCGCAACCCTAGCATTAGCCCTAGTCCTCAAATCGGTTGGGGTTTTGTAGAGCGAGTTTACTAAAAACTTGATTTGACCCGAGCACTGCAAGGGCACTCGGTGCCTGTCGTCAAGCTTTAGTGAACTACGACTTGAGCATAAACTCCAATGGATTTTCGACTCGGCACTTCCTAAATGATCGAGGACATTTGACTGCTAGGAAAAGCTTGGCGACACTCATTTATTTCTCGGAGGAGATCGACTCTTCGAGATATTTGACCGGAGCACTAGTGATTTGAGTTTGGATGTGCCATGGAAACCCGAGTAGCGATGCTAGCGGGTGGTCTGACTGTTTGGGAAGAAGCTACTCATTATCCCGGAGGAACGCCAACACACGCTAGCTGACTCTAAGTCCACATTCATGGAATTTATGCCTTGGGGCCTAGAAGAAGGGCCTAGTGGATTCGTGGGGGAGCGTCGATCTCATCTTGTAGCAGCCCTGAACATGACTTCACGCAAAATTTCAAGCATCTACCTGAGTGGATGTCGATGCCTAGAAAAATCTTCGGCGGACTGAGTATGTTACTTTGGAAAGATATCTTTGGTGGATCAACAGATTGATCAGCAACGAAATTTGCGCGACCGAAATCCCGCGCTCACATCTTTGCGAAATTGCCGCGAACGTGGGGAGGTGGGTGGTGGCGTCTCGATTTCCGTCCCATACACGGCCATCTGTCCCACTTTCTCTGTATCACAAGACTTATGGGCGCCATTGGATGTTCGTATTGACGTCGATGGATCATTTTGGTGAATTTACCTTGGGGTATAAATTAAAGAGCCACTAGGGTAATTTTCATATCACCTTTCTCTCCCTCTAGTTACTTCCTCGAGCTTGCCTCCCACCCTTCGCTCGACCTCGGCGTCATCTACGGAAATGGGGAAGGACAAGACCACTGCACTGGAGAAGCAGAAGAAAGCGAAGAAAGGCTCGGCATCAAGATCCGTTCTTCCGCCTGGTTGGAACCGGGGGGACTGGCTGCCGTCCAAGGTGACAATGCATCAGATGCTCGACCTTGTCGTCGACCGACTCGTACGAAAGAAGGGGTGGACGTTTCCTGAGTCCGACGAAATCAAGCCCCCTTCGCAGCCGGACGAGCGAGTGCTCCTCGTCACCCACATCCATCGAGGTTTATCTATGCCCCCGCGTCCATTTTCCCGTGGATTCTTGAATTATTTTGGGGTGCAATTGCACCACCTCCCGTTGAACGCAATAGTCTATCTCTACGCGTTCGTCTCTGTATAAAAAAAATTCATGTGGTGTCTGCCTGACACGTCTTCAAAGTATTTATAATTTTTTATACGTCTCCAAAGTATCTGTGTGAAAATATTACATATTGGATAGCATGTCACATTAAAATCTTTGTTTTATCATTTATCTACTCAAGGACGAGCAGGAATTAAGCTTGGAGATGCTTGATACGTCTTCAATGTATCTATATTTTTTGATTGTTTCATGTTGTTACCTGATGGCGTGTCCCTCCCTGACGGTGGCCCTCCTACGTCTCTTCTCCTGCCTATAAATTCACATACACTCCAAAAACCCTAAAGCATATTGCGAAACACTTTTTCCACTATCGCAAGTCTCCATTCCGCGACGATCTCACCTGGGGATCGATCCATGGAGGGCCTCTTCATGAACCTTGCTGCCCCTCGTGATGATGTGTGAGTAGTTCATCACATACCTACGGTTCCTTAGTTAGTACATAGATGTCTATCTATCTATCTCTTGATCTTCAACGCAATGGTCATCGCATCTTCGCTTTGATCCACCCGATTTAATACTTTCGTATTGTGTGTTTGTTGGGATCCAATAAATTGTGGTTTATGTTCAGATTATTCAGGAAAAATATTTGAGTCACCTCTAATTATTATGATTCTTAATTGCATGATCATCATAGCTTCGTAAATCTCTCCGATCTATTGACTTGCTTTGACCAAGTAGATTGATAGTTCTTCAGTGAGGTGTTCGTTGTAGTGGGTTCAACCTGACAGATTTCTATATCCTAGTGATAGAAGGGAACAAGATACGTATTTGTGTTGTTGGTACTAAGCATAAAATGACGGGGTTTATTCATATTGATTGGGTTTACTTTGTCTACATCACGTTATCATTTTCCAAGCATTACTATGTTTGTCATGAACTTAATAAATAGAGAGGCAAGCATAGAAGCACTCTTGAAGCGGCGTAATAGTAGTAGGTGCAGGCAGGAGTCGAGCTATTTTCTTATGGACATGATGCCTATATACACATGATCATTGACGCGAACATCACATAACTATCCGCATTTCTGTCAATTGCACAACAATAATTTGTTTAGCCACCCTATGTTGCTTTTATGAGAGATGCCGTTAGGGAACACTATGCCCCCCGGGTCTATCCACTTATATATTTACAAAACTTATATTTACCTTGCTTCCTTTATGTGTCTTTTATTTCATTTTCCAATTTACAATTCTACAATTATCAACACACATCATTTGCTTGCAAATAATGAGATCAAAGAGATTGACAACCCTCTTGCCCGCGTTGGGGGCAAGTTGTTTCCTCTTTTGTGTGCAGCCGCTGAAGATGATTGAAGATTGATATTCCTATTGGTTCTATAAACCTTGGTTTCTTAACTGAGGCAAATACTTACATGTATTTTGTTGTAATTACATATTCCTTTTCATGAAAACCCAACGCAGATCACAAGTATTAGGAAGGATTTCTCGCACCGTTGTCAGGGAATATTATCACCAACTATCAAGTAACTACACACAAATTATCATTTACTTGTTCTTCTTTTTATTTGCTGTTATATTTTTCTTGCTTCAAAAAAATACAAAAAATATTTATCTTTGCTTGTCACTAGTATACTTCTTTGTTCGGCAGTATACTTGTTCTGCTTGTTACTTTGCTTGCTCGATCACCATGTCTCAAGATACTACTAAGTTGTGTGACTTCTCAAATACTAATAACGATGATTTTATTAGTACTCCTATACCACCCACTACTAGTGCGAAGAATTTTGATATTAATGCTGTATTGCTGAATCTTATTATGAAACAACATTTTTCGGGAAGTCCTAATGAGGATCCCGCTGCTCATCTTAATACCTTTGTTGAACTGTGTGATATACAAAAGAAAAAGGACATTGATACACTCATTTTGCATCATGAATTACTATTGATATTTGTGTTGATCCTGTCCATTATCCCTTATTACCATACAATTCTTATGCCTTTTTTCTTTGAATATGCAAGGTACATCACTAATAGGGAAATATTTCAAAATCGTAATTCTAGAACGGGAAACCAAGAAAAATGCAAAAAAATCAACTTGCTCAAAATATTTTTCTTTATGAAGCATGTTTCTGGAATATTCGAGAATTTCTGGGACAAAAATATACCAGGGAGGGGCCACCAGCTAGGCACAAACCAACAGGGCGCCCCTAGGACGTGACGTGATTGCTTGTGGGGCCCCAGTTGGCCCTCATGCGATCATCTTCTCCTATATGGTGTGTTTTACCCTATAAAAATCATAAGTTATCTTTCGAGACGAAGCGTCGCCTTCTCGAGGCAGAAACCTGGGCAGAAGCCCTTTTGCTCTCCGACAAAGACATTCTATCGGGGCAATTCCCCTCCGAGAGGGGGAAATCAAAGCAATCGTCATCACCAACGCTTCCTCGTTCGTGGGAGGACCAATCTTCATCAACATCTTCACCAAACACCATCTCATCTCCAACCCTAGTTCATCTCGTGTATTTAATCTTTGACTCAAAACCTCAGGCTGGTACCTGTGGGTTACTAGTTGTGTTAATTACATCTTGTAGTTGATGATTGTTGAATTACTTGGTGGAAGATAATATGTTCATATCCTTAATCATTATTATTATATCTCTGATGTTGAACATGATGATGAGGAGTGATTAGTTACTATTGTTCTTGAAGACATGGGAGAAGTCTTGTTATAAGTAATCATATAAAGTTGGCATTCGTTCGATATTTCGATGATATGTATGTTGTTACTTACTTTAGTGGTGTCATGTGAACGTCGACTATATGACACTTCACTATGTTATGGGCCTAAAGGAAGTCATTATGGAGTAACAAGTAGATGATGGGTTGTGAGAGTGACAGAAGCTTAAGCCCCAGTTTATGCGTTGCTTCATGAGGGACTGATTTGGATCCACATGTTTCATGCTATGGTTAGATTTATCTTAATTCTTCTTTCGTAGTTGCGGATGCTTGCGAGAGGGGGTAATCATAAATAGGTTGTTAGTTTAAGTAAGAGCAGAACCTTAGTACCGGTCCACCACATATCAAATCAGCAAAGTAGCGAATGCGAATCAACTTAATATGATGAACATGACTAGACATAAATTTCCATGTGTCTTCGGGAGTGCTTGCTTTATATAAGAGTACTTTCAGGCCCGTCCTTTGATATAATAAGGATTGGGCTACCTTTCTTCACCTTTGCTACTATTGTTACTTGTCACTTGTTATAAATTATCTTGCGATAAAACTATCTATCACTGTCACTTACAACATTTGCACAGAATACCTTGCTGAAAACTGCTTATCATTTCCTTGTGCTCCTCGTGGATTCGACACTCTTACTTATTGAAAGGACTACGATTGATCCCCTATACTGTGGGTCATCAAGACTCTTTTCTTGCACCGTGCCGGGGAGTGAAGTGCCTTTGGTAAGTATAAATTGGTAAGGAAACATTTTTGATACGTGCTGAAAATTTTCTTACTTGTCACTATGAACAGTCACTCTTTGAGTGACTTGTTCGGGGCATCTTCGCCTCGAACGGAAGTTGAGGAGATTGTTACTCAACCTGTTGAACCTATTAAAAATATTTATTATAAGATTTCTTCGGGTATGGTAGAGAAACTACTGGTTAATCCTTATAACGGTTAACTCATCCTGATTATTATTTGATATATTTCGATGAGATTTATGAATTATTTAAGCTTTCAGGTCTACGTGGAGACAAAGTTAAGATGAAAGTTTTCCTTTATCTTTGGAGGGAAAATCACAACTTCCGGTCGTTCTACTTCCTCCGTTCATAAATGTAAGCCTTTTTAGAAATTTCGTTAAGTAACTACATACGGAACAAAAAAAAAGAATCTACATTCTAAAATATGTCTATAAACATCCGTATGTATTCTTTTAATAATTTTTTTAAAAAAAACTTATATTTTGAAACGGAGTGAGTAGTGGTCAGCTTCTCCTGGGCCCGTGGGCAACCAGGTTGCGACATTTGGCCCACCCCGAAACAAACCTCCGCCGATCGAGCCCTACAAAACCAACAGCCGCCGCCGATCTCTCGCCACTCACTTTACCCACTCCACTCCAACGACCCGCAAAACCCTAGCTTCCCGCCGGCGCCGGCAATGGCCAGCCGGTTCTCCAACGTCGACCCGGTGACGGCGGCCGACATGCGGCGCCAAGGCCTCGACCCGCAAGAGCTTGACCGGAGCACGGAGCAGCTCATGTCGCTCATCCACCGCAACCTCCCGGACCCGCCCGTCTCCACCACCGCTCGCCTCACCGCCTTCCGCGCGCGCCCGTCCGACGGCGTGGACCGCATCAGCCGCCTCTCCGACGCGCTCCTCCGCGACATCGTCTCCCGCCTCCCCGTCAAGGACGCCGCCCGCACCGCTGCGCTCGCCGCGCGCTGGCGCGGGGTCTGGCGCTCCACGCCGCTCGTCCTCGTCGACACGCACCTGGTCTCCTCCGCGCGCGGCAGCACGCCGGATGTCATCGCGGCCGTCTCCCGCGTCCTCGCCGCGCACCAGGGGCCCTTCCGCTGCGTCCACCTCACCTGCAGCCGCATGGGCTCGTACCAGGCCCAGCTCAAGCGCTGGCTCCGTCTCCTCGCCGCCAGGGGCGTCCAGGAGCTCGTCCTCGTCAACCGCCCGTGGCTACGCGAGGTGCCCCTCCCCAAGACGCTCTTCACCATCTCCACCCTCACCCGCCTCTACATCGGCGTCTGGAAGTTCCCGGACGCGGCTGGCCTCCAAGGCGCCTCCTTCCCCCACCTCCGGGAGCTCGGCATCTGCAGCGTCGCCATGAAGGACGGGGACATCGACGCCATCGTCGCCAGGAGCCCCGCCCTGGAGATCCTCAACGTGCAAGGGAGCATGAAGGGGGTGCACCTCCGCCTCGTCAGCCAGAGCCTCCGTTGCGTGCAGATCTGCTCTTTCGTCATGGAGAGCGTCAACGTGGTGAACGCCCCGCGTCTCGAGCGTCTCATCCTGTCAGAGTGTCTCAACCCTGCCGGCGGATCGCGCATCAGAGTAAAGATTGGCAACGTCCCCAAGCTGAGAGTATTCGGGTTCCTGGAGCCAGGAAAATACGTGCTGGAGGTCCAAGACACGGTCATCATGGTACTACCATTACTACACATCCATCCTCCGAATGATCATTCAGCTTTGTTCAATTTGCAAACAAGTGCAGTTCAATGTGCCATCTTTCTTGCTGAACCTGATCCATTTCAATGCAGGCTGGGATTAAGACAAGTGCAAGCATGATGGTCACAAGCGTGAATGTCCTCAGTATGAAGGCGCGCTTCCGAGTCTACGAGGATGTCAAGATGGTGCCCGCCTTCCTCAAATGCTTCCCTAATGTCGAGGCGCTGCATATTACGGTACTAGCATCGCATCCTCATATATATTGATGGTGCACGATCCATTACATTACCTGCTGATGAAATGTTGACGAAATCACATACATAATTTGCTGCAGTCTGAAAAATGTGATCAACTCGCTACCAAGTTCGACCTCAACTTCTGGGAAGAGGTTGGTCCCATCGTAAGTGTGCTCTTGCGGCTCAAGGTGATCACGTTTCGTGAATTCCGTGCCAGGCAAGATGAGCTTGCCTTCCTCCAGTACATCTTGCAGAATGCAATGGTGCTCAAGTATGCAGTGGTTCAGATGGTCAATCCAAGATTCACTTCACTGTCCGTAGAAGAGATGGCCTTCATCATAGACAATATGCAGCCTCCTCAAAATAAAAGGTGGGCCAGTACAGTTGGTTTGTTAACCATGGGGACTCATGGTCCTGAGGGAGGTGAACCTTGGACTTTTCGGAAAGGGGCAGACCTATCCGACGACGACCCTATTACACCAGTTAAAATCATCATAAGGGGTTAGTGTTGTTTTGCTGCACTACCTATAATTCTACACAACATGATGCACTCATGCACAGTTTTAGATTTTGTCAGTACTACCGTATGTTTTATCTCAAGACCGTGCTAACATGATTACTGAATATATATTGGTGAAGTCATTTAGTTCACTAGTGCTATTGTACAATATACTATATGACCATCTAGCATCATACTTACTGCTTGCAGATTGCATCCTGTAATCCTGATTTCTCGTTAACAAAATTTAATTACCCCTATAGTGTTTCATTCGGGAGTTATTCCAGTATGAAGTGTGAATCTTTGTGTATAGCTATGCGAGCTAGGTTGTTTAATTTAGGTCTGCATTTATTTAGCTTTCAATCTCATGACCACTAGACATCCTAAACCAATTGTTCCTTGGACACAGGTCTCAACTTTCAGGCTGCATGCATGTTTCTCAATTTTTATTATGCACAAAGTTATGATGCATGTTGTTTCCACTTAGCCCTACTACACTAGCCAAATTACTTACCTTGGTTAATTGGCCACTAAAATTACAGGCCATCACATATGCCGTTTATGTAATGCGCCTCACTTGCTGGCAAAATTCACAGCCTCAGTTTCTTCACCATGTCTCGGTTCCTTCCATTCTGCTATATATGTTGCTAGACCAAGACCACTTGTCTACTCCCTCATCCTAATCAGGCTGTCTTTTGTTATGCTTTTGTATGGCATCAGTTGCAGGCCCGGCGACTCGCCAGCACAAGCCACGAGCTGCCAAGCGTCGCAACTGAGATCTTTCACGCATCAAGTTATGCGCCGCGGGCGAGTTTAATCTGGAGAATTAGCCTACGTGGTTGCCTTCCATGGTTCTTGTGGTGATCGAGTTCCGAAAATGGTGTCAAGTAGCTACTCTGTTTTGCATGAGAGTCTATGTGCGTTGTGGTATGTCGTCTGCGACTCTGTGGTCTAGGGCCAGAGATCATTCTCCAGTAACTGAAGAAGACATGGTGTACATGGCAACTTTAGGCGCTGTAGTGTATTGATCGAGTTCTGCAATGGTGTCAAGTCTAGTTGCTCTCGTTTAATTATGATGAACTAACAGTATACCGGAGCTCATTCTGGTTCTAGTTCAGTATGGCCGGAGCTCATTCTCTGGCACTGTACCTAAAAACTGCATGTGGAATTTGGCAACTACTCCCTCTGTTTTTAAATACAAGACCTTTTTAAAGATTTCAATATGAACTAGGAGTACATACGAGGCAAAATGAGTGAATGTACAAGGAGTATATACGAAGCAAAATGATTGAGTGTACATCTAAAATATGTCTATATACATCTACATATATATGTAGTTTATATTGGAATTTCTAAAAGCTCTTATGTTTAGTAATGGAGTGAGTATTAGGCAGAACTAATGAATGCTTGGATTGAAACAATCAAGCATCGATCATTATTCACTTCTACACACGCGACATCAATCATTCATTAGCAGTGATCTTGTCATTCAGGATACGTGAACCGGTACCCTCGCGTCGCCCCGCGCGGGTGACTCGAGGGCAAAAGCCTGGCGCCGCCCAAGTCTGAGCCGCGCCCGTGTTGCTCTGGCCTTGTGGAAGGTGTGGAGGGCCCTCGATATGGGGCGGTGGTTCCGTCCTGTCCTGTGTTGAGCCCTGATGACGAAGGGACCTGTGTTGAGCCCTGATGGCGGAGGGCCTTGGATCCAGGGTGATCCACCGACTTGTTGGTATCGTTTCCTTAGCAGTGATCTTGTGATCATTCAGGATATGTGAACCGTTACCCGTCGCCCCGCGCGGGTGACTCAAGGGCAAAAGCCTGGCGTCGCCCAAGTCCGAGTCGCGCCCGTGTTGCTATGCCCTTGTGGAAAGTGTGGAGTGCCCTCGATATGGGGCGGCGGCTCCGTCCTGTCCTGTGTTGAGCCCTGATGGCGAAGGGCCTTGGATCCAGGACGATCCACCGACTGGTTGGTATCTATGGATTGGATGACGATAATGACCAAGGTGTAGGACAACATGGCACCGAGCCAAAATAGAAGTAGACCCTTGAAGGGTAAGAAGCAGGAAGAAGATAAGGATGTGCGTGGCGACAGAACGAGCAAGATCTGGCCCACATGGACATACATATTTTTTCCCACAAGGGGGTGGGGGTGAGGAAAATGGAGAAGAGCTATTCTTCGTTAGATCAGGTTATTGGTTACGTACCACTAGATGTCGAGAACTACACAAAATCATGTTATTCTATGTTCTTATCAAACGTGGAATCTGTTGGAACCGCAGCCCTCCCTCACTCTCGGCTAGAGGTAGAAGAAGACACAAGACACAAGATTTTCCGGGCCGGCGCACGAACGCCGCCGTGGGCGCACGAACACCCCAATCCTTTGTTGTATTCACAGGCTACATCACGGCTCGCTATTACAACTGAGGAGTACAATGGCTTTTATAGGCCGGGAACACACACCCACTAGAGCACGTACTCCATCCTTGCGCTACCCACGCCACGATGCCAACTAACTCCGACTCAGTCTCCCTATACACACGTACGCAGCTCACCTGCATGCACTAACAGCCTCAATGTACATCCGGCTTTGTAGCTAGCCAAGGCGTAGCACCCACGGACTCTCCCTGGTGATCCGGTCATCCGATCGTGAGCCCGGAGCCCGACTGCACCAGATGCCATGGCTTATTCCAACACACTCCCCCTAAGCCACGACGTCGCCGCACGGCCTGCCGACAGGAGCCCTGCCTCGTCGACGTCATCTCGGCGCCGTGGACTCCTCCGCTGCGTCTCCGTGGCGCGCGCCTCCGCGGTTGTCGCGCCGAGGCGCCGCGACCTCTGCGCCACCACGCAGGTCCTTCGCGACATCCTCGTCTCCGCGACCGCCTTGCTCTTCGCGCGCACTCCCCACGTCCCCGCGCTCCTGGCCCGCGCTCCCGCCGCGCACGTACGCGATCTGCGCGACCAGGTCCAGCGCCCCGACGCAGTCCACTCCCGCGGTCCTGACGCGCCCGACGCGTCCAGTGCGCACCCATAACACGCACCGGTCGCGCCCGGCCCGCCGCCGTCGCCATGCACCGCAGTCGCGCCGCCTCGACCTCCATGTCTGCCGTGCTCGTCGCGGACTCACCGCGCGCCACCTCCGCATCCGCCATGACAGCCGCCGCGCCGCGCACCTTCACAGGCCGACACACGGCTCGGAGCTCCACGCAGCCGCCGACGAACGCCGCCATCGCCGGCACGCCTCCGGCATGGCGAACATGCCCAAGACCATCAAGCTCATGATACCAAATGTTGGAACCGCAGCCCTCCCTCACTCTCGGCTAGAGGTAGAAGAAGACACAAGACACAAGATTTTCCGGGCCGGCGCACGAACGCCGCCGTGGGCGCACGAACACCCCAATCCTTTGTTGTATTCACAGGCTACATCACGGCTCGCTATTACAACTGAGGAGTACAATGGCTTTTATAGGCCGGGAACACACACCCACTAGAGCACGTACTCCATCCTTGCGCTACCCACGCCACGATGCCAACTAACTCCGACTCAGTCTCCCTATACACACGTACGCAGCTCACCTGCATGCACTAACAGCCTCAATGTACATCCGGCTTTGTAGCTAGCCAAGGCGTAGCACCCACGGACTCTCCCTGGTGATCCGGTCATCCGATCGTGAGCCCGGAGCCCGACTGCACCAGATGCTGTGGCTTATTCCAACAGAATCATTATGTCGGGAACTACACAAAATCATGTTATTCTATGTTCTTATCAAACGTGGAATCATTGGTTGTGTTGGCTTGTCATGTGTGATGTCTATTTTGTCTGGTGAGCGTTATTGGAGGGGACTAGGAGCTTGGCCCCTGGCTGAGAGATCCACGAGATTCCGCCAGGCGACAGCAGCTGGCTTCGTTGCTCATTGCGCGAGAGTGGAGACAGTGAAGAGGATGGGGAGTTGAAAGATGCGCTGCCTGCCTGCTTGTGTCTGCGTGAGACGAAAGTCTGAAAGGGAGCGAAAGGATGCGCGGGCATTCTCTAATTTGACGCTTCGAGCGTCTGTTAATGTACGTTTTGCAAACTGGCGCACCACATCCTCCCTACTTGGGCCAGCCCATTTCCTTTTTCTTTGGGGAGTTGAAAACAACAAAGAAGATGCGCAGCTATGGAATCAAACTTGACACCTAAATCTTCACATAGCACGTGCCAACCACTAACTTCGTTTGTTTTTGGTAAACGCTTCAACCGGCGCGCCGATTGAATCGTTCGGTCGATCGCGCGCGGGTCACGTGTCAGTTTTTTTTCCGTCTAAATTTGTTGTAACCAGCATTCATATTTGCTACAAGCGTTTTTTGTTTACTACATTTGTCCAGCAAAAAAGCTGCATATATGTTTGGTTGCAACTCGAGTTTGTTGGACTTTTGCTACAATCGTATTATTTTTTGCTACAACCGGCATCATTTTTTGGTGCAACCGTTCACTAAAAAAGTTGCATACACGTCACGTAGATATTTGCTACAACTGGCGTTTGACTTTTGTTACCACGCATCATTTTCTTCGTTTTTTTGCTACGATCATGTAGGTATATTTTTAAAACAATTTTTTTTTGCAACCGTTGACGAAAATTACTACATAGCGTCAAAATTTGTTGTATCGAGGAAAAAATGGTGCATGAAGATCTAAACATGCGTCCCGCCTACAGCTGGCAGATCGGTCGGACCGCGCGCGGCCGGCCGAATTTTTCGGCCGACGCGCCGGCGCAGAGCATCGCCCGTTTTTCTCTTATTATTTCTTCAGTTCGTGAAGCATCCGAAACTGTTTCTCTCTCTTTGTTTTTCAACTATTCGTTCGTCTTTTATTTTCTTTTTTATGTCCCTTTATTTTATTTCTATTTTGCAAATACGTGATTTTTTAATTTGGTTCTTAAATCGAAAAAATGTTTTTTCAATTTTTTTGAATCATTACAAGCCGATGATTTTTTTAAATTCATGATATTTTTTCAATGTTATTGAATTTTTTTAAATAATAAATTTCTTCGATTTTAGTGAACCTTTCCAAACTTTTTTAATGCCAAACTACGATTTGTCTTTCAAAAAAATACGATTTCTTTATCAATTTTTTAATATGGGTACATAATATGTACTTGTGCTGAGACTTTGTATTAAAAGAAGTATTAAATAGCAATGTTTTTGGATTGTGTACAACTAAGTAGTCTTGGTGCAGTGGTTAAAATCCTAGGTGAACCACGTCCCGGCTTGGCCCCTACGAAGCTTCACCTTTGATCTCGTATGTGCGCTTTAATTAAAAGATCACCGTCTGCACTGTTGTAGCTGTACTCGATAGTCATGAACCACGAGCGATGGCTCGCCTTTTGGATACTAGTGCCGCTAAAGGCTAAGATCCACACTTGAAGATTGATGAGAAATGGCCTTTTTGTTAGGGCCTAGTTGCATAACCGCAGAATCAAGGACATCATTTTTTTGTGGAGACTAGTAAGCGGGCACGTGCAATGCACGTACAACCGTAAGATATTTATTTGTTCATAACAATTGTAAAATAAAATCAGCAACACTATACTTTCTATAATAGAATGAATAGATTTCAAAATGTTGACGATGTGTAGTACAAGAAAATCTTTATGACTACGACGACAAATAGGAAGAATTTCCATTATGTGAAAGAGTGGATCTTCATGTCGTGTACACAAATGTGAGATATGACAGAAGATAACATCAAACCATAAATCTCTGAGCCATTGACCCCCCTTATCACTCTTTATGTGCACCACCAAGATGCTCTAGACATGTGCATGTTTAGTTTATTCTTCACAAAAATATCTCAGCATTGAAATTAACTTGACAAGCAACATGCACAGTCGTTCTCCAATGTATTCCCCTTTAATCTCTCTTTTTAGTCCGGTCGCGAAAATTTAATGCTTAAATACCAAAAGAAAGAGTGCCAGATAAAACCAAGGGTGAACACTGGAAAATCAACTGATTTGATATTTGTGTTCAGAACAAAACAAAATTCCTGGATTCTAGTTAGTAATACTACATAGAAACCCTGATTTTCAAGTATACTACCTAAGTGTGATAGTTTTTGTAGATCATGGTCTAGCTCTCTGAAGTAGATTTTACTATGTCCTTTTTTTCTTCTCTAATCCTTGGATTGTTAATATGGGAAACAAATACATGAGTATTCTGAGTGCATCCTAGTTACTGTTAACTTTAACACCTGCAAGTTGCAAGCACTCATGCTAGCTGAAATCCATTTCTCAAAAACATTCAGAGTAAAGGGTAGTACTCCTTCCATTCCCTTTTACAAGGCCACTTCAATTTTCGTGTCCAACTTTGACTTATAATTTTGGTCAATAAAATAACGATTATATGCCATAAAAATTATATCACAGGCAAGTTATTTCAAATATGCATTCAAGGACATACTTTTTGTAGCATATAACACAAATTTTGTTGGTAGAATTAAATGATCAAAGTTGGACATAAAAATATGAAATGGCCTTGTATAAGGGAATGGAAGGAGTATATAATACCTCAAGTGCATGAGTGGAAAGGATGACTGGTCAGACATGTGAGCTCCATACATTCTTCACTCTGGATCGAACGGCAACACTACACTCTGCACCTCCATGCACACCATTACTTTTTCAGTGATTGCACGCGGTAGGCTCCAACTCCTATAGTAAGTTGCAGATCAGTGAAATATATTGGAATAATTATTGGTACAATCAAATTTCTCAACTTACCGGGGGGGGGGGGGGGGGAGATTTGGTCCGACGATTGGGAAAAAACAGACGTTGGACTGTAATTGTCTCCCTTCGACCAAGAAGAGATGTTTATAACTCAGATACCAATTTAGGAGATTGAGACTGGTCATACTTGGGAGCTTCATACATTCTCCACTTTGGATCGAACGTCAACACTACACTCTGCACAATTGAAATATGTTCTAAAAAAGCCAATTCAAGGCATGACGTTGACAAATTTGCTGGACGAATAAAGGGTTCAAAGATATAGCTTTTCATCAAGAGTATGTTCACTGGGAACCACACAAATATCAATAAATGGGGCATTTTTTAATTTCCTCAGGTGATACCCAAGAAACTGCACATCTTCCTATCTAATGGTACCCATGCATATTGTGAGCAAGCCACCAGACCGCAATAATGTAGATTTGTAAATCCAAGTTACCTAGATACAAAAATGTAGAGCAAGACCGATTAATGGTTCTAGCTATACCTTGCGTGACGGTGAGATCTTAAACCTTAAGGCTCGTGCATCTCACATTGTGTGGCGAGAAAATCTCCCTGCGCATGCTTGAATCCATTGCACGTCGAGAGACAACACGATGCCCTACAGAGAAATTGACGGAACTGCAATGAAGTGAACATTGCAAAGTTAGATGGTTAATATCACATAAATTGATGGTTGTAGCATGTGCGCTTGACAATTTGTTAATCCTGTGGAAGGAAAATCAAATATAGTTAATAGAAGCTATTGGAATACACAAGAAAATACTAACTCAAGTAAGGTAGAAGCCTGGTCTAAGTAATAACACAATGAATAAATCAGACACTGGAAAAAAATACCATCATACTACCAGAGCAGAAATATATATGAAACTGTTATGACCGGTATTCATTATAACCGGAGGGGGCCCAAGGGCGCAACCACTTAAAGGCCTGGCCCAACTTATTTTATCGTTATTAGGGCTTAGCCTAGTTTATCGTATTTGTTAGGCTAGAGAGATTATATATACTCATGTAAGGACCCCGTTTTGGTTAAGCAGAAGGAATCATATTTGCTCGGCTCCCACAGGAGCCGACACCCTAATCGTAGCCGCCTCGATTCTCTCTCTTTCTCTCTCTCTCTCTCTCTCTCTCTCTCTCGTGCGTGCGCGCGATCACTATGCCCCGCGGCCGCCGGCCGCGCTCCTCGCCCCGCCAACCTCTCTTCCACCCATATAACGTGAGACCTCGCCCTGGTAGGGATCCTATTCCTATCAGGAACTCTTAATCCCAACTTACCAAAGAAACTACAGGTTCTTAACTAATCAAAATCCATCATACTACCATAACAAAAAAATGAGGAATCAAATTCTTGGAGAACCTCACAAGGACCATCCGTCACCTCCTAATTTTGTGGAAAATAGGCAGATCAACAACAAGCTCTCATAACATTGCTCATCAGGCTCTAACCTCTGAATTTGATTGTGTCCTCTGCTATAATTGTTCAGCTCATAGAGATAGCCCTTGTAGGATCATAAATAGGACCAGGAATGCAAATGTTTAGGGTTTAGGGTCCTTGTGTCATACATTTTCTTTTCCCCTATCTCTAAATTGACTGGACCATATGTTGGGTATAAGTTTCTACCCTTGAAGAAACCAATAGTAAAAACATTCGATGCAAACCTGTAGTTGCTTCACTTTTAGCTTGTCTCGCGGTGACAGGTGTGCTGGTCGAGTATGTGATCGTCTTCCAAGAATCCCAGTCATCAAGGATGTCTGAATGTTCATCCTGTCATTTAATTTGGTCGATTGTTGAGCCATGAACAAAAAGTATAACTGAATAATTATACACGTCATGATTGTACTTTGATATGCTTATGAGATAACACACGTACCTCTCACATATATCCAACTATGGGTCATCATAAGGTTCATGTTCCTGCAAAAGAATAGGAAAATCAATGAGCAATTTAATCCGAAGAAGGAGAAGATCAACAAAAACTACAGGAAATCAAAAACAGCTAGGTGCCATGTCAAGATCCTTAATCAAAAGCAAACTATATTAGTTCAATATAAACGACAATATGAAAAGCATACTGATTAGGAAGCATTAGTTAAACAACATATTATTTCTCCTTCCTGACTACTTTATCATTTCACATTCAGCTCCCTGAGCTCCTCCTCTTTATCACATGTATCTTGGAAAAGTAGTCATCATGAAAGCTTTAGACGGAGTACAAGGGGATTCCATTAGCTTTAGAAAAATCCTAGTACAAGCGAGCGTTCCAGTAGAAGATTAGTTTTGGAATCCACACCATACACAAATTAAATTCTATTTTTGTTATATAACTTATAGTCTACATCAGAGAAATTATCAACAAAGTAAAGGACTTTAACGTGCAGCATCCCATGTGCATCCACGCTGCAACGCCTTACTCTAAACCTCTGCTCCTACATGAGATGAAAAAAAAGTTATTTAGAGGGTCGTACGCACACCAGAAATCCTGAAAGATAAAACATCTTTCCATCCAACAATCCTTTCAAGGGAACATGAGAAGGACAACATTGAATGGCCATTTCAGGTATATGCAAAGATTTGATCCGGGATATGGTTTTAATGGAGGTGCGTACACCATTCAACCTTTGTATGCTCCTGCTGTTACCTACAACACTGAGTTCCCCCAGCTTGGGCCGCCACAAATGTCTCATGTTCCTGTTGAACAGTAGCAGCCTCATCCAATGGCTCAGCACATACGTGCGCCCTGGTCGCCGGCTCAATCACCTAATGCAGTTGGCTACAGGCCTCCAGATGGTGTTATGCCACCCTACAGTCCTGGTCAAGCTGGTGCTCCTGTCAGGTCGTCTGTTTTCATGCATGCTTCCCAGCAATATGCTATGCCTTCACGCCCAGGAGTCACGTTTGTACATCCACACGTTTCTATGCGACCATTTGCACAGGTCCGTGTTTTCTCCTATCAGTCGTGTACTGAGCTGATTTCCTGGAGTAATCTTTTGATAGAGGTGGATTGTACAAATTAATACCACCCACATCGATGTTCTCTATGTTCCATCGGTTCCTACTAACCGTGATATATTATTATTATACCATTCCTGCTTATGACTGTTTTACTTCTTTTTATGTTTTTTGGCATACAATTCTCTTCAAGTAAGCCAACTTTTGTTTTTGCTCCCAATGTTCAGTGATAGATATTTTTTTAACCATTTTAGTTTTATGTTTGGAGATGTAAAAAATGAGAGCAGAAAATTGGCTAAAATATGAGAGCAGAAATATACAGAGAGATCGTATATGATGTTACAGTTGTTCTATCCATGGGCAGATCCAAATTAAAACTTGTAGCCTAACTATGCAAAGTTAATTTACTGTGTATATTTAGCATCAGCGGGCATTCACTAAGATGGCATGGAGTGAGATTTCTAAGATAACCTACCACAGGTATTCAAGGCTAGCTTATTCACCACTAATCATTATGCTTAAAGTTGACGGCATATGTTTATATAACATTGGAGATGAAGTGTAATTCACCACTAATCATTATGCTTAAAGTTGACGGCATTAGAGAAGAAGTGTAATATGCCATACTGTTTATATAACTCTTGAGGACCTAAAACAGTATGGCATATTACACTTATTCTCCAATGTTATAAGGAATCACCTCACATTGAATAAAATGTGTGTCCAGTAGATGAGCCAAGACTTTAGCCAGCTGAGGCACATACCCAAGCATCTGCCCACAATCAGACCTTGCATAAAGCACCTATCCATGGTATTAAGAAAAAAATCAACATGAATGAGATGCCAACAGAAAATAAAACTAATTCATAAAGTATGGAAACCTTGACAGCATCAGGCTCCTTGGCATTCTGGGGGTCTCTTAAAATAGTAATGCTCATGCCTTCTTGCAGTTTAAAGTTTTCACGGAATCTCTGGCCCACTATGAAAGTTTTAACAGCTAATGTGGTGCTAGAATCCGCGTTTGGAGATGCATCTGTACCGACAGAAGTTCTTCCTCCTGAAAGTGAGAAGGAAGAGGCCTTCTCAACTGCATCGTCATTTTCAACGTTCTTCGTAATTGCCAAACCAGCATTTGAAGGTGTACACCGTATTATGCATCTCGAAGATGCCAGGTGAACCATCCAGGCAACCAGTTAATAAGGCGGTTGCGCTATTCTCCGGACTTCCGGTGCCACTATTCATTGAGAAAAATTCTCTGTCAGTACATACATCTCCATTCGTCAGTCCCTTGTTTTCTGCCTTGTGAACATTGGTCACTATGTCTGGAGTAGGCTCAACTGTTTTTGTACTGAATCTGAAATCGAGAAAGCTGCTCTAGAACTTCCATTTCGGTCCTCTCGCGAGGCATATATCTACACAGTTCATGTGAAAAACGAATTCTTCAGAACATTATAGCATTGTTAAAGCATGACAAATCTTCCTATGCATCCCCTTACACCCAGAGCAAAACTGAATAGAGCCCAATTATCCTACTGAATCAACCAAGACACAAGACAGTATGCATGGTTAAGCCGGTGATTGACTGAAAATGACAACAAAAGAGCACGACTGCAGAAGCATGCAAGCACATGAACATGAACTTGTAATTAAAAAGTACCTAACCGAGTGGAGCTAGGCATTTACGTACTTGGGTTGTGATTATCCAGCAAAGATTTTGTCAAGGTGAACGCAAGAAGTATTAGGAATAACACCACGACTAAGCAAGCTTACAAGAGAAGTGAGTGTTCCACTTATTCTGGGGAACTGGTGGGTGTTGATGCAATAGTCGGAGCCGGGGATGAACTCGCGACAGACGGGGTACGCCACCCGCTCCGAGCCAGCGCTCCCTCCGGACAAAGAAGGGGCAACAGCGGTCGCATCACCCTCCGCCTCGCCCACACCCGCGCCCGCGTCGTTGGCCGGGCGAGCGCGTCGCGAGCGGCGGGGCGAGCGGCGCGACGGGGGGAGCGACGCGGTGGCCTGGATGGCCAAGCGGGGCGAGCGGGGAGCGGCACGGGGACGGCGGCGGCCAAGCGGGGCGCGACACGGCGCGGGGCGAGCGGGGTGCGACGCGGGGCGAGCGGGATCGACGCTGAGAGGAGGGCGGCGGTGGCGCGGCAGGGGGGCGGCGGCCAAGCGGGGCGCGGCACGGGGCGGGGAGAGTGGGGTGTGGCGCGGGGCGAGCGCAGCGGGGCGCGGCAGGGCGCGGGTAGCGGCGCGGGGCGAGCGGAAGCGAAGGGCGGCGATGGCAGGGCGGGAGAGGAGGGCGGCAGTGGCGCGGGGCCAATGGTGGCGGTACTCGGCGACGGGAGAGGAGGGTCGCGGCGGCGGGTCGGGAGAGGAGGGCGGCTCGGGGGCGGGGAGCGGGGGGAGGGGTCGCGGCAGCTGGGCGAGCGGGAGCGGTGCGCGGGGGCGAGTAGGAGCGGCGGGCGATCGGGGTGAGCGGGGCGAGGGCTTGCGGGAGCAGTTCCAGATCGGGGCGAAGTTTCGTTGGTGGAGTATGTTCAGCCTATTGTAATTGCTAAGTACACCCAGCATACGGTGGATTAACGAGGGCTGTTAGATTAAGATCTGTGGGATTAATCGTGGGGTGCTGATTGATTGTTTTTTTGTGGGGCGTTTGATGGGGTGTCTGTAGTGTAATTCTTGTTGGATTGTTTATTAGTAGTATAGAAGAGACAATCATGCTCCCATTGACCGTTATTTTGTAAGATCTTGCATTAGGAAAGCGCACTACTGGTGACTAGTAAAGTGTACGTGCACGCACGTCTTATTAACATATCATATATAAAACCTAACAAATTCTAGCCAACTATATCATTAATTTCTTAAACTTTCACACGAAGTGCTTGATGCTTCTGAATGCATAGATGATGGTGTGGTGATATTCTTTGCACCACCCCATCCATACTTGTTTGTTTTATGTCTTGGCAACCTGGAAATACCAGAAGTATGCCATTGGAGTGTGTTGTGATGGATTTGATACGTATGACTCTATCTCTTGTTTTGTTGTTTCACGTTGATCCGTAGCTTCGTTCGTAATCGTTTTTGCGTGACGCATCTGTTCAAGTCATCCTCATGCATGTAAAGATAGCTTAGAGTGCAGTTCTATTCAGGAACTTGTAGTTTCTTCTCATGCATGTGCTAGTGACTAGAATAGGGATGCATGCTACATTTTCATCTCATGCATCACGTGCTTGTTGCATCTTGTTGTGTTGTTGTTCATTGGATGCTATTTTTATGTTGGGTAGCACCGGGATCGGAGAACGAGTATGTGGATCCGAAAGAGTACGTGCAGGACGAACAAGAGTTGTTCCAAGCTGAGGACATCACACGCAAGATGATATGACCTTGATTCCATGTCACGCCCAAGATGCGACCCTATCCTCAATTTGGCACGAGGGCCTCATCAGGGATAAAAGCGCATCTCATCGTTTCACAAGAATGGATATCGTTACAAGTACATGTACTAAAAATAAGAGATATATATAGAATTGGCTTACACTCGCCACAAGCTACATCAGAGTCACATCAGTACAATACATAATCATCATGAATAAGAGCAGGGTCCGACTACGGACGAAAACAAACGAGAAAAGAAGAACGACGTCCATCCTTGCTATCCCAGGCTGCCGGCCTGGAACCCATCCTAGATCGATGAAGAAGAAGAAGAAGAAGCAACTCCAAATGAACAATCAACGCGCTCGCGTCAAGAACCTTTACCTGTGCCTGCAACTGGTATTGTAATAATCTGTGAGCCACAGGGGACTCAGCAATCTCATTTCCAAAGGTATCAAGACTAGCAAAGCTTAATGGGTGAGGCAAGGTTAAGTGGTGAGGTTGCAACAGCGACTAAGCAAATATTGGGTGGCTAAACTTACGAGTACAAGAAATAAGAGGGGGGGGGGAAGATCTACGCATAGCGGATGTGAACTACGCTTGATCAAATGAATGATCCTGAACACCTACCTACGTCAGACATAACCCCACCATGTCCTCGATCGGAGAAGGAACTCACGAAAGAGACAGTCAAGGTTACGCACACAGTTGGCAAGTTTTAATTAAGTTAACTTCAAGTTATCTAGAACCAGTGTTAAACAAAGTTTCCACATTGCCACATAACCGCGGGCACGGCTTTCTGAAAAGATTTAACCCTGCAGGGGTGCTCCAACTAGTCCATCATAAATTACCACAAGCCGCATAGAAATCCTCGATCACGACACTCGCGATCTCGTCGTACTCCTTAGTGGAAAACCTCAACTACGAGATTACCCAAAGCATCACCGGAATCCCGATGCACAAGATATTTCGTCAAAGGTAAAACTAATCCAGCAAGGCCACCCGACGTGTCGACGATCCCAATAGGAGCCGCGTATCTCGTTCTCAGGACACGACGAATGGAACTAGCTACGATTGCCAAACCTCGAGTTTCCTCGTGGTGGCCCCGCAGGCAGACCGTTTTGGACCAACACTCATGCGGAGCAGTGGCCCGGGGGTTGATTAAATTTCCTCCGGTTAATTACTCCCTATGCGGTTCATTAGTTATTAAGAAAATATAAAACCAAAGTTGGGCCTTGCCAGACCAGTTTAATCTAAAACAAATTATCAAGGGGGTCCGCATAACAACCCCGATCGTGTTAGGAGCGCCCATTTATGGAACATAACACCGGTAGCTGAAACTAAGGGGGCAAAGGTGGAACAAAACACCAGGCTAGAAAGGCCGAGCCTTCCACCTTTTACCAAGTATATAGGTGCATTAAATTATATAGCATATATAATGGTGATATGACAAGGGACCCATGTTATCACATGGAAGCAACTGCACCTGCAACTAGCAACGCTAACAACATGGTTAAGCAAGCAGTAACATAGCCAATGAGTGGTTTGCTAGGTTAAACAGGTTGAAGGTTTCATGGCATTGTATGAGAGGCTGATATTTAACATGTGGTAGGCAACAAGACATAAACGATAGAGACGGTAAAACTAGCATGGCAATGATAGTAATGGTATCTAGGGAAATGGTCATCTTGCGTGAGATACCGCTTGGAAGAAGAACAACTCCGTGAAGCAGACGAACCAACGTAGTCGAATGGGTCCTCACATTCCGACACGCTTGCGAAACTCTATCGAGACGGAGCAAACCAGAAACAAGCATCAACACAGATATTCACCATGGCAATGCATGGCATGATGCACACTCTAATATGATGCATGAACAGATCAAAATGCAAGGGATGGCATGACAATTCAGCTCACACAAACACTACACATTAAGTGAAGCTCGATATGCAACGAGTTGCATATCGACGAGACTTCACGTTTAATTATTTAGTTCACTCCCGTTTATTTACGCGGCAAAATTAAATGTTGTTAACATGGCAAGGAGTGAAGCGGGTGATTCTACAAATCATCCTAGTTGGTGAACACGTGGAACATAGAACGGAGCTACGTTACAAGAGACATGCAACATAGGAAATTTATGCCATGAATGCGTCATGCATGCAAGTTACAACAACATGGGCAAGAAGAGGAAGAAGCACGTGTCGCCACGGCGAGCGAAAGGGAACCATGACGGCAGGACGGAAACGAAGCCACGGCAACGTTCCTATCCCAATAACTCAACGAGATATCGGTGCCAACGAATTGGAAGCGTGTGCGTGACATGCCAAATAATGATGGGGTGATCCCGGTTACCGGGTTCCCATGTGTCGGGGGCACAACGGAAGAGGGACAATGTGCAACGGGCAAACATATATGGCGCAAGCATCGTTCATCTCATACATCACATGCACACGGTTCACGACAACGTTCCAATGGTATACCTTCGAAGCGTGCGTTCGAGCGGATCGGGTCATTGCGGTGTGTACATAGGTCATCGTGGTCGTCGTGGAAGTCGTGGAAGTAGTTGTACACGCGATCCCGTCGACGGTAGTCGTTCACTTGGCGTAGTGGTACACGGGTCTTCGCGTCGGTAGTCGAGCATGGTTCCGTAGATGTTCGGGTCGTCGAGGTCGTCATGGTACTCGACGAACTTGTCTGATCCACGGTGGCGGGGATGGTGCACGCGGTCTTCGGTGACGTTCCAAAAGGCAGCAGGGCAAGGCAACAACTTAGCGGCAGCAGCAGCATAGCAGCAACGCAATAGCAAGCTTCAGCGGCGACATCGACAGCAACTCAACAACATCAGCGAGAGCAAGCAGTCTAGCAGCAGCAAGTAGGAGCCAACGGCAGCCAGCAACAACAGCTAACAGCAACATGCATCGGCGCAGGCAAGCTTCAGCATCTAGTAGGCAACTACAACTACCAGTAATAGCAGCCAACAGCTAGCAGCAACGCGACAGCAACATAGCGGCATGGACGGCAAGCAGCAGGATATGCCAGCAGCAGCAACAGGCACAACAGCAACACGGCAGCAGCGGCTAGCAGCCTAGCAACAAGAAGCACGCGGCAACAAGCTCGACGGCAGCGGCAGCACAAGGCGACAGCAGCGGCAGCATCTCCATGGCGCACAGGGCGACGCACGGGAGACGGTGGGGAATGGCGGCAGGGCGAGCAACAGCAGGAAGGAGGAGGTCGGGGGCCCTGGAGGGCTTGCCACGGGAGGTGTTCATGGCGGGGAAGAGGGAGGCCGCGGCACGGGCCGAGGGCGGCGACGCAGCTGAGGCCGGCGGCGGCGGGGCTGACCTGAGGGGCCTGCCGACGAGTAGCGAGGCGACGCGGCATGCGAGGGAAGAGGGAGAGGGGAGACGCGCAGTCAGCAAGGGCCTAGAGGGGCTTTGCAGCGCGGGGGCAGGACGAGGCCGGCGAGCGGCCGTGGGGCAGGAGGGATCGAGACGAGAGGGAGGAAGGAACGGGGGGAGGAACGAGAGGAGGTTGCGGCACAGGGGAGGACGAGAGGGATCGAGGAGGGTCCCTCCCTGTCGCTAGGGCTAGCAGGGGCCGGCTGGGCCTTGGGCCAGCTCGGTCAAGAACTAGGCTGAGCTCCTCTCTCCCTTTCTTTGCTTTTCTTTAAAACAGAAAACTCACACAAAGAAAAGAATTAAACCAAAAAAATACTTTTGGGCTCCTAAAATATGCCCTAATAAATAAAATAGTTTGGGACCTTTTTTTGAAGAATAAAATAAAACCCCTTTTAAAAATAAAATGAGACTCTATTTTTGAAATAAAACAAAAGGAGAAATAAAGGAAAACCAAGGGGTTGCCTCCACATTTAATAGAAGGATTTTAAAAGAAGACGAACATTTTATTGGGGTTAAAACTGGAACTTTAAAACAACCACGACATAAAATAAGAGAGGAGAGAAGGTTTTAGGTCCATGGTGCAACAAGGATTTTGAAGTGGCTCTGTTGCACCCACTCTCATCACACCAACAAAACAACGCCACACTCACAAAGCAATAACACTCCAACAACAAGGACCAATAAGTAACACAGACAAAGAACACAGTTGACATGATGCCATGATGCGCAAGATGAATGCAACAAACAAAATATTCACATGACGAAAACGAAAATAATGTTGGGGAACGTCGCATGGGAAACAAAAATTTTCCTACGCGCACGAAGACCTATCATGGTGATGTCCATCTACGAGAGGGGATTTCCGATCTATGTACCCTTGTAGGTCGCATAGCTGAAGCGTTAGTGAACGCGGTTTATGTAGTGGAACGTCCTCACGTCCCTCGATCCGCCCCGCGAACCGTCCCACGAACCGTCCCGCGATCCGTCCCACGATCTAGTGCCGAACGGGCGACACCTCCGCGTTCAGCACACGTACAGCTCGACGATGATCTCGGCCTTCTTGATCCAGAAAGAGAGATGGAGAGGTAGATGAGTCCTCCGGCAGCGTGACGGAGCTCCAGAGGTTGGTGGTGATCTGATCTCGGCAGGGATCCGCCCGAGCTCCGCAGAAACGCGATCTAGAGGTAAAACCGTGGAGGTATGTGGTCGGGCTGCCTTTGAAAAGTTGTCTCATATCAGCCCTAATTGCCCCATATATATAGGAGGAGGGAGGGGAGGCTTGCCTTGAGGCTCAAGGATCCCCAAGGGCTGCGCCACCAAGGGACGAGGAGTCCTCCTCCAATCCTAGTCCAACTAGGATTGGAAAGTCGAGTCCTTCTCTCCTTTCCCACCTACTTTTTTTTCTTTCTCTTTGATTTTCTATCCTTGGCGCATAGGGCCTTCTTGGGCTGTCCCACCAGCCCACCAAGGGCTGGTGCGCCACCCCCAAGGCCTATGGGCTTTCCCGGGGTGGGTTGCCCCCCCGGTGAACACCCGAAACCCATTCGTCATTCCCGGTACATTCCCGGTAACTCCGAAAACCTTCCGGTAAACAAATGAGGTCATCCTATATATCAATCTTCGTTTCCGGACCATTTCGGAAACCCTCGTGACGTCCGTGATCTCATCCGGGACTCCAAACAACATTCGGTAACCAACCATATAACTCAAATACGCATAAAACAACGTCGAACCTTAAGTGTGCACACCCTGCGGGTTCGAGAACTATGTAGACATGACCCGAGTGACTCCTCGGTCAATATCCAATAGCGGGACCTGGATGCCCATATTGGATCCCACATATTCTACGAAGATCTTATCGTTTGAACCTCAGTGCCAAGGATTCATATAATCCCGTATGTCATTCCCTTTGTCCTTCGGTATGTTACTTGCCCGAGATTCGATCGTCAGTATCCGCATACCTATTTCAATCTCGTTTACCGGCAAGTCTCTTTACTCGTTCCGTAATACAAGATCCTGCAACTTACACTAAGTCACATTGCTTGCAAGGCTTGTGTGTGATGTTGTATTACCGAGTGGGCCCCGAGATACCTCTCCGTCACACGGAGTGACAAATCCCAGTCTCGATCCATACTAACTCAACGAACACCTTTGGATATACCTATAGAGCATCTTTATAGTCACCCAGTTACGTTGCGACATTTGATACACACAAAGCATTCCTCCGGTGTCAGTGAGTTATATGATCTCATGGTCATAGGAACAAATACTTGACACGCAGAAAACAGTAGCAACAAAATGATACGATCAACATGCTACGTCTATTAGTTTGGGTCTAGTCCATCACGTGATTCTCCTAATGACGTGATCCAGTTATCAAGCAACAACACCTTGTACGTAATCAGAAGACCCTGACTATCTTTGATCAACTGGCTAGCCAACTAGAGGCTTGCTAGGGACAGTGTTTTGTCTATGTATCCACACATGTATATAAGTCTTCATTCAATACAATTATAGCATGGATAATAAACGATTATCTTGATACAGGAATTATAATAATAACTATATTTATTATTGCCTCTAGGGCATAATTCCAACAAATAAAGGGGAATCTTCTCGAACATCGGCGTCGGGCTGTCACAACTCTCCTACACTACAAGAGGATCTCGCCCCGAGATCCAAGAATGAAAGGGGGAGAGGATGAGAAAGAACAAGAGGTAAAAATTTAGTCGCTTCTTTGACAAACGAGTGAAACCAACGATCCTTGAAGGTTGCAAGGGGATGAGGAATGATATGAGAAACAAGCAAGAATTCACGGAAAATTTCGGCAACACTTCGGTAGAAAAAGGGACAAAAAATTCGATAAGATGGAAGAAATAGACAATATTAATAATAAACAACTAAATAGAACAAGGGAACACCATGATCTTGACAGGACAAGAAGCTAGACCCAAAAGAGCAACATCACAATGCCTCCGGAACAATAGAATAGGAACTAGCTCATACGTTGTAAGAGAAAGAAGAAAAGAATGACAATTATTATCACAATAGAATTGAAGAGCCTCCGGACAAAGAATTGACGTAGTAGTTGGAAAAGCAACAACGAAAAGAACAAGATAGTAGTGGGCTTATGAAAATCATCTCAACATTTATGAGGTGACAACCAACCACTAAAAGAAACAACGATAGTTTCGGGAAACAAAACAAGCAAAACTTCTTACACCAAGAGGATACCTTGAGAACTTGGATTAATGACAAGCACCATGATAGCAACAATCCATAGGAAAAGCTTTAGGTGAAATCCAAACCAAGATAGCTCAATGAAGGAATCATGGGTTGAAATATCTCATGACCATAGAATTGGTGGATTTAATTATCTCATTCTAGAAAGGAAAACTCTTCGAGGCTCCTACACTATCAAGAATGCTATAATACCACCTCAAAGGAGAAAGGAAGAACCAATGCACTGGAAATTCAAGGGAAAGAATGCTTGAGGGTGTCCAACAGGAATGTTGAAGAACACTTTGAGAAAAAAATCACATCCTTGACGAACCACCATGACGAGCCTCCGTATCAAAAGGATGATGCAAGATATGAAGGATGAAAGAATAGGATTGAAGCCTTGCAAAGCCTTCGATGAAGCTTCACGAAGAGATACTTGAGAAAATTTGGAACTCCGGAAAAGAAAAGATAAGAACACTTGAGAAAAAGGAATTGATATCAAGAGCCACTCCGGAAGAAGAATTGAAACCATTTGATGAAACAAGAATAAGAATTATGTTGTGCTAATCCTTCACCAAATCAAATTGATAGCAATCAACGGATTTAGCATACGACTTAATCTTCTTGAAAAGATTAAAGAGAGATAGATAAAGCACAAACTTAAGAAGTCTTGAAACAACCACCGGCAAGAATTCACACTTGAATGGGAACACCACGAATTAATGGAGATACATTAGAATGAAGAGATCATAAGCCACCTGAGAGAAAACTTGAACAAGGCACCGGATAATCGAGAGACGAATGAAGAGACAACAATTGAGAAGAATTGAGGGTGAAAGCTGAAAGCTGAGAATGAAGATGTCTTCTGAAATGATGGGCTTCGGAGGAACGAGAAATAAAAACAACTCATAACTGCATCAGATAGCAAGAAAGGGATACTCATGATTGACAACAATTAAGATGATGGCACAAAGCTGAAATGATGAATCTGCAAGAGAATGAACAAAGATTTGAGAGAAACACTCCTTCGGTCTTCAAAGAAGAGAATGATGAGAAGAACACCACCAAGAATTAATGAGACACTCCGGAATAAAGAAGAATGAAATGTTGAGCCAAATATGAGAATTAATTCTAGCAGGTCTGGGAGAAGGGATAGGACTGATGAAATTCATACTTACGTCACAGTTGAAAAGAATTAGAGATCTCCGGAAAAGATTACAAGAGCCAGATAAGATCGTGTGAAAAACCTGTGGGTTATGGGCCCACTCAAAGAAACCATGGTTGAAAATATTACTTCGAAGAGAGATATTGCACCGGTAAAAGAAAACTAGATGAGGTTAGCACCTCGAAATAATTAAAAGAATTGAAAACACGAAACTCAGAGATATCTTCAGCACTCCGGATAGGAAAGAGATGAATGAATAATAGGATAGGCTGATAAGAATTCCCAACATAGGAAAGAATTACAAGGATGAATAGGATATAATGAACATGGACAACTAAATTAAATTCACCGGAGCAAGATAACCAGATTGAAGGAATGATGCACTAGAACACCTGAGAATCTTCACAATGAATCACCGGCTACGAAATAAAGAAGAGATAGCGGAAGCATCACTGAACATAAAGGCACTTGGATAAAAATGAATCACTGAATAAAAGGGAGGGAGGGCGGGGAAAAAACAAATACAACTTGGGACAGATGAGATGAACTCCGGAAAGAAAAGAGAGAATGATCTGCAACAACTGGAGAAGATTGAATTCAGTAGCAGAGAAGCACACCGGTTGAATGGAATTGATACGATGACTCCGGTTGAAAAGAAATGAAAGGCAAGTTGATTTGAGCAAAAGGATTAGTACTCTCATAAAAATATGAGAACACCACTTAGGAAAGATCTGAAATCACTACTTGACATCGAAGCAACTCGAATTACCATAATCAACAAAACAAAGGGAGAGGCTTATGAAACAAGCCAGAACAAACTCATGAGAGAGATTTCCGTTCGATATTTTCGTGGACAGGATCGCACGGGCTCGATCTTATAGTAGCCATCAAGTGCAAGGCAGTGCACCCGACATACAAAGCGTCCCGGAGTCGTAGCAAGCTACAAGGACTCTTTAAGACACAACGAGAACCGCTGTAAGATGACCGTCAACAAACGAATCTACTAGATGTCAAACCCCAGCCTAACATCATGCATTTGTTGGAAGATTGTCCTATAAGTAACTACTTGAATTACAACCTAAGAATTCCCGAAATTTCTGGTCATGCAATCTGGTACACGGATACAAGGAGTAATAATCACACAACTCCTATACTAACCCGTCACCTGTATCACATCCGTTAACACACAACCAGAATCTCGGACCTTCATCTACAACAGACCCTCGTGATCACAACGATACAAAGTATGGCAGTACTCGCGAACAATATGCACCAGTACTGGGGACATCGGGGTTATCTCGCCACTACTAGTATTGAAGCAATTACGAACATCCTTCATTCTTAGATACTTAGAAATCTGAATGATACCGATGTGCTCGAGAATCCCCTGGAGCTCAACTCCCCGGAAGAAATCAAGTCAGACAGGAGGCACTAAGACAGAACTCCGTCACATCGGCATCATATAGATTCCAAAAATATCCGCGTGATCCTAAAAAAAATTTGAGTGAGAACAGGAGTAGAATAAATAATTACGTCAAGATTCCTCACCAGAGCATAGAAGAGGAGAAAAAAATCCTACTCTCCGATATATAACTAGACTCAAAGTAGTTTTTCACTAGACTCAACTCGGCCAAGTTCGATCAATCAACGGGGCTCCTACGTCGGTACTGCTCTGATACCAACTTGTCACGCCCAAGATGCGACCCTATCCTCAATTTGGCACGAGGGCCTCGTTAGGGATAGAAGTGCATCTCGTCGTTCCGCAAGAATGCATATCGTTACAAGTACATGTACTGAAAAGAAGAGATATATATAGAATTGGCTTACACTCGCCACAAGCTACATCAGAGTCACATCAGTACAATTCATAATCATCATGAATAAGAGCAGGGTTCGACTACGGACGAAAACAAACGAGAAAAGAAGAACGACGTCCATCCTTGCTATCCCAGGCTGCCGGCCTGGAAACCATCCTAGATCGAAGAAGAAGAAGAAGAAGAAGAAGAAGAAGAAGAAGAAGAAGAAGAAGCAACTCCAAATGAACAATCCAAGCGCTCGCGTCAAGAACCTTTACTTGTACCTGCAACCGGTGTTGTAATAATCTGTGAGCCACAGGGGACTCAACAATCTCATTTCCAAAGGTATCAAGACTAGCAAAGCTTAATGGGTGAGGCAAGGTTAAGTGGTGAGGTTGCAGCAGCGACTAAGAAAATATTTGGTGGCTAAACTTATGAGTACAAGAAATAAGAGGGGTGGAAGATCAACGCATAGCGGACGTGAACTAAACTTGATAAAATGAATGATCCCGAACACCTACCTACGTCAGACATAACCCCACCATGTCCTCGATCGGAGAAGGAAATCACAAAAGAGACAGCCACGGTTACGCACACAGTTGGCAAGTTTTAATTAAGTTAACTTCGAGTTATCTGGAACCAGTGTTAAACAAAGTTTCCACGTTGCCACATAACCGTGGGCACGGCTTTCCGAAAAGATTTAATCCTACAGGGGTGCACCAACTAGTCCATCACAAATTACCACAAGCCGCATAGAAATCCTCGATCACGACACTCGCGATCTCGTCGGACTCCTTAGTGGAAAACCTCAACTCTGAGATTACCCAAAGCATCACCGGAATCCCGATGCACAAGATATTTCGTCAAAGGTAAAACTAATCCAGCAAGGCCGCCCGACGTGTCGACGATCCCGATAGGAGTCTCGTATCTTGTTCTCAGGACACGACGGATGGAGCTAGCTACGAGTGCCAAACCTCGAGTTTCCTCGCGGTGGACGATGACCCACAAGTATAGGGGATCAATCGTAGTCCTTTCGATAAGTAAGAGTGTCGAACCCAACGAGGAGCAGAAGGCTCTGATAAACGGATTTCAGCAAGGTAATAACTGCAAGCACTAAAAGTAGCGGTAACAAGTGATTGTGTAGCGAGGTGAAAAGTAGCGAGCAAAAAGTAACAAGTAAAAGTAGTAGCAACGGTGCAGCAAGTGGCCCAATCCCTTTTGCAGCAAGGGACAAGCCTGAAAAAAGTCTTATAGGAGGAAAAACGCTCCCGAGGACACACGGGAATTTCTATCATGCTAGTTTCATCATGTTCATATGATTCGCGTTCGTTACTTTGATAGTTTGATATGTGGGTAGACCGGCGCTTGGGTACTGCCCTTACTTGGACAAGCATCCCACTTATGATTAACCTCTCTCGCAAGCATCCGCAACTAAAAAAGAAGAATTAAGAAAAAGTCTAACCATAGCATTAAACTAGTGGATCCAAATCAGCCCCTCACGAAGCAACGCATAGACTCGGGTTTAAGCTTATGTCACTTCAGCAACCCATCATCTACTTACTACTCCCCAATGCCTTCCTCTAGGCCCAAATATGGTGAAGTGTTATGTAGTCGATGTTCACATAACACCACTAGAGGAAAAACAACATACATCATATCAAAATACCGAACGAATATCAAATTCACATGACTATTATTAACATGACTTATCCCATGTCCTCAGGAACAAAAGTAACTACTCACAAGCCATAATCATAATCATGACCAGAGGTGTAATGAATAGCATCAAGTATATGAACATAAACTCTTCTACCAAATAACCCAACAAGCATCAACTACAAAGAGTAATCAACACTACTAGCAACCTTACAAGTACCAATCGGAGTTCCGAGACGAAGATTGGTTACAAGAGATGAACTAGGGATTGGAGAGGAGATGGTGCTGATGAAGATGTTGATGAAGATGCCTCCCCTCCGACGAGAGGAGTGTTGGTGATGACGATGGCGACGATTTCCCCCTCCGGGAGGGAAATTTCCCTGGCAGGATCGTCCTGCCGGAGCTCTAGATTGGATCTGCTCAAGTTCCGCCTCGTCGCGGCGGCGAAACCATGAAAAAGCTCCCTAATGATTTTTTTTTTCCAGACCAGGACGCTTCATATAGCAAAAGAGGGGGGCTAGTGGGCCTTCAGGCAGCCCACAAGCTTGCCCTACGCCACAAGGGGGGGTGGTGGCGATGGGCAAGCTTGTGGGGCCCTGGTGGCCCCCTCCGGTAGTTCTTTCGCCCAGTATTTTTAATATAATCCAGAAAAAATCCACGTAAATTTTCAGGGCATTTGGAGATGTGCAGAATAGTGGACTAGGATTTGCTCCTTTTCCAGTCCAAAATTCCAGTTGCCTGATTTCTCGCTCTTCAAATAATCCTTGCATAATAAGAGAGAAAAGGCATAAATATGGTACCACAAGTAATATAACAGCCCAAGAAGCAATAAATATCAACATGAAAGCATGATGCAAAATGGACGTATCAACTCCCCCAAGCTTAGACCTCGCTTGTCCTCAAGCAAAAAATCAAGTTCCATAAACATGTCCACATGTTTGGGGACGAAGGTGTCGATAAAACATAATACGGACATGAGGGCATCATGATCACACATAGGACAGCAATATATCATAAAGATTCTTATGGGAAAGCAACAATTCCTTCACAAAGCAAAGCATGAAGCAAAAACCTTACCAAGAAGTAACCAACAATAGTCCATAGTCACTGAAGCAATTGCAATTTATCACAACATCAGAAAGAGTCAAATAAGAGCTTGTAAGGCAAACCCACATACTCAATCATCTCTTTTGTTTTCCACAATTGTTACAACTCACGTGGTACTCATGGTGTCAAAGTTTCAGCTGGACATAGAGGAAGATAGGGGCTTATAGTTTTGCCTACCAACGGTTTACCTCAAGGGTAAAGTCAACAACAATAAAGCATGAGTACTCAACTCCAAGTTGATATATGAATATAGATCTTTCCCAAGCATGTGATGGTAGCCAAGACAAAGGCAGAAAGGGAATTGGTGATGATCACCATGACTCTTACAAGGGTAAAAAGTAAAGGTACAAGATAGGCCCTTCGCAGAGGGAAGTAGAGGTTGTCATGCGCTTTTGAGGTTTGAATGCGTGTCCTCTTAGTGCGGAGGAACGTCACTTTATATTGCCTCCTGTGACAAAGAACTTTATTATGCAGTCTGTTGCTTTTATGTCTTCCTCATCACAGGTTCGTACAAAGCTTATTTTCCACGCACTAATAGATCATACATATTAGAGAGCAATTTTTATTGCTTGCACCGATGACAACTTACTTGAAGGATCTTATTCAATCCATAGGTAGGTATGGTGGACTCTCATGGCAAAACTGGGTTGGAGGTTTATGGATGCACAAGTAGTATCTCTACTTGGTGCGGGAGTTTTGGCTAATATGAGGTGGAAGCAATCTTCACATGCTAAGGGATCTCTAATCATATAACATTGTTTGGAACCAAGCAAACACAATTCATTATGTTGTCTTCCTTGTCCAACATCTACTCCTAGGCATGTAATAGTTTGGTGAGTGCTCACAAATGTAAAATGTGTCTAAGATGATATATTTATATGTGAACCTCTCTTTCCTTATTACTTCTTATTAATTGCAACAATGACTGAGGTCTATGTTGATTTATTCTCAACAAGTTTCAATCATCATACGTGTCATAAGTGAAGTTATCACTTTCCATAAGATCGTCTCATGATCTTTCATGCTATCGTTCTTTTCATACTTTTGATCATGGCACAAAGCAAAGCGCTTGGCTAAGACACTCTTTGTTATATAGCTCGTAAGCTCGAATACAATGGGGGAGAGACAAAAGCAAAAGACTCAAACTAAAAACTAAAGACTTATTCCTCTAAAAGAAGAAATAAAAACTAAAAAGGAAAGAACTAAAGCAAAGGTAAAAGCAAAAGATATAAAGGTGATACGATACCAGGGCAACTCCCCCAAGCTTGGCAGAAGCCAAGGGGATTGCCCATACCAATGCTTAGTTGTCTTCCTTTGGTGGTGATGGTGGTGTTGTTGGAGCAGTCTTGAGCCTGTCTAATTTCCACTTGAGCGAAATTTTTTGCTTCCTTCGATCGTCATTTTCCTCCTCAAGTTTCAAAACTCTATGGCAAAGCTCCTGCTTACTCTCCTGCAAGAAATGAGAAGGGATAAACAAGGTCTTAGGGTTCTTCCTATGGTCAAGGAGGCTTGACTTCTTAAACTCCACATGGGTGCTTGCAGGTTGAGGTAGAGGAGCCTCCTCCTCATCGGAACTCGTTTGCTCCTTCCCTTTGGGCTCATAGTACTCTTCCTCATCAGTGGTCCAGCCATATGGTTCCAAGTCCCCATAGACCTTGGGATTAGCAAGGTAGTCAGCCACATAGCTCTCTCCCTCTGAATCTTGAGAAAACATCTTGACCTAGATCTGCGTCAGAACAAGCTCGAAACGAAAACAAAGGAAAACTACGCGATACGGAGATCAAAACCTTCGGGCGACTACATATTGATTTTTTCTGGGCCAGAAGGAGTCCTCCGCAAGAAAACGGAGTCCAGGAGGCACACGAGGTGCCCACAAGCTTTCCCACCGCCACCAGGGGGGTGGTGGCGGAGTGGGCCCTTGTGGCTGCCTCGTTTGCTCTTCGGACTGCTTTTTATTTTTCTAATTTTCCAAAAATTCCAAAACTGAGGAAATTTCCTATTGGAAAAGTATTGGAGTCCAATTTCTTGCCGAAACAGATACATCTTCGTTTTCAAGGTCTGAAACAGGCTGATAAACATCGCTTATGTACTCCTCTGGAGTTATGACATTGATGATATTGGTCTCAACATTTATGGGAGTACCAGAGATGTAATGCTTGATTGTTTGCCCATTTACCACTCTAGGAAAATTTCCTTCCATGTTATTGATTTTGATGGCACCAGAACGACATACTTCCTCGACAACATAGGGACCTTCCCATTTGGAGAGAAGCTTGCCCGCAAAGAATCTCAAACGGGAATTGTATAGCAAGACATAATCACCTACATTGAATTCTCGTTTCTGTATTCGTTTGTCGTGCCATCTCTTAACCTTTTCCTTGAACAACCTGGCATTCTCATATGCTTGGGTTCTCCATTCATCCAACGAGCTGATATCAAACAACCGCTTCTCACCGGCAAGTTTGAAATCAAAGTTGAGCTCTTTGATTGCCCAATAAGCTTTGTGTTCCAGCTCAAGAGGTAAATGACAGGCCTTACCGTAAACCATTTTATACGGTGACATGCCCATGGGATTCTTATAAGCAGTCCTATAAGCCCATAGTGCATCATCAAGTTTGCTAGACCAGTTCTTTCGAGATCTATTGACGGTCTTTTGTAAGATCAACTTGATCTCCCTATTACTCAACTCAACTTGACCACTAGACTGAGGATGATAAGGAGATGCAACTCTACGGTTGACATCATACGTAGCTAGCATCTTGCGGAAAACACCATGAATGAAGTGTGAACCGCCATCAGTCATCAAGTATCTAGGGACTCCAAATCTTGGGAATATGACTTCTTTAAGCATCTTAATAGAGGACTGGTGATCAGCATTTTTAGTGGGGAGAGCTTCTACCCACTTAGTAACGTAATCCACAGCAACTAAGATGTGAGTGTACCCATTGGAACTCGGGAAGGGTCCCATATAATCAAAGCCCCAGACATCAAATGGTTCATTGACAAGTGAATAGTACATAGGCATCTCTTAACGCTTACTGATGTTCCCTATCCTTTGGCATTCGTCACAAGACAAGACAAACTTGCAGGCATCCTTGAAGAGAGTGGGCCAATAGAAACCTGATTGCAATACCTTATGGGCAGTTCTATCTCCAGCATGGTGTCCTCCGTAGGCTTCGGAATGACACTTCTGCAAGATCTGTCCCTGTTCATGTTCAGGCACACAACGTCTAATAACACCATCTAATCCTTCCTTATAAAGGTGAGGATCATCCCAAAAGTAGTGCCTCAAATCAAAGAAGAATTTCTTCTTTTGTTGATAGGTGAAACTGGGTGGTATGTATTTGGCTACGATATAGTTTGCATAATCGGCATACCACGGTGCACTAAGTGAAGTGTGGATGACATTAAATTGCTCATCAGGAAAGTTGTCATCAATAGGTAGTGGGTCATCAAGGACATTCTCTAGCCTAGACAAGTTATCTGCTACAGGGTTATCAGCACCCTCTCGGTCAATGACGTGCAAATCAAATTCCTGTAGCAGGAGACCCCATCTGATCAGCCTAGGCTTAGCGTCCTTCTTTTGCATAAGGAACTTAATAGCAGCATGATCAGAGTGAATAGTGACTTTGGAGTCAACTATGTAAGATCTGAACTTTTCACATGCAAACACGACTGCTAAAAATTCTTTCTCCGTAGTGGCATAGTTTATTTGGGCAATGTCTAGAGTTTTACTAGCGTAGTGAATGACATTCAACTTCTTGTCAACTCTTTGTCCTAGAACAACACCAACAGCATAATCACTAGCGTCACACATGATTTCAAAAGGGCAAGTTCCAGTCAGGTGGTTGAACAATAGGTGCGGTTATCAAAGCCTTCTTAAGTATTTCGAAGGCTTCCTCACAATCCTCATCAAAAACAAAAGGAACATCCTTCTGCAAGAGGTTGGTAAGAGGCCTAGAAATCTTATAGAAGTCTTTAATGAACCTTCTATAGAAACCATCATAACCTAGAAAACTTCGAATACCTCTGATATCTGTGGGGCAAGGCATTTTCTCAATTGCATCAACCTTAGCCTTATCAACTTCAATGCCTCTTTTAGAGATTTTGTGTCCTAAGATGATACCTTCATTAACCATAAAGTGGCACTTCTCCCAATTCAAGACGAGGTTGGTTTCTTCGCATCTCTGTAAGACTCGATCAAGGTTGCTGAGGCAATCATCAAAGGAAGACCCGTAAACGGAGAAGTCATCCATGAAAACCTCGACAATCTTTTCACAAAAGACTGAGAATATAGCCATCATACATCTTTGGAAGGTGGCAGGTGCATTACATAAGCCAAAAGGCATACGTCTATAGGCAAAGGTACCGAAAGGGCAGGTGAAAGTGGTTTTCTCTTGATCAGATTGTGCAACAGGTATCTGCGAGAAACCTGAATAACCGTCTAGAAAGCAGAAGTGTGTGTGCTTTGATAGCCTTTCTAGCATTTGGTCGATGAACGGCAAAGGATAATGATCTTTCCTAGTTGCCTTGTTCAGTTTCCGGAAGTCTATCACCATTCTATAGCCGGTAATAATCCTTTGTGGGATTAGTTCATCCTTACCATTAGGAACAACGGTGATACCTCCCTTCTTAGGTACGCAATGTACTGGACTTACCCAATCACTATGAGCAATAGGATAAATGATTCCTGCTTCCAGAAGCTTTAATATTTCTTTTCTAACAACCTCTTTCATCTTAGGATTTAATCTCCTTTGATGATCAACAACTGGTTTAAAGTCAGGTCGGTTTTAATCTTGTGCTAACATAGAGTAGGACTAATACCCTTAAGATCATCAAGAGTATATCCAATAGCAATGCAGTGCTTCCTCAGAGTTTTTAGTAACTTCTTCTCTTCACGCTCTGAGAGGAGAGCACTAATAATGACAGGATATATCTCCTTCTCATCAAGATAGGCATACTTAAGAGTATCAGGCGACTGTTTAAGCTCGAACACAGGATCACCCTTTGGTGGGGGAGGATCCCCAAGCAGTCCAACAGGCAGATTATTCTTGAGAATAGGATGTTGTTCTAAGACAATTCTATCTATCTCATCTCTGTCCTCCATATGCATATCATTTTCATGCTCAAGCAGATATTGCTCTAAAGGATCCGTAGGAGGTACGGCAATAGAGGCAAGAACAATGATTTCATCCCTACCAGACGACTCTCTTTCATGGGTTTGTCTACCAAACTTGGAGAAGTTAAATTCATGAGACACACCCTCAAAACTTACTGTGACAGTCTGCTTAATGCAATCAATGTGAGCATTGACAGTGTTGAGAAAGGGTCTACCAAATATGTTGGGACAAAAGCTATCTTGTGCAGTACCAAGGACGAGGAAATCAGTAGGATACTTCGTCTTACCACACAGGACTTCTATGTCTCTCACAATTCCCAGAGGGCAGATAGTGTCTCTATTGGCTAGCGTAATAGTGACATCGATGGGTTCTAACTCAGCAGGTGCAATCTCATCTTTGATTTCATCATAGAGAGAATGGTCTATCACACTAACACTAGCTCCCATATCACATAAACCATGGTAACAGTGATCTCCTATCTTAACAGAAACAACGGGCAGGCCAACTACAAGTCCGTGCTTGTCTTTCGCGTGAGGTTTAGCAATTCTAGCGGAGTCCTCACAGAATTTGATAACATGCCCATTTATGTCTTCGGCTAAGAGATCTTTGATAATAGCAACACTAGGTTCAACTCTAATCTCCTCAGGGGGTGCAAGTGGTCTAATGTAACCCCTACGTATCACAGTTGGAGCTTTAGAATAATCCTTCATCCTAGCAGGGTATGGTGGTTTCTCAGTGTAAGCACAAGGAACAACAGGATCACTAAAAGCTATGATTTTCTCCTCAACTAGATTGGTTTTGGCTATGTTGCTTTCTACAGGAGGATGATATTTAAACCACTTCTCTTTGGGAAGATCAACATGAGCAACAAAAGATTCACAAAGAGAAGCTACTATCTCAGAGTCAAGTCCATACTTAGCGCTAAAATCTCTAGAAGTGTTTGTCTCAACAAAAGATTTAATGCAATCAAATTAGAAATTCATACCTGACTCCTTACCTTCCTCCAGCTCCCAATCTTCAGAGTTCCATTTGATTCTCTCCAATAAATTCCATTTGTGATCAATATCCTTCTTCATAAAAGAACCGGCACAAGAAGTGTCAAGCATGGTATGATCTTCATGAGAAAGCCGAGCATAAAAGTTTTGAGTGATGATTTCTCTCGAGAGCTCATGATTGGGGCATGAATATAGCATTGATTTAAGCCTCCCCCGAGCTTGAGCTATGCTTTCCCGGTCATGAGGCCAAAAGTTATAAATAAAGTTCCGATCACGATGTACTAAATGCATAGGATAGAACTTTTGATGAAATTCCAATTTCAACCGATTGTAGCCCCATGATCCAGCATCATCACATAGCCTATACCATGTCAACGCCTTATCCTTCAAAGATAAAGGAAAGACTTTCTTCTTTACCTCATCCTCGGGCAAACCTGCAAGCTTAAATAAACCACAAACTTCATCTACATAGATTAGATGAAAGTCTGGATGTGAAGATCCATCTCCTGTGAAAGGATTAGCCAGCAGTTTCTCAAGCATACCCAAAGGAATTTCATAAAAGATATTTTTAGTAGCTACCTCAGGTTGAGGAGCAACTCCTCGTGCTTCCGTTCGTGGTGAAGATACCCCGAACAAACTCCTCAAAGGAAGAGTTTCCATAGTGACAAGTGACAATAAATTTCAGCACAGTATATAGATGTTTCCTTACCAAGAGTGTCGAACCCAACGAGGAGCAGAAGGCTCTGATAAACGGATTTCAGCAAGGTAATAACTGCAAGCACTGAAAGTAGCGGTAACAAGTGATTGTGTAGCGAGGTGAAACGTAGCGAGCAAAAAGTAACAAGTAACAAGTAGTAGCAACGGTGCAGCAAGTGGCCCAATCCATTTTGCAGCAAGGGACAAGCCTGAACAAAGTCTTATAGGAGGAAAAACGCTCCCGAGGACACACGGGAATTTCTGTCATGCTAGTTTCATCATGTTCATATGATTCGCGTTCGTTACTTTGATAGTTTGATATGTGGGTGGACCGGCGCTTGGGTACTGCCCTTACTTGGACAAGCATCCCACTTATGATTAAACTCTCTCGCAAGCATCCGCAACTACAAAAGAAGAATTAAGACAAAGTCTAACCATAGCATTAAACTAGTGGATCCAAATCAGCCCCTCACGAAGCAACGCATAGACTGGGGTTTAAGCTTCTGTCACTCCATCAACCCATCATCTACCTACTCCCCAATGCCTTCCTCTAGGCCCAAATATGGTGAAGTATTATGTAGTCGACGTTCACATAACACCACTAGAGGAAAAACAACATACATCATATCAAAATACCAAACGAATATCAAATTCACATGACTATTATTAACATGACTTATCCCATGTCCTCAGGAACAAAAGTAACTACTCACAAGACATAATCATAATCATGACCAGAGGTGTAATGAATAGCATCAAGGATCTGAACATAAACTCTTCCACCAAATAATCCAACAAGCATCAACTACAAAGAGTAATCAACACTACTAGCAACCTTACAAGTACCAATCGGAGTTGCGAGATGAAGATTGGTTACAAGAGATGAACTAGGGATTGGAGAGGAGATGGTGCTGATGAAGATGTTGATGAAGATGCCTCCCCTCTGACGAGAGGAGTGTTGGTGATGACGATGGCGACGATTTCCCCCTCCGGGAGGGAAATTTCCCCGGCAGGATCGTCCTGCCGGAGCTCTAGATTGGATCTGCTCAAGTTCCGCCTCGTGGTGGCGGCGAAACCACGAAAAATCTCCCTAATGATTTTTGCCAGACCAGGACGCTTCATATAGAAAAAGAGGAGGGCTAGTGGGCCTTTAGGCAGCCCACAAGCTTGCCCTGCGCCACCAGGGGGTGGTGGGGGTGGGCAAGCTTGTGGGGCCCTCGTGGCCCCCCTCCGGTAGTTCTTTCTCGCAGTATTTTCAAGGCATTTGGAGATGTGCAGAATAGTGGACTAGGATTTGCTCCTTTTCTAGTCCAGAATTCCAACTGCCTGAATTCTCCCTCTTCAAATAGTCCTTGCAAAATAAGGGAGAAAAGGCATAAATATGGTACCACAAGTAATATAACATCCCAAGAAGCAATAAATATCAACATGAAAGCTTGATGCAAAATGGACGTTTTAGTGGCCCCGCAGGCACACCGTTTTGGACCAACACTCATGAGGAGCACTAGCCCGGGGGTTGATTAAATTTCCTCGGGTTAATTACTCCCTATGCGGTCCATTAGTTATTAAGCACATGTAAAACCAAAGTTGGGCCTTGCCAGACCAGCTTTAATCTAAAACGAATTATCAAGGGGGTCCCCATAACAACCCCGATCGTGTTAGGAGCGCTCATTTATGGAACGTAACACCGGTAGCCGAAACTAAGGGGGCAAAGGTGGAACAAAACACCAGGGTAGAAAGGCCGAGCCTTGCACCTTTTAACAAGTATATAGGTGCATTAAATTATATAGCATATAATATGGTGATATGACAAGGGACCCATGTTATCACATGGAAGCAACTGCACCTGCAACTAGCAACGCTAACAACATGGTTAAGCAAGCAGTAACATAGCCAATCAGTGGTTTGCTAGGTTAAACAGGTTGAAGGTTTCATGGCATTGTTTGAGAGGCTGATATTTAACATGTGGTAGGCAACGAGATACACGATAGAGACGGTAAAACTAGCATGGCAATGATAGTAATGGTATCTGGGGAAATGGTCATCTTGCCTGAGATCCCGCTTGGAAGAAGAACAACTCCGTGAAGCAGACGAACCAACGTGGTTGAACGGGTCCTCACATTCCGACACGCTTGCGGAACTCTATCGAGACGGAGCAAACCGTAAACAAGCATCAACACAGATATTCACCACGGCAATGCATGACATGATGCACACTGTAATATGATGCATGAACAGATCAAAATGCAAGGGATGGCATGACAATTCACCTCACACAAACACTACACATTAAGTGAAGCTCGATATGCAACGAGTTGCATATCGACGAGACTCCATGTTTAATTATTTAGTTCACTCATGTTTATTTACGCGGCAAAATTAAATGTTGTTAACATGGCAAGGGGTGAAGCGGGTGATTCTACAAGTCATCCTAGTCGGTTAAAAGGTGGAACATAGAACAGACCTATGTTACAAGAGACATGCAACACAGGAAATTTATGCCACGAATGCGTCATGCATGCAAGTTACAACAACACGGGCAAGAAGAGGAAGAAGCAGGTGTCGCCACGGCGAGCGAAAGGGAACCATGGCGGCAAGACGGAAACAAAGCCACGGCAGCGTTCCTATCCCGATAACTCAACGAGATATCGGTGCCAACGAATTGGAAGCGTGTGCTTGACATGCCAAATAATGATGGGGTGATCCCGGTTACCGGGTTCCCATGTGTCGGGGGCACAACGAAAGAGGGACAACGTGCAACGGGCAAACATATATGGCGCAAGCATCGTTCATCTTATACATCACATGCACATGGTTCACGACAACGTTCCAACGGTATACCTTCGAAGCATGTGTTCGGGCGGATCGGGTCATTGCGATCTGTACATAGGTTGCTGTGGTCGTCGTGGAAGTCGTGGAAGTAGTTGTACACGCGATCCCGTCGACGGTAGTCGTTCACTTGGCATAGTGTTACACGGGTCTTCGCGTCGGTAGTCGAGCACGGTTCCATAGATGTTCGGGTTGTCGAGGTCGTCGTGGTACTTGGCGAACTTGTCGGATCCACGGTGGCGGGGATGGTGCACGCGGTCTTAGGTGACGTTCCAAAAGGCAGCAGGGCAAGGCAACAACTTAGCGGTAGCAGCAACATAGCAGCAACGCAACAGCAAGCTTCAGCGGCGACATCGACAGCAACTCAACAACATCAGCGAGAATAAGCAGTCTAGCAGCAGCACGTAGCAGCCAACGACAGCCAGCAACAGCAACTAACAACAACATGCATCGGCACAGGCAAGCTTCAGCATCTAGCAGGCAGCTACAACTAGCAGTAACATCAGCCAACAGCTAGCAGCAACGCGACAGCAACATAGCGGCATCGACGGCAAGCAGCAGGGTACGCCAGTAGCAGCAACAGGCACAACAGCAGCACGACAGTAGAGGCTAGCAGCCAAGCAGCCAAGCAGCAAGCAGCACACGGCAATAAGCTCGACAGTAGCGACAGCACAAGGCGACAACAGCGGCAGCATCTCCATGGCACGCGGGAGACGGTGGGGAACGGCGCCAGGGCGAGCAACAGCAGGAAGGAGGAGGTCGGGGGCCGTGGAGGGCTTGGCACGGGAGGTGTTCATGGCGGGGGAAGAGGGAGGCCGCGGCACGGGACGAGGGTGGCGACGTAGCTGAGGCCGGCGGCGGCGGGGCTGACCTGGGGGCCTGCCGGCGAGCAGCGAGGCGGCGCGGCACGCGGGGCAAGAGGGAGAGGGGAGACGCGTAGTCGGCGGGGGCCTGGAGGGGCTTTGCAGCGCGAGGGCAGGAGGAGGCCGGCGAGTGGCGGCGGGGCAGGAGGGATCGGGATGAGAGGGAGGAAGGAACGGGGGGAGGAACGAGAGGAGGCTGCGGCACAGGGGAGGACGAGAGGGACCGAGGAGGGTCCCTCCCTGACGCTAGGGCTAGCAGGGGCCGGTTGGGCCTTGGGCCAGCTCGGGCAAGAGCTAGGCTGGGCTCCTCTCTCCCTTTCTTTGCTTTTTTTAAAAAAACAAAAAACTCACACAAAGAAAATAATTAAACAAAATAAAAAAAACTTTTGGGCTCCTAAAACATGCCCCAATAAATAAAATAGTTTGGGACCTTTTTGTGAAGAATAAAATAAAACCCCTTTTAAAAATAAAATGAAACTCTATTTTTGAAATAAAACAAAAGGAGAAATAAAGGAAAACCAAAGGGGTTGCCTCCACATTTAATAAAAGGATTTTAAAAGAAGACGAACATTTTATTGGGGTTAAAACCGAGACTTTAAAACAGCCACAACATAAAATAAGAGAGGAGAGAAGGTTTTATGTCCATGGTGCAACAAGGGTTTTGAAGTGGCTCTGTTGCACCCACTCTCATCACACCAACAAAACAACGCCACACTCACAAAGCACTAACACTCCAACAACAAGGAGCAACAAGCAACACAGACAAAGAACACAGTTGGCATGATGCCATGATGGGCAAGATGAATGCAACAAACAAAATATTCACACGACGGAAACGGAAATAATGGGGAATCTTCTGGAACGTCGGCGTCGGGCTGTCACATTCCACCTCTAGACTTGTTATGCTAGATTACGTTTCTTCCATCATATGCTCGCTGCCTACCACTGAAATAATTGCCTCCTGATATTGCCATGAAGCCCAAACACTTATCTCTTCCTAGCAAATCTTGAATGGCTAAGTAGGCTTTGCTCAGCTACTAATGTTAGCGTTGCTAGTTGCAGGTGCTTTGTCTCATGTGATAACATGAGTTGATATCATTATCTTGAATCTGATATTTAATTAATGCACCTATATACTTGGTAAATAACGGAAGGCCTAGCCTTTTTCCAGGTGTTTTGTTCCGTTATTGCCGCCATAGTTACCGGCTACTGGTGTTTGATTCCATAACTGATCGCTCCTAACACGTTCGGGGTTGTTATGGGGACCCCCTTGATAAGTCGTGTAGTGTTAAGACTTGTCCGGCAGGACCCAACATTGGTGTTAATTTGCTAATCGCTTAATAATAATCTACATAGGGAATAGCTACCCCGAGGAATTTAATCAACAACCCAGGCCAGTGCTCCTCATGGGGTTGGTCCAACCCAGAGCAGCTTATTATGCTCCTCGGGGAAACTCGGTGTTTTGGCGTGGTAACCATCGCTCACCCGTCGTGTCCTGAGACTGAGATACGCGACTCTTATCGGGATCGTCGACACGACGGGAGGTCCTGCTAGTCTTGTCTTACCTTAGCGATTTATATTGCGTATAGGAATCCCGGTGAAGCTTTGGTTCACCCGAGAGTTGAGGTTTTCCTCTAAGGAATCCGACGAGATCACGAGATTTGTGATAGAGGATTACTTTGCGGCCCGTGACCATTTGTCATGGACTAGTTGGAGCACCCCTGCAGGGTTTAATCTTTTGGAAAGCCGTGCCCGCGGTTATGTGGCAACTTGGAATATTTGGTAACATCCGGTTATAGATAACTTGAACATAATTTAATAAAATTGCCAACTGTGTGCGTAACCGTGACTGTCCCCTTCGAAGATCTCTGTTCGTTCGGGAACACGGTGGGGTTATGATTGACGTAAGTAGGTGTTCAGGATCACTTAGTGATCAGTTAATCATCGATCGCTAGTATAAACCACCTTCAATACTTGTTCTACGTAGGTTAGCCACCATAATGCTTAGAATGCTCCAACCTAAACACTAAACCTTCCTTACCTAATAACTTGACTAGTTCTGGCACCGAGGTCATAGATTGCTGAGTCCCCGTGGCTCACAGATTCCTTCAGAACACCAACAGGTTCAGGTACCCCCGAGACAGGTGATCCCGACGGCACGCAGCTGGCGTGGCAGTACGATGAGGAGAACGACCGCCTGTACATGAACTATCCAGAAGACTGAGGCGTGGTCGTGATCGTGGGCGAGCATGCAGGGTAGCATAGCCATTTCTCATGTTTTGTAGTCCGTAGCAGAAATACCTTGTTTGGATGCGTGATGTAAACTCTAAAATTATGTATGAGATGGCAGTTAAATCCCTAATTGTCACTCTATTATCTTGTATGTGCTATGTTACCGTGCTTGCGAAACGCTTAGATGCGCTTCTTTCCAATTCGGGGCCTCGTTCCCTAAATCGGAAAGGATCGCATCTTAGACGTTACATATGGTTACTACTTAGGTAGAACAAGTACTTAAAGCTCAGATTGACTTGCTCAATGAGTTGAATGACAATTCTGTCAGAGTCGTCACTAGAGGCGGTAGAATGACCCAAGAACCTTTGTATCCTGAGGGTCATCCTAAGAGAATTGAACAAGATTCTCAAGGAGTTAGCACTGATGCACCTAGTCATCCTAGAAGGAAGAAGAAAGATGATAGGAACCTGCACGCTAGCAACCCTGTTGCTGCAACACCTGAGAGTCCAAACGATGTCTCTGACTCTGATGCCGAAACACAATCTGGAGATGAACATGAGCCTAATGATAATATCAATAGTGATGTTATTGATGATGCTCAACCTAGCAATGATAAGGATGTGTAGATTGAACCTGTTGATCTTGATAACCCACAACCTAAGAATAAGAGATATGATAAGAGACTTCACTACTAGGAAGCATGGTAAAGAAGGGAACCATGGGTTCAGAAACCCATGCCCTTTCCTCCCAAACCATCCAAGAAAAAGGATGATGAGGATTTTGAGCGATTTGTTGAAATTATTAGACCTGTCTTTCTGCAAATGCGTTTGACAGATATGCTCAAAATGTCTCCCTATGCCAAGTACATGAAGGATATTGTTACTAATAAGAGAAGGATACCTGAGGTTGAGATTTCCACCATGCTCGCTAATTATACCTTCAATGGTGGAACTCCTAAGAAACTAGGTGATCCCGGAGTGCCCACTATACATTGCTCCATTAAAGGCAACTACGTTAGAACTGCTTTATGCAACCTTGGAGCTGGTGTTAGTGTTATGCCTCTCTCTCTCTTTATCGTAGCCTTGAACTGGATAAGTTGACACCCACTGAAATCTCTCTGCAAATGGCCGACAAATCAACTGCTTCCCTATCGGCATTTGCGAGGATGTGCCTGTTGTGGTTGCGAATGTCACTATCTTAACAGACTTTGTTATCCTGGATATTCCCGAGGACGATGCCATGGCAGTCATCCTTGGAAGACCCTTTTTAAACACTGCAGGGGCTGTTATAGATTGCAACAAAAGCAATGTCACTTTCCATGTCAACGGTAATGAGCATACGGTGCACTTTCCGAAGAAACAATATCAAGTACATTGCATCAATGCTATCGAAAATACTTCATCGATTCTTATTGGGAGCTTTGAATACCCTATGCCTACTATCAAGATGAAGTATGATTTTCTTGTTGGGATTCACATTCCCATTGAGGTAACCTAGTGACTATTCGAAAATTCTCCGTATTTCTATTGCGATTCGAAAAAGTTTGTCAAGGAGACTTGATCAACCCCATTGATGGATTTCTTTCGATGACCATGAGATGGATGAATCGATGAGTCACAAACCTCTGTTCTAAGCTTTCACCTTCGATTGCTTAGAAGAAAAATGATAGATTTAGTTTAGTTGTCCCTGTTTTCTGTTTTTGTGTCACATAGAAAAGTACCCCGAAAATAAAAGTTCTCCGAACGTCCTGAAAATCAAGTATGATTTTTTCTGGAATTTTAGAAAAATACTAGGACGGAGAGCTAGTCAGGGGGCTGCACCAGTGGGCTACAAGCCCTGGAGGCGCGGGCACCCCCCTGGCCGCGCCTACCAGGCTTGTGGGGCCCACGTGCACCCCCTCCACTCATTCTAGCTCCCATCTGCTTCTCCTACCTCCAGAAAAAAATCATTTCGCAGCTCAAACCCGTGTTCTTGCTCTTCTTGCTGGGATTTTCGATCTCCTTGTGCAAAGCACCATTCACCAAACTGTTTTGGGGAAATTGCTCCTTGGTAAGTGACTCCTCCATTGGTCCAATTAGTTTTTGCACTAGTGCCTTATACTTCGCGTATTTTTGCTGCCTTGGTGACCCTGTTCTTGAGCTTTGCATGCTAATTTTAGCTAGTCCCAAGTAGTTTTGATGCGTGATATGGCCTCTAGGCACTTATTGGAGTAGTTGCTATGAGTTTCGTTGAGCCTTGTTCACTTCTCCTCGGAATCACTAAAAATTTCAGAAATTTTCAGAGGTAGAAAAGGGAAAAGATGAGGAGGTTCTTAAGAGGCTCTTCAAGCCGTGACCCCAAGGATGATGGGAATGAGAAGAGGAAACCCAAGTATCCGGTCCCCCGAGTTGCAGAAGTTCAAGCGTGTGAGTGGCCAAGCGATGTGTTCTTACGCGCCGCCGGACTTTATGAGGACTTTTACTACTTGGTGGAGAACGCGGGCCTTACTGCCTTCGTTGAAGATAAGTGTCCGCAATACCTCCTCCTCACTAATATTTTCGTGCAAAGCTTTAACTTCTATGCAAGGAAGAATCCTCCTATGGTTGAGTTCAAATTATATGATATCCGCCAGCGCATGTCACTCGAGGATTTTTGCAATGTTTGCAAATTGTCTTTTGTTGGGGATATTCATGAACCTCGTCCATGGGACTTGGAGGCTTTCATAGATACTATTGTTGTAAGAGAGGAGAGAGGAGTGTCTTGCGCTAGAGCTGCTAGCATACATTTTCCCATGCTTCGGTACTTCTCATTCTTCGTGGGAAAATGTTTGATTAGCCGTGGGAAAGCTGGGTCCCTTAGCTCCCCAGATCTTGCGGTCTTGCACGAAGCCCTTTATAATGATAAAACTTATAGCCTGGGTGCTATAGTAGCTCAACGGTTGAACACGAACCGTTCTAAAGGCGTTGTCTATGGAGGTATCTATGCTACCCGTCTTGCCAGACACTTTGAGATACCTATTAGACTGGAAGAGGAAGAAGAGATTCTTCTTCCGAGAGATATCTATATTATGATAGCATGGTTCGCCATGACTTTCTTGATAGAGATATAAATAGAAGGATGATTTATAACCTGGTATTTAGTCAGGGTACTCGTGAGACTATTACTTTGCCTGCTCCTTCTTTGTTCAATCTTCATGCAGGCAGGTACATTATTATGCCCTCGGACATCTACGCATATTGGGGCATAGCCCAACCACAGGTGCCCGTGCCCGAGCCACTAGTCGAGTACCAGACGTCAGTTTATCAGTGGGAGCCAGTGGAGCTCACACAGCAGTGGCACCCTCAGTACACTCCGGAGTACCCCGGTGCTGGTTATTTCCCTCCTTGGGAGTATACCAACTTAGGCCAAATTCCTAAGCTTGGGGGAGTACGTGTTTCTCACCGATTTTATATTCTTGTTTACGCTTTCACTTTGTTAGTCGGTGTTCACACTTTGCCACTGTATCGTCCATGCAAATTTATTTTCTCTCTTTTTCGTGTGTTTGTCTAGTTTGAGAAAAACCCAAAAAGATTTTCTTGTTCTTCTTTTGCTTGTTGGGAGCTTACCGTGTAAATAGTTTTCTTTTTCTTTGGGTCAAGGTAGAAGACCATGGTTACAATGTTTAGTGGCTCTCGCATGCATATCTGTTTACCTATTAAAGAGCCATATTACTTTGTCTTCTTGATACGTCTCCATCGTATCTACTTTTCCAAACTCTTTTGCCCTTGTTTTGGACTATAATTTGCATGATTTGAATGGGACTAACCTGGACTGACGCTGTTTTCAGCAGAATTGCCTTGGTGTTATTTTTGTGCAGAAATCAAAGTTCTCCAAACGTCCTGAAAATTTACGGGGAGCATTTTTGGAAAATATGAAAAATATTTGCGCAAGGATCCACCTCATGGGGTGGGCAAGTGGGACACAAGCCCTGGCTCCGCCAGCCCCCTGGTGGCGGTGGGCAAGCTTGTGGGGCCCACACAGCTCTGCCGCCCCCAATCTCAGGTCTATAAGTTCACTTTCGTCCGAGAAAAAATAAAAAGGGAAGATTTCGTCGCGTTTGCGATACGGAGGCGCCGCCACAACCTGTTCTTCATCTAGAGGGCAGATCTGGAGTCCGTTTTGGGCTCCGAAGAGGGGAAATCATCGCCATCGTCATCATCAACCTTCTTCCTTCTCCAATTCCATGAAGCTCTTCGTCGTTCGTTAGTAATCTATTCATAGGCTCGCTGGGCGGTGATGAGTAGGATGAGATCTATCATGTTATCGAGTTAGTTTTGACGGGGATTGATCCCTAGTATCCACTATGTTCTGAGATTGATGTTGCTACTACTTTGCCATGCTTAATGCTTGTCACTAGGGCCCGAGTGCCATGATTTGAGATCTGAAATTATTATGTTGTCACCAATATATGTGTGTTTTAGATCCGATCTTGCAAGTTGTAGTTACCTACTATGTGTTATGATCCGGCAACCCTGGAGTGACAATAACCGGAACCACTCCCGGTGATGATCATAGTTTTAGGAGTTCATGTGTTCACCAAGTGCTAATGCGTTGGTCCGGTTCTTTATTAAAAGGAGAACCTTAATATCCCGTAGTTTCCTTTTGGACCCCTCTGCCACGGGAGGGATGGACAATAGATGTCATGCAAGTTCTTTTCCCTAAGCATGTATGATGACACACGGAATGCATGCCTACATCACATTGACGAACGGGAGCTAGCCACATATCTCGCCGTGTTATAACTGTTGCATTATGAATATCATCCATATAAATCACCGACCCATTGCCTACGAGTTTGTCCTACTGCCGCTGTTACTTGTTTTGCTTTGCTGCTGTTACTACTGTTGTTGCTGCTGTTACTTGTCTTGCTCTGGTGCTGTTACTTGTCTTGCACTGCTTCTACCTGTTACAATCTTGATTTGTTGGTCGTTGACGGGAACTGACAATTTCCGTCGACGAGGCAACTTGGCACCATTGATACAATCGTTAGGAATAGTCTGTCGTCAACAAATCGTTTCTGACACCGTTGTTATCATACTACTTTGCTGTTACTACTTTGCTTGCAGATACTAATCTTTCAGGTGTGGTTGATTCTGACATATTCAGCTGCTAATACTTGAGAGTATCCTCTCACCTCCTATAGGCGTATTAACAAATTTGGGTCAAATACTCTACCCTCGAAAGCTGCTATGATCCCATGCGCTGGTGGGCCGTCAACAACATTCTTCTAGTTTCGATTGCCGGAGAGTGCTAGCAACATTCTTCTGGTGCCGTTGCAAGGGAAGGTCTGCTGTTACGGAGTCAGCATTTTTCTGGCGCCGTTGCCGGGGAGGTATTGCTATATTCTGCTGATCACTATGAAGAATCTGAAGGATCCGAAGACCAAAGTCTTGCCCTCAACTATGAGGGGAGGTAAGGAATTGCCATCTAGCTTTGCACTTGATTCACCTTCAGTTATGAGTAAGTTTGCGACATCACCTCCTGCTAGAAATCTTGATATGTCGCCTGTGCTTGATGATGCTTATGATGCTACTGCTAGAGATGCTATGCTTGATACTATGCCTGATGATACTATGCTTGATACTATGCCTGATACTGCTAGAGATGCTATGCTTGATACTATGCCTGATACTGCTAGAGATGTTATGCCTGATGATACTAGAGATGCTATTTTGCCTAATGATGCTATGCTTGATACTGCTAGAGATACTACTTTGCCTGATATTCCACTAGGGGTATTCCTTGATGCTCATATTGCTAGAGTTACTACCAATGTTCGTGATGCTTCTGAAACTACCGATACTATTGAGATAGAACCTGCTTTTGCTCCTGTTAGATCTAGCTCACCTAGATATGAATTTCCTGATATACTTGAGGGTTACGTTATGGAGGGAAAGATAGCTGAGGATTTTCTTGCTTGTAAGGATGCCTATGACGCTGAGAAATTACTTCTCAAGTGGAAGGAAAAATCTCTGAAAGCTAGGATGAAATACGACCCGAAGTTTGCCACTTCACCTATCTTTATCACCGAAAAGGATTATGAATTCTCTGTCAATCCTGAGATAATCTCTCTAGTCGAATCTGATCCTTTCCACGGTTATGAGTCTGAGACGGTCGTAGCCCATCTTGCCAAACTACACGATATAGCCACCCTTTTCGCTAATGAGGAGAAGATCCACCACTACTATATCCTTAAGTTGTTTCCTTTCTCTCTAAAGGATGACGCTAAAGCCTGGTTCACCTCTCTTGCTCCTGGATGTGTGAGTAGTCCCCAGGATATGGTCTATTACTTCTGTGAGAAATATTTCCCTGCCCATAAGAAGCAAGCTGCCTTGCAGGAAATATACAACTTTGCTCAACTCCAAGAAGAGAGTCTTCCACAAGCTTGGGGGGGGGGGCTCGTCCAGCTACAAAATGCTTTGCCTGATCACCCTCTTAAGAAGAACGAGATACTTGATATCTTCTATAACGGACTTACCGATGCTTCTAGAGACCACCAAGATAGTTGTGCCGGTTATGTTTTTAGGGAACGAACTGTAGAACAAGCGGAGACCCTAATGAATAACATCATGATCAACAATAATGCTTGGACTATTCCCGAACCACCTCCTAAGCCAACTCCTAATAAAAGAGGTATTCTATTCCTTAGTCCCGAAGATATGCAAGAAGCCAAGAAATCTATACAAGAGAAAGGCATTAGATCTGAAGATGTCAAAAATCTACCACCTATCGAAGAGATCCATGGTCTCGATAACCCGATACAGGTAGTAGAAGTGAATTCTCTGTGTAGGTTTGATGAGAGTGATATTCCTTTTGACAAACCTGCTAGCCTATGCTTTGATGAATTTGACAACTTTGTTGCCAAACAACAGAGTTTCAATGATTATGTTAGCAGACATTTGGAACAACGTACTCGTATGCTTAGCCATTTAAGTGCTTGTGTAGACAGAAATGTCAATGATCTGAAGCTTCTGAGTAAACATGCCTCTATGATTACTACTCAAGTAGAACAAGTACTTAAAGCTCAGAATGACCTGATCAATGAATTAAATGACAACTCTGTCAGAGTCATTACTAGAGGAGGCAAAATGACTCAGGAACCTTTGTATCCAGAAGGTCATCCTAAGAGAATTGATCAAGATTCACAAGGAATCAATGCTGATACACCCAGTCATCCTAAGGAGAAGAAGAAGGATGATAGAAACCTACATGCCAGTTCACCAAATACTGTCACACCTGAAGAACCTAATGATATTTCTGCGTCTGATGCAGAAACACAATCTGGTGATGAACATGAACCTGGTGACAATATGGACAGTGATGTTCATAATAATGCTCAACCTAGCAATGATGAGGATGTGGAGATTGAACCTACGGTTAATCCTGATAACCCACAACCTAAGAAATACGATAAGAATGACTTCACTGCTAGGAAGCATGGTAAAGAAAGGGGGACATGGGTTCAGAGATCTATGCCCTTTCCTCCTAAGCCATCCAAGAAAATGGATGATGAGGATTTTGAGCGCTTCGTTGAGATGATAAGACCCATCTTTCTGCAGATGTGGTTAACTCATATGCTCAAGATGTCTCTGTATGCCAAGTACATGAAAGATATCATGACTAATAAATGGAAGATACCGGATCTTGAGATCTCCACCATGCTTGCCAATTACACTTTCAAAGGTGGAACTCCTGAGAAACTTGGTGATCCTGGAGTGCCCACTATACCTTGCTCTATTAAAGGAAACTATGTAAGAACTGCCTTATGTGACCTTGGAGCCGGTGTTAGTGTTATGCCGCTCTCACTTTATTGTAGACTTGAATTGGATAAGTTGACACCCACTAAAATTTCTCTACAAATGGCCGACAAATCAACTGCTTTCCCTATTGGCATTTGCGAGGATGTGCCTGTTGTGGTTGCTAACACCACTATCTTAACAGACTTTGTTATCTTGGATATTCCCGAGGACGATGCCATGGCTGTCATCCCCGGAAGACCCTTTTTAAACACTGCAGGGGCTGTTAAAGATTGCAACAAAGGCAATGTCACTTTCATGTCAACGGTAATGAGCACACATTGCACTTTCCAAAGAAACGATATCAAGTACATTGCATGAATGCTATTGAAAAGACTTAATCGATTCTTATTGGGAGCTTTGAATGCCCTATTCCTCGTGTCAAGATGAAGTATGATTTGCTTGTTGGGGAGATACATATCCCCATTGAGGTGACTAAGTGGCTATTCGAAAATTCTCCGTTCTCTCTTGCAATTCGAGAAGGTTTTGTCATGAGGACTTGATCAACCCCATTGACGGATTTCTTTCGATGACCAAGAAATGGATGAATCAAAGAGTCACATACCTCTGTTTTAAGCTTTCATTTTCTGTTGCTTAGAAGAAAAATGATAGAATTAGTTTAGTTTTTCCTGTTTTCTGTTTTAGCGTCCCGGAGAAAAATACCTTGAAAATAAAAGTTCTCCGATGGTCCTGAAAATTTAGTATGATTTTTTCTGGAATTTTTGAAATTACTAGGCCTGAGAGCTGGCCTGGGGGCCAGACCAGTGGGCTACAAGCCCTGCCACCGCCACCCCCTAGTGGCAGAGGGCAAGCTTGTGGGGCCCACGGGGACCCCCTCCACTCATTCCAGCTCCCAGCCTCTTCTTCCACCTCCAGAAAAAATTGTTTCGCAGCTCAAACCCGTGTTATTGCTCATTTGGCTGTGATTTTTCGATCTCCTTGCTCAAAGCACCATTCTCCGAACCGTTTTGGGGAAATTACTCCTTGGTAAGTGATACGTCTCCAACGTATCTATAATTTGTGATGGTTCCATGCTATTATCTTGTCAACTTTGGATGTTTTATATGCATGAATGTGCTATTTTATATCTTTTTTTGGACTAACCTATTAACTCAGTGCCAAGTGTCACTTTCTGTTTTTTCCGTGTTTTTGGCCCATTTTCAGACGGAGTCCAAATGGAATGAAACTTTACGATGATTTTTTTGGACCAAAAGAGACCCCCGAAGCTTTGGAAGAAGGCCAGAAGAGCCACGAGGGAGTCACAAGCCCTGACGCCGCCACCACCCCCTAGGTGGTGGCGACCAGGCTTGTGACCTCCTCGTGGGCCCAACCGACGTAATTCTACCGCCATAAATTCCTATAAATTCAGAAACCCCCAAAAAGAAACCTAGATCGAGAGTTCCGCCGCCGCAAGCCTCTGTAGCCACCAAAAACCAATCTGGAGCCTGTTCCGGCACCCTGCCGGAAGCGGAATCCATCTCCGGTGGCCATCTTCATCATCCCGGTGATCTCCATGACGAGGAGGGAGTAGTTCTCCCTCGGGGCTGAGGGTATGTACCAGTAGCTATGTGTTTGATCTCTCTCTCTCTCTCTCGTGTTCTTGAGATGTCTTGATCTCGATGTACCGGGGCTTTGCTACTATAGTTGGATCTTATGATGTTCTTCCCCCTCTCCCTTCTTGTAATGAATTGAGTTTCCCCTTTGGAGTTATCTTATCGTATTGAGTCTTTGAGAACACTTGATGTATGTCTTGCACGTGTCCATCTGTTGTGATCACGTTGCGGGTTTGTGACAATTGGGAACCTATGCATATGGGTTGGCACACGTGGATTCATGTGAGTACTCGATGTATGTTTTGGTGATCAACTTGCGGGTTCGTGACATTGGGAACCTATGCATAGGGGTTGGCACACGTTTTGACTCTCCGGTAGAAACTTTGGGGCACTCTTTCAAGTTCTTTGTGTTGGTTGAATAGATGATTCTGAGATTATGTGATGCATATTGTATAATCATGCCCACGGATACTTCAGGTGACAGTGGAGTATCTAGGTGACATTAGGGTCTTTGTTGATATGTATCTTAAGGTGTTATTCTAGTACGAACTCTATGATGGATCGAACGGAAAGAATAGCTTCGTGTTATTTTACTACGGACTCTTGAATAGATCGATCAGAAAGAATAACTTTGTGGTGGTTTTGTACCCGACAATAATCTCTTCGTTTGTTCCCCGCTATTAGTGACTTTGGAGTAACTCTTTGTTGCATGTGGAGGGCTAGTTATATGATCCAATTATGTTATCATTGTTGAGAGAACTTCACTAGTAAAAGTATGAACCCTAGGCCTTGTTTCCACGCATTGCAATACCGTTCGTGCTCACTCTTACCATTTGTTACCTTGCTGTTTTTGTAATTTCAGATTACAAAAACCTATATCTACCATCCATATTGCACTTGTTTCACCTTCTCTTCGCCGAACTAGTGCACCTATACAACTTACCATTGTATTGAGTGTGTTGGGGACACAAGAGACTCTTTGTTATTTGGTTGCAGGGTTGCTTGAAAGATACCATCTTCATCCTACACCTCCCGCGGATTGATAAACCTTAGGTAACCCACTTGAGGGAAAATTGCTACTGTCCTACAAACCTCTGCACTTGGAGGCCCAACAACCTCTACAAGGAAAAGGTTGTGTAGTAGACATCAAGCTCTTTTCTGGCGCCGTTGCCGGGGAGGTTAGTGCTTTAAGGTATATCTTTAGATCTTGCAATCGAATCTTTTTATTTCTTGTTCTTTCGCTAGAAAACTACAAAAAAATGGAATTGAGGATGCCTCATATGCTCCACCTTTTCAATGTCTTTCGTGAGCATGATGGGAAGGAAAATTGTGCTCAAGTGCTGAAAGAAGAATTACATAGAATGCTTGGCATATAATATGTGAATGATGAGCATGATTGCAATGTTGTTACACTAGTAGAAAAGAGGGCTTTGGCCTGGACCCTTTAGTCCTAGCCTGCCTCTGGGCCGGGACTAAAGGCCCGGCCACGTCGCCCCAAATCGCATTGCCTCCCACGAGGCTTTGGTCCCGGCCCGTAAGGAGCCTTTAGTCCCGGTTTGTGTCCCATACCGGGACTAAAGGGTTCGGAGGATTTAGTCCCGGTTCGTGTCTTGGACCTTTAGTCCCGGTTCGTGTCTCGAACCGGGACTAAAGGGTTTGGAGGCTTTAGTCCCGGTTCGTGTCTTGAACCGGGACTAAAGGGTAGACCTTTAGTCCCGGTTCGTGACACGAACCGAGACTAAAGGTGTTCAGATTTTTTTTCTGTTTTTAAATTCTTGTTTGTAGTTTCTGTTTTAAATTGCTTATATCTTTTAGGATATTTGATGTTTTTGATTGATTCTTTTTTGCATTAGATTCAAAATTTTGTCTAGTTTCTGTTTGTGCCATTAGTTTTCAAATTTGAATGGTTTAAATTTGAATTTGTTTAAATTTTCTTCAAACCCAGTTTTTGAATAACTTGAGTTTACAATTAGTTTTAAATTTAATTCTTTTTGCTCCCACTCATGTGTTAGATTGTTGTCACACTAAGATTTATTTGGTTATTTTTAGAATAATTTAAATTATGATTTTAATTAAAGAAATATTGTTTTGCTTATATAGTTGTTTTAGTCATTTAATTGTTGTTTTTTATTATTTTTAGTTAGTTCTTTCTGTAGATTTTAACATGTTGTAGTATGGTGCATATTTAGTGCACACAAAAATCTACAGTTCAAATAATTTTTTAAAAATGCCTTTGTAGCAGATGGGTTTTCGTCTGAAACCTTGATACTTTGAGTTTTGTAGAAAATAAACAAAAATGATAAAATCTTCAAAAAATAAACAAAAATGATAAAATCTTTAATAAAATCCTTTGAGATGTTGTTAGGTTTTAGTGTCTAGTCGGTATAGAAATTTTGAGATATGCATTTTGACCGATTTTGCAAAAAAAGAAAAAAAAATAAACGGCCATAACTTTTGCATACGACGTCCAAAAAAATTAATATATAAGAAAAAACTAGAAAAAATTGGTACTCGATTTCACCCGGGCTTGCCCGGTGAAGTTTTCTCACATGCTCAAAATTCCAAATGGAAAAAAAGTTATTTCAAAAAGAAGTTTTTTCCAAAAAAAAAGAAAAAATAATTTTATTTAAAAATATTAGGTTGTTTTCATTGAAATTCACTATTATTGTTACTTATTAAGTTTATTTTAATAATTGTTTGTAATTCAAAAAATTAAATCATGTGACATGACATCAAGACCCAAGTTGTTTAGGATTGATAGCTTACTATTGTTAGGAAAACAACAAGTGTACACTTGGCAACTAGGCGCGATAGAACTAGAAAGTTAAGCGTGCTCGGGCTGAAGCAGTGAAAGGATGGGTGATCGGCTAGGAAGTTAGACGATTTGAAATGAGTGATCCACGCTAGAGCAGTGTGGATGGGTGATTAGAGATTAAATTGTCAAATAATTCAAAGATTAGAAAATTGGAATAAAACATAAAAAATATTCAAAAATAAAATTTGAAAAAAATTTAAAAAAAATCTACCTTTTCAGGTCAAACAAACAAAAAAACAGACGGATCCTTTAGTCCCGGTTCGTAAGTAGAACCAGGACTAAAGGTACTCCCTCCGAGGCGGGCACGTGGAGCACGTTTGGTCCCGGCTTGGAACAGGGCCGGGACTAAAGGTTAGGCCTTTAGTCCCGCCCCTTTAGTCCCGGTTGGTGAACCGGGACTAAAGCCCCTTACGGGCCGGGACTAAAGGCCGTGTCTCCACTAGTGTTAGCATGAATTCTATGAATACCCATGATGCTAATGATATGCAAAGCCATAAGCTTGGGGATGCTATATTTGATGAAGATGATCTTTTTAGTTCTTCCACTTTGAATGATCAAAATTATTTTGATGAAAGCATGCCCCCTATCTATGATGATTATTGTGAGGATACTTATGCTTTGAAGAAGAGGGATGATAAAGCTTGTCATACTTTCGAAAACCCCTTTGCTAAACCTTGCTTTTTCATTGTGGACACAATTTGTAGTGCTCAAGTCTTTTACGATACTCCCACTACTATTCTTGAGAATAGATTTCCTTATGTGGAGAGTAGTAAAATTTCTATGCTTGTAGATCATGAAAAGAACGCTTTAGGTGCTGGTTATATTGTTGAATTCATTCATGATGCTACTGAAAATTACTATGAGAGAGGATCATATGCTTCTACTTATTGCAATAGTATCAAGCTTCCTCTCCATATGTTGAAATTTTTGAAGCTATGCTTGTTTTGCCTTCCTATGCTAGTTGATTCTTGCTCCAGTAAATTGTTTGATCAAAAAATCCCTATGCATAGGAAGTGGGTTAGACTTAAATGTGCTAGCCATTTGCTCCATGATGCTCTCATTGTGTTTTAATCCTTACCTTTTATATGAGCATCAATGAAATCAATGCCTAGCTAAGGGCGTTAAACGATAGCGCTTGTTGGGAGGCAACCCAATGAATAAATTTTTCTTTGCTTTTTCCTTCCTGTTTTTTTTATCCACACCATCATAATTATGTTATGATTGTGTCTTTTGTGTTTATTTTTGTGTTTCTGCCAAGATAAACCGTTATGATTAGTCTTGGTGATGATTGTTTGATCATGCAGAAAAAAGACAGAAACTTTCTGCTCACGAAAAGAATTTTCTTTTTGATTCTCTAAGAGCTTTTGAGTTGATTATTTTTGCTCATGATTTCTACACAAATTATTAAGACTGTCGTAATTTTTCAGAATTTTTGAATTACCAGAGGTATCCTAAATATACAGATTTCTACAGACTGGTCTGCTGTTAACAGATTCTGTTTTTCTTGTGTTGGTTGCTTATTTTGATGAAACTATGGATAGTATCGGGGGGTATTAGCCATGGAAGATTGAAAATACAGTGACCCAACATCAGCATAAGTAGAATTTAAGTTTGCTACAGTACCTAAGGAAGTCGTGGTTTGCTTTCTCATACTAATGTTATCACGAGTTTCTGTTTAAGTTTCGTGTTGTGAAGTTTTCAAGTTTTGGGTGAAGTTCTTATGGACAAAGACATAAAGAGTGGCAAGAGCTCAAGCTTGGGGATTCCCAAATCACCCCAAGAGATTCAAGGATGACATAAAAGCCTAAGCTTGGGGATGCCCCGGGAAGGCATCCCCTCTTTCGTCTTCAATCCATCGGTAACGTTACTTGGGGCTATATTTTTATTCACCACATGTTATGTGTTTTTGCTTGGAGCGTCTTGTATCGTAGGAGTATTTTATTTTTGTTGTGTCATAATCATCCTTGATGCACACCTAGAGAGAGAGACATGCACTCACCGTGATTTTGTCGAGCTTCACTTATATCCTTTGGTAGACAATTCAGCTCACATGTGCTTCACTTATATCTTTTGAGCTAGATACTTTTGCTCTATGTGCTTCACTTATATCTTTTAGAGAACATCGGTGCGTGGCTTTGTAGTTGATCTATGCTTTGAAAGTAGTCTCAAAAGGGGTAGTTATCCAAAGGGATACGAAAACTTCCACCTTCATGTGCATTGAATAGTTAGAGAAGTTTGATTCCTCTCAATTAGTTTTGAGATATGGTTGTGGTAATATTGAAGTTATGCTAGTAAGGTGTTGTGGATCTAGAAATACTTGTGTTGAAGTTATTGATTCCCATAGCATGGACGTATGGTGAACCGCTATGTGATGAAGTCTGAGCATGATTAGTCTTTTGACTGTCATCCTTTGTGTGGCGGTCGGGATCGTGCGATGGTTTATACCTACCAAACCTTCCCCTAGGAGTATGCGTTGAATGCTTTGTTTCGATTACTAATAAAACTTTTGCAACAAGTATATGAGTTCTTCATGAATAATGTTGAGTCCATGGTTTAGATGCACTTTCACCTTCCACCATCACTATCTTCTTAGTGTCGTGCAACTTTCGCCGGTGCACAAAACCCACCATTAGCCTCCCTCAAAACAGCCACCATACCTACCTACTATGGCATTTTCAAAGTCATTCTGAGATATATTGCCATGCAACTACCACCATGACATGTGCCACCACGTCTACATTGCCATTGCATGATCATAATATAGCTAGCATGATGTTTCCATTAATGTCTATGCCATGCTAGATCATTGTCACGGTACACTACCGAAGGCATTTCAGATAGAGTCATCATTGCTCTAAGTTTTGAGTTGAAAGTGTGATGATCATCATTGATGGAGCATTGTCCCATGTGAGGAAATAAAAGAGGCCAAAGATGCCCACCAAAAAAATAGGCCAAAGAGCCCACCAAAAAAAAATGAGAGAAAAAGAGAGAAGGGACAATGCTACCACTTTTCACACTTGTGCATATTAAGCACCATGATCTTCATGATTGAGAGTCTCTCGTTTTGTCACCACCATATAGCTACTGGGAATTTTTCATTATATAAATTGGCTTGTATATTCCAATGATAGGCTTCCTCAAAATTGCCTTAGGTCTTTGTGAGCAAGCAAGTTGGATGCACACCCACTAGTTTTCTTTAAGAGCTTTCACATACTCTTAGCTCTAGTGCATCATTTGTATGGCAATCCCTACTCATTCACAATGATATCTATTGATGAGCATATCCACAACTTATTGATATGCCTAGTTAATGTGATCATATTCTCTTTTTTTGTCTTGCAACCTGCACCACACTCCACACCACTTATAGTGCTAAAACCATGGCTCACGCTCATGTATTGCGTGAGAGTTGAAAAGGTTTGAGAAAGTAAAGGTGTGAAACAATTACTTGGCCAATACCGGGGTTGTGCATGATTTAAATTAGTTGTGCAATGATGATAGAGCATAGCCAGACTATATGATTTTGTAGGGATAACTTTCTTTTGGCCTTGTTATTTTGAAAGTTCATGATTACCTTGCTAGTTTGCTTGAAGTATTATTGTCTCCACATCAATAACAAACTATTGTTTTGAATCTAACGGATCTGAACATTCATGTCACATAAGAGGAGTTACAAAGGACATCTATGCAAGGTAGCATGAAAGCATCAAAAATTCATTCTTTATCACTTCCCTACTCGAGGACGAGCAGGAGTTAAGCTTGGGGATGCTTGATACGTCTCCAACGTATCTATAATTTTTGATAGTTCCATGCTATTATCTTGTCAACTTTGGATGTTTTATATGCATGAATATGCTATTTTATATCTTTTTTGGGACTAACCTATTAACTTAGTGCCAAGTGCCAGTTTCTGTTTGTTTCCGTGTTTTTGGCCCATTTTCAGACGAAGTCCAAATGGAATGAAACTTTACGATGATTTTTTTGGACCAAAAGAGACCCCCGAAGCTTTGGAAGAAGGCCAGAAGAGCCACGAGGGAGTCACAAGCCCTGATGCCGCCACCACCGCCCTAGGTGGTGGCGACCAGGCTTGTGACCTCCTCGTGGGCCCAACCGACGTAATTCCACCGCCATAAAGTCCTATAAATTCAGGAACCCCCAAAAAGAAACATAGATCGGGAGTTCCGCCGCCGCAAGCCTCTGTAGCCACCAAAAAACAATTTGGAGCCCGCTCTGGCACCTTGCCGGAGGGCGAATCCATCTCTGATGGCCATCTTCATCATCCCGGCGATCTCCATGACGAGGAGGGAGTAGTTCTCCCTCGGGGCTGAGGGTATGTACCAGTAGCTATGTGTTTGATCTATCTGTTGTGATCAACTTGCGGGTTTGTGACAATTGGGAACCTATGCATATGGGTTGGCACACGTGGGTTCATGTGAGTACTCGATGTATGTTTTGGTGATCAACTTGCGGGTTCGTGACATTGGGAACCTATGCATAGGGGTTGGCACACGTTTTGACTCTCCGGTAGAAACTTTGGGGCACTCTTTGAAGTTCTATGTGTTGGTTGAATAGATGATTCTGAGATTATGTGATGCATATCGTATAATCATGCCCACGGATACTTCAGGTGACAATGGAGTATCTAGGGGACATTAGGGTCTTTGTTGATATGTATCTTAAGGTGTTATTCTAGTACGAACTCTATCATGGATCGAATGGAAAGAGTAGCTTCGTGTTATTTTACTACGGACTCTTGAATAGGTCGATCAGAAAGAATAACTTTGTGGTGGTTTCGTACCCGACAATAATCTCTTCGTTTGTTCCCCGCTATTAGTGACTTTGGAGTGACTCTTTGTTGCATGTTGAGGGCTAGTTATATGATCCAATTATGTTATCATTGTTGAGAGAACTTCATTAGCGAAAATATGAACCCTAGGCCTTGTTTCCACGCATTGCAATACCGTTCGTGCTCACTTTTACCATTTGTTACCTTGCTGTTTTTGTAATTTCAGATTACAAAAACCTATATCTACCATCCATATTGCACTTGTTTCGCCTTCTCTTCGCCGAACTAGTGCACCTATACAACTTACCATTGTATTGGGTGTGTTGGGGACACAAGAGACTCTTTGTTATTTGGTTGTAGGGTTGCTTGAGAGAGACCATATTCATCCTACGCCTCCCGCGGATTGATAAACCTTAGGTCACCCACTTGAGTGAAAATTGCTACTGTCCTACAAACCTCTGCACTTGGAGGCCCAACAACGTCTACAAGGAAAAGGTTGTGTAGTAGACATCAGTAAGTGACTCCTCCATTGGTCCAATTAGTATTTGCTCTAGTGCTCTATCTTTTGCATATTCTTGCTACCTTGGTGACCCTGTTCTTGAGCTAGAAAGTTGATTTTAGCTGGTCCTAAGTAGTTTTAGCGCGTGATACGGTCTCTAGGCACTAGTAGGAGTAGTTGCTACAAGTTGGGTTAATCTTCATTCACTTTTCTTTCGAAGTCTCTAAAAATTTCAGAATTTTTCAGAGCTAGAAAAAGGAATAGATGAAGAGGTTCTTGAGAGGCTCTTCAAGCCGTAACCCCAAGGAGGATGAGAAGAACCACCCCAAGTACGTAGTCCCTCGAGTCACAGAAGTTCGAGCGTGCGAGTGGCCAAGTGTTGAATTCTTGCGCGCCGCTGGGCTTTATGAAGACTTTTATTACTTGGTGGAGAACGCAGGTCTTACTGCGTTCGCTGCAGATAAGTGCTCACAATACCTCCTCCTCACCAATATTTTCGTTCAAAGCTTCAACTTTTATCCGAGGAAGAATCATCCCATGGTTGAGTTCATGATATACGATGTTCCCCGACGCATGACACTACAGGATTTTTGCAATGTATGCAAATTACCTTATGTTGGGGATATCCGTGACCCTCGTCCACGGGACTTGGAGGATTTCATTGGTACTATTGTTGTTCGAAAGGAGAGAGGAGTGTCTCGCGCTAGAATTGCTAGCATACATTTTCTTGTGCTTTGGTACTTCTCACTATTTGTGGGAAAATGTTTGATTGGTCGTGGGGAGGCTGGATCACTTAGTTCTCCAGACCATGCGGTTTTGCGCGAGGGCCTTTATAACGATAAGATTTACAACCTAGGTGTTATAGTGGCCCAGCGGTTGAACATCAACCGTTCCAAGGGTCTCGTCTATGGAGGTATCTACGCTACCCATCTTGCCAGACACTTTGAGATACCCACTAGACTGGGAGAGGAAGGAGAGATGCTTCTCCCTGAGAAATATCTGGATTATGACAGCATGGTTCGCCATGATTTTCAGGATAGAGATGCTAGTAGACGGATGATTTATAACCTGGTATTTAGTCAGGGTACTCGAGAGACTATTACTTTGCCTGCTCCTTCTTTATTCGATCTTCATGCAGGCAGGTACACTATTATGCCCTCGGACATCTACGCATATTGGGGCTTGGCCCAACCACACACGCCCGTGCCCGAGCCGCCAATCGAGTACCACACGCCAGTTTATCAGTGGGAGCCAGAGTAGCTCACACAACAGTGGCATCCACAGTCTGCCCCGGAATATCCAGGAGCTGGTTATTTCCCACCTTGGGAGTAGACCAAGCTAGGCCGAAAGCCTAAGCTTGGGGGAGTACGTGTTCTCACCGACTTTACATTCATGCTTATGCTTTCACTTTGTTAGCCGGTGTTTACACTTTGCCACTGTATTATCCATGCTAGTTTATTTTTGTTTTCTTGTTTTCTTGTTTTGTGTCCTTTTGAGAAAACCCGAAAAGCTTTTTCTTTCTTCTTTTGCTTGTTGGGAGCTTTCCCGTGTAAATAGTTTTCTTTTTCTTTAGGTCAAGGTAGAAGATATTGGTTACAATGTTTAGTGGTTCTTGCATACTTACCTGTTCAGCTTTCAAAGAGCCATATTACTTTGTCTTCTCCTTTGTGCTGCCTGTAGATTCAGCTTAGTCCAATGCATGAGCACTCTTATTATTGTTCACATCGTTCGATCGTGCAAGTGAAAGGCAATAATGATGATATATGATGAAGTGACTGAGACTGAAAAGTTGGCATGAACTCTATCTATTTTGTTTTTGTAAATATGACTAGCTTGTCGACCCAGATTTAGCTTTGTTGTGAGAGAACCATGTTTGCAATGACAACTTAGAGATCATAGTTTCTGATGCCATGCTTATTTAGCTAGGAGCTTATAATGGTTTGTCTTGAATGCCAACATAGATTTTGAAATGACTATGATGTAGTATGATACGATGGTATTCTCCTTTGAATGTTTCAAGTGGCTTGACTTGGCGCGTGTTCAAGCATGTAGATGAAACAAAATCAACATAGTCTCTATGATGTTTGTGTTCATGGTTATTTATATCCTATTTATGCTTGGATTCAATGTTAGTCAAACTCATTGCATCTTGATGACTGTTGTCGCTCTCTAGTTGGTCGCTTCCCAGTCTTTTGCTAGCATTCACTTGTACTAAGCAGAATACTGCTTGTGCGTCCACTTCCATAAACCCAAGAGTTTTTTTCATGAGAGTCCACCATACCTACCTATTTGCGGTATCTACATGCCGTTCCAAGTAAATTTGCATGTGCCACTCTCTAAACTTTCAAGAAATAATATGTTTTGCATGCCCGAACCGCTCATTTGGTGACAGGGGGCTATTGGTATCTTCCATGCTAGGAGTGTTATCCTCGACATGTGTTTATTCACTGTCATTCACGAGAAATGGGCTGGTAATTGGAATGCCCAGTTCCACGCTTAAATCGAAAACATAACTGTAAAACAAGACTCCCCCCGGATTGATGTTAGTATGGATGGTACCCGAGGATTCGGCTAGCCGTGGAGTGTGATTGATTGGTGGTGGGGGAGTTAAAACTTTACTTTTCTGTTTGGGAACCGCCTATAGCATGAGTAGCATGGAAGATATTGAGAACTCTTGGCCATTTCCTTGACAATGAAAGCATGCCACCCAAAATTAGTATCTCTGTTTTCAAAGCTTGAGCTCTGGCACCTCTCAAATCAATTCTTCCCTCTGCGAAGGGCTTGTCTATTTATTTCCCTGTTGAGTCATCCTCCTCTTGTATAAGCACCAATTAGAGAGCACCTCTGTCATTTTTATGCTTTGCTTTTGATTGATATTGAGTATGACTATGACTGGATCTTCGTTGCTATGAATTACAATGTTTAGTCAGCCCTTGATCTTTGAAAGTGCTCTGCATTTATGTTTTGCAGTCTCAGGAAGAGCTAGCGAGATATTTTTGGTATTTGAAACTCATTTTTATTTGCTCGTTAGCTGATTATGCCATTGATATTAGTTTATCGTGAGACCTTTGTGTCATTTGCTTATGTGGTTAACTTGTGATCTTGCTGAAATTCTGGTTATGAGTTAGACATAGTTGCAACAACAAGATCAAACAAAGTTTGTCAAAGTTTCTCTTTCTCTCTCAGTTTGTCAACTGAGTTGCTTGAGGACAAGCAAGGTTTTAAGCTTGGGGGAGTTGATACGTCTCCATCGTATCTACTTTTCCAAACTCTTTTGCCCTTGTTTTGGACTCTAATTTGCATGATTTGAATGGAACTAACCTGGAGTGACGTCGTTTTCAGCAGAATTGCCTTGGTGTCATTTTTGTGCAGAAATCAAAGTTCTCCAAACGTCTTGAAAATTTAGGGGGAGCATTTTTGGAAAATATGAAAAATATCTACGCCAAGATCCACCTGAGGGGGTGGGCCAGTGGGCCACAAGCCCTGGCTCCGCCACCCCCCTGGTGGCGGTGGGCAAGCTTGTGGGGCCCACACAGCTCTGCCGCCCCCAATCTCAGGTCTATAAGTTCACTTTCGTCCCAAAAAAAATAAAAAAGAGAAGATTTCGTCGCGTTTGCGATACGGAGGCGCCGCCACAACCTGTTCTTCATCTGGAGGGCAGATCTGGAGTCCGTTTTGGGCTCCGGAGAGGGGAAATCGTCGCCATCGTCATCATCAACCTTCTTCCCTCTCCAATTCCATGAAGCTCTTCGTCGTTCGTGAGTAATCTATTCGTAGGCTCGCTGGGCGGTGATGAGTAGGATGAGATCTATCATGTAATCAAGTTAGTTTTGACGGGGATTGATCCCTAGTATCCACTATGTTCTGAGATAGATGTTGCTACTACTTTGCCATGCTTAATGCTTGTCACTAGGGCCCGAGTGCCATGATTTCAGATCTGAAATTATTATGTTGTCACGAATATATGTGTGTTTTAGATCCGATCTTGCAAGTTGTAGTTACCTACTATGTGTTATGATCCGGCAACCCCGGAGTGACAATAACCGGAACCACTCCCGGTGATGACCATAGTTTGAGGAGTTCATGTGTTCACCAAGTGCTAATGTGTTGGTCCGGTTCTTTATTAAAAGGAGAACCTTAATATCCTGTAGTTTCCTTTTGGACCCCGCTTCCACGGGAGGGATGGACAATAGATGTCATGCAAGTTCTTTTCCCTAAGCACGTATGACGACACACGGAATGCATGCCTACATCACATTGACGAACGGGAGATAGCCACATATCTCTCCGTGTTATAACTGTTGCATGATGAATATCATTCAAACAAATCACCGACCCATTGCCTACGAGTTTTTCCTACTGCCGTTGTTACTTGTTTTGCTCTGCTCCTGTTACTACTGTTGTTGCTGCTGTTACTTGTCTTGCTCTGCTGCTGTTACTTGTCTTGCACTGCTGCTACCTGTTACAATCTTGATTCGTTGGTCGTTGACGGGAACTGAAAATTTCCGTCGACGAGGCAACTTGGCGCCATTGATACAATCGTTAGGAATAGTCTGCCGTCAACAGATCGTTTCTCACACGTTGTTATCATACTACTTTGTTGTTACTACTTTGCTTACAGATACTAATCTTTCATGTGTGGTTGAATCTGACATATTCAGCTGCTAATACTTGAGAGTATCCTCTCACCTCCTATAGGCGTATCAACAAATTTGGGTCGAATACTCTACCCTCGAAAACTGCTACGATCCCACGCGCTGGTGGGCCGTCAACAACATTCTTCTAGTTTCGATTGCCAGAGAGTGCTAGCAGCATTCTTCTAGTGTCGTTGCAAGGGAAGTTTTGCTGTTACGGAGTCACTTCTCCTTTGTGTTTGCTTGCAGATTCCAGCTTAGTCCAATGCACGAGCACTCTTATTATTGTTCACATCGTTCGGTCGTGCAAGTGAAAGGCAATAATGACGATATATGATGAAGTGACTGAGCCTGGAAAAGCTGGTATGAACTCGATCTATTTTGTTTTTGTAAATATGACTAGCTAAATGTTCCAAATTCAGCTTTGTTGTGAGAGAAACATGTTTGCAATGACAACTTAGAGATCATAGTTTCTGATGCCATGCTTAATTAGCTAGGAGCTTATAATGGTTTGTCTTGGATGCCAACATGAATTTTGAGATGACTGTGATGTAGTATGATAGGATGGTATCTTCCTTTGAATGATTCAAGTGGCTTGAGTTGGCGCATGTTCACGCATGTTGTTGAAACAAAATCAACATAGCCTCTATGATATTCATGTTCATGGTGATTTGTGTCCTACTCATGCTTGCACTCAATGTTGGTTCATCTCAATGCATTTTGATGACTATTGTCGCTCTCTAGTTGGTCGCTTCCCAGTCTTTTGCTAGCCTTCACTTGTACTAAGCGATAATACTGCTTGTGCATCCACTTCCATAAACCCAAAGTTGTTCCATATGAGTCCACCATACCTACCTATATGCTGTATCTGTTGGAATTATGCCCTAGAGGCAATGATAAATAAGTTATTATTATAATTCTTGTATCAAGATAATCGTTTATTATCCATGCTACAATTGTGTTGAATGAAGACTTAGATACATGTGTGGATACATAGACAAAACACTGTCCCTAGCAAGCCTCTAGTTGGCTAGCCAGTTGATTAAGGATAATCAAGGTCTTCTGACTATGTACAAGGTGTTGTTGCTTGATAACTAGATCACATCGTTGGGTGGACTATGGACTAGACCCAAACTAATGGACGTCGCATGTTGATCGTGTCATTTTGTTGCTACTGTTTTCTACGTGCCAAGTATTTATTCCTATGACCATGAGATCATATAACTCACTGGCACCGGAGGAATGCCTTGTGTGTATCAAACGTCACAACGTAACTGGGTGACAATAAAGATGCTCTACAGGTATCTCCGAAGGTGCCCGTTGAGTTAGTATGGATCAAGACTGGGATTTGTCACTCCGTGTGACGGAGAGGTATCTCGGGGCCCACTCAGTAATACAACATCACACACAAGCCTTGCAAGCAATGTGACTTAGTGTAAGTCATGGGATCTTGTATTTCAGAACGAGTAAAGAGACTTGCCGGCAAACGAGATTGAAATAGGTATGCGGATACTGACGATCGAATCTCGGGAAAGTAACATACCGAAGGACAAAGGGAATGACATACGGGATTATATGAATCCTCGGCACTGAGGTTCAATCAATAAGTTCTTCGTAGAATATGTAGGATCCAATATGGGCATCCAGGTCCCACTATTGGATATTAACCAAGGAATCCCTCGGGTCATGTCTACATAGTTCTCGAACACGCAGGGTCTGCACGCTTAAGTTTCGGTGATGTTTTATGCGTATTTGAGTTATATGGTTGGTTACTGAATGTTCTTCGGAGTCCCGGATGAGATCGCGAACGTCACGTGGGTTTCCGGAATGGTCCGGAGACGAAGATTGATATATAGGTTTGTCTCATTTGATTACCGGAAAGTTTTCGGGCATTACCGGGAATGTACCGGGAGTGACGAATGGGTTCCGGGTGTTCACCGGGGAGGCAGCCCACCCGGAGGAAGCCCATAGGCCTTAGGGGTGTCGCACCAGACCTTAGTGGGCTGGTGGGACAGCCCAAGAGGCCCTATGCGCAGGAGAAGAAAAAATCAAATGAAAAAAGGGAAGTGGGAAGGAAGGGAAGGACTCCACCTTCCAATCCTAGTTGGACTAGGATTGGAGGAGGACTCCTCCTACCCCCCTTTGGCCGACCCCTTGAGGCTCCCTTGAGCCTCAAGGCAGGTCCCTCCCCCTCCCTCCTATATATACTGAGGTATTAGGGATGATTTGAGACAACTTTGCCACGGCAGCCCGACCACATACCTCCACGGTTTTTCCTCTATATCGTATTTCTGCAAAGCTCGGGCGGAGCCCTGCTGAGATAGATCATCACCAACCTCCAGAGCACCGTCACGCTGCCGTAGAACTCATCTACCTCTCTGTCTCTCTTGCTGGATCAAGAAGGCCGAGATCATCGTCGAGCTGTAGGTGTGCTGATCGCGGAGGTGCCGACGGTTCGTGGGACGGTTCGCGGGGCGGATCAAGGGACGTGAGGACGTTCCACTCCATCAACCGCGTTTCTTAACGCTTCCTGCTGTACGATCTACAAGGGTACGTAGATCAGAAATCCCCTCTCATAGATGGACATCACCATGATAGGTCTTCGTGCGCGTAGGAAATTTTTTGTTTCCCATGTGATGTTCCCCAACAGTGGCAACATGAGCTAGGTTCATGCGTAGATGTCGTCTCGAGTAGAACACAAAAGTTTTTGTGGGCGGTGATGTGCGATTTGATGCCCTCCTTAGTATTTTCTTGATTCCGCGGTATTGTTGGATCGAAGCGGCTCGGATCGACATTACTCGTACGCTTACGAGAGACTTGTTTCATCGCTACGAGCAACCTCGTTGCTCAAAGATGACTGGCGAGTGTCGGTTTCTCCAACTTTAGTTGAATCAGATTTGACCGAGGAGGTCCTTGGAGAGAGGTTAAATAGCAATTCATACATCCCCGTTGTGGTGTTTGCGTAAGTAAGATGCGATCCTACTAGATACACATGGCAACCACGTAAAACATGCAACAACAATTAGAGGATGTCTAACTTATTTTTGCAGGGTATGCTTGTGATGTGATATGGCCGACGATGTGATGTGATATATTGGATGTATGAGATGGTCATGTTGTAATAGTTAATATCAACTTGCACGTCGATTCTACGGCAACCGGCAGGAGCCATAGGGTTGTCTTTAAACTAACGTTTGTGTTTGCACATGCGTTTACTATATTGCTAGGACATAGCTTTAGTAGCAATAGCATAGCATACACGACAACCTCGATGGCGGCACGATGATGGAGATCATGATGATGGGGATCATGGTGTGGCGCCGGTGACAAGTACATCATACTGGTGCTTTGGTGATAAAGATCAAGGAGCACTTGATGATGGCCATATCATGTCACTTATGAATTGCATGTGATGTTAATCCTTTTATGCACCTTATTTTTCTTAGAACGACGGTAGCATTATGAGGTGATCTCTCACTAAAATTTCAAGACGAAATTATGTTCGCCCCGACTGTGCACCGTTGCTACAGTTCGTCGTTTCGAGACACCATGTGATGATCGGGTGTGATAGACTCAACTTCACATACAACGGGTGCAAAACAGTTGCGCACGCGGAACACTCGGGTTAAGCTTGACGAGCCTAGCATGTGCAGACATGGCCTCGGGACACATGAGACTGAAAGGTCGATCATGAATCATATAGTTGATATGATTAGCATAGGGATGCTTACCACTGAAACTATCCTCAACTCACGTGATGATCGAACTTGAGCTAGTGGAATTGGATCATGAACCACTCAAATGACTAGAGAGATGTACTTTTTGTGTGGGAGTTTAGCAAGTAATTTGATTAGTTAAACTCTAATTATCTTGAACATAGTCTAAGTCCACTTTGAAAATATTTGTGTTGTAGATCAATGGCTCACGCGACAGTCACCCTGAATTTTAATACGTTCCTAGAGAAAGCTAAGTTGAAAGATGATGGAAGAAACTTTGTAGACTGGGCTCGTAATCTTAAGTTGCTCCTGCAAGCTGGGAAGAAGGATTATGTCCTTAATGTTGCGCTAGGAGATGAACCACCCGCCGCGGCTGACCAAGATGCTAAGAACGCTTGGTTAGCACGCAAGGAGGACTACTCAGTAGTTCAATGTGCAGTCTTGTATGGCTTAGAACCGGGACTTCAACATCGCTTTGAGCATCATGGAGCATATGAGATGTTCCAGGAGTTGAAGTTTATCTTTCAGAAGAACGCTCGGATCGAGAGGTGTGAGACCTCCGATAAATTCTATGCTTGCAAGATGGAGGAGAATTCGTCTGTCAGTGAACATGTGCTCGAAATCTTTGGGTACTCAAACCGTCTAGCGGAGCTGGGGATTGAACTCCCGCAAGAGGCTATCACTGACAGAATTCTTCAACCACTGCCACCAAGCTATAAGGGCTTTGTGTTGAACTATAACATGCAAGGGATGAACAAGTCACCCGGCGAGTTATTCGCGATGCTGAAAGTCGCAGAGTCAGAACTCCGTAAAGAGCATCAAGTGTTGATGGTGAATAAGACCACTAGTTTCAAGAGAAACGGCAAAGGAAAGAATGGTAATTCAGAGAAGAGCGGAAAGCCTATTGCCAATCCGATGAAGAAACCCAAAGCTGGACCTAAGCCTGAAACGGAGTGCTATTATTGCAAGGGTATGGGTCACTGGAAGCGCAACTGCCCCAAGTATCTGGCTGATAAGAAGGTGGCCAAGGAAAAATCAGGTATATTCGATATACATGTTATTGATGTGTACTTAACCAGCTCTCGTAGTAGTGCCTGGGTATTCGATACCGGTTCTGTTGCTCATATTTGCAATTCAAAACAGGAACTACGGAATAAGCGAAGGCTGGCGAAGGATGAAGTGACGATGCGCGTGGGAAATGGTTCCAAGGTTGATGCAATCGCCGTCGGCACAGTTTCACTTGAGTTACCATCAGGATTAGTTATGAACTTAAATAAATGTTATTTAGTGCCTGCGTTAAGCATGAACATTATATCTAGATCTTGTTTATTGCGAGACGGTTACTCGTTTAAATAAGAGAATAATGGTTGTTCTATTTCTATGAGTAATATCTTTTATGGTCATGCACCCAATGTGAGAGGACTGTTCATATTGAATCTTGATAGTGATAATATGCGTATACATAACATTGAGACCAAAAGAGTTAGAGTTAACAATGATAGCGCCATGTTTTTATGGCACTGCCGCTTAGGTCATATTGGTGTAAAGCGCATGAAGAAACTCCATACCGATGGACTTTTGGAGTTACTTGACTTTGATTCACTTGACACGTGCGAACCATGCCTCATGGGCAAGATGACTCAAACTCCGTTCTCCGGAAAAATGGAGCGTGCAAGTGACTTGTTGGAAATCATACGTACCGATGTGTGTGGTCCGATGAGTGTGGAGGCACGCGGCGGATATCGTTATTTTCTCACCTTCACAAACGATTTGAGTAGATATGGTTATGTCTACTTGATGAAGCACAAGTCTGAAACATTTGAAAAGTTCAAGCAATTTCAGAGTGAAGTCGAAAATCATCGTAACAAGAAGATCAAGTTCCTACGGTCAGATTGTGGGGGTGAATATCTGAGCTTCGAGTTTGGTGCTCACTTAAGACAATGTGGAATTGTTTCACAGTTGACACCGCCTAGAACACCACAGCGTAATGGTGTGTCCGAACGTCGTAATCGTACTCTATTAGAGATGGTGCGATCTATGATGTCTCTTACCGATTTGCCGTTATCGTTTTGGGGTTATGCATTAGAAACAGATGCATTCAGTTTAAATAGGGCACCATCGAAATCCATTGAGACGACACCATATCAGCTGTGGTATGGCAAAAGACCAAAGTTGTCGTTTCTTAAAGTTTGGGGATGCGATGCTTATGTCAAAAAGTTTCACCCTGAAAAGCTGGAACCCAAAGCGGAAAAGTGCGTCTTCATAGGTTACCCAAAAGAGACAGTTGGGTATACCTTCTATCTCAAATCCGAGGGCAAAGTGTTTGTTGCTAAGAACGGAGCTTTTCTCGAGAAGGAGTTTCTCTCGAGAGAATTGAGTGGGAGGAAGATATAACTTGATGAGGTTGTCGAACCTCTCATCCTTCTGGATGGTGGCGTAGGGCAAGGGGAAACCCCTGTCATTGCGACGCCGGTTGAGGAGGAAGTTTATGATGATGATCATGAAACTCCGGATCAAGTTACTGTCAGACCTCGCAGGTCGACGAGACCGCGTACTACTCCAGAGTGGTACGGTGATCCCGTCTTACCAATTATGTTGTTGGACAACAATGAGCCTGTGAATTATGAAGAAGCAATGGTGGGCCCAGATTCCAACAAATGGCTGGAGGCCATGAATTCCGAGATAGGATCTATGTATAAAAACAAAGTGTGGACTTTAGAAGTACTACCTGAAGGCCGCAAGGCTATTCAGAACAAATGGATCTTTAAGAAGAAGACAGACGCTGACGGTAATGTGACCGTTTATAAAGCTCGACTTGTGGCAAAGGGTTTTTCACAAGTTCAAGGAATTGACTATGATGAGACATTCTCACCCGTAGCAATGCTTAAGTCCATCCAAATCATGTTAGCAATAGCTGCATTTTTCGATTATGAAATTTGGCAGATGGATGTCAAAACGGCGTTCCTTAACGGCTTCCTTAAGGAAGAGTTGTATATGATGCAACCCGAAGGTTTTGTCGATCCTAAAAATGCTAACAAAGTGTGCAAGCTCCAGCGATCCATTTATGGACTGGTGCAAGCATCTCGGAGTTGGAATAAACGCTTTGATGAGGTGATCAAAGCATTTGGGTTTATACAGGTCGTTAGAGAATCCTCTATTTACAAGAAAGTGAGTGGGAGCTCTGTGGCGTTCCTAATACTATATGTGGATGACATATTACTGATTGGAAACGGCGTGGAGCTTTTGGAGAGCATAAAGGATTACTTGAATAAAAGTTTCTCTATGAAGGACCTAGGAGAAGCTGCTTACATTCTAGGCATAAAGATCTATAGGGATAGATCAAAACGCCTGATAGGACTTTCGCAAAGCACGTACCTTGATAAAGTTTTGAAGAGGTTCAAAATGGAACAGACCAAGAAGGGGTTCTTGCCAGTTTTACAAGGTACAAGATTGAGTAAGACTCAGTGCCCTGCAACTGATAAAGATAGACAGCATATGAGCATTGTCCCCTATGCTTCAGCCATAGGTTCTATCATGTATGCAATATTGTGCACTAGACCGGACGTTAGCCTGGCCATAAGTATGGCAGGCAGGTTCCAGAGTAATCCAGGAGTGGATCACTGGATGGCGGTCAAGAATATCGTGAAGTACCTGAAAAGGACTAAGGAGATGTTTCTCGTATATGGAGGTGACAAAGAGCTCGCTGTAAAAGGTTACGTCGATGCAAGCTTTGACACAGATCCGGACGACTCTAAGTCACAGACCGGATACGTATTTATTCTTAATGGGGGTGCGGTAAGCTGGTGCAGTTCCAAGCAAAGCGTCGTAGCTGATTCTACATGTGAAGCGGAGTACATGGCCGCCTCGAAGGCCGCTAAGGAGGGTGTCTAGATGAAGCAGTTCATGATGGATCTTGAAGTGGTGCCGAGCGCACTGAATCCAATAACCCTGTTTTGTGACAACACGGGTGCCATTGCCTTAGCAAAGGAACCACGGTTTCACAAGAAGACTAGACACATCAAACGACGCTTCAACCTCATCCGCGACTACGTCGAGGAAGAGGACGTGAATATTTGCAAAGTGCACACGGATCTGAATGTGGTAGACCCGCTGACTAAACCTCTTCTGCGGGCAAAGCATGATCAACACCAGAACTGTATGGGTGTTAGATTTATTACAATGTAATTCGCATGACGATGTGAGGACTAGATTATTGACTCTAGTGCAAGTGGGAGACTGTTGGAATTATGCCCTAGAGGCAACGATAAATAAGTTATTATTATAATTCCTGTATCAAGATAATCATTTATTATCCATGCTATAATTCTGTTGAATGAAGACTTAGATACATGTGTGGATACATAGACAAAACACTGTCCATAGCAAGCCTCTAGTTGGCTAGCCAGTTGATCAAGGATAGTCAAGGTCTTCTGACTATGTACATGGTGTTGTTGCTTGATAACTGGATCACATCATTGGGTGAATCATGTGATGGACTAGACCCAAACTAATGGAACTAGCATGTTGATCATGTCATTTTGTTGCTACTGTTTTCTGCATGTCAAGTATTTATTCCTATGACCATGAGATCATATAACTCACTGGCACCGGAGGAATGCCTTGTGTGTATCAAACGTCACAACGTAACTCGGTGACTATAAAGATGCTCTACAGGTATCTCCGAAGGTGCCCGTTGCTACGGCAACAAAAGACCTTCCCTCGCAACGGCACCAGGAATCCTTCTGCTACGGGCTACGCCTATAGTGACTTCCTTAGAAAATATGCAAAGGATTCCCCCGCGGCCTTGGAGCCTTGCGTTGGTGTTCCCTTGAAGAGGAAGGGGTGATGTAGCACAGGGGCGGTAAGTATTTCCCTCAGTTTGAGAACCAAGGTATCAATCCAGTAGGTGGATCGCGTCAAGTCACAAGTACCTGCACAAATACAAAGAGCTTTCACCCAACGGTATGAAGGGGTTGTCAATCCCTTATAGATTGTTTGCAAAGTGAGAACTGGAAGCAAAAAGGTAAACAAAGCAAAGTAAAAGTAAAAGTGGAGACGATAGTTGTGAATAGACCCGGGGGCCGTAGTGTTCACTAGTGGCTTCTCTCATGAAAGCAAGTAGACGGTGGGTGAACGAATTAATTTCGAGCAATTGATAGAACCGCGCAAAGTCATGACGTTATCTATGGCAATGATCATATCTATAGGCATCACATCCAAACCAAGTAGACCGATACTTTCTGCATCTACTACTATTACTCCACACGTCGACCGCTATCCAGCATGCATCTAGTGTATTAATTTCATAAGAACAGAGTAACGCCTTAAGCAACATGACATGATGTAGATGGACAATCTCAAATATATGATGAAATCCCATCTTGTTACCCTTGATGGCAACAACACGATGTGTGCCTTGCTGCCCCTTCTGTCACTGGGAAAAGTCACCGCATGGTATGAACCCAAAACCAAGCACTTCTCCGAGTGCAAGAAGCATAGATCTAGTTGGCCAAACAAAACCCAAGACTCGGAGAGACTTACAAGGATATCAAATCATGCATATAAGAAATCAGCAAAGACTCAAATATAATTCATAGATAATCTGATCACAAATCCACAATTCATCAGATCTCGACAAACACACCGCCAAAGAGGATTACATCGGATAGATCTCCATGAAGATCATGGAGAACTTTGTATTGAAGATCCAAGAGAGAGAAGAAGCCATCTAGCTACTAAATACGGACCCGTAGGTCTGAGGTGGACTACTCACGAGTCATTGGAGAGGCGATGATGTTGATGTAGAAGCCCTCCAACTCCAAAGTCCCCTCCGGTAGGGCACCGGGAAGGATCTCCAGATGAGATCTCGTGGAAACGGAAGCTTGCGACGGCGGAAAAGTGTTTTCTTGGATGCCCTGATTTTTTGTGGGATTTTAGGGAATATATAGGCGAAAGACCTAGGGCACGGGAGCGCCAGGGAGGCCACAAGCCTGGTCGCCCCCCCCCCCTAGCCGCGGTGTCAGGGCTTGTGGGCTCCCTGTGGGCCTCCTGCCTTGGCCCTCAAGTCCCCCGATCTTCTTCTGTTCTAGAAAAATTTATTTCGGGGATTTTATTCTGTTTCGGCTCCGTTCCAAAATCAGATCTGAAAAGAGTCAAAAACACAGAAAAAACAAGAACTGGCACTTGGCACTGAATTAATAAGTTAGTCCCAAAAAAGATATAAAAGGTATATAAAACATCCAAAGTTGACAAGATAACAACATGAAACCATCAAAAATTATAGATACGTTTGAGACGTATCAAGCATCCCCAAGCTTAACTCTTGCTCGTCCTCGAGTAGGGAAGTGATAAAGAATGAATTTTTGATGCTTTCATGCTACCTAGCATAGATGTCCTTTGTAACTCCTCTTATGTGACGTGAATGTTCAGATCCATTAGATTCAAAACAATAGTTTGCTATTGATGTGGAGACAATAATCCTTCAAGCAAACTAGCAAGGTAATCATGAACTTTCAAAGTAACAAGGCCAAAAGAAAGCTATCCCTACAAAATCATATAGTCTGGCTATGCTCTATCATCCTTGCACAACGAATTTAAATCATGCACAATCTCGGTATTGGCCAAGTAATTGTTTTCACACCTTTACTTTCTCAAACTTTTTCAACTCTCACGCAATACATGAGCGTGAGCCATGGTTTTAGCACTATAAGTGGAATTGAGTGTGGTGGAGGTTGCAAGGCCAACAAGGAGAAGATGGTCACATTGACTAGGCCTATCAACGAGCTATGGAGATGCTCATCAATAGATATCAATGTGAATGAGTAGGGATTGTCATACAAATGATGCACCAGAGCTAAGAGTATGTGAAAGCTCTTTAAGAAAACTAGTGGGTGTGCATCCAACTTGGTTGCTCACGAAGACCTAAGGAAATTTTGAGGAATCCTATCATTGGAATATACAAGCCAAGTTATATAATGAAAATTTCCCACTAGCTATATGGTGGTGACAAAACGAGAGACTCTCAATCATGAAGATCATGGTGCTTAATAAGCACAGGTGTGGAAAGATAGTAGCACTGTCCCTTCTCTCTTTTTCTCTCATTATTTTTTTTTTGGTGGGCTCTTTGGCCTCTCTTTTTTTGTGGGCATCTTTGGCCTCTTTTATTTCCTCACATGGGACAATGCTCCATCAATGATGATCATCACACTTACAACTCAAAACTTAGAGCAATGATGACTCTATATGGAATGCCTTCGGTAGTGTACCCTGACAATGATCTAGCATGGCATAGACATCAATGGAAACATCATGCTAGCTATCTTATGATCATGCAATGGCAATGTAAAAGTGGTGGCACATGTCATGGTGGTAGTTGCATGGCAATATATCTCGGAATGGCTTTGAAAAAGCCATAGTAGGTAGGTATGGTGGCTGTTTTGAGGGAGGCTATATGGTGGGTTTTGTGCACCGGCGAAAGTTGCACGGCACTGAAGAAGATAGTGATGGTGGAAGGTGAAAATGCCTCTAAACCATGGACTCAACATTAATCGTGAAGAACTCATATACTTGTTGCAAAAGTTTTAGTAGTAATCAAAACAAAGCATTCAACGTATACTCCTAGGGGAAGGGTTGGTAGGTATAAACCATCGTGCGATCCCGACCGCCACACAAAGGATGACAATCAATAGACTAATCATGCTCAGACTTCATCACATAGCGGTTCACCATACGTGCATGCTGCGGGAATCACTAACCTCAACACAAGTATTTCTAGATCCACAACACCTTACTAATATAACTTTAATATTACCACAACCACAACTCAAAACTAATTGAGATGAATCAAACTTCTCTAACTATTCAATGCACATGAAGGTGGAAGTTTTCATATCCCTTTGGATAACTACCCCTTTTGAGACTACTTTCATAGCATAGATCAACTACCACGCCACGCGCTTCCGTGCTCTAAAAGATAGAAGTGAAACACACAGAGAAAAATCAACTAGCTCAAAAGATATAAGTGAAACACATGTGAGCTGAATTGTCTAACCAAAGGATATAAGTGAAGCTCGACAAAATCACGGTGAGTGCATGTCTCTCTCTCTCTCTAGGTGTGCAGCAAGGAAGATTGTGACACAACAAAAATAAAAGACTCCTACTATACAAGACGCTCCAAGCAAAACACATAACATGTGGTGAATAAAAATATAGCCCCAAGTAACGTTACCGATGGATTGAAGACGAAAGAGGGGATGCCTTCCCGGGGCATCCCCAAGATTAGGCTTTTTCAGCATCCTTCAATCAACTTTGGGTGCCTTGGGCATCCCCAAGCTTGAGCTCTTGCCACTCATTATATCTTTGTCCATAAGAACTTCACCCAAAACTTGAAAACTTCACAACACGAAACTTAAACAGAAACTCGTGATATCAGTAGTATAAGAAAGCAAACCACCACTTCCTTAGGTACAGTATCAAACTTAAATTCTACTTATGTTGATGTTGGGTTACTGTATTTTCAATATTCCATGGCTAATACCCCCCGATACTATCCATAGTTTCATCAAAATAAGCAACCAACTCAACAAAAAACAGAATCTGTTAACAGCAAACCAGTCTGTAGCAATCTGTATACTTCGTATACTTATGGTACTTCAAAAATTCTGAAAAATTATGACAGTCTGGAGAATTTGAGTAGCAATCAGCAGCAAAAATAATTAACTCAAAAGCTCTTACAGAATAAAAATGAAAATTCTTTTCGCGAGCAGAAAGTTTCTGTCTTTTCCAGCATGACCAAACGATCATCCCCAAGACTAATCATAACGGTTTCACTTGGCACAAACGCAAAAGAAACACAAAAAACACAATCATAACAGAATTATGAAAGTGTGGAAAACACAAAACAGAAATAAAAAGGATAGATTCGTTGGGTTGCCTCCCAACAAGCGCTATTGTTTAACGCCCTTAGCTAGGCATAAGGCGATGGAATCACGTATAGTCATCTTTGGTGCTCAAACCATAAAAAGTGTGATCATTTATCATCTTAGGATCTTCATCTTTATTGGATGAATCACCACTAGCTTTAGGAACAAAAACAGACTTGACGGTCTTTTTGAGAGTGAGATTTGGAGTATTTTGCTCAGCGGCAAAAGCAGAACCCAAGTTGGTTATGACATCTTCTAGTTTGCCAATTCTAGAGGAATCATTAACTATAGGTTTCTTCTCCCTTAAATTTTTCATAACCATTCCCACTTTAGATCCGTACTGAGTAATTTGATTGTGGATCTTTCTATCCAAACCCTCAATAGGTTCAATTGTGGCAATTTTGTTTTCAATAGCGTCAAGCCTTTGCATCACGTGTTCCAAGGTCAAGGTAGTTTCATTAACCATGAGCGGGGGTGAGCCTACCAAATTCATGATAGCTCCATAGGAGTCAATAGTATGGCTCCCCAAAAAATTCCCGCCTACGATGGTATCAAGAATATACCAATTCCAAGGAGAGATTCCAACATAAAAACTGCGAAGAAGAATGGTAGTGGATTGCTTACGAGTAGATCTACTTTGAGCATTGCAAATCCTGTACCAAGCGTCCTTTAAATTTTCTTCCTCATTCTAACTTCATTCTTAGGGGTATCGTTTGGAGTGGTGGGTCTAGCCATTGATGGACTATCCCACACACAAACGAGCAGGAAGTAAGCGAGTGAAATGGGCAAAAGAGAACGGCAAAAAGGCAAATGAAAATGGCAAAGGAGAAAGGCAAATGAAAACGACAAATGTGAAGTGGGGGAGAGGAAAATGAGAGGCAACTAGCAAAAAAGGTAAATGCAAGAGATGATTTTGTGACACTTACTTGGATAGATCTTGGCTTGATCTCTCCCCAGCAACGGCGCCAGAAATACTTCTGCTACGGCAACAAAAGACCTTCCCTGGCAACGGCGCCAGGAATCCTTATGCTACGGGCTACGCCTATAGGGACTTCCTTAGCAAGTATGCAAAGGATTCCCCCGCGGCCTTGGAGCCTTGTGTTGGTGTTCCCTTGAAGAGGAAAGGGTGATGTATCACAGCGGCGGTAAGTATTTCCCTCAGTTTGAGAACCAAGGTATCAATCCAGTAGGAGGATCACGTCAAGTCACAAGTACCTGCACAAACACAAAGAGCTTGCACCCAAGGCTATGAAGGGGTTGTCAATCTCTTATAGATTGTTTGCAAAGTGAGAACTGAAAGCAAAAAAGGTAAACAAAACAAAGTAAAAGTAAAAGTGGAGACGATAGTTGTGAATAGACCCGCGGTCCGTAGTGTTCACTAGTGGCTTCTCTCATGAAAGCAAGTAGACGGTGGGTGAACGAATTACTGTCGAGCAATTGATAGAACCGTGCAAAGTCATGACGTTATCTATGGCAATGATCATATCTATAGGCATCACGTCCAAAACAAGTAGACCGATACTTTCTGCATCTACTACTATTACTCCACACGTCGACCGCTATCCAGCATGCATCTAGTGTATTAAGTTCATAAGAACAGAGTAACGCCTTAAGCAAGATGACATGATGTAGATGGACAATCTCAAATCTATGATGAAAGCCCATCTTGTTACCCTTGATGGCAACAACATGATGCGTGCCTTGTTGCCCCTTCTGTCACTGGGAAAGGTCACCGCATGGTATGAACCCAAAACCAAGCACTTCTCCCATTGCAAGAATCATAGATCTAGTTGGCCAAACAAAACCCAAGACTCGAAGAGACTTACAAGGATATCAAATCATGCATATAAGAAATCAGCAAAGACTCAAATATAATGCATAGATAATCTGATCACAAATCCACAATTCATCGGATCTCGACAAACACACCGCCAAAGAGGATTACATCGGATAGATCTCCATCAAGATCATGGAGAACTTTGTATTGAAGATCCAAGAGAGAGACGAAGCCATCTAGCTACTAACTACGGACCCGTAGGTCTGAAGTGGACTACTCACGAGTCATTGGAGAGGCGATGATGTTGATGTAGAATCCCTCCAACTCCAAAGTCCCCTCCGGCAGGGCACCGGGAAGGGTCTCCAGATGAGATCTCGCGAAACGGTAGCTTGCGGCGGCGGAAAAGTGTTTTCGTGGATGCCCTGATTTTTTCTGGGATTTTAGGGAATATATAGGCGAAAGAGCTAGGGCAGGGGAGCGCCAGGGAGGCCACAAGCCTGGTCGCCGCGAGCCCCCCCTGGCCGCGGCATCACGGCTTGTGGGCTCCCTGTGGGCCTCCTGCCATGGCCCTCAAGTCCCCCGATCTTATTCTGTTCTGGAAAAAATTATTTCGGGGATTTTATTCCGTTTGGACTCCGTTCCAAAATCAGATCTGAAAAGAGTCAAAAACACAGAAAAAACACGAACTGGCACTTCGCACTGAATTAATAAGTTAGTCCCAAAAAGATATAAAAGGTATATAAAACATCCAAAGTTGACAAGATAACAGCATGAAACCATCAAAAATTATAGATACGTTTGAGACGTATCACCCGTTGAGTTAGTATGGATCAAGACTGGGATTTGTCACTCCGTGTGACGGAGAGGTATCTCGGGGCCCACTCGGTAATACAACATCACACACAAGCCTTGCAAGCAATGTGACTTAGTGTAAGTCATGGGATCTTGGATTACGGAATGAGTAAAGAGACTTGCCGGTAAACGAGGTTGAAATAGGTATGCGGATACTGAAGATCGAATCTCGGGCAAGTAACATACCGAAGGACAAAGGGAATGACATACGAGATTATATGAATCCTTGGCACTGAGGTTCAATCGATAAGATCTTCATACAATATGTAGGATACAATATGGGCATCTAGGTCGCGCTATTGGATATTGACCGAGGAGTCCCTCGGGTCATGTCTACATAGTTCTCGAACCCGCAGGGTCTGCACGCTTAAGGTTGCGCGATGTTTTATGCATATTTGAGTTATATGGTTGGTTATCGAATGTTGTTCGGAGTCCCGGATGAGATCACAGACGTCACGAGGGTTTACGGAATGGTTCGGAGACGAAGATTGATATATAGGTTTGTCTCATTTGATTACCGGAAAGTTTTCGGGCATTACCGGGAATGTACCGGGAGTGACGAATGGGTTCCGGGTGTTCACCGGGGGGGCCATCCCACCCGGTGGAAGCCCATAGGCCTTAGGGGTGCCGTACCAGCCCTTAGTGGGCTGGTGGGACAGCCCAAGAGGCCCTATGCGCAGGAGAAGAAAAAATCAAATGAAAAATAAAAAAAAGGGGAAGTTGGAAGGAAGGGAAGGACTCCACCTTCCAATCCTAGTTGGACTAGGATTGGAGGAGGACTCCTCCTCCCCCCCTTCTGCCGACCCCTTGAGGCTCCCTTGAGCCTCAAGGCAGGTACCTCCCCCTCCCTCCTATATATACTGAGGTATTAGGGATGATTTGAGACAATTTTGCCACGGCAGCCCGACCACATACCTCCACGGTTTTTCCTCTAGATCGTATTTCTGCAGAGCTCGGGCGGAGCCCTGCTGAGATAGATCATCACCAACCTCCAGAGCGCCGTCACACTGCCGGAGAACTCATCTACCTCTCCTTCTCTCTTGCTGGATCAAGAAGGCCGAGATCATCGTCGAGCTGTACGTGTGCTGAACGCGGATGTGCCGTCCGGCACTAGATTGGAGCGGATCGTGGGATGGATCGCGGGACGGTTCGCGGGGCGGATCGAGGGATGTGAGAACGTTCCACTACATCAACCGTGTTTCTTAACGCTTCCTGTTGTGTGATCTACAAGGGTACGTAGATCGGAAATCTCCTCTCGTAGATGGACATCACCATGATAGATCTTTGTGCGCGTAGGAAAATTTTTGTTTCCCATGCGACGTTCCCCAACAGTATCTACCTGCCGTTCCAAGTAAATTTGCATGTGTGTGACAGCCCGACGCCGACGTTCCAGAAGATTCCCCCTTTATTTCCATTTCTGTCGTGTGGTTAGTTTTATTTGTTGCATCATCATTTAGTTTGCATCATGGCATCTTGCATCATCTGTTGCATGTGTGTGTTTTGAGTTGTGAGTGCTTCAAGTGCTCTCAGAGACTTTAGTGCAATAGGAAACTCCTCTCTCATGTCCTCATTCTATTGAGGCAATTCCAGTTTCTATTTTTTGCCTAAATAAAATGTTCCTCCTCTTTTAAAAATATTTCTATTATTTTTGGGGCAACCCTCTGGTTTTAACTTTGTTTTTTTCTCCATTTGTTTTATTTAAAAACCAGCGCCTAATTTTATATAAAAAGCGTTTTATTTTTATTCTTCAAAAAAGAGCCCAATCTATTTTTATAGTTGGAGCATGTTTAAGGATCCCAAAAGTATTTTTGTTTTAGTTAAATTCTTTTTCTTTTGGTTGTGGTTTCTTTTTTTTAAAACCGGCTATTTTATTTTTGTGCAAGACATTTTATTTTAGCGGGAGAGAGAAGCCCAGACGAAGCCAAGTTGGGCCAAGGCCCAACCGAGTCCCGCTAGCCCTAGCGAACGAGCAACTCTGCTCGATCCCTTCTCCTCTCTCGTCCCTCTCCTCCCGTCAGCCCTGATTCCCCCTCATGTCTACATCCACCCCGCGCCGCCGGCCTCAGCTGCCCCGCCGCCAGCTCCTTCCGCTAGCCGCCTTCCCGCGCTCCGACCTCCCGTCGCTGCTGGTGCCACCCCTGGTCAGCCTCGACCGAGCCCGTCCTCCCTTGGCCCCGTGCTCCCCGTGCCCCAGCGCCTCGTCGCCCCACCACCGCGAGGAGCTCCAGCCGCTGACGCTACCTGTCGCAGGTAGGACCTCGCCTATCCTCTTCCTTCCTCTTTCTGCTCTCCTTCCTCCCGTTACTTCTCTCTCACTCCTCTCCCTCGAGCAGGACCTCCATGGACACCAAAGGAGCTCTCTGCCATGGCGCGTCGGAAGTCCCTCATCTCCAGTGCCTCGCGGAGACCTTCTCAGCACCGAATCCGGCCCGGATGCCCCAGACCCCGACCTCCCTCTCGCGTTCCGAGCGCTCCTGCCGCCGTGTCCCCACGCCGGAGCCGCGCACGCGCATCGCTGCCCCTGTGTCCCAGCGCCGACAGCGCCTCATGCATGCCTGCTTGCTGTTGCCTGGCCACGCTGTTGAGTACCCCTGCTGTCGTTGTTGCTAGCTGATGCCTGCTGCTTGCTGTTGATGCTATGTCGCTGGTGCATGCTTGCGTTGCTTGCTTGCTGCTTGCTGCCGTCGGTGTTTGCTGCTGCTGCTTGCTGCCGCTGATGCTAGTTGCTATTGCTAGCTTGCTGCCGCCACCGATGCTTGCTGCTATGCCTGCTTGCTGTTGCACCTGCTGTCGCTGTTGCTAGCTGATGTTGTGCCTGCTGCTTGCTGTTGTTACTTGCTGTCGTTGCTGCTTGATGTTGCTAGCTGCCGTCGCTGTAGATGATTGTTGTTGCTATTGCCTATAGCTGCTGCGTTGCTTGCTGCTCTTGCTGTGCCCGCTTGCTTGCTGTTGCTTGCTTGTGTTAGCTGCTGCTGTACCATTCCCGCCTGCCGTGGGTCGACGACGAATTCGCCGAGCACCACGTCTTCCTCGACGTCGCCGAAGAACCGTGTTCGACTACCGATGAGAAGACCCGTCTTCCGTCGCCTAGAATACGAATACCGATGAGAAGACCCGTCTACCGACGCAGGTGAACGACTATCGTCGACGAGTCCGTGTACGACTACTTCCACGACTTCCACGACGACCGTTGGTCTCCTTCTCCGAACCGATCCGCTTCGAATCGCACGCTTCAAAGGTATACCGATGAGACGTGTCGTGTAACGAACGAATGTGATATATGAGTTGTATCGTGTGTTGCACCGTATGTTGGCCGTTGCACGTTGTGTTCCTCTTTTGTTGTGCCCTGACACATGGGAACCCGGTAGCGGGATCACCCCATTCTTTATTTAGCGTTCCCGCACATGCTCCCTATTCGTTGACTCCGATATCTCGACGAGTTACCGGGATAGGAACGTTGCCGTTGCATCATTTCCGTCTTGCCGCCATGGTTCCTTCTCGCTCGCCGTGGCGACACATGTTTCTTTCTCTTCTTGCCATGGTGTTGATGAACTTGCATGCATGACACATTCATGACATATATCGTGTGTTGCATGCCTCTTGTGTCGTAGCTCCGTTCTATGCTCCGCGTGTTAACCGACTAGGATGCCATGTAGGATCACCGCTTCACCCCCTAGCCATGTTAACAACAATTTAAAATTGTCATGTAAATAATCGGGAGTGAACTAAATAATTAACGTGGAGTTTCGTTGATATGCAACTCGTTGCATATCGAGCTTCACTTAATGTGTAGTGTTTGCGTGAGGTGAATTGCCATGACATGCCTTGCATCATTGATCTGATCATGCATCATATTAGGTTGTGCATCATGTTGTGCATCGTGTGGTGAATATCTGTGTTGATGTTTGTTTCCGGTTTGCTCCGTCTCGATAGAGTTCCGCAAGCGTGTCGGAATGTGAGGACCCGTTCGACTACATCGGGTCGACTGCTTCACGGAGTTATTCTTCTTCCGAGCGGGATCTCAGGAAAGATGACCATTTCCCCAGATACCATTACTATCATTGCCATGCTAGTTTATCGCTTCTATCGTTTATGTATCGTTGCCTACCACTTGTTAAATATCAGCCTCTCAACAATGCCATGATTACCTTCAACCTGTTCGACCTAGCAAACCACTGATTGGCTATGTTACTGCTTGCTTAACCATGTTGTTAGCGTTGCTAGTTGCAGGTGCAGATGCTTCCATGTGATAACATGGGTCCCTTGTCATATCACGATATTAATGATATTTAATTTTAATGCACCTATATACTTGGTAAAAGGTGGAAGGCTCAGCCTTTCTAGCCTGGTGTTTTGTTCCACCTTTGCCCCCTTAGTTTTCGGCTACCGGTGTTATGATCCATAAACGAGCGCTCCTAACACGATCGGGGATGTTATAGGGAGCCCCTTGATAATTCGTTTTAGATTAAAGCTGGTCTGGCAAGGCCCAACTTTGGTACTACATTTTCCTAATAACTAATGAACTGCATAGGGAGTAATTAACCCGAGGAAATTTAATCAACCCCCGGGCCAGTGCTCCTCATGAGTGTTGGCCCCACCAGAGCGATGTCCGGCGCCCCTCTGGTCACCCGGAGGTTTAGCGATCCCGACGTCTAGCTCATCTGTCGTGTCCTGAGAACGAGGTACGCGACTCCTATCGGGATCGTCGGCACGTCGGGCGGCCTTGCTTTAGTTTCATCTTTGACGGAATATCTTGTGCATCGTGATTCCGATGATGCTTTGGGTAATCTCAGAGTTCAGGTTTTTCCACTAGGGAATCCGACGAGATCGCGAGCTTCGTGATTGAGGATTTCTATGCGGCTTGTGGTAATTTGTGATGGACTAGTTGGAGCACCCCTGCAAGGTTAAATCTTTTTGGAAAGTCGTGCCCGCGGTTATGTGGCAACGTGGAAGCTTTGTTTAACACTGGTTCTAGATAACTTGAAGTTAACTTAATTAAAACTTGCCAACTGTGTGCGTAACCGTGACTGTCTCTTTCGTGAGTTCCTTCTCCGATCGAGGATACGGTGGGGTTATGTCTGACGTAGGTAGGTGTTCAGGATCATTCATTTGATCATTAGTAGTTCACGTCCGCTATGCATAGATCATCCCCCTCTTATTTCTTGTACTCGTAAGTTAGCCACCATATATATATATATGCTTAGTCGCTGCTGCAACCTCACCACTTAACCATGCCTCACCCATTAAGCTTTGCTAGTCTTGATACCTTTGGAAATGAGATTCCTGAGTCCCCTGTGGCTCACAGATTACTACAACACCAGTTGCAGGTACAGGTAAAGGTTACTTGACGCGAGCGCGTTCATTGTTCATTTGGAGTTGCTTCTTCTTCTTCATCATCATCGATCTAGGATGGGTTCCAGGCCGGCAGCCTGGGATAGCAAGGATGGACGTCGTTCTTCTTTTCTCGTTTGTTTTCGTCCGTATTCGGACCCTGCTCTTACTCTTGATGATTATGTAATGTACTGATGTGACTCTGATGTAGCTTGTGGCGAGTGTAAGCCAATTCTATTATATATCTCTTCTTTTCAGTACATGTACTTGTAACGATATCCATTCTTGCGACACGACGAGATGCGCTTCTATCCCTGACGAGGCCCCCGTGCCAAATTGAGGATAGGGTCGCATCTTGGGTGTGACAAGTTGGTATCAGAGCAGTACCGACCTAGGAGCCCCTTGATTGATCGAACTTGGCTGAGTCGAGTCTAGTGAAAAACTACTTTGAGTCTAGTTATATATCGGAGAGTAGGATTCTTTTTTCTCCTCTTATATGCTCTCGTGAGGAATCTTGACGTAATATTTAATTCTACTGCTCTTCTCACTCAAAAAAAATTTAGGATCACGTGGATATTTTAGGAATCTATATGATGCCGATGTGACGGAGTTCTGTCTTGGTGCCTCCTATCTGCTTTGAGTTTCAGGGGAGTTGAGCTCGAGGGGATTCTTGAGCACATCGTTATCATTCAGATTTCTTAGTATCTCAGAACGAAGGATGTTCGTAATTGCTTCAATACTAGTAGTGGCGAGATAACCCCGATGTCCTCAGTATTGGTGCAGATTGTTCGGGAGTACTGCCATACTTTGTATCATTGTGATCACGAGGGTCTGTTGTAGATGAAGGTCTGAGATTCTAGTTGTGTGTTGACGGATGTGATACAGGTGACGGGTTAGTATAGGAGTTGTGTGATATTACTCCTTGTATCCGTGTACCAGATTGCATGACCGGATATTTCGGGAATTCTTAGGTGGGAATTCAAGTAGTTACTTATAGGATGATCTTCCAACAAATTTGTGTTGCTTCGATGTCAAGTGGTGATTTCAGACCTTTCCAAGAGGTGTTCTCATATTTTTATGTGAATGCTAATCCTTTTGCTTAATCAGTTGTCTTGTCAATTCTTGTTAACCGGAGTCGTCATGTTAATTCCTTTTTAACCGGTGTGCTTCTCTTCAGTGAATTCAATCCTATTTAATTTTTGCAAGATCATTCTCTCATTTTATTCCGGAGTTCATCTCATCTAGCCCAAGTTGTCTTTGTTTTTCCCCACCCTCCCGCCCTTTTTCTCAGTGATTCAAATTTCATCCAAGAGTTTTCTTTTCATTATGCTTCCGCTGTTTGTTCTTTTCTCTCTTATCCGGTGATTCATTGTGAAGATTCTCAGGAGATTCGTGTCATATTTATTCATTCTTATCATCTTTTCCGGTGAATTCAGTTCAAGCTATCCGTGTTCACTATATCCTATTCATCCCTGTAATTCTTTCCTATGTTGGAAATTCTTGTCAGTCTTCTTGTTATTCATTCCTCTCTTTTCTATCCGGAGCATTGAAGCTATCTTATAAGTTCTTGTTTCCAATCTTTTAATTATTTCGAGGTTCTCAACCTCATCTAGTTCTATTCATACCGGTGCAATATCTCTCTTCTAAGCAATCTTTTCTAACGGTGATTTCTTTGAGTGGGCCCATAACCCACAGGTTCTTTCCCAGGGTCTTTCCTCGCTCTTTTTTCATCTTTTCCAGAGACCTCTAAATCTTTTCAACTATGACGTAAGTATGATTTTCATCAGTCATATCCCTTCTTCAAGATCTATTTCAATTAATTCATTCTTTGGCTCAACCTTTCATTCTTCATTATTCCGGAGTGTCTCATTAATTCTTGGTGTTGCTCTCGTCATCATTCTCAGCTTGCAATTCGAAGGAGTGTTTCTCTCAAATCTTGGTCCGTTCTTTTGAAAATTCATCATTTCAGCTTTCTGCCATCATCTTATTTGTTCCAATCATGAGTGATTCATTTCTTGCTATCCGGTGCATTTTTGAGTTGTTTTTATTCGATCCTCTGAACGCCATCATTTCAGAAGACTCTTCGTTCTCAATCATTCAAAGGAGGATACCATCCTATCATACTACATCATAGTCATCTCAACATTCATGTGGGAACAAGACAAACCATTATAAGCTCCTAGCTAAGTAAGCATGGCATAAGCAACTATGATCTCTAAGTTGTCATTGCAAACATGTTTCTGTCACAACAAAGCTGAATCAGGCATGATGAGCTAGTCATATTTACAAAAACAAAATAGAACGAATTCATACCAGCTTTTCCAGGCTCATTCACTTCATCATATATCGTCATTATTGCCTTTCACTTGCACGACCGAATGATGTGAACAATAATAAGAGTGCTAGTGCATTGGACTATGCTGGAATCTGCAGGCAAACAGAAAGGAGAAGACAAAGTAATATGGTTCTTTGAAAGCTAAACAGGTATGCATGCAAGAGCCACTAAACATTGTAACCATTATCTTCTACCTTGACCCAAAGAAAAAGAAAACTATCTACACGGGAAAGCTCCCAACAAGCAAAAGAAGAAAAAGGAAAATCTTTTTGGGTTTTCTCAAACTAGACTGACACACGAAAAGAAAACGAGAGAAAAAATAAACTAGCATGGATGATACAGTGGCAAAGTGTGAACACCGGCTAACAAAGTGAAAGCATAAGCAAGAATGTAAAGTCAGTGAGAACACGTACTCCCCCAAGCTTAGGCTTTTGGCCTAAGTTGGTCTACTCCCAAGGAGGGAAATAACCAGCTCGGGGGTACTTCGGAGTGGACTGAGGATGCCACTGCTGTGTGAGCTCCTCTGGCTCCCACTGATAAACTGGCGTCTGGTACTCGACTGGTGGCTCGGGCACGGGCACTTGTGGTTGGGCCAAGCCCCAATATGCGTAGATGTCCGAGGGCATAATAATGTACCTGCCTGCATGAAGATTGAACAAAGAAGGAGCAGACAAAGTAATAGTCTCACGAGTACCCTGACTAAACACCAGGTTATAAATCATCCTTCTATTTATATCTCTATCAAGAAAGTCATGGCGAACCATGCTATCGTAATCTAGATATCTCTCAGGAAGAAGAATCTCTTCTTCCTCGTCCAGTCTAATAGGCATCTCAAAGTGTCTAGGAAGACGAGTAGCATAGATACCTCCATAGACAACACCTTTAGAACGGTTCAGGTTCAACCGTTGAGCTACTATAGCACCCAAGCTATAAGTTTTATCGTTATAAAAGACTTCGCGCAAGACCGCAAGATCAGGGGAACTAAGCGACCCAGCTTTCCCACGGCCAATCAAACATTTTCCCACAAATAGTGAGAAGTACCGAAGCACGGGAAAGTGTATGCTAGCAGCTCTAGCGCAAGACACTCCTCTCTCCTCTCCTATAGCAATTGTATCGATGAAAGCTTCCAAGTCCCGTGGACGAGGTTCATGAATATCCCCAACGTAAGGTAATTTGCAAACATTGCAAAAATCCTTGAGTGACATGCGCTGGGGGATATCATAAAGTTTAAACTCAACCATAGGAGGATTCTTCCTCGGATAGAACTTAAAGCTTTGTACGAAGATATTAGTGAGGAGGAGGTATTGCGGACACTTATCTTCAACGAAGGCGGTAAGGCCTGCTGTAACGACCAAGATGCGGTCCTTTCCGATCTGGGGGTCGAGGCCCCCGAATAGGAAAGAAGCGCATCTAAGTGTTTTGCAAGCAAGTAAACATAGCACATAATAATAAATAAAGTAGACAATCTGGGGTTCAATTGTCTTCTTATTAAAATACAGAGTACAATGCAAATACAAACAAGGTAGTTCCGGTACGGACTACAAAACAAGGAAAATGCTATGCTACCCGCTGCAGGCCCACGATTACGACCACGGCTCATTCCTCTGGATAGTTCACGTAAAGGCGATCTGTCTCCTCGTCGTACTGCCACGCCAGCTGGGTGCCGTCGGGATCATCTGCCTCTGGGGTACCTGTACCTGCTGGGAGTTTCGGAGGAATCCGTGAGTCATGGGGACTCAGCAATCTAAGACCCTGGTGCCAGATCTAGTCATGTCATTGGGTAAGGAAGGGGTGAAGTGTTTCGGGCTGCTGCATCCTAAGGTTGAATAAGTGGCTAGCTTACGCAAAAGAAGAAGTGACAGTGTTCTATGCTAACGGTCGTGAGTACTTGATCAGAAAGTGATCCTGAACACCTACCTACGGCATTCATAACCCCGCCGTGTTCCCGATCGGAGAGAGATCTCCGAAGGGACAGTCACGGTTACGCACACAGTTGGCATATTTTATTAGTTAATTTTTAAGTTTTCTAATACCGGATGTTAACAAAATATTCCAAGTTGCCACATAACCGCGGGCACGGCTTTCCGAAAGATTAAACCCTGCAGGGGTGCTCCAACTAGTCCATCACAAACGAACACAGGCCGCAAAGTCATCCTCTATCACGAATCTCGTGATCTCGTCGGATTCCTTAGAGGAAAACCTCAACTCTGGGGTAAACCAAAGCCTCACCAGGATTCCTATACGCAAGATATACCGCTAAGGCAAGACAAGGCCAGCAGGACCTCCCGACGTGTCGACGACCCTGATAAGAGCCGCGTATCTCAGTCTCAGGACACGCCGGATGAGTCACACTACAGGTATACCAAACCTCAGGTTGCCCTGTGGTGGCCCCATAGTCTGCCCAGTTTGGACCAACACTCATGAGGAGCACTGGCCCGGGTTGTTGATTAAGAAACCTCGGGGTAGCTATTCCCTATGCAGATTTTTATTAAGTGATTAGCAAATAGTACCAATGTTGGGTCCTGCCGGACAAGCCTTAACACTACGCGATTTATCAAGGGGGTCCCCATAACAACCACGAACGTGTTAGGAGCGATCATTATGGAATCAAGCACCGGTAACCGGTAACTAAGGCGGCAATAACGGAACAAGACACCCGGCAAAAGGCTAGGCCTCCCGTCATTTACCAAATATATAGATACATTAATTAAATACCAGAAATTAATATAATGATATCAAGCTCATGGCAACTCATGAGTGAAAAACACCTGCAACTAACAATGCTAACATTAGTAGCTGAGCAAGCCAACCTAGCCATGCAAATTTGCTAGGAAAGAGTAAGGTGTTTGGGCTCATGGCATATGAAGAGGCAATATATTTTCAGTGGTAGGCAGCGAGCAATATGACGTGGAATCGAAACTAACATAACAAGTCTAGATATGGGATCAAGGTCATGTCATCTTGCCTGTGATATCCTCAGCTTGGAATGGTTCTGGATCGTCCTGCAAGTACTCTCCTGACTCCACGTAATCGGTCTCCGCTCCCGGTGCTACCCAACACAAAATGACAGCCAATGAACAGCAGCACCACAAAATGCAACAATCACATGATGCATGAGATGAAAGTTGAGCATGCACCACTATTTCTAACACTAGCACAAGCAAGAATAACTACAACAAGTTCCTGGTCAGAACTTTGCACTAAACCATTTGGACATGCATGGGAATTATATGAACAGATGCATCTCGTAAAAACGGTGCAAAACCATATAAAGAACTTTGCAAACTGAGCTACGGATCAACGGGAAACAACGAAACACGATATGAAGCCCTACGTGAAAGATTCATCACCACACACACAATTGGCACAAATCTGGTGTTCCCAGGTTGCCAAGACATATATTAACCCAACATGAATGAAATGGAGCAATTTAGAACACCCCAACAACAATTAAACACAAACTTTGAACAAAATGTCAAAACTACGCAATCTGCCAGTTTCTGCATCTTAGCTGTTTGTGAGCCACATGCAACATAGCTACAGGTCTTCAAACATGACAAATAATATATGTGCATGTTACCAACCAAGAACACTACCATCTCCAGCAAGAATCACAGCAAAAGGAATTAAACTCTAGAAGATACAAGGCCACAAACTTTCCCAAAACCATCAGTTCTCAGGGACTTAGTGAAAATTCCTGCACCTGAGTTTCTGTTTCTGTTCTGAAGCCTTTTAACAGCAACAAAAACACCAGCTACTGTACTCCAAATGACTTGAAAATTGACAGGAAGCTTCACAAACATACCAGGTTCAAAACACTAGCACTGAACTAAGTCCAGTTCTCAACATACTGACCAGCACAACCTTATCTACAGGGGAAGAAAATGTTTTCAGCATTCCAGACTTAGTGAAATTTTCAGAGTTCAAAAATCTGGAATTTTTCCAGCCACATGCCCACTTTGCCTAGGCCTAGTTTGCACACACAAGTTCCCAAGAGGTGTTTGACACCACTATGGTATTGAGCACAAACCCCTACAACTAACACACCAAGATCCATGCCTTTGGGCTCCATCTATACCATGGAGACAAAGCCCAAACTTTCAACAACATGAAATGCAAACCCATAAGGTAATCTTCTAAGATGGAAACACATAGGAGAGTTTCATGTGCACAATGACAAAGTGACATGGGGGTCCGAACCCCATGTTTGTGTCATGCACATCAACAACTCCAACACCACAATTCCTCTCAAGCACTAGCATCAAGCTCACACACAAGAAATCTTTATATAACAAGAGAGTATACACAACCCCCACATATGGGCATGTGATGGTGCACACTCTCACAAGCACCACTAGTATCTTCCTAGTATTCATGTCACCATCATTATGCAAACTACCACAACAAACCCCACCCTCACATGCTAACACAATAGCTATCTAGTGCTACTCCTCGCCTCAAGACAAGTGATGAGGGGGAGGCACCCACACCCCACTATATCAAGGCAAGATAATAAAATCTACAAGATCCCTTATACCACCTAAAACTCCCAAAGATGGGCTCCACAAGAGTAGCTAGTGCATCTTCTCCTTAAGGCACACACACAATTGCCACACATCACAAGTACCACTCCCACCAAGTGTTTACCAAGCTAGCAATACCACCTCTCCTTACTTGTAGGTGCACAACACACACACATATAGGGCCCTGTTCCCAACTACACTAGCAAGGAATAAAAAGATAAGACCCTCTTGCTGCCCAACACAAGGGAGGGAAAGTACAAAAAAAACAAACAAAGAAAATAAATAGGCAGCAAAGAAAAATAGCAAAACCCATGCCAGGGTCCCTGGGATTCGAACTAGGCACCTACTGGATTACCAGTCACCAACAAACCACTGCACTAGCTGCGCTGCTGGTGACAGGAACGAGACAGGAAACAGATACTTCCCTTGCTGGCCACTGAATATCAACAGAAACAAAAATTATGCCGAGAGGGGGAGTCGAACCCTGGACCTCTCATCAGGCACGCAGGAGGTTGACCATTGGGCTACGAATAGGATACTGATAGAGGGAAAATCCCATAACAGGTAAAGCTACTGACGCCGGCTCCTGTCTACAGCGAGCACACAGCGACAGAGAGCTTTCGCTACTGGCTTGCCGGCGATGCCAAGCGGCGCTGCCGGCGACGAGGGGGGTGTCCCTCTGGCCACGCGCTACCGACGAGGGGAGGAGGAAGCCCCTGGTACCACCCCTACCTCTAACAGCAACAAACTAACACTCGTACTCTGCACGTACACCCAACAACAGCCCCCTGACGAACGCCGGCAGAGAAGACGACGACCCCGCCGCGGATCGGGACCGGACCGAGGAGAAGGAAGCACTGGGCGGCGGGTCTCACCTTGGGGAGAAGAGGGGGCGCCGGACGGGACGGGGGACGCCGGAGGCGAAGAAGAGGAGCCACGCAGTTCGCCCGGTTCGCCCCGAAGACGGGGACGAGCTCGACGGGGGGGGGCCGCTCCTCGGGGTCCTAGCGCCGGGAATGGGACGCGGGGAGCCGCCCCGAGCCCCCGGACATGGCGGCCTAGCCGCCCGACGACTCCCGCGGAAGAGCCGGCAGCTCTCTCTTCGCTCTGCACTCTCTGCTACCTATGCACTCTCTGCTACCTACAGGAAGATTACCTGGGGAGGAAAGGAAGAGATGGAGGGGGAAGAAGGAGATGGCGGCGGCGGAAGGAAACCCTATTCGAGGGGGGGCTCGGACGCCCAGATTTATAGGGGCCCTCGGCGTCCGTGCCACGGCGACGTCAGTTCTCCCTCTCTCTCACGTGCTGACGGAAAGAAGAAAGCGGGGGAAGGAGAAGAAATGCCGTCAGAGAGGAGGGGGCTCGCCTGGGCTCCTCGTGCTGGAAGGGAGGCCTACTGGGCCAGCACGGGAGGAAGACCCACTGGGCCAGGGAAAATAAGAAACACACAGGAGGACTTCTATTTAGATAAACACACAAAAAATGCACACAGGGAAGAAAATACTACCCAAAATAAACTACTGGGATCAAGTTAAAAGGAAAAATCATGCTGGTCATAAGGAATTATGGCCCAATAGAAAAAAAATAGGAAGCTATATTCGGAGATGTTCGAAATAAATGCAAAACAGTAATTAACCTACTGTTTTGTATTTATTTACACCACCAAAATCAAAGAATCAAATCAGAAAAATTGCACCCCTTCATAAGCACATTTTTATCTTCCCACTAGACATTTTAGAAACATCTTTGAAAAAAAAAGGAATTTTGACAAGAATAGGAATAGGAGGGGAAAAGGAGTTTGAAAGCAAGAGCTTAAAAGACTAGCACTCACTCTTGCATCACACACCATTATCACATGCTCACAAGGTAGTGCAAAACCACCACTTAATCTTAGCAAGATCACATGCACTCACAACACCACAACACTACTCCTATTAAACTCAAATGCAACATGATCATGGCATGCAATCATAAGTATGGCAAGGAATGATATGTAATTCATGCATGCAAGGGAAGTAAGCACTAGGGAACACACATTAATTCAAAGCACAAAAGATATCCTCAAGATCTCTGACAAGGTGGCCCCACATGGAAGGTTACAAGAAAGGAAAGTCTACACTTGGGGCATTACACCTGCGTTCTCCACCAAGTGATAAAAGTCCTCATAAATTCCAGCGGCGCGTAAGAACACGTCGCTTGGCCACTCGCACGCTCGAACTTCTGCGACTCGAGGGACCAGATACTTGGGCTTCTTCTCACTCCCATCATCCTTGGGGTCACGGCTTGACGAGCCTCTTAAGAACCTCCTCATCTTTTCCCTTTTCTATCTCTGAAAATTTCTGAAATTTTTAGTGACTCTAAGGAAAAGTGAACAAGGCTCAACAAAACTCGTAGCAACTACTCCAACAAGTGCCTAGAGGCCATATTACGATCAAAACTACTTGGGACCAGCTAGAATTAGCATGCAAAGCTCAAGAACATGGTCACTAAGGCAGCAAAAATACACGGAGTATAAGGCACTAGAGCAAAAACTAATTGGACCAATGGAGGAGTCACTTACCAAGGAGTAATTTCCCCAAAATAGTTTGGAGAACGGTGATTTGAGCAAAGAGATCGAAAATCCCAGCAAGAGGAGCAAGAACACGGGTTTGAGCTGCGAAACAGTTTTTTCTGGAGGTAGGAGAACCAGATGAGAGCAAGAATGAGTGGAAAGGCTGCCTGTGGGCCCCACAAGCCTGGGTGGCACGGCCAGGGGGGTGCCCGCGCCCCAAGGGCTTATGGCCCACTGGTGCAGCCCCCAGACAAGCTCTTTGTCTCAGAGTTTTTCAAATATTCCAGAAAAAACATACTTGATTTTCAGGACGTTCGGAGAACTTTTATTTTCGGGGTACTTTTCTACCGGACGCTAAAACAGAAAACAGGGAAAACTAAACTAAATCTATCATTTTTCTTCTAAGTAACCTGAAGTGAAAGCTTGGAACGGAGGTTTTTGACTCCTTGATTCATCCATCTCATGGTCATCGAAAGAAAATCCGCCAATGAGGTTGATCAAGTCTCCTCGACAAACCTTTTCGAATCGCAAAAGAGAACGGAGAATTTTCGATAGTCGCTAGGTCACCTGAATGGGGATGTGTATTTCCCCAATAAGCAAATCACACTTCATCTTGACACGAGGAATAGGGCATTCAAAGCTCCCAATAAGAATCGATGAAGTCTTTTCAATAGCATTGATGCAATGTACTCGATATTGTTTCTTCAAAAAGTGCACCGTATGCTCATTACCGTTGACGTGGAAAGTGACATTGTCTTTGTTGCAATCTATAACAGCCCCTGCAGTGTTTAAAAAGGGTCTTCCGAGGATGACCGCCATGGCATCGTCCTTGGGAATATCCAAGATAACAAAGTCTGTTAAGATAGTGGTGTTAGCAACCACAACAGGCACATCCTCGCAAATGCCGATAGGGAAAGCAGTTGATTTGTCGGCCATTTGTAGAGAGATTTCAGTGGGTGTCAACTTATCCAGTTCAAGCCTATGATAAAGAGAGAGAGGCATAACACTAACACCGGCTCCAAGATCGCATAACGCAGTTCTAACGTAGTTGCCTTTAATGGAGCGAGGTATAGTCGGCACACCGGGATCACCTAGTTTCTTAGGAGTTCCACCCTTGAAGGTATAATTAGCGAGCATGGTGGAAATCTCAACCTCGCGTATCCTCCTCTTATTAGTCACAATATCTTTCATGTACTTAGCATACAGAGACATCTTGAGCATATCCGTCAAACGCATTTGTAGAAAGACAGGTCTAATCATTTCAACGAAGCACTCAAAATCTTCATCATCCTTTTTCTTGGATGGTTTGGGAGGAAAGGGCATAGGTTTCTGAACCCATGGTTCCCTTTCTTTACCATGCTTCCTAGCAGCGAAGTCATTCTTATCGTATCTCTTATTCTTAGGCTGTGGGTTATCAAGATCAGGTTCAATCTCCACATCCTTTTTATTGCTAGGTTGAGCATCATCATGAACATCAATATTGATATTATCATTAGGCTCATGTTCATCACCAGATTGTGTTTCAGCATCCGAGACAGAGGCATCGTTTGGACTCTCGGGTGTAGCAGCAACGGGGTTGCTAGCGTGCAGGTTCCTCTCATCTTTCTTCTTCTTTCTAGGATGACTAGGTGCATCAGTGCTAACTCCTTGAGAATCTTCTTCAACTCTCTTCGGATGACCCTCAGGATATAAAGGTTCCTGGGTCATTCTACCGCCTCTAGTGACCACTCTAACGGAATTGTCATTCAACTCGTTGAGCAAGTCATTTTGAGCTTTAAGTGCTTGTTCTACTTGAGTAGTAACCATAGAGGCATGTTTACTCAGAAGCTTAAGATCGTTGACATTTCTGTCCACACAATCACTTAAATGACTAAGCATACGAGCATTCTGTTCCAATTGTCTGCTAACATAATCATGGAAACTCTCTTGTTTGGCAACAAAGTTATAAAATTCATCCATGCATAAGCTAGCAGGTTTATCAAAAGGATTATCACTCTCATCAAACCTACCTAGAGAATTTACTTCTACTACCTGTATCGGGTTATCGAGACCATGGATCTCTTCGATAGGTGGTAGATTTTTGACATCTTCAGATTTAATGCCTTCCTCTCGCATAGATTTCTTGGCTTATTGCATATCTTCGGGACTAAGGAATAGAATACCTCTTTTCTTCGGAGTTGGCTTAGGAGGTGGTTCGGGAATAGTCCAAGCATTCTCATTGCACAAGATGTTATTCAGTAGAATCTCAGCTTCTTCTACAGTTCGTTCCCTAAAAACACTACCGGCACAACTATCTAGGTGGTCTTTGGAAGCATCGGTAAGTCCATTATAGAAGATATCAAGTATTTCATTCTTCTCAAGATGGTGATCAGGCAAAGCATTCAGTAGCTGGATAAGACTCCCCCAAGCTTGTGGGAGACTCTGTTCTTCAGCTTGAGCAAAGTTGTATTTTTCCCGCAGGGTAGCTTGCTTCTTATGGGCAGGGAAATATTTTTCAGAGAAGTAGTAGACCATATCCTGGGGGCTACGCACACAACCGGGAGCAAGAGAAGTGAACCAGGTCTTAGCATCATCCTTTAGCGAGAAAGGAAATAGCTTGAGCATATAGTAGTGGCGGATCTTTTCCTCACTAGTGAATAGTGTGGCTATATCGTGCAGTTTGGTAAGATGGGCTACAATCGTTTCAGACTCATAACGGTGGAAAGGACCAGATTCGACCAGAGTGATTAACTCAGGGTCGACAGAGAATTCATGATCCTTATCGGTCGCAAAGATAGGTGAAGTGGCAAACTTCGGGTCGTATTTCATCCTAGCGTTCAAAGATTTTTCTTTCCACTTGCGCAGTAAATTCTCAACATCATAGCTATCCTTACGCGCAAGAAAATCCTCAGCTATCTCTCCCTCCATAACATAACGTGTATCAGGCATATCAGGCAATTCAGGCATAGGAGAGCTAGTTCTAGCAGGCAAAATAGCAGGTTCTACTTCAATAGTATCAGCAGTTTCAGAAGTATCATCACATCTAGCACCAACTCTAGCAATTTATGCATCAAGGAATGCACCAAGTGTCAAAGCAGTATTAGGCATAGCATCATCAGGCATAGTATCAAGCATAGCATCATCAGGCATAGTATCAAGCATAGCATCATCAGGCGTAGCATCAAGCATAGCATCATGGGCAGCAGAAGTAGCATCATCAAGCACAAGCGACATATCAAGATTTCTAGCAGGAGGCGATGTCGCAAACTTACTCATAACTGAAGGTGAATCAAGTGCAGAGCTAGATGGCAGTTCCTTACCTCTCCTTGTAGTGGAAGGCAAGATTTCAGTTCTTGGCTCTTTCGGATTCCTCATAGTGACCAGCAGACGTCAATCCCAAGTGACTCGGAGAATATAGTTGTGCTTCCCCGGCAACGGCGCCAGAAAAAGCCTTGATGACCCACAAGCGTATGGGATCGCAGCAGTTTTCGAGGGTAGAGTATTCAACCCAAATTTGTTGGTTCGCCAAGGGAAGTGAAAGAATATTCTCAAGTATTAGCAGTTGAGTTTATCAGATTCAACCACACCTGAAAGATTAATGTCTGCAAGCAAAGTATCAGTAGTATGATAACAACGGTGCCAGAAACGATCTGTTGACGGCAGACTATTCCTAACTGTTGTATCAATGGCACCAGAAAAAGGTACGTTGACGAGCAACTATTCTTCCCCGACAACAGTGTTGGAAAAGATCTTGCAACGAGTAACAGCGAAGTAGCAAGGAACGGCAATAGCAGCAGCAGCAAAGTAACAACAGTAGAACAGTAGTAGCAAAGTGGCCCAATCCCTTTTGTAGCAAGGGACAAGCCTAGGCAAAGTAACATAGCAAGGACCAGTAGTAAAAGACTCGTAGGTAGTGGATCGGTGATGGATGAGTATGACGGATGTGATTCATCATGTAACAGCTATAACACGGAGAGATATGTAACTAGCTCCCATTCGTCAATCTAATGTAGGCATGTATTCCGTATGTAGTCATACGTGCTTAGGGAAAAGAACTTGCATGACATCTATTGTCCATCCCTCCCATGGCAGCGGGGTCCTAATGGAAACTACGGAATATTAAGGTTCTCCTTTTAATAAAGAACCGGACCAACGCATTAACACGCGGTGAATACATGAACTCCTCATACTATGGTCATCTTCGGGAGTGGTTCCGGCTATTGTCACTCCGGAGTTGCCGGGTCATAACACATAGTAGGTGACTACAACTTGCAAGATAGGATCTAAAACACACATATATTGGCGACAACATAATAGGTTCAGATCTGAAATCATGGCACTCGGGCCCTAGTGACAAGCATTAAGCATAGCCAAGTAGTAGCAACATCAATCTAGAACATAGTGGATACTAGGGATCAATCCCCGTCAACAACTAACTCGATTACATGATAGATCTCATCCAACTCATCACCGTCCAGCAAGCCTACGATGAGATTACTCACGAACGATGAAGAGCATCATGGAATTGTAGATGGAGAAAGGTTGATGATGACGATGGCAACGATTTCCCCTCTACGAAGCCCGAAACGGACTCCAGATCTGCCCTCCAGATGAAGAACAGGAGGTGGCGGCGCCTCCGTATCGTAAAATGCGATGAAACCTTCTCTCTGATTTTTTTCCGGGCGAGACGGAAGATATAGAGCTGAGTTTGGGGGCGGTGGTGCCACGTGGGCCCCACAAGCCCTCACGGCGCGGCCTAGGGGGGTGGCCGCGACCTGTGGGCTTCTGGCCCACTGGCACGCCCCCTCCGGTGGATCTTTGTGCAGGTATTTTTCTTTTATTCTAGAAAAAATCTCCGTAAATTTTCAGGACATTCCGAGAACTTTTATTTCTACACAAAAACAACACCATGGAAATTCTGCTGAAAACAGCGTCAGTCCGGGTTAGTTCCATTCAAATCATGCAAATTAGAGTCCAAAACAAGGGCAAAAGAGTTCGGAAAAGTAGATACGACGGAGATGTATCATTACTCTGCTGCTACTGCTGCTATCATACTACTTTGCTACAGATACTAAATCTTTCAGGTGTGGTTGAATTGACAACTCAACTGCTAATACTTGAGAATATTCTTTGGCTTCCCCTTGAGTCGAATCAATAAATTTGGGTTGAATACTCTACCCTCGAAAACGGTTGCGATCCCCTATACTTGTGGGTTATCAGCGTGCGCGTGTGGTCTTCCCCTTTCTCTTCGCAACACACACTTAAAGTGGTGGGGAGAGCTCATTATATAAAGAGGTCCAACTCTTCCTCAACTAGCGGTATGGGACTAAACTTTAGCACCACCTCTTGCCATTTTATTCATGGGCTCATTTGAGATTTCAGAATTTTGTAAATGGGCCAAGCCATTAATTCTAACAACCCCCCACCACATCTCAAATACCCATTTAGAGATTTTCCTTGTCTCTCCACATGTTTAATATACCAGTGTTTCAGCACAGACTGTTAAGTTGAACTTGTGCCTAGAACTTTAAGCAACATCCATCCACAACTTGACAATGGACTATGCCTTGAATTGCTAGTTTTGTGTGAACAGGTTTCACTCAAAGTCTTAACCAGTACATGGCTGCCAGTAGGCTACCCCGTGGTTTGGAGCATATGCGTCGTACTCCCTGGTCTCTTCATGATCTTACTAGAGATTATCCAAATCTCCTAGATTGCAACGTTTTACAATAGGAGCTCATATATGTGTGTTCTTTCAAGATTGCTATGTAGGACATCATCTTTGCTATAATATCCAATAAAATCATATTAAGGAATGTTGCCAACCTGCCTTATAGCACTTAAGCCTTATAGCTCTGAGAGTTTTGCATCTTCACTTAGAGATTGTCACTTATTACTCTCCTCTGTTAACCAATAGCTTGTTCTTCCCAAGTCCTAATTCACGGGATCTCCAATCACAAAGGTTTGGTTACTACTATGGTGTAACGTCTATGGGTCTCATACCCATCTCCCTCGATGCAATATCTATCACATTTCGTGATAGTCCCTTTGTAAAAGGATCTGCCAGGTTTTTGTCTGTTTGACTATACGTAATAGTTATTACTCCAGAGTTTCTCAACTTCCTCACAGATTTCAAACGTCTCTTCACGTTTCTTGATAACTTTGCGTTATACTTAGAATTATTCACTTTAGCGATAACCGTTTGGTTGTCAAAAATCATAAGGATAGCCGGTATAGGTTTTCAAATACAGGCAAGTCCATCAAGAGTTCACGCAGCCATTCTGCCTCAACAGTGGTTGTGTCTAAAGTAGTTAGTTCTACTTCGATAGTTGACCTTGTCAATATGGTTTGCTTGCAAGATCTCCATGACATCGCACCACCTCCATGAGTAAATACATACCCACTTGTAGCATAGAGTACATCAACATCGGAGATCCAATTTGAATCACTATATCCTTCTAGCACAACGGGATGCCCTGAATAGTGAATTCCATAGCTCATAGTACCTCTCAGATAGTGCAAGACCCTTTCTAGAGCATGCAAATGATCATTACGCGGGTTGGACATCAACCTACTCAGTTTGCTCACAGCAAAAGAGATGTCTGGTCTTGTAGCGCTAGCTTAGTACATGAGTGAACCGACAATTTGAGAGTATCTTAATTGATCTCTCGTTTCTTTCTTGTCCTTTCTAAGTGTCACGCTGGGATCATAAGGTGTTGGAGAAGGCTTGCTATCCATAAAGCTGAAACGGCTCAAGACCTTCTCAACATAGTGAGATTGCGTTAGAGTAATCCCACTCACATCCCTAATAAGTTTGATGTTTAGGATCACATCAGCTTCTCCCAGATCTTTCAGGTCAAAACTATTTGATAGGAAAGACTTGATCTCATTGATTGCGACAATGTTTCTACCAAAGATCAATATGTCATCCACATACAAACGTAATATGACACTATTGCCACCACCATGGCGATGGTAGACACACCTATCAGCCTCGTTAATGACAAATCGCGCAGAAGTCAGAGTTCTTTCAAACTTCTCATGTCATTGCTTAGGTGCTTGTGTCAGACCATACAAAGATTTTAACAACTTGCACACCTTTCTGTCTTCCCCTTTTACCACAAACCCGTCAGGCTAATCCATATAAATTTCCTCTTCCAACTCTCCATTTAGGAAAGTTGTCTTTACATCCATTTGATGAATGATCAGACCATAAGAGGCAGCCAAGGAAAGTAGCACCTGAATGGTGGTTATTCTAGCAACAGGTGAATAGGTGTCAAAGTAATCTTCGCCTTCTTTCTGAGTGTAGCCATTGGCCACAAGTCGTGCCTTGTACTTATAAATAGTATCATCAGGCCTTAACTTCTTTTTGAACACCCATTTACAACCCACAGGTTTACAACCATAAGGTCGTTCAGTTAACTCCCAGGTCCCATTAGAAAGAATTGAGTCCATCTCATTATGAACAGCTTCTTTCCAATCATCTACATCCGGAGATGCATATGCCTCTTTAATAGACTTGGGAGTATCATCCACAAGGTATACGATGAAACCATCACCAAAGGATTTTGCAACCCTTCGTCTCTTCCTCCTTACACGAGCTTCATTGTTATCCTTCTCGCGGACTTCCTCGGATGTTTGTTCAATATCATCATCGAATGTACTAGATTCAGAATTTATTTCGGAAAATAATCTAGCAATGCTATGCATATCTTCATTGGAAATATATTCTCAAAAAAAGTTGCATCACGAGATTCCATTATAGTATAAACATGCATATCACGAACATCAGATTTAACTACTAAAAATCTATAAGCAATGCTCCGCTGAGCATAACCCAGAAAAACACAATTCACTGTCTTTGGTCCAAGTTTGTGTTTCTTAGGGATAGGAATATTGACCTTTGCCAAACATCCCCAAGTGCGCAAATAAGAAAGTGATGGTTTTCTCCCGACCCACTCTTCATAAGGGGTTTTCTTTTTTTTAGGAACTCTATTCAGGACATGACATACAGTCAACAAAGCCCCCCCCCCACCATGCCTTAGATAAACCAGCAGTGTCTAACATGGCGTTCACCAAGTCAGTCAACGTGCAGTTGTTCCTCTCGACAACCCCATTTGATTGAGGCGAATAGGGAGGTGTCCTCTCATGAATGATACTATGTTCCTCGCAAAATTCATGCAATACTTTGGGATAATACTCTCTACCGTGATCCGACCTAAGACGCTTGATCTTTCTCTCTATTCGATTTTCAACTTAAGCTTTATAGATCTTAAAGTAATCTAGAGCTTCATCTTTAGTTTGCAACAAATAAACATAGCAAAATCTAGTCACATCATCAATCAATGTCACGAAATATCTCTTTCCACCTTTTGTCAACACACCATTCATTTCACATAGATCAGAATGTATGAGTTCTAGAGGTGCCAAGTTTTTCTCCTCGGCAGCCATGTGAGGCTTTCGAGGTTGCTTCGATTGCACACAACTATGACACTTAAAACATTTGGCAAGTGTGAAATTAGGAATTAAACTCATATTGGATAGCCGAGACATTAAACCAAAATTAATATGACATAAACGAGAATGCTAAACACTTGTATCATCATTAATAATAGCACAAATTTGGTTTACTGACTTACTTCAAAAATCTGAAAGGGAAAACTGGAACAAGCCTCCGCACTCGTGGCATTTGACTATAAATTGTCCAAATCTCGACCCGCTTACTTTATTTAACTCTAAAACTACCTTAAACCCATCTCGACATAAAAGGGAGCCACTAACTAGATTCTTGTTCATAGTAGGGACATGCTGCATGTTCCTTAGTTGCACAATCTTTTCCGAAGTAAACTTCAGATCAACCGCGCCAATGCCACGAATAGAAGCATGCGATCCATTCTCCATTAGGACGAAAGAATCCCTTGCGACCTGATAAGAAGTAAACAAAGAGACATCATCACACACATGAACATTAGCACCTGAATCAAGCCACCATGAAGAGAAATACTGAAAACACAGTAGGTAAATTACTATACCATCAGTATTGCTAGCGATCACCATGTTGACAATGTGGGAGCTCATTTTTCGTCTATATATATATATATATATATATATATATATATATATATATATATATATATATATATATATATATATATATATATAATTTTACGATAGTTTCATAAATAAATTACATTTGAATTATCAATAGTTACATTTATATTAATTTATTACGTAAAGTTTGATGTCAAAAATTAAAAATATAAGTCATATGATCAGAAAATTCGTATTTCATGTATATTTTACACTACGTTTTTATGTTTGTAATTTTACGTGGCATACAATATTTTTTATGGTGACTATATACTTTCTTACGATCTATTTTTACTTATGAAATAAGAAAAAATTCTGAAACATAAAAGGGAAAATCTAAACTGCACACAATGCATATTGGTTTTCCCATGCGGCAGCTCACGCGCGCAACTCGGAGAGCTTGTTTAGCATGTTGTATTTAAAAAAAGATTTATCTCTCAAATCGTTATCTCAATCAATGATCCGTTTTCACCACTGACTTTATCGTGTCGAGATCTTCAAAACTAGATCCCATGTTGACATGTTTTGATAACTTTTGTTTTCGTCGATACTTGCCAGATTATTATCACTTACTTGTCACATTATTAGTCACATAGTTTTCACATTAAATTAACTTGGTTATCAAATTCATGAATGCCCATATACCCCTACTAAAAAACTTGATTCATTGTGCTTGTGCTGGTTCATGCATTTACTTGCTTATTGTTAGTGCTTTAATAAATACTTTTTAGCTTCACATAACACTTACTACTTAAAAAATATAAAATTATTGTTTCGCAAATCATGTATAATTTTTATGACAACTGTACATCTGTAAGATGACAACTATGATGACATAAATGTGGCAACTACGAACGACGAATTTTTTTCAACGAAACATGTCAACATGAGATCTTATTTTAAAGGTCTCGTCGAGACGAACCTAACGGTGAAGACGAATCTCTAATCAAATTATTAATCTATGAGATAAATCATTTTTACAGCCTGCATACATGCACATGCATGCATGCATAAAGTACATAGCGTGGATTGAAAGCGACAGGTGCTTTTTTATGCTTTAGCGTACTCTGCATGCGATGTATTGTGTGACGGTAAGAATTTTTAAAAGAAAAAAAGACCTCGTCACTCCTTGCGTTAACGAATGGTTTACCAGCCGCCGCATGGGGACGCGGATATGCGGCGCCACTATGTAGTTACATCCAACATAAAATTACGGTACAGGATGACGAATAGTCAATGCGGCTACGCTGGAATTCACACCGTTTACACCCGCGCGATTCGTGCAACTGCAATACGCCCGAGCTGTATAACGTTACATATACTTCCTCCGTTCCTAAATATAAGTCTTTCTAGAGGTTTCACTAATGAACTATATACGGATGTATATAGACATATTTTAGAGTGTAAATTCATTTATTTTGTTTTGTATGTAGATTTTTAATGAAATCGCTTAAAAGACTTGGAGTATCTAGGAACGGAGGGAGTATGAGCGTATTTGACCATCTGACACCTGCTGCACCTGACAAATTACACCGCAGGCAGGAGCTGGGCATTGATTCGAGCTGGTCGGACAGGAGTAGGTACGACCAATCCACGTGTCCTATCCCCATTCTCCGTCAAACGTAACGCTCATCAGGCCATATAACGGGGATCATGGAAACAAACCCGATCCATTTACATTTCGCTTATGACAGAAAGTTAGTTGGTAAACGAGTGATTCTTGGACGTTTAGGATCTATCTTTTGTAGCTTTCCATAACAAACACCTCACGTGATGGAAATAATATCTCCGGAACGCTCATCAGAGAAGAGAGCCGCCCAGGCGGCCATGCCACCATTAACTTTTCTAACCGTTTGTCCTCCTGCATGTTCATCCACTTCCCGTTGTTAATGATATGTTTGGAAGTGTAATGTATGCTCCGGATAATAGATACGTATATTGTACGGGTACATTGTATCCAACCAGGTTACTTTGAACTCTTCGTGCTTGCACTTATCCATTCAGTTAGGTGCCCTGCATGCGCCTAGTAAATTAGTTGGTTGTTGAACTAATTTCTCTCGGCTCAAACTAATGCAGATTCTGCTATCCACCAACCCGGTTGGTGTTGCCGTTCAAGGGACAGATGGCAAGCATTCAACTAGGAGGTAACTACACCCGGTTGTAGCAAAAATATGTATATATAATAATGATGTTTTCTTGATCATAGACATTTGTAAATTAACAAGGATGTTTACAATAATGATAACACAATATTAAGTTAAACGGTATTCTTGGATGACCCATATTATAATATGTTGTGAGATCCCTTCGTGATTTAATTGTCGGTATTATCATACAAATGTGTTAACGCTTATTCACATCATATGGCGCGTCCTGATGGCTTGGGGTCACCTCGTGGCTTTTCCGCCCTCCAAACAACCAACTTTCTAGGGGGGGGGGGTTGTTTACTAAATTTTGTATTATGCAGGACTAGGAATCCTTTTTACCAGCCTCTTTCATTGTCTTACATCCTTTTTATTATTCAAATAAACATTCATCTTGAGACTAACTCACTTAGCATGGAAGATAATAATGTCAATGATATAGAGGTATGAAACCTCTATCAGTGAAGAATCAGCAAAAACTTTAACATCAAAAACATCATAAAAGATGCACATGAACTTCATTTTTGATGAATTCGAGCTTGTCATAAAGATGACCATAAGGTCCAAGGCTCACAAACAGAAACACCAAACAAGAACCAAAAAATATGATGCAAGGATGCAAATGGTTTAAACTCTCAACGAACGATACGATGAAGGTACTCACTTGAGAGCCCCCATTGACAGTACGATCTATCGTAAATAGAAAAATCTATCAAAGGCAAACCTATACCTTGCACATAGTTCACTTGAGCTAGATGATGACGATCTTGACTTCCTCAAGATGGACCACCTTTATTGATTGCGTTGGCTTGATGAAAACTAGTTGATTGCTCCCCCATACTCATTATGGGTGAGCCACTCTTAGCACATCTTCACAAGTCCATTGCCACCATAATGGATGGCAAGCTTCAAGCATGATATCTTTGTGATGCTTCACTTGAACTTGCACACCGCAATCTTGACGACGATCACCACTTGATGTCATCTTTCATGGGTTGAATGAGATCTTCCTCTTGACTCAAGCCCATGAACACACACCTAACCCCACACAGAACTCTCACGAAGACCATGTGTTAGTACACACAAACGTAATGGATAATGCTTACCGTACCATGGGATCACTTTATCCCTCTCGGTACATCTTGCATGCTTTGTATGTTGATCAATTTGATTTACTCTTTGTCTTAGTCTTGATCAACAGTGTGTCTTTATGACCATCTTTTGGATAATGCCTTGAATATCACCTTGGTCATCATATAAACTCCTTGAAACCAATAGATGGACTTCAATAAGTGCCTATGAACAAATCCTTCGAATATAACTTAAGGTAATCATTAGTCCATAGGGATTGTCATCAATTACCAATACCATATATGAAGAAATATGCTCCAACACCGCGTCCACAACTGCCTTCGTCAGTGTTATCTTCTCCATCGCTTTGCGCTAGTGCTGCCTTCAGCGGCGCTTCTTCTGGGCAAGGTTCTCCGCCTTGCGAAGATCCAAAGCCAAGCTAGGGTCCCCGACTGATTCCACCGGGGCATCATCCTTGGTCGTGGAAACGAACATGACCATCGATGATGACGTCTCCGAAGGTGGACGGGGACATCTAACAAGGAGGGGAGGGCCTTTCAAAAAAAAACAAGGAGGGGAGAATGGTTGCCTAATGATGAGAGAAATGAATGAGAGAGGCGGGGAGTTCGATCGATGCGGAGAACAAGTCAATTAGATTCTGATTTAGGATGTGTTTGTTTTGACACAGCCAACGTGGCACGTGTGTCCGACTCCATCTTGACCTCCTCATATATGCAACTAAAAAATTAACCGGATATAAAAATTGCCGGTGAGTCCAGACATTTGGGTCCAAAATGAAACGTCTGGTTGGGACATTTTTTGACACAGCAGACCGTCATGATGTTTGCGCAGGTACGGAGTCCGTTTGTAGATGGTCTTTGTCGCCATGGTATAATCTGAGTTGCGATGAGACGAGTAAAAAAAAATGCTAGACCTACAAAAACTTACTTAACCTTTTAAACTAATTCTTTTTTCCCTTCTAATTTTCAATGAGGGTGAAGCCCCTCATCTACCAATTACCAATTACAATCTTACATATCAGTTTATATGTAAAATCTTTAAGTAAGTGTTTATAGACGCAGCATTACTCGTAAAAAAAGTCCTTCTCAAAGAGTCACGCGTGACGGCGTCCAAGGCTTTGATCCCAACCACTACGGTAAATGCAGCCACGCTTACTTTTGGTCAGATCCATTAGTATTATATTTCTATAGTCCACGCACAGTAACACCACGTCTTTGATCACGTGTCCGAACTAGCCCTCATTTTTTATCTGAACCTGATAGAAACTGACGTGCCGGTTCAGCGACGGCGACTTGTCTAGACTTTCTTCTGACGTGCGATCACAAGGGCTGGTCGGTGCATCATCAAAATAGTAGAATGATTTTGACGCGGTCCACACTCCACAGTCTAAATTCATTTCGTCTGCTCAAGACAGATTTTCTTGGCAGCAGAGGATATGATATAACCTCCATTTCCAAGTCGCCAATCTTGACTTTCAACCTGCTCTTGAAAATTCTGCGACCCATACGGCAGAGAGAGGTTAGGGGAGAAAGCAATTGGATCGTCCTGGCTACCGTCGATGGCTTCCCGGCGTGCACTCGTGCTCCTCGCCGTCGTCGTCGGCTCGCTGTTCCGCGCGGCGGTTGGTCAGCGTGCCAAGCCGCTGCTGCCGGGCGGGCCTAGCTGCTCGACCGCTGATAACTACACCGACGGCAGCCCGTACAAGAGGAACCTCGACGAGCTCCTCGCCGGCCTCCCCGCGGCCGCCGGGGGCAATGGCTGGTTCTACAACGGCACGGCCGGGGCGCCGGGGACGGCCGACCAGGTCTTCGGCCTCATCATGTGCTACGCCGATCGCAACGCGACGCAGTGCCGGGAGTGCCTGGCCGGCGCTCCCGCGGGGATCACCACGGCGTGCCCTGGGAGCCGGAGCGTGCGCGCGGCCTACGACGCGTGCGTGCTCCGCTACTCGCCGCCGCCCTCCTTCTTCTCCACCGCCGACCTCGACGTGAACTTCTTCGTGCGCGCCATCGCCTTCGCCGTCGACCCGGACAAGATGCTCAACGCGTGGCTCACGCTCATGACCGACCTCACGGGGCGGGCGGCGAGCTCGCCGTCGCGGGTGGCGAACGCGACAACGCCGTACGACGGCGACCCGGCGACGCCGGTGTACGGGCTGGCGCAGTGCACCAGGGACCTCAACGCCACCGAGTGCACCAGGTGCCTTGCCTCGGTGGTCGGGCAGCTCAGGAAGCGCTTCACGAACGAGACCGGCGGCGCGATCAAGGCGTACAGCTGCTACGTCAGGTACGAGCTTGGCGCTTTCGACATCACGCTCCCGCCTGAACCGCCGTCGTCTCCACAGCCGGGAGGACCATCGTCGACTTCCTCAATAAGAAGTAGAACAGCGCTGGCGGTCGGCCTCTCTGTCGGTTCCGTAGCGCTGTTGCTCATTCTGATCTGCCTCTCTCTACGGCGGCGGCGACGGAGGAAGGAAGCTAAAATCCTTGAGCAGGAAAGGGGGCAGCAGCTGGAAGAGGGCAGCTTCTTCGACGGCGACGACCCGGGCATGGAAGACGACTTCGAGAAAGGGACCGGCCCGAAGCGGTTCCGCTACGGCGAGCTGGCCATCGCCACCGACGACTTCTCCGACGAGAAGAAGCTCGGGGAAGGAGGCTTCGGCTCGGTGTACAGGGGACACCTCAAGGAAACGAACCTTGACGTGGCCATCAAGAGAGTCTCCAAGGGGTCCAAGCAGGGGAGGAAGGAGTACGCCTCGGAGGTGCGGATCATAAGCCGGCTCCGGCACCGGAACCTGGTGCAGCTCATCGGGTGGTGCCACGGCGGCGGCGAGCTGCTCCTCGTCTACGAGCTGATGCCCAACGGCAGCCTCGACACGCACCTCTACGGCCGCAACAAGGTTCTCCCATGGCCGGTCAGGCACGAGATCGTGCTGGGACTAAGCTCCGCCCTCCTGTACCTCCACCAGGAGTGGGAGCAGTGCGTGCTGCACAGGGACATCAAGCCAAGCAACGTCATGCTGGACGCCTCCTTCGCCGCCAAGCTCGGCGACTTCGGGCTGGCCAGGCTCGTCGACCATGGCCGGGGCTCGCACACCACGGTGCTCGCCGGCACCATGGGGTACATGGACCCGGAATGCATGGTCACCGGCAAGACCAACGCCGAGTCGGACGTCTACAGCCTCGGCGTCGTCCTCCTCGAGATTGCCTGCGGCAGGCGGCCCCTGGTTACAGCCGAGCACGAGGACGACGCGATGCACCTGACTCAGTGGGTCTGGGAATGGTACGGCGGGGGAAGCGTCCTCGACGCCGCCGACGAGCGGCTGCAGGGGGGATTCGACGGCAAGGAGATGGAGTGCGTGATGGTCGTCGGGCTCTGGTGCGCACACCCCGATCGGAGCCTGAGGCCGACGATCAGGCAGGCCGTCAACGCGCTGCGGTTCGAGGCGCCGCTGCCCAGCCTCCCGCCGAGGATGCCGGTGGCGACCTTCATGCCGCAGGTCGGCACTTTCACCACATCTTCGGCTGCCACAGGCAGCACGAGCAGCACTGGCACTTCATCAGCTGCAACGGGCGTCGGCAGCAGCACTGGCATATCTTCAGTTGCAACGGGCGTCAGCAGCAGCAGCAGTGCCGGCACCACCCGAACAGCGAGCTCGGCTGAGACATCCTCCCTGCTGAAATGATGAGCGGATCAGCATGTTCTTTTGCATCAGATGATTTTGACAATTTTTGTACAGGTGTATTGTAGATTCATAGTACAGAGTAATACAGAATTTGATTCACACAAGTTACAAAACAGCTGCAGGAAGCAAATTACGTCTAAATAATGCTCCCTCCGTCCTAAAAGTTTGTTTATTAATGAATGTATCTAAATACTAAAACGTGACTCTTTTTATTAATGAATGTATCTAAATACTAAAACGTGACTAGGTACATCCAAAGCAAATCTAAGACAAGAATTTTGAAACGAAGGGAGTATCACGGGACATGGATGACGTGAGATGTGCTTTAGCAAAACAAGTTTTGGTTATTATTATTATTATTATTCACCTTGGCATGGAAAAGAGATCCAAAGAAAGGTGGGTCGTCATCACAAGAGGTCATCAACTATTGATTCACACAGTGTATATTCCATTTTCCTCTGTTTCGATAATTTACATTGAAAACGCCCAACAGCATTCGCTTCCACAACCTTACACCCACCCATACTCTTCAGTTTCCTTTGCCTTGTGACCGTCATACATCGCCGACAAGTTGGGGCACAAAAGATGGTCCTCCATACACGTCGTATGAGACTAAACAGCAGTAGCAACTGGAGTGTCGGGGTGAGCACCCCATTCGGTCCATGATCCATCGTACACGGCAACATCAGTTTTGCCGAGGCGATGAAGGCCCTAAAACGAGAAAGCAAGTTTTAGCAACAACTTAGCATCATCAAAGTAAATCTTGCGATCTCAAATCCCAGAGAAACTTACCAAAGCTAATACACATGCTGTCACACCAGTGCCGCAAGAGGTCACAATGGGTTGATCAAGTGATATACCTGATTCAAAACCACACCAGAACAATTAGAAAAAGACTGGAAGTACTATGGCCAATTGGCCATAGCTTATATCTACACTAAATATCACTAAAACAAGCATAAACATGAGCCGCCGGGTACCACACACAATTATGCTGGACATTTGAGGAAAATCATCAAGATTTACAATAACGCAAATAAGAAGCTATGCTAACATTTGGAATGACACAAGATTATTTTAGCAGTTAACATGCACAGTTAATTTCAGAAGGGGTGAGAAAAAGTCTTCGAACCCAGACAAACACAGCCAGGAGGACATCACTAACAGGGAGGAAGTGTTCCAAAAATCTACATGGATGAAGTACATACCTTCTTGCTCAAATCGCTTACGGAGCTCATCTGCAGGTAATAGCTTTTGTGTACTGTCAAGCACCTGCAGAAAGTGAATGAAGACTTAGCAACATCAGTGAACAATGCAAATGTAACAAAAGTATCATGTTCAAAATAAGAGTACAAAACTGAATCGATTATTCAAAGTTTCAACCTGAGGAAAAGGAACGCATTTGCTCCCGGGCACATGCCCACTTCTTATTCCCTTCCGTGGCTCTGGAACCGCACCATCAAATCTGGCATACAAGTTGCGTGTCAGAGTATATAACTGATAGACATCACATACAGCTCAATGAAGCATTTCACCTTCTTCAGAAGCACAATTTGATATCATAAAACAACATCAAATATAACAGTTGGACAGGGCAAAACAACATCACATACAGGGCATTTCACCTTCTACTACAGCACGCAATTATTTAGTTACTAAATGTCTGCTAAAATAAAAGGGTTTTCTGTTGCAGCTCCGGAAAAAAAAACATTTTAACATGTTTGATAGTTACCACATACCAGAAAAAACAGAACTGCCTCTTAAAAGCCAGCATAATACATATACAAGCCTCAAAAGAATAAAGATGAAGAGAAGACTGTGTACAGCATACTTGTATTTGTATGACATCATTTTCCAGAATAAAAGAACCCAAATGATAAGTGCCACACGTCAGGTCCGTGGCACTCCGGCCCTGACGTTTTTATGGCAATTTCAGTCACGCAGGGATGGCAAATTCTAGTGACACACAGCAAGCTTCTGTCAAAAATAAACTGAAACACGAAAGTTGCCATCGTCGTGTCACTAAACTTGCCATCAAAAACGTTTGGAATTGCCATGTGCTTGTGCCACACGTCAGGTCCTTATTAGGGTCCAAAAATATTAGCATTACCTAGGCTTCCCTCGAGCATCTATAAGTTGATGTGTCTGGGTCTCGATGTTCTCTTTCACCTGAGCAAATTATGTACATCAGTTATATCCAACATGCAGTATGATTTTAGTGAATGATGACACAGTGGGAAAGAACACCTCTAACCTGACCAAGATTCCAAAGAAGATGAGGCTGCAACTTCGCTTCAAATGTGGTGGGACCAACCTACATTGAACAGATAAATTTAAGTTCTTCTATATAGCTAAAAATGAAGAAAAGAATCCATTACAAAAGCTAATAATTACTTAGGCATCGCAATTAAGAGATCGATAAATCAATAGTACTAGTAAGACTCGCTGAGATTCCACATGCAAAATTGCAAAAACAAAAAGGAGAGGTGTAAAACAATTTACCGATTGCCCCTGATAAACTTTCTCGATTGCTTCACTAGCAGCACTGGCTTTTAAGATAGCATCACTAGAGGCACTTGATTCGACGTCATACCCAGAAGCACGCCATTGAGGCAAACCTCCATCCAAAACCCAAACTTTGTCATGTCCATAAGCACGAAACATCCTGTTATCAAGGTAACAAACATCACCCACATGCAGTTAAGTACAAAACCTTCACAGATGAAGCATGTGGCACATGCACTGGTAGCAAAACTATAATCATCTAAAGAATAAAAGGAAACAAAAAATGTCTCTTATTCCTTACTGAACTCTACTCTAGCTTATTTTGCCTAGTTCCGAGGAAGGAAAGATAGTAGACTTACCACCAAACACGAGCAGCGCTAAATAGACCCTTTCCATCGTAAACTACTATTCCATCTTTGTTGTAGATACCAAGGGAAGACACAGCGGCAGAAAATGCTTTTTCAGATGGCAGCATGTGTGGCAGCTGACTCAAAAAATAATACATTCAGTTCATGTGAAGGTTGAAGACAGAAAGGGAAGAACACAGAAAACAAGAACAGGAACAAAAATGTGTGTACTATCACACCAAGTATGTTGAGCTCGCTCGTGTAGCTATAAGAAACAAAACTTCACTAACTCGGTGACTTTAAATCATCAATTAGTAAGGGGTTAAAAAATAGGAATCATCAGATCACAACTAAAAAGAAAAACTATGTGGGTTCACTCTTTTGTAGCATGGTGGTTTCTGTTTTAGTGCCCCTTTTTCCTGAACTTGTACTTCTGGAGTTGGCTAATGTTTTAGCTGCTGATATGCAAGGGAATAGCACTTCCAGTGTCATCCTCTACAAATGTTATGTATCCACATGGAGTGATATATTGAGTCAGATGTTTTGGTTCAATCTATTAATCTAACTGGGGCTGTCAACATGCCCTTGTTAAAAAGTGAACTGAGGAGACTCGGTTAATTCTCGACCTTGTGTTCTGGCCTACTATTGAAATGCATAATGCACAGAAATGCTGTGAGTATTTATGGTAAGAGATGTAAATAAAGAAGTATAGAGAAAAATACATGTGTCAAAAGTATGCAGAGCAATGTAAACGAACAAAGTTCATACAACTAATCTTCAATTCACAAGCAGAACTTACACTAGATGCTCGAAATGCACAGTGATGTAACATGTAGAGAACTAACAAAATTCATACGACTAATTTGTAATTTATGAGCAGAACTTACATTAGATGCTCTGTCAGATATTCCGTCAACATCAAAGAATAAGGCACCAGGGATATGAGCCACCTAGGAGAAATTGAAGTAAATATTAGGATCTTTAAATAAGTAAACAATGATAGTAAACATATAGAGCCATCAGCTAAGTGCGGTGACATAACATTGAGCTGTAAAATTTTCCAAATTTCAAACCATGGACACAACACATGTAGCCATTACCTGGTACTCCTGAAGTGGATTCCTTTGCTCTGCGGGCATATACCAAGAGGCATCAAGTACCTAGACAAAAAGTAAGAGCGTAAGAAGATACAATGTATGCCGGTGGACATATTTAACAGCAAAAAAAAAAAAACTATCCTATGAATAGCATAGTTAAATGTGATTCGTCCTAGTAGTATCTGTTCTAGTATAATTCATAGTGATGAGAGCCCGAGACTATGTCAATAATGTCGAGAAAGAAAAGGCCTCCAAAATGTACCCCTTTTTCAGTAACAAAGATTTTCTTTTCAGAAATAGGTTTATCCGTAATGCGAATGCAGTGTGAATTGTGCAAACGAAAAATAGCAACCGAGGGGCGTTGACTTTCGTCCCGAACTGTAATATAGGCACTTTGATTGTTTTTTAAAGACTTGGGATTACTACTAGTGCTAAAACAACAACCATCAATATCCTCTTTCAGCTAAAATATCAAATCACATACTCCTCTGTCCCAAAATAAGTGTCTCAACCTTAGTACAACTTTGTATTAGAGTTAGTAGAAAGTTAAGACAGTTATTTTGGAACGGAGGGAGTACTAGTAGTAGTACTAGCTAACATCACTAGTTTAGCGAACAGATTTATCACTTCTAGCAAGGCCTGAAGAAATTGCCACTGCAGCAGAACCGCAGCCAGACGAGTGCTCCGTCTTATCTACTAACTGTAGAACTGAAATCTGAGGAGTATATGCTAACTGTACAACTGACATTCAGATTTCAGAAGGAGCAGATTAGCAGGTGCTATACCTTGACATCGGGGTCCCTGAGGTTGGCGTGCAGCCACTCGGCGGACACGACGGGCTCGGTCCGCGGCATCGCGTGGACGGCGCGAGACGCGGCGGCGGCCTCCGACACGGCCGACGAGGTGGCGTTGAAGCGCGCGGCGATCCCGAACCGCGTCATAGACGGCGACAGCGACGCCCCGCACCCGGTGGCCTCCGCCGCGCGCGCCCATCCGACCCTGCCCTGCAAGTTTCCGAAAACAGAGCACCGTCAGACCTGGCGGATCGAGGCGAGGGTTGCAGCGGCAGGGTTACGACCGCGGGGAGCGTGCCGGCGGCGGTGGCGAGGAGGAGTAGGAGGATGAGAGGAAGGGGGGGTTCCTTGGGGAGGAGCCGGGCGCCGCCGCGGAGGGCGAAGGCGGCCGAGGCGGCGCGCGAGAGGAGCGAGGCCGCCATGGGTAGGGTAGGGTCCTGGCCTCTCGGGGTTCTAGAAGGTTCGGGGGCGAAGTGATGGGTGGCAGTGGGGGTGGGGGTGGGGAGGGGAAGAAGAGACGGCGATGGGGTGGCTGCCGTGGAGGGGAGGAGGGGTGGGCGTTGATGTTGACGTGGTGGAGTAAAACTGTGGTTAATCCGGCCGGAAAGGTAACCCCCTGTTTATTACGCGGCGGCGCCCAACGCAATGGCCGTGCGACGTGCGTGTTGGCCGCGGTTTTTCGGTGGTTTTTCAGCCGTCCTTTTTCCCGTGGACTCTACTTTTTTTTTCTTCTTGAGCTCGCGATGAACGAGATCATAAAAAAAATCAAAAAAAAATCAAAGTGCTTGTAAGGTTTTAGCATGAAATCACATTCGTGAAAGTCGTGGCAAAAAAAAATCAACACTTCAAAATGCTTTCGAAAATACTGATACTTAGCATTTTTGAAGCATCGGGTTTTCTTTTTGCCACGATCCCACGAATATGATTCTTTGATGAATTTTCATAAGCATTGAGAACTTTTGTCAATGTTTGTCCCAGAAAAATTTCAAACTATCTTGAATTTATTTTCAAAATTTACTGTTCACTAAGCTCATTTGAGCTCGGTCTCAAAAACTCTGCGTCCAAGAGATCTCCTTTTTCCCATAAAAAACTTTACCTAACAATAAAACAATTAGTGTTTCTGGTCGTCCGTCATTAACGTCATTCTTAAAGTTGATATAAATTATCCATTATGCCATTCATAGGTAAAGAAAGCGTTTCAGATTTTTTCAAAGTCGCCGTCTACTTTGTTATTATAGAAAGGTGATACGAACAATGAACACATACACTCGCCCGCCATAGTGGCTAAGGCAACGCTGTTCTACGCAAGTAACCACGGTTTGATCTCCATAGAGAGCAATTTTTCCTTTTCATTTTCTCACGCAGTGTCCTCCCTTCATGAGCCGGGCTGGACTCTTCTATTTTTTTCATTTCGTTCTTTCTTTCTTCTTTTCTCATTTTGTTCTCATCCTTCTACGGAGTATAAATTAATTCAGCATTTCCAAATTTCAAAAGTGATGAATTATAAAAATGTTCGCAAAATTATAAATTGTATGTGAATTCAATTTTTTTAGGAAATCATAAAAGTTTTGTGGATTCAAAAAATATTGGTGTATTTGTAAAAAAATGCGATTTGAAAGAAATAGTCGGAAAATGATCATGCTCATGATTTTGAAAAAAATGATCTTGTGTTCAAAACATATTCGGGAATCTGAAATAAGTGTCCATCAAATTTAGAAAATGTACAGAAAAAGTAAAAGAAAAATTAAAATTTGTTCCCTGATTTTAAAAAGGTTGAGTGATCTAATATGTTTGTTGAGTCAAAAAATGATCATGAACTTGAAAACTTTTTATGCATTTCAAGAAATGTTCGTAAACAAAACTTTTTATGCATTTTAAAAGGTTCATGATTTTTTTGTGAAAATCCAAAATTTCAAAAGATGACGATTTAAAAGCTATTCACCAATTCAAAGTCTTTTATGTCTAGGATTTTATGTTATTTTTTTTACGTGGGAGTAGTTTTTTGGTCGATGAGATTTGTTTTAAAACTTTTAAATATTTGCTTACACAACATAATGACAAGTGTGGCATGAAGTGGCAAGCTCATTACCTTAGAATTTAGCATGTTGGATGTATTGTGCTCACGTAAACATCGTGACCATCATCAATGAGGATGGAAGAGAAAGTTAAGTGGCAACATGATGAGCCACCTTGTTAAAAGAAAGGGTGTTCATATGTGAGGGTATTGAATCAATCCTAAAAATGCTTATATATCTATAGCACATAATATATTTTTTGTCTCCGTTGCAACGCACGGGCATATTTGCTATAAATACCAAATAAGTGTTAACTATCTCTTCCTAATAATAAAGCATCGATGGTTTCTGTCGTCCGTCGTCGCATTTTTACACAAAAACCCCTGTTGATTTAGCTAATGAATTCGCAATCCCCAAGTAAGGCAATGAATCGGTACGTGGAAGAGAAAAAAAATAACCCATCCACCCTCATTACCGTGCCTCTGATCCCGTCTCCAGCCCGCCGCCACCTCCGGCCACACCCAACCCCACCCGCCCCACCGCACGCCGCTGCCACCTACCTCGCCGTAGCTCGCTGCCTTCCACCGTCGATGCACCTCCTGCCACGCCCCGTCCCTCCCCGCCTCACCATGCGTCGCCACCGCCTGTCTCGTCGGCGCGCCTACCCCTATCTCCGAATCGAGGCGGATCAAAGAGCGTGTGGGAAGGCAGACGGCTCTCCTGCTCGATTTGATCGAGTGAGGTCTACACAGGGCGACGGCGGACGGGCTGGACGGGACCTTGCTAGGCACCATGGTTGTCCAAGGCGGCGCCATGTTTGCCATGGAAATTAACATGACTGTCCTTTTGTTGCGAATCCGAGCGGCGGCGGCGGGACTTGCCGGCTGCGAGGCGGAGAAGGAGCGCGGCAGCAGGGTGGCTTGAGGCTCGTGGTGTACTAGATCCAGCGAGGGGACGGTCGGATTCGTCGGCTGGTGGCTCCGACAAGGGGTTCACCGGCGGTCAGAGGCAGCTCGCGTACTCCATGGGGGGATGCACAACTGCCGCTTTCGCAGAACACTGACCTGCTTCCTCCCCCGTGCCCCTCCTCTTTCTTGAGTACAACATGCAGTGGCAGATTGCTCTAAAATCCTGCTTCTAAGTCCCCTGTTTATAGGACAAAAAGTAGTATGCCTGGCCACGGTGGAATTTAGTACGTGCTCTCCTCTATGCCCTACAATCTTCTTCCTATTGAATTGAATCTGGGTATCCACCCAGGGAAGCAGCATCCATCTTTTGATATTTGTCTTGTGTCGAATGCAATTTCAGTTTGTCAGTAGTGCTTTCGAGAAATTTCTACAATAAAAAATGAAATACTCTGAGATAGGCTACCGATTCGGTAAGAATATAAATTTTCATGGATCTGCCTATAACTATTTTACCGTGATTAGATTTGGTTAGCAGTTTTTAGGCTGTACTATAGCCTAAACATGCTCCTGCTTGTTGTTGCTATGCATTTTATATTTCCTGATAGATTACGATTTTTCCTCGTTTTTACCCAGTCCGGGTCTACTTGAGTGGGTGCGTACGAGATTGTATAACAAAAGAAAGTGAATAACCGAATGCGATGGTAGGTGTTGAGCTCAGGTTTACATATTGGTGCACGTAATGTGTCAATCAAACATTCCATAGCCCTCATATAAAGGATGCTGCAGTTTGCAAAGTAAGAATTGAATGATGCAAAGAGATTTATTCTATCTAAAAGTTGTATTTTTATCTCTACAATTTTTATCTCTATAGTTTTTGTGTTATGTATGATTTATTCTATCTAAAAGTTGTATGGTAACGAGCGAGCCTAATCTAAAAATATATTAGACTGACAATTACTTTAGTTTGTTAGATGGACATGATGTAGTTGTAGGAGACACACGCCTTCTATGTTCATGTCATTGTTTTATTTAATTTGCAATTTATAGACTTTACGTTCCACAGTATCTTTCACTACCATTACGAAATGCCTATATATATATGGTTATAAGTCCTCTATGAGTACAGATTGGTAGCTACGTTTCAAACATGAAAGCTTAGAAAAAAACATGTAAGCTGAAGCCTGAAAAAATGCAGTATGAAAAATGCCTTGATATTCAGTAGCAGTAGTGAGAACATGTATATAATTGAAAATAAGTAAAGGAGTAAATTGAGAAGACCATTTTAGTGTAGACGTATAACGAGTTTATTGTTTGTTGTCAAAATCTAAAGTACAATAGCTTCTAATTTTCTCATGTACTAAAAGATCCAGATACCAAATAAGCAAGTGAATAATTCTGCTGCTGATCCATAGGATTTCTATTCCCTACAGTTGCAGCTTATATCATGGAACCGAACACCGTTGAGGGTTTGCTAATTATTGAGTGTCAAGTGAATATAAAATTTATCTTCTATATTTATCTAAACTCTAAAGGCATTGCCACAGTCTCATGATACATATCCTCTTGGGGGTATCCTATATAGCTATATTGGGTTCATCCTGTTGTCGCTTATGTTGTCTCAATAAATATAAAAACGAAGGTACATACATGGTTTGCTTCTTTCAAGACAATAGGTAAATTATATGAACAAATTGAATTTACATGTACTCCCTATAAAAGTGTTTGGATCACCACTTTAGCAATCTAAACGCTCTTATACTTATCAACAGAGGGAGTATATACTATATAGGGAAGTTACACTTGGATTCTATTTCTTGGATGAATTCTTCAAACAAAAAATATGCAGGGTGTGTGGCGGACGAGGACCATCAAGCATGCCGCTGGGCGTTTGATCCTATGACGTGCTGGTTGGAGCCGCCTCGATAAGCTTCTTGCCGGATCAGATGAAAACTTAGGACATGATCAAGTTTGCCAATATCGTTTGGTTGCAATTTTTATTGTACTACCAAACTTGCTTGTGTTGAAACTGAATGGAATTCATTAGAAAACTGCAGGATGTTGAGTGTGAGGCGACCAAAGAGACCAAATTGTCGAGGCGACACGGCCTAAGCGGAGGAGCACGACAGCTGAAGTTCATAACCAGTGAGAGAGGGTGAGATCAGAACCAGATGATACTTGTGTTGTAATGTTACAACTGAAAAATAAAGGTTGTTTCATCTATAAATATTCTACTTGTTACACATCAATCTTATACCAGTATGAAGATCTTATGTTTGACAAGATTGATGTGTAACAAGTAGAATATTTATATTTCTCTTCGACACACGAACAATTATACTATACATGATGACAATAACATTACTTTCACAATGTCAGTTTGATATAAGAAATGGCGCATAGTGGCATGTGGAGCAAGTTATGCGATTTTCCCCGTTGCAACGCACGGGCACATTTACTAGTAAAATATAATAGAATAATGCATCTCGGTTAGTAGACCATCTAGCGATGACTATAAACAATGATGCGATCCAATCCAAAGTCGCATCATCGTCATTGCCCCTTCCTCACCGGAGTGAGGCAAACGTTGTTGTAATAGACAGTTTAGAAGTCGCCGTACTAAGGCCTCATGGGACCAGTGCACTAGAACAATAACCGTTGTCGACAAAGAGAAGTATAGGTAGGAAGGATCCAACCTAAATACACACCAACGAAGACTGGTTCAACATAGATCCAGTAAAGACCAACACCTACAAAATACCACGAGATCAACGCAGACACACCTTCACACACCCTTTGATGATGTTAGAGACACTATCAGGATGGGGCTAGACAAGGGGGGCTTGTTCCATCTTAAGGGATCCGCCATCACCTTGCCTTCCTGAGCACTCGGACGCAAAACCCTAATTGACCTGAAAAGAACACCTAAAACAGGGCAGGAATCTTCCCATCAGTAAGGGGACAAGTTCCATTGCGCTTCAGTGGCCCTATGGCCACTGGAGACGAGGCAAACAGGTGCTGGCACCAACAAGAGGCGGAGAAACCTTGGTGCATGGGAGATGCAAGAAAGGCGAAGGGGGCGTCCATGAAAAAAAATACAATTGACTTAACATGGATCGTCAATGTTGGAATTATGCCCTAGAGGCAATAATAAATATAGTTATTATTATAATTCCTGTATCAAGATAATCGTTTATTATCCATGCTATAATTGTATTGAATGAAGACTCATTTACATGTGTGGATAAATAGACAAAACACTGTCCCTAGCAAGCCTCTAGTTGGCTAGCCAGTTGATCAACGATAGTCAGTGTCTCCTGATTATGAACAAGGTGTTGTTGCTTGATAACTGGATCACGTCATTAGGAGAATCACGTGATGGACTAGACCTAAACTAATAAACGTAGCATGTTCATCGTGTCATTTTATTGCTACTGTTTTCTGCGTGTCAAGTATTTATTCCTATGACCATGAGATCATATAACTTACTAACACCGGAGGAATACTTTGTGTGTATCAAACGTCGCAACGTAACTGGGTGACTATAAAGATGCTCTACAGGTATCTCCAAAGGTGTTCGTTAAGTTAGTATGGATCAAGACTGGAATTTGTCACTCCGTGTGACGGAGAGGTATCTCGGGGCCCACTCGGTAATACAACATCACACACAAGCCTTGCAAGCAATGTGACTTAGTGTAAGTTACGGGATCTTGTATTACGGAACAAGTAAAGAGACTTGCCGGTAAACGAGATTGAAATAGGTATGCGGATACTGACGATCGAATCTTGGGCAAGTAACATACCGAAGGACAAAGGGAATGACATACGGGATTATATGAATCCTTGACACTGAGGTTCAAACGATAAGATCTTCGTAGAATATGTATGATCCAATATGGGCATCCAGGTCCCGCTATTGGATATTGACCGAGGAGTCTCTCGGGTCATGTCTACATAGTTCTCGAACCCGCAGGGTCTGCACACTTAAGGTTCGACGTTATTTTATGCGTATTTGAGTTATATGGTTGGTTACCGAATGTTGTTCGGAGTCCCGGATGAGATCACGGACGTCACGAGGGTTTCCGGAATGGCCCGGAAACGAAGATTGATATATAGGATGACCTCATTTGATTACCGGAAGGTTTTCGGAGTTACCGGGAATGTACCGGGAATGACGAATGGGTTCCGGGAGTTCACCGGGGGGGCCCACCCACCCCGGGGAAGCCCATGGGTGTTTGGGGTGCCGCACCAGCCCTTAGTGGGCTGGTGAGACAGCCCAAGAGAGGCCTATGCGCATAGGAAAGAAAATCAAAGAGGAAAAGAAAAAAAAGAAGGAGGTGGGAAAGGGAAGAAGGACTCCACCTTCCAAACCAAGTAGAATTCGGTTTGGGAGGGGGAGGCCTTCCCCCTTGGCTCGGCCAACTCCCTTGGGTGTCCTTGGACCCCAAGGCAAGTCTCCCCCCTCCTCCTCCTATATATAGTGGGGTTTTAGGGCTGATTTGAGACAACTTTGCCATGGCAGCCCGACCACATATCTCCACGGTTTCATCTCTAGATCGCGTTTCTGCGGAGCTCGGGCGGAGCCTTGCTGAGACAAGATCATCACCAACCTCCGGAGCGCCGTCATGCTGCCGGAGAACTCTTCTACCTCTCCGTCTCTCTTGCTGGATCAAGAAGGCCGAGATCATCATCGAGCTGTACGTGTGCTGAACGCGGAGGTGCCGTCCGTTCGGCACTAGATCGTGGGACTGTTCGCGGGATAGTTCGCGGGGCGGATCGAGGGACGTGAAGACGTTCCACTACATCAACCGCGTTCACTAACGCTTCTGCTGTACAGTCTACCAGGGTATGTAGATCACACATCCCCTCTCGTAGATGGACATCACCATGATAGGTCTTCGTGCGCGTAGGAAATTTTTTGTTTCCCATGCGATGTTCCCCAAGAGTGGCATCATGAGCTAGGTTCATGCGTAGATGTCTTCTCGAGTAGAACACAAAAGTTTTTGTGGGCGGAGATGTGTGTTTTGCTGCCCTCCTTAGTCTTTTCTTGATTCCGCGGTATTGTTGGATTGAAGCGACTTGGACCGACATTACTCGTACGCTTACGAGAGACTGGTTTCATCGCTACGAGTAACCCCGTTGCTCAAAGATGACTGGCAAGTGTCGGTTTCTCCAACTTTAGTTGAATCGGATTTGACCGAGGAGGTCCTTGGATGAGGTTAAATAGCAATTCATATATCTCCGTTGTGGTGTTTGCGTAAGTAAGATGTGATCCTACTAGATACCCATGGTCACCACGTAAAACATGCAACAACAAAATTAGAGGACGTCTAACTAGTTTTTGCAGGGTATGCTTGTGATGTGATATGGCCAACGATGTGATGTAATATATTGGATGTATGAGATGATCATGTTGTAATAGATAATATCGACTTGCACGTCGATGGTACGGCAACCGGCAGGAGCCATAGGGTTGTCTTTATACTAATGTTTGTGCTTGCATATGCGTTTACTATTTTTCTAGGATGTAGCTTTAGTAGTAATAGCATGAGTAGCACCACAACCCCGATGGCGACACGTCGATGGAGATCATGGTGTGGCGCCGGTGACAAGAAGATCGTGTCGGTGCTTTAGTGATGGAGATCAAGAGGCACGTGATGATGGCCATATCATGTCACTTATGAATTGCATGTGATGTTAATCCTTTTATGCACCTTATTTTGCTTAGAACGACGGTAGCATTATGAGGTGATCTCTCACTAAAATTTTAAGACAAAATTGTGTTCTCCCCGACTGTGCACCGTTGCTACAGTTCGTCGTTTCGAGACACCACGTGATGATCGGGTGTGATAGACTCAACGTTCACATACAACGGGTGCAAAACAGTTGCGCACGCGGAACACTCGGGTTAAGCTTGACGAGCCTAGCATGTGCAGACATGGCCTCGGAACACATGAGACCTAAAGGTCGATCATGAATCATATAGATGATATGATTAGCATAGGGATGCTTACCACTGAAACTATACTCAACTCACGTGATGATCGGACTTGAGCTAGTGTAAGTGGATCATGAACCACTCAAATGACTAGAGAGATGTACTTTTTGAGTGGGAGTTTAGCGAATAATTTGATTAAGTTAAACTCTAAATTATCTTGAACATAGTCTAAGTCCACTTTGAATATATTTGTATTGTAGATCATGGCTCACGCTACAGTCATCCTGAATTTTAATACGTTCCTAGAGAAAGCTAAGTTGAAAGATGATGGAAGCAACTTTGTAGATTGGGCTCGTAATCTTAAGCTAATCTTACAAGCTGGGAAGAAGGATTATGTCCTTAATGCTGCGCTAGGAGATGAACCACCCGCTACGGCTGATCAGGATGTTAAGAACGCTTGGTTAGCACGTAAGGAGGACTACTCAATAGTTCAATGTGCAGTCTTGTATGGCTTAGAACCGGGACTTCAACGTCGCTTTGAGCGTCATGGAGCATTTGAGATGTTCCAGGAGTTGAAGTTTATCTTTCATAAGAACGCCCGGATCGAGAGGTATGAGACCTCTGATAAATTCTATGCTTGCAAGATGGAGGAGAACTCGTCTGTCAGTGAACATGTGCTCAAAATGTCTGGGTACTCAAACCGTCTAGCTGAGCTGGGGATTGTACTCCCGCAAGAAGCTATCACTGACAGAATTCTTCAATCACTGCCGCCAAGCTATAAAGGCTTTGTGTTGAACTACAACATGCAAGTGATGAACAAGTCTCCCGGCGAGTTGTTTGCGATGCTGAAAGTCGCAGAGTCTGAACTCCGTAAATAGCATCAAGTGTTGATGGTGAATAAGACCACTAGTTTCAAGAGAAACGACAAAGGCAAGAAGGGTAATTCGAAGAAGAGCGACAAGCCTGTTGCCAATCCGACGAAGAAACCCAAAGCTGGACCTAAGCCTAAAACAGAGTGTTACTATTGCAAGGGTATGGGTCACTGGAAGCGCAATTGCCCCAAGTATCTGGCTGATAAGAAGGCGCCCAAAGAAAAATCAGGTATATTTGATATACATGTTATTGATGTGTACTTAACCGGCTCTCGTAGTAGTGCCTGGGTATTCGATACCGGTTCTGTTGCTCATATTTGCAACTCGAAACAGGAACTGCGGAATAGACGAAGGCTGGCGAAAGATGAAGTGACGATCCGCGTGGGAAATGGTTCCAAGGTTGATGCAATCGCCGTCGGCACAGCATCACTTCAGTTACCGTCAGGATTAGTTATGAACTTAAATCATTGTTATTTAGTGCCTGCGTTGAGCATGAACATTATATCTGGATCTTGTTTATTGCGAGACGGTTACTCTTTTAAGTCAGAGAATAATGGTTGTTCTATTTCTATGAGTAACATCTTTTATGGTCATGCACCCAATGTGAGAGGATTGTTCATATTGAATCTTGATAGTGATACACACATACATAACATTGAGACCAAAAGAGTTAGAGTTAACAATGATAGCGCCATATTTTTGTGGCACTGCTGCTTAGGTCATATTGGTGTAAAGCGCATGAAGAAACTCCATGCCGATGGACTTTTGGAGTCACTTGACTTTGATTCACTTGACACATGCGAACCATGCCTCATGGGCAAGATGACTAAAACTCCGTTCTCCGGAACAATGGAGCGTGCAAGTGACTTGTTGGAAATCATACATACCGATGTGTGTGGTCCGATGAGCGTAGAGGCACGCGGCGGATATCGTTATTTTCTCACCTTCACTGACGATTTGAGTAGATATGGTTATGTCTACTTAATGAAGCACAAGTCTGAAACATTTGAAAAGTTCAAGCAATTTCAGAGTGAAGTTGAAAACCATCGTAACAAGAAGATCAAGTTCCTACGGTCTGATCGTGGGGGTGAATATCCGAGTTTCGAGTTTGGTGCTCACTTAAGACAATGTGGAATTGTTTCACAGTTAACACCGCCTGGAACACCACAGTGTAATGGTGTGTACGAACATCGTAATCGTACTTTATTAGAGATGGTGCGATCTATGATGTCTCTTACCGATTTTCCATTATCATTTTGGGGTTATGCATTAGAAACAGATGCATTCACTTTAAATAGGGCACCATCAAAATCCGTTGAGATGACACCATACGAGCTGTGGTATGGCAAAAGGCCAAAGTTGTCGTTTCTTAAAGTTTGGGGATGTGATGCTTATGTCAAAAAGCTTCAGCCTGAAAAGCTGGAACCCAAAGCGGAAAAGTGCATCTTCATAGGTTACCAAAAAGAGACAGTTGGGTACACCTTCTATCTCAAATCCGAGGGCAAAGTGTTTGTTGCTAAAAACGGAGCTTTTCTCGAGAAGGAGTTTCTCTCGAGAGATTTGAGTGGGAGGAAGATAGAACTTGACGAGGTTGTCGAACCTCTCATCCCTCTGGATGGTGGCACAGGGCAAGGGGAAACCTCTGTCGTTGCGACGCCGGTTGAGGAGGAAGTTAATGATGATGATCATGAAACTCCAGTTCAAGTTTCTGTCGAACCACGCAGGTCGATGAGACCACGTGCTGCTCCAGAGTGGTATGGTAATCCCGTCTTATCAATCATGTTGTTAGACAACAATGAACCTGCAAATTATGAAGAAGCAATGGTGGGCCCAGATTCCAACAAATGGCTAGAAGCCATGAAGTCCGAAATAGGATCCATGTATGAGAACAAAGTGTGGACTTTGGAAGTGCTACCTGAGGGCCGCAAGGCTATTCAGAACAAATGGATCTTTAAGAGGAAGACGGACGCTGACGGCAATGTGACCGTTTATAAAGCTCGACTTGTGGCAAAGGGTTTTTCACAAGTTCAAGGAGTTGACTACGATGAGACATTCTCACCCGTAGCGATGCTTAAGTCCGTCAGAATCATGTTAGCAATAGCTGCATTTTTCGATTATGAAATCTGGCAGATGGATGTCAAAACGGCGTTCCTTAACGGTTTCTTTAAGGAAGAGTTGTATATGATGCAACCCGAAGGTTTTGTCGATCCTAAGAATGCTAACAAGGTGTGCAAGCTCCAGCGATCCATTTATGGACTGGTGCAAGCATCTCGGAGTTGGAACAAACGCTTTGATGAGGTGATCAAAGCATTTGGGTTTATACAAGTGGTTGGAGAATCTTGTATTTACAAGAAAGTGAGTGGGAGCTCTGTGGCGTTTCTAATATTATATGTGGATGACATATTGCTGATTGGAAACAACGTAGAGTTTTTGGAGAGCATAAAGGATTACTTGAATAAAAGTTTCTCTATGAAGGACCTAGGAGAAGCTGCTTACATTCTAGGCATTAAGATCTACAGGGATAGATCAAAACGCCTGATAGGACTTTCACAAAGCACATACCTCGTAAAGTTTTGAAGAGGTTCAAAATGGAACAGTCCAAGAAAGGGTTCTTGCCAGTTTTACAAGGTACGAGATTGAGTAAGACTCAGTGCCCAGCAACTGATGAAGATAGAGAGCATATGCGTTCCGTCCCCTATGCTTCAGCCATAGGTTCTATCATGTATGCAATGATGTGCACTAGACCGGATGTTAGCCTGGCCATAAGTATGGCAGGTAGGTTCCAGAGTAATCCAAGAGTGGATCACTGGACGGCGGTCAAGAATATCCTGAAGTACCTGAAAAGGACTAAGGAGATGTTTCTCGTGTATGGAGGTGACGAAGAGCTCGCCGTAAAAGGTTACGTCGATGCAAGCTTTGACACAGATCCGGACGACTCTAAGTCGCAAACCGGGTACGTATTTATTCTTAATGGGGGTGCGGTAAGCTGGTGCAGTTCCAAGCAGAGCGTCGTAGCAGATTCTACATGTGAAGCGGAGTACATGGCTGCCTCGGAGGCAACTAAGGAGGGTGTCTGGATGAAGCAATTCATGACGGATCTTGGAGTGGTACCAAGCGCACTGAATCCAATAACCTTGTTCTGTGACAACACAGGTGCCATTGCCCTAGCAAAGGAACCACGGTTTCACAAGAAGTCCAGACACACCAAACGATGCTTCAACCTCATCCGCGACTATGTCGAAGGGGAGGACGTAAATATATGCAAAGTGCACACGGATCTGAATGTAGCATACCCGCTGACTAAACCTCTTCCACGGGCAAAGCATGATCAACACCAGAACTGTATGGGTGTTAGATTTATTACAATGTAATTCGCATGATGATGTGAGGGCTAGATTATTGACTCTAGTGCAAGTGGGAGACTGTTGGAATTATGCCCTAGAGGCAATAATAAATATAGTTATTATTATAATTCATGTATCAAGATAATTGTTTATTATCCATGCTATAATTGTATTGAATGAAGACTCATTTACATGTGTGGATAAATAGGCAAAACACTGTCCCTAGCAAGCCTCTAGTTGGCTAGCCAGTTGATCAACGATAGTCAGTGTCTTCTGATTATGAACAAGGTGTTGTTGCTTGATAACTGGATCACGTCATTAGGAGAATCACGTGATGGACTAGACCTAAACTAATAAACGTAGCATGTTGATCGTGTCATTTTATTGCTACTGTTTTCTGCGTGTCAAGTATTTATTCCTATGACCATGAGATCATATAACTTACTAACACCGGAGGAATACTTTGTGTGTATCAAACGTCGCAACGTAACTGGGTGACTATAAAGATGTTCTACAGGTATCTCCGAAGGTGTTCATTAAGTTAGTATGGATCAAGACTGGGATTTGTCACTCCGTGTGACGGAGAGGTATCTCGGGGCCCACTCGGTAATACAACATCACACACAAGCCTTGCAAGCAATGTGACTTAGTGTAAGTTACGGGATCTTGTATTACGGAACGAGTAAAGAGACTTGTCGGTAAACGAGATTGAAATAGGTATGCGGATACTGACGATCGAATCTCGGGCAAGTAACATACCGAAGGACAAAGGGAATGACATACGGGATTATATGAATCCTTGACACTGAGGTTCAAACGATAAGATCTTCGTAGAATATGTAGGATCCAATATGGGCATCCAGGTCCCGCTATTGGATATTGACCGAGGAGTCTCTCGGGTCATGTCTACATAGTTCTCGAACCCGCAGGGTCTGCACACTTAAGGTTCGACGTTATTTTATGCGTATTTGAGTTATATGGTTGGTTACCGAATGTTGTTCGAAGTCCCGGATGAGATCACGGACGTCACGAGGGTTTCCGGAATGGTCCGGAAACGAAGATTGATATATAGGATGACCTCATTTGATTACCGGAAGGTTTTCGGAGTTACCGGGAATGTACCGGGAATGACGAATGGATTCCGGGAGTTCACCGGGGGGCCCACCCACCCCGGGGAAGACCATGGGTGTTTGGGGTGCCGCATCAGCCCTTAGTGGGCTGGTGAGACAGCCCAAGAGAGGCCTATGCGCATAGGAAAGAAAATCAAAGAGGAAAAGAAAAAAAAGGAGGTGGGAAAGGGAAGAAGGACTCCACCTTCCAAACCAAGTAGAATTCGGTTTGGGAGGGGGAGGCCTTCCCCCTTGGCTCGGCCGACTCCCTTGGGAGTCCTTGGACCCCAAGGTAAGTCTCCCCCTCCTCCTCCTATATATAGTGGGGTTTTAGGGCTGATTTGAGACAACTTTGCCACGGCAACCCGACCACATATCTCCACGGTTTCACCTCTAGATCGCGTTTCTGCGGAGCTCGGGCGGAGCCCTGCTGAGACAAGATCATCACCAACCTCCGGAGCGCCGTCACGCTGCCGGAGAACTCTTCTACCTCTCCGTCTCTCTTGCTGGATCAAGAAGGCCGAGATCATCGTCGAGCTGTACGTGTGCTGAACACGGAGGTGCCGTCTGTTCGGCACTAGATCGTGGGACTGTTCGCGGGATAGTTCGCGGGGCGGATCGAGGGACGTGAAGACGTTCCACTACATCAACCGCGTTCACTAACGCTTCTGCTGTACGGTCTACAAGGGTACGTAGATCACACATCCCCTCTCGTAGATGGACATCACCATGATAGGTCTTCGTGCGCGTAGGAAATTTTTTGTTTCCCATGCGACGTTCCCCAACAGTCAACTATTGACAGGACGGTGGGTATCCGAGTTAAAGAAATGGAAACATCATAGAGGTGAGCAAATACGACTAACAGAAATCATAGAGCAGGGGTGTGTGAAATCACTTCCTCCTCCCCACGAGGTGAATCCCAAGCGATTAGGTTTTCCCCTCCTTCTATTAACGTCATCGCTGGTCTACCCCGCATCTGATGGCCTTCGGGGTCGTGACAGTGCAACATACCTCAGTCCTCTCGCCGATGGCAAGGACCCACACTTGTTTTTGTTATGTTCAACATCTTGATTGGGGCTATGTGACGACGACAATGTCCCCAGCGGGAACAAAGTCTCCCACATCTGATCCCCATCGCGCTTGTGTATCTAGCGTCGTCAAAGGGGATGTTAAGGTGTGTCTCCCTTGTATCTCGCAGGATTCAATTGGTGCTGGTCTTCTGTCGATTTATTTGGATCCAGTCTTTATTCGTGTGTCTAGAATATTGGGGGGTGATGGGTGGCAGTGGGGCTGGGGTGGGAGGGGAAGGGGAAGAAGAGACGACGATGGGGTGGCTGCCGAGGAGGGGAGGTGGGGTGGGCGTTGATGTTGACGTGGTGGAGTAAAACTGTGGTTAATCTGGCCTAAGAGGTAACCCCCTGTTTATTACGCGGCGGTGCCCAACGCAATGGCCGTGCGACGTGCGTGTTCGCCGTGGTTTTTTGGTCGTTTTCATCCTTCCTTTTTTCCATGGACTTTACCTTTTTTTCCTTGAGCTCGCGATGAACGATGAAATCATAAAATAATGAAAACAAAACAAAAAAATTCAAAATTTTCGAATGATGAACATTGGAAAATGTTCAAAGTGCTTGCAAAGTTTTAACATGAAATCACATTCGTGAAAGTAGTTGCAAAAAAATCAGCAATTCAAAATGCTTTTGAAAATAGTAGCACTTTTGGAGCATCGGGTTTTCTTTTTGCCACGATTCCCACGAATATGATTCTTTGATGAATTTTTGTGAGCATTGAGAACTTTTGTCAATGTTTGCCCCAAAAAAATTTGAACCTTTTTTTATTTTTTTCAAAATTTACTGTTCACTAAGCTCATTTGAGCTCGATCTCAAAAACTTTCCGTCCAAAAGATCTCCTTTTTTCCACAAAAATAAAATAGAGTAGAATAATATATCTGGGTTAGTAGACCATCTAGCGACTACTATAAATAGTGAAACGAGCCAAAGTCGCGTCATCGTTATTGCCCCTTCTCACCGGAGTGAGGCAAACGTTGTTGTAATAGACAGTTTAGAAGTCGTACTAAGGCCTCATGGGACCAGTGCACTAGAACAATAACCTTGTCGACAAAGAGAAGTAGAGGTACGAAGGATCCAACCTAAATACACACCAACGAAGACTGGTTCCACATAGATCCAGTAAGGACCAACACCGACCAAATACCACGAGATCAACGCAAACACACCTTCACACGCCCTCCGATGAGGTTAGAGACACTATCAGGATGGGGCTAGACACGGGGGGCCTTGATCCATCTTAAGGGAGCCGCCATCACCTTGCCTTCCTAAGTACTCTGATGCAAAACCCTAATCGACGTGAGAGCAGGAATCTTCCCATCGGCAAGGGACAAGTTTCGTTGCGCTTCACTCGACCTATGGCCACAGGAGACGAGGCGAACAAGTGCTGGCACCGACTAGAGGCGGAGAAACCTTGGTGCATGGGAGACGCAAGAAAGGCGAAGGGGGCGTCCATGAAAAAAAATACAATTGACTTAACATGGATCGTCAACTATTGACAGGACGGTGGGTATCTGAGTTAAAGAAAGTGAAACATCATAGAGATGAGAAAATACGACTAACATAAATCATAGAGCAAGGGTGTGTGAAATCGCTTCCTCCTCCCCACGAGGTGAACCCCAAGCGATTAGGTTTTCCCCTCCTTCTATTAACGTCATTGCTGGTCTACCCCGCCTCTGATGGCCTTCGGGGTCGTGGCAGTGCACCAGACCTCAGTCCTCTCGCCGGTGGCAAGGATCCACACATGTTTTTGTTATGTTCAACATCTTGATTGGGGCTACGTGACGATGACGACGATGATGTCCCCAACGGGAACAAAGTCTCCCACATCTGATCCCCATCCCGCTCGTGTGTCTAGCATCGTCAAAGGGGATGTTAAGATGTGTCTCCCCTGTATCTCACAGGATTCAATTGGTGTTGGTCTTCGGTCGATTTTTTTGATCCAGTCTTTATTCGTGTGGTTGAATGTTTGATATTTTCAGTCTATGATTCTCTTCACCGATGTTGGTCGTTACTCTGGAGCGAGGGGGGGGGGGGAGGGGGAGGGTAGCACGATGATTTTTCGATTGTGTACTACAACAAGGTTTACCAACCCCAGTTAAGAAAGAGGCGATGACGGCGACACGTCCTCGGCTCGCTCGAGTGCTTGGAGTCCTAAGTAGGTGATCCATGAATCTGTTAGCAGTTTTGTTAACTGTCATGTTCTTTGTACTGTCATAATTGATTATAAATAGATTGAAAGTTTCTTCGGGGAAAAGAGTGTATGTGCGCGCGTGTGGTCTTTGTATGTGTGAATTATTTGTTATTCCATAGCAAGGTACATGTAATCAACTACTAATTGTCACCGCAAAAAAATCAACTAGTAGTTACAAATGTGGAGAAAAGAAAAGGCAATAGAAGTAATTTTGGCGTTAAGGCCTTTCAAGAAAAAACTTTGGCTTTCAAGGAAGCTGTCATATTTGATGTTAACTCTTCGTGTAAAATTAGGTAGTTTACATTGAATTTGGATGAATCGGAGAGTCAAACCGCTAGCGATAATTCCAAAGTGAAATACAAGTTTAAAGTATCACATAGTTTCACAACATGGACCATCGTTGAAGGACAAGAAAGCAGAGAGTGGATATTTTTGCTCTCGGGCTCCATGGAGCCCAAAATTTCCAAACATTTTTTTAAACCTTTTAAGTTTAAAAAAAAATTAAAAATAAACACAAAAAATTATAGATTGATGTGTCTGAAATTTCATCACAAAATACGTTTTTTATGGCCTGTACAAAAAACAAAATCGTGTAGAGTAATTTTATAGTGAATAGTATATGTGCTAGAAATACATGATTTTGTTATTTTTGTGAGCTCGCATAAAAAGCATTTGATCGTGCAACTTTGTAGACAAACAACATACATCCATATGTATATGACTATATGTGCATTTTTTTCATATTTTTTAAAACATAAAATTTTGAAGTTTGAAGTTTTCAAATAAAGGGCTCCATGGAGCGCGAGCTCCATTAGACATTTCCTAAAAAACATCACTATATTTGAGGCGGAAGTTGCAATTTTCGCATAGGAAGGTTACAACTCATAAAATGAAGATCGTAAATGCATACCACAAGTATAGTGCTCAGGAACTCATATTTGTGATCTTCATTCACCATATCATAGAAAAACGAATTACTTACATTTTCTTTGAGTGATGATAGCTGCACCACGGATGCCCGTATGTTCAAGAAGTTCATACTTCATATACCAGATGAAAGATCAAAGAGAATTAGAGCACTTGAAACAAAAAAACAAGATGTACAACAACACTGCATTCAGTCAATCTTATAACAAGCATATGCAGCACAAGTCTTATTTGAACCCACTTTATATATATTCTCTGCTTGTTCCTCCTCCCTATGTCACAACAAACAGTTACGGTGCCAATATCATTCCGCCACGGGAAGACTTTCACCTAGTCATTGTGTTGAAAACCAGGAAGAAGCGACGCGACGAACCCTACAACGACCAGCTGGACCTCTTTCAAGATGCCGCCGAGCCAGCTGCGCCGGTTTGCTTCTCCCTCCGCCCCTTGCTGGTTCTCATCGCCCGCTGCTGCCCCTGGTTCCTGGTTCTCCGCAGCTTGGTCAGGGTTTGCAGGGTCTACAACACCTGAGAAGCAGACAGTAGATCGATATACAAATTAATTACACAGACACTGCCTAATAAATAGAACATTTATGAATAATTGTGGCCCTTGTTAAAATAAAGATATTACTAGTAATTATGGTAAATGCTTGACAACCAGAAAATATATGACATATTACAGCAATAAATATCATTTCATGTGCATTGTGCACGGTCAGCATGATAAGACAGCTTCCACATCCATCCTACTTATCAGTGCTACTGATGGCTACTTTGTGATATTTATATAACTTAAGATCATGCAAATGTTTTCTGCCTTGTAAATCTTGAAGAACAAAATATCAAGCTCCACTGAAGTGATAGTAGTGAAAAAGATACTTATATAATGTCATGGTCATGTTTAGAGGTACACAGGAGTGCGTCTGGTGTTTGAAATACAACACACAAAGTGCATAGCAGCAAATTATGGAGAGTAAAGGACAGCTACCAGGTAGCTGATCATTGCCATCATTCTGGGCAGCCAGAGGAGCACGGTTAGCAGGAGCCTGTGGCGGACGAGCGGCCACACCTCCCGCTCGCTGGAGCCATCTTAAGAAAGGTGTAACTGCTCCAGTTTGATATCTGGAGGAAATGAAACCCATGGTTATCTAGCCACAACAGAGAGGCTATACAAGAATATAGAAAGCAATGAAGCATCAAAGTCAAAGTAAGCCAAAAACTCACAGGTAAATCATGGAGGCAAACAATATGAGAAGAAACAGTCTTTGTTTTGATCCTTCTTGGCTAAACAAAAAGACCACTGCTGCTAACTTGATGATCAGAGCCAGGTCAAGCTGAAAAGCAAAGTGAAACCTCCTCACAACAACTTGTCTTTGAGGGCCATTTTGCTGCCTAGCATCCTGTCCTTGCTCTTCACCAGCCAATGCACCGACGCTTTCACTTCTAACACAAAACAATTGAAGAAATAAGTAAAGAGAGTACAACCATGGTGCTTTTAACTGGCCACAATATTCCTGAATCAAGATAAGAAGACAATTTGAGATAGTAGAGAACTGCATAGGCTTTGCCAACCTATCAACGAAAGAGTACATCTTCATTAAACCGCCGTATATGCAGGTGTGTCTAAATTTTCTATGGATTCACTTAAACTTACAGCAACCAAAGCAATAATTAAGAAAGGTTCAAGTAAATTTACTTGAGCAGATAGGATATTGCCATGCTGCTAAAATTCTAAAGCAAATTAATCATTTATGGAAAGCACCACTGTAATTAACGCAAAAGATGCCTGGTATTCTTGGAGTCATGTTATTATGGCTTATGTCCTATTCTAAGATGAAGTCACCATATGTGCTATAGCAAACTAGAACCTGTAGTATAAGAAAGACCCCGAAGTTTGCACATTGCCTCCGATTCTTTATGACAACTGAAGAGATTTTTGTAGATACCCAAATTGGCAGGGTTGTGCACTAAACAAAGCTTAAATAAAACTGAAGAATGTGTAAGGGATTTCATGGAAAAACATCCCAACCAAAGGTCCAAGACTTAATCAACTGTTTCATGAATCACTCAGCTAGCCACTGTCACCCTTAAACATGGCATTTTATTCTGTTCTGTTGTCATAGATCTGCTTTTGTTCTGAAAAGATTTACGAAAGTCAACAGATTAAAGAATATGGATCTCAAGATAGATCTTGCAAACCTCTTATCACACTAATTGCACATTCCCAACGAAACCATTTCAAATATTTCAACAGCATGCCGCTTGTGAGGTTATATATGATCACATTATGAATTGACCTTCAGAGAAATCACTGCCATAGGAACAAACAACTCACGTTGGTATATTGTAAGCGAGCGGTATGAATGTCTTTGGAGCGTAGCCTCCCATCGCCCCCATGAACTGATTCTCCTGTATGGCATATATCCCTGGACGCTGAGTCTGGTCATCCATACCCTGCTGGGGGAACATCCCTGGCATAAGCATCGGGTACATGAGCGGAAACATCGGAGAAGCGGCACTTGGAGCGCCGACCTGCATTATAACAGGCAGAAACAATGCCAGATATCACCACAAGGCAGCATACCACAGGGCACATGGTATTTACGAAACTTGAAGCAAAAACAGTGTGTATAAAGATCAATAGATTAAGGCATTCAGCACAAAAGTGCTCCCTCGAGTCTTGAGTTCTCAATAGCATTGGTACGCGCTAAAACTATAATAGGGAGAGTCAAATCCACCAAAGGCGAGGCCAAAACGAGCTTTTAACTCGTGCATCAGCTGCAAGCCTGCAACGAAACCTTGACCGGATCGCCGCCGGTACGACCCAAAAGGGGCGGAGATTCCTACAGGGTACCGCCGGCCTTCCCCCACGGAACCCACGAGAATCACGCCTCGGAACTCACTAATTCCGCCTCTGGAACACGGGCACGCCCTGAATCTGAGCGCCGTGGGGGCAGGGACCCGGCGTCCCGCTACGCCACAGCTCCACGCGCTGTGCACGGGCGAAAAGAAGAAGGCATGAAATTGAAGGGGCGGGGAGAAGGGCGCTGACCTGGGCCGACCGGATCGGCTCGCCCGACGCCTCCACCGGCGGCGAGGGGGAGTGCGCGTTGCTCTGGGCTTGGGCGTCGGCTTCCGCCATGGGAGACGAGAAGGGGGGAGGGGTCTGTCTGTCTGTCTGTCTGTGGGTGGGGCCTGACTGCCTTGGGTGCGGTACCGAGGCGATCTGAGGGAGGAGCACCCTCTTGTTTGTGGGCGGATGTACGGCTCGGATTTGCGGGTGCACGTCATGGAGCGGTGCGCGCCGTCCGTTGGGTGTGATGGTCGATGGTCTTCTCGCGTCGGCCTGAACCAACACGCCAGGGTGGACCGGTGATGATACTGCCCTGCGGACGCAGCTTCAATGACCTGATCAAGCCAAGTCCCACGGTAAGCCCCCTTTATCAGCCATCCAATATATATCCGACGTACCAGATTGATTCAAATTTTATATAATTTTTTAAAAGTGTTCAGAAAAATTAAAAAATTAGAAAAACATAAATGTTTCGTTTTGTATTTCGTGTTCAATCCATTTGAATGTGTCATTTATGAATAAACAAAGGAAAAGTTATACACGTCTTCGAGCGACTTGAGAGACTGTCATTCATAAATGATACATTCAAGTGGACAAAAATTTTCACAGAATACAAAACAAAATATTTATGGTTTATTGAAACTTTTTCAAAAATTTCTGAACACTTTTAAAAAAGGTATGAAATTTGAATCAATCTGATACGTCGGATCTATATCGGGTGGCTGATAGAGGAGGCTAAGTTGCAGTGAGACTTGGCTTCATCAAGTCACTGAAGCTGTGTCCCTGCCCTGCTCGCTCTTGCTTGCATGGGATAGAAAAGTTCAAAACACATCAAAAATAACAAAAATTACAATCATATCTATAAATCACCTAACAACGACTGCAAGCACCGTAGCACTATTAGCGGAGTGCCACATCCAATAGATTATGAACTCTTGGAAAGCCTATAGTATCACTTTAACTTCTTCAATAAGCAGCTCCGCTGTAGAAAGGTTCTTTAACATGATGTGCATCACTCCTTTGGAGCCGAGCTCAATCACGAGCTTCGGGACCTTGATCTCAACTGCGAGTTGCACCGCATGTCAATAAGTCAAGATCTACGTGAGCTAAAGGTTACTCCACCTCGAAACGCTTCACTATGGTGGCTAAGGACGACACCACCCCTTTCTTTCCAAACATGGACGTCGTGTAGTCCGAGTTGGCTTCCATTCATTCTAGTTCCGGTGGGATTCAATGCTCAGCCGACACCGGAGAGGGAATCCTGATATGGGACTCTTGGATGGATTGCCATTCATACACGAAGTTTATGACGGAGTTAGAGCATGTCTAGTAGAACCCTCAAACCCTTAAATCTAAAATCAGTTTTAAGGGTTGAGAATTGATCATTTTTAACACTTTTAATGGTTGAAAAATAGGGGCAAAAACTAGAACCCTCAAACCCAACCCTTATAACAAAAACAGGGGCAAAAACAGGAGAGCTCGGTGCAAAAACGGTTTGAGGGTTGGGGTTGTTTTCGCTCCCCGACCCTTACTTTTACAGGTTGGAAGGGGGTATAAGGGTTGGATCCTTAAATTTCTTTAAGGGTTTGAGGGTTAAGGGGTTCTAGTCTACGGCTTTTTTTCAACGAAAACTGTAAAAAAAAAAGCAGTTATTTTTAATGATTTGAGGATTTAAGGGCTCTACTAGACTTGCTCTTAACAATGATACGCGGCTTGGCAGTACCACTAGTAAAAAACGGAGCTTTCGTTCTAGCCCGATGAGAGCAATAGTCCCGGTTGCGTTATGAACTGGGATTAATGTGAGCATTAGTACCGGTTCGAACGGCTAAGAACGGACGGGGGCACGACCATTTTTTGTCCCGGTTGGTGTGGGACCTTTAGTCCCGATTGGTGATACCAACCGAGACTAAAGGGGTTGCGGCAGGAGCGGTACCCTTTAATCCCGGTTGGTGTCTCTAAACGGGACTAAATGTCTATCTTTAGTCTTGATTTTAGACACTAGTCGGGACTAAAAAGTAATATATATATATATATACAAATTTTATCTACCACCGGTGGTAATTACCACCACTTGCGTTTTGTATGTTGTATGTACTATATATCAAATTGAAGAGTATGTATGCGTAGTATGTACTCCCTCTGTAAACAAATATAAGAGCGTTTAAATCACTATTTTAGTGATCTAAACACTCTTACATTTTTTTACAGAGGAAGTAGTATATAATCATGTTTAGGTAGTATACAATACTAGAAATTAGACCATGAACGACGAGTAGCAAATAATGTTTGGTTGTTAGTGGTATCAATAAACGAGTAATCCTACGTACTCCCTCCGTTTCAGTTTATAAGTCCGGCACGTGTATCTAGGTCGTCAATTTGATCAACTTAATAAGAGACATATATTACAAAAAATATATCATTAGAAACTTTAGATGTTCTATTTTCTAATGATATATTTTTTATGTTAAATAATATATTTTATATAAGTCAAATTAACGACCTAAATACACATGCATGCCTTATAAACTGTGATGGAGGGAGTACTTACCCTCGCAAGACTTCACGACGACCAGAGGTTTGCCCGTCGTTAAATAAACATGGGCCGTGGTTGTTATAACTGCTTATTTAGAGCTTGTTTGGGACTGCTCTGCTCCTTAAAATTCAGCTCTGCTCCAGAAAAGACAAGCCAAACAGGGTAGCTCCATGATATGCTGCTCCGCAAAAAAACTAAAATCTGGGGTACAACTTCAGAGTTTTTATGAAGCTCCTAAGAGGGTGCTCCAAAAAACTCTAGAAGTTGGAGTTGGGGGGAAATTACCCACCACTGTCACTAGTAAGTGGATATCCCTTCGTTTCTTTCCCCTCAACCAATCAAATAGATACTTTTCACCAAATTTTCTATTCTTGAAGGTGAAGCTAAATGCAAGCCAAACATTCTTTTGATAGTGCTATAGCTTCTGTATGAAACTGCTCCAAAATAAATTTGATGAAGTGAAGTTGATTTTGATGAATTGAAGCAGTCCCAAACAGACCCTTATTTCAACAACTTACGATTCTCTTTTCTATTTTAGAAAATAAGGAAATCTGGTCAGTTTTATTCCTATCGAGGACTTATGCCCACGAGGACCATGGCGTCGCAACCCGTTCCGATAGATGAACGCGATGGCTCCTCCACCATAGACTGCCAAATCCGTGATAATAACCTCATTGCTTTGGCGTTCTTCAGTACTTTCAAACATTGGTAGCTCCTCCAAACGATGGTTTTGATATTTGTCAGTAATTTCAGTCACGACCAGATTGCTCTGTTTTTCCCCTGCAGCCGTTCGTAGATTTAAAGCATATGTATAGTGTAGTGTGAAGTAAAATTTATCAGTTGTTGTTTCTTCCACATTTTCAAAGTCTCCCGTACGTTGAGTCACTGATAGAGTAATGTGGCGACGGTGAAATTGATTACTTCATATTCATGTTCTTTCTTAATTGGTCGATTTTGATATCGAACACATGATCAGAATAACTTCATTGTAGCAGATTGCTTATTTTTCTCATCACTGTGATCTGTAGCATTGTTCAAACTACAGTGGTGATGCTAGGTTTCTTACTAATGTGGCGACGGTGATGTCATGAAGATATTATGAGAGCTACACAAAAGTAGTCGTTAATAATAGAATTGTGGTCGTTAATTCTTCACAATCAACGACGACACACCATTTGGTCGTTAGAGAAATAACGACCGAAGAAAGGATGTGGTCGTTATACTTTTAACGACGGAGCCTATCACGACCACGAGATTGTGCTCGTTAATGACCTATAACGACCACGATCTGACTTCTAACAACCACATATGTGGTCGTTAAAAACCTTTTTCTTAGTAGTGATATATATTATTTTTTTGGTAGTATGTATCATATTTTGTATATGTTCTTTTTTACATGCAAATATATACGTATTTCATTAATATAATAAAAATTATGGGTCAACTTGTAATTTTTTCATGTAACTCACTTTGAAAAATCTTGTATATAGTATATGAACATAATTAAAATGATAAATTAGTATATATACTCCCGCATGGTAGTATATTAAACATGTGGGGTAACTACCCCTGGATGGTAGGATATATATATTCCCTCGCCCCTGCCCGTCCTCTCCTTTGTTTTCCTCATAGAAGGTGGGAGGTATGTGCTAGTTTGTTTTCCCTTTCTATGCACAAGAGGTGCTCGACGAAATGCTTCAGAGCATAATGCCACTTGCGTTCACGTAAAACAAACATGATATGAGGTGCCCGAGCCACACTTAAGCTTTCTCCTCTTTCTTTGCATATGTATAGGCGTGGTTTAGGGTGACATCCCGTCCCCGTCCCTGTCCTCACCGCCGTCGATGGCCCATACCGATCTCGTTGCCGGCACCACCATGGTGAGCCTCTTGTTCTTATTTTAAAAAATATATCTTACTTGTATGATTTAGATAGTTACTTGTATAATTTTCTTACTTGTATTATTGTTTGTTATTACATAGTGCCATGGTTTTGATATCCGCCCCCGTCGACTCTCGTCCGGTCCATGATTCGGATGTGATATATTATCTTTTATAACTATTTGTCTTATTTAGTGTTTATGGCAATTATGTTGACCAACTTGACATATGTATTTTTATTTAGGAGGTATGTGAACCGAAAATTTCAACCGGCCCTTATGTCGAGAGGTTAAATTTAGTTGGAAAAGAGAACAATTTTTTGAAAGAAAAATTGAGAAGAATTAAACAAGAGAAGATGAAATTGGAGTTGCATGTTGTCGACGTCGTCGATCTACACATGATCCAGATGGATGCAATACGCTTGAAGATTAGAAAGATTAGAAAATATGCCTTTAATAAAGAGGTTTGGTATCATTATGTTGTTAAATCAATTATTACCTTAGTTGCAATTTTGATCGCATTTGTTGTTGCATTTAAATGTTTCACATAGTTGTATGTTAGTTTCAATGTATGTTAGTTTGACCAACTATGTATGAACTTTATGTATTTATTTTTGCAGTAGTAACATTTGATCACTATTGTACTTTGTTTATAATGTGATAAACTTGTATTAATTTGGTCATTTCTCTATTCATGATGTTCTCTAATGGTTTTTGACATACTTAATTATACAATGCAAATGAACCGGCAATGGATGTACGGTGACCGAAGCACTCCGAGTACATTGCCGGCCAGCATAATTTTATCATCGTGGCTCAAGCAAACAGTCTGAATGGTTTTATGTGTAGTCCATGTGTTGATTGTGAGAATAAGAAGGATTACCCTTCCTCGAAAATCCTTCACACCCACCTGCTCCAATCCGGTTTAATGCCCAGCTATAATTGTTTGACCAAGCACGATGAAAGACAGTGAAGAAGAAGAGGATGATGACAATTACCCTATGTTCCCTGAATACAGTGATACTGCAACGGGGGAAGCTGAAGATCAAGAGGCATCATATGTGCCTATTGATGATCTTCGTCGGGCCATTGTTGATGCACACAGAGAATGCGAAAGTGAAAAGGAGAAGTTGAAGTTGGAGCACATGTTAGAGGATCACAAAAAATTGTTGTACCCAAATTGCAAAGATGGCAACACAAAGCTCGGTACCACACTGAAATTGCTGCAATGGAAGGCAAAGAATTGTTTATCTGACAAGGGATTTAAGAAGTTAGTGAAAATAATGAAGAAGAAGCTTCCAAAGGATAAGGAATTGCCTGAGAGTACGCACGAAGCAAAGAAGGTTCTCTGCCCTCTAGGATTAGAGGTACAGAAAATACATACATTTATTAATGACTGCATCCTCTATCACGGCAAGGAGTACGAGAATTTAAATGCATGCCCAGTATGCGGTGCATTGCGCTATAAGATCAGTCGCGATGACCCACGTAATGTTGAGGGTGAGCGCCCTAGGAAGAGGGTTCCCCCCCAGGTGATGTGGTATGCTCCTATAGTACCATGGTTGAAATGTTTGTTCCAAAATAAAGAGCATGCCAAGTTGTTGCAATGGCACAAAGAAGACCGTAAGAAAGGTGTGACATTGAGAGTACCCGCTGATGGGTCGCAGTGGAGAAAAATCGAAAGGGAGTTCCCGGGATTTGTAGTTGACGCAAGGAACTTATGATTTTCTCTAAGTACAAATGGCATGAATCCTTTTGGGGAGCAGAGCTGCAGGCATAGCATCCGTCCTATGACTCTATGTATCTATAACCTTCCTTCTTGGTTGTGCATAAAGCGAAAGTTCATTATGATGTCAGTGCTCATCCAAGGCCCTAAGCAACCCGACAATGACATTGATGCGTACCTAAGACCATTAGTTGAAGAACTTAAATAGTTGTGGGATAAAAAATGTGTACGTGTGTGGGATGAGCACAAACAGGAGGAATTTAATCTACGAGCGTTGCTTTTCATAACCATCAATGATTGTCCTACTCTTGGTAACTGTCGTGGGTATAAGCCTGACAGTAGATGTGTAGGGTACGAAAAGGACGGGCAGAGTCCTAGCTACGGCGAGGTTGTATGAGTTCAGGCCCCTCTGCGGTGGAGGTAACAGCCCTACGTCTCAGTGCTCAGGGAGCTTTGTTGTCGAGTGGAATAGAGAATACAATGAATTGCTAACCCCTTTTCCAGTGGGGGAGGGTGGCTTATATAGAGTACGCTGCCCTCCACAACGGTTCTGGTAAGGGGTGGATAGTGGCGATTGAATGCATACGTTACAGGTAACGTATGCCCTTAATGCTAATAAATGCACCCGGAAACGTACGACTGTTTCCCTCCAGGGGGGTTACGATGTACCGAGTGGTATACAGTCGGTTGACTCGATGTCCTCCGAATGCTAGTCGCCGACTGGAGGACCGAAGGTATGTTACCGACTGGAAGACAAGGATTCCTTAATTCAGTCGGAGTTGACTAAGGGTCTTGTCCTCTGTGGGGGGTAGTCCCTGGGTAGGACCTACAGGGCAGGCCTATGACCCTACCCTAGGACTATAACCCCATCATTAGTCCCCGAATGGATTGAGGTTGGAACGACGAAGCGATGTTTGAAGTTGAATCCGACTGGAACAGATTCGGCTTGGCCGTTGCTTGCCTCGGTCCATTTCGACTTTTCTGATCATCGATCCGAGTGGAAGTACTCGCGGAATGGACTGTCGGGAGCCGAGTGCTTTGGCGGCATCTTCTGATGCGACCGATGAACTGACAGCGGCGGATTTTCCGGGATACTCAAATTTTGGTTTCCGCACGCCCAACGGGGATGACGCCAGCGCGCTCGAGTAGCGCCTGACGCCTCGATTCTCGCGCCTTCAACCTCTCCACTAATATCGCCGCGGTGGGTCGGGGGGATAAGGTTTCGGGGCCACCCGCCAGCGACCCAGTCGGAACCCTATTTAAATCTCGGCGGCGAGGCTTCTCCGTTACGCTCGCCGAATCCTTTGCTCTCGCCTGCTCCGCCCTTCTCGCCACCTCCAGCGCTCCTGTACTCCTCCCTTCTCCTTCCTCCTGAGGGGTTCGCAGCCTCCGCCATGACCAAGGGCCAGACCAGCAAGATGGAGGCGAGGAAGAAGAAGGGGAAGACGGCGGCGCCTGCTCAGCGGCGGCCGCGGCCGCTGCCGGCGGGATGGATCCAGGGCGACTTCCTCCCCTCCACGGTGACGGAGGGGGATCTGCTGCAAGTGGTGGAGCACAATATGATCGTGCACAAGTCCTGGCGGCTGCCGGCGGAGAACGAGGTCGAGCCAGCGCCTCGGGAGGGGGAGCGCGTCCTGCTGCTCAGCCACATCCACCGAGGTTTTTCTTTGCCCCCGCATCCTTTCTTCAAAGGAATCATGAATCACTTCGGGGCTCAACTTCACCATTTTCCTCCGAATGCCATCGCCTATCTTTCTGCCTTTATAGTTTTGTGCGAGTGTTTCATCGGCTGCCCTCCCCATTGGGGTTTGTTCAAACACATCTTTTCCGCCAGATCCCAAACCATCAAACGACTTAGCCAGTCAGATGATAAGACGCATCTCCTCCAGCTCTGTGGGGGCTTAGGCTTACATAAAAAGAGTCGGAGTAGCTATCCTGCTCTCCAGTTAAGTGAGTCGGTTAGGAACTGGCAGTCGACGTGGTTCTACTGCCAGGATATCGCCTGTCCGAATGCGTCGACTGGGCTGCCTCCTTTTAGTCTAGATCGGCCCGCCCTGCCTAAGCAGCTCGCGCTCTCGAAGGCGGAGAAGAACGACATCCAGCCCTTGGTTGAGGCACTCGTGGATGTCGTTAGGAGGGGGGTCACCGGCATAGATCTGCTGGAAGTCTTCCTTGGTCGGCGGATCCAGCCTCTGCAGGCTCGCGACCATGCCATGTGGCATTACACGGGGCCCGAGGACTCCACTCGGACCAATGTGGTGGGCGTGACTGAGGAGAGGGTGACCTCGTGGGTGCTCCAAATCACGGGCCCCTGCGAGAATCCCAAAGGAGCTCGGCGAGTGAAGCCTTACATCGCGGATCATCCTCCACCGAATCAGGTGAGTGGTACTTGTCGAGTGCACTGAACTGTCTTAATTCTTGTCGCTTGTCTATATCTCCGTGTGATGTCTGATGTTTCCGACTGAAATCTATGTAGGCGTGGACCAACTGGTTCTCCCCCGTCTCGAATAGGAATCCGTCAGAGGAGGAGGAGGAAGGCAGCCAGGAGGGCAGTGTAGAGAGCGCCGAATACGTCTCCGACAGCGGGGAATCGGAGGAGGAGAGCAGCGAGGAAGAGGAAGAAGACGAGGAGCAGGACTCGCCACCTCCACAACTAGAGCATCGGACCAAGCGCCGTCACGAGCCCGCCGTCCCCTCGACTCCTCCCGCGTCGTCGAGTGCTCCACCTACTGCTCCGGTGGTCCCGAGTGTTCGAAGCACTAAGAGGACCAGGGATGCCACCGCCGAGCCCGCGGGCCAGTCTTCTAAGGCGCCCAAGCCGAGCGGGCCTAAGCCTCAGAAGTCCCTACCGCGAATGAGGGTTGCTATCCCCGTCACCTCCACGTAAGTGTATCCAGCTTTCGGTTCTTTCTGATATCCGAGTGAACTTCTGTTTACCGGCCGAATGGATTTCACTCGACAGGGTCGCTACCTCTGCCACCTCTCCGGCGCGCCAAGGAGACGACCCCATGGACACAGACAACGTCGTTTCATCTCAGCGAGGTGCGTTGTAGGAGCGTCGAGTGTTTTATCCCATCGCGTCTCAAATTCTATCATAGGTCTTGCTTCTTTCTTTTTCTGAGACGTCGTGTCATTCGGCTTGTCAGGGGCGATTTTCCTGGACGAGGACGGCCAGGGGAGAGCCGACCCCGCTGTGGAGCCTGTTCTTGAGGCTGCTCCTCCTGCTGTCGCTCCCGCCGCCGACGTCCTGCCGACTGAGGCGCTGCCACAGACTGAACTAGTGCTGGTGGAGGAGGAGCCGACTGGGGCGGACCTTGGGATGCTTCAGGAGCCTCCGACGATTCGAGGCTCATCGAATGCTGAATTCAGCATCCAGCGTCTTCCGGAGGAGTAGGTGGGGGCGGCCAAGGGGGCTATGGTGCAGGCGGAGCTGATGGCTGGAGAAGCCAAGAGGGCCTACGACTCCATTGCAGCCTTGTACGAGCGGAGCTTGGAGCTGCGAGATGATATCCGAGTAAGTGGTCTAGTAAGTATTTACTTTTCTCTTGTAACCCACTAGGTGGACTTGAATAACAACTATTTTTTGCAATGGGTTCACTCCGAGTGAACCCAGTGGGTGTAGTCCCCGAGACTTCTGTCGAGTGCTTGCACCGACAGTTGTCTTTATACATATTGTCTTTACTTTGGTTTTGTCTGTAAATAGTATGACTGAGTACGAGTAGTTGTTGCAGTCGGATTGCATTTACTGTAAGAGTCCCCGAGAGTAAGTTGTACTCAGGTCGGGTAGTATTGGCCTCGTAGGCGTAAGTTATAACATGCATCTCAATAGGGCAGGCCTGCTTGAGCTGCATGCCAGTGGGGTCACTCTAAGTGAACCCACTGGGTGTAGTCCCCGAGATCGATGTCGACTGCTTGCGTCGGCAGGGGTCTAAAGAACTTAAACCTTCAACTGTTGAACTTTCTGATTGTCCCTTGGTGCTTGGTGGCAGAAAACTTGTGAAATGGGGACGACCTATGAGGCGCTGAGAGCGGAGAGGAACCAGTTCTCCGGTGAGCTTGATGCGGCTATGCTCGCCATGGCCGGCATGAAGGATGCTCTGGAGGGACGAGAGAAGTCCTTGGAGGAGGCTCGAGAGGCGAAGAAGGTGTTGATTGAGGAGGTGGAAAGAATGAAGAAACAGAGGACTGCTCTCAATAATCAGATGGCCGTTTTGAATAGACGATGCATAGCTCAGGAGAAGTATGTCAACGACTGGGCTGGGCAGATGATGACGCGTCTGGCTGGTAAGTCGTATGTTATGCTGAGTGCTTGTACCGTGTGCGTTACACTCGGCATTTAATGTATGCTTGCCCTTTTGTTGCAGACTTTTGCGTAGATGCTGAAGCTGAAGCAGCGGACGTGGAGCGGTACATGCGCGAGAACGTGCCACTCGGCAAGGACGCCAATCAGGATCTACTCCGGGCGCATATCCGCGTAGGCAAAGTGGGTCCTTTCATCGGTCGACTGAGAGAGGTCGTCGGCCGAATTGACAAGGAACTTTGGCCAGAAGATGAGTCGCGACAGGAGATGGAGAGCCTGATGGCGCGACTGGAGGATATTCCAAACCGAGTGCAATCGTGGAAGAAATCGGCAGCGCGTTGCGGTGCAGATGTTGCCCTGTCCTTGGTCCGAGTCCATTGCAAGGAGGTGCAGGAAGAGAAGCTGAAGACACTGAAGGTCGCTAACACGAAGAAGCTTCGATTCGAAGACTTCATGGAGACGTTCCTTGAGAGTGCTACCCGCATCGCCGACGGAATCGACTTGGACACCTTCGTGGAGCCCTCCAGCCCTGGCGCCGACCCAGCTGACGCGGAATAAAACTTTATCCTCGGTATGCCGAGTGTTTATCTGTAAGGTACTTTAGCCACTTCTGTTGGCCGTCACATTCTTAAATCGGTGCGGGTAAGCTTGATCTGCACCGAGTTAGCTATCGTTGCGAGGATTTTGGAATCCGAATCAAAGCGTTTACTCTTTTGTTTGAATGTTGTTTCGAGTGCGACGTTTAGTGCATACTCGGGGGAAGTTAGTACTTAGGTGATTCGTGATCACAGCTAAGTCCCCGACTGCGACGTTTAGTGCACACTCGGAGGAAGTTACTACTTAGGTGATTCTTGATCACAGCTAAGTCCCCGAGTGCGACGATTAGTGCACACTCGGAGAAAGTTAGTACTTTAGGTGATTCTTGATCACAGCTAAGTCCCCGAGTGCGACGTTTAGTGCACACTCGGAGGAAGTTATTACTTAGGTGATTCGTGATCACAACTAAGTCCCCGAGTGCGATGTTTAGTGCACACTCGGAGGAAGGTATTACTTAGGTGATTCTTGATCACAACTAAGTCCCCGAGTGCGACGTTTAGTGCACACTCGGAGAAAGTTAGTACTTAGGTGATTCTTGATCACAACTAAGTCCCCGAGTGCGACGTTTAGTGCACACTCGGAGAAAGTGAATACTTAGGTGATTCTTGATCACAGCTAAGTCCCCGAGTGCGACGTTTAGTGCACACTCGGAGGAAGTTATTACTTAGGTGATTTGTGATCACAACTAAGTCCCCGAGTGCGACGTTTAGTGCACACTCAGAGGAAGGTATTACTTAGGTGATTCTTGATCACAGCTAAGTCCCCGAGTGCGACGTTTAGTGCACACTCGGACGAAGTTATTACTTAGGTGATTCGTGATCACAGCTAAGTCCCCGAGTGCGACGTTTAGTGCACACTCGGAGGAAGGTATTACTTAGGTGATTCTTGATCACAGCTAAGTCCCCGAGTGCGACGATTAGTGCACACTCGGAGAAAGTTAGTACTTAGGTGATTCTTGATCACAGCTAAGTCCCCGAGTGCGACGTTTAGTGCACACTCGGAGAAAGTGAATACTTAGGTGATTCTTGATCACAGCTAAGTCCCCGAGTGCGACGTTTAGTGCACACTCGGAGGAAGTTATTACTTAGGTGATTCGTGATCACAGCTAAGTCCCCGAGTGCGACGTTTAGTGCACATTCGGAGAAAGGTAGAACTTAGGTGATTCTTGATCACAACTAAGTTTTTTTTGTGTGACCAGAGTCTGCAACTGTGGAAGAATTCTGAGACTGCAAAAACTGAATCCGCTTTATATTATTCCATCAATGCTAGTTCTTTACACTGCTTCAGTCGATGATCACGTGAAGAAGCGCTTCAAGAGGTCTCCGTTCCATGCGCGTGGCTCGTCTGTCTCCCTCTCGATGTTGTAGAGTCTGTATGCTCCGTTGTTCAGCACCTTGGAAATGATGAAGGGTCCTTCCCAGGACGAGGCCAACTTGTGAGGTCTCTGCTGATCCACTCGAAGCACCAGGTCGCCTGCTTGAAACGTGCGACTCCTGACATGGCGTGCATGAAAACACCGTAGATCTTGTTGATAAATGGTTGAGCGAGTCAGTGCCATCTCGCGCTCCTCCTCTAGAAGGTCCACTGCATCTTGCCTTGCTTGTTCTGCTTCAGCTTCGGAGAATAGTTCGACTCGTGGAGCATTATGAAGCAAGTCACTCGGAAGGACCGCTTCTGCACCGTAAACGAGGAAGAACGGCGATCGCCCTATAGATCTGTTCGGGGTTGTGCGAAGACCCCAAAGTACTGAAGGTAACTCGGTGACCCAAGCGCCAGCGGCATGTCCCACCTCTCGCAAAAGTCGGGGCTTTAAACCCTGAAGAATAAGCCCATTCGCCCGCTCTGCTTGTCCATTGGATTGAGGATGTGCTACGGAAGCAAAATCCACTCGGATACCTTGGCTTGCACAAAAACCTTTGAATCTGTCCGAGTCAAAGTTTGTCCCGTTATCCGTGATTATGCTGTGAGGTACACCGAATCTGGAGATGATGTCTCTGACAAACTTGACGGCCGTCGAGGCGTCGAGTTTCTTGATGGGCTTGGCTTCTATCCATTTTGTGAACTTGTCGACTGCCACTAACAGATGAGTGTAGCCTCCTTGGCATGTCTTGAATGGACCGACTGTATCTAATCCCCAAACTGCAAACGGCCACACAAGCGGAATTGTCTTCAATGCAGAAGTTGGCTTGTGGGACTTGTTGGAGTAGAACTGACAGCCCTCGCATCGGTCAACCATGTCTTTAGCCATCTCATCTGCCTACAGCCAGAAAAAACCAGCCTTGAACGCCTTGGCGATGATTGCTCTTGAAGAGGCGTGATGACCGCAGGTTCCCAAGTGAATCTCTTCCAGGACCAACTGCCCCTCCTCTGGGGAAATGCAGCGTTGAAGAACGCCTGAAACACTCTCCTTGTACAATTGGCTATCAATGACAGTGAATGCCTTCGACCTGCGGACTATCTGCCTGGCCTGAGCTTCGTCTTCTGGTAGTTCCTGTCTCAGAATATATGCAATGATCGGCACAGTCCACTCGGGGATGGCAGCGAGGATCTCCATAACCAGATCAACCACAGCAGGTACATCGACTTCAGTCGGATGTGTTGTGCTCTTGGGTTGTACTGGTTCCTCTATGAAAGGATCTTCTTTTACTGAGGGAAGGTGGAGGTGCTCGAGGCATACGTCACTCGGGACTGGTCTCCGAGTGGATCCGAGTTTCGCTAACTCATCAGCTGCTTGGTTCTTCAGTCTCGGAACATGGTGGAGCTCCAGACCTTCAAACTTCTTCTCCAGCTTCCTTACTGCGTTGCAGTATGTGGTCATGGTGGGGTTCCTGACGTCCCACTCTTTCATCACTTGGTTGACCACCAAATCTGAATCGCCGTAGACCATCAGGCGACGGACGCCGAGTGAGATGGCCATGCGCAACCCGTAGAGGAGAGCTTCATACTCTACCTCGTTGTTGGAGGAATCGAAGTGTATCTGTAGCACGTACTTGAGCTTGTCGCCCTTTCGTGAAATGATCACAACCCCAGCGCCGGAGCCATTCAACATCTTAGACCCATCGAAGAACATTGTCCAATGAGCTGAGCAGATATGGGTCGGTTGCTGTTGTTCTACCCATTCTGCTATAAAGTCAGCCAGGGCTTGAGACTTAATAGCTTTCTTGGCCTCGAACTTGATATCGCAGTACATCATCTCCATTGCCCACTTCGCCACTCGGCCTGACGCGTCTCGATTGTGGAGAATTTCCGACAACGGAGCATCAGAAACAACAGACACCGAGTGGTCTTGGAAATAATGAGCCACCTTCTTCGCAGTCATGTAAATCCCGTAGATAAGTTTTTGATAGTGGGGATACCTCTGCTTGGAAGGAGTTCGGACTTCGGAGATGTAGTACACTGGCCGCTAAACTTTGTATGCTTTGCCTTCTTCTTCTCGTTCGACTGTAAGAACAGTACTGACGACTTGATTTGTAGCCGCGATATACAGAAGAAGGGGCTCTTTACTGAGCGGAGCAGTAAGAACCGGCTGGATGGAAAGTAAGACTTTGAGGTCATCGAAAGCGACTTGGGCTTCGTTTGTCCACTCGAAAGTATCTGATTTCTTCATGAGTCGGTACAGAGGAAGTGCTTTCTCGCCGAGTCGACTGATGAACCTGCTCAAAGCCGCTAGGCAACGTGTGAGCCGTTGAACATCATGTATTCTGACCGGCCTCTCCATTCGGATGATGGTCCCGATCTTTTCGGGGTTGACGTCGCTCCCTCGTTCGGAAACGAAGAAACCGAGTAACTTTCCGCTGGGAACGCCGAATGAACATTTGGCTGGGTTGAGCTTGATATCGTATCTACGAAGGTTGGCGAATGTTTCTGCCAAGTCTGTAAGCAGGTCGGAACCTTTGCGTGACTTGACTACGATATCATCCATATATGCCTCCACATTCCAACCGATCTGGTCGAGGAGACATTTTTGGATCATGCGCATAAAGGTAGCTCCTGCATTCTTCATACCGAAAGGCATAGTGATGTAGCAGAAGCACCCGAATGGGGTGATGAAGGCTGTTTTTAACTCATCGGGACCATACAGACGGATCTGATGATAGCCCGAGTAGGCATCAAGAAATGACAAACGCTCGCATCCCGCAGTCGAATCGACAATTTGATCTATGCGGGGGAGCGGAAAATGGTCTTTCGGGCAGACCTTATTGAGATGTTTGAAGTTGATGCACATTCGGAGCGACTTGTCCTTCTTGGGCACCATGACAACATTGGCGAGCCACTCAGAGTGGTGAACCTCGCGAATGAAGTTGGCGGCCAGCAGCTTGGCCACCTCTTCCCCGATTGCCTTCCTCTTGTGCGCGGCGGACCAGCGCAGGCGCTCTCGAACGGGCCGAGCGGCGGGATCCACATGCAGTCGGTGCTCAGCCAACTCCCTGGGTACACCTGGCATGTCAGAGGGTTTCCATGCGAAGATGTCCCAGTTCTCACGGAGGAATTGGGTGAGCTCGGCTTCCTATTTAGGATCGAGGGTGGTGGAGATGTTCGTCGGGGCGGCAGAGTCGTCCGTCGGGTGGATGCTGACCTTCTTCGTCTCCCCCGCCGACTGGAATGCGGACTCAGAAGCTGGTTTCTTTGAGCGCATCAGGTCGGCAGGGTCGACTGTCTTCTTGTACTCGTCGAGCTCGAGAACAGCCATCTGCTGGTCGGCGATTCTTGATCCCTGTTGTAGACACTCCTCGGCTCGCTGACGGTTGCCCGTGATGGTGATCACGCCTTTCGGGCCTGGCATCTTCAACTTCAAGTATACATAGCATGGACGTGCCATGAAGCTCACATATGCTGGGCGGCCCAGAATTGCGTGGTAAGCGCTCTGGAAATCTACCACCTCAAATGTGAACTTCTCCTTGCGAAAGTTCTTGTCGGAGCCGAAAATGACGTCCAACGCGATCTGGCCGAGTGACTTGGCCTTCCGTCCAGGGACGACTCCGTGGAACTGCATACTGCTCTCGCTGAGTTTGGACATCGGAATGCCCATTCCCTTGAGAGTGTCGGTGTACATGATGTTCAACCCGTTGCCGCCGTCCATGAGGACTTTGCGCAGTCGGACTCCTTCCACCACCGGGTCGACAACCAGGGCCTGTCTTCCTGGGGTGGGGACATGCGCTGGATGATCCGACTGGTCAAAGGTGATCGCAGTCTGAGACCATTTAAGGAACTTGGGGCTGGTTGGAACGGCCATGTTGACCTCCCTGTTCACCAGCTTCAGCCGACTCTTGCTTTCGACGCCAGCAAAAATCATGAGTGTCGCATGGACTTGGGGGAACGGATCCTCCTTATCCTCCTCATCCTGTTCGCTGACCTTCTCACTCGGTTGTCCTTCGCCGAATCCCTGGATCAGGAGTCGGCACTGCTGAGTGGTATGCTTGGGATATATGGGGTTGCCCTCTTCGTCCATCTTCGTATGAACCCGGCATGGTTGGTCCAGGATGGGATTATTGAACGGCTTCTTCTTGGGGGTATACTGCGCCTTCCCTTTGCCTTTGAACTTGGCATTGGTCACGATTGCAGCTTCCGCCTGCGGAGTGGATGGAGCTTTTTGTTTTTGCTTCCGAGTGTTGCTTCCTTCTCCGTCGCCGACTGTCTTGTGCTTGCCGCTTCGGATACGGTCCTCTTCTTTGCCATTTGCGTAGCGAGCTGCTATCTCCATCATCTTGCTCATGGAGATGTCGCCTGTTCGGCCAAACTTCAGGTACAGCTCTCTGTACCTCACGCCTGCCTTGAAGGCGCAGACTGCTTGATGTTCGGTGACGTTCTCCACTGTGTGGTAAAGAGTCGTCCAGCGCTGGATGAAGTCGCGTAGGGGCTCATTCGGCTTCTGGACGCAGTGCTGGAGCTCCACGAGGCCCGCAGGGCGCTTGCATGTCCCTTCGAAGGTCCGGATCAACACTCGGGCCAGATCCGCCCAACTGTAAATGCTCGAGGGGGTTAGTTGATTCAGCCACGCTCGCGCCGAGCCGTCGAGCATCAGAGGGAGGTGCTTCATGGCGACGTGGTCGTCCCCTCCTCCGATCTGGACTGCCACTCGGTAGTCGTCTAGCCATGTTTCTGGCTTGGACTCTCCCGTAAATTTACCGATTCCCGCTGCCAATCGGAAGTTGGGCGGGATGTCAGCCGAGCGGATGGCTCGACTGAAACACTCGGGACCGGACACGATGGTCCTGCTTCCACTTGGACGGTCCATATCGTGACCATCGCGGTGGGCTTGACCCCTATCGACTCTTCACTTGGCGATACGTCCTCTTGCGTCGGGTCTTGGGTCGTAAGTGTCGCCGACTGAACGCCGATCATCATGATGTCGGGACCCATAGGGCCCACCCCGCGGAGGGGTGCGTGAGCGGCAGCGATCTTCATGAATCATGGAACGGCTGCCTCCCTTGTGGCGCTGATGGGAACCAGGGCTGTGAACCGACCGATGCGTATTCGCGTGGACGGAACTATTATAGATCCGGTTATGTGACTGGGAGACCGCCGAATTCTGCTGCTGCACCGTGTGCAACAGGGCTCAGATCTGCTTGATCCCCCTTCCTGCCTCTGAATCAGTCGGCTGGAGGGAATCGGCAATCTTGGCAGCCGCAGCCAAGTTGAGGAGAGGTGTGCGGAACAACTCCACGTTGCTCCGCCGAGTGTGCCGACTGGCAGAATGGCGAGGTGGACGGGGTGCACCGGATGCTTCACCGACCTCGCGCTCGCTTCGGCCAGCTTGACGGGGATCTTCATGGGAGTTGGCCATGTGTACTTCTGCTGCAGGCCCGCGACCCGCATACTCGGAAGGAAACTCAGTCGGAACCGAGTCCGAGTGCTGGGACAGCGGGGCAACCACAACGGACTCAAGAACTGCCACTTGCGAAGACACGTTCTGGCGTGCTTGGGCATGCTGCACCCAACGCTGGAGGCGCGGACGACGAGACCGCTTGCTGCAGCGCGTGGCGGCGGTGCAGGTCGACACCGGAGTCGACTGTTGGAGAAGTAGGATGCCGCGAGCGCCGGCACGGAAGTGCGTAGCCCCGCGACGGAGAAGCGCCTCGACGTTGAGAGGGGCATCCCGAAGCCACGCCGAATCGTCGACGATGAAGGAGAGAGCGCCGAAGAGGATCTGGCGACCCATGCTCGAACCTCCACCGGACGACATGACGAAAGGAAGTAGTCGCAAACTCGCCGGAAGTCGCTTAGACGCTTGCCCCACGGTGGGCGCCAACTGTCGTGGGTATAAGCCTGACAGTAGATGTGTAGGGTACGAAAAGGACGGGCAGAGTCCTAGCTACGGCGAGGTTGTATGAGTTCAGGCCCCCCTGTGGTGGAGGTAACAGCCCTACGTCTCAGTGCTCAGGGAGCTTTGTTGTCGAGTGGAATAGAGAATACAATGAATTGCTAACCCCTTTTCCAGTGGGAGAGGGTGGCTTATATAGAGTACGCTGCCCTCCACAACGGTTCTGGTAAGGGGTGGAGTAGTGGCGATTGAATGCATACGTTACAGGTAACGTATGCCCTTAATGCTAATAAATGCACCTGGAAACGTACGACCGTTTCCCTCCAGGGGGGTTACGATGTACCGAGTGGTATACAGTCGATTGACTCGATGTCCTCCGAATGCTAGTCGCCGACTGGAGGACCGAAGGTATGTTACCGACTGGAAGACAGGGATTCCTTAATTCAGTCGGAGTTGACTAAGGGTCTTGTCCTCTGTGGGGGGTAGTCCCTGGGTAGGACCTACAGGGCAGGCCTATGACCCTACCCTAGGACTATAACCCCATCAGTAACCTTTTAGGATAGACAAACAAGGGATACAATGCATGCATGCATTGTTTAGATGAGATTGAAGGTGCATATTTGGATAAATGTAAGAAGGTTGTGTATCTGGGGCATCGTCGATTTCTTCCGACCAACCATCCTGTAAGAAAGAAAGGCAAGTGCTATCCCACAGACAACAACGCCAGAAATTGACACGTTGGCAGAGGCTGGGCTTCCGTTGGTTTTTCCCTTGAAGAGGAAAGGCTGATGCAACACAGGAGCAGTAAGTATTTCCCTCAGTTTGAGAACCAAGGTATCGATCCAGAAGGAGGGTCTCGTCAAGTCCAGAGTACCTGCGCAAACACAAACAAGCTTGCACCCAACGCTTCAAAGGGGTTATCAATCCCTTCAAGATCGTTTGCACAGTGAGATTTGAAGGCGGAAAGTGCAACGAAGTAAAGAGTGCAAGGCTGAAATATGGTGTGGAGTAGACCCTGGGGGCCATAGTGTTCACTAGAGGCTTCTCACAAAATAGCAAGTGTTTTGGTGGGTGAACAAATTACTGCCGAGCAATTGATAGAACCGCGCAAAGTCATGACGATATCTAAGGCAATGGTCATACATATATGCATCACGTCTGAGACAAGTAGACCGATACTTTCTGCATCTACTACTATTACTCCACACATCGACCGCTATCCAACATGCATCTAGTGTATTGAGTTCATGACGAACAGAGTAACGCTTTAAGCAAGATGACATGATGTAGAGGGATAATCTCAAACCAATGATGAAAAGCCCATCTTTTTACCCTTGATGGCAACAACATGATGCGTGCCTTGATACCCCTTCTGTCACTGGGTGAGGTCACCGCACGGTATGCGTGCCTTGCTTCCCGATCTTCTTCCGTTACGGAAAAAGCTTTTCCGGGATTTTCTACCGTTTGGACTCTTTTTCAAAATCTCCTCTGAAAGGGGTCAAAAACATGGAAAAACCAGGAACTCGCACTTGGCACTGAGTTAATAAGTTAGTCCCAAAAAATATATAAAAGGCATGCAAAACATCCAAAGTTTGACAACATAATAGCATGGAACTATAAAAAATTATAGATACGTTGGAGACGTATCAAGCTTCCCCAAGCTTAACTCTTGCTCGTCCTCGAGTAGGGAAGTGATAAAGAACGAATTTTTGATATGGAATGATACCTAGCATAGTTGTCCTTTGCAACTTCTTTCACGTGACATGAATGTTCAGATCCGTAAGATTCAAAGCAATAGTTTGCTATTGACATGAAAACAATAATACTTCAATCAAACTAGCAAAGTAATCATGAACTTTCAAAATAACAAGGCCAAGGAAAGTTATCCCTACAAAATCAGATAGTCTGACTATGCTCCATCATCCTCACACAACAAATGTAAATCATGCACAACCCCGGTATTGGCCAAGTAATTGTTTTCGCACTCTTACTTTCTCAAACTTTTTATAACTATCACACAATACATGAGCGTGAGCCATGGATATATCACTATAGGTGGAATAGAGTGTGGTGGTGGTTGTGAGACAAAAAAGGGAGGAGATAGTCACGTTGACTCGGCATATCAAAGGGCTATGGAGGTGCCCATTAATAGATATCAATGTGAATGAGTAGGGATTTCCATACAAGAGATTCACTAGAGCTATAAGTATGTGAAAGCGCAAAAGGAAAACTAGTGGGTGTGCATCCAACTTGCTTGCTCACGAAGACCTAGGGCAATTTTTTTTGAGGAAGCCCATCATTGGAATATACAAGCCAAGTTATATAATGAAGATTCCCACTAGCATATGGTAGTGACAAAGCAAGAAGCTCTCAATCATGAAGAACACGGTGCTATTATGAAGCACAAGTGTGGAAAAAGATAGTAGCATTGTCCCTTCTCTCTTTTTCTTTTTTTTCATTTGGGCTCTTAGGCCTCTTTTTTTTGGGCTCTTTGGCCTCTTTTTTTATTTCCTCACATGGTACAATGCTCTAATAATGATGATCATCACACTTTTATTTACTCACAGCTCAAAACTCACAATGATGACTCCATAGGAAATGCCACCGGCAATGTACCGGGATGTGCAACGATCTAGCATGGCGTATGACGTTGAAACATCTCGCTAGCTATCTTACGATCATGCAATGGCAATATGAGAGTGACGGCACAAGTCATGAGACGGAACGGTGGGACTTGCATGGCAATATATCTCGGAATGGCTATGAAAATGCGATAGTAGGTAGGTATGGTGGCTGTTTTGAGGAAGGCATATGGTGGGTTTGTGCACCCGCGAGAATTGTGCGGCACTAGAGAGGCTAGCAATGGTGGAAGGTGAAAGTGCATCTATACCATGGACTCACATTAGTCATGAAGAACTTACATACTTGTTGCAAAAGTTTTTATTAGTAATGAGAACAAAGTGCTAAACGCATACTCCGAGGGGAAGGGTTGGTAAGTGTTAACCTTCGCGCGATCCCGACCTCAACACAAAGGATGCCAATCAATAGATAAATTATGCTCCGACTTCCTAACCTAGAGGTTCACCATACGTGGATGCTACGGGAATCACTAACTTCAACACAAGATTTCTAGATTCACAACACCCTACTAACATAGCTCTTAATATTACCAAATCCACGTCTCAAAACTAATTGAGAGGAATCAAAACTTCTCTTTCTACTCAATGGACATGAAGATGGAGGTTTTTGCATCCTGTTTGGGTACCTATCACATTTGGGACTACTTTCATAGCATAAGCCAACTACCAAATCACGCACCGCCGTGCTCTAAAAGATATAAGTGAAGCACATAGAGCAAAAGTATCTAGCTCAAAAGATATAAGTGAAGCACTATGAGCATTTTAGCAAAATCATGATGAGTGCATGTCTCTCTCTTTGAAAAAGGTGTGCAGCAAGGATGATTATGTCACAACAAAAAGAAAAGACTCCTAAGATACAAGACGCTCCAAGCAAAACACATATCATGTGGTGAATAAAAATATAGCTCCAAGTAATGTTACCGATGGATTGAAGACGAAAGAGGGGATGCCTTCCCGGGGCATCGCCAAGCTTAGGCTTTTTGGTGTCCTTGAATTTGGCTTGGGATGACTTGGGCATCCCCAATCTTGAGCTCTTTCCACTCCTTATCTCTTTGTCCATGAGAACATCACCCGAAACTTGAAAACTTCACAACACAAAACTTAAACAGAAACTCATGATAACATTAGCACAAGAAAACAAACTACCTCCTCCATTGGTACTATAGCAAACTTGAATTCTATCTATATTGGTGTTGGGATACTGTATTCTCACTTTTCCATGGCTAGTACCCCCCGATACTAACCATAGTTTCATCAAAACAAACAACCAACTCAACAAAAACAGAATCTGTCAAAAACAGAATAGTCTGTAGCAATATGTATACTTCGTATACTTCTGGTACCTCAAAAATTCTGAAAACTTATGGCGGCCTGGAAAAAAAGCATATAAACAAGAAGAAAAAAGAATAAACTCAAAAGCTCTTTCTGAATAAAAATGAAGAATCATCTCGTGAGGGAAAAGTTTCTGTCTTTTTCCAGCAGGATCAAACAACCATTGCCAAGACTAGTCATAAAGGTTTTGCTTCGCTCAAACACAAAAAGAAACACAAAAAACACAATCACAACAGAATTGTGATGGTGTGGACGCAACAAAACAGAAAGAAAAAGATAAATTCATTGGGTTGCCTCCCTACAAGCGCTATTGTTTAACGCGCTTAGCTAGGCATAAAATCGATAGAATCACGTATCGTCGTCTTTGGTGCTCAAACCATAAGTGGCCCTCATCATGGATTCATAAGGCAATCTTATTTTCTTTCTAGTAAAGTGTTCCATGCCCTTCTTTAAAGGAAATTGAAATCTAATATTCCTTTCCTTCATATCGATGATAGCACCGATAGTCCTTAGGAAAGGTCTACCAATAATAATAGGGCATGTAGGATTGCAATCAATGTCAAGCACAATGAAATCCACGGGTACATAGTTCCTATTTTCCCTAATAAGAACATCATTGATCCTTCCCATGGGTTTCTTGACAGTAGAATCAACAAGATGCAAATTAAGAGAACACTCTTCAATCTCATTAAAACCTAGAATATCACATAAAGACTTTGGAATCGCAGAAACACTAGCACCCAAACCACACAAAGCATTGTACTCATAGTTTTTGATTTTGATTTTGATGGTAGGTTCCCACTCATCATGAAGCTTTCTAGGGATAGAGACTTCCAATTCAAGTTTCTCTTCAAGAGATTTTATGATAGCTTCGACGATATGATCGATAAATGCCTTGTTTTGGCTATAAGCGTGTGGAGAGTTTAACATGGATTGCATCAAAGAAATGCATTCAATCAAGGAGCAACTATCATAAATGAATTTCTTGCAATCCGCGGTAGTAATTTCATTACTACTCAAAGTTTTAACGTCTTCTACTCCACTTTCAATGCTTTTAGCATCAAGATAGATGGACTCTAAATCATTGGGGCACTTTTCAACCAAAGTGGATTCATATCCAGCGCCATAATCATTAGGTTTGACACAAGAAAACAAAGATTCAATGGGAGTCGCAACAAGCACTTTAAGATCTTCATGATTCTCATCACGAGTTTCGGGTTTAGCAGCCATTTTATTGACTAAAGTAGCCTGCTTATCAAAAATCTGGCCTACTAACTTTTCAAGACGAGAAAACTGAGAATTTAGCGCAAGGAATTCTTTGGCCATATCATCAACTTCTCTACTCAGAAAAGCCAGAAAATAATTTTGCTCCTTTAGCTCTCTACGGAAGTAACTATTATATTCAAACTGTGTAGACATGAAGCCTTTAACACTATTTTCAATCTCTACTAACTTCGCAAAGTGAGCATCAAAATCCCTTGGTGGGGCAATTCGGGTTTTAGCAGGCAAGCAAGCGGACAAAGAGAAAGAGAGAAGAAGGGCGAACGAAAAAGGTGAACAAAAAGGCGAACGAAAAAGGCAAAATGGTGAAGTGGGGGACAGGAAAACGAGAGGCAACTGGCACACAAAGTAAATGCAAGAGATGAGTTTGCGACACCTACTTGGATGAGTTCTTGACTTGATCTTCCTCCCCGGAAACGGCGCCAGAAATTGTTTTGCTACGGTAACAAAAGTCCTTCCTTGGCGCTAGGAATTCTGCTTGCTACTTCTCTGGTTTGCATCGGTTTTCCCTGGAAGAGGAAAGGGTGATGCAGCACAGGAGTAGTAAGTATTTCCCTCAGTTTGAGAACCAAGGTATCGATCCAGAAGGAGGGTCTCGTCAAGTCCAGAGTACCTGCGCAAACACAAACAAGCTTGCACCCAATGCTTCAAAGGGGTTGTCAATCCCTTCAAGATTGTTTGCAAAGTGAGATCTGAAGGCGGAAAGTGCAACGAAGTAAAAAGTGTAAGGCTGAAAATATGGTGTGGAGTAGACCCGGGGCCATAGTGTTCACTAGAGGGTTCTCTCAAAATAGCAAATATCACGGTGGGTGAACAAATTACTGTCGAGCAATTGATAGAACCGCACAAAGTCATGACGATATCTAAGGCAATGATCATACATATATGCATCACCTCCGAGACAAGTAGACCGATACTTTCTGCATCTACTACTATTACTCCACACATCGACCGCTATCGAGCATGCATCTAGTGTATTGAGTTCATGACGAACAGAGTAACGCCTTAAGCAAGATGACATGATGAGAGGGATAATCTCAAACCAATGATGAAAACCCCATCTTTTTACCCTTGATGGCAACAACACGATGCGTGCCTCGCTACCCCTTCTGTCACTGGGTGAGGTCACCACACGGTATGAACCCAAAACCAAGCACTTCTCCCATTGCAAGAATCATAGATCTAGTTGGCCAGACAAAACCCACAACTCGAAGAGAATTACAAGGATATCAAATAATGCATAAGAGAGATCAGAAGAAACTCAAATAAGATTCATAGAAAATCTGATCATAAATCCTCAATTCATCGGATCTTGACAAACACACCGCAAAAGAAGATTACATCGGATAGATTTCCATGAAGATCATGGCGAACTTTGTATTGAAGATCCAAGAGAGAGAAGAAGCCATCTAGTTACTAGCTATGGACCCATAGCTCTATGGTAAACTACTCACGCATCATCAGAGAGGTCATGGTGTTGATGAAGAAGCCCTCCGTATCCGAATCCCCCTCCGGCAGGGCACCAGAACGTGCCCCAGATGGGATCTTGCGGAGACAGAAGCTTGCGCCGGCGGAAAAGTACTTTCGATGATCTCCTCATTTTTTGGGCTTTTTAGGGAATATATAGGCGCAACCCCTAGGGCAGAGGGCGCTCAGGGGGCCCACAAGTCCGTGGGCCGCATCCTCCTCCCTGGCCGCGCGGAGGGGACTTGTGGGGGCCCGTGAGGCTCCCCTGCCTTGGCTCTCAAGCTTCCCGATCTTCTTCCGTTTGGACTCTGTTTCAAAATCTCCCCTGAAAGGGGTCAAAAACATGGAAAAAACACGAACTGACACTTGGCACTCAGTTAATAAGTTAGTCCCAAAAAAATATATAAAAGGCATGCAAAACATCCAAAGTTTGACAAGATAATAGCATGAAACCATCAAAAATTATAGATACGTTGGAGACGTATGAGGCTCCCAACAACACCACGAAGCTTCACCATAATGGATTGTGGCTCCAAGGTGACCTCAAATGCTCGGGGCAATATCCACAACCTAATTGGAGACCCCTACGCTTGCCCAGAGCTTTACACCATAATGATTGAGCTTCGAGGTAGCACCAAGCTTCTAGGACGCCAAAGCACCCACCAAGAACAAGCTCTAAGGTACCAAGCACCCAAGAGTAATAAGCTTCTCAAACTTCACTTCCACGTATCACCGTGGAGAACTCATACCCATGCACCAAATGTAATGGAAAGGTCACACGGAGTTCCCAAGTCCTTCTCTCTCAAATGCCACCACAACAATTACTGCTATGGAAGAAAATGAGAGGAAGATGTTGGAAATATTCCCTAGAGGCAATAATAAATTGGTCATTATTATATTTCCTTGTTCATAATAAACGTTTATTATCCATACTAGAATTGCATTGATTGGAAACTCAAATACATGTGTGGATACATAGACAACACACTGTCCCTAGTGAGCCTCTAGTTGACTAACTCATTGATCAAAGATGGTCAAGGTTTCCTAGCCATAGACAAGTGTTGTCACTTGATAACGGGATCACATCATTAGGAGAATGATGTGATGGACAAGACCCAAACTATGAACGTAGCATATGATCATGTCAGTTTATTGCTACTATTTTCTGCATGTCAGTGTATTTGTTCCTATGACCATGAGATCATGCAACTCCCAGACACCGGAGGAATACCTTGTGTGTATCAAAAATCGCAACATTACTGGGTGACTATAAAGGTTCTCTATAGGTATCTCCGAAGGTGTCTGTTGGGTTGGCATGGATCAAGACTGGGATTTGTCACTCTGTATGATGGAGAGGTATCTCGGGGCCCACTCGGTAATACAACATCACAACAAGCCTTGCAAGCAATGTGACTAAGGATTTAGTTATGAGATCTTGTATTACGGAATGAGTAAAGATACTTTCTAGTAACGAGATTGAACTAGGTGTAGAGATAACAACGATCGAATCTCGAGCAAGTAACATACCGAAGGACAAAGGGAATAGCATACGAGATTAACTGAATCCTTGACATAGAGGTTCAACCGATAAAGATGTTCGTAGAATATGTAGGAGACAATATGGGCATCCAGGTCCTGCTATTGGTTATTGACCGGAGAGTGTCTCTGGTCATATCTACATAGTTCTCAAACCCGCAGGGTCTGCACACTTAAGGTTCGATGACGTTTCGATATAGTTGAGTTATATGTGTTGGTGACCAAAGGTTGTTCGGAGTCCCGGATGAGATCCTATACATCACGAGGAGCTCCGGAATGGTCCGGGGGTAAAGATTAATATATAGGAAGTCCTGTTTTGGTCACAGAAAAAGTTTTGAGCTCATCGGTAGTGTACCGGGAGTGTCGGGAAGGTGCCGGGGGACCACCAGGAGGGGTGTGTCGACCCAAGAGCCTCATGGGCTGTGAGAGGAGGTGGACCAGGCCCTGGTGGGCTGGCCAAAGCCTCCCTTAAAATCCCATGTGTCTAGGAGTGGAGATAAAAGGCAAAAATCCTTTAATAGGAAAGGAAGGAGGAGTCCTCCCAAAGTAGTCCACCTCCCTCGCGGGAAGGCGGACTCTTCCTTGTAGGGTTCGGCTCACACCTTCTCCTTGGAGTAGGGCCAATGCTGCCTCCTATCCTCTCCTCCTATATATACTATAGGTTTTGAGGGTTTTGAGACACATAAATCAGCCACGACTGCCTCTCTCTCCCTCTAGATCTGTTTCTCCTCTAGTCTAGTTCGGCAGGGCTTAGGCGAAGCCCTGCAGGATTAGTTCACCACCACCACCACCACGTCGCCGTGCTAGAGAACTCATCTATCTCTCCGCACCTCTTGCTGGATCAAGAAGGTGGTGATCTTCATGGAGCTGTATGTGTGCTGAACGCGGAGGTGTCGTCCGTTCGACACTAGATCGGGATGGATCGCGGGACGGATTGTGATGAGTGCTACCTCTTGAGCTTGCGTTTTTTTTCCCTTGAAGAGGAAAGGGTGATGTAGCATAGTAGCAGTAAGTATTTCCCTCAGTTTGAGAACCAAGGTATCAATCCAGTAGGAGAATCAAGCCAAGTGTCCACAATACGTGCGCAAACACAAACAGGATTTCACCCAACGCTATAAAGGGGTTGTCAATCCCTTCAAGATTGATTGCGAAGTGAGATCTGAAGGTGGAAAGTGCAACGAAGTAAAAGTGTAAGGCTGAAAATATGATGTGAAGTAGACCCGGGGGCCATAGTGTTCACTAGAGGCTTCTCTCAAAATAGCAAATATTACGGTGGGTGAACGAATTACTGTCGAGCAATTGATACAACCGCGCAAAGTCATGATGATATCTAAGGCAATGATCATACATATAGGCATCATGTCCGAGACAAGTAGACTGATACTGTCTGCATCTACTACTATTACTCCACACATCGACCGCTATCCAGCATGCATCTAGTGTATTGAGTTCATGACGAATAGAGTAACACCTTAAGCAAGATGACATGATGTAGAGGGATAAATTCATGCAATAGATATAAACCCCATCTTTTTACCCTTGATGGAAACAACACGATGCGTGCCTCGCTGCCCCTCCTGTCACTGGGAGAGGTCACCGCACGGTATGAACCCAAAACCAAGCACTTCTCCGATGGCAAGAATCATAGATCAAGTTGGCAAACAAAACCGACAACTCGAAGAGAATTACAAGGATATGAAATCATGCATATAAGAGATCAGAAGAAACTCAAATAATATTCATAGATAATCTGATCATAAATCCTAGATTCATCGGATCTCTACAAGCACACCGCAAAAGAAGATTACATCAGATAGATCTCCATGAAGATCATGGAGAACTTTGTATTGAAGATCCAAGAGAGAGAAGAAGCCATCTAGCTACTAGCTATGGACCCAAAGGTCTATGGTGAACTACTCACGCATCATCGGAGAGGCAATGGTGTTGATGAAGAAGCCCTCCGTATCGGAATCCCCACTCCGACACGGCAACAGAACGTGCCCTAGATGGGATCTTGCGGAGACATAAGCTTGCGACGGCGGAAAAGTATTTTGTGGATCTCTCGCGTAGTTTTGGATTTTTCAGGAATTTATAGGCGGAAGAGGTAGGGCAGACGAGCCACAGGGGGTCCACAAGCCTGCTAGGCGCGCCCCCCCTAGCCGCGCCTAGGGGGCTTGTGGCCTCCCCTAGTGGCCTGTGCCTTGGTTCTCACGCCCCGTGCGTATCTTTTGTTCGAGAAAAAAATCTTTTCGGAGGTTTTATTCCGTTTGGACTCCGTTTAATATTCTCCTCTGAAAAGGGTCAAAAACACGGAAAAAACAGGAACTCGCACTTAGCACTGAGTTAATAAGTTAGTCCCAAAAAAAGATATAAAAGACATACAAAACATCCAAAGTTTGACAAGATAATAGCATGGAACCATAAAAACTTATAAATACGTTGGAGACGTATCAAGCTTCCCCAAGCTTAACTCCTGCTCGTCCTCGAGTAGGGAAGTGATAAAGACTGAATTTTTGATGTGGAATGCTGCATAGCATATATGTCCTTTGTAACTTCTTTCACGTGACATGAATGTTCAGATCCATAAGATTCAAAACAATAGTTTGCTATTGACATTAAACAATAATACTTAAAGCAACCTAGCAAGGTAATCATGAACTTTCGAAATAACAAGGCCAAAAGAAAGTTATCCCTACAAAATCATATAGTCTGTCTATGCTCCATCATCCCCACACAACTAATTTAAATCATGCAGAACCCCGGTATTGGCCAAGTAATTATTTTCGCACTCTTACTTTCTCAAACCTTTTTCAACTCTCACGCAATACATGAGCGTGAGACATGGATATAGCACTATAGGTGGAATAGAGTGTGGTGGAGGTTGTGAGACAAAAAGGAGGAGATGGTCACATCGACTCGGCATATCAAAGGGCTATGGAGATGCCCATTAATAGATATCAATGTGAAAGAGTAGAGATTACCATGCAATGGATGCACTTAGAGCTATAAGTATGTGAAAGCTCAAAAGGAGAACTAGTGGGTGTGCATCCAACTTGCTTGCTCATGAAGACCTAGGGAAATTTTGAGGAAGCCCATCATTGGAATATAGAAGCCAAGTTATATAATGAAGATTCCCACTAGCATATGGTGGTGGCAAAACAAGAGACTCTCAATCATGAAGAACATGGTGCTATTATGAAGCACAATTGTGGAAAAGATAGTAGCATTGTCCCTTCTCTCTTTTTCTCTCTCTTTTTTTGTTTGGGCTCTTTGGCCTCTTTCCATATCTCTCTCTCTCTTTTTGTGGGCAACTTTGGCCTTTTTTTATTTCCTCACATGGGACAATGCTCTAATAATGATGATCATCACACTTTAATTTACTCACAGCTCGATGCTTGGAACGATGATGACTCTATAGGAAATGCCTCTGGTAGTGTACCGGGATGTGCAACGATCTAGCTCTACGTATGACGTTGAAAACATCTCGCTAGCTATCTTACGATCATGCAAAGGCAATATGAAAGTGACGACACATGTCATGAGACGGAACGGTGGGAGTTGCATGGCAATATATCTCGGAATGGCTATGAAAATGCCATAATAGGTAGGTATGGTGGCTGTTTTGAGGAAGGCATATGATGGGTTTGTGCACCGGCGAAATTTGCGCGGCACTAGAGAGGCTAGCAATGGTGGAAGGTGAAAGTGCATCTATACCATGGACTCACATTAGTCATGAAGAACTCACATACTTATTGCGAAAGTTTTTATTAGTAATCAAAACAAAGTGCTAAACGCATACTCCTAGGGGAAGGGTTGGTAGGTGTTAACCATCGCGCGATCCCGACCGCAACACAAAGGATGACAATCAATAGATCAATTATGCTCCGACTTCCTAACATAGCGGTTCACCATACGTGCATGTTACGGGAATCACTAACTTCAACACAAGTATTTCTAGATTCACAACTCCTACTAACATAACTCTTAATATTACCAAATCCATGTCTCAAAACTATTTGAGAGGAGTCAAACTTTTCTTTCTAATCAATGCACATGAAGATGGAAGTTTTATTGTATCCTCTTTGGGTACCTATCACCTTTGGGACTACTTTCATAGCACAAGCCAACTACCAAGTTACTCAGAGAGATCACTCTCAAAAAGATATAAGTGAAGATCGAGAGTTCTTATTTCTCCAAAATATAACACCGCTGTGCTCTAAAATATATAAGTGAAACACTTAGAGCAAAATTATCTAGCTCAAAAGATATAAGTGAAGCACATGTGAGCTAAATTGCCTAACTCAAAAGATATAAGCGAAGCTCAAAGAGTATTCTCGAAAATTCACGATGAGTGCATGTCTCTCTCAAAAGGTGTGCAGCAAGGACGACTGTGACACAATAAAAAGAAAAGATTCCTACGATACAAGATGCTCCAAGCAAAACACATATCATGTGGTGAATAAAAATATAGCTCCAAGTAATGTTACCGATGGATTGAAGACGAAAGAGGGGATGCCTTCCCGGGGCATCCCCAAGCTTAGGCTTTTTGATGTCCTTGAATTTGGCTTGGGATGCCTTGGGCATCCCCAAGCTCGAGCTCTTTCCACTCTTTATTCCGTTGTCCATGAGAACATCACCCAAAACTTGAAAACTTCACAACACAAAACTTAAACAGAAACTCGTGATAACATTACCACTAGAAAACAAACTACCACCTCTTGAGTTACTGTAGCAAACTTGATTTCTATTTATATTGGTGTTATATTACTGTATTCAAACTTTTCCATGGCTAGTACCTCCCGATGCTATCCATAGTTTCATCAAAATAAGTAATCAACAAAAAAAAACAGAATCTGTCAAAAATAGACCAGTCTGTAGAAACCTGTATACTTCGTATACTTCTGTTATCTCAAAAATTCTAAAAATTAAGACAGTTTGGGAAATTGGCAAATCAACCAGAAGCAAAAAGAATCAACTCAAAAGCTCTTTCTGGATAAAAATTAAAAATAATTTCGTGAGCGAAAAGTTTCTGTCTTTTTCCAGCATGATCAAACAACCATCACCAAAACTAGCCATAAAGGTTTTACTTGGCACAAACACAAAAATAAACACAAAGAACACATTCATAACAGAATTGTGATGGTGTGGACACAACAAAACAGAAAGCAAAAAGCAAAGATAAATTCATTGGGTTGCCTCCCAACAAGCGCTATTGTTTAACGCCCTTAGCTAGGCATTGATAATTCAACGATGCTCACACAAAAGATAGCAATCGGACACGAAGAGAGCATCATGAAACATGTGACAAACATATCTAAGTCTAACATACTTACTATGCATAGGCATTTTATAGGAAAAAAAATTGTCAAGACAACCAATAGTTACCATATGCACGGAAGAAGAAAGAGACAATAGCAATCTCCACATAACGAGAGGTAATTTGGTAACATGAAAGTTTCTACCACAATATTTTCCTCTCTCATGGCAATTACACGTGGGATCAAAATCAAATTCAACAATATATCAATCACAAAGGATATTCTTTTCATGATCCACATGCATGTAAAGTTGACGGTCTTCGAAAATAGTGGGATTATCATCAACTAAAGTCATGACTTCTCCAAACCCACTTTCAATATTATTGCAAATATCATATTTATCATGAGGCTTAAACAAATTTTCAAGATCATAAGAAAATCATTACCCCAATCATGATCATTGCAACAAGTAGTGGACATAGCAAAACTAGCATCCCCAAGCTTAGGGTTTTGCATATTTTTAGCATGATTGACACTAATAGGATTTATAGTGAAACCATTGCAATCATGCTTTTAATTCAAGGAGCCCTCGTGAATCACTTCGTAAATTTCTTCATCACGATTTTCAGATTCACGCATCTCAAGCAAAACTCCATAGAGAAAGTCAAGTGCACTCAATTCACCAGCAATTGGATCAACATAATTGGATCTATTAAAGAGATTAGCAAGTGGATGAGGATCCATATCAATAGATTTTCAGCAAGCGAAGATGCAGGCATATTGAAGGCACATAGCCCACAAGCAAAGGAAAGGCAAACAAAAAAGGCAAATATTTTTTGAACAGTCCCTTGGATGAGCTTCACTTAGAACAGTCCCCGGTGCCAGAAATTGACACGTTGGAGGAAAACGAGAGGCAAAAAAGTAAATGCAAGAGATGAGTTTGCGACAGTTACTTGGATGAGCTTCACTTAGAACAGTCCCCGGTGCCAGAAATTGACACGTTGGAGGAAGACTATTCTTGACTTGATCCTCCCCGGCAACGGCGCCAGCAATTGGCACATTGATAGGAGACTATTCTTGACTTGATCTTCCTCCCCGACAACGGCGCCAGAAATTGGCACGTTGACGGGAGACTTTTCTTGACTTCATCTTCCTCCCCAGCAACGGCGCCAGAAATTCTTCTTGCTACCTCTTGAGCTTGCGTTGGTTTTTCTCATGAAGAGGAAAGGGTGATGCACCACAGTAGCAGTAAGTATTTCCCTTAGTTTGAGAACCAAGGTATCAATCCAGTAGGAGAATCACGCCAAGTGTCCAGAGTACCTGCGCAAACACAAATGAGCTTGCACCCAACGCTATAAGGGGGTTGTCAATCCCTTCAAGATTGATTGCAAAGTGAGCTCTGAAGGTGGAAAGTGCAACGAAGTAAAAGTGTAAGGCTGAAAATATGATGTGAAGTAGACCCGAGGGCCATAGTGTTCACTAGAGGCTTCTCTCAAAATAGCAAACATTACGGTGGGTGAACGAATTACTGTCGAGCAATTGATAGAACCGCGCAAAGTCATGATGATATCTAAGGCAATGATCATACATATAGGCATCACGTCCGAGACAAGTAGATCGATACTGTCTGCATCTACTACTATTACTCCACACATCGACCGCTATCCAGCATGCATCTAGTGTATTGAGTTATGACGAACAAAGTAACGCCTTAAGCAAGATGACATGATGTAGAGGGATAAATTCATGCAATAGATATAAACCTCATCTTTTTACCCTTGATGGCAACAACACGATGCATGCCTCGCTGCCCCTTCTGTCATTGGGAGAGGTCACCGCACGGTATGAACCCAAAACCAAGCACTTCTCCCATTGCAAGAATCATAGAACAAGTTGGCCAAAAAAACCCACAACTCGAAGAGAATTACAAGGATATGAAATCATGCATATAAGAGATCAGAAGAAACTCAAATAAGATTCATAGATAATCTGATCATAAATCAACAATTCATCGGATCTCGACAAACACACCGCAAAAGAAGATTACATCGGTTAGATCTCCATGAAGATCATGGAGAACTTTGTATTGAAGATCCAAGAGAGAGAAGAAGCCATCTAACTACTAGATATGGACCCGAAGGTGTATGGTGAACTGCTCACGCATCATCGGAGAGGCAATGGTGTTGATGAATAAGCCCTCCGTATCCGAATCCCCGTCCTGTAGGGCACCAGAACGTGCCCCAGATGGGATCTTGCGGAGACAGAAGCTTGCGGCGGCGGAAAAGTATTTTCGTGGATCTCTTGCGTAGTTTTGGATTTTTCGGGGAATTTATAGGCGGAAGAGGTAGGGCAGACGAGCCAAAGGGGCCCACAAGCCTGCTAGGCGCGGGCCCCCTGGCCGCGCCTAGGAGGCTAGTGGCCTGCCCTGGTGGCCTCTGCCTTGGTTCTCACGCTCCCTGCTATCTTCTATTCCGAAAAAAAATTCTTTTCGGAGGTTTTATTCCGATTGGACTCCGTTTAATATTTTCCTCTGAAAAGGGTCAAAAACACAAAAAAAAACAGGAGCTGGCACTTGGCAGTAGTCCCAGAAAAAGATATAAAAGGCATACAAAACATCCAAATTTTGACAAGATAATAGCATGGAACCATCAAAAATTATAGATACGTTAGAGACGTATCAATGAGATCGCGGGACGGGTTGCGATTTGAATCGCGAAGATGTTCCACTACATCAACCGCGTTATTTACGCTTCCTCTTAGAGATCTACAAGGGTATGTGAATCTGATCTCCCCTCTCATAGATGATCATCACCATGATAGGTATTTCGTGTGCGTAGGATTTTTTTTGTTTCCCATGCGATGTTCTCCAACAGAAGAATGAAGAACCCGAAGAACTTCAAGATCTAGATCCAAGGGGTTCCCCTCACATAGAGGAGAAATGATTTGTGGAAATGTGGATCTAGATCTCCTCTCTCATTTCCCTCAAGAACTAGCAAGAATCATTGGAGGGATTGAGGGTTAGCAAGCTCGAAGATGGTTGAAAGGACGTGGATGTCGCCTAGAGGGGGGGGTATATGCGCTTTAAACTAATTACGGTTTAGCCTTGAACAAATGCGGAATAAAACTAACATTTAATTTGTCAAGCACAAAATCTAAAACAACTAGGCTCACCTATGTGCACCAACAACTTATGCTAAGCAAGATAAACAACAAAGTGATAGCAAGATATATGACAAGAAACAATATGGCTATCACAAAGTAAAGTGCATAAGTAAAGGGTTCGGGTAAGAGATAACCGAGGCACGTGGTGTAATGCCCCAAGTGTAACATTACCATATTTGGAACCTTGCCATGTTTGGATCCTTGATGTCATGCATATGGAGTTGTCATTTCATGTGACTTATATCTTGTTTTCCCTTTGCATCATGCCATCCATAGCATTCATCCATGCTTGTGTGTTGTGGTGTTGATCTTATGTGTGATTGTGATGGGTATGTGGTGTGTGAAGTGATGTGCAAAGAGTGGCTTCCAACTTTACCTATTTATCCAAAAGCTAGGTTTCAACTAAACCTTTTCTTCTTATTTTTCTTAAGTTCAAGTTTTACTTGCTCTACCCCCGTTTGAAAAAATGTAGATCATTTAGAGTATTTTCTGGTGGTTGTGGTGCTATGTATAAGGTGTTTTAAAACTATGTTTAAGTGGGGTTTTATTCACAAAACATATTATATAATTCTGTTTTGTAAATATTTCTTTGCTCCAAAAATCCTCTTTTCATTTTATTTAAATAGGTCATAATTCCCTTATGACCAGGGTCATTTTTATTTTATTTTTGGAGCCATAGAATTACCTACGAGTTTAATGGTTGCTGGTTTTTGTTTTTAAATGGAAAACCTAGTGGGTTTTATTTCTTTTATTTGGCGCCACCTGAGTGGGCTTACTCCCCTCGCCGGCCCAGATTCTTCTTTCCCTCGCGCGCAGCAGTCCAAGTCCCGCGTCCGTCATCCTCCTCCTTTCTAGCGAGGCACCGGCCCCATGCGTCAGCCTCTCTCACTCGTTCCCCTTTCCACCGATGCTCCTCCTCGACGCACATGGGCGCCAATAGCGTGTCCCTCTCCTCCTCCTCCTCCTATAAAGCCCCCTCGATGTCTGGGCCTCTAGGGTTCCTCCTAGCCGCCGCCACCTCCTTTCCATCTTCCTCCTCCCTCTCCCTGGCGTCGTGAGGAGGCGGCCCGAGCTCCTCCTCCGCCATGGCCGATCCCTGTTGAGGTCGCCGTCGTCGGTGCAGTCCTTCTTCTTCCTCTCCAATCGATCCAGGATCAAGCGGAGTACAAGGAGAGTCCGTTCCCGCAGCTAGGAGACGCCGATCGCCTCTGCTTCCTCGACATCGACAATGACCCCTTCTTCCTCCTCTGCTCCGACGACTGCTTCCACAACGTCTTCTTCCTCGTCGACCCCTTCTTCCTCTCCGTCAACAACGTCCTCCTCGGTGAGTGGGTGAGCAGCCGATCTCCTCCTGTTCCTCTGTCAGTAAGATCTCGCCTAGAGCCGTATATGCGTGCCATGGTTCCTCTCTGTCGCCGGCGCCGCCATGTACGTGGATAGGTCGCCGCATTGTCCCTCTCATGGGTCTTAGGTGTGAAATAGATCCACCGCGAGTCCCTCTTCCTCCCCGCGGGTGGCCGTAGTTCAATTTGTAGCGTAGCGTCACCGACATCCGTCCCCTGTTCCGGCCGCCGTGTGTTGTAGAAGTAGCAGAGAAGCTTACCTAAGAGGATTACCTCCCCTTCTCCAGTAAGCTTCGTACATCTAGCAGAGTGGTAGGAGGTGTTTTGGCGCAGCAGTAGGTCGTGGGTTCGATCCCAGTGGCGCCCCCCTTTTTAATTGTTGTGTTTTGGATCAGTAGCTCGACAGGAAACATACCCTGTTTCCTCTCTCCTCTCTGTCGAGCCCAGGGGCAGTAGTGCAGTGGTAGTGTAGGTGTGCTTGGTTTAGCTAGTTCTGGGTTCGAACCAGAGACTCCCCATATGCAGTTTTGCTCCTTTTTGATTTTCTTTTCCTTTTCTTTTATTCTTTTTATGATCAGCTAGTTGTTATATCTTGTGGAGATAATTTCAGTGAGCTTTCTGTTGTGTCTAGAGTGTAGATGCACATGTGATGAATGTATATGTGTGTGTGTGCTTAGGCATACATGTATGTAGTGATCTTGTAAGTGTGGGTGTGGTAGTTGTGTGTATGTGTGTAAGGCATATGCAAGTGAGCATATGTGTGTATGTGTTTGGCTACCCCCACATATTTGTACAAGTGTGCACCAACACATGTTTATATGTGTGTGTGCATATGTAGTGTGAGACATGCTATCAAGTGTATGTGGGTATGTGAGTGTATGTTTACATGTGTGTGTATATGTGTGTGCACATGGGTGCTTGTGCACCTATGTGAGAGGGTGTGTGTGTGCTTGTGGTCGCATTTGCACATGTGCAAAGGTCACCCATCTTGTTGCACCTCTTGTATATGTGAGAGTAGTGGTAGTGTTGGTGTGTGTGTAGGTGTGTAGGTGCTCATGCATATGTGTGTGTGAGCATGAGTGCAATTGAGCACTTGAGCATGAGGGCTCACCTCTCATGCTTGCCACCAAGTTGTGTTGGTGGAGTATGGTATTGTGTGTGTGCATAGGTAGATATAAGGGTGCCACACATGTGTTCTTCACATGTGACGATGCTTGTATATGCTTGTGTTGATTTCAAGTAGTTTTTCGAGCTAGCTTTGTGACTATTCGTTCCATGCAAGTACCCATGTACTATATATGGTTTTGGGGTAGAATCATCCCAGGAATCCACTGGTGGAATCAGATTTCACTTTGGATCAACTTCATAAACTGTCATTTTTCTGTCTTGATGCTATGTTTAGGGCTTGGTACCCGGTGGTGTGATTAGCCTATGAGGATGAACCCTTGATGTGGCAATAGTGGGTGAACCCCTCTACATCATGGTGTAGAGGGATAATCTCAAACCAATGATGAAAAGCCCATCTTTTTACCCTTGATGGCAACAACACGATGCGTGCCTCGCTACCCCTTCTGTCATTGGGTGAGGTCACCGCACGGTATGAACCCAAAACCAAGCACTTCTCCCATTGCAAGAATCATAGATCTAGTTGGCCAGACAAAATCCACAACTCGAAGAGAATTACAAGGATATGAAATCATGCATAAGAGAGATCAGAAGAACTCAAATAGGATTCATAGATAATCTATTCATAAATCCACAATTCATCGGATCTCGACAAACACACCGCAAAAGAAGATTACATCGGATAGATCTCGATGAAGATCATGGAGAACTTTGTATTGAAGATCCAAGAGAGAGAAGAAGCCATCTAGTTACTAGCTATGGACTTGTAGGTCTATGGTGAACTACTCACGCATCATCGGAGAGGTCATGGTGTTGATGAAGAAGCCCTCCGTATCCGAATCCCCCCTCCAGCAGGGCACCAGGATGTGCCCTAGATGGGATTTTGCGGAGACAGAAGCTTGCGGCAGCGAAAAAGTACTTTCGATGATCTCCTCATTTTTTCTGAAATTTATGGGAATATATAGGCGAAAGACCTAGGGAAAAGGGCGTCCAAGGGGCCCACAAGCCTGGATGGCGCGGCCTCCCCCTGGCCACGGGGTGGGAGCTTGTGGGGACCCTGAGGCTCCCCTGCCTTGGCTCCCAAGCTTCCCGATCTTTTTCTGTTCCAGAAAAAATCTTTTCGGGGATTTTCTTCCGTTTGGATATCGTTTCAAAATCTCCTCTGAAAGAGGTCAAAAACATGGAAAAAGCAGGAACTCGCACTTGGCACTGAGTTAATAAGCTAGTCCCTAAAAATATAAAAGGCATGCAAAACATCCAAAGTTTGACAAGATAATAGCATGAAACCATCAAAAATTATAGATACGTTGGAGACGTATCAAGCATCCCCAAGCTTAACTCCTGCTCGTCCTCGAGTAGGGAAGTGATAAAGAATTAATTTTTGATGTGGAATGCTACCTAGCATAGTTGTCCTTTGCAACTTATTTCATGTGACATGAATGTTCAGATCCGTAATATTCAAAACAATAGTTTGCTATTGACATGAAAACAGTAATACTTCAAGCAAACTAGCAAAGTAATCATGAACTTTCAAAATAACAAGGCCAAAGAAAGTTATCCCTACAAAATCATATAGTCTGGCTATGATCCATCATCCTCATACAACTAATGTAAATCATGCACAACCCCGGAATTGGCCAAGTAATTGTTTTCGCGCTCTTACTTTCTCAAACTTTTTATAACTATCACGCAATACATGAGCATGAGCCATGGATATAGCACTATATGTGGAATAGAGTGTGGTGGTGGCTGTGAGACAAAAAGGAGGAGATGGTCACACTGAAACGACGTATCAACAGGCTATGGAGATGCCCATTAGTAGATATCAATGTGAATGAGTAGGGATTGCCATACAAAGGATGCACTAGAGCTATAAGTATGTGAAAGCTCAAAAGGAAAACTAGTGGGTGTGCATCCAACTTGCCTGCTCACGATGACCTAGAGCAATAGGAAGCCCATCATTGGAATATACAAGCCAAGTTATAAAATGAAGATTCCCACTAGCATATGGTAGTGACAAAGCAAGAAGCTCTCAATCATGAAGAACATGGTGCTAACATGAAGCACAACTGTGTAAAAATATAGTAGCATTGTCCCTTCTCTCTTTTTCTCTTTTTTTCATTTGGGCTCTTATGCCTCTTTTTCTTTTCTTTTCTCTCCTTTGTTTGTTTTTGGGCTCTTTGGCCTCTTTTTTTTATTTCCTCACATGGGACAATGCTCTAATAATGATGATCATCACACTTTTATTATTCACAGCTCAAAGATCACAATGATGATGACTCCATAGGAAATGCCTCCGGCAGTGTACCGGGATGTGCAACGATCTAGCATGGCGTATGACGTTGAAACATCTCGCTAGCTATCTTATGATCATGCAATGGCAATATGAGAGTGATAGCACAAGTCATGAGACGGAACGGTGGGAGTTGCATGGCAATATTGTTGGGGAACGTCGCATGGGAAACAAAAATTTTCCTACGCGCACGAAGACCTATCATGGTGATGTCCATCTACGAGAGGGGATGAGTGATCTACGTACCCTTGTAGATCGTACAGAAGAAGCGTTTAGAGAACGCGGTTGATGTAGTGGAACGTCCTCACGTCCCTCGATCCGCCCCGCGAACAATCCCGCGATCAGTCCCACGATCTAGTACCGAACGGACGGCACCTCCGCGTTCAGCACACGTACAACTCGACAATGATCTCGGCCTTATTGATCCAGCAAGAGAGACGGAGAGGTAGAAGAGTTCTCCAGCAGAGTGATGGCGCTCCGGAGGTTGGTGATGACCTTGTCTCAGCAGGGCTCCGCCCGAGCTCCGCCCGAGCTCTGCAGAAACGCGATCTAGAGGAAAAACCGTGGAGGTATGTGGTCGGGCAGCCGTGAGAAAGTCGTCTCAAATCAGCCCTAATTGCTCCATATATATAGGAGGAGGGAGGGGGGCCTTGCCTTGGGGTCCAAGGACCCCCAAGGAGTCGGCCGAGCCAAGGGGGGGAGGACTCCCCCCCAAACCGAGTTGGACTTGGTTTGGTGGGAGGAGTCCCCCTTCCTTCCCACCTCCTTCCCTTTTTTTTTCTTTCCTCTTGATTTTTCTTCTCTTGGCGCATTGGGCACTTGTGGGCTGTCCCACCAGCCCACTAAGGGCTGGTGTGGCTCCCCCAATGCCTATGGGCTTCCCCGGGGTGGGTTGCCCCCCCGGTGAACTCCCGGAACCCATTCGTCATTCCCGGTACATTCCCGGTAACTCCGAAAACCTTCCGGTAATCAAATGAGGTCATCCTATATATCAATCTTCGTTTCCGGACCATACCGGAAACCCTCGTGACGTCCGGGATCTCATCCGGGACTCCGAACAACATTCGGTAACCAACCATATAACTCAAATACGCATAAAACAACGTCGAACCTTAAGTGTGCAGACCCTGCGGGTTCGAGAACTATGTAGACATGACCCAAGAGACTCCTCGGTCAATATCCAATAGCGGGACCTGGATGCCCATATTGGATCCTACATATTCTACGAAGATCTTATCGTTTGAACCTCAGTGCCAAGGATTCGTATAATCCCGTATGTCATTCCCTTTGTCCTTCGGTATGTTACTTGCCCGAGATTCGATCGTCAGTATCCGCATACCTATTTCAATCTCGTTTACCGGCAAGTCTCTTTACTCGTTCCGTAATACAAGATCCCGCAACTTACACTAAGTTACATTGCTTGCAAGGCTTGTGTGTGATGTTGCATTACCGAGTGGGCCCCGAGATACCTCTCCGTCACACGGAGTGACAAATCCCAGTCTTGATCCATACTAACTCAACTAACACCTTCGGAGATACCTGTAGAGCATCTTTATAGTCACCCAGTTACGTTGCGACGTTTGATACACACAAAGCATTCCTCCGGTGTTAGTGAGTTATATGATCTCATGGTCATAGTAATAAATACTTGACACGCAGAAAACAGTAGCAACAAAATGACACGATCAACATGCTACGTCTATTAGTTTGGGTCTAGTCCATCACGTGATTCTCCCAATGACGTGATCCAGTTATCAAGCAACAACACCTTGTTCATAATCAGAAGACACTGACTATCATTGATCAACTGGCTAGCCAACTAGAGGCATGCTTGGGACGGTGTTTTGTCTATGTATCCACACATGTAAATGAGTCTTCATTCAATACAATTATAGCATGGATCATAAACTATTATCTTGATACAGGAATTATAATAACAACTATACATTTATTATTGCCTCTAGGGCATAATTCCAACAGTCTCCCACTTGCACTAGAGTCAATAATCTAGCCCTCACATCACCATGTGAATTACATTGTAATAAATCTAACACCCATACAGTTCTGGTGTCGATCATGTTTTGGCTGTCGAAGAGGTTTAGTCAGCGGGTCTGCTACATTCAGATCCGTGTGCACTTTGCATATATTTACGTCCTCTTCCTCGACGTAGTCGCGGATGAGGTTGAAGCGTCGTTTGATGTGTCTGGTCTTCTTGTGAAACCTTGGTTCCTTTGCTAAGGCAATGTCACCAGTGTTGTCACAGAACAAGGTTATTGGATCCAGTGCACTTGGCACCACTCCAAGATCCATCATGAACTGCTTCATCCAGACACCCTCCTTAGCCGCCTCTGAGGCAGCCATGTACTCCGCTTCACATGTAGAATCTACTACGACGCTTTGCTTGGAACTGCACCAACTTACTGCACCCCCATTAAGAATAAATACGTATCCGGTTTGCGACTTGGAGTCGTCCGGATCTGTGTCAAAGCTTGCATCGACGTAACCTTTTACGGCGAGCTCTTCGTCACCTCCATACACGAGAAACATCTCCTTAGTCCTTTTCAGGTACTTCAGGATATTCTTGACCGCTGTCCAGTGATCCACTCCTGGATTACTCTGGAACCTACCTGCCATACTTATGGCCAGGCTAACATCCGGTCTAGTGCACAACATCGCATACATGATAGAACCTATGGCTGAAGCATAGGGGACGGAGCGCATATGCTCTCTATCTTCATCAGTTGTTGGGCACTGAGTCTTACTCAATCTCGTACCTTGTAAAACTGGCAAGAACCCTTTCTTGGACTGTTCCATTTTGAACCTCTTCAAAACTTTATCAAGGTATGTGCTTTGTGAAAGTCCTATCAGGCGTTTTGATCTATCCCTATAGATCTTAATGCCTAGAATGTAAGCAGCTTCTCCTAGGTCCTTCATAGAGAAACTTTTATTCAAGTAACCTTTTATGCTCTCCAAAAGCTCTACGTTGTTTCCAATCAGTAATATGTCATCCACATATAATATTAGAAACGCCACAAAGCTCCCACTCACTTTCTTGTAAATACAAGATTCTCCAACCACTTGTATAAACCCAAATGCTTTGATCATCTCATCAAAGCGTTTGTTCCAACTCCGAGATGCTTGCACCAGTCCATAAATGGATCGCTGGAGCTTGCACACCTTGTCAGCATTTTTAGGATCGACAAAACCTTCGGGTTGCATCATATACAACTCTTCCTTAAGGAAACCGTTAAGGAACACCGTTTTGACATCCATCTGCCAGATTTCATAATCGAAAAATGCAGCTATTGCTAACATGATTCTGACGGACTTCAGCATCGCTACGGGTGAGAAAGTCTCATCGTAGTCAACTCCTGGAACTTGTGAAAAACCCTTTGCCACTAGTCGAGCTTTATAAACGGTCACATTACCGTCAGCGTCCGTCTTCTTCTTAAAGATCCATTTGTTCTGAATAGCCTTGCGGCCCTCAGGTAGTATCTCCAAAGTCCACACTTTCTTCTCATACATGGATCCTATCTCGGATTTCATGGCTTCTAGCCATTTGTTGGAATCTGGGCCCACCATTGCTTCTTCATAATTTGCAGGTTCATTGTTGTCTAACAACATGACTGACAAGACGGGATTACCGTACCACTCTGGAGTAGCGCGTGATCTCGTCGACCTGCGTGGTTCAACAGAAACTTGAACTGGAGTTTCATGATCATCATCATTAACTTCCTCCTCAACCGGCGTCGCAATGACAGAGGTTTCCCCTTGCCCTGCACCACCATCCAGAGGGATGAGAGGTTCGACAACCTCGTCAAATTCTATCTTCCTCCCACTCAATTCTCTCGAGAGAAACTCCCTCTCGAGAAAAGTTCCGTTCTTAGCAACAAACACTTTGCCCTCGGATTTGAGATAGAAGGTGTACCCAACTGTCTCTTTTGGGTAACCTATGAAGACGCATTTTTCCGCTTTGGGTTCCAGCTTTTCAGGCTGAAGCTTTTTGACATAAGCATCACATCCCCAAACTTTAAGAAACGACAACTTTGGCCTCTTGCCATACCACAGTTCGTATGGTGTCGTCTCAACGGATTTTGATGGTGCCCTATTTAAAGTGAATGCAGCTGTTTCTAATGCATAACCCCAAAATGATAACGGCAAATCAGTAAGAGACATCATAGATCGCACCATCTCTAACAAAGTACGATTACGACGTTTGGACACACCATTACACTGTGGTGTTCCAGGCGGTGTTAACTGCGAAACAATTCCACATTGTCTTAAGTGAGCACCAAACTTGAAACTCAGATATTCACCCCCACGATCAGACCGTAGGAACTTGATCTTCTTGTTACGATGATTTTCCACTTCACTCTAAAATTGCTTGAACTTTTCAAATGTTTCAGACTTGTGCTTCATCAAGTAGACATAACCATATCTACTTAAATCGTCAGTGAAGGTGAGAAAATAACGATATCCGCCGCGTGCCTCTATGCTCATTGGACCACACACATCGGTATGTATGATTTCCAACAAGTCACTTGCACGCTCCATTGTTCCGGAGAACGGAGTCTTAGTCATCTTGCCCATGAGGCATGGTTCGCACGTGTCAAGTGAATCAAAGTCAAGTGACTCCAAAAGTCCATCAGCATGGAGTTTCTTCATGCGCTTTACACCAATATGACCCAAGCGGCAGTGCCACAAAAATATGGCGCTATCATTGTTTACTCTAACTCTTTTGGTCTCAATGTTATGTATATGCGTATCGCTATCAAGATTCAATATGAACAATCCTCTCACATTCGGTGCATGACCATAAAAGATGTTACTCATAGAAATAGAACAACCATTATTCTCAGACTTAAAAGAGTAACCGTCTCGCAATAAACAAGATCCAGATATAATGTTCATGCTCAACGCAGGCACTAAATAACAATGATTTAAGTTCATCACTAATCCCGATGGTAGCTGAAGTGACACTGTGCCGACGGCGATTGCATCAACCTTGGAACCATTTCCTACGCGCATCGTCACTTCGTCTTTCGCCAGCCTTCGTCTATTCCGCAGTTCCTGTTTCGAGTTGCAAATGTGAGCAACAGAACCGATATCGAATACCCAGGCACTACTATGAGAGCCGGTTAAGTACACATCAAAAACATGTATATCAAATATACCTGATTTTTCTTTGCCCGCCTTCTTATCTGCCAGACACTTGGGGCAATTGCGCTTCCAGTGACCCATACCCTTGCAATAGAAGCACTCCGTTTCAGGCTCAGGTCCAGCCTTGAGTTTCTTCGGTGGATTGGCAACAGGCTTGCCGCTCTTCTTCGAATTGCCCTTCTTGCCTTTGCCATTTCTCTTGAAACTAGTGGTCTTGCTCACCATCAACACTTGATGCTCTTTACGGAGTTCAGACTCTGCGACTTTCAGCATCGCAAACAACTCGCCGGGAGACTTGTTCATCCCTTGCATGTTGTAGTTCAACACAAAGCCTTTATAGCTTGGCGGCAGTGATTGAAGGATTCTGTCAGTGATAGCCTCTTGCGGGAGTTCAATCCCCAGCTCAGCTAGACGGTTTGAGTACCCAGACATTTTGAGCACATGTTCACTGACAGACGAGTTTTCCTCCATCTTGCAAGCATAGAATTTATCGGAGGTCTCATACCTCTCGATCCGGGCGTTCTTCTGAAAGATAAACTTCAACTCCTGGAACATCTCAAATGCTCCATGACGCTCAAAGCGACGTTGAAGTCCCGGTTCTAAGCCATACAAGACTGCACATTGAACTATTGAGTAGTCCTCCTTACGCGCTAACCAAGCGTTCTTAACATCCTAATCAGCCGTAGCGGGTGGTTCATCTCCTAGCGCAGCATTAAGGACATAATCCTTCTTCCCAGCTTGTAAGATTAGCTTAAGATTACGAGCCCAGTCTACAAAGTTGCTTCCATCATCTTTCAACTTAGCTTTCTCTAGGAACGTATTAAAATTCAGGATGACACTCGCGTGAGCCATGATCTACAACACAAATATATTCAAAGTGGACTTAGACTATGTTCAAGATAATTAGAGTTCAACTTAATCAAATTATATGCTAAACTCCCACTCAAAAAGTACATCTCTCTAGTCATTTGAGTGGTTCATGATCCACTTACACTATCCCAAGTCCGATCATCACGTGAGTTGAGTATATTTTCAGTGGTAAGCATCCCTATGCTAATCATATCAACTATATGATTCATGATCGACCTTTCGGTCTCATGTGTTCCGAGGCCATGTCTGCACATGCTAGGCTCGTCAAGCTTAACCCGAGTGTTCCACATGCGCAACTGTTTTGCACCCGTTGTATGTGAACGTTGAGTCTATCACACCCGATCATCACGTGGTGTCTCGAAACAACGAACTGTAGCAACGGTGCACAGTCGGGGAGAACACAATTTCGTCTTGAAATTTTAGTGAGAGATCACCTCATAATGCTACCGTCGTTCTAAGCAAAATAAGGTGCATAAAAGGATTAACATCACATGCAATTCATAAGTGACATGATATGGCCATCATCACGTGCTTCTTGATCTCCATCACCAAAGCACCGGCACGATCTTCTTGTCACCGGCGCCACACCATGATCATCCATCAACGTGTTGCCATCGGGGTTGTCGTGCTACTTATGCTATTACTACTAAAGCTACATCCTAGCAAAATAGTAAACGCATCTGCAAGCACAAACGTTAGTATAAAGACAACCCTATGGCTCCTGCCGGTTGCCGTACCATCGACGTGCAAGTCGATATTTCTATTACAACATGATCATCTCATACATCCAATATATCACATCACATCATTGGCCATATCACATCACAATCATACCCTGCAAAAACAAGTTAGACGTCCTCTAATTTTGTTGTTGCATGTTTTACGTGGTGACCAAGGGTATCTAGTAGGATCGCATCTTACTTACGCAAACACCACAACGGAGATATATGAGTTGCTATTTAACCTCATCCAAGGACCTCCTCGGTCAAATCCGATTCAAGTAAAGTTGGAGAAACCGTCACTTGCCAGTCATCTTTGAGCAAAGGGGGTTACTCGTAACGATGAAACCAGTCTCTCGTAAGCGTACGAGTAATGTCGGTCCAAGCCGCTTCAATCCAACAATACCGCGGAATCAAGAAAAGACTAAGGAGGGAAGCAAAACGCACATCACCGCCCACAAAAACTTTTGTGTTCTACTCGAGAAGACATCTACGCATGAACCTAGCTCATGATGCCACTGTTGGGGAACGTCGCATGGGAAACAAAAATTTTCCTACGCGCACGAAGACCTATCATGGTGATGTCCATCTACGAGAGGGGATGAGTGATCTACGTACCCTTGTAGATCGTACAGAAGAAGCGTTTAGAGAACGCGGTTGATGTAGTGGAACGTCCTCACGTCCCTCGATCCGCCCCGCGAACAATCCCGCGATCAGTCCCACGATCTAGTACCGAACGGACGGCACCTCCGCGTTCAGCACACGTACAACTCGACAATGATCTCGGCCTTATTGATCCAGCAAGAGAGACGGAGAGGTAGAAGAGTTCTCCAGCAGAGTGATGGCGCTCCGGAGGTTGGTGATGACCTTGTCTCAGCAGGGCTCCGCCCGAGCTCCGCCCGAGCTCTGCAGAAACGCGATCTAGAGGAAAAACCGTGGAGGTATGTGGTCGGGCAGCCGTGAGAAAGTCGTCTCAAATCAGCCCTAATTGCTCCATATATATAGGAGGAGGGAGGGGGGCCTTGCCTTGGGGTCCAAGGACCCCCAAGGAGTCGGCCGAGCCAAGGGGGGGAGGACTCCCCCCCAAACCGAGTTGGACTTGGTTTGGTGGGAGGAGTCCCCCTTCCTTCCCACCTCCTTCCCTTTTTTTTTCTTTCCTCTTGATTTTTCTTCTCTTGGCGCATTGGGCACTTGTGGGCTGTCCCACCAGCCCACTAAGGGCTGGTGTGGCTCCCCCAATGCCTATGGGCTTCCCCGGGGTGGGTTGCCCCCCCGGTGAACTCCCGGAACCCATTCGTCATTCCCGGTACATTCCCGGTAACTCCGAAAACCTTCCGGTAATCAAATGAGGTCATCCTATATATCAATCTTCGTTTCCGGACCATACCGGAAACCCTCGTGACGTCCGCGATCTCATCCGGGACTCCGAACAACATTCGGTAACCAACCATATAACTCAAATACGCATAAAACAACGTCGAACCTTAAGTGTGCAGACCCTCCGGGTTCGAGAACTATGTAGACATGACCCAAGAGACTCCTCGGTCAATATCCAATAGCGGGACCTGGATGCCCATATTGGATCCTACATATTCTACGAAGATCTTATCATTTGAACCTCAGTGCCAAGGATTCGTATAATCCCGTATGTCATTCCCTTTGTCCTTCGGTATGTTACTTGCCCGAGATTCGATCGTCAGTATCCGCATACCTATTTCAATCTCGTTTACCGGCAAGTCTCTTTACTCGTTCCGTAATACAAGATCCCGCAACTTACACTAAGTTACATTGCTTGCAAGGCTTGTGTGTGATGTTGCATTACCGAGTGGGCCCCGAGATACCTCTCCGTCACACGGAGTGACAAATCCCAGTCTTGATCCATACTAACTCAACTAACACCTTCGGAGATACCTGTAGAGCATCTTTATAGTCACCCAGTTACGTTGCGACGTTTGATACACACAAAGCATTCCTCCGGTGTTAGTGAGTTATATGATCTCATGGTCATAGTAATAAATACTTGACACGCAGAAAACAGTAGCAACAAAATGACACGATCAACATGCTACGTCTATTAGTTTGGGTCTAGTCCATCACGTGATTCTCCCAATGACGTGATCCAGTTATCAAGCAACAACACCTTGTTCATAATCAGAAGACACTGACTATCATTGATCAACTGGCTAGCCAACTAGAGGCATGCTAGGGACGGTGTTTTGTCTATGTATCCACACATGTAAATGAGTCTTCATTCAATACAATTATAGCATGGATAATAAACTATTATCTTGATACAGGAATTATAATAACAACTATACATTTATTATTGCCTCTAGGGCATAATTCCAACAAATATATCTTAGAATGGCTATGAAAATGCCATAGTAGGTAGATATGGTGGTTGTTTTGAGGAAGGAATTTTGGTGGGTTTGTGCACCGGCGAGAATTGCGCAGCACTAGAGAGGCTAGCAATGGTGGAAGGTGAAAGTGCATCTATACCATGGGCTCACATTAGTCATGAAGAACTCACATACTTATTGCGAAAGTTTTTTATTAGTAATCGAAACAAAGTGCTAAACGCATACTCCGAGGGGATGGGTTGGCAGGTGTAAACCATTGCGCAATCCCGACCTCAACACAAAGGATGACAATCAATAGATCAATTATGCTCTGACTTCCTAACATAGCGGTTCACCATACATGCATGCTACGGGAATAACTAACTCCAACACAAGTATCTCTAGATTCACAACACCCTACTAACATAACTCTGAATATTACCGAATCCACGTCTCAAAACTAATCGAGAGGAATCGAAACATCTCTTTCTACTCAATGCACATGAAGATGTATTTTTTGCATCTTATTTGGGTACCTAGCACATTTGGGACTAGTTTAATAGCATAAGCCAACTACCAAATCACGCACCGCCGTGCTCTAAAGATATGAGTATAGCACCAGAGCAAAAGTATCTAGCTCAAAAGATAAAAGTGAAGCATTATGAGCATTCTAGCAAAATCACGATGAGTGCATGTCTCTCTCTCTCAAAAAGGTGTGCAGCAAGGATGATTGTGACACAAGAAAAATAAAAGACTCCTAAGATACAAGACGCTCCAAGCAAAACACATATCATGTGGTGAATAAAAATATAGCTCCAAGTAATGTTACCGATGGATTGAAGACGAAAGAGGGGATGCCTTCCTGGGGCATCCCCAAGCTTAGGCTTTTTGGTGTACTTGAATTTGGCTTGGGATGGCTTGGGCATCCCCAAGCTTGAGATCTTTACACTCCTTATCTCTTTGTCCATGAGAACATCACCCAAAGCTTGAAAACTTCACAACACAAAACTAAAACAGAAACTTGTGATAACATTAGTACAAGAAAACAAACTACCACTTCTTTTGGTACTGTAGAAAACTTGAATTCCATCTATATTGATGATGGGCTACTGTATTCTCACTTTTCCATGGCTAGTACCCCCCGATACTAACCATAGTTTCATCAAAACAAGCAACCAACTCAACAAAAACAAAATCTGTCAAAAACAGACGAGTCTGTAGCAATCTGTATACTTCGTATACTTCTGGTACCTCAAAAAATCTGAAAAATTACGACAGGCTGGGAAAAAAGCATATCAATCAGCAGAAAAAAAATCAACTCAAACACTCTTTCTGAATAAAAATGAAAAATCATCTCGTGAGCGAAAAGTTTCTGTCTTTTTCCAGCAGGATCAAAGAACCATTACCAAGACTAGTCATAAAGGCTTTGCTTGGCTCAAACAAAAAAGAAACACAAAAAACACAACCAAAACAGAATTATGAAAGCGTGGACGCAACAAAACAGAAATAAAAAGATAAATTCATTGGGTTGCCTCCCATCAAGCGCTATTGTTTAATGCCCTTAGCTAGGCATAGAAGCGACAGAATCACGTATCGTCGTCTTTGGTGCTCAAACCATAAGTGGCCCTCATCATCTTAAGGTTTTCATATTTCTTGCTAGAAGATTCACCACTACTTTTAGGAACAAAAACATTCTTGGTGATTTTATTGTGGGCAAAATTTGGAGTATTATGCACAGCGGCAAAAGCGGAACCCAAGTTGGTTATAACATCCTCTAGTTTGCCAATCCTAGCGGAATCATGACCTAGCTTTTCGTTAACTGTGGGTTCGTTCTCCTTTAAATTTTTCAAAACCATTCCCACCTTGGATCCGTGCTGAGTGATTTGATTGTGGATCTTTTTATCCAAATTCTCAATGAGTTCAATCGTAGCAACTTTATTTTCAATAACGTCCAGCCTACGCATCACATGTTCCAGAGTTAAGGTAGTTCCATTAACCAAGAGTGGGGGTGAGCCTGCCAAATTTATCACAGGTCCGTAAGAATCAACGGTATGGCTACCCAAGAAATTTCCACCTACGATGGTGTCAAGAATATACCTATTCCAAGGAGAAACACCCACATAAAAACTGCGAAGCAAGACGGTAGTGGATTTCTTATGAGTAGATCTACTCTGAGCGTTGCAAATCCTATACCAAGTGTCCTTTAGGTTTTCTTCCTCAATTTGTTTGAAATTGAGGACTTCCCTCTCGGGAGTATCGTTTGAAGTGGTGGATCTAGCCATCAGGATAGACTATCCCACACAGACGAGCATAAAGCAAGCGAGAGAAAAGGGCGAACGAAAAGGCGAACGAAAAAGGCAAATTGGTGAAGTGGGGGAGAGGAAAACGAGAGGCAACTGGCAAACAAAATAAATGCAAGAGATGAGTTTGCGACACCTACTTGGATGAGTTCTTGACTTGATCTTCCTCCCCGGCAACGGCGCCAGAAATTCTTCTGCTATCCTACAGACAACTGCGCCAGAAATTGACACGTTGACAGAGGCTGGGCTTGCGTTGGTTTTTCCCTTGAAGAGGAAAGGGTGATGCAGCACAAGAGCAGTAAGTATTTCCCTGAGTTTGAGAACCAAGGTATCGATCTAGAAGGAGGGTCTCGTCAAGTCCAGAGTACCTGCGCAAACACAAACAAGCTTGCACCCAACGCTTCAAAGGGGTTGTCAATCCCTTCAAGATTGTTTGCAAAGTGAGATGTGAAGGCGGAAAGGGCAACGAAGTAAAGAGTGTAAGGCTGAAAATATGGTATGGAGTAGACCCTGGGGGCCATAATGTTCACTAGAGGCTTCTCTCAAAATAGCAAGTGTTACAGTGGGTGAACAAATTACTGCCGAGCAATTGTTAGAACCGCGCAAAGTCATGCCGATATCTAAGGCAATGATCATACATATAGGCATCACGTCCGAGACAAGTAGACCGATACTTTCTGCATCTACTACTATTACTCCACACATCGACCGCTATCCAACATGCATCTAGTGTATTGAGTTCATGACGAACAGAGTAACGCTTCAAGCAAGATGACATGATGTAGAGGGATAATCTCAAACCAATGATGAAAACCCCATCTTTTTACCCTTGATAGCAACAACATGATGCATGCCTCGCTACCCCTTCTGTCACTAGGTGAGGTCACCGCACGGTATGAACCCAAAACCAAGCACTTCTCCCATTGCAAGAATCATAGATCTAGTTGGCTAGACAAAACCCACAACTCGAAGAGAATTTCAAGGATATGAAGCCATGCATAAGAGAGATCAGAAGAAACTAAAATAAGATTCATAGATAATCTGATCATAAATCCACAATTCATCGGATCTCGACAAACACATTGCAAAATAAGATTACATCGGATAGATCTCCAAGGAGATCATGGAGAACTTTGTATTGAAGATCCAAGAGAGCGAAGAAGCCATCTAGTTACTAGCTATGGACCCGTAGGTCTATGGTGAATTACTCACGCATCATCGGAGAGGTCATGGTGTTGATGAAGAAGCCTTCCGTATCCGAATCCCCCTCCGACAGGGCGCCAGAACGTGCCCCAGATGGGATCTTGCGGAGACAGAAGCTTGCGGCGGCGGAAAAGTACTTTCGATGATCTCGTGATTTTTTCTGGAATTTATGGGAATATATAGGCGAAAGACCTAGGGAAAGGGCGTCCAAGGGGCCCACAAGCCTGGATGGCACGGCCTCCCCCTGGCCGCGGGGTGGGGGCTTGTGGGGCCCCTGAGGCTCCCCTGCTTTGGCTCCCAAGCCTCCTGATCTTCTTCCGTTCCAGAAAAAATCTTTTCGGGGATTTTCTTCCGTTTGGACTCCGTTTCAAAATCTCCTCTGAAAGGGGTAAAAAACATGGAAAAAACAGGAACTCGCACTTGGCATTGAGTTAATAAGTTAGTCCCCAAAAATATATAAAAGGCATGCAAAACATCCAAAGTTTGACAAGATAATAGCATGAGACCATCAAAAATTATAGATACGTTGGAGACGTATCATCAAGCATTTCGAAGGTGAGGTAGATCACAGGAAGAAGCTTGGCCACCATATTGGTGATGATATATTTGATATGGTCAAGGATTTAAACGTACTCTTTGGAAAGGATCCTTGCAGTCAATCTGTTTAGAATGAAAACGCTACCGGACACGCGCCCATGTGAAAGAAGAAATCTATATTTTGGGACCTACTGAAAGGACGTTGATGTCGCCTAGAGGGGTGGTGAATAGGCACTTTAAAATAATTACAGTTTAGGCTTGAACAAATGCGAAATAAAATTAATGTTTAATTAGTCAAGCACAAAACCTGAAACAATTAGGCTCACCTATGTGAACCAACAACTTATGCTAAGTAAGATGAACAACTAAGTGATAGCAAGATATATAACAAGAAAGAATATGGCTATCACAAAGTAAAGTGCATAAGTAAAGGGCTCGGGTAAGAGATAACCGAGGCACACGGAGACGACGATGTATCCCGAAGTTCACACCCTTGCGGATGCTAATTTCCGTTCGGAGCGGTGTGGAGGCACAATGCTCCCCAAGAAGCCACTAGGGCCACTATAATCTGCTCATGCCCTCGCACAATGCAAGATGTCATGATTCCACTAAGGGACCCTTGAGGGTGGTCACCAAACCCATACAAACAAGCTTGAAGCAATCTCCACAATTTAATTGGAGGCTCTGCTATGGTAACAAAAGTCCTTCCTTGGCGCTAGGAATTCTTCTTGCTACTTCTCTGGTTTGCGTCGGTTTTTCCCTTGAAGAGGAAAGGGTGATGCAACATAGGAGCAGTAAGTATTTCCCTCAGTTTGAGAAGCAAGGTATCCATCTAGAAGGAGGGTCTCGTCAAGTCCAGAGTACCTGCGCAAACACAAACAAGCTTGCACCCAATGCTTCAAAGGGGTTGTCAATCCCTTCAAGATTGTTTGTAAAGTGAGATCTGAAGGCGGAAAGTGCAACGAAGTAAAAAGTGTAAGGCTGAAAATATGGTGTGGAGTAGACCCGGGGGCCATAGTGTTCACTAGAGGCTTCTCTCAAAATTGAAAATATCATGGTGGGTGAACAAATTACTGTCGAGCAATTGATAGAACCGCACAAAGTCATGACGATATCTAAGGCAATGATCATACATATATGTATCACGTCCGAGACAAGTAGACCGATACTTTCTGCATCTACTACTATTACGCCACACATCGACCGCTATCGAGCATGCATCTAGTGTATTGAGTTCATGACGAACAGAGTAACGCCTTAAGCAAGATGACATGATGAGAGGGATAATCTCAAACCAATAATGAAAACCCCATCTTTTTACCCTTAATGCCAACAACACGATGCGTGCCTCGCTACCCCTTCTGTCACTGGGTGAGGTCACCGCACGGTATGAACCCAAAACCAAGCACTTCTCCCATTGCAAGAATCATAGATCTAGTTGGCCACACAAAACCCACAACTCGAAGAGAATTACAAGGATACGAAATCATGCATAAGAGAGATCAAAAGAAACTCAAATAATATTAATAGATAATCTGATCATAAAACCACAATTCATCGGATCTCGACAAACACACCGCAAAAGAAGATTACATCGGATAGATCTCCATGAAGACCATGGAGAATTTTGTATTGAAGATCCAAGAGAGCGAAGAAGCCATCTAGTTACTAGCTATGGACCCGTAGGTCTATGGTGAATTACTCACGCATCATCGGAGAGGTCATGGTGTTGATGAAGAAGCCCTCCGTATCCGAATCCCCCTCCGATAGGGCGCCAGAACGTGCCCCAGATGGGATCTTGCGGAGACAGAAGCTTGCGGCGGCGGAAAAGTACTTTCGATGATCTCCTCAAGTTTTTGGGATTTTTAGGGAATATATAGGCGCAACCCCTAGGGCAGAGGGCGCTCAGGGGGCCCACAAGCCTGTGGGCCGCGGCCTCCCCCTGGCCATGGGGTGGGGGCTTGTGGGGCCCCTGAGGCTCCCCTGCCTTGGCTCTCAAGCTTCCCGATCTTCTTCCGTTACGGAAAAAGCTTTTCCGGGATTTTCTACCGTTTGGACTCTTTTTCAAAATCTCCTTTGAAAGGGGTCAAAAACATGGGAAAACCAGGAACTCGCACTTGGCACCGAGTTAATAAGTTAGTCCCAAAAAATATATAAAAGGCATGCAAAACATCCAAAGTTTGACAACATAATAGCATGGAACCATAAAAAATTATAGATACGTTGGAGACGTATCAAGCTTCCCCAAGCTTAACTCCTGCTCGTCCTCGAGTAGGGAAGTGATAAAGAATGAATTTTTGATATGGAATGATACCTAGCATAGTTGTCCTTTGCAACTTCTTTCACGTGACATGAATGTTCAGATCCGTAAGATTCAAAGCAATAGTTTGCTATTTACATGAAAACAATAATACTTCAAGCAAACTAGCAAAGTAATCATGAACTTTCAAAATAACAAGGCCAAGGAAAGTTATCCCTACAAAATCATATAGTCTGGCTATGCTCCATCATCCTCACACAACAAATGTAAATCATGCACAACCCCGGTATTGCTCAAGTAATTGTTTTCGCACTCTTACTTTCTCAAACTTTTTATAACTATCACGCAATACATGAGAGTGAGCCATGGATATATCACTATAGGTGGAATAGAGTGTGGTGGTGGTTGTGAGAGAAAAAAGGGAGGAGATAGTCACGTTGACTCGGCATATCAAAGGGCTATGGAGGTGCCCATTAATAGATATCAATGTGAATGAGTAGGGATTACCATACAAGAGATTCACTAGAGGTATAAGTATGTGAAAGCGCAAAAGGAAAACTAGTGGGTGTGCATCCAACTTTCTTGCTCACGGAGACCTAGGGCAATTTTTTTTGAGGAAGCCCATCATTGGAATATACAAGCCAAGTTATATAATGAAGATTCCCACTAGCATATGGTAGTGACAAAGCAAGAAGCTCTCAATCATGAAGAACATGGTGCTATTATGAAGCACAAGTGTGGAAAAAGATAGTAGCATTGTCCCTTCTCTCTTTTTCTCTCTCTTTTTTTTCATTTGGGCTCTTAGGCCTCTTTTTTTTTGGGCTCTTTGGCCTGTTTTTTTATTTCCTCACATGGTACAATGCTCTAATAATGATGATCATCACACTTTTATTTAGTCACAGCTCAAAACTCACAATGATGACTCCATAGGAAATGCCACCGGCAATGTACCGGGATGTGCAACGATCTAGCATGGCGTATGACGTTGAAACATATCGCTAGCTATCTTACGATCATGCAATGACAATATGAGAGTGACGGCACAAGTCATGAGACGGAACGGTGGGACTTGCATGGCAATATATCTCGGAATGGCTACGAAAATGCCATAGTAGGTAGGTATGGTGGCTGTTTTGAGGAAGGCATATGGTGGGTTTGTGCACCAGTGAGAATTGTGCGGCACTAGAGAGGCTAGCAATGGTGGAAGGTGAAAGTGCATCTATACCATGGACTCACATTAGTCATGAAGAGCTTACATACTTGTTGCGAAAGTTTTTATTAGTAATCAAAACAAAGTGCTAAACGCATACTCCTAGGGGAAGGGTTGGTAGGTGTTAACCATCGCGCGATCCCGACCGCAACACAAAGGATGACAATCAATAGATCAATTATGCTCCGACTTCCTAACATAGCGGTTCACCATACGTGCATGTTACGGGAATCACTAACTTCAACACAAGTATTTCTAGATTCACAACTCCCTACTAACATAACTCTTAATATTACCAAATCCATGTCTCAAAACTATTTGAGAGGAATCAAACTTTTCTTTCTAATCAATGCACATGAAGATGGAAGTTTTATTGTATCCTCTTTGGGTACCTATCACCTTTGGGACTACTTTCATAGCACAAGCCAACTACCAAGTTACTCAGAGAGATCACTCTCAAAAAGATATAAGTGAAGATCGAGAGTTCTTATTTCTCCAAAATATAACACCGCTGTGCTCTAAAATATATAAGTGAAACACTTAGAGCAAAATTATCTAGCTCAAAAGATATAAGTGAAGCACATGTGAGCTAAATTGCCTAACTCAAAAGATATAAGCGAAGCTCAAAGAGTATTCTCGAAAATTCACGATGAGTGCATGTCTCTCTCAAAAGGTGTGCAGCAAGGACGACTGTGAAACAATAAAAAGAAAAGATTCCTACGATACAAGATGCTCCAAGCAAAACACATATCATGTGGTGAATAAAAATATAGCTCCAAGTAATGTTACCGATGGATTGAAGACGAAAGAGGGGATGCCTTCCCGGGGCATCCCCAAGCTTAGGCTTTTTGATGTCCTTGAATTTGGCTTGGGATGCCTTGGGCATCCCCAAGCTCGAGCTCTTTCCACTCTTTATTCCGTTGTCCATGAGAACATCACCCAAAACTTGAAAACTTCACAACACAAAACTTAAACAGAAACTCGTGATAACATTACCACTAGAAAACAAACTACCACCTCTTGAGTTACTGTAGCAAACTTGATTTCTATTTATATTGGTGTTAGATTACTGTATTCAAACTTTTCCATGGCTAGTACCTCCCGATGCTATCCATAGTTTCATCAAAATAAGTAATCAACAAAAAAAAACAGAATCTGTCAAAAATAGACCAGTCTGTAGAAACCTGTATACTTCGTATACTTCTGTTATCTCAAAAATTCTAAAAATTAAGACAGTTTGGGAAATTGGCAAATCAACCAGAAGCAAAAAGAATCAACTCAAAAGCTCTTTCTGGATAAAAATTAAAAATAATTTCGTGAGCGAAAAGTTTCTGTCTTTTTCCAGCATGATCAAACAACCATCACAAAAACTAGCCATAAAGGTTTTACTTGGCACAAACACAAAAATAAACACAAAGAACACAATCATAACAGAATTGTGATGGTGTGGACACAAAAAAACAGAAAGAAAAAAGCAAAGATAAATTCATTGGGTTGCCTCCCAACAAGCGCTATTGTTTAACGCCCTTAGCTAGGCATTGATAATTCAATGATGCTCACACAAAAGATAGCAATCGGACACGAAGAGAGCATCATGAAACATGTGACAAACATATCTAAGTCTAACATACTTACTATGCATAGGCATTTTATAGGAAAACAAATTGTCAAGACAACCAATAGTTACCATATGCACGGAAGAAGAAAGAGACAATAGCAATCTCCACATAACGAGAGGTAATTTGGTAACATGAAAGTTTCTACCACAATATTTTCCTCTCTCATGGCAATTATACGTGGGATCAAAATCAAATTCAACAATATATCAATCACAAAGGATATTCTTTTCATGATCCACATGCATGTAAAGTTGACGGTCTTCGAAAATAGTGGGATTATCATCAACTAAAGTCATGACTTCTCCAAACCCACTTTCAATATTATTGCAAATATCATATTTATCATGAGGCTTAAACAAATTTTCAAGATCATAAGAAAATCATTACCCCAATCATGATCATTGCAACAAGTAGTGGACATAGCAAAACTAGCATCCCCAAGCTTAGGGTTTTGCATATTTTTAGCATGATTGACACTAATAGGATTTATAGTGAAACCATTGCAATCATGCTTTTAATTCAAGGAGACCTCGTGAATCACTTCGTAAATTTCTTCATCACAATTTTCAGATTCACGCATCTCAAGCAAAACTCCATAGAGAAAGTCAAGTGCACTCAATTCACCAGCAATTGGATCAACATAATTGGATCTATTAAAGAGATTAGCAAGTGGATGAGGATCCATATCAATAGATTTTCAGCAAGCGAAGATGCAGGCATATTGAAGGCACATAGCCCACAAGCAAAGGAAAGGCAAACAAAAAAGGCAAATATTTTTTGAACAGTCCCTTGGATGAGCTTCACTTAGAACAGTCCCCGGTGCCAGAAATTGACACGTTGGAGGAAAACGAGAGGCAAAAAAGTAAATGGAAGAGATGAGTTTGCGACAGTTACTTGGATGAGCTTCACTTAGAACAGTCCCCGGTGCCAGAAATTGACACGTTGGAGGAAGACTATTCTTGACTTGATCCTCCTCGGCAACGGCACCAGAAATTGGCACATTGACAGGAGACTATTCTTGACTTGATCTTCCTCCCCGACAACGGCACCAGAAATTGGCACGTTGACGGGAGACTTTTCTTGACTTCATCTTCCTCCCCGGCAACGGCGCCAGAAATTCTTCTTGCTACCTCTTGAGCTTGCGTTGGTTTTTCTCATGAAGAGGAAAGGGTGATGCACCATAGTAGCAGTAAGTATTTCCCTCAGTTTGAGAACCAAGGTATCAATCCAGTAGGAGAATCACGCCAAGTGTCCAGAGTACCTGCGCAAACACAAATGAGCTTGGACCCAACGCTATAAGGGGGTTGTCAATCCCTTCAAGATTGATTGCAAAGTGAGCTCTGAAGGTGGAAAGTGCAACGAAGTAAAAGTGTAAGGCTGAAAATATGATGTGAAGTAGACCCGGGGGCCATAGTGTTCACTAGAGGCTTCTCTCAAAATAGCAAACATTACGGTGGGTGAACGAATTACTGTCGAGCAATTGATAGAACCGCGCAAAGTCATGATGATATCTAAGGCAATGATCATACATATAGGCATCACGTCCGAGACAAGTAGACCGATACTGTCTGCATCTACTACTATTACTCCACACATCGACCGCTATCCAGCATGCATCTAGTGTATTGAGCTCATGACGAACAAAGTAACGCCTTAAGCAAGATGACATGATGTAGAGGGATAAATTCGTGCAATAGATATAAACCTCATCTTTTTACCCTTGATGGCAACAACACGATGCATGCCTCGCTGCCCCTTCTGTCATTGGGAGAGGTCACCGCACGGTATGAACCCAAAACCAAGCACTTCTCCCATTGCAAGAATCATAGAACAAGTTGGCCAAAAAAACCCAAAACTCGAAGAGAATTACAAGGATATGATATCACGCATATAAGAGATCAGAAGAAACTCAAATAAGATTCATAGATAATCTGATCATAAATCAACAATTCATCGGATCTCGACAAACACACCGCAAAAGAAGATTACATCGGTTAGATCTCCATGAAGATCATGGAGAACTTTGTATTGAAGATCCAAGAGAGAGAAGAAGCCATCTAGCTACTACATATGGACCCGAAGGTGTATGGTGAACTACTCACGCATCATCGGAGAGGCAATGGTGTTGATGAATAAGCCCTCCGTATCCGAATCCCCCTCCTGTAGGGCACCAGAACGTGCCCTAGATGGGATCTTGCGGAGACAGAAGCTTGCGGCGGCGGAAAAGTATTTTCGTGGATCTCTTGCGTAGTTTTGGATTTTTCGGGGAATTTATAGGCGGAAGAGGTAGGGCAGACGAGCCAAAGGGGCCCACAAGCCTGCTAGGCGCGGGCCCCCTGGCCGCGCCTAGGGGGCTAGTGGCCTGCCCTGGTGGCCTCTGCCTTGGTTCTCACGCTCCCTGCTATCTTCTATTCCGAAAAAAAATTCTTTTCGGAGGTTTTATTCCGATTGGACTCCGTTTAATATTTTCCTCTGAAAAGGGTCAAAAACACAAAAAAAAACAGGAGCTGGCACTTGGCAGTAGTCCCAGAAAAAGATATAAAAGGCATACAAAACATCCAAATTTTGACAAGATAATAGCATGGAACCATAAAAAATTATAGATACGTTAGAGACGTATCAATGAGATCGCGGGACGGGTTGCGATTTGAATCGCGAAGATGTTCCACTACATCAACCGCGTTATTTACGCTTCCTCTTAGCGATCTACAAGGGTATGTGAATCTGATCTCCCCTCTCATAGATGATCATCACCATGATAGGTATTTCGTGTGCGTAGGATTTTTTTTGTTTCCCATGCGATGTTCTCCAACAGAAGAATGAAGAACCCGAAGAACTTCAAGATCTAGATCCAAGGGGTTCCCCTCACATAGAGGAGAAATGATTTGTGGAAATGTGGATCTAGATCTCCTCTCTCATTTCCCTCAAGAACTAGCAAGAATCATTGGAGGGATTGAGGGTTAGCAAGCTCGAAGATGGTTGAAAGGACGTGGATGTCGCCTAGAGGGGGGGGGGTATATGCGCTTTAAACTAATTACGGTTTAGCCTTGAACAAATGCGGAATAAAACTAACATTTAATTTGTCAAGCACAAAATCTAAAACAACTAGGCTCACCTATGTGCACCAACAACTTATGCTAAGCAAGATAAACAACAAAGTGATAGCAAGATATATGACAAGAAACAATATGGCTATCACAAAGTAAAGTGCATAAGTAAAGGGTTCGGGTAAGAGATAACCGAGGCACGTGGTGTAATGCCCCAAGTGTAACATTACCATATTTGGAACCTTGCCATGTTTGGATCCTTGATGTCATGCATATGGAGTTGTCATTTCATGTGACTTATATCTTGTTTTCCCTTTGCATCATGCCATCCATAGCATTCATCCATGCTTGTGTGTTGTGGTGTTGATCTTATGTGTGATTGTGATGGGTATGTGGTGTGTGAAGTGATGTGCAAAGAGTGGCTTCCAACTTTACCTATTTATCCAAAAGCTAGGTTTCAACTAAACCTTTTCTTCTTATTTTTCTTAAGTTCAAGTTTTACTTGCTCTACCCCCGTTTGAAAAAATGTAGATCATTTAGAGTATTTTCTGGTGGTTGTGGTGCTATGTATAAGGTGTTTTAAAACTATGTTTAAGTGGGGTTTTATTCACAAAACATATTATATAATTCTGTTTTGTAAATATTTCTTTGCTCCAAAAATCCTCTTTTCATTTTATTTAAATAGGTCATAATTCCCTTATGACCAGGGTCATTTTTATTTTATTTTTGGAGCCATAGAATTACCTACGAGTTTAATGGTTGCTGGTTTTTGTTTTTAAATGGAAAACCTAGTGGGTTTTATTTCTTTTATTTGGCGCCACCTGAGTGGGCTTACTCCCCTCGCCGGCCCAGATTCTTCTTTCCCTCGCGCGCAGCAGTCCAAGTCCCGCGTCCGTCATCCTCCTCCTTTCTAGCGAGGCACCGGCCCCATGCGTCAGCCTCTCTCACTCGTTCCCCTTTCCACCGATGCTCCTCCTCGACGCACATGGGCGCCAATAGCGTGTCCCTCTCCTCCTCCTCCTCCTATAAAGCCCCCTCGATGTCTGGGCCTCTAGGGTTCCTCCTAGCCGCCGCCACCTCCTTTCCATCTTCCTCCTCCCTCTCCCTGGCGTCGTGAGGAGGCGGCCCGAGCTCCTCCTCCGCCATGGCCGATCCCTGTTGAGGTCGCCGTCGTCGGTGCAGTCCTTCTTCTTCCTCTCCAATCGATCCAGGATCAAGCGGAGTACAAGGAGAGTCCGTTCCCGCAGCTAGGAGACGCCGATCGCCTCTGCTTCCTCGACATCGACAATGACCCCTTCTTCCTCCTCTGCTCCGACGACTGCTTCCACAACGTCTTCTTCCTCGTCGACCCCTTCTTCCTCTCCGTCAACAACGTCCTCCTCGGTGAGTGGGTGAGCAGCCGATCTCCTCCTGTTCCTCTGTCAGTAAGATCTCGCCTAGAGCCGTATATGCGTGCCATGGTTCCTCTCTGTCGCCGGCGCCGCCATGTACGTGGATAGGTCGCCGCATTGTCCCTCTCATGGGTCTTAGGTGTGAAATAGATCCACCGCGAGTCCCTCTTCCTCCCCGCGGGTGGCCGTAGTTCAATTTGTAGCGTAGCGTCACCGACATCCGTCCCCTGTTCCGGCCGCCGTGTGTTGTAGAAGTAGCAGAGAAGCTTACCTAAGAGGATTACCTCCCCTTCTCCAGTAAGCTTCGTACATCTAGTAGAGTGGTAGGAGGTGTTTTGGCGCAGCAGTAGGTCGTGGGTTCGATCCCAGTGGCGCCCCCCTTTTTAATTGTTGTGTTTTGGATCAGTAGCTCGACAGGAAACATACCCTGTTTCCTCTCTCCTCTCTGTCGAGCCCAGGGGCAGTAGTGCAGTGGTAGTGTAGGTGTGCTTGGTTTAGCTGGTTCTGGGTTCGAACCAGAGACTCCCCATATGCAGTTTTGCTCCTTTTTGATTTTCTTTTCCTTTTCTTTTATTCTTTTTATGATCAGCTAGTTGTTATATCTTGTGGAGATAATTTCAGTGAGCTTTCTGTTGTGTCTAGAGTGTAGATGCACATGTGATGAATGTATATGTGTGTGTGTGCTTAGGCATACATGTATGTAGTGATCTTGTAAGTGTGGGTGTGGTAGTTGTGTGTATGTGTGTAAGGCATATGCAAGTGAGCATATGTGTGTATGTGTTTGGCTACCCCCACATATTTGTACAAGTGTGCACCAACACATGTTTATATGTGTGTGTGCATATGTAGTGTGAGACATGCTATCAAGTGTATGTGGGTATGTGAGTGTATGTTTACATGTGTGTGTATATGTGTGTGCACATGGGTGCTTGTGCACCTATGTGAGAGGGTGTGTGTGTGCTTGTGGTCGCATTTGCACATGTGCAAAGGTCACCCATCTTGTTGCACCTCTTGTATATGTGAGAGTAGTGGTAGTGTTGGTGTGTGTGTAGGTGTGTAGGTGCTCATGCATATGTGTGTGTGAGCATGAGTGCAATTGAGCACTTGAGCATGAGGGCTCACCTCTCATGCTTGCCACCAAGTTGTGTTGGTGGAGTATGGTATTGTGTGTGTGCATAGGTAGATATAAGGGTGCCACACATGTGTTCTTCACATGTGACGATGCTTGTATATGCTTGTGTTGATTTCAAGTAGTTTTTCGAGCTAGCTTTGTGACTATTCGTTCCATGCAAGTACCCATGTACTATATATGGTTTTGGGGTAGAATCATCCCACGAATCCACTGGTGGAATCAGATTTCACTTTGGATCAACTTCATAAACTGTCATTTTTCTGTCTTGATGCTATGTTTAGGGCTTGGTACCCTGTGGTGTGATTAGCCTATGAGGATGAATCCTTGATGTGGCAATAGTGGGTGAACCCCGCTACATCATGGTAGTTTTGTTTTATGCACATGAGTTTGTATGTGCAAGTTGTGCCTTGTCAAAGTTGACATGTGGCTGAAATTGTCAGCTTTGTGAAAATCTGTGATTTTCACTAAGTTTGAGAAACTGATGTTATTTTCTTCCTTTGTTGATGTGGTTGCAAAAGCTCATGTGTTGGGAATCAGCCCTTGCAATCAACTAGAGAGTTTGATCTTTTGTGTTTTTCTAGCTCTCTGTTAAATTTCATGCACTTTCACTTCCTCTAGATATTATTTTCGAGGCTGTAAAAATGCTTCAGAGCATAAGCATGTGGTGAAAATCTAAGATTTTCACTAAGTCCCAGAAATCTGTTATTTTTGTCCAAGTTAGCACCTGTAGATCTTCCTGTGTGTGACTCCTTTGTATTATCTTGTTGCTCAGGCTTGTAGAGCTTTTGAATAGATTTTTCCACATATCTGGTTTGGCACATTTGGGTGGCTGTAGGTACTTTGCATGTTGCTCACAAACTGCTATGATGCTGTTTAGGACATATTGCATGTTTTAGTTGTTTTGAAGCTTGTGTTAGTATTGTTGGTGGTGTGGTGAGTTTGTTTGCACCACCTCACGTATATTGGAGTGCCATTGGAGTGTGCTTGTGGTGGAATTGATATGTAGGACTCCATATCTTGTTTCGTAGATTCCGGTTGATCCGTAGCTCCGTTCTCTATGAATTTTATATGCTTTTGCATCATTTTCTCATGATGCACCTGTTCATGCCATCCTCATGCATGTCAACATAGCTTAGTGTGAAGTTCTGTCCAGAAGTTTATCTTTTCTTCTCATGCATATGCAAGTGACTAGAATAGAGATGCATGCTTCATTCTCATCTCATGCATCATGTGTTTGTTGCATCATGTTGTGTTGGTGTTCATTGGCTGTTATTTTTATCTGGGGTAGCAACGGGCTAGGAGAGCGAGTACATGGATTCTGGAGAGTACATGCAGGACGAACAAGAGCAGTTCGAAGCTGAAGACATCATAGGCAAGATGACCGTGACCTTGATACCGTATCTAGCTTTGTTATGCTTAGAATCACGTTTCGTTAGATATATGCTCGCTGCCTACCACTTGATATAATTGCCTCCTGATATTGCCATGAAAGCCAAACACCTTCTCCTCCTAGCTAATATTGTTTGGCTAAGTAGGCTTGCTCAACTTCTAATGTTAGCTTTGCTAGTTGTAGGTGCCACCTGTCTCATGTGATAACATGAGTAATTTCGATATCATTATGATTAATTGATATTTAATTAATGCACCTATATCCTTGGTAAATGACGGAAGGCCTAGCCTTTTGCCGGGTGATTTGTTCCGTTATTGCCGCCTTAGTTTCGGCTACCAGTGTTTGATTCCATAACTGATCGCTCCTAACACATTCGAGGTTGTTATGGGGACCCCCTTGATAAATCATATAGTGTTAGGGCTTGTCCGGCAGGACACAACATTGGTTTTAATTTGCTAATCACCTAGCAATAATTTGCATAGGGAATAGCTACCCCGAGGATTTTAATCAACAACCCGGGCCAGTGCTCCTCATGAGTGTTGGTCCGACCTGAGCGATGTCCGGGGCTCCCCTGGTCACTGATGGCTGCTGTGTATCCCTTGCAACGGCGCCAGAAATAGTTGTGTCGATGGCACCTGGAATCCTTCAGCTGCAGCTACGCCTTAAGGGACTTCCTAGGCAAGTATGCAAAAGATTTCCCCCGTGGGCTTGGAGACTTGCGTTGGTGTTCCCTCGAAGCAGAAAGGGTGATGTAGCACATCGACGGTAAATATTTCCCTCAATTTGAGAACCAAGGTATCAACCCGGCAGAAGAGTATCTCAAGATCCTGCACAAACACAAAAGCTTGCACGCAACGCTATGAAGGGGTTGTCAATCCCTTATAGATTGTTTGCCAAGTGAGAACTGAAAGCAACAAAGTAACAAAGCAAAGTAAAAGCGGAGGTGTAAACGATGGATGTGAATAGACCCGGGGGCCGTAGTGTTTACTAGTGGCTTCTCTCATGAAAGCAAGTAGACGGTGGGTGAACAAATTACTATCGAGCAATTGATAGAACTGTGCAGAGTCGTGACGATATCTATGCAATGATTATTTCTATAGGCATCACGTCCGAAACAAGTAGACCGATACTTACTGCATCTACTACTATTACTCCACACGTCGACCGCTATCCAGCATGCATCTAGTGTATTAAGTCCATAAGAAGAGAGTAACGCCTTAAGCAAGATGACATGATGTAGAGGGATAATCTCAAACCAATGATAAAACCCCCATCTTTTTACCCTTGATGGCAACTACTTGATGTGTGCCTTGCTGCCCCTACAGTCACTAGGAAAGGTCACCACATGGCAGAACTAAAAACCAAGCACTTTTCCCATTGCAAGAATCATAGATCTAGTTGGCCAAACAAAACCCAAGACTTGGAGAGACTTACAAGGATATCAAATCATGCATATAAGAAATCAGCAAAGACTCAAATATATATCATAGATAATCTGATCACAAGTCCACAATTCATTGGATCCCGACAAACACACCGCCGAAGAAGATTACATCGGATAGATCTCCATGAAAATCATGGAGAACTTTCTATTGAAGATCCAAGAGAGAGAAGAAGCCATCTAGCTACTAACTACGGACCCATAGGTCTGAAGTAAACTACTCACGAGTCTTTGGAGGGGCGATGATGATGATGAAAAAGCCCTCCACCTCCAAAGTCCCCTCCGGCAGGGTGCCAGGAAGGGTCTCCAGATGAGATCTTGCGGAAACGGAAGCTTGCGGCGGCGGAAAAGTATTTTCGAGGCTCCGTAGATTTTTTTCAGAATATTTGGGAATTTATAGGCCAAAGATCTAGGTCAGGGGGAGGCAAGGGAGGCCACAAGCCTGCCCACCGCCGCCTCCCCCCTAGTGGCGGAGTGGGGGCTTGTGGGCTCCCTGGAGCCCACCTAGCTTAGCCCAAAAGCCCCCTGACTTCTTCCGTTCGGGAAAAAATCATTTCGGGGTTTTTCTTCCGTTTGGACTCCGTTCCAAATCAGATCTGAAAAGAGTCAAAAACACGGGAAAAAAAGGAACTGGCACTTGGCACTGAATCAATAAGTTAGTCCCAAAAAAGATATAAAAAGGTACATAAAACATACAAAGAAGGCAAGATAACAGCGTGAAACCATCAAAAATTATAGATACGTTTGAGACGTGTCAAGCATCCCCAAGCTTAACTCCTGCTCGTCCTCGAGTAGGGAAGTGATAAGAATGAATTTTTGATGCTTTCATGCTACTTAGCATAGGTGTCCTTTGTAATTCGTCTTATGTGACGTGAATGTTCAGATCCATTAGTTTCAAAACAATAGTTTGCTATTGACATGGAAACAATAATAATTCAAGAAAACTAGCAAAGTAATCATGAAATTTCAAAATAACAAGGCCAAAAGAAAGTTATCCCTACAAAAGCATATAGTCTGGCTATGCTCTATCATCATTGCACAACGAATTTAAATCATGCACAACCCCGATATTGGCCAAGTAATTGTTTCACACCTTTACTTTTCAAACATTTTCAACTCTCACGCAATACATGAGCATGGGCCATGGTTATAGCACTATAGATGGTGTGGAATGTGGTGGAGGTTGCAAGACAAAAAAGGAGAAGATAGTCACATTAACTAGGCATATCAATGAGCCGTGGAGATGCTCATCAATAGATATCAATGTGAATGAGTAGGGATTGCCATACAAATGATGCACTAGAGCTACAAGTATGTTAAAGCTCTTAAAGAAAACTAGTGGGTGTGCATCCATCTTGCTTGCTCACGAAGACCTAAGGCAATTTTGAGGAAGCCTATCATTGTAATATACAAGCCAAGTTATATAATGAGAATTTTCCCACTATCTATATGGTGGTGACAAAACGAGAGACTCTCAATCATGAAGATCATGGTGCTCAAAATTCACAAGTGTGGAAAAAGTGGTAGCATTGTCCCTTCTCTCTTTTTCTCTCATTTTTTATATTAGTGGGCTCTTTGGCCTCTTTTTTATGGGCTTCTTTGGCCTCTTTTATTTCCTCACATGGGACAATGCTCCAATAATGATGATCATCACACTTTCAACTCAAAACTTAGAGCAATTATGACTCTATATGGAACTCCTTCGGTAGTGTACCGTGGCAATGATCTAGCATGGCATAGACATCAATGAAAACAGCATGCTAGGTATCTTACGACCGTGTAAAAGCAATGTAGATGTGGTGGCACATGTCATGGTGGTAGTTGCATGGCAATATATCTCGGAATGACTTTGCAAAAGCCATAGTAGGTAGGTATGGTGGCTGTTTTGAGGGAGGCTAATGGTGGGTTTTGTGCACCGGCGAAAGTTGTACGACACTAAGAAGATAGTGATGGTGGAAGGTGAAAGTGCATCTAAACCATGGACTCAACATTAGTCATGAAGAACTCATATACTTGTTGCAAAAGTTTTATTAGTAATCGAAACAAAGCATTCAACGCATACTCCTAGGGGAAGGGTTGGTAGGTATAAACCATCGCGCGATCCCGACCGCCACGCAAAGGATGACAATCAATAGACTAATCATGCTCAGATTTCATCACATAGCGGTTCACCATACGTGCATGCTACGGGAATCACTAACTTCAACACAAGTATTTCTAGATCCACAACACCTTACTAGCATGACTTTAATATTACCATAACCACAACTCAATACTAATTGAGATGAATCAAACTTCTCTAACTATTCAATGCACATGAAGGTGGAAGTTTTCATATCCCTTTGGATAACTACCCCTTTTGAGACTACTTTCAAAGCATAGATCAACTACCAAGCCATGCACAACTGCGCTCTAAAAGATATAAGTGAAGCACATGTGAGCTGAATTGTCTACCAAAAGATATAAGTGAAGATCGACAAAATCACAGCGTGTGCATGTCTCTCTCTCTAGGTGTGCAGCAAGGATGATTGTGACACAACAAAAATAAAAGACTTCTACGATACAAGACGCTCCAAGAAAAAACACATAACATGTGGTGAATAAAAATATAGCCCCAAGTAACGTTATCGATGGATTGAAGACGAGAGAGGGGATGCCTTCCCGGGGCATCCCCAAGCTTAGGCTTTTACGGCATCCTTGAATCTCTTGGGGTGCCTTGGGCATCCCCAAGCTTGAGCTCTTGCCACGCTTTATCTTTTTGTCCATAAGAACTTCGCCCAAAACTTGAAAACTTCACAACACGAAACTTAAACAGAAACTCGTGATAACATTAGTACAAGAAAGCAAACCACCACTTCCTTAGGTACTGTAGCAAACTTAAATTATACTTGTGCTGATGTTGGGTTACTGTACTTTCAATATTCCATGGCTAATACCCCGCGATACTATCCATAGTTTCATCAAAATAAGCAACCAACACAACAAAAAAAACAGAATCTGTTAACAGCAGACCAGTCTGTAGCAATATGTATGTTTCGTATACCTATGGTACTTAAAAAATTCTGAACAATTACGACAGTCTGAAGAATTTGCGTAGAAATCAGAAGCAAAAAGAATCAACTCAAAAGCTCGTACAGACCAAAAATGAAAATTCTTTTCGTGAGCAAAAAGTTTCTGTCTTTCCCAGCATGAGCAAACGATCATCCTCAAGACTAATCATAACGGTTTTGCTTGGCACAAACGCAAAAAGAAACACAAAAAACACAATCATAAAAGAATTATGAAAGTGTGGAAAGCAGAAAACATAAAGAAAAAGGATAAATTTGTTGGGTTGCCTCCCAACAAGCGCTTTTGCTTAACACCCTTAGCTAGGCGAAAGTGATGGAATCACGTATAGTCATCTTTGGTACTCAAACCATAGGTAGCGTGATCATTTATCATCTTAAGATTTTCATCTTTATTAGATGACTCACCACTAGCTCTAGGAATAAAAACAGGCTTGACGGTCTTTTTGAGAGTAAGATTTGGAGTATTTTGCACAGAGGCAAAAGCGGAACCCAAGTTGGTTATGACATCTTCTAATTTGCCAATTCTAGAAGAATCATTAACTATAATGTCACATCCCTAACCCTTAAGCAAGATAGCATTGTGCTCATGTCTTGTTTGCATTTGCATCTAAGAAGTTTCAACAAAAACAACAAAGTGGCAAAGGAAAAACTCAAAACCCTAGCCACCATTTCAATTAAAGGAAATCTCAAACTAGTTCAAAATCAATGAAACCAAAATGGCCTCAAGAAATGTTCAAACTTTCTGATAAATCATGAAAGTAAATGAGTTTTCGAGAAAACTATTTTCTTGACACCTTAAGCTTTTTGAATAAATGAAAAAGGCTACTGGTTTCAAGTTTTAAATTTGAAATCAGAAACTATAAATTTCCAAAAATATTGAAAACCTTGGAAATGGTTGGGGATATTATAACAAATATTTCAGGAGGTCTAAAATAGTGTTTACTTTTTGTTTTGGAGCTGAATTAATTAGCAAAACAATAATTAGCAAAACAGAAAAACAAAAATAGAAAAAATGGGAAAAACCTTACCTGTCGCCTAAGCGTGGCCCGGCCCATCCCTGGCTCGTCCCCTCCCTCGCGCCAGTAGGCAGCAGGAGGTGGCCGCCGCCCCCTTCGGCGCGGCCACGCACCTACGTGCCTGCCTGGCCGCCGCCTCGCGCTGGCGACGACGGGGATAAGCTCCCCAGGGCCTCCCCTATCTATTCCCCGCCTCGGTTCTCTTCCTCCTCCCGGATCTTCACCTCCTCCTTGCTGTCGCCATTAGAGCCGAGCTCGAGCTCGAGCTGCCCGTGCCCCTGGCCATAGGATTCCCTCCCAGAGCACGCCATTAGCTCCGCCTCGTCGCCCTGGTCATCTCTGCAGAAGCCGAAGCTTCCTCGAGCCCTGCAACGCCGCAACGCCGTCGTCTTCCACCTCCGGCCGCCAGACCTCTCCCGTCGATTCGTCGCCCCCAGGCCTTCCCCGAGCCGTCTAAGGTCTGCTCGGCACTCCCCGTGAGCATGCGGTCGTTTCCCCTAAGTTTTCCCCATTGATCCCCTCCTCTAGCTCTAGTTTCACCGGAGCCCGACGAGGACCGCCGCTGCCGCTCGTCACGGTAGCCCTCCGATGATCAGGTCGTCCTTCCGAGGGCACCAGCAGCTCCAGGTCGACGCGTAGATGCTGTAGCAGCTAAGAACCGAGCGGAGATCCCTCTGATTCAAAGACCCCGATGACGCCCGATCCTTGGCCGCCGCCAAGCTCGTCGCCGGCGTCATCTCCGGCCAGATCAACCCCGGCTAGGTGCAGAAATGAAGCTGCGGGAGACGTGTCGTTCCTCTGGTGCTCTCCGCGCAGCATTTGGCCCCATGTGCGCCGTTTCCGAGCCCCTCCGCCGTCCTGGTGGTCGCCGGAGGCTCCCCGCCGGCGAGGACGACCTCGCCGCCGGTGGATGTCGACGTGGCAAAGCTAACCCAGCAGCTCAGCACCTAATCACTCGCTGACAAGTGGGCCCAAGGCCAAGTCAAACCTCAGTTAGGGCTGGTCAGCGTGGGATTAGTCCCAGAGAGGCTGACCAGTGGGGCCCCCCTGTCAGGTTTGACCTGAACAGGTCGGCTGACCTACTGACGTCAGTCTGATGCAATAAATAGAATTTCCAGTATAGAAATAATTCCAGTAAATTGCTAAAACTTGTAAAAATCATAGAGATTAATCTGTAACTCCAATGAAAATAATTTATATATGAAAAAGTATCAGAAAAATTCAAGGATTCTGATTATGCTACTTTCAACCATTTTTGAAAAAGTTACAGAACCCTAAATTGTGGAATAAGGAATAATTCAATTCTTATAATCACCTTTTAAATGGAATTTGCAAAAATATTCAAATTTCATTATATATGCAATGTTCACCACTGTCCTAATTACATTTCAGTACCATAACATGACATTTCATGCATGTTAACATCAAGTTGATCTGAGCATCAGGTCAAATCAATTAAACCGGTATCCGAGAATACCCCGTTTGAAGTGCTATTCGAATGTGATTCAAATCAACTCTAAACCTAATACATGTTGAAAATAATAACTTATCACCTTGCATTCTCATGCCATGCTCATGCATCATTTTGAGTGCATATGATTGTTATTGAATGTTGCCATTCATTTCGGTAGGCTCCGCACCCCCGGATTCCACCGAATATCCGTCTGACGGATATCGTTCCTCTTCTGAGCAACAAGGCAAGCAACCCTTTTGATCATCCCGATAAATCCCATGTTCTCGCTCCTGCACCTATTTATTGCATTTAAGATCAAATGCTTCAACTGCTTTTGCCACGATAGTTGAACCCACTTCCTTTGGATGACTTAACCTTGTCACAGTAAATAGCCGAACCTTGCAACCTAGCATACCTGGTAGTTGCTTGAACTATGATGTGCCTTATACTGCTATGCATGCTATGCTTAGAGTTGTGTATGGTATGTCATCTGGGAGATGAACAGAAATGTGGAATGTGTTCGGTGAGCAAAGGTTGTGTTTTGAACTTGATTTGGTAAAGGTACCGGTCAAAGGCTGTGTAGGAGTACATGGCGGGTTGTTTCATTGGAACCGTCCTTAGGAACTGAGTTCCGTGTATGTATTCCAAGACTAGATACTACCACATGCTGGGCCCTGAAATATGACCCCGCTCGGCCTATTAATCGCGTAGTACCCTTTCCAGGAGTTGCAAGTAGTTTCTGGTGTTTATAGTAATGCTGGAGGCCGTGCATGGTGCTGACCTGAGAGGTGGGCCGTGATGCGGTAGGCAGTGGCACGGTGTACCAAGTGGCACCCGGATGGTGGGCTTGGGAACCCTGCGCACATCGTTTGAGGCCGTGGCGGAAACCTCGGCCGGACTTCCGTACGGGTTACTCTCAGATAGGCGATAAACCTGGACTAGGTACTAGTGTGGTTAACGGTCGTGGCCGACTCCCTCGCTGGGCTTCTGCTTGAAGGTTGCCGAGGTGCATGACGTGCACATAGCGATAAGTGGCGAGAGCGTGTGTGACGAAGTACACCCCTGCAGGGTTATGATCTATTCGAATAGCCGCGTCCGCGGATATGGACTACTTGGAGACATATGTTGTTCATAGATAACTTCAATGGCTACTCATAAAATTGTCAAGATAAGCGTGAGTGTCGTGGACGGCATTTCCGTATGGAGACGGAATGATTCCACGATAGTGTATTGTTGTGGTGTTAGTGGACTCGTGTGCGAGAAATCAAGTTGTCAAAACTCATTTCAAAATGCAAGTTGTCTAGCCACGAGTCAAATGCTGGCTTCCCGCATGAAACCCCACAATACCTTTTGATACCTTGCATGAGTAGATAGTTCTCCGAAAGTCTTGCTGAGTACCTTCGTACTCATGTTTTCTTAATAAATGTTGCAGAGGTTGCTAATGACCCTAATGGAGGGTTCTTCGTAGACATCGACGACGACGAGTAGCTGGTGTCCCAGCTACGATCTGGCCCTACGTCGGCTCTGTAGTATAGTCAGGCCATGTGCCTTCTAGTTGCCCTGTCTGTACTCAGAGAGTTTAAACTCTTCCGCTGGCTTGTATTTGTATGACTGTTATTATGGGTCGTGAGACCCTTAATGTGTAATATTATGTGTGTGGCTCTTCCGAGCCTCTTAAATAAAGGTTGTATGTTTATGGTTATGTTGTGATGCCATCGATGTATCTATACATATCGGTATGCCATGCGTACGTGTGTCGTACTTGATATGTATGGGGTTCGATTACCTAGTCGTGAACTTTAGTAGCACTCCTTACAAGGAAATGCCCCTATGTGATCCAGCGAGCCTTGGTAGTTCGCTACTGCTCCGGACACATTGGTTGACCGGCATGTGTCCTTCTTAGCTGCTGTGTCTGTCCCCTTTGGGGAAATGTCACGCGATGTAATGGAGTCCTTGTAGCCTGCTACGACTCGTCTACATTCGTTGATGACCGACACCTGCTTTGTTGGGTCATGTATGCCTGTCCTTGTGCGGTACAGCCACTTCGGCTTATGACTAGACATGTCGATCCGGGTTCTTTGACATTGGATTGCTAGCGACACTATCGCATACGTGAGTCAAAAGACGCAAACGGTCCTGGCTAAGGTAAGGCTGCAGCCGTGGAGTTAACCGTGCATGAGACCACAAAGGGATGCGATGTGTTACAGGCTGGATTCCTATGGCTTAGGATCGGGGTCCCGACAGTGTTGGTATCAGAGCCTGACTGACTGTAGGATTACTAAGCCAAACTGGTCGAAGTTGAGTCTAGAATTTCTTAGTTATATATAAGGGAATTGTTTGTGGAAGGGAACGTAACACTCTTGTTCTCTTCTCAAGATATTCGATTCTGGTCATCCTCGTCTTTTCTGCGGGAATTAAGGACTAGGTTACTCATCTTCTCCTAGGCTCGTGTTTCTGATCGGTAGATTATAGGACTACGGGTCGAGAGATATTGGGTTTCTTTTATTCCTAGGAACCAGGAAGTAAGTTTGATGATCAGAGAGTTGAACTTGATAGTTGAGTGGTTACGCTATTCCATGTTGGGTTGTCTCAAATTTGTTTTGAGCATTTACAGCCGTTATGCTGCCCAATTTTGCATTCAGAGCTCTAATGCTTTTGCATTACTCTCTATTTATAGATGCCTGGCCGTCCTTCTCGTCAGGTGGTACGTCTGACCAGGTGCATTGATGTGCCGGGTCATACGGCCATGCTGGTCAGGGTGTTGTCGGTGTGTGGTTACCGCTGGTACCCCGAGTACACAGTGGAGGAACAGTACCGAGACTTCAACCAGAGCCAGTACATCTGCACGCTTAGGGTATTTCCAGACTACCCTGGAGCTGAGAAGCCAATCCATTGGTCCTATGGGTTGGGGGTCACCGTTGACATGGCAGTACAGGATGCTGCCTATTCAATGCTGACTATTATGAGAGCGAGACATGCACTGCTGCAGAATTCAGAGTTCTGCTATGTTCCGGCCTCTCAGCCTGGTGAAGAGGGATACCTCAGTGGAGTCTATTTTGATTCTTCTATGGAGGATCCACTTCTGCAGTCCACTGTTGAGATGCTAGAGAACAGAGACAGGGATGCTCGTGCTCTCCGCATGGAGCTTTATGCTACCCGTGCCCGTCTGTGGACAACTTTGACGCAGCTGGCACCGGTAGTCCACACAGGGTATGGAGAGATGGAGATGCTGAACCCTGTTAGAACCCATCTTCCGGCCCACGTTGACTGGCCAGCTATAGGAGGAGTCACACCTCTTCGGGGACCCCTCTTACCACCAGTCAGGGGACCAAGGCCACATCCGTGTCCTTATGGATCCCAGGGATCTCAGGCTAGAGTGTTTCCTGATCCGCAGGTTGAGCTTCCAGGTCATGGAGGTAATCTCTATGAGATGTTCTATGCGGATGCCTGAGCTGTGAGCGGAAGGATAGTATGGTAGTAGCCGTACGTTCGCAGTCCTGCATGACTTGTGAAGTATGCCTGTAATGTGAAATGAATTCCGGAGGCCTAGATAAATAATGTATAGGAAGCTTGTAAGCCTCTAATGAGTAGTTTCATAATTTCAGTAGTTTGCACTTCGGTTAAGGTTGTACTGAACTATGTAAGGGTGTGTATGAACCATGGTGTATATATAGCAGTTGCTTGTTACCATGCTGTTCGGATATTCATTTCCGCATTCCGTGTGTTCAGTACATTCTTAATCCATAGCTAGTATTGATATGATGCTGGTCTAAGCTATGAGTTTGTTTGTCAGGATGGTGTTCACCAGGTTGAACCGTGCCCCTGCTCATGAGCAAGGTGAGGGTAGTCAAGCGTCGCAGGAAGACCTGCCTCACCCACCTTCTCTGGTAGAAGTGATGCTTGAGGCAGAAAGAAACAAAAGGGAGACCAACCGACTGCTAGAGCGTATTGAGCAGAATACAGCTCGACAGCCTAGGAATGCTGCAGTGTCCCTCAATGACTTTGTGAAGCTGAATCCTCCAAAGTTTCATCATTCCGTCGATCCCCTCGACGCTGATGACTGGCTGTGCAGCATCTCATGCAAGATTCGCTCGGCGAATGTGTCTGAGGCCGACAAGGTGACCTTTGCGGCGTATTTCCAGGAGGGACCCGCCAATCTGTGGTGGGAGAATTTTGAAGCTATGCGTCCCGCTGAACCAGTGGCCACGTGGGCAGACTTCAGTGCAGCTTTTCGTCTGCACCATATTCCAGAGGGCCTGATGGACAGAAAGAGAGAGGAGTTGTGTGCCTTCACTCAGGGCAAGTTGTCTGTGGATGCCTATAGCCGCGAGTTCGGTAACCTCGCCCGCTATGCAACAGAGGAGGTGTCTACTGACGCCAAGAAGCAAGCAAGGTTTCGTAAGGGTCTGAGCCCTGAGTTGCGTCGAGACCTGCGCTTCCATGAGTGTGCAAGTTTTCAAGCCCTGGTCAACAAAGCGATCAGTGCGGAGACTGGTCATTCTGACTTCGAAGCCACAAGGAAGCACTCCCGTGACTTTGGCTCATCTTTTGGTTCCGCGTTTCCAAAACGCAGGCTGTGGGTTCCAAACAGTTCTCTGCCGCCAAGATACACTCCGAGGCCATCCTACGTGGCGCCTCAGACGAATCAGGCCAACCCTCCAGCAAAAGCTTATGGTGGTCCAGCTAGCAATGCTGCACCACGTGCCAACCAGGTGATATGCTACAAGTGTGGAGAACCAGGGCATTATTCCCGTGAGTGTCCTCAGAATGTGGGTGCCAAGCAACCCGGAGAGTCCGTCGGGCAGGCCTAGTCGGGCAAAGCTTATTATGTGAAGCCAACTCCTGCACGTGGCCGTGTGAACTATGTGTCAGCAGAAGAAGCTGCAGAGGATCCCGACGTCATGCTGGGTACGCTTCTTGTTAATCATCACCCAGCGTCCGTTCTCTTTGACACTGGGTCTTCTCATTCCTTCATTTCAGAAAGTTATGCACAGTTGCATAACATGTCTTTTTGTGATATGCCAATCCCATTGGTTGTCCAAACCGCTGGTAGTAAATGGCAAACCTCTAGGATAACCTATGACAATGAAATTCTAGTAGACAGGCTAGTTTTTCTAGCCTCATTGATAGCATTGAAATCTTCGGATATTAATATCATCTTGGGCATGGACTGGATGTCAGCTCACTATGCCAAGATTGATACTCACTCTAGAAATGTCCAACTTACCCATCCCTCGGGTGAGATAGTAAATGTCTCTACTCGAGTTGCCAAATGCCAGCTCTATTCCCTAAATGCCAACCCTCTTCCGGAACTTGAAGACATTCCGGTAGTCCGTGACTTCCCGGATGTTTTTCCAGAGGAACTGCCAGGAATTCCACCTGACAGAGATGTAGAGTTTGTGATAGATCTTGTTCCGGGAACTGTCCCAATAGCCAGAAGACCTTATAAGATGGCACCCCTAGAGCTAGCCGAACTTAAGAAGCAATTAGATGAGGCCTTGAACAAGGGTTTCATTCGTCCTAGCTCTTCTCCTTGGGCTTGTCCCGTCCTCTTCGTCAAGAAGAAAGACGGAACGGATCGGATGGTTGTAGATTACCGACCAGTTAATCTGGTCACCATTAAGAACAAGTATCCGCTCCCCAGGATCAACGACCTGTACGATCAGCTCGCTGGATCCTCAGTCTTCTCCAAAATGGATTTGAGGTTGGGATACCATCAAATCAATATTAAGAACGGGGACATTCCAAAACGGCTTTTGTTACTCGTTATGGCCAATATGAGTACACCGTTATGTCCTTCGGTTTAACCAATGCCCCAGCCACTTTCTCTCGGCTGATGAACTCAATCTTCATGGAGTATTTGGATAAATTCGTCATGTTATACCTCGATGATATTCTCATCTACTCGAAGAATGAACAAGAACATGCCGAGCATTTAAGGCTGGTATTGATGAAACTTCGAGAGCATCGCCTTTATGCCAAATTTTCAAAATGTGAATTCTGGTTACCAGAAGTGACCTATCTAGGCCACGTAATCTCTGGTAAGGGCATTGCTGTCAATCCCGAGAGAGTTCAAGCTGTCCTTGATTGGACTCAACCTGAATCGGTTAAGCAAGTTAGGAGTTTTCTTGGTCTAGCGAGCTATTGTCGCCGCTTCGTCGAGAATTTCTCCAAGGTTGCAAAGCCTCTAACTGAACTCCTCAAGAAGGATAAAAAGTTCGAGTGGACACCACAGTGTGAGCATAGTTTTCAGGAACTGAAAATACGCCTGACTTCCTCACCTGTGTTGCTACCACCAGATTTTTCGAAGGACTTTGTTATCTATTGCGACGCCTCGCGACAAGGATTAGGTTGCATTCTCATGCAAGATCGTCATGTGATCGCATACGCATCTCGACAGTTGCGTCCACATGAGGATAATTATCCCACACATGACCTTGAGCTTGCAGCTGTGGTCCATGCACTAAAAACCTGGCGACATTACCTTCTGGGTAATCGTTGCGAAATATTCACTGATCACGAAAGTCTGAAATATATCTTCACCCAGCCGGATTTGAATCTCAGGCAAAGACGGTGGGTTGAGTTGATCTCTGATTACGACTTAGGGATAACTTACACCCCGGGGAAGGCCAATGTTATGGCCGATGCACTAAGTCGTAAATCTTATTGTAACAATTTGATGCTACAACAAGGTCAACCACATCTCCATGAGGACTTTCGGAAATTGAATCTTCATATTGTTCCTCAAGGATTCCTTTCTACCCTGGTGGCGAAGCCTACTCTTAAGGATCAAATTATAGCTGGCCAAAAGCGTGACAAGGGTATATCACGGATCAAGGAGAATATTTTTAGCGGAAACGCTAAAGAATTTTCCATGAATGATCAAGGTGTTGTGTTCTTCCAGAATCGTTTAGTGGTTCCTAAAACCCACATCTAAGGCAGTTAATCCTAAAGGAGGCTCATGATTCTCCTCTCACCATTCATCCCGGTAGTACTAAGATGTATCAGGACCTACGCCAGAGGTTCTGGTGGACTAGGATGAAGAGAGAAATTGCTGAGTTCGTTGCTAACTGCGACGTTTGTCGTCGAGTTAAGGCAGAACATCAAAGGCCTGCTGGCACCCTTCAACCTTTAGCTATTCCTGAATGGAAATGGGATAAAGTTAGCATGGATTTCATTACCGGATTTCCCAAGACCAAGAAAGGAAATAATGCTATCTTTGTGGTCATTAACCGTCTTTCCAAAGTGGCTCATTTTCTTCCTGTTCGTGAGAGTATAACAGCTAGCCAGCTAGCAGAGTTATATATCTCTCGAATAGTGTCTCTTCATGGTGTTCCCCTGGAAATTAACTCGGACCGTGGAAGTATCTTTACTTCTCGCTTCTGGGAAAGTTTTCAGAATGCCATGGGGACTCACTTATCTTTCAGCACTGCTTTCCATCCTCAATCAAGTGGTCAAGTAGAAAGAGTGAATCAAATCCTAGAAGATATGCTCCGAGCTTGTGTTATTTCGTTCGGTATGAATTGGGAGAAGTGCCTTCCATTCGCCGAATTCGCCTATAACAATAGTTATCAATCAAGCTTGGGCAAAGCCCCTTTTGAAGTTCTCTATGGACGAAGATGTCGAACCCCTCTTAATTGGTCAGAAACCAGAGAGAGGCAACTCTTTGGCCCGGATATGATCCAGGATGCAGAAGAGCGGGTTCGCATTATTCGTGAAAAGTTGAAAACAGCCCAGTCTCGTCAAAAGAGCCAATATGATCGTCATCATAAGGCTGTGACCTTTGAAGTTGACGAGAAGGCTTACCTGCGGGTTACACCTTTGAAGGGTACCCATCGATTCGGTATCAAGGGCAAATTGGCTCCTCGTTACATTGGTCCTTTTCGCATTCTTGCAAAACGAGGAGAAGTTGCCTACCAGTTGGAACTTCCTCCGCATCTTTCCAAGGTTCATGATGTTTTCCACGTCTCGCAACTCAGGCCTTGCTTCTTGGATCCTATTCGTGAAGTGGACCACGAAACACTTGATCTACAAGATAACCTTTCTTACCGAGAATACCCCGTGCGTATTCTTGACCAAGCTGAGCGTACCACTGGACGTCGAAACCTCAAGTTTCTTGAAGTTCAATGGTCAAATCATTCTGAAAAGGAGGCAACTTGGGAAAGAGAGGATCATCTCCGACTTGAGTATCCTGCGTTATTCCCGACGACATCTAAATCTCGGGACGAGATTCTTTTGAGTGGGGGTGAGTTGTCACATCCCTAACCCTTAAGCAAGATAGCATTGTGCTCATGTCTTCTTTGCATTTGCATCTAAGAAGTTTCAACAAAAACAACAAAGTGGCAAAGGAAAAACTCAAAACCCTAGCCACCATTTCAATTGAAGGAAATCTCAAACTAGTTCAAAATCAATGAACCCAAAATGGCCTCAAGAAATGTTCAAACTTTCTGATAAATCATGAAAGTAAATGAGCTTTGGAGAAAACTATTTTCTTGACACCTTAAGCTTTTTGAATAAATGAAAAAGGCTACTGGTTTCAAGTTTTAAATTTGAAATCAGAAACTATAAATTTCCAAAAATGTTGAAAACCTTGGAAATGGTTGGGGATATTATAACAAATATTTCAGGAGGTCTAAAATAATGTTTACTTTTTGTTTTGGAGCTGAATTAATTAGCAAAACAATAATTAGCAAAACAGAAAAACAAAAACAGAAAAAAATGGAAAAACCTTACCTGTCGCCTAAGCCTGGCCCGGCCCATCCCTGGCTCGTCCCCTCCCTCGCGCCAGTAGGCAGCAGGAGGTGGCCGCCGCCCCCTCCGGCACGGCCACGCACCTGCGTGCCTGCCTGGCCGCCGCCTCGCGCTGGCGACGACGGGGATAAGCTCCCCAGGGCCTCCCCTATCCATTCCCCGCCTCGGTTCTCTTCCTCCTCCCGGATCTCCTCCTCCTCCTTGCTGTCGCCATTAGAGCCGAGCTCGAGCTCGAGCTGCCCGTGCCCCTGGCCATAGGATTCCCTCCCAGAGCACGCCATTAGCTCCGCCTCGTCGCCCTGGTCATCTCTGCAGAAGCCAAAGCTTCCTCGAGCCCTGCAACGCCCGCAACGCCGTCGTCTTCCACCTCCGGCCGCCGGACCTCTCCCGTCGATTCGTCGCCCCCAGGCCTTCCCCGAGCCGTCTAAGCTCTGCTCTGCACTCCCCGTGAGCATGCGGTCGTTTCCCCTAAGTTTTCTCCATTGATCCCCTCCTCTAGCTCTAGTTTCACCGGAGCTCGACGAGGACCGCCGCTGCCGCTCGTCGCCGGTAGCCCTCCGATGATCAGCTCGTCCTTCTGAGGGCACCAGCAGCTCCAGGTCGACGCGTAGATGCTGTAGCAGCTAAGAACCGAGCGTAGATCCCTCTGATTCAAAGACCCCGATGACGCCCGAGCCTTGGCCGCCGCCAAGCTCGTCGCCGGCGTCATCTCCGGCCAGATCAGCCCCGGCAAGGTGCAGAAATGAAGCTGCGGGAGACGTGCCATTCCTCTGGTGCTCTTCGCGCAGCATTTGGCCCCCTGTGCGCCATTTCCGAGCCCCTCCGCCGTGCTGGTGGTCGCCGGAGGCTCCCCGCCGGCGAGGACGACCTCGCCGCCGGTGGATGTCGATGTGACAAAGCTAACCCAGCAGCTCAGCACCTAATCACTCGCTGACAAGTGGGCCCAAGGCCAAGTCAAACCTCAGTTAGGGCTGGTCAGCGCGGGATTAGTCCCAGAGAGGCTGACCAGTGGGGCCCCCCTGTCAGGTTTGACCTGAACAGGTCGGCTGACCTGCTGACGTAAGTCTAATGCAATAAATAGAATTTCCAGTATAGAAATAATGCCAGTAAATTGCTAAAACTTGTAAAAATCATAGAAATTAATCTGTAACTCCAATGAAAATAATTTATATATGAAAAAGTATCAGAAAAATTCAAGGATTCTGATTATGCTATTTTCAACCATGTTTGAAAAAGTTACAGAACCCTAAATTGTGGAATAAGGAATAATTCAATTCTTATAATCACCTTTTAAATGGAATTTGCAAAAATATTCAAATTTCATTATATATGCAATGTTCACCACTATCCTAATTACATTTCAGTACCATAACATGACATTTCATGCATGTTAACATCAAGTTGATATGAGCATCAGGTCGAATCAATTAAACCGGTATGCGAGAATACCCCGTTTGAATTGCTATTCGAATGTGATTCAAATCAACTCTAAACCTAATACATGTTGAAAATAATAACTTATCACCTTGCATTCTCATGCCATGCTCAGGCATCATTTTGAGTGCATATGATTGTTATTGAATGTTGCCATTCATTTCGGTAGGCTCTGCACCCCCGGATTCCACCGAATATCCGTGTGACGGATATCGTTCCTCCTCTGAGCAACAAGGCAAGCAACCCTTTTGATCATCCCGATAAATCCCATGTTCTCGCTCCTGCACCTATTTATTGCATTTAAGATCAAATGCTTCAACTGCTTTTGCCACGACAGTTGAACCCACTTCCTTTGCATGACTTAACCTTGTCACAGTAAATAGCCGAACCTTGCAACCTAGCATACTGTTGGGGAACGTCGCATGGGAAACAAAAATTTTCCTACGCGCACGAAGACCTATCATGGTGATGTCCATCTACGAGAGGGGATGTGTGATCTACGTACCCTTGTAGATCGTACAGCAGAAGCGTTAGTGAACGCGGTTGATGTAGTGGAACGTCCTTACGTCCCTCGATCCGCCCCACGAACAATCCCGCGATCAGTCCCACGATCTAGTACCGAACGGACGGCACCTCCGCGTTCAGCACACGTACAGCTCGACGATGATCTCGGACTTCTTGATCCAGCAAGAGAGACAGAGAGGTAGAAGAGTTCTCCGGCAGCGTGACGGCGCTCCGGAGGTTGGTGATGACCTTGTCTCAGCAGGGCTCCGCCCGAGCTCCGCAGAAACGCGATCTAGAGGAAAAACCGTGGAGGTATGTGGTCGGGCTGCCGTGGAAAAGTCGTCTCAAATCAGCCCTAAAACCTCCGTATATATAGGTGGGAGGGAGGGGAGGAGGCAGCCTCAAAACCTAAAGGTTTGGCCGAAATTGGAGGTGGAGGAGTCCTACTCCAATCCTACTTGGAGTAGGATTCCACCTTCCCACTTGGAAACTCTTTCCACCTTGTGTTTTTTCCTTCTCAAACCTTATGGGCCTTAGTGGGAACTTATTCCAGCCCACTAGGGGCTGGTTTATCTCTTCCCATAGCCCATGAGACCCCTTGGGGCGTGACACCCCTCCCGATGGTCCCCGGCACCCCTCCCGGCACTCCCGGTACACTACCGATGAGCCCGAAACTTTTCCGGTAATGCACGAAAACCTTCCGGTAACCAAATGAGGTCATCCTATATATCAATCTTCGTTTCCGGACCATTCCGGAAACCCTCGTGACGTCCGTGATCTCATCCGGGACTCCGAACAACATTCGGTAACCAACCATATAACTCAAATACACATAAAACAACGTCGAACCTTAAGTGTGCAGACCCTGCGGGTTCGAGAACTATGTAGACATGACCCGAGAGACTCCTCGATCAATATCCAATAGCGGGACCTGGATGCCCATATTGGATCCTACATATTCTACGAAGATCTTATCGTTTGAACCTCAGTGCCAAGGATTCATATAATCCCGTATGTCATTCCCTTTGTCCTTTGGTATGTTACTTGCCCGAGATTCGATCGTCAGCATCCGTATACCTATTTCAATCTCGTTTACCAGCAAGTCTCTTTACTCGTTCCGTAATACAAGATCCCGCAACTTACACTAAGTCACATTGCTTGCAAGGCTTGTGTGTGATGTTGTATTACCGAGTGGGCCCCGAGATACCTCTCCGTCATACGGAGTGACAAATCCCAGTCTCGATCCATACTAACTCAACGAACACCTTCGGAGATACCTGTAGAGCATCTTTATAGTCACCCAGTTACGTTGCGACGTTTGATACACACAAAGTATTCCTCCGGTGTTAGTAAGTTATATGATCTCATGGTCATAGGAATAAATACTTGACACGCAGAAAACAGTAGCAACAAAATGACACGATCAACATGCTACGTCTATTAGTTTGGGTCTAGTCCATCACATGATTCTCCTAATGATGTGATCCCGTTATCAAGTGACAACACTTGCCTATGGCCAGGAAACCTTGACCCTCTTTGATCAACAAGCTAGTCAACTAGAGGCTTACTAGGGACAGTGTTTTGTCTATGTATCCACACAAGTATTGTGTTTCCAATCAATACAATTATAGCATGGATAATAAACGATTATCATGAACAAAGAAATATAATAATAACTAATTATTATTGCCTCTAGGGCATATTTCCAACAGTCTCCCACTTGCACTAGAGTCAATAATCTAGTTCACATCACCATGTGGTTCCAACGAATCCAACACCCATATAATTCTGGGGTCTGGTCACGTCTTGCTCGTGAGAGAGGTTTTAGTCAACGGTTCTGAAACTTTCAGATCCGTGCGTTCTTTACAAATCTTTATGTCATCTTATAGATGCTGCTACTACGTGCTATTTGGAAATGCTCCAAATATCTACTCTACTATATGAATCCGTTTCACTACTCATAGTTAATCGGATTAGTGTCAAAGCTTGCATCGACGTAACCCTTTATGACGAACTCTTTAACCACCTCCATAATCGAGAAAAATTCCTTAGTCCATTAGTTACTAAGGATAAATTTTGACCGCTGCTAGTGATTCAATCATGGATCACTCTCTGTACCTCTCAACATACTTTGAGTCAAGGCACACATCAGGTGCGGTACACAGCATGGCATACTTTAGATTCTACGGCTAAGGCATAGAAGACGACCTTCGTCTATTCTCTTTATTCTGCCGGGGTCGGGTTTTGAGTCTTACTCAAATTCACACCTCACAACGCAACCAAGAACTCCTTCTTTGCTGATCTATTTTGAACTCCTTCAAAAACTTGTCAAGACATGTATCTTGTCGAAACTTCCATTAAGCACTTTCGATCTATCTCCATAGATCTTTGATGCTCAACGTTCAAGTAGCTCAATCCAGGTATTCCTTTGAAAAATCCTTTCAAACAACCTTACATGCTTTACAGAAATTCTACATTACTTCTGATCAACAATATGTCTACCACATACACTTATCAGAAATTCTACAGTGCTCCCACTCACTTCTTTGGAAATACAAGTTTCTCATAAACCTTGTACAAACCCAAAATCTTTGATCATCTCATCAAAGTGTATATTCCAACTCCGAGATGCTTGCACCAGTCCATTGAAGGATTGTTGGAGCTTGCATACTTGCTAGTATCTTTAGGATCGACAAAACCTTCTGGTTGTATCACATACAATGTTTGCTCAAGGAAACCGTCGAGGAAACAATGTTTTGACATCCTACGTGCAATATTTCATAAATAATGCATCAACTACTAACATAATTCTAACAGACTTTTAGCATCGCTACGAGTGAGAAAGTCTCATCATAGTCAACTGTTTGATCTTGTCGAAAACATCTTTGCGACAAGTCGAGCTTTTCTTAACAGTGACTTATCACCATCATCGTCGGTCTTCCTTTAAAGATCCATTTTTACTCAATAGTCCTATGACCATCAAGTAGTTCTTCCAAAGTCTACACTTTGTTTTCATACATGGATCCTCTCTCGGATTTCATGGCCTCAAGCCATTTGTCGGAATCCGGGCCCACCATTGCTTCTTCATAACTCGTAGGTTCACTGTTTCTCAACAACATGACCTCCAAGACAGGGTTACCGTACCACTCTATAGTAGTACGCGACCTTGTCAACCTACGAGGCTTGTAGTAACTTGATCCGATGCTCGATGATCACCATCATCAGCTTTCACTTCAATTGGTGTAGGCGCCACAGGAACAACTTCCTGCGGCCTGCTACACACTGGTTGAAGTGATGGTTCAATAACCTCATCAAGTTCTACCACCCTCCCACTCAATTCTTTTGAGAGAAACTTTTCCTCGAGAAAGGATCCGTTTCTAGAAACAAACGCTTTGCTTTCGGATCTGAGATAGGAGATGTACCCAACTGTCTTGGATATCCTATGAAGATGCATTTATCCGCTTTGGGTTCGAGCTTATCAGACTGAAACTTTTTCACATAAGTGTCGAAGCCCCAAACTTTCAAGAAACGACAGTTTAGATTTCTCTAAACCTCAATCTATACTGTGTCATCTCAACGGAAATACGCGGTGCCCTATTTAAAGTGAGTGCGGTTGTCTCTAATGCATAACCCATAAACGATAGTGGTAATTCGATAAGAGACATCATAGTATGCACCATACCAAATAGTGCGTGGCTATGACGTTCAGACACATCATCACACTATGATGTTCCAGGTGGCATGAACTGCGAAACAATTTCCACATTGTATTAACTGCATACCAAAACTCGTAACTCAGATATTCATCTCCATGATCATATCGTAGACAGTTTATCCTCTTGTTACGACGAACTTCACTCTGAAACAGAATTGAACTTTTCAACATTTCAGACTTGTGATTCATTAAGTAAATACCCCTGTATCTACTCAAATCGTCAGTGAAATAAGAACATAATGATATCCAGTGCGTGCCTCAGTACCCATTGGACTGCATACATCAAAATGTATCACTTCCAACAAGTTACTTTCTTATTTCATCTCAATGAAAACAAGGCCTTGCTCATGTGGTATGATTTGCATGTCACTAGTGATTCGAAATCAGGTGAGTACAAAGATCCATCAGCATGGAGCCTCTTCATGCAATTTATACTAACATGACTCAAGCGGCAGTGCCACAAGTAAGTGGTACTATCATCATTAACTCGTATCTTTTGGCACCAATATCATGAACATGTGTAACACTACGATCGAGATTCAATAAACCATTGAAGGTGAATATTCAAGAAAATAGAGTAACCATTATTCTCTTTAAATGAATAATCGTATTGCAATAAACACGATCCAATCATGTTCATGCTTAACGCAAGCACCAAATAACAATTATTTAGGTTTAACACCAATCCCGATGGTAGAGGGAGTGTGCGGCGTTTGATCATATCAACCTTGGAAACACTTCCAACACGTATCATCACCTCGCCTTTAGCTAGTCTCCGTTTATGCCGTGGCTTTCATTTCGTGTTACTAATCACTTAGCAACCGAACCAGTATCTAATACCCTCATGCTACTAGGAGTACTAGTAAAGTACACATCAACATCATGTATATCAAATACACTTCTTTCGACTTTTGCCAGCCTTCTTATCTACCAAGTATCTAGAGTTGCTCCGCCTTAGTGACTGTTCCCCTCATTACAGAAGCACTTAGTCTCGGGTTTGGGTTTAATCTTGGGTCTCTTCATTAGTGCAGCAACTGCTTTGCCGTTTCACGAAGTATCCCTTCTAGCCCTTGCCTTTCTTGAAACTTAGTGGTTTTACAAACCATCAACTATTGATGCTCCTTCTTGATTTCTACTTTCGAAGTGTCAAACATCGCGAATCGCTCAAGGATCATTGTATCTATCCTTGATATGTTATAGTTCATCACTAAGCTCTCAAAGCTTGGTGGCAGTGACTTTTGGAGAACCATCACTATCTCATCTGGAAGATTAACTCCCACTTGATTCAAGTGATTGTCGTACTCAGACAATCTGAGCACACGCTCAACGATTGAGCTTTTCTCCTTTACTTTGTGGACAAAGAATCTTGTTGGAGGTCTCGTACCTCTTAACAAGGGCACAGGTATGAAATCACAATTTCATCTCTTTAGAACATCAATTATGTTCCGTGACGTTTCAAAACGTCTTCGGTGCCTTGCTTCTAAGCCATTAAGTATTTTGCACTGAACTATCGTGTAGTCATCAGAAACGTGTATGTCGGATGTTCACAGCATCCATAGACGACGCTCGAGGTGCAGCACACTGAGTGGTGCATTAAGGACATAAGCCTTCTGCGCAGCAACGAGGACAATCCTCGGTTTTACAGACTTAGTCTGCAAAGTTTGCTACTATCAACTTTCAACTAAATTTTCTCTAGGAACATATAAAAAACAGTAGAGCTATAGCGCAAGCTACATCGTAATTCGCAAAGACCATTAGACTATGTTCATGACAATTAGTTCAATTAATCATATTACTTAAGAACTCCCACTCAAAAAGTACATCTCTCTAGTCATTTGAGTGGAACATGATCCAAATCCACTATCTCAAGTCCGATCATCACGTGAGTCGAGAATAGTTTCAGTGGTAAGCATCTCTATGCTAATCATATCAACTATACGATTCATGCTCGACCTTTCCGTCTCATGTGTTCCGAGGCCATGTCTACACATGCTAGGCTCGTCAAGCTTAACCCGAGTGTTCTGCGTGTGCAACTGTTTTGCACCCGTTGTATGTGAACGTTGAGTCTATCACACCCGATCATCACGTGGTGTCTCGAAACGAAGAACTGTCGCAACGGTGCACAGTCGGGGAGAACACAATTTCGTCTTGAAATTTTAGTGAGAGATCACCTCATAATGCTACCGTCGTTCTAAGCAAGATAAGGTGCATAAAAGGATTAACATCACATGCAATTCATAAGTGACATGATATGGCCATGATCATGCGCTTCTTGATCTCCATCACCAAAGCACCGGCATGATCTTCTTGTCACCGGCGTCACACCATGATATCCATCATCATGATCTCCATCAACGTGTCGCCATCGGGGTTGTCGTGCTACTCATGCTATTACTACTAAAGCTACATCCGAGCAAAATAGTAAACGCATCTGCAAGCACAAACGTTAGTTTAAAGACAACCCTATGGCTCCTGCCGGTTGCCGTACCATCGACGTGCAAGTCGATATTATCTATTACAACATGATCATCTCATACATCCAATATATCACATCACATCGTTGGCCATATCACATCACAAGCATACCCTGCAAAAACAAGTTAGACGTCCTCTAATTTTGTTGTTGCATGTTTTACGTGGTGACCATGGGTATCTAGTAGGATCGCATCTTACTTACGCAAACACCACAACGGAGATATATGAGTTTCTATTTAACCTCATCCAAGGACCTCCTCGGTCAAATCCGATTCAACTAAAGTTGGAGAAACCGACACTTGCCAGTCATCTTTGAGCAACGGGGTTACTCGTAGCGATGAAACCAGTCTCTCGTAAGCGTACGAGTAATGTCGGTCCAAGCCGCTTCAATCCAACAATACCGCGGAATCAAGAAAAGACTAAGGAGGGCAGCAAAACGCACATCACCGCCCACAAAAACTTTTGTGTTCTACTCGAGAAGACATCTACGCATGAACCTAGCTCATGATGCCACTGTTGGGGAACGTCGCATGGGAAACAAAAATTTTCCTACGCGCACGAAGACCTATCATGGTGATGTCCATCTACGAGAGGGGATGTGTGATCTACGTACCCTTGTAGATCGTACAGCAGAAGCGTTAGTGAACGCGGTTGATGTAGTGGAACGTCTCACGTCCCTCGATCCGCCCCGCGAACAATCCCGCGATCAGTCCCACGATCTAGTACCGAACGGACGGCACCTCCGCGTTCAGCACACGTACAGCTCGACGATGATCTCGGACTTCTTGATCCAGCAAGAGAGACAGAGAGGTAGAAGAGTTCTCCGGCAGCGTGACGGCGCTCCGGAGGTTGGTGATGACCTTGTCTCAGCAGGGCTCCGCCCGAGCTCCGCAGAAACGCGATCTAGAGGAAAAACCGTGGAGGTATGTGGTCGGGCTGCCGTGGAAAAGTCGTCTCAAATCAGCCCTAAAACCTCCGTATATATAGGTGGGAGGGAGGGGAGGAGGCAGCCTCAAAACCTAAAGGTTTGGCCGAAATTGGAGGTGGAGGAGTCCTACTCCAATCCTACTTGGAGTAGGATTCCACCTTCCCACTTGGAAACTCTTTCCACCTTGTGTTTTTTCCTTCTCAAACCTTATGGGCCTTAGTGGGAACTTATTCCAGCCCACTAGGGGCTGGTTTATCTCTTCCCATAGCCCATGAGACCCCTTGGGGCGTGACACCCCTCCCGATGGTCCCCGGCACCCCTCCCGGCACTCCCGGTACACTACCGATGAGCCCGAAACTTTTTCGGTAATGCACGAAAACCTTCCGGTAACCAAATGAGGTCATCCTATATATCAATCTTCGTTTCCGGACCATTCCGGAAACCCTCGTGACGTCGGTGATCTCATCCGGGACTCCGAACAACATTCGGTAACCAACCATATAACTCAAATACGCATAAAACAACGTCGAACCTTAAGTGTGCAGACCCTGCGGGTTCGAGAACTATGTAGACATGACCCGAGAGACTCCTCGGTCAATATCCAATAGCGGGACCTGGATGCCCATATTGGATCCTACATATTCTACGAAGATCTTATCGTTTGAACCTCAGTGCCAAGGATTCATATAATCCCGTATGTCATTCCCTTTGTCCTTTGGTATGTTACTTGCCCGAGATTCGATCGTCAGCATCCGTATACCTATTTCAATCTCGTTTACCAGCAAGTCTCTTTACTCGTTCCGTAATACAAGATCCCGCAACTTACACTAAGTCACATTGCTTGCAAGGCTTGTGTGTGATGTTGTATTACCGAGTGGGCCCCGAGATACCTCTCCGTCATACGGAGTGACAAATCCCAGTCTCGATCCATACTAACTCAACGAACACCTTCGGAGATACCTGTAGAGCATCTTTATAGTCACCCAGTTACGTTGCGACGTTTGATACACACAAAGTATTCCTCCGGTGTTAGTAAGTTATATGATCTCATGGTCATAGGAATAAATACTTGACACGCAGAAAACAGTAGCAACAAAATGACACGATCAACATGCTACGTCTATTAGTTTGGGTCTAGTCCATCACATGATTCTCCTAATGATGTGATCCCGTTATCAAGTGACAACACTTGCCTATGGCCAGGAAACCTTGACCCTCTTTGATCAACAAGCTAGTCAACTAGAGGCTTACTAGGGACAGTGTTTTGTCTATGTATCCACACAAGTATTGTGTTTCCAATCAATACAATTATAGCATGGATAATAAACGATTATCATGAACAAAGAAATATAATAATAACTAATTATTATTGCCTCTAGGGCATATTTCCAACACATACCTGGTAGTCGCTTGAACTATGATGTGGCTTATCCTGCTATGCATGCTATGCTTAGAGTTGTGTATGGTCTGTCATCTGGGAGATGAACAGAAATGTGGAATGTGTTCGGTGAGCAAAGGTTGTGTGTTGAACTTGCTTTGGTAAAGGTACCGGTGAAAGGCTGTGTAGGAGTACATGGCGGGTTGTTTCATTGGAACCATCCTTAGGAACTGAGTTCCGTGTATGTATTCCAAGACTAGATACTACCACATGCTGGGCCCTGAAATATGACCCCGCTCGGCCTATTAATCGCGTAGTACCCTTTCCAGGAGTTGCAAGTAGTTTCTGGTGTTTATAGTAATGCTGGAGGCCGTGCATGGTGCTGACCTGAGAGGTGGGCCGTGATGCGGTAGGCAGTGGCACGGTGTACCAAGTGGCACCCGGATGGTGGGCTTGGGAACCCTGCGCACATCGTTTGAGGCCGTGGCGGAAACCTCGGCCGGACTTCCGTACGGGTTACTCTCAGATAGGCGATAAACCTGGACTAGGTACTAGTGTGGTTAACGGTCGTGGCCGACTCCCTCGCTGGGCTTCCGCTTGAAGGTTGCCGAGGTGCATGACGTGCACATAGCGATAAGTGGCGAGAGCGTGTGTGACGAAGTATACCCCTGCAGGGTTATGATCTATTCGAATAGCCACGTCCGCGAATATGGACTACTTGGAGACATATGTTGTTCATAGATAACTTCAATGGCTACTCATAAAATTGTCAAGATAAGCGTGAGTGTCGTGGACGGCATTTCCGTATGGAGACGGAATGATTCCACGATAGTGTATTGTTGTGGTGTTAGTGGACTCGTGTGCGAGAAATCAAGTTGTCAAAACTAATTTCAAAATGCAAGTTGTCTAGCCACGAGTCAAATGCTGGCTTCCCGCATGAAACCCCACAATACCTTTTGATACCTTGCATGAGTAGATAGTTCTCCGAAAGTCTTGCTGAGTACCTTCGTACTCATGTTTTCTTAATAAATGTTGCAGAGGTTGCTAATGACCCTAATGGAGGGTTCTTCGTAGACATCGACGACGACGAGTAGCTGGTGTCCCAGCTACGATCTGGCCCTACGTCGGCTCTGTAGTATAGTCAGGCCATGTGCCTTCTAGTTGCCCTGTCTGTACTCAGACAGTTTAAACTCTTCCGCTGGCTTGTATTTGTATGACTGTTATTATGGGTCGTGAGACCCTTAATGTGTAATATTATGTGTGTGGCTCTTCCGAGCCTCTTAAATAAAGGTTGTATGTTTATGGTTATGTTGTGATGCCATCGATGTATCTATACATATCGGTATGCCATGCGTACGTGTGTCGTACTTGATATGTATGGGGTTCGATTACCTAGTCGTGAACTTTAGTAGCACTCCTTACAAGGAAATGCCCCTATGTGATCCAACGAGCCTTGGTAGTTCGCTACTGCTCCGGACACATTGGTTGACCGACATGTGTCCTTCTTAGCTGCTGTGTCTGTCCCCTTTGGGGAAATGTCACACGATGTAATGGAGTACTTGTAGCCTGCTATGACTCGTCTACATTCGTTGATGACCGACACCTGCTTTGTTGGGTCATGTATGCCTGTCCTTGTGCGGTACTACCACTTTGGCTTATGACTAGACATGTCGATCCGGGTTCTTTGACATTGGATTGCTAGCGACACTATCGCATAAGTGAGTCAAAAGACGCAAACGGTCCCGGCTAAGGTAAGGCTGCAGCCGTGGAGTTAACCGTGCGTGAGACCACAAAGGGATGCGATGTGTTACAGGCTGGATTCCTATGGCTTAGGATCGGGGTCCCGACATATAAGTTCCTTCTCTTTTAAATTTTTCAAAAAGTTTCCCACTTTGGATCCGTACTGTGTAATTTGATTGTGGATCTTTCTATCCAAACCCTCAATAAGTTGAACTGTGGCAATTTTGTTTTCAATAGCGTCAAGCCTTTGCATCACGTGTTCCAAGGTCAAGATAGTTCCATTAACCATGAGTGGGGGTGAGCCTACCAAATTAATGATAGCTCTATAGGAGTCAACAGTATGGCTCCCCAAAAAGTTCCCGCGTATAATGGTATCAAGGATATACCTATTCCAAGGAGAAATTCCAACATAGAAACTGCGAAGGAGGACGGTAGTGGATTCCTTACGAATAGATCTACTCTGAGCATTGCAAATCCTGTACAAGGCGTCCTTCAAATTTTCTTCCTCATTCTGCCTGAAATTGAGAACTTCATTTTCAGGGGTATCGTTTGGAGTGGTGGGTCTAGCCATTGATGGACTATCTCACACACAAATGAGCAGGAAGAGAGAGTGAAACGGGCAAAAGAAGACAGCAAAAGCGAAAGGCGAATGAAAACGACAAATGTGAAGTGGGGGAGAGGAAAACGAGAGGCAACTGGCAAAAAAAGTAAATGCAAGAGAAGAGTTTGTGAGACCTACTTGGATAGATCTTGATTTATCCTCCTCGGCAACGGCGCCCGAAATACTTCTGATGGCTGCTGTGTATCCCTTGCAACGGCGCCAGAAATAGTTGTGTCGACGGCACCAGGAATCCTTCAGCTGCGGCTACGCCTTAAGGGACTTCCTAGGCAAGTATGCAAAGGATTTCCCCCGTGGCCTTGGAGCCTTGCGTTGGTGTTCCCTCAAAGCGGAAAGGGTGATGTAGCACAGCGACGGTAAGTATTTCCCTCAGTTTGAGAACCAAGGTATCAATCCGGCGGAAGAGTATCTCAAGATCCTGCACAAACACAAAAGCTTGCACCCAACGCTATGAAGGGGTTGTCAATCCCTTATAGATTGTTTGCCAAGTGAGAACTGAAAGCAACAAAGTAACAAAGCAAAGTAAAAGCGGAGGTGTAAACGATGGATGTGAATAGACTCGGGGGCCGTAGTGTTTACTAGTGGCTTCTCTCGTGAAAGCAAGTAGACGGTGGGTGAAGAAATTACTGTCGAGCAATTGATAGAACTGTGCAGAGGCATCACGATATCTATGCAATGATTATTTCTATAGGCATCACGTCCGAAACAAGTAGACCGATACTTTCTGCATCTACTACTATTACTCCACACGTCGACCGCTATCCAGCATGCATCTAGTGTATTAATTCCATAAGAATAGATTAACGCCTTAAGCAAGATGACATGATGTAGAGGGATAATCTCAAACGAATGATAAAAACCCTATCTTTTTACCCTTGATGGCAACTGCTTGATGTGTGCCTTGCTGCCCCTACCGTCACTGGGAAAGGACACCACACGGCAGAACCCAAAACCAAGCACTTCTCCCATTGCAAAATCATAGATCTAGTTGGCCAAACAAAACCCAAGACTCGGATAGACTTACAAGGATATCAAATCATGCATATAAGAAATCAGCAAAGACTCAAATATATATCATAGATAATCTGATCACAAGTCTACAATTCATCGGATCTCTTTGTATTCATGAAGATCATGGATAACTTTGTATTGAAGATCCAAGAGAGAGAAGAAGCCATCTAGGTACTAACTACGGACCCGTAGGTCTGAAGTGAACTACTCAGGAGTCATTGGAGGGGCGATGATGATGATGAAGAAGCCCTCCACCTCCAAAGTCCCCTCCGGCAGGGCGCCGGGAAGGGTCTCCAGATGAGATCTCGTGGAAACAGAAGCTTGCGGCGGCGGAAAAGAATTTTCGAGGCTCCCCTGATTTTTTGTGGAATATTTGGGAATTTATAGGCCAAAGATTTAGGTCAGGGGGCGCCCAGGGAGGCCACAAGCCTGCCCACCGCTGCCTCCCCTAGTGGCAGAGTGGGGGCTTGTGGCTCCCTGGAGCCCACCTGGCTTGGCCCAAAAGCCCCGTGGACTTCTTTCGTTCGGGAAAAAATCATTTCGGGGTTTTTCTTCCGTTTGGACTCCGTTCCAAAATCAGATATGAAAAGAGTCAAAAACATGGAAAAAACATGAACTGGTACTTGGCACTGAATCAATAAGTTAGTCCCAAAAAAGATATAAAAAGGTACATCAAACATACAAAGAAGGAAGGATAACAGCGTGAAACCTTCAAAAATTATAGATACGTTTGAGACTTATCAGTCACCCAGTAGTTTAGCCATCCTACTACGACAACAGACAACAGCGCCAGAAATTGGCACGTTCACGGAGACTTGGCTTGCGTTGGTTTTTCCCTTGAAGAGGAAAGGGTGATGCACCACAGTAGCAGTAAGTATTTCCCTCAGTTTGAGAACCAAGGTATCAATCCAGTAGGAGAATCACGCCAAGTGTCCAGAGTACCTGCGCAAACACAAACGAGCTTGCACCCAACGCTATAAAGGGGTTGTCAATCCCTTCAAGATTGATTGCAAAGTGAGCTCTGAAGGTGGAAAGTGCAACGAAGTAAAAGTGTAAGGCTGAAAATATGATGTGAAGTAGACCCCGGGGCTATAGTGTTCACTAGAGGCTTCTCTCAAAATAGCAAACATTACTGTGGGTGAACGAATTACTGTCGAGCAATTGATAGAACCGCACAAAGTCATGATGATATCTAAGGCAATGATCATACATATAGGCATCACGTCCGAGACAAGTAGACCGATACTGTCTGCATCTACTACTATTACTCCACACATCGACCGCTATCCAGCATGCATCTAGTGTATTGAGTTCATGACGAACAAAGTAACGCCTTAAGCAAGATGACATGATGTAGAGGGATAAATTCATGCAATAGATATAAACCCCATCTTTTTACCCTTGAGGGCAACAACACGATGCATGCCTCGCTGCCCCTTCTGTCACTGGGGGAGGTCACTGCACGGTATGAACCCAAAACCAAGCACTTCTCCCATTGCAAGAATCATAGAACAAGTTGGACAAACAAAACCCACAACTCGAAGAGAATTACATGGATATGAAATCATGCATATAAGAGATAAAAAGAAACTCAAATAAGATTCATAGATAATCTGGTCATAAATCCACAATTCATCGGATCTCGACAAACACACCGCAAGAGAAGATTACATCGGATAGATCTCCATGAAGATCATGGAGAACTTTGTATTGAAGATCCAAGAGAGAGAAGAAGCCATCTAGCTACTAGCTATGGACCCGAAGGTGTATGGTGAACTACTCACGCATCATCGGAGAGGCAATGGTGTTGATGAATAAGCCCTCCGTATCTGAATCCCCCTCCTGCAGGGCATGAGAACGTGCCCCAGATGGGATCTTGCGGAGACAGAAGCTTGCGGCGGCGGAAAAGTATTTTCGTGGATCTCTTGCGTAGTTTTGGATTTTTCGGGAATTTATAGGTGGAAGAGGTAGGGCAGACGAGCCACAGGGGGCCCACAAGCCTGCTAGGCGCGGGCCCCCTGGCCGCGCCTATGGGGCTTGTGGCCTGCCCTGGTGGCCTCTGCCTTGGTTCTCACGCCCCCGTGCGTATCTTCTGTTCCGAAAAAAAATCTTTTCGGAGGTTTTATTCCGTTTGGACTCCGTTTAATATTCTCCTTTGAAAAGGGTCAAAAACACGGAAAAAACAGGAGCTGGCACTTGGCATTGAGTTAATAAGTTAGTCCCAAAAAAAGATATAAAAGGCATACAAAACATCCAAATTTTGACAAGATAATAGCATGGAACCATCAAAAATTATAGATACGTTGGAGACGTATCAATGAGATCGCGGGACGGGTTGCGATTTGAATCGCGAAGATGTTCCACTACATCAACCGCGTTAATTACGCTTCCGCTTAGCAATCTACAAGGGTATGTGGATCCGATCTCCCCTCTCGTAGATGATCATCACCATGATAGGTATTTTGTGTGCGTAGGAATTTTTTTGTTTCCCATGCGACGTTCTCCAACAGAAGAATGAAGAACATGAAGAACTTCAAGATCTAGATCCAAGGGGTTCCCCTCACATAGAGGAGAAATGATTGGTGGAAATGTGGATCTAGATCTCCTCTCTCTTTTCCCTCAAGAACTAGCAAGAATCATTGGAGGGATTGAGAGTTAGCAAGCTCAAAGATGGTTGAAAGGACGTGGATGTCGCCTAGAGGGGGGGTATATGCGCTTTAAACTAATTACGGTTTAGCCTTGAACAAATGCGGAATAAAACTAACGTTTAATTTGTCAAGCACAAAATCTAAAACAAAACAGGCTCACTTATGTGCACCAACAACTTATGCTAAGCAAGATAAACAACAAAGTGATAGCAAGATATATGACAAGAAACAATATGGCTATCACAAAGTAAAGTGGATAAGTAAAGGGTTCGGGTAAGAGATAACCGAGGCACGTGGTGTAATGCCCCAAGTGTAACATTACCATATTTGGAACCTTGCCATGTTTGGATCCTTGATGTCATGCATATGGAGTTGTCATTTCATGTGACTTATATCTTGTTTTCCCTTTGCATCATGCCATCCATAGCATTCATCCATGCTTGTGTGTTGTGGTGTTGATCTTATGTGTGATTGTGATGGGTATGTGGTGTGTGAAGTGATGTGCAAAGAGTGGCTTCCAACTTTACCTATTTATCCAAAAGCTAGGTTTCAACTAAACCTTTTCTTCTTATTTTTCTTAAGTTCAAGTTTTACTTGTTCTACCCCTGTTTGAAAAAATGTAGATCATTTAGAGTTTTTTCTGGTGGTTGTGGTGCTATGTATAAGGTGTTTTAAAACTATGTTTAAGTGGGGTTTTATTCACAAAACATATTATATAATTCTATTTTATAAATATTTCTTTGCTCCAAAAATCCACTTTTCATTTTATTTAAATAGGTCATAATTCCCTTATGACCAAGGTCATTTTTATTTTATTTTTGGAGCCATAGAATTACCTACGAGTTTAATGGTTGCTGGTTTTTGTTTTTAAATGGAAAACCGAGTGGGTTTTCTTTCTTTTATTTGGCGCCACCTGAGTGGGCTTACTCCCCTCGCCGGCCCAGATTCTTCTTTCCCTCGCGCGCAGCAGCCCAACTCCCGCGTCCGTCATCCTCCTCCTTCATAGCGAGGCACATGCCCCATGCGTCAGCCTCTCTCTCTCGTTCCCCTTTCCACCGATGCTCCTCCTCGATGCACATGGGCGCCGGCAGCGTGTCCCTCTCCTCCTCCTCCTCTAAAGCCCCCTCAATGTCTAGGCCTCTAGGGTTCCTCCTAGCCGCCGCCACCTCCTTTCCATCTTCCTCCTCCCTCTCCCTGGCGTCGTCAGGAGGCGGCCCGAGCTCCTCCTCCGCCATGGCCGACCCCTGTTGAGGTCGCCGCCGTCGGTGCAGTCCCTCTTCTTCCTCTCCAATCGATCCAGGATCACGCGGAGTACTAGGAGAGTCCGTTCCCGCATCTAGGAGACGCCGATCGCCTCTGCTTCCTCGACGTCGACGATGACCCCTTCTTCCTCCTCTGCTCCGACTACTGCTTCCACAACATCTTCTTCCTCGTCGACCCCTTCTTCCTCTCCGTCAACAACGTCCTCCTCGGTGAGTGGGTGAGAAGCCGATCTCCTCCCGTTCCCCTGTCAGTAAGATCTCGCCTAGAGCCGTATATGCGTGCCGTGGTTCCTCTCTGTCGCCGGCGCCGCCGTGTACGTGGATAGGTCGCCGAAGTGGCCTCTCATGGGTCTTAGGTGTGAAATAGATCCACCGCGAGTCCCTCTTCCTCCCCGCGGGTGGTCGTAGTTCAATTTGTAGCGTAGCGTCACCGGCATCCGTTCCCTGTTCCGGCCGCCGTGTGTTGTAGAAGTAGCAGAGAAGCTTACCTAATAGGATTACCTCCCCTTCTCCAGTAAGCTTCGTACATCTAGCAGAGTGGTAGGAGGTGTTTTGGCGCAGCAGTAGGTCGTGGGTTCGATCCCAGTGGCGCCCCCCTTTTTAATTGTTGTGTTTTGGATCAGTAGCTCGACTGGAAACATACCTTGTTTCCTCTCTCCTCTCTGTCGAGCCCAGGGGCAGTAGTGCAGTGGTAGTTTAGGTGTGCTTGGCTTAGCTGGTCCTGGGTTCGAACCAGAGACTCCCCATATGCAGTTTTGCTCCTTTTTGATTTTCTTTTCCTTTTTCTTTTATTCCTTTTTATCATCATCTAGTTGTTATATCTTGTGGAGATAATTTCAGTGAGCTTTCTGTTGTGTCTAGAGTGTATATGCACATGTGATGAATGTATATGTGTGTGTGTGCTTAGGCATACATGTATGTAGTGATCTTGTAAGTGTGGGTGTGGTAGTTGTGTGTATGTGTGTAAGGCATATGCATGTGAGCATATGTGTGTATGTGTTTGGCTACCCCCACATATTTGTACAAGTGTGCACCAACACATGTTTATATGTGTGTGTGTGCATATGTAGTGTGAGACTTGCTATCAAGTGTAGGTGGGTATGTGAGTGTATGTTTACATGTGTGTGTATATGTGTGTGCACATGGGTGCTTGTGCACCTATGTGAGAGGGTCTGTGTGTGCTTGTGGTGGCATTTGCACATGTGCAAAGGTCACCTCTCTTGTTGCACCTCTTGTATATGTGACAGTAGTGGTAGTGTTGGTGTGTGTGTAGGTGTGTAGGTGCTCATGCATATGTGTGTGTGTGTGAGCATGAGTGCAATTGAGCACTTGAGCATGAGGGCTCACCTCTCATGCTTGCCACCAAGTTGTGTTCGTGGAGTATGGTATTGTGTGTGTGCATAGGTAGATATAAGGGTGCCACACATGTGTTCTTCACATGTGATGATGCTTGTATATGCTTGTGTTGATTTCAAGTAGTTTTTCAAGCTAGCTTTGTGACTATTTGTTCCATGCAAGTACCCATGTACTATATATGGTTTTGGGGTAGAATCATCCCAGGAATCCACTGGTGGAATCAGATTTCACTTTGGATCAACTTCATAAACTGTCATTTTTCTGTCTTGATGCTATGTTTAGGGCTTGGTACCTTGTGGTGTGATTAGCCTATGAGGATGAATCCTTGATGTGGCAATATTGGGTGAACCCCTCTACATCATGATAGTTTTGTTTTATGCACATGAGTTTGTATGTGCAAGTTGTGCCTTGTCAAAGTTGACATGTGGCTGAAATTGTCAGCTTTGTGAAAATCTGTGATTTTCACTAAGTTTGAGAAACTGATGTTATTTTCTTCCTTTGTTGATGTGGTTGCAAAAGCTCATGTGTTGGGAATCATCCCTTGCAATCAACTAGAGAGTTGGAGCTTTTGTGATTGTCTAGCTCTCTGTTAAATTTCATGCACTTTCACTTCCTGTAGATATTATTTTCGAGGCTGTCAAAATGCTTCAGAGCATAAGCATGTGGTGAAAATCTAAGATTTTCACTAAGTCCCAGAAATCTGTTATTTTTGTCCTAGTTAGCACCTGTAGATCTTCCTGTGTGTGACTCCTTTGTATTATCTTGTTGCTCAGGCTTGTAAAGCTTTTGAATAGATTTTGCCACATATCTGGTTTGGCACATTTGGGTGGGTGTAGGTACTTTGCATGTTGCTCACAAACTGCTATGATGCTGTTTAGGACAGATTGCATGTTTTAGTTGTTTTGAAGCTTGTGTTAGTATTGTTGGTGGTGTGGTGAGTTTGTTTGCACCACCTCACCTATATTTGTTTGTTTGATCATGTGGCATCCTAGGAATACCAGAAGAGTGCCATTGGAGTGTGCTTGTGGTGGAATTGATTCGTAGGACTCCATATCTTGTTTCGTAGTTTCCGGTTGATCCGTAGCTCCATTCTCTATGAATTTTATATGCTTTTGCATCGTTTTCTCATGATGCACCTGTTCATGCCATCCTCATGCATGTCAACATAGCTTAGTGTGAAGTTCTGTCCAGAAGTTTATCTTCTCTTCTCATGCATATGCAAGTGACTAGAATAGAGATGCATGCTTCATTCTCATCTCATGCATCATGTGTTTGTTGCATCATGTTGTGTTGGTGTTCATTGGCTGTTATTTTTATCTTGGGTAGCAACGGGATAGGAGAGCGAGTACGTGGATTCTGGAGAGTACATGCAGGACGAACAAGAGCAGTTCGAAGCTGAAGACATCACAGGCAAGATGACCGTGACCTTGATACCGTATCTAGCTTTGTTATGCTTAGAATCACGTTTCCTTAGATATATGCTCCCTGCCTACCACTTGATATAATTGCCTCCTGATATTGCCATGAAACCCAAACACCTTCTCCTCCTAGCTAATATTGTTTGGCTAAGTAGGCTTGCTCAACTTCTAATGTTAGCTTTGCTAGTTGTAGGTGCCACCTGTCTCATGCGATAACATGAGTAATTTCGATATCATTATGATTAACTGATATTTAATTAATGCACCTATATCCTTGGTAAATGACGGAAGGCATAGCCTTTTGCCAGGTGATTTGTTTCGTTATTGCCACCTTAGTTTCGGCTACCAGTGTTTGCTTCCATAACTGATCGCTCCTAACACATTCGGGGTTGTTATGGGGACCCCCTTGATAAATCGTATAGTGTTAAGGCTTGTCCGGCAGGACCCAACATTGGTTTTAATTTGCTAATCACCTAACAATAATTTGCATAGGGAATAGCTACCCCGAGGATTTTAATCAACAACCCGGGCCAGTGCTCCTCATGAGTGTTGGTCCGACCTGAGCGATGTCCGGGGCTCCCCTGGTCACTGATGGCTGCTCTGTATCCTTGCAACGGCGCCATAAATAGTTGTGTCGATGGCACCAGGAATCCTTCAGCTGCAGCTACGCCTTAAGGGACTTCCTAGGCAAGTATGCAAAGGATTTCCCCCGTGGCCTTGGAGCCTTGTGTTGGTGTTCCCTCGAAGGGGAAAGGGTGATGTAGCATAGCGACGGTAAGTATTTCCCTCAGTTTGAGAACCAAGGTATCAAGCCGGCGGAAGAGTATCTCAAGATCCTGCACAAACACAAAAGCTTGCACCCAACGCTATGAAGGGGTTGTCAATGACTTATAGATTGTTTGCCAAGTGAGAACTGAAAGCAACAAAGTAACAAAGCAAAGTAAAAGCGGAGGTGTAAACGATGGATGTGAATAGACCTGGGGGCCGTAGTGTTTACTAGTGGCTTCTCTCATGAAAGCAAGTAGACGATGGGTGAACAAATTACTATCGAGCAATTGATAGAACTGTGCAGAGTCATGACGATACCTATGCAATGATTATTTCTATAGGCATCACGTCCAGAACAAGTAGACCGATACATTCTGCATCTACTACTATTACTCCACACGTCGACCGCTATCCAACACGCATCTAGTGTATTAAGTCCATAAGAACAGAGTAACACCTTAAGCAAGATGACATGATGTAGAGGGATAATCTCAAACCAATGATAAAAACCCCATCTTTTTACCCTTGATGGCAACTACTTGATGTGTGCCTTGCTGCCCCTATTGTCACTCGGAAAGGTCACCACATGGCAGAACTAAAAACCAAGCACTTTTCCCATTGCAAGAATCATAGATCTAGTTGGCCAAACAAAACCCAAGACTCGGAGAGACTTACAAGGATATCAAATCATGCATATAAGAAATCAGCAAAGACTCAAATATATATCATAGATAATCTGATCACAAGTCCACAATTCATCGGATCTCGACAAACACACCGCCAAAGAAGATTACATCGGATAGATCTCCATGAAGATCATGGAGAACTTTGTATTGAAGATCCAAGAGAGAGAAGAAGCCATCTAGCTACTAACTACGGACCTGTAGGTCTGAAGTGAACTACTCACGAGTCATTGGAGTGGCGATGATGATGATGAAGAAGCCCTCCAGCTCCAAAGTCCCCTCCGGCAGGGCGCCAGGAAGGGTCTCCAGATGAGATCTTGCGGGAATGGAAGCTTGCGGTGGCGGAAAAGTATTTTTGAGGCTCCCCAGATTTTTTGCGGAATATTTGGGAATTTATAGGCCAAAGATCTAGGTCAGGGGGCGGCAAGGGAGGCCACAAGCCTGCCCACCGCCGCCTCCCCCTAGTGGCAGAGTGGGGGCTTGTGGGATCCCTGGAGCCCACCCGGCTTGGCCCAAAAGCCCCCTGGCTTCTTCCGTTCGGGAAAAAATCATTTCGGGGTTTTTCTTCCATTTGGACTCCGTTCCAAATCAGATCTGAAAATAGTCAAAAACACGGAAAAAACAGGAACTGACACTTGGCACTGAATCAATAAGTTAGTCCCAAAAAAGATATAAAAAGGTACATAAAACATACAAAGAAGGCAAGATAACAACGTGAAACCATCAAAAATTATAGATACGTTTGAGACGTGTCAAGCATCCCCAAGCTTAACTCCTGCTCGTCCTCGAGTAGGGAAGTGATAAGAATGAATTTTTGATGCTTTCATGGTACTTAGCATAGGTGTCCTTTGTAATTCCTCTTATGTGACGTGAATGTTCAGATCCATTAGTTTCAAAACAATAGTTTGCTATTGACGTGGAAACAATAATAATTCAAGCAAACTCATGAAATTTCAAAATAACAAGGCCAAAAGAAAGTTATCCCTACAAAAGCATATAGTCTGGCTATGCTCTATTATCATTGCACAACGAATTTAAATCATGCACAACCCCGGTATTGGCCAAGTAATTGTTTCACACCTTTACTTTTCAAACATTTTCAACTCTCACACAATACATGAGCATGGGCCATGGTTATAGCACTATAGATGGTGTGGAATGTGGTGGAGGTTGCAAGACAAAAAAGGAGAAGATAGTCACATTAACTAGGCATATCAATGAGCTATGGAGATGCTCATCAATAGATATCAATGTGAATGAGTAGGGATTGCCATACAAATGATGCACTAGAGCTACAAGTATGTTAAAGCTCTTAAAGAAAACTAGTGGGCGTGCATCCAACTTGCTTGCTCACGAAGACCTAGGCAATTTTGAGGAAGCCTATCATTGGAATATACAAGCCAAGTTATATAATGAGAATTTTCCCACTATCTACATGGTGATGACAAAACGAGAGACTCTCAATCATGAAGATCTTGGTGCTCAAAATTCACAAGTGTGGAAAAAGTGGTAGCATTGTCCCTTCTCTCTTTTTCTCTCATTTTTTTAATATTAGTGGGCTCTTTGGCCTCTTTTTTATGGGCTTCTTTGGCCTCTTTTATTTCCTCACATGGGACAATGCTCCAATAATGATGATCATCACACTTTCAACTCAGAACTTAGAGCAATTATGACTCTATATGGAACTCCTTCGGTAGTGTACCGTGGCAATGATCTAGCATGGCATAGACATCAATGGAAACATCATGCTAGCTATCTTACGACCGTGTAAAAGCAATGTAGACATGGTGGCACATTTCATGCTGGTAGTTGCATGGCAATATATCTCGAAATGACTTTGCAAAAGCCATAGTAGGTAGGTATGGTGGCTGTTTTGAGGGAGGCTAATGGTGGGTTTTGTGCACCGGCGAAATTTGCACGACACTAAGAAGATAGTGATGGTGGAAGGTGAAAGTGCATCTAAACCATGGACTCAACATTAGTCATGAAGAACTCATATACTTGTTGCAAAAGTTTTATTAGTAATCGAAACAAAGCATTCAACGCATACTCCTAGGGGAAGGGTTGGTAGGTATAAACCATCGCGCGATCCCGACCGCCACGCAAAGGATGACAATCAATAGACTAATCATGCTCAGATTTCATCACATAGCGGTTCACCATACGTGCATGCTACGGGAATCACTAACTTCAACACAAGTATTTCTAGATCCACGACACCTTACTAGCATGACTTTAATATTACCATAACCACAACTCAAAACTAATTGAGATGAATCAAACTTCTCTAATTATTCAATGCACATGAAGGTGGAAGTTTTCGTATCCCTTTGGATAACTACCCCTTTTGAGACTACTTTCAAAGCATGGATCAACTACCAAGCCATGCACAGCTGCGCTCTAAAAGATATAAGTGACGCACATAGAGCAAAAGTATCTAGCTCGAAAGATATAAGTGAAGCACATGTGAGCTGAATTGTCTACCAAAAGATATAAGTGAAGATCAACAAAATCACGGCGTGTGCATGTCTCTCTATCTAGGTGTGCAGCAAGGATGATTGTGACACAACAAAAATAAAAGACTTCTACGATACAAGACGCTCCAAGCAAAATCACATAACATGTGGTGAATAAAAATATAGCCCCAAGTAACGTTATCGATGGATTGAAGACGAGAGAGGGGATGCCTTCCCGGGGCATCCCCAAGCTTAGGCTTTTACGACATCCTTGAATCTCTTGGGGTGCCTTGGGCATCCCCAAGCTTGAGCTCTTGCCACGCTTTATCTTTTTGTCCATAAGAACTTCACCCAAAACTTGAAAACTTCACAACACGAAACTTAAACAGAAACTCGTGATAACATTAGTACAAGAAAGCAAACCACTACTTCCTTAGGTACTGTAGCAAACTTAAATTCTACTTACTATACTTTCAATCTTCCATGGCTAATACCCCCCAATACTATCCATAGTTTCATCAAAATAAGCAACCAACACAACAAAAACAGAATCTGTTAACAGCAGACCAGTCTGTAGCAATCTGTATGTTTCGTATACCTATGGTACTTCAAAAATTCTGAACAATTACGACAGTCTGAAGAATTTGTGTAGCAATCAGAATAAAAAGAATCAACTCAAAAGCTCTTACATAAAAAAAATTAAAATTCTTTTCGTGAGGAGAAAGTTTTTGTCTTTCCCAGCATGACCAAACGATCATCCTCAAGACTAATCATAACGGTTTTGCTTGGCACAAACGCAAAAAGAAACACAAAAAACACAATCATAACAGAATTATGAAAGTGTGGAAAGCACAAAACATAAATAAAAAGGATAAATTTGTTGGGTTGCCTCCCAACAAGCGCTTTTGTTTAACGCCCTTTGCTAGGCGAAAGTGATGGAATCACGTATAGTCATCTTTGGTACTCAAACCATAGGTAGCGTGATCATTTATCATCTTAAGATTTTCATCTTTATTAGATGAATCACCACTAGCTCTAAGAACAAAAACAGTCTGGACGGTCTTTTTGAGAGTAAGATTTGGAGTATTTTGCACAGCGGCAAAAGCGGAACCCAAGTTGGTTATGACATCTTCTAATTTGCCAATTCTAGAAGAATCATTAACTATAAGTTCTTTCTCTTTTAATTTTTTCAAAAAGTTTCCCACTTTGGATCCGTACTGAGTAATTTGATCGTGGATCTTTCTATCCAAACCATCAATAAGTTGAACTGTGGCAATTTTGTTTTCAATAGCGTCAAGCCTTTGCATCACGTGTTCCAAGGTCAAGATAGTTCCATTAACCATGAGTGGGGGTGAGCCTACCAAATTAATGATAGCTCTATAGGAGTCAACAGTATGGCTCCCCAAAAAGTTCCCGCGTACAATGGTATCAAGGATATACCTATTCCAAGGAGAAATTCCAACATAGAAACTGCGAAGGAGGACGGTAGTGGATTCCTTACGAGTAGATCTACTGTGAGCATTGCAAATCCTGTACCAAGCGTCCTTCAAATTTTCTTCCTCATTCTGCCTGAAATTGAGAACTTCATTTTCAGGGGTGTCATTTGTAGTGGTGGGTCTAGCCATTGATGGACTATCTCACACACAAATGAGCAGGAAGAGAGAGTGAAACGGGCAAAAGAAGACAGCGAAAGTGAAAGGCGAATCAAAACGACAAATGTGAACTGGGGGAGAGGAAAACGAGAGGCAACTGGCAAAAAAAGTAAATGCAACAGAAGAGTTTGTGAGACCTACTTGGATAGATATTGATTTCTCCTCCTCGGCAACGGCGCCCGAAATACTTCTGATGGCTGCTGTGTATCCCTTGCAACGGCGCCAGAAATAGTTGTGTCGACGGCACCAGGAATCCTTCAGCTGCGGCTACGCCTTAAGGGACTTCCTAGGCAAGTATGCAAAGGATTTCCCCCGTGGCCTTGGAGCCTTGCGTTGGTGTTCCCTCGAAGCGGAAAGGGTGATGTAGCATAGCGACGGTAAGTATTTCCCTCAGTTTGAGAACCAAGGTATCAATCCGGCGGAAGAGTATCTCACGATCCTGCACAAACACAAAAGCTTGCACCCAACGCTATGAAGGGGTTGTCAATCCCTTATAGATTGTTTGCCAAGTGAGAACAGAAAGCAACAAAGTAACAAAGCAAAGTAAAAGCGGAGGTGTAAACGATGGATGTGAATAGACTCAAGGGCCGTAGTGTTTACTAGTGGCTTCTCTCATGAAAGCAAGTAGACAGTGGGTGAACAAATTACTGTCGAGCAATTGATAGAACTGTGCAGAGTCGTGACGATATCTATGCAATTATTATTTCTATAGGCATCACGTCCGAAACAAGTAGACCGATACGTTCTGCATCTACTACTATTACTCCACACGTCGACCGCTATCCAGCAATCATCTAGTGTATTAAGTCCATAAGAACAGAGTAACGCCTTAAGCAAGATGACATGATGTAGAGGGATAATCTCAAACGAACGATAAAATCCTATATTTTTACCCTTGATGGAAACTGCTTGATGTGTGCCTTGCTGCCCCTACTGTCACTGGGAAAGGTCACCACATGGCAGAACCCAAAACCAAGCACTTCTCCCATTGCAAGAATCATAGATCTAGTTGGCCCACAAGCCTGCTAGGCGCGCCCCCCTAGCCGCGCCTAGGGGGCTCGTGGCCTCCCCTAGTGGCCTGTGCCTTGGTTCTCATGCCCCCTGCGTATCTTTTGTTCCGAAAAAAATCTTTTCGGAGGTTTTATTCCGTTTGGACTCCGTTTAATATTCTCCTCTGAAAAGGGTCAAATACACGGAAAAAACCGGAACTGGCACTTAGCACTGAGTTAATAAGTTAGTCCCAAAAAAAGATATAAAAGACATACAAAACATCCAAAGTTTGACAAGATAATAGCATGGAACCATAAAAAATTATCGATACGTTGGAGACGTATCAAGCTTCCCCAAGCTTAACTCCTGCTCATCCTCGAGTAGGGAAGTGATAAAGACTGAATTTTTGATGTGTAATGCTGCATAGCATATTTTTACTTTGTAACTTCTTTCACGTGACATGAATGTTGAGATCCGTAAGATTCAAAACAATAGTTTGCTATTGACATTAAACAATAATACTTAAAGCAAACTAGCAAGGTAATCATGAACTTTCGAAATAACAAGGCCAAAAGAAAGTTATACCTACAAAATCATATAGTGTGTCTATGCTCCATCATCCCCACACAACTAATTTAAATCATGCAGAACCCCGGTATTGGCCAAGTAATTGTTTCGCACTCTTACTTTCTCAAACCTTTTTCAACTCTCATGCAATACATGAGCGTGAGCCATGGATATAGCACTATAGGTGGAATAGAGTGTGGTGGAGGTTGTGAGACAAAAAGGAGGAGATGGTCACATCGACTTGGCGTATCAAAGGGCTATGGAGATGCCCATTAATAGATATCAATGTGAAAGAGTAGAGATTACCATGCAATGGATGCACTTAGAGCTATAAGTATGTGAAAGCTCAAAAGGAGAACTAGTGGGTGTGCATCCAACTTGCTTGCTCACGAAGACCTAGGGAAATTTTGAGGAAGCCCATCATTGGAATATAGAAGCCAAGTTATATAATGAAGATTCCCACTAGAATATGGTGGTGGCAAAACAAGAGACTCTCAATCATGAAGAACATGGTGCTATTATGAAGCACAAGTGTGGAAAAGATAGTAGCATTGTCCCGTCTCTCTTTTTCTCTCTCTTTTTTTGTTTGGGCTCTTTGGCCTCTTTCCATAACTCTCTCTCTCTTTTTGTTGGCAACTTTGGCCTTTTTTTTATTTCCTCACATGGGACAATGCTCTAATAATGATGATCATCACACTTTAATTTACTCACATCTCGATGCTTGGAACGATGATGACTCTATAGGAAATGCCTCTGGCAGTGTACCGGGATGTGCAACGATCTACCTCGACGTATGACGTTCAAAACATCTCGCTAGCTATCTTACGATCATGCAAAGGCAATATGAAAGTGGCGACACATGTCATGAGACGGAACGGTGGGAGTTGCATGGAAATATATCTCGGAATGGCTATGAAAATGCCATAATAGGTAGGTATGGTGGTTGTTTTGAGGAAGGCATATGATGGGTTTGTGCACCGGCAAAAGTTGCACGACTCTAGAGAGGCTAGCAATGGTGGAAGGAGAAAGTGCATCTATACCATGGACTCACATTAGTCATGAAGAACTCACATACTTATTGCGAAAGTTTTTATTAGTAATCAAAACAAAGTGCTAAACACATACTCCTAGGGGAAAGGTTGGTAGGTGTTAACCATCGCGCGATCCCGACCGCAACACAAAGGATGACAATCAATAGATCAATTATGCTTCGACTTCCTAACATAGCGGTTCACCATACGTGCATGTTGCGGGAATCACTAACTTCAACACAAGTATTTCTAGATTCACAACTCCCTACTAACATAACTCTTAATATTACCAAATCCATGTCTCAAAACTATTTGAGAGGAATCAAACTTTTCTTTCTAATCAATGCACATGAAGATGGAAGTTTTATTGTATCCTCTTTGGGTACCTATCACCTTTGGGACTACTTTCATAGCACAAGCCAACTACCAAGTTACTCAGAGAGATCACTCTAAAAAAGATATAAGTGAAGATCGAGAGTTCTTATTTCTCCAAAATATAACACCGCCGTGCTCTAAAAGATCTAAGTGAAACACTTAGAGCAAAATTATCTAGCTCAAAAGATATAAGTGAAGCACATGTGAGCTAAATTGCCTAACTCAAAAGATATAAGCGAAGCTCAAAGAGTATTCTCGAAAATTCACGATGAGTGCATGTCTCTCTCAAAAGGTGTGCAGCAAGGATGACTGTGACACAATAAAAAGAAAAGACTCCTACGATACAAGATGCTCCAAGCAAAACACATATCATATGGTGAACAACAATATAGCTCCAAGTAATGTTACCGATGGATTGAAGACGAAAGAGGGGATGCCTTCCCGGGGCATCCCCAAGCTTGCTTTTTGATGTCCTTGAATTTGGCTTGGGATGCCTTGGGCATCCCCAAGCTTGAGCTCTTTCCACTCTTTATTCCGTTGTCCATGAGAACATCACCCAAAACTTGAAAACTTCACAACACAAAACTTAAACAGAAACTCGTGATAACATTAGCACAAGAAAACAAACTACCACCTCTTGAGGTACTGTAGAAAACTTGATTTCTATTTATATTGGTGTTAGATTACCATATTCAAACTTTTCCATGGCTAGTACCTCCCGATACTATCCATAGTTTCATGAAAATAAGTAATCAACACAACAAAAAAACAGAATCTGTCAAAAACAGACTAGTCTGTAGAAAACTGTATACTTCGTATACTTCTGTTATCTAAAAAATTCTAAAAAATTCAGAAAGTTTGGGAAATTGGCATATCAACCAGAAGCACAAAGAATCAACTCAAAAGCTCTTTCTGGATAAAAATTAAAATTATTTCGTGAGCGAAAAGTTTCTGTCTTTTTCCAGCATGATCAAACAACCGTCACCAAAACTAGCTATAAAGGTTTTACTTGGCACAAACACAAAAATAAACACAAAGAACACAATCATAACAGAATTGTGATGGTGTGGACACAACAAAACAGAAAGCAAAAAGCAAAGATAAATTCATTGGGTTGCCTCCCAACAAGCGCTATTGTTTAACGCCCTTAGCTAAGCATTGATAATTCAATGATGCTCACACAAAAGATAGCAATCGGACACGAAGAGAGCATCATGAAACATGTGACAAACATATCTAAGTCTAACATACTTACTATGCATAGGCATTTTATAGGAAAACAAATTGACAAGACAACCAATAGTTACCATATGCAAGGAAGAAGAAAGAGACAATAGCAATCTCCACATAACGAGAGGTAATTTGGTAACATGAAAGTTTCTACCACAATATTTCCTCTCTCATAGCAATTACACGTGGGATCAAAATCAAATTCAACAATATATCAATCACAAAGGATATTCTTTTCATGATCCACATGCATGTAAAGTTGACGCTCTTCAAAAATAGTGGGATTATCATCAACTAAAGTCATGACTTCTCCAAACCCACTTTCAATATTATTGCAAATATCATATTCATCATGAGGCTTAAACAAATTTTCAAGATCATAAGAAAATCATTACCCCAATCATGATCATTGCAACAAGTAGTGGACATAGCAAAACTAGCATCCCCAAGCTTAGGGTTTTGCATATTTTTAGCATGATTGACACTAATAGGATTTATAGTGAAACCATTGCAATCATGCTCTTAATTCAAGGAGCCCTCGTGAATCACTTCATAAATTTCTTCATCACGATTTTCAGATTCACGCATCTCAAGCAAAACTCCATAGAGAAAGTCAAGTGCACTCAATTCACGAGCAATTGGATCAACATAATTGGATCTCTTAAAGAGATTAGCAAGTGGATGAGGATCCATATCAATAGATTTTCAGCAAGCGAAGATGCAAGCATTTTGAAGGCACATAGCCCACAAGCAAAGGAAAGGCAAACAAAAAAGGCAAATATTTTTTGAACAGTCCCTTGGATGAGCTTCACTTAGAACAGTCCCCGGTGCCAGAAATTGACACGTTGGAGGAAAACGAGAGGCAAAAATGTAAATGCAAGAGATGAGTTTGCGACAGTTACTTGGATGAGCTTCACTTAGAACAGTCCCCGGTGCCAGAAATTGACACGTTGGAGGAAGACTATTCTTGACTTGATCCTCCCCGGCAACGGCGCCAGAAATTGGCACATTGACGGGAGACTATTCTTGACTTGATCTTCCTCCCCGACAACGGCGCCAGAAATTGGCACGTTGACGGGAGACTTTTCTTGACTTCATCTTCCTCCCCGGCAACGGCGCCAGAAATTCTTCTTGCTACCTCTTGAGCTTGCGTTGGTTTTTCCCTTGAAGAGGAAAGGGTGATGCACCACTGTAGCAGTAAGTATTTCCCTCAATTTGAGAACCAAGGTATCAATCCAGTAGGAGAATCACGCCAAGTGTCCAGAGTACCTGCGCAAACACAAACGAGCTTGCACCCAACGCTATAAAGGGGTTGTCAATCCCTTCAAGATTGATTGCAAAGTGAGCTCTGAAGGTGGAAAGTGCAACGAAGTAAAAGTGTAAGGCTGAAAATATGATGTGAAGTAGACCCGGGGGCCATAGTGTTCACTAGAGGCTTCTCTCAAAATAGCAAACATTAATGTGGGTGAACGAATTACTGTCGAGCAATTGATAGAACCGCACAAAGTCATGATGATATCTAAGGCAATGATCATACATATAGGCATCACGTCCGAGACAAGTAGACCATTACTGTCTGCATCTACTACTATTACTCCACACATCGACCGCTATCCAGCATGCATCTAGTGTATTGAGTTCATGACGAACAAAGTAACGTCTTAAGCAAGATGACATGATGTAGAGGGACAAATTCATGCAATAGATATAAACCCCATCTTTTTACCCTTGATGGCAACAACACGATGCATGCCTCGCTGCCCCTTCTGTCACTGGGAGAGGTCACCGCACGGTATGAACCCAAAACCAAGCACTTCTCCCATTGCAAGAATCATAGAACAAGTTGGCCAAACAAAACCCACAACTCGAAGAGAATTACATGGATATGAAATCATGCATATAAGAGATCAGAAGAAACTCAAATAAGATTCATAGATAATCTGATCATAAATCCACAATTCATCGGATCTCGACATACACACCGCAAAAGAAGATTACATCGGATAGATCTCCATGAAGATCATGGAGAACTTTGTATTGAAGATCCAAGAGAGAGCAGAAGCCATCTAGCTACTAGCTATGGACATGAAGGTGTATGGTGAACTACTCACGCATCATCGGAGAGGCAATGGTGTTGATGAATAAGCCCTCCGTATCCGAATCCCCCTCCTGCAGGGCACGAGAACATGCCCCAGATGGGATCTTGCGGAGACAGAAGCTTGCGGCGGCGGAAAAGTATTTTCGTGGATCTCTTGCGTAGTTTTGGATTTTTCGGGAATTTATAGGCGGAAGAGGTAGGGCAGACGAGCCACAGGGGGGCCACAAGCCTGCTAGGCGCGGGCCCCCCTGGTCGCGCCTAGGGGGCTTGTGGCCTGCCGTGGTGGCCTCTGCCTTGGTTCTCACGCCCCCTGCGTATTTTCTGTTCCAAAAAAAAAATCTTTTCGGAGGTTTTATTCCGTTTGGACTCCGTTTAATATTCTCCTCTGAAAAGGGTCAAAAACACGGAAAAAACAGGAGCTGGCACTTGGCACCGAGTTAATAAGTTAGTCCCAAAAAAAGATATAAAAGGCATACAAAACATCCAAATTTTGACAAGATAATAGCATGGAACCATAAAAAATTATAGATACGTTGCAGACGTATCAATGAGATCGCGGGACGGGTTGCGATTTGAATCGCGAAGATGTTCCACTACATCAACCGCGTTATTTACGCTTCCGCTTAGCGATCTACAAGGGTATGTGGATCTGATCTCCCCTCTCGTAGATGATCATCACCATGATAGGTATTTCGTGTGCGTAGGAATTTTTTTGTTTCCCATGCGACGTTCTCCAACAGAAGAATGAAGAACATGAAGAACTTCAAGATCTAGATCCAAGGGGTTCCCCTCATATAGAGGAGAAATGATTGGTGGAAATGTGGATCTAGATCTCCTCTCTCTTTTCCCTCAAGTACTAGCGAGAATCATTGGAGGGATTGAGAGTTAGCAAGCTCAAAGATGGTTGAAAGGACGTGGATGTCGCCTAGAGGGGCGGGGGTATATGCGCTTTAAACTAATTACGGTTTAGCCTTGAACAAATGCGGAATAAAACTAACGTTTAATTTGTCAAGCACAAAATCTAAAACAACTAGGCTCACCTATGTGCACCAACAACTTATGCTAAGCAAGATACACAACAAAGTGATAGCAAGATATATGACAAGAAAAAATATGGCTATCACAAAGTAAAGTGCATAAGTAAAGGGTTCGGGTAAGAGATAACCGAGGCACGTGGTGTAATGCCCCAAGTGTAACATTACCATATTTGGAACCTTGCCATGTTTGGATCCTTGATGTCATGCATATGGAGTTGTCATTTCATGTGACTTATATCTTGTTTTCCCTTTGCATCATGCCATCCGTAGCATTCATCCATGCTTGTGTGTTGTGGTGTTGATCTTATGTGTGATTGTGATGGGTATGTGGTGTGTGAAGTGATGTGCAAAGAGTGGCTTCCAACTTTACCTATTTATCCAAAAGCTAGGTTTCAACTAAACCTTTTCTTCTTATTTTTCTTAAGTTCAAGTTTTACTTGCTCTACCCCTATTTGAAAAAATGTAGATCATTTAGAGTATTTTCTGGTGGTTGTGGTGCTATGTATAAGGTGTTTTAAAACTATGTTTAAGTGGGGTTTTATTCACAAAACATATTATATAATTCTGTTTTATAAATATTTCTTTGCTCCAAAAATCCTCTTTTCATTTTATTTAAATAGGTTATAATTCCCTTATGACCAGGGTCATTTTTATTTTATTTTTTGGAGCCATAGAATCACCTACGAGTTTAATGGTTGCTGGTTTTTGTTTTTAAATGGAAAACCCAGTGGGTTTTCTTTCTTTTATTTGGCGCCACCTGAGTGGGCTTACTCCCCTCGCCGGCCCAGATTCTTCTTTCCCTCGCGCGCAGCAGCCCAACTCCCGCGTCCGTCATCCTCCTCCTTTCCAGCGAGGCACCGGCCCCATGCGTCAGCCCCTCTCTCTCGTTCCCCTTTCCACCGATGCTCCTCCTCGACGCACATGGGCGCCGGCAGCGTGTCCCTCTCCTCCTCCTCCTATAAAGCCCCCTCAATGTCTGGGCCTCTAGGGTTCCTCCTAGCCGCCGCCACCTCCTTTCCATCTTCCTCCTCCCTCTCCCTGGCGTCGTCAGGAGGCGGCCCGAGCTCCTCCTCCGCCATGGCCGACCCCTGTTGAGGTTGCCGCCGTCGGTGCAGTCCCTCTTCTTCTTCTCCAATCGATCCAGGATCACGCGGAGTACTAGGAGAGTCCGTTCCCGCAGCTAGGAGACGTCGATCGCCTCTGCTTCCTCGACGTCGACGATGACCCCTTCTTCCTCCTCTACTCCGATGACTTCTTCCACAACATCTTCTTCCTCGTCGACCCCTTCTTCCTCTCCGTCAACAACATCCTCCTCGGTGAGTGGGTGAGCAGCCGATCTCCTCCCGTTCCCCTGTTAGTAAGATCTCGCCTAGAGCCGTATATGCGTGCCGTGGTTCCTCTCTGTCGCCGGCGCCGCCGTGTACGTGGATAGGTCGCCGAAGTGGCCCTCTCATGGGTCTTAGGTGTGAAATAGATCCACCGCGAGTCCCTCTTCCTCCCCGCGGGTGGCCGTAGTTCAATTTGTAGCGTAGCGTCACCAGCATCCATCCCCTGTTCCGGCCGCCGTGTGTTGTAGAAGTAGCAGAGAAGCTTACCTAATAGGATTACCTCCCCTTCTCGAGTAAGCTTCGTACATCTAGCAGAGTGGCAGGAGGTGTTTTGGCGCAGCAGTAGGTCGTGGGTTCGATCCCAGTGGTGCCCCCCTTTTTAATTGTTGTGTTTTGGATCAGTAGCTCGATAGGAAACATACCTTGTTTCCTCTCTCCTCTCTGTCGAGCCCAGGGGCAGTAGTGCAGTGGTAGTGTAGGTGTGCTTGGTTTAGCTGGTCCTGGGTTCGAACCAGAGACTCCCCATATGCAGTTTTGCTCCTTTTTGATTTTATTTTCCTTTTTATTTTATTCCTTTTTATCATCAGCTAGTTGTTATATCTTGTGGAGATAATTTCAGTGAGCTTTCTGTTGTGTCTAGAGTGTAGATGCACATGTGATGAATGTATATGTGTGTGTGTGCTTAGGCATACATGTATGTAGTGATCTTGTAAGTGTGGGTGTGGTAGTTGTGTGTATGTGTGTAAGGCATATGCATGTGAGCATATGTGTGTATGTGTTTGGCTACCCCCACATATTTGTACAAGTGTGCACCAACACATGTTTATATGTGTGTGTGTGCATATGTAGTGTGAGACATGCTATCAAGTGTAGGTGGGTATGTGAGTGTATGTTTACATGTGTGTGTATATGTGTGTGCACATGGGTGCTTGTGCACCTATGTGAGAGGGTGTGTGCGTGCTTGTGGTGGCATTTGCACATGTGCAAAGGTCACCCCTCTTGTTGCACCTCTTGTATATGTGAGAGTAGTGGTAGTGTTGGTGTGTGTGTAGGTGTGTAGGTGCTCATGCATATGTGTGTGTGTGAGCATGAGTGCAATTGAGCGCTTGAGCATGAGGGCTCACCTCTCATGCTTGCCACCAAGTTGTGTTCGTGGAGTATGGTATTGTGTGTGTGCATAGGTAGATATAAGGGTGCCACACATGTGTTCTTCACATGTGATGATGCTTGTATATGCTTGTGTTGATTTCAAGTAGTTTTTCAAGCTAGCTTTGTGACTATTTGTTCCATGCAAGTACCCATGTACTATATATGGTTTTGGGGTAGAATCATCCCAGGAATCCACTGGTGGAATCAGATTTCACTTTGGATCAACTTCATAAACTGTCATTTTTCTGTCTTGATGCTATGTTTAGGGCTTGGTACCCTGTGGTGTGATTAGCCTATGAGGATGAATCCTTGATGTGGCAATAGTGGGTGAACCCCTCTACAATCATGATAGTTTTGTTTTATGCACATGAGTTTGTATGTGCAAGTTGTGCCTTGTCAAAGTTGACATGTGGCTGAAATTGTCAACTTCGTGAAAATCTGTGATTTTCACTAAGTTTGAGAAACTGATGTTATTTTCTTCCTTTGTTGATGTGGTTGCAAAAGCTCATGTGTTGGGAATCATCCCTTGCAATCAACTAGAGAGTTGGAGCTTTTGTGTTTGTCTAACTCTCTGTTAAATTTCATGCACTTTCACTTCCTGTAGATATTATTTTCGAGGCTGTCAAAATGCTTCAGAGCATAAGCATGTGGTGAAAATCTAAGATTTTCACTAAGTCCCAGAAATCTGTTATTTTTGTCCAAGTTAGCACCTGTAGATCTTCCTGTGTGTGACTCCTTTGTATTATTTTGTTGCTCAGGCTTGTAGAGCTTTTGAATAGATTTTGCCACATATCTGGTTTGGCACATTTGGGTGGCTGTAGGTACTTTGCATGTTGCTCACAAACTGCTATGATGCTGTTTAGGACAGATTGCATGTTTTAGTTGTTTTGAAGCTTGTGTTAGTATTGTTGGTGGTGTGGTGAGTTTGTTTGCACCACCTCACCTATATTTGTTTGTTTGATCATGTGGCATCCTAGGAATACCAGAAGAGTGCCATTGGAATGTGCTTGTGGTGGAATTGATCCGTAGGACTCCATATCTTGTTTCGTAGTTTCCGGTTGATCCGTAGCTCCGTTCTCTATGAATTTTATATGCTTTTGCATCGTTTTCTCATGATGCACCTGTTCATGCCATCCTCATGCATGTCAACATAGCTTAGTGTGAAGTTCTGTCCAGAAGTTTATCTTCTCTTCTCATGCATATGCAAGTGACTAGAATAGAGATGCATGCTTCATTCTCATCTCATGCATCATGTGTTTGTTGCATCATGTTGTGTTGGTGTTCATTGGCTGTTATTTTTATCTTGGGTAGCAACGGGATAGGAGAGCGAGTACGTGGATTCTGGAGAGTACATGCAGGACGAACAAGAGCAGTTCGAAGCTGAAGACATCACAGGCAAGATGACCGTGACCTTGATACCGTATCTAGCTTTGTTATGCTTAGAATCACGTTTCCTTAGATATATGCTCGCTGCCTACCACTTGATATAATTGCCTCCTGATATTGCCATGAAACCCAAACACCTTCTCCTCCTAGCTAATATTCTTTGGCTAAGTAGGCTTGCTCAGCTTCTAATGTTAGCTTTGCTAGTTGTAGGTGTGTCGGGACCCCGATCCTAAGCCATAGGAATCCAGCCTGTAACACATCGCATCCCTTTGTGGTCTCACGCACGGTTAACTCCACGGCTGCAGCCTTACCTTAGCCGGGACCGTTTGCGTCTTTTGACTCACGTATGCGATAGTGTCGCTAGCATTCCAATGTCAAAGAACCCGGATTGACATGTCTAGTCATAAACCAAAGTGGCAGTTCCGCACAAGGACAAGCATACATGACCCAACAAAGCAGGTGTCGGTCATCAACGAACGTAGACGAGTCGTAGCAAGCTACAAGGACTCCATTACGTCGCGTGACATTTCCCCAAAGGGGACAGACACAGCAGCTAAGAAGGACACATGCCGGTCAACCAATGTGTCCGGAGCAGTAGCGAACTACCAAGGCTCGTTGGATCACAAAGGGGCATTTCCTTGTAAGGGGTGCTACTAAAGTTCACGACTAGGTATTCGAACCCCATACATATCAAGTAAGACACACGTACGCATGGCATACCGATATGTATAGATACATCGATGGCATCACAACATAACCATAAACATACAAGCTTTATTTAAGAGGCTCGGAAGAGCCACACACATATTATTACACATTAAGGGTCTCACGACCCATAATAGCAGTCATACAATACAAGCCAGCGGAAGAGTTATAAACTGTCTGGGTACAGACAGAGCAACTAGAAGGCACATGGCCTGACTATACTATAGAGCCGACGTAGGGCCAGATCGTAGCTGGGACACCAGCTACTCGTCGTAGTCGATGACTACGAAGAACCCTCCATTAGGGTCATTAGCAACCTCTGCAACATTTATTAAGCAAACATGAGTACGAAGGTACTCAGCAAGACTTTAGGATGACTAACTACTCATGCAAGGTATCAAGAAGGTATTGTGGTTTTTCATGCGGAAAGCCAGCATTTGACTCGTGGCTAGACAACTTGCTTTTGAAATTAGCTTCGACAACTTGTTTTCTCGCACACGAGTCCACTAACACCACAACAATACACTATCGTGGAATCATTCCGTCTCCATACGGAAAATTCCGTCCACGACACTCATGCTTATCTTGACAATTTTATGAGTAGCCATTGAAGTTATCTATGAACAACATATGTCTCCAAGTAGTCCATATCCGCGGACGCGGCTATTCGAATAGATCATAACCCTGCAGGGGTGTACTTCGTCACACACGCTCCCGCCACTTATCGCCATGTGCACGTCATGCACCTCGGCAACCTTCAAGCGGAAGCCCAGCGAGGGAGTCGGCCACGACCGTTAACCACACTAGTACCTAGTCCAGGTTTATCGCCTATCTGAGAGTAACCCGTACGGAAGTCCGGCCGAGGTTTCCGCCACGGCCTCAAACGATGTGCGCAGGGTTCCCAAGCCCACCATCCGGGTGCCACTTGGTACACCGTGCCACTGCCTACCGCATCACGGTCCACCTCTCAGGTCAGCACCATGCACGGCCTCCAGCATTACTATCAACACCAGAAACTACTTGCAACTCCTGGACCGAGTACTACGCGATTAATAGGCCGAGCGGGGTCATATTCCAGGGCCCAGCATGTGGTAGTATCTAGTCTTGGATTACATACACGGAACTCAGTTCCTAAGGACGGTTCCAATGAAACAACCCGCCATGTACTCCTACACAGCCTTTCACCGGTACCTTTACCAAATCAAGTTCAACACACGACCTTTGCTCACCGAACACATTCCACATTTCTGTTCATCTCCCAGATGACAGACCATACACAACTCTAAGCATAGCATGCATAGCAGGATAAGGCACATCATAGCTCAAGCAACTACCAGGTATGCTAGGTTGCAAGGTTCGGCTATTTACTGTGACAAGGTTAAGTCATGCAAAGGAAGTGGGTCCAACTATCGTCGCAAAAGTAGTTGAAGCATTTGATCCTAATGCAATAAATAGGTGCAGGAGCAAGAACATAGGTATTATCGGGATGATCAAAAGGGTTGCTTGCCTTGTTGCTCAGAGGAGGAACGATATCCGTCAGACGGATATTCGGTGGAATCCGGGGGTGCGGAGCCTACCGAAATGAGTGGCAACATTCAATAACAATCATATGCAATCACAATGATGCATGAGCATGGCATGAGAATGCAAGTGATAAGTTATTATAATCCAGATGTTTTAGGTTTAGAGTTGATTTGAATCACATTCAAATAGCAATTCAAACGGGTATTTTCGGATACCGGTTTAATTGATTCGACCCGATGCTCAGATCAACCTAATGTTAACATGCATGAAATGTCATGTTATGGTACTAGTTTATATCTAGGGCAGTGTGTGATCATTGCATTTATAATGAAATTTGGATATCTTTGCAAATTACATTTATAAAGTGATTAAAAGAATTGAATTAATCCTGATTTCACAATTTAGGTTCCTGTAACTTTTTCAAACATAGTTGAAAATAGCATAATCAGAATCCTTGAATTTTTCTGATACTTTTTCATATATAAATTATTTTCATTGGAGTTACAGATTAATTTCTATGATTTTTGCAATTTTTAGCAATTTCCTGAATTATTTTTATACTGGAAATTCCATTTATTGCATCAGGCTGACGTCAGCAGGTCAGCCGACCTGTGCAGGTCAAACCTGACAGGGGGGCCCCACTGGTCAGCCTCTCTGGGACTAATCCCGCGCTGACCAGCCCCTAATTGGGGTTTGACCAGGCGTGGGGCCCTCTGGCAGCGACTCAGAGGAGGGCGATTAGGCCCTAATGGTCGGCCACGTCGACGGCCACCGGAGGGTGGTCGCCGGCGACCAAACCCGCGGCGGAGGGCTCGCCGGAGGCGACCTAGACGGCGCTACACAGGACCATCTGGGGAGGCTAGGGTCGCCGGAAGAGGCGTCGGCGACGAGCCGGAGCGGCGGCCGAAGCTCGGGCGTCGTCGGGGGCTTTGAATCAGAGGGATCCACGCTTAGTTCTTAGCTGCTACGGCATCTACGCGTCGTCCTGGAGCTTCTGGTGCTCTCAGGAGGACGAGCTGGACATCGGAGGGCTACCGGCGACGAGCGGCAGCGGCGGTGCTCGTCGGGCTCCGGTGAAACTAGGGCTAGAGGAGGGGATCGACGGGGAAAACTTAGGGAAAACCACCGCATGCTCACAGGGAGTGCAGAGAAGAGCTCAGACGGCTCGGGGAAGGCCTGGGGGCGACGAATCGACGGGAGAGGTCCGGCGGCCGGAGGAAGAAGACGACGGCGTTGCGGGCGTTGCAGGGCGCGAGGAAGCTTCGGCTTCTGCAGGAATGACCAGGGTGACGAGGTGGAGCTAATGGCGTGCTCGCGGAGGGGATCCTATGGCCAGGGGCACGGCCAGCTCGAGCTCGAGCTCGGCTCTAATGGCGGCAGCAAGGAGGAGGAGGAGATCCGGGCGGAGGAGGAGAGCCGAGGCAGGGAATGGATAGGGGAGGCTCTCGGGAGCTTATCCCTGTCGTCGCCAGCGCGAACCGGCGGCCAGGCAGGCACGCAGGTGCATGGCCGCGCCGGAGGAGGCGGCGGCCACCTCCTGCTGCCTACTGGCGCGGGGAAGGGGACGAGCGGCGAGATGGGCCGGGCCTGGCTTGGGCGACAGGTAAGCCTTTTCCCATTTTCTCTTTTTTTTAGTTTTTCTGTTTTGCTAATTATTGCTTTGCTAATTATTTCAGCTCCAAAACAAAAATTAAAAACTAATTTTGACCTCCTGAAATATTTGTTATAATATCCCCCACTCATTTCCAGGACTTTCAACATTTTTGGAAAATTATAGTTTCTGATTTCAAATTTTTAAATTTGAAACCAGTGGCTTTTGCATTTATTTAAAATGCTTAAAGTGTCAAGAAAATAGTTTTCTCTAATGCTCATTTACTTTCATGGTTTATCAGAAAGTTTGAACATTTCTTGAGGCCATTTTGGGTTCATTGATTTTGAACTAGTTGAAATTTCCTTTAATTGAAATGGTGGCTAGTGTTTAGAGTTTTTCCTTTGCCACTTTGTTGTTTTTGTTGAAACTTCTTGGATGCAAATGCAAAGAAGACATGAGCACAATGCTATCTTGGTTAAAGGATTGGGATGTGACAAGGTGCCACGTGTCTCATGTGGTAACATGAGTAATTTCGATATCATTATGATTAACTGATATTTAATTATTGCACCTGTATCCTTGGTAAATGACGGAAGGCATAGCCTTTTTCCGGGTGATTTGTTTCGTTATTGCCGCCTTAGTTTCGGCTACCAGTGTTTGCTTCCATAACTGATCGCTCCTAACACATTCGGGGTTGTTATGGGGACCCCCTTGATAAATCGTATAGTGTTAAGGCTTGTCCGGCAGGACCCAACATTGGTTTTAATTTTCTAATCACCTAACAATAATTTGCATGGGGAATAGCTACCCCGAGGATTTTAATCAACAACCCGGGCCAGTGCTCCTCATGAGTGTTGGTCCGACCTGAGCGATGTCCGGGGTTCCCCTGGTGACTGATGGCTGCTGTGTATCCCTTGCAACGGCGCCAGCAATAGTTGTGTCGACGGCACCAGGAATCCTTCAGCTGCAGCTACGCCTTAAGGGACTTCCTAGGCAAGTATGCAAAGGATTTCCCCCGTGGCCTTGGAGCCTTGCGTTGGTGTTCCCTTGAAGCTGAAAGGGTGATGTAGCACAGCGACGGTAAGTATTTACCTCAGTTTGAGAACCAAGGTATCAAGCCGGCGGAAGAGTATCTCAAGATCCTGCACAAGCACAAAAGCTAGCACCCAACGCTATGAAGGGGTTGTCAATGACTTATAGATTGTTTGCCAAGTGAGAACTGAAAGCAACATAGTAACAAAGAAAAGTAAAAGCGGAGGTGTAAACGATGGATGTGAATAGACCCGGGGGCCGTAGTGTTTACTAGTGGCTTCTCTCATGAAAGCAAGTAGACGATGGGTGAACAAATTACTATCGAGCAATTGATAGACCTGTGCAGAGTCATGACGATACCTATGCAATGATTATTTCTATAGGCATCACGTCCAAAACAAGTAGGCCGATACATTCTGCATCTAGTACTATTACTCCACACGTCGACCGCTATCCAACACGCATCTAGTGTATTAAGTCCATAAGAACACAGTAACACCTTAAGCAAGATGACATGATGTAGAGGGATAATCTCAAACCAATGATAAAAACCCCATCTTTTTACCCTTGATGGCAACTACTTGATGTGTGCCTTGCTGCCCCTACTGTCACTGGGAAAGGTCACCACATGGCAGAACTAAAAACCAAGCACTTTTCCCATTGCAAGAATCATAGATCTAGTTGGCCAAACAAAACCCAAGACTCAGAGAGACTTACAAGGATATCAAATCATGCATATAAGAAATCAGCAAAGACTCAAATATATATCATAGATAATCTGATCACAAGTCCACAATTCATCGGATCTCGACAAACACACCGCCAAAGAAGATTACATCGGATAGATCTCCATGAAGATCATGGAGAACTTTGTATTGAAGATCCAAGAAAGAGAAGAAGCCATCTAGCTACTAACTACGGACCCGTAGGTTGAAGTGAACTACTCACGAGTCATTGGAGGGGCGATGATGATGATGAAGAAGCCCTCCAGCTCCAAAGTCCCCTCCGGCAGGTCGCCAGGAAGGGTCTCCAGATGAGATCTTGCGGAAATGGAAGCTTGCGGCGGCGGAAAATTATTTTTGAGGCTCCCCAGATTTTTTGAGGAATATTTGGGAATTTATAGGCCAAAGATCTAGGTCAGGGGCGGCAAGGGAGGCCACAAGCCTGCCCACCGCCGCCTCCCCCTAGTGGCAGAGTGGGGGCTTGTGGGATCCCTGGAGCCCACCTGGCTTGGCCCAAAAGCCCCCTGGCTTCTTCCGTTCGGGAAAAAATCATTTCGGGTTTTTTCTTCCGTTTGGACTCCGTTCCAAATCAGATCTGAAAAAGAGTCAAAAACACGGAAAAAACAGGAACTGACACTTGGCACTGAATCAATAAGTTAGTCCCAAAAAAGATATAAAAAGGTACATAAAACATACAAAGAAGGCAAGATAACAGCGTGAAACCATAAAAAATTATAGATACGTTTGAGACGTGTCAAGCATCCCCAAGCTTAACTCCTGCTCGTCCTCGAGTAGGGAAGTGATAAGAATGAATTTTTGATGCTTTCATGCTACTTAGCATAGGTGTCCTTTGTAATTCCTCTTATGTGACGTGAATGTTCAGATCCATTAGTTTCAAAACAATAGTTTGCTATTGACGTGGAAACAATAATAATTCAAGCAAACTAGCAAAGTAATCATGAAATTTCAAAATAACAAGGCCAAAAGAAAGTTATCCCTACAAAAGCATATAGTCTGGCTATGCTCTATCATTATTGCACAACGAATTTAAATCATGCACAACCCCGGTATTGGCCAAGTAATTGTTTCACACCTTTACTTTTCAAACATTTTCAACTCTCACGCAATACATGAGCATGGGCCATGGTTATAGCACTATAGATGGTGTGGAATGTGGTGGAGGTTGCAAGACAAAAAAGGAGAAGATACTCACATTAACTAGGCATATCAATGAGCTATGGAGATGCTCATCAATAGATATCAATGTGAATGAGTAGGGATTGCCATACAAATGATGCACTAGAGCTACAAGTATGTTAAAGCTCTTAAAGAAAACTAGTGGGCGTGCATCCAACTTGCTTGCTCACGAAGACCTAAGGCAATTTTGAGGAAGCATATCATTGGAATATACAAGCCAAGTTGTATAATGAGAATTTTCCCACTATCTATATGGTGGTGACAAAACGAGAGACTCTCAATCATGAAGATCATGGTGCTCAAAATTCACAAGTGTGGAAAAAGTGGTAGCATTGTCCCTTCTCTCTTTTTCTCTCATTTTTTATATTAGTGGGCTCTTTGGCCTCTTTTTTATGGGCTTCTTTGGCCTCTTTTATTTCCTCACATGGGACAATGCTCCAATAATGATGATCATCACACTTTCAACTCAGAACTTAGAGCAATTATGACTCTATATGGAACTCCTTCGGTAGTGTACCGTGGCAATGATCTAGCATGTCATAGACATCAATGGAAACATCATGCTAGCTATCTTACGACCGTGTAAAAGCAATGTAGACGTGGTGGCACATGTCATGGTGGTAGTTGCATGGCAATATATCTCGAAATGACTTTGCAAAAGCCATAGTAGGTAGGTATGGTGGCTGTTTTGGGGGAGGCTAATGGTGGGTTTTGTGCACCGGCGAAAGTTGCACGACACTAAGAAGATAGTGATGGTGGAAGGTGAAAGTGCATCTAAACCATGGACTCAACATTAGTCATGAAGAACTCATATACTTGTTGCAAAAGTTTTATTAGTAATCGAAACAAAGCATTCAACGCATACTCCTAGGGGAAGGGTTGGTAGGTATAAACCATCGCGCGATCCCGACCGCCACGCAAAGGATGACAATCAATAGACTAATCATGCTCAGATTTCATCACATAGCGGTTCACCATACGTGCATGCTACGGGAATCACTAACTTCAACACAAGTATTTCTAGATCCACAACACCTTACTAGCATGACTATAATATTACCATAACCACAACTCAAAACTATTTGAGATGAATCAAACTTCTCTAATTATTCAATGCACATGAAGGTGGAAGTTTTCGTATCCCTTTGGATAACTACCCCTTTTGAGACTACTTTCAAAGAATGGATCAACTACCAAGCCACGCACAGCTGCGCTCTAAAAGATATAAGTGAAGCACATAGAGAAAAAGTATCTAGCTCGAAAGATATAAGTGAAGCACATGTGAGCTGAATTGTCTACCAAAAGATATAAGTGAAGATCGACAAAATCATGGCGTGTGCATGTCTCTCTCTCTAGGTGTGCAGCAAGGATGATTGTGACACAACAAAAATAAAAGACTTCTACGATACAAGACGCTCCAAGAAAAATCACATAACATGTGGTGAATAAAAATATAGCCCCAAGTAACGTTATCGATGGATTGAAGACGAGAGAGGGGATGCCTTCCCGGGGCATCCCCAAGCTTAGGCTTTTACGACATCCTTGAATCTCTTGGGGTGCCTTGGGCATCCCCAAGCTTGAGCTCTTGCCACGCTTTATCTTTTTGTCCATAAGAACTTCACCCAAAACTTGAAAACTTCAGAACACGAAACTTAAACAGAAACTCGTGATAACATTAGTACAAGAAAGCAAACCACCACTTCCTTAGGTACTGTAGCAAACTTAAATTCTACTTGTGCTGATGTTGGGTTACTATAATTTCAATCTTCCATGGCTAATACCCCCCGATACTATCCATAGTTTCATCAAAATAAGCAACGAACACAACAAAAACAGAATCTGTTAACAGCAGACCAGTCTGTAGCAATCTGTATGTTTCGTATACCTATGGTACTTCAAAAATTCTGAACAATTACGACAGTCTGAAGAATTTGTGTAGCAATCAGAATAAAAAGAATCAACTCAAAAGCTCTTACATAAAAAAATGAAAATTCTTTTCGTGAGGAGAAAGTTTTTGTCTTTCCCAGCATGACCAAACGATCATCCTCAAGACTAATCATAACGGTTTTGCTTGGCACAAACGCAAAAAGAAACACAAAAAACACAATCATACCAGAATTATGAAAGTGTGGAAAGCACAAAACATAAATAAAAAGGATAAATTTGTTGGGTTGCCTCCCAACAAGCGCTTTTGTTTAACGCCCTTTGCTAGGCGAAAGTGATGGAATCATGTATAGTCATCTTTGGTACTCAAACCATAGGTAGCGTGATCATTTATCATCTTAAGATTTTCATCTTTATTAGATGACTCACCACTAGCTCTAGGAACAAAAACAGTCTTGACGGTCATTTTGAGAGTAAGATTTGGAGTATTTTGCACAGCGATAAAAGCGGAACCCAAGTTGGTTATGACATCTTCTAATTTGCCAATTCTAGAAGAATCATTAACTATAAGTTCTTTCTCTTTTAATTTTTTCTAAAAGTTTCCCACTTTGGATCCGTACTGAGTAATTTGATCGTGGATCTTTCTATCCAAACCCTCAATAAGTTGAACTGTGGCAATTTTGTTTTCAATAGCGTCAAGCCTTTGCATCACGTGTTCCAAGGTCAAGATAGTTCCATTAACCATGAGTGGGGGTGAGCCTACCAAATTAATGATAGCTCTATAGGAGTCAACAGTATGGCTCCCCAAAAAGTTCCCGCGTACAATGGTATCAAGGATATACCTATTCCAAGGAGAAATTCTAACATAGAAACTGCGAAGGAGGACGGTAGTGGATTCCTTACGAGTAGATCTACTTAGAGCATTGCAAATCCTGTACCAAGCGTCCTTCAAATTTTCTTCCTCATTCTGCCTGAAATTGAGAACTTCATTTTCAGGGGTGTCATTTGTAGTGGTGGGTCTAGCCATTGATGGACTATCTCACACACAAATGAGCAGGAAGAGAGAGTGAAACGGGCAAAAGAAGACAGCGAAAGCGAAAGGCGAATGAAAACGACAAATGTGAAGTGGGGGAGAGGAAAACGAGAGGCAAGTGGCAAAAAAAGTAAATGCAACAGAAGAGTTTGTGAGACCTACTTGGATAGATCTTGATTTATCCTCCTCGGCAACGGCACCCGAAATACTTCTGGTGGCTGTTGTGTATCCCTTGCAACGGCGCCAGAAATAGTTGTGTCGACGGCACCAGGAATCCTTCAGCTGCGGCTACGCCTTAAGGAACTTCCTAGGCAAGTATGCAAAGGATTTCCCCCGCGGCCTTGGAGCCTTGCGTTGGTGTTCCCTCGAAGCGGAAAGGGTGATGTAGCATAGCAACGGTAAGTATTTCCCTCAGTTTGAGAACCAAGGTATCAATCCGGCGGAAGAGTATCTCAAGATCCTGCACAAACAAAAAAGCTTGCACCCAACGCTATGAAGGGGTTGTCAATCCCTTATAGATTGTTTTCCAAGTGAGAACTAAAAGCAACAAAGTAACAAAGCAAAGTAAAAGTGGAGGTGTAAACGATGGATGTGAATAGACTCAAGGGCCGTAGTGTTTCCTAGTGGCTTCTGTCATGAAAGCAAGTAGACGGTGGGTGAACAAATTACTGTCGAGCAATTGATAGAACTGTGCAGAGTCGTGGCGATATCTATGCAATGATTATTTCTATAGGCATCACGTCCGAAACAAGTAGACCGATACTTTCTGCATCTACTACTATTACTCCACACGTCGACCGCTATCCAGCATGCATCTAGTGTATTAAGTCCATAAGAACAGAGTAACGCCTTAAGCAAGATGACATGATGTAGAGGGATAATCTCAAACGAATGATAAAAACCCTATATTTTTACCCTTGATGGCAACGGCTTGATGTGTGCCTTGCTGCCCCTACTGTCACTGGGAAAGGTCACCACACGGCAGAACCCAAAACTAAGCACTTCTCCCATTGCAAGAATCATAGATCTAGTTGGCCAAACAAAACCCAAGACTTGGAGAGACTTACAAGGATATCAAATCATGCATATAAGAAATCAGCAAAGACTCAAATATATATCATAGATAATCTGATCACAAGTCCACAATTCATCGGATCTCGACAAACACACCGCCAAAGAAGATTACATCGGATAGATATGCATGAAGATCATGGAGAACTTTGTATTGAAGATCCAGGAGAGAGAAGAAGCCATCTAGGTACTAACTAAGGACCCGTAGGTCTGAAGTGAACTACTCAGGAGTCATTGGAGGGGCGATGATGATGATGAAGAAGCCCTCCACCTCCAAAGTCCCCTCCGGCAGGGCGTCGTGAAGGGTCTCCAGATGAGATCTCGCGGAAACGGAAGCTTGCGGCGACGAAAATGTATTTTCGAGGCTCCCCTGATTTTTTGTGGAATATTTGGGAATTTATAGGCCAAAGATCTAGGTCAGGGGGCGCCCAGGGAGGCCACAAGCCTGCCCACCGCCGCCTCCCCCTGGTGGCATAGTGGGGGCTTGTGGGCTCCGTGGATCCAACCTGGCTTGGCCCAAAAGCCCCGTGGACTTCTTTCGTTCGGGGAAAAAATCATTTCGGGGTTTTTCTTCCGTTTGGACTCCGTTCCAAAATCAGATCCGAAAAGAGTCAAAAACACGGAAAAAACATGAACTCGAACTGAATCAATAAGTTAGTCCCAAAAAAGATATAAAAAGGTACATAAAACATACAAAGAAGGAAGGATAACAGCGTGAAACCATAAAAAATTATAGATACGTTTGAGATGTATCAGTCACCCAGTGGTTTAGCCATCCTACTACGGCAACAGACAACAGCGCCAGAAATTGGCGCGTTGACGGAGACTTGGCTTGCGCGGGTTTTTCCCTTGAAGAGGAAAGGGTGATGCAGCACATCAGCAGTAAGTATTTCCCTCAGTTTGAGAACCAAGGTATCAATCCAGTAGGAGAATCGCGTCAAGTCCAGAGTACCTGCGCAAACACAAAAGAGCTTGCACCCAACTCTATAAAGGGATTGTGAATCCCTTCAAGATTGATTGCAAATTGAGATCTGAAGGCGAAAAGTGCAACGAAGTAAAAGTGTAAGGCTGAACATATGATGTGAAGTAGACCCGGGGGCCATAGTGTTCACTAGAGGCTTCTCTCAAAATAGCAAATATTACAGAGGACGAACAAATTACTGTCGAGCAATTGATAGAACCACGCAAAGTCATGATGATATCTAAGGCAATTATCATACATATAGGCATCACGTCCAAGACAAGTAGACCGATACTTTCTGCATCTACTACTATTACTCCACATATCGACCGCTATCCAACATGCATCTAGTGTATTGAGTTCATGACGAACAGAGTAACGCCTTAAGCAAGATGACATGATGTAGAGGGATAAACTCAAACCAATGATGAAAACCCCATCTTTTTACCCTTGATGGCAATAACACGATGCGTGCCTCGCTACCCCTTCTGTCACTGGGTGAGGTCACCGCATGGTATGAACCTAAAACCAAGCACTTCTCCCATTGCAAGAATCATAGATCAAGTTGGCCAAACAAAACCCACAACTCAAAGAGAATTACAAGGATATGAAATCATACATAAGAGAGATCAGAGGAAACTCAAATAAGATTCATAGGCAATCTGATCATAAATCCATAATTCATCGGATCTCGACAAACACACCGCAAAAGAAGATTGCATCAGATAGATCTCCGTGAAGATCAGGGAGAACTTTCTATTGAAGATCCAAGAGAGAGGAGAAGCCATCTAGCTACTAGCTATGGACCCGTAGGTCTTTGGTGAACTACTCACGCATCATCGGAGAGGTCATGGTGTTGATGAAGAAGCCCTCCATATCCGAATCCCCCTCCGGCAGGGCACCAGAAGGTGCCCCAGATGTGATCTTGCGGAGAGAGAAGCTTGCAGCGGCGGAAAAGTATTTTCGTGGCTCTCTTGATTTTTTCTAGGATTTTAGGGAATATATAGGCGAAGGAGCTAGGGCAGAGGAGGCCCAGGGAGCCAACAAGCCTGGGAGGCGCGGGTCCCCTGGCTGCGCCATGACGGCTTGTGGGGTCCCTGGTGACCCTCTGCCTTAGTTCTCAAGTCTCCCGATCGTCTTCTGTTTCGGAAAAAATCTTTTCAGAAGTTTTATTCCGTTTGGACTCCGTTTAAAATCTTCCTCTGAAAAGGTGAAAAACACGGAAAAAACAAGAACACGCACGTGACACTGAGTTAATAGGTTAGTCCCAAAAAAGATATAAAAGGCATACAAAACATCCAAAGTTTGACAAGATAATAGGATGAAACCATCAAAAAGCATAGATGCGTTGGAGACGTATCAAGCATCCCCAAGCTTAACTCCTGCTCGTCCTCGAGTAGGGAAGTGATAAAGACTTAATTTTTGATGTGGAATGCTACCTAGCATAGTTGCCCTTTGTAACTTCTTTCATGTGACATGAATGTTCAGATCCGTAAGATTCAAAACAATAGTTTTCTATTGACACGAAAACAATAATACTTCAAGCAAACTAGCAAGGTAATCATGAAATTTTGAAATAACAAGGCCAAACAAAGTTATCCCTAGAAAATCATATAGTCTGGATATGCTCCATCATCCCCACACAACTAATGTAAATCATGCACAACCCCAGTATTGGCCAAGTAATTGTTTTCGCACTCTTACTTTCTCAAACCTTTTACAACTATCACATAATACATGAGCGTGAGCCATGGATATAGCACTATAGGTGGAATAGAATATGGTGGTGGTTGTGAGACAAAAAGGAGGAGATGGTCACATTGACTCGGCGTATCAAAGGGTTATGGAGATGCCCATTAATAGATATCAATGTGTATGAGTAGGGATTGCCATAAAAAGGATGCACTAGAGCTAGAAGTATGTGAAAGCTCAAAAGGAGAACTAGTGGGTGTGCATCCAACTTGCTTGCTCACGAAGACCTAGGGCAATTTGAGGAAGCCCATCATTGGAATATACAAGCCAAGATATATAATAAAGATTCCCACTAGCATATGGTGGTGACGAAACGAGAGGCTCTCAATCATGAAGAACATGGTGCCATTATGAAGCACAAGTGTGGAAAAAGATAGTAGCATTGTCCCTTCCCTCTTTTTCTCTTTTTTTATTTGGGCTCTTTGGCCTCTTTTTCTCCTTTTTTTGTGGGCAACTTTGGCCTTTTTTTATTTCCTCACATGGGACAATGCTCTAATAATGATGATCATCACACTTTTATTTACTCACAGCTCAAAGCTGAGAACGATGATGACTCTATAGGAAATGCCTCCGACAGTGTACCGGGATGTGCAACGATCTAGCTTGGCGTATGACGTTGAAACATCTCGCTAGCTATCTTACGATCATGCAATGGCAATATGAGAGTGACGACACAAGTCATGAGATGGAACGGTGGAAGTTGCATGGCAATATATCTTGGAATGGCTATGAAAATGCCATAGTAGGTAGGTATGGTGGCTGTTTTGAGGAAGAAATATGGTGGGTTTGTGCACCGGCGAAAATTGCGCGGTACTAGAGAGGCTAGCAATGGTGGAAGGTGAAAGTGCATCTATACCATGGACTCACATTAGTCATGAAGAACTCACATACTTGTTGCGAAAGTTTTTACTAGTAATCGAAACAAAGTGCTAAACGCATACTCCTAGGGGAAGGGCTGGTAGGTGTTAACCATCGCGCGATCCCGACCGCAACACAAAGGATGACAATCAATAGATCAATTATGCTCCGACTTCCTAACATAGAGGTTCATCATACATGCATGTTACGCGAATCACTAACCTCAACTCAAGTATTTCTAGATTCACAACACCCTACTAACATAACTCTTAGTATTACCAAATCCAAGTCTCAAACTAATTGAGAGGAATCAAACTTCTCTTTCTACTCAATGCACATGAAGATGGAAGTTTTTGTATCCTCTTTGGGTACCTATCACCTTTGGGACTACTTTCATAACAAAAGCCAACTATCAAGTTACGCACCGCCGTGCTCTAAAATATCTAAGTTCTAAAATATCTAAGTGAAGCACATAGAGCAAAATTATCTAGCTCAAAATATATAAGTGAAGCACGATGAACATTCTAGCAAAATCACGATGAGTGCATGTCTCTATCAAACGGTGTGCAGCAAGGATGATTGTAACACGAAAAAAATAAAAGACTCCTACGATACAAGACGCTCCAAGCAAAACACATATCATGTGGTGAATAGAAATATAGCTCCAAGTAATGTTACCGATGGATTGATGACGAAAGAGGGGATGCCTTCCCGGGGCATCCTCAAGCTTAGACTTTTTGGTGTCCTTGAATTTGGCTTGGGGTGCCTTGGGAATTCCCAAGCTTGAGCTCTTTCCACTCTTTATCCCTTTGTCCATGAGAACATCACCCAAAACTTGAAAACTTCACAACACAAAACTTAAAGAGAAACTCGTGATATCATTAGCACAAGAAAACAAACTACCACCTCTTTAGGTACTGTAGAAATCTTGATTTATATTTATATTGGTGTTATATTACTTCATTCTCACTTTTTTATCGCTAGTACCCCCCGATACTATCCATAGTTTCATGGAAACAAGCAACCAACTCAACAAAAACAGAATCTGTCAAAAACAGACCAGTCTGTAGCAATCTGTATACTTCGTATACTTCTGTACCTCAAAAATTCTGAAACTTTACGACTGCCTGGGAAAAAGGCATATAAACTAGCAGCAAAAAAAATCAACTCAAAATCTCTTTCTGAATAAAAATGAAAAATAATCTCGTGAGCGAAAAGTTTCTGTCTTTTTCCAGTAGGATCAAACAACCATCACCAAGACTAGTCATAAATGTTTTGCTTGGCTAAACACAAAAAGAAACACAAAATACACTATCATAACAGAATTTTGATGGTGTGGACACAATAAAACAGAAATAAAAAGATAAATTCATTGGGTTGCCTCCCAACAAGCGCTATTGTTTAACGCCCTTAGCTAGACATAAAGCGATAGAATCACGTATCGTCGTCTTTGGTGCTCAAACCATCAGTAGCGTGATCACTCATCATCTTAAGGTCTTCATCTTTCTTACTAGATGATTCACCAGTATCTGTAGGAACAAAAATAGACTTGGTGGCCTTATTGTGGGCAAAGTGTGGAGTATTCTACACAGCGGCAAAAGCGGAACCCAAGTTGGTTATAACATCCTCTAGTTTGCCAATCCTAGCGGAATCATGACCTAGTTTTTCGTTAACTTTGGGTTCCTTCTCCTTTAAATTTTTCAAAACAATTCCCACCTTCGATCTGTACTGAGTGATTTGATTGTGGATCTTTTTATGCAAATTCGCAATGAGTTCGATCGTAGCAACTTTATTTTCAATGACGTTGAGCTTACGCATCACATGTTCCAAAGTTAAGGTAGTTCCATTAACCATGAGTGGGGGTGAGCCTACCAAATTTATTACAGCTCCGTAAGAATCAAATGTATGGATACCCAAGAAATTTCCGCCTACGATGGTGTCAATAATATACCTATTCCAAGGAGAAATACCCACATAAAAACTGCGAAACAGGACGGTAGTAGATTGCTTACGAGTAGATCTACTCCGAGCACTGCAAATCCTATACCAAGCGTCCTTTAGGTTTTCTTCCTACGGCAATAGACAACAATAGACAACAATGCAACCTAGGGTGATGCAGCATAGGAGCAGTAAGTATTTCCCTCAGTTGATGGAGACTTGGCTTGCGCTGGTTTTTCCCTAGGGTGATGCAGCATAGGAGCAGTAAGTATTTCCCTCAGTTTGAGAACCAAGGTATCAATCCAGTAGGAGAATCGCGTCAAGTCCAGAGTACCTGCGCAAACACAAAAGAGCTTGCACCCAATGCTATAAAGGGGTTTTCAATCCCTTCAAGATTGATTACAAAGTGAGATCTGAAGGCGAAAAGTGCAATGAAGTAAAAGTGTAAGGCTGAAAATATGATGTGAAGTAGACTCGGGGGCCATAGTGTTCACTAGAGGCTGCTCTCAAAATAGCAAATATTACGGTGGGTGAACAAATTACTGTCGAGCAATTGATAGAACCGCGCAAAGTCATGATGATATCTAAGGCAATGATCATACATATAGGCATCGCGTCCGAGACAAGTAGACCGATACTTTCTGCATCTACTACTATTACTCCACACATCGACCGCTATCCAGCATGCATCTAGTGTATGGAGTTCATGACGAATAGACTAACGCCTTAAGCAAAATGACATGATGTAGAGGGATAAACTCAAACCAATGATGAAAACCCCATCTTTTTACCCTTGATGGCAACAACACAATGCGTGCCTCGCTACCCCTTCTGTTACTGGGTGAGGTCACCGCACGGTATGAACACAAAACCAAGCACTTATCCCATTGCAAGAATCATAGATCAAGTTGGCCAAACAAAACCCACAACTCGAAGAGAATTACAAGGATATGAAATCATGCATATGGGAGATCAGAAGAAACTCAAATACGATTCATAGATAATCTGACCATAAATCCACAATTCATTGGATCTCGACAAACAAACCGCAAAAGAAGATTACATCGGATAGATCTCTATGAAGATCATGGAGAACTTTGTATTGAAGATCCAAGAGAGAGAAGAAGCCATCTAGATACTAGCCATGGACCCGTAGGTCTATGGTGAACTACTCACGCATCATCGGAGAGGTCATGGTGTTGATGAAGAAGCCCTCCGTATCTGAATCCCCCCTCCGGCAGGGCACCAGAATGTGCCCCAGGTGGGATCTTGCGGAGACAGAAGCTTGCGGCGGCGGAAAAGTATTTTTGTGGCTCTCTTGATTTTTCTGGTATTTTAGGGAATATATAGGCGAAGGAGCTAGGGGAGAGGAGGCCAAGGGAGGCCACAAGCCTGGGAGGCGCGACCCCCTGGCTGCGCCATGAGGGCTTGTGGGGTCCCTTGTGACCCTGTGCCTTGGTTCTCAAGTCTCCCGATCGTCTTCTGTTTCTGAAAAAATCTTTTCGGAAGTTTTATTTTGTTTGGACTCTGTGTAAAATCTTCCTCTGAAAAGGGTCAAAAACACAGAAAAAACAGGAACTAGCACTTGGCACCGAGTTAATAGGTTAGTCCCAAAAAAGATATAAAAGGCATACAAAACATCCAAAGTTTGACAACAGAATAGCATGAAACCATCAAAAATTATAGATACGTTGGAGACTTATCACATCCCGACGTCTAGCTCATCCGTTGTGTCCTGAGACTGAGATACGCGGCTCTTATTGGGGTCGTCGACACGACGGGAGGTCCTGCTAGTCTTGTCTTACCTTAGCGTTATATCTTGCGTATAGGAATCCCGGTGAAACTTTGGTTCTCACCAGAGTTGAGGTTTTCTTCTAAGGAATCCGACGAGATCACGAGATTCATGATAGAGGATTACTTTGCGGCCCGTGACCGTTTGTGATGGACTAGTTGGAGCACCCCTACAGGGTTTAATCTTTTGGAAAGCCGTGCCCGCAGTTATGTGGCAACATGGATGATTGTTAACATCCAGTTATAGATAACTTGAACTAACTCTAATAAAACTATTAACCGTGTGTGTAACCGTGACTGTCTCGTTCGAAGACCTCTCTTCGATTGGGAACACGGTGGGGTTATGTTTCACGTAGGTAGGTGTTCAGGATCACTTAGTGATCACCTTGTCTTCGACCGCTCGCGTAGACCACCACATCTATATCTTTGATCTTCGTAAGTTAGCCATCATAAATGCTTAGGATGCTGCAACCTAAACACTGAACCTTCCTCACCTAATAACTTGACTAGTTTCGGTACCAAGGTCATCGATTGCTAAGTCCCCGTGGCTCACAATTTACTACAACACCCCAACAGGTACAGGTACGCCCAACGCAGGTGATCCAGAGGGCACGCAGCTGGCGTGGTAGTATGATGAGGAGAACGACCGCCTGTACATGAACTATCCAGAAGACTGAGGCCATGGTCGTGATCGTGGGCAAGCATGCCGGATATCATAGTCTTTTCCTTGTGTTATGTAGTCCGTAGCGGAACTACCTTGTCTGAATAAATCTGTGGATGTAACTCTGATATTATCTATGTGAGATGGCAAATGAATGCCCTATTTGTCAATCTTAAATTATGTATGTGCTATGTTTATCTCGCTTGCGAAACGCTTAGATGCGCTTCTTTCCCTTTTGGGGCATTGATACGTCTCCGTCGTATCTACTTTTCCAAACTCTTTTGCCCTTGTTTTGGACTCTAATTTGCATGATTTGAATGGAACTAACCGGACTAACGCTGTTTTCTGCAGAACTGCCATGGTGTTGTTTTTGTGCAGAAATAAAAGTTCTCGGAATGACGTGGAAATTTACGGAGAATTTTTGTGGAATATAAAAAAAATACTGGTGCAAGAATCAACGAAGGAAGTGGAGCGTGGAGCCCACAAGCCCACCAGGCGCGGCCCCCCTGGCCGCGCCTGGCAGGCTTGTGGGTCCCACAAAGCTCCACCGCCTCCAATATCAGCTCTATTTAGCCTCTTTCGTCCGGAAAAAATCAAGGAGAAGATTTCATCACGTTTTACGATACGGAGGCGCCGCCACCTCCTGTTCTTCCTCTGGAGGGCATCTCTGGAGTCCGTTCTGGGCTCCGTAGAGGGGAGACCGTATCCATCGTCATCACCAACCTTCCTTCATCGCCAATTCCATGTTCTTCTTCACCGTTCGTGAGTAATCTCATCGTAGGCTTGCTGGACAGTGATGGGTTGGATGAGATCTATCATGTAATCGAGTTAGTTTTGACGGAGATTGATCCCTAGTATCCACTATGTTCTGAGATTGATGTTACTACTAGTTTGCCATGCTTAATGCTTGTCACTAGGGCCAGAGTGCCATGATTTCAGATCTGAACCTATCATGTTGTCGCCAATATATGTGTGTTCTTGATCCTATCTTGCAACCTGCAGTCACCTACTATGTGTTATGACCCGGCAACCCCGGAGTGACAATAGCCGGAACCACTCCCGGAGATGACCATAGTATGAGGAGTTCATGTATTCACCAAGTGTTAATGTGTTGGTCCGGTTCTTTATTGAAAGGAGAACCTTAATATCTCGTAGTTTCCATTAGGACCCCGCTGCCACGGGAGGGATGGACAATGGATGTCATGCAAGTTCTTTTCACTAAGCATGTATGACTACATACGGAATACATGCCTACATTACGTTGACGAACTGGAGCTAGTTACATATCTCTCTGTGTTATAACTTTTACATGATGAATAGCATCCGGCATAATCATCCATCACCGATCCAATGCCTACGAGTCTTTTCCTACTGGTCCTTGCTACGTTACTTTGCTGCTACTGCTGTCACTTCTGCTACTGTTACTCTGTTGCTACTGTTGTTACTTTGCTGCTATTGCTGTCACTTTGCTGCTACTGGTTATTGTTGCTACTCCTGCTATCATACTACTCTGATACTGATACTTTGCCGCAGATACTAAATCTTTTAGGTGTGGTTGAATTGACAACTCAACTACTAATACTTGAGAATATTCTTTGGCTCCCCCTTGTGTCGAATCAATAAATTTGGGTTGAATACTCTATCCTCGAAAACTGTTGCGATCCCCTATACTTGTGGGTTATCAGGCATCGCCCCCTGATATGTCCATTTTGCATCATGCTTTCATGTTGATATTTATTGCTTTTTGGGCTATTATATTACTTGTGGTACCATATTTATGCCTTTTCTGTCTTATTTTGCAAGGATTATTTGGAGAGGGAGAATTCAGGCAGCTGGAATTCTGGACTAGAAAAGGAGCAAATCCTAGTCCACTATTCTACACATCTCCAAATGCCCTGAAAATTTACGTGGATTTTTTCTGGAATATATTAAAAATACTGGGCGAAAGAACTACCGGAGGGCGCCCACGAGGGCCCCACAAGCCCCCACTCCGCCACCACCCCCCTGGTGGCGATGGGCAAGCTTGTGGGCTGCCTGAAGGCCCACTAGCCCCATCTTTTGCTATATGTAGCGTCTTGGTCTGGAAAAAAAATCGGGAGCTTTTTCGTGGTTTCGCCGCCGCCACGAGGCGGAACTTGAGCAGATCCAATCTAGAGCTCTCGCAGGACGATCCTGCCGGGGAAACTTCCCTCCCAGAGGGGGAAATCGTCGCCATCGTCATCACCAACACTCCTCTCGTCAGAGAGGAGGCATCTTCATCAACATCTTCATCAGCACAATCTCCTCTCCAATCCCTAGTTCATCTCTTGTAACCAATCTTCGTCTCGCGACTCCGATTGGTACTTGTAAGGTTGCTAGTAGTGTTGATTACTCTTTGTAGTTGATGCTAGTTGGATTACTTGGTGGAAGAGTTTATGTTCAGATCCTTGATGCTATTCATTACACCTCTGGTCATGATTATGATTATGTCTTGTGAGTAGTTACTTTTGTTCCCGAGGACATGGGATAAGTCATTTTAATAATAGTCATGTGAATTTGATATTCGTTCGGTATTTTGATATGTTGTATGTTGTCTTTTCCTCTAGTGGTGTTATGTGAACGTCGACTACATAACACTTCACCATATTTGGGCCTAGAGGAAGGCATTGGGAAGTAGTAAGTAGATGATGGGTTGCTGGAGTGACAGAAGCTTAAACCCCAGTCTATGCGTTGCTTCGTGAGGGGCTGATTTGGATCCACTAGTTTAATGCTATGGTTAGACTTTGTCTTAATTCTTCTTTTGTAGTTGCGGATGCTTGTGAGAGAGGTTAATCGTAAGTGGGATGCTTTTCCAAGTAAGGGCAGTACCCAAGCGCCGGTGCACCCACATATCAAACTATCAAAGTAACGAATGCGAATCATATGAACTTGATGAAACTAGCATGACAGAAATTCCCGTGTGTCCCCGGGAGCGTTTTTCCTCCTATAAGACTTTGTTCAGGCTTGTCCCTTGCTACAAAAGGTATTGGGCCACTTGCTGCACCGTTGCTACTACTTGTTACTTGTTACCTTTTGCTCGCTACATTTCACCTCGCTACACAATCACTTGTTACCGCTACTTTCTGTGCTTGCAGTTATAACCTTGCTGAAATCCGTTTATCAGAGCCTTCTGCTCCTCGTTGGGTTCGACACTCTTACTTATCAAAAGGACTACGATTGATCGCCTATACTTGTGGGTCATCAAGAGTCTTTTCTGGCGCCGTTGCCGGGGAGTGAAGCGCCTTTGGTAAGTGGAAATTGGTAAGGAAACATTTATATACTCTGCTGAAATTTATTGTCACTTGTCACTATGGAAACTCTTCCTTTGAGGAGTTTGTTCGGGGTATCTTCACCACGAACGGAATTACGAGGAGTTGCTCCTCAACCTGAGGTACCTACTGAAAATATCTTTTATGAAATTCCTTTGGGTATGCTTGAGAAACTGCTGGCTAATCCTTTTACAGGAGATGGATCTTCACATCCAGACTTTCATCTAATCTATGTAGATGAAGTTTGTGGTTTATTTAAGCTTGCAGGTTTTCCCGAGGATGAGGTAAAGAAGAAAGTCTTTCCTTTATCTTTGAAGGATAAGGCGTTGACATGGTATAGGCTATGTGATGATGCTGGATCATGGGGCTACAATCGGTTGAAATTGGAATTTCATCAAAAGTTCTATCCTATGCATTTAGTACATCGTGATCGGAACTTTATTTATAACTTTTGGCCTCGTGACAGGTAAAGCATAGCTCAAGCTTGGGGGAGGCTTAAATCAATGCTATATTCATGCCCCAATCATGATCTCTCGAGAGAAATCATCACTCAAAACTTTTATGCTTGGCTTTCTCATGAAGATCGTACCATGCTTGACACTTCTTGTGCCGGTTATTTTATGAAGAAGGATATTGATCACAAGTGGAATTGATTGGAGAGAATAATACACAACTCTGAAGATTGGGAGCTGGAGGAAGGTAAGGAGTCAGGTATGAATTTCCAGTTTGATTGCGTTAAATCTTTTGTTGAGACAAACACTTCTAGAGATTTTAGCGCTAAGTATGGACTTGACTCTGGGATAGTAGCTTCTCTATGTGAATGTTTTGCTGCTCATGTTGATCTTCCCGAAGAGAAGTGATTTAAATATCATCCTCCTGTAGAAAGCAACATAGCCAAAACCAATCTAGTTGAGGAGAAAATCATAGCTTTTAGTGATCCTGTTGTTCCTTGTGCTTACACTAAGAAACCACCATACCCTGCTAGGATGAAGGATTATTCTAAAGCTCCAACTGTGATACGTAGGGGTTACATTAGACCACTTGCACCCCCTGAGGAGACTAGAGTTGAACCTAGCATTGCTATTATCAAAGATCTCTTAGCCGAAGACATAGATGGGCATGTTATCAAATTCTGTGAGGACTCCGCTAGAATTGCTAAACCTCACGCGAAAGACAAGCACAGACCTGTAGTTGGCCTGCCCATTGTTTCTGTTAAGATAGGAGATCACTGTTACCATGGTTTATGTGATATGCGAGCTAGTGTTAGTGCAATACCCCGTTCTCTATATGATGAAATCAAAGATGAGATTGCACCTGCTGAGTTAGAACCCATCGATGTCACTATTACGCTAGCCAATAGAGACACTATGTGCCCTCTGGGAATTGTGAGAGACGTAGAAGTCCTGTGTGGTAAGACGAAGTATCCTATTGATTTCCTCGTCCTTGGTACTGCACAAGATAGCTTTTGTCCCATCATATTCGGTAGACCCTTTCTCAACACTGTTAATGCTCACATTGATTGCACTAAGCAGACTATCATGGTAAGTTTCGAGGGTGTGTCTCATGAATTTAACTTCTCCAAGTTTGGAAGACAAACCCATGAAAGAGAGTCATCTGGTAGAGTTGAAATCATTGCTCTTGCCTCTATTGCCGTACCTCCTACGGATCCTTTAGAGCAATATCTGCTTGAGCATGAAAATGATATGCATATGGAGGAGAGAGATGAGATAGATAGAATTGTCTTAGAACAACATCCTATTCTCAAGAATAATCTGCCTGTTGAACTGCTTGGGGATCCTCCCCCACCAAAGGGTGATCCTGTGTTCGAGCTTAAACAGTTGCCTGATACTCTTTAGCATGCCTATCTTGATGAGAAGGAGATATAGCCTGTCATTATTAGTGCTCTCCTCTCAGAGCGCGAAGAGAAGAAGTTACTAAAAACTCCGAGGAAGCACCGCGTTGATATTGGATATACTCTTGATGATCTTAAGGGTATTAGTCCTACTATATGTCAGCACAAGATTAAAACCGATCCTGACTTTAAACCAGTTGCTGATCATCAAAGGAGATTAAATCGTAAGATGAAAGAGGTCGTTAGAAAAGAAATATTAAAGCTTCTGGAAGCAGGAATCATTTATCCTGTTGCTCATAGTGATTGGGTAAGTCCAGTACATTGCGTACCTAAGAAGGGAGGTATCACCGTCGTTCCTAATGATACGGATGAACTAATCTCACAAAGGATTATTACCGGCTATAGAATGGTGATAGACTTCCGGAAACTGAACAAGGCAACCAGGAAAGATCATTATCCTTTGCCGTTCATCGACCAAATGCTAGAAAGGCTATCAAAACACACACACTTCTGCTTTCTAGACAGTTATTCAGGTTTCTCGCAAATACCTGTTGCACAATCTGATCAAGAGAAAACCAGTTTCACCTTCCCTTTCGGTACCTTTGCCTATAGACGTATGCCTTTTGGCTTATGTGATGCACCTGCCACCTTCCAAAGATGTATGATGGCTATATTCTCCGACTTTTGTGAAAATATTGTCGAGGTTTTCATGGATGACTTCTCCGTTTACGGGTCTTCCTTTGATGATTGCCTCGACAACCTTGATCGAGTCTTACAGAGATGCGAAGAAACCAACCTCGTCTTGAATTGGGAGAAGTGACACTTTATGGTTAATGAAGGTATCGTCTGAGGACACAAAATCTCTGAAAGAGGCATTGAAGTTGATAAGGCTAAGGTTGATGCAATTGAGAAAATGCCTTGCCCCACAGGTATCAGAGGTATATGAAGTTTCCTAGGTCATGCTGGTTTCTATAGAAGGTTCATTAAAGACTTCTCTAAGATTTCTAGGCCTCTTACCAACCTCTTCCAGAAGGATGTTCCTTTTGTTTTTGATGAGGATTGTGAGTAAGCTTTCGAAATACTTAAGAAGGCTTTGATAACCGCACCTATTGTTCAACCACCTGACTGGAACATGCCCTTTGAAATCATGTGTGACGCTAGTGATTATACTGTTGGTGCTATTCTAGGACAAAGAGTTGACAAGAAGTTGAATGTCATTTACTACGCTAGTAAAACTCTAGAGAGTGCCCAAAGAAACTATGCCACTACGGAGAAGGAATTTTTAGCAGTCGTGTTTGCATGTGAAAAGTTCAGATCTTACATAGTTGACTCCAAAGTCACTATTCACTCTGATCATGCTGATATTAAGTACCTCATGCAGAAGAAGGACGCTAAGCCTAGGCTGATCAGATGGGTTCTCCTGCTACAGGAATTTGATTTGCACATCGTTGACCGAAAAGGTGTTGATATCCCTGTAGCAGATAACTTTTCTAGGCTAGAGAATGTCCTTGATGACCCAGTACCTATTGATGACAGCTTTCCTGATGAGCAACTAAATGTCATCCGCACTTCATTTAGTGCATCGTGGTATGCCGATTATGCAAACTATATCGTAGCCAAGTACATACCACCCAGTTTCACCTATCAACAAAAGAAGAAATTCTTCTTTGATTTGAGACATTACTTTTGGGATGATCCTCAGCTTTATAAAGAAGGAGTAGATGGTGTTATTAGACGTTGTGTGCCTGAACATGAACAGGGACAAATCCTGCAGAAGTGTCATTCCGAAGCCTACGGAGGACACCATGCTGGAGATAGAACTGCCCATAAGGTATTGCAATCAGGTTTCTATTGGCCCACTCTCTTCAAGGATGCCAGTAAGTTTGTCTTGTCTTGTGACGAATGCCAAAGGATAGGGAACATCAATAAGCGTCAAGAGATGCCTATGAACTATTCACTTGTCATTGAACCATTTGATGTCTGGGGCTTTGATTATATGGGACCCTTCCCAAGTTCCAATGGGTACACTCACATCTTAGTTGCTGTGGATTAGGTTACCAAGTGGGTAGAAGCTATCCCCACTAAAAACGCTGATCACCACACCTCTATTAAGATGCTTAAAGAAGTCATATTCCCAAGATTTGGAGTCCCTAGATACTTGATTACTGATGGCGGTTCACACTTCATTCATGGTGTTTTCCGCAAGATGCTAGCTAAGTATGATGTCAACCATATAGTTGCATCTCCTTATCATCCTCAGTCTAGTGGTCAAGTGGACTTGAGTAATAGGGAGATCAAGTTGATCTTACAAAAGACCATCAATAGATCTCAAAAGAACTGGTCAAGCAAACTTGACGATGCACTATGGGCTTATAGGACTTCTTATAAGAATCCCATGGGCATGTCACCGTATAAAATGGTTTACGGTAAGGCCTGTCATTTACCTCTTGAGTTGGAACACAAAGCTTATTGGGGAATCAAACAGCTCAACTTTGATTTCAAACTTGCTGGTGAGAAGCAGTTGTTTGATATCAGCTCGTTAGATGAATGGAGAGCCCAGGCATACGGGAATGCTAAGTTGTTCAAGGAATAGCTTAAGAGATGGCACGACAAACGAATACATAAACGAGAGTTCAATGTAGGTGATTATGTCTTGCTATAAAATTCTCGTTTGAGATTCTTTGCAGGCAAGCTTCTCTCTAAATGGGAAGGTCCCTATGTTGTCGAGGAAGTATATTTTTCCGGTGCCATCAAAATCAATAACACGGAAGGAAATTTTCCTAGAGTGCTAAATGGGCAAAGAATCAAGCATTACATATCTGGTACTCCCATAAATGTTGAGACCAATATGATCAATGTCATAACTCCGCAGGAGTACATAAGGGATGTTTATCAGCCTGTTTCAGACCTTGAAAACGAAGATGTATCTATTTGGGCAAGAAATTGGACTCCGATACTTTTCCAATAGGAAATTTCCTCAGTTTTCGAATTTTTGGAAAATTAGAAAAATAAAAAGCAGTCCAGAGAGCGAACAAGGCAGCCACAAGGGCCCACTCCGCCACCACCCCCCTGGTGGCGGTGGGCAAGCTTGTGGGCAGCTCGTTTGCCTCCCGGACTCCGTTTTCTTGCGGAGGACTCCTTCTGGCCCAGAAAAAATCAATATATAGTCGCCCGAAGGTTTCGATCTCCATATCACGTAGTTTTCCTCTGTTTTCGTTTTGAGCTTGTTTCTACCGCATATCTAGATCATCATGACTTCCCCAAACGCTCCTAAGGACAAGATCTTCGAGAAGGTCATCAATCCCTACCTCACGGAAGTGCTGAAACACCCTCAATCTATCAAGATGAGCGAGGGGATGTTGCACATCCATGATGTTGAGGGGCCGAAGAAGACCGGGAGCGTGGAGATGAGGCTTGAAGCAATGGAGCAACAAGTCTTGAAGTGCCAAGGGATGGTGGAGCGTGGACTGAATGCCAACCACACGATGATCACGGAGTTCACTAGCAATCACAAGATGGATGCCATTGATATTGGGAAACACCTCTCCAGGCTCTACGATAGGGTTGACCAACTTCAGTGCCAGATCTATGACCTGCAGAATCAAAACTGTGAGTATGAGTACAGATTTAAATCAATAAGGTTGGCTGCAGATTTGAGGATTCCGGCGACTCGTTCATCCTGCCATGATGGAGCACCTATGCCTTGGAAGACGGAGGATCAGACTACTCCAACAACACCAGCATCACCACCAAAGGAAGACAACTAAGCATTGGTATGGGCAATCCCCTTGGCTTCTGCCAAGCTTGGGGGAGTTGCCCTGGTATCCTATCACCTTTATATCTTTTGCTTTTACCTTTGTTTTAATTCTTTCCTTTTCAGTTTTTATTTCTTCTTTTAGAGGAATACGTCTTTAGTTTTTAGTTTGAGTCTTTTGCTTTTGTCTCTCCGCCGTTGTATTCGAGCTTACGAGCTATATAATAAAGAGTGTCTTAGTCAAGGGCTTTGCTTTGTGCCATGATCAAAAGTATGAAAGATCATGAGACGATCTTATGGAAAGTGATAACTTCACTTATGTCAAGTATGATGATTGAAATTTGTTGAGAATAAATCAACATAGACTTCAGCCATTGTTGCAATTAATAAGAAGTAATAAGGAAAGAGAGGTTCCCATATAAATATATCACCTTAGACACCTTTTACAATTGTGAGCACTCACCAAACTATTACATGCCTAGGAGTAGATGTTGGACAAGGAAGACAACATAATGAATTGTGTTTGCTTGGTTCCAAACAATGTTATATGATTAGAGATCCCTTAGCATGTGACGATTGCTTCCACCTTATTTTAGCCAAAACTCCCGCACCAAGTAGAGATACTACTTGTGCATCCATAAACCTCCAACCAGTTTTGCCTTGAGAGTCCACCATACCTACCTATGGATTGAATAAGATCCTTCAAGTAAGTTGTCATCGGTGCAAGCAATAAAAATTTCTCTCTAATATGTATGATCTATTAGTGTGTGGAAAATAAGCTTTGTATGAACCTGTGATGAGGAACACATAAAAGCGACAGACTGCATAATAAAGTTCTTTATGACAGGAGGCAATATAAAGTGACGTTCCTCCGCACTAAGAGGACACACATTCAAACCTCAAAAGCGCATGACAACCTCTGCTTCCCTCTGCGAAGGGCCTATATTGTACCTTTACTTTTTACCCTTGTAAGAGTCATGGTGATAATCACCAATTCCCTTTTTGCCTTTGTCGCGGCTACCGTCACATGTTTGGGAAAGATCTATATTCATATATCAACTTGGAGTTGAGTACTTATGCTTTATTGTTGTTGACTTTACCCTTGAGGTAAATGGTTGGGAGGCAAAACTATAAGCCCCTATCTTCCTTTGTGTCCAGCTCAAACTTTGACACCATGAGTACCACGTGAGTTGTAACAATTGTGGAAAACAAAAGAGATGATTGAGTATGTGGGTTTCCCTTACAAGTTCTTATTTGACTCTTTCTGATGTTGTGATAAATTGCAATTGCTTCAATGACTATGGACTATTGTTGGTACTTCTCGGTAAGGTTTTTGCTTCATGCTTTGCTTTGTGAAGAAATTGTTACTTTCCCATAAGAATATTTATGATATATTGTTGTTCTATGTGTGATCATGATGCCCTCATTTCCGTATTATGTTTTATCGACACCTTCGTCCCTCAACATATGGACATGTTTATGGAACTTGGTTTTCGCTTGAGGACAAGCGAGGTCTAAGCTTGGGGGAGTTGATACGTCCATTTTGCATCATGCTTTCATGTTGATATTTATTGCTTTTTGGGCTGTTATATTACTTGTGGTACCATATTTATGTACTTTCTCTCTTATTTTGCAAGGATTATTTAAAGCGGGAGAATTCAGGCAGCTGGAATTCTCGACTTGAAAAGGAGCAAATCCTAGTCCACTATTCTGCACATCTCCAAATACCCTGAAAATTTACATGGATTGTTTCTAGAATATATTAAAAATACTGGACGAAAGAACTACCGGAGGGGGGCCACCAGGGCCCCACAAGCCCCCACTCTGCCACCACCCCCCTGGTGGTGGTGGACAAGCTTGTGAGCTGCCTGAAGGCCCACTAGCCCCCCTCTTTTGCTATATGAAGCGTCCTGGTCTGGAAAAAAAATCAATCGGGAGCTTTTTCGTGGTTTCGCCGCCGCCACGAGGCGGAAGTTGAGCAGATCCAATCTAGAGCTCCGGTAGGACGATTCTCCCGGAGGGGGAAATCGTCGCCATCGTCATCACCAACACTCCTCTCGTCGGAGGGGAGGCATCTTCATCAACATCTTCATCAGCACCATCTCCTCTGCAATCCCTAGTTCATCTCTTGTAACCAATCTTCATCTCGCGACTCCGATTGGTACTTGTAAGGTTGCTAGTAGTGTTGATTACTCTTTGTAGTTGATGCAAGTTTGATTACTTGGTGGAAGAGTTTATGTTCAGATCCTTGATGATATTCATTACACCTCTGGTCATGATTATGATTATGTCTTGTGAGTAGTTCTTTTGTTCCTGAGGACATGGGATAAGTCATGTTAATAATAGTCATGTGAATTTGATATTCGTTTGGTATTTTGATATGTTGTATGTTGTCTTTTCCTCTAGTGGTGTTATGTGAACGTCGACTACATAACACTTCACCATATTTGGGCCTATAGGAAGGCATTGGGAAGTAGTAAGTAGATGATGGGTTGCTGGAGTGACAGAAGCTTAAACCCCAGTCTATGCGTTGCTTCGTGAGGGGCTGATTTGGATCCACTAGTTTAATGCTATGGTTAGACTTTGTCTTAATTCTTCTTTTGTAGTTGTGGATTCTTGCGAGAGAGGTTAATCATAAGTGGGATGCTTGTCCAAGTAAGGGCAGTACCCAAGCTCCGGTCCACCCACATATCAAACTATCAAAGTAACGAACGCGAATCATATGAACATGATGAAACTAGCATGACAGAAATTTCCGTGTGTCCTCGGGAGCGTTTTTCCTCCTATTAGACTTTGTTCAGGCTTGTCCCTTGCTACAAAAGGGATTGGGCCACTTGCTGCACCGTTGCTACTACTTGTTACTTGTTACTTTTTGCTCGCTACATTTCACCTCGCTACACAATCACTTGTTACCGCTACTTTCAGTGCTTGCAGTTATAACCTTGCTAAAATCCGTTTATCAGAGCCTTCTGCTCCTCGTTGGGTTCGACACTCTTACTTCTCGAAAGGACAACGATTGATCCCCTATACTTGTGGGTCATCACCCCCTAAATAGGAAAGGACCGCATCTTAGTCGTTACAAGTTGGTAATCAGAGCCTTACGACCATAGGAGCCTTTGTGTGATCGTACTTGGCCGAGTCGTGTTTAGTAAAATGTTTTGAGTCTTAGTTATATCGGAGAGTAGGTTTCTTTTTTCTCCTCTTCCATGCTCTGGTGAGGTTCTCGTCTTAGGAAATCTTAATTCTACTCCTCTTCTTGCTCATTTTTTAGGATCACACGGGTATTTTGAAATCTATATGATATCAATGTGACGGAGTTCTGTCTTGGTGCCTCCTGTCTGCCTTGATTTCTTCCGGGGAGTTGAGCTCCAGGGGATTCTTGTGCAGATCGCCATCATTCAGATTTCTGAGTATCTCAGAATGAAGGATGTTCGTAATTGCTTCAATACTAGTAGTGGCGAGATAACCCCGATGTCCCCAGTACTGGTGCAGATTGTTCGGGAGTACTGCCATACTTTGTATCGTTGTGATCACGAGGGTCTGTAGTAGATGAAGGTCCGAGATTCTGGTTATGTGTTGACGGATGTGATACATTGGACGGGTTAGTATAGGAGTTGTGTGAAATATTACTCCTTGTATCCGTCTACGAGATTGCATGACAAGATATTTCGAGAATTCATAGGTGGGATATCAAGTAGTGACTTATAGGAAAATCTTCCTACAGATGCATGTTGTGAGGTTGGGATTCGACATTCAGTGGGTACGATTGTTCACGGTCGTCTTACAACGGTTCTCATTGTGTCTTAAAGAGTCCTTGTAGCTTGCTACGACTCAGGGATGCTTCGTAAGTCATGTGCACTACCTTGCACAGGATGGCTACTGTAAATTCGAGCCCGTGCGATCGTATCCACGAAGATATCGGATGAAATCTCGATCATACGTTTGTTCCGAGCAGTTCTAGCTCATACTTCGTTTGCAAGTGGTCTTAATCAGAATTTTGTCGACAGTCACTTTGAGGAAGCATTCTTACTATTTTGTTCGAGTGCAATTACTATATTCCTGTTTAGATATTCCTGCCTTTTGATTCAGCTTTACCTTCAATATTATTCTGTGGGCTAATGTGTTGTCCGTCTTCAGGATGGCTCCACCAACTCGTCAGAATCCAGGCCGTGAGGGTGCTGAGATGCCGCCACCACCCCCTCTACCACCTCCTCTGCCACCGCCTCCTCCTGTAGAGGCTTGGCAAGCGGTGATGGCTGCTACAAATGCAAACACTCAGATGCTGATCCAGCTATTGCAAGAGAGGACTAATCAGCAGCAAGGCAACTTCAACCATGGGGGTAATCAGTTTTCTACTCTGAGTTAATTCCTGGCAAATCAGGCGAAGACCTTCACGTCGTGTGATCAGCCGTTTGACCTGCGCCAGAAGAATGCTAAAAGCACTCCCCAGTAATGAGACTAGAAGAATGTTGTTGATGGCCTACCAGCGCGTGGGTTCGCAGCAGTTTTCGAGGGTAGAGTATTCGACCCAAATTTGTAGGTAAGCCAGTCAGGAGGTGAGAGTATACTCTCAAGTATTAGCAGCTGAATTTGTCGGATTCAACCACACCTGAAATATTAGTATCTGCAAGCATAGTAGTAACATCAAAGTAACGAGTAACGACACTGTAATGAGCAATAGCAGTGGCAAGGAACAGCAGTAGTGACAACAATAGCAAGTAGCAACAGTAGCAAGCGACAGTAGTAGCAACAGTAGTAGCAGAGCAAGACAAGTAACAGCAGTTGCAACGGTAGTAGCAGCAGCAGAGCAAGACAAGTAACAGTAGTAGCAGCAGCAGAGCAAGACAAGTAACAACAACAGTAGGATGAACTCGTAGACAATGGGTCGGTGATTTGTTTGGATGATATTCATCATGCAAGAGCTATAACACGGAGAGATATGTGGCTAGCTCCCGTTCGTCAATGTGATGTAGGCATGCATTCCGTGTGTCGTCATACGTGCTTAGGGAAAAGAACTTGCATGACATCTATTGTCCATCCCTCCCGTGGCAGCGGGGTCCAAAAGGAAACTACGGGATATGAAGGTTCTCCTTTTAATAAAGAACCGGACCAACGCATTAGCACTTGGTGAACACATGAACTCCTCAAACTATGGTCATCACCGGTAGTGGTTCCGGTTATTGTCACTCCGGGGTTGCCGGATCATAACACATAGTAGGTTACTACAACATGCAAGATCGGATCTAAAACACACATATATTGGTGACAACATAAAAATTTCAGATCTGAAATCATGGCACTCGGGCCCTAGTGACAAGCATTAAGCATGGCAAAGTAGTAGCAACATCAAATCACGGAACATAGTGGATACTAGGGATCAATCCCCATCAAAACTAACTCGATTAAATGATAGATCTCATCCTACTCATCACCGCCCAGCGAGCCTACGAATAGATTACTCACGAACGACGAAGAGCTTCATGTAATTGGAGAGGGAAGAAGGTTGATGATGACGATGGCGACGATTTCCCCTCTCCGGAGCCCAAGACGGACTCCAGATCTACCTTCCAGATGAAGAACAAGAGGTGGCGGCGCCTCCGTATCGAAAACGCGATGAAAACTTCTCTTTTTATTTTTTCTGGGACGAAAGGCAACTTATAGAGCTGGAGTTGGGGGCGGCAGATGCCTGTGGGCCCCACAAGCCTGCCCACCGCCACCAGGGGGGTGGTGGCGGAGCAGGGGCTTGTGGCCCACTCGCCCACCCCCTGAGGTGGAACTTGGCGCAGATATTTTTGATATTTTCCAAAACTGCTCCCCGTAAATTTTCAGGACGTTTGGAGAACTTTGATTTCTTAACAAAAATAACACCAAGGCATTTCTGTTGAAAACTGCGTCAGTCCAGGTTAGTTCCATTCAAATCATGCAAATTATAGTCCAAAACAAGGGCAAAAGAGTTTGGAAAAGTAGATACGTTGGAGACGTATCACGCGCGATGACACAATCCGTCTGTTTTCTTTGAATGAGAAGGGTGAGATCTCTCCAATTTCGCAAGTCCCAGTGGTCTGCGAATATGAAGATGTTTTTCCGGAAGAACTGCCAGGAATGCCCCCGCACCGAGAAGTTGAGTTCGTAATTGAGCCTGAACCGGGTACTGAGCCTGTGTGCAAACATCCGTACAAATTGGGTCCAGAAGAGCTTAAGGAGCTAAAGAGATAACTCGATGAGCAGGAGCGTCTAGGTCTAATCAGACCAAGATCTTCACCTTGGTGCTGTGGTGTTCTTTTTATCAACAAGAAGGATGGCACGGACCGATTGTGTGTCGATTACCGTCCATTGAATAAGAAGACAATCAGAAACAAGTATCCACTTCCTAACATCAATGAGTTGTTCGAGCAATTGAAAGCGGTTAAGGTCTTCTCCAAGCTCGATCTCAGGATGGGTTATCATCAGATTCGCATTCGCGAAGAGGATATTCCAAAGACTGCTTTCAGGACAAGCTTTGGCTTATATGAGTATATAGTGATGCCTTTTGGTCTGGCAAATGCTCCACCGACCTTTTGTCGAATGATGAATTATATCTTCTCCCCGTTCAAGAATGAATTCATCTTGCTGTATCTTGATGATATTCTGGTCTTTTCGGAAACTAAGGAAGAGCATGAAGAACATCTCAGGCTGGTGCTTGATAAGCTGACAGAGCATAAGTTCTATGCTAATTTTTCCAAATGTGAGTTCTGGTTGAAAGAAATTGTCTACCTTGGGCACATCATCTCTGCCGAGGGCATCAAAGTTGATTCGTCGAAGGTGCAGGCCATTGTTGAGTGGGAGCCTCCGCAAAATATGAAGCAACTTTGAAGCTTTCTCGGGCTTGCAAGCTATTATAGAAGATTCGTTGAGAACTTCTCAAAGATTGCTAAGCCTCTCTCAAGTTTTCTTCAGAAGGGTGTGAAGTATGTCTGGTCTCCAGAGTGTAAGTTGGCTTTCGGCACACTCAATAAGAAGCTCACTTCTACTCCAGTCTTGGTTCCTCCTCATGACTCCTAACCTTACCAAGTGTTCTGCGACGCCTCTCTTCAAGGTATTGGTGCTGTGTTGATGCAAGACCAGAAAGTGGTAGCTTATACCTCGAGGCAGTTGAAGCCAACGAGAAGAATTACCCCACTCATGATCTTGAGTTGGCGGCAGTGGTACATGCTCTGATGACTTGGAGACACCTATTGTTGGAACGAAAGGTTGATGTGTTCACCGATCACAAGAGTCTCAAGTACATCTTCACCCAGCCTAACCTCAATCTTCGGCAAACTCGTTCGGTGGAAATGCTCCAATATTTTAATCCGAGTGTTGAGTACACTCCATGCAAAGCTAATGTCGTGGCAGATGCTTTGAGCAGGAAGGCTTACTGCAATAGTCTCATTCTGAAGCATCTTCAGCCTGACCTTTGTGAATCTTTCAGGAAGCTCAACCTTGAGTTAGTACCTCAGGGATTTCTTGCAAATCTTCAGATCTCTTGTACCTTGGAAGACCAGGTCCGAGCAGCGCAACTTCTTGATGCAATGGTGAAGAAAGTTAAGATTGGCTTGGCAAAGGGAGTTCCCAAATATAAGTGCTTCAGTGTTGATGCCAGAGATACATTATTCTTTGAGGATCGTCTAGTCGTTCCGAAAGGTGATCTCAGAAAGGTTATCATGGAAGAAGCTCATAACTCTCTGCTCTCAATACATCCAGGAAGTTCCAAGATGTATCAGGACTTGAAACAGACCTTCTAGTGGACTTGCATGAAGCGTGAGATTGCTTAGTTCGTAAATGAATGTGATGTATGTCGAAGGGTGACAACAGAGCATCAACGTCCAGCAGGTCTTTTGCATCCATTGCCCATTCCCGAGTGGAAGTTCGACCATATTGAGATGGATTTCGTCACCGGGTTTCCGAAGTCCAAGAAGGGTAACGATGCCATCTTCGTCGTCATCGACAAGTTGAGCAAAGTAGCTCATTTTCTTCCAGACAAGGAATGCATCTCGGCAGCTCAGCTTGCAGAGCTGTACACTTCAAGGATAATATCTCTGCATGGCATGCCTATGTTGATTTCTTCGGATCGCGGAAGTATCTTCACTTCCAAGTTCTGGGACTCTTTTCAGTCTGCGATGGGTATGAAGATACGATTCAGCACAACTTTTCATCCTCACACTAGTGGGCAAGTGGAGAGAGTCAATCAGGTCCTTGAGGATATGCTGAGAGCCTGTGTCATTTCTTTTGGCATGAAGTGGGAAGACTGCCTACATTTCGCTGAGTTCTCGTATAACAACAGTTATCAAGCTAGTTCAGGCAAAGCTCCGTTTGAGATTCTCTATGACAGGAAGTGTCGTACCCCGCTCAACTGGTCCGAGACCGGCGAGCGTTAGATACTTGGGAATGACTTGATCGAAGAAGCAGAAGAGATGTGTCGGGTCATTTGGGATAATCTCAGAGCAGCGCAGTCCCGTCAAAAGAGCTACTATGATAGCAAGCATCATGACATGTCGTATGAGCTCGATGACTTCGTATATCTCAAAGTGTCTCCTATGAAGGGCACACATCGCTTTGGCATCAAAGGCAAGCTTGCTCCTCGTTTTGCTGGTCCTTTCAGAGTTGTTGGAAAGAGAGGCGACCTTGCGTATCAACTTGAGCTCCCTTCAAACTTCGCAAATATGCATGACGTGTTCCATGTCTCTCAGCTTCGGAGATGCTTCAAGACTCCCGAGCGCATAGTTGATCTTCAAGATATCGACCTTCAACCCAACCTATCCTATCCTGAGCATCTAGTTGCAGTTCTCGAGACGACCGAGCGCAAGACCCGCAACAAGTTAATCAAGTTTTTCAAGGTGAAGTGGTCACATCATTCCGATAAAGAGGCCACTTGGGAACGCGAGGATCACCTCCGTTCCGAATTCCCAGAGTTCTTTAAGTCCTTCATCTCGGGACGAGATCTTCTTGTAGTGTGGGAGAGTTTGTAATGCCCCAAGTGCAACATTGCCATATTTGGAACCTTGGCATGTTTGGATCCTTGATGTCATGCATATGGAGTTGTCATTTCATGTGACTTATATCTTGTATTCCGTTTGCATCATGCCATCCATAGCATTCATCCATGCTTGTGTGTTGTGGTGTTGATCTTATGTGTGATTGTAATGGGTATGTGGTGTGTGAAGTGATGTGCAAAGAGTGGCTTCCAACTTTGCCTCTTTATCCAAAAGCTAGGTTTCAACTAAACCTTTTCTTCTTATTTTTCTTAAGTTCAAGTTTTACTTGCTCTACCCCTGTTTGAAAAAATGTAGATCATTTAGAGTATTTTTTGGTGGTTGTGGTGCTATGTCTAAGGTGTTTTAAAACTATGTTTAAGTGGGGTTTTTATTCACAAAAGAGATTATATAATTCTTTTTTTGTAAATATTTCTTTGATCCAAAAATCCTCTTTTCATTTTATTTAAATAGGTCATAATTCCCTTATGACCAGGGTCATTTTTATTTTATTTTTGGAGCCATAGAATTACCTAGGAGTTTAATGGTTGCTGGTTTTTGTTTTTAAATGGAAAACCCATTGGGTTTTCTTTCTTTTATTTGGCACCACCCGAGTGGGCTTACTCCCCTCGCCGGACCAGCTTCTTCTTTCCCTCGCGCGCAGCAACCCAACTCCCGCGTCCGTTGTCCTCCTCCTTTCTAGCGAGGCACCGGCCCCACGTGCCAGCCTCTCTCTCTCTCGTTCCCCTTTCCACCGTTGCTCCTCCTCGACGCACATGGGCGCCGGCAGCGCGTCCCTCTCCTCCTCCTTCTATAAAGCCCCCTCGATGTCTGGGCCTCTAGGGTTCCTCCTAGCCGCCGCCACCTCCTTTCCATCTTCCTCCTCCCTCTCCCTGGCGTCGCCAAGAGGCGGCCCGAGCTCCTCCTCTGCCATGGACGACCCCTGTTGAGGTCGCCGTCGTCGGTACAGTCCCTCTTCTTCCTCTCCAATAGATCCAGAAGCACGCGGAGTACCAGGGGAGTCCGTTCCGACAACTAGGAGACGTAGATCGCCTCTGCTTCCTCGGCGTCAACGACGACGACCCCTTCTTCCTCCTCTACTCCGACGACTGCTTCCGCAACGTCTTCTTCCTCGTCGACCCCTTCTTCCTCTCCGTCAAGCGCGTCCTCCTCGGTGAGTGGGTAAGCAGCCGATCTCCTCCCGTTCCCCTATCAGTAAGATCTCGCCTAGAGCCGTATATGCACGCCGTGGTTCCTCTCTCTCGCCTGCGCCGCCGTGTACGTGGATAGGTCGCCACAAGTGGCCCTCTCATGGGTCTTAGGTGTGAAATGGATCCGCCGCGAGTCCCTCTTCCTCCCCGCGGGTGGCCGTAGTTCAATTTGTAGCATAGCGTCGCCAGCGTCCGTCCCCTATTCCGGCCGCCGTGTGCTGTAGAAGTAGCAGAGAAGCTTACCTAAGAGGATTACCTCCCCTTCTCCAGTAAGCTTCATACGTCTAGCAGAGTGGTAGGAGGTGTTTTGGCGCAGCAGTAGGTCGTGGGTTCGATCCCAGTGGCGCCCCCCTTTTTAATTGTTGTGTTTTGGATCAGTAGCTCGAAGGGAAACATACCCTGTTTCCTCTCCCCTCTCTATCGAGCCCAGGGGCATTAGTGAAATGGTAGTGTAGGTGTGCTTGGTTTAGCTGGTCCTGAGTTCGAACCAAAGACTCCTGATGACCCACAAGTATCAGGGATCAATCGTAGTCGTTTCGATAAGTAAGAGTGTCGAACCCAACGAGGAGAAGAAGGATCTGACAAGTGGTTTTCAGCAAGGTAAAATCTGCAGTCACTGAAATTGTCGGTAACAAGTGATTATGTGGTGAGATGATTCGTAGGAAGCAAAAAGTAACGAAAGTAGCAACGATGCAACAAAGTGGCCCAATCCCTTTTGTAGCAAGGGACAAGCCTGGACAAAGTCTTATAGGAGGAAAAACACTCCCGAGGACACGCGGGAATTTCTGTCATGCTAGTTTTCATCATGTTCATATGATTCGCGTTCGTTACTTTGATAGTTTGATATGTGGGTGGACCGACGCTTGGGTACTGCCCTTACTTGGACAAGCATCCCACTTATGATTAACCCCTCTCGCAAGCATTCCCAACTACGAAAGAAGAATTAAGACAAAGTCTAACCATATCATTAAACTACTGGATCCAAATCATCCCCTTACGAAGCAACACATAAACTAGGGTTTAAGCTTCTGTCACTCTAGCAACCCATCATCTACTTACTGCTTCCCAATGCCGTCCTCTAGGCCCAAATAATGGTGAAGTGTTATGTAGTCGACATTCACATAACACCACTAGAGGAAAAACAACATATAACATATCAAATTACCGAACGAATACCAAATTCACATGACTACTATTAGCATGACTTATCCCATGTCCTCAGGAACAAAAGTAACTACTCACAAAGCATAATCATATTCATGACCAGAGAGGTAATGCGTAGAATCAAGGATCTAAACATAAACTCTTCCACCAAGTAATCCAACTAGCATCAACTACAAAGAGTAATCAACACTACTAGCAACCTTACAAGTACCAATCGGAGTCGCGAGACGGAGATTGGTTACAAGTGATGAATTAGGGTTTGGAGATGAGATGGTGCTGATGAAGATGTTGATGGTGACGAGTCCCCTCCGATGAGAGGAGTGTTGGTGATGACGATGGCAACTATTCCCCCCTCCGAGAGGGAAGTTCCCCCGGCAGGATCGTCCTCTCGGAGCTCTAGATTGGTTCTGCTTAAGTTCCGCCTCGTGGCAGCGACGAAACCATGAAAAAGCTCCTCCCTCATTTTTTCCAGGATGAAACCCTTCATATAGCAAAAGAGGGGGGCAAGTGGGCCAGCAGGTTGCCCACAAGCCCTCATGGCGCGACCTGGGGGGTGGGTGGGGTGGCCGCGCCGTGCAGGCTTGTGGCCAACCCCGTGCGCCCTTGTGGCACTTCTTTGGCCTAGTATTTTTTATAAATCCAAAAAAAATCCTCTTTGATTTTTACGACGTTTGGAGTTGCGCAGAATAGGTATCTCAACTTTGCTCCACTTTTAGGCCAGAATTCCAGTTGCCGGATTTCTCCCTCTTCATGTAAACCTTGCAAAATAAGAGAGAAAAGGCATAAGAATTATACTGTGAAGTGAAATAACAGCCAAAGAAGCGATAAATACCAACATGAAAGCATGATGCGAAATGGACGTATCAACTCCCCCAAGCTTAGACCTTGCTTGTCCTCAAGCGAAAGCCTAGCTCAATAAATATGTCCACATGTTTAGGGAGAGAGGTGTCGACAAAACAAGATATGAACATGCATGCATCATGATCAAGATCAGAACAACAATACCAACATATAATCTCTCATGCTAAAGTGATAATTTCTTCACAAAGTAAAGCATGGATTAAAAACCTTACCCAGAAGTAACAACCGATAGCCTTTAGTCACTGAAGCAATTGCAATTTATCACAATATCAAAAAGTGTCAAATAAGAGCTTGTAAAGCAAATCCACATACTCAATCATTCTTTCGTTCTCTACAATTGCTACAACTCACGTGGTACTCATGAGATCAAAGTTTCAGCTGGACATAGAGAAAGATAGGGTCTTACAGTTTTGCCTCCCAACTGCTTACCTCAAGGGTAATATGAACAATAATAATTCATGAATACTTACCTCCAAGTTGACATATGAATATAGATCTTTCCCTAGCATATGACGTTAGCCAAGATAAAGGCGAAATAAGGAATTGGTGAAGATCACCATGACTCTTTCAGGGACAAAAAGTAAAGGTACAAGATAGGCCCTTCGCAGAGGGAAGCACAGGTTTTCATGCGCTTTTCAGGTTTGGATGCGTGTCCTCTTAGTGCGGAGGAACGTCACTTTATATTGCCTCATGTGATAAAGAACTTTATTATGTAGTCTGTCGCTTTAATGTCTTCCTCATCACAGGTTCGTACAAAGCTTATTTTCCACAGACTAATAGATCATACATATTAGAGAGAAATTTTTATTGCTTGCACCGATGACAACTTACTTGAGGGATCTTATTCAATCCATAGGTAGGTATGGTGGACACTCATGGCAAAACTGGTTTGAAGGTTTATGGATGCACAAGTAGTATCTCTACTTGGTGCGGGAGGTTTTGGCTAATATGAGGTGGAAGCAATCGTCACATGCTAAGGGATCTCAAATCGTATAACATTGTTCGGAGCCAAGCAAACACAATTCATTATGTTGTCTTCCTTGTCCAACATCTACTTCTAGGCATGTAATAGTTTAGTGAGTGTTCACAATCTTAGATGGTGTTAGAGATGATATATTTATATGTGAACCTCTCCTTCTTTATCACTTCCTATTAATTGCAACAATGACGAAGGTCTATGTTTGCCTACCCTCAACAAGTTTCAATTCTCATTCTTTTTATATGTCAAGCCATCACCTCCCATAAGATCATTACATGATCTTTCATGATTTTGTTCTATTCTCACTCTTTTGATCATGGCAAGAGGCAAAGCCCTTCAACTAAGACACTCTTTATTATATGGCTCACGAGCTATAATACATCGGGGGTGACACAAAGCAAAACTCAAGACTAAAACACTAAGACTTTTAAACTACTAGAGAAAAAGAAAGAAAACTGAAAAGGAACAAACTAAAACAAAGGTAAAGGAAAAAGATGTCATGGTGATACGATACCGGGGCAACTCCCCCAAGATTGGCACAAGCCAAGGGGATTGCCCATACCAATGCTCAGTTGTCTTCCTTTGGTGGTGATGGTGGTGGAGTTGTTGCAATCTTTGACTCCAAGGGGGCCATTAATCTTTGATTTATACCTTGGAGATCTGCAATATGTTTTTCCAGCAAAACAACTTCACGAGTGAGACAAGTATTGCGAGCACGAGTTGTTTCACAAAACCTCAAGAGTTCAATCAAAGATGGAGACAGTAGGTGGAGGTAGGGTTGGAGGAAATCCACTTCTTCAACTTCTTCCTTGTTGAGCACAGATTGCACTTCATCCCATGCCTGATCCTTCTCCTTAACTTTGCCCTTGGTTTCTTTAGGTAGCACTAGTAGAAAAAGGGCCTTTTGTCCCGGTTCATAAGGGCCTTCTGTCCCGGTTTTGGAACCGGGACAAAAAGGTCGTTACTAATGCCCTTTGCCTTTAGTCCCGGTTCTTACATGAACCGGGACAGGTGGGCCTCCACGTGGCCACTGCGGCCAGGCCAGGCAGGGGGGCCTTTAGTCTCGGTTGATGACACCAACCGGGACCAAAAGGCATCCACGCGTCAGCACCTGGCTGGAGCTCAGTTTTTTTAAAGGGGCTGGTTTAGGGGTTCATTTAGGTTGTTATTAGCTAGCTAATAGAGAAAAGTGTCCTCTCTTATATATCTCCGTGCTTGGTCATCCGTCGTGCTTTGTCGAACATATTTACAAAATGTAGACACGAGTTACATGCACATATATGCATATTTTTTACACTATATCATTTCATATCATTTTCGTCGAATGGCAATAGTATTCTAATCGATCGTATAACAACTCATCATCAACTTAATCATATACCAAGTTATCATATGATACATATAAAATAAAACAGAGAAATATTATAATATATATATAGTCATCATATGCATCATGCATCCTAATTAATCGATCATGTCAAGTAATAATATAAACTAGAAAAACTTGTCTCTCATAAGACCTAGTCCTCGCTCTTAGATATAATGTCATAAAACAGAATAAGACCTATGGCTCCATGATGAATCACAAAGATCCAACGGTCTATAGCTTGTGGCTTGCGAACCTTCTTTATTTCTCTCCATGCTTCAATTTGGACTCTTTTTTATCTTGATTTGAAGTTAATCAAGTATGGAGCATAGAACTCAGCCCTCAGCGGGCTTCTAATTCTTATTTGACCTTCTGGGTCCATTAACGGAGGCACTACATCATGTGGCAGTTGCTGTTGAAGAATATAATAATAACCTAGTTAGCAATGTAATCAACACCATTTATGCAATAGTGGAGCGTACTTAATTAGGAAACTCTTACCAAGACATTTCGAGAATGTCATTTGGACTGATCCTATGCACTAGTGGCATGTAAAATGAATAATTTTGGCCAATTTTAAAATGATACGGGAAGGTATCCCTAGATGCCAGAACACCAGCAACAAGAAAGTGGAGAAGATCATCCTTCTCATTCCAAGTTAGATGTGATCCATACGTGTAGTGTGTCGTGTTAATTAATTTTCGTAATTCAGTCCAAGCAACGAAATAAGCTGTAAATTATAACTTAGCAAATTTAGTATATAGATGAACACCAAGTATTTCGAAATATAAATGCAAATTACTTCACATGGAGGTAAAACAGGAAGCATATCATCGACAACCACCCAAATTTTGTAATAATTTAATGTTTCAAAAATACTTAGAAATTTTGTAATTGTCCACAAGATGTGGGCATTATATAAACCATTCAAAACGACCACGTGTGCTACGATCATTCAAAGAACAATTTGGGTTGTTGTTGTTGTTTGTACAACATGTAACATGATATAATTATAACTATGGCCCAATAACTAGGAACCTGCAACATGTGGCCAAAGTTTTAATAGACGATGAACACCACATGACGTGTAAATTGCGAGAGGAAAACAGGTTGACTACACCAACTATTTATAAATATAAATGCAAATTACTTGACAAATATGGTTGAGAACTCAGATGAAGGTAAAACAGGAAGCATATCCTCGACAACCACCCAAATGTCGATGTTGTCTGGCATATTATCTTCAGGACGAAGATCGAAGGTGATTTCCATTCCCTTCTGAAATCCATATGCCTTGCAAAGATCTTCCCACTTTGGGCACCCAAATTCTGTTTGAAAAACTGAATGAAATACTTGGATAACAAATGTGTGACCATGTATAGTCCTCAGCTTAGCGCTCCTCGTCTCAATTCTCTCGTGGTCTTTGAAACCGAGCCTATCCAACACATATCTTCTTGCATGGCAAGGGAGGTACATATCGCCGTTCTCGTCAAGCTTCATGCTGAAGAACCTATCGTCTCCCAGGTGAGGCATGTCGCACATACCCCGAGAGTCGCCGCAATATTCACACTCCCAATATCCATCGTCACACAGTTCCTGTTTTAATGTGGTAAATGTGTGTAAACAACAATATAATTGTGACACACTATATATATCGAAAGAATTGAACATCTATATATAATAACTCTTCATGCTTGCATCATGCATCATCATATATAACAACAAGTCCTACTAATTAATCATCATCATACATAGTTAAATAAAGTGTGTCACGATTATATATAACAACAAGTCGACGTCGATGCGAGAACTACTTCTATATATAGTTAAATAAAGTAGTTTTATTGATCAAATCAACTAGTTCAACTACTAAGCACTTGCTATAAATAAATAAATTAGTACTTACTAAAAACAAACTACTTCTATATATAGTAAAATAAAATAGTTTATTAAATCAACTAGCTAGTTCAACTATATATGAAGCACTTACTATAAATAAAATAAAGTAGTACTTACTAAAAATAAACTAGTTTAACTATAGTTCTATTATTTTTCTAACTAATTATATTAAACACTTTCTCTTCTTATTTTTTCCTTTTTCCTGTATTCTAAATATGAACATATTCATAAATGACTTTGATCATGCACAATTTTCCGATACATACACAATATGAACATATACATAAATTGACAAAGAAAATACTATGAACAAAAAAATCATTCAAATTCTATGAACAAAATTACAACAGAAAAAAATCATAGAATTTCTATGAAGTGAAAAAATCATAAAAATTTGACATATTCGGTCTTTGCACATATATTAGCGAAAAAATAGCGCGCTACAAAATATAGCGAGGCCCTTCTCCAAATGCTACACAAGTTATAGAGCGCTAATAATGTGCTATATTTCAAAATAGCGTTTGCAAAAAAAAATCCATAAATAAAGTATTTAAGTACTTTTTTGCGGGATAAGTATTGAAGTACCTTGAGACACAATAATAGAGAAACATAATCTAGCCAGAAGCATAAATTTTAAATTAAATCTCAAATTGTAGTCAATTTATTTAATATATCAACCATAAAAATTGAGCAGCCTAAATCTATATCATGCATGGACCATAAAGTAAACCTGTGCTGACCTACATCTACTCTGAAGATTGATCCGGTACCTCACTTAACATACAAAGAGCACCGGACCTATCTGAGTTGACCTTATTTAAAAAAAAAATCTTTGCTCACGGAGACGGCGACGGCAACGACGCGGGGCGGGGCGGCGCGGGAGGGCGTCGGGGCGGGGCGGCGCGGGACGGCGTCGGGGCGGCGCGGGGTGGCGTGGGACGGCGTCGGGGCGGGGCGGCGCGGGACGGTGTCGGTTCGTGCCTAGAACCGGGACAAATGGGTCCACACGAACCGGGACCAATGCCCACGAGGCCCCTGCCGGCCCGTGGGCTAATGAACCGGGACTATTGCCCCCCATGGGTCCCGGTTCGTGAAGAACCGGGACTAATGGGCTGGCCAGGCCCGAACCAAAGCCCTATTTTCTACTAGTGTAGCCTTTCCTTAGCCTCCATGACCTCCATCCTTTTCAGATCAGCATGAACTTCTCCATAGATTTGACGGACATTGTTCTCCCCCACAGATTCCTGGGACGATATCTTGACATAGATCTGCGACAGAAAAAAGGCTCGAAACGAAAAACATAGGAAATCTGCGTGATGCAGGGATCAGACCAAACGGGAGTATATATAATGATTTGTTTCAGACCAGAAGGAGTACCCTGCACGAAAACGGAGTCCGGGAGGCGTACGAGGTGGCCACAAGCCCTCACAGCGCGGCCAGGGGGTGGGCCCGTGCCGTGCAAGCTTGTCGCATCCTCGCGCACTTTCCGGACTACTTCCAATTTTTGTATCTTTTCAAATATTCCAAAATAGTGAAAACTTCCTACTGGAAAAGTTTTGGACTCTGTTTTCTTTCCGAATCACATACCTCTTCATTTTCGGAATCTGAAACAGGCTGATAAATATCCCTTAGGTATTCTTCCGGAGTTATTGTATTGATAATATTACTTTCAACATTTATGGGAGTACCTGAGATATAATGCTTGATTCTCTGCCCATTTACAACTCTCAAACAATTACCTTCCGTGGTTTTGATCTTGATAGCACCAGAACGATATACTTCCTCAACAACATAGGGACCTTCCCATTTAGAGAGAAGCTTGCCTGCAAAGAATCTTAAACGAGAGTTATGTAGCAAGACATAATCACCTACATTGAACTCACGCTTTTGTATCCTCTTATCATGCCACCTCTTAACCTTAGTTCTTGATTCGTCCATTTTGCATCATGTTTTCATGTTGATATTTATCGCTTCTTTGGCTGTTATTTCACTTCATCGTACTATTATTATGCCTTTTCTCTCTTATTTTGCAAGGTTTACATGAAGAGGGAGAATACCGGCAACTGGAATTCTGGCGTGAAAGTGGAGCAAAGTTGAGATACCTATTCCGCACAACTCCAAACGCCATGAAAATCAACGGGGATTTTTTCCCAATTTATCAAAAATACTGGGCCGAAGAAGTGCAAGAGGGGCACCAGGGGGTGACCACAAGCCTGCACGGCGCGGCCACCCCCCAGGTCGCGCCATGGGGGCTTGTGGGCAGCCCACTGGCCCACTGGCCCCCCTCTTTTTCTATATGGAGGCTTTCGTCCAGGAAAAAAATCAGAGAGGAGCTTTTTCGTGGTTTCGCCACCACCACGAGGCGGAACTTGAGCAGAACCAATCTAGAGTTTCGACAGGACGATCCTGCCGGGGAAACTTCCCTCCCGGAGGGGGAAATCATCGCCATCGTCATCACCAACACTCCTCTCATCGGAGTGGACTCATCACCATCAACATCTTCATCAGCACCATCTCATCTCCAAACCCTAGTTCATCTCTTGTAACCAATCTCCATCTCGCGACTCAGATTGGTACTTGTAAGGTTGCTAGTAGTGTTGATTACTCTTCGTAGTTGATGCTAGTTGGATTATTTGGTGGAAGAGATTAAGTTCAGATCCTTAATGCTACTCATTACCTCTCTAATCATGATTATGATTATGCTTTGTGAGTAGTTACTTTTGTTCCTGAGGACATGGGATAAGTCATGCTAATAGTAGTCATGTGAATTTCGTATTCGTTCGGTATTTTGATATGTTGTATGTTGGTTTTCCTCTAGTGGTGTTATGTGAACATCGACTACATAACACTTCACCATTATTTGGGCCTAGAGGAAGACATTGGGAAGTAGTAAGTAGATGATGGGTTGCTAGAGTGACAGAAGCTTAAACCCTAGTTTATGCGTTACTTCGTAAGGGGCAGATTTGGATCCACTAGTTTAATGCTATGGTTAGACTTTGTCTTAATTCTTCCTTCGTAGTTGCGGATGCTTGCGAGAGGGGTTAATCATAAGTGGGATGCTTGTCCAAGTAAGGGCAGTACCCAAGCGCCGGTCCACCAACATGTCAAACTATCAAAGTAACGAACGCGAATCATATGAACATGATGAAACTAGCATGACAGAAATTCCCATGTGTCCTGGGAAGCGTTTTGCTCCTATAAGAATTTGTCCAGGATTGTCCCTTGCTACAAATGGGATTGGGATACTTTTCTGCACTGTTGCTACTTTTGTTACTTGGTGCTTGCTACGAATCATCTCACCACAAAATCACTTGTTACCGACAATTTCAGTGCGTGCAGTTTTTTCCTTGCTGAAAACCACTTGTCAGATCTTTTAACTCCTCGTTGGGTTCGACACTCTTACTTATCGAAAGGACGGCGATTGATCTCCTATACTTGTGGGTCATCAAGACTCTTCTCTGGCGCCGTTGTCAGGGAGTGAAGCGCCTTTGCTAAGTGGAACTTGGTAAGGAAACATTCATTTAGTGTGCTGAAATTTATTGTCACTTGTCACTATGGATACTAATCGTTTCAGGGCTTGTTCGGGGTATCTTCACCTCGAACGGAAGCACAAAGAGTTGCTCCTCAACCAGCTGCACCTACTGAAAATATTTGCTTTGAATTTCCTTCGGGTATGCTTGAGAAACTGCTGGCTAATCCTTTTACAGGAGATGGAACATCACATCCAGACTTGCATCTTATCTATGTAGATGAGGTTTGTGGTTTATTTAAGCTTTCAGGTGTGCCCGAGGATGAGGTCAAGAAGAAGATCTTTCCTTTATCTTTGAAGGATAAGGCATTGACATGGTATAGGCTATGTGATGATACTGGATCATGGGACTACAATCGGTTGAAATTGGAATTTCATCAAAAGTTTTATCCTATGCATTTAGTACATCGTGATCGAAACTATATTTACAATTTTTGGCCCCGTGACAGAGAAAGCATCGCTCAAGCTTGGGGGAGTCTTAAATCAATGCTATATTCATACCCCAATCATGAGCTCTCGAGAGAAATTATCATTCAGAACTTCTATGCTCGGCTTTCTCATGATGATCGCACCATGCTTGACACTTCTTGTACCGGTTCTTTTATGAAGAGAGGTATTGACTTCAAATGGAATTTATTGGAGAGAATTAAACGCAACTCTGAAGATTGGGAGCTTGAAGAAGGTAAGGAGTCAGGTATGAATTTCACTTTTTATTGTGTTAAATCCTTTGTTGAGACAAATACTTTTTGTGACTTTAGCGCTAAGTATGGACTTGACTCTGAGATAGTAGCTTCATTCTGTGAATCCTTTGCTGCTCATATTGATATCCCCAAAGAGAAGTGGTTTAAATTTCATCCTCCTTTAGAAGTCAATGTAGTTAAACCCACTCCAGTTGAAGAGAAATTCATTGCCTATAATGATCCTATTGTTCCCAGTGCTTACATTGAGAAACCACCTTTCCCTGTTAGGATAAAGGATCATTCTAAAGCTTCAATTATGACACGTAGAGGCTATATTAGAACACCTACACCCCCTGAGCAAATTAGAGTTGAACCTATCATTGCTATTATCAAAGGTCTTCTGTCTGAAGAAGTTGAGGGACATAATATTCACTTATGTAAAGATGCTGCTAGAATTGCTAAACCTCACGTTAGAGACAAACATAGGCCTGTTGTTGGCAAGCCTGTGGTTTCTGTTAAGATAGGAGATTATTGTTATCATGGCTTATGTGACGTGGGTGCTAGTGTTAGTGCAATACCTGAATCCTTATACGATGAAATCAAAGATAAGCTTGCACCTGTTGAGATAGAGCCTATTGATGTCACTATTCAGCTTGCCAATAGAGATTCTATCTGCCTTGTGGGAATTGTTAGGGATGTTGAAGTCTTGTGTGGTAAAACGAAGTATCCTGCTGATTTCCTTGTTCTTGCTACCGCACAAGATAGATTCTGACCCATCATATTTGGTAGACCTTTTCTCAATACCATCAATGCTCATATTGATTGTGAGAAGCAAACTATCACTGTTGGCTTTGAAGGTGTGTCACATGAGTTCAATTTCTCTAAGTTTGGTACACAACCTCATGAAAAGGATTTCCTAGTAGGGATGAAACTATTGCCTTAGCCTCTATTGCCATGCCTCCTACTTATCCCTTAGAGCAATACTTGCTTGAGCATGAAAATGATATGCATATGGATGAAAGGGATGAGATAGATAGAGTTGTCATAGAACAATATCCTATCCTTAAGAATAACCTGCTTGTTGAACTGCTTGGGGTTCCACCCCCACCAAAGGGTGATCCTGTGTTCGAGCTTAAACAGTTGCCTGATACTCTTAAGTATGCCTATCTTTATGAAAAAGAGATATATACTGTCATTATTAGTGCTAGCCTCTCGGAGCATGAAGAAAAGAAGTTACTAAAAACTGTGAGGAGGCACCGTGCTGCTATTGGATATACTCTTGATGATCTTAAGGGCACCAGTCCTCCTCTATGCCAGCACATGATCAAAACTGATCCTGATTTCAAACCATTTGCGGATCATCAAAGGAGATTAAATCCTAAGACGAAAGAAGTAGTAAGAAAAGAAATACTAAAGCTCCTGGAAGCGGGTAGCATTTATCTTGTTGCTCATAGCGATTTGGTGAGTCCGGTGCATTGTGTTCCTAAGAAGGAAGGCATTACCGTTGTCCCTAATGATAAGGATGAATTGATCCCACATAGGATTATTACTGGCTATAGGATGGTGATCGATTTTAGGAAATTGAATAAAGCCACTAGGAGAGATCATTACCCTTTGCCTTTTACCAACCAAATGCTAGAAAGGTTGTCTAAACACACACAGTTCTGCTTTCTAGACGGTTATTCTGGTTTCTCCCAAATACCAGTTGCACAATCTGATTAGGAGAAAACCACTTTCACTTGCCCTTTCGGTACCTTTGCTTATAGACGCATGCCTTCTGGCATGTGTAATGCACCTGCCACCTTTCAAAGATGCATGATGGCTATATTCTCTAACTTTTGTGAAAAGATTGTCGAGGTTTTCATGGATGACTTCTCTGTTTACGGGTCTTCCTTTGATGATTGCCTCAGCAACCTTGATCGAGTCTTGTAGAGATGTAAAGAAACCAATCTTGTCTTGAATTGGGAGAAGTGCCACTTTATGGTTAATGAAGGCATTGTCCTAGGACATAAAATTTCTGAAAGAGGTATTGAAGTTGATAAGGCTAAGGTTGATGCAATCGAGAAAATGCCATACCCCAAAGATATCAAAGGTATAAGAAGTTTCCTTGGTCATGCTGGTTTCTATAGAAGGTTCATTAAAGACTTCTCTAAGATTTTTAGGCCTCTTACGAGTCGCTTGCAAAAGGATATTCCTTTTGTTTTTGACGATGATTGTGAGGAAGCCTTCGAAATACTTAAGAGGACTTTGATAACAGCACCTATTGTTTAACCACCTGATTGGAACTTACCTTTTGACATCATGTGTGACGCTATTGATTATGATGTTGGTGCTGTCCTAGGGCAAAGAGTCAATAAGAGGTTGAATGTTATTCACTATGCTAGTAAAACTCTAGAAAGTGCCCAAAGAAACTATGCTACTACGGAGAAGGAGTTTTTAGCAGTCGTGTTTGCATGTGAAAAGTTCAGGTCTGACATAGTTGACTCTAAAGTCACTATTCACACTGATCATGCTGCTATTAAGTACCTCATGGAGAAGAAGGACGCTAAACATAGACTTATCAGATGGGTTCTCTTGCTACAAGAATTTGATTCGCACGTTGTCGACAGGAAGGGTGCTGACAACCCAGTAGCAGATAACTTGTCTAGGTTGGAGAACGTTCTTGATGACCCACAACCTATTGACGATAGCTTTCCAGGTGAGCAATTGAATGTCATCAATGCTTCATGTAGTGCATCGTGGTATGCCGATTTTGCAAACTATATCGTTGCCAAATACATACCACCTAGTTTCACGTACTAGCAAAAGAAGAAATTCTTCTTTGACTTGAGACATTACTTTTGGGATGATCTTCACCTTTATAAGGAAGGAGTAGATGGTGTTATTAGACGTTGTGTACGTGAACATGAACAGGGACAGATCCTACAAAAGTGTCACTCCGAGGCCTATGGAGGACACCATGCGGGAGATAGAACTGCACACAAGGTATTACAGTCAGGTTTCTATTGGCCCACTCTCTTGAAGGATGCCCGTAAGTTTGTCTTGTCTTGTGAGAAATGTCAAAGAATAGGTAATATTAGCAAACGTCAGGAAATGCCTATGAACTATTCACTTGTCATTGAACCATTTGATGGTTGGGGCTTTGATTATATGGGACCATTTCCAAAATCCAATGGGTATACTCACATCCTAGTTGCTGTTGATTATGTCACTAAGTGGGTAGAAGCTATCCCCACTAGTAGTGCCGATCACAACACCTCTATCAAGATGCTGAAAGAAGTTATCTTCCCTAGATTTGGAGTCCCTATATATCTAATGACCGACGGTGGTTCACACTTCATTTATGGTGCTTTCCGTAAAACGCTTGCTAGGTACGATGTCAACCATAGAATTGCGTCTCCTTATCACCCTGAGTCCAGTGGTCCAGTAGAGCTAAGTAATAGAGAGGTTAAACTGATTCTGCAAAATACTGTCAACAGGTCTAGAAAGAATTGGTCCAAGAATCTTGATGATGCACTGTGGGCTTAGAGAACTGCCTATTAGAATCCCATGGGCATGTCTCCGTACAAAATGGTGTATGGGAAAGCATGTCACTTACCTCTTGAGCTAGAGCATAAAGCTTATTGGGCAATCAAAGAGCTCAACTTTGATTTCAAACTTGCCGGTGAGAAGAGGTTATTTGATATTAGCTCACTTGATGAGTGGAGAACTCAGGCATATGAGAATGCCAAGTTGTTCAAAGAGAAGGTTAAGAGTTGGCATGATAAGAGGATTCAAAAGCGTGAGTTCAATGTAGGTGATTATGTCTTGCTATATAACTCTCGTTTAAGATTCTTTGCAGGCAAGCTTTTCTCTAAATGGGAAGGTCCCTATGTTGTTGAGGAAGTATATCGTTCCACTGCTATCAAGATCAACAACATGGAAGGTAATTGTCCGAGAGTGGTAAATGGGTAGAGAATCAAGCATTATATCTCAGGTACTCCCATAAATGTTGAAAGCAATATCATCAATACCATAACTCCAGAAGAATACCTAAGGGATATTTATCAGCCTGTTTCAGACTCCGAAAACGAAGAGGTATGTGATTCGGTAAGAAAACAGAGTCCAAAACTTTTCCAATAGGAAATTTTCTCCGTTCTGGAATATTTGAAAAAATACAAAAATTGGAAGTAGTCCGGAAAGTGCACCAGGAGGCGACAAGCCTGCACGGCGCGGGCCCACCCCCTGGCCGCGCCGTGAGGGCTTGTGGCCACCTCGTGCGCCTCCCGGACTCCGTTTTCGTGCAGGGGACTCCTTCTGGTTTGGAAAAAAATCATTATATATACTTCCGTTTGGTCTGACCCCTGCATCACGCAGATTTCCTCTGTTTTTTGTTTCGAGCCTGTTTCTGTTGCAGATCATCAAGTTTTAAATCAAAGATTAATGGCCCTCTTGGAGTCAAAGATTGCAACAACTCCACCACCTTGACCACCAAAGGAAGACAACTGAGCATTGATATGGGCAATTCCCTTAGCTTTTGCCAAGCTTGGGGGAGTTGCCCCGGTATCGTATCACCATCACATCTTTTACCTTTACCTTTGTTTTAAGTTTTCCTTTTCAGTTTTCTTTTTCTCTAGTAGTTAAAAGTCTTAGTGTTTTAGTGGTGAGTTTTGCTTTGTGTCACCCCCGATGTATTCTTGCTCGTGAGCCATATAATAAAGAGTGTCTTAGTTGAAGGGCTTTGCCTCTTTCCATGATCAAAAGAGTGAGAATAGAACAAAAGCATGAAAGATCATGTAACGATCTTATGGGAAGTGATGGCTTCACATATAAAAAGAATGAGGATTGAAACTTGTTGAGGGTAGGCAAACATAGACCTTGGTCATGGTTGCAATTAATAGGAAGTGATAAAGAAGGAGAGGTTCACATATAAATATATCATCTCTGACACCATCTATGATTGTGAACACTCACCAAACTATTGCATGCCTAGAAGTAGATGTTGGACAAGAAAGACAACCTAATGAATTGTGTTTGCTTGGCTCTGAACAATGTTATATGATTAGAGATCCCTTAGCATGTGACGATTGCTTCCACCTCATATTAGCCAAACCTCCTCCACTAAGTAGAGATACTACTTGTGCATCCATAAATCTTTAATCCAGTTTTGCCATGAGTGTCCACCATACCTACCTATGGGTTGAATAAGATCCCTCAAGTAAGTTGTCATCGGTGCAAGCAATAAAAATTGCTCTCTAGTATGTATGATCTATTAGTGAGTGGAAAATAAGCTTTATACGAACCTGTGATGAGGAAGACATAAAAGCGACAGACTGCATAATAAAGTTCTTTATCACGGGACGCAATATAAAGTGATGTTCCTCCGCACTAAGTGGACACGCATCCAAACCTCAAAAGCGCATGACAACCTCTGCTTCCCTCTGCGAAGGGCCTATCTTGTACCTTTACTTTTTACCCTTGAAAGAGTCATCGTGATCTTCACCAATTCCCTATTTCGCCTTTATCTTGGCTAACGTCATATGCTTGGGAAAGGTCTATATTCATATGTCAACTTGGAGGTAGGCATTCATGAATTATTGTTGTTGACATTACCCTTGAGGTAAGCAGTTGGAAGGCAAAACTATTAGCCCCTATCTTTCTGTGTGTCCAGCTGAAACTTTGATCTCATGAGTACCACGTGAGTTGCAACAATTGTAGAGAACGAAAGAATGATTGAGTATGTGGATTTGCTTTACAAGATCTTATTTGACTCTTGGTGATGTTGTGATAAATTGCAATTGCTTCAATGACTAAAGGCTATCGGTTGTTACTTCTCGGTAAGGTTCTTGATCCATGCTTTACCTTGTGAAGGAATTATCACTTTAGCATGAGAGATTATATGTTGGTATTGTTGTTCTGATCTTGATCATGATGCATGCATGTTCGTATCTTGTTTTGTCGACACCTCTCTCCCTAAACACGTGGACATATTTAGAGAGCTAGGCTTTTGCATCATGTTTTCATGTTGATATTTATCGCTTCGTTGGCTGTTATTTCACTTCACGGTACTATTCTTATGCCTTTTCTCTCTTATTTTGCAAGGTTTACATGAAGAGGGAGAATGCCGGCAACTGGAATTCTGGCTTGAAAGAGGAGAAAAGTTGAGATACCTATTCTGCCCAACTCCAAATGCCGTGAAAATCAACGGGGATTTTTTTCCCAATTTATCAAAAATAGTAGGCCGAAGAAGTGCCAGAGGGGCACCAGGGGGTGCCCAGAAGCCTGCATGGCGCAACCACCGCCCCAGGCCACGCCATGGGGGCTTGTGGGCAGCCCACTGGCCGACTGGCCCCCCTCTTTTGCTATATGGAGGGTTTCGTCCAGGAAAAAATTAGAGAGGAGCTTTTTCGTGGTTTCGCCGCCGCCACGAGGCGGAACTTGAGCAGAACCAATCTAGAGCTCCGGCAGGACGATCCTGCATGGGAAATGATACGTCTCCATCGTATCTACTTTTCCAAACTCTTTTGCCCTTGTTTTGGACTCTAATTTGCATGATTTGAATGGAACTAACCCGGACTGACGCTGTTTTCAGCAGAATTGCCATGGTGTTATTTTTGTGCAGAAATGAAAGTTCTCGGAATGTCCTGAAAATTTACGGAGAATATTTCTGGAAAATATGAAAAATACCTGCACAAAGATCCACCGGAGGGGACGGGCCAGTGGACCACAAGACGTGATGCCGCGCCCCTGGCCGCGGCAACCAAGCTTGTGGGGCCCAGTGGCTCTGCCGCCCCCAAACTCAGCTCTATTTATTCCCTTTCATCACGAAAAAAATCAGGAGAGAAGATTTCATTGTGTTTGCGACACGGAGGCGCCGCCACATCTTGTTCTTCATCTGGAGGGTAGATCTGGAGTCCGTTTTGGGCTCTGGTTCAAGGAGATCGTCGCCATCGTCATCATCAACATTCTTCCCTCTCCAATTCCATGAAGCTCTTCATCATTCGTGAGTAATCTATTTGTAGGCTCGCTGGGCGGTGATGAGTAGGATGAGATCTATCATGCAATCGAGTTAGTTTTGACATGGATTTATCCCTAGTATCCACTATGTTCTCAGATTGATCTTGCAAGTTGTAGCTACCTACTATGTGTTATGACCCGGCAACCCCGGAGTGACAATAACCGGAACCACTCCCGGTGACGACCATAGTTTGAGGAGTTCATGTGTTCACCAAGTGCTAATGCGTTGGTCCGGTTCTTTATTAAAAGGAGAACCTTAATATCCCGTAGTATCCTTTTGGACCCCGCTGCCACGGGAGGGATGGACAATAGATGTCATGCAAGTTCTTTTCCCTAAGCACGCATGACGACACACGGAATACATGCCTACATCACATTGAGGAACGGGAGCTAGCCACATATCTCTCCGTGTTATAACTGTTGCATGATGAATGTCATCCAACGAACCACCGACCCATTGCCTACGAGTTTGTCCCACTACTGCTGTTACTACTATTGCTGCTACTGTTACTTGCTGCTGTTGTTACTTGTTTTGCTCTGCTTCTGTTACTACTGTTGCTACTACTGTTACATGCTGCCACTGTTACTTGCTTTGTCCTGCTGTTGCTGTTACTTGCTACTGCTGCTACCTGCTATAATACTTTTTCTATCACCATTGCCGGGAAAGAATATTTCCCGTCCACGGGCAACTTACTGGCGCCATTGATACAACATTTAGGAATAGTCTGCCTTGTCACCAGATCGTTTCTGGCACCGTTGTTATGATACTACTTTGCTGTTGATACCTTGCTTGCAGATACTAATCTTTCAGGTGTGATTGAATCTGACACATTCAGCTGCTAATACTTGAGAATATTCTTTCACTTCCCGTCACGCGAACCAACAAATTTGGGTTGAATACTCTACCCTCGAAAACTGACGCGATCCCACGCGCTCGTGGGCTATTGCAAGACAATTTCTAATTGTTGAGCAATTGGAAACAGCTCTTTTCTGGCTCCGTTGCCATGGAGGCATCAAGTCAGGAATAGTTGCACGTCAACAACATTTTTCTGGCGGCATTGCCAGGGAAGGGATTGCTATATTCTCTGAGTCACTTGGCATTTATATCTGCTGATCACTATGAAGAATCTTAAAGATCCAAAAACCAAAGTCTTGCCCTCAACTCCGAGGGGAGGTAAGGAACTGCCATCTAGCGCTGCACTTGATTCACCTTCATTTATGAGTAAGATTGCGACACCACCTCCTGCTAGAAATCTTGTTATGTCGCCTGTGCTTGATGATGCTTATAATGCTGATGCTAGAGATGCTATGCCTGATACTGCTAGACATGCTATGCTTGATACTGCCTTGCCTCATGATGCTAGAGATGCTATGCCTGATACTGCTAGAGATGCTATGTCTGATACTGCTAGAGATGCTATGCTTGATACTGCCTTGCCTGATGATGCTAGAGATGCTATTTTGCCTGATGATGCTATGCTTGATACTGCTAGAGATACTACTTTGCCTGATGTGCCACTAGGTGTATTCCTTGATGCTCACATTGCTAGAGTTACTGCCAATGCTCGTGATGCTTCTGAAACTGCCGATACTATTGAGATAGAACCTGCTTTTGCTCCTGCTAGATCTAGCTCTCCTAGATATGAATTGCCTGATATACCTGAGGGTTATGTTATGGAGGGAGAGATAGCTGAGGATTTTCTTGCGTGTAAGGATGCCTATGACGCTGAGAAATTACTTATCAAGTGGAAGGAAAAATCTCTGAAACTAGGATGAAATACGACCCAAAGTTTGCCACTTCACCTATCTTTATCACCGTTGAGGATTATGAATTCTCTATCAACCCTGAGATAATCTCTCTAGTCGAATCTGATCCTTTCCACGGTTATGAGTCTGAGACGGTCGTAGCCCATCTTACCAAACTACACGACATAGCCACCCTTTTCACTAGTGAGGAGAAGATCTGCTACTACTATATCCTTAAGATGCTTCCTTTCTCTCTAAAGGATGACGCTAAAGCCTGGTTCACTTCTCTTGCTCCTGGATGTGTGAGTAGTCCCCATGATATGGTGTATTACTTCTGTGAGAAATATTTCCCTGCCCATAAGAAGCAAGCTGCCTTGCAGGAAATATACAACTTTGCTCAACTCAAAGAAGAGAGTCTACCACAACCTTGGGGGAGGCTCATCTAGCTACATAATGCTTTGCCTGATCACCCTCTTAAGAAGAACGAGATACTTGATATCTTCTATAACGGACTTACCGATGCTTCTAGAGACCACCTAGATAGTTGTGTCGGTTGTGTTTTTAGGGAATGAACTATAGAACAAGCTGAGATTCTACTGAATAACATCTTGATCAACGATAATGCTTGGACTATTCCCGAACCACCTCCTAAGCCAACTCCTAAGAAAAGAGGTATTCTATTCCTCAGTCCCGAAGATATGCAAGAAGCCAAGAAATCTATGCAAGAGAAAGGCATTAGATCTGAAGATGTCAAAAATCTACCACCTATCGAAGAGATCCATGGTCTCGCGAACCCGATACAAGTAGTAGAAGTGAATTCTCTGCATAGGCTTGATGAGAGTGATATTCCTTTTGACAAACCTGCTAGCCTATGCTTTGGTGAATTTGACAACTTTGTTGCCAAACAACAGAGTTTCAATGATTATGTTAGCAGACAATTGGAACAAAGTACTCGTATACTTAGTCATTTAAGTGCTTGTGTAGACAGAAATGTCAATGATCTGAAGCTTCTGAGTAAACATGCCTCTATGATTACTACTCAGGTAGAACAAGTACTTAAAGCTGAGAATGACTTGCTCAATGAATTAAACGACAACTCTGTCAGAGTCATTACTAGAGGAGGGAACATGACTCAGGAACCTTTGTATCCTAAAGGCCATCCTAAGAGAATTGATGAAGATTCTCAAGGAATTAATGCTGATACACCCACTCATCCTAAGAAGAAGAAGAAGGATGATAGAAACCTACATGTAAGTTCACCAAATACCGTCACACCTGAAGAACCAAATAATATTTCTGCGTCTGACGCAGAAACACAATCTGGTGATGAACATGAACCTGGTGACAGTATGGACATCGATGTTCATAATAATGCTCAATCTAGCAATGATGAGGATGTGGAGATTGAACCCACGGTTAATCCTGATAACCCACAACCTAAGAGATACGATAAGAATGACTTCACTGCTAGGAAGCATGGTAAAGAAAGGGAGCCATGGGTTCAGAGACCTATGCCCTTTCCTCCTAAGCCATCCAAGAAAAAGGATGATGAGGATTTTGAGCGCTTTATTGAAATGATAAGACCCGTATTTTTGCAGATGCGGTTAATTGATATGCTCAAAATGTCTCCATATGCCAAGTACATGAAAGATATCATGACTAATAAACGGAAGATACCAGATCTTGAGATCTCCACCATGCTCGCCAATTACACTTTCAAAGGTGGAACTCCTAAGAAACTTGGTGATCCCGGAGTGCCCACTATACCTTGCTCCATTAAAGGAAACTACGTAAGAACTGCCTTATGTGACCTTGGAGCCGGTGTTAGTGTTATGCTCCTCTCTCTTTATCGTAGACTTGAATTGGATAAGTTGACACCCACTAAAATCTCTCTGCAAATGGCCGACAAATCAACTGCTTTCTGTGTCGGCATTTGCGAGGATGTGCCTGTTGTGGTTGCTAACACCACTATCTTAACACACTTTGTTATCTTGGATATTCCCGAGGACGATGCCATGGCTGTCATCCTCGGAAGACCCTTTTTAAACACTGCAGGGGCTGTTATAGATTGCAACAAAGGCAATGTTACTTTCCATGTCAATGGTAATGAGCATACAATGCACTTTCCAAAGAAACGATATCAAGTACATTGCATGAATGCTATCGAAAAAACATCATCGATTCTTATTGGGAGCTTTGAATGCCCTATTCCTCGTGTCAAGATGAAGTATGATTTGCTTGTTGGGGAGATTCATATCCCCATCGAGGTGACCTAGTGACTATTCGAAAATTCTTCGTTCTCTTTTGCGATTCGAGAAGGTTTTGTCATGAGGATTTGATCAACCCATTGACGGATTTCTTTCGATGACCATGAAATGGATGAATCAAAGAGTCACATACCTCTGTTTTAAGCTTTCACTTTCTGTTGCTTGGAAGAAAAATGATAGATTTAGTTTAGTTTTCCCTGTTTTCTGTTTAGCGTCCCAGAGAAAAGTACCCCGAAAATAAAAGTTCTCCGATGGTCTTGAAAATCTAGTATGATTTTTTCTGGAATATTTGAAAAATACTAGGACTGAGAGCTGGCATGGGGGCCACACCAGTGGGCCACAAGCCCTGTCACCGCGGCCTCCCCCTGGCCGCGGTAACCAAGCTTGTGGGGCCCACAGGGACCCCCTCCACTCATTTCAGCTCCTATCCTCTTCTTGTACCTCCAGAAAAAATCGCTTCGTAGCTCAAACCCATGTTTTTGCTCATTTGGCTGTGATTTTCAATCTCCTTGCTCAAAGCACCATTCTCCGAACCGTTTTGGGGAAATTACTCCTTGGTAAGTGACTCCTCCATTGGTCCAATTAGTTTTTGCTCTAGTGCTTTATCCTTCACGTATTCTTGCTACCTTGGTGACCCTGTTCTTTAGCTTGAAATGTTGATTTTAGCTGGTCCCAGGTAGTTTTAGCACGTGATACGGTCTCTAGACACTAGTAGGAGTAGTTGCTACAAGGTGTGGTTGGTCTTTATTCACTTTTCTCTTGAACTTCAAAAATTTCAGCAAAATGAAATTATGTTGTGGAGGAAGTTTCATGGTGGTTCCTCAAGTAAGAAGGGTCCCCGGCAGCCCGATCCTTATCAACTAAGGGACACACCAGTACAACCATGTGAATGGCCTTCCGATGAGTTCATGATCGAAGCAGGCTTCAAGGATTAGTTTGATACACTTGTCCGCAATGCCGGGTTAGAAGAATTCCTCTCAGATAAATGTGAACAGTATGCTTTGCTCACTACCTCTTTCGTGCGTAGATTTAAATTTTCAGTTGGCCGTGACTCATCCATACTGTTTGATCTGTATGATAAATCCTATGCCATGGATTTGGAGGATTTGAATAGGATTTGCAAGGTACCCGATGGGGGTAATCTTAATGATCCTGCTAAGTCTTCGGTTAGAGATTTTGTCTCTCGTATAACTGTTGGAGAAACTAGAGACATCACGCAAGCTACCATAGGAAGCATTCATTTCCCTGCCTTGCACTACTTTGCCCTCTTCATAGGTAGATGCATTAACAACAAGGTTGAACATTGTCACCTATGCGCATCCGACCTTAGTATCCTTAAGAGCGCAGTGACGGGTGACAAAAGCTTCAACATGGGAGCTATTATAGCAAGGAGGCCGAATAAGAATGCTATTGATGGGGATTTCTTTGGCGGCATCTATGCCACTTGCATAGCAAATTTTCTTGGAGTACCCATCCGCGCAGGAGATCCCCCGCTCCATACAACTTTCCTTGACCGCGTTGCTATGACACGCTACAAGTTCCTTGAGAGGGATGATGAATCCCTCCTATATTGATTGATATTTAACCGGCAATGTGTTTTCCATATTACCCTTCCTGCTCCTGCTTTCTTTGACTTTCAGGTAAAACGGAGATACTACATAACCATAGTAGTGGCAGAGGAGTATGAGAGGGAGGCGACGGCTGCTCGTCTCCACGAGGCAGCTATTCAGGCAGTGGCTGCAGTGCTCCCGTATAACCCCGATTATGATTTTAGGTTTCGCCAGGACCGTCCTTGGGAGTAGACCAAGCTAGGCCAAAAGCCTAAGCTTGGGGGAGTACGTGTTCTCACAGACTTTACATTCTTGCTTATGCTTTCACTTTGTTAGTCGGTGTTTACACTTTGCCACTTTATTATCCATTCTAGTTTATTTTCGTTTTCTTGTTTTCTTGTTTTCTGTCCTTTCGAGAAAACCCAAAAATATTTTCCTTTCTTCTTTTTCTTGTTGGGAGCTTTCCCGTGTAAATAGTTTTCTTTTTCTTTAGCTCAAGGTAGAAGATATTGGTTACAATGTTTAGTTGCTATTGCATGCATACCTGTTTAGCTTTCAAAGAGCCATATTACTTTGTCTTCTCCTTTGTGTTTGCGTGCAGATTTAGCTAAGTGCAATGCAAGAGCACTCTTATTATTGTTCACATCTTTCGATCGTGCATGTGAAAGGCAATAATGATGATACATGATGAAGTGACTGAGACTGGAAAAGCTGGTATGAACTCTATCTATTTTGTTTTTGTAAATATGACTAGCTTGTCGTTCCAGATTCAGCTTTGTTGAGAGAGAACCATGTTTGCAATGACAACTTAGAGATCATAGTTGCTGATGCCATGCTTAGTTAGCTAGGATATTATAATGGTTTGTCTTGAATGCCAGCATAGATTTTGAGCTGACTATGATGTAGTATGATAGGATGGTATTCTCCTTTGAAAGATTCCAGTGGCTTGACTTGGTGCATGTTCATGCATGTAGTTGAAACAAAATCAACATAGCCTCTATGATGTTCGTGTTCATGGTCATTTATATCCTATTCATGCTTGCACTCCATGTTAGTCAAACTCATTGCATCTTGATGACTGTTGTCGCTCTCTAGTTGGTCGCTTCCCAGTCTTTTGCTAGCCTTCACTTGTACTAAGCGAAATACTCCTTGTGCATCCACTTCCATTAACCCAATTTTTTTTCCATGAGAGTCCACCATACCTACCTATTTGCAGTATCTACCTACCGTTCCAAGTAAATTTGCATGTGCCATTCTCTAAACCTTCAACAAATAATCTGTTTTGCTTGCCCGAACCGCTCATGTGGTGACTGTGGGCTATTGGTATCTTCCATGTTAGGCGTGTTATCCTCGACATGTGTTTATTCACTGTCATTCACGAGAAAGGGAACGGTAATTGGAATGCCCAGTTCCACGCTTAAATCGAAAACATAACTATAAAACAAGACTTCCCCCGGATTGATGTTAGTATGGACGGTACCCGAGGATTCGGCTAGCCGTGGAGTGTGATTGATTGGTGGTGGGGGAGTTAAAACTTTACTTTTCTGTTTGGGAACCGCCTATAGCATGAATAGCATGGAAGATATTGAGAACTCTTGGTCATTGCGTTGACAATGAAAGCATGCCACCCAAAATTATTATCTCTGTTTTCAAAGCTTGAGCTCTGGCACCTGTGCAAATCAATGCTTCCCTCTACGAAGGGCCTCTCTATTTATTTTCCTGTTGAGTCATCCTCTTCTTATATAAGCACCAATTAGAGAGCACCTCTGTCATTTTTATGCTTTTCTTTTGATTGATATTGAGTATGACTATGACTAGATCTTCGTTGCTATGAATTACAATATTTAGTCAGCCCTTGATCTTTGAAAGTGCTCTGCATTTATGTTTTGCGGTCTCAGAAAGAGCTACCGAGATACCACCTATTCATATTGCTTCATGCTTGTTTTGATTGAATTGTTGGTATCTGAAACTCATTATTATTTGCTCGCTAGCTGATTATGCCATTGATATTAGTTTACCGTGAGACCTATGTGTCACTTGCTTATGTGGTTAACTTGTGATCTTGCTGAAATTCTGGTTATGAGTTAGACATATTTGCAACAACGAGATCAAACAGAGTTTGTCAAAGTTTTTCTTTATCTTTCAATTTGTCAACTGAGTTGCTTGAGGACAAGTAAGCTTTTAAGCTTGGGGGAGTTGATACGTCTCCATCGTATCTACTTTCGCAAACTCTTTTGCCCTTGTTTTGGACTCTAATTTGCATGATTTGAATGGAACTAACCCGGACTGACGTTGTTTTCAGCAGAATTGCCATGGTGTTGTTTTTGTGCAGAAATGATAGTTCTCGGAACGTCCTGAAAATTTACGGAGAATATTTCTGGAAAATATGAAAAATACCTGCGCAAAGATCCACCGGAGGGGACGGGAGAGTGGGCCACAACCCCTGACGCCGCGCCCCCTGGCCGCGGCAACCAAGCTTGTGGGGCCCATGTGGCTGTGCTGCCCCCAAACTCATCTCTATTTATTCCCTTTCGTCCCGAAAAAAATCAGGAGAGAAGATTTCATCGCGTTTGCGACACGGAGGCGCCACGACATCTTGTTCTTCATCTGGAGGGTAGATCTGGAGTCCGTTTTGGGCTCCGGATCAAGTAGATCGTCGCCATCGTCATCATCAACCTTCTTCCCTCTCCAATTCCATGAAGCTCTTCATCGTTCGTGAGTAATCTATTCGTAGGCTCGCTGGGCGGTGATGAGTAGGATGAGATCTATCATGTAATCGAGTTAGTTTTGATGGGGATTGATCCCTAGTATCCACTATGTTCTGAGATTGATGTTGCTACTACTTTGCCATGCTTAATGCTTGTCACTAGGGCCCGAGTGCCATGATTTCAGATCTGAAATTATTATGTTGTCACTAATATATGTTTGTTTTAGATCAGATCTTGCAAGTTGTAGTTACCTACTATGTGTTATGACCCGACAACCCCGAATTGACAATAACCGGAACCACTCCCGGTGATGACCATAGTTTGAGGAGTTCATGTGTTCACAAAGTGCTAATACGTTGTTCCGGTTCTTTATTAAAAGAAGAACCTTAATATCCCGTAGTAACCTTTTGGACCCCGCTGCCACGGGAGGGATGGACAATAGATGTCATGCAAGTTCTTTTCCCTAAGCACGTATGACGACAAACGGAATGCATGCCTACATCACCTTGACGAACGGGAGCTAGCCACATATCTCTCTGTGTTATAACTGTTGCATGATGAATGTCATCCAATGAATCGCCGATCCATTTCCTACGAGTTTGTCCCACTGCTGCTGTTACTACTGTTGCTGCTACTGTTACATGCTGCTGTTGTTACTTGTTTTGCTCTACTGCTGTTACTACTGTTGCTGCTACTGTTACTTGCTGCCACTATTACTTGCTTTGTCCTGCTGCTGCTCCCACTACTGTTACTTGCTACTGCTGTTACTTGCTACTGCTGCTACCTGCTACAATACTTTTTATGTCACCGTTGCCGGGAAAGAATATTTCCCGTCCACGGGCAACTTACTCGCGCTATTGACACAATAGTTAGGAATAGTCTGCCTTGTTACCAGATCGTTTCTGGCACCATTGTTATCATACTACTTTGCTGTTGATACCTTGCTTGCAGATACTAATCTTTCAGGTGTGGTTGAATCTGACACATTCAACTGCTAATACTTGAGAATATTCTTTCACTTCCCGTCGCGCGAACCAACAAATTTGGGTGGAATACTCTACCCTCGAAAAATGCCGCGATCCCATGCACTGGTGGGCTATTGCAAGAAAATTTCTAATTGTTGAGCAATTGGAAGCGGCTCTTTTCTGGCTCCGTTGTCGTGGAGGCATCAAGTCAGGAATAGTTGCACGTCAACGGGAAAGTTCCCTCCCGGAGGGGGAAATCGTCGCCATCGTCATCACCAACACTCCTCTCATCGGAGGGGACTCGTCACCATCAACATATTCATCAGCACCATCTCATCTCCAAACCCTAGTCACCATCAACAGGAAAGTTCATCTCTTGTAACCAATCTCCGTCTCGCGACTCCGATTGGTACTTGTAAGGTTGCTAGTAGTGTTGATTACTGTTCGTAGTTGATGCTAGTTGGATTATTTGGTGGAAGAGATTATGTTCAGATCCTTGATGCTACTCATTACCTCTCTGATCATGATTATGATTATGCTTTGTGAGTAGTTACTTTTGTTCCTAAGGACATGGGATAAGTCATGCTAATAGTCGTCATGTGAATTTGGTATTCGTTCGGTATTTTGATATGTTGTATGTTGTTTTTCCTCTAGTGGTGTTATGTGAACGTCGACTACATAACACTTCACCATTATTTGGGCCTAGAGGAAGGCATTGGGAAGTAGTAAGTAGATGATGGGTTGCTAGAGTGTCAGAAGCTTAAACCCTAGTTTATGCGTTACTTCGTAAGGGGCTGATTTGGATCCACTAGTTTAATGCTATGGTTAGACTTTGTCTTAATTCTTCTTTCATAGTTGCGGATGCTTGCAAGTGGGGTTAATCATAAGTGGGATGCTTGTCCAAGTAAGGGCAGTACCCAAGCGCCGGTCCACCCACATATCAGACTATCAAAGTAACGAACGCGAATCATATGAACATGATGAAACTAGCATGACAGAAATTCCCGTGTGTCCTCGGAAGCGTTTTTCCTCCTATAAGACTTTCTCCAGGCTTGTCCCTTGCTACAAAAGGGATTGGGCCACTTTGATGCACCGTTGCTACTTTTGTTACTTGTTGCTTGCTACGAATCATCTCACCACACAATCACTTGTTACCGACAATTTCAGTGCATGCAAATTTTTCCTTGCTGAAAACCACTTATTAGATCCTTCTGCTCCTCGTTGGGTTCGACACTCTTACTTATCAAAAGGACAACGATTGATCCCCTATACTTGTGGGTCATCAGTTCTCCACTCATCGAGCTAGCTAATATCAAATAACCTCTTCTAACCGGCAAGTTTGAAATCAAGGTTAAGCTCTTTGATTGCCCAATAAGCTTTATGCTATAGCTCAAGAGGTAAGTGACATGCTTTCCCATACACCATTTTGTATGGAGACATGCCCATGGGATTCTTATAGGCTGTTCTATAAGCCCACAGTGCATCATCGAGCTTCTTAGACCAATTCTTTCTAGACCTTTTGATAGTCTTTTGCAGAATCAGTTTAATCTCTCTATTACATAGCTCTACTTGACCACTGGACTGAGGGTGATAGGGAGACGCAACTCTATGGTTGACATCGTACTTAGCAAGCGTTTTATGGAAAGCACCATGAATGAAGTGTGAACCATCGTCGGTCATTAGATATCTAAGGACTCCAAATCTAGGGAAGATAACTTCTTTCAGCATCCTGATAGAGGTGTTGTGATCAGCACTACTAGTGGGGATAGCTTCTACCCACTTAGTGACGTAATCAACATCAACTAGGATATGAGTATACCCGTTGGATTTTGGAAAAGGTCCCATATAATGAAAGACCCAGACATCAAATGGTTCAATGACAAGTGAATAGTTCATAGGCATTTCCTGACGTTTGCTAATATTACCTAGTCTTTGACATTCGTCACAAGACAAGACAAACTTACGGGCATCCTTGCAGAGAGTGGGCCAATAGAAACCTGATTGCAATACCTTGTGCGCAGTTCGATCTCCCGCATGGTGTCCTCCATAGGCCTCGGAGTTACACTTCTGTAGGATATGTCCCTGTTCATGCTCAGGTACACAACGTCTAATAACACCATCTACTCCTTCCTTATAAAGGTGAGGATCATCCCAAAAATAATGTCTCAAGTCAAAGAAGAATTTCTTATTTTGCTGGTACGTGAAACTAGGTGTTATATATTTGGCAACAATATAGTTTGCATAATCAGCATACCACGGTGCACTGCGTGAAGCATTGATGACATTCAATTGCTCATTGGGAAAGCTATCATCAATAGGTTGTGGGTCGTCAAGAACGTTCTCCAATCTAGACAAGTTATCTGCTACTGGTTATCAGCACCCTTCTTGTCGACAATATGCAAATCAAATTCTTGTAGCAAGAGAACCCATGTGATAAGTCTAGGTTTAGCGTCTTTCTTCTCCATGAGGTACTTAATAGCAGCATGATCAGTGTGAATAGTGACTTTGGAATCAACTATGTAAGACCTGAACTTTTCACATGCAAACACGACTGCTAAAAACTCCTTCTCCGTAGTAGCATAGTTTCTCTGGGCACTGTCTAGAGTTTTACTAGCGTAGTGAATAACATGCAACTTCTTATCGACTCTTTGCCCTAGAACAACACCAACAGCATAATCACTAGCGTCACACATGATCTCAAAAGGTAAGTTCCAATCAGGGGGTTGAACAATAGGTGCAGTTATCAAAGCCCTCTTAAGTATTTCGAAGGCTTCCTCACAATCATCGTCAAAAACAAAAGGAATATCCTTTTGCAAGAGATTGGTAAGAGGCCTATAAATCTTAGAGAAGTCTTTAATGAACCTTCTATAGAAACCAGCATGACCAAGGAAACTTCTTATACCTTTGATATCTGTGGGCTATGGCATTTTCTCGATTGCATCAACCTTAGCCTTATCGACTTCAATACCTCTTTCGGAAATTTTATGTCCTAAGACGATGCCTTCATTAACCATAAAGTGGCACTTCTCCCAATTCAAGACAAGATTGGTGTCTTTACATCTCTGCAAGACTCGCTCAAGGTTGCTGAGGCAATCATCAAAGGAAGACCCGTAAATAGAGAAGTCATCCATGAAAACCTCAACAATATTTTCACAAAAGTTAGAGAATATAGCCATCATACATCTTTGAAAGGTGGCAGGTGCATTACATAAGCCAAAAGGCATACGTCTATAAGCAAAGGTACCGAAAGGGCAGGTGAAAGTGGTTTTCTCCTGATCAGATTGTGCAACTGGTATTTGGGAGAAACCAGAATAACCGTCTGGAAAGCAGAAGTGTGTGTGTTTAGACAGCCTTTCTAGCATTTGGTCGATAAAAGGCAAAGGGTAATGATCTTTCCTAGTGTCTTTATTCAATTTCCTAAAATCGATCACCCTCCTATAGCCAGTAATAATCCTTTGTGGGATCAATTCATCCTTATCATTAGGGAAAACGGTAATGCCTCCCTTCTTAGGGACGCATTGCACCGGACTCACCCAATCGCTATGAGCAACAGGATAGATAATACCCGCTTCCAGGAGCTTTAGTATTTCTTTTCTTACTACCTCTTTCATCTTAGGATTTAATCTCCTTTGATGATCAGCAACTGGATTGAAGTCAGGATCAGTTTTATTCTTGTGCTAGCATAGGGTAGGACTAATGCCCTTAAGATCATCAAGAGTATATCCAATAGTTGCATGGTGCTTCCTTAGAGTTTTTAGTAACTTCTTTTCTTCATGCTTTGAGAGGCTAGCACTAATAATAACAAGATATATCTCTTTGTCATAAAGATAGGTGTACTTAAGAGTATCAGGCAACTGTTTAAGCTCGAACACATGATCACCCTTTGGTGGGGGTGGATCCCCAAGCAGTTCAACAGGCAAGTTATTCTTAAGGATAGGATATTGTTCTAGGACAACTCTATCTATCTCATCCCTTTCATCCATGTGCATATCATTTTCATGCTCAAGCAAGTATTGCTCTAAGGGATCAGTAGGAGGCACGACAATAGAGGCTAAGGCAATAGTTTCATCCCTACTAGGCAACTCGTTTTCATGAGGTTGTCTACCAAACTTAGAGAAATGAAACTCATGTGACACACCTTCAAAGCCAACAGCGATAGTTTGCTTCTCACAATCAATATGAGCATTGACAGTATTGAGGATGGGTCTGCCAAATATTGACAAAATTGACAGTATTGAGGAAGCTATCTTGTGCAGTAGCAAGAACGAGGAAATCAGCAGGATACTTAATTTTACCACACAAGACTTCAACATCCCTAACAATTCCCACATGGCAGAGAGTATCTCTATTGGCAAGCTGAATAGTGACATCAATAGGCTCTATCTCAACAGGTGCAATCTCATCTTTGATTTCATCATATAAGGATTGAGGTATTGCACTAACACCAGAACCCACGTCACATAAACCATGACAACAATGACCTCCTATCTTAACGTGAGGTTTAGCAATTCTAACAGCATCTTCACAGAAGTGAATATTATGTCCCTCAACATCGTTGCACAGAAGATCTTTGATAATAGAAATGCTAGGTTCAACTCTAATTTTCTCAGGGGGTGTAGGTGTTCTAATGTAGCCTCTACGTATCACAGTTGAAGCTTTAGAATGATCCTTTATCCTAACAGGGAAAGGTGGTTTCTCAATGTAAGCACTGGGAACAATAGGATCATTATAGGCAATGACTTTCTCTTCAACTAGAGTGGGTTTAACTACATTGAATTCTAAAGGAGGATGATATTTAAACCACTTCTCTTTGGGGAGATCAATATGAGCAGCAAAGGATTCACACAATGAAGCTACTATCTCACAGTCAAGTCCATACTTAGCGCTAAAATCACTAAAGGTATTTGTCTCAACAAAGGATTTAACGCAATCAAACGTGAAATTCATACCTGACTCCTTACCTTCTTCAAGCTCCCAATATTCAGAGTTGCGTTTAATTCTCTCCAATAAATTACATTTGAAGTCAATACCTCTCTTCATAACAGAACCAGTACAAAAAGTGTCAAGCATGGTGCGATCATCATAAGAAAGCCGAGCATATAAGTTCTGAATGATAATTTCTCTCGAGAGCTCATGATTGGGGCATGAATATAGCATTGATTTAAGCCTCCCCAAGCTTGAGCGATGCTTTCTCTGTCACGAGGCCAAAAATTATAAATATAATTCCGATCACGATGTACTAAATGCATAGGATAAAACTTTTGATGAAATTCCAATTTCAACTGATTGTAGTCCCATGATCCAGTATCATCACATAGCCTATACCATGTCAACGCGTTATCCTTCAAAGATAAAGGAAACACCCTCTTCTTGATCTCATCCTCAGCCAAACCTGCAAGCTTAAATAAACCACAAACTTCATCTACATAGATTAGATGCAAGTCTGGATGTGATGTTCCATCTCCTGTAAAAGGATTAGCCAGCAGTTTCGCAAGCATACCCGAAGGAAATTCAAAGAAAATATTTTCAGTAGGTGCAGCAGGTTGAGGAGCAACTATTTTTTCTTCCGTTCGAGGTGAAGATACCCCGAACAAGCCCCTCAAAGGATTAGTATCCATAGTGACAAGTGACAATAAATTTCAGCACACTATATGAATGTTTCCTTACCAAGTTCCACTTACCAAAGGCGCTTCACTCCCCGGCAACGGCGCCAGAAAAGAGTCTTGATGACCCACAAGTATAGGGGATCAATCATAGTGCTTTCGATAAGTAAGAGTGTCGAACCCAGCGAGGAGCAGAAGGATCTGACAAGTGGTTTTCAGCAAGGTAAAATCTGCAGGCACTGAAATTGTCGGTAACAAGTGATTGTGTGGTGAGATGATTCGTAGAAAGCAACAAGTAACAAAAGTAGCAACGGTGCAGCAAAGTGGGTCAATCCCTTTTGTAGCAAGGGACAAGCCTGGACAAAGTATTATAGGAGGAAAAACGCTCCCGAGGACACACGGGAATTTCTGTCATGCTAGTTTTCAACATGTTCATATGATCCGCGTTCGTTACTTTGATAGTTTGATATGTGGGTGGACTGGCGCTTGGGTACTGCCATTACTTGGACAAGAAACCCACTTATGATTAACTCCTCTCGCAAGCATCCGCAACTACGAAAGAAGAATTAAGACAAACTCTAACCATAGCATTAAACTAGTGGATCCAAATCAGCCCCTTACGAAGCAACGCATAAACTAGGGTTTAAGCTTCTGTCACTCTAGCAACCCATCATCTACTTAATACTTCCCAATGCCTTCCTCTAGGCCCAAATAATGGTGAAGTGTTATGTAGTCGACGATCACATAACACCACTAGAGGAAAAACAACATATAACATATCAAATTACCGAACGAATACCAAATTCACATGACTACTATTAGCATGACTTATCCCATGTCCTCAGGAAAATAAGTAACTACTCACAAAGCATAATCATATTCATGACCAGAGAGGTAATGAGTAGCATCAAGTATCTGAACATAAACTCTTCCACCAAGTAATCCAACTAGCATCAACTACAAAGAGTAATCAACACTACTAGCAACCTTACAAGTACCAATCGGAGTCGCGAGATGGAGATTGGTTACAAGTGATGAACTAGGGTTTGGAGATGAGATGGTGCTGATGAAGATGTTGATGGTGACGAGTCCCCTCCGATGAGAGGAGTGTTCGTGATGACGATGTCGACGATTTCCCCCTCAGGGAAGGAAGTTTCACCGGCACGATCGTCCTGCCGGAGCTCTAGATTGGTTCTGCTCAAGTTCCGCCTCATGGCGGTGGCGAAACCACGAAAAACCTAATCCCTCATTTTTTCCTGGACGAAACCCTTCATATAGCAAAAGAGGGGGGCAAGTGGGCCAGAAGGTTGCCCACAAGCCTTCATGGCGCGGCCTAGGGGGGTGTCCGCGCTATGCAGGCTTGTGGCCAACCCCTGGCGCCCGTCTGGCACTTCTTCGGCCCAGTATTTTTTATAAATCCGAAAAAAATCCTCGTTGATTTTTACGGCGTTTGGAGTAGCGTAGAATAGGTATCTCAACTTTGCTCCACTTCCAGGCCAGAATTATAGTTGTCGGCATTCTCCCTCTTCATGTAACAGCCAAAGAAGCGATATATACCAACATGAAAACATGAGGCAAAATGGACGTATCAACTCCCCATATGCAGCTTTGCTCCTTTTTGATTTTATTTTCCTTTTCTTTTATTCCTTTTTATCATCAGCTAGTTGTTATATCTTGTGGAGATAATTTCAGTGAGCTTTCTGTTGTGTCTAGAGTGTAGATGCACATGTGATGAATGTATGTGTGTGTGTGTTTAGGCATACCTGTATGTAGTGATCTTGTAAGTGTGGGTGTGGTAGTTGTGTGTATGTGTGTAAGGCATATGCATGTGAGCATATGTGTGTATGTGTGTGGCTACCCGCACATATTTGTACAAGTGTGCACCAACACATGTTTATATGTGTGTGTGTGTGTGCATATGTAGTGTGAGACATGCTATCAAGTGTAGGTGGGTATATGAGTGTATGTTTACATGTGTGTGTATATGTGTGTGCACATGGGTGCTTGTGCACCTATGTGAGAGGGTGTGTGTGTGTGCTTGTGGTGGCATTTTCACATGTGCAAGAGGTCACCCCTCTTGTTGCACCTCTTGTATATGTAAGAGTAGTGGTAGTGTTGGTGTGTGTGTAGGTGCTCATGCATATGTGTGCGTCTGAGCATGAGTGCAATTGAGCACTTGAGCATGAGAGCTCACCTCTCATGCTTGCCACCAAGTTGTGTTGGTGGAGTATGGTCTTGTGTGTGTGCATAGGTAGATATAAGGGTGCCATGTATGTGTTCTTCACATGTGATGATGCTTGTATATGCTTGTGTTGATTTCAAGTAGTTTTTCGAGCTAGCTTTGTGATTATTTGTTCCATGCAAGTACCCATGTATTATATATGGTTTTGGGGTAGAATCATCCCAGGAATCCACTGGTGGAATCAGATTTCACTTTGGATCAACTTCATAAGCTTTCATTTTTCTGTCTTCATGCTATGTTTAGGGCTTAGTACTATGTGGTGTGATGAGCCTATCAGGATGAATCCTTGATGTTGCAATAGTGGGTGAACCGCTCTACATCATGGTAGTTTTGTTTTATGCATAGGAGTTTGTATGTGCAAGTTGTGCCTTGTCAAAGTTGACATGTGGCTGAAATTGTCAGCTTTGTGAAAATCTGTGATTTTTACAAAGTTTGAGAAACTGCTGTTATTTTCTTTCCTTGTTGATGTGATTGCAAAAGCTCAACTAGAGAGTTGGAGCTTTTGTGTTTGTCTAGCTCTCTGTTAAATTTCATGCACTTTCACTTCCTGTAGATATTATTTTCGAGGTCGTCAAAATGCTTCAGAGCATAAGCAGCTGGTGAAAATCTGAGATTTTCACTAAGTCCCAGAAATCTGTTATTTTTGTCCAAGTTGGCACTTGTAGATCTTCCTGTGTGTGACTCCTTTGTATTATCTTCCTGCACAGGCTTGTAGAGCTTTTGAATAGCTTTTGCCACATATATGGTTTGGCACATTTGGGTGGCTATAGGTACTTTGCATGTTGCTCACAAACTGCTATGATGCTGTTTAGGACAGATTGCATGTTTTAGTTGTTTTGAAGCTTGTGTTAGTATTGTTGGTGGTGTGGTGAGTTTATTTGCACCACCTCACCTATATTTATTTTTTTGATCATGTGGCAACCTGGGAATACCATAAGAGTGCCATTGGATTGTGCTTGTGGTGGAATTGATCCGTAGGACTCCATATCTTGTTTCATAGTTTCTTGTTGATCCGTAGCTCCGTTCTCTATGTTTTTTATATGCTATTGCATCATTTTCTCATGATGCACCTGTTCATGCCATCCTCACGCATGTCAAGATATCTTAGTGTGAAGTTCTGTCCAGAAGTTTATCTTCTCTTCTCATGCATATGCAAGTGACTAGAATATAGATGCATGCTTCATTCTCATCTGATGCAGCATGTGTTTGTTGCATCATGTTGTGTTGGTGTTCATTGGCTGTTATTTTTATCTTGGGTAGCAACGAGATTGGAGAGCGAGTACGTGGATTCTGGAGAGTACGTGCAGAACGAACAAGAGCAGTTCCAAGCTGAAGACATCAGAGGCAAGATGACCGTGACCTTGATACCATATCTAGCTTTGTTATGCTTAGAATCACGTTTCCTTCGATATATGCTCACTGCCTTCCACTTGATATAATTGCCTCCTCATATTGCCATGAAACCCAAACACTTTCTCCTCCTAGCTAATGTTGTTTGCTTAAGTAGGCTTGCTCAACTTCTAATGTTAGCTTTGCTAGTTGCAGGTGCGAGCTGTCTCATGTGATAACATGAGTAATTTTGATATCATTATGATTAACTGCTATTTAATTGATGCGCCTATATACTTGGTAAATGATGGAAGGCCTAGCCTTTTGTCGGGTGATTTGTTCCGTTATTGCCACCTTAGTTTTGGCTACTGATGTTTGATTCCATAACTGATCGCTCCTAACACGTTCGTGGTTGTTATGGGGACCCCCTTGAGAAATCGTATAGTGTTAAGGTTTGTCCGGCAGGACCCAACATTGGTTTTAATTTGCTAATCACCTAACAATAATTTGCATAGGGAATAGCTACCCCGAGGATTTTAATCAACAACCCAGGACAGTGCTCCTCATGAGTGTTGGTCCCACCCGAGTGATGTCCGGGGCCCCCCTGGTCACCTAGTGGTTTAGCCATCCCGACGTCTAGCTCATCCGTCGGGTCCTAAGACTGAGATACGCGGCTCTTATTGGGGTCATCGACACGACGGGAGGTCCTGCTAGTCTTGTCTTACCTTAGCGATATATCTTGCGTATAGGAATCCTAGTGAAACTATGGTTCTCCCCAGAGTTGAGGTTTTCCTCTAAGGAATCCGACGAGATCACGAGATTCGTGATAGAGGATTACTTTGCGGCCCATGACCGTTTGTGATGGACTAGTTGGAGCACCCCTGCAGGGTTTAATCTTTCGGAAAGCCGTGCCCGTGGTTATGTGGCAACATGGATAATTGTTAACATCCGGTTATAGATAACTTGAACTAACTCTAATAAAACTGCCAATCGTGTGCGTAACCGTGACTGTCTCGTTCGAAGACCTCTCCTCGATCAGGAACACGGTGGGGTTATGTTTGACGTAGGTAGGTGTTCAGGATCACTTAGTAATCAGCTAGTCTTCGACCGCTCGCGTAGACCACCACATCTATAACTCTGATCTTCGTAAGTTAGCCACCATCAATGCTTAGGATGCTGCAACCTAAACACTGAACCTTTCTCATCTAATAACTTGACTAGTTTCGCTACCAAGGTCATCGATTGTTGAGTCCCCGTGGCTCACAGTTTACTACAACACTCCAACAGGTACAGGTACGCCCGACGCAGGTGATCCAGAGGACACGCAGCTGGCGTGGCAGTACGATGAGGAGAACGACTGCCTGTACGTGAACTATCCAGAAGACTGAGGCCGTGGTCGTGATCGTGGGCAAGCATGTGAGATATCATAGTCTTTTCCTTGTGTTATGTAGTCCGTTGCGGAACTACCTTGTCTGAATAAATGTGTCGATGTAACTCTGATAATATCTATGTGAGATGGCAAATGAATGCCTTATTTTTCAATCTTAAATTATGTATGTGCTATTTTTATCTCGCTTGCGAAACGCTTAAATGCGCTTCTTTCCCTTTTGGGGCATCACCCCCTAAATAGGAAAGGACCGCATCTTAGTCGTTACACGTGGAGACGATGATGTATCCCAAAGATCACACCCTTGCGGATGCTAATATCCATTGGAGCGGTGTGGATGCACAATGCTCCCCAAGATGCCACTAAGGCCACCGTAATCTCCTCATGCCATCGCACAATGCAAGATGTCGTGATCCCACTAAGGGACCCTTGAGGGCGGTCACCGAACCCGTACAAATGGTAACCCTTGGTGGTAGTGCTACGTCAACAAAAGTACTTCCCTGGCAATAGTGCCAGAGATCCTTCTGTCGTCTCTTGAGCTTGCGTTGGTTTTTCCCTTGAAGAGTACCTGCACAAACACAAAAGAGCTTGCACCCAACGCTATAAAGGGGTCGTCAATCCCTTCAAGTTGTTTGCGAAGTGAGATCTGAAGGCGGAAAGTGCAACGAAGTAAAAAGTGTAAGGCTGAAAATATGGTGTGGAGTAGACCCTGGGGGGCATAGTGTTCACTAGAGGCTTCTCTCAAAATAGCAAGTATTACGGTGGATGAACAAATTATTGTCGAGCAATTGATAAAACCGCGCAAAGTCATGACGATATCTAAGGCAATGATCATACATATATGCATCACGTCCGAGACAAGTAGACCGATACTGTCTGCATGTACTACTATTACTCCACACATCGATCGCTATCCAGCAAGCATCTAGTGTATTGACTTCATGACGAACAGAGTAACGCCTTAAGGAAGATGACATGATATAGAGAGGAATCAAAACTATTTTAGAGGAATCTAACTTCTCTTTCTAATCCATGTCTACTAATCAAGATGACATGATCAAGTTTGTGGTTTATTTAAGCTTGCAGGTTTTCCCAAGGATGAGTTCAAGAAGAAGGTATTTCCCTTATCTTTTAGGGATAAAGCATTGACATGGTATAGGCTGTGTGATGATACTGGATCATGGAACTACAACCGGTTGAAATTTGAATTTCATCAAGAGTTTTATCCTATGCATCTAGTACATCGTGATCGGAATTATATTTATAATTTTTGGCCTCGTGATAGAGAAAGCATCACTCAAGCTTGGGGGAGGCTTAAATCAATGTTATATTCATGCCTCAACCATGAGCTCTCGAGATAAATTATCATTTAGAACTTCTATGCTCGGCTTTCTCATGATCATCGCACCATGCTTGACACCTCTTGTACCGGTTCTTTTATGAAGAGAGATATTGACTTCAGATGGAATTTATTGGAAAGAATTAAACGCAACTCTGAAGATTGGGAGTTTGATGAAGGTAAGGAGTCAGGTATGAATTTCAAGTTTGATTGTGTTAAATCCTTTGTTGAAACAAATACATTTTTTTATTTTAGCGCTAAATAAGGACTTGACTCTGAGATAGTAGCTTCATTGTGTGAATCATTTGCTGCTCATATTGATCTCCCTAAAGAGAAGTGGTTTAAATATCATCCTCCCTTAGAAGTCAATGTAGTTAAACCCAATCCAGTTGAAGAGAAAGTCATTGCCTATAATGATCCTATTGTTCCCAGTGCTTACATTGAGAAACCACCTTACCCAGTTAGGATAAAGGATCATTCTAAAGTTTCAACTATGATACGTAGGGGCTACATTAGAACAACAACACCCCCTGAGCAAATTAGAGTTGAACCTAGCATTGCTATTATCAAAGATCTGCTGTCTGACAATGTTGAGGGACATGATATTCAGTTCTGTGAAGATGCTGCTAGAATTGCTAAACCGCATGCTAGAGACAAACATAGGCATGTTGTTGGCACGCCTGTTGTTTCTGTTAAGATAGGATATCATTGTTATCATGGTTTATGTGACGTGGGTGCTAGTGTTAGTGCAATACCTCAATCCTTATATGATGAAATTAAAGATGAGGTTGCACCGGTTGAGATGGAACCTATTGATGTCACTATTCAGCTTGCCAATACAGATACTATTTGCCCTTTGGGAACTGTTAGAGATGTTGAAATCTTGTGTGGTAAAACTAGTCTTGTCTAAATACACACACTTCTGCTTTCTAGATGGTTATTCTGGTTTCTCTCAAATACCAGTTGCACAATCTGATCAGGAGAAAACCACTTTCACCTGCCCTTTCGGTACCTTTGCTTATAGACGTATGTCTTTTGGCTTATTTAATGCACCTGCCACCTTTCAAAGATGTATGATGGCTATATTCTCTGACTTTTGTGAAAAGATTGTTGAGGTTTTCATGGATGACTTCTCCGTTTACGGGTCTTCTTTTGATGATTGCCTCAACAACGTTGATCGAGTCTTGTAGAGATGTAAAGATACCAATCTTGTCTTGAATTTGGAGAAGTGCCACTTTATGGTTAATGAAGACATTATCTTAGGACATAAAATTTCTGAAAGAGGTATTGAAGTCGATAAGTCTAAAGTTGATGCGATCAAGAAAATGCCATTGCCCCACAGATATCAAAGGTATAAGAAGTTTCCTTGGTCATGCTCGTTTCTATAGAAGATTCATTACATACTTCTCTAAGATTTCTAGGCCTCTTACCAATCTCTTGCAAAAGGATATTCCTTTTGTTTTTGATGATGATTGTGAGGAAGCCTTCGAAATACTTAAGAAGGCCTTGATAACCTATTGTTTAGCCACCTGATTGGAACTTACCTTTTCAAATCATGTGTGATGCTAGTGATTATGTTGTTGGTGTTGTTCTAGGACAAAGAGTTGATAAGAAGTTGAATGTTATTCACTATGCTAGTAAAACTCTACACAGTACCCAAAGAAACTATGCTACTACTGAAAAGGAATTTTTAGCAGTCGTGTTTGCATGTGAAAAGTCAGGTCTTACATTGTTGATTCCAAAGTAACTATTCACACTGATCACGCTGCTATTAAGTACCTCATGGAAAAGAAAAATGCTAAACCTAGCCTTATCAGATGGGTTCTCTTGCTACAAGAATTTGGCTTGCATGTTATCGATAGGAAGGGTACTGAGAACCCCGTAGCAGATAACTTGTCTAGGTTGGATAATGTTCTTGATGCCCACAACCTATTGATGATAGCTTTCCTGATGAGCAACTGAATGTCATCTATGCTTCACGTAGTACACCGTGGTATGCTGATTATGAAAATTATATCGTTGCCAAATATATACCACCTAGTTTCACATACCAGCAAAAGAAGAAATTCTTCTTTGATTTGAGACATTACTTTTTGGATGACCCTCACCTTTATAAGGAAGGAGTAGATGGTGTTATTAGACGTTGTGTACCTGAACATGAACATTTACAGATCCTACAGAAGTGTCACTCTGAGGCTTACGGAGGACACCATGCGGGAGATAGAACTGCACAAAAGGTATTGCAACCAGGTTTCTATTGGCCCACTCTCTTCAAGGATGCCCGTAAGTTTGTCTTGTCTTGTAACGAATGTCAAAGAATAGGTAATATTAGTATAATTCAGGAAATGCCTATGAATTATTCACTTGTCACTGAACCATTTGATATTTGGGGCTTTGATTATATGGGACCTTTTCCAAAATCCAACGGGTATACTCATATCCTAGTTGTTGTTGATTGCGTTACTAAGTGGGTAGAAGCAATCCCAACTAGTAGTGCTCATCACAACACCTCTATCAGGATGCTTAAAGAAGTTATTTTCCCCAGATTTGGAGTTCCTAGATATCTAATGACTAATGGTGGTTCACATTTCATTCATGGTGCTTTCTGTAAAACGGTTGCTAAGTTTGATGTCAACCATAGAAATTCATCTCCCTATCATCCTTAGTCCAGTGGTCAAGTAGAGCTAAGTAATACAGAGATTAAACTAATTCTGCAAAAGACTGTCAATAGGTCTAGAAAGAATTGGTCTAAGAAGCTTGATGATGCACCGTGGGCTTATAGAACTGCATATAAGAATCCCATGGGCATGTCTCTCTACAAAATGGTTTACGGCAAAGCATGTCATTTACACTACTGGAAACAGATAATTTGCCATGTGCCTAATCTTTGCCGTCTGCTGGCGGTCGGCAAAGAACTTGTTTGCCGTCAGCTTACACGTGGCGGACGACAAAGAGGAGGCTGATGGCAAAGTTTTAATTTGCCGTCGGCCAACTCTTTGTCGTCCGCTGGCGGACGGCAAAGGAGCCACATGCGGACGGCAAAGGTTTGGCACACGGCAAAGCCCCCCACCCAAACGGCCGAAACGCACCCCCACCCACCCGCCCCTTTGCCGTCTGCCTCGGACTCCTTTGTTGTCTGCCTGGAAGCACGGCGGACTGCAAAGGGGACCTCCTCTAACGGCTGCCCCACCCCACTAACGGCTGCCGGCCCCCACTACCTCCTGCACGGCTTCGCCCTCCTCTCGGCTCCCGCACGACCTCTCCCGCACGCCCTCCCCTCCCCCACCCGGCGCCGCCACCAACTTGCGCCGCCCCCACCCGCCGCCGCCACCACCCTGCTCCGCAACCACCCAGCGCCGCCCCCACCCGGCGCCGCCACCACCCTGCGCCGCCACCACCCGGCGCCTCCCCCACCCGGCGCCGCCACCACCCTGCACCGCCCCTCCCTGCTTCGCCACCACCCTGCGCCGCCACCACCCTGCACCGCCCGCCCCTCCTCCCTGCGCCGCGACCACCCTGCACCGCCCGCCCCTCCTCCCTGCGCCACCCCTCCTCCCTGCTCCACCGGTACGTTTTTTTTCTTTTTTTCTGTTAAATTATGTAGTTAGTTTATTAGGTAGAATAAAGTAGATAGAAAAAATAGATAGAAAATAAAAAAACATGGAACAAAATAATAGAAGAAAGTTAGTTTTTTTCTTGTTAAATTAGATAGTTAGATTTTTCTTTTTCTGTTACATTATATAGTTAGTTTATTAGGTAGAATAAAGTAGATAGAAAAGAAATAATAGAAAAAAAAATAGATAGAAAAGAAAAAACTTAGAAGAAAAAAGAAGAAGAAGAAGAAGAAGAAGAAGAAAGAGGAGAGGAGGAGAAAGAGAAAATAAAGAAGAAATAGAAGAAGAGGAGGAGGAGGAGGAGGAGAAAGAAGAAGAAGAAGAAGAAGAAGATGAAGAAGAAGAAGAAGAAGAAGAAGAGAATAAGAAAAAAATAAGAAGGAGAAGAAGAGAAAAAAGAAGAAGAAGTTGATTTTTTATTGTTTGGTATTTAGTGGTAGCTAGATTCTTTTTTAGTTACTTAGTGGTAGATTCTGTTTTTGTTATAGTGGTAGATTCTGTTTTTGTTATTTTTTTGCTGTTTAGAGCTATCTAGGTTTAGCGATAGGTTTAGTTAGCTTGGTTAGTTAGGTTAGTTAGTTAGTTAGCTTACTAGAAAGAATAGGAAGAAGAAGAAGAGGAGGAGGAGGAGAAGAGGAGAAGAGGAGGAGGAGGAGAAGAAGAAGAAGAAGAAGAATAGGAGGAGGAGAAGACAAAAATAAGATCACATGTTTGGTATTTAGTTTTTTGGAATTAATTAGTCCATTTAGCACCAAAATACCATAATAAGCTCAAAATGGCATAAGAACCTTGGTTAGCTCATTAATATTATATACTTAGCTTGTTTTCCTCTAAAATGGGATAATTAGCCCATTTAGCTCCAAAAAGACATAATTAGGTAATTTAGCTCCAACAAGAGGAGAAGAGGAGAAGAAATAGGGAAAATGAAAAGAAAGAAGAAGAAGAAGAAGAGAAGAAGGAGAAGGAGGAGGAGGAGGAGGAGAAGGCCAAGGACCTTCTATCCTTCTCCTCCTCCTCCTCCTCCTTCTTGATTTCTTCTTCTTCTCCTCCTCCTCCTCTTTCTTCTCCTCTTTCATATTATCCTTGCTTTAATTAACCCAACAACGACATAATTAGCCCATTTAGCTCCAAAATACCATAATAAGCTCAAAATGGCACAAGAACCTTGGTTAGCTCATGAATTTTATATACTTAGCTTGTTTTCCTCTAAAATGACATAATTGGAATATTTGTGTTGATCGGGTGGATCTACATGTGATAGTTGTCTCGTCGCTGTGAGGTCTGCTATGCGAATACCTGCCCGTGCGTTGTACGAGCTCCGCCCCTGCATTCGTGGGTCAGTACAAATTTCATCTCCTCCCCGCCCCTTCATTTATTGTGGCTCGGTTTCCGTATGAAACTTTCTAGATTTCCGTATGAGGACCTCCACGTGCGTTGGACGAGCTCCGCCCTTGCGTTTGTTGGTGCGCACAAATGACTTCTCCTCCTACCCCCTTAATTTGCTCTGTCCCGGTCTTCGTGCCGATGCAACTTGCTAGCTATAGGTTTCTTCAATCATGAGTATGCGTGACCAGTATGCGTCTCCCGTTCGAAAGGGCGACATCTATAAATATGCATGTCTTTGCATATTTATAACCGCCATCCTTTCGAATTGTCCAACATTATCCATGGACAGCCCGAGTATGTGTAGATTGGGTTTGTTTTCCCGTATGCTGTGCTCTGGATCCGATGTGGAATTTCGTCAGTGCCTCCCTGTTGTTCTCCGGATGCACATCCTCTCTGTTTATTGCGGAGACGTGTATCAGGAGAACAGCGGGGAGGTGCTGCCGGAATTTTGCGTTGGATCCGGAGCAGAGCATGGGAAAACGAACCCAATCTACACATACTCGGGTGGGATTAGGACCTATCTTTACCTATTAGCGTGTAGGTTGCCTGGACGTAATAAAAATGGCGAACCTGATTAACCGATGAATATAAATGCTAAATTATATATAAATATATTTCTTCTGTCTTTAGTAGCTACGCAAGATGAGTGATCGTGCGTGGATGTATACCAGTCACCCTAGTCAGAAAGAGATGACGAAAGAATGGTTTTTAAAAACAATGGAATTTGTAAAAGACGCATTCGCAAATGGCCAGGAAAGAAACTATTGCCCCTGTCCTGGATGCGACAACTATAAAAAGACGACAGAGGCTGTAATGATTAAACACCTGCAGAGGAGGAGTTTTAAGCCTAATTATATGGTGTGGACATTTCATAGTGAGTCTATACAACGCGCAAGAGCTGAGGTGGTCCGTCGTCTCACGGACAAGCATGGTACTGGGATCGAAGACATGGTGCAAGACTTTGATGATGCTCGGGATTCGGAAGAGGAGATGGAGGAATCTGCAAAGGCCTTTTATGAAATGTTGGAGTCTTCAAAATGTCCTCTCCATGAGCACACTGAGCTCTGTCAGCTGGATGCAATTGCACAAGTAATGGCTCTGAAGGCTCAGTTCAACTTTGGAAGAGAATGCTACGACGCGATGATGACACTATTTGGACGTTTCCTACCCAAAGGCCATGTCATGCCTGCAAACCTGTACCGGTCGGACAAAATACTTCGTGTACTTAAGATGCCCTATGAGAAGATAGATGCATGTGAGAAAGGATGTGTCTTATTTAGGAAGGAGTATGCACACTTCGACTATTGTCCCAATTGCGAGTCTTGCAGGTATCTTCTGGTAGACAACGGTATGGGTGAGAAGAGGCAGACTAAAATCGCAGTTAGTGTTCTTCGGTATATGCCAATCATACCAAGACATCAACGTCTTTTCATGGTCGAAGAGACAGCCAGACAGATGACATGGCACAAACTGGGCAAAAGAACCGAACTAGATGCGGATGGGAATAAGATGATGGTACACACATCGGATGGGGAAGCGTGGAAACATTTCGATGGATTGCATCAGCATAAAGTGGAAGATCCAAGGAATCCTCGAGTCTGCGCCGCCATGGATGGTTTTAATCCCTTCGGCATGACGGCAACCCAATACAGTTGTTGGCCTATATTTGTCATTCCACTCAATCTCCCCCCTGGGCAGATTATGCAAAGAAAGAACATATTTCTGACGTTGATAATTCCAGGGCCCAATTATCCGGGGAAGAATGTGAATGTGTACCTGCAACCGCTTAAGGATGAATTGGAAGAAGCTTGGGAAAATGGGGTCAAGCCATACGATGCCGCTAGAAAAGAAAACTTCAAAATGCATGTGTGGTACATGTACTCTATGCATGACTTGCCAGCGTATGCGCTATTCTCTAGATGGTGTGTGCATGGAAGGTTCCCGTGCCCCCAATGCAAGGCAGCTCTTCAGTTTCATTGGTTGCAGGAGGGTTGGAAGTATTCTTGCTTTGACTTGCATAGACAGTTCCTGGATCCTGACCATTAGTTCAGAAAAGACAAGAAGAACTTTACCAAAGGTGAAGTTATCAAAAACTTGGCACCACCTGCGTTCACAGGCCAACAGATCCTGGATCAGTTAAAGAGCCTGATCTAGAGCATCCAGGGTATTTCAAGGGGTATAATTCAAAACATGCCTGGACTCACAAGCCATGCTTCTGGGATCTGCCTTACTTCAAAGACCTCCTTCTTCCACACAATATCGACATGATGCACACTGAAAAGAATATCGGAGAGGCTATTTTTGGTACATTGTTCGACATAGATGGGAAGACAAAGGATAATATTAAGGCTAGAGTCGATCAAGAGACACTATGTCATAGACCGTTACAAAACATACGAGAAGGCAAAGGAAAGCAAAAGTGATCGAAGCCAAAGGCCTGGTTCAATCTTGGAAGCCCAGCTATGAGGGAAATTACCTTGTGGGTCAAAATGCACTTGATGTTCCCCGATGGGTATGCAGCGAATCTAAAGAGGGGAGCGAGTCTTGAAAAATTAAAAAAATTTGGTCTCAAGAGTCATGATTGGCACATATGGCTAGAGCGGGTAATGCCGGTGATGTTACGTGGCTTTATTCCTGAGGATGAATGGCTAGTACTGGCGGAGCTGAGCTATTTCTTCTATGTTCTTTGTGCGAAAGAATTGTCGCCTGGCGTGGTAGAAGACATGGAGGACTTTTCACCGGAGTTGTTGTGCAAGTTAGAGAAGATCTTTCCACCGGGCTTCTTTAATCCAATGCAGCATTTGATTTTACATCTACCGACCGAGGCAAGATTGGGTGGGCCCGTGCAAGATAGTTGGTGCTATGCAACTGAGAGGATGCAGAAGACCCTTCGAGCTAAATGTAAAAATAAGCGTAGAATTGAAGCATCGATGGCTGGGGCATTCATTACCGAGGAGGTGGCAAACTTTGTGACAGCACACTACGAAGCCAAAAATCATCATTGGCATAATCCGAAGCCTCGGCACAATGATGGAGACCCTAAAAACGGTGGGTCCAACCTCAGCCTATTCAAAGGGAAGCTCGCACCAGCCGGTGCTTCGAAACCAATAACGTTGGATATCGAAGAATGGCGGAACATTTCGCTGTATATCTTCCACAACCTAACAGAAGTGCGGCCGTACATCGAGTGAGTTCTCGGCACATTTTCCCGTAACTTCTAATTCATTTGAACTGCTCTTATTCCCGAATATTTCAAACAACTGTTACGTCGTCAAATTCTCGGATGGAGCAGTGATCCAAAATGATTCCTTCGAAGAGTATGAGCTTCTGTCAAAGACAGGAGGCGGCTATCCCGGTTTCATCTCTTGGTTCAAACAAACGGTAATTATCAATAATGGACCATTTCATTCTTGGTCTAACTTGCGGATAATGCAACAACCGTTTCGTATTAAACTTGTAGGCTAATTCAGAGTCTATGGACGCCGAATTGAGACAAGTTGCTAATGGTTTTGACTGTAAGGTCCGTTCATTTGAGAAATACAACAACAACGGGTATCTCTTTCGTACCTTTGGCAAAGAGCTATCTATGCCCGACCGGAAATCTACAAATTGTGGTGTCTGTGCTATCGGCGAAGGTGTTATCGAGTATTATGGAAGAGTTGAAGCAATTTATGAACTTCAATTCTATGGTGAAAACCCACCGAACGTCGTAGTCTTCAAATGTTATTGGTTCCAGCCGAAAAAGACTAGAAGGACTCATGAACATATAGGACTAGTCGAAATCAATCCAAACACCCATTTAGATGTTCCCGATGTATATATTACGGAACAACAGGCGACCCAAGTTTTCTATCTACCGTGGGCATGCCAAACGGATAAGAATCTGGAAGGTTGGTATGTTGTTTATGAAGTGCCGCCACATGTCACACCACCTCTCCCAAATGAACAGGATTATGAACCTCAGATTAACCCAGACACATATGATGGAGAATTCTTCCAAGAAGCACGTCTTTCCAAGAAATGTTTCAAGAACCGCCATGCTTCATCCAAGAACATGGAAGTAGACAACGACAATGAATCCGACTCCAGCCCTGAGCCGGAACCAGAAGACCTGGAACTCGTAGAAGTTACTGATGCGGATGACCTGTCAATGCTTCAACGATTAAAGGAAGGCCTTTCACAACTTCACGCCATTGAACCCGATGAGCACGTCATTCATGAAGACATGCGTGATAGTGATGATGATGATGCATTTATTGATGATGATTATTAGTTTGTAAGATTCACAACTTAAATTATATATATTTTAATCTTTATTATTCATGTACATATTATTATTCATGTCAGTCATTCAATTTTTTTATGTTGTACTAATTTCTTTTAATCTTTAGCATGGCAGGTGTTGAAAGATGGTGGGCGCGGGTCCAGAGCGCTCGACGGGTTCTTCCCAAGCGCCCCGCACGAGGGGTGGTACTTCCCTTCCACCCCTATCTCTCCGTAGAGCCTTGGCAGATAGTCTTTCGACACCAGCCGGGAGTTCTTCTTCGTCGGCGGCATTGCCCACTAGGAGAGGTGCTGGTCGGGTAGGGAGGAAGGGGAAGGGAACAGGGAGAGGTGGTGGCCGCGGAAGATCCAGGAGGACTGTTGAGCCGTCCTCGCCACCACCACCAGCTCTTTCACCCGAGCATAGGACTAGTATGGTCGACCCGTTTGCGGAGGAGGCTACGGGGACTCCGGTCTAGGAGCCTGGTGTTCACGGGCATTTGTCCCATGAGACTCCGGTCCAGGAGCAGCCTCGGGTCGAGGTGCATTCGGCCCAGGAGCAGCCGGAGGAGATTACGGTTCCGGAGGCTTCACCCGACGTGGAGAGGCCCGGATGGGAGCCTTGGCCAGATCGTACCCAGTTGCCGGATTGGACCGAGGGTCCGGGTGGCTCAGGGCGCGGGGATCGCGGGGATGAGCTTACGGATAGTGAGGGCGATGTGCAGGTGGATGGGGCCACCGTGTACAAGCGTGGTAGTACACGTCTCCCGATCGCCCCGGCTACCCGCGAGCAGAGGCCGGTGATTAAATCTGAAGGATATAGGTAAGTACATTTACCCTTTTTTTAGCTTTTGCCTTCAAGTTTGTTCAAATATCAAATGCGCTGACCTTATCATACTGCAGGGGATGGGTACACCATCTTGGAGTCCGCAGGCCGAACTCCGTCCTTGGTGTGCTTTGCCGGACAAATTTCCCGGGGTTTGTCACGTAGCCTGGTGAGGGTCAGGTTCCTACACTAGGATTTACCTGGGAGCACTACCAGGCAGCGCAGGCCCCGCCGGAGGAGATTATAGATGGTGTCTTGTGCCACACGAGGGACGAGATGGTGATGAGGAGCTTTTGGGTAAATTATCCTTTTACAGAATCTAAAATTAACAATATACCTAATTATTGTACTAATCGGTGTTTTCACGTTTGATTGGATACCTTCTATAGGTGTGAGGATGGATATGAGGAGGAGTTGGCCAGGGTTCTCGAGGTCGAGTGTAGGCGGTTACTACAGAACTTGCGCCACGAGGCTCCGCCGCAGGCTATTCGAGATTACTACGCCACGAGTGGTATTAAGAAGGAGAAGAAGGATTGCCGCGGAAAGTTTCTGAAGAAGGAGCAATACATGAAGGTAATTACCTATTCTTAAGTCCTTCTACGTAGTTTTCTTGATTTCATTCATAGGCGTAGCGCTGAAAATTATTTCTAATAACTTACAGGTGCCCCCGAGATGGTGTGCGGATAAGATGGATTGTTGGGAGGCGTTGGTTGATGAGTGGTGCACAGGCAGCTGGCGAGCCGTCCACGAGAATGCGAAGGATCGGCGTAGCCAAATGGTTGGTGTGCCACACCATCAAGGCAGCGCCAACTTACTTCAGTTTGGACGAAACTGGGTATGTGATTTGCTTCATGATTCATGCAATTCATTCTTGATGCTAATATTTTGTTCCTCTCTTTTAGGCGCATCACAATAAGACTGAGATGCCACACTTGTACGACCTTTATGGCATGGACCATACTGCCTCGTACAAGAAGGTGAAGGCATTCTCTGAGTCTGACCTGGATGATCCCAGTAACTTCACCAACATATCATCCCACCAGAAGCTCGTGGCATACAGGGACGCGGGGAAGGCTACGAAAGGGGATGACTTGAACCCTAGCCAGGAACCTTTGGATCCAGAGCTGGTGATGATATCTGGTGGCGGGAGTCCCCATGGCTCGATAGCCATTGGAGATGGGATAATACGTTGTCCACTCACTCTTCCGGAGATCAAGGCGCGCCAGTCGAGCAGATGTCCTGAGATAACACCTCGTCCACGGCCAGTCGAACTTTCCATCGAGGTTAGCTGTACGGACTAAGAACACTTTCATCCATTTCATTATGTGTGTCACCATAGATCATTACTGTGGTAATGAGGAATGGTTTTTCAGGCTGCTCTTCAGAAAGAGAGAACGGCAAACCAGGCTGCTCTTGAGAAAGAGAGATTGGCAAGCCAGGCTGCTCTTCAGGCTGCTCTTGATGAGAGGGACCAGACCACGACACGATTGCTTCAGGAGGTGAGGGCCCGAAATGAGGCGGGTCAACGGGCCCTGTACGAGCTTTTTGTGGTATGTTTTTTTTCACATTAGCCAAATCATGTGTGTAATGTCTGTTTCAATACTAACTAATACGACCCACTCTTCAGGGTCTGTGCGAGAAGAGCGGTCAAGTCCCTCCGCCGATGCCCGTCTTCTCTTCGATTGGCACGGTGAGTTTCATTATAAACTAGTATTAGTAATTGAGTGTCATCGTGCTAACTGAGACATTGCAAAATATCTTTTCGGTAGAATAACTCCAGAGCGGCATCGCACGACCCTTCTCCAGGGCAACCGTCTCCAAACGAAGCCGACGCGAGCAACCGTGGTGTTTCTCCTCCTTGATGACCACTACGGTAAGTTTCTCCTCCAAACATAGCTTGTTTCCCTCTAAAATGAGATAATTAGCCCATTTAGCTCCAAGAAGACATAATTAGGTAATTTAGCTCCAACAAGAGGAGAAGAAGAAGAGAAGAAGGAGGAGGAGGAGGAGGAGAAGGACCTTCTAGTACTTCTCGTCCTCCTCCTCCTTGATTTCTTATTCTTCTCGTCGTCCTCCTCTTTCTTCTCCTCTTTAATATTATCCTTGCTTTAATTTCCCCAACAATGACATAATTAGTCCATTTAGCTCCAAAATACCATAATAAGCTCAAAATGGCATAAGAACCTTGGTTAGCTCATTAATATTATATACTTAGCTTGTTTTCCTCTAAAATTGGATAATTAGCCCATTTAGCTCAAAAAAGACATAATTAGGTAATTTAGCTCCAACAAGAGGAGAAGAGGATAATAAATAAGCAAAATGAAAAGAAAGAAGAAGAAGAAGAAGAAGAAGAAGAAGAGAAGGAGGAGGAGGAGGAGGAGGAGAAGGCCAAGGACCTTCTATCCTTCTCCTCCTCCTCCTCCTTCTTCTTGATTTCTTCTTCTTCTTCTCCTCCTCCTCTTTCTTCTCCTCTTTCATATTATCCTTGCTTTAATTAACCCAACAATGACATAATTAGCCCATTTAGCTCGAAAATACCATAATAAGCTCAAAATGGCACAAGAACCTTGGTTAGCTCATGAATTTTATATACTTAGCTTGTATTCCTCTAAAATGACATAATTGGAACATTTAGCTCAAAAAATACATAATTAGGTAATTTAGCTCCAACAAGAGGAGAAGAGGAGAAGAAATAGGCAAAATGAAGAGATAGAAGAAGAAGAAGAAGAGAAGAAGAAGAAGAGAAGAAGGGGAAGGAGGAGGAGGAGGAGGAGGAGGAGGAGGAGGAGAAGGCCAAGGACCTTCTAGTCCTTCTCCTCCTCCTCCTTCTCCTCCTTCTCCTCCTTGATTTCTTCTTCTTCTCCTCCTCCTCCTCTTTCTTCTCCTCTTTCATATTATCCTTGCTTTAATTTCCCCAACAATGACATAATTAGTCCATTTAGCTCCAAAATACCATAATAAGCTCAAAATGGCATAAGAACCTTGGTTAGCTCATTAATATTATATACTTAGCTTGTTTTCCTCTAAAATGGGATAATTGGCCCATTTAGCTCAAAAAAGACATAATTAGGTAATTTAGCTCCAACAAGAGGAGAAGAGGAGAAGAAATAGGCAAAATGAAAAGAAAGAAGAAGAAGAAGAAGAAGAGAAGAAGGAGAAGGAGGAGGAGGAGGAGGACCAGAAGGCCAAGGACCTTCTATCCTTCTCCTCCTCCTCCTTCTCCTCCTCCTCCCCCTTCTTGATTTCTCCTTCTTCTCCTCCTCCTCCTCTTTCTTCTCCTCTTTCATATTATCCTTGCATTAATTAACCCAACAATGACAAAATTAGCCCATTTAGCTCCAAAATACCATAATAAGGTCAAAATGGCACAAGAACCTTGGTTAGCTCATGAATATTATATCCTTAGCTTGTTTTCCTCTAAAATGACATAATTGGAACATTTAGCTCAAAAAAGACATAATTAGGTAATTTAGCTCCAACAAGAGGAGAAGAGGAGAAGAAATAGGCAAAATGAAAAGATAGAAGAAGAAGAAGAGAAGAAGAAGAAGAAGAGAAGAAGGAGAAGGAGGATGAGGAGGAGGAGGAGAAGGCCAAGGACCTTCTAGTCCTTCTCCTCCTCCTTCTCCTGCTCCTCCTCCTTCTTCTTGATTTCTTCTTCTTCTCCTCCTCCTCCTCTTTGTTCTCCTCTTTCATATTATCCTTGCTTTAATTAACCCGACAGTGACATAATTAGCCCATTTAGCTCCAAAATACCATAATAAGCTCAAAATGGCATAAGAACCTTGGTTAGCTCATGAATATTATATACTTAGCTTGTTTTCTTCTAAAATGACATAATTAGCCAATTTAGCTCAAAAACAAGGAGAAGGAAGAAGAAGAAGAAGAAGAAGAGAAGAAGAAGAGAAGGAGAAGGAGAAGAAGAAGAAGGAGGAGGAGAAGAAGAGAAGAAGAAGGAGAAGGAGGAGAAGAAGGAGAAGGAGCCCTCCTTCTTCTCCTTCTTCTTCTCTTGTTTTTCTTCTTCTCCTCCTCCTTGTCCTTCTCCTTCCCCTTCCCCTCCTCCTCCTCCTCCTCCTCCTTCTTGTTTTTCTTCTCCTTGTTCTCTTCTTGATTCTTCTCTTTCTTCTTCAATTTAGCTTATTTGTCATATATATGTTGTTGTTCTTCTTCTTCTGACTTTCTTATTCCCATTTTGCAGATTGGATGTACTACATGCATGGAAGCTGGCGTTGGAGTGCTTTAGTTTCCGTTTTTATTTGAGTTGATGAACAATGTGTTGGTTCTTTGTATGTGTTGATGAACAATGTGTTGATGAACAATATATGTGCAACTATATGTATGTATATATGGATGAAACTTTGTATGTGTTGGTTATTTTGATATATGGGATGTTCGTTGATGAACAAATGGCATTGATGAGCTTTATATGTATATCATATATGTGTTGTGACCTATTTATGATATATGTGCTATGAATTATATGTATATGTGCTATGAAATAGAATAAATAAATAAAAATGTGACAATATAGGCTCTTTGCCGTCTGCCAGCTGATGGCAAAGGCCTTTGCCGTCAGCTGACCGACGGCAAAGGTGCCACGTGGCGCCCAGCTGTGCAACCTGGGCAGTAGCAGCTGGCCATATAGTCTCTTTGCTGTCTGCTTCCTGGGGGAGAGACGACAAAGAAGAGGGCACACAGGAGGAGGCAGACGACAAAGAGTGGAGAGAGGTGGGAGGGGAGGATCCGGCAGACGGCAAAGATGGTCGTGGAGGCAGACGACAAAGATGGAGGGGAGGGGAGGGGAGGAGAAGGCAGACGGCAAAGATTGACGGGGAGGCAGACGGCAAAGATTGACGGGGAGGCAGACGGCAAAGGCTCCGTTAACCCCTAACGGAGGCAACTCCCGTCGGCTGCCGTCTCAAGCGCTTTGCCGACTGCTCCTAAGCAAAGCTGACGGCAAAGAGCTTTGCCGTCCGCTTTGGGGGCAGACGGCAAAGAAGGTCCTATGCCGTCGTAGGCTGACGCAGAAATTTTGCCGGCCGTGACAATCTTTGCCGTCTGTGGTATTGTCTTTGCCGTCCGGGATAGTGTCTTTGCCGTCTGTGATGGCAGACGGCAAAGAAGGTGATTCATGTAGTGTTACCTCTTGAGCTAGAGCATAAGGCTTATTGAGCAATCAAAGAGATCAACTTTGATTTCAAACTTGCTGGTGAGAAGAGGTTATTTGATATTAGCTCGCTTGATGAACCGAGAGCTCAGGCATATGAAAATGCCAAGTTGTTCAAAGAAAAGGTTAAGAGGTGGCTGCTACATCTTGACCTTGCCCTGGTTTTTCCCTTGAAGAGGAAAGGGTGATGCAACACAGTAGCAGTAAGTATTTCCCTCAGTTTTGAGAACCAAGGTATCAATCTAGTAGTAGAATCAAGCCAAGTGTCTAGAGTACCTGCGCAAACAAAAACGAGCTTGCACCCAACGCTATAAAGGGGTTGTCAATCCCTTCAAGATTGATTGCAAAGTGAGATCTGAAAGCGGAAAGTGCAACGAATTAAAAGTGTAAGGCTGAAAATATGATGTGAAGTAGACCCAGGGGCCATAGTGTTCAGTAGAGGCTTCTCTCAAGATAACAAATATTATGGTGGGTGAACGAATTACCGTCGAGCAATTGATAGAACCGCGCAAAGTCATGACGATATCTAAGGCAATGATCATACGTATATGCATCACGTCCGAGACAAGTAGACCGATACTGTCTGCATGTACTACTATTACTCCACACATCGACCGCTATCCAGCATGCATCTAGTGTATTGAGTTCATGACGAACAGAGTAACTCCTTAAGCAAGATGACATGATGTAGAGAGGAATCAAAACTATTTTAGAGGAATCAAACTTCTCTTTCTAATCCATATCTACTAACATGACTCTTAATATTACCAAATCCATGTCTCAAAACTATTTGAGAGGAATCAAACTTCTCTTTCTAATCAATGCACATGAAGATGGAAGTTTTCTTGTATCCTCTTTGGGTACCTATCACCTTTGGGACTACTTTCATAGCACAAGCCAACTACCAAGTTACTCAGAGAGATCACAAGCCAACTACCGCCATGCTCTAAAAGATCTAAGTGAAGCACTAGAGCAAAGTTATCTAGCTCAAAAGATATAAGTGAAGCACATGTGAGCTAAATTGCCTAACTCAAAAGATATAAGCGAAGCTCAGTGAGTATTCTAGCAATTTCATGATGAGTGCATGTCTCTATGAAAAGGTGTGCAGCAAGGATGATTGTGACACAACAAAAACATAAGACTCCTACGATAGAAGACGCTCCAAGCAAAACACATATCATGTGGTGAATAAAAATATAGCTCCAAGTAATGTTACCGATGGATTGAAGACGAAAGAGGGGATGCCTTCCCGGGGCATCCCCAAGCTTAGGCTTTTTGATGTCCTTGAATTTGGCCTGGGATGCCTTGGGCATCCCCAAGCTTGAGCTCTTTCCACTCCTTATCCCTTCGTCCATGAGAACATCACCCAAAACTTGAAAACTTCACAACACAAAACTTAAACAGAAACTCGTGATATCATTAGCACAAGAAAACAAACTATCACCTCTTAAGGTGTTGTAGAAATCTTGACTTCTATTTATAATGGTCTTATATTACTGTATTCTCACTTTTCCATGGCTAATACCCCCCAATACTATCCATAGTTTCATCAAAATAAGCAACCAACACAACAAAAACAAAATCTGTCAAAAACAGACCAGTCTGTAGCAATCTGTATAGTTCGTATACTTCTGGTATCTCAACAATTCTAAAACATTACGACACTTTGGGAAATTGGCATATCAACCAGCAGCAAAAAGGATCAAGTCAAAAGCTCTTTCTGTATAAAAATGAAAAATAAGTTTATGAGCGAAAAGTTTCTGTCTTTTTCCAGCAGGATCAAACAACCATCACCAAACTAGTCATAAAGGTTTTACATGGCTCAAACACAAAAAGAAACACAAAAGACACAATCATAACAGAATTATGATGGTGTGGACGCAACAAAACAGAAAGAAAAAAGCAAAGATAAATTCATTGGGTTGCCTCCCAACAAGCGCTATTGTTTAACGCCTTAGCGAGGCATAAGGTGATAGAATCACGTATCGTCGTCTTTGGTGCTCAAACCATAAGTAGCCCTCATCATGGATTCATAAGGCAATCTTATTTTCTTTCTAGGAAAATGCTCCATGCCCTTCTTTAAAGGAAATTGAAATCTAATATTCCCTTCCTTCATATCGATGATAGCACCAATAGTACTTAGGAAATGGCTACCAAGAATGATAGGACATGTAGGATTGCAATCAATATCAAGCACAATGAAATACACGGGTACATAGTTCCTATTTGCAATAATAATAACATCATTGATCCTTCCCATGGGTTTCTTAACAGTAGAATCCGCAAGATGCAAATTAAGAGAGCACTCGTCAATCTCATTAAAGCCTAGAACATCACATAAAGACTTTGGAATCGCGGAAACACTAGCACCCAAATCACACAAAGCATTGCATTCATAGTTTTTGATCTTGATTTCGATAGTAGGTTTCCACTCATCACGAAGTTTTCTAGGAATAGAAACTTCCAACTCAAGTTTATCTTCAAGAGATTTTATCATAGCATCGACGATATGATCGGTAAAGGCCTTGTTTTGGCTATAAGCGTGTGGAGAGTTTAGCATGGATTGCATCAAGGAAATACATTCAATCAAAGGACAACTATCATAATTGAATTCCTTGAAATCCAAAGTAGTAGTTTCATTACTACTCAAAGTTTTGATATCCTCTACTCCACTTTCAATGCTTTTAGCATCAAGATAGATAGACTCCGAATCATTGGGGCGTTTTTCAACCAAGGTGGATTCATAGCCATCCCCGTCATCATTAGGGTTCACACTAGAAAACAAGGATTCAGTGGGAGTCACGCCAAGCACTTTAAGATCTTCGTGTCTAGCACGAGAACACGCCTTTTGAAGCCATTCATGTCTAGCACGAATTTGGGTAGTTCTTTCTTTACTGTCATTCATGGAAACACGCATAGCTTTCAAAGTTTCATCCATATTGATCTTGGGAGGAGCACATCTAACTTTCAAAGCATCAATATCAATAGACATTCTATCAATGCTCCTAGCCAAATCATCAATTTTGAGTAGTTTTTCTTCTATGGACGCATTGAAAATCTTTTGAGAGTTGATAAACTCTTTAATATTACTCTCTAGATCAGAGGGTAATTTATTGTAATTTCCATGATCATTGTTGTAGGAGTTGCCAAAGTTATTAGAGGGATTACTAGGAAAAGGCCTAGGAATATAGTTTCCTCTAAAAGCATCATTGTTGCCAAAATTATTCCTACCAACAAAATTAACGTCCAAGCTCTCATTGCTACTCTCAATCAAGGAAGACAAGGGCATATCATTTGGATCTCAAGGAGCACCTTTACTAGCAAACATTTTCATTAACTCATCCATCTTAGCACTCAACGAGTTAATTTCTTCTATAGCGTGTACTTTTTTACTAGTAGGTGACCTTTTAAGTGTGCCACTTGGAATAGTTTGTCATGATATTGTCTAGGAGTTTTGTGGCTTCTCCTAATGTGATTTCCATGAAGGTTCCACCGGAGGCGGAGTCCAGGATATTTCTAGAAGCAAAATTCAAACTAGCATAGAAGATTTGTATAATCATCCAAAGACTCAAGCCATGAGCGGGACAATTTCTAATCATCAATTTCATTCTTTTCCAAGATTGTGCAACATGTTCATGATCAAGTTGCTTAAAATTCATGATATCATTACGGAGATAGATAATCTTAGTTGGCAGAAAATACTTGGATATATAAGCATCTTTGCACTTATTCCAAGAATCAATTTAATCACATCATTATCCACATCTTTCTTCTTTTGCATATCGCAAAGCTCAATGAAGGTATTAAGATGGGATGTGGCATCTTCACTAGGAACGCCAGAGAATTGCTGTTTCATAACAAGATTCAGCAAAGCGGCATTGATTTATATGATTCCACACTAGTGGCGGGAGCAATCGGAGGACTAGTAAAATCATTATTATTAGTATTCGAGAAGTCACAAAGTTTGGTGTTTTCAGTCATGGTGACTTCATCAAGCAGACAAGCACACAAGTGAACAAAAAGCAAGCGAAAGAAAAGGGCGAACGAAAAAGGCAAATATTTTTGTATTTCTTTTTTTTCAGAAGCGGGGGACAGGAAAACGAGAGGCAAAAAAGTAAATGCAAGAGATGAGTTTGCGAAACTTACATGGATAAGCTTCACTCAGAATAATCCCCGGTGCCAGAAATTGACATGTTGACCGGAGACTATTCTTGACTTGATCCTCCCGAGCAAAGGCACCATAAATTGGCACGTTGACGGGAGACTATTCTAGACTTGATCCTCGTCCTCGGCAACGGCGCCAGAAATTCTTTTTGCTACCTCTTGAGCTTGGGTTGGTTATTCCCTTGAAGAGGAAAGGGTGATGCAGCACAGTAGCAGTAAGTATTTCCCTCAGCTTTGAGAACCAAGGGATCAATCCAGTAGGAGAATCAAGCCAAGTGTCCAGAGTACCTGCGCAAACACAAACGAGCTTGCACCCAACGCTATAAAGGGGTTGTCAATCCCTTCAAGATTGATTGCAAAGTGAGATCTGAAGGTGGAAAGTGCAACAAAGTAAAAGTGTAAGTCTGGAAATATGATGTGAAGTAGACCCGAGGACCATAGTGTTCACTAGAGGCTTCTCTCAAGATTGCACATATTACGGTGGGTGAACGAATTACTATCGAGCAATTGATAGAACCGCGCAAAGTCATGACGATATGTAAGGCAATGATCATACATATAGGTGCTACGGCGGCAAAAATCCTTCTGCTACCTCTTGAGCTTCCGTTGGTTTTTCCCTTGAAGAGGAAAGGGCGATGCATCATAGGAGCAGTAAGTATTTCCTCAGTTTGAGAACCAAGGTATCAATCCAGTAGGAGAATCTCGTCAAGTCCAGAGTACCTGCACAAACACAAAAGAGCTTGCACCCAACGTTATAAAGGGGTTGTCAATCCCTTCAAGATTGTTTGCAAAGTGAGATCTGAAGGCGGAAAGTGCAACGAAGTAAAAAGTGTAAGGCTGAAAATATGGTGTGGAGTAGACCCTGGGGGCCATAGTGTTCACTAGAGGCTTCTGTCAAAATAGCAAGTATTACGGTGGGTGAACAAATTACTGTCGAGCAATTGATAAAACCGCGCAAAGTCATGACGATATCTAAGGCAATGATCATACATATAGGCATCACGTCCGAGACAAGTAGACCGATACTTTCTGCATCTACTACTATTACTCCACACATCGATCGCTATCCAGCATGAATCTAGTGTATTGAGTGCATGACGAACAGTGTAACGCCTTAAGCAAGATGACATGATGTAGAGGGATAATCTCAAACCAATGATGAAAACCCCATCTGTTTACCCTTGATGGCAACAACACGATGCGTGCCTCACTACCCCTTGTGTCAATGGGTGAGGTCACCGCACGGTATGAACCAAAAACCAAGCACTTCTCCCATTGCAAGAATCATAGAGCAAGTTGGCCAAACAAAACCCACAACTCGAAGAGAATTACAAGGATATGAAATCATGCATATGAGAGATCAGAAGAAACTCAAATAAGATTCATAGATAATCTGATCATAAATCCACAATTCATCGGATCTTGACAAACACACCGCAAAGAAGATCACATCGGATAGATATCCATGAAGATCATGGAGAACTTTGTATTGAAGATCCAAGAGAGAGAAGAAGCCATCTAGCTACTAGCTATGGACCCGAAGGTCTATGGTGAACTACCCACGCATCATCGGAGAGGTCATGGTGTTGATGAAGAAGCCCTCCGTATCCAAATCCCCCCTCCGACAGGGCACCAGAACGTGCCCTCGATGGGATCTTGCGGAGACAGAACCTTGCGGCGGCGGAAAAGTATTTTCGTGGATCTCCTCGAAAGTTTTGGAAGTTTTCTGAATTTATAGGCGGAAGATGTAGGGCAGACGAGCCACAGGGGGCCCACAAGCCTGCTAGGCGCGGGCTCCCGTGGCCGCGCCTAGGGAGCTTGTGGGGTCCCGTAGTGGCCCCTGCCTTGGTTCTCAAGTCTCGTGCGTATCTACTGTACCGGAAAAAATCTTTTCGGAAGTTTTATTCCGTTTGGACACCGTTTAAAATCCTCCTCTGAAAAGGGTCAAAAACACGGAAAAAAGAGGAATTGGCACTTGGCACTGAGTTAATAAGTTAGTCCCAAAAAGATACAAAAGGCCTACAAAACATCAAAAGTTTGAGAAGATAATAGCCTGGAACCATAAAAAATCATAGATACATTGGAGACGTATCAAGCATCCCCAAGCTTAACTCCTGCTCGTCCTCGAGTAGGGAAGTGATAAACACTGAATTTTTGATGTGGAATGCTACCTAGCATAGTTGTCCTTTGTAACTTCTTTCATGTGACATGAATGTTCAGATCCCTAAGATTCAAAATGATAGTTTTCTATTGACATGAAAACAATAATACTTCAAGCAAACTAGCAAGGTAATAATGAACTTTCGAAATAACAAGGCCAAAGAAAGTTATCCCTACAAAATCATATAGTCTGGCTATGCTCCATCATCCCCACACAACTAATTTAAATCATGCACAACCCCGGTATTGGCCAAGTTATTGTTTTCGCACTCTTACTTTCTCAAACCTTTTTCAACTCTCACGCAATACATGAGCATGAGCCATGGATATAACACTATAGGTGGAATAGAGTGTGGTAGTGGTTGTGAGACAAAAAGGAGGAGATGGTCACATTGACTCGGCGTATTAAAGGGCTATGAAGATGCCCATTAATAGATATCAATGTGAATGAGTAGGGATTGCCATACAAAGGATGCACTAGAGCTATAAGTATGTGAAAGCTCAAAAGGAGAACTAGTGGGCGTGCATCCAACTTGCTTGCTCACGAAGACCTAGGGAAATTTTGAGGAAGCCCATCATTGGAATATACAAGCCAAGTTATATAATAAAGATTCCCACTAGTATATGGTGGTGAAAAAACAGGAGGCTCTCAATCATGAAGAACATGGTGCTAATATGAAGCACAAGTGTGGAAAGAGATAGTAGCATTGTCCCTTCTCTCTTTTTCTCTCTTTTTTTATGTGGGCAACTTTGGCCTTTTTTTATTTCCTCACATGGGACAATGCTCTAATAATGATCACTACTGGAATTGAGAAATTTTTCATCTGCCATGCCTTTGCCGTCTGTTGACACATGGCAAAGATCTTCTTTGCCGTCAGCTGGCACAAAGCAAACAGCAAAGAGGTTGCTGATGGCAAAGGTTTTATTTCCCGTCGGCCACCTCTTTCTCGTCTGCCCACGCATGGCAAAGGGCCCGGAGGCGGACGACAAAGAAAACCCGGACGGCAAAGGGGGGCTCCCCCTAACGGCCGAAGCCCACCCCACCCACCCACCCCTTTGTCGTTCGCCTCCCAGCTTCTGTAGACGGCAAAGGGGGGCTCCCCCTAACGGCACCCAGCCCCCACCCCCACTCCCCTAACGGCACGCTCCCCGTCGATCTCCTGTCATCTCGCGCGCGCCCCTGCCCCCTACAGCGCCGCCGCCACCACCCCCTTCACTGCTCTGGCCCACCGCTGCCGCCCTCCTCCCTGCGGCCTCCTCCCTGTGGCCCTCCTCCCCGCGGCCCTCCTCCCCGCCGCCGACTACCGGCTCTCCCCGCTCCCCTCCTCCCCGCAAAGGGGCGCCACCCCCACGGCCGGAGCTCGCCCGCCCCTCCTCCCACTGCCCTCCTCCCAGTGCCCTCCTCCCCACGGCCCTCCTCCCACTGCCCTCCTCCCACTGCCCTCCTCCCCACTGCCCTCCTCCCACTGCCCTCCTCCCCGCGGCCCTCCTCCGCGCCGCCGACTACCGGCTCTCCCCGCCCCCTTCTCCCCGCAAAGGGGCGCCACTGCAGGTAATTTTTTTTCTTTTTTTCTTTATTTCCTGTTTTTTCTCAGCTTAAATTGTTCATAGGAGGCTGGATTTTATTACACAGTAAGTTGAAAAGAGTGAGTTGGTTATATTGTGGAATTCCTTCATGATGATACTTGTGTATTGTTGAAAAGAGTGTAAGTAAGTTGATTCATGTTACTTGTGTATGTTTTAGAAAACAGTAAGAATCATCAATCATGTATCCCACAAGGAGGTGTGATCCCGGAGGTGAAAAGAGTTCGTATACGATAGTTATATAGATATTATATTAAATAACACATGTTTGAAGTTATATAATAAAGTAGAAGTTTGCTTTACTTATAGGTTCTTTTTGGATATTTAGAGCCCCGTTTTTTATGTGAAACTAGATAGTTAGTTTATGAGGTAGAAAAAGTAGATAGAGAAGAAAACAATAGATAGAAAAAAAACTTAGAAGAAAATAAGAGAATAATAAACTAGAAGAAAAAGGAAGAAGAAGAAGAAGAAGAAGAAGAAGAAGAAGAAAGAGGAAAGGAGGAGAAAGATAACAGAAAGAAGAAGAAGAGGAGGAGGAGGAGGAGGAGGAGGAGAAAGAAGAAGAATAATAATAATATGATGATCAAGAAGAAGAAGAAGAAGAAGAGGAGAGAGGAGAAGAAGAAAGAAAAGGACCCCGACCCCCGACCCCCGGCCCACGACCCCCGACGCCACCAACCCCCGACCTCCGACACCACTGAGACCCGACTCCCGACCCCCGACGCCCGACACCACTGACCCCCGACCCCCGACTCCCGACCCCCGACTCCACTAACCCCCGACCCCCGATGCCCGACGCCATTGACCCTCGACTACAGAAGCCACTCACCCTCGACCCTCCACCCCAACGCCCGACGCCACTGGCCCTCGACTCCCGACGCCACTGACCCTCGACCCCCGACCCCCGACGCCCCTGACCCTCGAACCCCGGCCCCTACCCCCGATCCCTGACACCATTGACCCCCAACCCCCGACCCCCGACACCTCTTCGGCCTCTTGTTGACCAAAGAGACCCCAACCCCCGACGCCAGTGATCCTCGACCCCTGACAACACTAACCCCCGACCACCGACACAACTAACCCCCGACCACCGATGCCACCGACACCACCGACACCCGACACCACCGACCATCGCCGCCACTAAGCCGACGGGGTCATAATTTTCTAAATTATGAGTTAGGTCACATATTTTCTGATTATGTTAATTATAAAAACATCATATTTGTGTTGATCGGGTGAATTTCAATGTGCAGTTGTTCGAGGACCTCCACGTGCGTTGGACGAGCTCCGCCCTTGCGTTTGTTGGTGCGCACAAATGACTTCTCCTCCTACCCCCTTAATTTTCTCTGTCCCGGTCTTCGTGCCGATGAAAGTTGCTAGCTATATGTTTCTTCAATCATGAGTATGCGTGACCAGTATGCGTCTCCCGTTCGAAAGGGCGATATCTATAAATATGCATTTCTTTGCATATTTATAACCTCCATCCTTTCGAATTGTCCAACATTATCCATGGACAGCCCGAGTATGTGTAGATTGGGTTTGTTTTCCCGTATGCTGTGCTCCGGATCCGATGCGGAATTTCGTCAGTGCCTCCCCTGTTGTTCTCCGGGTAGACATCCTCTCTGCTTATTGTCGAGACGTGTATCAGGAGAACAGCGGGGAGGTGCTGCCGAAATTCTGCGTCGCATCTGCAGCAGAGCATGGGAAAACGAACCCAGTCTACACATACTCGGGTGGGATTAGGACCTATCTTTACCTATTAGCGTGTAGGTTGCATCGACGTAATAAAACTGACAAACTAGATTAGCGGATGAATATAGATGGTGAATTATATATTTATTTCTTGTGCCCCCATAGGTAGCTAGGCAACATGAGTGATCGTGCTTGGATGTACACTTGTCACCCTAGTCAGAAAGACATGACCCATGAATGGTTAACAAAAACCAGGGGGTTTGTGAGAGCCGCATTTGCAAATGGCCAGCATAAAACATGGTGCCCCTGTCCCATGTGCGACAACTGGAAAAAGCAGACAGAGTTTGAAATGGGTAAACACCTGCAGAAGTGGGGTTTTACGCCTAATTATATGTCGTGGACTTTTCATGGTGAGTCTGACCAACGTGCCAGAGCTGAGGTGATTCGTCGTCGCACCGACGAGCATGGTACCGGGATTGAAGACATGGTGCAAGACTTTGATGATGCTCGTGATTCGGACGATGAGATGGAGGAATCTGCAAAGGCCTTCTATGAAATGCTGGAGTCTTCAAAACGTCCTCTCCATGAGCAGACTGAGTTTGGCAGCTGGATGCCATCGCACAAGTAATGGCTCTGAATGCTCAATTCAACCTAGGCAGAGAATGCTACGACGCGATGATGACGATATTTGGACGCTTTCTACCCAAAGTCCATGTACTGCCTGCAAACCTGTACCAGTTAGAGAAAATCCTCCGTGTACTTAAGATGCCCTATGAGAAGATACATGCCTGTGAGAATGGATGTGCCTTATTTAGGCTTGAGTATGCGGCCTAGAACTATTGCCCCATTTGCAATACTTCCAGGTATATTGTGGTAGATAACGCCATGGGTGAGAAGAATCAGACCAAAATCCCCATTAGTGTTCTTCGATATCTGCGAATCGTACCAAGACTTGTACGTCTTTTCATGGTCGAAGAGATGGCCAGACAGATGACATGGCACAAATTGGGCAAAAGAACCGAACTAGATGCGGATGGGAACAAGATGCTGGTACACACTTCAGATGGTTTTGCATGGAGGCACTTCAATGCATTACATAAGGATAAATCGAAAGATCCAAGGCAACTTAGAGTTTCCATCAGCACGGATGGATTCAATGTGTATGGTATGACGGCAGCACAATACAGTTGTTGGCCTGTATTTGTCATTCCACTAAATTTGCCACCCGGAGAGATTATGAAAAGAAAGAACATATTTCTGACGTTGATAATTCCAGGGCCCAACTATCCGGGGAAGAATATGAATGTGTACATGCAGCCGCTTAAGGATGAGTTGCAAGAAGCCTGGGATAATGGGATCAAGACCTACGACGTGGCTACGAAAACAAATTTCAAAATGCATGTGTGGTACATGTACTCGACGCATGATTATCCAGCGTTTGCGCTCTTCGCTGGCTGGTGTGTGCATGGAAGGTTCCCGTGCACCACATGCAAGGCAACTCTTCAGTTTCGTTGGCTGCAGGCTGGTCGCAAGTATTTTTGCTTCGACATGCATAGACAATTCCTGGATCCTGACCATAAGTTCAGAAAAGACAAGAAGAATTTCATCAAAGGTAGAGTTGTCAAAAACACTGCACCAGCTGCGTTCACAGGCCTACGACATGCATATTGGTATTTATATACATTTTATTACTCATGTTGGTATTTATGTTGTACTAAAGGTACACGTGGCCGCGGGAGAGGTAGGACTACACGGTCTCCGCCACCACCCCAAGCTGATTCACCTGAGCACAGGACTTTTAGGGTGGATTCGTCTAAGGTGGAGGCTACACGGTGTGCGGTTCACGAGCCTCGGTTCGACGAGCCTTCGACCCACGAGACTCCTGTCTCGGAGGCTTCCTTCCAGGCGACTCCAGAGCAAAGAAGGGATGAGGGTACGTCCCAAGAGACCCAGTGGGATACCTGGCCTGAGGGAAGTGGCCATGCTGGTAATGACGAGGAGCTGGGCGAGGGGGCTACCGTCTACCGGCGTGGTAGTTCGGGGCTCCCGCTCGTGCCAGCGACTCCCGAGCAGAGGTGGTCGATTAAGCCAAATGGGGACAAGTAAGTTAATTTACTCTTATTTAACCTTTTGCCTTCGCGTTTTCTCAAATATCTAATGTTTTGGCTTTAATTTGTCATACTTTAGGGGTTGGATTGTAGCCAAGGGTGTCCGCAAGCCCAACAGCGTCCTTGGTGTTCTTTGCCGTCAAAACTTCCCAGGGTTTGTTACGTTGCCCGGTCGGGAGCGAGAGGTAGGAATGACCTGGGAGCACTACTTGGGTGCCCCGGCCCCGCCGGAGGTGGAGATCGATGGTGTTTTGTGTGACACGGGGGCGAACATGGTGATATGAAAGTTCTGTGTAATTTCTCTTTCACACAATTATAAATCAACCATAGCTATTTATTGTACTAATCGGTGTTGTCTCGTTTGCAGACCTACTACAGGTATGAGGAGGGATACGAGGAGGACGCGGCAAAGGTTATCAAAACCGAATGTCGCCACTTACTTCAAAACTTTCAGCAAGAGGCTCGGGTGCAGGCTGTTCGAGACTACTATGCCACGCGGCATATTAGGCTTGACATGGCGAAGTGTCGTGATGCTAAGATGGAGAAGGAGCATTACATGAAGGTAATTACATATTATTAAGGCTTTGTAGTTAGTTTCCTTGATTTGGTTCTTACGCGCTCAAATTTCTCTTTATTAACTTAGGTGCCCCCGAGATGGTGTGTGGATAAGATGGATTGTTGGGAGGCCTTGGTGGATTAGTGGTGCTCCGAAACGTGGGAGGCCAGCCACAACAACGCCAAGGAGAGGCGTGGCAAAATGGTTGGCGTGCCACACCATCAAGGGAGCGTCAACTTAATCCAATTTGGCGAGAACTGGGTATGTGGTTTGCTTCATGCCTCATGCAACTCATTCTTAATGCTATCTTGAGCCCTTTACCAATACAATTTTCCTCTCTCTCTCTTTTAGGCGCGTCACAATAAGACGGAGGCGCCACAGATGTACGACCTGTATGCGATGGCCCATACTGCCTCGTACAAGAAGGTCAAGGCATTCTCTGAGTCTGACCTCGAGCATCCAGAAAACTTCACCAACATCTCCTCCCACGACAAGCTCGTGAAGTACAGAGATCACGGGAAGGAGAGGAAAGGGGAGGACTTTAACCCGAGCGAGGGGCCTATTGATCCAGAGCTGGTGATGATAGCTGGCAACGGGAGGCCCCATGGCTCGATCGCCATTGGAGACGGCCTTATACGTTGTCCTAGCTCTGTCCGGCAGATAAAGGCACGCCAAACGAGCTCTTGTCCGGAGATAACACATCGTGCACGGCCAGCCGAGCTCGCCATCGAGGTTAGTTTAATGGACTCAAATATCTTTCCGCATTATGTTGTGCGTTGGAACCAATATGCTAACAATGAGTTGTGTCCTAGGCTGCGATTCAGAAAGAGAGAGAGGCAATGCAGGCGGCTATGGCGGAGAAGGATAAGGAAATTAGGGAGCTGGAGGAGAGGACGACTCCATTGGTGGAGGCGGAAAGGGCACGGAATGATGCGTCTACCAGGGCCATATACGAGCTCTTCGTGGTAAGTTTCTTCATCATGTTATTTAAAATCTTGCATTTGAATGTCCGTTTCATTAATAAATAAAAAGTTTGACTTGTCGAAACCAAATGTACAGTCTATGTGCGAGAAGAACGGCCAAGTCCCTCCGCCGATGCCAGTCGTTAACGTGGCGGGGACGGTGAGTTTCATTTCAGTGGAGTGATCTTAAGAGTGTCCTCATGCTAAATACACATTGCAAACGATGTTTGGTGCAGAATATGTCCCGAAACGCATCGCACGACCCTTCTACAATCGAGCCTTCTCCAGGGCAGCCTTCTCCAGGTGAAACAAGCCAGAGCCACCGTGCTTGACCCTAACTTAGGTATGTTATTTCTAGTGTTTTAATAAAAGATAGCTAGATGACATAATTAGCTTAGTTAGCTCCAAAAAGACCTATTTAATAAAATATAGCTAGATGACATAGTTAGCTTAGTTAGCTTAGTTAGTTTAGTTAGCTTAGTTACCTTAGTTAGCTTAGTTAGCTTAGTTAGCTTAGTTAGCTTAATTAGCTTAGTTAGCTTAGTTAGCTCCTCCTTCTCCTTCTTCTTCCTCCTTCTTCCTCCTTCTCCTTCTCCTTCTTCTTTTCTTCTTCTTCTCCTCTTCCTTCTCCTTCTCCTCATTCTCCTTCTTTTACTTCTTCTTCTCTTTCTCTTATTCTACGTAGCTTAGACTCATCTAACAAAGCCTAAATTGGCTAATTATCCATCTAAATGACATAATTAGCTTAGTTAGCTCCTAAATGGTCTATTTAATAAAAAATGACCTATACTTAGCTAATTATCCTCGAAATGACATAATTAGCTCCAAAAAGGCATTCTTAGCCAATTTAGCCCGAAGAAGGGGATGAGAGGAGAAGAAAGAGGAAAAATGAAAGGAAGGAAGAAGAAGAATAGGAGAAGAAGAAGAAGAAGAGGGAGGAGGATAAGAAGAAGGAGGAGAAGGAGGATAAGAAGGAGAAGGAGCTCCTCCTTCTCCTTCTTCTTCCTCCTTCTTCCTCCTACTTCTCCTTCTTCTTTTCTTCTTCTTCTCCTCTTCCTTCTCCTTCTCCTCCTCCTCCTCCTCCTTCCTTTACTTCTTCTTCTCTTTCTCTTATTCTACGTAGCTTAGACTCATCCAACAAATCCTAAATTGGCTAATTATCCATCTAAATGACATAATTAGCTTAGTTAGCTCCTAAATGGTCTATTTAGTAAAAAATGACCTATACTTAGCTAATTATCCTCGAAATGACATAATTAGCTCCAAAAAGGCATTCTTAGCCAATTTAGCGTGAAGAAGGGGACGAGAGGAGAAGAAAGAGGAAAAATGAAAGGAAGGAAGAAGAAGAAGAGGAGAAGAAGAAGAAGGAGAGGGAGGAGGATAAGAAGAAGGAGGAGAAGGAGGAGAAGAAGGAGAAGGAGCTCCCCCTTCTCCTTCTTCTTCCTCCTTCTTCCTCCTTCTCCTTCTCCTTCTCCTTCTTCTTTTCTTCTTCTTCTCCTCTTCCGTCTCCTTCTCCTCCTCTTCCTCCTCCTCCTCCTCCTCCTCCTCCTCCTTCTTTTACTTCTTCTTCTCTTTCTCTTATTCTACATAGCTTAGACTCATCCAACAAAGCCTAAATTGGCTAATTATCCATCTAAATGACATAACTAGCTTAGTTAGCTCCTAAATGGTCTATTTAATAAAAAATGACCTATACTTAGCTAATTATCCTTGAAATGACATAATAAGGCTTACGTAGCTGCAACATGACCTATTCCCCCTAACTTAGGTATTAAATGGCCTATAATTAACCTAGCTATATCAAAAATGGCTTAATAAGCATAGTTTGCTACGGAATGACCTATTTTACCCAAGTTAGCTCCGAAACAACCTATAGTTAGCTAGGGTTCCACCTAAATGACATAATTAGCTTAGTTAGCTCCTAAATGGTCTATACTTAGCTAATTTCTTTCCGAAATATATACACTACTTCATCTAGTATTATTCTTCTAACTTTCTTATTTGTCATTTTGCAGATTACCTTCACTTCACGGTAAGCTTGGAAAATATTGATGGAATGCTTGAAGATGATTTATTGTACCATGGGTTGTATTGAAACTATTTTAGTATATGAATATATGAAATTTTGGATGCACGTGGATGAAACTGGTGTAATATATGAAACTTTGTATGCACGTGGATGCAACTTGAAAGCTGGATATAAGAGGTTATTTTAATATGGTTATGAGTACGGAAAGAAATTTATTTATGTCAAATATATATATATATATATATATATATATATATATATCCTCATTATTGTTAAAAATGCTGGTTCCCCTCTTTGCGTTCTGCCCCCACATGGCAAAGTGGGGAGGCAGACGGCAGAGGGGGGAATCTGCCCCCTCTCTCTCCCCTCTTTGCCGTCTGCCCCCACATGGCAAAGGGGGGAGGCAGACGGCAAAGGGGGAAATCTTCACCCTCTCTCTCCCCTTTTTGACGTTTGCCCCCACATGGCAAAGGGGTGGAGGCAGACGACAAAGGGGGAAATCTGCCCCCTCTCTCTCCCTTCTTTGCCGTCTGCCCCCACATGGCAAAGGAGGGGAGGCAGACGGCAAAGGGAGGAGGCCTACCGTTAACACTTAATGGGGACGTTGCACCCTTTGTCGTCCCAGTTAATTTTCCGTCTGCCCAATCATGGCAAAGATTCTTTGTCGTCCGCTTTGGGAAAGCTGATGGCAAAGAACCTCTTCACCGTATTTTTTTTACCGTCTACTTTGCCGTCTGCTGACCGACGGCAAAGCCTTTGCCGTCCGTGGTTGCACCCTTTGCCGTCTGCTTTGGCAGACGACAAATTTATGAATTTCAGTAGTGGATGATCATCACACTTTTACTTACTCACATATCAAAGCTTAGAACGACGATGACTCTATAGGAAATGCCTCCGGCAGTGTACCGGGATGTGCAACGATCTAGCTTGGCGTATGACGTTGAAACATCTCGCTAGCTATCTTACGATCATGCAATGGCAATATGAGAGTGACGGCACAAGTCATGAGATGGAACGGTGGGAGTTGCATGGCAATATATCTCGGAATGGCTATGAAAATACCATAGTAGGTAGGTATGGTGGCTGTTTTGAGGAAGGCATATGGTGGGAGGTGAAAGTGCATCTATACCATGGACTCACATTAGTCATGAAGAACTCACATACTTGTTGCGGAAGTTTTTATTAGTAATCGAAACAAAGTGCTAAACGCATACTCCTAGGGGAAGGGTTGGTAAGTGTTAACCATCGCGCGATCCCGACCGCAACACAAAGGATGAAAATCAATAGATTAATTATGCTCCGACTTCCTAACATAGCGGTTCACCATACGTGCATGTTACGGGAATCACTAACTTCAACACAAGTATTTCTAGATTCACAACACCCTACTAACATAACTCTTAATATTACCAAATCCACGTTTCAAAACTAATTGAGAGGAATCAAACTTCTCTTTCTACTCAATGCACATGAAGATGGAAATTTTTTGTATCCTCTTTGGGTACCTATCACCTTTGGGACTACTTTCATAGCACAAACCAACTACCAAGTCACGCACCGCCGTGCTCTAAAATATCTAAGTGAAGCACATAGAGCAAGATTATCTAGCTCAAAAGATATAAGTGAAGCACGATGAGGATTCTAGGAAATTCATGATGAGTGGATGTCTCTCTCAAAAGGTGTGCAGCAAGGATGATTGTGACACAACAAAAATAAAAGACTCCTACGATACAAGACGCTCCAAGAAAAAGACATATCATGTGGTGAATAAAAGTGTAGCTCCAAGTAATGTTACCGATGTATTGAAGACGAAAGAGGGGATGCCTTCCCGGGGCATCCCCAAGCTTAGGCTTTTTGGTGTCCTTGAATTTGGCTTGGCATGCCTTGGGAATCCCCAAGATTGATCCCTTTCCACTCTTTATCCCTTTGTCCATGAGAACATCACCCAAAACTTGAAAACTTCACAACACAAAACTTAAACAGAAACTCGTGATATCATAGCACAAGAAAGCAAACTACCACCTCTTGAGGTACTGTAGCAATCTTTATTTCTATTTATATTGGTGTTAGATTACTGTATTCTCACTTTTCCATGGCTTATACCCCCCGATACTAACCATATTTTCATCAAAACAAGCAACCAACACAACAAAAATAGAATCCGTCAAAAAGAGACTAGTGTGTAGCAATATGTATACTTCGTATACTTCTCGTACCTCAAAAATTCTGAAATATCACGACTGCCTGGGAAAAAGGCATGTCAACCCGCAGCAAAAAGAATCAATTCAAAAGCTCTTTTTGGATAAAAATGAAAAATAATTTCATGAACGAAAAGTTTCTGTCTTTTTCCAGCAGGATAAAACAACCAACACCAAACTAGTCATAAAGGTTTTTCTTGGTTCAAACACAAAAATAAACACAAAAGACACAATCATAACAGAATTATGATGGTGTGGATGCAACAAAACAGAAAGAAAAAGATAAATTCATTGGGTTGCCTCCCAACAAGCGCTATTGTTTAACACCCTCAGCTAGGCATTGATAATTCAATGATGCTCACACAAAAGACAAGAATTGAAGCACAACGAGAGCATCATAAAGCATGTGAAAATCACATCTAAGTCTAACATACTTCCTATGCATAGGCATTTTATAGGATAACAAATTGTCAAGACAACCAATAGCTACCATATGCAAGGAAGGAGAAAGAGACAATAGCAATCTCAACAAAACGAGAGGTGATTTGCTAACATGAAATTTTCTACCACAATATTTCCCTCTCTCATAGCAATGACATGTGGGATCATAATCAAATTCAACAATATAGCTATCACATAGGATATTATTTTCATGATCCACATGCATGCAAAGTTGACGCTCTTCAAAAATAGTGGAATTATCATCAACTAAAGTCATGACTTCTCCAATCCCACTTTCAATATTATTGCAAATATCATAATCATCATGAGGCTTGAACAAATTTTCAAGATCATAAGAAAAATCATTACCCCAATCATGATCATTGCAACAAGTAGTGGACATAGCAAAACTAGCATCCCCAAGCTTAGGGTTTTGCATATTTTTAGCATGATTGTCATTAATAGAATTTATAACGAAACCATTGCAATCATGCTTTTCATCCAAGGAGTCCTCGTGAATCACTTCATAAATTTCTTCATCACGATTTTCAGATTCACGCATCTCAAGCAAAACTCCATAAAGATAGTCAAGTGCACTCAACTCACTAGCAATTGGTTCAACATAATTGGATCTCTTAAAGAGATCAGCAAGTGGATGAGGATCCATCTCAATAGATTTTCAGCAAGCGAAGATGCAAGCTTATTGAAGGCACATAGCACACAAGCAAACGAAAGGCCAACGAAAAAGGCAAATATTTTTGTAAATTTTTGTTTTTCTGAAGTGGGGGAGAGGAAAACGAGAGGCAAAAAAGTAAATGCAAGAGATGAGTTTGCGACACTTACTTGGATGAGTTCTTGACTTGATCCTCCCCGGCAACGGCACCAGAAATTCTTCTGCTATAGCGGCAGAAATCCTTCTGCTGCCTCTTGAGCTTGCGTTGGTTTTTCCCTTGAAGAGGAAAGGGTGATGCTGCACAGGATCAAAAAGTATTTCCCTTAGTTTGAGAACCAAGGTATCAATCCAGTAGGAGAATCGCGCCAAGTCTAGAGTATGTGCGCAAACACAAAAGAGCTTGCACCCAATGCTATAAAGGGGTTGTCAATCCCTTGAAGATTGATTGCAAAGTGAGATCTGAAGACGGAAAGTGCAACGAACTAAAATTGTAAGGCTGAAAATATGGTGTGAAGTAGACCCGAGGGCCATAGTGTTCACTAGAGGCTTCTCTCAAAATAGCAAATAATACGGTGGGTGAATAAATTACTGTCGAGCAATTGATAGAACTGCGCAAAGTCATGACGATATCTATGGCAATGATCATACATATAGGCATCACGTCCGAGACAAGTAGACCGATACTTTCTGCATCTACTACTATTACTCCACACATCGACCGCTATCCAGGATGCATCTAGTGTATTGAGTTCATGACGAACAGAGTAACTCCTTAAGCAAGATGACATGATGTAGAGGGATAAACTCAAACCAATGATGAAAACCCCATCTTTTTACCCTTGATGGAAACAACACGATGCGTGCCTCGCTACCCCTTCTGTCAGTGGGTGAGGTCACCGCACGGTATGAACCCAAAACCAAGCACTTCTCCCATTGCAAGAATCATTGATCAAGTTGGTCAAACAAAACCCACAACTCGAAGAGAATTACAAGGATATGAAATCATGCATATAAGTGATCAGAAGAAACTCAAATAAGATTCATGGATAATCTGATCATAAATACACAATTCATCGGATCTCGACATAAACACCGCAAAAGAAGATTACATCGGATAGATCTCCATGAAGATCATGGAGAACTTTGTATTGAAGATCCAAGAGAGGGAAGAAACCATCTAGCTACTAGCTATGGACCCGAAGGTCTATGGTGAACTACTCACGCATCATCGGAGAGGTCATGGTGTTGATGAAGAAGCCCTCCATATCCGAATCCCCCCTCCGGCAAGGCACCAGAACGTGCCCCAGATGGGATCTTGCGGAGACAGAAGCTTGCGGCGGCGGAAAATTATTTTCGTGGATCTCCCCGACAGTTTTGGAATTTTTCTGAATTTAAAGGCGGAAGAGGTAGGGCAGACGAGCCACAAGGGGGCCACAAGCCTGCTAGGCGCGGGGCCCCTCGCCGCGCATAGGGGGCTTGTGGGGTCCCCTGGTGGCCCCTGCCTTAGTTCTCAAGTCTCGTGCGTATCTTCTGTTCCGGAAAAAATCTTTTTGGAAGTTTTATTCCGTTTGGACACCGTTTAAAATCCTCCTCTGAAAAGGGTCAAAAACACGGAAAAAACAAGAACTGGCACTTGGCACTGAGTTAATAAGTTAGTCCCAAAAAAGATATAAAAGGCATACAAAACATCCAAAGTTTGACAAGATAATAACATGGAACCATAAAAAATTATAGATACGTGGGAGACGTATCAATAGGCATCACGTCCGAGACAAGTAGACCGATACTGTGTGCATCTACTACTATTACACCACACATCGACCGCTATCCAGCATGCATCTAGTGTCTTGAGTTCATGACGAACGGAGTAACGCCTTAAGCATGATGACATGATGTAGATGGATAAATTCATGCAATAGATATAACCCCCATCTTTTTACCCTTGATGGCAACAATACGTTGTGTGCCTCACTACCCCTTGTGTCACTGGGTGAGGTCATCGCACGGTATGAACCCAAAACCAAGCTCTTCTCCCATTACAAGAATCATAGATCAAGTTGGCCAAACAAAACCCACAACTCGAAGAGAATTACAAGGATAAGAAATCATGCGTATAAGAGATTAGAAGAAACACAAATAAGATTCATAGATAATCTGATCATAAATCCACAATTCATCGGATCTCGACAAACACACCGCAAAAGAAGATTACATCGGATATATCTCCATGAAGATCATGGAGAACTTTGTATTGAAGATCCAAGAGAGAGAAGTAGCCATCTAGCTACTAGCTATGGACCCAGAGGTCTATGGTGAACTACTCACGCATCATCGGAGAGGCAATGGTGTCACACCCTGTTTTTGTATCACCTATCTGTGTTGTAAAATTCTGAGCTTGTTAAAACTTTTTCCAACTAATGTTGTGAGTGCCATGATTGGCATTGTATGCTTGTATGCTTGATCATGTGAGGTCTAAAAACCCTAAATTCCTTTTTGTATTTTACTAATTTTCCAAAAACCTTTGATAACCAAAGTAAAACCACCTTGAGTTGCACTGCATGTCTTTGATAACAAGCAGAGCTACTACTCTTATTTGGTAATATGATTTTTACCTATCTTTATATTTCAAAACCACAAAAATAATTATTTTTGTGAGTATTTTCCTAATTAAATAACCTGTCCATTTCTAAGTCCAGAATTGGTATTCCAACATGGAAAAATACTTTTCTCCCTTGGAAAATCTGATTAAATTTAGAGATGATCAGAAGGACATATATTTTCCATACATAAGATTTTAAACCCCATTTTATACTATATTTATAAATTAAAACTATAAAAGCTATTTCTGTCTATTTTGGCATTTTGAAATATTTCCAAAGGAAATATTCTCAATAAATTCCTAGAAAATTCCAGTGATGTCCCTAAGCCTTGTTTGGTGTCCACATAAAGTTTCACCTTGATCAAAGATGGATAAGGACCCCAAATAACCCAAAAACCCTGTGTGTCCAGACTCAAGTTAGAGCAACTCTACATAGCAAAGTTTGTCCAATGAGGCTAAAACTTTGCAGGAGTGTCTAATACCTCAAATGAGGGTTCTACATCAAAATTGAGTTTTGTGGGACTTAGTTTGCCCACACTCCCTTTGGAACGAACATATCTGGTCATATTGGAGTGATTTCAAGTTTACAAAGCTAAACTTGTCCTTTGGAGCTCAAATTTGGTGGAACTCCATGGTTTACCACCAAAACCAAACCTAATAAGTCTCAACACCAGTGGTGGGGTGCAACCCCCCGTGCCCACTGACGAACACCTTCTGACAGATAGGAAAAAGCCACCTTAGCCATAGCTAAACCTAACTCCTTTGTTTCAAACTCTTAGATTAGGTAGCCAGCACCTATATCTAACCCAAGTAAACTGACACTTCACTGGTTCAAAGTGGAAATGCCAAAAACCCCAATTTAGACCTTAGTTCATGACTGACAACAACAGTATTTTTTGCCTCCTTTGACCAGCCGTAGCTCCCACTAAAACCAAACGGCTAGCCACACCCCTAGCAAGTGCCAGGACATGCTAGACACGTCCACAGTGCCTCAGAGCGCACCAACATGCCATGACATGCCAAAACTGCGCTCTGGGCGCGCTAGAGGAATTCATCGAGGTGGGAGCGACGCCCTCGGCCAGTTCCAGCGTCCCCCGAGATGTCCAACCTCCTCCCCGACAACCCCTCTACGTCGGGAAGGCCTCATGGCCCCTCCTTCCTCGCACTAGAGCTCGCGCGATGCGTGCCTGCGCGTTCCATAATCGGCCAAGCTTGCGCGACCATGAATGCTCGCCTTCTCTCTCCCTCTCTCTGCAACTGTGGTTCAGGCAGTCCAATACCACATCCTGAGACCGTGGTTTCAACCCCGACCTCTCTCTGCACCCCCATGCGCGCCACGGTGAGTGACCGGCGCTCCCGAATCTGCTCACTATCGCGGGCCTATAAATAGCCCTCCCCCTCGCTCCTGCACCCCTCAGATAGCTTCGCCGCATCCACTAGCACCTCCCTAGCCACCCTAGCAAACCAGCAGAGTCCCGGTGCTTGAGATCGACCGAGGCCCCTCTGCCTCAGAGCTCCGATCGATCTCCGGCTACACGACGGCTCCTGCGCCCCTCGACCCACCAAACTGACCCCTTAACCCAGGAAGCTTTCCCCCAACTCACCCGAGCTTATCCGTGTCTCTAGCCACCCCCTCGACCACTTCCCGAAACCCTCTGCCATGGCCTCGTCGTTGTCGGCGAACCCCTGCCTCCCGTTGTTGTTTCGACCATCAGCAGGTAGGCGACGGTTAGACGGACCCATTCCCGTGTTCGTTAGGGCTTGAGCACGTCGGCAACCTCGTCAGCGTCCTCCTCCTCCTCTCTGGCTGGAGGTAGCAGACGACCCCGACAGGTGTGCCCCACCTGTCGGTGGCCCCGCCTCCTCCCCCGCGCTGGCCTCGGTCACTGACCGCAGGGCCCCGCGTGTCAGGTTCAAACCTGACACCGCGCGCTCCTGGGCAGGTTGTCGGCTGGCCATGGGCCAGCCCAGCTCTGGGCCAAGCCAGGCCAGGAGATGGCCTGTTTTCCATTTTATTTTAAACCTGGATTTCTAAGATTTTCATAAAAACATTTAACCAGTGTAAAAATATAATTCTTCCACTTTATTTTTTCTAAAAATGTGTAGTATTTAATGATATGCATAGATGAATGTTTCGAGCAACTATTCTATTTTACAATATTAAAAAGGGCTAAAATGGCTTTGTTTTGCTTCTGCTTGGTTGTTTTCAAAAATATTCCTTCAAGGAAAATTAAGGCAAGTATTTTTAAAATGATATCTTGGATTTATCAGTAATAGGGAACATTTTTAAAATGACTTTGTGAACTGTTTCTGTGTGAGCTATTCCTTATTTATTGTTTTATCGACGATAGAAAATCCGTGTGACGAGGGAATCGGAGTGGAAGACCTCGAAGACCCCGGATACTTAGCTGACCAAGGCAAGCAGCCCTTTGACCATGACTAAGTATATGTTACTTTGCATGTTAATATAGCAAGTTATTCCCGTTGCATATGATCATAAGTGCCGGTAGTCATTTGATGTGATTTTACCAAATGCTCCCCTGGAGCACTTGCATTGAGCTTGACTCTACCCTTAGGGTCATGCTAGTACCATGTTGACAGGTAAAAGTAGCAGTAGTTCTATCATGAGCATGATGTTGTCTTAAAGCAAGAGTTTATGAAAACCCCATCGGGTGCCACTAATGCCTGAGGGTGATGATGAGTTAGGTGGTCACTTTTGGTGAAGTGATGCACCCGGTATTTGTGTGAGTACGGTTACGGAAATGGGATTAGATTTATGATATGTCGACCGTCCCAACCTTACCAGTACGACCACGTTACCCCTTATGGGACAGGCCTATGTTAATTACTCTGGTCGGTGCTAGCAAAGAGCCACATTACTAGTGGCGGGAGTGATGTGTGGTCACTCTCGTGATGGGGTCGTGCCGGGTAGGACGACTATGCCATTTTTACGAGTTCCAGTCACACCGTTGGTCCCCGCATGGTTGGTACTGTCCAGAGTTGGAGCTCGCAAGACGTACAACATGTGGGCTGGGTACCAATCGAGTGTACCTCTTTGTTTAGTATCGTCAGGGGAAAGGCATTGATCGGGTACTTACCTCGGGTATGTGATATACCGCGAGTCGTGGATGACACGGAAGTTTCCCGGATCTCGTGGGTCCAGCGTACTACCTCTGCAGAGTGTAAAATATTTGAATAGCCGTATCCATGGTCAAGGACAGTTGGGTAATCCTTCTTAAACTACGGCCTGATATTTTTGCATAAACCAAGTGTGCGTGAGTTGTGTGTGGTTATAATAAAAGTGTTGCTATGATAGCAATGCTATGACCAAGTTTGGTGACTTGGCATATAGGGTGAACCCGGATGGTTCAGCCCTCAACAGATATGTTGATATCTCTAGCCTGTTCTTCAAGAGTAATTATTTAACTTGATGCATATTCGTGATCATTCCACCCCAATGAGTTATACTAGAAATGCATGATATTGTTATCCTTCACCTTCATTTTTCATATCATGGGTTGTTTGCGAGTACATTCAAAGTACTCATTGGCTTGCCACTGGTTATGTTATTGACCAGACATGGAAGGACCGGTGTTTGGAGATGAGTATGTCTTCGGTGACACCCCTGCGAACTAGGACGCTTCCGAGTCAGAATGCATGTTGGTGTAGGCTTGATGGCATGGGCACCCGCTTAGCCCCTTTGTTTTCTGCTATTAGTATACTCGTGTGATTTGGCCTTAGGCCCTGTCTTGTGAACTTGACGTTCGGTCACGTGTTGTAATAATAATCGGTAGTCGGATGTAAGACTCTTTATTTAGTATCTGTGTTCGGTGAGCATTGATCTCTGGGATCACTGAGCACGGCGATTCTCGACTAGTAAGTGGGGTCCCCACAGAGCTGGTATCAGAGCCATCCTGACTATAGGAAGCCTTAGGTAGCATGCGCAATAGCCGGACGATTAGTGCACATAGATTAACTGAGAACCGCACCCACTATATATTTCTAACCCTCTCCTCTACACCTTGTAGATGGCCGCCGTACCCGAGACGCTTCTGGAAATGGGCTTTCCTCTGCTTTTGAGTGATAGCCTCGATAAGTGTCAAGTGCGTCGCACGCCCGTCTTTCTCTATCACGAACATTGGGTCAACGCCGACACCAAGGAGTATCACGTGGACGTGATAGTGAAGGCTAATGACTCCCCAACTAGCTGGTTCTTTGAAGGGCCACAAATGGAGGATCTGATGTTGGCCGTGGAGACTGCAGCACGAGAGGCACTCGTGCGACTCCGCGACATCCTTCCTGATATGGCAAACGAACCCGCTACTCGTCACTTACCTTTTGTTAAGGATAAGATAGACGGAAGCTGGACACTCAACCCCTCATCTGAGGACGGGATGCCATTGAGGTTTCAGACCTACTTCAGCCTCTCCTCAGACACCTTGACGCATCTTTTGATCAAGGAGTCAACTAGGATTCGCCAAGAGCTGCACCAAGTTAAGCACTTACTTCGTATGGAGAAGATGAAGAACAACAAGGTGAAGAAAGAAGGAGCACGTGTGATATCACCTCGCTTTGCTTTCCGAGAAGGAATACCCCTGCTACAGGCTGTTCCTCTTCAGAGTCGACGTTTAACCGCATAAGAGTACACCGAGCTTTTCGCTTCCTCACCAACCAAGAGACGTTGAGATGGTCTACTTCCTTCCCCTACTCCTTCAAGGAAGGGAAACACTAATGAAGATGAAGATAGAGATGAAGATGAAGATTAAGATCCCATAGAGCCGGCTTATGAGACCACGCAGTCGATCGCTTAGCAGCATAGGATGTACCGAACGTAGGAGTTCTTGTATCAGGATTTTATGACCCGGATGTTGTGTGAACCTGTTGGATGCAAGTCGCATTCTGCCTTGAGCATCTTCTGAGCGACTGCATCGCTTGCTTTTAAATTAATGCAGTAGTTCTTTTCAAAAACCTTTGTCATAAAACCTTGCAAACTAGCACACACCAGACCCCCTCTTTACTAGAACGTCATCCCTTTCGAGTGCAACCGGTTCAGCAGAATTTGACCTGTCTACTCCCCTGACAGGATGGTGAATGCAACTCGTAACAGTACTTTCGGCAACCCCAGCTCTGCCTCTTCAGGACAGCAGTAGGGAACCGGAGGAGAAGCTCAAGCTGGAGATCACCATGAGCAGCAAAATGATGTTCCTCCTCCACCGCCTCCCCCTGAACGCTTGACCATGGCTCAGTTCCTTCAAGCTCTTCGGGAGGAGCGTCAAGCCAACAATGCCGCTATCCGACAGCTGGCTCAAACTTTGGTGAACCACCCACTCCAGAATGGGAATGGCAACGGTCGCTCAACTCTCTCTGAGTTTATGCGGACTATGCCGCCACATTCACGAAGACGACTGATCCCTTGGATGCTGATGACTAGATCCGCACTATCGAAGACCTTCTCGCGTTGGTCAAGTGCACTAACGACAACGAGAAAGTTCTCTGTGCAACCCACTGCCTCGGAGGCACAGCTAGAGCCTGGTGGGACGGATTTCAGATCATGCGAGTCGGGCAAGTCATCACTTGGGCCGTGTTCAAGGATGGATTCCGCGCTGCTAACATCCCTCCGGGGATGATGACCATTAAGATGCGGGAATTCCGAGCCTTAAGGCAAGGCAGTGGATCAGTCAAGGAGTATTTGCAGAAGTTCAACATTCTATCAAGGTATGCACCTGAAAATGTCAGCACTGAGGCTGCCAAAGTGGAGCGCTTTATGGAAGGACTGCAACAGTCACTCCAGTATAAACAAGTTGTTAGTGAATGTCGGACCTTCAGTGACCTGGTTAATAAGGCTCTTATGTTGGAAGACAAGCGTCGTGCAATGGACGACACCCGTAAGTGCAAGCTAATAAGTAGTGGAGGACCGATCAACTCGAAACCACGACCATGGCAGTCAGCCCCAGCAAGACCCAACTATCAGCAGCAGCAGTACAAGCATCCAACATTCTACCAGAATTACCAACCTCTGTAAGTCAACGTCAAGCCAGCAAGCACTCCACCAAACAACGGTGGGAGCAAGACCAATCTTCCAGCGCAAATTACCTGTTTCGGGTGTGGACAACCAAGGCACTATTCCAGGCAGTGCCCCAATAAAAACCTGATGTTCCGCGCCCCAATGTGCCAAATCCAGGCCAAGGAGCACCAGGCAGGAACCAGGCTCCCCGCAATCAGCAGTATCACATCAAGGGACGGATTAATCATATTTCCGTGGAAGAGGCACAGGAAGACCCGGACTGCATTCTGGGTACGTTCCTCGTCAACTCTACCCCAGCAACAATATTGTTTGATTGTGGTGCTTCACATTCCTTTGTTACGCAAAAGTTTGCGGAAAAGTGTGGACTAGAACCTACCTTGCTTCGTGGGCATATGGAAATTCAAACCCCGGGAGAAGTTTTGAAAACCAACCTAGGGTGTAGAAAGGTTGGGATAGTTATCAATGGGACGAGCTTCTCAGCAGATCTCATTTTGCTTAAGTCGCAAGGCCTAGAAGTAATCCTCGGTATAGACTGATTGGCCAAGCATCAGAGTATCTTGGACTGTGCTAACAGGGCCATTGCCATGACAAGTGACCAAGGTGTCAAAGTCAAGTATGTCTCTGAGCCAGTACCCACTCGAGTGCCACGAGTTAACAACCTATCAGAGGAAGGACTCGACCGAGTGCCAATAGTCTGTGAGTACCCGGATGTCTTTCCTGATGAGCTACCAGGGATGCCTCCTGACCGAGACATCAAGTTCATCATCAAACTCATGCCCGGATCAAGGCCTATTCATAAGAAGCCTTACACGATGGGATCCGAAGAGCTAGCGGAGTTTAAGAAGCAACTGGATGAGCAGATCTGGAAAGGGTTTATTCGTCCAAGTGCGTCACCTTGGGGATCGCCTGTTGGCTTCGTGTCCAAGAAGGATGGGACAATCCAACTTTGCGTCGATTACCGTTCACTCAATGAGGTCACGATTAAGAACAAGTATCCACTCCCCAAGATTGAAGACTTGTTCGACCAGCTTAATGGAGCAAAGGTATTCTCCAAGATCGACCCTCGATCTGGATATTACCAACTAAAGATTCGACCCGAAGATATTCCGAAGACGACATTTGTGACCCGGTACGGTCTGTACGAATGCACTGTCATGTCCTTCGGATTGACGAATGCCCCAGCTTACTTCATGTACCTCATGAATAAGGTCTTCATGGAATATTTTGACAAGTTTTTCGTCGTATTCATTGATGACATATTAATCTTTTCCAAGTCTGAAGAAGAGAATGAGCAACACTTAATGTTAGTATTGGAAAAGCTTCGAGAGCACGAACTATATGCCAAGTTCACCAAATGCCATTTTTGGCTGAACGAAGTTGGATTCCTAGGTCATACCATGACGGCAAGTGGATTGGTAGTTTATCCCTCTAAGATTACCACGGTAACCAACTGGGAATCGCCAATCGACGTGAAGAAAGTCAGGAGCTTCCTCGGACTCGCACGATACTACCACAAGTTCGTAGAAGGATTCTCCCGGATCGCGTGACCTAGGACTTAGCTCTTGAAGAAAGGAAAGATGTTGTAATGGTTGCCAGAATGTGAGGGAAGCTTCCAAGAGTTGAAGAAGAGGCTAACCACTGCCCCGGTATTGGCGACTCCAGATATCAGCAAGGAGTTCTTGATATATTGCGATGCCTCAAGGACCGAGCTAGGTGGGGTTCTAATGCAGGATGGCAAGGTCGTGGCATACTTGTCACGGCAACTGCGCCCGCATGAGGAGAATTATGCCACCCATGATCTCGAGTTAGCAGCAGTAGTGCATGCCCTGAAGACATGGCAACATTACCTTGTGGGGGAAGCGATGTGAAATATACACCGACCACAAGAGTCTGAAGTATATCTTCACCCAAAGGGAATTGAATATGAGGCAACAGAGATGGTTGGAGTTGATCAAAGACTACGACCTCAGCATTCAATATCACCCCGGTAAGGCAAATGTGGTGGCCGACGCCTTGAGTCAGAAGACCAGCACCTTAAACGTCATGCTTAAGGAAAGGCAGCCCACCTTATTTGAAGAATTGGAGAACTTCGGATGGGAACTGGTGGAACCAGGATTCCTAGATAATCTCGAAGTTAAACCAACACTGGAAGACGACATCAAGGAGGCCCAGAAGGGTCACAAGAGCATCGAAGGTATCAAGAACAAGATTTCAGAAGGCAAGGCCCCAGGATTCTTGGAGGATGATCAAGGAGTGGTGTGGTTTGGGAAATGTTTATGCGTACCCAACAAGGCCAAACTCAAGGAACTCATCCTACGGGAAGCTCATGATACACCCTACTCCATTCACCCCGGTGGTACCAAGATGTATCAAGATCTCCGAGAAAGATTTTGGTGGCACGACATGAAGAGGGAAATCGCGTCATATGTGGCCAAGTGCATGGTGTGTCAGCAAGTTAAGGCTGAGCATCAGCGACCCGCAGGACTGCTACAACCTCTCGAGGTGTCGGAATGGAAGTGGGAAAAGGTAGAGATGGATTTCATTACCGGTCTACCAAGGTCTAGCAAGGGACATAACTCGATATGGGTTGTTGTCGACCATTTGACCAAACTGGCCCATTTCATCCCTGTCAACACCACTTATGATAGGAACAAGTTGGCTAGTCTCTATATCGAGCGCATAGTAAGCCTTCATGGAGTTCCCAAGGAGATTGTATCTGACCGAGGCACGGATTTCACCTCAAGGTTCTGGAGGAAACTTCAGGAAGCCCTCGGTACCAAGCTCTCTTTCAGCACTACCATCCACCCGGAGACGGCAGGACAGACGGAAAGGGTGAATCAGATACTCGAAGATATGCTCCGCGCATGCATCGTAGCGCATGGAGCCAAATGGGAAGACTGTCTACCATTTGCTGAGTTTTCGTACAACAACAGCTACCAGTCTAGTCTCCAGATGGCCCCGTTCGAAGTGTTGTACGGACGGAAATGCCGCACCCCACTCAATTGGTCAGAAACCGGAGACGGGCTTATTTTCGGACGAGAAGTTTTGCACCGGGCAGAAGAGAAGGTGCAACTTGTCCAAGAAAATCTGAAGGCAACCAAGTCGCGACAAAAGAGTTATGCGGACTCTCGCCGCAGGAATGTGGAGTTCATTCACGGAGATCTGGTGTACCTCCGTGTCACACCTCTCAAGGGAACCAAGCGTTTCCACGTTAAGGGGAAACTCGCTGCAAGGTTCATTGGGCCATTTAAGATCACGACAAGGCGTGGAGAGGTCGCTTATCAGCTGGAATTACCTCCAGAACTTTCGGGTGTGCACAATGTTTTCCACGTGTCACAGCTTCGGAAGTGTCTCCCAACGCTGAATCGTTGCGATCCTTATAAGGACATTGATCACCGAGCCATTGACCTTCAGTCTGATCTCACCTATCACGAGAGGCCAATCCACATTCTGGATGAAGCAGAGCGATGCACTCAAAGCCGCACCATCAAGTATTTCAAGGTTCAATGGAGCAACCACACCGAAGCCGAAGCTACATGGGAGCGTGAAGACTATCTCCGATCTGAGTTCCCACACCTTTTTAGCACCTAGCTTAGGAATCTCGGGAACGAGATTCTTGTACGGGGGATAGGTCTGTCACACCCTGTTTTTGTATCATCTGTCTGTGTTGTAAAATTCTGAGCTTGTTAAAACTTTTTCCAAACTAATGTTGTGAGTGCCATGATTGGCATTGTATGCTTGTATGCTTGATCATGTGAGGGCTAAAAACCCTAAATTCCTTTTTGTATTTTACTGATTTCCAAAAACCTTTGATAACCAAAGTAAAACCACCTTGAGTTTACTTTTTGTATGCTTGATCATGTCTTTGATAACAAGCAGATCTACTACTCATATTTGGTAATCTGATTTTTACCTATCTTTATATTTCAAAACCACAAAAATAATTATTTTTGTGAGTATTTTCCTAATTAAATAACCTGTCCATTTCTAAGGCCAGAATTGGTATTCCAACATGGAAAAATACTTTTCTGCCTTGGAAAAATCTGATTAATTTTGAGATGATCAAAAGGACATATATTTTCCATACATAAGATTTTAAACACCATTTTATATTATATTTATTGATTAAAACTATAAAAGCTATTTCTGTCTGTTTTGGCATTTTGAAATATTTCCAAAGGAAATATTCTCAATAAATTCCTAGAAAATTCCAGAGATGTCTCTAAGCCCTGTTTGGTGTCCACATAAAGTTTCATCTTGATCAAAGATGGATAGGGACCCCAAATAACCCAAAAACCGTGTTTGTCCAGAATTAAGTTAGAGCAACTCTACATAGGAAAGTTTGTCCAATGAGGCTAAAACTTTGCAGGAGTGTCTAATACCTCAAATGAGGGTTCTCCACCAAAATTGGGATTTGTGGGACTTAGTTTACCCACAGTCCATTTGGAAGGAACAGATCTGGTCATATTGGAGTGATTTCATGTTTACAAAGCTAAACTTGTCCTATGGAGCTCAAATTTGGTGGAACTCCATGGTTTACCACCAAAACCAAGCCTGTTAAGTCTCAGCACCAGTGGAGGGGTGCAACCCCCTTGCCCAGTGTCGAACACCTTCTGACAGATAGGAAAAAGCCACCTTAGCCACAGCTAAACCTAACTCCTTTGCTTCAAACTCTTAGATTAAGTAGCCAGCACCTGTATCTAACCCCAGTCAACTGGCCCTTCACTGGTTCAGAGTGGAAATGCCAAAAACCCCAATTTAGACCTCAGTTCATGACTGACAGCACCCGTATTTCTTGCCTCCTTTGACCAGCCGAAGCTCCCAATAAAACCAAATGGCTAGCCACACCCCTAGCAAGTGCCAGGACATGCAAGACACATCCAAAGTGCCTCAGAGCGCACCAGCATGCCGTGGCATGCCAAAACTGTGCTCTGGGTGCGCTACAGGGAGTCACCAAGGTGAGGGCGACGCCCTCGGCCAGTTCGAGCCTCCCCCGAGATGTCCAACCTCCTTCCCGAAAACCCCTCTGCGTCGGGCAAGCCTCAGGGCCCCTCCTCCCTCGCACTAGAGCTCGCGCGATGCGTGCCCGCGCGCTCCAGAATCGGCCAAGCTTGCGCGGCCACGAATGCTCGCCTTCTCTCTTCCTCTATCTGCATCAGACGGTTCGGGCAGTCCAATACCATGTCCTGAGACCATGGTTTCAACCCCGACATCTCTATGCACCGCCATGCGCGCCACGGTGAGTAACCGGCGCTCCCGAATCTGCTCACCGTCGCGGGCCTATAAATAGCCCTCCCCCTCGCTCCTGCACCGCTCAAATAGCTTCGCCGCATCCACTAGGACCTCCCTAGGCACCCCAGCAAACTAGCAGAGCCCCGGTGCTCGAGATCGACCGAGGCCCCTCTACCTCGGAGCTCCGGTCGATCTCCGGCTACACGACGGCTCCTGCGCCCCTCGACCCACCAAACTGACCCCCTTGACCCCAGGAAGCTTTCCCCCAACTCGCCCGAGCTTTTCCGTGTCTCTAGCCACCCCCTCGACCACTTCCCAAAACCCTCCGCCACGGCCTCTTCCTTGCCGGCGAACCCCTGCCTCCCCGTCGTTGTTTCGACCATCAGCAGGTAGGCGACGGTCAGGCGGACCCATTCCCGTGTTCATTAGGGCTTGAGCACGTTGGCAACCTCGTCGGCGTCCTCCTCCCCCTCTCTAGCTGGAGGTAGGAGACGACCCCAACAGGTGTGCCACACCTGTCGGTGGCCCAGCCTCCTCCCCCGCGCTGGCCTCGGTCACTGACCGCAGGGCCCCGCATGCCAGGTGCAAACCTGACGAAGCGCGCGTCTCGGCAGGCCATCGGCTGGCCATGGGCTAGCCCAGCTCTGGGCCAAGCCAGGCCAGGAGCTATTCATTATTTATTGGATCATGAATGAGCTATTCCTCATTTATGGACAGTTTCTGTGTGAGCTATTCCTCATTTATTGTTTTATCGACGATAGAAAATCCGTGTGACGAGGGAATCGGAACGGAAGACCTCGAAGATCCCAGATACTTAGCTGACCAAGGCAAGCAACCCTTTGACCATGAATGAGCATATGTTACTTTGCATGTTAATATAGCAAGTTATTCCCATTGCATATCACCATAAGTGCCGTTAATCATTTGATGTGATTTTACCGAAGGCTCCCCCGGAGCACATGCATTGAGCTTGACTCCACCCTTAGGGTCATACTAGTACCATGTTGACAAGTAAAAGTAGCAGTAGTTCTATCATGAGCATGATGTTGTCTTAAAGCAAGAGTTTATGAAAACCCCGTCGGGTGCCACTAATGCCCGAGGGTGATGATGAGTTAGGTTGTCACTTTCGGTGAAGTGATGCACCAGGTATTTGTGTGAGTAAGGTTTCGGAAATGGGATTGGATTTATGATATGTTGACCATCCCAACCTTACCAGTACGACCACGTTACCCCTTATGGGACGGGCCTATGTTAATTACTCTGGTCGGTGCTAGCAAAGAGCCACATTACTAGTGGCGGGAGTGATGTGTGGTCACTCTCGTGATGGGGTCGTGCCGGGTAGGATGACTATGTCATTTTTATGAGTTCCAGTCACACCGTTGGTCCCTGCATGGTTGGTACTGTCGAGAGTTGGAGCTCGTAAGACATACAACATGTGGGCTGGGTACCAATCGAGTGGACCTCTTTGTCTAGTATCGTCCCGGGAAAGGCATTGATAGGGTACTTACCTCGGGTATGTGATATACCGCGAGTCGTGGATGACACGGAAGTTTGCCGGATCTCGTGGGTCCAGCGTACTACCTCTGTAGAGTGTAAACTATTCAAATAGTCGTGTCCATGGTCAAGGACAGTTGGGTAATCCTGCTTAAACTACGTGCTGATATTCCCGCATAAACCAAGCGTGCGTGAGTTGTGTGTGGTGATAAGAAAAGTGTTGCTATAATAGCAATGCTATGAACAAGTTTGGTGACTTGGCATATAGGGTGAACCCGAATGGTTCAGCCCTCAATAGATATGTTGATATCTGTAACCTGTTCTTCAAGAGTAATTCTTTAACTTGATGCATATTCGTGATCATTGCGCCCAGTGAGTTATACTAGAAATGCATGATATTGTTATCCTTCACATTCATTGTTCATATCATGGGCTGTTTGCAAGTACATTCAAAGTACTCATTGGCTTGCCACTGGTTATGTTATTGACCAGACATGGAAGGACCGGAGTTTGGAGATGAGTATGTCTTCGGTGACACCCCTGCGAACTAGGACACTTCCGAGTCAGAATGCCTGTCGGTGTAGGCTTGATGGCATGGGCACCCGCTTAGCCCCTTTGTTTTCCGCTATTAGTGTACTCGTGTGATTTGGCCTTAGGCCCTGTCTTGTGAACTTGACCCTTCGGTCACGTGTTGTAATAATAATCGGTACTCGGATGTAAGACTCTTTATTCAGTATTTGTGTTCGATGAGCATTGATCTCTGGGATCACTGAGCACGGTGATTCTCCACTAGTAAGTCGGCGTCCCCAGAAATGGTGTTGATGAAGAAGCCCTCCGTATCCAAATCCCCCCTCCGGCAGGGCACCAGAACGTGCCCCGGATGGGATCTCGCGGAGACGGAAGCTTGTGGCGGCGGAAAAGTATTTTATTGGATCTCTCTCGTGGTTTTGGATTTTTCGGGAATTTATAGGTGGAAGAGGTAGGGCAGACGAGCCACAGGGGGCCCACAAGGCTGCTAGGCACGGGCCCCCCTGGCGGCGCCTAGGGGCTTGTGGCCTCCCCTGGTGGCCTGTGCTTGGTTCTCACACCCCTGCGTATCTTCTGTTCCGGAAAAAATCTTTTCGAAAGTTTTATTCCGTTTGGACTCTGTTTAATATTCTCCTCTGAAAAGGGTCAAAACCACGGAAAAAACAGGAATTGGCACTTGGCACTAAGTTAATAAGTTAGTCCCAAAAAAGATATAAAAGGCATACAAAACATCCAAAGTTTGACAAGATAATAGCATGGAACCATAAAAAATTATAGATACGTTGGAGACGTATCAGTGGCATGATAAAAGGATACAGAAACGTGAGTTCAATGTACGTGATTATGTCTTGCTATATAATTCTCGTTTACGATTTTTTGCAGGCAAGTTTCTCTCTAAATGGGAAGGTCCTTACATTGTTGAGGAAGTATATCGTTCCGGTGCCATCAAGATCAACAACACGGAAGGTAATTTTCCAAGAGTGGTAAATGGGCAAAGAATTAAGCATTATATCTCAGGTACTCCCATAAATGTTGAAAGCAATATTATCAATACCATAACTCCGGAGGAGTACATAAGGGATATTTATCATCCTGTTTCAGACTACGAAAACGAAGAGGTATGTGATTCGGTAAGTAAACAAACTCCAAAACTTTTCCAGTAGGAATTTTTCTCTGTTTTGGAATTTTTAGAAAAATAGAAAAATTTAAAGTAGTCCGGAAAGCGCACGAGGAGGCGACAAGCCTGCCAGGCGCGGGCCACCCCCCTGGTCGCGGCTGAGGGGCTTGTGACCACCCGTGTGCCTCCCGGACTCCGTTTTCTAGCGGAGTACTCCTTCTGGTCGGGAAAAAATCATTATATATTCTCCCGAAAGGTCTAACCCTCGTATTACGCAATTTTCCTCTGTTTTCGTTTCGAGCCTGTTTTCTGCCGCAGATTTAGGGCAAGATGTTATCTCAAGATTCAGAGGGGGAGAGCTATGTTTATGATTACCTTGCTAACCCCAAGGTCTATGGGGACTTGGATCGTTATGGTTGGACCACTGATGATAAAGAAGATTATGATCCCAAGGGGAAGGAAGGAACAAGTTCTGACGAAGAGAAGGCTCCTCTACCCTCACCCGGAGACACACATGTGGAGTTCAAGAAGTCGAGCCTCCCTAACTCAAGGAAGAAGCATAAGATTCTGTTTATCCCTTCACGTCTTTTGCAGGAGAGTAAGCAAGAATTATGCCAAAGGGTGTTGAGGCTTGAAGAGGAAATTAATGATCTGAAGGAGCAGAATTTTATGCTCAAGAGGAAATTAAACAAGTTCAAGAACTCTGCAACAACTCCACCTCCATCAACGCCAAAGGAAGACAACTAAGCACGGGTATGGGCAATGCCCTTGGCTTGTGCCAAGCTTGGGGGAGTTGCTCCGGTATCGTATCACCATCACATCTTTTGCCTTTACATTTTCTTAGTTCGATCCTTTTTTGTTTTATCTTTCTCTAGTAGAATAAAGTTCTTAGTGTTGTAGGCTTGAGTTTTGCTTTGTGTCACCCCTGATGTATTCGAGCTCGTGAGCCATATAATAAAGAGTGTTTTAGTTAAGGGCCTTGCTTCATGCCATGATCTGAAAGAAAAGAACAATAAAAGAACAAAACCATGAAAGATCATGTAATGATCTTATGGAATGTGATGGCTTCACATATAAAAAAGAATGTTGATTGAAACTTGTTGAGGTTAGACAAACGTAGACCTTGGTCATTGTTGCAATTAATAGGAATTGATAAAGAAGGAGAGGTTCACATATAAATATATCATCTTGGACACCATCTATGATTGTGAACAGTCACTAAACTATTGCATGCTTAGAAGTAGATGTTCGACAAGGAAGATAACATAATGAATTATGTTTGCTTGGTTCCGAACAATATTGTATGACTAGAGATCCCTTAGCATGTGACCATTGCTTCCACCACATATCAGCCAAAACTCCCGCACCAAGTAGAGATACTACTTGTGCATCCATAAACCTTAAACCTAGTTTTTCCATGAGAGTCTACCATACCTACCTATGGATTGAAGAAGATCCTTCAATTAAATTGTCATCGGTGCAAGCAATAAAAATTGCTCCCTAAATATGTATGATCTATTAGTGTGTGGAAAATAAGCTTTGTACGAACCTGTAATGAGGAAGACATAAAAGCGACAGACTGCATAATAAAGTTCTTTATCACAGGAGGCAATATAAAGTGACGTTCCTTCACATTAAGAGGACACACATCCAAACCTCAAAAGCGCATGACAACCTCTACTTCCCTATGCGAAGGGCCTATCTTGTATGTTTACTTTTTGCCCTTGAAAGAGTCATGATGATCTACACCAATTACTTATTTCGCCTTTTTCTCGGCTAACGTCATATGCTAGGGAAAGATCTATATTCATATGTCAACTTGGAATTAAGTATTCATGATTTATTATTGTTGACATTACCCTTGAGGTAATGGTTGGGAGGCGAAACTATAATCTCCTATCTTTCTCTATGTCCGACTCAAACTTTGATCTCACGAGTACCACGTGAGTTGTAGCAATTGTAGAAGATGAAAGGATGATTGAGTATGTGGATTTGCTTTACAAGCTCTTACTTGACTCTTTCCGATGTTATGATAAATTGCAATTGCTTCAATGACTAAAGGCTATTGGTTATTAATTCTCAGTAAGGTTCTTGATCCATACTTTACTTTGTGAAGGTATTCTCACATTAGCATGAGAGATTATATGATGATATTGCTGTTCTAATTATGATCATGATGCCTGCATGTCCGTTCTTGTTTTGTCGACACCTCTCTCTCTAAACATGTGGGTATATTTATTGATCTCGGCTTTCGCTTGAGGACAAGCGAGGTCTAAGCTTGCGGGAGTTGATACTTCCATTTTGCATCATGCTTTCGTGTTGATATTTATCGCTTTATGGGCTATTATTACACTTCACGGTACAATACTTATGCCTTTTCTCTCTTATTTTGCAAGGTTTACATGAAGAGGGAGAATGCTGGCAGCTGAAATTCTGGCTTGAAAAAGGAGCAAGTTTGAGATACCTATTCTGCGCAACTCCAAAAGCCGTAAAAATCATAGAGGATTTATTTTGGAATTTATAAAAAATACTGGGCCGAAGAAGTACCAGAGGGGAGCCAACAGGAGGCCACAGGCCTGCTAGGTGTGGCCTACCCCCTGGTCGCGCCTAGGGGGCTTGTGGGCTCCCTGTTGGCCCTCTGGCCACCCTGTTTTTCTATAAGGAGGGTTTCGTTCCACAATAAATTAGGAGGAGGCTTTTGGGAGGATTCGCCGACGCCACGAGGCGGAACTTGAGCAGAACCAATCTAGAGCTCCGGCAGTGCCGTCCTGTCGGGGAAACTTCCCTCCTGGAGGGGGAAATCGTCGCCATCATCATCACCAACACTCCTCTCATCGGAGGGGACTCATCACCATCAACATCTTCATCAGCACCATCTCATATCCAAACCCTAGTTCATCTCTTGTAACCAATCTGCGTCTCACGACTCCGGTTGGTACTTGTAATTGCTAGTAGTGTTAATTACTCTTTGTAGTTGATGCTCGTTGGATTACTCGGTGGAAGATTATATGTTCAGATCCTTGATGCTATTCAATACCTCTCTGGTCATGAATATTATTATTCTTTGTAAGTAGTTACTTTTGTTCCCGATGCTTTGATGCTATTCAATACCTCTCTAGTCATGCTATAAGTAGTCATGTGAATTTGCTATTCATTCGATATTTTGATGTGTTGTATGTTGTTTCTCCTCTAGTGGTGTTATGTGAACGTCGACTACATAACACTTCACCATTATTTGGGCCTAGAGGAAGGCATTGGGAAGTAGTAAGTAGATGATGGGTTGCTAGAGTGACAGAAGCTTAAACCCTAGTTTATGCGTTGCTTCGTAAGGGGCAGATTTGGATCCACTAGTTTAATGCTATGGTTAGACTTTGCCTTAATTATTTTTTCGTAGTTGAGGATGCTTGCGAGAGGGGTTAATCATAAGTGGGAGGTTTGTCCAAGTAAGGGCAAGACCCAAGCACCGGTCCACCCACATATGAAACTATCAAAGTTGTGAACGCGAATCATATGAACATGATGAAAACTAGCTTGACAGAAATTCCCATGTGTCCTCGGGAGCGCTTTACCTCATATAAGAGTTTGTCCAGGCTTGTCCCTTGCTACAAAAAGGATTGGGCTACTTTTTTGCACCTTTGTTACTTTTGCTATTTGCTACTTGCTGCGAATCATCTCACCACACAACTATCTGTTACCGATAATTTCAGTGCTTGTAGAGAATACCTTGCTGAAAACCACTTGTCACATCCTTCTACTCCTCGTTGGGTTCGACACTCTTACTTATCGAAAGGACTACGATAGATCCCCTACACTTGTGGGTCATCATAGATGCATATGGACTCCGTTTTTGATGAACTCGAGCTTGTCATGAAGATGACCATAAGCTCTAAAACTCACGAAGAGAAACACCAAACAAGAACCAAGAAGTATGATGCAAGGATGAGAATGGTTTGAGCTCTCAACGAATGATACGATCGAGATACTCACTTGATAGCCCCCCTTGATAGTACGACAATCTATCCTAAAACAGAAAAACCTATCAAGGGCAAACCTATACCTTGCACCTCGTCCTCTTGAGCTAGATGACGATGATCTTGGCTTCCTCAAGATGTACCACCTTCTTGATTGCGTTGGCTTGATGAAGACTAGTTGATTGGTCCCCCATGCACAACATGGGTGAGCCGCTCTTCGGCATATCTTCACAAGTCCATTGCCACCACAATGGATGGCAAGCTTCAAGCATGATATCTTCGTGTTGATCCACTTGAACTTGCTCACCGCAATCTTGATGACGATCACCACTTGACGTCATCTTTCATGGGTTGTATGAGATCTACCTCTAGACGTAAGCCCATGGAAACACACCTAACCCCACATAGAACTCTCACGAAGACCATGAGTTAGTAGACACACACGTAATGGACAATGCTTACCATACCATGGGATCACTTCATACCTCTCGGTACATCTTGTACGCTTTGTGTGTTGATCATCTTGATTTACTCTTTGTCTGACGATCTTGATCAACCTTGTGTCTCTATGACCATTCTTTGGATAATACCTTGAATACCACCTTGCACTAGTGGAACACGGGCCTTTGGCCGGGACCCTTTAGTCCCGGCCTGCCTCTGGGCCGGGACTAAAGGCCCGGCCACGTCGCCCCATTTCTCATTGCCTCCCTCGAGGCTTTAGTCCCGGCCCGTAAGGAGCCTTTAGTCCCGGTTCGTGTCCCAAACCGGGACTAAAGGGCTACGCGGTGGGCATTGGTGGTGGCAACCGTTCCTATCCCCCTTTAGTCCCGGTTGGTGGCTGAACCCGGGACTAAAGGCCTAACACGTGGCCTGCCGTAGTGGTGGCAACCGTTCGTATCCCCCTTTAGTCCCGGTTGGTGGCTCAACCCGGGACTAAAGGCCCAAACGGTTTGCATCCCGCGTCATTTCGGGCGATGAAAAGAACGAACTGAAGCAGAGTCGCCATTTCTCTGTTTCTTTTTCTCTCTCTCTCTCGCTCTCTTTTCTTCTCCTCTCTTCTTCCCTTCTCTTCTTCCACCATGCCAACTCGCTTTGAAGAGGTGCTCGCACATGGCACGACCATGCTCGATGTCGTGTACACGAACGAGAGCAGGGAGATGCCGTTTTTTCTTGAACAGTTGAAGGAACGATGGCTTGACGCCGCAATGGATCATGAGAAGTTCTTGGGGCTTGATCTGGAGTACACGGCCGATCAACGCGGTGTTGCCGTCATCCAACTATGCTTCGCACACCATGTCTTGATCTTCCAATGGGCGAGGTAAGTTTTGAGGCTTTCTTTGATCCAAGATAATGACATTGTAAGTTTATTTGTTTCAATCATAGTTGTTTATTTGTTTCAATCATAGTTGGTTCCCCTCAAATAGTTGTAGTGAAACAATTTTGATTAGTTGAAGGGGAACACAATCTAATTGGAATACTGTGCCATAATCTGAAAAATCATATTAGAGTCAACTAGTGTTTAATATGTTCCACTGGAATCATAGTTGGTTCCCTTCAAATAGTTGTAGTGAAACAATTTTGATTAGTTGAAGGGGAACACAATCTGATTGGAATAGTGTTCCATAATCTGAAAAATCGTATTAGAATCAACTAGTGTTTAATATGTTCCATTGGAATCACAGTTGGTTCGCTTCAAATAGTTGTAGTGAAACAATTTTGATTAGTTGAAGGGAACACAATCTGATTGGAATAGTGTTCCACAATCTAAAAAATCTGATTGGTTCAATGTTCCATTGAAATCATAGTTGTAGTGATACAATTTTATGCGGTGTTCTTTGATCCAAGGTTATGAAAATTGCATATAGCTAGTGATCTCTCTAGGTTCCACTGGATAGCAATATGATATGTCATAGTCATGAAAATTGCATATAGCTAGTGATCTCTCTAGGTTCCATTGGATAGCTATAGTGATCTCTCTAGGTTCCATTGCATATGTTCTATTTGAATCCTAAAGATAATTTTCTCTTTAGTTGTAGTGAAACATGTTTCCTTATTGCGGCAGTATGTAACATTTGTTCCATTTGAATTTGTTTCTGTTGCAGTAGTGACAAGCATTGTCCAGAACTCATGGACTTCCTTCGCAGCGGCATCACTTTTGCTACCGTTGACATAAGGAACGACAAGTTGAAGATGAGGCACAGCTTCGGTATTGAGATACCAACTGGTTGCCTCATTGAGCTCCAAACGGTATTCAGGCTTCGACATGACAGGACTTTGATGGCTCATATGGCAGTTGCCTTGATCGACGAGGAATATGGTGATATGAAGACCAGTTTCCCAAAGTCTCAGCACAAACTTTGGGAGAAGGCCCCACTTGATCGTATCAACATTGAGTATGCAGCAAAAGATGCATACGTTTCATACGAGTTGTACCGCAAGATTCGAGTCGTCAACTATGGCCAGCGTCACCTCGAGGAAGGTGGACTTTCTGATTCAGACGATTCAGACGAGTAGTGTTCTCAACGTCGAACACTTGTATATATATCTATGGTAGCTATTGTTATGTACTGTTTGGACTAGTATCATGTACTACTTGGACCAATTTATATATGTCTATTTTCTGTTTGTGCCAACTTTCAACATTTTCAGAGTTCATTTGTAGTGCTTTTCAATTTCAGGGTCAACTAGCTCAAAAAAAAGTAAATGCACGAACAATACCAAATGAAGTCAAAAATTCTTGAAATTTTGTGATGTGCCTTTGAATGGTGCATTTGGAACACACAAAAAGTATGGAGTTCAAATAAGTTCAAAAAAATGAAATCCCTTTGTAAGAGATGAGTTCTCGTTCGAAACGCTGATACTTCGAGAGAGATTGTCCGTTTTGTACACGAAGTGCATCCAGTTTTTGTCCTAGCCCTCTCAACTTTTTAACACATGCTATGTGGGTGAAATTATGATAGCATGCCAACTTTCAACATTTTCAGAGTTCATTTGTAGTGCTTTTCAATTCAGGGTCTACTAGCTCAAAAAAATAAGTAAATGCACGAAGAATACCAAATGAAGTCAGAAATTGTTGAAATTTTGTGATGTGCCTTTGAATGGTGCATTTTGAACACACAAAAAGTATGGAGTTCAAATAAGTTCAAAAAAATGAAATCCCTTTGTAAGAGATGAGTTCTCGTTCGAAACCCTGATACTTCGAGAGAGATTGTCCGTTTTGTACACGAAGGGCATCCAGTTTTTGTCGTAGCCCTCTCAACTATTTAACACATGCTATGGGGGTAAAATGATGATAGCATGCCAACTTTCAACATTTTGAGAGTTCATTTGTAGTGCTTTTCAATTTCAGGGTCAACTAGCTCAAAAAAAAAGTAAATGCATGAAGAATACCAAATGAAGTTAGAAATTACTGAAATTTTGTGATGTGCCTTTGAATAGTGCATTTTGAACACACAAAAAGTATGGAGTTCATATAAGTTCAAAAAATAAAATCCCTTTGTAAGATATGAGTTCTCGTTCGAAACCATGATACTTCAAGAGAGATTGTCCGTTTTGTACACGAAGTGCATCCAGTTTTGGTCGTAGCCCTCTCAACTTTTTAACACATGCTATGTGGGTGAAATGATGATAGCATGCCAACTTTCAACGTTTTCAGAGTTCATTTGTAATGCTTTTCAATTTCAGGGTCAACTAGCTCAAAAAAATAAGTAAATGCACGAAGAATACCAAATGAAGTCAGAAATTGCTGAAATTTTGGGATGTGCCTTTGAATGGTGCATTTTGAACACACAAAAAGTATGGAGTTCAAATAAGTTCAAAAAAATGAAATCCCTTTGTAAGAGATGAGTTCTCGTTCGAAACCCTCATACTTCGAGAGAGATTGTCCGTTTTGTACACGAAGTGCATCCAGTTTTTGTCGTAGCCCTCTCAACTTTTTAACACATGCTATGTGGGTGAAATTATGATAGCATGCCAACTTTCAACATTTTCAGAGTTCATTTGTAGTGCTTTTCAATTTCAGGGTCAACTAGCTCAAAAAAATAAGTAAATGCACGAAGAATACCAAATGAAGTCAGAAATTGCTGAAATTTTGTGATGTGCCTTTGAATGGTGCATTTTGAACACACAAAAAGTATGGAGTTCAAATAAGTTCAAAAAAATTAAATCCCTTTGTAAGAGATGAGTTCTCGTTCGAAACGCTGATACTTCGAGAGAGATTGTCCGTTTTGTACACGAAGTGTATCCAGTTTTTGTCGTAGCCCTCTCAACTTTTTAACACATGCTATGTGGGTGAAATGATGATAGCATGCCAACTTTCAACATTTTCAGAGTTCATTTGTAGTGCTTTTCAATTTCAGGGTCAACTAGCTAAAAAAAATAGTTTGGATAGTCAAAATAATTACTTTTGAAAATTGAAAATAGTTTTGCATTATTTATTCAATTTCAAACACTTTTCATTATCATAGTTTTGTCAAATTCTCAAATATGCAAAAAGAATTTTAATAAACATAGTTTTTAATTGAAAATAGCAAAATAGTTAATAGTTTGGATAGTCAAAATAATTACTTTTGAAAATAGAAAATAGTTTTGCATTATTTACTCAATTTCAAACACTTTTCATTATCATAGTTTTGTCAAATTGTCAAATATGCAAAAAGAATTTTAATAAACATAGTTTTTAATTGAAAATAACAAAATAGTTAATTGTTTGGATAGTCAAAATAATTACTTTTGAAAATAGAAAATAGTTTTGAATTATTTATTCAATTTCAAACACTTTTCATTATCATAGTTTTGTCAAATTCTCAAATATGCAAAAAGAATTTTAATAAACATAGTTTTTAATTGAAAATAACAAAATAGTTAATAGTTTGGATATTCAAAATAATTACTTTTGAAAATAGAAAATAGTTTTGAATTATTTATTCAATTTCAAACACTTTTCATTATCATAGTTTTGTCAAATTCTCAAATATGCAAAAAGAATTTTAATAAACATAGTTTATAATTGAAAGTAACAAAATAGTTAATAGTTTGGATAGTCAAAATAATTATTTTTGAAAATAGAAAATAGTTTTGAATTATTTATTCAATTTCAAACACTTTTCATTACCATAGTTTTGTCAAATTCTCAAATATGCAAAAAGAATTTTTAATAAACATAGTTTTTAATTGAAAATAACAAAATAGATAATAGTTTGGATAGTCAAAATAATTAATTTTGAAAATAGAAAAAAATTGAAACTATATATGAGAATTTATAGAGAAAATTCAATCTAAATTCAAAGTGAACTCACTTTGAATTCAGGTTGAATTTTCTCCATAATTTCGAATATAGTTTCAATTTTCACTGAGTTTAGGCCCGTAAGCCTGCTTTAGAGAGGAGCTCCATGGAGAAGCTGCGACGGGGCTTATAAACAAGTGTTAGTCCCCCTCGCTGGGCGAGGTGGGACTAAACTTATCATGCAGCCGAGGAGGGGCTTTAGTCCCGGGTGGAGCCACGCCCCGGGACTAAAGACCCCCTTTAGTCCCGGGTGGAGCCACGCACCGGGACTAAAGGCCCCTGCTTCCCGCCTTCTGGTCTACCCGAAAAAGGGCCTTTAGTCCCGGGTCGTGGCTCCACCCGGGACTAAATGGGGTCTTTAGTCCCGGTTCGATCCACGCACCGGGACTAAAGATCCACCTATATAAGCGGGACTTCGAAAAATTCCAACCCAAATCGTCCATTTCTCTTCTTCTTCCTCTCGTTCTCCTTCCCGGCGCGGCACACCGATGAACTCGACGACACCGTCAGGCTGCCCGCCGTCCTGCTCGCCGCCGCCTGCCTTCCTCCTCGCCGTCGCCATTGTCCTCCTCGCCGCCGCCATCCTCCTCGCCGCACGCGCCGCCCTCCTCGCCGCGCGCCGCACCGTCCTTCTCGCCGCGCGCCGTCGACACCTCCGGTCGGTAAGCCCCCGCCCCCTCCTCCCCAGCACTCCCGCCAGTAGAAGAAAAGAAGAAAAAGGAGAAGAAAAGAAGAAAAAGGAGAAGAAAGGAAGAAAAAGGGAAGAAAAGAAGAAAAAGATTTTTTTTGTCATTTAATTCCTATTGGTATTAGGTTTGTGCTAGATTATTAGGGTTAGTAATATTTAGAATTAGGAAAAAGGAAAATAAGAAGAGGAGGAGAAGAAAAGAAGAAAAAGGAGAATAAGAAGAGGAGGAGAGGAGAAGAAGAGGAAAAATAGAAGAAGAGGAGAAGTAGAAGAAGAGAACAAATTAGAAGAGGAGGAGAGGAGAAGTAGAAGAAGAGAAGAGGAGAAGTAGTAGAAGAAGAGGAGAAGTAGAAGAAGAAGAAGTAGAAGAAGAGGAGAAATAGAAGAAGAGGTAAAATTAGTTTAGGGTTACAAGAAGAAGAAATATTGTATAGTGTATATGCTTAAGTGTTAATAGTGTTTCTTAGATTATTGCTTAATTTTGCTATTGTATATGCTTAAGTGTTAATAGTTTAATTTTGCTATTGTATATTCTTAAGTGTTAATAGTTTATTTTTAGCAAGAAAATTAACAGAACTAGTTTATTTTTTTAGTTCATTTTACGATGCCTATCCCGCATCCTCGTCGTCGACTCGGCGGAGGACTCCTGCTTGATCAGAGGGGCCCTGTCCGGGACTGGGCTCCGCCCGGCTGGTATTGGGAGGTGCTACCTTCCGGGGGGGCGTAGGTTGGTGAGGAGCCAGCCCGTCGTTGACCCGATCCTTTTTTGGTGGCGGTCGCGTGGGCCAGTGAGGGTGCTGAGGCTTCCGAACACCACGGAGGTGGTACGTCACCGTGTCAGCGAGGAGGATGAGCACGTCCGTCGCTACATGGTTGCGTTGGAGGGAAGGTTTGAGCATACCTGGCAGGTTCTTCGAGGATCTCACTAGAGCTATGATCCTGTGATGGTTCCTTCTCTTTGGGTGTCCACCGCCCGCGCCAATACCCATCGGGCCCTACGGTTCTAGATGTATGAGAGATGCTATATGTATGATAGTATTCGAGGAGTATTAGTGATAATATTCGACGATGTACGGACAAAAGAGATGATGTATTTGCTTATAATTGAATGCATGCTAATTTGAATACTACTTTATTTTACGATTTGGTTTTGCTTATTGAATGCTCAAATTGGAAAAGTACTCCTACTTTGAATACTATGTAGAAATCTAGGAGTCCCGGGTGGAGCCACGACCCGAGACTAAAGTTGTTTTGGAACGGAGTTCCTGATCAAATGTCCGTTTTTTGCAGAAGTATGGATCCACATCTCAGGAACCTCGAAGAGGAAGAACTTCTCGAAGATATAATCAAATACGGTGCCAACGTTGAACCAGCTGAATCTCCGTTGTCCTATCTAAACCCCTCCGGATATGGAATGGAGGTCGAGCGACACGAAGATGAAGCCGATGGGGCACGAGATAGGTCCAATGACGGAGAAGGTGATAGCTCCACTGATGGAGAAGCCGGTGAAGAAATAATAAAGTCCGGCGAGGTATACATATGAAGTTCGACAATCACTTGTAATATGTGAAAAATATTGGAGATAGCTCTATATTGTATACATATACATTCATTTGACGAATGTTTCTCCCTCTTAGGCCTACACATCGAGCAAAGCTACGAAACGAGGCCCGACTAGAGAGTTGGATGTACGGACGCATTCAACCTTTGAGGTGATATTGCCTACGGGCGAACCCAAGCTTCCTAAGAATGCTGCTGACACATTCAAGAAGCAATGCGGAGTTCTCGTTAGGGATCACGTCCCGATCAGCGTTGGGGACTGGAACAAGCGTAAAGGGGCAGCCGATAGTGACTATGTCGCCAAAAGGTACAGAGATAATCTTTGGAATGATCTCATGTCACATTTCAACCTGCCAGAATGTGAGAATGAAGACGCCGCAGACAAACTGAGGGCCAAAGTCAAGCAGTGGACTCTAAAGAAGATGGACGAACTGTTCCGTAGCTGGAAGAAGAAGCTATGGAAAAACTATCTGAAGACAAAGAAAGTGCCAGTATTTGAGGGGTATCTAGCCAAGCAGGCGAATCACTAGAAGGCATTTCAAGAGTACAAGGAGTCAGAAGATGCCCAGGCATTATCAGAAAAGAACAAGATAAATGCCGACAAGAAGAAATATCACCACAAGCTGGGGCCAGGGGCTATGAGACTGCCATCCCAAAGTGGGATAAGAAAGAGAAAGATCTGCTAGATAAAGGCATCGTACCTGAACCACTTCATGAAAGAAATTGGAGGGAAAAAGAAAGTTCACTGCTGATAGAGAGAAAGATTTGCTCACACTGGTCCTCGGCAATGACGAACATGGAGGACGAACGCGAGGCTCCGGTCCTTCTTACCCGTGGTGGCTTGGGTTTTCCAGAGACCAAGACACTTTCAGAAGCCGAGAGAGAGCAAAGAAGCGGCAACAGGATGAGGAGAATGACAAGTTCAAGCAGTTTCTTGCCAGGATTAACGAGCAACAGAAGCAGATTGATGAGCATAGAGGAGTAGCGCGCCAGGAAGATCCTGCACTTGATATTACCGGCGCCCCATCTAAGCGGAAAAGCAGCGTGGATGAATCTGAGGCCCCGCCCGACGATGCACGAAGAATGATAGAGGGCGGCCCCGGCTACCCCGTGGATGGAATCAAGGAGTCAACATCATATGAACTCCATCAGAAATTCAAGAACATATCCATGAAGGTGGCCGTCGGACCAGCTTTACCTTCTGGCCCTGATGCACGCTGGCATGGCCGTGAGATTCCAGCTGGCTTTGCTAAAGTCGTGGTGGATGAAATCATGACGGGGTTTCATGATATGGATCTCGACATAGCTGGACCCGAAGATGAGAGGAGACTCGGAGAAGTACTGGGTGGAGTCATCCTATGGGACAAGAACTACATCAAGCTTCCAGGCTCGGCCCCAAGGACAACACCGCCTCCGAGTCGTCACAGGTCACCTACACCTTCATTACCTCCAAGCCCTCCACATGACGTCGGCCAGCACAACACGAGTCCATCTCGATCACCGCCGCCGGACTTGGGTCGTCCGTCTCCGCCGCCGCCCGCACAGGATACTAAGCGGAAGCGTGCCACCAAGAATGCTCCACCGACGATTCCTAAGCAACGGAGCCCCCCAAAGCGCAAACGGTCGCCCCTCCCAAAGGTACCTCATGCTAATCTTCCTATCAGACCTTATGATCGTACCCCCGAGGAAAACGCCAGGATAGCAAAGGAACATCATGATGCGTAGATGAAAAAGAAGGAACCCGAGCCCCGCCCGGAATACACCAAGAAGCAAATAGCATGGGCAAAAGACTTCATGACCCTTCCATCACAGTATGACTTACACGATAAGCCTGATGACTATACACGCACATTGCAGAAGGAAGTGAAAAAGAGCAGATCACGTGTAAGTGCAAGTGGGAGCAAATCAAGTTCAACTACAAGCAAGAAAAAATCAGACGTTCCTCAGCTTGGACAACAGGCCAAACAGTCGATCCCACCCCTCAAGGTGTTAACCGAGAATGTTCCCCCTCCGGTGCAGGGGCAAGCTTTTGAAATAGAAAAGGAGTGGGCGGCTGAATGTGGTGTTTCGGTTGAAGATTTGCTGGCTTCCCAAGACGACAGGATACCCAAGGCTGTGGTAGCCCCTAAGCCACAGTTTGTCATGGGAGAGCCTTTGGTCAGCAAAGATGATCTCCGAACAAATATGCGTTACTTGCATCAATGGTACTTAAGTGAATCAAAGAATGGGAGAACGATGATCGTGCTCAGTGTCCCACGTGAGTACTACGACCGCCCCGAAGAAATCCAAATCGACTTTGATGAACTCTTCCAGATGTACAATGGCGACGGCCTTAACAAATCGCTTATGAGTTGCTATTGTCTGGTTTTTCAATTCGTTGTCTACATATAACTTGTTTAGTTATTTCAATTCATTGTCTATATATAACTTGTACTCTATTATGCAGAATGAAGATTCTGGATTGTAAAAGTAAGAACATCCTAAATATTGGGTTTATTGACCCAGATAAAATACATATAGTGACGCTAAATGATAAACCCAAGGAGACGGAGGAAAACCTTCTAAGGTTTCTAATAGATCAAAATTTCGGTGACCACATACTGTTTCCATACAACTTCAGGTGAGGGTCTTTACTCTATTGTGTCCATTCACTTATAAGTGTAACTGATAAGTTACTGACACACACACACACACACACACACACACACATATATATATATATATATACATGTGCAGCTTCCATTGGATTCTGTTGGACATTCAAATTGATAAGGGAAGAGTTGATGCCTTCGACCCATTATCGAGACCCTTGGAACAGTTCCAAAGCCTGCAGGACATGCTCCAAGGGTAATTTCAATCATTCTTGCGCTCTATCGGTCTCTTTCGATGATTTTCTGATATATCAATTAATGAAAAACTTAGCAAATCATTATCCTTGTCGGGCAGGGTTTGGAAGCGGTTCAAGTGCGTGACTCCCGGTAACTTTCCTGAGAAGCTGACCTTTAGAGCGGCTCAGGTAAGTAGTAGTGTGATATACTTCTATTTTCAATACATTTATGATGCTAGATTATTATTTTGATTATATATATTCTATTCTCGTAAAGTGCGACCAGCAGCCACGGGGAACGCATCTATGTGGATACTATGTTTGCAAGACCATTCGCACGTTTACCTCTGAGCACAAGGATCACAGATTCGACATATGCAATGAACATTCACACCTCTATTTTTACCCGTCATTCTTTGTTATCATGATTGATATTCATATTCATCTCCTCTTCTTATATAGCACACGGCCATGAGGACGAAGGTCCAACCAGAGCAACGCGCGATTGCTGTTGCAGAGGAGCTTGCGGGATTTCTGAGGATGGAAGCTATAGATGACAAAGGACGATTTAGTGTAGCTAGGGGCCATTACTGATGTTCGTCCATGTAATCGAATAGACCGGCTCTAGTCCCGATAATTCGGATCTCCATACAATTGTATATATATGCTCGCTTGTAAGATAAGTTAATATTATATATATATATATGCATAATTATTTCTATTTAAATTTTATGAAAACTAATTCCCGAACACCAAATGAGGCATCACGTTAATCTCCCGAACACCTAAACCCTAAAACCCTAAAACCCAAAAATAATTTCATTCAAAAAAAAACCCAAAAATAAGGAAAATCTGAAACTCTTTAGTCCCGGTCCATGTAACGAACCGGGACTAAAGGTCCTGCCCCTGGGGTGCTACGAGGCGCCCACGTGGAGCACTATTAGTCCCGGCTTGTAACAGGGCCGGTACTAAAGGTTAGGCCTTTAGTCCCGCCCCTTTAGTCCCGGTTGGTGAACCGGGACTAAAGCCCCTTACGGGCCGGGGCTAAAGGCCCCGTCCCCACTAGTGTTGGTCATCATATAAACTCCTTGAACCCAACAGATGGACTTCAATAAGTGCCTGTGGACAAATCCTATAAATATAACTTAAGGCAACCATTAGTCCATAGGAATTGTCATCAATTACCAAAACCACATATGGAGAGATATGCTCTAACAAAGGTCAATAATGGGAGAAGAACACAAGCTAAAACAGATGGGGTTAAATGGGGAAGAAGAACCCCTTTTATAGGAAGGGAATAATCCAACCATTACCCCCTCAGCCCGCACATGATCAGTACTACCTTGGAGCGGTACTACTGCTGGGGCAGAGGACAACAGTCAACGAGGGAGGCAAAGGCCGGTAGTACAGCCGGAGCGGTACTATCACTGCCAGGAGCGGTACTACCAGTCATAAGAGGTAGTACTGCCTCCTATATCCGCTCAGGACATGCTGCAGACCTATCCAGAAATACACATGGGTTCTGGCGCGGTATTAACAAGTGGTACAACCGTTTGCTGGGTTGTACTACCGCCCTGCACTACTGCTCTAGAAACTGCTCAGTCCAACACGAAAAGTGTCGAGATCCCTCGGCAGCGGAACTCGCCAGAGTACTTCTGCCCCAGAGCGGTACTACCACTAATACGGTGGTACTACCAATAATAAGAGGTAGTACCGCTCGAGGGAGCGTTACTACCACTTGGATCTTTCCACGTAGACCACATGCAATAGATGAAAAGCATGAATGCGAGAACTGTCGTATCTTTCGCATATGAGCTTCGAATTGAGAAAACTCAAGCTTTTTGGATTTAGGACGACAAGAGCTATCCAATGATATATCTTAAGGACAGATAGTATAAAAATGCCAATGATATAGAGATGTGAAACCTCTATGAGTTAAGAACCAGGAAAAACTCCAACATCGAAAACATCATAGAAGACGCATATGGACTTCGCTTTCGATGAACTCAAGCTTGTCATAAAGATGCTCATAAGCTCAAGAACCCACATAGTGAAAAGGCAACCAAGAACCAAGAAAGATGATGATGCCAAGAATGCAATGGTTTGAGCTCTCAACGAACGATACGATGAAGCTACTCACTTCAGAGCCCCCCTTGATAGTACGACAATCTATCCTATAACGCAGTCTCCCAACTACCACTGCGAGACCGGTAAAACAGAAAACCTATCAAGGGAAAACCTATACCTTGCACGTAGTCCACTTGAGCTATAAGATGACGATCTTGAATTCCTCAAGAAGGACCACCTGTCTTGATTGCGTAGGCTTGATGAAGACTAGATGATTGCTCCACTCTTAAGCACATCTTCACAAGTCCATTGCCACCACAATGGATGGCAAGATTCAAGCATGACATCTTCGTGATGCTCCACTTTAACTTGCACACTTCAATATTAATGACGATCACCACTTGATGTCATCCTCCATGGGTTGTATGAGATCTTCCTCTTGACGTAAGCCCATGAAAACACACCTAAACCCACATAGAACTCTCACGAAGACCATGGGTTAGTACACAAAGCGTAATGGACAATGCTTACCATACCATGGGATCACTTGATTCCTCTTGGTTCATCTTGTATGCTTTGTGTGTTGATCAACTTGATTCACTCTTTGACTTAGTCTTGATCAACCTTGTGTCTTTATGACCAATATTTGGATAAAACCTTGAGTACCACCTTGGTCGTCATATAAACTACTTGAGACCAACAAATGGACTTCAAGAAGTGCCATGGAAAAAATCCTTCGAATATAACTCAAGGCAACCATTAGTCCATAAGGATTTTCATCAATTACCAAAACCACATATGGAGAAATATGCTCTAACACCTACCCTATTGGAAAGCCCTAGAGGTCCGCTCTGCGATCGACGTGATGCACGTGACAAAAAATCTTTGCATGAACCTGCTAGGCTTCCTGGGCGTGTACGGGAAGACAAAAGATACACCGGAAGCATGACAGGACCAACAACATATGGAATAAACATACAACATGCATCGAGAGAACGAGAAGGATAATGGACGTCATTACTTAAGTCCTGCTAGCTACGCTCTTACCAAATCAAAGATGGAAATATTTTTTGAATGCCTGAGCAGTATCAAGGTCCCGTCTGGCTTCTCATCAAATATAAAGGGAATAATAAATATTACATAGAAAAAATTCGAAAACCCTAAAGTCTCATGAGTGCCATGTGATTATGACGCAATTGCTCCCGGTTGTATTGAGGGTGCTTATACCAGAAAATGTTCGACTATCATTGTGAAGCTATGTGCATTCCTTAATGCAAATTTTCAGAAGGTAATAGATCCAGAAATCTTACCAAGGTTACATAATGATTTGGTCCAATGTCTTGTCAGTTTTGCGTTGGTGTTCCCACCATCCTTCTTCAATATTATGACAGACATCCTAGTTCACCTAGTCTAAGAGATACCATTTTGAGTCATGTATTTCTACACAATATGTTCCCCTTTGAGAGGTTCAAGGGAGTCTTAAAGAAATATGTTCATAATCATGCTATGCCAGAAGGAAGCATCTCCAAGGGCTATGGAACAGAGGAGGTTATTGAGTTTTGTGTTGACTCTATTGCACACCTTAAGCTGATTGGTGTTCCTCAATCGTGGCATGAAGGGAGACTCAGTGGAAAAGATGGGCTAGGAAAGAAAGAAATAATATGTAGGGACGCACATTCTTTCACTCAAGCACACAACACAGTTCTACAAAGTTCTACCTTGGTGGCCCCGTATATCAATGAACACAAGAATATTGTACGCTCCCAACACCCGGGGCAGTCTGACGACTAGATTACACATGCACACATGGAGACTTTCGTGGTTGGTTGCAAACACATCTCACGAATAACACCAATGTTGAAGATGAGTTGTACTTGTTGGCGAGGACACCATCTTCGGCTGTATTCGCATTCCAAGGGTACGAGGTAAATGAGAATACATTTTACACGATCTCCCAAGATAAAAAGAGCACCAATCAAAACAGTGGTGTCCGCTTTGATGCAACAAACACCAATAGGGAAAAGGACACATATTATGGTTATATAGAGGAGATATGGGAGCTTGACTATGGAAGTTCTTTTCATGTCCCTTTTTTCGTTGAAAATGGGTCAATCTGACACGAGGCGGGGTAAAGGTAGACCCGCAGTACGGAATGATAACAGTGGATCTCAAAAATCTTGGGTGCACAGAAAAACCATCTGTCCTAGCCAATGATGTGGCATATGTGTTATATGCGAAGGACATGTCTACCAAACCGAGAAAAAGAGAAGATAAACATAGTTCTTTCAAGGAAAATAAACATCGTGGGAGTGGAGGACAAGACATACACGTGAGAAGATTATGAAAAGTTCGATGAAATTACTTCTTTCATAGTGAAGACTGACCCAATCATAGAAAACCTTCTAAATAATGAAGATTCTCCATGGTTACGATGCAATCATAAGCAAGGGACACACGCGAAGAAAAAAAATTATAGCCCAAGATCCCACTCTAGGATGTGACTGGCTTCACCGCCATCACTTTCTCTCTAGTGAGTTTCCGGGCTTATAGCTAGAAAGTCCCACTTCTCACAAACGAGAGGGAATCTTTGTAAGAGTTAGGGTATATATGTGTTTTGGGTGTTCCTAGGTGGACTCCAGAGTGTCGGAGTCCAACCAAAAAGCTAGGGCATTTTGATATTTCAAACATGATTTTTCGATAATTATTTATTAATTTATGAATTTCCAATTATTCCTGTCCTTTAAGTATTTTAACTATACAAAGGAGTTAATAAATGCAGTTATGTCCAAACAAAATATGAATGTCTTGTGAGCATTACAGATAAGTTAATCAATCACCGGTCATGCCCTCCGTTCAAGCAAATAGAAAGCAAAACAAAACTTCAAGAAAATCCAAATAAAAACTCCTAAGGGAATTGTAGGATTTAACTACAAATAACAAAAAAAGTTTTAATCCTAAATGAAACTTAGTAGCAAGAAAAATACAAAACTAATAACTTAACAAAAAAGAAAATATAACATTATTAGGTTAAGAAAAAGTATTCTATAATATTCTTCTATAGCAAAAAGAATCAACTAAAAAGCTTTTGTAAATCTCTAGTTATGATCAAAATAATATTCACTTAGAATTAAATTAAAAAAATCAACTAATAATACAAATTGTTTCTGATCTAAAGTAAAGTTAATAGAAAGTAAAATTTATCCAACTAAATTTTCATAAAGTATTTTCTAAATACTTTAATAGCAAAAAGAATTAAATCAAAACTGTTTTTTAATCTGTTTAAAAAAGAACTAAAATAATTTGGATGTTTAGTCCCGGTTAGTGGCTCCAACCGGGACTAAAGACCAAATCTTTCGCGCCCTTTCGGCTGCAGGCAAAAACCAGCTTTAGTCCCGGTTGGTGGCTCCAACCGGGACTAAAGGTAGGCCTTTAGTCCAGGTTGGAGCCTCCAACCGGGATTAAACACCCTATGGTCGTGGTTGTAGCCACCAACCGGGACTAAAGGGCTGGCGGTATTTAAACCGCTTCTTCTCCTTCCTCAATCTTCCTCGCCGTTCCTTCGCCCAACATCTCGCTCGACGCTGTTCCCGCTGCTAGCCTCCATGCGACTCTGTCAGGCCGCCCGACCCTAACGCCGAACGTCTCGTCGTCATCGCTGTTGCTGCTCCTCATCTCCGGCATCCTCCTCGCCGTGGTCCAGCTTCCCCATCATGTTCAAGGTGAGGCCCTCGTGCGCCTCCTCGCCAACCACCGAATTCACTGCTGCTGCTCCATGGCGTCGGGGCTCGAGCCACTATGGCTTGCTGGGTCTGCGAGGGAGGGGAGACGATGTGATGAAGAGATGAGGGGTGACGAGGAGGAGTGAGGGACCAACCTGAGTCGCTGGATCCACGCCGGCGAAGGGGTAGCCGAAACCCTAGCCACGGGAGACGGTTGCGCATGGCGTATGGAGGACGCACCCGTCGGATATGGCCGTAGGAGAGGGAGGAGCGGAACGAGGGAGTGCTGTCGGATTTCGGCCATGTTGGTGGCCGCCGTAATCGGCCGCCGGTAGGTGGCGGCTGTAAGGAGCAGTATGTGCGAGGCAGAGGGGGAGAGGAGCTGAAATGCTCGCAGATGCGTCTCCCTCTTATTTTTTAATTATTTTTCGTTTCCTTGCCAAAAAATAAATTAAAACCTTGTAGGTATCATGATTTGTACGGTCTTTAAGAATCCAACATATATCATGAAATAATGATTTCCTTCTATATATGCTAATCTAGAAGTTCATGAGCCTACCATCTTTCCTATTAAAATAGTATTTGCCATCATGTTCACTTACTGTAAAAGTCGACAACTTAGTATGTTCTAATTTTTTTAGAAAGTTTTCAATGCTAGAATTATTTCTGGTATAAAAATACTATGTGTATGTTTGTGATTATGAAATATATATAAATCATAAATATTTTTTGTCTAAAATTACATTACGTATCGTCGGAGAAGTCCCCAACGATCGTCGAAGGAGTCCCCAATGATCGTCCATGAGGAGTCCCCGACGATCGCTGGAGGAGTCACCGACAATCGCGGGAGGAGTCCCCGACAATCACCAGTGAGGAGTCCCCGACGATCGCCAGAGGAGTCCCTTACGATCGCCGGTGAGGAGTCCCCGACGATCGCCAGTGAGGAGTCCCCGACGATCACTGGAGGAGTCATCGACGATCGCCGGTGAGGAGTCCCATGCTGAATAATTCCTTCTATAATTGTCATCAATTTTTAATCTTAGAATCATGAACACAAGAAATGTTGACGATCCCCGAGTGCCATTTGTGCTGGTATGATAGGGGTATATGCGACCGTTATCCACATAGACAATGATACATCCTTCACCATCAAGCTACAAGATGCCTTTGATATTATTACGTTATGTAAAGATGACATGTATGTTTTGTTAAAGAAGTATGATTTGTTCTCTTTTGCTTTAAATAACCTTTAGTTTTCTTTTGTATAATTGGACAAGTGTGTTCCCTGTCATGCAAGATTCGTTGTCTTGGACAAATTCCATTTGAAAGAGAAGGATAGTACAGAGCCTAAGATAGCTCACCTAAGAACGGAACATTACACTTTTCTTATTAAGGTATTAAAAAATAAAGAAGATCACACATATTTTGATTGTTCTAATTGGAGAGCATTTTGCAAGGCATATGGGTTGGATGGGGATAGGAACATTATCTTCGATCTTGGTAATGACGATGTTCGTGATAATAATATAGAAATTTGGATGCATGCGGATGACTTGATTCTAGTTCTACCTTCAGGTGAGTTGTCAATAGATTTTTAGGTAATGTATACTGATTATTGAAAAGTATTTGGTACTCATCCCGACTAAACTTCTTTATTTTAAATTATCAGCTTATTTCTCTCCTACAAGAACTATACGGCAGATAATAGATCGGACCTACTATAATAGTAGTTATGGCTTCGAGCTTACTTGGTTGGAGAAAAATCATCTGATCTCATTTATTCATGATGTTCAGTATCATGCTAAATATTACATGACTGACAACATTTATCATGGACATGTGTCACTAGTGCACCAGTTGAACCCTTATAACATTACTTAAGACAACTTTGTAAGAATTTTTTACCATCGCATCACTAGTCCATCTTTTTCATACATTATTCTCAAGCAAAACTACTTTGCTAACTATGTTATTATTACTGATGTACTTCAATAGGTACTGTCGTGAGAGACCATGCCTAAATGGATGTTTACCAATGGTGATTTGCATATGGTTAGCTCACGTCCAATTTGGATGGGTTACCCTGGTAAATACGAAATATCTCGAAGTGAAGATACCGCGAAAATCAAAGGATGAAGCAAGAAAATAAAAGCATCCAGGCAACCACTGGAGACGATAACAATACATATAAGCCTTGAATCACCGCTCCTCGTCCCCTAGGACATGCATCACCCAACCTGCTAGCATCCATCTACATAGTGCCCTTTGATAGCCGATGATCACGCGCTTTCCTAATGCATGATCTTACAAAATAACGGTCAATGGAAGCATGATTGTCTCTTCTCCACAAAAATTGATGTCCTTGATTTTGCGGTTATGCAACTGGTCCCTAACAAAAAGGCCATTTCTCGGAGCATATGCCTCCGGGGATGAATAGTAACACGAAAAATAATATTAAATGTTTAAAAAAAATTCTGAAATTGTTTGTACATGATTTTATTAGGTTCGCAAACATGCATCACAATTTTCATGCGATAAAGAGCAACGGTGTTTCGTCGGCAATAAATAAATAAATTGGGGGTGACATTTTGGGGTAACTTTTGGTGTTCAATTTGTTTTTTAGCACAACTCGTTTTTACTGTTCATGTTCTGAACAAGTCACGCTGGCTAGCTGATAAACCAAGCTGTCGCTCGAATCCAGTTAATTGCCGTACTACATAACTAGTACTAGTACGTACTAATCGCAATTAATAAAACTGTTAGCAACGGAGCATCACATCAAAAATCTCTTCCCCGTTGCATGAGCTCTGATTCAGACTGAGGCCTGCATGCTGCTAATCTGTCCTAAACTTGAAGTGGAATTAAGTGCCTATGCTAGTAAAGAAGCTAAGTGGTGAGTCACGTTCCAACAGTAGTAGTAGTGGCACATCACCGTTTCTTATTATAATAAAGATACAGTGTCAACATTGTTAATCAGTGGTTAGTGATGTTGACTGATTAAGGTGCGCGTCAGCTTGGCTCAGTGAAATGTGTAAATTACACTATCAAAAATAGTTTTAATTTGTATTTTTCTAGGACTGCCTTCCATGTGAACACTTTGGTTTTATACTTACTGTTGAGTCATCTGGATTTTGATCAGGTCGACGTTTGAATTTGTGTTCCTTGTCTAAGCTTAAAGCAGATTTGGTCATGATTTTGCACTCACAAACTGCAAAAGACTGATTTTCATGATTAATACAAGTGTCCCCATTGACAGTACTTCATGTAGTACCATATAGGCATGTGCAAATTTTGAATGTGACATTTTGGGGTAACTTTTGATTCTGATGTTTCGCTATTAATAAGTAACCAATTGTTGATGCTATGTACATTCAGTGTAAATTCAAAATTCGGTGAGATAATACGTTATATTTGTGCATGATTCTGATATTTTATCTTTTATAAGATCAAACTGGGGTGATAGATGCACATTGTTGGAATTTCGTTTCTATGCCATGAACTCAATTTGTCCATGATTTCTTATGCTCATGCTGCACAATAGTTCTTCATAGTTATAAAATAATAAAATACCTGTAGCTCTTCGGGTATGAAATATTTTCTTCCTTGTTGTTTTGGTTGAAAAAGCTCATGTGTTGGGAATCGGCCCATGAAACAAACTAAAGTTTGTGAGCTTTTGTGTTTGTATAGCTCCCTGTTAAATTTCATGCTTATTCACTTCCTGTAGATATCATTTTGGAGGCTGCCAAAATGCTTCAGAGCATAAGGAGCTGGTGAAAATCTGAGATTTTCACTAAGTCTCAGAATCAGTAATTTTTGTCCAAGTTAGTGCCTGTAGATCTGCTCATGTGTGACTCCTTTGTATTAAATTCTTGCACAGGCTTGTATAGCTTTTGAATGGCTTTTGCCTCATATCTTGTTTGACTCATTTGGGTGGCTGTAGGTACTTTAAATATTGTGGGCAAACTGCTATGATGTTGTTAAAAACAGATTGCATGCTTTTGTTGATTTGAAGCTTGTGTGGGTTTTGTTGATGGTGTGGTGTGTTTGCACCATCCCACTTATATTTGTTTGTTTGATCATGTGGCAACCTGGTAACATGAGGAGAGTGTCATTGGAGTGTGCTTGTGGTTGATTTGGACTGTAGGTCTCCATATCTTGTTTCGTAGTTTATGGTTGATCCGTAGCTCCGTTCTCTACGTTCTTTATATGTTTTTTGCATCGTTTTCTCGTGATGCACATGATCAGGCCATCATCGTGCATGTCAAGATAACTTAATACGAAGTTCTGTCCAGAATACTATTAACTCAACTAATGCATATGAATGTGACTAGAATAGTGATGCATGCTTCCTTCTTCACTCATGCATCATATTGTTTGTTGCATCATGTTGTGTTTGTGTTCATTGGCTGTTATTTTATCTTGGGTAGCATCGGGATCTGAGAGCGAGCACGTGGATTCTGGAGAGTATGTGCAGGAAGATCCAGAGCAGTTCCAAGCAGAAGAATTCACATGCAAGATGACCGTGACCTTGATACCGTATCTAGCTTTGTTATGCTTAGAATCACGTTTCCTTTGATACATGCTCGCTGCCTACCCCTTGATATAAATGCCTCCTTACATTGCTATGAAACCCAAACACCTCTCTCCTAGCTAATGTTGTTTGGCTAAGTAGGCTTGCTCAACCTCTAATGAATAGCTTTGCTAGTTTCAGGTGCCTGTTGTCTCATGTGATAGCATGAGTATTTGATATCATTGTGTTAAACTGCTAATTAATTAATGCACCTATATACTTGGTAAATGATGGAAGGCCTAGCCTTTTGCCGGGTGATTTGTTTCGTTATTGCCGCCTTAGTTTCGGCTACCGGTGTTTGATTCCATAACTGATCGCTCCTAACACGTTCGGGGTTGTTATGGGGACCCCCTTAATAAACAACCCGAGCTAGTGCTCCTCATGAGTGTTGGTCCAAACTAGAGTCATGTGCGGGGCCAACCCGGGGCAACTCGGGAGATGTCTATCAGGCCACTGTACGCTGTGCTCATTCGTCGTGTTCTGAGACTAAGATACGCGGCTCTTTTCGGTGTCGTCGACACGACGGGAGGTCCTGCTAGATTTGTCTTACCTTAGCGATATATCTTCCGTATAGGAATTTCGGTGAAACTTTGGGTCTCCTCAAAGTTGAGGTTTTCCTCTAAGGAATCCGACGAGATCACGAGTTTCGTGATAGAGGATTACTTTGCGGCATGTGGCAGTTTGTGATGGACTAGTTGGAGCACCCCTGCAGGGTTTAATCTTTCGGAAAGCCGTGCCTGCGGTTATGTGGCAAACATGGATAATTTGTTAACATCCGGTTCTAGACAACTTAAAGTAACTCTAATAAAACTTCCAACTGCGTGCGTAACCGTGACTGTCTCCTTCGAAGATCTCTCTTCGATCGGGAACACAGTGGGGTTATGTTTGACGTAAGTAGGTGTTCAAGATCACTTAGTGACCATCTAGTATTCGACCGCTCGCGTAGACCACCATACCTATTACTCTGATCATCGTAAGTTAGCCACCATATATGCTTAGGTTGCTGCAAACTTATACACTAAACCTTCCTCACCTAATAACTTGACTAGATTCGATACCAAGGTCATCCGATTACTGAGTCCCCGTGGCTCACAGCTTACTACAAAACCTCAACAGGTACAGGTACGCCCGAAGCAGGAGATCCTGATGACACCCAGCTGAAGTGGCAGTACGATGAGGAATCTGATCGACTGTACATGAACTATCCGGAGGACTGAGGCCGTGGTCGTGATCGTGGGCCAGCATGCGGGATGTCATAGTTCTTTTACTTGTTTCATGTTGTCCGTAGCGGGACTAAACTATGCTCTAAATAATTGTGTGGCTGTAAACTTTATGTTAAACTATCGTCAGATGGCAAGTGTATGCCCTACTTGTCATTCTTCAGTTATGTATTGTTGTCCGTAGCAAAGTTGGTAATCAGAGCCTTACGACCATAGGAGCCTTTGTGTGATCGAACTTGGCCGAGTCGAGTCTAGTAAAATGTTTTGAGTCTTTGTTATATCGGAGAGTAGGTTTCTTTTTTCTCCTCTTCTATGCTTTCGTGAGGTTCTCGACTTAGGAAATCTTAATTCCACTCCTCCTCTCGCTCAATTTTTTTAGGATCACGCGGGTATTTTGAAATCTATATGATATCGATGTGACGGAGTTCTGTCTTGGTGCCTCCTGTCTGACTTGATTTCTTACGGGCAGTTGACCTGTAGGGGATTCTTGTGCACATTGCCATCATTCAGATTTCTTAGTATCTCGGGTCGGAGGATGTTCGTAATTACTTCAATACTAGTTGTGACGAGAGGAGTCCGGCTTCCCCAGTACTGGTGCAGAGAGTTCCGGATGTATCGCCACATTTTGTATCGTTATGATCACGAGGGTCTGAATTAGATGAAGGTCCGAGATTTTGGTTATGTGTTGACGGATGTGATACACTGGACGGGTTAGTATAGGAGTTGTGTGAAATATTACTCCTTGTATCCGTATACGAGATTGCAAGACCAGATATTTCGGGAATTCATAGGTGGGATATCAAGTAGTGACTTATAGGACAATCTTCCTACAGATGCATGATGTGAGGTTGGGATTCGACATTCAGTGGGTACGTTTGTTCACGGTCGTTTTACAGCGGTTCTCGTTGTGTCTTAAAGAGTCCTTGTAACTTGCTACGACTCGGGGATGCTTCGTAAGTCGTGTGCACTACCTTGCACAAGATGGCTACTGTAAATTCGAGCCCGTGCGATCTTATCCACGAAGATATCGGATGGAATCTCTGTCATACGTTTGTTCTGAGCAGTTCTAGCTCATACTTGGTTTGCAAGTGGTCTTTAATCATATTTTGTCGACAGTCGCTTTCGAGGAAGCATTCTTACTATTTTGTTCGAGTGCAATTGCTAATATTCTTGTTCAGATATTCCCGCCTTTTGATTCAGCTTTACCTTCAATGTTAATCTCTGGTCAAATGTGTTGTCCGTTTTCAGGATGGCTCCACCAACTCATCAGAATCCGGGTCGTGAGGGTGCTGAAATTTCGCCACCACCCCCTCCGCCTCCTCCTCTGTCGCCTGCTCATGCAGAGACTTGGCAAGCGGTGATGGCTGCAACAAATGCTAACACCTAGATGTTAATCCAGCTGTTACAAGACAGGACAAATCAGCAGCAGGGCAATTTCAACCATGGTGGTAATCAGTTTGCATCTCTGAGTCAATTCCTGGCAAACTAGCCGAAGACCTTCACGTCGTGTGATCAGCCTTTTGACGCTGAGGACTAGATTTGGGACATGAACAAACACTTTGAGTGCAGCAATGTCCGTCCAGAGGACTTCGTCAAGTATGCAACGTTTCAGCTCAAGGGGGCACGCAACAGTTTGGTGGCAGCAGTTGAAGGACTCCAGGGTGGTAGATTGATCAGTTGGGATGAGTTCTGCAGAGATTTCAGGTCCCACTATATCCCGTCTAGCTTTGTGGAAGAAATGCGTGAGAAGTTCAGGTGCTTGAAGCAAGCTGGTTCCTCCGTGTAGAAGTACAACATCGAGTTCCACGAGCTGGCTCGAAATGCCTTGCAGGACATTCCAGATCAGAAGAGCAAGATCTATCAGTTCAGAGGTGGTCTAGAAGAGGACTTGCAGCTGGCCCCCGCCTTGCACGATCCTGATGAGTTTGATCAGTTCTATAACTTGGCTCTCAGGGCTCAGGCAGCTTTGCTCAGGGTGGAGAATTTGAAGAAGCGTTTCAGGGATTCTAGCTCGTCGTCCTCTACTCAGGTGGTCCAGAAGCAGCAGAAATACTGGGTGTCTCCTCCTCCTCCTCGGCAGACTCAGCAGTTCAAACAATCAGGTGGTCATGGTTCTTCCCACCCACCCAACCCAGCTTTTCAACAGAGGTTTCAGTAGCAAAAGCAAGGGAATCCTCAGATGCAGTTCCATCAGCTGGCATATGTTACTTGTTACAAGTGTGGGCAGAAGGGTCACTATGCCAACAAGTGCACCTCTCAGCTGCGTCTTCTGCCTCCTCCTCCAGGGAAGCCTCCAAGCAATGCTATAGTGAAGTTCAACCCCAGGTCTGCAAGAGTCAATATGGTGAATGCAGCTGAAGCACAGAACTCCTCAGACGTGATTATGGGTAACCTTCTAGTTAATGATATTCCGGCAAAGGTTTTATTTGATTCTGGTGCATCGCATTGCTTCATGTCCCGCCCATTCTTTGCAAAGCATGATTTTGTTTGTGAAGATTTGCTTAAGCCGGTCTCAGTAGTTTCCCCTGGGAGATTGATGAATTCCAATTGTTTGGTTCCTGATGTTTCTGTCAAGATGGGTAATTATGCTTTTCTGGCTTCTCCTATTGTCCTTGGCAACTCCGATATTGATTTGATCTTTGGGATGGATTGGTTGTCCATGAACAAGGTGTCGATTGATTGGGAAGCTAAAGAAGTTAAGCTAACTCATTCTTCGAAGGACGTGATTATCTTCGCAGCGCGTGATGACACGGTCCATCTATTTTCCTTGAATGAGAAGGGTGAGATCTCTCCAATTTCGCAAGTCCCAGTGGTTTGTGAATACGAAGATGTTTTCCGGAAGAACTGCCAGGAATGCCTCCGGACCGAGCAGTTGAGTTCATAATTGAGCTTGAACCGGGTACAAAGCCTGTGTGCAAACGGCCGTACAAACTGGGTCCAGAAGAGCAGAAGGAGCTGAAGAAACAACTTGATGAGCAAGAGCGTCTGGGTCTGATCAGACCAAGCTCATCTCCTTGGGGCTGTGGAGTTCTTTTCGTCAAGAAGAAGGATGGTATGGAACAACTATGTGTCGATTACCGCCCATTGAATAAGAAGACGATTAAAACAAGTATCCACTTCCTAACATCAATGAGTTGTTTGAGCAATTGAAAGGGGCTAAGATCTTCTCGAAGCTTGATCTCAGGATTGGTTATCATCAGATTCGCATTCGCGAAGAGGACATTCCAAAGACTGCTTTCAGAACAAGCTTTGGCTCGTATGACTATACAGTGATGTCTTTCGGTCTGGCCAATGCTCCACTGACCTTCTGTCGGATGATGAATTATATCTTCTCCCCATTGAAGAATGAATTCGTCTTGTTGTATCTTGATGATATCCTGGTCTTTTCGGAAACTGAGGAAGAGCATGAAGAAAATCTCAGGCTTGTGCTTGATAAGCTAAGAGAGCATAAGTTCTATGCTAAGTTTTCCAAATGTGAGTTTTGGTTGAAAGAAGTTGTCTACCTTGGGCACATCATCTCCGCCGAGGGCATCAATGTTGATCCGTCGAAGGTGCATGCAATTGTTGAGTGGGAGCCTCCGCAAAATGTGAAGCAGCTTCGAAGCTTTCTCGGGCTTGCAAGCTATTGTAGTAGATTCGTTGAGAATTTATCCAAGATTGCTAAGCCTCTCTCAAGTCTTCTTCATAAGGGTGTGAAGTATTTCTGGTCTCCAGAGTGTCAGTTGGCTTTCGACACACTCAAAGAGAAGTTCACTTCTACTCGAGTCTTGGTTCCTCCTGATGACTCCAAACCTTATCAAGTGTTCTGCGATGCCTCTTGATGATCCACAAGTATAGGGGATCAATCGTAGTCCTTTCGATAAGTAAGAGTGTCGAACCCAACGAGGAGGAGAAGGCTCTGATAAATGGTTTTCAGCAAGGTAATAACTGCAAACACTGAAAGTAGCGGTAACAAGTGATGGAGTAGTGAGGTGAAACGTAGCAAGCGTAAAGTAACAAGTAACAAGTAGTAGCAACGGTGCAGCAAGTGGCCCAATCCCTTTTTTAGCAAGGGACAAGCCTGAACATGTGGAGGAAGGGTTGGAGAAAATCTACTCCTTCAACGTCTAATAACACCATCTACTCCTTCCTTATAGAGGTGAGGATCATCCCAAAAGTAGTGTCTCAAATCAAAGTAGAATTTCTTCTTTTGCTGGTAGGTGAAACTGGGTGGTATGTATTTGGCTACGATATAGTTTGCGTAAACAGCATACCATGGTGCACTATGTGAAGTGCGGATGACATTCAGTTGCTCATCAGGAAAGATGTCATCACTAGGTCGTGGGTCATCAAGGACATTATCTAGCCTAGACAAGTTATCTGCTACAGGGTTATCAGCACCCTTTCGGTCAACAACATGCAAATCAAATTCCTGTAGCAGAATAACCCATCTGATTAGCCTAGGCTTAGCATCCTTCTTCTCCATGAGGTACTTAATAGTAGCATGGTCATAGTGAATAGTGACTTTGGAGTCAACTATATAAGATCTGAACTTTTCACATGCAAACACGACTGCTAAAAACTCCTTCTCCGTGGTGGCATAGTTTCTTTGGGCACTGTCTAGAGTTTTACTAGCGTAGTGAATGACATTCAACTTCTTGTCAACTCTTTGTCCTAGAACAGCACCAACAGCATAATCACTAGCATCGCACATGATTTCAAAGGGCAAGTTCCAATTAGGTGGTTGAACAATAGGTGCGGTTATCAAAGCCTTCTTAAGTATTTCGAAAGCTTCCTCACAATCCTCATCAAAAACAAAAGGATCATCCTTCTACAAGAGGTTGGTAAGAGGCCTAGAAATCTTAGAGAAGTCTTTAATGAACCTTCTGTAGAAACCAGCATGACCTAGGAAACTTCGTATACCTATGATATCTGTGGGGCAAGGAATTTTCTCAATTGCATCAACCTTAGCCTTATCAACTTCAATGCGTCTCTGAGAGATTTTGTGTCCTAAGACGATGCCTTCATTAACCATGAAGTGGCACTTCTCCCAGTTCAAGACAAGGTTGGTATCTTTTCATATCTATAAGACTCGATCAAGGTTGGTGAGGCAATCGTCAAAGGAAGAACCATAGACAGAGAAATCATCCATGAAAACCTCAACAATCTTTTTATAGAAGTCAGAGAATATAGCCATCATACATCTTTTAAAGGTGGCAGGTGCATTGCACAAGCCAAAAGGCATACGTCTATAAGCGAAGGTATCGAAGGGGCATGTGAAGGTGGTTTTCTCTTGATCAGATTGTGCAACAGGTATTTGCGAGACACCTGAATAACCATCTAGAAAGCAGAAGTTTGTGTGTTTAGATAGCCTTTCTAGCATCTGGTCGATGAACGGTAAAGGATAATGGTCCTTCCTGGTTGCCTTGTTCAGTTTCCGGAAGTCTATCACCATCCCATAGCCAGTAATAATCCTCTGCGGGAATAGTTCATCATTATCATTAGGAACGACGGTGATACCTCCCTTCTTAGGTACGCAATGTACTGGACTTACCCATTCACTATGAGCAACAGGATAGATGATTCCTGCTTCGAGAAGCTTTAATATTTCTTTTCTCACAACCTCTTTCATCCTCGGATTTAATCTCCGTTGATGATCAGCAACTCGCTTAGAATCAGGATCGGTTATAATCTTGTATTGACATAGAGTGGGACGAATACCCTTAAGATCATCAAGAGTATATCCAATAGCAGCAGGGTGCTTCCTCAAGGTTTTTAAAAACTTCTTCTCTTCGTGATCCGAGAGGTGAGCACTAATAATAATAGGATATATCTCCTTCTCATCAAGATAGGCATACTTAAGAGTATCTGGTAACTGTTTTAGCTCGAACACAGGATCTCCCTTTGGTGGGGGAGGATCCCAAGCAGTTCAACAGGCAGATTATTCTTGAGAATAGGATATTGGTCTAAGACAATTTTATCTATCTCATCTCTTTCCTCCATATACATATCATTTTCATGCTCAAGCAGATATTTCTCTATAGGGTCCGTAGGAGGTACGACAATAGAGGCAAGAGGAATCATTTCATCCCTACCAGACGATTCTTTTTCATGGGGTTGTCTTCCAAACTTGGAGAAGTTAAATTCATGAGACACACCCTCGAAACTACCCGTGACAGTCTGCTTAATGCAATCAATGTGAGCATTGACAGAGTTGAGAAAGGGTCTACCAAATATGATGGGACAAAAGCTATCTTGTGTAGTACTAAGGACGAGGAAATCAGTAGGATACTTCGTCTTACCACACAGGACTTCTACGTCTCTCACAATTCCCAGAGGGTAGATAGTGTCTCTATTAGCTAGCGTAATAATGACATCAATGGGTTCTAACTCAGCAGGTGCAATCTCATCTTTGATTTCATCATATAGGGAACGGGGTCTTGCACTAACACTAGCTCCCATATCACATAAAACATGGTAACAGTGATCTCCTATCTTGACAGAAACAATGGGCAGGCCAACTACAGGTCTGTATTTATCTTCTGGGTGAGGTTTAGCAATTCGAGCGGAGTCCTCACAGAATTTGATAACATGCCCGTCTATGTCTTCGGCTAAGAGATCTTTGATAATAGCAACACTAGGTTCAACTCTAATTTCCTCAGGGGGTGCAAGTGGTCTAATGTAACCCCTACGTATCACATTTGGAGCTTTAGAATAATCCTTTATCCTAGCAGGGTAAGGTGGTTTCTCAGCGTAGGCACAAGGAACAATAGGATCACTAAAAGCAATGACTTTCTCCTCAACTAGATTGGTTTTGACTATGTTGCATTCTACAGGAGGATGATATTTAAACCACTTCTCTTTGGGAAGATTAACATGAGTAGCAAAAGATTCACATAGAGAAGCTACTATCTCAGAGTCAAGTCCATACTTAGCGCTAAAATCTCTAGAAGTGTTTGTCTCAACAAAAGATTTAATGCAATCAAACTGGAAATTCATACCTAACTCCTTACCTTCTTCCAACTCCCAATCTTCAGAGTTACGTTTGATTCTTTCCAATAAATTCTACTTGTGATCAATATCCTTCTTCATAAAAGAACCGGTACAAGAAGTGTCAAGCATGGTACGATCTTCATGAGAAAGCCGAGCATAAAAGTTTTGAGTGATAATTTCTCTCGAGAGCTCATGATTGGAGCATGAATATAGCGTTGATTTAAGCCTCCCCCAAGCTTGAGCTATGCTTTCCCTATCACGAGGCCAAAAGTTATAAACATAATTCCGATCACGATGTACTAAATGCATTGGATAATTTTTTTGATGAAATTCCAATTTCAACCGATTGTAGTCCCAAGATCCAATATCATCACATAGCCTATACCATGTCAATGCCTTATCCTTCAAAGATAAAGGAAAGACTTTCTTCTTTACCTCATCCTCGGGCAAACTTGCAAGCTTAAATAAACCACAAACTTCATCTACATAGATCAGATGCAAGTCTGGATGTGATGATCCATCTCCTGTAAAAGGATTAGCCAGTAGTTTCTCAAGCATACCCGAAGGAATTTCATAAAAGATATTTTTATTAGGTACCTCAGGTTGAGGAGCAACTCCTCGTGCTTCCTTTCGTGGTGAAGATACCCCGAACAAACTCCTCAAAGGAACAGTTTCCATAGTGACAAGTGACAATAAATTTCAGCACAGTATATAAATGTTTCCTTACCAAATTCCACTTACCAAAGGCGCTTCCTTCCCCAGCAATGGCGCCAGAAAAGAGTCTTGATGACCCACAAGTATAGGGGATCAATAGTAGTCCTTTTGATAAGTAAGAGTGTCGAACCCAACGAGGAGTAGCAGGCTCTGAAAAATGGTTTTCAGCAAGGTAATAACTGCAAACACTGAAAGTAGCGGTAACAAGTGATGGAGTAGTGAGGTGAAACGTAGCAAGCGTAAAGTAACAAGTAACAAGTAGTAGCAATGGTGCAGCAAGTGGCCCAATCCCTTTTGTAGCAAGGGACAAGCCTGAACAAAGTCTTATAAGAGGAAAAGCGCTCCCGAGGACACACGGGAATTTCTGTCATGCTAGTTTCATCATGTTCATATGATTCGCGTTCGTTACTTTGATAGTTTGATATGTGGGTGGACCGGCGCTTGGGTACTTCCCTTACTTGGACAAGCATCCCACTTATGATGCACCCCTCTCGCAAGCATCCGCAACTACGAAAGAAGAATTAAGACAATGTCTAACCATAGCATTAAACTAGTGAATCCAAATCAGCCCCTTACGAAGCAACGCATAGACTGGGGTTTAAGCTTCTGTCACTCCAGCAACCCATCATCTACTTACTACTCCCCAATGCCTTCCTCTAGGTCCAAATATGGTGAAGTGTTATGTAGTAGACGTTCACATAACACAACTAGAGGAAAAACAACATACAGCATATCAAAATACCGAACGAATACCAAACTCACATGACTATTATTAGCATGACTTATCCCATGTCCTCAGGAACAAAAGTGACTACTCACAAAGCATAATCATAATCATGATCAGAGGTGTAATGAATAGCATAAAGGATCTGAACATAAACTCTTCCACCAAGTAATCCAACTAGCATCAACTACAAAGAGTAATCAACACTACTAGAAACCTTACAAGTACCAATCGGAGTCGCGAGACGGAGATTGGTTACAAGAGATGAACTATGGATTGGAGAGGAGATGCGTCCCCTCCGACGAGAGGAGTGTTGGTGATGATGATGGTGACGATTTCCCCCTCCGGGAGGGAAGTTTCCCCGGCAAGATCGTCCTGCCGGAACTCTAGATTGGATCTGCTCAAGTTCCGCCTCGTGGTGGTGGCGAAACCACGAAAAATCTCCCCTCTGACACTTCTTTCGCCTAGTATTTTTTATAAAATCCAAAAAAAATCCACGTTGATTTTCAGGACACTTGGAGTTGCGCAGAATAGAGCACTCAGACTTGCTCCTTTTCCAGTCCAGAATTCCAGCTGCCGGTATTCTCCCTCTTCAAATAAACCTTGCAAAAGAAGAGAGAAAAAGGCATAAGTAAGGTTCCACAAAGTATAATAATAGTCCATAAAGCGATAAATATCAACATGAAAGCATGATGCAAAATGGACGTATCACCTCTCTTCAAGGTCTTGGTGCAGTGTTGATGCAAGACAAGAAAGTGGTAGCTTATACCTTGAGGCAGTTGAAGCCAAGTGAGAAGAATTACCCCACTCATGATCTTGAGTTGGCGACAGTTGTACATGCTGTGATGACTTGGAGACACCTCTTGTTGGAAAGAAAGGTTGTAGTGTTCACCGATCACAAGAGTCTCAAGTACATCTTCACCCAGCCTAACCTCAATCTTCGGCAAACTCGTTGGGTGGAATGCTCCAAGATTTTAATCTGAGCGTTGAGTACACTCAGGCAAAGCTAATGTCGTGGCAGATGCTTTGAGCAGGAAGGCTTACTGCAACAGTCTCATTCTGAAGCCTCTCCAGCCTGACCTTTGTGAATCTTTCAGAAAGCTCAACCTTTAGTTAGTACCTCAGCGATTTCTTGCTAATATTTAGATTTCACCAACCTTGTAAGACCAGGTCCGAGAAGCTCAACTTCTTGATGCAATGGTGAAGAAAGTTAAGATTGGCGTGGCAAAGGGAGTTCCCAAATATAAGTGCTTCAGTGTTGATGCCAGAGATACATTATTCTTTGAGGATCATCTTGTCGTTCCGAAAGGGGATCTCGGAAAGGTAATCATGGAAGAAGCTCATAACTCTCTTCTCTCCATACATCCAGGAAGCTCTAAGATGTATCAAGATTTGAAACAGACCTTCTGGTGGACTCGCATGAAGCGTGAAATTGCTCAGTTCATAAATGAATGTGATGTATGTCGAAGGGTGAAAGCAGAGCATCAACGTCCAGCAGGTGCTTTGCATCCATTGCCCATTCCCGAGTGGAAGTTCGACCATATTGAGATGGATTTCGTCATCGGGTTTCCGAAGTCCAAGAAGGGTAACGATGCCATCTTCGTCGTCATCGACAAGTTGAGCAATGTAGCTCATTTTCTTCCAGTCAAGGAGTCTATCTCGGCAGCTCAGCTTGTAGAGCTGTACACTTCGAGGATAGTCTCATTACATGGTGTTCCAATGCTGATTTCTTCGGATCGCGGAAGCATCTTTACTTTCATGTTCTGGGACTCATTTCTGTCTATGATGGGTACTAAGATTCGATTCAGCACAACCTTTCATCCTCAGATTAGTGGGAAAGTTGAGAGAGTCAATCAGGTCCTCGAGGATATGCTAAGAGCCTGTGTCATTTCCTTTGGCATGAAGTGGGAAGACTGCCTACCTTTTGCTGAGTGTTCATATAACAACAGCTATCAGGCAAGTTCAAGCAAATCTCCGTTTGAGATTCACTATGGCAGGAAGTGTCGTACACCGCTCAATTAGTCAGAGACTGGCGAGCGTCAGATTCTTGGGAATGACTTGATTGAAGAAGAGGAAGAGATGTGTCATGTCATTCGGGATAATCTCAGAGCAGCGCAGTCCCATCAGAAGAGCTACTATGATAGTAAGCATCCTAACATGTCTTATGAGCTCGATGACTTCGTCTATCTTAAAGTGTCTCCTATGAAGGCCACTAAGTGTTTTGGCATCAAAGGCAAGCTTGCTCCTCGTTTTGTTGGGCCTTTCAGAATTGTGGGCAAGATAGGCGACCTTGCTTATCAACTAGAGCTCCCTTCAAACTTCGCAAATGTGCATGACGTGTTCCATGTCTCTCAGCTCTGGGGATGCTTCACGACTCCCGAGCGCACAGTTGATCTTCAGGATATCGACCTTCAACCCGACCTATCCTATCGTGAGCATCCAGTTGCAGTTCTTGAGACGACTGAGCGCAAGATCCGCAATAAGTCAATCAAGTTTCTCAAGGTGCAGTGGTAAAATAATTTTGATAAAGAGGCCACTTGGGAGCGCGAGGATCACCTCCGTTTCGAATTTCCAGAGTTCTTTCAGTCCTAGATCTCTGGTCGAGATCTTCTTCTAGTGTGGGACAGTTTGTAATGCCCAGATGTAACCCTTGCCTTATTTGGAACCCTTTCCTAATTTGGATCATGATTTCAATACTATGGAGTTATCATTTCATGTGGTCATTTCATGTCATCACATGTGCATCATGCCATTCATTGCATTCATGTCTTTTCCTTTGTGTTGTTGTTGTTGTTGTTTGATCCATAATGAGTGCCAGTATGTTGTGTTTGATGTGGTGTTTGCCAAACTATGGTTTCAAACAATGTTGTTTTCAAACTAGGTTTGAAAAACCCCTTCTCCATTATTTATTTGAGCTCATGTTTGACTTTCTCAAAACCTGTTTTGAAAATGTTGTTATTTTAGTGTGTTACCTTGTGATTGAGGGGTATTGTTTTGGGGTTTTTAAAACTTAAGTGAAAATGGGTTTTTATCTACAAAACAGTATAGGATATTCTGTTTTGCATTTAATTTACTTGCTCCAAAAATCAGTGTTATATTTTAGTTAAATAGGGCATAATTCCCTTATGCCCTAGGTATATTTCTTTTGTTTTCTTCAAACCCCTGTATGCATGTGTGAATTTGGTTTGAGGTTTGTATTTCAAAAAAAGATGAAACCGTTTTGTTTATTTTAGAGAGGCCAGGTGGGCTGGCTCCCTCCTTTCTCCCTCACCCAACTCCTTCTATCCCCCACGCCAAGCCCATCCCGCGACCATCTTCTTCCCCTTTCCAGCGAGGCTGCAAGGCCCCACTCGCTAGTGGCACTGCCCTCCACCTTTTCCCTCCGCGGCTTCCTCCTCCCCTGCTCGTGGAGGCACATGCACACCGGGAGCCACTCCCCCTCCTCCTCCTCGATATACTCCCTTGGCGTCCGTGCCTAGGGCTCCTACCTCGCGCCGCCACCCTCTCCTCCATCTCTTTCCTTTCTTCCTCTTAGGTAGGGTTCTGTGAAGGAGATAACAGATAGAGTTGCAAAAAAGAGAGAAAAGGGCGCCGCCGTCTCCGCTGCGTCTCCATCATTTCCGGCGCCATCGAAGATTTCCGTGAGCTCGGGGGGTCTCCCCGCGTTCCATTCCCGGCGCTAGAAACCCCGGAGGACCACCACGGCGACGGCTACCTCCCCTTCTTCCTCGCCGTCGTGCTGCTCCGCCGTGGCCATCCTGCTTCTTCACCGAGGGCCTCCCCAAGCACTTCTTCCCCTACGACGGCCCCGTTGGCCTCCTGGGTGATCACACCTTCTTCCCCTTCCTTGTTTCTTCGTGCCGTAGCCTACCGTCATGCGTTGATCGCCAGAGCACCGCCAGAGACTCCCTTGTTCCTGTGTGTTGTGTGAGTGCAATTAGATGCGAGGGGTATGCTCAATAGAGCCACTTCCCCCTTCTCTGTCAAGATCCGTGCGAGTAGCAAAGTGGTACATGTATGTTGACGCTTCAGGCAGATCTGGGTTCGATACCCCTCAAAGCCCCTTTTTAATTCCTGTTTTTCGTTGCTGTTAGATGCTTGGCAGAAGGGGGTTAACCTGCCCCCTTCCACTTCTATGTCGAGAGCAGCGCGCTAGACCAGTGGTCGGAGTGTGTGGTAGCACCAGGGGGTCCTGGGTTCCAATCCAGCAACCCCCCTTTATTTTTGTTCCTTTGTTATTTTGTTTCCCTATTTCTTTTCCTTGTGTAGCAAGCTTTATTCTGTTTTTCTTTTAGCTAGACCATGGTGTGTATTTCTATTAATGCCTAGGTTATTCATGTATGTGTGCATGTGGTGTGTGTATGCATTTGTGTGTATATGTGCACATGAGTGTGTGTATGTGTGTGTGTGCAGATGAGTGAGATGTGCACACATGTGAGTGTGTGTGTGTGTGCATGTGGTTGCACATGCACATGTGCAAGAGGGCCTAGCCCCTCATGTTGCACCTTGTGGTGTGTGTGAGCACATATGTGAGTGTAGGTGCTTATGCATGTGTGTGTGTGGGCATGCGTGCACATATGCACTAGAGCATGAGGGCTAACCCCTCATGCTTTCCACTATGGTGTGAAGTACTAGTGTATGGGCTTGTGTGTGTGCATGTGTAGGTGTAGGTGTTGCCACATGTGCTATAGTACCATGTGATAATGTTCCTATATGATCATATTGGATTCTAGGTTGTTTTTCGAGCTAGCTTTGTGCCTACATGTTAGATGCAAGTACTCATGTATTATATATGCTTTCTGGGTACAATCATCCCAGGAATCCATTGGTGGAATCATATTTGACTTTAGAGGAACTTCATAAACTGTCATTTTTCTGTCCTGATGCCATGTTTAGATCTTTGTATTATGTGCTGCTTTGGCCCTATGAGGATGAATCCTTGATGTAGTAGTAGTGGGTGAACCCATATACAAAATAGGGTCTCTGTTTTGTTCATAGAAATTCGTATGCACCTTTTGTGCCTTGTCAAAGTTGACACTTGGCTGAAACCGACAGCTTTGTGAAAATCTGTGATTTTCACTAAGTCTGAGAATCTGCTGTTATTTTCTTCCCTTGTTGTTTTGGTTGCAAAAGCTCATGTGTTGGGAATCAGCCCATGCAACAAACTAAAGTTTGTGAGCTCCCTGTTAAATTTCATGCTTATTCACTTCCTGTAGATATCATTTTGGAGGCTGCCAAAATGCTTCAGAGCATAAGCAGCTGGTGAAAATCTGAGATTTTCACTAAGTCCCAGAATCTGTAATTTTTGTCCAAGTTAGTGCGTGTAGATCTGCTCATGTGTGACTCCTTTGTATTAACTTCTTGCACAGGCTTGTAGAGCTTTTGAATGGCTTTTGCCTCATATCTTGTTTGGCTCATTTGGGTGGGTGTAGGTACTTTAAATGTTGTGGGCAAACTGCTATGATGCTGTTAAAAACAGATTGCATGCTTTTGTTGATTTGAAGCTTGTGTGGGCTTTGTTGATGGTGTGGTGTGTTTCCATGCACCATCCCACTTATATTTGTTTGTTTGATCATGTGGCAACCTGGTAACACCAGGAGAGTGCCATTGGAATGTGCTTGTGGTTGATTTGGACCGTAGGTCTCCATATCTTGTTTCGTAGTTTCCGGTTGATCCGTAGCTCCGTTCTCTACGTTCTTTATATGCTTTTGCATCATTTCCTCGTGATGCACATGATCAGGCCATCATCATGCATGTCAAGATAACTTAATATGAAGTTCTGTCCAGAATACTATTAACTCAACTAATGCATATGAAAGTGACTAGAATACTGATACATGCTTCCTTCTTCACTCATGCATCATATTGTTTGTTGCATCATATTGTGTTGGTGTTCATTGGCTGTTATTTTCTCTTGGGAAGCATTGGGATCGGAGAGCGAGTACGTGGATTCTGGAGAGTACGTGCAGGAAGATCAAGAGCAATTCCAAGCTGAAGAATTCACAGGCAAGATGACCGTGACCTTGATACGGTATCTAGCTTTGTTATGCTTAGAATCACCTTTCCTTCGATACATGCTCGCTGCCTACCCCTTGATATAAATGCGTCCTGACATTGCCATGAAACCCGAACACCTCCCTCTCGTAGGTAATGTGGTTTGGGTAAGTAGGCTTGCTCAACCTTTAATGAATAGCTTTGCTAGTTGCAGGTGCGAGCTATCTCATGTGATAGCATGAGTATTTTTCTATCATTATGTTAAACTTCTAATTAATTAATGCACCTATATACTTGGTAAATGATGGAAGGCCTAGCCTTTTGCCGGGTGATTTGTTTCGTTATTGCCGCCTTAGTTTCGGCTACCGGTGTTTGATTCCATAACTGATCGCTCCTAACACGTTCGGAGTTGTTATGGGACCCCCTTGATAAATCGTGTAGTGTTAAGGCTTGTACGGTAGGACCCAACATTGGTTTTAATTTTCTAATCACCTAATAATAACTAACAGGGTGACCCGCGCATTTGATCGGCTAGATTATATACAAGTCCCAGAAACACCGTCATGTGAAATTTCAACAATTTTGACATGCTTTCGCACGCAAAACTTTGCTAATTATTTATATATGCATATAATTGTCATTTATCCACCAATTAAAATGCTTGCGATAATATATAGACTTAAATTAGATATCTAAGGACCACGCATGCATATATTTAGGGGAAATGTGTTCCTTTCCTTTTTATTGCATGAAAATAATTATATGTAAAATAGATGCATTATGGATCCACGTAATAATTACTATGGTTCATAGTTTATCCGAAATTGGGTATTGAGGTTCGGAGACATTATTTGTACAAAAGCGAAATCGCTAATGTTATAGTTTAGGTTTGAAATTTCACATTTAAACTGTGTTACATTAGTCCAATTAGAGAACTATTTCCGAAGGAGGTGTGGAAGTTTTACAACTAATTTCTTCCTGAATATGTTTGGATTAAAAATATAAATTATAGTATTCCACAAATCAAACGTGAGAAGTATAATTATATAATTTATAACTGTAAATTTTAATAATTTCTACATTTCTTGGTAATTTTATATAGGTTCTGGTATGCACATTCTTTTCAATCAAGGTGCTTAATATATAATTGTCATTTATCCACCAATTAAAATGCTTGCGATAATATATAGACTTAAATTAGATATCTAAGGACCACGCATGCATATATTTAGGGGAAATGTGTTCCTTTCCTTTTTATTGCATGAAAATAATTATATGTAAAATAGATGCATTATGGATCCACGTAATAATTACTATGGTTCATAGTGTATCCGAAATTGGGTATTGAGGTTCGGAGACATTATTTATACAAAAGCGAAATCGCTAATGTTATAGTTTAGGTTTGAAATTTCACATTTAAACTGTGTTACATTAGTCGAATTAGAGAACTATTTCCGAAGGAGGCGTGGAAGTTTTACAACTAATTTCTTCCTGAATATGCTTGGATTAAAAATATAAATTATAGTATTCCACAAATCAAACGTGAGGAGTATAATTATATAATTTATAACTGTAAATTATAATAATTTCTACATTTCTTGCTAATTTTATATAGGTTCTGGTATGCACATTCTTTTCAATCAAGGTGCTTAATATTCTTTGTCGATATCACCCGCAAAATAAAATGCAATTCTTTGGTGATAGGTAGTTAGACAACAATAACATGGTGGTACGTTGTGCAATTTAAAGATACAAATACTAATTTTTTCAGCAAAGAAGATCCAAATACTAAATATATATTCCCGATAAAAACACTAAATATATGTTTTTCTTTCTCTATTTCTTTTTTCAGACTTAATTTATTTGGATGCGTTCAGATTCTAGCCATTATAATTAGCGCATACCGGAATACTGGGGTGGAACACTATTTTTATTCATGCAAGGATAAAACAAATACATATTATAAACATATGACTTATTCACGTGGTAAGTAGATAGACTGACTGCTAAAAAAAGTAGCTAGATAGGGGTCGTTTTGCTTTTTGACAATCTCTATAGAAGGGGTTGTCCCGTATTTTTCTTTCTCTATTTCTTTTTTCAGACTTAATTTATTCGGATGCGTTCAGATTCTCGCCATTATAATTAGCGCATACTGGAATACTGGGGTGGAACACTATTTTTATTCATGCAAGGATAAAACAAATACATATTATAAACATATGACTTATTCACATGGTAAGTAGATAGACTGACTGCTAAAAAAGTAGCTAGATAGGGGTCGTTTTGCTTTTTGACAATCTCTATAGAAGGGATTGTCCCGTATTGGAATAGAACTCTTATATGTCAGTTTTTTTTCATCGTGTATATACACGTTACACATCTTATCAGGCTTTCCATCAGGTACATATGACATGCACAATGCAAGATGGCCTATTTAACGTGTGCAAAAATAGACATTGTGTGTGACGTGACATATTTGCCTGGCTGGGCAGTCAAAGCTGGTACAACATCCATTATTTTTAACTGGAAAGATAATGGCATGCTGATGTCACTATGATGCCCGGTGGACTCATACATGGGCATAATTCCGACTCATATGCTCGTTGTCAAGGTTTCCTTCTTTTTCTACGGGGAGCTCGGTAAATCTAGTCCGTTTATTTTTCTGAACTTATGAATGATAAATCTTTACCGTTCCTTTTCTATTGTTTTAAGTATATAATAGATTTGCATAGGGAATAGCTACCCCGGAGATTTAATCAACAACCTGGGTCAGTGCTCCTCATGAGTGTTGGTCCAAACTAGAGTCGTGTGCGGGCCAACTCGGGGTAACTCGGGAGATGTCTATCAGGCCACTGTACGCTGTGCTCATCCGCCGTGTCCTGAGACAGAGATACGCGGCTCTTATCGGGGTCGTCGACACGACGGGAGGTCCTGCTTGATTTTCCTTACCTTAGCGATATATCTTGCCTATAGGAATCCCGGTGAAACTTTGGGTCTCCTCAAAGTTGAGGTTTTCCTCTAAGGAATCCGACGAGATCACGAGTTTCGTGATAGAGGATTACTTTGCGGCCCGTGGCAGTTTGTGATGGACTAGTTGGAGCACCCCTGCAGGGTTTAATCTTTCGGAAAACCGTTCCCGTGGTTATGTGGCAAACATGGATAATTTGTTAACATCCGGTTCTAAACAACTTAAAGTAACTCTAATAAAACTGCCAACTCCGTGCGTAACTGTGAATGTCTCCTTCGAAGACCTCTATTCGATCGGGAACATGGTGGGGTTATGTTTGACGTAAGTAGGTGTTCAGGATCACTTAGTGACCATCTAGTCTTCGACCGCTCGCGTAGACCACCATACCTATTACTCAGATCATCGTAAGTTAGCCACCATATATGCTTAGGTTGCTGCAAACTAATACACTAAACCTTCCTCACCTAATAACTTGACTAGATTCGATACCAAGGTCATCCGATTGCTGAGTCCCCGTGGCTCACAGTTTACTACAATACCCCAACACGTACAGGTACGCCCGACGCAGGAGATCTTGATGACACCCAGCTGAAGTGGTAGTACGATGAGGAGTCTGATCGACTGTACATGAACTATCCGGAGGACTCAGGCCGTGGTCGTGATCGTGGGCCAACATGCGGGATGTCATAGTTCTTTTACTTGTTTCATGTTGTCCGTAGCAGGACTAAACTATGCTCTGAATAATTGTGTGGCTGTAAACTTTATGTTAAACTATCGTCAGATGGCAAGTGTATGCCCTACTTGTCATTCTTCAGTTATGTAATGTTATGATTATCTCGCTTGCGAAACGTTTAGATGCGCCTCTTTCCCTTTTGGGGCATCTCCCCCAAAATAGAAAAGGGTCGCATCTTAGTCGTTACATCATCCAAGTGTCACACGATCCACGTTCACTAGCCCATGTCCGATCATCACGTGAGACGGACTAGTCATCGAGCATCTCCATGCTGATCCGTATCAACCATACGACTCATGTTCGACCTTTTGGTCTCCTATATTCGAGGCCATGTCTGTACATGCTAGGCTCGTCGAGTCAACCTAAGTGTTCTGCGTGTGTAAACTGGCTTACACCCGTTGTATGCGAACATTAGAATCTATCACATCCAATCATAACCTGGTGCTTCGAGACAACGATCCTTCACAATGGTGCACACTTAGGGGAATACTTTCTCCAAATTTTCATGAGGGAGCATCTTATCTTTGCTACCGTCGTTCTAAGCAATAATATGTAAAAAAATATGATAAACATCACATGAAATCATATAGTGACATGATATGGCCATTATCATCTTGCTCCTTTGATCACCTTCTTCGGGGCACCAAGATCATCATCGTCACCGGCATGACACCATGATCTCCATCATCATGATCTTCATCATCGTGTCTTCGTGAAGTCGCCACGCCAATCTATTACTTATACTACTATAGCTAACGTTTAGAAATAAAGTAAAGTAACCAACATGGCGTTGCATCTTATAGAAATAAATTAAGACAATTCCTATGGCTCCTGTCGGTTGTCATACTCATCGACATGCAAGTCGTGAATCCTATTACAAGAACATGATCAATCTCATACATCACATATGCAACATAACATTCTTTTGGCCATATCACATCACACATCATACCCTGCAAAAACAAGTTAGACGTCCTCTAATTGTTCTTGCAAGTTTTATGTGGCTGACTTGGGTTTCCAGCAAGAACATTTCTTACCTACGTGACATCCACAACGTTGATATGCCAATGCTATTTACCCTTCATAAGGACCCTCTTCATCGAATCCGATCCGACTAAAGTGGGAGAGACACACACCCACTAGCCACCTTATGCAACTGGTGCATGTCTGTCGGTAGAACCATTCTCACGTAAGAGTACGTGTAAAGTTGGTCCGGGCCGCTTCATCCCATGATGCCGCCAAATCAAAATAAGACTAGTAATGGCAAGCAATTGAAAAAATCAGCACCCACAACTTTTTTGTTCTACTCGTGCATAGAAACTACACATAGAACCTTGGCTCGGATGCCACTGTTGGGGAACGTGGTAAATTCAAAATTTTCCTACGCCATACAAGGATCTATCTATGGAGAGACCAACAATGAGAGAGGTTGTAGAGCATCTTCATACCTTTGAAGATCGCTAAGCGGAAGCGTTATTATGAACGCGATCGATGGAGTCGTACTCGTAGCGATTCAGATCGCGATCGATTATGATCTATGTGCCGAATCACGACACCTCCGTGTTCAACACACGTACAACCCGGTGACGTCTCCCACGCCTTGATCCAACAAGGAGGATGGAGAGGTTGAGGGAGAGCTCCGGCATCACGACGGCGTGGTGGGCGGTGGAACTACGAGGTATTCCGACAGTGCTTCGCCAAGCACCGCAGAAGAGGAGAAAGAGGAGAAGCAGGGCTATGCCGAGAGAAAGATTTCGTGTGTCTCAAATCAAACAAAACATCCACTATATATAGGGGGAGAGTGTAACGACTAAGATGCGGTCCTTTCCGGTTTACGGGAACGAGGCCCTAAAGAGGAAAGAAGCGCAACTAAGTGTTTCGCAAGCACTGTAAAATAGCACATACATAATAATAGAATGACAATTAGGGATTCAACTGTCATCTCATAAATAATATCAGAGTTTACATCATGCATTTATTCAAACAAGGTAGTTTCGTATGGACTACATAACATGAGAAAATACTATGCTACCTGATACGTCTCAAACGTATCTATAATTTTTGATGGTTTCATGCTGTTATCTTGTCATCCTTGGATGTTTTATGTATCTTTTATATCTTTTTGGGACTAACTTATTAATTCAGTGCCAAGTGCCAGTTCCTGTTTTTTCTGTGTTTTTGGCTCTTTTCAGATCTGATTTTGAAACGGAGTCCAAACGGAATAAAATCCCCGAAATGATTTTTCCCGAACGAAAGAAGATCAGGGGGCTTGTGGGCCAAGCCAGGAGGGCTACAGGGAGCCCACAAGATCCCACTCCGCCACCAGGGGGCGGCAGTGGGCAGGCTTGTGGCCTCCCTGGCGCCCCCTGACCTAGATCCTTCGCCTATATATTCCCTAAAATACAGAAAAAATAAAGGGATCCACGAAAATACTTTTCCGCCGCCGCAAGCTTCCGTTTCCGCGAGATCTCATCTGGAGACCCTTCCCGGTGCCCTCCCGGAGGGGACTTTGGGGTTGGAGGGCTTCTACATCAACATCATCGCCCCTCCAATAACTCGTGAGTACTTCATTTCAGACCTGCGGGTCCGTAGTTAGTAGCTAGATGGCTTCTTCTCTCTCTTGGATCTTCAATACAAAGTTCTCCATGATCTTCATGGAGATCTATCCGATGTAATCCTCTTTGGCGGTGTGTTTGTCGATATCCGATGAATTGTGGATTTGTGATCAGATTATCTATGATATATATTTGAGTCTTTGCTGATTTCTTATATGCATGATTTGATATCCTTGCAAGTCTCTTCAAGTCTTGGGTTCTTACCGTGTGGGGACCTTTCCCAGTGATAGTAGGGGCAGCAAGGCACACATCGTGTAGTTGCCATCAAGGGTAACAAGGTGGGCTTTGTCGTAGAATGAGATTGTCCATCCACATCATGTCATCTTGCTTAAGGCGTTACTCTGTTCTTTCGGACTTAATACACTAGATGCATGTTGGATAGCGGTCGTCGTGTGGAGTAATAGTAGTAGATGCAGAATGTATCGGTCTACTTGTTTTGGACGTGATGCCTATAGATATAATCATTGCCATAGATGATGTCACGACTTTGCGCGGTTCTATCAATTGCTCGACAGTAATTTGTTCACCCACTGTCTACTTTCTTTCATGAGATAAGCCACTAGTAAATAATACAGCCCCCGGGTCTATTCACGTCTATCGTTTCCACTTTCGCTTTTACTTTGCTTTGTTACTTTGTTGCTTTCAGTTCTCACTTGGCGAACAATCTATAAGGGATTGACAACCCCTTCATAGCATTGGGAGCAAGCTTTTTGTGTTTGTGCAGGCTCTTGAGATACTCCTTCACTGGATCGATACCTTGGTTCTCAAATTGAGGGAAATACTTACCACCGCTGCGCTACATCACCCTTTCAGCTTCGAGGGAACACCAACGCAAGGCTCCAAGGACACGGGGGAAATCCTTTGCATATTTGCCTAGGAATTCCCTTAAGGCGTAGCCGTAGCAGAAGGATTCCTGGTGCCGTTGCTGAGGAGTATCAAGACAAGAACAGTCACCCGTCGACACTCCTATTTCTGGCGCCATTGGAAGGTCTTTTGTTGCAGTAGCATTACCCTGCATGCTTGCCCACGATCACGACCACGCCTCAGTCTTCTGGATAGTTCACCTGCAGGTGGTCGTTCTCCTCATCATACAGCCACGCTAGCTGCGTGCTGTTGGGATCACCTGTGTCGGGCGTACCTGTTCCTGTTGGTGTGTTGAAGTAATTTGTGAGCCACGGGGACTGAGCAATCTATGACCTCGGTGCCAGAACTAGTCAAGTTATTAGGTAAGGAAGGTTCAGTGTTTAGGTTGCAACATCCTAAGCATTTATGGTGGCTAACTTACGTAGAACATGTATTGAAAGTGGTCTATACTAGTGATCGATGACTAGCTGATCAATAAGTGATCCTGTTCACCTACTTACGTCAATCGTAACCCCACTGTGTTCCTGATCGAAGAGAGATCTTCGAAGTGGACAATTACGGTTACGCACACAGTTGGCAATTTTATTAGATTAGATTCAAGTTATGTATAACCGAATGTTAACAAATATTCCAAGTTGCCACATAACTGCGGGCACGGCTTTCCGAAAGATTAAACCCTACAGCGGTGCTCCAACTAGTCCATCACAAATGGTCACAGGCCGCAAAGTAATCCTCTATCACGAATCTCGTGATCTCGTTGGATTCCTTAGAGGAAAACCTCAACTCTGGGGAGAACCAAAGCTTCACCAGGATTCCAGTACGCAAGATATATCGCTAGGGTAAGACAAGACTAGCAGGACCTCCTGACGTGTCGACGACCCTGATAAGAGCCGCGTATCTCAGTCTCAGGACAGGTCGGATGAGCACAGCGTACGGTGGCCTGATAGACATCTCCCGAGTTGCCCCGGGTTGCCCCGCACACGACACTAGTGTGGACCAACACTCATGAGGAGCACTGGCCCGGGTTGTTGATTAATTCCTCGGGGTAGTTATTCCCTATGCAGATTATTATTAAGTGATTTGATCCATGTACTCGTTCTCCGATCCTGGTGCTACCCAACATAAAAATAGCATCCAATGAACAACATCACTTCAATATGCAACAAGCACATGATGCATGAGATGAAAATGAACATGCACCTCTATTCTACTCACTTGCACATGCATGAGAAGGTAATACTAGTTCCTGGACAGAATTGCACTCAAAGCTATCTTTACATGCATGAGTATGGCATGAACATATGCGTCACGCGAAAACGATGCAAAAACATATAAAGAAAATTACGAACGGAGCTACGGATCAACCGGAAACACCGAAACAAGAAATGGAGTCCTACGGATCAAATCCAACACAACACACTCCAATGGCATACTTGTGGTACTCCCAGGTTGCCAAGACATAACACAAACAAGTTTGGATGGTGTGGTGCAAAGAATATCACCACACCATCAACTATGCACTCACAAGCATCAAAACATCAAAACTATACAATCTGCCATAAGCAGCATCATAGCAGTTTGACGGCTACATGCAAAGCACCTACATCCACCCAAATAGGTCAAATAGGATATGTGGCAGAAGCTATTCATAAGCTCTACAAGCTTGAGCAAAAAAATATAATACAAAGGAGTTTCACACAGAAAATTCTACAGCTGCTAACTTGGACAAAAATATCAGTTTTTAGGGACTTAGTTAAAATTCCAAATTCTCACTAGTTGTTTATGCTCTGAAGCATTTTGAAAGCACCCAAAACAATATCTACAGGACTCCAAATGGAATGAAAATTTCTAGAGAGCTAGACAAACACAAAATCTAAAACTTTCCAGTTGATAGCAAGGGCTGATTCCCAACACATGGAGTTCTACAAGCACAACAACAGGAGAAGAAAATATAAGAAGATTCTCAGACTTGGTGAAAATCACAGATTTTCACTAAACTGGAATTTCAGCCACATGCCTACTTTGACTAGCCAGAACTTGCACACATGAACTCCTAAGTATAAAACAAAACCAACATGCTATAGAGGGGTTCACCCTCTACTGCCACAACAAAGAATCAACCTCTTGGGATCATCACATCACATGGAACCAAACTCTAAACATTGAACAAAACAGAAATATGACATTCCCAGAAAGTGTTCCAAAGTGGAATCTGATCCCACCATTGGATTCCTGGGAAGGTTCTACCCCAAAAACATATATAATACATAGGCACTTGCATAGAATAATTGGGCACAAAGCTAAGAAGGAAATTTACATGGAATGACATAGAGATGAATAGTGCATCATCACATGTGCTTCCACTAGCTCATCATTTATACAGGCTCTTGCACATGTCCACAACACCAATGGTGCACATGAGGGGTAGACCTCGTACTCATGTGCCTTAGCACACGACATACATCAAGCACCACATATAATAACACCTACCATGCTAGATATCACATACACCTCTTAGCTTCACTCACAAGTGCTTATGAAGGCACTCATGCCTTGGGAATGGGTGTGACACACACACACATGCTCACACACAAACATGGTATGGGGGGGGGAATCCACACACACACATACACCAAACTTGCACAAGCTAGTGCTTAAGGTCAACTCTCATACACATGGATTACACCCCACATATACCTCATGATATGCATCTACACATACATCCCTAGTGCATGCACACATATACTAATTTGCACACCCCCATAAACACACACACATATATAGGCTAGCTCACAAATACACTTGCACTCAAACCTACACATGCATCTCTACACATGCAACAACTCCACATGCTAGCAATTAACTAGGCAACCTGCTAGAATAAATCTAGCAACCAAACCTTGCCTCACAAGCAGCTTAAGCTACTCTGTGCGCTACTGTGCTACTCTGCCGAATAAACTGCAAAAAAGGGGGTGGCACGCTGCGGGACTCGAACCTAGCACCACTTGAACAACACCACACGAGACCTACCACTACGCTATGATTCGATACTTGACAGTACAGAGGGAATCCTACAAGGTAAACTAGCAAGACAACATGGCTGCCCTGCTCTGCCATGCACAGAGAGACATCGACAGAGACATCGTCGGAGCAAGGTCGCCTACCCTACTGCTGCTCTACGCCGCGGGAAGCATCTCTACACTACTGCTGTGAGGAAAGCCCCTGCTCTACTACTGCACCTAGCGAGCACACCACACATCATCTACACAAGCAACAACACCTGGCCTTCGTGCCATCTCTGAATAGAGAGGCATGGACTCGATCCTTGGCCACATCTACAGAGGGGGAAGGGAGGAGAGGCTAGGCTCACCTAGGGAAGAAGAAGAGGTCGCTAATCGGGGAAGAGGCCTAAAGAGGGACCAGACGAAGATCTGAAGAAGTTGTAGCCGAACTGTCGCCGAACCGAAGCAAAGACGGGGCCGCCGGGAACACGCCAAAGAGGAGGAGATGCCCGTCGTTGTGGTCGCTCCCCGGCCTCACCGAGGACGGGAATGGAGCGCGGGCGTCCTCCCCGAGCTCCCTGACATGGTGGCCGGCGCCGGAGACGATGGAAGCACGGTGGAAGACGGTGGCGCACTTCTCTCTCTCTCTGCTACCTACTCTAGAGAGAAATCTTACCTGGGGAGGAGAAGGAGATGGAGGGAGGTGGCGGCGCAAGCAGGGGATGGAGGAACCCTATACCAAGGGGGCACGGACGTCACGGCTATATGGGGGGCCGCGGATGGGATGGACGGCGTCAAACCTCTCGGTCTCTCTCTGCAGTTTGACGGAAAGCAGCACATGGCAACGACGACGTCAGGAAGAAGGAGGTCGCGCTAGGTGGGCTGCCGCGGGGATACAGAGAGGGAGTATTGGGCCTCGGGAGGGAGAAGAGAGGCCCAGCTGGCGCCTGATAGGAGGAACAGAACCCATTGGGTTTCTTAATTTAAAACAAACAGAGAAGGCAAATAAAAACCTAGGCAAATCTGACGATGCTAAAAATAAAGCAAACATACTCCTGGTCATAAGGAATTATGACCTAATTAATAAAAATAGAAAAGGGATTTTTGGGGCAAGTAAATATTTACAAAACAGCATTGATGGATCTGTTTTGTATTTATTTGCACCACTAAAACACAACCTCAAATCACTAAATGCATATGATCACACCCACCACAAAACATACTAAAACATGGGCATTTTAGAAATAGGAATGGAACAAGTAAATATTGGGCTTGAGATAGAAGAGAGGAAGAAGGTTTTAAAACCTAGTTGAAATCCACAAGCTTCCTACTTACAACCAACACTACTCCACATCATCTCATCTAGCAACACCTAACAACACACATCACATATGATATCACACCACATACATATGATCACAAGGCAACAACACAAAGACATGGATGAATGGAATGGATGCATGCATGCAAAGGAAAGACAAGGGGACACATGAAATAACACATGCATGAGCTCTCATATCAATGACAAGATGGACCCACATAGCGAAGGTTCCAAATATGGCAAGTTACACTCTTGGGGCATTATAAACTCTCCCACACTACAAAAAGATCTCGCCCCGAGATCTAATACTGAAGAACTCCGGAAATTCTGAATGGGGGTGATCCTCGCGTTCCCAGTAGCCTCTTTATCGGAATGGTGTGACCACTGCACTTTCAGAAATTTGACAGTCTTGTTGCGGGTCTTGCGCTCAGTCGCCTCGAGAACAGCACCTGGATGCTCACGATAGGATAGGTCGGGTTGAAGGTTGATGTCTTGAAGATGAACAGTTCGCTCGGGAGTCTTGAAGCATCTGCGGAGCTGAGAGACATGGAACACGTCATGCACATTTGCAAAGTTTGACGGGAGCTCGAGCTGGTACGCAAGGTCGCGCCTCTTGCCAAAAACTCTAAAAGGACCAACGAAACGAGGCGCAAGCTTGCGTTTGATGCCAAAGCACTGTGTACCCTTCATAGGGGACACCTTGAGATAGGCGAAGTCATCAAGCTCATAAGACATGTTACGATGGTTGCTATCATAATAGCTCTTCTGACGGGACTGAGCTGCTCTGAGATTATCTCGAATGACCTGACACATCTCTTCAGCTTCTTCTATCAAGTCATTGCCAAGAATCTGACGCTCACCGGTCTCGAACCAGTTGAGCGGGGTACGACACTTCCTGCCATAGAGAATCTCAAACGGAGATTTTCCTGAACTAGCTTGATAATTGTTGTTATATGAGAACTCAGCGAAATGGAGGCAGTCTTCCTACTTCATGCCAAAAGAGATAACACAGGCTCTCAGCATATCCTCAAGAACTTGATTGACTCGCTCCACTTGACCACTAGTGTGAGGATGAAAAGTTGTGTTGAATTGGATCTCCGTGCCCATCACAGACTGAAAAGAGTCCCAGAACTCGGAAGTGAAGATACTTGCGCGATCCGAAGAAATCATCATAGGCACGCCGTGCAAAGACACTATCCTGGAAGTGTACAACTCTGCAAGCTGAGCTGCCGAAATGGATTCCTTGATTGGAAAAAAATGAGCCACTTTACTCAACTTGTCGATGACGACAAAGATGGCATCATTACCCTTCTTGGACTTCGGAAACCTCGTGACTAAATCCATCTCAATATGGTCGAACTTCCACTCGGGAATGGGCAAAGGATTCAAAAGACCTGCTGGACGTTGATGCTCTGCTTTCACCCTTCGACATACATCACATTCACTTACGAACTGAGCAATCTCACGCTTCATGCGAGTCCACCAGAAGGTCTGTTTCAAGTCCTGACACATCTTGGAGCTTCCTGGATGTATTGAGAGCAAGGAGTTATGAGCTTCTTCCATGATTACCTTTCTGAGATCACATTTTGGAACGACAAGATGACCCTCAAAGAACAATGTGTCTCTGGCATCAACACTGAAGCACTTATATTTGGGAAGACCCTTTGCCACACCAATCTTGACTTTCTTCAGCATTGCATCAAGAAGATGTGCTGCTCGGACCTAATCTTCCAAGGTAGGAGAGATCTGAAGATTTGCAAGAAATCCCCGAGGTACTAACTGAAGGTTGAGCTTTCTGAAAGACTCGCAAAGGTCAGGCTGGAGAGGCTTCAGAATGAGACTGTTGTAGTAAGCCTTCCTGCTCAAAGCATCTGCCACGACATTAGCTTTGCCTGGCGTGTACTCAACACTCGGATTAAAATCTTGGAGCATTTCCACCCAACGAGTTTTCGAGAGATTCAGGTTAGGCTAGGTGAAGATGTACTTTAGACTCTTGTGATCGGTGAACACTTCAACCTTTCGTTCTAACAAGAGGTGTCTCCAAGTCATCAGAGCGTGTACCACAGCTGCTAGCTTAAGATCATGCATAGGATAATTCTTCTCCGCTGGCTTCAACTGCGTGGAGGTATAAGCAACCACTTTCTTCTCTTGCATCAGAAATGCACCAAGACCTTAAAGAGAGGCGTCGCAGAACACTTGGTAAGGCTTGGAATCATTAGGAGGAACCAAGACCGGAGTAGAGGTGAGCTTATCTTTGAGTGTGTCGAAGGCCAACTGACACTCTAGAGACCAAGCATACTTCACACCCTTCTGAAGAAGATTTGAGAGAGGCTTAGAAATCTTGGAGAAGTTCTCAACGAACCTTCTACAATAGCTTGCAAGCCTGAGAAAGCTTCGAAGCTACTTCACATTCTGCGGAGGCTCCCATTCAACAATGGCCTGCACCTTTGACGGATCAACTTTGATGCCCTCGGCAGAGATGATGTGACCAAGATAGACGACTTCTTTCAACCAGAACTCACACTTGGAAAACTTGGCATACAATTTGTACTCTCTCATCTTATCAAGCACCAACCTGAGATATTCTTCATGTTCTTCCTCAGTCTCTGAAAAGACCAGAATGTCGTCGAGATAAAGCAAGACGAACTCATTCTTGAACGGAGAGAATATGTAGTTCATCAATCGACAAAATGTCGGAGGAGCATTTGCCACACCAAAAGACATGACCGTATACTCATACAAGCCAAAACTAGTCCTGAAAGCAGTCTTTGGAATATCCTCTTTGCGAATGCGAATTTGATGATAGCCCATTCTGAGATCAAGCTTGGAGAAGATCTTAGCACGTTTCAACTATTCGAACAACTCATTTATGTTCGGAAGTGGATATTTGTTCCTGATTGTCTTCTTGTTCAATGGACGGTAATCGACACACAACCGGTCCGTGCCATCCTTCTTCTTGAGAAATAAACTCCACAGCCCCACGGAGACGAGCTCGGTCTGATCATACCCAAACGCTCCTGCTCATCGAGTTGCCTCTTAAGTTCCTTCAACTCTTCTGGACCCAATTTGTACGGCCATTTGCACACAGGCTCAGTACCTAGTTCAAGCTCAATGACAAATTCAACTTCTCGGTGCGGAGGCATTCCTCGCAGCTCTTCTGGAAACACATCTTCATATTCGCAGACCACTCGGACTTGCAAAATAGGATTAATCTCAGCCTTTTCGTTCAAAGAGAACAGATGGATTGTATCATCGCGCGTCGTGAATATAATCACGTCCTCCGAAGAGTGAGTAAGCTTCACTTCTCTAGCTTCACAATCAATCGATGCCTTGTTCATGGCCAGCAGTCCATACCAAGGATCAAATCAATGTTGGAATTGCCCAAGACAATTGGAGATGCCAGAAAAGCATAACTGCCCATCCTGACAGAAACATTCGGGACCCGACAATTGGAATTCATGAATCTCCCAGGAGAAACTACTAAGACCGGCTTAAGAAAATCTTGAAAAACAAACTCATCCTTTGCAAAGAATGGACGGGACATGAAGCAATGCGATTCACCAGAATCAAATAACACTTTAGCAGGAATATCATTGACGAGGAGGTTACCCATGATCACATCTGACGAGTTTTCTGCCTCAGCCGCATTCACCATGTTGACTCGAGCAGACCTGGGGTCGAACGTCACGATAGCATTGCTTGGAGGTTTTCCTGGAGGAGGAGGCGGCAAACGGAGCTGAGAAGTGCACTTGTTGGCATAGTGACCCTTCTTCCCACACTTGTGACAAGTAACATCTGCTGGCTGACGGTAGTGTGTCTGAGGAGGCCCTTGCTTCTGTTGCTGGAATCTCTGCTAGCTAGAAGGCTGGGTTGGGTGGGTGGGAAGAACCACGGCCACCAGAATGCTTGAACTGCTGCGTGTGCTGAGGAGGAGGAGGAGACACCCAAAACTTCTGTTGCTTCTGAACCACCTGAGTAGAAGACGAGCTGGAATCTCTGAAGCGCTTCTTAGAATTCTCCACCCTGAGCAAAGCTGCCTCAGCCCTGAGAGCTAAGTTGTAGAACTTATCGAACTCCTCGGGATCGTGCAAAGCGAGAGCTAACTGCAAATCTTGTTTCAAGCCACCTCTGAACTGATAAATCTTGCTCTTCTGATCAGGGATATCCTGCAAGGCATATTGGGCTAGCTCGTGGAACTCGACATTGTACTTGTACACGGAGTTACCACCCTGCTTCAAGCGCCTGAACTTCTCACGCATTTCCTTCATGAAGCTAGACGGAATGTAGTTGGATCTGAAGTCATGGCAGAACTCATCCCAAGTGATCACTCTAGCACCCCTGGAATCCTTCAATTGTTGCCACCAGATAGATGCTTGACCCTTCAGCTGGAATGTTGCAAACTTCACGAAATCCCCAGGACGAACATTGATGCATTCAAAGTGCTTGTTCATGTCGCGGATCGAGTCCTCAGCATCAAACGGATGGTCACAGGAAGTGAAAGTCTTCGGCTGATTTGACAGGAACTGACTCAGATTAGCAAACTGATTGCCACCATGCTGGAAATTGCCTTGCTGCTGATTAGTCCTCTCTTGCAACAACTATAACAACATCTGAGTGTTTGCATTTGTAGCAGCCATCACCGCTTCCCAAGCCTCTACAGGAGGAGGCGGTGACGAAGGAGGATTCTCTGGAGGAGGAGGTGGTGGCGGCACATCCTCACGCCCTAGATTCTAACGAGTTAGTGGAGCCAGATGGACAACACATTAGTGTTGGGGAACGTCGCATGGGAAACAAAAAATTTCCTACGCGCACGAAGACCTATCATGGTGATGTCCATCTACGAGAGGGGATGTGTGATCTACGTACCCTTGTAGACTGTACAGCAGAAGCGTTAGTGAACGTGGTTGATGTAGTGGAACGTCCTCACGTCCCTCGATCCGCCCTGCGAACTATCCCGCGATCAGTCCCACGATCTAGTGCCGAACGGACGGCACCTCCGCGTTCAGCACACGTACAGCTCGACGATGATCTCGGCCTTCTTGATCCAGAAAGAGAGACGGAGAGGTAGAAGAGTTCTCTGGCAGCGTGACGGCGCTCCGGAGGTTGGTGATGATCTCGTCTCAGCAGGGCTCCGCCCGAGCTCCGCAGAAACGCGATCTAGAGGTAAAACCGTGGAGATATGTGGTCGGGCTGCCGTGGAAAAGTTGTCTCAAATCAGCCCTTAAACCCCACTATATATAGAAGGAGGAAGGGGGAGCCTTGCCTTGGGGTCCAAGGACTCCCAAGGGGTCGGCCGAACCAAAGGGGGAAGGTCCCCCCCCAAACCGAGTCCTACTTGGTTTGGAAGGTGGAGTCCTTCTTCCCTTTCCCACCTCCTCTTTTTTTTTCCTTTTCTCTTTGATTTTTCTTCCAATGTGCATAGGGCTCTTTTGGGCTGTCCCACCAGCCCACTAAGGGCTGGTGCGCCACCCTCAATGCCTATGGGCTTCCCCGGGGTGGGTCCCCCCGGTGAACTCTTGGAACCAATTCGTCATTCCCGGTACATTCCCGATAACTCCGAAAACCTTCCGGTAATCAAATGAGGTCATCCTATATATCAATCTTCGTTTCCGGATCATTCTGGAAACCCTGGTGACGTCCGTGATCTCATCCGGAACTCCGAACAACATTCAGTAACCAACCATATAAATCAAATACGCATAAAACAACGTCGAACCTTAAGTGTGCAGACCCTGCGGGTTCGAGAACTATGTAGACATGACCCGAGAGACTCCTCGGTCAATATCCAATAGCGGGACCTGGATGCCCATATTGGATCCTACATATTCTACGAAGATCTTATCGTTTGAACCTCAGTGCCAAGGATTCATATAATCCCGTATGTCATTCCCTTTGTCCTTCGGTATGTTACTTGCCCGAGATTCGATCGTCAGTATCCGTATACCTATTTCAATCTCGTTTACCGGCAAGTCTCTTTACTCGTTCTGCAATGCAAGATCCCGCAACTTACACTAAGTCACATTGCTTGCAAGGCTTCTGTGTGATGTTGTATTACCGAGTGGGCCCCGAGATACCTCTCCGTCACACGGAGTGACAAATCCCAGTCTCGATCCATACTAACTCAACGAACACCTTCGGAGATACCTGTAGAGCATCTTTATAGTCACCCAGTTACGTTGCGACGTTTGATACACACAAATATTCCTCCGGTGTCCGTGTGTTATATGATCTCATGGTCATAGGAACAAATACTTGACACGCAGAAAACAGTAGCAACAAAATGACACGATCAACATGCTACGTCTATTAGTTTGGGTCCAGTCCATCACATGATTCTCCTAATGATGTGATCTCGTTATCAAGTGATAACACTTGCCTATGGCCAGGAAACCTTGACCATCTTTGATCAACGAGCTAGTCAACTAGAGGCTTACTAGGGACAGTGTTTTGTCTATGTATCCACACAAGTATTGTGTTTCCAATCAATACAATTATAGAATGGATAATAAACGATTATCATGAACTAAGCAATATAATAATAACTAATTTATTATTGCCTCTAGGGCATATTTCCAACAGTCTCCCACTTGCACTAGAGTCAATAATCTAGTTCACATCACCATGTGATTCCAACGAATCCAACACCCATATAGTTATGGGGTCTGATCACGTCTTGCTCGTGAGAGAGGTTTTAGTCAACGGTTCTGAAACTTTCAGATCCGTGCGTTCTTTACAAATCTTTATGTCATCTTATAGATGCTGCTACTACGTGCTATTCGGAAATGCTCCTAATATCTACTCTACTATACGAATCCGTTTCACTACTCATAGTTATTCGGATTAGTGTCAAAGCTTGCATCGACGTAACCTTTTACGACGAACTCTTTAACCACCTCCATAATCAAGAAAAAATTCCTTAGTCCATTAGTTACTACGGATAAATTTTGACCGCTGCTAGTGATTCAATCATGGATCACTCTCTGTACCTCTCAACAGACTTTGAGTCAATGCACACATCAGGTGCGGTACACAGCATGGCATACTTTAGATTCTACGGCTAAGGCATAGAAGACGACCTTCGTCTATTCTCTTTATTCTGCCGTGGTCGGGTTTTGAGTCTTACTCAAATTCACACCTTACAACGCAACCAAGAACTCCTTCATTGCTAATCTACTTTGAACTCCTTCAAAAACTTGTCAAGGCATGCATCTTATTGAAACTTTCATTAAGCGCTATTGATCTATCTCCATAGATCTTTGATGCTCAACGTACAAGTAGCGCAATCCAGGTATTCCTTTGAAAACTCCTTTCAAACAACCTTATATGCTTTACAGAAATTCTACATTACTTCTGATCAACAATATGTCTACCACATACACTCATCAGAAATTCTATAGTGCTCCCACTCACTTCTTTGGAAATACAAGTTTCTCATAAACCTTGTACAAATCCAAAATCTTTGATCATCTCATCAAAGTGTATATTCCAACTCCGAGATGCTTGCACCAGTCCGTTGAAGGATCACTGGAGCTTGCATACTTGCTAGTATCCTTAGGATCGACAAAACCTTCTGGTTGTATCACATACACTGTTTGCTCAAGGAAACCGTGAAGGAAACAATGTTTTGACATCCTACGTGCAATATTTCATAAATAATGCATCAACAACTAACATAATTCTAACAGACCTTTAGCATCACTACAAGTGAGAAAGTCTCATCATAGTCAACTGTTTGATCTTGTCGAAAACATCTTTGCGACAAGTGGAGCTTTTAATAGTGACTTATCACCATCATCGTCTGTCTTGTTTTAAAGGATCCATCTTTACTCAATAGTCCTATGACCATCAAGTAGTTCTTCCAAAGTCTACACTTTGTTTTCATCCATGGATCCTCTCTCGGATTTCATGGCCTCCAGCCATTTGTCGGAATCCGGGCCCACCATTGCTTTCTTCATAACTCGTAAGTTCATTGTTGCTCAACAACATGACCTCCAAGACAGGGTTACCGTACCACTCTGCAGTAGTACGCGACCTTGTCAACCTACGAGGCTTGTAGTAACTTGATCCGATGCTTGATGATCACCATCATCAGCTTCCACTTCAATTGGTGTAGGCGCCACAGGAACAACTTCCTGCGCCCTGCTACACACTGGTTGAAGTGATGGTTCAATAGCCTCATCAAGTTCTACTACCCTCCCACTCAATTCTTTCGAGAGAAACCTTTCCTCGAGAAAGGATCCGTTTCTAGAAACAAACACTTTGCTTTCGGATCTGAGATAGGAGATGTACCCAACTGTTTTGGATATCCTATGAAGATGCATTTATCCGCTTTGGGTTCGAGCTTATCAGACTGAAACCTTTTTCACATAAGTGTCAAAGCCCTAAACTTTCAAGAAACGACAGTTTAGATTTCTCTAAACCTCAGTCTATACTGTGTCATCTCAATGGAAATACGCGGTGCCCTATTTAAAGTGAATGCGGGTGTCTTTAATGCATAACCCATAAACGATAGTGGTAATTCGATAAGAGACATCATAGCATGCACCATACCAAATAGTGTGTGGCTATGACGTTCAGACACATCATCACAGTATGATGTTCTAGGTGGCATGAACTGTGAAACAATTTCCACATTGTCTTAACTGCGTACCAAAACTCGCAACTCGGATATTTATTTCTATGATCATATCGTAGACAGTTTATCCTCTTGTTACGACGAACTTCACTCCGAAACAGAATTGAACTTTTTCAATATTTCAGACTTGTGATTCATTAAGTAAATACTCTAGTATCTACTCAAATCGTCATTGAAGTAAGAACATAATGATATCCACTGCGTGTCAGCACCCATTGGACTGCATACATCAAAATGTATCACTTCCAACAAGTTACTATCTTATTTCATCTCAATGAAAACAAGGCCTTGCTCATGTGGTGTGATTTGCATGTCACTAGTGATTCAAAAACAAGTGAGTATAAAGATCCATCAGCATGGAGCCTCTTCATGCAATTTATACCAACATGACTCAAGCGGCAGTGCCACAAGTAAGTGGTACTATCATCATTACCTCGTATCTTTTGGCACCAATATCATCAACATGTGTAACACTACGATCGAGATTCAATAAACCATTGAAGGTGATTATTCAAGAAAATAGAGTAACCATTATTCTCTTTAAATGAATAATCGTATTGCAATAAACACGATCCAATCATGTTCATGCTTAACGCAAGCACCAAATAACAATTATTTAGGTTTAACACCAATCCTGATGGTAGAGGGAGCGTGCGACGTTTGATCATATCAACCTTGAAAACACTTCCAACACGTATCGTCACCTCGCCTTTAGCTAGTCTCCATTTATACCGTAGCTTTCATTTCGTGTTACTAATCACTCAGCAACCGAACCGGTATCCAATACCTTCATGCTACTAGGAGTACTAGTAAAGTACACATCAACATCATGTATATCAAATATACTTCTTTCGACTTTTGCCAGCCTTCTTATCTACCAAGTGTCTAGGGTTGCTCCGCCTTAGTGACTGTTCCCCTCATTACAGAAGAACTTAGTCTCGGGTTTGGGTTTAATCTTGGGTCTCTTCATTAGTGCAGCAAATGTTTTGCCATTTCACGAAGTATCCCTTCTAGCCCTTGCCTTTCTTGAAACTTAGTGGTTTTACAAACCATCAACTATTGATGCTCCTTCTTGATTTCTACTTTCGCAGTGTCAAACATCGCGAATCGCTCAAGGATCATTGTATCTATCCTTGATATGTTATAGTTCATCACGAAGCTCTCATAGCTTGGTGGCAGTGACTTTGGAGAACCATCACTATCTCATCTCGAAGATTAACTCCCACTTGATTCAAGTGATTGTCGTACTCGGACAATCTGAGCACACGCTCAACGATTGAGCTTTTCTCCTTTACTTTGTGGACAAAGAATCGTGTCGGAGGTCTTGTACCTCTTAACAAGGGCATAAGCATGAAATCACAATTTCATCTCTTTAGAACATCAGTTATGTTCCGCGATGTTTCAACATGTCTTCGGCGCCTTGCTTCTAAGCAATTAATTATCTTGCACTGAACTATCGTGTAGTCATCAGAAACGTGTATGTCGGATGTTCACAGCATCCACAGACGACGCTCGAGGTGCAGCACACCAAGTGGTGCATTAAGGACATAAGCCTTCTGCGCAGCAACGAGGACAATCCTCGGTTTTACAGACTCAGTCTGCAAAGTTTGCTACTATCAATTTTCAACTAAATTTTCTCTAGGAACATATAAAAACAGTAGAGCTATAGCGCAAGCTACATCGTAATTCGCAAAGACCATTAGACTATGTTCATGACAATTAGTTCAATTAATCATATTACTTAAGAACTCCCACTCAAAAAGTATATCTCTCTAGTCATTTGAGTGGTACATGATCCAAATCCACTATCTCAAGTCCGATCATCACGTGAGTCGAGAATAGTTTCAGTGGTAAGCATCTCTATGCTAATCATATCAACTATACGATTCATGCTCGACCTTTCGGTCTCATGTGTTCCGAGGCCATGTCTGCACATGCTAGGCTCGTCAAGCTTAACCCGAGTGTTCCGCGTGTGCAACTGTTTTGCACCCCTTGTATGTGAACGTTGAGTCTATCACACCCTATCATCACGTGGTGTCTCGAAATGAAGAACTGTCGCAACGGTGCACAGTCGGGGAGAACACAATTTCGTCTTGAAATTTTAGTGAGAGATCACCTCATAATGCTACCATCGTTCTAAGCAAGATAAGGTGCAAAAAGGATTAACATCACATCCAATTCATAAGTGACATGATATGGCCATCAGCATGCGCTTCTTGATCTCCATCACCAAAGCACCGGCACGATCTTCTTGTCACCGGCGTCACACCATGATCTCCATCATCATGATCTCCATCAACGTGTCGCCATCGGGGTTGTCGTGCTACTCATTCTATTACTACTAAAGCTACATCCTAGCAAAATAGTAAACGCATCTGCAAGCACAAACGTTAGTTATAAAGACAACCCTATGGCTCCTGCCGGTTGCCGTACCATCGACGTGCAAGTCGATATTACAACATGATCATCTCATACATCCAATATATCACATCACATCGTTGGCCATATCACATCACAAGCATACCCTGCAAAAACAAGTTAGACGTCCTCTAATTTTGTTGTTGCATGTTTTATGTGGTGACCATGGGTATCTAGTAGGATCACATCTTACTTACGCAAACACCACAACGGAGATATATGAGTTGCTATTTAACGTCATCCAAGGACCTCCTCGGTCAATTCCGATTCAACTAAAGTTGGAGAAACTGACACCCGCCAGTCATCTTTGAGCAATGGAGTTACTCGTAGCGATGAAACAAGTCTCTCGTAAGCGTACGAGTAATGTCGGTCCGAGCCGCTTCGATCCAACAATACCGCGGAATCAAGAAAAGACTAAGGAGGGCAGAAAAACGTACATCACCGCCCACAAAAACTTTTGTGTTCGACTCGAGAAGACATCTACGCATGAACCTAGCTCATGATGCCACGATTGGGGAACGTCGCATGGGAAACAAAAAATTTCCTACGCGCACAAAGACCTATCATGGTGATGTCCATCTACGAGAGGGCATGTGTGATCTACGTACCCTTGTAGACCGTACAGCAGAAGCGTTATTGTACGCGGTTGATGTAGTGGAACGTACTCACGTCCCTCGATCCGCCCCGCGAACTATCCCGCGATCAGTCCCACGATCTAGTGCCGAACGGACGGCACCTCCGCGTTCAGCACACGTACAGCTCGACGATGATCTCGGCCTTCTTGATCCAGCAAGAGAGACGGAGAGGTAGAAGAGTTCTCCGGTAGCGTGACGGCGCTCCGGAGGTTGGTGATGATCTCGTCTCAGCAGGGCTCCGCCCGAGCTCCGCAGAAACGCGATCTAGAGGTAAAACCGTGGAGATATGTGGTCGGGCTGCTGTGGCAAAGTTGTCTCAAATCAGCCCTAAAACCACACTATATATAGGAGGAGGAAGGGGGAGCCTTGCCTTGGGGTCCAAGGACTCCCAAGGGGTCGGCCGAACCAAAGGGGGAAGGTCTCCCCCCCCAAACGGAGTCCTACTTGGTTTGGAAGGTGGAGTCGTTCTTCCCTTTCCCACCTCTTCTTTTTTTCCTTTTCTCTTTGATTTTTCTTCCAATGCGCATAGGGCTCTTTTGGGCTGTCCCACCAGCCCACTAAGGGCTGGTGCGCCACCCTCAATGCCTATGGGCTTCCCCGGGGTGGGTTGCCCCCCCGGTGAACTCCCGGAACCCATTCGTCATTCCCGGTACAATCCCGGTAACTCCGAAAACCTTCCGGTAGTCAAATGAGGTCATCCTATATATCAATCTTTGTTTCCGGATCATTCCGCAAACCCTCGTGACGTCCGTGATCTCATCCGGAATTCCGAACAACATTCGGTAACCAACCATATAACTCAAATACGCATAAAACAACGTCGAACCTTAAGTGTGTAGACCCTGCGGGTTCGAGAACTATGTAGACATGACCCGAGAGACTCCTCGGTCAATATCCAATAGCGGGACCTGGATGCTCATATTGGATCCTACATATTCTACGAAGATCTTATCGTTTGAACCTCAGTGCCAAGGATTCATATAATCCCGTATGTCATTCCCTTTGTCCTTCGGTATGTTACTTGCCCGAGATTCGATCATCAGTATCCGTATACCTATTTCAATCTCGTTTACCGGCAAGTCTCTTTACTCGTTCCATAATACAAGATCCCGCAACTTACACTATGTCACATTGCTTGCAAGGCTTGTGTGTGATGTTGTATTACCGAGTGGGCCCCGAGATACCTCTCCGTCACACGGAGTGACAAATCCCAGTCTCGATCCATACTAACTCAACGAACACCTTCGAAGATACATGTAGAGCATCTTTATAGTCACCCAGTTACGTTGCGACGTTTGATACACACAAAGCATCCCTCCGGTGTCCGTGAGTTATATGATCTCATGGTCATAGGAACAAATACTTGACACGCAGAAAACAGTAGCAACAAAATGACACGATCAACATGCTATGTCTATTAGTTTGGGTCTAGTCCATCACATGATTCTCCTAATGATGTGATCCCGTTATCAAGTGACAACACTTGCCTATGGCCAGGAAACCTTGAACATCTTTGATCAACGAGCTAGTCAACTAGAGGCTTACTAGGGACAGTGTTTTGTCTATGTATCCACACAAGTATTGTGTTTCCAATCAATACAATTATAGCATGGATAATTAGCGATTATCATGAACTAAGAAATATAATAATAACTAATTTATTATTGCCTCTAGGGCATATTTCCAACAATTAGCCCACAGAATAAATTGACTGTATAGCTGAATCAAAAAGGCAGGAATATATGAACCGGAACATAGCAATTCCACTCGAACAATATAGTAAGAATGCTTCCTCAAAGTGACGGTCGACAAAATTCTGATTAAGACCACTTGCAAACAAGTATGAGCTAGAACTGCTCGAAACAAACATATGATCGAGATTTCATCCGATATCTTTGTGGATAAGATCGCACGGGCTCGAATTTACAGTAGCCATCCTCTGCAAGGTAGTGCACATGACTTATGAAGTATCCTCGAGTCGTAGCGAGCTACAATGACTCTTTAAGACACAACGAGAACCGTTGTAAGACGACCGTGAACAAACACACCCACTGAATATCAAACCCCAACCTCACATCATGCATCTGTAGGAAGATTGTCATATAAGTTACTACTTGATATCCCACCTATGAATTCCCGAAATATCTAGTCATGCAATCTGGTACACGGATACAAGGATTAATATTCACACAACTCCTATACTAACCTGTCCACTGTATCACATCCATCAACACATAACCAGAATCTCGGACCTTCATCTACAACAGAACCTCGTGATCACAATGATACAAAGTATGGTAGTACTCTCGAACAATCTGCACCAGTACTGGAGACACCGGGGTTATCTCGCCACTACTAGTATTGAAGAAATTACGAACATCCTTCGTTCTAAGATACTCAGAAATCTAAATGATGGCGATGTGCGCAAGAATCCCCTGGAGCTGAACTCCTTAGAAGAAATCAAGGCAGACAGGAGGCACCAAGACAGAACTCCGTCACATCGATATCATATAGATTTCACGAATACCCGCGTGATCCTAAATCTTTTTTGAGCGAGAAGAGGAGTAGAATTAAGATTTCCTAAGTTAGGAACCTCGCCAGAGCATGGAAGAGGAGAAAAAAAGAATCCTACTCTCCGATATAACTAAGACTCAAAACATTTTAATAGACTCGACTCGACCAAGTACGATCACCCAAAGGCTCCTATGGTCGTAAAGCTCTGATTTCCAACTTGTATCGACTAAGATGCGGTCCTTTCCGGTTTAGGGGAACGAGGCCCCAAACTGGGAAGAAGCGCATTTAAGCGTTTCGCAAGCACTGTAACATAGCACATACATAGTAATAGAATGACAATTAGGGATTCAACTGTCATCTCATAAATAATATCAGAGTTTACATCACGCATTTATTCAAACAAGGTAGTTCCACTACGGACTACATAACATGAGAAAATACTATGCTACCCTGCATGCTTGCCCACGATCACGAGCACGCCTCAGTCTTCTGGATAGTTCACGTACAAGCGGTCATTCTGCTCATCGGACTGCCACGACAGCTGCGTGCCGTTGGGATCACCTGTGTCGGGCGTACCTGTACCTGTTGGTGTGTTGAAGTAATCTGTGAGCCACGGGGACTCAGCAATCTATGACCTCGGTGCCAGAACTAGTTAAGTTATTAGGTAAGGAAGGTTCAATGTTTAGGTTGCAGCATCCTAAGCATTTATGGTGGCTAACTTACGTAGAACACGTATTGAAGGTGGTCTATACTAGCGATCGATGACTAGCTGATCAATAAGTGATCCTGATCACCTACTTATGTCAATCATAACCCCACCGTGTTACCGATCGAAGAGAGATCTTCGAAGGGGACAATCACGGTTACGCACATAGTTGGAAACTTTATTAGATTATATTCAAGTTATCTATAACCGGATGTTAACAAATATTCCAAGTTGCCGCATAACCGCGGGCACGGCTTTCCGAAAGATTAAACCCTGCAGGGGTGCTCCAACTAGTCCATCACAAACGGTCATGGGCTGCAAAGTAATCCTCTATCACGAATCTCGTGATCCCAGAGGAAAACCTCAACTCTGGGGAGAACCAAAGCTTCACCGGGATTCCTATACGCAAGATATATCGCTAAGGTAAGACAAGACTAGCAGGACCTCCCGATGTGACGACGACCCTGATAAGACCGCGTATCTCAGTCTCAGGACATGCTGGATGAGCACAGCGTACGGTAGCCTGATAGACATCTCCCGAGTTGCCCCTGGTTGGCCCCGCACACGCCTCTAGTGTGGACCAACACTCATGAGGAGCACTGGTCCGGGTTGTTGATTAATTCCTTGGGGTAGCTATTCCCTATGCAGATTATTATTAAGTGATTAGCAAATTAACACCAAAGTTGGGTCTTGCCGAACAAGTCTTAACACTACACGATTTATCAAGGGGGTCCCCGTAACAAGCCCGAACGTGTTAGGAGCAATCATTTATGGAATCAAACACCGGTAGCCGGTAACTATGGCGGCAATAACGGAACAAATCACCCGGCAAAAGGCTAGGCCTTCCGTTACTTACCAAGTACATAGTTGCATTAATTAAATATATAACATATTAACATAATGATATCAAACTCATGTTATCACATGAGACAATTGCACCTGCAACTAGCAATGCTAACATTAGTAGCTGAGCAAGCCTACTTAGCCAGTCAAGATTTGCTAGGAAGGGATAAGTGTTTGGGTTTCATGGCAAAATCAGGAGGGATTTATTTCAGTGGTAGGCAGCAAGCAAATGACGAAGAAACGTGAAGCTAGCATAACAAGTCTAGAGATGGAATCAAGGTCATATCATCTTGCATGTGATGTCCTCAGCTTGGAACTGCTCTTGTTTGTCCTGCACGTACTCTCCCGGATCCATGTACTCGTTCTCCGATCCTGGTGCTACCCAACATAAAAATAGCATCCAATGAACAACATCACTTCAATATGCAACAAGCACATGATGCATGAGATGAAAATGAACATGCACCTCTATTCTACTCACTTGCACATGCATGAGAAGGTAATACTAGTTCCTGGACAGAATTGCACTCAAAGCTATCTTTACATGCATGAGTATGGCATGAACATATGCGTCACGCGAAAACGATGCAAAAACATATAAAGAACATTACGAACGGAGCTACGGATCAACCGGAAACACCGAAACAAGAAATGGAGTCCTACGGATCAAATCCAACACAACACACTCCAATGGCATACTTGTGGTACTCCCAGGTTGCCAAGACATAACACAAACAAGTTTGGATGGTGTGGTGCAAAGAATATCACCACACCATCAACTATGCACTCACAAGCATCAAAACATCAAAACTATACAATCTGCCATAAGCAGCATCATAGCAGTTTGACGGCTACATGCAAAGCACCTACATCCACCCAAATAGGTCAAATAGGATATGTGGAAGAAGCTATTCATAAGCTCTACAAGCTTGAGCAAAAAAATATAATACAAAGGAGTTTCACACAGAAAATTCTACAGCTGCTAACTTGGACAAAAATATCAGTTTTCACGGACTTTGTGAAAATTCCAGATTCTCACTAGCTGCTTATGCTCTGAAGCATTTTGATAGCACCCAAAACAATATCTACACGACTCCAAATGGAATGAAAATTGACAGAGAGCTAGACAAACACAAAAGCTACAACTTTCCAGTTGATAGAAAGGGCTGATTCCCAACACATGGAGTTCTACAAGCACAACAACAGGAGAAGAAATCTGGAATTTCAGCCACATGCCTACTTTGACTAGGCACAACTTGCACACATGAACTCCTAAGCTTGAAACAAAACCAACATGCTATAGAGGGGTTCACCCTCTACTGCCACAACAAAGAATCAACCTCTTGGGATCATTGTTGGAAATATGCCCTAGAGGCAATAATAAAATGGTTATTATCATATTTCCTTGTTCATGATAATCCTCTATTGTTCATGCTATAAGTGTATTAACAGGAAACAGTAATACATGTGTGAATAAATAGATCACAATGTGTCCCTAGCAAGCCTCTAGTTGGATAGCTCGTTAGTTAATAGATGATCATGGTTTCCTGGTCATGGGCATTAGATGTCATTGATAACGGGATCACATCATTAGGAGAATCATGTGATGGACAAGACCCAATCCTAAGCATATCACTAGATCGTATTGTTCGTATGCTAAAGCTTTTCTAATGTCAAGTGTCTTTTCTTCGACCGTGAGACTGTGCAACTCCCGGATACCGTAGGAGTGCTTTGGGTGTATCAAACGTCACAACGTAATTGGGTGACTATAAAGGTGCACTACGGGTACCTCTGAAAGTGTCTGTTGGGTTGGTACGAATCAAGATCGGGATTTTTCACTCCGCGTGACGGAGAGGTATCTCTGGGCCCATTCGGTAGAACATCATCATGAGCTCAATGTGACTAAGGAGTTAGTCACACGATGACGTGCTATGGAACGAGTAAAGAGACTTATCGGTAACGAGATTGAACAAGGTATAGGTATACCGACGATCGAATCACTGGCAAGTTCTATACCGACAGACAAAGGGAATTGTATACGGGATTGATTGAATCCTTGACATCGTGGTTCATTCAATAAGATATTCGTGGAGAAAGTGGGAGCCACCATGGGTATCCAGACCCCGCTGATGGTTATTGGCTGGAGAGGTGTCTCGGTCATGTCTGCCTGTCTCCCGAACCCGTAGGGTCTACACACTTAAGGTTCGATGATGCTAGGGTTATAGGGAATTGTTGTACGAGGTCACCGAAAGTTGTTCGGAGTCCCGGATGAGATCCCCGACGTCACGAGGAGCTCCGAAATGGTCCAGAGGTAAAGATTGATATATAGGATGGATGGTTTTGGACACCGGAAATGTTTCGGGCGTCACAGGTAGTGTACCAGGACCACCGGGAATGGTCCCGGGATCCACCGGGAGGGGCCACCAGCCCCAAGAGGTAGCATGGGCCAAAAGAGGGAGGGCAACCAGCCCACAAGGAGGCCCAAGGCGCAAGAGGTGGAGAGGGGGGGAAACCCTAGGCGCTAGTGGGCCTAAGGCCCACCTAGGGGTGCGCCACACCCCTCCCCCTGCCCTGGCCGTCGCACCTCCCATCTGGGGGTTGCCGCACCACCTAGGGTGGGAACCCTAGGGGTGGCACTCCCCTCTCCTCCTCCTATATATAGTGGGCGTTTTGGGTCTGTTTTACACACAGTTTTCCCTCTCCCTCGGCGCAGCCCTGCCGCCTTCTTCCTCCTCTCCCACGGTGCTTGGCGAAGCCCTGCCGGAAGACCTCGTCTCTCCATCGACACCATTCCATCGTCCCGCCGGAGATATTCCCCAACCTCTCCCTCCTCCTTGCTGGATCAAGGTGCAGGAGACGTCACCGGGCTGCACGTGTGTTGAACGCGGACGTGCCGTGGTTCGGCACTAGATCGGAATCACACCGCGATCTAAATCGCCGCGAGTACGACTCCATCAACCGCATTCTAGCAACGCTTCCGCTTAGTGATCTTCAAAGGTATGAATATGCACTGACCCCTCTCTCGTTGCTGGTCTCTCCATAGGAAGATCTGAATATGCGTAGGAGTTCTATTGAATTTATGCTACGTTACCCAACAGTGGCATCCGAGCTAGGTTTTCTATGCGTAGATTCTATGCACAAGTAGAACACAAAAGGTTGTGGGCGATGATTTGTCAATTGCTCGCCTCTACTAGTCTTATTCTTTTCCGGCGGTATTGTGGGATGAAGCGGCCCGGACCGACATTACACGTACGCTTACGTGAGACTGGTTCCACCGAGAGACATGCACACCGTGCATAAAGGTGGCTAGCGGGTGTGTGTCTCTCCCACTCTAGTCGGATTGGATTTGATGAAAAGGGTCCTTATGATGGGTAAATAGCTTTGGCATATCATCGTTGTGGCTGTCACGTAGGTAAGAAAGCGTTCTTGCTAGAAACCCAAATCAGCCACGTAAAACTTGCAACAACAATTAGAGGACGTTTAACTTGTTTTTGCAGGGTTTGACATGTGATGTGATATGGCCAAAGTTGTGATGTTGCATGTATGATGTATGAGATGATCATGTTATTGTAATTGGTTTCACGACTTGCATGTCGATGAGTATGACAACCGACAGGAGCCATAGGAGTTGTCTTAATTTATTGTATGAGATGCAACGCCATGTGCTTACTACTTTTACTTCATTGTTAACGGTTAGCTATAGTAGTAGTGATAGTAGAAGTTGGCATGACGACTTCATGGAGACACGATGATGGAGATCATGGTGTCACGCCGGTGACAATGATGATTATGTGATGCCTGAAGATGGAGATCGAAAGAGCAAAGATGATAATGGCCATATCATGTCACTATACGATTGCATTGTGATATCTTATTGCTTAGAACGACGGTAGCATAATAAGATGATCTCTCTTAAAATATCGAGAACATATTCCCCTAAGTGTGCACCGTTGCGAAGGATCGTCGTTTTGAAGCACCACGTGATGATCGGGTGTGATAGATTCTAACGTTCGCATACAACGGGTGTAAGCCAGATTTACACATGCGAAACACCTAGGTTGACTCGACGAGCTTAGCATGTACAGACATGACCTCGAATACAAGAGACCGAAAGGTCGAACATGAGTCGTATGGTTGAATACGATCAGCATGAAGTTGCTCACCATGATGACTAGTCCGTCTCACGTGATGATCGGACACGGGTTAGTCAACATGGATCTTGTATCACTTACATGACTGGAGGGATGTCAATTTAAGTGAGAGTTCATACTTAATTTGATTAAATGAACTTAATTGTCATGAAATTAGTCTAAAAGTTGTCTTTATAAATATTGTAGATGGCCAACGTCAACCTCAATTTCAATGCATTCCTAGAGAAAAACAAGCTGAAAGATGATGGTAGCAACTATGCGGACTGGGTTCGCAACTTGAACCTCATCCTTGAAGAAGCTAAAAAGTCTTATGTCCTTGATGCGCCGCTAGGTGAGCCTCCCGCTCCCGCCGCAGCCCAGGACATTCTGAACGTCTGGCAAACGCGGAGTGATGACTACTCTCTGGTTAGGTGTGGCATGTTATACAGTTTGGAAACGGGGCTCCAAAGGCGTTTTGAGCAACACGGTGCATATGAGATGTTCGAAGAGCTGAAACTAGTTTTTCAAGCTCATGCCCGTGTCGAGAGATATGAAGTCTCCGACAAGTTCTTTAGCTGTAAGATGGAGGAGAACAGTTCTGTCAGTGAGCACATACTCAAAATGTCTGGGTTACATGGTCGTCTGACTTCACTTGGAGTCGAACTTCCGGATGATGCTATAATTGACAGAATCCTCCAGTCTCTCCCACCAAGCTACAAAGGTTTTGTGCTGAACTACAACATGCAAGGGATGGAGAAGACCATTCCCGAGTTGTACTCGATGCTCAAGTCTGCAGAAGTAGAAATCAAGAAAGAGCATCAAGTGTTGATGGTCAACAAGACCACTAGTTTCAAGAAGGGCAAGGGTAAGAAGAACTTCAAGAAAGATGGCAAAGCCATTGCCGCGCCTGGTAAGCCAGATGCCGGGAAGAAGAAAAAGAATGGACCCAAGCCTAAGACTGAGTACTTCTATTGCAAGGGAAAGGGTCACTGGAAGCGGAACTGCCCCAAGTACTTAGCGGACAAGAAGGCCGGCAATGTTAAAGGTATATGTGATATACATGTTATTGATATGTACCTTACCAGCGCTCGTAGTAGCTCCTGGGTATTTGATACCGGTGCTGTTGCTCACATTTGCAACTCAAAGCAGGAACTGCAGAATAAGCGGAGACTGGCCAAGGACGAGGTGACGATGCGCGTCGGGAATGGCTCCAAGGTCGATGTGATCGCCGTCGCCATGCTACCTCTACGTCTACCATCGGGATTAGTTTTAAACCTTAATAATTGTTATTTAGTACCAGCTTTGAGCATGAATATTGTATCAGGGTCTTGCTTAATGCGAGACGGCTACTCATTTAAGTCAGAGAATAATGATTGTTCTATTTATATGAGTGATATGTTTTATGGTCATGCTCCGTTGGTGAATGGTTTATTCTTGATGAATCTCGATCGTGATGTTACACATATTCATAGTGTTAGTACCTAAAGATGTAAAGTTGATAATGATAGTCCCACATACTTGTGGAACTGCCGCCTCGGTCATATCGGTGTTAAGCGCATGAAGAAGCTCCATACTGATGGACTGTTAGAGTCTCTGGACTTTGAATCATTTGACACATGCAAACCGTGCCTCATGGGCAAGATGACAAAGACTCCATTCTTAGGAATAATGGAGAGAGCGACCGACCTATTGGAAATAATACATACTGATGTGTGTGGTCCAATGAATGTTGAAGCTCGCGGTGGCTATCATTATGTTCTCACTCTCACCGATGATTTGAGTAGGTATGGGTATATCTACTTGATGAAGCACAAATTTGAGACGTTTGAAAAGTTCAAGGAATTTCAGAGTGAGGTCGAGAATCAACGTGACAAAAAAATTAAGTGTCTATGATCTGATCGTGGAGGAGAATATTTGAGTCACGAGTTTGGAACACACCTAAGGAAGTGTGGAATCGTTTCACAACTGACGCCGCCTGGCACACCGCAATGCAACGGAGTGTCTGAACGTCGTAATCGCACTTTATTAGATATGGTACGATCTATGATGTCTCTTACCGACTTACCGCTATCATTTTCGGGATACGCATTAGAAACTGCAGCATTCACTTTAAATAGGGCACCGTCTAAATCTGTTGAGACGACACCGTATGAACTGTGGTTTGGCAAGAAACCTAAGTTGTCGTTTCTTAAAGTTTGGGGCTGCGATGCTTATGTGAAGAAACTTCAACCAGAAAAACTTGAACCCAAAGCGTACAAATGTGTATTCATAGGATACCCTAAGGAAACTATTGGGTATACCTTCTATCTTAGATCCAAAGGTAAATCCTTTGTTGCCAAGAACGGATCCTTTCTAGAGAAAGAGTTTCTCTCGAAAAAAGTAAGTGGGAGGAAAGTAGAACTTGATGAGGTAATTACACCCCCTCTCGAATAGGAAAGTAACGCAGCAGGGGGAAATTGTTCCTGTGGCGCCTGCACCAACTGAAGAGGAAGATAATGATAATGATCATGAAGCTTCGGATTAAGTTACTACTGAACCGCGAAGGTCCACAAGGGCACGCTCCGCACCAGAGTGATATGGTGTGATGGAAATCATGTTGTTAGACAACAGCGAACGTTCGAACTATGAAGAAGCAATGGTGGGCCCGGATTCCAACAAATGGCTTGAAGCTATGAAATCCGAGATAGGATCCATGTATGGGAACAAAGTATGGACTTTGGTGGACTTGCCCGATGACCGGCGAGCCATAGAAAATAAATGGATCTTCAAGAAGAAGACTGATGCAAACGGTAATGTAACCGTTTATAAAGCTCGACTTGTCGCAAAGGGTTTTCGACAAATTCAAGGAATTGACTACGAAGAGACTTTCTCTCCCGTAGTGAAGCTGAAATCAGTCTGAATCATGTTAGCAATTTCCGCCTTCTATGATTATGAAATTTGGCAAATGGACGTCAAAACAGCGTTCCTTAACGGGAACCTTAAGGAAGAGTTGTATATGATGCAACCAGAAGGTTTTGTCAACCCTAAGGGTGCTAACAAAGTGTGCAAGCATCTCGGAGTTGGAACATTCGCTTTAATGAGGTGATTAAAGCGTTTGGGTTCATACAGGTTTATGGAGAAGCCTGTCTGTACAAGAAAGTGAGTGGGAGCTCTGTAGCTTTCCTCATACTGTAGTGGATAACATAATATTGATGGGGAATAATATAGAGATGTTGGAGAGCATAAAGGCCTATTTGAACAAGAGTTTTTCGATGAAGGACCTTGGAGAAGCTGCATACATATTAGGCATCAAGATCTATAGAGATAGATCGAGACGCCTCATAGGTCTTTCGCAAAGTACACACCTTGACAAGATATTAAAGAAGTTCAATATGGAAAACTCAAAGAAAGGGTTCTTGCCAGTTTTGCAAGGTATGAGATTGAATAAGACTCAGTCGCCGACCACGGCAGCAGATAGATAGAAGACAGACCTGATATAAACCTTGCCATCAGTTTGGTAGGGAGGTACCAAAGTGATCCCGGTATAGAACACTGGACAGCGGTCAGGAATATCCTTAAGTACCTGAAGAGGACTAAGGAGATGTTTCTCATTTATGGAGGTGACAAAGAACTCGTCGTAAAGGGTTACTCTAAGTCACAGACCGGATACGTATATGTTTTGAATGGTGGGGTGATACGCCTCAAACGTATCTATAATTTTTGATGGTTTCATGTTGTTATCTTGTCATGTTTGGATGTTTTATGTACCTTTTTTATCTTTTTTGGGACTAACTTATTAATTCAGTGCCAAGTGCCAGTTCCTGTTATTTCTGTGTTTTTGGCTCTTTTCAGATCTGATTTTGGAACGGAGTCCAAACGGAATAAAATCCCCGAAATGATTTTTTCTGGAACGAAAGAAGATCAGGGGGCTTGTGGGCCAAGCCAGGAGGGCTACAGGGAGCCCACAAGCCCCCACTCCGCCACCAGGGGGTGGCGGTGGGCAGGCTTGTGGCCTCCCTGGCGCCCCCCTAACCTAGATCTTGCGCCCGTATATTCCCTAAAATACAGAAAAAATCAAGGGATCCACGAAAATACTTTTCCGCCGCCACAAGCTTCCGTTTCCGCGAGATCTCATCTTGAGACCCTTCCTGGTGCCCTGCCGGAGGGGACTTTGGAGTTGGAGGGCTTCTACATCAACATCATCGCCCCTCCAATGACTCCTGAGTAGTTCACTTCAGACCTACGGGTCCGTAGTTAGTAGCTAGATGGCTTCTTCTCTCTCTTGGATCTTCAATAAAAAGTTCTCCATGATCTTCATGGAGAACTATCCGATGTAATCTTCTTTGGCGGTGTGTTTGTCGAGATCCGATGAGTTGTGGATTTGTGATCACATTATCTAAGATATATATTTGATTCTTTGCTGATTTCCTATTTGCATGATTTGATATCCTTGTAAGTCTCTCCGAGTCTTGAGTTTTGTTTGGCCAACTAGATCTATGATTCTTGCAATGGGAGAAGTGCTTGGTTTTGGGTTCTTACCGTGTGGTGACCTTTTCGAGTGATAGTAGGAGCAGCAAGGCACACATCGTGTAGTTTCCATCAAGGGTAACAAGGTGGGCTGTGTCGTAGATATGAGATTGTCCAGCTACATCATGTCGTCTTGCTTAAGGCGTTACTCTGTTCTTTTCGACTTAATACACTAGATGCATGTTAGATAGCGGTCGACGTGTGGAGTAATAGTAGTAGATGCAGAAAGTATCGGCCTACTTGTTTTGGACGTGATGCCTATAGATATAATCATTGCCATAGATGACGTCACGACTTTGCACGGTTCTATCAATTGCTCGACAGTAATTTGTTCACCCACCGTCTACTTGCTTTCATGAGAGAATCCACTAGTAAACACTATGGGCCCCGGGTCTATTCACGCCTATTGTTTCCACTTTCGCTTTTACTTTGCTTTGTTACTTTGTTGCTTTCAGTTCTCACTTGGCAAACAATCTATAAGGGATTGACAACCCCTTCATAGCGTTGGGAGCAAGCTTTTGTGTTTGTGCAAGCACTTGTGATACTCCTTCACTGGATCGATACCTTGGTTCTCAAAACTGAGGGAAATACTTACCACCGTTGTGCTACATCAGCCTTTCCGCTTCGAGGGAACACCAACGCAAGGCTCCAAGGCCACGGGGGAAATCCTTTGCATATTTGCCTAGGAAGTCCCTTAAGGCGTAGCCGTAGCAGAAGGATTCCTGGTGCCGTCGACACGCTTATTTCTGGCGCCATTGGAAGGTATTTTGTTGCAGTAGCAGAAGTATTTCTGGCTCCGTTGCCGGGAAGGAGAGATCTATCCAAGTAGGTCTCGCAAACTCATCTCTTGCATTTACTTTTTTGCCAGTTGCCTCTCGGTTTCCTCTCCCCCACTTCACATTTGCCGTTTTCGTTTGCCTTTTTCGTTTTCCTTTTATTTCGTTTGCCTTTTTCGTTCGCCCTTTTCTCTCGCTTGCTTTCTGTTCGCTTGTGTGCCATGTGCCTTCAATAGGCTTGCATCTTCACTTTCTGGAAATCCATTGATATGGATCCTCACCCACTTGTTAATCTCTTTAAGAGATCCACTTATGTGGAACCAATTGCTAGTGGGTTGAGTGCACTTGACTTTCTCTATGGAGTTTTGCTTGAGATACGTGAATCTGAAAATCGTGATGAAAAAATTTATGAAGTGATTCACGAGGGCTCCTTGAATGAAAAGCATGATTGCAGTGATTTCATTATAAACTCTATTAATGACAATCATGCTAAAAATATGCAAAACCCTAAGCTTGGGGATGCTAGTTTTTCTTTGTCCACTACTTGTTGCAATGATCGTGATTGGGGTGATGATCTTTCTTATGATCTTGAAAATTTGTTTAAGCCTCATGATGAATGTGATATTTGCAATAAGATTGAAAGTGGGTTTGGAAAAGTCATGACTTTAGATGATAATCCCACTATTTTTGAAGAGCGTCAACTTTGCATGCATGTGGATCACCAAAAGAATACCCTATGTGATAGTTACATTGTTGAATTCAAATATGATCCCACATGTAATTGCTATGAGAGAGGAAAATATTTTTGTAGAAACTTTCATGTTACCAAATAACCTCTCGTTATGTGGAGATTGCTATTGTCTCTTTCTTCTTCCTTGCATACGACAACTATTGGTTGCCTTGACAATCTGTTTTCCTATAAAATGCCTATACATAGGAAGTATGTTAGACTTAGATGTGATTTTCACAAGCTTTATGATGCTCTCGTTGTGCTTCAATTCTTGTCTTTTCTGTGAGCATCATTGATTTATCAATGCCTAGCTAAGGGCGTTAAACAATAGCACTTGTTGGGAGGCAACCCAACGAATCTATACTTTTTATTTCTGTTTTGTGGTTTCCACACTTTCATAATTCTTTTACTATTGTGTTTTTTGTGTTTTTTTTTTGCGTTTGTGCCAAGCAAAACCGTTATGATTAGTCTTGGGGATGATCATTTGGTCATGCTAGAAAAGACAGAAACTTTTTTCTCACGAAAAGAATTTTCATATTTTTTCTGTAAGACCTTTTGAGTTGATTCTTTTTGCTTATGATTACTACGCAACTTCTTCAGACTGTTGTAATTTTTCAGAATTTGTGAAGTACCAGAAGTATACGAAATATACATATTGCTACGGACTGGTCTGTTGTTAACCGATTCTGTTTTCTTGTTGTGTTGGTTGCTTATTTTGATGAAACTATGGATAGTATCGGGGGTATTAGCCATGGAAGATTGAAGATACAGTAACCCAACATCAACATAAGTAGAATTCAAGTTTTCTACAGTACCTAAGAAAGTGGTGGTTTGCTTTCTTATACTAATGTTATCACGAGTTTCGGTTTAAGTTTCGTGTTGTGAAGTTTTCAAGTTTTGGGTGAAGTTCTTATGGACAAAGAGATAAAGAGTGGCAAGAGCTCAAGCTCGGGGATGCCCAAGGAACCCCAAGATATTCAAGTATGACGTAAAAGCCTAACCTTGGGGATGCCCCAGGAAGGCATCCCCTCTCTCGTCTTCAATCCATCGGTAATGTTACTTGAGGCTATATTTTTATTCACCACATGTTATGTGTTTTTGCTTGGAGCGTCTTGTATCGTAGGAGTCTTTTTTTTGTGTCACAATCATCCTTGCTGCACACCTAGGGAGAGAGACATGCACTCACCATGATTTTGTCGAGCTTCACTTATATCCTTTGGTAGACAATTCAGCTCACATGTGCTTCACTTATATCTTTTGAGCTAGATACTTATGCTCTATGTGCTTCACTTATATCTTTTAGAGCACAGCGGTGCGTGGCTTTTTGGTTGATCTATGCTTTGAAAGTTGTCTCAAAAGGGGTAGTTATCCAAAGGGATACAAAAATTTCCACCTTCATGTGCATTGAATAGTTAGAGAAGTTTGATTCATCTCAATTAGTTTTGAGTTGTGGTTATGGTAATATTGAAGTCATGCTAGTAAGGTGTTGTGGTTCTAGAAATACTTGTGTTTAAGTTAGTGATTCTCGTAGCATGCACGTATGGTGAACCTCTATGTGATGAAGTCTGAGCATGATTAGTCTTTTGATTGTCATCCTTTGTGTGGCGGTCGGGATCGCGCAATGGTTAATACCTACAAACCCTTCCCCTAGGAGTATGCGTTGAATGCTTTGTTTCGATTACTAATAGAACTTTTGCAACAAGTATATGAGTTCTTCATGAGTAATGTTGAGTCCATGGTTTAGATGCACTTTCACCTTCCACCATCATTATCTTCTTAGTGTCGTGCAACTTTCGCCGGTGCACAAAACCCACCATTAGCCTCCCTCAAAACAGCCACCATACCTACCTACTATGGCTTTTTCAAAGCCATTCCGAGATATATTGCCACCCAACTACCACCCTGACATGTGCCACCACGTCTACATTGCCATTGCATGATCGTAAGATAGCTAGCATGATGTTTCCATTAATGTCTATGCCATGCTAGATCATTGTCACGGTACACGACCGAAGGCATTCCATATAGAGTCATCATTGCTCTAAGTTTTGAGATGAAAGTGTGATGATCATCATTGATGGAGCATTGTCCCATGTGAGGAAATAAAAGAGGCCAAAGATGCCCACCAAATAAAAATAAAATAAAATAAAAGAGGCCAAAGAGCCCACAAAAAATGAGAGAAAAAGAGAGAAGGGACAATGCTACCACTTTTCCACACTTGTGCATATTAAGCACCATGATCTTCATGATTGAGAGTCTCTCGTTTTGTCACCACCACATAGCTAGTGGGAAATTTTCGTTATATAACTTGGCTTGTATATTCCAATGATAGGCTTCCTCAAAATTGCCTTAGGTCTTCGTGAGCAAGCAAGTTGGATGCACACCCACTAGTTTTCCTTAAGAGCTTTCACATACTCTTAGCTCTAGTGCATCATTTGTATGGCAATCCCTACTCATTCGCACTGATATCTATTGATGAGCATCTCCACAGCTCATTGATATGCCTAGTTAATGTGACCATCTTCTCCTTGTTTTTTCTTGCAACCTCCACCACACTCTACACCATCTATAGTGCTAAAACCATGGCTCTCGCTCATGTATTGCGTGAGAGTTGATAAAGTTTGAGAAAGTAAAGGTGTGAAACAATTACTTGGCCAATACCAGGGTTGTGCATGATTTAAATTTGTTGTGCAACGATGATAGAGCATAGCCAGACTATATGCATTTGTAGGGATAACTTCTTTTGGCCTTGTTATTTTGAAACTTCATGATTACCTTGCTAGTTTGCTTGAATTATTATTCCTTCCACGTCAATAGAAAATTATTGTTTTGAATCTAATGGATCTGAACATTCACGTCACATAAGAGGAGTTACGAAGGACATCTATGCTAGGTAGCATGAAAGCATCAAAAATTCATTCTCTATCACTTCCCTACTCGAGGACGAGTAGGAGTTAAGCTTGGGGATGCTTGATACGTCTCAAACGTATCTATAATTTTTATGGTTTCATGTTGTTATCTTGTCATCTTTTGATCTTTATGTACTTTTTTATCTTTTTTGGGACTAACTTATTAATTCAGTGCCAAGTGCCAGTTCCTGTTTTTTGTGTGTTTTTGGCTCTTTTCAGATCTGATTTTGGAACAGAGTCCAAACGGAATAAAATCTCCGAAATGATTTTTCCCGAACGAAAGAAGATCAGGGGGCTTGTGGGCCAAGCCAGGAGGGCTACAGGGAGCCCACAAGATCCCACTCCGCCACCAGGGGGCGGCAGTGGGCAGGCTTGTGGCCTCCCTGGCGCCCCCTGACCTAGATCTTGTTCCTATATATTCCCTAAAATACAACAAAAAATTAGGGGATCCATGAAAATACTTTTCCGCTGCCGCAATCTACCGTTTCCGCGAGATCTCATCCGGAGACCCTTCCCGGTGCCCTGCCGGAGGGGACTTTGGAGTTGGAGGGCTTCTACATCAACATCATCGCCCCTCCAATGACTCATGAGTAGTTCACTTCAGACCTACGGGTCCGTAGTTAGTAGCTAGATGGCTTCTTCTCTCTCTTGGATCTTCATTACAAAGTTCTCCATGATCTTCATGGAGATCTATCCGATGTAATCTTCTTTGGTGGTGTGTTTGTCGAGATCCGATGAATTGTGGATTTGTGATCAGATTATCTATGATATATATTTGAGTCTTTGCTGATTTCTTATTTGCATGATTTGATATCCTTGTAAGTCTCTCTGAGTCTTGGGTTTTGTTTGGCCAACTAGATCTATGATTCTTGCAATGGGAGAAGTGCTTGGTTTTGGGTTCTTACCGAGTGGTGACCTTTCCCAGTGACAGTAGGGGCAGCAAGGCACACATCGTGTAGTTGCCATCAAGGGTAACAAGGTGGGCTATGTCGTAGATATGAGATTGTCCATCTACATCATGTCATCTTTCTTAAGGCGTTACTCTGTTCTTTTGGACTTAATACACTAGATGCATGCTGGAGAGCGGTCGACGTGTGGAGTAATAGTAGTAGATGCAGAAAGTATCGGTCTACTTGTTTTCGACGTGATGCCTATAGATATAATAATTGCCATAGATGATGTCCCGACTTTGCGCGGTTCTATCAATTGCTCGATAGTAATTTGTTCACCCACCGTCTACTTGCTTTCATGAGAGAAGCCACTAGTAAACACTACGGCCCCCGAGTCTATTCACGCCTATCGTTTCCACTTTCGCTTTTACTTCGCTTTGTTACTTTGTTGCTTTGAGTTCTCACTTGGCAAACAATCTATAAGGGATTGACAACCCCTTCATAGCGTTGGGAGTAAGCTTTTGTGTTTGTGCAGGCACTTGTGATACTCCTTCACTAGATCGATACCTTGGTTCTCAAAACTAAGGGAAATACTTACCACCGCTGCGCTACATCACCCTTTCCGCTTCGAGGGAACACCAACGCAAGGCTCCAAGGCCGCGGGGAAAATCCTTTGCATATTTGCGTAGGAAGTCCCTTAAGGCGTTGCCGTAGCAGAAGGATTCCTGGTGCCGTCGACACGCTTATTTCTGGCGCCATTGGAAGGTCTTTTATTGCAGTAGCATGGGTCAGTGAGCTGGTGCAGCAGCAGGCAAGAAGTCGTGGCAGTGTCTACATGTGAAGCGGAGTACATAGCTGCTTTAGAAGCGGCTCATGAAGGAATTTGGATGAAGGAGCTCATCACCGACCTTGGAGTGGTTCCAAGCGCGTGGGGTCCAATGACACTCTCCTGTGATAACACTGAGGCCATTGCCATAGCCAAGGAGCCCAGGTTTCACTGTAAGACGAAGCACATCAAACGCCGCTACAACTCCATCCAGGACCATGTCCAGAGTGGAGTAATAGAGATTTCTAAAGTACATACGGATCTGAATGTTGCAGACCCGTTGACAAAACCTCTTCCACGAGCAAAACATGATCAACACCATAATGCTATGGGTGTTCGATACATCACAATGTAACTAGATTATTGACTCTAGCGCAAATGGGAGACTGTTGGAAATATGCCCTAGAGGCAATAATAAAATGGTTATTATCATATTTCCTTGTTCATGATAATCGTCTATTGTTCATGTTATAATTGTATTAACAGGAAACAGTAATACATGTGTGAATAAATAGATCACAATGTGTCCCTAGCAAGCCTCTAGTTGACTAGCTCGTTAGTCAATAGATGATCATGGTTTCCTAGTCATGGGCATTAGATGTCATTCATAACGGGATCACATCATTAGGAGAATGATGTGATGGACAAGACCCAATCCTAAGCATAGCACTAGATCGTATTGTTCGTATGCTAAAGCTTTTCTAGTGTCAAGTGTCTTTTCCTTCGACTGTGAGATTGTGCAACTCCCGGATACCGTAGGAGTGCTTTGGGTGTATCAGACGTCACAACATAACTGGGTGACTATAAAGGTGCACTATGGGTACCTCTGAAAGTGTGTGTTGGGTTGGTACGAATCGAGATCGGGATTTGTCACTCCACGTGACGAAGAGGTATCTCTAGGCCCACTTGGTAAAACATCATCATGAGCTCAGTGTGACTAAGGAGTTAGTCACATGATGACATGCTACGGAACGAGTAAAGAGACTTACCAGTAACGAGATTGAACAAGGTATAGGTATACCGATGATCGAATCTCGGGGAAGTTCTATACCGACAGACAAAGGGAATTGTATATGGGATTGATTGAATCCTTGACATCGTGGTTCATTCGATAATATCTTCATGGAGAAAGTGGGAGCCACCATGGGTATCCAGACCGCGCTGATGGTTATTCGTCGGAGAGGTGTCTCGGCCATGTCTGCGTGTCTCCCGAACCCGTAGGGTCTACACACTTAAGGTTCGATGACGCTAGGGTTATAGGGAATTGTTGTACGAGGTCACCGAAACTTGTTCGGAGTCCCGGATGAGATCCCGGATGTCACGAGGAGCTCCGGAATGGTCCAAAGGTAAAGATTGATATATAGGATGGATGGTTTTGGACACCGGAAACGTTTCGGGCGTGACCGGTAATGTACCGGGACCACCGGGAATGGTCCCAGGGTCCACCGGGAGGGGCCACCAGCCCGAAGAGGTAGCATGGGTAAAAAGAGGGAGGGCAACCAGCCCAAAGTGGGCTGGTGCGCCTTCCACAAGGAGGCCCAACGCACAGGAGGTTGGAGAGGGGGGAAACCCTAGGCGCCGGTGGGCCTAAGGACCACCTAGGGGTGCGCCACACCCCTCCCCCTGCCCTGGCCGCTGCACCTCCCATCTGGGGGGGCTGCCACACCACCTAGGGTGGGAATCCTAGGGGTGGCACCCCCCTCCCCTCCTCCTATATATAGTGGGGGTTTTGGGGCTGTTTTACACACAGTTTTCCCTCTCCCTCGGCGCAGCCCTGCCCCCCTTCTTCCTCCTCTCCCATGGTGCTTGGCGAAGCCCTGCCGGGACACCTCGTCTCTCCATCGACACCACGCCGTCGTGATGCTGGAGATCTTCCCCAACCTCTCCCTCCTCCTTGCAGGATCAAGGTGCAGGAGACGTCACGGGGCTGCACGTTTGTTGAACACGGAGGTGCCGTGGTTCGGCACTAGATCGGAATCACACCGCGATCTGAATCGTCGCGAGTACGACTCCATCAACCGCGTTCTAGCAACGCTTCCGCTTAGCGATCTTCAAAGGTATGAAGATGCACTCACCCCTCTCTCGTTGCTGGTCTCTCCATAGGAAGATCTGAATATGCGTAGGAATTTTTTAGAATTTATGCTACGTTACCCAACAATCATCACATCACATAGAACCAAGCTCTAAACGTTGAACAAAATAGAAATATGACATTCCCAGAAATTGTTCCAAAGTGGAATCTCATCCCACCATTGGATTTCTGGGAGATTCTACCCCAAAAACATATATAATACATAGGCACTTGCATAGAATAATTGGGCAGAAAGCTAAGAAGGAAATTTACATGGAATCACATAGAGATGAATAGTGCATCATCACATGTGCTTCCACTAGCTCATCACTTATACATGATCTTGCACATGTCCACAATACCAATGGTGCACATGAGGGGTATACCTCATACTCATGTGCCTTAGCACACCACACACACTACATACATCAAGCACCACATATAATAACACCTACCATGCTAGATATCGCATACACCTCTTAGCTTCACTCACATGTGCACTTGTACACCTACACAAATAAACTTGCATAAGTGCTTATCAAGGTACTCATGCCTTGGGCATGGGTGTGACACACACACACATGCTCACACACACACATGGTATGTGGGGGGGACCCACACACACACATAAACCACACTTGCACAAGCTAGTGTTTAAGCTCAACTCTCATACACATGATTTACAACCCACATATACCTCATGATATGCATCTACACATACATCCCTAGTGCATGCACACACATACTAATTTGCACACCCCCCATAAACACACACACATATAGGCTAGCTCACAAATACACTTGCACTCAAACCTACACATGCATATGTACACATGCAACAACTCCACATGCATGCAATTAACTAGGCAACCTGCTGGAATAAATCTAGCAACCAAACCTTGCCTGACAAGCAACTGCAACACAATATAGCAAGCAATAGTACACAACAAAAGAAATGCAAGAAAAAAAGGAATGGGGAGATTCGAACCCAGGATCTCCTGGTTCGCCAACACACAAGCCACCACTCTGCTATTGCGCATACACTTGACATGAACAGAGAAGACAAGCAGGCTAAGCTACTCTCTGCACTACTGTGCTACTGTGCCGAATAAACTGCAAAAAAGGGGGGTGGCACGCTGTGGGACTCGAACCAAGCACCACTTGAACAACACCACACGACACCTACCACTACGCTACGATTCGATACTTGACACTACAGGGGGGATCCTACAAGGTAAACTACCAAGACAACATGGTCGCCCTGCTCTTCCATGCACAGAGAGACGTCGACAGAGATGTTGCCGGAGCATGGTCGCCTACCCTACTGCTGCTCTACGCCACGGGAAGCATCTCTACACTACTGCTGCGAGGAAAGCCCCTGCTCTGCTACTGAGCACACCACACATCATCTACACAAGCAACAACACCTGGCCTTCGTGCCATCTCTTAACAAAGAGGCACGTCCTCGATTCTTGGCCACATATACAGAGGGGGAAGGGAGGAGAGGTTGGGCTCACCTAGGGAAGAAGAAGAGGTCGCCGATCGGGGAAGAGGCCTGAAGAGGGACCAGACGACGATCTAAAGAAGTTGTAGCCGAACTGTCGCCGAACCGAAGCAGAGACGGGGCCGCCGGGAACACGCCGAAGAGGAGGAGATTCCCGTCGGTGTGGTTGCTCCCCGGCCTCACCGAGGACGGGAATGGAGCGCGGGCATCCTCCCCGAGCTCCCTAACATGGTGGCTGGCGTCGGAGACGATGCAAGCACGGTGGACGACGGCAACGCACTTCTCTCGCTCTGCTACCTACTCTATGGAGAGATCTTACCTGGGGAGGTGAAGTAGAGAGAGGTGGCGGCGATAGGAGGGGATGGAGGAACCCTAGGCCAAGGGGGCACGGACGCCAAGGCTATATGGGGGGCCGCGGATGGGATGGACGGCATCAAACCTCTCGGTCTCTCTCTGCAGTCTGACGGAAAGCAGCACATGGCAACGACGGCGTCAGGAAGAAGGAGGTCGCGCTAGGTGGGTTGCCGCGGGGATACATAGAGGGAGTACTAGGCCTCGGGACGGAGAAGAGAGGCCCAGCTCGCGCGTGAGAGGAGGAAGAACCCACTAGGGTTTCTTAATTTAAAACAAACAGAGAAGGAAAATAAAAACCTAGGAAAATTTGATGCTGCTAAAAATAAAGCAAACATACTCCTGGTCATAAGGAATTATGACCTAATTAATAAAAATAGAAAAGGGATTTTTGGGGCAAGTAAATATTTACAAAACAGCATTGATGGATCTGTTTTGTATTTATTTGCACCACTAGAACACAACCTCAAATCACTAAATGCATATCATCACACCCACCACAAAACATACTAAAACATGGGCATTTTAGAAATAGGAATGGAACAAGTAAATATTGGGCTTGAGATACAAGAGAGGAAGAAGGATTTAAAACCTCATTAAAATCCACAAGCTTCCTACTTACAACCAACAGTACTCCACATCATCTCACCTAGCAACACCTAACAACACACATCACATATGATATCACACCACATACATATGATCACAAGGCAACAACACAAAGACATGGATGAATGGAATGGATGCATGCATGCAAAGGAAAGACAAGGTGACACATGAAATGACACATGCATGAGCTCTCATATGAATGACAAGATGGACCCACATAGAGAAGGTTCCAAATATGGCAAGTTACACTCTTGGGGCATTACAGATAGGGAGGGGGGCGCCCCCTTTAGGGTTCCCACCCCCAAAGGGTGCGGCAGCCCCATCTAGGGCTGGTGGTGACGGCTAGCGCAAGAGAGAGGGGGTGGCGCACCCCAGCCCCTCTGCACTAGGGTTTCCCCCTTCCCTCTCTTGTGGCGCCTTGGGCCTAGGTGGGACACGCACCAGCCACTCTGGGCTGGTTCCCGTCCACCTTTTGGCCCATGCTAGCCTTTGGGGCTGGTGGCCCATCTCGGTGGACCCCCAAAACCCTTTCGGTGGTCCCGGTACATTACCGGTGTCGCCCGAAACAATTCCGACGACCAAATCCTCACTTCCTATATATCATTCTTTACCTTCGGACTATTTCGGAGCTACTCGTGACGTCCTGGATCTCATGCGGGACTCCGAACAACCTTCGGTAAGCTCGTATAACAATTCCCTATAACCCTAGCGTCATCGAACCTTAAGTGTGTAGACCCTACGGGTTCGGGAGGCATGCAGACATGACCGGGACACCTCTCCGGCCAATAACCATCAGCGGGGTCTGGATACCCATGGTGGCTCCCGCATGTTCCATGATGATCTCATCGGATGAACCACGATGTCAAGGATTCAATCAATCCCGTATACAGTTCCCTTTGTCTAGCGGTATAGAACTAGCCCGAGATTTGATCGTCGGTATCCCCATACCTTGTTCAATCTTGGTGCCGGCAAGTCTCTTTACTCGTTCCCTAGCACATCATCCCGTGACTAACTCCTTAGTGACATTGAGCTCATTATGATGATGTTCTACCGAGTGGGCCCAGAGATACCTCTCCGTCACACTGAGTGACAAATCCGGATCTCGATTCGTACCAACCGAACAGATACTTTCGGAGATACCCGTAGTGCACCTTTATAGTCACCCAGTTACGTTGTGACGTTTGATACACCCAAAGCACTCCTACGGTATCCGGGAGTTGCACAATCTCATGGTCGAAGGAAAAGATACTTGACAATAGAAAAGCTTTAGCATACGAATAACACGATGTAGTGCTATGCTTAGGATTAGGTCTTGTCCATCACATATTTCTCCTAATGATGTGATCCCGTTATCAATGACATCCAATGTCCATGATCAGGAAACCCTGATCATCTATTGATCAACGAGCTAGCCAACTAGAGGCTTGCTAGGGACACCTTGTGATCTATTTATCCACACATGTATTACTGTTTCATGTTAATACATTTATAGCATGAACAATAGACGATTATCATGAACAAGGAAATATGGTAAAAACCATTTTATTATTGCCTCTAGGGCATATTTCCAACAAACGGTTGTGAAACTTTTAGATCTGTGTGTGCTTTACAAATCTTTATGTCATCTTATAGATGGTGGTACTACGTGCTATTCAGAAATACTCCAAATATCTACTCTACTATATGAATCCATTTTACTACTCATAGTTATTCAGATTAGTGTCAAAGCTTGCATCGACGTAACCCTTTATGACGAACTCTTCAACCACCTCCATAATCGAGAAAAATTCCTTAGTCCATTAGTTACTAAGAATAACTTTGACCACTATTCAGTGATTCAATCTTGAATCACTCTCTGTACCTCTTAATAGACTTGTGACAAGGCACACATCACGTGTGGTACACAGCATGGCATAGTATAGAGTCTACGACTAAGGCATTGGGGACGACCTTCGTCCTTTCTCTTTCTTCTGCCGTGGTCGGGCTTTTGAGTCTTACTCAAATTCACACCTTACAACACAGCCAAGAACTCCTTCTTTGCTGATCTATTTTGAACTCTTTCAAAAACTTGTCAAGGCATGTATTTCATTTTAAAGTTCTGTTTAGCATTTTGATCTATCTCCATAGATCTTGATGCTCAATGTTCAATTAGCTCTATCCAGGTCTTCCTTTGAAAAAACCCCTTTCAAACAACCTTTATGCTTTACAGAAATCATACATTACTTCTGATCACCAATATGTCAACCACATATACTTATCAGAGATTCTATAGTGCTCCCACTCACTTCTTTGGAAATACAAGTTTCTCGTAAACCTTGTACAAACCCAAAATCATTCATCATCTCATCAAAGTGTATATTCCAACTCCGAGATGCTTGCACCAGTCCATTGAAGGATCGCTGGAGCTTGCATACTTGTTAGTATCCTTAGGATCGACAAAACCTTCTGGTTGTATCACATACAACCTTTCCTCAAGGAAACCGTCGAGTAAACAATGTTTTGACATCCTATGTGCAATATTTCATAAATAATGCAACAGCTACTAACATAATTCCAACAGACTTTTAGCATCGCTATGAGTGAGAAAGTCTCATCATAGTCAACTCTTTGATCTTGTCAGAAACATCTTTGCGACAAGTCGAGCTTTTCTTAATGGTGAATAGTCACCATCATTGTTTGTATTCCTTTTAAAGATCCATCTTTACTTAATAGTCCTACGACCATCAAGTAGTTCTCCCAAAGTATACACTTTGTTTTCATACATGCATCCTCTCTCGGATTTCATGGCCTCCAGCCATTTGTCGGAATCCGTACCCACCATCGCTTCTCCATAGCTCGTAGGTTCATTGTTGTTCAACAATATGACCTCCAAGACAGGGTTACTGTACCACTCTGTAGTAGCACGCGACCTTGTTGACCTACGAGTTTGTAGTAACTTGATCTGAAGCTCTAATGATCACCATCATCAGCTTCCACTTCAATTGGTGTAGGCGCCACAGGAACATCTTCCTGCGCCCTGCTACACACTAGTTGAAGTGACGGTTCACTAACCTCATCAAGTTCCACCAACCTCCCACTCAATTCTTTTGAGAGAAACTTTTGCTTCCGGATCTGAGATAGGAGATGTATCCAACTGTTTTGGATATCCTATGAAGATGCATTTATTCGCTTTGGTTCTAGCTTATCAGACTGAGACTTTTTCATATAAGCGTCGCAACCCCAAACTTTCAAGAAACGACAGCTCAGGTTTCGCCAAACCATAGTTCATTATGTGTCATCTCAACGGAAATATGCGGTGCCCTATTTAAAGTGAATGCGGTTGTCTCTAATGCATAACCCATAAGTGATAGTGGTATTTCGATAAGAGACATCATAGTATGTGCTATATCCAATAGGGCGCGGCTATGACATTTAGACACATCATTACACTATGGTGTTCCAGGTGGCATGAACTGCAAAACAATTTCCACATTGTCTTAACCGCGTACCAAAAACTCGTAACTCAGATATTCATCTCTATGATCATATCGTAGACAGTTTATCCTCTTGTCACGACGATTTTCACTCTGAAATAGCGTTGAACTTTTCAATATTTTAGACTTGTGATTCATCAAGTAAATACTCCTGTATCTACTCAAATCGTCAGTGAAGTAAGAACATAACGATATCCACTGCATGCCTCAGCACTCATTGGACTGCACACATCAAAATGCATTACTTCCAACAAGTCACTTTCTTGTTCCATGTGGTATGATTTTGCATGTCTCAAGTGATTCAAAATCAAGTGAAGCCAAACGATCCATCTGCATGGAGTTTCTTCTTGCGTTAATACCAATAAGTATGGTTTGCGTGCCTCAAACGTTTCAAAAATGAGTGAGTACAAAGATCCATTAGCATGGAGCTTCTTCATGCATTTTATACCGTCATGACTCAAGCGGCAATGCCATAAGTAAGTCGTACTATCATTACTACTTTGTATCTTTTGGCATCAATATTATGAACACATGTAACACTACAATTGAGATTCAATAAACCATCGAAGGTAATTATTCAGGCAAATAGAATAACCATTATTCTCTTTAAATGAATAACCATATTGCAATAAACATTATCCAATCATGTTCATGCTCAACTCAAACACCAAATAACAATTATTTAGGTTTAACACCAATCCCGATGGTAGAGGGAGCGTGCGATGTTTGATCATATCAACTTTGGAGACACTTCCAACACTTATCGTCACCTCGCCTTTAGCTAGTCTCCGTTTATTCTATAGCTTTCATTTCGAGTTACTAATCACTTAGGAACCGAACCGGTATCCAATACCCTCGTGCTACTAGGAGTACTAGTAAAGTACACATCAATATCATGTATACCAAATATACTTCTGTCGACTTTGCCAGTCTTCTTATCTACCAAGTATCTAGGGTAGCTCGGCCTCAGTGACTGTTCCCCTCATAACAGAAGCACTCAGTCTCGGGTTTGGGTTCAATCTTGGGTTTCTTCATTAGAGCAGCAACTGTTTTGCCGTTTCATGAAGTATCCCTCTAGCCCTTGCCCTTCTTGAAACTAGTGGTTTTAATAACCATCAACAATTGATGCTCCTTCTTGATTTCTACTTTCGCAGTGTCAAACATTTCAAATCTCTTAAGGATCATCATATCCTTGATATGTTTATAGTTCATCACGAAGCTCTAGTAGCTTGGTGGCAGTGACTTTGGAGAACCATCACTGTCTCATCTGGAAGATTAACTCCCACTTGATTCAAGCGATTGTTGCACTCAGACAATCTGAGCACACGTTCAACGATTGAGATTCTCTCTTTTACTTTGTAGACAAAAAATCTTGTCAGAGGTCTCTTACCTCTCAACAAGGGCACAAGCATGAAATCTCAATATCATCTCTTAGAACATCTCTTATGTTCCGCGATGTTTCAAAAACATCTTTGGCGCCTTGCTTCTAAGCAATTAAGTATCACGTACTGAACTATCACGTAGTCATCAAAAAAGTGTATGTCAGATGTTCGCAACATCCACAAACGACGCTCGAGGTGCAGCAAACCGAGTGGTGCATTAAGGACATAAGACTTCTGCGCAGCAATGAGGACAATCCTCAGTTTTATGGACTTAGTCCGTAAAGTTGCTACTATCAACTTTCAACTAAATTTTCTCTAGGAACATATAAAAACAATAGAGCTACAGCGGAAGCTACATCATAATTCGCAAAGACCATTAGATTGTTCATGATAATTAGTTCAATTAATCATATTACTTAAGAACTCCCACTCAAAAAGTACATCTCTCCAGTCATTTGAGTGGTACATGATCCAAATCCACTAATTCAAGTCCGATCATCACGTGAGTTGAGAATAGTTTCAGTGGTAAGCATCTCTATGCTAATCATATCAACTATACGATTCATGCTAGACCTTTCAGTCTCATGTGTTCCGAGGCCATGTCTGCACATGCTAGGCTCGTCAAGCTTAACCCGAGTGTTCCGGGTGTGCAACTGTTTTGCACCCGTTGTATGTGAACATTGAGTCTATCACACCCGATCATCACGTGGTGTCTCGAAACGACAAACTGTCGCAACGGTGCACGGTCGGGGAGAACACAATTGCGTCTTGAAATTTTAGTGAGAGATCACCTCATAATGCTACCGTCGTTCTAAGCAAAATAAGGTGCATAAAAGGATTAACATCACATGCAATTCATAAGTGACATGATATGGCCATCATCATGTGCTTCTTGATCTTCGTCACCAAAGCACCGACACGATCTTCTTGTCACCGGCGCCACACCATGATCTCCATCAACGTGTCGCCATCGGGGTTGTCGTGCTACTTATGCTATTACTACTAAAGCTACATCCTAGCAATATAGTAAACGCATCTGCAAACACAAACGTTAGTTTAAATACAACCCTATGGCTCCTGCCGGTTGCCGTACCATCGACGTGCAAGTCGATATTAACTATTACAACATGATCATCTTATACATCCAATACATCACATCACGTCACTGGCCATATCATATCACAAGCATACCCTGCAAAAACAAGTTAGACGTCCTCTAATTTGTTGTTGCATGTTTTACGTGGCTGCTATGGGTATCTAGTAGATCGCATCTTACTTATGCAAAAACCACAACGGTGATGCGCAAATTGCTATTTAACCTCTCCAAGGGCCGCCTCGGTCAAAACCAATTCAACTAAAGTTTAAGAAACCGACACCCGCCAGTCATCTTTATGCAACGAGGTTGCATGTCAATCGATGAAACCAGTCTTTCATAAGCGTACGAATAATGTCGGTCTAGGCCGCTTCAATCCAACAATACCACCGAATCGAGAAAATACTAAGGAGGGCAGAAAATCGAACATCACCGTCCACAAAACCCTTTGTGTTCTACTCGAGATAACATCTACGCATGAACCTAGCTCATGAGGCCACTGTTGGTAAACGTTGCATGGGAAACAAAAAAATTCCTACGCACACGAAGACCTATCATGGTGATGTCCATCTGTGAGAGGAGATTTGGATCTACGTACCCTTGTAGATCGCACAGCAGGAAGCGTTAAGACACACGGTTGATGTAGTGGAACGTCTTCACGTCCCTCGATCAGCCCCACGTACCGTCCCACGAACCGTCCCGCGATCCTTCCCACGATCCATTCCGATCTAGCACCGAACGGACGGCACTTCCACGTTCAGCACACGTACAAATCGACGATGATCTCGGCCTTCTTGATCCAGCAAGGAAGACGGAGAAGTAGATGAGTTCTCCGGCAGTGTGACGGCGCTCCAGTGGTGGTGAGGATCTACTCCTGCAGGGCTCCGCCCGAGCTCCGCAGAAATACGATCTAGAGGTAAAACTATGGTGTCTAGATCTGAGTTTCACGCACTACTAGGAAAAGGCCTGCTAGTGGCGCACATGTTTTGTCTACTAATGGCGCACTATAGGTGCGCCACTAGCATCACGCCATTATAATTTTTTACTAATGGCGCACCACAGGTGCGCCATTAGTATCTGGTATACTAATGGCGCACCAGGCAGTGTTCCCTTAGTATAGCCCATGGTGCGCCATTAGTATGCCTCCCACGGGCCATATTTACCCATGTGTTGTGGCTTACGAATGGCGCACTAGTTGACGATGCGCCACTAGTGTGCTTTTTGCAGTGCGCCACTAAAGTGCTGAGTGGTGCGCCACTAGTATGAAATCTTTGCTGAGAGCATAAAATCTTTGGTGAGAGCCCCTTGACATAAAAGATTCTGGCATATATATGTTTTGTTTCAAAACCACAAATTCAGCAGTACATAACATATATATCAAATATATAATACATAATATGTGCCCAATAGTTTTATTGATCCACAACACATAACATATATGCAAAGTTGCATAACAATTTTCATGATCCATATATCAAAATTCCATAGCATCCATACATCCAAAATTCCATAGCATCCATATATACATATAGTTCCATAGCATCCATACATACATAGCTCCATAAAAAATATAATACACAATGATACTTTGCGGGCATTAGTAAGTAATATTTGGCACTAAAACAAATGCCTTCATGTCCATATCGTAGTCCAAAGAGCATCCGCGTGGCAACCTACAAGATGAAATCATCAACATGTCAAATTTAACACTCTAAATCATGAAGATCTTCAAGAATGGTCTCTAATTATAAATTTGATCTTCAAATGGGTCAAATGATCTCTACTTACATGTTTTGCGGCAGCGTGGCGGGAAAACCTAGCTTCTTTGCTACGCAGCCACGACCAGTGGTGGCCGGTCGCACCGGCGGCAGCAGCCGGTGTGGCAAAGAGCGGCCGTGCGAGGCAGGGGTGTAGGGCGGAGTGCGCGGGGCGAGCGGTATTTAGATTGTGTAATAGACCAATCATAAACTCAATGTTCTCTAATGAGCCCTATTTCTCTAATGAGCACAAAACCAAACAAAGGAGCTGACTATACAAGTGAAAAAGGGCATGGCTCTTTAGATTGTATAATAGACCAACAAGGATCTATGAGCTGCAAATAACATAACTTAGTAACCACAGAACCTTGCAAAACACATATATTGTGGCATAGTTCATTGAAAAGAAATATGACCACAATAACAAGATTTAAAAACAGCATCATCAACTCAATGGCCGGCATCACAGTCAGCCATGGCTCGTTGGCAAATGCATTACAAGGCATGGGAAGAAAGAGGAGACCAGGGACTCACCAAAACCAAGGCAGAGGCGGCCACCACTGCTGAACCACTCTCATCATGCTATCGTGGGAAGACGAGGTGGTGACCGAGGAGGAGGTAGTCTGTCGAGACATAGTATCCAGCCATGAAGGATTGGAGGCTTACTTGCCTATATCAAAGAAACAAATAGCATTTCAAATGTTACGGTAGTTTTCAACATGTTGTGCATCTGGTTATATCAAAAGATTTCTGTCTATGATCTGTGGAGCAAAAAAACTATAAGTACAAACAATATTGATGTACACAAGAGTACAACAAGCTCAACATACTCATTGACAAGAACAATGGGTTAAAACTCAAAGCTGTAGAAAAACCTGTTTCATCAAGGTTTGGAATCGGATATTGCAACATCTAACTTGATCTAGACAACAACTATCGACATCAACTAAATGCATTACCATTGAACTAAAATCAAACTCATGATGAACACTAGAAAATGAGTGAACTAGAGTAAATACTGGCCAAAAGAATTGTGCACCATTTCCAGTTATAATATATAGTACAATAGAGAAGATAGCAAGTTGAGGAAACATTATTTCCATGGGCGCACTTGGCATGAATGAGACATCACCGCAAAAATTCCTAGAGGCAGCAACAGCACCCTTTATAAAAGTAGGAACTAACCTAGAGCAGTATAGCGTGTTTTTCGAGAAATAGGAACGTGATATCACAAATTTTCATCTTACAATAGAATACTTCGTGTTTCAGGCGTTTGAGTATGATCACACAATTTAAATTAGCGAGTATCTAGTTCATATAAGATGTTAGAACATATTACAAAGCTCATCTACTACATTGTCAAGAGGTTCAGATATAGCTGCACACCAAGAGAGAAGTTATTAGATAAATATTTTACATGGTGGCATAAGTATCTTGAACACCAAACATAAAGAAGAAAAGCCATGAGAACACCGTTTAGTTTTTGTACCTTCTTATCCAACAAACATTCCAATATGAAACATTTGGTTTCTACTCCATGGTCAAACTATAATCTTCCCTAAATAGAAATAGCAAGGGAGAAACAGATAACATGTGTTTTTAGTATTAGTGCAACCAAGTTACTCAGATAAACCAGCAAGTAATTCATCTTATCTCCACTTAGGCCAAATATCATACCAAACCAGCAAGTAATTCATGTTATCTCCCATCAGGTGAAATATCGTAACAAACCAGCAAGCAATGCATCTTGTAGTTACCTCGTACCCTTTGTTCTGACAAACTGAAGACTATCGGACACTTACATCTCCACCACACCAAACCAAATCAGAGAATGGATAGGCAAGGGCACCAAACCTCCAAACGCCCACTTATAGAAGGTCGGGTTGGTGTTGAAGAACTTGGGGTGCACACAGACCGACGTGGTTGTGCCGCGGTGAGTGGTTGTCGAAGGGCCCCGCCTCTCAGCTTCGTCTCCAACCTCCCGCTCAAGCCGGGAGAGAGGGGAGCCAACGCCGATTCCGATGGCCCAGGCTGCTACTGGCGCCGCTCCGGCCACCAGGTCACTCGGTGGGAAGTGTCGCGTCGGCCTGAGGAACCCTTTACTGCAGGCGGGGCGAGGGCAAGCACGGGCTCTGGCCACAGCGGACGGCCGACGGTGGCCCTGGTGGCAGCCCCCTGCGAAGGGAAGGAAGAGGAGGTGGAAGGGTCCAGGGGAGGCCCGGGGTTTCTGGGTGGCCGAGGAAGGCTCAAGGGAGAGGGGGAGCGCCCCGGGGTGCTCGGTTTCGGCAAAGGCCGAAGATCTACCCATGACCATGGGAGAGCTTGGGAAAGAGGAGACTCAAGGAGAGGCCCTGCTGGAACCCAAGGAAGAGGGGAGAGATGCTAGAGCAGCTGATGCTCCGGGGATAGGAGATAATAGAGGGGGAGGGAGAGAGAGAGCTCAGGAGCTCTCTGTAGCTCTCTGTGCATAGACGCCACGCACCCCTGGAAGGGCTTGGAAACTAGCTGACAATGGGAATGGCTTGGACCAGTCAAGGGGAGGACCCATGACAAGCTCAGACAGGTTGCAACGGCTAGAAGCGGCCTAGAAGAAGGAGACAATGTGCATAGCACCATTTCTGCACTCCAGGGTGGTGGTCACCACCCCACTTGGTGTCCTGGGCCAACTTTTGGCCAGGCCAAGGTGTTAAACATGCAAGGCACATGCAGGCGACAAGGCACTGGTGAAGTTTGGCCCCAAGTGGAGCTGGTTTGAATAGGTTTTGACTGGTGTTAAGTTTGCAGCAGCAAACTTAGGGCTACTAATGAGGGCACTAATAGGAGAGCTAATGGAGAAAAGACATGTCTAGCAGCCTTAGGTATGGAAGGACTACATTTCTGCAAGTTTTAGCTCAAGCAAGGAAGTGTAGCTAGCACTTGCTGTACAAAGCTACTTTTCAACCAGAAATCAACTTGAGGACGTGCTGCTCATTTTCTCCACATGAGCATGCCATCTCTTGGCTTGTAACAATTCCTTGGGATGCTAGGAACCCTCTGGCAAGAGGTGGGGGCTCTGGCTTAAAAAGAAGTGGGGCAAGAGGGGTAAAAATGGGGATTCCAATAGTAAAGTGAGGAATAGTTACATGGAGCCTCTCTCCAATAATTGACCAATGGCCATGGAAATGTTACTTGAGGTAAAGTGTAACTATATGAAGCTGTGGTAGAAAGTTGAGCTCAAGGGTTAAAGTGGAAGGGGCCAAAGTAGCCAATAAAGTGAATGCACACAAGGTGTTTGATGAGTGGCGGAGCAAACCCATGAAATGGGCAGAAATGGCTTTCTGCTTAGAAAACTATGCAAATCAATTCCCACAAATCCAATAACTGGTGTGGGGGCATTATTTGAGTATTAAGGCATGCACAAAAAGTTTGGGTCAATTGGATAGACTTTATAATGTAAAGTTTCCCAAAGTTAGAAATCAACAGAGAGGGTTTTGAGGGGCTTGGGACAAGTTCTTCTATTCCCCTCGATGCACGACTTGGTGTGAATGCATTATTGGAGTATTAGAACACGTCCACCAAATCTGAGCATAATTGGAAACATTTGACAATGTAGACTTGCTCAAATTTGTATCTGGACAGATAGGGTTTTAGAATCATTACGGGAGTCAAATCAACTTGGATTGAGATGAAACTTGGCAATATTATCAAACATATCGTAGGTGATATGCTGGAACTTTACTGGAATTTATTCAGAATATTTCTTATAGAAATATTTCAAAAGCTTGAAATAGGCAGGAAGGGTTTTGGAGCGGTTTGCCCAATCATTTGAACATAACCATGTGTTGAAACTCATATATATGGAATAAATATATCCAGTGAGTTTCCCTAAATTTTCCTAAATATTTTGAAAGCAATAAAAATAACTTTCCTTCATAAGAGACCATTTCTGGCCTCACAGAAAGGCATTTAAATAAAATAATAAAATAACTTTTAAAATATTAATATTGTGATTTTTGGAAGACATTTTGATAATAGGTTTTCATTAAAATAATTGGTGCAAAATAAATTCTCTAATTTGAGGACTTGTTGTACAAACCTCATCTCACGGGTTTTGAAGGCTTAATTCAAAGAAATGCATTTTGGTAAAAATAATATTTGGTAAAGATAGTTTCTCGTCCTAAACACATGGCATGATCATTAGGCAGGAGTTTTGGGCTAAGGAGGTGAGTCTAGAAAGTAACAAAATTTGTTGAGAATCAATCACAAGCATACAAGCAAGCAAGCAAACAATAGTCACTTCAAGCATCACAAGCATTCACAAAAAACATTAATTGGTCCTAATTTTTAAAATAAGTTAATTAGTCAGGAAAGCTAAATACAGGGTGTTACATCTACACGACCTAACCTAACCCTAGGGCATTTCTGGAGCGTCCGATCGAGATCGGAGGGTCAAAAAATGCCCCATTTGGCAAACCCTAGCTACCCCGACTATAAAAGGAAGGGTCTCCCCTTCCATTTTTGCCTCTCTCTCTCTTCCTCGAAATCTGTGCCACCCACCTAACCCTAGCTGCCTCTCTCAACTCCTCCCACCAACTGCCAGCCGCCAGGCCCGACGAAGCCCATCTGGGGCCCGCCTAGGCCCGGATCGCACCGCGCCCCGGTCTGCACCCGCGAAACCCTAGCTTCGCTCCGCTCCCGCGCCTCCGCAACTCCCCGCCGCCTCGCGCCGCCCCGCACCGCGTCACAGCTCCTTCGCCGGAGCTTGCTCGCCGACGGAGCCGTCGCAAGAAACAGTCGAGCCGCTCTTCTCCCGATCTCCGCCATGGATGTGATCCCCGAGCTCGCCGATCTCCTCGCCCCGGTGCTGCGTCGAGCCATCGCCACCGGGAACGGAGCTCCCACGGCCAGATCCGGCGGGATTGGCCGGTTCCCCGTTGCTTGCGCCCCCTTCGCCGATCTGACGAGCCGCCGCGTCCGCACCAGGGAGCCACCGCCTTGCACCTGTGCGCGTGCGGGAGCACGAACCCCCAGCACCCGTCGCGTGTCGCGTGGGCCGTCAGCGTTAGGCAAGGCCAGGCCTCCCTCGGCCCAGCGACCAGCTCCGCCCCGCGGCCGTCAGCGCCAAGCCGCCCCATCGCCCTTTGCCTGACCTCCTCCTCACCCAGGCCCGACCGACCCAAGCTAGGCCGTCCCCTCCGAGCAGGCCGAAAGGCCCTCTGGTGAGTTCCCCCGCAAGCCCTATTTCCCGCCTAGGCGTAGCGTCTCTTAGTGCCGCTCGTTGCCAGATTCGGCCCAATGTCAACTTCGTCCCGATAGTTGTTTTCTTGAGGAATTCGGATTTATTTAATTTCAGGGGCTATTAGATATTCCATCGCCCGTAGATAATTAACCGTGTGTCGGATCGCGATGTATTGTATATGTAACTCGTGTAGTTTTTCGCGTAGAATAATATTTTGTGCGTGTCCGGATTGTTCATATACCATAGATAAAATGTTCATTTTGTTCGGGGCCCTTTTCCATGAATTTTTTAGTAGTTGTTTGCATGTTTTTCATGTAGGTTCCATCCCTAGTTTGCTATGTCATGTTTAGGACATATTCTCGCATATACGTGTGACGATATTTTTATTTTGCTATGTCTTGTTCATTTTGAGTGATTTATTCCGTGCATGATATGCATGAGTTGTCAACTAGAGATATGCTCTTGGATGTGTAGGCTAGCCCCTGGTATTTTTTGTTGCAATAGAAATCCATGTTTAGGTGTTGTTTCCTTGTTGTCAACATGCTAGAAAATAGTGTTGATTTGAAGATGCTGAAATATTTGTAAGTCTGAAATATGTTATATTTTGTTGCTGTCTTGCCATGAGTTTTGCTAGTGATCTACAGCTCCTTTGAGGTTCGTGCAATGGAGTTTGTTGTAGTCCTTCAGATTCTCTAGCATGTTGTGAATTTTCATGTCATTCTATGCCCCGTAGCATATAGTTTTTTTGTTGTCAATATGCATTCAGATTGAAAACGGCGCTGTCAAAACTGATATTTTCACTAAGTCTGAAACTGTGTGTGAGATGCCATTTTGTGAGTTATTTTCCTAGTGTTCCATGCTTCCATACTAGATGTTATTAGTAGTATGTTGTAGTGCATCTTGACCACTATTGTCTCATGTCTTGTTTGAGCATTTTGGATTTATGTAGCCTGTTGTTTTGGGGTGTAGAAAATGCCATGTAGCTTGTATTTGTCGAACCGTTGCTCCATTTTGATCGTGTCATATATGAAACTTGCTTAGAATCTCGTGTAGTTTCATATTACCTTGTTGTTTGTATGTTTTGGAATGCTTGTGACTGTCATTGCATACATATTGCATTCATGTCATCATATCTTGCGGTGATCATATCTTTTGAACCGTAGCTCCGTTGGAGATGTTCTCTATGTGTAAATTGATTGGAACGATGCGTACAATCACGTGAACCTATTTCTTTTGCTGTTTAACAAATATTAAAATGTGTTAGTTCGGATCTGGACCGAATTATAAATTAACATATGAGGTCAGTTCGGAGATGCTATATGTCGTTTCCGGCCTCATTTAAAATGCCTAGGTAGGTAGTTTAATTACGCTTCACCTCTTGCCATGTTTAACAACATTTAATATTGCCGTGTACCTAAACAAGAGTGAACTACATAATTAAATGTGGAGTTTCATCAATATGCAACTGATTGCATATTGAACTTCACTTAATGTGTAGTGTTTGATTGTTGTGAATTGACATTCCATGTCTTGCATGTATTCAACTGATCATGCATCATATGTGGATTGCATTATGTCGTGCATGTGCCGTGGTGAATATCTGTGTTTATGCTTGTTTCCGGTTCGCTTGGTCTCGATAGACTTCCGCAAGCGTGTCGGAAAGTGAGGATCCATTCGACTACGTCGGTTCGCCTGCTTCACAGAGTCCTTCTTCTTCCAAGCGGGATCTCAGGCAAGATGACCATTTCCCCAGATACCATTACTATCATTGCCATGCTAGATTTTTATCGTTTCTATCGCTATGTCTTGCTGCCTACCACCTATTAAATATCAACATCTCAACCTTGCCATGAAAACCTTCAACTTGTTCACAACCTAGCAAACCACTGATTGGTTATGTTACCGCTTGCTTAACCATGTGTTAGCGTTGCTCGTTGCAGGTGCAATTGTGTCCATGTGATAACATGGGTTCTTTGTTTTATCACCCTATTAATGCAATTTAATTGAATGCACATATATACTTGGTAAAAGGTGGAAGCCTCAACCTTTCTAGCCTGGTGTTTTGTTCCACCTTTGCCTCCTTAGTTTCGGCTACAGGTGTTATATTCCATAATTGAGCGCTCCTAACACGATCGGGGTTGTTATGGGGACCCCATTGATAATTCGTTTTAGATTAAAGCTGGTGTGGCAAGGCCCAACTTTGGTTTTACATTTGCCTAATAACTAATAAAAATGCATAGGGACCCGCCGGCACCCACGGAGTAATTAATCAACCCCCGGGCCAGTGCTCCTCATGAGTGTTGGTCCACCCACCTAGCATTCGGCGGGGCCACCTCAGGGCAACTCGAGCGTTTGGCTACCGTCCACTATGCATAGACGGTGTGTCCTGAGAACGAGATACGCGGCTCATATCGGGTTCGTCGACACACCGGGTGGCCTTGCTGGATTAGTTTTACCTTTTACGAAAGATCTTGTGCATCGGGATTCCGGTGAAACTTTCGGTACTCTCAGAGTTGAAGTTTTCCACTAAGGAGTCCGATGAGATCGCGAGCATCGTGATCGAGGATGTCTATACGGCTTGTGGTAATTTGTGATGGACTAGTTGGAGCACCCCTGTAGGGTTAAATCTTTCGGAAAGCCGTGCCCGTGGTTATGTGGCAACATGAAAACTTTGTTTAACACTGGTTCTAGATAACTTGAAGTAAGCTTAAATTAAAACTTGCCAACTGAGTGCGTAACCGTGACTGTCTCTTCCGTGAGCTCCTTCTCCGATCGAGGACACGGTGGGGTTATGTCTGACGTAAGTAGGTGTTCAGGATCATTCATTTGATCATTAATAGTTCACGTCCGCTTTGCGTAGATCTCCCCCCCCCCTCTTATTCTTGTACTCGTAAGTTAGCCACCTCAAATAATACTTAGTCGCTTGCTGCAGCCTCACCAATTAACCATACCTCACCTATTAAGCTTTGCTAGTCTTGATACCTTTGGAAATGAGATTGCTGAGTCCCCTGTGGCTCACAGATTACTACAACACCAGTTGGAGGTACATATAAGGTGATTAAGACGTGAGCGTGATGATTGTTCATTTGGAGTTTCTTCTTCTTCTTCTTCGATCTAGGATGGGTTTCAGGGCGGTAGCCTGGGATAGCAAGGATGGACGTCGTTCTTTTCTCGTTTGTTTTCGTCCGTAGTCGGAACCTACTCTTCTTCGTGATGTTTATGTATTGTACTGATGTGACTCTGATGTAGCTTGTGGCGAGAGTAAGCCAATTCCATATATCTCATCTTTTCAGTATATGTACTTGTAATGATATCCATTCTTGCGAAACGACGAGATGCGCTTCTATCCCTGTCGAGGCCCTGGCGCCAAAATAAGGATAGGATCATGTTACACCGTGTTACGTGCAGGTGTTGCGGAGGCCAAGCGTCTCTATCGATAGCAGATGGAGGCGGTGCATGCGGCTCAGGCTCCACAAGCGGCTTAGGCCATCTCCGATGATGATGAAGAGTAGCATAATATGTAGTACATAGTCTATTCATTTTGTTTGCTTTTGAATGGATTTAAGGAACACAATATAAAAAGCTGAATGTGGACGAATAGATTTAAGACGTAATCGGTCTGTACCCAAAGATGCATCTGGGCATATCTATGAACCTTCAAGGGACTGAACTTCAAGGTTGCAGTTGTAGACAGCCCCGTCGATGAGGATGGCCAAATTGGCCGACAACATAGGGCACCGAAATTTTAAGGGCCCAAGTTCAGCAAAAAACAAGTCTACATATGTATGAAAAAAGGTCGAGTAAAAAAGCAATGCCAAGTAGCCCGCGTACGCACCTATGTACGTAGCCCTCGTACATCCCTGCCTTTGAGGTCCTAATCAATAATCACGATTAGCAATCTAGACGGCGGCTGCGGGCTTGGCTAGTGGTGACGGCGGCAGCCGGCAGGTATCGAGCAAGGCGACAGCCAACGACGGCGACGGGTCGAGTCGATGGCGGCAAAGGGAAGATGCTAGGCCACACGTACGCACCTACGCGGCCGGCGACCAGCGCTGCAGCGCATCATCTACCCCTTGCAAGTGTAAGTCTTTGTACTAGGTATATAGCTCACAGTTTGCTGTAAACGATGGGTCGTGCATATGTCTGAATCCTAATGTTTGGCCTATCAAGATTCAGGAACATGGTATGGTCTAAATCTTACATCTAGGTCTAGTCTTTTCTATTTTTAGCTCAAAGGTTTATAATTCTGGTTTGAATTGATCCAAATTATATTTTATCTTATTAAACAGAAAGAATCATGCATCCAGGAAGGAAGTATGATTCCAATGCTTCAAAGCGAAGGAAGAAACAAAAAGTAGAAGAAGATGCTCGAGTACAAAAGGGTTCTCTTGATAAATTTGTTGTGAAAGAACCTCAGCCCAATTATTAGAAAGGTAATAAATTTCATCCAAAATGAACTAATAAATTTCCACGCTACTGCAATCAGGTCTAAAATCATTAGAAAGGTAAAAGAAGCAAAGTACTTCTCCATTTTACTTGGTTGTACTCCCGATGCAAGCCACCAAGAGCAGATGTCTTTGATAATTTGGTACGTTGATGCATCTTCGGGTTCTTTTTGCATTAAAGAATCCTTCTTTGGTTTTTGGGATGTGAATGACACCACTGGGCAAGGACTATTTGATGTTATAAAAAATGAATTCGAAAGTCTTGACCTTGATATTGACAATCCGAGAGGGCATGGATATGATAATGGGTCAAATATGAAAGGATGCCATAAAGGGGTACAAACTAAAGTTTTGAAATTAAATCGGAGAACTTTTTATTCAGCTTGTGGTTGACATAGTTTGAATTTGACACTATGTGATATGGGAAAGTCTTGTCATAAAGCATCCGATTTTTTAGGAGTTATCCAATGCATGTACACAACATTTGATAATTCTACTAAAAGATGGCAAATTGTCAAAGATAACATAACAGGAGTGACTCTCAAGTCATTGTCATCTACTCGTTGGGAGAGTCATGTTGATCGTGTTAAGGCTATAAGGATTCAATTACCAAAAATAAGGGAGGCTTCACTACAAGTGGTTGAAAATGATAAAGATCCATCGACAAGTAGTGAGGCTCGGCCATTGGCGGAAAATGATCTTTGTGACTTTGAATATTAGTGTCAATAATCTTATGGTATGAAATATTATCAGCTATTAATTTGACCAGCAAAGAGTTGCAGTCAAAGGATATGCTCATTGATATTGCAATTGAATCTGTAAATGGCTTGATTTCTTTCTTCACTAAGTATAGAGAAACTGGCTTTTCAAAAGCATTGGAAGGTGCAATTTTTTTTGCAATGAATATGGATATTAATCCAGAGTTCCGCACCAAGCGTAAAATAAAGATAAATAGGCAATGTGATGAGGGCATAGATGATCAATCTATTGTTTCACAATCAGCACAGGAGTCATTCAGGGTTAATTATTTTCTGCATATTGTTGATCAAGCTATAGTTTCACTTAACACGATATTTGAACAATATGAGAGGTATGAACAAAATATTTGGTTTCTTGTTTATTTCAGATAGGCTGCAATCCTTGGATGACAAGAGTTTGTTGGCTGCTTGTGTTAATCTTGAAGATGCACTTAAGAGTGGAGAACATAAAGACATTGATGGGCTTGAATTGAGTTGCGGATTAATTTTTCTCCAGGACTCACTTCAGAAATCTACGGGCCCACTTGATATTTTGAACTTTTTGAAGAAGCACTCCTTAATCTATCCAAATGATGCTATTGCATACGGAATTTTGTTAACCATTCCAGTGACAGTTGCATCTACAGAAAGAAGCTTTTCTAAACTCAAGTTGTTAAAATCCTACTTGCGTTCTACTATGACACAAGAAAGACTCAATGGATTGGCAACAATAGCACTTGAAAATGATGCCTTGGAGAAGATTAAATATGAAGATATGATCGAAGATTTCATTTCAAGAAATACTCGAAAGATGCTACTTTTTAGTAGAAAATGAGGTCAGTTTATAAGTTTATTGCATTAGTACCATATTTATTACTTTACTGTATTTGATAGACTTTTAAATATTCTACCAAATAAGACATATTTGAAGTTAAATAATTAAATGGGAGTATGTTCTGCTTACATTAGTTCTTCAGTTTAACGTTTAAAAAAAATTAGGACCTTATTTTAATTATTGTCCCAGACCCCCAAATTTCTGGAAACGACCCTGGTTGTAGATTCCCTCACATCCCACCACCATCAGGCACGAGCGGGTGTAGGTGGGGGTGCGTGGAAGTCGATAACTAGGAAATGCTTGCCCATTGCCGACAAACGGTACGTCGCGCTAAGTCCTTGGGCATCTCCAGGCCGACTGCCCCAATCATTATGACGTCAAACCATGAGGCCCTGGTCGGCGAGGAGTGACGTCAAACCAAACGACAGTGCTTACTAATAGCATATCTAAGAGCATCTTCAACAGCGGCATAAACAAACGTGCGCGTGGTAAACTGCGTTTTTAGCTCGTGCGGGACGAAAACGTGTGTTGTGAACATGAAAAATTAGCGCGCTGCATACAATTAGACGCGCGTGGGAGAAAGCGGACGGCCGCGTGTCAGATTTGGCGCACCGCTTCCGGCGCGCCTATAAAATGTGATGCTCGTCACGCGGCTGTCCATCGCCCTGAACACTGCCACGCGCGCTCTGCTGCTTCCTCGCCGCTGCCTCTGTCGCCCCGCCACCGACGCGCCCCCACCGAGCCACCATGCCGCCGTGGATCTTCGGGCTACCACGACATCCGCGAGCGCCCCTCTGGCGCCTACTACGCCGAGATCCGGTCCGGCGACATCCGCCTCGGCTTCGGCACGTTCGAGACCTCGCACGAGGCCGCCTGCGCGTACGACGCGGCGGCGTGGTGCCTAGATAGGCCTCGCGCGCAGATGAATTTCCAGGACGTCTACACGCGCAAGCAGGCGCAGGACCTCGCGCCCTCCGCCTCGTCTGATAACAAACCAGGACTGTGAGGACCACCGTCGGCGGCAGTGCCGCCTCCTCATCACCGAGGAGGACGTGCGAACCATGGCGGAGTGGCGCCGGCACCACCCGGAGGACGTCGCCGCCGAGAACACCTTTTGGGCGGAGAGGACGGCAAGACGCCGCGAGGAGCGGGATGACAGGCGTCGGCGTAAAGCACTGGCCATATCGCAATGCGAGGTCGTCAACAATGGTGGGACGTCGTTCTTCGGGAGTGACGATGGACGTTGAGATGATATTTGGCTCGATACCTCAGACACCGAGGATGATGATGATGAGGAGGAGGATGACATGAAGTAGGTTCTCGTAGTTGCACAGTACTTTTTATCTAGTTGCACCGTACTTTTTATCTTTCTACACGATGTATCGTTTTATCTATGTTTTGTGAAATATATATGTATCGTTTTATCTATCTATCTATGTATGAAATATCTATGTATATCTATGTATTGTGCGAGAACGCACACGCTGTATTTTAGCGTGCCTGCTGAAGCTAGACGCGCGTGCTGCATTTTACAGCGGCCGCTAGAGCCAGCGCTGGCCGCCACGCCAAAACAGACGAACGACGTGCCACAAACTCATTTTTAACGCGTCGCGCGTTCGACGGTTTTTGGAAATGCTCTAAAGAGCCGCTAACTTAGCCGCGCGCTGGAAAAAAATCAGATTATTGCGTCAGGGGCTATAATGGGCGTTCCAACGGACACACAAGAATCACGTGAGCGGTATAGTTGGTTTAACGTGTGGAGGAAAACGGCATCATGGGCTGACTATTTCGTGCGTCCGGTTCCGCACGCTCAACAGTAACGATTCACGCGCGAGCAACCAACTACAGCCCAACTTCTCCAGCCTTCGCCTTGCTCCATGTCGTTGCCAAAGAAATTCGTTCGATGGAAGGCGGCGTCCCTTCACCCCTCCCTACACCCGTGACCCCTCTGTCGCTGTCGTCGCCGCCACCGCAAAACCCTAGCACGATGTTGAGCTTCGGCATCGCCGCCGGCGCCCCTTTTCCAAGCAGCGGCCTCACATACCTTCTCATGAGGAGGAAGAATCATCTCTAGAACAGGGTGAAGAATAGGAGGAAAAAGAGGAGGTACGATTATTGATGTGCCATTTGGTATTTGAACTTTTATTTATCATGAATTTGGTTGGATGATTTTAAACTATGTTATGTTGCTTCAATGCATAATTTTTTATGTTTGAAAGATCATCATATTGTCAAATGGTTATGTGTTGTTTATATTTGTCAAGCGCCCGCTGTTCGCGCGTGCTGCATTTTGCAGCGCCTACAGGAGCTATAGCGGCGCGCCATATTTTATAGAGTCCGTTGAACCAAATGCCCTTCCGCTCGTTAAAAAACTATTTCAATGTTGTATATTATTGGCGCTAGCACGCGTCTGTTGAAGATGCTTTTAGCTCGGTATTCTTCAACAACGACACAGCGTGCGAGCAGTGCTACATATCGCGGGTTGTCCCTGAGTATAAGGTGTTCAAGGAAATGCCACATTAAGATAATCCCTGTTGACCTAACATTTAGCAAAAGACACCTTGAAAAAATTAACCAGGGTGCTTTTTGCAAACAAAAATGCCGAGTCGGTAGGACAGCTCGCCTCCTTTAACCAGTATGTCACTTTTTTGATAAGGGGCGCTTTATTACTTAAAAGATTTAAGTAGTACACCCTACCTCTGCATAACTAAAATGCACACAGCCAATAAACAGTTCATTCATAAAAAAAACGAAAATAACAATGAGAGGCGCAATACACAGAAAAATCTATAGTCTCTAGAATGCCTAAGTCCTAAGGGGGCCAATGCTAAGATCATGCTCCCACCCATGTTGGAAAAGTATCCCACATCCTAGCTTCCAATCGTGTACACGCCTCCGTAAACGTGTTCCGATTCTCCGCACGTTATAGAGATAACTATAAACGAAGCGTCCTGGTACTGTAGATAACTTGTATAAAAGAAGTACTTTTCCCATTAAACCAGTATGTCACATGTTTACTCGTACAATGGATTCACATTTTAGGAGAAGACTGATCAAAGTGCCTGTCTTGTGAGAGACTTCTTGTGCGTTTATTTATAAAGGTATTTTGAACATTAGAGAGGTTGCCACGCATTTGCATATAGGCTTGAATCGATCGAATATCCATGGATTGCTTGATGTATACTCCCTCCGTACCTAAATATAAGTCTTTTAAGATATTTCACTAGATGTCTACATACGGAACAAAATGAGTGAATCTATACCCTAAAATATGTATATATATATACATCCGTATATAGTCCATTAATGAAATTATTAGAAAGACTTATATTTAGGAACGGAGGGAGTATATATATAGTATCAATATAAGCAACGGCGCAGCCAGCGTTGATATGGGTTCGGTTTGAACCCGGCAAAATTTGTCAAACTTAATTCATGATAGTCGCTAACTTTGACCCACGAGATTGTCACCGAAGAAATAAGAATTCGAACATCCCAATTATTAATCACCAGTACGTCATCATCGCCTATACAAGCTTTGCAGAGCCCAGCAGGGCAGGGCACAGCACCGATCGAGTAACCGATCGAGGCCGGTCGATCGAAAGCAGCAGTACGTACGCAGCAGCCAAATGAGGAGCCGCCTCTCCCGCTGCTTCTGGCTCCTCCTGCTGTGCTACTGCTTCCTCTCCCGGCGCGCGGCGGCGGCTCCTCGCCTCCCCGTCCGAGCGGTGAACCTCGGCGGCTGGCTGGTGACGGAGGGCTGGATCCTGCCGTCCCTCTTCGACGGCATCCCCAACAAAGACCTCTTGGTAATCAACGTCGTAGCTTTGCATACGTACGCGCGCATACACGCCAGCACATGTGGGAGGTCGCCGGCGCCGCCATGTCTATCAGCTGTTTTCAGTTTCTTGACCCGTTAGCGCGCGGCGTACGTACGTACAGGACGGCACGCAGCTGCAGTTCAAGTCGGTGACGCAGGACGGCTTTGTGGCCGCGGAGAAGGGCGGCGGCGCGGGGCTGGTGGCGAACCGGTCTCAGGCGTCTGGCTGGGAGACCTTCAAGCTATGGCGGATCAACGAGACGACCTTCAATTTGAAGGTGTTCGGCAACCAGTTCGTCGGCGTCCAGAGCGACGGCTCGGTGGTGGCCACGGCGATGTCGCCGGGAAAGTCGGAGACGTTCCGGTTAGTGCGCAACGCCGGCCAGAACAGGATGCGGATTATGGCGGCAAACGGGCTCTTCTTGCAGGTAAGGTTAAATGAAATATACGGGCTCTCACTATTTATATTTGCCAAACTGGTAACAAGTAGAGACGTTCAAGTTTAGTGAGAGACGTTCAAATATAAATTTACATGTTTGTAGACGTTTAAATTTGCTACCCACAAGGCACAACTCATATTTAATTTGGAAATCAGTGAAACCAAGTGAAAACTATATTTTAAATGTTTTAAAAATGCTGAAAAAAATACAGCATGACAGAGAGCTAACGTTCTACAAACATGTAAAGTTGAAATTAAGTGCTAATCTCCCAGCATATCTCAACAAAATTGCAACAACATACATGAATGCATCGTTACTAATCCACCCTAGAAAGAATGATCGAACGCCAGCATAAGAAAGAAATTATTCTAGTATGATTTACGTACAATTGCTTAAACATTTAGTCAGCATGTACGTACTTTTCAAAACCGGTAGTGGACTCAACATGCGCCTCCAATGTTGACTTGTCTAGGCGTCTAGGGTATTTGACTAGTACAACAATAAGTTAGAAAGCTCATTCTCTTCCATACAAACTTCAAGTCAAATTCCATTGATGGCAGGCGAACAAAGACAGCTCGGTGACAGGAGACTACGGCAAGAGCACAAGCTGGGGCGACGATGACCCGTCGGTGTTTGCGGTGACCAGAGTGACGGGGCTACAAGGGGAGTACCAAATCTGCAACGGATACGGGACGGCAAAGGCCACGCCAATTCTCAAGGTAAAGACATTGAACATGCATGCCCACTTGCTGATTGCTACTGTTTTAAATCAAAACAACATGGTGCATAGCACTTGCAGATTATGCTTATCATGATGTGGATATCACTGCCCTCGGTGGTTCCCCTCCACATTATTTGTTTTTTGTGTACCATGTGACTCATGTCTATGCATGCCCACTTGCACAAGGATACAAGAAAGAGTAGTGGCCACGATAGTACAGCGAATGACTTCACCAGATATACTAGTTTCAAATAATTGCATAAAAAATTGGAAAGGAAAATTTTCATATGAGAAAAGAGATACAAAGTGTTTGGAGTTTGCAGTATAGTTTAACATTATAAACTGCTGTGGTTATAACTGGAAATAAGTACTCCCTTCCATCAATACTACTCAAACAGGTGTATCTAACAATGAAATACGTCTAGCTACATCCGTTTGAGCAACAAGTAACATGAATTGGAAGGAGTACCATTTCTCTCTCTCACTCTCTCTCTAAGTCATGAGTAAGTATCATCATTTTGTGAAACTTTACATGTTTGGCAGAATCACTGGAGCACATATATAGTGGAAGATGACTTTAGGTTCATCTCCGAAAACGGGTTGACAGCAGTGAGGATACCAGTGGGATGGTGGATTGCGAGCGACCCCAGTCCTCCAGCACCTTACGTCGGAGGTTCACTTCAGACATTGGATAAGGCATTCAAATGGGCAGAGTAAGCATGCTTCATTTTCTTATATTGGCATAATCTTGAGGAACATCAATAAAGCCTACATTATCTAATTATTTGTGGAATAAATGCTCTATCTTTTTGCATGGATAGGGAGTACAATCTGGGCGTCATCATAGACCTACACGCAGCTCCTGGGTCACAAAACCCCTTCGAGCACAGTGCCTCCAAGGACGGCTCGCAGGACTGGGGCACTAGCGCCGCTAACATCGCGCAAACTGTGCAAGTGATAGATTTCCTCGCATCTAGGTACGCCGCGAGCCCGAGCCTCCTCGCAGTGGAGCTGTTGAACGAGCCACTAGCTCCCAGAGCATCCCTGGAGAGCCTGAAAACATACTACCGCGATGGGTACAACGCCGTCAGGAAGCACTCGTCAGAGGCCTACGTGATCATGTCCAACCGGTTATCGTCCCCAGACCCGACGGAGCTCCTTGAGTTCGCCGGTGGGTTACCCAAGGCCGTCGTTGACGTGCACTACTACGTGTTGTTCAACAGCATGTTTGATACTTTTACCGTGCAGCAAAACATTGATTTCATCAAGACCAACTATTCAAGCGCTCTCAGCACTGTCACAAAGCAGAACGGTCCTCTCACCTTTGTAGGTAAGTGTAACTAATATTTTGGCCCCTTTTGGTTTTGGGGCATGGTTTTTTTGCTCCCATTCCTGCAAGACTTCGGCAAAAATGTGTGATGTGTCATGGATGATATTGTTTTCCACAGGCGAATGGGTGGCTGAGTGGCAGGTGCCCAATGCAACGAAGGAAGAGCTCAAAATGTTTGCAAATACACAGATGGATGTGTATGGAAAGGCAACGTTTGGATGGGCTTATTGGACTCTCAAGAATGTAAACAACCACTGGAGTATGGAGTGGATGATCAAGAATGGGTACATCTCCTAGAAAATCTAGGATATGTTTCCTACGTGCGCCACACGAAATAACTTTGTAGAACGACTGATGCATCTCTAGTAAAAAATGATTGAAGGTGAATAAATGTATTTCTATTATTTGGCCATTTTCTATACATGTCTCATTCCTTGAAATGTATGGCTAACTTTTTCCCGACATCTAGGCTTTTGGGTGAACTGTTGGTCCATTTTTTTAACACCCGACATCCCGACATCATGGCAGTCATGATGATTGTAGCATTTTTTTAAATCATCGGGACGGTTTTAACACCCCCATCCCGTTGGAAGATTAGGCAAGTTCATGATTAATTCTAATAAATAATTCATGACTAGAATAGAAGATAGCATGCAATACTCTATCAATCTTCAAGAGCAACCGAACATGCAGATCATCACTGCGCACGAAGTAGAAGCTATAACAAAGACATTAACAGATTATGAGTAACATATTGTTCGTTAGTTGCAGCAGGAACGACTGTGTTGACGATGATGTTGGTGATGATCTTCTGTTGATGGCGATGAAGACGATGATGAGTAGCACCGCCGGACTTGGACGGTAGATGACCCGTACGTGGTGAAGAATTTGAGCAGTCGCGCAAAGTGCTTCCCAAAAACCTAATTTGTCCTCTCCCGGTGCAGGATGACAAAGACGAACGGTTTCAGAGACCTGCTCTCTCGCACACCGATGCACGTCAGCGTTCGAGATGAGGTAGGCTACGACGACGACGAAAGTGGTGAGACAAGGCAAATCCCTAAATGTTTTTTGATGTGTATTTCGCCGATCACGGTAAGCAGTATATATAGGAGGACAAAGGTCGGTTCCGTGTCGCGATCACGTCTCAAACCGACTTGGTTTCCAACCTAAACCCTAAACCCTAAACCCTAAAAACCCTAAACCCTCGTATAATTACAACTTGTCTGCCAAGACATAAAAAATAAAACGGCAAAAGGAAGCCGTGCCGCCGCAAGGCAACGGACCGGAATTCGGCAGACCATTCACCCGCATGTCACACATACGCGCCGCCCCGACCAGGCCCGACCAGGCGAGTGAGCGCGCCTGTGTGGTCTTTTCCTTTGTCTTCTCAACACACACTTAGAATGGTGGGGATTACTCACTATATAAAGAGGTCCAACTCTTCCTCAACTAGCGGTATGGGAATAAACTTTAGCACCACCACACCACCACTTGCCATTTTATTCATGGGCTCATTTGAGATTTCAGAATTTTGTAAATGGAGAATCCCCACCAGATCTCAAATACTTGTTTAGAATTTGCCTTTTCTCTTGTTTAATATACCAGTGTTTGAGCGGAGACTGTTAAGTTGAACTTCTGCCTAGAACTTTAAGCTACATCAATCCACAACTTGACAATGGACTATGCCTTGAATTGCTAGTTTTGTGTGATCACGCTTCACTCAAAGTCTTAACCAGTACCTCGCTGCCAGTAGTCTACCCCGCGGTTTGGAGCATATGCATCGTACTCCCTGCTCTCTTCGTGAGCTTACTAGAGGTTACCCAAATCTCCTAGATTGCGACGTTTCACCACCAGAGCTCATATATGTGTGTTCTTTCAAGATTTCTCTGTAGGACGACATCTTTGCTATAATAGCCAATAAAATCACATTAAGGCATGTTGCCAACCTGCCTTACAGCACTTAAGACTTACAGTTTTGAGAGTTTTGCATCTTCACTTAAAGACAGTCATTTATTACTCTCCTCTGTTAACCAATAGCTTGTTCTTCCCACGTCCTATTTCACGGGATCTCCAATCACAAAGGTTGGGTTACTACTATGGTGTAACGTCTATGGGTCTCATACCCATCTCCCTCGATGCAATATCTATCACATTTTGTGATAGCCCCTTTGTAAAAGGATCTGCCAGTTTTTTGTCTATTTGAATATACGTAACAGTTATTTCTCAACTTCTTGACAGATTTCAAACGTCTCTTCACATGTCTTGATGACTTTGCGTTATCCTTAGAATTATTCACTTTAGCAATAACCTTTTGGTTGTCACAATTCACAAGAATAGCAGTACAGGTTTTTCAACCACATGCAACTCCATCAAGAGTTCACGCAGCCATTCTACCTCAACAGTGGTTGTGCCTAAAGCAGTTAGTTCTGCTTCCGTAGTTGGCCTTTTCAATATGGTTTGCTTGCAAGATCTCCATGACACTTCACCACCTCCATGAGTAAATACATACCCACTTGTAGCATAAAGTACATCAACATCGGAGATCCAATTTGAATCACTATATCCTTCTAGCACAGCGGGATGCCATGAATAGTGAATTCCATAACTCATACCCGGGTTAGTGCATGCCAATGATCATTACCCGGGTTGGACATGAACCTACTCAGTTTGCTCACAGCAAAAGAGATGTCTGGTGTTGTAGCGCTAGCTAGCTACTTGAGTGAACCGACAATCTGAGAGTATCTTAATTGATCTCTCGTTTCTTTCTAGTTCTTTCTAAGTGTCACGCTGGGATTAGAAGGTGTTGGAGAAGGCTTGCTATCCATAAAGCAGAAACGGCTTAAGACCTTCTCAACATAGTGAGATTGCGTTAGCGTAATTCCACTCTCATCCTTAATAAGTTTGATGTTTAGGATCACATCAGCTTCTCCCAGATCTTTGATGTCAAAACTCTTTGATAGGAAAGACTTGACCTCATTGATTGCAACAATGTTCGTACCAAAGATCGATATGTCATCCACATACAAACATAATAAGACACTATTGCTAGCACCATGGCGACAGTAGACACACCTATCAGCCTCGTTAATGACAAATCCCGCAGAATTCAGAGTTCTTTCAAACTTCTCATGCCATTCCTTAGGTGCTCGTTTTAGACCATATAATGATTTTAACAACTTGCACACTTTTCTCTCTTCTCCTTTTACCACAAACCCGTTAGGCTGGTCCATATAAATTTCCTCTTCCAACTCTCCATTTAGGAAAGTTGTCTTTACATCCATTTGATGAATGATCAAACCATGAGAGGCAGCCAAGGAAAGTAGCACCCGAATGGTGGTTATTCTAGCAACATGTGAATAGGTGTCAAAGTAATCTTTGCCTTCTTTCTGAGTGTATCCCTTGGCCAGAAGTCACGCCTTGTACTTATCAATAGTACCATCAGGCCTTAACATTTTTTGAACACCCATTTACAACCCACAGGTTTATAACCATAAGGTCGTTCAGTTAACTCCCAAGTTCCATTAGAAAGAATTGAGTGCATATCATTATGAACAGCTTCTTTCCAATCATCTACATCTGGATATGCATATGCCTCTTCAATAGACTTGGGAGTATCGTCCACAAGGTATACAATGAAATCATCACCAAAAGATTTTGCAGCCCTTCGTCTCTTGCTCCTTACACGAGCTTCATTGTTATCCTTCTCACGGACTTCTTCGGATGTTTGTTCAATATAATCATCAAATGTACTAGATTCAGAATTTATCTCAGAAGAAAATCTAGCAATGTTATGCATGTCTTTCATAGGAAATATATTCTCAAAAAAGGTTGCATCATGAGATTCCATTATAGTATCAACATGCATATCAGGAACCTCAGATTTAACTACTAAAAATCTATAAGCAATGCTCCGCTGATCATAACCCAGAAAAACACAATCCATTGTCTTTGGTCCAAGTTTGCATTTCTTAGGGATAGGAATATTGACCTTTGCCAAACATCCCCAATTGCTCAAATAAGAAACTGATGGTTTTCTCCCGACCCACTATTCATAAGGGGTTTTCTCTTTATTTTTGTTAGGAACTCTATTCAGGACATGACATACTGTCAACAAATCCTCCCCTCGCCATGCCTAGCTAAACCAGCAGTGTCTAACATGGCGTTCATCGAGTTAGTCAACGTGCGATTTTTCCTCTCAGCAACCCTGTTTGATTAGGGAGAATAAGGAGGCGTTCTCTCATGAATGATACCATGTTCCTCACAAAATTCATCAAATACTTTGGAAAAATACTCTCCACCGCGACCCGTCCTAAGATGCTTGATCTTTCTCTCTAGTTTATTTTCAACTTCAGCTTTATAGATCTTAAAGTAATCTAGAGCTTCATCTTTAGTTTGCAACAAATAAACATAGCAAAATCTAGTCGCATCATCAATAAATTGTTGGAAATATGCCCTAGAGGCAATAATAAAATATTTATTATTATATTTCCTATTTCAAGATAATCATTTATTATCCATGCTATAATTGTATTGAATGGAAACATAAACGCATGTGCGGATATATAGACGAAACAATGTCCTTGTTGAGCCTCTGGTTGACTAGCTCGTTGATCAAAGAGGTATCTCAGGGCCCACTTGGTAATACAACATCACAAACAAGCCTTGCAAGCAATGTGACTAAAGAGTTAGCCACGGGATCTTGTATTACGGAACGAGTAAAGAAACTTGTCGGTAACAAGATTGAAATAGGTATGTCGATATTGACGATTGAATCTCGGGCAAGTAACATACCAAAGGACAAAGGGAATGATATATGGGATTGTGTGAATCCTTGACATGGAGGTTCAACCAATAATATCTTCGTAGAATATGTAGGATCCGATATGGACGTCCAGGTCGCGCTATTGGATATTTACCAGAGAGTGTCTCGGTCATGTCTACATAGTTCTCGAACCCGTAGGTTCTGCACACTTAAGGTTCGGTGACATTTCGGTATAGTTAAGTTATAGGTGTTGGTTACCGAAGGTTGTTTGGAGTCTTAGATGAGATCATGGACATTACGGGGAGCTCCGTAATAGTCCAGAGGTAAAGATCGATATATAGGAAGTCCTTTTTTGGTCACTGGAAAAGTTCCCCGCTGATCGGTAGTGTACCGGGAATGCCGGGAGGGTGCCGGGGACCACCGGGAGGGGTGTGACAACCGAAGAGTCTTGTGGTCTGTGAGAAGAGGTGGAACATCCCCTGGTGGGCTGGCCGAAGCCTCTCTCAAAGTCCCATGCGGCTAGGAGAAGAGATAAAAGGTAAAAGACCTTTAAAAGGAAGGGAAGGAGGAGTCCTCCCAAAGTAGTCCACCTTCCCTTGTCTTCCTTGGTTCCGCCGGCCCCTTCTCCTTGGAGTAGGGACCAAGTCTACCTCCTCTCCTCTCTGTCTATATATACTAGAGGTTTTTGAGGGTTTTGGACACAACAATCACACACTTTCTGCCCTCTCTCTAGATATGTTTCTCCTCTAGTCTAGTTTTCAGCGGTGCTCAGGCAAAACCGTGCTCGACTAGCTCCACCACCATCGCCGTCACATCGTCGCACTACCGGAGAACTCATCTACCTCTCCTCCCCCTCTTGCTGGATCAACAAGGAGGAGATCATCATCGAGCTATACGTGTGCTGAATGCGGAGGTGCCGTCTGTTCGGCGCTAGATCGGGACGGATCGTTGGACGGCAACTATTTGGATCGTGAAGACGTTCCACTACATCAACCACGTTTCTTAATGCTTCCTCTTAACGATCTACAAGGGTATGTGGATTCGATCTCCCCTCCCGTAGATGATCATCACCATGATAGGTCTTTCATGTGCATTGGAAATTTTTTGTTTGCCATGCAACATTCCCCAACAGTAGCATCATGAGCTAGGTTCATGCATAGATGATATCACGAGTAGAACACAAAAGAGTTTATGGGTGTTGATGTTCAATTTTCTTCCCTCCTTAGTCTTTTCTTGATTCGGTGACATTGTTGGATTGAAGCGGTCCGGACCAACTTTACTCGTACGCTTACGAGAGACCGGTTTCATCGACTCATATGCAACTTGTTGCATAAAGATGACTCGCGGGTGTCTGTTTCTTCAACTTTAGTTGAATCGGATTTGACCAAGGCGGTCCTTGGAGAAGGTTAAATAGAAATTTGTGTATCACCATTGTGGCTTTGCGCACGTAAGATGCGATCATACTAGATACCTATAACAGCCACGTAAAATTCGCAACAACAAATTATAGGACGTCTAACTTGTTTTTGCAGGGTATGCTTATGATGTGATTTGGACAATGACATGATATGATATATTGGATGTATGAGATGATCATCTTTTAAAAGTTAAATATCGACTTGCACGTCGATGCTACGGCAACCGACAGGAGCCATAGGGTTGTCTTTAAATTTATTTTGCGCTTGCAGATGCTCTTGCTATATTGCTAGGCAGTAGCTTTAGTAGTAACAACATAGTTAGAGCGACAACCTCGATGGCAGAACAATGATGGAGATCATGATGATGGAGATCATGGTGTGGCGCCGGTGACGATGGCGATCATGTCGGTGCTTTGGTGATGGAGATCAAGAAGCACAAGTTCATGGTCATATCATGTCACTTTTGATTTGCATGTGATGTTAATCCTTTTATGCACCTTCTTTTGCATAGGGCGATGGTAACATTATAAGGTGATCCCTCACTGAAATTTCAAGATAAAATTGTGTTCTCCTCGACTGTGCACCGATGCGACAGTTCGTCGTTTCGAGACACCACGTGATGATCGGGTGTGATAGAGTCAACGTTCACATACAACGGATGCAAAACGGTTGCACACGCAGAACACTCGGGTTAAACTTGACGAGCCTAGCATGTACAGACATGGCCTCGAAACACAAGAGGCCGAAAGGTCGAGCATGAATCATATAGTTGATATGATCAACATGGAGATGTTCACACTGAAATTAATCTGAACTCACGTGATGATCAGACTTGAGTTAGTGGATTTGGATCATGCGACACTCGAATGACTAGAGGGATGTCTATTGGAGTGGGAGTTTATTAGTAATATGATTAGCTAAACTAAATTGTCTTGAACATAGTCTAAGTAATCTTTGCAAAATTTTATGTTGTAGATCAATGGCTCGCGCACTACCAACCCTGAATTTTAATACGTTCCTAGAGAAAGCTAAGCTGAAAGATGATGGAAGCAACTTTGTTGACTGGGCTCGTAATTTGAGCCTTATCCTCACGGCCGGCCAAATGCAATATGTCCTTGATGCTGTGCTAGGTGATGCACCACCCGCTACGGCGACCCAAGATGTTTTGAATGCTTGGCAGTCGCGTAAGCATGACTACTCATTGGTTCAATATGAGTTTTGTATGGCTTAGAACCGGGACTTCAAAGACGTTTTGAACGTCATGGAGAATATGAGATATTCCAGGAGTTGAAGTTTATCTTTGAGAAGAATTCCCGGATAGAGAGGTATGACACCTCTGATAAGTTCTATGCTTGCAAAATGGAGGAGAACGGGTCTATCAGTGAACACATACTCAGAATGTCTGGGTACTCTACCTGTCTAGCTGAGCTGGGGATTGAACTCCCGCAAGAGGCTATCACTGATAGAGTTCTTCAATCACTGCCACCTAGCTGTAAGAGCTTTGTGTTGAACTATAACACGCAAGGGATGAATAAGTCACTCATCGAGCTGTTTGCGATGCTGAAAGTCCTAGAGTCAGAAATCCAGAAAGAGTATCAAGTGTTGAGGGTCAATAAGACCACGAGTTTCAAGAAAAATGGCAAAGGAAAGAAGGATAACTCCAAGAAGAGTGGAAAATCTGTTGCCCCTCCGACGAAGAAACCGAAGGATGGACCTAAGCCGGAAACTGAGTGTTATTATTGCAAGGGAACTGGTTGCTGAAAGCGAAACTGCCCCAAGTATCTGGCCGATAAGAAGGCGGCCAACGCCAAATAAGGTATATTTGATATACATGTTATTGATGAGTACCTCACCAACTCTCATAGGTGTGTGTGTGTGTATTTGATACCGATTCTGTTGCTCACATTTGCAACTCGAAACAGGAACTACGGAATAAACGAAGGCTCGCGAAGGATGAAGTGACGATGCGCGTGGGAAATGGTTCCAAGGTTGATGCAATCGTCGTCGACACAATCTCACTTCAGTTACCATCGGGATTAGTGATGAACTTAAATAATTCTTATTTAGTGCCTGCGTTGAGCATGAACATTATATCTGGATCTTGTTTATTGTGAGACAGTTACTCATTTAAATCAGAGAATAATGGTTGTTTTGTTTACATGAGTAATATCTTTTATGGTCATGAACCCAATGTGAGGGGTTTGTTCATATTGAGTCTCGATAGTGATGACACTCATGCCCATAACATTGAGACCAAAAGATGTATAGTTAATAATGATTGCGCCACTTTCTTGTGGCACTACCGCTTAGGTCATATTGGTGTAAAACGCATGAAGAAACTCCATGCTAATGCACTTTTGGAGTCACTTGATTTTGAAGCACTTAACACATGCGAACCATGTCTCATCGGCAAGATGACTAAGACTCCGTTCTCCGGAACAATGGAGTGTGCAAGTGACTTGTTGGAGATCATACATACTGATGTGTGCGGACAAATAAGCATAGAGGCGCGCGGAGGATATCATTATTTTCTCACCTTCAGTAATGCTTTGAGTAGGTATGGTTATATTTATTTGATGAAGCACAAGTATGAAACATTTGAAAAGTTCAAGCTATTTCAGAGTGAAGTTGAAAATCATCGTAAGAAGAAGATCAAATTCCTACGATCTGATCGAGGAGGTGAGTATCTAAGTTACGAGTTTGGTGCTCACTTCAGACAACACGGAATTGTTTCACACTTGACACCGCCTAGAACACCACAACGCAATGGTGTGTCCGAACGTCGTAATCGTACTTTATTGGATATTGTGTGTTCTATGATGTCTCTTACTATAGCGACCCAACTCAAAAAGAGTCAAGCCTCTGTGTATCTGTGCCATCCCTGGATCAGTATGCTGGCAGACATAGTACATCAATGTATATATTAAAGTGCAATCACATGTAGATAATGTAAAATTTATATATACCTCAAAATCTTAGCGGAAACAGTCAAGGGAGTGGAGTCCCAATAAACACCAACGACAGGTTGAGTGCAGATCGTAACCCTGAATCATACTCTTACTTGCTGAATGAAGTATGTGCAACATAAGTGTCACATCCCTGATCCCCATTAGGGTTTAGCAAGTTTGAGCTCATGTTTTCTTCCATTGCATCATAAGAATTTGAATTTCACTCAAAGAAGGAAACGAAATCAAAGCAAAACCTCAACAACTCTATACTCAAAAGAAAACCAAAGAAGTGCTAAATCAATGAACCCAAAATGGTCTTCATACAAGTTCTATATTTTAGATAAATGTTGAAACCAAGATATCAGAGGTGAAACATATTATCAAAATACTTTTGGCATTTTAAATTTAAGTTAAAAGCTACTGAAATCAATTATATATTTGATTTCAAATATTTCAAAGTTTCCAAAAATGTTGAAGACTTTATATGTGGTTGGAAATATTCCAACTAACACCCTAGTAATTTTCAAACTATTTTAGAGTTAGTTTGGAGCCAAAAATAAAATGAAACAAATGTTATAAAGAATAAAACAGAAACAAAAAAGAAAAGAAATAAGAAAACCTTATCTAACGCTTACCTCAAGCACAACCCACCCCGACGCGTGTCGTCTTCCTCATGCCAGCGAGCAGCAGGAGGTGGCCGCCGCTCGTTCCGGCGCGGCCACGCACCTGTGCGTATGCCTGGACCTCCCTGATGCACTGGAGAGGAGGGATAAGGCCTCCGGGATCGATTCCCGACCTCATCCTCTCCCCATTCGATCTCTCTCCTCTCTTTCTTCCTCGGCCGCCATGACCGCGAGCTCGAGCTCGAGCTAGCCATCGCTCCGGCCGTCCTTCCCCGCCCCTGAGAGTGTTGTTCGCTCCGCCTCGTCGAGCTGGTCATCTCTGCCAAAGGAAACAAGCCCCGAGCCCTGCATCGTCGGATCTCCATCGTCTTCTTCCTCGGATCATCGACGTTCACCACAGTCGTTCTCCCTCTTCAGGCCGTCCCCGAGCCCACTTTCGACGCCGCTGCACTCCCTGTGAGCTCAGGGTGCCTTCCTCCTTGTTTCGCCTCTCCATTCCGAGCTCTAGGCCTAGTTTCACCGGAGCCCGACGAGGACCGCCGCGGTAGCTCGTCGCCGGTGGCCCTACGGTGACCAGTTGGTCCATCTGAGGCCTGCAATGGCTCCAGCTCGTCGCGTAGATCCTCTAGGAGCCCAGCCCCGCATGAAATGCCCTCTGTTTCGATGACCTCGATGATGGCCGAGCTTCAGCCGCCGCCAAGCTCGTCGCCGGCGTCGATTCTGGCCTACCCCAGCCCCTGGGGTTTGCTCCATCGTGCGCGCCGTCGAGTGGTCGTTCTTCCTGAGGTCTCTGCCATGCTTTTGGTCATCGGAGATGCGTTTCTGAGCCCCTCCGCCGTCTCTGGTGCTGCCGGAGGCTCACCGCCGACGAGATCGACCTCGTCACCGGTGGGTTCTTCCCCCCTGAGCCTATGACAGGTGGGGCCAGCCCCTGTCTAATTAAGTTTAATAAAAAAATGAATTTATTTGTTTAATTAACTTAAACAAACAGTGACAGGTGGGTCCTACTGTGTTAATTAGCTAATTAAGTTAAAGTTAAACTAAAAACTCGCCAGAGTAACTGACCACTGGGTCACACTGGTCAGGTTTGACTTTCAGTGGCCAGATTGACCTGCTGATGTCATGCTGATGCAATAAAGCCTTTTCTTTTTAATATTAGTTCCAGAATAAGTTCAAAACTTTGGAAATTCATAGAAAATTGAAGATAACTCCAAATTTGACAAATAATATATGTAAAATGATTAGAAAAATTCAAGGAATCCAATGGTGCTATTTTCATGCATAAAAACAAAGTTATGAAACAGCATCAGGTCAAATCAATTAAAAGAATTTGCGAAATTATAATTCAAATGATATTTGAATTATGATTTCAAATCAAGATCATCCAAAACGTTTTGTTAGTCATCTCAAACCATGATACTTGCATTTCATGCATCATTTTGTTGCATATGTTTGATATTGATTGATTGATGTTTTTCCGGTAGGCTCCGCCCCTCCGGATACATGTGATTATCCGACTGGCGGATATCACCCCTGTGCTGAGCAACAAGGCAAGCAACTATTTGGATCATTCCGATAATTCCCATGTTCTCGCTCCTGCTCTTAATCATTGCATTAGGTTCAAATGCTTCCAATGCTTTTACCACGTTAGTTGAACCCACTTCCTTTGCATGACCTGTCCTTGTCACAGTAAATAGTTGAACCTTGCAACCTAGCATACCTGGTAGATGCCTTATCCTGCTATTCATGCTATGCTTAGAGTTGTGTATGGTCTGTCATCTGGATGATGAACAGGATCGTCGGAATGTGTTCAGTTAGTAAAGGTTGTGCGTTGAACTTGATTTGGTAAAGGTACTGGTTAAAGGCTATGTAGGAGTACATGGTGGGTTGTTTCATTGGAACCGTCCTTAGGAACTGAGTTCCGTGTATGTAATCCAAGACAAGATACTACCACATGCTGGGCCCTGAAATATGACCCCGCTCGACTTATTAACCGCTTAGTACTCGGTCGAGGAGTTGCAAGTAGTTTCTGGTGTTTATAGTCATGCTCGAGGCCGTGCATGGTGCTGACCTTAGAGGTGGGCTATGATGCGGTAGGCAGTGGCATGGTGTACCAAGTGGCACCCGGATGGTGGGCTTGGGAACCCTGCGCACATCGTTTGGGGCCGTGAAGGAAACCTCGGCGCTAGACCTGGACTAAGTATTAGTGTGGTTAACGGTCGTGGCCGACTCCCTCGTTGGGCTTCTGCTTGAAGGTTGCCGAGGTGCATGACGTGCACATGGTGATAAGTGGCGAGAGCGTGTGTGAAGAAGTACACCCCTGCAGGGTTATGATCTATTCGAATAGCCGCGTCCACAGATATGGACTACTTGGAAACATATGTTGTTCATAGATAACTATAATGGTTACTCATACAATTGTCAAGATAAGTGTGAGTGTCATGGACGACATTTCCGTAGGGTAACGGAATGATTCCATGATGGAGTATTGTTCTGGTGTTAGTGGACTCGTGTGCGAGAAATCAAAGTTGTCAGAGTTATTTGAAAATGTAAGTTGTCTAGCCAAGAGTCAAATGCTGGCTTTCCGCATGAAACCCCACAACTCCTTGTTGATACATTGCATGAGTAGATAGATTATCCTAAAGTCTTGCTGAGTACTTTTGTACTCACGTTTTCTTAATAAATTGTTGCAGAGGTTGTTAATGACCCTAACGGAGGGTTCTACCTAGACGTCGACGACCTCGAGTAGCTGGTGTCCCAGCTATGATCTGGCCCTAGGTTGGGTCTGTAGATAGTCAGGCTATGTGCCTTTATCTTTCCATCTGTCTGTACTCAGACAGTTCTAATCTTCCACTGGCTTGTAAGACTTGTGTGTATGTCTTGTGATGATGGGTCGTGAGACCCCTATCTGTGTAATATTATGAGTGAGGCTCTTCCGAGCCTTCTAAATAAAGCTTGTATGTTTATAGTTATGTTGTGATGCCATCGATGTATCTATGCATATCGGTATGGCATGCGTACGTGTGTTGTACTTGATATGTATGGGGTTTGAATACCTAGTCGTATGCCTTAGTAGCACTACTTACGGGGAAATGCCCCTTTGTGATTCCATCGAGCCATGGTAGTTCGCTACTGCTCCGGACACATTGGTTGACCGGTGATGACCCACAAGTATAGGGGATCAATCGTAGTCCTTTCGATAAGTAAGAGTGTCGAACCCAACGAGGAGTAGAAGGCTCTGGTAAACAGTTTTCAGCAAGGTAATAACTGCAAGCACTGAAAGTAGCGGTAACAAGTGATGGTGTAGTGAGGTGAAACGTAACAAGTGAAAAGTAACAAGTAACAAGTAGTAGAAACAGTGCAGCAAAGTGGCCCAATCCCTTTTGTAGCAAGGGACAAGCCTGAACAAAGTCTTATGGGAAGAAAAACGCTCCCGAGGACACACGGGAATTTCTGTCATGCTAGTTTCATCATGTTCATGTGATTCGCGTTTGTTACTTTGATAGTTTGATATGTGGGTGGACCGGCGCTTGGGTACTACCCTTACTTGGACAAGCATCCCACTTATGATTAACCCCTCTCGCAAGCATCCGCAACTATGAAAGAAGAATTAAGAAAACGTCTAACCATAGCATTAAACTAGTGGATCCAAATCAGCCCCTTACGAAGCAACGCATAGACTAGGGTTTAAGCTTCTGTCACTCTAGCAACCCATGATATACTTACTACTCCCCAATGATTTCCTCTAGGGTCAAATATGGTGAAGTGTTATGTAGTCGACGTTCACATAACACCACTAGAGGAAAAGACAACATACAACATATCAAGATACCGAACGAATACCAAATTCACATGACTATTATCAGCATGACTTATCACATGTCCTCAGGAACAAAAGTAACTACTCACAAAGCATAATCATAATCAAGATGAGAGGTGTAATGAGTAGCATCAAGGATATGAACATAAACTCTTCCACCAAGTAATCCAACTAGCATCAACTACAAAGAGTAATCAACACTACTAGCAACCTTACAAGTACCAATCGGAGTCGCGAGACGGAGATTGGTTACAAGAGATGAACTAGGGTTTGGAGAAGAGATGGTGCTAATGAAGATGTTGATGGAGATGACTCCCCTCTGACAAGAGTAGTGTTGGTGATGACGATGGCGATGATTTCCCCCTCCGGGAGGGAAGTTTCCCCGGCAGGATCGTCCGGCCGGAGCCCTAGATTGGTTCTGCTCAAGTTCCGCCTCGTGGCGGCGGAGAATCCACTAAAAAGCTCCACCCTGATTTTTTCCTAGGCGAAACCCTTCATATAGCAAAAGAGGGGGGCGAGTGGGCCGCCAGGGTGCCCACAAGCCCTATAGCCGCCACTAGGGGGGTAGATGGCGGCTACCAGGCTTGTGGCCCCCTGGTAGCTCCCCTCTGGCAATTCTTTCGCCCAATATTTTTTACATATTCCCAGAAAATTCCACGTTGATTTTTAGGGCCTTTGAAGTTGAGCAGAATAGAGGACTCAGACTTGCTCCTTTTTCAGTCCAGAATTCCAGCTGCCGGTATTCTCCCTCTTCAAATAAACCTTGCAAAATAAGAGAGAAAAGGTATAAGTATGGTACCACAAAGTAATAAAACAACCCAAAAAGAGATAAATATCAACATGAAAGCATGATGCAAAATGTACGTATCAACCGACATGTGTCCTTCTTAGCTGCTGTGTGTGTCCCTTTGGGAAATGTCATGCGTTGTAATGGAGTCCTTGTAGCTTGCTACGACTTGTCTACATTCGCTGATGACCGACACCTGCTTTGCTGGGCCATGTATGCCTATCCCTGTATGAAACTTCCGCTTTAGTTTATGACTAGACATGTCGATCCGGGTTCTTTGACATTGGATTGCTAGCGACAAAATTGCATACGCGAGTCAAAAGGCGCAAACGGTCCCGGCTAAGATAAGGCTACACCCGTGGGGATAACCGTGCGTGAGACCGCAAAGAGATGTGATGTGTTACATGCTGGATTCCTATGGCTTAGGATCGGGGTCCCGACAGCGTTGGTATCAGAGCCTGACTGACTGTAGGATTACTAAGCCAAACTGGTCGAAGTTGAGTCTACAATTGCTTTAGTTATACATAAGGGAATTGTTTGTGGAAGGGAATGTAAGATTGTTGCTTCTCTTCTTAAATTATTCTATTTTGGTCATCCTCGTCTTTTCTGTGGGGATTAAGAATTAGGTTACTTATCTTTTTCTTAGGATTGTGTGTTATTGATCAGTAGATTATAGGACAACAAGTCGAGAGTTACTTTGAGTTTCTTTTATTCCAAGGAAAAGAAAGTAAGTTTTGATGACCATGGAATTGAACTTGATAGTTGAGTGGTTATGCTATCCTATCTTTGTGGGATGTCTCAAAATAGTTTTTGAGCATTTACAACTGTTAGGCTGCCCAAATTTTGTCTCGAGAGCTCTAATGCTTTTGCATTACTCTCTATTTTCAGATGCCTTGATGTGCATTGATGTGGTCCTTCTCGTCAGGTGGTCCGTCTGACTAGGTGCATTGATGTGCCAGGTCATACGACCATGCTAGTCAGCATGATGTCAGTAGCCGGTTACCGCTGGTACCTAGAGTACACAGTGGAGGAGCAGTACCGGGATTTTAATCAGAGTCAATATCTCTGCACTGTTAGGGTATTCCCAGATTACCCTGGAGCTGAGGAGCCGATTCATTGGTCTTATGGATTGGGGGTCACTGTTGACATGGCAGTACAAGATGCTGCATATTCAATGTTGACCATCATGACGGCCAGACATGCGCTGTTGCAGAATTTAGAGTTCTGCTTTGTTCCTGCCTCTCATCCAGGAGAAGAAGGATACCTCAGTGGGGTCTACTTTGATTCCTCTATGGAGGATCCGCTGCTGCAGTCCACTGCTGAGATGCTAGAGAATATAGACAGGGATGCTCGTGCCCTTCGTATGGAGATCTATGCTACACGTGCCCGGCTGTGGACGGCTTTGACACAGCTGGCACCTGTAGTCCAGACAGGGTATGGAGATATGGAGATGTTGAACCTTGTTAGGACCCATCTTCTGGCTCATGTTCACTGGCCTGCTATAGGAGGAGTCACCCCTCTTCGGGGACCTCTACTACCACCAGTCAGGGGCCCAAGGCCACGCCCGTGCCCTTACGGTTCCCAGGGGTCTCGGGCTCGAGTATTTCCTGATCCGCAGGTTGAGCTCCCAGGCCATGGAGGCAACTGATTGAATCTCTGGCGATGGCTAGAAGAATGCTGATGACAACAAACCTTCACCTGCAACGGCACCAAAGAATGCTGCTAGCACTCCCCGGCAACGAAACTAGAAGAATGTTGTTGATGGCCCACCAGCGTGTGGGTTCGCAATAGTTTTCGAGGGTAGAGTATTCAACCCAAATTTGTTGGTACGCCAGGCAGGAGGTGAGAGAATACTCTCGAGTATTAGCAGCTGAATTTGTCAGATTCAACCACACCTGGAAGATTAGTATCTGCAAGAAAAGTAGTAACAACAAAGTAGTATGATAACAACGGTTTCAGAAACGATATGTTGGCGGCAGACTATTCCTAACGATTGTATCAATGGCGCCAAGTTGCTCGTCGACGGAAATTGTCAGTTCCCATCAACGTCCAGCGAAAGAGTATTGTAACAGGTAGCAGCAGTGTAACGAGCAATAGCAGGGGCAAGGAACAGCAGTAGTGACATCAGTAGAAAGTAGCAACAGTAGCAAGCGATAGTAATAGCAACAGTAGTAGAAGCAGCAGAGAAAAACAAGTAACAGCAGTAGCAACAGTAGTAGCAACAGCAGCAGGGAAAGACAAGTAACAACAGTAGGACAAACTCATAGGCAACGGGTCGGTGATTTGTTTGGATGATATTCATCATGCAACAGCTATAACACGAAGAGATATGTGGCTAGCTCCCGTTCGTCAATGTGATGTAGGCATGCATTCCGTTGTCGTCATACGTGCTTAGGGAAAAGAACTTGCATGACATCTATTGTCCATCCCTCCCGTGGCAGCGGGGTCCAAAAGGAAACTACGGGATATTAAGTTTCTCCTTTTAATAAAGAAGTGGACCAACGCATTAGCACTTGGTGAACACATGAACTCCTCAAACTATGGTCATCACCGGGAGTGCTTCCAGTTATTGTCACTCCGGGGTTGCCGGATCATAACACATAGTAGGTAACTACAACTTGCAAGATCGGATTTAAAACACACATATATTGGTGACAACATAATAATTTCAGATCTCAAATCATGGCACTCGGGCCCTAGTAACAAGCATTCAGCATGGCAAAGTAGTAGCAACATCAATCTCAAAACATAGTGGATACTAGGGATCAATCCCCATCAAAACTAACTCGATTACATGATAGATCTCATCCTACTCATCACCGCCCAGCGAGCCTACGAATAGATTACTCACGAACGATGAAGAGCTTCATGGAATTGGAGAGGGAAGTAGGTTGATGATGACGATGACGACGATTCCTCTTTAGAGCCCAAGACGGACTCCAGATTTGCCCTCCAGATGAAGAACAGGTGGTGGCGGCGCCTCCGTATCAAAAATGCGACGAAACTTCTCTTTTTATTTTTTCTCGGACGAAAGGGATCTTATAGACCTGAGATTGGGGGCGAGAGAGCCATGTGGGCCCCACAAGCCTTCCCACCGCCACCAGTGGGTGGTGGCGGAGCCAGGGCTTGTGGCCCACTGGCCCACCCCCTGAGGTGGAACTTGGCGGAGATATTTTTCTTATTTCCAAAACTGATCCCCGTAAATTTTCAGGACGTTTGGAGAACTTTGATTTCCGCACAAAAATAACACCAAGGCAATTCTGCTGAAAACAGCATCAGTCCAGGTTAGTTCCATTCAAATCATGCAAATTAGAGTTCAAAACAAGGGCAAAAGAGTTTGGAAAAGTAGATATGATGGAGACGTATCAACTCCCCAAGCTTAAAACCTTGCTTGTCCTCAAGCAACTTAGTTGACAAACTGAGAGAGAAAGAAAAACTTTGACAAACTCTGTTTGATCTTGTTGTTGCAACTATGTCTAACTCATAACCAGAATTTTAGCAAGATCACAAGTTAACCACATAAGCAAATGACACAAAGGTCTCACGGTAGACTAATATCAATGGCATAATCAGCTAACAAGAAAATAATAATGAGTTTCAAATACCAACACTTCAATCAAAACAAGCATGAAGCAATATGAATAGGTGGTATCTCGCTAGCTCTTTCTGAGACCGCAAAACATAAATGAAGAGCACTTTCAAAGATCAAGGGCTGACTAAACATTGTAATTCATAGCAACAAAGATCCAGTCATAGTCATACTCAATATCAATCAAAAGCAAATCATAAAAATGACAGAGGTGCTCTCTAATTGGTGCTTATATAAGAGGACGATGACTCAACAGGAAAATAAATAGACATGCCCTTCGCAGAGGGAAGCATTGATTTGCAGAGGTGCCAGAGCTCAAGCTTTTAAAACAGAGATAATAATTTTGGGTGGCATGCTTTCATTATCAACGCAATGACCAAGAGTTCTCAATATCTTCCATGCTACTCATGCTATAGGCGGTTCCCAAACAGAAAAGTAAAGTTTTAACTCCCCCACCACCAATCAATCACACTCCACGGCTAGTGAATCCTCGGGTACCGTCCATACTAACATCAATCCTGGGGGAGTCTTGTTTTACAGTTATGTTTTTGATTTAAGCGTGGAACTGGGCATTCCAATTACCGGCCCCTTTCTCGTGAATGACAGTGAATAAAGACATGTCGAGGATAACACTCCTAGCATGGAAGATACCAATAGCCCTCTGTCACCACATGAGCGGTTCGGGCATGCAAAACGGATTATTTCTTGAAGGTTTAGAGAATGGCACATGCAAATTTACTTGCAACGACAGGTAGATACCGCAAATAGGTAGGTATGGTGGACTCTCATGGAAAAACTTTTGGGATTATGGAAGTGGATGCACAAAAAGTATTCCGCTTAGTACAAGTGAAGGCTAGCAAAAGACTGGGAAGTGACCAACTAGAGAGCGACAACAGTCATCAAGATGCAATGAGTTTGACTAACATTAAATGCAAGCATGAAGAAGATATAAATCACCATGAACACGAACATCATAGAGTCTATGTTGATTTTGCTTCAACTACATGCATGAACATGCGCCAAATCAAGCCACTTGAAACATTCAAAGGAGAATACCATCCTATGATACTACATCACAGTCATCTCAAAATCTATGTTGGCAATCAAGACAAACCATTATAAGCTCTCAGCTAAATAAGCATGGCATCAAAAACTATGATCTCTAAGTTGTCATTGCAAACATGGTTCTCTCACAACAAAGCTAAATCTGGGACGACAAGCTAGTCATATTTACAAAAACAAAATAGATAGAGTTCATACCAGCTTTTCAGTCTCACTCACTTCATCATATATCATCATTGTTGCCTTTCATTTGCACAATCGAATGATGAAAACGATAATAAGCGCATTGGACTAAGCTGAATCTGCAGGCAAACACAAAGGAGAACACAAAGTAATATGTCTCTTTGAAAGCTAAATAGGTAAGCATGTAAGAACCACTGAACATTGTAACCAATATCTTCTACCTTGACACAAAGAAAAATAAAGCTATTTACACGGGAAAGCTCCCAACAAGAAAAAGAAGAAAGAAAAATCTTTTTGGGTTTTCTCCAAAGGACACAAAACAAGAAAACAAGAAAACGAAAAGAAACTAGCATGGACGATAATACACTGGCAAAGTGTAAAGACCGGCTAACAAAGTGAAAGCATAAGCATGAATGTAAAGTCGGTGAGAACACGTACTCCCGCAAGCTTAGGCTTTTGGCCTAGCTTGGTCTACTCCCAAGGTGGGAAATAACCAGCTCCAGGATATTCCGGAGCAGAGTGTGCATACCACTGCTGTGTGAGCACCTCTGGCTCCCACTGATAAACTCGCGTCTGGTACTCGACTGTCGGCTCGGGCACGGTCGCCTGTGGTTGGGCCAAGCCCCAATATGCATAGATGTCCGCGGGCATAATAGTGTACCTGCCTGCATGAAGATCAAACAAAGAAGGAGCAGGCAAAGTAATAGTCTCTCGAGTACCCTGACTAAACACCAAGTTATAAATCATCCGTCTACTAGCATCTCTATCCAGAAAATCATGGCGAACCATGCTATCATAATCCAGATATCTCTCAGGGAGAAGCATCTCTCCTTCCTCTCCCAGTCTAATCGGTATCTCAAAGTGTCTCGCAAGATGGGTAGCACAGATACCTCCGTAGACAATACCTTTAGAACGGTTCAGGTTCAACCGTTGAGCTACTATAGCGCCCAAGCTATAAGTCTTATCGTTATAAAGGCCTTCGCGCAAAACCGCAAGGTCTAGAGAACTAAGTGATCCAGCCTCCCCACGGCCAATCAAACATTTTCACAAAAATAGTGAGAAGTACCGAAGCACAGGAAAATGTATGCTAGCAATTCTAGCACGAGCCACTCCTCTCTCCTCTCCAACAACAATAGAACCAACGAAATCCTCCAAGTCCCATGGACGAGGGTCATGGATATCCCCAACATAAGGTAATTTGCATACATTGCAAAAGTCCTGCAGCGTCATGCACTGGGGGACATCATATATCATGAACTCAACCATGGGAGGATTCTTCCTCGGATAAAAGTTGAAGCTTTGAACGAAAATAATGGTGAGGAGGAGATATTGGGGGCACTTATATTCAACGAACGTAGTAAGACCCGCGTTCTCCACCAAGTAATAAAAGTATTCATAAAGTCCGGCGACGCGCAAAAAATCATCACTTGGCCACTCGCCCGCTCGAACTTCTGTGACTCGAGGGACTACGTACTTGGCGTGGTTCTTCTCATCCTCCTTGGGGTTACGGCTTGAAGAGCCTCTCAAGAACCTCCTCATCTTTTCCTTTTTCTAGCTTTGAAAAATTCTGAAATTTTTGGAGACTTCAAAAGAAAAGTGAATGAAGATTAACCCAACTTGTAGCAACTACTCCTACTAGTGCCTAGAGACCGTATCACGCGCTAAAACTACTTGGGACCGGCTAAAATCAACATTTCTAGCTCAAGAATAGGGTCACCAAGGTAGCAAGATTACGCGAAGGATAAATCACTAGAGCAAAAACTAAATGGACCAATGGAGGAGTCACTTACCAAGGAGTAATTTCCCCAAAACGATTCGGAGAATGGTGCTTTGAGCAAGGAGATCAAAAATCATAGCCAAATGAGCAAGAACATGGGTTTGAGCTGTGAAACAATTTTTTCTGGAGGTGGAAGAAGAGGCTGGGAGCTTGAATGAGTGGAGGCGGTGCCTGTGGGCCCCACAAGCTTGCACCCTGCCATCATGGGGGTAGGTGGCGGTGGCAGGGCTTGTGGTCCACTGGTCAGGCCCCCAGGCCAGCTCTGAGGCCCAGAAATTTTCAAAAATTCCAGAAAAAATAATACTAAATTTTCAGGACCATGGGAGAACTTTTATTTTTGAGGTATTTTTCTCCGGGATGCTAAAACAGAAAACAGGAAAAACTAAACTAATTCTATCATTTTTCTTCAAAGAAACAGAAAAGGAAAACTCAAAACAGAGGTATGTGACTCTTTGATTCATCCGTTTCATGGTCATCGAAAGAAATCCGTCAACGGGATTGATCAAGTCCTTATGATAAAACCTTCTCGAATCGCAAGAGAGAATGGAGAATTTCTGAATAGCCACTAAGTCACCTCAATGGGGATATGTATCTCCCCAACAAGCAAATCATACTTCATCTTGACATGAGGAATAGGGCATTCAAAGCTCCCAATGAGAATTGATGAAGTCTTTTCGATAGCATTGGTGCAATGTACTTGATATCGTTTCTTCGGGAAAGTGCACTATGTGCTCAATACCGTTGACATGGAAAGTGACATTGCCTTTGTTGCAATCTATAACAGCCCGTGTAGTGTTTAAAAAGGGTCTTCTGAGGATGACAGCCATGGCATTGTCCTCGGGAATATCCAAGATAACAAAGTCTATTAAGATAGTGGTGTTAGCAACCACAACAGGCACATCCTCGCAAATGCCGATAGGGAAATCAGTTGATTTGTCGGCCATTTGCAGAGAAATTTTAGTGGGTGTCAACTTATCCAACTCAAGTCTACGATAAAGAGAAAGCGGCATAACACTAACACCGGCTCCAAGGTCACATAAGGCAGTTCGTACGTAGTTTCCTTTAATTGAGCAAGGTATAGTGGGCACTCCAGGATCACCAAGTTTCTTATGAGTTCCACCTTTAAAAGTGTAGTTGGCAAGCATGGTGGAGATCTCAAGATCTGGAATCTTCCGTTTATTAGTCACGATATCTTTCATGTACTTGGCATACGGAGACATCTTGAGCATATCAGTTAACCGCATCTGCAGAAAAACGAGTCTTATCATCTCAACGAAGCGCTCAAAATCCTCATCATCCTTTTTCTTGGATGGCTTAGGAGGAAAGGGCATAGGACTCTGAACCCATGGCTCTCTTTCTTTACCATGCTTCCTAGCAGTGAAGTCAGTCTTGTCGTATCTCTTAGGTTGTGAATTATCAGGATTAACCATAGGTTCAATCTCCACATCCTCGTCATGGCTAGGTTGAGCATTATTATGAACATCACTGTCCATATTGTCACCAGGTTCATGTTCATCACCTGATTGTGTTTCTGCATCAGACGCAGAAATATCATTAGGTTCTTCAAGTGTGACAGTATTTGGTGAACTGGCGTGCAAGTTTCTATCATCCTTCTTCTTCTCCTTAGGATGACTAGGTGTATCAACATTGATTCCTTGAGAATATTGATCAATTCTCTTAGGATGACCTTCAGGATACAAAGGTTCCTGAGTCATTTTGCCTCCTCTAGTAATGACTCTGACAGAGTTGTCATTTAATTCATTGAGCAAGTCATTCTGAGCTTTAAGTACTTGTTCTACCTGAGTAGTAATCATAGAGGCATGTTTACTCAGAAGCTTCAGATCATTGACATTTCTGTCTACACAAGCACTTAAATGGCTAAGCATACGAGTACTTTGTTCCAAATGTCTGCTATCATAATCATTGAAACTCTGTTGTTTGGCAACAAAGTTGTCAAATTCATCAAATCATAGGCTAGCTGGTTTGTCAAAAGGAATATCACTCTCATCAAACCTACGCAGAGAATTCACTTCCACTACCTGTATCGGGTTATCGAGACCATGGATCTCTTCGATAGGTGATAGATTTTGACATCTTCAGATCTAATGCCTTTCTCTTGCATATTTTTCTTGGCTTCTTGAATATCTTCGGGACTGAGGAATAGAATACCACTTTTCTTAGGATTGGCTGAGGAGGTTGTTCGGGAATAGTCCAAGCATTATCGTTGATCAAGAGGTTATTCAGTAGAGTCTCAGCTTGTTCTACAGTTCGTTCCTTAAAAACACAACCGGCACAACTATCTAGGTGGTCTCTAGAGGCATCGGTAAGTCCGTTATAGAGGATATCAAGTATCTCGTTCTTCTTAAGAGGGTGATCAAACAAAGCATTTTGGAGCTGGACGAGCCTCCCCCAAGCTTGTGGAAGACTCTCTTCTTGGAGTTGAGCAAAGTTGTATATTTCCTACAAGGCAGCTTGCTTCTTATGGGCAGGGAAATATTTCTCACAGAAGTAATAGACCATCTCCTGGGGACTACGCACACATCCAGGAGCAAGAGCGGTGATGTCGGTGAATACTGACAACATATGCCATGGGTAGGCTAAAGTCGGTGAGAACCGAAGGGACAAAGGTGAGCGCTGGGAACGAGGTTGGTACACGCATGGGACGCACGATGTACCTAGGTTCAGGGCTCCCCGTAGAGATAATACCCCTAGTCCTGCTGGTGTGTTTGATGTATGGGAACATAGTACAATGTTGCTCCTTGAGCTGTGTTGGGAGGAGGAAGAGGGGAGCAGCCGGCTCGTCTCTACCTCGATCTCTGTTGGTTGGTGAGTGTGTAGTGTTGAATGACTCGCAAGTGATCGACCCCTCTGCATTGGAGGCGATCGGGGGGTTTTATAGACGAACCCGCCGGCCTACAATATGGATAAAGGGTACAAGCGTGGGACCCGGCTGGCTGCTTCGCCAGCTGGCCAGGGGCCCACAAGGGTCTTGTCTTGTCGATGAGGGGCCCGCCGGCTGGATGGTCTCGTTTACCTATGGGACCTGCCGGCTGGCCAATGGGACTCCCGCATAAGGTTGACGCTGAGCACACGCTGTACGTCAAGCGTTGCCCCGCGAGATTCTTCATGGGAAGGCAGTACGACCGCCTGCACTGTTCCCCATGCCGAGTGCACTAATGGAGTGGGAGTGTGACTGTCCGACATCAGGCTAGGTGATGGATCAGAGCCGGGGTAGGTCAGCGGCGTTGCCGGCGACGTTCGTACCTGCCGGGCGCCATGATCCAGTACCTTTGCTGACGCGTAGCTACCTTTAATCGTGAGGTCCTTTCCTGATCTACGATCTGATGTGAGTGGTGATCCCTAGCCGGCTAGCCTGCTTGGTCAGCCGACTTGGGGGTGGCCGCCTCCTCCCCAGTCCGGCTGGCGGGACCAGGCCAAATCTGAAGGGAAGGCCGCCTGCATTCTAGCCGGCAGGGGTTGCCTGGCTGGCCTGAAAGGTGGCCGCCTTGTCTTCCAGCCGGTAGGCGATGCCTAGCCGGTCAGAAGACTTGGGCCTTGGGAATCTCCATATTTCATGTCCATTGGGCCGGAAATGAAGGAACAGGCTTGATGAGCCTACCCCGGGGTTATCCCCCCGAAGTAGTCCCCGAAGCTAGCAAGGTCTTTCGCCTGCTGGAGGGTGGCCTCACCGGCTTGTTGGTTTGTCTTGATATTTTGGACGTTTTTGGTGGCGAAGGACGCCGGCTTCGGAGCCGGGTAGCTTCGAAGAGACGCCTCGGTCCCGTCGTAACTGGCTCGTAGAACGCCACGTGCCAGGCCCCGCCTGGCGTAATGATGGCGATTACTGCTGATGGGACCGGTCCTGGGCCTTGGGTCCCGCCACGACGCTCCCTCGGCCTTCGCGCGGGAGATCCTCTACGGATTTACTCTGCGACGGTTGGGCTTAGGGGGGCGTTACCGCCCGTAATACACGGAATTAATGAGGACCGGCGCGCACCGGATCCCCTCCCCACGATGCTTCATGGGGGTTTAAATGGGACGCGAGGGTTTCGAGGAGGCCATTCGCCCCCTCTTCTTGCTCCGCTCCGTGCTCTCTCCCTCCTTGCGTCCCGAGAAAGAAGAGCTCGTGCCTTCGTCTTCTTCATCTTCGTCGTCACGACCTCCATCGACCGCTTCGAGCTTTCGCCGCCCGCAACCATAGCCAATGGATCTTCTTCAAAGAGGTTGTCGTCGCAGCAGGCGTCCTTGCAGGGGGCCTGGCTGGGCAGCGATGTCGACGAGGAGCTCATGGATCCACTCCGTCATCATCGACTGCTGCCCCCGGCCTCCCAAGTGTCGGTGCACCTTCCTGGCTCCGAGGCCTCTCCTGCACCCGTCGCGGGAGAGGTCGTGGTCTTCGCCGAGCACTTCTACCGAGGTTTCGGGCACTCGGCTAGCACTTTCTTCGCCGAGTGGCTCCAGTTCTTCGGCCTGCAGCCGCATCATCTGGCGCCGAACACCATACTGGAGCTGGCCGCCTTCATGGTCCTGTGCTAGGGCTTCGTGGGGATCGAGCCTCGCGTCGATCTGTGGTGCAGCTTGTTCTTCTTCAAGCAGCAATCCATCACCATGGAGAAATCCGAGGTGGAGAAGGTCAAGGGGCCGCGCCTCATAACGCCGTGCGGGGCCGCGTTGGTGCATCACCGCCCGAAGTCTGGCTTCCCCCAAATGCCTTTGCAAGACTCTGTCAAGGATTGGAAGAAGGGGTTCTTCTATGTGAGGAGCACCGACCCGGCCCAGGATGCCCTCAACATGCCCCCGTTCGCCATCGACCCTCCGACGCGGCAGAACTGGGACGCGAAGACTCCCAAGCCGCATCCTAAGGTGCCACTCATTCGCGCCCACCTCGATATCTTGAGGGAGAGCGGCCTCCTCGGCCGCGACCTTCTCGCCACCATGGTGGTTCGCCGGATTCTGCCATTGCAGAGGCGGCCGCATCTGGTCTGCCACATGAGCGGCCGGCTTGATCCGTGCCGGCTGTCCATCAAGAGGATCACCCCGGGCGCCGTAGCGCGAAGGGTTAACCTGATCTCTACCGTCCGCATGGATGAGGGCGGGGAATGGACATGGGGGATGTCCCCGTTCAACCGGGCTCATCCGTCTCCGATGGTAGCCTTACTCCCTTCTTTTCTGTCATTTTGTTTTGAAGCCGGTGGCGTTTGCTAAACCGGGTTGAATTCCTTTCTTGTAGATGTTCAAGACCCTGCAGGGGTCCCTCCCTCAGCCTGCTCCTGGCGTGGAGGCGTCCGGCGCCTCCGAGATGGAGGATGAGGATGCGATGGAGCCCCGCTCAGACTCCTCCGCCGGCACGGGAGATCCCCTGGAGTCGGAAGGGACCGAGCTGTCTGGTGAGTACCCACGACACGCCCTAGCAGACTGGACGGACGACGATGAGGAAGCCTCATTCTACTCTGATGCAGCGTTCGAGGGAGATTCCGATGAGGTGGAGGAGGTCACCGGCCCACTACTGTGGCGCGGCCGGCGTCAAGGCGGCCGAGCGACCGCTGCTGATGAGGCAGACGGGAAGAAGGGCAAGGGTGCCACAGCTTCCCGGCTGGCCTCTAAGCGACCAACGCTGGGTCCTCCAGCCGGGCAGCGAGCAGACGACGCCAAGAGGCGCCGTGGCGGTGGCCGGAGGCAGGTCCCGGTAGATGTCGGGTATGGTTTGCTCCTCTTCTCCCTTCCATATTTTGAGATGAACTTTGTTTCTAAGAAGCTTGGCTTGACAGGGAGGCAGAGGATGCGGATGAAGATACCGCCTCCGCAACCGAGCGGGCCGGCTGGGCAGCAGCTGATGCTGCCGATAGGGAGCTCGAGATAGAATCCAAGCGCCGGTGGGACACGGCCGCAGGGAAGACCTCCGTGGGTCAGCCTTGCCCCAGCCGGGTCGAGAGGCCGGCGGAGAAGCGTGCGAAGGCTAGACAGGACCCCTCCGCACATGCTCGTGTGGAGGATCCAGCTAGCGAGGCTGCATCCAGGCCGGACCCAAGGACCGAAGGGGCCCACCCGTCTGGACCGGCAGCCCCGGAGCGGCTGGACCTGGAGACGATCCCAGTTTCTCCCAGGGCCGAAGTGGCTCCTAACCGCACCGGATGCGGCCCCTGATGCTCCAGGGGTGACCATGGATGTGCCAGACGCGGCTCATCCGCCTCCTTTGGAGGAGGTAGCGCCGGCTGGGACAGCGCCCGAGCCGGCCGTCGAGCCGGCACCAGGAGCCGGCGCCATCGTCATCCCCCAGCAGGACCCTGTTGCGCCAAGGGCAGGGGGTCGCCCTGGGAGCCGGCACATGAAGTCATGGCGGGCGGCGAACGCGGCCCGCCTGCGAATGCTCGCTGGCACCATTCTTTCTGGCGTGCCGCAGCTGGTGACGCTGTTTGACAGCGGCCGGTCGAAGGTGGAGCAGGCGGCCCGCGTGGTATGCCACGACATGGAGCGCCTGGAAGCCCGCACCCAGGTAGGCCTTGCCTTTTTTGGTTTTCCTTTGCGCTTTTTTCTCTTCTCTTGACGTCAGTGGCGGCACGACAGCGCACCCACTGGGTGTAGCCCCCGAGAATCGGGCGGGTTGATTGCCAACCGGTCCGAATCTCTTGGAGGCCTTTTTCTCTGCGTATTTTTCTTCAGTGGGGGCGCGCAAGTGCACCCACTGGGTTTAGCCCCCGAGAATCGGGCTGGTTATGCTTTTAACCAGGTTGAATCTTAATCCTGTTCCCTTTCTCTCTCCTTTGGGAGGCGCTTTACGATGCTCAGGTACAGGCGTACAACGAGCTTTGGGACCAGCACCTGGGGGCCGATAGCCGGATCGCCGAGCTTGAAGTCCGGCTAGGCGAGGCCGCCGCGGAGCGCGATGCCTTGCGCGAAGCCGGCGAGCGGCTCCAAGAGCAGCTGGACCTTCTTCAGGCGGAGAAGAAGGAGCTCGAAGCGGCCGGCCGGGTCGAGTTGGAGCGGCTGTGGGCCATGCTGCAGGAGAAGGAGGCCTCCTACTTTGTATAGATGGACCGCCTCGCGTCGCTTCATCTTGAGGAGGTGAACCTCAAGGACGCCGCCTTGAGGGCGAAGGACGAAGCCCTTACCCAGAAACAAGCGCAGCTGGGTAAGGCGCTGGAGTCCGCCGCGACCCTCCAGGAGCAAATCGCCCGCCTCACTCATGCGAGTGAGGTGCGGGAGCGCAAGGTCCTCGAGGTCTTTCATGAGACCGACGGGGCCTTCCAGCGTGGGTTTCCTTTCCTTGTTTTGCATTTGGTTTTATGGTCGTCTCCTCCTCTTGCTGTGTTCTTACGTCCCGACTGTCTTTTCCCTAGATCACTTCTCCGAGACCCAGGTCGCAGCCGATACCGCCGTTGAGGTGAGCCGTGAGGAGCGCCGAGCGGCCGTGCAGGAGGTGGATACTACCTCCGGCTGGAGTGTAGAGGAGATCAGCATGGGACTTCGGGCCCGCCTGCACGTCATGAGCGAGTCTGTGTCTCAGCTCCAGGTTGCAGGTTCGTCGATGGTGGCAGCCCCGTGGCCGGAGGGCGTGGAGCCGACGATCATGAGCCGGCTTGCCCGCTGGCTCGCAGCGGGTGGAGAGCGCCTGGACGCCTGGCGAGCCTCCGCAGCGTGGTCTGGGGCTTATATGGCCCTCCGCTTGGCCAAGTCATGGTATCACAACCTGAACTTGGGCAAGCTGGTTTCCCAGCGCAATGGCTCAGAGGCGGAGCTGCAAGGCATGGAGGAGGAGATCCGGGTGAGAGCCAGCGCCGTCGCCGAGTACGCCACCTGGGATGACTTCGTCTTGGAGTGGGGCGAGAACGGCGGCGTGATCGCTGAGGATCTGCACGACCTTCAGCCCTACGATGTCGATGACAGCTCCGATGAGGCGGCCTGGGCTGCGGAATCTGCAGCCGCCTCCAGTGGTGGGGCGTATGCTGACTCCAGGATCAGCGGAGCCGGGGGCTGCAACGGGGGAGACGGCGCATCCACCTCGGGAGGAGCCGGAGGCGGCGATGCTACCACATCAGGAGCGGCAGCCGAGACGACCCCTGAGGCCGTCGTCCCGTAACTGGCGTCCTTTTGTGTTTTTTGTTCTACCCCCGGAGGGATGTAACGAACGTGGGCCGTGGGCGAATGCTTTTTATGAATGTATATATTCAGCACTATATTCGTGACCAAGCGTGTTGTCTTATGATCCCGTCTTTTGATTCCTGGTTGACTTCTCTTATCCGAAGCCATCAAGACGTAAAGAACAAGACATAAGCCAATCAGAGGCCGGCTAGAATGAACCAACTCGAGCCGGTCGTCACTAGTATAGCCGGACTGTGCATGTATTCGATCTGACCCGGCGTCACATCGCGAACCGAGCGACCGCAGCCAGCCCGCAGGTTCAAGCGATGGACCGGGATTCAGCCGGTACACTATGTGCACGACTACAAGGATTGACCGTCCGAGCGGCTGGCGAGCACCCGAGCTTGTTTAAAGCTAGCAAGGGGCCGCGCTGCGTAGCCTCCGGGCTTAAGCAAGCCAGCAAGAGGTGGTACGCGGTGTAGCCCGTACACTGAGTGAAACTCTTTTAGCAAGAGAAAGCATGGAGCCTGCTTTTTCTGCGTGGCCTCCGAGCTTAAGCAAGCCAGCAAGAGGTGGTACGTGGTGTAGCATGTACATTGAGTGAAAACTCTTTTAGCAAGAGAAAGCATGGAGCCTGGTTTTTTCACCATATTTGTTGTTCCCGGCAGTCAGAGGCCGTCTTGAGTCTTGAAGGAGATCGTATATACGATCGAGCCGGCCCGAGCCGGTCGTCCCAAGTATAGCCGGACTGTGCATGTATTCGACCTGACCCGGCGTCACATCGCAAACCGAGCGAATGGAGCCAGCCCGCAGGTTCAAACGATGGACTGGGATTCAGCCGGTACACTATGTGCCCGACTACAAGGATTTGACTGTTCGAGCGGCTGGCGAGCCCCCGAGCTTGTTTAAAGCTAGCAAGGGGCCGCGCTGCGTAGCCTCCAAGCTTAAGTAATCCGGCAAGAGGTGGTACGCTGTGTAGCCCGTACAAGTGAGTGAGAACTCTTGACAAAAAGAAACATGGAGCATGTCCTTTTTATTGCCTTGTTTGTTCCCTGAAGAGGGTGGAAGATACATGTGTATGCTCTTTCCTTTGTTTGTCCTCCACCTTTTAGCAATAGAACGGGCGAAGCAATGCCGCGTTCCATGGGCGCTCCGTTTCTTGGCCGGAGTCATCCCTCTTGTGCTTCCTTGGCTTCTGGGCATCAATCAGGTAGTAAGCGTTGTTGTGTAACACCCTACTGATGATGAAGGGTACCTCCCAGGGGGGTGAGAGCTTGTGCTGTCCGGCAGTGCGCTGGATTCTTTTGAGGACCAAGACTCTCTCCCTGAAAGAGAGAGGCCTGATCCTTTTGCTATGGTAGTATCTCAGCTTCTGTTGGTAGATGGTCGTCCGGCTCAAAGCCAAGTCCCTTGCTTCCTCGAGGAGATCCACACCGTCTTCTCTGGCCTCCTTTGCCTCCGTTTTTGTGTATAGGGTGACCCGAGGCGAGTCGAATTCGACATCCGTGGAGATGATAGCCTCAGACCCATATACCAGAAAGAATGGAGTGAAGCCGGTCGACCGGTTGGGCCTGGTGCGGAGGCTCCATAGCACAGCCAGTAGTTTCTTCGATCCAGCAGCCGGCTGACCTGACCAGTGGTGCCACCAGCCTTGGCTTGATGCCGGCTAGGATCAGGTCGTTGGCCCTCTCCGCTTGGCCGTTTGACTGGGGGTGTGCCACCGAGGCCAGGTCGAGCCGGATGCCTACCTTGGAACAGTAGAGCGCTAGGGCGCCCTTGGCAAAGTTGGTGCCGTTGTCGGTGATGATGCTATGGGGAATGCCATATCGGACAGAGATGTCTGTGATAAACCTGACAGCAGTGGGGCCGTCAAGCTTCTTGATAGGCCTGGCTTCGATCCACTTGGCGAACTTGTCGACGGCTACCAGAAGATGCGTCATCCCTCCGCAAGCCGTCTTGAAGGGCCCAACCATGTCCAGTCCCCAGACGGCGAATGGCCATGATAAGGGAATGGTTTTCAGCGCTGAAGGTGGCATATGGCTTTGTGCACTGAAGCGTTGGCAGCCTTCACATTTGTACACCAGATCCACAGCCTCCTCGAGGGCCGTGGGCCAGTAGAATCCATGGCGGAATGCTTTGGCCACCAGGGTTCTGGAGGTGGCATGATGCCCACACTCCCCCTGGTGGATGTCTCTAAGGATCTCCTGCCCTTTTTTCTGATTCGACGTAGCGTTGGAACACGCCGGTCGTGCTGCGTCGCACGTGCTCGCGATTGATGATGGCGTAGGCGGCGGACCTGCGTTGGGTCTGTCTCGCCTCCACCTCGTTCTGAGGAAGTTCGCCGCGAAGAAGGAAGGCCAGAATGGCCTGAGCCCATGATGGAGCCGACACAGGGGTCGCCTCCGATTCGTCTTGACTGTTGGGGGCTTCTGCAGCCCCCGAGCTTGATGGCGTCTCCGGTGCTATTGCTGCGGCCGGCTCATCGTCTATCTCCATGAAATCCACCCACTGGGAGGATTCGAGATCGGGCAGAGCCGGGGTTGTCGTCGTAGCTGGTGCTGTTGTTGGAGTCGGGTGGACCAATGGAGCCGGATTAGGATCCAAAGCCGGCATAGTTGGTGGAGCCGATGGCGCTTGCACCGTAGATTCAGTCGGTGTTGCATTTGGAGCCGGTGCCGTCAGTGCAGCCGGCGTGGGGTCCGCAGCCGGCATAACTGGCGGAGCCGGCGGCGCTTGTATCATAGAGTCGGCTGGTATGAAGATTGATGCCGACCCCGGAGATGGCTTGATAGACGGCTTGTGGAGTTGCTCGAGGTAGACGCCGGCTGGGATGGCCTGCCTCGTGGAGCCGATCTTTGCCAGCGTATCCGCCGCCTCATTTTCCACCATGGGAACGTGGTGGAACTCACAACCCTCGAAGGGGCCACTGAGTTGCTGGATGAGGAAGCGGTAGCTTGCCATGTTGGCGTCCCTGGCGTCCCATTCGCCAGAGACCACTGCACCACCAAGTCCGAATCGCCGAAGCATATGAGCCGCCGGATGCCAATCTCCTTGGCAAGCCGGAGGCCGTGAGACAGTGCTTCGTACTCGGCGACGTTGTTGGAGGAGCGTACTTGAGCTGGTCCCCTTTCGGGGACGTCAAGATGATGCCTACTCCCAGCCCTGTCTGCATCTTCGAGCCGTCGAAGTGCATCCGCCAGTGCGTGGAGTCTGGAGGCGGTGGCTCGAACTGGGTCTCGGCCCAGTCGACTAAGAAGTCGACCACCACCTGTGACTTGATGGAAGTGCGAGGCTCGTACCGAATATCATGGTCCGCCATGGCGATGGACCATTTGGCAATTCTGCCCGTGGCATCACGGTTGCCCATGATCTCTGAGAGCGGAGCAGTGCTCACCACAGTGATGGCATGCTCTTGGAAGTATTGTTTTAATTTATTTGCAGCAAGGTAAACGCCATAAAACATTTTCTGATAATGAGGGTAGTTCTGCTTAGAGGGGGACAAGACCTGACTAAGGTAGTAGACATGGCACTGCATTGGCAGGGCCTTGCCCTCCTCTTTGTGCTGAACAACCAACACTATGCTGACCACTCGAGTGGTCGCCGTGATGTATATGAGTATGGCTTCCCTTTCAGATGGGGCTCCCAAGATTGGCAGGCACGAGATTACCCGCTTGAGGTCGCGGAAGGCTTCGTCCGCCTGGTCGTTCCACTCGAACTTCGTCGTCTTCTTCATGAGCTGGTAGAGTGGAAGGGCCTTCTCGCCAAGCCGGCTGACGAGCCGGCTGAGGGATGCCAAGCAGCCGGCGAACTTCTGGACATCAAGGATCCGAGCCGGCGGCACCATCCGCTCGATGGTGTTGATCTTCTCAGGGTTCGCTTCGATGCCGCGGGCGGACACGAAGAACCCCAAGTGTTGGCCGTCTGGGACCCCGAAGACGCACTTCTCCGGATTGAGTCGGATCTTGTATTCGCGCAGATTGGCGAATGTCTCTCGCAGGTCGTCGAGGAGGCTGAAGTGTTGCTTCATCTTGACGATGATGTCATCCACATAGACGTGGATGTTTCTGCCAATCTGTGGCAGTAGGCACTGCTGCATGCAGCGTTGGAATGTCGCACCTGCGTTCTTCAGACCGAACATCATGGTGGTGTAGCAGTAGGCCCCGAAGGGCATGATGAAGGAGGTCTTCAAGCGATCAGCTGGATCCAGCTTGATTTGATGGTAGCCTGAATAAGCATCCAGAAATGGTAGCGGTTCGCAGCATGCAGTGGAGTCGATCACTTGATTTATCCTAGGCAACGCGAAAGTGTCTTTCGGAGAAGCCTTATTCAGGCTAGTGTAGTCGATGCACATTCGCCATGTGTTGTTCTTCTTCAGCACCAGGACTGGGTTCGCCAGCCAGTCCGGATGGAAAACCTTCATGATGAAGCTGGCTGTAAGGAGCCGGGTGATCTCTTCTCCGATTGTGCGTCGTTTCCCCTCGACGAAGCGGCGCAAAGGTTGTTTCACCGGCTTTGCATCCGGTCACACATGAAGTTTGTGCTCGGCGTACTTCCTTGGAACACCCGGGATGTCCTTGGGGGACCATGCAAAGATGTCCCCATTCTCACGGAGGAAGTCGACGAGCTCGCCTTCCATTTTGGGGCTGAGGCCAGCCCCGATGGTGATGCACTGCTTTGGGTTGCCAGGGTCGAGTGGGACCTGCTTGGTCTCTTTAGCCGGCTTGAAAGAGCCCTCGCCGGCCGATTGGGATGGAGGAGAAGGAATCGCCGGCTGCTCGGTAGCCTGGGCCACGAGACGGTCGATCTGCCGCTTCTCCTCAACAATCACCAAGGCGTCGGCGAGGCGGCTGCTATCTTGGATGCACTCGAGCGACTTTTTGTAGTCGCCAACAACAGTGATGATGCCCTTGGGACCCGGCATTTTCATCTTCAGGTAGGCGTAATGCGGAATAGCCATGAATTTGACCAGAGTCGGTCTCCCCAGCAGTGAGTGATACGGGCTTCTAAGGTCCACCACCTCGAACCATATGGACTCACGGCGGAAGTGGGCATTGTCGCCGAAGAGGACGTCCAGCTGGATCTTGCCAATGGGCGAGCATGACTGCCCAGGCACGATGCCATGGAAGACAGTGCTGGTTGGCAGGACGTCCGTCTCCTTGAGCCCGAGCTTGCAGAGAGTGTCGAGGTAGAGGATGTTGATGCTGCTGCCGCCATCGACCAACACCCGGGAGAATCGACAGGTGAGCCTCTTGTAGGCGAAGGTGGGGTCGAGGACGAGTGCGTATGACCCCAGGTTGGGCATCACCGCAGGGTGGTCCACCCGGCTCCAGGTGATCCGCCTGTCCGACCAATGCATGTACTGGGTAACCGGGGGAACGGTGGCATTCACCTCGCGCCGCCTTTGGCACAGGTTGTGCGTGTCGCCGCCTTCGCAGGTGAAGACGACGAACGCTCCGTCTTGATGCGGATAGTCGTCAGGGTGTGGGCCGTCGTCACGAGGCGGCGGCGGCGGAAGCGGAGCATGATGGGGAGCCGGTGCACGGGGCGCCGCCTGTGCACCCCGGGGAACCGGCATTCCCTCCCCTTGCGACAGGCAGCGTGCGATGTTGTACTATCAAAGTGTATGGGTAGACGGCGTCGCCCCCGAATGTATCTTGCAGGGGGCGTCGAGGAGCTGCTCGAGAGACTGCTTGGGCTGCCAGTTGGGGTTGCCCTGATTGCGACGCTTTCATGGAGGGCCAGCTTGGGAAGCCGATGCCTCGCCCTCCATGTTGGCCACTAGCTTGTTGTTGGCCATCTGATCCGGCTTGCGCTTGTAGTTGTTCTGGCCGCCTCGGTTGTCCCCAGCCGGCTTGGGAGTAGTCGGCGCAGGCACAACCTTGTCCAAGGCGGTCAACTCGATGCGCATTGCGGAGTCGGCCGTGGCGTACTTGTCCGCCTTGGCCATGAGCACTGCCAAAGAGGTGGGCTCGGCGCACATGAGTTTGTGCTTGAGGAGGGTGCCATCTCGGCATCCATCGATGAAGTACTGTATGGCTTGTACCTCATGCACCCCCTCACAGGAGTTGCGGAGCTCAGTCCACCGGGTGACGTAGCCGCAGAGGGGTTCGTCGGCCTTCTGGACGCACATGGCTAGCTCGCGAGGCCGACCAGGGCGCTTGTAGGTGCCGGTGAAGTTGCGGACGAACGCCTCCTCGAAGTCCACCCAGGAGTTGATGCTGCCGGCCGGGAAGCTGTTAAGCCACGTCCCGGCCGAGCCGGCCAGCATGAGTGGCACGTAGTGAACCGCTACGCGCTTGTTGCCCCTGGCGATGCCCACGGCCGTGGTGTAGTCGATCAACCAGTCTTCTGGCTTGGCCGTGCCGTTGTATTTTGGCGTATCCCGAGGCAAGGTGAAGCCTCGGGGGAACGGCTCCCCTCGGATCCGGGGGCCGAAGCACGCCGGACCGACGGGTCCGTCTTCCTCTAGGAGGGCAGCATGGGCCAGGGCGATGATGCGCCGGCTAGCGTTCCGCTCATCCTGGGTGGCGGGGGCGCCAGCCCCGATGACGAGAGGGGAGGCGCCTCGGGAGCCGGAGGCATGAGTCCTTCATGGGGGAAGATCCCCGTACTCCGAATCGCCCTCGTCGACTCCGTGACGTAAGCCCGAGGTGTGCTTGCTCTGGTGCTGCGAGCGCCGGTCTTGGCTTCCCTCGCCCCTCCAGCTGGAAGGGCGATGCGAGGAAGATCCTTCGGCGTGGTACTGGCCGCTAGGGTTGCGGCGAGCCCCCGAGTTTTGTCCCGGGGACTCCGATTGAGCCTGACCAGGGTCAATCAGAGCGTGTTGCTGGTTAGCGGCGTCAAGGAGATCCTTGACACGCTTCTCCTGGAAGGCGCGCTCCTCGCCTTCCTGGCTCACCATCTCCTCCATGGCCGCCTGGGCCGCCCGCATGTTGGCCGCAGGAGTCACGTATGTGGGCAGATCGCCGCCTAGAACTTCGGCGATGAACCGGCCGCGGCTGCGGACCGATCCAAGCCGACTAGGGGCCTCGGAAATCGAAGTAAGGCCGTACGCAGAGTTGTACTCATGATGCGTCGCCTCCAACCGACGTTTCGCTAAGGCGACGGCGATGCCCTCCTCCAAGATACGCCTAGGAGCCTCCCACAGCGAGGCCCGAGCATCTGCAGGGTCGGCAGAAGCGGCAACCGGTGTCTTCAGGCCGGCGATGGCGTCCCGAAGGGTATCAGCGGCGGCCGTAGCGGGCTCGCTGGCGCCTGCGGAGGCCTTGCCGGGAGCCGCGCTAGTGCCGGCGCCGATAACCATCACCCCCATGGTGTTGGAGACGACAACAACATGGTAAGGGGTGAAGAACCCTACCGACGGCGAAGGGCCATCGAAGATGAGGACGTTACTGGGGTAAATGTCGTTGGCAGGCATCTCAGCGATAGAGAGCCTACTGAAGCTGGCGCAGAGTGCCTCCATGTCGTAGTCCTTGCTGAAGTAGCGCGGGCCGTCGTTGAGGCGAAGGTCGCTAAAGAGAACGCTGAGGTTCTCCATGGCGGCGACAACAATGCTAGGGAGTGCCTCGTCATCAGAATCTTCGTCCGAATCCGCATGGCGGACGGGGACGTCGATCATCATGGGTGTCGCCTCATCGAAAGCGAGCTCCACGGGCATGCAGACTGATCCAGACGCGATGCATCTGGTGGTGTAGGTGTGGGCCCCCGCCCAGCGCGTAAAGCCAGCCAATGCAGCAATCGGCCCCACGGTGGGCGCCAAATGTTGGTGAATACTCACAACAAATGCCATGGGTAGGCTAAAGTCGGTGAGAACCGAAGGGACAAAGGTGGGCGCTGGGAACGAGGTTGGTACACGCATGGGACGCACGATGTACCCAGGTTCAGGCTCTCCGTAGAGATAATACCGCTAGTCCTGCTGGTCTGTTTGATGTATGGGAACAGAGTACAATGTTGCTCCTGGATCTGTGTTGGGAGGAGGAAGAGGGGAGTAGCCGGCTCGTCTCTACCTCGCTCTCTGTTGGTTGGTGAGTGTGTAGTGTTGAATGAGTGGCAAGTGATCGGCCCCTCTGCATGGGGGGCGACCGGGGGGTTTATAGACGAACCCGCCGGCCTACAATATGGATAAAGGGTACAAGCGTGGGACCCGGCTGGCTGCTTCGCCGGCTGGCCAGGGGCCCACAAGGGTCTTGTCTTGTCGATGAGGGGCCCATCGGCTGGATGGTCTCGTTTACCTGTGGGACCCGTCGGCTGGCCAATGGGACTCCCGCGTAAGGTTGACGCTGAGCACGCGCTGCACGTGAAGCGTCGCCCCGCGAGATTCTTCATGGGCAGGCAGTACGACCGCCTCCACTATTCCCCACGCCGAGTGCAGTAATGGTGTGGGAGTGTGACGGTCCGACATCAGGCTAGGTGATGGATCAGAGCCAGGGTAGGTCAGCGGCGTGGCCGCCGACGTTCGTACCTGCGGGCACCATGATCCAGTACCTTTGCTAATGCGTAGCTACCTTTAATCGTGAGGTCATTTCCTGACCTACGATCTAATGTGACTGGTGATCCCTAGCCGGCTAGCCGGCTTGGGGGTGGCCGCCTCCTCCCTAGTCCGGCTGGCGGGACCAGGCCGGCTCTGAAGGGGAGGCCACCTGCATTCTAGCCGGTAGGGGTTGGCTGTCCGGCCAGAAAGGTGGCCGCCTCGTCTTCCAGCCGGCACGCGATGCCTAGCCGGTGAGAAGACTTGGGCCTTGGGAATCTCCATATCTTCATGTCCATTGGGCCGGAAATGAAGGAACAAGCTTGATGAGCCTACCGAGGGTTATCCCCCCGACAGGTGAACCAGACTTCAGCGTCATCCTTTAGAGAGAAAGGAAACAACTTAAGGATATAGTAGTGGCGGATCTTCTCCTCATTAGTGAAAAGGTTGGCTATTTCGGATAGTTTGGCAAGATGGGCTATGACCGTCTCAGACTCATAACCGTGAAAAGGATCAGATTCGACTAGAGAGATTATCTCAGGATCGACAGAGAATTCATAATCCTTATCGGTGACAAAGATAGGCGAAGTGACAAACTTCGGGTCATTTTTCATCCTAGCTTCCCGAGATTTTTTCTTCCACTTGAGAAGTAATTTCTCAGCGTCATAGGCATCCTTACACGCAAGAAAATCCTCAGCTATCTCCCCCTCCATAACGTAACCCTCAGGTATATCAGGCAATTCATATCTAGGAGAGCTAGATTTAACAGGAGCAAAAGCAGGTTCTATCTCAATAGTATCGACAGTTTCAGAAGCATCACGAGCATTGGCAGTAACTCTAGCAATATGAGCATCAACGAACACTCCTGGTGGAACATCAGGCAAATGAGTATCTCTAGCAGTATCAAGCATAGCATCATCAGGCAAAATAGCATCTCTAGCATCATCAGGCAAAGCAGTATCAGGCATAGCATCTCTAGCAGTATCAAGCATAGCATCTCTAGCAGTATCAGGAAAAGCAGTATCAGGCATAGTATCAAGCATAGTATCATCAGGCACAGTATCAAGCATAGCATCTCTAGCAGTAGTATCACAAGCATCATCAAGCACAGGTGACATCAAGATTTCTAGCAGGAGGTGATGTCGCAAACTTACTCATAACTAAAGGTGAATCAAGTGCGGAGCTAGATGGCAATTCCTTCCCTCCCCTCGTAGTTGAGGGCAAGACTTCGGTCTTCGGATCCTTCAGATTCTTCATAGTGATCAGCAGATATAAATCCCAAGTGACTCAGAGAATATAACAATACCTCCCCGGCAACGGCGCCAGAAAAATGTTGATTGCAATCTCTGGCGATGGTTAGACGAATGCTGATGACAACAAACCTTCACTTGCAACTGCACCAGAAGAATGCTGCTAGCACTCCCCGGCAATGAAACTAGAAGAATGTTGTTGATGGCCCACCAGCGCGTGGGTTCGTAGCAGTTTTCGAGGGTAGAGTATATATCCCAAATTTGTTGGTACGCCAGATAGGAGGTGAGAGAATACTCTCGAGTATTACCAGCTGAATTTTTCCAATTCAACCACACCTGAAAGATTAGTATCTGCAAGCAAAGTAGTAACAGCAAAGTAGTATGATAACAACGGTGTCAGAAACGATCTGTTGATGGCAGACTATTCCTAACGATTGTATCAATGGCGCCAAGTTGCCCGTCGACGGAAATTGTCAGTTCCCGTCAACGTCCAGCGAAAGAGTATTGTAGCAGGTAGCAGCAGTGTAACGAGCAATAGCAGCGGCAAGGAACGGCAGTAGTGACAGTAGTAGCAAGTAGCAACAGTAGCAAGCGACAGTAATAGCAACAGTAGTAGCAGTAGCAGAGCAAAACAAGTAACAACAGTAGCAACAGTAGTAGCAGCAGCAGCAGAGCAAGACAAGTAACAGCAGTAGGACAAACTCGTAGGCAATGGGTCGGTGATTTGTTTGGATGATATTCATCATGCAACAGCTATAACACGGAGAGATATGTGGCTAGCTCCCATTCGTCAATGTGATGTAGGCATGCATTCCGTGTGTCGTTATACGTGCTTAGGGAAAAGAACTTGCATGCCATCTATTGTCCATTCCTCCCATGGCAGCGGGGTCCAAAAGGAAACTACGGGATATTAAGGTTCTCCTTTTAATAAAGAACCGGACCAACACATTAGCACTTGGTCAACACATGAACTCCTCAAACTATGGTCATCACCGGGAGTGGTTCCGGTTATTGTCACTTCGGGGTTGCCGGATCATAACACATAGTAGGTAACTACAACTTGCGAGATCAGATCTAGAACACACATATATTGGTGACAACATAATAATTTCAGATCTGAAATCATGACACGCGGGCCCTAGTGACAAGCATTAAGCATGGCAAAGTAGTAGCAACATCAATCTCAAAACATAGTGGATACTAGGGATCAATCCCCATCAAAACTAACTCCATAACATGATAGATCTCATCCTACTCATCACAGCCCAGCGAGCCTACGAATAGATTACTCACGAACGACGAAGAGCTTCATGGAATTGGAGAGGGAAGAAGGTTGATGATGACAATGGCGACGATTTCCCCTCTCCGGAGCCCAAGACGGACTCCAGTTCTGCCTACAGATGAAGAACAGGTGGTGGCGGCACCTCCGTATCGAAAACGTGACGAAAACTTCTCTTTTTATTTTTTCTGGGACGAAAGGGATCTTATAGACCTGAGATTGGGGGCGGCAGAGTCGTGTGGGCCCCACAAGCCTACCCACCACCACCAGGGGGTGGTGGCGGAGCCATGGCTTGTGGCCCACTGGCCCACCCCCTGAGGTGGAACTTGGCGCAGATATTTTTCTTATTTTCCAAAACTGCTCCCCGTAAATTTTCAGGACGTTTGGAGAACTTTGATTTCTGCACAAAAATAACACCAAGGCAATTCTGCTGAAAACAGCGTCAGTCCAGATTAGTTCCATTCAAATCATGCAAATTAGAGTCCAAAACAAGGGCAAAAGAGTTTGGAAAAGTAGATACGATGGAGAAGTATCAGCAACCTTTATGAGATGTTCTATGTGGATGCCTGAACCCGTGAGTGGAAGGATAGTATGGTAGTAGTTATACTTCCACAGTCCTGTGTGTCTTGTGGAGTATTCTTATGTCGAGAGATGAATTCCGGAGGCATAGATAAATAATGTATAGGAAGCTTGGAAGGCCTCTAATGAGTTGTGTCATCTTTTCTGTAGTTTGCTCTTCGGTTAAGGTTGTTCTGAACTTTGTAATTGTGTTTATGAACCATGGTGTATATATAGGAGTTGCTTGTTACCATGTTGTTCGGATGTTCATTTACGCATGCCATGTGTTCAGTGCATTCTTAATCCATAGTTAGTATTGATGTTGATATTGGTCTAAGTTGTGAGTTTGTTTGTCAGGATGGTGTTCACCAGGTTGAACCGTGCCCCTGCTCATGAGCAAGGAGAGGGTAGTCAAGCATCGCAGGAGGAACTGCCTTACCCGCCCTCTCTGGCGGAAGTTATGCTTGAGGCAGAAAGAAACAAAAGGGAGACCAACCGTGTGCTAGAGCGTATTGAGCAAAATACTGCTCGTTAGCCGAGGAATGATGCAGTGTCCCTCAATGACTTCGTGAAGCTGAATCCTCCGAAGTTCCATCACTTCGTCGACCCCCTCGACGCTGATGACTGGTTGTGCAGTATATCGCGCAAGATTCGCTCTGCAAATGTTTTTGACGCCGATGAGGTGACCTTCGTGGCGTACTTTCTGGAAGGACCCGCCAATCTATGGTGGGAGCACTTTGAAGCTATGCGTCCTGCCGGACCAATAGCCACATGGGCAGACTTTAGTGCAGCCTTCCGTCTGCACCATATTCCAGAGGGTCTGATGGATAGAAAGAGAGAGGAGTTATGTGCATTCACCCAGGGAAAATTGACCGTGGATGCCTATAGCCGCGAGTTCAGCAACCTCGCCCGCTATGCAACTAAAGAGGTGTCAACTGACGCCAAGAAGCAAGCAAGATTCTGCAAGGGTCTGAGCCGTGAACTTCGTCGTGATTTGCGCCTCCACGAATGTACAAGCTTTCAAGGTCTTGTCAACAAGGCGATCAGTGCTGAGACTGGTCATACCAACTATGAAGCCACAAAGAAGCACTACCGTGACTCTGGCTCGTCATCTGGTTCCGCGTTCCCGAAACGCCGGCTGTGGGTTCCAAATAGTTCTCTGCCGCCAAGATATACCCCGAGGCCATCCTATGTGGCGCCTCAGGCGAATCAAACCAACCCTCCAGCAAAAACCTATGGTGGTCCAGCTAGCAATGCTGCACCACGTGCCAATCAGGTGATCTGTTACAAGTGTGGAGAACCAGGGCACTATTCCCGAGAGTGTCCTCAGAATATGGGTGCCAAGCAACCTGGAAAGTCCGTTGGGCAAGGCAAGTCGGGCAAAGCTTACTATGTGAAGTCAACTCTTGCACGTGGCCATGTGAACTATGTTTCAGCAGAAGAAGTTGTAGAGGATCCTGACGTCATTTTGGGTACGCTCCTTGTTAATCATCACCCAGCGTCTGTTCTTTTTGACACTCGGTCATCTCATTCCTTCATTTTAGAAAGTTATGCACAGTTGCATAACATCTCTTTCTGTGATATGCCAATCCCATTGGTTGTCCAAACCCCTGGTAGTAAGTGGCAAACCTCCAGGATAACCTATGACAATGAAATTCTAGTAGATAGGCTAGTTTTTCTAGCATCTTTGATAGCCCTGAAATCTTTGGATATCAATATCATCTTGGGTATGGACTAGATGTCACCTCGTTATGCCAAGATTGATACTCATTCTAGAAATGTTTAGCTTACCCATCCCTTGGGTGAGATAGTCAATGTCTCTACTTGAGTTGCCAAATGCCAACTCTATTCCCTTAATGCCAACCCTCTTCCAGAACTTGAAGAAATTCCGGTAGTCCGTGACTTTCCGGATGTTTTCCTAGAAGAACTGCCAGGAATTCCACCTGACAGGGATGTAGAGTTTGTGATAGACCTTGTTTGGGGAACTGTCCCAATAACCAGAAGACCTTATAAGATGGCACCCTTGGAGCTAGCCGAACTTAAGAAGCAACTAGATGAGGCCTTGAATAAAGGTTTCATTCATCCTAGCTCTTCTCCTTGGGCTTGTCCCGTCCTCTTCGTTAAGAAGAAAGACGGAACGGATAGGATGATTGTAGATTATCGACCAGTTAATCTGGTCACCATAAAGAACAAGTATCCGCTCCCCAAGGTCAACGACCTGTATGATCAGCTTGCTGGATCCCCAGTCTTCTCCAAAATGGATTTGAGGTTGGGTTACCATCAAATCAAGATCAAGAACGGGGACATTCCAAAAACGGCTTTTGTCACTCGTTATGGACAATAGGAGTACACCATCATGTCCTTTGGTTTAACCAATGCCCCAACCACCTTCTCTCTCTTGATGAATTCAATCTTCATGGAGTATTTGGATAAATTCGTCGTAGTATACCTTTATGATATTCTGATCTACTCGAAGAATGAACAAGAACATGTCGAGCATCTAAGGCTGGTATTGATGAAACTTCGAGAGCATCGCCTTTATGCCAAGTTTTCAAAATGTGAATTTTGGTTACCAGAAGTGACCTATCTAGGCCACGTAATCTCTGGAAAGGGTATTGCTGTCAATCCCGAGAGAGTTCAAGCTGTCCTTGATTGGACTCAACCTGAATCCATTAAGCAAGTTAGGAGTTTTCTTGGTCTAGCAAGCTATTGTCGCCGCTTTGTCGAGAATTTCTCCAAGGTTGCAAAGCCTCTAACTGAACTCCTCAAGAAAGATAAAAAGTTCGAGTGGACACCACTGTGTGAGCATAGTTTTCAGGAACTGAAAAGACGCCTGATTTCCGCACCTGTGTTGCTACCACCAGATTTCTCGAACGACTTTGTTATCTACTGCGACACCTCGCGACAAGGATTAGGTTGCATTCTCATGCAGGATCATCATGTGATTGCATACGCATCTCGATAGTTGCGTCCACATGAGATAATTATCCAACACATGATCTTGAGCTTGCAGCAGTAGTCCATGCATTTAAAACCTGGCGGCACTACCTTCTTGGTAATCGTTGCGAAATATTCACTAATCACCAAAGTCTGAAATATATCTTCACCCAGCCGGATTTGAATCTCAGGCAAAGACGGTGGGTTGAGTTGATCATGGATTACGACTTAGGGATAACTTACACCCCGGGGAAGGCCAATGTTATGGCTGATGCACTAAGTCGTAGGTCTTACTGTAACAAATTGATGCTACAACAAGGTCAACCACATCTCTATGAGGAATTTCGGAAGTTAAATCTTCACATTGTTCCACAAGGATTCCTTTCTACCCTAGTGGCAAAGCCTACTCTTAGGGACCAAATCATAGCCGTGCAGGCATATGATAAGGGTATATCTCGGATCAAGGAGAATATTGCTAGCAGAAACGCTAGGGATTTCTCTATCAATGAGGAAGGTGTTGTGTTCTTTCAGAACCGCCTAGTGGTTCCTAAGAGGAAACGTTTGCGGCAATTGATCCTTAAGGAGGCTCATGATTCTCCTCTCACCATTCATCCTGGTAGTACTAAAATGTAACAGGACCTACGCCAAAGGTTTTGGTGGACTAGGATGACGAGAGAAATTGCTGAGTTCGTTGCTAACTGCGACGTTTGTCGTCGAGTTAAGGCAGAATATCAAAGGCCTGCTGGCACTCTTCAACCTTTAGTTATTCCTCAATGGAAATGGGATAAAATCAGTATGGATTTCATCACCGGATTTCCCAAGAACAAGAAAGGAACTAATGCTATCTTTGTGGTCATTGACAGTCTTTCCAAAGTAGCTCATTTTCTTCTAGTTCGTGAGAGTATAACAGCTAGCCATCTAGCAGTGTTATATATCTCTCGAATAGTGTCTCTTCATGGTGTTCCTCTAGAGATTAACTCAGACCGTGGAAGTATCTTTACTTCTCGATTCTGGGAGAGTTTTCAGAATGCCATGGGGACTCACGTATCTTTTAGCACTGCTTTCCATCCTCAATCAAGTGGTCAAGTAGAAAGAGTGAATCAAGTCCTAGAAGATATGCTCCGAACTTGTGTTATATCGTTCGGTATGAATTGGGAGAAGTGCCTTCCATTCGCCGAATTTGCCTATAACAATAGTTATCAATCAAGCTTGGGCAAAGCTCCTTTTGAAGTTCTCTATGGACGAATATGTCGAACACCTCTTAATTGGTCAGAAATCGGAGAGAGGCAACTCTTTGGTCCGGATATGATCCAGGATGCAGCAGAGCAACTTCGCATTTTTCGTGAAAAGTTGAGAACAGCCCAGTCTCGTCAAAAGAGCCAATATGATCGTCATCATAAGGTTGTGACCTTTGAAGTTGATGAGAAGGCTTACCTTCGGGTTACACCTTTGAAGGGAACCCATCGTTTTAGTATCAAGGGCAAGTTGGCTCCTCGTTATATCGGTCCTTTTCGCATTCTTGCCAAACGAGGAGAAGTTGCCTACCAATTGGAACTTCCTCCGCATCTTTCCAAGGTTCATGATGTATTCCACGTCTCGCATATCCAGCGTTGCTTTTCGGATCCTATCCGTGAAGTGGACCACGAAACGCTTGATCTCCAAGATAACCTTTCATACCGAGAATACCATGTTCGCATTCTAGATCAAGCTGAGCGTACCATTCGACGTTGAAACCTCAAGTTTCTTAAAGTTCAATGGTCAAATCATTCTGAAAAAGAAGCAACATGGGAAATAGAGGATCATCTCCGACTTGAGTATCCCGCGCTATTCCCAACGACTTCCAAATCTCGGGACGAGATTCTTTTGAGTGGGGGTGAGTTGTCACATCCCTGATCCCCATTAGGGTTTAGCAAGTTTGTGCTCATGTTTTCTTCCATTGCATCTTAAGAATTTGAATTGCACTCAAGGAAGGAAATGAAATCAAAGCAAAACCTCAACAACTCTATATTCAAAAGAAAACCAAAGAAGTGCCAAATCAATGAACGCAAAATGGCCTTCATAAAAGTTCAATATTTTAGATAAATGTTGAAAACAAGATATCAAAGGTGAAACATATTTTCAAAATACTTTTGGCATTTTAAATTTAAGTTAAAATCTACTGAAATCAACTATATATTTGATTTCAAATATTTCAAAGTTTCCAAAAATGTTGAGAACTTTATATGTGGTTGGAAATATTCCAACTAACACCCTAGTAATTTTCAAACTATTTTAGAGTTAGTTTGGAGCCAAAAATAAAATGAAACAAATGTCAGAAAGAATAAAATAGAAACAGAAAAGAAAAGAAATAAGAAAACCCTGTCTAACGCTTACCTGAGGCCCAGCCCACCCCGACGCCTATCGTCTTCCTCATGCCAGCGAGCAGCAGGAGGTGGTCGTCGCTCGTTCTGGCGCGGCGACGCACCTGTGCTTCTGCCTGGACCTCCCTGATGCATTGGAGAGGAGGGATAAGGCCTCCGAGATCCATTCCCGACCTCATCCTCTCCCCATTCGATCTCTCTCTCCTCTCTTTCTTCCTCGGCCGCCATGACCGCGAGCTCGAGCTCGAGCTAGCCATCGCTCCGGCCGTCCTTCCCTGCCCCTGAGAGTGTCGTTCACTCCGCCTCCTCGAGCTGGTCATCTCTGCCAAAGGAAAGAAGCCCCCGAGCCCTGCATCGCCGGATCTCCATCGTTTTGTGCCTCGGATCGCTGACGTTCACCACCGCCGTTCTCCCTCCTCAAGCCGTCCCCGAGAGCGCTTTTGACGCCGCTACACTCCCTGTGAGCTCAGTGTTCCTTCCTCGTTGTTTCCCCTCTCGATTTTGAGCTCTAGGCCTAGTTTCACCGGAGCCCAACGAGGACCGCTGCGGTAGCTCATCGCCGGTGGCCCTACGGTGACCGCTTGGTCCATCCGAGTCCTGTAATGGCTCCAGCTCATCGCGTAGATGCTCTAGGAGCCCAACCCCGCGCGAAATGCCCTCTGTTTCGATGACCTCGACGATGGCCGAGCTTCGGCCGTCGCCAAGCTCGTCGCCGGCGTCGATTCCGGCCACCCAGCCCCTAGGGTTTGCTCCATCGTGCGCGTCGTCGAGTGTCCGTTCTTCCTGAGGTCTCTGTTGTGCTTTTGGGCATCGAAGATGCGTTTCCAAGCCCCTCCGCCGTCTCTGGTGCTACCGGAGGCTCACCGCCGGCGAGATCGACCTCGCCGCCTATGGGTTCTTCCCCCCTGAGCCTATGACAGGTGGGGCCAGCCCCTGTCTAATTAAGTTTAATAAAAAAATAAAAATAATTTGTTTAATTAACTTAAACAAACACTGACAGGTGGGTCCTACTCTACTAATTAGCTAATTAAATTAAATTTAAACTAAAAACTGGCCAGAGTGACTAACCAGTGGGTCCCACTCGTCAGGTTTGACTTTTAACACCCAGATTGGCCTGCTGATGTCTTACTGATGCAATAAAGACTTTTCTGTTTAAAATTAATTCCAGAATAAGTTCAAAACTTTAGAAATTCATAGAAAATTGAACATAATTCCAAATTTGACAAATAATATATGTAAAATGATCAGAAAAATTCAAGGAATCCAATGGTGCTATTTTCATGCATGAAAAACAAAGTTATGAAACAGCCTCAGGTCAAATCAATTAAAAGAATTTGCTAAATCATAATTCAAATGATATTTGAATGATGATTTCAAATCAAGATCACCCAAAAGGTTCTGTTAGTCATCTCAAACCATGCTACATTGCATTTCATGCATCATTTTGTTGCATATGTTTGATATTGATTGATTGCTGTTATTCCGGTAGGCTCCGCCCCTCCGGATACATTTGATTATCCGACTGACGGATATCACCCCTGTGCTGAGCAACAATGCAAGCAACCATTTTGATCATTCCGATAAATCCCATGTTCTCGCTCCTGCTCTTAGTCATTGCATTAGGATCAAATGCTACCAATGCTTTTACCACGTTAGTTGAACCCACTTCCTTTGCATGACATGTCCTTGTCACAGTAAATAGCTGAACCTTGCAACCTAGCATACCTGGTAGATGCTTGAGCCCTGATGTGCCTTATCCTTCTATGCATGCTATGCTTAGAGTTGTGTATGGTCTGTCATTTGGATGATGAACAGGATCGTGGGAATGTGCTCAGTTAGTAAAGGTTGTGCGTTGAACTTGATTTGGTAAAGGTGCCGGTGAAAGGCTATGTAGGAGTACACGGGGGTTGTTTCATTGGAACCGTCCTTAGGAACTGAGTTTCGTGTATGTAATCCAAGACAAGATACTACCACATGCTGGGCCCTGAAATATGACCCTGCTTGACTTATTAACCGCTTAGTACTCGGTCCAGGAGTTGCAAGTAGTTTCTGGTGTTTATAGTCATGCTGGAGGCCGTGCATGGTGCTGACCTTAAAGGTGGGATATGATGCGGTAGGCAGTGGCACGGTGTACCGAGTGGTACCCGGATGGTGGGCTTGGGAACCATGCGCACATCGTTTGGGGCCGTGGCGGAAACCTCGGCCGGACTTCCGTGCGGGTTACCCTCAGATAGGCGATAGACCTGGACTAAGTATTAGCGTGATTAACGGTCGTGCCCGACTCCCTCGTTGGGCTTCCGCTTGAAGGTTGCCGAGGTGCATGACGTGCACATGGCGATAAGTGGCGAGAGCGTGTGTGTAGAAGTACACCCTTGCAGGGTTATGATCTATTCGAATAGCCGCGTCCGCGGATATGGACTACTTGGAAACATATGTTGTTCATATATAACTATAATGGTTACTCATAAAATTGTCAAGATAAGTGTGAGTGTCGTGGACGGCATTTCCGTAGGGTGACGGAATGATTCCATGATGGAGTATTGTTGTGGTGTTAGTGGACTCGTGTGCGAGAAATCAAAGTTGTCAGAGTTATTTGAAAATGTAAGTTGTCTAGCCAAGAGTCAAATGTTGTCTTTCCGCATGAAACCGCACAACTCCTTGTTGATACATTGCATGAGTAGATATATTATCCTAAAGTCTTGCTAAGTAATTTAGTACACACATTTGCTTAATAAATTGTTGCCGAGGTTGTTAATGACCCAAACGGAGGGTTCTACCTAGACGTTGACGACGACGAGTAGCTGGTGTCCCAGCTACAATCTGGCCCTAGGTTGGGTCTGTAGATAGTCAGGCTATGTGCCTTTATTTTTCCATCTGTCTGTACTCAGACAGTTCTAATCTTCCGATGGCTTGTAAGACTTGTGTGTATGTCTTGTGATGATGGGTCGCGTGACCCCTATCTGTGTAATAGTATGTGTGAGGCTCTTCCGAGCCTTTCAAATAAAGTTTGTATGTTTATGGTTATGTTGTGATGCCATCGATGTATCTATGCATATCGGTATGCCATGCGTACGTGTGTTGTACTTGATATGTATGGGGTTTGAATACCTAGTTGTATGCCTTAGTAGCACTCCTTACGGGGAAATGCCCCTTTGTGATTCCATCGAGCCATGGTAGTTCGCTACTGCTCCGGACACATTAGTTGACCGGCATGTGTCCTTCTTAGTTGTTGTGTTTGTCCCTTTGGGAAATGTCATGCGTTGTAATGGAGTCCTTGTAGCTTGCTACGACTCGTCTACATTCGTTGATAACCGACACCTGCTTTGCTGGGTCATGTATGTCTGTCCCTGTACGGAACTGCCGCTTTAGTTTATGACTAGACATGTCAATCCGGGTTCTTTGACATTGGATTGCTAGCGACACAATTGCATACGCGAGTCAAAAGGCGCAAACGGTCCCGGCTAAGGTTAGGCTGCAGCCGTGGGGATAACCGTGCATGAGACCTCAAAGAGATGCGATGTGTTACACGCTGGATTCCTATGGCATAGGATCGGGGTCCTGACAATAAGATGTTGCAGCCGTGTAGGTCAACATATTTAATATGTCGGCAAGTCACAAAAGAGAGAGTGAAAATATCATCTATACTATATCCATATATGGTAGGTGGGGCTGTAGTTTAAGTTTTGCATAAAGCAAATTTTTCCAACAACAAGAGAGAGATAAAAGAAAAATTTACTACATTGTTGGTTATTAATGAGAAGGTTCCACCAACCAGTTCTCATACCAAAATTATCAATATTACCCACATCAAATAGATTAATGGTGTTGAGGATTCCAGATAGATTAGGTTTGAGTACTCTGCAGCGTTTTGCACACGTTCCCCACAAGATTTGATCGCCTCCGTTGAAGTCCTCGCATTTCAAGGTGTTTGAGAACCGGATGATCAAAACATGGTCTTCCAAAGAGTTCCTCTGAGACACTGTCATTGCCCATCCAATCCTACCGTTCTTCTACATCTCGTAGCACCGCCCGTCTAGAGTCACCGTGATGTCCAACCAAGCCAAAGCCCATAATGACTTGTGGCTGTGCAAGTAAGCCTCAGGTCTTGAATTATCCATCTATCTCTTTGTGCCTGGGTGAAGCTTTCACAAGATGTCATGGCGCTTCCCCATGCATCCTAGGTAATCGACTGGCTTCCCAGGGTACCCATCTGGACCGTCCTTCACCAAGAGGTATATTGCATCATGAGGTCTTGAGAGTCTTAAATTCTTCAGGTCTTGATTATTTAGTTCTCAGAATACTCATGATAAACACTCAACCAAACCCCGTCTACTAGGAGTATAGCACATTAACGTCCCGACCAAAGTAACAAGGGTTTATGGGTGCCTATACTCAAGAATCCAAAATTTCCAAGTACCTAATTTGCATGCAGTGGGTGGAGAATGTTGAAACTAATGCAATAAAATTTAGGTTAAAATATGATCAATGTGAACTTGCCTGGTAGAGTTGATGAAGATAGAATTTGCTCACAGGAAATAACTGGGTATAATTATTCGTCACTCTCCGATGAAATCTATATAATTCAAACATGGTATTCACATAAGCAACTATACCAGCAATCATTCTAACAATCAAAATCACAACAACCAATAAAATTTATGCAATAAATCAAATCAAACGAGAATCCAAAAGAAACTTCAAAGAAAACTCTGGAGCCTTCTACTATAACAACAGAAGATAGTTTTTTTATCCTATTTAAACTTAATAGCAAAATAAAACAATAAAATAGTAAAATAACAGAAAATAAAATATAAAATAACTAAGATAACAGAAAGTATTTTTCATAAAAAAAATATTAGCAAAAAGAAGTAAGTGATACGTTTTTGTTAACCTCTACTTATGATTAAAAAAATGTTACCCTTGAATTAAATCAAAAGAATTTCAACTTCAATACAAATTGTTGCTAATCAAATCAAAAGTTAACAAAGAATAAAACTCATAAAAGAAAAATATATAAAGTATTTTCAAATAAGAATTTAATTTGGCAATGAAATCAATTTGCAAGTTATTACTGAACTAGAATTGATTCCATGCAAACAAATCAATTTGCTATTTTTTTGTTGAAAAGTTACTGTTAAATATCAGAAAACAAAATATAACTTGTCACAAATACAAAAGAAAACAAATTAAGAACAATTAATACAAAAGAAATAGCAAGAAAACTAAAAGAGCTAAAACATAATCTGTTTTTCTTAAAACCCTAATTAATATATTCTAAAAATTCTGAAATTAAACCTACTGATAAATAAGATTACTAGTGATAAGTAGCAAAAAGAATCAACTCAAAACCTATTTCTAAACTCCAGATAATCACAAAACAAGGTTTAAATCAAATCTATTTAAACTCAATATTAAAATATTCAAACATGGTCAAATTTTATATCTACAGAATCATCTAATTTGGAGTTATAGAATAAAAGTTAAAGCCAAAACAAAACAAAAACTTTCTGGTTTTTAAATAATAGCAGAAAAAAAATTCAATCTAGTGAACGGGGTGCTACGTGGCGATTTCCTACTAGTCAAGAAGTGGGTGCTAAGTGTGCTAACCAACGAATGGCCGTAATTAAAATAAAAACATTTCGATTAAACAAATTACTAACAAAAAAATTGGTTTTCTTATCTAAGACGAGCAGGTACCTATGATTTAATCTAAACGTCAATATAGGATCCAACGGTGGAAGGAAAAAAGGTAGTGACTCACCGGTGGCTGGAGACTCCGGCAAGTCTAGGGCGGCGGCCGAAGGTGGCGGTGCACTGCTGGGGGGCTCCGGTGGTTGAAGGAGGTGACGGCAGGGTCCAATCAGCGGCGGAGGAGCTCCGGCGCGTCGAGGTGGGGTCGGAGAGGTGTAGGGCGACGGGAGGAGGCAGCAGGAAGCTCGGAGGGCTTCGCCCGGTCAGGAACTCCGGCAAGTTCGGCGTGCGGCGTTTCGACGATGGATTCAGGGGTTCTGGGGCGGAACGGCGAGAGGGGGAGGAGGGGAGTTTATATAGGGCGTCACGAGGGGTTGAGATGGAAGGGGCAGGGAGATCCCCTCGGATCCGGCGAGGGCGTTTTGGCGCACGAAAGTTCTGGCTGTGGGAGGAAGAAGGAGATTGGGGGAAGGAGAAAGATATTCGGGCCAAAACTTCCTAAGGGGCCGATGGCGGTTTCCTAATAAATGCGATCTTTTTCCTTTTATTTGAAAATAGGAAACGAAACCAACGAAAGGAAAATAAATCCTACTCCGAGAATATTAGTATTATATATAAAAATGATCAGAAAAATATTTTCGACAACATGGACATTTTCTTTTACACTAAATAAAACTTTATAAAAAATTATTAAAAAAAACTAAATCCAAATTTCACTTTCAAATAAAATGGTACGGATTTCCTCTAACCTTTCGGGTGTCATGTTACCTCCTCTCATATTTTTTTGAATTTTTGTTTTGCAAGAAAAATTGAATCCTTACAAACTTTGAAATAGCAATAGGATCAAATACAAAAATGAAACCCAAATAGGAAATCCTTTATTAGTTTTCAAATCCACCTTTCAAATTCTTTCTAGTTGAAGAAGTCATGTTATCTTCTCTAGTGATTTTAAAATGATGAATTTGAATTCATAGGAAAAAGGGAAAGTTATTTTATTCCCTCTCAATCAAAAGTTTTTTTTAAAACTTTCAAATTTTCACTCAAATTAAATCACTCAATCAATCAAACCATCAGTCAACTATTTATTATAACATTCCAAAATTTTGAGATGTTACAAACCTACCACAGATAAAATGAATTTCGTCCTCGAGATACAAAGAGGCTAGAAAGAAAAGGTTATGTTTGGGGTCTTCTAACAAATCCAATCTCCTGCAAGGTGGGGTGCTACCACACTTAAAATAAGAGTTACGAGTCCCTCAATTTTTTTAACAATCTTGTGGGGTCTTGGCATCAGACTCCTCACATTCTTCATACTAACTCCTTTGGTGATGCTCTTCCATTATATTCATAACGTTTCACTGAAAATGTGAGGCTTTCATCATACCATTCTAAGGCTTAAACAAAAACTTCAAAGAGCATCGTCTCTCACTATGGGTAAGTCTCTCAGATTTACCATTCTGAATAGCAATAGAATGATAAGAGTAAGTCGTCATGGTGGCCAAGCCATGTCGCACTGAAATCATTACCTTGTATAAGGCTTAGCGAATCTCATATTCTAACACTTGGGCGTACTCACAAGCATTGCAGAATTTCTCTTGTACACGAACGAAGTTTGGATAAATCCAATGATTCTGCAAGCTAAACAAACATCTATCGTTTCTTCACAACTCTCGGGTTTTCGTATCCTCCTAAGAAATTGTGTGTTGATCTGTCATAGCTTATTACTTCAATGCTCTTGGGATCATCTTCATGAAAATCTTGGGATGCATCCTTGGTACATGTTGTATTCTTTGAACTCATTTTCCTTCCATTGGTCTATTTACCCTTAGGTATTGGTTCCTCATAATCATTCCTTCATTGCACCCTCATTCTATTCTCGAAATTCCAACTTCTAAAGTACTTTGTTACAAATGTTGTCACCCACATAGTTTGATATGGTCCAACATTTCCTTCAACAGTATTCAGTGGATTTGGCTCCTTGGTATGCATGGTACATTCCATTTCCTTGGATCCTGTGGTTTTACCGATTACTGCCACACTTAAAATAAAAGATGCCCATGCCTGCATAGACCATATTTTCTCATATCTTCAAAAATGGTCAGAGATCTTTGTTCATAGAGAAACAACTTATACAATTCAACATAGGAAGTCATGACACAATAAATTCTATTGATTCATGAAGTTATTACAATCTATGTGTCTTCCATTACAAAATTCAACTCCATAATCTCATGAAAACAAGAGTGCTTCATGTTACACTTATTGCCATTGTCAAAACATTAACTACTCCATTTTAGCTTTTCTTCCCATGTGGACATTTAGTAACATACTGTCCTCCTTCCTTGCAACGAAAGCAAATGACTCCCGACCTGTCTTGAGGCTTCTTGGTGTTTGTTTTTGCTTCTCGGGTTTCCTGCTTCCTTGTTAGGCACATATTGGCATAGTGACCTAACGTCTTGCATTTGAAACATGGGATATGACTCAAGTCCTTATGTGCAGAGATTTAGCTTTTCCAAGTGTACTATCTCTTCTTTCCGGACTGCTTTGTTCTGGTCAATTCTTCCATTTCGTGAGGATCAAACTCTACTTTTTATGTTGGGGAGTTTCACATACACTATTGGTTTTCCTTCAGGCACTCGTGTGAAAAATTTCCTTCGTCAACACATGAGTAGCAGACATTGGAGAAAAATCTGGTTTAGGCTTTGTCCATCGGGGTCTTCTATATTTTCCTTCATCACAGGTTCTTCTAGAACCTTGTTCTTGAGGGTTTCCTCCATTGCTTCTTTCTGTTGCTTGACAACTTGCTGCACCTTGGGGTAAATGTGACACTGAGCTGGGTAGTGGGTGGTTCCTTCACACAAGAAATAAGTCACCTAACTACTTGGGCATTCCTCCGCTGGGTGACTTTCTTCACAATGAGGGCATCCATCCTTGTCTTCTTCCTGGGTGTGTCCTATTTCTCCATAGATCTTGCATGCACAAGGATTCTTCATCAGGTTATCATAGCACTTTTGAATCAGACGGGATCTCAACATGTCTTTTTGAATTCGTCCCAGGTTTCTAGTCCATTAAATCCTTGTATGGCATGATGCATTTTCCACGAGATAGAAGCACCTTGGGTAAAGTACTCAAGACTGTGTGCCACTTCATACTTCCTTGAAATCAAACTGCTCCCAAAGTGGTTCTCCATGTTCTGAATCCATATTTCAACTTCCAGCTGGGTCATTGGTCCAGAGATTACAAGTCTAGCTTCATACACCATATATTGGGTCCAAGGTTTTTGGAATGAGATGGGTAAGAGAGAGAGAGGGAAAAGATATAAACAAAAGACACAAAAGTATCTAAACTCAAGTTCACACATTCATAAAGTTCAACCAATAATATAGTATCGCCACCTGCTACGGCAACAAAAGTCCTTCCCCAGCAGTGGTGCCATAGATCCTTCTGTCGTCTCTTGAGCTTGCGTTGGTTTTTCCCTTGAAGAGGAAAGGGTGATGCAGCACAGGAGCAGTAAGTATTTCCCTCAGTTTGAGAACCAAGGTATCAATCCAGTAGGAGAATCTCGTCAAGTCCAGAGTACCTGCGCAAACACAAAAGAGCTTGCACCCAACGCTTTAAAGGGGTTGTCAATCCCTTCAAGATTGATTGCAAAGTGAGATCTGAAGGCGGAAAGTGCAACGAAGTAAAAAAGTGTAAGGCTGAAAATATGGTGTGGAGTAGACCCGGGGGCCATAGTGTTCACTAGACGCTTCTTTCAAAATAGCAAATATCACAGTGGGTGAACAAATTACTGTCGAGCACTTGATAGAACCGCGCAAAGTCATGATGATATCTAAGGCAATGATCATACATATAGGCATCACGTCTGAGACAAGTAGACCGATACTTTCTGCATCTACTACTATTACTCCACACATCGACCGCTATCCAGCATGCATCTAGTGTATTGAGTTCATGACGAACAGACTAACGCCTTAAGCAAGATGACATGATGTAGAGGGATAATCTCAAACCAATGATGAAAACCCCATCTTTTTACCCTTGATGGCAACAACATGATGCGTGCCTCGCTACCCCTTCTGTCACTGGGTGAGGTCACCGCACGGTATGAACCCCAAACCAAGCACTTCTCCCATTGCAAGAATCATAGATCTAGTTGGCCAAACAAAACCCACAACTCGAAGAGAATTACAAGGATATGAAATCAAGCATAAAAGAGATCAGAAGAAACTCAAACAAGATTCATTGATAATATGATCATAAATCCACAATTCATCGGATCTCGACAAACACACCGGAAAAGAAGATTACATCAGATAGATCTCCATGAAGATCATGGAGAACTTTGTATTGAAGATCCAAGAGAGAGAAGAAGCCATCTAGTTACTAGCTATGGACCCGTAGGTCTATGGTGAACTACTCACACATCATCGGAGAGATCATGGTGTTGATGAAGAGGCCCTCCGTATCCGAATCCCCCTCCGGCAAGATACCAGAACATGCCCCAGATGGGATCTTGCACAGGCAGAAGCTTGCGGCGGCGGAAAAGTACTTTCGATGATCTCCTGATTTTTTATGGGATTTTAGAGAATATATAGGCGCAAAACCTAGGGCAAAAGAGCCTCAGGGAGCCCACAAGCCAGGGGGCCGCTGGCCCCGCTGGCCGCGCCGTGAGGGCTTGTGGGGTCCCTGGTGGCCCCCTGCCCTAATTCTCCGGCTTCCCGATCTTTTTCTGTTCCGGAAAAAATCTCTTTGGCAGTTTCATTCCGTTTGGACTGCGTTCAAAATCCTCCTCTGGAAGGGGTCAAAACATGGAAAAAACAGGAACTGGCACTTGACACTGAGTTAATAAGTTAGTCCCAAAAAATATATAAAAGGCGTGCCAAACATCCAAAGTTTGACAAGATAATAGCATGATACCATCAAAAATTATAGATACGTTGGAGACGTATCACCACCCACATAAGGTTGGTATGGTCGATCACACAATACGCAATAACATTCATCTTTATTTCTCTCATGGTGGGGCTACTACTACTAAGCTAGCTCATATCATGACATCATCATCAGTGGGCTTCTTCTGGTCAGGGTTGATATTCTCAAGTTCTTCTGCCAAATATTCCCTGTTGACATGGAGTTTCCGATGTAGTCCTTGTAGTTCCAGGAGTTGGTTCTTGAGCTTTTGGATTTCAACATCACCAGCATGTGCCATGGCTTGGCTATTCTTCAAGTCTTGACGAAGCTTCTGAATCTCAGGATCGTGTTTCTTCACATTGCCTACCTTCAGTTTCTCGGTCTTGAGACTCTCACGGAGTGTGTCATTCTCAAACAATTCTGAGAGAAGGTCCATCTGAAGGTTCTTGATATAATGTTCCGGTTCTTGATTATACATCAATACATGTGAAAACTTCACCTTCTGCTCGTCTGTCAGGATGATGTGTGCTCCCTCAGGCTTCTGCTATCCAAGCCTTCCAAAGTAGTGAGTACCCAACTCAACATGATGACGATAGCTCAAACGTGCGATAGCATCATGAACAGTAGTGTTCGTGCCAATATCACAGTCATGGGTCAATGTGCCATAGTTGATGTCTTCAGTCTTGGGGTCTTCTTTACGTCCAAATTTTTTAGTTCTGACACCCCAAAATCCAGACCTCCTCTTGGTCACCTTGATCTCAGGTATGAGCAGCTTCATCATATGTACAAGCTCCATGAGAAATGGGCCTTCGAGAACATCTTCGTACTGCTCTCTTTCATTCTGAGTGTAGCTCTCCATCTATAGTAGATGTGTAGGGTACGAAAAGGATGGGCAGAGCCTTAGCTACGGCGAGGTTGTATGAGTTCAGGCCCCTCTGCGTTGGAGGTAATAGCCCTACGTCTCAGTGCTCTGGGATCTTGTTGTCGAGTGGAATATCAAATACAATGAGTTGCTAACCCCTGCACCAGTGGGAGAGGGTGGCTTATATAGAGTGCGCTGCCCTCCATAGCGGTTCGGTGCACAGGGGTGGAGTAGTGGTGAATAAATACGTACGTTACAGGTAACGTATGTCTTAAATGCTAATAAAGGCGTGTGGAAACGTATGACCATTTCCCCCCAGGGGGGTTACGATGCACAGAGTGGAATCCAGTCGGTTAGTTGATATACTCCGAATGCTCGTCTTCGACATTATGGTCGCAGATCTGTTACCGACTGGATGATGGGAACTTCTTAGTTCAGTCGGAACTAACTAAGGGCCTTGTCCCTTATGAAGGGTAGTCCTTGGGTAGGACCTATAGGGCAGGCCTATGACCCTACCCTAGGACTATAACCCCATCATTAGTCCCCGAATGGATTGGGGTTGGAACGACGAAGCTGCTTGAAGTTAGGATCCGACTGGTACGGATGTGACTTTGGCGTTGCTTGCCTCGATCCATTTTATCTTCTCTGACCAACGATCCGAGTGGAAGTATTTATGGAACAAACTGTCGAAAACCGAGTGCTTCCAGGGTATCTCCTGACGTGACCAGTCAACTGACAGCGGCGGATTTTCCGAGATCCTCAAATTTCGGTTTCCGCGCGCTCAGCGGGGATGATACCAGCACGCTCGAGTCATGCCTGACGCCTCGATTCTCGCGCCTTCATCCTCTCCACTGATATCGCCGCGGTCGGTCGGGGGATAAGGTTTCGGGGCCACCTGCCAGCGACCCAGTCGGAACCTTACTTTTGCCTTTGCTTCGTCCTTCTCACCACCTCTAGCGCACCTAACCTCCCCACACCTCCTTCCCCTCCGCGGATTCACAGCTTCCGCCATGACCAAGGGTCAGACCAGCAAGAAGAAGGGGAAGGCGGCGGCTCCTGCTCAGTGGCGGTAGCGGCCGTTGCCGGCGGGGTGGATCCAAGGCGACTTCCTCCCCTCCACGTTGACAGAGGGGGATCTGCTGCAGCTGGTGGAGCACAGGATGATCGTGCACAAGTCTTGGAGGCCGCCGGCGGAGAATGAGGTCGAGCCGGCGCCCCGGGAGGGGGAGCGCGTCCTGCTGCTCAGCCATGTCTATCGAGGTTTCTCTCTGCCCCGCCTTTCTTCAAGGGCATTATGAACCACTTCGGAGCACAACTTCACCACTTTCCCCCGAATGCTATTGCCCATCTCTCTGCTTTCATAGTTCTGTGCGAGTGCTTCATCGGCTGCCCTCCCCATTGGGGGCTGTTCAAACATATATTCTCTGCTAGATCTCAAACTATCAAACGACTCAGCCAGTCGGATGATAAAACACATCTTCTCCAACTCTGCGGAGGTTTAGGTTTCCAGAAAAAGAGTCGGAGTAGTTATCCTGCTCTTCAGGTGAGTGAGTCGGTTAGGAACTGGCAGTCGACGTGGTTCTACTGCCAAGACGTTGCCTGCCCGAATGCCTCGACAGGGTTGCCTCCCTTTAGCTTAGATAGACCCGCTCCGCCTAAGCAGCTTGCGCTCACGAAGGCGGAGAAGAACGACATCCAGCCTCTGGTCGACGCACTCGTAGATGTCGTCAGAAGGGGGATCACCGGCATAGACTTGCTGGAGGTTTTCCTCGGTCGGCGCATCCAACCCCTGCAGGCTCGCGACCACGCCATGTGGCATTATACGGGGCCCGAGGATTCCACTCGGACCATCGTTGTGGGCGCGGCCGAGGAGAAGGTGGCGTCGTGGGTGCTCCAGATCACGGGCGCCTGCGAGAACCCCAGAGGATCCCGGCGAGTGAAGCCTTTCTGCGCGGACAATCCTCCTCCGAACCAGGTGAGTACCATCTGTCGAGTGCACGTAACTGTCTTATTTTTATTGCTTGCTTGAATCGCTGTGCGATGTCTGATGCGCCGACTGTATTTTATGCAGAAGTGGACCAACTGGTTTTCTCCCGTCTTGAACGGGAACCCGACCGAGGAGGAGGAGGAGGGCAGCCAGGAGGGCAGCGTGGAGAGCGCCGAGTTTGTCTCCGACAGCGGGGAGACGGCGGAAGAGACTTGTGAGGAAGAGGAGGAGGACGAAGAGCAAGACTCGCCACCCCCGCAGCTAGAGCATCGGACCAAGCGTCGACATGAACCAGCAGTTCCCTCAGTCCCTCCGGCATCCTCGAGTGCTCCGCCCACTGCTCCCGTGGTCCCGAGTGCTTGGAGCACCAAGAGGGCCAGGGATGTTGTTGCTGAGCCTGCGGGTCAGCCTTCCAAGGCGGCCAAACTGAGTGGATCTAAACCTCGGAAGGCTTTGCCGCGGATGAGGGTCACTGTTCCCGTCACCTCCACGTAAGTGCATTGATCTTCTAATTTCTTCTGACATCCGATTGGACTCCTGTTTTATTGGTCGAATGAATTTCACTCGACAGAGTGGCTACCTCGGCCACCTCTCCGGCATGCAAGGAGGATGACCCCATGGACACGGACAACGTCGTCTCGTCCCAGCCAGGTGCGTTGTAGTGACTCCGAGAGTTTTATATTATCGCGTCGCGAATTCTATCTTTGGTCTTGCCTCTTTCTTTTTCTGAGATCTCGCGCCGTTCGGTCTGTCAGGGGTGATTTGCGTGGACGAGGGTGACCAGGGGAGACCTGAGCAAGCTGCGGAGCCTGTTCTTGAGGCTGCTCCGCCAGTTACTGCTCTCGCCGAAGACGTGTTGCCGACTGAGGTGGTGCTGCCGACTGAAACGGCGCTGGTGGCTGACAAACCGACTGGAGCGGGCCTCGGGATGCCCAAGGAGATTCCAACGATGCCAGGCTCGTCGAATATCGAGTTGAACGTCCAGCGCCTCCCAGAGGATCAGGTGGGAGTGGCCAAGGGGGGCATGGTGCAGGCGAAGCTGATGGCGGGAGAAGCCAAGAAGGCATACGACTCTATCGCCTCCCTGTACCAGCGGAGCTTGGAGCTGCGGGACGATATCCGAGTAAGTGGGCTAGTAAGTATTTACTTTTCTCTTGTAACCCACTGGGTGTTCTCGGATACTGTATGATGTTTGCAATGGGTTCACTCTGAGTGAACCCAGTGGGTGTAGTCCCCGAGACTTCTGTCGAGTGCTTGCACCGGCAGTTGTCTTTATACATATTGTCTTTGACTTGGTCAGATCCGTAAATAATATGGTTGACTGCGAACAGTTGTGGCACTCGGGGTGCACTTACTGTAAGAGTCCCCGAGAGTAATTTTACTCAGGTCGGGTAGTATTAGCCTGGTAGGCGTAGGTGTTATCATGTATCTCAATAGGGCGGACCTGCTTGAGTTGCATGCTAGTGGGGTCACTCTCAGTGAACCCACTTGGTGTAGTTCCCGAGACCGCTGTCGACTGCTTGCGTCGGCAGGGGTCTAAAGAACTTAGACTTTTATTGTTGGATTGTCTGATTGTCTCTTTGTGCTGGCTGGCAGAAAACTTGTGAAATGGGGACATCATATGAGACTCTCAGGGCGGAGAAGATTCAGTTTGCTGGTGAGCTGGATGCGGCACTGCTTGCAATGGCTGGTATGAAGGAGGTTCTGGCGGAACGAGAGAAGTCGTTGGAGCAGGCTCGTGAAGCGAACAAAGTGCTGACTGAGGAAGTTGAGAAGATGGGGAAACAAAGGACTGCTCTGATGGGACAAATGGACATGCTGAACAAACGGTGTATAGCACAGGAGAAATACGTCAGTGACTGGGCTCGGCAGATGATAACACGTCTGGCTGGTAAGTCCTGCTTTTTCCGAGTAGTTGTGGTATGTGCGTCACACTCGGCGCTTATTGTTTGCTTGTCCTGTTGTTGCAGACTTTTGCATTGACGCTGAAGCTGAAGCAGCTGACGTGGAGCGGTCGATTCGCGAGAACGTTCCACTCGGCGAGGACGCCAATCGAGATCTGCTCCGAGCGCACATCCGCATGGGAAAAGTTGGCCCTTTCATCGGTCGACTGAGAGAAGTCGTCGGCCGGATCGACAAGGAGCTTTGGCCTGAAGATGAGTCGCGGCAGGAGATGGAAAACTTGATGACTCAACTGGAGGAGATCCCGAACCGACTGCAGTCATGGAAGAAATCTGCGGCTTGTTGTGGTGCAGATGTTGCTCTGTCCCTGGTCCGAGTTCATTGCAAGGAGGTGCGCGAGGAGAAGCTGAAAGCATTGAAGGTCGCCAACACGAAGAAACTTCGATTCAAAGACTTCATGGAAACCTTCCTTGAGAGTGCCACCCGCATCGCCGACGGTATCGATCTGGACACGTTCGTAGAGCCCTCAAGTCCTGGCGCTAATCCGGATGACGCGTAAGAAAACTTTATCCTCGGTATGCCGAGTGTTGATTTGTAAGGAACTTTGGCCACTGCTGTTGGCCGTCACATTCTTGGATCGGTGCGGGTAAGCATGATCCGCACCGAGTGAACTATCTTTGTTTGAACTTTGAATTTGAATCAGATCGTTTGCTCTTTTGTTGCAATTTTGCCTCGAGTTTTTGTTTGGCGTTTCTTGGTGAAGCCAATGGCAAACATGCGTAGCATGTAAGTGTCAGTTGTCTTGACATCTGCATGAGCCTCTGTGAGGGTCTTGTGGAGTCTCTGAGTGGATTTGTAGGGTACACTGGAAGGCAATAGAGTACTTAGGCAATTCGTGATCGCAGCTAAGTCCTCGAGTGCGTCGAACAGGTCTCACTCGAAGTGAGTTGGTACTCATGGAATTGTCAGTGGTCTTGACATCCACATGAGCCTCCATGAGGGTCCGTTGAGTCTCCGAGTGGATCTCAAGGACACACTCGAAGGTCAAAAAATACTTTGGCGATACGGGATCGCGGCTATGTTGTCGAGTGCGACTATGAGGTCGCACTCGGTGCGATGTGTTAGTCATGTAGTTGTCAGTTGTTTTGACATCCACATGAGCCTCAATGAGGGTCTGCTACTCATGTACTTAGGCGATTTTGGATCGCAGCTAAGCCCCCGAGTGCACACTCGGAGTAAGTTGATACTTAGGCGATTCTTGATCTCATCTAAGTCCCCGAGTGTGACGTTAAGTGTACACTTGGAGAAAGTTAATACTTAGGCGATTTTTTATCGCAGCTAAGTCCCCGAGTGTGACGTGAAGTGCACACTCAAAGAAAGTTAATACTTAGGCGATTCTTGAACGCAGCTAAGTCCTCGAGTGTGACGTTAAGTGCACACTCGAAGAAAGTTAATACTTAGGCGATTCTTAATCGTAGCTAAGTCCCCGAGTGTGACGTTAAGTGCACACTCGAAGAAAGGTAGAACTTAGGCGATTCTTGATCGCAGCTAAGTTCCCGAGTGCGACGTTAAGTGCACACTCGGAGAGAGTCAATACTTAGGCGATTCTTGATTGCAGCTAAGTCCCCGAGTGCAACGTTAAGTGCACACTCGAAGAAAGTTAGAACTTAGGTGATTCTTGATCGCAGCTAAGTCCCCGAGTGCGACGTTAAATGCACACTCGGAGAGAGTTAATACTTAGGCGATTCTTGATCGCAGCTAAGTCCCCGAGTGCGACGTTAAGTGCACACTCGGAGAGAGTTAAGACTTAGGCGATTCTTGATCGCAGCTAAGTCCCCGAGTGCGACGTTAAGTGCACACTCGAAGAAAGTTAGAACTTAGGCGATTCTTGATCGCAGCTAAGTCCCCAAGTGCGACGTTTAGTGCACACTCGGAGAAAGTTAGAACTTAGGCGATTCTGGATCGCAACTAAGTTTTTTTTTTGTTGATACTGGAGTCTGCGACCGCGGACGAATTTTGAATCTGCAAAAGCTCACTCTGCTTTATATTATTTCATCAATACTTGTTCTTTACATTGCTTCAGTCGACGATCACGTGTAGAAGCGCTTCAGGAGATCTCCGTTCCATGCCCGCGGCTCGTCTGTCTCCCTGTCGATGTTGTAGAGTCTGTACGCTCCGTTGTTCAGCACCTTGGAGATGATGAAGGGTCCTTCCCAGGCAGGAGCCAACTTGTGAGGTCTTTGCTGATCCACTCGGAGCACCAGGTCGCCTGCTTGGAACGTGCGACTCCTAACGTGGCGTGCATGAAAGCGCCGCAGATCTTGTTGATAAATGGTTGAGCGAGTCAGTGCCATCTCGCACTCCTCCTCTAGAAGGTCCACTCCATCTTGCCTTGCTTGTTCAGCTTCAGCTTCGGAGAAGAGTTCGACTCGTGGAGCTTGTGAAGCAAGTCACTCGGAAGGACCGCTTCTGCTCCATAAACGAGGAAGAACGGTGATCGCCCTGTAGATCTGTTCGGGGTTGTGCGGAGACCCCAAAGCACTGAAGGTAGCTCGGTGACCCACGCGCCAGCGGCATGTCCCACCTCTCGCAGGAGTCGGGGCTTCAAACCTTGCAGAATGAGTCCATTCGCCCACTCTGTTTGTCCATTGGATTGAGGATGTGCTACGGAAGCAAAATCCACTCGGATACCATGGCTTGCACAGAAACCTTTGAATCTGTCTGAGTCGAAGTTTGTTCCGTTGTCCGTGATTATGCTGTGAGGCATACCGAATCTGGAGATGATGTCCCTGACAAACTTGATGGCTGTTAGGGCGTCGAGCTTCTTGATGGGCTTGGCTTCAATCCATTTTGTGAACTTGTCGACTGCCACTAACAGATGTGTGTATCCACCTTGGCCTGTCCTGAATGGACCGACTGTATCTAATCCGCATACTGCAAACGGCCACACAAGAGGGATTGTCTTCAACGCAGATGTCGGCTTGTGGGACTTGTTGGAGTAGAACTGACAGCCCTCACATCGGTCGACCATATCTTTAGCCATCTCGTTTGCCTGTAGCCAGAAGAAACCAGCCCTGAATGCCTTGGCGACGATTGCTCTCGAAGAGGTGTGATGACCGCAGGTCCCCGAGTGAATATCTTCCAGGATTAGCTGCCCCTCCTCTAGGGAGATGCATCGTTGAAGAACGTGTGAAACGCTTTCCTTGTACAATTGGCCATCAATGACAGTGAATGACTTCGACCTGCGGACTATCTGCCTGGCCTGGACTTCGTCTTCTGGTAGTTCCTGCCTCAGGATATATGCAATGATCGGCACAGTCCAATCGGGGATGACAGCAAGAATCTCCATGACCAGATCAACCACAACAGGTACATCGACTTCAGTCGGATCTGTTGAACTCTTTGGTTGTACTGGTTCTTCTGTGAAAGGATCTTCTTTGACTGAGGGCAGGTGAAGGTTCTCGAGGCAGACGTCACTCGGGACTGGTCTCCGAGTGGATTCGAGTTTTGCCAACTCATCAACTGCTTGGTTCTTCAGTCTCGGAACATGGTGAAGTTCTAGACCTTCAAGCTTCTTCTCAAGCTTCCTCACTGCATTGCAGTATGTGGTCATGGTGGGGTTCCAGACGTCCCACTCTTTCATCACTTGATTGACCACCAAATCCGAATCACCGTAGACCATCAGGCGACGGACGCCGAGTGAGATGGCCATGCGCAATCCATAGAGGAGAGCTTCATACTCTGCATCGTTGTTGGAGGAATCGAAGAGTATCTGTAGCACGTACTTGAGCTTGTCGCCCTTTGGCGATATGATCACAACGCCAGCGCCGGAGCCATTCAACATCTTGGACCCATCGACGAACATTGTCCAATGGGCCGAGTAGATGTGGGTCGGTTGCTGTTGTTCTACCCATTCTGCTATGAAGTTAGCCAGAGCTTGAGACTTAATAGCTTTCTTGGCCTCGAACTTGATATCGCAGTACAACATCTCCATTGCCCACTTCGCCACTCGGCCTGACGCGTCTCGATTGTGGAGAATTTCCGACAACGGAGCATCAGAAACGACAAACACCGAGTGGTCTTGAAAATAATGGGCCACCTTCTTCACAGTCATGTAAATCCCGTAGATAAGTTTTCGATAGTGGGGCTACCTCTGCTTGGAAGGAGTCAGGACTTCGGAGACGTAGTACACTGGCCGCTGAACTTTGTATGCTTTGCCTTCTTCTTCTCGTTCGACTGTAAGAACAGTACTGACGACTTGATTTGTAGCCGCGATATACAGAAGAAGGGGCTCTTTACTGAGCGGAGCAGTAAGAACGGGCTGGGTGGAAAGTAGGACTTTGAGGTCGTCGAGTGCGACTTGGGCTTCGTCTGTCCACTCGAAAGTATCTGATTTCTTCATGAGTCGGTACAGAGGAAGTGCTTTCTCGCCGAGTCGACTGATGAACCTGCTCAAAGCCGCTAGGCAACCTGTGAGCCGTTGAACATCGTGTATTCTGACCGGCATCTCCATTCGGTCGATGGTCCCGATCTTCTCGGGGTTGACATCGATCCCTCGTTTGGAAACGAAGAAACCGAGTAACTTTCCGCTGGGAACGCCGAATGAACATTTGGCGGGGTTGAGCTTGATATCGTACTTACGAAGGTTGGTGAATGTTTCTGCCAAGTCAGTCAGCAGGTCGGAACCTTTGCGTGACTTGACTACGATATCATCCATATATACCTCCACGTTCCGACCGATCTGGTCGAGGAGGCATTTTTGGATCATGCGCATAAAGGTAGCTCCTGCATTCTTCAACCCGAATGGCATAGTGATGTAGCAGAAGCACCCGAATGGGGTGATGAAGGTTGTTTTTAATTCATCGGGGCCATACAGACGGATCTGATGATAACCCGAGTAGGCATCAAGAAATGACAAACGCTCGCAACCCACAGTCGAATCGACAATTTGATCTACGCGGGGGAGTGGAAAATGGTCTTTCGGGCAGACCTTATTGAGATGCTTGAAGTCAATGCACATTCGGAGCGACTTGTCCTTCTTGGGCACCATGACAACATTGGCGAGCCACTCGGAGTGGTGAACCTCGCGAATGAAGTTGGCTGCCAGCAGCTTGGCCACCTCTTCCCCGATTGCCTTCCTCATGTGCGCGGCGGACCGGCGCAGGCGCTCTCGGACGGGCCGAGCGGTGGGATCCACATGCAATCGGTGCTCAGCCAACTCCCTGGGTACACCTGGCATGTCAGAGGGTTTCCATGCGAAGATGTCCCAGTTCTCACGGAGGAATTGGATGAGCTCGGCTTCCTATTTAGGATCGAGGGTGGTGGAGATGTTCGTCAGGGCAGCAGTGTCGTGTGTCGGGTGGATGCTGACCTTCTTCGTCTCTCCCGCCGACTGGAATGCAGACTCTGAAGCTGGCTTCTTCGAGCGCATCAGGTCGGCGGGGTCGACTGTTTTCTTGTACTCGTCGAGCTTGAGGACGGCCATCTGCTCGTCGGCGATTCTTGATCCCTACTGCAGACACTCTTCGGCTCGCTGTCGATTGCCCGTGATGGTGATCACGCCTTTCGGGCCTGGCATCTTCAGCTTCAAGTATACTTAACATGGATGAGCCATGAAACGCGCATACGCTGGGCGGCCCAGAATTCCGTGGTAAGCGCTCCGGAAATCCACCACTTCGAACGTCAGCTTTTCCTTGCGGAAGTTCTTGTCGGAGCCGAAAACGACGTCCAACGCGATCTGGCCAAGTGACTTGGCCTTCCGTCCAGGGACGACTCCATGGAACTGCATGCTGCTCTCGCCGAGTTTGGACATCGGAATGCCCATCCCTTTGAGTGTGTCAGCGTACATGATGTTCAAGCCACTGCCGCCATCCATGAGGACTTTGCGCAGTCGGACTCCTTCTACCACCGGGTCGACGACCAGAGCCTGTCTCCCTGGGGTGGGTACGTGTGCTGGATGATCCGACTGGTCGAAGGTGATCGCAGTCTGAGACCATTTGAGGAACTTGGGGTTGGTAGGGGTGGCCATGTTCACCTCCCTGTTCACCAGCTTCAGTCGACTCTTGCTCTCAACGTCAGCAAAAATCATGAGTGTTGCATGGACTTGGGGGAACGGATCCTCCTTATCCTCCTCATCCTGTTCGTTGTCCTTTTCACTCGGTTGCCCTTCGCCGAACCCCTGGATCAGGAGGCGACACTGTTGAGTGGTATGCTTTGGATATATGGGGTTGCCTTCTTCGTCCATCTTCGTATGAACCGGACATGGCTGGTCCAGGATGGGATTATTGAACTGCTTCTTCTTGGGGGTAAACTGCGCCTTCCCTTTGCCCTTGAACTTAGCATTGGTCACGGCTGCAGCTTCTGCCTGCGGAGTGGATGGAGCTTTCTGCTTTTGCTTCCGAATGTTACTCCCATCTCCATCATCGACTGTCTTGTGCTTGCCGCTTCGGATGCGGTCCTCTTCTTCGCCATTTTCATAGCATGCTGCTATCTCCATCATCTTGCTCATGGAGATGTCACCTGTTCGGCCGAACTTTAGGTACAGATCCCTGTACCGCATGCCTGCCTTGAAGGCGCAGACTGCTTGATGCTCGGTGACGTTCTCCACCGTGTGGTAGAGAGTTGTCCAATGCTGAATGAAGTCATGCAGGGGCTCATTCTGCTTCTGGACGCAATGCTGGAGCTCCACGAGGCCCGCAGGGCGCTTGCATGTCCCTTCGAAGGTCCTGATGAACACTCGGGTCAGATCTGCCCAACTGTAGATGCTTGAGGGTGCCAACTGGTTTAGCCACGCCCGCGCCGAGCCGTCGAGCATCAGAGGGAGGTGCTTCATGGCGACATGGTCGTCCCCTCCTCCGATCTAGACTGCCACTCGGTAGTCATCCAGCCATGTCTCTGGCTTGGACTCTCCCGTAAACTTGCTGATTCCCGTCGCCAATCGGAAGTTGGGCGGGATGTCAGCCGAACGGATGGCTCGACTGAAACACTCGGGACCAGACACGATGGTCCTGCTTCTACTCGGACGGTCCATATCGTAACCATCGCGGTGGGCTCGGCCCCTGTCGACCCTTCGCTGGGCGATGCGCCCTCTTGTGTCGGGCCTTGGGTCGTAAGTGTCGCCGACTGAACACTGATCATCATGATGTCGGGGCCCGTAGGGCCCACCCCGCGGAGGGGTGCGTGAACGGCGACGATCTTCGTGATTTATGGAACGGCTGCCTCCCCTGAGCCGCTGCTGGGAACCAGGGCTGTGAACTGACCGATGCGTATTCGCATGCACAGAACTATTGTGGATCCTGTTGTGCGACTGGGAGACTGCCGAATTCTGCTGCTGCGCCGTGTGCAATAGGGCGTGGATTTGCTCGATCCCTCTACGAGCCTCTGAATCAGTCGGCTGGAGGGAATCGGTTATCTTGGCAGCCGCAGCCAAGTTGAGGAGGGGTGTGCGGAACAACTCCACGTTGCTCCACCGAGTGTGCCGACTGGCAGAACGGTGAGGTGGACGACGCGCGCCGGACGTTTCGCCGACCTCGTGCTCGTTCCGGCCAGCTTGACGGGGATCTTCATGGGAGTTGGCCATGTGTACTTCTGCTGCAGGCCCATGACCTGCGTACTCGGAAGGAAACTCAGTCGGAGCCGAGTCCGAGCGCTGGGACAGCCGGGCAACCACAACAGACTCTAGAACCGCCACTTGTGAAGATGCGTTCTGGCGCGCCTGGGCGTGTTGCACCCAACGCTGGAGCCGCGGACTGCGGGACCTCTTATTGCGGCGCGTGACGGTGGTGAAGATCGACACCGGAGCCGACTGCTGGAGAAGAAGAATGACGCGGGCACCGGCACGGAAGTGCGTAGCCCCACGACAGGGAAGCGCCTCGACGTCGAGAGGAGCATCCCTAAGCCACGCCGAATCGTCGACTATGAAGGAGAGAGCGCCGAAGAAGATTTGGTGGCCCATGCTCGAATCTCCACCGGACGACATGACGAAAGGAAGTAGTCGTAAACTCGCCAGAAGTCGCTTAGACGCCTGCCCCACGGTGGGCGCCAACTGTCGTGGGTATAAGTCTGACAGTAGATGTGTACGGTACGAAAAGGATTGGCAGAGCCTTAGCTACGGCGAGGTTGTATGAGTTCATGCCCCTCTGCGGTGGACGTAATATCCCTACGTCTCAGTGCTCTGGGAGCTTGTTGTCGAGTGGAATATCAAATACAATGAGTTGCTAACCCCTGCACCAGTGGGAGAGGGTGGCTTATATAGAGTGCGCTGCCCTCCACAACGGTTCGGTGCACAGGGGTGGAGTAGTGGCGAATAAAGACGTACGTTACAGGTAACGTACGTCTTAAATTCTAATAAAGGCGTGTGGAAACGTATGACCGTTTCCCCCCAGGGGGGTTACGATGCACAGAGTGGAATCCAATCGGTTAGTTGATATACTCCGAATGCTCGTCTCCGACTGGATGGTCGAAGGTCTGTTACCGACTGGATGATGGGAACTTCTTAGTTCAGTCGAAACTGACTAAGGGCCTTGTCCCTTATGAAGGGTAGTCCTTGGGTAGGACCTATAGGGCAGGCCTATGACCCTACCCTAGGACTATAACCCCATCAGTCAACATGTGCTCTGATACCATATCTGTAGCGACGCGACTCAAAAAGAGTCAAGCCTCTGTGTATCTGTGCCATCCCTGGATCAGTATGCTGGCACACATAGTACATCAATGTATATATCAAAGTGCAATCACATGTAAATAATGTAAAATTGATATATACCTCAAAATATCAGCGGAAACAGTCAAGGGAGTGGAGTTCCAATAAATACCAAGGGCAGGTTGAGTGCATATCGTAACCCTGAATCGTACTCTTACTTATCGAAGGAAGTATCTGCAACATAAGACGTTGCAGCCGTGTAGGTCAGCATATTGAATATGCCGGCTAGTCACAAAAGAGAGGGTGAAAATATCATCTATACTATATGCATATATGGCAGGTTAGTTCAAGTTTTGCATAAAGCAAACTTTTCCTATAACAAGAGAGAGGTAAAAGCTAAATTTAATACATTGTTGGTTATTAATGAGAAGGTTCCACCAACCAGTTCTCATACCCAAATTATCAATATTACCCACATCAAATAGATTAATGGTGTTGAGAATTCCTTATAGCTCCAGTTCCTTTGGCTCAAGTTGTCCATAACCGTGGACACGGCTAATCGATTAGGTTTGAGTACTCTGCAGAGTTTTGCACATGTTCCCCAGAAGATTGGATCGCCTCCGTTGAAGTCCTCACACTTCAGGGTGTTTGAGAACGGGATGATCAAAACATGGTCTTACAAAGGGTTCCTCTGAGACACTGTCGGTGCCCATCCAATCCTACCGTTCTTCTACATCTCGTAGCACCGCCCATCCAGAGTCACCACGATGTCCAACCAAGCCATAGCCCATAATGACTTGTGGCTGTGCAGGTAAGCCTCGGGTCTTGAATTATCCATCCATCTCTTTGTGCCTGGGTGAAGCTCTCCGCAAGATGTCATGGCGCTTCACCATGCATCCCAGGTAATCCACTAGCTTCCCCAAGGTACCCATCTGAACCGTCCTTCACCCAGAGGTATATTACATCATGAGGTCTTGAAAGTCTTGAAATCTTCAGGTCTTGATTATTAAGTTCTCACAACACTCATGATAGACTCTCAACCAAACCCCGTCTACTAGGAGTATACCACATTAACGTCCCGGCCAAAGTAACAAGGGTTTATGTGTGCCTGTACTCAAGAATACAAAATTTCCAAGTACCTACTTTGCATGCAGTGGGTGGAGAAGGTTGAAACTAAGGCAATAAAAACTTAGGTAAAAATATGATCAATGTGAACTTGCCTCGTAGGGTTGATGAAGATAGAATTTGCTCACAGGAAATAACTGGATAAAACTGTTCGTCACTCTCCGATGAAATCTATATAATTCAAACATGGTATTCACATAAGAAACTATACCAGCAATCATTCTAACAATCAAAATCACAACAACCAATAAAATTTATCCAATAAATCAAATCAAACGAGAATCCAAAAGAAACTTCAAAGAAAATTGTGGAGCCTTCTACAATAACAATACAAGATAGTTTTTTATCCTATTTAAACTTAACAGCAAAATAAAACACTAAAATAGTAAAATAACACAAAATAAAATATAAAATAACTGAGATAACAGAACGTATTTTTCATAAATAAAAATTTATTAGCAAAAAGAAGTAATTGAAACGTTTTTTAACCTCTACTTGTGATCAAAACAAATGCTAACCTTGAATTAAATCAAAACAATTGCAACTTCAATACAAATTTTTGCTGATCAAATCAAAATTTATCTAAGAATAAAACTCATAAAACAAAAATATATAAAGTATTTTCAAATAAAAAATTAATTTGGCAATGAAATCACATTGCAAGTTATTAGTGAACTAGAACTGATTCCATGCAAACAAATAAGAATAAACAAAATATATTTTTTTGTTGTTGAAATGTTTCTGGTGAATATCATAAAACAAAATATAAATTTTCACAAATACAAAATAAAACAAATTAAGAATAATTAATACAAAAGAAAAAGCAAGAAAACTAAAAAGAGCTAAAACAGAATCTGTTTGGTTTACAACCCTAATTTAAAATATTCTACAAATTCTGAAATTAAACCTACTGATAAATAAGATTACTAGTGATCAGTAGCAAAAAGAATCAATTCAAAACCTATTTTTAAACTCTAGACAATCACAAAACAAGGTTTAAATAAAATCTGTTCAAACTCAAGATAAAATATCCAAACTTGGTCAAATGTTATTTCTACCAAAACTAAATACAATTTGTCATCCAATGCAAAAAGAATAATCTAATTTGGAGTTTTATAATAAAAGTTAAATCCAAAACAAAACAAAATCTTTCTGGTTTTCAAATAATAGCAGAAAAAGATTAAATTTCAATCTAGTGAACGGGTGCTACGTGGCGATTTCCTACTGGTCAGGAAGTGGGCACTCAGTGTGCTAACCAACGAATGGTCGTAATTAAAAGAAAAACGTTTCAGTTAAAAAAATACTAACGAAAAACTGTGGTTTTCTTATCTAAACCGAATAGGTACCTATGATTTAATCTAAAACGTCGATATAGGATCGGACGATGGAGGGAGAAAAGGTCGTGACTCATCGGTGGTTGAGACCACGGCGAGTCTGGGGTGCGGCCGAAGGTGACGGTGGACTGCTGGGAGGCTTGTATGGTCGAAGGAGGCGGAGGCCGGGTCGAATCCGTGGCAGAGGAGTTCCGGGGCGTCGAGGTGGGGTCGGAGAGGTGTGGGCGTGACGGGAGGAGGCAGCAGGAAGCTCGGAGGGCTTCAGCCGGTCAGGAACTCTAGCGAGTTCGGCATGCGGCGTTCCGACGATGGATTCGGGAATCCTGAGGTGGAACGGAGAGAGGGGAGGAGGGGAGTTTATATAGGGCGTCGAGGGGGCCTGAGATGGAAGGGGCAGGGAGATCCCCTCGGATCCGGCGAGGGCGTTCTAGCGCAGGAAAGTTCTGGCTGCGGGAGGAAGAAGGAGATCGGGGGAAGGAGAAAGAGATTCGGGCCGAAACTTCCTAACGGGCCGAGGGGCGGTTTCCTAATAAAAGCGATCTTTTTCCTTTTATTTCAAAATAGGATAGAAAACCTACGGAAGGAAAATAAATCCTACCCCGAAAATATTAGTATTATATATCAAAATGATCATAAAAATATTTTCCACAATGTGGACATTTTCTTTTACACAAAATAAAAACTTTATAAAAAATTATTTTTTTAAAAGAAACAACTAAAACCAAATTTGACTTTCAAATAAAATGGTAGTGATTTCCTCTAACCTTTGGGGTGTCATATTACCTCCACTTATATTTTTTTGAATTTTTGTTTTGCAAGAAAAATTGAATCCTTACAAACTTTGAAATAACAATAGGATTAAATACGAAAATGAAACCCAAAATAGGAAATCTTTTATTAGTTTTCAAATCCACCTTTCAAATTCTTTCTAGTTGAAGAAGTCATGTTATCTTCTCTCACTGATTTTAAAATGATGAATTTGAATTCATAGGAAAAAGGGAAAGTCATTTTGTTCCCTCTCAACCAATTTTTTTTAAGTTTCGAATTTTCAGTCAAATTAAATCACTCAATCAATCAAACAAACAATCAACTATTTATTATAACATTCCAAAATTTTGGGATGTTACACTTACCGATTTGCCGTTATCATTTTCGTGTTGTGCATTGGAGACAACTGCATTCACTTTAAATAGGGCACCGTCAAAATCCGTTGAGACAACACCATATGAGCTGTGGTATGGCAAGAAGCCAAAGTTGTCGCTTATGTCAAAAAGCTTCAGTCTGAAAAGCTGGAATCCAAAGCGGAAAAGTGTGTCTTCATAGGTTTCCCAAAAGAGACAGTTGGGTATACTTTGTATCTCAAATCCGAGGGCAAAGTGTTTGTCGCTAAGAACGGAGCTTTTCTTGAGCAAGAGTTTCTCTCGAAAGAGTTGAGTGGGAGGAAGATAGAACTTGATGAGGTTGTAGAACCTCTGCTTCAACAAGATGGTGGCGCAAAGCCGAAAGAAATTCATGTCGAGGCTACACCAGTTGAAGAGGAAGCTAATAATAGTGATCATGAAGCTTCTGATCAAGTTGCTATCGGGCCTTGGAGGTCGACAAGAGCACGTACTGCTCCTGAGTGGTATGGGAATCCCGTCTTGTCAATCATGTTGTTAGACAACAATGAGCCTGTGAAATATGGAGAAGCAATGGTGGGCCTAGATGCCAACAGATGGTTAGAAGCCATGAAATTTGACATAGGATCTATGTATGAAAACAAAGAATGGACTTTGGAAGTATTACTTGAAGGTCGAAAGGCTATTCAGAACAAATGGATATTTAAGAAGAAGACGGACGTGAACGGTAATGTGCCCGTTTATAAAGCTCGACTTGTGGCAAAGGGTTTTTCACAAGTTCAAGGAGTTGACTACGATGAGACATTCTCAATCGTAGCAATGCTTAAGTCCGTCTGGATCAGGTTAGCAATAGCTGCATTTTTCGATCATGAAATCTGGCGAATTGATGTCAAAACGGTGTTCCTTAATGGGTTTCTTAAAGAAGAGTTGTATGTGATGCAACCCGAAGGTTTTGGAGACCCATAGAATGCTGACAAAGTATGCAAGCTCTAGCGATCCATTTATGGACTAGTGCAGACATGAGTATGGCAGGCAGGTTTCAAAGTGATCCAGGAGTGGAGCACTAGGAAGCAGTCAAGAGTATTCTGAAGGACCTGAAAAGGATTAAGGAAATGTTTCTCGTTTATGAAGGTGATGAAGAGCTTGTCGTAAAGGGTTACATCGATGCAAGCTTCGACACTGATCCGGTTGACTCTAAGTCACAAAGCATATACGTATTTATTCTTAATAGGGGTGCGGTAAGCTCGTGCAGTTCCAAGCAAAGCGTCGTAGCTGATTCTACATGCAAAGTGGAGTACATAGATGCCTTAGAGGCGGCTAAGGAGGGAGTCTGGATGCAACATTTCATGTCAGATCTTGGAGTAGTGCCAAGTGCACTGGACCCAATCAATCTGTTCTCTGACAACACTGGTGCTATTGCTCTAAGGCACAAAATGATTTTCTCAATGAGAAGATTAGTAAGAACAATGACATTCTGTTAGAGTTGTGACTAGAGGTGGTAGAATGACTCAGGATCTTTGTACCTCAGGGCCATCCTAAGAGAGTTGAGCAAGATTCTCACAGAGATAATATTGACGTACCTGGTCCTTCTAACAAAAGAAAAAAGAATGACGATAGGACTTTGCATGCTGCTAGTGAACCTGTTGTAGAGTCACACGAAAACCCAAATGATATCTCTATTTCACATGCTGAGAAACAATCTAGTAATGAACATGAACCTAGCGATAATATTAATGATGATGTGCATGCCGATCCTCAACCTAGTAATGACAATGATGTGGAGATTGAACCTGGTGTTGATCTTGATAACCCACAACCTAGGAATAAGAGATATGATAAAAGAGATTTTATTGCTAGGAAGCATCGTAGGGAAAAAGAACCATAGGTTTTGAAACCTATGCCCTTTCCTCCTAAACCATCCAAGAAGAAGAATGATGAGGATTTTGAGCGCTTTGATGAAGTGGTGAGACATGTCTTTTTACGTATGCGCTTAACTGATATTCTAAAGATGTCTCCTTATGCTAAGTAAATGAAAGATATTGTTACAAATAAAAGAAAGATACTGAAAGCTGAGATTTCCACCATGCTTGCTAATTATACTTTTAAGGGTGGAATACCAAAGAAACTAGGAGATCCGGGAGTACCTACTATACCATGCCCTACTAAACGAAATTATGTTAAAACCACTTTATGTGACCTCGGAGCTGGTGTGAGTGTTATGCCGTTCTCTTTATATTGTAGACTTGATTTGAATAATTTGACACCTACTGCAATCTCTCTGCAAATGGCTGATAAATCAACTTCTTTACCCATCGGTATTTGTGAGGATGTGCTTGTTGCGGTTGCAAATGTTACTATCCTAACGGGCTTTGTTATTCTTGGTATTCCCGAGGACGACAGTTTGTCATCATTCTTGGTAGACCCTCTCTGAACACAGCAGGGGCTGTTGTTCACTGCAACAAAGGCAATGTCACTTTTCATGTTAATGGTAATGAGAATACGGTACACTTTACGAAGAAACAACCTCAAGTTCATGGTTTCAACTCCATTTAAAAAATTCCAACGTTTACTATTGAAGACTTTGAATTTCCTCTCCCTACTATCAAAAAGAAATATGATATACTTATTGTTGGGGACATGCATATCCCCATTGAGGTAACCTAGTGTTATTCGAAAGTTATTTGGTTCCATGTCATTCGAAAAAAGTTTCTCAAAAAGACTTGATGAACCTTATTGATGGATTCTTTTTCACGGGCATGAGATGGATGAATTTAGAAAGCACAACCTTCTGTACCCAACTTTTATTCTTTGTTCCTTAGTTTCAATTTAGTGGAAATGCTACTATTTATCTGTTTTCTGTTTTATCCGTGCAATAGAAAAATTACCTGAAAATATAAGTTCTCAAAACGCCCTGATAATTTAGTATGTTTTTTCTGGAATATTTAATAACTTTTGGTAATAAGAATACATCAGGGGGCTGCACCAGTGTGCCAGCGCGGGTGCGCCCCCTAGCTTGTGGGTCCCATGTGGGGCCCCTTCACTTATTCCAGCACCCATCCACTTTGTCTTCCTCCATAAAAAATCCCACCATTGCTCAAATCCATGTTTTAGCTCATCCCGCTGCCATTTTCGATCTCCTTGCTCAAAGCTCCATTTGCATAACTATTTTAGGGGATTATTCATCGGTATGTGACTCCTCGAATGATCCAATTAGTTGTCGCTCTAGTGCTTTATATTTTGCAAACTTTTGCTGTTGTGGTGACCTTGTTCTTGAGCTTACATGTCAAATTTGTAGGGTCCCAAGTAGTTTTGATACATGATATAGCTTCTAGGCACTTGTGGGAGTAGTTGCTACAAGTTTTGATGGAGCTTTGTTCACCCTTATTTGGAGTCACTAAAAAATTCAGATTTATTTTTTCAGAGATAGAAAAGATGAGGAGATTCTTGACAGGCTCTTCAAGTCGGTGTTTTAAAGAAAACAAAAATTAGAAGCCTATATACAATATTCCTCGCACCGCGGAAGTTCGACCATGTGAATGGCCAAGTGAAGCGTTCTTGAGGGCGGCCGAAATTTATGAAGATTTCTACTATCTAGCAGAAAATGCAGGCATCATCGATTTCCTCAACGATAAGTGTGACCAGTATCTCCTACTTACTAATACTTTCGTGCAAAATTTTCACTTTTATCCAAGGAAGAATCCTCCCATGGTAAAATTTCATTTATATGATGTGCCTAAGGAAATGTCACTTTACCTTTTTTGCAATGCTTGCAAAATACCTTTTGACGGCAGCATCAGTGAACCACGTCCTAGAGACATGGAGAATTTTATTTCTGCAATCACTATAGGAGAAGAGAGAGGGGTATCAAAGGCAAGAGTTGCCACCGTACATTTTCCTATTCTACATTAGTATTCATTATTTACAGGAAGATGTTTAGTTGGCGCATCGAGAGTGGAAGCCTCGGTGCTCCCGACCTCGCTATTTTGCACCATGCTTTATTTTCTGATAGAACTTTTAGTCTGGGCGGTATAGTGGCCCAACGGTTGAACTTAAACCGTTCAAATGGCCCTATATTCGGAGGTATCTATGCATCTCGTTTAGCTAAACACTTTGAGATACCTAGTAGGCTTGATGAGGAAGAGGAAATGCTACTTCCTATAAGATATTTAGATTATGATAGGATGGTAGCACATGATTTTATTAAGAAATATAAGGATAAGAGGCTGCTTTATAACTTAGTATTTAGTCAGGGTACTTGTGAGATTATTGCTTTGCCTGCTTCTTCTTTGTTCCATATCCATTCAGGCACGTACACTATTATGCCCGAGGACATTTACAAATATTGGGGTATGTCACAACCCCGAGCACCTAAGCCTGCACGAGCCCTCGACCCGTATCAGGTTATAGTTTTTTAGTGGGAGCCGCAAGAGCTCGCAAACTAGTGGAACCCTCACTGTCCCTCGGAGTATCCAGGAGAAGGTTATTTCCAGCCATGGGCTTAGACCAACTTAGGCAAAAATCCTAAGCTTGGGGGAGTATGTATCTCTCACCGACATTACATTCATGTTCACTAACGACGAGATGATGTATATACTTCTCGCACCTCGTTGGTTACCCCAAGTGGAAGGTTGAGATGTAGTCAGCAACAAGTTTTCCCACACATAGAGACTATAAGGTTTATCGAACCAGGAGGACTCCTAGGACCAACAAGTAGGTGTCTTCCACCCTAGCACTAGTTGAAGACGTGGACCTGCACACACACAAATAACTTTGCTCCCAACGAGAACGGAGAGGTTGTCAATCTCTCCGGCCTTGTAGTTTGCAAAGGATCAAAACACAAGCAGGAAAAGTAACAGTGATTGCAATGGAAAAGTAAATAAAAAGGTAAATGATGGAGGTGTGAACAATGATGGTGATATGGACCGAAGTCACATGATGTTCACTAGTGATGTCTCTCTCCCAAAATACGATAAACAACTATGCTTGGGTAAACAAATTACAGTTGGACAATTGACAGAATTATGAACACACCCCAATGCTAATTACGCTACTTGATAGTTAAAGGTCATTAGTAACGGGAAATACGCCAAGACAAGTAGACCGTTTACTCATCAGCATCTACTTACTAATCATCCACCTTGAGATATCTATCCAGAACATCTCACCGGTATTAAGTTGGGAGCCCCAACCAAAGTGTAAACTCAAAGCAACTGACAAATACATTAACGAACTATGCGTAAGGTAAACAATCCTTGCAACCACGGTCACAAGCACTGTTGTTTTCTCCCTGGTGGCAACAACACATCGCCTAGTCTCATATTTTGTCACTCAAGCTAGACATTGAGGGGCATGAACCCACAATCATGCATAATGCTCCCTCTTGGAGTTACAATCTACTACTCGGCCAAAGCAATAAATAGGAACGGAGAACATGCATGAATCACGAAGGAACATAATATAAAAGGATAATCAAATATATAACTCATAACAATCTGAACATAATCTCATAATCCATCGGATCCCAACAAACCGAGCATAGTAATAGCAAGAGAATTACATAGAATCCTTGATCATGCAGGGCAGATCACAAGGACTAACCATTGAAGCACAAGATTGGAGAGAAGACATCACATAGCTATAGGTCATGGACCCATGGTCCAAGAAAGACTACTCAAGGCACGTCCGGGAAGCATCCATGGTGGTGGAGAAGCTCCCGGAGGTCAATCCTCCCTCCGGCAGGGTGCCTGGAGGAGGTCTCCTGACGCTCCCGATCTCGGAAGTGCTGTGGCAGCGGAACGATGGAGAAATTCGCGATTATGGATCTGATGGAAGGGTTTTCTCTTGGAGGACTAAATATAGGCCAAAGGAGGGCACCGGAGGATGTGGGACCCACCCAGGCGGCCTGTTGGCGCGGCCCAGGGCCAGGCCACACCCACAGGTCACGTGGGAGGCCCGTGGCCCCCCTCTGGCCCATCTTCAGTGATCTGGTAGCTTCCGTTACGCTGATTTTTTATATATTTTTCTTGGAATTTTTTGGGCTTCGAAAAATTGGGTAAAAGCCCCTACAAAATAGACATCAGCAGACAGGAACTGGCAGTGGGTGCACTGAGTTAGTAGGTTAGTCCAAATATGTGTAAAATGATATGATGGTGTAGCAAAACATATAACAATGTCACCCAAAAGAACATGGAACAAGCAGGAATTATAGATACGTTTGGGACGTATCACTTGGTCCTGCCTTCGATGGGTTTGATTTTCTTCCGGCTGATGGTACGAGAGGAGGTATTCTTTTGGCATGGCGCTCGGACAGATTGTATTGCTTGTTGGTCCATGTAAGGGAATTCTCTATCACCGTCAGGGTGACCTCTCTAATCGATGGCAATATCTGGAGGGTTACATCTGTCTATGGACCAAAGGGTCGGGCTCAGAAGCTGCACTTTCTAGAGGAGCTGGTTGCTTTGGGTAGTCTGGAGCTTTCGCCTTGGATCGTTTGTGGAGAATTCAATATCGTGAGGAATGCTGAGGGAAGAAGTAGTGGCCGAGCCAACCATGGGGTTATGAGCAAGTTCACGCATACTATCAATGTGTTGGGCCTGCTGGACATGCCGTTGAGGGGCGGAAGTATAGTTGGTGTAATGAGCAGCAAATCCCCATTTTGGGTAGGCTGAACAGGTTGTTGTACAATGATGCTTGGGAGGACACATTTCCGATCAACGACATCTCGGCTCTAAGTACCATCATTTTAGATCATTGCCCTCTCCTGTTGCCATGCTCCGAGGCGAGGCCTAGGGACTTTTGCTTCCGCTTTGAGAACTTTTGGTGCAAATTGCTTGGTTTCATGGATGTGATCGGCAACGCATGGGACAGGGAAGTTATGTGTTCTGATCCGGTTTCATATTGCTAATGAGGTTATTTTGCGCCTGGATGAGGCTAGAGAGCATCACCCTCTCTCGAAGCAGGAGCAGGGCCTTCGGGCGCTTCTCAAAGGAATGTGCCTTGCCTTCTCTTCCTTGGAGAGGGTCAGGCTGAGGCAGCGCTCGAGAGTGAGGGAACCGAAGGAGGGGGATGCTAACACAAAATACTTCCATATAAAGGCGAACAATCGGCACCACAAGGGTTTGACTCCAATGTTGCAGGATGGCGTTCATTATGTTGCAGATTCGGAGACCAAGGTGGATTTGGCCCGTGGTTTCTACCGTAGACTGATGGGTGAGGCGCCTGCCCGCTCGCGGCCATTAACTTGGGTACTATTGATCTATCGGCTCTCTCCCGGGAAGCGGCCGCTTGCTTGGAGGCGCCTTTTATAGAGGATGAAGTAAGCACGGTGATTATGGATATGCCATCTGACCTGCACGTGGCCCGAACAGTTTCATTGGGTTGTTCTTCAAAATCTGGTGGGATACGGTTAAACATGACCTGCTTCGGGTTCTTCAGACACTCCATGCTGGGAGGTTTGGTTCCTTTGATTGCCTCAATTCGTCTGTGATCACTCTTCTCCCGAAGAAGGCGGATGTCGTTGATTTATCGTACTTCAGGCCCATTCGACTGCCAAGATCTTCGCCAAAACCCTCTCAGGCAGGCTGGCACCCCTCCTGCCCAGTTTAATCTCTAAGGCTCATTGTGCCTTTGTGTCTGCTAGAAATATCCTCGAGAATTTCAAGCTGGCGAAGAATGCGGCGAAATGGTTGCATGGAAGAAAAACCTATGTGGTCTTGATGAAAATTGATATTTCGAAGGCCTTCTACACCATGTCCTCGGAGTTTTTGCTTGAGGTTCTCATGAGAAGGGGCTTTGGACGTCGGTAGTGCTCGTGGATATGTGGGCTCCTGGCTTTGGCCTCCTCTAAGGTGATGATCAATGGTCAGTAGTCTGAGGACTTCACCCTCGCTTGTGGTGTGCGCCAGGGGGACCCGCTGTCGCAGGCTCTCTTCATCTTGGCAAGGGATGTCTTGCAGGTGATGGAATCTTGGGCTACCGGCAACCGGCTTCTCTTGGATATTGGGTTCAGCACCATAGTTCCGAGGGCGTCTATGTTCGCAGATGATGTAGTGGTGTTCTTCAAGCCATTGCCCATGGATCTTCATGTTATTTCCTCCCTGCTAGGCCTGTTTGTGTATGGCTCTGGTCTACGTGTGAACCTCAACAAGTGCTCTGTTACCTACATTCATTGTGTCGACAGCTTGGCGGGAAGCGTGGCGGCTTTTTTTCTTGTGCAAGCTCCAACCTTTTTCGCTACAGTACCTGGGAATTCCTCTATCCATTTATCGGCTCCAGCATCACCACCTTGAGCCCCTCATTGACAAGTTCTCTGAGAAGATGAAAGGATGTGAGCCAAAGTTGTTGCAGTCACCGGGAGGTTAACCTTGACCAAATCGGTCCTTACGGCCTTGCTGGTGCATTTCATGGCGGCGCTGCAGCTCCCCAAGTGGGCTATCAAGATCATTCATCGCAGGTGTCGGAGCTTCTTTTGGAAGGGCGAGGACATCATCAACGGAGGCCATTGCCTGCTTCCTTGGTCGCGGTTGTGCATGCTAGTACAATATAGTGGGCTTGGGGTGCTGAATTTGAGCTGGTTTGGCAACGCGCTGAGATGCAAATGGATTTTTGCTCGTTGGGTTGCTGCTGATCGCCCGTGGCAATGCTTTTTGGACCCACCCGACGCTTTGGCTTCCAAGTTATTCATGGGCTGTTCAGCTGTTCAGCTCGGTGATTGATACGTCCCAAACGTATCTATAATTTATGCTTGTTCCATGATCTATTGTCTGACATTGTTATATGTTTTGCTACACTTTTATATCATTTTACACATATTTGGACTAGCCTACTAACTTAGTGCACCTAGTGCTAGTTTCTGTCTGCTGATGTCTATTTTGCACGGACTTTTACCCTATTTTCCGAAGCCCAAAAATTCCAAGAAAAATATATAAAAATCAGCGTAACGGAAGCTTCCAGATCACCGAAGATGGGCCGGATGGGGCCCAGGGGCCTCCCAGGGGACCAGTGGGGGCTCATGGACCTAGGCCGTGCCAAGAGGCCTGCTAGGTGGGTCCCATCTCTTCCGGTGACCTTCGTTGGCCTATATTTAGTCCTCCAATAGAAAACCCTTCCATCACATCTAGAATCGCGAATTTCTCCATCGTTCCGCCACCGCAGCGCTTCCGATATCGGGAGCGTGAGGAGACCTTTTCCCGGCACCCTGCCGGAGGGAGGATTGACCTCCGGGAGCTTCTCCACCGCCATGGACGCTTCACGGACATGCCGTAATTAGTCCTCGTTCGACCATGGGTCCATGACCAGTAGCTATGTGATGTCTTCTCTCCAATCTTGTGCTTCAATGGTTAGTCCTTGTGAGCTGCCCTACATGATCAAGGCATCTATGTAATTGTCTTGCTACTGCTATGCTTGGTTTGTTGGGATCCGATGGATTATGAGATTATGTTCAGATTGGTATGAGTTATATATTTGATTATCCTTTTATATTGTGTTCCTTAGTGATTAGTGCATGTTCTCCGTTGCTATTTATTGCTTTGGCCGAGTAGTAGATTGTAACTCCAAGAGGGAGCGTTATGCATGATTGTGGGTTCATGCCCTCGATGTCTACCTCGAGTGATAGAAACATGAGACTAGGGGATGTGTTGTTGCCACCAGCGAGAAAACAAATGTTCTTGTGACCGTGGTTGCAAGGATTGTTTACCTTACGCATAGTTTGTTAATGCAGTTGTCCGTTGCTTTGAGTTTACACTTTGGGTGGGGCTCGCAACTTAATACCGGCGGGATGTTCTGGATAGATATCTCAAGGTGGATGATTAGTAAGTATATGCTGATGAATAAACGGTCTACTTGTCTTGGCGTACTGCCCATTACTATTGAACCTCTAAGTATCAAGTAGCATAATTAGCATTGCGGTGCGTTCATAATTTTATCAATTGGCCCAACTGTAATTTGTTTGCCCAAACATAGTTTTTTATCGTCTTTTGGGATAGAGACATCACTAGTGAACATCATGTGACTGCGGTCCATATCACCATCATTGTTTACACCTCCATCATTTACCGTTCTCATTTACTTTTCCGTTGCAATCACTATTACTTTTGCCGCTTGTGTTTTAATCCTTTGCAAACTACAAGGCCGGAGAGATTGACAACCTCTTTGTACTCGTTGGGCGCAAAGTTATTTGTTTGTGTGCAGGTTCACGTCTTCTGCTAGCGCCAGGGTGCAAGACACCTACTTGTTGATCCTAGGAGTCCTCCTGGTTCGATAAACCTTACAGTTCCCGTGTGAGGGAAAACTTGCTGCTGACTACATGTCAACCTTCCACTTGGGGTAAATGATACGTCTCCATCGTATCTACTTTTACAAACTATTTTGCCCTTGTTTTGGACTCTAATTTGCATAATTTGAATGGAACTAACCTGGACTGACGCTGTTTTCAGCAGAATTGCCATGGTGTTTTTTTGTGCATAAATAAAAGTTCTCGGAATGACCTGGAAATTTACAAGGATTTTTTGTGGAATATATAAAAAATATTGGCGCAAGAATCAACCGGAGGCGTGGAGCGAGGATCCCACAAGCCCAGGAGGCGAGGTCCCCCCTGGTCGCGCCTAGCAGGCTTGTGGGGCCCTCGGGGCTCCGCCGCCTCGAACTCCAGCTCTATTTAGTCCCTTTCGTCCAAAAAAATCAAGGAGAAGAGTTCATCGCGTTTTACGATACGGAGGCGCCGCCACCACCTGTTCTTCCTGTGGAGGGCAGATCTAGACTCCGTTCTGGGCTCCGGAGAGGGGAGATCGTCACCGTCGTCATCACCAACCTTCCCTCATCGCCAATTCCATGATGCTCTTCACCTTTCGTGAGTAATCTCGTCGTAGGCTTGCTGGACGGTGATGGATTCGATGAGATCTATCATGTAATCGAGTTATTTTTTATGGGGGTTGATCCCTAGTATCCACTGTCTTCTCAGATTGATGTTGCTACTACTTTGCCATGCTTAATGCTTGTCACTAGGGCCCGAGTGCCATGATTTCGGATCTGAACTTATTATGTTCTCGTCAATATATGTGTGTTCTTGATCCTATCTTGCAAGTTGTAGTCACCTACTATGTGTTATGACCCGGCAACCCCGGAGTGACAACAGCCGGTACCACTCCCGGAGATGACCATAGTATGAGGAGTTCATGTATTCACTAAGTGCTAATGCTTTGTTTCGGTTCTCTATTAAAAGGAGAACCTTAATCCCCGTAGTTTCCATTAGGACCCCGCTGCCACGGGAGGGATGGACAATAGATGTCATGCAAGTTCTTTTCCCTAAGCACGTATGACTACATACGGAATGCATGCCTACATTACATTGACGAACTGGAGCTAGTTACATATCTCCCCATGTTATAACTGTTGCATGATGAATGTCATCCGGCATAAATTATCCATCACCGATCCAATGCCTACGAGTATTTTCCTACTGTTCCTTGATATGTTAGTTTGTTGCTGCTACTGTTACTGCCACTGCTGTAACTGCTGTTCCTGCCGCTACTGCTGTCACTGCTACTATTGTTACCATTGCTACTTTTGCTATCACACTACTCTCTTACTGAAACTTTGCTGCAGATACTAAGTCTTCCAGGTGTGGTTGAATTGACAACTCAACTGCTAATACTCGAGAATATTCTTTGGCTTCCCCTTGTGTTGAGTCAACAAATTTGGGTTGAATACTCTACCCTCGAAAACTTTTGCGATCCCCTATACTTGTGGGTTATCAAGACTATTTTCTGGCACCATTGCCAGGGAGGCATAGCACTATTCTCTGAGTCACTTGGGATTTACGTCTGTTGATCACTATGAGGAATCCGAGAGACCCAAAAACTGAAGTCTTTCCCTCAACTACGAGGACAGGTAAGGAACTGCCATCTAGCTCTACACTTGATTCACCTTCAGTTATGACTAAGTTTGCGACACCACCTCCTGCTAGAAATTTTGATGTGTCGCCTGTGCTTGATGATGCTACTTCTTCTATCCATCATGCTTTGATGATGCTTTGCTTGATACTGCTTTGTGTTGGAATTATGCCCTAGAGGCAATAATAAATGTATAGTTATTATTATAATTCCTGTATCAAGATAATAGTTTATTATCCATGCTATAATTGTAATGAATGAAGACTTGTTTACATGTGTGGATACATAGACAAAACACCGTCCCTAGCATGCCTCTAGTTGGCTAGCCAGTTGATCGATGATAGTCAGTGTCTTCTGATTATGAACAAGGTGTTGTTGCTTGATAACTGGATCACGTCATTGGGAGAATCACGTGATGGACTGGACCCAAACTAATAGACGTAGCATGTTGATCGTGTCATTTTGTTGCTACTGTTTTCTGCGTGTCAAGTATTTATTCCTATGACCATGAGATCATATAACTCACTGACACCGGAGGAATGCTTTGTGTGTATCAAACGTCGCAACGTAACTGGGTGACTATAAAGATGCTCTACAGGTATCTCCGAAGGTGTTAGTTGATTTAGTATGGATCAAGACTGGGATTTGTCACTCCGTGTGACGGAGAGGTATCTCGGGGCCCACTCGGTAATACAACATCACACACAAGCCTTGCAAGCAATGTAACTTAGTGTAAGTTGCGGGATCTTGTATTACGGAACGAGTAAAGAGACTTGCCGGTAAACGAGATTGAAATAGGTATACGGATACTGACGATCGAATCTCGGGCAAGTAACATACCGAAGGACAAAGGGAATGACATACGGGATTATACGAATCCTTGGCACTGAGGTTCAAACGATAAGATCTTCGTAGAATATGTAGGATCCAATATGGGCATCCAGGTCCCGCTATTGGATATTGACCGAGGAGTCTCTCGGGTCATGTCTACATAGTTCTCGAACCCGCAGGGTCTGCACACTTAAGGTTCGACGTTGTTTTATGCGTATTTGAGTTATATGGTTGGTTACCGAATGTTGTTCGGAGTCCCGGATGAGATCACGGACGTCACGAGGGTTTCCGGAATGGTCCGGAAACGAAGATTGATATATAGGATGACCTCATTTGATTACCGGAAGGTTTTTCGGAGTTATCGGGAATGTACCGGGAATGACGAATGGGTTCCGGGAGTTCACCGGGGGGGGGGGGGCAACCCACCCCGGGGAAGCCCATAGGCTTTGGGGAGACACACCAGCCCTTAGTGGGCTGGTGGGACAGCCCCAAGGGGGCCTATGCGCCAAGAGAAGAAAATCAAAGGAAAAGAAAAAAAAAGAGGGAAGAAGTGGGAAGGGAGGGGGACTCCTCCCACCAAACCAAGTCCAACTCGGTTTGGGGGGGGAGTCCTCCCCCCCTTGGCTCGGCCGACCCCTTGGGAGTCCCTTGGACCCCAAGGCAAGGTCCCCCTCCCTCCTCCTATATATATGGGGCTTTTAGGGCAGATTTGAGACGACTTTCTCACGGCTGCCCGACCACATACCTCCATAGTTTTTCCTCTAGATCGCGTTTCCGCGGAGCTCGGGCGGAGCCCTGCTGAGACGAGATCATCACCAACCTCCGGAGCGCCGTCACGCTGCCGGAGAACTCTTCTACCTCTCCGTCTCTCTTGCTGGATCAAGAAGGCCGAGATCATCGTCGAGCTGTACGTGTGCTGAACGCGGAGGTGCCGTCCGTTCGGTACTAGATCGTGGGACTGATCGCGGGATTGTTCGCGGGGCGGATCGAGGGACGTGAGGACGTTCCACTACATCAACCGCGTTCTCTAACGCTTCTGCTGTAAGATCTACAAGGGTACGTAGATCACTCATCCCCTCTCGTAGATGGACATCACCATGATAGGTCTTCGTGCGCGTAGGAAAATTTTTGTTTCCCATGCGACGTTCCCCAACAGTGGCATCATGAGCTAGGTTCATGCGTAGATGTCTTCTCGAGTAGAACACAAAAGTTTTTGTGGGCGGTGATGTGCGTTTTGGTGCCCTCCTTAGTCTTTTCTTGATTCCGCGGTATTGTTGGATTGAAGCGGCTTGGACCGACATTACTCGTACGCTTACGAGAGACTGGTTTCATCGTTACGAGTAACCCCCTTTGCTCAAAGATGACTGGCAAGTGACGGTTTCTCCAACTTTAGTTGAATCGGATTTGACCGAGGAGGTCCTTGGATGAGGTTAAATAGCAACTCATATATCTCCGTTGTGGTGTTTGCGTAAGTAAGATGCGATCCTACTAGATACCCTTGGTCACCACGTAAAACATGCAACAACAAAATTAGAGGACGTCTAACTTGTTTTTGCAGGGTATGGTTGTGATGTGATATGGCCAACGATGTGATGTGATATATTGGATGTATGAGATGATCATGTTGTAATAGAAATATCGACTTGCACGTCGATGGTACGGCAACAGGCAGGAGCCATAGGGTTGTCTTTATACTAACATATGTGCTTGCAGATGCGTTTACTATTTTGCTAGGATGTAGCTTTAGTAGTAATAGCAAAAGTAGCACGACAACCACGATGGCAACACGTTGATGGATGATCATGGTGTGGCACCGGTGACAAGAAAATCGTGCCGGTGCTTTGGTGATGGAGATCAAGAAGCACGTGATGATGGCCATATCATGTCACTTATGAATTGCATGTGATGTTAATCCTTTTATGCACCTTATTTTGCTTAGAACGACGGTAGCATTATGAGGTGATCTCTCACTAAAATTTCAAGACGAAATTGTGTTATCCCCGACTGTGCACCGTTGCTACAGTTCGTCGTTTCGAGACACCACGTGATGATCGGGTGTGATAGACTCAACGTTCACATACAACGGGTGCAAAACAGTTGCGCACGCGGAACACTCGGGTTAAGCTTGACGAGCCTAGCATGTGCAGACATGGCCTCGGAACACATGAGACCGAAAGGTCGATCATGAATCATATAGTTGATATGATTAGCATAGGGATGCTTACCACTGAAACTATACTCAACTCACGTGATGATCGGACTTGGGATAGTGTAAGTGGATCATGAACCACTCAAATGACTAGAGAGATGTACTTTTTGAGTGGGAGTTTAGCATATAATTTGATTAAGTTGAACTCTAATTATCTTGAACATAGTCTAAGTCCACTTTGTATATATTTGTGTTGTAGATCATGGCTCACGCAAGTGTCATCCTGAATTTTAATACGTTCCTAGAGAAAGCTAAGTTGAAAGATGATGGAAGCAACTTTGTAGACTGGGCTCGTAATCTTAAGCTAATCTTACAAGCTGGAAAGAAGGATTATGTCCTTAATGCTGCGCTAGGAGATGAACCACCCGCTACGGCTGATCAGGATGTTAAGAACGCTTGGTTAGCACGTAAGGAGGACTACTCAATAGTTCAATGTGCAGTCTTGTATGGCTTAGAACCGGGACTTCAACGTCGCTTTGAGCGTCATGGAGCATTTGAGATGTTCCAGGAGTTGAAGTTTATCTTTCAGAAGAACGCCCGGATCGAGAGGTATGAGACCTCCGATAAATTCTATGCTTGCAAGATGGAGGAAAACTCGTCTGTCAGTGAATATGTGCTCAAAATGTTTGGGTACTCAAACCGTCTAGCTGAACTGGGGATTGAACTCCCGCAAGAAGCTATCACTGACAGAATCCTTCAATCACTGCCGCCAAGCTATAAAGGCTTTGTGTTGAACTACAACATGCAAGGGATGAACAAGTCTCCCGGCGAGTTGTTTGCGATGCTGAAAGTCGCAGAGTCTGAACTCCGTAAAGAGCATCAAGTGTTGATGGTGAGCAAGACCACTAGTTTCAAGAGAAACGGCAAAGGCAAGAAGGGAAATTCGAAGAAGAGCGGCAAGCCTGTTGCCAATCCGCCGAAGAAACCCAAGGCTGGACCTAAGCCTGAGACAGAGTGCTTCTATTGCAAGGGTATGGGTCACTGGAAGCGCAATTGCCCCAAGTATCTGGCAGATAAGAAGGCGGGCAAAGAAAAATCAGGTATATTTGATATACATGTTATTGATGTGTACTTAACCGGCTCTCGTAGTAGTGCCTGGGTATTCGATACCGGTTCTGTTGCTCACATTTGCAACTCGAAGCAGGAACTGCGGAATAGACGAAGGCTGGCGAAACACGAAGTGACGATGCGCGTAGGAAACGGTTCCAAGGTTGATGCAATCGCCGTCGGCACCGTGTCACTTCAACTACCATCGGGATTAGTGATGAACTTAAATCATTGTTATTTAGTGCCTGCGTTGAGCATGAACATTATATCTGGATCTTGTTTATTGCGAGACGGTTACTCTTTTAAGTCTGAGAATAACGGTTGTTCTATTTCTATGAGTAACATCTTTTATGGTCATGCACCGAATGTGAGAGGATTGTTCATATTGAATCTTGATAGTGATACGCATATACATAACATTGAGACCAAAAGAGTTAGAGTAAACAATGATAGCGCCATATTTTTGTGGCACTGCCGCTTGGGTCATATTGGTGTAAAGCGCATGAAGAAACTCCATGATGATGGACTTTTGGAGTCACTTGACTTTGATTCACTTGACACGTGCGAACCATGCCTCATGGGCAAGATGACTAAGACTCCGTTCTCCGGAACAATGGAGCGTGCAAGTGACTTGTTGGAAATCATACATACCGATGTGTGTGGTCCAATGAGCGTGGAGGCACGCGGCGGATATCGTTATTTTCTCACCTTCACTGACGATTTAAGTAGATATGGTTATGTCTACTTGATGAAGCACAAGTCTGAAACATTTGAAAAGTTCAAGCAATTTCAGAGTGAAGTGGAAAATCATCGTAACAAGAAGATCAAGTTCCTACGGTCTGATCGTGCGGGTGAATATCTGAGTTTCGAGTTTGGTACTCACTTAAGACAATGTGGAATTGTTTCGCAGTTAACACCGCCTGGAACACCACAGCGTAATGGTGTGTCCGAACGTCGTAATCGTACTTTGTTAGAGATGGTGCGATCTATGATGTCTCTTACTGATTTGCCGTTATCATTTTGGGGTTATGCATTAGAAACAGCTGCATTCACTTTAAATAGGGCACCATCGAAATCCGTTGAGACGACACCATACGAACTGTGGTATGGCAAAAGGCCGAAGTTGTCGTTTCTTAAAGTTTGGGGATGTGATGCTTATGTCAAAAAGCTTCAGCCTCAAAAGCTGGAACCCAAAGCGGAAAAGTGCGTCTTCATAGGTTAGCCAAAAGAGATAGTTCGGTACACCTTCTATCTCAAATCCGAGGGCAAAGTGTTTGTTGCTAAGAACGGAACTTTTCTCGAGAAGGAGTTTCTCTCGAGAGAATTGAGTGGGAGGCAGATAGAACTTGACGAGGTTGTCGAACCTCTCATCCCTCTGGATGGTGGCGCAGGGCAAGGGGAGACCTCTGTCGTTGCGATGCCGGTTGAGGAGGAAGTTAATGATGATGATCATGAAACTCCAGTTCAAGTTTCTGTTGAACCACGCGGGTCGACGAGATCACGCGCTGCTCCAGAGTGGTACGGTAATCCCGTCTTATCAATCATGTTGTTAGACAACAATGAACCTGCAAATTATGAAGAAGCAATGGTGGGCCCAGATTCCAACAAATGGCTAGAAGCCATGAAATCCGAGATAGGATCCATGTATGAGAACAAAGTGTGGACTTTAGAGATACTACCTGAGGGCCGCAAGGCTATTCAGAACAAATGGATCTTTAAGACGAAGACGGACACTGACGGTAATGTGACCGTTTATAAAGCTCGACTTGTGGCAAAGGGTTTTTCACAAGTTCCAGGAGTTGACTACGATGAGACCTTCTCACCCGTAGCGATGCTTAAGTCCGTCAGAATCATGTTAGCAATAGCTGCATTTTTCGATTATGAAATCTGGCAGATGGATGTCAAAACGGCGTTCCTTAACGGTTTCCTTAAGGAAGAGTTGTATATGATGCAACCCGAAGGTTTTGTCGATCCTAAAAATGCTGACAAAGTGTGCAAGCTCCAGCGATCCATTTATGGACTGGTGCAAGCATCTCGGAGTTGGAACAAACGCTTTGATGAGGTGATCAAAGCATTTGGGTTTATACAAGTGGTTGGAGAATCTTGTATTTACAAGAAAGTGAGTGGGAACTCTGTGGCGTTTCTAATATTATATGTGGATGACATATTACTAATTGGAAACAACATAGAGCTTTTGAAGAGCATAAAAGGTTACTTGAATAAAAGTTTCTCTATGAAGGACCTAGGAGAAGCTGCTTACATTCTAGGCATTAAGATCTATAGGGATAGATCAAAACGCCTGATAGGACTTTCACAAAGCACATACCTTGATAAAGTTTTGAAGAGGTTCAAAATGGAACAGTCCAAGAAAGGGTTCTTGCCAGTGTTACAAGGTACGAGATTGAGTAAGACTCAGTGCCCAGCAACTGATGAAGATAGAGAGCATATGCGCTCCGTCCCCTATGCTTCGGCCATAGGTTCTATCATGTATGCGATGCTGTGCACTAGACCGGATGTTAGCCTGGCCATAAGTATGGCAGGTAGGTTCCAGAGTAATCCAGGAGTGGATCACTGGACGGCGGTCAAGAATATCCTGAAGTACCTGAAAAGGACTAAGGAGATGTTTCTCGTGTATGGAGGTGACGAAGAGCTCGCCGTAAAAGGTTACGTCGATGCAAGCTTTGACACAGATCCGGACGACTCTAAGTCGCAAACCGGATACGTATTTATTCTTAATGGGGGTGCAGTAAGCTGGTGCAGTTCCAAGCAAAGCGTCGTAGCAGATTCTACATGTGAAGCAGAGTACATGGCTGCCTCGGAGGCGGCTAAGGAGGGTGTCTGGATGAAGCAGTTCATGACGGATCTTGGAGTGGTGCCAAGTGCACTGGATCCAATAACCTTGTTCTGTGACAACACTGGTGCCATTGCCTTAGCAAAGGAACCAAGGTTTCACAAGAAGACCAGACACATCAAACGACGCTTCAACCTCATCCGCGACTACGTCGAGGAGGAGGACGTAAATATATGCAAAGTGCACACGGATCTGAATGTAGCAGACCCGCTGACTAAACCTCTTCCACGGCCAAAACATGATCGACACCAGAACTGTATGGGTGTTAGATTTATTAAATGTAATTCACATGGTGATGTGAGGGCTAGATTATTGACTCTAGTGCAAGTGGGAGACTGTTGGAATTATGCCCTAGAGGCAATAATAAATGTATAGTTATTATTATAATTCCTGTATCAAGATAATAGTTTATTATCCATGCTATAATTGTATTGAATGAAGACTTGTTTACATGTGTGGATACATAGACAAAACACCGTCCCTAGCATGCCTCTAGTTGGCTAGCCAGTTGATCGATGATAGTCAGTGTCTTCTGATTATGAACAAGGTGTTGTTGCTTGATAACTGGATCACGTCATTGGGAGAATCACGTGATGGACTGGACCCAAACTAATAGACGTAGCATGTTGATCGTGTCATTTTGTTGCTACTGTTTTCTGCGTGTCAAGTATTTATTCCTGTGACCATGAGATCATATAACTCACTGACACCGGAGGAATGCTCTGTGTGTATCAAACGTCGCAACGTAACTGGGTGACTATAAAGATGCTCTACAGGTATCTCCGAAGGTGTTAGTTGATTTAGTATGGATCAAGACTGGGATTTGTCACTCCGTGAGACGGAGAGGTATCTCGGGGCCCACTCGGTAATACAACATCACACACAAGCCTTGCAAGCAATGTAACTTAGTGTAAGTTGCGGGATCTTGTATTACGGAACGAGTAAAGAGACTTGCCGGTAAACGAGATTGAAATAGGTATACGGATACTGACGATCGAATCTCGGGCAAGTAACATACCGAAGGACAAAGGGAATGACATACGGGATTATACGAATCCTTGGCACTGAGGTTCAAACGATAAGATCTTCGTAGAATATGTAGGATCCAATATGGGCATCCTGGTCCCGCTATTGGATATTGACCGAGGAGTCTCTCGGGTCATGTCTACATAGTTCTCGAACCCGCAGGGTCTGCACACTTAAGGTTCGACGTTGTTTTATGCGTATTTGAGTTATATGGTTGGTTACCGAATGTTATTCGGAGTCCCGGATGAGATCACGGACGTCACGAGGGTTTCCGGAATGGTCCGGAAACGAAGATTGATATATAGGATGACCTCATTTGATTACCGGAAGGTTTTTCGGAGTTACCGGGAATGTACCGGGAATGACGAATGGGTTCCGGGAGTTCACCGGGGGGGGCAACCCACCCCGGGGAAGCCCATAGGCTTTGGGGAGACACACCAGCCCTTAGTGGGCTGGTGGGACAGCCCCAAGGGGGCCTATGCGCCAAGAGAAGAAAATCAAAGGAAAAGAAAAAAAAAGAGGGAAGAAGTGGGAAGGGAGGGGGACTCCTCCCACCAAACCAAGTCCAACTCGGTTTGGGGGGGAGTCCTCCCCCCTTGGCTCGGCCGACCCCTTGGGAGTGCCTTGGACCCCAAGGCAAGGTCCCCCTCCCTCCTCCTATATATATGGGGCTTTTAGGGCAGATTTGAGACGACTTTCTCACGGCTGCCCGACCACATACCTCCATAGTTTTTCCTCTAGATCGCGTTTCCGCGGAGCTCGGGCGGAGCCCTGCTGAGACAAGATCATCACCAACCTCCGGAGCGCCGTCATGCTGCCGGAGAACTCTTCTACCTCTCCGTCTCTCTTGCTGGATCAAGAAGGCCGAGATCATCGTCGAGCTGTACGTGTGCTGAACGCGGAGGTGCCGTCCGTTCGGTACTAGATCGTGGGACTGATCGCGGGATTGTTCGCGGGGCGGATCGAGGGACGTGAGGACGTTCCACTACATCAACCGCGTTCTCTAACACTTCTGTTGTACGATCTACAAGGGTACGTAGATCACTCATCCCCTCTCGTAGATGGACATCAGCATGATAGGTCTTCGTGCGCGTAGGAAAATTTTTGTTTCCCATGCGACGTTCCCCAACACTTTGCCCCAAGGTGCATTCCTAGATGCACAAATTGCTAGAGTTGCTGCTGAATGTGATGATACTTTTGAAACTTCTGAGATTATTGAAGTAGAACCTCCTGTTTCACCTGTTAGAACAAGCTCTCCTAGATATGAATTGCCTGATATACCTGAGGGTTATGTTAGGGAGCGACAGATAGCTGAGGACTTTCTTGCTTGTAAGGATAGCTATGATCTTGAGAAATTACTGCGGAAGTGGAAAGAAAAATCTCTGAAAGCTAGGATGAAATATGACCCGAAGTTTGCTACTTCGTCTATCTTTGTGACTGATAAGGATTACGAATTCTCTGTCGATCCTGAGTTAATAACTTTGGTCGAATCTGATCCTTTTCATGGTTATGAGTCTGAAACGGTTGTAGCACATCTTACTAAGTGATACGTCCATTTTGCATCATGCTTTCATGTTGATATTTATTGCTTTTTGGGCTGTTACATTACGTGTGGTACCATATTTATGCCTTTTCTCTCTTATTTTCCAAGGTTTATTTGAAGAGGGAGAATTCAGGCAGCTGAAATTCTGGACTAGAAAAGGAGAAAATCCTAGTCCACTATTCTGCACATCTCCAAATTCCCTGAAAAGTTACGTGGATTTTTCAGGAATATATAAAAAATACTGGGCGAAAGAACTACCGGAGGGGGCCACCAGGGCGCCACAAGCCCCCACTCCGCCACCACCACCCTGGTGGCGCAGGGCAAGCTTGTGGGCTGCCTAGCGGCCCACTAGCTCCCCCCCTTTTGCTATATGAAGGGTTTTGGTCTGGAAAAAATCAAGAGGGAGGTTTTTCGTGGTTTCGCTGCCGCCATGAGGCGGAACTTGAGCAGATCCAATCTAGAGCTCCGGCAGGACAATCCTGCCGGGGAAACTTCCCTCCCGGAGGGGGAAATCGTCGCCATCATCATCACCAACACTCCTCTCGTCGGAGGGGAGGGATCTTCATCAACTTCTTGATCAGCACCATCTCCTCTCCAATCCCTAGTTCATCTCTTGTAACCAATCTTCGTCACGCAACTCCGATTGGTACTTGTAAGGTTGCTAGTAGTGTTGATTACTCTTTGTAGTTGATGCTAGTTGGATTACTTGGTGGAAGAGTTTATGTTCAGATCCTTGATGCTATTCATTACACCTCTGATCATGATTATGATTATGTCTTGTGAGTAGTTACTTTTGTTCCTAGGGACATGGGATAAGTCATGTTAATAATAGTCATGTGAATTTGATATTCGTTCGGTATTTTGATATGATGTATGTTGTTTTTCCTCTAGTGGTGTTATCTGAACGTCGACTACATAACACTTCACCATATTTGGGCCTAGAGGAAGGCATTGGGAAGTAGTAAGTAGATGATGGGTTGCTGGAGTGATAGAAGCTTAAACCCTAGTCTATGCGTTGCTTCGTGAGGGGCTGATTTGGATCCACTAGTTTAATGTTATGGTTAGACTTTGTCTTAATTCTTTTTTTGTAGTTGCGGATGCTTGTGAGAGAGGTTAATCATAAGTGGGATGCTTGTCCAAGTAAGGGCAGTACCCAAGCGCCGGTCCACCCACATATCAAACTATCAAAGTAACGAACACGAATCATATGAACATGATGAAACTAGCATGGCAGAAATTTCCGTCTGTCCTCGGGAGTGTTTTTCCTCCTATAAGACTTTGTTCAGTCTTGTCCCTTGCTAAAAAAGGGATTGGGCCACTTAGCACCGTTGCTACTACTTTTTACTTGTTACTCTTTGCTTGCTACGTTTCACCTCGCTACACAATCACTTGTTACCGCTACTTTCAGTGCTTGCAGTTATTACCTTGCTGAAATCCGTTTATCAGAGCCTTCTGCTCCTCGTTGGGTTCGACACTCTTACTTATCGAAAGGACTACGATTGATCCCCTTACTTGTGGGTCATCAAGACTATTTTCTCGTGCCGTTGCCGGGGAGTGAAGCGCCTTTGGTAAGTGGAAATTGGTAAGGAAACATTTTTATACTGTGCTGAAATTTATTATCACTTGTCACTATGGAAACTGTTTCTTTGAGGAGTATGTTCGGGGTATCTTCACCACGAACGGAAGCACGAGGAGTTGCTCCTCAACCTGAGGTACCTACTGAAAATATCTTTTATGAAATTCCTTTGGGTATGCTTGAGAAACTGCTGGCTAATCCTTTCATAGGACATGGATCTTCACATCCAGACTTGCATCTAATCTATGTAGATGAAGTTTGTGGTTTATTTAAGCTTGCAGGTTTGCCCGAGGATGAGGTAAAGACGAAAGTCTTTCCTTTATCTTTGAAGGATAAGGCGTTGACATGGTATAGGCTATGTGATGATACTGGATCATGGGGCTACAATCGGTTGAAATTGGAATTTCATCAAAAGTTCTATCCTATGCATGTAATACATCGTGATCGGAACTTTATTTATAACTTTTCGCCTCGTGACAGGGAAAGCATAGCTCAAGCTTGGGGGAGGCTTAAATCAATGCTATATTCATGCCCCAATCATGAGCTCTCGAGAGAAATCATCACTCAAAACTTTTATGCTCGCCTTTCTCATGAAGATCGTACCATCCTTGACACTTCTTGTGCCGGTTCTTTTATGAAGAAGGATATTGATCACAAGTGGAATTTATTGGAGAGAATCAAACGCAACTCTGAAGATTGGGACTTGGAGGAAGGTAAGGAGTCAGGTATGAATTTCCAGTTTGATCGCGTTAAATCTTTTGTTGAGACAAACACTTCTAGAGATTTTAGCGCTAAGTATGGACTTGACTCTGAGATAGTAGCTTCTCTATGTGAATCTTTTGCTTCTCATGTTGATCTTCCCAAAGAGAAGTGGTTTAAATATCATCCTCCTGTAGAAAGCAACATAGCCAAAACTAATCTAGTTGAGGAGAAATTCATTGCTTTTAGTGATCTTGTTGTTCCTTGTGCTTACACTGTGAAACCACCATACCCTGCTAGGATAAAGGATTATTCTAAAGCTCCAACTTTGATACGTAGGGGTTACATTAGACCACTTGCACCCCCTGAGGAGATTAGAGTTTAACCTAGTGTTGCTATTATCAAAGATCTCTTAGCCGAAGACATAGATAGGCATGTTATCAAATTCTGTGATGACTCCGCTAGAATTGCTAAACCTCACGCGAAAGACAAACACAGACATGTAGTTCGCCTGCCCGTTGTTTCTGTTAAGATAGGAGATCATTGTTACCATGGTTTATGTGATATGGGAGCTAGTGTTAGTGCAATACCCCGTTCTCTATATGATGAAATCAAAGATGAGATTGCACCTGCTGAGTTAGAACCCATTGATGTCACTATTACGCTAGCTAATAGAGACACTATCTGCCCTCTGGGAATTGTGAGAGACGTAGAACTCCTGTGTGGTAAGACGAAGTATCCTACTGATTTCCTCGTCCTTGGCACTGCACAAGATAGCTTTTGTCCCATCATATTTGGTAGACCCTTTCTCAACACTGTCAATGCTCACATTGATTGCATTAAGCAGACTGTCACAGTAAGTTTCGAGGGTGTGTCTCATGAATTTAACTTCTCCAAGTTTGGAAGACAAACCCATGAAAGAGAGTCGTCTAGTAGATATCAAATCATTGCTCTTGCCTCTATTGCCGTACCTCCTACGGATCCTTTAGAGCAATATCTGCTTGAGCATGAAAATGATATGCATATGGAGTAGAGAGATGAGATAGATAAGATTGTCTTAGAACAATATCCTATTCTCAAGAATAATCTGCCTGTTGAACTGCTTGGGGATCCTCCCCCACCAAAGGATGATCCTGTGTTCGAGCTTAAACAGTCGCCTGATACTCTTAAGTATGCCTATCTTGATGAGAAGGAGATATATCCTTTCATTATTAGTGCTCTCCTCTCAGAGCGCGAAGAGAAGAAGTTACTAAAAACTCTGAGGAAGCACCGCGCTGCTATTGGATATACTCTTGACGATCTTAAGGGTATTAGTCCTACTCTATGTCAGCACAAGATTAAAACCGATCCTGACTTTAAACCAGTTGCTGATCATCAAAGGAGATTAAAACGTAAGATGAAACAGGTCGATATTAAAGCTTCTGGAAGCACGAATCATTAATCCTGACGCTCATAGTGATTGGGTAAGTCTAGTACATTGCGTACCTAAGAAGGGAGGTATCACCGTCGTTCCTAATGATAAGGATGAACTAATCCCACAAAGGATTATTACCGGCTATAGAATGGAGATAGACTTCCGGAAACTGAACAAGGCAACCAGGAAAGATCATTATCCTTTGTCGTTCATCGACCAAATGCTAGAAAGGCTATCAAAGCACACACACTTCTGCTTTCTAGACGGTTATTCAGGTTTCTCACAAATACCTGTTGCACAATCTGACCAAGAGAAAACCACTTTCACCTGCCCTTTCGGTACCTTTTCTTATAGACGTCTGCCTTTTGGCTTATGTAATGAACCTCCCACCTTCCAAAGATGTGTGATGGCTATATTCTCTGATTTTGGTGAAAAGATTGTCGAGGTTTTCATGGATGACTTCTCTGTTTACGGGTCTTCCTTTGATGATTGCCTCAGCAACCTTGATTGAGTCTTACAGAGATGCGAAGAAACCAACCTCATATTGAATTGGGGGAAGTGCCACTTTATGGTTAATGAAGGTATCGTCTTAGGACACAAAATTTCGGAGAGAGGCATTGAAGTTGATAAGTCTAAGGTTGATGCAATTGAGAAAATGCCTTGCCCCACAGATATCAGAGGTATACGAAGTTTCCTAGATCATGATGGTTTCTATAGAAGGTTCATTAAAGACTTCTCTAAGATTTCTAGGCCTCTTACCAACCTCTTGCAGAAGGATGTTCCTTTTGTTTTTGATCATGATTGTGAGGAAGCCTTTGAAATACTTAAGAAGGCTTTGATAACCGCACCTATTGTTCAACCACCTGACTGGAACCTGCCCTTTGAAATCATGTGTGATGCTAGTGATTATGCTATTGGTGCTATTCTAGGACAAAGAGTTGACAAGAAGTTGAATGTCATTCACTACGCTAGTAAAACTCTAGACAGTGCCCAAAGAAACTATGCCACTACGGAGAAGGAATTTTTAGCAGCCGTGTTTGCATGTGAAAAGTTTAGATCTTACATAGTTGACTCCAAAGTCATTATTCACTCTGATCATGCTGCTATTAAGTACCTCATGGAGAAGAAGGACGCTAAGCCTAGGCCGATTAGATGGGTTCTCCTGCTACAGGAATTTGATTTGCACGTCGTTGACCGAAAGGGTGCTGATAACCCTGTAGCAGATAACTTGTCTAGGCTAGAGAATGTCCTTGATGACCCACTACCTATTGATGACAGCTTTCCTGATGAGCAACTAAATGTCATCTGCACTTCACTTAGTGCACCGTGGTATGCCGATTATGCAAACTATATCGTAGCCAAATACATACCACCCAGTTTCACCTATCAACAAAAGAAGAAATTCTTCTTTGATTTGAGACACTACTTTTGGGATGATCCTCACCTTTATAAGGAAGGAGTAGATGGTGTTATTAGACGTTGTCTGCCTGAACATGAACAGGGACAGATCCTGCAGAAGTGTCATTCCGAAGCCTACGGACACCATGCTGGAGATAGAACTGCCCATAAAGTATTGCAATCAGGTTTCTATTGGCCCACTCTCTTCAAGGATTCCCGTAAGTTTGTCTTGTCTTGTGACGAATGCCAAAGGATAGGGAACATCAGTAAGCGTCAGGAAATGCCTATGAACTATTCACTTGTCATTGAACCATTTGATCTCTGGGGCTTTGATTATATGGGACAACCCTTCCCGAGTTCCAATGGGTACACTCACATCTTAGTTGTTGTGGATTACGTTACTAAGTGGGTAGAAGCTATCCCCACTAAAAATGTTGATCACCACACCTCTATTAAGATGCTTAAAGAAGTCATATTCCCAAGATTTGGAGTCCCTAGATACTTGATGACTGATGGCGGTTCACACTTCATTCATTGTGTTTTCCGCAAGATGCTAGCTAAGTATGATGTCAACCATAGAGTTGCATCTCCTTATCATCCTCAGTCTAGTGGTCAAGTGGAGTTGAGTAATAGGGAGATCAAGTTTATCCTACAAAAGACCGCCAATAGATCTCGAAAAAACTGGTCTAGCAAACTTGACGATGCACTATGGGCTTATAGGACTACTTATAAGAATCCCATGGGCATGTCACCGTATAAAATGGTTTACTGTAAGGCTTGTCATTTACCTCTTGAGATGGAACACAAAGCTTATTGGGCAATCAAAGAGCTCAACTTTGATTTCAAACTTGCCAGTGAGAATCGGTTGTTTGATATCAACTCGTTAGATGAATGGAGAGCCCAGGCATACGAGAATGCCAAGTTGTTCAAGGAAAAGGTTAAGAGATGGCACGACAAACGAATACAGAAACGAGAGTTCAATGTAGGTGATTATGTCTTGCTATATAATTCTCGTTTGAGATTCTTTGCAGGCAAGCTTCTCTCTAAATGGGAAGGTCCCTATGTTGTCGAGGAAGTATATCGTTCCGGTGCCATCAAAATCAATAACACGGAAGGAAATTTTCCTAGAGTAGTAAATGGGCAAAGAATCAAGCATTACATCTCTCGTACTCCCATAAATGTTGAGACCAATATCATCAATGTCATAACTCCAGAGGTGTACATAAGGGATGTTTATCAGCCTGTTTCAGACCTTGAAAACAAAGATGTATCTGTTTCAGTAAGAAATTGGACTCCCATACTTTTCCAATAGGAAATTTCTTCCGTTTTGGAATTTTTGGAAATTAGAAAAATAAAAAGCAGTCCGGAGAGCGAACAAGGCAGCCACAAGCCCTGCCACCGCCCCCTACCCCTTGGTGGCGGAGGGCAAGCTTGTGGGCACCTCGTGTGCCTCCCGGACTCTGTTTTCTTACGGAGGACTCCTTCTGGCCCAGACAAAATCAATATATAGTCGCCCGAAGGTTTTGATCTCCGTATCATGCACTTTTCCTCTGTTTTCGTTTCGAGGCTGTTTCTGTGACAGATGTAGATCATCATGACTTCCCCAAATGGTCCTAAGGACAAGATCTTCGAGAAGGTCATCAATCCCTACCTCACGGAAATGCTGAAACACCCTCAATCTATCAAGATGAGCGAGGGGATGTTGCACATCCGTGATGTTGAGGGGCCTTAGAAGACCGGAAGCGTGGAGACGAGGCTCGAAGCAATGGAGCAACAAGTGGTAAAGTGCCAAGGGATGGTGGAGCGTGGACTCAACGCCAACCACATGATGATCACAGAGTTCACTAGCAATCACGAGATGGATACCATTGATATTGGGAAACACCTCTCCAGGCTCTACGATAGGGTTGATCAACTTTAGGGCCAAATCTATGACCTGCAGAATCAAAACTGTGAGTATGAGTACAGATTTAAATCAATAAGTTTGGCTGCAGATTTGAGGATTTCGGTGACTCGTTCATCCTGCCATGATGGAGCACCTATGCCTTGGAAGACGTAGGATCAGACTACTCCGACAACGACACCACCATCACCACCAAAGTAAGACAACTAAGCATTGGTATGGGCAATCCCCTTGGCTTCTGCCAAGCTTGGGGGAGTTGCCCTGGTATCGTATCACCTTTATATCTTTTGCTTTTACCTTTGTTTTAGTTCTTTCCTTTTTAGTTTTTATTTCTTCTTTTAGAGGAATAAGTCTTTATTTTTTAGTTTGAGTCTTTTGCTTTTGTCTCTCCCCCGTTGTATTCGAGCTTACGAGCTATATAATAAAGAGTGTCTTAGTTAAGGGCTTTGCTTTGTGCCATGATCAAAAGTATGAAAAGAACGATAGCATGAAAGATCATGAGACGATCTTATGGAAAGTGATAACTTCACTTAGGACACTTATGATGATTGGAACTTGTTGAGAATAAATCAACATAGACCTCAGTCATTGTTGCAATTAATAAGAAGTAATAAGGAAAGAGAGGTTCACATATAAATATATCATCTTAGACACTTTTTACAATTGTGAGCATTCACCAAACTATTACATGCCTAGGAGTAGATGTTGGACAAGGAATACAACATAATGAATTGTGTTTGCTTGTTTCCAAACAATGTTATATGATTAGAGATCCCTTAGCATGTGGCGATTGCTTCCACCTCATATTAGTCAAAACTCTCGCACCAAGTAGAGATACTACTTGTGCATCCATAAACCTCCAACCAGTTTTGCCATGAGAGTCCACCATAACTTCCTATGGATTGAATAAGATCCTTCAAGTAAGTTGTCATCGGTGCAAGCAATAAAAATTGCTCTCTAATATGTATGATCTATTAGTGTGTGGAAAATAAGCTCTGTACGAACCTGTGATGAGGAAGACATAAAAGCGACAGACTGCATAATAAAGTTCTTTATCACAGGATGCAATATAAAGTGACGTTCCTCTGCACTAAGAGGACACGCATTCAAACCTCAAAAGTGCATGACAACCTCTGCTTCCCTCTGCGAAGGGCCTATCTTGTACCTTTTCTTTTTACCCTTGTAAGAGTCATGGTGATCTTCACCAATTCCCTTTTTGCCTTTGTCTTGGCTACCGTCACATGCTTGGGAAAGATCTATATTCATATATCAACTTGGAGTTGAGTACTCATGCTTTATTGTTGTTGACTTTACCCTTGAGGTAAACCGTTGGGAGGCAAAACTATAAGCCCCGATCTTCCTTTGTGTCCAGCTGAAACTTTGACACAATGAGTACCACGTGAGTTGTAACAATTGTGGAAAACAAAACAAATGATTGATAATGTGGGTTTGCCTTACAAGCTCTTATTTGACTCTTTCTGATGTTGTGATAAATTGCAATTGCTTCAATGACTATGGACTATTGTTGGTTACTTCTCGGTAAGGTTTTTTCTTCATGCTTTGCTTTGTGAAGGAATTGTTACTTTCCCATAAGAATCTTTATGATATATTGTTGTCCTATGTGTGATCATGATGCCCTCATGTCTGTATTATGTTTTATCGACACCTTCGTCCCTCAACATGTGGACATGTTTATGGAACTTGGTTTTTGCTTGAGGACAAGCGAGGTCTAAGCTTGGGGAGTTGATACGTGAATTTTGCATCATGCTTTCATGTTGATATTTATTGCTTTTTGGGCTGTTATATTACCTGTGGTACCATATTTATGCCTTTTCTCTCTTATTTTGCAAGGTTTATTTGAAGAGGGAGAATTCAGGCAGCTGGAATTCTGGACTGGAAAAGGAGCAAATCCTAGTCCACTATTCTCCACATCTCCAAATGCCGTGAAAAGTTACGTGGATTTTTTCTGGAATATATAAAAAATATTGGGCGAAAGAACTACCGGAGGGGGGCCACCAAGGCTCCACAATCCCCCACTCCGCCACCCCCCCTGGTGGCGCAGGGCAAGCTTGTGGGCTGCCTGGCGGCCCACTAGCTCCCCCCTTTTGCTATATGAAGGGTTTTGGTCTGGAAAAAATCAAGAGGGAGCTTTTTCATGGTTTCGCCGCCGCCACGACGTGGAACTTGAGCAGATCCAATCTAGAGCTCCGGCAGGACGATCCTGCCGAGGAAACTTCCCTCCCGGAGGGGGAAATCGTCGCCATCGTCATCACCAACACTCCTCTCGTCGGAGGGGAGGCATCTTCATCAACATATTCATCAGCACCATCTCCTCTCCAATCCCTAGTTCATCTCTTGTAACCAATCTTCGTCTCGCAACTCCGATTGGTACTTGTAAGGTTGCTAGTAGTGTTGATTACTCTTTGTAGTTGATGCTAGTTGGATTACTTGGTGGAAGAGTTTATGTTCAGATCCTTGATTCATTACACCTCTGATCATGATTATGATTATGTCTTGTGAGTAGTTACTTTTGTTCTTGAGGACATGGGATAAGTCATGTTAATAATAGTCATGTGAATTTGATATGATGTATGTTGTTTTTCCTCTAGTGGTGTTATGTGAATGTCGGCTACATAACACTTCACCATATTTGGGCCTAGAGGAAGGCATTGGGAAGTAGTAAGTAGATGATGGGTTGCTGGAGTGACAGAAGCTTAAACCCCAGCCTATGCGTTGCTTCGTGAGGGGCTGATTTGGATCCACTAGTTTAATGCTATGGTTAGACTTTGTCTTAATTTTTATTTTGTACTCGGATGCTTGCGAGAGAGGTTAATCATACTAGTCTTCAACCCGCGCAGAAGCACGGGCTAGCAATTTGAGATTACGTAAACATATTCAATCATAATATTTTTTGTGTTCTCATTGAATTTTACAAACATGCAAAAAATAAGTCTCCTCGAGTTATCATCAATAAGCTAATGTCATCACCTAAGTATCACTATGGATGATGTTAGTTTCATTCTCCCTATAAAACAATCATCTGCTGAAGTAACATACCTTTGCGTAAATTAATAGTAGAAACAATGAAGAAAAATGATGGTAATACAAAGATGAAAACTATCATTATGAAGGTAACACAAAATATGCCAATTTGTCAAAAATAACATGTGGATGTAGTGATAAGTATACACATGAAGATATAATTAGTAGATTTTCATAAATTTTGCATTGCGTGGTATATAGAATGAATTTGAGCATAGTACGAAATTACAATTGAACACTTTATTTATATTGCTCACAATGATTTCCACCCATTTTTTGAACTGTAGGTCACCACAAAGATAGGTACAACACATAGGTATAGGGAAACAAATTAATATCATAAATTCGGAACTGGAGACTCATGTCCGAACTAGAAAAGTATAAGCAATTTTATTGCAAACACTGATTAGGAAAAACGTGGATGATAACAAAGTTTTCATATATCATTCAACAAATCCACCTCCATTGAGCTTATTCCAATTCATACAACATTTTTTTAATATATAACGTCCCACTAAGCTTATTCCAATTTAAGACAACAAAATGCCATGAACAACATGAATATAATTAACCCCTCTATGAACAACAATGCAAAATAACCACTACACTACCTATTTCTGCATGTAGTGCATGAAATTTATGGTAGAAGAATTTTTTTGCATTGTATATCTGTGTATAGGAACACATCACTTCATTACGCTTTATTTTTACATGCATCAGTGAACAAACTTCTTTGCTTCATAATTATAGTATAAACGCATTGTGTATTAATACCTTCAGTGTTTTGTCTGACGTATGAGATCCATATTAGCTACATAAATTATAAAAAATTATCAGTGCAACATAAAGAAGAGAAGATTCTCATTATCGGTTCACCTCGTACAATATTTATGCAAAATATCTCACACTGTTAACTAAATGTCATTGCCTTTATGATGTCATGTCACTTATGTAATAATCATAAATCCTAGTAGTTCTTCTCATTATATAGGAGATAAATATTAGATGGAAAATAGAAAATGCATGAACACTTTACAGTAAAACTTTACTTGGGAGAAACATGACTCTAGCATTTGAGATCTAGACCTGTAGGCAATGAAAATAGACACCTAGTCATTTGCCAAATCCACAATAATTAATGGCCTATGATATTGCTGAGTCGCATGCCATAACCAAGAATTATGATTTTTGAAACCAACATACTTATTGGGATTTATTAGTCATGGAACCAAGAAGAATATATTTTCACCTAATAATAACTAATGGATTCATGGGAGGGAAAATGACATTATAAATTATGTCATTAAAAGTCAAAGATAACAACAGGAGGAAACGTCGAGAGAAAATTAAAATACACATGAAGGAGACTGGACGGTTCTTAGTTAAGAGCGTCTATGATTCTATGAACAGAGGTTATCTGCATTCCGAGTTAAATATCATGAACGACTCAAAGTGTGAACTGATCTACATGCTTTGAGCCGTAACAATAACCTTCAGCCCACATATATGCATGCACCTCAGATCTGTAGGCTTCAGTTTTTTTGTTTTCCTATCTCATCAGATTCGATAAAAAACTATGCAAGTTACACATTATATACAAATGACATGTCATTAGAAGTTACAGATAATGGCATGTAAAATTTCAATAGGAAAATAAAATTCACATGAATATAGAACTTGAACTACTTAGTGGTGCATATGCACACATATTCTCCACATTTGGAATGAAACGTCATGAACGACTCAGATCTCCACATATTCTCCATAACAATAACCTACAGCCTATATATGCATGCATGGCATGCACGTTAGATCGATTGACTCCCGTTCTCATGTTTTCCGATCTAATCAGATTGAATAAGAAAACTGTAAAAATTTAACATCAAATATATAGTGAATTAATAGACACGCATAGTCTAGCTCAACTTCGCACCAGACTGATAAATCTTCCAAAACCGAATAAAGAAAAAACCGAAGTCATCTAACATGGAAAGAGACTAAGAACACTACTTCTAACTAATGGATCCATTAGCTCTCACCAGCTTGTTTTCTGGGGCCTCAAGAAAATAATGGATCAGACTACTTTAACGGGAATAAATTGAGGTGATCTTTATTCTTTCCCATACGGACACAGCCTTAAGAGGCTGGCTGACAGGTGATAACCGCATCATATTTTTTGGAGCATGTGGACACGGGGACATGGTGGTCGATGTGCTTCAGACGGACTATATATATCCTTCTACCAAGTCATCCATGGTGGGTATACTTTTGTCAGATTGCGGAACATGGAAATTGAGATTAAACACGATCATTGATTGGTCAAGGAGGAACACGATCAGGAGAGAAGGACATGCATGCTCGAGTGGGTCCACCTGCTAAATTAACCATAATTAGATGAAACCATGACTGTAGTACCTGATAAATCACCACTGCAAGATAAATCCATGTACATATACATAATGGATTCTTGCACGTACTTGTCATGTGAGATTTAGACGTTGCGGAGAAAAACAATTTGGAGAGCCCATCACACTTGATCCGATGGTACCTTCTATTGGACCAGGACACATGAAATTGTAAGATGACCGAGGACTGCACGTATACAACAGGGAGAGATGCATCGGTAGGCGGCGGCGAAGCCATAGAGACCATGGGGACATGTTCTTTTCGTTAGTCTGTTGGAATTTCTTCTATTAGGATATCTCGCAAGAGAATTCTTTTTAAATCAGAGGGGCGATCTGCTTCTGTTTCTCGGGATTAATGTGGGGTAGGTATTCTTTCTCGCTGATAAAACTAATGTTGTATCTCGTATGCTCATTGTACGTGAGGAGATATATGAGAGGTTCCATGGCCTACTGCTGCTTTAGTTTTTTCTTTACGGAGAGAGGAAGAGACGTGGAATAGATAATATGTGGGTATCTCCTTTTGCCTTCTATTTTAGTTTTTTATGAAGGATTGATCTACACTGTTATAATTTGGTCCCACCAGATTAACGGCTCGTAAAATCTAATTAACGTGGTAATTTCTTGGAAGTCTCTAATTAGTATAAGTATAGAAGTGGGATGCTTGTCCAAGTAAGGGCAGTACCCAAGCGCCAGTCCACCCACATATCAAACTATCAAAGTAACGAACGCGAATCATATGAACATGATGAAACTAGCATGACAGAAATTCCTGTGTGTCCTCGGGAGCGTTTTTCCTCCTATAAGACTTTGTTCAGGCTTGTCCCTTGCTACAAAAGGGATTGGGCCACTTGCTGCACTGTTGCTACTACTTGTTACTTGTTACTCTTTGCTTGCTACGTTTCACCTCTCTACACAATCACTTGTTACCGCTACTTTCAGTGCTTGCGGTTATTACCTTGCAGAAATCCGTTTATCAGAGCCTTCTGCTCCTCATTGGGTTCGACACTCTTACTTACCGAAAGGACAACGATTGATCCCATATACTTGTGGGTCATCACTAAGCTGCACGATATAGCCACCCTATCCACGAGTGAGGAAAAGATCTGCCACTACTATATCCTTAAGTTGTTTCCTTTCTCACTAAAGGGTGATGCTAAGACTTTGTTCACTTCTCTTGCTCCTGGCTATGTACGTAGTCCCCAGGATATGATCTACTACTTCTCTGAGAAATATTTACCTGCCCATAAGAAACAAGCTGCCTTGCAGAAAATACATAACTTTGTGCAAGTTGAAGAAGAGAGTCTCCCACAAGCTTGGGGGAGGCTTGTCCAGCTACTGAATGCTTTGTCTGATCACCCTCTTGAGAAAAATGAAATACTTGATATCTTCTATAATGGACTAACCGATGCTTCTATGGACCACCTAGATAGTTGTGTCGATTGTGTTTTCAGGGAACGAACTGTGGAACAAGCTGAGATTCTATTGAATAATATCTTGTGCAATGAGAATGCTTGGACTATTCCCGAACCACCTCCGAAGCCAACTCCGAAGAAAAGAGGTATCCTATTCCTCAGTCTTGAAGATATGCAATAAGCTAAGAAATCTATGCGAGAGAAAGGCATTAAATCTGAAGATGTTAAGAATCTACCACCTATTGAAGAGATCCATGGTCTTGATAACCCGACACAGGTAGTAGAGGTAAATTATCTTTGTAGATTCAATGAGAGTGATATTCCTTTTGATAAACCTGCTAGCTTATGTTTCGATGAATTTGATAACTTTGTTGCCAAACAACAAAGTTTCAATGATTATGTTAGCAGACAATTGGAACAGAATGCTGATACGTCTCCAACATATCTATAATTTTTGATGGTTTCATGCTATTATCTTGTCAAACTTTGAATGTTTTTCATGCCTTTTATATATTTTTTGGGACTAACTTATTAACTCAGTGCCAAATGCCAGTTCCAGTTTTTTCCATGTTTTTGACCCCTTTCAGAGGAGGATTTTGAACGGAGTCCAAATGGAATGAAACTGCCAAAAAGATTTTTTCCGGAACAGAAAAAGATCGGGAAGCCGGAGAATCAGGGCAGGAGGCCACCAGGGACCCCACAAGCCCTCATGGCGCGGCCAGGGGGGCCGCGCCCCCCTTGCATGTGGGCTCCCTGAGGCTCCTTTGTCCTAGGTTTTGCGCCTATATATTCCCTAACATCCCATAAAAATCAGGGGATCATCGAAAGTACTTTTCCGCCGCTGCAAGCTTCTGTCTCCGCAAGATCCCATCTGGGGAACGTTCTGGTGCCCTCTCGGAGGGGGATTCGGATATGGAGGGCTTCTTCATCAACACCATGACCTCTCCGATGATGCGTGAGTAGTTCACCATAGACCTACGGGTCCATAGCTAGTAACTAGATGGCTTCTTCTCTCTCTTGGATCTTCAATACAAAGTTCTACATGATCTTCATGGAGATCTATCCGATGTAATCTTCTTTTGCGGTGTGTTTGTCGAGATCTGATGAACTGTGGATTTATGATCAGATTATCTTTGAATCTTATTTGAGTTTCTTCTGATCTCTCTTATGCATGATTTCATATCCTTGCAATTCTCTTCGAGTTGTGGCTTTTGTTTGGCCAACTAGGTCTATGATTCTTGCAATGGGAGAAGTGCTTGGTTTTGGATTCATACCATGCGGTGACCTCACCCAGTGATAGAAGGGGTAGCGAGGCACGCATCGTGTTGTTGCCATCAAGGGTAAAAATATGGGGTTTTCATCATTGGTTTGAGTTTATCCCTCTACATAATGTCATCTTGCTTAAGGCGTTACTCTGTTCGTCATGAACTCAATACACTAGATGCATGCTGGATAGTGATGTCAGCTATGCTAATGCACAAAAGTCCTTCCAATGGCGCCAGAAACAAGTGTGTCGACGGCACCAGGAATCCTTCTGCTGCGGCTACGCCTTAAGGGACTTCCTAGGCAAGTATGCAAAGGATTTCCCCCGTGGCATTGGAGCCTTGCGTTGGTGTTCCCTTGAAGCGGAAAGGGTGATCTAGCACAGTGACGGTAAGTATTTCCCTCAGTTTGAGAACCAAGGTATCAATCCAGTGGATGAGTATCTCAAGATCCTACACAAACACAAAAGCTTGCTCCCAACGCTATGAAGGGGTTGTCAATCCCTTATAGATTGTTTCCCATGTGAGAACTGAAAGCAACAAAGTAACAAAGCAAAGTAAAAGCGGAGGTGTAAACGATGGATGTGAATAGACCCGAGGGCCGTAGTGGTTACTAGTGGCTTCTCTCATGAAAGCAAGTAGACGGTGGGTGAACAAATTACTGTCGAGCAATTGATAGAACCGCGCAAAGTCGTGATGATATCTATGCAATGATTATATCTATAGGCATCACGTCCAAAACAAGTAGACCGATACTGTCTGCATCTACTACTATTACTCCACACATCGACCGCTATCCAGCATGCATCCAGCTACTAACTACGGACCCGTAGGTCTGAAGTGAACTACTCACGAGTCATTGGAGGGGCGATGATGATGATGAAGAAGCCCTCCAACTCCAAAGTCCCCTCCGGCAGGGCGCCGGGAAGGGTCTCCAGATGAGATCTCGTGGAAACGGAAGCTTGCGGCTGCGGAAAAGTATTTTCAAGGCTCCCCTGATTTTTTGCGGAATATTTGGGAATATATAGGCCAAGGATCTAGGTCAGGGGGCGGCCAGGGAGGCCACAAGCCCTGCCACCGCCGCCTCCCCCCTGGTGGCGGAGTGGGGGCTTGTGGGCTCCCTGGAGCCCACCTCGCTTGGCCCAAAGGACCCCTGATCTTCTTCCGTTTGGGAAAAAAATCATTTCGGGGTTTTTCTTCCATTTGGACTCTGTTCCAAAATCAGATCTGAAAAGAGTCAAAAACACGGAAAAAACAGGAACTGGCACTTGGCACTGAATTAATAAGTTAGTCCCAAAAAAGATATAAAAGGTACATAAAACATCCAAAGAAGACAAGATAACAGCGTGAAACCATAAAAAATTATAGATACGTTTGAGACGTATCAAGCATCCCCAAGCTTAACTCCTGCTCGTCCTCGAGTAGGCAAGTGATAAAGAATGAATTTTTGATGCTTTCATACTACCTAGCATAGGTGTCATTTGTAATTCCTCTTATGTGACGTGAATGTTCAGATCCATTAGATTCAAAACAATAGTTTGCTATTGACGTGGAAACAATAATAATTCAAGCAAACTAGCAAGGTAATCATGAACTTTCAAAATAACAAGGCCAAAAGAAAGTTATCCCTACAAAAGCATATAGTCTGGATATGCTCTATCATCATTGCACAACGAATTTAAATCATGCACAACCCCGGTATTGGCCAAGTAATTGTTTCACACCTTTACTTTCACAAACCTTTTCAACTCTCTCGCAATACATGAGCGTGAGCCATTGTTATAGCACTATAGATGGCGTGGAATGTGGAGGAGGTTGCAAGACAAAAAGGGAGAATATAGTCACATTAATTAGGCATATCAATGAGCTGTGGAGATGCTCATCAATAGATATCAATGTGAATGAGTAGGGATTGCCATACAAATGATGCACTAGAGCTACGAGTATGTGAAAGCTCTTAAAGAAAACTAGTGGGTGTGCATCCAACTTGCTTGCTCACGAAGACCTAAGGCAAATTTGAGGAAGCCTATCATTGGAATATACAAGCCAAGTTATATAATGAAGATTTCCACCTAGCTATATGGTGGTGACAAAACGAGAGACTCTCAATCATGAACATCATGGTGCTTAATATGCACAACTGTGGAAAAAGTGGTAGCATTGTCCCTTCTCTCTTTTTCTCTCATATTTTTTTGGTGGGCTCTTTGGCCTCTTTTTTTGGTGGGCTTCTTTGGCCTCTTTTATTTCCTCGCACGGGACAATGCTCCATTAATGATGATCATCACACTTTTAACTCAAAACTTAGAGCAACTATGACTCTATATGGAATGCCTTCGGTAGTGTACCGTGGCAATGATCTAGCATGGCATAGACATCAATGGAAACATCATGCTAGCTATCTTACGATCATGCAATGGCAATGTAGACGTGGTGGCACATGTCATGGTGGTAGTTGAATGGCAATATATCTCGGAATGACTTTGAAAAAGCCATAATAGGTAGGTATGGTGGCTGTTTTGAGGGAGGCTAATGGTGGGTTTTGTGCACCGGCGAAAGTTGCACGTCACTAAGAAGATAGTGATGGTGGAAGGTGAAAGTGCATCTAAACCATGGACTCAACATTAGTCATGAAGAACTCATATACTTGTTGCTAAAGTTCTATTAGTAATCGAAACAAAGCATTCAACGCATACTCCTAGGCGAAGGGTTGGTAGGTATAAACCATCGCGCGATCCCGACCGCCACGCAAAGGATGACAATCAATATACTAATCATGCTCAGATTTCATCACATAGAGGTTCACCATACGTGCATGCTACGGGAATCACTAAATTCAATACAAGTATTTCTAGATCCACAACACCTTACTAGCATGACTTCAATATTACCATAACCACAACTCAAAACTAATTGAGATGAATCAAACTTCTCTAACTATTCAATGCACATGAAGGTGGAAGTTTTTCTTATCCCTTTGGATAACTACCCCTTTTGAGACTACTTTCAAAGCATAGATAAACTACCAAGCCACGCACCGCTGTGCTCTAAAAGATATAAGTGAAGCACATAGAGCAAAAGTATCTAGCTCAAAAGATATAAGTGAAGCACATGTGAGCTGAATTGTCTACCAAAAGATAAGTGAAGCTCGACAAAATCACGGTGTGTGCATGTCTCTCTCTCTAGGTGTGCAACAAGAATGATTGTGACACAACAAAAATAAAAGACTCCTACGATACAAGACGATCCAAGCAAAAACATATAACATGTGGTGAATAAAAATATAGCCCCAAGTAACGTTACCGATGGATTGAAGACGAGAGAGGGGATGCCTTCCCGGGGCATCCCCAAGCTTAGGCTTTTACGACATCCTTGAATCTCTTGGGGTGCCTTGGGCATCCCCAAGCTTGAGCTCTTGCCACTCTTTATCTCTTTGTCCATAAGAACTTCACGTAAAACTTGAAAACTTCACAACACGAAACTTAAACACAAACTCGTGATAACATTAGTACAAGAAAGCAAACCACCACTTCCTTAGGTACTGTAGAAAACTTAAATTCTACTTGTGCTGATGTTGGGTTACTGTACTTTCAATCTTCCATGGCTAATACCCCCCGATACAATCCATAGTTTCATCAAAATAAGCAACCAACACAACAAAAACAGAATCTGTTAACAGCAGACCGGTCTGTAGCAATCTGTATATTTCGTATACCTTTGGTACTTCACAAATTCTGAAAAATTACTACAGTCTGAAGAATTTGCGTGGAAATCAGCATCAAGAAGAATCAACTCAAAAGCTCGTACAGAAAAAAAAATTCTTTTCGTGAGCAAAAAGTTTCTGTCTTTTCCAGCATGACCAAACGATCATCCCCAAGACTAATCATAACGGTTTTGCTTGGCACAAACGCAAAAAGAAACACAAAAAACACAATCATAACAGAATTATGAAAGTGTGGGAAACACAAAACAGAAATAAAAAGGATAGATGCATTGGGTTGCCTCCCAACAAGCGCTTTTGTTTAACACCCTTAGCTAGGCGAAAGGTGATGAAATCATGTATAGTCATCTTTGGTGCTCAAACCATAGGTAGCCCTCATCATAGATTCATAAGGCAATCTTATTTTCTTTCTAGGAACGTGCTCCATGCCCTTCTTTAAAGGAAATTGAAATCTAATATTCCCTTCTTTCATATCGATGATAGCACCAATAGTCCTTAGGAAAGGTCTACCAAGAATAATGGGACATGAAGGATTGCAATCGATGTCAAGTACAATGAAATCCACGGGTACATAGTTCTTATTTGCAACAATAAGAACATCATCGATCCTCCCCATGGGTTTCTTGACAGTAGAATCCGCAAGATGCAAATTAAGAGAACACTCTTCAATCTCATGAAAACTAAGAATATCACATAAAGACTTTGGAATCGCGGAAACACTAGCATCCAAATCACACAAAGCATTGCACTCATAGTTTTTGATCTTGATTTTGATAGTAGGTTCCCACTCATCATGAAGTTTTCTAGGTATAGAGACTTCTAGTTCGAGCTTCTCTTCAAGAGATTTCATCATAGCATCTACGATATGCGTGGTAAAGGCTTTGCTTTGGCTATAAGCGTGTGGAGAGTTTGCAATGGATTGCATCAAAGAAATGCATTCAAACAAGGAGCAATTATCATAATTGCATTCCTTGAAATCCAAAGTGGGAGTTTCATTACTACCCAAAATTTTGACTTCTTCTACTCCACTCTCCACACCTTTATCATCAAGATAGGTGGACTCCGAATCATTGGGGCGTTTTTCAACCAAAGTGGATTCATATCCAGCCCATCCATAAGTAGGTTTGACACGCGAAAACAAAGATTCAAGAGGAGACACACCAAGAACTTTAAGATCTTCTTGATTTGCATCACTAGGACGCACCCTTTTAAACCATTCATGTTTAGCGCGAATTTGGACGGTTCTTTCTTTGCTCTCATTCATGGAGATACGCATAGCTTTCAAAGTTTCATCCAAGTTGACCTTGGGAGGAGCGCATCTAACTTTCAAAGCATCAATATCACAAGACATCCTATCAGCGCTCTTAGCCAAATCGTCTATTTTGAGTAGTTTTTCCTCTATGGACGCATTGAAAATCTTCTGAGAGTTGATGAACTCTTTGATATTACTCTCTAAATCAGAGGGTAATTTGTTGTGATTTTCATAAGTGTTGTTGTAGGAATTTCCATAATTGTTAGAGGAATTACTAGGAAAAGGCCTAGGAACATAGTTTCCTCTAAAAGCATTGTTGTTGCCAAAATTGTTCCTACCAACAAAATTCACGTCCAAACTAGCGTTGCTACTCTCAATCAAAGAAGATAGTGGCATGTCATTAGGATCTACGGTAGCGTTTCTACTAGCAACCAAATTCATCAACTCGTACACCTTAGCACTAAGAGAGTTAATCTCTTCTATAGCGTGCACCTTTTTGCTAGCAGGCGACCTTTCAGTGTGCCACTGAGAGTAGTTGGTCATGATATTGTCTAGGGGTTTTGTAGCGTCTCCTAACGTGATTTCCATGAACGTTCCACCTGAGGTGGAGTCCAAGATATTGCGAGAAGCGATATTCAAGCGAGCGTAAAATATTTGTATAATCATCCATAAACTCAAGCCATGAGCGGGACAATTTCTAATCATAAGCTTCATCCTCTCACAAGATTGTGCAACGTGCCCATGATCAAGTTGCTTGAAATTCATGATATCGTTGCGTAAGGAGATGATCTTAGCCGGAGGAAAATACTTGGATATGTAAGCATCTTTGCACTTATCCCAAGAATCGATACTATTTTTAGGCAAAGAAGAAAACCAAGTTTTTGCGCGATCTCGCAAAGAGAAAGGAAAAAAGTTTCAACTTAATCACGTCATTATCCACATCTCTTTTCTTTTGCATATCACAAAGCTCAATGAAGGTATTAAGATTGGATGCAACATCTTCACTAGGAAGGCTAGAGAATTGCTCTTTCATAACAAGATTCAGCAAAGCTGCGTTGATTTCATACGATTCCGCACTAGTGGCGGGAGCAATCGGAGTACTAATAAAATCATTATTATTAGTGCTCGAGAAGTCGCAAAGTTTGGTGTTTTCAGCCATGATGACTTCAACAAACAAACAAGCACACAAGCATGCAAGAGAACCGGCAAAGGAAAACAGCAAAGGCATAAGAAAACGGTGAAGGAGAAAGGCAAATGAAAACGGCATATGTGAAGTGGGGGAGAGGAGAACGAGAGGCAACTGGCAACAAAAGTAAATTCAAGAGAAGAGTTTGTGAGACCTACTTGGATAGATCTTGATTTCTCCTACCTGGCAAAGGCGCCAGAAATGCTTCTGATGCCAGCTATGCTAATGCACAAAAGTCCTTCCAATGGCACCAGAAACAGGTGTGTCGATGCCACCAGGAATCCTTTAGCTGCGGCTACGCCTTAAGGGACTTCCTAGGCAAGTATGCAAAGGATTTCCCCCGTGGCATTGGAGCCTTGCGTTGGTGTTCCCTTGAAGCGGAAAGGATGATGTAGCACAGCGACAGTAAGTATTTCCCTCAGTTTGAGAACCAAGGTATCAATCCAGTGGAGGAGTATCTCAAGATCCTACACAAACACAAAAGCTTGCTCCCAACGCTATGAAGGGATTTTTAATCCCTTATAGATTGTTTGCCAAGTGAGAACTGAAAGCAACAAAGTAACAAAGCAAAGTAAAAGCGGAGGTGTAAACGATGGATGTGAACAGACCCGGGGGCCGTAGTGTTTACTAGTGGCTTCTCTCATGAAAGCAAGTAGACGGTGGGTGAACAAATTACTGTCGAGCAATTGATAGAACCGCGCAAAGTCGTGACGATATCTATGCAATGATTATATCTATAGGCATCACGTCCAAAACAAGTAGGTCGATACTTTGTGCATCTACTACTATTACTCCACACGTCGACCGCTATCCAGCATGCATCTAGTGTATTAAGTCCATAAGAACAGAGTAACACCTTAACCAAGATAGCATGATGTAGAGGGATAATCTCAAACCAATGATAAAAACCCTATCTTTTTACCCTTGATGGCAACTACTTGATGTGTGCCTTGTTGCCCCTACTGTCACTGGGAAAGGTCACCACATGGTAGAACCCAAAACCAAGCACTTCTCCCATTGCAAGAATCATAGATCTAGCCCAAACAAAACCCAAGACTCGGAGAGACTTACAAGGATATCAAATCATGCATATAAGAAATTAGGAAAGACTCAAATATATATCATAGATAATCTGATCACAAATCCACAATCCATCGGATCTCGACAAACACACCGCCAAAGAAGATTACATCGGATAGATCTCCATGAAGATCATGGAGAACTTTGTATTGAAGATCCAAGAGAGAGAAGAAGCCATCTAGCTACTAACTACGGACCCGTAGGTCTGAAGTGAACTACTCACGAGTCATTGGAGGGGCGATGATGATGATGAAGAAGCCCTCCAACTCCAAAGTCCCCTCCGGCAGGGCGCCGGGAAGGGTCTCCAGATGAGATCTCGCGGAAACGGAAGCTTGCGGCGGAGAAAAAGAATTTTCGAGGCTCCCCTGCATTTTTGTGAAATATTTGGGAATATATAGGCCAAGGATCTAAGTCAGGGGGCGGCCAGGGAGGCCACAAGCCCTGCCACCGCCGCCTCCCCCCTGGTGGCGGAGTGGTGGCCTGTGGGCTCCGTGGAGCCCACGTGGCTTGGCCCAAAGCCCCCCTGATCTTCTTCCGTTTGGGAAAAAATCATTTCGGGGTTTTTCTTCCGTTTGGACTCCGTTCCAAAATCAGATCTGAAAAGAGTCAAAAACACGGAAAAAACAGGAACTGGCACTTGGCACTGAATTAATAAGTTAGTCCCAAAAAAGATATAAAAGGTACATAAAACATCCAAAGAAGACAAGATAACAGCGTGAAACCATCAAAAATTATAGATACGTTTAAGACGTATCAGATAGCAGTCGATGTGTGGAGTAATAGTAGTAGATGCAGAAAGTATCGGTCTACTTGTCTTGGACGTGATGCCTATATGTATGATCATTGCCTTAGATATCGTCATGACTTTGCGCGGTTCTATCAATTGCTCGACAGTAATTTGTTCACCCACCGCGATATTTGCTATTTTGAGAGAAGCCTCTAGTGAACACTATGGCCCCCGGGTCTACTCCACACCATATTTTCAGCCTTACACTTTTTATTTCGTTGCACTTTCCGCCTTCAGATCTCACTTTGCAATCAATCTTGAAGGGATTGACAACCCCTTTAAAGCGTTGGGTGCAAGCTCTTTTGTGTTTGCGTAGGTACTCTGGACTTGACGAGATTCTCCTACTGGATTGATACCTTGGTTCTCAAACTGAGCGAAATACTTACTGCTCCTGTGCTGCATCACCCTTTCCTCTTCAAGGGAAAAACCAACGCAAGCCCAGTCTCCGTCAACGTGTGAATTTCTGGCGCTGTTGTCTGTTGCCATAGAAAATGCTCATATGCTTAGCCATTTAAGTGCTTGCGTGGATAGAAATGTTAATGACCTTAAGCTTTTGAGTAAACATGCCTCTATGGTCACCACTCAGGTAGAACAAGTACTTAAGGCTCAAAATGACTTGCTCAATGATTTGAATGACAATTATGTTAGAGTCGACACTAGAGGCGGTAGAATGACCCACGAACCTTTGTATCCTGAGGGTGATCCTAAGAGAATTGAACAAGATTCTCAAGGAGTTAGCACCGAGGCACCTAGTCATCCTAGGAAGAAAAAGAAAGACGATAGGAACTTGCATGCTAGCAACCCTGTTGCTGTTACACCCGAGAATCCAAATGATATATCTGTCTCTGATGCCGAAACACAATCTGGTGATGAACATTAGCCTAGTGATAATATCGATAGTGGTGTTCATGATGATGCTCAACCTAGCAATGATAAGGATGTGGACATTGAACCAGTTGATCTTGATAACCCACAACCTAAGAATAGGAGATATGATAAGAACGACTTCATTGCTAGGAAGCATGGTAAAGAAAGGGAACCATGGGTTAAGAAACCCATGCCCTTTCCTCCCAAACCATCCAAGAAAAAGGATGATGAGGATTTTGAGCGCTTTGTTGAAATGATTAGACCTATCTTTCTGCAAATGCGTTTGACAGATATGCTCAAAATGTCTCCGTATGCTAAGTACATGAAGGATATTGTGACTAATAAGAGGAGGATACCTGAGGTTGAGATTTCCACACAGCTCGCTAATTACACCTTCAAGGGTGGAACTCCTAAGAAACTAAGTGATCCCGGAGTGCCCACTATACCTTGCTCCATTAAAGGAAACTACGTTAGAACTACATTATGCGACCTTGGAGCCGGTGTTAGTGTTATGCCTCTCTCTCTTTATCGTAGACTTGAATTGGATAAGTTGACACCCACTGAAATCTCCTTCCAAATGGCTGACAAATCAACTGCTTTCCCTATCGGAATTTGCGACGATGTGCATGTTGTGGTTGCTAACGGTACTATCTTAACAAACTTTGTTATTCTGGATATTCCCGAGGATGATGCCATGGCGGTCATCCTGGGAATACCCTTTTTAAACACTGCAGGGGCTGTTATTGATTGCAACAAAGGCAATGTCACTTTCCATGTCAATGGTAATGAGCATACGATGCACTTTCCGAAGAAACAATATCAAGTACATTCCATCAATGCTATTGAAAAAACTTCATCGATTCTTATTGGGAACTTCGAATGCCCTATACCTACTGTTAAGATGAAGTATGATTTGCTTGTTGGGGATATGCACATCCCCATTGAGGTAACCTAGTGACTATTCGAAAAATCTTCGGTTTTATGCGATTCAAAAAAAAAGTTTGTTAAAGAGACTTGATCAACCTCATTGACGTATTTCTTTTGATGACCATGAGATGGATGAATCTAGGAGTCACAACCCCTTGTTCCAAACTTTTATTTTCTGTTGCTTAGAAGGAAAATGAAAGATTTAGCTTTCGTTTTTCCTGTTTTCTGCTTTTTGCGTCCCTTAGAAAAAGTGTCCCGAAAATAAAAGTTCTTCAAATGCCCTGAAATTCAAGTATGATTTTTTCTGGAATTTTTGAAAAATTCTGAGACAGAGAGCTAGTCTCGGGGATGCACTAGTGGGCCACAAGCCCAGGAGGCGCGGGCACCCCCCTGGCGCGCCTACCAGGCTTGTGGGGCCCACATGGCCCCCCTCCACTTATTCCAGCTCCCATGTCCTTCTCCTACCTCTAGAAAAATTCATTCTACAGCTCAAACCCGTGTTCTTGCTCTTCTTGCTGCGATTTTCGATCTCCTTGTGCAAAGCCCCATTCACCAAACTGCTTTGGGGGAATTGTTCCTTGGTATGTGACTCCTCCATTGGTCCAATTAGTTTTTGCTCTAGTGCCTTATTCGTTACGTATTTTTGCTGCCTTGGTGACCCTGTTCATGAGCTTTGCATGCTAATTTTAGCTGGTCCCAAGTGGTTTTGATGCATGATATGGCCTCTATGCACTTGCAGGAGTAGTTGCTATGAGTTTTGTTGAGCCTTGTTCACTTTTCCTTTCAGTCACCAAAAAATTCAGAAATTTTCACTGAAAGGAAAAGGAAAAGATGAGGAGGTTCCTAAGAGGCTCTTCAAGCCGTGACCCCAAGGATGATGGAATTGAGAAGAAGAAACCCAAGTATCCGGTCCCCCGAGTTGCAGAAGTTCGAGCGTGCGAGTGGCCAAGCGATGTGGTCTTATGTGCCACCGGTCTTTATGAGGATTTTTATTACTTGGTGGAGAACGCAGGCCTTACCTCATTCGTTGAAGATAAGTGTCCACAATACCTCCTCCTCACTAATAGTTTCGTGCAAAGCTTTAACTTCTATCCAAGAAAGAGTCCTCCTATGGTTGAGTTCAAGTTATATGATATCCCCCAGCACATGTCACTTCAGGATTTTTGCAATGTTTGCAAATTACCTTATGTAGGGGATATTCATGAACCTCGTCCACGGGACTTGGAGGCTTTCATAGATACTATTGTTGTAGGAGAGGAGAGAGGAGTATCTTGCACTAGAGTTGCTAGCATACATTTTCCCGTGCTTCGGTATTTCTCATTATTCGTGGGAAAATGTTTGCTTGGCCGTGGGAAAGCTGGAGCTCTTAGCTCCCCAGATCTTGCGGTATTGCACGAAGCTCTTTATAATGTTAAAACTTATAGCTTGGGTGCTGTAGTGGCTCAACGGATGAACATGAACCGTACTAAAGGCGTTGTTTATGGAGGTATCTATGCTACCCGTCTTGCCAAACATTTTGAGATACCTATTAGACTGCACGAGGAAGAAGAGATGCTTCTTCCTGAGAGATATCTAGATTATGATAGCATGGTTCGCCATGACCTTCTTGATAAAGATATAAATAAGAGGATGATCTATAACTTGGTATTTAGTCAGGGTACTCGTGAGACTATTACTCTAACTGCTCCTTCTTTGTTCAATCTTCATCTGGGCAGGTACATTATTATGCCCTCGGACATCTACGCATATTGGGGCATAGCGGCACCATAGGCGCCCCCGAGCTACCAGTCGAGTACCAGACGGCAGTTTATCAGTGGTAGCCAGAGGAGCTCACCCAGCAGTGGCATCCTTAGTACACTCCGGAGTACCCCGGAGACGGTTACTTCCCACCTTGGGAGTAGACCAACTTAGGCCAAAAGCCTAAGCTTGGGGGTGTACGTGTTACTCACTGACTTTATATTCTTGCTTACACTTTCACTTTGATAGTCGGTGTTCACACCTTGCCACTGTATCAGCCATGCTAGTTTATTTCTTTTTCTCGCTTTCTTCTCGTGTGTTTGTTTAGGTTGAGAAAACCCAAAAAGATTTTCCTTTTTCTTCTTTTGCTTGTTGGGAGCTTTCCCGTGTAAATAGTTTTCTTTTTTATTTGGGTCAAGGTAGAAGACCATGGTTACAATGTTTAGTGGCTCTCGCATGCATATCTGTTTATCTGTCAACGAGCCATATTACTTTGTCTTCTCATTTGTGTTTGCTTGCAGATTCCAGCTTCGTCCAATGCACGAACACTCTTATTATTATTCACATCATTCGGTCGTGCAAGTGAAAGGCAATAATGACGATATATGATGAAGTGCCTGAGCTTGGAAAAGTTGGTATGAACTCGATCTATTTTGTTTTTTAAAGATGACTAGCTCATCGTTCCTAATTTAGCTTTGTTATGAGAGAAACATGTTTGCAATGACAACTTAGAGATCATAGTTTCTGATGCCATGCTTAATTAGCTAGGAGCTTATAATGGTTTTCTTGGATGCCAACCTGAATTTCAAGATGATTATGATGTAGTATGATAGGATGGTATCCTCCTTTGAATGATTCAAGTCGCTTGACTTGGCACATGTTCACGCATGTAGTTGAAACAAAATCAACATAGCTTCTATGATATTCATGTTTATGGTGATTTATGTCCTACTCATGCTTGCACTCAATGTTGGTTAATTTCAATGCATATTTATGACTGTTGTCGCTCTGTAGTTGGTCGCTCCCCAGTCTTTTGCTAGCCTTCACCTGTACTAAGCGGGAATACTGCTTGTGCATCCACTACCATAAACCCAAAGTTGTTCCATATGAGTCCACCATACCTACCTATATGCGGTGTCTACCTGCCGTTCCAAGTAAATTTGCATGTGCCAATCTCTAAACCTTCAAGAAATAATCTGTTTTGCATGCCCGAACCGCTCATGTGGTGACAAGGGGCGATCAGTATCTTCCATGCTAGGCGTGTTATCCTCGATACGTGTTTATTCACTATCATTCACGAGAAAGGGGCCGGTAATTGGAATGCCCAGTCCCATGCTCAAATCAAAAATATAACTGCAAACAAAACTCCTCCTGGATTTTTGTTTGTATGGACGACACCCGAGGATTCGGCTAGTCGTGGAGTGTGAATGATCGGTGGTGGGGGAGTCAAAACTTTACTTTTCTGTTTGGGAACCATGCATAGTATGTGTAGCATGTAAGATGGTGAAAACTCTTTGTCATTGCGTTGACAATGAAAGCATGCCACCCAAAATTATTTATCTCTGTCTTCAAAGCTTGAGCTCTGGCACCTTTGCAAATCAATGCTTCCCTCTGCGAAGGGCCTATCTATTTATGTTTATGTTCAGTCATCCTCTTCTTTCAAAGAACACCAATTAGAGAGCACCTCCGTCATTTTTATGCTTTTCTATTAATTGATATTGAGTATGACTGTGACTGGATCTTCTTTGCCATTAATTACAATGTTCAGTCAACCCTTGGTCTTTGAAGGTGCTCTGCATTTATGTTTTGCGGTCTCAGAAAGAACTAGCAAGATACCATCTGTTCATATTCCTTCATGATTGTTTTGATTGAAATGTTGACTTTTGAAACTTATTATTATTGCTCGCTAGTTGATTATGCCATTGATATGAGTACATCTTGAGACCTAAATGTCATTGCTTATGTGGTTAACTTATGATCTTGCTGAAAATCTGAATATGAGTTAGACATAATTACAACAACAAGATCAAACAGAGTTCGTAAAAGTTTTTCTTTTGTCCCTTTCAGTTTGTCAACTTAATTGCTTGAGGACAATCAAGGCTTTAAGCTTGGGGGATTTTATACGTCTCCATCGTATCTACTTTTCCAAACTCTTTTGCCCTTGTTTTGGACTCTAATTTGCATGATTTGAATGGAACTAACCCGGACTGACGTTGTTTTCAGCAGAATTGCCATGGTGTTGTTTTTGCGCAGAAATGAAAGTTATTGGAATGACCTGGAAATTTACGAGGATTTTTTGTGGAATATATAAAAAATACTGGCGCAAGAATCAACCGGAGGCGTGGAGCGAGGAGCCCACAAGCCAAGGAGGCGCGGGCCCCCCTGGTCGCGCCTAGCAAGCTTGGGGGGCCCTCGGGGCTCCGCTGCCTCCAACTCCAGCACTATTTAGTCCCTTTCGTCCAGAAAAAAAATCAAGGAGAAGAGTTCATCGCGTTTTACGATACGGAGGCGCCGCCACCACCTGTTCTTCCTCTAGAGGGCAGATCTAGAGTTTGTTCTGTGTTCCAGAGAGGGGAGATCGTCACCGTTGTCATCACCAACCTTCCTTCATCGCCAATTCCATGATGCTCTTCACCGTTCGTGAGTAATCTCATCGTAGGCTTGTTGGATGGTGATGGGTTGGATGAGATCTATCATGTAATCGAGTTAGTTTTGATGGGGATTGATCCCTAGTATCCACTATGTTCTGAGATTGATGTTGCTACTACTTTGCCATGCTTAATGCTTGTCACTAGGGCCCGAGTGCCATGATTTCAGATCTAAACCTATTATGTTCTCGTCAATATATGTGTGTTCTTGATCCTATCTTGCAATTTGTAGTCACCTACTATGTGTTCTGACCTGGCAACCCCGGAGTGACAATAGCCGGTACCACTCCCGGAGATGACCATAGTATGAGGAGTTCATGTATTCACTAAGTGCTAATGCTTTGTTCCGGTTCTCTATTAAAAGGAGAACCTTAATATCCCGTAGTTTCCATTAGGACCCCGCTGCCACGGGAGGGATGGACAATAGATGTCATGCAAGTTCTTTTCCCTAAGCATGTATGGCTATATACGGAATGCATGCCTACATTACATTGATGAACTCGAGCTAGTTACATATCTCCCCACGTTATAATTGTTGCATGATGAATGTCATCCGACATAATTATCCATCACCGATCCAATGCCTACGATTCTTTTCCTACTGGTCCTTGCTATGTTACTTTGCTGCTGCTACTGTTACTGCCACTGCTGTTATTGTTGTTACTGCCGCTACTGTTGTCACTGCTGCTACTGTTGCTATCACACTACTCTGTTACTGAAACTTTGCTGCAGATACTAAATCTTTTAGGTGTGGTTGAATTGACAACACAATTGCTAATACTCGAGAATATTCTTTGGCTTCCCCTTGTGTCGAATCAACAAATTTGGGTTGAATACTCTACCCTCGAAAACTGTTGTGATCCCCTATACTTGTGGGTTATCAGTAACCAACGAGGTGCGAGAAGTATATATATCATCTCGTCATCAAGCAAAGTTTTCTAGCACCGTTGTCGGGGACTCCAGTCTTCAAGATAGGGGAATTACATGCTATCTTTTACCTTTGCTTTTTAGTCCTGTTAGTTTTCTTTCTAGTTTTTGCTTTAGAGTCTTATACCAGAAACCACAAAAAAATTAGTTGCTTTGTTCTTGCTTGTTGCTGCTGTTATGGATTCCACTGAGAACACTAAGTTGTGTGACTTCACTAGTTAGGCTTATGGAAAACTGCAGTCTTAGTTCGCTGCTCGGGGAAGGCCGCTTTACCACACCCATGGTAGAAAAGTCTCCTCCACCTACTGAATGTATCCCATTCAAAATACCACTTGGGATAATTGAAATAATTAGGAATGATTGTTATGCAGGAGATGGAACAGTCAATCCTAGTATTCATCTGTTGAAACTTATAGAACTTTGTGAGTTGTTTAAAATTTCAGGTTTGACAAGAGATGGAGTCATAAGGATATTATTTGACTTGTCACTGAAAGGAAAGCATTGGAATGGTATAGGCTACTAGATGATTCTCACATATGGGATTGGGAAGAGATTCAGCCTCTCTTTTACTCCAAGTTTTATCCTCTTCACGAAGTCCATGTGGATCATAGTATCAATTCTTTATGTGATACTTATATTGTTGAGTTTATTCATGATCCCACTGAAAATTATTATGAGCAGGGAAAATATGCTTATAGATATTTCAATAATATCAAGTTCCCTCTCTTTATGTTGAAGGTTTTGAAGCTGCACTTGTTTTGCCTTCCTATGCTTATTGTTTTGTGCTTCAATAAATTATTCTATTGCAATATTCCTACGCATAGGAAGCATGTTAGACTTAAATGTGTTTGGTATTTGCTTCTTGATGTTCTCTTTTGTTCTACAACTCTTATTCCTACGAAAGCATCATTAAAATCTTAAGCCTATCTTTATGGCTATAAAGAAAGAGCTCTAGGGAGACAACCCTTGTTATCTTACTTTGAGTTTTTACTTTCAGTTTTTAGTGGTATTCATGCTTGTTACTACTGTAGCAACATCATTGTGTCTTTATTTTTAAGCTTTGTGCCAAGTTACATCCTCCGATTGCAAGAAAGTTCAAAATTTGTGACATGCTGTCCAGAAACAGATTATGTCTGCTTGACGGAAAAATTCGCCAAAAATCACTAGATCATATTTTTGATCTGAATTGTTTTGGCAGCATGCTCTATAGAATTTCCTTTCTAGCACCTGTTCTGAGCTTTTTTATTTGAGTTGCAGAAGTGCCCCAAATAAATTATTTACTACCTGTTGTTCTGTTTTTCACAGATTCTTCCATGTTTTGTGTTTTCATTGTTTTGCAAATCCTAAGCTTACTTTTTATTTGCAAAACCTTTTTGGCAGTCATGATAAACAGTATATTTTCATGAAAATCTTTATTTCCAGCAGGTAATGAATTATTTTATTAAGGGTACTAACCACTCTAATCAACTTATGATGAGTTTCGTATGAAAGGGAGTTTTCAAGTATGCGATGGGAGATGATGAAAGAAGATACATGAGTGTTAAGCGCTCAAGCTTGGGTATTCCCCCATGTACCCCCAAGAAATATTCAAGGATACTCAAGCGTCTAATCTTGGGGATGCCCCCGTGCATCCCCTTTTCTATCGACAATCATCAGTTCGTCCATCTCCATGCTATATTTTTATCACGTCATATGTTATGTGCTATGCTTGGAGCATCCCGTTGTTTACTTTTTAGTTTGTTTTAGTTTTTCTTGGTGTTCATAACAAGTCGGAACCTAGCCTACCTTGTTTGGGAGAGAGACACGCTCTATTCCACTCTAGAACACAACATAGGTTTTCATCCTTATCTTTTTATGTGTTCTTCATCTTTCCATAGCTACTGTCATGCTTAGCTCTTAGTTTTCATGCTTATCTTTTTAAGAGATTTTATTTAGGTTACTTTTGGAACTCTCTGGAGTTATCATGCTTATCTTGTATAGAGAGTTGGCTCGTTGCACTGAGTTGTGTGTCTTGCATGTGTAGGTAATTGAGGTTGCTATTTAAGTATAGTAGTAACTTGCAATAGTTTTGAGGTATTGATTTGAGTAATGTTTGGACTATTGGTGCCAAGAGCTTGAGCCTATTAGTGATAGGTGTCGTATTTTGGGAAATCCGTCTGTTTTTCAAAAACTGAAAATTAGTTGAAAACTCTAGCTACTAAATTGATCGCTAACCTGTGGAGGGGTTGGAATATATAGAGTACCCTCACGTTACCATGAGTCGGGGATGCGCAAGGATAACCAAGCCCCCAAACACTCCTCCTCGGGGTACTTGTCTCTTTATGAATTTCCTAACTAGATAGAGAGTTACCGATAATAAGTGTATGAGTTCTTCGGACTAATGTGAGTATTCGATTGTTGGCCCTTTCACCATCCATATTTTCCTAGCCTATTTGGTACCGTGCATTGCCCTTTATCACATTGGGAGTTGGTGCAAACGTCGCCGGTGCATGCAAACCCATGACATGATACGCTCTGTCATACATAAGCCTCATTATATCTTTCTTCAAAATAGCCACCATACCTACCTATTAAGGCATTTCCATAGTCTTTCTAAGATACATTGTCATGCAACATCCACCATCTCATGACATGATCTTCATGTCATACATGTTTTTTCTTGGTTGTAGAGCCGCATGATAGTTGGGCCTTGCCCCAATTATTGCTACATGACGCGCTAGTATCATTGCATATCCTGCTACACTGGCACATGCATACATTTTTATACATCATGATAGTTTTCACTTGTCTTTATGTTGAGTACTTCTTATAAAGTGTGATGGTCTTCTTTTTATTCAAGTAAAACATAGAGTGTTGCCCTTAAGTGAGGAAAAGATCCCAAAGAGGACAAACAAAAGATCCCAAAGAGGACAAATGAGAGATAAATAGAAAGATCCAAATAGGCCACAAAATAAAAAATAAAAACAGAGAAATAAATAGAGAGAAGGGGGCAACACTACTATTCCTTTTGAAAGATCCACACTCGTACTCCATTGCTATATTTATACTACATAGACATTATCATTCATGCATAACTACGTGGGGACCCTTACACTATAGAACTTGGTTTGCATATTCCAATGATGAGCCTCCTCAAATGAGCTCTAGGTCTTCATGAGCAAACAAGTTGGATGCACCCCCACTAGTTCCATTGGAGAGCTTACCTTAGCTCATATTTACATCCGTTACATGGCAATCCCTACTCCTCACATCATATCTATCATTTGGCTTTCTCTTGCCTATGGTTGTCCACATTGATGTGAGCCTTTCACACCTTTTTATCATCCTTCCCCATCATTATTCTATTTGCCATCCTAAGTGTTGGGGAACGTAGCATGGGAAACAAAAAATTTCCTACGCGCACGAAGACCTATCATGGTGATGTCCATCTACGAGAGGGGATGAGTGATCTACGTACCCTCGTAGACCGTACAGCAGAAGCGTTAGAGAACGCGGTTGATGTAGTGGAACGTCCTCACGTCCCTCGATCCGCCCCGCGAACAATCCCGCGATCAGTCCCACGATCTAGTACCGAACGGACGGCACCTCCGCGTTCAGCACACGTACAGCTCGACGATGATCTCGGCCTTCTTGATCCAGCAAGAGAGACGGAGAGGTAGAAGAGTTCTCCGGCAGCGTGACGGCGCTCCGGAGGTTGGTGATGATCTTGTCTCAGCAGGGCTCCGCCCGAGCTCCGCAGAAACGCGATCTAGAGGAAAAACTATGGAGGTATGTGGTCGGGCAGCCGTGAGAAAAGTCGTCTCAAATCAGCCCTAAAACCTCCGTATATATAGGTGGGAGGGAGGGGAGGAGGCAGCCTCAAAACCTAAAGGTTTGGCCGAAATTGGAGGTGGAGGAGTCCTACTCCAATCCTACTTGGAGTAGGATTCCACCTTCCCACTTGGAAACTCTTTCCACCTTGTGTTTTTTCCTTCTCAAACCTTATGGGCCTTAGTGGGAACTTATTCCAGCCCACTAGGGGCTGGTTTATCTCTTCCCATAGCCCATGAGACCCCTTGGGGCGTGACACCCCTCCCGATGGTCCCCGGCACCCCTCCCGGCACTCCCGGTACACTACCGATGAGCCCGAAACTTTTCCGGTAATGCACGAAAACCTTCCGGTAACCAAATGAGGTCATCCTATATATCAATCTTCGTTTCCGGACCATTCCGAAAACCCTCGTGACGTCCGTGATCTCATCCGGGACTCCGAACAACATTCGGTAACCAACCATATAACTCAAATACGCATAAAACAACGTCGAACCTTAAGTGTGCAGACCCTGCGGGTTCGAGAACTATGTAGACATGACCCGAGAGACTCCTCGGTCAATATCCAATAGCGGGACCTGGATGCCCATATTGGATCCTACACATTCTACGAAGATCTTATCGTTTGAACCTCAGTGTCAAGGATTCGTGTAATCCCGTATGTCATTCCCTTTGTCCTTCGGTATGTTACTTGCCCGAGATTCGATCGTCAGTATCCGCATACCTATTTCAATCTCGTTCACCGGCAAGTCTCTTTACTCGTTCCGTAATACAAGATCCCGCAACTTACACTAAGTTACATTGCTTGCAAGGCTTGTGTGTGATGTTGTATTACCGAGTGGGCCCCGAGATACCTCCCCGTCATACGGAGTGACAAATCCCAGTCTTGATCCATACTAACTCAACGAACACCTTCGGAGATACCTGTAGAGCATCTTTATAGTCACCCAGTTACGTTGCGACGTTTGATACACACAAAGCATTCCTCCGGTGTCCGTGAGTTATATGATCTCATGGTCATAGGAACAAATACTTGACACGCAGAAAACAGTAGCAACAAAATGACACGATCAACATGCTACGTCTATTAGTTTGGGTCTAGTCCATCACATGATTCTCCTAATGATGTGATCCTGTTATCAAGTGACAACACTTGCCTATGGCCAGGAAACCTTGACCATCTTTGAACAACGAGCTAGTCAACTAGAGGCTTACTAGGGACAGTGTTTTGTCTATGTATCCACACAAGTATTGTGTTTCCAATCAATACAATTATAGCATGGATAATAAACGATTATCATGAACTAAGAAATATAATAATAACTAATTTATTATTGCCTCTAGGGCATATTTCCAACAGTCTCCCACTTGCACTAGAGTCAATAATCTAGTTCACATCACCATGTGATTCCAACGAATCCAACACCCATATAGTTATGGGGTCTGATCACGTCTTGCTCGTGAGAGAGGTTTTAGTCAACGGTTCTGAAACTTTCAGATTCGTGTGTTCTTTACAAATCTTTATGTCATCTTATAGATGCTGCTACTACGTGCTATTCGGAAATGCTCCAAATATCTACTCTACTATACGAATCCGTTTCACTACTCATAGTTATCCGGATTAGTGTCAAAGCTTGCATTGACGTAACCCTTTACGACAAACTCTTCAACCACCTCCATAATCGAGAAAAATTCCTTAGTCCATTAGTTACTAAGGATAAATTTCGACCGCTGCTAGTGATTCAATCATGGATCACTCTCTGTACCCTCAACAGACTTTGAGTCAAGGCACACATTAGGTGCGGTACACAGCATGGCATACTTTAGATTCTATGGCTAAGGCATAGAAGACGACCTTCGTCTATTCTCTTTATTCTGCCGTGGTCGGGTTTTGAGTCTTACTCAAATTCACACCTCACAACGCAACCAAGAACTCCTTCTTTGCTGGTCTATTTTGAACTCTTTCAAAAACTTGTCAAGGCATGCATCTTGTTGAAACTTCTATTCAGCGCTTTCGATCTATCTCCATAGATCTTTGATGCTCAACGTTCAAGTAGCGTAATCCAGGTACTCCTTTGAAAACTTCTTTCAAACAACCTTGTATGCTTTATAGAAATTCTACATTACTTCTGATCCACAATATGTCAACCACATATACCTATCAGAAATTCTATAGTGCTCCCACTCACTTCTTTGGAAATACAAGTTTCTCATAAACCTTGTACAAACCCAAAATCTTTGATCATCTCATCAAAGTGTATATTCCAACTCCGAGATGCTTGCACCAGTCCATTGAAGGATCACTGGAGCTTGCATACTTGCTAGTATCTTTAGGATCGACAAAACCTTCTGGTTGTATCACATACAATGTTTGCTCAAGGAAACCGTCGAGAAAACAATGTTTTGACATCCTACGTGCAATATTTCGTAAATAATGCATCAACAACTAACATAATTCTAACAGACTTTTAGCATCGCTACGAGTGAGAAAGTCTCATCATAGTCAACTGTTTGATCTTATCGAAAACATCTTTGCGACAAGTCGAGCTTTTCTTAATAGTGACTTATCACCATCATCGTCTGTCTTCTTTTAAAGATCCATTTTACCCAATAGTCCCATGACCATCAAGTAGTTCTACCAAAGTCTACACTTTGGTTTCACACATGGATCCTCTCTCGGATTTCATGGCTTCCAGCCATTTGTCGGAATCTGGGCCCACCATCGCTTTCTCCATAACTCGTAGGTTCACTGTTGCTCAACAACATGACCTCCAAGACAGGGTTACCGTACTACTCTGCAGCAGTACGCGACCTTGTCGACCTACGAGGTTTGTAGTAACTTGATTCGAAGCTCAATGATCACCATCATCAGCTTCCACTTCAATTGGTGTAGGCGCCACAGGAACAACTTCCTACGCCCTGCTACACACTGGTTGAAGTGATGGTTCAATAACCTCATCAAGTTCTACTACCCTCCCACTCAATTCTTTCGAGATAATCCTTTTCTCGAGAAAGGATCCTTTTCTAGAAACAAACACTTTGCTTTCGGATCTGAGATAGGAGATGTACCCAACTGTTTTGGATATCCTATGAAGATGCATTTATCCGCTTTGGGTTCGAGCTTATCAGACTAAAACCTTTTTCACATAAGTTTCGAAGCCCCAAACTTTCAAGAAACGACAGTTTAGATTTCTCTAAACCTCAGTCTATACTGTGTCATCTCAACGGAAATACGCGGTGCCCTATTTAAAGTGAATGTGGTTGTCTCTAATGCATAACCCATAAACGATAGTGGTAATTCGATAAGATACATCACATCATGCACCATACTAAATAGTGCGTGGTATGACGTTCAGACACATCATCACACCATGATGTTCCAGGTGGCATGAACTGTGAAACAATTTCCACATTGTCTTAACTGTGTACCAAAAACTCGTAACTCAGATATTCATTTCTATGATCATATCGTAGACAGTTCATCCTCTTGTTACGACGAACTTCACTCTGAAACAGAATTGAACTTTTCAATATTTCAGACTTGTGATTCATTAAGTAAATACTCCTGTATCTACTCAAGTCGTCAGTGAAGTAAGAACATAATGATATCCACTGCGTGCCTCAGCACTCACTGGACTGCATACATCAAAATGTATCACTTCCAACAAGTTACTATCTTGTTTCATCTCAATGAAAACAAGGCCTTGCTCATGTGGTATGATTTGCATGTCACTAGTGATTCGAAATCAGGTGAGTAAAGATCCATCAGCATGGAGCCTCTTCATGCAATTCATACTAACATGACTCAAGCGGCAGTGCCACAAGTAAGTGGTACTATCATCATTTAACTCGTATCTTTTGGCACCAATGTGTAACACTACAATCGAGATTTCAATAAACCATTGAAGGTGATTATTCAAGCAAATAGAGTAACCATTATTCTCTTTGAATGAATAATCGTATTGCAATAAACACGATCCAATCATGTTCATGCCTAACGCAAGCACCAAATAACAATTATTTAGGTTCAACACCAATCCCGATGGTAGAGGGAGCGTGCGACGTTTGATCATATCAACCTTGGAAACACTTCCAACACGTATCGTCACCTCGCCTTTAGCTAGTCTCCGTTTATGTCGTAGCTTTCATTTCGCGTTACTAATCACTTAGCAACCGAACCGGTATCCAATACCCTCATGCTACTAGGAGTACTAGTAAAGTACACATCAACATTATGTATATCAAATATACTTCTTTCGACTTTTGCCAGCCTTCTTATCTACCAAGTATCTAGAGTTGCTCTGCCTCAGTTTCTGTTCCCCTTATTACAGAAGCACTTAGTCTCGGGTTTGGGTTTAATCTTGGGTCTCTTCATCAGCGCAGCAACTGTTTTGCCGTTTCACGAAGTATCCCTTCTAGCCCTCGCCTTTCTTGAAACTTAGTGGTTTTCCAAACCATCAACTATTGATGCTCCTTCTTGATTTCTACTTTTGCAGTGTCAAACGTCGCGAATCGCTCAAGGATCATTGTATCTATCCTTGATATGTCATAGTTCATCACGAAGCTCTCAAAGCTTGGTGGCAGTGACTTTTGGAGAACCATCACTATCTCATCTGGAAGATTAGCTCCCACTTGATTCAAGTGATTGTCGTACTCAGACAATCTGAGCACATGCTCAACGATTGAGCTTTTCTCCTTTACTTTGTGGTCAAAGAATCTTGTTGGAGGTCTAGTACCTCTTAACAAGGGCACAAGTATGAAATCACAATTGCATCTCTTCGGAACATCACTTATGTTCCGTGACGTTTTACAACGTTTTCGGCGCCTTGCTTCTAAGCCATCAAGTATCTTGCACTGAACTATCGTGTAGTCATCAGTAATGTGTATGTCGGATGTTCATAGCATCCACAGCCGACGCTCGAGGTGCAGCACACCGAGTGGTGCATTAAGGACATAAGCCTTCTGCGTAGCAACGAGGACAATCCTCGGTTTTACAGACTCAGTCTGCAAAGGTTGCTACTATCAATTTTCAACTAAATTTTCTCTAGGAACATATAAAAACAGTAGAGCTATAGCGCAAGTTACATCGTAATTCGCAAAGACCATTAGACTATGTTCATGAAAATTAGTTCAATTAATCATATTACTTAAGAACTCCCACTCAAAAAGTACATCTCTCTAGTCATTTGAGTGGTACATGATCCAAATCCGCTATCTCAAGTCCGATCATCACGTGAGTCGAGAATAGTTTCAGTGGTAAGCATCCCTATGCTAATCATATCAACTATACGATTCATGCTCGACCTTTCGGTCTCATGTGTTCCGAGGCCATGTCTGCACATGCTAGGCTCGTCAAGCTTAACCCGAGTGTTCCGCGTGTGCAACTGTTTTGCACCCGTTGTATGTGAACGTTGAGTCTATCACACCCGATCATCACGTGGTGTCTCGAAACGAAGAACTGTCGCAACGGTGCACAGTCGGGGAGAACACAATTTCGTCTTGAAATTTTAGTGAGAGATCACCTCATAATGCTACCGTCGTTCTAAGCAAAATAAGGTGCATAAAAGGATTAACATCACATGCAATTCATAAGTGACATGATATGGCCATCATCACGTGCTTCTTGATCTCCATCACCAAAGCACCGGCACGATCTTCTTGTCACCGGCGCCACACCATGATCATCCATCAACGTGTTGCCATCGTGGTTGTCGTGCTACTTATGCTATCACTACTAAAGCTACAGCCTAGCAAAATAGTAAACGCATCTGCAAGCACATATGTTAGTATAAAGACAACCCTATGGCTCGTGCCGGTTGCCGTACCATCGACGTGCAAGTCGATATTTCTATTACAACATGATCATCTCATACATCCAATATATCACATCACATCGTTGTCCACATCATATCACAATCATACCCTGCAAAAACAAGTTAGACGTCCTCTAATTTTGTTGTTGCATGTTTTACGTGGTGACCAAGGGTATCTAGTAGGATCGCATCTTACTTACGCAAACACCACAACGGAGATATATGAGTTGCTATTTAACCTCATCCAAGGACCTCCTCGGTCAAATCCGATTCAACTAAAGTTGGAGAAACCGACACTTGCCAGTCATCTTTGAGCAAAGGGGGTTACTCGTAACGATGAAACCAGTCTCTCGTAAGCGTACGAGTAATGTCGGTCCAAGCCGCTTCAATCCAACAATACCGCGGAATCAAGAAAAGACTAAGGAGGGCAGCAAAACACACATCACCGCCCACAAAACCTTTTTTGTTCTACTCGAGAAGACATCTACGCATGAACCTAGCTGATGATGCCACTGTTGGGGAACGTAGCATGGGAAACAAAAAATTTCCTACGCGCACGAAGACCTATCATGGTGATGTCCATCTACGAGAGGGGATGAGTGATCTACGTACCCTCGTAGACCGTACAGCAGAAGCGTTAGAGAACGCGGTTGATGTAGTGGAACGTCCTCACGTCCCTCGATCCGCCCCGCGAACAATCCCGCGATCAGTCCCACGATCTAGTACCGAACGGACGGCACCTCCGCGTTCAGCACACGTACAGCTCGACGATGATCTCGGCCTTCTTGATCCAGCAAGAGAGACGGAGAGGTAGAAGAGTTCTCCGGCAGCGTGACGGCGCTCCGGAGGTTGGTGATGATCTTGTCTCAGCAGGGCTCCGCCCGAGCTCCGCAGAAACGCGATCTAGAGGAAAAACTATGGAGGTATGTGGTCGGGCAGCCGTGAGAAAAGTCGTCTCAAATCAGCCCTAAAACCTCCGTATATATAGGTGGGAGGGAGGGGAGGAGGCAGCCTCAAAACCTAAAGGTTTGGCCGAAATTGGAGGTGGAGGAGTCCTACTCCAATCCTACTTGGAGTAGGATTCCACCTTCCCACTTGGAAACTCTTTCCACCTTGTGTTTTTTCCTTCTCAAACCTTATGGGCCTTAGTGGGAACTTATTCCAGCCCACTAGGGGCTGGTTTATCTCTTCCCATAGCCCATGAGACCCCTTGGGGCGTGACACCCCTCCCGATGGTCCCCGGCACCCCTCCCGGCACTCCCGGTACACTACCGATGAGCCCGAAACTTTTCCGGTAATGCACGAAAACCTTCCGGTAACCAAATGAGGTCATCCTATATATCAATCTTCGTTTCCGGACCATTCCGAAAACCCTCGTGACGTCCGTGATCTCATCCGGGACTCCGAACAACATTCGGTAACCAACCATATAACTCAAATACGCATAAAACAACGTCGAACCTTAAGTGTGCAGACCCTGCGGGTTCGAGAACTATGTAGACATGACCCGAGAGACTCCTCGGTCAATATCCAATAGCGGGACCTGGATGCCCATATTGGATCCTACACATTCTACGAAGATCTTATCGTTTGAACCTCAGTGTCAAGGATTCGTGTAATCCCGTATGTCATTCCCTTTGTCCTTCGGTATGTTACTTGCCCGAGATTCGATCGTCAGTATCCGCATACCTATTTCAATCTCGTTCACCGGCAAGTCTCTTTACTCGTTCCGTAATACAAGATCCCGCAACTTACACTAAGTTACATTGCTTGCAAGGCTTGTGTGTGATGTTGTATTACCGAGTGGGCCCCGAGATACCTCCCCGTCATACGGAGTGACAAATCCCAGTCTTGATCCATACTAACTCAACGAACACCTTCGGAGATACCTGTAGAGCATCTTTATAGTCACCCAGTTACGTTGCGACGTTTGATACACACAAAGCATTCCTCCGGTGTCCGTGAGTTATATGATCTCATGGTCATAGGAACAAATACTTGACACGCAGAAAACAGTAGCAACAAAATGACACGATCAACATGCTACGTCTATTAGTTTGGGTCTAGTCCATCACATGATTCTCCTAATGATGTGATCCTGTTATCAAGTGACAACACTTGCCTATGGCCAGGAAACCTTGACCATCTTTGAACAACGAGCTAGTAAACTAGAGGCTTACTAGGGACAGTGTTTTGTCTATGTATCCACACAAGTATTGTGTTTCCAATCAATACAATTATAGCATGGATAATAAACGATTATCATGAACTAAGAAATATAATAATAACTAATTTATTATTGCCTCTAGGGCATATTTCCAACACTAAGTGCCAACATATCTTGCTTACGCTCATCCATTGCATGAGCGATCAAAGTCAAAAGGGAGAGGATCATTTTGACTTGTGCGTGACTAGTGGTCTGGAGATGAGTCAAAATAAGATTATGAAGGAGACCAAGTGTGAAATTTTAGTAGATTGAGTTCTCAATTAAAAAATATTTTATGATCTCAACCCATCTCCCACTTCTTGCATGCAAACACCTTTTGGAGACATTCGAGTCACGGACAACGAGAGCTCTTGCACCTTTATGTTCTTACTTTGCTAATTTCAATACTGGATATAAACTCTTGCTTGTTATTGCCTTGACTTGAATTGCATATCTCACTTGCTTTACTTTGAAGTTCTTATATGTATGTTAGCATGTAACCACAGAAATTATTGTGTTATCATTTATCTACTCGAGGATGAGCATAAATTAAGCTTGGGGATGTTGATACGTCCCAAACGTATCTATAATTTCTGCTTGTTCCATGATCTTTTAGGTGACATTCTTATATGTTTTTCTACACTTTTATATCATTTTACACATATTTGGACTAACCTACAAACTCAGTGCACCCAGTGTCAGTTTCTGTCTGCTCATGTCTATTTTGCAGGGGCTTTTAACCAATTTTCTGGAGCCCGAAAAACTCCAAGAAAAATATATAAAAAATCAGCGTAACAGAAGCTTCCAGATCATCGAAGATGGGCTAGAGGATGGCCAGGTGGCTCCGAGGCAACCTGTGGGTGCGTCCTGGCCCTAGGCCGCGCCAAGAGGCCGCCTGGGTGGGTCCCACCTCCCCCGGTGCCCTCCTTTGGCATATATTTAGTCCTCCGATAGAAAACCCTTCCATCACATCTAGAATCACGAATTTCTCCATCGTTCCGCTGCAGCAGCGCTTCCGAGATTGGGAGCATCAGGAGACCTCTTCCCGGCACCCTGCCGGAGGAAGGATTGACCTCCGGGAGCTTCTCTACTGCCATGGGCGCTTCCAGGACGTGACGTGAGTAATCCCCCTTGGACCATGGGTCCATGACCAGTAGCTATGTGATGTCTTCTCTCCAATCTTATGCTTCAATGGTTAGTCCTAGTGAGTTGCCTGATTCATCTCCAACGTATCAATAATTTTTGATGGTTTCATGCTATTATCTTGTCAAACTTTGGATGTTTTGCATGCCTTTTATATATTTTTTGGGAATAACTTATTAACTGAGTGCCAAGTGCGAGTTCCTGTTTTTTCCATGTTTTTTACCCCTTTTAGAGGAGGATTTTGAATGGAGTCCAAACAGAACGAAACTGCCAAAAAGATTTTTTTCGGAAACAGAAAAAGATCGGGAAGCCTGAGAATCAAGGCAGGGGACCTGCAGGGACCCCACAAGCCCCCTAACCGCGGCCAGGGGGCCCGCGCCTCCCTGGCTTGTGGGATCCCTCCGCAACCTCTGCCCTAGGACTTTCGCCTATAAATTCCCTAAAATCCCAGAAAAAATCAGGAGATCATCGAAAGTACTTTTCCGGCGCCGCAAGCTTCTTTCTCCGCAAGATCCCATCTGGGGCACGTTCTGGTGCCCTGTCGGAGGGGGGGATTCAGATACGGAGGGCTTCTTCATCAACACCATGACCTCTCAGATGATGCGTGAGTAGTTCACCATAGACCTACGGGTCCATAGCTAGTAACTAGATGGCTTCTTCTCTCTCTTGGATCTTCAATACAAAGTTCTCCATGATCTTCATGGAGATCTATCCGATGTAATCATCTTTTGCGGTGTGTTTGTCGAGATCCGTTGAATTGTGGATTTATGATCAGATTATCTATGAATCTTATTCAAGTTTCTTCTACTCTCTCTTATGCATGATTTCATATCCTTGTAATTCTCTTTGAGTTGTGAGTTTTGTTTGGCGAACTAGATCTATGATTCTTGCAATGGGAGAAGTGCTTGGTTTTGGGTTCATACCGTGCGGTGACCTCACCCAGTGACAGAAGAGGTAGCAAGGCACGCATCGTGTTGTTGACATCAAGGGTAAAAAGATGGGGTTTCCATCATTGCTTTGACATTATTCCTCTACATCATGCCATCTTGCTTAAGGCGTTACTCTGTTCCTCATGAACTCAATACACTAGATGCATGCCGGATAGCGGTCGATGTGTGGATTAATAGTAGTAGATGCAGAAAGTATCGGTCTACTTGTCTCGGACGTCATGCCTATATGCCTTAGATATCGTCATGACTTTGCGCGGTTCTATCAATTGCTCGACAGTAATTTGTTCACCCACTGTAATACTTCATTTTTTCAGAGAAGCCTCCAGTGAACACTATGGCCCCCGGGTCTACTCCACACCATATTTTCAGCCTTACACTTTTTATTTCGTTGCACTTTCCGCCTTCAGATCTCACTTTGCAATCAATCTTGAAGGGATTGACAACCCCTTTATAGCGTTGGGTGCAAGCTCTTTTGTGTTTGCGCAGGTACTCTGGACTTGACGAGATTTTCCTACTGGATTGATACCTTGGTTCTCAAACTGAGGGAAATACTTACTGCTCCTCTGCTGCATCACCCTTTCCTCTTCAAGGAAAAGCCAACGCAAGCTCAAGAGACGACAGAAGGATTTCTGGCACCATTGCCGAGAAAGGACTTTTGTTGCCGTAGCAGAAGAATTTCTGGCGTCGTTTCCGGGGAGGATCAAGTCAAGAACTCATCCAAGTAAGTGTCGCAAACTCATCTCTTGCATTTACTTTGTTTGCCAGTTGCCTCTCGTTTTCCTCTCCCCCACTTCACAAATTTGCCCTTTTCATTTGCCTTTTTGTTCGCCCTTTTTCTCGCTTGCTCTTTGTTCGCATGTGTGCTTTCTTGCTTGCCGAAGTCACCATGACTGAAAACACCAAACTTTGTGAATTCTCGAATACTAATAATAATGATTTTCTTAGTACTCCGATTGCTCCCGCCACTAGTGCGGAGTCATACGAAATCAATGCTGCTTTGTTGAATCTTGTTATGAAAGAGCAATTTTCCGGCCTTCCTACTGAAGATGCCACATCCCATCATAACCCCTTCATTGAGCTTTGCGATATGCAAAAGAAGAAAGATGTGGATAATGATGTGATTAAATTGAAGCTTTTTCCTTTCTCGTTACGAGATCGAGCAAAAACTTGGTTTTCGTCTTTGCCCAAAAATAGTATCGATTCTTGGGATAAGTGCAAAGATGCTTATATATCCAAGTATTTTCTGCCGGCTAAGATTATTTCTCTCCGTAATGATATCATGAACTTTAAGAAACTTGATCATGAACATGTTGCACAATCTTGGGAGAGAATGAAATTGATGATTAGAAATTGTCCCCCTCATGGCTTGAGTCTTTGGATGATTATACAAATCTTCTACGCTGGCTTGAATTTCGCTTCTAGAAATCTCTTGGACTCTGCCTCAGGTGGAACATTCATGGAAATCACGTTAGGAGAAGCCACAAAACTCCTAGACAATATCATGAGGAACTACTCTCACTGGCAGACTGAAAGGTCACCTACTAGTAAGAAGGTACACGCTATAGAAGAAATTAACTCGTTGAGTGCTAAGATGGATGATTTAATGAATTTTGTTGCTAGTAGAAGTGCTCCTTTAGATCCTAATTGTATGCCCTTATCTTCTTTGATTGAGAGTAGCAACGCTAGCTTGGACGTTAATTTTGTTGGTAGGAATAATTTTGGCAACAACAATGCTTTTAGAGGAAACTATGTTCCTAGGCCTTTTCCTAGTAACTCCTCTAATAACTTTGGCAACTCCTACAACAATACTCATGGAAATTACAATAGATTACCCTATGATCTATAGAGTAATAACAAAGAGTTTATCAACTCGCAAAATATTTTCAATGCGTCCATAGAGGAAAAACTACTCAAAATTGACGATTTGGCTAAGAGCGTTGATAGAATGTCTAGTGATGTTGATGCTTTGAAAGTTAGATGTGCTCCTCCCAAGATCAATATGGATGAAACTTTGAAAGCTATGCGTGTTTCCATGATTGAGAGCAAAGAAAGAACCGCCCAAATTCGTGCTAGACATGAATGATTTAAAAAGGCGTGTTCTCGTGATAAGAATCACGAAGATCTTAAAGTGCTTGGTGTGACTCCCATTGAATATTTGTTTTCTTGTGTCAAACCCAGTGATGATGGGGCTGGATATGAATCCACTTTGGTTGAAAAGCGCCCCAATGATTCGGAGTCCTTCTATCTTGATGCTAAAAGCATTGAAAGTGGAGTAGAAGATATTAAAACTTTGAGTAGTAATGAAATTACTACCTTGGATTTCAAGGAATTCAATTATGATAGTTTCTCCTTGATTGAATGCATTTCCTTGATGCAATCCATGTTAAACTCTCCACCCACTTATAGCCGAAACAAGGCCTTTACCGATCATATCGTCGAAGTTATGATAAAATCTCTTGAAGAGAAACTTGAATTGGAAGTCTCTATCCCTAGAAAGCTTCATGATGAGTGGGAACCTACTATCGAAATCAAAATCAATAACTATGAATGCAATGCTTTCTGTGATTTGGGTGCTAGTGTTTCCGCGATTCCAAAGTCTCTATGTGATGTTCTGGGTCTTAATGAGATTGAAGAGTGTTCTCTTAATTTGCATCTTGCGGATTCTACTGTGAAGAAACCCATGGGAAGGATCAATGATGTTCTTATTATTGAAAATAGGAACTATGTACCTGTGGATTTCATTGTGCTTGACATTGATTGCAATCCTACTTGCCCTGTTATTCTTGGTAGACCTTTCCTAAGGACTATCGGTGCTACCATCGATATGAAGGAAGGGAATATTAGATTTCAATTTCCCTTAAATAAGGGCATGGAGCACTTTCCTAGAAAGAAAATAAGATTGCGTTATGAATCCATGATGAGGGCTACTTATGGTTTGAGCACCAAAGACGACGATACGTGATTCTATCGCTTTTATGCCTAGCTAAGGGCGTTAAACAATAGCGCTTGTTGGGAGGCAACCCAATGAATTTATCTTTTTCTTTCTGTTTTGTTGCTTCCACACCATCATAATTCTATTGTGATTGTGTTTTTTGTGTTTCTTTTTGTGTTTGATCCAAGCAAAACCTTTATGACTAGTCTTGGTAATGGTTGTTTGATCCTGCTGGAAATAGACAAAAACTTTTCGCTCACGAGATGATTTTTCATTTTTATTAAAAAAGAGATTTTGAGTTGATTATTTTTTCTGCTGGTTGATATACCTTTTTCCCAGGCAGTCGTAATTGTTCAGAATTTTTGAGGTACCATAAGTATAAGAAGTATACAGATTTCTACAGAGTGGACTGTTTTTGACAGATTCTGTTTTTTTGAGTTGGTTGCTTGTTTTGATGAAACTATGGATAGTATCGGGGGGTACTAGCCATGGAAAAGTGAGAATACAGTATCCCAACACCAATATAAATAGAAATCAAGATTGCTACAGTACCTAAAGTGGTGGTAGTTTGTTTTCTTGTGCTAATGTTATCACGAGTTTCTGTTTAAGTTTTGTGTTGTGAAGTTTTCAAGTTTTGGGTGATTTTCTCATGGACAAAGAGATAAGGAGTGGAAAGAGCTCAAGCCTGGGGATGCCCAAGGCATCCCAAGCCAAATTCAAGGACACCAAAAAGCCTAAGCTTGGGGATGCCCCGGGAAGGCATCCCCTCTTTCGGCTTCAATCCATCGGTAACATTACTTGGAGCTATATTTTTATTCACCACATGATATGTGTTTTGCTTGGAGCGTCTTGTATTGTAGGAGTCTTTTCTTTTTGTTGTGTCGCAATCATCCTTGCTGCACACCTTTTTGAGAGAGAGACATGCACTCATCGCGATTTTGCTAGAATGCTCATAGTGCTTCACTTATATCTTTTGAGCTTGATAATTTTGCTCTATGTGCTTCACTTACATCTTTTAGAGCACGGCGGCGCGTGACTTGGTAGTTGGCTTATGCTATGAAAATAGTTCCAAAGGTCATAGGAACCCAAAGAGGATACAAAAACCTCCATCTTCATGTGCATTGAGTAGAAAGAGAAGTCTTCATTCCTCTCAATTAGTTTTGAGGCGTGGATTTGGTAATATTAAGAGTTATGTTAGTAGGGTGTTGTGAATCTGGAAATACTTGTGTTGAAGTTAGTGATTCTCGTAGCATGCACGTATGGTGAACCGCTATGTTAGGAAGTCGGAGCATAATTGATCTATTGATTGTCATCCTTTGTGTTGAGGTCGGGATCGCGCGATGGTTAACACCTACCAACCCTTACCCTAGGAGTATGCGTTTAGCACTTTGTTTCGATTACTAATGAAAACTTTCGTAACAAGTATGTGAGTTCTTCATGACTAATGTGAGTCCACGGTATAGATGCACTTTCACCTTCCACCATTGCTAGCCTCTCTAGTGCCGCGCAATTCTCGCCGGTATACAAACCCACCATATGCCTTCCTCAAAACAGTCACCATACCTACCTACTATGGCATTTTCATAGACATTCCGAGATATATTGCCATGCAACTCCTACCGTTCCGTCTCATGACTTGTGCCGTCACTCTCATATTTCCATTGCATGATCGTAAGATAGCTAGCGAGATGTTTCAACGTCATACGCCAAACTAGATCGTTGCACATCCCGGTACACTGCGGGAGGCATTTCTTATAGATTCATCATCGTTCTAAGCTTTGAGCTGTGAGTAAATAAAAGTGTGATGATCATCATTATTAGACCATTGTCCCATGTGAGGAAATAAAAAAAGAGGCCAAAGAGCCCAAATAAAAAAAAGAGAAAAAAAAGAGAGAGTCCCAAGAGCCCAAATAAAAAAAGAGAGAAAAAGAGAGAAGGGACGATGCTACTATCTTTTTCCACACTTGTGCTTCATAATAGCACCATGTTCTTCATGATTGAGAGCTTCTTGCTTTGTCACTACCATATGCTAGTGGGAATCTTCATTATATAACTTGGCTTGTATATTCCAATGTTGGGCTTCCTCAAAATTGCCCTAGGTCTTCGTGAGCAAGGAAGTTGGATGCACACACACTAGTTCTCATTTTGAGCTTTCGCATACTTATAGCTCTAGTGTATCCCTTGTATGGCAATCCCTACTCATTCACATTCATATCTATTAATGGGCATCTCCATAGCCCTTTGATACGCCGAGTCACTGTGACCATCTCCTCCTTTTTGTCTCACAACCACCACCACACTCTATTCCACCTATAGTGCTATATCCGTGGCTCACGCTCATGTATTGCGTGATAGTTATAAAAAGTTTGAGAAAGTAAGAGTGCGAAAACAATTACTTGGCCAATACCGGGGTTGTGCATGATTTACATTAGTTGTGTGAGGATGATGGAGCATAGCCAGACTATATGATTTTGTAGGGATAACTTTGCTTGGCCTTGTTATTTTGAAAGTTCATGATTACCTTGCTAGTTTGCTTGAAGTATTATTGTTTTCATGTCAATAGCAAACTATTGTTTTGAATCTTACGGATCTGAACATTCATGTCACATGAAAGAAGTTGCAAAGGACAACTATGCTAGGTAGCATTCCACATCAAAAATTCAGTCTTTATCACTTCTCTACTCGATGACGAGCAGGAGTTAAGCTTGGGGATGCTTGATACGTCTCCAACGTATCCATAATTTTTGATGGTTTCATGCTACTATCTTGTCAAACTTTGGATGTTTTGCATGCCTTTTATATATTTTTTGGGACTAACTTATTAACTCAGTGCCAAGTGCCAGTTCCTGTTTTTTCCATGTTTTTGACCCCTTTTAGAGGAGGGTTTTGAACGGAGTCCAAACGGAACGAAACTGCCAAAAAGATTTTTTCCGAAAAAGAAAAAGATCGGGAAGCCTGAGAATCAGCGCAGGGGGCCTGCAAGGACCCCACAAGCCCCCTAGCCGCAGCCAGGGGACCCGCACCTCCCTGGCTTGTGGGCTCCCTGGGCCACCTCTGCCCTAGGACTTTCGCCTATAAATTCCCTAAAATCCTAGAAAAAATCAGGAGATCATCGAAAGTACTTTTCCGCCGCCGCAAGCTTCTGTCTCCGCAAGATCCCATATGGGGCAAGTTCTGGTGCCCTGTCGGAGGGGGATTCAAATACGGAGGGCTTCTTCATCAACACCATGGCCTCTCCGATGATGCGTGAGTAGTTCACCATAGACCTACGGGTCCATAGCTAGTAACTAGATGGCTTCTTCTCTCTCTTGGATCTTCAATACAAAGTTCTCCATGATCTTCATTGAGATCTATCCGATGTAATCTTCTTTTGCGGTGTGTTTGTCGAGATCCGATGAATTGTGGATTTATGATCGGATTATCTATGAATCTTATTTGAGTTTCTTCTGATCTCTCTTATGCAGGATTTCATATCCTTGTAATTCTCTTCGAGTTGTGGGTTTTATTTGGCCAACTAGATCTATGATTCTTGCAATGGGAGAAGTGTTTGGTTTTGGGTTCATACCATGCGGTGACCTCACCCAGTGACAGAAGGGGTAGCGAGGCACACATCTAGTTGTTGCCATCATGGGTAAAAAGATGGGGTTTTCATCATTGGTTTGAAATTATCCCTCTAGATCATGTCATCTTGCTTAAGGCGTTACTCTGTTCGTCATGAACTCAATACACTAGATGCATGTTGTATAGCGGTCGATGTGTGGAGTAATAGTAGTAGATGCAGAAAGTATCAGTCTACTTGTCTCGGATGTGATGCCTATATGTATGATCATTGCCTTAGATATCGTCATGACTTTGCGCGGTTCTATCAATTGCTCGACAGTAATTTGTTCACCCACCGTAATACTTGCTATTTTGAGAGAAGCCTCTAGTGAACACTATGGCCCCCGGGTCTACTCCACAACATATTTTCAGCCTTACTCTTTTTCTTCGTTGCACTTTTCGCCTTCAGATCTCACTTTGCAATCAATCTTGAAGGGATTGACAACCCTTTATAGCATTGGGTGCAAGCTCTTTTGTGTTTGCGCATGTACTCTAGACTTGACGAGATTCTCCTACTAGACTGATACCTTGGTTCTCAAACTGAGGGAAGTACTTACTACTCCTATGTTGCATCACCCTTTCCTCTTCAAGGGAAAATCCAACGCAAGCTCAAGAGACGACAGAAGGATTTCTGGCACCATTGCCGGGAAAGGACTTTTGTTGCCGTAGCACTGCCCTACATGATCAAGGCATCTATGTAATTATCTTGCTATTGCTATGCTCAATTTGTTGGGATCCGATGGATTATGAGATTATGTTTAGATTGTTATGTGTTATATATTTGATTATCCTTTTATATTATGTTCCTTAGTGATTAGTGCATGTTCTCCATTGCTATTTATTGCTTTGACCGAGTAGTAGATTGTAACTCCAAGAGGGAGCGTTATGCATGATTGTGGGTTCATGCCCCTTGATATCTAGCTTGAGTGACCTAAACATGAGACTAAGTGATGTGCCGCTGCCACCAGGGAGAAAACAACGGTGCTTGTGACCGCGGTTGCAAGGATTGTTTACCTTACGCATAGTTCGTTAATGCAGTTGTCCATTGCTTTCAGTTTACACTTTGGATGGGGCTCGCAACTTAATACCGGCGAGATTTTCTGAGTATATATCTCAAGGTGGATGATTAGTAAGTAGATGCTCATGAATAAACGGTCTACTTGTCTTGGCGTACTGCCCATTACTATTGAACCTCTAACTATCAAGTAGCATAATTAGCATTGCGGTGCGTTCATAATTCTATCAATTGCCCTACTGTAATTTGTTTACCCAAGCCTAGTTGTTTATCATCTTTTGGCAGAGAGACATCACTAGTGAACATGGTATGACTCTGGTTCATATCACCATCATTGTTTACACCTCCATCATTTACCGTTTTCATTTACTTTTCCGTTGCAATCACTATTACTTTTCCCGCTTGTGTTTTGATCCTTTGCAAACTACAAGGCCGGAGAGATTGACAACCTCTGTGTACTCGTTGGGAGCAAAGTTATTTGTGTGTGTGCAGGTCCACGTCTTCTGCTAGCGCCAGGGTGGAAGACACGTACTTATTGATCCTAGGAGTCCTCCTGGTTCGGTAAACCTTACAGTTCCCGTGTGAGGGAAAACTTGTTGCTGAGTACATCTCAACCTTCCACTTGGAGTAACCAACGAGGTGCGAGAAGTATATACATCATCTCGTCATCAGTGATGGTACGAAGGCTATGTTCTGGACTGATAACTGGCTCCCGGGAGGATGTTCGATCGCTGTGCTGTCTCCCGCCCTCTTCTCCTTTGTGCGTCGACGGAATAAGACAGTTGCTCAGGCCTTGCATGGACGTGCCTGGGTCAGGGACATTAGCGGCGGTCTCTCTGTGCACGCAATTGCCCAATACCTGTGGATTTGGGACATGGTGGAATCGGTAACGCTCATGGAAGAAGAACAAGACAACATTTGCTGGAAGATATCCAAGGACAGGATGTTTTCTGTGAGCTCCGCTTACCAAATGTTCTTGATGGCCAAGGTTCAGTTTCCTTGCCACCGTGCCATACGGAAGTGCAAGGCGACACCGTGATGTAAGTTCTTCACGTGGTTGGCGGTCCATCGCAAGTGCCTCACGGCGGACAACCTTCAGCGCCGGGGCTGGCCATGCGATCCCCTATGCTCACTTTGCCAAGTAGAGCCGTAGGACTCTGATCATCTCTTCATCCTTTGTCGGTTCGCAATTAAGGTGTGGGGTAGGCTAAGAGCATGGTCATGTGTGGACTTCCCTATCCCAGGCTCGTCCTTCGGCTCTACCAAGGAGTGGTGGCTGCGGGCCAGGGAGAAGGTGCACAAGAATGCTAGGAGGAACTTCAACACAGTGGTTATTCTGATGCACTGGAAGCTTTGGAAGGAGCACAACGCCCGGATGTTTAATAACAAAATTTCCACGGCTGCTCAGGTCTTCTAGTCTATCCAGGAGGATATTCTCTCCTGGAAATTGGCCAGTTTGATAAGCGATCTTGCCTAGCTGCTGCCTGCTGGTTGTTCTAGTTCTGAAGTTTTGCTCATGTAGTGCTCGGTCTAGTTCGCATAGACTGGGTCTGCCCTTCCCCGCATGCGCTCCCCTACTCGGGCTGTGGCGGCTGCCGGCGGTGCGCCTCGCCCGGCGGTGGTGTTGGGCGGTGCCCGCCAGGCCCAGATCTAGGATCGTTTGGGCCCCATCTGGGTTTGGGCGGGCCGATTGCTTGGCGCTCGGCGGTTCCGCTCCCTGGTGGGGCGAGGCGGCGACGGTCTGTGGCGGTGTTCACCGCGTCGTTCGGCGAGTTGCAGCGTGGGGACAGGGACTGTCCGGGCCCAAGTGAGCCCGGTCAGGCCGTAGGGCTTGGCAAGTCCTTATCGTCGCGTCCGGTCTGCTATGCATTGGCGGTGGAGGTTGTCCCATCCCTCTGATCGAGTGGTGGCCGCTTCTGTGGCCGTTGTTTCCTTCTCTCATCCAGGCCTCATGTTGGCAGCTCTAGTAAGACGGCTAGGGTGGTTCGGTAATTGTGGTGGCACAGACTGGTGGGCGGTTGAGTGGATGGTGCACAACGAAGTGTCTGGGATGGTGGTGGTGGTTGTGGATAGGGAGAAATTCCTGTCAGCTTGCCCGGCACCAACGCGGTGACGCTTGCGGGCGCTGCCGGCCTTCCTGAAGGGCGTCGGCGATACCCCCTCCTCCACTACCCTCCGCGTACCAGGGGAAACACTAGGACTTGTCCGGGCAACAGCGGCGACATTGTCGCATTCCTTTTTGGAGGTGTTGTTTGGTGCGCGACGATTCAGACTGCTGGGACGCGGTGGTACTTCTCCGGCGAGTGCAGCGGTTGCCAGTCTTCTTCTTCTAGTCAATCTGCCGGTGTAGGCATTTGTTTCTCTTTTTCTTTATTTTATTTTTCGTTTGGGCTTTCTTGTGATGTGGCCCCAGCAAGCTGTATGTATCGGTTGGTTGCTTTGTAATACAAAGTGAGAAAAAACCCTTTTTTCGTCAGTTCGCATAGACTATAAAACTTTGTAAGAGTTATTTCCCTTCTAATAAAACACGATTGCGGCCCTTTGAGGAAGTCATACTTGTCGTCCACGTACCATGAACCTAGCACACGATCTGTCTTCCAAATACAGCTGATGCAGACCATAATCTACATCCGTTCCTGGACTACCTTCCAACCTTCACGCGGACGCTGAACCAAACGCCGTCGCAACCGCGGAGTCCGAGGACACAAGTGCACCACGAGGATGCCGACACTGCTGCATCATCCTTACTTAAATATATTGGATTCCAAATCCATCCTCAACCATAGGACCCATCGCCTCGTCGGAGTAAAATCTGAAGAAAAATATTCAGCGCCTCACGCTGAAGCAAAATGATGAAGAGTCGAAAAACTAAGCTACTTTGATCTAAAACTATCCACACATAGAAACCCGGTGACCCCCTCATCATCGACGATTGAGGTCATTAGTGGATGCTAGCCACAAGACGGCGGCGGAGGAAGCCGGTGGCGGCGGGCACGGGCGAGATTGCCTTTTTTTTGGTGGAAGACAGAACGATGGGCGCTCTTCTTGTGGTCAACGGTTTACATGAACTTTGTTTGACGCTCTCATCGTACAAAATGGGTATACATGAGCCGTTTCCACGACCTACTAGAGGCCTCCAAACTATCAGACCACTCCTGCGTGGCTGCGTTCCACCGGCACGTACTAGTACCATGCGGCGCTCGCGCGTCTCATGATTAACATGGATTACATATAGTAATCCCTACGCTTGAGCAACATTATATTTCATAAAGGAAAACGTTTTTATCTAGCACGTCGGTCGAACTGTTGCGCCGGATGCACGCGGATCACGGGATCCTTTCCCATGACGCGGTAGCACCAGCTCCATCGATGAGGATGGCCAAATTGACCGACAGCACAGGCCCAAAATTTTAAGGACCCCGGCTCAGCCAAAAACAAGTCTACATATGTATGAAAAAAGACCGAGTAAAAAGCAATGCCAAGTAGCCCATGTACGCACGTATGTACGTAGCCCTCGTACATCCCTGTCCTTGTAGTCCTAATCAGTAATCACGATTAGTGATCTAGACAGCTGCTGCGGGCCTGGCAAGTAGCGATGGTGGAAGACGGCAGGTATCGAGCAAGGCGACAGCCAACGGCGGCGACGGGTCGAGTCGATGGCGGCATAGAGAAGACGCCAGGCCAGACGTACGCACCTACGCGGCCGGCGACCAGCGCTGCAGCGCATCATCTTCCCCTTGTAAGTGTAAGGGCCTCTTTGATTCGTAGGATTCTCAAAATGCAGAAATAGAAATAACGTAGGAATAAAATAGTATGTCATTTTCTAGACTATAGGATTTAGAAGTGTGTTTGATGCTACAGTCTTTGTACTAGGTATATAGCTCACGGTCTGTCGTAATTGATGGGTCGTGCATATGTCTGAATCCTAATGTTTAGCCTATCGGAAGATGGTATGGTCTTAATCTTACATCTAGGTCTAGTCTTTTCTATTTTTAGCTCAAAGGTTTATAATTCTGGTTTGAAATGATTCAAATTATATTTGATGTTATTAAACAGACAAAACCATGCATCCAGGAAGGAAGTATGATTCCAATGCTTCAAAGCGAAGGAAGAAACAAAAAGTAGAAGAAGATGCTCGAGTACAAAAGGGTTCTCTTGATAAATTTGTTGTGAAAGAACCTCAGCCCAACTCTGAAAACCAAACTCCAGATACTAATATTGCTGATGCACATGGTGGTGATCCAGTAGAGGTTGAGGCTTACATTGATACTAAGAATGTCAACGAAGATGATGATTCTAATCATGTTGATGAAGGAGAGGCTGCTAATATTACCGCTGAAGGTGATAGTGCTAATATTGCCGCTGAGGGTGACGATTCTAATACTGCTGATAACATCAATAATTATGTTCAACCTGATATATTTGATCCAAGAACATGGTATGCACTTGATCCTAGAATGATTCATATTTTATTGCGAAAGGGTCCTAAAAGAGATGTGTCGATTCAGCATGGTCCTAGAGACAAATTGGGTAGAAGGTTTTCTACATTATCGTTCACTAGAGTTCTCTCGAATGGAGAAAAGTGCGATGGAGAGTGGCTTGTGTACAACAAAGATGTTGACAAAGTTTTTGTTTTTGCTGCAAATTATTAAGAAAGGGACATGTGAGAGGTCAGTTAGCAAATGATGGTTGTAGTGACTGGCATCATCTTATGAGGAGGCTCAAAGAGCATGAAAATGATAGGGAACATGTCACAAATATGAGTACTTGGTATGACATGCGCCTCAGGTTGGAGAAGAATCAACAATTGATAAAGTTGCTCAGCGGGAACTTGAGAAGGAAAGGTAGCATTGGAGAAAAGTTTTGCTCAGAATTCTTCTGATTGTGTAATTTCTTGCGGAACATAACATAGCATTTCATGGCAGTAATAGCAAGGTCTACCAAGACAGAAGTGGCAATTTCTTAGGATTGGTTCAAATGTTGGCTGAATTTGACCCAATTATAAAAGAACATGTTGAGCGCATCACAAATGATATAATCTGTGATCATTATCTTGGTCCTTCCATCCAAAATGAACTAATAAATTTCCTCGCTACTGCAATCAGGTCTAAAATCATTAGAAAGGTAAAAGAAGCAAAGTACTTTTCCATTTTACTTGGCTGTACTCCCGATGCAAGCCACCAAGAGCAGATGTCTTTGATAATTTGGTATGTTGATGCATCTTCGGGTTATTTTTGCATTGAAGAATCCTTCTTAGGTTTTTTGGATGTGAATGACACCACTGGGTAAGGACTATTTGATGTTCTAAAAAATGAATTGGAAAGTCTTGACCTTGATATTGACAATCCGAGAGGGCAGGGATATGATACTGGGTCAAATATGAAAGGATGACATAAAGGGGTACAAAGTAAAGTTTTGAAATTAAATCAGAGAGCTTTTTATTCAGCCTGTGGTTGTCATAGTTTGAATTTGACACTATGTGATATGGCAAAGTCTTGTCATAAATCATCCGATTTTTTAGGAGTTATCCAACACATGTACACAACATTTGCTAATTCTACTAAAAGATGGCAAATTCTCAAAGATAGCATAACATGAGTGACTCTCAAGTCGTTGTCGTCTACTCATTGGGAGAGTCGTTTTGATAGTGTTAAGGCTATAAGGATTCAATTACCAGAAATAATGGAGGCTTTACTACAAGTGGCTGAAAATGATAAAGATCCATCGACAAGTAGTGAGGCTCTGCCATTGGCAGAAAATGATCTTTGTGACTTTGAATACTTAGTGTCAATAATCATATGGTATGAAATATTATCATCTATTAATTTGATCAGCAAAGAGCTACAGTCAAAGGATATGCTCATTGATATTGCAATTGAATCTGTAAAGGGCTTGATTTCTTTCTACACTAAGTATAGAGAAACTGGCTTTTCAAAAGCATTGGAAGGTGCAATTTTTTTGCAATGGATATGGATATTAATCCAGAGTTTCGCACCAAGCGTAAAATCAAGAGAAAAAGGCAATTTGATGAGGGCACAGATGATAAATCTATTGTTTCACAATCAGCACAGGAGTCATTCAGGGTTAATTATTTTCTGCATATTGTTGATCAAGCTATAGTTTCACTTAACACGAGATTTGAACAATATGAGTGGTATGAAAAAATATTTTGTTTCTTGTTTATTTCAGATAGCTGCGATCCTTGGATGACAAGAGTTTGTTGGGTGCTTGTGTTAATCTTGAATATGCACTTAAGAGTGGAGAACATAAAGACATTGATGGACTTGAATTGGTTTGCGGGCTAATTTTTCTCCAGGACTCACTTCAGAAATCTATGGGCCCACTTGATATTTTGAACTTTTCGAAGAAGCACTCCTTAATCTATCCTAATGATGTTATTGCATACAGAATTTTGTTAACCATTCCAGTGACAGTTGCATCTACAGAAAGGAGCTTTTCTAAACTCAAGTTGTTGAAATCCTACTTGCGTTCTACTATGACACAAGAAAGACTCAATGGATTGGCAACAATAGCACTTGAAAATGATGTCTTGGAGAAGATTAATTATGAAGATATGATCGAAGATTTCATTTCAAGAAATACTCGAAGAATGCTACTTTTTAGTAGAAAATGAGGTCGGTTTATAAGTTTATTGCATTAGTACCATATTTATTACTTTACTGTATTTGATAGACTTTTAAATATTGTACCAAACAAGACATATTTGAAGTTAAATAATTAAATGAGAGTATTCTCTGCTTAAATTAGTTCTTCGGTTTGACGTTTAAAAAAAATTAGGACCCTATTTTGATTTTTGTCCCGGACCCCCAAATTTCTAGAGACGGCCCTAGGTAGCACGCTGCTCAGTTTTTCCCCTCTTCTACCTCGCATTTATCATGCTCTCTCCCCCCAAGTGGTCATGGTCAGCTACCACTCCGACGCGCGCTTGCCCGTGCTCCTCCCGACCCCCAAGTAGCTACCACTCCGTCGTCATTGTTCCTTCAAGTCGGCAGGCCTCCCCTGTCGGATCTCGTTCGCCGGCCGTCATGGAGTCGCTGGCCTTTCCTCCCCGTAAGCATGGGGGCGATCGGCCGCCGCCTCCCACGCCACCTTCTCAACAAATCCCCCGCACCGCCGCATCGGATGCCACCGGTGTTGGAGACGAAAAGCTATGACAGAGACGACGGTGTTGCAACCGGCGACAAAAAAGCTTCAATCGGCGGTCGAAAATGCTACAACCAGCATTGTCGAAAGCTTCAACCAGAGATGACGGGAATCGAGGGCCACCCACCACTCAACCGCGGAAGCTGCAACAGGTGATGAAAAAAGCTTCAACCGGCTAGAAAAAAGCTTCAACCGGCGATATAATAAGCTTCAACCGGCGACACCGAAACACAAAAAGCTGAAATCGTTGACACAAAAGCGTCAACCATATGTTTGAAAAGCTTCAACCACAGACCGGCGAGGAAAAAGCTGCAGCGGCGGGCCCATGGTGCACACGATGTTTTCTATGCACCAACAGAGTTATGGCGGATGCTGGAACCGGTGGCCCCGACATGAAAAATGTTTCAACCGAAGTGAAAAAAGCTTCAACCGGAGGAACAAGCATGTGCACGCACGAGTGTCAACGGGGACGAGCGGCGAGCGAATGAGGGGGAGGCCATGAGGGTGCTGCGACGAACGGTGACGACGGAAAAGAGGATGGAGTGCTCATGTGGCAAGAGGTCGGAGGCGCGCGGGGCGGTGCGCCGGCGCAGAGCGGACGAGAAGCATTCGTGCGGATGCGCCGGCGCAGAGCGGTACCCTTCCATAAGGGCATGTACATTAGTCTAGATAGCTTGTGTCTATATACTACCTCGACGTCAATTTATAGACGGTACAAAAGACATCATGTAAAATAGGCTGTCTATTAGGCCATCTGGAGTAGTCACACACGATCTAAAGTTTCGGTTGTATGTGTATTAGTTTTGCACGTAAAAAAAGTAGAACAAGAGAATTTCTAGGACCTTTACAGATGACCTATCCATAGAACGGTAAAAAGGGTGTTGGTAAACAACGAATTTTACGGGAACCGACCGTCTTTATTTTTACAGACGGACACCTAGATCATGCAACTTGTTTCATAAGATTTCTTCTCCGAATAAAAGATACTCTACGCAAGATAATTTTTCCAAGCGTTAAATGTACCCAAACATCCTTTTTCTTTCTTTCTTTGTTCATCTTGTTGACCATCTGGAAATCATGCATTCTATAGAAGAAATATGCCTACCATCGACTTCTAATCATGGATTTATGATAATCGACAACAACAAAGCTTTTTAGTCCCTAACCAATTGGAATAGGCTAGAGGAGAAAAAATAAATTGGACATTGTAAATTAACAAAGTCAGGCAAAGAGAAGAAAACAAATTGGACAGAGAGAAGATAATATATGACGACAGTGGGTGATGTCACACGAACTTCTCTTCCTTGTTCAGGCAATTACTCGCGGGATCTGTTTCCACCGGCCATATTAGATGGTTGGGCATCGGTGTTCTTGCTTGGATGTTATGGACGATTCGTGACAACCTAGTTATCAACAATCCCCCTTTGCCGCGTTTCTCTGATGCCATGTATGAAATGTGTGGTTTTTTGCAGCTGTGGAAGTCACTTCGTCACGGCCAGGAGCATGTTGCCGTTGATGTTCTTAATTCATGACGCAGATCTTTGGGTCTCTGCTTGGCTCTACCGCTACCTCCTTCTTCTCCTAATCCTGACTAGTTTATTCGGTGGCTTCTTTTCCTTCTTTTTTCTTCTCTTAGGGCTTGTTGAGCTGGTGTCCTTAGAATAACCCTATTTGACTCCTTGGACTTGTGGTACCCTCTTTCTTACTTCTTGTGGATGTTGATTTTGGTGTGGTGCTTTATACTCCCTCCGTTTTAAAATATAAGACCTTTTAGGTATTTCACTAGAAGACTACATACGGAACAAAATGAATGAATCTATACTTTAAAATATGTCTATATATATCCGTATGTAGTTTACAGTACAATCTCTAAAAGGTCTTATATTTAGGAACGGAGGGAGTATATAAGAACGGAACGAAAGTCTTTTTTTATAGTACTAGCAAAATAGTCCGTGTGTTGCAACAGAAGAAAAAAATACCACACACTTTTAATCTTTTTATAATTATTTTGATTTATTAAAATAATAAGCTAACTAACTAATGTAGTTAGTCCTATCCTATTTTGTTGAAAAATCAACTCGTTCATTGTTAATTCCACCATAATGAGAAATTGAAGCGCGGGTTGAATAACAAAAATTACAGGGGCTTTTTTATAAAAATGGTGTGGTGGGTTTTCCGACGGAAGCAATAGCCGCTTTATTATTACTAGCAAAAGGGCACATGCGTTGCAACGGGAGAAAGAAATACCACACGACACACGCTCTTAATTTATAAAAAATGTCTATAATTTGAAAATTTATAGTTACGATACAAATAAAGATGGTCTTATCCTACAAAAATGCAGTTTAAAATTTCACAGGTCTCCTATTTTAACACGGTTTGCATGTAGATTTAATACGTACAAAGAATCAGTCAAGTGACCTTCAGTTTCATCTCTAATCCTGATTTTGTTGACGTGTTCATGCCCAACCCGGATTAGTACCGGTATGAAAGAAAGACGAATAATGACTTATTTATTAAGATTGCACCCTAGATAGTATTTTTATTAAATGTTTAACAGATAAAATAATATCATATTTAAATTCTACATATTTTTCTAACCAAATTCCATGTATAATATGTTAAATTTGAAGTTATGGTTTAAAAGATATGAGTATTTTAAAAAATATTTAATATATACTACGAGTTTAATGTCATAAACAGTAAAGTTTTTTTTGTAAAGTCAACTCGGTGGGTTTTCCGACAGAAGCGATAGCCTTTTTATTATTAGGTAAAGATTAGGTATAGATTGGACTCTCTCCAGGCCATACATTGAAGCACGAGGATAACTGTTTTTTAGGAGTTTGATCTCCTAATCGGAGAGGAACCTAGAGTCCTCAATGAGTTTGAGTAGTCAGATTATTGATTTGCAGTTATTCTCGTGTATTGGACAAGGATAAATCAATGGGAGCTTCTATTTTGCCACATCATGTGGAAAATACATGCCCCGTCACACAGGATGCGCCCGGCTAGGTCGGCCCACTGTGGTGCACCGCGAATAAAAAGGTGAAACACGCTCACTACTAGCCAATATATGACCGAATCTATCTTGCGACAAATATACACGGCAACACTTGAAGAATTAATGAAGGTATGAGACTTAACACTACTTGATAAATTCCCGAAGAATTATCCAAATTAAATGATTTATTTTGAATTATGAACAAGTTTTTACAAACCCGAACAATGTTCTGAAATCGAGAACAATACTTGAAATTCCCGTTTTTTTATGAAAACATGGACACTTTTTTGTATTTGTGAACAAAATTTAAAAACATGAACAATTTTTAAGGCGCAAACATTTTTTGAATATTGAGAACAAATTTAGAAACAGAGAAGAATTTGAAAACCCTGACAAATTTGGAAACATGATCATTTTTTAATAGGTGATTTTTCGAAAATTGGAAAATTTTAAAATCTTCAAACAACTTTTGTTTGAAAACATTTTTTGAAAAACCAAATATTATTTGCAATGGGAATCAAATTTTGAATATTTGAATATATTTTTAAATCAAAAACATTAAGTAAATGAAAAAATGAAAGATAAAGAAAAAACGAAACGGAGACACAAGAAAACAAGAAGAAAAAACAGAAGCAGCAAAAACTAAAAAGAAAAGTATGGAAAAAAAAGAGAAAACTAGAAAGATATTTTTAAGAACCTTCGGAAAGGTTCGCAAAGTCGGAAAATGTCCGCATGAAAAGTACCTAACGAGGCTGGCCCTTCTATCATCGAACCTGTGTGATAAGTCGACAACTTGGCGCGGAATGCGGCAAATAGAGTTTAGTTCCAATCGGGATTTTTTTAGCGCGGAACTGCATTTGAATTAGTAGCGCGATCACAAGGCTGAATGCCAGATTAGTTTTTTTTAGGTAAGAACCCTCATCTATTAGCTTATGACCCCTTCAAAAAAACCTATTAGCCGATGATGTTCATGGGGATAAAGCATGTGCTTCATTATTACTCCTATTTTCAAAACGGAACGTGCATGCCTCAAAATTAGCTCTACCGGCTATGATCTCCTTCACTATGGCTTCGTTTCTGCCTCCAATACCTCCTGCAATGTCTTTAATTGTCGATTGCGGTAGTCGGAAGCAATGATCAGATAATGCTCGTTTAGGTCGAGTGCCAAAGACATGTCCTCCCTGCAAGCCAATGTTTCAAGTGTCGGTAGGTGTGTGATCGCATAGACCATAGTTGTGCCCAAGTACATGCCCCTCTCATCCCTGCAAACAACGGCAACCGAACCCCTGTCATTATGTGAAGATACAACAACATCGACATTGAACTTTGAAAATCCCACAGGTGGAGGAACCCATGGTTCGTGAGCATTGCAAGTAGGTAACTGATTTGCTTGAATGTGTCGCCGGGGCTTCGCAGTCAAGGCCAAATCCTCAATGAACCTCTTAACAAACATATGAGTTGTCATTGGAGATTGGAATTCCGTCTCATGGATTGCTTTGCGGCGTGCACACCAGATCGCCCATGGAGTTACTATTAGCGGCACAAATTCCAGCTATGATAGCGTTGCTTTCAGGGTAAATAACCAATTTCGGGGGTGATTCTCATTTGTATGCATCATATGCTCGACCATATCTGTCGTGGGTATAAGCCTGACAGTAGATGTGTAGGGTACGAAAAGGATGGGCAGAGTCCTAGCTACGGCGAGGTTGTATGAGTCCAGGCCCCTCTGCGGTGGAGGTAATAGCCCTACGTCTCAGTACTCAGGGAGCTTGTTGTCGAGTGGAATAGGGAATACAATGAGTTGCTAACCCCTTTACCAGTGGGGGAGGGTGGCTTATATAGAGTGCGCTGCCCTCCACAACGGTTCTGGTACAGGGGTGGAGTAGTGGCGATTGAATGTGTACGTTACAGGTAACGTACGCCCTAAATGCTAATGAATGCACCTGGAAACGTACGACCGTTTCCCTCCAGGGGGGTTACGATGTACCGAGTGGTATCCAGTCAGTTAGCTTGATATCCTCCGAATGCTAGTCTCCGACTGGATGATCGAGGGTACGTTACCGACTGGATGACAGGGACTCCTTAATCCAGTCGGAGCTGACTAAGGGCCTAGTCCTTTGTGAGGGGTAGTCCTTGGGTAGGACCTACAAGGCAGGCCTATGACCCTACCCTAGGACTATAACCCCATCATTAGTCCCCGAATGGATTGGGGTTGGAACGACGAAGCGATGTTTGAAGTTTGGATCCGACTGGAACAGACTTGGCTTGGGCGTTGCTTGCCTCGGTCCATTTTGTCTTTTCCGATCGACGATCCGAGTGGAAGTACTTGCGAAACAGACTGTCGGGAGCCGAGTGCTTCTGCGACATCTTCTGACACGACCGGTCAACTGACAGCGGCGGATTTTCCGGGATCCTCAAATTTCGGTTTCCGCGCGCTCAGCGGGGATGACGCCATCGCGCTCGAGTAGCGCATGACGCCTCGATTCTCGCGCCTTCAACCTCTCCACTAATATCGCCGCGGTGGGTCGGGGGGGATAAGGTTTCGGGGCCACCAGCCATTGACCCAGTCGAAACCCTACTTAAATATCGGCGGCGAGGCTTCTTCGTTACGCTCGCCGAATCCCTCGCTCTTGCCTGCTCCGTCCTTCTCGCCACCTCCAGCGCTTCTACACTCCTTCATCCTCCTTCCTCCCGAGGGTTCGCAGTTGCCTCCATGACCAAGGGTCAGACCAGCAAGATGGAGGCGAGGAAGAAGAAGGGGAAGGCGGCGGCTCCTGCTCAGCGACGGCAATGGCCGCTGCCGGCGGGGTGGATTCAGGGCGACTTCCTCCCCTCCACGGTGACGGAGGGGGATCTGCTGCAACTGGTGGAGCACGGGATGATCGTGCACAAGTCCTGGAGGCTGCCGGCGGAGAACGAGGTCGAGCCGGCGCCCCGGGAGGGGGAGCGCGTCTTGCTGCTCAGCCACGTCTATCGAGGTTTCTCCTTGCCCCCGCATCCTTTCTTCAAGGGCATCATGAATCACTTCGGGGCACAACTTCACCACTTTCCCCCGAATGCCATTGCCCATGTCTCTGCTTTTATAGTTCTGTGCGAGTGTTTCATCGGCTGCCCTCCCCATTGGGGGCTGTTCAAGCACATATTTTCTGCTAGATCCCAAACCATCAAACACTCAGCCAGTCGGATGATAAGACACATCTTCTCCAGCTCTGCGGGGGCTTAGGTTTCCAGAAAAAGAGTCGGAGTAGTTATCCTGCTCTTCAGTTAAGTGAGTCGGTCAGGAACTGGCAGTCGACGTGGTTCTACTGCCAGGATATCGCCTGTCCGAATGCGTCGACAGGACTGCCTCCCTTTAGTTTAGATCGGCCCGCCCCGCCTAAGCAGCTCGCGCTCACAAAGGCGGAGAAGAACGGCATCCAGCCTCTGGTTGAGGCACTCGTAGATGTTGTCAGGAGGGGGGTCACCGGCATAGACTTGCTGGAGGTCTTCCTCGGTCGGCACATCCAATCTCTGCAGGCTCGCGACCACGCTATGTGGCATTATACGGGGCCCGAGGATTCCACTCGGACCAACGTTGTGGGCGTGACTGAGGAGAAGGTGACCTCGTGGGTGCTCCAGATCACAGGTCCCTGCGAGAATCCCAAAGGATCTCGGCGAGTGAAGCCTTTCTGTGCGGATCATCCTCCTCCGAATCAGGTGAGTAACACTTGTCGAGTGCGCTTAACTATCTCAGCCTTATCGTTTGTTTGAATCTCTGCGCGACGTCTGATGTTGCCGACTGAATTTTATGCAGAAGTGGACCAACTGGTTTTCTCCCGTCTCGAACGGGAACCCGGCCGAGGAGGAGGAGGAAGGCAGCGTGGAGAGCGCTGAGTATGTCTCCGACAGCGGGGAATCGGAAGAAGAGACCAGCGAGGAAGAGGAGGAAGATGAAGAGCAGGACTCGCCACCTCCGTAGTTAGAGCATCGGACCAAGCGCCGACACGAGCCTGCCGTTCCTTCTGTCCCTCCGGCATCTTCGAGTGCTCCGCCCACTGCCCAGTGCCCCCGAGTGCTCGGAGCACCAAGAGGGCCAGAGAGGCTGCCGCTGAGCCTGCGGGTCAGTCTTCCAAGGTGGCCAAACCGAGTGGGTCCAAGCCTCGGAAGGCTCTGCCGCGGATGAGGGTTGCTGTCCCCGTCACCTCCACGTAAGTGTATCGATCTTCTAATTTCTTCTGATATCCGAGTGAACTCCTGTTCATTGGTCAAATGGATTTCAATCGACAGAGTCGCTACTTCTGCCACCTCTCCGGCGCGCCAAGAGGATGACCCCATGGACACGGACAACGTCGTCTCGTCCCAGCCAGGTGCGTTGTAGTGACTCCGGGTGTTTTATACTATCGCGTCTCGAATTCTACCACAGGTCCTGCCTCTTTCTTTTTCTGAGATCTTTCGCCGTTCGGTCTATCACGGGCTATTTGCGTGGATGAAGGCAATCAGGGGAGAGCTGAACAAGCTGCGGAGCCTGTTCTTGAGGCTGTTCCGCCTGTTGCTGCTCTCGCCGCCGACGTGCTGCCGACTGAGGTGCTGCCGCCGACTGAAGCGGCGCTGGTGGTTGAAGATCCGACTGGAGCGGACCTTGGGATGCCTCAGGAACTTCCGACGATGTCAGGCTCGTCGAATGCTGAATTCAACATCCAGCGTCTCCCGGAGGAGTAGGTGGGAGTGGCTAAGGGAGCCATGGTGCAGGCGGAGTTGATGGCTGGAGAAGCCAAGAGGGCCTACGACTCTGTTGCATCCTTGTACCAGCGGAGCTTGGAGCTGCGGGATGATATCCGAGTAAGTGGGCTAGTAAGTATTTACTTTTCTCTTGTAACCCACTGGGTGTTCTTGGATAGCATCTGTTGTTTGCAATGGGTTCACTCTGAGTGAACCCAGTGGGTGTAGTCCCCGAGACTTCTGTCGAGTGCTTGCACCGACAGTTGTCTTTATACATATTGCCTTTGCTTTGGTCGTGTCTGTAAATAATATGACCGACTCCGAGCAGTGGTGGCACTCGGAGTGCACTTACTGTAAGAGTCTCCGAGAGTAAGTTGTACTCAGGTCGGGTAGTATTGGCCTCGTAGGCGTAGGTGGTAACATGCATCTCAATAGGGCGGGCCCTGCTTGAGTTGCATGCCAGTGGGGTCACTCTCAGTGAACCCACTGGGTGTAGTCCCCGAGACCGCTGTCGACTGCTTGCGTCGGCAGGGGTCTGAAGAACTTAGACTTTTATTGTTGAATTTTCTGATTGTCCCTTGGTGTTTGTTGGCAGAAAACCTGTGAAATGGGGACAACCTATGAGGCTCTCAGGGCGGAGAGGAATCAGTTCGCTGGTGAACTTGATGCGGCCATGCTTGCAATGGCTGGCATGAAGGATGCTCTCGAGGGACGAGAGAAGTCGCAACTAAGTGACTTACTTAGGTGATTCTTGATCACAGCTAAGTCCCCGAGTGCGACGTTTAGTGCACACTTGAAGAAATTTGTTACTTAGGTGATTCTTGATCACAGCTAAGTCCCCGAGTGCGACGTTTAGTGCACACTCGAAGAGATTTATTACTTACGTGATTCTTGATCACAGCTAAGTCCCCGAGTGCGACGTTTAGTGCACACTCGAAGAGGTTTGTTACTTAGGTGATTCTTGATCATAGCTAAGTCCCCGAGTGCGACGTCTAGTGCACACTCGGAGGAAGTTAGAACTTAGGCGATTTTGGACCGCAACTAAGTTTTTTTTGTGTGTGTGTGACCGGAGTCTGCGACCGCGGAAGAATTCTGAATCTGCAAAAACTGAATCTTCTTTATATTATTTCATCAATATTTGTTCTTTACACTGCTTCAGTCGACGATCACGTGTAGAAGCGCTTCAGGAGGTCTCCGTTCCATGCACGCGGCTCGTCTGTCTCTCTCTCGATGTTGTAGAGTCTGTATGCTCCGTTGTTCAGCACCTTGGAGATGATGAAAGGTCCTTCCCAGGGCGGAGCCAACTTGTGAGGTCTTTGCTGATCTACTCGGAGCACCAGGTCGCCAGCTTGGAACGTGCGACTCCTGACGTGGCATGCGTGAAAAGCCGAAGATCTTGTTGATAAATGGTTGAGCGAGTCAGTGCCATCTCGCGCTCCTCCTCCAGAAGGTCCACTCCATCTTGCCTTGCTTGTTCTGCTTCAGCTTCGGAGAAGAGTTCGACTCGTGGCACATTATGAAGCAAGTCACTCGGAAGGACCGCTTCTGCTCCATAAACGAGGAAGAACAGTGACCGCCCTGTAGATCTGTTCGGGGTTGTGCGAAGACCCCAAAGTACTGAAGGTAACTCGGTGACCCATGCGCCAGCGGCGTGTCCCACCTCTCGCAGGAGTCGGGGCTTCAAACCTTGAAGAATAAGCCCATTCGCCCGCTCTGCTTGTCCATTGGATTGAGGATGTGCTACGGAAGCGAAATCTATTCGGATACCTTGGCTTGCACAGAAACCTTTGAATCTGTCCGAGTCAAAGTTTGTTCCGTTGTCCGTGATTATGCTGTGAGGTACACCGAATCTGGAGATGATGTCCCTGACAAACTTGACGGCTGTTGAGGCGTCGAGTTTCTTGATGGGCTTGGCTTCTATCCATTTCGGGAACTTGTGGACTGCCACCAACAGATGTGTGTGACCTCCTTGGCCTGTCTTGAATGGTCCGACTGTATCTAATCCCCAAACTGCAAAAGGCCACACAAGCGGGATTGTCTTCAACACAGATGTCGGCTTGTGGGACTTGTTGGAGTAGAACTGACAGCCCTCACATCGGTCGACCATATCCTTAGCCATCTCGTTTGCCTGCAGCCAGAAAAAACCAGCTCTGAATGCCTTGGCGACGATTGCTCTCGAAGAGGCGTGATGACCGCAGGCCCCCGAGTGAATATCTTCCAGGATCAGCTGCCCCTCCTCTGGGGAGATGCAACGTTGGAGAACACCCGAAACGCTCTCCTTGTACAATTGGCCATCAATGACAGTGAACGATTTCGATCTGCGGACTATCTGCCTGGCCTAGACTTCGTCTTCTGGTAGTTCCTATCTCAGGATATATGCAATGATCGGCACAGTCCAATCGGGGATGATAGTAAGAATCTCCATGACCAGATCAACCACAGCAGGTACGTCGACTTTAGTCGGATCTGTTGAACTCGTTGGTTGTACTAGTTCTTCTGTAAAAGGATCTTCTTTGACTGAAGTGAGGTGAAGGTGCTCGAGGCAGACGTCACACGGGACTGGTCTCCGAGTGGATCCGAGTTTCGCCAATTCATCTGCTGCTTGGTTTTTCAGTCGTGGAACATGGTGGAGTTCCAGACCTTCAAACTTTTTTTCGAGCTTCCTCACTGCATTGCAGTATGTGGTCATGGTGGGGTTCCTTACATCCCACTCTTTCATCACTTGATTGACCACCAAATCCCAATCGCCGTAGACCATCAGGCGACGGACGCCGAGTGAGATGGCCATGCGCAATCCGTAGAGGAGAGCTTCATACTCTGCCTCGTAGTTGGAGGAATCGAAGTGTATCTGCAGCACGTACTTGAGTTTGTCGCCCTTTGCCGATATGATCACTACGCCAGCGCCGAAGCCATTCAACATCTTGGACCCATCAAAAAACATTGTCCAATGGGCCGAGTAGATGTGGGTCGGTTGCTGTTGTTCTACCCATTCTGCTATGAAGTCAGCCAGGGCTTGAGACTTAATAGCTTTCTTGGCCTCGAACTTGATATCGCAGTACAGCATCTCCATTGCCCACTTCGCCACTCGGCCTGACGCGTCTCGATTGTGGAGAATTTCCGACAACGGAGCATCAGAAACGACAGACACCGAGTGGTCTTGGAAATAATGAGCCACCTTCTTCGCAGTCATGTAAATCCCGTAGATAAGTTTTTGATAGTGGGGATACCTCTGCTTGGAAGGAGTCAGGACCTCGGAGACGTAGTACACTGGCCGCTGAATTTTGTATGCTTTGCCTTCTTCTTCTCGTTCGACTGTAAGAACAGTACTGACGACTTGATTTGTAGCCGCGATATACAGAAGAAGGGGCTCTTTTCTGACTGGAGAAGTAAGAACCGGCTGGGTGGAAAGTAGGACTTTGAGGTCGTCGAATGCGACTTGGGCTTCGTCTGTCCACTCGAAAGTATCTGATTTCTTCATGAGTCGGTACAGAGGAAGTGCTTTCTCGCTGAGTCGACTGATGAACCTGCTCAAAGCTGCTAGGCAACCTGTGAGCCGCTGAACATCGTGTATTCTGACCGGCCTCTCCATTCGAACGATGGTCCCGATTTTTTTGGGGTTGACATCGATCCCTCGTTCGGAAACGAAGAAACCGAGTAACTTTCCGCTGGGAACGCCGAATGAACATTTGGCGGGGTTGAGTTTGATATCGTACCTACGAAGGTTGGCGAATGTTTCTGCCAAGTCAGTCAGCAGGTCGGAACCTTTGCGTGACTTGACTACGATATCATCCATATATGCCTCCACATTCCGACCGATCTGGTCGAGAAGGCATTTTTGGATCATGCGCATAAAGATAGCTCCTGCATTCTTCAAATCAAATGGCATAGTGATGTAGGAGAAGCACCTGAATGGGGTGATAAAGGCTGTCTTTAATTCATCGGGGCCATACAGACGGATCTGATGATAGCCCGAGTAGGCATCAAGAAATGACAAACGCTCACATCCCGCAGTCGAATCGACAATTTGATCTATGCGGGGGAGCGGAAAGTGGTCCTTCGGGCAGACCTTATTGAGGTGCTTGAAGTCGATGCACATTCAGAGTGACTTGTCCTTCTTAGGCACCATGACGACATTGGCGAGCCACTCGGAGTGGTGAACCTCGCGAATGAAGTTGGCTGCCAGCAGCTTGGCCACCTCCTCTCCAATTGCTTTCCTCTTGTGCGCGGCGGACCGGTGCAAGCGCTCTCGGACGGGCCGAGCGACGGGGTCCACATGCAGTCGGTGCTCAGCCAACTCCCTGGGTACACCTGGCATGTCAGAAGGTTTCCATGCAAAGATGTCCCAGTTCTCACAGAGGAATTGGGTGAGCTCGGCTTCCTATTTAGGATCGAGGGTGGTGGAGATGTTCGACGGGGCAGCAGTGTCGTCCGTCGGGTGAATGCTGACCTTCTTCGTCTCTCCCGCCGACTGGAATGCGGATTCTGAAGCTGGCTTCTTTGAGCGCATCAGGTCGGCGGGGTCGACTGTTTTCTTGTACTCGTCGAGCTCGAGGACGGCCATCTGCTTGTCGGCGATTCTTGATCCCTGCTGCAGGCACTCTTCGGCTCGTTGTCGATTGCCCGTGATGGTGATCACGCCTTTTGGGCCCGGCATCTTCAGCTTCAAGTATACGTAACATGGACGGGCCATGAAACTCACATATGTTGGGCGGCCCAGAATTGCGTGGTAAGCGCTCTGGAAATCCACCACCTCAAACGTGGGCTTTTCCTTGCGAAAGTTCTTGTCGGAGCCGAAAACGACATCCAACGCGATCTGGCCGAGTGACTTGGCCTTCCGTCCAGGGATGACTCCATGAAACTGCATGCTGCTCTCGCTGAGTTTGGACATCGGAATGCCCATACCCTTGAGAGTGTCGGCGTACATGATGTTCAAACCACTGCCGCCGTCCATGAGGACTTTGCGCAGTCGGACTCCTTCTACCACCGGGTCGACGACCAGAGCTTGTCTCCCTGGGGTGGGTACATGTGCTGGATGATCCGACTGGTCAAAGGTGATCGCAGTCTGAGACCATTTGAGGAACTTGGGGCTGGTAGGAGTGGCCATGTTCACCTCCCTGTTCACCAGCTTCACTCGACTCTTGCTCTCGACGTCAGCAAAAATCATGAGTGTTGCATGGACTTGGGGGAACGGATCCTCCTTATCCTCCTCATCTTGTTCATTGACTTTCTCACTCGGTTGTCCTTCGCCGAACCCTTGGATCAGGAGGCGGCACTATCGAGTGGTATGCTTTGGATATATGGGGTTGCCCTCTTCGTCCATCTTCGTATGAACCGGGCATGGCTGGTCCAAGATGGGGTTGTTGAACTGTTTCTTCTTGGGGGTAAACTGCGTCTTCCCTTTGCCCTTGAACTTGGCATTGGTCACGACTGCAGCTTCTGCCTGCGGAGTGGATGGAGCTTTTTGCTTTTGCTTCCGAGTGTTGCTTCCATCTCCGTCGCCGACTGTCTTGTGCTTGCCGCTTCGGATGCGGTCCTCTTCTTCGCCATTTGCGTAGCGAGCTGCTATCTCCATCATCTTGCTCATGGAGATGTCACCCGTTCGGCCGAACTTCAGGTACAGCTCCCTGTACCGCACGCCTGCCTTGAAGGCGCAGACTGCTTGATGCTCGGTGACGTTCTCCACCGTGTGGTAGAGAGTTGTCCAACGCTGGATGAAGTCACGCAGGGGCTCATTTGGCTTCTGGACGCAATGCTGGAGCTCCACGAGGCCCGCAGGGCGCTTGCACGTCCCTTCGAAGGTCTTGATGAACACTCGGGCCAGATCTGCCCAACTGTAGATGCTCGAGGGGGCTAACTGATTCAGCCACGCTCGCGTCGAGCCGTCGAGCATCAGATGGAGGTGCTTCATGGCGACATGGTCGTCCCCTCCTCCGATCTGGACCGCCACTCGGTAGTCGTCTAGCCATGTTTTCGGCTTGGACTCTCGTGTAAACTTACTGATTCCCGCCGCCAATCGGAAGTTGGGCGGGATGTCAGCCGAGCGGATGGCCCGACTAAAACACTCGGGACCAGACACGATGGTCCTGCTTCCACTTGGACGGTCCATATCGTGACCATCGCGGTGGGCTCGGCCCCTGTCGACCCTTCGCTGGGCGATACGCCCTCTCGCGTCGGGTCTTGGGTCGTAAGTGTCACCGACTGAATGCCGATCATCAAGATGTCGGGACCCATAGGGCCCACCCCGCGGAGGGGTGCGTGAACGGCGGCGATCTTCGTGATTCATGGAACGGCTGCCTTCCCTGTGCCGCTGATGGGAACCAGGGCTGTGAACCGACCGGTGCGTATTCGCATGAACAGAACTATTATGGATCATGTTGTGCGACTGGGAGACCGCCGAATTCTGCTGCTGCGCCGTGTGCAACAGGGCTCGGATCTGCTCGATCCCTCTACCAGCCTCCGAATCAGTCGGCTGGAGGGAATCGACTATCTTGGCCGCCGCAGCCAAGTTGAGGAGAGGTGTGCGGAACAACTCTAAGTTGCTCCGTCGAGTGTGCCGACTGGCAGAACGGCGAGGTGGACGGCGCGCGCCGGACGTTTCGCCGACCTCGCGCTCGCTTCGGCCAGCCTGACGGGGATCTTCATGGGAGTTGGCCATGTGTACTTCTGTTGCGGGCCCGCGACCCGCATACTCGGAAGGAAACTCAGTCGGAACCGAGTCCGAGTGCTGGGACAGCGGGGCAACCACAACGGACTCTAGAACCGCCACTTGTGAAGACGCGTTCTGGAGCGCCTGGGCGTGTTGCACCCAACGCTGGAGCCGCGGACGGCGAGACTGCTTGTTGCGGCGTGTGGTGGCGGCGCAGGTCGACACCGGAGCCGACTGTTGGAGAAGAAGAACGTCGTGGGCGCCGGCCCGGAAGTGCGTAGCCCCACGACGGGGAAGCGCCTCGACTTCGAGAGGAGCATCCCGAAGCCACGCCGAATCGTCGACGATGAAGGAGAGAGCGCCGAAGAAGATCTGGTGACCCATGCTCGAACCTCCACCGGACGACATGACGAAAGGAAGTAGTCGCAAACTCGCCGGAAGTCGCTTAGACGCCTGCCCCACGGTGGGCGCCAACTGTCGTGGGTATAAGCCTGACAGTAGATGTGTAGGGTACGAAAAGGATGGGCAGACTCCTAGTTACGATGAGGTTGTATGAGTTCAGGCCCCTCTGCGGTGGAGGTAATAGCCCTACGTTTCAGTGCTCAGGGAGCTTGTTGTCGAGTGGAATAGGGAATACAATGAGTTGCTAACCCCTTTACCAGCGGGGGAGGGTGGCTTATATAGAGTGCGCTGCCCTCCACAACGGTTCCGGTACAGAGGTGGAGTAGTGGCGATTGAATGTGTACGTTACAGGTAACGTACGCCCTAAATGCTAATGAATGCACCTGGAAACGTACGACCGTTTTCCTCCAGGGGGTTACGATGTACCGAGTGGTATCCAGTCGGTTAGCTTGATATCCTCCGAATGCTAGTCTCCGACTGGATGATCGAGGATACGTTACCGACTGGATGACAGGGACTCCTTAATCCAGTCGGAGCTGACTAAGGGCCTAGTCCTTTGTGAGGGATAGTCCTTGGGTAGGACCTACAGGGCAGGCCTATGACCCTATCCTAGGACTATAACCCCATCAATATCCAAGTCTGCCAAAGCCCACACACATCGTGACGCCGAACATTCTATCAGAGCATGCTTCCAAGAGTCTTCCATTCCACACAAACTACATCTTGTATTTTCAGCCATATTACGCCGGGCCCTCACACCGTTAATTAGTTGCCAACGAGTGAAGGGCTAGCCTCCATAGACCGGCACTTGAGTTCCCGAGAGAGTTGTCCAATCCTTTGCCATATGTCCGTTCGTTGAGGAACCTGTTGTTTCCTCCAGCCAGCTGCCCCTAGTAAATTTTGTGTGAACAAATATTCTGTATGCAGAGTTGACGTTGAATGTACCGTTTTTTTCTTGCTCCACGACCAGAAAACTGGGACCTGGCGCGTACACAGAGGTATTTTGAAGATGGTTGCAGCATCCACACGCAGGAATAGGTGTTGGACTAGCTCTTCCCTCCATCGTGATGATGTCTCATCAATAAGTTCAATAACAAGAATAGGTCCCTAGGTCGGTGGTGAAGTGATGGGCCTCATAGTTGTCTCTCTTGGTAGCCAATTGTGACGTCAAATCTCAGTGCTAGCACCATTGCCAATCCTGGGTATAAGGCCTTGGGCGAGCACATCTCCCCTTCGAGTAATGATCCCATATTTGTGATGGATGACTCCCCAAAGAACATTCCAGAATCGTTGTTTGAGGGATGTAAACACTTTTCAAAATTCTGATGCTCAGCAAAAGGGGTTCCTGAAGCACCCTCCAGGCTTGTCTTGCTAACAGTGCTAGGTCGAATAGTTCCATATCACGAAAACCAAGTCCCCCATGTGCCTTGGTCGGGACATAACATCCCAAGATACCCAAGCGACCTTGCGACTTCCATCCTTGCTCCCCCATCAGAACATGCGAATGATGGATTTAATATGTTCACAAAGGCCTCTTGAAAGTTTAAAGCATGTCATTGAGTACACTGAAATAGCTTGAACAACAGAGCTAATCAACAACTCTTTACCTCCTACTGAGAACATCTTTTCAAGCCACCTCTGAACCTTTTCCCAAACACTATCTTCCAAATACTTGGAAGTTCCATTTTTTTATTTACCAACATGAGATGGCAGGCCAGATTAGTGGCCCGTGAGTTTTCGAACAGGAAAAGGGCTAGACAGGAAACGGTTTGGGCCACATTAATATACTAGAACTTTGATGGCGCGCGTTGCCGCACCCGTCTATTTTTGTAATTGAATGGTTGGATTTTTATAAATAGTGATAAAAAATGTTGTAGGAAACATAGTGCCAGCGAAGCATTGAAATTAGATTTGTATAAACTGCCTATATATATATATATATATATATATATATATATATATATATATATATATATGGCTGCAATAGAAATGAACAAGTAGGGAACTGGTAGGAGAGACCCCTTTTTTTAACTCGTAACTTAAATTTGCTTCATCTTTAGGTCTCACACGTGAGCGGTTTGAATCAAGAATTTGAAACTTTGCTGGATATTCTTTTTGTTTTGTAATTGTTCATAATCGTGGCAGCATCATAGACGATTTCCCCTAATATTGTAAGAAGTTCCATGTTTGAAGGCACAAAGCATACACATAATAAAAGTGGGCGAGCGTAAACATGCATTGCCATAACTTTGGACAATTCAGCTGCGAGGAGATATGTCCCTGCAGATATATAGAGCATATATAATATAGTTTTCGTGATGATATGGTAATTAATTATACAAGAACACAAAGTAGGAGTACATCGGAGACTGTTATATCATAATACATGAGTATAAGTGGTGGTTATTCAGGTCTTCTTCTAGAAGAAAAGGCTAATAGGCTGTAAAAAAGTTGTAATTCAGCAATGTTGAATTTCTTGCTTGAGATCACCAGCTCAGCTTTTTACGACCGAGGTGTTGTTTCACAAACATTTGTGCCAAACAACACTGAGATTCAATACACGCTAAACCATGTTGCAGTTGGGCATTATGCCTTCCAAGATGAAGCAACTATCACAAAATTGTAGAAAATATATGGTGTATTCTAGACGTACCACTTCAATTGGAGTATGTCAAATTATATGACAATAATTCCCTCCAACTCCCAAGATTTCGTTATTTTCTCCACGAACATTGATGCATATGGAGAATTATCTTCCAGCTGTACCAATTCAACACATCATCATTTGTGCATTAAAAAATCGTAATAAAAAGTATTATCTTCATAAACTGATATTGTACTCCTTTGTTAGCAACCAAAAAGACAATATCATGACCCAACTACTAAACAATGCATCTTGTCACTATTTTCTAGATATTGGCTTGGCAGACTCAAAGATTGCTTAAGGAGTCACATGGATGAATAAATATAATAAAAAATGTAGAATGTAAATCATAATAATTGATAGCCAATTGCAACTTACGAGAATATACCTTCTTATAGCATGGGTATACGCGATGAAAAGCTTGATATAAGGTTACTCTATATAGCACTTCATCAAAACATAACAATGGTTAAACAAAGAGCCAAAAGGAAAATGTCAGCATGTTGTCCAAAGTACATTCTAAACTGCAGTGTGAACATAATCTATGGATGAAGAGTGAAGAAAATCAAGTAAAAGGCTTGAACCAAAAGCTATGTTCTTTCTTTCTGTTCAATTTTGCAAAGTAGAGAATTGTATCATACAAGATAAACAATTCAAGCAAAGATAGCAATTTCAGAAGACAATACCATGTTCAGGTTTTGCGATATGTAAAACCTTCCCCCTCGCTTACCTATTTCAAGTCAGTGTGCTTGCCTTTTCTAAAAACAGAGCAAGGTTTGTAGTAAAATTCTGAACAAGATGGTCAAAAATTGCTCGAACTCCATCCTTTAAAATGGCAAGCTTATTTTGGTATGCATCTGCAAGGAAGACAAAACCTGAGCACGATTCAATTTCTATCTCAAACTAAATAATAATATTTAGTTGCCCGCCCAATCACTAAGAACATTAAGTTGTGCAATCCGCATGTAAACTAAGACCAAATAACTCGCGGGAAAAGAAAGAAAAAATGCAGATGATTTTGTAGATTCCCTGGTGAAGAATCTAGGTAAACATAAGGAGGCTCACATCCTTCTGAAATAGTGAATTCGTCTTATATCAGAAGCTGTCAAGAAAGGAATTAATGTGAGTTGGATGACTTAAAGAAGTAAATTACCGTGCATGCCAGCTCGAATATAGTTTATGCAATACAGTTTGAAAAGATGTTTGATTTTGGTACAAATTTCAAGAGATGAAAATAGAAATTAAAATGAGAAATTAATAAATAAAATAAATAAGATAAATGCATCGGTGTTTAGTCAACATTGTTTGACAACTTATTCTTGAGGAATTAATATGGTATTGCATGACTTCTTAAAGAATATAACTATCCTTCGTTGTCCATGCCAGCTTTGAATGTAATTTCTGCAGAACAATCATGAAATATGTTTGGTTTTTGTACTAATTTCAAGAGATGAAGAGAGAAAACAAAAATGGGCAATGAATACATAAAAAATACGAGAAACACTTAGATGTTTTGTAAACACATTGTTACACAACTGATTCTTGAATTTTCTTGATGTGGTTTCCCACATAGGTAAACGCACAGAACACTTGGCATCCATTCCTTTGACCGCATTGATGTATTCCATGTTCCAACCTCTCTGTTAAACTAAACCAAAATTTCTGTTATTGACTTTCTGCTCAATTTTGTAAAAGAGAAATAATCGATTAAAAATTTATCACCAACATACAATTCCATCACACATAAAAAATAAGAGACATGCAAGTTTATTTGGAATTCCTATGACAAGTAGGAAAAAAATTGTACACATACTATGGAACTCACATGATTGAGTCGATTGTATCTATGATCAGTGCCGGGGAGTTCTATATCTCAAAGCTCTCACGTAGCAGAGATATTCTAGTTCCTAACGTACAAGTGATTATGTCATGCAGCCATGTCTTGTGGGATTTTTGTGTTTTGGCCTGAAGTATATATATTGGGTAAGGGGGAAACACGAGTTGTACATGTAGCCAGCGTCGAGCAAGTGCAGCAGGGCGACAACAATGTTGGACCGCAGCGCACATGGAGATACTGAGTTCGGCGGTGGCGCCGACGAACGATATGACTAGTCATGGTGGGCTCCGCTGTTCGAGGTTGAGGTCGGGGGTGTGCTGCCGTTCGAGGTCCATGTCGATGGAGCGCAATGACCTGCTAGACGAGGAGGAAGAGATTGAGGTAGGGGAAACGGGGACGGAGGCTTAAATCGGTGATAGTAGAGCAAAGCGGAGCATATCCTCGTTCTTGCCGAGGGTTGGCCTCTCGTACTAACATGTCGCCCTTGAGCTTGAGGCATGTGGCGCACATTGGTGCCATGAATGGCTACCACGAACTAATGCTTCAACACCGGCGGGCCATCTTCTGTCGTCACTCAATAGTCGCTTGCAATCCCATCTCCCTGCCGCATCAGCTGCCTCCGTCCCGCATCCATCCGTCGGACCCGCCCCACTGCGCATCAGACGGTCTCTCATACACATCGCTAACCCTAGCCGCCACACGCAGAAGTGGCTTGGGGGAGGAGGAGAAACAATGACGAGGAAGAGCAGACGTCGCACATCTTCTGTGATTTCTCGATGGGCCGTGCTTCCCCAACCACTGCAACAAGGGCCGCCTGGCCCAATCAACCAGAGATCTCCGATTTTTGCACCGGAGTAGCCTCCCACGGACAGCTAGCCCACGCGATTAATTACGTGTTTACACAAGACATCAGACGGCTAAAAACGACCAGAAACTGAGATCCGACGCCCAAAACCCCTAATGGCCTGAGAAGGCTCGGATGATGCCCAGTTTTACTGTTCTTAATAAGTGGAACATGTTTTGACTGAATTCAAACCTAATACTTCGAATAGTAGAGCGGACATAGCAATATTTTTTTTCTTTCAAAAATACAAGTATACTTATCATTTTATAAAAGATAAAATTGTAAATACGACAAGACTAACACTCGTTACGAACAACAAAGATAGCACAAACATCACACACATACAAGTCCAGAAACAACCACCAACAATCATACAATACTACAAAGCACAAGGGTGTGCCCTAACAGACAACAACACCGCGTCTCGACCCACGCTGGACACCCCTAAAGATCAGCTGCTCCCACAAAACTTCGCTAGTCGAAGCACCATCCACCTTGAATGCAGAAGAGGAGGTAGCAGGTAAATGGCAGGACTTGCTCGTGGACGGAGGAGCAATACTACCCAAGTGCGAAACCACCGTAGTTCGTGTTAGCCATTAGTTTTGACCCCCGGTTCCAGATTGTTATCGTTAGTGGAAGGAAACCCTCCCGTTCCAATCTTGTGTTCGTGCATCCAAGAGGCCCATCATATCTTAATGGCTAATCATCAGCCGTGAGCTATATAAGCGAGCAGAGCACGGCAGGGCAGGGCACAGCACCGAGCAATTGCCTTGCAACTTGCAAGCAACCGAGCCGAGTGGATCGGAAGAAGCACTAGCTGCGAAATGAGGAGCCGCCTCTTCCACTGTTCCTTTCTCCTCGTGCTGTGCTTCCTCTCCCGAAGCTCGGCGGCTATGGCTGCTCCCCGTCTCCCCGTCCGGGCGGTGAACCTCGGTGGGTGGCTGGTGACGGAGGGCTGGATCCTGCCGTCCCTCTTCGACGGCATCCCCAACAACGATCTTCTGGTAACTAACGTCGCAGTCGCAGCTTTGCACATGCATGCCGCCATGGCTCTCTGTTTCTAGTTTCTTGACCGATCAGCACACGCGGATGTACGTACGTACAGGACGGCACGCAGCTGCAGTTCAAGTCGGTGACGCAGAACGCCTACATGGCCGCTGAGAATGGCGGCGGCGCGGCGCTGGTGGCGAACCGGCCTCAGGCGTCTGGCTGGGAGACATTCAAGATGTGGCGGATCAACGAGGTGACATTCAACTTCAAAGTGTTCGGCAACCAGTTCGTGGGCGTCCAGAGCGACGGCTCGCTTGTCGCGACGGCGGCGACGCCGGGGCGGTCGGAGACGTTCCGGTTGGTCCGCAGCCCCGGCGACCAGTACAGGATGCGGATCATGGCGCCCAACGGGCTCTTCTTGCAGGTAATAAAGATAATACCGTATTATTCATACGAAATACTGCATATGTTGGGCAGCTCTGCACTACTCGTACTACTGTACTATATTTGCCAACTGGGCAACAAGTGTCTGCTAGCAAGTTGCATGTGCGTTCAAAAACGATACTCCGTTATTCAGCACGAGTCTCCAACAAGGAAAAAAATAGCACGCTAAAACGCCGCTAGCGTGCTAATAACGCATTTGAAAACTAAATGCTACGTTATGCATATTTCACTCGCTACGGCGCTATTCGCGCTAAATACGACAATTTCGTGCTATATCGCGTATCGGCGCTATTCTTTCGACGCGACGTTATTTTTTTCAAAAGAATTTTTCATCAGCCCACTATTCTTTTGGCCTTTGCGGCCCAGTAACCCTAACCAGTGGCGACCAAACCTATAGCAACGACCAGACCTACCGACCGAACCCTAAATCCCTAACCAAACTTACCGCGCGACGGTGGCAGCGGCAGCCGCCGGTGCTTCGCCAAATCTTGATGTATGAACTATTGAACTCTGAACAATGCTATATGCTTATATCTGGACCATGCTTTGCTATATGAACAATGGTTTAGCTTTGGTTTTAGCTGTTGAAATCTGTCATTTGTGTTGCTATATGCTGAAATCTAAACAATGTTTCGTGACACGCTATTTTGCAAAATAGCGTGCTATTAGCACGCTATTTCGTTCATAGCATTTTTTTAAAGGTTGCGCTATTTCAAATAACGTGTTATTTTTTCCTTGGTCTCCAATGTTGACTAGTTTGTTAAATTCTGTTGATGGCAGGCAAACAAAGATAGCTCGTTGACGGCGGACTATGGCAAAAGCACAAGCTGGGGCGACGACGACCCGTCGGTGTTTGCGGTGACCAGAGTTTCGGGGCTCCAAGGGGAGTACCAAATCTGCAACGGCTATGGGACGGCAAAGGCTACACCAATTCTCAGGGTAAATACATTCAATATTACTGGCCCACTCCACTTGTCGATCCTATTGTTCTAATTCAGAACTACATATATAAAGGCCAGTGCTCTGCGGGCCGCATGATCCGCTAACTGTCGCGCGTCCGCACCGTTAGATCTCCATACAACATTTTTTTCTTGATGCAGCAAAATTTCGACGCGGTGCAGCAATTTTCGTCAACGGTTGCAAAAAAAAAATTTGTAGCAAAAAAATATCTACGTGATCGTAGCAAAAAAACGAAGTTGATGGTGCGTGGTAGTAAAAGTTAAATGCAGGTTGTAGCAAATATCTACGTGAACGTGGATTCAACTTTTTTGTTGAACGGTTGCAGCACAAAATGATGCTGGTTGTAGCAAAAATTAACACGGTTGTAGCAAAAGTAAAAAACACCGATTGTAACAAAAAATCCGACGAACTGGAGTTGCAACCAAACGTATATGCAGCTTTTTACTGAACAAATGTAACAAATAAAAAACGCTTGTAGCAAATATGAACGCTGGCTGCAACAAATTTAGACGAAAAAAATTGCATGCCTAATCAGCGCTCAGCGCGGATCGCGTGCGGCCGGTCGAACGGTTCGGCCGGCGCACCGACCAGAAACGTTTCCCATATATAAAGGGAGCAACACTAGTAGACTATGCTTATCAGGCAATGTATGGTGTGAAGATCACTCAATGTCCTCAGTGGTTTCCCTCCTAAATTTATTTTCTTGTGTATTAGGAGTATATCTTTGTCCACTCTTGCACAAGAAAACGAATAAATAGTAGTGCCGATCATTGTGACGCGGATAATTCATATGGCAAAAGATACACTAAGTCTTTGTTGTTCGCAATATAGTAATATTATCTAATTGATTGTGTGTTATTATTATTATTACCATTAGCATTATCATCATCATCATCATTATCATTATTATTACCATTATTACTATTACTATTATTATTATTACTACTACATTTAGCAGTTTGTTTTTCTTGTCTTCAAAAGGTAGATACTTGCAGTTGGCAGGGTTTATAACATAGCTAGAAATAGGTACTATTGTTCTGCCTCTAGAAGTTAGGAATGTGTATCATTCTTGGCACCTCAATTTTATCGAATGTTGCATTGTTTGGCAGAATCACTGGAGCGCGTATATAGTGGAAGATGACTTTAGGTTCATCTCCAAAAGCGGGCTGACCGCAGTGAGAATACCAGTGGGATGGTGGATCGCTAACGACTCCAGACCTCCTGCACCTTACGTTGGAGGTTCACTTAAAACCTTGGACAAGGCATTCAAATGGGCAGAGTAAGCAACCTTCAAAAACTTGTAATCAATTTTTGCTAATGTATGGAATCAACGATCGGCTCAAGTGTTGGAATATTCAGGCAAGGGACTAACCTTGGCATCATCTTGAGCAAATTAAAGCTTTTGTCATCTAATGAAGTTTTGGCTTGGGGTTAATCCTCCTTTTTTTTGAAACATTCGGCTTTATAAATGCTCAATTTGTCTGCATGAACAGAAAGTACAATCTGGACGTCATCATTGACCTACACGCAGCACCTGGGGCGCAAAATCCCTTTGAGCACAGCTCCTCCAAGGACGGCTCGCAAGACTGGGGCACCACTGACACTAGCATTGCGCAAACCGTGCAAGTGATAGATTTTCTTGCATCTAGGTACGCCAAAAGCCCAAGCCTCCTCGGGGTTGAGCTAATGAACGAGCCGTTGGCGCCCGGCGTATCCCTGGAGAGCCTGAAAACATATTATCGTGACGGGTACAACGCTGTAAGGAAGCACTCATCGAAGGCCTATGTGATCATGTCCAACCGACTATCATCCCCGGACTCAACAGAGCTCCTTGAGCTCGCCAGCGGGTTACCCGGATCCGTCATCGACGTGCATTACTATGCGTTGTTCAACAACATGTTCGATACTTTCACCGTGCAGCAGAATATTGATTTCATCAAGACCAACTACTCAAGCGCTCTCAGCACTGTCACGAGGCAAAATGGTCCCCTCACCTTTGTAGGTATGTGTAACTAATCACTTTTGGTTTTGGAACATGGTTTTTTTTATCCCCATTCCTGCAGGACTTTAGTAAAAATATCTCATGTGACATGGATGACATGTTTTCTGTAGGAGAATGGGTGGCTGAGTGGAAGGTGCCCAATGCAGCGAAGCAAGAGTTCCAGATGTTTGCAAATGCACAAATGGATGTGTACGGGAAGGCAACGTTTGGATGGGCCTATTGGACTCTCAAGAATGTGAACAACCACTGGAGTATGGAGTGGATGATCAATAATGGATACATCTCCTTGAAAAGCTAGGATATGTTCTATGTGTCATTACTCTTGAAATAAATTTGTAACGACTGATGAAATAAATTTTGAGAACAATGAACAAATCTAGAAAAAAAATGATTTGAGTCGAATAAACTAGTAGTATTCGGCCATTTGCAATACATGTCTCCTATTGTTGAAATACATACCAATTTTTCTCCATAAGCTTAGGCTTGGGTGAACTATTTGGTGCATGTAATTCAATATGGGTTCAGAGTCTTAAGATAATTCCAGCATTATGCTTAACAATCTTTAGTTGCAAGTCATAAAATTGTGTGAACTAGGCAATCTCGACCACAACAAAAATCATGCATGCATATGCACGAACTAGGGAGGGGGGTCTTTGAGTAACTTCTAAAAACAAATTTAACCAAAAAATAAAATTATTGGTAAGAGATATGATCTTGGAAAAACGCATATCTGTTAGCACTCACAATTATCTCCTCTTGATCTCTCTACCAGCCTCCGAATCAGTCGGCTGGAGGGAATCGACTATCTTGGCCGCCGCAGCCAAGTTGAGGAGAGGTGTGCGGAACAACTCTAAGTTGCTCCGTCGAGTGTGCCGACTGGCAGAACGGCGAGGTGGACGGCGCGCGCCGGACGTTTCGCCGACCTCGCGCTCGCTTCGGCCAGCCTGACGGGGATCTTCATGGGAGTTGGCCATGTGTACTTCTGCTGCGGGCCCGCGACCCGCATACTCGGAAGGAAACTCAGTCGGAACCGAGTCCGAGTGCTGGGACAGCGGGGCAACCACAACGGACTCTAGAACCGCCACTTGTGAAGACGCGTTCTGGCGCGCCTGGGCGTGTTGCACCCAACGCTGGAGCCGCGGACGGCGAGACTGCTTGTTGCGGCGTGTGGTGGCGGCGCAGGTCGACACCGGAGCCGACTGTTGGAGAAGAAGAACGTCGTGGGCGCCGGCACGGAAGTGCGTAGCCCCACGACGGGGAAGCGCCTCGACTTCGAGAGGAGCATCTCGAAGCCACGCCGAATCGTCGACGATGAAGGAGAGAGCGCCGAAGAAGATCTGGTGACCCATGCTCGAACCTCCACCGGACGACATGACGAAAGGAAGTAGTCGCAAACTCGCCGGAAGTCGCTTAGACGCCTGCCCCACGGTGGGCGCCAACTGTCGTGGGTATAAGCCTGACAGTAGATGTGTAGGGTACGAAAAGGATGGGCAGACTCCTAGTTACGATGAGGTTGTATGAGTTCAGGCCCCTCTGCAGTGGAGGTAATAGCCCTACGTTTCAGTGCTCAGGGAGCTTGTTGTCGAGTGGAATAGGGAATACAATGAGTTGCTAACCCCTTTACCAGCGGGGGAGGGTGGCTTATATAGAGTGCGCTGCCCTCCACAACGGTTCCGGTACAGAGGTGGAGTAGTGGCGATTGAATGTGTACGTTACAGGTAACGTACGCCCTAAATGCTAATGAATGCACCTGGAAACGTACGACCGTTTTCCTCCAGGGGGTTACGATGTACCGAGTGGTATCCAGTCGGTTAGCTTGATATCCTCCGAATGCTAGTCTCCGACTGGATGATCGAGGATACGTTACCGACTGGATGACAGGGACTCCTTAATCCAGTCGGAGCTGACTAAGGGCCTAGTCCTTTGTGAGGGATAGTCCTTGGGTAGGACCTACAGGGCAGGCCTATGACCCTATCCTAGGACTATAACCCCATCAATATCCAAGTCTGCCAAAGCCCACACACATCGTGACGCCGAACATTCTATCAGAGCATGCTTCCAAGAGTCTTCCATTCCACACAAACTACATCTTGTATTTTCAGCCATATTACGCCGGGCCCTCACACCGTTAATTAGTTGCCAACGAGTGAAGGGCTAGCCTCCATAGACCGGCACTTGAGTTCCCGAGAGAGTTGTCCAATCCTTTGCCATATGTCCGTTCGTTGAGGAACCTGTTGTTTCCTCCAGCCAGCTGCCCCTAGTAAATTTTGTGTGAACAAATATTCTGTATGCAGAGTTGACGTTGAATGTACCGTTTTTTTCTTGCTCCACGACCAGAAAACTGGGACCTGGCGCGTACACAGAGGTATTTTGAAGATGGTTGCAGCATCCACACGCAGGAATAGGTGTTGGACTAGCTCTTCCCTCCATCGTGATGATGTCTCATCAATAAGTTCAATAACAAGAATAGGTCCCTAGGTCGGTGGTGAAGTGATGGGCCTCATAGTTGTCTCTCTTGGTAGCCAATTGTGACGTCAAATCTCAGTGCTAGCACCATTGCCAATCCTGGGTATAAGGCCTTGGGCGAGCACATCTCCCCTTCGAGTAATGATCCCATATTTGTGATGGATGACTCCCCAAAGAACATTCCAGAATCGTTGTTTGAGGGATGTAAACACTTTTCAAAATTCTGATGCTCAGCAAAAGGGGTTCCTGAAGCACCCTCCAGGCTTGTCTTGCTAACAGTGCTAGGTCGAATAGTTCCATATCACGAAAACCAAGTCCCCCATGTGCCTTGGTCGGGACATAACATCCCAAGATACCCAAGCGACCTTGCGACTTCCATCCTTGCTCCCCCATCAGAACATGCGAATGATGGATTTAATATGTTCACAAAGGCCTCTTGAAAGTTTAAAGCATGTCATTGAGTACACTGAAATAGCTTGAACAACAGAGCTAATCAACAACTCTTTACCTCCTACTGAGAACATCTTTTCAAGCCACCTCTGAACCTTTTCCCAAACACTATCTTCCAAATACTTGGAAGTTCCATTTTTTTATTTACCAACATGAGATGGCAGGCCAGATTAGTGGCCCGTGAGTTTTCGAACAGGAAAAGGGCTAGACAGGAAACGGTTTGGGCCACATTAATATACTAGAACTTTGATGGCGCGCGTTGCCGCACCCGTCTATTTTTGTAATTGAATGGTTGGATTTTTATAAATAGTGATAAAAAATGTTGTAGGAAACATAGTGCCAGCGAAGCATTGAAATTAGATTTGTATAAACTGCCTATATATATATATATATATATATATATATATATATATATATATATATATATATATATATATATATGGCTGCAATAGAAATGAACAAGTAGGGAACTGGTAGGAGAGACCCCTTTTTTTAACTCGTAACTTAAATTTGCTTCATCTTTAGGTCTCACACGTGAGCGGTTTGAATCAAGAATTTGAAACTTTGCTGGATATTCTTTTTGTTTTGTAATTGTTCATAATCGTGGCAGCATCATAGACGATTTCCCCTAATATTGTAAGAAGTTCCATGTTTGAAGGCACAAAGCATACACATAATAAAAGTGGGCGAGCGTAAACATGCATTGCCATAACTTTGGACAATTCAGCTGCGAGGAGATATGTCCCTGCAGATATATAGAGCATATATAATATAGTTTTCGTGATGATATGGTAATTAATTATACAAGAACACAAAGTAGGAGTACATCGGAGACTGTTATATCATAATACATGAGTATAAGTGGTGGTTATTCAGGTCTTCTTCTAGAAGAAAAGGCTAATAGGCTGTAAAAAAGTTGTAATTCAGCAATGTTGAATTTCTTGCTTGAGATCACCAGCTCAGCTTTTTACGACCGAGGTGTTGTTTCACAAACATTTGTGCCAAACAACACTGAGATTCAATACACGCTAAACCATGTTGCAGTTGGGCATTATGCCTTCCAAGATGAAGCAACTATCACAAAATTGTAGAAAATATATGGTGTATTCTAGACGTACCACTTCAATTGGAGTATGTCAAATTATATGACAATAATTCCCTCCAACTCCCAAGATTTCGTTATTTTCTCCACGAACATTGATGCATATGGAGAATTATCTTCCAGCTGTACCAATTCAACACATCATCATTTGTGCATTAAAAAATCGTAATAAAAAGTATTATCTTCATAAACTGATATTGTACTCCTTTGTTAGCAACCAAAAAGACAATATCATGACCCAACTACTAAACAATGCATCTTGTCACTATTTTCTAGATATTGGCTTGGCAGACTCAAAGATTGCTTAAGGAGTCACATGGATGAATAAATATAATAAAAAATGTAGAATGTAAATCATAATAATTGATAGCCAATTGCAACTTACGAGAATATACCTTCTTATAGCATGGGTATACGCGATGAAAAGCTTGATATAAGGTTACTCTATATAGCACTTCATCAAAACATAACAATGGTTAAACAAAGAGCCAAAAGGAAAATGTCAGCATGTTGTCCAAAGTACATTCTAAACTGCAGTGTGAACATAATCTATGGATGAAGAGTGAAGAAAATCAAGTAAAAGGCTTGAACCAAAAGCTATGTTCTTTCTTTCTGTTCAATTTTGCAAAGTAGAGAATTGTATCATACAAGATAAACAATTCAAGCAAAGATAGCAATTTCAGAAGACAATACCATGTTCAGGTTTTGCGATATGTAAAACCTTCCCCCTCGCTTACCTATTTCAAGTCAGTGTGCTTGCCTTTTCTAAAAACAGAGCAAGGTTTGTAGTAAAATTCTGAACAAGATGGTCAAAAATTGCTCGAACTCCATCCTTTAAAATGGCAAGCTTATTTTGGTATGCATCTGCAAGGAAGACAAAACCTGAGCACGATTCAATTTCTATCTCAAACTAAATAATAATATTTAGTTGCCCGCCCAATCACTAAGAACATTAAGTTGTGCAATCCGCATGTAAACTAAGACCAAATAACTCGCGGGAAAAGAAAGAAAAAATGCAGATGATTTTGTAGATTCCCTGGTGAAGAATCTAGGTAAACATAAGGAGGCTCACATCCTTCTGAAATAGTGAATTCGTCTTATATCAGAAGCTGTCAAGAAAGGAATTAATGTGAGTTGGATGACTTAAAGAAGTAAATTACCGTGCATGCCAGCTCGAATATAGTTTATGCAATACAGTTTGAAAAGATGTTTGATTTTGGTACAAATTTCAAGAGATGAAAATAGAAATTAAAATGAGAAATTAATAAATAAAATAAATAAGATAAATGCATCGGTGTTTAGTCAACATTGTTTGACAACTTATTCTTGAGGAATTAATATGGTATTGCATGACTTCTTAAAGAATATAACTATCCTTCGTTGTCCATGCCAGCTTTGAATGTAATTTCTGCAGAACAATCATGAAATATGTTTGGTTTTTGTACTAATTTCAAGAGATGAAGAGAGAAAACAAAAATGGGCAATGAATACATAAAAAATACGAGAAACACTTAGATGTTTTGTAAACACATTGTTACACAACTGATTCTTGAATTTTCTTGATGTGGTTTCCCACATAGGTAAACGCACAGAACACTTGGCATCCATTCCTTTGACCGCATTGATGTATTCCATGTTCCAACCTCTCTGTTAAACTAAACCAAAATTTCTGTTATTGACTTTCTGCTCAATTTTGTAAAAGAGAAATAATCGATTAAAAATTTATCACCAACATACAATTCCATCACACATAAAAAATAAGAGACATGCAAGTTTATTTGGAATTCCTATGACAAGTAGGAAAAAAATTGTACACATACTATGGAACTCACATGATTGAGTCGATTGTATCTATGATCAGTGCCGGGGAGTTCTATATCTCAAAGCTCTCACGTAGCAGAGATATTCTAGTTCCTAACGTACAAGTGATTATGTCATGCAGCCATGTCTTGTGGGATTTTTGTGTTTTGGCCTGAAGTATATATATTGGGTAAGGGGGAAACACGAGTTGTACATGTAGCCAGCGTCGAGCAAGTGCAGCAGGGCGACAACAATGTTGGACCGCAGCGCACATGGAGATACTGAGTTCGGCGGTGGCGCCGACGAACGATATGACTAGTCATGGTGGGCTCCGCTGTTCGAGGTTGAGGTCGGGGGTGTGCTGCCGTTCGAGGTCCATGTCGATGGAGCGCAATGACCTGCTAGACGAGGAGGAAGAGATTGAGGTAGGGGAAACGGGGACGGAGGCTTAAATCGGTGATAGTAGAGCAAAGCGGAGCATATCCTCGTTCTTGCCGAGGGTTGGCCTCTCGTACTAACATGTCGCCCTTGAGCTTGAGGCATGTGGCGCACATTGGTGCCATGAATGGCTACCACGAACTAATGCTTCAACACCGGCGGGCCATCTTCTGTCGTCACTCAATAGTCGCTTGCAATCCCATCTCCCTGCCGCATCAGCTGCCTCCGTCCCGCATCCATCCGTCGGACCCGCCCCACTGCGCATCAGACGGTCTCTCATACACATCGCTAACCCTAGCCGCCACACGCAGAAGTGGCTTGGGGGAGGAGGAGAAACAATGACGAGGAAGAGCAGACGTCGCACATCTTCTGTGATTTCTCGATGGGCCGTGCTTCCCCAACCACTGCAACAAGGGCCGCCTGGCCCAATCAACCAGAGATCTCCGATTTTTGCACCGGAGTAGCCTCCCACGGACAGCTAGCCCACGCGATTAATTACGTGTTTACACAAGACATCAGACGGCTAAAAACGACCAGAAACTGAGATCCGACGCCCAAAACCCCTAATGGCCTGAGAAGGCTCGGATGATGCCCAGTTTTACTGTTCTTAATAAGTGGAACATGTTTTGACTGAATTCAAACCTAATACTTCGAATAGTAGAGCGGACATAGCAATATTTTTTTTCTTTCAAAAATACAAGTATACTTATCATTTTATAAAAGATAAAATTGTAAATACGACAAGACTAACACTCGTTACGAACAACAAAGATAGCACAAACATCACACACATACAAGTCCAGAAACAACCACCAACAATCATACAATACTACAAAGCACAAGGGTGTGCCCTAACAGACAACAACACCGCGTCTCGACCCACGCTGGACACCCCTAAAGATCAGCTGCTCCCACAAAACTTCGCTAGTCGAAGCACCATCCACCTTGAATGCAGAAGAGGAGGTAGCAGGTAAATGGCAGGACTTGCTCGTGGACGGAGGAGCAATACTACCCAAGTGCGAAACCACCGTAGTTCGTGTTAGCCATTAGTTTTGACCCCCGGTTCCAGATTGTTATCGTTAGTGGAAGGAAACCCTCCCGTTCCAATCTTGTGTTCGTGCATCCAAGAGGCCCATCATATCTTAATGGCTAATCATCAGCCGTGAGCTATATAAGCGAGCAGAGCACGGCAGGGCAGGGCACAGCACCGAGCAATTGCCTTGCAACTTGCAAGCAACCGAGCCGAGTGGATCGGAAGAAGCACTAGCTGCGAAATGAGGAGCCGCCTCTTCCACTGTTCCTTTCTCCTCGTGCTGTGCTTCCTCTCCCGAAGCTCGGCGGCTATGGCTGCTCCCCGTCTCCCCGTCCGGGCGGTGAACCTCGGTGGGTGGCTGGTGACGGAGGGCTGGATCCTGCCGTCCCTCTTCGACGGCATCCCCAACAACGATCTTCTGGTAACTAACGTCGCAGTCGCAGCTTTGCACATGCATGCCGCCATGGCTCTCTGTTTCTAGTTTCTTGACCGATCAGCACACGCGGATGTACGTACGTACAGGACGGCACGCAGCTGCAGTTCAAGTCGGTGACGCAGAACGCCTACATGGCCGCTGAGAATGGCGGCGGCGCGGCGCTGGTGGCGAACCGGCCTCAGGCGTCTGGCTGGGAGACATTCAAGATGTGGCGGATCAACGAGGTGACATTCAACTTCAAAGTGTTCGGCAACCAGTTCGTGGGCGTCCAGAGCGACGGCTCGCTTGTCGCGACGGCGGCGACGCCGGGGCGGTCGGAGACGTTCCGGTTGGTCCGCAGCCCCGGCGACCAGTACAGGATGCGGATCATGGCGCCCAACGGGCTCTTCTTGCAGGTAATAAAGATAATACCGTATTATTCATACGAAATACTGCATATGTTGGGCAGCTCTGCACTACTCGTACTACTGTACTATATTTGCCAACTGGGCAACAAGTGTCTGCTAGCAAGTTGCATGTGCGTTCAAAAACGATACTCCGTTATTCAGCACGAGTCTCCAACAAGGAAAAAAATAGCACGCTAAAACGCCGCTAGCGTGCTAATAACGCATTTGAAAACTAAATGCTACGTTATGCATATTTCACTCGCTACGGCGCTATTCGCGCTAAATACGACAATTTCGTGCTATATCGCGTATCGGCGCTATTCTTTCGACGCGACGTTATTTTTTTCAAAAGAATTTTTCATCAGCCCACTATTCTTTTGGCCTTTGCGGCCCAGTAACCCTAACCAGTGGCGACCAAACCTATAGCAACGACCAGACCTACCGACCGAACCCTAAATCCCTAACCAAACTTACCGCGCGACGGTGGCAGCGGCAGCCGCCGGTGCTTCGCCAAATCTTGATGTATGAACTATTGAACTCTGAACAATGCTATATGCTTATATCTGGACCATGCTTTGCTATATGAACAATGGTTTAGCTTTGGTTTTAGCTGTTGAAATCTGTCATTTGTGTTGCTATATGCTGAAATCTAAACAATGTTTCGTGACACGCTATTTTGCAAAATAGCGTGCTATTAGCACGCTATTTCGTTCATAGCATTTTTTTAAAGGTTGCGCTATTTCAAATAACGTGTTATTTTTTCCTTGGTCTCCAATGTTGACTAGTTTGTTAAATTCTGTTGATGGCAGGCAAACAAAGATAGCTCGTTGACGGCGGACTATGGCAAAAGCACAAGCTGGGGCGACGACGACCCGTCGGTGTTTGCGGTGACCAGAGTTTCGGGGCTCCAAGGGGAGTACCAAATCTGCAACGGCTATGGGACGGCAAAGGCTACACCAATTCTCAGGGTAAATACATTCAATATTACTGGCCCACTCCACTTGTCGATCCTATTGTTCTAATTCAGAACTACATATATAAAGGCCAGTGCTCTGCGGGCCGCATGATCCGCTAACTGTCGCGCGTCCGCACCGTTAGATCTCCATACAACATTTTTTTCTTGATGCAGCAAAATTTCGACGCGGTGCAGCAATTTTCGTCAACGGTTGCAAAAAAAAAATTTGTAGCAAAAAAATATCTACGTGATCGTAGCAAAAAAACGAAGTTGATGGTGCGTGGTAGTAAAAGTTAAATGCAGGTTGTAGCAAATATCTACGTGAACGTGGATTCAACTTTTTTGTTGAACGGTTGCAGCACAAAATGATGCTGGTTGTAGCAAAAATTAACACGGTTGTAGCAAAAGTAAAAAACACCGATTGTAACAAAAAATCCGACGAACTGGAGTTGCAACCAAACGTATATGCAGCTTTTTACTGAACAAATGTAACAAATAAAAAACGCTTGTAGCAAATATGAACGCTGGCTGCAACAAATTTAGACGAAAAAAATTGCATGCCTAATCAGCGCTCAGCGCGGATCGCGTGCGGCCGGTCGAACGGTTCGGCCGGCGCACCGACCAGAAACGTTTCCCATATATAAAGGGAGCAACACTAGTAGACTATGCTTATCAGGCAATGTATGGTGTGAAGATCACTCAATGTCCTCAGTGGTTTCCCTCCTAAATTTATTTTCTTGTGTATTAGGAGTATATCTTTGTCCACTCTTGCACAAGAAAACGAATAAATAGTAGTGCCGATCATTGTGACGCGGATAATTCATATGGCAAAAGATACACTAAGTCTTTGTTGTTCGCAATATAGTAATATTATCTAATTGATTGTGTGTTATTATTATTATTACCATTAGCATTATCATCATCATCATCATTATCATTATTATTACCATTATTACTATTACTATTATTATTATTACTACTACATTTAGCAGTTTGTTTTTCTTGTCTTCAAAAGGTAGATACTTGCAGTTGGCAGGGTTTATAACATAGCTAGAAATAGGTACTATTGTTCTGCCTCTAGAAGTTAGGAATGTGTATCATTCTTGGCACCTCAATTTTATCGAATGTTGCATTGTTTGGCAGAATCACTGGAGCGCGTATATAGTGGAAGATGACTTTAGGTTCATCTCCAAAAGCGGGCTGACCGCAGTGAGAATACCAGTGGGATGGTGGATCGCTAACGACTCCAGACCTCCTGCACCTTACGTTGGAGGTTCACTTAAAACCTTGGACAAGGCATTCAAATGGGCAGAGTAAGCAACCTTCAAAAACTTGTAATCAATTTTTGCTAATGTATGGAATCAACGATCGGCTCAAGTGTTGGAATATTCAGGCAAGGGACTAACCTTGGCATCATCTTGAGCAAATTAAAGCTTTTGTCATCTAATGAAGTTTTGGCTTGGGGTTAATCCTCCTTTTTTTTGAAACATTCGGCTTTATAAATGCTCAATTTGTCTGCATGAACAGAAAGTACAATCTGGACGTCATCATTGACCTACACGCAGCACCTGGGGCGCAAAATCCCTTTGAGCACAGCTCCTCCAAGGACGGCTCGCAAGACTGGGGCACCACTGACACTAGCATTGCGCAAACCGTGCAAGTGATAGATTTTCTTGCATCTAGGTACGCCAAAAGCCCAAGCCTCCTCGGGGTTGAGCTAATGAACGAGCCGTTGGCGCCCGGCGTATCCCTGGAGAGCCTGAAAACATATTATCGTGACGGGTACAACGCTGTAAGGAAGCACTCATCGAAGGCCTATGTGATCATGTCCAACCGACTATCATCCCCGGACTCAACAGAGCTCCTTGAGCTCGCCAGCGGGTTACCCGGATCCGTCATCGACGTGCATTACTATGCGTTGTTCAACAACATGTTCGATACTTTCACCGTGCAGCAGAATATTGATTTCATCAAGACCAACTACTCAAGCGCTCTCAGCACTGTCACGAGGCAAAATGGTCCCCTCACCTTTGTAGGTATGTGTAACTAATCACTTTTGGTTTTGGAACATGGTTTTTTTTATCCCCATTCCTGCAGGACTTTAGTAAAAATATCTCATGTGACATGGATGACATGTTTTCTGTAGGAGAATGGGTGGCTGAGTGGAAGGTGCCCAATGCAGCGAAGCAAGAGTTCCAGATGTTTGCAAATGCACAAATGGATGTGTACGGGAAGGCAACGTTTGGATGGGCCTATTGGACTCTCAAGAATGTGAACAACCACTGGAGTATGGAGTGGATGATCAATAATGGATACATCTCCTTGAAAAGCTAGGATATGTTCTATGTGTCATTACTCTTGAAATAAATTTGTAACGACTGATGAAATAAATTTTGAGAACAATGAACAAATCTAGAAAAAAAATGATTTGAGTCGAATAAACTAGTAGTATTCGGCCATTTGCAATACATGTCTCCTATTGTTGAAATACATACCAATTTTTCTCCATAAGCTTAGGCTTGGGTGAACTATTTGGTGCATGTAATTCAATATGGGTTCAGAGTCTTAAGATAATTCCAGCATTATGCTTAACAATCTTTAGTTGCAAGTCATAAAATTGTGTGAACTAGGCAATCTCGACCACAACAAAAATCATGCATGCATATGCACGAACTAGGGAGGGGGGTCTTTGAGTAACTTCTAAAAACAAATTTAACCAAAAAATAAAATTATTGGTAAGAGATATGATCTTGGAAAAACGCATATCTGTTAGCACTCACAATTATCTCCTCTTGATCTCTCTACCAGCCTCCGAATCAGTCGGCTGGAGGGAATCGACTATCTTGGCCGCCGCAGCCAAGTTGAGGAGAGGTGTGCGGAACAACTCTAAGTTGCTCCGTCGAGTGTGCCGACTGGCAGAACGGCGAGGTGGACGGCGCGCGCCGGACGTTTCGCCGACCTCGCGCTCGCTTCGGCCAGCCTGACGGGGATCTTCATGGGAGTTGGCCATGTGTACTTCTGCTGCGGGCCCGCGACCCGCATACTCGGAAGGAAACTCAGTCGGAACCGAGTCCGAGTGCTGGGACAGCGGGGCAACCACAACGGACTCTAGAACCGCCACTTGTGAAGACGCGTTCTGGCGCGCCTGGGCGTGTTGCACCCAACGCTGGAGCCGCGGACGGCGAGACTGCTTGTTGCGGCGTGTGGTGGCGGCGCAGGTCGACACCGGAGCCGACTGTTGGAGAAGAAGAACGTCGTGGGCGCCGGCACGGAAGTGCGTAGCCCCACGACGGGGAAGCGCCTCGACTTCGAGAGGAGCATCTCGAAGCCACGCCGAATCGTCGACGATGAAGGAGAGAGCGCCGAAGAAGATCTGGTGACCCATGCTCGAACCTCCACCGGACGACATGACGAAAGGAAGTAGTCGCAAACTCGCCGGAAGTCGCTTAGACGCCTGCCCCACGGTGGGCGCCAACTGTCGTGGGTATAAGCCTGACAGTAGATGTGTAGGGTACGAAAAGGATGGGCAGACTCCTAGTTACGATGAGGTTGTATGAGTTCAGGCCCCTCTGCAGTGGAGGTAATAGCCCTACGTTTCAGTGCTCAGGGAGCTTGTTGTCGAGTGGAATAGGGAATACAATGAGTTGCTAACCCCTTTACCAGCGGGGGAGGGTGGCTTATATAGAGTGCGCTGCCCTCCACAACGGTTCCGGTACAGAGGTGGAGTAGTGGCGATTGAATGTGTACGTTACAGGTAACGTACGCCCTAAATGCTAATGAATGCACCTGGAAACGTACGACCGTTTTCCTCCAGGGGGTTACGATGTACCGAGTGGTATCCAGTCGGTTAGCTTGATATCCTCCGAATGCTAGTCTCCGACTGGATGATCGAGGATACGTTACCGACTGGATGACAGGGACTCCTTAATCCAGTCGGAGCTGACTAAGGGCCTAGTCCTTTGTGAGGGATAGTCCTTGGGTAGGACCTACAGGGCAGGCCTATGACCCTATCCTAGGACTATAACCCCATCAATATCCAAGTCTGCCAAAGCCCACACACATCGTGACGCCGAACATTCTATCAGAGCATGCTTCCAAGAGTCTTCCATTCCACACAAACTACATCTTGTATTTTCAGCCATATTACGCCGGGCCCTCACACCGTTAATTAGTTGCCAACGAGTGAAGGGCTAGCCTCCATAGACCGGCACTTGAGTTCCCGAGAGAGTTGTCCAATCCTTTGCCATATGTCCGTTCGTTGAGGAACCTGTTGTTTCCTCCAGCCAGCTGCCCCTAGTAAATTTTGTGTGAACAAATATTCTGTATGCAGAGTTGACGTTGAATGTACCGTTTTTTTCTTGCTCCACGACCAGAAAACTGGGACCTGGCGCGTACACAGAGGTATTTTGAAGATGGTTGCAGCATCCACACGCAGGAATAGGTGTTGGACTAGCTCTTCCCTCCATCGTGATGATGTCTCATCAATAAGTTCAATAACAAGAATAGGTCCCTAGGTCGGTGGTGAAGTGATGGGCCTCATAGTTGTCTCTCTTGGTAGCCAATTGTGACGTCAAATCTCAGTGCTAGCACCATTGCCAATCCTGGGTATAAGGCCTTGGGCGAGCACATCTCCCCTTCGAGTAATGATCCCATATTTGTGATGGATGACTCCCCAAAGAACATTCCAGAATCGTTGTTTGAGGGATGTAAACACTTTTCAAAATTCTGATGCTCAGCAAAAGGGGTTCCTGAAGCACCCTCCAGGCTTGTCTTGCTAACAGTGCTAGGTCGAATAGTTCCATATCACGAAAACCAAGTCCCCCATGTGCCTTGGTCGGGACATAACATCCCAAGATACCCAAGCGACCTTGCGACTTCCATCCTTGCTCCCCCATCAGAACATGCGAATGATGGATTTAATATGTTCACAAAGGCCTCTTGAAAGTTTAAAGCATGTCATTGAGTACACTGAAATAGCTTGAACAACAGAGCTAATCAACAACTCTTTACCTCCTACTGAGAACATCTTTTCAAGCCACCTCTGAACCTTTTCCCAAACACTATCTTCCAAATACTTGGAAGTTCCATTTTTTTATTTACCAACATGAGATGGCAGGCCAGATTAGTGGCCCGTGAGTTTTCGAACAGGAAAAGGGCTAGACAGGAAACGGTTTGGGCCACATTAATATACTAGAACTTTGATGGCGCGCGTTGCCGCACCCGTCTATTTTTGTAATTGAATGGTTGGATTTTTATAAATAGTGATAAAAAATGTTGTAGGAAACATAGTGCCAGCGAAGCATTGAAATTAGATTTGTATAAACTGCCTATATATATAGATATAGATATATATATATATATATATATATATATATATATATATATATATATATATATATATATATATATATATATATATATATGGCTGCAATAGAAATGAACAAGTAGGGAACTGGTAGGAGAGACCCCTTTTTTTAACTCGTAACTTAAATTTGCTTCATCTTTAGGTCTCACACGTGAGCGGTTTGAATCAAGAATTTGAAACTTTGCTGGATATTCTTTTTGTTTTGTAATTGTTCATAATCGTGGCAGCATCATAGACGATTTCCCCTAATATTGTAAGAAGTTCCATGTTTGAAGGCACAAAGCATACACATAATAAAAGTGGGCGAGCGTAAACATGCATTGCCATAACTTTGGACAATTCAGCTGCGAGGAGATATGTCCCTGCAGATATATAGAGCATATATAATATAGTTTTCGTGATGATATGGTAATTAATTATACAAGAACACAAAGTAGGAGTACATCGGAGACTGTTATATCATAATACATGAGTATAAGTGGTGGTTATTCAGGTCTTCTTCTAGAAGAAAAGGCTAATAGGCTGTAAAAAAGTTGTAATTCAGCAATGTTGAATTTCTTGCTTGAGATCACCAGCTCAGCTTTTTACGACCGAGGTGTTGTTTCACAAACATTTGTGCCAAACAACACTGAGATTCAATACACGCTAAACCATGTTGCAGTTGGGCATTATGCCTTCCAAGATGAAGCAACTATCACAAAATTGTAGAAAATATATGGTGTATTCTAGACGTACCACTTCAATTGGAGTATGTCAAATTATATGACAATAATTCCCTCCAACTCCCAAGATTTCGTTATTTTCTCCACGAACATTGATGCATATGGAGAATTATCTTCCAGCTGTACCAATTCAACACATCATCATTTGTGCATTAAAAAATCGTAATAAAAAGTATTATCTTCATAAACTGATATTGTACTCCTTTGTTAGCAACCAAAAAGACAATATCATGACCCAACTACTAAACAATGCATCTTGTCACTATTTTCTAGATATTGGCTTGGCAGACTCAAAGATTGCTTAAGGAGTCACATGGATGAATAAATATAATAAAAAATGTAGAATGTAAATCATAATAATTGATAGCCAATTGCAACTTACGAGAATATACCTTCTTATAGCATGGGTATACGCGATGAAAAGCTTGATATAAGGTTACTCTATATAGCACTTCATCAAAACATAACAATGGTTAAACAAAGAGCCAAAAGGAAAATGTCAGCATGTTGTCCAAAGTACATTCTAAACTGCAGTGTGAACATAATCTATGGATGAAGAGTGAAGAAAATCAAGTAAAAGGCTTGAACCAAAAGCTATGTTCTTTCTTTCTGTTCAATTTTGCAAAGTAGAGAATTGTATCATACAAGATAAACAATTCAAGCAAAGATAGCAATTTCAGAAGACAATACCATGTTCAGGTTTTGCGATATGTAAAACCTTCCCCCTCGCTTACCTATTTCAAGTCAGTGTGCTTGCCTTTTCTAAAAACAGAGCAAGGTTTGTAGTAAAATTCTGAACAAGATGGTCAAAAATTGCTCGAACTCCATCCTTTAAAATGGCAAGCTTATTTTGGTATGCATCTGCAAGGAAGACAAAACCTGAGCACGATTCAATTTCTATCTCAAACTAAATAATAATATTTAGTTGCCCGCCCAATCACTAAGAACATTAAGTTGTGCAATCCGCATGTAAACTAAGACCAAATAACTCGCGGGAAAAGAAAGAAAAAATGCAGATGATTTTGTAGATTCCCTGGTGAAGAATCTAGGTAAACATAAGGAGGCTCACATCCTTCTGAAATAGTGAATTCGTCTTATATCAGAAGCTGTCAAGAAAGGAATTAATGTGAGTTGGATGACTTAAAGAAGTAAATTACCGTGCATGCCAGCTCGAATATAGTTTATGCAATACAGTTTGAAAAGATGTTTGATTTTGGTACAAATTTCAAGAGATGAAAATAGAAATTAAAATGAGAAATTAATAAATAAAATAAATAAGATAAATGCATCGGTGTTTAGTCAACATTGTTTGACAACTTATTCTTGAGGAATTAATATGGTATTGCATGACTTCTTAAAGAATATAACTATCCTTCGTTGTCCATGCCAGCTTTGAATGTAATTTCTGCAGAACAATCATGAAATATGTTTGGTTTTTGTACTAATTTCAAGAGATGAAGAGAGAAAACAAAAATGGGCAATGAATACATAAAAAATACGAGAAACACTTAGATGTTTTGTAAACACATTGTTACACAACTGATTCTTGAATTTTCTTGATGTGGTTTCCCACATAGGTAAACGCACAGAACACTTGGCATCCATTCCTTTGACCGCATTGATGTATTCCATGTTCCAACCTCTCTGTTAAACTAAACCAAAATTTCTGTTATTGACTTTCTGCTCAATTTTGTAAAAGAGAAATAATCGATTAAAAATTTATCACCAACATACAATTCCATCACACATAAAAAATAAGAGACATGCAAGTTTATTTGGAATTCCTATGACAAGTAGGAAAAAAATTGTACACATACTATGGAACTCACATGATTGAGTCGATTGTATCTATGATCAGTGCCGGGGAGTTCTATATCTCAAAGCTCTCACGTAGCAGAGATATTCTAGTTCCTAACGTACAAGTGATTATGTCATGCAGCCATGTCTTGTGGGATTTTTGTGTTTTGGCCTGAAGTATATATATTGGGTAAGGGGGAAACACGAGTTGTACATGTAGCCAGCGTCGAGCAAGTGCAGCAGGGCGACAACAATGTTGGACCGCAGCGCACATGGAGATACTGAGTTCGGCGGTGGCGCCGACGAACGATATGACTAGTCATGGTGGGCTCCGCTGTTCGAGGTTGAGGTCGGGGGTGTGCTGCCGTTCGAGGTCCATGTCGATGGAGCGCAATGACCTGCTAGACGAGGAGGAAGAGATTGAGGTAGGGGAAACGGGGACGGAGGCTTAAATCGGTGATAGTAGAGCAAAGCGGAGCATATCCTCGTTCTTGCCGAGGGTTGGCCTCTCGTACTAACATGTCGCCCTTGAGCTTGAGGCATGTGGCGCACATTGGTGCCATGAATGGCTACCACGAACTAATGCTTCAACACCGGCGGGCCATCTTCTGTCGTCACTCAATAGTCGCTTGCAATCCCATCTCCCTGCCGCATCAGCTGCCTCCGTCCCGCATCCATCCGTCGGACCCGCCCCACTGCGCATCAGACGGTCTCTCATACACATCGCTAACCCTAGCCGCCACACGCAGAAGTGGCTTGGGGGAGGAGGAGAAACAATGACGAGGAAGAGCAGACGTCGCACATCTTCTGTGATTTCTCGATGGGCCGTGCTTCCCCAACCACTGCAACAAGGGCCGCCTGGCCCAATCAACCAGAGATCTCCGATTTTTGCACCGGAGTAGCCTCCCACGGACAGCTAGCCCACGCGATTAATTACGTGTTTACACAAGACATCAGACGGCTAAAAACGACCAGAAACTGAGATCCGACGCCCAAAACCCCTAATGGCCTGAGAAGGCTCGGATGATGCCCAGTTTTACTGTTCTTAATAAGTGGAACATGTTTTGACTGAATTCAAACCTAATACTTCGAATAGTAGAGCGGACATAGCAATATTTTTTTTCTTTCAAAAATACAAGTATACTTATCATTTTATAAAAGATAAAATTGTAAATACGACAAGACTAACACTCGTTACGAACAACAAAGATAGCACAAACATCACACACATACAAGTCCAGAAACAACCACCAACAATCATACAATACTACAAAGCACAAGGGTGTGCCCTAACAGACAACAACACCGCGTCTCGACCCACGCTGGACACCCCTAAAGATCAGCTGCTCCCACAAAACTTCGCTAGTCGAAGCACCATCCACCTTGAATGCAGAAGAGGAGGTAGCAGGTAAATGGCAGGACTTGCTCGTGGACGGAGGAGCAATACTACCCAAGTGCGAAACCACCGTAGTTCGTGTTAGCCATTAGTTTTGACCCCCGGTTCCAGATTGTTATCGTTAGTGGAAGGAAACCCTCCCGTTCCAATCTTGTGTTCGTGCATCCAAGAGGCCCATCATATCTTAATGGCTAATCATCAGCCGTGAGCTATATAAGCGAGCAGAGCACGGCAGGGCAGGGCACAGCACCGAGCAATTGCCTTGCAACTTGCAAGCAACCGAGCCGAGTGGATCGGAAGAAGCACTAGCTGCGAAATGAGGAGCCGCCTCTTCCACTGTTCCTTTCTCCTCGTGCTGTGCTTCCTCTCCCGAAGCTCGGCGGCTATGGCTGCTCCCCGTCTCCCCGTCCGGGCGGTGAACCTCGGTGGGTGGCTGGTGACGGAGGGCTGGATCCTGCCGTCCCTCTTCGACGGCATCCCCAACAACGATCTTCTGGTAACTAACGTCGCAGTCGCAGCTTTGCACATGCATGCCGCCATGGCTCTCTGTTTCTAGTTTCTTGACCGATCAGCACACGCGGATGTACGTACGTACAGGACGGCACGCAGCTGCAGTTCAAGTCGGTGACGCAGAACGCCTACATGGCCGCTGAGAATGGCGGCGGCGCGGCGCTGGTGGCGAACCGGCCTCAGGCGTCTGGCTGGGAGACATTCAAGATGTGGCGGATCAACGAGGTGACATTCAACTTCAAAGTGTTCGGCAACCAGTTCGTGGGCGTCCAGAGCGACGGCTCGCTTGTCGCGACGGCGGCGACGCCGGGGCGGTCGGAGACGTTCCGGTTGGTCCGCAGCCCCGGCGACCAGTACAGGATGCGGATCATGGCGCCCAACGGGCTCTTCTTGCAGGTAATAAAGATAATACCGTATTATTCATACGAAATACTGCATATGTTGGGCAGCTCTGCACTACTCGTACTACTGTACTATATTTGCCAACTGGGCAACAAGTGTCTGCTAGCAAGTTGCATGTGCGTTCAAAAACGATACTCCGTTATTCAGCACGAGTCTCCAACAAGGAAAAAAATAGCACGCTAAAACGCCGCTAGCGTGCTAATAACGCATTTGAAAACTAAATGCTACGTTATGCATATTTCACTCGCTACGGCGCTATTCGCGCTAAATACGACAATTTCGTGCTATATCGCGTATCGGCGCTATTCTTTCGACGCGACGTTATTTTTTTCAAAAGAATTTTTCATCAGCCCACTATTCTTTTGGCCTTTGCGGCCCAGTAACCCTAACCAGTGGCGACCAAACCTATAGCAACGACCAGACCTACCGACCGAACCCTAAATCCCTAACCAAACTTACCGCGCGACGGTGGCAGCGGCAGCCGCCGGTGCTTCGCCAAATCTTGATGTATGAACTATTGAACTCTGAACAATGCTATATGCTTATATCTGGACCATGCTTTGCTATATGAACAATGGTTTAGCTTTGGTTTTAGCTGTTGAAATCTGTCATTTGTGTTGCTATATGCTGAAATCTAAACAATGTTTCGTGACACGCTATTTTGCAAAATAGCGTGCTATTAGCACGCTATTTCGTTCATAGCATTTTTTTAAAGGTTGCGCTATTTCAAATAACGTGTTATTTTTTTCCTTGGTCTCCAATGTTGACTAGTTTGTTAAATTCTGTTGATGGCAGGCAAACAAAGATAGCTCGTTGACGGCGGACTATGGCAAAAGCACAAGCTGGGGCGACGACGACCCGTCGGTGTTTGCGGTGACCAGAGTTTCGGGGCTCCAAGGGGAGTACCAAATCTGCAACGGCTATGGGACGGCAAAGGCTACACCAATTCTCAGGGTAAATACATTCAATATTACTGGCCCACTCCACTTGTCGATCCTATTGTTCTAATTCAGAACTACATATATAAAGGCCAGTGCTCTGCGGGCCGCATGATCCGCTAACTGTCGCGCGTCCGCACCGTTAGATCTCCATACAACATTTTTTTCTTGATGCAGCAAAATTTCGACGCGGTGCAGCAATTTTCGTCAACGGTTGCAAAAAAAAAATTTGTAGCAAAAAAATATCTACGTGATCGTAGCAAAAAAACGAAGTTGATGGTGCGTGGTAGTAAAAGTTAAATGCAGGTTGTAGCAAATATCTACGTGAACGTGGATTCAACTTTTTTGTTGAACGGTTGCAGCACAAAATGATGCTGGTTGTAGCAAAAATTAACACGGTTGTAGCAAAAGTAAAAAACACCGATTGTAACAAAAAATCCGACGAACTGGAGTTGCAACCAAACGTATATGCAGCTTTTTACTGAACAAATGTAACAAATAAAAAACGCTTGTAGCAAATATGAACGCTGGCTGCAACAAATTTAGACGAAAAAAATTGCATGCCTAATCAGCGCTCAGCGCGGATCGCGTGCGGCCGGTCGAACGGTTCGGCCGGCGCACCGACCAGAAACGTTTCCCATATATAAAGGGAGCAACACTAGTAGACTATGCTTATCAGGCAATGTATGGTGTGAAGATCACTCAATGTCCTCAGTGGTTTCCCTCCTAAATTTATTTTCTTGTGTATTAGGAGTATATCTTTGTCCACTCTTGCACAAGAAAACGAATAAATAGTAGTGCCGATCATTGTGACGCGGATAATTCATATGGCAAAAGATACACTAAGTCTTTGTTGTTCGCAATATAGTAATATTATCTAATTGATTGTGTGTTATTATTATTATTACCATTAGCATTATCATCATCATCATCATTATCATTATTATTACCATTATTACTATTACTATTATTATTATTACTACTACATTTAGCAGTTTGTTTTTCTTGTCTTCAAAAGGTAGATACTTGCAGTTGGCAGGGTTTATAACATAGCTAGAAATAGGTACTATTGTTCTGCCTCTAGAAGTTAGGAATGTGTATCATTCTTGGCACCTCAATTTTATCGAATGTTGCATTGTTTGGCAGAATCACTGGAGCGCGTATATAGTGGAAGATGACTTTAGGTTCATCTCCAAAAGCGGGCTGACCGCAGTGAGAATACCAGTGGGATGGTGGATCGCTAACGACTCCAGACCTCCTGCACCTTACGTTGGAGGTTCACTTAAAACCTTGGACAAGGCATTCAAATGGGCAGAGTAAGCAACCTTCAAAAACTTGTAATCAATTTTTGCTAATGTATGGAATCAACGATCGGCTCAAGTGTTGGAATATTCAGGCAAGGGACTAACCTTGGCATCATCTTGAGCAAATTAAAGCTTTTGTCATCTAATGAAGTTTTGGCTTGGGGTTAATCCTCCTTTTTTTTGAAACATTCGGCTTTATAAATGCTCAATTTGTCTGCATGAACAGAAAGTACAATCTGGACGTCATCATTGACCTACACGCAGCACCTGGGGCGCAAAATCCCTTTGAGCACAGCTCCTCCAAGGACGGCTCGCAAGACTGGGGCACCACTGACACTAGCATTGCGCAAACCGTGCAAGTGATAGATTTTCTTGCATCTAGGTACGCCAAAAGCCCAAGCCTCCTCGGGGTTGAGCTAATGAACGAGCCGTTGGCGCCCGGCGTATCCCTGGAGAGCCTGAAAACATATTATCGTGACGGGTACAACGCTGTAAGGAAGCACTCATCGAAGGCCTATGTGATCATGTCCAACCGACTATCATCCCCGGACTCAACAGAGCTCCTTGAGCTCGCCAGCGGGTTACCCGGATCCGTCATCGACGTGCATTACTATGCGTTGTTCAACAACATGTTCGATACTTTCACCGTGCAGCAGAATATTGATTTCATCAAGACCAACTACTCAAGCGCTCTCAGCACTGTCACGAGGCAAAATGGTCCCCTCACCTTTGTAGGTATGTGTAACTAATCACTTTTGGTTTTGGAACATGGTTTTTTTTATCCCCATTCCTGCAGGACTTTAGTAAAAATATCTCATGTGACATGGATGACATGTTTTCTGTAGGAGAATGGGTGGCTGAGTGGAAGGTGCCCAATGCAGCGAAGCAAGAGTTCCAGATGTTTGCAAATGCACAAATGGATGTGTACGGGAAGGCAACGTTTGGATGGGCCTATTGGACTCTCAAGAATGTGAACAACCACTGGAGTATGGAGTGGATGATCAACAATGGATACATCTCCTTGAAAAGCTAGGATATGTTCTATGTGTCATTACTCTTGAAATAAATTTGTAACGACTGATGAAATAAATTTTGAGAACAATGAACAAATCTAGAAAAAAATGAATTGAGTCGAATAAACTAGTAGTATTCGGCCATTTGCAATACATGTCTCCTATTGTTGAAATACATACCAATTTTTCTCCATAAGCTTAGGCTTGGGTGAACTATTTGGTGCATGTAATTCAATATGGGTTCAGAGTCTTAAGATAATTCCAGCATTATGCTTAACAATCTTTAGTTGCAAGTCATAAAATTGTGTGAACTAGGCAATCTCGACCACAACAAAAATCATGCATGCATATGCACGAACTAGGGAGGGGGGGGGTCTTTGAGTAACTTCTAAAAACAAATTTAACCAAAAAATAAAATTATTGGTAAGAGATATGATCTTGGAAAAACGCATATCTGTTAGCACTCACAATTATCTCCTCTTGATCTCTCCCTCTTTTTTGTCACTCGAAGAAGAACATATGAAGAACTCTGAATTTTTGGGCAGAACACTTAATGCTCCTTTTTCCTCTTTCTTTTCTTTCTCAATAGAAATTAAATGTGTTCTTTTTTTAGGCAAACTCTCAAAGCATTTATTCAACCGTCAGATAGTTTACGGGACGAATAAAAGATCTCCAGGGTGGCCGAACCAGACATGGCGGACGGTCCCTAGTGATAATGCATGCTTTGCTAGTTTGTGGGCCTCGATATTCGAGGTTCTAAACTCATGAAGAAAATTACACGAAATAAAAGACCTAGATGACTCCTTGATCTCAAGAACAACTGCCCCGTATGACGCCGAGGTTCCCCTTTTGATTGCCTCAACAACCCTCTTGCAATCCGATGCAACCGAAATTCTATGTATGTATAGATCATTTGCTAAAGCCATAGCCTCTCTGATTGCTAGCACTTCTAGGGTCTGAGAATCATCTATATTCCTGAAAAGGACGGAGGATGCACCTTGGAAATAGCCTGCCTCGTCGCGACATATCGTGCAACTATCCCCCGGCCTCCCCTTCGCATCACTTCAGCATCAGTATTGATCTTGTAGTGGTTCTCCGTTGGTGGAATCCACCCGGTCGTTCGGGACGTAGAGGATGGGGTTGCATTCATAGGTGGTTTAGCTAGACCTTAGAGGTCCGAAATAAACCTGCCAATAAAAGAGTGAGTTGCATATGGTGTTTGCAGAATTCCATCATGAATAATCTTTCTTCTTGCATGCCAGATTGCCCATAACGTCCTGATCATTAGGGCAAACTCCTACAGCGGAAGAAAGTCGCTCATAGCAAACAACCAGCGCTTGTCATCCTCGTCTTTGTTCATGCACATGTGTTGGACAAGTTCAGCAGTAGATAGCGCCCAAACACTTCGTGACAGCGTACAATCAAGAAGCGCATGTCTCCAACTGTCCTCAGCTCCACGCACCGCACATACATGAGTGGGGGACATATTTCGGTGGTGTAGAACATCATTTGATGGGAGCGAATGTTGAGCCAATCTCCAGGCAAAAATCTTCAGTTTAGAAGGAACCTGTAGTTTCCAGACCGACACCCATCCCCGACGCTCATTGACTGAGCTCGATGGTTCATTAGCTCCTTCGATCCAATCCTCCCTGCTCATCTTCATTTGAAATATAAGGTTATAAGCTGATCTGACATAGAAGATCCCCCTCGAGTCCTTAGACCAAGCCCAGAAATCCTCCTCTTGGCGCATACAGATGGGGATTTTCAGTATGGATTCCACATCAATCGGTAGGAAAACCTGGCGTACCAATTCCTCCCTCCATTCAGCTCCTATCAGGTCTATCAGTTCAACCACAATTTGTTGTGGGTTAGCAATTAAGGAGGTAACTGGTTTGAGCATACCATCTCTAGGAATCCAGTTTTGTTCCCAGATTTTTGTTGTATCTCCATTCCTCAAAGGACGTGGATGTCGCCTAGAGGGGGGGTGAATAGGCGCTTTAAAATAATTACGGTTTAGGCTTGAACAAATGCAGAATAAAACTAACGTTTAATTTCTCAAGCACAAAACCTAAAACAACTAGGCTCACCTATGTGCACCAACAACTTATGCTAAGCAAGATAAACAACTAAGTGATAGCAAGATATATGACAATAAACAATATGGCTATCACAAAGTTAAGTGCATAAGTAAAGGGTTCGGGTAAGAGCTAACCGAGGCACGCGGAGACGATGATGTATCCCGAAGTTCACACCCTTGCAGATGCTAATCTCCGTTGGAGCGGTGTGGAGGCACAATGCTCCCAAGATGCCACTAAGACCACCGTAATCTCCTCACGCCCTCGCACAATGCAAGATGTCGTGATTCCACTAAGGGACCCTTGAAGGACGGTCACCGAACTCGTACAAATGGCAAACCTTGGGGGCGGTCACCGGTACCCGTACAAAATGCTCGGGGCAATCTCCACAACCTAATTGGAGACCCCGACGCTTGCCCGGAGCTTTACATCATAATGATTGAGCTCCGTGACACCACCAAGCTTCTAGGACGCCAAAGCATCCACGAAGAACAATATGTAGGGTACTAAGTACCAAAGGTAATAAGCTTCTCAACTTCTCACTTCCACGTATCACCATGGAGAACTCAAACCGATGCAACTAATGCAATGGCAAGAACACACGAAGTGGTCAAGTCCCTCACAATCAAAACCCTCCACAACAACAAAAGCTATGGAGAAATATGAGAGGAAGAACAAAGAGCTCACAAAGAACTCCAAGATCTAGATCCAAGGGGTTCCCCTCACATAGAGGAGAAAGTGATTGGTGGATATGTGGATCTAGATCTCCTCTCTCTTTTCCCTCAAGAACAAGCAAGAATCATTGGAGGGATTGAGAGTTAGCAAGCTCTAAGAAGGTCAACAATGGGGAAGAACACGAGCTCAACGGATAGATAAGTACAAGGGGGAAGAAGACCCTCTTTGTATAGTGGGGGGAAGGAATCAGACTGTTACCCCCACATACAGCCCGAGCCCAGTGGTACTACCGCCGACCCTCTAGCGGTACTACCGTTGGCTACAGCGGTACTACCGCCGACCCTCTACCGCTGGCTGCAGCGGTACTACCGCTGAGCCCATGGTAGCGCAAAGATACTACCGGGCCAACCACCGCCAAGAAACTCTTCGCAAAAAGTCCGACGAAGTACAGTCGCAAAGATGACGCTACTAAAGTCCTGGAGCGGTACTAGCGCTGACCAGGGGCGGTACTACCATTGGGCTAGTGGTACTAACGCCAGCTCTAGCGGTACTACCACTGAAACAGCCATAACTTTCGCATACGAGCTCCGAATCGAGCAAACCCAAGCTTGTTGGAAATCTTAAGACCATGCAGATATGAAAATGCCAATGATATAGCGATGTGAGTACTCTATGAATGAAGAACCGGCAAAAACTCCAACATCAAAAACATCATAGTAGATGCTTATGGACTCCGTTTTCGATGAACTCGAGCTTGTCATGAAGATGACCATAAGCTCTAAAACTCACAAAGAGAAACACCAAATAATAACCAAGAAGTATGATGCAAGGATGGAAATGGTTTGAGCTCTGAATGAACGATACGATCGAGCTACTCACTTGAGAGCCCCCTTGACAGAATGGCAATCTATCCTAAAACAGAAAACCTATCAAGGGCAAACCTATACCTTGCACCTCGCCCTCTTGAGCTAGATGATGATGATCTTGGCTTCCTCAAGATGGACCACCTTTCTTGATTGCGTTGGCTTGATGAAGACTAGTTGATTGCTCCCCCATACTCACTATGGGTGAGCCACTCTTCAGCATATCTGCACAAGTCCATTGCCACCACAATGGACGACAAGCTTCAAGCATGATATATTCGTGCTGATCCACTTAAACTTACACACCGCAATCTTGATGACGATCACCACTTGACGTCATCTGTCATGGGTTGTATGAGATCTTCCTTTTGACGCAAGCCCATGGAAACACACCTAACCCCCACATAGAACTCTCACAAAGACCATGGGTTAGTACACAAACACGTAATGGACAATGCTTACCATACCCCAAACCTCCTGCACCTTACGTAGTGGATCGCTAGCGACCCCAAACCTTCTGCACCTTACGTTGGAGGTTCACTTAAAACCTTACATATATACGCACGCAGTTTGCTTCCGTTTCAATCATCCAAAACTGAACCAGAACACACATTTTGCTCCGGGTTTTTTTTCAGACTTGATGATGAATCAAAATGTCAGGCCATCCAAAAGGAACCATCAAAACGTACACATTGCAGGTGATATTCAAATGTATGGGGTAGGTGGGGGAGAGGGGAAGCTCACCACATTGGCACTGGGTGGGATGTTTGCTTGCTCCTACACCTCACCTACGCATACACATGGCGGGTCCTCTCATTATTATTACTATTATTATTATTATTTTTATTACCACAAACAACAAATCTTGCAACCAAATCCCTAACAATTTGCAGCCAACCCCATAAAGTTTTTGTTTTCTTACAAACAAGACCATTTTTTTGCGGAACATCACCAAAGCAGTAACAACTTTTAAAAGTAACAACCCGAAAGGAGTAACAGATCTACTCTAGAGTGCAACCAGAAAATAAAAGTAACATGCCCACATTAGGCGGCACATCACCAAAGCACATCACCAAAGGAGTACTTTGAACAGTTTATAACAGCACATCAGTTTATGGCAAGCCAACCAAACTACTTCTTGGTTTTTCTCCTTTTTTTCTTTTTCCCATCTTCATCATTTTGCACTATGCCGTCAATCACTTCAGGCAGCTCCACGGTATTACTCTCATGGAGAAGAAGGTGTACCAGTTTTGCTGCCTTGTATCGATTAGTCCTCTCCTACAAATTGTCACATGAAACAACTATGACTCCAGAAGGATAATGTACAGTTGAAGAAAAAAATAACATCGATGTAAAGAGGGGAATGCACTAACCAGCGTCTTCAGCTCCGTGGCGTGATGAGATCCATTGTACCGCTTAAGGACAAGCATAGATGCTAAACAACTGGATTTTAACTTGGCACTGACAGAAGTAAATGACACCCTTATTTTGGCGATTTTAGAAAATGGCGAGATACAGCCTTGTTGCACAAAGGCTTTGCCCAGCTGGTCCGCGAATATTTTAGCAAGGTTTTCAATCACTTTAGCATGTTTCGATCCGCTGCAGTGCACCACAGAGATCTGGTCTTTCATCCTAACATCGACAAAATATACAAACCATCCTTGCTGGTGAATGGTAGGAGAAGATACCTGCAAAAATTAACATGTATTAGAATGTTCATTGTATTATCGTTAGAATTTTGCACCACTTACGAAAATCTGCTCTATTTGCTTTGGTTTTCCCGGTCTGATTCCCTCATCACGTCTGATTCCCTGATCAGCAAGCACTTCCGCAAAACTTTCGAGAACTCCATCGCTGGACTGCACCATGGATAACTTTATCAACAGATCTCAGGACTTGTTCATGGATAACTTTATCAACATAAAAACTTACCAAGTCTTGTGGAGGGATAATTATTCTGCGTTTTATGTAGCCGTTACTCTTATCGTCATCCTTGAGGCATTTGACAAATGCATTGACAATGCCCAGGCCATTGTCACCTTCCTCAAAGAACTTTACAAGTTCGACCCCCTTGATGCTAGTCCCACACACATTCAACAGCTTAATCTCATTGTTTCACGGATTAAAAACATGAAATGAATATCAGTCAATTAATCAATTAAAACAACTCTCGACAATAAACTTGTTAGTATAAATATCCACAAACTTACCATTGTGTTTTGACTAATTTGTAGGCCTCATCACAACTGATAGAAGACAAGAGTTCACGTTCGTCAAAAGTAACGACATCATTAAACTTGCTAGCAGGAAGAACCATCCTCTTGCCTGGTCTCAGAAGGGGTGTCTTTGCTGATGATAAATTGGGGGATTGTGTGCTCTCTTCTAGGTCAAGATCAGGGTTGTCCTGTGTTCTCTCTTCTAGGTGATGGGCTTGAGGTGTGCTCTCTTCCTGCTCAAGAACGAGGTTGTTGTCCTGCGCGGTCTCTTCCTGGTGAGGAATGTCCTGTGTTCTCTCTTCCAGGTGATGGGCTTGAGGTGTGCTCTCTTCCTGCTCAAGAACGTGGTTGTTGTCCTGCCTGGTCTCTTCCTGCTCAAAAACGGGGTTGTTGTCCTGCCTAGTCTCTTCCAGGTGAGGAACAGTGTTGTCCTGGTTACTGACAACATCTACAACATTCATGCTTTCATGAGGTTCGTTCTGAGAGACAACACCCATCATCTCTTCCTGTCAACTGACATGAGGTTTGGGGTCTTCCGCATTTTGGTGGTCATCATGAGGTTCGTTCTGACAGACATGAGGTTTGGGTCTTCCACATTTTGGTGGTCATCTTCGGGGTTGTCCTGTGTGATCTCTTCCTGGCAAGGAACGGGCTGGTTACTGCCTGTATCTTGATCGCCCCCTGTATTTTATTCTTCCAGGTGATGGGCATGAGGTGTGATCTCTTCCAGACGAGGAACGGAGTTGTCCTGGTTACTGCCTGGATCAAAATTCATCCTCTCTTCCTGGCCACTGACCTGAGATTCGACCTGGTTCTTCTCTGTCTCTTCCATCCTCTCTTCCCGTGCATCTTGGACATGAGGTTCGTCATGAGATTCGTCCATGCTCGTTTCCTGGTGACTGAGAAAACCCTCCTCATTATCCTCATCCTCCTCCTCCTCCTCCTCGGCATTGAAGGTTTCTCGTGTTCAAATTGTGACGGAGGAGACTGATAGAAAGATCCTTGCGGAACTTCAACACCTTTTCCTGCATTTTTCAGGCATAAATCATTTGTTTCAGATTTTGAATATAACAAAACTTAAAAAAACAAGGCTCAATGTTTACCTTATCGATGTTATATACCGCCATCTGCTCTAGCCTTGGATATATAATAAAACATAAAATCCACAATCACGACTGCAATAATTTAATTGCAATAATCAGCGCTACAAAAGGTGGTAAACACAGACTACGGTTTGTGTCATCCACTTACTTATTCTTTTGAGTTTCAACCTTTGGAAACTCTACAGGATAATAAAAAATGTTGATGTTATGTTTAGCGCTTAAATATGATTCCACCTTAGTCAACACATCATATGTCATGTCTTGATGTGTCCCTGGACAGGAGTCCAGGATATATTTCTTTTTTGCCGTAATAGAAACGGCAGCCATCAAGACGTGGCACATGATATGTTGACTAAGCTGTAATCATATTTAAGCGTTAAACATAACATCAACATTTCTGATTATCCTGTAGAGTTTCCAAAGGTTGAACCTCAAAAGAATAAGTAAGTGGATGAATCAAACCGTAGTCTGTGTTTACCACCTTTTCTAGCGCTGATTATTGCAATTAAATTATTGCAGTCGTGATTGTGGATTTCATGTTTTATTATATATCCAAGGCTAGAGCAGATGGCGGTATATAACATCGATAAGGTAAACATTGAGCCTTGTTTTTTTAAGTTTTGTTATATTCAAAATCTGAAACAAACGATTTATGCTTAAAAAATGCAGGAAAAGGTGTTGAAGTTCCGCAAGGAGCTTTCTATCAGTCTCCTCCGTCACAATTTGAACACGAGAAACCTTCAATGCCGAGCAGCCAAGGAGGAGGAGGATGATGAGGATGAAGATGATGAGGATGATGAGGAGGGTTTTCTCAGTCACCAGGAAACGAGCATGGACAAATCTCATGACAAATCTTATGTCCAAGATGCACGGGAAGAGAGGATGGAAGAGACAGAGAACAACCAGGTCAAACCTCAAGTCAGTGGCCAGGAAGAGAGGATGGATTTTCATCTAGGCAGTAACCAGGACAACTCCGTTCCTCACTTGGAAGAAATCACACCTCATGCCCATCACCTGGAAGAGCAAAATGCAGGGGATGGTCAAGATACAGGGGGTGGTCAAGATACAGGCAGTAACCAACCCGTTTCTTGCCAGGAAGAGATCACACAGGACAACCCCAAAAATGACCACCAAAATGTGGAAGACCCCAAACCTCATGTCTCTCAGAACGAACCTCATTATGACCACCAAAATGCGGAAGACCCCAAACCTCATGTCAGTTGCCAAGAAGAGATCATGGATGTTGTCTCTCAGAACAAACCTCGTGAGAACATGGATGTTGTAGATGTTGTCAGTAACCAGGACAACACTGTTCCTCATGAGAAAGAGACCAGGCAGGACAACAACCCCGTTCTTGAGCAGGAAGAGAGCACACCTCAAGTCCATCACCTGGAAGAGAGAGCACAGGACATTTCTCACCAGGAAGAGACCGCGCAGAATAACAACCCCGTTCTTGAGCAAGAAGAGAACACACCTCAAGCCCATCAACTGGAAGAGAGAACACAGGACAACCCTGATCTTGACCTGGAAGAGAGCACACAATCCCCCAATTCATCATCAGCAAAGACACCACTTCTGAGACCAGGCAAGAGGATGGTTCTTCCTGCTAGCAAGTTTAATGATGTCGTTACTTTTGACGAACGTGAACTCTTGTCTTCTATCAGTTATGATGAGGTCTACAAATTAGTGAAAGCACAATGGTAAGTTTGTGGATATTTATACTAACAAGTTTATTGTTGAGAGTTGTTTTAATTGATTAACTGACTGATATTCATTTCATGTTTTTAATCCGTTGACTAGATTGTAAATCTCCCCAACGCGTTGAACGCAAGTTAGGGCAAGCATTGCATGCCATTACAAGAATTGCTCTGCACATATGAAGAGGTCAATTTACACATAAAGGAAATAGAAGCTCAACGTCTTCCCTCGTGCAATAGAGGGCAGCTACCTCTTTTGGCATTGTACCTCGTGCAATTGATGGATCCTTAAAAAATGAGTGTAGTTTGATACCGTCAAGATAGGACAAGCTAGTCTCTTATTAATTCTTGTGCATATACGACCGCAAAAAAAAAAGATGACAAATGAAAGAAAGACACATTAAGAAGCTTGTTTCAGAAGGCTACTGCAATTGTAATAAATCTGAAGAAATCCTGGAAGGTGAAAGCATTGCGTACACAAGTGCAGTGTAGACATGTAAAATTACTAAAGGTATTTTAATAAACCATAATGAAGGATCAAAGTGATTAGATTTTTGCTTGTAGCTATGTTATATTGTTGTACAAGTTTTTGCGACCTTCCTACTGTCAACCCAGAACGTCTTTAATTATGCAGCATCATGCGCATACGAAAAAGGCAATATGAGCATTGGATGTTTATTTTGAATAGCAGTTCGAGCTCAGATACGCCTACACTCTACAACAATCCCAGTTGATTATATATTTGCTGGAATTATCATTGATCCATTGAAATTCTGTTTTTTCGACTCATTATTAAATGTATTGGCTGAAATAGGCTGGCTTGACTGCCATGCAATCTCTCCGCCTCTGCTTTTATTTATACGAAGCTTTCTACATCAAAGAATAGTAACACTCAATTGATATTATGACAGTGTCGTCGTCTGAACTCCTGTACATACATATTTACAGAGTCCTGAGTAAATTCTTAATACTTGAAAAAAGAGGCATAAGAAAAGCAACGTGTTTGGCTGTAAGTAGTTGTTCTTATTTGGTTTTGTAAGTTTCTGGAATTGAAGAATTTGCATGGGCGAAATGAAACCAGACCTGAAATACGTACCTCTGAAGGCTGCTCGCAAATCGGGAACCAAAGTTGTTGCCATCTTCTTCTGTTGGAAGCAAGATGAGATTTAACTGGAAGTAGTGAAACTACTCATGCCACAAGATTTGGTTAGGAGAAGGTTAGATCAAGAAAGAAGGCCCTTACAGGCAAGGGATACTAGCCATCTTGATGCGCGCCCGGCTGGCCGATCCGTGCGGCGTCGGATCATCTCATGGTGCCGTGCTAGCCATGCACTCCATCACCAGAATTCTAGCTGCTGACGTACTTGTTAGAGATGATCTGAGGTGGTTGTGGAGAAAGGAGGAGCAAGGTGGGTGCGCAAAGCCATAAATAGAGGCAGAGTGATGAGCTGGGGATGCGGGAAGTCGTTGGATGGGAGAGGGATCCGCGTGAGAGAAGGGACGGCCGAAGCCGAATGGATCGCTCGTGGATGAGATGGGGCAATTAAAAGGTGCATTGGTTTTGGGAGTGCCTGGAAACAAGGAGGAAGCCTGCTAATAGGTTGTTTCGGGACGAGAGAATTGTGGATGGAACAAGATTGATTTGGGTTGACTAAATACACACTACTTCCTTAATTCTCGTCCGATTGACTCAAGTAATGGCAGGCCGACGATTCATATTCCAAGGGGGGTGGTACGTATTATCATGTTATACACATGATCGATGCCCCGGACCAGTTGAACACCTGATGCTTGTATTGTACGTATCAATTTACATTTTCTTTTTTTTGAGGGATTTGCATCAGGTTACTTTTTCTTGAACAATACTTGTGTTAGTAGATGAACATGTTTGTTTCGTTTAATTAGGATCGTTCCGACTCAAGTTTCCTTCTTTCTTTCATACTCCAGCAGATCTGATTTGATTCTTTCTTTCATACTCCAGCAGCTTTGATTTGATCCTTTCTTTCATACTCCAGCAGATTCGATTTGACTAGGCGGTGGCATGCAGCTAATTAAAAACACGCAAACTTTGTTTTGACTAAAATAAATTCATTCCATCATATTATTTTACCACTTCTTTCACTCGATTACGAATCAAGATTCTGTTTCTGACTAGAATAGATGGTGGCATGCACATCATCAGCTAATTAAAACTAACCAAACTTTCACAGATACCAGTATTTTTCAATAGAATAGGAATAGATTCCAGTGAAACAGCTTTTCACCAGACTATATTTTGCACACTTTAACAGCAAGACATGAAGCAAGCATCCTTCCGCTAGTTCAACAGACATGCTCCTACATGGTAAATCCAACTTGGGACTGCAAATTCCACACCTCTAAACATCGTCGGCTTCAATACCAGTTTTCCTTCTTTACATAAATGGCATATTTTCATCGATTGATGCCCGGTCTATGAAAAGACCAAAGGTTCAGTGCACAAATAATAAAAGCCTGCGATTACAAGATCACCACATTACAAGCCATGCTTAGAGCAACAAGGGAACTAACTACACGTTTACAGAGCACTGCTGCAAATAGATTCTCATTTTGCTCAGCATCTTCTGAAGAAAATCAATTTGAAACCCTCCCAGCATCCATCCATCCATACATCCTCTGGGCTTTCACAAATGCAAGGCCATTAATAGGGACCATTCCTCTTCATCAGCTGAGCCAGCTCCACAAGGCAACTTATCCAAGAACATCAAATATCTACGGCAAATGGAAAGGCATCCACCCCAGCCAGGCCCTACGGCGTACATCTTTCATTTCCTCCCAACAAGTAGGACATCATTCTTCCGCACAAAAATAAAAACAAGCAGTACATCATTGGGCATCTTTCATTTCCTCCCAACAAGTAGGACATCCACGGTGCAGCAAAAACAAGTTTAACCTGCTGCTCATTGTCTCCTTGTACAAATTGAGCATCTCCTTGTACAAGTTTAACCTGCTGCTCATTGTCTCCTTGTACATATTTTACGATTTTGTACATCAACGGAGCAGCCGTACAAGCACAAACAACTTCATGTGCATAGCAACAGGAGCATGGGGTGCTCCAGCAACATCGGTCAGCCATGCTGAAACCCCGGCCACCTGCTGCACAACAAGATCATGAACAAGTCAGGCATACCATCCATGTAGTGTGCAAACAACAGATATAGTATCCATGTAGTCTGCACAAGTGAAGTTTACAGCTTATCAAGTGATTAGATGGATATACTCGATGTATCACCGCCATAAACCCTAACTCCGGTGAAAACCCTAACTCCGGTGGGCGGCGGCGGCGTCCTTGACGTCGTGACCTTCCTGAAGGCGTCGCCTTGAGGGCTGAGTGGTGGTGGGCACTGTGTGGGTCTTGAGCGGTTGCTGGTGGTGGGCACTGCTTCGGGGGAAACCCTAGGATCTGGTCTTCCAGATCAGACGATAGCGGTACTGCGGTGCCGTTTCTCTATTGGGAGCATCGTTTGTGAAGCAGCGCTGGCAGACTGAGGCAGGAGGTGGAGCGACTTCGTCTGGCACGGAATTTCGGTGGAGCTGTCAAGTCATGCCTGGCCGACAGGTGCTACGCTGAGTCATGCCTGGTTGGCAGGTGCTACGCACGACAAATCTCCCGGAGTCTTCGCATCTGGACGGATGAGCGCAGGACGGTGGCGCCGTTGGGCGCCGTGGTGGCGTCAACGGATGATTGGACTGGCAAGGATGATGCGGATCTCTTTCCTGAAGATGGTTCAGTGGTTCGAGGATGATGGCGGCTGGTAAAACGTGTGCGTGAGGTGTGCGTTTTAGGTGTGCTGCACCGAGTGTTATTCCCGATACGTTATGTGGATGGATTGGAAACAACATCGGTCTTAGATATGTGGAGTGAGAGCACTCCACATTATCGAGTTTGTAGGTGTGAGTGGTGGCTTTGGATGGATTGATGTATACTCTTGTTAGACCTTTGTGGAATAATTAATAAGATGGCTGCATGCATCGATTGATGCAGAGGCCGGGGGTTTAACCTCCTTCTCTAAAAAAAAAAATCACCACCATAGACCAAGAAAGGTATATGTATTAAGGTGCTGCTGCTAGTTACCACCAGAAGATTTGTAGCAGATCAACTACAGATTCATGGCAGGAAGGAGCTAACAGAGTATAGTTATCCATCAATGCAAACAATTAAGGAAAATAGTATAGAATGTCAGCATATTTCGGTTCCTAACGAAGATTGCAAAATTTCTTCCATTAATACGTCAATTCTCCAAACAGAGTATATACTACAGTTACAGGCAACCCAGCAAATAGAAATTTATGGAATGTGGCACACGAGCTTTACAGGTCTTGCGGTAGAAAGGGAATTTTTATCAGATCACTACGCATACAATGGCATTACAAATATCATATCAGGGGAGGATCCTCGCATTAGCGCAATGGCCTAACTTCAACAGCAAAATCATCACGTTCACAAGATTGTGGTGACCAGAGGACCACCACCAAATGTCGCATGACCACATAACCCCCACCCTAAATCATTGGCTCAATGGCCATACCATACTAAAGGCGCATGGAGAGAGAAGGGAGGCTAGGGACTCACCAGAACCGACACATTATCTGGATTAGCTTGACAACCGACTACACATGGCTTATATCAACCTCACTCCCTCTGTCTGAGACTTCCGGGGTTGTTTCCCCCCTTTAGCTCCTGTCATATTCAAAGAAACAGCCTCGTCAGCTCTCTCTCCCTCTCTCTCTCTCTCTCTCTCTCTCTAAAGAACACAATAAAATACAGACAAAATAAAAGCTATGTTCGGGGTAAATCAACACGACTACTTCATCGACAACGGCGGGTGGCGGCCCGGAGAGCCGATGCTGGATCGTCGCGCTGGAGGTGAACGCATGGTGCTCTGAATGTGTTTTGGGATGTTAGTGTTACCATGTTGCTCGGTACTAGCGTACTGCTGCTCAGTTAACTACTCTACTTCGTTAAGTGGGAATCCCACTTATTCCGACTTAATCTAGGTTAGTTTTGTTGGGATGCCCACTTTTTTAACATCAAACCGTATGGGGACCAGGTGGATTGTGGTGGGACTCCCACCTACAGTCCCACCCGCAGCCTGAATTGCAAGAAAAGTACATGTAGAGGCACAAACTTCTTCGCCTCAGTAATATAGAAACCCTTAGAATAACAAAGAATATACTGAAATATAACAATATGCATCTTTGCCTTGTTGATGAAGAAAGACACCAAGGCAACAGATCCAGACAATATGCAATATGTGTGTAGGGTATAGTGTCTAGTACTATCTACAATGGTGATCGGTATAGTAGAATAACTAGCGATATGTTCAAATTTGACAATCTGTAACCTTGTTGAGGAAATTGAGACCAGACACACATGCATTTCGAAATTGAGACAAAATTCATAACGTGAGAGACAGGGTAAGGTTCGACCAAAACACACATTATCCTTGACTAAACAACATACTCCATCCGTTCCAAAAATAAATGTCTCAACTTTATACTAGCTCTAGTACAAAGTTGTATTAAGCTAGAGACACTTATTTTGGAACGGAGGGAGTACAATATTGCTCAAACAAGCTAAAAATCATCATCATTAGATTCTGGATAGCTCACACGAACCAAACAAAAGAGACCAAGACCAAATAAGTTAATATGTTGTCACTATAGTGCTAGAGATTGACAGTATCAAGCCAATCGACAAACCAAAGCAAATGAATGACACCAAACCAGAGGGAGGACAAATTTACTTCTGACGCTACCTGCATATCTCATTGCCACTTCATCTGACCAGCATACTGCTAGACATGACAAGGTAGAGCATTGATCGTATCATCAGATGCATGGTCATCCTAATTACAAATGATATATGTATGCACCCCTCCCCCTCGCAGTCCCACGGTAACACTACCATATACTATTAATATTAAGATTTGGTGGGGATGAATCAGGGGGTACCTGTGCTTGAGTGGTGAGTCTGTGGTTGCTCTTCGTATTGATGAAAAGAAGTCCTCCCTTCTCCTCCGACGAACCCATGAGGATCACCATCTTCTTTGATACTTCTGTTTATTCCTTTTAGAGATGGATGGATGGATGGACGAACTGCTGGACTCCATCCATGGATTGCTTACTTGGACGGCTTGGCATGGTTGATCACTGATTACTGCAGCAAATAGTTTTTTGCCAACACAGGGTCAAGTGGCTGCATACAGAGAAAGTATAGGAGCACAACAATGTATCCTACAACAGCTCTATACGCAACTTAACGGTTCAAGCAGCAAATAGGACATGACATAAAATGGTGGTTCAGCACTAACACCTTCATGTATTTACAAGCAAACTGAGAATACAGTTCGTCTAAAAGATAGCCATCTCTAAATATTGCCGAGCCCTGCCGGATGCATACTGAACTCGTCGCCGAGGAGCATCGGCGGCTCAAGTTGTACAAGAAGGGGGGCAATGACGAGGCTGGGCCGTCCGGTGGAGCTGCCGACAAGGCCGGGCATGTTCTACTTGTAGAAACTATTAAGTAAACGGCATGCTCTACAAGCATAATACTTGCATATCTTAACAGATAAATAGTCCATCTTTCAAAAATGAACTTCATAATAAAATAATAAAAACATATGTCCAGTAAAAAGAACATAAATACACCAATTTAACAGGAAAATATGTACTAATATGGCTGCTTGCTATTCATTAGTCACATCATTTGCGTACATCAAAGAGAAAGCAGCAGGTTCCGATGAATTATAATGTTGAATGCCAAAATGATATCTTTTAGAATTTCTTCTCAGCACTACAGGAACGCTGCATCTAAATGATTATGGTAGTAATAGTGAGCTAGATAAGGTGCAAACTAAAGTACTACCATTCAGTGACCATCAACCACACATGCATCATGCGGGACCAAATATGATATGAATCAAAACCAAAATTCAACCAGCTTAATACAGAATCTCAACAGGAATTAGAGAGATGTCACCCAACCATCCTACTTGAAAGAATTATCAGACGCAGAATGAAGATCAGAGAAGGAGAATTTTGAACCACAGCAAAACAACAGTAAAAGTAAGGTCTTGTTGGTAAGGTAGGGATCGACCTTCTACAGAGACTCTTTGTGCGCGCCGTCCAGGTCGGACTAGATGATATCCTCTTTGTCAGCTTGGGCATGGGGTCCCGGTGGTCGTCCATTGAGTAGGGCGCCTGCTGCTCCAAATCAAACAAACAAATAAATATAGCCCACCAGCAAGAACGGGACGAGAGGACTGTCCATCTACATATAGAAATAAATCAGTTTTTTTTCATCACATCCAGCAAGACAATGAGTAGGAAAGACACAACCAAACCATTAACTTTATCTACAACACGTATCATAGAAATCATAAGTGGATGCTAGTAATCATGGTATTTAGAAATGAAACAAACTATGATCAGCCAAACCATAAAATGGTCCCTACCCCCCATAGCAGCATACTATTCCACAACAAAATTAGACTGACACATATATGTAGAAAAAAAAATGTAGCTCATACGACAAATTTCTAAACAAGGACCAAACAAGCCTGGAGGTTTTGCCTAAAAAGAATCAAGATACCAGAAAACTACCGTCTGAACGAAGAAAATCAATGCTCTTAAGGCCAAGAAAAACATACATAAATAACTTCGATTTACAAAAATTCACATTGGAACAGTAGCATTAGAGGCTAGTCAGATTTTAATATCCACTGAACCCTCCATACTTGGGAGGAGGCAGAACAACATACTTGGGAGGAAGCAGAACAACCCTTTTACTTATAGAAGACAATATGATTAAAATGGCAACAAGCACTACATGCTACTAACTGACACTGTTAAACAATAGCCTTATTATTTCTAAAGTACAACGACACCAAGTAAATCATCCTTGTTATTGATGTGAAACCATGACTATAGACAATGAAATCTTTGTTTGGATGTGTGGAGTGTGGTGATTTGAGATGGCAAGGCATGTAAAAATGGGAATATCTAATCTACTCGTCTGTCTGGGTCATTTGCCAATCACACAGACCTTGGTGCTACCGACAAGGCCGGGCATGTTCTACTTGTAGTGACTATTAAGTGACCAGCATGGCCTACAATCATAATACTTGCATTTCTTAACAGAAAATGGCCCAGCTTTCACAAATGAACTTTATAACCAAGGGTTTAGGGACACTGCCACTCACAGACAAACACGACTAATTAACTAATTAGTAGTAGACTCTCAAACCCGAAAAAAGCCAATATAACTGAAAGAAACCATTCTAATCTTGTTGTCAAACCATAGATTTCAATACAACTGGAAGAACATTGGCCATTTCAAGATTTGAAAGGCCAGAGTCTAAGCGGAGGCGCCCAATTTAATAGTTTTGAATGGTTTTGAGTTTGCCTTCATTACTAAGTACCACCTCAGGTTAACGAGAAAAACATCACGGAAGCATCCAAATTTCAATACAAATTTAGATCTGAAACAGAAACAAAAAAGGAAAAAAAAACTAGCCCTCGTCTTGTTACATCCTATCAGGATAACCAAGGCTGCTCAGATGTATAATTTTGAATAGTTAGATATTATCCTCATAGTTGGCCTCAGGTTAACGAGATGACCATCATTGCAGCTAGGCAACTAACCAGTGTAAGAAGCACGTAATTTGTTTGAGGAAAAATAAGCAAACAGGAAATTTGTACTGTGGAGGTTTCTCAATAAGAATGGCAGATGATACCAAAGTTGCTCAGTTCATAGTTCTGAATGGATATGTTATCCTCATAGTAGTCTCAGGTTAACGAGAAATCCATCATTCTAGCCATCAAGCCGGACAACAAACATTGCCTCAGGAAAATAAGCAAACAAACTACTCTCTCTAAACAAATATAAGACCTTTTAGGTCACTAAAGTAGTGACCTAAAAAGTCATATATTTGTTTACAGAGGCTGAAGCGTGGTAATTACTTTAAAATGATACAAAAGCTGTTGAGCTTACATCATTCTGACTGGACATATTATCCTCATAGTGCGTGTCAGGCTAACAGAAAAACATCATTAGAGCCAATGAAGATAATAAGCAAAGTACTACGTTTAGTGTGAACTTTTGTGCGCACAACAGAACAGTAGCAACAAGGTACATAGCAGACAAGACAACAAATATTCTTGGGAGCATAAGAGCCATTGGAAATGGAAGTGCTCAGAATCAGATGAACAATATGAAATCATCATCAATTTCATCATAAATAGCAATATAAGTATCATAAATAGCAATACAATTTCATCGCAAGAGGGGAAATGGTGCTCACCTGTATAGCAAGCAGAACACGTGTGAAGGACGCAGTGGAGGAAGCAGGCTTGGTCTTGGGCAGCGGCGTCTCGGCTCTGAAGGAGAAGAACAATATATATTCTTATTAGAGAAGAACTAGACTGCAATAGAACACTTACTCATGACCCGCAACCTAAACAGACCATAGATTCAGTCTATAGGATCCAGCCATTGGTTGAAACGACCAGGGAGTAGTTAGCCACTAAAAGAATGAATCATGCTATCAAGTACTCCCTCCATCCGGAATTACTTGTCGCACAAATAGATAAAAATGAATGTATCTAGAACTAAAATACATATAGATACATCCATTCCTATGACAAGTATTTCCGGACGGAGGGAGTACTTAGTAATTCCCTAGAACTACCGTAAGTACTGGAAACAGAGCATACCGTCCATGCTAGACAGAATACCAATCAATCAATTAGTAATCCCAATATCCAATTAAGCCTAGAGTTACATTTCTAAGCAAGCCTCAAGTAGATAGCACATGACAGTACCTACAACACTAACATAAAGAAGCCGAGAAACTAGGGATTTAAGAAACTATGTTCGCTAGAACAAACAATGTATCGCATTTGATGATGAGAATGGCGTTTTGGTGGCCGAGCTACCTAAAGGCCGGAATCCTGCGTCGTGCAACATAGCAACGAGATCTGTACTAGTCTCTTCACTTGCTTTTATACATTGTCTGATAAACTGAAATACATGCTGCCATGAGCAGGCGTGCCATCATTGTACATGGGCCTTGGGCTTAAGCACTTAATGTGCCTGGTGTGCTGTTTGAAAAAATCATATGCAGCTGGCCGGGTAGGTTGGACTGGTGCTGTATTAATTTCTGTTTGATGGGCACATCTATCGCTGCAGCCAGATAACTTCACAAAGCTTTGCTTCTTTTTCCCTGGTTAGGCCATTCACCCCCTTCCCGTGTGCAGGTTGCCGAAGCGTCCATTCGTTATGGATGATCTCGAGTTCTTCTTTGAACCGACTAGACATATATACCTTTTGAAGAAAACATATTTCACTAGTTGCAAAGATAAAAGTGTCAAGTATATGTAAAGTTTTTCTTCAAATTTTGAAATTGGTCACATATTACTAAAATATACGGTGATCACTTCTAAAATATATGCTAAAAAATTTCTTGATCCACGTTGTACATTATTCTCAATACATAGTTACCTATTTATTAAGAATGCGATGAACAGATTTGAAACTACACAATGAATTTTTTTAAATACACGCTGAACACTTTGTAAAAGTACGCGATGCATAACTTTAAAATATATGACCAACTTTTCTTTAACGTGTTGAACATTTTTTTCAATACACGATGAATCATTTTCAAAATACACGTTGAACAGTTTTTAAAAATGTGATGGACATTTTTTTACAACAAAAATGGACACTTTGCAAAACAACGTGACAAACTTTTTTAAAATGTGAGTCATACATTTTCTGCACCATGAACATTTTAACATATATTAAAAAAGAAATAACAGAAAACAAAATGGGAAATTTAACAAAGAAACGGACATTTGTTGTAATGCCTTGCAGTACAATACGGGGAAACTTTTTTGTGGTTGCAACACATGCCGAGCAACACCGCCGCAGTCAAAGAGCCCCCAGGCCCCCCAAACACTCGTGCGGGGAAAAGTCGACCCGCCGCCGGCAGCGGTACATAGGCAGGGCCCGGTGGACCACGTCGACGACGACAAAAAGGTAGGACGAAGGGGAGGGAAGCTGGAGGAGCGTGCGTGCGCGCGCGCGCGCGGGGGGGGGGGGGGGGGGGGGGTCGTCCGTTGCCCGAGTAGAGCGGAAGCCGGGGGGAGTGGGAGGGGGGAGTCATAGCTCAATACAACGAATATTAGATCTAATAAAAATTGCATCTAGATTCATAGACCACCTAGTAATTACTACAAGCACTAAAGCGAGTCAATGGCCCACTGTCATCACCACCACCCCCCTCTCGCCGGAGCTGGACGAAAATTATTGTAGTAGACAATTGAAAAGTCACCGTGCTAAGACCCCTAGAACAACAACCGTCACCGATGAAGAAACACGTAGATCGAAAGCACGAAATTGAAGACACCCGAACATCGACGAACGAAAAATGGATCCGAATAGATCCACCAAAGACAACCATTGATCGAATTCTGCGAGATCCGCCGGAGACACAAGCCCTCCGATGATGCTAGACAAACCACCGAAAAGGGGTCTAGCCCAGGAAAAGGCTTATACCATTTTCAGAAAGTCGTCGCCATTTCATCTTCATGAGCAGTACACAAATCCTAACAAAATTAAAAGAAAAATCTAAAAACAAAACCTCCCGTCGACAAGTGCTAGGATCCACCACGTCTCCATGACCCTAGGGTCACTAGAGAAAGACGAGGCAGACCGACAACAACGCCAACGACAACGCATGAACTTTTTTTTTTGGACAGTGAGAATATATTTTAGCAAGAGTTGAACTAATAGCATGACAGGTTTGAGAACAATAGGTTCATATGGAAAAACCACATGTTCCATTCAATTAATTCTAGGCATATATCCCTACGATTCGTCCAGCAGTAATGGATAACTTAATTGCTCGACTCAAGTAATTTTGAGCACAAATCCCAATGTTTAAAAAGTGGCTACCAAGTTTAAATGGCACATCACGAGATGGTGTGTTTTTTTATGTGTGTTTTTTTGTTGCTGATGTTTTAGCGCCTCACGTGTACTCCCGCCCATGTTCGTGAACAGCTTGGTAGGGCAGCATCATTAACATGGACAAACACTGTGCATAAATTAAGAATACTGTGGGTAGCAAAAAGGTGTCAGATTAAAATACCTAGAATAATACAGTATGTCAGCTGATCCCTACAAAGACTAACGCGTCAGATTACGGCCTGCATTGCTCGGCCTCCAAACGACATTTTTGATTTGATGATGGGGTAGATTATGATTTATAGTATTCCCTCTGTACCTAAATAATTGTGTTTGGGGAGTCCCCAACAACAATTATTTAGGTACGGAGGGACTAATATGTTGTACACATTGCATCACCCAGTGCATGCTAAACTTCTTCAACTATTATAATGACATCCATGGAAATAAATAACTCAACAATTAACATGACATGAATTTTAGAAAGGGATGGCCAAACCACCAAGTAAAGACACATCTTTATTCTTTCTGAGAAGAATATTGCAGTCTTTTCAGATTTTACTCGTAGATAAATGGCATTTTTATCTTTGTTTCTAAATAGCTAAGCTTAGAGGATGGTGAGGCAATGTGTGGCACAGTTCATCGCGACAAACATAAAAACATAAATAGGAATTAAATCATGATATCTAATAATATGTTTCTTGTCTGCATCGTATACACACTACAACACCCAATAAATACACAACTTTTTTGAACTACTATAACGCCATCAAAAGAAAGTAGCTCCCTCTGCAATTAACTTGACAGAAACTTTAGAAAGGAATGGCCAGACATCGATATAAGACCCTTATTTCTTTCTCGGAACAATATTCGAGTCTCCAGGGTTTTTACTCGTAGATACTCTCTACGTCCCACATTATAAGATGTTTTTGCAAGCTAAAAAAGGCTTGCAAAAACGTCTTATATTGTGGGATGGAGGGAGTAGTTGGCATTTTAACCTTCTTTTCTAAATAAAGTGAAAAGGGAGCATAGTTCATCACAGCAAAGACAAAAAAATAGGACATGCATTACAATTCCTTAGGCAGCCAAAACTGCGAGGATAGAACTACATAGAAGCATGTTGTTGCCCTTTATTTGTGTATATAATTTCTGAAATAAAGTGAAAAAGGACACTTGCTTTCCATATTATGGCCTAAAAGCTGAATCCTATGGAACATATCATCATCAAACGGAGAGGGTCACGTAAAGAAGGGAGGCAGCTAACTGCAAACCCAATAAAGCAAACTCAAACGAAAAGCATGACCCTAGGATGCACTCAAAACAAAGAAAAGAAACAAAGAGAGGAGTACAGCCTTCACATGTTCACACAAACACACACGCGCACCAAGTGAAACAAAATAAATGGGTCATCTCCCAGTACCAGTCACCTAGTAAGCAAGCTAATGTACTAAGCAAGAAAGGCCCTTTGATCTTCCCTAATCTGTTTATCATGAATAGATCATTTAAAAGCTAAAGCAATTATTTTCTCAATTTTCAGAGGCACCAACTAAGAGAAAACCACAATCGGTAATGGAGGAGGAACAACAACAATATAATACCGTTGGTTGGCATTGAGTGGCGCGCTGAGGAAGAAGGCGGCGGGGAGGAAGCACAAGTCGGAGTGGGCGGTGACATGCGAAATTGATGTCGAGCGTCGGCTCGGGCAGCTCAGGCGGCACCTCCTCAGCCGACAGCGACACCTCCCAGTTCCGATCAGGGTTGCTATAGAGGCACAAAGTCTCCTTATCTGTGCAAGGCATAAGAAATGCGATATCAATTTGTCACATTCGAAAAATAAAGTATGTCATAGCACCTGATTCCCTTGCATCACAGAAATGCAGAGATGGCCCAAGATTACAAACTTTCTAGCATAATGGCATAAATTCCACGCACACAAACTTCAAACAGGTACTCCCTTGGAAAGCAAGTGAAACCTACAAACTAAGTTGTGTAGATTTGTCGGTGTAGCTTGATGAAACGAGAAACAAGTCTCCCTTGGATATAAATCAACTTACAAACTAAGTTGTGCAGGTGTAGTTTGTGCACCAATGATAATTGAAACAGGAGAGAGGTATCAGGGATGGGAACCAAGTCTAGCAGCGTACTAATAAGTAAGGAGAAAGAATATCATTTTGAACAGCAATTGTTAGTGCACTTGTGTATATACGTACATGGCATCTAGTAAATTCATCTTCTACTCATGAAACCACAAACACTAGATGTGAGACGTAGTTCCATCACTAGTCAGGTGAAACTTGGTCTAACTAGTGATGGTCTCATGGAAGTGTAAACGCCCAACTCTGATTGATCTTTTTCACCTATTTAGTTCTTCAGTGAGACACTGAAACTTGATCTAGTTGTTCTCTACATCAAACTCTAAATGTTTGACTCAAGCATGTTGATCACCATAACTGACAGCAAGCTTCCAACAGTAAGTATGTGTCACCCTTGAGATTAAGAAGAGTGAACACGAACAAATCCTCGCTGATTAGGCAAGTTTTGCGTAGAATGGGGTTGAGCAGCAAGCAGGTTAATTAGCGCAGACAATGTGGCACCTTCTAGGGGGGTTATTATTGGCACAAGAAGTTAATTACCTGAGAATTTCGTCATGCTACATACACCAGTCAAGCAAGCAGTTAGTTTGGTTTCACAATAAAAAATATTGGAAACCAAATCCAGGAAGGACCTCAGCATGTTAGTTTGGTTTCACAACAAAAAATATTGGAAACTACTAGGTAGGCTAGAGATGAGCATCTACAACTTGGGTAAAACAAACACAAAACTTGTAGGGATATTGGCAATATTTGACAAACACCCGTGTGCACTGTTTTATTAGTAGTACATCCACACATAGCATTCAGGTTCAACTAGACTCATACAGGACCACCTCAGCAGGAAGGAACGAGCCAGCCATCGTACGAGAAGGAGAGAATTTCAGCATGCTCCTACCTACAAGAGAGATAGCCCGGGAGTCCAAAATCGAGCAGTTTGCTCCAGGTTCAGTCATAGCACCAAAACGGAACCAAAACATGATGCACACGCACAGAGTTTGCTCCCTGTTTCAGTCATGGGCTCATGGCATCCAAAAGGAAGGTAAAACTGAACCACCAAAACTTGCATACCAACTGCAAGTGAATATATTCAGATCTAGGGTAGATGGGGGAGAGGGGAAGCTCACTCACCACATTGGCTTTGCTACGATGTGGGATGTTGGCCTGCTCCTCCACCTCCTCTCGTTTGGCTGCTCTACCTGCACCTACAGAGACAAGGACACGGGGTCAGAGATTCAGTTGCATAAATGCAAATAAGACTTTCAACTAAATATAGGGAAGTTGTGCTTTCCTTTGTCTGTCTGGTATACAACTAGCATCATTGATCTGACAAAGATTCATTTGGTTTTAGAAAACGCAAAAATGTAATATATTATAACAGCCACTAAAAACCGTGACAAACTCTGCCCGATTGATTCGCAACCTGCCTTTCACGCTAGGGAGTGTTGTTGTTCCAGTTATTAAAAAAATGTGATGTGTACGTGCACTGTATACATATACTAGTTAAGTGTCCGTGCGTTGCCACGGGTTAATAATAAATGTTAACGATCAAAGAACTGTTTTGCTTCAAAAACATGTGTCAAACATGATAACTTCATTCTCTAGATGCCTCACACATATAAACCTGCTTCAGTATTAACATTTCGATATAGGTCGTCCAAGAAGGTTTTTTCTTTCCAAAACCTTTGGAATAGCTCTAGTAAGCTTGAACTGAATTTTCGCATATGTGATGAACAAACTCTGGAAGCAACAGTTACTTCACGATGAATCGAACATAAAAAATATGAAACCAAGTTGTTTTTTACACAAACCCGTAGAACCGTGGTTCTTGCAACTCTAACCTTTAATGTTGATATTTTTTACAATTCACTCAATGGTTTGTGGATAAGGATTTGACAGAACTTTGGACCGGTTCACCGACACCTATCACTGGCCAAATTTAGATGGTTTTCGAGAGCATGGTGCATTTTTTTGGGGCTCAATTTAACGCGCTTCAGAGCTCCCTCGATCAGCACATAATTCACATGGCCAATGTGATTAAATCACGATGCCAGTTCAAGATCAAAAGAAGTACTCCGTCCCATAATGTGAAAGTGAAGTACACTGCATTTTTTTTACATGAGTACACGCAGTGACGGAGCCAGCTCTGTCAGCTAGCCGGGGCAAAGAACACGACATTCCTGACTCTCAGTTTTTTGCCCCAATAAAATAATGGTTAGCTCCACCATTTCTGCTATTGTTCAAACAAGAATGGAAGGCTGAGCCCGGGCAGCTGCCCCGGGTAGCCGGGAGGTGGCTCCGCCGCTGAGTACACGGCATTTACTTGCCTAGGAGACAGAGACATCACTGGAAACATGAGAGATTCCACAACTCACCGCGCGTCAGTTAGCTACAGATTACAAACTATGCAAAGCCTAGCAGTCTCAATAACACACTATACAACAAGCTCAGAGCTTGAAAGCCAAAACTTACATCGCCAATACTGCGCTGTACTGAGCCAAGACGAAAAGAAACAGATCATCAAAAAATGCAATACACGCGCAAAACAGAGTGGTAACCAATCGTCTAAGGTTCTGCATTTACATGTGTTTGGCCATGGGACAGCGGAGGCAGCCGTGGTCATTGATGTGGCCGATGCGGACACCGCCATGGACTCAACATGGTGGATCTGTCGAGGAGCAGCAGGAGGATAAGGAACGTGGTTGACAAGCCGAACGTATACCTGTGGAGTGGTAGTCATGGTCGCAGTTTGCATCAGAGCGAAGAAAGATAATCTTAGGTTCAAAACGATTCATGGTACGGAACTACCTGGTAGTAGAGCTTCTTCTCCAAAAGATTAGTGAGAGCAACCACTACAGGAAAGATATCAAAAGTTGTTAGTTTTCCAAGGATGATAACAGTGGCAATGTTATGGAACACCGAACTTTTCAAGGGTGGACATGAAAAATTCTGATGGAATTAGCAAAGGCGGTTGAACAATAAACAAATACTCCGTATTATATAATGGTTTCCTTTTCCAAGTTACAGCTCCAAATAACGTAACCGAAAAACAGAACCGACATATCATGCAACATATGTTTTCAAGTGTCATTGTATTTCATTACTACCGGGCATGTATACACTATGTATGCGCACAATATATGGCGATAAAGTCCTAAAGTTTCTCAATTTCTGTAGATCCCAAAGCTGGACACCATCAACAGCGGCAGTTTAGGGAATGGTAAAAAATCATAATAACAAAGGCATCCAACATTGTACTGCACATTGTTTTATGGGACACGTATATAATGGCAGGAAATAATCATTTTTAGAGAAGGGTATAACAATGTTGGGTCCAGGATGCCCCTCAAACATTGAAACATCTGACTACGGACAAAAAAAGGTCATTAGTAAATATATATCAAGCACAGACATGTGTGATCATCTGAAACATATTCCGAACAATTGGAGTACGAACCTGAGTCTTCACATGCCAAATTTTGACATAGTTCAGTAGTTCATGTTCCAAGGATGATACCATCCAGGTGGAAAGACGCATATGTATATCCCTGGCAACCTGATAAAAAAAATTAGCATTACATACACATGTATGCAAGTACACACATGAGAAGTGTTGAATGTTGCCTATGCGAGTGATAGGTGAGAGGCAGGAACATGCGTTAAAATGTCATAGAAGCACCTGGTACCTGGCAGGGATCACAAAATACTCCTGAATTGCATGCACAGTAATATTTTACGAAAAACGAGCCCAAAATGACACTAACTCTAGAAACAAAATATTACTCAATGGTGCAAATAGAGGCATATGAGAGAAACACTATCCAAATGGAAGTATGGAAGTGTACACCACTCCCTGTAAAAGAAGTTGCAATGTTGTCCATACCATTCGTACTGAATAGAGTAAAAACATATTTATGGAGACATTAGCTTCTACTTTTTTATTCTGTGAGCAAACGAAAGTTTTGTTCTTAAAGCTTCACAAGCGTCCCAGATTCTAACCATCAACTCAGCTCATTGATCCACACACAGAAGCATACCATTCATAAATTACCTTTAGGGTATCTAACGAAGAAGAATATGAAGTGCTTGTAGAAACTATGGAAAACGCTGCTGCTCAAAGTGTTTGATATTTCACTCTATAATACTTCATATCTGACCATCATGGAATTGCATAGCTAGTAGCAGGAACTCAGTGATACCCATTAGTTGAAACAACCTGTAGTTTGAAGATGCCCAACAGAGCATATAAGATTTTATCTCAAGGACAAGATGAACAAAAGAATTGGCCGGCTCCTCTTTTAAATAAAAAATTGCGGCCTTAAATCTCATGGAAAGAGCAAAGATAGTCTATTTTCAAGCCACTTTGCATAATAAAAATACCAACCCATAAGTGAAAGAAGTGAGAATTAACTTCTCCTGAGCTAGATAAGGAGAACAAAATAAAGGCTCTTTTACATCTATATATCCTCCCCATCTGCAAACAATTATCATTGATACATCTCTGACTACGATTGACAACACCACTCACGCGCAGATCTAGCAAGGACGAAACTACCGCTTTGTCGCCATGGACAACTCAATAAAAGGCAAGTGATATGCTTGTGCTCTGCATCTCTCGCCACAAGCGTCCACGTCCACAACCAAGGACGCTGACATGGTTGTTGGTGTTTGAATCCACAGCTAGCACTGCATTTTCATGGGCAAATTGCTTTACACATGATCTTGTTTTAAAAATTAAACTACATCATTTAATAAAAAAATGCACAGTCCCTGATAGAATGGATCTGCAAAATAGCACAAATATTTCTGCAGAATCTACAATAGCACATTCTGTACAAATTACTCTACGCAATAGCAAATAAAATATGCACAACGGCACACTGAAAGATAATGAACACAAATGAGTTGTGAGGGAGATAGATGTGATACTCACACTTGATACCTTTTAGCTACCAATGCATGGAACGACATGTTGCAGAGGAGATCAGGATGGAAAGTAGTTCAGACCAAACCTTCGCTACAGAGCCAGGTAAGTCATTCATAATGTGTGGCAGTGTAGGATCCAGTGAACAAGCAGTTGACTGGTTTGATTCAAATACTAACCTGATCAAAAACAGAAAATAGGTGAGCACTAATGAAAATCAGACATCACCGCATGTGGGACAACCATGGCATGCCAACCACGCAGGCATCCTGAACAACCATCACTGTCGCTTCCTTCAATCCATGACGACTGAGAGGCAACATCTCGTGCATGACAAAGCAGAGGTGGACATGTGCTCGATCTGGTCGCCCTCTATGCCGGGTTGTACATGATGTCCCCACTCCATCCCTACAAGCCGCCGTCTTGGAGGAGAGGGTGATGCAGACGGATCTCCTGGGTTGGCCAGCTCGTTCACCATGGATGGTGGTGGTGGGGAGGCCGGCAGGTAGGGATTTGGTGGTGGTGAGGATCCTGCCACCAATGTCGCCGCCACGAGGAGTAGTCAATCCCTCTTTCCCTCCCTCCCACTTCCCTTCCTCTGTTTGTGGTCATGAATGGGGCTCGACGAAAGGCGGCCTTGGATGCGCACGCGACAGAGCATCCCCTGGATTCTCCTCAGCTCGGCCAGCACCTCCCGGGCGTCGGGCCGGTCGTCCTTGTCCAGCGCCACGTACCGGAACGCCGGCTCCGCCACTGCCTCCACGCTGGGCATCACGTCGGGGAGCTCGTCGAGCACGGGCTGGTCGACCACCTCCCTCAGCTCGCCGGTCTGGATCTTGGACACCACCCAGTCCACGAGCGTCATGTCCCGCCGCTCCCTGCCCACGTCCATGGGCCGCAGCCCCGTCACCAGCTCCAGCACCACCGCGCCACCTCTCTCCCGGTCGCCTTCGAGCAGGCGTCGAGCTTCGCCAGGAGCCGTGACAGGCCGAAGTCGCCGAGACGGGCTTGCATGTCGGCCTCTACGACGTGCGGCTTCAAGACAAAGTGGAGGTAGTCGAGCGCCGACGCGATCTGGGCCGCCATGGCGAGTCGGGTCCGCCAGGGCAGAGGCAGTGGCGCCGCCGTGCCCCGGCGGTGGAGGTGGTGCGAGAGGGTGCCGTTGGGGACGAAGTCGTAGATGAGGAGCAGCGCGCGCGGGTCGGCGCGGAAGCCGTGGAGGCGGACGAGGTGCGGGTGGCGGAGCGCGGAGAGGATGAGCACCTCGTTGCAGAAGGACTTGGTGATGGTGGCGGAGGACGTGGACGGTGATGGCGGCACGTGCAGCCGCTTCACGACGACGGAGCGGCCCGCGGGCGGGAGGCACACGAGGTACATCATCGCGCCACCGCCGCCGCCGGAGAAATCCATGGCGCGAGGCGGAGCCACAACGAAGATGCCGGCGGGCGCGGCCCATCGTGCACATAGCGGGTGCGGCGGATTCAGCCAGATCTGGAGGAGAGAGAGAGAGAGAGAGAGAGAGGAGTGCAGCATGGAGGCGAGGGGATTGGGGGCAGCGCCGATGCGAGGGGGTCGGGCAGATGCGGGTGGGAGTTGTGCGGCGGGATGTGGGTGGGAGTCGTGGTGGTGGGGGAGGGGCGGGTTGATCGTGCTGATTTTTTTCTAAGGTTTTTTTACTGGTTTATCGTCTGGTTTATGGAGGGATTGAAAAAAATCAGTGGAACGGTGGAAAGGCTAGCGATAGGAGGGGGGATCGTTGGAGGTCGAACCATCACGACGACGGCAGATCCCCTTTAATAGTAGAGATAAGCAGGCAGTTTGGTTCAGTTTCAGTCATCCAAAACTGAACCAAAACACACATTTTGCTCCAGTTTTTTTTTTTCAGACTTGATGATGAACCAAAACGTCAGGCCATCCAAAGGAAGCATCAACACGTACACATTGCAGGTGGTATTCAAATGTATGGGGGAGAGGGGAAGCTCACCACATTGGTGCTGTGTGGGATGTTTGCCTGCTCCTACACCTGACCTACGCATACGCATGGAGGGGAGGTACCAGCAGCTTGTCCATGGCGCGGCCCCCCTTCAGTCACACAAGCAGAGCAGATGCGAACTTGATGAAGAAATGGAAAACCAGAGGAGATAAGAAGAAGGGAAAGAAAGAGAGGAGAGGAGGGGGATGCACTCACGCATCAGATGCTCCTCTTGGAGGGGAGGGGAGGGGAGGGGAGGGGAGGGGATCCTGTGGTGACGTGCGGCGCCATGGATGGAAGAAGAGAGGGGCTAGGGTTTCGGGCAACGGTTTGAGGTTGGACGCGACGGCTAGGGCGTGGAAGGAGGAGGACTCCTCTTCTGCCGGTGATTCGTGGCCGAGAGGGAAGGTGCTCCGGCTGTACCAGCGGCGGTCCTCTGCTGCAAGCGGCAGCCCGAGCCCGAGAACGCGATGCGAGGGGAGACGAGCCGCGACACGTTGGGGAGGAAGAACGCGGGCGCGGGATTCGCCGTCGCCGTCGCCGGATTGGGGACCGGCATGGTTTGGAGGTGGCGCCGTGGTGGTGGCATCGCCGGCGGTGAGTGGGAAGGAAGGAAAGGAGGGAGGGAGGAGCCGCGCGATTGATTGGGGATTCTGCTTCGTTGCTTGCCTTTTTTTGCTCGATCGATACGAGGAGGAAGAGCCACGGATTGCTTGCCTCTGATTGGCCCATTGGGTCGTCCCACGGATCCACCCTCTTCTTCACTCAATCAAAGCCGTCGAATGCTATGGTGCGGGGATCGTGTCATCTCAGCTTTTCTTTTCTTTTTCTTGCTTGTTTATACTCCCTCCGTTTCAAAATACAAGACCTTTTAGGTATTTCACTAGGAGACTACATACGGAACAAAATGAGTGAATCTATACTCTAAAATATGTCTATGTACATCCGTATGTAATTTATAGTACAATCTTTAAAATGTCTTATATTTAGGAACGGAGGAAGTATTAATTAATTGATTCAGTGAATATGGCTTGAGAATCGTTGATCACCGATTGGCTGCTTGATTGACGCATCGAAGACGGTGCGAGGATCCATGATTCTTGGTTCGATCGATTGTGTCGTCCCTTTGATCTTTGATGATTGGTGCCCTTCTCCATTCGATGTTAGTCGTCCGTCTACATTCATATCAAACCAAAGAGCATGCTGGTGTTCTTGACTCCCATCTAAACTCATCGGCTGTTTTATGAAATGTTTCGAGAGTCTGGGTCTGAGCACGGGAGTCGAACCAATAATATTTTCGCAAGAAATTTCAACAGGGACGAAAATATTTCAACGTACGTAAAAAATCTGTCCATGCACACAAGAGGTATAATAGTTGTTGCCCCGTTTGGTTAGATTGGAGTTTCATTTCTAATTAAACCTGACAGCTGATATACAGTTTCATTTATAATATTACTTTCGGAGAACTCCAACCGAGCTGCACATACAGGGGTAGTTGCATGGAACGTACCATGGCTAGGGTGCAACGAATAATATGTATGTCCCCTATCGTCGCTAGGGTACTAAAGGAGAAGGAGCAATTTACAATTATGAATCATGAACGTTCAAAAGATATAGTCCTTTGGGGTAGTTGAACTAATATATTTAGTATGTCAGGCAAACTCAATCAAATCCATGATTTGTCTCAACTGGCTGTTTTCTTTCTCTTACATTTCTTTTTTCAAATATCTAGTTAAGGCCGCCGTCGAGGGACATGCACCTCTCCTCTACACCTCGTAGTGCATGCATTGTACAATCATCTAATTAAATCAGAGGTTTGTACTTTTGGTGGCGTCGTGTTCTGTTTGTACTTGTGTTGTGTCCGATATGGATGTGAATCCATGCATGCAAAGCAATGAAAAACCAAAAATGCTACAAGCGGATCAAAATCAATTTTCTCTTCGGAGCTACAGGGGCTCGCTAGTTACAGTATTTCGTACGGTGACCCGATCACATATGACTCCCAACAAGAAATCATTTTTGTCGTGCAGAAATCTTGTTCATCACAACAGAAACAGACTTATTTAAACCATGTATAAACCATGCCCATGATTTATTGAAAGAAGGAAAAAAATGAAGGTTAACCACGCGTGCACAGATGATCAACTTTTCATATTGTCACCAAATCTCTAGGACGCTTGAAGTTTTGGGACATTCGATTTGGGTTTGGAGTCCAGGCGGTCAAGTAAAGAATACTATGCTTAGTGTGTGCGTGTGTGCATATGTTGGTTCAAGTATAATGTGTGAGTTTAGGTTTGATGTTTTAGTTTGCAAGTGGATGATATGCTTCCCTAGTTAATTATTCGAGACCTTTTGAGATGGAGGTTGTTTTTAAAGTTATAGTGTCGGTGGCATCGTGTTGGATCCAACCTTGGGTATTGTTGGACTCCCGTGTCAATCTATAAGACGTAAAAAAATTGAATTAGTTGCATTATTGAAGTGCTAAAATCTCTTATTTCTTCGAGCTATATGATTTAGCATGTTATTGTATGTGTTATTATCACATGTATACTTGAACGCATGCATATTATCACATGTGCCATTTATCTTGGCCCTTCTTCAAAATCAGTAGAAAAAGAAAAGATTATTATCACATGTATATTTTTGACTCTTAAAATTCACATAATTCTACCAAAACTATATTATACTATCAAGAAAGATCAATACTGCCATGTTAAGTTCAAGTTCCAGAACATTTTTTTTTATTTCTAGCCAAACTAGTATAATAAAACCCAAGCGGAATTTATGGAGTTTCCATAAAAAATAATCTCTCGCCTACGATTCTTATTATTTCCTATTAGGGTTTAGAGGTTGTTCTTAAAATGATTTTATCACACCCATGTGCTTTTTTTCTTCTATGGCGGTTGTTTCGACTTAGAGCAAACCTAAAACTTGCGAATAGTAGAGCGGACAGAGCAATACTAGCCAAGTGCGAAGCCACGGTAGTTCACGATGCCCGACTGTGGCACGATGGCTTGGTCGTGGCAGCGCGTCCCACAACAACGACGGGCGGGTCCTCCTTCATCGTGGTTCGACGTAGGAAGGATTCACGTCACGATCGAAGACGACTCAAAGTAGTTGGCCCGCCTATCGTCCCTGGTCGTTGCCGATAGAATGGAGTGCATCAACTTGGACGCGGGGGGTAGGTGACCCGTAAAGATGGTTGGTGTTGTGATTAGCGTCACGCGTACGTCCATGCAGGGGTTGGCATGGTCCATGAAATGCAAGGCGGAGCTCGATCGGTGGTGTCGTCGATTCATGAGCAAAAACAAGTAGCGATTGGTGCGCATGAGTGCATGAGTGAGTGACACCGGAGGCCTGGACGACCCGACGTACTGATGGATTGATGGAGACGATGGAGGGCCGGAGCTCATATATAGTTGCGTCACGGCTTGATCCTTGAGTTGAAGTCATGGCGACGAGGATGAGTTTGAAGGGTGGGCGAGATCCCGGTGACGTGCGTGCATGCATGCATGAAAAATGATGGGTGCTAATTAATTGTAGTATTATGTGTGGTAGCTAGACAGTACTATTTCCCTATCAATAATATATGACGTTTTAACAGCTCAAATGAACTGCTAAAACGTCGTATATATATTATGGTACGGAGGAGTACATGTGTGCATGCATGTGTGGGCCGGCTGTTGATGCATGTGCATTTTCACGTCAAAGGATCGATCCAAATTACTCCATCGCTCCCCTTTTAGTTTTTACGTACAGGAGCTGCATGCAGTTAAGTACAGGAGCCCATGAGCTTCGAATCGGTGATGTAAGACAAACTCAATCAAATTCTTGATTGTCCCAACTGGCTATTTTCTTTCTCTTACACTTCTTTTTTCAGATATATCTAGTTAATACGGTTGTGTTTCTTGGTCAGGCGCCGGACATGCACCTCTACTCCATACCTCGTATTGCATACATTGTGCGATCATCTAAGTAAATTAGAGATTTGTATTTTTGATGGCGTCGTGTTTTGTCTGTACTTGTGTTGTGCTCGACATGGATGCCAATCCATGCATGCAAAGCAATGAAAAATAATAATTATCATACATTTTTTATCGTACATCTTATGTTACCTACATACATTAAAGTAAGGGCTACTTAATTCTAGCGAGAGAAATACTACCAGTTACCAAAATATATTTTCTCTTCGCTAACAGAAAGATTAAAAAACGCTCACTAACTAATGGCTGCCATGTCGAATAAATAGCGTTGTCGTGGCAGCCAAAAATCATTGTCATGGCAGCGCAAGTAGACCGTCGTTGTTACACTAGTTTATTTGTGTCACACATCAAATTTCGGTGACAAATGAGTAGTTTCTGTCAAAAATAAACCGAAGCACAAAAGTTGTCATACTTGGCAACTAAAGTTGTCAACTTGTCATCCTCGCATCATGAAACTTGCGATAAAAAGGTTTAGAGTTGTCATGTGCTCATATCTGATGTGTGGCATTATCATTGTCCTTGTAGAGAAGTTCTATTTTGGTATCAAATTTTTTTGATGAAATTTTCATATCAATTTACATTATACGGCTACTAAAATCTACTAGTTAAGTGCCCGTGCGTTGCCACGGGTTAATAATAAATGTTAACGATCAAAGAACTGTTTTGTTTCAAAAACATGTGTCAAACATGATAACTTCATTCTCTAGATGCCTCACACATATAAACCTGCTTCAGTATTAACATTTCGATATAGGTCGTCCAAGAAGGTTTTTTCTTTCCAAAACCTTTGGAATAGCTCTAGTAAGCTTGAACTGAATTTTCGCATATGTGATGAACAAAATCTGGAAGCAACAGTTACTTCACGATGAATCGAACATAAAAAATATGAAACAAAGTTGTTTTTTACACAAACCCGTAGAACCGTGGTTCTTGCAACTCTAACCTTTAATGTTGATATTTTTTACAATTCACTCAATGGTTTGTGGATAAGGATTTGACAGAACTTTGGACCGGTTCACCGGCACCTATCACTGGCCAAATTTAGATGGTATTCGAGAGCATGGTGCATTTTTTTGGGGCTCAATTTAACGCGCTTCAGAGCTCCCTCGATCAGCACATAATTCACATGACCAATGTGATTAAATCACGATGCCAGTTCAAGATCAAAAGAAGTACTCCGTCCCATAATGTGAAAGTGAAGTACACTGCATTTTTTTTACATGAGTACACGCAGTGGAGGGGCCAACTCTGTCAGCTAGCCGGGGCAAAGAACACGACATTCCTGACTCTCAGTTTTTTGCCCCAATAAAATAATGGTTAGCTCCACCATTTCTGCTATTGTTCAAACAAGAATGGAAGGCTGAGCCCGGGCAGCTGCCCCGGGTAGCCGGGAGGTGGCTCCGCCACTGAGTACACGGCATTTACTTGCCTAGGAGACAGAGACATCACTGGAAACATGAGAGATTCCACAACTCACCGCGCGTCAGTTAGCTACAGATTACAAACTATGCAAAGCCTAGCAATCTCAATAACACACTATACAACAAGCTCAGAGCTTGAAAGCCAAAACTTACATCGCCAATACTGTGCTGTACTGAGCCAAGACGAAAAGAAACAGATCATCAAAAAATGCAATACACGCGCAAAACAGAGTGGTAACCAATCGTCTGAGGTTCTGCATTTACATGTGTTTGGCCATGGGACAGCGGAGGCAGCCGTGGTCATTGCTGTGGCCGATGCGGACGCCGCCATGGACTCAACATGGTGGATCTGTCGAGGAGCAGCAGGAGGATAAGGAACGTGGTTGACAAGCCGAACGTATACCTGTGGAGTGGTAGTCATGGTCGCAGTTTGCATCAGAGCGAAGAAAGATAATCTTAGGTTCAAAACGATTCATGGTACCGAACTACCTGGTAGTAGAGCTTCTTCTCCAAAAGATTAGTGAGAGCAACCACTGCAGGAAAGATATCAAAAGTTGTTAGTTTTCCAAGGATGATAACAGTGGCAATGTTATGGAACACCGAACTTGTCAAGAGTGGACATGAAAAATTCTGATGGAATTAGCAAAGGCGGTTGAACAATAAACAAATAGTCCGTATTATATAATGGTTTCCTTTTCCAAGTTACAGCTCCAAATAACGTAACCGAAAAACAGAACCGACATATCATGCAACATATGTTTTCAAGTGTCATTGTATTTCATTACTACCGGGCATGTATACACTATGTATGCGCACAATATATGGCGATAAAGTCCTAAAGTTTCTCAATTTCTGTAGGTCCCAAAGCTGGACACCATCAACAGCGGCAGTTTAGGGAATGGTAAAAAATCATAATAACAAAGGCATCCAACATTGTACTGCACATTGTTTTATGGGACACGTATATAATGGCAGGAAATAATCATTTTTAGAGAAGGGTATAACAATGTTGGGTCCAGGATGCCCCTCAAACATTGAAACATCTGACTACGGACAAAAAAAGGTCATTAGTAAATATATATCAAGCACAGACATGTGTGATCATCTGAAACATATTCCGAACAATTGGAGTACGAACCTGAGTCTTCACATGCCAAATTTTGACATAGTTCAGTAGTTCATGTTCCAAGGATGATACCATCCAGGTGGAAAGACGCATATGTATATCCCTGGCAACCTGATAAAAAAATTAGCATTACATACACATGTATGCAAGTACACACATGAGAAGTGTTGAATGTTGCCTATGCGAGTGATAGGTGAGAGGCAAGAACATGCGTTAAAATGTCATAGAAGCACCTGGTACCTGGCAGGGATCACAAAATACTCCTGAATTGCATGCACAGTAATATTTTACGAAAAACGAGCCCAAAATGACACTAACTCTAGAAACAAAATATTACTCAATGGTGCAAATAGAGGCATATGAGAGAAACACTATCCAAATGGAAGTATGGAAGTGTACACCACTCCCTGTAAAAGAAGTTGCAATGTTGTCCATACCATTCGTACTGAATAGAGTAAAAACATATTTATGGAGACATTAGCTTCTACTTTTTTATTCTGTGAGCAAACGAAAGTTTTGTTCTTAAAGCTTCACAAGCGTCCCAGATTCTAACCATCAACTCAGCTCATTGATCCACACACAGAAGCATACCATTCATAAATTACCTTTAGGGTATCTAACGAAGAAGAATATGAAGTGCTTGTAGAAACTATGGAAAACGCTGCTGTTCAAAGTGTTTGATATTTCACTCTATAATACTTCATATCTGACCATCATGGAATTGCATAGCTAGTAGCAGGAACTCAGTGATACCCATTAGTTGAAACAACCTGTAGTTTGAAGATGCCCAACAGAGCATATAAGATTTTATCTCAAGGACAAGATGAACAAAAGAATTGGCCGGCTCCTCTTTTAAATAAAAAATTGCGGCCTTAAATCTCATGGAAAGAGCAAAGATAGTCTATTTTCAAGCCACTTTGCATAATGAAAATACCAACCCATAAGTGAAAGAAATGAGAATTAACTTCTCCTGAGCTAGATAAGGAGAACAAAATAAAGGCTCTTTTACATCTATATATCCTCCCCATCTGCAAACAATTATCATTGATACATCTCTCATTACGATTGACAACACCACTCACGCGCAGATCTAGCAAGGACGACACTACCGGAGTTGTCGCCATGGACAACTCAATAAAAGGCAAGTGATATGCTTGTGCTCTGCATCTCTCGCCACAAGCGTCCACGTCCACAACCAAGGACGCTGACATGGTTGTTGGTGTTTGAATCCACAGCTAGCACTGCATTTTCATGGGCAAATTGCTTTACACATGATCTTGTTTTAAAAATTAAACTACATCATTTAATAAAAAGATGCACAGTCCCTGATAGCATGGATCTGCAAAATAGCACAAATATTTCTGCAGAATCCATAATAGCACATTATGTACAAATTACTCTACGCAATAGCAAATAAAATATGCACAACGGCACACTGAAAGATAATGAACACAAATGAGTTGGGAGGGAGATAGATGTGATACTCACACTTGATACATTTTAGCTACCAATGCATGGAACGACATGTTGCGGAGGAGATCAGGATGGAAAGTAGTTCAGACCAAACCTTCGCTACAGAGCCAGGTAAGTCATTCATAATGTGTGGCAGTGTAGGATCCAGTGAACAAGCAGTTGACTGGTTTGATTCAAATACTAACCTGATCAAAAACAGAAAATAGGTGAGCACTAATGAAAATCATACATCACCGCATGTGGGACAACCATGGCATGCCAACCACGCAGGCATCCTGAACAACCATCACTGTCGCTTCCTTCAATCCATGACGACTGAGAGGCAACATCTCGTGCATGACAAAGCATAGGTGGACATGTGCTTGATCTGGTCGCCCTCTATGCCGGTTTGTACATGATGTCCCCACTCCATCCCTACAAGCCGCCGTCTTGGAGGAGAGGGTGATGCAGACGGATCTCCTGGGTTGGCCAGCTCGTTCACCATGGATGGTGGTGGTGGGGAGGCCGGCAGGTAGGGTTTTGGTGGTGGTGAGGATCCTGCCACCAATGTCGCCGCCATGAGGAGTAGTCAATCCCTCTTTCCCTCCCTCCCACTTCCCTTCCTCTGTTTGTGGTCATGAATGGGGCTCGACAAAAGGCGGCCTTGGATGCGCACGCGACAGAGCATCCCCTGGATTCTCCTCAGCTCGGCCAGCGCCTCCCGGGCGTCGGGCCGGTCGTCCTTGTCCGGCGCCACGTACCGGAACGCCAGCTCCGCCACCGCCTCCACGCTGGGCATCACGCCGGGGAGCTCGTCGAGCACGGGCGGGTCGACCACCTCCCTCAGCTCGCCGGTCTGGATCTTGGACACCACCCAGTCCACGAGCGTCATGTCCCGCCGCTCCCTGCCCACGTCCATGGGCCGCAGCCCCGTCACCAGCTCCAGCACCACCGCGCCACCTCTCTCCCGGTCGCCTTCAAGCAGGCGTCGAGCGTCGCCAGGAGCCGTGACAGGCCGAAGTCGCCGAGACGGGCTTGCATGTCGGCCTCCACGACGTGCGGCTTCACGACGAAGTGGAGGTAGTCGAGCGCCGACGCGATCTGGGCCGCCATGGCGAGTCGGGTCCGCCAGGGCAGAGGCAGTGGCGCCGCCGTGCCCCGGCGGTGGAGGTGGTGCGAGAGGGTGCCGTTGGGGACGAAGTCGTAGATGAGGAGCAGCGCGCGCGGGTCGGCGCAGAAGCCGTGGAGGCGGACGAGGTGCGGGTGGCGGAGCGCGGAGAGGATGAGCACCTCGTTGCAAAAGGACTTGGTGATGGTGGTGGAGGACGTGGACGGTGACGGCGGCACGTGCACCTGCTTCACGACGGCGGAGCGGCCCGCGGGCGGGAGGCACACGAGGTACAACATCGCGCCACCGCCGCCGCCGGAGAAATCCATGGCGCGAGGCGGAGCCACAACGAAGATGGCGGCGGGCGCGGCCCATCGTGCACATAGCGGGTGCGGCGGATTCAGCCAGATCTGGAGGAGAGAGAGAGAGAGAGAGAGAGGAGTGCAGCATGGAGGCGAGGGGATTGGGGGCAGCGCCGATGCGAGGGGGTCGGGCAGATGCGGGTGGGAGTTGTGCGGCGGGATGTGGGTGGGAGTCGTGGTGGTGAGGGAGGGGCGGGTTGATCGTGCTGATTACTTTTTTTTTCTAAGGTTTTTTTACTGGTTTATCGTCTGGTTTATGGAGGGATTGAAAAAAAAATCAGTGGAATGGTGGAAAGGCTAGCGGTAGGAGGGGGGTCGTTGGAGGTCGAACCATCACGACGACGGCAGATCCCCTTTAATAGTAGAGATATCGATTTTCTTTTGTGACAAACACTAGCTGTGATTAATGACGTACTTATGGAAACAACTTACTTAAGGTCACGCACGCAGCCAACATGATCGTTTGTTTATTTGAGGTCACGCAAGTTAATTAGTTGGGCCGGTTGAGGAATAGATATGTGCTTGTCATGTGCATGTACTTTTGTGAAGCCGGGCGGAAAATCCGTATGTCGCCGAATACAGATGAGGATGCACGATGTGGGGGGAGAGGACTAACTCTATACTGTCCACCACAAGAGTTGAGGCAAGTCATTAACATAAAATAATAGACCAGGGATAAAGGTTGGCTAATTTACTCCAAATGATTTTAATTATCACATCCATGCATCCCTATTTTTATTTTCCTCGAAGTCATTAACATAAACTACTCCAGTTGTCCCGTATTAATGGTCGTTGAGACCGAAGTATCTAGACGTATTTTAGAGCGACAATTAATATGAAACAGAAGAGGTTGCTCCATCGAATAGAATTCACGACGTATTTTAGGGCCTGATAGGTTTAGATTGGAAATCTATGTTCTGTCTTTGTAGAGGTGTAGGATTATCCTTTTCTAAAGTGGAGCTGCATTTGAATTAGTAGCACGATCACAGGGCCACATGCCAGATTAGCGGCCCATGAGTTTTCGAATCGGAAAAGGGCGAGACAAGGGAGCGGTTTTGGCCAGGTTAATGCGAGTGGAACATGTTTCGATCGACTTAAAGCAAACCTAAAACTTGCGAATAGTAGAGCGGACAGAGCAATACCAGCAAATGTGAAACCACGGTAGTTCATGATGCCCGACCATGGCACGATGGCTCGGTCGTGACAGCGCATCCCACAACGATGACGGACGGGTCCTCCTCCATTGTGGTTCGGTGTAGAAAGGATTCATGCTACGAAGGCGACTCGAAGTAGCTGGCCCCGCCTGCTATCGTCCGTGGCCGTTGCCGACAGAACGGAGTGCATCAACTTGGACGCGTGCGGCAGGTGAACCGCAAAGATGGTTGGTGTTGTGGTTAGCGTCCATGGAGGGGCTGACATGCATGGTCCATGAAATGCAAGGCCGAGCTCGATCGGTGGTGCCGTCGATTCATGAGCAAAAACAAGTACCCCTCTATAAAAGGTTTCGATCACTATTTTAGTGATGAAAATACTTTTATACTCCCTTCGTTCTAAAATATAAGATTTTTTAAAGATTGCACTATGAAACTACATACTGATGTATATAGACATATTTTAGAGTGTGGATTCAATTCGTATGTAGTCTTGTAATGAAATTTCTAAAATGTTTTATATTTAGAAAAGGAGGGAGGAAGTAGTTGTTAGAAATAAATTAATTAGATTAATTAAAGGGTTAATCCCGCTATGTCGGTTGCTACTAGTAGCAACTGTCTTTTTGTAAATGCCTTGTACGAGGGGTATATATACTCTCAATCCATCAATGAAAGCATTTGTTGTTACTTATATTTTACCCTCATAGTAAAACTAAATTATGCATGAAAATACCATGCAGGAAATGGCTGGTGTCATGCATCGTGAATTTCATGAACTTGAACTAGATGGTAGTAACTATTTACCATGGGCTATGGATGTAAAGATAGCTCTCGAAAGCCGTAAACTCGGTTTCACTATCACCACACCCGTTGAAGGCGCCGGAGAAATCCCCACGGCAACCAAATATACAACTTTAAGTTTCTTAAGGCACCATCTCCATTCAGACTTAAAGTCGGAATATTTGATGGAAGAAGATCCACTAGTTTTGTGGAACTCTCTCAAGGAGAGATATGACCAGCAAAGAGCAGTCATGCTGCCGGGAGCACAGAGAGAATGGTCCCTCATAAGGTTCCAAGATTTTAAATCTGTGGCAGCATACAACTCTGCAGTTCACAAGGTTAACTCAAAACTAAGGTTTTGCAATCAAGCAATTTCCGAAGAAGACCTTATTGAGAAGACCTTGTGCACTTTCCACCCCTCGATGAGGGTACTACAACAGCAGTACCGTCAACAAAAATACAAAAAGTATTCTGAGCTCATATACACTTTACTTCAGGCTGAGAAACATGATGAACTTCTCATGAAGAATCATCAGACACGCCCAACGGGCTCAATGCCACTCCCTGAAGCACATGCTAACACTCAGTTTACTAAAAAGTATGGGGACAACAAAAAGAATTTCAAAAAATTCAATGGAAAGTGGAAAAGGAACAACAAGCAGAAAAGCTTTGGTCAATCTAAAGGTAAAGGTCACTTCAAGAAAAATGACCGAAACACCAACTCCGAGATTTATCAAAGGTGTGGATGTACTAACCATCGTACTAACAAATGCCGAACTCCCAAGCATCTAGCGGATTTATACATCAAATCCACTCGGAAAGGCAAACAAGTTCATGGAAAAGCCGAAGCTCACTTCAACGCCTTACAACAAGAAGAAAACCTTGAAGCTAGCACTTCTCAAAGCGCTCCTAAGGAAACAAGGCAGAAGGATGAAGATCTTCTTGATGTTGGCAACATATGGTGGAATACACCCAAGACACATATGGAGATCTTATATAATCTCCACATCACTCGTTTGATGTTATCAGCTATTTTATTGTAATAATGGATGTTATAATTTGTATAACTCTAAGTAGAATAAAGTCCTACGGACCAATCGTATTATGTAGTTCAAACATAATATCATATTTATATTTGTAACTGTAATATGAATACTTTGTATATATATATTTATATGTGAGTAATATGAATAAAGTTTCATCCTAAAATATTCTCTTACTCTATATAGATTTTACGGGGAAATAATCCAATGGAAGAAGAATTATGTTTGGTGGACAGTTGTACCACTAACACAATATTAAGGGAAATAAAATATTTCCAAACTCTAACTAAGAGAAAAGGGAATATTATGACCATTGCCGATCGCGATGCGTCGATTATTGGTTCAGGACGAGCCACACTCGTTCTACCTATGGGTAGTACAATTGTAATTGAAGATGCACTATTGTATCCTGAATCTACACGCACTCTTCTAAGTTTCAAAGATCTCAGATCAAATAACTTCCATTTGGAAACAATATCTGAAAATAATTCTGAACATTTGCTTTTAACAAAGAGTAATGGGTCTGAGAAACAAATTCTTGAGAAATTCCCCTCACTTTCATCTGGATTATATTACAGTTATATAAAACCCGTACCACATGTTGCGTACAAAATAATTTTTCAAGATCTTGATAAATTCAAGACTTGGCATGATCGCCTAGGTCATCCTGGCGTAGGGATGATGAGAAAAATTATTGATAATTCTATTGGTCACAGCCTTCCAACTAAAAATTTCCCAAAATCATCAGATTTTGTGTGCACCGCATGTGCAACTGGGAAATTAATTATAAGACCATCTTATCTTAAGGTAAAAAGTGAGTCACTTAACTTTCTTGAACGCATTCAAGAAGATATATGTGGTCCAATTCAACCACTATCAGGACCTTTTAGATATTTCATGGTGTTCATAGATGCATCTACCAGATGGTCACATATATGTCTATTGTCCACACGAAATCATGCTTTTGCCAAACTAATTGCTCAAATTATCAAATTAAGAGCAAATCATCCTGAAAATAGGATAAAAACAATTCGAATGGACAATGCCGCTGAATTTTCTTCACGTGCATTCAATGACTATTGCATGGCTATGGGCATTCATTTAGAACATTATGTGCCTTATGTTCATACTCAAAATGATTTGGCTGAATCTCTCATCAAAAGAGTAAAATTAGTTGCTCGACCACTTTTACAGAATTGTAGTTTACCAACATCTTGTTGGGCACATGCGGTATTACACGCCGCAGATCTGATACAAATTAGACCAACTGCATATCATACAACCTCCCCACTACAACTAGTACGTGGCACTCAGCCAAGTATTTCCCATCTGCGAAAATTCGGTTGCGCAGTATACGTACCAATATCACCACCGCAGCGTACAATGATGGGCCCCCACAGAAAACTAGGGATCTATGTGGGTTATAATTCTCCGTCAATTATTAAATATCTTGAACCTCTTACAGGGGACCTGTTTACTGCCCGCTACGCTGATTCAATTTTTGATGAGGACCATTTCCCGGCATTAGGGGGAGAATCAAACCACAAAGAATGCCAGGAAATAGATTGGAATGTAACAGGCATTCAGTCCTTAGATCCACGTACTAAAGAATCTGAAACTAAAGTTCAGAGGATCATAGATTTGCAACACATTGCAAATAATCTGCGAGATGCATTTACTGACCATAAAGGTGTCACTAAATCACATATTCCCGCTGTTAATGCATCAGAACGAGTGGAGGTACCAACTAAAACCACTCAAACCCCAAATGAGAGTAAGAGGGGGAGAAATCTGGTTAGTCGGAATATAGCTTCTCAAAAGCCTCTGTGGAAACAGAGGAAATCAAATCCTCTACCAGTAAATGCAATTCAACCTCAAGTTGAAGGACACCAACCAGATGCTCAACATCTTGAACCTAGCATAAATGCGCATAAAAACATAATAGTTGGGACATCGGAACACCATGATTCTATTGTTGTGGGAAATCACATAGAGTCTGAAGGTATAAAAGAAATTTCCATAAACTATACAGAATGAGGAGAATCATATAATAGAGAGACTACAATTGTCGACATATATTTCGCCTCTGAAATTGCTGAAACCCTTCAACTGGATCCAAAACCAAAGACCGTCAGGGAGTGCGTCAAGCGTCCTGATTGGCCTAAATGGAAGGAAGCAATTGAGGCAGAACTGCACTCGCTCAACAAACGAGAGGTATTTTCCTCAGTAATACCTACTCCCCACAATGTCTTCTGATGGGGTTATAGTCCTAGGGTAGGGTCATAGGTCTGCCCTGTAGGTCCTACCCAAAGACTACCCCTCACAAAGGACTAGGCCCTTAGTCAGCTCCGACTGAATTAAGTAGTCCCTGTCGTCCAGTCGGTAACGTACCCTCGATCATCTTGTCGGAGACTAGCATTCGGAGCATATCAAGCTAACCGACTGGATACCACTCGGTACATCGTAACCCCCCTAGAGGGAAACGGACGTACGTTTCCAGGTGCATTTATTAGCATTTAGGGCGTACGTTACCTGTAACGTACACATTCAATCGCCACTACTCCACCCCTGTATCGGAACTGTTGTGGAGGGCAGCGCACTCTATATAAGCCACCCTCCCCCGCTGGTAAAGGGGTTAGCAACTCATTGTATTCCCTATTCCACTCGACAACAAGCTCCCTGAGCACTGAGACGTAGGGCTATTACCTCCACCGCAGAGGGGCCTGAACTCATACAACCTCGCCGTAGCTAGGACTCTGCCCATCCTTTTTGTACCCTACACATCTACTGTCAGGCTTATACCCACGACAGTTGGCGCCCACCTTGGGGCAGGCGTCTAAGCGACTTTCGGCGAGTTTGCGACTACTTTCTTTCGTCATGACGTCCGGTGGAGGTTCGAGCATGGGTCACCAGATCTTCTTCGGCGCTCTCTCCTTCATCATCGACGATTCGGCGTGGCTTCGGGATGCACCTCTCGATGTCGAGGCGCTTCCCCGTTGTGGGGCTACGCACTTCCGTGCCGGCGCTCGCGACATTCTTCTTCTCCAACAGTCGGCTACGGTGTCGACCTGTTCCGCCGTCACGCGCCGCAACAAGCGGTCTCGCTGTCCGCGGCTCCAGCGTTGGGTGCAACACGCCCAGGCGCGCCAGAACGCGTCTTCACAAGTGGCGGTTCTAGAGTCCGTTGTGGTTGCCCCGCTGTCCCAGCACTCGGACTCAGTTCCAACTGAGTTCCCTACCGAGTATGCGGGTCGCGGGTCCGCAGCAGAAGTACACATGGCAAACTCCCATGAAGATCCTCGTCAAGCTGGCCGGAGCGGACGCGAGGTTGGCGAAACGTCTGGTGCGCACCGTCCACCTCGCCGTTCTGCCAGTCGGCACACTCGGCGGAGCAACGTGGAGTTGTTCCACACACCCCTCCTCAACTTGGCTGCGGCTGCCAAGATAGCCGATTCCCTCCAGCCGACTGATTCAGAGGCTGGTAGGGGGATCGAGCAGATCCGAGCCCTGTTGCACACGGCGCAGCAACATAATTCGGCAGTCTCTCAGTCGCATAACAGGATCCATAATAGTTCCGTTCGTGCGAATACGCATCGGTCGGTTCACAGCCCTGGTTCCCATCAGCGGCACAGAGGTGGCAGCCGTTCCATCAATCACGAAGATCGCCACCGTTCACGCACCCCTCCGCGGGGTGGGCCCTACGGGCCCCGACATCATGATGATCGGCGTTCAGTCGGGGACACTTACGACCCAAGGCCCGACGCGAGAGGGCGTATCGCCCAGCGAAGGGTCGACCGGGGCCGAGCCCACCGCGATGATTATGATATGGACCGTCCGAGTGGAAATAGGACCATCGTGTCTGGTCCCGAGTGTTTCAGTCGAGCCATCCGTTCGGCTGACATCCCGCCAAACTTCAGATTGGCGACAGGAATTAGCAAGTTTACAGGAGAGTCCAAGCCAGAAACGTGGTTGGATGATTACCGAGTAGCGGTCCAGATCGGAGGAGGGGACGACCATGTCGCCATGAAACACCTCCCCCTGATGCTCAACGGCTCGGCGCGAGCGTGGCTGAACCAGTTAGCCCCCTCCAGCATCTACAGTTGGGCAGATTTGGCCCGAGTGTTCATCAAGACCTTCGAAGGGACATGCAAGCGTCCTACGGGCCTCGTGGAGCTCCAGCACTGCGTCCAGAAGCAGAACGAGCCCCTACGCGACTTCATCCAGCGTTGGACAACTCTCTACCACACGGTAGAGAACGTCACCGAGCATCAAGCAGTCTACGCCTTCAAGGCAGGCATGCGGTACAGGGATCTGTACCTAAAGTTTGGCCGAACAGACGACATCTCCATGAGCAAAATGATGGAGATAACGGCTCGCTATGCAAATGGCGAAGAAGAGGACCGCATCTGAAGCGGCAAACACAAGACAGTCGGTGATGGAGACGGGAGTAACACTCGGAAGCAGAAGCAGAAAGCTCCGTCCACTCCGCAAGCAGAAGCTGCAGCCGTGACCAATGCCAAGTTCAAGGGCAAAGGGAAGGCGCAGTTTATCCCCAAGAAGAAGCAGTTCAATAATCCCATCCTGGACCAGCCTTGTCCGGTTCACACGAAGATGGACGAAGAAGGCAACCCCATATATCCAAAGCATACCACTCGACAGTGTCGCCTCTTGATCCAGGGGTTCGGCGAAGGGCAACCGAGTGAAAAAGACAACGAACAGGATGAGGAGGATAAGGAGGATCCGTTCCCCTAAGTCCCTGCAACTCTCAAGATTTTTGCTGACGTCGAGAGCAAGAGTCGACTGAAGTTGGTGAACAGGGAGGTGAACATGGCCACCCCCACCAACCCCAAGTTCTCAAATGATCTCAGACTGCAATCACCTTTGACCAGTCGGATCATCCAGCACACGTACCCACCCTGGGGAGACATGCTCTGGTCGTCGACCCGGTGGTGGAAGGAGTCCGACTGCGCAAAGTCCTCATGGACGGCGGCAGCGGCTTGAACATCATGTATGCCGACACGCTCAAGGGGATGGGCATTCCGATGTCCAAACTCAGCGAGAGCAGCATGCAGTTCCATGGAGTCGTCCCTGGACGGAAGGCTAAGTCACTCGGCCAGATCCGTCTGTATGGTCCCGATGAGTTAAAAACAGCCTTCATCACCCCATTCGGGTGCTTCTGCTACATCACTATGCCATTCAGTTTGAAGAACGCAGGAGCTACCTTTATGCGTATGATCCAAAAATGCCTTCTTGACCAGATCGGTCGGAATGTGGAGGCATACATGGATGATATCGTAGTCAAGTCACGCAAAGGTTCCGACCTGCTGACTGACTTGGCAGAAACATTCGCCAACCTTCGTAGGTACGATATCAAACTCAACCCCGCCAAATGTTCATTCGGCGTTCCCACCGGAAATTTACTCGGTTTCTTCGTTTCCGAACGAGGGATCGATGTCAACCCCGAAAAGATCGGGACCATCGTCCGAATGGAGAGGCCGGTCAGAATACACGATGTTCAACGGCTCACAGGTTGCCTAGTGGCTTTGAGCAGATTCGTCAGTCGACTCGGCGAGAAAGCACTTCCTCTGTACCGACTCATGAAGAAATCAGATACTTTCGAGTGTACAGACGAAGCCCAAGTCGCATTCGACGACCTCAAAGTCCTACTTTCCACCCAGCCGGTTCTTACTGCTCCGCTCAGTAAAGAGCCCCTTCTTCTGTATATCGCGGCTACAAATCAAGTCGTCAGTACTGTTCTTACAGTCGAACGAGAAGAAGAAGGCAAAGCATATAAAGTTCAGCGGCCAGTGTACTACGTCTCTGAAGTCCTGACTCCTTCCAAGCATAGGTATCCCCATTATCAAAAACTTATCTACGGGATTTACATGACTGCGAAGAAGGTGGCCCATTATTTCCAAGACCACTCGGTGTCTATCATTTCTGATGCTCCGTTGTCGGAAATTCTCCACAATCGAGATGCGTCAGGCCGAGTGGCGAAGTGGGAAATGGAGATGTTGTACTGCGATATCAAGTTCGAGGCCAAGAAAGCTATCAAGTCTCAAGCTCTGGCTGACTTCATAGAAGAATGGGTAGAACAACAGCAACCGACCCACATCTACTCGGCCCATTGGACAATGTTCTGCGATGTGTCCAAGATGCTGAATGGCTCCGGCGCTGGCGTTGTGATCATATCACCAAAGGGTGACAAGCTCAAGTACGTGCTACAGATACACTTCGATTCCTCCAACAACGAGGCAGAGTATGAAGCTCTCCTCTACGGGTTGCGTATGGCCATCTCACTCGGCGTCCGTCGCCTGATGGTCTACGGCGATTCGGATTTGGTGGTCAATCAAGTGATGAAAGAGTGGGACGTCAGGAACCCCACCATGACCACATACTGCAATGCAGTGAGGAAGCTCGAGAAGAAGTTTGAAGGTCTAGAACTTCACCATGTTCCGAGACTGAAGAACCAAGCAGCTGATGAGTTGGCAAAGCTTGGATCCACTCGGAGACCAGTCCCGAGTGACGTCTGCCTCGAGCACCTTCACCTCCCTTCAGTCAAAGAAGATCCTTTTACAGAAGAACCAGTACAACCAAAGAGTTCAACAGATCCGACTGAAGTCGATGTACCTGCTGTGGTTGACCTGGTCATGGAGATTCTTGCTGTCATCCCCGATTGGACTGTGCCGATCATTGCATATATCCTGAGACAGGAACTACCAGAAGACAAAGTCCAGGCCAGGCAGATAGTCCGCAGGTCGAAGTCATTCACTATCATTGATGGCCAATTGTACAAGGAGAGCGTTTCAGGCGTTCTCCAACGATGCATCTCCCCAGAGGAGGGGCAATTCATCCTGGAAGATATTCACTTGGGGACCTGCGGTCATCACGCCTCTTCGAGAGCAATCGTCGCCAAGGCGTTCAGGGCTGGTTTTTTCTGGCTGCAGGCAAACGAGATGGCTAAAGATATGGTCGACCGATGTGAGGGCTGTCAGTTCTACTCCAACAAGTCCCACAAGCCAACATCTGCGTTGAAGACAATCCCTCTTGTGTGGCCGTTTGCAGTTTGGGGACTAGATACAGTCGGACCATTCAAGACAGGCCAAGGGGGATACACACATGTGTTGGTGGAAGTCGACAAGTTCACGAAATGGATCAAAGCCAAGCCCATCAAGAAACTCGACGCCTCAACAGCCGTCAAGTTTATAAGGGACATCATCTCCAGATTCGGTGTACCTCACAGCATAATCACGGACAACGGGACAAACTTTGACTCGGACAGATTCAAAGGTTTCTATGCAAGCCAAGGTATGCGAGTGGATTTTGCTTCCGTAGCACATCCTCAATCCAATGGACAAGCAGAGCGGGCGAATGGGCTTATTCTTCAAGGTTTGAAGCCCCGACTCCTGCGAGAGGTGGGAAACGCCGCTGGCGCGTGGGTCACCGAGTTACCTTCAGTGCTCTGGGGTCTCCGCACAACCCCGAACAGATCTACAGGACGATCACCGTTCTTCCTCGTTTATGGAGCAGAAGCGGTCCTTCCGAGTGACTTGCTTTATAACGCGCCACGAGTCGAACTCTTCTCCGAGGCTGAAGCAGAACAAGCAAGGCAAGATGGAGTGGACCTTCTGGAGGAAGAGCGCGAGATGGCGCTAACTCGCTCAACCATTTATCAACAAGATCTACGGCGTTTTCATGCACGCTACGTCAGGAGTCGCACGTTCCAAGCAGGCGACTTGGTGCTCCGAGTGGATCAGCAAAGACCTCACAAGTTGGCTCCGGCCTGGGAAGGACCTTTCATCATCTCCAAGGTGCTGAACAACGGAGCATACAGACTCTACAACATCCAGAGGGAGACGGACGAGCCGCATGCGTGGAACGGAGACCTCCTGAAGCGCTTCTACACGTGATCGTCGACTGAAGCAGTGTAAAGAACAAGTATTGATGAAATAATACAAAGCAGATTCAGTTTTTGCAGATTTAGAATTCTTCCGCGGTCGCTGACTCCGGTCACAAAAAAAAAACTTAGTTGCGATCCAGAATCGCCTAAGTTCTAACTTCCTCCGAGTGCGCACTAAACGTCGCACTCGGGGACTTAGCTGTGATCAAGAATCACCTAAGTAATACATTCCCCCGAGTGCGCACTAAAGGTCGCACTCGGGGACTTAGCTGTGATCAAGAATCACCTAAGTAATACATTCCTCCGAGTGTGCACTAAACGTCACACTCGGGGACTTAGCTGTGATCAAGAATCACCTAAGAAATAACTTTCTCCGAGTGTACACTTAACGTCACACTCGGGGACTTAGCTGTGATCAAGAATCGCCTAAGTATTAACATTCCTACGAGTGTGCACTAAACGTCGCACTCGGAGACTTAGCTGTGATCAAGAATCACCTAAGAAATAACTTTCTCCGAGTGTGCACTTAACGTCGCACTCGAGGACTTAGCTGTGATCAAGAATCACCTAACAAATAACTTTCTCCGAGAGTGCACTACACGTCGCACTCGGGGACTTAGCTGCGATCAAGAATCGCCTAAGTATCAACTTTCTCCGAGCGTGCACTCGGCGGCTTAGCTGCGATCCAGAATTGCTTAACTACATGAGTTGCAGATCCTCCTTGAGGCTCATGTGGATGTCAAAACAACTGACAACTACATGAGTTGCACACTCTCATTGAGGTTCATGTGGATGTCAAAACAACTGACACCTACATGAGTTGCAGACCCTCATTGAGGCTCATGTGGATGTCAAAACAACTAACAACTACATCAGTACCAACTCGACCCGAGTGCGACTTGATAGTCGCACTCGACAACCTAACCGCGATCCCGCATCGCCAAAGTACTCTTCAACCTCTGAGTGCGGCCTACCGATCCACTCGGCTATCCTACCGATCCACTCGGTGATACTACGGATCCAAGTGGAAATTCCACGGATCCTCAATGAGGCTCATACATGACTAACACTTACGTGCTACACATGTTTGACTTTGGCTTCACCAAGAAACACCAAACAGAAAACTTGAAACAACTTTGCAACACAAGAGCAAACGCTTTGATTCAGATTCAAAAGTTCTAGCAAAGATAGTTCACTCGGTGCGGATCAAGCTTACCCGCACCGATCTAAGAATGTGACGGCCAACAGCAGTGGCCAAAGTACCTTACAGATAAACACTCGGCATACCGAGGATAAAAGTGTTCTTACGCATCATCCGGATTAACGCCAGGACTGGAGGGCTCTACGAACGTGTCCAGATCAATACCGTCGGCGATGCGGGTAGCGCTCTCAAGGAAAGTTTCCATGAAGTCTTCGAATCGAAGTTTCTTCGTATTGGCAACCTTCAATGTCTTCAGCTTCTCCTCACGCACCTCCTTGCAATGGACTCGGACCAAGGACAGAGCAACATCTGCACCACAACGAGCTGTAGATTTCTTCCACGACTGCACTCGGTTCGGAATCTCCTCCAGTCGCGCCATCAGGTTCTCCATCTCCTGCCGCGACTCATCTTCTGGCCAAAGCTCCTTGTCGATTCGGCCGACGACTTCTCTCAGTCGACCGATGAAAGGGCCAACTTTGCCCACGCGGATGTGCGCCCGGAGCAAATCCCGATTGGCGTCCTCGCCGAGTGGCACGTTGTCGCGAATCGATCGCTCCACGTCCGCTGCTTCAACTTCAGCATCAACGCAAAAATCTGCAACAGAAGGGCAAGCAAGCAATAAGCGCCGATTATGACGTACATAGGACAAACACTCGGCAAACAACACGACTTACCAGCCAGACGCGTCATCATTTGCCGAGCCCAGTCGCCGACATATTTCTCTTGAGCTATGCATCGTTTATTCAGCACGTCCATCTGACCCATCAGAGCAGTCCTCTGTTTCCCCATCTTTTCCACTTCCTCAGTCAACACCTTGTTCGCTTCACGAGCCTGCTCCAATGACTTCTCTCGTCCCTCCAGAGCATCCTTCATGCCAGCCATTGCAAGCATGGCCGCATCAAGCTCACCAGCGAACTGATTCCTCTCCGCCCTGAGAGTCTCATAGGTTGTCCCCATTTCACAGGTTTTATGCCAACAAACACCAAGGGACAATCAGAAAATTCAACAATAAAAGTCTAAGTTCTTCAGACCCCTGCCGACGCAAGCAGTCGACAGCGGTCTCGGGGACTACACCCAGTGGGTTCACTAAGAGTGACCCCACTGGCATGCAACTCAAGCAGGCCCGCCCTATTGAACTGCATGTTACCACCTAGGCCTACGAGGCCAAGACTACCCGACCTGAGTACAACTTACTCTCGGAGACTCTTACAGTAAGTGCACTCCGAGTGCCACAACTGCTCGCAGTCGGTCATATTATTTACAGACACGACCAAATCAAAGATAATATGTATAAAGACAACTGTCGGTGCAAGCACTCGACAGAAGTCTCGGGGACTACACCCACTGGGTTCACTCAGAGTGAACCCATTGCAAACAACATATGCTATCCAAGAACACCCAGTGGGTTACAAGAGAAAAGTAAATACTTACTAGCCCACTTACTCGGATATCATCCCGCAGCTCCAAGCTCCGCTGGTACAAGGATGCAACAGAGTCGTAAGCCCTCTTGGCTTCTCCAGCCATCAGCTTCGCCTGCACCATGGCTCCCTTAGCCGCTCCCACCTACTCCTCCAGGAGACGCTGGATGTTGAATTCAGCATTCGACGAGCCTGGCATCGTCGGAAGTTCCTGAGGCATCCCAAGGTCCGCTCCAATTGGCTCTTCAACCACCAGCGCCGCTTCAGTCGGCGGCAGCACCTCAGTCGGCAGCACGTCGGCGGCGAGAGCAGCAACAGACGGAGCAACCTCAAGAACAGGCTCCGCGGCTTGTTCAGCTCTCCCCTGATCGCCTTCATCCACACAAATCGCCCCTGATAGGCCGAACGGCGAAAGATCTCAGAAAAAGAAAGAGGCAGGACCTATGATAGAATTCGAGACGCGATAGTATAAAACACTCGGAGTCACTACAACGCACCTGGCTGGGACGAGACGACGTTGTCCGTGTCCATGGGGTCATCCTCTTGGCGTGCCAGAGAGGTGGCAGAAGTAGCGTCTCTGTCGATTGAAATCCATTTGACCAATGAACAGGAGTTCACTCGGATATCAGAAGAAATTAGAAGATCGATACACTTACGTGGAGGTGACGGGAACAACAACCCTCATCCGCGGCAGACCCTTCCGAGGCTTGGACCCACTCGGTTTGGACGCCTTGGAAGACTGACGCACAGGCTCAGCGGTAGCCTCTCTGGCCCTCTTGGTGCTCCGAGCACTCGGGGGCACTGGGGCAGTGGGCGGAGCACTCAAAGATGCCGGAGGGATCGAAGGAACGGCAGGCTCGTGTCGGCGCTTGGTCCGATGCTCTAATTGCGGAGGTGGCGAGTCCTGCTCTTCGTCTTCCTCCTCTTCCTCGCTGGTCTCTTCTTCCGATTCCCCGTTGTCGGAGACATACTCAGCGCTCTCCACGCTACCTTCCTGGATGCCTTCCTCCTCCTCCTCGGCCGGATTCCCGTTCGAGACGGGAGAAAACCAGTCTTCTGCATAAAATTCAGTCGGCAACATCAGACGTCGCGCAGAGATTCAAACATCAGACGTCGCGTTGAGATAGTTAAGCGCACTCGACAAGTGTTACTCACCTGATTCGGAGGAAGATGATCCGCGCGGAAAGGCTTCACTCGCCGAGATCCTTTGGGATTCTCGCAGGGACCTGTGATCTGGAGCACCCACGAGGTCACCTTCTCCTCAGTCACGCCCACAACATTGGTCCGAGTGGAATCCTCGGGCCCCGTATAATGCCACATAGCATGGTCGCGAGCCTGCAGAGGTTGGATGCACTGACCGAGGAAGACCTCCAGCAAGTCTATGCCGGTGACCCCCCTCCTGACGACGTATACGAGTGCCTCGACCAGAGGCTGGATGTCGTTCTTCTCCGCCTTCGTGAGCGCGAGCTGCTTAGGCGGGGCGGGCCGATCTAAGCTAAAGGGAGGCAGTCCTGTCGACGCATTCGGACAGGCGATATCCTGACAGTAGAACCACGTCGACTGCCAGTTCCTGACCGGGTCACTTAACTGAAGAGCAGGATTACTACTCCGACTCTTTTTCTGGAAACCTAAGCCCCCGCAGAGCTGGAGAAGATGTGTCTTATCATCCGACTGGCTGAGTCGTTTGATGGTTTGGGATCTAGCAGAAAATATGTGCTTGAACAGCCCCCAATGGGGAGGGCAGCCGATGAAACACTCGCACAGAACTATAAAAGCAGAGAGATGGGCAATGGCATTCGGGGGAAAGTGGTGAAGTTGTGCCCCGAAGTGATTCATGATGCCCTTGAAGAAAGGATGCGGGGGCAAGGAGAAACCTCGATAGACGTGGCTGAGCAGCAAGACGCGCTCCCCCTCCCGGGGTGCCGGCTCGACCTCGTTCTCCGCCGGCAGCCTCCAGGACTTGTGCACGATCATCCCATGCTCCACCAGTTGCAGCAGATCCCCCTCCGTCACCATGGAGGGGAGGAAGTCGCCCTGAATCCACCCCACCGGCAGCAGCCGCTGCCGCCGCTGAGCAGGAGCCGCCGCCTTCCCCTTCTTCTTCCTCGCCTCCATCTTGCTGGTCTGACCCTTGGTCATGGCGGCAACTGCGAACCCTCGGGAGGAAGGAGGAGGAAGGAGTGTAGAAGCGCTGGAGGTGGCGAGAAGGACGGAGCAGGCGAGAGCGAGAGATTCGGCGAGTGTAACGAAGAAGCCTCGCCGCCGAGATTTAAGTAGGGTTCCGACTGGGTCACTGGCAGGTGGCCCCAAAACCTTATCCCCTCGACCCACCGCGGCGATATTAGTGGAGAGGTTGAAGGCACGAGAATCGAGGCATCAGGCGCTACTCGAGCGCGATGGCGTCATCCCCGCTGAGCGCGCGGAAACCAAAATTTGAGAATCCCGGAAAATCCGCTGCTGTCAGTTGACCGGTCGCGTCAGAAGATGCCGCACAAGCACTCGGCTCCCGACAGTCTGTTTCGCGAGTACTTCCACTCGGATCGTCGATCAGAAAAGACAAAATGGACCGAGGCAAGCAACGCCCAAGCCAAGTCCGTTCCAGTCGGATCCAAACTTCAAACATCGCTTCGTCGTTCCAACCCCAATCCATTCGGGGACTAATGATGGGGTTATAGTCCTAGGGTAGGGTCATAGGCCTGCCCTGTAGGTCCTACCCAAAGACTACCCCTCACAAAGGACTAGGCCCTTAGTCAGCTTCGACTGAATTAAGGAGTCCCTGTCGTCCAGTCGGTAACGTACCCTCGATCATCCAGTCGGAGACTAGCATTCAGAGCATATCAAGCTAACCGACTGGATACCACTCGGTACATCGTAACCCCCTGGAGGGAAACGGTCGTACGTTTCCAGGTGCATTTATTAGCATTTAGGGCGTACGTTACCTGTAACGTACACATTCAATCGCCACTACTCCACCCCTGTATCGGAACCGTTGTAGAGGGCAGCGCACTCTATATAAGCCACCGTCCCCCGCTGGTAAAGGGGTTAGCAACTCATTGTATTCCCTATTCCACTCGACAACAAGCTCCCTGAGCACTGAGACGTAGGGCTATTACCTCCACCGCAGAGGGGCCTGAACTCATACAACCTCGCCGTAGCTAGAACTCTGCCCATCCTTTTCGTACCCTACACATCTACTGTCAGGCTTATACCCACGACATCTTCCCTGTTGGAGCAAAATGGGTTTTTGTTCGAAAAAGGAATGAAAACAATGAGGTGGTGAGATACAAAGCGAGGCTTGTAGCACAAGGGTTCACGCAGAGACCCGACATCGATTACGATGATACATACTCTCTTGTAATGAGTGGAATAACGTTTCGATACTTAATATCTTTGGCAGTACAAATGAATTTATCTATGCAGTTGATGGATATAGTGACAACATACTTATATGGGTCACTCAAATCGGACATATATATGAAGGTCCCTGAAGGACTTAAAATGCCGAATCCAAAAGAAAATTGCAACGCATATTGTGTAAAATTACAGAAGTCACTATATGGCTTAAGACAGTCGGGTAGAATGTGGTATAACCGACTAAGTGAGTTCCTTATTCAGAAAGCCTACTCAAATAATGATGATTGCCCTTGTGTATTTATAAAGAAGTCCTCAAATGGATTTTGCATCATCTCAGTGTACGTTGATGACCTCAATATTATTGGAAGTACACCTGATATCGAAGAAGCACGCAATCATCTAATGGCAGAATTTGAGATGAAAGATTTGGGAAAGACCAAATTCTGCTTAGGCTTACAGCTTGAGCATCTTCCCTCGGGAATTTTAGTATACCAACCTGCATATATTCAAAAGGTTTTGGAAAAATTTAATATGGATAAATCATATCCAACCAAAACACCCATGGTTGTCAGATCCCTTGATATGAATAAAGATCCTTTTAGACCTCGGGATGATGACGAAGAGATATTAGGACCTGAGTTCCCGTATCTCAGTGCCATTGGTGCGCTAATGTACCTTGCAAATTGCACCAGGCCTGATATTGCATTTACGGTAAATTTACTAGCTAGACATAGCGCTGCTCCAACAAAACGTCATTGGACGGGAGTAAAGAATATCCTTAGATATTTACATGGCACAAAAGATCTTCGCTTATTCTATCAGAAAAACCAAGATATGACTATTGTAGGATATACTGATGCTGGCTATCTATCTGATCCTCACAATGCCAGGTCACAAACAGGTTTCGTATTCTTATATGGTGGAACTGCTTTTTCATGGAAGTCAACAAAACAGACTCTCGTAGCAACTTCCACTAATCATTCTGAAATTATTGCATTATTTGAAGCATCTAAGGAATGTGTATGGCTTCGCAAGATGATTAACCATATTCAAACTTCATGTGGTGTTGGTTCATTAGGATCACCAACTATTATATATGAAGATAATGCAGCCTGCATTGCTCAAATGCAAATGGGTTATGTGAAAAGTAATATCACAAAGCACATTTCTCCTAAGTTATTCTATCCTCATGCATTACAGAAGGATGGAGAAATTGATATTTTGCAAACCAAATCATGTGACAATCTAGCAGATTTGTTTACAAAGTCTTTACCAAATTCAACATTCCAGAAATATATTCATGGAATTGGTATGAGACGTTTTCGAGATTTGCAAATTTCATGAGGAGAAATTCCTAAACTCATAACCCATTAATTATCACCAGATAATAACTGTACTCTTTTCCTTTATGAGTTTTGCATCAGTTTTCTCATAAAAAAGTTTTTAATGAGGCAATATATTATCAAAATCATATGCCATACTTTCTATTTTCCCTATTGGGTTTTTTAAAGAAAGTATTAAAGACATATTAATTGTTCTCTAAACTCACAATTGATTTTTCTCCTTCTTCAAAGGTTTTCTCGATTGAGTTATCAAAAGACAATAATCATTATATGTTGCACTATTTTCTCCTTATTATTTTCCAACCGGGTTTAAAGGAGTTTTAGCAACATATCTACACTATTCTTCTCATATTTTTTCCCACAGGGTTTTTGGGGGAGACTTTCAAGATTATACAAAGGCTTTCACGAAGATGATGGACATTCTTAAAGACACATACAAAGAGGAGTCTTTATCAAGATAATAAATATCCAAGACAAGCAGTGATTAGGGGGAGTGTTAGAAATAAATTAATTAAATTAATTAAAGGGTTAATCCCGCTATGTCGGTTGCTACTAGTAGCAACTGCCTCTTTGTAACTGCCTTGTACCAGGGGTATATATACTCCCAATTCATCAATGAAAGCAACGGTTCCATCATTTTATCCTCCCTCTCGTTTTTACATTCCACAGTAGTGACTGGTGCTCATGAGTGTGCATGAGTGAGTGACAGCGGAGGCGTGGACGACCGACTGATGGTTTGGTGGAGACGATGGAGGGCCGGAGCTCATATATATAGTAGCGTCACAGGGTGATCGAGTTTGGAGAGGGCTGGCGACGTGCCTGCATGAAAAATGGTGCGTGTGTGGTAGCTAGGTGGCCACGTACTCCTTCCTCCCCTGAATTCTGTATTACTCTGTACTATGGATCTACGATACACCTGTACATGTTGATCCGCTCTTCATTTCAGCAGGGAGGATGTCTCAGCCGAGCTTGCTGTTCTATGGTGGTGCCGGCGCTGCTGCTGCTGCTGACGCCCGTTGCAACTGAAGATATGCCAGTGCTGCTGCCGACGCCCGTTGCAGCTGAAGAAGTGACGGTGCTGCTGGTGCTGCCTGTGGCAGCCGAAGATGTGGTGAAAGTGCCGACCTGCGGCATGAAGGTCGCCACCGGCATCCTCGCCGGGAGGCTGGGCAGCGGCGCCTCGAACCGCAGCGCGTTGACGGCCTGCCTGATCGTCGGCCTCAAGCTCTGATCGGGGTGCGCGCACCAGAGCCCGACGACCATCACGCACTCCATCTCCTTGCCGTCGAATTCCCCCTGCAGCCGCTCGTCGGCGGCGTCGAGGACGCTCCCCCCGCCGTACCAGTCCCAGACCCACTGAGTCAGGTGCATCGTGTCGTCCTCGTGCTCGGCTGTAACCAAGGGCCGCCTGCCGCAGGCGATCTCGAGGAGGACGACGCCGGCCGAGACTGTAGACGTCCGACTCGGCGTTGGTCTTGCCGGTGACCATGCATTCCGGGTCCATGTACCCCATGGTGCCGGCGAGCACCGTGGTGTGCAAGCCATGGTCGACGAGCCTGGCCAGCCCGAAGTCTCCGAGCTTGGCGGCGAAGGAGGCGTCCAGCATGACGTTGCTTGGCTTGATGTCCCTGTGCAGCACGCACTGCTCCCACTCCTGGTGGAGGTACAGGAGGGCGGAGCCCAGCCCCAGCTTGATCTCGTGCCTGGCCGGCCATGGGAGAACCTTGTTGCGGCCGTAGAGGTGCGTGTCGAGGCTGCCGTTGGGCATCAGCTCGTAGACGAGGAGCAGCTCGCCGCCGCCGTGGCACCACCCGGTGAGCTGCACCAGGTTCTGGTGCCGGAGCCGGCTTATGATCCGCACCTCCGAGCTGCTTGCTGATGGCTCGGACGTGGCAGCGCATCCCACAACGATGACTGGCGGGTCCTCCTCCATCGTGGTTCGGCCTAGGAAGGATTAGCGGCCCGTGAGTTTTCGAATCGGAAGGGTCCTCCTCCATCGTGAAGTCTAGGCGATGAGGGTGAGTTTGGAGGGTGGGCGCGACCCCGGCGAGCGAAGTGCGTGCATGCATGAAAAATGGTGTGTGCTAAGACCTGTTTGTTTCATAAGTCCTAGCACTTTTTTAAGTCTCAACTTATAAGTCATAAGTCCCTACCTGTTTGTTTACAGGGACTTATAAGTCCCGAGTCCCTATCTGTTTGTTTACATGAATTTATAAGTCCATGTTTTACCTAATAAAATACACTTGTTCACATAACCCTTGTTCATACAAATGAATTACAGAATAGTGACAACCGAAATAACAATTGTTCATAACACTTGTTCATGGTACGGTCACCTGGGACCGTCATCAGCCATGGCGCTGTAACCTGCAGTCAATATGGATCGTCATCAGCCAAAATGTCAACAAGAAACTGGACATTTTTCAGTTCAACAGCCAAAATGTCATCAGTTCCATCTTTTTCAGTTATTATACAGGAAACGCAGTAAACTTGGCACGCAGCACACACCCAACAATACTACTGCTGAATTCTGTTTGCCTCATCTATCGAGGGAACCAGCAACATGCATGAACCATGCGTACCAGCGATGCAGAAACTCCAGCGATGCAGAAACGGGGCGACGGGGGAAGAACCAACGCAGAAACGGGGCGGCGGGGGGGGGGGGGGACGAACCGAGGCAGAAAACGGGACGACGGGGCGGCGACTGGGCGGCGACGGGGCGGCGACGGGCCGGGGCGGCGACGGGGCGGCAACGGGGCGGGGGAGGCGACCGGGCGGCGACGGGGCGGTGGGCCGGCGGCGATTGGGGCGGCGACCGACGAGGGGTAGGGCGGTGCGAGCGACGAGGGGTAGGGCGGCGGCCACTGAATCGATGCGGGAGACTTTTTCCGCGGGCCTAACCAGCAATAAGTCCCAATAAGCTCCTATTAGAGAGTCTTATTTGATAAGTCCCAAATCACCATAATAAGTCTCAATAAGTCCCTTGTGTTTGGTTTAGGTGGGACTTATAGGGACTTTTTTAAGTCCCAAAACCAATAAGTCCCTGGAAACAAACACCCTCTAAGTTAATTGTAGTGTTATGTGTGCAAAAATGCTAGAGTTACGGAAGATTTCTACAGATTTTAATGGATTAATCCTTTTCTCCTCACTAATCACGCCCTCCCTGATTTTCAGGGCGGACCTGCTTCATCCTAGACCAATCAACATAGTCCATATCTGCTTAGTCTGTAAACATCGTGTAACATGTCCGTAGTTGTAGCATTACTGGTTATGTGTGGTAGCTAGGTAGTACTACCTGTGTACCATAATGGAAAAAGTTCAAAACAAACCTTGTAGTTATAGACGAAAGCTAAATCAAACCCTGAACTTTGAATCCCTGAAATCGGCACACCGAACTCACCGATCCTGGTCTATTTTAAACCTTGACAGAACTTAGCCGGGATTTGCTGAATTGGGCTGGGCCCATTAGCGCAGTCGCGCAACCTCTGCTCTAGTTTTTTTTTTGTTTTTTCATTTTCTTTTTGCTTTTTCACATGTGTATATTTTTTTTCAATATCCAATGTATTTTTTAACACATATATGTATATTTTTTGATAAACTTTCAATATTTTTCAACACATTATGTACATTTTAAAGTACATCTTACAAAAAAATACATGGTAATATTTTTCTAAATAAATATTTTATATTTTATAAATAACAATAAATATTTTATAAAATTGATATATATATATATATTTGAGGTATAAATAACAATAAACGTTGAATGATTGTCGCTAGGATTATGCTCCTACAAATTTATAAAATGCATGTTGGACCAATACGAATAGAATTAAAAATACGAATAGAATTAAAAAATACGAATAGAACTAAAAATACAAAAAGAATTAAAAATACGAATAGAACTAAAAATACGAATAGAACTAAAAATACGAAAAATAAATAAAAATACGAATAAAACTAAAAATACGAATAGAATTGAAAATACGAATAGAATTAAAAATACGAATAGAATTAAAAAAAACCAAACATTTTTTGAAACAGAAAAGACATAGAATTTGTTACAAAAATAGAAAACATAAATATTTTTAACTTCTGAACAATTTTAAAAATGCGCGAACTTTTTTTAAACTTCGTAATTTTTTTTGTTAGTGGGCCGGTCCAATTTTTATCTATAAGAGTAGCAGCCTAGCAGGTTATCCCGGTCGGGATTGTGGTATTGTCAAAATCTCGGTGTACCAAACGGGTCTAGGGTTTCAAATAGACCGGGATTACAAGTTCGGAGTGTCAATTTCAGGGATTCAAAGTTTAGGATTTGATTTAGCTTTCGTCTATAAGCTTAAGGTTTATTTTAAACTTTTTTCTACCATAATATATGACGTTTTAGCAGATTAAATGAAGCAAGACGTGGTATATTATGGGGAGTACCTGTGTTGATGCATGTGCGGGGCGGCTGTTGATGCATGTCCATTTTCACGTCAAAGGATCGATCCAAATTAGTGCATCGCTCCCTTTTTAGTTTTTACGTACACGAGCTTCTTCTCGTCGGAGAAGTCGTCCCCTCCCCTGCTTGGACCCCTGTACACCGAGACTCTCTTGATGGCCACGTCAAGGTTCATTTCCTTGAGGTGTCCTCTGTACACCGAGCCGAAGCCTTCTTCCCCGAGCTTCTTCTCGTCGGAGAAGTCGTCGGTGGCGATGGCCAGCTCGCCGTAGCGGAACCGCTTTGTTGAACGTAGGGTTTGGAGAAACTGGCTCAACCCTCTAAGAATGACCTATCACATATATTTATAGATGATGTACCAAGGGTACGTTACAATATACACGTATATATACAGATAATTATACAGTCTAACACCCTCCCTCAATCTTAACTACTTCCTAAAAAACCTAGGAGAGTAAGATTGCGCCCACAGGCCTCAAACTGTGGTAGAGACAATGACTTGGTGAACATGTCTGCAAGTTGATCCTTTGAAGAGATGAACTTGATCTGTAATAGCTTCTGAGAAACACGTTCCCTCATAAAGTGATAGTCAACTTCGATGTGTTTGGTTCGAGCATGGAATACCGGATTCGCCGAGAGGTATGTAGCACCAATGTTATCACACCAAAGTATAGGAGGCTGCGGTTGTGAAATCCCCAATTCCTGAAGCAAAGACTGTACCCATATGAGCTCTGCAGTGGCATTGGCCACAACTTTATATTCAGCTTCAGTACTGCTACGTGACACAGTAGCCTGTTTCCGAGCACTCCAGGCGATCAAGTTGGAGCCAAAGAACACAACATAGCCCCCCGTGGATTGCCTGTCATTTGGACTGCCAGCCCAATCCGCATCAGAATACGCTGAGAGCACCCCAGTAGGGTTCGGCCGAAGGTGAAGCCCATGGGACACTGCAAGTCGGACATAGCGCAGGATGCGCTTAACAGCAGACCAATGAGTGTCACGGGGTGCATGAAGATATTGACAAACTCTGTTGACCGCAAAAGAGATATTTGGTCTCGTGATCGTCAGATACCGAAGACCACCAACAATACTCCTGTACATAGTAGCATCAGCAGAGGACAGAAGCTCACCATCAACAGCAGTGATCTTGTCAGTGGTAGACATAGGGGTAGTTGACGTCTTGCACTTAAGCATCCCAGCTCGCTGCAACAAGTCTAATGAATACTTCTTTTGTGTCATAACAAGACCAGCATCCCTAGGAGCCACTTCCACACCGAAAAAGTAGTGAAGTCTCCCAAGATCTTTGACAGCAAAATCAGTACCAAGAGCACGAACAAGAGTGTCAGCAGCAAACTGTGAAGAACTGAGCAGAATGATATCATCTACATAAACCAGCAAGTACATAGTGACCTCAGGTTTCTGTAGAAGAAATAATGATGAATCAGCAGTAGATGGTGCAAAACCATGAGCACGAAGAGCTGTCGCAAGACGGGCATGCCAGGCACGGGGTGCTTGCTTCAGACCATAGAGTGCTTTGGTAAGACGACATAGATAATCAAGACGATCAGGATCAGAAAAACCAGGCGGTTGTCGCATATAAACCTCCTCCTCCAATAAGTCATGAAGGAAAGCATTCTGCACATCAAGCTGACGGAGAGACCAACCTCGAGTAACTGCAAGCGACAGAAGAAGCCTGATAGTGGTAGGTTTGACCACAGGGCTGAAAGTGTCCTCATAATCAAGACCATAGCGCTGCCGCAATCCCCTAGCAAAAAGACGCGCTTTGTAGCGCTCAATAGATCCATCAGAATGCTTTTTGACCTTGAAGACCCATTTAGAATCAATGACGTTGACCCTAGGGGGTGGAGGAACCAGAGTCCACGTCTCATTGCAAAGAAGAGCGTGATACTCCTGCTCCATAGCCTCTCTCCAATGAGGAATACTCATCGCAGCCTGATACGTACGCGGTTCCGAGGACGGATCCGCAAGAGCAGCAGCCATGCAAGAGGCATACCACGCAACAGTGCCGTCGGTGCGCTTAAGAGGGTAGACAACACCACTGCGGCTGCGCGTGTGTGGGCGAGAGGCCACAGGAGCCGGCGAGGGGCCAGCCGGCGGTGAGCTGGGCGTCGGTGATGTGGGCCCAGCCGGCGAGGGGCTGGGCGTCGGCGAAGAGGGCCCAGCCAGCGAAGGGCTGGGCGTCGGGGGAGACGACCCAGCCGGCGAGGGGCTGGGCGGCGGTGAAGACAGCCCAGCCGGCGAGGGGCTGGGCGGCGGTGACGGGTGCCCAGCTGGCAAGGAGCTGGACGGCGGCGACAAGCGTAGCGACGGTGATGCAGGCGAGGACGGCCGCACGGGCGAGGCGGGGCGAGGGCTCACCAGGGGTGGCGCGGGGCGCGAGGCCAGCGGCAGTAGCCCAGGCGCAGGCGAGACCGCCGGTTGGACTGGCGCCGAAAGGGGGGCCGACCGGACCGGCGTCGCCAGGAAACCACAATCGTCGCGACCGACAGCAGCCGGTGCCGCTTCAGGCTCATCCAGAAGCTCAAGACGAGCACCTCTACCAACACCTGCACCATGGTTAGGTAACAAAAGAGGAGCATATGCAACATCATCAAATTGGTCAGAGGCAAGAGAGGATGAATGCATAGATGGCGACTCATGGGTGGACACAGGTAAGTTGGCAAAGGGAAACACATGTTCATCAAACACAACATCCCGAGATATATAGAAACGATTTGTGGGAACATGAAGACATTTGTATCCTTTATGAAGGGAACTATAGCCAAGGAAAACACACTTCTTAGAATGAAACTCGAGCTTACGTTTATTGTAGGGACGTAAATGTGGCCAGCGAGCACACCCAAACACCTTAAAAAAGGTATAATCGGGTTGTTCATTAAGAAGAAGTTCGATAGGAGTCTTCATGTCTAAAACACGAGTAGGAGTACGGTTGATGAGGAAACATGCGGTGGTAAAAGCATCACTCCAAAACCGAAAAGGAACAGAAGCATGGGCCAAAAGAGTAAGACCAGTCTCAATAATATGACGATGCTTACGTTCGACAGAACCATTCTGCTGGTGTGTATGTGGACATGCTAAACGATGCGCGATCCCAAGCGAGCTGAAAAAGGAATCAAGGTTGCGATATTCGCCACCCCAATCTGACTGCACATGAACAATCTTATGCTTGAGAAGGCGTTCAACATGTTTTTAAAATTGAACAACTATATGGAACACATCAGATTTGCGCTTAAGAAGATAAAGCCAAGTAAAGCGACTGTAAGCATCAATGAAACTGACATAATAATTATGACCACTGGTAGAAGTCTGGGCAGGACCCCATACATCTGAAAAGACAAGTTCAAGAGGATGTTTGACCTCACGACTAGATGCTGAAAAAGGAAGTTGATGACTCTTCCCTTGCTGACAAGCATCAGACACTGCTACATCTTTATTACTAGACATGCTAGGAAGCTCATGACGACGCAAAATATGACGGACGATAGGAGTGGCAGGATGACCAAGACGAGCATGCCACCGTGACGGCGAAACACGAACTCCGCTAAAAACCTGAGAGACGCCAGAATGCTCCAGACGATAGAGACCTTGGCATAGCCGTCCGCTAAGAAGAACGTCCCTCGTGGCCCAATCCTTAATAAAAAGCTCAAATGGGTGAAATTCACAGAGAACATTGTTATCAGCATTAAGCTTAGGAACTGAAAGGAGATTACGCGTCACAGCAGGAACGCGAAGGACATTACGAAGTTGAAGACTCCTATTTGGACGACTAGTGAGGAGAGATGCTTGACCAATATGAGAGATGCGCATACCTACTCCATTGGCGGTGTGAACCTTGTCGGTGCCGTGGTAGGCCTCACGAGAGTGGAGCTTGCCTAGCTCGCTGGTGAGGTGATCCGTAGCCCCACTGTCCATGTACCAGTGGGGGTCAACGGGATAGGACTGTGCGTGTCCCTGCTGCTCCCGAGGTGCTGGCTTATCAGCCAACTGCGCCTGACGCTCGTTGTTGCGCGAGTCCTTGCCGTCGTTGTAGAGACCAAGGAAACTCTTCTGGAAGCGGCGGTGGCACTTAGAGGCATAGTGACCCGCACGTCCACATAGCTGGCACTCCTGGGTAGGACGACCCCCCTAGAGGACGATGCAGGAGGAGGGGCCGAAAGTAGCGGCGCAGTGGGACCCTTGCCCGAGGGGGCCGAGTGGGCAGCAGAGCCCGAACCACCGCGACCCGCCTTGTAGGCGGCGTTTGCCGAGGGAAGACCTTGGCCACGAGTGCGGCACGCCTCCACGCGCTGCTCGGTGAGAAGAAGACGCGAGTAGAGCTCGTGCGTCGGCATTGGAGACGTGTGGCCACGCTCGTTGATGATCTCCACAAGTCCATCATACTCCTCGTCAAGACCGTTGACGATGTAGGAGTTGAACTCGGTGTCGGTGAGAGGCTGGCCAATGGAGGCCAGAGTGTCGGCGATGGACTTGACCTTGTGATAGAAGGCGGTGGCCGAGCCATCGAGCTTCTCGCACTCGCCAAGTTGGCGACGGAGAGCACTGGAACGCGCCTGCGACTGCGACGCGAAGGAGCGCTCCAGGATAGTCCAGGCCTCGTGAGAGGTCTTGGCGAAGACGAGCATCCCGGCAACCTTCGGGGTGAGCGATCCCTGGATAGCCGAGAGGTTCGCCTGGTCCTGCCCTGTCCAGACGCGATGCACCGGGTTGTAGACGGGTCCATTGACGCTGTCCACGACCGCAGGAGGGCACAAATAGGAGCCGTCGACGTAGCCGAGGAGGTAATGACTCCCAAGGAGTGGAAGAACCTGCGCACGCCAGAACACGTAGTTATCCAAAGATAGCTTGGTGGTGATGAGATGACCGAACTGGAACGGCGCAGGTAGACTCCCCGGCATGAAGACAGCAGGCGTCGTATACGCCGCAGTAGCCGCTGTCACAAGCGCCGGCGCCACGTAGGCACCGAGCGGCTGGATAGTGTTGGCGTCGAAGTAGGGCTCCATGGCGGGCGTCATGGCCGGCGGCGTGGAGGCGGCTACCAGCGGCGCCGAGAGGGCAGCGACCGGAGCGGGCGCCGAGGGGGTCCCTGAGGAGGGAACCAACGGCAGCACAGGCACCAGAGGTGCGGCAGCCGGTGGTGGCGACGAGTACGATGCCGCCGAGAAGATGGAGCCGACGCTGAGGGTGCTGATCGGAGCAGCGACAGCAGCGGCGTCGGTCGAACGAGAGAGGAGCGCAGCGAGGGAGGCCGGGAGGAAACCGGCGGAGGCGGAAGCGGTGGCGGTGGTCGTCATCGCAGCGGCCGAAGGGGCGCGATAGCAGCGGCGGCCCGGGAGGATGCAGCGGCGGCGGCGAACAGAAGATCGCGGCGGCGGCGGCGACCCGAGGCGGAGCAACGGCGGCGGCGGCCAGGAGAGAGGCGGTGGCGACCTAAAACCCTAACCTAGTCTGATGCCATGTTAAACGTAGGGTTTGGGGAACTGGCTCAACCCTCTAAGAGTGACCTATCACATATATTTATAGATAACGTACCAAGGGTACGTTACGATATACACGTATATATACAGATAACTATACACTCTAACACGCTTCGGCCCGGTCCCTTTCTCGAAGTCGTCTTCCATGGCCGGGTCGTCGCCGTCGAAGAAGCTGCCCTCTTCCAGCTGCTGCTCCCTTTCCTGCTCAAGGATCTTAGCTTCCTTCCTCCGTCGTCGCCGACGTAGAGAGAGGCAGATCAGGGAGCCCAGAATGAGCAGCAGCGCTACAGAACCGACAGAGAGGCCGACCGCCAGCGCTGTTCTACTTCTTATTAAGTCGACGATGGTCCTCCCGGCTGTGGAGACGACGGCGGGAGGGTGATGTCGAAAGTGCCAAGCTTGTACCTCCCGGCTGTGACGCCTTGACCGCGCCGCCGGTCTCGTTCGTGAAGCGCCTCCTGAGCTGCCCGACCACCGAGGCAAGGCACCTGGCGCACTCGGTGGCGTTGAGGTCCCTGGTGCACTGCGCCAGCCCGTACATGTACCGGCGTCGCGGGGTCGCCGTCGTACGGCGTGGTCGCGTTCGCCAGCCTCGACGGCGAGCTCGCCGCCCGCCCACTGAGGTCGGTCATGAGGGTGAGGCACGCGTTGAGCATCTTGTCCGGGTCGACGGCGAAGGCGATGGCGCGCACGAAGAAGTTCACGTCGAGGTCGGCAGTGGAGAAGAAGGAGGGCGGCGGCGAGTAGCGGAGCACGCACGCGTCGTAGGCCGCGCGCACGCTCCGGCTCCCCGGGCACGCCGTGGTGATCCCCGCGGGAGCGCCGGCCAGGCACTCCCGGCACTGCGTCGCGTTGCGGTCGGCGTAGCACATGATGAGGCCGAAGACCTGGTCGGCCGTCCCCGGCGCCCCGGCCGTGCCGTTGTAGAACCAGCCATTGCCCCCGGCGGCCGCGGGGAGGCCGGCGAGAAGCTCGTCGAGGTTCCTCTTGTACGGGCTGCCGTCGGTGTAGTTATCAGCGGTCGAGCAGCTAGGCCCGCCCGGCAGCAGCGGCTTGGCACGCTGACCAACCGCCGCGCGGAACAGCGAGCCGACGACGACGGCGAGGAGCACGAGTGCACGCCGGGAAGCCATCGACGGTAGCGGGCCGGGGGATGAACGCCGCTGCGAGGACGACGATCAAATTGCTTTCTCTCGTAATCTCTCTCTGCCGTCAAGATCAGGTCGCAGAATTTTCAAGAGCAGGTTGAAAGTCAAGATTGGCGACTTGGTTATATCCTCTGCTGCCAAGAAAATCTGTCTTAAGCAGATGAAATGAATTTGGAGCGCGTCAAAATCATTCTATTTCGATGATGCACCGACCAGCCCTTGTGATCGGACGTGAGAAGAAAGTCTAGACAAGTGGCCGTCGCTGAACCTGCACCAGGCTGAGATAAAAAATGAGGGCAAGCTTCAAGACGTGGTGTTTTTTGTGTGTGTAAACAATGCTGCTGGACCTGATGAAAAGTAACTGTTCGAGAAGGATATTTTTTTACTCGTCTCATTGCAACTCAGATTATCAGACATTGCCACGGCGATGACGACCATGTGCAAACGGGACCCATACGAACGCACACATGCGACAGCCTGCCCAACCATTTTCGGTCCAAACACACGGAGTGAGAGATCAGATGCGTCCGGACACATCACGCACGTTGGCTCTGTTAAAGCAGACCCATCCAAATCAGAATCAAATTGACTTGCTCTCTGCGTCGTCGATCGAACTCCCCGTCTCTTTCCTTCATTTCTCCCGCCATCGGGCAATCGCCCACCCCTTCGCTGACGTCGTCTACCTGTTGCCTAGACAAGTCAACATTGGGGGCGCATGTTGAGTCCACTACCTGTTGCCTGTTCATATTTGAACGTATCTACTGGTTACCTGTTTGGCAAATATGAATAGTGAGGGACGTATATTTTATTTAATCTTACCTGCAAGAAGAGCCCGTTTGCCGCCATAATCCGCATCCTGTTCTGGCCGGCGTTGCGCACTAACCGGAACGTCTCCGACTTTCCCGGCGACGTCGCCGTGGCCACCACTGAGCCGTCGCTCTGTACGCCGACGAACTGGTTGCCGAACACCTTCAAATTGAAGGTCGTCTCGTTGATCCGCCATAGCTTGAAGGTCTCCCAACCAGACGCATGAGACCGGTTCGCCACCAGCCCCGCGCCGCCGCCCTTCTCCGCGGCCACAAAGCCGTCCTGCGTCACCGACTTGAACTGCAGCTGCGTGCCGTCCTGTGCGTACGTACGCCGCGCGCTAACGGGTCAAGAAACTGAAAACAGATAGCCATGGCGGCGCCGGCGACCTCCCACATGTGCTGGCGTGTACGCGTACGTATGCAAAGCTACGACGTTGATTACCATACCAGGAGGTCTTTGTTGGGGATGCCGTCGAAGAGGGACGGCAGGATCCAGCCCTCCGTCACCAGCCAGCCGCCGAGGTTCACCGCTCGGACGGGGAGGCGAGGAGCCGCCGCCGCGCGCCGGGAGAGGAAGCAGTAGCACAGCAGGAGGAGCCAGAAGCAGCGGGAGAGGCGGCTCCTCATTTGTCTGGGTTCTCGGTGTTGTGCTCTGCTGGGCTCTGCAAGCTTATATAGGCGATGATGGCTGCTGATTAATAATTGGGATGTTCGAATTCTTCGGTGAAGACAATATCAGAACGGGAGGGTTTCCAGTTTTTATTAACAAATCTCGTGGGTCAAAGTTAGCGACTATCATGAATTAAGTTTGACAAATTTTGCTGGGTTCAAACCGAACCATCAACGCTGTGTGAACTCAGCTGTCAGGAGAGATGACTCTTAGGCCGCGGGGGAAAAAGATGACCGCGGAGGAGATAGGAGGAGGGGCTCGCGGTGGGGAGGCTATCGGGGAGATCGCCGGATCGGGTCCCCGGTCGCTGATCCGTTCTATTGACTCCACTGCGGGGGCGGCCTCTTCCGCTAGGGTTCGTTCTGATGCACAGGCTGAGTGCGCAGCGTCTCCTACGCACCGGAGATGGGCGGTGGCTTTTGAAGATACCACTTCTGCAGTTTGAGTGCAGCGCTTTGGATCCATTCATCTCCATCAAACATCGCACTGGATTACGGTTCGTGATGAAGATAACGCCATCTTAGCAGGCAGGTTCTTGCAGGACAATGAAGATCCGAAGATTGGGATTAGCATGGAGATGGATGGTTTCCATTTGGTTGTGGGAGACTTGCGGGAGGAAGCATGTACAGATCGAGATATCGCCAAGGTATGCATTGATCTTACTGCTAATTCTCCTCGTTTTGGCGGAAATTTTTGGGTTCTTGCAGATAGGGACGACGATGAAGAAGAGGCGGGGGTTCTTGATGCCGATGGATCAAGGCTCGACGGCGCGTTGGTCACGCGGCAAGTCCCTGCTTCGGATCGGGTGGAACAGCATCCACTACGGCGCTTGGAGGTACTAGACTGTCGGTTGCCGAGGAAGAAGGTGGTGACGTCGAAGGCCCCGCGTCCATGGATCGGTCCCTTGCCTAAGGTAAACTTGCAACCCATTACCCTGTCGGATTTCTTCTTGCCCGGCGATTGGCAGACGGTAAAGAAGCACAGGAAGAAGAAAACCTTAGTTACTATTCCACCGGTGACGGCGCCTGATGCGCGGCGGAATTCTAGGGATGCGTTTTTGAATTCCATCGGCGCGTTGAGTGGGCCGGCGGTGGAAAATATCGAGGTGGGCCTGCGGGAGTCTGGGTATTTGGCCCAGGCGACAGAGTCCCAGATCATCTCTCCGGGTTCTCCTATACGCTCATCGATCCAGGGTGATCTGCAGGAGTGTTTGGAACCTAGGGTTCCTTCCAAGGCGCGGCCTGGTTTTCCTCGTCTAAAACCGGGGCGGGCGGCTCGCGTCTTGGCTCTACCCTCATAGACGGAGACAATGGCCGGACGAGGCCATCCCCAGGGGCCCAAGCCGGTGCTACCGCAGGCTAGATCGGCTGACCACGGGAGCCGATGGTCGCAGCAGGAGTCTTCCCAGGGAACGACTAATGCTGCGGCGGCATCTGATGGGCCTGCGGCGGCAAGGCCGGTCGATGTTAATCGGCAGCAGCCACTTGGCAGGTGGGGAGATGATGGAGTGGATGCATATGGTGATGGACAACATAGAGGATCTTCTTCTTTGGGAGGAGGCCGTGGGTACGCTTGGCAGGGCCATGGTGGCGCTGGACGAGGTTTCTCTGGAACCTCGGGGAACTTTGTTCAGGGCGTGTCGGGTCCTCCGAATCCTAAGAGGGGAGCTTCTCGTCCTAATTGGGCGGGTAGAGGAGGGGGCGGAAGCCAAAGCCTCCTCTTCTACCCTCGGCCACCTTAGCTGCGACAGTGGATGAGCCGAAGCATGGGTCTAACGATCAGGCGTTGCTAGGGCGGCACAAGGAGGCGCCCACTGTTGCAGTACAGGAGCATGCGGTGGTTGCTGAATCTCAAAAGGCTGACAAGGTGGTAACTTCTGGCAAGTCCGATGGGGGAGATCGTCCTACCAAGTGGACACGCAAGAAGGAGAAAATGAATTGTTACCGTTGTACGAGACGGGGCACTTTGTTTCTGAGTGCAAAGCTAAGTTATGTGAAATTTGTTTGAAGCCAAAGCATGGTACGGCAAAGTGTCCACTTAATCTTGGACCAATGCCGGTGGTGAACATCTACGACGTTTGTTGCCAAGAACTTACGTTCTTTGAGTCGTCAACTGTGGCCACAACGGTTCATATGGCGGACACTGCTATTATAGGGACGGTCATTGTTACGAGAGGTACGATGACTTCTGAGCAGATTGTGCAACAGCTTCGAGAACCTATGCGGGAAAGATAGAAAAAGTGGATATGACGTTCACTCGTGCTAAAGGAGTTGCCAGGATGCTTGTGAGTGTGGTGGATATTGAGCTAGTTCCGGATGAGGTTATATGGACCTATGCGGGAATGATGTACACACTTCAGTTAGAGATCGAGAGTCCTCCTCTTTTTGAGGACGAGGTGACGGACGGAGATGTTCATATGACGGATGGTGACGACGCTGCTGGCTCTAAGGGTTCGGAAGGGAAAAACGAACCTTCCAATAATTCTAAGGAGAAGGAGCGTCATAGTCGGTCTAATAGCAATGGAGGGGCTACTCCTTCCACGCTACCGTCGATGTCCGAGCTGAAATTTAGCTCTTTTGAACCGGCTTCGGCACCGACTCAGATTGGGAGGTCTAGGTTTGCATCAGCTAGTGAGAAGACCGTGCATGCCATGCCTATGCACACACGAGGGAAAGAACCCATGTCGGCTATGGGGCATGCAAAGGCGCAGGAGGGTCTTCGGATTAACACAAGGAAGGAGGAATTACCAGCTGTTTCTCTGGCTGATTTTCTCAAGGCTCCTAGGACCGAGCCATCGGCAGTGCCACTTGGGCAGCCTGACGTGGAACTACAGCCCGAGGAGGCCTGTGCTCCTGTGCTGCCGATCGATCTAGAGGCTGGTGCATTGAGCCTGGCGGCAGCTCATGCTCCAGGGCCGCATGTCGTGCAACCGGCGGCTGCTCAGGTGCCAGGTTTACCGGAAGTGCCAGGAGTGCCAGGTTTGCGAGGGTTACCTGGATCGCCAGGGTCGCGGGTTCCATGTGCTCGGACAAATGATGATCAGTTTGTTTCTCCGGTGGGACATGCAGAGCGGCTATGCTCAGGAGAAGTTATTGATCAATTTTTCGATGAACAGGTCACAGCCTTTGGTGGCATCGAGAATCCCATGACGGAAGACAGAAGGTCTAGTCTGAGGATCCACGCGCAACCGGATGTGGATGACTTGCAGATGGGGCGGGCGATGCGAGCGGCAAAAATGAGGGATGTCGAACTTTCGACAGGTATGTCGGTAAAGTAGCATACATTCAAAATTTTCCTACGCCATATTCCGATCTTCCTATGGAGAGACCAGCAACGAGACAGGGGAGAGTGCATCTTCATACCTTTGAAGATCGCTAAGCGAAAGCGTTGCTAGAACGCGGTTGATGGACTCGTACTCGCGGCAATTCAGATCGTGGTGTGATTCCGATCTAGTGCCGAACCACGGCACCTCCACGTTCAACACACATGCAGCCCGGTGACGTCTCCCGCACCTTGATCCCGCAAGGAGGAGGGAGAGGTTGGGGAAGATCTCCGGCAGCACGACGGAGTGGTGTCGATGGAGAGACGAGGTCTCCCGGTAGGGCTTCGCCAAGCACCGTGGGAGAGGAGGAAGAAGAAGAGCAGGGCAGCGCCGAGAGAGAGATGGAAAACCGTATCTCCAAAGGCCAAAACCCCCACTACATATAGGGGGAAGGGAGGGGTGGCGCCCCCTTTAGGGTTTCCCCTTGAGGGGGGCGGCAGCCCTAGATGGGAGAGGGGGAGGGGCGGAGGCCAGGGAGGAGAGGGGGTGGTGCACCCCTAGGTGGGCCTTAGGCCCACCAGCGCCTAGGGTTTCCCCTCCCTCCCTCTCTGGTGCGCATGGGCTGAGTGTGGGGGGCGCACCAGCCCACCTAGGGGCTAGTTCCCTCCGGCACTTGGCCCATGTAGCCTTCCGGGGTTTGTGGCCCCTCTCGGTGGGCCTTCGGAACCCTTCCGGTGGTCCCGACACTTTGCCGGTGGTGCCCGAAACATTTCTGGCGTCCAAACCCACCCATCCTATATATCAATCTTTACCTCCGGACCATTCCGGAGCTCCTCGTGACGTCCGGGATCTCATCCGGGACTCCGAACATCCTTTGGTAACCTCGTATAACAATTCCCTATAACCCTAGCGTCATCGAACCTTAAGTGTGTAGATCGTACGGGTTCGGGAATCATGCAGACATGACCGAGACACTCTCCAGCCAATAACCATCAGCGGGATCTGGATACCCATGGTGGCTCCCACATGTTCCACGATGATCTCATCAGATGAACCACGATGTCAAGGATTCAATCAATCCCGTATACAATTCCATTTGTCTGTCGGTATAGAACTTGCCCGAGATTCGATCGTCGATATACCTATACCTTGCTCAATCTCGTTACCGGTAAGTCTCTTTACTCGTTTTGTAGCACGTCATCCTGTGACTAACTCCTTAGTCACATTGAGATCATGATGATGTTCTACCGAGTGGGCCTAGAGATACCTCTCCGTCACACGGAGTGACAAATCCCGATCTCGATTCGTACCAACCCAACAGACACTTTCGGAGGTATCCGTAGTGCACCTTTATAGTCACCCAGTTACATTGTGACGTTTGATAAACCCAAAGCACTCCTACGATATCCGGGAGTTGCACAATCTCACGGTCGAAGGAAAAGACACTTGACATTAGAAAAGCTTTAGCATACGAACAACACGATCTAGTGTTATGCTTAGGATTGGGTCTTGTCCATCACATTATTCTTCCAATGATGTGATCCGTTGTCAATGACATCTAATGTTCATGATCAGGAAACCATGATCATCTATTGATCAACGAGCTAGCCAACTAGAGGCTTGCTAGGGACACATTGTGATCTATTCATTCACACATGTATTATTGTTTCCTGTTAATACAATTATAGCATGAACAATGGACGATTATTATGAACAAGGAAATATGATAATAACCATTTTATTATTGCCTCTAGGGCATATTTCCAACAGTCTCCCACTTGCACTAGAGTCAATAATCTAGTTACATTGTGATGTATCGAACACCCATAGCATTGTGGTGTTGATCATGTTTTGCTCGAGGAAGAGGTTTAGTCAACGGGTCTGCAATATTCAGATCCGTGTGCACTTTACAAATATCTATTACTCCACTCTGGACATGGTCCTGGATGGAGTTGTAGCGGCGTTTGATGTGCTTGGTCTTCCGGTGAAACCTTGGCTCCTTGGCTATGGCAATGGCCCCAGTGTTATCACAGAAGAGTGTCGTCGGACCCGACGTGCTTGGGACCACTCCAAGGTCGGTGATGAGCCCCTTCATCCAAATCCCTTCATGAGCCGCTTCTAAAGCTAGCATGTACTCCGCTTCACATGTAGATGTTGCCACGACTTCTTGCTTGCTGCTGCACCAGCTCACTGCCCCACCATTCAAAACATACACGTATCCGGTCTGTGACTTAGAGTCATCCGGATCTGTGTCGAAGCTAGTATCGACGTAACCCTTTACGACGAGCTCTTCGTCACCTCCATAAATGAGAAACATCTCCTTAGTCCTCTTTAGGTACTTAAGGATATCATTGACCGCTGTCGAGTGTCCCATACCGGGATCACTTTGGTACCTCCCTACCAAACTTATGGAAAGGTTTGTATCAGGTCTGGTACACAGCATGACATACATTAGAGAGCCTACGGCTGAAGCGTAGGGGACAATACTCATCTTCTCTCCATCTGCTGCCGTGGTCGGTGACTGAGTCTTACTCAATCTCATACCTTGCAAAACTGGCAAGAACCCCTTCTTTGAGTTTTCCATATTGAACTTCTTCAATATCTTGTCAAGTTATGTACTTTGCGAAAGACCTATGAGGCGTCTCGATCTATCTCTATAGATCTTGATGCCTAATATGTATGCAGCTTCTCCAAGGTCCTTCATTGAAAAACTCTTGTTCAAATAGGCCTTTATGCTCTCCAACAACTCTATATTATTGCCCATCAATAATTTGTCATCCAAATATAGTATGAGGAAAGCTACAGAGCTCCCACTCACTTTCTTGTACAGACAGGCTTCTCCGTAAACCTGTATGAACCCAAACGCTTTAATCACCTCATTAAAGCGAATGTTCCAACTCCAAGATGCTTGCACCAGCCCATAGATGGAGCGCTGGAGCTTGCAGACTTTGTTAGCACCCTTAGGGTCGACAAAACCTTCTCGTTGCATCATATACAACTATTCCTTAAGATTCCCGTTAAGGAATGCTGTTTTGACGTCCATCTGCCAAATTTCATAATCATGAAAAGCGGCAATTGCTAACACGATTCAGACAGACTTCAGCTTCACTACGAGAGAGAAAGTATCTTCGTAGTCAACTCCTTGAATTTGTGGAAAACTCTTTACGACAAGTCAATCTTTATAAACGGTCACATTACCGTTTGCATCAGTCTTCTTTTTGAAGATCCATTTATTTTCTATGGCTCGCCGATCATTGGACAAGTCCACCAAAGTCCATACTTTGCTCTCATACATGGATCCTATCTCGGATTTCATAGCCTCAAGCCATTTGTTGGAATTTGGGCCCGCCATTGCTTCTTCATAGTTCGAAGGTTCACCGTTGTCTAATGATACGTCTCCAACGTATCTATAATTTTTGATGGTTTCATGCTATTATCTTATCAAACTTTGGATGCTTTGTATGCCTTTTATATCTTTTTGGGACTAACTTATTAACTCAGTGCCAAGTGCCAGTTCCTATTTTTTTCCGTGTTTTTGACCCTTTCCATAGGAGGATTTTGAACAGAGTCCAAACAGAACGAAACTTCCAAAAAGATTTTTTCCAAAACAGAAGACGATCGAGGAACTTGAGAACCAAGGCAGGGGGCCACCAGGGACCCCACAAGCCCCTTAGCTGCGGCTAGGGGGGCCGCGCCTCCCAGGCTTGTGGGCCCCCTGGGCCTCCTCTGCCCTAGGTTTTCCGCCTATATATTCCCAAAAATTCTAGAAAAAATCAGGAGATCATCGAAAATACTTTTCCGCCGCCGCAAGCTTCTGTCTCTGCAAGATCCCATCTGGGGCACATTCTGGTGCCCTGCCGGAGGGGGGATTCGGATACGGAGGGCTTCTTAATCAACACCATGACCTCTTCGATGAGGCGTGAGTAGTTCACCATAGACCTACGGGTCCATAGCTAGTAGCTAGATGGCTTCTTCTCTCTCTTGGATCTTCAATACAAAGTTCTCCATGATCTTCATGGAGATCTATGCGATGTAATCTTCTTTTGCGGTGTGTTTGTCGAGATCCGATGAATTGTGGATTTATGATTAGATTATCTATGGATTTTATTTGAGTTTCTTCTGATCTCTCTTATGCATGATTTCATATCCTTGTAATTCTCTTCGAGTTGTGGGTTTTGTTTGACCAGCTTGATCTATGATTCTTGCAATGGGAGAAGTGCTTGGTTTTGGGTTCATACCGTGCGGTGACCTCACCGAGTGACAGAAGGGGTAGAGAGGCACGCATCGTGTTGTTGCCATCAAGGGTAAAAAGATGGGTTTTCATCATTGGTTTGAGTTTATCCCTCTACATCATGTCATCTTGCTTAAGGCGTTACTGTGTTCGTCATGAACTCAATACACTAGATGCATGCTGGATAGCGGTTGATGTGTGGAGTAATAGTAGTAGATGCAGAAAGTATCAGTCTACTTATCTCGAACGTGATGCCTATATGTATGATCATTGCCTTAGATATCGTCATAACTTTGCGCGGTTCTATCAATTGCTCAAGAGTAATTTGTTCACCCACCGTAATATTTGCTATTTTGTGAGAAGCCTCTAGTGAACACTATGGCCCCCGGGTCTACTTCACACCATATTTTCAGCCTTACTCTTTTACTTCGTTGCACTTTCCGCCTTCAGATCTCACTTTGCAATTGATAACCCACAAGTATAGGGGATCGCAACAGTTTTCGAGGGTAGAGTATGCAACCCAAATTTATTGATTCGACTCAAGGGGAAACCAAAGAATATTCTCAAGTATTAGCAGTTGAGTTGTCAATTCAACCACACCTGAAAGATTTAGTATCTGCAGCAAGGTATCAGTAGCAAGGTAGTATGATAGCAGCAGTAGCAACAGTAACCAGTAGCAGCAAACTGACAACAGTAGCAACAAAGTAACAGTAGTAGCAACAGAGTAACAATAACAACAGTGACATCAGTAGCAGCAAAGTAACGTAGCAAGGACCAGTAGGAAAGACTCGTAGGCATTGGATCATTGATGGATGATTATGCCGGATGCTATTCATCATGCAACAGTTATAACACGGAGAGATATGTAACTAGCTCGAGTTCGTCAATGTAATGTAGGCAGGGACGAATTTAGGGGGGGACGAGGGGGGGCTAGACCCCCCTAACAAATTGATTCTTCTACTATGATTGTGATTGTTGTAGGCAAAAAATTTCACTTCATATGAACTTTGCCCCCTCTATGAACAAACTTGCCCCCTCTATGTAGTCATACGTGCTTAGGGAAAAGAACTTGCATGACATCTATTGTCCATCCCTCTCGTGGCAGCGGGGTCTTAATGGAAACTACGGGATATTAAGGTCCTTCTTTTAATAAAGAATCGGATCAACGCATTAACACTTAGTGAATACATGAACTCCTCATACTACGGTCATCTCCGGGAGTGGTTCTGGCTATTGTCACTCTAAGGTTGCCGGGTCATAACACATAGTAGGTGACTACAACTTGCAAGATAGGATCAAGAAGACACATATATTGGCGAAAATATAATAGGTTTAGATCTGAAATCATGGCACTCGGGCCCTAGTGAGAAGCATTAAGCATGACAAAGTAGTAGCAACATCAATCTCAGAACATAGTGGATACTAGGGATTAATCTCCGTCAAAACTAACTTGATTACATGATAGATCTCATCCAACCCATCACCGTCCAGCAAGCCTACGATGAGATTACTCACTAACGGTGAAGAGCATCATGGAATTAGCGATGAAGGAAGGTTGATGATGACGATGACAACAATTTCCCCTCTCCGGAGACCAGAACGGACTCCGGATCTGCCCTCCAAAGGAAGAACAGGAGGTGGCGGCGCCTCCGTATCGTAAAACGCGATGAACTCTTCTTCGGATGAAAGGGACTAAATAGACCTGAGATTGGAGGCGGTGGAGCGTTGTGGGCCCCACAGGCCTGCCAAGCGTGACAAGGGGAGGGGGCCCGCGCCTGGTGGGCTTGTGGGCTCACAGCTCCACTTCCTCCGTTGATTCTTGCGCCAACTTTTTTTATATATTCCACAAAAATTCTCGGTAAATTTTCAGGCCATTCCGAGAACTTCTATTTCTGCGTAAAAACAACACCATGTCAATTCTACTGAAAACAACGTTAGTCCGGGTTAGTTCCATTCAAGTCATGCAATTTAGAGTCCAAAACAAGGGCAAAAGAGTTCGGAAAAGTAGATATGACGAAGACATATCAACTCCCCCAAGCTTAAAGCCTTGCTTGTCCTCAAGCAATTCAGTTGACAAACTGAAAGAGACAAAAGAAAAACTTTTACGAACTCTGTTTGATCTTGTTGTTGCAACTATGTCTAACTCATATCCAGAATTTCAGCAAGATCACAGGCAAACCACATAAGAAAATGACATCTAGGTCTAAGGGTAAACTCATATCAATGGCATAATCAACTAGCGAGCAAATAATAATAAGTCTCAAACGTCAACACTTCAATCAAAACAATCATGAAGCAGTACGAACAGATGGTATCTCGCTAGCTCTTTCTGAGACCGCAAAACATAAACGCAAAGAACCTTCAAAGACCAAGGGTTGACTAAACGTTGTAATTCATGGCAAAGAAGATCCAGTCACAGTCATACTCAATCACAGTTAAAAGCAAAGCATAAAAATGACAGAGGTGCTCTCTAATTGGTGCTTTTATAAGAGGAGGATGACTCAACAGGAACATAAATAGACAGGCCCTTCTCAGAGGGAAGCATTGATTTGCAGAGGAGCCAGAGCTCAATCTTTTAAAACAGAGATAATAATGTTGGGTGGCATGCTTTCATTGTCAATGCAATGACCAAGAGTTTTCACCATCTTCCACGCTACACATGCTATAGGCGGTTCCCAAACAGAAAAGTAAAGTTTTGACTCCCCCACCACCAATCAATCACACTCCACGACTAGCCGAATCCTCGGGTGCCGTCCATACCAACATCAATACAGGGGGAGTTTTGTTTGCAATTATCTTTTCGATTTGAGATGGAACTGGGCATTCCAATTACCGGCCCCTTTCTCGTGAATGATAGTGAATAAACACATATCGAGGATAAGACGCCTAGCATGGAAAATACTGATAGCCCCCTGTCACCAATGAGCGGTTCGGGCATGCAAAACAGATTATTTCTTGAAGGTTTAGAGAGTGGCACATGCAAATTTAATTGGAACGGCAGGTAGATACCGCATATAGGTAGGTATGGTGGACTCATATGGAACAACTTTGGGTTTATGGAAGTGGATGCACAAGCAGTATTCCTGCTTAGTACAAGTGAAGGCTAGCAAAAGACTGGGAAGCGACCAACTAGAGAGCGACAACAGTCATCAAAATGCATTGAGATTAACCAACAATGAGTGCAAGCATGAGTAGGACATAAATCACCATGAACATGAATATCATAGAGGCTATGTTGATTTTGTTTCAACTACATGCGTGAACATGTGCTAAGTCAAGCCACTTGAAACATTCAAAGGAGGATACCATCCTATCATACTACATAATAGTCATCTCAAAATTCATGTTGGCATCCAAGACAAACCATTATAAGCTCCTAGCTAATTAAGCATGGCATCAGAAACTATGATCTCTAAGTTGTCATTGCAAACATGTTTGTCTCACAACAAAGCTGAATCAGGAACGACGAGCTAGTCATATTTACAAAAACAAAATAGATCGAGTTCATACCATATTTTCCAGGCTCAGTCACTTCATCATATATCGTCATTATTGCCTTTCACTTGCACGACCGAATGATGTGAACAATAATAAGAGTGCTCGTGCATTGGACTAAACTAGAATCTGCAAGCAAACACAAAGGAGAAGACAAAATAATATGGCTCTTTGACAGATAAACAGATATGCATGCGAGAACCACTAAACATTGTAACCATGGTCTTCTACCTTTACCCAAAGAAAAAGAAAAACTGTTTACACGGGAAAGCTCCCAACAAGCAAAAGAAGAACAAGAAAATCTTTTTGGGTTTTCTCAAACTAGATAGACACACGAAAAGAAAACGAGAAAAAGAAAATAAACGAGCATGGATGATACAGTGGCAAAGTGTGAACACCGACTAACAAAGTGAAAGCGTAAGCAAGAATATAAAGTTGGTGAGAAACACGTACTCCCCCAAGCTTAGGCTTTTGGCCTAAGTTGGTCTACTCCCATGGATGGTCCGGGCGATACCCAAAATCATAATGGGGGGTTATACGGGAGCACTGTTGCCACTGCCTGAATAGCTGCCTCACGGAGACGAGCAACCTTTGCCTCCCTCTCATACTCCTATGCCTCTCTTCTGGTTATGTAATATCTTCGTTTTACCTGAAAGTCAAAGAAGGCAGGAGCAGGAAGCGTAATATGGAAAACACGCTGCCGGTTAAGTATTAAACGGTATAGGAGGGATTCATCATCCCTCTCAAGGAACTGATAGCGTGTCAAAGCTGCGCGATCAAGGAAGGCTGTATGGAGCGAGGGATCTCCTTCGCGGATGGGTACTCCAAGAAAATTTGCTATGCGGGTGGCATATATCCCACCAAAGAAATCCCCTTCATTAGCATTATTATTCAGCCTCCTTGCTATTATAGCTCCCATGTTGAAACTTCTATCACCCGTTACTATGCTCTTAAGAATACTAAGGTCGGGTGCGCAGAGATGACAATGCTCAATCTTGTCATTAATGCATCTGTCTCTGAAGAGGGCAAAGTAATGCAAGGCAGGAAAATGAATGCTCCCCATGTTAGCTTGTGTAATATCTCTAGTTTCTCCAACAGTTATGCCAGAGAAAAAAAATCTCCAACCGAGGATTTAGGAGGATCATTGAGACTACCCCAAATAGGTATCTTGCAAATTCTATTGAAATCCTCTAAATCCATGGTATACGATTTGTCATAGAGATCAAACAGTACAGATGTATCACGACCAACTGAAAATTTGAATCTACGAATAAAAGAGGCAGTGAGAGCGACATACTGTTCACATTTATCGGAGATGAATTCTTCGAGTCCGACGTTGTGAACAAGTGTGTCAAACTCATCTTTGAAACCTGCCTCAATCATAAATTCATCAGAAGGCCATTCACATGGTTGTACCTATGCGTTCCTCGGTTGGTAAGGATCGGGTTCCTGAATCGCAAGATGGGGACCTCTCTTGCTTGAGGAACCACCATGATACACTACTGGAAAAACATAATTTGCCGACAGCTTTTAGCTTTGCGTTAGCAATTTCACGGGGCTGACGACATAAAGACTTTGCCCTCAGCCAAAAATAATGCTGACAGCATAGGCGCGGCTGACGGCATAGAAAATCTATGCCGTCCGCTTTATCTAAGCCGTCAGCCAGCTGACGACGAAGGAGCAAAAGACTGACGGCATAGCGCGGCTAACGGCATAGGGAGCTTCCCGGTCCCATGTACGACCAGGGCTTAACGGGAGCCGTCTATGCCGACAGCCAGCTGACGGCAAAGCCTAACGGCTGCCTTTGCCGACAGCCAGCTGACGGCATAGCCCGGTGTTATCCCCCCGTGCAGGACACGACCTAACTGCCATATCCTCTTCTCTCTCACCTATCCCATTTGCTCTCCCGACCCGCCGTCGTCGTTGACCCGCGCCCACCCCTACTCGCCAGCGTCGCCCCGCGCCACCCCCTACTCGCCGGCGCCGCCCCGCGCCAGCCCCGCCCCGACCACCCGCCGTCGCCCCGCACTAGGCCCACCCTGACCCGCCCCGCCTCTGCCCCGCGCCAGCCCCGCACCAGGCCCACCCCGACCACCCCGCGCCAGCCCCGCACCAGGCCCACCCCGACCACCACTCGCCGGTGAGCTCCTCCTCCCTTTTTTCTTCTTTTTTTTAGTTTATTTTTTCTATGTTAGTTAGATCTATTAGTAGTAGATTTTTAGTTAAATTTAGTTAGCAATTACTTAGTGGTAGATTTTTAGTTAAATTTAGTTAGCAATTAGAAGGATATTAAGAGAAGAAGAAGAAGGAGAAGAAGAAGAAAAGGAAAAAGAGAAAGAAGAAGTGGGAGAAGGAGAGAAAAATGATGAAAAGAAAATAATAAGAAGAAAAGAAATAGAAGAAGACAAGAGCAACAAAACTTGAATAATAAATTATTAATAATAGATGTTAGTATTAGTTAGCTTAATTACCACGAGTGCGTATTTGTGTTGATTGAGTGCATTTAAATGTGCAGTAGCTTCTCCGCGAGGGTTTGGTTTTCGACGACCTCCCCTGCATTCAAAAGTGAGCACATTTGTTAACTCCTCCTCCACCCCCTTTATTTTTCTCTGTTCCGGCCTTCGTGCTGATGACACTATCTAGCTAGGTATTTTTAGTATTAAAATGCAAAGTTTTTGCGTAACCAATATGCGTCTCCCGTTCGAAAGGGTTCCTGTTATAAATATGCATGGATTTGCATATTTATAACGGTGATTCTTTCGAATTGTCCAACGTTATCCATGGATAGCCCGGGTATGTGTAGATTGGGTCGTTTCCCACGCTTTGCTCCAGATCCCATGCAGAGTTTCGACAGCGCCTCCTTGTTGTTCTCCGGGTACACATCCTCTCGGTTAGTCCCCGAGACGTGTATCAGGAGAACAACGGGGAGGTGCTATCGAAATTTTGCGTTGGATCGGGAGCAGAGCATGGGGAAATGACCCAATCTACACATACTCGGGTGAGATTAGGACCCATCTTTACCTAGTAGGTGGTAGGTGTGCATGCCGTGCATCCCAATGTATTAACCATGATTAAAAAATGGCCATAATTAATTTAACATACTTGATAAACTGATAATTTATATTGTTTATATGTGGATACTATATAGCTAGCTTGCCAGAATGACTGATCGTGAATGGATGTACACCGGTCACCATAGTTAGAGAGAGATGACCAATGAATGGTTGAGCAAAACCTAAGAATTCGTGGAAACGCCATTTTCTAAAGGCCAGCCAAAAACATGGTGCCCCTGCACTAAGTGTAAGAATTATTCGCGACAGACAAAGGATGTAATGGGTAAACACCTGCAGATGCATCGTTTTACTCCCGGCTATACCTTGTGGACATTTCATGGTGAGTCGGCCCAACATAACAGAGACGAGGTGTTGCGTCGGCGCACCGATGATTATGGTACAGGGATTGAAGACATGGTGCATGACTTTGATGATGCTCGGAACAAGGAGGAAGAGATGGAAGAATCCGCGAAAGCCTTCTATGCCATGTTGGAGTCTTCAAAACGTCCTCTTCACGAGCACACTAAGATTTCTCAGCTAGATGCCATCGCACAAGTAATGACTCTGAAAGCCCAATTCAACATTGGAAGAGACCTGTTTGACTCAGTGATGACCCTATTTGGGCGCTTTCTACCCGAAGGTCATATTATGCCTTCAAACCTATATGAGTCAGACAAAATCCTTAGTGCACTCAAGATGCCGTATGAGCAGATACATGCTTGTGAGAAAGGATGTGCCTTATTTAGGAAAGAGTATGCGGACGAAACATATTGTCCATTTTGCAAGTCCTCTAGATATGTTGAGGTAGAAAACGGTGAAGGTGAGAAGAAGCAGAGCAAAATCCCCGTGAGTGTCCTACGGTATCTGTCGATCCTACATGCTCGAAGAAACAACAAAACAGATGACATGGCACAAACATGGAATTAGGACAGAATTAGATGAACACGAAGTTCCGATGTTGGTACACCCTTCAGATGGTGACGCATGGAAGGCATTCGATAGTATACATAAGGAAAAAGCTAAAGAACCAAGGAATTGGCGAATCGCCATCATCCTCGATGGGTTCAATCCTTTTGGTATGATGGCTACCCAATATAGTTGCTGGCCTGTATTTGTCATTCCTCTCAATCTTCTACCATCATCCATTATGCAAAGAAAGCACATATTTCTGACGTTGATAGTTCCAGGGCCAAACTACCCGGGGAAGAATATGAGTGTGTACATGCAACCGCTGATGGATGACTTGAAAGAAGCTTGGGTGAATGGGGTCAACACATACGACGCAACTAAGAAAGAGAACTTTCAAATGTATGTTTGGTACCAAGAATCGTTGCATGATCTGCCGGCATTTGCGCTTTTCGTTGCCTGGTGTGTGCATGGAAGGTTCCCATGCCCACAATGCAAGGCAGCTCTTAAGTCTCATTGGTTGCCGACGGGTGGGAAGTATTCCTGCTTTGACTTGCATAGACAGTTCTTGCCTATGGACCATCCATTCAGAAAAGACAAGAAGAATTTCATGAAAGGTAAAGTTGTCAAACACTCGGCACCACCTGCGTTGACGGGGGCACAAATTAATGAACAGTTAAAATCTATGGAGCCTGATCCAAACCGTCCTGGGTATTTCTTGGGTTATAATAAGGAACTCGCCTGGACCCACAGGCCATGCATCTAGGATCTCCCCTACTTCGAAGACCTCTTACTTCCACACAACATTAACATGATGCGCACTGAAAAGAATATCGCCGAGGCCCTTCTTGGCACATTTTTCGGCACTGATAAGGGCAAAGATAATACAAAGGCTAGAGTTGACCAGGAGACTCTGTGTGATAGGTGATACGTCCATTTTGCATCATGCTTTCATGTTGATATTTATTGCTTTTTGGGCTGTTATATTACTTGTGGTACCATATTTATGCCTTTTCTCTCTTATTTTGCAAGGTTTATTTGAAGAGGGAGAATTCAGGCAACTGGAATTCTGGACTAGAAAAGGAGCAAATCCTAGTCCACTATTCTGCACATCTCCAAATGCCCTAAAAATTTACGTGGATTTTTTCTGGAATATATAAAAATACTGGGCGAAATAACTACCGGAGGGGGGGCCACCAGGGCTCCACAAGCTTGCCCACCGCCACCACCCCCCCGTGGCGTAGGGCAGGCTTGTGGGCTGCCTGACGGCCCACTAGCCCCCCGCTTTTGCTATATGAAGCGTCCTGGTCTGGAAAAAAATCAATCGGGAGCTTTTTCGTGGTTTCGCCGCCGCCACGAGGCGGAACTTGAGCAGATCCAATCTAGAGCTCCGGCAGGACGATCCTGCCGGGGAAACTTCCCTCCCGGAGGGGGAAATCATCGCCATCGTCATCACCAACACTCCTCTCGTCGGAGGGGAGGCATCTTCATCAACATCTTCATCAGCACAATCTCCTCTCCAATCCCTAGTTCATCTCTTGTAACCAATCTTCGTCTCGCGACTCCGATTGATTCTTGTAAGGTTGCTAGTAGTGTTGATTACTCTTTGTAGTTGATGCTAGTTGGATTACTTGGTGGAAGAGTTTATGTTCAGATCCTTGATGCTATTCATTACACCTCTGGTCATGATTATGATTATGTCTTGTGAGTAGTTACTTTTGTTCCTGAGGACATGGGATAAGTCATGCTGATAATAGTCATGTGAATTTGATATTTGTTCGGTATTTTGATATGCTGTATGTTGTCTTTTCCTCTAGTGGTGTTATGTGAACGTCGACTACATAACACTTCACCATATTTGGGCCTAGAGGAAGGCATTGGGAACTAGTAAGTAGATGATGGGTTGCTGGAGTGACAGAAGCTTAAACCCCAGTCTATGCGTTGCTTCGTGAGGGGGTGATTTGGATCCACTAGTTTAATGCTATGGTTAGACTTTGTCTTAGTTCTTCTTTTGTAGTTGCGGATGCTTGCAAGAGAGGTTAATCATAAGTGGTATGCTTGTACAAGTAAGGGCAGTACCCAAGCGCTGGTCCACCCACATATCAAACTATCAAAGTAACGAACGCGAATCATATGAACATGATGAAACTAGCATGACAGAAATTCCCGTGTGTCCTCGGGAGCGTTTTCCTCCTATAAGACTTTGTTTAGGCTTGTCCCTTGCTACAAAAGGGATTGGGCCACTTGTTGCACCGTTGCTACTACTTGTTACTTGTTACCCTTTGCTTGCTACGTTTCACCTCGCTACACAATCACTTGTTACCGCTACTTTCAGTGCTTGCAGTTATTACCTTGCTGAAATCCGGTTATCAGAGCCTTCTGCTCCTCGTTGGGTTCGACACTCTTACTTATCGAAAGGACTACGATTGATCCCCTATACTTGTGGGTCATCAAGACTCTTTTCTGGCGTCGTTGTCGGGGAGTGAAGCGCATTTGGTAAGTGGAAATTGGTAAGGAAACATTTATATACTGTGCTGAAATTTTATTGTCACTTGTCACTATGGAAACTGTTTCTTTGAGGAGTTTGTTCGGGGTATCTTCACCACAAACGGAAGCACGAGGAGTTGCTCCTCAACCTGAGGTACCTACTAAAAAATTCTTTTATGAAATTCCTTTGGGTATGCTTGAGAAACTGCTGGCTAATCCTTTCACAGGAGATGGATCTTCACATCCAGACTTGCATCTGATCTTTGTAGATGAAGTTTGTGGTTTATTTAAGTTGCAGGTTTGCCCGAGGATGAGGTAAAGAAGAAAGTCTTTCCTTTATATTTGAAGGATAAGGCGTTGACATCGTATAGGCTATGTGATGATACTGGATCATGGGGCTACAATCGGTTGAAATTGGAATTTCATCACAAGTTCTATCCTATGCATTTAGTACATCGTGATCGGAACTTTATTTATAACTTTTGGCCTCATGACAGGGAAAGCATAGCTCAAGGTTGGGGGAGGCTTAAATCAATGCTATATTCATGCCCCAATCATGATCTCTCGAGAGAAATCATCACTCAAAACTTTTATACTCGGCTTTCTCATGAAGATCATACCATGCTTGACACTTCTTGTGCCTGTTCTTTTATGAAGAAGGATATTGATCACAAGTGGAATTTATTGGAGAGAATCAAACGCAACTTTGAAGATTGGGAGCTGGAGGAAGGTAAGAAGTTAGGTATGAATTTCCAGTTTGACTGCGTTAAATCTTTTGTTGAGACAAACACTTCTAGAGATTTTAGCGCTAAGTATGGACTTGACTCTGAGATAGTAGCTTCTCTATGTGAATCTTTTGCTGCTCATGTTGATCTTCCCAAAGAGAAGTGGTTTAAATATCATCCTCCTGTAGAAAGCAACATAGCCAAAACCAATCTAGTTGAGGAGAAAATCATAGCTTTTAGTGATCCTGTTGTTCCTTGTGCTTACACTGAGAAACCACCATACCCTACTAGGATAAAGGATTATTCTAAAGCTCCAACAGTGATACGTAGGGGTTACATTAGACCGCTTGCACCCCCTGAGGAGATTAGAGTTGAACCTAGTGTTGCTATTATCAAAGATCTCTTAGCCTAAGACATAGACGGGCATGTTATCAAATTCTGTGAGGACTCCGCTAGAATTGCTTAACCTCACGCGAAAGATAAACATGGACCTGTAGTTGGCCTGCCCGTTGTTTCTGTTAAGATAGGAGATCACTGTTACCATGGTTTATGTGATATGGGAGCTAGTGTTAGTGCAATACCCCATTCTCTATATGATGAAATCAAAGATGAGATTGCACCTGCTGAGTTAGAACCCATTGATGTCACTGTCACGCTAGCTAATAGAGACACTATCTGCCCTCTTGGAATTGTGAGAGACGTAGAAGTCCTGTGTGGTAAGACGAAGTATCCTATTGATTTCCTCGTCCTTGGTACTACACAAGATAGCTTTTGTCCCATCATATTTGGTAGACCCTTTCTCAACACTGTCAATGCTCACATTGATTGCATTAAGTAGACCGTCACAGTAAGTTTCGAGGGTGTGTCTCATGAATTTAACTTCTCCAAGTTTGGAAGACAACCCCATGAAAGAGAGTCGTCTGGTAGGGATGAAATCATTGCTCTTGCCTCTATTGCCGTACCTCCTACGGATCCTTTAGAGCAATATCTGCTTGAGCATGAAAATTATATGCATATGGAGGAAAGAGATGAGATAGATAAAATTCTCCTAGAACAATATCCTATTTTTAAGAATAATCTGCCTGTTGAACTGCTTGGGGATCCTCCCCCACCAAAGGGTGATCCTGTGTTCGAGCTTAAACAGTTGCGTGATACTCTTAAGTATGCCTATCTTGATGAGAAGGAGATATATCCTGTCATTATTAGTGCTCTTCTCTGAGAGCACGAAGAGAAGAAGTTACTAAAAACTCTGAGGAAGCACCGTGCTGCTATTGGATATACTCTTGATGATCTTAAGGGTATTAGTCCTACTCTATGTCAGCACAAGATTAAAACCGATCCTGACTTTAAACCAGTTGCTGATCATCAAAGGAGATTAAATCCTAAGGTGAAGGAGGTCGTTAGAAAAGAAATATTAAAGCTTCTAGAAGCAGAAATCATTTATCCTGTTGCTCATAGTGATTGGGTAAGTCCAGTACATTGCATACCTAAGAAGGGAGGTATCATCGTCGTTCCTAATGATAAGGATGAACTAATCCCACAAAGGATTATTACCGGCTATAGAATGGTGATAGACTTCCGGAAACTGAACAAGGCAACCAGGAAAGATCATTATCCTTTGCCGTTCATCGACCAAATGCTAGAAAGGCTATCAAAGAACACACACTTCTGCTTTCTTGACGGTTATTCAGGTTTCTTGCACATACCTGTTGCATAACTTGATCAAGAGAAAACCACTTTCACCTGCCCTTTCGGTACCTTTGCCTATAGACGTATGCCTTTTGGCTTATGTAATGCACCTGCCACCTTCCAAAGATGTGTGATGGCTATATTCTTTGACTTCTGTGAAAAGATTGTCGAGGTTTTCATGGATGACTTCTCCGTTTACGGGTCTTCCTTTGATGATTGTCTCAGCAACCTTGATCGAGTCTTACAGAGGTTAAACATAAGTGGGATGCTTGTCCAAGTAAGGGCAGTACCCAAGCGCCGGTCCACCCACATATCAAACTATCAAAGTAACGAACGCGAATCATATGAACATGAGGAAACTAGCATGACAGAAATTCCCGTGTGTCCTCGGGAGCGTTTTTCCTCCTATAAGACTTTGTTCAGGCTTGTCCCTTGCTAAAAAAGGGATTGGGCCACTTGCTGAACCGTTGCTAACTACTTTTTACTTGTTACTCTTTGCTTGCTACGTTTCACCTCGCTACACAATCACTTGTTACCGCTACTTTCAGTGCTTGCAGTTATTACCTTGCTGAAATCCTTTTATCAGAGCCTTCTGCTCCTCGTTGGGTTCGACACTCTTACTTATCAAAAGGACTACGATTGATCCCCTATACTTGTGGGTCATCAATAGGCCATCACTAAACATGCGAGAACTGAAAGGAAGAAAAAATTGGTCCAAACCACCTGCCTGGTACAATCTTGAGAAGGGAGCAATAAGGGAAATCCTCTTGTGGGTGCAAAATTGGTCCAAAAGTTGTTGTTCCTCGATGGGTATGCTGTGAATCTAGCGAGGGGAGCGAGCATTGAAAAAATGAAACTTTTTGGGCTCAAGAGTCATGATTGGCACATATGGCTTGAGCGGATAATGCCGGTGATGTTGCGCGACTATATCCCCGAGGCTGAATGGCTAGTATTGGCCGAGTAGAGCTATTTCTGCCATGTTCTTTGTGCTAAAGAGTTGTAGCGTGCCATAATAGATGACATGGAAGAGTTGGCGCCTGAGTTGCTCTGCAAGTTAGAGAAGAATTTTCCGCCGGGCTTCTTTAATCTGATGCAACACATGATTTTGCATCTCCCAACCGAGGCAAGATTGGGTGGCCCTGTGCAAAATCGTTGGTGCTACGCAACTGAAAGAATGCAGAAGACACTTCGAGGAAAATGTAAAAATAAACATAGAATTGAAGCATCGATGGCCGAGGCGTTCATTATCGAGGAGGCGGCTAACTTCGTAACAGCACACTATGATGCCACTATGCACAACTTGCATAATCCAAAGCCTCGGTACAATGTGGGCGACCCAAACGACGTGAATCCAGTTTCAACCTCTTCAAAGGGAAGCTCGCACCTTCTGGTGTGGGAAAACCAAAGTTGGTGTGCGTCGAGGAGTTGCGCACACTAATGATGTATATATTGAACAACTTAACAGAAGTTCGGCCATACATCGAGTAAGTGCTCTGTACATTATTTCGCAACTTTTAACAAGTTTTGTGTCTAACAACTATTATTAATTGATACAGTCGATACGTCGAACAATTCTCGAATGGTATTGCAATCGAAAAAGAATCCATTCTCGAGTATGAACTTCTTGAAAAGATAAGAGGCGGCTATCCCGGTTTCGTCTCTTGGTTCAAAAAAAGGAACCTCCCTTATATATAATAGGTGATTTCCTTTGTTGCTATTACTCATGAGTAACACACCAAATTCTATCTTTTCTTAACTTCTAGGCTAATTCACATGAGCAAGTCGACGATGAATTGAGACAAATAGCTAATGGTTTTGACTTTAAGGTCCGTACATTTCAGAAGTACGACATCAACGGGTATCGCTTTCGTACTGCTAGCAAAGAGCTTTCAATGCCCGGTCGAAAAACAAACAATTTCGGTGTCTCTGCTATAGGCGAGGGAGGCGTCGTGTATTATGGAAGACTTGAAGAAGTCTACGAACTTCATTATTATGGTGAAAATCCTCCGAACGTTGTTGTGTTCAAATGTCATTGGTTCGATCCTACTAAGACAAGACGGACTCATGAACATCTTGGGCTAGTCGAAATTCGACAAGACAGGCAGTTAAGCGGTGCTGCTGTCTATATTGTGGCTCAACATGCCACCCAAGTTTTCTATCTGCCATACTGTCGTCAAAGTGTTAAGAACCTGCAAGGTTGGTATGTTGTGTTCGATGTGCCGCCACATCTTAGACCACCTCCCCCAAATGAAGACGATTATGAACCTCAAATTGACCCAATAACATATGATGGAGAATTCTTCCAAGAATCACGTGGTGTGAGACGTCGTACCCGAAACTGCTCTACATCCACCCTGAACACGGAGGAACAAGAATCACATGATGATGAGGAAGAAGTGGAAGTAGAAGAGGTTACCAATGCGGATGAGCTATCAATGCTTGATCGGTTACAAAAAGGCCTTCCACATGATGTCCCTGAACCTGATGACGATATCAGTCATGACGACACGTGTGATACTGATGATGATTTTCCTTCAATTGACCATGGAGAAGAGACAGATGATCCCGACTATTAGTACTTTGTATGCATCCAAACATTGTTGTTTAATTATTCAATTATTAGTTGAATTATTCATGTATTTATTATTGTTCGTTTAATTATTGTCCTTGAATTTGTACTAATTATTTAACTATTTATCGTTCCAGGTGGTGAGACATGGCAGGCGGGGATAAGTTGAGGATAGCACCTGGGCAGCTACAGAGAACTTTGTTGCAGAGCTTTGCCGAGGAGCCCAGTGGGAGAGGCGGAGGAAAGAAGAGAGGCAGAGGACGTGGTCATGGGAGATGGAGGCTGCCTGATAGGAGCCAGTCGCCACCACCCTCGGCTACTTCTGTCTTAGCCACTTCACCCTTGCAGACGAGGGTGTCACCGGTGCGGGATCCTCCCGTCCAGGAGAAGACACCGATGCAGGGGGCTGAGGTAGAGGCTGAGGAGGAGGCTGAGGGGGCTGAGGCAGATGCTGAGGGAGAGAGGCGGAGCCCGTCTGCCAGCAAGTCGGTCTACCAACGTGGTATGACATGAGTTCCAGACCGATTGGAGTTGCAGCACAGGGCGCTCATTGAGCCACATGGCGAGAAGTAAGTTGATATATATTGTGTACCTTATATCATTATATTTCACCAAGTAGCTAATGTCTTTGCCTTATCCTTATGTAGGGGGTGGGATTACCCGAAGAATACTCAGAATCCAAATGCCTCCTTGGTGCTTTACTTAGGGAGCACTTCCCCGGGATAGTGCAGTTGCCCGGTGAGGGTATGGTTCCCGAGCCAGGACTCAAGTGGGAGCACTACCAAGCCGCTTTGCTCCCGGAAAACACACATGTGAATGGTGTTGTTTGCGTGAGCGTGGCCGACAAGGTGTTGGCTGATTTTTGGATAACTATTATTTTAGCCAATAAAAAGTATACAATGTTATATATTGTTATTTCCTTCCAAATCATTTCATTATTCATCTGTGCATCTATATGGCATAATTGCAGAGTTACTTTAGGGTCGCGGAGGGGACGGAGGAGGCGGCCAAGAAGAACCTCGTGAAAGAGTGCAAGAGTTTATTGAATAACACGGGGCACGAGCTGCGTGTTCAGGTTGTTCGAGATTGGTACGCGAAGCAAGGGGAGCCGAAGACAAAGACTGAATGTCGAAAGATTTACCTTGATAAGACCGAGTACATGGAGGTATGTACAATCCAAAGATCAATTCTTTAATAGTTTTGTTAGGGCTAGTTAGGTTTATTTAGTTATAATACTTAGTTTCATTCTTCATTAACTTACATTCATAGGTGCCCCCGAGATGGTTGGCTGATAAGATGGATTATTGGGAGATGATAGTGGACAGGTGGTGCACAGAGGCTTGGTTGAGCACCCACACTATGGCCAAGGACCGTCGTGTCCAATTGGTTGGTGTGCCACACCACCAAGGCAATGGCAACATCAAGCAATACGCCAAAAAATGGGTATGTGTGCCTTGTTTTATTTCATCAATAATTCATTCGTTCATGATTTTTGTTGTACTAATTCTTTGTCTTTTCGTGTAGGCCAAACACAATAACCAGCCCGAGCCTCAGGGATACGCCGCATTTAGCATGGCCCATAAGGGCTCGTACAAGACGACGCAGACATATTCTGAGGGGGACGGGTCGTCGGCGTACACAAGCCTATCCGCCTACAACAAGATGACGTCTTATTCTGAGGTGGTCAAACAGCTGCGCGGGCCTGACTTTGACCCGAGCCAGAATCCTATCGATCCGGAGGCGTTGATGATCTTTGGTGGCGGTAAGAGTCATGGCACGCTGGCCATGTGTGATGGCTTCATCCCTATCACTGAGACTCTATCTCAGATCAAGGCGAGGCAAACGAGCTCCGCTCCTGTAATACGGCAACGCGTGAGGCCAGTTGATCTTGCCATCGAGGTTAGTTTTGTTCATTATTTCTTTCGTTCATTTGTCCCTGGATGGATGATGAAAATTCCTTTTGAGGAGTGGTTGCAGGCCGCACTTGAGAAGGAGAGGGAGGCCACAGGCTCTTGTTGGAGGAGAGGGACCGAAATACACAGTGGTTGCTTGAGGAGGAGAGGGAACGCAATAATGCCCATGCGAAGGCCATGCATGACTTCGTTGCGGTAAGTCAGTTGTGTGAGAAGCAAGGTGCTACTACAACAAAAGACCTTCCAATGGCGCCAGAAATAGGCACGTCGACGGGAGAATAATTGGCTTGATCTTTCTGCTGCGGCTACGCCTTAAGGGACTTCCTAGGCAAGTATGCAAAGGATTTCCCCCGTGGCCTTGGAGCCTTGCATTGATGTTCCCTCGAAGCGGAAAGGGTGATGTAGCATAGCGGTGGTAAGTACTTCCCTCAGTTTGAGAACCAAGGTATCAATCCAGTGGAGGAGTATCTCAAGATCCTGCACAAACACAAAACTTGCTCCCGACGCTATGAAGGGGTTGTCAATCCCTTATAGATTGTTTGCCAAGTGAGAACTGAAAGCAACAAAGTAACAAAGCAAAGTAAAAGCGGAGGTGTAAATGATGGATGTGAATAGACCCGGGGGCCGTAGTGTTTACTAGTGGTTTCTCTCATGAAACAAGTAGATGGTGGGTGAACAAATTACTGTCGAGCAATTGATAGAACCGCGCAAAGTCATGACGATATCTATGCAATGATTATTTCTATAGGCATCATGTCCGAAACAAGTAGACCGATACTTTCTGCATCTACTACTATTACTCCACACGTCGACTGCTATCCAACATGCATCTAGTGTATTAAGTCCATAATAACAGAGTAAAAGCTTAAGCAAGATGACATGATGTAGAGGGATAATCTCAAACCAATGATAAAAACCCCATCTTTTTACCCTTGATGGCAACTACTTGATGTGTGCCTTGCCGCCCCTACTGTCACTGGGAAAGGTCACCACATGGTAGAACCCAAAACCAAGCACTTCGCCCATTGCAAGAATCATAGATCTAGTTGGCCAAACAAAACCCAAGACTCGGAGAGACTTACAAGGATATCAAATCATGCATATAAGAAATCAGCAAAGACTCAAATATATATCATAGATAATCTGATCACGAATCCACAATTCGTCGGTTCTCGACAACTACATTGCCAAAGAAGATTACATCGGATAGATCTCCATGAAGATCATGGAGAACTTTGTATTGAAGATCCAAGAGAGAGAAGAAGCCATCTACCTACTAACTACGGACCCATAGGTCTGAAGTGAACTACTCACGAGTCATTGGAGGGGCGATGATGATGATGAAGAAGCCCTCCAACTCCAAAGTCCCCTTCGGCAGGGTGCTGGGAAGGGTCTCCAGATGAGATCTCGTGGAAACGGAAGCTTGAGGCGGCGGAAAAGTATTTTCGAGGCTCCCCTGATTTTTTGCGGAATATTTGGGAATTTATAGGCCAAAGACCTAGGTCAGGGGGCGGCCAGGGAGGCCACAAGCCTGCCCACCATCGCCTCCCCCTGGTGGCGGAGTGGGGGCTTGTGGGCTCCCTGGAGCCCACCTGGCTTGGCCCAAAAGCCCCCTGATCTTCTTCCGTTCGGGAAAAAATCATTTCGGGGTTTTTCTTCCGTTTGGACTGCGTTCCAAAATCAGATCAAAAAAAGAGTCAAAAACACAGAAAAAACAGGAACTGGCACTTGGCACTGAATTAATAAGTTAGTCCCAAAAAAGATATAAAAGGTACATAAAACAACCAAAGAAGACAAGATAACAGCATGAAACCATCAAAAATTATAGATACGTTTGAGACGTATCAAGCATCCCCAAGCTTAAGTCCTGCTCGTCCTCGAGTAGGGAAGTGATAAGAATGAATTTTTGATGCTTTCATGCTACCTAGCATAGGTGTCCTTTGTAATTCCTCTTATGTGATGTGAATGTTCAGATCCATTAGATTCAAAACAATAGTTTGCTGTTGACGTGGAAACAATAATAATTCAAGCAAACTAGCAAAGTAATCATGAACTTTCAAAATAACAAGGCCAAAAGAAAGTTATCCCTAGAAAAGCATATAGTCTGGCTATGCTCTATCATCATTGCACAACAAATTTAAATCATGCACAACCCCGGTATTGGCCAAGTAATTGTTTCACACCTTTACTTTCTCAAACATTTTCAACTCTCACGGAATACATGAGCGTGAGCCATGGTTATAGCACTATAGATGGTGTGGAATGTAGTGGAGGTTGCAAGACAAAAAAGGAGAAGATAGTCACATTAACTAGGCATATCAATGAGCTGTGGAGATGCTCATCAATAGATATCAATGTGAATGAGTAGGGATTGCCATACAAATGATGCACTAGAGCTACGAGTATGCGAAAGCTCTTAAAGAAAACTAGTGGGTGTGCATCCAACTTGCTTGCTCACGAAGACCTAAGGAAGTTTTGAGGAAGCCTATCATTGGAATATACAAGCCAAGTTATATAATGAAAATTTTCCACTAGCTATATGGTGGTGACAAACGAGAGACTCTCAATCATGAAGATCATGGTGCTTTAATATGCACAAGTGTGGAAAAAGTGGTAGCATTGTCCCTTCTCTCATTTTATCTCATTTTTTTATTTTGGTGGGATCTTTGGCCTCTTTTTTATGGGCTTTTTTGGCCTCTTTTATTTCCTCACATGGGGCAATGCTCCATTAATGATGATCATCACACTTTCAACTGAAAACTTAGAGCAACTATGACTCTATATGGAATGCCTTCGGTAGTGTACCGTGGCAATGGTCTAGCATGGCATAGACATCAATGGAAACATCATGCTAGCTATCTTACGATCGTGCAAAGGCAAAGTAGATGTGGTGGCACATGTCATGGTGGTAGTTTCATGGCAATATATCTCAGAATGACTTTGAAAAAGCCATAATAGGTAGGTATGGTGGTTGTTTTGAGGGAGGCTAATGGTGGGTTTTGTGCTCCGGCGAAAGTTGCACGACACTAAGAAGATAGTGATGGTGGAAGGTGAAAGTGCATCTAAACCATGGAATCCACATTAGTCATGAAGAACTCATATACTTGTTGCAAAAGGTTTATTAGTAATCGGAACAAAGCATTCAACGCATACTCCTAGGGGAAGGGTTGGTAGGTATAAACCATCACGCGATCCCGACCGCCACGCAAAGGATGACAATCAATATACTAATCATGCTTGGATTTCATCACATAGCGGTTCACCATACGTGCATGCTACAGGAATCACTAACTTCAACACAAGCATTTCTAGATTCACAACACCTTACTAGCATGACTTCAGTATTAACCACAACTCAAAACTAATAGAGATGAATCAAACTTCTCTAACTATTCAATGCACATGAAGGTGGAAGTTTTCGTATCCCTTTGGATAACTACCCCTTTTGAGACTACTTTAAAAGCATAGATCAACTACCAAGCCACGCACCACTGTGCTCTAAAATATATAAGTGAAGCACATAGAGCAAAAGTATGTGGCTCAAAAGATACAAGTGAAGCACATGTGAGCTGATTTGTCTACCAAAAGATATAAGTGAAGCTCGACAAAATCACGGTGTGTGCATGTATCTCTCTCTAGGTGTGCATAAAGTATGGTTGTGATACAACAAAAATAAAAGACTCCTACGATACAAGACGCTCCAAGCAAAAACACATAACATGTGGTGAATAAAAATATAGCCCCAAGTAACGTTACCGATGGATTGAAGACGAGAGAGGGGATGCCTTCCCGGGGCATCCCCAAGATTAGGCTTTTACGACATCCTTGAATCTCTTGGGGTGCCTTGGGCATCCCCAAGCTTGAGCTCTTGCCACTCTTTATCTCTTTGTCCATAAGAACTTCACCCAAAACTTGAAAACTTCACAACACGAAACTTAAATAGAAACTCGTGATAACATTAGTACAAGAAAGCAAACCACCACTTCCTTAGGTACTGTAGAAAACTTAAATTCTACTTGTGCTGATGTTGTGTTACTGTACTTTCAATCTTCCATGGCTAATACCCCCTGATACTGTCCATAGTTTCATCAAAATAAGCAACCAACACAACAAAAACAGAATCTGTTAACAGCAGACCAGTCTGTAGAAATCTGTATATTTAGTATACCTATGGTACTTTACAAATTCTGAAAAATTACGACAGTCTGAAGAATTTGCGTAGCAATCAGCAGAAAAAAGAATCAACTCAAAATCTCTGACAGAAAAGAAATGAAAATTCTTTTCGTGAGCAGAAAGTTTCTGTCTTTTCCAGCATGACCAAACGATCATCCCCAAGACTAATCATAACGGTTTTGCTTGGCACAAACGCAAAAGGAAACACAAAAAACACAATCATAATAGAATTATGAAAGTGTGGAAAACACAAAACAGAAAGAAAAATGATAGATTCGTTGGGTTGCCTCCCAACAGGCGCTTTTGTTTAACGCCCTTAGCTAGGCGAAAGTGATGGAATCACGTATAGTCATCTTTGGTGCTCAAACCATAGGTAGTGTGATCATTTATCATCTTAAGATTTTCATCTTTATTAGATGACTCACCACTAGCTTTAGGAACAAAAACAGGCATGACGGTCCTTTTGAGAGTAAGATTTGGAGTATTTTGCACAGCGGCAAAAGCGGAACGCAAGTTGGTTATGACATCTTCTAATTTGCCTATTCTAGAAGAATCATTAACTATAAGTTCCTTCTCCTTTAAATTTTTCAAAAAGTTTCCCACTTTGGATCCGTACTAAGTAATTTGATTGTGGATCTTTCTATCCAAACCCTCAATAAGTTCAACCGTGGCAATTTTGTTTTCAATAGCGTCAAGCCTTTGCATCACGTGTTCCAAGGTCAAGATAGCTCCATTAACCATGAGCGGGGGTGAGCCTACCAAATTAAAGATAGCTCTATAGGAGTCAACAGTATGGCTCCCCAAAAAGTTCCTGCCTACAATGGTATCAAGGATATACCTATTCCAAGGAGAAATTCCAACGTAGAAACTGCGAAGGAGCACGGTAGTGGATTGCTTACGAGTAGATCTACTTTTAGCATTGCAAATCCTGTACCAAGCGTCCTTCAAATTTTCTACCTCATTCTGCGTGAAATTGAGAACTCCATTTTCAGGGGTGTCGTTTGGAGTGGTGGGTCTAGCCATTGATGGATGATACGTCTCCATCGAATCTACTTTTGAAAACTCTTTTGCCCTTGTTTTGGACTCTAATTTGCATGATTTGAATGGAACTAACCTGGACTGACGTTGTTTTCAGCTGAATTGCCTTGGTGTTATTTTTGTGCAGAAATCTAAGTTCTCCAAACGTCCTGAAAATTTACGGGGAGCAGTTTTGGAAAATATCAAAAATATCTGCGCCAAGTTCCAACTCAGAGGGTGGGCCAGTGGCCACAAGCCCCTGCTCCGCCACCACCCCCTGGTGGCGGTGGGCAGGCTTGTGGGGCCCACAGGCACCTGCCGCCCCCAACTCCAGCTCTATAAGTTGCCTTTCGTCCCAGAAAAAATAAAAAGAGAAGTTTTCGTCGCGTTTTCGATACAGACGTGCCGCCACCACCTGTTCTTCATCTGGAGGGAAGATCTGGAGTACGTCTTGGGCTCTGGAGAGGGGAAATCGTTGCCATCGTCATCATCAACCTTCTTCCCTCTCCAATTCCATGAAGCTCTTCGTCGTTCGTGAGTAATCTATTCGTAGGCTCGCTGGGCGGTGATGAGTAGGATGAGATCTATCATGTAATCGAGTTAGTTTTGATGGGGATTGATCCCTAGTATTCACTATGTTCTGAGATTTGATGTTGCTACTACTTTGCCATGCTCAATGCTTGTCACTAGGGCCTGAGTGCCATGATTTCAGATCTAAAATTATTATGTTGTCACCAATATATGTGTGTTTTTAGATCCGATCTTGCAAGTTGTGGTTACCTACTATGTGTTATGATCCGACAACCCCGGAGTGACAATAACCGGAACCACTCCCGGTGATGACCATAGTTTGAGGAGTTCATGTGTTCACCAAGTGCTAATGCGTTGGTCCGGTTCTTTATTAAAAGGAGAACCTTAATATCCCGTAGTTTCCTTTTGGACCCCGCTGCCACGGGAGGGATGGACAATAGATGTCATGCAAGTTCTTTTCCCTAAGCACGTATGACGACACACGGAATGCATGCCTACATCACATTGACGAACGGGAGCTAGCCACATATCTCTCAGTGTTATAGCTGTTGCATGATGAATATCATCCAAACAAATCACCGACCCATTGCCTACGAGTTTGTCCTACTGCTGCTGCTGCTACTACTGTTGCTACTCCTGTTACTTGTCTTGCTCTGCTGCTGCTGCTACTGTTGCTACTGCTGTTACTTGTCTTGCTCTGCTGCTACTGTTGCTACTTGCTACTGCTGTTCCTTGCCACTGCTATTGCTCGCTAGACTGCCGTTACTCGTTACTTTGCTGTTACTATTGTGCTTGCAGATACTAATCTTTCAGGTGCGGTTGAATCTCACAAATTCAGCTGCTAATACTCGAGAGTATTCTCTCACCTCCTGACGGGCTTATCAAAAAATTGGGTCGAATACTCTACCCTCGAAAACTGCTGCGAACCCATGCGCTGGTGGCCATCAACAACATTCTTCTAGTTTAATTACTCGGGAGTGCTTTCAGCATTCTTCTGGTGCCGTTGCAGGAGAAGGTTTGTTGTCATAAGCATTCGTCTAGCTAACTCCAGAGATTGCAGATCAGCATTTTTCTGGCGCCGTTGTCGGGGAGGTATTGCTATATTCTCTGAGTTACTTGGGATTTATATCTGTTGATCACTATGAAGAATCTGAAGGATCCGAAGACCAAAGTCTTGCCCTCAACTACGAGGGGAGGTAAGGAATTGCCATCTAGCTCTGCACTTGATTCACCTTCAGTTATGAGTAAGTTTGCGACTTCACCTCCTGCTAGAAATCTTGATTCGTCGCCTGTGCTTGATGATTCTTGTGATACTACTGCTAGAGATTCTATGCTTGATACTATGCCTGATATTGCTAGAGATGCTATGCTTGATACTATGCCTGATGATACTATGCTTAATAGTATGCCTGATACTGCTAGAGATGCTATGCCTGATACTGCTTTGCCTGATGATGCTAGAGATGCTATTTTGCCTGATGATGCTATGCTTGATACTGCTAGAGATACTCCCTTGCCTGATGTTCCACTAGGGGTGTTCCTTGATGCTCATATTGCTAGAGTTACTGCCAATGCTCGTGATGCTTCTGAAACTACCGATACTATTGAGATAGAACCTGCTTTTGCTCCTGCTAGATCTAGCTCTCCTAGATATGAATTGCCTGATATACCTGAGGGTTACGTTATGGAGGGAGAGATAGCTGAGGATTTTCTTGCGTGTAAGGATGCCTATGACGCTGAGAAATTACTTCTCAAGTGGAAGGAAAAATCTCGGGAAGCTAGGATGAAAAATGACCCGAATTTGCCACTTCGCCTATCTTTGTCACCGATAAGGGTTATGAATTCTCTGTCGACCCTGAGATAATCTCTCTAGTCGAATCTGATCCTTTTCACGGGTATGAGTCTAAGACGGTCATAGCCCATCTGGCCAAACTATCAGAAATAGCCAACCTCTTCACTAATGAGGAGAATATCCGCCACTACTATATCCTTAAGCTGTTTCCTTTCTCTCTAAAAGATGATGCTAAAGTCTGGTTCACCTCTCTTGCTCTTGGATGTGTGCGTAGTCCCGAGGAGATGGTCTATTACTTCTGTGAGAAATATTTCCCTGCCCATAAGAAGCAAGCTGCCTTGCAGGAAATATACAACTTTGCTCAACTCCAAGAAGAGAGTCTTCCACAAGCTTGGGGGAGGCTCGTCCAGCTACAAAATGCTTTGCCTGATCACCCTCTTAAGAAGAACGAGATACTTAATATCCTCTATAACGGACTTACCGATGCCTCTAGAGACTGCCTAGATAGTTGTGCCGGTTGTGTTTTTAGGGAACGAACTGTAGAACAAGCCGAGACCCTACTGAATAACCTCTTGATCAACGATAATGCTTGGACTATTCCCGAACCACCTCCTAAGCCAACTCCTAAGAAAAGAGGTATTCTATTCCTCAGTTCCGAATATATGCAAGAAGCCAAGAAATCTATGCAAGAGAAAGGCATTAGATCTGAAGATGTCAAAAATCTACCACCTACCGAAGAGATCCATGGTCTCGATAACCCGATACAGGTAGTAGAAGTGAATTCTCTGCGTAGGTTTGATGAGAGTGATATTCCTTTTGATAAACTTGCTAGCCTATGCTTTGATGAATTTGAAAACTTTGTTGCCAAACTACAGAGTTTCAATGATTATGTTAGCAGACATTTGGAACAAAGTGCTCGTATGCTTAGCCATTTAAGTGCTTGCGTAGACAGAAATGTCAATGCTCTGAAGCTTCTGAGTAAGCATGCCTCTATGATTACTACTCAGGTAGAACAAGTACCTAAACCTCAGAATGACCTGCTCAATGAATTAAATGACAACTCTGTCAGAGTCATTACTAGAGGAGGCAAAATGACTCAGGAACCTTTGTATCCTGAAGGTCATCCTAAGAGAATTGATCAAGATTCTCAAGGAATCAATGCTGATACACCTAGTCATCCTAAGGAGAAGAAGAAGGATGATAGAAGCCTACACGCCATTTCACCAAATACTGTCACACCTGAAGAACCTAATGATATTTCTACATCTGATGCAGAAACACAATCAGGTGATGAACATAAACCTGGTGATAATATGGACAGTGATGTTCATAATAATGCTCAACCTAGCAATGATGAGGATGTGCAGATTGAACCTACGGTTAATCCTGATAATCCACGGCCTAAGAAGTATGACAAGAATGACTTCACTGCTAGGAAGCATGGTAAATAAAGAGAGCCATGGGTTCAGAGACCTATGCCCTTTCCTCCTAAGCCATCAAAGAAAAAGGATCATGAGGATTTTGAGTGCTTCGTTGAGATGATAAGACCCGTCTTTCTGCAGATGCGGTTAACTGATATGCTCAAGATGTCTCCGTATGCCAAGTACATTAAAGATATCGTGACTAATAAACGGAAGATACCAGATCTTGAGATCTCCACCATGCTTGCCAATTATACTTTCAAAGGTGGAACTCCTAAGAAACTCGGTGATCCCGGAGTGCCCACTATACCTTGCTCCATTAAAGGAAACTACGTAAGAACTTCCTTATGTGACCTTGGAGCCGGTGTTAGTGTTATGCCACTCTCTCTTTATCGTAGACTTGAATTGGATAAGTTGACACACACTGAAATCTCTCTGCAAATGGCCGACAAATCAACTGCTTTCCCTATCGGCATTTGCGAGGATGTGCCTCTTGTGGTTGCTAACACCACTATCTTAACAGACTTTGTTATCTTGGATATTCTCGAGGATGATGCCATGGCTATCATCCTCGGAAGACCCTTTTTAAACACTGCAGGGGCTGTTATAGATTGCAACAAAGGCAATGTCACTTTTCATGTCAACGGTAATGAGCACACAGTGCACTTTCCGAAGAAACGATATCCAGTACATTGCATCAATGCTATCGAAAAGACTTCGTCGATTCTCATTGGGAGCTTTGAATGCCCTATTCCTCGTGTCAAGATGAAGTATGAATTGCTTGTTGGGGAGATTCATATCCCCATTGAGGTGACTTAGTGGCTATTCGAAAATTCTTCGTTCTCTCTTGCGATTCGAGAAGGTTTTGTCATAAGGACTTGATCAATCCCATTGACGGATTTCTTTCGATGACCACGAGACGGATGAATCAGAGAGTCACATACCTCTGTTTTGAATTTTCCTTTTCTGTTGCTTAGAAGAAAAATGATGGAATTAGTTTAGCTTTTCCTGTTTTCTGTTTTAGCGTCCCGGAGAAAAATACCTCGAAAATAAAAGTTCTCCGATGGTCCTGAAAATTTAGTATGATTTTTTCTAGAATTTTTGAAAATTTCTGGGCCTGAGAGTTGGCCAGGGGGCCTGACCAGTGGGCCAAAAGACCTCCCACCGCCACCTACCCCCCTGGTGGCGGGTGCAAGCTTGTGGGGACCACAGGCACCCTCTCCACTCATTCCAGCTCCCAGCCTCTTCTTCCACCTCCAGAAAAAATTGCTTTGCAGCTCAAACCCGTGTTCTTGCTCATTTGGCTGTGATTTTCGATCTCCTTGCTCAAAGCACCATTCTCCAAACTATTTTGGGGAAATTACTCCTTGGTAAGTGACTCGTCCATTGGTCCAATTAGTTTTCGCTCTAGTGCTTTATCCTTCGCGTATTCTTGCTACCTTGGTGACCCTGTTCTTGAGCTTGAAAGGTTGATTTTAGCTGGTCCCAAGTAGTTTTAGTGCGTGATACGGTCTCTAGGCACTAGTAGGAGTAGTTGCTACAAGTTGGGTTAATCCTTATTCACTTTTCTTTCGAAGCCTCTAAATTTTTTAGAATTTTTCAGAGCTAAAAAAGGAAAATATGAGGAGGTTCTTGAGAGGCTCTTCAAACCGTAACCCCAAGGAGGACGAGAAGAATCACCCCAAGTATGTAGTCCCTCGAGTCACAGAAGTTCGAGCGTGCGAGTGGCCAAGTGATGAATTTTTGCGCGCCGCCGGACGTTATGAAGACTTTTATTACTTGGTGGAGAACGCAGGTCTTACTGCATTCGTTGAAGATAAGTGCCCATAATATCTCCTCCTCACCAATATTTTCGTTCAAAGCTTCAACTTTTATCCGAGGAAGAATCCTCCCATGGTTGAGTTCATGATATACGATGTCCCCCAGTGCATGACGCTGCAGGATTTTTGCAATGCTTGCAAATTACCTTATGTTGGGGATATCCGTGACCCTCGTCCACGGGACTTGAAGGATTTCATTGGTTCTATTGCTGTTGGAGAGGAGAGAGGAGTGTCTCGCGCTAGAATTGCTAGCATACATTTGCCCGTGCTTCGGTATTTCTCACTATTTGTGGGAAAATGTTTGATTGGCCGTGGGGAGGCTGGATCACTTAGTTCTCCATACCTTGCTCTTTTGCGCGAAGGCCTTTATAACGATAAGACTTATAGCTTGGGCGCTATGGTAGCTCAACGGTTGAACCTGAACCATTCTAAAGGAGTCGTCTATGAAGGTATCTATGCTACCCGTCTTGCCAGACACTTTGAGATACCTAATAGACTAGGAGATGAAGGAGAGATGCTTCTCCCTGAGAGATATCTGGATTATGATAGCATGGTTTGCCATGATTTTCTGGATAGAGATGCTAGTAGACGGATGCTTTATAACCTGGTATTTAGTCAGGGTACTCGAGAGGCTATTACTTTGCCTGCTCCTTCTTTCTTTGATCTTCATGTAGGCAGGTACACTATTATGCCCGCGGACATCTACGCATATTGGGGCTTGGCCCAACCACAGGCGCCCGTGCCCGAGCCTCCAGTCGAGTACCAGACGCCAGTTTATCAGTGGGAGCCAGAGGAGCTCACACAGCAGTGGCATCCACAGTCTGCTCCAGAGTATCCTGGAGCTGGTTATTTCCCACCTTGGGAGTAGACCAAGCTAGGCCAAAAGCCTAAGCTTGGGGGAGTACGTGTTCTCACCGACTTTACATTCATGCTTATGCTTTCACTTTGTTAGCCGGTGTTTACACTTTGCCATTGTATTATCCATGCTAGTTTCTTTTCGTTTTCTTGTTTTCTTGTTTTGTGTCCTTTTGAGAAAACCCAAAAAGATTTTTCTTTCTTCTTTTGCTTGTTGGGAGTTTTCCCGTGTAAATAGTTTTCTTTTTCTTTGTGTCAAGGTAGAAGATATTGGTTACAATGTTTATTGGTTCTTGCATGCTTACCTGTTTAGCTTTCAAAGAGCCATATTACTTTGTATTCTCCTTTGTGTTTGCCTGTAGACTCAGCTTAGTCCAGTGCGCTTAATATCGTTCTCATCGTTCGATCGTGCAAATGAAAGGCAACAATGATGATATATGATGAAGTGACTGAGACTGAAAAGCTGGTATGAACTCTATCTATTTTGTTTTTGTAAATATGACTGGCTTGTCGACCCAGATTTAGCTTTATTGTGAGAAAACCATGTTTGCAATGACAACTTAGAGATCATAGTTTCTGATGCCATGCTTATTTAGCTGAGAGCTTATAATGGTTTGTCTATATTGCCAACATAGGTTTTGAAATGACTATGATGTAGTATGATAGGATGGTATTCTCCTTTGAATGTTTCAAGTGGCTTGACTTGGCGCATGTTCATGCATGTAGTTGAAACAAAATCAACATAACCTCTATGATGTTCGTGTTCATGGTGATTTATATCCTATTCATGCTTGCATTCAATGTTAGTCAAACTCATTGCATCTTGATGACTGTTGTCGCTCTCTAGTTGGCCGCTTCCCAGTCTTTTGCTAGCCTTCACCTGTACTAAGCGGTAATACTGCTTGTGCATCCACTTCCATAAACCCAAAAGTTTTTCCATGAGAGTCCACCATACCTACCTATTTGCGGTATCTACCTGCCGTTCCAAGTAAATTTGCATGTGCCATTCTCTAAACCTTCAAGAAATAATCTGTTTTGCATGCCCGAAGCGCTCATGTGGTGACAGAGGGCTATTGGTATCTTCCATGCTAGGAGTGTTATCCTCGACATGTGTTTATTCACACTCATTCACGAGAAAGGGGCCGGTATTTGGGATGCCCAGTTCCACGTTTAAATCGAAAACATAACTCTAAAACAAGACTCCCCCCGGATTGATGTTAGTATGGACGGTACCCGAGGATTCGGCTAGCCGTGGAGTGTGATTGATTGGTGGTGGGGAGTTAAAACTTTACTTTTCTGTTTGGGAACCACCTATAGCATGAGTAGCATGGAAGATATTGAGAACTCTTGGTCATTGCGTTGACAATGAAAGCATGCCACCCAAAATTATTATCTCTGTTTTCAAAGCTTGAGCTCTGGCACCTCTGCAAATCAATGCTTCCCTCTGCGAAGGGCCTGTCTATTTATTTTCCTGTCGAGTCATCCTCCTCTTTTATAAGCACCAATTAGAGAGCACCTCTGTCATTTTTATGCTTTGCTTTTGATTGATATTGACTATGACTATGACTGGATCTTCGTTGCTATGAATCACAATGTTTAGTCAGCCCTTGATCTTTGAAAGTGCTCTGCATTTATGTTTTGCGGTCTCAGAAAGAGCTAGCGAGATACCACCTATTCATATTGATTCATGCTTGTTTTGATTGAAGTGTTGGTATTTGAAACTCATTATTATTTGCTCGTTAGCTGATTATGCCATTGATATTAGTTTACCATGAGACCTTTGTGTCATTTGCTTATGTGGTTAACTTGTGATCTTGCTGAAATTCTGGTTATGAGTTAGACATAGTTGCAACAATGAGATCAAACAGAGTTTGTCAAAGTTTTTCTTTCTCTCAGTTTGTCAACTGAGTTGCTTGAGGACAAGCAAGGTTTTAAGCTTGGGAGAGTTGATACGTCTCCATCGTATCTACTTTTCCAAACTCTTTTGCCCTTGTTTTGGACTCTAATTTGCATGATTTGAATGGAACTAACCTCGACTGACGCTGTTTTCAGCAGAATTGCCTTTGTGTTATTTTTGTGCAGAAATCAAAGTTCTCCAAACGTCCTGAAAATTTAAGGGGAGCAGTTTTGGAAAATATCAAAAATATCTGCGCCAAGTTCCATCTCAGGGGTGGGCCAGTGGGCCACAAGCCCCTGCTCCGCCGCAACCCCCGGTGGCTGTGGGCAGGCCTGTGGGGCCCACAGGCACCTGCCGCCCCCAACTCCAGCTCTATAAGTTGCCTTTCGTCCCAGAAAAAAATAAAAAGAGAAGTTTTCGTCGTGTTTTCGGTACGGAGGCGCCGCCACCACCTGTTCTTCATCTGGAGGGCAGATCTGGAGTCCATCTTGGGCTCCGGAGAGGGGAAATCGTCGCCATCGTCATCATCAACCTTCTTCCCTCTCCAATTCCATGAAGCTCTTCATTGTTCGTGAGTAGTCTATTCGTAGGCTCGCTGGGCGGTGATGAGTAGGATGAGATCTATCATGTAATCGAGTTAGTTTTGATGGGGATTGATCCCTAGTATCCACTATGTTCTGAGATTTGATGTTGCTACTACTTTGCCATGCTTAATGCTTGTCACTAGGGCCCGAGTGCCATGATTTCAGATCTGAAATTATTATGTTGTCACCAATATATGTGTGTTTTAGATCCCATCTTGTAAGTTGTGGTTACCTACTATGTGTTATGATCCGGCAACCCCGGAGTGACAATAACCGGAACCACTCCCGGTGATGACCATAGTTTGAGGAGTTCATGTGTTCACCAAGTGCTAATGCGTTGGTCCGGTTCTTTATTAAAAGGAGAACCTTAATATCCCGTAGTTTGCTTTTGGACCCCGCTGCCACGGGAGGGATGGACAATAGATGTCATGCAAGTTCTTTTCCCTAAGCACGTATGACGACACACGGAATGCATGCCTACATCACATTGATGAACGGGAGCTAGCCACATATCTCACCGTGTTATAGCTGTTGCATGATGAATATCATCCAAACAAATCACCGACCCATTGCCTACGAGTTTGTCCTACTGCTTCTGCTGCTACTACTGTTGCTACTGCTGTTACTTGTCTTGCTCTGCTGCTGCTACTACTGTTGCTACTGCTGTTACTTGTCTTGCTCTACTGCTACTGTTGCTACTACTGTCGCTTGCTACTGTTGCTACTTGCTACTGCTGTCACTACTGCTGTTCCTTGCCACTGCTAGTGCTCGTTACACTGCCGTTACTCGTTACTTTGCTGTTACTATTGTGCTTGCAGATATTAATCTTTCAGGTGCGGTTGAATCTGACAAATTCAGCTGCTAATACTCGAGAGTATTCTCTCACCTCGTGAGAGGCTTATCAACAAATTGGGTCGAATACTCTACCCTCGAAAACTGTTGCGAACCCACGCGCTGGTGGGCCATCAACACCATTCTTCTAGTTTCATTACTGGGGAGTGCTTTTAGCATTCTTCTGGTGCCGTTGCAGGAGAAGGTTTGTTTTCATAAGCATTCGTCTAGCTAACGCCAGAGATTGCAGATCAATGTACTATCTGACGCACAAACGAGCATGAAGAGAGAATGAAACGGGCAAAAGAAAACGGCGAAGGAGAAAGGCGAATGAAAACGACAAATGTGAAGTGGGGGAGTGGAAAACGAGAGGCAAATGGCAACAAAAGTAAATGAAGGAGATGAGTTTGTGAGACCTACTTGGATAGATCTTGATCTCTCCTCCCCGGCAACGGCGCCAAAAATACTTCTGCTACTCCAACAAAATACCTTCCAATGGTGCCAGAAATAGGCACGTCGACGGGAGAATACTTGGCTTGATCTTTCTGCTACGGCTACGCCTTAAGGGACTTCCTAGGCAAGTATGCAAAGGATTTCCCCCATGGCCTTGGAGCCTTGCGTTGGTGTTCCCTCGAAGCGGAAAGGGTGATGTAGCGTAGCGGTGGTAAGTACTTCCCTTAGTTTGAGAACCAAGGTATCAATCAAGTGGAGGAATATCTCAAGATCCTGCACAAACACAAAACTTGCTCCTAACTCTATGAAGGGGTTTCAATCCCTTATAGATTGTTTGCCAAGTGAGAACTGAAAGCAACAAAGTAACAAAGCAAAGTAAAAGCGGAGGTGTAAATGATGGATGTGAATAGACCCGGGGGCCGTAGTGTTTACTAGTGGCTTCTCTCATGAAAGCAAGTAGACGGTGGGTGAACAAATTACTGTCGAGCAATTGATAGAACCGCGCAAAGTCATGACGATATCTATGCAATGATTATTTCTATAGGCATCACGTCCGAAACAAGTAGACTGATACTTTCTGCAACTACTACTATTACTCCACACGTCGACCGCTATCCTGCATGCATCTAGTGTATTAAGTCCATAAGAACAGAGTAACGCCTTAAGCAACATGACATGATGTAGAGGGATAATCTCAAACCAATGATAAAACCCCCATATTTTTACCCTTGATGGCAACTACTTGATGTGTGCCTTGCTGCCCCTACTGTCACTGGGAAAGGTCACCACATGGTAGAACCCAAAACCAAGCACTTCTCCCATTGCAAGAATCGTAGATCTAGTTGACCAAACAAAACCCAAGACCCGGAGAGACTTACAAGGATATCAAATCATGCATATAAGAAATCAGCAAAGACTCAAATATATATCATAGATAATCTGATCACAAATCCACAATTCATCGGATCTCAACATACACAGTGCCAAAGAAGATTACATCGGATAGATCTCCATGTAGATCATGGAGAACCTTTTATTGAAGATCCAAGAGAGAGTAGAAGCCATCTAGCTACTAACTATGGACCCGTAGGTCTGAAGTGAACTACTCACGAGTCATTGGAGGGGCTATGATGATGATGAGGAAGAAGCCCTCCAACTCCAAAGTCCCCTCCGGCAGGGTGCCGGGAAGGGTCTCTAGATGAGATCTCGTGGAAACAGAAGCTTGTGGTGGCGGAAAAGTATTTTCGAGGCCCCCCTGATTTTTTGCGGAATATTTGGGAATTTATAGGCCGAAGACCTAGGTCAGGGGGCGGCCAGGGAGGCCACAAGCCTGCCCACCGCCGCCTCCCCCTGGTGGAGGAGTGGGGGCTTGTGGGCGCCCTGGAGCCCACCTGGCTTGGCCCAAAAGCCTCGTGGTCTTCTTCCGTTCGGGAAAAAATCATTTCGGGGTTTTTCTTCCGTTTGGGCTCTGTTCCAAAATCAGATCTGAAAAGAGTCAAAAACACAGAAAAAACAGGAACTGTCACTTGGCACTGAATTAATAAGTCAGTCCCAAAAAAAGATATAAACGGTACATAAAACAACCAAAGAAGACAAGATAACAGCGTGAAACCATCAACAATTATAGATACGTTTGAGACGTATCACAAGGCTATGCGTGAGAAGCAACACGGCTATTTCTTTGACAACTCGAAAACTAATTTGCACGCTATGTGTGAGATGCAAGGTTTGCCGCCCCCTGCGCCGATACCTTCTCCGGTGGGAACGGAGATTTCCCTTTCAATGACCAACCTTGCACGGTCTTATACCATTGTCTGTCGCTGTGCTAACCACATATTTTAACTCTTTCCTTGTTGAAGCATCATTCCATAGTTGAATCCCACGATCCCTTTAATTCTCCCGGTGAGAGCCCTAGCAACCCAGCGACCAACCGAGATGGTGCTTCTCATCTTTTTCTTGGCATTCGGTAAGTTATTCCTCTCCTTCTTATTCTTCTTATTGTTTAGATCAACTTAGATTATGCCATGATTTAGTTAGCTTAGTAAATTCTAGTTGATATTAGCCATGCTTTAGTTAGCTTAGTAAATTCTAGTTGATAATTAGCTTACTTACCTAAAAAATAACATAATTAGCTTACTTACTTAAAAATGACATAATTACTTGATAACACAAAAAATAGCATAATTAGTTGATATTAGAGCTCAAAAATGACATAATTAGTTTAGAAAGTTTAAAATAAACTAGAAGAGAAGAAGAACGAAGAAATGAAGAAATAAGAGATGAAGAAAGAGGAGAAAAAGATATAATAAGAAGAACAAATCTTCTTATTCTTCCTTTTTCTCTTCTTTCTTTTTCTCCATCTTGTTCTTCTTCTTCTTCTTGTTCTTGTTCTTCTTCTTCTTCCACTTCTTCTTCTAATTGCTTAGCTTAATCTAGACAACTTCTTTCTTATTGTATTCTTCTTCTAACTTCTTTCTCATTATGGAGATTTTGATAAAGCAGCATGGCATATGGATGGATGCTCGAGGGACTGTACTCATGTAGTCTTAGATGAACTTTGTAATGCACTTGTATTTGCGGATGCACTTGTGATGCTTTGTAATACTTGGTGATCTTCTTCTTGTTATTCTTCTTGTTCTTCTTCTTGTTCTTCTTCTTCTTCTTCCACTTCTTCTTCTAATTGCTTAGCTTAATTTAGACAACTTCTTTCCTACTGTATTCTTCTTCTAACTTCTTTCTCATTATGGAGATTTTGATAAAGCAGCATGGCATATGGATGGATGCTCGAGGGACTGTACTCATGTAGTCTTAGATGAACTTTGTAATGCACTTGTATTTGCGGATGCACTTGTGATGCTTTGTAATACTTTATGATCTTGTTTGCACTTTAATTACATATATTGGTGTTGTTTGCACTTTGTGATGCACTTGTGGTGCTTTTTGCACTTTGTGATGCACTTGTGGTGCTGTTTAGGGCCTGGGCAAATATATATATTGCTGTTTGTATCTATGTTTTGCAAATGCAGGGAATTAACAGAAAACAAATATAAAAAAAGCAGAGAGGGTCTTTGCCTACAGCTTACTGACGACAAAGCCTATGCCGTCGGTGGGGTGACGGCAAAGAAGGACACGTGGCGACAGCCTGTGTAACCTGGCAACTGTGAGAACACCAAATTTTCCCAAATTTTCGGCTAGCCGTCAGCTGTGCTTCGGCTGTGGGCAAAGAGGGGACCCAGGGGACCCAGGTTTTCGGCTTTGCCGTCAGCTATGCTCCAGCTGTGGCCAAAGAGGGGACCCACATGTCAATGCTGCTAGCATCCCTAAAACGTATGGCCCACCAGAACTTTGCCGTCCGCCAGCGTCCAGCTGACGGCAAAGCCTGCCGTTAACCCTCTAACGGAGCTCGGCTTGCGCCGTTGCCACCATTGCTCTGTGCCGTCAGCCCGTGCCACAAAGCTGATGGCCAAGGCTTTGCCGTCGGTCGATTTGCACCTAACGACAAAGCAGGTGATTGCCGATAAAATCGTGGCCGGCTCCTTTGCCGACGGCACACTAACGGCAAAGCCTTTGCCATCCGTTAAATAGGTCGTTGCCGTTAGCTCTAGCTGTTAGCAAACCAGCCGATTCCAGTAGTGATAGTTTCTCCTGAGCATCCTCCTTTTCTGAAATTTTTAGTGACTCTAAGGAAAAGTGAACAAGGCCCAACGAAACTCGTAACAACTACTCCCACGAGTGCCTAGAGGCCATATTACGCATCAAAACTACTTGGTACCAACTAAAATTAGCATGCAAAGCTCAAGAACAGGGTCACCAAGGCAGCAAAAATGCGTGAAGTATAAGGCACTAGAGCAAAATCTAATTGGATCAATGGAGGAGTCACTTACCAAGGAGCAATTTCCCGAAAACAGTTTGGAGAATGGTGCTTTGAGCAAGGAGACCGAAAATCCCAGCAAGAAGAGCAAGAACACGGGTTTGAGCTATGAAACAATTTTTTTGGAGGTAGGAGAAGCAGATGGGAGCTAGAATGAGTGGAGGGGGTGCACGTGGGCCCCACAAGCCTGGGAGGCGTGGCCAAGGGGGTGCCCGTGCCTCCAGGGCTTGTGGCCCACTGGTGCAGCCCCCTGACTAGCTCTTCGTCTCAGTATTTTTCAAAACATCCAAAAAAATCATACTTGATTTTTCAGGACGTTCAGAGAACTTTTATTTTCGGGGTACTTTTCTATGGGACGCTAAAACAGAAAACAGGGAAAACTAAACAAAATCTATCATTTTTCTTCTAAGCAACTGAAGGTGAAAGCTTGGAACAGAGGTTTGTGACTCCTCAATTCATCCATCTCATGGTCATCGAAAGAAATCCGTTAGTGAGGTTGATCAAGTCTCCTTGTCAAACTTTTCGAATCGCAAAAGAATACGGAGAATTTTCAAATAGTCACTAGGTCACCTCAATGGGGTTGTGGATATCCCCAACAAGCAAATCATACTTCATCTTAACAGTAGGTATAGGGCATTCAAAGCTCCCAATGAGAATCGATGAAGTTTTTTCGATAGCATTGATGCAATGTAATCGATATTGTTTCTTCGGAAAGTGCACTATATTCTCATGACCGTTGACATGGAAAGTGACATTGCCTTTGTTGCAATCAATAACAGCCCCTGCAGTGTTTAAAAAGGGTCTTCCAAGGATGACCACCATGGCATCATCCTCGGGAATATCTAGAATAACAAAGTCTGTTAAGATAGTGACGTTAGCAACCACAACAGGCACATCCTCGCAAATGCCGATAGGGAAAGCAGTTGATTTGTCGGCCATTTGCAGAGAAATTTCAGTGAGTGTCAACTTACCAGTTCAAGTCTATGATAAAGAGAGAGAGAGGCATAACACTAACACCGGCTCCAAGGTCGCATAAAGCAGTTTTAACGTAGTTGCCTTTAATGGAGTAAGGTATAGTGGGCACTCCAGGATTATCTAGTTTCTTAGGAGTTCGACCGTTGAAGGTATAGTTAGCGAGCATGGTGGAAATCTCAAGCTTAGGTATCCTCCTCTTATTAGTCACAATATCCTTCATGTACTTAGCATACACAGACATTTTGAGCATATCTGTCAAACGCATTTGCAGAAAGACAGGTCCAATCATTTCAACAAAGCGCTCAAAATCCTCATCATCCTTTTTCTTGGATGGTTTGGGAGGAAAGGGCATCGGTTTCTGAACCCATGGTTCCCTTTCTTTACCATGCTTCCTAGCAACGAAGCCACTCTTATCTTATCTCTTATTCTTAGGCTGTGGGTTATCAATATCAACAGGTTCAATCTCCACATCCTTATCATTGCTAGGTTCAGCATCATCACGAACATCACTATTGATATTATCACTAGGCTCATGCTCATCACCAGATTGTGTTTCAGTAGCAGAGACAGAGACATCATTTGGACTCTCAGGTGTAACATCATCAGGGTTGCTCGCATGCAGGTTCCTATCATCTCTCTTCTTCTTTCTATGATGACTAGGTGCATCAGTGCTAACTCCTTGAGAATCTTGTTCAATCCTCTTAGGATGACCCTCAGGATACAAAGGTTCCTAGGTCATTCTACCGCCTCTAGTGACGACTCTGACAGAATTGTCATTCAACTCATTGAGCAAGTCATTTTGAGCCTTAAGTACATGTTCTACCTGAGTAGTAACCATAGAGGCATGTTTACTCAATAGCTTAAGATCATTGACATTTCTGTCCACACAAGCACTTAAATGACTAAGCATACGGGCATTCTGATCCAATTGTCTGCTAACATAATCATTGAAACTCTGTTGTTTGGCAACAAAGTTATCAAATTCATCCAGACATAAGCTAGCAGGTTTATCAAAAGGAATATCACTCTCATCAAACCTATGCAGAGAATTTACTTCTACTACGTGTATCGGGTTATCAAGACCATGGATCTCTCCGGTAGGTGGTAGATTTTTGACGTCTTCAGATTTAATGCCTTTCTCTTTCATAGATTTCTTAGCTTCTTGCATATCTTCAGGACTAAGGAATATAATACCTCTTTTCTTCGGAGTTGTCTTAGGAGGTGGTTCGGGAATAGTCGAAGCATTCTCATTGCACAAGATGTTGTTCAATAGGATGTCAGCTTGTTCTATGGTTCATTCCCTAAAAACACAACCGACACAATTATCTAGGTGGTCTCTAGAAGCATCAGTAAGTATTTCATTCTTCTCGAGAGGGTGATCAGGCAAAGCATTCAGTAGCTGGACGAGCCTCCCCCAAGCTTGTGGGAGACTCTCTTCTTCAACTTGTGCAAAGTTGTATATTTCCTGCAAGGCAGCTTGCTTCTTATGGGTAGGGAAATATTTTTCAGAGAAGTAGTAGACCATATCCTGGGGGCTACGCACACAACCAGGAGAAAGAGAAGTGAACCAGGTCTTAGCATCATCCTTTAGCGAGAAAGGAAAGAGCTTGAGGATATAGTAGTGGCAGATCTTTTCCTCACTAGTGAATAGGGTGGCTATATCGTGTAGTTTGGTAAGATGGGCTACAACCGTTTCAGACTCATAACCGTGAAAAGGATCAGATTCGACCAGAGTGATTAACTCAGGGTCGACAGAGAATTCATAATCCTTATCGGTCACAAAGATAGGCGAAGTAGCAAACTTCGGGTCGTATTTCATCCTAGCGTTCAGAGATTTTTCTTTCTACTTGCGCAGTAAATTCTCAACATCATAGCTATCCTTACAAGCAAGACAATCCTCACCTATCTCTCCCTCCATAACATAACACTCAGGCATATCACGCAATTCACATCTAGGAGAGCTAGTTCTAGCAGGCAAAATAGCAGGTTCTACTGCAATAGTATCAGCAGTTTCAGAAGTATCATCACATCTAGCAGCAACTCTAGCAATTTGTGCATCAAGGAATGCACCTAGTGGCAAAGCAGTATCAAGCATAGCATCATCAGGCAAAGCAGTATCAAGCATCGCATCATCAGGCAAAGCAGTATCAAGCATAGCATCATCATAAGCATCATGGGCAGCAGAAGTAGGATCATCAAGCACATGCGACATATCAAGATTTCTAGCAGGAGGTGGTGTCGCAAACTTACTCATAACTGAAGGTGAATCAAGTGCAGAGCTAGATGGCAGTTCTTACCTGTCCTCGTAGTTGAGGGCAAGACTTTAGTTCTTGGATCTTTCGGATTCCTCATAGTGACCAGGAGACGTAAATCCCAAGTGGCTTAGAGAATAGAGCTGTGCTTCCCCGGCAACGGCGCCAGAAAAAGGTACGTTGACGGGAGAATATTCTTGACTTGGCTTCCCCGGCAACGGCGCCAAAAAAAGGTCTTGATAACCCACAAGTATAGGGGATCACAACAGTTTTCGAGGGTAGAGTATTAAACCCAAATTTATTGATTTGACTCAAGGGGAAGCCAAAGAATATTATCAAGTATTAGCAGCAGAGTTGTCAATTCATCCACACCTGAAAGATTTAGTATCTACAACAAAGTATCAGTAGCAAGGTAGTATGATAGCAGAAGTAGCAACATTAACTAGTAGCAGCAAAGTAACGTAGCAAGGACCAGTAGGAAAAAACTCGTAGGCATTGGATCGGTGATGGATGATTATGCCGGATGCTATTCATCATGCAACAGTTATAACATGGAGATATATGTAACTAGCTCCTGTTCGTCAATCTAATGTAGGCATGTATTCCGTATGTAGTCATACGTGCTTAGGGAAAAGAACTTGCATGACATCTATTGTCCATCCCTTCCGTGGCAGCGGGGTCCTAATGGAAACTACAGGATATTATAGTTCTCCTTTTAATAAAGAACCGAACCAACGCATTAACACTTGGTGAATACATGAACTCCTCATACTATGATCATCTCCGGGAGTGGTTCCGGCTATTGTCACTCCGGGGTTGCCGGGTCATAACACATAGTAGGTGACTACAACTTGCAAGATAGGATCAAGAACACACATATATTGGCGACAACATAATAGGTTCAGATCTGAAATCATGGCACTCGGGCCCTAGTGACAAGCATTAAGCATGGAAAAGTAGTAGCAACATCAATCTCAGAACATAGTGGATACTAGGGATCAATCCCCGTCAAAACTAACTGGATTACATGATAGATCTCATCCAACCCATCACCGTCTAGCAAGACTACGATGAGATTACTCACGAACGGTGAAGAGCATCATGGAATTGGCGATGAAGGAAGGTTGATGATGATGATGGCGACGATTTCCCCTCTCCGGAGCCCAGAACGGACTCCAGATCTGCCCTCCAGAGGATGAACAGGAGGTGGCGGCACCTCCGTATCATAAAACGCGATGAACTCTTCTCCTTGATTTTTTTCCGGGCGAGACAGACTAAATAGAGCTGAGATTGGAGGCGGTGGATTGTTGTGGGCCGCACAAGCCGGCCAGGCGCGGCCAGTGGGGCCCGCGCCTGGTGGGCTTGTGGGCTTCACGCTCAACTTCCTCCGCTGATTCTTGCGCCTGTATTTTTTATATATTCCACAAAAATGCTCCGAAAATTTTCAGGTCATTCCGAGAACTTTTATTTCTGCGCAAAAACAACACCATGGTAATTCTGTTGAAAACAGCGCTAGTCCGGGTTAGTTCCATTCAAATCATGCAAATCAGAGTCCAAAACAAGGGCAAAAGAGTTCGGAAAAGTAGATACGACGGAGACGTATCAAGGATCAAGTCAATAACTCATCCAAGTAAGTGTCGCAAACTCATCTCTTGTATTTACTTTTTTTCCTCTCGTTTTCCTCTCCCCCACTTCTGAAAAACAAAAATTTACAAAAATATTTGCCCTTTTCTTCGTTTGCCTTTTTCGTTTGCCTTTTTCGTTCGCCCTTTTCTCTCGCTTGCTCTTTGTTCGCTTGTGTGCTTGCTTGCTTGATGAAGTCACCATGACTAAAAACACCAAACTTTGTGACTTCTCGAATACTAATAATAATGATTTTATTAGTACTCCGATTGCTCCCGCCACTAGTGCTGAGTTGTACAAAATCAATGATGCTTTGCTGAATCTTGTTATGAAAGAGCGATTCTCCAGCCTTCCTAGTGAAGATGCAGCATCCCATCTTAATACCCTAGTCTATGCGTTGCTTTGTGAGGGGCTGATTTGGATGCACTAGTTTAATGCTACGGTTAGACTTTGTCTTAATTCTTCTTTTGTAGTTGTGGAAGGTTGCAAGAGAGGTTAATCATAAGTGGGACGCTTGTCCAAGTAAGGGCCGTACCTAAGCGCCGGTCCACCCACATATCAAACTATCAAAGTAAAGAACGCGAATCATATGAACATGATGAAACTAGCATGACAGAAATTCCCGTGTGTCCTCGGGAGTGTTTTTCCTCCTATAAGACTTTGTTCAGGCTTGTCCCTTGCTACAAAAGGGATTGGGCCACTTGCTGCACCGTTGCTATTACTTGTTACTTGTTACTCTTTGCTTGCTACGTTTCACCTCGCTACACAATCACTTGTTACCGCTACTTTCAGTGCTTGCAGTTATTACCTTGCTGAAATCCGTTTATCAGAGCCTTCTGCTCCTCGTTGGGTTCGACACTCTTACTTAACGAAAGGACGACGATTGATCCCCTATACTTGTGGGTCATCAAGACTCTTTTCTGGCGCCGTTGCCGGGGAGTGAAGCGCCTTTGGTAAGTGGAAATTGGTAAGGAAACATTTATATACTGTGCTGAAATTTATTGTCACTTGTCACTATGGAAACTGTTTCTTTGAGGAGTTTGTTCGGGGTATCTTCACCACGAACGGAAGCACGAGGAGTTGCTCCTCAACCTGAGGTACCTACTGAAAATTTCTTTTATGAAATTCCTTTGGGTATGCTTGAGAAACTGCTGGCTAATGCTTTCACACGAGATGGATCTTCACATCCAGACTTGCATCTGATCTTTGTAGATGAAGTTTGTGGTTTATTTAAGCTTGCAGGTTTGCCCGAGGATGAGGTAAAGAAGAAAGTCTTTCCTTTATCTTTGAAGGATAAGGCATTGACATGGTATAGGCTATGTGATGATACTGGATCATGGGGCTACAATCGGTTGAAATTGGAATTTCATCAAAAGTTCTATCCTATGCATTTAGTACATCGTGATCGGAACTTTATTTATAACTTTTGGCCTCGTGACAGGGAAAGCATAGCTCAAGCTTGGGGGAGGCTTAAATCAATGATATATTCATGCCCCAATCATGAGCCCTCGAGAGAAATCATCACTCAAAACTTTTATGCTCGACTTTCTCATGAAGATCGTACCATGCTTGACACTTCTTGTGTGGTTCTTTTATGAAAAAGGATATTGATCACAAGTGGAATTTATTGGAGAGAATCAAACGCAAATCTGAAGATTGGGAGCTGGAGGAAGGTAAGGACTCAGGTATGAATTTCCAGGTTGATTGCGTTAAATCTTTTGTTGAGACAAACACTTCTAGAGATTTTAGCGCTAAGTATGGACTTGACTCTGAGATAGTAGCTTCTCTATGTGAATCTTTTGCTGCTCATGTTGATCTTCCCAAAGAGAAGTGGTTTAAATATCATCCTCCTGTAGAAAGCAACATAGCCAAAACCAATCTAGTTGAGGAGAAAATCATAGCTTTTAGTGATCCTGTTGTTCCTTGTGCTTACACTGAGAAACCACCATACCCTGCTAGGATAAAGGATTATTCTAAAGCTCCAACTGTGATACATAGGGGTTACATTAGACCGCTTTCACCCCTGAGGATATTAGAGTTGAACCTAGTGTTGCTATTATCAAAGATCTCTTAGCCGAAGACATAGACGTGCATGTTATCAAATTCTGTGAGGACTCCGCTAGAATTGCTAAACCTCACGCGAAAGACAAACACGGACCTGTAGTTGGCCTGCCCGTTGTTTCTGTTAAGATAGGAGATCACTGTTACCATGGTTTATGTGATATGGGAGCTAGTGTTAGTGCAATACCCCATTCTCTATATGATGAAATCAAAGATGAGATTGCACCTGCTGAGTTAGAACCCATTGATGTCACTATCACGCTAGCTAATAGAGACACTACCTGCCCTCTTGGAATTGTGAGAGACGTAGAAGTCCTGTGTGGTAAGACGAAGTATCCTATTGATTTTCTCGTCCTTGGTACTGCACAAGATAGCTTTTGTCCCATCATATTTGGTAGACCCTTTCTCAACACTGTCAATGCTCACATTGATTGCATTAAGCAGACCGTCACAGTAAGCTTCGAGGGTGTGTCTCATGAATTTAACTTCTCCAAGTTTGGAAGACAACCCCATAAAAGAGAGCCATCTGATAGGGATGAAATCATTGCTCTTGCCTCTATTGTCGTACCTCCTATGGATCCTTTAGAGCAATATCTGCTTGATCATGAAAATGATATGCATATGGAGGAAAGAGATGAGATAGAGAAAATTGTCTTAGAACAATATCCTATTCTTAAGAATAATCTGCCTGTTGAACTGCTTGGGGATCCTCCCCCACCAAAGGGTGATCCTGTGTTCGAGCTTAAACAGTTGCGTGATACTCTTAAGTATGCCTATCTTGATGAGAAGGAGATATATCCTGTCATTATTAGTGCTCTCCTCTTAGAGCGCGAAGAGAAGAAGTTACTAAAAACTCCGAGGAAGCACCGCGCTGCTATTGGATATACTCTTGATGATCTTAATGGTATTAGTCCTACTCTATGTCAGCACAAGATTAAAACCAATCCTGACTTTAAACCAGTTGCTGATCATCAAAGGAGATTAAATCCTAAGATGAAGGATGTCGTTAGAAAAGAAATATTAAAGCTTCTGAAAGCAGGAATCATTTATCCTATTGCTCATAGTGATTGGGTAAGTCCAGTACATTGCATACCTAAGAAGGGAGGTATCACCGTCGTTCCTAATGATAAGGATGAACTAATCCCACAAAGGATTATTACCGGCTATAGAATGGTGATAGACTTCTGGAAACTGAAGAAGGCAACCAGGAAAGATCATTATCCTTTGCCGTTCATCGACCAAATGCTAGAAAGGCTATCAAAGCACACACACTTCTGCTTTCTTGACGGTTATTCAGGTTTCTCGCAGATACCTGTTGCACAATCTGATCAAGAGAAAACCACTTTCACCTGCCCTTTCGGTACCTTTGCCTGTAGACGTATGCCTTTTGGCTTATGTAATGCACCTGCCACCTTACAAAGATGTATGATGGCTATATTCTCTGACTTTTGTGAAAAGATTGTCGAGGTTTTCATGGATGACTTCTCCATTTACGGGTCTTCCTTTGATGATTGCCTCACCAACCTTGATCAAGTCTTACAGAGATGCGAAGAAACCAACCTCGTCTTGAATTGGGAGAAGTGCCACTTTATGGTTAATGAAGGTATCGTCTTAGGACATAAAATCTCTGAAAGAGGCATTGAAGTTGATAAGGCTAAGGTTGATGCAATTGAGAAAATGCCTTGCCCCATAGATATCAGAGGTATACAAAGTTTCTTAGGTCATGCTGGTTTCTATAGAAGGTTCATTGAAGACTTCTCTAAGATTTCTAGGCCTCTTACCAACCTCTTGCAGAAGGATGTTCCTTTTGTTTTTGATGAGGATTGTGAGGAAGCCTTTGAAATACTTAAGAAGGCTTTGATAACCGCACCTATTGTTCAACCACCTGACTGGAACTTGCCCTTTGAAATCATGTGTGACACTAGTGATTACACTGTTGGTGCTGTTCTAGGACAGAGAGTTGACAAGAAGTTGAATGTCATTCACTACGCTAGTAAAACTCTAGACAGTGCCCAATGAAACTATGCCACTACGGAGAAGGAATTTTTATCAGTCGTGTTTGCATGTGAAAAGTTAAAATCTTACATAGTTGACTCCAAAGTCACTATTCACTCTGATGATGCTGCTATTAAGTACCTCATGCAGAAGAAGGACGCTAAGCCTAGGCTGATCAGATGGGTTCTCCTGCTACAGGAATTTGATTTGCACGTCGTTGACCGAAAGGGTGCTGATAACCCTGTAGCAGATAACTTGTCTAGGCTAGAGAATGTCCTTGATGACCCACTACCTATTGATGACAGCTTTCCTGATGAGCAATTAAATGTCATCCGCACTTCACTTAGTGGTATGCCGATTATGCAAACTATATCGTAGCCAAATACATACCACCCAGTTTCACCTATCAGCAAAAGAAGAAATTCTTCTTTGATTTGAGACACTACTTTTGGGATGATCCCCACCTTTATAAGGAAGGAGTAGATGGTGTTATTAGACGTTGTGTGCCTGAACATGAACAGGGACAGATCCTGCAGAAGTGTCATTCCGAAGCCTACGGAGGACACCATGCTGGAGATAGAACTGCCCATAAGGTATTGCAATCAAGTTTCTATTGGCCCACTCTCTTCAAGGATACCCGTAAGTTTGTCTTGTCTTGTGACGAATGCCAAAGGATAGGGAACATCAGTAAGCGTCAAGAGATGCCTATGAACTATTCACTTGTCATTGAACCATTTGATGTCTGGGGCTTTGATTATATGGGACCCTTCCCGAGTTCCAATGGGTACACTCACATCTTAGTTGCTGTGGATTATGTTACTAAGTGGGTAGAAGCTATCCCCACTAAAAATGCTGATCACCAAACCTCTATTAAGATGCTTAAAGAAGTCATATTCCCAAGATTTGGAGTCCCTAGATACTTGATGACTGATGGCGGTTCACACTTCATTCATGGTGTTTTCCGCAAGATGCTAGCTAAGTATGATGTCAACCATAGAGTTGCATATCCTTATCATCCTCAGTCTAGTGGTCAAGTGGAGTTGAGTAATAGGGAGATCAAGTTGATCCTACAAAAGACCGTCAATAGATCTCGAAAGAACTGGTCTAGCAAACTTGACGATGCACTATGGGCTTATAGGACTGCTTATAAGAATCCCATGGGCATGTCACCGTATAAAATGGTTTACGGTAAGGCCTGTCATTTACCTCTTGAGCTGGAACACAAATCTTATTGGGCAATCAAAGAGCTCAACTTTGATTTCAAACTTGCCGGTGAGAAGCGGTTGTTTGATATCAGTTTGTTAGATGAATGGAGAGCCCAGGCATACGAGAATGCCAGGTTGTTCAAGGAAAAGGTTAAGAAATGGCACGACAAACGAATACAAAAACGAGAGTTCAATGTAGGTGATTATGTCTTGCTATAAAATTCTCGTTTGAGATTCTTTGCAGGCAAGCTTCTTTCTAAATGGGAAGGTCCCTATGTTGTCGAGGAAGTATATTGTTCCGGTGCCATCAAAATCAATAACACGGAAGGAAATTTTCTTAGACTAGTAAATGGGCAAAGAATCAAGCATTACATATCTGGTACTCCCATAAATGTTGAGACCAATATCATCAATGTCATAACTCCAGTGGAGTACATAAGGGATGTTTATCAGCCTGTTTAAGACCTTGAAAACGAAGATGTATCTATTTCAGCAAGAAATTGGACTCCGATACTTTTCCAATAGGAAATTTATTCCGTTTTGGAATTTTTGGAAAATTAGGAAAATAAAAAGCACTCCGGAGAGCGAACGAGGCAGCCACAAGGGCCCACTCCGCCACCACCCCCTGGTGGCGATGGGCAAGCTTGTGGGCACCTCGTGTGCCTCCCGGACTCCGTTTTCTTGCGGAGGACTCCTTCTGGCCCAGAAAAAAAATCAATATATAGTTGCCTGAAGGTTTTGATCTCCGTATCGCGTAGTTTTCCTTTGTTTTCATTTTGAGCCTGTTTCTGTGATAGATCTAGATCATCATGACTTCGCCAAACGTTCCTAAGGACAAGATCTTCGAGAAGGTCATCAATCCCTACCTCACGGAAGTGCTGAAACAGCCTCAATCTATCAAGATGAGCGAGGGGATGTTGCACATCAGTGATGTTGAGGGGCCTAAGAAGACCGGAAGCATGGAGACGAGGCTCTAAGCAATGGAGCAACAAGTCTTCAAGTGCCAAGGGATGGTGGAGCGTGGACTCAACGCCAACCACACGATGATCACGGAGTTCACTAGCAATCACAAGATGGATGCCATTGATATTGGGAAACACCTCTCCAGGCTCTATGATAGGGTTGACCAACATCAGGGCCAGATCTATGACCTGCAGAATCAAAACTGTGAGTATGAGTACATATTTAAATCAATAAGTTTGGCTGCAGATTTGAGGATTCCGGCGACTCGTTCATCCTGCCATGATGGAGCACCTATGCCATGGAAGACGGAGGATCAGACTACTCCAACAACACCACCATCACCACCAAAGGAAGACAACTAAGCATTGGTGTGGGCAATCCCCTTGGCTTCTGCCAAGCTTGGGGGAGTTGCCCTAGTATCGTATCACCTTTATGTCTTTTGCTTTTACCTTTGTTTTAGTTCTTTCCTTTTCAGTTTTTATTTCTTCTTTTAGAGGAATAAGTCTTTAGTTTTTAGTATGAGTCTTTTGCTTTTGTCTCTCCCCCGATGTATTCGAGCTTACAAGCTATATAATAAAGAGTGTCTTAGTCAAGGGCTTTGCTTTGTGCCATGATCAAAAGTATGAAAAGAATGATAGCATAAAAGATCATGAGACGATCTTATGGAAAATGATAACTTCACTTATGACACGTATGATGATTGAAACTTGTTGAGAATAAATCAACATAGACCTCATTCATTGTTGCAATTAATAAGAAGTAATAAGGAAAGAGAGGTTCACATATAAATATATCATCTTAGACACTTTTTTTTTACAATTGTGAGCACTCACCAAACTATTACATGTCTAGGAGTAGATGTTGGACAAGGAAGACAACATAAGGAATTGTGTTTGCTTGGTTCCAAACAATGTTATATGATTAGAGATCCCTTAGCATGTGACGATTGCTTCCACCTCATATTAGCCAAAACTCCCGCACCAAGTAGAGATACTACTTGTGCATCCATAAACCTCCAATCCAGTTTTGCCATGAGAGTCCACCATACCTACCTATGGATTGAATAAGATCCTTCAAGTAAGTTGTCATCGGTGCAAGCAATAAAAATTGCTCTCTAATATGTATGATCTATTAGTGTGTGGAAAATAAGCTTTGTACGAACATGTGATGAGGAAGATATAAAAGCGACAGACTTCATAATAAAGTTCTTTATCACAGGAGGCAATATAAAGTGATGTTCCTCCGCACTAAGAGGACACGCATTCAAACCTCAAAAGCGCATGACAACCTCTGCTTCCCTCTGCGAAGGGCCTATCTTGTACCTTTACTTTTTACCCTTGTAAGAGTCATGGTGATCTTCACCAATTCCCTTTTTGCCTTTGTCTTGGCTACCGTCACATGCTTGGGAAAGATCTATATTCATATATCAACTTGGGGTTGAGTACTCATGCTTTATTGTTGTTGACTTTACCCTTGAGGTAAACCGTTGGGGGGCAAAACTATAAGCCCCTATCTTCTTGTGTGTTCAGCTGAAACTTTGACACCATGAGTACCACGTGAGTTGTAACAATTGTGGAAAACAAAAGAGATGATTGAGTATGTGGGTTTGCCTTACAAGCTCTTACTTGACTCTTTCTGATGTTGTGATAAATTTCAATTGCTTCAATGACTATGGACTATTGTTGGTTACTTCTCGGTAAGGTTTTTGCTTCATGATTTGCTTTGTGAAGGAATTGCTAGTTTCCCATAAGAATCTTTATGATATATTACTGTCCTATGTGTGATCATGATGCCCTCATGTACGTATTATGTTTTATCGACACCTTCGTCCCTCAACATGTGGACATGTTTATGGAACTTGGTTTTCGCTTGAGGCCAAGCGAGGTCTAAGCTTGGGGGAGTTGATACGTCCATTTTGCATCATGCTTTCATGTTGATATTTATTGATTTTTGGGCTGTTATATTACTTGTGGTACCATATTTATGCCTTTTCTCTCTTATTTTGCAAGGTTTATTTGAAGAGGGAGAATTCAGGCAGCTGGAATTCTGGACTAGAAAAGGAGAAAATCCTAGTCCACTATTCTGCACATCTCCAAATGCCCTGAAAATTTACGTGGATTTATTCTGGAATATATAAAAAATATTGGGCGAAATAACTACCAGAGGGGCCCACCAGGGCTCCACAAGCTTGCCCACCGCCACCACCCCCCTGGTGGCGCAGGACAGGCTTGTGGGCTGCCTGACGGCCCAGTAGCCCCCCTCTTTTGCTATATGAAGCGTCCTGGTCTGGAAAAAAAAATCAATCGGGAGCTTTTTCGTGGTTTCGCCGACGCCACGAGGCGGAACTTGAGCAGATCCAATCTAGAGCTCCGGCAGGACAATCCTGCTCGGGAAACTTCCCTCCCGGAGGGGGAAATCGTCGCCATCGTCATCACCAACACTCCTATCGTCGGAGGGGAGGCATCTTCATCAACATCTTCATCAGAACCATCTCCTCTCCAATCCCTAGTTCATCTCTTGTAACCAATCTTCGTCTCGCGACTCCAATTGGTACTTGTAAGGTTGCTAGTAGTGTTGATTACTCTTTGTAGTTGATGCTAGTTGGATTACTTGGTGGAAGAGTTTATGTTCAGATCCTTGATGCTATTCATTACACCTTTGGTCATGGTTATGATTATGTCTTGTGAGTAGTTACTTTTGTTCCTGAGGACATGGGATAAGTCATGCTGATAATAGTCATGTGAATTTGATATTCGTTCGGTTTTTTGATATGCTGTATGTTGTCTTTTCCACTAGTGGTGTTATGTGAACGTCGACTACATAACACTTCACCATATTTGGGCCTAGAGGAAGGCATTGGGAAGTAGTAAGTAGATGATGGGTTGCTGGAGTGACAGAAGCTTAAACCCCAGTCTATGCGTTGCTTCGTGAGGGGCTGATTTGGATCCACTAGTTTAATGCTATGGTTAGACTTTGTCTTAATTCTTCTTTTGTAGTTGCGGATGCTTGCGAGAGAGGTTAATAATAAGTGTGATGCTTGTCCAAGTAAGGGCAGTACCCAAGCGCCGGTCCACCCACATATCAAACTATCAAAGTAATGAACGCGAATCATATGAACATGATGAAACTAGCATGACAGAAATTCCCGTGTGTCCTCGGGAGTGTTTTTCCTCCTATAAGACTTTGTTCAGGCTTGTCCCTTGCTACAAAAGGAATTGGGCCACTTGCTGAACCGTTGCTACTACTTGTTACTTGCTACTATTTGCTTGCTACGTTTCACCTCGCTACACAATCACTTGTTACCGCTACTTTCAGTGCTTGCAGTTATTACCTAGCTGAAATCCATTTATCAGAGCCTTCTGCTCCTCGTTGGGTTCGACACTCTTACTTATTGAAAGGACTACGATTGATCCCCTATACTTGTGGGTCATCAATAGGCCATTACTAAACATGCGAGAACCGAAAGGAAGAAAAAATTGGTCCAAACCACCTGCCTGGTACAATCTTGAGAAGGGAGCAATAAGGGAAATCCTCTTGTGGGTGCAAAATTGGTCCAAAAGTTGTTGTTCCCCGATGGGTATGCTGCGAATCTAGCGAGGGGAGCGAGCATTGAAAAAAATGAAACTTTTTGGGCTCACGAGTCATGATTGGCACATATGGCTTGAGCGGATAATGCCGGTGATGTTGCGCGACTATATCCCCGAGGCTGAATGGCTAGTATTGGCCGAGTAGAGCTATTTCTGCCATGTTCTTTGTGCTAAAGAGTTGTAGCGTGCCATAATAGATGACATGGAAGAGTTGGCGCCTGAGTTGCTCTGCAAGTTAGAGAAGAATTTTCCGCCGGGCTTCTTTAATCTGATGCAACACATGATTTTGCATCTCCCAACCGAGGCAAGATTGGGTGGCCCTGTGCAAAATCGTTGGTGCTACGCAACTGAAAGAATGCAGAAGACACTTCGAGGAAAATGTAAAAATAAACGTAGAATTGAAGCATCGATGGCCGAGGCGTTCATTACCGAGCGGCAAACTTCGTAACAGCACACTATGATGCCACTATGCACAACTTGCATAATCCAAAGCCTCGGTACAATGTGGGCGACCCAAACGACGTGAATCCAATCTCAGCCTCTTCAAAGGGAGGCTCGCACCTTCTGGTGTGGGAAAACCAAAGTTGCTGTCCGTCGAGGAGTTGTGCACACTAATGATGTATATATTGAACAACTTAACAGAAGTTCGGCCATACATCGAGTAAGTGCTCTGTACATTATTTCGCAACTTTTAAAAAGTTTTGTGTCTAACAATTATTATTAATTGATACAGTCGATACGTCGAACAATTCTCGAATGGTGTTGCAATAAAAAAAGAATCCATTCTCGAGTATGAACTTCTTGAAAAGATAAGAGGCGGCTATCCCGGTTTCATCTCTTGGTTCAAAAAAAGGAACCTCCCTTATATATAATAGATGATTTCCTTTGTTGCTATTACTCATGAGTAACACACCAAATGCTATCTTTTCTTAACTCCTAGGCTAATTCAGATGAGCAAGTCGACGATGAATTGAGACAAATAGTAATGGTTTTGACTTTAAGGTCCGTACATTTCAGAAGTACGACATCAACGGGTATCGCTTTCGTACTGCTAGCAAAGAGCTTTCAATGCCCGGTCGAAAAACAAACAATTTCGGTGTCTCTGCTATAGGCGAGGGAGGTGTCGTGTATTATGGAAGACTTGAAGAAGTCTACGAACTTCATTATTATGGTGAAAATCCTCCGAATGTTGTTGTGTTCAAATGTCATTGTTCGATCCTACTAAGACAAGACGGACTCATGAACATCTTGGGCTAGTCGAAATTCGACAAGACAGGCAGTTAAGCGGTGCCGCTGTCTATATTGTGGCTCAACATGCCACCCAAGTTTTCTATCTGCCATACTGTCGTCGAAGTGTTAAGAACCTAGAAGGTTGGGATGTCGTGTTCGATGTGCCGCCACATCTTAGACCACGTCCCCCAAATGAAGACGATTATGAACCTCAAAGTGACCCAATAACATATGATGGAGAATTCTTCCAAGAATCACGTGGTGTGAGACGTCGTACCCGAAACTGCTCTACATCCACCCTGAACACGGAGGAACAAGAATCACGTGATGATGAGGAAGAAGTGGAAGTAGAAGAGGTTACCAATGCGGATGAGCTATCAATGCTTGATCGGTTACAAAAAGGCCTTCCACATGATGTCCCTAAACCCGATGACGATATCATTCATGACGACACGTGTGATACTGATGATGATTTTGCTTCAATTGACCATGGAGAAGAGACAGATGATCCCGACTATTAGTACTTTGTATGCATCCAAACATTGTTGTTTAATTATTCAATTATTAGTTGAATTATTCATGTATTTATTATTGTTTGTTTAATTATTGTCCTTGAATTTGTACTAATTATTTAACTATTTATCATTCCAGGTGGTGAGACATGGCAGGCGGGGATAAGTTGAGGATAGCACCTGGGCAACTACGGAGAACTTTGTTGCAGAGCTTTGCCGAGGAGCCCCGTGGGAGAGGCGAAGGAAAGAAGAGAGGCAGAGGACGTGGTCATGGGAGATGGAGGCTGCCTGATAGGAGCCAGTCGCCACCACCCTCGGCTACTTTTGTCTCAGCCACTTCATCCTTGCAGACGAGAGTGTCACCGGTGCAGGATCCTCCCGTCCAGGAGCAAACACCAACGCAGGGGGCTGAGGCGGAGGCTGAGGCGGAGGCTGAGGGGGCTGAGGCGGATGCTGAGGGAGAGAGGCGGAGCCTGTCTACCAGCAAGTCGGTCTACCAACGTGGTATGACATGAGTTCCAGACCGATTGGAGTTGCAGCACAGGGCGCTCATTGAGCCAGATGGGGAGAAGTAAGTTGATATATATTGTGTACCTTATATCATTATTTCACCAAGTAGCTAATGTCTTTGCCTTATCATTATGTAGGGGGTGGGATTACCCGAAGAATACCCGGAATCCAAACTGCCTCCTTGGTGCTTTACTTAGGGAGTACTTCCCCGGGATAGTCCAGTTGCCCGGTGAGGGTATGGTTCCCGAGCCAGGACTCAAGTGGGAGCACTACCAAGCCGCTTTGCTCCCGGAAAACACAGATGTGAATGGTGTTGTTTGCGTGAGCGTGGCCGACAAGGTGTTGGCTGATTTTTGGGTAACTATTATTTTAGCCAATAAAAAGTATACAATGTTATATATTGTTATTTCCTTCCAAATCATTTCACTATTCATCTATGCATCTATATGGCATAATTGCAGAGTTACTTTAGGGTCGCGGAGGGGACGGAGGAGGCGGCCAAGAAGAACCTCGTGAAATAGTGCAAGAGTTTATCGAATAACACGGGGCATGAGCTGCGTGTTGAGGCTGTTCGAAATTGGTACACGAAGCAAGGGGAGCCGAAGACAAAGACTGAATGTCGAAAGATTTACCTTGATAAGACCGAGTACATGGAGGTATGTACATTCCAAAGATCAATTCTTTAATAGTTTTGTTAGGGCTAGTTAGGTCTATTTAGTTATAATACTTAGTTTCATTCTTCATTAACTTACATTCATAGGTGCCCCCGGGATGGTTGGCTGATAAGATGGATTGTTGGGAGATGATAGTGGATAGGTGGTTCACAGAGGCTTGGTTGAGCACCCACACTATGGCCAAGGACCGTCGTGCCCAATTGGTTGGTGTGACACACCACCAAGGCAATGCCAACATCAAGCAATACGCCAAAAAATGGGTATGTGTGCCTTGTTTTATTTCATCAATAATTCATTCGTTCATGATTTTTGTTGTACTAATTCTTTATCTTTTCGTGTAGGCCAAACACAATAACGAGCCCGAGCCTCAGGGATACGCCGCGTTTATCATGGCCCATAAGGGCTCGTACAAGACAGTGAAGGCATATTCTGAGGGGGACGGGTCGTCGGCGTACACAAGCCGGTCCGCCTACAGCAAGATGACGTCTTATTCTGAGGTGGTCAAACAGCTGCGCGGGCCTGACTTTGACCCGAGCCAGAATCCTATCGATCCGGAGGCGTTGATGATCTCTGGTGGCGGTAAGAGTCATGGCACGCTGGCCATGTGTGATGGCTTCGTCCCTATTACCGAGACTCAATCTCAGATCAAGGCAAGGCAAACGAGCTCCGCTCCTATAATACGGCAACGCGTGAGGCTAGTTGATCTTGCCATCGAGGTTAGTTTTCTTCAGTATTTCTTTCGTTCATTTGTCCCTGGATGGATGATGAAAATTCCTTTTGAGGAGTGGTTGCAGGCCGCACTTGAGAAGGAGAGGGAGGCCACCAGGCTCTTGTTTGAGGATAGGGACCGAAATACGCAGAGGTTGCTTGAGAAGGAGAGGGCACGCAATAATGCCCATGCGAAGGCCATGCACGACTTCGTTGCAGTAAGTCAGTTGTGTGAGAAGCAAGGTGCTACTGCAACAAAAGACCTTCCAAATGGCGCCAGAAATAGGCACGTCGACGGGAGAATACTTGGCTTGATCTTTCTGCTGCGGCTACGCCTTAAGGGACTTCCTAGGCAAGTACGCAAAGGATTTCCCCCGTGGCCTCGGAGCCTTGCGTTGGTGTTCCCTCGAAGCGGAAAGGGTGATGTAGCGTAGCGGTGGTATGTACTTCCCTCAGTATGAGAACCAAGGTATCAATCCAGTGGAGGAGTATCTCAAGATCCTGCACAAACACAAAACTTGCTCCCAACGCTATGAAGGGGTTGTCAATCCCTTATAGATTGTTTCCCAAGTGAGAACTGAAAGCAACAAAGTAATAAAGCAAAGTAAAAGTGGAGGTGTAAACGATGGATGTGAATAGACCCGGGGGCCATAGTGTTTACTAGTGGCTTCTGTCATGAAAGCAAGTAGACGGTGGGTGAACAAATTACCGTCGAGCAATTGATAGAACCGCGCAAAGTCATGACGATATCTATGCAATGATTATTTCTATAGGCATCACGTCCGAAACAAGTAGACCGATACTTTCTGCAACTACTACTATTACTCCACCCGTCGACCGCTATCCTGCATGCATCTAGTGTATTAAGTCCATAAAAACAGAGTAACGCCTTAAGCAAGATGACATGATGTAGAGGGATAATCTCAAACCAATGATAAAACCCCCATCTTTTTACCCTTGATGGCAACTACTTTATGTGTGCCTTGCTGCCCCTACTGTCACTGGGAAAGGTCACCACATGGTAGAACCCAAAACCAAGCACTTCTCCCATTGCAAGAATCATAGATCTAGTTGGCCAAACAAAACCCAAGACTCGGAGAGACTTACAAGGATATCAAATCATGCATATAAGAAATCAGCAAAGACTCAAATATATATCATAGATAATCTGATCACAAATCCACAATTCATCGGATCTCGACAAACACACCGCCAAAGAAGATTACATCGGATAGATCTCCATGAAGATCATGGAGAACTTTGTATTGAAGATCCAAGAGAGAGAAGAAGCCATCTAGCTACTAACTACGGACCCGTAGGTCTGAAGTGAACTACTCACGAGTCATTGGAGGGGTGATGATGATGATGATGAAGAAGCCCTCCAACTCCAAAGTCCCCTCCGACAGGGTGCCGGGAAGGGTCTCCAGATGAGATCTCGAGGAAACGGAAGCTTGCGGCGGCGGAAAAGTATTTTCGAGGCTCACGTGATTTTTTGCGGAATATTTGGGAATTTATAGGCCAAAGACCTAGGTCAGGGGGCGGATAGGGAGGCCACAAGCCTGCCCATTGCCGCCTCCCCCTGGTGGCGGAGTGGGGGCTTGTGGGCTCCTTGGAGCCCACCTGGCTTGGTCCAAAAGCCTCGTGGTCTTCTTCCGTTCGGGAAAAAATCATTTCGGGGTTTTTCTTCCGTTTGGACTCCGTTCCAAAATCAGATATGAAAAGAGTCCAAAACACGGAGAAAACAGGAACTGGCACTTGGCACTGAATTAATAAGTTAGTCCCCAAAAAAAGATATAAAAGGTACATAAAACAACCAAAGAAGACAAGATAACAGCGTGAAACCGTCAAAAATTATAGATACGTTTGAGACGTATCACAAGGCTATGTGTGAGAAGCAACAAGGCTATTTCTTTGACTCCTCGAAAACTAATTTGCAGGCAATGTGTGAGATGCAAGGTTTGCCGCCCCTACGCTGATGCCTTCTCCAGTGGGAACGGTGAGTTCCCTTTCAATGACCAACCTTGCACGGTCTTATACCATTGTCTGTCGCCGTGCTAACCACATATTTTAACTCTTGCCTTGTTGAAGCATCATTCCAGAGTTGAATCCCATGATCCCTTTACTTCTCCTGGTGAGAGCCCTAGCAACCCAGCGACCAACCGAGATGGTGCTTCTCCTCTGTTTCTTGGCATTCGGTAAGTTATTCCTCTCCTTCTTATTCTTCTTATTGTTTAGATCAACTTAAATTATGCCATGCTTTAGTTAGCTTAGTAAATTCTAGTTGATATTAGCCATGCTTTAGTTAGCTTAGTAAATTCTAGTTGATAATAATTAGCTTACTTACCTAAAAAATTACATAATTAGCTTACTTACTTCAAAAATGACATAATTACTTGATAACACAAAAAATAGCATAATTAGTTGATATTAGAGCTCAAAAATGACATAATTAGTTTAGAAAGTTTAAAAAGAAACCAGAAGAGAAGAAGAAAGAAGAAATGAAGAAATAAGAGAAGAAGAAAGAGGAGAAAAAGATATAATAAGAAGAACAAATCTTCTTATTCTTCCTTTTTTTCTCTTCTTTCTTTTTCTCCATCTTCTTCTTCTTCTTCTTCTTCTTCCACTTCTTCTTCTAATTGCTTAGCTTAATTTAGATAAATTCTTTCTTATTGTATTCTTCTTCTAACTTCTTTCTTATTATGGAGATTTTGATAAAGCAGCATGGCATATGGATGGATGCTCCACGTACTGTACTCATGTAGTCTTAGATGAACTTTGTAATGCACTTGTATTTGTGGATGCACTTGTGATGCTTTGTAATAGTTTGTGATCTTGTTTGCACTTTAATTAGATATATAGGTGTTGTTTGCACTTTGTGATGCACTTGTGGTGCTGTTTGCACTTTGTGATGCACTTGTGGTGCTGTTTAGGGCCTGGGCAAACACATATATATATTGTTGTTTGTATCTATGTTTTGCAAATGCAGGGAATTAAAAGAAAACAAATATAAAAAAAGGAGAGAGGGTCTTTGCCTACAGCTTACTAACGGCAAAGCCTATGCCGTCGGTGGGCTGACGGCAAAGAAGGACACATGGCGACACCCTGTGTAACCTGGCAACTGTGAGAACACCAAATTTCCCCAGATTTTCGGCTTTGCCGTCAGCTGTGCTTCGGTTGTGGGCAAAGACGGGACCCAGGGGACCCAGGTTTTCGGCTTTGCCGTCAGCTGTGCTCCAGCTGTGGCCAAAGAGGGGACCCACATGTCAATGCTGCTAGCATCCCTAAAACGTATGGCCCACCAGAACTTCGCCGTCCGCCAGCGTCCAGCTGACGGCAAAGCCTGCCGTTAACCCTGTAACGGGGCTCGGCTTGCGCCACTGCCGCCATTGCTCTGTGCCGTCAGCCCGTGGCACAAAGCTGATGGCAAAGGCTTTGCCGTCGGTCGATTTGCAGCTAACGACAAAGAAGGTGATTGCCGATAAAATCGTGGCTGGCTCCTTTGCCAACCGCACACTGACGGCAAAGCCTTCGCCATCCATTAAATAGGTCGTTGCCATTAGCTCTGGCTGTCAGCAAACCAGCAGATTCCAGTAGTGATAGTTTCTCATGAGCATCTTCCTTTTATGAAATTTTTAGTGACTCTAAGGAAAAGTGAACAAGGCCCAACGAAACTCGTAGCAACTACTCCCAGAAGTGCCTAAAGGCCATATTACGCATCAAAACTACTTGGGACCAGCTAAAGTTAGCATGCAAAGCTCAAGAACAGGGTCACCAAGGCAGCAAAAATACGTGAAGTATAAGGCACTAGAGCAAAAACTAATTGGATCAATGGAGGAGTCACTTACAAAGGAGCAATTTCCCCAAAACAGTTCGGAGAATGGTGCTTTGAGCAAGGAGATCGAAAATCCCAGCAAGAAGAGCAAGAACACGGGTTTGAGCTGCGAAACAAATTTTTTTGGAGGTAGGAGAAGCAGATGGGAGCTAGAATGAGTGGAGGGGGTGCACGTGGGCCCCACAAGCCTGGGAGGCGTGGCCAGGGGGGTGCCCGCGCCTCCAGGGCTTGTGGCCCACTGGTGCAGCCCCCTGACTAGCTCTTCGTCTCAGTATTTTTCAAAAATCCAGAAAAATCATACTTGATTTTTAGGACGTTCGGAGAACTTTTATTTTCGGGGTACTTTTCTAGAGGATGCTAAAACAGAAAACAGGGAAAACTAAACAAAATCTATCATTTTTCTTCTAAGCAACTGAAGGTGAAAGCTTGGAACAAAGGTTTGTGACTCCTCGATTCATCCATCTCATGGTCATCGAAAGAAATCCGTCAGTGAGGTTGATCAAGTCTCCTTGACAAACTTTTCGAATCACAAAAGAAGACGGAGAATTTTCGAATAGTCACTAGGTCACCTCAATGGGGATGTGGATATCCTGAACAAGCAAATCATACTTCATCTTAACAGTAGGTATAGGGCATTCAAAGTTCCTAATGAGAATCGATGAAGTTATTTCGATAGCATTGATGCAATGTACTCGATATTGTTTCTTCGGAAAGTGCACTGTATGCTCATTACCATTGACATGGAAAGTGACATTGCCTTTGTTGCAATCAATAACAGCCCCTGCAGTGTTTAAAAAGGGTCTTCCTCGGATGACCACCATGGCATCATCCTCGGAAATATCCAGAATAACAAAGTATGTTAAGATAGTGACGTTAGCAACCACAACAGGCACATTCTCGCAAATGCCGATAGGGAAAGCAGTTGATTTGTCGGCCATTTGCAGAGAAATTTCAGTGGGTGTCAACTTATCCAGTTCAAGTCTATGATAAAGAGAGAGAGGCATAACACTAACACCGGCTCCTAGGTCACATAAAGCAGTTTTAACGTCGTTGCCTTTAATGGAACAAGGTATAGTGGGCACTCCAGGATCACCCAGTTTCTTAGGAGTTCGACCCTTGAAGGTATAGTTAGCGAGCATGGTGGAAATCTCAACCTCTGGTATCCTCCTCTTATTAGTCACAATATCCTTCATGTACTTAGCATACACAGACATTTTGAGCATATCTATCAAATGCATTTGTAGAAAGACAGGTCTAATCATTTCAACAAAGCGCTCAATATCCTCATCATCGTTTTTCTTGGATGGTTTGGGAGGAAAGGGCATGGGTTTCTGAACCCATGGTTCCCTTTCTTTACCATGCTTCCTAGCAGCGAAGTCATTCTTATCATATCTCTTATTCTTAGGCCGTGGGTTATCAATATCAATAGGTTCAATCTCCACATCCTTATCATTGCTAGTTTGAGCATCATCATGAACATCACTATTGATATTACCACTAGGCTCATGCTCATCACCAGATTGTGTTTCAACATCAGAGATAGAGACATCGTTTGGACTCTCAGGTGTAACAGCATCAGGGTTGCTAGCATGCAGGTTCCTATCATCTCTCTTCTTCTTTCTAGGATGACTAGGTGCATCAGTGCTAACTCCTTGAGAATCTTGTTCAACCCTCTTAGGATGACCCTCAGGATACAAAGGTTCCTGGGTCATTCTACCGCCTCTAGTGACGACTCTGACAGAATTGTCATTCAACTCATTCAGCAAGTCATTTTGAGCCTTAAGTACTTGTTCTACCTGAGTAGTAAACATAGATGCATGTTTACTCAACAGCTTAAGATCATTGACGTTTCTGTCCACTCAAGCACTTAAATGACTAATCATATGAGCATTCTGTTCCAACTGTTTGCTAACATAATCATTGTTACTCTGTTGTTTGGCAACAAAGTTATCAAATTCATCCAGGCATAAGCTAGCAGGTTTATCAAAAGGAATATCACTCTCATCAAACCTAAGCAGAGAGTTTACTTTTACTACCTGTATCGGGTTATCAAGACCATGGATTTCTTAGATAGGTGGTAGATTTTTGACATCTTTAGATTTAATGCCTTTCTCTTTCATAGATTTCTTAGCTTCTTGCATATCTTCAGGACTTAGGAATAGAATACCTCTTTTCTTCGGAGCTGTCTTAGGAGGTGGTTCGGGAATAGTCCAAGCATTCTCATTGCACAAGTTGTTATTCAATAGGATGTGAACTTGTTCTATGGTTCATTCCCTAAAAACACAACCGACACAATTATCTAGGTGGTCTCTAGAAGCATCGGTAAGTATTTCATTATTCTCAAGAGGGTGATCACGCAAAGCATTCAGTAGCTGGATGAGCCTCCCCCAAACTTGTGGGAGACTCTCTTCTTCAGCTTGAGAAAAGTTGTATATTTCCTGCAAGGCAGCTTGCTTCTTATGGGCAGGGAAATATTTTTCAGAGAAGTAGTAGACCATATCCTAGGGGCTATGCACACAACCAGGAGCAAGAGAAGTGAACCAGGTCTTAGCATCATCCTTTAGCGAGAAAGGAAACAACTTGAGGATATAGTAGTGGCGGATCTTTTCCTCACTCATGAATAGGGTGGCTATATCGTGCAGTTTGGTAAGATGAGCTACAACCGTTTCAGACTCATAACCGTGAAAAGGATCAGATTCGACCAGAGTGATTAACTGCGGGTCGATAGAGAATTCATAATCCTTATCGGTCACAAAGATAGGCGAAGTAGCAAACTTCGGGTCGTATTTCATCCTAGCGTTCAAAGATTTTTATTTCCACTTGCGCAGTAAATTCTCAACATCATAGCTATCCTTACAAGCAAGATAGTCCTCGGCTATCTCTCGCTCCATAACATAACACTCAGGCATGTCAGGCAATTCATGTCTAGGAGAGCTAGTTCTAACAGGCAAAATAGCAGGTTCTACTTCAATAGTATCAGCCGTTTCAGAAGTATCATCACATTCAGCAGCAACTCTAGCAATTTGTGCATCAAGGAATGCACCTAGTGGCAAAGCAGTATCAAGCATAACATCAGCATAAGCATCATGGGCATCAGAAGTAGCATCATCAAGCACAGGCGACATATCAAGATTTCTAGCAGGAGGTGGTGTCGCGAACTTACTCATAACTGAAGGTGAATCAAGTGCATAGCTAGATGGCAGTTCCTTACGTGTCCTCGTAGTGGAGGGCAAGACTTTAGTTCTTGGATCTTTCGGATTCCTCATAGTGATCAGCAGACGTAAATCCCAAGTGACTCAGAGAATATAGTTGTGCTTCCCCGGCAACGGCGCCAGAAAATAGTTTTGATAACCCACATGTATAGGGGATCGCAACAATTTTCGAGGGTAGAGTATTCAACCCAAATTTATTGATTCGACTCAAGGGGAAGCCAAAGAATATTCTCAAGTATTATTAGTTGAGTTGTCAATTCAACCACACCTGAAAGATTTAGTATCTACAGCAAGGTAGTATGATAGCAGTAGTAGCAACATTAACTAGTAGCAGCAAAGTGACAGCAGTAGCAGCAAAGTAACAGCAGTAGCAACAGAGTAACAGTAGCAGCAGTGACAGCAGTAGCAGCAAAGTAACATAGCAAGGACCAGTAGGAAAAACTCGTAGGCATTGGATCGGTGATGGATGATTATGCCAGATGCTATTCATCATGCAACAGTTATAACACACAGAGATATGTAACTAGCTCCAGTTCGTCAATCTAATGTAGGCATGTATTCCGTATGTAGTCATACGTGCTTAGGGAAAAGAACTTGCATGAGATCTATTGTCCATCCCTCCCGTGGCAGCGAGGTCCTAATGGAAACTATGGGGTATTAAGGTTCTCCTTTTAATAAAGAACCAGACCAACGCATTAACACTTAGTGAATACATGAACTCCTCATACTATGGTCATCTCCGGGAGTGGTTCCGGCTATTGTCACTCCGGGGTTACCGGGTCATAACACATAGTAGGTGACTACAACTTGCAAGATAGGTTCAGATCTGAAATCATGGCACTCGGGCCCTAGTTACAAGCATTAAGGATGGCAAAGTAGTAGCAACATCAACCTCAGAACATCATGGATACCAGGGATCAATTCCCGTCAAAACTAACTCGATTACATGATAGATCTCATCCAACCCATCACCGTCCAACAAGACTACAATGAGATTACTCACGAACGGTGAAGAGCATCATGGAATTGGCGATGAAGGAAGGTTGATGATGATGATGGCGATGATTTCCCCTCTCCGGAGCCCAGAACGGACTCCAGATCTTCCCTCCAGAGGAAGATTAGGAGGTGGCGGCGCCTTCGTATCGTAAAACATGATGAACTCTTCTCCCTGATTTTTTTCGGACGAAAGGGACTAAATAGACCCGAGATTTGAGGCGGTGGAGAGTTGTGGGCTCCACAAGCCTGCCAGGCGCAGCCAGGGGGTCCCGCGCCTGGTGGGCTTGTGGGCTCACATCTCCACTTCATCCATTGATTCTTGCGCCAATATTTTTCATATATTCCACAAAAATTCTTCGTAAATTTTCAGGTCATTCCGAGAACTTTTATTTCTGCGCAAAAACAACACCATGGCAATTCTGCTGAAAACAGCGTTAGTCCGGGTTAGTTCCATTCGAATCATGCAAATTAGAGTCCAAAACAAGGGCAAAAGAGTTCGAAAAAGTAGATACGACGGAGACGTATCCACTCCCCCAAGCTTAAGGCCTTGCTTGTCCTCAAGCAATTCAGTTGACAAACTGAAAGAGACAAAAGAAAAACTTTTACGAACTATGTTTGATCTTCTTGTTGCAACTATGTCTAACTCATAACCAGAATTTCAGCAAGATCACAAGCTAACCACAAAAGCAAATGACATCTAGGTCTCACGGTAAACTCATATCAATGGCATAATCAACTAGCAAGCAAATAATAATAAGTCTCAAACATCAACACTTCAATCAAAACAATCATGAAGCAGTACGAACAGATGGTATCTCGCTAGCTCTTTCTGAGACCGCAAAACATAAATGTAGAGCACCTTCAAAGACCAAGGGATGACTAAACATTGTAATTCATGGAAAACAAGATCCAGTCACAGTCATACTCATCACAGTTAAAAGCAAAGCATAAAAATGATAGAGGTGCTCTCTAATTGGTGCTTTTATAAGAAGAGGATGACTCATCAGGAACATAAATAGACAGGCCCTTCGCAGAGGGAAGCATTGCTTTGCAGAGATGCCAGAGCTCAAGCTTTGAAAATAGAGATAATAATTTTGGGTGGGATGCTTTCATTGTCAATGCAATGACTAAGAGTTTTCACCATCATCCACGCTACACATGCTATAGGCGGTTCCCAAACAGAAAAGTAAAGTTTTGACTCCCCACCACCGATCAATCACACTCCACGACTAGCCGAATACTCGGGTGCCGTCCATACCAACATCAATCTAGGGGGAGTTATGTTTGCAATTATATTTTCGATTTGAGCATGGAACTGGGAATTCCAATTACCGCCCCCTTTTTCGTGAATGATAGTGAATAAACACATATCGAGGATAACACGCCTAACATGGAAGATACTGATAGCCCCCTGTTACCACATGAGCGGCTCGGGCATGCAAAACAGATTATTTATTGAAGGTTTAGAGAGTGGCACATGCAAAATTACTTGGAACGGCAGGTAGATACCGCATATAGGTAGGTATGGAGGACTCATATGGAACAACTTTGGGTTTACGGCAGTGGATGCACAAGCCGTATTCCTGCTTAGTACAAGTGAAGGCTAGCAAAAGAATGGGAAGCGACCAACTAGAGAGCGACAACAGTCATCAAAATGCATTGAGATTAACTAACATTGAGTGCAAGCATGAGTAGGACATAAATCACCATGAACATGAATATCATAGAGGCTATGTTGATTTTGTTTCAACTACATGCGTGAACATGTGCCAAGCCAAGCCACTTGAAACATTCAAAGGAGGATACCATCCTATCATACTACATCATAGTCATCTCAAGATTCATGTTGGAAACCAAGACAAACCATTATAAGCTCCTAGCTAATTAAGCGTGGCATCAGAAACTATGATCTCTAAGTTGTCATTGCAAACATGTTTCTCTCATAACAAAGCTGAATCAGGAACGATGAGCTAGTCATATTTACAAAAACAAAATAGATCGAGTTCATACCAGCTTTTCTAGGCTCAGTCACTTCATCATATATCGTTAATATTGCCTTTCACTTGCATGACCGAATGATGTGAACAAGAGCGCTCGTGCATTGGACTAAACCTAGAATATACAGGCAAACACAAAGGCGAAGACAAAGTAATATGGCTCTTTAACAGATAAACAGGTATGCGTGCGAGAGCCACTAAACATTGTAACCATGGTCTTCTACCTTGACCCAAAGAAAAAGAAAACTATTTACACGGGAAAGATCCCAACAAGCAAAAGAAGAAAAAGAAAATCTTGTTGGGTTTTTTCAAACTAGACAGGCACATGAAAAGAAAATGAGAAAAAGAAAATAAACTAGGATGGATGAAACAGTGGCAAAGTGTGAACACCGACTAAAAAAGTGAAAGCGTAAGCAAGAATATAAAGTCGGTGAGAAACACGTACTCCCCCAAGCTTAGGCTTTTTGCCTAAGTTGGTCTACTCCCATGGATGGTCTGGGCGATACCCAAAATCATAATGGGGGTTATACGGAAGCGCTGCAGCCACTGCCTCAATAGCTACCTCATGGAGACGAGGAGCCTTTGCCTCCCTCTCATACTCCTCTGCCTCTCCTCTGGTTATGTAATATCTCCTTTTTACCTAAAAGTCAAAGAAGGCAGGAGCAGGAAGGGTAATATGGAAAACACGCTGCCGGTTAAATATCAAACGGTATAGGAGGGATTCATCATCCCTCTCAAGGAACTGATAGCGTGTCAAAGCGGTGCGATCAAGGAAAGCTGTATGGAGCGGGGGATCTCCTTCGCGGATGGGTACTCCAAGAAAATTTGCTATGCGAGTGGCATAGATCCCACCAAAGAAATCCCCTTCATTAGCATTATTATTCAGCCTCTTTGCTATTATAGCTCCCATGTTGAAACTTCTATCACCCGTTACTGCGCTCTTAAGAATACTAAGGTCGGGTGCACAGAGGTGACAATGCTCAATCTTGCCATTAAAGCATCTGCCTTAGCTACGGTGAGGTTGTATGAGTTCAGGCCCCTCTATGGTGGAGGTAATAGCCCTACGTCTCAGTGCTCTGGGTGCTTGTTGTCGAGTGGAATATGGATTACAGTGAATTGCTAACCCTTGCACCATTGGGGGAGGGCGGCTTATATAGAGTGTGCTACCCTCCACAACGTTCGGTGCACAGGGGTGGAGTAGTGGCGAATAAATGCCTACGTTACAGATAACATATGTCTTAAATGCTAATAAAGGCACATGGAAACGTATGACCGTTTCCCTCCAGGGGGGTTATGATGCACAGAGTGGAATCCAGTCGGTTAGTTTGATACACTCTGAATGCTCATCTCCGACTCGATGGTGGAGGATTTGTTACCAACTAGATGATGGGAAGTCCATAAGTCAGTCGGAACTGACTAAGGGTCTTATCCCTTATGAAGGGTAGTCCTTGGGTAGGACTTATAGGGCAGGCCTATGACCCTACCTTAGGACTATAACCCCATCATTAGTCCCCGAATGGATTGGGGTTGGAACGACGAAGCGATGTTTGAAGTATGGATCCGACTGGTACAGATGCGACTTTGGCGTTGCTTGCCTGGATCCATTTTGTCTTCTTTGTCCAACGATCTGAGTGGAAGTATTTGTGAAACGAACTGTCGGGAACCGAGTGCTTCCGCGGTATCTTCTGACGTGACCGGTCAACTGACAGCGGCGGATTTTCCGGGATCCAGAAATTTCGGTTGCCGCGCGCTCAGCGGGGATGACGACATCGCGCTCGAGTAGTACGTGACGCCTCGATTCCCGCGCCTTCATCTTCTCCACTGATATCGCCGCGACCGGTCCGGGGATAAGATTTCGGGGCCACTTGCCAGTGACCCAGTCGGAACCTTATTTAAACCTCAGCGGCGAGGGTTTTTTCGTTACACTTGCCGGATATCTTGCACTTGCCTGCTCCGCTTCTCTTGCCACCTCCTGCGCATCCCAAGATCCTTCCTTCTTCTCCCTCGCGGATCTGCAGCCTCCGCCATGACAATGGGGCAGAATAGCAAGCTAGAGGCGAAGAAGAAGAAGGGGAAGGCGGCGGCTCCTGCCCAGCAGCGGCAACGAACGCCACCGGCGGGGTGGATCCAGGGGGATTTCCTCCCCTCCACGGTGACGGAGGAGAACCTACTAGAGTTGGTGGAGCATGGGATGATTGCGCACAAGTCGTGGAGGTTGCCGGCGGAAGGTGAGACCGAGCCGGCGCCCCGGGAGGGGGAGCGCGTCTTGCTGCTGAGCCATGTGTATAGAGGTTTCTCTCTACCTCCTCACCCCTTCTTCAAAGGTATCATGAACCACTTCGGGGCGCAGCTCCACCATTTTCCTCCCAATGCCATAGCTCATCTCTCTGCCTTCGTTGTGCTGTGCGAGTGTTTCATCGGCTGTCCTCCCCATTGGGGGCTTTTCAAACATATCTTCTCTGCTAGATCCCAGACCATCAAACGGCTTAGCCAGTCGGATGAAAAAACCCACCTTCTCCAGCTTTGCGGAGGCTTAGGCTTCCAAAATAAAAGTAAAAGTAGCTATCCTGCTTTGCAGTTGAGTGAATCTGTTAGGAACTGGCAGTCGACATGGTTCTACTGCTAGGACATTGCTTGCCCGAATGCTACCACTGGACTCCCTCCTTTTAGCTTAGACCGACCGGCTCCTCCTAGGCAGCTCGCGCTCACGAAGGCGGAGAAAACCCAGATCCAGCCTCTGGTCGATGCGCTTGTAGAGGTCGTCCGAAGGGGAGTCAATGGCATAGATTTGGTGGAGGTTTTCCTGGGTCGGCGGATCCAACCTCTGCAAGCTCGACACCACGCCATGTGGCATTACACAGGGCCTGAGGACTCCACTCGGACTAACGTCGAGTGCGTGACCGGGGAGATGGTGGCGTCGTGGGTCCTCAACATCACTGGCGCCTGCGAAAACCCTAGAGGAGCTCGGCGAGTGAAGGCCTTCCGGGCAGACAACCCTGCTCCAAACGCAGTGAGTACAACTTGTCGAGTGCACACAACTATCTTAGATTTATTGCTTTCTTGAATCACTATCTGACGTCTGATGTCGTCGACTATATCTTGTGCAGGAGTGGACTAACTGGTTTTCTCCCGTCTCGAACGGGAATCCGGCCGAGGAGGAGGAAGGCAGCCAGGAGGGCAGCGTGGAGAGCGGCGAGTACGTCTCCGACAGTGGGGAGACGGAAGAGGAGTCCGTAGAAGAAGAAGAGGCAGATGAGGAGCAGAACTCTCTACCTCCACCGCCAGAGCCTCGGACTAAGCGTCGTCATGAACCTGTGGCTCCTTCAGCTCCTCCAGCATCCTCGAGTGCGCCGCCAGCTGCTCCTGTGGTACCGAGTGCTTCGCCAGCCGTTCCCATGGCTCCGAGCGTTCGGAGCACAAAGAGGACCAGGGACTCTGCTGCTAAACCTGCGGGTCAGCCCTCTAAGGTGGCTAAACCGAGTGGATCTAAGCCTCGGAAGGCTCTGCCGCGGATGAGGGTCACAGTTCCCGTCACCTCAACGTAAGTGCATGGTTCTTTTATCTTCTTTCAGTATTTGATCGAATCTCTGCTTATTGGTCGAATGAATGGCACTCGACAGAGCTGCTACCTCTGCCACCTCTCCGGCACGCCAAGGGGACGATCCCATGGACATGGACAACGTTGTAACATCCCAGCCAGGTGCGTCGTGGCGATTCCGAGAGTTTATATTACTGCATCATGAATTTTGTCTTTGGTCTTGTCTTTTTCCTGTGGTCTTACGCCGTTCCGTCGAGTTTTCCTCAGAGGTGATCTATGTGGAGGAGGGCGACCAGAGGAGGTCCGAGCAAACTGCGATGCCTGTCCTTGAGGCTGTTCCACCGGTTACCACTCTCGCCATGGACGCACCGCCGACTGAGACGATGTCGTCGACTGAAATGGTGCCGATCGCTGCTGAACCGACTGGAGCAAGTCTTGGGATGCCCCAGGAGCCTCCTATGATGCCAGGCCCATTGACTGTCGAGTACAACGTCCAGCGCCTCCCAGAAGATCAGGTGGGAGCTGCCAAGGGGGCCATGGTGCAGGCGGAGCTGATGGCTGGAGAGGCCAAGAAGGCGTACGACTCCATCGCGTCCTTGTACAAGCGAAGCTTGGAACTGCGGGACGATATCTGAGTAAGTGGGCTAGTAAGTATTTACTTTCCTCTTGTAACCCACTCGGTGTGCTCGGATAGAGTATGATTTTTTGCAATGGGTTCACTCGTAGTGAACCCAGTGGGTGTAGTCCCCGAGACTTCTGTCGAGTGATTGCACTGGCAGTTGTCTTTATACACATTTCTTTAACTTGATCAGATCAAAAATTAATCTGTTCGAATGTTAACAGTTGGGGCACTCGGAGTGCACCTACTGGATGAGTCCCCGAGAGTAATTTTACTCAGATCGGGTAGTAGTAGCCTCATAGGCTTATTTGTTGTCATGTAGCTCAATAGGGCAGACCTGTTTGAGTTTCATGCCAGTGGGGTCACTCTTAGTGAACCAACTGGGTGTAGTCCCCGAGACCGCTGTCGACTGCTTGCGTCGGCAGGGGTCTGAAGAACTTAGAATTTTTATTGTTGTCCTTGTTGAATTTGTCTGACCGTCTCTTGGCGCTGACTTGCAGAAAACTTGCGAGATGGGGACATCGTACGAGACTCTGAGGGCTGAAAAGGTTTAGTTTGCCGGTGAACTGGATGCAGCAATGGTTGCAATGGTTGGTATGAAGGATGTTCTCGCGGAACGAGAAAAGTCCTTGGAGAAGGCCCGTGAGGCAAACAAGGCATTGACTGCTGAAGTGGAGAAAATGGGGAAACAAAGGACGGAGCTAATGGGGCAGATGAAAGTGTTGAACAGGCGGTGCATAGCACAGGAAAATTACGTCAGTGATTGGGCCCGGAAGATGATAGCGCTTCTCGGTGGTATGTTCTGTTTTTCCGAGTGCTTGTGAACTGTGCATTTCATTCTGCGCTGACTGTTTGCTCGTCCTATCTTTGCAGATTTTTGCATGGACGCGGAGGTTGAAGCAGCTGACGTTGAGCGGTGATGCTTGAGAACATTCCACTCGGCGAGGACGCCAATCGAGATCTGCTCCGAGCGCACATTCGCCTGGGCAAAGTTGGACCTTTCATCGGTCGACTGAGAGAAGTCGTCGGCCGAATCGACATGGAGCTTTGGCCTGAAGACGAGTCTCGGCACGAGATGGAAGGCTTGATGACTCGGCTGGAGGAGGTCCTGAACCGAGTGCAGTCATGGAAGAAGTCTGCGGCTCGCTGTGGTGCGTACGTCGCTCTGTCTCTGGTCCGAGTGCATTGCAAGGAAGCGCGCGAAGAGAAGCTGAAGGCGTTGCAGGTCGCCAACACGAAAAAGCTTCGATTCGAAGACTTCATGGAGACCTTACTTGAGAGCGCCACCCGCATCGCCGACGGGATCGACCTCGACACGTTCGTAGAGCCTGCCAGTCCCAGCGCCAGTCCTGACGATGTTTGAGAAAACTTTTACCTCGGTATGCCGAGTGTTGGTTGTAAGAAACTTTGGCCACTGCTGTTGGCCGTCACATTCTTGGTTTGGTGTGGATAAGCTTGATCTACACCGAGCCAACTATCCTTAGGTGAACTTTGAATTCGAATCGAATCTTTTGCTCTTCTTTTGCCAAAGAGTTGTTGATACGAATTTGGCACGTGTTTTTTGTTTGGCGTTTCTTGGTGAAGCCAATGGCAAACATGCGGAGCGTGTAATTGTCAGTTGTCTTGACATCTGCATGAGCCTCATTGAGGGTCTGCTGAGTCTCCGAGTGGCTCTGTAGGATACACTCGAAGGCAATAGAGTACTTAGGCGATTTGTGATCGCGACTAAGTCTTTGAGTGCGACTGTCATGTCGTACTCGGAGCGAGTTGTTACTCATGTAATTGTTAATGGTCTTGACATCCACATGAGCCTCAATGAGGTTCTGCTACTCATGTAATTGTCAGTGGTCTTGACATCCACATGAGCCTCAATGAGGTTCTGCTACTCATGTAATAGTCAGTGGTCTTGACATCTACATGAGCCTCACTGAGGGTCAGTTGAGTCCCCGAGTGTATCTGTAGGATACAGTCGAAGGCATTTGAGTACTTAGGCGATTCGTGATCGTGGCTAAGTCTTCGAGTGCGACTGTCAAGTCGTACTCGGAGCGAGTTGTTACTCATGTAATTGTCAGTGGTCTTGACATCTACATGAGTCTCAATGAGGTTCTGCTACTCATGTAATTGTCAGTGGTCATGACATCCACATGAGCCTCAATGAGGGTCTGCTACTCATGTAATTGTCAGTGGTCTTGACAACCACATGAGCCTCAATGAGGGTCTGCTACTCATGTAATTGTCAGTGGTCCTGACATCCACATGAGCCTCAATGAGGGTCTGCTGAGCCCCCGAGTGTATCTGTAGGATACAGTCGAAGGAAGCTTTCTATTTAAGCGATTCTTGATCACAGTTAAGTCCTCGAGTGCGACGTTTAGTGCACACTCGGAGAAAATTTGTACTCAGGCGATTCTTGATCGCAGCTAAGTCCCCGAGTGCGACGTGAAGTGCACACTCGGAGAAAGTTAATACTTAAGCGATTCTTGATCGCAGCTAAGTCCCCGAGTGCGACATGAAGTGCGCACTCGGAGATAGTTTGTACTTAGGTCATTCTTGATCGCAGCTAAGTCCCCGAGTGCGACGTTTAGTGCACACTCGGAGAAAGTTAGTACTTAGGCGATTCTTGATCGCAGCTAAGTCCCCGAGTGCGACGTTTAGTGCACACTCGGAGAAAGTTAGTACTTAGGTGATTCTTGATCGCAGCTAAGTCCCCGAGTGCGAGGTTTAGTGCACACTCGGAGAAAGTTAGTACTTAGGCGATTCCTGATCGCAGCTATGTCCCCGAGTGCGACGTTGAGTGCACACTAGGAGAAAGTTAGTACTTAGGCGATTCTTGATCGCAGCTAAGTCCCCGAGCGCGACGTTTAGTGCACACTCGGAGAAAGTTAGTACTTAGGCGATTCTTGATCGCAGCTAAGTCCCCGAGTGCGACGTTTAGTGCACACTCGAAGAATGTTAGTACTTAGGCGATTCTTGATCGCATGTAAGTTTTTTTTGAGACCGGAGTCTGCGACCGCGTAAGAATTTTGAATCTGCAAAAACTCAATCTGCTTTGTATTATTTCACCAATACTTGTTCTTTACATTGTTTCAGTCAACGGTCACGTGTAGAAGCGCTTCAGGAGATCTCCGTTCCATGCTCGCGGCTCGTCTGTTTCCCTGTCGATGTTGTAGAGTATGTATGCTTCGTTGTTCAGCACCTTGGAGATGATGAAGGGTCCTTCCCAGGCGGGAGCCAACTTGTGAGGTCTTTGCTGATCCACTCGGAGCACCAGGTCGCCTGCTTGAAATGTATGACTCCTGACGTGTCGCGCGTGAAAGCGTTGCAGATCTTGCTGATAAATTGTTGAGCGAGTTAGTGCCATCTCGCGCTCCTCCTCTAGAAGGTCCACTCCGTTTTGCCTTGCTTGTTCTGCTTCAGCTTCGGAGAAGAGTTCGACTCGTGGAGCATTGTGAAGCAAGTCACTCGGAAGGACCGCTTCTGCTCCGTAAACGAGGAAGAACGGTGATCGCCCTGTAGATCTATTCGGGGTTGTGCGGAGACCCCAAAGCACTGAAGGTAGCTCGGTGACCCATGCGCCAGCGGCATGTCCCACCTCTCGCAGGAGTCGGGGCTTCAAACCTTGCAGAATAAGTCCATTCGCCCGCTCTTCTTGTCTGTTTGTTTGAGGATGCGCCACAGATGCAAAATCCACTCGGATACCTTGGCTTGCACAGGAACTTTTGAATCTGGCCGAGTCAAAGTTTGTCCCGTTGTCCGTGATTATGCTGTGAGGTACCCCGAATCTGGAGATGATGTCCCTGACAAACATGATGGCCGTTAGGGCGTCGAGCTTCTTGATGGGCTTGGCTTCAATCCATTTTGTGAACTTGTCGACTGCCACCAACAGATGTGTGTATCCCCCTTGGCCTGTCCTGAATGGACCGACTATACCTAATCCCCATACTACAAACGGCCAAACAAGAGGGATTGTCTTCAACGCAGATGTTGGCTTGTGGGACTTGTTGGAGTAGAACTGACAGCCTTCACATAGGTCGACCGTATCTTTAGCCATTTCGTTCGCGTGCAGCCAGAAGAAACCAGCTCTGAATGCTTTGGCGACGATTGCTCTTGAAGAGGCGTGATGACCGCAGGTTCCCGAGTGAATTTTTTCCAGGATTAACTGTCCCTCCTCTGGGGAGATGCATCGTTGAAGAACGCCTGGAACGCTTTCCTTGTACAACTGGCCATAAATGACAGTGAACGACTTTGACCTGCGGACGATCTGCGTGGCTTGGACTTCGTCTTGTGGTAATTCCTGGCTCAGGATGTATGCAATGATCGGCACAGTCCAATCGGGGATGACAACAATAATCTCCATGACCAGATCAACCACAGCAGGTACGTCGACTTCAGTCGGATCTGTCGAGCTCTTTGGTTGTACTGGTTCCTCTGTGAAAGGATCTTCTTTAACTGAGGGAAGGTGGAGGTGCTCGAGGCAGAGGTCACTCGGGACTGGTCTCCGAGTGGATCCGAGTTTTGCGAACTCATCAGCTGCTTGGTTCTTCAGTCGCGGAACATGGTGGAGTTCTAGACCTTCAAACTTCTTCTCAAGCTTCCTCTCTACATTGCAGTATGTGGTCATGGTGGGGTTCCTGACGTCCCACTCTTTCATCACTTGATTAACCACCAAATCCGAATCTCCATAGACCATCAGGCAACGGACGCCGAGTGCGATGGCCATGCGCAGTCCATAAAGGAGAGCTTCATACTCTGCCTCATTGTTGGAGGAATCAAAGTATATCTGCAACACATACTTGAGTTTGTCGCCCTTTGGTGATACGATCACAACGCCAGCGCCCGAGCCATTCAACATCTTGGACCCATCGAAGAACATTGTCCAATGAGCCGAGTAGATGTGGGTCGGTTGCTGTTGTTCTACCCATTCTGCTATAAAGTTAGCCAGAGCTTGAGACTTTATAGATTTCTTGGCCTCGAACTTGATGTCACAGTACAACATCTCCATTGCCCACTTCGCCACTCGGCCCGATGCGTCCCGATTGTGGAGGATTTCTGACAACGGAGCATCAGAAACGACAGACACCGAGTGGTCTTGGAAATAATGAGCCACCTTCTTCGTAGTCATGTAAATCCCGTAGATAAGTTTTTGACAGTGGGGATACCTCTGCTTGGAAGGAGTCAGGACTTCGGAGACGTAATACACTCGCCGCTGAACTTTGTATGCTTTGCCTTCTTCTTCTCGTTCGACTGTCAGAACAGTGCTAACGACTTGATTTGTAGCCGCGATGTACAGAAGAAGGGGCTCTTTACTGAGCGGAGCAGTAAGAACCGGATGGGTGGAAAGTAGGACTTTGAGGTCGTCGAATGCAACTTGGGCTTCATCAGTCCACTCAAAAGTATATGACTTCTTCATGAGTCGGTACAGAGGAAGTGCTTTCTCGCCGAGTCGACTGATAAACCTGCTCAAAGCCGCTAGGCAACCTGTGAGCCGTTGAACATCGTGTATTCTGACCGGCCGCTCCATTCAGACGATGGTCCCGATCTTTTCGGGGTTGACATCGATCCCTCATTCGGAAACGAAGAAACCGAGTAACTTTCCGCTGGGAATGCCGAATGAACACTTGGCGGGGTTGATCTTGATATCGTACCTATGAAGGTTGGCGAATGTTTCTGCCAAGTCAGTCAGCAGGTCGGAACCTTTGTGTGACTTGACTACGATATCATCCATATACGCCTCCACATTCCGACCGATCTGGTCGAGGAGGCATTTTTGGATCATGCGCATAAAGGTTGCTCCTGCATTCTTCAAACCAAATGGCATAGTGATGTAGCAGAAGCACCCGAATGGGGTGATGAAGGCGGTTTTTAATTCATCGGGGCCATACAGACGGATCTGATGATAGCCCGAGTAGGCATCAAGAAATGACAAACGCTCGCAACCTGCAGTCGAATCGACAATTTGATCGATGCGGGGAGCGGAAAATGGTCTTTCGGGCAGACCTTATTGAGATGCTTGAAGTCGATGAACATTCGGAGCGACTTGTCCTTCTTGGGCACCATGAAAAAATTGGCGAGCCACTCGGAGTGGTGTACCTCGCGAATGAAGTTGGCTGCCAAAAGCTTGGCCACTTCTTCTCCGATTGCCTTCTTCTTGTGCGCGGCGGACCGACGCAGGCGTTCTCGGACAGGCCAAGCGGTGGGATCCACATGCAGTCGATGCTCAGCCAACTCCCTAGGTACACCTGTCATGTCAGAGGGCTTCCATGCGAAGATGTCCCAGTTCTCATGGAGGAATTGGGTGAGCTCGGCTTCCTATTTGGGATCGAGGGTGGTGCAGATGTTCGTCGCGGCCGCGATGTCGTCCGTCGGGTGGATGCTGACCTTCTTCGTCTCTCCTGCCGATTGGAATGCAGACTCCGAAGCTGGGTTCTTCGCACGCATCAAGTCAGCGGAGTCGACTGTTTTCTTGTACTCGTCAAGCTCGAGGACAGCCATCTGCTGATCGGCGATCCTTGATCCCTGTTGTAGACACTCCTCGGCCCGCTGTCGATTGCCTGTGATAGTCATCACACCTTTCGGGCCTGGCATCTTTAGCTTCAGGTACACGTAACATGGATGGGCCATGAAACACACATACGCCGGGCAGCCCAGAATTGCGTGGTACGCGCTCTGGAAGTCCAGCACCTCGAACATCAGCTTTTCCTTGCGGAAGTTCTTGTCGGAGCCGAAAACGACGTCCAACGCGATCTTGCCGAGTGACTTGGCCTTTCGTCCAGGGACGACTCCATGGAACTGCATGCTGCTCTCGCTGAGTTTGGACATCGGAATGCCCATCCCCTTGAGAGTGTCGGCGTACACGATGTTCAAGCCACTGCCGCCGTCCATGAGGACTTTGCGCAGTCGGACTCCTTCCACCACCGGGTCGACGACCAGAGCCTGTCTCCCTAGAGTGGGTACGTGTGCTGGATGATCCGACTGGTCAAAGGTGATCGCAGTCTGAGACCATTTGAGGAACTTGGGGTTGGTAGGCGTGGCCATGTTCACCTTCCTGTTCACCAGCTTCAGTCGACTCTTGCTCTCAACGTCAGCAAAAATCATCAGTGTTGCATGGACTTGGGGGTACGGATCCTCCTTATCCTCCTCATCCTATTCATTGCCCTTTTCACTCGGTTGCCCTTCGCCGAACCCCTGAATCAGGAGGCGACATTGCCGAGTGGTATGCTTCGGATATATGGTGTTGCCCTCTTCATCCATCTTCGTGTGAATCGCACATGGCTGATCTAGGATGGGGTTGTTGAACTGCTTCTTCTTGGGGGTGAACTGAGCCTTCCCCTTGCCCTTGAACTTGGCATTGGTAACAGCTGCGGCTTCTGCCTGCAGAGTGGACGGAGCTTTCTGCTTCTACTTCTGAGTGTTATTCCCATCTCCATCGGTGACTGTTTTGTGCTTGCCGTTACGGATGCGGTCTTCTTCTTCGCCATTTGCATAGCGTGCCGCTATCTCCATAATCTTGCTCATGGGGATGTCGCCTGTTCGACCGAACTTCAGGTACAGATCCCTGTACCGCACGCCTGCCTTGAAGGCGCAGACTGCTTGGTGCTCTGTGACGTTCTCCACCGTGTGGTAGAGGGTCGTCCAACGCTGAATGAAATCGCGCAGGGGCTCATTCTGCTTCTGGACACAGTGCTGGAGCTCCACGAGGCCAGCAGGGCGCTTGCACGTCCCTTCGAAGGTCCTGATGAAAACTCGGCCAAGATCTGCCCAGCTGTAGATGCTTGAGGGGGCCAATTGGTTCAGCCACGCTCGCCCCGAGCCGTCGAGCATCAGAGGGAGGTGCTTCATGGCGACATGGTCGTCCCCTCCTCCGATCTGGACTGCCACTCGGTAGTCATCCAGCCACGTTTCTGGCTTGGACTCTTGTGTAAACTTGCTGATCCCCGTCGCCAATCGGAAGTTGGGAGGGATGCCAGCCGAACGGATGGCTCGACTGAAACACTCGGGACCAGAAACAATGGTCCTGCTCCCACTCGGACGGTCAATATCGTGACCATCGCGGTGGGCTCGGCCCCTGTCGACTCTCCGCTAGGCGATATGCCCTCTCGCGTCGGGCCTTGGATCGTAAGTGTCACCGACTAAACGCCGATCATCATGATGTCGGGGCCCGTAGGGCCCACCCCGCGGAGGGGTGCGTGACCGGCGATGATCTTCGGGGTTCATGGAACGGCTGCCTCCCCTGGGTCGCTGATGAGAACCAGGGCTGTGAACTGACCGATGCGTGTTCGCATGAACATAACTATTATGGATCCTGTTGTGCGACTGGGAGACCGCCGAATTTTGGTGCTGCGCCGTGTGCAGCAGGGCGCGGATTTTCTTGATCCCCCTGCCAGCCTCTGAATCAGTCGGCTGAAGGGAATCGGTTATCTTGGCAGCGACAGCCAAGTTGAGGATGGGTGTGCGGAACAACTCCACGTTGCTCCGCCGAGTGTGCCGACTGGCAGAACGGCGAGGTGGATGGCGAGCGCCGGATGTTTCGCCGATCTCATGCTCGTTCCGGCCAGCTTGGCGGGGAATTTCATGGGAGTTGGCCATGTGTACTTCTGCTGCAGGCCCGTGACCCAAGTACTCGGAAGGAAAATCAGTCGGAACCGAGTCCGAGCGCTGGGACGGCAGGGCAACCACAACCGACTCTAGGACTGCCACTTGCAAAGACGCGTTCTGGCGCGCCTGGGCGTGTTGCACCCAACGCTGGAGCCGCGGACGGTGGGACCGCTTGTTGCGGCGCGTGACGGCGGTGTAGGTCGACACCGGAGCCGACTGCTGGAGAAGAAGAATGCCGCGGGCGCCGGCACGGAAGTGCGTAGCTCCACGACGGGGAAGCGCCTCGACGTCGAGAGGGGTGTCCCGAAGCCATGCCGAATCATCGACGATGAAGGAGAGAGCGCCGAAGAGGATCTCGTGACCCATGCTCGAATGTCCATCGGATGACATGACGAAAAGATGTAGTCGCAAACTCGCCGGAAGTCGCTTAGACGCCTGCCCCATGGTGGGCGCCAACTGTCGTGGGTATAAGTCTGACAGTAGATGTGTAGGGTATGAAAGGACGGGCAGAGCCTTAGCTACGGCGAGGTTGTATGAGTTCAGGCCCCTCTACGTTGGAGGTAACATCCCTACGTCTCAGTGCTCTGGGAGCTTGTTGTCGAGTGAAATATGGATTACAGTGAATTGCTAACCTTGCACCAGTGGGGGAGGGCGGCTTATATAGAGTGCGCTACCCTCCACAATGGTTCGGTGCACAGGAGTGGAGTAGTGGCGGATAAATGCCTACGTTACAGGTAACGTATGTCTTAAATGCTAATAAAGGCACATGGAAACATACGACCGTTTCCCTCCAGGGGGGTTACGATGCACAGAGTGGAATCCAGTCGGTTAGTTTGATACACTCCAAATGCTCATCTCCGACTGGATGGTGGAGGATTTGTTACCGACTGGATGATGGGAAGTCCATAAGTCAGTCGGAACTGACTATGGGTCTTATCCCTTATGAAGGGTAGTCCTTGGGTAGGACTTATAGGGCAGGCTTATGACCCTACCTTAGGACTATAACCCCGTCACAAATTCTATTGAAATCCTCTAAATCCATGGTATACGATTTATCATAGAGATGAAACAGTACAGATGTATCATGGCCAACGGAAAATTTGAATCTACGAAAAAAGAGGCAGTGAGAGTAACATATTGTTCACATTTATCGGAGATGAATTCTTCGAGTCCGACGTTGTGAACAAGTGTATCAAACTCGTCTTTGAAACCTGACTCAATCATGAATTCATCAGAAGGCCATTCACATGGTTGTACCTATGCGTTACTTGGTTGGTAAGGATCGGGCTCCTGAATTGCGAGACGGGGACCTCTCTTGCTTGAGGAACCACCATGATAGTTTCTCCTGAACATCTTCCTTTTCTGAAATTTTCAGTGACTCTAAGGAAAAGTGAACAAGGCCCAATGAAACTCGTAGCAACTACTCCCAGAAGTGCCTAGAGGCCATATTACGCATCGAAACTACTTGGGACCAGCTAAAATTAGCATGCAAAGCTCAAGAACAGGGTCACCAAGGCAACAAAAATACACGAATTATAAGGAACTAGAGAAAAAACTAATTGGATCAATGGAGGAGTCACTTACCAAGGAGCATTTTCCCCCAAAACAGTTCAGAGAATGGTGCTTTGAGCAAGGAGATCGAAAATCCCAGCAAGAAGAGCAAGAACATGGGTTTGAGCTGCGAAACGATTTTTTCCGGAGGTAGGAGAAGAAGATGGGAACTAGAATGAGTGGAGGGGGTGCACGTGGGCCCCACAAGACTGGTAGGCGCGGCTAGGGGGTGCCCGCGCCTCCAGGGCTTGTGGCCCACTGGTGCATCCCCCAGACTAGATCTTCGTCTCAATATTTTTCAAAAATTCCAGAAAAAATCATACTTGATTTTCAGGACGTTCGGATAACTTTTATTTTCGTGGTACTTTTCTACGGGACGCTAAAATAGAAAAGAGGGAAAACTAAACTAAATCTATCATTCTTCTTCTAAGCAACCGAAGGTGAAAGCTTGGAACAGAGGTTTGTGACTCCTCGATTCATCCATCTCATGGTCATCGAAAGAAATCCGTCAATGAGGTTGATCAAGTCTCCTTGACAAACCTTTTCGAATCGCAAAAGAGAATGGAGAATTTTCGAATAGTCACTAGGTTACCTCAATGGGGATGTGTATCTCCCCAACAAGCAAATCATACTTCATCTTAACAGGAGGAATAGGGCATTCAAAGCTCCCAATAAGAATGGATGAAGTTTTTTCGATAGCATTGATGCAATGTACTCGATATTGTTTCTTTGGAAAGTGCACCGTATGCTCATTACCGTTGACATGGAAAGTGACATTGCCTTTGTTGCAAGCTATAACAGCCCCTGCAGCGTTTAAAAAGGGTCTTCTGAGGATGACCGCCATGGCATCGTCCTCGGGAATATCCAGAATAACAAAGTCTATTAAGATAGTAACGTTGGCAACCACAACAGGCACATCTTCGCAAATGCCAATAGGAAAAGCAGTTGATTTGTCGGCCATTTGCAGAGAGATTTCAGTGGGTGTCAACTTATCCAGTTCAAGCCTACGATAAAGAGAGAGAGAGGCATAATACTAACACCGGCTCCACCCTTGAAGGTATAATTAGCGAGCATGGTGGAAATCTCAACCTCAGGTATCCTCCTTTTATTGGTCACAATATCTTTCTTGTACTTAGCATACAGAGACATTTTGAGCATATCTATGAAATGCATTTGCAGAAATACAGGTCTAATCATTTCAACAAAGCACTCAAAATCCTCATCATCCTTTTTCTTGGATGGTTTGGGAGGAAAGGGCATGGGTTTCTGAACCCATGGTTCCCTTTCTTTACCATGCTTCCTAGCAGCGAAGTCGTTCTTATCGTATCTCTTATTCTTAGGCTGTGGGTTATCAAGATCAACATGTTCAATCTCCACATCCTTATCATTGCTAGGTTGAGCATCATCATGAACATCACTATTTATATTATCATTGGGCTCATGTTCATCACCAGATTGTGTTTCAGCATCAGAGACAGAGACATCGTTTGGACTCTCAGGTGTAGCAGCAACAGGGTTGCTAGCTGAAGGTTCCTATCATCTCTCTTCTTCTTTCTAGGATGACTAGGTGCATCAGTGCTAACTCCTTGAGAATCTTGTTCAATTCTCTTAGGATGACCCTCAGGATACAAAGGTTCCTGGGTCATTCTACCGCCTCTAGTGACGACTCTGACAAAATTTTCATTCAACTCATTGAGCAAGTCATTTTGAGCCTTAAGTACTTATTCTACCTGAGTAGTGACCATAAAGGCATGTTTACTCAGCAGCTTAAGATCATTGATGCTTCTGTCCACACAAGCACTTAAATGACTAAGCATACGAGCATTCTGTTCCAATTGTCTGCTAACATAATCATTGAAACTCTGTTGTTTGGCAACAGAGTTATCAAATTCATTCAGGCATAAGCTGACAGGTTTATCAAAAGGAATATCACTCTCATCAAACTTACGCAGCGAATTTACTTCTACTACCTGTATCGGGTTATCAAGACCATGGATCTCTTCGATAGGTGGTAGATTTTTGACATCTTCAGATTTAATGCCTTTCTCTTTCATAGATTTCTTAGCTTCTTGCATATCTTGAGGACTGAGGAATAGAATACCTCTTTTCTTCGGAGTTGGCTTAGGAGGTGGTTCGGGAATAGTCCAAGCATTCTCATTGCACAATATATTATTCAATAGAACCTCAGCTTGTTCTACAGTTCGTTCCCTAAAAACACAACCGGCACAACTATCTAGGTGGTCATTAGAAGCATCGGTAAGTCCATTATAGAAGATATCAAGTATTTCATTCTTCTCGAGAGGGTGATCAGGCAAAGCATTCAGTAGCTGGACGAGCCCCCCCAGGCTTGTGGGAGACTCTCTTCTTCAAATTATGCAAATTTGTATATTTCCTGCAAGGCAGCTTGCTTCTTATGGGTAGGGAAATATTTTTTAGAGAAGTAGTAGACCATATCCTGGGGGCTACGCACACAACCAGGAGCAAGAGAAGTGAACCAGGTCTTAGCATCATCCTTTAGCGAGAAAGGAAACAACTTGAGGATATAGTAGTGGCGGATCTTTTCCTCACTAGTGAATAGGGTGGCTATATCGTGCAGTTTGGTAAGATGGGCTACAACCGTTTCAGACTCATAACCGTGAAAAGGATCAGATTCAACCAGAGTGATTAACTCAGGGTCGACAGAGAATTCATAATCCTTATCGGTCACAAAGATATGCGAAGTAGCAAACTTCGGGTCGTATTTCATCCTAGCGTTCAGAGATTTTTCTTTCCACTTGCACAGTAAATTCTCAACATCATAGCTATCCTTACACGCAAGGAAATCCTCAGCTATCTCTCCCTCCATAACATAACACTCAGGCATATCAGGCAATTCATATCTAGGAGAGCTAGTTCTAGCAGGCAAAATAGCAGGTTCTACTTCAATAGTATCAGCAGTTTCAGAAGTATGATCACATCTAGCAGCAACTCTAGCAATTTGTGCATCAAGGAATGCACCTAGTGGCAAAGCAGTATCAAGCATAGCATCATCAGGCAAAGCATTATCAAGCATAGCATCATCAGGCAAAGCAGTATGAAGCATAGCATCATCATAAGGATCATGGGGAGCAGAAGTAGCATCATCAAGCACACGCGACATATCAAGATTTCTAGCAGGAGGTGGTGTCGCAAACTTACTCATAACTAAAGGTGAATCAAGTGTAGAGCTAGATGGCAGTTCCGTACCTGTCCTCGTAGTTGAGGGCAAGACTTTAGTTCTTGGATGTTTCGGATTCCTCATAGTGACCACCAGACGTAAATCCCAAGTGACTCAGAGAATAGAGCTGTGCTTCCCCGGCAACGGTGCCAGAAAAAAGGTACGTTGACGGGAGAATATTATTGACTTGGCTTCCCCGGCAACGGCGCCAAAAAAAGGTCTTGATAACCCACAAATATAGGGGATCGCAACAGTTTTGGAGGGTAGAGTATTCAACCCAAATTTATTGGTTCGACTCAAGGGGAAGCCAAAGAATATTATAAAGTATTAGCAGCTGAGTTGTCAATTCAACCACACCTGAAAGATTTAGTATCTGCAGCAAAGTATCAGTAGCAAGGTAGTATGATCGCAGCAGTAGCAACATTAACTAGTAGCAGCAAAGTAACGTAGCAATGACCAGTAGGAAAAAACTCGTAGGCACTGGATCGGTGATGGATGATTATGCCGGATGCTATTCATCATGCAACAGTTATAACACGGAGAGATATCTAACTAGCTCCAGTCCGTCAATCTAATGTAGGCATGTATTCTGTATGTAGTCATACGTGCTTAGGGAAAAGAACTTGCATGACATCTATTGTCCATCCCTCCCATGGCAGCGGGTTTCTAATGGAAACTTTGGGATATTAAGGTTCTCCTTTTAATAAAGAACCAGACGAACGCATTAACACTTGGTGAATACATGAACTCCTCATACTATGGTCATCTCCGGGAGTGGTTCCGGCTATTGTCACTCCGGGGTTGCCCGGTCATAACACATAGTAGGTGACTACAACTTGCAAGATAGGATCAAGAACAGACATATATTGGCGACAACATAATAGGTTCAGATGTGAAATCATGGAACTCGGGCCCTAGTGACAAGCATTAAGCATGGCAAAGAAGTAGCAACATCAATCTCAGAACATAGTGGATACTAGGGATCAATCCCCGTCAAAACTAACTGGATTACATGATAGATCTCATCCAACCCATCACCGTCCAGCAAGCCTACGTTGAGATTACTCACCAATGGTGAAGAGCATCATGGAATTGGCGATGAAGGAAGGTTGATGATGACGATGGCGACGATTTCCCCTCTCCGGAGCCCAGAACGGACTCCAGATGTGCCCTCCAGAGGAAGAACAGGAGGTGGTGGCACCTCCATATCGTAAAACGCGATGAACTCTTCTCCTTTATTTTTTTCCGGGCGAGACAAACTAAATAGAGCTGATTCTTGCGCCATGAAGAACAGGAGGATGCGGTGGAGCGTTGTGGGCCACACAAGCCTGCCAGGCGAGGCCAGGGGGGCCCGCGCCTGGTGGCTTGTGGGCTCCACGCTCCACTTTCTCCGCTGATTCTTGCGCCAGTATTTTTTATATATTCCACAAAAATGCTTCGTAAATTTTCAGGTTATTCCGAGAACTTTTAATTCTGCACAAAAACAACACCATGGCAATTCTGCTGAAAACAGCGTTATTCTGGGTTAGTTCCATTCAAATCATGCAAATTAGAGTCCAAAACAAGGGCAAAAGAGTTCGGAAAAGTAGATACGACGGAGACGTATCAAGGATCAAGTCAAGAACTCATCCAAGTAAGTGTCGCAAACTCATCTCTTGCATTTACTTTTTTTCCTCTCGTTTTCCTCTCCCCCACTTCTGAAAAACAAAAAATTACAAAAATATTTGCCCTTTTCTTCGTTTTCCTTTTTCGTTTGCCTTTTTCGTTCGCCCTTTTCTCTCGCTTTCTCTTTGTTCGCTTGTGTGCTTGCTTGCTTGATGAAGTCACCATGACTGAAAACACGAAACTTTGTGACTTCTCGAATACTAATAATAATGATTTTATTAGTACTCCGATTTCTCCCGCCACTAGTGCGGAGTTGTACGAAATCAATGCTGCTTTGCTGAATCTTGTTATGAAAGAGCAATTCTCCAGCCTTCCTAGTGAAGATGTCGCATCCCATCTTAATACCTTCATTGAGCTTTGTGATATGGAAAAGAAGAAAGATGTGGATAATGATGTGATTAAATTGAAGCTTTTTTCCTTTCTTGTTGCGAGATCGAGCAAAAACTTGGTTTTCGTCTTTGCCCAAAAATAGTATTGATTCTTGGAATAAGTGCAAAGATGCTTACATATCCAAGTATTTTCCGCCGGCTAAGAGTATCTCTCTCCGTAATGATATCATGAATTTTAAGCAACTTGACCATGAACATGTTGCACAATCCTGGGCGAGAATGAAATTGATGATTAGAAATTGTCCCGCTCATGGCTTGAGTCTTTGGATGATTATACAAATCTTCTACGCTGGCTTGAATTTCGCTTCTAGAAATATCTTGGACTCCGCCTCAGGTGGAACGTTCATGTAAATCACGTTAGGAGAAGCCAAAAAACTCCTAGATAATATAATGACGAACTACTCTCAGTGGCACACTGAAAGGTCACCTACTAGTAAGAAGGTACAAGCTATAGAAGAAATTAACTCGTTGAGTGCTAAGATGGATGAGTTAATGAATTTGGTTTCTAGTACAAGTGCTCCTTTAGATCCTAATGATATGCCCTTGTCTTCCTTGATTCAGAGTAGAAACGCTAGCTTGGACGTTTATTTTGTTGGTAGGAATAATTTTGGCAACAACAATGCTTTTAGAGGAAACTATGTTCCTAGGCCTTTTCTTAGTAACCCCTCTAATAACTTTGGCAACTCCGACAACAATAATCATGGAAATTACAATAGATTACCATTTGATCTAGAGAATAATATCAAAGAGTTTATCAATTCGCAAAAGATTTTCAATGCGTCCGTAGAGGAAAAACTACTCAAAATTGACGATTTGGCTAGGAGCGTTGATAGAATATCTAGTGATATTGATGCTTTGAAAGTTAGATGTGCTCCTCCCAAGATCAACATGGATGAAACTTTGAAAGCAATGCGTGTTTCCATGAGTGAGAGCAAAGAAAGAACCACCCAAATTCATGCTAGACATGAATGGCTTAAAAAGGGGTGTTCTCGTGATAAGAATCACGAAGATCTTAAAGTGCTTGGTGTGACTCCCATTGAATCATTGTTTTCTTGTGTGAAACCTAATGATAATGGGGCTGGATATGAATCCACGTTGGTTAAAAAACGCCCCAATGCTTCGGAGTCCATCTATCTTGATGCTAAAAGCATTGAAAGTGGAGTAGAAGATATTAAAACTTTGAGTAGTAATGAAATTACTACTTTGGATTTCAAGGAATTCAATTATGATAGTTGCTCCTTGATTGAATGCATTTCCTTGATGCAATCCATGCTAAACTCTCCACACGCTTATAGCCAAAACAAGGCCTTTACCGGTCATATCGTCGAAGCTATGATAAAATCTCTTGAAGAGAAACTTGAATTGGAAGTCTCTATCCCTAGAAAGATTCATGATGAGTGGGAACCTACTATCAAAATCAAAATAAAAAACTATGAATGCAATGCTTTCTGTGATTTGGGTGCTAGTGTTTCCGCGATTCCAAAGTCTTTATGTGATGTTCTAGGCTTCAATGAGATTGATGAGTGCTCTCTTAATTTGCATCTTGCGGATTCTACTGTCAAGAAACCCATGGGAAGGATCAATGATGTTCTTATTATTGCAAATAGGAACTATGTACCCATGGATTTCATTGTGCTTGACATTAATTGCAATCCTACATGCCCTATTATTCTTGCTAGACCATTCCTAAGGACTATCGGTGCTATCATCGATATGAAGGAAGGGAATATTAGATTTAAATTTCCTTGAAAGAAGGGCATGGAGCACTTTCCTAGAAAGAAAATAAGATTGCCTCATGAATCCATGATGAGGGCTACTTATGGTTTGAGCACGAAAGACGACGATACGTGATTCTATCGCCTTATGCCTAGCTAAGGGCGTTAAACAATAGCGCTTGTTGGGAGGCAACCCAATAAATTTATCTTTTCCTTTCTTTTTTGTTGCGTCCAAACCATCATAATTCTGTTACGATAGTGTCTTTTGTGTTTCTTTTTGTGTTTGAGCCAAGTAAAACTTTTATGACTAGTCTTGGTGATGGTTGTTTGATCCTGCTGGAAAAAGACAGAAACTTTTCGCTCATGAGATTATTTTTCATTTTTATTCAGAAAGAGCTTTTGAGTTGATTGTTTTTGCTTCTTGTTGATATGCCTTTTGCCCAGGCATTCGTAATTTTTAGAATTTTTGAGGTATGAGAAGTATACGAAGTATACAGATTGCTATAGACTGGTCTGTTTTTGACAGATTCTGTTTTTGTTGAGTTGGTTGCTTGTTTTGATAAAACTATGGATAGTATCGGGGGGTACTAGCCATGAAAAAGAGAGAATACAGTAATCTAACACCAATATAAATAGAAATCAAGATTGCTACAGTACCTAAAGAGGTGGTAGTTTGTTTTCTTGTGCTAATGATATCACGAGTTTCTGTTTAAGTTTGGTGTTGTGAAGTTTTCAAGTTTTGGGTGATGTTCTCATGGACAAAGAGATAAGGAGTGGAAAGAGCTCAAGCTTGGGGATGCCCAAGGCATCCCAAGCCAAATTCAAAGCATACAAAAAAGCCTAATCTTGGGGATGCCCCGGGAAGGCATCCCCTCTTTCGTCTTCAATCCATTGGTAACATTACTTGGAGCTATATTTTTATTCACCACATGATATGTGTTTTGCTTGGAGCGTCTTGTATCGTAGGAGTCTTTTATTTTTGTTGTGTCATAGTCATCCTTGCTGCACACATTTTGAGAGAGACATGCACTCATCGTGATTTTGCTAGAATGCTCATCGTGCTTCACTTATATCTTTTGAGCTAGATAATTTTGCTCTATATGCTTCACTTAGATCTTTTAGAGCACGGCGGTGTGTGACTTGGTAGTTGTCTTGTGCTATGAAAGTAGTCCCAAAGGTGATAGGTACCCAAAGAGGATACAAAAACCTCCATCTTCATGTGCGTTGAGTAGAAAGAGAAGTTTTGATTCCTCTCAACTAGTCTTGAGACGTGGATTTGGTAATATTAAGAGTTATGTTAGTAGGGTGTTGTGAACCTAGAAATACTTGTGTTGAAGTTAGTGATTCCCGTAGCATGCACGTATGGTGAACCGCTATGTTAGGAAGTCAGAGCATAACTGATCTATTGATTGTCATCCTTTGTGTTGCGGTCGGGATCGCACGATGGTTAACACCTACCAACCCATCCCCTAGGAGTATGTGTTTAGCACTTTGTTTCGATTACTAATAAAAACTTTTGCAACAAGTATGTGAGTTCTTCATGACTAATGTGAGTCCATGGTATAGATGCACTTTCACCTTCCACCATTGCTAGCCTCTCATATGCCTTTCTCAAAACAGCCACCATACCTACCTACTATGGCATTTTCATAGCCATTCCGAGATATATTGCCATGCAACTCCCACCTTTCCGTCTTATGACTTGTGCCGTCACTCTCATATTGCCATTGCATGATCGTAAGATAGCTAGCGAGATGTTTCAACGTCATATGCCAAGCTAGATTGTTGCACATTGATGACCCACAAGTATAGGGGATCAATCGTAGTCCTTTCGATAAGTAAGAGTGTCGAACCCAACGAGGAGCCGAAGGATCTGACAAGTGGTTTTCAGCAAGGAAATATCGGCAAGCACTGAAATAATCGGTAACAAGTGATTGTGTGGTGAGATGATTCGTAGAGAGCAACAAGTAACAAAAGTAGCAATGGTGCAGCAAAGTGTCCCAATCCCTTTTGTAGCAAGGGACAAGCCTGCACAAAGTCTTATTAGAGGAAAAGCGCTCCCGAGGACAGACGGGAATTTCTATCATGCTAGTTTTCATCATATTCATATGATTCACGTTTGTTACTTTGATAGTTAGATATGTGGGTGGACCGGTGCTTGGGTACTTCCCTTACTTGGACAAGCATCCCACTTATGGTTAACCCCTCTCGCAAGCATCCGCAACTACAAAAGAAGAATTAAGACAAAGTCTAACCATAGCATTAAACTAGTGGATCCAAATCAGCCCCTTACGAAGCAACGCATAAACTAGAGTTTAATCTTCCGTCACTCTAGCAACTCATCAACTTACTACTTCCCAATGCCTTCCTCTAGGCCCAAATAAAGGTGAAGTGTTATGTAGTCGACATTCACATAACACCACTAGAGGAAAAACAACATACAACACATCAGATTACCGAACGAATACCAAATTCACATGACTACTATTAGCATGACTTATCCCATGTCCTCAGGAACAAAAGTAACTACTCACAAATCATAATCATATTCATGACCAGAGAGGTAATGAGTAGCATCAAGTATCTGAACATAAACTCTTCCACCAAATAATCCAACTAGCATCAACTACAAAGAGTAATCAACACTACTAGCAACCTTACAAGTACCAATCGGAGTCGCGAGATGGAGATTGGTTACAAGATATGAACTAGGGTTTGGAGATGAGATGGTGCTGATGAAGATGTTGATGGTGACGAGTCCGCTCTGATGAGAGGAGTGTTGGTGATGATGATGGCGATGATTTCCCCCTCCGGGAGGGAAGTTTCCCCAGCAGGATCGTCCTACCGGAGCTCTAGATTGGTTCTGCTCAAGTTCCGGCTCGTGGCGGCGGTGAATCCACGAAAAAGCTCCTCCCTGTTTTTTTTGGACGAAACCCTTCATATAGCAAAAGAGGGGGCAAGTGGGCCAGCAGGTTGCCCAGAAGCCCTCATGGCGCGGCCTGGGGGGGGGTGGGGGTGGCCGCGCCATGCAGGCTTGTGGCCAACCCCTGGCGCCCCTCTGGCGCCCCTCCGGCACTTCTTCGGCCTAGTATTTTTGATAAATCCGGGGAAAAAAATCCTCATTGAGTTTTACGGTGTTTGGAGTTGCGCAGAATAGGTATCTCAACTTTGCTCCACTTTCAGGCCAGAATTCCAATTGCCGGCATTCTCCCTCTTCCTGTAAACCTTGCAAAATAAGAGAGAAAAGGCGTAAGAATTGTACCATGAAGTGAAATAACAGCCAAAGAAGCGATAAATATCAACATGAAAACATGATGCAAAATGGATGTATCAACTCCCCCAAGCTTAGACCTCGCTTCTCCTCAAGCGAAAGCCTAGCTCAGTAAATATGTCCACATGTTTAGGGAGAGAGGTGTCGACAAAACAAGATACGAACATGCATGCATCATGATAAATAGCAGAACAGCAATACCAACATATAATCTCTTATCCTAAAGTGATAATTCCTTCACAAAGTAAAGCATGGATCAAGAACCTTACCGAGAAGTAACAACCGATAGCCTTTAGTCATTGAAGCAATTGCAATTTATCACAACATCAGAAAGAGTCAAATAAGAGCTTGTAAAGCAAATCCACATGCTCAATCATTCTTTCGTTCTCTACAATTGGTACAACTCACGTGGTACTCATGAGATCAAAGTTTTAGCTAGACACAGAGAAAGATAGGGGCTTACAGTTTTGCCTCCCAACTGCTTACCTCAAGGTAATGTCAACAATAATAATTCATGAACAGTTACCTCCAAGTTGACATATGAATATAGATCTTTCCCTAGCATATGACGTTAGCCAAGACAAAGGAGAAATAAGGAATTGGTGAAGATCACCATGACTCTTTCAAGGGCAAAAAGTAAAGGTACAAGATAGGCTCTTCGCATAGGGAAGCAGAGGTTGTCATGTGCTTTTGAGGTTTGGATGCGTGTCCTCTTAGTGCGAAGGAACGTCACTTTATATTGCCTCCTGCGATAAAGAACTTTATTATTCAGTCTGTCGCTTTTATGTCTTCCTCATAATAGGTTAGTAAAGCTTATTTTCCACACACTAATAGATCATACATATTAGGGAGCAATATTTATTGCTTGCACCGGTAACAACTTACTTGAGGGATCTTATTCAATCCATAGGTAGGTATGGTGGAGACTCATGGCAAACCTGGTTTGATGGTTTATGGATGCACAAGTAGTATCTCTACTTAGTGCGGGAGGTTTTGGCTAATATGAGGTGGAAGCAATCGTCACATGCTAAGGGATCTCTAATCATATAACATTGTTCGGAGCCAAGCAAACACAATTCATTATGCTGTCTTCCTTGTCCAACATCTACTTCTAGGCATGCAATAGTTTAATGACTGTTCACAATCATAGATGGTGTTAGAGATGATATATTTGTATGTGAACCTCTCCTTCTTTATCACTTCCTATTAATTGCAACAATGACCAAGTCCTACCGTCAACAAGTTTCAATCCTCATTCTTTTTATATGTGAAGCCATCACTTCCCATAAGATCATTACATGATCTTTCATGCTTTTGTTCTATTCTCAGTCTTTTGATCATGGCAAGAGGCAAAGCCCTTCAACTAAGACACTCTTTATTATATGGCTCACGAGCTCGAATACATCGAGGGTGACACAAAGCAAAACTCAAGACTAAAACACTAAGACTTTAAACTACTAGAGAAAAAGAAAACTGAAAAGGAAAAAACTAAAACAAAGGTAAAGGCAAAAGATGTGATGGTGATACGATACCTGGGCAACTCCCCCAAGCTTGGCACAAGCCAAGGGGATTGCCCATACCAATGCTCAGTTATCTTCCTTTGTTGGTGAAGGTGGAGGAGTTGTTGCAATCTTTGACTCCAAGAGGGCCATTAATCTTTGATTTATACCTTGGTGATCTGCGATATGTTTTTCCAACAAAACAACTTCATGAGTGAGACAAGTATTGCGAGCATGAGTTGTTTGACAAAACCTCAAGAGTTCAATCAAAGATGGAGACAGTAGGTGGAGGTAGGGTTGGAGGAAATCCACTTCTTCAACTTCTTCCTTGTTGAGCACATATTGCACTTCGTCCCATGCCTGATCCTTCTCCTTAGCTTTTCCCTTGGTTTCTTTAGGTAGCCTCTCCTTAGCCTCCATGACCTCCATCATTTTCAGATCAGCATGAACTTCTCCATAGATTTGGCGGAGGTTGTTCTCCCCCACCGATTCTTGGGACGACATCTTGACCTAGATCTGCGGCAGAAAACATGCTCGAAACAAAAAACAAAGGAAATCTGCGTGATGCAGGGGTGAGACCAAACGGGAGTATATATAATGATTTTTGTCCGACCAGAAGGAGTACCCCGCACGAAAACGGAGTCCGGGAGGCGCACGAGGTGGCCACAAGCCCTCACGGCGCGGCCAAGGGGTGGGCCCGCGCCATGCAGGCTTGTCGCCTCCTCGCGCACTTTCCGGACTACTTCCAATTTTTGTATTTTTTTAAATATTCCAAAACAGAGAAAATTTCCTACTGGAAAAGTTCTGGACTCTGTTTTCTTATCGAATCACATACCTCTTCGTTTCCGGAGTATGAAACAGGTTGATAAATGTCCCTTAGGTATTCTTCCGGAGTTATGGTATTGATGATATTGCTTTCAACATTTATGGGAGTACCTGAGATATATTGCTTGATTCTCTGCCCATTTACAACTCTCGGACAATTACCTTCCGTGTTGTTGATCTTGATAGCACCGGAACGATATACTTCCTCAATAACATAGGGACCTTCCCATTTAGAGAGAAGCTTGCCTTCAAAGAATCTTAAACGAGAGTTATATAGCAAGACATAATCACCTACATTGAACTCACGCTTTTGTATCCTCTTATCATGCCACCTCTTAACCTTCTCTTTGAACAGCTTGGCATTCTCATATGCCTGAGTTCTCCACTCATCAAGCGAGCTAATATCAAATAACCTCTTCTCACCGGCAAGTTTGAAATCAAAGTTGAGCTCTTTGATTGCCCAATAATCTTTCTGCTCTAGCTCAAGAGGAAAGTGACATGCTTGCCCATACACCATTTTGTACGGATACATGCCCATGGGATTCTTATAGGCAGTTCTATAAGCCCACAGTGCATCATCGAGCTTCTTAGACCAATTCTTTCTAGACCTGTTGACAGTCTTTTGCAGAATCAGTTTAATCTCTCTGTTGCTTAGCTCTACTTGACCACTGGACTGAGGGTGATAGGGAGACACAATTCTATGGTTGACATCGTACTTAGCAAGCATTTTACGGAAACCACCATGAATGAAGTGTGAACCACCGTCGGTCATTAGATATCTAGGGACTCCAAATATAGGGAAGATAACTTCTTTCAGCATCCTCATAGAGGTGTTGTGATCAGCACTACTAGTGGGGATAACTTCTACCCACTTAGCGACATAATCAACAACAACTAGGATATGAGTATACCCGTTGGATTTTGGAAAAGGTCCCATATAATCAAAGCCCCAAACACCAAATGGTTCAATAACAAGTGAATAGTTCATAGGCATTTCCTGACATTTACCGATATTACCTACTCTTTGACATTCGTCACAAGACAAGACAAACTTACGGACATCCTTAAAGAGAGCGGGCCAATAGAAACATGATTGCAATACCTTGTGTGCAGTTCTATCTCCCGCATGGTGTCCTCCGTAGACCTCGGAGTGACACTTCTGTAGGATATGTCCCTGTTCATGTTCAGGTACACAATGTCTAATAACACCATCTACTCCTTCCTTATAAAGGTGAGGATCATCCCAAGAGTAATGTCTCAAGTCAAAGAAGAATTTCTTCTTTTGCTGGTATGTGAAACTAGGTGGTATGTATTTGGCAACGATATAGTTTGCATAATCAGCATACCACGATGCACTACGTGAAACATTGATGACACTCAATTGCTCATCAGGAAAGCTATCATCAATAGGTTGTGGGTGATCAAGAACGTTCTCCAACCTAGACAAGTTATCTGCTACGGGGTTATCAGCACCCTTTCTGTCGACAACGTGCAAATCAAATTCTTGTAGCAAGAGAACCCATCTTATAAGTCTAGGTTTAGCGTCTTTCTTCTCCATGAGGTACTTAATAGCAGCATGATCAGTGTGAATAGTGACTTTGGAATCAACTATGTAAGACCTGAACTTTTTACATGCAAACACGTCTGCTAAAAATTCCTTCTTTGTAGTGGCATAGTTTCTTTGGGCACTGTCTAGAGTTTTACTAGCATAGTGGAAAACATTCAACTTCTTACCGACTCTTTGCCCTAGAACAACACCAACAACATAATCGCTAGCGTCACACATGATCTCAAAAGGCAAGTTCCAATCAGGTGGTTGATCAATAGGTGCAGTTATCAAAGCCTTCTTAAGGATTTCGAAGGCTTCCTCACAATCATCGTCAAAGACAAAAGGAATATCCTTTTGCAAGAGATTGGTAAGAGGCCTAGAAATCTTAGAGAAGTCTTTAATGAACCTTCTAGAGAAACCAGCATGACCAAGGAAATTCTTATCCCTTTGATATCTATGGGGTATGGCATTTTCTCGATTGCATCAACCATAGCCTTATCGACTTCAATACCTCTTTCAGAAATTTTACGACCTAAGACGATGCCTTCATTAACCATAAAGTGGCACTTCTCCCAATTCAAGACAAGATTGGTATCTTTACATCTTTGCAAGACTCGATCAAGGTTGCTGCGGCATTCGTCAAAAGAAGACCCGTAAACGGAGAAGTCATCCATGAAAACCTCGACAATCTTTTCACAAAAGTCAGAGAATATAGCCATCATACATCTTTGAAATGTGGCAGGTGCATTACATAAGCCAAAATGCATACGTCTATAAGCAAAGGTACCTAAAGGGCAGGTGAAAGTGGTCTTCTCCTGATCAAATTGTGCAACTGTTATTTGGGAGAAACCAGAATATCTGTCTAGAAAGCAGAAGTGTGTGTGTTTGGACACCCTTTCTAGCATTTGGTCGATAAAAGGCAAAGGGTAACGATCTTTCCTAGTGGCTTTATTCAATTTCCTAAAATCGATCACCATCCTATAGCTAGTAATAATCTTCTGTGGGATCAATTCATCCTTATCATTAGGGACAATGGTAATGCCTCCCTTCTTAGGAACACAATGCACCAGACTCACCCAATCGCTATGAGCAACAGGATAGATAATACCCGCTTCCAGGAGCTTTAGTATTTCTTTTCTCACTACTTCTTTCATCTTAGGATTTAATCTCCTTTGATGATCAGCAACTAGTTTGAAGTCAGGATCAGTTTTAATCTTGTGCTGGCATAGGGTAGGACTAATGCCCTTAAGATCATCAAGAGTATATCCAATAGCAGCACGGTGCTTCCTCAGAGTTTTTAGTAACTTCTTTTCTTCATGCTCTGAGAGGCTATCACTAATAATAACATGATATATCTCCTTTTCATCAAGATAGGCATACTTCAGAGTATCAGGCAACTGATTAAGCTCGAACACAGGATCACCCTTTGGTGGGGGTGGATCCCCAAGCAGTTCAACAGGTAGATTATTCTTAAGGATAGAATATTGTTCTAAAACCACTCTATGTTCTCATCCCTTTTGTAGCGACCCGACTCAAAACGAGTCAAGCGTATGTGTATCTGTGCCATCCCTGGATCAGTATGCTAGCACACACAGTACATCAATGTATATATCAAAGTGCAATCACATGTAATAATGTAAAACAGATATATACCTTAAAAATCTCAGCGGAAACAGTCAAGGGAGTGGAGTCCCAATAAACACCAACGACAAGTTGAGTGCAGACTGTAACCCTGAATCGTACTCTTACTCGTCGAAGAAAGTATCTGCAACATAAGACGTTGCAGCCGTGTAGGTCAGCATATTGAATATGCCGGCAAGTCACAAAAGAGAGGGGTAAAAATAACATCTATACTCTATGCATATATGGCAGGTGGGGCTGTAATTTTTTAGCAGAAAGCAAAGTTTTCTCCTACAACAAGAGAGGGGCTAAAAGCAAAAATATTACTACGTTGTTGGTTGTTAATGAGATGGTTCCACCAACCAGTTCTCATACCCAAGTTATCAATATTACCCACATCAAATATATATAATGGTGTTGAGAATTCCTGATAGTTTCAGTTCCTTTGGCTCAAGGTGTCCATGACCGTGGACACGGCTAATCGATTAGGTTTGAGTACTTTGCAGAGTTTTGCACATGTTCCCCACAAGATTTGATCGCCTCTGTGTATGTCCTCGCACTTCCGGGTGTTTGACGACCGGATGATCAAAACATGGTCTTTCAACGGGTTCCTCTGATCCTCTTACTGTGCCTATCCAATCCCACCGTTCTTCTACATCTTGTAGCACCGTCTGTCGAGAGTCACCACGTTGTCCAACCAACATAGAGCCCATAATGACTTGTGGCTGTGCAGGTAAGACTTGGGTCTTGAAAATATCCGTCCGTCTCTTTGAGCCTGGGTGAAGCTTTCCGCAAGATGTCATGGCGCTTCCCCATGCATCCCGGGTCGTCCACTGGTTTCTCCAAGGAGCCCATCTAAACCGTCCTTCACCCAGAGGTATATTTTGTTCTGAGGTCTTGCAAGTCTTGGAGTCTTCAGCTCTTGATTATTAAGTTCTCACAACACTCATGGTAAACACTCAACTAATCCGCGTCTACTAGGAGCATAGCATAATAACGTCCCGGCCAAAGTAACAAGGGGGTTGGGTGCCTACCACACGATACTACATCAAGATCCAAAATTTCCAAGTACCTACTTTGCATGCAATTGGGTGAGGAAAGGTAGAACTACAATGCATATAAAACATAGGTAAAATATGATCAACGTGACTTGCGTGGTGAGGTTGATGAAGAAGAATTATCGTTCTCGAGAAATAACTTGATAGAACTATTCGTCACTCTCTGATGAAATCTATATAAGCAAAGATAGTATTCACATAAGCCCTCATGCTAGCAATCATTCTAGAAATAAAATAACAAACAACAATAAAAGTTGATGCAATCAAAATCAACAAGAGAGAGCGAATAAGAATCCAAATGAAACTTCAAAGAAAACTAGGGAGTCTTCTAGTACATCAAACACTAAATAGTTTTTGTTCTAACTAAAAACTAAAACACTAAAATAGTAAAATAACAGAGAATAAAATATAAATTTAACTAAAATAAAATAAAGTATTTTTCATAAAACAATTTGAAAGTATTTTCAAATGGGAGTTAAACTAGTAGGGAAATCAATTGCAAGTTATTAAAGAACTATAATTGATTTCATGATAACAAATAAAAATAAAATTTTGTTTTTGTTGAAAACCTACTGTTGTCTAACAGAAAACAAAATATAAACTTTCTCAAATGTAAAAGGAACTAATTTAAAAACAAATATAGAAAAAGAAATAGCTATAATCTTAAAAGAACTAAAACTGAATCTATTTTGGTAAAAACCACAAGTAAAAATATTTCAAAAAAATTGAAACTTAAACTACAGAAATAAATGATCAATAGGAAACAGTAGCCAAAAGAATTAATTTAAAAGCTATTTTTAAACTCCCAGAATAAGCAAAACAAAGTTTTAACTAAATCTATTCTAATTCAAATTATGAAATTTCAAACATAGTCAAATAATAGGTTTTCAGGAACTACAAGAAAATTGTGATCTACTGCAAAAAGAATCAACTTCATTGGACTTCTATATTAAAAGATATAAGGAAAACAAAAAACAAAACTGTTTCTGTTTTGAAAACAGAAAACTGAATAAAAAAATACCTGTGTGCTAGACGGAAGATAACGCAGGGAGGGTTGAAGGGCGGCGAGGAGAGGCTGCTCCGGCGAGGGGGGTCGCCGGCGGGGAGGGGGAACGGCGGAGGAGGTCCTAGCGCTATGGAGAGGAGTGTTAGGGGCGCCTGGAGGCGACGGCGTGGTATCCTGCCGATGTGGGCGTGCCCCTGGTGAGCTTCTAGAGACAAGGAAAGGGGAGATGGTGGCGAGGTGGCTACGGGTAGGGACGAGGCGAGTTGATGGGGAAAATGGAACGAGGAGGAGGAGGGGGTTCTTATAGGGGGCTCGGGAGGCGCCGAGAAGGAAGGGAGAGGGAGATCGGAAAGGTGGAGGTTCTGTGTCTCCATTGCTATGGAAGTTCCTCGGAGAGAGGGAGAACGTGAGGAAGAAGAAGGTCCTGTTGGGCCAGATTTGGAAAGGCTTTAATGGGCCAGGGCAAAGTTTCCAATAAATTGCGATTTCTTTCCTATTTTCAAAAACCGGAAAGTAAACTATTAAAAAGGAAACCAAATAAATTTGGAATATAGAGTTTCTATATACTAAAATTATCAGAAAAATAAAATCTAAATGATGGACATTTTTCCACGGACAAAATAAAAACTTAAAAAAAAGTTTTTTCAGAAAATCCATAAATGCTTTATTTCTTTTTGCAAATATTTTCTCAAATAAATTTTGGTTTTCTTGGCTCAAATATATTTTAATGAATGTCCCTGGTTTTGGAGGGTCATGTTCCTCCTCTCTTTTTCTTGATTGACAAGATATGGTTCCCGGCATTCCGTGAGTGAGGAAGAAACAAAATGCAAAGCGAAAATCGAAAGGAATTCCAATGCCGCCTTGATTCAAATTCTTTATAGTTGAAGAAGTCATGCTATTTCCTCTCGCTGATTTTAAAAATAGATGAATTTGAATTCGCAGGAAAAGGGAAAGTTTCAATCTCTCAAACAAACAAACAATCAATCTAATAATTATATTAACAATCAAAAAATTGGGATGTTACAAACCTACCACACTCAAAATGAATCTCGTCCTCGACACTCGAAGAGGCTAGAAAGAAGGTTTAGGGTTTGGGGCTCTTCTAACAAATCCAACCTCCGGCAAGGTGAGATGCGACCACACTTAAAATGAATCTCGTCCTCGAGATTCGAAGAGGCTAGAAACAAGGGTTAGGGTTTGGGGGTCTTCTAACAAATCCAACCTCCGGCAAGGTGGGATGCTACCACACTTAAAAAGAGAGTTATCGGTCCCTCAAAATTTTAACAATCCTCTGGGGTCTTGGCATCTGGCTCGTCACATTCTTCATCGTAACTCCTTTGGTGATGATCTTCCATTATACTCATAATGTTTCCCTCAGAATCCGATGTCTTACATGGATTTAAGCTTCTTCCGGCACTGGGTCTTCTTAAGTGACAAGTCTCATGATCATTCTAAATAACATAGCGATGATTCTCATGGTGGTCTACCATTTGTGGTTATCCTGCAGAGAGAGAGGTCTTGTCTTCATCCTCACCGTAAAATTTCCTACGCGGGACAACAAGTGCCATGTACATGGGCTTTCATTATACCATTATAAGGCTTAAACAAAAGCTTCAAAGAGCGTCATCTCTCGGATTTACCATTCCGAATAGCAAGAGAATAATAAGAGTAAGTCGTCATGGTGGCCAAGCCATGTCGCACTATTATCATTACCTTGTATAAGGCTTAGTGAATCTCGTATTCTAACACTTGGGCATCCTCACAAGCATTGCAGAATTTCTCTTATCCACGAACGAAGTTCGGATAATCCATTGGGTCTACAAGCTAAACAAAACATCTATCGTATCTTCAGAACTCTCGGTGTTACGCATGCTCCTAAGAAAACGCTTGCTGATCCATCATAGTTTCTTCCAATTTTCTTTCTTCATAAAGGTAGGGATTGATCCTTATTAGTCCCGGGGTCTGTGGGTTGTAGGCCCACTTTAACTCATACTTCAAATTATTCTGCCTTTAAATCCTATAGTGTTTCATTCCATCATACTCTTGGGGTAACCATCATATAATAAAAATCTTGAGACTTATTTTTGGTACACACTCCACTCCGTGGGATACCCTTTTTCCATGGGTGTGTTTACCAAAAAAAAGGTATTGCTTCATCCATAAATCATATTCATTTCATATTCAATCCGTTAATACATCCTTAATTTCTTCTGAAAACTCCAAATTCAAAAGTACTTTATTACAAATGCTGCCATCCACATTGTTCGGTATGGTCAAGCATTTCTGCCAACTTTATTCATCTGTCTCCCTTGGAGATACTTTAGTTCCACTGGAACTTTCCAATGCGTTCCTTGAAATCATCCATCTTTTGCTTTCTCATGGTGGCCATGAGCTTCATTTCCATCATCTCCTCATGCACTTCACTCAGGTATTCCTGGGTATGACGGAGTCTTGCTTCAAGTATTTCTCCAATCTGACGTATGGCTTCCATGGCAACTTCACCAACAACATCAAAGAAGGTTGCTCGTGGTTCAGGTGAAATGAAAAAGTATTGCCCCATAGTCTTTGGACAAACTCCTTTCACAGGGTGGAGGTGTACTTCCACATACCAAAATTCCACTCCACTTTCCATGAATAGGTAGCCTTTGTAGACTGCATCTCCTTCAAGATGAATGTGCTTCATCATGTCCTTCGGGATTTTTGGGTAACCATGATCACTAGTCACGATCATGATCGTTTCTGGGCCCTTAAGGAATGACTCGTAGAGGGTTGTCATTTGCAGGAGTCAGAAGATAGGTATTCAGCGGAATGTATGTGTCTCCTTGGTAAGCATGGTACATTCCTACTCATTGGATCCTGTGGGTTTACCGATTACTACCACACTTCAAATGGATTATACTCATGCCTGCATAGACCATATTTTCTCATATCCTCATAAATGTTCAGAAATCTTTGCTTGTAGAGGAATCAACACATACATTTTCAACACAGGAAATCAAGACACAACAATTTTATTGATTCATGAGTTATTACAATCTCAAAGACTTATGTTACAAAAATTCAACTCCATAATCTCATGAAAAACAAGAGTGCTTCAGGTTACACTTATTGGCACTGTCAAAACTTAACTACTCCATTTTAGCTTTCTTCCCATGTGGACAATCACTAGCATAATGTCCTGCTTCCTTGCAACGAAAGCAAATGAGTTCGGACAAGTCTCGAGGCTTCTTAGTGTTTGCTTTTGTTCCTTGGGTTTCCTGGTTCCTTCCTGGGCACATATTGATGTAGTGGCCCAACTCCTTACACTTGAAACATCTTATATGACTCAGGTCCTTATGTCCAGGAATTTGACTCTGGCTGGTGTATTTTCTCTTCTTTCCGGACTCCTTCATTTTGGCCAGTTCTTCTTTTTCAAGTAGATCAAACTCTACTTTTTCCGTCGGGAAGTTTCCCAGATATCATTGGCTTTTCTTCATGCAATCCTGTGAAAAATGTCCTTCCTCTCCACATGAGTAACATGCATTGGAGAAAAATCTGGTTAGGCTCTGTCCATCAGGGTCTCCAATATTTTCCGTGATCACGTGTTCTTCTAAAATCTTCTTCGTGAGTGTTTCCTCCATTGCTTCTTTCTGCTTCTTGACAACTTGTTGCACCTTGGGGTAAATGTAACATTGAGCTGGGTAGTGGGTGGTTCCTTCACACAAGAAACAAGTCACCTGACTAGTTGGGCATTCCTCCGCTGGGTGATTCTCTTTATAATGAGTGCATCCATCCTTGTGCTCCTCCTGGGTGTGTCCTATTTCTCCCTAGATCTTGCATGCACAAGTCTTCTTCTTCGGATTATCATAGCACTTCTGAGTAAGACGGGATCTTAACAAAGTCTTCTTGAATTCGTCCCAAGTTTCTGCTCCACTAAATCCTTGTATGGCATGATGCATTTTCCACCAGATTGCAGCACTTCGTGTAAAGTACTGAAGAGCGTGTGCCACTTCATATTTCCTTGAAATCAAATTGTTCTTGAAGTGGTTATCCATGCTCTAAATCCATATATCAGCCTCCAGCTGGGTCATTGGTCCAGAGATTACAAGTCCAACTTCATACTCCATGTGGTAGGGTTGAGGTTTTGGGGATGATATGGGTAAGAGAGAGAGGGAGATACGCACAATACAAACAATATTTTTGAGAATAGGTTTTATTTGTGGCTGTCGAAAAACACACACCAATGACGGCTCACAAATCATCGTATCTAACATGGGTAAATAAGAGGGGTTTGGACTTCTAATGGTCATATAAATATTCGAACGCTTCAGGGTCTTTGAATTCTTCGGTTCTTGAGAGTCTTCAATTGGCGCAGCTTCAATTCTTCAAATGCATGATGAAATCCTCTTTACTTTGAAGTGGGACTCAGTTGATCCTGCATGTCGTCAAAGGGGTAAGGGTATTGTCTAACTATTTGAGGTGAGAGAGAACATTTGATGAAATCAGAAAGGATGAGAAGTAAAGGATGTTCTTGAAAATAAAATTTTAGAGAGATCCTATCCTAAGAAATTTCCAGTTTCTAGGGTCACGTCCTACAGTCAACATGTGCTCTGATACCATATATGTAGCGACCCGACTCAAAACGAGTCAAGCCTCTGGGTATCTGTGCCATCCCTGGATCAGTATGCTAGCACACACAGTACATCAATGTATATATCAAAATGCAATCACATGTAATAACATAAAACTGATATATACCTTAAAAATCTCAGCGGAAACAATCAAGGGAGTGGAGTCCCAATAAACACCAACGGCAAGTTGAGTGCAGACCGTAACCCTAAATCGTACTCTTACTCGTCGAAGAAAGTATCTGCAACATAAGACGTTGCAGCCGTGTAGGTCAGCATATTGAATATGCCGGCAAGTCACAAAAGAGAGGGGTAAAAATAACATCTATACTATATGCATATATGGCAGGTGGGGGTGTAAGTTTTTAGCGGAAAACAAAGTTTTCTCCTACAACAAGAGAGGGGCTGAAAGCAAAAATATTACTACGTTGTTTGTTGTTAATGATATGGTTCCGCCAACCAGTTCTCATACCCAAGTTATCAATATTACCCACATCAAATATATATAATGGTGTTGAGAATTCTTGATAGTTTCAGTTCCTTTGGCTCAAGTTGTCCATGACCGTGGACACGGCTAATCGATTAGGTTTGAGTACTCTGCAGAGTTTTGCACACGTTCCCCACAATATTTGATCACCTCCATGTATGTCCTCGCACTTCCGGGTGTTTGAAGACCGGATGATCAAAACATGGTCTTTCAATGGGTTCCCCTGATCCTCTGTCGGTGCCCATCCAATCCTACCGTACTTCTACATCTCGTAGCACCGCCTATCCAGAGTCACCACATTGTCCAACCAAGCTAGAGCCCATAATGACTTGTGGCTGTGCAGGTAAGCCTTGGGTCTTGAAAATATCCGTCCGTCTCTTTGAGCCTGGGTGAAGCTTTCGACAAGATGTCATGGCACTTCCCCATGCATTCCGGGTCATCCATTGGTTTCTCCAGGGAGCCCATCTAAACCGTCCTTCACCCAGAGGTATATTTCATTATGAGGTCTTGCAAGTCTTGGAGTCTTCAGGTATTGATTATTAAGTTTTCACAACACTCATGCTAAACACTCAACTAATCCGCGTCTACTAGGAGCATAGCATAATAACGTCCCGGCCAAAGTAACAAGGGGGTTGGGTGCCTACCACATGATACTACATCAAGATCCAAAATTTCCAAGTACCTACTTTGCATGCAATTGGCTGAGAAAAGGTAGAACTACAATGCATATAAAACATACGTAAAATATGATCAACGTGACTTGCCTGGTGAGGTTGATGAAGAAGAATTATCGTTCTCGAGAAATAACATGATAGAACTATTCGTAACTCTTCGATGAAATATATATAAGCAAACATAGTATTCACATAAGCGCTCACACTAGCAATTATTCTAGCAATCAAATAACAAACAACAATAAAAGTTGATGCAATCAAAATCAATAAGAGAGAGCGAATAAGAATCCAAAGGAAACTTCAAAGAAAACTAGGGAGTCTTCTACTACATCAAACACTAAATAGTTTTTGTTCTAACTGAAAAATAAAACACTAAAATATTAAAATAACGAAGAATAAAATATAAATTTAAGTAAGATAAAATAAAGTATTTTTCATAAAACAATTCGAAAGTATTTTCAAATGGGAGTTAAACTAGTAGGGAAATCAATAGCAAGTTATTAGAGAACTAGAATTGATTTCATGATAACAAATAAAAATAAAATTTTGTTTTTGTTGAAAACCTACTGTTATCTAACAGAAAACAAAATATAAACTTTCTCAAATATGAAAGGAACTAATTTAAAAACAAATATAGAAAAAGAAATAGTTATAATCCTAAAAGAACTAAAACATAATCTGTTTTGGTAAAAACCCCAAGTAAAAATATTTTAAAAAATTGAAACTTAAACTACTAAAATATATGATCAATAGGAAACAGTAGCAAAAAGAATTAATTTAAAAGCTATTTTTAAACTCCCAGAATAAGCAAAAAAAAGTTTAAACTAAATCTGTTCTAATTAAAATTTTGGAATTTCAAACATAGGCAAATAATATGTTTTCGGAAACTAAAAGAAAATTGTGATCTACTGCAAAAAGAGCCAACTTCATTGGACTTCTAGATTAAAAAATATAAGGAAAACAAAAACAAAACTATTTCTGTTTTGAAAACAGAGCACTGAATAAAAAAATACATGTGTGCTACAGGGAAGATAACGCAGGGAGGGTTCAACGACGGCGAGGCGAGGAGAGGCTGCTCCGGCGAGGGGGGGTCGCCGGCGGGGAGTGGGAACGGCAGAGGAGGTCCTGGCGCTGTGGAGAGGAGCGTTAGGGGCTCCTGGAGGCGAGGGGGTGGTGTCCTGGCGATGTGGGCGTGCTCCTGGTGAGCTTCTGTAGACAGGGAAAGGGGAGATGGTGGCGAGGTGGCTATGGGTAGGGAGGAAGCGAGTTGATGGGGGGAAATGGAACGAGGAGGAGGAGGGGGTTCTTATCGGGGGCTCGGGAGGCGCTGGGAAGGAAGGGAGAGGGAGATCGGGAAGGTGGAGGTTCTGTGTCTCCATTGCTATGGAAGTTCCTCGGAGACAGGGAGTACGTGAGGAAGAAGAAGGTCCTGTTGGGCCAGATTTGGAAAGGCTTTAATGGGCTAGGGCAAAGTTTCCAATAAATTGCGATTTCTTTCCTATTATCAAAAACCGGAAAGTAAACTATTAAAAAGGAAACCCAATAAATTCGGAATATAGAGTTTCTATATACTAAAATTATCAGAAAATCCATAAATGCTTTTTCCACGGACATTTTTTCCACGGACAAAATAAAAACTTAAAAAAAATGTTTTTTCACAAAATCCATAAATGCTTTATTTGTTTTTGCAAATATTTTCTCAAATAAATTTTGGTTTTCTTGGCTCAAAAATATTTCAATGAATGTTCCTGGTTTTGGAGGGTCATGTTCCTCCTCTCTTTTTCTTGCTTGACAAGATATGGTTCCCAGCATTCCGTGAGTGAGGAAGAAACAAAATGCAAAGCAAAAATCGAAAGGAATTCCAATGCCGCCTTGATTCAAATTATTTATAGTTGAAGAAGTCATGCTATCTCCTCTCGCTGATTTTAAAAATAGATAAATTTGAATTCACAGGAAAAGGGAAAGTCATTTTATTCCCTCTTATTCAAAAGTTTTTCTTTAAAGTTTCAAACTTCACTCAAGCTTCAATCACTCAAACAAACAAACAATCAATCTAATAATTATATTAACATTCAAAAATTTGGGATGTTACAAACCTACCACAATTAAAATGAATCTCCTCCTCGAGATTCGAAGAGGCTAGAAAGAAGGGTTAGGGTTTGGGGGTCTTCTAACGAATCCAACCTCCGGCAAGGTGGGATGCTACCACACTTAAAATGAATCTCGTCCTCGAGATTCGAAGAGGCTAGAAAGAAGGGTTAGGATTTGGGGGTCTTCTAACAAATCCAACCTCCGTCAATGTGGGATGCTACCACACTTAAACTGAGAGTTATCGGTCCCTCAAAATTTTAACAATCCTCTCGGGTCTTGGCATTTGGCTCGTCACATTCTTCATCGTAACTCCTTTGGTGATGATATTCCATTATACTCATAATGTTCCCCTCAGAATCCGATGTCTTACGCGGATTTAAGCTTCTTCCGGCACTGGGTCTTCTTAAGTGACAAGTCTCGTGATCATTCTAAATAACATAGCGATGATTCTCACGGTGGTCTATGCTAGTGCAACAAAAGACTTTCCAATGGCGCAAAAAATAGGCACGTTGACGGGAGAATACTTGGCTTGATCCTTCTGCTGCGGCTACGCCTTAAGGGACTTCCTAGGCAAGTATGCAAAGGATTTCCCCCGTGGCCTTGGAGCCTTGCCTTGGTGTTCCCTCGAAGTGGAAAGGGTGATGTAGCGTAGCGGTGGTAAGTATTTCCCTCAGTTTGAGAACCAACGTATCGATCCATTGGAGAAGTATCAAAAGAGCCTGCACAAACACAAAAAGCTTGCTCCCAACACTATGAAGGGGTTGTCAATCCCTTATAGATTGTTTGCCAAGTGAGAACTGAAAGCAACAAAGTAACAAAGCAAAGTAAAAGCAGAGGTGTAAACGATGGATGTGAATAGACCCGGGGGCCGTAGTGTTTACAAGTGGCTTCTCTCATGAAAGCAAGTAGACGGTGGGTGAACTAATTATTGTCGAGCAATTCATAGAACGGCGCAAAGTCGTGACGATATCTATGGCAATGATTATATCTATAGGCATCACGTCCAAAACAAGTAGACCGAAACTTTCTGCATCTACTACTATTACTCCACACGTCGACCGCTATCCACCATGCATCTAGTGTATTTTGTCCAAAAGAACAGAGTAACGCCTTAAGCAAGATGACATGATGTAGAGGGATAATCTCAAACCAATGATGAAAACCCCATCTTTTTACCCTTGATGGCAACTACTTGATGTGTGCCTTGCTTCCCCTACTGTCACTGGGAAAGGTCACCACATGGTAGAACCCAAAACCAAGCACTTCTCCCATTGCAAGAATCATAGATCTAGTTGGCCAAACAAAACCCAAGACTCAGAGAGACTTACAAGGATATCAAATCATGCATATAAGAAATCAGCAAAGACTCAAATATATATCATAGATAATCTGATCACAAATCCACAATTCATCGGATTTCGACAAACACACCGCCAAAGAAGATTACATCGGATAGATCTCCATGAAGATCATGGAGAACTTTGTATTGAAGAGCCAAGAGAGAGAAGAAGCCATCTAGCTACTAACTACGGACCCGTAGGTCTGAAGTGAACTACTCACGAGTCATTGGAGGGGCGATGATGATGATGAAGAAGCCCTCCAACTCCAAAGTCCCCTCCGGCAGGGCGCCTGGAAGGGTCTCCAGATGAGATCTCGCGGAAACGGAAGCTTGCGGCGGCGGAAAAGTATTTTCGAGGCTCCCCTGATTTTTTGCTGAATTTTTGGGAATATAAAGGCCAAGGATCTAGGCCAGGGGCGGCCAGGGAGGCCACAAGCCCTGACACCGCCGCCTCACCCTAGTGGCGGAGTGGGAGCTTGTGGGCTCCCTGGGGCCCACCTGGCTTGGCCCAGAGGCCCCCTGATCTTCTTCCGTTCAGGAAAAGATCATTTTGGGGTTTTTATTCCGTTTGAACTCCATTCCAAAATCAGATCTGAAAAGAGTCAAAAACACAGAAAAAACAGGAACTCGCACTTGGCAGTGAATTAATAAGTTAGTCCCCAAAAAGAAATAAAAGGTACATAAAACATCCAAAGATGACAAGATAACAGCGTGAAGCCATCAAAAATTATAGATACGTTTGAGACGTGTCAAGCATCCCCAAGCTTAACTCCTGCTTGTCCTCGAGTAGGGAAGTGATAAAGAATGAATTTTTCATGCTTTCATGCTACCTAGCATAGGTGTCCTTTGTAATTCCTCTTATGTGACGTGAATGTTCAGATCCATTAGATTCAAAACAATAGTTTTCTATTGACGTGAAAACAATAATAATTCAAGCAAACTAGCAAGGTAATCATGAACTTTCAAAATAACAAGGCCAAAAGAAAGTTATCCCTACAAAAGCATATAGTCTGGCTATGCTCTATCATCATTGCACAATGAATTTAAATCATGCACAACCCCGGTATTGGCCAAGTAATTGTTTCACACCTTTACTTTATCAAACCTTTTCAACTCTCACGCAATACATGAGCGTGAGCCATGGTTATAGCACTATAGATGGTGTGGAATGTGGTGGAGGTTGCAAGACAAAAAGGAGAAGATAGTCACATTAACTAGGCATATCAATGAGATGTGGAGATGCTCATCAATAGATATCAATGTGAATGAGTAGGGATTGCCATACAAATGATGCACTAGAGCTACGAGTATGTGAAAGCTCTTAAAGAAAACTAGTGGGTGTGCATCCAACTTGCTTGCTCACGAAGACCTAAGGCAATTTTGAGGAAGCCTATCATTGGAATATACAAGCCAAGTTGTATAATGAAAATTTCCCACTAGCTATATGGTGGTGACAAAATGAGACACTCTCAATCATGAAGATCATGGTGCTTAATATGCACAAGTGTGGAAAACGTGGTAGCATTGTCCCTTCTCTCTTTTTCTCTCATTTTTTTTATTATTTTGGTGGGCTCTTTGGCCTCTTTTTTATTTTTATTTTCCTGGGCTTCTTTGGCCTCTTTTATTTCCTCACATGGGACAATGCTCCATTAGTGATGATCATCACACTTTCAACTCAAAACTTAGAGCAACTATGACTCTATATGGAATGCCTTCGGTAGTGTACCGTGGCAATGATCTAGCATGGCATAGACATCAATGGAAACATCATGCTAGCTATCTTACGATCATGCAATGGCAATGTAGACGTGGTGGCACATGTCATGGTGGTAGTTGCATGGCAATATATCTCGGAATGACTTTGAAAAAGCCATAGTAGGTAGGTATGGTGGCTGTTTTGAGGGAGGCTAATGGTGGGTTTTGTGCACCGATGAATATTGCACGGCACTAAGAAGATAGTGACGGTGGTAGGAGAAAGTGCATCGAAACCATGGACTCAGCATTAGTCATGAAGAACTCATATACTTGTTGCAAATTTTTTATTAGTAATCGAAACAAAGCATTTAACGCATACTCCTAGGGGAAGGGTTGGTAGGTATAAACCATCGCGATCCCGACCGCCACGCAAAGGATGACAATCAATATACTAATCATGGTCAGATTTCATCACATAGCGGTTCACCATACGTGCATGCTACGGGAATCACTAACTTCAACACAAGTATTTCTAGATCCACAACAGCTTACTAGCATGACTTCAATATTACCATAACCACAACTCAAAACTAATTGAGATGAATCAAACTTCTCTAACTATTCAATGCACATGAAGGTGGAAGTTTTCGTATCCCTTTGGATAACTACCCCTTTTGAGACTACTTTCAAATCAAAGATCAACTACCAAGCCACGCACCGCTGCGCTCTAGAAGATATAAGTGAAGCACACAGAGCAAAAGTATCTAGCTCAAAAGATATAAGTGAAGCACATGTTAGCTGAATTGTCTACCAAAAGATATAAGTGAAGCTCGACAAAATCACGGTGAGTGCATGTATCTCTCTCTAGGTGTGCAGCAAGAATGATTGTGACACAACAAAAAGAAAAGACTCCTACGATACAAGACACTCCAAGCAAAAACACATAACATGTGGTGAATAAAAATATAGCCCCAAGTAACGTTACCGATGGATTGAAGACGAGAGAGGGGATGTCTTCCCGGGGCATCCTCAAGCTCAGGCTTTTACGACATCCTTGAATCTCTTGGGGTGCCTTGGGCATCCCCAAGCTTGAGCTCATTCCACTCTTTATCTCTTTCTCCATAAGAACTTCACCAAAAACTTGAAAATTTCACAACACGAAACTTAAACAGAAACTCGTGATTACATTAGTATGAGAAAGCAAACCACCACTTCCTTAGGTACTGTAGCAAACTTAAATTCTACTTGTGCTGATATTGGGTTACTGTACTTTCAATCTTCCACGGCTAATACCCCCCGATACTATCCATAGTTTCATCAAAATAAACAACCAACACAACAAAAAACAGAATCTGTTAACAGAAGACCAGTCTGTAGCAATCTTTATATTTCGTATACCTCTGGTACTTCACAAATTCTTACAATTTACGACAGTCTGAAGAATTTTCGTACCAATCAGCAGCAAAAAGAATTAACTCAAAATCTCTTACAGAAAAAATGAAAATTATTTTCGTGAGCAGAAAGTTTCTGTCTTTTCCAGCATGACCAAATGATCATCCCCAAGACTAATCATAACGGTTTTGCTTGGCACAAACGCAAAAAGAAAACACAAAAAACACAATCATAACAGAATTATGAAAGTGTGGAAAACACAAAACAGAAAGAAAACGAATAGATTCATTGGGTTGCCTCCCAACAAACGCTTTTCTTTAACGCCCTTAGCTAGGCAAAAAGTGATGAAATCACGTATAGTCATCTGTGATCATTTATCATCTTAAGATTTTCATATTTATTGGATGACTCACCACTAGCTTTAGGAACGAAAACTGGCTTGACGGTCTTTTTGAGAGTAAGATTTGGAGTATTTTGCACAGCGGCAAAAGCGGAACCCAAGTTGGTTATGACATCTTCTAATTTGCCAATTCTAGAAGAATCATTAACTATAAATTCCTTCTCCTTTCAATTTTTCAAAAAGTTTCCCACTTTGGATCCGTACCGAGTAATTTGATTGTGGATCTTTCTATCCAAACCCTCAATAAGTTCAACTGTAGCAATTTTGTTTTCGATAGCGTCAAGCCTTTGCATCACGTGTTCCAAGGTGAAGATAGTTCCATTAACCATGAGCGGGGGTGAGCCTACCAAATTCATGATAGCTCTATAGGAGTCAACAGTATGGCTCCCTAAAAATTTCCCGCCTACAATGGTATAAAGGATATACCTATTCCAAGGAGAAATTCCAACATAGAAACTGCGAAGGAGGACGGTAGTGGATTGCTTACGATTAGATCTACTTTGAGCATTGTAAATCCTGTACCAAGCGTCCTTCAAATTTTCTTCCTCATTTTGCGTGAAATTGAGAACTTCATTTTCAGGGGTGTCGTTTGTAGTGGTGGGTCTAGCCATTGATGGACTATCTCACACACAAACGAGCAGGGAGAGAGAGAGAAACGGGCAAAAGAAAACGGCAAAAGAGAAAGGCAAATGGAAACGGCAAATGTGTAGTGGGGGAGAGGAAAACGAGAGGCAACTGGCAACAAAACTAAATGCAAGAAAAGAGTTTGTGAGACCTACTTGGATAGATCTTGATTTCTCCTCCCTGGCAACGTCGCCAAAAATACTTCTGCTACTGCAACAAAAGACCTTCCAGTGGCGCCAAAAATAGGCACGTTGACGGGAGAATACTTGGCTTGATCCTTCTGCTGCGGCTACGCCTTAAGGGACTTCCTAGGCAAGTATGCAAAGGATTTCCCCCGTGGCCTTGCAGCCTTGCGTTGGTGTTCCCTCGAAGCGGAAAGGGTGATGTAGCGTAGCGGTGGTAAGTATTTCCCTCAGTTTGAGAACCAACGTATCGATCCATTGGAGAAGTATCAAAAGAGCCTGCACAAACACAAAAAGCTTGCTCCCAACGCTATGAAGGGGTTGTCAATCCCTTATAGATTCTTTGCCAAGTGAGAACTGAAAGCAACAAAGTAACAAAGCAAAGTAAAAGCGGAGGTGTAAACGATGGATGTGAATAGACCCGGGGGCCGTAGTGTTTACTAGTGGCTTCTATCATGAAACCAAGTAGACGGTGGGTGCACAAATTAATGTCGAGCAATTGATAGAACCGCGCAAAGTCATGACGATATCTATGGCAATGATTATATCTATAGGCATCACATCCAAAACAAGTAGACCGAAACTTTCTGCATCTACTACTATTACTCGACACGTCGACCGCTATCCAGCATGCATCTAGTGTATTAAGTCCAAAAGAACAGAGTAATGCCTTAAGCAAGATGACATGATGTAGAGGGATAATCTCAAACCAATGATGAAAACCCCATCTTTTTACCCTTGATGGTAACTACTTGATGTGTGCCTTGCTGTCCCTACTGTCACTGGGAAAGGTCACCGCATGGTAGAACCCAAAACCAAGCACTTCTCCCATTGCAAGAATCATAGATCTAGTTGGCCAAACAAAACCCAAGACTCGGAGAGACTTACAAGGATATCAAATCATGCATATATATAAGAAATCAGTAAAGACTAAAATATATATTATAGATAATCTGATCACAAATCCACAATTCATCGGATCTCGACAAACACACCGCCAAAGAAGATTACATTAGATAGATCTCCATGAAGATCATGGAGAACTTTGTATTGAAGATCCAAGAGAGAGAAGAAGCCATATAGCTACTAACTACGGACCCATAGGTCTGAAGTGAACTACTCACGAGTCATTGGAGGGGCGATGATGATGATGAAGAAGCCCTCCAACTCCAAAGTCCCCTCCGACAGGGCGCCGGGAAGGGCCTCCAGATGAGATCTCGCGGAAACGGAAGCTTGCGGCGGCGAAAAAGTATTTTCGAGGCTCCCCTGATTTTTTGCTGAATTTTTGGGAATATATAGGCCAAGGATCTAGGTCACGGGGCGGCCAGAGAGGCCACAAGCCCTGACACCGCCGCCTCCCCCTTGTGGCGGAGTGGGAGCTTGTGGGCTCCCTGGAGCCCACCTGGCTTGGCCCAGAGGCCCCCTGATCTTCTTTCGTTCGGGAAAAAAATCATATTGGGGTTTTTATTCTGTTTGGACTCCGTTCCAAAATCAGATGTGAAAATAGTCAAAAATACAGAAAAAACAGGAACTGGCACTTGGCACTGAATTAATAAGTTAGTCCAAAAAAGATATAAAAGGTACCTAAAACATCCAAAGATGACAAGATAACAACATGAAACCATCAAAAAATATAGATACGTTTGAGACATATCAGTCTACCATTTGTGGTTATCCTACAGAGAGAGAGGTCTTGTCTTCATCCTCACCGTAAAATTTCCTACGCGGGACAACAAGTGCAATGTACATCGGCTTTCATTATACCATTCTAAGGCTTAAACAAAAGCTTCAAAGAGCGTCGTCTCTCAGATTTACCATTCCGAATAGCAAGAGAATGATAAGAGTAAGTCATCATGGTGGCCAAGCCATGTCGCAATAAATCATTACCTTGTATAAGGCTTAGTGAATCTCGTATTCTAACACTTGGGCATCCTCACAACCATTGCAGAATTTCTATTGTCCATGAACGAATTTCGGATAATCCATTGGGTCTGCAAGCTGAACAAAACATCTATCGTATCTTCAGAACTCTCGGCGTTACGCATGCTCCTAAGAAAACGCTTGCTGATCCATCATAGTTTCTTCCAATTTTCTTTCTTCATAAAGGTAGGGATTGATCCTTATTAGTCCCGGGGTCTGTGGGTTGTTGGCCCACTTTAAATCATACTTAAAATTATTCCGCCTTAAAATCCTATAGTGTTTCATTCCATCATACTCTTGGGGTAACCATCATATAATAAAAATCCTCAAACTTATTTTTGGTACACACTCCACTCCGTGGGATACCCTTTTTCCATGAGTGTGTTTACCAAAAAAGGTATTGCTTCATCCATAAATCATATTCATTTCATATTGAGGATTTACCAAAAACTTATTTCATAACCGCCTGTCCAGAGTCACCATGTTGACCAACCAAGCGAGAGCCCATAATGACTTGTGGCTGTGCAGGTAAGCCTTGGGTCTTGAAAATATCCGTCCGTCTCTTTGAGCCTAGGTGAAGCTTTACGCAAGATGTCATGGTGCTTCCCCATGCATCCCGGGTCGTCCACTGGATTCTCGAGGGAGCCCATCTAAACCGTCCTTCACCGAGAGTTATATTTCGTTCTGAGGTCTTGCATGTCTTGGAGTCTTCAGGTCTTGATTATTAAGTTCTCAGAACACTCATGGTAAACACTCAACTAATCCCCGTCTACTAGGAGCATAGCATAATAACGTCCCGGCCAAAGTAACAAGGGGGTTGGGTGCCTACCACATGATACTACATCAAGATCCAAAATTTCCAAGTAGTTACTTTGCATGCAATTGGGTGAGGAAATGTAGAACTACAATGCATATAAAACATAGGTAAAATATGATCAACGTGACTTGCCTGGTGAGGTTGATGAAGAAGAATTATCGTTCTCGAGAAATAACTTGATAGAACTATTCGTCACTCTCCGATGAAATATATATAAGCAAACATAGTATTCACATAAGCACTCACACTAGCAATCATTCTAGCAATCAAATAACAAACAACAATAAAATTTGATGCAATCAAAATCAATAAGAGAGAGCGAATAAGAATCCAAAGGAAACTTCAAAAAAAACTAGGGAGTCTTCTACTACATCAAACACTAAATAGTTTTTGTTCTAACTGAAAAATAAAACACTAAAATAGTAAAATAACAGAGAATAAAATATAAATTTAAACTAGTAGGGAAATCAATTGCAAGTTATTAGAGAACTAGAATTCATTTCATGATAACAAATAAAAATAAAATTTTGTTTTTGTTGAAAACCTACTGTTATCTAACAAAAAAAAATAAACTTTCTCAAATATAAAAGGAACTAATTTAAAAACAAATATAGAAAAAGAAATAGCTATAATCCTAAAAGAACTAAAACAGAATCTGTTTTGGTAAAAACACCAAGTAAAAATATTTTAAAAACATTGAAAGTTAAATTACTGAAATATATGATCAATAGGAAACAGTAGCAAAAAGAATTAATTTAAAAGCTATTTTTAAACTCCCAGAATAAGCAAACAAAATTAAAACTAAATCAGCTCTAATTCAAATTTTGAAATTTCAAACATAGGAAGATAATATGTTTTCGGAAACTACAAGAAAATTGTGATCTACTGCAAAAAGAATCATCTTCATTGGACTTCTAGATTAAAAGATATAAGGAAAACAAAAACAAAACTATTTCTGTTTTGAAAACAGAAAACTGAATAAAAAATACATGTGTGCTACAGGGAAGATAACGCAGGGAGGGTTGAACGACGGCGAGGAGAGGCTGCTCCGGCGAGGGGGGTCGCCGGCGGGGAGGGGGAACGGCGGAGTACGTCCTGGCACTGTGGAGAGGAGCGTTAGGGGCTCCTGGAGGCGAGGGGATGGTGTCCTGGCAATGTGGGCGTGCTCCTGGTGAGCTTCTATAGACAGGGAAAGAGGAGATGGTGGTGAGGTGGCTACGGGCAGGGAGGACGCGATTTGATGGGGAAAATGGAACGAGGAGGAGGAGGGGGTTCTTATAGGTGGCTCGGGAGGCGCCGGGAAGGAAGGGAGAGGGAGATCGGGAAGGTGGGGGTTCTCTGTCTCCATTGCTATGGAAGTTCCTCGGAGAGAGGGAGTACGTGAGGAAGAAGAAGGTCCTGTTGGGCCAGATTTGGAAAGGCTTTAATAGGCTAGGGCAAAGTTTCTAATAAATTGCAATTTCTTTCCTATTTTCAAAAACCGGAAAGTAAACGATTAAAAAGGAAACCAAATAAATTCGGAATATAGAGTTTCTATAAACTAAAATTATCAGAAAAATAAAATCTAAATGATGGACATTTTTCCACGGCCAAAATAAAAACTTAAAAAAATGTTTTTTCAGAAAATCCATAAATGCTTTATTTCTTTTTGCAAATATTTTCTCAAATAAATTTGGTTTTCTTGGCTCAAAAATATTTCAATGAATGTCCCTGGTTTTGGAGGGTCATGTTCCTCCTCTTTTTTTCTTGCTTGACAAGATATGGTTTCCGACATTCCGTGAGTGAGGAAGAAACCAAATGCAAAGCAAAAATCGAAAGGAATTCCAATGCCGCCTTGATTCAAATTCTTTATAGTTGAAGAAGTCATGCTATCTCCTCTCGCTGATTTTAAAAATAGATGAATTTGAATTCACAGGAAAAGGGAAAGTCATTTTATTCCCTCTCATTCAAAAGTTTTTTTAAAAGTTTCAAACTTCACTCAAGTTTCAATCACTCAAAGAAACAAACAATCAATCTAATAATTATATTAACATTCAAAAATTTGGGATGTTACACCTTTCATCCATATGCATATCATTTTCATGCTCAAGCAAGTATTGCTCTAAGGGATTAGTAGGGGGCATGGGAATAGAGGCTAAGGCAATAGTTTCATCCTTACTAGGCAACTCCTTTTCATGAGGTTGTTTACCAAACTTAGAGAAATTGAACTCATGTGACACACCTTCAAAGCCAACAGTGACGGTTTGTTTCTCACAATCAATATGAGCATTGACGGTATTGAGAAAGGGTCTACCAAATATGACGGGACAAAAGCTATCTTGTGCGCTAGCAAGAACGAGGAAATCAGCAGGATACTTCGTTTTACCACACAAGACTTCAACATCCCTAACAATCCCCACAGGGCAGATAGTATGTCTATTGGCAAGCTGAATAGTGACATCTATAGGTTCTATCTCAACAGGTGCAATCTCGTCTTTGATTTCATCATATAAGGATTGAGGTATTGCACTAACACTAGCACCCACGTCACATAAACCATGATAACAATGATCTCCTATCTTAACAGGAACCACAGGCATGCCAACAACAGGCCTATGTTTGTCTCTAACGTGAGGTTTAGCAATTCTAGCAGCATCTTCATAGAAGTGAATATTATGTCCCTCAACATCGTCGGACAGAAGATCTTTGATAATAACAATGCTAGGTTCAACTCTAATTTTCTCAGGGGGTGTAGGTGTTCTAATATACCCTCTACGTATCACAGTTGAAGCTTTAGAATGATCTTTTATCCTAACAGGGAAAGGTGGTTTCTCAATGTAAGCACTGGGAACAACAGGATCATTATAGGCAATGACTTTCTCTTCAACTGGAGTGGGTTTAACTACATTGACTTCTAAAGGAGGATGATATTTAAACCATTTCTCTTTGGGGAGATCAATATGAGCAGCAAAAGATTCACACAATTAAGCTACTATCTCAGAGTCAAGTCCATACTTAGCGCTAAAATCACTAAAGGTATTTGTCTCAACAATGGATTTAACGCAAGCAAACGTGAAATTCATACCTGAATCCTTAACTTCTTCAAGCTCCCAATCTTTAGAGTTGCGTTTAATTCTCTGCAATAAATTCCATTTGAAGTCAATATCTCTCTTCATAAAAGAACCGGTACAAGAAGTTTCAAGCATGGTGCGATCATCATGAGAAAGCCGAGCATAGAAGTTTTGAATGATAATTTCTCTCGAGAGCTCATGATTGGGGCATGAATATAGCATTTATTTAAGCCTCCCCCAAGCTTGAGCGATGCTTTCTCTATCACGAGACCAAAAATTGTAAATATAATTTCGATCACGATGTACTAAATGCATAGGATAAAACTTTTGATGAAATTCCAATTTCAACCAATTGTAGTCCCATGATCCTGTATCATGACATAGCCTATACCATGTCAACGCCTTATCCTTCAAATATAAAGGAAAGACCTTCTTCTTGACCTCATCCTCGGGCAAACCTGCAAGCTTAAATAAACAATAAACCTCATCTACATAGATTAGATGCAAGTCTGGATGTGATGTTCCATCTCCTGTAAAAGGATTAGCCAGCAGTTTCTCAAGCATACCCGAAGGAAATTCAAAGCAAATATTTTCAGTAGGTGGAGCAGGTTGAGGAGCAACTATTTGTGCTTCCGTTCGAGGAGAAGATACCCCAAACAAGCCCCTCAAAGGATTAGTATCCATAGTGATAAGTGACAATAAATTTTAGCACACTATATGAATGTTTCCTTACCAAGTTCCACTTACCAAAGGCGCTTCACTCCCCGGCAACGGCGCCAGAAAAGAGTCTTGATGACCCACAAGTATAGGGGATCAATCGTAGTCCTTTCGATAAGTAAGAGTGTCGAACCCAACGAGGAGCAGAAGGATCTGACAAGTGGTTTTCAGCAAGGAAATATCTGCAAGCACTGAAATTATGGGTAACAAGTGATTGTGTGGTGAGATGATTCTTAGCGAGCAACAAGTAACAAAAGTAGCAACGGTGCAGCAAAGTGTCCCAATCCCTTTTGTAGCAAGGGACAAGCCTGGACAAAGTCTTATAGGAGGAAAAGCACTCCCGAGGACACACGGGAATTTCTGGCATGCTAGTTTTCATCATGTTCATATGATTCGCGTTCGTTATTTTGATAGTTTGATATGTGGGTGGACCGGCGCTTGGGTACTACCCTTACTTGGACAAGCATACCACTTATGATTAACCCCTCTCGCAAGCATCCGCGACTACGAAAGAAGAATTAAGACAAAGTCTAACCATAGCATTAAACTAGTGGATCCAAATCAGCCCCTTACGAAGCAACGCATAAATTAGGGTTTAAGCTGCTGTCACTCTAGCAACCCATCATCTACTTACTACTTCCCAATGCCAACCTCTAGGCCCAAATAATGGTGAAGTGTTATGTAGTCGACGTTCACATAACACCACTAGAGTAAACATACAACACATCAAATTACCGAACGAATACCAAATTCACATGACTACTATTAGCATGACTTATCCCATGTCCTCAGGGACAAAAGTAACTACTCACAAAGCATAATCATATTCATGACGAGAGAGGTAATGAGTAGCATCAAGGATCTGAACATAAACTCTTCCACCAAATAATCCAACTAGCATCAATTACAAAGAGTAATCAACACTACTAGCATCAGTTACAAGAGATGAACTACGGTTTAGAGATGAGATGGTGCTGATGAAGATGATGATGGTGACGAGTCCCCTCCGATGAGAGGAGTGTTGGTGATGACGATGGCAACGATTTCCCCCTCCGGGAGGGAAGTTTCCTTGGCAGGATCGTCCTGCCGGAGCTCTAGATTGGTTCTGCTCAAGTTCTGCCTCGTGGCGGCGGCAAATCCATGAAAAAGCTCCTCCCTGATTTTTTTCTGGACGAAACCCATCATATAGCAAAAGAGGGGGGCAAGTGGGCCAGCAGGTTGCCCACAAGGCCTCATGGCGCGGCCTGGGGGTGGCCGCGCCGTGCAGGCTTGTGGCTAACCCCTGGCGTCCCTCTGGCACTTTTTCGGCCCAGTATATTTGATAAATCCAGAAAAAAAATCCTCGTTGATTTTTACGGCGTTTGGAGTTGCGCAGAATAGGTATCTCAACTTTGCTCCACTTTCAAGCCAGAATTCCAGTTGTCGGCATTCTCCCTCTTCATGTAAACCTTCCAAAATAAGAGAGAAAAGGCATAAGAATTGTACCGTGAAGTGAAATAACAGCCAAAGAAGCGATAAATATCAACATGAAAACATGATGCAAAATGGACGTATCACACATCCCGGTACACTACCGGAGGTATTTCCTATAGAGTCATCATCGTTCTGAGCTTTGAGCTGTGAGTAAATAAAAGTGTGATGATCATCATTATTAGAGCATTGTCCCATGTGAAAAAATATAATAAAATAATAAAAAACGAGGCCAAAGTTGCCCACATAAAAAAGAGAGGCCAAAGAGCCCAAATAAAAAAAGAGAAAAAGAGAGAAGGGACAATGCTACTACCTTTTTCCACACTTGTGCTTCATAATAGCACCAAGTTCTTCATGATTGAGAGCTTCTTGCTTTGTCACCACCATATGCTAGTGGTAATCTTTATTATATAACTTGGCTTGTATATTCCAATGATGGGTTTCCTCAGAATTGCCCTAGGTCTTCATGAGCAATCAAGTTGGATGCACACCCACTAGTTCACCTTTTGAGCTTTCACATACTTATAGCTCTAGTGCATCCTTTGTATGGCAATCCCTACTCGTTCACATTGATATCTATTAATGGGCATCTCCATAGACCTTTGATACGCCGAGTCAATGTGACCATCTCCTCCCTTTTTGAATCACAACCACCACCACACTCTATTCCACTTATAGTGCTATATCCATGGCTCATGCTCATGTATTGCGTGATAGTTATAAAAGGTTTGAGAAAGTAAGAGTGTGAAAACAATTACTTGGCCAATACCGGGGTTGTGCATGATTTAAATTAGTTGTGTCAGGATGATGGAGCATAGCCAGACTATATGATTTTGTAGGGATAACTTTCCTTGGCCTTGTAATTTTGAAAGTTCATGATTACCTTGCTAGTTTGCTTAAAGTATTATTGTTTTCATGTCAATAGCAAACTATTGTTTTGAATCTTACGGATCTGAACATTCATGTCACATGAAAAAGTTACAAAGGACAACTATGCTAGCTAGCATTCCACATCAAAAATTCAGTCTTTATCACTTCCCTACTCGAGGACGAGCAGGAGTTAAGCTTGGGGATGCTTGATACGTCTCCAACGTATCTATAATTTTTGATGGTTTCATGCTATTATCTTGTCAAACTTTGGATGCTTTGTATGCCTTTCATATCTTTTTGGGACTAACTTTGGATATATCTCCTGTTTTTTCCGTGTTTTGACCCTTTTGAGAGGAGGATTTTAAACGGAGTCCAAACGGAATGAAACCTCCAAAAAGTTTTTTTTCCAAAACAGAAGACGATCGGGGAACTTGAGAACCAAGGCAGGGGGCCACCAGGGACCCCACAAGCCCCCTAGCGGCGGCCAGGGGGTGCGCCTCCCAGGCTTATGGGCCCCGTGGGCATCCTCTGCCCTAGGTCTTCCACCTATATATTCCCAAAAATTCCAGAAAAAACCACGAGATCATCGAAAGTACTTTTCCGCCGCAGCAAGCTTCTGCCTCTGCAAGATTCCATCTGGGGCACGTTCTGGTGCCGTGTTGGAGGGGGGATTCGGATATGGAGGGCTTCTTCAACAACACCATGACCTATCCGATGATGCGTGAGTAGTTCACCGTAGACCTACGGGTCCATAGCTAGTAGCTAGATGGCTTCTTCTCTCTCTTGGATATTCAATGCAAAGTTCTCCATGATCTTCATGGAGATCTATCCAATGTAATCTTCTTTTGCGGTGTGTTTGTCGAGATCCGATGAACTGTGGATTTATGATCAGATTATCTATGAATCTTATTTGAGTTTCTTCTGAACTCTCTTATGCATGATTTCATATCCTTTTAATTCTCTTCGAGTTGTGGGTTTTGTTTGGCCAGCTTGATCTATGATTCTTGCAATGGGAGAAGTGCTTGGTTTTGGGTTCATGCCGTGCGGTGACCTCACCCTACGACAGAAGGGGTAGCAAGGCATGTATCGTGTTGTTGCCATCAAGGGTAAAAAGATGGGGTTTTCATCATTGGTTTGAGCTTATCCCTCTACATCATGTCATCTTGCTTAAGGCGTTACTCTGTTCGTCATGAACTCAATACACTAGATGCATGCTGGATAGCGGTCGATGTGTGGAGAAATAGTAGTAGATGTAGAAAGTATCGGTCTACTTGTCTCGGACGTGATGCCTATATGTATGATTATTGCCTTAGATATCGTCATAACTTTGCGCGGTTCTATCAATTGCTCGACAGTAATTTGTTCACCCACCGTAATATTTGCTATTGTGAGAGAAGCCTCTAGTGAACACTATGGCCCTCGGGTCTACTTCACACCATATTTTCAGCCTTACTCTTTTACTTCTTAGCACTTTCCGCCTTCAGATCTCACTTTGCAATCAATCTTGAAGGGATTGACAACACCTTTATAGCGTTGGGTGCAAGCTCTTTTGTGTTTGCGCGGGTACTCTGGACTTGACGAGATTCTCCTACTCGATTGATACCTTGGTTCTCAAACTGAGGGAAATACTTACTGCTCCTGTGCTGCATCACCCTTTCCTCTTCAAGGGAAAAACCAACGCAAGCAAGTCTCCGTCAACGTGTCAATTTCTGACGCTGTTGTTTGAGAAGTAGCATCTAACAACATGATTTCCATCACAGGGTTGTCGTACCACTCTGGTGCAGAACGTACCCTTGTGGACCTTCGTTGTTCAGTGGTAACTCGATCTGAAGCTTCATGATCATCATCATTAACTTCCTCTTCAGTTGGTGTAGGCGCCACAGGAACAATTTCCCGCGTTGCGCTACTTTTCGGTTCGAGAGGGGGTGCAATTACCTCATCAAGTTCTACTTTCCTCCCACTTACTTATTTCGAGAGAAACTCTTTCTCTAGAAAGGATTCGTTCTTGGCAATAAAGGTTTTACCTTTGGATCTAAGATAGAAGGTATACCCAATAGTCTCCTTGGGGTATCCTATGAATACGCATTTCTCCGCTTTGGGTTCGAGCTTCTCTGGTTGAAGTTTCTTCACATAAGCATCACAGCCCCAAACTTTAAGAAACGACACCTTAGGTTTCTTGCCAATCCATAGTTCATACGGTGTCATCTCAACGGATTTAGACGGTGCCCTATTTAAAGTGAATGATGCAGTTTCTAATGCGTATCCCAAAAATGATAGCGGTAAGACGGTAAGAGAGATCATAGATCGTACCATATCTAATAAAGTGCGATTACGACGTTCAGACACTCTGTTGCGTTGCGGTGTGCCACGCGGCGTCAGTTGTGAAACAATTCCACACTTCCTTAGGTGTGTGCCTGATATGTCTCCGTCGTATCTACTTTTCCAAACTCTTTGGCCCTTGTTTTGGACTCTAATTTGCATGATTTGAATGGAACTAACCCGGACTAACGCTGTTTTCAGCAGAATTGCCATGGTGTTTTTTTTGCACAGAAATAAAAGTTCTCGGAATGACCTGGAAATTTACAGAGAATTTTTGTGGAATATACAAAAAATACTGGCGCGAGAATCAATGGAGGAAGTGGAACGAGGAGCCCACAAGCCCACCAGGCGCGGGGCCCCCCTGGCCGCGCCTGGCAGGCTTGTGAGGCCCACATTGCTCCACCGCCTCTAATCTCAGGTCTATTTAGTCCCTTTCGTCTGGAAAAAAATCAAGGAGAAGAGTTCATCGCGTTTTACAATACGAAGGCGCCGCCACCTCCTGTTCTTCCTCTAGAGGGCAGATCTGGAGTCCGTTCTGGGCTCCGGAGAGGGGACATCGTCGCCATCGTCATCACCAACCTTCCTTCATCTCCAATTCCATGATGCTCTTCACCGTTCATGAGTAATCTCATCGTAGGCTTGCTGGACGATGATGGGTTGGATGAGATATATCATGTAATCGAGTTAGTTTTGACGGGGATTGATCCCTAGTATCCACTATGTTCTGAGATTGATGTGGCTACTACTTTGCCATGCTTAATGCTTGTCACTAGGGCCCGAGTGCCATGATTTTAGATCTGAACCTATTATGTTGTCGACAATATATGTGTGTTCTTGATCCTATCTTGCAAGTTGTAGTCACCTACTATGTGTTATGACCCGGCAACCCCGGAGTGACAATAGCCGGAACCACTCCCGGAGATGACCATAGTATGAGGAGTTCATGTATTCACTAAGTGTTAATGCGTTGGTCCGGTTCTTTATTAAAAGGATAACCTTAATATTCCGTAGTTTCCATTAGGACCTCGCTGACACGGGAGGATGGACAATAGATGTCATGCAAGTTCTTTTCCCTAAGCACGTATGACTACATACAGAATACATGCCTACATTACATTGACGAACTGGAGCTAGTTACATATCTCTCCGTGTTATAACTGTTGCATGATGAATAACATCCGGCATAATCATCCATCACCGATCCATTGCCTACGAGTATTTTCCTACTGGTCCTTGCAATGTTACTTTGCCGCTACTCCTGTCACTCCTGCTACTATTACTTTGCTGCTACTACTGTTACTTTGTTGCTAATGTTGTCACTTTGCTGCTACTGGTTACCATTGCTACTGTTGCTATCACACTACCTTGCTACTGATACTTGTCTGCAGATACTATGTCTTTTAGGTGTGGTTGAATTGACAACTCAACTGCTAATACTTGAGAATATTCTTTGGCTTCCCTTTGGGTCGAATCAATAAATTTGGGTTGAATACTCTACCCTTGAAAACTGTTGCGATCCCCTATACTTGTGGGTTATCAAGACTATTTTCTGGCGCCGTTGCCGGGAAAGCACAGCCATATTCTCTGAGTAACTTGGGATTTACGTCTGATAGTCACTATGAGGAATCTGAAAGATCCAAGAACTAAAGTCTTGCCCTCAACTACCAGGACAGGTAAGGAACTGCCATCTAGCTCTCCACTTGATTCACCTTCAGTTATGAGTAAGTTTGCGACACCACCTCCTGCTAGAAATCTTGATATGTCGCTTGTGCTTGATGATGCTACTTCTGCTGCCCATGATGCTTATGATGATGCTATGCTTGATACTGCTTTGACACTAGGTGCATTCCTTGATGCACAAATTGCTAGAGTTGCTGCTAGATGTGATGATACTTCTGAAACTGCTGATACTATTGAAGTAGAACCTGCTATTTTGCGTGTTAGAACTAGCTCTCCCAAATATGAATTACCTGATATGCCTGAGTGTTATGTTATGGAGGGAGAGATAGCTGAGGACTTTCTTGCTTGTAAGGATAACTATGATGTTCAGAAATTACTGCGCAAGTGGAAAGAAAAATCTCTGAACGCAAGTTTGCTACTTCGTATATCTTTGTGACCGATAAGGATTATGAATTCTCTGTCGACCCTGAGTTAATCACTCTGGTCAAATCTGATCCTTTTCATGGTTATGAATCTGAAACGGTCGTAGCCCATCTTACCAAACTGAACGATATAGCCACCCTATTCACGAGTGAAGAAAATATCCGCCACTACTATATCCTCAAGTTGTTTCCTTTCTCGCTAAAGGATGATGTTAAGACTTGGTTCACTTCTCTTGCTCCTGGTTGTGTGCGTAGCCCCCAGGATATGATCTACTACTTCTGTGAGATATATTTCCCTACCCATAAGAAGCAAGCTGCCTTGCAGGAAATATACAACTTTGCGCAAGTTGAAGGAGAGAGTCTCTCACAAGCTTGGGGGAGGCTCGTCCAGCTACTGAATGCTTTGCCTGATCACCCTCTTGAGAAGAATGAAATACTTGATATCTTCTATAATGGACTTACCAATGCTTCTAAAGACCACCTAGATAGTTGTGCGAGTTGTGTTTTTAGTGAACAAACTGTAGAACAAGCTGAGATCCTACTGAATAACATCTTGTGCAATGAGAATGCTTGGACTATTCCCGAACCACCTCCTACGACAACTCTGAAGAAAAGAAGCTAAGAAATCTATAAAAGAGAAAGGCATTAAATCTGAAGATGTCAAAAGTCTACCACCTATCGAAGAGATCCATGGTCTTGATAACCCGATACAGGTATTAGAAGTAAATTCTCTGCGTAGGTTTGATGAGAGTGATATTCCTTTTGATAAACCTGCTAGCTTATGCCTGGATGAATTTGATAACTTTGTTGCCAAACAACAAAGTTTCAATAATTATGTTAGCAGACAATTGGAACAGAATGCTCGTATGCTTAGTCATTTAAGTGCTTGTGTGGCCAGAAATGTCAATGATCTTAAGCTTCTGAGTAAACTTGCCTCTATGGTTACTACTCAAGTAGAACAAGTACTTAAGGCTCAAAATGACTTGTTCAATGAGTTGAATGAAAATTTTGTCAGAGTCGTCACTAGAGGCGTTAGAATTGAACAAGATTCTCAAGGAGTTAGCACTAATGCACCTAGTTATCCTAGGAAGAAGAAGAAAGATGATAGAAACTTGCACGCTAGCATCCTTGTTGCTGCTACACCTGAGAGTCCAAATGATGTCTTTGTCTCTGATGCCGAAACACAATCTAGTGATGAACATGAGCCTAATGATAATATCAATAGTGATGTTCATGTTGATGCTCAACATAGCAATGATAAGGATGTGGAGATTGAACCTGTTGATCTTGATAACCCACAGCCTAAAAATAGGAGATACAATAAGAATGACTTCGCTGCTAGGAAGCATGGTAAAGAAAGAGAACCATGAGTTCAGAAACCCATGCCCTTTCCTCCCAAACCATCCAAGAAAAAGGAAGATGAGGATTTTGAGCGATTTGTTGAAATGATTAGACCTGTCTTTCTGCAAATGCGTTTGACAGATATGCTCAAAATGTCTCCGTATGCTAAGTACATGAAGGATATTGTTACTAATAAGAGGAAGATACCTGAGGTTGAGATTTCCACCATGCTCGCAAATTATACCTTCAAGGGTGGAACTCCTAAGAAACTAGGTGATCCCGGAGTGCCCACTATACCTTGCTCCATGAAAGGCAACTACGTTAGAACTGCTTTATGCGACCTTGGAGCCGGTGTTAGTGTTATGCCTCTCTCTCTTTATCGTAGGCTTGAACTAGATAGGTTGACACCCACTGAAATCTCTCTTCAAATGGCCGAAAAATCAACTACTTTCCCTATCGGCATTTGCGAGGATGTGCCTGTTGTGGTTGCCAATGTCACTATCTTAACAGACTTTGTTATCCTAGATATTCCCGAGGATGATGCCATGGCGGTCATCCTTGGAAGACCCTTTTTAAACATTGCAGGGGCAGTTATAGATTGCAACAAAGGCAATGTCACTTTCCATGTCAACGGTAATGAGCATACGGTGCACTTTCCGAAGAAACAATATCGAGTACATTGCATTAATGCTATCGAAAAAACTTCATCGATTCTTATTGGGAGCTTTGAATGCCCTATACCTCCTGTCAAGATGAAGTATGATTTGCTTGTAGGGGATATTCACATCCCCATTGAGGTAACCTAGTGACTATTCGAAAATTCTTAGTTTCCTTTTGCGTTTCAAAAAAGTTTGTCAAGGAGACTTGATCAACCTCATTGACGGATTTCTTTCGATGACCATGAGATGGATGAATCGAGGAGTCACAAACCTCTGTTCCAAGATTTCACCTTTGGTTGCTTAGAAGAAAAATGATAGATTTAGTTTAGTTTTCCCTGTTTTCTGCTTTTAGTGTCCCGTAGAAAAGTACCCCGAAAATAAAAGTTCTCCGAACGTCCTGAAAATCAAGTATGATTTTTTCTGGAATTTTTGAAAAATACTGAGACGAAGAGCTAGTCAGGGGGCTGCACTAGTGGGCCACAAGCCCTAGAGGCGCGGGCACCCCCCTGGCCGCGCCACCCAGGCTTGTGGGGGCCACGTCCACCCCCTCCAATCATTCTAGCTCCCATCTGCTTCTCCTACCTCCATAAAAAATCGTTTCGCTGCTCAAACCCGTGTTCTTGCTCTTCTTGCTGGGATTTTCGATCTCCTTGTGCAAAGCACCATTCACCAAACTGTTTTGGGGAAATTGCTCCTTGGTAAGTGACTCCTCCATTGGTCCAATTAGTTTTTGCTCTAGTGCCTTACACATCGCGTATTTTTGCTGCCTTGGTGACCTTGTTCTTGAGCTTTGCATGCTAATTTTAGCTGGTCCCAAGTAGTTTTGATGCGTAATATGGCCTCTAGGAACTTGTGGGAGTAGTTGCTACGAGTTTTGTTGGGCCTTATTCACTTTTCCTTAGAGTCACTAAAAATTTCAGAAATTTTCAGAGATAGAAAAGTAAAAAAGATGAGGAGGTTCTTAAGAGGCCCTTCCAGCCGTGACCCCAAGGATGATGGAAGTGAGAAGAAGAAACCCAAGTATCCGGTACCTCGAGTTGCAGAAGTTCGAGCGTGCGAGTGGCCAAGCGATGTGTTCTTACGCCCCGTCGGACTTTATGAGGACTTTTATTACTTGGTGGAGAGCGTAGGCTTTATCGCCTTCGTTGAAGATAAGTGTCCGCAATACCTCCTCCTCACCAATATTGTCGTGCAAAGCTTTAATTTCTATCCAAGGAAGAATCCACCTATGGTTGAGTTCAAATTATATGATATCCCCCAGCGCATGTCACTCCAGGATTTTTGCAATGTTTGCAAATTGCCTTTTGTTGGGGATATTCATGAACCTCGTCCACGGGACTTGGAGGCTTTCATAGATACAATTGTTGTAGGAGAGGAGAGAGGAGTGTCTTGCGCTAGAGCTGCTAGCATTTATTTTCCCATGCTTCGGTACTTCTCACTATTTGTGGGAAAATGTCTGATTGGCCGTGGGAAAGCTGGGTCCCTTTGCTCCCCAGATCTTGCTGTCTTGTGCGAAGCCCTTTATAATGATAAAACTTATAGCTTGGGCGCTATAGTAACTCAACAATTGAACATGAACCGTTCTAAAGGCGTTGTCTATGGAGGTATGTATGCTACCCATCTTGCTAGACACTTTGAAATACCTATTAGACTGGACGAGAAAGAAGAGATTCTTCTCCGTGAGAGATATCTAGATTATGATAGCATGGTTCGCCATGACTTTCTTGATAGAGATATAAATAGAAGGATGATTTATAACATGGTATTTAGTGAGGGTACTCGTGAGACTATTACTTCGCCTGCCCTTTCTTTGTTCAATCTTCATGCAGGCAGGTACATTATTATGCCCTCGGACATCTACGCATATTGGGGCATAGCCCAACCACACGTGCCCATGCCCGAGCTACCCATCGAGTACCAGACGCCAGTTTATCAGTGGGAGCCAGAGGAGCTCACACAGCAGTGGCACCCTCAGTACACTCCGGAATACCCCGGAGCTGGTTATTTCCCTCCTTGGGAGTAGACCAACTTAGGCCAAAAGCCTAGGCTTGGGGGAGTACATGTTTCTCACCGACTTTATATTCTTTCTTACGCTTTCACTTTGTTAGTCGGTGTTCATACTTTGCCACTGTATCATCCATGCTAGTTTATTTCTTTTTCTCGTTTTCTTTGCGTGTGTGTCTTGTTTGAGAAAAACCCAAAAAGATTTTCTTGTTCTTCTTTTGCTTGTTGGGAGCTTTCCTGTGTAAATAGTTTTCTTTTTCTTTGGGTCAAGGTAGAAGACCCTTGTTACAATGTTTAGTGGCTCTCGCATGCGTATATGTTTATCTGACAAAGAGACATATTACTTTGTCTTCTCCTTTGTGTTTGCTTGCAGATTCCAGCTTAGTCCAATGCACGAGCACTCTTATTATTGTTCACATCGGTCGGTCGTGCAAGTGAAAGGCAATAATGACGATATATGATGAAGTGACTCAGCCTGGAAAAGCTGGTATGACCTCGATCTATTTTGTTTTTGTAAATATGACTAGCTCATCGTTCCTGATTCAGCTTTGTTGTGAGAGAAACATGTTTGCAATGAAAACTTAGAGATCATAGATTGTGATGCCATGCTTAATTAGCTAGGAGCTTATAATGGTTTGCTTGGATGCCAACATGAATTTTATGATGACTACGATTTAGTATGATAGGATGGTATTCTCCTTTGAATGATTCAAGTGGCTTGACTTGGCGCATGTTCACGCATGTAGTTGAAACAAAATCAACATAGCCTCTATGATATTCATGTTCATGGTGATTTATGTCCTACTCATGCTTGCACTCAATGTTGGTTAATCTCATTACATTTTGATGACAGTTGTCGCTCTCTAGTTGGTCGCTTCCCAGTCTTTTGCTAGCCATCACTTGTACTAAGCGGGAATACTGCTTGTGCATCCACTTCCATAAACCCAAAGTTGTTCCATATGAGTCCATCATACCTACCTATATGCGGTATCTACCTACCGTTCCAAGTAAATTTGCATGTGCCACTCTCTAAACCTTCAAGAAATAATTTGTTTTGCATGCCCGAACCGCTCATGTGGTGACAGGGGGCTATCAGTATCTTCCATGTTAGGCGTGTTATCCTCGATATGTGTTTATTCACTATCATTCACGAGAAAGGGGCCGGTAATTGGAATGCCCAGTTCCATGCTCAAATCGAAAAGATAATTGCAAACAAAACTCCCCCTGGATTGATGTTGGTATGGACGGCACCCGAGTATTTGACTAGTCGTGGAGTGTGATTGATCGATGATGGGGGAGTCAAAACTTTACTTTTCTATTTGGCAACCGCCTATAGCATGTGTAGTGTGCAAGATGGTGAGAAATCATAGTCATTGCGTTAACAATGAAAGTGTACCACCCAAAATTATTATCTCTGTTTTCAAAGCGTGAGCTCTGGCACCTCTGCAAATCAATGCTTCCCTCTGCGAAGGTCCCGTCTATTTATGTTCCTGTTGAGTCATCCTCTTCTTATAAAAGCACCAATTAGAGAGCAAATCTGTCATTTTTATGCTTTGCTTTTGACTAATGTTGAGTAAGACTGTGAATGGATCTTCTTTGCCATGAATTACAATCTTTAGTCAGCCCTTGGTCTTTGAAGGTGCTCTGCATTTATGTTTTGTGGTCTCAGAAAGAGCTAGCGAGATACCATCTGTACGTACTGCTTCATGATTGTTTTGATTGAAGTGTTGATGTTTGAAACTTACTACTATTTCCTCGCTAGTTGATTATGCCATTGATATTAGTTTAGCGTGAGACCTAGACGTCATTTGCTTATGTGGTTAGCTTGTGATCTTGCTGAAATTCTAGATATGAGTTAGACATAGTTGCAACAACAAGATCAAACAGAGTTCATAAAAGTTTTTCTTTTGTCTCTTTCAGTTTGTCAACTGAATTGCTTGAGGACAAGCAAGGTTTTAAGCTTGGCAGGCTTGTGGGGCCCATGTTGCTCCACCGCCTCCAATCTCAGGTCTATTTAGTCCCTTTCGTCTGGAAAAAAATCAAGGAGAAGAGTTCATCGCGTTTTATGATACGGAGGCGCCGACACCTCCTGTTCTTCCTCTGGAGGGCACATCTGGAGTCCGTTCTGGGCTCCGGAGAGGGGAGATCGTCTCCATCGTCATTGCTACTGCAACAAAAGATCTTCGAACGGCGCCAGAAACACATGCTGGCGGGAGACTGTTCTTGTCTTGATTCTCCTCAGCAACGGCACCAGGAATCCTTGCAAAGGATTTCCCCGTGGCCTTGGAGCCTTGCGTTGGTGTTCCCTCGAAGCACAAAGGGTGATGTAGCACAGCGGTGGTAAGTATTTCCCTCAGTTTTGAGAACCAAGGTATCGATCCAGTGAAGGAGTATCACAAGTGCCTACACAAACACAAAGAACCTGCTCCCAACGCTATGAAGGGGTTGTCAATCCCTTATAGATTGTTTGCAAAGTGAGAACTCAAAGCAACAAAGTAACAAAGCAAAGTAAAAGCGGAGGTGTAAACGATAGATGTGAATAGACCCGGGGGCTGTAGTGTTTACTAGTGGCTTCTCTCATGAAAGCAAGTAGACGGTGGGTGAACAAATTACTGTCGAGCAATTGATTGAACCGCGCAAAGTCGTGACGTCATCTATGGCAATGATTATATCTATAGGCATCACGTCCAAAACAAGTAGACCGATACTTTCTGCATCTACTACTATTACTCCACATGTCGACCGCTATCCAGCATGCATCTAGTGTATTAAGTCCAAAAGAACAGAGTAACGCCTTAAGCAAGATGACATGATGTAGATGGACAATCTCATATCAACGACAGAGCCCACCTTGTTACCCTTGATGGCAACTACTCAATGTGTGCCTTGCTGCCCCTACTTTTACTGGGAACGGTCACCACATGGTAAGAACCCAAAACCAAGAAATTATCCCATTGCAAGAATCATAGATCTAGTTGGCCAAACAAAACCCAAGACTCGGAGAGACTTACAAGGATATCAAATCATGCATATAAGAAATCAGCGAAAACTCAAATATATATCATAGATAATCTGATCACAAATGCACAATTCATCGGATCTCGACAAACACACCGCCAAAGAAGATTACATCGGATAGATCTCCATGAAGATCATGGAGAACTTTGTATTGAAGATCCAAAAGAGAGAAGAAGCCATCTAGCTACTAACTACGGACCCGTATGTCTGAAGTGAACTACTCACGAGTCATTGGAGGGGTGATGATGACGATGAAGAAGCCCTCCAACTCCAAAGTCCCCTGCGGCAGGGCGCCGGGAAGGGTCTCCAGATGAGATCTCGCGGAAACGGAAGTTTGCGGCGGCGGAAAAGTATTTTCGTGGCTCCCTTGATTATTTTCTGATTTTTAGGGAATATATAGGCGCAAGATCTAGGTCAGGGGGCGCCATGGAGGCCACAATCCTGCCCACCGCCGCCTCCCCTGGTGGCGGAGTGGGGGCTTGTCGGCTCCCTGTAGCCCTCCTGGCTTGGCCCACAGGCCCCCTGATCTTCTTCCGTTCGGGAAAAAATCATTTTTGGAATTTTATTCCGTTTGGACTCCGTTCCAAAATCAGATCTGAAAAGAGCCAAAAACACAGAAAAAACAGGAACTAGCACTTGGCACTGAATTAATAAGTTAGTCCCAGAAATGATATAAAAGGTACATAAAACATCCAAAGATGACAAGATAACAGCATGAAACCATCAAAAATTATAGATACGTTTGAGACGTATCAAGCATCCCCAAGCTTAACTCCTGGTCGTCCTCGAGTAGGGAAGTGATAAAGAATGAATTTTTGATGCTTTCATGTTACATAGCATAGATGTCCTTTGTAACCCCTCTTATGTGACGTGAATGTTCAGATCCATTAGATTCAAAACAATAGTTTGCTATTGACGTGGAAACAATAATAATACAAGCAAACTAGCAAGGTAATCATGAACTTTCAAAATAACAAGGCCAAAAGAAAGTTATCCCTACAAAAGCATATAGTCTGGCTATGATCTATCGTCATTGCACAACGAGTTTAAATCATGCACAACCCCGGTATTGTACAAGTAATTGTTTCACACCTTTACTTCCTCAAAACTTTTAAACTCTCACGCAATACATGAGCGTGAGCCATGGTTATAGCACTATAGATGGTGTGGAGTGTGGTGGAGGTTGCAAGACAAAAAAGGAGAAGATGATCACATTAACTAGGCATATCAATGAGCTGTGGAGATGCTCATCAATAGATATCAATGTGAATGAGTAGGGATTGCCGTACAAATGATGCACTATAGCTAAGAGTATGTGAAAGCTCTTAAAGAAAACTAGTGGGTGTGCATCCAACTTGCTTGCTCACAAAGACCTAACGCAATTTTGAGGAAGCCTATCATTGGAATATACAAGCCAAGTTATATAATGAAAATTTCCCACTAGCTATATAGTGGTGACAAAACGAGAGACTCTCAATCGTGAAGATCATGGTGCTTAATATGCACAAGTGTGGAAAAGTGGTAGCATTGTCCCTTCTCTCTTTTTCTCTCATTTTTTTGGTGGGCTCTTTGGCCTCTTTTTTTTGGTGGGCATCTTTGGCCTCTTTTATTTCCTCACATGGGACAATGCTCCATTAATGGTGATCATCACACTTTCAACTCAAAACTTAGAGCAACGATGACTCTATATGGAATGCCTTCGGTAGTGTACCGTGACAATGATCTAGCATGGCATAGACATTAATGGAAACATCATGCTAGCTATCTTACGATCATGCAATGGCAATGTAGATGTGGTGGCACATGTGATGGTGGTAGTTGCATGGCAATATATCATGGAATGACTTTGAAAAGGCCATAGTAGGTAGGTATGGTGGCTGTTTTGAGGGAGGCTAATGGTGGGTTTTGTGCACTGGCGAAAGTTGCACGGCACTAAGAAGATATTGATGGTGGAAGGTGAAAGTGCATCTAAACCATGGACTCAACATTAGTCATGAAGAACTCATATACTTGTTGCAAAAGTTTTATTAGTAATCGAAACAAAGCATTCAACGCATACTCCTAGGGGAAGGGTTGGTAAGTATAAACCATCGCGCGATCCCGACTGCCCCGCAAAGGATGACAATCAATAGACTAATCATGCTCAGATTTCATCACATAGCGGTTCACCATACGTGCATGCTACGGGAATCACTAACTTCAACACAAGTATTTCTAGATCCACAACACCTTACTAGCATAACTTCAATATTACCATAACCACAACTTAAAACTAATTGAGATGAATCAAACTTCTCTAACTATTCAATGCACATGAAGGTGGAAGTTTTCCTATCCCTTTGGATAACTACCCCTTTTGAGACTACTTTCAAAGCATAGATCAACTACCAAGACACGCACCGCTGCGCTCTAAAAGATATAAGTGAAGCACATAGAGCAAAAGTATCTAGCTCAAAAGATATAAGTGAAGCACATGTGAGCTGAATTGCCTACCAAAAGATATAAGTGAAGCTCGACAAAATCACGGTGTGTGCATGTCTCTCTCTCTCTAGGTGTGCAGCAAGGATGATTGTGACACAACAAAAATAAAATACTCCTATGATACAAGACGCTCCAAGCAAAAACACATAACATGTGGTGAATAAAAATATAGCCCCAAGTAACGTTACCGATGGATTGAAGACGAGATAGGGGATGCCTTCCCGGGGCACCCCAAGCTTAGGATTTTACGGCATCCTTGAATCTTTTGGGGTGCCTTGGGCATCCCCAAGCTTGAGCTCTTGCCACTCTTTATCTCTTTGTCCATAAGAAGTTCACCCAAAACTTGAAAACTTCACAACACGAAACTTAAATAGAAACTCGTGATAACATTAGTATGAGAAAGCAAACCACCACTTCCTTAGGTACTGTAGCAAACTTAAATTCTACGTGTGCTGATGTTGGGTTACTGTATTTTCAATCTTCCATGGCTAATACCCGTCGATACTATCCATAGTTTCATAAAAATAAGCAACGAACACAACAAAAATAGAATCTGTTAACAGCAGACCAGTCTGTAGCAATTTGTATATTTTGTATACCTCTGGTACTTTTGAAAAATTCTGAAAAATTACGACAGTCTGAAGCATTTGCATAGGAATCAGAAGCAAAAAGAATCAACTCAAAAGATCTTACAGAAAAAAAATGAAAATTATTTTCGTGAGCAGAAAGTTTGTGTCTTTTCCAGCATGACCAAACGATCATCCCCACGACTAATCGTAACGGTTTTGATTGGCACAAACGCAAAAAGAAACACAAAAAACACAATCATAACAGAATTATGAAAGTGTGGAAAACACAAAACAGAAAGAAAAAGGATAGATTCGTTGGGTTGCCTCCCAACAAGCGCTTTTGTTTAACGCCCTTAGCTAGGCGAAAGGTGATGGACTCACGTATAGTCATCTTTGGTGCTCAAACCATATGTAGCCCTCATCATAGATTCATAAGGAAATCTTATTTTCTTTATTGGAAAGTGCTCCATGCCCTTCTTTAAAGGAAATTGAAATCTAATATTCCCTTCCTTCATATCGATGATAGCACCAATAGTCCTTAGGAAAGGTCTACCAAGAATAATGGGACATGAAGGATTGCAATCTATGTCAAGTACAATGAAATCCACGGGTACATAGTTCTTATTTGCAACAATAAGAACATCATCGATCCTTCCCATGGGTTTCTTGACAGTAGAATCCGCAAGATGCAAATTAAGAGAACACTCTTCAATCTCATGAAAACCAAGAATATCACATAAAGACTTTGGAATCGCGGAAACACTAGCACCCAAATCACACAAAGCATTGCACTCATAGTTTTTTATCTTAATTTTTATAGTAGGTTCCCACTCATCATTAAATTTTCTAGGTATAGAGACTTCTAGTTCGAGCTTCTCTTCAGGACATTTCATCATAGCATCTACAATATGCGCGGTAAAGGCTTTGCTTTGGCTATAAGCATGTGGAGAGTTTGCAATGGATTGCATCAAAGAAATGCATTCAAACAAGGAGCAATTATCATAATTGAATTCCTTGAAATCCAATGTGGGAGTTTCATTACTACCCAAAATTTTGATTTCTTCTACTCCACTCTCCACACCTTTATCATCAAGATGGGTGGACTCCGAATCATTGGGGAGTTTTTCAACCAAAGTGGATTCATATCCAGCCCCTCCATAAATAGGTTTGACACGCGAAAACAAAGATTCAGGAGGAGACACACCAAGCACTTTAAGATCTTCGTGATTTGCATCCGTAGAATGCACCCTTTTAAACCATTCATGCCTACTGCGAATTTGGGCGGTTCTTTCTTTGCTCTCATTCATGGAGACACGCATAGCTTTCAAAGTTTCATCCAAGTTGACCTTGGGAGGAGCGCATCTAACTTTCAAAGCATCAATATCACAAGACATCCTATCAACGCTTTTAGCCAAATCGTCTATTTTGAGTAGTTTTTCCTCTATGGACGCATTGAAAATCTTTTGAGAGTTGATGAACTCTTTGATATTACTCTCCAAATCAGAGGGTAATTTGTTGTGATTTCCATAAGCTTTGTTGTAGGAATTGCCATAATTGTTAGAGCAGTTACTAGGAAAAGGCCTAGGAACATAGTTTCCTCTAAAAGCATTGTTGTTGCCAAAATTGTTCCTACCAACAAAATTGTTCACATCCAAACTAGCGTTTCTACTCTCAATCAAGGAAGATAGTGGCATGTCAATAGGATCTACGGTAGCATTTCTACTAGCAACCAATTTCATCAACTCGTCCATCTTAGCACTAAGAGAGTTAATTTCTTCTATAGCGTGCACCTTTTTGCTAGCAGGCGACCTTTCAGTGTGCCACTGAGAGTAGTTGGTCAAGATATTGTCTAGGAGTTTTGTAGCGTCTCCTAACGTGATTTCCATGAACGTTCCACCTGAGGCGGAGTCCAAGATATTGTGAGAAGAAAATTTTAAGCCAGCGTAAAAGATTTGTATAATCATCCACAAACTTAAGCCATGAGCGAGACAATTTCTAATCATAAGCTTCATCCTCTCCCAAGATTCTGCAACGTGTTCATGATCAAGTTGCTTGAAATTCATGATATCATTACGTAAGGAGATGATCTTAGCCGGCGGAAAATACTTGGATATGTAAGCATCTTTGCACTTATCCCAAGAATCGATACTATTTTTAGGCAATGAAGAAAACCAAGTTTTTGCGCGATCTCGCAACGAGAAAGGAAAAAGTTTCAACTTAATCACGTCATTATCCACATCTCTTTTCTTTTGCATATCACAAAGCTCAATGAAGGTATTGAGAAGGGATGCGGCATCTTCACTAGGAAGGCCAGAGAATTGCTCTTTCATAACAAGATTCAGCACAGCTGCGTTGATTTTATACAATTCCACACTAGTGGCGAGAGCAATCGGAGTACTAATAAAATCATTATTATTAGTGCTCGAGAAGTCGCAAAGTTTGGTGTTTTCAGCCTTGATGACTTCAACAAACAAACAAGCACACAAGCAAGCAAGAAAACCGGGTAAGGAAAACGGCAAAGGCAAAAGAAAACGGCAAATGAAAACAGCAAATGTGAAGTGGGGGAGAGGAAAACGAGAGGCAACTGGCAAAAAAAGTAAATGCAAGAGATGATTTTGTGAGCCTACTTGGATAGATCTCTCCTTCCCCGGCAACGGCACAAGACATACTTCTGCTACTCGAACAAAAGACCTTCCAACGGCACCAGAAACACGTGCTTATGGGAGACTGTTCTTGTCTTGATTCTCCTCAGCAACGTCATGTAGCGACCCGACTCAAGACGAGTCAAGCCTCTGTGTTTCTGTGCCATCCCTGGATCAGTATGCTGGCACACATAGTACATCAATGTATATATCAAAGTGCAATCACATGTAAAAAAGCGTAAAACTGATATATACCTTAAATATCTCAGTGGAAGCGGTTAAGGGAGTGGAGTTCCAATAAACACCAACGACAAGTTGAGTGTAGACCGTAACCCTGAATCGTACTCTTACTTGTCGAAGAAAAATATCTGCAACATAAGACGTTGCAGCCGGGTAGGTCAGCATATTGAATATGCCGGCAAGTCACATAAGAGAGAGGTGAAAAGTAATCATCTATACTATATGCATATATGGCAGGTGGGGCTATAAGTTTTAGCGTAAAGCAAAATTTTATCCTACAACAAGAGGGGGCTAAAAGCAAAATGTTACTACATTGTTGGTTGTTAACGAGATGGTTCCGCCAACCAGTTCTCATACCCGAGTTGTCAATAATGACCCTCATAAAATATATATAATGGTGTTGAGAAATCCAGATAACTTCAGTTCCTTTGGCTCAAGTTGTCCATGACCGTGGACACGGCTAATCGATTAGGTTTGAGTACTCTGCAGAGTTTTGCACACGTTCCCCACAAGATTTGATCGCCTCCGTGTATGTCCTCGCACTTCAGGATGTTTGAAGACCGGATGATCAAAACATGGTCTTTCAACGGGTCCCTCTGAATCCCTGTCGGTGCCCATCCATTCCTACCGTTCGTCTACATCTGCTAGCACCGCCTGTCCAGAGTCGCTGCGTTGTCCAACCAAGCCAGAGCCCATAATGACTTGTGGCTATGCAGGTAAGTCTTGGGTCTTGAAAATATCCGTCCGTCTCTTTGAGCCTGGACGAAGCTTTCCGCAGGATGACATGGCCTCTCCAGCATCCCGGGCATCCACTGGGTTCTCCAGGGAGCCGATCAACCGTCCTCCACCCAGAGTTGCATTGCGTCCGAGGTCTTGAAAATCTTGTCTTATCCGGTCTTGATTATTATATCAACCTCGCATCACTCGTGGTATACACTCAACCGATAACCCGTCTACTCAAGCATAGCATTAAGAAATTGTCGTCCCGGGGCCAAGTATCGGGGTGGTTGGGTGGCTACCACATGATACTACAATCTATACCAAAATTTCCAAGTACCTAAGCAGCTTGCAATTGGGCATAGGATGGTAGAACTACAATGCATAAAACATAGGTGATAGTATGATCAAAGTGACTTGCCTGTGATGTTGACGAAGAAGAATTCCTCGAGAAAATAACTTGATAGACTACTCGTCACTCTCCGATGAAATCTATATAGCAAACGTAGCATTCACACAAGCACTCATACTAGCAATCATTTTAGCAATCAAAACAAAAGAGAGAGAGCGAATAAAAATCCGAAAGAAACTTCAAATGGGACTAGGGAGTCTTCTACTACGTCAACCACTAAATAGTTTTGTCTAACAGAAAATAATAACAAGGAACTAAGATATAAGTTTAACTAAGATAAAATAAAGTATTTTTTTCACAAAACCTTTTGAAAGTATTCCCAAACGGGATTCGAAACAATGGTGAAAACAATTGCACGTTACTACGGAACTAGAATTGATTTCATGAAAACAAATAAAAATAATATAAAAACTTGTTGCAAACTACTGTTAACTAACATAAACAAAACATAATAATGTTTCTGGAATAATAAAGAAAATATTTTAAAACAAAAGTAGAAAATGAATTAGCCGAAATCCTAAAAGCGGTGAAACAGAAATTGTTTCACATGAAATAATGAGTTAAGATACTCAAACAAATCTGTAAGTTTTGCCACTTATAAATAAGATCACTAGTGATCAGTACCAAAAGGAATCAAATTAAAATATATTTTTAAACTCCTGGAATAAGCAAAACAAGGTTTAAACTAAATCTGATCTAACTTATATTTGAAAATTTCAAACATATACCAATTATATGTTTTTAAAAACTACAGGAAATTTTTGAGCTACTGGAAAAAGAATCAATGTTATTGGACTTCGGGACAAAAAGTTGTGGCCAAAACAAAACAGAAAGTTTCTGTTTTTCTAATTTTTGACAGAAAAACTGAAAACAACTAGCTAACTATTGGGGTACACGTGGCAAGCTACGGTTGGCTACGGGTGCTGTTTGATGCATGGCTTTGAGCAAACGGCCTAAGGCTAGCAAAAACTACTGGCTAAATATAAGTGAACTAAAAAACCACTGGTTTACTGAACTAAACCGAAGGGGTATTTCTAAGATCTAATCTAAGCCATCTACTAGAGATCTAAGGGCTAAAACTAAAATAAAACAAAACAAAACAAGTAAGAAAAGAAAGAAGGGAGGAGGGGTTACCTCGCTGGGAGAGCTCCCTCGCAGGCTGCTGGTGGCGAGGTGGAGGGGGGCTCCGGTGGGGTGGGGAGGGGCGGGCGGGAGTGGGGAAGGGGGCGGTGGGGCTCCTGGGGGAGGGAGGCGAGGTGGGGGGCGAAGGGGAGGAGGGAGTCTGCATGGGGCCGACGTGGGAAGAGCTGCTGCCTCCTGGTTGCTGGTCCAAGGGGAGGAACCGAAGGGTGGAGGGGCTCTCCTGGGAGGGGAGGGAGGCCGAAGTGGAGGGGGCCGAAGGTGGGGACTCCAGGGAGGGGAGGGCCGAAGGTGGAGGGGGTGGAGGGGTGCAGCGAGGGGTGTAAAAACTGCTGTTTCGCTGCTGCTCGGTGGTGATGGGGATGGGGAGGAGCAGCGAGGTGGAGGGGTGGTGGAGGAGGGGTGCAGCGAGGCTCCTGGGAGGGGCTGGTGGCGAGGTGGGGTGGTGCAGCGAGGGTGGCCGAAGGTGTGAAGCTCCTGTGAATTTTTCTAGCAAGTTTTCCGGTGACGAACTCCGGCGAGGGGTGCGCGAGGTGGAGGCGAGGAGAGGGGGTTCTCTCGGGGAAAATGGAGAGAGGGGGCCGGTGGGAATTTATAGGCGGTCTCGGATGGCGCCCGGAAGGAAGGAGGAGGGAGATCGGGAAGGAGGGGATTCCTTCCTCCATGGATGGAAGGTTTCTGTGTCACGTGAAGAGATGGAGGTAGGAGAAGATCCCTTGTTGGGCCAAAAATAGGAAAGTGTTTAATGGGCCAGGGGGTATTTCCTAATAAAAGTGATCTCCTTCCTATTTTCAAAACTAGGAAACTAAAACGTTAAAAAGGAAATCAAATCAATTCGGAATAAAGAGTTTTTATATACTAAAATTATGAGAAAAATAAAATGTAGATGATGGGCATTTTTCCACTGCAAAAATAAAAACTTCAGAAAAAATTATTTTCACAAAATTTCCTAAAAGATTTATTTTCTTTTACAAATAATTTTCAAATGATCCTTTAAGTTTGAGGGTGCAAATAACATTCAAAATGCCCGGGTATTTGAGGGTCATGTTCCTCCGCTCTTTAGAATGTATTTCCCGGCATTTTGTTGCACGAAGAAAACGAATGGAAAAACAAAAGAACTCAATGCAAATATCTCCGTTCAAAATCTTTGTGGTTGAAGAAGTCATGTCATCTTCTCTCGTTGCTTTTAAAAGATTGAATTTGAATTCACCGGAGAAGGGGAAAGTCATTTTATTCCCTCTCATTCAAAAGTTTCGAAAATTTTCAAATTTCACACAAGTATCAGTCACTCAGCAAACAAACAAACAATCAATCTAATAATTATATTAACATTCCAAAATTTATAATTTTGGGATGTTACACGTCACCAGGAATCCTTCTGCTACGGCTACGCCTTTAGGGACTTCCTAGGAAAATATGCAAAGGATTTCCCCATGGCCTTGGAGCCTTGCGTTGGTGTTCCCTCGAAGTGGAAAGGGTGATGTAGCGCCGCGGTGGTAAGTATTTCCCTCAGTTTTGAGAACCAAGGTATCGATCCAATGAAGGAGTATCACAAGTGCCTACACAAGCACAAAGAACCTGCTCCCAACGCTATGAAGGGGTTGTCAATCCCTTATCGATTGTTCGCAAAGTGAGAACTGAAAGCAACAAAGTAACAAAGCAAAGTAAAAGCGAAGGTGTAATCAATAGATGTGAATAGACCCGGGGGCCGTAGTTTTTACTAGTGGCTTCTCTCATGAAAGCAAGTAGACGGTGGGTGAACAAATTACTGTCGAGCAATTGATAGAACCGTGCAAAGTCGTGACGTCATCTATGGCAATGAATATATCTATAGGCATCACGTCCAAAACAAGTAGACCGATACTTTCTGCATTTACTACTATTACTCCACACGTGGACCGCTATCCAGCATGTATCTAGTGTACTAAGTCCAAAAGAACAGAGTAACACCTTAAGCAAGATGACATGATGTAGATGGACAATCTCATATCAACGACAGAGCCCACCTTGTTACCCTTTATGGCAACTACTCAATGTGTCCCTTGCTGCCCCTACTGTCACTGGGAAAGGTCACCACATGGTAAGAACCCAAAACCAAGCACTTCTCCCATTGCAAGAATCATAGATCTAGTTGGCCAAACAAAACCCAAGACTCGGAGAGACTTACAAGGATATCAAATCATGCATATAAGAAATCAGCAAAGACTCAAATATATATCATAGATAATCTGATCACAAATCCACAATTCATCGGATCTTGACAAACACACCGCCAAAGAAGATTACATCGGATAGATCCCCATGAAAATCATGGACAACTTTGTATTGAAGATCCAAGAGAGAGAAGAAGCCATTTAGCTACTAACTACGGACCCGTAGGTCTGAAGTGAACTACTCATGAGTCATCGGACGGGCGGTGATGATGATGAAGAAGCCCTCCAACTCCAAAGTCCCCTCCGGAGGGCGCCGGGAAGGGTCTCCAGATGAGATCTCGCGAAAACGGAAGCTTGCGGCAGCGGAATAGTATTTTCATGGCTCCCTTGATTTTTTTTCTGATTTTTAGGGAATATATTGGCGCAAGATCTATGTTAGGGGGCGCCAGGGAGGCCACAAGCCTACCCACCGCCGCCTCCCCCTGGTGGCTTGGCCCACACGCCGCCTCCGTTCCAAAATCAGATCTGAAAAAAGCCAAAAACACAGAAAAAACAGGAACTTGCACTTGGCACTGAATTAATAAGTTAGTCCCAAAAAAGATATAAAAGGTACATAAAACATCCAAAGATGACAAGATAACAGCATGAAACCATCAAAAATTATAGATACGTTTGAGACGTATCAGTCATCACCAACGTCCTTCATCGCCAATTCCATGATTCTCTTGACTGTTCGTGAGTAATCTCATCGTAGGCTTGTTGGATGGTGATGGGTTGGATGAGATCTATCATGTAATCGAGTTAGTTTTGACGGTGATTGATCCCTTGTATCCACTATGTTCTGAGATTGATGTGGCTACTACTTTGCCATGCTTAATGCTTGTCACTAGGGCCCGAGTGCCATGATTTCAGATCTGACCTATTATGTTGTCGCCAATATATGTGTGTTCTTGATCCTATCTTGCAAGTTGTAGTCACCTACTATGTGTTATGACCCGACAACCCCGGAGTGACAATAGCCCGAATCACTCCCGGGGATGACCATAGTATTAGGAGTTCATGTATTCACTAAGTGTTAATGCATTGGTCCGGTTCTTTATTAAAAGGAGAACGTTAATATCCCGTAGTTTCCATTAGGATCCCGCTGCCACGGGAGGGATGGACAATAGATGTCATGCAAGTTCTTTTCCCTAAGCATGTATGACTACATTTGGAATACATGCCTACATTACATTGACGAACTGGAGCTAGTTACATATATCCCCGTGTTATAACTGTTGCATGACGAATAACATCCAGCATAATCATCCGTCACCGATCCATTGCCTACGAGTCTTTCCCTATAGGTCCTTGCTACCTTACTTTGCCGCTACTGCTGTCACTCCTACTGCTGTTACTTTGCTGCTACTGCTGTCACTTTGCTGCTACTGATTACCGTTGCTACTGTTGCTATCACACTACCTTGCTAATGATATTTGTCTGCAGATACTAAGTCTTTCAGGTGTTGTTGAATTGACAACTCAACTGCTAATACTTGAGAATATTCTTTGGCTTCCCCTTGAGTCGAATCAATAAATTTGGGTTGAATACTCTACCCTCGAAAACTGTTGCGATCCCCTATACTTGTGGGTTATCAGCGCCAAACTCGTGACTCAAATATTCTCCTCCACGATCAGATCGTAGACACTTAATTTTTCTATCACGTTGATTCTCAACCTCACTCTAAAATTCCTTGAACTTTTCAAACGTCTCAGATTTGTGCTTCATCAATTAGATATACCCATACCTACTCAAATCATCGGTGAGAGTGAGAACATAACGGTAGCCACCGCGAGCTTGAACGTTCATTGGACCACACACATCAGTATGTATTATTTCCAATAAGTCAGGCGCTCTCTCCATTATTCCTGAGAATGGAGTCTTAGTCATCTTGCCCATGAAGCACGGTTCGCATGTGTCAAATGATTTAAAGTCAAGAGACTCTAATAGTCCATCACTATGGAGCTTCTTCATGCGCTTAAAACCGATATGACCAAGGCGGCAGTGCCACAAGTATGTGGGACTATCATTATCAACTTTACATCTTTTGGTACTCACACTATGAATGTGTGTAACATCATGATCGAGATTCATCAAGAATAAACCATTCACCAACGGAGCATGACCATAAAACATATCACTCATATAAATACAACAACCATTATTCTCTAACTTAAATGAGTATCCGTATCGCATTAAGCAAGACCCTGATACAATATTCATGCTCAAAGCTGGTACAAAATAACAATTATTAAGGTTTGAAACTAATCCCGGTGGTAGATGTAGAAGCAGCGTGCCGACAGCGATCACATCGACCTTGGAGCCATTCCCGACGTGCATCGTCACCTCGTCCTTGGCCAGTCTCCGCTTATTCCGCAGTTCCTGCTTTGAGTTGCAAATGTGAGCAACAACACCGGTATCAAATACTCAGGAGCTACGACGAGCGCTGGTAAGGTACACATCAATAACATGTATATCATATATACCTTTAACGTTGCCCGCATTCTTGTCCGCTAAGTACTTGGGGCAGTTCCGCTTCCAGTGACCTTTTCCCTTGCAATAGAAGCACTCAGTCTCACGCTTGGGTCCATTCTTTTTCTTCTTCCCGGTATCTGGCTTACCGGGCGCGGCAACGGCTTTGTCGTCTTTCTTGAAGTTCTTCTTACCCTTGCCCTTCTTAAAACTGGTGGTCTTATTGACCATCAACACTTGATGCTCTTTCTTGATTTCTACTTCTGCAGATTTCAGCATCGAGTACAACTCAGGAATGGTCTTTTCCATCCCTTGCATGTTGCAGTTCAGCACATAACCCTTGTAGCTTGCTGGGAGAGACTGGAGGGTTCTGTCAATTATAGCGTCATCCGGAAGTTTGACTCCAAGTGAAGTTAGACGACCGTGTAACCCAAACATTTTGATTATGTGCTCACTGATAGAAATGTTCTCCTCCATCTTACAGCTAAAGAACTTGTCCGAGACATCATATCTCTCGACACGGGCATGAGCTTGAAAAACTATTTCAGCTCTTGGAACATCTCATATGCACCGTGTTGCTCAAAACGCCTTTGGAGCCCCGTTTCCAAACTGTATAACATGCCACACCTAACGAGAGAGTAGTCATCACTCCACGTTTGCCAGACGTTCAGAATGTCCTGGGCTGCTGCGGGAGCCGGAGGGTCACCTAGCAGCGCATCAAGGACATAAGCCCTTTTAGCTGCTTCGAGGATGAGCTTCAAGTTGCGGACCCAGTCCGCATAGTTGCTACCATCATCTTTCAGCTTGTTTTTCTCTAGGAATGCGTTGAAATTGAGGTTGCTGTTGGCCGTCTACAATATTTATAAAGACAACTTTTAGACTAAGTTCATGACAATTAAGTTCATTTAATAGAATTAAGTATGAACTCCCACATAAATCGACACCCCTCCAGTCATCTAAGTGATACATGATCCATGTCGACTAACCTGTCTCCGATCATCACGTGAGACGGACTAGTCGTCATGGTGAGCAACTTCATGCTGATCATATTCAACCATACGACTCATGTTCGACCTTTCGGTCTCTTGTATTCGAGGTCATGTCTGTACATGCTAAGCTCGTCGAGTCAACCTAAGTGTTTCGCGTGTGTAAATCTGGCTTACACCCGTTGTATGCGAACGTTAGAATCTATCACACCCGATCATCATGTGGTGCTTCGAGACAACGATCCTTCGCAATAGTGCACACTTAGGGGAATACGTTCTCTAAATTTTTAAGAGGGATCATCTTATTATGCTACCGTCGTTCTAAGAAATAAGATGAAAAACATGATAAACATCACATGCAATCATATAGTGACATGATATGGCCATTATCATCTTTGCTCTTTCGATCTCCATCTTCGGGCATCGCATGATCATCATTGTCACCGGCGTGACACCATGATCTCCATCATCATGATCTCCATCATCGTGTCTCCGTGAAGTCGTCACGCCAACTACTACTACTACTATAGCTAACCGTTAGCTGTGAAGTAAAAGTAGTAAACACATGGCGTTGCATCTCATACAATAAATTAAGACAACTCCTATGGCTCCTGCCGGTTGTCATACTCATCTACATGCATGTCGTGAATCCTATTACAATAACATGATCATCCCATACATCACACATGTAACATCACAACTTAGGCCATATCACATCACATGTCAACCCCTGCAAAAACAAGTTAGACGTCCTCTAATTGTTGTTGCAAGTTTTACGTGGCTGATTTGGGTTTCTAGCAAGAACGCCTTCTTACCTACGTGATAGCCGCAACGATGATATTCCAAAGCTATTTACCCTTCGTAAGGACCCTTTTCATCAAATCCAATCCGACTAGAGTGGGAGAGACAGACACCCGCTAGCCACCTTTATGCACAGTGTGCATGTCTGCCGGTGGAACCTGTCTCACATAAGCGTACGTGTAAGGTCGGTCCGGGCCGCTTCATCCCACAATACTGCCGGAAGAGAATAAGACTAGTAGCAGCAAGAAATTGACAAATCAGCACGCACAACCTTTTGTGTTCTACTCGTGCATAGAATCTACGCATAGAAAACCTGGATTGGAGGCCACTGTTGGGTAACGTAGCATAAATTCAAAATATTCCTACGCCATATTCAGATCTTCCTATGGAGAGACCAGCAACGAGAGAGGGGATAGTGCAACTTGATACGTTTTAAGATCACTAAGCGGAAGCGTTGCTAGAACGCGGTTGATGGAGTCGTACTCGCGGCGATTCAGATCGCGGTGTGATTCCGATCTAGTGCCGAACCACGACACCTCCGCGTTCAACACACGTGCAGCCCGGTGACGTCTCCTGCACCTTGATCCAGCAAGGAGGAGGCAGAGGTTGGGGAAGATCTCCGGCAGCACGACGGCTTGGTGTCGATGGAGAGACGAGGTCTCCCGGCAGGGCTTCGCCAAGCACCGTGGGAGAGGAGGAAGAAGAAGAGCGGGGCTGCGCCGAGAGAGAGATGGAAAACCGTATCTCCAAAGGCCAAAACCCCCACTATATATAGGGGGAAGGGAGGGGTGGCACCCCCTTTAGGGTTTCCCCCTTGAGGGGGGCGGCAGCCCTAGATGGGAGAGGTGGGCGGCGCCCACGGAGTAGAGGGGGTGGCGCACCCCTAGGTGGGCCTTAGGCCCACCAGCAGCTAGGGTTTCCCCTTCCTCCCTCTCTGGTGCGCATGGGCTGAGGGTGGGGGCGCACCAGCCCACCTAGGGGCTGGTTCCCTCCTGTACTTGGCCCATGTAGCCTTCCGGGGCTTGTGGCTCCTCCCGGTGGGCCTCCGGAACCCTTCCGGTGGTCCCGACACTTTGCCGGTGGTGCCCGAAACATTTTTGGCGTCCAAACCCATCCATCCTATATATCAATCTTTACCTCCGGACCATTCCGGTGCTCCTCGTGACGTTTGAGATCTCATCCGGGACTCCGAACATCCTTCAGTAACCTCGTATAACAATTCCCTATAACCCTAGCATCATCGAACCTTAAGTGTGTAGACCCTACGGGTTCGGGAATCATGCAGACATGACCGAGACACTCTTCGGCCAATAACCATCAGCGGGATCTGGATACCCATGGTGGCTCCCACATGTTCCACGATGATCTTATCGGACGAACCATGATGTCAAGGATGCAATCAATCCCGTATACAATTCCCTTTGTCTGTCGGTATAGAACTTGCCCGAGATTCGATCGTCGGTATACCTATACCTTGCTCAATCTCGTTACTCGTAAGTCTATTTACTCATTCCGTAGCACGTCATCCTGTGACTAACTCCTTAGTCACATTGAGCTCATGATGATGTTCTACCGAGTGGGCCCAGAGATACCTCTTCGTCACATGGAGTGACAAATCCCGATCTCGATTCGTACCAACCCAACAAACACTTTCAGAGGTACCCGTAGTGCACCTTTATAGTCACCCAGTTACGTTGTGACGTTTGATACACCCAAAGCACTCCTACAGTATCCGTTAGTTGCACAATCTCACGGTCGAAGGAAAAGACACTTGACATTAGAAAAGCTTTAGCATACGAACAACACGATCTAGTGCTATGCTTAGGATTGGGTCTTGTCCATCACATTATTCTCCCAATGATATGATCCGTTGTCAATGACATCTAATGTCCATGATCAGAAACCATGATCATCTATTGATCAACGAGCTAGCCAACTAGAGGCTTCCTAGGGACACATTGTGATGTATTCATTCACACATGTATTACTGTTTCCTGTTAATACAATTATAGCATGAACAATAGACGATTATCATGAACAAGGAAATATGATAATAACCATTTTATTATTGCCTCTAGGGCATATTTCCAACATGTCCATCAACAAGGCTCATTCTATTCTTCATTTTTCGTCGAACGAGATTATAGAAAATGCTAATTCTGTTGGCGTTTCTCTGGGGAACTCGAGTAAAGAGATTGTGAGATCTATTAACAATTTGCTTGACTTAGAGGTAGATAGGGCTTTGGACATAGTAAGGAATTTAGCTGCTATGAAACCTTTGAAAGATTCTGAGATTAATGCACTAGGAGAGTTGAATTCTCTATGTGAGAATCTTGCTCCTACCGAAAGTCAAGCAGAGGATGAGGATCATTTTTCTGATGACTGATGCGCTGATGTGCAACATATCGAGGTAGATTCACGACATCCTGGTTATATGGACGAACATTCATGTCTTGAAAAACCAAAGCGTGCCTGAAAGCGCAAAGTATATCCGGTCTCTGCGATACATAGAAGTGCTAGATTTAAAATCGCTAAAAAATTCTATGATGAAAGATGAAAGGGATCTTTTGGAAGTGCAGAGGTCTGAAAGACATGGCTAAAATTAGGTTCCTAGCAGAGGCTACTTTAGAGTACAAACTTGATTTTATCGCGCTCATGGAGACTGGGCGGGATAATTTTACTTCACAGTTCCTGAATACCTTGTCTGCATGCGTTGAGTTTGATTGCCACTGTCTCCCTCTGAGAGGAAGATCTGGTGGGATCTTGCTTGGAGTATGGTGTGAATCACTCCAGGTGCGTGAAGTGATATTGGGAGAATTTGCGGTTAAGTTTAGGATCAGATCAAAATATGACGGTTTTCAATGGGCTCTAGTTGATGTGTATGGTGCAGCCCGGCCAGAGTTTAAACCCAACTTTTTGGCTTATCTAGTCCGGATTTGTGACGGAAAGCTACCTCTATTCGCGGGGGGTGATTTTAACATTATTCGGCGGTCTCATGAAAAAAGTAATGATAATTTTGATGGCAGATGGCCATTCATGTTCAACACAATTATTGAAAGCCTTGACCTTAGAGAAATTGAACTTTCAGGGAGGAAGTTCACTTGGGCTAATTCTTTACAAAATCAGGCTTTTCAAAAGCTAGACCGGGTTCTCACTAGCATCGAATGGGAACAGAAGTTCTCGCTAGCTAGTGACTGTATGTGCATTACACAGAGCAATTTCTATCCATCCTCCACTCCTGCTTGATTCCGGGGACGCACATCATATGGGGAAAAAGAATAGCTTCTCTTTCGAATCCAGTTGGTTTCTGAGAGACGGATTCATGGATATGATTGCTAGGGAATGGAGTAATGAGTGTGGTGGGAAGCCTAATGTTGAAATATGGCAAAACATTCATGTCACATGAAAGAAGTTGCAAAGGACAAATATGTTAGGTAGAATTCCACATCAAAAATTCAGTATTTATCACTTTCCTAATCGAGGACGAGCAGGAGTTAAGCTTGGGGATGCTTGATACGTCTCCAACGTATCTATAATTTTTCCGCCCTTTGCCCTACCTATTCCGCCTATAAATTCCCTAAAAATCTGAAACCACGGAATAGAGCTACGAAAATACTTTTCCGCCGCCGCAAGCTTCTGTCTCCGCAAGATCCCATCTGGGGCACGTTCTGGTGCCCTGCCGGAGGGGGGATTCAGACACGGAGGGCTTCTTCATCAACACCATTGCCTTTTCGATGATGCGTGAGTAGTTCACCACAGACCTTCGGGTCCATAGCTAGTAGCTAGACGGCTTCTTCTCTCTCTTGGATCTTCAATACAAAGTTCTCCACGATCTTCATGGAGATCTATCTGATGTAATCTTTGTTTGCAGTGTGTTTGTCGAGATCCTATGAATTGTGGATTTATGATCAGATTATCTATGAATGTTATTTGAGTTTCCTCTGACCTCTCTTATATGCATGATTTCTTATCCTTGTAATTCTCTTCGAGTTGTGGGTTTTGTTTGGCCAACTTGACCTATAATTCTTGCAATGGGAGAAGTGCTTGGTTTTGGGTTCATACCGTGTGGTGTCCTCACCCAGTGACAGAAGGGGTAGCGAGGCATGTATCGTGTTGTTTCCATCAAGGGTAAAAAGATGGGGTTTATATCTATTACATGAATTTATCCCTCTACATCATGTCATCTTGCTTAAGGCATTACTCTGTTTGTTATGAACTCAATACACTAGATGCATGCTGGATAGCGGTCGATGTGTGGAGTAATAGTAGTAGATGCAGAAAGTATCGGTCTACTTGTCTCGGACATGATGCCTATATGTATGATCATTGCCTTAGATATCATCATGACTTTGCGCGGTTGTATCAATTGCTGGACAGTAATTCATTCACCCACCGTAATATTTGCTATCATGAAAGAAGCCTCTAGTGAACACTATGGCTCGGTAGTTGGCGTGTGCCATGAAAGAGTCCTGAAGATGATAAGCATCCAAAGAGGATATAATAAAACTTCAATATTCATGTGCATTGATTAGTAAAGAGAAGTCTGATTCCTCTCAATTAGTTTTGAGACATGGATACGGTAATATTAGAGTTATGCTAGTAGGGTGTTGTGAATCTAGAAATACTTGTGTTGAAATTAGTGATTCCTGTAACATGCACATATGGTGAACCGCTATGTTAGGAAGTCGGAGCATAATTGATTTATTGATTTTCATCCTTTGTGTGGCGGTCAGGATCGCGCGATGGTTAACACCTACCAACCCTTCCCATAGGAGTATGCGTTTAGCACTTTGTCTCGATTACTAATAAAACTTTCGCAATAAGTATATGAGTTCTTCATGACTAATCTGAGTCCATGGTATAGATGCACTTTCACCTTCCACCATTGCTAGCCTCTCTAGTGTCGTGCAACCTTCGCCGGTGCATAAAACCACCATATACCTTCCTCAAAACAGCCACCATACCTACCTATCATGGCCTTTTCGTAGCCATTCCGAGATATATTGCCATGCAACTCCCACCGTTCCGTCTCATGACTTGTGCTATCACTTTCATATTGCCATTGCATGATCGTAAGATAGCTAGAGAGATGTTTCAACGTCATAAGCTAAGCTAGATCGTTGCACATCCCGGTACACTACCGGAGGCATTTCCTATAGATTCATCATTGCTCTAAGTATTGAGTTGTGAGTAAATAAAAGTGTGATGATTGTCATTATGAGAGCATTGTCCCATGTGATGAAATAAAAAAAGGCCAAAGATGCCCACCAAAAAAATGAAAAGAGGCCAAAGAGCCCAAACATAAAAAAAGAGAGAGAAAAAGAGAGAAGGGACAATACTACTATCTTTTTCCACACTTGTGCTTCACAATAACACCATGTTCTTCATGATTGAGAGTCTCTTGTTTTGTCACCACCATATACTAGTGGGAATCATCATTATATAACTTGGCTTGAATATTACAATGATGGGCTTCCTCAAAATTGCCCTAGGTCTTCGTGAGCAAGCAAGTTGGATGCACACCCACTAGTTCTCCTTTTTGAGCTTTCACACACTTATAGCTCTAAGTGCATCCGTTGCATGGTAATCCCTACTCATTCACATTGATATCTACTGATGGGCATCTCCATAGCCCATTGATACGCCGAGTCAATGTGACCATCTCCTCCTTTTTGCCTCACAACCTGCACCACACTCTATTTCACCTATAGTGTTATATCCCTGGCTCACACTCATACATTGTGTCGTGGTTTTGTCATGGCAGATGTCCTCGTGAAAGGACTTAGTATTGGAGCCATCGCACCTTGGTGGCGACTCAAAGGGGTTGAACGGGAGCGAGATAGAGATTTACCTAGGTTCGGCCCCTCGTGAGGAGGTAAAAGCATATGTCCTGCTTTGTGTTGTATTGATGGAGTTTCGATTACAAGGAGGGCGTAATTCGCCAGACCTAGCACTCGATGATTTCTAACCTGCCCTCTTCTTCCCTGGGACTCGCCTTTATATACAGGTCGAGTCCTTAGGGTTTACAAGGGTCCTTTCCTTTACACAAATCGTGACTCTTGCGATCTCTAAGTCGCCATCTTTCCAAGGCTTGGAGACCTTCTTTATTATGGACTCCTTCCGAAAGTCGTAAACCGCCATACCACTTTCGGCCTTACCAGGCCAAGGCCCAAACTACATTTTAGATGAGTCGCCAGCTTTGGTGACCCGGCCCAACTAGGGCGGGTTATCAACACATAATATCCCCAACATTAGGCCCCAGATTGACTTGAATTTCCTTCACGCCAATATCCTTACTGAATTCAGGGGCGATTCATCTTCACTCTTCTTATGCACCATGCACTTAAACCGCCATCTGTTGCGGAAAAACTTGAGTCACCAAACCACTTCTTGTTGGCACCTCCCTTGAATCCCGGAAAAGATAATGACATAATCCCCAACGGATCCTTCGATATCGTTATCCCAAAAATTTCGGGGCGCCATCATGGCAAATCTTTATCTTTTGGCAGTTCCCGCTCATGGCGCCTCGATCTTAGCGCCCGACCTGATAAATAGGCGGGAGGAAGGGACTGGGCGCATTTGACCTACCCGTCTTGTCGCCCTTCTCTCCCCCACTATCGCAACGAAAATCTCATCGCCACCCGAGAGCTCCGCCGCCGCCCGAAGACCTCGTCGCCATCCGAAAGCTTCGGTGCTGCCCGAAGATTTCGTCGCCACCGAACACCTCGTCGTGGCCGAGCAGTTCATCGCCGTCGAACGCCTCACCGCCGTCGAGCACCTTGTCGACGCCAAACACCTCGTCGCCATCGAACATCTCGTCGCCACCCGAGGTTTTTGCATCCGTCCGAGACCTTCGTCGCCGTCCGCGCAACGCTCGCGGCGAACCCTTCTTCGGACGTCTCCAGCCATATCCACCAGGTTAGCTTCCGCCATTTAAAAGCAGATCCAAGTTCTTTCGAGGTTCATACCTACTGCGTTCTTGGTATCTCTCGAATGGCTTTATTTGTTCCTGATGAGTTGGCGGTGACTATGGCGAGCGCAACAATGTCTTTCATACCTTTATTTGTTCGGCCTTTACTTGCATACTTAGAGTAGGGCTTCGCCAAATCAACAGTTCTGTCCCCACTTTAGTCGCAGGTTGTTATATCCAGTCATTTTCCGCATTCATTTTTGTCTGCCGGTAGATCCATAATCTATCGCTCGTCAAGTGAAATCTGTTTGTAGTCTCATACTTCACCATTTTGACAAACACTATTGATGCTCTGAAACACCGCTCCCTTAAGTAGCAAGAGTTTCATAAGTCGCCCTGGCAACCTGTCCCGGACCTTCGTTGGCGGGTCAAAAAAACCCCTCAGCCATCAGGCAAATTGTTTGGCGAGTCAAACGAACTTGTTTCACCATTTCCAGTAGATGCTTGGCATATCAATTCACCCGTAATTTTATCCCTTTGTAGCATGGGCGCTATTTTCAAAAGTAACTGGCTCCCAACCAAGGTTAATGATGCTATACTTAACGACTATGTGAAAACGGGGAATCTGGACCCTCAAGAGGTTATTGGTTGGTGCACCGGGTTAGGAGAAGAAGTCCCCAATCCCAAGGAAGGGGAGATAGTTGTTTTTGTTGAACACCTTGAGCGGGGCTTTAAGCCGCCCGGATCGAAATTCCTCAGAGACACCATGACTTTGATGAATGTCCGCCTCCAAGATCTAGGGCCCAACTCGATAAGCAATCTATGCCAGTCCCAGGTGTTTTGTGAGGCTTACTTGCGGATGGAACCCTCAGTTCCTTTATTCTGGTACTTCTTCCACTTGAATCGCCAAACAGAATTTCACAATGGCCCCAGCCTGGAGCTTGGTGGTGTCAATGTTCAGCGCCGCAGGGATAGCTCATTCCCGTCACTCACCATGCCAAGCCATCCCAATGGCTGGGGCGAGTCTTGGTTCTACCGCCAGGAGACTTCGCCTGAAGGTGAGAACAAGCTTCTGGGTTATAGGGAAGATCGCCTTCCAACAAATTTCAAACTCCCAAACAAGCTCACCGAAGAGGAGGAGTCAGACTTCATCCTAGTATTGTCCGAGTTAAGATCTTTGACAAACAACGGCCTTACTGGGGTTGACTTAATCCGCTGCTGGGTCGAATGGCGTATCCTCCCTTTGAGTCGCCGGGACGGGTTAATGTGTGAATTCGACGGCACCCTAAACCATCCTCAATGCTACTTCCGCACGGCTCTGACGGAAAATGATATTGTGACCATGATCAAGAAGTTGACCGGCGAACCCACGGCGAAATGCGGCCAAATAGGTCTTAAACCTTTCTGCAAGATTAACCCGGCACCGAAGGTAAATAACTTAACCCGCCTTTTGTTTTTTATTCCTTATGTCTTACCTGAACTATGACCTCTTATAAAATATGCCATTTCAGAAAGGTGATAAATTTTGGTCCAAGAAGCCAAAGAAGCCAGCCATGAAGCAAGCTAGGCCGCCTCCAAAGAAGAAATCCAAGGGCAAGGGCAAAGCTGCCATTACCGAGCCATCTGAAGCCGATGAATCCCAAGTCGGCGACGTACTTTCGGAGGTAACAAATCCATCCTCTTTTAACTCGCCATCCATTACTGATCATTTTGTCTTTGCACCTCTGTATCTCTTGTGTAGAATGAAGACAATGCAAGCCAGGAGGATCCTGTAGAGGTAATTTCTGTTTCCTCCGACTCATCTCCTTCTCCACCTAAGCCGATCAGGCGAATTTGTGGAAAAGTGCCGTTCTCACACCCAAATGCTTCTTTGGATCCAAATTTCCTTCTGAAGAAAGCACAACACGCCTCAAATCAGAAAACTCGAAGTCATTCTGGATACCTGGTGTCCGGGTTACCAACAAGAAATAAGAAAAGGCAAAATGAGGTATCTTTTAATAACACTTCTTCAAGTCCTTTTGGATCTCGTTTGTAACTCGGTCATATCTTCGAAGTATGATTTTTTGCAGAGTTCTCCTCCCACATCTGGCGACTCAGTCATGTCAACACTTCCACCGATCATCCGTGTCCCTGGGTAGGCCTTTGATAATATTTACCTTTAGTCTGATGGTGATAATATCCATTCCTTTAAATGCACCCTCTTTTCCTTTCAGGGCCCAGGCGAAGACAAGGAAAACTGGCGGGTCAACTCCCATTACAACTTCAGAGCCTATCGAAAAATCGGCGACGATCCAGGATAACCCGGACCAAGGCAAACCTGAAGATCAAGTGGATCTCCCCAGCTCACCCAAGGAACCAATGGAAGCGCCTAACCCGCAAAGTCCATTGACAACAGCAGAAGACCCGGACGTTGTAGTTATCACCAGTACTCGCTTTTCTAAACCGGCCACAACGGTTTTATCGAAGCATGTATCATCATCAGCTCAACCTGTTTTTAAGCATGAACTTTCCAAGGCTAAGCTCTCCCAATATGAGAATCTCGAATTCAAAGAACTTTGCTCTGGCTTTGCAAGTCGCTTGGAGGCGAGTTATGAGATGGAGAAGAGTCTGCTTCGAATGCTGAAGAACAAACATGAGGTACGTTTTGTTGTACACTGTATTATCCTCATTAACCCCCAAGGGCCGGGTCATCAATAAAAGATGAGCCGGGTCTTGATAATTGAAAAACTTTCGACCTGTAACCCCCAAGGTCCGGGTCATCAGTAAAAAGATGAGACGGGTCTTGATAATTGAAAAACTTTCGACCTGTAACCCCCAAGGGCCGGGTCATCAATAAAAAGATGACTCGGGTCTTGATAATTAAAAAACTTCCGACCTGTAACCCCCAAGGGCCGGGTCATCAGTAAAAAGATGATCCGGTTCTTGATACTATATAATTTTGTTTAAAAAATTATACATTAGCCCCCAAGTGTCAGGGATGTTGCTTGCAATAATTCTGAGACTTGCCCCTTAACTATATATTTCAACAGGAATCACTTATCCAAACTGAACCAGCACTTGGCGGCTTGAAGAAAAGTTTAACCGATCAGCAGGATGCCCAGGCAAGATCAGAAGAGAAGTATCAACTGATCTTATCTGAGATGGAGAAGCTAAAAGCCGACTTAAAAAAGGCTCAAGCTGATCAAGATGCCTTAATAAAGCGAGCAGAAAAAGCTTAAGCCAAGTTGGATACTGTGCAACAAGAGTTGTCCGGCTTAAAGCGACATATCTCCAACATGGCGCAAGCTGTCTTTGGTAAAAACCAACTCTTGACCTTTGTAAACAAATAGCTTTGTATAAATCGCTGACTATCATTACCTTTTATACAGGTCCGAGAGCCGCCAACCTTCAGGATGATTGCGTCCTGGTGCTGAAGGCGATTTACACATTGACGGAGCAGTTGTATACCGGAAGCGTGCTGACCGTGAAAGCAGTGATGGGCGCCAAGGAACCGATAACATCAATAAAGAAGATGCTTGGCTGCTTATCAACTCTTCCTCCTCAAATTGGCGAGCTAACTCGGTCAGCCACCCGGAAAGGAGCACTGACTACACTAAGTCGGTGCTTAGCATATGCTCCAGAAATAAACCCAGAAGAAGTAGTGGCGGGCTTTCCTCAGCTCAAGGATGACGGGTCAAAATTTGCTGAAGAGGACTACCAGCGTGTTGTTAAAGACTCCCGTTTGGCGGCGACTCAGCTTGCTGCAAGCTTGGATTTATCAAAATACCAAGCCGCCTATGATAACAAAAACAAGAAGGTTAACCCGCCAACTTTTGTGACGACCAGCTTAACTCTACGTCGACCCAAGAATCCTTTTGACTTGGAAGTGGATCTCTCATCAGTGCTGAACGATGAAGATGAGTTCGCCGCGTTATCCAAGTGTAACTAGGTACTGGGCGACTTGCAAATTGAAGTCGGCCAAAGCTCGTAGCAGGCTGATCCAAGGGCATCAGCAGAATGACACTTCATAGATTTGGCCATGAGAGCCATGTAATAAGTCTCTTTAGGAATCAAAACTGTTTCTGTGATATCTCGAAAAATCCTTATGTCGCCCTTAAGGCGTTTTGAAATGCTTGATCCGCCATTTGAGCCATTATTATGATACTTGACCCGCCATTGAGGCGTTTTTGTGATGCTTGATCCGCCATGGCTAGAGTGATTTTGATCATCAACCTGTTTTAAGCTTGAAAACATATATCAAACCATCTCAGTGAGTAATGGGTGATAACAAATAGTAATCGTCCCAAGATATTTTGAGGCGAGTCAAAAAAAAGTCTGAGAAACCTTGTGGCAGTGCCAGGGAGGTAAAAAATAGCAATTTCGTCGGCTCATCAGGTCGCGACAGGGTAGGGCGAGTTAAACAAACTCAAGCGCCACCCAAGGGAGACTTTTTGTATTAAAAGCTCAAGTATTTAGACCGGCTGATCAGGCACAAGTCAAGCTTCAGTGAAGCGGGTTTAATGAACCAATGGTTTCTCTATTTTCCATGTGAGGCGCTTGCCGGTACCAGACATGTATTAACCAAGGCAAGTTCAGGGTCCATGAGCGGAATAACTCGCCAAGAGTTCATGGGTCCATATGGCAATTCGGCCAACACACAGTCCAGTATAACCATTTGTAATGCGGTAATTTTTCGCAGGCCAAATGGGTAGTAAGGCTGATCTCAGTGAGAGGAAGCCCCCAAGTGACCTATGATTAAGGGAAAGACCGTCATAGGATTGTAGAAGCATATACGCTATTACCACAAAACGACTTGGGAATATGCTGTCCTCAAGTAAGTCGGTCTAATCCACAGAATCATATAAGGCGCCTATGTTTGAATCGCGCGCTTGTGGTGACTTCGATCCTCTTTGGCTTATCGATACCCAGTTTTGTAATAAGCGCATCGTGGCGACTTAAGCTCTTTGGTATGGATAGCGTCCATGTTTGGGTGACTTGTTGATGAAAGAATAAAGATCCATACCTTTCAATAAGATGAATTAGCAGGAAAGCCCCCAAATCATAAGGCGTTTAATTTTATTGCTTTATAATAAATGAAAAACTTACAAAACGTAGAGCTTGATAGCTCAAGTGTAATAAGGCCGCAAGTGGGCAACATTCCAGGGGTGAGTCGACTCAGCCTCCGTGGTTGGCCAATCAGGCCGTAGATCCACCAGATAGTAAGACCCGTTGCGAAGGTTTTTGCTGACGACGAACGGTCCTTCCCATGGTGGTGATAACTTATGCATGCCAGTGCGATCTTGTATCAGCCGGAATACTAAGTCGCCTTTCTGAAAGGTTCGGCTCTTGACCCGGCGGCTGTGATAACGCGTAAGTCCTGCTGATAAATGGTCGATCGGGCAGCAGCTAAATCACGCGCTTCCTCTAAGGCGTCCAAAGAGTCTTGACGCGCCAGTTCGTTGTCCTGTTCCACATAAGCGGCCACTCTAGGCGAGTCATGCCTTATGTCAGTGGGAAGAACAGCTTCTGCTCCATAGACCAGAAAGAAAGGGGTAAAATCCATAGACCAGTTCGGGGTGGTCCGGATGCTCCATAGCACCGAAGGCAACTCCTCAACCCAACACCCCGGGGTTCGTTCCAAGGGAACCATGAGTCGGGGCTTGATTCCCCGCAAAACTTCCTGGTTCGCCCGCTCCGCCTGTCCATTAGATTGTGGGTGAGCAACCGCAGAAACATCAAGCCGGATGTGCTCACGACGGCAAAACTCGTGCATCGCCCCTTGAGACAGATTAGTGCCATTATCAGTAATGATACTGTGTGGATATCCGAACCGGAAGATCAATTTTTTCAAGAATTTGACCGCCGTCTCCGCATCGCAAGCTCTAACAGGCTCTGCCTCAACCCACTTGGTGATTTTATCAACCGCCACCAGCAAATGGGTTTTCTTGTTGGATGACATCTTAAAGGGGCCAACCATGTCTAACCCCCAGACCGCGAAAGGCCAAGTGATGGGTATCATCCTTAGTTCTTGAGCCGGTACATGAGCCTGTCGCCCATAACGCTGGCATCCATCGGATCGACGAACTATTTCCTCTGCATCTGCATGGGCCGTCAACCAAAAGAAACCATGACGGAACGCCTTTGAAACCAAGGAACGTGAACCGGCATGATGCCCACAATCTCCGGAATGAATGTCATTTAGAATTATGCACCCTTCTTCGGAGGAAACACATCTTTGAAAAACCCCGGAAGTACTTCTCTTATATAATTCGCCATTGATGATCACCATGGATTTGCTTCACCGAATGATTTGGCGAGCCAACACTTCATCCGTAGGTAACTCGCCTCGGGCGAGATAGGCCAGATACGGAAGAACCCAATCCGGCGTAGCATGGAGAGCCACCACAAACTGGGACTCAGGATCTGGTATCGCCAGCTCCTCCTCTGAAGGCAAACTTACGGAAGGATTATGCAGAGTATCCATAAAAACATTGGGGGGAACCGGCTTTCATTGGGAACCGAGACGTGAAAGGGCATCAGCTGCCTCGTTAAGGCGCCGGTCAATGTGATAACCCTGATAGCCATGGAAATGACCCGCCACATCGGACACAACCTTCCTGTAAGCCGCCATCACGGGGTCCCGAGAATCCCAAGTACCTGAAACTTGCTGAGCCACCAGATCAGAGTCGCCAAAACATCTGACCCGTGTAAGGTTCATCTCCTTGGCGAGTCGCAAGCCGTGAAGTAAAGCTTCGTATTCCGCGACATTGTTGGTACATGGAAACATGAGTCAGAGGACATAACAGAATTTGTCTCCTTGAGGAGATACCAGCACCACGCCAGCCCCCGAGCCTTCCAACTGTCTGGATCCGTCAAAATAAATAGTCCAGTATGTAAGATCAGGCCTGTCTTTCGGGACCTGTAACTCAGTTCAATCAGTGACGAAATCCACCAAGGCCTGAGATTTCATAGCCGTGCGAGGGGTGTACCGCACGTGGTGCGGCCCAAGTTCAATCGTCCACTTGGCAATCCGCCCCGTCGCCTCCCGATTCTGGATGATGTCCCCGAGAGGAGCGGAACTAACCATCGTGATGGGATGTTCTTGAAAATAATGTTTAAGCTTCCAGCTTTCCATAAACACCCCATACACTAATTTCTGCTAGTGTGGGTATCGCTGCTTGGAAAGAGTTAGCACTTCGCTGATAAAATACACCGGGCGCTGCACAGGGTATTCCTTTCCTTCCTCCTTCCTTTCAATGACCACCGCCACACACACCGCTTTGGAGTTTGCCGCAATATATAAAAGCATGGGCTCTTTCTCAGTCGGGCGGCCAAGACCAGCGGGTTGACCAGTTGTCGTTTTAAGGCTTCGAAAGCTTCATCGGCTTCATCTGTCCAAACAAAATGGTCAGATTTCTTTAGCAATTGATAAAGGCGAATAGCCTTTTCTCCCAAGCGGCTTATGAAGCGGCTTAAGGCCGCAATGCGACCCGCCATCCGTTGGACTTGATTAACATTCGCTGGCTTCCCAAGGGAGGTAACCGCTTCGATCTTGTCCGGGTTAGCCTCGATGCCGCGCTCAGACACCAGGAAGCCCAACAACTTCCCTGCAGGAACACCAAAGACACACTTGGTGGGATTCAGCTTCATCTGATATACCCGCAGATTATCAAAAGTTTCCTTGAGATCTTCCAATAGCGTCTCCCTCCGGTGGGTTTTAACCACAATGTCATCGACATAGGCATGGACGTTGCGTCCGATTTGGCCACAGAGGCAATTTTGGATGCAGCGCTGATAAGTCGTCCCTGCACTCTTGAGTCCGAATGGCATGGACACATAGAAAAAGCCCCAAAGGGGGTTATAAAAGATGTTTTCTCTTGATCCTCCACGTCCATCTTGATTTGATGATATCAAGAATAAGCGTCCAAGAAGCACAAACGTTCGCATCCCGCCACTGAATCAATAATTTGGTCGATGCGGGGAAGAGCAAAAGGATCCTTCGGACAAGCTCTGTTGAGGTCCGTGTAATCAATGCACATACGGAAGGTACCATTCTTCTTGAGCACCAAGACCGGGTTAGCCAACCATTTGGGGTGGAAAACCTCTACGATGAATCCAGCGGCCAAGAGACGGGCAACCTCCTCCCTGATTGCCTTGCGTCGTTCCTCATTGAACCTACAAAGATATTGCTGGATAGGTTTTGCCTTTGGGTCAACATTAAGATGGTGCTCAGCGAATTCTCTCAGCACACCAGGCATGTCAGAAGGTTTCCATGCGAAGATGTCCCGATTCTCACGGATGAATTCGATGAGCGCGCTTTCCTATTTGGGATCCAGACCCGTCCCAATAGTGAACTGCTTGGTTGAGTCGTCAGGGACGAAATCCACCGTTTTAGTGTCATCTGTTGGCTTGAACTTGAGGGGTGGCTCAGCATCTGTCATTGGCTTTTTTAGGGGTGACATATCAGCCGGATCAATATTGGCCTGGTGGTATTTGAGTTCCTCTGCAGCACAAGCGACTTCTGCGTAAGTCGCATCCCCTTCTTCACATTCTCTTGCAATCCTTCTATCACCATCAACCGTGATGGGTCCTTTAGGACCAGGCATCTTGAGTTTAAAGTAAACGTAGCATGGGCGAGCCATGAACCGGGCGTAAGCCGGCCGCCCAAACAGCGCGTGATAGGGGCTTTTTAACTTAACCACCTCAAACATCAGCGACTCACTCGTGTAATTAGATGTTGTTCCAAATGCAACGGTGAGCCTGACTCGGCCTATGGGGTACGTCGATTTGCCTGGGACGATTCCGTGGAATACCATTGTTGAAGGCATCAAATCTTTCTCCAACTGGTTCATCCTTTGGAAAGTGTCGAAATATAAAATGTTGATGCTGCTGCCACCATCCATTAGTACCTTCGACAAGGTATATCCCCCAACTTGGTGGGCCACAACCAACGCTAAATCGCCAGGATTGTCAACTCTTGGCGGGTGGTCATCCCTACTCCATGATATGGTCTGCTCGGACCATTGGAGGTATCTAGGGAGTGCTGGCTCAGAGATACTGTACGCTCGGTGACTCACCTTTTTATCACGCCTGCAAGAATTGATGGTGAAAACGTGGTACTGCCCATTGCTCAACTGCTTGGGATTGTTGCGGAAGCCGCCATTATCATCCTGCCCCTGTGAAGCCCCCTGTGGGGGTGGTTGCTGAAAAACTATGGGTGGGTTATAACGTCGCTGGTGATGCACTGGATACTGGCCGCTGCTCGGCTGTGAGCCGCCCTGAGCCCCCGGTTCGGGGAAACTGCCGAAGGGGTTCTGACGTTGATTGGGCACGCCGAACTGTTCCTGCCGTTGGTCCGGGTCACCGCTTTGCCCCTTTTTGATTGCCTCTGCCCGAAACTCCCGCATCACGTAACAGTCCTCCCAGGAATGAGTCAACGGTCCGTCTGCCATGGCGTGGTGCGGGCAGGGGCCTTTGAGTAACTCATTATAGTTGCGCGGCTTTTTGCCACTGTAACCCCTACTTTTCTTCTAGCGTTGGTTGCCATTATTGGTGTTGGTGTTGGCGACTAAGTCCAAAGACTCTTCCTGCTGCCTTCTCTTGCTATTCGCTCCCTGATTCTGGCGGGCGCATCCCTGGAACCGGGTATGGTTTTTGGATGACTCGCCCTTCCTTGGCGAGTTAGCTTTGCCACCATCCTCGCCGGGATCTTTGGTGTCGTCCGCCTCAGCATACCTAGTGAGGGTGTCCATTAGCTCCCCCATGTCTTGGACCTTTCGATTGAGTCGCTCCAACTTCTGCACCAAAGGCTCATAGTGGCAATTCTGCTCAAGGATCAGCACAGCCTGAGCCGCCGTAATACCGTCTGACGAGTGAATGACTTCCGCGACCCGCCGCGACCAGTGGTGGGCTGACTCATCCGGGCGTTGAATGCAGTGTTGTAGATCGACTATTGTCATCGGACGCTTGCAGGTTCCTCGGAAGTTTTTGATGAAATGCTCTTTCAATTCAGCCCAAGTCTGCATGGAGTTGGGGGGCAAGTTTTTTAACCAAGTACGCGTCGTCCCTTTGAGCATCATTGTGAAGTATCTGGCGCAAACTGCTTGGGTTACATCAAGCATGTCCATGGCGATTTCATAACTCTCGACCCACGATGCCGGCTCAAGGTCCGGAGTGTAGTTAGGCACCTTTCTTCGCCCTTTAAAATCCTTGGGCATTCGCTCGTTGCGAAGGGCGGGGGCCAAGCACGTCACCCCCACTTGTCTGCCACTCCCGACAAGAGGCGATGGGGCGACTTGGATGTCCGGATGATCCCGACCTGGCGGGTCTCGATGATCAGGCGAGTTTTCCTGGGGGAAGGGCCGCGGTCTGCTGGTTATAGCGGGCTGGTCCTCCGGCCGACTCCTCGTGCGGCTTGCCTGGGAGTGGAATGCAGCCTATCTAGGCTATGTGAGAACTGGGTGTTTTGAACCACCGCCGTCTTCAACGTCTCAATGGCGTTCCTCGCCTCTATCTCGGCAGGAGTGTTGCCGTGAATCGGAAGGGATTCCAAATGGCGAGTTGCGGCAAGGACGTTGTACACCGGGTTGGAAAAGTGACCTTGAGGTGTCTGGAACCGAGGGATGTGATGCACAACTGGCTGAAACGGCGGGTTCGGTGGCTAGCCCGGCCCTCCCCCCGGGGTGGCTCCCGCCACGGGGGTTCGCGGTGTGTCGAACAGGCGGGTCGGGATGAGATTAGGGGGCAGGCGACCCTGGTGCCTCCGCTGATGGATGGCATCAGATGCACGCTGATGCCTTTCGAGTCGCCTGTTGTCGGTATTCAAGCGAGCTATCTCAGCGGTAATTTGAGCTTGTCGGGTCTCGATCCTGGCGGACTCCACCTCGGCATCCCGCTGAGCCTTTTCCACCCCTTCTCTTAGCTTCGTCAATTCTGTGTTTACCGCCTCCTGGTTTTCCGACGTGATGGGGGTCGCCATGAGCCTTGTAATTTCCGCTGCTAACTCCACCAAGATAGCGGTCGGGCTTCTAGACGTCCCGCCAGTTCCATCGCCGCCTGTCGGGTTTGGCGAGGGTTGAGTCGTTCCCGCCATGTAAACGGCGATCTGACGTCGAGTCCGGTCAAGAACTTTGGGGTCCATGGCCAGTGACAAGCCCCAAGGCAGCCCCCGTGTAGAGACTGGATTGAATCTGAATCGCCTATAGACGATTCGTCATCAGTGTTGACCGGCATGGTTTCCTGAGTCGCTGAGTGTTCTGGTTCCTCAGATCCCTGCGTGAATCCAACAAAGACCGGGCAGGTTAGGTCTGGCGTCACGACCGGGCGGATGTACCTGGCCGGCTCGACGACGACGGAGGAGGTGTCCGGCTCAGGCATGGGCGATCCAATCATGCCGATGAAAACGCTGATCTTGCCGAAGGGGACCGTGTAACCAGATTCGATCGAATCCGCCTCGGGCCCCATAGCAAGTTGTTGATGTAGTACTTCCCACGGCGGCTCCAGGTCATGAGCCCCGTCGCGTAGCTCCCAAACCCTGGTAGGGCTCCCTTTGAGAACTCAACTCCACCGTGCGCAGGCCCCACGGTGGGCGCCAACTGTCGTGGTTTTGTCACGGCAGATGTCATCGTGAAAGGACTTAGTATTGGAGCCATCGCACCTTGGTGGTGACTCAAAGGGGTTGAACGGGAGCGAGACAGAGATTTACCCAGGTTCGGCCCCTCATGAGGAGGTAAAAGCCTACGTCCTACTTTGTGTTGTATTGATGGAGTTTCGATTACAAGGAGGGCGTAACTTGCCAGACCTAGCACTCGATGATTTCTAACCTGCCCTCTTCTTCCCTGGGCCTCGCCTTTATATACAGGTCGAGTCCTTAGGGTTTACAAGGGTCCTTTCCTTTACACAAATCGTGACTCTTGCGATCTCTAAGTCGCCATCTTTCCAAGGCTTGGAGACCTTCTTTATTATGGACTCCTTCTGAAAGTCGTAAACCGCCATACCACTTTCGGCCTTACCAGGCCAAGGCCCGAACTACATTTTAGATGAGTCGCCAGCTTTGGTGACCCGGCCCAACTAGGGCGGGTTATCAACCGATAATATCCCCAACATATTGTGTGAGAGTTGAAAAAGGTTTGAGAAAGTAAGAGTGCAAAAACAATTAATTGGCCAATACCGGGTTTGTGCATGATTTGAATTAGTTGTGTGGGGATGATGGAGCATCGCCAGACTATATGATTTTGTAGGGATAACTCTCTTTGTTAAAAGTTCATGATCACTTTGCTAGTATGCTTGAAGTACTATTGTTTTTATGTCAATAGTAAACTATTGCTTTGAATTTTACGAATCTGAACATTCATGTCACATGAAAGAAGTTGTAAAGGACAAATATGTTAGGTAGCATTCCACATCAAAAATTCAGTCTTTATCACTTCCCTACTCGAGGACGAGAAGGAGTTAAGTTTGGCGATGCTTGATACTGTTCAAAATATGCCCTAGAGGCAATAATAAAATAGTTATTATCATATTTCCTTGTTCATGATAATCGTCTATTCTATAATTGTATTAACAGGAAACAGTAATACATGTGTGAATAAATAGATCACAAAGTGTCCCTAGTAAGCCTCTAGTTGGCTAGCTCGTTAGTCAATAGATGATCATGGTTTCCTGATCATGGGCATTAGATGTCGTTGATAATGGGATCACATCATTAGGAGAATGATGTGATGGACAAGACCCAATCCTAAGCATAGCACTAGATCGTATTGTTCGTATGCTAAAGCTTTTCTAATGTCAAGTATCTTTTCCTTCGACCATGAGATTGTGCAACCCCCGGATATCGTAGGAGTGCTTTGGGTGTATCAAACATCACAACGTAACTGGGTGACTATAAAGGTGCACTACGGGTACCTACGAAAGTGTCTGTTGGGTTGGTCCGAATTGAGATCGGGATTTGTCACTTCGTGTGACGGAGAGGTATCTCTGGGCCCACTCGGTAGAACATCATCATGAGCTCAATGTGACTAAGGAGTTAGTCACACGATGACGTGCTACGGAACGAGTAAAGAGACTTACCGGTAACGAGAATGAACAAGGTATAGGCATACCGACGATCGAATCTCGGGCAAGTTCTATACCGACAGACAAAGGGAATCGTATACGGGATCGATTGAATCCTTGACATCGTGGTTCATCCGATGAGATCATCGTGGAGCAAGTGGGAGCCACCATGGGTATCCTGACCCCGCTTCTGGTTATTGGCCAGAGAGGTGTCTCGGTCATGTCTGCCTGTCTCCCGAACCCGTAGGGTCTACACACTTAAGGTTCAGTGACGCTAGGGTTATAGGGAATTGTTATATGAGGTTACCGAAAGTTGTTTGGAGTCCCGGATGAGATCCCGAACGTCACGAGGAGCTCTGGAATGGTCCGGAGGTAAAGATTGATATATAGGACGGATGGTTTTGGATACCGGAAGTGTTTCGGGCATCACCGGTAACTTACCGGGACCACCAGAGGTGGCCCCGGGGGACCACCGAAAGGGGGCAACGACCCCGGGAGGTAAGGTGGGACAAGTGGGGGTGGGAACCAGCCCCTAGGTGGGCTGGTGCGCCTCCTCACTCAGCCCAATGCGCAGGGGAGAGAAAAGGGGGGGCAAACCCTAAGCCGGGTGGGCCTAAGGCCCACCAGTTGGTGCGCCACCCCCTCCTCCCCCCTCTGGCCGCCGCACCTCCCATCTGGTGGGGCTGCCGCACCACCTAGGGTGGGAAACCTAGGGGTGGCACCCCCTCTCCCCTCCCCCTATATATAGTGGGCACTTTTGGACATTTGAGATTAGACTTTGGCCTCTCTCTCGGTGCAGCCCTGCCCTTCTTCCTCCTCCTCTCTGCCGGTGCTTGGCGAAGCCCTGCCGGGAGACCTCGTCTCTCCATCGACACCACGCCGTCGTGCTGCTGGAGTTCTTCCCCAACCTCTCCCTCCTCCTTTCTGGATCAAGGTGCGGGAGACGTCACGGGGCTGCACGTGTGTTGAACGCGGAGGTGCCGTAGTTCGGCACTAGATCGGAATCGCTGCGAGTACGACTCCATCAACCGCGTTCTAGCAACGCTTCCACTTAGCGATCTTCAAAGGTATGAAGATGCTCTTACCCCTCTCTCGTTGCTGGTCTCTCCATAGGAAGATCTGAATATGCGTAGGAAAATTTTGAATTTATGCTACGTTACCCAACAGTGGCATCCGAGCCAGGTTTTCTATGCGTAGATTCTATGCACGAGTAGAACACGAAAGTTGTGGGCAATGATTTGTCAATTTGCTTGCCGCTACTAGTCTTATTCTTTTCCGACGGTATTGTGGGATGAAGCGGCCCGGACCGACTTTACACGTACGCTTACGTGAGACCGGTTCCACCGACAGACATGCACACCGTGCATAAAGGTGGCTAGCGGGTGTGTGTCTCTCCTACTCTAGTCGGATTGGATTTGATGAAAAGGGTCCTTATAAAGGGTAAATAGCTTTAGCATATCATCGTTGTGGCTGTCACGTAGGTAAGAAGGCGTTCTTGCTAGAAACCCAAATCAGCCACATCAAACTTGCAACAACAATTAGAGGACGTCTAACTTGTTTTTGCAGGGTTTGACATGTGATGTGATATGGCCAAAGTTGTGATGTTGCATGTATGATGTATGAGATGATCATGTTATTGTAATAGGTTTCACGACTTGCATGTCGATGAGTATGACAACCGGCAGGAGCCATAGGAGTTGTCTTAATTTATTGTATGAGATGCAACGCCATGTGCTTACTACTTTTACTTCATTGCTAATGGTTAGCTATAGTAGTAGTGATAGTAGTAGTTGGCGTGACGACTTCACGGAGACACGATGATGGAGATCATGGTGTCACGCCGGTGACGATGATGATCATGCAATGCCTGAAGATGGAGATCGAAAGAGTAAAGATGATAATGGCCATATCATGTCACTATATGATTGCATTGTGATGTTTATCATGTTTTACATCTTATTGCTTAGAACGACGGTAGCATAATAAGATGATCCCTCTTAAAATTTCGAGAACGTATTCCCCTAAGTGTGCACCGTTGCGAAGGTTCGTTGTCTCGAAGCACCACGTGATGATCAGGTGTGATAGATTCTAACGTTCGCATACAACGGGTGTAAGCCAGATTTACACACGCGAAACACCTAGGTTGACTCGACGAGCTTAGAATGTACAGACATGACCTCGAATACAAGAGACCGAAAGGTCGAACATGAGTCGTATGGTTGAATACGATCAGCATGAAGTTGCTCACCATGGTGACTAGTCCGTCTCACGTGATGGTCGGACACGGGTTAGTCAACATGGATCATGCATCACTTAGATGACTAGAGGGATGTCAATTTAAGTGGGAGTTCATACTTAATTTGATTAAATGAACTTAATTGTCATGAACTTAGTCTAAAAGTTGTCTTTATAAATATTGTAGATGGCCAACGTCAACCTCAATTTCAACGCATTCCTAGAGAAAAACAAGCTGAAAGATGATGGTAGCAACTATGCGGACTGGGTTCGCAACTTGAAGCTCATCCTTGAAGCAGCTAAAAAGGCTTATGTCCTTGATGCGCCGCTAGGTGACCCTCCCACTCCCGCAGCAGCACAGGACATTCTGAACGTCTGGCAAACGCGGAGTGATGACTACTCTCTGGTTAGGTGTGGCATGTTATACAGTTTAGAAACGGGGATCCAAAGGCGTTTTGAGCAACACGGAGCATATGAGATGTTCCAGGAGCTGAAGCTAGTTTTTCAAGCTCATGCCCATGTCGAGAGATATGAAGTCTCCGACAAGTTCTTTAGTTGTAAGATGGAGGAGAACAGTTCTGTCAGTGAGCACATACTCAAAATGTCTGGGTTACATGGTCGTTTGACTTCACTTGGAGTCGAACTTCCGGATGATGCTATAATTGACAGAATCCTCCAGTCTCTCCCACCAAGCTACAAAGGCTTTGTGCTGAACTACAACATGAAAGGGATGGAGAAGACCATTCCCGAGTTGTACTCGATGCTCAAGTCTGCAGAAGTAGAAATCAAGAAAGAGCATCAAGTGTTGATGGTCAACAAGACCACTAGTTTCAAGAAGGGCAAGGGTAAGAAGAACTTCAAGAAAGACGGCAAAGATGTTGCCGCGCCCGGTAAGCCAGATGTCGGGAAGAAGAAAAAGAATGGACCCAAGCCTGAGACTGAGTGCTTCTATTGCAAGGGAAAGGGTCACTGGAAGCGGAACTGCCCCAAATACTTAGCGGACAAGAAGGCCGGCAACGTTAAAGGTATATGTGATATACATGTTATTGATGTGTACCTTACCAGCGCTCGTAGTAGCTCCTGGGTATTTGATACCGGTGTTGTTACTCACATTTGCAACTCAAAGTAAGAACTCCGGAATAAGCGGAGACTGGCCAAGGACGAGGTGACGATGCGCGTCAGGAATGGTTCAAAGGTTGATGTGATCGCCGTCGGCACGCTACCTCTACATCTACCGTCGGGATTATTCTTAAACCTTAATAATTGTTATTTAGTACCAGCTTTAAGCATGAACATTGTATCAGGGTCTTGCTTAATGCGAGACGGCTACTCATTTAAGTCAGAGAATAATGATTGTTCTATTTATATGAGTGATATGTTTTATGGTCATGCTCCACTGGTGAATGGTTTATTCTTGATGAATCTCGATCGTGATGTTACACATATTCATAGTGTGAGTACCAAAAGATGTAAAGTTGATAATGATAGTCCCACATACTTGTGGCACTGCTACCTTGGTCATATCGGCGTTAAGCGCATGAAGAAGCTCCATACTGATGGACTATTAGAGTCTCTTGATTTTGAATCATTTGACACATGCGAACCGTGCCTCATGGGCAAGATGACTAAGACTCCATTCTCAGGAATAATGGAGAGAGCAACCGACTTATTGTAAATAATACATGCTGATGTGTGTGGTCCAATGAACGTTGAAGCTCGCGGTGGCTATCGTTATGTTCTCACTCTCACCGATGATTTGAGTAGGTATGGGTATATCTACTTGATGAAGCACAAATCTGAGACGTTTGAAAAGTTCAAGGAATTTTAGAGTGAGGTTGAGAATCAACGTGACAGAAAAATTAAATGTCTATGATCTGATCGTGGAGGAGAATATTTGAGTCACGAGTTTGGCACACACCTAAGGAAGTGTGGAATCGTTTCACAACTGACGCCGCCTGGCACACCGCCACGCAATGGAGTGTCTGAACGTCATAATCGCACCTTATTAGATATGGTACGATCTATGATGTCTCTTAACGACTTACCGCTATCATTTTGGGGATACGAATTAGCAACTGCAGCATTCACTTTAAATAGGGCACCGTCTAAATCCGTTGAGACGACACCGTATGAACTATGGTTTCGCAAGAAACCTAAGTTGTTGTTTCTTAAAGTTTGGGGCTGCGATGCTTATGTGAAGAAACTTCAACCAGAAAAGCTCAAACCCAAAGCGGAGGAATGTGTATTCATAGGATACCCTAAGGAAACTATTGGGTATACCTTCTATCTTAGATCCGAAGGTAAAACCTTTGTTGCCAAGAACGGATCCTTTCTAGAGAAAGAGTTTCTCTCGAAAGAAGTAAGTGGGAGGAATGTAGAACTTGATGAGGTAATTACACCCCCTCTCGAACAGGATAGTAGCGCAGCGCGGGAAGTTGTTCCTGTGGCGCCTGCACCAACTGAAGAGGAAGTTAATGATGATGATCATGAAGCTTCGGATCAAGTTACTACTGAACCGCGAAGGTCCACAAGGGCACGCTCTGCACCAGAGTGGTACGGAAACCTTGTGATGGAAATCATGTTGTTAGACAACGGTGAACCTTCGAACTATGAAGAAGCGATGGCGGGCCTAGATTCCAACAAATGGCTTGAGGCTATGAAATCCGAGATAGGATCCATGTATGAGAACAAAGTATGGACTTTGGTGGACTTGCCCGATGACCGGCGAGCCATAGAAAATAAATGGATCTTCAAGAAGAAGACTGATGCAAACGGTAATGTAACCATTTACAAAGCTCGACTTTTCGCAAAGGGTTTTCGACAAATTCAAGGAGTTGACTACGAAGAGACTTTCTCTCCCGTAGCGAAGCTGAAATCATTCCGAATCATGTTAACAACTGCCGCCTTTTATGATTATGAAATTTGGCAAATGGACGTCAAAACAGCGTTCCTTAACGGGAACCTTAAGGAAGAGTTGTATATGATGCAACCAGAAGGTTTTGTCGACCCTAAGGACCCTAACAAAGTGTGCAAGCTCCAGCGCTCCATCTATGGGCTGGTGCAAGCATCTCGGAGTTGGAACATTCGCTTTAATGAGGTGATTAAAGCGTTTGGGTTCATACAGGTTTACGGAGAAGCATGTCTGTACAAGAAAGTGAGTGGGAGCTCTGTAGATTTCCTCATACTGTATGTGGATGACATATTATTGATGGGGAATAATATAGAGATGTTGGAGAGCATAAAGGCCTATTTGAACAAGAGTTTTTCAATGAAGCACCTTGGAGAAGCTGCATACATATTAGGCATCAAGATCTATAGAGATAGATCAAGACGCCTCATAGGTATTTCGCAAAGCATATACCTTGATAAGATATTGAAGAAGTTCAATATGGAAAACTCAAAGAAAGGGTTCTTGCCAGTTTTGCAAGGTATGAGATTGAGTAAGACTCAGTCGCCGACCACGGCAGCAGATAGAGAGAACATGAGTTCTGTCCCCTACGCTTCAGCCGGAGGCTCTCTAATGTATGCTATGTTGTGTACCAGACCTGATATAAACCTTGACATAAGCTTGGTAGGGAGGTACCAAAGTGATCCCGGTATGGAACACTGGACAGCGGTCAAGAATATCCTTAAGTACCTGAAAAGGACTAAGGAAATGTTTCTTGTTTATGGAGTTGATGAAGAGCTCGTCGTAAAGGGTTACGTCGACACTAGCTTCGACACAGATCCGGATGACTCTAAGTCACAGACCCGATACGTATATGTGTTGAATGGTGGGGCAGTGAGCTAGTGTAGGAGCAAGCAAGAAGTCGTGGGAGCATCTACATGTGAAGCGGAGTATATAGCTGCTTCAGAAGCAGCTCATGAAGTAATTTGGATGAAGGGGCTCATCACCGACCTTGGAGTGGTTCCAAGCGTGTGGGGTCCAATGACACTCTTCTGTGATAACACTGGGGCCAATGCCATAGCCAAGGAACCCAGGTTTCATCGGAAGACGAAGCACATCAAACGCCGCTACAACTCCATCCAGGACCATGTCCAGAGTGGAGTGATAGATATTTGTAAAGTACACACGGATCTGAATATTGCACACCCGTTGACTAAACCTCTTCCACGAGCAAAACATGATCAACACCATAATGCTATGGGTGTTCGATACATCACAATGTAACTAGATTATTGACTCTAGTGCAAGTGGGAGACTGTTGGAAATATGCCCTAGAGGCAATAATAAAATGGTTATTATCATATTTCCTTGTTCATGATAATCGTCCATTGTTCATGCTATAATTGTATTAACAGGAAACAGTAATACATGTGTGAATAAATAGATCACAAAGTGTCCCTAGCAAGCCTCTAGTTGGCTAGCTCGTTAGTCAATAGATGATCATGGTTTCCTGATCATGGGCATTAGATGTCATTGATAACGGGATCACATCATTAGGAGAATGATGTGATGGACAAGACCCAATCCTAAGCATAGAACTAGATCGTATTGTTCGTATGCTAAAGCTTTTCTAATGTCAAGTATATTTTCCTTGGACCATGAGATTGTGCAACTCCCGGATACCGTAGGAGTGCTTTGGGTGTATCAAACGTCACAACGTAACTGGGTGGCTATAAAGGTGCACTTCTGGTACGAATCGAGATCGGGGTTTGTCACTCCGTGTGACGGAGAGGTATGTCTGGGCCCACTCGGTAGAACATCATCATGAGCTCAATGTGACTAAGGATTTAGTCACACGATGACGTGCTACGGAACGAGTAAAGAGACTTGTCGGTAACGAGATTGAACAAGGTATAGGCATACCGACGATCGAATCTCGAGCAAGTTCTATACCGACAGACAAAGGGAATCGTATACGGGATTGATTGAATCCTTGACATCGTGGTTCATCCGATGAGATCATCGTGGAGCAAGTGGGAGCCACCATGGGTATCCAGACCCCGCTGATGGTTATTGGCCAGAGAAGTGTCTCGGTCATGTCTGCCTGTCTCCCGAACCCGTAGGGTCTACACACTTAAGGTTCGGTGACGCTAGGGTTATAGGGAATTGTTATATGAGGTTACCCAAAGTTGTTCGGAGTCCCGGATGAGATCCTGGACGTCACGAGGAGCTCCGGAATGGTCCGGAGGTAAAGATTGATATATAGGACAGATGGTTTCGGATACCGGAAGTGTTTCGGGCATCACCGGTAACGTACCGGGACCACCGGGACCACCGGAGGTGGCCCCGGGGGACCACCGAAAGGGGGAAACGACCCCGGGAGGTAAGGTGGGCCAAGTGGGGGTGGGAACCAGACCCTAGGTGGGCTGGTGTGCCTCCCCACTCAACCCAATGCGCAGGGGAGAGAAAAAGGGGGGGAAAACCCTAAGCCAGGTGGGCCTAAGGCCCACCAGGTGGTGCGCCACCCCCTCCTCCCCCCTCTGGCTGCCGCACCTCCCATCTGGGGGGGCTTCCGCACCACCTAGGGTGGGAACCCTAGGGGTGGCACCCCCTCTCCCCTCCCCCTATATATAGTGGCCATTGGAGATTAGACTTTGGCCTCTCTCTCGTCGCAGCCCTGCCCTTCTTCCTCCTCCTCTGTGCCGGTGCTTGGCGAAGCCCTGCCGGGAGACCTCGTCTGTCCATCGACACCACGCCGTCGTGCTGCTGGAGTTCTTCCCCAACCTCTCCCTCCTCCTTGCTGGATCAAGGTGCGGGAGACGTCACCGGGCTCCACGTGTGTTGAACGCAGAGGTGCCGTAGTTCGGCACTAGATCGGAATCGCTGCGAGTACGACTCCATCAACCGTGTTCTAGCAATGCTTCCGCTTAGCGATCTTCAAAGGTATGAAGATGCTCTTACCCCTCTCTCATTGCTGGTCTCTCCATAGGAAGATCTGAATATGCGTAGGAATTTTTTGAATTTATGCTACGTTACCCAACAGATACGTCTCCAACGTATCTATAATTTTTGATGGTTCCATTCTATTATCTTGTCAACTTTGGATGTTTTGTATGCATTTTATATCTATTTTGGGACTAACCTATGCTACTGCAACAAAAGACCTTCCGACGGCGCCAGAAATAGGTGTGTCGACGGTACCAGGAATCCTTCTGCTACGGCTACACCTTAAGGGACTTCCTAGACAAATATGCAAAGGATTTCCCCCATGGCCTTGGAGCCTTGCGTTGTTGTTCCCTCGACGCGGAAAGGGTGATGTAGCATAGCGGTGGTAAGTATTTCCCTCAGTTTGAGAACCAAGGTATCGATCCAGTGAAGGAGTATCACAAGAGCCTGCACAAACACAAAAAGCTTGGTCCCAATGCTATGAAGGGGTTTTCAATCCCTTATAGATTGTTCGCCAAGTGAGAACTGAAAGCAACAAAGTAACAAAGCAAAGTAAAAGAGAAAGTGAAACGATAGGTGTGAATAGACCCGGGGGCCGTAGTGTTTACTAGTGGCTTCTCTCATGAAAGCAAGTAGACGGTGGGTGAACAAATTACTGTCGAGCAATTGATAGAACCGCGCAAAGTCGTGACGTCATCTATGGCAATGATTATATCTATAGGCATCACGTCCAAAACAAGTAGACCGATACTTTCTGCATCTACTACTATTACTCCACACATCGACCGCTATCCAGCATGCATCTAGTGTATTAAGTCCAAAAGAACAGAGTAACGCCTTAAGCAACATGACATGATGTAGATGGACAATCTCATATCTACGATAGAGCCCACCTTGTTACCCTTGATGGCAACTACACAATGTGTGCCTTGCTGCCCCTACTGTCACTGGGAAAGGTCACCACACGGTAAGAACCCAAAGCCAATCACTTCTCCCATTGCAAGAATCATAGATCTAGTTGGCCAAACAAAACCCAAGACTCGGAGAGACTTACAAGGATATCAAAACATGCATAAAAGAAATCAGCAAAGACTCAAATATATATCATAGATAATCTGATCACAAATCCACAATTCATCGGATCTTGACAAACACACCGCCAAACAAGATTACATCGGATAGATCTCCATGAAGATCATGGAGAACTTTGTATTGAAGATCCAAGAGAGAGAAGAAGCCATCTAGCTACTAACTACGGACCCGTAGGTCTGAAGTGAACTACTCACGAGTCATTGGAGGGGCGATAATGATGATGAAGAAGCCCTCCAACTCCAAAGTCCCCTCCGACAGGGTGCCGGGAAGGGTCTCCAGATGAGATCTCGCGGAAACGGAAGCTTGCGCGGCGGAAAATTATTTTCGAGGCTCCCTTCATTTTTTCCTTCTGACTTTTAGGGAATATATAGGCGCAAGATCTAGGTCAGGGGGGTGCCAGAGAGGCCACAAGCCTGCCCACCGCCGCCACCCCCCTGTTGGCGGAGTGGGGGCTTGTGGGCTCCCTGTAGCCCTCCTGGCTTGGCCCATAGGCCCCCTTATCTTCTTTCGTTCGGGAAAAAATCATTTCGGGGATTTTATTCCGTTTGGACTCCGTTCCAAAATCAGATCTGAAAAGAGCCAAAAACACAGAAAAAACAAGAACTCACACTTGGCACTAAATTAATAAGTTAGTCCCAAAAAAAGATATAAAAGGTACATAAAACATCCAAAGTTGACAAGATAACAGCGTGAAACCATCAAACATTATAGATACGTTTGAGATGTATCAAGCATCTTTAAGATTAACTCCTGCTCGTCCTCGAGTAGGGAAGTAATAAAGAATGAATTTTTTATGCTTTCATGCTACCTAGCATAGCTGTCCTTTGTAACTCCTCTTATGTGACGTGAATGTTCAGATCCATTAGATTCAAAACAATAGTTTGCTATTCACGTGGAAACAATAATAATTCAAGCAAACTAGCAAGGTAATCATGAACTTTCAAAATAACAAGGCCAAAAGAAAGTTATCCCTACAAAAGCATATAGTCTGGCTATGCTCTATCATCATTGCACAACGAATTTAAATCATGCACAACCCCGGTATTGGCCAAGTAATTGTTTCACACCTTTACTTTCTCAAACCTTTTCAACTCTCATGCAATACATGAGCGTGAGCCATGGTTATAGCACTATAGATGGTGTGGAGTGTGGTGGAGGTTGCAAGACAAAACAAGGAGAAGATGGTCACATTAACTAGGCATATCAATGAGCTGTGGAGATGCTCATCAATAGATATCAATGTGAGTGAGTAGGGATTGCCATACAAATGATGCACTAGAGCTAAGATTATGTGAAAGCTCTTAAAGAAAACTAGTGGGTGTGCATCCAACTTGTTTGCTTATGAAGACCTAAGGCAATTTTGAGTAAGCCTATCATTGGAATATACAAGCCAAGTTATATAATGAAAATTTCCCACTAGCTATATGGTGGTGACAAAACGAGAGACTCTCAATCATGACGATCATGGTGCTTAATATGCACAAGTGTGGAAAAAGTGGTAACATTGTCCCTTCTCTCTTTTTCTCTCATTTTATTTATTTATTTTTTGGTGGGCTCTTTGGCCTCTCTTTTTTTTTTTTTGGTGGGCTTCTTTGGCCTCTTTTATTTCCTCACATGGGACAATGCTCCATTAATGATGATCATCACACTTACAACTCAAAACTTAGAGCAACAATGACTCTATATATATGGAATGCCTTTGATAGTGTACCGTGACAATGATCTAGCATGGCATAGACATTAATGGAAACATAATGTTAGCTATCTTACGATCGTGCAATGGCAATGTAGATGTGGTGGCACATGTCATGGTTGTAGTTGCATGGCAATATATCTCGGAATGACTTTGAAAAAGCCATAGTAGGTAGGTATGGTGGCTATTTTGAGGGGGGCTAATGGCGGGTTTTGTGCACCGGCGAAAGTTGCACGACACTAAGAAGATAGTGATGGTGGAAGGTGAAAGTGCATCTAAACCATGGACTCAACATTAGTCATGAAGAACTCATATACTTGTTGCAAAAAATTTATTAGTAATCGAAACAAAGCATTCAACGCATACTCCTAGGGGAAGGGTTGGTAGGTATAAACCATCGCGCGATCCCGACCGCCACGCAAAGGATGACAATCAATAGACTAATCATGCTCAGATTTCATCACACAGCGGTTCACCATACGTGCATGCTACGGGAATCACCAACTTCAACACAAGTATTTCCAGATCCACAACACCTTACTAGCATGACTTCAATGTTACCATAACCACAACTCAAAACCAATTGAGATGAATCAAACTTCTCAAACTATTCAATGCACATGAAGGTGGAAGTTTTCGTATCCCTTTGGATAACTACCCCTTTTGAGACTACTTTCAAAGCATAGATCAACTACCAAGCCACGCACCGTTGTGATTTGAAAGATATAAGTGAAGCACAGAGAGCAAAAGTATCTAGCACAAAAGATATAAGTGAAGCACATGTGAGCTGAATTGTCTACCAAAAGATATAAGTGAAGCTCGACAAAATCACGGTGTGTGCATGTCTCTCTCTCAAGGTGTGCAGCAAGGATGATTGTGACGCAACAAAAATAAAAGACTCCTATGATACAAGACGCTCCAAGCAAAAACACATAACATGTAGTGAATAAAAATATAGCCCCAAGTAACGTTACCGATGGATTGAAGACGAGAGAGGGACTGCCTTATCGGGGCATCCCCAAGCTGAGGCTTTTACGGCATCCTTGAATCTCTTGGGGTGCCTTGGGCAGCCCCAACCTTGAGCTCCTTCCACTCTTTATCTCTTTGTCCTAAGAACTTCACCCAAAACTTGAAAACTTCACAACACGAAACTTAAACAGAAACTCGTGATAACATTAGTATGAGAAAGCAAACCACCACTTCCTTAGGTACTGTAGCAAACTTAAATTCTACTTATGCTGATGTTGGGTTACTATATTTTCAATATTCCATGGCTAATACCCCCGATACTATGCATAGTTTCATCAAAATAAGCAACCAACACAACAAAAACAGAGTCTGTTAACAGCAGACCAGTCTGTAGGAATCTGTATATTTCGTATACTTCTGTTACTCCAAAAATTCTGCAAAATTACGAAAGTCTGGAGAATTTGCGTAGAAATCAACAGCAAAAAGAATCAACTCAAAAGATCTTACAGAAAAAAATGTCAATTCTTTTCGTGAGCATAAAGTTTCTGTCTTTTCCAGCATGAGCAAACGATCATCCCCAAGACTAATCTTAACGGTTTTGCTTGGCACAAACGCAAAAAGAAACACAAAAAACACAATCATAACAGAATTATGAAAGTGTGGAAAACAAAAAACAGAAAGAAAAAGGATATATTCGTTGGGTTGCCTTCCAACAAGCGCTTTTGTTTAACGCCCTTAACTAGGCAAAGGGTGATGGACTCACGTATAGTGATCTTTGGTGCTCAAACCATAGGTAACCCTCATCATAAATTCATAAGGCAATCTTATTTTCTTTCTAGGAAAGTGCTCCATGCCCTTCTTTAAAGGAAATTGAAATCTAATATTCCCTTCCTTCATATCGATGATAGCACCAATAGTCCTTAGGAAAGGTCTACCAAGAATAATGGGACATGAAGGATTGCAATCTATGTCAAGTACAATGGAATCCACGGGTACATAGTTCTTATTTGCAACAATAAGAACATCATCGATCCTTCCCATGGGTTTCTTGACAGTAGAATCCGCAAGATGCAAATTAAGAGAACACTCTTCAATCTCATGAAAACCAAGAATATCACATAAAGACTTTGGAATCGTGGAAACACTAGCACCCAAATCACACAAAGCATTGCACTCATAGTTTTTTATCTTGATTTTGATATTAGGTTCCCACTCATCATGAAGTTTTCTAGGTATAGAGACTTCTAGTTCGAGCTTCTCTTCAAGAGATTTCATCATAGCATCTACGATATGCACGGTAAAGGCTTTGCTTTGGCTATAAGCATGTGGAGAGTTTGCAATGGATTGCATCAAAGAAATGCATTCAAACAAGGAGCAATTGTCATAATTGAATTCCTTGAAATCTAAAGTGGGAGTTTCATTACTACCCAAGATTTTGATTTCTTCTACTCCACTCTCCACACCTTTATCATCAAGATGGGTGGACTCCGAATCATTGGGGCGTTTTTCAACCAATGTGGATTCATATCCAGCCCCTCCATAAATAGGTTTGACACGCGAAAACAAAGATTCAATAGGAGACACACCAAGCACTTCAAGATCTTCGTGATTTGCATCAGTAGAACGCACCCTTTTAAACCATTCATGCCTAGCGCGAATTTGGGCGGTTCTTTCTTTGCTCTCATTCATGGAGACACGCATAGCTTTCAAAGTTTCATCCAAGTTGACCTTGGGAGGAGCGCATCTAACTTTCAAAGCATCAATATCACAAGACATCCTATCAACGCTCTTAGCCAAATCGTCAATTCTGAGTAGTTTTTCCTCTATGGACGCATTGAAAATCTTTTGAGAGTTGATGAACTCTTAGATATTACTCTCTAAATCAGAGGGTAATTTGTTGTGATTTCCATAAGTGTTGTTGTAGGAATTGCCATAATTGTTAGAGAAGTTACTAGGAAAAGGCCTAGGAACATAGTTTCCTCTAAAAGCATTGTTGTTGCCAAAATTGTTCCTACCAACAAAATTGTTCACGTCTAAACTAGCGTTGCTACTCTCAATCAAGGACGATAGTGGCATGTCATTAGGATCTACGGTAGCATTTCTACTAGCAACCAATTTCATCAACTCATCCATCTTAGCACTAAGCGAGTTAATTTCTTCTATAGCGTTCACCTTTTTGGTAGCAGGCGACCTTTCAGTGTGCCACGGAGAGTAGTTGGTCATGATATTGTCTAGGAGTTTTGTAGCGTCTCCTAACATGATTTCCATGAACGTTCCACCTGAGCCGGAGTCTAAGATATTGCGAGAAGCAAAATTCATGCCAGCGTAAAAGATTTGTATAATCATCCACAAACTCAAGCCATGAGCGGGACAATTTCTAATCATAAGCTTCATCCTCTCCCAAGATTGTGCAACGTGTTCATGATCAAGTTGCTTGAAATTCATGATATCGTTACGTAAGGAGATGATCTTAGCCAGCGAAAAATACTTGGATATGTAAGCATCTCTCCACTTATCCCAAGAATCGATACTATTTTTAGGCAAAGAAGAAAACCAGGAATCCTGGTGCTACGCCTTAAGGGACTTCCTAGGAAAATATGCAAAGGATTTCCCCCGTGGCCTTGGAGCCTTGCGTTGGTGTTCCCTCGAAGCGGAAAGGGTGATGTAGCATAGTGGTGGTAAGTAGTTCCCTCAGTTTGAGAACCAAGGTATCGATCCAGTGAAGGAGTATCACAAGAGCCTGCACAAACACAAAAAGCTTGGTCCCAACACTATGAAGGGGTTGTCAATCCCTTATAGATTGTTCGCCAAGTGAGAACTGAAAGCAACAAAGTAACAAAGCAAAGTAAAAGCGAAAGTGAAACGATAGGTGTGAATAGACTCGGGGGCCGTAGTGTTTACTAGTGGCTTCTCTCATGAAAGCAAGTAGACGGTGGGTGAAAAAATTACTCTCGAGCAATTGATAGAACCGCGCAAAGTCGTGAGGTCATCTATGGAAATGAGTATATCTATAGGCATCACGTCCAAAACAAGTAGACCGATACTTTCTGCATCTACTACTATTACTCCACACATCGACCACTATCCAGCATGCATCTAGTGTATTAATTCCAAAAGAACAGAGTAACGCCTTAAGCAAGATGACATGATGTAGATGGACAATCTCATATCTACGACAGAGCCCACCTTGTTACCCTTGATGGCAACTACACAATGTGTGCCTTGCTGCCCCTACTGACACTGGGAAAGGTCAGCACACGGTAAGAACCCAAAACCAATCACTTATCCCATTGCAAGAATCATAGATCTAGTTGGCCAAACAAAACCCAAGACTTGGAGAGACTTACAAGGATATCAAATCATGCATATAAGAAATCAGCAAACACTCAAATATATATCATAGATAATCTGATCACAAATGCACAATTCATCGGATCTTGATAAACACACCGCCAAAGAAGATTACATCGGATAGATCTCCATGAAGATCATGGAGAACTTTGTATTGAAGATCCAAGAGAGAGAAGAAGCCATCTAGATACTAACTACGGACCCGTAGGTCTGAAGTGAACTACTCACGAGTCATCGGAGGGGCGATGATGATGATGAAGAAGCCCTCCAACTCCAAAGTCCCCTCCGGCAGGGCGCCGGGAAGGGTCTCCAGATGAGATCTCGCGGAAACAGAAGCTTGCGGCGGCGGATTAGTATTTTCGAGGCTCCCTTCATTTTTTTCTCATTCTTAGGGAATATATAGGCGCAAGATCTAGGTCAGGGGCGCCAGGGAGGCCACACGCCTGCCCACTGCCGCCTCCCCCTGGTGGCGGAATGGGGGCTTGTGGGCTCCCTGTAGCCCTCCTGGCTTGGCCCACAGGCCCCCTTATCTTCTTTCGTTCGGGAAAAAATCATTTCGGTGATTTTATTTCGTTTGGACTCCGTTCCAAAATCAGATCTGAAAAGAGCCAAAAACACAGAAAAAACAGGGACTGGCACTTGGCACTGAATTAATAAGTTAGTCCCAAGTATATATATATATATATATATATATATATAAGGTACATAAAACATCCAAAGTTGACAAGATAACAGCGTGAAACCATCAAAAATTATAGATACGTTTGAGGCGTATCAACCTATTAACTCAGTGCCAAGTGCAAGTTCCTGTTTTTTCCGTGTATTTGACCTTTTTCAGAGGAGAATATTAAACGGAGTCCAAACGGAACAAAACCTCCAAAAATATTTTTTCCGGAACAGAAGATACGCAGGGAACTTGAGAACCAAGGCAAAGGGCTCCGGGGGAGGCCACGAGCCCCCTAGCCGCGGCCTGGGGGGCGCCTAGCAGGCTTGTGGGCCCCCCATGGCTCCTTTGCCCTACCTCATCCGCTTATAAATTTCTTAGAATTCTGAAACCACGGAAGAGAGCCACGGAAATACTTTTCCGCCGCCGCAAGCTTATGTCTCCGCAAGATCCCATCTGGGTCACGTTCTCGTGCCCTGCCGGAGGGGGGATTCGGACACGGAGGGCTTCTTCATCAACACCATTGCCTCTCCGATGATGCGTGAGTAGTTCAACACAGACCTTCGGGTCCATAGCTAGTAGCTAGATGGCTTCTTCTCTCTCTTGGAACTTCAATACAAAGTTCTCCACGATCTTCATGGAGGTCTATCTGATGTAATCTTCTTTTGCGGTGTGTTTGTCGAGATCCGATGAATTGTGGATTTATGATCAGATTATCTATGAATGTTATTTGAGTTTCCTCTGATCTCTCTTATATGCATGATTTCGTATCCTTGTAATTCTCTTTGATTTGTGGGTTTTGTTTGGCCAACTTGATCTATAATTCTTGCAATGGGAGAAGTGCTTGGTTTTGGGTTCATACCGTGCGGTGTCCTCACCCAATGACAGAAGGGGTAGCGAGGCACGTATCGTGTTGTTGCCATCAAGGTTAAAAAGATGGGGTTTATATTTATTGCATGAATTTATCCCTCTACATCATGTCATCTTGCTTAAGGCGTTACTCTGTTTGTTATGAACTCAATACACTAGATGCATGATGGATAGCGGTCGATGTGAGGATTAATAGTAGTAGATGCAGAAAGTATCGGTCTACTTGTCTCGGACGTGATGCCTATATGTATCAATTGCTCGACAGTAATTCGTTCACCCACCGTAATATTTGCTATCATGAGAGAAGCCTCTAGTGAACACTATGGCCCCCGGGTCTACTTCACGTCATATTTTCAGCTCTATACTTTTACTTTGTTGCACTTTCCACCTTCAGTTCTCACCTTGCAATCAATCGTGAAGGGATTGAAAACCCCTTTCTAGCGTTGGGTGTAAGTTTGCTGTTTTTGCGCAGGTACTTTGGAGATTTGCCTTGATACTCCTACTGGATTGATACATTGGTTCTCAAACTGAGGGAAATACTTACTCCTACTATGTTGCATCACCCTTTCCTCTTCAAGGAAAAACCAACGCAAGCTCAAGAGGTAGCAGTGTACTCCTTAGAGAGGAGGAAATGAAATGGGCATTAGAGCCAAAGTGTGGTCCATTGTCCATGGGGATGATAATACAAAAAAATTCCATCTGACTGCAAATGGCAAGCATAGGAAAAAAAGAATTTTGCAACTCGAGCAGGATGAGGGTACTATTGTAGGTCACGAGAACCTAAAATTGTACATCTCATCATATTATAAACAATTTTTGGGGGCTTCAGACCAGAGTTTTATTACTATGGATGAGCAAATCATAGCGGATATTCCTCAAATTGGAGATGCCGATAATGAGATCTTATCCGCTCCTTTTACGGAGAAAGAGGTGCTTGAAGCCATTGGGCAAATGAAAACAACAAAGCTCCAGGACCGGATGGATTTCCAGCGGAGTTCTACAGGAAGTGTTGGCATATAATTAAGGATGATCTTATGCGAATGTTTTATGATTTGTTTTGTGGGCGCCTCAAACTCTTTCATTTGAATGTTGGTACTATTACGTTGTTACCAAAGAAGGAGGGGGCGGTGCGCATTGAACATTTTCATCCTATTTGCCTGCTTAATGTTAGCTTTAAGATTTTTACAAAGGTGGGAACTAATAGGCTAACTAAAGTCGCCCATTTGGTGGTGCAATCTACGCATACAACTTTTATGCCGGGACGTAACGTCCTAGAAGGGGTGGTGGTTCTGCATGAAACCTTGCATGAGATTCAATCAAAGAAACTGGATGGTGTGATCTTTAAGGTGGACTTTGAAAAAGCATATGATAAATTCAAATGGTCTTTCTTACAGCAAACCTTGCGGATGAAGGGGTTTGACCAGCTTTGGCGCAAGCTTGTAGACTGTTTCATTAAAAAGGGTAGTGTTGGTATCAAAGTCAATGATGATGTGGGTCACTTCTTTCAGACTTTGAAGGGTCTCAAACAAGGAGATCCTATGTCACTGATTCTATTCAACATTGTTGCAGATATGTTGGCTTTAATGATTAGGAGGGCCAGTGACAAAAATCTAGTAGGGGGACTAGTACCTCATTTAGTGGATGGGGGTGTCTCAATCCTACAGTATGCGGATGATAAGATTCTGTTCATGGAGCATGATTTAGACAAAGCGAGGAACATGAAACTCATCTTATGCTTATTTGAACAGCTGTCTGGTTTGAAGATTAACTTCAACAAAATTGAATTATTCTGCTTTGGGAAGGCAAAAGTTGAACAACACTCTTACAACCAACTGTTTGGCTGCAAGAGTGGGAACCTACCTTTTACCTATTTAGGTGTTCCTATTCACTACCGGAGGCTAACAAATAAGGAGTGGAAGTGTATAGATGATCGATTTGAGAAAAAAACTAAGTTGCTGAAAAGGCAAGCTTTTATCCTATGGAGGACGATTAGTACTTGTTAATTCGGTATTAACGAGTATGCCCATGTTCCTTCTTTCCTTTTTTGAGATACCGGTGGGGGTACGAAAAAGGTTGGATTTCTTTCGGTCGCGCTTTTTCTGGCAGAGTGATAAGGTCCAGACCAAATATAGACTTACGAAATGGGACATCATTTGTCGACCAAAGGACCAAGGGGGTTTAGGGATTGGGAATTTAGAGGTTAAAAACATATGTTTGCTTAGTAAATGGCTCTTCAGAATCTCGGTGGAAACCGAAGGCATGTGGGTACAAATCTTAGGAATAAGTACTTGCAAAATAAGACCTTAGCCTAGGTGACAGCTAGGTCTTCTGATTCGCCTTTCTGGAAAGGATTAATGCGGTCTAAAAATGCCTTTTTCCACAGGACTAGGTTCATCATTGGTAATGGAGAATCAACTAGATTCTGGGAAGATACATGGCTAGGGGAAACGCCCTTAGCTATGCAGTATCCGCAGTTATACAATATTGTCCAACGTAGACAATCGTGTGTTGCGACAATATTGTGCCAGGCGCCTCTAGATATTTAGTTTCGTATATCCTTGATTGGCCACAGATGGGTAAGCTGTCTTCACCTTGTTAGAAGGTTAATGAATGTCACTCTTTCCGATTCACTGGATTCTATCCGATGGAAATTGGCCAAAGACGAAGATTTTACAATAAAATCTATGTATCTTCATCTCATAGATTTGGTGGCGATTCCAATATCCAAGCATATTTGGAAGATCAAAGTACCGCTGAGAATAAAGATCTTCATGTGGTTTGTCCACAAAGAAGTTATTCTAACTAAGGACAATTTAGCTAAATGTAACTGTAAAGGCAACCAAAGATGCAACTTCTATCAGGACAAAGAAACTATTAAGCACCTCTTTCTCGATTGTCCTATGGCTCAGCTTCTATGGTGTTCGATTCACATTGCATTCAAAATCAACCCCCCTAACAGTATCAACACATTATTTGGGACGTGGGTAGAGGGTGTTGATTTTCATTTGGCATAGCTTATTCGTGTGGGAACCTGTGCATTGTTGTGGGCTATATGGAACTGCATGAATGATTTAGTATTTAACAGATGCAACTTGATAAATTTTTTGCAGGTTATTTTCAGGGCTACTGCCTTGATCCGCATGTGGTTATTACTCACTCATGCGGAAGCCAGGGAGCCTTTGGTTACTGGGTGTGCCCGTTGGGAGATGGTAGCTCACGGTATCTTCAACCGGTTTGGACGGCGGCACAATAATAGGATAGGTGGATAGTCATCTAGGTCTATTATCTTTACCGGTTGGGCACGGATGGCGCTTTGTATCTTTTATTTGTTTTCTCAGATTGATGTACTTGTTTTGGACTCATTTATCAATTAAAATGCTGCATGCATCACTCGATGCAGAGGCCGGGGCGATGCCTCCTTTTTTTCAAAAATCAAGGTTGTCTGTGCCGTTGTTTATTAATACCACTTTCGCTTCTTTGGTACAAACCCTTTAAATCTATGCCCACCCTTTTATAATAAAGGGTAGGGTGGTTATTTAAAAAAAAATATGTTGCACACACCGTTGACGGATGCATGTATGACCCGTTTATCTAATATTAAAAGATAAAGCAAAAAGAATAATGCTAGGAAAGGATTCAAACACAAGACCTCCAACTACAAGGAGAGGGTCGATAGTCACTAGGACTAATAGGCACTTGTAATTAATTACCAACACAACATATTAGAGAGCATATTAGCGGCACAAGATCCTGAAAACAAAAGTTAATCATTATTTCTGAAAAAGTAAATATTTTAAAATGTGAATATTTTGTAAAAATTATGAATTTTAGAAATCTCAAACTTCTTTTTGAATTTTAAACATTTTTTGAATGCAGAAATTCTTTCAAAAAATAAAAAAAATCAAGAATAGGAGGTGATGTAGCAAACATTTATATAAAACATTAAATATTTTTTGAACATTTAACAAAACCACAAAAAAATATGAACGGATTTTCAAAACTAGCGGGTGCTGTATCTAAGTTTTTTTAAAACCAACATTTTTATTTTCTTTATGAGTTTTGGGAAATATGAACAATTTTAAAATTCTCAAACAATTTTTGAAACACAAACAATTTTGAATAAGAAACCCAAAACCAGTGAAAACAGATTCATGACAAACACTAGTGGGGATAGGGCCTATAGTCCCGGCCCGTAAGGGGCTTTAGTCCCGGTTCACCAACCGGGACCAAAGGGGCGGGACTAAAGGCCTAACCTTTAGTCCCGGCCCTGTTCCAAGCCGGGACCAAAGGTGCTCCACGTGGGCGCCTCGGAGCGCCCTCACGGGCAGGCCCTTTAGTCTCGGGTCTTAACACGGACCGGGACTAAAGAGTTTCTGCAGATTTTGTTTATTTTAGGGTTTTAGGGTTTTAGGGTTTAGGTGTTCGGGAGATTAACGTGATGACTCGTTTGATGTTCGGGAATTAGTTTTCATATAATTCTAAATATACATGTTTATGCATATATATATATATAAGATTAACTTATTTTACAAGCGAGCATATATATACAATTATATGGAGATCTGAATTATAGGGACTAGAGCCCGTCTATTCGATTACATGGACCAACATCAGTAATGACCCCTAGCTACACTAAATCGTCCTTTGTCATCTATAGCTTCCGTCCTCAGAAAGGTCGCAAGCTCCTCTGCAACAGCAATCGCGCGTTGCTCTGGTAGGGACTTCTCCCTCATGGTCGTGTACTATATAAGAAGAGGAGATGAATATGAATATTAATCATGATAACAAAGAATGACGGGTAAAAATAGAGGTGTGAATGTTCATTGCTTACGTCGTATCTGTAATCCTTGTGCTCAGAGGTAAACGTGCGAATGGTAGCCACCACAGACAGGGGTGGAGTGGCTAGGGTTTTCTTCTTGCTTCCCTTTCCTTGAAAGCACTCTCAACACTTGGATGCAGCGAGGATCAACACCTCACATGTGTTGGACTTATGGGCTGATGTTGGGCTGCCAACACACCTCCATGTGAAGGGACTTAGCCCAACAGTCACCAGAATTGCTTGTGGATCTAAGACTTTGTTCTTGTACTTTGATTAATAATATGTTTACATGCATCAATTGATGCAGAGGCCGGAGATTATGTTCCTCCTTTTTCAAAAAAAAAGTCCTCCTAACTACACACTATAAACACTTTGGGTTCCTTAATTGATGGCGATGGGCAAAATAATAACAACTTTCACCGTCACTTTATCAACTTCTGTACCTGATTTCTTGTTTAATATGTCTTCAATGATATCAGCCGTGAGGCCGTCACTAACGATGGCGGACCGCAGAATGAACAACTCGTCCTTGCAGACCATAGCATGCAGTACCCTCTCATATGCTTGCAGTGTTACCATCACATTGCACTTTGATCGTGGTAGCACAACACATTTCTCCGGCTCAATGCAATACCGTAGTATGCCTGTCATTTCGATATGAAAGGCAACACAATCATCAGTTACATTAGTTAGCTGAAGTGAGCATGGTATCCGTTTGCTTATCTCGAACGGGAAATTCAGCTCGAGTGAGTCAAACTCAAGTAGCTCCCACGGGTAAGCGCTTATCTGCATGAAAAGATTTGGCACTTCCATAAGTACTTTCTAAGATAACAAGGTTATGCAGTAATCAAAATTCTAGAGCATACGAGCATACCGGGCCAGCTAGAGAGTTGCCAACATTGGTAATGTGCTCATTCGTACTTTCCACTGTATTAAGCATACCGACTATATCTGATATTTTAGGTCTCTTCTTAGGGAAGTCTGACAAGCACCTTAACGCCATTTCAATGCATTTACTTACCTGTTGGTATCCAAATGGTGGATAGTTCGCTGATTTATTCCATCTGTACCTCCACTTTCTAAGTACCTATTATTTCACAAAGGCGATTTAATGCAAGTTTCGCGCAAGAAACCGAAAAACATCAACACAATTTCAAGAAAACAAAAGTAACATCAATTGGATCTCAAATATCAAGATAATTCTTATGTAAATTTCACAAAATAGAAACTTTAAAAAAAAAATTATGAAAGGAATGTCAATTGCACCTGACCTCTACACCAACACGATTTAATGGCTATTTAGACATCAAGGATGCACACACTCAAATTATTACAAAAGAAGAAAAAGAAGAGAAGAGAGTGGCCGACACTACGGCAAACATCCGCCTAAACAATTAATAATCGCAGGGAACACCTCCACTTTAGCAATAGAATTTGTTCCAGCGCTAGTTATACTTGATTGCAGTACATGCGCATAACAGTGGTTGAAATTTGATCTAGTACATTAATGATATAATTTTGTGGCTATGTACGCCTTTACAGTTTATTTTCCCTTGTATTGCTTTGCACGTGGCCTACGCTAGACCGAATAGTGTACCAACCGTTGTTCAAGGCAGCACAACCTATCTCTGGAGCGGGTGGCCAGGAAAGTTTTTACCCAACATGAATGACAGCATAATCTTTGAAAAGGGTGATCAGGAAAGTTTTTGCCTAACATAGGTGGCAGCAGAATCTTCGGATCAGTCGACTACCTCTTTGACAGAGGTATAGCGTTGGTCCTAGGACTACCGTTGCCAATATGTTTTTTTAATCATCTTTTACCACTATTGAATATTGATGTTTGGCTACGTGCATCTTAGTTATGCAGAAGTCGAGTGTTGCTCATCATACTTTATATTTGTGTGATGCTATATTTTAAGTAAATAAAAATGCCTTTCATATAGAAGTATATGAATACATCAAGATGTGGGTTCCATTACGATTCTATACGAAGTATTTGGAAAATAAAATTACATAACAAACTTGAACTATGAGTGAATAATTCTTACGTTTTGAATATCAGGTTCATCCTTACATCCAGTCACGAGCTCTTTGATTATAACCCCCAGACTATATATATCTGAGCTGGTTGACACCTCACCGCGAGCTATGAATTCTGGAGCACAATATCCACTGCACGAAAGCACAATGTTCAACTATATTATATATGGTGTTAGATGAAGTGAAAATGTTTTAGTATCACATCTAGTGAATGCAGAATGGTGATGTATCCATACTACAATAGGCAAATGGCAGGATTATTTGATGGAACATGTTATGACAAAGACTAGAAAGATGAAGCTAGTCTTGTGTCTCTTTGAGCAGTTGTCGAGACCGAAGATCAATTTTAATAAAAATATAATGTTTAGTTTGGAAGAGCGAAAGAAGAACAAGATTCATACAAACAATTATTTGGCTATGAATTGGGATCCTTACCATTTAATTATTTAGGTATACCGATTTATCATCGCAAGTTATCCAATAAGGAGTGGAAATCATTGAAGATCGATTTTTAAAAAAACAAGCTGTTGGAAGGGTAAGCTTATGTCTTATGGTGGAAGGCTTGTTCTGATCAACTTGTGGTTGACAAGCATGCCAATGTTTCTATTGTCTTTCTTTGAGGTGCATGTAGGGGTAGGAAAAATGTTAGACTTCTATCGATCGCGTTTTTGCTGGCAATGTGATGGAAACAAAACAAAATATTGGTTGTCCAAATGGGATATTATCTGTAGACCGAAGGACCAGGGTGGTCTAGGAATTGAAAACTTAGAAGTCGAGAACAAATGCCTTCTTAGCAAGTGGTTATATGGTCTGTCTATTGAGATCGAAGGAATGTGGGTACAAATTTTTACGGAATAAGTACCTAAATTCGAAAACTCTATCCCAGGTTACTATTAGACATAATGATTTTCTTTTCTGGAAGGGGTTAATGAGGACGAGATATGCTTTCTTCCACAGAACCAAATTTATTATTGGGAATGTGAACACAACTAGATTCTGGGAGGATACTTCGTTAGGCGAGACATCATTGGCCACACAATATCCTTCTTTGTACAATATTATGCAACATAAGGAAGCTTATGTGGCTATGATATTGCATCAGGAAGGGGTTAATGAGGACGAGATCTTCTTTCTTCCATAGAACCAAATTTATTATTGGAATGTGAACACGACTAAATTCTGGGAGGATAGTTGGTTAGGGGAGACACCATTGTCCACACAATATCCTTCTTTATACAATATTATGCAACATAAGAAAGCTTATGTGGCTACGGTATTGCGCTATGTTCCACTCAATATCCAGTTCAGAAGTTCTCTAGAAGGAGATCAATGGGTTGAGATAGCTGGTTACATCTTGCATGGAGGTAGATGGATGTTCACCTCTCCGATGAGCCAGACACAATTCATTGGAAACTACCGTCAATTCTATGTTTCTAGACTTAATAAACTCGGGCCCAATTTTAAAATTGAGCCATATTTGAAATATTAAAGTATCTTTGAGAATCAAGATATTCATGTGGTTTGTTCACAAAGAAGCCATTCTTACAAAGGATAAATTACTTAAGCGAAGATAGGATGATAGTAAGCATTGTTTCTTTTGTGATCAAGATGAGACTATAAAACACATATTTCTCAAATGCTCGCTCGCAAAACTCTTATTGTGTACGCTTCAGGTAGCCTTTAATATTAGCCCACCATCTAGTATCAACACATTATTTGGATGGTGGCTAGATGAAGTGGAGTAGAGTACTGCAGGACATATTTGGATAGGAGTACGTGCACTAGTATGGGCGATTTGTAACTGCAGAAATGACAAATTTTTAGCATGAACGTATTCTAATTTTTTTGTAGGTCATATATAGAGTCACGCCTTGGATCCACACATGGTCCTTACTCAGCCATGCGGTCCATAGTCGTATTTGCTTCGTAGAAAAAGAATTGCTAAAAAAGGTAATGTGCTAAAGCCCTTTTCATTTTTATAAGGGCATTTCTCAATATTTTCATTCTCCTTCCATTTGACAGCGATTTTTTTTCTTCCAGGTTGTAGGTTGGATTATTATTTATTAAACAATGTGTCAATCTTCTCTTTCGCAACTTCGGAACAAGATATTGAAATACTAATGTAAGTTATTTTATTACAAATTTTTTTTTTTTTAGATTTGCAATGAATGTGGTTATCTCATGGAGAACGAAGTCATTTTTCCTAGGTTTTACTTTATATGGAGAATTGCGGTGTTAATTCATGAATATGGCCATATATTTTGCCCCCTCTTATATTCTTTCCTAGGTCCGCCCCTAACCATAGTCATATTTTCTTCATAGAAAAAGAATTGCTAAAAAAGGGTAACGTGCTAAAGCCCTTTTCATTTTTATAAGGGCATTTCTCAATGTTTTCATTCTCCCTCCATTTGACAACGACTTTTCTCTTCCAGGTTGTAGGTTGGATTATTATTTATGAAACAATGTGTCAATCTTCTCTTTCGTAACTTCGGAACAAGATATTGAAATACTAATGTCAGTCATTTTATTTCAAAATTTTATTTTTTTAGTTTTGCAATGAATGTGGTTATCTCATGGAGACTGAAGTTATTTTCCTAAGTTTTACTTTATATGGAGAATTCCCGTGTTAATTCATGAATATGGCCATATATTTTTGCCCCCTCTCAATTTTTTTCTGGGTCCGTCCCTCCATATGCGGAGGCCAAAGAACATATGAATATTGGACGTAACTGTTGAGAGATGGTAGCACGGGTTAACTATAATCGATTTGAATGACGATCTAAAAATAAACTAGATGTATAATCACCTAGCATTATTTTTACCGATTATGACACATTTATCTTTTTCCTTTTATATAGTTTGGCTCTCTTTTAGAGTGTTGGCCTAGGTCCCGATTCTTGACGACGCAGACGTGTGAGTTCCCCGTCCAAGTTTCAGCCGATTACTTCCGGCCGCTTCCACGGAACGCATACGTACAAATAGTAAACAAGCAGACAACCAGCTGGATGGATTCTTTGGGAGAACTCACGTAAGCTAGCTAGCTTTGCATTAGCCGGCTACACGCACAACACCTCAATCTGTCTCGTCAGAATACAATACACTGACACGCCAAGTTAGCCGAAAGGCTTTCAATTTTATTGATCAACTTACCACGTGATACAAAGTACAGGAGTATAGGCTACATATATATAGGAACAAATAGCAGAGAGTAAACCTAGTCAGACATGTATACTTGCAGGGGCGGAGCTAGGATTAAGCCAAACCCCAAGCCCTAGGCGTGCTATAGTGTTCAACAGTATCACTATAGTGCACGTGATTCTACAGTAAAAGCTGTGGTGATTATTCACGTCCCGGCCCCACGACCTGCATCCTGGATCAGCCACTATATACGTGCACTATTCAGACAAATACTCCCTCGGTTTCAAAATATAAGAACTTTTACAGATTACACTAGGAGACTACATACGGAACAAAATAAGTGAATCTACATTCTAAAATATGTCTATGTACATCTGTATATAGTTCATAGTGCAATATCTAAAAGGTCTTATATTTAAAAATGGAGGGAGTATATGATATATCTGAGACGTATTTAACTCCGACAGAGAGCGGCTTACAGCATCTCCAGCCGCCCCCGGAGGATGCTCACGGAACATCTTTTTAGGTTTGGTATCAGGCTCGGGGAACCCAGCGCGTTGGGGGGTTCTTGGACACCTCGACGAAAGTTTCGACGAATCATGTCTTTTCAAATGTCTTTTTTCTCAACCCACCTAATCATTTTCCTTAAAAAGTTTAGATTGGGGTGGGGTGTGACTGGGAAGATGCCCTCTCACGCATCCCTATTGTCGCCGAATGACTCCCAAGATACCAACCTTTTTGGTTGGGTGGTGTTTTTGGGGCTCCAACGGCTGAAGATGCTCTTATGTATAACATATTCTTCGTTTAATATTTTAGTTTAATACTATAACTGCATGCATCATTCAGATGCAGAAGCTGTGGGTTTTCCTCGTTTTTAAAAAAAGAAAAAAATGAGACAGTATTGAGTTCTGCACATGCAAGCTTACCGTGATCCTGTGGGGTCACTAGTGACGGCGTGTGTTGCTCCATCAAGGAGTTTCGATATACCAAAATCTGTAATTTTTGGTGTCATAAGATCATCAAGCAGTATATTCTCAGGTTTCATGTCCCTATGAACAATACCCTTTTCTGTGTGAAGATAAACCAAACCATCACAGATTCCTCGAATTATCTGATAGCGCGTATGCCATTCAAGTCCCCTTAGCTCGTCTACATAAGTAAAACGAGAGTAAAACTGAGGAACTGGAAAATTAAATCAAGTAAGGAAAGGAACTTCATCAACAACATGCATTGTCGTACCAGTAAGATATCTGTCAAGGCTTCCATTACTGATATACTCGAAACAAAGTAATCTTTCCCTCATCTCGGCAAAAATATACTTCGAAGGTTCTCCTGGTTCTGAATGTTTCATCGCTTTATTCTCCGTATTAGAACAGTAGCCCAGAAACCGTACTATATTTTTGTGTTTTACACTGATTAGAGAAGTAGTCTCACGATTAAATGATTCATCGTTGATTGTATGGCAGTTTAAAATCCTTTTAACAGCAACACTACTGTTTTGAAGATTGCCCTGTTTAACTTGTCTTGTTAGCCCAATCAAGAGTTTTGAGATAAAGTTTAGTTCTGCTGTGAAAAGGCCTTTACTATTGGGGATTTTAGAATTTACTTACCTTGTAAATGATTCCGAATCCACCACAGCCAATTTGTCTCTTATTATTGAAATCCTCAGTGATGTGTTTTAAAAGTGCTAAGGGCAGATTAGTCGGCTTCGCGCTTCGGTCAAGTACTATATGCTCCAGGACATTTGATGCTGATTCCATCTCCACCCTGATTACAGCATGCACTTCCATATTCAGACCAAAGAGAAGTTAAGTTGCTTTCTAAACGCTTAATTTTCAGTGATATAGGGTAATCTGAGATTTGCCTCAGTTCATAGTTCATTCACTGAAGCATACATTGTGATTAATACTCCCTCCATTTCATTGTCATGGTTTTAGTTCAAGTAGTTAATTTGAACTAAAACCACAACAAAATTATGGAACGGAGGGAGTACTTAGGCGTTGTACAATGCAAGGTGCTTAAAGAAATAAATTAAATTATTCTTAAGCATCAATGCTTATTTATACAGGATAGACGCTTAATTAAGCACCCCTCTGTAGAGATAAACATTGATGCTAAATAAAAACCATGTTTATTTTACTAAACACCTCTTTAAACATCTTGCATTGTACAAGGCCTTAATAGCATATGTTAGTACTTATGTTCATACGTATGTTGTAACTAATAGTTGTATTATTACTTAGCTAACAAAGCTTGAACTGCAAGTAAGCCCTCATCGCAGGAGGGAGATGCAGCGGGGGCTTGGTTTAAGTTTGACTGTCGGTTGGAATGATTTTCTGTTGTAAATCCTCCATCTCCTTCACAGTGCTAGGCAAGCTGGGCTTAAGAGCCTATTCTGTAATAAACTATGCTTTTCATCATGTATGTCAACACTATGGTTGAAATCCAGAGAGTACTCCAGGATCTAGTATACATTGCTCTTGCATAATCTTTCCAACAAAAATGCATTGGGTGAAATCATGATTCAAGCCCGAACAGTCATGAGGGGATTGATGAAATTCTACTACGTGTAAGAGAAGAAATGTGACTTTTATCGCCTATCAATTGTCCCAGAATTAGTGTGCACTTGCATCAAGCTTAGTTACCACACACATATACGCAGCAGAGGATAGACATTTTTCCACAAAACAGAGGACATGAGAGCCAGTCTTACCTTTCTCTGTAAGCCATACTAAGTGAAATCCCAGAGCCTCCTTCCTCCTACATAGAAAGAGATGTTCGGTAATTATTTCTTGCTTTGTTCTCTGTAGCATGAGACAACCTACCATATCAGTGTCATTTTTAATTTTTGAATAAAAAAAGAATAATCCACTTCATCATAAATTCCACTACTTTTGAATATAATTTCTATGTACCAATTACCAAACTATCGTTTTACATGACTATTAATTTGCTCACAAGACTGCTTCACCTCAATGTAAGGCTACTAAATACAATTTGCACTTCTCAAGATTTAATCTAGATTTTCTCAATGAAAAACAAAATTCAATCTAGACATCTGAAATTGCTGTTTGGGCAGAAAACAAATATGCTATTTACGCAGTAAATGATGCAATTAATCTCCAATTATAACAAATTGAGAAAGAGAAGGGGATCTAACAAAAATTTCACGTAAGTGCCCTGATCGGGGGCACCAAACCAACGACTTGGTTTCAGTCTGGTTCCTAAGCGCCAAAAAATATAAAGGGGATTTGAGGTTGTTATAACGTCTCTAGCATCTCAAAAGTCAATTTTTAAAAACACGTATAAGAAGCACTGCAAATCATTTTTATAATGCAAAATTGCCCCGGACAGAGCAGACCCCGAAAATCAAACAATATCCCATTATAACTTCTTTTTTTGTTTTTTCCTCCCGTCCCAGCGAGCCGTCTCCGGCCACGGCATGCCTCGCCCCGCCTCGTCCTGGCGCCGCCTGTTCTGGGCCACGCATGCAATGGAGGAGCCCTGCGCCGTCCGCCCCGACCGCACGCTCCATGGCGTGCCCGCCTGTCCCCGATTTGAGCCCGACACTACCCGCCGCCTTGCAAGCGTTCCCCGAGGTGGCCGCACGAGCTCCCCCACCCCTACCTCGCTCTTCTCCGGTGCTGCCCTGCCCTGATTCGGGCCGCTGGTGGCCTACTCCGCCTTGCCTGTGGACGGCCTCGCCTTGGTAGTGGAGGTCGAAGCGGTCGCAATTCGTACCGGCGGCGGCAAATTCCAACGTGCGGCGGCTTCTTCCGACGTACGATGACGGATTCTAATTAGTTACAGGTACATTCCGGCTAGTTCCGCGACGGCGTGTCTGCTTCGACGAGGTTTGACCGGTTTACGGGTTGAACTATATATTGCTTTTGAACTATACATATAAGGTTTTCGTGAATGAATTTACCGTGCCTCTGAAAAAGTTTAAGGATCGAAAAAGTTTTACAAGGTCTGCTCCGTGTCGTTTTTCTGACGAACACCTTTTTTTACAGGTTTGATCGGGGAACATAAGGAACTCCTAGTCCTAACCACCAATTCTAAAGTGGCGCTGAAGGCATCTACCACCACGGGCCGCCGTGAAGGCAGTGCTGGCGGAAAATCAGTGCTGCACCACTACGTTGGCCTACTGCTGCCTCCTCCGTGAGGAACTCTACACTGCCGAAGGCACAGGTGAGGCAGCCATGGACAACCCCTAACGGATTCATCATGATTCTGGTTAGTACCTATTCTTCCGCATACGTATTTTTGGTGTTCTAATTAAGAGATCAAGATCCTATTAAGGCATGTACAATGGTTGATAAGATAGTCTTATCTTAAATCTTGCATGTAATTTAAAGATGATAAAAAAAAGTCTACAACGGGTCATCTCTTAGCTTTATCTTCTATAATTAGTTATTCCTAAAAACATGATGAGACATATTGTGTTAAGAGATCACCTCTTATCTTCTCTTGAATAAGAGAAGGCAAAGCCTTTTTTTCGAGTTCTCTCTCCTTCACCTCATCATTTATCCTATATGACACTCCTAAGATAGCATCATTGTACATGCCCTTACGTTAACCTAAATGTTTTATACTAACAACGAAAACTGTCCGTTGACAGGAAAAAAGTGTTCCAGAAACTTCAATCAAAAACCTTTAGGGATCAAGGACTTAGCTTCTTATTAAGTGATATAGTAGGAGATTTCAAAAAAGGAGTAAGCCGACATGGTCATCCAATTTTCTTGGCCTGATGGCCAAAACATATTACCGACGTGTTCCAGAAACTTGAATAGAAAATTCTTACTGCAATTGCAAAGAATTCAGGGGAAGTATATTGTTACCTTCTGTCTGCATGTCTCCATCTCTGGGCTAAAATAGACGCCAATTGCGTCAATCACGGATCTAGCATTGACAAAGAAGCCAACTATACTACCATTCTTCTGCACCGAACTTCTGAAACGAGTCCCCCCTCCTTTTCCATATGGTCCATAGCCACCGGTATTGGTGACAAAGTAAAGTGATGTTACGCCATCTGAATATCCGGAGTTACGACCAAGTGTTCCAGAAACTTCAATCAAAAACTCTGACCGCCCAAGAATAATCTGTAGGTGAAGAAAGTTCAGTGCCATCATAGCTATTTGTATAAAGTGATAGTTCGAACATCACCGAAACAACACACATGTATGCTGCTTTTTCTCGAGATGAACCATGTTTAACTCGAGTTGAATGCATTACATCACCGGCACTAAAATGCTAGTCGTATAATTACTCAAATCATAAAACAATCATATCATCACGAGGGACATATTCCGAAAGGGCTGGAAGTTCGTTTTTGCGGGAAGAGAGCAATGAAACTTAACCGTCTCATTTTGGCCACAATATGAAAGGATGTTAGTCCAGACCCAACGTCGACTACTTTCCGAAGACGGTGACGACCAACGGTGAACGACGAAGCAAATGCTGGCAGTCTTGGTTCCTGCCCCAAGTCGGCTGAACCCGACGAGATACTTTACGTTGAGATGCACAATACTGTAAAGCTCTCTTCCAATCGTCGCGTACAAAGCTAGCACAAGCAAGCCTTGATGGATTACTTGGCTGAACGTGTATATGTACTACTACTAATACACGAAGCTAGCCAGCCACGGTCAAGTCGATTGACTCGCCGGAAACACACGCACGATTTGGATAGCTGCAGGCTCGTGTCGAGCCTGATCTTTTCTTTATTACTTTTCTCTGATCTTGGTGCAATTACAACGCAGGGTACATGGATATTTAGAGTAGATAAGCTAGTCTTAAACTAGTCCTAGTCCAATTACAAATCCTATGTTAGGTGACTGTTCCGGTTCAACACGAACTCGGACGCCGTGGTTAACTCCAACAATCACCCCCCTAAACACGGCGTCGTTACGTTATAGCTTCGACGTTGATCCTTCTTTACATCTTCAAGAACTTCTTCCGATCTAAAGCCTTGGTCAGGATATCCGCAACTGATCATTAGTGCAATTATAGTTGACCTTCGTCTTCTCTTCTTCCACGCAATCCTTCATGTAGTGATACATCGTATCAATGTACTTGCTCCTGTCACGAGGCACTAGATCCTCGTGTAGAAAAAAGATAGACTCGCTGTCAACATTGAGCACCACTTGTTCCGGATCTCGATCCATGAGATTACCGTGTAGCCTTCGTAGCCACACACCTTGACACTCCGCTTCACTTGAAGTCGATGTCACCATTTTCTGCTTTCGTGATAGCCAGCTTACTATGCTTCCACCAAGAAAATATGCCACGTCCGAGGTACTCTTACGGCTACTCTTTGGCTACTAGCTTCGCTTTGTGCTTCACACAATTTCCTTCAACTTCTTTCTTGATCGTAAATTCCCACTTGAGCTCCATGGTCTTTTCATTGTTGGGAAGATCCACAAGCTCTCGTGCATTGTTGTCGTGGATCGACCCCAACTCTTTTTTCATAGCATGACTCCAACACTCCTTCGTATTTGCGTCTTCAAAATCTGCCGGCTTCTCGGCAATTGCTAGATACCTTCGCCCACTTCCTTTGATCTTTACCGGATCAATCGTCCGAAGAGTATCCTCCGGATATGAATGAAACACCGGTTGTAGCTGTACGGGTGTAGGTGATGTTATCCTTTCCTCCATTACCATCGGAGAATTTTCTTGGAAAATCTTCTCCTGGCACTGCCACGTCGGTCGGTGTGTCATGGATATTTAGCGCAATAACAAATGTGTCGTATACTTTTGACACCACGTCTTCGTCTATTACTGGACAGTGTGGCAAGGCTGGTGCGCACGTGTCTACTTTTGCATCAGCATACTTTGATTCGTGGTCTTCAGGCGCTACGTACGCCGAAGTGACATTCGTGTCCGTAGCATCGACACAAATTTCAGATTTATGCATCGTGTCAGTAGCTTCGACACGAATTTTGGAATCACCCCTCATGTTTGTAACAAGGCCGCTTCTCCACGGCCGAGCGCATGCAATGAGCGCTTCCTTCGCTCCAGCAAAGATAGCACTTACATCCGTAGCATTTGTGTAAGTTTCGGAATCACCCCCCGCATCCATAGCATCGACACGAGTTTCCGAATCATGATCTTGTGAGCAAACTTTTCCTTCACGGAGCGCGACAATTTCTTTAGCCGACCCTTGAAGAACTAGATCCTCCTCGTCCACGAGTTCACACATCAACATCATGTCACCTTCATCTCCTTGCTGGGCCATGAGCGCCTTCTCCTTTGGGGGATTCTTGCACTCCGACTTGAAGTACCCCATGATGCCACAATTGTGACACTTGATCTTGCGCTTGTCGAACTTTTTCTTCTTCTTCAGAGCATCATCGCTGACGTCCTTCTGAATTTGTTCGTTTGGCACACGATTTTGGCGAGCGTAACTGCTAGAGCCCTCACCTTCTCTCCTTGAGTCCAGCACCTGCCACTGAGCCCGCGTGAGCATGACATGCTCATCGTTCATCCCGTCCCCGAGACTGTACGCATACGCTCGTCCTGAGCCTTGTAGCATCCGACGAGATCATCAATGGACAGTGTCGCGAGATCGACGCAATGCTTGATCGTCGTGACAATTTGCAGGTATCGGGGAGGAGCCGCGCGCAAGAACCGACGGAGAACCGAGGCCTCTGTGAGGTTTTCTCTAAGTGCGCGGATCCGATTGACGAGAGTAGCAACGCGTGAAGCGGACGCGTCCTCGGACTCATTGTCGCCCATGACCAAAGTCTCATAGTTCCATAAGAGAGTTTGGAGATTGGCTTGCTTGACGCGGTCGTGTCCCTCGAACATGAGCTCCAACGTATCCCACACCTCCTTCGCCGTTTCTTTGGCGATCAGGTGTTGAAGGACATCCATCGACATCGCCGAGTAAATCGCCGATGCCGCCTGCCGATCCTTCCAGTTCTTGGCTCCCCCCTTCTTGAAAGCACCTCCTCCTGGATCGACTGCGTCCCACAATACGTTGGCGCGGAGACCACACTCCATCAGTACCTTCCAGACCACGAAGTTCTCCCGGTCAAATCGTGGGTACGATGAACTCGCCGGAGCAGCAAATACTTTAGCCGCACCGGAGTACGCCGCCAGCTGCTTGGTCTTGTCGTCCTCCGACATGATCTTTCATTACTAGAAGATCAACCTCGCTCTAGATACCAATTGTTAGCCCAGACCCAACGTCGAGTACTTTCCGACTACGGTGACGACCGACGGTGAACGATGAAGCAAATGCTGGCAGTCTTGGTTCCTGCCCCAAGTCGGCTGAACCCAACGAGATACTTTACGTCGAGATGCATAATACTGTAAAGCTCTCTTCCAATCGTCACGTACAAAGCAAGCACAAGCAAGCCTTGATGGATTACTTGGCTGAACGTGTATACGTACTACTACTAATACACTAAGCTAGCCAGCCACGGTCAAGTCGATTGACTAGCCGGAAACACACGCACGATTTGGATAGCTGCAGGTTCGTGTCGAGCCTGATCTTTTCTTTATTGCTTTTCTCTGATCTTGGTGCAATTACAACGGCAGGGGTACATGGATATTTAAAGGAGATAAGCTAGTCTTAAACTAGTCCTAGTCCAATTATAAATCCTATGCTAGGTGACTATTCCGTTTCAACATGAACTCAGACGCCGTGGTTAACTCCAACAAAAGATGCAATACTTACATTGGTACTGAGGTAAAACAACATCGTTATATTGTTCAATATCAAGTACTCCTCTGTCCCACAATACAAGACGCTTTTGTAATCTAAAACAGCTTACAAAAAAACATTTTATATTATGAAACGGAGGGGTAGTTTATAACAATGTCACTATATTTTCCAATATCAAGTAGTGTATAATATCCTCGACTTTAGTATAACAAGTACTCACTCTGTTTCATAATATAAGAAGTACTCCCTCCGTTTCAAAATATAAGACCTTTTAGAGATTTCACTAGAAGACTACATACGAAGCAAAATGAGTGAATCTATACTCTAAAATATGTCTATATACATCAGTATATAGTTCATGGTACAATCTCTAAAAGGTCTTATATTTAGGAACGAAGGGAGTAGTGTATAGTATATATTATGCATGGGACAGAGGAGTAATAGTTAATGTTGCATGCTGAAGACTGTACAAGGTAAAAAAAATGTCACGGCTTTGGAACCGAAGGATTACCCTTCAGCAATTATAGATATATAGTGTGAGAATCAATTCATACATACAAAATCCACAGGAGTAAGACCTGTACTCACCGTGTCAATTTTCCCGTCGAATGGCTCAGGCGTCCAACCCCACGGACCAGCGGTCTGTTGTTGCCCATCCCAGTCAATGTATGCAAACGTAAGTGAATTGATCACAGTACTATTATGAACTACCACACTCATCAGACGACGAGGTAACACATCCAGGTCATTAGGCGTCCCTGAATCACCACCCCATGGCCCAATTTTTGTAACCAAGTCCTGAGTGCAATCCGATTAATGAAACAACAGAAGATTAACAATATGAGAAGAAAAGTAAAAACTGACAAACGAAATTCATTTGAAGCTGTTTGGTACCTGTCCTTTCGTCGGTTCCCAGAGTTTACTCTCAGAGTTCACATAAAGACCAATTGACTCAACCACCCACTCAGCATGGGCGAAGAAGCCAACGATGCTGCCATTGCTCGTCACTGGACTTTGAAAAGGAATTCCTACTCCTCCTCCAAAAGGTCCATACTGACGAGCAGTGGTGGTAAATATAACAGATGTTATAACGTTGGAAGAATATTGGGAAGAGAAAGCAATCGTTCCAGAAACTTTGGTAAGGAACTCGGAGGGTCCTAGTTGAATCTAATTAAAAGAGGAGAAAATATGATTATCAGCCTAGCTATATGTACACAGAGGTAGATTTCTTCCATGAAAGCATAACTTGAGTTACATTTACACACCGTATCAAAGCTGCCATAAGAGAAGTCTTTGCAACCCCCCCATGGACCTGCATGGTGCTGCTTTCCATAGTTATCGCTGTACGAAAAGGCAAGTGAATATATGACTTCTCCACTACGAATTGTGACGCTATTCAGACGCAGAGGTGACTTGTTGATGTCATTAAAGATGCCTCTGTTTCCACCCCATGGCCCTATCTTCGTAATATATGCCTAAGAAAACACAGAAGTGAAGCATAACATTACAAAGAGAAACAAAAATATATAAATGCAAGGACTAATCATATTTTTATTGACTTTAACTAAGTGGGCATATATGTTCCACTTTTCAATCTGGTTGGTTGGATATTTGGTTAAAAACTTCATGATTGATAAATATGCAGAGCTCAACGACATAGCATTATGTTTCGGCTAACACAACTGTATTTTTTGATGTCAGGGTTCTGCACCCATTCATTAATATTAAGATAGGCAACGGTAAAAAGAATGTTCTTATGTACACAAAGAGAAAGAGAAAACTATGTCAAGCAGTAACCTCACCTTATCTACCTCCTTTACACCATCACCTTCTAGGTGTGGGTCGGGACATGCGATTGCGAACCCATCGTTCCCCACTGAGAGGAGGGTGAAGCCTCGCTGGCGCGGGGACGACAGCACCACATCGGGGCCGCGGCGGCGGCGCCAGTCAACGAAGAGCCTGCCCCTGGCGGCCTCCCCGACGCCCCGGCTGAAGAAGACGGTGTCGCCGGCCCCGAGGAGCGTCTCCCTGACGAAGCCGGCCCACCCCTTGGTCATCACGTAGCACTGGCTGTTGTTCCAGTAGGAGTAGCGGAAGCGCCATGGCTTCCCTGCGCTGTCCTCGAAGTTCAGCAGGAGGCCATTGCCATTGGAGGAGGCGTCCAGCGGGAAGCACTTCTCAGCGTGGTACTTCGGGATCACCAGCCGGTTCAGCGTGCCTGTGTCGCTCGGCGTCACCATCTTCTCGAACATGTACTCCTTCACCACCGCCGCCGCCGCGGCCTCATCAGCCTCATGATCAGCTGCCAGCGGCGGCGTCCACGGACGGCCATCAGCAGCCGTGGAGGCCGTGATTGTGGTGAACTCCATGTGCGCTAGTCTACAGATCTACACCACCGATCGAGAGGTTTCTCCTTAACCTTTGACCAGCCCGACAGCTAGCTCGTGCTCCCCTCCTCCTTGTGTTGCGCTGTTACTGTTGTTTATTATATAAATAAAAAATAAAAAATAGGGTCCGGGAAGTTCCCCCTCGTTTTCAGTATGGTCCATAGCCACAAGTTTTTTTTTTTTTTTGGAAAGCATAGCTTCATTACTTAACTGTGGTGATGCATATCGCCCACAACACATTTGTCCACTCCGGCGGGTACATCGGACTCCCAAACCAAGCAGTGGTTAGGTTCACATTGGCGGCCAATATTGGCAAGCTCATGTGCCACAGAATTCACACTACGTCTACAAACAGAGATGGAAAAATGAGAGAACCACAACTTTAGTTGATATTTCATGTCCTCCATAACGACCGCATACGCCGAGGAGTCCAAGTTGCGCACATCCAGGGCTTCGGCCAGGAGTTGAGAATCCGTCTCGAACTCCACCCTGACCATTCCAAGATCAGCCACGGTGGTGATTGCATGGGACATGGCGAACACTTCAGCCGCAAACGCATCAGACGTGTACTCCTGTCGTCCCGCCCGCGCATGCACCAGGGAGTCATCCGCCAACCTCGCTGCTACGCCCCAGCCTGCATGCTGCTGTCCCGGCACAAAAGAGCGAATATGGCCAACCCTAACCCGTTACGCGCGCAACGCCAATCTCGATTGCACATGCTACATGCGGATCCGAGCCGGCTGGCCAACTAGACCCATGCCTCGAAATTAGATTCCTCCTTCACAGACCGGTATACAGATGAAATACAAACCTACTCCCTCCGTTTCTAAATATAAGCCTTTCTAGTGGTTCCACTAGTGGACTACATACGAATGTATATAGACATACTATAGAGTGTAGATTCATGCATTTTTCTTCGTATGTAGACTCCTAATGAAATCTCTTAAAAGACTTATATTTAAGAACGGAGGGAGTAGGTTACAACCTACTCCACCGGTTGAGTCAGACGCCTCAATCCCCCACCCCACTCCCTATTATTTCTGGATCCAGCCGGTCCTCCTCCCGTCCCTCCTTCCGTCCCCTCCCCCACAGCCAGCCGCCCTCCCGATTATCATACCTATTCAGTTCTATGAAATTCAGTTAATATGTTGTATTTGGGGGGGTAGAATTGTTGTACTTTTTGTATGTCTGGGTCGTCCTTTTTTGAAATTGATGGACTTCATCTTTTTAGGAAGAACTTTATTTTTATCGAGCGGTCTCTTTGTATAAATTGGTGAAGAACTTCATTGTTGTATGTAACAGAGAATATTTTTTCTTGCCATATTTAATAGAACTTTATGTTTCACTTTTCTGGCATTTTGTATGAATCATTGAAGAACTTTGTGTACATGTGCAAATAATAAAAAACTTTATGATGTTTGACTAGCATTTTTATGTCTGGACTACCATTTTTTTGGGATAGGAGAGAATTTTCATCTATTTCTGTTTGAACTTTGTTTAAATATATATTGATATTAGACTTGTTTCAAAGAGCTCACTGCGGAATAGTCAAATAAACAAACGAATTTATTTTTCACAAAAGCAACTAAAAGACATGGTGCTATATTCGTTTGTAGTGCAATTTCGTTTTGAAGAGCCAGCAGCAGATTCAGCTAGCTCAGCTACCTTTGTCAGTGTCAGACATGCATGTGACCCAAGGGAATCTAGTTTCATACGGAGGAGAAAATAAATGAGTAAAAGGAGAATACACAGACTTGTACATGCATGTGACCCAGCTTTCAAGCGGATGCCCCCTATCCCAATGCATGCTAACTTGCGCGCGCAACCAGTTAGGAAAAATCCAGGCCCCATAAAAGAGCCATCAACAGCAGTGGGTGGGCGCCACTTGTCCGGCTTTAGCTCGTGGACCTTCGTACAGAAAATCTGCACATATTCAAGAACGTCGCTTCTCGTTCACCGTGCCACTTCCGCGGGTGGGAGCGGCAGCTCACCCTCCCTCGCCTTGTTTCTATTGGCCCACCACAGCCACCAAAAGGTGACGATGTGCAACCTCTTTTTTTCATGGAGCCCCCAGATATAATCAAGCATTGCATGCACGCCCTCCAGCTTCTCCAGATCGCTTCTCTCCTTTTCCAGAGCTAGATCCCGCCACACCTCCTTAGCAGCCTTGCATTTGACAAAAAGGTGCGCCCCATCCTCCTCTCCTCTTCTGCAGAAGAGGCACTTAGTATCTTCAATGGGTATGCCCCTCCGTGCAACCGTGGTGACAAAGTAAAGTGATGTTACACCATCAAAAGAAGTACAAATTTTCTTTTACCCCCCTGAACTGTCAGATTCTGAATAGATCACTCCCCCAACCGCAAAACCGGAATCTTAATCCCCTGGACTGACAAATACTAGGAAAATCACCCCCTGAGGCCGTTTTGGTGGTTTTGAGGACCCGGTTTTGCATACGTGGCAGGGTAGTTTAGCACTTTAATTGAGGGGGTTGCCACATCGGCAATACTTGGTCTAATTCACCCCCTCCCTTGCTAGGGTTCATCCTCAGTCCTCATTCCTCTTTTCTCTCCTCTACTCATCCTTCTCCGGCATGGCGAGCTCGACCTCTTCTCGTGGTTCATCGTCATGTAGGAACCGCCGTAGTTTGGGCCCGCCAATCCCATACAGAGAGCACCCAATGGATTACGAGCCACCGATTAATTGCGAATGCGGATCTAAAATGCCAAGGTGGATTTCATGGAGTGATGACAACCCTAGAAGAAGATATCACAAGTGCAGGTTTCGGCAGGTACTATTTTTGCAATATTTTTCTTATTCCATTTGATTGGCCCTGTTTTGGTTGCTCATATTGGATCCTTTGTTGAAATTGCACAAGATTGGTGGTACTGGTGGTTGTGACTTGTACTACTGGCTGGATGATCCGACAACACCATATTTCTTTTGGAAATATGCCTTAGAGGCAATAATAAAATGGTTATTATCATATTTCCTTGTTCATGATAATCGTCTATTGTTCATGCTATAATTGTATTAACAGGAAACAGTAATACATATGTGAATAAATAGATCACAAAGTGTCCCTAGCAAGCCTCTAGTTGGCTAGCTCGTTAGTCAATAGATGATCATGGTTTCCTGATCATGGGCATTAGATGTTGTTGATAACGGGATCACATCATTAGGAGAATGATGTGATGGACAAGACCCAATCCTAAGCATAGCACTAGATCGTATTGTTCGTATGCTAAAGCTTTTCTAATGTCAAGTGTCTTTTCCTTCGACCGTGAGATTGTGCAACTCCCGGATACCGTTGGAGTGCTTTGGGTGCATCAAACGTTACAACATAACTGGGTGACTATAAAGGTGCACTACATGTATCTCCGAAAGTGTATGTTGGGTTGGCATGAATCGAGATCAGGATTGGTCATTCTGTGTGACGGAGAGGTATCTCTGGGCCCACTCGGTAGAACATCATCATAATGATCTCAGTGTGACTAAGGATTTAGTCACGGGATGATGTGCTACGGAACGAGTAAAGAGACTTACCGGTAACGAGATTGAATAAGGTATAGGTATACCAACGATTGAATCTCGGGCAAGTTCTATACCGACAAACAAAGGGAATTGTATACGGGATTGATTGAATCCTTGACATCGTGGTTCATCCGATGAAATCATCGTGGAGCATGTGGGATCCACCATGGGTATCCAGATCCCGCTGATGGTTATTGGCCGCAGAGTGTCTCGGTCATGTCTGCATGATTCCCGAACCCGTAGGGTCTACACACTTAAGGTTCGATGATGCTAAGGTTATAGGGAATTGTTATACGAGGTTACCGAAGGATGTTTGGAGTCCCGGATGAGATCCCAAACGTCACGAGAAGCTCCGGAATGGTCCGGAGGTAAAGATTGATATATAGGATGGATGGGTTTGGACGCCGGAAATGTTTCGGGCACCACCGGCAAAGTGTCGACACCACCGGAAGGGTTCCAGAGGCCCACCGGGAGGGGCCACAAGCCCCGGAAGGCTACATGGGCCAAGTGCGGGAGGGAACCAGCCCCTAGGTGGGCTGGTGCGCTCCCCACACTCAGCCCAGGCGCACCAGAGAGGGAGGGAGGTGAAACCCTAGGCGCTGGTGGACCTAAGGCACACATAGGGATGCGCCACCTCCCTCTCCTCCCTGGCCGCCGCCCCCTCTCCCATCTAGGGTTGCCTCCCCCTGAAGTGGGAAACCCTAAAGGGGGTGCCACCCCTCCCTTCCCCCTATATATAGTGGGGTTTTTGGCCTTTGGAGATACTGTTTTTCTTTCTCTCTCGGCGCAACCCTCTCTCTCTTCTTCCTCCTCTCCCACGGTGCTTGGCGAAGCCCTGCCGGGAGACCTCGTCTCTTCATCGACACCACGCCGTCGTGCTGCCGGAGATCTTCCCCAACCTCTTCCTCCTCCTTGCTGGATCAAGGTGCGGGAGACATCACCGGGCTGCACGTGTGTTGAAAGCGGAGGCGCCGTGGTTCGGCACTAGATCAGAATCACACCGCGATCTAAATTGCCGCGAGTACGACTTCATCAACCGCGTTCTAGAAACGCTTCCACTTAGCGATCTTCAAAGGTATGAAGATGCACTCTCCCCTCTCTAGTTTCTGGTCTCTCCATAGGAAGATCTGAATATGGCGTAGGAAAAATTTGAATTTATGCTACGTTGCCCAACAATTTCAGGCGGCTTATTGTGGACCTACGCAATGTTGTATGGGGGAAGAGGGAGGAGAACAAGAGGCTGATGGTAGATGTGGAGAACGAGATGTTTGAGAAGATGGAGATGCAAAAGCTGTTGGGGAACGTCGCATGGGAAACAAAAATTTTCCTACGCGCACGAAGACCTATCATGGTGATGTCCATCTACGAGAGGGGATGTGTGATCTACGTACCCTTGTAGACCGTACAGCAGAAGCGTTAGTGAACGCGGTTGATGTAGTGGAACGTCCTCACGTCCCTCGATCCGCCCCGCGAACTATCCCGCGATCAGTCCCACGATCTAGTGCCGAACGGACGGCACCTCCGCGTTCAACACACGTACAGCTCGACGATGATCTCGATCTTCTTGATCCAGCAAGAGAGACGGAGAGGTAGAAGAGTTCTCCGGCAGCGTGACGGCGCTCCGGAGGTTAGTGATGATCTCGTCTCAGCAGGGCTCCGCCCGAGCCCACAGAAACGCGATCTAGAGGTAAAACCGTGGAGATATGTGGTCGGGCTGCCGTGGCAAAAGTTGTCTCAAATCAGCCCTAAGACGCCACTATATATAGGAGGGAGAGGGGGGAGCCTTGCCTTGGGGTCCAAGAACCCCCAAGGGGTCGGCCGAGCCAAGGGGGAAAGGTCTCCCCTCCCAAACCGAGTCCTACTTGGTTTGGAAGGTGGAGTCCTTCTTCCCTTTCCCACCTCCTCCTTTTTTTCTCTTTGATTTTTCTCCCAATGCGCATAGACCCCTTTTGGGCTGTCCCACCAGCCCACTAAGGGCTGGTGCGGCACCCCCAATACCTATGGGCTTCCCCGGGGTGGGAGGCCCCCCCGGTGAACTCCCGGAACCCATTCGTCATTCCCGGTACATTCCCGGTAACTCCAAAAACCTTCCGGTAATCAAATGAGGTCATCCTATATATCAATCTTCGTTTCCGGACCATTCCGGAAACACTCGTGACGTCCGTGATCTCATCCGGGACTCCGAACAACATTCGGTAACCAACCATATAACTCAAATACGCATAAAACAACGTCGAACCTTAAGTGTGCAGACCCTGCGGGTTCGAGAACTATGTAGACATGACCCGAGAGACTCCTCGGTCAATATCCAATAGCGGGACCTGGCTGCCCATATTGGATCCTACATATTCTGCGAAGATCTTATCGTTTGAACCTCAGTGCCAAGGATTCATATAATCCCGTATGTCATTCCCTTTGTCCTTCGGTATGTTACTTGCCCGAGATTCGATCGTCAGTATCCGTATACCTATTTCAATCTCGTTTACCGGCAAGTCTCTTTCCTTGTTCCGTAGTACAAGATCCCGCAACTTAAACTAAGTCACATTGCTTGCAAGGCTTTTGTGTGATGTTGTATTACCGAGTGGGCCCCGAGATACCTCTCCGTCACACGGAGTGACAAATCCCAGTCTCGATCCATACTAACTTAACGAACACCTTCGGAGATACCTGTAGAGCATCTTTATAGTCACCCAGTTACGTTGCGACGTTTGATACACACAAAGTATTCCTCCGGTGTTAGTAAGTTATATGATCTCATGGTCATAGGAATAAATACTTGACACGCAGAAAATTGTAGCAATAAAATGACACGATCAACATGCTACGTCTATTAGTTTGGGTCTAGTCCATCACGTGATTCTCCTAATGACGTGATCCAGTTATCAAGCAACAACACCTTGTTCATAATCAGAAGACACTGATTATCGTTGATCAACTGGCTAGCCAACTAGAGGCTTGCTAGGGACAGTGTTTTGTCTATGTATCCACACATGTATATAAGTCTTCATTCAATACAATTATAGCATGGATAATAAACAATTATCTTGATACAGGAATTATAATAACAACTATATTTATTATTGCCTCTAGGGCATAATTCCAACAGTCTCCCACTTGCACTAGAGTCAATAATCTAGCCCTCACATCATCATGTGAATTACATTGTAATAAATCTAACACCCATACAGTTCTGGTGTTGATCATGCTTTGCCCGTGGAAGAGGTTTAGTCAGCGGGTCTGCTACATTCAGATCCGTGTGCACTTTGCATATATTTACGTCCTCCCCTTTGACGTAGTCACGGATGAGGTTGAAGCGTCGTTTGATGTGTCTGGACTTCTTGTGAAACCTGGTTCCTTTGCTAGGGCAATGGCACCCGTGTTGTCAGAGAACAAGGTTATTGGATTCAGTGCGCTTGGCACCACTCCAAGATCCGTCATGAATTGCTTCATCCAGACACCCTCCTTAGCCGCCTCCGAGGCAGCCATGTACTCCGCTTCACATGTAGAATCTGCTACGACGCTCTGCTTGGAACTGCACCAGCTTACCGCACCCCCATTAAGAATAAATACGTATCGGGTTTGCGACTTAGAGTCGTCCGGATCTGTGTCAAAGCTTGCATCGACGTAACCTTTTACGGCGAGCTCTTCGTCACCTCCATACACGAGAAACATCGCCTTAGTCCTTTTCAGGTACTTCAGGATATTCTTGACCGCCGTCCAGTGACCCACTCCTGGATTACTCTCGAACCTACCTGCCATACTTATGGCCAGGCTAACGTCCGGTCTAGTGCACAGCATTGCATACATGATAGAACCTATGGCTGAAGCATAGGGGACGGAGCGCATATGCTCTCTATCTTCATCAGTTGCTGGGCACTGAGTCTTACTCAATCTCGTACCTTGTAAAACTGGCAAGAACCCTTTCTTGGACTGTTCCATTTTGAACCTCTTCAAAACTTTACCAAGGTATGTGCTTTGTGAAAGTCCTATCAGGCGTTTTGATCTATCCCTGTAGATCTTAATGCCTAGAATGTAAGCAGCTTCTCCTAGGTCTTCATAGAGAAACTTTTATTCAAGTAATCCTTTATGCTCTCCAAAAACTCTACGTTGTTTCCAATCAGCAATATGTCATCCACATATAATATTAGAAATGCCACAGAGCTCCCACTCACTTTCTTGTAAATACAAGATTCTCCAACCACTTGTATAAACCCAAATTCTTTGATCACCTCATCAAAGCGCTTGTTCCAACTCCGAGATGCTTGCACCAGTCCATAAATGGATCGCTGGAGCTTGCACACCTTGTTAGCATTCTTAGGATCGACAAAACCTTCGGGTTGCATCATATACAACTCTTCCTTAAGGAAACCGTTAAGGAACGCCGTTTTGACATCCATCTGCCAGATTTCATAATCGAAAAATGCAGCTATTGCTAACATGATTCTGACGGACTTAAGCATCGCTACGGGTGAGAATGTCTCATCGTAGTCAACTCCTTGAACTTGTGAAAAACCCTTTGCCACAAGTCGAGCTTTATAAACGGTCACATTGCCGTCAGCGTCCGTCTTCCTCTTAAAGATCCATTTGTTCTGAATAGCCTTGCGGCCCTCATGTAGTACCTCCAAAGTCCACACTTTGTTCTCATACATGGATCCTATCTCGGACTTCATGGCTTCTAGCCATTTGTTGGAATCTGGGCCCACCATTGCTTCTTCATAATTTGCAGGTTCATTGTTGTCGAACAACATGATTGACAAGACGGGATTACCGTACCACTCTGGAGCAGCACGTGGTCTCGTCGACCTGCGTGGTTCGACAGAAACTTGAACCGGAGTTTCATGATCATTATCATTAACTTCCTCCTCAACCGGTGTCGCAACGACAGAGGTTTCCCCTTGCCCTGCACCACCATCCAGAGGGATGAGAGGTTCGACAACCTCGTCAAGTTCTATCTTCCTCCCACTCAATTCTCTCGAGAGAAACTCCTTCTCGAGAAAAGCTCCGTTTTTAGCAACAAACACTTTGCCCTAGGATTTGAGATAGAAGGTGTACCCAACTGTCTCTTTTGGGTAACCTATGAAGATGCACTTTTCCGCTTTGGGTTCCAGCTTTTCAGGCTGAAGCTTTTTGACATAAGCATCACATCCCCAAACTTTAAGAAACGACAACTTTGGCCTTTTGCCATACCACAGTTCGTATGGTGTCGTCTCAATGGATTTTGATGGTGCCCTATTTAAAGTGAATGCAGCTGTTTCTAATGCATAACCCCAAAATGATAATGGCAAATCGGTAAGAGACATCATAGATCGCACCATCTCTAATAAAGTACGATTACGACGTTCGGACACACCATTACGTTGTGGTGTTCCAGGCGGTGTTAACTATGAAACAATTCCACATTGTCTTAAGTGAGCACCAAACTCGAAACTCAGATATTCACCCCCACGATCAGACCGTAGGAACTTGATCTTCTTGTTGCGATGGTTTTCAACTTCACTCTAAAATTGCTTGAACTTTTCAAATGTTTCAGACTTGTGCTTCATTAAGTAGACATAACCATATCTACTCAAATCGTCAGTGAAGGTGAGAAAATAACGATATCCGCCGCGTGCCTCTACGCTCATCGGACCACACACATCGGTATGTATGATTTCCAACAAGTCACTTGCACGCTCCATTGTTCCGGAGAACGGATTTTTAGTCATCTTGCCCATGAGGCATGGTTCGCACGTGTCAAGTGAATCAAAGTCAAGTGACTCCAAAAGTCCATCGGCATGGAGTTTCTTCATGCGCTTTACACCAATATGACCTAAGCGGCAGTGCCACAAAAATATGGCGCTATCATTGTTAACTCTAACTGTTTTGGTCTCAGTGTTATGTATGTGTGTATCACTATCAAGATTCAATATGAACAATCCTCTCACATTGGGTGCATGACCATAAAAGATGTTACTCATAGAAATAGAACAACCATTATTCTCTGACTTAAAAGAGTAACCGTCTCGCAATAAACAAGATCCAGATATAATGTTCATGCTCAACGCAGGCACTAAATAACAATGATTCAAGTTCATAACTAATCCTGATGGTAACTGAAGTGAAACTGTGCCGACGGCGATTGCATCAACCTTGGAACCATTTCCTACGCGCATCGTCACTTCATCTTTCGCTAGCCTTCATCTATTCCGCAGTTCCTGCTTCGAATTGCAAATATGAGCAACAGAACCGGTATCGAATACCCAGGCACTACTACGAGAGCCGGTTAAGTACACATCAATAACATGTATATCAAATATACCTGATTTTTCTTTGGCCGCCTTCTTATCAGCCAGATACTTGGGGCAATTGCGCTTCCAGTGACCCATACCCTTGCAATAGTAACACTCTGTTTCAGGCTTAGGTCCAACTTTGGGTTTCTTCGTCGGATTGGCAACAGGCTTGCCGCTCTTCTTTGGATTACCCTTCTTGCTTTTGCCGTTTCTCTTGAAACTAGTGGTCTTATTCACCATCAACATTTGATGCTCTTTACGGAGTTCAGACTCTGCGACTTTCAGCATCGCAAACAACTCGCCGGGAGACTTGTTCATCCCTTACATGTTGTAGTTCAACACAAAGCCTTTATAGCTTGGCGGCAGTGATTGAAGGATTCTGTCAGTGATAGCTTCTTGCGGGAGTTCAATCCCCAGCTCAGCTAGACGGTTTGAGTACCCAGACATTTTGAGCACATGTTCACTGACAGACGAGTTCTCCTCCATCTTGCAAGCATAGAATTTATCGGAGGTCTCATACCTCTCGATCCGGGCGTTCTTCTGAAAGATAAACTTCAACTCTTGGAACATCTCAAATGCTCCATGACGCTCAAAGCGACGTTGAAGTCCCGGTTCTAAGCCATACAAGACTGCACATTGAACTACTGAGTAGTCCTCCTTACGTGCTAACCAAGCGTTCTTAACATCCTGATCAGCCATAGTGGGTGGTTCATCTCCTAGCGCAGCATTAAGGACATAACCCTTCTTCCCAGCTTGTAAGATTAGCTTAAGATTACGAGCCCAGTCTACAAAGTTGCTTCCATCATCTTTCAACTTAGCTTTCTCTAGGAACGTATTAAAATTCAGGGTGACTGTCGCGTGAGCCATGATCTACAACACAAATATATTCAAAGTGGACTTAGACTATCTTCAAGATAATTAGAGTTTAACTTAATCAAATTACTCGCTGAACTCCCACTCAAAAAGTACATCTCTCTAGTCATTTGAGTGGTTGATGATCCACTTACACTAGCTCAAGTCCGATCATCACGTGAGTTGAGTATAGTTTCAGTGGTAAGCATCCCTATGCTAATCATATCATCTATATGATTCATGATCGACCTTTCGGTCTCATGTGTTCCGAGGCCATGTCTGCACATGCTAGGCTCGTCAAGCTTAACCCGAGTGTTCCGCGTGCGCAACTGTTTTGCACCCGTTGTATGTGAACGTTGGGTCTATCACACCCGATCATCACGTGGTGTCTCGAAACGACGAACTGTAGCAATGGTGCACAGTCGGGGAGAACACAATTTCGTCTTGAAATTTTAGTGAGAGATCACCTCATAATGCTACTATCGTTCTAAGCAAAATAAGGTGCATAAAAGGATTAACATCACATGCAATTCATAAGTGACATGATATGGCCATCATCACGTGCTTCTTGATCTCCATCACCAAAGCACCGGCACGATCTTCTTGTCACCGGCGCCACACCATGATCTCCATCAACGTGTCGCCATCGGGGTTGTCGTGCTACTCATGATATTACTACTAAAGCTACATCATAGAAAAATAGTAAATGCATCTGCAAGCACAAACGTTAGTTATAAAGACAACCCTATGGCTCCTGCCGGTCGCCGTACCATCGACGTGCAAGTCGATATTTTCTATTACAACATGATCATCTCATACATCGAATATATCACATCACATCGTTGGCCATATCACATCACAAGCATACCCTGCAAAAACAAGTTAGACGTCCTCTAATTTTGTTGTTGCATGTTTTACGTGGTGACCATGGGTATCTAGTAGGATCGCATCTTACTTACGCAAACACCACAACGGAGATATATGAGTTGCTATTTAACCTCATCCAAGGACCTCCTCGGTCAAATTCGATTCAACTAAAGTTGGAGAAACTGACACCCGCCAGTCATCTTTGAGCAACGAAGTTACTCGTAGCGATGAAACCAGTCTCTCGTAAGCGTACGAGTAATGTCGGTCCGAGCCGCTTCGAACCAACAATACCGCAGAATCAAGAAAAGACTAAGGAGGGCAGCAAAACGCACATCACCGCCCACAAAAACTTTTGTGTTCTACTCGAGAAGACATCTACGCATGAACCGAGCTCATGATGCCACTGTTGGGGAACGTCGCATGGGAAACAAAAAATTTCCTACGCGCACGAAGACCTATCATGGTGATGTCCATCTACGAGAGGGGATGTGTGATCTACGTACCCTTGTAGACCGTACAGCAGAAGCGTTAGTGAACGCGGTTGATGTAGTGGAACGTCCTCACGTCCCTCGATCCGCCCCGCGAACTATCCTGCGATCAGTCCCACAATCTAGTGCCGAACGGAAGGCACCTCCGCGTTCAGCACACGTATAGCTCGACGATGATCTCGGTCTTCTTGATCCAGCAAGAGAGACGGAGAGGTAGAAGAGTTCTCCGGCAGCATGACGGCGCTCCGGAGGTTGATGATGATCTCGTCTCAGCAAGGCTCCGCCCGAGCTCCGTAGAAATGCGATCTAGAGGTAAAACCGTGGAGATATGTGGTCGGGCTGCCGTGGCAAAAGTTGTCTCAAATCAGCCCTAAAACCCCACTATATATAGGAGGGAGAGGGGGGAGCCTTGCCTTGGGGTCCAAGAACCCCCAAGGGGTCGGCCGAGCCAAGGGGGGAAGGTCTCCCCTCCCAAACCGAGTCCTACTTGGTTTGGAAGGTGGAGTCCTTCTTCCCTTTCCCACCTCCTCCTTTTTTTTTCTCTTTGATTTTTCTCCCAATGCGCATAGGCCCCTTTTGGGCTGTCCCACCAGCCCACTAAGGGCTGGTGCGGCACCCCCAATACCTATGGGCTTCCCCGGGGTGGGTGCCCCCCCCGGTGAACTCCCGGAACCCATTCGTCATTCCCGGTACATTCCCGGTAACTCCGAAAACCTTCCGGTAATCAAATGAGGTCATCCTATATATCAATCTTTGTTTCCGGACCATTCCGGAAACCCTCGTGACGTCCGTGATCTCATCCGGGACTCCGAAGAACATTTGGTAACCAACCATATAACTCAAATACGCATAAAACAACGTCGAACCTTAAGTGTGCAGACCCTGCAGGTTCGAGAACTATGTAGACATGACCCGAGAGACTCCTCGGTCAATATCCAATAGCCCATATTGGATCCTACATATTCTACGAAGATCTTATCGTTTGAACCTCAGTGCCAAGGATTCATATAATCCCGTATGTCATTCCCTTTGTCCTTTGGTATGTTACTTGCCCGAGATTCGATCGTTAGTATCCGTATACCTATTTCAACCTCGTTTACCGGCAAGTCTCTTTCCTCGTTCCGTAATACAAGATCCCGCAACTTACACTAAGTCACATTGCTTGCAAGGCTTGTGTGTGATGTTGTATTACCGAGTGGGCCCCGAGATACCTCTCCGTCACACGGAGTGACAAATCCCAGTCTCGATCCATACTAAGTTAACGAACACCTTCGGAGATACCTGTAGAGCATCTTTATAGTTACCCAGTTACGTTGCGACGTTTGATACACACAAAGTATTCCTCCGGTGTTAGTAAGTTATATGATCTCATGGTCATAGGAATAAATACTTGACACGCAGAAAATTGTAGCAATAAAATGACACGATCAACATGCTACGTCTATTAGTTTGGGTCTAGTCCATCACGTGATTCTCCTAATGACGTGATCCAGTTATCAAGCAACAACACCTTGTTCATAATCAGAAGACACTGATTATCGTTGATCAACTGGCTAGCCAACTAGAGGCTTGCTAGGGACAGTGTTTTGTCTATGTATCCACACATGTATATAAGTCTTCATTCAATACAATTATAGCATGGATAATAAACGATTATCTTGATATAGGAATTATAATAACAACTATATTTATTATTGCCTCTAGGGCATAATTCCAACAAAAGCCGCAGGAGAAGATTGACATCCAAGCTACTGAAATCAAGACACTCAAGATGAAGATCTAGTCTGATGCAAGGTTATTTAGAAAGATTTTATAGTTTTTTCCTGTTGCATTTGCAATGGTTTTGTTCTTTTGCATTTGCTCGATGTCCGGATAATAAGATTGTATCTATGCAGTAGTGTTGCTACGTATGAATTTCAGTATGTTGTTTCAAGAACCTTTGTAGCTGAGATGCAATAATAGAGTCATTTTCATGAAAAATAGCAGTTGAAATTGTAGTAACATAATGCAGCATAACTAAATTCAACATGAGCAAAAGGACATAATCCATTAGTTTTGCATTGTCATTCATCATCCACCATAACTAAATTCAACATTAGCTAAAGCACATAATGCAGCAATTTTGCAGTGTCATTCAGCATCCACCATAACTAAAGTTTACATGAGCAAAAGCACATAATTAAAGATGAAGTTTCACATCAACAAAAGCTCATGCTTATCACTGATGCTACACTTCACCAATGGTCTGATTCATAGGCAAACTATTCCCTCCTTTCTGTTAGAAGGCACTCCAACCTCCCATGACCATAAGATGGAATATTTGATGTGCTTGGGTGAGAGCTTGAAGCCCTGGGAGCCACAAATGGTCTTGGTGCTGGTGTTGTCCTAGGAGCCCTTGGAGGTGGTGCAACCCTTGGAGCTGCTGGAGGTGTTGTTGCCCTTGGAGGTGGTGCATCCCTTGGAGCTGGTTGTGAACTCTGTGATGGCTAGGATGTGGGTGGTTGTGAACTTGTTGAGAGGATGGCCATGCTTGCTGAGATGATTTTCTGCTTTTTTTCTTCTTTTCCTTGTAGTTTTTGGTGCCTGGTCCTACAAAGCAGCGACAACAATAGTGCATTAGTACATCACAAAGAATTATAGAATGTCAAGAACAAAGCAGGAACAACAATACAAAGATACATGAGGCATGCCTGCAACTTGTGACTTTGCTCTGCTTCTATTTGCTGCCTTTACATAACTGTCATCCTAGTTTTTTTCTAAATGCTTCCTCTTATTGTGTTGTGTACTGACACATACTGAACATCTTATCTTGACTCCTTTTCTTGAAATTTTGTTGCTTTTGGGCTTCTCCGGCTCCTCTCTAGTTTTTCTGTCTTCTTCCTCCCAGGCTTGTTGTTAACTCTAATAGGAGGGTTTGGTCTAGGGTTTGTAGATACAGGCCAACTCTCTTTGCCCTCTACTGGTTGTAGCACATGGTCATAAATCTTGTGATATGTGCTGATGAAGTAACAAGGTGCAATGAAGTCATCAAGGCTCAAACCTTTAGTGTATACTGCACTAATTGCATGACAACAAGGCAATCTAGAGAGCTCCCAATATCTGCATGAGCAAGTCCACATGTCAAGGTTAACTATAAATCTTCTGTAATCACCTTCCTGCACTTCAACTGGTTCTTTTCCATTCCATACCACATTGCATCTTCTAGGTCCCTTTATTCTCAGCTGCAATCACCTTCCTGCACTTCAATTGGTTCTTTTGAAAATATTAGGGCATATTGTTCCACTCCACTTCTCAGGTTTTGCCCCGTTTTCCTGAATTCTAGCCATAACCTTATTTCTTATGATCTCATGACTAGTAATCACATTATAAAACCTTGCTCTCATGATGGAGTTGTTGAATGACTCACACATATTGTTTTCCACAGAATCACAATATGAGCCAAGTTTGAAAAAAGCTCTGCTCCAGTGTTCAGGATTGGTTTTCATAATATCTTGTGCCCCCTCTACTGTTTTTTGAGCTAGCTTGGCTCTATGATAGTTGAATCCTGTTTTCTCAAAGGCTTTTGCACATGTCCAGAAAATTTTCTGATACATCTTCTCCCTGTGTTGCTTTCGCTAGTTTGCATATATGTGCCTAGCACACATTCTATGCTCTGCTTGTGGACATATTTGATTTACTGCTCTGATGAGGCCCTTCTGCTGGCCAGAGATGAAAACCCAGCAATCACCATGATGATTAATCTGAATGTCCTTCTGAAGAAATGACAGAAACCAGTACCAACTGTCATAAATCTCAACTTCAACAGTTGCCCATGCAATTGGGTACATTTTGTTGTTGGCATCTCTCCCAATAGCACAAAGAATTTGTCCATGCACTGCCCCCTTTAGGAAACAACCATGATTAGCCATCATCTCCACTGATTGTTGATCATCTAGCATAACCAAAGCATTTGCCATATCACCACCTGGATATTTCCACTGCAACTTGGTGTTTTCTAGAACAGATTCAAAGCAGGCTACATGATCTGCAAATTTATTCTTCAGTTTAGATAGTGATAAATTTGTGTGCTCAATGCTGGACATCCCAGTTTTTTCTCCCAAATACACCCAATCATTTCCATCATGCTCAAAATCCCCACTGAAGTGAAATCTGACAGACAAATTGTCTAGTGGATCCATTCCTAAACAAAAATTCACACAAAAAACACGGCTAAGTACAAGTATTGAAGTTTTCTACAAAAAGAAGTCTTCTTTCTTCACATAAAAACAAATCATATGCACATCGATTTCATGTATACATCAACCTAAACCAGCCCCAAAACATGAACTAAACCCGAGCCCCCAAACAAAATCGACAGAAACCCCAATCTGATAGGTCCAATGCGAACAAAAAGGTACGATTTGCAGATCAATATTACGGCTCGCTAAACTGATCGTCACCGCCGTTCCAGTTGTTCAAAATATGTCGACGATCATCAGCCGCGCCACCGTCGTTGCCCTAATCGCCGCCGTGTCATCGAAGATAGAGGTGAGGGGAGCGGGAGGCGAAAAGGTGGAGCGGTCGAGGTAGGGAATGGGGCGAATTAAACCAAATATTGCCAATGTGGCAAGCCCCTCAATTAGAATGCTCAACTGCCCCTGCCACGTATGCTAAACCGTGTGCTCAAAACCACCAAAACGGCCTCACGGTGTGATTTGCCTGGTATCTATTAGTCTAGGGATTAAGATTCCGGTTTTGCGGTTGGGGCGGTGATCTATTCAGAATCTGACACTCCAGGGGGGTATTTGTATTTCTTTCTACACCATGTGAATATCCGGAGTTACGACCAAGTGTTCGACACACACATTTATTTGTGACCTTTTGGGCTAACGAATTCCCGAATGGACCTCATTTTCAAAACATTTTCAAATCTAACCTCTTTTGGTGACACCAACATCCCTGGTGTCTCGGTTGCACAAGAGACGTCAGGGTCCATGGCATCTGGTATGGAGCACACTCGACCGACACGTCCGTTAACTCGCTAATGTGGCAAAGGGCCAGACCCTAACGTCTGGTCTCCAAACCCAGACGTCGTGGACCTTGGTGTCTGGTTCTGATAAGTGAAGTATTCCACGGGAGAGTGGATGGGACCCATCACTAGTAGAAACTAGGGCTTTCATCCAGACAATTAGTCCAGGCCGGGTTTTGGATCGGGACTAATGTGACCACTAGTCCCGGTTCCAACGGCTAGACTTTAGTCCCTCTTCATTTGTGACCACTAGTCCCGGTTGGTTTTGGACCGGGACTAAAGGGGTCATGGCAGGGTTGCGTCAAACCTGGGCCCATGCGATCCACTTTAGTCCCGGTTGGTGCTACCGCACCAACCAGGACTAGTTGTCAATTTCTAGTCCCGGTTTGTATCACCAACCAGGACTAAAGGTATCACTATATATAGTGCTTTGTCCAGCCCGAGCCCAATCTCTCCTTTCTCTTTTTCTCCTTTCTCTCCTCTATTCTCTTCCCCTTGCTCGAGCTCATCCTCCATTTTTTCCAAGATTTGTCAAGATTTGAGGCACCCCATCTATCCAAGTGTTCACAAAGGTTAGCAACTTTGTCCTTTCATCTCTCATTGCTAGATTAGCTCGTGCAATGCTCTATAAATATAGTGATTTGTGGGTTTTAGTTTGGGAGTAATTATGTGGGAGTTTATTTCATTTATATGCAATATGATCTCAAATTAACTTCTCAGTTTGCATATGTGTAGGTGTGGTTTACTTAGTGCCTTCCCGTCATCGTCCTAACCACCGTCGATTGCCCGCACCGACCCGTCGCCGGCACCGCCTTGGTGAGCCTCTTGTTCTTATCCTTTTTATAAAAAATTATTTGTATGATTTAGGTAGTTACTTGTATACTTTTCCTACTTATATGATTGTTTGTTACACATAGTGCCATGGTTTTGATATCTGTACCCGTCGGTCCTCGTCCGGTTTATGATTGGGATGTGGTATATTCTCTTTTATAACTATTTGTTGCATTTCGTGTTTATGACAATTATGCCCATCAGGTTGACATAGATATTTTTAACTAGGAGGTATGCGAACCGGAAATTGAAACCGACCCTCTTGTCGAGAAGTTAAGTTTAGCTGAAAAAGAAAATGAGTATTTGAAAGAAAAATTGCAAATAATTGAAGAAGAGAAGATGAAATTGGAGTTGTATGTTGCCGATGTCGTCGATGATCACAAGATCAAGATGGATGCATTGCGTTTGAACATTAGAAAGATTACAAAATATGTCGTTAATAAAGAGGCTTGGTATCATTATGTTGTTGGATCAATTGTTACCTTAGTAGCGATTTTAATCGCATTTGTTGTTGCATTTAAATGCTTTAGCTAGATAGTTTTATGTTGTTTTATGAGAATATTGTGTATGAACTTGTATTAATTTGGTATTTTCGGTGTTGTGTAATGAAGATGAGTCGGCAATGGATGTACGTTGAGCGACACTCTCCCTAGTTCATTAATGGCGTGCATAGTTTTCTGCATGCGGCTGAGGCAAACAAGCGGAATGGTTTTATGTGTCGTCCATGTGGTGTTTTTAAGAATGATAGGAATTACTCTAGCTCAAAAGACATTCACGTTCACCTGTTTACGCCCGGTTTCATGTCAAGCTATAACTGTTGGACCAAGCACGGAGAAAGAGGGGTTCTAATGTAAGAGAGTGAAGAAGAAGAGAATCATTAAAACCATCCTGGGTTCCCTGAATATGATGGTACTACAATGGGGGAAGAGAATGAAGAAGAAGGTGAAAAAGAGGCATGAGATGAGCCCACTGATGATCTTGGTTGGGCCATTGCTGATGCAAAGGGAATCTGCCAAAGTGAAAAGGAAAAGTTGAAGTTGCAACGCATGTTAGCCGATCACAAAAATTGTTGTTCCCAAATTGCGAAGATGAAAATAAAAAGTTGGGCATCAGAGTGGAATTGCTGCAATGGAAGGCAGAGAACGGTGTATGTGACAAGGGATTTGAAAAGTTACTGAAAATGTTAAAGAAGATGCTTCCAAAGGACAACGAATTGCTCGAGAGTACGTATGAAGCAAAGAATGATGTCTGCCCTCTACAATTAGAGGTGTAGAAGATACATGCATACCGTAATAACTGCATCCTCTACGGAAGTGAGGAGTACGAGAATTTGAATGCATGCGCGGTATGCGGTCCATTACGCTATAAGATCAGCAGCGATGACCCTGGTAATGTTGAGGGCGAGCGCCCCAGGAAGAGGATTCCTCGCAAGGTGATGTGGTATGCGCCAAACAAAGAGCATGCCAAGTTGTTGCAATGGCAAAAAGAAGACCGTAAGAAAGACAAGAAGTTAAGAGTACCCGTCGATGGGTCACCGTGGAGAAAAATTGATAGAAAGTGATCGGAGTTTGCAGATGACGCAAGGAACTGTTGGTTTGCTCTCAGTGTAGATGACATTAATCCTTTTGGGGAGCAGAGCAGCAATCGTAGCACCTGGCTTGTGACTCTATGTATCTATAACCGTCCTCCTTGGTTGTGCATGAAGCAGAAGTTCATTATGATGTCAGTGCCCATCCAAGACCCTCAGCAACCCGGCAACGACATTGATGTGTACCTAAGGCCATTAGTTGAAGAACTTTTACAGTTGTGGGATATAAAAGGTGTACGTGTGGGGGATCACTGGAAGGCAAGCATTTCAAAGGTGAGGAAGATCATCAGAAGAAGCATGACCACCATACTGGTGATCATATACTTGATTGGTCAAGGATTTAAAAGTAATTTTTGGAAAGGGTCCTGGCGTACAATCGGTTCCGAATGACACTGATGGACACGCACCCATGTGGAAGAAGAGATCTATATTTTGGGACCTACCCTATTGTAAAGTCCTAGAGGTCCGCTCTGCAATCGACATCATGCACGTGAGGAAGAATCTTTGCATGAACCTGCTAGGCTTCTTGGGCGTGTATGGGAACACAAAAGATACACCGGGGGCTTGAGAGGACCAACAAGTATGCACGGAAAAGAGGGCATGCATCCAAAGCAGTATCAAGGTCTCGCGAGCTACGCTCTTACCAAAGAAGAGAAGGAAATATTCTTTGAATGCCTGCTAAGTATGAAGGTCCCGTCTGGCTTCTCATGGAATATAAAGGGAATAATAAATATGGGAAGATTAGATAAGTATTTCCCTCAGTTTGTTGAGAACCAAGGTATCAATCTAGTAGGAGGTACAAGCAAGGCTCCAATAGTAGTACCTACACAAATAATCAAACACTTGCACCCAACGCTATAAAGGGGTTGTCAATCCCTTCAGAGTTATTTGCAAGGATGAGATCTGATAGAGATAGGTATAAAATAGTGATAGATCTGAAAGTAAAACAAAAGTAAATAAATTCCAGCAAACTATTTTTTGGTGTTTTTGGTTATAGATCTGAAAATATAATATGGAGAATAGACCCACGGGCCATAGGTTTCACTAGAGGCTTCTCTCATAAAGGAAAATAATACGGTGGGTGAACAAATTACTGTCGAGCAATTGATATAAACGCGAATAATTATGAAGACACCCAAGGCAATGATTATGCATCACGTCCGTATCAAGTAGATCGAAACGATTATGCATCTATTATATTAATCCACACATCGACCGACTCCCGCTTGCATCTAGAGTATTAAGTTCATGAAGAACAGAGTAACACATTAAGTAAGATGACAAGATGTAGAGGGATACACTCAAGCAATATGATGAAAACCCCATCTTTTTATCCTTGATGGCAACAATACAATAGGTGGCTCGCTACCCCTACTATATCACTGGGTGAGGACACCGCAAGATTGAACCCAAAACTAAGCACTTCTCCCATTGCAAGAATTACCAATCTAGTTGGCCAAACCAAACAAATAATTCGAAGAGACTTGCAAAGATATGAAATCATGCATATAAGAATTTAGAAGAGACTCAAATAATATTCATGGATAATCTGAACATAAACTCACAATTTATCGGATCTCGACAAACACACTGCAAAAGAGTATTACATCGGATAGATCTCCATGAAGATCATGAAGAACATGGTATTGAAGATCAAAGAGAGAGAAGAAGCCATCTAGCTACTACCTATGGAGCCGTAGGTCTCTGGTGAACTACTAACACATCATCGGAGGGGCAATGGAGTTGATGTAGATGCCCTCCATGATCAATTCCCTTTCTGATAGATTACCGAAAAAGGCTCCCAGATTGGATCTCTTGGGAACAAAGGCTCCCGGCGGTGTAAAAGTATTTGCGTGGCTCTTTTTGGCAATACGTGAATATTTGTGTATTTATAAGCTAAGAATTAGGGTTAGGAGACCTGCAGGGGTCCGCAAGCCAGGGGGCGCAGCCACACCCCCAAGGGCGCGCCCTACAGGCTTGTGGCCTCCCGGAAACTTCCTTGGCCCCTACTCCAAGCCTGTTGTGTGCCTTGTGGTCCAAGAAAATCTTTCCAGAGATTTTATTCCATTTGGACTCCGTTTAATATTCTTTATCTGCAATATTCAAAAATGTGAAAAAAATAGAAACCGACACTAGGCTCTGGATTAATAGGTTAGTCTGAAAAATAATATAAAACAACATATAAATGCATATACAACATCCAAAACAGTTAATATAATAGCACGGAACAATCAAAAATTATAGATACGTTAGAGACATACCAGCATCCCAAGCTTTATTCCTACTTGTCCTCGAGTAGGTAAATGATAATTTTTTTTGATGTGGAATGCTACCTAACAAATTTATCCATGTAATGTTCTCTATTGTGGCATGAATATTCAGATCCATAAGACTCAAATCAAAATTCTATATTGACATAAAAACAATAATACTTCAAGCATACTAATAAGGTAATTGCTTCCTTTCGAAATAACATGGTCTTAGAAAGTTATCCCTACAAAATCATATGGTCTGGCTGTGCTCCATCTTCAGCACACAAAGTATCTAAATCATGCACAACCCCGATTAAAATCAAGCAATTGTTTCACACTTTTTATGTTGTCAAACATTTTCAACTCTCACGCAATGCGTGAGCGTGAGCAATGGATATAGCACTATAGGTGAAATGGAATGTGGTGGAGGTTGCAAAAGAAAGAGGAGAAGATAGTCTCACATCAACTAGGCATATTAACGGGCTATGGAGATGACCATCAATGGATATTAATGTGAGTGAGTAGGGATTGCCATGCAACAAAGGCACTAGAGCTATAAGTGTATGAAAGCTCAAAAAGAAAACTAAGTGGTCGTGCAAAAGATGTAACTCCACTAGTTATATGAAAGTGACAAAGTAGGAGACTCTCTATGAAGACCATGGTGCTACTTGGAAGCACAAGTCTGGAAAAAGATAGTAGCATTGTCCCTTCTCTATTTCTCTTATTTTTTCTTTCCTTTTTTCTCTTTTTTTGTGGGCTGCTTTGGCCTCTTTTTAATTTTTGTGGGCTCCGTTGGCCTCTTTTATTTTCTTGTAAAGTCCGGATACTCATCCCAACTTGTGAGGGAATCATAACTTCCATCATCCTTTTCTCACACGGGACAATGCTCGAATAATGCAGATGATCACACTTTTATTTACTTACAACTCAAAGATTAAAACTAGATAGCTAGAACAAAGTATGACTCTATAAGCAATATGGAAATGATGGTGCGTGTCATAAAAACGAGACCGTGGTGTTGCATGGCAATATATCTCAGAGTGGCTATGAAAATGCCATAATAGGTAGGTATGGTCGCTGTTTTGAGAAAAATATATGTTGTCGAAAGATGTGCGGTACTAGAGAGGCTAGCAAAGGTTGAAGGGTGAGAGTGTGTATAATCCATGAACTGAACATTATTCATAAAGAACTGACATACTTATTGCAAATGCCTATTAGTTGTCGAAGCAAAGTATTAGACACATGCTCCTAGGGGAAGGTTGGTAGGAGTTAACCATCTCGCGATCCCGACCTCCACACAAAGGTTGACAATCATTAAACAAGTCATGCTCCGACTTCATCACATAACGGTTCACCGTACGTGCATGCTACGGGAATCACAAGCTTCAACACAAGTATTTTTTTCTAATTCACAATTACTTACTAGCATGACTCTCATATTACCATCTTCACATCTCAAAACTATATGCAAGGAATCAAACTTCCTATCATATCCAATGCACTTAATATGAATGTTTTTATTATATCCCTCTTGGATGCCAATTATATTAGGACTAAATTCATAACCTAACCAATTACCATGCTATTTAAAGAACTCTCAAAATAATATAAATGAGGTACGAGAGTTTAATAATTCCACAACACTGTTGTCCTCTAAAAGATATAAGTGAAGTACTAGAGCAACATTGGCTAGCTCAAAAGATATAAGTGAAGCATAAAGAGTATTCTAATAAAGTCACGATTCAGTGTGTGTATCTCTCTCTCAAAAGATGTGTGCATCAAGGATGATTGCGGCAAACTAAAAAGTAAAGACTCATATCATACAAGACGCTCCAAGAAAAACACATATCATGTGGTGAATAAAAATATAGCCTCAAGTAAATTTATCGATGGATTAAAGATGAAAGAGAGGATGCCTTCCGGGGCATGCCTAAGCTTAGGCTCTTTGGTATCCTTGAATATGACTTGGGGTGCCTTAGGCATCCCCAAGCTTAGGATTTTTCCACTATTTATTCCATAGTCCATCAAATCTTTACCCAAAACTTGAAAACTTCACAACATAAAATCAACAAAAAACTCATGAGATCCGTTAGTATAAGAAAAAAAATCACCACTTTAGGTACTGTTGTGAACTCATTATTTATTTATATTGATGCAATATTTACTGTGCTCCAACTTCTCCATGGTTCATACCCCCCGATACAACCCATAGATTCATCAAAATAAGCAAACAACACAAAGAAAACAGAATCCATAAAAAATAGAACAGTATGTAGTAATCTGTTTACTTCGAATACTTGTGTAACTCCAAAAATACTGAAATATCAGGACAATCTGGGAAATTTTGAAACCAATCTTGTGTAAAAAATTCAGATAAAAATCACATTCGATGAATTTATAAAACTCCTAGACTGGGAGCGGAAGTTTCTGTTTTCAGCAAAATCAACTTGCAAACACCATAGGCTATCCTAAAGGTCTTACTTGGCTCAAACACTAATTGAAACAAGAAAACACAATTATTAGATCGGTAATAATATGTTTAGCACTCAAAACAGAAACAAAAACAAAAGCAAAACAAATAAAATTGGGTTGCCTCCCAACAAGCGCTATTGTTTAATGCCCCTAGCTAGGCATAATGTAATAGATCTAGGTATTATCATCTTTGGTATTGACAATTTTCGTGAGGGCCTCCTCAAATCCTGGAGGATCTTTCCTCTTCCCCAGGATTGTAGGTGAAGAAACGACCTTATTGTCTAAAGTATCCAAACGCTTATTGCAAAGGGTGATCAAAGTGTTCAAACGGTTGAGGTTTCCATTAATATGTTTAAGGGGTTCATGATATTGTTGTAGCTCGATTAAGTGCTTATGTAAGTTACTTAAGTTGTCGAGAATTTCAACTCCCTCTTCTGAAAAATTAAAACCCTTTTTTTGTGTGGAGGAACTCCCAAAATCCAATCCAAAACTTCATAAGCAGCGTTCGTATTTAATTCAATAAAATTCCCTTTTGAGGCAAAATCTAAGAGTTCTCTGTGATGTAAAGCCAATCCAATGTAAAAATTTCTAAGCAAAACCTTTGTATCTCCTTTTAGGTTGGATACACGATAGAATTTCATTAGCCTATATCAGGAATGTTTCACATTTTCCCTTTGGTTTTGTTTTAAGTATATAAGTTCAAAACCTGGTGACAAAGGGGAAGTGGTAACGATAGTCATGGAGACGAGTAAAAGACAAATAAAGAAAGGCGAATAAAAGGGAAAATATTTTTGGTATTTTCTTAAAATCGTTTTAGAAGTGCGCGAGGGGAAAACGAGAGGCAAATGGAAAATAAAGTAAATGCAAGAGATGAGTTTCTGATGGGTACTTGGTAAGCGTGATCTTGCTATGTATCCTCCCGAGCAACTGTGCCAGAAATGCTTCTTGCTACCTCTTGAGCTTGCGTTAGTTTTCCCTTGAAGAGGAAAGGGTGATGCAACAAAGTAGATAAGTATTTCCCTCAGTTTGTTGAGAACCAAGGTATCAATCTAGTAGGAGGAACAAGCATGGCTCCAATAGTAGTACGTACCTACACAAATAATCGAACACTTGCACCCAACGCTATAAAGGGGTTGTCAATCCCTTCACAGTTATTTGCAAGGATGAGATCTGATAGAGACAGGTATAAAATAGCAATAGATCTGAAAGTAAAACAAAAGTAAATAAGTTGCAATAAACTATTTTTGGTGTTTTTGGTTTATAGATGTGAAAATGTAATATGGAAAATAGACCCGGGGGCCATAGGTTTCACTAGAGGTTTCTCTCATAAATGAAAATAATACACTGGGTGAACAAATTACTGTCGACACTACAAGGAATATGCTAATACAGGACGCTATTTTTTCGTTGCTACATCGTCACGATTTTTAATTTATGACGATCTCAAGACGAAAAACCAAGCGTAAAAAACGGAGCGTCACAAATGACCAACAGCGTCACAAATGAACAACAACGACGTTTCAAACAGGCTAGGGAGCAAATTAAATTTCTCCAAATCAACATTTAGTTTGTCTATTACAGTCTTTACACTACACCACAACCCAGATATGCCTACTACTACCTACTATTACAATACATATGCTACTGATACGCTTCATAGCTTCACACTTGGCTTTGTACTCCACCTGTGCAAAAAAATAAGAATAAAGTGTACACAACATCAAACATTAGACAATGATGGATCCAAATATTGTATCTACATTTAAATATTAATAACATCTAACTTTTGTTGTCAACGGTTGGTAACTAAGCTGCAATCTCATGAGATAGATGCTACAACATGGCAAGTTGCAATTAAAATAAGCAGGCATGCCACTTGTGTCAACGAGAAAACTACGTGGTCTTGAAGCAGCTTGGGTTGTTCTATAGCATTAGTTTTTTTAGATAAAGGTTTTATAGCATTAGTACTACATCACTTAACAAAAGTCAAAACAGTTCCCATAAATCCATCTATTAGATTACAATAACACAAAATCCTACGCGTGCAGCACAAACTGGACACCTAATTACCGACTATAATCCAGCAAAAGTTAGTATAGAAAATATCAGTGTTGACTGTCTCAGAAAGCTATTTTAGGCACAAACAACAAAGAAAAGAAAGCTTAAGTTGTCTGCATTGTGTAGTGGTGGAAGCTACTGTATGGAAAAATTATGGTTGGTGCTTCAAAAACAAATTACGGTTGGCAGTTAGCGGGGTATGCTTGCTATAATGCATACTCGATACAATAGATGGTTATAATAACCAAATAGAATCACAAGCAAAAAAGAAAAGGACATGATATCCTTGGGCTAATGGAAATGTTACAGACCAATCGGTTCAGGAGTATAGCTACATTGTACTGAATGTTTAAAAATGCAATCCTAGGCTGCATAGCTACAAGAGCGTTACTTTGATGTTATAAATTATGATGATGTCTAGATATAGGTAAGCATCAGCAACAACAATAACATCAATAACAACAACACAACAGTAATTTGCCATCACTATCTAACATGAAAAGGACAGCATCAGTAATTTGACATCACTATCTAGCATGAAAGAACCCGCAGCAGTAATTTGACATCACTATCTAGCATGAAGGGACAGCAACACAGCAACAGAAATACTTGTTTATTGTTGGATTAGTCAAGAATTTGGTGAAACTTGCATCTCCTGTGAGCAGATGGATCTCTAGACTACATTGTAATAAGTAACATATACTGCACACATCAGGTAAAATTAATTCACGCCTCCAGAAGATGCAAGTCAAGTCGATGTTCACACCTACTAAATCGCAGTCAGTTCAGTCCGGCAGAGATACATTGGACGCTGCTGGTTACCTACGCGCGAACATGCGGTTGGAGGTGACAACGAACTTGGTGTCGGCGATGTTCTCGACGCCGAGGTTGGCGACGAAGGCGACGACGACGGCGGTGAGGGCGCCGACTAGGAAGCAGAGCGACCACTTGAGCGCGAAGTAGCGCAGGATCTCCTGCGCCCGCTAGTCCTGCTTGAACACATCGTTCTCGATGAGCCTGCAACCAGCCCCGCACCGACGGAGTCAAGATTTATATTATTCTGGAGTTTTTCTATCACATATAATAACATGATTTTATCCATAGTTCGACACTTGGCAGGCACATCAGCCAATATCCCTTGCAAAATCACCTGAGGGTGAAAAATAGGAGGATTTCATAGTTCGAGGTAGCAAATCTGACAGTCTTAGAGTTTGGGTGTCAAAAATGAACTTTTGACGAGTTTGGGACCAAAAGGTGGACTTTTATTAATATTATCCGACAGGTGTATTTGCGTAAAACACTGATCAGACTAGTGATATTTATGCAAATCAACTAGGGAACTAACACTAATGAGACTAGTGATATTTTTGCAAATCAACTTGGGAACTAACACTGATCAGACTAGTGATATTTATGCAAATCAACTGGGGAACTACTGGTGAGTTGTATCAGATGGCTAATACTAGTGATGTGGAATTCATTTTCAACACAAAATCAACCCTTCTCAAAGCTTTTGACCATATATAGTGTAATATCCACGGAAGCAATGACATTATTTATTATCATAATAGAGTTTCGTACACTAAAAAAAGCTAAGCCTATGCCATAATAGAGTCTAGGCTGGTACGTATAAAGTTCTATACAATGTCCATTTTACATTGTATACAAGCTGCATCAATTAGTCCGGATAGGAGGGCGTAGCATATATTTAAGAAAAGTAAATTATATTTCATTATCAGTTCCATTCTCTGAAGAACTGAAAACCGCACTCTACCTTTCACAGTAACTCGATAAATTTTTGGAGTGTGCTCGTGCTGCAACTTTCTTATCTACACACAAACTGTTAGACAATCAGTGCACAATTAGTAACTACAAGTCACACTTCTTTATAGCTCATAATCACTATATCTCAATGAGAGCAATCCAATACGGAGTAGCTGGTATGGTTTGCTTGTTATTTAGCTTAAATGTATCCATAAGTTCATTGCCTTGTACTGGATACTAACTCCTACTCATTTTACTTTTAGGGAAGACTACTCATTTTACAGTACAATCTAGCAACTGAAAGAGTTACCATTTCTTTACACAATTCACATAGAGATAGACTTGTTCCTCTATCTATACGACGACACCGCGGAATCCTGTATCAGAGGTAATGGAACTGGGGTTTGTGAGGTTCACACCATGACGCAACCAGGTTAGTTTGAAACGTTGACTACAATCCCCAGACCAACCAGCAAAACAAGTTTAAAAGGTGCAGCTTACACATCTAGGAAAACACAACACCACCATAAGTCCATAATCAGCTGACTACCAATACGAGCGGAACCATCACCAAACATGGACGCATAACATTTACGAGACGAGCACATGCCAAATCAGTAAGGTCGATGCCGCCCATCCGTTGCGGATCTGCTGCCGCCTCCGCTGGGACCATAGCCTTGCTGGAAGATGGCAAGCATTTGGTAAGAGGATTGTTGTTGTGTATATATGTTTAAGAAACAACTTGTCGAAACTACAAGAGAACCAATTTAAAGCAAGTTCTCTGTTTTGAAGGAACCTACTTGAGCAGATCAATTTATACATAAACCTACAAACGTGGGACGGATTTGTGTACTTACGTCATAACCCAGGTTGCTACAGAACATGTCAAAAGGTCACATAGAGCAATAACGTGGTGCATGAAGGTCCACACCGGGCATGGGGTCAGGGAAACGACCACTGGAATCACCCCTAGGCGGTGCAGCTATGTCTACTGTGACCTGAAATGATAGAACTTCAGTAATTTTCTGTCCAAACGAAAGCTGGGGTCAAGGCGACCATACTTCCCTCCATTAGATGAAAGCGGAGCAATGTCAAGGAAGCACCCACAGCCTTACCTTACATCCAAGAATTTCATGGCTTTTGTCAGCTATGTTATCTGCCACACCCTCATCATAAAAGGTGACAAAACCAAAAGCTCGATGGCCACTTCCTTTAGGATCCTATACAACAGAAACATAGAATTTAAGAAAACAAAAGGGAAACACCATACAGACACAGATGATGGAAGTCTTAGCCTCACCCTTGGAATAAACACATCTGCGGAACTCGGGGCTGAACTTGAGCCTCTTCCCCTCTGCTTCAACGAAATCCTACACACAACAAACCAAAATTATACTAATCGCCTAGTAGCCATGCTGTGAAGTGCAGGGGAGGAGAAGGGGCCGAGACCTTGATCCATGCGGGAGGTGTCACATCCCTGGAACCCTAACCAAGGTTTAGCATTGTGCTCATATTTTCTTTGCATTGCATCCAAGAAAATGGCAACAAGATCAAAGTAAGTGGTGAAGGGAAACTCAAAAACCTTAGCCACTTCTCAAATTCAAAGGAATTATAAACTTATTCAAATCAATGAACCCAAAATGGCCTCAAGAAAAGTTCAACTTTTCTGATAATTCTTGAAAACAAATAAGCAATGAAGGAAACCATTTCCTTAATACTTTTGGCATTTTAAATAAATGCAAAAGACTACTGGTTTCAAGTTTTAAATTTGAATTCAAAGATACATAGTTTTCAAAAATGCTGAAAACTTTATGGGTGATTGGAAATATTCCAACTAACACGCCAGCATTTTTCAAACTATTTATAGTTTGGTTGTGAAGCCAAAATAAATGAGAAACAATGACAGTAAATAAAACAGAAGAAAAAGAGAAAGGAAAGGCTTACCTTCTATCTGTCGCCGGCCCAGCCCACTAGGGGCTCCACGGTCATCTTCCTCCTCCTGCCAGTAGGCAGAGGAGAAGATGAGCACGGTGGCCAAGCCCCGGCCACCTCCTGCCTGCCTGCTCGCCGCTGGAGGCCTCCAGGAGCACCAGCGCGACGCCCTGGGCCTTCTTCTCCTCCCCCCGTGCGGCCTTATCTCCTCCCCTCTGCCTCTCGTTCCCCTTTCCCCTCTCGGATCTCTCTCTCCCCGAAGCTCCAGTCGCCGTTGATCCGTCGCCTCCCGGTCCTCCTCGACCATGCCGGCAGCCTCAGAAGAACCGCCGTGAGCTCCTCTTCCCGTTCCCCCTCTTCCCGATGCCTTACCCCTCCTCTAACCCCGTTAGACGCCGGATCCCGAAGGTCCTCGCCGCCGGCCATGTCGTTGCCGTCGTTGTGGTACCCCGCTCGCGAGACTGAGCTCAAAAATGAGCTCCTGGAGCTCTGTAGATGCCGTAGAGCCTTTTCCCTAGCTCGCTAGTGCCCCGCAACGCCACTCCCGACGATGCCCAAGCCGCAGCCGCCGCTGACCTCGTCGCCGGCGTGGATTCCGGTGACCACTGGGTCCAGCTCCTCTCCCTTTAGATGCGGTGCTTCGCTAGCTAGCCGTAGCACTAAACCATGCTCAAAACTGATGCCTGTAGCGCCGTTTTGATCAACTCCGGCGAGTCCTCCGCCGCGCCCGTGGTCGCCGCCGGCCATATTCCGGTGGGGGCCGACGTGCTCAACCTAATTACCCACTAAACCCCCCCCCCCCCAGCCTCTGACAGTGGGCCACAGGGTGGGTCAAACCCCAGTTAGGGGCTGGTCAACTCAGGGATTAGCCCCTGGTCACTGACCAGTGGACCCCACTGGGCAGGTTTGACCTGGCCCAGCCTCTGTTGACCAGAGACGTCACTGTGACGCAATAAAGGAATTTCTAATATAAAAATAATTCCAGAAATGTCCAAAACTTCTAAAAATCATAGAAAATAATCTGTAAGTCCAATGAAAATAATTTATATATGAAAAAGTATCAGAAAAATTCAAGGAATCTGAATATGTCATTTACAAACATGTTTGAAAATGCTACTGAACCCAAACATGTAGATTAATGAATAAGTTAACTCTTATAAATACTTTGGAGATGGAATTTGGAAATTATTTAATTTTCACTACAAATTATATGATCAAACACTGTCCAAATCACAAACCAGCAACCTAACATGTCACTCCATGCATGTTAAAAGCAAGTTGATCTGAGCATCAGGTCGAATCAATTAAAATGGTATCCGAGAATACCTCGTTTGAAGTAATATTTGAATTTGATTCAAATCAACTTCAAAACTAATAAATGTTAGCTATAATAGTATACCACTTTGCATGCTCATGCATCATCTTGTTGCATATGCTTGTGATTGATTGTTGTCACTCTTTTCGGTAGGCTTCGCTCCTCCGGATTCCACCGAATATCCGATTGACGGATATTGTCCCTCCTCTGAGCAACAAGGCAAGCAACCATTTTGATCATCCCGATAAATCCCATGTTCTCGCTCCTGCACTTACTTATTGCATTAGGATCAAATGCTTCAAATGCTTTTGCCATGTTAGTTGAACCCACTTCCTTTGCATGACCTATCCTTGTCACAGTAAATAGCTGAACCTTGCAACCTAGCATACCTGGTAGTTGCTTGAGCCATGATGTGCCTTATCCTGCTATGCATGCTATGCTTAGAGTTGTGTTTGGTCTGTCATGTGGGAGATGAACAGAATTGTGAGAATGTGTTCAGTAGGTAAAGGTTGTGTGTTGAACCTGATTTGGTAAAGGTACCGGTGAAAGGCTATGTAGGAGTACATGGCGGGTTGTTTCATTGGAACCGTCCTTAGGAACCGAGTTCCGTGTATGTAATCCAAGACTAGATACTACCACACGTTGGGATACTTAATTGACCCTCTCGACTTATTAATCGCTTAGTACTCGGTCCAGGAGTTGCAAGTAGTTTCTGGTGTTTATAGTCATGATGGATGCCGTGCATAGCGCTGACCTGAGAGGTGGACTGTGATGCGGTAGGCAGTGGCACGGTGTACCAAGTGGCACCCGGATGGTGGGCTTGGGAACCCTGCGCACATCGTTTGGGGCCGTGGCGGAAACCTCGGCCGGACTTCCGTGCGGGTTACCCTCAGATAGGCGATAAACCTCGACTAAGTATTAGTGTGGTTAACGGTCGTGGCCGACTCCCTCGCTGGGCTTCCGCTTGAAGGTTGCCGATGTGCATGACGTGCACATGGCGATAAGTGGCGAGAGCGTGTGTGACGAAGTAGACCCCTGCAGGGTTATGATTTATTCGAATAGCCACGTCCGCGGATATGGACTACTTGGATACATATGTTGTTCATAGATAACTTCAATGACTACTCATAAAATTGTCAAGATAAGCGTGAGTATCGTGGACAGCATTTCCATATGGAGACGGAATGATTCCACGATGGAGTATTGTTGTGGTGTTAGTGGACTCGTGTGCGAGAAATCAAGTTGTAAAAAATTGTTTTAAAAATGTAAGTTGTCTAGCCACGAGTCAAATGCTGGCTTTCTGCATGAAACCCCATAATTCCTTATTGATACATTTCATGAGTAGATAGTTATCCTAAAGTCTTGCTGAGTACCTCCGTACTCATGTTTGTTTAATAATTGTTGCAGAGGTTGTTAATGACCCTAACGGAGGGTTCTTCCTAGACATCGACGACGACGAGTAGCTGGTTTCCCAGCTACGATCTGGCCCTAGGTTGGGTCTGTAGTATAGTCAGGCCATGTGCCTTCTAGTCACACCTGTTTGTACTCAGACAGTTTTAAACACTTCCGCTGGCTTGTAACTGAATGACTGCTATGATGGGTCGTGAGACCCTTACTGTGTAATATTATGTGTGTGGCTCTTCTGAGCCTTTTAAATAAAGCTTGTATGTTTATGGTTATGTTGTGATGCCATCGGTGTATCTATACATATCGGTATGCCATGCGTACGTGTGTCGTACTTGATATGTATGGGGTTCGATTACCAAGCCGTAAACTTTAGTAGCACTCCTTACAGGGAAATGCCCCTTTGTGATCCAACGAGCCATGGTAGCTCGCTGCTGCTCCGGACACATTGGTTGACCGGCATGTGTCCTTCTTAGTTGCTGTGTCTGTCCTCTTTAGGGAAATGTCACGCGATGTAATGGAGTCCTTGTAGCTTGCTACGATTCGTCTAGATTCGCTGGTGACCGACACCTGCTTTGCTGGGTCATGTATGCCTGTCCCTGTGCGGAACTGCCACTTTGGTTTATGACTAGACATGTCGATACGGGTTCTTTGTCATTGGAATGCTAGCGACATAATTGCATACGTGAGTCAAAAGGCGCAAACGGTCCCAGCTAAGGTAAGGCTGCAACCGTGGGGTTAACCGTGCGTGAGACCGCAAAGGGATGCGATGTGTTATAGGCTGGATTCCTATGGCTTAGGATCGGGGTCCCGACAGGAGGGAAGGAGCTGCGGAGCGCGACGACGCGCAGGGGCACGGAGAGCGCGTAGGTCTTGGACTTCCACTGCTGCAGCTCCTCCTGACGAACCTGGCGACGGAGAGGGTGGGAGAAGAGGGCGCCGCGACTCCTCCTCCTTGTCAAATCCTCCCTCCGGGAACTGCTTCCTCGTCTCGCCTGTCACATCAAATCGCTGCCACCGAGCCGATGACGACCCGCGGCGGCCGCAGGAAGTCGAGGTCGCCCCCGTCCTCCTCCTCGAGCACCCCCAATGGATCTTGGCGTCCGCCGGCATGGCTGTCGCTCGCTCGCTAGCTGGGGCGCTAGGGTTCGGCGTGCGGCGGCGTGGGGGGAGGAGACGGGCGCTCTTGCTTGGTTGTGGAATGGGGATGTGGCTGGGGCGCTAGGGTTCGGGGTAGAGACTGCGTGAGGGAGAAGGGACGAGAGGATAGGGCTACCTGGGTGAGAGGGGGTGGGATTGATGGCTGCCGTTGGATCTCGGAGCATCCAACGGTGTTTGTTGCATGATCCGTGGGAAGGGTAGTTCTGCATTTTGATTGGTCTAAGATATGTAACACTAAAAATCTCTCCCAAATAATAAAGCAAATAGGGTTTCTGGTCGCCCTCGTGGCATTTTTGAAAAAAAGTCCCTGCCTTTTTAAGTAATTAACCCGCCGTCCCTCTTTAAGTGACTAACCAGGAAAACGTTTCGTTCTTACAAAAACAACCTCGCATTTTGGAGTATTCCACACGAGATCCTTCTCTTAAGATAAGGTTTCGTTTCTGGCGTGCGGCCTGCACCACCTCCGCCAGACGCCCCTCCCATCCCAAGCCCGCTTCCCGCACCTCCGCGCCCACCCGCAGCCATCCCCCGACCCCGTGGCCGCCGAGCCGCCTCCCCGCCCCGCCCCGCTGCTTGACGCGCTGAGGCGGTCGCTCCTCGACACGCTCGCGGCGCTCAGGATGCCCGCGCTGGCGCTCCTCCTGGCCGGCGCGCTGCTCGCGGCCGCGGCGCCCCATCATGCGGCGCTGGCAGTGTCCGGCAGCCGCATTGGCAGGTCCGCCTTCTCCTCCCGCTCCTCGCGCTCCTCCGCGCCCCCTCCTACAGGTACACCGCGTCGGCGCCCAGGATGGGCGGAGGAGGGTACTCCTCCGTGCCCTTCTACTCGCCTTCGCCCTTCGTATCCGTCGGCCCCGCCGTCGGCATCAGCTTCAGCTAGTCAGGGTTCCTCCATAAAACATTGCTTGAGCATGCCATCGTGATTTAGCATGCTCTTGGTTAACTCATACATAGAAGTCGACGTGTGCCTAGAATTGATATTTGTGGGCTTGTAGCTATTTGGTTATAAATTGTTCTGACTTATTCAAATTGATTGATGGTAGATTGGTTATTGCAAAATGTAAACCACATCTTGATTGGCTTACCATTTCTATATATTCTGCATAAAAATGGGGATTTGACTCATTAAGCTCCTGTGACTTTATCTTGTGTGCGGCTTACTCAATTAGCATGACCATGGGTTTCCATAACAAGCAGCTATTCCTTTCCTTTGGCTTGGTCCTTTACGTAGTGAGCCTGCTGCTACCAGTACATTGCTTGAACATGCTATTGGTTAACTGGCGCACTAAAAGCCTTGCCTACAATGGATTTTTGTGGCTATTTGGTTGTAAAAAATTTCTGAATGTTCCACAGTGCTAACTTCTTGGATTTTGGATCAATTCGGCGCACTTTTCTATATGTTCTGTATACAATAATGCCTACAATTGATATTATATTAGGCAAAAAAAGAAAAATGTATCCACCGGCAAGCCATCGAAGAGGGGGGCATGAAAGAGGGCGAGAAATATTCTGACTGAAATGTCCCACAAATATATTTCGTTTGCTCAAGGGCAACCACGTACAAATTTGGATCATGGTTATTGGGCTACGAGCGTGCTTTCTTTTTCTCCCGTTGCAACGCACGGGCTCTTTTGCTAGTAATTTTGAAGTGTTAAAAACATGTGTGTTTGTGAAGCAACTATCAAGAGTGTATTGTAAAATGACGTACCTAAAATTTCCACTCAAGGTATATCATGTTTCATGGATTATCACCAACTCGTATTTATTTTCGTGAAAAAGACAAATTTTCATCGAATCAGCTTGAAGCGGGTCAAATTTGAACTGCAAATGCCTCATAGTTTGCTTTATATTTTTCCCAAAAATAATTTATAGGTACAAAAGTATCTATTTAATCATAGAAACATCAAAAGTTTTCCAAGATTCAACCACTAGCTAGGAACGGTCATACCCGCCGTTTTGACCGCATTTTGAAATGGCCATGAAAAATTTAAAAAAAAATCAAAAAATGGAAAACCTTTGCATTGTGTCATTATATGTGACAAGTTTACCAGGAAAAAAAAAACTTGTCATACGGCAATTATTTTTAAAAAGTGTTCTCAGAAATGGGCTATCATGTGTGAAGATTCATGGTTTTCAAGCTAAATGATCAATCTTTTGGCCACATTCATTGCATAGTTTGTTAAAATGATATAATATTATGCACAAGGGTGCATATTGGAATGTCAAACAACGTTGATTAAGGAAGTTTTCATTTTCCTTGTATGTAAAAATAATTTTTCATTTTTCAAGTGTCCAAAATGAGTTTTTTTCTGAAGGACCTATCATATATTTGTTTAAAAATTGTGCCCAATCGTTTTTCTAAAATACTAGGACACTTTTAATTTACAATTGACAAAATGGTTGGGTGTTAAAAGCTTTTATCCACCTCTCGTGAAAAAGACAAATTTTCATCGAATCCGCTGGAAGCGGATCAAATTTGAACTGCAGCTGCATTATAGTTTGATCTTTATTTTCCCCAAAAATCATTTATAGGTACATAAAAATCTATTTAATCATAAATACATGGTGTGGTGTCTTGACGTCGAGGTTTGAAAGGTGGTCGAGGGCCCCAACTCCAGAGCGCGTAAACTTGGATGCCAGCCACATGGTCACCGCCTGACCGTTGTGTTGCCACACGCTCAGGGTGGAATAGGCATGTCTCGTAGGTTGGAAAATCCCATTTTAGGTGTTAGGAATAAGAATACAATAGAAGAATCTCATGAGGAGAGCGAACTGAGTTCAAACATCAAATAGCAGCCAAGTGTTTGATTAGCGGTGCGGGAAATGCACATAGACAATGGGCCTAAATTTGGATGAGGATGATCATCTACTAAGGAAACTATTTTGGCAAATTTTTAGCTCAAATGGATGAACCTAGGTGACACTTGCTTTGCATAGTACCACACTATGCAAAAATATGGATGTTGAAGTTGGGATCAAATGAATGAATGTATTGAGCTGAAATTTGGTGTATGATGCTAATTTAGGCATATGAAGGCACTGTAAATTTTTTATATCATTTGGACATGCCAAAGTGACACTTCCTTCACAATGTGTTAATCCCGACAGAAAATGGTAATTGAAACTGGGCTCACATACATGATTGGATTGAGCTGAAATTTGGAGGAGGATGATAACTCGGGCACATTAAGGCACTTTTATAATTTCATAAATTTTGGATAAACAAAAATTGTACTTCCTTCACAATGCTCTCTACTGAACAGAATATTAGGAAAAATATTGACGGCAACTGACCAAATTAAATGAGCTAAAATTTAGTGGAGTTATGTTATATGGTAAGTTTTATTCCGTGGTAAATTTTCATCAACTATAAAGCAATATAAAATGTAGTTGCTTCACAAACTGAAAATATTACTAGAAACAAAGATTGGATGCTGAGTTCACATGAATTGTTACATGTGGCTGCAATTTTGTGGAGAGCTATGGTTTTGGCATATAGAAGATGTGGAAAAAATTAAAATCATCAGGATATTCCAAGCTAGTACTTCCTTCACAAAGCTGTTAGCTAAACACAAACTTTGGAAATTTGCTGAGAAAGATTTACTAGGGAAATGATTACGAAAGTTTTCATGAGGCAATGATTTGGATAGGAAAGAGTTCCAAACAATTTTGAGGGCAATCAAAATAAATCGTAACAACGCTTCCTTCACAAATTTCTATTCTCAACATAATAGGAAAATGAATATTGCTGAATTATTTTTGAACCATGGAAGGAAGGGTTTTCACATATTTGAGGAATATATGATCCAAAGTATTTATGAGAATTTTTCGAGAATTTTTGGAATGATAGAATAGTAGGTTGCTTCGCAAACTAGGCGGGTTTGGCGCGTGACATAGAATGGACCCACGAGTGACATGTCAACATAGTTAGAACATGTTACGACATTTTTATAATCGTCGTAAAAGTTATGACGATCTCATCTTATGCGGTTACGACATTTTTGACTCACATGGTCGTAATTTCTATGTAGATTTGATCCCCTCAAACAGTTTACGACAATCTCGGATGAAATCGTCATAGATTTATGACGAATTCATCAACGACGTCTTAAAAAACGTCATGTATGAGCATATTTCTTGAAGTGAGAGCAATTGATAGAAAAGTGAATAATTATGAAGACATCCAAGACAATGATTATGAATATAGGCATCACATCCGTATCAAGTAGACCGAAATGGTTCTGCATCTACTACTATTACTCCACACATCGACCGATTCATGCATGCATCTAGAGTATTAAGTTCATGAAGAACAGAGTAACGCATTAAGTAAGATGACATGATGTAGAGGGATAAAATCAAGCAATATGATGAAAACCCCATCCTTTTATCCTTGATGGCAACAATACAATACGTGCCTTGCTACCCCTACTATGTCACTTGGTGATGACACCGCAAGATCGAACCCAAAACTAAGCACTTCTTCCATTACAAGAATTACCAATCTAGTAGGCCAAACCAAACAAATAATTCAAAGAGAGTTGCAAACATATGAAATCATGCACATAAGAAGTCACAAGAGACTCAAATAATATTCATGGATAATCTGAACATAAACTCACAATTCATCGGATCTCGACAAACACACCGCAAAAGAGTATTACATCCGATAGATCTCCATGAAGGTCATGAAGAACATAATATTGAAGATCAAAGGGAGATAAGAAGCCATCTAGATAATACATATGGACCCATAGGCGTGTCGTGAACTACTCACACATCATCGGAGGGGTAATGGAGTTGATGTAGATGCCCTCCGTGATCAATTCCCTCTCTAGCAGATTACCGGAAAAGGCTCCCAGATAGGATCTCTCGGGAATAGAGGCTCCCGGCGGCGTAAAATTATTTTCGTGGCTCTTTTTGGCGATACGGGAATATTTAGGTATTTATAGGCCAAGCATTAGGGTTAGGAGACCTGCAGGGGGCCCACAAGCCGGGAGCGCGACCACCCCCCAAGGCGTGCCTTATAGGTTTTGGCCTCCTCGCAACTTCCTTGCCCCTAGTCCAAGCCTGTTGCGTGCCTTTTGGTCCAAGAAAAATATTCCCGAAGGTTTTATTCCGTTTGGATTCCGTTCAATATTCCTTATCTGCAATATTTAAAAACGTGTAAAAAACGGAAACTGACACTAGGCTCTGGTTTAATAGGTTAGTCCCAAAAATAATATAAAACAGCATATAAATGCCTATAAAACATCCAAAACAGATTATATAATAGCATGGAACAATAAAAAATTATATATACGTTGGAGACATATCAGGATCCCCAAGCTTAATTCCTACTCATCCTCGAGTGGGTAAATGATAAAAGCAGAATTTTTGATGTGGAATGCTATCTAACATATTTATCCATGTAATATTCTCTATTGTGGCATGAATATTCAGATCCGTAAGACTCAAAACAAAAGTCTATATTGACATAAAAATAATAATACTTCAAGCATACTAATAAGGTAATTGCTTCCTTTCGAAATATCATGGTCTTAGAAAGTTATATCTACAAAATCATATGGTCTCGCTATGCTCCATCTTCACCACACAAAGTATCTAAATCATGCACAACCCCAATGAAAGTCAAGCAATTGTTTCACACTTTTTATGTTCTCAAACCTTTTCAACTCTCACGCAATAGATGAGCGTGAGCCATGGATATAGCACTATAGGTGAAATAGACCATGGTGGAGGTTGCAAAAGAAAGAGGGGAAGATAGTCTCACAGCAACTAGGCATATTAACGGGCTATGGAGATGCCCATCAATAGATATTAATGTGAGTGAGTAGGGGTTGCCATGCAACAAATGCACTAGATCTATAAGTGTATGAAAGCTAAAAAATAAAACTAAGTGGTCGTGCAAAAGATGTAACTCCACTAGTTATATGAAAGTGACAAAGTAGGAGACTCTCTATGAAGAACATGGTGCTACTTTGAAGCACAAGTGTGGAAAAAGATAGTAACATTTTCCCTTCTCTCTTTCTCTCATTTTTTCTTTCCTTTTTCTTTTTCTTTTTTTGGTGAGCTTCTTTGACCTCTTCTATTTTTTGTGGGCTTCGCTGGCCTCTTTTATTTTTTGTAAAGTCTGGATACTCATTCCAACTTGTGAGGGAATCATAGCTTCCATCATCCTTTTCTCACACAGGACAATGCTCTAATAATGCAAATCATCACACTTCTATTTACATACAACTCAAAGATTACAACTAGATAGCTAGAACAAAGTATGACTCTATAAGCAATATGGAAATGATGGTGTGTGTCATAAAAACGGGATGGTGGTGTTGCATGGCAATATATCTCGGAATGGCTATGAAAATGCCATAATATGTAGGTATGGTGGCTGTTTGGAGGAAAATATATGCTGGCTGTTTTGAGGAAGGTGGGTTTAATGTACCGGCTAAAGTTGCATGGTGCTACCTCAAAAAGATCCCCGGCAACAGCGCCAGAAATACTTCTGATGTTTGTTTTGTATCCCTTACGTTAAGCATAACCCCACCGTGTTCCCGATCGTAGAGAGGTCTTCGAATGGGACAATCAAGGTTACACACACGGTTGGCAGTTTTATTAGAGTTAGTTCAAGTTATCTATAACCGGATGTTAACGAATAATCCATGTTGCCACATAACCGCGGGCATGACTTTCCGAAAGATTATACCCTGCAGGGGTGCTCCAACTAGTCCATCACAAACGGTCATGGTCCGCAAAGTAATCCTCTATCACGAATCTCGTGATCTCGTCGGATTCCTTAGAGGAAAACCTGAACTCTGGGGAGAACCAAAGCTTCACCGGCATTCATATACGCAAGATATATCGCTAAGGTAAGACAAGACTAGGAGGACATCCTGTCGTGTCGACGACCCCGATAAGAGCCGCGAATCTCAGTCTCAGGACACAACGGATGAGCACAGCGTACAGTGGCCTGATAGACATCTCCCGAGTTGCCCCGGGTTGGCCCCGCAGATGACTCTAGTTTGCACCAACACTCATGAGGAGCACTGGCCCGGGTTGTTGATTAATTCCTCGGGGTAGCTATTCCCTATGCAAATTATTATTAGGTGATTAGCAAATTAAAACCAATGTTGGATCATGCTGGACAAGTCCTAACACTACACGATTTATCAAGGGGGTCCCCATAACAACCTCGACCGTATTAGGAGCGATCAGTTATGGAATCAAACACCGGTTGCCAGAAACTAAGGCGGCAATAACGGAACAAATTACCCGGGAAAAGTCTAGGCCTTCCATCATTTACCAAGTATATAGTTGCATTAATTAAATAGCAGTTTAATCATCATGATATCAAATACTCATGTTATCACATGAGACAGCTGGCACCTGCAACTAGCAAAGCTATCATTAGAAGCTGAGCATGCCTACTTAGCCAAACAACATTAGCAAGGAGGGGAAAGTGTTTGGGTTTCATGGCAATATCAGGAGGCAATTATATCAAGTGGTAGGCAGCGAGTATATATCGAAGGAAACGTGATTCTAAGCATAACAAAGCTAGATACGGTATCAAGGTCACGATCATCTTGCGTGTGATGTCTTCAGCTTGGAACTATTCTTGTTCGTCCTGCACGTACTCTCCCGACTCCACGTACTCGCTCTCTGATCCCGCTGCTACCCAAGATAAAAAAATAACAGCCAGTGAACACCAACACAACATGATGCAACAAACACATGATGCATGAGAAGAGAATGAAGCACACATCTCTATTCTAGTCACTTGCATATGCATGGGAAGAGAAGATAAACTTCTGGATAGAACTTCACACTAAGCTATCTTGACATGCATGAAGATGACAAGAATAGGTGGATCACGAGAAAATGATGCAAAAACATACAAAGAACGTTGAGAATGGAGCTACGGAACAACCGAAAACTACGAAACAAGATATGGAGTCCTACAGATAAATTCCACCACAAGCACACTCCAATGGCACACTTCTGGTATTCCCAGGTTTCCACATGATCAAACAAACTAATATAGGTGGGGTGTTGCAAAGAAACTCACCACACCACAAACAATACTATCACAAGCTTCAAAACAACTAAAACATGCAATCTGTCCTAAACAGCATCATAGCAGTTTGTGAGCAACATGCAAACCACCTACATCCACCCAAATGTGCCAAACAAGATATGTGGCAAAAGCTATTCAAAAGCTCTACAAGCCTGAGCAAGAAGATAATACAAAGGAGTTACACATAGGAAGATCTACAGGTGCTAACTTGGACAAAAATAACAGATTTCAGGGACTTAGTAAAAATCTCAGATTTTCACCAGCTGCTTATGCTCTGAAGCATTTTGACAGCCCCCAAAAGGATATCTACACGAAGTGAAAGTGCACGAAATTTAACAGAGAGCTAGACAAACACAAAAGCTTCAACTCTCAAGTTGATTGCAAGCGATGATTCCCAACACGTGAGCTTTTGGAACCATAACAACAAGGGAAGAAAATAACAGCAGTTTTTCAGACTTAGTGAAAATCACGGATTTTCACCAAGCTGTCAATTTCAGCCACATGTCAACTTTGACAAGGCACAACTTGCACATACAAACTCCTAAGCATAAAACAAAACTGCCATGTTGTAGAGGGGTTCACCCACTACTGTCACATCAAGGAATCATCCTCATAGGCTCATCACACCACATGGCACCAAGCTCTAAACATAGCATCAAGACAGAAAAATGACATTTCCAGAAAGTGCCCCAAAGTGAAATATGATTCCACCAGTGGATTCAAGGGATGATTCTACCCCAAAAAAATTATAATACCTAGGTACTTGCATACAACATGTAGGCACAAAGTTGAAAGGAAAAACAAGTTAGCATCATATGGTCTGAAATAGTGCCATATCACATGAGGTACTCACTATTTCATCATCCACACATGCACAAGTTCACACCCACAACTCTAATGGTGAACATGAGGGGTTTTCCATCATGCACATGTGCCTTAGCACACCACCACACACACACACTTACAACCATGCAAGCACACACTAGCACCTACACATGCTAGTTCTAATACACACACATGCACTCACTAATCTCTACAACACACACAAGCTTACTCAACTACCTACACATACTACAAGACCTAGGGGATACAAGATCACCCCTAGTCACTAAAGCAACAACCAAGCCTTGGTCATGTGTGTGTGTCACTCCACACACATGCACCTCTCTACAAACTTACACTCACAAACATAAAACTACAATGTGCAAACACACTTACCTCCTACACATGCACACATACATGGTACACACACACACCTGCACTAGATAAAAAGGGCACTTGCTTGCTTCCCAAGCATTGCACCAAGCAACCAATCTATAACACAGCAAAAAGGAAAAAATAAAATAGAAGGGAGGAGGCTTGGGTTCGAACCCAAGATCTCCTGGCAGCAAAACCACCCAGCTACCACTCTGCTACGCTGCGGGTTCTGGCCTAACAGGGGAATTCTACCAGGTATACTACACTGCTCTGCACTACCACTACCAAATAATCGCAGGGAACAAAAAGGAGGGGGCGCTGGGGCTCGAACCCGAGACCTGCCTAGTGCGCGTCGGAATGAAGCCAGCTGAGCTGGTGCATTGCTACTGTCCCAAAGGGGGTTCCTTGACAGGATAAATAAACTACAAGGGGTCGGCCTGCTCTGCTTTGCAGAGAGACGCCGGCAGCGACGCTCACCGGAGCGTGGCCTCCTACGCGCTACTGCCACATCAACGGGGAACACCCAACGACTACCTACTCCACCGCGATGGGAGCCTCGGCCATGAGAAAAGGATGAGCCCAAGTCCGTGCAAGCCACACCTACACACACTGCTACGCGTACTACCGCTTTCACCTTCGAACAGAGAGGGCACGGCGACGCTCACCTATGCCACATCTAGAGAGGGGAAAGAGAGGAAGGAATCGCGGCTCACCGAGAGGAAGGAGAGGAGAGGATCACGCCCGGAGGAAGACGGCCTGATGATGAGCTGCTGCAGGGGTTCGGTTCGCCGGGAGCTCGTTGGAGACGAGGTCGTGGCCGTCATTGTAGATGTGCTCCGGCCTCACCGACGACGGGAATGGAACGCGGGGAGACCCCCCGAGTTCCCGGACATCCTCGCCGGCGCCAGAGACGAGGGACGCGCGATGGAGACAGCGACGCTCTTCCTGCGGCTACTGCAACCTCCTTGATCTACTCTACAGAGAATGATAACCCACAAGTATAGGGGATCACAACAATTTTCGAGGGTAGAATATTCAACCCAAATTTGTTGGTTCGCCAAAGGGGATGCGAAAGAATATTCTCAAGTATTAGCAGCTGAGTTTGTCAGATTCAAAAACACCTGAAAGATTAGTGTCTACAAGCAAAGTATGAGTAGCAAAGTAGTATGATAGCAACGGTGTCAGAAATGATCTGTTGACGGCGGACTATTCCTAACTGTTTTATCAATGGCGCCAGTAGGTTGCACGTGGGCGAGTAACTATTCTTCCCTGACAACAGTGTCGGAAAAGATCTTGCAACAAGTAACAGAGGAGTAGCAAGGAACAGCAGGCAGTGGATCGGTGATGGATGAGTATGACGGATGTGATTCATCATGTAACAACTATAACACGGAGAGATAAGTAACTAGCTCCTGTTCGTCAATCTAATGTAGGCATGTATTCCGTATGTAGTCATACGTGCTTAGGGAAAAGAACTTGCATGACATCTATTGTCCATCCCTCCCGTGGCAGCGGGGTCCTAATGGAAACTACGGGATATTAAGGTTCTCCTTTTAATAAAGAACCGGACCAACGCATTAACACACGGTGAACACATGAACTCCTCATACTATGGTCATCTCCGGGAGTGGTTTCGGCTATTGTCATTCCGGGGTTGCCGGGTCATAACACATAGTAGGTGACTACAAATTGCAAGATAGGATCTAAACACACATATATTGGCGACAACATAATAGGTTCAGATCTGAAATCATGGCACTCGGGCCCTAGTGACAAGCATTAAGCATAGCCAAGTAGTAGCAACATCAATCTAGAACATAGTGGATACTAGGGATCAATCCCCGTCAAAAACTAACTCGATTACATGATAGATCTCATCCAACTCATCACCGTCCAGCAAGCCTACGATGAGATTACTCATGAACAATGAAGAGCATCATGGAATTGTCGATGGAGGAAGGTTGATGATGACGATGGCGACGATTTCCCCTCTCCGGATCCCCGAACGGACTCCAGATCTGCCCTCCAGATGAAGGACAGGAAGTGGCGGCGCCTCCGTATCGTAAAACGCGATGAAACCTTCTCTCTGATTTTTTTTCCGGGCGAAACGGAAGATATAGAGCTGAGTTTGGGGGCGGTGGTGCCACGTGGGCCCCACAAGCCCTCACGGCGCGGCCTAGGGGGTGGCCGCGGCCCAGGGACTTGTGGCCCACTGACACGCCCCCTCCGGTGGATCTTTGCGCACATATTTTTCCTTTATTCCAGAAAAAATCTCCGTAAATTTTCAGGACATTCCAAGAACTTATATTTCTACACAAAAACAACACCATGGTAATTCTGCTGAAAAGAGCGTCAGTCCGGGTTAGTTCCATTCAAATCATGCAAATTAGAGTCCAAAAGAAGGGCAAAAGAGTTCGGAAAAGTAGATACGACGGAGACGTATCAACTCCCCCAAGCTTAAAGCCTTGCTTGTCCTCAAGTAATTCAGTTGACAAACTGAAAGAGACAAAAGAAAAACTTTGACGAACTCTGTTTGATCTTGTTGTTGCAACTATGTCTAACTCATATCCAGAGTTTCGGCAAGATCACAAGCAAACCACAAAAGCAAATGACATCTAGTTCTCACGGTAAACTCATATCAATGGAATAATCAACTAGCGAGCAAATAATAATAAGCCTCAAATGTCAACACTTCAATCAAAACAACATGAAGCAGTATGAATAGATGGTATCTCGCTAGCTCTTTCTGAGACCGCAAAACATAAATGCAGAGCACCTTCAAAGACCAAGGGCTGACTAAACATTGTAATTCAAAGCAGTGAAGATCCAGTCACAGTCATACTAAACACAGTTAAAAGCAAAGCATAAAAATGACAGAGGTGCTCTCTAATTGGTGCATTTGTAAGAGGAGGATGACTCAACAGGAACATAAATAAACATGCCCTTCGCAGAGGGAAGTATTGATTTGCACAGGTGCCAGATCTCAAGCTTTGAAAAAAGAGATAATAATTTTGGGTGGCATGCTTTCATTGTCAACGCAATGACTAAGAGTTCTCAACATCTTCCACGCTACACATGCTATAGGCAGTTCCCAAACAGAAAAGTAAAGTTTTGACACCCCCACCACCAATCAATCACACTCCACGGCTAGCCGAGTCCTCGGGTACCGTCCATACCAACATCAATTTTGGGGGAGTTTTGTTTGCAATTATCTTTTTGATTTGAGCATGGAACTGGGAATTCCAATTACCAGCCCCTTTCTCGTGAATGATAGTGAATAAACACATATCGAGGATAACACGCCTATCATGGAAGATACCAATCGCCCCCTGTCACCACATGAGCGGTTCGGGCGTGCAAAACAGATTATTTCTTGAAGGTTTAGAGAGTGACACATGTAAATATACTTGGAACGGCAGGTAGATACCACACATAGGTAGGTATGGTGGACTCATATGGAACAACTTTGGGTTTATGGAAGTGGATGCACAAGCAGTATTCCCGCTTAGTACAAGTGAAGGCTAGCAAAAGACTCGGAAGCGACCAACTAGAGAGCAACAACAGTCATCAAAATGCATTGAGATTAACCAATAAGAGTGCAAGCATGAGTAGGACATAAATCACCATGAACATGAATATCATAGAGGCTATGTTGATTTTGTTTCAACTACATGCATGAACATGCGCCAAGTCAAGCCGCTTGAAACATTCAAAGGAGGATACCATCCTATCATACTACATCATAATCATCTCAACATTCATGTTGGCAACCAAGACAAACCATTATAAGCTTCTAGCTAAGTAAGCATGGCATAAGCAACTATGATCTCTAAGTTGTCATTGCAAACATGTTTCTCTCACAACAAAGCTGAACTAGGAATAGTGAGCTAGTCATATTTACAAAAACAAAATAGATCGAGTTCATACCAGCTTTTCCAGGCTCAGTCACTTCATCATGTATCGTCATTATTGCCTTTCACTTGCACGATCGAACGATGTGAACAATAATAAGAGTTCTCGTGCATTGGACTACGCTGGAATCTGCAGGCAAACACAAAGGAGAAGACAAAGTAATATGGCTCTTTGAAAGCTAAACAGGTATGCATGCAAGAGCCACTAAACATTGTAACCAATATCTTCTACCTTGACCCAAAGAAAAAGAAAACTATCTACACGGGAAAGCTCCCAACAAGCAAAAGAAGAAAAAGAAAATCTTTTTGGGTTTTCTCAAACTAGACAGACACACGAAAAGAAAACGAGAAATAGAAAATAAACTAGCATGGATGATACAGTGGCAAAGTGTGAACACCGGCTAACAAAGTGAAAGCATAAGCAAGAATGTAAAGACGGTGAGAACACGTACTCCCCCAAGCTTAGGCTTTTGGCCTAAGCTGGTCTACTCCCAAGGAGGGAAATAACCAGCTCCGGGGTACTCCGGAGTGGACTGATGATGCCACTGTTGTGTGAGCTCCTCTGGCTCCCACTGATAAACTGGCGTCTGGTACTCGACTGGCGGCTCGGGCACAGGCACCTGTGGTTGGGCCAAGCCCCAATATGCGTAGATGTCCGAGGGCATAATATTGTACCTGCCTGCATGAAGATTGAACAAAAAAGGTGCAGGCAAAGTAATAGTCTCATGAGTACCCTGACTAAATACCAGGTTATAAATCATCCTTCTATTTATATCTCTATCAAGAAAGTCATGGCGAACCATGCTATCGTAATCTAGATATCTCTCGGGAAGAAGAATCTCTTCTTCCTCCTCCAGTCTAATAGGTATCTCAAAGTGTCTAGCAAGACGAGTAGCATAGATACCTCCATAGACAACACCTTTAGAACGGTTCAGGTTCAACCGTTGAGCTACTATAACGCCCAAGCTATAAGTTTTATCGTTATAAAGGGCTTCGCGCAAGACCGCAAGATCTGGGGAACTAAGTGACCCAGCTTTCCCATGGCCAATCAAACATTTTCCCACAAATAATGATGAGTACCGAAGCACGGGAAAATGAATGCTAGCAGCTCTAGCGCAAGACACTCCTCTCTCGTCTCCTACAGCAATTGTATCGATGAAAGCTTCCAAGTCCTGTGGATGAGGTTCATGAATATCCCCAACGTAAGGTAATTTGCAAACATTGCAAAAATCCTGGAGTGACATGCGTTGGGGGATATCATAAAGTTTGAACTCAACCATAGGAGGATTCTTCCTCGGATAGAAGTTAAAGCTTTGTATGAAGATATTAGTGAGGAGGAGGTATTGCAGACACTTATCTTCAACGAAGGCGGTAAGGCATGCGTTCTCCACCAAGTGATAAAAGTCCTCATAAATTCTAGCGGCGCGTAAGAACACGTCGCTTGGCCACTCGCACGCTCGAACTTCTGCAACTCAAGGGACTAGATACTTGGGCTTCTTCTCACTCCCATCATCCTTGGGGTCACGGCTTGACGAGCCTCTTAAGAACCTCCCCATCTTTTCCCTTTTCCTATCTCTGAAATTTTCTGAAATTTTTAGTGATTCTAAGGAAAAGTGAATAAGGCTCAACTAAACTCGTAGCAACTACTCCCACAAGTGCCTAGAGGCCATATTACGCATCAAAACTACTTGGGACCAGCTAAAATCAGCATCCAAAGCTCAAGAACATGGTCACCAAGGCAGCAAAAATACGCGGAGTATAAGGCACTAGAGCAAAAATTAATTGGACCAATGGAGGAGTCACTTACCAAGGAATAATTTCCCCAAAACAGTTCGGAGAACGGTGATTTGAGCAAAGAGATCAAAAATCCCAGCAAGAGGAGCAAGAACACGGGTTTGGGCTGCGAAACGATATTTTCTAGAGGTAGGAGAACCAGATGAGAGCAAGAATGAGTGGAGGGGGTGCCTGTGTGCCCCCACAAGCCTGGGTGACGCGGCCAGCGGGGGTGCCCGTGCCCAAAGGGCTTCTGGCCCACTGGTGCAGCCCCCAGACAAGCTCTTTGTCTGAGGAATTTACAAAAATTCCAGAAAAAATCATAATAGATTTTCACGACGTTCGGAGAAATTTTATTTTCACGGTACTTTTCTACCGGACGCTAAAACAGAAAACAGGGAAAACTAAACTAAACCTATCATTTTTCTTCTAAGCAACCTAAAGTGAAAGCTTGGAATAGAGGTTTGTGACTCCTTGATTCATCCATCTCATGATCATTGAAAGAAATTCGTCAATGGGGTTGATCAAATCCCCTCGACAAAACTTTTCGAATCGCAAAAGAGAACGGAGAATTTTCGAATAGTCACTAGGTCACCTCAATGGGGATGTGTGTTTCCCCAACAAGCAAATCATACTTCATCTTGACACGAGGAATAGGGCATTCAAAGCTCCCAATAAGAATCGATGAAGTTTTTCGATAGCCTTGATGCAATGTACTCGATATTGTTTCTTCGGAAAGTGCACCGTATGCTCATTACCGTCGACATGGAAAGTGACATTGCATTTGTTGCAATCTATAACAGCCTCTGCAGTGTTTAAAAAGGGTATTCCGAGGATGACAGCCATGGCATCATCCTCGGGAATATCCAAGATAACAAAGTCTGTTAAGATAGTGGTGTTAGCAACCACAACATGCACATCCTCGCAAATGTCGATAGGGAAAGCAGTTGATTTGGCGGCCATTTGCAGTGAGATTTCAGTGGGTGTCAACTTATCTAGTTCAAGTCTACGATAAAGAGAGAGAGGCTGAACACTGACACCGGCTCCAAGGTCGCATAACGCAGTTCTAACGTAGTTGCCTTTAAATGGAGCAAGGTATAGTAGGCACACGAGGATCACCTAGTTTTTTTTGAGTTCCACCCTTGAAGGTGTAATTGGCAAGCATGGCGGAGATCTCAAGATCAGGTATCCTCCTCTTATTAATCATAATATCTTTCATGTACTTAGCATACAGAGACAAATTGAGCATACCTGTCAAACGCATTTGCAGAAAGACATGTCTGATCATCTCAACGAAGCGCTCAAAATCCTCATCATCCTTTTTCTTGGATGGTTTGGGAGGAAAGGGCATAGGTTTCTGAACCCATGGTTCCCTTTCTTTACCGTGCTTCCTAGCAGTGAAGTCATTCTTATCATATCTCTTAGTCTTAGGCTGTGGGTTATCAAGATCAACACTAGGTTCAATCTCCACATCCTTTTCGTTGCTAGGTTGAGCATCTTCATGAACATCACTATTGATATTATCATTAGGCTCATGTTCATCACGAGATTGTGTTTCAGCACCAGAGACAGAGGCATCGTTTGGACTCTCAGGTGTAGCAGCAATAGGGTTGCTAGCGTGCAGGTTCCTACCATATTTCTTCTTCTTTCTAGGATGACTAGGTGCATCAGTGCTAACTCCTTGAGAATCTTGTTCAACTCTCTTCGGATGACCCTCAGGATACAAAGGTTCTTGGGTCATTTTACCGCCTCTAGTGACGACTCTGACAAAATTGTCATTCAACTCATTGAGCAAGTCATTTTGAGCCTTAAGTACTTGTTCTACCTGAGTAGTAACCGTAGATGCATGTTTACTCAGAAGCTTAAGATCGTTGACATTTCTGTCCACACAAGCACTTAAATGACTAAGCATACGAGCATTCTTTTCCAATTGTCTGCTACATAATCATTGAAACTCTGTTGTTTGATAACGAAGTTATCAAATTCATCCATGCATCATCTAGCAGGTTTATCAAAAGGAATATCACTCTCATCAAACCTACGCAGAGAATTTACTTCTACTACCTGTATCGGGTTATCGAGACCATGGATCTCTTCGATAGGTGGTAGATTTTTGACATCTTCAGATTTAATGCCTTTCTCTCGCATAGATTTCTTGGCTTCTTGCATATCTTTAGGACTGAGGAATATAATACCTCTTTTCTTCGGAGTTGGCTTAGGAGGTGGTTCGGGAATAGTCCAAGCATTCTCATTGCACAAGATGTTATTCAACAGAATCTCAGCTTGTTCTACGGTTCGTTCCCTAAAAACACTACCGGCATAACTATCTAGATGGTCTTTAGAAGCATTGGTAAGTACATTATAGAAGATATCAAGTATTTCATTCTTCTCAAGAGGGTGATCAGGCAAAGCATTCAGTAGCTGGATGAGCCTCCCCCCAAGCTTGTGGGAGACTCTCTTCTTGAGCTTGAGCAAAGTTGTATATTTCCTGCAAGGCAGCTTGCTTCTAATGGGCAGGGAAATATTTTTCAGAGAAGTAGTAGAACATATCCTGGGGGCTACGCACACAACCAGGAGCAAGAGAAGTGAATCGGGTCTTAGCATCATCCTTTAGCGAGAAAGGAAATAGCTTGAGCATATAGTAGTGGCGGATCTTTTCCTCACTAGTGAATAGGGTGGCTATATCGTGCAGTTTGGTAAGATGGGCTACAACCGTTTCAGACTCATAACCGTGAAAAGGATCAGATTTGACCAGAGTGATTAACTCAGGGTCGACAGAGAATTCATAATCCTTATCGGTCACAAAGATAGGCGAAGTGGCAAACTTCGGGTCGTATTTCATCCTAGCGTTCAGAGATTTTTGTTTCCACTTGCGTAGTAATTTCTCAACATCATAGCTATCCTTACACGCAAGAAAATCCTCAGCTATCTGTCCCTCCATAACATAGCGCGTATCAGGCATAACAGGCAATTCAGGCATAGTAGCAGGTTCTACTTCAATAGTATCAGCAGTTTCAGAAGTATCATCACGTCTAGCAGCAACTCTAGCAATATGTGCATCAAGGGCACCTAGTGGCAAAGCAGTATCAGGCATAGCATCATCAGGCATAGTATCAAGCATAGCATCATCAGGCATAGTGTCAAGCATAGCATCATCATAAGCATCATGGGAAGTAGAAGTAGCATCATGAAGCACATGCGACATATCAAGATTTCTAGCAGGAGGTGATGTCGCAAACTTACTCATAACTGAAGGTGAATCAAGTGCAGAGCTAGATGGCAGTTCCTTACCTCTGCTCGTAGTGGAAGGCAAGATTTTAGTTCTTGGATCTTTTGGATTCCTCATAGTGATCAGCAGATGTCAATCCCAAGTGACTCAGAGAATATAGCTGTGCTTCCCTGGCAACGGCGCCAGAAAAAGGTCTTGATAACCCACAAGTATAGGGGATCGCAACAGTTTTCGAGGGTAGAGTATTCAACCCAAATTTGTTGGTTCGCCAAAGGGGAAGCGAAAGAATATTCTCAAGTATTAGCAGCTGAGTTTGTCAGATTCAACCACACCTGAAAGATTAGTGTCTGCAAGCAAAGTATCAGTAGCAAAGTAGTATGATAGCAACGGTGTCAGAAACGATATGTTGATGGCAGACTATTCCTAACTGGTGTATCAATGGCGCCAGTAGGTTCCACGTGCGCAAGTAACTATTCTTCCCCGACAATAGTGTCAGAAAAGATCTTGCAACAAGTAACAGCGAAGTAGCAAGGAACAGCAGTAGCAGCAGCAAAGTAACAGCAGTAGCAGCAAAGTGGCCCAATCCCTTTTGTAGCAAGGGACAAGCCTGGACAAAGTAACGTAGCAAGGACCAAGTAAAAGACTCATAGGCAATGGATCGGTGATGGATGAGTATGACGGATGTGATTCATCATGTAACAGCTATAACACGGAGAGATAAGTAACTAGCTCCCGTTCGTCAATCTAATGTAGGCATGTATTCCGTATGTAGTCATATGTGCTTAGGGAAAAGAACTTGCATGACATCTATTGTCCATCCCTCCCGTGGCAGCGGGGTCCTAATGGAAACTACGGGATATTAAGGTTCTCCTTTTAATAAAGAACCGGACCAACGCATTAACACGCGGTGAATACATGAACTCCTCATACTATGGTCATCTCCGGGAGTGGTTCCGACTATTGTCATTCCGGGGTTGTCGGGTCATAACACATAGTAGGTGACTACAACTTGCAAGATAGGATCTAAAACACACATATATTGGCGACAACATAATAGGTTCAGATCTGAAATCATGGCACTCGGGCCCTAGTGACAAGCATTAAGCATAGCCAAGTAGTAGCAACATCAATCTAGAACATAGTGGATACTAGGGATCAATCCCCGTCAAAAACTAACTCGATTACATGATAGATCTCATCCAACTCATCACCGTCCAGTGATACGTCTCAAACGTATCTATTATTTTTGATGGTTTCACGTTGTTATCTTGTCAACTTTGGATGTTTTGTTTACCTTTTATATCTTTTTTGGGACTAACTTATTAACTCAGTGCCAAGTGCCAGTTCTTGTTTTTTCTGTGTTTTTGACTCTTTTCAGATCTGATTTTGGAACGGAGTCCAAACGGAATAAAATCCCCAAAATGATTTTTTCCAGAACGGAAGAAGATCGGGAGGCTTGAGGGCCAAGCAAGTGGGCCCACAGGGAGCCCACAAGCCCTGTTGCCGCGGCCAGGGAGGAGGCCGCGGCAACCAAGCTTGTGGCCCCCCTGGCGCTCCCCTGCCCTAGGTCTTTGGCCTATAAATTCCCTAAAAATCCAGAAAAAATCAGGGCGTCCACGAAAACACTTTTCCGCCGCCACAACCTTCCGTTTCCGCGAGATCGCATCTGGAGACCTTTCTCGGTGCCCTGTCGGAGGGGACTTTGGAGATGGAGGGCTTATTCATCAACATCTCTGGCCCTCCAATGACTCGTGAGTAGTTCACTTCAGACCTACATGTCCGTAGTTAGTAGCTAGATGGCTTCTTCTCTCTCTTGGATCTTCAATACAAAGTTCTCCATGATCTTCATGGAGATCTATCCGATGTAATCTTCTTTGGCGGTGTGTTTGTCGAGATCCGATGAATTGTGGATTTGTGATCAGATTATCTATGATATATATTCGAGTCTTTGCTGATTTCTTATATGCATGATTTGATATCCTTGTACGTGTCTCCGAGTCTTGGGTTTTGTTTGGCCAACTAGATCTATGATTCTTGGAATGGGAGAAGTGCTTGGTTTTGTGTTCATACCGTGTGGTGACCTTTCCCAGTGACAGAAGGGGCAGCAAGGCACGCATCGTGTTGTTGCCATCAAGGGTAACAAGATGGGCTTTTGTCGTAGATATGAGATTGTCCATCTACATCATGTCATCTTGCTTAAGACGTTACTCTGTTCTCATGAACTTAATACACTAGATGCATGCTGGATAGCGGTCGACGTGTGGAGTAATAGTAGTAGATGCAGAAAGTATCGGTCTACTTGTTTTGGACGTGATGCCTATAGATATAATCATTGCCATAGATGACATCACGACTTTGCGCGGTTCTATCAATTGCTCGACAGTAATTCGTTCGCCCACCGTCTACTTGCTTTCATGAGAGAAGCCACTAGTGAACACTACGGCCCCCAGGTCTATTCACATCTATCGTTTCCACCTTCATTTTTACTTTCCTTTGTTACTTTGTTGCTTTCAGTTCTCACTTGGCAAACAATCTATAAGGGATTGACAACCCATTCATAGCGTTGGGAGCAATCTCTTTGTGTTTGTGCAGTTACTTGCGATATTCCTTCACTGGATCGATACCTTGGTTCTCAAAACTGAGGGAAATACTTACCACGCTGTGCTACATCACCATTTCCGCTTCGAGGGAACACCAACGCAAGGCTCCAAGGCCACGGAGGAATCCTTTGCATATTTTCCAAGGAAGTCCCTAAAGGCTTAGCCGTAGCAGAAGGATTCCTGGTGCCGTTGCTGAGGAGTATCAAGACAAGAATAGTCTCCCGTCAGCACGTTTGTTTCTGGCGCCGTTGGAAGGTCTTTTGTTGCATCAGCAGAAGTATTTTTGGCGTCGTTGCCGGGGAAGGAGATATCTATCCAAGTAGGTCTCACAAACTCATCTCTTGCATTTACTTTTTTTGCAAGTTGCCTCTCGTTTTCCTCTCCCCCACTTCACATTTGTCGTTTTCTTTTGCCTTTGTCCTTTGCCTTTTTCGTTCGCCTTTTCATTCGCCCTTTTATCTCGTTTGCCTTTCCTTTGCTTGTGTGCTATGTGCCTTCAATATGCTTGCATCTTTGCTTGCTGAAAATCTAGTGATATGGATCCTCATCCACTTGCTAATATCTTTAAGAGAGAGTTGAGTGCACTTGACTTTCTCTATGGAGTTTTGCTTGAGATGCGTGAATCTGAAAATCGTGATAAAGAAATTTGAGTGATTCACGAGGGCTCCTTGAATGAAAAGCATGATTGCAATGGTTTCACTATAAATTCTATTAGTGACAATCATGCTAAAAATATGCAAAACCCTAAGCTTGGGGATGCTAGTTTTGCTTTGTCCTCTACTTGTTGCAATAATCATGATTGGGGTGATGATCTTTCTTATGATCTTGAAAATTTGTTTAAACCTCATGATGAATATGATATTTGCAATAATATTGAAAGTTGGTTTGGAGAAGTCATGACTTTAGTTGATGATAATCCCACTATTTTTGAAGAGCGTCAACTTTGCATGCAAGTGGATCATGAAAAGAATATCCTATGGGATAGCTATATTGTTGAATTTGAATATGATCCCACATGTAATTGCTATGATAGAGGAAAATATTGTGGTAGAAACTTTCATGTTACCAAATTACCTCTCGTTATGTTGAGATTGCTATTCTCTCTTTCTTCTTCCTTGCATTTGGTAACTATTGGTTGTCTTGCCAATTTGTTCTCCTATAAAATGCCTATGCATAGGAAGTATGTTAGACTTAGATGTGACAGTCACATGTTTCATGATGCTCTCTTCGTGTCCGATTGCTATCTTTTATGTGAGCATCATTGAATTATCAATGCCTAGCTAAGGGCGTTAAACAATAGCGCTTGTTGGGAGGCAACCCAACGAATCTATCATTTTTCTTTCTGTTTTTTGTTTTGCACACTTTCATAATTCTGTTATGATTGTGTTTTTTGTGTTTTTTTTTGCGTTTGTGCCAAGCAAAACCGTTATGATTAGTCTTGGGGATGATCGTTTGGTCATGCTGGAAAAGACAGAAACTTTCTGCTCACGAAAAGAATTTTCATTTTTTTTTCTGTAAGAGCTTTTGAGTTGATTCTTTTTTCTGCTGATTTCTACGCAAATTCTTCAGACTGTCGTAATTGTTCAGAATTTGTGAAGTACCAGAAGTATACGAAGTATACAGATTGCTACAGACTGGTCTGCTGTTAACAGATTTTGTTTTTGTTATGTTGGTTGCTTATTTTGATGAAACTATGGATAGTATCGGGGGGTATTAGCCATGGAAGATTGAAAATACAGTAACCCAACATCAACATAAGTAGAATTTAAGTTTGCTACAGTACCTAAGGAAGTGGTGGTTTGCTTTCTTATACTAATGTTATCACGAGTTTCTGTTTAAGTTTCGTGTTGTGAAGTTTTCAAGTTTTGGGTGAGGTTCCTATGGACAAAAATATAAAGAGTGGCAAGAGCTCAAGCTTGGGCATTCCCAAGGCACCCCAAGATGATTCAAGGATGCCATAAAATCCTAAGCTTGGGGATGCCCCGGGAAGGCATCCCCTCTGTCGTCTTCAATCCATCGGTAACGTTACTTGGGGCTATATTTTCATTCACCACATGTTATGTGTTTTTGCTTGGAGTGTCCTGTATCGTAGGAGTCTTTTATTTTTGTTGTGTTACAATCATCCTTGATGCACACCTAGAGAGAGAGAGACATCCACTCACCGTGATTTTGTCGAGCTTCACTTATATCCTTTGGTAGACAATTCAGCTCACACGTGCTTCACTTATATCTTTTTAGCTAGTTGCTTTTGCTCTATGTGCTTCACTTATATCTTTTAGAGCACGGCGGTGCATGTCTTGGTAGTTGATCTATGCTATGAAAGTAGTCTCAAAATGGGTAGTTATCCAAAGGGATACGAAAACTTCCACCTTCATGTGCATTGAATAGTTAGAGAAGTTTGATTCATCTCAACTAGTTTTGAGACGTGGTTATGGTAATATTGAAGTTATATTAGTAAGATGTTGTGGATCTAGAAATACTTGTGTTGAAGTTAGTGATTCCCGTAGCATGCACGTATGGTGAACCACTATGTGATGAAGTCTGAGCATGATAGGTCTATTGATTGTCATCCTTTGTGTGGCGATCGGGATCGTGCGATGGTTTCTACCTACCAACCCTTCCCCTAGGAGTATGCATTGAATGCTTTGTTTCGATTACTAATAAAACTTTTGCAACAAGTATATGAGTTCTTCATGACTAATGTTGAGTACATGGTTTAGATGCACTTTTACCTTCCACCATCACTATCTTCTTTAGTGTCGTGTAACTTTCACCGGTGCACAAAACCCACCGTTAGCCTCCCTCAAAACAGCCACCATACATACCTACTATGGCTTTTTCAAAGTCATTCCAAGATATATTGCCATGCAACTACCACCATGACATGTGCCACCACGTCTACATTGCCATTGCATGATCGTAAGATAGCTAGCATGATGTTTCCACTAATGTCTATGCCATGCTAGATCATTGTCACGGTACACTACCGAAGGCCTTCCATATAGAGTCATTGTTGATCTAAGTTTTGAGTTGTAAGTGTGATGATCATCATTGATGGAGCATTGTCCCATGTGAGGAAATAAAAGAGGCCAAAGATGCCAACCAAAAAAAGAGGCCAAAGAGCCCATCCAAAAAAAGAGAGAAAAAGAAAGAAGGGACAATGCTACCACCTTTCCACACTTGTGCATATTAAGCACCATGATCCTTCATGATTGAGAGTCTCTCGTTTTGTCACCACCATATAGCTAGTGGGAAATTTTCATTATATAACTTGGCTTGTATATTCCAATGATAGGCTTCCTCAAAATTGCCATAGGTCTTCGTGAGCAAGCAAGTTGGATGCACACCCACTAGTTTTCTTTAAGAGCTTTCACATACTCTTAGCTCTAGTGCATCATTTGTATGGCAATCCCTACTCATTCACATTGATATCTATTGATGAGCATCTCCACAGCTCATTGATATGCCTAGTTAATGTGACCATCTTCTCCTTGTCTGTCTTGCAACCTCCACCACACCCACACCACTTATAGTGCTAAAACCATGGCTCACGCTCATGTATTGCATGAGAGTTGAAAAGGTTTGAGAAAGTAAAGGTGTGAAAACAATTACTTGGCCAATACCGGGGTTGTGCATGATTCAAATTCATTGTGCAATGATGATAGAGCATAGCCAGACTATATGATTTTGTAGGGATAACTTTCTTTTGGCCTTGTTATTTTGAAAGTTCATGATTACCTCGCTAGTTTGCTTGAAATATTGTTGTTTCCACGTCAATAGCAAACTATTGTTTTGAATCTAATGGATCTGAACATTCATGTTACATAAGAGGAGTTACAAAGGACATCTATGCTAGGTAGCATCAAAGCATCAAAAAATCATTCTTTATCACTTTCCTACTCGAGGATGAGCAGGAGTTAAGCTTGGGGATGCTTGATACGTCTCAAACGTATATATAATTTTTGATGGTTTCACGCTGTTATCTTGTCAACTTTGGATGTTTTGTTTACCTTTTATATCTTTTTTGGGACTAACTTATTAACTCAGTGCCAAGTGCCAGTTCCTGTTTTTTCTATTTTTTTGACTCTTTTCAGATCTGATTTTGGAACGGAGTCCAAATGGAATAAAATCCCCAAAATGATTTTTTCCAGAACGGAAGAAGATCGGGAGGCTTGAGGGCCAAGCAAGTGGGCCCACAGGGAGCCCACAAGCCCTATTGCCGCGGCCAGGGGGGAGGCCGCGACAACCAAGCTTGTGGCCCCCCTGACGCTCCCCTGCCCTTGGTCTTTGGCCTATAAATTCCCTAAAAATCCAGAAAAAATCAGCGCATCGACGAAAATACTTTTCCGCCGCCACTAGCTTCCATTTCCGCGAGATCTCATCTGGAGACCCTTCCAGGTGCCCTGTCGGAGGGGACATTGGAGTTGGAGGGCTTGTTCATCAACATCATTGCCCCTCCAATGACTCGTGAGTAGTTCACTTCAGACCTACGGGTCCGTAGTTAGTAGCTAGATGGCTTCTTCTCTCTCTTGGATCTTCAATACAAAGTTCTCCATGATCTTCATGGAGATCTATCCGATGTAATCTTCTTTGGCGGTGTGTTTGTCGAGATCCGATGAATTGTGGATTTGTGATCAGATTATCTATGATATATATTCGAGTCTTTGCTGATTTCTTATATGCATGATTTGATATCCTTGTAAGTCTCTTCGAGTCTTGGGTTTTGTTTGGCCAACTAGATCTATGATTCTTGCAATGGGAGAAGTGCTTGGTTTTGGGTTCATACCGTGTGGTGACCTTTCCCAGTGATAGAAGGGGAAGCAAGGCACGCATCATGTTGTTGCCATCACGGGTAACAAGATGGGCTTTTATCGTAGATATGTGGTTGTCCATCTACATCGTGTCATCTTGCTTAAGGCGTTAATCTGTTCTCATGAACTTAATACACTGCTAGATGCATGCTGGATAGCGGTCGACGTGTGGAGTAATAGTAGTAGATGCAGAAAGTATCGGTCTACTTGTTTTGGACGTGATGCCTATAGATATAATCATTGCCATAGATGACGTCACGACTTTGCGTGGTTCTATCAATTGCTCGACAGTAATTCGTTCACCCACCGTCTACTTGCTTTCATGAGATAAGCCACTAGTGAACACTACGCCCCCCGGGTCTATTCACATCTATCGTTTCCACCTTCATTTTTACTTTGCTTTGTTACTTTGTTGCTTTCAGATCTCACTTGGTAAACAATCTATATGGGATTGACAACCCCTTCATAGCGTTGGCAGCAAGTTCTTTGTGTTTGTGAAGGTACTTGTGATATTCCTTCACTAGATCGATACCTTGGTTCTCAAAACTGAGGGAAATACTTACCGCCGCTGTGCTACATCACCCTTTCCGCTTCGAGGGAACACCAACGCAAGGCTCCAAGGCCACGGGTGAATCCTTTGCATATTTGCCAAGGAAGTCCCTAAAGGCGTAGCCGTAGGAGAAGGATTCCTGGTGCCGTTGCTGAGGAGTATCAAGACAAGAATAGTCTCCCGTCAGCACGCTTGTTTCTGGCGCCGTTGGAAGGTCTTTTGTTGCATCAGCATCCAGCAAGCCTATGATGAGATTACTCACGAACAATGAAGAGCATCATGGAATTGTCGATGGAGGAAGATTGATGATGATGATGGCGACGATTTCCCCTCTCCGGAGCCCCGAACGGACTCCAGATCTGCCCTCCAGATGAAGAACAGGAGGTGGCGGCGCCTCCGTATCGTAAAATGCGATGAAACCTTCTCTCTGATTTTTTTCCTGGCGAGGCAGAAGATATAGAGCTGAGTTTGGGGGCAGTGGTGCCACGTGGGCCGCACAAGCCCTCACGGCGCGGCCTAGGGGGGTGGCCGCGGCCCAAGGGCTTGTGGCCCACTGGTACGCCCCTCCGGTGGATCTTTGCGCAGGTATTTTTCTTTTATTCTAGAAAAAATATCCGTAAATTTTCAGGACATTCCGAGAACTTTTATTTCTGCACAAAAAGAACACCATGGCAATTCTGCTGAAAACAGCGTCAGTCCGGGTTAGTTCCATTCAAATCATGCAAATTAGAGTCCAAAACAAGGGCAAAAGAGTTCAGAAAAGTACATATGACAGAGACGTATCAGAGACCTACCTTGGGGAGGGAGAGATGGAGGAGGAAGATGGCGACGGTGGCGAGGGGGAATAGGAAAACCCTATCGGGCATCATATCCCGCGGATGGGACAGCACAGTGTCACGTCTCTCTCGCTCTCTCTGAAGTGCTGACGGAAAGCAGCACAGGGGGGAGACGGCGTCAGGAGGAAGGAGAAAGGAGCACGCGGGCGGACTTGCGGGAGAAGTGAGGAGATGGGCCAACGAGGGGGAGGAGGCCCACTCGATTGGCACCAAAAGCACACAAAGAATCCCAGGTTATTCCTAATTTAAATAAAATACAGACAAATAAATGCACATAGGCAAAACTGTTGACCCTAAAATAAAAACAAATGCTCCTGGTCATAAGGGAATTATGACCCAATAAAATAAAATGAAAAGAGGATTTTTGGGACAACTAAAATAATTACAAATTAGATTTATTTAAATCTGGTTTTGAAGGTAAGCCAAATTTAAATGCACTAAAAGAACAACATTTTAAAACAGGTTTTCCAACAAGTTCAATATGGGTCCTCTCCAAATAAAAGGAGAAGGAGCTATTTTGGAAATCTAGTTTTGAAAACAAGCAAGTTAGAACTACAACTTCACACATGATGGATCACACCCAAGGGAATCACATCACCACATGACCACACTCATCATGGATCACCACAACAAACACACCAAGGACAGAAGGATGCAAAAGAGATGGCATGGCATGACCACATGAAATATAGCTCACATAGCAATGGCATCATGGACCCACACATGGCAAGGTTCCAAATATGGCAATCTTACACTTGGGGCATTACAGAGAACTACTCCCTCCTCGTCATGGAGATCGCCGGGATGACGAAGAAGGCCACCGGAGGTGGGTTCCCCCTCCGGCAGGGTGCCGGAACGGGCTCCCGATTGGTTTTTGGTGGCTACACAGGCTTGCGGCGGCGGAACTCCCGATCTAGGTTTCTTTTTGGGGGTTTATGTATTTATAGGAATTTATGGTGGTGGAATTACGTCGGTTGGGACCACGAGGAGGTCACAAGCCTGCTAGGCCCGGCCTAGGGGGGTCGGGCCTCCTAGGCTTGTGACTCCCTCGTGGCTCTTCTCGCCTTCTTCCAAAGCTTCGGGAGTCTCTTTTGGTCCAAAATAATGACCGCAAATTGTTTATTCCATTTGGACTCCCTTTGATATTCTTCTCTGAAAAAGGTTAAAAACACGAAAAAAACAGAAACTGGCACTTGGCACTGAGTTAATAGGTTAGTCCCAAAAAAGATATAAAATAGCATATTCATACATATAAAACATCCAAAGTTGACAAGATAATAGCATGGAACCATAAAAAATTATAGATACGTTGGAGACGTATCAAGCATCTCCAAGCTTAAATCCTGCTCGTCCTCGAGTAGGGAAGTGATAAAGACCGAATTTTTGATGTAGAATGCTACCTAACATATTTTTTCTTTGTAACTTCTTTCTTGTGGCATGAATGTTCAAATCCGTAAGATTCAAAACAATAGTTTACTATTGACATGAAAACAATAATACTTGAAGCATACTAGCAAAGTAATCATGAACTTTTGAAATAACAAGGCCAAAGAAAGTTATCCCTACAAAATCATATAGTCTGTCTATGTTCCATCATGCCCACACAACGAATTTAAATCATGCACAACCCCGGTATTGGCCAAGTAATTGTTTTTGCACTCTTAGTTTTTCAAACTTTTTCAAATCTCATGCAATACATCAGCGTGAGCCATGGATATAGCACTATAGGTGGAATAGAGTGTGGTGGAGGTTGTGAGGCGAAAAGGAGGAGATGGTCACATTGACTCGACGTATCAATGGTCTATGGAGATGCCCATCAATAGATATCAATGTGAATGAGTAGGGATTTCCATGCAACGGATGCACTAGAGCTATAAGTGTGTGAAGCTCAAAAAGGAAAACTAGTGGGTGTGCACTCAACTTTCTTGCTCACGAAGACCTAGGGCAATTTTGAGGAAGCCCGTCATTGGAATATACAAGCCATGTTATAAAATAAGAATTCCCACTAGTATATGGAAGTGACAAAACATGAGACTCTCTATCATGAAGATCATGGTGCTACTTTGAAGCACAAGTGTGGTAAAGGATAGTAGCATTGTCCCTTCTCTCTTTTTATCCCATTTTTTTGTCTGGGCTCTTTGGCCTCTTTTTTTAATTTTTTTGGTGGGCATCTTTGGCCTCTTTTTTTTATTTCCTCACATGGGACAATGCTCTAATAACGATGATCATCACACTTTTATTTACTTACAACTCAACACTTAGAACAATGATGACTCTATATGAAATGCCTCCGGCAGTGTACCGGGATGTGCAATGATCTAGCTTAGCGTATGACGTTGAAACATCTCGCTAGCTATCTTACGATCATGCAATGGCAATAAGAAAGTGATGGCACATGTCATGAGACGGAACGGTGGGAGTTGCATGGCAATATATCTCGGAATGGCTATGAAAATGCCATAATAGGTAGGTATGGTGGCTGTTTTGAGGAAGGTATATGGTGGGTTTGTGCGCCGGCGAAAGTTGCGCGGTACTAGAGAGGCTAGCAATGGTGGAAGGTAAAAGTGCATCTATACCATGGACTCACATTAGTCATGAAGAACTCATATACTTATTGCGAAAGTTTTTATTAGTAATCGAAACAAAGTGTTAAACACATACTCCTAGGGGAAGAGTTGGTAGGTGTTAACCATCACGCTATCCCGAGCACCACACAAAGGATGACAATCAATAAATCAATTATGCTCCGACTTCCTAACATAGCGGATCACCATACGTGCATGCTACGGGAATCACTAACTTCAACACAAGTATTTCTAGATTCACAACACCCTACTAACGTAACTCTAATATTACCAAATCCATATCTCAAAACTTAATTGTTAGGAATCAAACTTCTCTTACTAATCAATGCACTTGAATATGGAAGTTTTTATTATATCCTCTTTGGATGCCTATCATCTTTAGGACTACTTTCATAGCACAAGCCAATTACCAAGTTACTGAGAGAGAACACTCTCAAAAAGATATAAGTGAAGATCGAGAGTTTTTATTTCTTCAAAATATGACACCGCCATGCTCTAAAAGCATTTAAGTGAAGCACTAGAGCAAAATTATCTAGCTCAAAAGAAATAAGTGAAACACATGCGAGCTAAATTGCCTAACTCAAAAGATATAAGTGAAGCTCATTGAGTATTCTAGCAAATTCACGATGAGTGCATGTCCCTCTCAAAAAGGTGTGCAGCAAGGAGGATTGTGACATAAAAAAAGGCAAAGACTCCTATAATACACGACACTCCAAGCAAAACACATATCATGTGGTGAATAAAAATATAGCCCCAAGTAAAGTTACTGATGGATTGAAGACGAAAGAGGGGATGCCTTCCCGGGGCATCCCCAAGGTTAGGCTTTTTGGTGTCCTTGAATATGGCTTTGGGGTGCCTTGGGCATCCCCAAGCTTAGGCTCTTGCCACTCCTTGTTCCATAGTCCATCGAAGCTCTACCCAAAACTTGAAAACTTCACAACACAAAACTTAAACAGAAACTCGTGATATGGGTTAGTATGATAACGAACAAATCAATCACTTGGGTACTGTCAAAACAAGACTCATAATTATTTTCACACAATGCCTACTGTATCTTATCATTTCCACAATTTATATCACTTAATATAATCTATGGAAACACTAAAACAAGCAAACTATGCATTGAAAACAGAATCTGTCAAAAACAGAACAGTCTGTAATGATCTAAATGCTAACCATACTTCTGCACTTCCAAAAATTCTGAAACAATTATTAAAATTAAGGCAATTTTTATGTTAATCAGAATAAAAAAGAATCAACCTAAAATCACTCTGTGGATAGAAATTTGAAATGATTTCGTAAGCACAAAGTTTCTGTCTTTTTCAGCATGATCAAACAACTATCAACCAAACTAATCATAAAGGCTTTACTTGGCACTTTATTAAAACTAAGGCAATAAAACATGATTAATACATTAGCTTAATCATGTGAACACACAAAAACAGTAAGGATACATATTGGGTTGTCTCCCAACAAGCACTTTTCTTTAATGCCTTTCAAGCTAGGCATGATGATTTCAATGATGCTCACATAAAATATAAGGATTGAAACATAATGGAAGCATCATGGAGCATATGACTAGCACATTTAAGTCTAACCCACTTCCTATTCTGTCACATCCCTGAAACCCTAATCAAGTTAGCATTGTGCTGATATCTTCTTTGCATTGCATCCAAGAAAATTTCAACAAGAACAAAGCAAGTGGTGAAGGAAAACTCAAAAACCCTAGCCACTTCTCGAATTCAAAGGAATTACAAACTTGTTCAAATCAATGAACCCAAAATGGCCTCAAGAAAAGTTCAACTTTTCTGATATTTCTTGAAAGCAAATAAGCAATGAAGAAAACCATTTTCTTAAAACTTTTGGCATTTTAAATAAATGCAAAAGGCTACTGGTTTCAAGTTTAAAATTTGAATTCAAAAATATATAGTTTTCAAAAATGCTAAAAACATTATGGGTGATTGGAAATATTCCAACTAACCCCCAACATTTTTCAAACTATTTTTAGTTTGCTTTTGAAGCCAAAATAAATAGAAATCAATGTCATTAATTAAAACAGAAACAAAACAGAAAAAAACTGAGGAAGGACTTACCTGACGCTGACCTGGCCCGGCCCAGCTTTTTCCTGTCGTCTTCCTTCCCCGCGAGTGGGACCAGGAGGTGGCCGCCGCGACGCCGCGCGCCTCCACGCAGCTCCCTGCCTGCCTGGCCGCCGCTTCGCGCTGACGAGCGTGGGGATAACCTCCCCGAGCTCTGGCCTATCCGTTCCTGTGCTCCATTCCTCCCCCTCCTCTTGGTTTCTTCCCTCTCCTCCTGCCTCCATTGTCACAAGCTTGAGCTCGAGGAGCCCGAGCTCTGTGGCCACAGGAAAGCCCCCCCGAGTGTTCCATCCTCTCCGCAACGTCAAGCCCGACACGCACGTCGACAAAACCATCCTCCCCGAGCCCTACAACGGCTCCAGTGTCGTCATCTTCAACCTTCGGCCGCCGGCAAATCGACGGTGGATCCCCGGCTACAGCCCCTCCCCGAGAAGTCTGAGCCCAGCTTAGCCTCCACCGTGAGCTTGCGAGCATTTCCCCTCCGTTTCCCCTCTCTCTCTGGCATTCTAGCCCCGAGCCCCATGAACCCGAGCTCCGGCAGCCGCCTCGGCTCGTCGCCGGCATGCTCCGGCCACCCATAGCCCCTCCTGATGCCCGTAGAGGATGAGGCCGAGCCTGGGGATCATCCCAGTGCTCTCGGCACTCGATTCCGAGCACCAAAGTGCGTTTTGGTGCGTCTCCGGCGAAGATCCGCCGCGGATCTGGTCGCCGCTGGTCAGTCTCCGGCGGGGGACGACGTGGCTGGCCTAATCCCGGTGGATTAGCACTAAGCAGCCACTCACAGTGGGCCCTAGCAGTGGGTCAAACCCACTTAGGGGCTGGTCAGCGCGGGATTAGCTCCTGAGATGCTGACCAGTGGCCCCCACCCGTCAGGTTTGGCCTGATCAGGTCAGTTGACCTGCTGACGCATTGCTGATGTGGTTATGACGCAATAAAGAGTTTTGTGATTTAAAAGAATTCCAGAAAAATGTCAAAACTTCTAAAAATCATAGAAATTAATCTGTAACTCCAATGAAAATAATTTATATATGAAAAAGTATCAGAAAAATCCAAGGAATCTGAATATGTCATTTTCAAGAATGTTTGAAAATGTTACTAGACCAAACATATAGAATAATGAATAAGCTAAATTTTATAAATGCTTTGGAGAAGGCATTTGCAAATCATTTGAATTCCACTTCAAATGCTATGATCAAACATTGTTCAATCACAACCAGCAACTTAACATATCATTTCCATGCATGTTAAAAACAAGTTGCTCTGAGCATGAGGTCAAATCAATTAAAATGGTATTCGAGAATACCTCGTTTGAAGTGATATTTGAGTTTGATTCAAATCAACTTCAAACCTAATAAATGTTAGCTATAATAGCATACCACCTTGCATCCTCATGCCATGCTCATGCATCATCTTGTTGCATATGATTGTTATTGATTGTTGTCATTTTCTTCGGTAGGCTCCGCTCCTCCGGATTCCACAGAATATCCGACTGACGAATATTGTCCCTCCTCTGAGCAACAAGGCAAGCAACCATTTTGATCATCCTGATAAATCCCATGTTCTCGCTCCTGGACTTACTTATTGCATTAGGATCAAATGCTTCAAATGCTTTTGCCACGTTAGTTGAACCCACTTCCTTTGCATGACCTGTCCTTGTCACAGTAAATAGTTGAACCTTGCAACCTAGCATACCTGGTAGTTGCTTGAGCCATGATGTGCGTTATCCTTCTATGCATGCTATGCTTAGAGTTGTGTATGGTCTGTCATCTGGGAGATGAACAGAATTGTGAGAATGTGTTCAGTTAGTAAAGGTGGTGTGTTGAACCTGATTTGGTAAAGGTACCGGTGAAAGACTATGTAGGAGTACATGGCAGGTTGTTTCATTGGAACCGTCCTTAGGAACTGAGTTCCGTGTATGTAATCCAAGACGAGATACTACCACATGCTGGGCCCTGAAATATGACCCCGCTCGACTTATTAATCGCTTAGTACTCGGTCCAGGAGTTGCATGTAGTTTCTGGTGTTTATAGTCTTGCTGGAGGCCGTGCATAGCGCTGACCTGAGAGGTGGGCTGTGATGCGGTAGGCAGTGGCACGGTGTACCAAGTGGCACCCGGATGGTCGGCTTGGGAACACTGCGCATATCGTTCGGGGCCGTGGCGGAAACCTCGGCCGGACTTCCGTGCGGGTTACCCTCAGATAGGCGATATACCTAGACTAAGTATTAGTGTGGTTAACGGTCGTGGCCGACTCCCTCGTCGGGCTTCCGCTTGAAGGTTGCCGAGGTGCATGACGTGCACATGGCGATAAGTGGCGAGAGCGTGTGTGAAGAAGTACACCCCTGCAGGGTTATGATCTATTCGAATAGCCGCGTCCGCGAATATGGACTACTTGGAGACATATGTTGTTCATAGATAACTTTAATGGCTACTCATAAAATTTTCAAGATAAGCGTGAGTGTCGTGGACGGTATTTCCGTATGGAGACGGAATGATTCCACGATGGAGTATTCTTGTGGTGTTAGTGGACTAGTGTGCGAGAAATCAAGTTGTCAAATTATTTAAAAATGCAAGTTGTCTAGCCACGAGTCAAATGCTGGCTTTCAGCATGAAACCCCACAATTCCTTATTGATACTTGCATGAGTAGATAGTTATCCTAAAGTCTTGCTGAGTACCTTCGTACTCATGTTTGCTTAATAATTGTTGTAGAGGTTGTTAATGAACCTAATGGAGGGTTCTTCCTAGACATCGACGACGACGAGTAGCTGGTGTCCCAGCTATGACCTGGCCCTAGGGTAGGTCTGTAGTATAGTCAGGCCATGTGCCTTCTAGTTTCATCTGTCTGTACCCAGACAGTTTAATTACTTCTGCTGGCTTGTAACTTGAATGACTGTTATGATGGGTCGTAAGACCCCTACTGTGTAATATTATGTGTGAGGCTCTTCCGAGCCTTTTAAATAAAGCTTGTATGTTTATGGTTATGTTGTGATGTCATCGATGTATCTATACATATCGGTATGCCATGCGTACGTGTGTCATGGTTGATATGTATGGGGTTCGATTACCTAGTCGTAGACTTTAGTAGCATTCCTTACAGGGAAATGCCCCTTTGTGGTCCAACAAGCCATGGTAGCTGGCTACTTCTCCGGACACATTGGTTGACCGGCGTGTGTCCTTCTGAGCTGCTGTGTCTATCCTCTTTGAGGAAATATCACGCGATGTAATGGAGTCCTTGTAGCTTGCTATGACTCGTCTACATTCGTTGGTGACCGACATCTGCTTTGCTGGGTCATGTATGCATGTCCCTGTGCGGAACTTCCACTTTGGTTTATGACTAGTCATGTCGATCCGGGTTCTTTGTCATTTGATTGCTAGCGACACAATTGCAAACGGTCCCGGCTAGGGTAAGGCTGCAGCCGTGGGGTTAACCGTGCATGAGACCGCAAAGAGATGCGATGTGTTACAGGCTGGATTCCTATGGCTTAGGATCGGGGTCCCGATATATTCATAGGGATTTTGTGATCAAACAATTTATTGGAGCAAGAATCAACTAGCATAGGAAGGCAAAACAAGCATAGCATCAAAAGTTTCAACACATGGAGAGGAAGCTTGATATTATTGCAATATGTAGAAGCATATGATCCTCTCTCATAATAATTTTCAGTAGCATCATGAATGAATTCAACAATATAACCAGCACCTAAAGCATTCCTTTCATGATCTACAAGCATAGAAATTTTACTACTCTCCACATAAGCAAATTTATTCTCATGATTAATAGTGGGGTATCGTAAAAGACTTGAACACTACGAATTGTTTCGACATTAAAAGAGTAATGTTCAGTAAGAGGGTATTCATAATTGTGACAAGTTTTATTATCATTCTTCTTTATAGCATAAGTATCATCACAATAATCATCATAGATAGGAGGTATGCAAAAGACATAGTAATTTTGATCATTCAAAGTGGGGGAACTAAAAAGATCATCTTCATCAAACATAGCATCCCCAAGCTTGTGGCTTTGCATATCATTAGCATCATGGGTATTCAAAGAATGCATACTAACAACATTGCAATCATGCTCATCATTCACATATTTTATGACAAGCATTCTATGTAATTCTTCTTCTAGCACTTGAGCACAATTTTCCTTCCCATCATTTTCACGAAAGACATTGAAAAGATGAAGCATATGAGGCACCCTAAATTCCATTTTTTGTAGTTTTATTTGATAGACTAAACTACTGATAAAACAAGAAAATAAATATTCAATTGCAAGATCTAAAGATATACCTTCAAGCGCTAACCTCCCCGGCAACGGTGCCAAAAAAGAGCTTGCTGTCTACTACGCAACCTTCTCCTTGTAGACGTTGTTGGGCTTCCAAGTGCACATGTTTCCATTGCTTAGTTATATATAAGGGAATTGTTTGTGGAAGGGAATGTAAGACTATTGTTCTCTTCTCAAGTTATTCTATTCTGGTCATCCTCGTCTTTTCTGCGGGAACTAAGGACTAGGTTACTCATCCTCTTCTAGGCTCGTGTTTCTGATCGGTAGACTATAGGACTATGGGTCGAGAGATATTTGGGTTTATTCCATCCCTAGGAAAAAGGAAGTAAGTTTGATGATCAGAGAATTGAATTTGATAGTTGAGTGGTTACGCTATTCTATTTTTCGGTTGTCTCAAAATTGTTTTTGAGCATTTACAACCGTTATGCTGCCCAATTTTGCATTCAGAGCTCTAATGCTTTTGCATTACTCTTTATTTTCAGATGCCTGGCCGTACATCTCGTCAGGTGGTACGTCTGACCAGGTGCGTTGATGTGCCGGGTCATACGGCCATGCTGGTCAGGGTGATGTCGGTGTGCGGTTATCGCTGGTACCCAGAGTACACAATGGAGGAATAGTACCGAGACTTCAACCACAGCCAGTATATCTGCACTGTTAGGGTATTTCCAGACTATCCTGGAGCTGAGGAGCCAATCCATTGGTCCTATGGATTGGGAGTCACTGTTGACATGGCAGTACAAGATGCTGCCTATTCAATGCTGACCATTATGAGGGCGAGACATGCACTGTTGCAAAATTCAGAGTTCTGCTATGTTCCTGCCTCTCAGCCTGATGAAGAGGGATACCTTAGTGGGGTCTATTTTCATTCCTCTATGGAGGATCCGCTACTTCAATCCACTGCTGAGATGCTCGAGAACAAAGACAGGGATACTCATGCTCTCCGCATGGAGCTTTATGCCACACGTGCCTGTGTGTGGACGGCTTTGACGCAGCTGGCACCGGTAGTCCAGACAGGGTATGGAGATATGGAGATGCTGAACCCTATTAGAACCCATCTTCCGACCCATGTTGACTGGCCAGCTATAGGAGGAGTCACCCCTCTTCGGGGACCCCTACTACCACCAGTCAGGGGACCAAGGCCACATTCGTGTCCTTACGGATCCGAGGGATCTCACGCCACAGTATTTCCTAATCCGCAGGTTGAGCTTCCAGGCCATGGAGGCAATCTCTATGAGATGTTCTATGCGGATGCCTGAGCTGTAAGTGGAAGGATAGTATGGTAGTAGCTGTACGTTCACAGTCCTGTGTGACTTGTGAAGTATGCTTGTGATGTGAAATGAATCCCGGAGGCCTAGATAAATAATGTACAGGAAGCTTGTAAGCCTCTGATGAGTAGTTTCATAATTTCAGTAGTTTGCTCTTCGGTTAAGGTTGTACTAAACTATGTAAGGGTGTGTATGAACCGTGGTGTATATATAGGAGTTGCTTGTTACCATGTTGTTCGGATATTCATTTCCGCATTCAATGTGTTCAGTGCATTCTTAATCAATAACTAGTATTGATATGATATTGGTCTAAGCTGTGAGTTTATTTGCCAGGATGGTGTTCACCAGGTTGAACCGTGCCCCTGCTCATGAGCGAGGCGAGGGTAGTCAAGCGTCGCAGGAAGACCTGCCTCACCCGCCCTCTCTGGCAGAAGTGATGCTTGAGGCACAGAGAAACAAAAGGGAGACCAACCGACTGTTAGAGCGTATTGAGCAGAATACGGCTTGTGAGCCTAGGAATGCTGCAGTGTCCCTCAATGACTTTGTGAAGCTGAATCCTCCAAAGTTCCATCACTCCGTCGATCCCCTCGACGCTGATGACTGGCTATGCAGTATCTCACGCAAAATTCGCTCTGCGAATGTTTCTGAGGCCGACAAGGTGACCTTTGCGGCGTATTTTCTGGAAGGACACGCCAATGTGTGGTGGGAGAACTTTGAAGCTATGCGTCCTGCTGAACCAGCAGCCTCATGGGCAGACTTTAGTGCAGCCTTCCGTCTGCACCATATTCCAGAGGGCCCGATGGACAGAAAGAGAGAGGAGTTTTGTGCATTCACCCAGGGAAAGTTGACCGTGGATGCCTATAGTCGCGAGTTCGGTAACCTCGCCCATTATGCAACAGAGGAGGTGTCTACTGACGCCAAGAAGCAAGCAAGATTTCGTAAGGGTCTGAGCCCTGAGCTTCGTCGTGATCTGCGCCTCCACGAGTGTGCAAGCTTCCAAGCCCTGGTCAACAAGGCGATCAGTGCCGAGACTGGTCATACCGACTTTGAAGCCACAAGGAAGCACTCCCGTGACTTTGGCTCGTCATCTGGCTCCGCGTTTCCAAAATGCAGGCTGTGGGTTCCAAACAGTTCTCTGCCGCGAAGATACACTCCGAGGCCATCCTACGTGGCGCCTCAGAAAAATCAGACCAACCCTCCAGCAAAAACCTATGGTGGTCCAGCTAGCAATGCTGCACCACGTGCCAACCAAGTGATATGCTACAAGTGTGGAGAACCAGGGAACTATTCCCGTGAGTGTCCTTAGAATGTGGGTGCCAAGCAACCCGGAAAGTCCGTCGGGCAAAGCTTACTATGTGAAGCCAACTCCCGCACGTGGCCGTGTGAACTATGTCTCAGCAGAAGAAGCTGCAGAGGATCCCGACGTCATACTGGGTACGCTTCTTGTTAATCATCACCCAGTGTGTGTTCTTTTTGACACTGGGTCTTCTCATTCCTTCATTTCAGAAAGTTATGCACAGTTGCATATCATGTCTTTTTGTGATATGCCAATTCCATTGGTTGTCCAAACTCCCGGTAGTAAGTGGCAAACCTCTAGGATAACCTATGACAATGAAATTCTAGTAGACAGGCTAGTTTTTCTTGCCTCATTGATAGCCCTGAAATCTTCGGATATTAATATCATCTTGGGTATGGACTGGATGTCAGCTCATTATGCCAAGATTGATACTCATTCTAGAAATGTTCAGCTTACCCATCCCTCGGGTGAGATAGTCAATGTCTCTACTCGAGTTGACAACTGCCAACTCTATTCCCTCAATGCCAACCCCCTTCCGGAACTTGAAGACATTCCTGTAGTCCGTGACTTCCCGGATGTTTTTCCAGAGGAACTGCCACGAATTCCACCTGACATAGATGTAGAGTTTGTGATAGATCTTGTTCCGGGAATTGTTCCAATAGCCAAAAGACCATATAAGATGGCACCCTTGGAGCTAGCCGAACTTAAGAAGCAACTAGATGAGGCCTTGAATAAAGGTTTCATTCGTCCTAGCTCTTCTCCTTGGGCTTGTCCCATCCTCTTCGTCAAGAAGAAGGATGGAACGGATCAGATGGTTGTAGATTACCGACCAGTTCATTTGGTCACCATAAAGAACAAGTATCCGCTCCCCAGGATCAACGACCTGTATGATCATCTCGCTGGATCCTCAGTCTTCTCCAAAATGGATTTGAGGTTGGGATACCATCAAATCAAGATCAAGAACGGGGACATTCCAAAAACGGCTTTTGTTACTCGTTATGGCCAATACGAGTACACCGTCATGTCCTTCGGTTTAACCAATGCCCCAGCCACCTTCTCTCGTCTGATGAATTCAATCTTCATGGAGTATTTGGATAAATTCGTCGTGGTATACCTCGATGGTATTCTCATCTACTCGAAGAATGAACAAGAACATGCCGAGCATCTAAGGCTGGTATTGATGAAACTTCGAGAGCATCGCCTTTATGCCAAGTTTTCAAAATGTGAATTTTGGTTACCAGAAGTGACCTATCTAGGTCACGTAATCTCTGGTAAGGGTATTGCTGTCAATCCTGAGAGAGTTCAAGCCGTCCTTGATTGGACTCAACCTCAATCGGTTAAGCAAGTTAGGAGTTTTTTTGGTCTAGCGAGCTATTGTCGCCGCTTTGTCGAGAATTTCTCCAAGGTTGCAAAGCCTCTAACTAAACTCCTCAAGAAGGATAAAAGGTTCGAGTGGACACCACAGTGTGAGCATAGTTTTCAGGAACTGAAAAGACGCCTGACTTCCGCACCTGTGTTGCTACCACCAGATTTTTCTAAGGACTTTGTTATCTATTGCGACGCCTCGCGACAAGGATTAGGTTGCATTCTCCTGCAAGATCGTGATGTGATTGCATACGCATCTCGACAGTTGCGTCCACATGCGGATAATTATCCCACACATGATCTTGAGCTTGCAGTTGTGGTCCATGCACTAAAAACCTGGCGACATTACCTTCTGGGTAATCGTTGCGAAATATTCACTAATCACCAAAGTCTGAAATATATCTTCACCCAGCCGGATTTAAATCTCAGGCAAAGACGGTGGGTTGAGTTGACCTCAGATTACGACTTAGGGATAACTTACACCCCGGGGAAGGCCAATGTTATGGCTGATGCACTAAGTCGTAAATCTTATTGTAACAATTTGATGCTACAACAAGGTCAACCACATCTCTATGAGGAATTCCGGAAGTTAAATCTTCATATTGTTCCTCAAGGATTCCTTTCTACCTTGGTGGCGAATCCTACCCTTAAGGATCAAATTATAGCTGGCCAGAACCGTGATAAGGGTATATCACGGATCAAGGAGAATATTATTAGCGGAAACGCTAATGAATTATCCATGAATGATCAAGGTGTTGTGTTCTTCCAGAATCGTCTAGTGGTTTCTAAGAACCCACATCTAAGGCAGTTAATCCTTAAGGAGGCTCATGATTCTCCTCTCACCATTTACCCCGGTAGTACTAAGATGTATCAGGACCTACACCAGAGGTTCTGGTGGACAAGGATGAAGAGAGAAATTGCTGAGTTCGTTGTTAACTGCGGCGTTTGTCGTCGAGTTAAGGCAGAACATCAAAGGCCTACTGGCACCCTTCAACCTTTAGCTATTCCTGAATGGAAATGGGATAAAGTCAGTATGGATTTCATTACCGGATTTCCCAAGACCAAGAAAGGAAATAATGCTATCTTTGTGGTCATTGACCGTCTCTCCAAAGTAGCTCATTTTCTTCCAAATCGTGAGAGTATAACAGCTAGCCAGCTAGCAGAGTTATATATCTCTCGAATAGTGTCTTTTCATGGTGTTCCCCTCGAGATTAAATCAGACCGTGGGAGTATCTTTACTTCTTACTTCTGGGAAAGTTTTCAGAATGCCATGGGGACTCACTTATATTTTAGCACTGCTTTCCATCCTCAATCAAGTGGTCAAGTAGAAAGAGTGAATCAAATCCTAGAAGATATGCTCCAAGCCTGTGTTATATCGTTCGGTATGAATTGGGAGAAGTGCCTTCCATTCGCCGAATTTGCTTATAACAATAGTTATCAAACAAGCTTGGGCAAAGATCCTTTTGAAGTTCTCTATGGACGAAGATGTCGAACACCTCTTAATTGGTCAGAAACCGGAGAGAGGCAACTCTTTGGCCCGGATATGATCCAGGATGCACAAGAGCAGGTTCGCACTATTCGTGAAAAGTTGAAAACAGCCCAGTCTCGTCAAAAGAGCCAATATGATTGTCATCATAAGGTTGTGACCTTTCAAGTTGACGAGAAGGCTTACCTTCGGGTTACATCTTTGAAGGGTACCCATCGATTCGGTATCAAGGGCAATTTGGCTCCTCGTTACATTGGTCCTTTTCAAATTCTTGCCAAACAAGGAGAAGTTGCCTACCAGTTGGAACTTCCTCCGCATCTTTCCAAGGTTCATGATGTATTCCACGTCTCGCAACTCAGGCATTGCTTTTCGGATCCCATCCGTGAAGTGGACCACGAAACGCTTGATCTCCAAGATAGCCTTTCATACCGAGAATGCCCTGTGCGTATTCTTGATCAAGCTGAGCGTACCACTCAACGTCGAAATCTCAAGTTTCTTAAAGTTCAATGGTCAAATCATTCTGAAAAGGAGGCAACATGGGAAAGAGAGGATCGTCTCCGACTTGAGTATCCTGCGTTATTTCCAAGGACTTCTAAATCTCGGGCCGAGATTCTTTTGAGTGGGGGTGAGTTGTCACATCCCTGAAACCCTAATGAAGTTAGCATTGTGCTCATATCTTCTTTGCATTGCATCCAAGAAAATTTCAACAAGAACAAAGCAAGTGGTGAAGGAAAACTCAAAAACCCTACCCACTTCTCGAATTCAAAGGAATTACAAACTTCTTCAAATCAATGAACCCAAAATGGCCTAAAGAAAAGTTCAACTTTTGTGTTAATTCTTGAAAGCAAATAAGCAATGAAGAAAACCATTTTCTTAACACTTTTGGCATTTTAAATAAATGCAAAAGGCTACTCGTTTCAAGTTTAAAATTTGAATTCAAAAATATATAGTTTTCAAAAATGCTGAAAACTTTACGGGTGATTGGAAATATTCCAACTAACACCCCAGCATTTTTCAAACTATTTTTAGTTTGCTTTTGAAGCCAAAATAAATAGAAATCAATGTCAGTAATTAAAACAGAAACAAAACAGAAAAAAAGTGAGGAAGGACTTACCTGACGCTCACCTAGCCCAGCCCAGCTTCTTCCTGTCGTCTTCCTTTCCCGTCAGTGGGAGCAGGAGGTGGCCGCCACGCTGCCACGCACCTCCACGCAGCTCCCTGCCTGCCTGGCCGCCGCTTCGCGCTGACGAGCGCGGGGATAACCTCCCCGAGCTCTGGCCTATCCGTTCCTGTGCTCCATTCCTCCCCCTCCTCTCGGTTTCTTCCCTCTCCTCCTGCCGCCATTGTCAGAAGCTTGAGCTCGAGGACCCCGAGCTATCTGGCCACAGGAAAGCCCCTCAAGTGTTCCATCCTCTCCGCAATGACAAGCCCGACACGCACGTCGACGAAACCATCCTCCCCGAGCCCTGCAACGCCTCCAGTGCCGTTGTCTTCAACCTTCGGCTGCCCGCAAATCGACGGTGGATCGCCGGCTACAGCCTCTCCCCGAGCAGTCTGAGCCCAGATTCACCTCCACCGTGAGCTTGCGAGCATTTCCCCCTGTTTCCCCTCTCTCTCCGGCACTCTAGCCCAGATACACATGAACCCAAGCTCCGGCAGCCACCTCGGCTCTTCGCCGGCATGCTCCGGCCACCCATAGCCCCTCCTGATGCCCGTAGAGGATGAGGCCGAGCCTGGGGATCATCCTAGTGCTCTCGGCACTCGATTCCGAGCACCACAGTGCATTTTGGTGCGTCTCCGGCGAAGATCTGCCGTAGATCTGGTCGCCGCCGGTCAGTCTCCAGCGGGGGACGACGTGGCCTTCCTAATCCCGGTGGATTAGCACTAAGGAGCCACTGATAGTGGGCCCTAGCAGTGGATCAAACCCACTTAGGGGCTGGTCAGCACGGGATTAGCTCCTGAGACGCTCACAAGTGGCCCCACCCGTCAGGTTTGACCTGATCAGGTCAGTTGACCTGCTAACGCATTGCTGATGTGGTTATGACGCAATAAAGAGTTTTGTGATTTAAAAGAATTCCAGAAAAATGCCAAAACTTCTAAAAATCATAGAAATTAATCTGTAACTCCAATTAAATTAATTTATATATGAAAAAGTATCAGAAAAATCCAAGGAATCTGAATATGTCATTTTCAAACATGTTTGAAAATGTTACTGGACCAAACATATAGAATAATGAATAAGCTAAATTTTATAAATGCTTTGGAGATGGAATTTGAAAATCATTTGAATTCCACTTCAAATGTTATGATCAAACATTGTTCAATCACAGCCAGCAACTTAGCATATCATTTCCATGCATGTTAAAAACAAGTTGATCTGAGCATCAGGTCGAATCAATTAAAATGGTATTCGAGAATACCTTGTTTGAAGTGATATTCGAGTTTGATTCAAATCAACTTCAAACGTAATAAATGTTATCTATAATAGCATACCACCTTGCATCCTTATGCCATGCTCATGCATCATCTTGTTGCATATGATTGTTATTGATTGTTGTAATTTTCTTCCGTAGGCTCCGCTCCTCCGGATTCCACCGAATATCCGACTAACGGATATTGTCCCTCCTCTGAGCAACAAGGCAAGCAACCATTTTGACCATCCCGATAAATCCCATGTTCTCACTCCTGCACTTACTTATTGCATTAGGATCAAATGCTTCAAATGCTTTTGCCACGTTAGTTGAACCCACTTCCTTTGCATGACATGTCCTTGTCACAGTAAATAGCTGAACCTTGCAACCTAGCATACCTGGTAGTTGCTTGAGCCATGATGTGCCTTATCCGGCTATGCATGCTATGCTTAGAGTTTTGTATGGTCTATATCTGGGAGATGAACAGAATTGTGAGAATGTGTTCAGTAACTAAAGGTGGTGTGTTGAACCTGATTTGGTAAAGGTACCAGTGAAAGGCTATGTAGGAGTACATGGCGGGTTGTTTCATTGGAATCGTCCTTAGGAACTGAGTTCCATGTATGTAATCCAAGACGAGATACTACCACATGCTGGGCCCTGAAATAGGACCCCGCTCGACTTATTAATCGCTTAGTACTCGGTCCAGGAGTTGCAAGTAGTTTCTGGTGTTTATAGTCATGCTGGAGGCCGTGCATAGCGCTGACCTCAGAGGTGGGCTGTGATGCGGTAGGCAGTGGCACGGTGTACCAAGTGGCACCCGGATGGTGGGCTTGGGAACCCTGCGCACATCGTTTGGGGCCGTGGCGGAAACCTCGGCCGGACTTCCGTGCGGGTTACCCTCAGATAGGCGATATACCTGGACTAAGTATAAGTGTGTTTAACGGTCGAGGCCGACTCCCTCGCTGGGCTTCCGCTTGAAGGTTGCCGAGGTGCATGACATGCACATGGCGATAAGTGGCGAGAGCGTGTGTGAAGAAGTACACCCCTGCAGGGTTATGATCTATTCGAATAGCCACGTCCGTGGATATGGACTACTTGGAGACATATGTTGTTCATAGATAACTTTAATGGCTACTCATAAAATTGTCAAGATAAGCGTGACTGTCGTGGACGACATTTCCTTATGGAGACGGAATGATTCCACGATGGAGTATTGTTGTGGTGTTAGTGGACTCGTGTGCGAGAAATCAAGTTGTCAAATTATTTAAAAATGCAAATTTTCTAGCCACGAGTCAAATGCTGGCTTTCCGCATGAAACCCCACAATTCCTTATTTATACTTGCATGAGTAGATAGTTATCCTAAAGTCTTGTTGAGTACCTCCGTACTCATGTTTGCTTAATAATTGTTGCAGAGGTTGTTAATGACCCTAATGGAGGGTTCTTCCAAGACATTGACGACGACGAGTAGCTGGTGTCCCAGCTACGACCTGGCCCTAGGGTGGGTGTGTAGTATAGCCAGGCCATGTGCCTTCTAGTTTCATCTGTCTGTACCCAGAAAGTTTAATTACTTCCGCTGGCTTGTAACTTGAATGACTGTTATGATGGGTCGTAAGACCCCTACTTTGTAATATTATGTGTGAGGCTCTTCCGCGCCTTTTAAATAAAGCTTGTATGTTTATGGTTATGTTGTGATGCCATTGATGTATCTATACATATCGGTATGCCATGCGTACGTGTGTCGTACTTGATATGTATGGGGTTCGATTACCTAGTCGTAGACTTTAGTAGCATTCCTTACAGGGAAATGCCCCTTTGTGGTCCAACGAGCCATGGTAGCTCGCTACTGCTCCGGACACAATGGCTGACCGGCGTGTGTCCTTCTTAGCTGCTGTGTCTATCCTCTTTGAGGAAATGTCACGCGATGTAATGGAGTCCTTGTAGCTTGCTATGACTCGTCTACATTCGTTGGTGACCGACACCTGCTTTGCTGGGTCATGTATGCATGTCCCTGTGCGGAACTGCCACTTTGGTTTATGACTAGTCATGTCGATCCGGGTTCTTTTTCATTGGATTGCTAGTGACACAATTGCATACGCGAGTCAAAACGCGCAAACGGTCCCGGCTAAGGTAAGGCTGCAGCTGTGAGGTTAACCGTGCGTGAGACTGCAAAGAGATGCGATGTGTTACAGGCTGGATTCCTATGGCTTAGAATTGGGGTCCCGACATATTCATAGGGATTTTGTGATCAAACAATTTATTGGAGCAAGATTCAACTAGCATAGGAAGGCAAAACAAGCATAGCATCAAAAGTTTCAACACATGGAGAGGAAGCTTGATATTATTGCAATATGTAGAAGCATATGATCCTCTCTCATAATAATTTTCAGTAGCATCATGAATGAATTCAACAATATAACCAGCACCTAAAGCATTCCTTTCATGATCTACAAGCATAGAAATTTTACTACTCTCCACATAAGCAAATTTATTCTCATGATTAATAGTGGGAGTATCGTAAAGGACTTGAACATTACGAATTGTTTCGACACTAAAAGAGTAATGTTCAGTAAGAGGGTACTCATAATTGTGACAAGTTTTATTATCATTCTTCATTATAGCATAAGTATCATCACAATAATCATCATAGATAGGAGGTTTGCAAAAGTCATAGTAATTTTGATCATTCAAAGTGGGGGAACTAAAAAGATCATCTTCATCAAACATAGCATCCCCTAGCTTGTGGCTTTGCATATCATTAGCATCATGGGTATTCAAAGAATTCATACTAACAACATTGCAATCATGCTCATCATTCACATATTTTATGCCAAGCATTCTATGTAATTTTCCATCCCATCATTTTCACGAAAGACATTGAAAAGATGAAGCATATGAGGCAACCTTAATTCCATTTTTTTGTAGTTTTATTTTATAGACTAAACTAGTGATAAAACAAGAAACTAAAATATTCAATTGCAAGATCTAAAGATATACCTTCAAGCGCTAACCTCCCCGGCAACAGTGCCAGAAAAGAGCTTGATGTCTACTACGCAACCTTCTCCTTGTAGACGTTGTTGGGCTTCCAAGTGCAGAGGTTTGTAGGACAGTAGCAATTTTCCCTCAAGTGGGTGACCTAAGGTTTATCAATCCGCGGGAGGCGTAGGATGAAGATGGTCTCTCTCAAGCAACCCTGCAACCAAATAACAAAGAGTCTCGTGTGTCCCCAACACACCCAATACAATGGTAAGTTGTATAGGTGCACTAGTTCGGCGAAGCGATGGTGATACAAGCGCAACATTGATGGTAGATATAGGTTTTGTTAATCTGAAACTACAAAAACAGCAAGGTAACTAATAGTAAAAGTGAGCGCGAACAGTATTACAATGCATGGAAACAAGGCCTAGGGTTCATACTTTCACTAGTGAAGTCCTCTCAACAATGATAACATAATTGGATCATATAACTATCCCTCAACGTGCAACAAAGAGTCACTCCAAAGTAACTAATAGCGGAGAACAAACGAAGAGATTATTGTCGGGTACGAAACCACCACAAAGTTATTCTTTCTGATCGATCTATTCAAGAGTGTGTAGTAAAATAACACGAAGCTATTCTTTTCGTTCAATCCATCATAGAGTTCGTACTAGAATAACACCTTAAGACACACATCAACCAAGACCCAAATGTCACCTAGATACTCCATTGTCACCTCAAGTATCCGTGGGCATGATTATACGATATGCATCACACAATCTCATAATCATCTATTCAACCAACACATAGAACTTCAAAAAGTGCCCCAAAGTTTCTACTGGAGAGCCGACACGTGTGCCAACCCATATGCATAGGTTCCCGATGTCACGAAACCCGCAAGTTGATAACCAAAACATACATCAAGTACTCACATGAATATCCCATTTGTCACCACAGATAGACACGTGCCAGACATACATCAAGTGTTCTTAAAGACTCAGTCCGTAAGATAACTTCAAAGGGGAAACTCAATTTTGGTGGTTTCTGTATTTATAGGTTTCTTTTTGGCGGTTTCTGTATTTATAGGAATTTATGGTGGTGGAATTACGTCGGTTGGGCCCACGAGGAGGTCACATGCCTGCTAGGCCCGGCCTAGGGGGGTGGGCCTCCTAGGCTTGTGACTCCCTCATGGCTCTTCTGGCCTTCTTCCAAAGCTTCGGGAGTCTCTTTGGTCAAAAAAAAATCATCGCGTAAGTTTTATTCCATTTGGAGTCCGTTTGGTATTCTTCTCTGAAAAAGGTCAAAAACACGGAAAAAACAGAAACTGACACTTGACACTAAGTTAATAGGTTAGTCCCAAAAAATATATGAAATAGCATATTCATGCATATAAAACATCCAAAGTTAACAAGATAATAGCATGGAACCATAAAAAATTATAGATACGTTGGAGACAAATCAGTGCACTACAGGTATCTCCGAAAGTATCTGTTGGTTTGGTACGAATCAAGACTGGGATTTGTCACTCCATGTGATAGAGAGGTATCCCTTGGCCCACTCGATAATGCATCATCATACTGAGCTCAATGTGACCAAGGACTTAGCCACGGGGTGATGTATTACAGAACGAGTAAAGAGACTTGCCGGTAACGAGATTAAACGAGGTATAGGGATACAGACGATCGAATCTCGGGCAAGTGTCATATTGATAGACAAAGGGAATTATACAGGATTAACTCAATCCCTGACATCGTGGTTCATCCGCTGACATCATCGTGCAACATGCGGGAACCAACATGGATATCCAGACCCCGTTGTTGGTTACTGACCAGAGAGGTGTCTCGGTCATGTCTGCATGGTTCCCGAACTAGTAGGGTCTACACACTTAAGGTTCGATGACGCTAGGGTTGTAATGGGAATAGTATGTGGTTATCGTAGGTTGTTCAGAGTCCCGGATGAGATCCTGGACATCACGAGGAGCTCCATAATGGTCCGGAGGTAAAGATTCATATATTGGAAGTGGAGATTTGATCGCGGGAAACGTTTTGGGAATCATCGGTATTGTACCGGGACCACCGGAAGGCTTCCGGGAGTCCACCGGGAAGGGCCACCAGCCCCGAAGGGCTACATGGGACAAAATTGGATGGCAACCAGCCCCTAGGTGGGCTGGTGCACCACCATAAAGGGCCCAAGTCGCACTAGGGGGCCAAGGGGGCCAAACCCTAGGGGTGGTAGGCTGCCTTGAGCGCCAAGCCCACCCTAGGGCGCCCCTCCTCCATCTTGGCCGCAACACCTCCTAGGGTTTCCCTAGGGGTGTTGGGCCCGCTCTATCCCTCCCTCCTATATATAGAGAGGGATTTGAGAGGGCTACACACATAATTAGACCTCTCCAAGGCGCAACCCTACCTCTCCGTCTTCGCCTCCTCCAGGGTGCTTGACGAAGCCCTCCCGAAGAACTGCATAGCTCTACCGTCACCACACCGTCGTGCTGCCAGAGCTCTCCCTCAACCTCTCCTCTCTCCTTGTTGGATCAAGGCGTACGAGACGTCACTGGTCTGCACGTGTGTTGAATGCGGAGGCACTACTGTTCGGCTCTTAGATCAGAATTTTCCGCGATCTGAATCGCTACGAGTATGAGTCCATCAACCGCGTTCTAGTAATGCTTCCGCTTAGCAATCTTCAAAGGTATGAAGATGCTCTACTCCCTTGCTCGTTGCTGGTTTCTCCTAGATAGATTCTTGTGTGACGTTGGAATTTTTTTGAATTACTACTACGTCCCCCAATAGTGGTGTCAGAGCCATGTTCTATGCGTAGATTCTATGCACGCGTAGAACACAAAAGTTGCGGCCGATGATTTTGTCAATTGCTTGTCGTTACTAGTCTTATCTTCATTCGGCGGCATCATGGGATGAAGCGTCTCGGACCGACTTTACACGTACTCTTACGTGAGACTGGTTCCACCGACCGACATGCACTTGTTGCATAAGGTGGCTAGCGGGTGTCTGTCTCTCCCACTTTAGTCGGATCAGATTCGATGAAGAGGGTCCTTACGAAGGGTAAATAGCATTGGCATATAGACGTTGTGGCTCTCACGTAGGTAAGAAGCGTTCTTGCTAGAATCCCAAATCAGCCACATAAAACTTGCAACCACAATTAAAGGACGTGTAACTTGTTTTTGCACGGTATGCTATGTGATGTGATATGGCCAAAAGGATGTGATGTTACAAATACCTTCTATCTTAGATCCGAAGGAAAAATCTTTGTTGCCAAGAACGGATCCTTTCTAGATAAAGAGTTTCTCTCGAAAGAAGTAAGTAGGAGGAAAGTAGAACGTGATGAGGTAATCATACCTCCGCTCGAACCGGAGAGTAGTGCAGCGCAAGAAAATGTTTCTGCAGTGCCTGCACCGGCTAGAGAAGAAGTTACCGATGATGATCATGAAACTTCAGATCAAATTGCTACTGAACCTCGAAGGTCCACAAGGAGACGTTCCGCACCAGAGTGGTTCGGCAATCTTGTCATGGAAATCATGTTGTTGGACAACAGTGAACTGTCAAACTATGAAGAAGCGATGGCGGGCCCGGATACCAACAAATGGCTTGAAGCCATGAAATTCGAGATAGGATCCATGTATGAGAACAAAGTATGGACTTTGGTGGACTTGCCCGATGATCTGCAAGCCATAGAAAATAAATGGATGTTTAAGAAGAAGACTGACGCGGATGGTAATGTGACTATCTATAAGGCTCGACTTGACGCTAAGGGTTATCGATAAGTTCAAGGGATTGACTACAATGAGACCTTCTCACCCGTAGCAATGCTAAAGTCGGTCGGAATCATGTTCGCAGTTGCCGCATTTTATGATTATGAAATCTGGCAAATGGATGTCAAAACGTTATTCCTGAACCTCTGTCTTAAGAAAGAATTGTATATGATACGGCTGGAAGGTTTAGTCGATCCTAATAATGCTAACAAGGTATGCAAGCTCCAGCACTCCATCTATGGGTTGGTGCAAGCATCTCGGAGTTGGAACATTCGCTTTGATGAGGTGATCAAAGCATTTGGGTTTGTACAAACTAATGGAGAAGCCTGTATTTACAAGAAAGTGAGTGGGGGCTCTGCAACATTTTTCATATTATATGTGGGTCACATATTGTTGACAGGAAATGATATAGAACTTTTGGAAATCATAAAGGCCTATTTGAATAAGAGTTTTTGAATGAAGGACCTTGGAGAAGCTGCTTACATATTAGCCATCAAGATCTATAGAGATAGATCGAGATGCATCATTGGTCTTTCAGAAAGCACATACCTTGACAAGATATTGAAGAAGTTCAATATGGGTAAGGCAAAGAAGGGGTTCCTGCCTCTATTACAAGGTGTGAGGTTGAGTACAACTGAAAAACCTACCATGGCAGAAGATAGAGAAAAGATGAGTACCGCCCCCTATGCTTCAGCCATCGGCTCTATTATGTATGCCATGTTGTGTACCAGACCTAATGTGAACCTTGCCATAAGTTTGGTAGGGAGGTACCAAAGTGATTCAGGAGTGGATCACTAGGAGGCGGTCAAGAATATACTAAAGTAGCTGAAAAGGACTAAAGATATGTTTCTCGTTTATAGAGGTGCCGAAGAGCTCGTTGTAAAGGGTTACGTCGATGCTAGCTTCGACACAGATCCGGATGACTCCAAGTCACAAACCAGATACATGTATATTTTGAATGGTGGGGAAGTCAGCTGGTGCAGTTGCAAGCGAAGCATCGGGGAGGCATCTACATGTGAAGCGGAGTACATAGCTGCTTCAGAAGCAGTGATGTCTACTACGCAACCTTCTCCTTGTAGACATTGTTGGGCCTCCAAGTGCACAGGCTTGTAGGACCGTAGCAATTTTCCCTCAAGTGGGTGACCTGAGGTTTATCAATCCGTGGGAGGCAAAGGATGAAGATGGTCTCTCTCAAGCAATCCTGCAACAAAATAACAAAGAGTCTCTTGTGTCCCCAACACACCCAATACAATGGTAAATTGTATAGGTGCACTAGTTCGGCGAAGAGATGGTGAAACAAGTGCAATAAGGATGGTAGATATAGGTTTTTTTAATCGGAAATTACAAAAACAGCAAGGTAAGTAGTAACAAAAGTGAGCACGAACGGTATTGCAATGCGTGGAAACAAGGCCTAGGGTTCATACTTTCACTAGTGAAGTTCTCTCAACAATGATAACATAATTGGATCATATAACGATCCCTCAACATGTAACAAAGAGTCACTCCAAAGTCACTAATAGCAGGGAACAAACGAAGAGATTATTGTCGGGTACGAAACCACCACAAAGTTATTCTTTATGATCGATCCATCATAGAGTTCGTACTAGAATAACACCTTAAGATACATATCAACCAAGACCCTAATGTCACCTAGATATTCCATTGTCACCTCAAGTATCCGTGGGCATGATTATATGATATGCATCACACAATCTCAGAATCATCTATTGAACCAACACATAGAACTTCAAATAGTGCTCCAAAGTTTCTACCAGAGAGTCAAAACGTGTGCCAACCCGTGTGCATAGGTTCCCAATGTCAAGAACCCGCAAGTTGATCACCAAAACATACATCAAGTACTCACATGAATCCACGTGTGCCAACCCATATGCATAGGTTCCCAATTGTCACAAACCCGCAAGTTGATCATAGCAGATAGACACATGCAAGACATACATCAAGTGTTCTCAAAGACTCAATCCGATAAGATAACTCCAAAGGGGAAACTCAATTCATTAGAAGAAGGAGAGGGGGAAGAACATCATAAGATCCAACTATAGTAGCAAAGCCCATGGTATATCGAGATCAAGACATCTGAAGAACATGAGAAAGAGAGATCAAACACATAGCTACTGGTACATACCCTCAGCCCCGAGGGAGAACTACTCCCTCCTCGTCATGGAGATCGCCGGGATGATGAAGATGGCCACCGGAGATGGATTCCCCCTCCAGCAGGGTGCCAGAATGGGCTCTAGATTGGTTTTTGGTGGCTACAGAGGCTTGCGGCGTCGGAACTCCCGATCTAGGTTTCTTTCTGGAGGTTTCTGAATTTATAGGAATTTATGGCGGTGGAATTACGTCGGTTGGACCCACGAAGAGGTCACAAGGCAGCCCTGCGCCACCTAGGGGGGTGGTGGCGGCGTCAGGGCTTGTGACTCCCTCGTGGCTCTTCTGGCCTTCTTCCAAAGCTTCGGGGGTCTCTTTTGGTCCAAAAAAATCATCGTAAAGTTTCATTCCATTTGGACTCCGTCTGAAAATGGGCCAAAAACACGGAAAAAACAGAAATTGGCACTTGGCACTGAGTTAATAGGTTAGTTCCAAAAAATATATAAAATAGCATATTCATGCATATAAAACATCCAAAGTTGACAAGATAATAGCATGGAACCATCAAAAATTATAGATACGTCGGAGACGTATCAAGCATCCCCAAGCTTAACTCCTGCTCGTCCTCGAGTAGGGAAGTGATAAAGAATGAATTTTTGATGTCGCATGCTACCTAGAATAGTTGTCCTTTGTAACTTCTCTCATGTGACATGAATGTTCAGCTCCGTTAGATTAAAACAATACTTTTCTATTGATGTGGAGACAATAATTCTTCAAGCAAACTAGCAAGGTAATCATGAACTTTCAAAATAACAAGGCCAAAAGAAAGTTATCCCTACAAAAGCATATAGTCTGGCTATGCTCTATCATCATTGCACAACGAATTTAAATCATGCACAACCCCGGTATTGGCCAAGTAATTGTTTCACACCTTTACTTCCTCAAACTTTTTCAACTCTCATGCAATACATGAGCGTGAGCCATGGTTTTAACACTATAAGTGGAATGGAGTGTGGTGGAGGTTGCAAGACAAATAAGGAGAAGATGATCACATTAACTAGGCATATCAATGAGCTATGGAGATGCTCATCAATAGATATCAATGTGAATGAGTAGGGATTGCCATACGAATGATGCACTAGAGCTAAGAGTGTGTGAAAGCTCTTAAAGAAAACTAATGGGTGTGCATCCAACTTGCTTGCTCACAAGGACCTAAGGCAATTTTGAGGAAGCCTATCATTGGAATATACAAGCCAAGTTATATAATGAAAATTTCCCACTAGCTATATGGTGGTGACAAAACGAGAGACTCTCAATCATGAAGATCATGGTGCTTAATATGCACAAGTGTGGAAAAGTTGTAGCATTGTCCCTTCTCTCTTTTTCTCTCATTTTTTTGGTGGGCTCTTTGGCCTTCTTTTTAAATTTCGGTGGGCATCTTTGGCCTCTTTTATTTCCTCACATGGGACAATGCTCCATCAATGATGATCATAACACTTACATCTCAAAACTGAGAGCAACGATGACTCTATATGGAATGCCTTCGGTAGCGTACCGTGACAATGATCTAGCATGGCATAGACGTTAATGGAAACATCATGCTAGCTATCTTATGATCATGCAATGGCAATGTAGACATGGTGGCACATGTCACGGTGGTAGTTGCATGGCAATATATCTCGGAATGACTTTGAAAAAGCCATAGTAGGTAGGTATGGTGGCTGTTTTGAGGGAGGCTAATGGTGGGTTTTGTGCACCGGCGAAAGTTGCACGGCACTAAGAAGATAGTGATGGTGGAAGGTGAAAGTGCATCTAAACCATGGACTCAACATTAGTCATGAAGAACTCATATACTTGTTGCAAAAGTTTTATTAGTAATCGAAACAAAGCATTCAACACATACTCCTAGGGGAAGGGTTGGTAGGTATAAACCATCGCGCGATCCCGACCACCACACAAAGGATGACAATCAAAAGACTAATCATGCTCAGACTTCATCACATAGCGGTTCACCATACGTGCATGCTACGGGAATCACTAAATTCAACACAAGTATTTCTAGATCCACAACACCTTACTAGCATAACTTCAATATTACCACAACCATATCTCAAAACTAATTGAGAGGAATCAAACTTCTCTAACTATTCAATGCACATGAAGGTGGAAGTTTTCGTATCCCTTTGGATAACTACCCCTTTTGAGACTACTTTCAAAGCATAGATCAACTACCAAGCCACGCACTGCGGCGCTATAAAAGATATAAGTGAAGCACATAGAGCAAAAGTATCTAGCTCAAAAGATATAAGTGAAGCACATGTGAGTTGAATTGTCTACCAAAGGATATAAGTGAAGCTCGACAAAATCACGGTGAGTGCATGTCTCTCTCTCTAGGTGTGCAGCAAGGATGATTGTGACACAACAAAAATAAAAGACTCCTACGATATAAGACGCTCCAAGCAAAACGCGTAACATGTGGTGAATAAAAATATAGCCCCAAGTAACGTTACCGATGGATTGAAGACGAAAGAGGGGATGCCTTCCTGGGGCATCCCCAAGCTTAGGCTTTTACGGAATCCTTGAATCTCTTGGGGTGCCTTGGGCATCCCCAAGATTGAGCTCTTGTCACTCTTTATCTTTTTGTCCATAAGAACTGCACCCAAAACTTGAAAACTTCACAACACGAAACTTAAACAGAAACTCGTGATAACATTAGTATGAGAAAGCAAACCACCACTTCCTTAGGTACTGTAGCAAACTTAAATTCTACTTATGCAGATGTTGGGTTACTATATTTTCAATCTTCCATGGCTAATACCCCCCGATACTATCCATAGTTTCATCAAAATAAGCAACCAACACAACAAAAACGGAATCTGTTAACAGCAGACCAGTGTGTAGGAATATGTATATGTCGTATACCTCTGGTACTTCAACAATTCTGAACAATTACAACAGTCTGAAGAAGTTGCATAGCAATCAGCAGCAAAAATAATCAACTCAAAAGCTCTTACAGAAAAAAATGAAAATTCTTTTCGTGAGCAGAAAGTTTCTGTCTTTTCCAGCATGCCGAAACGATCATCCCCAAGACTAATCATAACGGTTTTGCTTGGCACAAACGCAAAAAGAAACACAAAAGACACAATCATAACAGAATTATGATAGTGTGGAGAAAACGAAACAGGAAGCAGGGTTGCCTCCCAACAAGCGCTATCGTATAACGCCCTTAGCTAGGCATTGATTTCAATGATGCTCACATAAAAGGTAAGGATTGAAACACAATGAGAGCATCATGGAGCAAATGGCTAGCACATTTGAGTCTAACCCACTTCCTATGTATAGGGATTTTGTGATCAAACAATTTATTGGAGCAAGAATCAACTAACATAGGAAGGCAAAACAAGCATAGCTTCAAAAATTGCAACATATGGAGAGGAAGCTTGATACTATTGCAATAAGTAGAAGCATATGATCCTCTCTCATAGTAATTTTCAGTAGCATCATGAATGAATTCAACCATATAACCAGAACCTAAGGATTTCTTTTCATGATCTACAAGCATAGAAATTTTACTACTCTCCACATATGGAAATCTATTCTCAAGAATAGTAGTGGGAGTATCGTAAAACACTTGAGCACTACAAATTGTGTCCACAATGAAAAAGAAAGGTTTAGCAAAGGGGTTTTCGAAAGTATGACAAGCTTTATCATCCCTCTTCTTCAAAGCATAAGTATCCTCACAATAATCATCATAGATAGGGGGGCATGCTTTCATCAAAATAATTCTGATCATTCAAAGTGGAAGAACTAAAAAGATCATCTTCATCAAATATAACATCCCCAAGCTTGTGGATTTGCATATCATTAGCATCATGGGTATTCAAAGAATTCATGCTAAGAACATTGCAATCATGCTCATCATTCACATATTATATGCCAAGCATTCTATGTAATTCTTCTTTGAACACTTGAGCACAATTTTACTTCCCATCATGCTCACGAAAGACATTGAAAAGATGGAGCATATGAGGCATCCTCAATTCCATTTTTTTGTAGTTTTCTAGCGAAAGAACAAGAAACAAAAAGATTCGGTTGCAAGATCTAAAGATATACCTTCAAGTGCTAACCTCCACGGCAACGGCGCCAGAAAAGAGCTTGATGTCTACTATGCAACCTTCTCCTTGTAGATGTTGTTGAGCCTCCAAGTGCAGAGGTTTGTAGGACCATAGCAATTTTCCCTCAAGTGGGTGACCTAAGGTTTATCAATCCGTGGGAGGCATAGGATGAAGATGGTCTTTCTCAAGCAACCCTGCAACCAAATAACAAAGAGTCTCTTGTGTCCCCAACACACCCAATACAATGGTAAATTGTATAGTTGCACTAGTTCGGCGAAGAGATGGTGAAACAAGTGCAATAAGGATGGTAGATATAGGTTTTTGTAATCTGAAATTACAAAAACAGCAAGGTAACTAGTAACAAAAGTGAGCACGAACGGTATTGCAATGCGTGGAAACAAGGCCTAGGGTTCATACTTTCACTAGTGAAGTTCTCTCAACAATGATAACATAATTGGATCATATAACTAGCCCTCAACATGTAACAAAGAGTCACTCCAAAGTCACTAATAGCGGGGAACAAACGAAGAGATTATTGTCGGGTACGAAACCACCACAAAGTTATTCTTTATGATCGATCCATCATAGAGTTCGTACTAGAATAACACCTTAAGATACATATCAACCAAGACCCTAATGTCACCTAGATATTCCATTGTCACCTCAAGTATCCGTGGGCATGATTATATGATATGCATCACACAATCTCAGAATCATCTATTGAACCAACACATAGAACTTCAAATAGTGCTCCAAAGTTTCTACCAGAGAGTCAAAACGTGTGCCAACCCGTGTGCATAGGTTCCCAATGTCAAGAACCCGCAAGTTGATCACCAAAACATACATCAAGTACTCACATGAATCCACGTGTGCCAACCCATATGCATAGGTTCCCAATTGTCACAAACCCGCAAGTTGATCATAGCAGATAGACACATGCAAGACATACATCAAGTGTTCTCAAAGACTCAATCCGATAAGATAACTCCAAAGGGGAAACTCAATTCATTAGAAGAAGGAGAGGGGGAAGAACATCATAAGATCCAACTATAGTAGCAAAGCCCATGGTATATCGAGATCAAGACATCTCAAGAACACGAGAGAGAGAGATCAAACACATAGCTACTGGTACATACCCTCAGCCCCGAGGGAGAACTACTCCCTCCTCGTCATGGAGATCGCCGGGAAGATGAAGATGGCCACCGGAGATGGATTCCCCCTCCGACAGGGTGCTAGAACGGGCTCTAGATTGGTTTTTGGTGGCTACAGAGGCTTGCGGCGGTGGAACTCCCGATCTAGGTTTCTTTCTGGAGGTTTCTGAATTTATAGGAATTTATGGCGGTGGAATTACGTCGGTTGGGCCCACGAGGAGGTCACAAGCCTACCCTGCGCCACCTAGGGGGTGGTGGGGGCGTCAGGGCTTGTGACTCCCTCGTGGCTCTTCTGGCCTTCTTCCAAAGCTTTGGGGGTCTCTTTTGGTCCAAAAAAAATCATCATAAAGTTTCATTCCATTTGGACTCCGTCTGAAAATGGGCCAAAAACACGGAAAAAACAGAAATTGGCACTTGGCACTGAGTTAATAGGTTAGTCCTGAAAAAGATATAAAATAGCATATTCATGCATATAAAACATCTAAAGTTGACAAGATAATAGCATGGAACCATCAAAAATTATAGATACGTTGGAGACGTATCACGCAGCACGAGAAGGAGTCTGGATGAAGGAGTTCATCACCGACCTAGGAGTGATTCCGAGTGTGTCGGGCCCGATGACACTCTTTTGTGACAACACTAGTGCTATTGCCATTGCCAAGGAGCCCAGGTTTCACATGAAGACCAAGCACATCAAGTGCCGCTTCGACTCCATTCGTGGATACATCTAGGATGGAGATATAGATAATTGTCTATTATTCATGCTATAATCGTATTAACCGGAAACCGTAATACATTTGTAAATATATGGATCACAGTGAGCCTCTAGTTGGCTAGCTCGTTGATCAATAGATGGTCATGGTTTCCTGATCATGGACATTGGATGTCATTGATAACGGGTCACATCACTAGGAGAATGATGTGATGGACAAGACCCAATCCTAAGCATAGCACTAGTTCGTATTATTCGTCTGCTAAATCATTTTCTAATGTCAAGTATCACTTCCTTAGACCATGAGATTGTGCAACTGCCGGATACCGTAGGAGTGCTTTGGGTGTATCAAACGTCACAACGTAACTAGGTGATTATAAAGGTGCACTTCTCGTATCTCCGAAAGTATCTGTTCGGTTGGTACGAATCGAGACTGGGATTTGTCACTCTGTGTGAAGGAGAGGTATCTCTGGGCCCACTCGGTAATGCGTCATCATACTGTGCTCAATGTGACAGAGGAGTTAGCCATGGGATGATGTATTATGGAACGAGTAAAGAGACTTGCCCCCTTCTGGCGCAGCCCCTCCTCCATCTTGGCGTTGCACCTCCTAGGGTTTCCCTAGGGGTGGCCGGCCCCCTTTCTCCCTCCCACCTATATATAGAGAGGGATTTGGAAGGGCTACACAGACAATTAGACCTCTCCAAGGTGTAGCCCTACCTGTCCCTCTTCTCCTTCTCCGCGGTGCTTGGCGAAAGCCCTGCCGGAGAACTGCATAGCTCCACCGTCACCACTCCGTCGTGCTGCCAGAGCTCTCCCTCAACCTCTCCTCTCTCCTTGCTGGATCAAGGCATAGGAGACATCACCGGCTGCACGTGTGTTGAACGTGGAGGCGCTGTTGTTTGGCGCTTAGATCGGAATCTTCCGCGATCTGAATCGCTACGAGTATGACTCCATCAACCGCTTTCTAGTAACGCTTCCGCTTAGCGATCTTCAAAGGAATGAAAATGCTCTACCCCTTTCTCTTTGTTAGTTTCTCCTAGATAGATCCTTGTGTGACGTATGAATTTTTGTTGAATTACTACTACGTCCCCCAACAGTGGTATCGCAACGAGGTTCTATGCGTAGATTCTATGCACGAGTAGAACACAAAAGTTGTGGGCGATGATTTTGTCAATTGCTTGCCGTTACTAGTCTTATTTTGATTCGGCGGCATCATGGGATGAAGAAGCTTGGACCGACTTTACACGTGACGTACTCTTACGCGAGACTGGTTCCACCGACCGACATGCACTTGTTGCATAAGGTGGCTAGCGGGTGTCTCTCTCTCCCACTTTATTGGATCGAATTCGATGAAGAGGGTTCTTATGAAGGGTAAATAGCATTGGCATATCAACGTTGTGGCTCTCACGTAGGTAATAAGCGTTCTTGCTAGAAACCCAAATCAGCCACATAAAACTTGCAACCACAATTAGAGGACGTCTAACTTGTTTTTGCACGGTATGCTATGTGATGTGTGATGACCCACAAGTATAGGGGATCAATTGTAGTCCTTTCGATAATTAAGAGTGTCGAACCCAACGAGGAGCAGAAGGCTCTGATAAACGGTTTTCAGCAATGTAATAACTGCAAGCACTGAAAGTAGCGGTAACAAGTGATGGTGTAGTGAGGTGAAACATAGCAAGCGAAAAGTAACAAGTAACAAGTGGTAGCAACGGTGCAGAAAGGTGGCCCAATCCCTTTTGTAGCAAGGGACAAGCCTGAACAAAGTCTTATAGGAGGAAAAATGCTCCCGAGGACACAAAGGAATTTCTGTCATGCTAGTTTCATCATGTTCATGTGATTCGCGTTCGTTACTTTGATAGTTTGATATGTGGGTGGACTAACGCTTGCGTACTGCTCTTACTTGGACAAGTGTCCCACTTATGATTAACCCCTCTTGCAAGCATCCGCAACTACGAAAGAAGAATTAAGACAACGTCTAACCATAGCATTCAACTAGTGGATCCAAATCAACCCCTTACGAATCAACGCATAGACTGGGGTTTAAGCTTCTGTGACTCTAGCAACCCATCATCTACTTACTACTCCCCAATGCCTTCCTCTAGGCCCAAAGATGGTGAAGTGTTATGTAGTCGACGTTCACATAGCACCACTAGAGGAAAAGACAACATACATCATATCAAAATACCGAACGAATATCAAATTCACATGACTATTATCAGCATGACTTATCCCATGTCCTCAGGAACAAAAGTAACTACTCACAAAGCATAATCATAATCATGATCAGAGGTGTAATGAATAACATCAAGGATCTGAACATAAACTCTTCCACCAAGTAATCCAACTAGCATCAACTACAAAGAGTAATCAACGCTACTAGCAACCTTACAAGTACCAATTGGAGCCGCGAGACGGAGATTTGTTACAAGAGATGAACTAGGGTTTGGAGAGGAGATGGTGCTGATGAAGATGTTGATGGAGATGAATCCCCTCCGACGAGAAGAGTGTTGGTGATGACGATGGCGACGGTTTCCCCCTCCGGGAGGGAAGTTTCCCCGGCAGGATCGTCCTGCCGGAGCCCTAGATTGGTTATGCTCAAGTTCCGCCTCGTGGCGGCGGAGAATCCATGAAAAAGCTCCACCCTGATTTTTTCTGGAAGGAAACCCTTCATATAGCAAAATAGGGGGGCTAGTGGGCCGCGAGGGTGCCTACAAGCCCTGTAGCCGCCGCTAGGGGGGTAGATGGCGGCTACCAGGCTTGTGGGCTCCTGGTAGCTCCCCTTTGGTACTTCTTTCGCCCAGTATTTTTTATATATTCCCAAAAAATTCCATTTTGAGTTTCAGGGCATTTGGAGTTGCGTAGAATAGAGGACTCAGACTTGCTCCTTTTCCAGTCCAGAATTCCAGCTGCCCGTATTCTCCCTCTAGAAACAAACCTTGCAAAATAAGAGAGAAAAGGCATAAGTATGGTACCGCAAAGTAATATAACAGTCCATAAAGCAATAAATATCAACATGAAAGCATGATGCAAAATGGACGTATCAACTCCCCCAAGCTTAGACCTCGCTTGTCCTCAAGCGAAAACCAAAATCCATAAACATGTCCACATGTTTAGGGATGGAGGTGTCGACAAAACATAATACAGACATGAGGGCATCATGATCACACATAGAACAACATTACATCATAAAGATTCTTATGGGAAAGTAACAATTCCTTCACAAAGCAAAGTATGAAACAAAAACCTTACCGGGAAGTAGCCAACAACAGTCCATAGTCATTGAAGCAATTGCAATTTAGCATAACATCAGAAAGAGTCAAATAAGAGCTTGTAATGCAAACCCACATACTCAATCATCTCTTTTGTTTTCCACAATTGTTACAATTCACGTGGTACTCATGGTATCAAAGTTTCAGCTGGACACAGAGAAAGATAGGGGCTTATAGTTTTGCCTCCCAACCATTTACCTCAAGGGTAAAGTCAACAATAATAAAGCATAAGTACTCATCTCCAAGTTGATATATGAATATAGATCTTTCCCTAGCATGTGACGGTAGCCAAGACAAAGGCGAAATAAGGAATTGGTGAAGATCACCATGACTCTTCCAAGGGAAAAAAGTAGAGGTACAAGATAGGCCCACTACAAGAAATATGCCCGTTTATGACAAAAATATATTGACTGTGCTCAATTGGTCATAGATCTATGACCAAAAAATCTCAAATGGTCATGCGGTATCCAAGGGAGTCCAAACTGTTCACCCTTGTGACCATTTCTGTCAAAAAGGTCAAAGTATTATCTATTTCAATAGGTCATAAAGCATATAACACTATCCATGGCCTTATTTTGGGTCCATCTTGACCAAATTAATAAGGTCATAGGCTTGAATAAGGGTGATTGGACAAACAACTCTGTAATTTCACATATGTCATGCATGCGTGCAGTAATGTTGTCTATGTGTCGCAGATACTTGTCAAATCAACCTATCCGTGGGGTGAAGAGGGTATATGAGGAATACAATTGTCTTTGGAAGGATCAAGATATGACACTGTGGCCAACCGACATGCGGGATGTGCTAGCATGTAGGGCTCACCCACGATAAAGCCTTGGAGGTAGCGCCTCCCCACTCGAGAGATCAGCGTCAATTTTGGTCTTTTCCAATTCTTCTTCCCGTGGACAACACAAATCTAGGGCGCACAATGAGCTTTTGAGGTTACGAGAGATTAAAGAGCGATAAAAAAATCGAGGTCAAACTCCGGCCGCCACTCAATCAACATACTCCAACTGCCGCTACCTTCCCTCGCCACGGTAATCTCAAATATGCCCCGTGTGCACCCGCCACTCTCAATTTGCTTCTTTGACGTGCGTTTCACACCTGTGGCTGTTTGTTTGGGACACATGCCATGGTCTCATTAAAAAAGACTATTATTAATGATGAAATTATTGGAAGGCATCATAGATTAGTCAAAATATGTGAACGTTCATAATTTCAATCACAACGAAGTGCTCTCATAGGAAACTGAAATAGGGCCACGGACAGCTACCCACGGGCAAAAAAAATGAAGTCCAAAACTAGCTGAAGCAATGCGCGCGGAGAAGGAAAATTTGGAGTAAGTTACGCGGGGAGACCAAATTTTTAGTGCCAGCCCATAATTCGAAAAGCCCACACCCGGGCGCCTCTATCCCGAAACCCTAGCAAGTTAGTGCAGCACCGCAGCCGCCTCCATCTCTCCCGATCATTCCCCACCCCGTCGAAACCCAATCCACATGTTCCAGCCGCCATCGTCCCCACTTCGGATCCAGAAGGCAGGCCATGGCGGCGGCTAGATGCGTGTCGGGACAGGATCTGCATGAGCAGTTTGCGGTCGGAGGGCCTGGTCAGCTGGCAATGGATGTCGGCGACGGAGGTCTCCTCTCCACGGATCTTTGATGGAGCGGGTGCTTATTTTCCTCTCCATGGATCAAGGTGCCTCCTCACTCCCATCCCTCCTCTCCCTACGATTCATTTCATTCTCCTCACGCCCTGTTCCTCTTTTTTATGTTCGTGCTGCAGGCATATCCACTGGATCCATGCGCTCAGTGATTCCTGAGGAGAAGGCGGCCATGGCGGAGGAAGACCGGCGGAACAGGCGCGGGCTCGTCCGGCGGGAGGCGGAGGAAGACCTCCTCCAGGAGCTCATCCGGCAGCGACGGTGCCGTCGTCGATGGCCGCGGCGGCGGCGGCATGGAGGCTAGGGTTTCTGGTGGGGTGGGGGATAAACACAAGAAATTGTTGCAGACAGAATAGGCAAAGTTTTTAAAATTTGAGACGCGTGAATCAGAATAGAAAAAAAATCATTTAGAGGGACCATCTGTCTAATTCACCAAACATCCATCCTTCTAATTGTGAGTTAGTAAGACAATTAAGAACAAATAAAAACTTCAAGGGGGTGGTTAGAATCTGAAAATGAGGAAGGCAATCAACCTGTGTAAATACCAATGGTCCTTCTGATATGTGACATCTTGGACGTGTTACTTTTTTCTGATTCTAGAAATTGATGGTTCTGTTGTCATGTTAGAATAGAGTTAGTTTTGCATTTATGCTCCTCATTTTGTCAATCGTTTTTTGGCTTTTGTCTATTACTTGCTCGAGAATTTAAAGGTTACCAATCACCCTTAACTTTGCAGAAATGTTAGCGATTTATAAGTATGTTGGCTGTTAACACTATTCAGCCAAGAGACACTGAGTGCTTCTGCCCAACAGCCGCAAACATGGTGGAAGATTGGCGTTGTCACTTTCCTTTTGGTATTAGTGATCTATCTTAAGGTTTGCGACAAGGACAATGGACGCGTAGTGGCCGCTGCTCTCTACGGCCATCCCAACAAACATACTACAGACGTGGAAGGTTAGAATCTAAAGTTCATTTTTTCTCTTCCCAAAATTTATAAATTCTGAATTAAATGTGAGTGTGATCTCACAAAAACTTCATGTACTTTCGTGAGAGGTCAGGATATCTACACAGCTGACTGGTTAGAAAACGTGGCTAGAAGAATCAAATGTTAGTGATTTTATATGTGCCTGTTACTTAGATTTTGCACGATCTCATAAAAGATTCATGTACTTCATTGAGATGTCAAGATATCTTGCCAGCTGACTGGTTAGAAAACGTGGCTCCGATTTTGTACTGCGGTCACTTAGCCTGCTATAACATGGAAAAGCCTCACTCCTCTTCCAAGGAGTGGTGTCTGTCCTTCTGTTATGTTGCTACGGTGATGGTAATACCGAAAAAGGGTTTCTCCCTGCTTTATATTATAAAGCAACTGTCACTATGGTGCTGGTAATATGTCCTAAAATAAATTAGCGGGGTTGTTCTATTAGACACCTGTCCTTTCTGCAGTTTGAAATTTACTGGCTTCCTATCTTTTGATCTTGAAGTACGCTCTCTGAATCAATAATTTTGATTTGCATGCCACATCAACGGGACTAATACAGCTCACAATATTGATTTCATGTAATTCTCACGTGGAAATTACACATGCTGGGAGCATACACGTACACTATCGTTCTTTGATGCACTAACTTTAGTGAATGAAGTCATCGTGTTACATTAGGCATGTCTTTCACACTTAGCTATTCAAGTTTTGTCCAAATTTTATTTCAAATAGTTGTTCAAATCTTTTGTGCATCTGAGTTAATATGCCCATTATCTTCGAGGTTGTCCTATATTATTATTCAGTTTTTGTCTCACATATGTCAGTTTTTTGTACTATCAATTGTGTAGAATGGCTAATGACTATTTGCAAGCCTCTTATATAGGGGCAAATCAGGAAACTAAATTTTATTTATCTATTTTTTGGGAGGGCTTCTGTGATTTTTGAGGTGTCGACGTGTCTAACCCCGTCATACTATTTGTTTCTGTAATGTTTGTGCAGGGAGAGACTGCTATGTATGCTAACTACAACTCCAATCCGAGGTATGCTAACTACAACTCCAATCCGAGGTAATGCAGGGAGAGACTTGCTGCTACTACTATGGTTTGCCGGTAATTAGGAGTATTTGTATTGTTCAGTGCCAAAATGTAAGTAGGAGTATTTGTATTATTCAGTAGTAGTATCCAGTGTGAAGAAATTGTACTCAGTGTTTGTCTACTACTATGGTTTGCTGGTAATTAAAGATCTATCTAGGTACTTTCTGCGTGGGTCATGCATGCTCTGTACTTACTTTGTTAGTATTACCAAATCCATTATTCATAACAGCCCCCTCGTAGGCAACTTATGCCTTTTTTGTATTACTACACACTCATTTACACATGTTTGATGTTTCCATCCAGTGAACCGAAAGAGCACACAAGAAAAAGCGCTCGCCCAATCAAACCACACAAGTCTATATTGTAGGTTTCTCTCGTGATGATGCCAGCGCCTCTACCGTGTCCACCAATATTTCAATCGCATGTGTAGGAGGAGAATATTTGACGCGCCATCGACACTGACTCTAGCGCCCATGGATCCGGCTACCAGCTCATCTGAGGCAATCCCCAAGGCTTCGTAATTTAATTTAGTATGATTGATAACGTAAGGATGTTTCTCTCTTTGTAGTATTTAGAATAGTTGTCAACTAGCTATCACTATCTTTGTTCGCTCTATTAGTTTTATTTCTACACTGATTGGCAACTTAGTCCCCCCTAGCACAGTATGTGAAATAGATCAAGCAATGTTTCAGACTTGTCAGAAAAGAAATTATGGTAGTAAAATTTGAGCATATCACTGATTACATTTTGTTTTCTGTTTCATATGTTGGCATCCATGTAATATTTCCGCAACATTCAGACTGGATTGTAGGGGAGAACAAACTTGTCACATTCCCACTGATTATGTTATGTTGTATCTAAATGCGGTCTAGATTGTAAAAACTTACGTGAATATATCTAAATGGTTGAGATGATGTTATAGAATTTAAACGTTTTTACTAACCTTGGGAGACAGGAAATGTTATTTGTTATTTGTCAAAAAAATAAATTAGATGACTTGATTTTTTCCCCCTCAATAAATTAGATGACTTGATTATTTTATCCGCTGCGGCCGCCGCAGCTTCCACTTGTTATTACTGTTTGAATTGTTACTAGAGACGCAAAACATAATTTGGCCCACATGTTTCTTTATGCTCTGAATGTTTAGCAGTTTTGAACCTTTAGTTAAGCCACTTCTTTGATATTAAGTGTATTGCATGATCACTTGTACTTGCTGATTTTAAGCATCTTCTTCACTGAAAGAAAATACTAGTAGCCCCTTGATTTCTTTCCTTTTACAGTTTGAAAATTAGGATTACATTCAAATTTTAAACTGATTCAATATGGGTAAACAATGAGCATACCTTATCACGTGGGTCAGGTTAATTAGTTTGTTTGTGTATAGTTACCAGAGATATGTTTTTGGTAGGATGTGAATGTGTAGCAGTTTGGAACCTTCAAGCTACTATTTTGGGGTTAAGCAGATGTCATGTATCAGTTTAGTGCTACTTTGGTGTCAATCTTTGGTTAGACATGGCATGCTCTATCCAGTATTTGTTGGTTGTAAGGATTAGCTTCGCTCAGGTTTGGAATGCCTGATATTAGATGTCACGTGGTTGCAAAAATATCTTTGTCCGAGCTTTCTATGAAGATATTGCTCTACTTATTTGATTTACACACTACTTCTCTAGCATCCTAGATAATCCTAGATGTTCAGTAAACTAACAGTGTTTTCTCTCTTCTATGAGATGCACTTCCTTGCATAATTCTAGAAAGCACAGGAGGAGAAGCTATTCTTCCTCAGAATGTGATTGTGAATTAGAGAGCGACAGTGATCGTAAACACAGGAAGAGGAAGGACCGCAGAAGGCACAGAAACATGGCCACTCTGACTCTGATGGTGCCAGGAGGTGCAAGCATAGGTCAAAGAGGAGGTATTTAGACTCTAGTGATGAGAGTGATAGCGATAACTACGATAGTGAATCTGAAGAAAATATACATTGTATTGTATATGCTACTGAAATAAAATATACATTTTATTTGCAATCAATCAATGACTATGCACTATGATGTATTGTATTTGATGTGATATCCTACTGAAATAAAATATACATTTTATTTGTAACCTTTTATTCTGTTTTACTTATTTTTAATGGGCCTATCCTGAGATATGCGTGCTTCTAGCAAAAAAAATTCTTCAACCCAAACAAATCAGACATTTTCAATAGTAAAATAGGTATTGGGCCAGGCCCATGTAGCTAGATTGGTGGAGAGGGATGTGAAATTTATGATGATTCGATTTGGTGACTAGCAATGCCACCAATGGGTAATGACCAAACCAAAATTTTGGTCTATAGAGACCCGCGACCAAATTTTAGAAAAGATCATGTTTGTTCATTCTTGACGGCCAACTGTTGACATTGTAAACTTGGTCAAAAAAGTCAATAAACGACAACAATGACGAATCAGTGACCAATATAGGGAGTCATAATTGACCTTATTTCTTGTAGTGGCCCTTCGCAGAGGGAAGCAGAGGTTGGCATGCGCTTTTGAGGTTTGGATGTGTGTCCTCTTAGTGCGGAGGAACGTCACTTTATATTGCCTCCTGTGATAAAGAACTTTATTATGCAGTCTGTCGCTTTTATGTCTTCCTCATCAAAGGTTCGTATAAATCTTATTTTCCACATACTAATAGATCACACATATTAGAGAGCAATTTTTATTGCTTGCACCGATGACAACTTACTTGAGGGATCTTATTCAATCCATAGGCAGGTATGGTGGACTCTCATGGCAAAACTGGGTTGAAGGTTTATGGATGCACAAGTAGTATCTCAACTTGGTGCGTGAGTTTTGGCTAATATGAGGTGGAAGCAATCGTCACATGCTAAAGGATCTCTAATCATATAACATTGTTTGGAACCAAGCAAACACAATTCATTATGTTGTCTTCCTTGTTCAACATCCACTTCGAAGCATGTAATAGTTTGGTGAGTGCTCTAAATTGTAGAAAGTGTCTAAGATGACATATTTATATGTGAACCTCTCTTTCCTTATTACTTCTTATTAATTGCAACAATGACTGAGGTCTACGTTGGTGTATTCTCAACAAGCTTCAATCATCATACTTGTCATAAGTGAAGCTATCACTTTCCATAAGATCATCTCATGATCTTTCATGCTATCGTTCTTTCATACTTTTGATCACAGCACAAAGCAAAGCCCTTGACTAAGATACTCTTTATTATATAGCTGGCAAGCTCAAATACATCGGGGAGAGACACAAGGCAAAAGACTCAAACTAAACACTAAAAACTTATTCCACTAAGAGAAGAAATAAAAACTGAAAAGGAAAGAACTAAAACAAAGGTAAAAGCAAAAGATATAAAGGTGATACGATACCAGGGCAACTCCCCCAAGCTTGGCAAAAGCAAAGGGGATTTCCCATACCAATGCTTAGTTGTCTTTATTTGGTGGTGATGGTGGTGGAGTTGTTGGAGCAGTCTTGAGCTTGTCTAATTTCCACTTGAGCATAAAGTTCTACTTCCTCAGATCACCATTTTCCTCCTCAAGCTTCAACACTCTATGGCAAAGTTCCTGCTTACTCTCCTGCAAGAAACAAGAAGGGATAAACAAGGTCATAGGCTTCTTCCTTTGGTCAGGGAGGTTTGACTTCTTGAACTCCACATGAGTGCGTCCAGGTTGAGGTAGAGGACCCTCCTCTTCGTCGAAACTCATTTGTTCCTTCCCCTTGGGATCATAGTCCTCTTCCTCGTCAGTGGTCCAGCCATATGGTTACAAGTCCCCATAGACCTTGGGGTTATCTAGGTAATCAACCACATAGCTCTCCCCCTCTGAATCTTGAGAAGACATCTTGACCTAGATCTGCGGCAGAAAACAGGCTCGAAACGAAAACAGAGGAGAACTGCGTAATACGGAGATCAAAACCCTCGGGCGTATATGTAATGATTTTTTGTAGACCAGAAGGAGTGCTCCGCAACAAAACGGAGTCCGGGAGGCACATGAGGTGCCCACAAGCCCTGTAGCCGCCGCCAGGGGGTAGGTGGCGGCTACCAAGCTTGTGGCCGCCTCGTGCGCTCTCTCGACTGCTTTTTATTTTTCTTATTTTCCAAAAATTCCAAAATGGAGGAAATTTCCTATTGGATAAGTTTCGGAGTCCAATTACTTACTGAAACACATACCTCTTCGTTTTCAGGGTCTGAAACAGGCTGATAAACATCCCTTATGTACTCCTCTGGAGTTATGATATTGATGATATTGGTCTCAACATTTATGGGAGTACCATAGATATAATGCTTGATTCTTTGCCCATTTACCACTCTAGGAAAATTTCCTTCCGTGTTGTTGATCTTGATGGTACCGGAACGATATACTTCCTCGACAATGTAAGGACCTTCCCATTTAGAGAGAAGCTTGCCTGCGTAGAATCTTAAGCGAGAATTGTATATCAGGACATAATCACCTACATTGAACTCTCGTTTTTGTATTCTTCTATCGTGCCATCTCTTAACCTTTTCCTTGAACAACTTGGCATTCTCATATGCCTGGGCCCTCCATTCATCTAATGAGCTGATATCAAACAACCGCTTCTCACCGGCAAGTTTGAAATCGAAGTTGAGCTCTTTGATTGCCCAATAAGCTTTGTGTTCCAGCTCAAGAGGTAAATGACACGCCTTACCGTAAACCATTTTATACGGCAACATGTCCATGGGATTCTTATAAGCAGTCCTATAAGCCCATAGTGCATCGTCAAGTTTGCTAGACCAATTCTTTCGAGATCTATTGACAGTCTTTTGTAAGATCAATTTGATCTCCCTATTGCTCAACTCCACCTGACCACTAGACTGAGGATGATAAGGAGATGCAACTCTATGGTTGACATCATACTTATCAAGCATCTTGCGGAAAACACCATGAATGAAGTGCGAACCGCCATCAGTCATCAAATATCTAGGGACTCCAAATCTTGGGAAAATGACTTCTTTCAGCATCTTAATAGAGGTGTGATGATCAGCATTTCCAGTGGGGATAGCTTCTACCGACTTAGTGACATAATCAACAGCGACTAAGATGTGAGTATACCCACTGGAACTCGGGAAGGGTTTGATGTCTACCACGCAACCTTCTCCTTGTAGACGTTGTTGGGCCTCCAAGCGCAGAGGTTTGTAGGACAGTAGCAATTTTCCCTCAAGTGAGGGACCTAAGGTTTATCAATCCGCAGGAGGCGTAGGATGAACATGGTCTCTCTCAATCAACCCTGCAACCAAATAACAAAGAGTCTCTTGTGTCCCCAATACACCCAATACAATGGTAAGTTGTATAGGTGCACTAGTTCGGCGAAGAGATGATGATACAAGTGCAATATGGATGGTAGATATAGGTTTTTGTAATCTGAAATTAGAAAAACAGCAAGGTAACTGAAAGGATCGATATGGTTGACTAGAGGGGGGGGTTGAATAGACAACGACCACTTTTTAATTAATCTTAGCAAGTTAAGGTAAACAACATATGGGTTCGCAAATAATACGACAATGAGGTGAACCCTAATGAAGCTAATAACGAGAGCTATTAAGACAAGTAAGATATAGTCACAAACATAAGCATACACAAAGTAAAGGATAGAGATAACCACAAGTGGAACCGATGGAGATGAGGATGTGTTAGCGAAGTTCCTTCCCTTTGACAGGAAGTACGTCTCCGTTGGAGCGGTGTGGAGGCACAATGCTCCCCAATAAGCCACTAAGGCCACCGTATTCTCCTGACGCCCTCGCACGATGCAAGGTACCGTGATTCCACTATAGGTGTCCTTGAAGGCGGCGACCGAACCTTTACAAACAAGGTTGGGGAAACTCCACACAAAGCTTGGAGGCTCCCAACTAGACCACGAAGCTTCACCACAGTGGAATATGGCTTCGAGGTGACCTCAACCGTCTAGGATGCTCAAACACCCAAGAGTAACAAGATCCGCAAGGGATTGGTGGGGAATCAACTTTTCTCTTGGTGGAAGTGTGGATCTAGGCCTTCTCAACCAATCCCTAAAGAATCAACAAGTTTGATTGCCTAGGGAGAGAGATCGGGCACTTTTGAGCTTAGGGAGCAACAATGGAGCTTGAGAGGGTGAGACATAAGGTTCCACACCTAGAAGAACCCTTTATATAGTGGGAGGAAAAATCCAACCGTTTTCCCACTCTCTGCCCGAGCTCCAGCGGTACTACCGCTGGCTGCAGCGGTACTACCGCTGGCACTCCAGCGGTCCTACCGCTGACCAGGGGCGGTACTACCGCCAACTAGCGGTACTACCGCTGGCACTCCAGCGGTACTACCGCTGGGCCCCTGGTAGTGCAAAGGCACTACCACCGCCAAGAAAGTCTTCGCAAAAAGGTCCGTCCACGAACAACCACTAGGCAGGCGGTACTAAGCTCCTGGAGCGGTACTACCGCTGACCAGGGGCGATACTACCGCCAGCCAGCGGTACTACCGCTGGCTGCAGCGGTACTACCCCTAGCATTCCAGCGGTACTACCGCCAGGGCCAGCGGTACTACCGATGGGGACCATTTTGCAAGGACGAAAGAAACACAGTGGCGGGGGCCGCTCCAAAGATGAAGGTAAGGGAGAATATGTGAAGTGTGCGCGTGCAAAGATAGATTCCACCCAAACCTTTCCACTATGGTTCCCCTCTTAATAGTACGGCTTTCCTATGACTCAAATAAAGAGAATCGTTGAGAGCGTCGTGCTTCCGTTCCATGAATGAGGAGGCGAGTCGTCTTGTGCCGTTGACGTGTGTCATCTGAAACCTTAACACACACGGCTAGTCCTTTACTGTACTGTCATCAATCACCAAAATTACTTAGGCATAAGCTATGCCCCAACAGTAACAAGTGGTAAAAGTGAGCACGAACGGTATTGAAATGCATAGAAACAAGGCCTAGGGTTCATACTTTCACTAGTGAAGTTCTGTCAACAATGATAACATAATTGGATCATATAACTAGCCATCAACATGCAACAAAGAGTCACTCCAAAGTCACTAATAGCGGGGAACAAACAAAGAGATTATTGTCGGGTACGAAACCACCACAAAGTTATTCTTTCTGATCGATCTATTCAAGAGTCCGTAGTAAAATAACACGAAGCTATTCTTTTCGTTCGATCCATCATAGAGTTCGTACTAGAATAACACCTTAAGATACATATCAACCAAGACCCTAATGTCACCTAGATACTCCATTGTCACCTCAAGTATCCATGGGTATGATTATACGATATGCATCACACAATCTCAGAATCGTCTATTCAACCAACACATAGAACTTCAAAGAGTGCCCCAAAGTTTCTACTAGAGAGTCAAAACGTGTGCCAACCCCTTGATCTGCAATCTCTGGTGTTAGCTAGACGAATGCTTATGACAACAATCCTTCCCTTGCAACGGCATCAGAAGAATGCTGCTAGCACTCCCCGGCAACGGAACTAGAAGAATGTTGTTGATGGCCCACCAACGCGTGGGTTCGCAGCAGTTTTCGAGGGTAGAGTATTCAACCCAAATTTGTTGGTTCGCACGACGGGAGGTGAGAGAATACTCTCAAGTATTAGCAGATGAATTTGTCAGATTCAACCACACCTGAAAGATTAGTATCTGCAAGCAAAGTAGTAACAGCAAAGTAGCGAGTAACGACAGTGGCAAGGAATAGCAGTAGTGACAACAGTAGCAAGTAGCAACAGTAGCAAGCGACAGTAGTAGCAACAGTAGCAGCAGGAGAGCAAAACAAGTAACATCAGTAGCAACAGTAGTAGTAGCAGAGCAAGACAAGTAACAACAGTAGAAACAGTAGTAGCAGCAGCAGCAGAGCAAGACAAATAACAGCAGCAATAGGACAAAGTCATAGGCAATGTGTCGATGATTTTTTTAGATGATATTCATCATGCAACAGCTATAACACGGAGAGATATGTGGCTAGCTCCCGTTCGTCAATGTGATTTAGGCATGCATTCCCTGTGACGTCATACGTGCTTAGGGAAAAGAACTTGCTTGACATCTATTGTCCATCCCTCCCGTGGCAGCGGGGTCCAAAAGGAAACTAAGGGATATTAAGGTTCTCCTTTTAGTAAAGAACCGGACCAATGCATTAGCACTTGGTGAACACATGAACTCCTCAAACTATGGTCATCCCCGGGAGTGGTTCCGGTTATTGTCACTCCGGAGTTGACGGATCATGACACATAGTAGGTAACAACTTGCAAGATCGGATCTAAAACACACATATATTGGTGACAACATAATAATTTCATATCTGAAATCATGGCACTCCGGCCCTAGTGACAAGCATTAAGCATGGAAAAGTAGTAGCAACATCAAATCTCAGAACATAGTGGATACTAGGGATCAATCCCCATCAAAACTAACTCGATTACATGATAGATCTCATCCTACTCATCACCGCCCAACGAGACTACGAATAGATTACTCACGAACGACGAAGAGCTTCATGGAATTGGAGAGGGAAGAAGGTTGATGATGACGATGGCGACGACTTCCCCTCTCCGGAGCCCAAGATGGACTCCAGATCTGCCCTCCAAATGAAGAACAGGTGGTGGCGGCGCCTCCGTATTGAAAACGCGACAAAAACTTCTCTTTTTATTTTTCCTGGGACGAAAGGCAACTTATAGAGCTGGAGTTGGGGGCAGCAGGTGCCTGTGGGTCCCACAAGCCTGTCCACAGCCACTAGGGGGGTGGTGGCAGAGCAGGGGCTTGTGGCCCACTGGCCCACCCCTTGAGGTGGAACTTGGCGCAAATATTTTTGATATTTTCCAAAACTGCTCCCCGTAAATTTTCAGGACGTTTGGAGAACTTTGATTTATGCACAAAAATAACACCAAGGCAATTGTGCTGAAAACAGCGCCAATCCATGTTATTTCCAAATTAGAGTCCAAAACAAGGGCAAAAGAGTTTGGAAAAGTAGATACGATGGAGACGTATCACCCCTGTGCATAGGTTCCCTATGTCACGAACCCGCAAGTTGATCACCAAAACATACATCAAGTACTCACATGAATCCACGTGTGCGAACCCATATGCATAGGTTGCCAATTGTCACAAACCCGCAAGTTGATGACAGCAGATAGACATGTGCAAGACATACATCAAGTGTTCTCAAAGACTCAATCCGATAAGATAACTCCAAAGGGGAAACTCAATTCATTACAAAAAGGAGAGGGGGAAGAACATCATAAGATCCAACTATAGTAGGAAAGCCCATGGAACATCGAGATCAAGACATCTCAAGAACACGAGAGAGAGAGATCAAACACATAGCTACTGGTACATACCCTCAACCCCGAGGGAGAACTACTCCCTCCTCATCATGGAGATCGCCGGGATGATGAAGATGGCCACCGGAGATGGATTCCCCCTCCAGCAGGGTGCCAGAGCGGGCTCCAGATTGGTTTTTGGTGGCTACAAAGGCTTGCGGTGGCGGAACTCCCGATCTAGGTTTCTTTTTGGGGGCTTCTGAATTTATAGGAATTCATGGCGGTGGAATTACGTCAGTTGGGCCCACGAGGAGGTCACAAGGCTGGTCGCCACCACCGGGGGGGGGATGGTGGTGGCGGCGTCAGGGCTTGTGACTCCCTCGTGGCTCTTCTGGCCTTCTTCCAGAGCTTCGGGGGTCTCTTTTGGTCCAAAAAAATCATCGTAAAGTTTCATTCCATTTGGACTCCGTCTGAAAATGGGCCAAAAACACGGAAAAAACAGAAACTGGCACTTGGCAGTGAGTTAATAGGTTAGTTCCAAGAAAGATATAAAATAGAATATTCATGCATATAAAACATCCGTAGTTGACAAGATAATAGCATGGAACCATCAAAAATTATAGATACGTTGGACACGTATCAGGGTCCCATATAATCAAAGCCTCAGTCGTCAAATTGTTCAATGACAAGTGAATAGTTCATAGGCATTTCCTAACGTTTACTGATGTTCCCTATCCTTTGGCATTCGTCACAAGATAAGACAAACTTACGGGCATCCTTAAAGAGAGTGGGCCAACAGAAACCTGATTGCAATACCTTATGAGCAGTTCTATCTCCAGCATGGTGTCCTCCGTAGGCTTCGGAATGACACTTCTGCAGGATCTGTCCCTGTTCATGTTCAGGCACACAACGTCTAATAACACCATCTACTCCTTCCTTATAAAGGTGAGGATCATCCCAAAAGTAGTGTCTCAAATCAAAGAAGAATTTCTTCCTTTGCTAATAGGTGACACTGGGTGGTATGTATTTGGCTACGATATAGTTTGCGTAATCAGCATACCACGGTGCACTATGCGAAGCGCACATGACATTTAATTGCTCATCAGGGAAGCTGTCATCAATAGGTCGTGGGTCATCAAGGACATTCTCTAGCCTGGACAAGTTATCTGCTACAGGGTTATCAACACCCTTTCGGTCAACGACATGCAAATCAAATTCCTATAGCAGGAGAACCCATCTGATCAGCCTAGGCTTAGCGTCCTTCTTCTTCATAAGGTACCTAATAGCAGCATGATCAGAGTGAATAGTGACTTTGGAGTCAACTATATAAGATCGGAACTTTTCACATGCAAACACGACTGCTAAAAACTCCTTTTCCGTAGTGGCATAGTTTCTTTGGGCACTGTCTAGAGTTTTACTAGCGTAGTGAATGACATTCAACTTCTTGTCAACTCTTTGTCCTAAAACAGCACCAACAACATAATCAATAGCGTCACACATGATCTCAAAAGGCAAGTTCCAATCAGGTGGTTGAACAATAGGTGCGGTTATCAAGTCCTTCTTAAGTATTTCAAAAGCTTCCTCACAATCCTCATCAAAAACAAAAGGAACATCCTTCTACAAGAGGTTGGTAAGAGGCCTAGAAATCTTAGAGAAGTCTTTAATGAACCTTCTATAGAAACCAGCATGACCTAGAAAACTTCGTATACCTCTGATATCTGTGGGGCAAGGCATTTTCTCAATTGCATCAACCTTAGCCTTCTCAACTTCAATGCCTCTTTCAAAGATTTTATGTCCTAAGACGATGCCTTCATTAACCATAAAGTGGCACTTCTCCCAATTCAAGACAGGATTGGTGTCTTTACATCTCTGTAAGACTCGATCAAGGTTGCTGAGGCAATCATCAAAGGAAGACCCTTAAACGGAGAAGTCATCCATGAAAACCTCGACAATATTTTCACAAAAGTCAGAGAATATAGCCATCTAACATCTTTGAAAGGTGGCACGTGCATTGCATAAGACAAAAGGCATACGTCTATAAGCAAAGGTACCGAAGGGGCAGGTGAAGGTGGTTTTCTCCTGGTCAGATTGTGCAACAGGTATTTGCGAGAAACCTGAATAACCATCTAGAAAGCAGAAGTGTGTGTGTTTAGACAGCCTTTCTAGCATCTGGTCGATAAACGACAAAGGATAATGGTCTTTCCTGGTTGCGTTGTTCAGTTTCTGGAAGTTTATCACCATCCTATAGCCAGTAATAATCCCCTATGGGATTAGTTCATTCTTATCATTAGGAACGACGGTGATACCTCCCTTCTTAGGTACACAATGTAGTGGACTTACCGAATCACTATGAGCAACAGGATAAATGATTCCTGCTTCCAGAAGCTTTAATATTTCTTTTCTCACGGCCTCTTTCATCCTAGGATTTATTCTCCTTTGATGATCAGCAACTGGCTTAGAATCAGGATCGGTTTTAATCTTGTGCTGACATAGAGTGGGACTAATACCCTTAAGATCATCAAGAGTATATCCAATAGCAGCACGGTGCTTCCTCAAAGTTTTTAATAACTTCTTCTCTTCGTGATTCGAGAGGTGAGCACTAATAATAACAGGATATATCTCCTTCTCATCAAGATAGGCATACTTAAGAGTATCAGGCAACTCTTTAAGATCGAACACAGGATCACCCTTCGGTGGGGGAGGATCCCCAAGCAGTTCAACCGGCAGATTATTCTTGAGAATAGGATATTGTTCTAAAACAATTTTATCTATCTCATCACTTTCATCCATATGCATATCATTTTCATGGTCAAGCAGATATTTCTCTAAAGGATCCGTAGGAGGTACGGGAATAGAGGCAAGAGCAATGTTTTCATCCCTACTAGACGACTCCTTCTCATGGGGTTGTATTCCAAACTTGGAGAAGTTAAATTCATGAGACACACCCTCGAAACAGACAGTGATAGTCAGCTTAATGCAATCAATATGAGCATTGACAGTGTTGAGAAAGGGTCTAAGAAATATGATGGGACAAAAGCTATCTTGTGCAATAGCAAGGACGAGGAAATCAGTAGGATACCTCGTCTTACCACACAGGACTTCTACGTCTCTCACAATTCCCAGAGGGCAGATTGTGTCTCTATTAGCTAGCATAATAGTGACATCAATGGGTTCTAACTCAGCAGGTGTAATCTCATCTTTGATTTCATCGTACATGGATCTAGGTATTGCACTAACACTAGCGCCCATATCACATAAACCATGATAACAGTGATCTCCTATCTTGGCAGAAACAACGGGCAGGCCAACTACAGGTCCGTATTTGTCTTTCGCGTGAGGTTTAGCAATTCTAGCAGAGTCCTCACATAATTTGATAACATGCCCGTCTATATCTTCGGCTAAGAGATCTTTGATAATAGCAACACTAGGTTCAACTCTAATTTCCTCAAGGGGTGCAAGTGGTCTAATGTAACCCCGATGTATCACAGTTGGAGCTTTAGAATAATCCTTTTTCCTAGCACGGTATGGTGGTTTCTCAGCGTAGGCACAAGGAACAATAGGATCACTAAAAGCAATGCCTTTCTCTTCAACTAGATTGGGTTTAACTATGTTGATTTCTATAGGAGGATGATACTTAAACCACTTCTCTTTGGGAAGATCAACATGAGCAGCAAAAGATTCACATAGAGAAGCTACTATCTCAGAGTCAAGTCCATACTTAGCGCTAAAATCTCAAGAAGTGTTTGTTTCAACAAAAGATTTAACGCAATCAAATTGGAAATTCATACCTGACTCCTTACCTTCTTCAAGCTCCCAATCTTCAGAGTTACATTTGATTCTTTCCAATAAATTCCACTTGTGGTCAATATCCTTCTTCATAAAAGAACCGGTACAAGAAGTATCGAGCATGGTACGATCTTCGTGAAAAAACCGAGCATAAAAGTTTTGAGTGATAATTTCTCTCGAGAGCTCATGATTGGGGCATGAATATAGCATTGATTTAAGCCTCCCCCAAGCTTGAGCTATGCTTTCCCTGTCACGAGGCCAAAAATTATAAATATAATTCCGATCATGATGTACTAAATGCATAGGATAAAACTTTTGATGAAATTCCAATTTCAACCGATTGTAGTCCCATGATCCAGTATCATCACATAGCCTATACCATGTCAACGCCTTATCCTTCAAAGATAAAGGAAAGACTTTCTTCTTTACCTCATCCTCGGGCAAACCTGCAAGATTCAATAAACCACAAATTTCATCTACATAGATTAGATGCAAGTCTGGATGTGATGATCCATCTCCTGTAAAAGGATTAGCCAGCAATTTCTCAAGCATACCTGAAGGAATTTCATAAAAGATATTTTCAGTAGGTACCTCAGGTTGAGGAGCAACTCCTCGTGCTTCTGTTCGTGGTGAAGATACCCCAAACAAACTCCTCAAAGGATTAGTTTCCATAGTGACAAGTGACAATAAATTTCAGCATAGTGTATAAATGTTTCCTTACCAAATTCCACTTTCCAAAGGCGCTTCACTCCCCGGCAACGGCGCTAGAAAAGAGTCTTGATGACCCACAAGTATAGGGGATCAATCATAGTCCTTTAAATAAGTAAGATTGTCGAACCAAACGAGGAGCAAAAGGCTTTGATAAACGGTTTTTAGCAAGGTAATAACTGCAAGCATTGAAAGTAGCGGTAACAAGTGATGGTGTAGTGAGGTGAAACGTAGCAAGTGAATAGTAACAAGTAACGAGTGGTAGAAACGGTGCAGTAGAGTGGCCCAATCCCTTTTGTAGAAAGGGACAAGCCTGAACAAAGTCTTATGGGGGGGAACGCTCCCGAGGACACACGGGAATTTCTGTCATGCTAGTTTCATCATGTTCATGTGATTCACGTTCGTTACTTTGATAGTTTGATATGTGGGTGGACCGGCGCTTGGGTGCTTCCCTTAATTGGACAAGCATCCCACTTATGATTAACCCCTCTTGCAAGCATCCGCAACTATGAAAGAAGAATTAAGACAACGTCTAACCATAACATTAAACTAGTGGATCCAAATCAGCCCCTTACGAAGCAACGCATAGACTGGGGTTTAAGCTTCTGTCACTCTAGCAACCCATCATCTACTTACTACTCCCCATTGTCTTCCTCTAGGCCCAAAGATGGTGAAGTGTTATGTAGTCGACGTTCACATAACACCACTAGAGGAAAAGACAACATACGACATATCAAAATACCGAACGAATATCAAATTCACATGACTATTATCAGCATGACTTATCCCATGTCCTCAGGAACAAAAGTAACTAATCACAAAGCATAATCATAATCATGATCAGAGTTGTAATGAATAGCATCAAGGATCTGAACATAAACTCTTCCACCAAGTAATCCAACTAGCATAACTAGAAAGAGTAATCAACACTACTAGCAACCTTACAAGTACCAACCGGAGTCGCGAGACGGAGATTGGTTACAAGAGATGAACTAGGGTTTGGAGAGTAGATGGTGCTGATGAAGATGTTGATGGAGATGACTCCCCTCCGACGAGAGGAGTGTTGGTGATGACGATGGCGACGATTTCCCCCTCCGGGAGGGAAGTTTCCCCGACAGGATCGTCCTTCCGGAGCCCTAGATTGGTTCTGCTCAAGTTCTGCCTCGTGGCGGCGGAGAATCCATGCAAAAGCTCCACCCTGATTTTTTGTGGAACGAAACCCTTCATATAGCAAAAGAGGGGGGCCAGTGGGCCGCCAGGGTGCCCACAAGCCCTGTAGCCGCCGCTAGGGGGTAGGTGGCGGCTACCAGGCTTGTGGGCTCCTGGTAGCTCCCCTCTGCTACTTCTTTCACCAAGTATTTTTTATATATTCCCAAAAAATTCCACGTTTATTTTCGGGGCATTTGGAGTTGCGTAGAATAGAGGACTCAGACTTGCTTCTTTTCCAGTCCAGAATTCTAGCTGCCGGTATTCTCCCTCTTCAAATAAACCTTGCAATATAAGAGAGAAAAGGCATAAGTATGGTACCACAAAGTAATATAACAGTCCGTAAAGCGATAAATATCAACATGAAAGCATGATGCAAAATGGACGTATCAATGTGATATGGCCAAAAGGATGTGATGTTACATATGTGATGCATGAGATTGATCATGTTATTGTAATAGGATTCGCGACTTGCATGTTGATGAGTATGACAACCGGCAGGAGCCATAGGAGTTGTCTTAATTTATTGTATGAGACGCAACGCCATGTGATTACTTTACTTTATTTCTAACCGTAAGCTATAGTAGTAGAAGTAATAGTTGGTGATCATGGTGTCATGCCGGTGACAATGATGATCATGTCATGCCCCGAAGATGGAGATCAAAGGAGCAATATGATATTTGCCATATCATGTCACTATATGATTGCATGTGATGTTTATCATGTTTTTCATCTTATTGCTTAGAACGATGGTAGTAAAGATAAGATGATCCTTCATTAAAATTTTGAGATAAGTATTCCCTTATGCACCATTGCGAAGGATCATTGTCTTGAAGCACCACATGATGATCGGGTGTTATAGATTCTAACGTTCGAATACAACTGGTGTAATCTAGATTTACAGACGCAAAATACTTAGGTTGACTCGACGGGCCTAGCATTTATAGACATGGCCTCGGAATACGGGAGACCGAAAGGTCGAACATGAGTCGTATGGATGATACGATCATCATGGAGATGCTCACCATTGATGACTAGTCCGTCTCACGTGATGATCGGACAGGGGCTAGTCCATGTGGATCATGTATCACTTGGATGACGAGAGAAATTTCTATCTAAGTGGGAGTTCATTAAATAATTTGAATAGATAAACTTAATTATCATGAACTTATTCTAAAATTGCCTTTACAAATATTGTAGATCCAATGGCCAACGCAAATGTCCCATTCAACTTCAACGATTTCCTAGAGAAAACCAAGCTGAAAGACGATGGGAGCAACTATGTGGACTGGGCTCGTAATTTTGAAGCTCATACTCATGGCTTCCAAGAAGGCATATGTCCTTGATGCGTTGCTAGGTGACCCTCCCGTTCCTGCGGCAACCCAGGATGTTCAAAACGGCTGGCAGTCGCGGAGTGATGACTACTCTCTGGTTTAGTGCGGCATTCTTTACAATTTGGAACCGTGGCTCTGATACGTCTCCAACGTATCTATAATTTTTTATGGTTCCATGCTATTATATTTTCAAACTTTGGATGTTTTGTATGCCTTTTATATCTTTTTTGGGACTAACTTATTAACTCAGTGCCAAGTGCCAGTTCCTGTTTTTTCCATGTTTTTGACCCTTTTCAGAGATGGATTTTAAACGGTGTCCAAACGGAATAAAACTTCCGAAAATATTTTTCCGAAATAGAAGATACGCAAGAGACTTGAGAACCAAGGCAGGGGCCACCAACGAACCACACAAGCCCCCTATGTGCGGCCAGGGGGCCCGCGCCTAGCAGGCTTGTGGGCCCCCTGTGGCTCGTGTGCCCTACCTCTTCCGCCTATAAATTTCTGAAAATTCCAAAACTGCGTGAGAGATCCACGAAAATACTTTTCCGCCGCCAGAAGCTTCTGTCTCCGCAGGATCCCATTTGGGCCACATTCTGATGCCTTGTCGGAGGGGAGATTCAGATACGGAGGGCTTCTTCATCAACACCATGACCTCTCTGATGATGTGTGAGTAGTTCACCATAGACCTTCGGGTCCATAGCTAGTAGCTAGATGGCTTCTTCTCTCTCTTGGATCTTCAATACAAAGTTCTCCATGATCTTCATGGAGATCTATCCGATGTAATCTTCTTTGCGGTGTGTTTGTCAAGATCTAATGAATTGTGGATTTATGATCAGATTATTATGAATCTAATTTGAGTTTCTTCTGATCTGCTATATGCATGATTTCATGTCCTTGTAATTCGCTTCGAGTTGTGGGTTTTGTTTGGCCAACTTGATCTATGATTCTTTTAATGGGAGAAGTGCTTGGTTTTGGGTTCATACCGTGCGGTGACCTCACCCAGTGATAGAAGGGGTAGCGAGGCACGCATCATGTTGTTGCCATCAAGGGTAAAAAGATGGGGTTTACATCATTGGTTTGAGTTTATCCCTCTACATCATGTCATCTTGCTTAAGGCATTACTCTATTCGTCATGAACTCAATACACTAGATGCATGCTGGATAGCGGTTGTTGTGTGGAGTAATAGTAGTAGATGCAGAAAGTATCGGTCTACTTGTCTCGGACGTGATGCCTATATGTATGATCATTGCCTTAGATATCGTCATGACTTTGCGCGGTTCTATCAATTGCTCGATAGTAATTTGTTCACCCATCATATTATTTGCTATTTTGAGAGAAGCCTCTAGTGAACACTATGGCCCCCGTTTCTACTTCGCACCATATTTTCAGCCTTACACTTTTACTTCGTTGCACTCTTCGCGTTCAGATCTCACTTTGCAATCAATCTTGAAGGGATTGACAACCCCTTTATGGCGTTGGGTGCAAGCTCTTTTGTGTTTGCACAGGTACTCTGGACTTGACCTCGATTCTCCTACTGGATTGATACCTTGGTTCTCAAACTGAGGGAAATACTTCATGCTCCTGTGCTGCATCACCCTTTCCTCTTCAAGGGAAAAACCAACGCAAGCTCAAGAGGTAGCAGAAGGATTTCTGGCGCCGTTGCCGGGGACGATCAAGTCAAGAATAGTCTCCCGTCAACGTGCCAATTTCTGGCACCGTTGTCGGGGAGGATCAACTCAAGAACTCATCCAAGTAAGTGTGGCAAACACATCTCTTGCATCTACTTTTTTGCCTCTCGTTTTCCTCTCCCCCACTTCTAAAAAACAAAAATTTACAAAAAAATATTCGCCTTTTTCGTTCGCCCTTTTCGCTCGCTTGCTTTCTGTTCGCTTATGTGCTTGTTTGCTTGTTGAAGTCACCACGACTGAAAACACCAAACTTTGTGGCTTCTCGAATACTAATAATAATGATTTTATTAGTACTCCGATTGCTCCCGCAACTAGTGCGGAATCATACAAAATCAATGCTGCTTTGCTGAATCTTGTTATGAAAGAGCAATTCTCCGGCCTTCCTAGTGAAGATGCCGCATCCCATCTTAATACCTTCATTGAGCTTTGTGATATGAAAAAGAAGAAACATGTGGATAATGATGTGATTAAATTGAAGCTTTTTCCGTGCTCGATGCGAGATCGAGCAAAAACCTAGTTTTCGTCTTTGCCCAAAAATAGTATTGATTCTTGGAACAAGTGCAAAGATGCTTACATATCCAAGTATTTTCCGCCGGCTAAGATTATCTCTCTCCGTAATGGTATCATGAATTTTAAGCAACTTGATCATGAACATGTTGCACAATCTTGGGAGAGAATGAAATTGATGATTAGAAATTATCCCACTCATGGCTTGAGTCTTTTGATGATAATACAAATCTTCTACGCTGGTTTCAATTTCGCTTCTAGAAATATCTTGGACTCCGCCTCAGGTGGAACTTTCATGGAAATCACATTAGGAGAAGCCACAAAACTCCTAGACAATATCATGACAAACTACTCTCAGTGGCACACTGAAAGGTCACCTACTAGTAAGAAGGTACACACTATAGAAGAAATTAATACGTTGAGTGCTAAGATGGATGAGTTAATGAATTTGGTTGCTAGTAGAAGTGCTCCTTTAGATCCTAATGGCATGCCCTTGTCTTCCTTGATTGAGAGTAGTAATGCGAGCTTGGATGTTAATTTTGTTGGTAGGAATAACTTTGGCAACGACAATGCTTTTAGAGGAAACTATGTTCCTAGGCCTTTTCCTAGTAACCCCTCTAATAACTTTGGCAACTCCTACAACAATTCTCATGGAAATTACAATATATTACCCTCTGATCTAGAGAGTTATATCAAAGAGTTTATCAACTCGAAAAAGATTTTCAATGCGTCCATAGAGGAAAAACTACTCAAAATTGACGATTTGGCTAGGAGCGTTGATAGAATGTCTAGTGATATTGATGCTTTGAAAGTTAGATGTGGTCCTCCCAAGATCAACATGGATGAAACTTTGAAAGCTATGCGTGTTTCCATGAGTGAGAGCAAAGAAAGAAACCACCCAAATTCGTGCTAGACATGAATGGCTTAAAAATGCTTCTCGTGATAAGAATCACGAAGATCTTAATGTGCTTGGTGTGACTCCCATTGAAACTTTGTTTTCTAGTGTCAAACCTAATGATGATGGGGCTGGATATGACTCCTCTTTGGTTGAAAAGTGCCCCAATGATTCAGAGTCCATCTATCTTGATGCTAAAAGCATTAAAAGTGGAGTAGAAGATATTAAAACCTTGAGTAGTAATGAAACTACTACTTTGGATTTCAAGGAATTCAATTATGATAGTTGCTCCTTGATTTAATGCATTTCCTTGATGCAATCCATGCTAAACTCTCCACATGCTTATAGCCAAAACAAGGCCTTTACCGATCATATCGTCGATGCTATGATAAAATCTCTTGAAGATAAACTTGAATTGGAAGTTTCTATCCCTAGAAAGCTTCATGATGAGTGGGAACCTACTATCAAAATAAAAATCAAAAACTATGAATGCAATGCTTTGTGTGATTTGGGTGCTAGTGTTTCCGCGATTCCAAAGTCTTTATGTGATGTTCTAGGCTTTAATGAGATTGAGGATTGTTCTCTTAATTTGCATCTTGCAGATTCTACTGTCAAGAAACCCATGGGAAGGATCAATGATGTTCTTATTATTGCAAATAGGAACTATGTACCTGTATATTTCATCGTGCTTGATATTGATTGCAATCCTACATGCCCTATCATTCTTGGTAGATCTTTCCTAAGGACTATTGGTGCTATCATCGATATGAAGGAAGGGAATATTAGATTTCAATTTCCTTTAAATAAGGGCATGGAGCATTTTCCTAGAAAGAAAATAAGATTGCCTTATGAATCCATGATGAGGGCTACTTATGGTTTGATCATCAAAGACGACGATACGTGATTCCATCACCTTATGCCTAGCTAAGGGCGTTAAACAATATCGCTTGTTGGGAGGCAACCCAATGAATTTATCATTTTCTTTCTGTTTTGTTGCGTCCACACCATCATAATTCTGTTATGATTGTTTCTTTTTGTGTTTGAGCCAAGTAAACCCTTTATGACTAGTTTTGGTGATGGTTGTTTGATTATGCTGGAAAAAGACAGAAACTTTTCGCTCACGAAATTATTTTTCATTTTTATCCAGAAATATCTTTTGAGTTGATTCTTTTTGCTCAGGGTTGATATGCCTTTTTCCCAGGCAGTAGTAATGTTTCAGAATTTTTGAGGTACCGGAAGTATACGAAGTATACAGATTGCTACAGACTGGTCTGTTTTTGATAGATTCTGTTTTTGTTGAGTTGGTTGCTTGTTTTGATGAAACTATGGATAGTATCGGGGGGTATTAGCCATGGAAAAGTGAGAATACAGTAATCTAACACCCATATAAATAGAAATCAAGATTGCTACAGTACCTAAAGAGGTGGTAGTTTGTTTTCTTGTGCTAATGATATCACGAGTTTCTGTTTAAGTTTTGTGTTGTGAGGTTTTCATGTTTTGGGTGATGTTCTCATGGACAAAGGGATAAAGAGTGGAAAGAGCTCAAGTTTGGGGATGCCTCTATTTGAAATGTCTTCGGTAGTGTACCGTGACAATGATCTAGCATGTCATAGACAACAATGGAAACATCATGCTAGCTATCTTATGATCATGCAATGGCAATGTAGAAGCTGTGGCACATGTCATGGTGTTAGTTGCATGGCAATATATCTCGGAATGGCTTTGAAAAAGCCATAGTAGGTAGGTATGGTGGCTGTTTTGAGGGAGGCTAATGGTGGTTTTATGCACCGGCGAAAGTGGCACGGCACTAAAGAAGATAGTGATGGTGGAAGGTGAAAGTGCATCTAAACCATGGACTCACATTAGTCATGAAGAACTCATTTACTTGTTGCAAAAGTTTTAATAGTAATCAAAACAAAGCATTCAACGCATACTCCTAGGAGAAGGGTTGGTAAGTATAAACCATCGCGCAATCCATACCGCTACAGAAAGGATGACAATCAATAAACTAATCATGCTCAGACTTCATCACATAGCGGTTCACCATACGTGCATGCTACGGGAATCACTAAATTCAACACAAGTATTTCTAGATCCACAACACCTTACTAGTATAACTTCAATATTACCACAACCACAACTCAAAACTAATTGAGATGAATCAAACATCTCTAACTACTCAATGCACATGAAGGTGGAAGTTTTCATATCCCTTTGGATAACAACCCCTTTTGAGACTACTTTCGTAGCATAGATTAACTACCACGCCACGCACTGTCGTGCTCCAAAAGATAGAAGTGAAGCACATAGAGCAAAATCAACTAGCTCAAAAGATATAAGTAAAACACATGTGAGCTGAATTGCCTAACCAAAGGATATAAGTCAAGCTCGACAAAATCACGGTGAGTGCATGTCTCTCTCTCTAGGTGTGCAGCAAGAAAGATTGTCACACAGCAAAAATAAAAGACTCCTATGATACAAGACGCTCCAAGCAAAACACATAACATGTGGTGAATAAAAATATAGCCCCAAGTAACGTTACCGATCGATTGAAGACGAAAGAGGGGATGCCTTCCCGGGGCATCCCCAAGCTTAGGCTTTTTCGGCATCCTTGAATCAACTTGGAGTGCCTTGGGCATCCGCAAGATTGAGCTCTTTCCACTCTTTATGTCTTTGTCCAAAAGAACTTCATCCAAAACTTGAAAACTTCACAACACGAAACTTAAACAGAAACTCGTGATATCATTAGTATAAGAAAGCAAATCACCACTTCCTTAGGTACTGTAGAAAACTTAAATTCTACTTATGTTGATGTTGGGTTACTGTATTTTCAATCTTCCATGGCTAATACCCCCGATACTATCCATAGTTTCATCAAAATAAGCAACCAACTCAGCAAAAACAGAATCTGTTACCAACAGACTAGTCTGTAGCAATCTGTATACTTCATATACATCTGGTACTTCAAAAATTCTAACAAATTACGACAGTCTAAAGAATTTGCGTAGAAATCAGCAGCAAAAAGAATAAACTCAAAATCTCTCACAGAAAAAAATGAAAATTCTTTTCATGAGCAGAAAGTTTCTGTCTTTTCCAGCATGATCAAATGATCATCCCAAGACTAATCATAACAGTTTTACTTGGCACAAACGCAAAAGAAACACAAAAAACACACAATCATAATAGAATTATGAAAGTGTGGAAAAGACAAAACTGAAAGAAAAAGGATAGATTCGTTGGGTTGCCTCCCAACAAGCGCTATCCTTTAACGCCCTTATCTAGGCATTGATAATTCAATGATGCTCACACAAAAGACAAGAATTGAAGCACAACGAGAGCATCAGAAAGCATGGGAAATCACATCTAAGTCTAACATACTTCCTATGCATAGGCATTTTATAGGAAAACAGATTGTCAAGACAACCAATAGTTACCATATGCAAGGAAGAAGAAAGAGACAATAGCAATCTCAACATAATGAGAGGTGATTTAGTGATATGAATGTTTTTACCACCATATTTTCCTCTCTCATAACAATTACATGTGGGATCATATTCGAATTCAACAATGTAACTATCACATAGGATATTCTTTTCATGATCCACCTGTGTCGTGGTTTTGTCACGACAGATGTCCTCGTGAAAGGACTTAGTGTTGGAGCCATCGCACCTTGGTGGCGACTCAAAGGGGTTGAACGGGAGCGAGACAGAGATTTACCTAGGTTCGGCCCCTCATAAGGAGGTAAAAGCCTACGTCCTGCTTTGTGTTGTATTGATGGTGTTTCGAGTACAAGGAGGGCGTAACTCGCCTGACCTAGTACTCAATGATTTCTAACCTATACCCCTCCTTCCCTCGGACTCGCCTTTATATATAGGTCGAGCACTTAGGGTTTACAAGAGTCCTTGCCATCACGCAAGTCATGATTCTTTCTATCTCTAAGTCGTCGTGCTTTCCAAGAGTGGAGTACTCCCCGATAATTGGTTCTCCACGAGGATCTTGAACCTCCATCCAGCTCCGGGTCTATTGGGCCAAAGCTTAAATCGTCAAGGGATGAGTCGCCCACTTGGTGACCTGGCCCAACTAGGGCAGGTCACACCGCAGATAATATCCCCAACATTAGGCCCCAGATTGACTTGAAACTATTCACGCCAATACTCTTACCTAGTTAGGGGCGACTCATTCTGCTCCTTTCATGCATCATACGCTTAAACCGCCATTTGTTATGGTGATACCCAAGTCGCCAAACCACTTCCTGTTGGCATCATCTTATCCCTTTAATCTCGGAAGAGATAATGACGCAATCCCCAACGGATCCTTCGGCACAGATATCCCGAAATTTTGGGCGCCATTATAGCAAATCTTTATCCCGTCGACAGTTCCCGCGTGAGGCGCCTTGATTCCAGCGCCCGACCTAATAAATAGGCTGGGGAAAGGGGGCAGGGAACATTTCCACCTACCCATCTTGTCAACGCCTTCTTCCTCGCGACTGTACCGAGAGCTCCGTCGCCGCCCGAAGACCTCCGTCTCCGGCCGCCACATTCGACGCATCCCCATGCCAGCTAAGCGCGCAACACTCGCCGCGGATCTTCCTCGGTCGCCTCCGGGCGCCATCACCAGGTCAGTCTTCCGCCATTAGAGGTAGATCTTAGCTCCTCGAGGTTCATTGCCTGCCGGTTTCTTAGAACACCTCCAATGCCTCCATAATTGCTGATTAATTCACGATGATAATAGTAGACACAGTAGCATCGACCATATCCTTAGTTGACTAGCTCCAGTTTTAAGATCTAGAAAGGCTTCTATCAAATCAGTTTCACTGTTCTTACCCTAGTCATAGGTTGTTCTTCTTTATCCAGGATTTTTTCATTCACTTTAGCCTGCTCTGTAGATCTTATATGTTACTGCCTGTTGTACAAAACCTATTTGTAGATCCATACTTCAACATTTTAGCGAACATCTCTGAAGCTCTGAGCCATCTCTCTTAAGCAGTAGGAAATTCATAAATCGCCCTTGTATTCTGACCCGGCCCCTTGTTGGCGAGTCAACAGACTCCCTTAGTCACCTGACAAATGTTCGGCGAGTTAATTGATCTTTTTACCACTCTATAAGCGCTCGGCGAGTTAATTTACCCGTAATCTCTTCCTTTGTAGCATGGGTACCGTTTTCAAAGCCGATTGGCTCCCGACCAAAGTTGATGAAGCTTTACTCAACGACTGTGTGAAGACGGGAAATCTCGACCCGCGAGAAGTTATCGGATGGCGATCCGGGTTTGGAGAATAAATTCCCAACCCGAAGGAAGGGGAAATAGTTGTCTTTGCTGAGCACCTCGAACGGAGGTTTACGCCGCCAGGATCAAAATTCCTCAGAGATGCCATGCCTTTCATGAACGTGTGCCTCCAAGACTTAGGACCTAACTGGATTAGCAACTTATGTCAGTTCCAAATGTTCTGCGAAGCCTACTTGCGGATGGAACCTTCTGTTCCTTTGTTCTGGTATTTCTTTCATTTGAATCCCCAGACCGAATTTTCCAATGGCCCTAGCTTAGAACTTGGAGGCGTCAACGTTCAACGCCGTAGGGATAGCTCATTCCCATCACTCGCCATGCCAAGCCTTTTGGAAATATGCCCTAGAGGCAATAATAATTAGTTATTATTATATTTCTTTGTTCATGATAATCGTTTATTATCCATGCTATAATTGTATTGATTGGAAACACAATACTTGTGTGGATACATAGACAAAACACTGTCCCTAGTAAGCCTCTAGTTGACTAGCTCGTTGATCAAAGATGGTCAAGGTTTCCTGGCCATAGGCAAGTGTTGTTACTTGATAACGGGATCACATCATTAGGAGAATCATGTGATGGACTAGACCCAAACTAATAGATGTAGCATGTTGATCGTGTTATTTTGTTGCTACTGTTTTCTGCGTGTCAAGTATTTGTTCCTATGACCATGAGATCATATAACTCACTGACAACAGAGGAATGCTTTGTGTGTATCAAACGTCACAACGTAACTAGGTGACTATAAAGATGCTCTACAGGTATCTCCGAAGGTGTTCGTTGAGTTAGTATGGATCAAGACTGGGATTTGTCACTCCGTATGACGGAGAGGTATCTCGGGGCCCACTCGGTAATACAACATCAGACACAAGCCTTGCAAGCAATGTGACTTAGTGTAAGTTGCGGGATCTTGTATTACGGAACGAGTAAAGATACTTGTCGGTAAACGAGATTGAAATAGGTATGCAGATACTGACGATCGAATCTCAGGCAAGTAACATACCGAAGGACAAAGGGAATGACATACGGGATTATATGAATCGTTGGCATTGAGGTTCAAACGATAAGATCTTCATAGAATATGTGGGATCCAATATGGGCATCCAGGTCCCGATATTGGATATTGACCGAGGAGTCACTCGGGTCATGTCTGCATAGTTCTCGAACCCGCAGGGTCTGCACACTTAAGGTTCGACGTTGTTTTATGCGTATTTGAGTTATATGGTTGGTTACCGAATGTTGTTTGGAGTCCCGGATGAGATCACAGACGTCACGAGGGTTTCCGGAATGGTCCGGAAACAAAGATTGATATATAGGATGACCTCATTTGATTGCCAGAAGGTTTTCGGAGTTACCGGGAATGTGCCAGGAATGACGAATGGGTTCCGGGTGTTCACCCGGGGGGGGGGGGGGCAACCCACCCCAGGGAAGCCCATAGGCCTTGAGGGTGGCGCACCAGCCCTTGGTGGGCTGGTGGGACAGCCCAAGAAGGCTCTACGCGCCAAAGGATAAGAAATCAAAGAGAAAAAAGGGGAGGTGGGAAAGGAGAGAAGGACTCCACCTTCCAATCCAAGTTGGATTCGGTTTGGAAGGGGAGGACTTCCCCCCTTGGCTCGGCCGACCCCCTTGGAGCTCCTTGAGCCTCAAGGCAAGGCCCCTCCCCTCCCACCTATATATACAGAGGTATTAGGGCTGATTTAAGACAACTTTTGCCACGGCAGCCCGACCACATACCTCCACGGTTTTACCTCTATATCCCGTATCTGCGGAGCTCGGGCGGCGCCCTGCTGAGATTAGATCACCACCAACCTCCGGAGCACCGTCATGCTGCCGGAGAACTCATCTACCTCTCCGTCTCTCTTGCTGGATCAAGAAGGCCGAGATCATCGTCGAGTTGTACGTGTGCTGAACGCGGAGGTGCCGTCCGTCCGGCACTAGATGGGAGCAGATCTTGGGACGGATCGCGGGACGGTTCGTGGGACGGTTTGCGGGGCGGATCGAGGGACGTGAGGACGTTCCACTACATCAACCACGTTTATTAACGCTTCTTGTGTGCGATCTACAAGGGTACGTAGATCAGAAATCCCCTCTCGTAGATGGACTTCACCATGATAGGTCTTCATGCGCGTAGGAAATTTTTTGTTTCCCATGCGACGTTCCCCAACAGTGGCATCATGAGCTAGGTTCATGCGCAGATGTAATCTCGAGTAGAACACAAAAGTTTTTGTGGGCGGTGATGTGTGTTTTGCTGCCCTCCTTAGTCTTTTCTTGATTCCGCGGTATTGTTGGATCGAAGCGGCTCGGACCGACATTACTCGTACGCTTACGAGAGACTGGTTTCATCGCTACGAGTAACTCCGTTGCTCAAAGATGACCGGCAAGTGTCGGTTTCTCCAACTTTAGTTGAATCGGATTTGACCAAGGAGGTCTTTGGATGAGGTTAAATAGAAATTCATATATCTCCGTTGTGGTGGTTGCGTAAGTAAGATGCGATCCTACTAGATACCCATGGTCACCAGGTAAAACATGCAACAACAATTAGAGGACGTCTAACTTGTTTTTGCAGGGTATGCTTGTGATGTGATATGGCCAACGATGTGATGTGATATATTGGATGTATGAGATGATCATTGTAATAGTTAATATCGACTTGCACGTCGATGGTACGGCAACCGGCAGGAGCCATAGGGTTGTCTTTAAACTAACGTTTGTGCTTGTAGATGCGTTTACTATATTGCTAGGACGTAGCTTTAGTAGTAATAGCATGAGTAGCACGACAACCCCGATAGCGACACGTTGATGGAGATCAGGATGATGGAGATCATGGTGTGACGCCGGTGACAAGAAGATCGTGCCGGTGCTTTGGTGATGGAGATCAAGAAGCACGTGATGATGACCATATCATGTCACTTATGAATTGCATGTGATGTTAATCCTTTTTGCACCTTATCTTTCTTAGAACGACGGTAGCATTATGAGGTGATCTCTCACTAAAATTTCAAGATGAAATTGTGTTCTCCCCGACTGTGCACCGTTGCGACACTTCTTCGTTTCGAGACACCACGTGATGATCGGGTGTGATAGACTCAACGTTCACATACAACGGGTGCAAAATAGTTGCACACGTGGAACACTCGGGTTAAGCTTGACGAGCCTAGCCTGTGCAGACATGGCCTCGGAACACATGAGACCGAAAGGTTGAGCATGAATTGTATAGTTGATATGATTATCATAGAGATGCTTACCACTTAAACTATTCTCGACTCACGTGATGATCGGACTTGAGATAGTGGATTTGGATCATGTACCACTCAAATGACTAGAGAGATGTACTTTTTGAGTGGGAGTTCTTAAGTAATATGATTAATTGAACTAATTGTCATGAACATAGTCTAATGGTCTTTGCGAATTACGATGTAGCTTGCGCTATAGCTCTACTATTTTTATATGTTCCTAGAGACAATTTAGTTGAAAGTTGATAGTAGCAAACTTTGGAGAGGATTGTCCTCGTTGCTGCGCAGAAGGCTTATGTCCTTAATGCACCACTCGGTGTGCTGCACCTCGAGCGTCGTCTGTGGATGCTGTGAACATCCGACATACACGTTTCTGATGACTACACGATAGTTCAGTGCAAAATACTTAATGGCTTAGAAGCAAGGCGCCGAAGACGTTTTGAAACGTCACGGAACATAAGTGATGTTCTAAAGAGATGAAATTGAGATTTCATGCTTGTGCCCTTTTTAAGAGGTACGAAACCTCCAAACAAGATTCTTTGTCCACAAAGTAAAGGAGAAAATCTCAATCGTTGAGCGTGTGCTCAGATTGTCTGAGTACGACAATCGCTTGAATCAAGTGGGAGTTAATCTTCCAGATAAGATAGTGATGGTTCTCCAAAGTCACTGCCACCAAGCTGTGAGAGCTTCGTGATGAAATATAACATATCAAGGATAGATACAATGATCCTTGAGCGATTCGCGATGTTTGACACTGCGAAAGTAGAAATCAAGAAGGAGCATCAATAGTTGATGGTTAGTAAAACCACTAAGTTTCGAGAAAGGCAAGGGCTAGAAGGGATACTTCGTGAAACGGCAAAGCAGTTGCTGCACTAATGAAGAGACCCCAGATTAAACCCAAGCCCGGGACTAAGTGCTTATGTTATGGGGGGAACGGTCACTGAGGCGGAGCAACTCTATATACTTGGTAGATAAGAAGGCTGGCAAAAGTCGAAAGAAGTATATTTGATATACATGATGTTGATGTGTACTTTACTAGTACTCCTAGTAGAACGAGGGTATTGGATACCGGTTCGGTTGCTAAGTGATTAGTAACACGAAATGAAAGCTACGACATAAACGGAGACTAGCTAAAGGCGAGGTGACGATAAGTGTTGGAAGTGTTTCCAAGGTTGATATGATCAAACGTCGCACACTCCCTCTACCATCGGGATTGGTGTTAAACCTAAATAATTGTTATTTGGTGCTTGCGTTAAGCATGAACATGATTGGATCATGTTTATTTCAATACGATTATTCATTTAAACAGAATAATGGTTCCTCTATTTGCTTGAATAATCACCTTCAATGGTTTATTGATTCTCGATCGTAGTGTTACACATGTTCATGATATTGGTGCCAAAAGATACGAGGTAATGATGATAGTACCACTTACTTGTGGCACTGCCGCTTGAGTCATGTTGGTATAAATTGCATGAAGAGGCTCCATGCTGATGGATCTTTATACTCACTTGATTTTGAATCACTAGTGACATGCAAATCATACCACATGAGCAAGGCCTTGTTTTCTTTGAGATGAAACAAGATAGTAACTTGTTGGAAGTGATACATTTTGATGTATGCAGTCCAATGGGTGCTGAGGCACGCGGTGGATATCATTATGTTCTTACTTCAATGACAATTTGACAAGATACAAGAGTATTTACTTAATGAATCACAAGTTTGAAACATTGAAAAGATCAATTCTGTTTCGGAGTGAAGTTCGTCGTAACAAGAGGATAAACTGTCTACGATATGATCATAGAAATGAATATCTGAGTTACGAGTTTTGGTACACAGTTAAGACAGTGTGGAAATTGTTTCGCAGTTCATGCCACCTGGAAAATCATAGTGTGATGATGTGTCTGAACGTCATACCCACGCACTATTTGGTATGGTGCATGCAATGATGTCGCTTATCGAATTACCACTATCATTTATGGGTTATGCATTAGAGACAACCGCATTCACTTTAAATAGGGCACCGCGTATTTCCGTGGAGATGACAGAGTATAGACTGAGGTTTAGAGAAATCTAAACTGTCGTTTCTTGAAAGTTTGGGGCTTCGACACTTATGTGAAAAAGTTTCAGTCTGATAAACTCGAGCCCAAAGCGGATAAATGCATCTTCATAGGATATCCAAAACAGTTGGGTACATCTCCTATCTCAGATCCGAAAGCAAAGTATTTGTTTCTAGCAATGGATCCTTTCTCGAGGAAAGGTTTCTCTCGAAAGAATTGAGTGGGAGGGTGGTAGAACTTGATGAGGTTATTGAACCATCACTTCGACCAGTGTGTAGCAGGGCGGAGGAAGTTGTTCCTGTGGCGCCTACACCAATTGAAGTGAAAGCTGATGATGGTGATCATCGAGCATCGGATCAAGTTACTACAAGCCTCGTAGGTTGACAAGGTCGCGTAATACTGCAAAGTGGTACGGTAACCCTGTCTTGGAGGTCATGTTGTTAAGCAACAGCGAACCTATGAGTTATGGAGAAAGCAATGGTGGGCCCAGATTCCGACAAATGGCTGGAAGCCATGAAATCCGAGAGAGGATCCATGTATGAGAACAAAGTGTAGACTTTGGAAGAACTACTTGATGGTCATAGGACTATTGAGTAAAGATGGATCTTTAAAAGGAAGACATACGATGATGGTGATAAGTCACTATTAAGAAAAGCTCGACTTGTCACAAAGATGTTTCCGACAAGATCAAACAGTTGACTATGATGAGACTTTCTCACTCGTAGCGATGCTAGAAGTCTATTAGAATTATGTTAGTAGTTGCTGCATTATTTATGAAATATTGCACGTAGGATGTCAAAACATTGTTTCCTCGACGGTTTCCTTGAGCAAACATTGTATGTGATACAACCAGGAGGTTTTGTCGATCCTAAAGATACTAGCAAGTATGCAAGCTCCAGTTATCCTTCAATGGACTGGTGCAAGCATCTCGGAGTTGGAATATACACTTTGATGAGATGATCAAAGATTTTGGGTTTGTACAAGGTTTATGAGAAACTTGTATTTCCAAAGAAGTGAGTGGGAGCACTATAGAATTTCTGATAAGTATATGTGGTTGACATATTGTGGATCAGAAGTAATGTAGAATTTCTGTAAAGCATACAAGGTTGTTTGAAAGGAGTTTTCAAAGGAATACCTCGATTGCGCTACTTGAACATTGAGCATCAAAGATCTAAGGAGATAGATCGAAAGCGCTTAATAGAAGTTACTATATGGGTGTTGGATTCGTCGAAATCACATGGTGATGTGAACTAGATTATTGACTCTAGTGCAAGTGGGAGACTGTTGGAAATATGCCCTAGAGGCAATAATAATTAGTTATTATTATATTTATTTGTTCATGATAATCGTTTATTATCCATGCTATAATTGTATTGATTGGAAACACAATACTTGTGTGGATACATAGACAAAACATTGTCCCTAGTAAGCCTCTAATTGACTAGCTCGTTGATCAAAGATGGTCAAGGTTTCCTGGCCATAGGCAAGTGTTGTTACTTGATAACGGGATCACATCATTAGGAGAATCATGTGATGGACTAGACCCAAACTAATAGACGTAGCATGTTCATCGTGTTATTTTGTTGCTACTGTTTTCTGCGTGTCAAGTATTTGTTCCTATGACCATGAGATCATATAACTCACTGACACCGGAGGAATGCTTTGTGTGTATCAAACGTCGCAACGTAACTGGGTGACTATAAAGATGCTCTACAGGTATCTCCGAAGGTGTTCGTTGAGTTAGTATGGATCAAGACTGGGATTTGTCACTCCGTATGACAGAGAGGTATCTCGGGGCCCACTCGGTAATACAACATCACACACAAGCCTTGAAAGCAATGTGACTTAGTGTAAGTTGCGGGATCTTTTTTTACGGAACGAGTAAAGAGACTTGTCGGTAAACGAGATTGAAATAGGTATGCGGATACTGACGATTGAATCTCAGGCAAGTAACATACCGAAGGACAAAGGGAATGACATACGGGATTATATGAATCCTTGGCACTGAGGTTCAAACGATAAGATCTTCGTAGAATATGTGGGATCCAATATGGGCATCCAGGTCCCACTATTGGATATTGACCGAGGAGTCACTCGGGTCATGTCTGCATAGTTGTCGAATCCGCAGGGTGTGCACACTTATGTTTCGACGTTGTTTTCTGCGTATTTGAGTTATATGGTTGGTTACCGAATGTTGTTCGGAGTCCCGGATGAGATCACGGATGTCACGAGGGTTTCCGGAATGGTCCGGAAACGAAGATTGATATATAGGATGACCTCATTTGATTGCCGGAAGCTTTTCGGAGTTACCGGGATTGTGCCGGGAATGACGAATGGTTTCCGGGTGTTCACTGGGGGGGGGGGGGGGGCAACCCACCCCGGGGAAGCCCATAGGCCTTGGGGGTGGCGCACCAGCCCTTGCTGGGCTGGTGGAACAGCCCAAGAAGGCCCTATGCACCAAAGGATAAGAAATCGAAGAGAAAGAAAAAAAAGGGGAGGTGGGAAAGGAGAGAAGGACTCCACCTTCCAATCCAAGTTGGATTCGGTTTGGAAGGGGAGGACTTCCCCCCTTGGCTCGGCCGACCCCCTTGGGGCTCCTTGAGCCTCAAGGCAAGGCCCCTCCCCTCCCACCTATATAAAGAGAGGTATTAGGGCTGATTTGAGACAACTTTTGCCACGCCAGCCCGACCACATACCTCCACGGTTTTACCTCTAGATCGCGTTTCTGCGGAGCTCGGGCGGAGGCCTGCTGAGATTAGATCACCACCAACCTCCAGAGCACCGTCACGCTGCCGGAGAACTCATCTACCTCTACGTCTCTCTTGCTGGATCAAGAAGGCCGAGATCATCGTCGAGCTGTACGTGTGCTGAACGCGGAGGTGCCGTCCGTTCGGCACTAGATCGGAGCAGATCGTGGGACGGATCGCGGGACGGTTCGTGGGACGGTTTGCGGGGCGGATCGAGGGACGTGAGGACGTTCCACTACATCAACCGCGTTTCTTAACGCTTCTGCTGTGCGATCTACAAGGGTACGTAGATCGGAAATCCCCTCTCGTAGATGGACATCACCATGATAGGTCTTCGTGCGCGTAGGAAATTTTTTGTTTCCCATGCGACGTTCCCCAACAAAGCCATCCCAAAGGCTGGGGCGAATCTTGGTTCTATTGCCAAGAGACTTCTCCTGAGGGTGAAAACAAGCTCCTTGGCTATAGGGAGGAATGCCTTCCGACAAACTTTAAACTTGCAGACAAGCTTACTAAAGAGGAGGAGTCAGATTTTATCCCAGTGCTATCCGAGTTAAGATCTCTGACAAACAACGGTCTTACTGGGATCGATTTGATCCGCTGCTGGGTTGAATGGCGCATCCTCCCCTTAAGTCGCCGAGACGGCTTAATGTGTGAATTTGATGGCACCTTGGACCATCCCCAGTGCTACTTCCGTACAACACTGACAAAAAACGACATTGTATCCATCATCAAGAAACTGACCAGCGAGCCCTTGGCCATGTGTGGCCAAATAGGTATTAAGCCATTCTGCAAGATCAACCCGACGCCTAAGGTAAATAACTTAACCCGCCTTTACTTTATTCCTTCCGACTTATGTGAATTATGATTCTCATAATAAAAATGCCACTTCAGAAAGGTGACAAATTCTGGTCCAAGAGGCCAAAAAAGATGGCCCTGAAGGAAGCCAGGCCGCCCCCAAAGAAGAAATCCAAGGGCAAAGGTAAAGCCGCCGTTACTGAACCGTCTGATGCGAACGAATCCCAAGTCGGCGATGTACTTTCAGAGGTAAAAAATCTATCTTCTTTGTCTTGCCATTCATTGCTATAGTTTTGTGTTTACCACTCTGTATCTCTTGTGTAGAATGAGGACAACGAAAGCCAGGAAGACTCCATAGAGGTAATTTCTGTTTCCTCCGACTCATCTTCTCCTCCGCCTAAGCCGGCCAGGCGGATTTGTGGGAAGGTTCCCATGTCTCACCCAAATGCTTGTTTGGATCCTAATTTCCTTTTGAACAAAATGCAATATGCTTCCAATCGGAAAACTCGAAGTCATTCTAGAGACTTGGTGTCCGGGTTACCAACGAAAACTAAGAAGAGGAGGAATGAGGTATCCTTTTAACAGTGTCTCCTTTCATTTCCTTTTGGATCATATTTATAACTCGCTCATATCTTGAGGCATTACTTTTGCAGAATTCTCCCCCTTCGTCAGGCGACTCAGTGATGTCAGCCCTTCCGCCAATGATCCGTGTTCCAGGGTAAGTTCTTATAGTACTTACATTATACTGATAATGATGATGTCTGTTTTTAAGCGCACCCCCTTCTCCTTTAGGGCACAAGTGAAGAAGAGGAAAACTGGCGGGTCAGCTTCCACTACAGATCCGGGGCCCATTGAAAAATCGGCGCCGACTCAGGATAACCTAGCCAAAGATAAATCTGATGATCAAGCAGATCTCCCGAATTCGCCCAAGGAAGGCATGGAAACGCCCAATCCACCGAGTCCGTTGAAAACGGCAGAAGATCCAGATGCTGTAATCATCACTGGTACTCGCTTCTCTAAGCCGGCTTCAGCGGTCTTGTCGAAGCACGTATCAACATCAGCACAGCCTTCTATTGAACATGAAATTTCCAAGGCCAAGCTATCCCAATATGAAAATCTTGAATTTAAAGAGCTCTGCTCCGGCTTTGCAAGTCGCCTGGAGGCGAGTTATGAAATGGAAAGAGTCTGCTCCTTATGATGAAGAACAGACATGAGGTACGCCTTAATGCATACTATCTTCATTAACCCCCAAGGGCCGGGTCATCTGTTAAAAGATGAGCCGGGTCTTGATAGTAGAAATATATTTCAAGCTGTAACCCCCAAGGGCCGGGTCATCTGTTGAAAGATGAGACGGGTCTTGATAGTAGAAATATCTTTCAAGCTGTAACCCCCAAGGGCCGGGTCATCTGTTAAAAGATGAGCCGGGTCTTGATATTTAGAAAAATCTTCCGACCTGTAACCCCCAAGGGCCGGGTCATCTTGTTGAAAGATGAGCCGAGTCTTGTCATTAGAAAAAATCTTTTGACCTGTAACCCCCAAGGGCCGGGTCATCTTGTTGAAAGATGAGCCGGGTCTTGTCATTAGAAAAAATCTTTCGACCTGTAACCCCCAAGGGCCGGGTCATCTTATTGAAAGATGAGCCGGGTCTTGATACTGTATAATTTTGTCTGAAAAATTATACATTAGCCTCCAAGTGTCAGAGATGTTCCTTGCAATAATTCTCAGACTTGCCCCTTAATAATATCTCTTGACAGGAATCTCTTGCCCAAGCTGAGTCGGCATTTGGCGACTTAAAGAAAAATTTAGCCGATCAGCAAGATGCACGGGAAAAATCAGAAGAAAAATATTAAATAATCTTATCTGAGATGGAGAAGCTGAAGGCCGCCCGTAGAAAGGATCAAGTTGATCAAGACGCCGCGGTGAAGCGAGCGGAAAAAGCTGAAGCCAAATTGGAAGCCGTGTAACAAGAGCTGGCCGGCTTAAAGCAACATATCTCCAACATGGCACAGGCTATCTTTGGTAACAAACAAAACCCTGATCTTGCACTTTGTAAATAAATAACTTAGTATGATGAAGTTACTGACCATCATTATCCCTTATATAGGTCCGAGAGCCGCCAACCTTCAGAATGATTACGTCCTGATGCTGAATGCGATTTACACATTAACAGAGCAACTATATACCGGAAGCATGCTGACCGTGAATGCAGTGATGGGTGCCAAGGAACCCATAACATCAATCAAAAAGATGCTTGGCTGCTTATCTACGCTTCCGCCTCAAATCGGTGAGCTAACCCGGTCAGCTGCCCGAAAAGGAGTACTGACTACGTTGAGTCGGTGCTTAGCGTACGCTCCAGAGTTAAAACCCGAAGAAGTAGCAGCACGCTTTCCCCAACTCAAGGACGACGGGTCAGAATTTGCTCAAGAGGATTACCAGCACGTTGTCAAAGAATCCCGCTTGGCTCGACTCAGCTTGCAGCAAGCTTGGATTTATCAAAGTATCAAGCTGCTTATGATGACAAGAATAAGAAAGTAAATCCGCTAACCTTTGTGACAACCAGCATGAGTCCGCATCGACCCAAGAACCCTTTTGATTTGGAGGCGGATCTCTCATCATTTCTGAACGATGAAGATGAATTTGCCTCCTTATCCAAGTGTAATTGGGTATTGGGCGACTTGCAAATTGAAGTTAGTCAGAGCTCAAAGCAGGCTGACCCAGGGACATCAGCAGAGTAGTTCTTCATGGATTTGGACATCAGCAGAGTAGTTCTTCATCACGCATCCTTCTTCGGAAGAAACGCATCGTTGGAATACCCCAGAAGTGCTTCGCTTATACAATTCGCCATTGATGATGACCATGGATTTGCTTCGACGGACAATTTGGCGAGCCAACACCTCATCCGAAGGTAACTCGCCCCATGCGAGATATGCCAAATACGGAAGAACCCAATCCGGTGTAACACGGAGAGCCGCCACAAACTGGGACTCAGGGTGTGGTATTGCCAACTCCTCTTGTGAGGGTAGCCTTATAGAAGGATTATGCAAAATATCCATAAAGACATTGGGAGGAACCGGCTTACGTTGTGAGCCGAGACGCAAAAGGGCATCAGCTGCTTCGTTAAGGCGCCGGTCGATATGATCAACTTGATAGCCATGGAAATGACCCGCCACATCAGACACAACCCTTCTGTAAGACGCCATCAGGGGGTCCCGAGAATCCCAAGTACCTGAAACTTGCTGAGCCACCAGATCAGAATCGCCGAGACATCTGACCTGCGTGAGGTTCATCTCCTTGGCGAGTCACAAACCATGAAGCAAGGCTTCGTACTCTGCAGTGTTGTTGGTGCATGGAAAAATGAGTCGGAGAACATAACATAATTTGTCTCCCTGGGGCGAAATCAACACCACGCGAGGCCCCGAGCCTTCCAATTGCCTAGACCCGTCAAAGTAAATAGTCCAGGATGTGAGGTCGGAACTGTCTTCCGGAATCCGTAAATCGGTCCAATCGTGGACGAAGTCAACCAAAGCCTGAGACTTGATGGCCGTGCGAGGGGTGTATCGCACGTGGTGCGGCCCAAGTTCGATTACCCATTTGGCGATTCGCCCTGTCGCTTCTCGGTTTTGGATGATGTCCCCGAGAGGAGCGGAGCTAACCACCGTGATGGGATTCTCTTGGAAATAGTGTTTGAGCTTTCGACTCGCCATAAAGACCCCATAGACCAGCTTTTGCCAGTGCAGGTATCGTTGCTTGGAGAGAGTTAGCACCTCACTAATGAAATACACCGGGCGTTGCACCGGATATTCCTTCCCTTCTTCCTTCCTTTCAACGTCCACCGCCACGCTCACTGCCTTGGAGTTTGCCGCAATGTACACAAGCATAGGATCTTTTTTAGTCGGGGCGGCCAAAACCGACGGGTTGACCAACAGCTGCTTCAAGGCTTCAAAAGCTTCATTGGCCTCGTCGGTCCAAACAAAACGGTCATATTTCTTAAGCAACTGATAAAGGGGAATAACTTTTTCCCCTAGGCGGCTTATGAAGCGACTTAAAGCCATGATACGACCCGCCATCCGTTGAACTTGATTGATATTCACCGGTTTCCCAAGCGAAGTAATCGACTCGATTTTGTCCGGGTTGGCTTCAATGCCATGCTCAGATACCAGGAAACCCAACAACTTTCCTGCGGGAACGCCAAAGATACACTTGGTGGGATTAAGCTTCATCTGGTATACCCGAAGATTGTCAAAAGTTTCCCTTAAATCTTCTAAGAGCGTATCCTTCCTATGGTTTTTAACCATAATGTCATCAACGTAAGCATGGACGTTGCGTCCGATTTGGCCACGGAGACAATTTTGGATGCAGCGTTGGTAAGTCGCCCCAGCGCTCTTGAGCCCAAACGGCATGGACACATAGCAAAAAGCCCCGAAGGGTGTTATAAAAGATGTCATCTCCTGGTCTTCCACAGCCATCTTGATTTGGTGGTATCCGGAATAGGTGTCCAGGAAACACAAACGCTCGCAGCCCGCCACTGAATCAATGATTTGATCGATGCGGGGAAGGGCGAAAGGGTCCTTTGGACAGGCTCTGTTAAAATCTGTGTAATCAATGCACATGGGGAAGGTGCCGTTCTTCTTGAGCACCAAGACCGGGTTAGCCAACCATTTGGGGTGGAAGACCTCTACGATGAATCCGGCGGCCAAAAGACGGGCGACTTCTTCCGTGATTGCCTTGTGTCGTTGCTCATTGAACGTGGGAAGATATTGCTGAATCGCTTTGCTTTCGGGTCAACATTAAGATGGCGCTCAGCGAATTCTCTCGGTACACCAGGGATGTCAGAAGGTTTCCATGCGAAGTTGTCCCGATTCTCACGGATGAATTCGATGAGCGCGCTTTCCTATTTCGGGTCCAGACCCGCCCCGATAGTGAACTGCTTGGTTGAGTCGCCAGGGACGAAATCCGCTATCTTAGTGTCGTCCGTTGGTTTGAACTTGAGGGGCGGCCCAACTTCTGTTGTTGGCTTCTTTAGAGGTGACATATCTGCTGGATCAACATTGGCCTCGGGATATTTGAGCTCTTCTGCAGCGCAGGCGACTTCTGCGTAAGCCGCATCCCCTTCCTCACACTCTCTTGCTATCCTCCTTTCACCATCAACCGTGATGGGCCCCTTAGGACTGGGTATCTTGAGTTTAAGGTAAACATAGCAAGGGCGAGCCATGAAGCGGGCGTAAGCCGGTTGCCTAAACAACGCATGATAGGGGCTCTTTAACTTGACCACCTCAAACATAAGCGACTCACTCCTGTAATTGGATGTTGTTCCAAACGCAACCGTGAGTTTAACCCGGCCTATGGGGTATGCCGATTTACCTCGAACAATTCCGTGGAATACCGTGGTTGACGACATTACATATTTCTCCAGCAGGTTCATCCTTCGAAAAGTGTCGAAGTATAGTATGTTGATGCTGCTACCACCATCCATCAGTACCTTCGATAAGGTATATCCCCCAACTTGAGGAGCCACGACCAACGCTAAGTCGCCGGGGTTGTCAACTCTGGGCGGGTGATCTTCCCTACTCCATGATATAATCTGCTCGGACCAGTGGAGGTACCTAGGGAGGGCCGGCTCAGATACGCTGTATGCTCGGTGATTCACCTTTTTATCACGCCTGCAGGCATTGGTGGTGAAGATGTGGTATTGCTCGTTGCTTAATTGTTTGGGATTGTTGCGGAACCCGCCATGATCATCTTGACCCTATGGAGCCCCCTGCGGGGGTGGCTGTTGAAAAACCCCGGGCGGGTTATGCCGCCGTTGGTTATGCATTGGATACTGGCCGGTGCTTGGCTAGGAGCCGCCCTGAGCCCCCGGTTCGGGGGAGCCGCTGAACGGGTTCTGGCATTGATTAGGTGCACCGAACTGTTCATGCTGTTGGTCCGGGTCACCGTTTTGCCCTTTTTTGATCGCCTCCGCCCGAAATTCCCGCATCACGTAGCAGTCCTCCCAGGAGTGAGTCGCCGGTCCATCCGCCATGGCGTGGTGTGGGCCGGGGCCCTTGAATATCTCATTATAATTGCGCGGCTTCTTGCCACTGTAACCCCTCTTCTTTTGGCGCTGGTTGCCGTTGTTGGCATTGGTGTTGGCGACGAAGTCCGTGGATTCTTCCTGCTGCCTTTTCTTGCCATTCCCTCCGTGATTATGGCGGGAGTGTCCCTGAAACCGGGTATGATTTTTGGATGACTCGCCTTTCCTCGGTGAGTTGGCCTTGCCGCCATCCTCTCCTGGATCTTTGGTATCGTCCGCCTCGGCATACCTAGTGAGGGTGTCCATTAGTTCCCCCATATCCTGGACCTTTCGCTTGAGTCGCCCCAACTTCTGTACCAAGGGCTCATAGTGGCAATTTTTCTCCAAGATTAGCACAGCCTGAGCCGCCTTGATACCGTCCGATGAGTGAATGATTTCCGCGACCCGCCGCGTCCAGTGGTGAGCCGACTCATCAGGGCGCTGAACGCATTGCTTTAAATCGACTATTGTCATTGGGCGCTTGCAAGTTCCCCGGATGTTTTTGATGAAATGCACTTTCAATTCAGCCCCAGTTTGGATGGAGTTGGGGAGCAGGTTTTTCAACCAAGTACGAGCCATTCCCTCGAGCATCATTGTGAAGTACCTGGCGCAGATTGCTTCACTTACATCGAGCATGTCCATGGCAATTTCATAACTCTCAACCCATGTCGTCGGCTCAAGGCACGGGGTGTAGTTAGGCACTTTTCTTGGTCCAGTAAAATCCTTCGGCATTCGCTCATTGCGAAGGGCGGGGGCCAAGCATGGCACCCCTACCTGCCTGCCGCCTCCAACAAGCGGTGCTGGATCGGTTTGGATGTCCGGGTGATCCCGACACGGCGGGTCCCGATGGTCAAGCGGGTTAACCTGGGGAGGGGTCGCGGTCCGCTGGTTATGGCGGGCTGGTCCTCTAGCCGGCTCCTGGTGCGGCTTCCCTGGGGGGTGGAGTGCAGCCGATCGAGGCTGTGCAAGAACTGGGCGTTTTGACCCACCGCCGTCTTCAACATCTCAATGGTGTTCCTTCTTTCTATTTCGGTCGGGGTGTTGCAATGAATTAGAAGGGATTCTAAATGGAGAGTTGTGGCGAGCACGTTGTCCACCGGGTTGGAAAAGTGACCCCGAGGTGCTTGGAATCGAGGGACGCGATCAACCGCTGGTTGAAGCAGCGGGTTTGGCGGCTGGCCCGGCCCTCCTCCCGGAACGTCTCCTGCCCTAGGAGTGCGTGGAGTGTCAAATAGGCGGGTTGGGTTGAGATCAGGGGGTAGACGCCCCTGGTGCCTCCGCTGATGGACAGCGTCAGATGCACACTGATGCCTCTCAAGCCGCCAGTTTTCGGTGTTCAAGCGAGCTGCCTCAGCGGTGATTTGAGCTTTTCGGGTCTCGATCCTGGCGGCTTCTATTTCAGCATCGCGCTGAGCCTTTGCCACTCCATCTCTTAGTTTTGTCAACTCGGCGTTTATCGTGTCCTGGTTTTCTGCTGTTACAAGGGTCGCCATGAGCCTTGTTATCTCTGCCGCCAAATCCACCAAAATCGCAGCTGGGCTTCTGGATGTTTCGCCAGTCCCGTCGTTGCGTGCCGGTTTTGGCGGGGGCTGAGTCACCCCTGCCATGTAAACGGCGATCTGAGGGCAGGTCCGGTCGAGGACCTCGGGGTCCATTGCTAATGACAGGCCTCCGAGGCAGCCCCCATGTAAGGACTGAATTGAATCTGAGTCGCCCATGGATGATTCGTCATGAGTGTTGACCGGCGTGGTCTCCTGAGTCGCCGATCGTTCTGGTTCCTCAGATCCCAGTGTGAAACCAACAAATACCGGGCGGGTTAGATTTGGCGTCGCGACAGGGCGGATATACCTGGCCGGCTCGATGATGTCGGTGAATATGTCCGGCTCAGGCATAGGCGATCCGACCATGCCGACAAAGATGTTGATCTTGCCGAAGGGGACTCTGTACCCGGATTCAATTGAATCGGCCTCGGGCCCCAGAACAAGTTATTGATGTAGTACTTCCCGCGGCGGCTCCGAGTCATGAGCCCCGCTGCAGAGCTCCCTGACCCTGGTAGGGCTTTCTTTGAGAACTCAACTCCACCGTGCGCAGGCCCCACGGTGGGCGCCAACTGTCGTGGTTTTGTCACGAAGATGTCCTCGTGAAAGGACATAGTGTTGGAGCCATCGCACCTTGGTGGCGACTCAAAGGGGTTGAACGGGAGCGAGACAGAGATTTACCCAGGTTCGGCCCTTCGTAAGTAGGTAAAAGCCTACGTCCTGCTTTGTGTTGTATTGATGGTGTTTCGATTACAAGGAGGGCGTAACTCGCCTAACCTAGTACTCAATGATTTCTGACCTACCCGTCCTTCCCTGGGACTCGCCTTTATATATAGGTCGAGCCCTTAGGGTTTACAAGAGTCCTTGCCATCACGCAAGTCATGATTCTTTCTATCTCTAAGTCGCCGTGCTTTCCAAGACTGGAGTACTCCCCGATTATTGGTTCTCCACGAGGATCTTGAACCGCCATCCAGCTCCCGGGCCTATTGGGCCAAAGCTTAAATCGTCACAGGATGAGTCGCCCACTTGGTGACCCGGCCCAACTAGGGCGGGTCACACCGCAGATAATATCCCCAACAACATGCATGCAAAGTTGACGCTCTTCAAAAATAGTGGGATTATCATCAACTAAAGTCATGACTTCTCCAAACCCACTTTCAATAATATTGCAAATATCATATTCATCACGAGGCTTAAACAAATTTTCAAGATCAGAAAAATCATCGCCCAATTCATGTTCATTGCAACAAGTAGTGGACATAGCAAAACTAGCATCCCCAAGCTTAGGGTTTTGCATATTCTTAGATTGATTGTCACTAATAGAATTTATAGTGAAACCATTGCAATCATGCTTTTCATCCAAGGAGCCCTCGTGAATCACTTCATAAATTTCTTCCTCACAATTTTCAGATTCATGCATCTCAAGCAAAACTCCATAAAGATAGTCAAGTGCACTCAACTCACTAGCAATTGGATCAACATAATTGGATCTCTTAAAGAGATTAGCAAGTGGATGAGGATCCATATCACTAGATTTTCAGCAAGCGAAGATGCAAGCATATTGAACGCACATGGCACACAAGCGAACAGAAAGCAAGCGAGAGAAAAGGGCGAACAAAAAAGGCGAATGAAAACGAAAAATGTGAAGTGGGGGAGAGGAAAACAAGAGGCAACTGGCAAAAAAGGTAAATGCAAAAGATGAGTTTGTGACACTTACTTGGATAGATCTTGACTTGATCTCTCCCCGGCAACGGAGCTAGAAATCCTTCTGCTGCTAGCTACGCCTATAGGGATTTCCTTGGCAAATATGCAAAGGATTCCCCCGCGTCTTTGGAGCCTTGCGTTGGTGTTCCCTTGAAGAGGAAAGGGTGATGTAGCATAACGGCAGTAAGTATTTCCCTCAGTTTGAGAACCAAGGTATCAATCCAGTAGGAGGATCGCGTCAAGTCACAAGTACCTGCGCAAACACAAAGAGCTTGCACCCAACGCTATGAAGGGGTTGTCAATCCCTTATAGATTGTTTGCAAAGGGAGAACTGAAAACAAAAAGTGAACAATGCAAAGTAAAAGTAAAAGCGGAGATGATAATTGTGAGTAGACCTGGGGGCCGTAGTGTTCACTAGTGGCTTCTCTCATGAAAGCAAGTAGACGGTGGGTGAATGAATTACTGTCGAGCAATTGATAAAACCGCGGAAAGTCATGACGTTATCTATGGCAATGATCATACATATAGGCATCACATCCAAAACAAGTAGACCGATACTTTCTGCATCTACTACTATTACTCCACACGTCGACCGCTATCCAGTATGCATCTAGTGTATTGAGTTCATAAGAACAGAGTAACGCCTTAAGCAAGATGACATGATGTAGATGGACAATCTCAAATCTATGATGAAAGCCCATCTTGTTACCCCTGATGGCAACAACATGATGCGTGCCTTGCTACCCCTTCTGTCGCTGGGAAAGGTCACCGCACGGTATGAACCCAAAATCAAGCACTTCTCCCATTGCAAGAATCATAGATCTAGGTGGCCAAACAAAACCCAAGACTCGGAGAGACTTACAAGGATATCAAATCATGCATATAAGAAATCAGCAAAGACTCAAATATAATTCATAGATAATCTGATCACAAATCCACAATTCATCGGATCTCGACAAACACACCACCAAAGAGGATTACATCGGATAGATCTCCATGAAGATCATGGAGAATTTTGTATTGAAGATCCAAGAGAGAGAAGAAACCATCTAGCTACTAACTACGGACCCGTAGGTCTGAAGTAGACTACTCAGGAGTCATTGGAGAGGCAATGATGTTAATGTAGAAGCCCTCCAGCTCCAAATTCCCCTCCGACAGGGCACCGGGAAGGGTCTCCAGATGAGATCTCGCGGAAATGGAAGCTTGCGGCAGCGGAAAAGTGGTTCCGTGGACGCCCTTATTTTTTCTGGGATTTTAGGGAATATATAGGCTAAAGATCTAGGGCAGGTGAGATCTAGGGGGGCCACAAGCTTGGTAGCCGCGGGCCACCCTGGCCGCGGCCATAGGGCTTGTGGGCCGCGTGTGGCCCTCCTGCCTTGGCCCTCAAGTCCCCCGATCTTCTTCTGTTCTGGAAAAATTCAGTTCGGGGATTTATTCCGTTTGGACTCCGTTCCAAAATCAGATCTGAAAAGAGTCAAAAACACAGAAAAAATAGGAACTCGCACTTGGCACTGAATTAATAAGTTAGTCCCAAAAAAGACATAAAAGTTATATAAAACATCCAAAGTTGACAAGGTAACAGCATGAAACCATCAAAAATTATAGATACGTTTGAGACGTATCAAGCACCATGATCTCCATGATAGAGAGTCTCTTGTTTTGTCACTTCCATATACTAGTGGAAATTTACAATTTATAACTTGGCTTGTATATTCCAATGACGAGCTTCCTCAAAATTGGCTTAGGTCTTCGTGAGCAAGCAACTTGAGTGCACACCCACTAGTTTTCCTTTTGAGCTTTCACACACTTATAGCTCTAGTGCATCCGTTGCATGGCAATCCCTACTCATTCACATTGATATCTATTGATGGGCATCTCCATAGCCCATTGATACGCCTAGTCAATGTGACCATCTCCTCCTTTTTGCCTCACAACCTCCACGACACTCTATTCCACCTATAGTGCTATATCCATGGCTCACGCTCATGTATTGCATGAGAGTTGAAAAAGTTTGAGAAAGTAAGAGTGCAAAAACAATTACTTGGCCAATACGGGGGTTGTGCATGATTTAAATTTGTTGTGTGTGCGGATGATGGAGCATAGGCAGACTATATGATTTTGTAGGGATAACTTTCTTTGGCCTTGTTATTTCAAAAGTTCATGATTACTTTGCTAGTATGCTTGAAGTATTATTGTTTTCATTTCAATAGTAAACTATTGTTTTGAATCTTACGGATCTGAACACTCATGCCACAAGAAAGAAGTTACAAAGAACAAATATGTTAGGTAGCATTCCACATGAAAAATTCGGTCTTTATCACTTCCCTACTCGAGGATGAGCAGGAGTTAAGCTTGGGCATGATTGATACGTGTCCAACGTATCTATAATTTTTGATGGTTCCATGCTATTATCTTGTCAAACTTTGGATGTTTTGTATGCCTTTTATATATTTTTTGGGACTAACTTATTAACTCAGTGCCAAGTGCCAGTTCCTGTTTTTTCCGTGTTTTTGACCCTTTTCAGAGAAGGATTTTAAACGGTGTCCAAACGGAATAAAACTTCCAAAAAGATTTTTTCAGGAACAGAATATACGCACGAGACTTGAGAACCAAGGCAGGGGCCACCAGGGGACCCCACAAGCCCCCTAGGCGCGGCCAAGGGGGCCCGCGCCTAGCAGGCTTGTGGGCCCCCTATGGCTCGTCTGCCCTACCTCTTCCGCCTATAAATTCCTGAAAATTCCAAAACTGCGCGAGAGATCCACGAAAATACTTTTCTGCCGCCGCAAGCTTCTGTTTCCGCAAGATCCCATCTGGGGCACGTTCTGGTGCCTTGCCAGAGGGGGGATTCAGATACGGAGGGCTTCTTCATCAACACCATGACCTCTCCGATGATGTGTGAGTAGTTCACCATAGACCTTCGGGTCCGTAGCTAGTAGCTAGATGGCTTCTTCTCTCTCTTGGATCTTCAATACAAAGTTCTCCATGATCTTCATGGAGATCTATCCGATGTAATCTTATTTGCGGTGTGTTTGTCGAGATCCGATGAATTGTGGACTTATGATCAGATTATCTATGAATCTTATTTGAGTTTCTTCTGATCTCTTATATGCATGATTTCATATCCTTGTAATTCTCTTCGAGTTGTGGGTTTTGTTTGGCCAACTTGATCTATGATTCTTGCAATGGGAGAAGTGCTTGGTTTTGGGTTCATACCGTGTGGTCACCTCACCCAGTGATAGAAGGGGTAGCGAGGCACGCATCGTGTTGTTGCCATCAAGGGTAAAAACATGGGGTTTACATCATTGGTTTGAGTTTATCCCTATACATCATGTCATCTTGCTTAAGGCGTTACTATATTCGTCATGAACTCAATACACTAGATGCATGCTGGATAGCGGTCGATGTGTGGAGTAATAATAGTAGATGCATAAAGTATCGGTCTACTTGGCTTGGACGTGATGCCTATATGTATGATCATTGCCTTAGATATCGTCATGACTTTGCGCGGTTCTATCAATTGCTCGACAGTAATTTGTTCACCCACCGTATTATTTGTTATTTGGAGAGAAGCCTCTAGTGAACACTATGGCCCCCGGGTCTACTTCACACCATATTTTCAGCCTTACACTTTTACTTCGTTGCACTTTCCGCCTTCAGATCTCACTTTGCAATCAATCTTGAAGGGATTGACAACCCCTTTATAGCGTTGGGTGCAAGCTCTTTTGTGTCTGCGCAGGTACTCTCGACTTGACCTCGATTCTCCTACTGGATTGATACCTTGGTCCTCAAACTGAGGGAAATACTTACTGCTCCTATGCTGCATCACCCTTTCCTCTTCCAGGGAAAAACCAACGCAAGCTCAAGAGGCAGCGGGCTCCAAAGGAGTTTTGAACAACATGGAGCATATGAGATGGTCGAGGAGCTGAAACTAGTTTTTATGCTCATGACCGGGTCAAGAGATACAAGTTTTCCCTTACACGGAGACTGTAAGGTTTATCGAACCAGGAGGAGTCCTAGGATCAACAAGTAGGTGTGTTCCACCCTGGCACTAGCAGAAGACATGGACCTGCACACACAACAAATAACTTTGCTCCCAACGAGTACAGAGAGGTTGTTAATCTCTCCGGCCTTGTAGTTTGAAAATGATCAAAGCACAAGCGGGAAAAGTGATAGTGATTTCAACGGAAAAGTAAATGAAAACGGTAAATGGTGGAGGTGTAAACAATGATGATGATATGGACGAGAGTCACATGATGTTCATTAGTGATGTCTCTCTATCAAAAGACGATAAACAACTATGCTTGGTTAAATAAATCACAGTTGTGCAATTGACAGAATTATGAACGCACCTCAATGCTAATTATGCTACTTGATAGTTAGAGGTTCAATAGTAATGGGTAGTATGCCAAGACAAGTAGACTGTTTATTCATCAGCATCTACTTACTAATCATCCACCTTGAGATATCTATCCAGAACTTCTCACCGGTATTAAGTTGCGAGACCCACCCAAAGTGTAAACTCAAAGCAACGGACACCTCCATTAACAAACTATGCGTAAGGTAAACAATCCTTGCAACCATGGTCACAAGCACCGTTGTTTTATCCCTGGTGGCAACAACACATCCCCTAGTCTGATGTTTCTGTCACTCAAGCTAGACATCAAGGGGCATGAACCCACAATCATGCATAACACTCCCTCTTGGAGTTACAATCTACTACTCGGCCAAAGCAATAAATAGAAACGGAGAACATGCATGAATCATTAAGGAACATAATATAAAAGGATAAACAAATATATAACTCATAACAATCTGAACATAATATCATAATCCATCGGATCCCAACAAACCGAGCATAGCAATAGCAAGATAATTACATAGATGCCTTGATCATGTAGGGCACCTCAGAAGGACTAACCATTGAAGCACAAGACTGAAGAGAAGACATCACATAGCTACTGGTCATGGACCCCTGGTCAAAGGAGGACTATTCACGACAAATCCGGGAAGTATCCATGGTGGTGGAGAAGCTCCCGGAGGTCAATCCTCGCTCCGGGAGGGTGCCGGGAAGAGGTCTCCTCGCGCTCTTTTTCTCGGAAGCGTTGCGGCGGTGGAACGAAGGAGAAATTCACGATTTTGGAATTTTTGGAGTTGGTGCCCACCCAGGCGGCCTCCTGGCCCGGCCAAGGGGTAGGCCGCACCAGTAGGTTGCCTGGACGGCCACGGCCCCCCTCTGGCCCATCTTCGATCATCTGGAAGTTTTCATTATGCTGATTTTTTATATATTTTTTCTGGAATCTTTCGGGCTTCGGAAAATTGGGGAAAATCCCCTGCAAAATAGACATCAGCAGACAGAAACTCGCACTGGGTGCACTGAGTTAGTAGCTTAGTCCAAATATGTGTAAAATGATATAAAAGTGTAGCAAAACATATAACAATGTCACCCAAAAGATCATGGTACAAGCGGAAATTATATATACGTTTGGGACATATCACCGATACGTCTCCATCGTATCTAGTTTTCCAAACTCTTTTGCCCTTGTTTCGGACTCTATTTTGCATGATTTGAATGGAACTAACCTGGACTGATGCTGTTTTTAGCAGAATTACATTGGTGTTATTTTTGTGCAGAAATCAAAGTTCTCCAAACATCCTGAAAATTTACGGGGAGCAGTTTTGGAAAATATAAAAAATATCTGCGCCAAGTTTCACCTAAGGGGGTGGGCCAGTGGGCCACAAGCCCTGGCTCCGCCACCACCCTCTGGTGGCGGTGGGCAGGCTTGTGGGGCCCACACGGCTCTGCCGCCCCCAACCTCAGGTCTATAAGTCCCCTTTCGTCCCAGAAAAAATAAAAAAGAGAAGTTTTCGTCGCGTTTGCGATACGGAGGCGCCTCCACCACTTGTTCTTCATCTGGAGAGCAGATCTGGAGTCCGTCTTGGGGTCCGGAGAGGGGAAATTGTCGCCATCGTCATCATCAACCTTCTTCCCGCTCCAATTCCATGAAGCTCTTCGTCGTTCGTGAGTAATCTATTCGTAGGCTCGCTGGGCGGTGATGAGTAGGATGAGTTCTATCATGTAATTGAGTTAGTTTTTATGGGGATTGATCCCTAGTATCCACTATGTTCTGAGATTGATGTTGCTACTACTTTGCCATGCTTAATGCTTGTCACTAGGGCCCGAGTGCCATGATTTCAGATCTGAAATTATTATGTTGTCACCAATATATTGTGTTTTAGATCCGATCTTGCAAGTTGTGGTTACCTACTATGTGTTATGATCCGGGAACCCCGGAGTGACAATAACCTGAACCGCTCCCGGTGATGACCATAGTTTGAGGAGTTCATGTGTTCACCAACTGCTAATGCGTTGGTCCGATTCTTTATTTTGGACCACGTTGCCATGGGAGGGATGGACAATAGATGTCATGCAAGTTCTTTTACCTAAGCACGTATGACGACACACGAAATGCATGCCTACATCACATTGACGAACGGGAGCTAGCCACATATCTCTCTGTGTTATAGCTGTTCCATGAGGAATATCATCCAAACAAATCACCGACCCATTGCCTACGAGTTTGTCCTACTACTGTTGTTACTTGTCTTGCTCTGCTGCTGCTACTACTGTCGCTACTGCGGTTACTTGTCTTGCTCTGCTGCTACGGTTGCTATTACTGTCGCTTGCTACTGTTGCTACTTGCTACTGTTGTCACTACTGCTGTTCCTTGCCACTGCTATAGCTCGTTACACTGTTGCCACCTGTTACAATTTTGGTTCGCTGGTCATTTACGGGAACTGACAATTTCCGTCAACGAGGCAACTAGGCGCCATTGATACAATCGTTAGGAATAGTCTGCCGTCAACAAATCGTTTCTAACACCGTTGTTATCATAGTACTTTGTTGTTACTACTGTGCTCGGAGATACTAATCTTCCAGGTGTTGTTGAATCTGACATATTCAGCTGCTAATACTTGAGAATATCCTCTCACCTCCTGTCTGGTAAACCAACAAATTTGGGTCGAATACTCTACCCTCGAAAACTGCTGCGATCCCATGCGCTTGTGGGCCGTCAACAACATTCTTCTAGTCTCGATTGCCGGAGAGTGCTAACAGCATTCTTCTGGTGCCGTTGCAAAGGGGAAGAACAGTTGACATCAAGAAGTTTTCTGGCGCTGTTGCCGGGGAGGTATTGCTATATTCTCTGAGTCACTTGGGATTTATATCTGCTGATCACTATGAAGAATTTGAAGGATCCCAAGACCAAAGTCTTGCCCTCAACTACGAGAGGAGGTAAGGAATTGCCATCTAGCTCTGCACTTGATTCACCTTCAGTTATGAGTAAGTTTGCGACATCACCTCCTGCTAGAAATCTTGATATGTCGTCTGTGCTTCATGATGCTTATGATGCTACTGCTAGAGATGCTATGCTTGATACTATGCCTGATGATGCTATGCTTGATACTATGCCCGATGATGCTATGCTTGATACTATGCCTGATGATGCTACTGCTAGAGATGCTATGCTTGATACTATGTCAGATGATGCTATGCTTGATACTATGCCTGATGATGCTATGCTTGATACTGCTAGAGATGCTATGCTTGATATTGCTTTGCCTGATGATACTAGAGATGCTATTTTGCCTTATGATGCTATGCTTGATACTGCTAGAGATACTACTTTGCCTGATGTTCCACTAGGAGTGTTCCTTGATGCTCATATTGCTAGAGTTACTGCCAATGCTCGTGATGCTTCTGAAATTACCGATACTATTGAGATAGAACCTGCTTTTGCTCCTGCTAGATCTAGCTCTCCTAGATATGAATTGCCTGATATACCTGAGGGTTACGTTATGGAGGGAGAGATAGCTGAGGATTTTCTTGCGTGTAAGGATGCCTATGATGCTGAGAAATTACTTCTCAAGTGGAAGGAAAAATCTCGGGAAGCTAGGATGAAATATGACCCGAAGTTTGCCACTTCACCTATCGTTATCACCGAATAGGATTATGAATTCTCTATCGATCCTGAGATAATCTCTCTAGTCGAATCTGATCCTTTTCACGGGTATGAGTCTGAGACGGTCATAGCCCATCTTGCCAAACTACATCCTTAAGCTGTTTCTTTTCTCTCTAAAGGATGACGCTAAAGCCTGGTTCACCTCTCTTGCTCCTAGATGTGTGCGTAGTCCCCAAGAGATGGTCTATTACTTCTGTGAGAAATAATTCCCTGCCCATAAGAAGCAAGCTGCCTTGCAGGAAATATACAAGTTTGCTTAACTCCAAGAAGAGAGTCTCCACAAGCTTGGAGGAGGCTCGTCCAGCTACAGAATGCTTTGCCTAATCACCCTCTTAAGAAGAACGAGATACTTCATATCCCCTATAACGGACTTACCGATGCCTCTAAAGACCACTTAGATAGTTGTGCCGGTTGTGTTTTTAGGGAACAAACTGTAGAACAAGCTGAGACTCTACTAAATAACATCTTGATCAACGATAATGCTTGGACTATTCCCGAACCACCTCCTAAGCCAACTCGAAAGAAAAGAGGTATTCTATTCCTCAGTCCCGAAGATATGCAAGAAGCCAAGAAATCCATGCAAGAGAAAGGCATTAGATCTGGAGATGTCAAAAATCTACCACGTATCGAAGAGATCCATGGTCTCGATAACCCGATACAGGTAGTAGAAGTGAATTCTCTGCGTAGGTTTGATGAGAGTGATATTCCTTTTGATAAACCTGCTAGCCTATGCTTTGATGAATTTGACAACTTTGTTGCCAAACAACATAGTTTCAGAGATTATGTTAGCAGACATTTGGAACGAAGTACTCGTATGCTTAGCCATTTAAGTGCTTGTGTAGACAGAAATATCAACGATCTGAAGCTTCTGAGTAAACATGCCTCTATGATTACTACTCAGGTAGAACAAGTACGTAAAGCTCAGAATGACCTGCTCAATGAATTAAATGACAACTCTGTCAGAGTCATTACTAGAGGAGGCAAAATGACTCAGGAACCTTTGTATCATGAAGGTCATCCTAAGAGAATTGATCAAGATTCTCAAGGAATCAATGCTGATACACCTAGTCATCCTAAGGAGAAGAAGAAGGATGATAGAAACCTGCACGCCAGTTCACCAAATAATGTCACACCTGAAGAACCTAATGATATTTCTGTGTCTGATGCAGAAACACAATCGGGTGATGAACATGAACCTCGTGACAATATGGACAGTGATGTTCATAATAATGCTCAACCTAGCAATAATGAGGATGTGGAGATTGAACCGATAGTTAATCCTGATAACCCACAACCTAAGAAGTACGATAAGAATGACTTCACTGCTAGGAAGCATGGTAAAGAAAGGGAGCCATGGGTTCAGAGACCTATGCCCTTTCCTCCTAAACCATCCAAGAAAAAGGATGATGAGGATTTTGAGCGCTTCGCTGAGATGATAAGACCCGTCTTTCTGCACATGCGGTTAAATGATATGTTCAAGATGTCTCTGTATGCCAAGTATAGGAAAGATATCGTGACTAACAAACGGAAGATACCAGATCTTGAGATCTCCACCATGCTTGCCAACTACACTTGGTGATCCCGGAGTGCCCACTATACCTTGCTCCATTAGAGGAACCTATGTAAGAACTGCCTTATGTGACCTTGGAGCCGGTGTTAGTGTTATGCCGCTCTCTCTTTATCGTAGACTTGAATTGGATAAGTTGACACCCACTGAAATTTCTCTGCAAATGGCCGACAAATGAACTGCTTTCCCTATCGGCATTTGCGAGGATGCGCCTGTTGTGGTTGCTAACACCACTATCTTAACAGACTTTGTTATCTTGGATATTCCCGAGGACGATGCCATGGGTGTCATCCTCGGAAGACCCTTTTTAAACACTACAGGGGCTGTTATAGATTGCAACAAAGGCAATGTCACTTTCCATGTCAACGGTAATGAGCACACAGTGCACTTTCCGAAGAAACGATATCAAGTACATTGCATCAGTGCTATCAAAAAGACTTCATCGATTCTCATTGGGAGCTTTGAATGCCCTATTCCTCGTGTCAAGATGAAGTATGATTTGCTTGTTGGGGAGATACATATCCCCATTGAGGTGATTTAGTGTCTATTAGAAAATTCTCCGTTTTCTCTTGCGATTCGAGAAGGTTTTGTCATAAGGACTTGATCAACCCCATTGACGGATTTCTTTCGATGACCATGAAATAGATGAATCAAAGAGTCGCATACCTCTGTTTTGAGTTTTCATTTTCTTTTGCTTAGAAGAAAAATGATAGAATTATTTTAGCTTTTCCTGTTTTCTGTTTTAGTGTCCTGGAGAAAAATACCTCGAAAATAAAAGTTCTCCGATGGTCCTAAAATTCAGTATGATTTTTTCTGGAATTTTTGAAAATTTCTGGGCCTGAGAGCTGGCCTGGGGGCCTGACCAGTGGGCCACAAGCCCTGCCACTGCCACCTACCCCCCTGGTGGCGGGGTGCAAGCTTGTGGGGCCCACAGGCACCCCCTCCACTCACTCCACCTCTCAGCCTCTTCTTCCACCTCTAGAAAAAATTGTTTCGCAGCTCAAACCCGTGTTCTTGCTCATTTGGCTATGATTCTCGATCTCCTTGCTCAAAGCACCATTCTCCAAACCGTTTTGGGGAAATTACTTCTTGGTAAGTGACTCCTCCATTGGTCCAATTAGTTTTTTCTCTAGTGCTTTATCCTTCGTGAATTCTTGCTACCTTGGTGACCCTGTTCTTGAGCTTGAAAAGTTGATTTTAGCTGGTCCCAAGTAGTATTAGCGCGTGATACGGTCTCTAGGCACTAGTAGGAGTAGTTGCTACAAGTTGGGTTAATCTTTATTCGCTTTTCTTTCGAAGTCCCTAAAAATTTCAGAAATTTTCACAGCTAGAAAAAGGAAAAGATGAGGAGGTTCTTGAGAGGATCATCAAGTCGTAACCCCAAGGAGGATGAGAAGAACCACCCCAAGTACGCGGTCCCTCGAGTCACAGAAGTTCGAGCGTGCGAGTGGCCAAGTGATGAAGTTTTGCGCACCGCCGGACTTTATGAAGACTTTTATTACTTGGTGGAGAACGCAGGTCTTACTGCGTTCGTTGAAGATAAGTGCCCACAATACCTCCTCCTCACCAACATTTTCGTTCAAAGCTTCCACTTTTATCCGAGGAAGAATCCTCCCATGGTTGAGTTCATGATATACGATGTTCCCTAGTGCATGACACTACAGGATTTTTGCAATGAATGCAAATTACCTTATGTTGGGGATATCCGTGACCCTTGTCCACGGGACATGGATGATTTCATTGGTTCTATTGCTGTTGGAGAGGAGAGAGGAGTGTCTCGCGCTAGAATTGCTAGCATACATTTTCCTGTGCTTCGGTACTTCTCACTGTTTGTGGGAAAATGTTTGGTTGGCCGTGGGGAGGCTGGATCACTTAGTTCTCCAGACCTTGCGGTTTTGCGCGAAGGCCTTTATAACGATAAGACTTACAGCCTAGGTGCTATAGTGGCCCAGCGGTTGAACATCAACCGTCCCAAGGGTGTCGTCTATGGAGGTATCTATGGTACCCGTCTTGCCAGACACTTTGAGATACCCATTAGACTAGGAGAGGAAGGAGAGATGCTTCTCCCTGAGAAATATCTGGATTATGACAGCATGGTTCGCCATGATTTTGTGGATAGAGATGCTAGTATATGGATGATTTATAACCTGGTATTTAGTCAGGGTACTCGAGAGACTATTACTTTGCCTGGTCCTTCTTTGTTCGATCTTCATGCAGGCAGGTACACTATTATGCCCTCGGACATCTACGCATATTGGGGCTTGGCCCAACCACAAGCGCCCGAGCGCAAGCCCGAGCCGCCAGTCGAGTACTAGACGCTAGTTTATCAGTGGGAGCCAGAGGAGCTCACACAACAGTGGCATCCACAGTCTGCTCCAGAGTATCCTGGAGCTGGTTATTTTCCACCTTGGGAGTAGACCAAGCTAGGCCAAAAGCCTAAGCTTGGGGAAGTACGTGTTCTCACCGACTTTACGTTCATGCTTATGCTTTCACCTTGTTAGCTGATGTTTACCCTTTTCCACTGTATTATCCACGCTAGTTTTTTTTCGTTTTCTTGTTTTGTGTCCTTTTGAGAAAACCCAAAAAGATTTTTCTTTCTTCTTTTGCTTGTTGGGAGCTTTCCCGTGTAAATAATTTTCTTTTTCTTTGTGTCAAGGTAGAAGATATTGGTTACAATGTTTAGTGGTTCTTACATGCTTAACTTTTTAGCTTTCAAAGAGCCACATTACTTTGTCTTCTCCTTTTTGTTTGTGTGCAGATTCAGCTTAGTCCAATGCGCTTATTATCGTTTTCATCGTTCGATCGTGGAAATGAAAGGCAACAATTATGATATATGATGAAGTGACTGAGACTGAAAAGCTCGTATGAACTCTATCTATTTTGTTTTTGTAAATATGACTAGCTTGTCGACCCAGATTTAGCTTTGTTGTGAGAGAACCATGTTTGCAATGACAACTTAGAGATCATAATTTCTGATGCCATGCTTATTTAGCTGAGAGCTTATAATGGTTTGTCTTGAATGCCAACATAGATTTTGAGATGACTATGATGGAGTATGATAGTATGGTATTCTCATTCGAATGTTTCAAGTGGCTTGACTTGGCGCATGTTCATGCATGTAGTTGAAACAAATCAACATAGACTCTATGGTGTTTGTGTTCATGGTGATTTATATTCTGTTCATGCTTGCATTCAATGTTAGTCAAACTCATTGGATCTTGATGACTGTTGTCGCTCTCTAGTTGGTCGCTTCCCAGTCTTTTGCTAGCCTTCACTTGTACTAAGCGGAATACTGCTTGTGCATCCACTTCCATAAACCCAAAAGTTTTTCCATGAGAGTCCACCATACCTACCTATTTGTGGTATCTACCTGCCGTTCCAAGTAAATTTGCATGCGCCATTCTCTAAACCTTCAAGAAATAATCTGTTTTGCATGCCCGAACCGCTCATGTGGTGATAGGGGGCTATTGGTATCTTCCATGCTAGGAGTGTTATCCTTGACATGTGTTTATTCACAGTGATTCATGAGAAAGGGGCCGGTAATTGGAATGCCCAGTTCCACGCTTAAATTGAAAACATAACTGTAAAACAAGTCTTCCCCCGGATTGATGATAGTATGGACGGTACCCGAGGATTCAGCTAGCCGTGGAGTGTGATTGATTGGTGGTGGGGGTGTTAAAACTTTACTTTTTTGTTTGGGAACCTCCTATAGCATGAGTAGCATGGAAGATATTGTGAACTCTTGGTCATTGCGTTGACAATGAAAGCATGCCACCCAAAATTATTATCTCTATTTTCAAAGCTTGAGCTCTGGCACCTCTGCAAATCAATGCTTCCCTCTGTGAAGGGCCTGTCTATTTATTTTCCCGTTGAGTCATCCTCCTCTTATATAAGCACCAATTAGAGAGCACCTCTGTCATTTTTATGCTTTGGTTTTGATTGATATTGAGTATGACTATGACTGGATCTTCTTTGCTATGAATTACAATGTTTAGTCAGCCCTTGATCTTTGAAAGTGCTCTACATTTATGTTTTGCGGTCTTAGAAAGAGCTAGCGAGATACCACCTATTCATATTGCTTCATGTTTGTTTTGATTGAAGTGTTGGTATTTGAAACTCATTATTATTTGCTCGTTAGCTGATTATGCCATTGATACTAGTTTACCGTGAGATCTTTGTGTCACTTGCTTATGTGGTTAACTTGTGATCTTGCTGAAATTCTAGTTATGAGTTAGACATAGTTGCAACAACAAGATCAAACAGAGTTTGTCAAAGTTTTTCTTTCTCTCTCAGTTTGTCAACTGAGTTGCTTGAGGACAAGCAAGGTTTTAAGCTTGGGGGAGTTGATACGTCTCCATCGTATCTACTTTTCCAAACTCTTTTGCCCTTGTTTTGGACTCTAATTTGCATGATTTGAATGGAACTAACCTGGACTGACGCTATTTTCAGCAGAATTACCTTGGTGTTATTTTTGTGCAGAAATCAAAGTTCTCCAAATGTCCTGAAAATTTTTGGGGAGCAGTTTTGGAAAATATAAAAAATATATGCGCCAAGATTCACCTGAGGGTGTGGGCCAGTGGGCCACAAGCCCTGGCTCCTCCACCACCCCCTGGTGGCGGTGGGCAGGCTTGTGGGGCCCACACGGCTCTGCCTCCCCCAAACTCAGGTCTATAAGTCCCCTTTCATCCCAGAAAAAATAAAAAAGAGAAGTTTTCGTCGCGTTTGCAATACGGAGGCGCCACCACCACCTGTTCTTCATCTGGAGGGCAGATCTGGAGTCCGTCTTGGGCTCCGGAGAAGGGAAATCATCGCCATCGTCCTCATCAACCTTTTTCCCTCTCCAATTCCATGAAGCTCTTCGTCGTTCGTGAGTAATCTATTCGTAGACTCGTTGGGCGGTGATGAGTAGGATGAGATCTATCATGTAATCGAGTTAGTTTTGATGGGGATTGATCCCTAGTATCCACTATGTTCTGAGATTGTTGTTGCTACTACTTTGCCATGCTTAATGCTTGTCACTAGGGCCCGAGTGCCATGATTTCAGATCTGAAATTATTATGTTGTCACCAATATATGTGTGTTTTAGATCCAATCTTGCAAGTTGTAGTTACCTACTATGTGTTATGATCCGGCAACCCCGGAGTGACAATAACCGGAACCACTCCGGTAATGACCATAGTTTGAGGAGTTCATGTGTTCACCAAGTGCTAATGCATTGGTCCGGTTCTTTATTAAAAGGAGAACCTTAATATCCCGTAGTTTCCTTTTGGACCACGTTGCCATGGGAGGGATGGACAATAGATGTCATGCAAGTTCTTTTACCTAAGCACGTATGACGACACACGAAATGCATGCCTACATCACATTGACGAACGGGAGCTAGCCACATGTCTCTCTGTGTTATAGCTGTTGCATGATGAATATCATCCAAAAAAATCACCGACCCATTGCCTACGAGTTTGTCCTACTACTGCTGTTACTTGTCTTGCTCTGCTGCTGCTAGTACTGTTGCTACTGTGTTTACTTGTCTTGCTCTGCTGCTACTCTTGCTATTACTGTCGCTTGCTTCTGTTGCTACTTGCTACAGTTGTCACAACTGCCGTTCCTTGCCGCTGCTACGCTCGTTACACTGTTGCTACCTGTTACAATTTTGGTTCGCTGGTCGTTGACGGGAACTGACAATTTCCGTCAATGAGGCAACTAGGCGCCATTGATACAATCGTTATGAATAGTCTGCCATCAACAGATCGTTTCTAACACCGTTGTTATCATACTACTTTGCTGTTACTACTGTGCTCGCAGATACTAATCTTTCAGGTGTGGTTGAATGTGGCATATTCAGCTACTAATACTTGAGAGTATCCTCTCACCTCCTGTCTGGTAAACCAGCAAATTTAGGTCGAATACTCTACCCTCGAAAACTGTTGCGATCTCATGCGCTTGTGGGCCGTCAACAACATTCTTCTAGTCTCGATTGCCAGAGAGTGCTAACAACATTCTTCTGGTGCCGTTGCAAAGGGGAACAACAGTTGACATCAATCACCAAGGCACAACCCTACGTCTCCCTCTTCTCCTCCTCCGCGGTGCTTGGCGAAGCCCTGCCGGAGAACTGCATAGGTCCACCGTCACCACATCGTCGTTCTGCCAGAGCTCTTCCTCAACCTCTCCTCTCTCCTTGTTGTATCAAGGCGTAGGAGACATCACCGGGCTGCACTTGTGTGTTGAATGCGGAGGAGCTGTTGTTCGGCGCTTAGATCAGAATCTTCCGCGATCTAAATCTCTATGAGTATGACTCCATCAACTGCATTCTAGTAATGCTTCCGCTTAGCGATCTTCAAAGGTATGAAGATGCTCTACCCCCTTGCTCGTTGCTCGTTTCTCCTAGATAGATTCTTGTGTGACGTAGTAATTTTTTGAATTACTACTATGTCCCCCAACAGTGGTATCAGAGCCAGGTTCTATGCGTAGATTCTATGCACGAGTAGAACACAAAAGTAGTGGGTGACGATTTTGACAATTGCTTGCCGTTACTAGTCTTATCTTGATTCGGCGGCATCGTGGGATGAAGCAGCCCGGACCGACTTTACACGTACTGTTACATGAGACTAGTTCCACCGACCAATATGCACTTGTTGCATAAGGTGGCTAGCGGGTGTCTGTCTCTCCCACTTTCTCGGATCGGATTTTATGATGAGGGTCCTTGTGAAGGGTAAAGAGCATTATCATATCAACGTTGTGGCTGTCACGTAGGTAAGAAGCGTTCTTGCTAGAAACCCAAATTAGCCACGTAAACCTTGCAACAACAATTAGAGGACGTCTAACTTGTTTTTGCAGGGTATGCTATGTGATGTGATATGGCCAAATGGATATGGTGTTACATATGTGATGTATGAGATTGATCAAGTTCTTGTAATAGGATTCACGACTTGCATGTTGATGAGTATGACAACCGGTAGGAGCCATAGGAGTTGTCTTAATTTATTGTATGAGGTGCAACGCCATGTGATTACTTTACTTTATTGCTAACTGTTAGCTATAGTAGTAGAACAAATAGTTGGGGAGACGACTTCGCAAAGACACAATGATGGAGATCATGATGATGGATACCAAGGTGTCATCCGAGTGACAATGATGATCATGACGTGCCCCGAAGATGGAGATCAAAGGAGCAAGATGATATTGGCCATATTATGTCACTGTATGACTGCATGTGATGTTTATCATGTTTTTCATCTTATTGCTTAGAACGACGGTAGCAAAGATAAGATGATCCCTCATTAAAATTTTGAGATAAGTATTCCCCTAAGTGTGCACCGTTGTGAAGTGTTATTGTCTTGAAGCACCACATGAGGATCGGGTGTGATAGATTCTAACATTCAAATACAACGAGTAAGTCAGATTTACACATGCAGAACACTTAGGTTGACTCGACGAGCCAAGCATGTACAGACATGGCCTCGGAATACGGGATACCGAGAAGTCGAACATGAGTCGTATCGATGATACGATCAGCATGGAGATGCTCACCATTGATGATTAGTCCGTCTCACGTGATGATCGGACACTGGCTAGTCGATGTGGATCATGTATCACTTGGATGACGAGAGGGATGTCTATCTAAGTGGGAGTTCATTAAGTAGTTTGATTAGATGAACTTAATTATCATGAACTTAGTCTAAAATTGTCTTTACAAATATTGTAGATCCAACGGCCAACGCAAATGTCCCATTCAACTTCAATGCGTTCCTATTGAAAACCAAGCGGGAAGACGATAAGAGCAACTATGCGGACTAGGCTCGTAATTTAAATCTCAACCTCATGGCTTCCAAGAAGGCATATGTCCTTGATGCGCTGCTAAGAATGAAGGCCCCGTCTGGCTTCTCATGGAATATAAAGGGAATAATAAATCTGGGAATATTAGATAAATATTTCCCTCAGTTTGTTGAGAACCAAGGTATCTATCTAGTAGGAGGAGCAAGCAATGCGCCAATGGTAGTACCTACACAAATAAACAAACACTTGGACCCAACCCTATAAAGGGGTTGTCAATCCCTTCAGAGTTATTGGCAAGTATAAAATAGTGATAGTTCTGAAAGTAAAACAAAAGTAAATAAATTGCAGCAAAGTATTTTTGGTGTTTTTGGTTTATAGATCTGAAAATATAATATGAAAAATAGACCCAGGGGCCATAGGTTTCACTAGAGGCTTCTCTCATAAAGGAAAATAATATGGTTTGTGAACAAACTGCTGCCGAGCAATTGATAGAAAAGCAAATAATTATGAAGACATCCAAGAAAATGATTATGCATATAGGCTTCACGTCCATATCAAGTAGACCGAAACGATTCTGCAGCTACGACTATTACTCCATACATCGACCGACTCCTGCCTGCATCTAGAGTATTAAGTTCATGAAGAACAGAGTAAAGCATTAAGTAAGATGACACGATTGTCACGCCCATGATGCGACCCTATCCTCAATTTGGCCCGAGGGCCTCGTCATGGATAGAAGCGTATCTCGTCGTGTCACAAGAATGGATATCGTTACAAGTACATGTACTGAAAAGAAGAGATATATATAGAATTGGCTTACACTCGCCACAAGCTAAATCAAAGTCACAACAATACATTACATAATCATCAAGAGTAAGAGCAGGGTCCGACTACGGTCGACAACAAACGAGAAAAGAAGAACGACGTCCATCCTTGCTATCCCAGGCTGCCGGCCTGGAACCCATCCTAGATCGATGAAGAAGAAGAAGAAGAAGCAACTCCAAATGAACAATCAACGCGCTCGCGTCGAGTAACCTTTACTTGTACCTGCAACTGGTGTTGTAGTAATCTGTGAGCCATAGGGGACTCAACAATCTCATTTCCAAAGGTATCAAGACTAGCAAAGCTTAATGGGTGAGGTAAAGTTAAGTGGTGAGGTTGCAGCAGCGGCTAAGCATATATTTGGTGGCTAAACTTAGGAGTACAAGAAATAAGAGAGGGAAGATCTACGCATAACGGACGTGAACTACTGATGATCAAATGAATGATCCTGAAAACCTATCTACGTCAGACATAACCCCACCGTGTCCTCATCGGAGAAGGAACTCACGAAAGAGAGAGTCACCGTTACGCACACTGTTGGCATATTTTAATTAAGTTAACTTCAAGTTATCTAGAACCAGTGTTAAACAAAGTTTCCACGTTGCCACGTAACCGCAGGCACGGTTTTCTGAAAAGATTTAACCCTGTAGGGGTGCTCCAACTAGTCCATCACAAATTTCCACAAGCCGCATAGAAATCCTCAATCACGAAGCTTGCGATCTCTTCGGATTCCCTAGTGGAAAACCTCAACTCTGAGTTTACCCAAAGCATCGCCGGAATCCCGATGCACAAGATATCTCATCAAAGGTAAAACTAATCCAGCAAGGCCGCCAGACGTGTCGACGATCCCGATAGGAGCCGCGTATCTCGTTCTCAAGACACGACGGATGAGCGATGGTTACCACGCCAAACACCGAGTTGCCCCGTGCAGCGTTAATAAGCTGCTCTGTTTTGGACCAACACTCATGAGGAGCACTGGCCCGGGGGTTGATGAAATTTCCTCAGGTTAATTACTCCCTATGTAGTTCATTAATTGTTAGGCAAATGTAGTACCAAAATTGGGCCTTGCCAGACCAGCTTTAATCTAAAACAAATTATCAAGGGGGTCCCCATAACAACCCCGATCGTGTTAGGAGCGCTCAATTACGGAACATAACACCGATGGCCGAAACTAAGGGGGCAAAGGTGGAACAAAACACCAGGCTAGAAAGGCCGAGCCTTCCACCTTTTACCAAGTATATAGGTGCATTAAATTAAATAGCATTTAAATATGGTGATATGACAACGAACCCATGTTATCACATGGAAGCAACTACACCTGCAACTAGCAACGCTAACAACATGGTTAAGCAAGCAGTAACATAGCCAATCAGTGGTTTGCTAGGTCGAACAGGTTGAAGGTAATCATGGCATTGTAGAGAGGCTGATATTTAACACCTGGTAGGCAACGAGACATAACCGGTATAAACGGTAAAACTAGCATGGCAATGATAGTAATGATATCTGGGGAAATGGTCATCTTTCCTGAGATCTCGCTTGGAAGAAGAACAACTCTGTGAAGTCGGTGAACTAACGTAGTTGAACAGGTCCTCACATTCCGACACGCTTGCGGAACTCTATCGAGACGGAGCAAACCGAAAACAAACATCAACACAGATATTCACCACACGATGCACAACATGATGCAAACCTAATATGATGCATGATCAGTTCAAAAATGCAAGGGATGGCATGGCAATTCTCCTCACACAAACACTACACATTAAGTGAAGCTCGATATGCAACGAGTTCCATATCGACGAGACTCCACGTTTAATTATTTAGTTCACTCCTGATTATTTATGCGGCAATCTTAAATTGTTGTTAACATGGCAAGGGTGAAGCGATGATCCTACATGACATCCTAGTCGGGTAACGCCCCGAGCATAGATCGGAGCTACGACACAAGAAACACGCAACACAAGATAATTATGCCATGAATGCATCATGCATGCAAGCTCAAACATCACGGGCAAGAAGAGAAAGAAACAGGTGTCGCCACGGCGAGCGAGAGGGAACCATGGCGGCAAGACGGAAACGAAGCCATAACAACCTTCCTATCCTGATAACTCCTCGAGATATCGGTGCCAACGAATTGGAAGCGTGTGCGGGAACCCTAAATAAAGATGGGGTGATCCCGGTTACCGGGTTCCCATGTGTCGAGGGCACGACAAAATGGAAGACAACGTGCAACTGGCAAACATATATAGGCGCATACATACGGTACAACGCACACATCACATGCATTCCTTACACGACATGTTCGAACGGTATACCTACGAAGCGTGCGATCCAGAGGGGTTTGGGTCGTAGCGGTGAAGGCGAACAAAAGATCGTCGTGGAAGTCGAGGTACTCGGGTCTTCGACGTGGGTAGTGGAACACAGTTTCCGGGGGTCGTCGAGGACGTAGTTGTACACGGTGATCTTGTCGTTTCCATGAAGGAGGGGATGGTGCATGCGGCAACGGCAAGCGGCAGCACAAGCAAGCAACATAGCAACGACATCAAGCAGTAGCAACCTACATCAACCGGCATCAAGCGGCAGCAACAGCATGCGGCATCAGCAAGGTAAACTAGGACTAGCAACAACACTCGGCACAACAACTAGCAACCTAGCAGCAAGCTACGACAACTAGCACTATAGCTAGCAACAACATCTAACTGCAACTAGCTATAGCAGCTACTAGCAACAACAAGCAATAGCAAGGCAGGCAAGCAGGCCAGCAAGCAAGCGCAGCAAGCATTGGCCAGCAACAACAACAAGGCACGGCAAGCAACAAGAGCAGCAGCTTGGCAGGCAAACATCAGGCACACAGCGGCACTTGCAACAGCAACTCGGCAGCAGGCAAGATTCAGCAAGCAGCAAGAGCATCTAACAAGGCTACCCAACACCAGCAGAACAGCGGCAACATCATTAGCATCGGCCAGCAGCTAGCTCGGAGGAGGAGGCTAGGGTCCTGGAGCAGGCGGCTCGGCAAGGGGTGAGCACCGGCGCGGAACGTCCATGGTGGCGGCGAGGAGCACGAGGCCGGCGAGGGAGGAGCGGCGACGCACCGACGGCGGAGGGCGCATGCAGCGGCCAATGCAAGGTCGGGCACCGGCGGGCGAGTAGCGCGGCAGCATGCAGCGAGGAGGAGGATGTCGGGGCAAGGGCGAGGCCATGGCGGGGAGAACGCTGGCGGCGACCCTGGCGGCCATGGTGGAGGCGAGCATGGCAGCGACGGCGGGGCGCGCGCGGGAGACGGTGGCTGCGACGAGCAACCGGAGGAGGAGGTCGGGGAAACGGGCGCGCGGTGGAGGGCTTTGGTAGGGGCTTGGCAGCTCGGGCAGGGGAGACGAGCTGCGCGAGCTCGTGGATGGAGCACTCCTTGCGGCAGGCGGCGGCAAGCCGAGGCCAAGGAGGCGAGGGGAGCAGAGATGGAAGAACGAGAGGAGGGAGAAAGGGGATCGGGAGAGGACGAGGGCTCGGCGGCTACGGGAGGAAGAGGGGAAACAGGATGAGGGACGCTAGGGTTTGGGGCCAGCTGGGCCTTGGGCCTTGGCCGACTGGCTCCTCTCCCTCCCCCTTGTTTTTTTACTTTTAAAAACAGAAAAACTTAAACAAAAGAAAAACTTTTAATAAAAATAAAAAAAATGCGTTTGGCTCCTTTGAAAATTATACCCCAACTATAAAAATAGCTTGGGCATCTTTTTATTAAAAGAAACAAAATGAAACCTTTTTTGAAGAATAAAATTAAACCTCTTTTTATTAAAGAATAAAATAAAAGCTCTTTAAAGGAAAAAAGAAAATGAGACTGTTTTTTTGAAAATAAACAAAAGGAAAAAAATAAAGGAAACCCAAGGGGTTGCCTCCACATTAAATAAAAGGATTTTTTTAAAAGAAGACGAACCTTAAAAGGGGGTTAAAACTGAAATCTTTTACGCAACCACAAAATAGAATAGAGAGGAGAGAAGGGTTTTAGGTCCATGGTGTACCGGGGTTTGAAGCGGCTCTGTTGCATCCACTCTCATCACGCCAACGAACAACGCCATACTCACAAAGCACTCACAAGCATTAACACCCAACAACATGGAGCAACAAGCAACACCGACAAAACACAGTTGACATGATGCCATGCATGATGCCATGATGCAAACTAAATGATGATGCAACGAATGAAATAAGACACGACGGAAACGGAAATAAAGGGGAATCTTGTGGGGCGTCGGTCTCGGGCTGTCATAACTCTCCTACACTACAAGATGATCTTGCCCCGAGATCCAAGAATGGAAGGGGGGAGAGGATGAGAAAGAACAAGAGGTGAAAACTTAGTCGCTTCTTTGACACACGAGTGAAACCATGATCCTTGAAGGTTGCAAAGAGTTGAGTAATGATATGAGAAAGAAGCAAGAATTCACGAAAAATTTCGGCAGCACTTCGGTAGGAAAATGGGAGAAAAAATTCGATAAGAAGAGAGAATTAGACAATATACATAACAAACAACTAAATGGAACAAGGGAACACCATGATCTTGATAGAACAACATAATAGACCCAAAAGAGCAACATCACAATGCCTCCGGAACAATAGAATATGAACTAGCTCAAGCGGAAGAAGAGAATGAAGAAAAAGAATGACAACTATTATCACAATAGAATTGAAGAGCCTCCGGACAGATAATTGACGTAGTAGCTGGAAAACCAACAACGAAAAACAAGATAGTAGTGGGCTTATGAAGATCATCTGAACATCTATGAGGTGACAACCAAACATTACAAGAACCAAGGATAGATGAAAGCAAAGATATCAAAACTTCTTACACCAAGTGTGTACATTGAGAACTGGGATTAATGACAAGCACCATGATAGCACAATCCATAGGAAAAGCTTTAGGTGAAGTCTAAACCAAGATAGCTCAATGAAGAAATCATCGGTTGAATTATCTCATGATCAAAGAATCGGTGGATTTAATTATCTCAGTCTTGAAGGAATAACTCTTCGAGGCTACTACACTAACAAGAATGCTATAATACCACCTCAAAGGATGAAGGAAGAGAAAATACATAGAAAAGCAAGAGAAAGAATACTTGAGGTACTCCAACAGGAATGTTGAAGAACACTGAGTATGGATTTAAACCTTGATGAACCACCATGAAGGACCTCCATATACAGTTGAATGATGCAAAGATATGAAGGTAGAAAATAATAAGATTATGACCTTGCCAAGATTTAGATGAAGCTTCACAAAGAGATACTTGATAAAACTTGGAACTCCGAAAAAGAAAAGATAATAACACTTGAGAAAAAGGAATTGACATCGTGAGCCACTCCAAAAGAAGAATTCAGATCACTTGATGAAACAAGAATAAGAATTATGTTATGCTAATCCTTCATCAAGTTTAATTGATGACAAGCAACGGATTTAGCGTAGCACTTATTCTTCTAGAAATGAATCTTGGAGAGACAGAGAGAAAAACACCACTTGAGGCATAATTGAAGGAAGCACCGGTAGAATTCACAATTTAATGGGAATACCAAGGAAGCATGGAGACACATGAGAATGAAGAGATCATGATCCAGCTGAAAGAAAAATTTAAACAAGACACCTGATAATCGAGAGACGAACAAAGAGACAACAATGGAGAAGAATTGAGGATGAAAACTGAAAGCTGAGAACGAAGAATCTTCTGAAATGATGGCCTTCGGAGGAACGAGAAATAAAAACAACTCAGAAATGCACCGAATAGCAAGAAAGGGATCACTCATGATTGGAACAATTAAGATGACGACACCAAGCTGAAATGATGAATCTACAATAGAATGGACCAAGATTCGAGAGAAGCATCCCTTCGAATTGCAAGCTGAGAATGACGAGGAGAACAACACCAAGAATAACTAAGACACTTCGGAATAATGAAGAATGAAAGGTTGAGCCAAATATGAGAATTAATTCGAATAGATCTTGAAGAAAGAATATGACTGATGAAATTCATACTTACGTCATAGTTGAAAAGATTTAATGATATTCGGGAAAAGATTATAAGAGTCACGAAAGATCCTAGGAAAACCTGTGGGTTATGGGCCCACTCAAAGAAACCACCATTGAAAAGGTATCTTAGAAAGAGAGATATTGCACCGGTATAAATGAAGAGTCGATGAGGTTAGCACCTCGAAATAATTAAAAGCATTGAAAACACGAAACTCACAGATATCTTCAGCACTCCAGATAGGGAAGAGATGAATGAATAACAGGATAGGCTGATAAGAATCTTCAACATAGGGAAGAATTACAAGGATGAAAAGGATATGATGAACACAGACAACTGAATTAAATTCACCGGAAAAGATGACAAGAATGAACAAAGGTGAACACGATGCTCCTGAGAATCTTCACAATGAATCACCGGGTAAGAGAGAAAAGAACAGACAACAGAAGCACAAAGAAGAGAAAACTCTTGGATGAAAATTGAATCACTGAAGAAAAGGGTGGGAGGGCGTGGAAAAACAAAGACAAGTCGGGACAGATGAGATGAACTCCGGAATAAGAACAGAAAGATTGATCTTGCAAATATTGGAGAGGATTGAATTAACTAAAGAGAAGCACACTGGTTGGAAAAGAATTAACATGATGACTCTGGTTGACAATAATTGATAAGACGATCTGATTGAGCAAAGAATTTGCATTCACATAAAAATTGAGAACACAGATTAGGAAAGATCTGAAATTACCACTTGACATCGAAGCAACTTGAATTACCATAATTAACAAGACAAAGGGAGAGGCTTATGAAACAAGCCATAACAAACTCATGAGAAAGATTTCCGTTCGATATTTTCGTGGACCAAATCACTCGGGCTCGAACCTTACAGTAGACATCAAGTGCAAGGCAGTGCACCCGACATATGAAGCGTCCCCGAGTCGTAGCAAGCTACAATGACTCTTTAAGACACAACGAGAACCGCTGTAAGTCGACCGTCAAGAAACGAATCAACTAGATGTCGAACCCCAACCTAACATCATGCATTTGTTGGAAGATTTTCCTATAAGCAACTACTTGAATTCCCACCTAAGAATTCCCGAAATATCTGGTCATGCAATGTGGTACACGGATACAAGGAGTAATATATCACACAACTCCTATACTAACCCGTCACCTGTATCACATCCGTCAACACACAACCAGAATCTCAGACCTTCATCTACAACAGACCCTCATGATCACAACGATACAAAGTATGGCAGTACTCCCGAACAATCTGCACCAGTACTGGGGACATCTGGGTTATCTCGCCACTACCAGTATTGAAGAAATTACGAACATCCTTCGTTCTGAGATACTAAGAAATCTGAAAGATAATGATGTGCTCGAGAATCCCCTGGAGCTCAACTCCTTGGAAGAAAATCAAGTCAGACAGGAGGCACCAAGACAGAACTCCGTCACATTGCATCATATAGATCCCAAGAATATTCGCGTGATCCTAATTTTTTTTTGAGTGAGAAGAGGAGTAGAATAATTTATTGCGTCAGGATTCCTTACCAGAGCATAGAAGAGGACAAAAAAAGAATCCTACTCTCCGATACATAACTAGACTCAAAGCAGTTTTTCATTAGACCCGACTCAGCCAAGTTTGATCAATCAAGGGGGCTCCTAGGTCGGTACTGCTCTGATACCAGCTTGTCACGCCCAAGATTAGACCCTATCCTCAATTTGGCACGAGGGCCTCGTCAGGGATAGAAGCGCATCTCGTCGTGTCGCAAGAATTGATATCGTTACAAGTACATGTACTGAAAAGAAGTGATATATATAGAATTGTCTTACACATGCCACAAGCTACATCAGAGTCACAACAGTACATTACATAATCATCAAGAGTAAGAGCAGGGTCCGACTACGGACAAAAACAAACGAGAAAAGAAGAACGACGTCCATCCTTGCTGTCCCAGGCTGCCGGCCTGGAACCCATCCTAGATCGATGAAGAAGAAGAAGAAGAAGCAACTCCAAATGAACAATCAACGCGCGCGCGTCGAGTAACCTTTACTTGTACCTGCAACTGGTGTTGTAGTAATCTATGAGCCACAGGGGACTCAGCAATCTCATTTCCAAAGGTATCAATACTAGCAAAGCTTAATGGGTAAGGTAAAGTTAAGTGGTGAGGTTGCATCAGCGGCTAAGCATATATTTGGTGGCTAAACTTACGAGTACAAGAAATAAGAGAGGGAAGATCTACACATAACGGACGTGAACTACTGATGATCAAATGAATGATCCTGAACACCTATCTACGTCAGACATAACCCCACCGTGTCCTTGATCGGAGAAGGAACTCACGAAAGAGAAAGTCACGGTTACGCACACTGTTGGCATATTTTAATTAAGTTAACTTCAAGTTATCTAGAACCAGTGTTAAACATCGTTTCCACGTTGCCACATAACCGCTGGCACGGTTTTCCAAAAAGATTTAACCCTGCAGGGGTGCTCCAATTAGTCCATCACAAATTACCACAAGCCGCAAAGAAATCCTCAATCACGAAGCGCGCGATCTCGTCAGATTCCCTAGTGGAAAACCTCAACTCTAAGTTTACCCAAAGCATCACCAGAATCCCGATGCAGAAGATATCTCGTCAAAGGTAAAACTAATCCAGCAAGGCCGCCCGACGTGTTGACGATCCCGATAGGAGCTGCGCATCTGTCACATGCCTAGCTTTCTTTTGTTTGCCAAGCATTCATGCATGCATTATAAAAACTTTGATGTTTAAATAGGAAGTGATCAAAACCCAATGTTTTGAAAATTGACAAGAAGGCAATAAAAATTTAAATACCTTAAAAGGAACCAGGAAAATGTTCCAAATAGTTGGCAAAATAGTGACATAAAGTAAATTTGTCAAACCAAAATTCTAGGTCATAGGAACTTTTTGAAAAGGATTTTTGAGTTGACTAAATAGCTATTTGGAATGGAATTATTTTGATTCCTTCTATTTTTAAAGTTTCAAAAATGTTGAAACTTTTATGTGACATTGGATATTATTGTCTCTGTCACATAATAACATTTTTGGGTTTTACATTTGGTCAAACAATTTATTTTAAATCCTAAAAGTAAATACAAGAAAGAAATAAAACAGAAAGGAAAAGAGAGAGAGAGCAAACCTGTCTATCTGTCGCACCTCCTGGCCCAGCCGACCAGGGGGGTCTCCCCTGTCGACTTCCTCCTCGTGCCAGAAGGCAGAGGAGAAGGAAGGCACGGCGCCCCCTCGCCACTCCTGCTTCCACCTTCTCCCTGCGTGCCTCCCTCGTCAACCTCCCCTCCCTTATCTTTGCGCCATTGAGCCATCCCGATCTCCTCCTCTCCATTTCTCCCTCTCTCCCTGTTTCCTCTCTTCTCTCGCCGCCGTTGCCTAGCACTGCTCAAGTTCGTCGTCGTCGACCCCCGCCACCCCTCGCCTCCCTGAAGAGCTCTACGGCTCCGCACCGACGTGCTGTTTCTCATCGTCAACAACCCCGAGCTCCAGGGCCTCCACAGCGACGCATCACCGTCTTCTTCCCCTTCGGCCACCGGATCTCGCCACCGTCAATTCGTTGGCCAGAGAGCCCCTCCAACCTCGCCGATGCCAGGAATGGAACCCCAGTGAGCCGCTGACTTTTTCCCCTCTCCTCCCATGCTCTACCATACCCGTAGCCCGTTCCCCCACCGTGGCCGAACTCCGGCGACCGCTCCGCTCGTCGCCGGCGATGCTCCGGTCCACTCTAGCCCCAGTCGTTGCCCCTGCCAGATCGGGCGGTTCGATAGCGTCCCATAGCTGCAAACCGCGCTCGATTTGGACCTCCGTAGCGCAAAATAGCACAACTCCGGCGAGCCCTCCAACGCGGCTCAGTCGCCGGTGACCACTCTCAGGTAGCCGTCGATGTGGCCGACCATTAGCGTGTAATTAACCCCCCCCAGTCACTGCCAGAGGGCCCCATGCCTGGTCAAACCCCAATTAGGGGCTGGTCAGCGCGGGGTTAGCCCCTGGGTCATTGACCAGTGGACCCCACTGGTCAGGTGGACCTGGACCCGGCTGGTTGACCTACTCACGCAGGGATGACATCAGCCTGACGCAGTAATAGTTTTCTGATTTAATTTAATTCCAGAAAATTGCTAAAACTTGTAAAAATCATTGAAATTAAAATATAACTCTGATGAAAATAATTTATATATGAAAAATTATCAGAAAAATGCAAGGAATCCATTGGTGGCATTTATACACATGTTTGGACAATTTAACCTTGCTGAATATGACAAATTCACAATAGGCTTATAAAGGATATAATTGGATTTTGAAAATGATTTATATAGATCAAATAAACTTCTTTCAACCTGTGATCACTTGCATTAGATGAAATCAGCATCATGAGAACTTGCCATGCTCATGCATCATTGTGAAGCATTCACATGATTAATTTCTTTTGTTTGATCTGTCAATAGAGTTGCGAGATGTAGTTATCACCGGCATCGAGGAATAGCCGAGTTCCTCCGATCAACAGGCAAGCAAAACCCCTTTGAACATTCCGACAAAATCCTATTCTCTCGCTCCTGCTCTCATTTCTATGCATTAGGACAAAATGATTCAATTGATAGTTGTATTACGATAGTTGCACCTATTCATTTGCATGACCTGATTTTGATCACAGTAAATAGCTAAACCAATGCAACCTAGCATACCTGGTAGATGCTTGAGGCATATGTGCTATACCCTGTTATGCTTGCTATGCTTAGGTTGAGTTTGGTCCGAGCATCGGAATGATGTATTGGAATGATCATGTCCTATTGATGAGAGTTAAAGATGTGAAACTGTTTTGGTAAAGGTAGCAATGAGAGGCCATGCAGGAGTACATGGTGGGTTGTTTCATTGTCGCCGCATATAGGACCTGAGATCTTGTGTTGGTGTTCCAAGACAAGCTACTACCGCACATTGGGTTCCGGTAACTCGACCCTTCTCGGCCTATTAACTACTCTGTTCTCAGTGCAGAAGTCGCAGTAGTTCAAAACGTTCATAGGTTGTGGCACGGCCTGCTAAGTGGATGAACGACACAGTCGGGACCGGCTTGGGGCCCTGCTCACATCGTTTGAGGCCATGTTGGAAACCTCGGCGGGACTTCCATTATGGGTTCCAACTCAGATAGGCGACTGTCTTGGGCGTGAGTCTTAGTAGGTTAACGTCCGTGGCCAACTCCCTCGCTGGGCTTCCGCTTGAAGGTTGTCGAGGTGCTGGTTTTATGTGCACTTGGCGATAAGTGGTGGAAGCATGTGTGACGAAGTACACCCCTGTAGGGTAACTATCTATTCGAATAGCCGCATCCTCGGATATGGACTGCTTGGACACTTACATGGTTCATAGATAACTTTAATGGTTACTCTAAAATGGTCCAGATAAGTGTGAATGCTATGGATGGCCTTCTCGTAGGATGACGAGAGGGGATCCATGGTGGTGTATTCATGTGATGGTTATGTGGACTCGTGTGCGCTTTCTCGTAAGGAGACGAGAGAGATAATAAAACTTTGTTGTAGAATAGGTTAGCCAAAGGTCAAAGCTGGCTTCTCTGCAATAAACCCCACAATTCCGTTCATTGATACTTGATGCATATGTAGTTAGCGCTGATGTAAGACTTGCTGAGTACCTTCGTACTCACTGTTGCTTATTTACATTTTTGCAGAATAGACTCCACTCTCTCTACGTCATCTCTTGACGTTAACATCGATGATTTAGCTTGGGAACCCAGACAGTGATCTGGCTCCTATGGTAGGGTTGTTGTAGCTTTTAGGCTCTTGCAGCCGCTTTTAGTAGATGTCTGTACCCAGACATGTAACTTCCGCTTGATGCTTGTATGCTCTGAATGCTGGGTCATGTGACCCCTTATGTTTGTAACATTAAACTATGTTGGCTCTTTGGAGTATATTAAATAATTGATGTGTTGTAGAGTTATGTTGTGATGCCATGTTGTATCTACACATATCGTGCATATTGTGTGTATGCTTGCAACGCATTGGTATGTGTGGGATTCGACACCTAGTTGTGTGCCTTGAGTAGTACTCCATACTGGGAAATGCCTCTTTTTGCTTCCACCGAGCCTTGGTAGCTTGCTACTGCTCCGGACACATTGATTGACCGGCATGTATCCTTCTTGGTTGCTGTGTCTGTCCCCACGGGGAAATGTCACGCGGTGTAATGAGTCCCTGCAGCTTGCTACGACTCGTCTACACTCGCTGATGACCGACACCTATCTTGCTGGGTTATGTATGCCTGTCCCTGTACGGATGTGCCACTTGGGTTCATAACTAGCCATGTGGACCCAGGTTCTTTGACATATGATTGCTGGCAACATAGTCATATATGTGAGCCAAAAGACGCAAACGGTCCTGGCCAAGGTAAGGTGGCAACCTGGGTGATTACCGTGCGTGAGGCCACAAAGTGATATGATGTGTACATGCTGGAGTTGTATGGCTTAGGATCAGGGTCCCGACAGTATCTCGTTCTCAGGACACGACGGATGAGCAATGGTTACCACGCCAAATGCCAAGTTGCCCCAGGTAGCGTTAATAAGCTGCTCTGTTTAGGACCAACACTCATGAGGAGCACTGGCCCGGGGGTTGATTAAATTTCGTCGGGTTAATTACTCCCTATGAAGTTCATTAATTGTTAGGCAAATGTAGTACCAAAATTGGGCCTTGCCAGACCAGCTTTAATCTAAAACGAATTATCAACGGGGTCCTCATAACAACCCCGATCGTGTTAGGAGCGCTCAATTACGGAACATAACACCGGTAGCCAAAACTATGGGGCCAAAGGTGGAACAAAACACCAGGCTAGAAAGGCTGAGCCTTCCACCTTTTACCAAGTATATAGGTGCATTAAATTAAATAGCATTTAAATATGGTGATATGAAAAGGAACCCATGTTATCACATGGAAGCAACTGCGTCTGCAGCTAGCAACGTTAACAACATGGTTAAGCAAGCAGTAACATAGCCAATTAGCGGTTTTCTAGGTCGAACAGGTTGAAGGTAATCATGGCATTGTAGAGAGGCTGATATTTATCATGTGGTAGGCAACGAGACATAACCGGTAGAAACGGTAAAACTAGCATGGCAATGATAGTAATGATATCTGGGGAAATGGTCATCTTGCCTGAGATCCCGCTTGGAAGAAGAACAACTCCGTGAAGTCGGCGAAGTAACGTATTCGAACGGGTCCTCACATTCCGACACGCTTGCGGAACTCTATCGAGACGGAGAAAACCGGAAACAAACATCAACACAAATATTCACCACATGATGCACAACGTGATGCAAACCTAATATGATGCATGATCAGTTCAAAAATGCAAGGGATGGCATGGCAATTCCCCTCAGACAAACACTACACATTAAGTGAAGCTCGATATGCAACGAGTTACATATCGACGAAACTCCACGTTTAATTATTTAGTTCACTCCCACTTATTTACGCTGCAATATTAAATTGTTGTTAACATGGCAAGGGTGAAGCGATGATCCTACATGACATCCTAGTCGGGTAACGCACGGAGCATAGATCGGAGATACGACACAAGAAACATGCAACACAAGATAATTATGCCATGAATGCATCATGCATGCAAGCTCAAACATCACGGGCAAGAAGAGAAAGAAACAGGTGTCGCCACGCAGAGCGAGAGGGAACCATGGCGGCAAGACGGAAACGAAGCCACGGCAACGTTCCTATCCCGATAACTCGTCGAGATATCGGTGCCAACGAATTGGAAGCATGTGTGGGAACACTAAATAAAGATGGGGTGATGACGGTTACCGGGTTCCCATGTGTCGAGGGCACGACGAAAAGGAAGAGAACGTGCAACGGGCAAACATATATAGGCACATACATACGGTACAACGCATGCATCACGTGCATTCGTTACACGACATGTTCCAACGGTATACCTTCGAAGCATGCGATTCGGAGGGGTTAGGGTCGTAGCGGTGAAGGCGAACAAAAGATCCTCGTGGAAGTCGAGGTACTCGGGTCTCGTCGACAGTAGTCGTTCGCTTGGCTTTGTGATCCACGGGCCTTCGGCGTCGGTAGTCGAACACGGTTTTCGGGGGTCGTCGAGGAGGTAGTTGTACACGGCAATCTTGTCAGTTCCATGAAGGAGGGGATGGTGCACGCGTCGACGACAAGCGGCAGCACAAGCAATCAACATAGCAACGGCATCAACCAGTAGCAACCTACATCAACCGGCATCAGGCGACATCAACAGCATGCGGCAACAGAAAGGTAAACTAGCACTAGCAGCAACACTCGGTACAACAGCTAGCAACCTAGCAGCAAGCTACGACAACTAGCACTACATCTAGCAACAACATCTAACAGGAACTAGCTATAGCAGCTACTAGCAACAACAAGCAATAGCAAGGCAGGCAAGTAGGCCAACAAGCAAGCACAACAAGCATCGGCCAGGAACAACAACAGGGCATGACAAGCAACAAGAGCAGCAGCTTGGCAGGCAAACATCAGGCACACAGCGGCACTTGCAACAGCAACTTGGCAGCAGGCAAGATTCAGCAAGCAGCAAGAGCATCTAGCAAGGCTACCCAAAAGCAGCAGAACAACGGCAACAACATTAGAATCAGCCAGCAGCTAGCTCGCAGGAGGAGGCCAGGGTCATGGAGCAGGCGGCTCGGCAAGGGGTGAGCACCAGCGGAGAACGTCCATGGCGGCGGCGAGGAGCACGAGGAGGCGCGGCACCGACGAGCGGACCACTGCCGGCGAGGGAGGAGCGGCCACGCGCCGGCGGCGGAGGGCGCACGTGGCGTCCAACACAAGGTGAGGCACCGGCGGGCTAGCAGCGCGGCAGCATACAGCGAGAAGGAGGAGGTCAGGGCGAGGGCGAGGCCATGGCGGGGAGAACGCCGGCGGCGACCCTGGCGGCCATGGCGGAGGCGAGCATGGCAACGAAGGCGGGGCGTGCGCGGGAGACGGTGGCTGCCGCGAGCAACCGAAGGAGGAGGTCGGGGCGACGGGTGCGCGGTGAAGGGCTCCGGCAGGGGCTTGGCAGCTCGGGCAGGGGAGACGAGCTGCGTCGGCTTGGGGATGGAGCACTCCTTGTGGCAGGCGGCGGCAAGCCGAGGCCATGGAGGCGAGGGGAGCAGAGAGGGAAGAACGAGAGGAGGGAGAAAGGGGATCGTGAGTGGACGAGGGCTCGGCGGCTGCGGGAGGAAGAGGTGAAGCGGGATGAGGGACGCTAGGGTTTGGGGCCAGCTGGGCCTTGGGCCTTGGCCGGCTGGCTCCTCTCCCTCCCCCTTGTTTTTTTTACTTTTAAAAACAGAAAAACATAAACAAACAAAAACTTTTAACAAAAAGAAAAAAAATGCTTTTGACTCCTTTGAAAATTATACCCCAACTATAAATATAGCTTGGGCATCTTTTTATTAAAAGAAACAAAATGAAACCTTTTTTTGAAGAATAAAATTAAACCACTTTTATTTTAAGAATAAAATAAAAGCTCTTTAAAGGAGAAAAGAAAATGAGACTGTTTTTTGAAAATAAACAAAAGGAAAAAAATAAAGGAAGCCCAAGGGGTTGCCTCCATATTTAATAAAAGGATTTTTTTTAAAAGAAGACGAACCTTTAAAGGTGGTTAAAACTGAAATCTTTTACGCAACCACAAAATAGAATAGAGAGGAGAGAAGGTTTTTAGGTCCACGGTGTAACAGGGTTTGAAGCGGCTCTGTTGCACCCACTCTCATCACGCCAACGAACAACGCCACACTCACAAAGCACTGACAAGCATTAACACCCGACAACACAGAGCAACAAGCAACACCGACAAAACACAGTTGACATGATGCCATGCATGATGCCATGATGCAAACTAAATTATGATGCAACGAACGAAATAACACACGACGGAAACGGAAATAAAGGGGAATCTTCTAGTGCGTCAGTCTCGGGCTGTCACAACTCTCCTACACTACAAGAGGATCTCGCCCCGAGATCTAAGAATGAAAGGGGGGAGAGGATGAGAAAGAACAAGAGGTAAAAACTTAGTCGCTTCTTTGACAAACGGAATATTTTGGCAGCACTTCGGTAGGAAAATGGGACAAAAAATTCGATAAGAAGAGAGAATTAGACAATATACATAACAAACAACTGAATGGAACAAGGGAACACCATGATCTTGATAGAACAACATAATAGACCCAAGAGAGCAACATCACAATGCCTCCAGAACAGTAGAATATGAACTAGCTCAAGCGGAAGAAGTGAATGAAGAAAAAGAATGACTACTATTATCACAATAGAATTGAAGAGCCTCCGGACAGAGAATTGACGTAGTAGCTGGAAAACCAACAACGAAAAACAAGATAGTAGTGGGCTTATGAAGATCATCTCAACATCTATGAGGTGACAACCAACCACTACAAGAACCAAGGATAGATGAAAGCAAATATATCAAAACTTCTTTCACCAAGAGGGTACACTAGTAGAAAATAGGGCTTTGGTTCGGGCTTGGCCAGCCCATTAGTCCCGGTTCTTCACGAACCGGGACCCATGGGGGGCATTAGTCCCGGTTCATGATCCCAGGGGGCCGGCCGGGGCCTCGTAGGCATTGGTCCCGGTTCGTGTGGACCCATTTGTCCCGGTTCCAGGCACGAACCGGGACCAATGGGCCACGCTCCTGGCCCACATCCATTGGTACCGGTTCATGACTTGAACCGGTTTAGAAGGGGGGCTTTGGCCCCGGTTTATGCCACGAAGCAGGACAAATAATTTGCCTATATATACCCAGCGCCGCGGCAGAGCACTCTACTTTTTTCTGGCCGGTGAGGGGAGGGCATTTGGGTTCTCTAGCTTACCTCCTATGCACATGAGGTGTTCGATGAAATGCCTGAGCCACACTAGTTAAGCTTTCTCCTCTCGAAGCTCGACCTCGGAGCTCCATTTTTCCCGAGATTTGTCTAGATTTAGCGGTCCGTCACGCCTCGTCCCCGTTTTCACCACTGGGGCACGTCCATGTGTACGTCCGCAATGTCGTCTGCAAGCTCCTCCGCAGAGAGTGAGGTAAGTCAATTTGGATTTTCGGTTGACATTGGATTTGGGGATTTCTCATCCAGGGTTTCGCGGGATGGGCCGTAATATGCGCCTTTCAGGTTCGTAGGTCGATGGCTGCGGGATTGCGCAGTTCCAAACTGAATTTTTCATTCCCAATCCAAGTTTCTACGGCCTTGAGGAGCGCTCGAATCACCGTTGCCCGGGGCATGGGCTAATTCCTGCTTGCCGTGTTTCTTGGGGTGGAGCAAGCACGGGAAGAAGGTTTTTGGGTTGTCCACTCGATGTAATTCCTCAAAACATCATTTGGTACTCTGTTTTCATCGATTTATTGCAAAGTTATGAATTTCACCTAATTATGTGAACTTTGATTTAACAGCTTCCTGATCAGTGTGATTGGGTTGTTTGGATTGACCCCCCTCCCACTATGCTAGTGGGGCAAGCTTTTGAGGAGCTCCATGGTGGCCTTGAACGTAGTTGGATCAAAGCTAGTAGGATGGAGAAGAAGGTTATGGATCTGAACAATGAAAACAAGAAAATGCAATTGAAGATGCAGAAAAGGAATGAGCTCATGGAAACAATGGGTTTTCTCTTTGTTCTTGGCATCATCATTATAGCTAGTTTAGTTTCTATTTGATATAAGCAAACCAATTAAGTGGCAGTGTGTGTGTTATGTTTCTGCTAGTGTGTTGTGCCCTAGATGTAATTCTATCATTTGTGCACTGTTGTGAACTTGAACAAATGTAATGTTGTGCCTTTGATGTAATGGATATCATATGTTGTGTTAAAATTGTCACCACTGCCAACTAGGAACCTTTTCAGAGTTCATTTCAAATGCTTTTCAATTTTACGGTCTTATAGCTCAAAATAATCAGTAAATGCATGAAAAATAACAAATGATGCCAGAAAGGGTTGTAAATTGTTGATGTGGCTTTGAATGGTGCATTTTGAACATAGAAAAACTACGGAGTTCAAATAAGTTCAAAAAAATGAAATCCCTTTGTAACACACGAGTTTCCGTATGGAACCGAGATACTTCGAAAGAGATTGTTCGTTTTGTACATGAAGTGCATCCAGTTTTTGCCGTAACTCTCTCAACTTTCTCGCACATGCTATGTGGGTGAAATGATGATACCATACCAACTTGGAACCTTTTCAGAGTTCATTTCAAATGCTTTTCAATTTCATGGTCTTATAGCACAAAATAATCAGTAAATGCATGAAAAATAACAAATGAAGTCAGAAAGGGTTGTAAATTGCTGATGTGGCTTTGAATGGTGCATTTTGAACACAGAAAAACTATGGAGTTTAAATAAGTTCAAAAAAATGAAACCCCTTTGTAACAGACGAGTTTCCCTATGAAACCCTGACACTTCGAAAGAGATTGTCTGCTTTGTACACGAAGTGCATCCAGTTTTTGCCGTAACCCTCTCAACTTTCTCGCTGCTATGTGGGTGAAATGATGATACCACTGCCAACTTGGAACCTTTTCAGAGTTCATTTCAAATGCTTTTCACTTTTATGGTCTTATAGCTCAAAACAAATTAGTAAATGCATGAAAAATAACAAATGATGTCAGAAAGGGTTGTAAATTGTTGATGTGGCTTTGAATGGTTCATTTTGAACATAGAAAAACTATGGAGTTCAAATAAGTTAAAAAAATGAAATCCCTTTGTAACAGACGAGTTTCCGTATGAAACCGTGATACTTTGAAAGAGATTGTCCGTTTCGTCCACGAAGTGCATCCAATTTTTGCCGTAACCCTCTCAACATTGTCGCACATGCTATGTGGGTGAAATGATGACACCATGCCAACTTGGAACCTTTTAAGAGTTCATTTCAAATGCTTTTCAATTTCATGGTCTTATAGCTCAAAATAATCAATAAATGCATGAAAAATAACAAATGAAGTCAGAAAGGGTTGTAAATTGATGATGTGGCTATGAATGGTGCATTTTGAACACAGAAAAACTATGGAGTTCAAATAAGTTCAAAAAAATGAAATCCCTTTGTAATAGACGAGTTTCCGTATAAACCGTGATACTTCCAAAGAGATTGTCCGTTTTGTACACGAAGTGCATCCAGTGTTTGCCGTAACCCTCTCAACTTTCCCGCACATCCTATGTGGGTGAAATGATGATACCATGCCAACTTGGAACCTTTTCAGAGTTCATTTCAAATGGTTTTCAATTTCATGGTCTTATAGCTCAAAATAATCAGTAAATGCATGAAAAATAAAAAATGAAGTTAGAAAGGGTTGTAAATTGACGATGTGGCTTTGAATGGTGCATTTTGAATACAAAAAACAATGGAGTTCAAATAAGTTCAAAAAAATGAAATCCCTTTGTAACAAACGAGTTTCCGTATGAAACCTTGATACTTCCAAAGAGATTGTCCGTTTTGTACACGAAGTGCATCCAGTTTTTGTCGTAACCCTCTCAACTTTCTCGCACATGCTATGTGGGTGAAATCATGATACCACTGCCAACTTGGAACCTTTTCAGAGTTCATTTCAAATGCTTTTCAATTTTATGGTCTTATAGCTCAAAAAAATTAGTAAATGCATGAAAAATAACAAATGATATCATAAAGGGTTTTAAATTGTTGATATGGCTTTGAATGGTTCATTTTGAACATAGAAAAACTATGGAGTTCAAATAAGTTCAAAAAAATGAAATCCCTTTGTAACAGACGAGTTTCTGTATGAAACCGTGATACTTCGAAAGAGATTGTCCGTTTCGTACACGAAGTGCATCCAGTTTTTGCCGTAACCCTCTCAACTTTGTCGCACATGCTATGTGGGTGAAATGATGACACCATGCCAACTTGGAACCTTTTAAGAGTTCATTTCAAATGCTTTTCAATTTCATGGTCTTATAGCTCAAAATAATCAATAAATGCATGAAAAATAACAAATGATGTCAGAAAGGGTTGTAAATTGTTGATGTGGCTTTGAATGGTGCATTTTGAACATAGAAAAACTATGGAGTTCAAATAAGTTAAAAAAATGAAATCCCTTTGTAACAGACGAGTTTCCGTATGAAACCGTGATACTTTGAAAGAGATTGTCCGTTTCGTCCACGAAGTGCATCCAATTTTTGCCGTAACCCTCTCAACATTGTCGCACATGCTATGTGGGTGAAATGATGACACCATGCCAACTTGGAACCTTTTAAGAGTTCATTTCAAATGCTTTTCAATTTCATGGTCTTATAGCTCAAAACAATCAGTAAATGCAAGAAAAATAAAAAATGAAGTCAGAAAGGGTTGTAAATTGATGATGTGGCTTTTAATGGTGCATTTTGAACACAGAAAAACTATGGAGTTCAAATAAGTTCAAAAAATGAAATCCCTTTGTAACAAACGAGTTTCCGTATGAAACCTTTATACTTCGAAAGAGATTGTCCGTTTTGTACACGCAGTGCATCCAGTTTTTGCCGTAACCCTCTCAACTTTCTCGCACATGCTATGTGGGTGAAATGATGATACCATGCCAACTTGGAACCTTTTCAGAGTTCATTTCAAATGCTTTTCAATTACATGGTCTTATAGCTCAAAATAATCAGTAAATGCATGAAAAATAACAGATGAAGTTAGAAAGGGTTGTAAATTGATGATGTGTCTATGAATGGTGCATTTTGAACACAGAAAAACTATGGAGTTCAAATAAGTTCAAAAAAATGAAATCCGTTTGTAACAGACGAGTTTCCGTATAAACCGTGATACTTCCAAAGAGATTGTCCGTTTTGTACACGAAGTGCATCCAGTGTTTGCCGTAACCCTCTCAACTTTCTGGCACATGCTATGTGGGTGAAATGATGATACCATGCCAACTTGGAACCTTTTCAGAGTTCATTTTAAATGCTTTTCAATTTCATGGTCTTATAGCTCAAAATAATCAGTAAATGCATGAAAAATAACAAATGAAGTTAGAAAGGGTTGTAAATTGATGATGTGACTTTGAATGGTGCATTTTGAACACAAAAAACAATGGAGTTCAAATAAGTTCAAAAAAATGAAATCCCTTTGTAACAGACGAGTTTCCGTATGAAACCCTCATACTTCCAAAGAGATTGTCCGTTTTGTACACGAAGTGCATCCAGTTTTTGCTGTAACCCTCTCAACTTTCTTCTATATGCTATTTGGATGAAATGATGATAGCATGCCAAAATAAAAGAGAGGCCAACGTGCAGGTGAGCACTGTGCTTCTCCTTTCGTCGTCTCTACACTCAGGGCTTATAAACCGCTGCGAGTGCCTCTCGCGTGGCGAGGTGGGACTAAAAAACAGATGCAGAAAGAAGAAACTAAAAAACTCTTTTACCGGTTCATGCCATGAACCGGTACTAAAAGGTGCTCGTGGGGCCCCAGCCTTAAAACCTATACCAAATAAAATGCCTTTGTAACAGCCTTAGAACTGGTACTAAAGGAATCAACTAAAAAGCTTTTATAAACCTCTAGTATTATTGAAACTAAAATTATATAGAATTTTGTTTCAAACTTTAATAGGAAAAAGAATTATCATAAAAGAAAATAAATTAGTAAATAGAATTTTGTTCAAAACATTAAAAGCAAAAAGAATTATCATAAAAGAAAATAAATAAGTAACTAGAATTTTGTTACAAACTTCAATAGCAAAAAGAATTATCGTAAAAGAAAATAAATAAGTAATTAGAAACAAAAAAGAAAGCAAAAAAACTGGGAAAAAAAATTAAAATAAAGGAATCAACTAAAAAGCTTTTATAAACCTCTAGTATTATTGAAACTAAAATTATATAGAATTTTGTTACAAACTTTAATAGCAAAAAGAATTATCATAAAAGAAAATAAATAAGTAATTATAATTTTGTTCAGAACATTAAAAGCAAAAAGAATTATCATAAAAGAAAATAAATAAGTAATTAGAATTTTGTTACAAACTTTAATAGCAAAAAGAATTATCGTAAAAGAAAATAAATAAGTAACTACAAACAAAAAAGAAAGCAAAAAACATGATTTTTTTAAAGAAAGTGCCACCTACAAGGCCACCACGGCCGGCATACGACTAGAAACCCATTACTAGGGCGAGGATGCAGGCCCGCAGTAGGCCCAATAGGCCCACAAGCACAGAGAGTGATTTTAGGCCCGTAAGCCTGCAGTAGAGAGGAGCTTGAAGTGGTTGGTTCGGCACATCTTATAAACCACTCCGAGCCCCTCTCGGCTAGCGAGGTGGGACTAAACATAGCACCGCACCGCGCAAGGCCTTTTGTCCCAGTCGGTGGCACCAACCGGGATTAAAGGGAGGCATTGGTACCGGTTGGTGCCACCAACCGTGACCAAAGGCCTCTGCTTCCCGCCATTTGGGCTGCCGAAAAGAGACATTTGGTCCCGGTTTGTGCCACCAACCGGTACCAATGCCTCTGCTTCCCGCCCGTCGGGCTGCTGAAAAGAGACCTTTGGTCCCGATTGGTGCCACCAACCGGGACTAAAGGTGGGGCTATATAAGCGACAGTTTAGAAATTTGGATCTCTCTCCCTCTCTCCATTCGATCCCGACGCCGCCAGGCTGCCCCGTCGTCGCCGTCGTCGCCCCGCGCCGTCTCCGTCTCCGCCTCGCCGTCGCCGTCATCGCCCCGCGCCGTCCCGCGCTGCCCCAACGCTGTCCCGCGCCGCCCCGACGCCGTCGCCGCCCCCCGCACCGCGCCCCGTGCCCCGCGACGCCGCCGGCCGCTGCCCGTCGCCGCCCTGCTCCGGCCCGTGCCGCACCTCACCGTTGACCATCGCCGCGCCGCGCCGCCCCGCACCGCACCTCGCCGTCGCCGTTGCCGTAGCCGTCCCTCACACCGTTGCCTTGAGCAAAGAATTTTTTCTGTTAAAAGATTTTTTTGGTGATATTATTGTTGAATATGCATGTTTGTATGTTCATATATATGCAAAGATCGAATATGTCAAAAGGAAAAAAATAAGAAGAGAAAGTGTTTAATATAATTAGTTAGAAGAATAATAGAACTATAGTTAAACTAGTTTATTTTTAGTAAGTACTACTTTATTTTATTTATAGTAAGTGCTTCATATATAGTTGAACTAGCTAGTTGATTTAATAAACTACTTTATTTTGCTATATATGACTATGTATGATGATGATTAATTAGTAGGACTTGTTGTTATATATGAATGATGCATGATGCGAGAATGAAGAGTTATTATATATAGATGTTCAATTCCTTCAATATATATAGTGTGTCACGATTATATTGTTGTTTACACACATTTACCACATTAAAATAGGAAATGTCTGACGATGGATATTGCGAGTGTGAGTATTGCGGCGACTCTCGGGGTATGTGTGACATGCCTCACGTGCGAGACGATAGGTTCTTCAGCATGAAGCTTGACGAGAACGGCGATACGTACCTCCCTTGCCATGCAAGAAGATATGTATTGGAGAGGCTCGGTTTCGAAGACCACGAGATAATTGAGACGAGGAGTGCTAAGCTGAGGACTATACATGGTTACACATTTGTTATCCAAGTATTTAATTCAGTTTTTCAAACATAATTTGGATGCCCAAAGTGGGAAGATCTTTGCAAGGCATATGGATTTCAGAAGGGAATGGAAATCACCTTCGATCTTCGTCCTGAAGATAATATGCGAGACAACATCGACATTTGGGTGGTTGTCGATGATATGCTTCCTGTTTTAGTTCCATGTGAGTTTCTCAACCATATTTGTCAAGTAATTTGTATTTATATTTATAAATAGTTGGTGTAGTCAACCTGTTTTCCTCTCGCAATTTACATGTCATGTGGTGTTCATCGTCTATTAAAACTTTTCCCACACCTTGCAGGTTCCTAGTTATTGGGCCATAGTTATAATTATATCATGTTACATGTTGTACAAACAACAACAACAACCCAAATTGTTCTTTGAATGATCGTAGCACATGTGGTCATTTTGAATGGTTTATATAATGCCCACATCTTGTGGACAATTACAAAATTTCTAAGTATTTTTGAAACATTAAATTATTACAAAATTTGGGTGGTTGTCGATGATATGCTTCCTGTTTTACCTCCATGTGAAGTAATTTGCATTTATATTTAGAGCAATAGTTGGTGTTTATATATATACTAAATTTGTTAAATTATAATTTACAGCTTATTTCGTTGCTTCGACTGAATTACGAAAATTAATTGACACGACACACTACACGTATGGATCACATCTAACTTGGGAGGAGAAGGATGATCTTCTCCACTTTCTTGTTGCTGGTGTTCTGGCTTCTAGGGTAACCTTCCCGTATCATTTTGGAATTGGCCAAAATTATTCATTTTACATGCCACTAGTGCATAGGTTGAGTCCAGATGACATCCGTCGAAATGTCTTGGTAAGAGTTTCCTAATTAAGTACGCTCCACTATTGCATAAATGGTGTTGATCACATTGCTAACTAGGTTGTTATTATGTTCTTCAACAACAACTCCCACATGATGTAGTGCCTCCGTTAATGGACCCGGAAGGTCAAGTGAGAATTATAAGCCCGCTGAGGGCTGAGTTCTATGTTCCATACTTGATTAACTCCAAGTCAATATAAAAAAGACTCCAAATTGAAGCATGGAGAGAAATAAAGAAGGTTCGCAAGCCACAAGATGGAGACCGTTGGTTCTCTGTGATTCATCGTGGAGCCATAGGTGTTATTCTGTTTTATGACATTATATCTAAGAGCGAGGACTAGGTCTTATGAGAGACAAGTTATTCTAGTTTATATTATTACTTCACATGATCGATTAATTAGGATGCATGATGCATATGATGACTATATTTATTATGATGTTTCTCTGTTTTATTTTATGTGTATCATATGATAACTTGGTATATGATTAAGTTGATGATGAGTTGTTAGATGATTGATTAGAATACTATTGCCATTCGACGAAAATGATATGAAATGATATAGTGTAAAAAAGATGCATATATGTGCATGTAACTCGTGTCTACATTTTGTAAATATGTTCGACAAAGCACGACGGATGACCAAGCACGGAGATATATAAGAGAGGACACTTTTCTCTATTAGCTAGGTAATAAGAACCTAAATTAACCCCTAAACTAGCCCCTTTATAAAAAAACCTCAACTCCAGCCAGGTGCTGACGCGTGGATGCCTTTTGGTCCCGGTTGGTGTCATCAACCGGGACTAAAGGCCCCCTGCCTGGTCTGGCCGCAGCGGCCATGTGGAGGCCCATCTGTCCCGGTTCGTGTAAGAACCGGGACTAAAGGAAAAGGGCATTAGTAACGACCTTTTTGTCCCGGTTCCGAAACCGGGACAGAAGGTCCTTATGAACCGGGACAAAAGGCCCTTTTTCTACTAGTGCTACATTGAGAACTGGGATTAATGACAAGCACCATGATAGCACAATCCATAGGAAAAGCTTTAGGTGAAGTCTAAACCAAGATATCTCAATGAAGAAATCATGGGTTGAAATATCTCATGATCAAAGAATCGGTGGATTTAATTATCTCAGTCTTGAAGGAATAACTCTTCAAGGCTACTACACTAACAAGAATGCTATAATACCACCTCAAAGGATGAAGGAAGAACAAATACATAGAAAAGCAAGAGAAAGAATACTTGAGGTACTCCAACAGGCATGTTGAAGAACTCTGAGAATGGATTTAAACCTTGATGAACCACCATGAAAGACCTCCGTATACAATTGAATGATGCAAAGATATGAAGGTAGAAAAGAATTAGATTACGACCTTGCCAAGATTTAGATGAAGCTTCACAAAGAGATACTTGATAAAACTTGGAACTCCGGAAAAGAAAAGATAATAACACTTGAGAAAAAGGAATTGATATCGTGAGCCACTCCGGAAGAAGAATTCAGATCACTTGATGAAACAAGAATACGAATTATGTTATGCTAATCCTTCATCAAATTTAATTGATGACAAGCAACCGATTTACCGTAGCACTTATTCTTCTAGAAATGAATCTTGGAGAGACAGAGAGAAAAATGACCCTTGACGCATAATTGAAGGAAGCACCGGTAGAATTCACAATTCAATGGGAATAGGACGGAAGCATGGAGACACATGAGAATGAAGAGATCATGATCCAGCTGAGAGAAAAATTTAAACAAGACACCCGATAATCGAGAGACGAACGAAGAGATAACAATGGAGAAGAATTGAGGATGAAAGCTAAAAGCTGAGAACGAAGAATCTTCTGAAATGATGGCCTTCGGAGGAACGAGAAATAAAAAAAACTCAGAAATGCACCGAATAACAAGAAAGGGATCACTCATGATTGGAACAATTAAAATGACGACACCAAGCTGAAATGATGAATCTACAATAGAATGGACGAAGATTCGAGAGAAGCATCCCTTCGAATTGCAAGCTGAGAATGACGAGGAGAACAACACCAAGAATAACTAAGACACTCCGGAATAATGAAGAATGAAAGGTTGAGCCAAATATGAGAATTAATTCGAATAGATCTTGAAGAAAGAATATGACTGATGAAATTCATACTGACGTCATAGTTGAAAAGATTTAATGATCTTCGGGAAAAGTTTAAAAGAGTCAGGACAGATCCTCGGAAAAGCTGTGGGTTATGGTCCCACTCAAAGAAACCACCATTGAAAAGGTATCTTAGAAAGAGAGATATTGCACCGGTATAAATGAAGACTAGATGAGGTTAGCACCTCGAAATAATTAAAAGAATTGAAAACACGAAACTTAGAGATATCTTCAGCACTTCGGATAGGCTGATAAGAATCTTCAACATAGGGAAGAATTACAAGGAGGAAAAGGATATGATGAACACATACAACTGAAGTAAATTCACCGGAAAAGATGACAAGAATGAACAAAGGTGAACACGAAGCTCCTGAGAATCTTCACAATGAATCACCGGGTAAAAGAGAAAAGAACAGACAATAGAAGCACAAAGAAGAGAAAACTCTTGGATGTAAATTGAATCACTGAAGAAAAGGGTGGGAGGGCGGGGAAAAACAAAGACAACTCGGGACAGACACTACTGGAAAAACATAATTTGCCGACAGCTTTAAGCTTTGCCGTCAGCAATTTCACGGGGCTGACGGCAAAGAGACTTTGCCCTCAGCCAAAATAGATGTTGACGGCATAGGAGGGGCTGACGGCAAAGAAAATATATGCTGTCCGCTTTATCTAAGCCGGTAGCCAGCTGACGGCAAAGGACAAAAAAGCAGTCGGCATAGGAAGGCTGACGGCATAGGGGGCTAACCCGGTCGCCGCCTCGACCAGTGCTTAACACGGGCCGTCTTTGCCGACAGCCAGCTGAGGGCAAAGACTAACGACTGTCTTTGCCGACAGCTGGCTGAGGGCAAAGACTAACGCCTTATCCCCCCGTGCCACGACCTCTTCTCTCTCTCACGTACCTCTCCGACCCTGCTCTCCCGACCCGCCCTGCGCCGCCCCGCGCCGCCCCTGCTCGCCGGCGCCGCCCCGTGCCCGCCCCGCCCTGCGCCGCCCGGCCCTGCGCCGCCCCTCGCCCGCCCTGCCCTGCACTGCCCCTGCGCCGCCCCGCGCCGCCCCGCCCCGCCGCCGCCCCGCGCTAGCCGTCGGTGGACTCGCCAGTGAGCTCTTGCTCCCCCTTTTTTGTTTTTTTATTTATTTTTTCTATGTTAGGGCCTCTTAGATCCTATGAAACGTTTGAAATGGAAGCCTTAGTTAGCATTAGTTAGTATTACCTTTAGTTAGATTTTTAGTTAGATTTAGTTAGCAATAAATGTTAGCACATGTAAGTATTAGTATTAGTTCGCATTAGTTAGTATTAGCTTTAGTTAGATTTTTAGTTAGATTTAGTTAGCAATACATGTCCGTACATGTAAGTATTAGTATTAGTTAGCATTAGTTAGTATTAGCTTTATTTAGTATTAGTTAGTATTAGTTAGTATTAGTTAGCATTAGTTAGTATTAGTTAGCATTAGTTAGTATTAGTTAGTAAGTGCAATAGAAAGAAAATAATAAGAAGAAAAGAAATAGAAGAAGAGAAGGGTAACAAAACTTGAATAATAAATTATTAATAATAGATCTTAGTATTAGTTAGCTTAATTACCGCGAGTGCGTATTTGTGTTGATTGAGTGCATTTAAATGTGCAGTAGCTTCTCCGCGAGGGATTGGTTTTCGACGACCTCCCCTGCATTCGAAAGTGAGCACATTTGTTAACTCCTCCTCCACCCCCTTTATTTTGCTCTGTTCCGGCCTTCGTGCTGATGACACTATCTAGCTAGGTATTTTTAGTATTAAAATGCAAAGGTGTTGCGTAACCAATATGCGTCTCCCATCCGATAGGGTTCCTGTCATAAATATGCATGCATTTGCGTATTTAGAACGGTGATTCTTTCGAATTGTCCAACATTATCCATGGACAGCCCGGGTATGTGTAGATTGGGTCGTTTCCCACGCTTTGCACCGGATCCCATGCAGAGTTTCGACAGCTCCTCCTTGTTGTTCTCCGGGTACACATCCTCTCAGTTAGTTGCCGAGACGTGTATCAGGAGAACAGCGGGGAGGTGCTGCCGAAATTTTGCGTTGGGTCGGGAGCAGAGTAGTGGGAAATGACCCAATCTACACATACTCAGGTGGGATTAGGACCCATCTTTACCTAGTAGCTGGTAGGTGTGCATGCCGTGCATCCCAATGTATTAACCATGATTAAAAAATGGCCATAATTAATTTAACATACTTGATGAATTGATAATTTATATTGTTTTATATGTGGATACTATGTAGCTAGCTTGCCAGAATGACTGATCGTGAATGGATGTACACCGGTCACCATAGTCAGAGAGATATGACCGATGAATGGTTGAGCAAAACCTATGAATTCGTGGAAACGGCGTTTTCTAAAGGCCAGCCAAAAACATGGAGCCCCTCCACTAAGTGCAAGAATTATTCGCGACAGACAAAGGATGTAATGGGTAAACACCTGCAGATGCGTGGTTTTACTCCTGGCTATACCTTGTGGACATTTCATGGTGAGTCGGCCCAACGTAACAGAGACGAGGTGTTGCGTCGGTGCACCTATGATCATGGTACAGGGATTGAAGACATGGTGAATGAGTTTGATGATGCTCGGAACAAGCACGAAGAGATGGAGGAATTCGCGAAAGCCTTCTATGCCATGTTGGAGTCTTCAAAACGTCCTCTTCACGAGCACACTAAGATTTCTCAGCTAGATGCCATCGCACAAGTAATGGTTCTGAAAGCCCAGTTCAACATTGGAAGAGATCTGTTTGACTCAGTGATGACCCTATTTGGGCGCTTTCTACCAGAAGGTGATATTATGCCTTCAAACCTATATGAGTGAGACAAAATCCTTAGTGCACTCAAGATGCCATATGAGCAGATGCATGCTTGTGAGAAGGGGTGTGCCTTATTTAGGAAAGAGTACGCGGACGAAACATATTGTCCATTTTGCAAGTCCTCCAGATATGTTGAGGTAGAAAATAGTGAAGGTGAGAATAAGCAGAGCAAAATCCCCGTGAGTGTCCTACGGTATCTGCCGATCCTACCAAGACATCAACGACTTTACATGCTCGAAGAAACAGCAAAACAGATGACATGGCACAAATATAGAATTAGGAAAGAATTAGATGAACACGGAGTTCCGATGTTGGTATACCCTTCAGATGGTGACGCATGGAAGGCATTCGATAGTATACATAAGGAAAAAGCTAAAGAACTAAGGAATTGTCGAATCGCCATCAGCCTCGATGGGTTCAATCCTTTTGGTATGACGGCTACCCAATATAGTTGATGGCCTGTATTTCTCATTCCCCTCAATCTTCCACCATCATCCATTATGCAAAGAAAGAACATATTTCTAACGTTGATAGTTCCAGGGCCAAAATACCCGGGGAAGAATATGAGTGTGTACATGCAACCGCTGATGAATGACTTGAAATAAGCTTGGGTGAATGGGGTCAACACATACGACGCAGCTAAGAAAGAGAACTTTCAAATGTATGTTTGGTACCAATACTCGTTGCATGATCTGCCAGCATCTGCGCTTTTCGTTGCCTGGTGTGTGCATGGAAGGTTCCCATGCCCACAATGCAAGGCATCACTTAAGTTTCATTGGTTGCCGGCGGGTGGGAAGTATTTCTGCTTTGACTTGCATAGACAGTTCTTGCCTATGGACCATCCATTGAGAAAAGACAAGAAGAATTTCATGAAAGGTAAAGTTGTCAAAGACTCTGCACCACCTGCATTGACGGGGGCACAAATTAATGAACAATTAAAATCTATGGAGCCTGATCCAAACCGTCCAGGGTATTTCTTGGGTTATAATGAGGAACACGCCTGGACCCACAAGCCATGCATCTAGGATCTCCCCTACTTCGAAGACCTCTTACTTCCACAGAACATTGACATGATGCACACTGAAAAGAATATCACCGAGGCCCTTCTTGGCACATTTTTCGGCACTGATAAGGGCAAAGATAATACAAAGGCTAGAGTTGACCAGGAGACTCTGTGTGATAGGCCATCACTAAACATGCGAGAACCGAAAGGAAGAAAAAATTGGTCCAAACCACCTGCCTGGTACAATCCTGAGAAGGGAGCAATAAGGGAAATCCTCTTGTGGGTGCAAAAAAAGTTGTTGTTCCCCGATGGGTATGCTGTGAATCTAGCGAGGGGAGCGAGCATTGAAAAAGTGAAAATTTTTGGGCTCAGGAGTCATGATTGGCACATATGGCTTGAGCGGATAATGCCGGTGATGTTGCGTGGATATATCCGCGAGGCTGAATGGCTAGTATTGGCCGAGTTGAGCTATTTCTTCCGTGTTCTTTGTGCTAAAGATTTGCCGCGTGCCTTGATAGATGACATGGAAGAGTTGGCGCCTGAGTTGCTCTGCAAGTTAGAGAAGATTTTTCCATCGGGCTTCTTTAATCCGATGCAACACATGATTTTGCATCTCCCAACCGAGGCAAGATTGGGTGGCCCTGTGCAAAATCGTTGGTGCTACGAAACTGAAAGAATGCAGAAGACACTTCGAGGAAAATGTAAACATAAACGTAGAATTGAAGCATCGATGGCCGAGGCGTTCATTACCGAGGAGGCGGCAAACTTCGTAACAACACACTATGATGCCACTATGCACAGCTTGCATAATCCAAAGCCTCGGTACAATCTGGGCGACCCCAGACGACGTGAATCCAATCTCAGCCTTTTCAAAGGGAAGCTCACACCTTCTGGTGTGGGAAAACCAAAGTTGTTGTGCGTCGAGGAGTGGCGCACACTAACGATGTATATATTGAACAATTTAACAGAAGTTGCTGTGCGTCGAGTAAGTGCTCTGTACATTGTTTCGCAACTTTTAACAAGTTTTGTGTCTAACAACTATTATTAATTGAGACAGTCGATACGTCGGACAATTCTCGAATGGTGTTGCAATCGAAAAAGAATCCATTCTCGAGTATGAACCTCTTGAAAAGACAGGAGGCGGCTATCCCGGTTTCATCTCTTGGTTCGAAAAACCGGTACCTCCCTTATATATAATAAGTGATTTCCATTGTTGCTATTACTCATGAGTAACACACCAAACTCTATCTTTTCTTAACTTCTAGGCCAATTCAGATGAGCAAGTCGACGATGAATTGAGACAAATAGCTATGGTTTTGACTTTAAGGTCCGTACATTTCAGAAGTACGACATCAACTGGTATCACTTTCGTACTGCTAGCAAAGAGATTTCAATGCCCGGTCGAAAAACAAACAATTCCGATGTCTTTGCTATAGGCGAGGGAGGTGTCGAGTATTATGGAAGACTTGAAGAAGTCTACGAACTTCATTATTATAGTGAAAATCCTCCGAACGTTGTTGTGTTCAAATGTCATTGGTTCGATCGTACTAAGACAAGACAGACTCATGAACATCTTGGGATTGTCGAAATTCGACAAGACACGCAGTTAAGCGGTGTCGATGTCTATATTGTGGCTCAACAGGCCACCCAAGTTTTCTATCTGCCATACTGTCATCAAAGTGTTAAGAACCTAGAAGGTTGGTATGTCGTGTTCGATGTGCCGCCACATCTTAGACCACCTCCCCCAAATGAAGACGATTATGAACCTCAAATTGACCCAATAACATATGATGGAGAATTTTTCCAAGAATCACCTGGTGTCAGACGTCGTACCCGAAACTGCTCTACGTCCACCCTGAACACGGAGGAACAAGACTCACGTGATGATGAGGAAGAAGTGGAAGTAGAAGAAGTTACCAATGCCGATGAGCTATCAATGCTTGATCGGTTACAAAAAGGCCTTCCACATGATGTCCCTGAACCCGATGACGATATCAGTCATGACGACACGTGTGATACTGATGATGATTTTGCTTCAATTGACCATGGAGAAGAGACAGATGATCCAGACTATTAGCACTTTGTATGCATCCAAACATTGTTGTTTAATTATTCAATTATTAGTTGAATTATTCATGTATTTATTATTTTTCATTTAATTATTGTCCTTGAATTTGTACTAATTATTTAACTATTTATCGTTACAAGTGGTGAGACATGGCAGGCGGGGATAAGTTGAGGATAGCACCTGGGCAGCTACGGAGAACTTTATTGCAGAGCTTTGCCGAGGAGCCCCGTGGGAGAGGCGTAGGAAAGAAGAGAGGCAGAGGACGTGGTCGTGGGAGAGGGAGGCTGCATGATAGGAGCCAGTCGCCACCACCCTCGGCTACTTCTGTCTCAGCCACTTCACCCTTGCAGACGAGGGTGTCACTGGTGCGGGATCCTACCCTCCAGGAGCAGACACCGATGCAGGGGGCTGAGGTGGAGACTGAGGCGGAGGGTGCTGAGGCGGAGGCTGAGGCGGAGGGGGCTGAGGCGGAGGGTGCTGAGGCGGAGGCTGAGGCGGAGGGTGCTGAGGCGGAGGCTGAGGCGGAGGGGGCTGAGGCAGAGGCTGAGGGGGCTGCCAGCAAGTCGGTCTACCAACGTGGTATGACACGAGTTCCAGAACGATTGGAATTGCAGCACACGCCGTTAATTAAGCCAGATGGCGAGAAGTAAGTTCATATATATTGTGTACCTTATATCATTATATTTCACCAAGTAGCTAATGTCTTTGCCTTATCATTATGTAGGGGGTGGGATTACCCGCAGAATACCTGGAATCCAAACTGCCTCCTTGGTGCTTTACTTAAGGAGCACTTCCCCGGGATAGTGCAGTTGCCCGGTGAGGGTATGGCTCCCGAGCCAGGACTCAAGTGGGAGCACTACCAAGCCGCTCTGCTCCCGGAAAACACACATGTCAATGGTGTGTTTGCGTGAGCGTGGCCGACAAGGTGTTGGCTGATTTTTGGGTAACTATTATGTTACCCAATAAAAAGTATACAATGTTATATATTGTTATTTCCTTCCAAATCATTTCACTATTCTGATTTTCCTTGATAAGACCGAGTACATGGAGGTATGTACATTCGAAAGATCAATTCTTAGGGCTAGTTAGGTCTATTTAGTTATAATACTTAGTTTCATTCTTCATTAACTTACATTCATAGGTGCCCCCGAGATGGTTGGCCGATAAGATGGATTTTTGGGAGATGATAGCGGACAGGTGGTGCACAGAGGCTTGGTTGAGCACCCACACTATGTCCAAGGACCGTCGTGCCCAATTGGTTGGTGTGCCACACCACCAAGGCAATGCCAACATCAAGCAATACGCCAAAAAATGGGTATGTGTGCCTTGTCTTGTTTCATCAATAATTCGTTCGTTCATGATTTTTGTTGTACTAATTATTTGTCTTTTCGTGTAGGCCAATCACAATAACCAGCCCGAGCCTGAGGGATACACTGCGTTTAGCATGGCCCATAAGGGCTCGTCCAAGATGGCGAAGGCATATTCTGAGGGGGACGGGACGTCGGCGTACACAAGCCTGTCCGCCTACAACAAGATGGCGTCTTATTCTGAGGTGGTCAAACAGCTGCGCGGGCCTGACTTTGACCCGAGCCAGAATCCTATCGATCTAGAGGCGTTAATGATCTCTCGTGGCGTTAAGAGTCATGGCACGCTGGCCATGTGTGATGGCTTCGTCCCTATCACTGAGACTCTATCTCAGAACAAGTCGAGGCAAACGAGCTTCGCTCCTGCAATACGGCAACGCGCGAGGCCAGTTGATCTTGCCATCGAGGTTAGTTGTCTTCATTATTTCTTTCGTTCTTTTGTCCCTGGATGGATGATGAAAATTCCTTTTGAGGAGTGGTTGCAGGCCGCACTTATGAAGGAGAGGGAGGCTAGGAGGCTCTTGTTGGAGGAGAGGGACCGGAATACGCAGAGGTTACTTGACGAGGAGAGGGCACGCAATAATGCCCATGCGAAGGCCATGCACGACTTCGTTGCGGTAAGTCAGTTGTGTGAGAAGCAAGGCTATGTGTGAGACGCAACAAGGCAATTTCTTTGACTCCTCGAAAACTAATTTGCAGGCTATGTGTGAGAAGCAAGGTTTGCCGCCCCCTCCGCCGATGCCTTCTCCGGTGGGAAAGGTGAGTTCCCTTTCAATGACCAACCTTGCACGGTCTTATACCATTGTCTGTCGCCGTGCTAACCACATATTTTAACTCTTGCCTTGTTGCAGCATCATTCAAGAGTTGAATCCCACGATCCCTTTACTTCTCCTGGTGAGAGCCATAGCAACCCAGCGACCAACGGAGATGCAGCTTCTCCTTTGTTTCTTGGCATTCGGTAAGTTATTCCTCTCCTTCTTACTCTTCTTATTGTTTATATCAACTTAGATTATGCCAGGCTTTAGTTAGCTTAGTAAATTCTAGTTGATATTAGCCATGGTTTAGTTAGCTTAGTAAATTCTAGTTGATATTAGAGCTCAAAAATGACATAATTAGTTTAGAAAGTTTTAAAAGAAACCAGAAGAGAAGAACAAACAAGAGATGAAGAAATAAGAGAAGAAGAAAGAGGAGAAAAAGATAACTTCTCTTCTTTCTTTTTCTCTATCTTCTTCTTCTTCTTCTTCCAGTTCTTCCGCTTCTTCTTGTTCTTGTTCTTGTTCTTCTTCTTCTTCTTCTTCCACTTCTTCTTCTAATTGCTTAGCTTAATTTAGGTAACTTCTTTCTTATTGTATTCTTCTTCTAAATTCTTTCTCATTATGCAGATTTTGATAAAGCAACATGGCATATGGATGGATGCTCGAGACTTTGTAATGCACTTGTGTAGTCCTAGATGAACTTTGTAATGCAATTGTATTTGTGGATGCACTTGTGATGCTTTGTAATACTTTGTGATCTTGTTTGCACTTTAATGACATATATTCTTGTTGTTTGCACTTGTGTTGTGCTGTTTGCACTTTGTGATGCACTTGTGGTGCTGTTTAGGGGCAGATTCAATATATATATGTTGTTGTTTGTATCTATGTTTTGCAAATGCAGGGAATTAACAGAAAACAAATATGAAAAAAAAGCAGAGAGGGTCTTTGCCTACAGCTTACTGACGGCAAAGGCTTTTGCCGTCGGTGGACTGACGGCAAAGAAGACACATGGCGGTAGCCTGTGTATTCTGGCAACTCCGGGAATACCAAATTTTCGGCTTTGCCGTCAGCTGGGCTCCAGCTGTCGGCAAAGAGGCGGCCAAGGGGACCCAGGGGTAGGCTTTGCCATCAGCTGGGCTCCAGCTGTCGGCAAAGAGGCGGCCAAGGGGACCCAGGGGTTTCGGCTTTGCCGTCAGCTCTGCTACGGCTGTGGGCAAAGAGGGGATGCTTTGCCGTCAGCTTTGCTACCGCTGTGGGCAAAGCCCGCCGTTAACCTTATAACGGAGCTCGGCCTGCGCCGTTGCCGCCACTGCTCTTTGTTGTCAGTCCGTGCCAGAAAGCTGATGGCAAAGTCTTTGCCGTCGATCGAGCTCCGGCTGTCGGCAAAGAAGGTGATTGCCGATAAAATCTTTGCCGGTACCTTTGCCGACAGCACACTGACGACAAAGCCTTTGCCATCAGTTAAACTGTTCTTTGCCATCAGCTCTGGCTGTCGGCAAACCAGCAGATTCCAGTAGTTAGATGAGATGAACTCCGAAATAAGAATAGAAAGATTGATCTTGCAAATATTGGAGAGGGTTGAATTAACTGAAGAGAAGCACACTGGTTGCAAAATAATTAACATGACGACTCCGGTTGACAAGAATTGATAAGACAATCTGATTGAGCAAAGAATTTGCATTCACATAAAAATATTAGAACACAGATTAGGAAAGATCTGAAATCACAAGCCAGAACAAACTCATGAGAAAGATTTCCATTTGATATTTTCATGGACAGGATCCCATGGGCTCGAACCTTACAGTAGATATCAAGTGCAAGGCAGTGCACCCGACATACGAAACATCCTCGAGTCGTAGTAAGCTACAGGGACTCTTTAAGACACAACGAGAACCGATGTAAGTCGACCGTCAACAAAAGAATCAACTAGATGTCGAACCCCAACCTAACATCATGCATTTGTTGGAAGATTTTCCTATAAGCAACTACTTGCATTCCCACCTAAGAATTCCTGAAATATCTGGTCATGCAATCTGGTACACGGATACAAGGAGTAATATATCACACAACTCCTATACTAACCCGTCACTTGTATCACATCCGTCAGCACACAACCAGAATCTCCGAACTTCATCTACAACAGACCCTCATGATCACAACGATACAAAGTATGGCAGTACTCCCGAACAATCTGCACCAGTATTGGGGACATCGGGGAAATCTCGCCACTACTAGTATTGAAGCAATTACGAACATCCTTTGTTCTGAGATACTAAGAAATCTGAATGATAACGATGTGCTCGAGAATCCCCTGGAGCTCAACTCCCCGGAAGAAAATCAAGTCAGACATGAGGCACCAAGACAGAACTCCGTGACATCGGTATCATATAGATCCCAAGAATATCCACGTGATCCTAAATTTTTTTTGAGTGAGACGAGGAGTAGAATAAATTATTACGTCAGGATTCCGTACCAGAGCATAGAAGAGGAGAAAAAAGAATCCTACTCTCTGATATATGCCTAGACTCAAAGCAGTTTTTCACTAGACCCGACTCGGCCAAGTTCGATCAATCAAGGGGGCTCCTAGGTCGATACTGCTCCGATACCAACTTGTCACGCCCAAGACGCGACCCTATCCTCAATTTGGCACGAGGGCCTCGTCACGGATAGAAGCACATCTCGTCGTGTTGCAAGAATGGATATCGTTACAAGTACATGTACTGAAAAGAAAAAATATATATAGAATTGGCTGACACTCGCCACAAGCTACATCAGGGTCACAGCAGTACATTACATAATCATCAAGAGTAAGAGCAGGGTCCGACTACGGACGAAAACAAACGAGAAAAGAAGAAGATGTCCATCCTTGCTATCCCAGGCTGCCGGCATGGAACCCATCCTAGATCAATGAAGAAGAAGAAGAAGCAACTCCAAATGAACAATCAACGCGCTCGCGTCGAGTAACCTTTACCTGTACCTGCAACTGGTGTTGTAGTGATCTGTGAGCCACAGGGGACTCAACAATCTCATTTCCAAAGGTATCAAGACTAGCAAAGCTTAATGGGGGAGGTAAAGTTAAGTGGTGAGGTTGCAGCAGCGGCTAAGCATATATTTGGTGGCTAAACTTACGAGTACAAGAAATAAGAGAGGGAAGATCTACGCATAACCGACGTGAACTACTGATGATCAAATGAATGATCCTGAACACCTATCTATGTTAGATATAACCCCACCACGTCCTCGATCATAGAAGGAACTCATGAAAGAGACAGTCACGGTTACGCACACTGTTGGCATATTTTAATTAAGTTAACTTCAAGTTATCTAGAACCAGTGTTAAACAAAGTTTCCACGTTGCCACATAACCGCGGGCATAGTTTTCCGAAAATATTTACCCTGCATGGGTGCTCCAACTAGTCCATCACAAATTACCACAAGCCGCATAGAAATCCTCAATCACGAAGCTCGCGATCTCGTCGAATTCCCTAGTGGAAAACCTCAACTCTGAGTTTACCCAAAGCATCCCCGAAATCCCGATGCACAAGATATCTCATCAAAGGTAAAACTGATCCAGCAAGGCCGCTCGACGTGTCGACAATCCCGATAGGAGCCGCGTATCTCATTTTCAGGACACGGCGGATGAGCGGTGGTTACCACGCCAAACGCCGAGTTGCCCCGTGTAGCGTCAATAAGCTGCTCTGATTTGGACCAACACTCGTGAGGAGCACTGGCCCGGGGGTTGATTAAATTTCCTCGGGTTAATTACTCCCTATGGAGTTCATTAGTTGTTAGGCAAATCTAGGACCAAAGTTGGGCCTTGCCATACCAGCTTTAATCTAAAACGAATTATCAAGGGGGTGCCCATAACAATCCCGATCGTGTTAGGAGCGCCCAATTATGGAACAGAACACCGGTAGCCGAAACTAAGGGGGCAGAGGTGGAACAAAATACCAGGCTAGAAAGACCGAGCCTTCCACCTTTTACCAAGTATATAAGTGCATAAATTAAATAGCATTTAAATATGGTGGTATGACAAGGAACCCATGTTATCACATGGAAGCAACTGCACCTGCAACTAGCAATTCTAACAACATGGTTAAGCAAGCAGTAACATAGCCAATCAGTGGTTTGCTAGGTCGAACAGGTTGAAGGTAATCATGGCATTGTAGACAGGCTGATATTTAACATGTGGTAGGCAACGAGACATAACCGGTAGAAACGGTAAAACTAGCATGGCAATGATAGTAATGATATTTGGGGAACTGGTCATCTTGCCTGAGATCCCGCTTGGAAGAAGAACAACTCCGTGAAGTCGGCGAACCAATGTAGTCGAACGGGTCCTCACATTCTGACACGCTTGCGGAACTCTATCGAGATGGAGCAAACCAGAAACAAACATCAACACAGATATTCACCACACGATGCACAACATGATGCAAACCTAATATGATGCATGATCAGTTCAAAAATGCAAGGGATGGCATGGCAATTCACCTCAGACAAACACTACACATTAAGTGAAGCTCGATATGCAACGAGTTACATATCGACGAAACTCCATGTTTAATTATTTAGTTCACTCCCGATTATTTACACGGCAATATTAAATTGTTGTTAACATGGCAAGGGTGAAGCAATGATCCTACATGACATCCTAGTCGGGTAACGCGCGAAGCATAGATCGGAGCTACGACACAAGAAACATGCAACACAAGATAATTATGCCATGAATGCGTCATGCATGCAAGCTCAAACATCACGGTCAAGAAGAGAAAGAAATAGGTGTCGCCACAGCGAGCAAGAGGGAACCATGGCGGCAAGACGGAAACGAAGCCACAACAACGTTCCTTCCGGATAACTCGTCGAGATATCGGTGCCAACGAATTGGAAGCGTGTGTGGGAACGCTAAATAAAGATGGGGTGATCCCGGTTATCGGGTTCCCATGTGTCCAGGGCACGACGAAAAGGAATACAATGTGCAACGGGCAAACATATATAGGCGCATACATACGGTACAACGCATACATCACATGCATTCGTTACACGACATGTTCCAACAGTATACCTTTGAAGCGTGCGATTTGGAGGGGTTCGGGTCGTCGCGGTGAAGGCGAACAAAAGATCGTCATGGAAGTGGAGGTACTCAAGTCTCGTCGATGGTAGTCGTTCGCTTGGCATTGTGGTCCACGGGCCTTGAGCGTCGGTAGTCGAACACGGTTTCCAGGGGTCATCGAGGATGTAGTTGTACACGGCGATCTTGTCGGTTCCATGAAGGAGGGGATGGTGCACGCGGCGGCAGCAAGCGGCAGCCCAAGCAAGCAACATAGCAACGGCATCAAGCAATAGCAACCTACATCAACCGGCATCAGGCGGCAGCAATAACATGCGGCAACAGCAAGGTAAACTGGCACTAGCAGCAACACTCGGCACAGCAGCTAGCAACCTAGCAGCAAGCTATGGCAACTAGCACTACATCTAGCAACAACATCTAACAACAACTAGCTATAGCAGCTACTAGCAATAGCAAGGCAGGCAAGCAGGCCAGCAAGCAAGCGCAGCAAGCATCGTCCAGCAACAGCAACAGGGCACGACAAGCAACAAGAACAGCAGCTTGGCAGGCAAACATCAGGTACATAGAGGCACTTGCAACAGCAACTCGGCAACAGGCAAGATTCAGCAAGCAGCAAGAGCATCTAGCAAGGCTACCCAACAGCAGCAGAACAGTGGCAACAACATTAGCATCGGCCAGCAGCTAGCTCCGAGGAGGAGGCCAGGGTCCTGAAGCAGGTGGCTCGGCAAGGGGTGAGCACCGGCGGGGAACGACCATGGCCGCGGCGAGGAGCACGAGGCGGCGCGGCACCGGCGAACGGACCACGACCGGCGAGGGAGGAGCGGCGACGCGCTGGCGGCGGAGGGCGCAGGCGGCGGCCAACGCGAGGTCATGCACCGACGGGCAAGCAGCGCGGCAGCACGCAGCGAGGAGGCGGAGGTCAGGGCGAGGGCGAGGCCATGTCGGGGAGAACGCCGGCGGCGACCCTAGCGGCCATGGCGGAGGCGAGCATGGCGGCGATGGCGGGGCACGCGCGGGAGACGGTGGCTGCGGCGTGCAATCGGAGGAGGAGGTCGGGGCAACGGGCGCGCGGTGGAGGGCTCCGGCAGGGGCTTGGCAGCTCGGGCAGGGGAGACGAGCTGCGGCGGCTCGGGGATGGAGCACTCCTTGCGGAAGGCGGCGGCAAGCCGAGGCCGTGGAGGCGAGGGGAGTAGAGAGGGAAGAACGAGAGGAGGGAGAAAGGGGATCGGGAGAGGACGAGGGCTCGGCGGTTGCGGGAGGAAAAGGGGAGACGGGCTGAGGGACGCTAGGGTTTGGGGCCAGCTGGGCCTTGGGCCTTGGCCGGCTGGGTCCTCTCCCTCCCCCCTTGTTTTTTACTTTTAAAAACAGAAAAACTTAAACAAAAGAAAAACTTTTAACAAAAATAAGAAAATGTTTTGGTTCCTTTGAAAATTATACCCCAACTATAAAAATAGCTTGGGCATCTTTTTATTAAAAGAAACAAAATGAAACCTCTTTTTGAATAATAAAATTAAACCTCTTTTATTTAAAGAATAAAATAAAATCTCTTTAAAGGAGAAAAGAAAATGAGACTGTTTTTTTGAAAATAAACGAAATGAAAAAAATAAAGGAAACCCAAGGGGTTTCCTCCACATTTAATAAAAGGATTTTTTTTAAAGAAGACGAACCTTAAAAGGGGGTTAAAACTGATATATTTTACGTAACCACAAAATAGAATAGAGAGGAGAGAAGGGTTTTTGGTCCAAGGTGTAACAGGGTTTGAAGCGGCTCTGTTGCACCCACTCTCATCACGCTAGTGAACAACGCCACACTCACAAAGCACTCACAAGCATTAACACCCAACAACACGGAGCAACAAGCAACACCGACAAAACACAGTTGACTTGATGCCAGGCATGATGCCATGATGCAAACTAAATGATGATGCAACGAACGAAATAACACACGACTGAAACGGAAACAAAGGGGAATCTTTTGGGGCGTCGGTCTCGGGCTGTCACAATGATGTAGAGGGATAAACTCGAGCAATATGATGAAAAACCCATCTTTTTATCCTTGATGGCAAAAATACAATACGTGCCTTGCTACCCCTACTATGTCACTGGGTGAGGACACCGCAAGATTGAACCGAAAACTAAGCACTTCTCCCATTGCAAGAATTACGAATCTAGTTGGCCAAACCAAACAAATAATTCAAAGAGACTTACAAAGATATGAAGTCATGCATATAAGAATTCAGAAGAGACTCAAATAATATTCATGGATAATCTGAACATAAACTCACAATTCATCAGATCTCGACAAACACACCGCAAAAGATTATTACATCGGATAGATCTCCATGAAGATCATGAAGAACATGGTATTGATGATCAAAGAGAGAGAAGAAGCCACCTAGCTACTAGATATGAACCCTTAGGTATGTGGTGAACTACTCACACATCATCGGAGGGGCAACAGAGTTGATGTAGATGCCCTCCATGATCAATTCCCTCTCTGGCGGATTACCGGAAAAGGCTCCCAGATTAGATCTCTCGGGAAAAGAGGCTCCCGGCGGCGTAAAAGTATTTTCGTGGCTCTTTTTGGCGATACGAGAATATTTGGGAATTGTTAGGCCAAGAATTAGGGTTAGGAGACCTGTTGGGGGCCCACAAGCCAAGGGCACAACCATCCCCCAAGGTCGCGCCCTGCAGGCTTGTGGCCTCCCGACAACTTCCCTTCCCCTACTCCAAGCCTGTTGCGTGTCTTCTGGTCTAAGAAAAATATTTCTAGAGATTTTATTCCGTTTAGTATTCCTTTGTTGAAAATATGCCCTAGAGGCAATAATGAATTAGTTATTATTATATTTCTTTGTTCATGATAATCTATTATTATCCATGCTATAATTGTATTGATTGAAAACACAATACTTGTGTGGATACATAGACAAAACACTGCCCCTAGTAAGCCTCTAGTTGACTAGCTCATTGATCAAAGATGGTCAAGGTTTCCTGACCATAGGCAAGTGTTGTTACTTGATAACGGGATCACATCATTAGGAGAATCATGTGATGGACAAGACCCAAACTATGAACGTAGCATATTGTTCGTGTTGTTTTATTGCTATAGTTTTCTGCGTGTCAAGTATTTGTTCGTATGACCATGAGATCATATAACTCACTGGCACCGGAGGAATACCTTGTGTGTATGAAATGTCGCAACGTAATTGGGTGACTATAAAGATGCTCTATAGGTATATCCGAAGGTGTCCCTCGAGTTAGTATGGATCAAGACTGGGATTTGTCACTCCGTGTGACGGAGAGGTGTCTCGGGGCCCACTCGGTAATACAACATCACACACAAGCCTTGCAAGCAATTAGACTTAGTGTATGTCACGGGATCTTGTATTACAGAACGAGTAAAGAGACTTGCCGGTAAACGAGATTGAAATAGGTATGCGGATACCGACGATTGAATCTCGGGCAAGTAACATACCGTAGGACAAAGGGAATGACATACAGGATTATATGGATCCTTGGCACTGAGGTTCAATCGATAAGATCTTCGTAGAATATGTAGGATCCAATATGGGCATCCAGGTCCCGCTATTAGATATTGACCGAGGAGTCTCTCGGGTCATGTCTACATAGTTCTCGAACCCGCAGGGTCTACACACTTAAGGTTCGACGTTGTTTTATGCGTATTTGAGTTATAGAGTTGGTTACTGAATGCTTTTCGGAGTCCCGGATGAGATCACAGACGTCATGAGGGTTTCCGGAATGGTCCGGAAACGAAGATTGATATATAGGATGACCTCATTTGATTACCAGAAAGTTTTCGGCATTACGGGGAATGTACCGGGAATGACGAATGGGTTCCGGATGTTCACCGGGGGGGGGGGGGGCAGCCCACCCGGGGGAAGCCTATTGGCCTTAGGGGTGCCGCACCAGCCCATAGTGGGCTAGTGGGACAGCCCAAGAGGCCCTAAGCGCAGGAGATATAGAAATCAAATGAAAAACAAGAGGGGAAGTGGGAAGGAAGGGAAGGACTCCACCTTCCAATGCTAGTTGGCCTAGGATTGGAGGAGGAGGACTCTCCCCCTTGGTTCGGCCGACCCCTTGGGGCTCCCTTGACCCTCAAGGCAAGGCCCTCCACCTCCCTCCTATATATATTGAGGTATTAGGGCTGATTTGAGACAACTTTGCCACGGCAGCCCGACCACATACCTCCACGGTTTTCCCTCTAGATCATATTTCTGCGGAGCTCAGGCGGAGCCCTGCTGAGATAGATCACCACCAACCTCCGGAGCGCCGTCATGCTACCGGAGAACTCATCTACCTCTCCGTCTCTCTTGCTGGATCAAGAAGGCCGAGATCATCGTCGAGCTGTACGTGTGCTGAACGCGGAGGTGCCGTCCGTTCGGCACTAGATCGGAGCGGATCGTGGGATGGATCGCGGGACGATTCGTGGGACGGTTCGTGGGGCGGATCAAGGGACATGTGTACGTTCTACTACATCAACCGCGTTTCTTAACGCTTCCTGCTGTGTGATCTACTAGGGTACGTAGATCGGAAATCCCCTCTCGTAGATGGACATCACCATGATAGGTCTTCATGCGCGTAGGAAATTTTTTGTTTCCCATGTGACGTTCTCCAACAGTGGCATCATGAGCTAGGTTCATGCGTAGATGTTATGTCGAGTAGAACACAAAAGTTTTTGTGGGCGGTGATGTCCGATTTGTTGCCCTCCTTAGTCTTTTCTTGATTCTGCGGTATTGTCGGATCGAAGCGGCTCGGACGGACATTACTCGTATGCTTACGAGAGACTAGTTTCATCGCTACGAGCAACCCCGTTGCTCAAAGATGACTGGCGAGTGTCGGTTTCTCCAACTTTAGTTGAATCGGATTTTACCGAGGAGGTCCTTGGAGAGACGTTAAATAGCAATTTATACATATCCGTTGTGGTGTTTGCGTAAGTAAGATGCGATCCTACTAGATACCCATGGCAACCACGTAAAACATGCAACAACAATTAGAGGACGTCTAACTTGTTTTTGCAGGGTATGCTTGTGATGTGATATGGCCAACGACTGATGTGATATATTGGATGTATGAGATGATCATGTTGTAATAGTAAATATCGACTTGCACGTCGATGGTACGGCAACTGGCATGAGCCATAGGGTTGTCTTTAAACTAACGTTTGTGTTTGCAGATGCGTTTACTATATTGCTAGGAAGTAGATTTAGTAGTAATAGCATAAGTAGCACGACAACCCCGATGGTGACACGTTAATGGAGATCATGATGATGGAGATCATGGTGTGGCACTGGTGACAAGAAGATCGTGTCGGTGCTTTGGTGATGGAGATCAAGAAGCACATGATGATGGCCATATCATGTCACTTATGAATTGCATGTGGTGTTAATCCTTTTATGCACCTTATTTTGCTTAGAACGACGATAGAATTATGAGGTGATCTCTCACTAAAACTTCAAGAGACGAAATTGTGTTCTCCCCGACTGTGCACCATTGCTACAATTCATCGTTTTGAGACACCACGTGATGATCGGGTGTGATAGACTCAACGTTCACATACAACGGGTGCAAAATAGTTGCACACGCGGAACACTCGGGTTAAACTTGACGACCCTAGCATGTGCAGACATGGCCTCGGAACACAAGAGACCGAAAGGTCGAGCATGAATCATATAGTTGATATGATTAGCATAGAGATGCTTACCACTAAAACTATTTTCGACTCACGTGATTTGGATCATGTACCACTCAAATGACTAGAGATATGTACTTTTTGAGTGGGAGTTCTTAAGAAATATGATTAATTGAACTAATTATCATGAACGTAGTCTAATGGTCTTTGCGAATTAAGATGTAGCTTGCACTATAGGTCTAATGTTTTTATATGTTCCTAGAGAAAATTTAGTTGAAAGTTCATAGTAGCAACTTTGCGGACTTAGTCCATAAACCTGAGGATTGTCCTCATTGCTGCGCAGAAGGCTTATGTCCTTAATGCACCACTCGGTGTGCTGCACCTCGAGCGTCGTTTGTGGATGTTGTGAACATCTCACATACACGTTTTTGATGACTACGTGATAGTTCAGTGCGCAATACTTAATGGCTTAGAAGCAAGGCACTGAAGAGGTTTTGAAAACATCGCAGAACATAAGAGATGTTGAAGCAGATGAAATTGAGATTTCATGCTCGTGCCCTTGTTGAGAGATATAAGACCTCTGACAAGATTCTTTGCCTAGAAAGTAAAGGACAAAAGCTCAAAATCATTGAGCATGTTCTCAGATTGTTTGAGTACTACAATCGCTTGAATCAAGTGGGAGTTAATCTTCCAGATGAGATAGTGATGGTTCTCCAAAGTCACTGCCACTAAGCTGCTGGAGATTCGTGATGAACTATAACATATCAAGGATAGATACAATGATCCTTGAGCGATTCGCGATGTTTGTCACTTCGAAAGTAGAAATCAAGAAGGAGCATCAATAGTTGATGGTTAGTAAAACCACTAATTTTCAAGAAAGGCAAGGGCTAGAAGGGATACTTCGTGAAACGGCAAAACAGTTGCTGCACTAATGAAGAGACCCAAGATTAAACCCAAACCCATGACTAAGTGCTTCTGTTATGAGGGTAATGGTCACTGAGGCGGAGCTACCCTAGATGCTTGGTAGATAAGAAGGTTGGCAAAGTCGACAGAAGTATATTTGATATACATGATCTTGATGTGTACTTTACTAGTACTCCTAGTAGCGCGACGGTATTGGATACCGGTTCGGTTACTAAGTGACTAGTAACACAAAATGATAGCTACGTAATAAACGGAGACTAGCTAAAGGCGAGGTGGCGATACGTGTTGGAAGTGTTTCCAAGGTTGATATGATCAAACGTCGCACGCTCCCTCTACCATCGGGATTGGTGTTAAACCTAAATAATTGTTATTTGGTGCTTGCGTTAAGCATGAACATGATTGGATCGTGTTTATTGCAATACGATTATTCATTTAAAAATAATAATGGTTACTCTATTTGCTTGAATAATCACCTTCAATGGTTTATTGAATCTCGATCGTAGTGTTACACATGCTCATGATATTGGTGCCAAAAGATACAAGGTAATGATGATAGTACCACTTACTTGTGGCACTGCCGCTTGAGTCGTGTTGGTATAAATTGCATGAAGAGGCTCTATACTTATGGATTTTTATACTCACTTCATTTTGAATCACTTGTGACATGCAAATCATAACACATGAGCAATGCCTTGTTTTCATTGAGATGAGATAAGATAGTAACTAGTTGGAAGTAATACATTTTGATGTATGCAGTCCAATGGGTGCTGAGGCACGCAGTGGATATCATTATGTTCTTACTTCAATGACGATTTGTGTAGATACAGGAGTTTTTACTTAATGAGTCACAAGTCTGAAATATTGAAAAAGTTCAATTCTGTTTCAGAGTGAAGTTCGTCGTAACAAGAGGATAAACTGTCTATGATATGATCATAGAGATGAATATCTGAGTTGCGAGTTTTGGTACACAGTTAAGAAAATGTAGAAGTTGTTTCGCAATTCATGCCACCAAGAACACCATGGTGTGATGGTGTCATAGCCGCGACCTATTTGATATGGTGCATTCTATGATGTCTCTTATCGAATTACCACTATCATTTATGGGTTATGCATTAAAGACAACCACATTCACTTTAAATAGGGCACCGCGTAATTCCGTTGAGATGACACAGTATAGACTGATGTTTAGAGAAATCTAAGCTGTCGTTTCTTGAAAGTTTGGGGCCGCGACACTTATGTGAAAAAGTTTCAGTCTGATAAGCTCGAACCCAAAGCGGATAAATGCATCTTCATATATAGGATATCCAAAATAGTTGGGTACATCTCCTATCTCAGATCCGGAAGCAAAGTGTTTGTTTCTAGAAACGGGTCCGTTCTTGAGGAAAGGTTTCTCTCGAAAGAACTGAGTGGGAGGGTGATGGAACTTGATGAGATTATTCAACCATCACTTCAACTAGTGTGTAGCAGGGCGCAGGAAGTTGTTCCTGTGGCGCCTACACCAATTGAAGTGGAAGCTAATGATAGTGATCATTGAGCATCAGATCAAGTTGCTACATACCTCGTAGGTCGACAAGGTCACGTACTACTACAGAGTGGTACGGTAACCCTGTCTTGGAGGTCATGTTGTTGGACAATAATGAACCTACGAGTTATGGAGAAGCAATGGTGGGCCCGGATTCTGACAAATGGCTGGAGGCCATGAAATCCGAGAGAGAATCCATGTTTAAAACAAAGTGTAGACTTTGGAAGAACTGCTTGATGGTAGTAAGACTGTTAAGTAAAGATGGATCTTTAAAAGGAAGACGGACGATGATGGTGATAAGTCACTATTAAGAAAAGCTCGAGTTGTCGCAAAGATGTTTTCGACAAGATCAAAGAGTTGACTATGATGTGACTTTCTCACTCGTAGCGATGCTAAAAGTCTGTTGGAATTTTGTTAGTAATTGTTGCATTATTTGTGAAATATTGCACATAGGAAGTCAAAACATTGTTTCCTCGACGGTTTCCTTGAGGAAAGATTGTATGTGATACAATCAGAATGTTTTGTCGATCCTAAGGATACTAAAAAGTATGCAAGCCCTAGCGATCCTTCAATGGTGCAGTGCAAGCATCTTGGATTTGGAATATACACTTTGATGAGATGATCAAAGATTTTGGGTTTGTACAAGGTTTATGAGAAACTTGTATTTCCAAAGAAGTGAGAGGGAGCACTATAGAATTTCTGATAAGTATATGTGGTTGACATATTGTTGATCAGAAGTAATGTAGAATTTCTGTGAAGCATAAAAGGTTGTTTGAAAGGAGTTTTTCAAAGGAATACCTGGATTGAGCTACTTGAACATTGAGCATCAAGATCTATGGAGATAGATCGAAACAGTTAATAGAAGTTTCACTAAGATGCATGCCTTGACATGTTTTTAAAGGAGTTCAAAATAGATCAACAAAGAAGGAGTTCTTGACTGTGTTGTAAGGTGTGAATTTGAGTAAGACTCAAAACCTGACCACGGCAGAATAAAGAGAATAGACGAAGGTCGTCTTCTATGCCTCGGCAGTAGACTCTAAAGTATGCCATGCTGAGTACCGCACCTAATGTGTTCCTTGCAGCAAGTCTGTTAAGAGGAACAGAGAGTGATCGAGGATTGAATCACTGATCAGCGGTCAAAGTTATCCTTAGTAACTAAATGGACTATGGAATTTGTCTCGATTATGGAGGTGGTTAAAGAGTTTGTCATAAAGGGTTACGTTGATGCAAGCTTTGACACTAATCCGAATAACTATGAGTAGTGAAACGGATTCGTATAGTAGAGTATATATTTGGAGTATTTCCGAATAGCACGTAGTAGCAACATCTATAAGATGACATAAAGATTTGTAAAGCTCACTCGGATCTGAAAGGGTTCAGAACCGTCGACTAAAACCTCTCTGACAAGCAAGACGTGATCAAACACCAGAACTATAAGGGTGTTGGATTCGTTAAAATCACACAGTGATGTGGACTAGATTATTGACTCTAGTGCAAGTGGGAGACTGTTGAAAATATGCCCTAGAGGCAATAATAAATTAGTTATTATTATATTTCTTTGTTCATGATAATCGTTTATTATCCAGGCGATAATTGTATTGATTGGAAACTGTCACATCCCTATCCTTTAACCAAGATAGCATTGTGCTCATGTCTTCTTTGCATTTGCATCCAAGAAGTTTCAACAAAAACAACAAAGTGGCAAAGGAAAAACTCTAAACACTAGCCACCATTTCAATTAAAGGAAATTTCAACTGGTTCAAAATCAATGAACCCAAAATGGCCTCAAGAAATGTTCAAACTTTCTGATAAATCATGAAAGTAAATGAGCATTGGAGAAAACTATTTTCTTGACACTTTAAGCATTTTAAATAAATGCAAAAGCCAGAGGTTTCAAATTTAAAATTTGAAATCAGAAACTATAATTTTCCAAAAATGTTGAAAGTCTTGGAAATGTGTGGGGATATTATAACAAATATTTCAGGAGGTCAAAACTAGTTTTTACTATTTGTTTTGGAGCTGAAATAATTAGCAAAGCAATAATTAGCAAAACAGAAAAACCAAAAAAAAGAGAAAATGGGAAAAGGCTTACCTGTCGCCCAAGCCAGGCCCGGCCCATCTCGCCGCTCGTCCCCTTCCCCGTGCCAGTAGGCAGCAGGAGGTGGCCGCCGCCTCCTCCGGCGCGGCCATGCACCTGCGTGCCTGCCTGGCCGCCGGTTCGCGCTGGCGACGATGGGGATAAGCTCCCCAGAGCCTCCCCTATCCATTCCCTCGCCTCGGTTCTCCTCCTCCGCCCGGATCTCCTCCTCCTCCTTGCTGCCGCCATTAGAGCCGAGCTCGAGCTCGAGCTGGCCGTGCCCCTGGCCATAGGATCCCCTCCGCGAGCACGCCATTAGCTCCGCCTCGTCGCCCTGGTCATTCCTGCAGAAGCCGAAGCTTCCTCGCGCCCTGCAACGCCCGCAACGCCGTCGTCTTCTTCCTCCGGCCGCCGGACCTCTCCCGTCGATTCGTCGCCCCCAGGCCTTCCCCGAGCCGTCTGAGCTCTTCTCTGCACTCCTTGTGAGCATGCGGTGGTTTTCCCTAAGTTTTCCCCGTCGATCCCCTCCTCTAGCCTTAGTTTCACCGGAGCCCGACGAGCACCGCCGCTGCCGCTCGTCGCCGGTAGCCCTCCGATGTCCAGCTCGTCCTCCCGAGAGCACCAGAAGCTCCAGGACGACGCGTAGATGCCGTAGCAGCTAAGAACTAAGCGTGGATCCCTCTGATTCAAAGCCCCCGATGACGCCCGAGCTTCGGCCGCCGCTCCGGCTCGTCGCCGACGCCTCTTCCGGCGACCCTAGCCTCTCCAGATGGTCCTGCCAGATCGGCCACTTCGCGAGCTTGCTGTAGCTGCAAACCGCGTGCGTTTTCGTCCTGTGCAGCGCCGTCTAGGTCGCCTCCGACGAGCCCTCCGCCGCGGGTTTGGTCGCCGGCGACCACCCTTCGGTGGCCGTCGACGTGGCCGACCATTAGGGCCTAATCGCCCTCCTCTGAGTCGCTGCCAGAGGGCCCCACGCCTGGTCAAACCCCAATTAGGGGCTGGTCAGCGCGGGATTAGTCCCAGAGAGGCTGACCAGTGGGGCCCCCCTGTCAGGTTTGACCTGCACAGGTCGGCTGACCTGCTGACGTCAGCCTGATGCAATAAATGGAATTTCCAGTATAAAAATAATTCAGGAAATTGCTAAAAATTGCAAAAATCATAGAAATTAATCTGTAACTCCAATGAAAATATATTATATATGAAAAAGTATCAGAAAAATTCAAGGATTCTGATTATGCTATTTTCAACTATGTTTGAAAAAGTTACAGGAACCAAAATTGTGAAATAAGGATTAATTCAATTCTTTTAATCACTTTATAAATGGAATTTGCAAAGATATCCAAATTTCATTATAAATGCAATGATCACACACTGCCCTAGATATAAACCAGTACCATAACATGACATTTCATGCATGTTAACATTAGGTTGATCTGAGCATCAGGTCGAATCAATTAAACCGGTATCCGAAAATACCCGTTTGAATTGCTATTCGAATGTGATTCAAATCAACTCTAAACCTAAAACATCTGGATTATAATAACTTATCACTTGCATTCTCATGCCATGCTCATGCATCATTGTGATTGCATATGATTGTTATTGAATGTTGCCATTCATTTCGGTAGGCTCCGCACCCCCGGATTCCACCGAATATCCGTCTGACGGATATCGTTCCTCCTCTGAGCAACAAGGCAAGCAACCCTTTTGATCATCCCGATAATACCTATGTTCTTGCTCCTGCACCTATTTATTGCATTAGGATCAAATGCTTCAACTGCTTTTGCCACGATAGTTGGACCCACTTCCTTTGCATGACTTAACCTTGTCACAGTAAATAGCCGAACCTTGCAACCTAGCATACCTGGTAGTTGCTTGAGCTATGATGTGCCTTATCCTGCTATGCATGCTATGCTTAGAGTTGTGTATGGTCTGTCATCTGGGAGATGAACAGAAATGTGGAATGTGTTCGGTGAGCAAAGGTCGTGTGTTGAACTTGATTTGGTAAAGGTACCGGTGAAAGGCTGTGTAGGAGTACATGGCGGGTTGTTTCACTGGAACCGTCCTTAGGAACTGAGTTCCGTGTATGTAATCCAAGACTAGATACTACCACATGCTGGGCCCTGGAATATGACCCCGCTCGACCTATTAATCGCATAGTACTCGGTCCAGGAGTTGCAAGTAGTTTCTGGTGTTTATTGTAATGCTGGAGGCCGTGCATGGTGCTGACCTGAGAGGTGGACCATGATGCGGTAGGCAGTGGCACGGTGTACCAAGTGGCACCCAGATGGTGGGCTTGGGAACCCTGCGCACATCGTTTGAGGCCGTGGCGGAAACCTCGGCCGGACTTCCGTACGGGTTACTCTCAGATAGGCGATAAACCTAGACTAGGTACTAGTGTGGTTAACGGTCGTGGCCGACTCCCTCGCTGGGCTTCCGCTTGAAGGTTGCCGAGGTGCATGACGTGCACATGGCGATAAGTGGCGGGAGCATGTGTGACGAAGTACACCCCTGCAGGGTTATGATCTATTCGAATAGCCGCGTCCGCGGATATGGACTACTTGGAGACATATGTTGTTCATAGATAACTTCAATGGCTACTCATAAAATTGTCAAGATAAGCGTGAGTGTCGTGGACGGCATTTTCTGTATGGAGACGGAATGATTCCACGGTAGTGTATTGTTGTGGTGTTAGTGGACTCGTGTGCGAGAAAACAAGTTGTCAAAACTAATTTCAAAAAGCAAGTTGTCTAGCCACGAGTCAAATGCTGGCTTTCCGCATGAAACCCCACAATACCTTCTTGATACCTTGCATGAGTAGTTAGTCATCCTAAAGTCTTGCTGAGTACCTTCGTACTCATGTTTGCTTAATAAATGTTGCAGAGGTTGCTAATGACCCTAATGGAGGGTTCTCCGTAGACATCGACGACGACGAGTAGCTGGTGTCCCAGCTACGATCTGGCCCTACGTCGGCTCTGTAGTATAGTCAGGCCATGTGCCTTCTAGTTGCTCTGTCTGTACCCAGACAGTTTATATCTCTTCCGCTGGCTTGTATTGTATGACTGCTATTATGGGTCGTGAGACCCTTAATGTGTAATAATATGTGTGTGGCTCTTCCGAGCCTCTTAAATAAAGCTTGTATGTTTATGGTTATGTTGTGATGCCATAGATGTATCTATACATATCGGTATGCCATGCGTACGTGTGGCTTACTTGATATGTATGGGGTTCGAATACCTAGTCGTGAACTTTAGTAGCACCCCTTACAAGGAAATGCCCCTTTGTGATCCAACGAGCCTTGGTAGTTCGCTACTGCTTCGGACATATTGGTTGACCGGCATGTGTCCTTCTTAGCTGCTGTCTCTGTCCCCTTTGGGGAAATGTCACGTGACGTAACGGAGTCCTTGTAGCTTGCTACGACTCGTCTACGTTCGTTGATGACCGACACCTGCTTTGTTGGGTCATGTATGCCTGTCCTTGTGCGGAACTGCCACTTTGGTTTATGACTAGACATGTCGATCCGGGTTCTTTGACATTGGAATGCTAGCGATACTATCGTATACGTGAGTCAAAAGACGCAAACGGTCCCGGCTAAGGTAAGGCTGCAGCCGTGGAGTTAACCGTGCGTGAGACCACAAAGGGATGCGATGTGTTACAGGCTGGATTCCTATGGCTTAGGATCGGGGTCCCGACAGCGTTGGTATCAGAGCCTGACTGACTGTAGGATTACTAAGCCAAACTGGTCGAAGTTGAGTCTAGAATTGCTTTAGTTATATATAAGGGAATTGTTTGTGGAAGGGAACGTAACACTCTTGTTCTCTTCTCAAGATATTCTATTCTCGTCATCCTCGTCTTTTCTGCGGGAATTAAGGACTAGGTTACTCATCTTCTCCTAGGCTCGGATTTTTGATCGGTAGATTATAGGACTACGGGTCGAGAGATATTGGGTTTCTTTTATTCCTAGGAAGCAGGAAGTAAGTTTGATGATCAGAGAGTTGAACTTGATAGTTGAGTGGTGACGCTATTTCATTTTGGGTTGTCTCAAAATTTGTTTTGAGCATTTACAGCCGTTATGCTGCCCAATTTTGCATTCAGAGCTCTAATGCTTTTGCATTACTCTCTATTTACAGATGCCTGGTCGTCCTTCTCGTCAGGTGGTACGTTTGACCAGGTGCATTGATGTACTGGGTCATACGGCCATGCTGGTCAGGGTGATGTCGGTGTGCGGTTACCGCTGGTACCCCGAGTACACAGTGGAGGAACAGTACCGAGACTTCAACCAGAGCCAGTACATCTGCACTGCTAGGGTATTTCCAGATTACCCTGGAGCGGAGAATCCAATCCATTGGTCCTATGGGTTGGGAGTCACTGTTGACATGGCAGTACAAGATGCTGCCTATTCAATGCTGACTATTATGAGAGCGAGACATGCACTGCTGCAGAATTCAGAGTTCTGCTATGTTCCGGCCTCTCAGTCTGGCGAAGAGGGATACCTCAGTGGAGTCTATTTTGATTCCTCTATGGAGGACCCACTTCTGCAGTCCACTGTTGAGATGCTAGAGAACAGAGACATGGATGCTCGTGCTCTCCGCATGGAGCTTTACGCTACCCGTGCCCGTTTGTGGACAGCTTTGACGCAGCTGGCACCGGTAGTCCAGACAGGGTATGGAGAGATGGAGATGCTGAACCCTGTTAGGACCCATCTTCCGTCCCACGTTGACTGGCCAGCCATAGGAGGAGTCACACCTCTTCGGGGACCCCTCTTACCACCAGTCAGGGGACCAAGGCCACATCCGTGTCCTTATGGATCCCAGGGATCTCAGGCTAGAGTGTTTCCTGATCCGCAGGTTGAGCTTCCGGGTCATGGAGGTAACCTCTGTGAGATGTTCTATGCGGATTCCTGAGCTATGAGCGGAAGGATAGTATGGTAGTAGCCGTATGTTCACAATCCTGCGTGATTTATGGAGTATGGTAGTAATGTGAAACGAATTCCGGAGGCCTAGATAAATAATGTATAGGAAGCTTGTAAGCCTCTGATGAGTAGTTCCACCATTTCAGTAGTTTGCTCTTCGAGTAAGTTTGTACTGAACTATGTAAGGGTGTGTATGAACCATGGTGTATATATAGCAGTTGCTTGTTACCATGTTGTTCGGATATTCATTTCCGCATTCCGTGTGTTCAGTACATTCTTAATCCATAGTTAGTATTGATATGATATTGGTCTAAGCTATGAGTTTGTTTGTCAGGATGGTGTTCACCAGGTTGAACCGTGCCCCTGCTCATGAGCAAGGTGAGGGTAGTCAAGCATCGCAGGAAGACCTGCCTCACCCACCTTCTCTGGCAGAAGTGATGCTTGAGGCAGAAAGAAACAAAAGGGAGACCAACCGACTGCTAGAGCGTATTGAGCAGAATACGGCTCGACAGCCTAGGAATGCTGCAGTGTCCCTCAATGACTTTGTGAAGCTGAATCCTCCAAAGTTTCATCATTCCGTCGATCCCCTCGACGCTGATGACTGGCTGTGCAACATTTCACGCAAGATTCGCTCCGCGAATGTGTCTGAGGCCGACAAGGTGACCTTTGCGGCGTATTTCCTGGAGGGACCCGCCAATCTATGGTGGGAGAATTTTGAAGCTATGCGTCCCGCTGAACTAGTGGCCACATGGGCAGACTTCAGCGCAGCTTTCCGTCTGCACCATATTCTAGAGGGCCTGATGGACAGAAAGAGAGAGGAGTTATGTGCCTTCACTCAGGGTAAGTTGTCTTTGGATGCCTATAGCCGCGAGTTCGGTAACCTCGCCCGCTATGCAACAGAGGAGGTGTCTACTGACGCCAAGAAGCAAGCAAGATTCCGTAAGGGTCTGAGCCCTGAGCTCCGTCGTGATCTGCGCCTCCATGAGTGTGCAAGTTTTCAAGCCCTGGTCAACAAAGCGATCAGTGTCGAGACTGGTCATACTGACTTCGAAGCCACAAGGAAGCACTCCCATGACTTCGGCTCATCTTCTGGTTCCGCGTTTCCAAAACGCAGGCTGTGGGTTCCAAACAGTTCTCTGCCGCCAAGATACACTCCGAGGCCATCCTACATGGCGCCTCAGACGAATCAGGCCAACCCTCCATCAAAAGCTTATGGTGGTCCAGCTAGCAATGCTGCACCACGTGCCAACCAGGTGATATGCTACAAGTGTGGAGAACCAGGGCATTATTCCCGTGAGTGTCCTCAGAATGTGGGTGCCAAGCAACCTGGAAAGTCCGTCGGGCAGGCCAAGTCGGGCAAAGCGTTTTATGTGAAGCCAACTCCTGCACGTGGCCATGTGAACTATGTGTCCGCAGAAGAAGCTGCAGAGGATCCCAACGTCATGCTGGGTACGCTTCTTGTTAATCATCACCCAGCGTCCGTTCTCTTTGACACTGGGTCTTCTCATTCCTTCATTTCAGAAAGTTATGCACAGTTGCATAACATGTCATTTTGCGATATGCCAATCCCATTGGTTGTCCAAACCCCTGGTAGTAAATGGTAATCCTCTAGGATAACCTATGACAATGAAATTCTAGTAGACAGGCTAGTTTTTCTAGCCTCATTGATAGCATTGAAATGTTCGGATATTAATATCATCTTGGGCATGGACTGGATGTCAGCTCACTATGCCAAGATTGATACTCGCTCTAGAAATGTCCAGCTTACCCATCCCTCGGGTGAGATAGTAAATGACTCTACTCGAGTTGCTAAATGCCAGCTCTATTCCCTAAATGCCAACCCTCTTCCGGAACTTGAAGACATTCCGGTAGTCCGTGACTTCCCGGATGTTTTTCCAGAGGAACTACCAGGAATTCCACCTGACAGAGATGTAGAGTTTGTAATAGATCTTGTTCCGGGAACTGTCCCAATAGCCAGAAGACCATATAAGATGGCACCCCTGGAGCTATCCGAACTTAAGAAGCAATTAGATGAGGCCTTGAGCAAGGGTTTCATTCGTCCTAGCTCTTCTCCTTGGGCTTGTCCCGTCCTCTTCGTCAAGAAGAAAGACGGAACGGATCGGATGGTTGTAGATTACCAACCAGTTAACCTGGTCACCATAAAGAACAAGTATCCGCTCCCCAGGATCAACGATCTGTACGATCAGCTCGCTGGATCCTCAGTCTTCTCCAAAATGGATTTGAGGTTGGGATACCATCAAATCAAGATTAAGAACGGGGACATTCCAAAAACGGCTTTTGTTACTCGTTATGGCCAATATGAGTACACCGTTATGTCCTTCGGTTTAACCAATGCCCCAGCCACCTTCTCTCGACTGATGAATTCAATCTTTATGGAGTATTTGGATAAATTCGACGTAGTATACCTCGATGATATTCTCATCTACTCCAAGAATGAACAAGAACATGCCGAGCATCTAAGGCTGGTATTGATGAAACTTCGAGAGCATCGCCTTTATGCCAAATTTTCAAAATGTGAATTCTGGTTACCAGAAGTGACCTATCTAGGCCACGTAATCTCTGGAAAGGGTATTGCTGTCAATCCCGAGAGAGTTCAAGCTGTCCTTGATTGGACTCAACCTGAATCGGTTAAGCAAGTTAGGAGTTTTCTTGGTCTAGGGAGCTATTGTCGCCGCTTCGTCGAGAATTTCTCCAAGGTTGCAAAGCCTCTGAGTGAACTCCTCAAGAAGGATAAAAAGTTCGAGTGGACACCATAGTGTGAGCATAGTTTTCAGGAACTGAAAAGACGCCTGACTTCCGCACCTGTGTTGCTACCACTAGATTTTTCTAAGGACTTTGTTATGTATTGCGACGCCTCGCGACAAGGATTAGGTTGCATTCCCATGCAAGATCGTCATGTGATCGCATAAGCATCTCGACAGTTGCGTCCACATGAGGATAATTATCCCACACATGACCTTGAGCTTGCAGCTGTGGTCCATGCACTAAAAACCTGGCGACATTACCTTCTGGGTAATCGTTGCGAAATATTCACTGATCACCAAAGTCTAAAATATATCTTCACCCAGCGGGATTTGAATCTCAGGCAAAGACGGTGGGTTGAGTTGATCTCGGATTACGACTTAGGGATAACTTACACCCCGGGGAAGGCCAATGTTATGGCCGATGCACTAAGTCGTAAATCTTATTGTAACAATTTGATGCTACAACAAGGTCAACCACTTCTCCATGAGGACTTTCGGAAGTTGAATCTTCATATTGTTCCTCAAGGGTTCCTTTCTACCCTGGTGGCAAAGCCTACTCTTAAGGATCAAATTGTAGCTGGCCAAAAGCGTGACAAGGCTATATCACGGATCAAGGGGAATATCTTTAGCGGAAACGCTAAAGAATTTTCCATAAATGATCAAGGGGTGGTGTTCTTCCAGAATCGTTTAGTGGTTCCTAAGAACCCACATCTAAGGCAGTTAATCCTTAAGGAGGCTCATGATTCCCCTCTCACCATTCATCCCGGTAGTACTAAGATGTATCAGGACCTACGCCAGAGGTTCTGGTGGACTAGGGTGAAGAGAGAAATTGCTGAGTTCGTTGCTAACTGCGATGTTTGTCGTCGAGTTAAGGCAGAACATCAAAGGCCTGCTAGCACCCTTCAACCTTTAGTTATTCCTGAATGGAAATGGGATAAAGTTAGCATGGATTTCATTACCGGATTTCCCAAGACCAAGAAAGGAAATAATGCTATCTTTGTGGTCATTGACCGTCTTCCCAAAGTGGCTCATTTTCTTCCTGTTCGTGAGAGTATAACAGCTAGCCAGATAGCAGAGTTATATATCTCTCGAATAGTGTCTCTTCATGGTGTTCCCCTGGAAATTAACTCGGACCGTGGAAGTATCTTTACTTCTCGTTTCTGGGAAAGTTTTCAGAATGCCATGGGGACTCACTTATCTTTTAGCACTGCTTTCCATCCCCAATCAAGTGGTCAAGTAGAAAGAGTGAATCAAATCCTAGAAGATATGCTCCGAGCTTGTGTTATTTCGTTCGGTATGAATTGGGAGAAGTGCCTTCCATTCGCCGAATTTGCTTATAACAATAGTTATCAATCAAGCTTGGGCAAAGCCCCTTTTGAAGTTCTCTATGGACGAAGATGTCGAACACCTCTTAATTGGTCAGAAACCGGAGAGAGGCAACTCTTTGGTCCGGACATGATCCAGGATGCAGAAGAGCAGGTTCGCATTATTCGTGAAAAGTTGAAAACAGCCCAGTCTCGTCAAAAGAGCCAATATGATCGTCATCATAAGGCTGTGACCTTTGAAGTTGACGAGAAGGATTACCTTCGGGTTACACCTTTGAAGGGTACCCATCGTTTCGGTATCAAGGGCAAGTTGGCTCCTCGTTACATTGGACCTTTTCGCATTCTTGCCAAACGAGGAGAAGTTGCCTACCAGTTGGAACTTCCTCCGCATCTTTCCAAGGTTCATGATGTTTTCCACGTCTCGCAACTCAGGCGTTGCTTTTCGGATCCTATCCGTGAAGTAGACCACGAAACGCTTGATCTACAAGATAACCTTTCTTACCGAGAATACCCCGTGCGTATTCTTGATCAAGCTGAGCGTACCACTCGACGTCGAAACCTCAAGTTTCTTAAAGTTCAATGGTCAAATCATTCTGAAAAGGAGGCAACTTGGGAAAGAGAGGATCGTCTCCGACTCGAATATCCTGCATTATTCCCGACGACTTCTAAATCTCGGGACGAGATTCTTTTGAGTGGGGGTGAGTTGTCACATCCCTATCCTTTAACCAAGATAGCATTGTGCTCATGTCTTCTTTGCATTTGCATCCAAGAAGTTTCAACAAAAACAACAAAGTGGCAAAGGAAAAACTCTAAACACTAGCCACCATTTCAATTAAAGGAAATTTCAACTGGTTCAAAATCAATGAACCCAAAATGGCCTCAAGAAATGTTCAAACTTTCTGATAAATCATGAAAGTAAATGAGCATTGGAGAAAACTATTTTCTTGACACTTTAAGCATTTTAAATAAATGCAAAAGCCAGAGGTTTCAAATTTAAAATTTGAAATCAGAAACTATAATTTTCCAAAAATGTTGAAAGTCTTGGAAATGTGTGGGGATATTATAACAAATATTTCAGGAGGTCAAAACTAGTTTTTACTATTTGTTTTGGAGCTGAAATAATTAGCAAAGCAATAATTAGCAAAACAGAAAAACCAAAAAAAAAGAGAAAATGGGAAAAGGCTTACCTGTCGCCCAAGCCAGGCCCGGCCCATCTCGCCGCTCGTCCCCTTCCCCGTGCCAGTAGGCAGCAGGAGGTGGCCGCCGCCTCCTCCGGCGCGGCCACGCACCTGCGTGCCTGCCTGGCCGCCGGTTCGCGCTGGCGACGATGGGGATAAGCTCCCCAGAGCCTCCCCTATCCATTCCCTCGCCTCGGTTCTCCTCCTCCGCCCGGATCTCCTCCTCCTCCTTGCTGCCGCCATTAGAGCCGAGCTCGAGCTCGAGCTGGCCGTGCCCCTGGCCATAGGATCCCCTCCGCGAGCACGCCATTAGCTCCGCCTCGTCGCCCTGGTCATTCCTGCAGAAGCCGAAGCTTCCTCGCGCCCTGCAACGCCCGCAACGCCGTCGTCTTCTTCCTCCGGCCGCCGGACCTCTCCCGTCGATTCGTCGCCCCCAGGCCTTCCCCGAGCCGTCTGAGCTCTTCTCTGCACTCCTTGTGAGCATGCGGTGGTTTTCCCTAAGTTTTCCCCGTCGATCCCCTCCTCTAGCCTTAGTTTCACCGGAGCCCGACGAGCACCGCCGCTGCCGCTCGTCGCCGGTAGCCCTCCGATGTCCAGCTCGTCCTCCCGAGAGCACCAGAAGCTCCAGGACGACGCGTAGATGCCGTAGCAGCTAAGAACTAAGCGTGGATCCCTCTGATTCAAAGCCCCCGATGACGCCCGAGCTTCGGCCGCCTCTCCGGCTCGTCGCCGACGCCTCTTCCGGCGACCCTAGCCTCTCCAGATGGTCCTGCCAGATCGGCCACTTCGCGAGCTTGCTGTAGCTGCCAACCGTGTGCGTTTTCGTCCTGTGCAGCGCCGTCTAGGTCGCCTCCGGCAAGCCCTCTGCCGCGGGTTTGGTCGCCGGCGACCACCCTTCGGTGGCCGTCGACGTGGCCGACCATTAGGGCCTAATCGTCCTCCTCTGAGTCGTTGCCAGAGGGCCCCACGCCTAGTCAAACCCCAATTAGGGGCTGGTCAGCGCGGGATTAGTCCCAGAGAGGCTGACCAGTGGGGCCCCCCTGTCAGGTTTGACCTGCACAGGTCGGCTGACCTGCTGACGTCAGCCTGATGCAATAAATGGAATTTCCAGTACAAAAATAATTCATGAAATTGCTAAAAATTCCAAAAATCATAGAAATTAATCTGTAACTCCAATGAAAATAATTTATATATGAAAAAGTATCAGAAAAATTCAAGGATTCTGATTATGCTATTTTCAACTATGTTTGAAAAAGTTACAGGAACCAAAATTGTGAAATAAGGATTAATTCAATTCTTTTAATCACTTTATAAATGGAATTTGCAAAGATATCCAAATTTCATTATAAATGCAATGATCACACACTGCCCTAGATATAAACCAGTACCATAACATGACATTTCATGCATGTTAACATTAGGTTGATCTGAGCATCAGGTCGAATCAATTAAACCGGTATCCGAAAATACCCGTTTGAATTGCTATTCGAATGTGATTCAAATCAACTCTAAACCTAAAACATCTGGATTATAATAACTTATCACTTGCATTCTCATGCCATGCTCATGCATCATTGTGATTGCATATGATTGTTATTGAATGTTGCCATTCATTTCGGTAGGCTCCGCACCCCCGGATTCCACCGAATATCCGTCTGACGGATATCGTTCCTCCTCTGAGCAACAAGGCAAGCAACCCTTTTGATCATCCCGATAATACCTATGTTCTTGCTCCTGCACCTATTTATTGCATTAGGATCAAATGCTTCAACTGCTTTTGCCACGATAGTTGGACCCACTTCCTTTGCATGACTTAACCTTGTCACAGTAAATAGCCGAACCTTGCAACCTAGCATACCTGGTAGTTGCTTGAGCTATGATGTGCCTTATCCTGCTATGCATGCTATGCTTAGAGTTGTGTATGGTCTGTCATCTGGGAGATGAACAGAAATGTGGAATGTGTTCGGTGAGCAAAGGTCGTGTGTTGAACTTGATTTGGTAAAGGTACCGGTGAAAGGTTGTGTAGGAGTACATGGCGGGTTGTTTCATTGGAACCCTCCTTAGGAACTGAGTTCCGTGTATGTAATCCAAGACTAGATACTACCACATGCTGGGCCCTGGAATATGACCCTGCTCGGCCTATTAATCGCGTAGTACTCGGTCCAGGAGATGCAAGTAGTTTCTGGTGTTTATAGTAATGCTGGAGGCCGTGCATGGTGCTGACCTGAGAGGTGGACCGTGATGCGGTAGGCAGTGGCACGGTGTACCAAGTGGCACCCGGATGGTGGGCTTGGGAACCCTGCGCACATCGTTTGAGGCCGTGGCGGAAACCTCGGCCGGACTTCCGTACGGGTTACTCTCAGATAGGCGATAAACCTGGACTAGGTACTAGTGTGGTTAACGGTCGTGGCCGACTCCCTCGCTGGGCTTCCGCTTGAAGGTTGCCGAGGTGCATGACGTGCACATGGCGATAAGTGGCGGGAGCGTGTGTGATGAAGTACACCCCTGCAGGGTTATGATCTATTCGAATAGCCGCGTCCACGGATATGGACTACTTGGAGACATATGTTGTTCATAGATAACTTCAATGGCTACTCATAAAATTGTCAAGATAAGCGTGAGTGTCGTGGACGGCATTTTCCGTATGGAGACGGAATGATTCCACGATAGTGTATTGTTGTGGTGTTAGTGGACTCGTGTGCGAGAAAACAAGTTGTCAAAACTAATTTCAAAAAGCAAGTTGTCTAGCCACTAGTCAAATGCTGGCTTTCCGCATGAAACCCCACAATACCTTCTTGATACCTTGCATGAGTAGTTAGTCATCCTAAAGTCTTGCTGAGTACCTTCGTACTCATGTTTGCTTAATAAATGTTGCAGAGGTTGCTAATGACCCTAATGGAGGGTTCTTCGTAGACATCGACGACGACGAGTAGCTGGTGTCCCAGCTACGATCTGGCCTTACGTCGGCTCTGTAGTATAGTCAGGCCATGTGCCTTCTAGTTGCTCTGTCTGTACCCAGACAGTTTATAACTCTTCCGCTGGCTTGTATTGTATGACTGCTATTATGGGTCGTGAGACCCTTAATGTGTAATAATATGTGTGTGGCTCTTCCGAGCCTCTTAAATAAAGCTTGTATGTTTATGGTTATGTTCTGATGCCATCGATGTATCTATACATATCGATATGCCATGCGTACGTGTGTCTTACTTGATATGTATGGGGTTCGAATACGTAGTCGTGAAGTTTAGTAGCACCCCTTACAAGGAAATGCCCCTTTGTGATCCAACGAGCCTTGGTAGTTCGCTACTGCTCCGGACACATTGGTTGACCGGCATGTGTCCTTCTTAGCTGTTGTGTCTGTCCCCTTTGGGGAAATGTCATGCGACGTAATGGAGTCCTTGTAGCTTGCTACGACTCTTCTACGTTCGTTGACGACCGACACCTGCTTTGTTGGGTCATGTATGCCTGTCCTTGTGCGGAACTGCCACTTTGGTTTATGACTAGACATGTCGATCCGGGTTCTTTGACATTGGAATGCTAGCGACACTATCGTATACGTGAGTCAAAAGACGCAAACGGTCCCGGCTAAGGTAAGGCTGCAGCCGTGGAGTTAACCGTGCGTGAGACCACAAAGGGATGCGATGTGTTACAGGCTGGATTCCTATGGCTTAGGATCGGGGTCCCGACAGAAACTTGTGTGGATACATAGACAAAAAACTGTCCCTAGTAAGCCTCTAGTTGACTAGCTCGTTGATCAAAGATGGTCAAGGTTTCCTGACGATAGGCAAGTGTTGTTACGTGATAACGGGATCACATCATTAGGAGAATCATGTGATGGACAAGACCCAAACTATGAACGTAGCATATTGATCGTGTCGTTTTATTGCTATAGTTTTCTGCGTGTCAAGTATTTGTTCCTATGACCATGAGATCATATAACTCACTGGCACCGGAGGAATACCTTGTGTGTATCAAACATCACAACGTAACCGGGTGACTATAAAGATGCTCTACAGGTATATTCGATGGTGTCTATTGAGTTAGTATGGATCAAGACTGGGATTTGTCACTCCGTGTGACAGAGAGGTGTCTCGGGGCCCACTCGGTAATACAACATCACACACAAGCCTTGCAAGAAATGTGACTTAGTGTATGTCATGGGATCTTGTATTACGGAACGAGTAAAGAGACTTACCGGTAAACGAGATTGAAATAGGTATGCGGATACCGACGATTGAATCTCGGGCAAGTAACATACCATAGGACAAAGGGAATGACATACGAGACTATATGAATCCTTGGCACTGAGGTTCAATCGATAAGATCTTCGTAGAATATGTTGGATCCAATATGTGCATCCAGGTCCCGCTATTGGATATTGACTGAGGAGTCTCTCGGGTCATGTCTACATAGTTCTCGAACTCGCAGGGTCTGCACACTTAAGGTTCAACGTTGTTTTATGCGTATTTGAGTTATATGGTTGGTTATCGAATGTTGTTCGGAGTCCTGGATGAGATCACGGACGTTACGAGCGTTTCTATAATAGTTTGGAAACGAAGATTGATATATAGGATGACCTCATTTGATTACCGGAAAGATTTCGGCATTACCGGGAATGTATCGGGAGTGACGAATGGGTTCCGGATGTTCACCGGGGGGGGGGGGGGGGCAGCCCACCCGGGGGAAGCCCATAGGCCTTAGGGGTGCCGCACCAGACCTTAGTGGGCTGGTGGGACAGCCCAAGAGGCCCTATGCGCAGGAGATAAAGAAATCAAATGAAAAAAAGAGGGAAAGTGGGAAGGAAGGGAAGGACTCCACCTTCCAATCCTAGTTGGACTAGGATTGGAGGAGGAGGACTCTCCCCTTTGGTTCGGCCAACCCCTTGGGGCTCCCTTGAGCCTCAAGACAAGGCCCTCCCCCTCCCTCCTATATATACTGAGGTATTAGGGCTGATTTGAGACAACTTTGCCACGGCAGCCCGACCACATACCTCCACGGTTTTTCCTCTAGATCGTATTTCTGCGGACCTCGGGCGTAAACCTTATGAGATAGATCACCACCAACCTCCGGAGCACCGTTACGCTGCCGGAGAACTCATCTGCCTCTCTGTCTCTTTTGCTGGATTAAGAAGGCCGAGATCATCGTCGAGCTGTACGTGTGCTGAACGCGGAGGTGCCGTCCGTTCGGCACTAGTTCGGAGCGGATCATGGGATGGATCGCGGGGCGGATCGAGGGACGTGAGGACGTTCCACTATATCAACCGCGTTTCTTAAAGCTTCCTGCTGTGTGATCTACAAGGGTACGTAGATCGGAAATCCCCTCTCGTAGATGGACATCACCATCATAGGTCTTCGTGCGCGTAGGAAATTTTTTGTTTCCCCATGCGACATTCTCCAACATCCTTATTCAAAAACATGGAAAAAACAGAAACTGGCACTAGGTTTTGGATTAATAGGCTAGTCCCATAAATAATATAAAACAACATATAAATGTATATAAAACATCCAAAACAGATAATATAATAGCATGGAACAATAAAAAATTATAGATACGTTGGAGACGTATCACAGCTTTGAATGGTGCATATTGAAAGCACAAAAAGTCTGGAGTTGAAATAAGTTTTAAAAAAATGAAATTCCTTTTGTAAAAGATGATTATTCGTCTAAAAACATGATACATCGAAAGAGATTGTCTAGTTGTACATGAAGTGCATCTAGTTTTTGTCGTAACCCTCTCAACTTTTTAGCACATGCTATGTGGGTGAAATGAGGATACCATGCCAAATTTCAACATTTTCAGAGTTCATTTATAGTGATTTTCATTTTCAGGGTCATTTAGCTCATTTTTTTTAATTATATGCATGAAAATAGCAAATGAAGTCAGAAAGGGTTGAAAATTTTTGATGTGTCTTTGAATGGTGCATATTGAGCGCATATAGTTCTGGAGTTGAAATAATCGTAAAAATGAAATGACTTTGTAACACATGAGTCTTCGTCGGAAACCTGATACTTCGAAAGGGATCGTCCAGTTTCTACAAGAAGTGCATCCAATTTTTTGCCGTAACCCTCTCAACTTTTTAGCACATACTATTTGGGTGAAATGATGATACCATGCGAAATTTGAACCTTTTAAGAGTTCATTTGTAGTGCTTTTCAATTTCAGGATCATTTAGCTCAAAAAATATATTAAATGCATGGAAACTAGCAAATGAAGTCGGAAAGGGTTGAAAATTGATAATGTGGCTTTGAATGGTGCATATTGGATGCACAAAAAGTCTAGAGTTTAAATAAGATTAAAAATGAAATGCCTTTGTAACATATTAGTATTCGTCCAAAACCGTGATACTTCGAAAGAGATTTTCTAGTTTGTGCACGAAGTGTATCTAGTTTTTGTCATAACCCTCTCAACATTTTAGCACATGCTATGTGGGTGAAATGATGATATCTTGCCAAATTTCAGTCTTTTGAGAGTTCATTTGTAGTGATTTTCAATTTCAGAGTCATTTAGCTCAAAATAATAATTAAATGCATGAAAATAGCAAATGAAGTCAGAAAGGGCTGAAAATTGATGATGTGGCTTTGAATGGTGCATATTGAACACACAAAGACTGTGGAGTTGAAATAAGCTTGCAATGAAATGCCTTTGTAACAGATGAGTAATCGTCGCAAACGCTAATACTTAAAAAGAGACCATCCAGTTTGTACACGAAGTGCATCTAGTTTTTGTCGTAACCCTCTCAACATTTTAGCACATGCTATGTGGGTGAAATGATGATATCGTGCGAAATTTAAACCTTTTCAGAGTTCATTTGTAGTGCCTTTCAATTTCAGGGTCATTTTGCACAAAAAATCATTAAATGCATGAAAAATAGCAAATGAAGTTAGAAAGGGTTGAAAATTGATGATGTGGCTTCGAATGGTGCATATTGAATGCACAAAAATTATGTAGTTGAAATAAGCTTAAAATGAAATGCCTTTCAAACATATGAGTATTCGTTCGTAACCCTCATACTTCGAGAGAGATCATCCAATTTGTACACGATGTGCATCCAGTTTTTTCTGTAACCCAGTCAACTTTATAAGACATCCCAAATTTCAACCTTTTCATAGTTCATTTGCAGTGCTTTTCAATTTTAGGGTCATTTAGCTCAAAAGCTTTTATAAAACTCTAGTTGTGATCAAAATAATATTAACTTAAAACTATATATTTTATCCAACTAAAATTCAAATATCCTAAAAAGGTCTAAAACTACTGTTTTACTATCTGTTTATATGAAAATTAAAACTGAAATATCCTAAAAAGGGTTGAAACTAAAAATAGGAAAAATACCTTTAGTACAGGTTAGTGGTTTCGAATTCACGCACCATATGATTTGAAGAAGGTCAAAAAATTCGGATATTATTTGAAGAAGGTCAAAAAATAAGAAAAGTGAGTATGTATTAAAATTAGGATCTGATTTGGAAGTAGGTCAAAAATTTGACATAAAATATGCAAAAAATAAAAAATGCCTGCCTACTAGTAGGAGAATTCACAACACCACGGCCTGCATACGACTAGAAACCCAACTACATATGAGCGAGGATGCAAGCCCGCAGGCACGGATATCTCCTCTCAATAGGACTAACATGGTATCTAGAGAGGGGACAACTTACGCAGTGAGTTGTGTGTGCTTTGACAAGATCTTACCAAGACAGCCGCATTCGGGCTTATAAACTGGTGCGAGCACCTCCCGCTTGGAGAGGTGGGACTAATCTCCCAGCACCCCTCAACTGCCAAGACCAACACTTTAGTCCCGGTTGGTAGCTCCAACTAGGAATAAGGGCCCCTTTAGTTCCAGTCCGAGCAACCAACCGAGAATAAGGGTTGGGTTTCGCGCCCTATTAGGTGCTGAAATTCAACTTTAGTGTCGGCTGGTGGCTCCGACCGAGACTAAAGGGGGGCCTTTAGTCCCAGTTCGAGCCACCAACCGGGACTAAAGGGTTGGGTATATAAAGGTAACATTTAACCGTTTCCTCAAATCTCTCCCATTCTCCCCGACGACAAACCACAACACGATGATGCCAGGCTACTACGCTGGAGATCGCGTGCCATCGCCTCGACCTTGCCGCCGTTTCGCGCTGGCAACCCCTCCCTTTCTCATTTCCGTGTTTTTATTTAATAGATTAGTTTCTATTTTTCCACTACAAGAAAAACACACATTTATGATAAAAATTATTGATGCCAGTCTAATTGGTCATAGATCTATGACAAAAAATCACTAGTTTGTCATGGAGAGTTTAGGAGGGTCCAAACTTTTGAGTTTTATGACAATTCATTCTTGGAAGGTCATAACCGCATTGCATCAAATGGTCATAGTTATACAAAGTGATGTCAAAGACGTTATTTCGCTCCATCATGACCAAATTATATGGTCATAGCACTTGGATGGAGGTGACTTGGCAGACACGTCATCAATTTCGCACACGTGGCATCTCTACTTGTTAATTTTGCATATATGGCAGACCCATTTAATATAATATTTACCATATTGTCTATGCGTGAGTGGGACCCATCAAATTCGAAGCCACCTAGCGAGTGGAACACGCCCACACAGGTGACTGGGTCATGGTATCAACGAGAGAAACAAAATAATTACATGGCTAGGGAACTCAAACCCAGAACATGCAAACCAACACACAAGTAGTTGGAAGCGGACCACCTCTCTTCCTTTTTCAAGTGGAGGCGAAGCGATGAGACACTAAACATGTTTATTACTAACAAAGTAGACATAGAGGGATTAAGGTGGAAGTAGACAGTAAAAACAACCAATGATAAAACTATGGAGGGAGAAACTAAATAATGTGCAAAGAAAAAAAGACCAGAGGGAATACATTTTGGAAGGCTATTTTTTTATTTTTTATTTTTCTAGGGTTCTCATGTATGCTATGGTGTAAAATACTTAAAATTTAATGCAACTTTGGGTCCTATAAAACCCTCCTTCTCTTTAGAATAGGATCTGAGTCGCTGTTACTTTGTGGTCATAGTTTTGTTTTGTTGGTTCAAAATTCAATTAACATGCATATTTTCAAACAGTATAAATATTACTATCAAATAACCTTGATTGAAGTAATTCTTTTATAATCAAATTCCACAAATATTTTTGAAGTGTCACTCTATATGTGCATATGCTTGTGAAAAAAAACAAAAGTTAGAAATATTTTTTACTAGTTTTAATAACCGTGGGTGTAGTAGCAGGATTTACTATATGATTTTGTTATCACTGTCACTTGGTGAGCGATCTATATTTCAATTCCCACCGTGCGTTCGCTTCTATTCTATTCAATTATTTTGATCCCGCCGGCACATACCAAGTAAAACTGAAAGTCTGATATAAGCCCACCGTGTAACCCTAGTAGTCGAACAAACACCCGGTCGTCTCCCCCATCCTCTTCGCCGCCGCCACCATGAGGCCCAGTCGTCTCCTCTCTTGCATCCTCACCGCCACCACCACGAGACCACGTCCACTTTGTGTCGTCTCCCCCACCCACGACCTCTGTCCAACACATCGCTGCCGGCTGCCTACCTCGCCTCACGTTCATCACCCCTACCATCCTCTCCATCTCCATGTGAACACCGTCAGATTTGGTCAATTCCGTTCTCCCAGATCCACTGGTGGTCGACCGGAAGGGCTTATCCTATTCATCTGCACTGCAACAACATCCACACTGAATCCTACTTGAGTCGGTACTGGCTCGCGTCCATCTCGTCCAACCCACAGGCGGTTGGATCCTCAATGGCATGGAGGACCTCTCGAGCTCGTCACGAGTGACCAGCCTCCTTTGTAACCACGCAGCGCCCAATATCTTCAAGCCTGCCACCATGCCACCATGGAGGGCTTCTACAATGAGATCCATGTCTTCTTCGACGTGGTCAACGCACTACCTGGTCTTGTGCCTCCTTGGTTTGTCCCTCCTCATCCTCCTACCCCTCTGCATGAGTCGTCTTCCTCACTCGATGATCATCGGTGCTATTCTCACAAAGCTTCATATTTCTTCACGTTCGTAGACTGCGTGGTTGTAGGATGGGTGAGGATCCAAAAGCTGGTCTACTGGCAGGATGTGCCTCAACCAGTAATGCCATTTCCTCTCTTGTCTACAAAGCTATTATTGCCATATCACTCAAGCATAGTTCAATCTGGGACTCATTTCACTTTGAAGTGCGATTACAATAGTTATGGTTCCAAGAGTTTGAAGTAAGATTAGGCTGCTATCTATGGTATAGTAACAAATATTTTCATAGTATATGCTTGTTTTTCATCTACTTTTGGTGTATGTGTTTGCTGGCAAGAGATTAAAGAATATGCTTGTTCTGTATTATTGATCCATGACACATAGTAAGTCATATGATTCACTAACAAAACTTGCATGAGTAAATCATTCTAAATGTTTGTTCTTGCTTACCAAACTTCTTAGCTAGGATAGAAAATGAGAAGCCCATTGTATGTCCATGGTAAACATCCCCACAATTCTTAGCTAGCATGGTCATGGGATGTGTTGCTCTATTAGTTTATTACTTGGATAACTTGTACGAGAATGGATGCATGAATTTTTCTGATTCTAAGCTTTTAATGGTCCAATGCTCGTCAAATGCAAAAGTTCTTCAGTTTATTGTGTCTCTTCTATGTGTTGGAGTTAGTGGGTTAGTGGTAGGGCTTTAGACAACTTTATATTCTTAACTATTGTGCTGGATGGCTTCCAGGTCTATCTCTATGGATGAACTCGATAATTCATATAGAATGGTTAATATTCAATGTTAAGTGTTAGAAAGTTTCTTTATTTTGGTTCAGTACTATGCAAAAATGTATAACATTGCCTCAAGGGCACATATTTTCTGAAAAACAGTATGCTTCATTTGTTGATACTTTAAAAAATGATATATTTGTGCGAATGTATTTTTTTTCTATGGACATATTTCATATTTCCCTTTTTTTGTGGACATATTTGATATGTGGTTCACAAAAAATAAAAGGAAAACCTTATAAGCTGTCATGTTTGCCTCAGATGTAGGAATATCATTTAAAACCCGTCTATACTATTGTGCTCTCTTTACTTTTGAATTAATTACACATCCTTGTTTACAAGAAGTGCCTAGCATGTCTCTGTTTAGTTTGAGCTTCTTGGTTGCAAGAAGGCAACGCTGAATAGGTCATATGTTATTGCTTCCATAGTGTGTTTGCTCCTATGGATTTTTCATGTTATATATGCCTCATTGTCACTATAGTGTGCTAAATATTGTACCTTAATTTGTGTCTGTAGCATCCAACTGAATAATTCAGGCCATGTTTTCTTCTTCTGCAACTCCTCACCCATTAATCATAGTCTCCTCTCAGAAGAAATCCTAGCCACAATAAAAATCGAGGTGCTGTGGGCATTGATTTGTTTTTTTGTTTCCCAGATATGTGAAGTCCACTTAGTATTAATCAGAGTTGATCACCACACATACTTATTAGAGTTGATACCTCTTATTAGTGAGTGTGTAATCCATTAACAACAAGGTATTTTGTTATATGTACATATGTGCTTTTGCATGTTATATTCCAAAGAAAACATCTATACGGTGTTGTTAGTCCCATGTGCTAGTTTGTTACCCTGCTACTACAGACTAGTGCAAGCAAACTTTTATATTTTAGATCAGTGCATATGCAAGTGACATGCTTGTTTCCAAAATACTAGCAAAGTAGTGCAATTTGGGAACTGGTACAGTATTGATGTATTTACCGAAACCACACCGAAATAGTATGGTATTTACTGAAACCGAACTGTATTCATAATTCACACGTCATTTAATAAAGTATGAAAACCGTAATAATGAACAAAAATATTTATTGAATTAATTGAAATCCCAAGGCTAGTATTAGCTTTGACACTACCTTTTCTTGATGTAACGCACCAACTTAACTTCAATTCTGCATCCTTGGGTCTTTTGTGAAAAATAGCAATTCTAGGTAGGGAGAGAAAAAAGTTGTATATACTATTTGGAAGGTTACTTGCATGGTATCGTTTCTACATGATTACCTTACATCCATTTGCCTTTTTATAGCCATGCTTTGTTATCTGATGTTTGCGATAATAAAAAGGGACAACTAAGTGTTCTTGTCGGTATCACCATTTTCACAAGTATGCTCTTTTTTATGCCATTAACATCAGATATATGCCATTGGTATTTTGCAATGGTAAAAAATAAGTTTATCTTTATGTCTCCACAGGAGACTACACAATATAACAAGCTCACCTACTATAGAATGCTCCAACTAGATGTGTATGGGCAAACATTAAGTATTTGTAGGCACTCAAGCGATATATTTCCTTATACTAATTATATTCCATAGAAAAGATAAAATTTTCTTTAAAGGGGAACTATGAAATTGTAGAGTAAACATTTGTGTTTTCACGGGGTTATACTATGATGTCTCTTTCAATTCAAAATTTAAATTAATGAATTCTATTTGGATTGACATATTAGGTAGTATGCTTGCTATGCATATTTTCAGGTGTGCCTGTGTTGTTTGTGTCGAGGTCAAGAGTCCTAGTTTGTGACCAACTTGGTTTGGTTGTTCATGAGATTTGTGTTGTGGTGTATTATTTTCCATGTCCTTGCTGCATGTTTTATGTTGAGATAAATACATGATTCACATCTCTCAACCTAAGAGTTGTCCATCAAACATATGCCTAATCTTACAGTTTCTGAAATTTCTATAGGAGCAAACTGATACGTCCATTTTGCATCATGTTTTCATGTTGATATTTATCGCTTCTTTGGCTGTTATTTCACTTCACGGTCCAATTCTTATGCCTTTTCTCTCTTATTTTGCAAGGTTTACATGAAGAGGGAGAATACTGGCAACTGGAATTTTGGCCTGAAAGTGGGGCAAAGTTGAGATACATATTCTACGCAAATCCAAACGCCGTAAAAATCAATGAGGACTTTTCCCGATTTATCAAAAATACTGGGTCGAAGAAGTGCGAGAGGGGCACCAGGGGGTGCCCACAAGCCTGCACGGCGCGGCCACCCCCCAGGCCACGCCATGAGGGCTTGTGGGCAGCCCACTAGTCCACTTGCTCCCCTCATTTGCTATATGGAGGGTTTCGTCCAGGAAAAAATCAAGGAGGAGACTTTTCGTGGTTTTGCCGCCGCCACGAGGCGGAACTTGAGCAGAACCAATCTAGAGCTCCGGCAGGAGGATCCTGCCGGGGAAAATTCCCTCCCGGAGGGGGAAATCGTCGCCACCGTCATCACCAATACTCCTCTCATCGGAGGGGACTCGTCACCATGAACATCTTCATCAGCACCATCTCATCTCCAAACCCTAGTTCATCACTTGTAACCAATCTCCGTCTCGCGACTCCGATTGGTACTTGTAAGGTTGCTAGTAGTGTTGATTACTCTTTGTAGTTGATGCTAGTTGGATTATTTGGTGGAAGAGATTATGTTCAGATCCTTGATGCTACTCATTACCTCTCTGGTCATGAATATGATTATGCTTTGTGAGTAGTTACTTTTGTTCCTAACGACATGGGATAAGTCATGCTAATAATAGTCATGTGAATTTGGTATTCGTTCGGTAATTTGATATGTTGTATGTTGTTTTTCCTCTAGTGGTGTTATGTGAACGTCGACTACATAACACTGATACGTCCATTTTGCTTCATGTTTTCATGTTGATATTTATCGCTTCTTTGGATGTTATTTCACTTCACGGTACTATTCTTAGGCCTTTTCTCTCTTATTTTGCAAGGTTTACATGAAGAGGGAGAATACCGGCAACTGGAATTCTCGCTTGAAAGTGGAGCAAAGTTGAGATACCTATTCTGCACAACTCCAAACGCCGTGAAAATCAACGAAGATTTTTCCCGATTTATCAAAAATACTGGGCCGAAGAAGTGCCAGAGGGGCACCAGGGGGTGCCCACAAGCCTGCACGGTGCGGCCACCTCCCCAGGCAGCGCCATGGGGGCATGTGGGCAGCCCACTGGCCCACTGGTCCCCCTCTTTTGCTATATGGAGGGTTTTGTCCAGGAAAAATCACAGCGGAGCTTTTTCGTGGTTTCGCCGCCGCCACGAGGCGGAACTTGAGCAGAACCAATCTAGAGCTCCGGCAGGACGATCCTGCCGGAGAAACTTCCCTCCCGGATGGGGAACTCGTCGCCATCGTCATCACCAACACTCCTCTCATCGAAGGGGACTCGTCGCCATCAACATATTCATCAGCACCATCTCATCTCCATACCCTAGTTCATCACTTGTAACCAATCTCCGTCTCGCGACTCCGATTGGTACTTGTAAGGTTGCTAGCAGTGTTGATTACTCTTTGTAGTTGATGCTAGTTGGATTATTTGGTGGAAGAGATTATGTTCAGATCCTTGATGCTACTCATTACCTCTCTAATCATGATTATGATTATGCTTTGTGAGTACTTACTTTTGTTCCCGAGGACATGGGATAAGTCCTGCTAATAGTAGTCATGTGAATTTGGTATTCGTTCGGTAATTTGATATGCTGTATGTTGTTTTTCCTCTAGTGGTGTTATGTGAACGTCGACTACATAACACTTCACCATTATTTGGGCCTAGAGGAAGGCATTGGGAAGTAGTAAGTAGATGATGGGTTGCTAGAGTGACAGAAGCTTAAACCCTAGTTTATGCGTTGCTTCGTAAGGGGCTGATTTGGATCCACTAGTTTAATGCTATGGTTAGACTTTGTGTTAATTCTTATTTCGTAGTTGCGGATGCTTGCGAGAGGGGTTAATCATAAGTGGGATGCTTGTGCAAGTAAGGGAAGTAGCCAAGCGCCGGTCCACCCACATATCGAACTATCAAAGTAACGAACGCGAATCATATGAACATGATGAAACTAGCATGATAGAAATTCCCGTGTGTCGTCGGGAGCGTTTTTCCTCCTATAAGACTTTGTCCAGGCTTGTCCCTTGCTACAAAAGGGATTGGGCCACTTTGCTGCACCATTGCTACTTTCTTTACTTATTGCTTGCTACGAATCATCTCACCACACAATCACTTGATACCGACAATTTCAGTGTCTGCAGATTTTTCCTTGCTGAAAACCACTTGTCAGATCCTTCTGCTCCTCGTTGGGTTCGACACACGTACTTATCAAAAGGACTATGATTGATCCCCTATACTTGTGGGTCACCAAGACACTTTTCTGGCGCCGTTGCCGGGGAGTGAAGCGCCTTTAGTAAGTGGAACTTGGTAAGGAAACATTCATATAGTGTACTGAAATTTCTTGTCACTTGTCACTATGGATACTAATCCTTTGAGGGTCTTGTTCGGGGTATCTTCACCTCAAACGGAAGCACAAAGAGTTTCTCCTCTAGTTGCTGCACCTACTGAAAATATTTTCTTTGAATTTCCTTCGGGTATGCTTGAGAAACTGCTGGCTAATCCTTTTACACGAGATGGAACATCACATCCAGACTTGCATCTAATCTATGTAGATGAGGTTTGTGGTTTATTTAAGCTTGAAGGTGTGCCCGAGGATGAGGTCAAGAAGAAGGTCTTTCCTTTATCTTTGAAGGATAAGGCCGTTGACATGGTATAGGCTATGTGATGATACTGGATCATGGGACTACAATCGGTTGAAATTGGAATTTCATCAAAAGTTTTATCCTATGCATTTAGTACATCGTGATCGAAAATATATTTATAACTTTTGGCCTCGTGACAGAGAAAGCGAAGCTTGGGGGAGTCTTAAATCAATGTTATATTCATGCCCCAATCATGATCTCTCGAGAGAAATTATCATTCAGAACTTCAATGCTCGGCTTTCTCATGATGATCGCACCATGCTTGACACTTCTTGTACCGGTTCTTTTATGAAAAGAGATATTGACTTCAAGTGGAATTTATTGGAGGGAATTAAACGCAACACTGAAGATTGGGAGATTTTTTATGAACATGATGAAACTAGCTTGACAGAAATTCCCGTGTGTCCTCGGGAGCGTTTTTCCTCCTATAAGAGTTTGTCCAGGCTTGTCCCTTACTACAAAAGGGATTGGGCCACTTTGCTGCATTGTTGCTATTTTTGTTACTTGTTGCTTGCTATGAATCATCTCACCACACAATCACTTGTTACCGACAATTTCAGTGCCTGCAGATTTTTCCATGCTGAAAACCACTTGTCAGATCCTTCTGCTCCTTGTTGGGTTCCACACTCTTACTTATCGAAAGGACTACGATTGATCCCTGATACGTCTGAAACGTATCTATAATTTTTGATGGTTTCATGCTGTTATCTTGTCTTCTTTGGATGTTTTATGTACCTTTTATATCTTTTTTGGGACTAACTTATTAATTCAGTGCCATGTGCCAGCTCCTGTTTTTTCTGTGTTTTTGACTCTTTTCAGATATGATTTTGGAACGGAGTCCAAACGGAATAAAAACCCCGAAATTATTTTTTCCCGAACGGTAGAAGATCAGGGGTCCTCTGGGCCAAGCCAGGTGGGCTTCAGGGAGCCCACCAGCTTCCACTCCGCCACCAGGGGGATGCGGCGGGGTCAGGGCTTGTGGCCTCCCTGGCCGCCCCCCGACCTAGATCCTTGGCCTATATATACCCAAAAATTCAGCAAAAAATGAGGGGAGCCTCGAAAATACTTTTTCGCCGCCGCAAGCTTCCGTTTCCGCGAGATCTCATCTGGAGACCCTACCCGGCGCCCTGCCGGAGGGGACTTTGGAGTTGGAGGGCTTCTTCATCATCATCATCGCCCCTCCAATGACTCGTGAGAAGTTCACTTCAGACCTACGGGTCCGTAGTTAGTAGCTAGATGGCTTCTTCTCTCTCTTGGATCTTCAATACAAAGTTCTCCATGATCTTCACGGAGATCTATCCGATGTAATCTTCTTTGGCGGTGTGTTTGTCGAGATCCGATGAATTGTGGATTTGTGATCAGATTATGTATGATATATATTTGAGTCTTTGCTGATTTCTTATATGCATGATTTGATATCCTTGTAAGTCTCTCCGAGTCTTGGGTTTTGTTTGGACAACTAGATCTATGATTCTTGCAATGGGAGAAGTGCTTGGTTTTGGGTTCTACCATGTGGTGACCTTTCCCAGTGACAGTAGGGGCAGCAAGGCACACATCAAGTAGTTGCCATCAAGGGTAAAAAGATGGGGTTTTTATCATTGGTTTGAGATTATCCCTCTACATCATGTCATCTTGCTTAAGGCGTTACTCTGTTCTTATGGACTTAATACACTAGATGCATGCTGGATAGCGGTGGACGTGTGGAGTAATAGTAGTTGATGCAGAAAGTATCGGTCTACTTGTTTTGGACGTGATGCCTATAGATATAATCATTGCATCGATATCGTCACGAGTTTGCGCGATTCTATCAATTGCTCGACAGTAATTTGTTCGCCCACCGTCTACTTGCTTTCATGAGAGAAGCCACTAGTAAACACTACGGCCCCCGGGTCTATTCACATCCATCGTTTACATCTCCGCTTTTACTTTGCTTTGTTACTTTGTGCTTTCAGTTCTCACTTGGCAAACAATCTATAAGGGATTGACAACCCCTTCGTAGCGTTGGGAGCAAGCTTTTGTGTTTGTGGAGGATCTTGTGTTACTCCTCCACTAGTTCGATACCTTGGTTCTCAAACTGAGGGAAATACTTACCACCGCTATGATACATCACCCTTTCCGCTTCGAGGGAACACCAACGACGTGAATATTTCTGGCGCCATTGGAAGGTCTTTTGTTGCATTAGCATAACGGAAATCAAACCCCTATACTTGTGCGTGATCAAACACTTCACCATTATTTGGGCCTAGAGGAAGGCATTGGGAAGTAGTAAGTAGATGATGGGTTGCTAGAGTGACAGAAGCTTAAACCCTAGTTTGTGCGTTGCTTCGTAAGGGGCTGATTTGGATCGACTAGTTTAATGCTATGGTTAGACTTTGTCTTAATTCTTCTTTCGTAGTTGCGGATGCTTGCAAGAGGGGTTAATCATAAGTGGGATGCTTGTCCAAGTAAGGACAGTACCCAAGCACCGGTCCACCCACATATCAAACTATGAAAGTAACGAACGCGAATCATATGAACATGATGAAACTAGCATGGCAAAAATTCTCGTGTGTCCTCGGGAGTGTTTTTCCTCCTATAAGACTTTGTTCAGGCTTGTCCCTTGCTACAAATGGGATTGGGCCACTTTCCTGCACCGTTTCTACTTTTGTTACTTGTTGCTTGCTACGAATCATCTCACCACACAATCACTTGTTACCGACAATTTCAGTGCTTGCAGATATTTCCTTGCTGAAAACCACTTGTTAGATCCTTCTGCTCCTCGTTGAGTTCGACACTCTTAATTACTTATAGAAAGGACTACGATTGATCCCCTATACTTGTGGGTCATCAAGACTATTTTCTGGCGCAGTTGCCAGGGAGTGAAGCGCCTTTGGTAAGTGGAACTTGGTAAGGAAACATTCATATAGTGTGCTGAAATTTATCGTCACTTGTCACTATGGATACTAATCCTTTTAGGGGATTGTTCGGGGTATCTTCTTCTCAAACAGAAGCACAAATAGTTGCTCCTCAACCTCCTGCACCTACTGAAAATATTTTCTTTGAATTTCCTTCGAGTATGCTTGAGAAACTGCTAGCTAATCCTTTTACAGGAGATGGAACATCACATCCAGACTTGCATCTGATCTATGTAGATGAAGTTTGTGGTTTATTTAAGCTTGTAGGTGTGCCTGAGGATGAGGTCAAGAATGTTAGGGATATTACCTGTGACTGACCCGCCCTAGTTGGGCCGGGTTACCAATCAGGCGATTCACCCGAACATTTATTTGGGCCTTGTCCTGGCCGGATCAAGGTCGTATGACGGTTTATTATTTCTGGAAGGTCTCCAAGCTTTGGAAGACGGCGACTTAGAGACCACGAGGGTCACGATTTGTAGGAAGGAAAGTACACTTGTAAACCCTAGGGGTTCGACCTGTATATAAAGGCAAGTCCCAGGGGAGGAGAGGACAGGTTAGAAATCATCGAGTGCTAGGTTCGGCGAGTTACGCCCTCCTTGTAATCGAAACTACATCAATAGACACCAAAGCAGGACGTAGGCTTTTACCTCCTCACGAGGGGCCGAACCTGGGTAAATCACCGTGTCTCTCCCGCTTAACCCCTTTGAGTCGCCACCAAGGTGCGATGGCTCCAGTACTAAGTCCTTTCACGAGGACATCTGCCGTGACAAAACCACGACAGTTGGCGCCCACCGTGGGGCCTACGCACGGTGGAGTTGAGTTCTCAAAGGGAGCCCTACTAGGGTTTGGGAGTTACGCGACGGGGCTCATGACTCGGAGCCGCCGCGGGATAGCCTACATCGACAACCAGCAATGGGGACTATAAGCGGATTCGATTGAATCTGGTTATAGGGTCCCCTTCGGTAAGATCAACATCTTCATCGACATGATTGGATCATCCGCGCCTGAGCCAGACATCTCCACCGACATCGTCGAGCCGGCCAGGTACGTCCGGCCAGTAATAACCAATTCTGACTCGCCCGGTCTTTGTGGGGTTCACACAGGGATCGGAGGAGCCAGAGCGCTCGGCAACTCAGGAAACTACACCGGTCAACTCTGATGACGAATCATCCATGGGCGACTCAGATTCAATCCGTTCTCTGCATGGGGATTGTCTTGGGGGCTTGTCGCTGGCCATGGACCCTGAATTCCTAGATCGAACCCGCCGCCAGATCACCATCTACATGGCTGGGGCGACGCAACCCGCACAAAACCCTACTGGAGGCGATGGAACCGGAGAGACATCCAGGAGCCCCACTACAGTCCTGGTGGACCTAGCGGCGGAGATCACAAGGCTGATGGCGACTCCCCTCACACCAGAAAACCAGGAGGAGATAAACACGGAGCTGGCGAAACTCATAGAGGCAGTGGCAAAGGCTCATCGGGATGCCGAGATGGAGTCCGCCAGGATCGAGACTCGGCAAGCTCAAATCACGGCCGAAAGGATGCGTTTAAACACTGACAACTGGTGGCTCGAAAGACAGCAGCGCGCATCCGACGCCGTCCATCAGCGGAGACACCAGGGTCGCCTGCCCCATGATCTCAACCCGACCCGCCTGTTCGACACTCCACGAACCCCTGGGGCGGGAGCCGCCCCGGGGGGAGGACCGGGCCGCGCACTTAACCCGCCGGCTCAGCCAGCTGAGGATCATATTCCCCGATTCTGGACGCCAAAAGGCCACTTTTCCAACCCGGTGGATAACGTGCTTTCCGCAACTTGCCATCTGGAGTCTCTTCCGATTCACGGCAACACCCCTGCCGAGATAGAAGCAAGGAACGCCATCGAGATGCTGAAGACGGCGGTGGTTCAAAACGCCCAGTTCTCACATAGCCTCGAGAGGTTGCATTCCCCCCCCCCAGGCAAGTTACACCCGGAGCCGGCCAGAGGACCAGCCCGCCGTAAATAGCGGGCCGCGACATGTCCCACAGGACAACCCGCCTGAACGGAACCCGCCGGGCCAGGATCTCCCGAACACCCAAGACGCCCCGGCCCCCTCGTCGGGGGCAGAGGGCGAGTTGGGGTACCATGCTTGTCCCCCGCCCTTCGTAACGAAAAGATGCCCAAAGACTTCAAGGGACCAAGGAAAGTGCCTAATTATACCCCGGACCTCGAGCCGGCATCATGGATCGAGAGTTATGAAATCGCCATGGACATGCTCGACGTGAACGAGACGTTTTGCGCCAGATAGTTCACAATGATGCTCGAGGGGTCAGCACGCACTTGGTTGAAAAACTTACCTCCCAATTCCATCCAGTCCTAGGCCGAGTTAAAAGAACGTTTCATCAAAAACTTCCGAGGAACTTGCAAACGTCCGATGACGATCGTCGATCTACAACACTGCGTTCAGCGCTCGGATGAGTCGGCACACCATTGGTCACAGCGGGTTGCAGAAATTATCCATTCGTCGGATGGTATTACGGTTGCTCAAGCTGTGCTCATCCTCGAGCATAATTGCCATTACGAACCCTTGGTGCAAAAATTGGGGTGACTCAAGCGAAAGGTCCAAGACATGGACACCCTCACTAAATACGCTGAGGCCGATGATACCAAAGATCCTGGCGAGGATGGTATGGCTAATTCGCCTAAGAAGGGCGAGTCATCCAAAAATCAGACCCGGTTCCAGGGGCGTAACCGTCACAATCAAGGAACCAATGGCAAGCGCAGACCGCAGGAGGAGCCCTCGGACTTAGTCACCAATACCAACGCCAACAACGGCAAGAAGAAGAATCGGGGGTTCAGCGGGAAGAGGCCCCGTAACTACGAAAAGCTACTCAAAGGCCCTTGCCCGCACCACGCCACGGCAGACGGTCCGGCGACTAACTCTTGGGAAAACTGCTTCGTGATGCGAGAGTTTCGGGCGGAGGCGATCAAGAAGAGTCAAAACGATGACCCGGACCAGCGCCAGGAGCAATTCGCCGCACCCAACCGAAGACAGAACCCTTTCGGCGGCTTTCCCAAACAGGGGGCTCACGGAGGCCTGCAGCCAGGTCGCGGCCAATACCCGGTGCACCACCAGTGGTGGTATAACCCGCCAGGAGCTTTCCAGTAGCCACCCCCATAGGGGGCTCCGCAGGGTCAGGACGATAATGGGGGCTTCCGCAGCAACCCCAAACAGTTAAGTAATGGGCAGTATCATGTTTTCACCACTAATGCTTGCAGGCGTGATAAGAAGGTGAGTCACCGGGCGTACAGTGTATCTGAACCGAGGATTCCCAGATTCCTCCATTGGTCTGGGCAAACCATAACGTGGAGCAGGGAGGATCACTCGCCGAGAGTTGATAACCCCGGCGATCTGGCGTTGGTCGTGGCTCCCCAAGTTTGGGTTTACATCCTATCAAAAGTGCTAATGGATGGTGGAAGCAGCATCAATATCCTATACTTTGACACTTTCCAAAGGATGAATCTATTGGAAAAAGACCTGATGCCTTCGACCACGGTTTTCCACGGAATTGTCCCAGGCAAGTCGGCTTATCCCATAGGCCGGGACAGGCTCACAGTGGCGTTTGGAACTGCGCAGAATTATAGGTCGGAGTCACTAATCTTCGAGGTGGTCAAATTGAAAAGCCCCTACCATGCGCTGTTTGGGCGGCCGGCTTACGCTCGCTTCATGTCTCGCCCGTGCTATGTCTACCTCAAGCTGAAAATGCCTGGTCCCAAAGGACCCATCACGGTTGATGGAGATAGAAGGATTGCAAAGGAATGCGAAGAAGGGGACGCGGCTTATGCGGAAGTTGCCTGTGCTGCGGAAGAGCTCAAACACCATCGGGCCAATGTTGACCCGGCGGATATGTCACCCCTGAAGAAACCGACTACAGATTCTGAGTCGCCACTCAAGTTCAAACCAACGGATGACACTAAGACAATCGATTTCGTGCTTGGCGATTCATCCAAGCAGTTCACCATTGGGACGGGTCTGGACCCCAAATAGGAAAGCGCGCTCATCGAATTCATCCATGAGAATTGGGACATCTTTGCATGGAAACCTTCTGACATGCCTGGTGTGCCGAGAGAATTCGTTGAGCACCATCTTAATGTTGACCCAAAGTGCAAACCCATCCAGCAGTACCTTCGCAGATTTAACGAGGAGCGACGCAAGGCGATTGGGGAAGAAGTTGCCCATCTTTTAGCCGCCGGGTTCATCATGGAAGTTTTTCACCCCAAATGGCTGGCTAACCCGGTTTTGGTACTCAAGAAGAATGGTACTTTTCGTATGTGTATAGACTACACATACCTCAATAGAGCTTGTCCAAAAGATCCCTTCGCTCTTCCCCGCATCGACAAAATCATTGACTCGGTGGCGGGATGCGAAAGATTGTGCTTTCTGGACGCCTATTCAGGATATCACCAAATCAAGATGGCCGTGGAGGATCAAGAGAAAACAGCCTTCATAACCCCCTTCGGGGCCTTTTGTTATGTGTCCATGCCCTTTGGACTCAAGAGTGCGGGGTCGACTTATCAACACTGCATCCAGAATTTCCTCCGTAACCAAATTGGTCGCAACGTCCATGCCTATGTCGATGATATTGTGATCAAGACCCGCCAGGGGGAGACGCTACTGGAGGATCTCAAGGAAACGTTTGATAATCTACGGTTATATCAGATGAAGCTAAATCCCACCAAGTGTGTTTTTGGTGTGCCTGTAAGGAAATTGCTGCGTTTCCTGGTATCGGAGCGCGACATTGAAGCTAACCCGGACAAGATCGAAGCAGTTACATCCCTTGGAAAGCCGGCGGACGTTAATCAAGTTCAACGACTCGCGGGTCACATTGCGGCCCTAAGTCATTTTGTGAGTCGCCTGGGGGAGAAGGCGATCCCTCGTTATTAGTTATTGAGCAAATCCGATCGATTTGTTTGGACAAATGAGGCAGACGAGGCGCTCGAAGCCCTGAAACGCCAATTGGTTAACCCGCCGGTCCTGGCCGCCCCAACTGAAAAGGAGCCCATGCTTCTGTATATCGCGGCAAATTCCAAAGCAGTAAGTGTGGCAGTGGTCGTTGAGAGAAAGGAGGAAGGGAAGGAATACCCAGTGCAACGCCCGGTATATTTTATCAGCGAGGTGCTAAATTTTTCGAAGCAGCGGTACCCACACTGGCAGAAGTTGGTATATGGTGTGTTTATGGCGAGTCGAAAACTTAAGCATTATTTCCAAAAACACCCTATCACAGTGGTTAGCTCTGCCCCCCTTGGGGACATCATCCAGAATCGGGAAGCAACAGGGCGAATCGGCAAGTGGGCAATAGAACTTGGGCCCCATCACATACAGTATACTCCCCGCACAACCATCAAGTCCCAGGCGTTAGTTGATTTCGTCAACGACTGGACGGAGTTACAGGCTCCGGAAGACCGGCCTGATCTCACTTACTGGACTATTTATTTTGATGGATCTATGCAGCTGGAAGGCTCGCGGGCTGGTGTGGTGTTGATATCCCCTCAAGGAGATAAGTTCTGTTACGTTCTCCGACTCATGTTTCCGTGCACTAACAATGCGGCAGAATACGAAGTTTTGCTTCACGGCTTGCGAATCGCCAAGGAGATGAATCTAACACGAGTCGGATGCTTTGGCGACTCTGATTTGGTGGCACAGCAAGTTTCGGGTACCTGGGATTCTCGGGACCCCATGATGGCGGCTTACAGATGAGCTGTGTCTGATGTGGCGGGTCATTTTCATGGTTATCAGGTGGACCATATTGATCGGCGCCTCAACGAGGCAGCTGACGCCCTCTCACGACTTGGCTCCCAGAGAAAGCCGGTTCCTCCTAATGTTTTTCTGGATATCTTACATAAACCATCCGTGATTCTACCATCAGAGGAGGAATTGGCAATACCAGATCCCGAGACTCAGCTCGTGGCGGCTCTCCATGTCACTCCGGATTGGGTTCTTCCTTATCTGGCTTATCTCACTCGGGGCGAGTTACCGGCGGACTAAGTTTTGGCTCGTCAAATCGTTCGGCGCAGCAAATCCATGGTCATCATCAATGGCGAGTTATATAAACGGACCGCCTCCGGAGTTTTTCAGCGATGTGTTTCCTCTGAAGAAGGATGCATAATCTTAAATGACTTTCATTCCGGAGACTGTGGGCATCACACCGGGTCACGTTCTTTGGTATCAAAGGCTTTCCGTCATGGTTTCTTTTGGCTGATGGCTCATGCAGATGCAGAAGATATAGTTCGTCGGTGCGAAGGGTGCGAGCGTTATGGGCGGCAGGCTCATGTGCCGGCTCAAGAATTAAGAATGATCCCCATCACTTGGCCTTTTGCAGTCTGGGGGCTGGACATGGTCGGCCCTTTTAAAATGTCCTCTAACAAGAAGACCCACCTGTTGGTGGCGGTTGATAAGTTCACCAAGTGGGTTGAGGCGGAACCTATTGGAGCTTGCGATGCGGAAACAACGATCAAATTCTTGAAAAAGCTGATTTTCCGGTTTGGATATCCGCATAGTATCATTACTGAAAATGGTACTAACTTGTCCCAAGGGGTGATGCAGGAGTTTTGTCGTCGAGAACATATCCGACTTGATGTTTCTGCAGTCGCTCACCCACAATCTAATGGGCAGGCAGAGCGGGCGAATCAGGAGGTTCTGTGAGGGATTAAGCCCCGACTCATGGTTCCCCTGGAAAAAACCCGAGGGTGTTGGGTTGAAGAATTACCTTCAGTGCTGTGGAGTATTCGGACCACCCCGAACCGATCCACGGGTTTTACCCCTTTCTTTCTGGTCTACGGAGCAGAGGCTGTTCTTCCTACTGATATAAGGCATGACTCACCTAGAGTCGCTGCATACGTGGAACAAGACAATGAGCTGGCGCATCAAGACTCTTTGGACGCCTTAGAGGAGGCATGTGACCTGGCTGCGGCCCGTTCAGCTATCTACCAGTAGGATCTGCGGCGTTATCACAACCGCCGGGTTAAAAGTCAGACCTTTCAGGAAGGTGACTTGGTTCTTCGGTTGATACAAGATCGTGCAGGCATGCACAAGTTGTCACCACCTTGGGAAGGGTCGTTCGTCGTCAGCAAGAACCTCCGCAATGGCTCTTATTATTTGGTGGATCTCCGGCCTAACCGGCCAACCACGGAGGCTGAGTCAACTCGCCCCTAGAATATTGCCCACCTGCGGCCTTATTACACTTGAGCTCTTAAGCTCTACATTTTGTAAGTTTTTCAGTTTCATTATGAAGTAATAAAGTTACAAATACTCCCTGACTTGGGGGCTTCTTCATTAAAGAGCAATTGTGTCATCCTGTTGCGACCTTATGAGCCGACAGAATCATGCATTTTGGGTGTGTGTTCGGGTTTCTCACTCGCCTCATCCTGTCGCGACCTTATGAGCCGATGAAACCTGCATTTAGGGTGTGTGCACGAGATTTCTAACTCGCCTCATCCTGTCGCAACATTATAAGCCGAAGAAACCTGCATTTAGGGTGTGTGCACAAGCTTTCTGACTCGCCTCATCCTGTCGCGACCTTATGAGCCGACGAAACCTGCATTTAGGGTGTGTGCACAAGCTTTCTGACTCGCCTCATCCTGTCGCGACCTTATGACCGACCAAACCTGCATTTAGGGTGTGTGCACGAGCTTTCTGACTCGCCTCATCCTGTCGCGACCTTATGAGCCGACGAAACCTGCATTTAGGGTGTGTGCACGAGCTTTCTGACTCGCCTCATCCTGTCGCGACCTTATGAGCCGACGAAACCTGCATTTAGGGTGTGTGCTCGAGCTTTCTGACTCGCCTCATCCTGTCGCGACCTTATGAGCCGACGAAACCTGCATTTAGGGTGTGTGCTCGAGCTTTCTGTGTAGCCTCATCCTGTCGCGACCTTATGAGCCGACGAAATTGTTGTTTTTATTTATGGCATAGCCTTGAGGGTTTTTTACCTTTCTTTCTGACCCCTCTGGGAAATATTTGTTATCACTTATTTGGTTTCACATATGTTGTTTTCAAAGCCTAAGTCAGGTTGATGATCAGAATTACTTCATCCATGGCGGTTTAAGCATCATAAAGAAGTCTCAAATATTTCAAATCACCTTATGGGCGATATAAAGATTCTTTCAAAGAGTATCACAGAAGCAGTATCGACTTATGAAAAAGACCTATTACATGGATCTCAGGCCAAATTGATGAGGTTTATTCTGTTGGCGCCTTAGGATCATTTTGCTGCGAGCTTTGGCCAACCTCAGTTTGCAAGTCGCCCAATACCCAGTTACACTTGGCCAGAGCTCTGAAGGCATCTTCATTAGTCAGGATTGATGCCAAGTCTGCTTTCAAGTCGAAAGGGTTCTTGGGTCGCCGAGGAGTTAAACTGGTCGTCACAAAGGTTGGCGGGTTGACCTTCTTGTTTTTGCTGTCATAAGCCGCCTGATACTTTGATAAATCAAGACTTGCTGTGAGTTGGGTTGCTACCAGTCGGGAATCCTTGACAACACGTTGATAGTCCTCTTCAACGAATTTTGACCCGTCGTCTTTGAATTGAGGGAAGCCTATCTCTACCTCTTCCGAGTTGATGTCTCGGGCGTACGCCAAGCAGCGACTCAAGGCAGTCAGAACACCCTTTCGGGCGGCTGACCTTGTTAGCTCACCAATATGAGGAGGAAGCGTTGATAGGCAGCCAAGCACTTTCTTTATGGAAGTTATAGGCTCTTTGGCGCCCATCACAACCTTGACAGTTAAGACACTACCGGTGTATAGTTGCTCTGTCAGCGTGTAAATCGCCTTCAGCATCAGCACGCAATCTTCCTGAAGGTTGGCGGCTCTCGGACCTGAGTAAGGGGTTATGATAATCAGCGACTTATGATAAGAGTTATTTAAAAGAAAAAAGGAGGAAGAAAAGACCAAAAGTTTGAGTAAGTTTACCAAAGACGGCTTGCGTCATGTTTGAGATGTGACGCTTTAAGCCAGACAATTCTTGTTGCACAGTGGCCAGCCTGGCTTCAGCCTTCACTGCTCTTTCTATGGCAGCATCTTGGTCAGTTTGAGCTCTTCTCAAATCGACTTTGAGTTTTTCCAGCTCAGCCAAGGCCAAATGATATTTCTCCTCCGACTTAGCTCAGGCATCTTGCTGGCCAGATAAGTTTTTCTTTAACTCGCCAAGCGCCGATTCAGTCTGAGCAAGAGTTTCCTATTGAAAGTACAAAACAACGGCAAGTCTCAGAACTATTGCAAGCAATATCCCTGACACTTGGGGGCTAATGTATAATTTTTTCTTTGCAGATGAAATTATACAATATCAAGACCCGGCTCATCTTTTTTACTCATGACCCAGCCCTTGGGGGTTACTGGTCGCAAAGTTTTTCTAAATTGTTCAAGACCCGGCTCATCTTTTTACTGATGACCCGGCCCTTGGGGGTTACTGGTCGCAAAGTTTTTTCTACATTTTTCAAGACCCGGCTCATCTTTTTACTTATGACCCGACCCTTGGGGGTTACTGGTCGCAAAGTTTTTTCTAAATTTTTCAAGACCCGACTCATCTTTTTACTGATGACCCGGCCCTTGGGGGTTAATGGGAGTAATACAATATAAAAATTTTACCTCATGTATGTTTTTTAACATCCGCAGCAGGCGACTTGCAATACCAGAGCAGAGTTCCTTGAACTCCAGATTTTCATACTCACAAAGTTTCGCCTTGGAAAGTCCAGATGCAGGAATGGCTTGAGAAGAGGATGCCACATGCCTTGACAAAACCGTTGCCGCCGGCTTAGAGAAGCCGGTACCAGTAATAACCACAGCATCCGGGTCTTCTGCTGTCGTCAATGGACTTGGCGGCTTAGGAGCATCCATTGTTTCCTTGGGCGAGTCAGGAAGATCCATTTGGTTTTCAGGCTCGCCTTGGTCCGGGTTGTCCTCGATCGACACTGATTCTTTGACGGGTTCTGAAGTTGTGATAGGAGTTGATCCGCTGGTTTTCCTTTTCTTGGCCTGTGCCCTAAAAGAAGGGAGAAGCGCATTAAGGAACTGAAAGTTTATTATCCTTAGGATTCAAAGTAAAATTATCAAAAGACTTACCCTAGAACTCGAATCATTGGAGGAAGTGTCGACATCACTGAGTCGCCGGATGTAGGAGGAGAGTTCTGCAAGAATTATATGTCAACAGTATAGGCGGGTTACAGACGTAATCCCAAGAAACATGAATAATTGTTATTCATAAATACCTCATTTGGTTTCCTCTTGTTCGTTGCTGGTAAGCCGGACACCAGATCACCGGAATAACTTCGGGTCTTCCGATTTGAAGTATGTTGTGCTTTCTTCAGTAGGAAATTTGGGTCCAAACAAGCATTTGGGTGAGAGAAGGGAACTTTCCCACAAATTCGCCTGGCCGGCTTAGGTGGAGAAGGAGTTGAATCGGAGGAAACAGAAAGTACCTCAACAGAGTCCTCCTGGCTTTCGTTGTCTTCATTCTATTTCAAGAAGAGATAGATATATAAATACAAAGATTAACAGTGCTAGATGGCGAGTGAAAAGAAGATGGATTTTTACCTCCGAATGTGCATCACCGACTTGAGATTCATCGACTTCGGATGGCTCAGCCGCAGCAGCTTTGCCCTTGCCCTTGGTTTTTTTTGAGGGTGGCTTAACATTTTTCATGGCTGGCCATTTGGATTTCCTGGACCAGAATTTATCGCCTTTCTGAAATAGCATATGTTACAAAAATCACAATACAAGTGAAACATAAGAAGTAAAGACCAAAGGCGGGTTAGATTTGCTCACCTTGGGCGCTGGGTTAATTTTGCAGAAAGGTTTGAGGCCGATTTGGCCACATTTTCCCGCAGGCTCGCCAGTCAGTTTCTTGATGATGGTGACAATATCCTTTTCTGTTAAGGCCGTATGGAAATAACATTGAGGATGATCTAGGGTGCCATCGAATTCGCACATTAGCCCGTCCCGGCGACTCAGAGGGAGGATGCGCCATTCGACCCAGCAGCGGATTAGGTCAACCCCAGTAAGGCCGTTGTTTGTCAAGGATCTTAACTTGGACAATACTGGGATGAATTCTGATTCCTCCTCCTCGGTGAGCTTATCTGGGAGCTTAAAGTTTGTTGGAAGGCGATCTGTCCTATAGCCCAGGAGCTTGCTTTCGCCTGCAGGAGAGGTCTCTTGACAGTAGAACCAAGACTCGCCCCAACCTTTGGGATGGCTGGGCATGGCGAGTGAGGGAAACGGGCTATCCCTGCGACGCTGGACATTGACACCACCGAGTTCCAGGCTAGGGCCATTGTGAAATTCCGTTTGGCGATTCAGATGGAAAAAGTGCCAGAATAAGGGGACAGAGGGTTCAATCCGCAGATACGCCTCACAAAACACTTGGAATTGGCATAAGTTACTTATGGAGTTAGGTCCTAGATCCTGGAGGCGGACGTTCATGAAAGCCATGGCGTCTCTAAGAAACTTCGATCCACGTGGCTTAAAACCTCGTTCCAGGTGTTCAACGAAAACAACTATCTCTCCTTCTTTGGGTTGGGAAGATCTTCTCCGAACCCGGTACGCCAGCCGATAACATTCTGAAGGTCCAAGTTGCCCGTTTTCACATAATCTGCTAGTATGGTGTCATTAACCTTGGTAGGAAGCCAGTCACTTTTGAAGACGGTGCCCATGCTACAAAGAAGTAAAGTATGAATTTACATGCCTCGAACATCTACTGTAAGGGGTGAAAATAAGTTCATTTAACTCGCCCAGTACTTTGTCCATGGACTAAGGGTAGGGCTTGACCCGCCATATCAAAAAGCCGAGTTGGGTTACTATGGCGACTTACGGAGTTTGGCTATTCACGAGAGCTGCGTTCTAAAGATGATGGAGGCGTTCGTTCAAATATCAAAGTGTGAAGACTACAAACAGCTTTCTGCAAATAGTACGTAAATGATGGATCTACTAGGCAGATGAAAAAACTTGAGAAAATGGCTGGATGCAGCAATTTATTAGCAAGGCAAGGTGACGCCCTTCGTTTTATAAAACATTATTCTCAGTTCACAAGTAAGAGCGGAGGAATAAAGGTGTTCAAGGCATTGTCTATCTCGTCGACATTTATGCTAATCAGTTTAGGGTAAGCAACACCTACTCGTGAAGAACATCAAGAATATGACAGTGACTGGAGCTTCAAGTGGACGTTGGATCTGTTCCTAAATAGGGCGGAGGTCTAACCTGATGCTCTCGGTCGGAAGAGGCCGACGGTGACGAAGGTTGTTGGAGAAACACGGTGGTCCTGTCAAGCGAAGAGATCTTCAACGGGGGTGGAGTTCGTGGCGAACGGCGAGATGGTCGACGACGATGCGACGGTCAATGGTGGCGGACAGATTGGCCGCAGTGCGAAGCTTGACGACGACGGAGGCCTATGAGCGGCGCCAAAGCTTCTCGGGCGAAGACGGAAAGTACGGTCGGCGGCGGAGCCCTCGGGAGGGGATGAGTTTTCCTCGCTGTGATAATGGGAAAGGGATTGACGAGACTGGTAGGTGGAAGGCACCAGTCCTGTCCCCCCTGTCTATTTATCAGGGCGGGCGCTGGAATCGAGGCGCCGTGAGCGGGAACCGCCGGGGAATAAAAAGATTCTCTATAAAGGCGTTCCAAAGATTTTGGGATAACGATGCACTAAGATCCGTTGGGATATGTCAGTCTTCCCGAAAATCGAGGGATAAGAAGAGGCCAACAAGAAATGGTTTGGCGACTTAAAGAGTTTTCGGTGCCAGATGGCGGGTTACAATTTCTGACGTATGAAGAAAAATGAGGAATGAATCGCCTTCAATTAAGCAGAAGTATTGGCATGAAAAGGAAGTTCAAGTCAATCTGGGGCCTAATGTTGGGGATATTACCTGTGACTGACTCGCCCTAGTTGGGCCGGGTTACCAATCAGGCAATTCACCCGAACATTTATTTGGGCCTTGTCCTGGCCGAATCAAGGTCGTATGACGGTTTATTATTTCTGGAAGGTCTCCAAGCTTTGGAAGACGGCGACTTAGAGACCACGAGGGTCACGATTTGTAGGAAGGAAAGTACCCTTGTAAACCCTAGGGGTTCGACCTGTATATAAAGGCGAGTCCCAGGGGAGGAGAGGACAGGTTAGAAATCATCGAGTGCTAGGTTCGGCGAGTTACGCCCTCCTTGTAATCGAAACTACATCAATAGACACCAAAGCAGGACGTAGGCTTTTACCTCCTCACGAGGGGCCGAACCTGGGTAAATCGCCGTGTCTCTCCCGCTTAACCCCTTTGAGTCGCCACCAAGGTGCAATGGCTCCAGTACTAAGTCCTTTCACGAGGACATCTGCCGTGACAAAACCACGACAAAGAAGAAGGTCTTTCCTTTATCTTTGAAGGATAAGGTGTTGACATGGTATAGGCTATGTGATGATACTGGATCATGGGACTACAATCGGTTGAAATTGGAATTTCATCAAAAGTTTTATCCTATGCATTTAGTACATCGTGATCGGAATTATATTTACAATTTTTGGCCTCGTGACATTGAAAGCATCGCTCAAGCTTGGGGGAGGCTTAAATCAATGCTATATTCACTCCCCAATCATGAGCTCTCGGGAGAAATTATCATTTAGAACTTCTATGCTCAGCTTTCTCATGATGATTGCACCATGCTTGACACTTCTTGTACTGGTTCTTTTATGAAGAGAGATATTGACTTCAAATGGAATTTATTAGAGAGAATTAAACACAACTCTGATGATTGGGAGCTTGAAGAAGGTAAGGAGTCAGGTATGAATTTCACGTTTGATTGCGTTAAATCCTTTGTTGAGACAAATACTTTTTGTGACTTTAGCGCTAAGTATGGACTTGACTTTGAGATAATAGCTTCATCGTGTGAATCCTTTGCTGCTCATATTGATCTCCCCAAAGATTAGTGGTTTAAATATCATCCTCCTTTAGAAGACAATGTAGTTAAACCCACTCCAGTTCAAGAGAAAGTCATTTGCTATAATGATCCTGTTGTTTCAAGTGCTTACATCGAGAAACCACCTTTCCCTGTTAGGATAAAGGATCATTCTAAAGCTTCAACTATGATACCTAGAGGCTATATTAGAACACCTACACCCCCTGAGCAAATTAGAGTTGAGCCTAGCATTGCTATTATCAAAGATCTTCTGTCTGAAGAAGTTGGGGGACATAATATTCACTTCTGTGAAGATTCTGCTAGAATTGCTAAACCTCATGCTAGAGACAAACATATGCCTGTTGTTGGCATGCCTGTGGTTTCTGTTAAGATAGGAGATCATTGTTATCATGGCTTATGTGATGTGGGTGCTAGTGTTAGTGCAATACCTCAATCCTTATATGATGAAATCAAAGATGATATTGCACCTGTTGAGAAAGAACCTATTGATGTCACTATTCAGCTTGCCAATAGAGATACTATCTGCCCTGTGGGAATTGTTAGGGACGTTGAAGTCTTGTGTGGTAAAACGAAGTATCCTACTGATTTCCTCGTTCTTGCTACCGCACAAGATAGCTTTTGTCCCATCATATTTGGTAGACCTTTTCTCAATACTGTCAATGCTCATATTGATTGTGAGAAGCAAACTGTCACTGTTGGCTTTGAAGGAGTGTCACATGAGTTGAAATGCTCCAACTTTGGTAGACAACCTCATGAAAAGGATTTGCCTAGCAGGGATGAAACTATTGCCTTAGCGTCTATTGTCGTGCCTCCTACTGATCCCTTAGAGCAATACTTGCTTGAGCATGAAAATGATATGCATATGGATGAAAGGGATGAGATAGATAGAGTTGTCTTAGAACAATATCCTATCCTTAAGAATAATCTGCCTGTTGAACTACTTGGGGATCCACCCCCACCAAAGGGTGATCCTGTGTTCGAGCTTAAACAGTTGCCTGATACTCTTAAGTATGCCTATCTTGATGAAAAGGAGATATATCCTGTCATTATTAGTGCTAGCCTCTCGGAGTATGAAGAAAAGAAGTTACTAAAAACTCTGAGGAAGCACCGTGCTGCTAATGGATATACTCTTGATGATCTTAAGGGCATCAGTCCTACCCTATGCCAGCACAAGATTAAAATTGATCCTGACTTCAAACCACTTGCTAATCATCAAAGGAGATTGAATACTAAGATGAAAGAATCAGTGAGAAAAGAAATACTAAAGCTCCTCGAAGCAGGTATCATTTATCCTGTTGCTCATAGCGATTGGGTGAGTGCGGTGCATTGTGTCCCTAAGAAGGGAGGCATTATCGTTGTCCCTAATGATAAGGATGAATTGATCCCACAGAGGATTATTACTGGCTATAGGATGGTGATCGATTTTAGGAAATTGAATAAAGCCACTAGGAAAGATCATTACCCTTTGCCTTTTATCGACCAAATGCTAGAAAGACTATCCAAACATACACATTTCTGCTTTCTAGACGGTAATTCTGGTTTCTCCCAAATACCAGTTGCACGATCCGATCAGGAGAAAACCACTTTCACCTGCCCTTTCAGTACCTTTGCTTATAGACTTATGCCTTTTGGCTAATGTAATGCACATGCAACCTTTCAAAGATGTGTGATGGCTATATTCTCTAACTTTTGTGAAAAGATTGTTGAGGTTTTCATGAATGACTTCTCCGTTTACGGGTCTTCTTTTGACGATTGCCTCAGCAACCTTGATCGAGTCTTGCAGAGATGTAAAGATACCAATCTTGTCTTGAATTGGGAGAAGTGCCACTCTATGGTTAATGAAGGCATCGTTTAAGGACATAAAAATTTTGAAAGAGGTATTGAAGTCGATAAGTCTAAGGTTGATGCAATCGAGAAAATGCCACACCCCACAAATATCAAAGGTACAAGAAGTTTCCTTGGTCATGCTGATTTCTATAGAAAGTTCATTAAGGACTTCTCTAAGATTTCTAGGCCTCTTACCAATCTCTTGCAAAAGGATATTCCTTTTGTTTTTGACGATGATTGTGAGGAAGCCTTCAAAATACTTAAGAGGGCCTTGATAACTGAACCTATTGTTCAACCACCTGATTGGAACTTGCCTTCTGTGATCATGTGTGACGCTAGTGATTATGTTGTTGGTGTTGTTCTAGGGCAAAGAGTCAATAAGAAGTTGTATGTTATTCACTACGCTAGTAAAACTCTAGACAGTGCCCAAAGAAACTATGCCACTACGGAGGAGGAATTTTTAGCAGTCGTGTTTGCATGTGAAAAGTTCAGGTCTTACATAGTTGATTCCAAAGTCACTATTCACACTGATCATGTTGCTATTAAGTACCTCGTGGAGAAGAAGGACGCTAAACCTAGACTTATCAGATGGGTTCTCTTACTAGAAGAATTTGATTTGCACGTTGTCTAGAGAAAGGGTGCCGATAACCCAGTAGCACATAGCTTGTCTAGGTTGGAGAACGTTCTTGATGACCAACAAACTATTGATGATAGCTTTCCCAATGAGCAAATGAATGTCATCAATGCTTCACGTAGTGCACCGTGGTATGCTGATTATGAAAACTATATCGTTGCCAAATATATACCACCTAGTTTCATGTACCAGCAAAAGAGGAAATTCTTCTTTGACTGAAGAAACTACATTTGGGATGATCCTCACCTTTATAAGGAAGGAGTAGATGGTGTTATTAGACATTGTGTACCTAAACATGAACAGGGACAGATCCTACAGAAGTGTCACTCCAAGGCCTACGGAGGACACCATGCGGGAGATAGAACTGCACACAAGGTATTGGAATCAGGTTTCTATTGGCCCACTCTCTTTAAGGATGCCCGTTAGTTTGTCTTGTCGTGTGACGAATGTCAAAGAATAGGTAATATTAGTAAACGTCAGGAAATGCCTATGAATTATTCATTTGTCATTGAACCATTCGATGTTTGGGGCTTCGATTATATGGGACCTTTTCCAAAATCCAATGGGTATACTCACATCTTAGTTGCTGTTGATTACGTCACTAAGTGGGTAGAAGCTATCCCCACTAGTAGTGTTGATCACAACACCTCTATCAAGATGCTGAAAGAAGTTATCTTCCCTAGATTTGGAGTCCTTAGATATCTAATGACCGACGGTGGTTCACACTTCATTCATGGTGCTTTCCGTAAAATGCTTGCTAAGTACGATGTCAACCATAGAATTGCGTCTCCCTATCACCCTCAGTCCAGTGGTCAAGTAGAGCTAAGTAATTGAGAGATTAAACTGATTCTGCAAAAGACTGTCAACAGGTCTGGAAAGAATTGGTCTAAGAAGCTCAATGATGCACTGTGGGCTTATAGAACTGCCTATAAGAATCCCATGGTCATGTCTCCGTAAAAAATGGTGTATGGGAAAGCATGTCACTTACCTCTTGAGCTAGAGCATAACGCTTATTGGGCAATCAAAGAGCTCAACTTTGATTTCAAACTTGCCGGTGAGAAGAGGTTATTTGATATTAGCTCGCTTGATCAGTGGAGAACTCGGGCATATGAGACTGCCAAGCCGTTAAATAGAAGGTTAAGAGGTGGAATGATAAGAGGATACAAAAGCATGAGTTCAATGTAGGTGATTATGTCTTTCTATATAACTCTCGTTTAAGATTCTTTGCAGGCACGCTTCTCTCTAAATGGGAAGGTCCCTATGTTGTTGAGGAAGTATATCGTTCCGGTGCTATCAAGATCAACAACACGGAAGGTAATTGTCCGAGAGTTGTAAATGGGTAGAGAATCAAGCATTATATCTCAGGTACTCCCATAAATGTTGAAAGCAATATCATCAATACCATAACTCCGGAGGAATACCTAAGGGATGTTTATCAGCGTGTTTTAGACTCCGAAAACGAAGAGGTATGTCAGTCGGTTAGAAAACAGAGTCCAAAACTTTTCGAGTAGGAAATTTTCTCCGTTTTGGAATATTTGAAAAAATACAAAAATTGGAAGTAGTCCGGAAAGTGCGCGAGGAGGCGACAAGCCTGCACGGCGCGGGACCACCCCCTGGCCGCGCCGTGGGGGCTTGTGGCCACCTCGTGCGCCTCCCGAACTCCGTTTTTGTGCAGGGTACTCCTTCTGGTCTGGAAAAAATCATTATATATACTTCCATTTGGTCTGACCCCTACATCACGCAGATTTCCTGTGTTTTTCATTTCGAGCCTGTTTCTGTTGCAGATCTAGATCGCTATGACTTCCCCAAAAGCTCCGAAGGACAAGATCTTCGAGAAGATCATCAACCCTATCTCATGGAAGTGCTGCAACACCCTCAATCTATCGAGATGCGTGAGGGGATGTTGCACATCCGTGATGTTGAGGGGCCTAAGAAGACCGGAAGCATGGAGACGAGGCTCGAAACAATGGAGCAACAAGTATTTAAGTGCCAAGGGATGGTGGAGCGTGGACTCAACACCAACCACATGATGATCACGGAGTTCACCAACAAGCACAGGATTGATGCCAATGACATTGGGAAGCATCTCTCCAGGCTCTATGACAGGATTGATCAACTCCAGGGCCATATCTATGACCTGCAGAACCAAACCTGTGAGTATGAGTATAGATTTAATTCAATAAGGTTCGCTGCAGATTTGAGGATTCTGGAGACTCGTTCATCTTTCCATGATGGAGCACCAATGCCTTGGAAGACGGAGGATCAAACTCATGTTGCAACAACTCCACCATCACCACCAAAGTAAGACAACTGAGCATTGGTATGCGAATCCCCTTGGCTTGTGCCAAGCTTGGGGGAGTTTCCCCGGTATCGTATCACCATCACATCTTTTGCCTTTACCTTTGTTTTAGTTTGTCCCTTTTCAGTTTTCTTTTTCTCTAGTAGGTTAAAGTCTTAGTGTTTTAGTCTTGAGTTTTGCTTTGTGTCACCCCCGATGTATTCTTGCTCGTGAGCCATATAATAAAGAGTGTCTTAGTTGAAGGGCTTTTCCTCTTGCCATGATCAAAAGAGTGATAATAGAACAAAAGCATGAAAAATCATGTAATGATCTTATGCGAAGTGATGGCTTCACATATAAAAAGAATGAGGATTGAAACTTGTTGAGGGTAGGCAAACGTAGACCTTGGTCATTGTTGCAATTAATAGGAAGTGATAAAGAAGGAGGGGTTCACATATAAATATATCATCTCTGACACCATCTATGATTGTGAACATTAACTAAACTATTGCATGCCTAGAAGTAGATGTTGGACAAGGAAGATAACATAATGAATTGTCTTTGCTTGGCTCTGAACAACGTTATATGATTAGAGATCCCTTAGCATGTGATGATAGCTTCCACCTCATATTAGCCAAAACCTCCCGCATCAAGTAGAGATACTACTTGTGCATCCATAAACCTTCAAACCAGTTTTGCCATGAGTGTCCACCATACCTACATATGGATTGAATAAGATCCCTCAAGTAAGTTGTCATCGGTGCAAGCAATAAAAAATGCTCTCTAATATGTATGATCTATTAGTGTGTGGAAAATAAGCTTTATACAAACCTGTGATGAGGAAGACATAAAAGCGACAGACTGCATAATAAAGTTCTTTATCACAGGAGGCAATATAAAGTGACGTTCCTCCGCACTAAGAGGAAACACATCCAAATCTCAAAAGCGCATGACAAGGGCCTATCTTGTACCTTTACTTTTTGCCCTTGAAAGAGTCATGGTGATCTTCACCAATTCCCTATTTCGCCTTTATCTTGGCTACCGTCATATGCTTGGGAAAGATCTATATTCATATGTCAACTTGGAGGTAGGCATTCATGAATTATTATTGTTGACATTACCCTTGAGGTAAGCAGTTGGGATGCAAAACTATAAGCCCCTATCTTTCTCTGTGTCCAGCTGAAACTTTGATCTCATGAGTACCACATGAGTTGTAGCAATTGTAGAGAACGAAATAATGATTGAGTATGTGGATTTCCTTTACAAGCTCTTATTTGACTCTTTCTGATGTTGTGATAAATTGCAATTGCTTCAATGACTAAAGGCTATCGGTTGTTACTTCTCGGTAAGGTTCTTGATCCATGCTTTACTTTGTGAAGGAATTATCACTTTAGCATTAGAGATTATATGTTGGTATTGTTGTTCTGATCTTGATCATGATGCATGCATGTTCATATCTTGTTTTGTCGACACCTCTCTCCCTAAACATGTGGACATATTTAGTGAGCTAGGCTTTCGCTAGAGGACAAGCGAGGTCTAAGCTTGGGGGAGTTGATACGTCCATTTTGCATCATGTTTTCATGTTGATATTTATTGCTTCTTTGGCTGTTATTTCACTTCACGGTACAATTCTTATGCCTTTTCTCTCTTATTTTGCAAGGTTTACATGAAGAGGGAGAATACCGGCAACTGGAATTCTGGCCTGAAAGTCGAGCAAAGTTGAGATACCTATTGTGTGCAACTCCAAACGCCGTAAAAATCAATGAGGATTTTTTTCCCGATTTATCAAAAATACTAGGCCAAAGAAGTGCCAGAGGGGCACCAGGGGGTGCCCACAAGCCTGCACGGCGCGGCCACCCCCCAGGCCGCGCCATGAGGGCTTATGAGCAGCCCACTGGCCCACTTGCTCCCCTCTTTTGCTATATGGAGGGTTTCGTCCAGGAAAAAATCAAGGAGGAGCTTTTTCATGGTTTCGCCGCTGCCACGTGGCGGAACTTGAGCAGAACAAATCTAGAGCTCCGACAGGACGATCGTGCCGGGGAAACTTCCCTCGCGGAGGGGGAAATCGTCGCCATCGTTGATACGTCTCTGTTGGATCTATAATTTTTTATTGTTTCATGCCAATATTCTACAACTTTCATATACTTTTGGCAACTTTTTGTACTATTTTTGGGACTAACATATTGATCCAGTGCCCAGTGCCAGTTCCTGTTTGTTGCATGTTTTTTGTTTCACAGAATATCCATACCAAACGAAGTCCAAACGTAATAAAACTTACGGGGATATTTTTCGAATATTTATGATTTTTTGGAAGAAGAATCAACGCGAGGCGATGCACGGACTGCCCACAAGCCCTGTAGCTGCGGCCAGGGGGTGGGCCCGCGGCTGGCAGGCTTCTGGCCACTCCTTAAGGCGGTTGGAGCCCTTCTTTCGCCGCCAGAAAGATAATATCCGGAAGAAAGTTGCGTTAAAATTTGAGCCCAATCGGTGTTACGGATCTCCGGGAATTTAAGAAACGGTGAAACGCAGAATCTGGGAGCGCAGAAATAGAAGGACATAGAGAGAGAGAGATCTAATCTAGGAGGTGCTCTCGCCCCTCTGCCTCCATGGTGACCATGGACCAGAGGGGAAACCCTTCTCCCATCTAGGGAGGAGGTCAGGGAAGAAGAAGAAGGAGGGGGCTGTCTCCCCCTCTCTCCCGGCGGCGCCGGTACGCCGCCTGGGACATCATGGTGTGACGACGATCTACACCAACACCTCCGTCATCTTCACCAACATCTCCATCATCTTACCCCATCTATATTCAGCGGTTCACTCTCTCGCAACCCGCTGTACCCTCTACTTGAACATGGTGCTTTATGCTACATATTATTATCCAATGATGTGTTGCTATCCTATGATGTCTGAGTAGATTATCGTTGTCCAATCGGTGATTGATGAATTGCTATGATTGGTTTAATTTGCTTGTGGTTATGTTGCGGTCCTTTGGTGCCCATCATATGATCGCGCGCGTGGATCACACCATAGGGTTAGCTGTATGTTGATAGGACTATGTATTGGCAGGCTAGAGTGACAGAAGCTTCAAACCTAACATAGAAAGTCATGCATATGGGATTGAAGGGGGACCAATATAGTTGTTCCCTATCCTTAGTTATGCATATGGAACACGAAATACCAAAAACATTAGGTGTACTTGCTACTCATGGAGATGGGGAACCTCCTAAAACCCTCGAGGCTCGTTATGTGGAAAATATTATACATTTCTTTAATAATCCTGAGAAAGACCCATTCAATTATATAATGCGATACACGTTGGATCAACGTGAATACTTTAGGGATTGTCGCTTGACTCAAAAAGGGAAACTTTTATGGGATCAAATCCATTTGTTGAAATGGTATGCTTGGGAACTATGCAAGAGATATGGTGTTACTTGCTCCTCTAGGATGAAGGCTCCACACCTTCCCTTTTCTTGTGAATTTAATGATCATAGAACCTTGGCTTCTTATGCTAAAGGTATATATGATTACTATGATGTGGACCAAATAGAAGTGTTTGTTGCTTTTATGGGTGCTTATGAAATTGAGGCTGTGTTTAAAGGGTGTGATGATAATGATGATGCTCCTTACCGATCTAAAAATTTTCCTATACTTCGTTATTTTTATACTAACTATGAATATAATGCCCATATTTAACGATTTAAGGAGAAATTCTATGCTGCCCAAGAAGAGACTATTATTTTGCAGGAAACTATGGAAGAAGAAAATGCTGAAATTATGAGCTCATTAGATGAAAAAGATGAAGAGGAGAGCGAAGAACAAAAGGAGGAAGAGCGGACTAGCTACCCATGTCCACCTTCTAATGAGAGTAACTCTTCTACTCATACATTATTTAATTTCCCTTCGTTCTTACCGAAGGATGAATGCTATGATCCCTTGGAATCGTTTGAAATATCCCTTTTTGATGAACTTGATGCATGCTATGCTTGTGGCCATGTTGCCAATATGAATGATGCTTATGAAGATGAGCTAGCTATAGTCCCTTATGTTAAACATGATGATTTTGATGAATATAATATGCATTTTCTTGCTGCTCCTACTTTCAGTTATTAGGAGAGAGGAACTACATCTCCACCTCTCTATGTTTCCAATACGATAAAATTGCAAGAAACTGCTTATGCTATGTATTGGCCTTTACTTGGTGTGCATGAATTGTTCTTTTATGACATGTCAATGCATAGGAAGAGAGTTAGAGTTTCTCATTGCTTGATATACGTTACCTTGTGCTCACTACTAAATTTCAAATCATTGCTAATTAAAATTGGCTTTGATATACCTTGGGATCCGGGTGGATCCATTACTTGAGCACTTTATGCCTAGCTTAATGGCTTTAAAGAAAGCGCTGTCTGGGAGACAACCAGAAGTTTTAGAGATTCATTTATTTCTGTTGAGTCCTTTTATTTAGTTTAAAAATAAAAAAATATAGAGGGTAACTTAAAACTTTTTCAAAAAGAGAAGCGATTGAAAGGTGATGCATTGCGGAAGTGAGGGTCGACCTTGAACACTTGTGTTCATGCTCATGGAAACAATGTAGAATTTTTCATGGAAGCTTCTCAAAAAAAATAATTATCCCCTTGTACAATTCCTTTGTGTTTTTCTTTGAAAATAATGTGCGAAGTAAAGCCTTTACGATTAGTTTGGGTGATAGTTGTTTGATCACACTGAGAAAAGACAGAAACTTTCTGCTCACGAAATTAATTTTCATTTTTATTCTCGAAGATATTTTGAGTTAATTATTTTTACTGCTGATGTATATGAAAATTTTCTAGACGTTCGTAATTTTTCAGATTTTTGGAGATATGAGAAGTATACGGAATATACAGATTACTATAGACTGTTCTGTTATGACAGATTCTGTTTTCTATGCATTCTTCTCTTATTTTGATGAATCTATGGGTAGTATCGGTGGGTATGAACCATGGTGGAGTTGGATTACAGTAGATATAATGCTAATATGAATTTATAATTAGTTCACAACAGTACTTGAAGTGGTGATTTATTTTATTATACTAACGGATCTCACGAAGTTTTGTTGACTTTTGTGTGATTGAAGTTTTCAAGTTTTGGGTGAGAGCACGATGGATGATGGAATAAGGAGAGGCAAGAGCCTAAGCTTGCGGATGCCCGAGGTACCCCAAGGTAATATTCAAGGAACACTCAAGCGTCTAAGCTTGGGGATGCCCCGGAAGGCATCCCCTCTTTCGTCTACAATCTATCGGTAATTTTACTCGGAGCTATATTTTAATTCGTCACATGATATGTGCAAATGCTTGGAGCGTCTTTTGTGTTTATTTTTCCTTTTTCTTTTTTGCACCATGCTGGTATGAGATAGTCCTTGGTTGGCTTTATAGAATGCTTCTTGTGCTTCACATATATCTTTTGAAGTTTGGATTGCCTGTTCCCCTACACATAGAAAACCGCCATTTGTATAATGCTCTTTTGCTTCACCTATATTTGTTAGAACGGGTCATATCTTTTGTAGAAAGAACTAAACTCTCATGCTTCACTTATAACTATTTGTAGAGTTAACAGGAGTTGGTCATTCACATGGTTAGTCATAAAATCCTACATAAAACTTGTAGATCGCTGAATATGATATGTTTGATTCCTTGCAATAGTTTTGCGACATGAATATGTGATATTGGAGTCGTGCTAGTGAGTAATTGTGTTTTTTTAGAAATACTTGTGTTAAGATTTGTGATTCCCGTAGCATGCACGTATGGTGAACCGTCATGTGATGAAGTCGGAGCATGATTTATTTATTGATTGTCATCCTTTATGTGGAGGTCGGGATCGCGCGATGATTAACTCCTACCAACCTTTCCCCTAGGAGCGTGCGTGTAGTACCTTGTTTCGATGACTAATAGACTTTTGCAATAAGTATGTGAGTTCTTTATGACTAACGTTGAGTCCATGGATTATACGCACTCTCACCCTTCCACCATTGCTAGCCTCTCTAGTACCGCGCAACTTTCGCCGGTGCATTACACCCACCATATAGCCTCCCTCAAAACAGCCACCATACCTACCTATTATGGCATTTTCATAGCCATTCCGAGATATATTGTCATGCAACTACCACCGTTCCGTCTCATGACATGTGCCACCACTTCCATATTGCCATTGCATGATCGTAACATAGCTAGCATGATGTTTCCATGGCTTGTCCGTTTTTTGATGTCATTGCTATGCTAGATCATTGTCACGGTACACTACCGAAGGCATTTCATATAGAGTCATCATTGCTCTAAGTATTGAGTTGTAAGTGTGATGATCATTATTAATAGAGCATTGTCCCATGTGAGGAAATAAAAGAGGCCAGCGAAGCCCATTTATAAAAAAGAGGCCAAAGATGCCCACCAAAATTAAAAAATTAAAAAAATTAAAAAGGAGGCCAAAGAGCCCACAAAAAAATGAGAGAAAAGAGACAAGGGACAATTGCTACTATCCTCTTTCCACACTTGTGCTTCAAATAGCACTATGATCTTCATGACAGAGAGTCTCCTATGTTGTCACTTCCATATACTAGTGGGAAATTTTCATTATATAACTTGGCTTGTATATTCCAATGACGGGCTTGTTGGAAATATGCCCTAGAGGCAATAATAATTAGTTATTATTATATTTCTTTGTTCATGATAATCGTTTATTATCGATGCTATAATTGTATTGATTGGAAACACAGTGCATGTGTGGATACATAGACAAAACACTATCCCTAGTGAGCCTCTAGTTGACTAGCTCGTTGATCAAAGATGGTCAAGGTTTCCTGGCCATAGGCATTTGTTGTTACTTGATAACGGGATCACATCCTTAGGAGAATCATGTGATGGACTAGACCCAAACTAATAGACGTAGCATGTTGATCGTGTCATTTTGTTGCTACTCTTTTCTGCGTGTCAAGTATTTGTTCCTATGACCGTGAGATCATATAACTCACTGACACCGGAGGAATGCTTTGTGTGTATCAAACGTCGCAACGTAACTCGGTGACTATAAAGATGCTCTACGCGTATCTCCGAAGGTGTTCGTTGAGTTAGTATGGATCGAGACTGGGGTTTGTCACTCCGTCTGATGGAGAGGTATCTCGGGGCCCACTCGGTAATACAACATCACACACAAGCCTTGCAAGCAATGTGACTTAGTGTAAGTTGCGGGATCTTGTATTACGGAACGAGTAAAGAGACTTGCTGGTAAACGAGATTGAAATAGGTATGCAGATACTGACGATCGAATCTCGGGCAAGTAACATGCCGAAGGACAAAGGGAATGACATACGGGATTATATGAATCCTTGGCACTGAGGTTCAAACGATAAGATCTTCGTAGAATATGTAGCATCCAATATTGGCATCCAGGTCCCGGTATTGGATATTGACCGAGGAGTCACTCGGGTCATGTCTACATAGTTCTCGAACCCGCAGGGTCTGCACACTAAAGGTCGACGTTGTTTTATGCGTATTTGAGTTATATGGTTGGTGACCGAATGTTGTTCGGAGTCCCGGATGAGATCATGGACGTCACGAGGGTTTCCGGAATGGTCCGGAAACAAAGACTGATATATAGGATGACCTCATTTGATTACCGGAAGGTTTTCGGAGTTACCGGGAATGTACCGGGAATGACGAATGGGTTCCGGGTGTTCACCGGGGAGGGGCAGCCCACTCCGGGGAAGCCCATAGGCCTTGGAGGTGGCGCACCAGCCCATGGTGGGCTGGTGGGACAGCCCAAGAAGGCCCTATGCGCCAAGGATAGAAAATCAAAGAGAAAGAAAAAAAAGGAGGTGGGAAAGGAGAGAAGGACTCCACTTTCCGATCCTAGTTGGACTAGGATTGGAGGAGGACTCCTCCTCCCTTGGCGGCGCAGCCCTTGGGGCTCCTTGAGACTCAAGGCAAGCCTCCCCTCCCTCCTCCTATATATATGGAGCAATTAGGGCTGATTTGAGACAACTTTTTCAAGGCAGCCCGACCACATACCTCCACGGTTTTAGCTCTAGATCGCGTCTCTGCGGAGCTCGGGCGGAGCCCTGCCGAGATTAGATCATCACCAACCTCCGGATCACCGTCATGCTGCCGGATAACTCATCTACCTCCCCGTCTCTCTCGCTGGATCAATAAGGCCGAGATCATCATCGAGTTGTACGTGTGCTGAACGCGGAGGTGCCGTCCGTTCGGCACTAGATCGGAGCGGATCGTGGGACGGATCGCGGGACGGATCGCGGGACGGTTCGTGGGACGGTTCGCGGGGCGGATCGAGGGACGTGAGGACGTTCTACATCAACCGCGTTTCCTAACGCTTCTGCTGTGTGATCTACAAGGGTACGTAGATCAGAAATCCCCTCTCGTAGATGGACATCACCATGATAGGTCTTCGTGCGCGTAGGAAATTTTTTGTTTCGCATGCGACGCTCCCCAACAGTGGCATCATGAGCTAGGATGCGTAGGTGTCTTCTAAAGTAGAACACAAACGTTTTTGTGGGCGGTGATGTGCATTTTGCTGCCCTCCTTAGTATTTTCTTTATTCCGCGGTATTGTTGGATCGAAGCGGCTCGGACCGACATTACTCGTAAGCTTACGAGAGACTGGTTTCATCGCTACGAGTAACTCTGTTGCTCAAAGATGACCGGCGAGTGTCGGTTTCGCCAACTTTAGTTGAATCGGATTTGACCGAGGATGTCCTTGGATGAGGTTAAATAGCAATTCATATATCTCCGTTGTGGTGTTTGCGTAAGTAAGATGCGATCCTACTAGATACCCATGGTCACCACGTAAAACATGCAACAACAATTAGAGGACGTCTAACTTGTTTTTGCAGGGTATGCTTGTGATGTGATATATTGGATGTATGAGATGATCATGTTGTAATAGTTAAAATCAACTTGCACATCGATCGTACGGCAACCGGCAGGACCCATAGGGTTGCATTTAAACTAACGTTTGTGCTTGCAGATGCGTTTACTATATTGCTAGGACGTAGCTTTAGTAGTAATAGCATGAGTAGCACGACAACCCCGATGGCGACACGTTGATGGAGATCATGATGATGGAGATCATGGTGTGACGTCGGTGACAAGAAGATCTTGACGGTGCTTTGGTGATGGAGATCAAGAAGCACATGATGATGGCCATATCATGTCACTTATGAATTGCGTGTGATGTTAATCCTTTATGCACCTTATCTTGCTTAGAATGACGGTAGCATTATGAGGTGATCTCTCACTAAAATTTCAAGACGAAATTGTGTTATCCCCGACTGTGCACCGTTGCGACAGTTCTTCGTTTCGAGACACCACGTGATGATCGAGTGTGATAGACTCAACGTTCACATGCAACGGGTGCAAAACAGTTGCACACGCGGAACACTCGGGTTCAGCTTGACGAGCCTAGCATGTGCAGACATGGCCTCGGAACACATGAGACCGAAAGGTCGAGCATGAATCGTATAGTTGATATGATTAGCATAGAGATGCTTACCAGCGAAACTATTCTCGACTCACGTGATGATCGGACTTGAGATAGTGGATTTGGATCATGTACCACTCAAATGACTAGAGAGATGTACTTTTTGAGTGGGAGTTCTTAAGTAATATGATTAATTAAACTAATTGTCATGAACATAGTCTGATGGTATTTGCGAATTACGATGTAGCTTGCGCTATAGCTCTACTATTTTTATATGTTCCTAGAGAAAATTTAGATGAAAGTTGATAGTAGCAAACTTTGCAGACTAAGTCTGTAAAACCGAGGATTGTCCTCGTTGCTGCGCAGAAGGCTTATGTCCTTAATGCACCACTCGGTGTGCTGCACCTCGAACGTCGTGTGTAGATCTTGTGAACATCCGACATACACATTTCTGATGACTACACGATAGTTCAGTACAAAATACTTAATGGCTTAGAAGCAAGGCGCCGAAGACGTTTTGAAACGTCACGGAACATAAGAGATGTTCTAAAGAGATGAAATTGTGATTTCATGCTTGTGCCCTTGTTAAGAGGTATGAGACCTCCAACAAGATTCTTCGTCCACGAAGTAGAGGAGAAAAGCTCAATCATTGAGTGTCTGCTCAGATTATCTGAGTACGACAATCGCTTGAATCAAGTGGGAGTTGATCTTCCAGATAAGATAGTGATGGTTCTCCAAAGTCACTGCCACCAAGCTGTGAGAGCTTCATGATGAACTATAACATATCAAGGATAAGTACAATGATCCTTGAGCGATTCGCGATGTTTGACGCCGCGAAAGTAGAAATCAAGAAGGAGCATCAATAGTTGATGGTTAGTAAAACCACTAAGTTTCGAGAAAGGCAAGGGCTAGAAGGGATACTTCGTGAAACGGCAAAGCAGTTGTTGCACTAATGAAGAGACCCCAGATTAAACCCAAGCCCGGGACTAAGTGCTTTTGTTATGACGGGAACTGTCACTGAGGCGGAGCAACTCTAGATACTTGGTAGATAAGAACGCTGGCAAAAGTCGAAAGAAGTATATTTGATATGCATGATGTTGATGTGTACTTTACTAGTACTCCTAGTAGCACGAGGGTATTGGATACTGGTTCGGTTGCTAAGTGATTAGTAACATGAAATGAAAGCTACGGCACAAACGGAGACTAGCTAAAGGCGAGGTGACGATACGTGTTGGAAGTGTTTCCAAGGTTGATATGATCAAACGTCGCACGCTCCCTCTACCATCGGGATTGGTGTTAAACCTAAATAATTGTTATTTGGTGCTTGCGTTAAGCATGAACATGATTGGATCGTGTTTATTGCAAGACGATTATTCATTTAAAGAGAATAATGGTTACTCTATTTGCTTGAATAATCACCTTCAATGGTTTGTTGAATCTCGATCGTAGTGTTACACATGTTCATGATATTGGTGCCAAAAGATACGAGGTAATGATGATAGTACCACTTACATGTGGCACTGCCGCTTGAGTCATGTTGGTATTAATTGCATGAAGAGGCTCCATGCTGATGGATCTTTATACTCACTTGATTTTGAATCACTAGTGACATGCAAATCATACCACATGAGCAAGGCCTTGTTTTCATTGAGATGAAACAAGATAGTAACTTGTTGGAACTGATACATTTTGATGTATGCAGTCCAATGGGTGCTGAGGCACGCAGTGGATATCATTATCTTCTTACTTCAATGACGATTTGAGCAGATACAAGAGTATTTACTTAATGAATCAGAAGTCTGAAATATTGAAAAGTTCAATTCTATTTCGGAGTGAAGTTCGTCGTAACAAGAGGATAAACTGTCTACGATATGATCATAGAAATGAATATCTGAGTTACGAGTTTTGGTACGCAGTTAAGACAATGTGGAAACTGTTTCGTAGTTCATGCCACCTGGAGCATCATAGTGTGATGATGTGTCTGAACGTCATAGCCACGCACTATTTGGTATGGTGCATGCTATGATGTCTCTTATCGAATTACCACTATCGTTTATGGGTTATGCATTATAGACAACCGCATTCACTTTAAATAGGGCACCGCGTATTTCCGTTGAGATGACACAGTATAGACTGAGGTTTAGAGAAATCTAAACTGTCATTTCTTGAAAGTTTGGGGCTTCAACACTTATGTGAAAAAGTTTCAGTCTGATAAGCTCAAACCAAAGTGGACAAATGCGTCTTCATAGGATATCCAAAACAGTTGGGTACATCTCCTATCTCAGATTCGAAAGCAAAGTGTTTGTTTCTAGAAACGGATCCTTTCTCAAGGAAAGGTTTCTCTCGAAAGAATTGAGTGGGAGGGTGATAGAACTTGATGAGGTTATTGAACCATCACTTCGACTAGTGTGTAGCAGGGCACAGGAAGTTGTTCCTGTGGCGCCTACACCAATTGAAGTGGAACCTGATGATGGTGATCATTGAGCTTCGGATCAAGTTACTACAAACCTCGTAGGTCGACAAGGTCGTGTACTACTACAGAGTGGTATGGTAACCCTGTCTTGGAGGTCATGTTGTTGAACAATAATGAACCGACGAGTTATGGAGAAAGCAATGGTGGGCCCGGATTCCGACAAATGGCTGGAAGCCATGAAATCCGAGAGAGGATCCATGTATGAAGACAAAGTGTAGACTTCGGAAGAACTACTTGATGGTCATAGGACTATTGAGTAAAGATGGATCTTTAAAAGGAAGACAGACGATGATGGTGATAAGGCACTATTAAGAAAAGCTCGACTTGTCGCAAAGATGTTTCCGACAAGATCAAACAGTTGACTATGATGAGACTTTCTCACTCGAAGCGATGCTAAAAGTCTGTTAGAATTATGTTAGTAGTTGTTGCATTATTTTTGAAATATTGCACATAGGATGTCAAAACATTGTTTCCTCGACGGTTTCCTTGAGCAAATATTGTATGTGATACAACCAGAAGGTTTTGTCGATCCTAAAGATACTAACAAGTATGCAAGCTCCAGCGATCCTTCAATGGACTGGTGCAAGCATCTCGGAGTTGGAATATGCACTTTGATGAGATGATCAAAGATTTTGGGTTTGTACAAGGTTTATGAGAAACTTGTATTTCCAAAGAAGTGAGTAGGAGCACTATAGAATTTCTGATAAGTATATGTGGTTGACATATTGTGGATCAGAAGTAATGTAGAATTTCTGTAAAGCATACAAGGTTGTTTGAAAGGAGTTTTTCAAAGGAATACCTGGGTTGCGCTACTTGAACATTGAGCATCAAGATCTATGGAGACAGATCGAAACACTTGATAGAAGTTTCAACAAGATGCATGCCTTGACAAATCTTTGAAGGAGTTCAAAATAGATCAGCAAAGAAGGAGTTCTTGGTTATGTTGTAAGGTGTGAATTTGAGTAAAGACTAAAAACCCGACCCCGGTAGAATAAAGAGAATAGACAAAGGTCGTCTTCTATGCCTTGGCCGTAGAATCTGAAGTATACCATGCTGGGTACCGCACCTGATGTGTGCCTTGACTCAAAATCTGTTGAGAGGTACAAAGAGTGATCCATGATTGAATCACTAGCAGCGGTCAAAATTTATCCTTAGTAACTAATGGACCGAGGAATTTTTCTCGATTATGGAGGTGGTTAAAGAGTTCGTCGTAAAGGGTTAAGTCGATGCAAGCTTTGACACTAATCCGAATAACTATGAGTAGTGAAACGGATTCGTATAGTAGAGTAGATATTTGGAGTATTTCCGAATAGCACATAGTAGCAGCATCTATAGGATGGCATAAAGATTTGTAAAGAACACACGGATCTGAAATTTTCAGAACCGTTGACTAAAACCTCTCTCACGAGCAAGACGTGATCAGACCCCATAACTATATGGGTGTTGGATTCGTTGGAATCACATGGTGATGTGAACTAGATTATTGACTCTAGTGCAAGTGGGACACTGTTGGAAATATGCCCTAGAGGCAATAATAATTAGTTATTATTATATTTCTTTGTTCATGATAATCGTTTATTATCCATGCTATAATTGTATTGATAGGAAACACAGTGCATGTGTGGATACATAGACAAAACACTGTCCCTAGTGAGTCTCTAGTTGACTAGCTCGTTGATTAAAGATGGTCAAGGTTTCCTGGCCATAGGCAAGTGTTTTTTACTTGATAACGGGATCACATCATTAGGAGAATAATGTGATGGACTAGACCCAAACTAATAGACGTAGCATGTTGATCGTGTCATTTTGTTGCTACTGTTTTCTGCGTGTCAAGTATTTGTTCCTATGACGATGAGATCATATAACTCACTGACACCGGAGGAATGCTTTGTGTGTATCAAACGTCGCAACGTAACTGGGTGACTATAAAGATGCTCTACAGGTATCTCCGAAGGTGTTCGTTGAGTTAGTATGGATCGAGACTGGGATTTGTCACTCCGTGTCACGGAGAGGTATCTCGGGGCCCACTCGGTAATACAACATCACACACAAGCCTTGCAAGCAATGTGACTTAGTGTAAGTTGCGGGATCTTGTATTACGGAACGAGTAAAGAGACTTGCCGGTAAACGAGATTGAAATAGGTATGCAGATACTGACGATCGAATCTCGGGCAAGTAACATGCCGAAGGACAAAGGGAATAACATACGGGATTATATGAATCCTTGGCACTGAGGTTCAAACGATAAGATCTTCGTAGAATATGTAGGATCCAATATGGGCATCCAGGTCCCGCTATTGGATATTGACCGAGGAGTCACTCGGGTCATGTCTACATAGTTCTCGAACCCGCAGGGTCTGCACACTTAAGGTTCAACGTTGTTTTATGCGTATTTGAGTTATATGGTTGGTTACCGAATGTTGTTCAGAGTCCCGGATGAGATCACGGATGTCACGAGGGTTTCCGTAATGGTCCGGAAACGAAGATTGATATATAGGATGACCTCATTTGATTACCGGAAGGTTTTCGAAGTTACCGGGAATGTACGGGGACTAACGAATGGGTTCCGGGTGTTCACCGGGGAGGGGCAGCCCACCCCGGGGAAGCCCATAGGCCTTGGGGGTGGCGCACCAGCCCTTGGTGGGCTGGTGGGACAGCCCAAGAAGGCTCTATGCGCCAAGGATCGAAAATCAAAGAGAAAGAAAAAAAGGAGGTGGGAAAGGAGAGAAGGACTCCACTTTCCAATCCTACTTGGACTAGGATTGGAGGAGGACTCCTCCTCCCTTGGTGGCGCAGCCCTTGGGGCTCCTTGAGCCTCAAGGAAAGCCTCCCCTTCCTCCTCCTATATATATGGACCAATTAGGGCTGATTTGAGACAACTTTTTCAAGGCAGCCCGACCACATACCTCCACGGTTTTACCTCTAGATCGCGTCTCTGCGGAGCTCGGGCGGAGCCTTGCCGAGATTAGATCATCACCAACCTCCGGAGCATCATCACGCTGCCGGAGAACTCATCTACCTCTCCGTCTCTCTTGCTGGATCAAGAAGGCCGAGATCATCGTCGAGCTGTACGTGTGCTGAACGCGGAGGTGCCGTCCGTTCGACACTAGATCGGAGCGGATCGTGGGATGGATCGCGGGACGGTTCATGGGACGGTTCGCGAGGCGGATCGAGGGATGTGAGGACGTTCCACTACATCAACCGCGTTTCCTAACGCTTCTGCTGTGCGATCTACAAGGGTACGTAGATCGGAAATCCCCTCTCGTAGATGTGCATCACCATGATAGGTCTTCGTGCGCGTAGGAAAATTTTTGTTTCCCATGCGACGTTCCCCAACAAGGCTACCTCAAAATTTCCCTAAGTCTTCGTGAACAAGAAAGTTGGGTGCACACCCACTAGTTTATTTTGTGAGCTTTCATACACTTATAAGCTCTAGTGCATCCGTTGCGTGGCAATCCCTACTCACTCACATTGATATCTATTGATGGGCATGTCCATAGCCCGTTGATACGCCTAGTTGATGTGAGACTATCTCCTCCTATTTTGTCTTCTCCACAACCACCATATTCTATTCCACCTATAGTGCTATGTCCATGGCTCACGCTCATGTATTGCGTGAAAGTTGAAAAAGTTTGAGAACACTAAAGTATGAAACAATTGCTTGGCTAAAACCTGGGTTGTGCATGATTTAAATACGTTGTGTGGGGAAGATGGAGCATAGCCAGACTATATGATTTTGTAGGGATACGTTTCTTTGGCCATGATATTTTGAGAAGACATGATTGCTTTGTTAGTATGCTTGAAATATTATTGTCTTTGTGTCAAATGATAGACAATTGCTTCGAATCACTCGTGTTTTAGTATTCCTCCCATGATTAGATTATAAGATCATGATTATGCTAGGTAGCATTCCACATCAAAAATTATCTTTTTTATCATTTACCTACTCGAGAACGAGCAGGAATTAAGCTTGGGGATGCTGATACGTCTCCGTCGTATCTATAATTTTTGATTGTTTCATGCCAATATTCTACAACTTTCATATACTTTTGGCAACTTTTTATACTATTTTTGGGACTAACGTATTGATCCAGTGCCTAGTGCCAGTTCCTGTTTGTTGCATGTTTTTTGTTTCACAGAATATCCATACCAAACGAAGTCCAAACGTAATAAAACTTACGGGGATATTTTTCGAATATTTATGATTTTTTGGAAGAAGAATCAACGCGAGGCGATGCACGGACTGCCCACAAGCCCTGTAGCTGCGGCCAGGGGGTGGGCCCGCGACTGGCAGGCTTGTGGCCACTCCTTAAGGCGGTTGGAGCCCTTCTTTCGCCGCCAGAAAGATAATATCCGAAAGAAAGTTGCGTTAAAATTTGAGCCCAATCGGTGTTACGAATCTCCGGGAATTTAAGAAACGGTGAAACGCAGAATCTGGGAGCGCAGAAATAGAAGGACATAGAGAGAGAGATCTAATCTAGGAGGTGCTCTCGCCCCTCTGCCGCCATGGTGACCATGGACCAGAGGGGAAACCCTTCTCCCATCTAGGGAGGAGGTCAGGGAAGAAGAAGAAGGAGGGGGCTGTCTCCCCCTCTCTCCCGGCGGCGCCGGTACGCCGCCTGGGACATCATGGTGTGACGACGATCTACACCAACACCTCCGTCATCTTCACCAACATCTCCATCATCTTACCCCATCTATATTCAGCGGTTCACTCTCTCGCAACCCGCTGTACCCTCTACTTGAACATGGTGCTTTATGCTACATATTATTATCCAATGATGTGTTGCTATCCTATGATGTCTGAGTAGCTTATCGTTGTCCTATCGGTGATTGATGAATTGCTATGATTGGTTTAATTTGCTTGTGGTTATGTTGCTGTCCTTTGGTGCCCATCATATGATCGTGCGCGTGAATCACACCATAGGGTTAGTTGTATGTTGATAGGACTATGTATTGGAAGGCTAGAGTGATATAAGCTTCAAATCTAGCATAGAAATTCATGCATATGGGATTGAAGGGTGACCAATATATCTTATTGCCATGGTTGGGTTTTACCTTAATGAACGTTAGTAGTTGCGGACGCTTGCTAATAGTTCCAATCATAAGTGCATAGAATTACATGTAAAGGATGACATGCTACACTACAAGAAATCTGTTAATCTATGACGGATTTAGTAGTCCGTCATCGATGTTGGTGAAATCATGACGGCTCTCTACCGTCACCGATCGGGTCCTCAAACCCACCCGGCCCTCCCCCGGCCCGGGCCACTGTGACAGACTTTTTCGTCACAAATTTATATGATGACATGGCACCCACAACCCTCTAGTTGGATCTGACATGGTACCGCCTATGCCCATGTATCCTTCGGCCCAGTAAATTTTGGCCCATTTGTTTTGGTCCAGACTATTTTTTTTAAATTTGTATGTTAGCCTGTCTCTAGTGGTCCAACAAGCACATCGGCCCACTAAATTTTTGGGCCAGTTGTGTTTTTTTACCTGAACATGTTTCCAGGCCTGCTGCATCCGGCCCAAAAGTGTTTTGTTTACCCAACACAGCCCATTTGTAATTTTTACACAGAACAATTCAGCACGGGACATTAAAACAATTCATTATTTGTACAATATGAAGACAGAAAAAGGCACAGCATACCAAAGCACAAGCCACATTACTAAAGTACTCATTCTGCATAACACATCTAGCATAGCATTTAGCTTACATCTCCAGATCCACTAACCATCAAACATCAAAATGCGACGAGTTTGGATGCAACAGTACGCAGTTTGCACAACAAAAGTATGACAAAATAAGTCGGTTCCAGCAGTAGATCTCACATTCACATAGCTTCCAGCAGCTTGTTGGACAAACAACTTACCCTTGAGCTGACCTAGATGGCATCAGACTTAGCAATAAGTCTAGTTTTGCATCCATCTCGGATTGCTTCTTCCTGTTCTCCTCGTCTCGCTTCTTGTACTCCTCATGTTGCCTAGCCCTTTCTTCTTCAGATTCCTTCAACTTGTTAGTCAAGGTGTCAACACGCGCCTGAAGCTCAACATTCCTCTTCTCAGCTGCCAATTCTGCTTCACGGTTCATAGCATTGGATCTCGCATGGATGTGCTGGATCCCCACATTCTGAAGAAACCTCGGCTTCTTAGTGTGCTTCGCAAGCACTTGTGCTACAAGCTCGGTTGCCGTCTCAGTTGTATTGCTCGATTCCTGACCATCTTATGTAGGTTGAGAAGCCTTGTTTTCCATCTCGGTCTAGCAATGCAAGCAACAAACATGGTTATGAGACATCATCAGCAAGTTAACATGCATCAGGAAAGCTAGCATGCATCCTTATTTTGTGAGAACAGAGTGAGATTGAACTTTTTTCTGTGCGAAGTTGAGTCAGATTATTCATCAACAAAGTGGCTAGAAGAAACAATCAACTATACAGGCTAAATTATATCAATTAACTACAGGCAACTAATGTTCAAATCTAATTATGCTATATCTATACAACTATATAGTGTATCAGTTCTTAAGTTTTCAATCTTAAGACTTGGAATGAGTGTGAACTGTTGATATAGTCCATCGTATGGTTCAAAATGGTGGGATTCACATCTACAGTACTAGATAAAGTAGCAATGAAGATTCTGCTGTTTTCCAGAACCATCTACATATTACTAATTTAGGAAAAGTCCACATGCTTGCTACATTTGTTGTATATAAGAAAACTTCATACAGGAAAACAATGCGTATACCCCTTTGATCTATATTAGTTGTCACTGCAATGGATCACAATTCAAAGTAAATATACCAGAATGAAAATAATAATATGGAATTTGCTAGTATACTACAAGATAGACAATAGGATGGCCAAAACTGCAATATAAGACAATCTAGTACAAGATAGTCAAGTGAATATGTTAACATTTCCAATTAACATACAATGGCATTTGCTTATTATTCTTCAATCTGTAGTGATTGAAACAATACTAATTCTAGCCATGCAGAAGTTAAAACTTTGATGGTTGGTAGTCTTTGAAACCTGACTTACAATTGCATCCAGCACATCATTGGTGTAGCATTTCTTTTTCTTGCTATACTGGCACGCCTTCAACAAATCCAATGCAGATGGTTCTAGATCCTTGTATTTGTCTCCCTGAAAACAAAAGATATGAAGGCAAGGGAGCATCATATACCATTACTGCATGGAAGCAATCCAAAAACACCTTTTGACAGTGCACAGATACATCTTGCAAATCCACAGCAACATGTTTGACTTACCAGATTTAGGAGCCTCCTAGAGTTCAAGTAATTCTTCTACAAGTGGTTGTAGAAAGACATCAAAGTGTTTGCCAGGTGATTTAGGACCTGGAATTAGCAAAGCCATCATGAAATTTGACTGATCCATGCATGCCCATGGTGGAAGGTTGTATGATATAACAAACGCAGGCCACATACTATAGGTTGTGTTAAATTTTCCAAAAGGATTGAACCCATCTGTGGCAATGCCAAGTCTAAAGTTTTTGGCATCTTTTGCAAATTCTGAATATTGTTCATCAAAATCTTTCCATGCATCATCGTCAAATGGATGACTCAATTCCTTCTCACTGGGTTGCCCCTTTAGCTTGTGCCATTGTGCTTCTTGTGCTCCTTTTTTGGAAAGAAACATCCTCCTCAACCTAGGCACCAATGGGAAATGCCTCAACACTTTCTGTGGAATCTTCTTTCTAGCAGGGTCTTTCCACCTTGATAGGCCACAAACTGGGCAGTTGTCATGCTTGGCATATTGCTTTCTGAACAAAATGCAATTATTGAAGCACACATGTATAGACTCATACCCAAGGCCTAATTCCTTTAGAAGGTTCTTTGCTTCCTCCTATGATTTTGGGAGCGTATTGGGTTCAGGGAATGCTTCAGCCAATATCTTCAATATATCAGTAAATGCACTATTTGTGATCCTATGGCATGACTTCAAATGAAGAAGCTTGACCACAAAGGAGAACCTCGAAAACTTGGTACAACCATGATAAAGTTGTCGCTTTGCCTCTTTAATCACATTCTTGAAAAAAGGTTCGTGCTCAAAAGGATTTTCAGATTCGCTTTCAGCTTGTTCTACTGTTGTGCGTAGGTCTTCAAGCATCTCCTCAAATCGATTAGCGCCATTGTTACCATCGGCGGTGTCATGCACATTAATAGGATCTTCAATCACATGAACATCAAAGTCTTCTCCATGATATATCTAGCGAGTGTATGTACTTTCCATGCCATACGTCAATATATGTGTGTTCACAACAGTCTGATGCTAGTATTTATGATTAAGGCAATTTCTACATGGGCAGAGTATTTTATCATCCTCGATGAATTTCTCTTGAATGAAGTTCATAAATTCTTTGACACCTTCTATGTACTCACGGGAAAACAATGTGCGATGAATCCAACATCTATCCATCTGCATTGCAGAAAAAGAAGTAAAGATATATCATCACTGAAGAGACATGACTACAAATAACATACAACCATAAGTGGAGACTTTTAATGGCTAGATAAATAAAATAGCAACAAGTTAGAATAGAGGGAGCTGGCTGTAGCCATGTAGTTAGGTAGTCACAAGTATTAAGGATTTAAGGTAGGATCAAATTCTGGACAACTCCCTCTAGTGTGGTATTTATTTCCCCTTTTATGCATTCATTCGTATTTATATATTGGTGTTTTCGTATTTGCTGGTTAAAATAGTTTAGTAATGTTTACAAAATACAAACTGTGGTATTTGTCATAAGAGAAAAAAATCAGTGTTCAAGACAAACATGTCTGATCATATCCATTCATTCAGGGCTAAGGCAGGGAACAACCATGGCAAGAGAAAATCTGAGTGCGTTCTAATAAACTGCAAGTTTGATGCTAGCAAATCTGAGTGCATCCTGCAACAGAAAATCTAAAGAAAGGAACAACTTGTACACAGTACAAGTTTGCTGATGCTAGAAAATCTGAAGGATAGGGATGATTTCCCTACAGAGACATACCGCTCGTTCCTGGCCCACGTTGATGTGGAGAAGAACGGGGGAATGTCTGGTGCATCAATGGAGGGCGGCGGCTAGCTCGTCCGTGCGGCAATGGCGGGCAGCGGCTGGATCATGGGCATGACAATGGCGGGCGGGCGGAGGTTGGGTCGTCGGCGCAGCAAGGGCGGGCGGCGGCGAGGTGGGAGACTGACGGGATCTTGAAGATGATGCCGAGTGAGACCACCCCGCCGGACCTGACAACCCTCTCCGGGGCAGTCGTCGGTGGCACTGACGGTGCTTCTGCGACGACCTCGATCTGAAAATTGGGGATCGTCCCAATTTTTTTTTTGAGAAAAATGTATGGGCCAAAGAAGGGGCATATACGCGACATCAGCAGGACGACAATCCATGACGGTTTCAATGGTGTATCCGAAAAATTGCTAGGCCCGACTAAGCCGAGTTCTTCGATTCATGACGGTTTCCGTGACGGTATCCGGTCATCCGTCATCAAGGGTCTGCTGTCCTCCGACCCAATCGCGGCTTACTAATCGGTGACGGTATGTGCGACGGATTGGGAACGTCATCTGAATTCCGTCGTGGATCAACAGATTTCTTGTAGTGCTAGTACAGGCCTCTCCCACATGATACTTGCTATCGATCTAGTAACGTAGTCAATTGCTTAGGGACAAGTCTGCAACTCCTACCACCACTTTTCCACACTCGTTAGACACTCGTAGTTGTTTCTTTATCTAACCAGCCCCTAGTTTTATTTAAGTGTTCTTTACATTCTTGCAAGCCTATCCTATCACTCCTACAAAGTACTTCTAGTTTCATTCTTATTCTAGGTAAAGAGAACGTAAAGTGTGCGTAGAGTTGTATCGGTGGTCGATAGAACTTGAGGGAATATTTGTCCTACCTTTAACTCCTCGTTGGGTTTGACACTCTTACTTATCGAGAAAGGCTACAATTGATCCCCTATACTTGTGGGTTCTCAATCGTCATCACCAACACTCCTCTCATCGGAGGGGACTCGTCACCATCAACATTTTCATCAGCACCATCTCATCTCCAAACCCTAGTTCATCACTTGTAACCAGTCTCGCGACTCCGATTGGTACTTGTAAGGTTGCTAATAGTGTGGATTACTCTTTGTAGTTGATGCTAGTTCGATTATTTGGTGGAAGAGTTTACGTTCAGATCCTTGATGCTACTCATTACCTCTCTGGTCATGAATATGATTATGCTTTGCGAGTAGTTACTTTTGTTCCTGAGGACATGGGATAAGTCATGCTAATAATAGTCATGTGAATTTGGTATTCGTTCGATAATTTGAGATGTTGTATGTTGTTTTGCCTCTAGTGGTGTTATGTGAACATCGACTACATAACACTTAACCATTATTTGGGCCTAGAGGAAGGCATTGGGAAGTAGTAAGTAGATGATGGGTTGCTAGAGTGACAGAAACTTAAACCCTAGTTTATGCGTTGCTTCGTAACGGGCTGATTTGGATCCACTAGTTTACTGCTATGGTTAGACTTTGTCTTAATTCTTCTTTCGTAGTTGCGGATGCTTGCGAGAGGGGTTAATCATAAGTGGGATGCTTGTCAAAGTAAGGGCAGTACCCAAGCACCGGTCCACCCACATATCAAACTATCAAAGTAACAAACGCGAATCATATGAACATGATGAAACTAGCATGACAGAAATTCCCGTGTGTCCTCGGGAGCATTTTTCCTCCTATAAGACTTTACTCAGGCTTGTCCCTTGCTACAAAAGGGATTGGGAAACTTTGTTGCACCCTTGCTACTTTTCTTACTTGTTGCTTGCTACGAATCATCTCACTACACAATCACTTGTTACCGACAATTTCAATGCTTGCAGATATTTCCTTGCTGAAAACCACTTGTCAGATCGTTCTGCTCCTCGTTGGGTTCGACACTCTTACTTACCGAAAGGACTACGATTGATCCCCTATACTTGTGGGTCATCACAAACCTATTGGTAATTGCATGTATCTAAGCTGATCATGCACTTGGGGATCTTATGCAGTATCCTGCATTTATGATGGTATATTGTTCTTACCCAACCAGTAAATATATTCACAACATTGCTATGCAATTTCTTAAAGTTTAGGAGAGTATATGTCCCCTAAAACATCACTATACAATTTTTTTGGGTTTGAATGTTGTACAAATTAATTATTAATTTTGAAAACAACTAATCATATTTTTGAAGCATTTCATGGAAATAGTTTCATTAAGTTATGTTATAATATTTATAATTCTTTGGCAGGAAAGACCGTTTTTTTCATTACTTTCTGATAGTTACACACAATCAATACTTTCTGACTTAGTACTAGTCATCGTGAATTTTGAGTAGTAAACTATACCCTCGTGCATTATTTGCAACATGGTTAATATTTTGAACTACTATCCAAGGAGGAATACTTGTAATTATATCAGTCTATATGCAAACCTGAGAATTCTGAATACAAATTCATGTAATATTCAGTGTGCTATTTCCTGGAAATTATTTATTTTGAAATGAAATTATTATGTATGTTTTTTTGAAACTAATGTTTGATTGTTCCAAATGCACAAGATGTTTTGCAATGCAGAAGTAGAGGGGAGAAGTTGTGTTTTTCATTTGTAGTTTCATGTGATCAACCAAGTATTATATGAACTATTTTGCCATTCTCTTGTTGTCCTTCATGTGTAGAGGAGTTGAGGGATGATTTATATTATTTTCTTCAATATCTGTTTCTAAAATCAAGATATATTTTATGTGTAATATGTTTTTCTCGTATTTAATTAGTAGATGGGTCTATCTTAGAAACGTGAAGCTCTTATTTATCTGGAAGTTGCAAAACAAGGCCCAATTAATTAGAAAATCTATCAAATAACTGGGCTGAACTAGGCAAAACAATTGGGCTGGGCCCATTTACAAATTGATAAGCTCATTGGGCAAGATAACAATGCCATCTCACATCCTACATGGATTCCATGTCATCGGTTTTGCCATGTTACTACATGTGCCACGTATACATAGCCATGTGAACATGCCATGTGACATCCGATGTGGTGTAGGCACAAGGCCATGACCATAATTTTGGTAAAAGATTTAAAGACCAATTCTTTTTGGTCATAGTTTCTATGACAAAAAATTCAAAAAGGTCATGTTTCTTTATTCTTGACGGCCAACTGTTAACCTTTCAAATTTGGTCATAAAAAGGTCATCAAACAGAAGCAATGACCATCAAGTGACAAAAATGGCAAGTCATAAACGAATGAATTCGTTGTAGTGTTTGTTTTGCAATATCTCCAAGAATATTTATAGTTTTTAGGTGATTCTCAAGGATTATCTCTATCCTTGATATGTTGTAGTTCATCACAAAGCTCCGTAGCTTGGTGACAGTGACTTTGGAGAACTATGTCAACACTATCTTATCTAGAAGATCAACTCCCACTCAATTCAAGAGATTGGAGCACCCACACAATCTGAGCACGTGCTCAATGATTGAGCTTTTCTCCCTTACTTTGCACGCAAATAATCTTGTCGGAGGTCTCATACCTCTCAACACGGGAACGAGCCTGAAATCCCAATTTCATCTCTTGGAACATCTCATATGTCCCGTGACATTCAAAACGTCTTCGGTACCTCAATTCTAAATCGTTAAGCACTACGCACAAAACTATCATGTACTCATCAAATACTTGTATGTCAGATGTTCGCAACATCTACATACGATGCTTAGGGTTTAGCACACCGAGGGTGCATTAAGGACATAAGCGTTATATGCAGCAATGAGGACAATCCTGAGTTTACGGACCCAATATGCATAATTGCTAGTATCATCTTTCAACTAAGTTTTCTCTAGGAACATATCAAAATCAGGGGAGCTACAACATTAGCTAATCATCTACAACATAATTTACAAAGACATTTTGACTATGTTCATGATAGTGATTTCAATTAATCATATTACTTAAGAACTCCCACTCAAATTGACATCTCTCTAGTCATTCGAGTGACACATGATCCAAATTCACCAACTCAAGTTCAATCATCACGCGAGTTGAGTTAGCTTCAATGGTGAACATATCTATGTTGATCATATCTACTATATGACTCATGTTCAACATTTCGGTGTCTTGTGTTCCGAGGCCATGTTTGTACATGATAGGCTCATCAAGTTTAACCCAAGTGTTCTAAGTGCGCAAAACTGTCTTGCACCCATTGTATGTGAACGTAGAGTCTATCACACCCGATCATCACGTGGTGTGTGGAAACAACGAAGTGTCGCAACGGTGCACACTCAGGGAGAACACAATTTTATCTTGAAATTTTAGTGAGGGATTACCTTATAATGCTACCGTCGTACTAAGCGAAACAAGATGCATAAAAGGATTAACATCACATGCAAATCATAAGTGACATGATATGGACATCACCTTGTGCTTTTGATCTTCATAACCGAAGCACCGAGATGATCTCCATCGTCACCGCGCCACACCATGATCTCCGTCATTGTGATGCCATCGAGGTTGTCGTGCCAACTATTCTGTTACTACTAAAGCTACTAAACTAGCGATAAATCAAAGCATCACCATACGTAAAATAATTACAGACAACCCTATGGCTCCTGTCGGTTGCCGTAGCATCGACGTACAAGTCGATATTTAACTATTACAACATGATCATCTGATACATCAAATATATCATATCGTGTCTTTGGCCATATCATATCACAACTTATCCTGCAAAAACAAGTTAGACGTCCTCTAATTTGTTGTTGCATGTTTTACGTGGCTGTTATGGGTATCTAGCATGATCACATCTTACTTATGAAAAACCACAACGGTGATACACAAGTTTCTACTTAACATTATCCAAGGACTGCCTCTGTCAAATCCGATTCAACTAATGTAGGAGAAACATACACCCGCCAGCCATCTTTACGCAACAAGTTGCATGTTTGGTGATGGAACCGGTCTTTTGTAAGCGTACGAGTAATGTTGGTCCGGGCCACTTCATCTAACAATACCGCCGAATCAAAATAATACTAAGGAGGGAAGCAATCTGAATATCAACACCCACAAACTCCTTTGTGTTCTACTCGAGATGTCATCTATGCATAGACCTAGCTCATGATGCCACTGTTGGGGAACATTGCATGGGAAACAAAAAATTTCCTACGCGCATACAATATCTATCCATAGTGATGAGCATCTATGAGAGGAGAGATTGGATCCACATACCCTTGAAGATCACTAAGCGGAAGCGTCAAAGAACGCGGTTGACATAGTGGTACGTCTTTGCGATCCAATTATGATCAGTGCCATGAACTACCGATCAAGTACTAAACGGACGACACCTCCGCGTTCAGCACACGTACAACTCGATGACGTCTCCACCTCCTTGATCCAGCGAGCCAGGGCAGTGTAGTAGATGAGTTCTCTGGCAAGACGACAACGTGGTGGCGGTTGTGACGGTGCTATCCCGGCAGGGCTACGCCTAGCGCAAGCGATATCGCGAATGGAGGAGAAAATGATCTAGGGAGAGAGATGGGCACCAAGGGCTTTGTGTGTTCTCTTGGGGCATCCCCAGCCCTATATATATAGGTGGAGGGGCATGGGAAACAGCCCATCCAAGCCCTAGGGCTCAGCCAAGGGGGGACGAGGTGGAATCCTAGTCCCCCTCCTTCCCTTCCATACAAAGGTGGACTTTCCCCCTTTTCCAACTGCATGGGCCTTGAGGGACTTGTGCGCTTAGCCCAATAAGGCCACGACGTCTCCCCTCAGCCCATGGAAAACAATTGGGACGTGATAGAACCCTTCGTGGTTTTCCGGACTCCCCCAAAAGTTTCCGGAACCTTCTAGAAGCTTCCCAATACAATACCAAAAAAGCCCGAAACTTTTCCGGTCAACAAAATGGGACTTCCTATATACTAATCTTTACCTCCAGACCATTCTGGAGCTCCTCATGATGTCCGAGATCTCATCCGGGACTCCGAACAAGTTTAGGTTACCAACGCACCTAACTCAATAATACTGAATCGTCACCGAACCTTAAGTGTGCAGACCCTGCGGGTTCGAGAACTATGCAGACATGACCGAGACACTCTCCGGCCAATAACCCATAGCAGGACCTGGATGTCAATATTCGCTCCTACACATTCTACGAAGATCTTTATCAGTCGAACCACAATGTCAAGGATTCAATCAATCTTGTATACAATTCCCTTTGTCTATCGGTATGTTACTTGCCGAGATTCGATCGTTACTATCTCCATACCTAGTTCAATCTCGTTACCGGCAAGTCACTTTACTCGTTCCGTTATACAAGATCCTGTGACTAACTCCTTAGTCACATTGCTTGCAAGATCATTGTGATGCTGTATTACCGAGTTGGCCCAGAGATACCTCTCCATTATACAGAGTGAAAAATCCTAGTCTCGATTCACGCCAACCAAACATACACCTTCGGAGATACCTGTAGAGCACCTTTATAGTCACCCAGTTACGTTGTGACGTTTGATATACACAAGGCATTCCTATGGTGCCCGGGAATTGCATGATCTCATGGTCATAGAAATAGATACTTGACATGTAGAAAACAGTAGCAATAAACTGACGTGATCATATGCTATGTTCATAGTTTGGGTCTTGTCCATCACATCATTCTTCTAATGATGTCATCCCGTTATCAAATGACAACTCATGTCTGTGGCCAGGAAACCTTGATCATCTTTGATCAATGAGCGAGTCCTTCAGAGGCTCACTAGGGACAGTGCGTTGTCTATGTATCCACACATGTATTTGAGTTTCCAATCAATACAATTCTAGCATGGATAATAAACAATTATCATGAACAAGGAAATATAATAATAACAAATTTATTGTTGCCTCTAGGGCATATTTCCAACAAGATTTGGTGGCCTTAAAGGGCACAACTAGTGGAATCATGCCATCTCACATTGTGTGAGGGTGTGAGGAGAATATGGTGGCCTTAGTGGTATCTCGGGGAGCATTGTTCCTCCACACCACTCCAACTGGGACGTAATTCCCCTCAAAGGGAAGGAACTTTGGTAACACATCCTCTTGTTCATCGGTTCCACTTGTGGTTACTTATTACCTTTACATGTATTAGCTACTTGTTTGTTGTTATTGTTGCTAGCATCATATAGGTTTCTCACTTAGTTGCATATCTAGACCACCTATTTATTGATAAACTTAATTTGTTAAATAAAGGCTTAAAATTGTTAGTTGACTATGCACCCTCCCTCTAGTCAACCATATCGATCCTTTCAATTGGTATCAGAGCTATGTCTCTTTATTAAGGGTTTCACCACCCAAGGAGTATGGTTGACGACGGGGAAAGGGCTGTGGAGTTTCCTAAGGTCAAGGCTGTGAAATCGGTCACTCGAGAGGATCTAAATGAGGCTAATCTAGTCACCCGATCAAAAACATGCTCAAAGATTTCCTCGATGGCTTCAAAATTTCTACCGATCCGTTGCGTGTGGTTAATCCCAAAACTTCGGAGTCGGAGACCAGCCCCGAGAAGGAGAATGCTAGTAGTGGCAGAAATAAGTTGCCTCAAGGAACGAGTGGGGCAAATACCATTGCCTCGGTTCTGATACGTCCATTTTGCATCATGCTTTTATATTGATAGTTATCACATTATGGGCTGTTATTACACATTATGGTTCAATACTTATGCCTTTTCTCTCTTATTTTATAAGGTTCACATGAAGAGGGAGAATGCCGGCAGCTGGAATTCTGGGCTGGAAAAGGAGCAAGTTTGAGATACCAATTCTTCACAACTGCAAAAGCCGTGAAAATCGGTGATTAATTATTTTGGACTATATAAAAAATACTGGGCGGAAGAAATACTGCAGGGGAGCCACCAGGAGGTCACGAGCCTGCCAGGCGCGCCCTACCCCCTAGGCGCCCCTAGGGGGCTCGTGGGCCCCCTTTCACCCCTTCGGCTCCCATCTTCTGCTATAAGGAGGGTTTCATCCCAGGAAAAAAATCAAGAGAGAGCTTTCGGGAAGAATCGCCGCCGCCACGAGGCAGAACTTGAGAAGAACCAATCTAGAGCTCCGGCAGGGCCGTCCTGCCGGGGAAACTTCCCTCCCGGAGGGGGAAATCGTCGCCATCGTCATCACCAACACTCCTCTCATCGGAAGGGACTCATCTCCATCAACATCTGCATCAGCACCATCTCATCTCCAAACCCTAGTTCATCTCTTGTACCAAATCTCCGTCTCGCGACTCCGATTGGTACTTGTAAGGTTGCTAGTAGTGTTAATTACTCCTTGTAGTTGATGCTAGTTGCTTTACTCGGTGGAAGATCATATGTTCATATCCTTAATGCTATTCAATACCTCTCTGATCATGAACATAATTATGCTTTGTGAGTAGTTATGTTTGTTCCTGAGGACATGGGATAAGTCTTGCTATAAGTAGTCATTCCTCTAGTGGTGTTATGTGAACGTCGTCTACATGACACTTCACCATTATTTGGGCCTAAAGGAAGGCATTGGGAAGTAATAGGTATATGATGGGTTGCTAGAGTGACAGAATCTTAAACCCTAGTTTATGTGTTGCTTCGCAAGGGGCTGATTTGGATCCACCAGTTTAATGTTATGGTTTGACCTTGTATTAATTCTTCTTTCGTAGTTGTGGATGCTTACGAGAGGGGTTAATCATAAGTGGGATGTTTGTCCAAGTAAGGAAAGCACCCAAGCATCGGTCCACCCACATATCAAACTATCAAAATAGCGAACGCGAATCATATGAACATGATGAAAACTAGCTTGAGAGAAATTCCCATGTGTCCTCGGGAGTGCTTTACCTTATATAAGAGTTCATCCAGGCTTGTCCCTTGCTACAAAAGGGATTTGGACATCTTGCTGCACCTTTGTTACTATTGTTACTTGTTACCCGTTACGAATACTTATCACACAACTACCTGTTACCTATAATTTCAGTGCTTGCAGAGAATACCTTGCTGAAAACCACTTGTCATTTCCTTCTGCTCCTCGTTGGGTTCGACACTCTTACTTATCGAAAGGACTATGATAGATCCCCTACACTTGTGGGTCATCAAGCCTCTTTTATGGCGCTGTTGCCGGGGAGTTAAGCGCCTTTGGTGAGTGGAATTTGGTAAGGAAACATTTATATAGTGTGCTGAAATTTATTGTCACTTGTCACTATGGAATCTAATCCTTTGAGGAGCTTGTTCGGGGTATCTTCACCTCTGGAAGCACAAAGAGTTGCTCCTCAACCTACTGCACCTATTGAAAATACTTATTATGAAATTCCTTCGGGTATGCTAGAGAAATTGTTGGCTAATCTTTTTACACGAGATGGAACATCACATCCCGACTGGCATCTAATCTATGTACATGAAGTTTGTGGTTTATTTATGCTTGCAGGTTTGCCCGAGGATGAGGTCAAGAAGAAGGTCTTTCCCATATCTTTGAGGGATAAAGCATTGACATGGTGCAGGCTATGTGATGATACTAGATCATGGAACTACAACTGATTGAAATTGGAATTTCATCAAAAGTTTTATCCTATGAATTTGGTACATCGTGATCGGAATTATATCTATAATTTTCGGCCTCGTGATAGAGAAAGTATCGCTCAAGCTTGGGGAGGCTTAAGTCAATGTTATATTCATGCCCCAACCATGAGCTCTCGAGAGAAATTATTATTCAGAACTTCTATGCTTGGCTTTCTCATGATAATCGCACCATGCTTGACACTTCTTGTATCGGTTCTTTTATGAAGTGAGATATTGACTTCAAATGGGATTTATTGGAAAGAATTAAATGCAACTCTAAAGACTGGGAGTTTGATGAAGGTAAGGAGTGAGGTATGAATATTAAGTTCGATTGCGTTAAATCCTTCGCTGAAACAAATACTTTTCATGATTTTAGCGCTAAACATGGACTTGACTCTGAGATAGTAGCTTCATTATGTGAATCATTTTATGCTCATATTAATCTCCCTAAGGAGGAGTGGTTTAAATATCATCCTCCCATAGAAGTCAATGTAGTAAAACCCAATCCAGTTGAAGAGAAAGTTATTGCTTATAATGATTCTATTGTTCCTAGTGCTTACATTGAGAAACCACCTTTCCCTGTTAGAATAAAGGATCATGCTAAAGCTTCAACTGTGATTCGTAAGGGCTACATTAGAACACCTACACCCCCCCGAGCAAATTAAAGTTGAACCTAGCATTGCTATTATTAAAGATCTCTTGGCCGATAATGTTGATGGGCAAGTTATTCAATTCTGTGAAGATGTTGTTGTTGTTGGCATGCGTGTTGTTTCTGTTAAGATAGGAGATCATTGTTATCATGGTTTATGTGACATGGGTGCTAGTGTTAGTGCAATACCTCAATCTTTATATAATGAAATTAAAGATGAGATTGCACCTGTCGAGATGGAATCTATTGATGTTACTATTAAACTTGCTAATAGAGATACTATCTTCCCTGTGGGGATTGTTAGAGATGTTGAAGTCTTGTGTGGTAAAACTAAGTATCCCACTCATTTTCTCGTTCTTGCTACCACACAAGATAGCTTTTGTCCCATCATATTTGGTAGACCTTTCCTCAATACTGTCAATGCTCAGATTGATTGTGAGAAACAAACTGTTACTGTTGGCTTTGAAGGTGTGTCACGTGAATTTATTTTTTCTAAGTTTGGTAGACAACCTCATGAAAAAGAATTGTCTAGTAAGGATGAAATAATTTCTCTTTCTTCTATTGTTGTGCCTCCTACTGACCCATTGGAGCAATACCTGCTTGAACATGAAAATGATATGCATATGGATGAAAGGAATGAGATAGATAGAGTTATCTTTGAACAACGTCCTATCCTTAAGAATAATTTGCGTGTTGAATTACTTAGAGATCCACCTCCACCAAAGGGTGATCCTGTGTTTGAGCTTAAATAATTACCTGATACTCTTAAGTATGCTTATCTGGATGAAAAAGAGATATATCATGTTATTATTAGTGCTAACCTTTCAGAGCATGAAGAAAATAAATTATTGAAAACTCTTGACGATCTTAAGGGCATTAGTCCCACTCTGTGCCAGCATAAAATTAAAACTGATCCTGATTCCAAACCAGTTGCCGATCATCAACGAAGATTAAATCCTAAGATGAAAGAGGTGGTAAGAAAAGAAATACTAAAACTCCTGGAAGCAGGTATTATCTATCTTGTTGCTCATAGTGATTGGGTAAGTCCGGTGCATTGTGTCCCTAAGAAGGGAGGTATTACCGTTGTCCCTAATGGTAAAGATGAATTGATCCCACAAAGAATTGTTACTGGCTATAGGATGGTAATTGATTTTAGGAAATTAAATAAAGCTACTAAGAAAGATCATTACCCTTTGCCTTTTATTGATCAAATGCTGGAAAGATTGTCTAAACATACACACTTTTTCTTTCTAGATGGTTATTCTAGTTTCTCCCAAATACCTGTTGCAAAATATGATCAGGAGAAAACCACTTTTACTTTCCCTTTCGGTATCTTTGCTTATAGACGTATGCCTTTTGGTTTATGTAATGCACCTGCTACCTTTCAAAGATATTTGATGGCTATATTCTATGACTTTTGTGAAAATATTGTTGAGGTTTTCATGGATGGTTTCTGCGTTTACGGATCTTCTTTTGATGATTGCTTGAGCAACCTTGATCGAGTTTTGCAGAGATGTAAAGATACTAACCTTCTCTTGAATTGGGAGAATGCCACTTTATGGTTAACGAAGGCATCGTCTTAGGACATGCAATTTCTGAAAGAGGTATTGAAGTCGATAAGGCTAAAGTTGATGCGATCGAGAAAATGCCATGCCCTACACACATTAAAGGTATAAGAAGTTTCCTTGGTCATGCTGGTTTCTATAGAAGGTTCACTAAAGACTTCTCTAAGATATCTAGGCCTCTCACCAATATCTTGCAAAAAGATATTCCATTTGTTTTTTATGATGATTGTGAAGAAGCATTTGAAATACTTAAGAAGGCCTTGATAGCTGCACCTATTGTTCAAAAACCTGATTGGAACCTACCTTTTGAAATTATGTGTGATGCTAGTGATTATGTTGTTGGTGCTGTTCTAGGACAAAGAGTTGATAAGAAATTAAATGTTATTCATTATGCTAGTAAAACTCTAGACAGTGCCCAAAGAAACTATGCTAGTACTGAAAAAGAATTTTTAGCAGTTGTGTTTGCATGTGATAAGTTCAGATCTTATATTGTTGATTCCAAAGTTACTATTCACACTGATCATGCTGCTATTAAATATCTCATCGAAAAGAAAGATGCTAAACCTAGACTTATTAGATGGGTGCTCTTGCTACAAGAATTTGATTTGCGTATTGTTGATAGGAAGGGTGCTTAGAACCCCGCAGCGGATAACTTGTCTAGGTTAGAGAATGTTCCTGATGACCCACAACCTATTGATGATAGCTTTCCTGATGAACAATTGAATGTCATCAATGCTTCACGTAGTACACCATGGTATGCTGATTATGCTAATTATATTGTTGCTAAATATATACCACCTAGTTTCACATACCAACAAAAGAAAAAGTTCTTTTATGATTTGAGACGTAACTTTTGGGATGATCCTCACCTTTATAAAGAAGAAGTAGATGGTGTTATTAGACGTTGTGTACCTGAGCATGAACAGGGACAGATCCTACAGTAGTGTCACTCCGAGGCTTATGGAGGACACCATGCGGGAGATAGAACTGCACACAAGGTATTGCAATCTGGTTTTTATTGGCCCACTCTCTTCAAGGAAGCTCGTAAATTTGTCTTGTCTTGTGATGAATGTCAAAGAATAGGTAATATCTGTAAGCGTCAAGAAATGCCTATGAATGATTCTCTTGTTATTGAACCATTTGATGTTTGGGGTTTTGATTATATGGGACCTTTTCCAAAGTCTAACGGGTATACTCATATTCTAGTTGATGTTGATTACGTTACTAAGTGGGTAGAAGCTATTACAACTAGTAGTGATGACCATAATACCTCTATTAAGATGCTTAAAGAAGTTATTTTTCCTAGATTTGGAGTCCCTAGATATTTAATGACTGATGGTGGTTCACATTTTGTTCATAGTGCTTTCCGTAAAATGCTTGCGAAGTATGATGTCAACCATAGAATTGCATATCCTTATCATCCTGAGTCTAGTGGTCAAGTAGAGTTAAGTAATAGAGAAATTAAATTAATTTTGCAAAATACTGTTAATAGGTCTAGAAAGAATTGGTCTAAGAAACTTGATGATGCACCGTGGGCTTATAGAACTGCCTATAAGAATCCCATGGACATGTCTCCGTATAAAATAGTTTACGGTAAAGCATGTCATTTACCTCTTGAGCTAGAGCATAAGGCTTATTGGGCAATCAAAGAGCTCAACTTTGATTTTAAATTTGTTGTTGAGAAGAGGTTATTTGATATTAGCTCACTTGATGAATGGATAACTCAGACATATGAAAATGCCAAGTTGTTGAAATAAAAAGTTAAGAGGTGGCATGATAAAAGGATACAAAAACGTGAGTTCAATGTAGGTGATTATGTCTTGCTATACAATTCTCGTTTAAGATTTTTTGCAGGCAAGCTTCTCTCTAAATGGGAAGGTCCTTAAATTGTTGAAGAAGTGTATCGTTCCGGTGCCATAAAAATCAACAACTTGGAAGGTAATTTTCTGAGTGTTGTAAATGGGCAAAGAATCAAGCATTATATCTGAGGTACTCCCATAAACGTTGAAAGCAATATTATAAATACCATAACTCCAGAGGAGTACATAAGGGATATTTACCAGCTTGTTTCAGACTCCAAAAAAGAAGAGTTATGTGATACAGTAAGTAAACCGACTCCAAAACTTTTCCAATAGCAATTTTTCTCCGTTTTGGAATATTAAGAAAAATACAAAAATTTAAAGTAGTCCGGAAAGCGCACGAGGAGGTGACAAGCCTGCCAGGCGTGCCCCACCCCCCTGGGCGCGCCTGGGGGCTCGTGAGCACCTCGTGTGTCTCCCGGACTCCATTTTCTTGTGGAATACTCCTTATGGTCGGTAAAAATTCATTATATAATCTCCCTAAGGTCTGACCCTCGTATCACGCAAATATCCTCTGTTTTCGTTTTGAGATGCTGTGCACACAGATCCAGATCGCTATGGCGTCCCCAAAAGTTCCAAAGGACAAGTTCTTCGAGAAGGTCATCAATCCCTACCTAGCGGAGGTGCTGCAACACCCACAATCTATCGAGATGCATGAGGGGGTGTAGCGACCCGACTCAAGACGAGTCAAGCCTCTGTGTTTCTGTGCCATCCCTGGATCAGTATGCTGGCACACACAGTACATCAATGTATATATCAAAGTGCAATCACATGTAAAATAGTGTAAAACAGATATATACCTTAAATATCTCAGCGGAAGCGGTCAAGGGAGTGGAGTCCCAATAAACACCAACGGCAAGTTGAGTGTAGGCCGTAACCCTGAATTGTACTCTTACTCGTCGAAGAATAATATCTGCAACATAAGACGTTGCAGCCGTGTAGGTCAACATATTGAATATGCCAGCAAGTCACATAAGAGAGGGGTAAAGTCATAATTAACTATCTCTACATGCATATTTGGTCCGCGGAGCTAAGTTTTGCATAAAGCCAGTTTTATCCTACAACAAGAGGGGTTGAAAGCAAAATGTTACTACAAGGTTTGTTGTTAACGAGATGGTTCCGCCAACCGGTTCTCGTACCCGAGTTGTCAATAATTCCCACATCAAATATATTTAATGGTGTTGAGAAATCCAGATAACTTCAGGTCCTTTGGCTCAAGTTGTCCATGACCGTGGACACGCCTAATCGATTAGGTTTGAGTACTCTGCAGAGTTTTGCATACGTTCCCCACAAGATTTGATCGCCTCCGGGTTTGTCCTCGCACTTCAGGGTGTTTGAACACCGGATGATCAAAACATGGTCTTTCAACGGGTCCCTCTGAATCCCTGCCGGTGCCCATCCATTCCTACCGTTCCTCTACATCTGCTAGCACCGCCTGTCTAGAGTCGCCGCGTTGTCCAACCAAGCCAGAGCCCATAATGACTTGTGGCTGTGCAGGTAAGCCTTGGGTCTTGAAAATATCCGTCCGTCTCTTTGAGCCTGGGTGAAGCTTTCCCCAGGATGACATGGCCTCTCCAGCATCCCGGGCATCCACTGGGTTTTCCAGGGAGCCGATCAAACGTCCTTCACCCAGTGTTGCATTGCGTCCGAGGTCTTGAAAATCTTGTCTTAGTCCGGTCTTGATTATTATATCAACCTCGCATCACTCGTGGTATACACTCAACCGATAACCCGTCTACTCAAGCATAGCATTAAGAAATTGTCGTCCCGGGGCCAAGTGTCGGGGTGTTGTGTTCCTACCACATGATACTATTCTTACACCAAAGTTTCCAAGTACCTAGGCAGCATGCAAATTGGGCAAAGAAGGTGATCTACTATGCATCGAAAACATAGGTAAAATAACATGATCAAAGTGACTTGCCTGTGATGTTGACGAAGAAGAATTTCTCGAGAAAATAACTTGATAGACTATTCGTCACTCTCCGATTAAATATATATAACAAACATATCATTCACATAAGCACTCATACTAGCAATCATTCTAGCAATCAAAACTAAAGAGAGAGTGAATAAGAATCCGAAAGAAACTTCAACTAAAACTAGGAGTCTTCTACGACATCAAACACTAAATAGTTTTTTTTTGTTCTAACTGAAATTAAAACATTAAATAACAGAGAACTAAGATATAAATTTAACCAAGATAAATAAAGTATTTTACATAAAACTATTTTGGAAGTATTTTCAAATGGGAGTTGAAACAGTAGAGAAATCAATTGCAAGTTATTAGAGAACTAGAATTGATTTCATGATAACAAATAAAATAAAAATAAAAACTTGTTGAGAACCTACTGTTTAACTAACATAAACTAAACATAAACTTTCTGAAATATAAAAGAAATTAATTTAAAAACAATTATAGAAAAAGAAATAGCCATAATCTTAAAAAAATTAAAACATAATCTGTTTTGGTAAAAACCCCAAATAGAAATATTTTAAAAAAACTGAAACTGAAACTACTGAAAGATATGATCAACAGGAAGCAGCAGCAAAAAGAATCAAATTAAAAGCTATTTTTAAACTCCCGGAATAAGCAAAATAAGCTTTATTTCAAATCTGATCTAACTAAACTTTTATAAATCCAAACATAGACGAATTATATATCTACAGAAACTGCATAAAATTTTTGATCCAACTCAAAAAGAATCACCTAATTCGGAGTTATAGACTAATAGATATGAATTTTCTAAGATTGCAATTTTCTGAAAAAACTTCAATACGGGATTTCGTGAATCTCACCGGAGTTAGTCGCCGGAGTTGGAGAAGACGACGGGAACGTGGCTCCGGTGGCCGGCCGAGGCAGCGGAGGGGTCCAGGCGGGGGAGGAGGGCTCCGGCCGAAGGTTGGTGGTGCCGGCGGGGCGTGGGGCGACGGGAGGAGGCAGCAGGACCTCCGGTGAGTTCCTGTTGAAGATGAACTCCGGCGAGGCGGGGGCTGCGGCTAGAGGCGAGGAGAGGTATGGTTCTTGGGGAAATGGATAGAGGAGGGTGTGGGGGTTCTTATAGGGGCGACGGGAGGTGCTGGGAGGGAAAGAGCTTCGCGAATCCCGGAGGTGGGGATCTCCTCTCCATGAATGGCAAGTTTCCTGTACGTGAGGGAGAGATGGAGGTAGGAGATGATCTCTGTTGGGCCAAAATAGGGAAAGGTTTTAATGGTCCAGGAGGTATTCCTAATAAAAGTGATTTCCTTCCTATTTTCAAAACTAGGAAACTAAAACGTTAAAAAGGAAATCAAATCAATTCGGAATAAAGAGTTTTTATATACTAAAATTATCAGAAAAATAAAATATAGATGATGGGCATTTTTCCACGGCAAAAATAAAAACTTCAGAAAAAATTATTTTCACAAAATTGCCTAAAAGGTTTATTTTCTTTTGCAAATAATTTTCAAATGACCCTCTAAGTTTTAGGGTTCAAACAACTTTCAAAATGCCCGTGGGTTTGAGGGTCCTGTTCGTCCGCTCTTTGGAATGTATTTCTCAGCATTTCTTGCACGAAGAAAACGAATGGAAATGCAAAAGAATTCAATGCAAATATCTCCGTTCAAATTCATTATATTTGAAGAAGTCATGTCATCTTCTCTCGTTGCTTTTAAAAGATTGAATTTGAATTCACCAGAGATGGGGAAAGTCATTTTATTCCCTCTCTTTCAAAAGTTTCGAAAAGTTCAAATTTTACACAAGTTTCAATCACTCAGCAAACAAACAAACAATCAATCTAATAATTATATTAACATTCCAAAATTTGTAATTTTGGGATGTTACAAACTACCACACATAAAATGAATCTCGTCCTCAAGATTCGAAGACGCTAGAAAGAAAGGTTAGGATTTGGGGGTCTTCTAACAAATCCAATCTCCGGCAAGGTGGGGTGCTACCACACTTAAAATGAGAGATACTGGTCCCTCAAAAATGCTTTAACGATCCTCTGTGGTTTTGGCAACTGACATCGCACAGTCTTCATATTAAATCCTTTGGTGATGCTCTCCCGTTGATATAAGCTTCTTCCATCACTGGGTCTTCTTAACTGACAGTCTCGTGGTCAATTCTAAATAACATATCGATGGTTCTCATGGTGGTCTACCATTTGTGGTTATCCTGCAGAGAGAGGGGTCTTGGTTTCATTCTCACCGTAAAATTTCCTACGTGTGACAACAAGTGCCATGTACATGGGCTTTTCTTATACCATTCTAAGGCTTAAACAAAAGCTTCAAAGAACATCGTCTCTCTATATGGGTAAGTCTCTCAGATTTACCATTCCAAATAGCAAGTTAAATGATAAGAGTAAGTCGTCATGGTGATCAATCCATTCCGCACCCAAATCATTTCTCTGTATAAGGTTTAGCGAATCTCGCATTCTAACACTCAGGCTTCCTTACAAGCGTTGCAGAATTTCTCTTGTCCACGAACGAAGTTCGGATAATCCATTGGTTCTGCAAGCTAAACGAAACATCTATCATATCTTCACAACTCTCAGGTTTTCGTATGCTCCTAAGAAAACGTTTGCTGATCCATCATAGCTTCTTCCATAAATCATATGCATTTCATAATCAATCCTTTATTACATCCTTAATTTATCCTCGAAAACTCCAATTCAAAATTACTTTATTACCAATGCTGTCATCCACATTGTTCGATATGGTCGAGCATTTCTGCCAACTTTATTCATCCGCCTCTCTTGGAGGTACTTTAGTTCCACTCGAACTTTCCCATGTGCTCCTTTATTTTGGCCAGTTCTTCTATTTCAAGTGGATCAAACTCCACTTATTCCGTCGGGAAGTTTCCCAGATACTCTTGGCTTCTCTTCGTGCAATCCTGTAAATAATGTCCTTCTTCTCCACATGAGTAGCATGCATTGGAGAAAAATCTGGCCAGACCTTGTCCATCAGGGTCTTCAATACATTCGTTCATCACCGACTCTTCTAGAATCTTCTTCTTGAGGGTTTCCTTCATTGCTTCTTTCTGCTGCTGGACAACTTGGTGTACCATGGGGTAAAGGTGACACTGAGCTGGGTAGTGGGTGGTTCCTTCACACAAGAAACAAGTCACCTCACTAGTTGTGCACTCCTCAGCTGGGTGATTCTCTTCGCAATGAGGGCATCCATCCTTGTGTTCTTCCTGGGTGTGTCCTACTTCTCGATAGATCTTGCATGCACAAGGTTTCTTCATCGGGCTTATCATAGCACTTCTGAATAAGTCGGGATCTTAACCGAGTGTTCTTGAATTCATCCCAAGTTTCTTCTCCACTAAATCCTTGTATGGCATGGTGCATTTTCCTCCAAATAGGAGCACCTTGGGTAAAGTACTGAAGAGCGTGTGCCACTTCATATTTCCTTGAAATCAAATTGCTCCCGAAGTGGTTCTCCATGTTCTGAATCCATATTTCAGCTTCCAGCTGGGTCATTGGTCCGGAGACTACAAGTCCTGCTTCATACTCCATCTGGTAGGGTTGAGGTTTTGGGGATGAGACGGGTAAGAGAGGGAGGGAGATATACACAATACAAACAATATTTTTGAGAGTAGGTTTTATTTGTGGCCGTCGGAAAACACACACCAAAGACGGTGCACAAATCATCGCATCTAACGTGGGTACATAAAAGGGGTTTGGACTACTAATGGTCATATAATTATTCGAACACTTCAGGGTCTTCGAGTTCTTCGGGTCTTGAGAGTCTTCAATGGGTGTAGCTTCAATTCTTCAAATGCATGGTGAAATCCTCTTTACTTTGAAGTAGAACTCCGTTGATTCTTCATGAGGTCAAAGGGGTAAGGGGATTGTATAACTATTTGAGGTGAGAGAGAACATTTGATGAAATCAGAAGAGATGAGAAGTAACATGTGTTGTTGAAAATAAAAAATTTGAGAGATCCTTTCCTAAGAAATTTCCAGTTTCTAGGGTCACGTCCTACAGTCAACATGTGCTCTGATACCATCTCTGTAGCGACCCGACTCAAGACGAGTCAAGCCTCTATGTTTCTGTGCCATCCCTGGATCAGTATGCTGGCACACACAGTACATCAATGTATATATCAAAGTGCAATCACATGTAAAATAGCGTAAAACAGATATATACCTTAAATATCTCAGCGGAAGCGGTCAAGGGAGTGGAGTCCCAATAAACACGAACGGCAAGTTGAGTGTAGGCCGTAACCCTGAATCGTACTCTTACTCGTCGAAGAATAATATCTGCAACATAAGACGTTGCAGCCGTGTAGGTCAGCATATTGAATATGCCGGCAAGTCACATAAGAGAGGGGTAAAGTCATAATCAACTATCTCTACATGCATATTTGGTCCGTGGAGCTAAGTTTTGCATAAAGCCAGTTTTATCCTACAACAAGAGGGGTTGAAAGCAAGATGTTACTACAAGGTTTGTTGTTAACGAGATGGTTCCGCCAACCGGTTCTCGTACCCGAGTTGTCAATAATTCCCACATCAAATATATTTAATGGTGTTGAGAAATCCAGATAACTTCAGGTCCTTTGGCTCAAGTCGTCCATGACCGTGGACACGGCTAATCAATTAGGTTTGAGTACTCTGCAGAGTTTTGCACACGTTCCCCACAAGATTTGATCGCCTCCGGGTTTGTCCTCGCACTTCAGGGTGTTTGAAGACCGGATGATCAAAACATGGTCTTTCAACGGGTCCCTCTGAATCCCTGTCGGTGCCCATCCAGTCCTACCGTTCGTCTACATCTGCTAGCACCGCCTGTCCAGAGTCGCCGCGTTGTCCAACCAAGCCAGAGCCCATAATGACTTGTGGCTGTGCAGGTAAGCCTTGGGTCTTGAAAATATCCGTCCGTCTCTTTGAGCCTCGGTGAAGCTTTCCGCAGGATGACATGGCCTCTCCAGCATCCCGGGCATCCACTGGGTTTTCCAGGGAGCCGATCAACCGTCCTTCACCCAGTGTTGCATTGCGTCCGAGGTCTTGAAAATCTTGTCTTAGTCCGGTCTTGATTATTATATCAACCTCGCATCACTCGTGGTATACACTCAACCGATAACCCGTCTACTCAAGCATAGCATTAAGAAATTGTCGTCCCGGGGCCAAGTGTCGGGGTGTTGTGTTCCTACCACATGATACTATTCTTACACGAAAGTTTCCAAGTACCTAGGCAGCATGCAAATTGGGCAAAGAAGGTGATCTACTATGCATCGAAAACATAGGTAAAATAACATGATCAAAGTGACTTGCGTGTGATGTTGACGAAGAAGAATTTCTCGAGAAAATAACTTGATAGACTATTCGTCACTCTCCGATTAAATCTATATAACAAACATATCATTCACATAAGCACTCATACTAGCAATCATTCTAGCAATCAAAACTAAAGAGAGAGTGAATAAGAATCCGAAAGAAACTTCAACTAAAACTAGGAGTCTTCTACTACATCAAACACTAAATAGTTTTTTTTGTTCTAACTGAAAATAAAACATTAAATAACAGACAACTAAGATATAAATTTAACCAAGATAAAATAAAGTATTTTACATAAAACTATTTTAGAAGTATTTTCAAATGGGAGTTGAAACAGTAGAGAAATCAATTGCAAGTTATTAGAGAACTAGAATTGATTTCATGATAACAAATAAAATAAAAATAAAAACTTGTTGAGAACCTACTGTTTAACTAACAGAAACTAAACATAAAATTTCTGAAATATAAAATAAATTAATTTAAAAACAATTATAGAAAAAGAAATAGCCATAATCCTAAAAGAACTAAAACAGAATCTGTTTTGGTAACAACCCCAAGTAAAAATATTAAAAAAAAACTGAAACTGAAACTACTGAAAGATATGATCAACAGGAAGCAGCAGCAAAAAGAATCAAATTAAAAGCTATTTTTAAACTCCCGGAATAAGAAAAATAAGCTCTAATTCAAATCTGATCTAACTCAATTTTTATAAATCCAAGCATAGACGAATTATATAACTACAGAAACTGCAATAAATTTGTGATCCAACTCAAAAAGAATCACCTAATTCGGAGTTATAGACTAATAGATATGAATTTTCTAAGATTGCAATTTTCTGAAAAAACTGCAATACGGGATTTCGTGAATCTCACCGGAGTTAGTCGCCGGAGTTGGAGAAGACGACGGGAACGTGGCTCCGGTGGCCGGCCGAGGCAGCGGAGGGGTCCAGGCGGGGGAGGAGGGCTCCGGCCGAAGGTTGGTGGTGCCGGCGGGGCGTGGGGCGACGGGAGGAGGCAGCAGGACCTCCGGCGAGTTCCTGTTGAAGATGAACTCCGGCGAGGCGGGGGCTGCGGCTAGAGGCGAGGAGAGGTATGGTTCTTGGGGAAATGGATAGAGGAGGGTGTGGGGGTTCTTATAGGGGCGACGGGAGGTGCTGGGAGGGAAAGAGCTTCGCGAATCCCGGAGGTGGGGATCTCCTCTCCATGAATGGCAAGTTTCCTGTACGTGAGGGAGAGATGGAGGTAGGAGATGATCTCTGTTGGGCCAAAATAGGGGAAGGTTTTAATGGGCCAGGAGGTATTCCTAATAAAAGTGATTTCCTTCCTATTTTCAAAACTAGGAAACTAAAACGTTAAAAAGGAAATCAAATCAATTCGGAATAAATAGTTTTTATATACTAAAATTATCAGAAAAATAAAATATAGATGATGGGCATTTTTCCATGGCAAAAATAAAAACTTCAGAAAAAATTATTTTCACAAAATTGCCTAAAAGGTTTATTTTCTTTTGCAAATAATTTTCAAATGACCCTCTAAGTTTTAGGGTTCAAACAACTTTCAAAATGCCCGTGGGTTTGACGGTCCTGTTCCTTCGCTCTTTGGAATGTATTTCTCAGCATTTGTTGCACGAAGAAAACGAATGGAAATGCAAAAGAATTCAATGCAAATATCTCCGTTCAAATTCATTATAGTTGAAGAAGTCATGTCATCTTCTCTCGTTGCTTTTAAAAGATTGAATTTGAATTCACCAGAGATGGGGAAAGTCATTTTATTCCCTCTCTTTCAAAAGTTTCGAAAAGTTTCAAATTTTATACAAGTTTCAATCACTCAGCAAACAAACAAACAATCAATCTAATAATTATATTAACATTCCAAAATTTATAATTTTGGGATGTTACAAACTACCACACTTAAAATGAATCTCGTCCTCGAGATTCGAAGACGCTAGAAAGAAAGGTTAGGATTTGGGGGTCTTCTAACAAATCCAATCTCCGGCAAGGTGGGGTGCTACCACACTTAAAATGAGAGATACTAGTCCCTCAAAAATGCTTTAACGATCCTCTGGGGTTTTGGCAACTGACATCGCACAGTATTCATATTAAATCCTTTGGTGATGCTCTCCCGTTGATATAAGCTTCTTCCGTCACTGGGTCTTCTTAACTGACAGTCTCGTGGTCAATTCTAAATAACATATCGATGGTTCTCATGGTGGTCTACCATTTGTGGTTATCCTGCAGAGAGAGGGGTCTTGGTTTCATTCTCACCGTAAAATTTCCTACGTGTGACAACAAGTGCCATGTACATGGGCTTTTCTTATACCATTCTAAGGCTTAAACAAAAGCTTCAAAGAACATCGTCTCTCTATATGGGTAAGTCTCTCAGATTTACCATTCCGAATAGCAAGTTAAATGATAAGAGTAAGTCGTCATGGTGATCAATCCATTCCGCACCCAAATCATTTCTCTGTATAAGGTTTAGCGAATCTCGCATTCTAACACTCGGGCATCCTTACAAGCGTTGCAGAATTTCTCTTGTACACGAACGAAGTTCGGATAATCCATTGGTTCTGCAAGCTGAACGAAACATCTATGATATCTTCACAACTCTGAGGTTTTCGTATGCTCCTAAGAAAACGTTTGCTGATCCATCATAGCTTCTTCCATAAATCATATGCATTTCATAATCAATCCTTTATTACATCCTTAATTTATCCTCGAAAACTCCAATTCAAAAGTACTTTATTACCAATGCTGCCATCCACATTGTTCGATATGGTCGAGCATTTCTGCCAACTTTATTCATCTGCCTCTCTTGGAGGTACTTTAGTTCCACTCGAACTTTCCGATGTGCTCCTTTATTTTGGCCAGTTCTTCTATTTCAAGTGGATCAAACTCCACTTATTCCGTTGGGAAGTTTCCCAGATACTCTTGGCTTCTCTTCGTGCAATCCTGTAAATAATGTCCTTCTTCTCCACATGAGTAGCATGCATTGGAGAAAAATCTAGCCAGACCTTGTCCATCAGGGTCTTCAATACATTCGTTCATCACCGACTCTTCTAGAATCTTCTTCTTGAGGGTTTCCTTCATTGTTTCTTTCTGCTGCTGGACAACTTGGTGTACCATGGGGTAAAGGTGACACTGAGCTGGGTAGTGGGTGGTTCCTTCACACAAGAAACAAGTCACCTCACTAGTTGTGCACTCCTCAGCTGGGTGATTCTCTTTGCAATGAGGGCATCCATCCTTGTGTTCTTCCTGGGTGTGTCCTACTTCTCCATAGATCTTGCCTGCACAAGGTTTCTTCATCGGGCTTATCATAGTACTTCTGAATAAGTCGGGATCTTAACAGAGTGTTCTTGAATTCGTCCCAAGTTTCTGCTCCACTAAATCCTTGTATGGCATGGTGCATTTTCCTCCAAATAGGAGCACCTTGGGTAAAGTACTGAAGAGCGTGTGCCACTTCATATTTCCTTGAAATCAAATTGCTCCCGAAGTGGTTCTCCATGTTCTGAATCCATATTTCAGCTTCCAGCTGGGTCATTGGTCCGGAGACTACAAGTCCTCCTTCATACTCCATCTGGTAGGGTTGAGGTTTTGGGGATGAGACAGGTAAGAGAGGGAGGGAGATACACACAATACAAACAATATTTTTGAGAATAGGTTTTATTTGTGGCCGTCGGAAAACAAACACCAAAGACGGTTCACAAATCATCGCATCTAACGTGGGTACATAAAAGGGGTTTGGACTACTAATGGTCATATAATTATTCGAACACTTCAGGGTCTTCGAGTTCTTCGGGTCTTGACAGTCTTCAATGGGTGTAGCTTCAATTCATCAAATGCATGGTGAAATCCTCTTTACTTTGAAGTAGAACTCCGTTGATTCTTCATGAGGTCAAAGGGGTAAGGGGACTGTATAACTATTTGAGGTGAGAGAGAACATTTGATGAAATCAGAAGAGATGAGAAGTAACATGTGTTGTTGAAAATAAAAATTTTGAGAGATCCTTTCCTAAGAAATTTCCAGTTTCTAGGGTCACGTCCTACAGTCAACATGTGCTCTGATACCATCTCTGTAGCGACCCGACTCAAGACGAGTCAAGCCTCTGTGTTTCTGTGCCATCCCTGGATCAGTATGCTGGCACACACAGTACATCAATGTATATATCAAAGTGCAATCACGTGTAAAATAGCGTAAAACAGATATATACCTTAAATATCTCAGCGGAAGCGGTCAGGGGAGTGGAGTCCCAATAAACACCAACGGCAAGTTGAGTGTAGGCCGTAACCCTGAATCGTACTCTTACTCATCGAAGAATAATATCTGCAACATAAGACGTTGCAGCTGTGTAGGTCAGCATATTGAATATGCCGGCAAGTCACATAAGGGAGGGGTAAAGTCATAATCAACTATCTCTACATGCATATTTGGTCCGTGGAGCTAAGTTTTGCATAAAGCCAGTTTTATCCTACAACAAGAGGGGTTGAAAGCAAAATGTTACTACAAGGTTTGCTGTTAACGAGATGGTTCCGCCAACCGGTTCTCGTACCCGAGTTGTCAATAATTCCCACATCAAATACATTTAATGGTGTTGAAAAATCCAGATAACTTCAGGTCCTTTGGCTCAAGTCGTCCATGACCGTGGACACGGCTAATCAATTAGGTTTGAGTACTCTGCAGAGTTTGGCACACGTTCCCCACAAGATTTGATCGCCTCCGGGTTTGTCCTCGCACTTCGGGGTGTTTCAAGACCGGATGATCAAAACATGGTCTTTCAACGGGTCCCTCTGAATCCCTGTCGGTGCCCATCCATTCCTACCGTTTGTCTACATCTGCTAGCACCGCCTGTCCAGAGTCGCCGCGTTGTCCAACCAAGCCAGAGCCCATAATGACTTGTGGCTGTGCAGGTAAGCCTTGGGTCTTGAAAATATCCGTCCGTCTCTTTGAGCCTGGGTGAAGCTTTCCGCAGGATGACATGGCCTCTCCAGCATCCCGGGCATCCACTGGGTTTTCCAGGGAGCCGATCAACCGTCCTTCACCCAGTGTTGCATTGCGTCCGAGGTCTTGAAAATCTTGTCTTAGTCCGGTCTTGATTATTATATCAATCTCGCATCACTCGTGGTATACACTCAACCGATAACCCGTCTACTCAAGCATAGCATTAAGAAATTGTCGTCCCGGGGCCAAGTGTCGTGGTGTTGTGTTCCTACCACATGATACTATTCATACACCAAAGTTTCCAAGTACCTAGGCAGCATGCAAATTGGGCAAAGAAGGTGATCTACTATGCATCGAAAACATAGGTAAAATAACATGATCAAAGTGACTTGCCTGTGATGTTGACGAAGAAGAATTTCTCGAGAAAATAACTTGATAGACTATTCGTCACTCTCCGATTAAATCTATATAACAAACATATCATTCACATAAGCACTCATACTAGCAATCATTCTAGCAATCAAAACTAAAGAGAGAGTGAATAAGAATCCGAAAGAAACTTCAACTAAAACTAGGAGTCTTCTACTACATCAAACACTAAATAGTTTTGTGTGTTCTGACTGAAAATAAAACATTAAATAACAGAGAACTAAGATATAAATTTAACCAAGATAAAATAAAGTATTTTACATAAACTATTTTGGAAGTATTTTCAAATGGGAGTTGAAACAGTAGAGAAATCAATTGCAAGTTATTAGAGAACTAGAATTGATTTCATGATAACAAATAAAATAAAAATAAAAACTTGTTGAGAACCTACTGTTTAACTAACAGAAACTAAACATAAAATTTCTGAAATATAAAAGAAATTAATTTAAAAACAATTATAGAAAAAGAAATAGCCATAATCCTAAAAGAACTAAGACAGAATCTGTTTCGGTAAAAACCCCAAGTAAAAATATTCAAAAAAAACTGAAACTGAAACTATTGAAAGATATGATCAACAGGAAGCAGCAGCAAAAAGAATCAAATTAAAAGCTATTTTTAAACTCCCGGAATAAGCAAAATAAGCTTTAATTCTAATCTGATCTAACTCAATTTTTATAAATCCAAACATAGACGAATTATATAACTACAGAAACTGCATAAAATTTGTGATCCAAATCAAAAAGAATCACCTAATTCGAAGTTATAGACTAATAGATATGAATTTTCTAAGATTGCAATTTTCTGAAAAAACTGCAATACGGGATTTCGTGAATCTCACCGGAGTTAGTCGCCGGAGTTGGAGTAGACGACGGGAACGTGGCTCTGGTGGCCGGCCGAGGCAGCGGAGGGGTCCAGGCGGCGGAGGAGGGCTCCGGCCGAAGGTTGGTGGTGCCGGCGGGGCGTGGGGCGACGGGAGGAGGCAGCAGGACCTCCGGCGAGTTCCTGTTGAAGATGAACTCCGGCGAGGCGGGGGCTGCGGCTAGAGGCGAGGAGAGTTATGGTTCTTGGGGAAATGGATAGAGGAGGGTGTGGGGGTTCTTATAGGGGCGACGGGAGGTGCTGGGAGGGAAAGAGCTTCGCGAATCCCAGAGGTGGGGATCTCCTCTCCATGAATGACAAGTTTCCTGTACGTGAGGGAGAGATGGAGGTAGGAGATGATCTCTGTTGGGCCAAAATAGGGAAAGGTTTTAATGGGCCAGGAGGTATTCCTAATAAAAGTGATTTCCTTCCTATTTTCAAAACTAGGAAACTAAAACGTTAAAAAGGAAATCAAATCAATTCGGAATAAAGAGTTTTTATATACTAAACTTATCAGAAAAAAAAATATAGATGATGGGCATTTTTCCACGGCAAAAATAAAAACTTCAGAAAAAATTATTTTCACAAAATTGCCTAAAAGGTTTATTTTCTTTTGCAAATAATTTTCAAATGACCCTCTAAGTTTTAGGGTTCAAACAACTTTCAAAATGCCCGTGGGTTTGAGGGTCCTGTTCCTCCGCTCTTTGGAATGTATTTCTCAGCATTTCTTGCATGAAGAAAACGAATGGAAATGCAAAAGAATTCAATGCAAATATCTCCGTTCAAATTCATTATAGTTGAAGAAGTCATGTCATCTTCTCTTGTTGCTTTTAAAAGATTGAATTTGAATTCACCAGAGACGGGGAAAGTCATTTTATTCCCTCTCTTTCAAAAGTTTCGAAAAGTTTCAAATTTTACACAAGTTTCAATCACTCAGCAAACAAACAAACAATCATTCTAATAATTATATTAACATTCCAAAATTTTTAATTTTGGGATGTTACAGGGGGTGTGATATATCTCCGTCGTATCTATAATTTTTGATTGTTCCATGCCAAGATTCTACAACTTTCATATACTTTTGGCAATTTTCATACTATTTTTGGGACTAACATATTGATCCAGTGCCCAGTGCCAGTTCCTCTTTGTCGCATGTTTTTTGTTTCGCAGAATATCCATACCAAACGAAGTCCAAACATAATAAAAACTTACTGGGATTTTTTTGGAATATTTATGATTTTTGGGAAGAAGAATCAACGCGAGGCGATGCACGGAGTGCCCACAAGCCCTATCGCCGCGGCCAAGGGGTGGGCCCGCGGCAGGCAGGCTTGTGACCACTCCTTAAGGCGGTTGGTGCCCTTCTTTCTCCGCAAGAAAGATAATATCCGGAAGAAAATCGTGTTAAAATTTCAGCCCAATCGGAGTTACGAATCTCCGGGAATTTAAGAAACGGTGAAACGCAGAATCTGGGAGCTCAGAAACAGAAGGACACACAGAGAGAGATCCAATCTCGGAGGGGCTCTCGCCCCTCCGCCGCCATGGAGACCATGGACCAGAGAGGAAACGCTTCTCCCATCTAGGGAGGAGGTCAGGGAAGAAGAAGAAGGAGGGGGCTCTCTCCCCCTCTCTACCGGCGGCGGCGGAACGCCGCCCGGGACATCATCGTGTGACCGCGATCTACACCACCAGCTCCGTCATCTTCACCAACATCTCCATCATCTTCCTCCCACTATATTCAACGGTTCACTCTCCCGCAACCCATTGTACCCTCTACTTGAACATGGTGCTTTATGCTACATATTGTTATCTAATGATGTGTTGCTATCCTATGATGTCTGAGTGGATTATCGTTGTCCTATCGGTGATTGATGAATTGCTATGATTGCTTTAATTTGCTTGTGGTTATGTTGTTGTCCTTTGGTGCCCATCATATGATCGCACGTGTGGATAACACCATAGGGTTAGTTGTATGTTGATAGGACTATGTATTGGCAGGCTAGAGTGACAGAAGCTTCTAACCTAGCATAGAAATTGATGCATATGGGACTGAAGGGGGAACAATATATCTTATTGCTATGGTTGGGTTTTACCTTAATGAACGTTAGTAGTTGCGGACGCTTGCTAATAGTTCCAATCATAAGTGCATAGAATTCCAAGTAAGGGATGACATGCTAGCATAGGCATCTCCCACATGATACTTGCTATCGATCTAGTAACGTAGTCAATTGCTTAGGGACAATTCCGCAACTCCTACCACCACTTTTCCACACTCGTTAGACACTCGTAGTTGTTTCTTTATCTCACCAGACCCTAGTTTTATTTACGTGTTCTTTACTTTCTTGCAAGCCTATCCTATCACTCCTACAAAGTACTTCTAGTTTCATACTTGTTCTAGGTAAAGCGATCGTAAAGTGTGCGCAGAGTTGTATCGGTGGTCGATAGAACTTGAGGGAATATTTGTCCTACCTTTTGCTCCTTGTCGGGTTCGACACTCTTACTTATCAAGAAAGGCTACAATTGATCCCCTATAATTGTGGGTTATCAAGACCTTTTTCTAGCGCCGTTGCCGGGGAGCAATAGCGTGGGGTGAATATCCTCGTGTGTGCTTGTTTGCTTTATCACTAAGTAGATTTATTTGCTATTCTAAGTTGTTCTCTATCTTTAGTTATGGATATGGAACACGAAATACCAAAAAAATTAGGTGTACTTGGTACTCATGGAGATGGGGAACCTCCTAAAACCCTCGAGGCTTGTTATGTGGAAAATATTTTGCACTTCTTTAATAATCCTGAGAAATCCCCATTCAATTATATAATGGGATACACGTTGGATCAACGTGAATACTTTAGGGATTATCGCTTAACTCAAAAAGGGAAACTTTTATGGGATCAAATCCATTTGTTGAAATGCTATGCTTGGAAACTATGCAAGAGATATGGTGCTACTTGTTGCTCTAGGATGAAGGCTCCACACCTTCCCTTTTCTTGTGAATTTAATGATCATAGAACCTTGGCTTCTTATGCTAATGGTATATATGATTACTATGATGTGGATCAAATAGAACTGTTTGTTGCTTTTATGGGTGCTTATGAAATTGAGGCTCTGTTTAAAAGGTGTGATGATAATGATGATGCTCCTTACCGATCTGAAAATTTCGCTATGCTTCGTTATTGTTATACTGATTATGAATATAATGCCCATATTGAATGACTTAAGGAGAAATCCTATGTTTCCCAAGAAGAGACTATTATTTTGCAGGAAACTATGGAAGAAGAAAATGCTGAAATTGTGAGCTCATTAGATGAAAAAGATGAAGAGGAGAGCGAAGAACAAAAGGAGGAAGAGCGGACTAGCTACCCGTGTCCACCTTCTAATGAGAGTAACTCTTCTACTCATACATTATTTAATTTCCCTTCGTTCTTATTGAAGGATGAATGCTATGATCCCTTGGATTCGTTTGAAATATCCCTTTTTGATGAACTTGATGCTTGCTATGCTTTTGGACATGATGCCAATATGAATGATGCTTATGAAGATGAGCTAGCTATAGTTCCTTATGTTACACATGATGATTTTGATGAATATAATATGCATGTCCTTGCTGCTCCTACATCTCCACCTCTCTATGTTTCAATACGATAAAATTGCAAGAAACTATTTATGCTATGTATTGGCCTTTACTTAATGTGCACGAATTGTTCTTTTATGACATGCCAATGCATAGGAAGAGAGTTAGACTTCATCATTGCTTGATATATGTTACCTTGTGCTCACTAATAAATTTCAAATCATTGCTAATTAAAATTGGCTTTGATATACCTTGGGATCCGGGTGGATCCACTACTTGAGCACTTTATGCCTAGCTTAATGGATTTAAAGAAAGTGCTTCCTGGGAGACAACCCGGAAGTTTTAGAGAGTCACTTATTTATTTTGAGTGCTTTTATTTAGTTTAAGAACAAAAAAAATATAGAGGGGAACTTAAAACTTTTTCAAAAAGAGAAGCGATTGAAAGGTGATGCATTGCGGAAGTGAGGGTCGACCTTGAACACTTGTGTTCATGCTCATGGAATCAATGTAGAATTTTTCATGTAAGTTCCTCACAAAAATAATTATCCCCTTGTACAATTCCATTGTATTATAAAAATAATGTGCCAAGTAAAGCCTTTACGATTAGTTTGGGTGATAGTTGTTTGATCACGCTGAGAAAAAACAGAAACTTTCTGCTCACGAAATTAATTTACATTTTTATTCTGGAAGAGATTTTGAGTTGATTCTTTTTTCTTCTGATTGATATGCAAATTTTCCAGACGTTCGTAATTTTTCAGATTTTTTGAAATATCAGAAGTATACGGAATATACAGATTGCTACAGACTGTTCTGTTTTGACAGATTCTGTTTTCTATGCATTGTTTTGTTATTTTGATGAATCTATGGGTAGTATCGGGGGGTATGAACCATGGTGAAGTTAGATTACAGTAGATATAATGCTAATATGAATTTAAAATGAGTTCACAACAGTACTTCAAGTGGTGATTTATTTTATTATACTAACGGATCTCACGAAGTTTTGTTGAGTTTTGTGTGATTGAGTTTTCATGTTTTGGGTGAGAGCACGATGGATGAAGGAATAAGGAGAGGCAAGAGCCTAAGCTTGGGGATGCCCGAGGCACTCCAAGGTAATATTCAAGGAAGACTCAACCGTCTAAGCTTTGGGATGCCCCGGAAGGCATCCCCTCTTTCGTCTACAATCTATCGGTAATTTTACTCGGAGCTATATATTAATTCGTCACATGATATGTGCAAATGCTTGGAGCGCCTTTTGTGTTTATTTTTACTTTTTCTTTTTTGCACCATGCTGGTATGAGATAGTCCTTGGTTGGCTTTATAGAATGCTTCTTGTGCTTCACTTATATCTTTTGAAGTTTGGATTTCCTCTTTCCCTACACATAGAAAACCGCCATTTGTAGAATGCGCTTTTGCTTCACTTATATTTGTTAGAGGGGGGCATATCTTTTGTAGAAAGAATTAAACTCTCATGCTTCACTTATACCTATTTAGAGAGTTAACAGGAGTTGGTCATTCACATGGTTAGTCATAAAATCCTACATAAAACTTGTGGATCACTGAATATGATATGTTTGATTCCTTGTAAAAGTTTTGCGACATGAATCTGTGATATTAGAGCCATGCTAGTGAGTAATTGTGTATTTTTAGAAATACTTGTGTTAAGGTTTGTGATTCCCGTAGCATGCACGTATGGTGAACCGTTATGTGATGAAGTTGGAGCATTATTTATTTATTGATTGTCATCATTTGTGTGGAGGTCGGGATCGCGCGATGGTTAACTCCTACCAACCTTTCCCCTAGGAGCATGCGTGTAGTACCTTGTTTCGATGACTAATAGACTTTTGCAATAAGTATGTGAGTTCTTTATGAATAATGTTGAGTCCATGGATTATACGCACTCTCACCCTTCCACCATTGCTAGCCTCTCTAGTACCGCGCAACTTTCGCCGGTGCATTACACCCACCATATAGCCTCCCTCAAAACAGCCACCATACCTACCTATTATGGCATTTTCATAGTCATTCCGAGATATATTGCCATGCAACTACCACCATTCTGTCTCATGACATGTGCCACCACTTCCATATTGCCATTGCATGATTGTAAGATAGCTAGCATGATGTTTCCATGGCTTGTCCGTTTTTTGATGTCATTGCTATGCTAGATCATTGTCACGGTACACTACCGAAGGCATTTCATATAGAGTCATCATTGCTCTAAGTATTGAGTTGTAAGTGTGATGAGCATTATTAATAGGGCATTGTCCCATGTGATGAAATAAAAGAGGCCAGCGAAGCCCATTTACAAAAAAGTGGCCAAAGATGCCCACCAAAATAAAAAAAGTATAAAAATCATATAAAAAAAGAGGCCAAAGAGCCCACAAAAAAAGAGAGAAAAGAGAGAAGGGACAATTGCTACTATCCTGTTTCCACACTTGTGCTTCCAATAGCACTATGATCTTCATGACAGAGAGTCTCCTATGTTGTCACTTCCATATACTAGTGGGAAATTTTCATTATATAACTTGGCTTGTATATTCCAATGATGGGCTTCCTCAAAATTTCCCTAGGTCTTCGTGAGCAAGCAAGTTGGGTGCACACCCACTAGTTTATTTTGTGAGCTTTCACACACTTATAAGCTCTAGTGCATCCGTTGCGTGGCAATCCCTACTCAATTGATATCTATTGATGGGCATCTCCATAGCCCGTTGATACGCCTAGTTGATGTGAGACTATCTCCTCCTTTTTTGTCTTCTCCATGACCACCATATTCTATTCCACCTATAGTGTTGTGTCCATGGCTCACGCTCATGTATTGCGTGAAATTTGAAAAGGTTTGAGAACACTAAAGTATGAAACAATTGCTTGGCTAAAACCGGGGTTGTGCATGATTTAAATACGTTGTGTGGGGAAGATGGAGCATAGTCGGACTATATGATTTTGTGGGGATAACTTTCTTTGGCCATGATATTTTGAGAATACATGATTGCTTTGTTAGTATGCTTGAATTATTATTGTCTTTATGTCAAATGATAGACTATTGCTTCGAATCACTTGTGTTTTAGTATTCATGCCATGATTAGATTATATGATCAAGATTATGCTAGGTAGCACTCCACATCAAAAAATATCTTTTTTATCATTTACCTACTCGAGGACGAGCAGGAATTAATCTTGGGGATGCTGATACGTCTCTGTCGTATCTATAATTTTTGATTGTTTCATGCCAATATTCTACAACTTTCATATACTTTTGGCAACTTTTTATACTATTTTTGGGACTAACATATTGATCCAGTGCCAGTGCGAGTTCCTGTTTGTTGCATGTTTTTTGTTTCGCAGAATTTCCGTACCAAACGAAGTCCAAACGTAATAAAAACTTACGGGGATTTTTTTGGAATATTTATGATTTTTGGGAAGAAGAATCAACATGAGGCGATGCACGGAGTGCCCCCAAGCCCTGTCGCCGAGGCCAGGGGGTGGGCCTGCGGCAGGCAGGCTTGTGGCCACTCCTTAAGGCGGTTGGTACTCTTCTTTTGCCACAAGAAAGAAATTATCCGGAAGCAAATCGTGTTAAACTTTCAGCCCAATGGGAGTTACGGATCTCCGGGATTTAAGAAATGGTGAAACGAAGAATCTAGGAGCGCAGAAACAGAAGGGCACAGAGAGAGAGATCCAATCTCGGAGGGGCTCTCGCCCCTCCGCCGCCATGGAGACCATGGACCAGAGGGGAAACGCTTCTCCCATCTAGGGAGGAAGAAGAAGGAGGGGGGCTCTCTCCCCCTCTCTCCCGGCGGGGCCGGAATGCCGCCCGGGACATCATCGTGTGACGGCGATCTACACCAACACCTCCGTCATCTTCACCAACATCTCCATCATCTTCCCTTATCTATATTCAGCAGTTCACTCTCCCGCAACCCGCTGTACCCTCTACTTGAACATGGTGCTTTATGCTACATATTATTATCCAATGATATGTTGCTATCCTATGATGTCTGAGTAGATTATCGTTGTCCTATCGGTGATTGATGAATTGCTATGATTGGTTTAATTTGCTTGTGGTTATGTTGCTGTCCTTTGGTGCCCATCATATGATCGCGCGCGTGGATCATACCATAGGGTTAGTTGTATGTTCATAGGACTATGTATTGGCAGGCTAGAGTGACAGAAGCTTCTAACCTAGCATAGAAATTGATGCATATGGGATTGAAGGGGGACCAATATATCTTATTGCTATGGTTGGGTTTTACCTTAATGAACATTAGTAGTTGCAGACGCTTTCTAATAGTTCCAATCATAAGTGCATAGAATTCCAAGTAAGGGATGATATGCTAGCAGAGGACTCTCCCACATGATACTTGCTATCGATCTAGTAACATAGTCAATTGCTTAGGGACAATTCCGCAACTCCTACCACCACTTTTCCACACTCGTTAGACACTCGTAGTTGTTTCTTTATCTAACCAGCCCCTAGTTTTATTTACGTGTCCTTTACTTTATTGCAAGCCTATCCTATCACTCCTACAAAGTAGTTTTAGTTTCATACTTGTTCTAGTTAAAGCGAACGTAAAGTGTGCGTAGAGTTGTATCGGTGGTCGATAGAACTTGAGGGAATATTTGTCCTACCTTTAGCTCCTCGTTGGGTTCGACACTCTTACTTATCGAGAAAGGCTACAATTGATCCCCTATACTTGTGGGTTATTAGGGTGTGATACGCCTCCGTCGTATCTACTTTTCCGAACTCTTTTGCCCTTGTTTTGGACTCTAATTTGCATGATTTGAATGGAACTAACCCGGACTAACGCTGTTTACAGCAGAATTGCCATGGTGTTGTTTTTGCGCAAAAATAAAAGTTCTCGGAATGACCTGAAAAATTACGGAGAATTTTTCTAGAATTAATGAAAAATACCGGCGCAAGAATCAACCGGAGGGGTGGAGCTGTGAGCCCACAAGTCCACCAGGCGCGGGACCCCCCTGGCCGCGCCTGGCAGGCTTGTGGGGCCCTCGTTGCTCCACCGCCTCCAATCTCAGCTCTACTTAGTCCGTCTCGCCGGGAAAAAAATCATGGAGAAGAGTTCATCGCGTTTTACGATACGGAGGCGCCGCCACCTGCTGTTCTTCATCTGGAGGGCAGATGTGGAGTCCGTTATGGGCTCCGGAGAGGGGAGATCGTTGCCATCGTCATCATCAACCTTCCTTCATCGCCAATTCCATGATGCTCTTCACCTTTCGTGAGTAATCTCATCGTAGGCTTGCTGGACGGTGATGGGTTGGATGAGATCTATCATGTAATCGAGTTAGTTTTGACGGGGATTGATCCCTAGTATCCACTATGTTCTGAGATTGATGTTGCTACTAGTTTGCCATGCTTAATGCTTGTCACTAGGGCCCGAGTGCCATGATTTCAGATCTGAACCTATTATGTTTTTGCCAATATATGTGTATTTTAGATCCTATTTTGCAAGTTGTAGTCACCTACTATGTGTTATGACCCGGCAACCCTGGAGTAACAATAGCTGGAACCACTCACGGAGATGACCATAGTATGAGGAGTTCATGTATTCACCAAGTGTTAATGCGTTGGTCCGGTTCTTTATTAAAAGGAGAACCTTAATATCCCGTAGTTTCCATTAGGACCCCGCTGCCATGGGAGGGATGGACAATAGATGTCATGCAAGTTCTTTTTCCTAAGCACGTATGACTACATACGGAATACATGCCTACATTAGATTGACGAACTGGAGCTAGTTACATATCTCTCCGTGTTATAACTGTTGCATGATGAATCACATGCGGCATAATCATCCATCACCGATCCAATGCCTACGAGTCTCTTACTACTGTTCCTTGCTACGTTAGTTTGCCTCTACTGCTGTCGCTGCTACTGCTGTTACTCTGCTGCTACTGCTCTCACTTTGCATCTACTGGTTACTGTTGCTACTGCTGCTATCACCCTAATTTGCTACTAATACTGTGCTGCAGATACTAAATCTTTCAGGTGTGGTTGAATTGACAACTCAAATGCTAATACTTGAGAATATTCTTTTGCTTCCCCTTGAGTTGAATCAATAAATTTGGGTTGAATACTCTACACTCGAAAACTGTTGCGATCCCCTATACTTGTGGGTTATCAAGACATTTTTCTGGCGCCATTGTCGGGGAAGCACAACTATATTCTGTGAGACACTTGGGATTTACATCTGCTGGTCACTATGAGGAATCCGATAGATCCAAGAACTAAAGTCTTGCCCTCAACTACGAGGACAGGTAAGGAACTGCCATCTAGATCTGCACTTGATTCACCTTCAGTTATGAGCAAGTTTGCGACATCACCTCCTGCTAGAAATCTTGATATGTCACCTGTGCTTAATGATGCTACTTCTGCTTCCCATGATGCTTATGATGATGCTATGCTTGATACTGCTTTGCCTGATGATGCTATGCATGATACTGCTTTGCCACTAGGTGCATTCCTTGATGCACAAATTGCTAGAGTTGCTGCTAGATGTGATGAGACTTCTGAAACTGCTGATACTATTGAAGTAGAAACTACTATTATGCCTAAATTGCCTGTTATGCATGAGCGTTATGGTATGGAGGGAGAGATAGCTAAGGATTTTCTTGTGTGTAAGGATAGCTATGATGTTCATAAATTACTGTGCAACTGGAAAGAAAAATATCTAAACGCTAGGATGAAATACGACCCCAAGTTTGCTACTTCGCCGATCTTTGTGACCGATAAAGATTATGAATTCTTTGTCGACCCTGAGTTAATCACTCTGGTCGAATCTGATCCTTTTCACGGTTATGAGTCTGAAACGGTTGTAGCCCATCTTACCAAACTGCACGATATAGCCACCCTATTCACTAGTGACGAAAAGATCCGCCACTACTATATCCTCAACTGGTTCCTTTCTCGCTAAAGGATGATGCTAAGACCTGGTTCACTTCTCTTGCTCCTGGTTGTGTGCGTAGCCCCCAGGATATGGTCTACTACTTCTCTGAAAAATATTTCCCTGTCCATAAGAAGCAAGCTGCCTTACAGGAAATATACAACTTTGCTCAAGCTGAAGAAGAGAGTCCCCCACAAACTTGGGGGAGGCTCATCCAGCTACTGAATGCTTTTCCTGATCACCCTCTTGAGAAGAATGAAATACTTGATATCTTCTATAATGGACTAACTGAGGCTTCTAGAGACCACCTAGATAGTTTTGCCGGTTGTGTTTTTAGGGAACGAACCGTAGAACAAGCTGAGATTCTATTGAATAACATCTTGTGCAATGAGAATGCTTGGACTATTCCCGAACCACCTCCTAAGCCAACTCCGAAGAAAAGAGGTATTCTATTCCTCAGTCCTGAAGATATGCAAGAAGCTAAGAAATCTATGCGAGAGAAAGTCATTAAATCTAAAGATGTCAAAAATCTACCACCTATCGAAGAGATCCATGGTCTTGATAACCCGATACAGGTAGTTGAAGTAAATTCTCTTCATAGATTCGATGAGAGTGATATTCCTTTTGATAAACCTGCTAGCCTATGCATTGATGAATTTGATAAATTCGTTGCCAAAAAACAAAGTTTTAATGATTATGTTAGCAGACAATTGGAACATAATGCTCATATGCTTAGTCATTTAAGTGCTTGTGTGGACATAAACGTCAATGATCTTAAACTTCTGAGTAAACATGCCTCTATGGTTACTACTCAAGTAGAACAAGTACTTAAGGCTCAGAATGACTTGCTCAATGAGTTGAATGACAATTCTGTCAGAGTCGTCACTAGAGACGGTAGAATGACCTAGGAACCTTTGTATCCTGAGGGTCATCCGAAGAGAATTGAACAAGATTCTCAAGGAGTTAGCACTGATGCACCTAGTCATCCTAGAAAGAAGAAGAAAGATGATAGTAATTTGCATGCTAGCAACCCTGTTGCTATTACACCTGACAGTCCAAACGATGTCTCTGTCTCTATTGCTGAAACACAATCTCATGATTGATACGTCTCAAACGTATCTACAATTTTTGATGGTTTCACGCTGTTATCTTGTCTTCTTTGGTTGTTTTATGTACCTTTTATATCTTTTTTTGGGACTAGCTTATTAATTCAGTGCCAAGTGCGAGTTCCTATTTTTTCCGTGTTTTTTTACTCTTTTCAGATCTGATTTTGGAACGGAGTCCAAAAGGAAGAAAAACCCCGAAATGATTTTTTCCCGAACGGAAGAATACCAGGGGCTTTTGGGCCAAGCCAGGTGGGTTCTAGGGAGCCCACAAGACCCCACTCCGCCACCAGGGGGGAGGCGGCGGTGGGTGGGCTTGTGGCCTCCCTGGCCGCCCCCTGACCTAGGTCTTTGGCCTATAAATTCCCAAATATTCCGCAAAAAATCAGGGGAGCCTCGAAAGTACTTTTCCGCCGCCGCAAGCTTTCATTTCCGTGAGATCTCATCTAGAGACCCTTCCTGACACCCTGCCGGAGGGGACTTTGGAGTTGGAGGGATTCTTCATCATCATCATCGTCCCTCTAATGACTCGTGAGTAGTTCACTTCATACCTACGAGTCCGTAGTTAGTAGCTAGATGGCTTCTTCTCTCTCTTGGATCTTCAATACAAAGTTCTCCATGATCTTCATGGAGATCTATCCAATGTAATCTTGTTGGGCGGTGTGTTTTTCGAGATCTGATGAATTGTGGATTTGTGATCAGATTATCTATGATATATATTTGAGTCTTTGCTAATTTCTTATATGCATGATTTGATATCCTTGTAAGTCTTTCCGAGTCTTGGGTTTTGTTTGGCCAACTAGATCTATGATTCTTGCAATGGGAGAAGTGCTTGGTTTTGGGTTCTACCATGTGGTGACCTTTCCCAGTGACAGTAGGGGCAGCAAGGCACACATCATGTAGTTGCCATCAAGGATAAAAAGATGGGGTTTTTATCATTGGTTTGAGATTATCCCTCTACATCATGTCATCTTGCTTAAGGCGTTACTCTGTTCTTATGGACTTAATACACTAGATGCATGCTGGATAGCGGTCGACGTGTGGAGTAACAGTAGTAGATGCAGAAAGTATCGGTCTACTTGTTTTGGACATGATGCATATAGAAATAATCATTGCATAGATATCGTCACGACTTTGCGCGGTTCAATCAATTGCTCGACAGTAATTTGTTCACCCACCGTCTACTTGCTTTCATGAGAGAAACCACTAGTAAACACTACGGCCCCCGGGTCTATTCACATCCATCGTTTACACCTTCGCTTTTACTCTGCTTTGTTACTTTGTTGCTTTCAGTTCTCACTTGGCAAACAATCTATAAGGGATTGGCAACCCCTTCATAGCGTTGGGAGCAAGTTTTGTGTTTGTGCAGGATCTTGAGATACTCCTCCACTTGATTGATACCTTGGTTCTCAAACTGAGGGAAGTACTTACCACCGCTACGCTACATCACCCTTTCCGCTTCGAGGGAACACCAACGCAAGGCTCCAAGGCCACGGGGGAAATCCTTTGCATACTTGCCTAGGAAGTCCCTTAAGGCGTACCCGCAGCCGAAGGATCAAGCCAAGTATTCTCCCGTCGTCGTGCCTATTTCTGGCACCATTGGAAGGTCTTTTGTTGCAGTAGCAGTGATGAACATGAGCATAATGATGATATCAATAGTGATGTTCATGAAGATGCTCAACCTAGAAATGATAAGAATGTGGAGATTGAACCAGATGATCTTGATAACCCACAGCCTAAGAATAGGAGATACGATAAGAATGACTTCGCTTCTAGGAAGCATGGTAAAGAAAGGGAGTCATGGGTTCAGGAACCCATGCCCTTTCCTCCCAAACCATCCAAGAAAAAGGATGACGAGGATTTTGAGTGATTTCTTGAAATGATCAAACCTGTCTTTCTGCAAATGCGTTTGATAGATATGCTCAAAATGTCTCCGTATACAAAGTACATGAAGGATATTGTGACTAATAAGAGGAGGATACCTGAGGTTCAGATTTCCACCATGCTTGCTAATTATACCTTCAAGGGTGGAACTCCTAAGAAACAAGGTGATCTCGGTGTGCCCACTATACCTTGCTCTATTAAAGGCAACTACGTTAGAACTGCGTTATGCGACCTTGGAGCCGGTGTTAGTGTTATGCCTCTCTCTATTTATCGTAGACTTGAACTGGACAAGTTGACACCCACTAAAATCTCTCCGCAAATGGCCGACAAATCAACTGCTTTCCCTATCGGCATTTGCGAGGATGTGCCTGTTGTGGTTGCTAACGTCTCTATCTTAACAGACTTTGTTATTCTGGATATTCCCGCGGACAATGCCATGGCGGTCATCCTCGGAAGACCCTTTTTAAACACTGCAGGGGCTGTTATAGATTGCAACAAAGGCAATGTGACTTTCCATGTCAACGGTAATGAGCATATGGTGCACTTTCCAAAGAAAGAATATCGAGTACACTGCATCAAAACTATCGAAAAAACTTCATCGATTCTTATTGGGAGCTTTGAATGCCCTATTCCTCCTGTTAAGATGAAGTATGATTTGCTGGTTGGGGAGATACACATCCCCATTGAGGTAACCTAGTGACTATTCGAAAATTCTCCGTCCTCTTTTGCGATTCGAAAAAGTTTGTCAAGGAGACTATATCAACCTCGTTGAGGGATTTCTTTCGATGACCATGAGATGGATGAATCGAGGAGTCACAAACCTCTGTTCCAAGCTTTCACCTTCAGTTGCTTAGAAGAAAAATGATAGATTTAGTTTAGTTTTCCCTGTTTTCTGCTTTTAGCGTGCCGTGGAAAAGTACCCCGAAAATAGAAGTTCCCCGAACGTCCTGAAAATCAAGTATGATTTTTTCTTGAATTTTTGGAAAATACTCGGACGAAGAGCTAGTCTGGGGACTAGACAAGTGGGCCACAAGCCGTGGAGGCGCGGGCACCCCCCTAGCCGCGCCTACCAGGCTTGTGGGGCCCACGTGCACCCCCTCCACTAATTCTAGCTCCCATCTGCTTCTCCTACCTCTAGAAAAAATCGTTTCGCAGCTCAAACCCGTGTTCTTGCTCTTCTTGATGGGATTTTCGATCTCCTTGCTCAAAGCACCATTCTCTGAACTGTTTTGGGGGAAAATGCTCCTTGGTAAGTGACTCCTCCATTGATCCAATTAGTTTTTGCTCTAGTGCCTTATACTTCGCGTATTTTTGCTGCCTTGGTGACCCTGTTCTTGAGCTTTGCATGCTAATTTTAGCTAGTCCCAAGTAGTTTTGATGCGTAATACACTACTAGGAAAAGGGCTATAGATGATATAGACAGTCATGGCGCACCAGACAAGTAGTGCACCACTACTATATAGTAGTGGCGCACCATGTGGAGGTGTGCCATTAGTGTGATGGACACTAATGGCGCACCACACACTTGGTGCGCCACTACTATATTTCTTTTTTTGCAAAACTACTAATGGCGCACCACCAGCTGGTTAGCCATTAGTAACCAGGGTTACTAATGGTGCATCTGTTGGTGGTGCGCCACTACTATAATTTTTTTTTGCAAAACTACTAATGGCGCATCTGTTGGTGGTGCGCCACTACTATAACTTTTTTTTTGCAAAACTACTAATGGCGCACCACAGAAGGTGCGCCATTAGTAACCAGGGTTACTAATGGCGCACATCTCTAGGACGCGCCATTGTTATAATTCTCAGCCCAAGCCCAAAGCCACCGATGCGGTTGACTTCCATTTTTTCCTCCAAATTCCCCACCCCGTCCCGTCCCGTCCCGCCGAACACCCCCAAACCCCAAAGCCATACCAACCCATTCCCTCGGCCGCCGCCACCGCCGTCCATGGCGCCCGCCCGTGCCGCCAAGCGCCCCAAGCTCGAGCCCTCCCCCATTTCCTCCTCCTCGTCGTCCTCCTCCTCATCGTTTTCTTCCCCGGGACGTTACAGAGGCTTCTAGAACCGACCGGCCGGCCGTGGTGCGCATCTCTGTTACTCTCGGTCTCGGGTTTCTTTCCTCCGCTGCTAACCGCTCTCTATTTTGTCACAACATTCGATGTTCTGTTGGTAGCCGCGGGCGGGCGGGCAGGCGAGATCCGGTTGCGGCGGCCATGGTGAAGGAGACCGTCTACTACGATACCCTGGGGGTCAGCGTCGACGCCTCCCCCTCCGACATCAAGAAGGCATACTATGTCCAGGTGACTCTCCAACCAGCGTATTATATCATCAATACTAGGCCCATCTCCCTGTGTTGAATCTGAATCGACGCGTTTGTATGCCTTCCAGGGCAGGTTGGTGCACCCGGACAAGAATCCTGGCAACCCCGACGCGGCGCGGAAATTCCAGGTGCGTTTTCGGCGCCTTCTCTTTGATCTTCACCCCTGCGATGTTCTGTCATTTTGTTGTGCAACAAGCGAAATTGCATGGTCATGTGAACATAATATTTTAGATGTTGTTTATGTAGTTAATCCCATGGTTCGAGTGTAGATTGGATCTAGAATTTGGGTTGGCCAAAGTTAGTTTAGATGTTGATTCTTTTGGAAGGAAGTTAGTTTAGCCAAAGTGATGAGGTATAGTTTGATCTGTTACCAATTAACATATGTTCAGAGAGAGCATATTTGGAATGCACGTTTCACTCCATGCACGCCTTGTTCAATAATAGGGTGTTCCTTGCTGAGTAGTGCGTGCATACTCATCAATTTACATGTTAAATCTATTACCTATAAGTGTCTCTATGGCGTCAAATGCCTCTTCAAATGAGTGGCCCATGCCATGTATTTTAGAAGATGGCAGGAACACAAGCAACTTTTTCTTCAGAATTTACTTGGTTTCTTAGAACTGGCTAACTCTGTAAGTTGTTCAGCAGCCACATTCTTTCTGTATTACATTGTTAAGCCCAACTTAGAGTCAGAGAAGATTTTGTTTAAGTTGCAGATTTGCTGCTCTATTTTTTAAGATAGTATTGCTTATAGATGGAATCTGGACTGTGCTGTGCAGATTAGCGTATCAGGTGTAATTATTTACATTGATAATAATATTCGTTTTAACTCTTCAAATCAGTAAAGGTATATACTGTTCTACACTTGTAAATATATTGCTGCCTCCAAACACATATGCCATATGCCTATCCATGGACAAGATCACAAGCCAGAGAACTTTCAGCAGCTGTGTCTTATTATTCACATATGGCCCACATGCTACACAACTTACACAAAGAAGGGGATAAGCTGTGTATGAACTTTCCTGCTCTGCAACTCTTGCTCTTTTGTTGTTAGTTTATGTTTCCTAAATTTTGAAGGCTGACCGTTAACCACTGGTCCATGCTGTTCATTGCTACTACATAAATGGCATTGGATCTGCACTAATGTGGTCCTTAATTCCTTACCAAAGGCATGACCATGAGAGTTCTCATTGGTGGGGTCTTTGTGCCAAATGATTCCATATGTATCCCCATCCTCAACGTATTCCCATTTTTTTAACTCGTCTATGTAAGGAAGATTGTTAGAACGGAGCAGGGAGCTTAGGAATATTGAAGTGGTAGACATCAATCCTTCCATGTTTTCCCTGTTCAACATCTGAAGCTTCTCTGGCTTCATCGTACACACGGTCTCTTACATACCAGCTCGATTGACCACCGACCTTGTGTCGAATTTCAGGCTGTAAAGCAAAAGGAGCAGATCTTGAACAACCTCAAGGACCTCAACGCCGAACAAGAAAAAGATGTCCAACGTGTCCGGCAAAGAGATAAGCTCCTCAAGAAGGTCTGTTGTATTGTTTCTCTGTGATGAATGACATCGATACAGTAATTTAATATACCATGACATTCTCATAATACTGTTTGTTGGTTCATTTTGCCATAGGCTGAGCTCATGAAGAAGAAGCTCCCATGAAAATAAGTGAATTTGTGAATCGGAGGATATGTGCTCACCTTCTTAATGCTCATATCCTCTTCCCTTTAATTTGAATGCTACTTAACCAGCTTCCATTGCCAGCAAATGAAAAAGTCTCTGGAGCATTAGACTATTATGGGTCATTTTATAGTGCTAAATTGATTTAAAGACAAACCTGACCAAGCAAAACTAAACCATCCGACTATTATGTTAAAAGGTTTTGCACTTTCGATGAGAAATGGTAGAATTTTAGCTTAGTTACTTAGCTTGATGTCTTTTTCATAGGATAGGTTTGGAGCTTGCATCTACTTTTGTCTAAGTTGGAGACTTAGCTCCACATAATTTATAATATTCATCTCACTTATTTATAAATTTAGCATATAATTCTTCTCATTCAATGATATTTAAGCCTCTTCCATATGCCAATTAATTTGGTTATCGGCTGATCCGGTTAAAGGTTTCATTTTTCATTACACTTTTTATGCTTGGAGCCCTTTATATTTTCTGCTGAAGGCATTTGAATTAACCTGATTACTGTCCCAAACTGTGCAGATGTTCCATGAATGATCAAGGTGTTGTGTTCTTCCAGAATCGTTTAGTGGTTCCTAAGAACCCACATCTAAGGCAGTTAATCCTTAAGGAGGCTCATGATTCTCCTCTCACCATTCATCCCGGTAGTACTAAGATGTATCAGGACCTACGCCAGAGGTTCTGGTGGACTAGGATGAAGAGAGAAATTGCTGAGTTTGTTGCTAACTGCGACGTTTGTCGTCGAGTTAAGGCAGAACATCAAAGGCCTGCTGGCACCCTTCAACCTTTAGCTATTATTGAATGGAAATGGGATAAAGTTAGCATGGATTTCAGTACCGGATTTCCCAAGACCAAGAAAGGAAATAATGCTATCTTTGTGGTCATTGACCGTCTTTCCAAAGTGGCTCATTTTCTTCCTGTTCGTGAGAGTATAACAGCTAGCCAGCTAGCAGAGTTATATATCTCTCGAATAGTGTCTCTTCATGGTGTTCCCCTGGAAATTAACTCGGACCGTGGAAGTATCTTTACTTCTCGCTTCTGGGAAAGTTTTCAGAATGCCATGGGAACTCACTTATCTTTTAGCACTGCTTTCCATCCTCAATCAAGTGGTCAAGTAGAAAGAGTGAATCAAATCCTAGAAGATATGCTCCGAGCTTGTGTTATTTCGTTCGGTATGAATTGGGAGAAGTGCTTTCCATTCGCCGAATTCGCTTATAACAATAGTTATCAATCAAGCTTGGGCAAAGCCCCTTTTGAAGTTCTCTATGGACGAAGATGTCGCACCCCTCTTAATTGGTCAGAAACCGGAGAGAGGCAACTCTGTGGCCCGGATATGATCCAGGATGCAGAAGAGCAGGTTCGCATTATTCGTGAAAAGTTGAAAACAGCCCAGTCTCGTCAAAAGAGCCAATATGATCGTCATCATAAGGTTGTGACCTTTGAAGTTGACGAGAAGGCTTACCTTCGGGTTACACCTTTGAAGGGTACCCATCGATTCGGTATCAAGGGCAAATTGGCTCCTCGTTACATTGGTCCTTTTCGCATTCTTGCCAAACGAGGAGAAGTTGCCTACCAGTTGGAACTTCCTCCGCATCTTTCCAAGGTTCATGATGTTTTCCACGTCTCGCAACTTAGGCGTTGCTTTTCGGATCCTATCCGTGAAGTGGACCATGAAAGGCTTGATCTACAAGATAACCTTTCTTACCGAGAATACCCCGTGCGTATTCTTGATCAAACTGAGCGTACCACTCGACGTCGAAACGTCAAGTTTCTTAAAGTTCAATGGTCAAATCATTCCGAAAAGGAGGCAACTTGGGAAAGAGAGGATCGTCTCCGACTTGAATATCCTGCGTTATTCCCGACGACTTCTAAATCTCGGGACGAGATTCTTTTGAGTGGGGGTGAGTTGTCACATCCCTAACCCTTAAGCAAGATAGCATTGTGCTCATGTCTTCTTTGCATTTGCATCTAAGAAATTTCAACAAAAACAACAAAGTGGCAAAGGAAAAACTCAAAACCCTAGCCACCGTTTCAATTAAAGGAAATCTCAAACTAGTTGAAAATCAATGAACCCAAAATGGCCTCAAGAAATGTTCAAACTTTCTGATAAATCATGAAAGTAAATGAGCATTGGAGAAAACTATTTTCTTGACACTTTAAGCATTTTAAATAAATGCAAAAGCCACTGGTTTCAAACTTTAAAATTTGAAATCAGAATCTATAAATTTCCAAAAATGTTGAAAACCTTGGAAATGGTTGGGTATATTATAACAAATATTTCAGGAGGCCTAAAATAGTTTTTACTGTTTGTTTTGGAGCTGAATTAATTAGCAAAACAATAATTAACAAAACAGAAAAGAAAAAACAGAAAAAAAATGGAAAAAAACCTTACCTGTCGCCTAAGCCTGACCCGGCCGATCCCTGGCTCGTCCCCTCCCTCGCGCCAGTAGGCAGCAGGAGGTGGCCGCCGCCCCCTCCGGCGCGGCCACGCACCTGCATGCCTGCCTGGCCGCCGCCTCGCGCTGGCAACGACGGGGATAAGCTCCCCAGAGCCTCCTCTATCCATTCCTCGCCTCGGTCCTCCTCCTCCTCCCAGATCTCCTCCTCCTCCTTGCTGCCGCCATTAGAGCCGAGCTCGAGCTCGAGCTGCCCGTGCCCCTGGCCATAGGATTCCCTCCCAGAGCACGCCATTAGCTCCACCTCGTTGCCCTGGTCATCTCTGTAGAAGCCGAAGCTTCCTCGAGCCCTGCAACGCCCGCAACGCCGTCGTCTTCCACCTCCGGCCGCCGGACCTCTCCCGTCGATTCGCTTCCTCCGGCGCATCCCCGAGCTCCTCTTTAGCGCCATCGGAACCGCCGTGAGCTCGTCGTCGTTTTCCCTCTCGCCCCACGCTCTCCCGTGCATCGTATCCTAGTTCCCCACCAAGGCCGAGAGCTTCTCGCCGCTGGCCATGTCGCTGCCGTCGCTGTGATGACCGATCCACGCGCCCGAGCTAGGATTCGAGCTCCTGGAGCCTCCAGGAGCGTGTCGAGCCCTCCAGCTGCCCTCCCCGTGCCCTAGAACCGCCCCTCATAGAAGGCCGAGCTTCGGCCGCCGCTCCGGCTCATCGCCGACGCCTATTCCGGTGACCCTAGCCTCCCCAGATGGTCCTGCCAGATCGGCCACTTCGCGAGCATGCTGTAGCTGCAAACCGCGTGCGTTTTGGTGCTGTGCAGCGCCGTCTAGGTCGCCTCCAGCGAGCCCTCCGCCGCGGGCTTGGTCGCCGGCGACCACCCTCCAGTGGGGGTCGACGTGGCAAGCTAACCCAGCAGCTTAGGGACCTAATCACTCGCTGACAAGTGGGACCTAGGCCAAGTCAAACCTCAGTTAGGGCTGGTCAGCGCGGGATTAGTCCCAGAGAGGCTGACCAGTGGGGCCCCCCTGTCAGGTTTGACCTGAACAGGTCGGCTGACCTGCTGACGTCAGCCTGATGCAATAATTAGAATTTCAAGTATAGAAATAATTCCAGTAAATTGCTAAAACTTGTAAAAATCATAGAAATTAATTTGTAACTCCAATGAAAATAATTTATATATGAAAAAGTATCAGAAAAATTCAAGGATTCTGATTATGCTATCTTCAACCATGTTTGAAAAAGTTACAGAACCCTAAAATGAGAAATAAGGAATAATTCAGTTCTTATAATTACTTTTTAAGTGGAATTTGGAAAAATATTCAAATTTCATTATGAATGCAATGATCACACACTGTCCTAGTTACAAATCAGTACCATAACATCACATCTCATGCAAGCTAACATCAAATTGATCTGAGCATCAGGTCGAATCAATTAAATCGGTAACCGTGAATACCCCGTTTGAAGTGATATCCGAATATGGTTCAAATCAATCTCAAACCCAATACATGATGATTATATTAGTTTGTCACCTTGCATTCTCATGCCATGCTCATGCATCATTTTGAGTGCATATGATTGTTACTGAATGTTGCCATTCATTTCGGTAGGCTCCGCACCCCCGGATTCCACCGAATATCCGTCTGACGGATATCGTTCCTCCTCTGAGCAACAAGGCAAGCAACCCTTTTGATCATCCCGATAAATCCCATGTTCTTGCTCCTGCACTTATTTATTGCATTAGGATCAAATGCTTCAACTACTTTTTCCACGTTAGTTGAACCCACTTCCTTTGCATGACCTAACCTTGTCACAGTAAATAGCCGAACCTTGCAACCTAGCATACCTGGTAGTTGCTTGAGCTATGATGTGCGTTATCCTGCTATGCATGTTATGCTTAGAGTTGTGTATGGTCTGTCATCTGGGAGATGAAGAGAAATGTGGAATGTGTTCGGTGAGCAAAGGTTGTGTGTTGAACTTGATTTGGTAAAGGTACCGGTGAAAGGCTCTGTAGGAGTACATGGCGGGTTGTTTCATTGGAACCGTCCTTAGGAACTGAGTTCCGTGTATGTAATCCAAGACTAGATACTACCACATGCTGGGCCCTGAAATATGACCCCGCTCGGCCTATTAATCGCTTAGTACTCGGTCCAGTAGTTGCAAGTAGTTTCTGGTGTTTATAGAAATACTGGAGGCCGTGCATGGTGCTGACCTGAGAGGTGGACCATGATGCGGTAGGCAGTGGCACGGTGTACCAAGTGACACCCGAATGGTGGGCTTGGGAACCCTGCGCACATCGTTTGAGGCCGTGGCGGAAACCTCGGCCGGACTTCCGTACGGGTTACTCTCAGATAGGCGATAAACCTGGACTAGGTACTAGTGTGGTTAACGGTCGTGGCCGACTCCCTCGCTGGGCTTCCGCTTGAAGGTTGCCGAGGTGCATGACGTGCACATGGCGATAAGTGGCGAGAGCGTGTGTGACAAAGTACACCCCTGCAGGGTTATGATCTATTCGAATAGCCGCGTCCGCGGATATGGACTACTTTGAGACATATGTTGTTCATAGATAACTTCAATGGCTACTCTTAAAATGGTCAAGATAAGCGTGAGTGTCGTGGACGGCATTTCCGTGTGGAGACGGAATTATACCACGACAGTGTATTGTTGTGGTGTTAGTGGACTCGTGTGCGAGAAATCAAGTTGTCAAAACTAATTTCAAAATGCAAGTTGTCTAGCCACGAGTCAAATGCTGGCTTCCCGCATGAAACCCCACAATACCTTTTGATACCTTGCATGAGTAGTTAGTTCTCCTAAAGTCTTGCTGCGTACCTTCATACTCATGTTTGCTTAATAAATGTTGCAGAGGTTGCTAATGACCCTAATGGAGGGTTCTTCGTAGACATCGATGACGACGAGTAGCTGGTGTCCCAGCTACGATCTGGCCCTACGTCGGCTTTGTAGTATAGTCAGGCCATGTGCCTTCTAGTTGCCCTGTCTGTACTCAGAAAGTTTAAACTCTTCCGCTGGCTTGTATTTGTATGACTGTTATTATGGGTCGTGAGACCCTTAATGTGTAATATTATGTGTGTGGCTCTTCAGAGCCTCTTAAATAAAGGTTGTATGTTTATGGTTATGTTGTGATGCCATCGATGTATCTATACATATCGGTATGCCATGCGTACGTGTGTCGTACTTGATATGTATGGGGTTCGATTACCTAGTCGTGAACTTTAGTAGCACTCCTTACAAGGAACTGCCACTATGTGATCCAACGAGCCTTGGTAGTTCGCTACTGCTCCGGACACATTGGTTGACCGACATGTGTCCTTCTTAGCTGCTGTGTCTGTCCCCTTTGGGGAAATATCACGCGATGTAATGGAGTCCTTGTAGCCTGCTACGACTTGTCTACATTCGTTGATGACCGACACCTGCTTTGTTCGGTCATGTATGCCTGTCCTTGTGCAGTACTGCCACTTTGGCTTATGACTAGACATGTCGATCCGGGTTCTTTGACATTGGATTGCTAGCGACACTATCGCATACGTGAGTCAAAAGACGCAAACGGTCCCGGCTAAGGTAAGGCTGCAGCCGTGGAGTTAACCGTGCGTGAGACCACAAAGGGATGCGATGTGTTACAGGCTGGATTCCTATGGCTTAGGATCGGGGTCCCGACAGGCGCCCTTGCCTATCCATTCTCTGATTCGGTTTGGTGTGGTGGAGATGTAAGTGTCCGATAGTCTTTAGTTTGTCAGAACAAAGGGTACGAGGTAACTACAAGATGCATTGCTTGCTGGTTTGTTAAGATATTTGACTTGATGGGAGATAAGATGAATTACTTGCTGGTTTGGTATGATATTTGGCCTGAGTGGAGATAAGATGAATTACTTGCTGGTTTATCTGAGTAACTTGGTTGCACTAATACTAAAAACACATGTTATCTGCTTCTCCATTGCTATTTCTATCTAGGGAAGATTATAGTTTGACCATGGAGTAGAAATCAAATGCTTCATATTGGAATGTTTGTTGGATAAGAAGGTACAAAAACTAAACGGTGTTCTCATGGCTTTTCTTCTTTATGTTTGGTGTTCAAGATACTTATGCCACCATGTAAAATATTTATCTAATAACTTCTCTCTTGATGTGCAGCTACATCTGAACCTCTTGATAATGCAGTAGATGAGCTTTGTAATATCTTCTAACATCTTATATGACCTAGATACTCGCTAATTTAAATTGTGTGATCATACTCAAACGCCTGAAACACGAAGCTATGTAAACTGACTTGTGTACTTATGAAGTATATCACTCGACACGTTACTTTAGGAGCAGATTTCTCATTCATCTCAGGAATAGGAAACCTCAACTTGCTTGGTTACGTGTCAATGGCCAAGCATATGTGTGTGTTAACAGTTTCAAGTTTTGACAAGTGGAACCACAGGAGCGCACATAGATGATGTGCTTATCTTGATTTGCACTTTTCTTAATAGAGATTATTTGTGTCTTTTCCGGCAATGATAAATTATTTGAAGTTAACAATCAAATGTACAAGAATGCACACGAGTTGTTAGTTATAAATGCTTTTCCATATGTTTGGGCGTCTTAAGATATTTTATCAACACAACTTTAGTTCCTTTTGTGTACACCTTACTTGCCTACTGTAAGCTCTCAATTATTTGTTTGTTGTGTTCTTGGCTTAAAACTGATGTAACTCAGTTTCTTGTATGTACCCATGAAGGTTGTCATGGGCTCCACATGCATCCTATTGTTGGACCTTAATGCGGTACCTCGGCCTCCCATAGAAGACCGGAATCTTGTGGTAGCAGGAGCAAAAGCATCTCCGATCCCTTCAGCCCTTCCTGACGAGCTGCACCTCATAGTTCACCACTAGAATCCATGCTTTGTTTTTGTCGCTCTCAGGTTGCATATCATGCCAAATTGTCTCTGGCCTTCTCGCTCGTTGTTTGCTGTCTCATTTGTATCTCGCTATGGAAGAAATATAAGAGTGTTTATATAGTACCCTGTTCTAGCATTACTGATGAATTGTATTCGAAGACTAATATGATGAATTGTATTCGGAGACTAATATGATGAACTGTGTTCACAGACTAATCTTCTATTGTATTCGATAAATCTCTTGTTTATATGTTGTGCTCTCTATATTCTGCGCAGTAATACGTTTTGTAACCTGTGCAAATATCAGAAAAATAAAATAATACATAATATTCATACTAGTGGCGCACTTCAAAAAACACACTAGTGGCGCATCGTCAACTAGTGCGGCATTAGTAAGCCAAAGCACATCGGTAAATATGGCCCTAGCAGGCATACTAATGGCGCACCATGAGCTATACTAACGGCGCACTGCCTGGTGCGCCATTAGTATACCAGATACTAATGGCGCACCATGAGCTATACTAATGGTGCACTGCCTGGCGCGCCATTAGTAATACCAGATACTAATGGCGCACCATGAGCTATACTAATGGCGCACTGCCTGGTGCACCATTAGTATACCATATACTAATGGCGCACCTGTGGTGCGCCATTAGTAAAAAAATCTAATGGCGTGATGCTAGTGGCGCACCTGTAGTGCGCCATTAGTAGCCAAAACAGGTGCGCCACTAGCAGGCCTTTTCCTAGTAGTGATATGGCCTCTAGGCACTTGTGGGAGTAGTTGCTATGAGTTCTATTGAGCCGTGTTCACTTTTCCTTTGGGTCACTGAAAATTTCAGAAAAGGAATATGTTCAGGAGAAACTATCATGGTGGTTCCTCAAGCAAGAGAGGTCCGCGTCTTGCAATTCGGGAACCCGATCCTTACCAACCAAGGAATGCACAGGTACAACCGTGTGACTGGCCTTCTGATGAATTTATGATTGAGGCAGGTTTCATAGACGAGTTTCATTCACTTGTTCACAATGTCGGAGTCGAAGAATTCATCTCCGATAAATGCGAACAGTATGTTGCTCTCACTGCCTCTGGTGTTCGTAGATTCAAATTTTCAGTAGGCCGTGATACATCTGTACTGTTTGATCTCTATGACAAATCGTATACCATGGATTTAGAGGATTTCAATAGAATTTGCAAGATACCTATCTGGGGTAGTCTCAATAATCCCCCTAAATCTTTGGTTAGAGATTTTTTTCTCTCGTAGAACTGTCGGAGAAACTAGAGATATTACACAGGCTACCATGGGGAGCATTCATTTTCCTGCCTTGCATTATTTTGCCATCTTCATAGGCAGATGCATTAATGGCAAGATTGAGCATTGTCACCTGTGCGCACCCGACCTTAGTATTCTTAAGAGCGCAGTAACGGGTGATAAAAGTTTCAACATGGGAGCTATTATAACAAAGGATGCTGAATAATAATGCTAATGAAGGGGATTTCTTTGGAGTACCCATCCGGGAAGGAGATCCCCCGCTCCATAAAGCTTTCCTTGATTGCACCGCTTTGACACGCTATCAGTTCCTTGAGAGGGATGATGAATCCCTCCTATACCGTTTGATATTTAACCGGCAGCGTGTTTTCCATATTACCCTTCCTGCTCCTGCCTTCTTTGACTTTCACGTAAAACGGAGATATTACATAACCACAGGAGAGGCAGAAGAGTATGAGAGGGTGGCAAAGGCTGATCGTCCCCGTGAGGCAGCTATTCAGGCAGTGGCTGCAGCGCTCCCGTACAACCCTCATTATGATTTTGGGTATCGCCCAGACCATCCTTGGTAGTAGACCAACTTAGGCCAAAAGCCTAAGCTTGGGGGAGTACGTGTTTCTCACCGACTTTACATTCTTGCTTATGCTTTCACGTTGTTCGTCGTTTTCACACTTTTGCACTTTATCATCCATGCTAGTTTATTTTCTTTTTCTCGTTTTCCTTCCGTGTGTCTGTCTAGTTTGAGAAAACCCAAAAGGATTTTCTTTTCTTCTTTTGCTTGTTGGAAGCTTTTCCGTGTAAATAGTTTTCTTTTTTCTTTGGGTCAAGGTAGAAGGCCATGGTTACAATGTTTAGTGGCTCTCGCATGCATACCTATTTAGCAGTTAAAGAGCCATATTATTTTTTCTTCTCCTTTGTGTTTTCCTGCAGATTCCAGCTTTAGTCCAATTCACGAGCACTCTTATTATTGTTCACATCATTCGGTCGTGCAAGTGAAAGGCAATAATGACGATATATGATGAAGTGACTGAGCCTCGCAAAGCTGGTATGAACTCGATCTATTTTGTTTTTGTAAATATGACTAGCTCATTGTTCCTAGTTCAGCTTTGTTGTGAGAGAAACATGTTTTCAATGACAACTTAGAAATCATAGTTTCGGATGCCATGCTTAATTAGCTAGGAGCTTATAATGGTTTGTCTTGGTTGCCAACATGAATTTTGAGATGACTATGATGTAGTATGATAGGATGGTATCCTCCTTTGAATGATTCAAGTGGTTTGACTTGGCGCATGTTCACGCATGTAGTTGAAACAAAATCAACATAGCCTCTATGATATTCATGTTCATGGTGATTTATGTCCTACTCATGCTTGTTTTGGGATGTAGTTGTAACATCCCAAATTTTGGAATGCAATAAAATATTAGATTGATTGTTTGTTTGTTTGAGTGATTGAAACTTGAGTGAAATTTGAAACTTTTCAAAAACTTTTGAATGAGAGGGAATAAAACGACTTTCCCATTTCCTGTGAGTTCAAATTCATCTTTTTAAAACCAGCGAGAGGAGATAGCATGACTTCTTCAACTACAAAGAATTTGAACCAAGGTGGCACTTGAATTTCCTTTCGATTTTTCCTTTGCATTTTGTTTTCTTCTTCACTCACGGAATGCCGGGAACAATACTTTGTCAAACAAGAGAAAAAGAGAGAAGAAACATGACCCTCCAAGCCCGGGGATATTCTTTGAAATATTTGAGCCATGACACCCAAGATTTATTTGAGTAATTATTTGCAAAAAGAAATAAAGCATTTAGGGGATTTTCTGAAAAAACATTTTTTGGAAGTGTTTATTTTGGCCGTGGAAAAATGTCCATCTTTTTATATTTATTTTTCTGAAAATTTTAATATATTATACCCCTATATTCCAAGGATATTATATTTCCTTTTAATCGTATCAATTCCTGTTTTAATAAAAAGGGAAAGAGATCTCTTATTTTAGGAATGTACTTGGGCCATGTTAGGAAACCAATCTGGCCCAATCCCACCTTCTTCTTCCTCCTCACGAGCTTCCTTCTCTCGCCATGGCACAAGCTTCCGAGGAAGCTTCCCTCCCCCGATTCACGGGCTACACTTCCTTCCCAAGCCTCCCACCACCCCTATAAGAACGCCCCTACTCTCCTCGTTCCATTTTCCCCATCACCTCGTCTCCTCCCTGCCCGTAGCCACCTCGTCACCATCTCCATCTCCCTGCCAAGAACAAAGCCTACAGGAGCTCCCTACCCTCACCCCACCCCTCCTGCGCCCCCCCCACTCCCTGTCGCGCCCCCCACGCCAACGCCCCCTCACCACGTCGCCCCCCTGCAGGTCACCTCCCCACCGACATCCCCCTGCCAAGATCCCGTAGAAGCCGCCAGGAGTACGCCGACACATACGCCCAGGACGCCCCTCCTCGCCTCCAGGACGCCCTGAAGCCCCTCCCCACCAGCGCCGGGACCCCCTCCGCCGTTCCCCCTCCCCGCCGGCGACCTCCCCTCGCCGGAGCAAGCCCCACCTCGCCGGCCAACCTCCCAGCCACGGCCAACCTTCCATCCATGGTGAGCTTCAAAGAAATCCCGTCACAGTTTTTTTCAAAAAAACACAAAACTTATAAATTTCATATCTATTAGTGTGTAACTCCAAATTAGGTGATTCGTTTTGCTTTTCATCACAAATTTCTTGTAGTTTCAGAAAATATATAATTTGTCTATGTTTGGAATTATAAAATTTGAATTAGAACAGATTTAGTTTAAACCTTGTTTTGCTTATTCTGGGACTTTAAACATAGATTTTAATTTAATTCTTTTTGCTAATCATCACTAGTGATATTATTTATCAGTGGTAAAAATTTCGAAATTGTTTGAGCATTTTAACTCATTATTTCAAGTGAAATAATTTATGTTTCACTTCTTTTTAGGATTTTGACTATAGCTCTCTCTTTAGTTGTTTTTAAAGTATTTTATTTTTGTTTCAAAAAGATTATGTTTTGTTTCTGTTAGTTAACAGTAGAGTTGCAACAAGTTTTTTTATTTTTATTTGTTACCAAGAAATCAATTCTAGTTCCCTAATAACTTGCAATTGATTTCTCTATTGTTTCAACTCCCGTTTGGAAATACTTTCAAATAGTTTTGTGAAAAATACTCTATTTTTATCTTGGTTAAATTTATATCTTAGTTCTCTGTTATTTAATGTTTTATTTCCAGTTAGAACAAAAAAAACTATTTAGTGTTTGATGTAGTAGAAGCCTCCTAGTTTTAGTTGAAGTTTCTTTCGGATTCTTATTCGCTCTCTCTTTTGTTTTGATTGCTAGAATGATTGCTAGTATGAGTGCGTATGTGAATGATATGTTTGTTATATAGATTTCATCGGAGAGTGACGAATAGTCTATCAAGTTATTTCTCGAGAACGATAATTCTTCTTCATCAACCTCACCAGGCAAGTCATTTGATCATGTATCACCTATGTTTTATGCATCATAGTTCTACCATCCTATACCCAATTGCATGCTGAGTAGGTACTTGGAAATTATGGTTACATATTCTAGTATCATGTGGTAGGCACCCAATGACCCCGTTACTTGGCCCGGGACGACAAATTTCATATTGCTATGCTTGAGTAGACGGGATTCTGGTTGAGTGCATATCACGAGTGATGCGAGAATAATTTAATAACCAAGACCGGTTAAGTCAATATTTTCAAGACCTCATCATGCAATGCAACTCTGGGTGAAGGACGGTCGAACGGCTCCCTGGAGAAACCAGTGGATGACCCGGGATGCATGGAGACATGCCATGAAATCTTGCGGAAAGCTTCACCCAGGCTCAAAGAGACGGACGGATAATTTCAAGACCCAAGGCTTACTTGCACAGCCACAAGTCATTATGGGCTCTGGCTTGGTTGGACAACGTGGCGACTCTGGACAGGCGGTGCTAGTAGATGTAGAAGAACGGTAGGATTGGATGGGCACCGACAGGGATTTAGAGGGACCCGTTGAAAGACCATGTTTTGATCATCCGGTCTTCAAACACCCTGAAGTGCGAGGACATACCGGAGGCGATCAAATCTTGTGGGGAACGTGTGGAAAACTCTGCAGAGTACTCAAACCTAATCGATTAGCCGTGTCCATGGTCATGGACAACTTGAGCCAAAGGAACTGAAGTTATCTGGAATTCTCAACACCATTATATATATTTTGATGTGGGTAATATTGATAACTTAGGTATGAGAACTGGTTGGCAGAACCATCTCATTAACAACCAACTACGTAGTAATATTTTGCTTTTAGCCCCTCTCTTGATGTAGGAGAAAACTTGGTTTTTCGCTAAAAACTTATAGCCCCACCTGCCATATATGCATGTAGAATAGATGCTTATTATTTCACCCCCTCTCTTTGATGACTTGCCGGCATATTCAATATGCTGACCTACACGGCTGCAACGTCTTATGTTGCAGATACTTTCTTCGACGAGTAAGTGTACGATTCAGGGTTACGGTCTACACTCAACTTGCCGTTGGTGTTTATTGGGACTCCACTCCCTCTGACTGTTTCCGCTGAGATTTTAAGGTATATATCAGTTTTACGCTATTTACATGTGGTTGCACTTTGATATATACATTGATGTACTGTGTGTGCCAGCATACCGATCGAGGGATGGCACAGATACACAGATGCTTGACTCGTTTTGAGTCGGGTCGCTACAGAAATGGTATCAGAGCACATGTTGACTGTAGGACGTGAACCTAGAAACTGGAAACTTCTTAGGATAGGATCTCTCAAAAAAATCTTATTTTCGAGAACACCTTTCAGTTCTCATCTCTTCTGATTTCATCAAATGTTCTCTCTCACCTCAAATAGTTGTACAATCCCCTTACACCTTTGACCTCATGAAGAATGAACGGAGTTCTACTTCAAAGTAAAGAGGATTTCACCACGCATTTGAAGAATTGAAGCTACACCAACATAAGACTCTCAAGACCCGAAGAACTCGAAGACCCTGAAGTGTTCGAATAATTATATGACCATTCGAAGTCCAAACCCCTTTTATATACCCACATTAGATACGATGATTTGTGAGCCGTCATTGGTGTGTGTTTTCCGACGGCCACAAATAATACCTATTCTCAAAAATATTGTTTGTATTGTGTGTATCTCCCTCCCTCCCTCTCTTACCCATCTCATCCCCAAAACCTCAACCCTACCAAATGGAGTATGAAGCTGGACTTGTAGTCTCTGGACCAATGACCCAGCTGGAGGCTGAAATATGGATTCAGAACATGGAGAACCACTTCGGGAGCAACTTGATCTCAAGGAAGTATAAAGTGGAACACGCTCTCCATTACTTTACCCAAAGTGCTGCTATCTGGTGGAAAATGCACCATGCCATACAAGGATCTAGTGGAGCAGAAACTTGGGACGAATTCAAGGAGACTCTGTTAAGATCTCGTCTCATTCAGAAGTGCTATGATAATCCGAAGGAGAAGACTTGTGCATGCAAGATCTGTGGAGAAATAGGACACACCCAGGAAGAACACAAGGATGGATGCACTCATTGTGAAGAAAATCACCCAGCTGAGGAGTGCCCAAATAGTCAGGTGACTTGTTTCCTTTGTGAAGGAACCACCCACTACCCAGCTCAGTGTCACATTTACCCCAAGGTGCAACAAGTTGTCAAGCAGCAGAAAGATGCAATGAAGGAAACCATCAGGAAGAAGATTCTAGAAGAACCTGTGATGAACGAAAATATAGAAGACCCTGATGAACAAGGTCTGACCAGATTATTCTCCAATGCGTGTTACTCAAGTGGAGAAGAAGGACATTATTCACAAGATTGCACGAACAGAAGGCAAGAGTATCTGGGAAACTTCCCGACGGAAAAAGTGGAGTTTGATCCACTTGAAATAGAAGAACTGGCCAAAATGAAGGAGTCCGAAAAGAAGAAAAAGTACCCTCGGAAGAGCCAAATCTCTGCAGATAAAGACCATGGTCATGTCAGATGTTACAAGTGTATGGAATTTGGCCACCACAAATACATGTGCTCAGGAAGGAAGCTGGAAACCCAAGGAGCAAAAGCAAACACTAAGATGCCTCGAGACTTGTCAGAACTCATTTTCTTTTGTAGCAAGGAAGCAGGAGATTTTTGCTAATGATTGTCCATGTAGGAAGAAAGCTAAAATGGAGTAGTTAAGTTTTGACCGCGGCAATTAGTGTAATCTGAAGCACTCTTGTTTTTCAAGAGACCATGGAGTTGAATTTTTGTAACAGAAGTCTCTGAGATTGCAATAACTCATGAATCAATAAAATTGTTGTGTCATGATCTCCTATGTTGAAACTGTATGCGTTGTTTTCTCTACGAGTCATTCCTCAAGGGCCCAGAAATGATCATGACCCTGACCAGTGATCATGATTACCCAAAAATCCTGAAGGACATGATGAAGCACATTCATCTTGAAGGAGATGCAGTCCACAAAGGCTACCCGTTCATGGAAAATGGAGTGGAACTTTGGTATGTGGAAGTACACCTCCACCAGGTGAAAGGAGTTTGTCCAAAGACTATGGGGCAATACCTTTTTCATTTCACGTGCACCACGAGCAACCTTCTTTGATGCTGTTCGTAAAGCTGCCATGGAAGCCATACGTCAGATTGGAGAAATACTTGAAGCGAGACTCCGTCATACCCAGGAATACCTGAGTGAAGTGCATGCGGAGATGATAGAAATGAAGCTCATGGCCACCATGAGAAGGCAAAAGATGGATGATTTCAAGGAGCACATCAGAAAGTTCCACTGGAACTAAAGTATCTCCAAGGGAGACAAATGAATAAAGTTGGCAGAAATGCTTGACCATACCGAACAATGTGGATGGCAGCATTTGTAATAAAGTACTTTTGAATTTCGTGTTTTGAGAAGAAATTAAGGATGTAATAAATATTTCAATATGAAATGAATATGATTTATGGATGAAGCAATACCTTTTATGGTAAACACACCCATGGAAAAAGAAAAGTATCCCACAGAATGGCGTGTGAACCAAAAATAAGTATGAGGATTTTTATTGTATGATGGTTACCCCAAGAGTATGATGGAGGAAACACTATAGGATTTAAGGCGTAGTGATTCCAAGTAGGCCTGCAACCCACAGACCCCGAGACTAATAAGGATCAAGTACTACCTATTTGGAGAAGGAAACTTGCAAAAAACTAAGATGGATCAGCAAACGTTTTCTTAGGAGCATACGAAAACTCGAGAGTTGTGAAGATACGATAGATGTTTTGTTCAGCTTGTAGAAACAATGGATTATCCGAACTTCGTTCGTGGACAAGATAAAATCTGCAATGCTTGTGAGGATGCCCAAGTGTTAGAATGCGAGATTTGCTAAACCTTATACAGAGAAATGATTTGGGTGCGGAATGGATTGATCACCATGACGACTTACTCTTGTCATTCTCTTGCTATTCGGAAAGGTATATCTGAGAGACTTACCCATGGAGAGAGACGACGTTCTTTGAAGCTTTTGTTTAAGCCTTAGAATGGTATGATGAAAGCCCCATGTACATGGCATTTGTTGTCACGCGTAAGAAATTTTACGGTCAGGATGAAACCAAGACCCCACTCTCTGCAGGATAACCACAAAGGGTAGACCACCATGAGAATCGTCGATAGGTTATTTAGAATTGACCATGAGGCTGTCAGTTAAGAAGACCCAGTAACGGAAGAAGCTTATATCAACAAAGGAACCCTCGATTTTGATGGAAACGTTATGAATATAACGGGAGAGCATCACCAAAGGATTTAGTATGAACACTGTGAGAAGTCAGTTGCCAAGACCCGAGAGGATCGTTAAAACATTTTGAGGGACCAGTAATCCTTATTTTGAAGTGTGGTAGCATCCCACTTTGCCGGAGGTTGGATTTGTTAGAAGACCCCCAAACCCTAACCTTTCTTTCTAGCCTCTTCGAATCTCGAGGACGAGATTCATTTTAAGTGTGGTAGGTTTGTAACATCCCAAATTTTGGAATGTTAATAAAATTATTAGATTGTTTGTTTGTTTGTTTGAGTGATTGAAACTTGAGTGAAATTTGAAAATTTTCAAAAACTTTTGAATGAGAGGGAATAAAATGACTTTCCCGTTTCCTGTGAGTTCAAATTCATCTTTTTAAAACCAGCGAGAGGAGATAGCATGACTTCTTTAACTACAAAGAATTTGAACCAAGGTGGCACTTGAATTTCCTTTCGATTTTTCCTTTGCATTTTGTTTTCTTCTTCACTCACGGAATGTCACGGAATGTCGGGAAAGGAGAAACATGACGCTCCAAACCCGGGGATATTCTTTGAAATATTTGAGCCATGACACCCAAGATTTATTTGAGTAATTATTTGCAAAAAGAAATAAAGCATTTAGGGGATTTTCTGAAAAAACATTTTTTGAAGTATTTATTTTGGCCGTGGAAAAATGTCCATCTTTTTGAATTTATTTTTATGAAAATTTTAATATATTATACCCCTATATTCCAAGGATATTCTGTTTCCTTTTAATCGTATTAATTCCAGTTTTAATAAAAAGGGAAAGAGATCTCTTATTTTAGGAATGTACTTGGGCCATGTTAGGAAACCAATCTGGCCCTATCCCACCTTCTTCTTCCTCCTCACGAGCTTCCTTCTCTGGCCATGGCAGAAGCTTCCCAGGAAGCTAGCCTCCCCCGATTCGCGGGCTACAGTTCCTTCCCGAGCCTCCCACCACCCCTATAAGAACGCCCCTCCTCTCCTCGTTCCATTTTCCCAAACACCTCGTCTCCTCCCTGCCCGTAGCCACCTCGTCACCATCTCCATCTTTCTGCCAAGAATGAAGCCTACAGGAGCTCCCTACCCTCACCCCACCCCTCGTGCACCCACCCCAATCCCTGCCACGCCCCCCACGCCAACTCCCCCTCACCACGTTTCCCCCCCTGCAGGTCACCTCCTCGCCGACATCCCCCTGCCAAGATCCCGTAGAAGCCGCCAGGAGTACGCCGACACAGACGCGCAGGACGCCCCTCCTCGCCTCTAGGATGCCCTGAAGCCCCTCCCCACCAGCACCGGGACCCCCTCCGCCTTTCCCCCTCCCCGCCGGCGACCTCCCCTCACCGGAGCAAGCCCCACTTCGCCGGCCAACCTCCCAGCCACGGCCAACCTTCCATCAATGGTGAGCTTCAAAGAAATCCCGTTGCAGTTTTTTTTTCAGAAAAAGAGAAAAATTATAAAATTCATATCTATTAGTGTGTAACTTCAAATTAGGTGATTCTTTTTTCTTAGATCAAAAATTTCTTGTAGTTTCCGAAAATATATAATTTGTCTATGTTTGGAATTATAAAATTTGAATTAGATCTGATTTAGTTTAAACCTTGTTTTTCTTATTCTGGGAGTTGAAAAATAGATTTTAATTTAATTCTTTTTGCTACTGATCACTAGTGATCCTATTTATCATTGGTAAAAATTTCAAATTTTTTTGCACATTTTAACTCAGTATTTCAAGTGAAACAATTTCTATTTCACTACTTTTTAGGATTTTGACTATAGCTCTCTCTTTAGTTGTTTTTAAAGTATTTTCTTTTTGTTTCAAAAAGATTTTGTTTTGTTTCTATTATTTAACAGTAGATTTGCAACAACTTTTTTTATTTTTATTTGTTATCAAGAAAATCAATTCTAGTTCCCAAATAACTTGCAATTGATTTCTCTACTGTTTCAACTCCCATTTGGAAATACTTTCAAATAGTTTTGTGAAAAATACTCTATTTTTATCTTGTTTAAATTTATATCTTAGTTCTCTGTTATTTAATGTTTTATTTTAAGTTAGAACAAAAAAACTATTTAGTGTTTGATCTAGTAGAAGCCTCCTAGTTTTAGTTGAAGTTTCTTTCGGATTCTTATTCGCTCTCTCTTTTGTTTTGATTGCTAGTATGAGTGCTTATGTGAAAGATATGTTTTTTATATAGGTTTCATCGGAGAGTGACGAATAGTCTATCAAGTTATTTCTCGAGAACAATAATTCTTCTTCATCAACCTCACCAGGCAAGTCATTTGATCATGTATCACCTATGTTTTATGCATCGTAGTTCTACCATCCTATACCCAATTGCATGCTGAGTACGTACTTGGAAATTATAGTTACATATTCTAGTATCATGTGGCAGGCACCCAACAACCCCGTTACTTGGCCCGAGACGACAAATTTCATATTGCTATGCTTGAGTAGACGGGATTCTGGTTGAGTGCATATCACGAGTGATGCGAGAATAATTTAATAACCAAGACCGGTTAAGTCAAGATTTTCAAGACCTCGTGATGCAATGAAACTCTAGGTGAAGGACGGTTGAACGGCTCCTTGGAGAAACCAGTGGATGACCCGGGATGCATGGAGACGTGCCATTACATCTTGCGGAAAGCTTCACCCAGGCTCAAAGAGACGGACGGATATTTTCAAGACCCAAGGCTTACCTGCACAACCACAAGTCATTATGGGCTCTAGCTTGGTTGGACAACATGGCGACTCTGGACAGGCGGTGCTAGCAGATGTAGAAGAATGGTAGGATTGGATGGGCACCGAAAGGGATTCAGAGGGACACGTTGAAAGACCATGTTTTGATCATCCGGTCTTCAAACACCCTGAAGTGCGAGGACATACCGGAGGCGATCAAATCTTGTGGGGAACGTGTGCAAAACTCTGCAGAGTACTCAAACCTAATCGATTAGTCGTGTCCACGGTCATGGACAACTTGAGCCAAAGGAAGTGAAGTTATCTGGAATTCTCAACACCATTATATATATTTTGATGTGGGTAATATTGATAACTTGGGTATGAGAACTGGTTGGCGGAACCATCTCATTAACAACCAACTACGTAGTAATATTTTGCTTTTAGCCCCTCTCTTGATGTAGGAGAAAACTAGTTTTTTCGCTAAAAACTTATAGCCCACCTGCATATATGCATGTAGAATAGATGATTATTATTTCACCCCCTCTCTTTGATGACTTGCCGGCATATTCAATATGCTGACCTACACGGCTGCAACGTCTTATGTTGCAGATACTTTCTTCGACGAGTAAGTGTATGATTCACGGTTACGGTCTACACTCAACTTGCCGTTGGTGTTTATTGGGACTCCACTCCCTCTGATGTTTCCGCTGAGATTTTAAGGTATATATCAGTTTTACACTATTTACATGTGGTTGCACTTTGATATATACATTGATGTATTGTGTGTGCCAGCATACTGATCCAGGGATGGCACAGATACACAGAGGCTTGACTCGTTTTGAGTCGGGTCGCTACATGCTTGCACTCAATGTTAGTTAATCTCAATGCACTTTGATGACTCTTGTCGCTCTCTAGTTGGTCGCTTCCCACTCTTTTGCTAGCCTTCACTTGTACTAAGCGGGAATACTGCTTGTGCATCCACTTCCATAAACGCAAAGTAGTTCCATATGAGTCCACCATACCTACCTATGTGCGGTATCTACCTGCCGTTCCAAGTAAATTTGCATGTGCCACTCTCTAAACCATCCAGAAATAATATGTTTTGCATGGCCGAACCGCTCATGTGGTGATAGGGGGCTATTAGTATCTTCCATGCTAGGCGTGTTATCCCCCATATGTGTTTATTCACTATCATTCACAAGAAAGGGGCCAGTTATTGTAATTCCCAATTCCATGCTCAAATCGAAAAGATAATTGCAAACAAAACTCCCTCAGGATTGATGTTGGTATGGACGATACCCAGGGATTCGGCTAGCCGTGGAGTGTGATTGATTGGTGGTGGGGGAGTCACAACTTTACTTTTCTGTTTGGGAACCGCCTATAGCATGTGTAGCGTGGAAGATGTTGAGAACTCTTAGTCATTGCGTTGACAATGAAAGCATGCCACCCAAAATTACTATCTCTATTTTCAAAGCTTGAGCTCTGGCACCTCTGCAAATCAATGCTTCCCTCTACGAAGGGCCGGTCTATTTATGTTCCTGTTGAGTCACCCTCCTCTTACAAAAGCACCAATTTGAGAGCACCTCTGTCATTTTTATGCTTTGCTTTTAACTGTGTTGAGTATGACTGTGACTGGATATTCTTTGCCATGAAATACAATGTTTAGTCAGCCCTTGGTCTTTGAAGGTGCTCTGCATTTATGTTTTGCGGTCTCAGAAAGAGCTAGCGAGATACCATCTGTTCGTACTTCTTCATGATTGTTTTGATTGAAGTATTGGCGTTTGACACTCATTATTATTTGCTCGCTAGTTGATTATGCCATTGATATGAGTTTACTGTGAGACCTAGATGTCATTTTCTTATGTGCTTTGCTTGTGATCTTGCTAAAATTCCGGATATGAGCTAGACATAGTTGCAACAACAAGATCAAACAGAGTTCGTCAAAGTTTTTCTTTTGTCTCTTTCAGTTTGTCAACTGAATTGCCTGAGGACAAGCAAGGCTTTAAGCTTGGGGGAGTTGATACGCCTCCGTCGTATCTACTTTTCCGAACTCTTTTGCCCTTGTTTTGGACTCTAATTTGCATGATTTGAATGGAACTAACCTGGACTAATGCTGTTTTTAGCAAAATTGCATGGTGTTGTTTTTGCGCAGAAATAAAAGTTCTCGGAATGACCTGAAAAATTACGGAGAATTTTTCTGAAATTAATGAAAAATACTGGCGCAAGAATCAACCGGAAGGGTGGAGCTGTGAGCCCACAAGCCCACCAAGCGCGCCCCCCTGGCCATGCCTGGTAGGCTTGTGGGGCCCATGTTGCTCCACCGCCTCCAATCTCAGCTCTCTTTAGTCAGTCTCGCTCGGAAAAAATCAAGGAGAAGAGTTCATCGCGTTTTACGATACGGAGGCGCCGCCACCTCCTGTTCTTCATTTGGAGGGCAGATCTGGAGTCCGTTCTGGGCTCCGGAGAGGGGAGATTGTCGCCATCATCATCATCAACCTTCCTTCATCGCCAATTACGTGATGCTCTTCACCATTCATGAGTAATCTCATCGTAGGCTTGCTGGACGGTGATGGGTTGGATGATATCTATCATGTAATCGAGTTAGTTTTGACGGGGATTGATCCCTAGTATCCAATATGTTCTGAGATTGATGTTGCCACTACTTTGCCATGCTTAATGCTTGTCACCAGGGCTCGAGTGCAATGATTTCAGATCTGAACCTATTATGTTGTTGCCAATTTATGTGTGTTTTAGATCCTATCTTGCAAGTTGTAGTCACCTACTATGTGTTATGACCCGGCAACCCCGGAGTGACAATAGCCAGAACCACTCCCGGAGATGACCATAGTATGAGGAGTTCATGTATTCACCAAGTGTTATGCGTTGGTCCGGTTGTTTATTAAAAGGAGAACCTTAATATCTCGTAGTTTCCATTAGGACCCCGCTGCCACGGGAGGGATGGACAATAGATGTCATGCAAGTTATTTTCCCTAAGCACGTATGACTACATATGGAATACATGCCTACATTGGATTGAGGAACTTGAGCTAGTTACATATCTCTCCGTGTTATAACTGTTGCATGATGAGTCACATCTGGCATAATCATCCATCACCGATCCAATGCCTACGAGTATTTTAATACTGGTCCTTGCTACGTTACTTTGCCGCTACTGCGGTCGCTGCTACTGCTGCTACTACTGCCAATTTGTTGCAACTGGTTACTGTTCTACTGCTTCTATCACCCTACTTTGCTACTGATAATTTGCTGCAGATACTAAATCTTTCAGGTGTGGTTGAATTGACAACTCAACTTCTAATACTTGAGAATCTTCTTTCACTTGAGTCGAATCAATAAATTTGGGTTGAATACTCTACCCTCGAAAACCGTTGTGATCCCCTATGCTTGTGGGTTATCAGGGTGCTGCACATCCGTGATGTTGAGGGGCCCAAGAGGATCGGAAGCATAGAGGCGAGGCTCAAAGAAATGGAGCAGCAAGTCTTCAAGTGCCAAGGGATGGTGGAACGCGGACTCAACGCCAACCACATGATGATCACGGAGTTCACCAACAAGCACAAGATCGATGCCAAGGACATCGGGGAGCACCTCTTCAAGCTCTATGACACAATCGATCATGTCCGAGCCCAGATCTACGACCTGCAGAACCAAAGGTGTGAGTATGAGTATAGATTTAAAGCTATGCGGTTCGCTGCAGATTTGTGGATTCCGGAGACTCGATCATCTTTCCATGATGGAGAACCTATGCCTTGGAAGACGGATAATCAACCCCAGACTCCAACAACTCCACTACCATCACCCCCGAAGGTAGAAATTAAACACGGGTATGGGCACTCCCCTTGGCTTGTGCCAAGCTTGGGGGAGTTTCCCCGGTATCGTATCACCATCACATCTTTTGCCTTTACCTTTATCTTAGTTATATCCTTTTTGGTAATATCTTTATCTAGTATAATAAAGTTCTTGGTATAATCTAGGCTTGAGTTTTGCTTTATGTTACCCCCAATGTAATCGAGTTCGTGAGTTATATAATAAGGAGTGTTTTAGTTAAGGGCCTTGCTTCATGCCATGATCTAAAGAAAAGAATAATAAAAGAACAAAAGCATGAAAAATCATGTGATGATTTTCGTGGGTATAAGTCTAATAGTAGATGTGTAGGGTACGAAAGGATGGGCAGAGCCTTAGCTACGGCGAGGTTGTATGAGTTCAGGCCCCTCTACGGTGGAGGTAAAATCCCTACGTCTCAGTGCTCTTGGGAGCTTAGTGTCGAGTGGAATATAGGATTACAGTAAATGCCAACCCCTGCACCAGTGGGGAAGGGCGGCTTATATAGAGTGCACTGCCCTTCATAATGGCCCGGTGGACAGGGGTGGAATAGTGGCGAATAAATGTCTACGTTACAGGTAACGTATGCCTTAAATGCTAATAATGGTGTATGAAAACGTACGACCGTTTCCCTCTTGGGAGGTTACGATGTACAAAGTGGAATTCAGTCGGTACGTTAAATACGCTCCGAATGCTCGTCACCGACTGGATGATGGGGGAGTCCTTTGTTCAGTCGGAACTGTCTAAGGGCCTTGCCCTTTATGAAGGGTAGTCCTTGGGTAGGACCTATAGGGCAGGCCTATGACCTTACCCTGGGACTATAACCCCATCATTAGTCCCCGAATGGATCGGGGTTGGAACGATGAAGTGATGCTGGAGTACGGATCCGACTGGTATGGATGTGACTTTGGCGTTGTTTGCCTCGATCCATTTTATCCTCTCAACCAGTGATCCGAGTGAATATACCAGTGAAACGAACCGTCAGGGACCGAGTGCTTCCGCGGAATCTTTCGATGTGACAGGTCAAATTGACAGCGGCGGATTTTCTGGGATCCTCAAATTTTGATTGCCGCGCGCTCAGCGGGGATGTCGACATCGCCATCGAGTAGTTTCTACCGCCTCGATTACCGCGCCTTTATCTTCTCCACTAAATCGCAGTAGCCGGTCGGGGGGATAAGATTTCGGGGCCACCTGTTAGAGACTCAGTCGGAAGCTTATTTAAGCCCCTTCGACGGGGATTTCTTGTTGCACTGCTCTTGTTCCTCGCATTCATCTCGCTCCTCCCGTAGCTCCCTGCGCCCTCCAAGCCTCCTCCTTCCTCTCCTCCTCTGCGGATATGTTGCCTTCACCATGACGAAGGGGCAGACCAGCAAACTCGAGTCGCAGAAGAAGAAGAAGAAGGGGGCGGCCCCTGCTCAGCGGCGACAGCGGGCACTACCGGCGGGTTGGATCCAGGGGTACTTCCTCCCCTCCACGGTGACGGCGGACGACTTGCTGGAGCTAGTGGAGCACGACATGGTCGCCAACAAGTTGTGGAGGCTGCCGGCGGAGGGCGAAACGGAGCCAACGCCGCAGGAGGGGGAACGCGTCCTGCTGCTCAGCCACGTGTTCAGGGGCTTCTCCTTGCCTCCCCACCCCTTCTTCCGAGGTATTATGAATCACTTCGGGGCGCAGCTCCATCATTTTCCTCCGAACACGATAGCCCATCTTGCCGCATTCGTCACCCTTTGCGAGTGCTTTATTGGATGTCCCTACCACTGGGGGCTCTTTAAGTACATCTTATCCGCTAGGTCCCAAATTGTCAAAAAGCTTAGCCAGTCGAACGATAAAACCCATCTCCTCCAGCTCTGCGGGGGCTTAGGCTTCCAAAAGAAAACTAAGAGTAGCTACCCCCCTCTCCAGTTCTCCGAGTCAGTTAGGAACTGGCAGTCGACCTGGTTCTATTGCTAGGACATCGCTTGTCCGAATGCTGCAACTGGGTTGCCACCTTTTAGCCTAGACCATCTGGCTCCTCCCAGGCAGCTTGCGCTCTCAAAGGTGGAAAAGATCCAGATCCAACCTCTGCTTGACGCGCTGATAGCTGTCGTCCGCAAGGGAGTCACCGACACGGATTTAATGGAGACTTTTCTGGGTCGGCGCATCCAGCCGGTGCAAGCCTGACACCACGCCATGTGGCACTATGCAGGGTCTGAGGATTCCACTCGGACTCATCCAGAATGCGTGACCGGGGAGGTTGTGACAGCGTTGGTCCGCGACATCACACGCGCATGCGACAACCCCCAAGGAGCCCGGCGGGTGAAGCCCTTCCGCGCCGATAATCCTCCACCAAATGAGGTGAGCACATCTTGTCGAGTGCTTTCAATCTTCATAGACTTATCGCTTTTCTTGTAGCGCCGCCTGACGTCTGACGTTGCCGACTGTGTTGTGTGCAGGAGTGGACCAACTGGTATTGTGCCGTCTAGAACGGGAATCCAGCTGAGGAAGAGGAGGGCAGCCAGGAGGGCAGCGTGGATAGTGCCGAGTACGTCTCCGACAGTGGGGAGACGGAGGAGGAGACTTAAGAGGAGGAGGGGGAGGTTGGGGAGCAGAGCTCGCGACCTCCACCATCAGAGCATTGAACTAAGCAACGTCATGAACCCGCGACTCCGTCGGCTCCTCTAGCGGCCCCGAGTGCTCCGCCAGCTCCACCCGTGGCTCCGAGTGCTCGGAGCATGAAGAGGACCAGGGACGCTGCTGCCGAGCCCATGGACCAACCATCCAAGGTGGCCAAACCAAGTGGGCCTAAGCCTCAGAAAGCTTTGCCTCGGATGAGGCTCGCTCTTCCCGTCGCCTCAGCGTAAGTGTCTTGTTCTCCCATCCTCTTTCAGTATCTGATTGAACTCATGCTTATCGGTCGAGTGGATTTTACTCAACAGAGCTGCTACCTCCGCCACCTCTCTGCCGCGCCAGGACGATGATCCCATGGATATGGAGAATGCTACCACATTCGAGCAAGGTACTTTGTCACGACTCCGAGAGTTTGTATTATTGTCTCGCGAGTGCTGTCTTTAATCTTGCCCTTTTTCTGTAATCTCATGTTGTTCAGTCGAGCTTCCTTCGGAGGTGATTCATCTGGAGGATGACGACCAAAGGGGGTCAGGGCCAGCTTTGGCGCCTGTCCTTGAGGTTGTCCCATCTGCTGCTGCTCCCACCATGGACGCGCCGCCGACCGAGACGATGGTGCCGACTGAGACGGTGCCTCTCGTGCCGGGTCCATCGACCGTTCAATATGATGCCCGACACCTCCCAGAAGACCAGGTGGGAGCCGCCAAGGAGGCCATGGTGCAGGTGGAGCTGATGGTGGGTGACGCCAAGGGAGCGTATGACTCCATCGCGTCTTTGTACAAGAAAAGCTTGGAACTCCGGGACGATATCCGAGTAAGTGCGCTGGTAAGTGTTTACTTTCCTCTTGTTACCACTGGGGGTTTAAGTGATATAATCGGGTACAGTAGGATTATTTTGCAGTGGGTTCACTCCGAGTGAACCAGTGGGTGTAGTCCTCGAGACTGTTGTCGAGTGCTTGCACTGGCAGTTGTCTTCATATGCATTTTCCGTGACCTGATCAGATCAGAGCTGATCTGCCCGAATGGTACCAGTGGGGGCACTCCGAGTGCACCCACTGGGTGTAGTCCCCGAGAGTAGTGTTACTCAGGTTGGGTAATAGTAGTCTCATAGGTTTGTCTATTTGTCATGTAGCTCAATAGGGCCGACCTGTTCGAGCTTCATGCCAGTGGGATCACTCTTAGTGAACCCACTAGGTGTAGTCCCCGAGACCGCTGTCGATTGCTTGCATCAGCAGGGGTCTGAAGAACTTTGAGCTTTGATTGTTTTCCTTGTTGAATGTGTCAGATCTTCCCTTTGCGCTTATTTGGCAGAAGACTTGAGAAATGGGATCCGCGTACAATGCTTTGAAGGCTGAAAAGATTCAGCTTGCTGCGGACTTGGAGGTGGCTGTGAATGACATGGCTGGTGTGAAGGGGGATCTTGCCGACCGAGAGAAGTCTTTGGAGGAGTCCCGGGAGACCAACAAGGCATTGGTAGCCGAAATTGAAAAATTGAAGAGTCAAAGAACCGAACGGATGGCTCAGCTGAAGTTGATGAACAATCGGTGCATGGCGCAGGAGAAGTAAGTCAGCGACTGGGCAAGGAAGATGGTTGCACTGCTCGGTGGTAAGCTCTTTACCGAGTGCTTCTCGACTTTGGAGTTCATTCTGCGCTTACTTTCTACTTGTCTGTTCTTTGCGGATTTTTGCCTGGACGCTGAGGCTGAAGCAGCCGACATTGAACGGTCGGTTGTTCCGAACGTTCCACTCGGCGACAAAGCCAACCAGGACTTGCTCCGAGCGCATATTTGCCTTGGCAGAGTGGGACCTTTCATTGGCCGCCTCAGGGAAGTCATCGGCCGGATCGACAAGGAGCTGTGGCCCGAAGACGATTCCCGACGAGAAATAGAAGGGTTGATGACTCGGCTGGAGGGCATCCCGAGCAGAGTGCAGGCATGGAAGAAGCCTTCCGCTCGTTGTGGTGCGGACGTGGCGCTATCTCTTGTCCGAGTGCATTGCAAGGAAGCTCGTGAAGAAAAGCTAAAGTCGTTGCAGGTCGCCAACACCAAGAAGCTTCGATTCGAAGATTTTATAGAGACCTTCCTCGATACAGCCACTCGCATCGCAGACGGGATCGACCTTGACACCTTTGTGGAGCCTTCCACTCCCGGTGACGCTTGAGAAACTTTACCTCACGCTTGAAAAACTTTACCTCGGTATGCCGAGTGGTATCTGTATCAAACTTTGGCCACTGCTGTTGGCCGTCACATTCGTTGTTCGGTGTGGATAAGCTTGATCCACACCGAGCCGACTGATCGTAGATCCAACTTTGAATTCGAATCGAATATTTTGCTCTTCTTTCGCCAAGTTTTTTTTGACACGATTTTGGCTCGTGGTTTTTGTTTGGTGTTTCTTGGTGAAGCCAATGGCAAACATGCGGAGCATGTAGTTGTCAGTTGTCTTCACATCCACATGAGCCTCAATGAGGGTCTGCCAAGTCTCTGAGGGCGCACTCGGAGCGAGCTTTTACATAGGTGATTCTGGGTCACAGCTAAGTCTCCGAGTGCGACTTTTAGTGCACACTTGGAATGATTTTGTACTTAGGAGATTCTGGATCGCAGCTAAGTCCCCGAGTGCAGCTGTAGGCCAGCACTCGGAGCAAGTGGTAACTCAGGTAGTTGTCAGTTGTCTTCACATCCACATGAGCCTCAATGAGGGTTTGCTAAGCCTCCGAGTGGATCTCGAGGATACACTCGAAGGAAGATTTTTACTTAGGCGATTCTGGATCGCAGCTAAGTCCCCGAGTGTGGCTTTCAGCGTGCACTTGGAGAGAGTCTGTACTTAGGCAATTCTGGATCGCAGCTAAGTCCCCGAGTGCGACTGTAAGCTCGCACTCGAAGCGAGTTATTGCTCATGTAGTTGTCAGTTGTCTTCACATCCACATGAGCCTCAATGAGGATCTCCTAAGCCTCCGAGTGGATCTCGAGAATACACTCGGAGGAAGCTTTTTACTTAGGCGATTCTGGATCGCAGCAAAGTCCCCGAGTGCGGCTTTTAGTGCGTACTCGGAGCGAGTTTGTACTTAGGCGATTTTGGGTCGCAGCTAAGTCTCTGAGTGCGACTTTTAGTGCACACTCGGAGCGAGTTTGTACTTAGGCAATTCTGTGTCGCAGCTAAGTCCCCGAGTGCGGCTTTTAGTGCACATTCGGAGAGAGAGTTTTTACTTAGGCGACTCTGGGTCGCAGCTAAGTCCAAGAGTGCGGCTTTTAGCGCGCACTCGGAGCGAGTTTGTACTTAGGCGATTCTGGGTTGCAGCTAAGTCCCCGAGTGCGGCTTTTAGTGCACACTCGGAGCGAGTTTGTACTTAGGCGATTATGGGTCGCAGCTAACTCCCCGAGTGCGGCTTTTAGTGTGCACTCGTAGCGAGTTTGTACTTAGGCGATTCAGGGTCGCAGCTAAGTCCCCGAGTGCGGCTTTTAGTGCACACTCGGAGAGAGAGTTTTTACTTAGGCGACTCTGGGTCGTAGCTAAGTCCCTGAGTGCGCCTTTTAGTGCACACTCGGAGAGAGTTTTTTACTTAGGCGACTCTGGGTCGCAGCTAAGTCCCCGAGTGCGACTTTTAGTGCACACTCGGAGAGAGTTTTTTACTTAGGCGACTCTAGGTCGCAACTAAGTCCCCAGTGCGACTTTTAGTGCACACTCGGAGAGATTTTTTTACTTAGGCGACTCTGGGTCGCAGCTAAGTCCCCGAGTGCGACTTTTAGTGCACACTCAGAGAGAGTTTTTTAGACCGGAGTCTGCAAACGCGGAAGAATTTTGAACCTGCAAGAAATCAATCTGCTTTGTATTACTTCAATGATACTTGTTCTTTACATTGCCCCCGTCGGCGGTCATGTGTAGAAGCGCTTCAGGAGATATCCATTCCATGCTCGCGGCTCGTCCGTTTCCCTGTCGAGGTTGTAGAGTCGATATGCTCTGTTGTTCAGCACCTTAGAGATGATGAAGGGTCCTTCCCATGCGGGAGCCAAGTTGTGAGGTCTCTGCTGATCCACTCGGAGCACCAGGTCGCCTGCTTGGAATGTGCGACTCCTGACGTGCCGCGCGAGAAAATGCCGCAGGTCTTGTTGGTGAATTGTTGAGCGAGTCAGTGCCATCTCGCGCTCTTCTTCCAGGAGATCCACTCCGTCTTGCCTGGCTTGCTCTGCTTCGGCATCGGAGAAGAGTTCGACTCGTGGAGAGTTGTGAAGCAAGTCACTCGGAAGGACTGCCTCTGCTCCATAAACGAGGAAGAACGGGGATCGCCCTGTAAATCTATTTGGAGTTGTGCGGACGCCCCACAACACCGAAGGCAGCTCGGTGACCCATGCGCCGGCGGCATGTCCAACTTCTCGCAGGAGTCAAGGCTTCAACCCTTGAAAAATAAGTCCATTCGCCCGCTCTGCTTGCCCGTTTATTTGGGGGTGCGCCACAGATGCAAAATCCACTCGGATACCTTGGCCCGTGCAAAAACCTTTGAATCTGTCCGAGTCAAAGTTTGTGCCATTGTCGGTGATTATGCTGTGCGGAACCCCAAATCTGGCGATGATGTCTCTGACAAATTTGATGGCCGTAAGGGCGTCAAGCTTCTTGATGGGCTTGGCTTCAATCCACTTGGTGAACTTGTCGACTGCTACCAGCAGATCAGTGAATCCCCCTTGGCCTGTTCTGAACTGACAGCCTTCGCATCGGTTGACCATATCTTTTGCCATTTCATTCGCCTGCAACCAGAAGAAACCAGCTCTGAATGCTTTGGCGACGATTGCTCTTGAGGAGGCATGATGGATGCAGGTTCCCGAGTGATTTTCTTCCAAGATTAACTGTCCCTCCTCAGGGGAGATGCACCGCTGAAGGACGCCTGAAAGACTTTCCTTGTACAACTGGCCATCGATGACGGTGAAGGACTTCAACCTGCGGACGATCTGCCTAGCTTGGACTTCTTCTTCTCGCAACTCTTGCCTCAGGATGTACGCAATGAATGGCACAGTCCATTCGGGGATGAGAGCAAGAATCTCCAGGATCAAATCAACCACAGCAGGGACCTCGACTTCAGTCGGATCTGTTGAGTTCTTCGGTTGTACTGGTTCCTCTATAAAAGGATCTTCTTTTACTGAGGGGAGGTGTAGGTGCTCGAGGCAGACATCACTCGGGACTGGTCTCTGAGTGGATCCAAGTTTTGCCAATTCATCAGTTGCTTGGTTTTTCAGTCGCGGAACATGGTGAAGTTCAAGACCTTCAAACTTCTTCTCGAGCTTCCTTACTGTGTTGCAGTATGCAGTCATGGTGGGGTTCCTTACATCCCACTCCTTCATCACTTGATTAACCACCAAATCCGAATCGCCATAGACCATCAGGCGACGGACGCCGAGTGTGACGGCCATACGCAATCCGTAAAGGAGAGCTTCGTACTCTGCCTCGTTGTTGGAAGAATCAAAATGTATCTGCAACACATACTTGAGTTTATCACCTTTTGGCGATATGATCACTACGCCAGCGCCGGAGCCATTCAACATCTTGGACCCATCGAAGAACATGGTCCAATGAGCCGAGTAGATGTGAGTCGGTTGCTGTTGTTCTACCCATTCTCCTATGAAGTCAGCCACAACTTGAGACTTCATAGCCTTCTTGGCTTCGAACTTGATGTCGCAGTATAACATCTCCATTGCCCACTTCGCCACTCGGCCTGATGCATCCCGATTGTGGAGGATTTCCGACAACGGATCATCAAAAATGACAGACACCGAGTGGTCTTGGAAATAATGAGCCACCTTCTTTGCATTCATGTAGATCTCGTAAATAAGCTTTTGATAATGGGGATACCTCTGCTTGGAAGGAGTCAGGACTTCGGAGACATAATATACTAGCTGCTGAACCTTATATGCTTTGCCTTCTTCTTCGCGGTCAACTGTGAGAACAGTGCTGACGACATGATTTGTAGCCGCTGGGTGGAAAGCAGGGCTTTGAGGTCGTCGAATGCAATTTGGGCTTCGTCTGTCCACTCGAAAGTATCTGACTTCTTCATGAGTCGGTACAGAGGTAACGCCTTCTCGCCGAGTCAAGCGATAAACCTGCTCAAAGCCGCTAGGCAACCTGTGAGCCTTTGAACATCATGTATTCTGACCGACCGCTCCATTCAGACGATGGTCCCGATCTTTTCGGGGTTGACATCGATCCCTCGTTCGGAAACGAAACGAAGAAACCGAGTAACTTCCCGCAGGGAACACCGAATGAACACTTGGTAGGGTTGAGCTTGATATCGTACCTACGAAGGTTGGCGAATGTTTCCGGCACCTGCGGACTGACTATGATATCATCCATATATGCCTCCACATTTCGACCGATCTGGTCAAGGAGGCATTTTTGGATCATGCGCATAAAAGTTGCTCCTGCATTCTTCAAACCGAATGGCATAGTGATGTAGCACAAGCACCCGAATGGGGTGATGAAGACTGTTTTTAATTCATCGGGACCATACAGACGGATCTGATGATAGCCCGAGTAGGCATCAAGGAATGATAAACGCTCGCAACCCGCAGTCGAATCAACAATTTGATCAACGCGGGGGAGCGGGAAATGATCTTTCGGGAAGACCTTATTGAGATGCTTGAAGTTGATGCGCATACGGAGAGACTTGTCCTTCTTGGGCACCATGACAACATTGGCGAGCCACTCGGAGTGGTGTACCTCGCGAATGAAGTTGGCTGCCAAAAGTTTAGCCACCTCCTCTCCGATTGCCTTCCTCTTGTGCGCGGCGGACCGACGCAGGCGTTCTCGGACGGGCCGAGCGGCAGGATCCACATGCAGTCGGTGCTCAGCCAACTCCCTGGGTACACCTGGCATGTCAGCGGGCTTCCATGCGAAAATGTCCGAGTTCTCACGGAGGAATTGGATGAGCTCGGCTTCCTATTTTGGATCAAGGGTGGTGGAGATGTTCGTCGGGGCGGCGGTGTCGTCCGTCGGGTGGATGCTGACTTTCTTCGTGTCTCCCGCCGACTGGAATGCGGACTCCGAAGCTGGTTTCTTCGAACACATCAAGTCAGCGGGGTCGGCTGTCTTCTTGTACTCATCCAGCTCGAGGATAGCCATCTGCTGATCGGCAATCCTCGACCCCTATTGTAGACACTCCTCGGCCCGCTGCCGATTGCATGTGACCGTGATCACACCTTTGGGACCCGGCATCTTCGGCTTCAGATAAACGTAACATGGACGGGCCATGAAACGCGCATACGCCGGACGGCCCAGAATCGCATGGTATGGACTCTAGAAGTCCACCACCTCGAATGTCAGCTTTTCCTTGCGGAAGTTCTTGTCGGAGCCGAAAACGACGTCCAACGCGATCTGGCCGAGTGACTTGGCCTTTCGTCCAGGGATGACTCGGTGGAACTGCATGCTGCTCTCGCTAAGTTTGCACATCGGAATGCCCATCCCCTTGAGTGTCGGCGTACATGATGTTCAAGCCGCTGCCGCCGTCCATGAGTACTTTGCGCAGTCGGACTCCTTCCACCACCGAGTCGACGACCAGAGCCTACCTCCCTGGGGTGGGCACGTGTGCTGGGTGGTCCGACTGATCAAAGGTGATCGCAGTATGAGACCATTTGAGGAACGTGGGGTTAGTTGGGGTTGCCATGTTCACCTCCCTGTTCACCAGCTTCAGTCGACTCTTGCTTTCCACGTCAGCAAAAATCATCAATGTTGCATGGACTTGGGGAACGGATCCTCCTTGTCCTCATCATCCTGTTTGTTGTCCTTTTCACTCGGCTGCCCTTCGCCGAACCCTTGGATCAGGAGGCGACATTGCTGAGTGGTGTGCTTCGGGAATATGGCGTTGCCTTCTTCGTCCATCGTCGTGTGGATTGGACACGGCTGATCCAGGATGGAGTTTCCGAATTGTTTCTTCTTGGGGGTGTACTGAGCTTTCCCCTTGCCCTTGAACTTGGCATTTGTAACGGCTGCTGCCTCTGCCTGCGGAGTAGATGGAGCTTTCTGCTTTTGCTTCCGATTGCTATTCCCATCTCCGTCGGCGACTGCCTTATGCTTGCCACTACGTATGCAGTCCTCTTCTTCGCCATTTGCATAGCGTGCGGCTATCTCCATCATCTTTCTCATGGAGATGTCGCCTATCCGACCAAACTTCAAGTACAGATCTCTGTACCGCACGCCTGCCTTGAAGGCGCAGACTGCTTGGTGCTCTGTGATGTTCTCCACTGTGTGGTAGAGGGTCGTCCAGCGCTGGATGAAATCGCGCAGGGGCTCATTCTGCTTCTGGACGCAGTGCTGGAGCTCCACGAGACCAGCAGGGCATTTGCACGTGCCCTCGAAGGTGTTGATGAAGACTCGGGACAGATCTGCCCAGCTTTAGATGCTTGATGGAGCCAACTGGTTCAGCCACGCTCGTGCCGAGCCGTCGAGCATCAGGGGGAGATGTTTCATGGCGACCTGGTCATCTCCACCACCGATCTGGACCGCCACTCGGTAGTCGTCCAGCCATGTTTCTGGCTTGGACTCTCCTGTGAACTTGCTGATTCCCGTCGCCAATCGGAAGTTGGGAGGGATGTCAGCTGAACAGATGGCCCGACTGAAGCACTCGGGGCCAGAGACGATGGTCCTGCTTTCACTCAGACGGTCTCTATTGTGACCATCACGGTGGGCTCGACTCCTGTCGACCTTCCTCTGGGCGATGTACCCTCTTGCGTCGGGCCTTGGATCATACGTGTCACCGACTGAACGCCGATCATCGTGATGTCGGGGCCCGTAAGGCCCACCCCGCGGAGGAGTGCGTGAACGGTGACAATCTTCGGGAGTCATGGAAAGGCTGCCCCCTCTGCGTCGCTGATGAGAGTCGGGGCTGAAAACCGACCAATGCATGTTCGCGTGAACATAACTGTTGTGGATCCTGTTTTGCGACTGGGAGACCGCCGAATTCTGCTACTGCGCCGTATGCAACAGGGTGCGGATCTGCTCGATCCCTCTACCAGCCTCTGAATCAGTCGGTTGGAGGGAATCGGCTATCTTGGCAGCGGCAGCCAGGTTGAGGACGGGTGTGAGGAACACCTCGACGTTGCTCTGACGAGTGCGTCGACTGGCAGAACGGTGGTGTTGACGATGAGCGCCGGATCATTCGTCGACCTCATGCTCGTTTCGACCAGTTCGGCGGGGACTTTCATGAGAATCGGCCATGAGAACTTCGGCTGCAGGCCAGCGACCCAAGTACTCGGAAGGCAACTCAGTCGGAACTGAATCCAAGCACTGGGACGGCGGCGCGACCACAACCGACTCGAGGACCGCCACTTGAGAGGATGCGTTCTGTCGCGCCTGGGCGTGTCGCACCAAATGCTGGAGCCGCGGACGGCGGGGCCGCTTGTTGCGGCACGTGGTGGGGTCGAAGATCGACACCGGGGTCGATTGCTGGAGAGGAAGGACGCCGCGGGCACCGGCACGAAAGTGCGTAGCCCCGCGACTAGGGAGCGCCTCGACGTCGAGAGGCGCATCCCGAAGCCATGCCGAATCGTCGACGATGAAGGAGAGTGCACCGAAGAGGATCTCATGACCCATGCACAAATCTCCGTTGGACGACATGATGAAAGGATGAAGTTGCAAACTCGCCGGAAGTCGCTTAGACGCCTGCCCCACGGTGGGCGCCAACTGTCGTGGGTATAAGTCTGACAGCTGATGTGTAGGGTACGAAAGGATGGGCAGAGCCTTAGCTACGGCGAGGTTGTATGAGTTCAGGCCCCTCTACGGTGGAGGTAAAAGCCCTACGTCTCAGTGCTCTTGGGAGCTTAGTGTCGAGTGTAATATAGGATTACAGTAAATGCCAACCCCTGCACCAGTGGGGAAGGGCGGCTTATATAGAGTGCGCTGCCCTTCATAATGGCCCGATGGACAGGGGTGGAATAGTGGCGAATAAATGTCTATGCTACAGGTAACGTATGCCTTAAATGCTAATAATGGTGTATGAAAACGTACGACCGTAGCCCTCCTTGGCGGTTACGATGTACAGAGTGGAATTCAGTCGGTACGTTAAATACGCTCCGAATGCTCGTCACCGACTGGATGATGGGGGAGTCCTTAGTTCAGTCGGAAATGTCTAAGGGCCTTGTCCTTTATGAAGGGTAGTCCTTGGGTAGGACCTATAGGGCAGGCCTATGACCCTACCCTGGGACTATAACCCCATCAATGATCTTATGGGAAGTGATGGCTTCACATATAAAAGGAATGTTGATTGAAACTTGTTGTGGGTGGACAAACGAAGACCTCGGTCATTGTTGCAATTAATAGGAAGTAATAAAGAAAGAGAGGTTCACATATAAATATATCATCTTTGACACCGTCTATGATTGTGAACACTCATTAAACTATTACATGCTAAGAAGTCGATGTTGGACAAGGAAGACAACATAGTGAATTATGTTTGCTTGGTTCCGAACAATGTTATATGACTATAGATCCCTTAGCATGTGACGCTTGCTTCCACCTCATATCAGCTAAAACTTCCGCACTAACTAGAGATACTACTTGTGCATCCATAAACCCTCAACCCAGTTTTGCCATGAGATTCCACGATACCTACCTATGGATTGAATAAGATCCCTCAAGTAAGTTGTCATCGGTGCAAGCAATAAAAAAATTGCTCCCTAAATATGTATGATCTATTAGTGTGTGGAAATAAGCTTTGCACGAACCTGTGATGAGGAAGACATAAAAGCGACAGACTGCATAATAAAGTTCTTTATCACAGGAGGCAATATAAAGTGACATTCCTTCACACTAAGAGATCACACATCCAAACCTCAAAAGTGCATGACAACCTCTGCTTCCCTCTGCGAAGGGCCTATCTTGTACCTTTATTTTTTATCTTTAAAAGAGTCATGGTGATCGACACCAATTCCTTATTTCGCCATTATCTTGGCTAGCGTCATGTGCTAGGGAAAGATCTATACTCATATATCAACTTGGATGTAAGTAATCATGAATTATTATTGTTGACATTACCCTTGAGGTAAATAGTTGGGAGGCGAAACTATAAGCCCCTATCTTTCTCTGTGTCCAACTGAAACTTTGATCTCATGAGTACCGCGTGAGTTTTAGCAATTGTAGAAGACTAAAAGATGACTATTTCCGCGTATGTGGATTTGCTTTACAAGCTCTCATAAGACTATTTCCGATGTTATGATAAATTGCAACTGCCCAATGACTAAAGACTATTGGTTGTTAATTCTCAATAAGGTTCTTCATCCATACTTTACATTGTGAAGGAGTTGTCACTTTACCATAAGAGATTATATGACGATATTGTTGTTCTAAATATGATTATGATGCCTGCATGTCCATATTTTATTTTATCGACACCTCTATCTCTAAACATGTGGGCACATTTATTGATCTCGGCTTCCGCGTGAGGACAAGTGAGGTCTAATCTTTGGGGAGTTGATACGTCCATTTTGCATCATGCTTTTATATTGATATTTATCGCATTATGGGCTGTTATTACACATTATGGTACAATACTTATGCCTTTTATCTCTTATTTTATAAGGTTTACATGAAGAGGGAGAATGCCGGTAGCTGGAATTCTGGGCTGGAAAAGGAGAAAGTTTGAGATACCTAATCTGCCCAACTCCAAAAGCCGTGAAAATCAGCGAGCAGTTATTTTCGAATATATAAGAAATACTGGGCGGAAGAAATACTGAAGGGGAGCCACTAGGAGATCACGAGCCTGCCAGGCGCGCCATACCCCCCTAGGCGCGCCTGGGGGCTCGTGGGCCCCCTGTTACCCCTCTGGCTCCCATCTTCTGCTATAAGGAGGGTTTTGTCCCAGAAAAAAATCAAGAGAGAGCTTTCGGGAAGAATCGCTGCCTCCACGAGGCGGAACTTGAGCAGAACCAATCTAGAGCTTCGGCAGGGTCGTCTTGTCGGGGAAACTTCCCTCTCGGAGGGGGAAATCATCGCCATCGTCATAACCAACACTCCTCTCATCGGAGGGGACTCATCTCCATCAACATCTTCATCAGCACCATCTCATCTCCAAACCCTAGTTCATCTCTTGTACCCAATATCCGTCTCGCGACTCCGATTGGTACTTGTAAGGTTGCTAGTAGTGTTAATTACTCCTTGTAGTTGATGCTAGTTGGTTTACTCAGTGGAAGATCATATGTTCAGATCCTTAATGCTATTCAATACCTCTCTGATCATGAACATAATTATGCTTTGTGAGTAGTTACGTTTGTTCCTGAGGACATGGGATAAGTCTTGCTATAAGTAGTCATGTGAATTTGGTATTCGTTCGATATTTTGATGCGTTGTATGTTGTCTTTCCTCTAGTGTTGTTATGTGAATGTCGACTACATGACACTTCACCATTATTTGGGCCTATAGGAAGGCATTGGGAAGTAATAGGTAGATGATGGGTTGCTAGAGTGACAGAAGCTTAAACCCTAGTTTATGCGTTGCTTCGCAAGGGGCTGATTTGGATCCACCAGTTTAATGCTATGGTTAGACCTTGTCTTAATTCTTCTTTCGTAGTTGCGGATGGTTGCGAGAGGGGTTAATCATAAGTGGGATGTTTGTCCAAGTAAGGACAGCACCCAAGCACCGGTCCACCCACATATCAAACTATCAAAGTAGCGAACGTGAATCATATGAACATGATGAAAACTAGCTTGACAGAAATTCCCATGTGTCCACGGGAGCGCTTTACCTTATATAAGAGTTCGTCGAGGCTTGTCCCTTGCTACAAAAGGGATTGGGCCATCTTGCTGCACCTTTGTTACTGTTGTTACTTGTTACTAATACGTCTCCATCGTATCTACATTTCCAAACTCTTTCGCCCTTGTTTTGGTCTCTAATTTGCATGATTTGAATGGAACTAACCCGGACTTACGTTGTTTTCAGCAAAATTGCCATGGTGTTGGTTTTGCGTAGAAATAAAAGTTCTCGGAATGACCTGGGAATTTACGAGGATTTTTTGTGCAATATATAAAAAGTATTGGCGCAAGAATCAACCGGAGACGTGCAGCGAGGAGCCCACAAACCCAGGAGGAGCGCCCCCATTGGCCGCACCTAGCAGGCTTGTGGGGCCCTCGGGGCTCCGCCGCCTCCAACTAGAGCTCTATTTAGTCTCTTACGCCTGGAAAAAAAATCAAGCAGAAGAGTTCATTGCGTTTTACGATACGGAGCCTCGGCCACCACCTATTCTTCTGCTGGAGGGCAGATCTGGAGTCTGTTCCGGGCTCCAGAGAGGGGGAATCGACGCCTTCGTCATCACCAACCTTCCTTCATCGCCAATTCCATGATGCTCTTCACCGTTCATGAATAATCTCATCATAGGCTTGCTGGACGGTGATGGGTTCGATGAGATCTATCATGTAATCGAGTTAGTTTTGATGGGGATTGATCCCCAGTATCCACTATGTTCTGAGATTGATGTTGCTACTACTTTACCATGCTTAATGCTTGTCACTAGGGCCCGAGTGCCATGATTTCAGATCTGAACCTATTATGTTCTCATCAATATATGTGTGTTCTTGATCCTATCTTCCAAGTTGTGGTCACCTACTATGTGTTATGACCCGGCAACCCCGGAGTGACAATAGCCGGAACCACTCCCGGAGATAACCATAGTATGAGGAATTCATGTATTCACTAAGTGCTAACGCTTTGTTCCGGTTCTCTATTAAAAGGAGAACCTTAATATCCCGTAGTTTCCATTAGGACCCCGCTGCCACGGGAGGGATGGACAATAGATGTCATGCAAGTTCGTTTCCTTAAGCACGTATGACTATATACGGAATGCATGCCTACATTATATTGACGAACTGGAGCTAGTTACACATCTCCCCATGTTATAACTGTTGCATGATGAATGTCATCCGGCATAATTATCCATCACCGATCCAATGCCTATGAGTCTTTTCCTACTGGTCCTTGCTATGTTACTTTGCTGCTACTACTGTCACTGCTGCTATTGTTACCGCTACTGCTCTCACTGCTACTGTTACCGTTGCTACTGTTGCTATCACACTACTTTGCTACTGAAACTTTGCTACATATACAAAGTCTTTTAGGTGTGGTTGAATTGAGAACTCAACTTCTAATACTCGAGAATATTCTTTGGCTTCCCCTTGTGTCGAAGCAACAAATTTGGGTTGAATACTCTACCCTCGAAAACTGTTGCGATCCCCTATACTTGTGGGTTATCAAGACTATTTTCTGGCGCCGTTGCCGGGGAGGCATAGCTCTATTCTCTGAGTCACTTGGGATTTATGTCTGTTGATCACTATGAGGAATCTAAGAGATCCAAAAACTAAAGTCTTGCCCTCAACTACGAGGACAGGTAAGGAACTGCCATCTAGCTCTGCACTTGATTCACCTTCAGTTATGAGTAAGTTTGCGACACCACCACCTGCTAGAAATTATGATATGTCGCCTGTGCTTGATGATGCTACTTCTGCTATCCATGATGCTTGTCATGATTCTTTTCTTGATACTTCTTTGCCACTAGGTGCATTTCTTGATGCACAAATTGCTAGAGTTGCTGCTGAATGTGATGATACTTCTGAAACTGCTGAGATTATTGAAATAGAACCTGCTATTCACCTGTTAGAACTAGCTCTCCTAGATATGAGTTGCCTGATATACCTGAGGGTTATGTTATGGAGGGAGATATAGCTGAGGATTTTCTTTCTTGTAAGGATAGCTATGATCTTGAGAAATTACTGCGGAAGTGGAAAGAAAAATCTCTGAACGCTAGGATGAAATACGACCCGAAGTTTTTTACTTCGCCTATCTTTGTGACCGATAAGGATTATGAATTCTCGGTCGATCCTGACTTAATCACTTTGGTCGAATCTGATCCTTTTCAAGGTTATGAGTCTGAAACGGTTGTAGCACAGGTTACTAAGCTGCACGATATAGCCACCCTATTCATGAGTGAGGAAAAGATCCACCACTACTATATCCTTAAGTTGTTTCCTTTCTCGTTAAAGGATGATGCTAAGACTTGGTTCACTTCTCTTGCTCCTGGTTGTGTGCGTAGTCTCCAGGATATGATCCACTACTCCTCTGAGAAATATTTTCCTGCCCATAAGAAACAAGCTGCCTTGCAGGATATATATAACTTTGTGCAAGTTGAAGAAGAGAGTCTCCCACAAGCTTGGGGGAGGATCGTCCCGCTACTGAATGCCTTGCCTGATCACCCTCTTGAGAAGAATGAAATACTTGATATCTTCTATAATGGACTAACCGATGCTTCTAGGGACCACCTAGAAAGTTGTGTTGGTTGTGTTTTCAGGGAACAAACTGTGGAACAAGGTGAGATTCTATTGAATAATATCTTGTGCAATGAGAATGCTTGGACTATTCCCGAACCACCTCCGAAGCCAACTCCTAAGAAAAGTGGTATCCTATTCCTCAGTCGTGAAGATATGCAAGAAGCTAAGAAATCTTTGCAAGAGAAAGGCATTAAATCTGAAGACGTCAAGAATCTACCACCTATCGAAGAGATCCATGGTCTTGATAACCCGACACAGGTAGTAGAGGTAAATTCTCTTCGTAGATTCAATGAGAGTGATATTCCTTTTGATAAACCTGCTAGCTTACGCTTAGATGAATTTGATAACTTTGTTGCCAAAGAACAGAGTTTCAATGATTATGTTAGCAGACAATTGGAACAGAATGCTCGTATGCTTAGTCATGTAAGTGCTTGTGTGGATAGAAACATCAATGATCTTAAGCTTTTGAGTAAACATGCCGCTATGGTTACTACTCAAGTAGAACAAGTACTTAAGGCTCAAAATGACTTGCCCAATGAGTTGAATGACAATTCTGTCAGAGTCATCACTAGAGGTGGTAGAATGACCCTAGAACCTTTGTATCCTAAGGGTCATCCTAAGAGAATTGAACAAGATTCTCAAGGAGTTAGCACCGAGGCACCTAGTCATCCTAGGAAGAAAAATAAAGATGATAGGAACTTGCATGCTAGCAACCCCGTTGCTGTTACACCTGAGAATCGAAACGATGTCTCTGTTTCTCAAGCCGAAACACAATCTGGTGATGGACATGAGCCTAATGACAATATCGATAGTGATGTTCATGTTGATGCTTAACCTAGCAATGATAAGTATGTGGAGATTGAACCTGTTGATCTTGATAACCCACAACCTAAGAATAGGAGATATGATAAGAATGACTTCATTACTAGGAAGCATGGTAAAGAAAGGGAACCATGGGTTTAGAAACCCATGCCCTTTCCTCCCAAACCATCCAAGAAAAAGGATGATGAGGATTTTGAGCTATTTGTTGAAATGATTAGACCTGTCTTTCTACAAATGTGTTTGATAGATATGCTCAAAATGTCTCCTTATGCTAAGTACATGAAGGATATTGTGACTAATAAGAGGAGGATACCTGAGGTTGAGATTTCCACCATGCTCGCTAATTATACCTTCAAGGGTGGAACTCCTAAGAAACTAGGTGATCCCGGAGTGCTCGCTATACCTTGCTCCATTAAAGGCAACTACGTTAGAAATGCTTTATGCGATCTTGGAGCTGGTGATAGTGTTATGCCTCTCTCTCTTTATCGTAGACTTGAATTGGATAAGTTGACACCCACTGAAATCTCCTTGCAAATGGCTGACAAATCAACTGCTTTCCCTATCGGCATTTGCGAAGATGTGCCTGTTGTGGTTGCTAACGTTACTATCTTAAAAAACTTTGTAATTATGGATATTCCCGAGGATGATGCCATGGCGGTCATCCTTGGAAGACCCTTTTTAAACACTGCAGGGGCTGTTATTGATTGCAACAAAGGCAATGTCACCTTCCATGTCAATGGTAATGAGCATACGGTGCACTTTCCGAAGAAACAACATCGAGTACATTCCATCAATGCTATTGAAAAAACTTCATCGATTCTTATTGGGAGCTTTGAATGCCCTATACCTACTGTTAAGATGAAGTATGATTTGCTTGTTAGGGATATGCACATCCCCATTGAGGTAAGCTAGTGACTATTAGAAAATTCTCCGGTTTTATGCGATTTGAAGAAACTTTGTCAAGGAGACTTGATCAACCTCATTGACGGATTTCTTTTGATGACCATTAGATGGATGAATCTAGGAGTCACAACCCTCTGTTCCAGACTTTTACTTTCGGTTGTTTATAAGGAAAATGACAGATTTAGCTTTAGTCTTTTCTATTTTCTACTTCTTGCGTCCCGTAGAAAAGTGCGCCGAAAACAAAAGTTCTTCAAATGCCCTGAAAATAAAGTTTCATTTTTTCTGGAATTTTTGAAAAATTCAGAGATCGAGAGCTAGTCAGGGGGATGCACCAGTGGGGCACAAGCCCAGGAGGCGCGGGAACCCCCCTGGCCGCGCCTACCAGGCTTGTGGGGCCCACGTGTCCCCCCTCCACTTATTCTAGCTCCCATCTCCTTCTCCTACCTCCAGAAAAATTCATTCTACAGCTCAAACCCGTGTTCTTGCTCTTCTTGTTGCGATTTTTGATCTCCTTGTGCAAAGCCCCATTCAACAAACTGTTTTGGGGAAATTGTTCCTTGGTATGTGACTCCTCCATTGGTCCAATTAGTTTTTGCTCTACTGCTTTATTCGTTGCGTATTATTGCTGCCTTGGTGACCCTGCTCTTGAGCTTTGGATGTTAATTTTAGTTGGTCCCAAGTAGTTTTGATGCATGATATGGCCTCTAGGCACTTGTAGGAGTAGTTTCTATGAGTTTCGTTGAGCCTCGTTCAATTTTCCTTTGAGTCACTAAAAATTTCAGAAATTTTCAAAGAAAGAAAAAGGAAAAGATGCGGAGGTTCCTAAGAGGATCTTCAAGCCGTGACTCCAAGGATGATGAAAATGAGAAGAAGAAACCCAAGTATCCGGTCCCCCGTGTTGCAGAAGTTCGATCGTGCGAGTGGCCAAGTGATGTGTTCTTACATGCCGCCGGTCTTTATGAGGATTCTTATTACTTGGTGGAGAATACAGGCCTTATCGCTTTCGTTGAAGATAAGTGCCCACAATACATCCTCCTCACTAATATTTTCGTGCAAAGCTTTAATTTCTATCCAAGGAAGAACCCTCCTATTGTTGAGTTCAAGTTATATGATATCCCCTAGCGCATGTCACTTCAGGATTTTTCCAATGTCTGCAAATTACCTTATGTTGGGGATATTCATGAACCTCGTCCACGGGACTTGGAGGATTTCATTGATACTATTGTTGTAGGAGAGGAGAGATGAGTGTCTTGCACTAGATTTTCTAGCATACATTTTCCCGTGCTTCGGTACTTCTCATTATTCGTGGGAAAATGTTTGATTGGTCGTGGGAAAGCTGGAGCTCTCAGCTCCCCAGATCTTGTGGTTTTGCGCGAAGCCCTTTATAATGATAAAACTTATAGCTTGGGCGCTATAGTGGCTCAACGGTTGAACACGAACCGTACTAAAGGTGCTCTTTATGGAGGTATCTATACTACCCATCTAGCTAGACATTTTGAGATACATATTAGACTGCACGAGGAAGAAGAGATCCTTCTTCCTGAGAGATATCTAGATTATGATAGCATGCTTCGCCATGACTTTCTTGATAAAGATATAAATAAGAGGATGATTTATGACTTGGTATTTAGTCAGGGTACTCGTGAGACTATTACTGTGCCTGCTCCTTCTTTGTTCAATCTTCACCTAGGCAGGTACATTATTATTCCCTCGGACATCTACGCATATTGGGGCATAGCGCCACCACATGCGCCCGTGCCTGAGCTACCAGTCGAGTACCAGACGGCAATTTATCAGTGGGAGCCAGAGGAGCTCATCCAGCAGTGGCACCCTCAGTACACTTCGGAGTACCCTGGAGACGGTTACGTCCCACCTTGGGAGAAGACCAACTTAGGCCAAAAGCCAAAGCTTGGGGGAGTACGTGTTTCTCACCGACTTTATATTCTTGCTCACGCTTTCACTTTGATAGTCGGTGTTCACACCTTGCCACTTTATAATCCATGCTAATTTATTTCTTTTTCTCGCTTTCTTCTCGTGTGTTTGTTTAGACTGAGAAAACCCAAAACGATTTCCCATTCTTCTTTTGCTTGTTGGGAGCTTTCCCATGTAAATAGTTTTTTTTCTCTGGGTCAAGGTAGAAGACAATGGTTACAATGTTTAGTGGCTCTCGCTTGCATATCTGTTTATCTGTCAAAGAGCCATATTACTTTGTCTTCTCCTTTGTGTTTCTTGCAGATTCCAGCTTAGTCCAATGCACGAATACTCTCATTATGATTCACATCATTCGGTCGTGGAAGTGAAAGGCAATAATGATGATATATGAAGAAGTGACTGAGCCTGGAAAAGCTGGTATGAACTCGATCTATTTTGTTTTTGTAAATATGACTAGCTCATTGTTCCTAATTCAGCTTTGTTGTGAGAGAAACATGTTTGCAATGACAACTTAGAGATCATAGTTTCTGATGCCATGCTTAATTAGCTAGGAGCTTATAATGGTTTGTCTTGGATGCCAACATGAATTTCAAGATGACTATGATGTAGTATGATAGGATGGTATCCTCCTTTGAATGATTCAAGTGGCTTGACTTGGCGCATGTTTACGCATGTAGTTGAAATAAAATCAACATAGCCTCTATGATATTCATGTTTATGGTGATTTATGTCCTACTCATGCTTGCACTCAATGCATATTGATGACTGTTGTCGCTCTCTCGTTGGTCGCTTCCCAGTCTTCTGCTAGCCTTCGCTTGTACTAAGCGGGAATTCTGCTTGTGCATCCACTTCCATAAACCAAAATTTGTTCCATATGAGTCCACCATACCTACCTATATGCGGTATCTACCTGCTGTTCCAAGTAAATTTGCATGTGCCACTCTCTAAACCTTCAAGTAATAATCTGTTTTGCATGCCCGAACCGCTCATGAGGTGACTTGGGGCGATCAGTATGTTCCATGCTCGGCATGTTATCCTCGATACGTGTTTATTCACTATCATTCACGAGAAAGGGGCCGGTAATTGGAATGCCCAGTTCCATGCTCAAATCGAAAAGATAATTGCAAACAAAACTCCCCCTGGATTGTTGTTGGTATGGATTTGGCTAGTCGTGGAGTGTGATTGATCGATGGTTAGGGAGTCAAAGCTTTACTTTTTTTCCTTGGGAACCGCCTATAGCATGTGTAGCATGGAAGATGGTGAAAACTCTTGGTCATTACGATGACAATGAAAGCATGCCACCCAAAATTATTTATCTGTGTCTTCAAAGCATGAGCTCTGGCCCCTCTGCAAATCAATGCTTCCCTCCGCGAAGGGCCTATCTACTTATGTTTCTGTTGACTCATCCTCTTCTTTCAAAAAGCACCAATTAGAGAGCGCCTCCGTAATTTCTATGATTTGCTTTTAATTCTTATTGAGTATGACTGTGACTGGATATTCCTTGCCATGAATTACAATGTTCAGTCAACCCTTTGTCTTTGAAGGTGCTCTGCATTTATGTTTTAAGGTCTCAGAAAGACCTAGCGAGATACCATCTGTTCTTATTGCTTCATGATTGTTTTGTTTGAAGTGTTTACGTTTGATTATGCCATTGATATGAGTTTACCATGAGACCTAAATGTCATTGCTTATGTGGTTTGCTTATGATCTTCCTGAAAATCTGAATATGAGTTAAACATAATTACAACAACAAGATCAAACAGAGTTCATAAAAGTTTCTCTTTTCTCTCTTTCAGTTTGTCAACTGAATTGCTTGAGGACAAGGAAGGCTTTAAGCTTGGGGGAGTTGCTACGTCTCCATCGTATCTACTTTTCCAAACTCTTTTGCCCTTGTTTTGGTCTCTAATTTGCATGATTTGAATAGAACTAACCCGTACTAACGCTGTTTTCAGCAGAATTTCCATGGTGTTGTTTTTGCACAGAAATAAAAGTTCTTGGAATGACCTGGAAATTTACGAGGATTTTTTGTGGAATATATAAAAAATACTGGCGCAAGAATCAACCGGAGACGTGGAGCGAGGCGCCCACAAGCCTAGGAGTCACGGGCCCCCCTGGCCGTGCCTAGCAGGCTTGTGGGGCCCTCGGGGCTCCGCCGCCTCCAACTCCAGCTCTATTTAGTCTCTATCGCCCAGAAAAAAATCAAGGAGAAGAGTTCATCGCGTTTTAAGATACGGAGCCTCGGCCACCACCTGTTCTTCCACTGGAGGGCAGATCTGGAGTCCGTTCCGGGCTCCGGAGAGGGGGAATCGACGCCTTCGTCCTCACAACCCTTCCTTCATCGCCAATTCCATGATGCTCTTCACCGTTCGTGAGTAATCTCATCGTAGGCTTGCTGTACGGTGATGGGTTGGATGAGACCTATCATGTAATTCAGTTAGTTTTGATGGGGGTTGATCCCTAGTATCCACTATGTTCTGAGATTGATGTTGCTACTACTTTGCTATGCTTAATGCTTGTCACTAGGGACCGAGTGCCATGATTTCAGATCTGAACCTATTATGTTCTCATCAATATATGTGTGTTCTTGATCCTATCTTGCAAGTTGTAGTCACCTACTATGTGTTATGACCCCGCAATCCTGGAGTGACAATAGCTGGGACGACTCCCGGAGATGACCATAGTGTGAGGAGTTCATATATTCACTAAGTGCTAACGCTTTGTTCCGGTTCTCTATTAAAAGGAGAACCTTAATATCCCGTAGTTTCCATTAGGACCCCGCTGCCACGGGAGGGATGGACAATAGATGTCATGCAAGTTCTTTTCCTTAAGCACGTATGACTATATACGGAATGCATGCCTACATTATATTGACGAACTGGAGCTAGTTACACATCTCCCCATGTTATAACTGTTGCATGATGAATGTCATCCGGCATAATTATCCATCACCGATCCAATGCCTATGAGTCTTTTCCTACTGGTCCTTGCTATGTTACTTTGTCGCTACTGCTGTCACTGCTGCTATTGTTACCGCTACTCCTATAACTGCTACTGTTATTGTCGTGGTTTTGTCAAGGCAGACGTCCTGCTATGTGTAGATTAATGGTGGTTTCGATTACAAGGAGGGCGTAACTCTCGTGACCTAGCTCTCGATTCTCCCTAACTTCCCTGACCTCTCCGTGGGACTTGCTGTTATATACAGGTCGAGGCCCTAGGGTTTACAAAGTCCTGCCATTCTACTCTTCGTGGCTTTCCTTATCCCTAACTCGCCGTGTCCCCCACGATCAGGAGCTTTCTTGGCAATCCATCATCCGCACGACCTCTTGAACCGCCATCCAGCTTCTGGGCGACAGGACGCGCAAATAATCGCGAGTCGCCCCTTTGGTGACCCTGCCCACTAGGGGCGGGTTACCCATAGGTAATATCCCCAACATTAGGCCCGAGATTGTCCTGAATTCATTCATGTCAATAAACTCCCATCAACTTGGGGCAACTCTCCCCATTTCTAACCTTCGGCGAATGTTAAGTCGCCATCCGTTGTACCTGATCGGAGTTGCCATGTAGTATCAAATGGCATCACCTCGTCCCCTTAGTTCCCAGGCTCCTAACACCGCAACCGTCAACGGATCTTTTGTTCATAATCACTTATCGCAAAAATCTAGGCACTATCGTCGCAATCTCTGACTTGTTGCCTCGACCTCCGCCTTGACAGTCTCGATTTCTGTTCCTGCCCTTTAAATAACAATGGAAATGGGAGGGGAGGAAATCCCGTCACCAACCTCCATCACTTCTTCATCTTCCTCGCGCGCTTCATCTCCGAGCACCAACACCCCGGCGTCGTCTCCGGCTCATGGAGCTTCTCCATCGACCGTGATCTTCCGAGCGTCAAGGAACACAAAGCACTGCGCATTCGTCCCCGACAGCGATCTCCTTCCCTCAGTTACACACATCCCCTCCATTTAGGGTTAGGCCGAGACCACCATGAGTGTAGTTTCTTGCGAACTAGCTTCCACAATGCGACGAACACCTTTATCTGCTTTAGATCCGTTTCATGTTTCCGTGATAGACCCTAGGTAGTAGCAGGCTTCGGCCATTTGATCATGTCCTTTCGCTAGCTTAGACCTTCATACCGCAGACCCAATGTTGTCGCTGCGTTATGTGCATAGTCCTTTGTCATTATTCTTAGGCAATATCCTTCTATTTTGACCTATTTGTAGATCCACAATTTACTGCCTATTTTTAGAAACATGTTTGCTCATCTGTCGAGAATATCCCTAAGGAAAAGAGCACCTCTGAGAGTCGCCATTTAGCTCCAACCTCTAGCGACTTAATTTTTACCATCATAGCTGTGACACCTTCCCTTCAAGTTTGAAGGGCGAGTTATAATACTTTGAAGATATGTCCATGACTCGCCTGAATAGCGGGTTATGATGTATGTAAACCACTTGGCGAGTCACCAAATCTTTTCCGAACACCGTAGACCCATACCGGCGGGTTAGAACTCTTCCTAGTTTTTTTTTACTGAATTGCCTCATTCCCCTCTCTTTTTTAGTCACGTCCATTACGAAGTGTGACTGGTTACCGACAAAAGTCGACGATGCCACGCTTGATAAGTTTGTTAAGGCGGGTCTTCTTGACAGTAAGGAAACCATTGGTTGGAGAACCGCCCCGGGCAAGTTGACTCCCAACCCTGCTCCAGGAGATGTAGTAATCTTTACCGGCTACCTTGAGCGCGGTTTTAAGCCGCCCGGGTCAAAGTTTTTCCCGGACGTCCTACACTTCCTCAATGTTCACCCCCAAGATCTGGGACCAAACTCCATCAGCAACCTATGCAAGTTCCAGGTTTTCTGCGACGTGTATTTGCAGAGAGAGCCCGTGATTCCCTTATTCTGGAACTTTTTCCATCAGAACCGCCAGACCGAGTTTCCGAACGGTCCCAACCACGAGCTCGGAGGAGTCAACATCCAAAGACGCCGCGAACGTGGATTTCCAACTGTTCTCATGCCCATCCATCCCAAAGGCTGGGCCGAGTCATGGTTCTACTGCCGAGACACCTCTCCACTCGAAGAGAACCCTCTTTTGGTCTTCAGAGAAGATCACCTGCCCATGGATTTCAAATTCCCCGAGAAGCTCACACAGGAAGAAGAGTCGGAGTTCATCCCCATTTTCTCTGAGTTAAAATCTTTGAACAACAACGGGCTCATCGGGATCGATCTATTCCGTTGCTGGATAGAATGGAACATCCTTCCCTTGAGCCGCCAAGACGGGCTGATGTATGAATATGATGGTACAGTAGACCATCCACAATGCTTTAGTCGCAAAAAACTCTTGGAGAGTGAAACAATCAGAATCATCAAGAAACTGACCGGCGAATCCTTGGAAGAATGTGCCAAAATTGGGCTTAAGGCCTTCTGCCGCTCCAACCCGGTGCCGCTAGTAAGAATCCAAGCCGCCTTTCGTCCTTTTTATGCTTAACAATGGTTTTGGTTCGAAATTTGTTTCCATTCATCAGAAAACTGATGTATTTTGGCGAAGGGGGCCCAAAGTGGCCGCCCAAAAGACTACCAAGCCGACACCCAAAAACAAGAAGACAGTAAGCAAAAAGAAAGCCGCCACCAAAGACTCATCTTTTGTTGGCGACTCACAAGCAGACGAGGCACACTCAGAGGTAAGGTTTCCCCCTCACTCATCATCTATGTGTTCCAACTTACGTTTATACCATGCATCCTTATGTGTAGGGCGAGGACCATGAGAGCAAAAATTATGCAGTCGAGGTAATTTCCATTTCTTCCGACTCACCTTCTCCTTCCCCTAGACCAGCCAGGCGGATCTGCGGAAAAGTGCCCATGTCTCACCCATATGCTTATATGGACCCTGATTTCCTTTTGAAGAAGGCAAGATTTACCCCCACACGCAAGACCCGTAGTCGCTCTGGCAACTTAATCACCGGACTGCCTGAGAAGACAACCGGTCGGAAACGCACCAGCGAGGTGCATTCTTGTTTTATCATACCCTTTGTCGTGTATGATTCACCACTTTTTCGACTTCAAGCCTTTGTTTTGTCAGACTTCTCCCCCTACATCTGGCGACTCGGCAATATCAGCTCTCCCGCCGATGATTCATGTGCAAGGGTGAGTCTTCTTTGTTTATCCAATTTTTCCTAAACAATGATATGTGCTTTTAATCTTGGTGCTTTTGTCACAGGGCACAAACAAATAGAAGAAAAACCGGCGACCCAACTTCTGCTCTCCGAACACCTGATGCCTTAGGCACGCGCACCTCTGTTCCTCAGACTGATGAAGAGCAAACGGTGGCTCATCATATTCCTGCGGACGATATTCCCGAAGCCCGGGATGACTCACCCGTCATTTTGAAGGAGACCGCTGGTAAGAGTAACCCGCCAAGCCCTCTAAAGGCGACTGACGATCCAGACGTCGTGGTCACTGGCATTGGCTACTCCATTCCTCAGACTGCAGTGCTTTCCAAACATACCTCCAAGGCAACTCGCCTTTCTCCTGATGAATACACACACACCCTCAAGCTCCCCCAATATGAGAAGCTGGAATTCGACCAACTTTGTTCTGGCTTCACAAGTCATCTGGAGAGGGATTACAAAATGAACAAGAGCTTGATCCGTCTTATGAGGACTAAACATGAGGTACGTATGTTTATGTATTTTCCTGCACCCATTAGCCTTCCAAGGGTCGGCTCATCTTTTGACAGATGAGCCGGGTCTTTGAATATAAAAAATCTCCAACCTGTAGCCCCCAAGGGTCGGGTCATCTTTTGAAAGATGAGTCGGGTCTTTATATTAGATAAAAAACTTCAACCTGTAGCCCCCAAGGGTCGGGTCATCTTTTGAAAGATGAGTCGGGTCTTGTATTAGATAAAAAACTTCAACCTGTAGCCCCCAAGGGTCGGGTCATCTTTTGAAATGTGAGTCGGGTCTTGTATTAGAGAAAAAACTTCAACCTGTAGCCCCCAAGGGCCGGGTCATCTTTTGAAAGGTGAGTCGGGTCTTGTATTAGAGAAAAAATTTCAACCTGTAGCCCCCAAGGTCCGGGTCACCTTTTGAAAGATGAGCGGGGTCTTCCATATGGTATGATTTTGATGAAAATCATACATTAGCCCCCAAGTATCAGGAGTATTGCTTGCAGTAATGCTGAAACTTGTCTCCGGAAATTTGATGTGCAGGGGTCTGTGACACAGACTGACTCAGCGGTGGCCGACTTAAAGAAAAATCTGGCTGAACAATAGGATGCACACTCCGAGTTGGAGAAGAAATTCCACTTACTTCAGGCTGAGCTGGAGAAGATGAAGGCTGACCAGAAAAAAATTTAGAAGAAAGCCAAATCCGATCAATCCACCATTCTTAAGGGGGGTGAGCAGGCTGAGGAAAAATTGGAAGCCGCCTAGCAAGAGCTAACCGGTTTAAAGAAGCATGTGTCCAATATGACAGTCGCCATGTTTGGTAAGTGTTTAACCTTTGAATGTTTGATGAACTAATCGGGTATCAAAAATTATCAAATACTGATATACCCTTTGCAGGTGCAGGAGCCGCCAATCTTCCAGACGACTTCCTGCTTAAGTTAAAAGCTATATATACCTTTGTAGAGCAACTATACACCGGGGGCGTGCTGACGATCAAGGCAGTGATGGGCAGCAAGCGACTAGTGATGACCATCAAGCAGATGCTCGGCTTCCTGTCTACATTGCCTCCTCAGATAGAGGAATTAAAAAGATCAGCCGCCCGGAAGGGAGTTTTGAACACCCTGAGTCGGTGCTTAGCATACGCCCCTAAGCTCAAAACCGAAGAAATAGTCGACGGCTACCCGGAGTTGAAAGATGACGGGTCAGAATTCACCGAGGTGGACTATCACCGGGTTATCGTAGAATCTCGCTATGCGGCGACTCAACTAGCAGCTAGTTTAGATCTGAACAAATACCAAGCCGCCTATGACGAGAAGAAAAAGAAGGTGACGCCTCCTTCATATGAAACTGCTAGCTTGGTTCCTAGTCAACCCAAGAATCCTTTTGATCTTGATATGGACCTATCTCTCTTCCTTGATGATGAAGATGAGTTCATTACCTTGTCCAAGTGTAATTGGAAGCTGGGCGACTTACGAATCGAAGGCGGGGAGAGCTCAAGGCAACGTGACTCTGCGGCAGCCTGATTCGCCCATGGATCCTTCCTTCACTCGAGGATGACACCGATTCTGGCCATGCGAGCCATGTAATAGCCTTGTTAGTGTGTGTGAAACACCAAGTATGTCGTATTTACCTTTTGATGGAACTACTGGTAGTCCTTGAATCTATGCATGACTCGCCTATAATTTTGATAAACCAAGGAATGTCACAATGTGAAAAACAAGTTTTTCCCTGATGTGTTAGGAAAAGTAGCAGCCGAGTCAGTAAGTGCATGGCAAGGAATAAACCAGCCCCCTGGATCATGGCAAGAAATAAATTAGCCCCCGGGTTATGGCGAGAAATAAATCAGCCCCCGGGTTATGGCGAGAAATAAATCAGCCCCCGGGTTATGGCGAGAAAATGAGTCGGGACGAGTTATAATCAAAGCCGACTCAAAGATATGTGAAGAAACCTTGTGATCTTGTCATCAACAAGTAAAAAAATTATCGACTCAGTGAGTTAAGATAGGATAAGATGAGTTTGCAAAACTCTAGTGTTACCCTTAGGAAGCTTTTGCAAAAAAGCCTTGTTGTTTTATACCGGCTAATCACGCGCGAGTCAAGCTTCTGGGAAGCAGGTTCAATGAACCAATGGTTTCTCTATTTCCCATGTGTGACTCTGGCCGGTACCTTTTATGTTTTAACCAAGGTGAGTTTAGGGTCCAAATAACGGATTGACTCGCCTTGAGTACATAGGTCCATGTGGCGAGCTGTTCAACACATAGTCCAGTATAACCATTTGTAATGCGGTAATTTTTCGCTAGCCAAGAGGGTATTCAGGCTGAACTCAATGAGTGGAAGCCCCCAAGTGACCTATGATTTAGGAAGAAACCAGGCATAGGATTACAGAAGCGTATACGCTCTTACTGCAAAACGACTTCGGGACTAGTAGCCCCCAAGTAAGCCGACTTAATTCTCAAAACCATGTGAGGCGCCTATGTTTGAACCGTGCAACGTGGCAACGTTGGTCCTCTTTGGCTTTATCAAAGGCCAGTTTCGAAGCAAGTGCAGCATGGCAACTTATGCTCTTTGAACTTGATAGCGTCCATGTTTGGGCGACTTATAGAACAATAAAGACTCATGCTTTCAAAAGCTGAAACGGCAAAGGACCCCGAAATTTGTGGGTGCCGGCTTTGTTGCTTTCATAATTCATGGATTACAAAAAACTTGTAAAGAAAAAGGGGGAGCTCATTGCTCTAAGTGTAGTAAGGCCTCAGATGGGCTATGTTCGAGGGGGCGAGTTGTCTCAACCTCTGTATTAGGCGATCTGGGCGAAGATCCACCAAATAGTATGAGTCGTTCCGAAGATTCTTGCCAACGACAAACAGTCCTTCCCATGGAGGTGATAGCTTGTGCATACCAGTATGATCTTGAATCAAATGGAGCACTAAATCGCCTTCTTTGAAAGCTCGGCTCTTGACCCGGCGACTAAGGTAACGTCGCAAGTCCTGTTGGTAAATCGCCGATCATGATACGACCAAGTTACGTTCCTCCTCCAAGGCGTCCAACAAGTCTTGTCGCACCGACTCGTTGTCCTGTTCCACATAGGCGGCGACTCATGGGGAATCATGTTTGATGTCACTTGGTAACACCGCTTCTGCTCCGTAGACCAGAAAGAAAGGAGTAAAACCCGTGGAGCGGTTTGGAGTCGTCCTGATACTCCAGAGTACTGATGGCAACTCCTCGACCCAACATCCTGGTGTGCATTCCAAAGGTACCATGAGTCGAGGCTTAATCCCCCGCAATATTTCCTGATTCACCCTCTCTACCTGTCTATTAGACTGGGGATGTGCAACCGCGGAAACACCAAGTCGGATATGCTCTCGTGAAGAGAACTCTTGCATTGCACCTTTGGATAGATTAGTACCATTGTCAGTAATGATACTATGGGGATATCTGAATCTGAAAATCAGTTTCTTCAAGAATTTGACGTCCGTATCAGCGTCACAACTGCTAAGAGGTTCCGCCTCCACCCACTTGGTAAATTTGTCAACCACCACCAATAGGTGAGTCTTTTTGGTGGAAGACATCTTGAAGGGACCGACAATATCAAGGCCCTAGACTGAAAACGGCCAAGTGATTGGTATCATTCGCAATTCCTGAGCCGGCACATGCATCTAGCGGCCAAACTTTTCGCACCCATCACATCGGCGAACGATCTCCTCTGCATCTGCGTGAGCCGTCAGCCAATAAAACCCATGTCTGAAGGCTTTAGAAACCAAGGATCGGGACCCGGCATGATGACCACAGTCGCCCGCATGAATCTCATTGAGAATCATACATCCTTCTTTAGAAGAGACGCATCTTTGAAATACCCCCGAGGTGCTTCGTTTGTGTAACTCGCCATTGTGTATGACCATGGATTTACACCGACGGACGATTTGGCGAGCTGGCAACTCATCGGCTGGTAACTCGCCTCTGGTGAGGTACACCATGTAAGGAATCGCCCAGTCTAGAGTAGCATGAAGAGCCACCACGAGTTGAGACTCGGGGTCCGGTACCACTAAATCTTCCTCCGAAGGCAGTTTCACTGAAGGGTTATGTAATATATCCAAAAAGACATTGGGAGGAACCGTCTTACGCTATGAACCAAGGCGGGAAAGAGCGTCCGTTGCTTCATTAAGCCGTCGGTCGATGTGATCCACTTGGTAACCATTGAAGTGACCCGCCACATCTGACACAGCTCGTATATAAGCCGCCATCAGAGGGTCTCATGAATCCCAGGTGCCAGAAACCTGTTGCGCCACCAGATCTGAATCGCCCAAACATCTCACTCGTGTGAGGTTCATCTCTTTGGCGAGTCGCAAACCATGGAGCAAAGCTTCATATTCTGCTGCATTATTTGTACATGGGAACATGAGCCAAAGGACATAACAAAACTTATCACCTTGAGGCGAAGTTATCACCACACCAGCCCCCGAGCCTTCCAGTTGTCTGGACCCATCAAAATAGATGGTCCAGTAAGTAAGATCGGGTCTCTCCACCGGGATTTGTAACTCGGTCCAATCATTGATGAAGTCCACAAGTGCTTGAGATTTGATGGTCGTCCGAGCGTATACTGCACATGATGGGATCCAAGCTCGATGGCCCACTTAGCAATCCGTCCAGTAGCCTCTCGATTCTGTATGATGTCGCCGAGGGGGGCGGAGCTGACGACCGTGATCGGGTGTTCCTGGAAGTAATGTTTTAGCTTTCGACTCGCCATGAACACCCCAAAAACAAACTTTTGCCAATGTGGGTAACGTTGCTTGGAGAGGGTGAGGACCTTGTTGATGAAATACACCGGTCGCTGGACTGGGTACTCCTTTCCTTCTTCCTTTCGTTTGACAACTACTGCCACACTGACCGCTTTAGAATTGGCTGCAATGTACAGGAGCATAGATTCTTTGCCTGCCGGAGCCGCCAACACTGGCGGGTTAGCTAATTGTCGAATCAAGGCTTCGAAGGCTTCATTGGCTTCGTCCATCCAAACGAAACGATTAGTTTTCGTGAGAAACTGGTAGAGAGGGATGGCCTTCTCGCCGAGGCGACTTATGAAGTGGCTTAGGGCCGCGATTCGACCCGCCATACACTGCACCTTGTTAACGTTGGCTGGTTTCCCAAATGAAGTAATCGCCTCAATCTTGTCCGGGTTGGCCTCAATGCCACGTTCCGACACCAAGAAACCCAATAACTTCCCCGCAGGGACACCAAAGACACACTTGGTGGGGCTAAGCATCATCTGGTAGACACGCAGGTTGTCGAAGGTTTCCTTGAGATCCTCCAAGAGCGACTCCTTGCGGTGAGACCTGACCATGATGTCGTCCACATAAGCATGGACGTTACGGCCTATCTGGCTGTGTAAGCAGTTTTGGATGCAGCACTGGTAAGTCGCCCCCGCGCTCTTGAGCCCAAACGGCATGGATGCATAACAGAAAGCTCTGAATGGGGTTATGAAGGATGTCTTCTCCTGATCCGCCACCGCCATCTTTATCTGATGGTATACTGAATAAGCGTCCAAGAAAAACAGACGTTCTCAACCTGCCATCGAATCAATAATTCGATCAATGCGGGGAAGGGCGAAGGGATCCTTAGGACAGGCTCTGTGCAGGTCAGTGTAGTCAATGCACATGCGGTAAGTGTCATTCTTCTTGAGCACCAGGACCGGGTTAGCCAGCCATTCAGGATGAAAAACCTTGATGATGAACCCGGCGGCAAGGAGCTGAGCTACTTCCTCTCCGGTCGCCTTACGACGTTCTTCATTAAACCTGCGAAGGTACTGTCGAACTGCTTAATTTTAGGGTCAGTATTAAGATGGTGCTCAGCGAATTCTCAAGGTACACCCGGCATGTCAGAAGGTTTCCATGCAAAGATGTCCCCATTCTCACGGATGAATTCGATGAGCGCGCTTTCCTATTTGGGGTCAAGACCCGCCCCAGTAGTGAACTGCTTGGTGGAGTCGCCCGGCGTAAAGTCGATAACCTCGGTGTTGTCCGTTGGTTTAAACTTGAGAGGCGGCTCAGAATCAATGGTCGGCCTTTTGAGCGGCGTCATGTCCGTCGGGTCAACATTGGATTGGTGAAACTTGAGCTCCTCAGCCGCGCAGGCTGACTCGGCATAAACCGCGTCTTCTTCTTCACAGTCTTGGGCTATCTTCCTGTCGCCATGGATGGTAATAGGACCCTTAGGTCCGGGCATCTTGAGTTTGAGGTAAACATAGCATGGGCGGGCCATGAATCTGGCATACGGTGGCCGCCCAAACAACGCATGGTAGGGGCTCTTGATTTTGACCACCTCGAACAGGAGGGACTCGCTCATGTAATTTGACTCCGTGCCAAAATCCATGTTAAGCTTAATCCGCCCAATTGGATATGCCGACTTACCGGGGACGATGTCGTGGAAGCCCGTGGATGATGGCATCAGGTCTTTCTCCAAGAGGTTCATCCGCCGGAAAGTGTCGAAGTATAGGATGTTGATGTTGCTGCCCCCATCCATGAGGACTATGGAGAGGGTGTACCCCCCCCCCCCCCGACTTGGGGAGCCACGACCAAAGCCAAGTGGCCAGGGTTGGCTACTCGGGGTGGATAGTCTTCCCTGCTCTAGGTTATGGGTTGCTCAGACCAGTGAAGGTATCGGGGGACCGCCGGCTCAGCTACGAAAGCTATGTGCTTCACCTTATGATCCCTCTTACACGTGTTGGTGGTGAACACGTGGTAGTGCCCGCTGTTCAATTGTTTGGGATTATTCTGGAACCCACCACGATCTTCCTGCCGTTGGGGGTCCCCTTGCGGGAGTGGTTGCTGGAACACTCCCGGCGGATGATATTGCTGGTTGTGAACTTGGTATTGGCCAGCATTGGGCTGTGACCCGCCCTGTGGTCCTTGGTTAGGAAAACCTCCGAACGTGACCTGGCGTGATCCGGACACGCTGGGTTGTTCCTATCGCTCGCCCTGTTCGCCACGTTGGCCTCTCCTGATCGCCTCGGCCCGGAATTCCTGCATCACATAGCAGTCCTCCCACGAGTGAGTCGTCGGTCCTTCCGCCGTGGCATGTTGCGGACACGGGCCTTTATGCATCTCATGGTAATTGCGTGGTTTCTTCCCGCTAAAGCCCCGCTTCTTGTGACGTTGGTTTGCATTGCCAGTATTAGTATTAGCAACAAATTTCGTGGGACCTTCCTGTTGTCTTTTCTTGCCATGATGAAGTGCTCCTTTAGCTCCGCCCAAGTGTTGATGGAGTTGGGCGGCAGGTTTTTCAACCATGTGCGCGTGGTCCCCTCAAGCATCATAGTGAAGTAATTAGCGCAAACTGCCTCGTTTACATCGAGCATGTCCATCGCGATCTCGTAGCTCTCGATCCATGACCCTGGCTCAAGGTCCGGCGAGTAATTGGGGACCTTCCGGGGCCCTTTGAAGTCCTTCGGCATGAGCTCGTTGCGCAAAGCTGGCGCAAGGCACGATACCCCGATGTGCTTGCCCCCGGCATCCAGGGGGCGAGAGGTGACGGCATGCCAGCGGGGTAAACCTGACCCGCCGCTGTTGTGGGCTCTAACTGACGCGTTGCTGGCGCCGCATCCACGATATCCTGGGCTCGCGCGTCGGGCATCCCAAGCGGATCCTGTTGAGGGAATCGCCACGGCCCACTTGTTACTGCAGGGAAGTCCTCATGGAGACTTCTGGTGTGACTCGCCTGTGGCGTGGAGTGTAGCCGATCAATGCTATGAGAATAATGTGCGTGCTGAACCACGGCCGTCTTTAGCATCTCGATGGTGTTCCTCGCTTCTACCTCGGCCGGGGTGTTTCCGTAGATCGGAAGGGACTCCAGGTGGCGGGTCGCTGCCAGCACATTGTCCACGGGATTCGAGAAGTGGCCCCGTGGCGTATGGAACCGAGTCGCATGGGCATCCATTGGCTGAGGCGGCGGCGGATTGGGCGGTGGAACCGCTCCTTGCTACTGCAATAAAAGACCTTCCAACGGCGCCAGAAATAGGAGTATTGCTTGACACTCCTCAGCAGCGGCACCAAGAATCCTTGTGCTACGGCTACGCCTTAAGGTACTTCCTAGAAAATATGCAAAGGATTTCCCCCATTGCCTTGGAGCCTTGCGTTGGTATTCCCTCGAAGCGGAAAGGGTGATGTAGCACAGTGGTGGTAAGTATTTCCCTCGGTTTGAGAACCAAGGTATCGATCCAGTGAAGGAGTATCACAAGTGCCTGCACAAACACAAAAAGCTTGCTCCCAACACTATGAAGGGGTTGTCAATCCCTTATAGATTGTTCGCCAAGTGAGAACTGAAAGCACCAAAGTAACAAAGCAAAGTAAAAGCGAAAGTGGAAACGATAGATGTGAATAGACCCGGGGGCCGTAGTGTTTACTAGTGGCTTCTCTCAAGAAAGCAAGTAGACGGTGGGTGAACAAATTACTGTCAAGCAATTGATAGAACCGCACAAAGTCGTGACGTCATCTATGGCAATGATTATATCTATAGGAATCATGTCCAAAACAATTAGACCGATACTTTCTGTACTAGTATTACTCCACACGTCGACCGCTATCTAGCATGCATCTAGTGTATTAAGCCCAAAAGAACAGAGTAACGCCTTAAGCAAGATGACATGATGTAGATGGACAATCTCATATCAACGACAAAGCCCACCTTGTTACCCTTGATGGAAACTACTTAATGTGTACCTTGCTGCCCCTACTGTCACTGGGAAAGGTCACCAGATGGTACGTAGAACCCAAAGCCAAGCACTTCTCCCATTGCAAGAATCATAGATCTAGTTGGCCAAACAAAAGCCAAGACTCAGAGAGACTTACAAGCATATCAAATCATGCATATAAGAAATCAGCAAAGACTCAAATATATATCATAGATAATCTGATCACAAATCCACAATTCATCGGATCTCGACAAACACACCGCCAAAGAAGATTACATCGGATAGATCTCCATGAAGATCATGGAGAACTTTGTATTGATGATCCAAGAGACAGAAGAGGCCATCTAGCTACTAACTACGGACCCGTAGGTCTGAAGTGAACTACTCACGAGTCATTGGAGGGGTGATGATGATGAAGAAGAAGCCCTCCAACTCCAAAGTCCCCTTTCGCAGGGCACCGGGAAGGGTCTCCAGATGAGATCTCGTGGAAACGGAAGCTTGCGGTGGCGGAAAAGTATTTTCATGGATCCCGTGAATTTTTTTCTGATTTTTAGGGAATATATAGGCGCAAGACCTAGGTCAGGGGGCGCTCAGGGAGGCCACGAGCTTGCCCACCACCGCCTCCCCCCAGGTGGCGGAGTGGGGGCTTGTGGGCTCCGTGCAACCCTCCTGGCTTGGCCCATAGGCCCCCTGATCTTCTTCCGTTCGGGAAAAAATCATTTCGGGGATTATATTCCGTTTGGACTCCGTTCCAAAATCAGATCTGAAAAGAGCCAAAAACACAGAAAAAACAGGAACTGGCACTTGGCACTGAATTAATAAGTTAGTCCCAAAAAAAGATATAAAAAGTACATAAAACATCCAAAAATGACAAGATAACAGCATGAAACCATCAAAATTATAGATACGTTTGAGACGTATCAAGCATCCCCAAGCTTAACTCCTGCTCTTCATGAGTAGGGAGGTGATAAAGAATGAATTTTTTATGCTTTCATGCTACCTAGCGTAGATGTCCTTTGTAACTCCTCTTATGTGACGTGAATGTTCAGATCCATTAGATTCAAAACAATAGTTTTCTATTGACGTGGAAACAATAATAATTCAAGCAAACTAGCAAGGTAATCATGAACTTTCAAAATAACAAGGCCAAAAGAAAGTTATCCCTAAAAAAGCATATAGTCTGGCTATGCTCTATCATCATTGCACAACGAATTTAAATCAAGCACAACCCCGATATTGGCCAAGTAATTGTTTCACACCTTTACTTTCTCAAACCTTTTCAACTCTCACGCAATACATGAGTGTGAGCCATGGTTTTAGCACTATAAATGGTGTGGAGTGTGGTGGAGGTTGCAAGACAAAAAAGGAGAAGATAGTCACATTAACTAGGCATATCAATGAGCTGTGGAGATGCTCATCAACAGATATCAATGTGAATGAGTAGGGATTTCCACTCAAATGATGCACGAGAGCTAAGAGTATGTGAAAGCTCTTAAGGAAAACTAGTGGGTGTGCATCCAACTTGCTTGCTCACGAAGACCTAAGGCAATTTTGTGGAAGCCTATCATTGGAATATACAAGCCAAGTTATATAATGAAAATTTCCCACTAGCTATATGGTGGTGACAAAATGAGAGACTCTCGATCATGAAGATCATGGTGCTTAATATGCACAAGTGTGGAAAAGTGGTAACATTGTCCCTTCTCTCTTTTTCTCTCATTTTTTTTATTTTTTTTGGTGGGCTCTTTGGCCTCTTTTTTTTATTAAATTTTATTTTGGTGGGCATCTTTGGCCTCTTTTATTTCCTCACATGGGACAATGCTCCATTAATGATGATCATCACACTTTCAACTCAAAACTTAGAGCAATGATGACTCTATAAGGAATGCCTTCGGTAGTGCACCGTGACAATGATCTAGCATGGCATAGACATTAATGGAAACATCATGCTATCTATCTTACGATCATGCAATGGCAATGTAGACGTGACGGCACATGTCATGGTGGTAGTTGCATGGAAATATATCTTGGAATGACTTTGAAAAAGCCATAGTAGGTAGGTATGGTGGCTGTTTTGAGGGAGGCTAATGGTGGGTTTTGTGCACCGGCGAAAGTTGCACGGCACTAAGAAGATAGTGATGGTGGAAGGTGAAAGTACATCTAAACGATGGACTCAACATTAGTCGTGAAGAACTCATATACTCGTTGCAAAAGTTTTATTAGTAATCGAAACAAAGCATTCAACGCATACTCCTAGGCGAAGGGTTGGTAGGTATAAACCATCGCGCGATCCCGACCTCCACGCAAAGGATGACAATCAGTAGACTAATTATGCTCAGATTTCATCACTTAGTGGTTCACCATACGTGCATGCTATGGGAATCACTAACTTCAACACAAGTATTTCTAGATCCACAACACCTTACTAGCATAATTTCAATATTACCAAAACCACAACTCAAAACTAATTGAGATGAATCAAACTTATCTAACTATTCAATGCACATGAAGGTGGAAGTTTTTGTATCCCTTTGGATAACTGCCCATTTTGAGACTACTTTCAAAGCATAGATCAACTACCAAGCCACGCACCGCTGTGCTCTAAAATATGTAAGTGAAGTACACAGAGCAAAAGTATCTAGCTCAAAAGATATAAGTGAAGCACATGTGAGTTGAGTTGTCTACCAAAACATATAAGTGAAGCTCGACAAAATCACGGTTGGTGCATGTCTCTCTCTCTATGTGTGCAGCAAGGATGATTGTGACACAACAAAAATAAAAGACTCCTATGATACAAGACGCTCCAAGCAAAAACACATAACATGTGGTGAATAAAAATATAGCCCCAAGTAACGTTACCGATGGATTGAAGACGAGAGAGGGGATGCCTTCCCGGGGCATCCCCAAGCTTAGGCTTTTACGGCATCCTTGAATCTCTTGGGGTGCCTTGGGCATCCCCAAGCTTGAGCTCTTGCCACTCTTTATCTCTTTGTCCATAAGAACTTCACCCAAAACTTGAAAACTTCACAACACGAAACTTAAACAGAAACTCGTGATAACATTAGTATGAGAAAGCAAACCACCACTTCCTTAGGTACTATAGCAAACTTAAATTCTACTTATGCTGATGTTGGTTTACTGTATTTTAAATCTTCCATGGCTAATACCCCACGATACTATCCATAGTTTCATCAAAATAAGCAACCAACACAACAAAAATAGAATCTGTTAACACCAAACTAGTCTGTAGAAATCTGTATATTTCATATACTTCTGGTACTTCAAAAATTCTGAAAAATTACGACAGTCTCAAGAATTTGCGTAGCAATCAGCAGCAAAAATAATCAACTCAAAAGTTCTTACAGGAAAAAATGAAAATTCTTTTCATGAGCAGAAAGTTTCTGTCTTTTCCAACATGACCAAACGATCATCCCCAAGACTAATCATAACGGTTTTGCTTGGCACAAACGCAAAAAGAAACACAAAAAAACACAATCATAACAGAATTATGAAAGCGTGGAAAACAAAAAACAGAAAGAAAAAGGATAAATTCGTTGGGTTGCCTCCCAACAAGCGCTTTTGTTTAACGCCCTTAGCTAGGCGAACGGTGATGGAATCACGTATAGTCATCTTTGGTGCTCAAACCATAAGTAGCCCTCATCATGGATTCATAAGGCAATCTTATTTTCTTTCTAGGAAAGTGCTCCATGCCGTTCTTCAAAGGAAATTGAAATCTAATATTCCCTTCCTTCATATCGATGATAGCACCAATAGTCCTTAGGAAAGGTCTACCAAGAATAATGGGACATGAAGGATTGCAATCTATGTCAAGTACAATGAAATCCACGGGTACATAGTTCTTATTTGCAACAATAAGAACATCATCGATCCTTCCCATGGGTTTCTTGACACTAGAATCCGCAAGATGCAAATTAAGAGAACACTCTTCAATCTCACGAAAACCAAGAATATCACATAAAGACTTTGGAATCGCGGAAACACTACCACCCAAATCACACAAAGCATTGCACTCATAGTTTTTTATCTTGATTTTCATAGTAGGTTCCCACTCATCATGAAGTTTTCTACGTATAGAGACTTCTAGTTCGAGCTTCTCTTCAAGAGATTTCATCATAGCATCTACGATATGCGCGGTAAAGGCTTTGCTTTAGCTATAAGCATGTGGAGAGTTTGCAATGTATTGCATCAAAGAAATGCATTCAAACAAGGAGCAATTATCATAATTGAATTCCTTGAAATCCAAAGTGGGAGTTTCATTACTACCCAAAATTCTGATTTCTTCTACTCCACTCTCCACACCTTTCTCATCAAGATGGGTGGACTCTGAATCATTGGGGCGTTTTTCAACCAAACTGGATTCATATCCAGCCCCTCCATAAGTACGTTTGACACGCGAAAACAAAGATTCAAGAGGAGACACACCAAGCACTTTAAGATCTTCGAGATTTGCATCACTAGAACGCACCCTTTTAAACCATTCATTCTTAGCGCGAATTTGGGCGGTTCTTTCTTTGCTCTCATTCATGGAGATACGCATAGCTTTCAAAGTTTCATCCAAGTTGACCTTGGGAGGGGTGCATCTAACTTTCAAAGCATCAATATCACAAGATATCCTATCAACGCTCTTAGCCAAATCATCTATTTTGAGTAGTTTTTCCTATATGGACGCATTGAAAATCTTTTGAGAGTTGATGAACTCTTTGATATTACTCTCTAAATTAGAGGGTAATTTGTTGTGATTTCCATAAGTGTTGTTGTAGGAATTGCCATAATTGTTAGAGGAGTTACTAGGAAAAGGCCTAGGAACATAGTTTCCTCTAAAAGCATTGTTGTTGCCAAAATTGTTCCTACCAACAAATTTCACGTCCAAACTAGCGTTGCTACTCTCAATCAAAGAAGATAGTGGCATGTCATTAGGATCTACAGTAGAGTTTCTACTAGCAACCAAATTCATCAACTCGTCCATCTTAGCACTAAGAGAGTTAATCTCTTCTATAGCATGTACCTTTTTGCTAGCACGCGACCTTTCAATGTGCCACTGAGAGTAGTTGGTCATGATATTTTCTAGGAGTTTTGTAGCGTCTCCTAACGTGATTTCCATGAACGTTCCACCTGAGGCGGAGTCCAAGATATTGCGAGAAGCAAAATTCAAGCCAGCGTAAAAGATTTGTATAATCATCCACAAACTCAAGCCATGAGCGGGACAATTTCTAATCATAAGCTTCATCCTCTCCCAAGATTTTGCAACGTGTTCATGATCAAGTTGCTTGAATTTCATGATATCGTTACGTAAGGAGATGATCTTAGCCGGCGGAAAATACTTGGATATGTAAGCGTCTTTGCACTTATCCCAAGAATCGATACTATATTTAGGCAAAGAAGAAAACCAAGTTTTTGCGCGATCTCGCAACGAGAAATGAAAAAGTTTCAACTTAATCACGTCATTATCCACATCTCATTTCTTTTGCATATCGCAAAGGTCAATGAAGGTATTGAGATGGGATGCGGCATCTTCACCAGGAAGGCCCAAGAATTGCTCTTCAATAACAAGATTCAGCAAAGCTGCGTTGATTTCATACGATTCCGCACTAGTGGCGGGAGCAATCGGAGTACTAATGAAATCATTATTATTAGTGCTCGAGAAGTCGCAAAGTTTGGTGTTTTCAGCCATGATGACTTCGGCAAACAAACAAGCACACAAGCAAGCAAGAAAACCGTCAAAGGAAAACGACAAAGGCAAGAGAAAATGGCAAAGGAGAAAGGGAAATGAAAACGGCAAAGGAGAAAGGCAAATGAAAGCGGCGAATGTGAAGTGGGGGAGAGGAAAACGAGAGGCAACTGGCAAAAAAGTAAATGCAGGAGATGAGTTTGTGAGACCTACTTGGATAGATCTCTCCTTCCCCGGCAATGGCGCCAGAAATTGGCACATTGACGGGAGACTATTCTTGACTTGATCCTCCTCGGCAAGCAATCCTCCTGCCCCGGGGACGGCGCCAGAAATACTTCTGCTACTACAAAAAAAGACCTTCCAACGGCACCAGAAATAGGAGTATTGCTTGACACTCCTCAGCAGCAGCACCAGGAATCCTTCTACTACGGCTACGCCTTAAGGGACTTCCTAGGCAAATATGCAAAGGATTTCCCCCGTGGCCTTGGAGCCTTGCGTTGGTGTTCCCTCGAAGCAGAAAGGGTGATGTAGCACAGTGGTGGTAAGTATTTCCCTCAGTTTGAGAACCAAGGTATCGATCCAGTGAAGGAGAATCACAAGTGCCTGCACAAACACAAAAAACTTGCTCCCAACGCTATGATGGGGTTGTCAGTCCCTTATAGATTGTTCATCAAGTGAGAACTGAAAGCAACAAAGTAACAAAGCAATGTAAAAGCAAAAGTGGAAACGATAGATGTGAATAGACCCGGGGGCCGTAGTGTTTACTAGTGGCTTCTCTCATGAAAGCAAGTAGACAGTGGGTGAACAAATTACTGTCGAGCAATTGATAGAACCGCGCAAAGTCGTGATGTCATCTGTGGCAATGATTATATCTATAGTCATCACGTCCAAAACAAGTAGACCGATACTTTCTGCATCTACTACAATTACTCCATGCATCGACCGCTATCCAGCATGCATCTAGTGTATTGAGGTCATGACGAACAGAGTAACGCCTTAAGCAAGATGACATGATGTATAGGGATAAACTCAAACCAATGATGAAAACCCCATATTTTTACCCTTGATGGCAACAACATGATGTGTGCCTCGCTACCCCTTTTGTCACTGGGTGAGGTCACCGCACGGTATGAACCCAAAACCAAGCACTTCTCCCATTGCAAGAATCATGGATCAAGCTAGCCAAACAAAACCCACAAATCGAAGAGAATTACAAGGATATGAAATCATGAATAAGAGAGATCAGAAGAAACTCAAATAAGATTCATAGATAATCTGATCATAAATCCAAAATTCATCGCATCTTGCCAAACACACCGCAAAAGAAGATTACATCGGATAGATCTCCATGAATATCATGGAGAACTTTGTATTGAAGATCCAAGAGAGAGAAGAAGCCATCTAGCTACTAGCTATGGACCCGTAGGTCTATGGTGAACTACTCACGCATCATCGGAGAGGTCATGGTGTTGATGAAGAAGCCCTCCCTATCCGAATCCCCCTCCGGCAGGGCACCAAAATGTGCCCCAGATGGGATCTTGCGGAGACAGAAGCTTGCGGCGGCGGAAAAGTACTTTCAGTGATCTCCTGATTTTTTTTTGGGATTTTAGGGAATATATAGGCAGAAGACCTAGGGTAGAGGTGGCCCAGGGAGCCCACAAGCCTGGGAGGTGCGGGCCCCCTGGCCGTGTCTAGGGGGCTTGTGGGGTCCGTGGTGGCCCCCTGCCTTGGTTCTCAAGCTTCCCGATCTTCTTCTGTTTCAGAAAAAATCTTTTTGGAAGTTTCGTTCCGTTTGGACTCCGTTTAAAATCCTCCTCTGAAAGGGGTCAAAAACATGGAAAAAACTGGAACTGGCACTTGGCACTGAGTTAATAAGTTAGTCCCAAAAAATATATAATAGGCATACAAAACATCCAAAGTTTGACAAGATAATAGCATGAATACATCATAAATTATAGATGCGTTGGAGACGTATCAAGCATCCCCAAGCTTAACTCCTGCTCGTCCTCGAGTAGGGAAGTTATAAAGACTGCATTTTTTATGTGGAATGCTACCTAGCATAGTTGTCCTTTGTAACTTCTTTCATGTGACATGAATGTTCAGATCCGTAAGATTCAAAACAATAGTTTACTATTGACATGAAAACAATAATACTTCAAGCAAACTAGCAAGGTAATCATGAACTCTCAAAATAACAAGGCCAAAGAAAGTTATCCCTACAAAATCATATAGTCTCGCTATGCTCCATCATCCTCACACAAGTAATTCAAATCATGCACAACCCCGGTATTGGCCAAGTAATTGTTTTCGCACTCTTACTTTCTCAAACTTTTTATAACTATCACGCAATACATGAGCGTGAGCCATGGATATAGCACTATAGGTGGAATAGAGTGAGGTGGTGGTTGTTAGAAAAAAAGGAGGAGATGGTCACATTGACTCGGCGTATCAAAGGGCTATGGAGTTTCCCATTAATAGATATCAATGTGAATGAGTAGGGATCGCCATTCAAAGGATGCACTAGAGTTATAAGTATGTGAAAGCTCAAAAGGAGAACTAATGGGTGTGCATCCAACTTGCTTGCTCATGAAGACTAGGGCAATTTTGAGGAAGCCCATCATTGAAATATACAAGCCAAGTTATATAATGAAGATTCCCATTAGCATATGGTGGTTATGAAACGAGAGGCTCTTAATCATGAAGAACATGGTGCTATTATGAAGCACAAGTGTGGAAAAAATAGTAGCATTGTCCCTTCTCCCTTTTTCTCTCTTATTTTATTTTATTTTTTATGGGCTCTTGGGCCTCTTTTTTTTATTTGGGCTCTTTGGCCTCTTTTTTTTTATTTCCTCACATGGGACAATGCTCTAATAATGATGATCGTCACACTTTTATTTACTCGCAGCTCAAAGATTAGAAATGACTTTATAGGAATGCCTCCGGTAGTGTACCGGGATGTGCAACGATCTAGATTGGCGTATGACGTTGAAACATCTCGCTAGCTATATTACGATCATGCAATGGCAATATGAGAATGACAGCACAAGTCATGAGACGGAACGGTGGGTGTTGCATGGCAATATATCTCGGAATGGTTATGAAAATGCCATAGTATGTAGGTATGGTGGCTGTTTTGAGGAAGGCATATGGTGGGTTTGTGTACCGGCGAGAATTGCGCGGCACTAGAGAGGTTAGCAATGGTGGAAGGTGAAAGTGCATCTATACCATGGACTCACATTAGTCATGAAGAACTCACATACTTGTTGCGGAAGTTTTTCTTAGTAATCAAAACAAAGTGCTAAACGCATACTCCTAGGGGAAGGGTTGGTATGTGTTAACCATCGCGCGATCCCGACCTCAACACAAAGTATGACAATCAATATATCAATTATGCTCCGACTTCATTGTTGGGTAACGTAGCATAAATTCAAAAAAATTCCTACGCATATTCAGATCTTCCTATGGAGAGACCAGCAACGAGAGAGGGGTGAGTGCATCTTCATACCTTTGAAGATCGCTAAACGGAAGCGTTGCTAGAACGCGGTTGACGGAGTCGTACTCGCAGCGATTCAGATCGCAGTGAGATTCCGATCTAGTGCCGAACCACGGCACCTGCGCTTTCAACACACGTGCACCCCGGTGACGTCTCCCGCACCTTGATCCAGCAAGGAGGAGGGAGAGGTTGGGGAAGATCTCCGGCAGCACGACGGCGTGGTGTCGATGGAGAGACGGGGTCTCCCGGCAGGGCTTCGCCAAGCACCGTAGGAGGAGGAGGAAGGAGGGGAGCAGGGCTGCGCCGAGAGGAGAAGAAACCGTGTGCCAAATAGCCCCAAACCCCTAGGTATATATAGGAGGAGGGGAGGGGGCTGCCACCCCTAGGGTTTCCCCCGCTAGGTGATGCGGCAACCCCCCCAGATGGGAGGTGTGGCGGCTAGGGCAGGGGGAGGGGGTGGTGCACCCCTTAGGTGGGCCTTAGGCCCACCAGCGCCAGGGTTCCCCCCCCCCCTTCTGTCCCTCCTGCGCCTTGGGCCTCTTGTGGGAGGCGCACCAGTCCACTTTGGGTTGGTTGCCCTCCGCCTTTTGGCCCATGCTACCTCTTGGGCCTCGTGGCCCCTCCCGGTGGACCCCCGGGACCATTTCTGGTGGTCCCGGTGGACCCAGTACGCTACCGGTAACGCCCGAAACATTTCCGGTGTCCAAAACCATCCATCCTATATATAAATCTTTACCTCCGAACCATTCTGGAGCTCCTCATGACGTCCGGGATCTCATCCGGGACTCCGAACAACTTTTGGTAACCTCGTATAACATTTCCCTATAACCCTAGCATCATCGAACCTTAAGTGTGTAGACCCTACGGGTTCGGGAAGCAGACAGACATGACCGAGACGTTCTCCGGCCAATAACCATCAGCGGGATCTGGATACCCATGGCGGCTCCCACACGTTCCACGATGATCTCATCAGATGAACCATGATGTCAAGGATTCAATCAATCCCGTATACAATTCCCTTTGTCTGTCGGTATAGAACTTGCCCGAGATTCGATCGTCGGTATGCCTATACCTTTTTCAATCTCGTTACCGGTAAGTCTCTTTACTCGTTCCGCAGCACGTCATCGTGTGACTAACTCCTTAGCCACATTGAGCTCATGATGATGTTCTACCGAGTGGGCCCAGAGATACCTCTCCGTCACACAGAGTGACAAATCCCGATCTCGATTCGTACCAACCCAACAGACACTTTCAGAGGTACCCGTAGTGCACCTTTATAGTCACCCAGTTACGTTGTGACGTTTGATACACCCAAAGCACTGCTACGGTATCTAGGAGTTGCACAATCTCACGGTCAAAGGAAAAGACACTTGACATTAGAAAATCTTTAGCATACAAACAATACGATCTAGTGCTATGCTTAGGATTGGGTCTTGTCCATCACATCATTCTCCCAATGATGTGATCCCGTTATCAATGACATCTAATGTCCATGATCAGGAAACCATGATCATCTATTGATCAACGATCTAGCCAACTACAGGCTTGCTAGGGAAACATTGTGATCTATTTATTCACACATGTATTACTGTTTCCCACTAATACAATTATAGCATGAACAATAGACGATTATCATGAACAAGGAAATATGATAATGAGCATTTTATTATTGCCTCTAGGGCATATTTCCAACATTCATAACATAGCGGTTCACCATACGTGCATTCTACGGGAATCACTAACTTCAACATAAGTATTTCTACATTCACAACACCCTACTAACATAACTCTTAATATTACCAAATCCATGTCTCAAAACTAATTGAGAGGAATCAAGACTTCTCTTTCTACTCAATGCACATGAAGATGGAGGTTTTTGTATCCTCTTTGGGTACCTATCACCTTTGGGACTACTTTCATAGCATAAGTGAACTACCAAGTCACGCACCGCCGTGCTCTAAAAGATCTAAGTGAAGCACATGGAGCAAAATTATCTAGCTCAAAAAGATATAAGTGAAGCATGATGAGCATTCTAGCAAAATCACGATGAGTGCATGTCTATCTCTAAAGGAGTGCAGCAAGGATGATTGTGAAACAACTAAAATAAAAGACTCCTACGATACAAGACGCTCCAAACAAAACACATATCATGTGGTGAATAAAAATATAGCTCCAAGTAATGTTACCGATGGATTGAAGACGAAAGAGGGGATGCCTTCCCGGGGCATCCCCAAGCTTAGGCTTTTTGGTGTCCTTGAATTTGGCTTGGGATGCCTTGGGCATCCCCAAGGTTGAGCTCTTTCCACTCCTTATCTCTTTGTCCATGAGAACATCACCCAAAACTTGAAAACTTCACAACACAAAACTTAAACAGAAACTCGTGATAACATTAGCACAAGAAAACAAACTACCACTTCTTTATGTACTGTAGCAATATTGATTTCTATTTATATTGGTGTTAGATTACTGTATTCTCACTTCTACAGGGCTAGTACCCCCGATACTATCCATAGTTTCATCTAAACAAGCAACCAACTCAACAAAAACAGAATCTGTCAAAAACAGACCAGTCTGTAGCAATCTGTATACTTCGTATACTTCTGGTACCTCAAAAATTCTGAAACATTACGACAGCCTGGGCAAAAAGCATATCAACCAGCAGAAAAAATAATCAACTCATAACCTCTTTCTGAATAAAAATGAAAAATAATTTCGTGAGCGAAAAGTTTTTGTGTTTTTCGAGCAGGATCAAACAAACATCACCAAACTAGTCATAAAGGTTTTACTTGGCTCAAACACAAAAAGAAACACAAAAGACACAGTCATAACAGAATTATGATGTCGTGGACGCAACAAAACAGAAAGCAAAAAGAAAATATAAATTCATTGGGTTGCCTCCCAACAAGCGATATTGTTTAACGCCCTTAGCTAGGCATTGATAATTCAATGATGCTCACACAAAAGACAAGATTTGAAGCACAACGAGAGCATCATGAGGCATGTGAAAATCACATCTAAGTCTAACATACTTCCTATGCATAGGCATTTTATAGGAAAACAAATTGTGAAGACAACCAATAGTTACCATATGTAAGGAAGAAGAGAGAGACAATATCTATCTCAACATAATGAGAGGTGATTTAGTCACATGAAAGTTTCTACCACAATATTTTCCTCTCTCATAACAATTACATGTGGGATCATAATCAAATTGAATAATATAGCTATCACATAGGATATTCTTTTCATGATCCACATGCATGCAAAGTTCACGCTCTTTAAAAATAGTGGGATTACCATCAACTAAATTCATGCGTCTCCAAACCCACTTTCAATCTTATTGCAAATATCATATTCATCATGAGGCTTAAACAAATTTTCAAGATCATAAGAAAAATCATTACCCCAGTCATGATCATTGCAACAAGTAGTGGACATAGCAAAACTAGCATCCCAAGCTTAGGGTTTTGCATATTTTTAGCATGATTGACACTAATAAGATTTATAGTGAAATCATTGCAATCATGCTTTTCATTCAAGGATCCCTCGTGAATCACTTCATAAATTTCTTCATCTCGATTTTCAGATTCACACATCTCAAGCAAAACTCAATAGAGAAAGTCAAGTGCAATCAACTCACTAGCAATTGGACCAACATAATTGGATCTCTTAAAGAGATTAGCAAGTCGATGAGGATCCATATCAATAGATTTTCAGCAAGCGAAGATGAAAGCATATTGAAGGCACATAGCACACAAGCAAACAGAAAGCAAGCGAAAGAAAAGGGCGAACGAAAAAGGCAAATGAAAAAGGTAAAGATTTTTTCGTAAATTTTTGTTTTTCAGAAGTGGGGGAGAGGAAAACGAGAGGCAAAAAAGTAAATGCAAGATATGAGTTTGCGACACTTACTTGGATGAGCTCTTGACTTGATCCTCCCCGGCAACGGTGCCAGAAATCCTTCTGCTACTTCTCAAACAACAACGCCAGAATTTGACACGTTGACGGAGACTTGCTTTCGTCGGTTTTTCCCTTGAAGTGGAAAGGGTGATGCAGCACAGGAGCAGTAAGTATTTCCCTCAGTTTGAGAACCAAGGTATCAATCCAGTAGGAGAATCTCGTCAAGTCCAGAGTACCTGCACAATCACAAAAGAGCTTGCACCCAACGCTATAAAGGGGTTGTCAATCCCTTCAAGATTGATTGCAAAGTGAGATCTGAAGGCAGAAAGTGCAACGAAGAAAAAGAGTAAGGCTGAAAATATGGTGTGGAATAGACCCGGGGGCCATAGTGTTCACTAGAGGCTTCTCTCAAAATAGCAAATATTACGGTGGGTGAACAAATTACTGTCGAGCAATTGATAGAACCGCGCAAAGTCATGACGATATCTAAGGCAATGATCATACATATAGGCATCACGTCCGAGACAAGTAGACCGATACTTTCTGCATCTACTACTATTACTCCAGACATCGACCGCTATCCAGCATGCATCTACTGTATTGAGTTCATGACGAACAGAGTAACGCCTTAAGCAAGATGACATGATGTAGAGGGATAAACTCAAACCAATGATGAAAACCCCATCTTAATACCCTTGATGGCAACAACACGATGCGTGCCTCGCTACCCCTTTTGTCACTGGGTGAGGTCACCGCACGGTATGAACCCAAAACCAAGCATTTCTCCAATTACAAGAATCATAGATCAAGCTGGCCAAACAAAACCCACGACTCGAAGAGAATTATAAGGATATGAAATCATGCATAAGAGAGATCATAAGAAACTCAAATAAGATTCATAGATAATCTGATCATAAATCCACAATTCATCGGATCTCGACAAACACACCGCAAAAGAAGATTACATCGGATAGATACCCATGAACATCATGGAGAACTTTGTATTGAAGATCCAAGAGAGAGAAGAAGGCATCTAGCTATGAGCTATGGACCCGTAGGTCTATGGTGAACTACTCAGGCATCATCGGAGAGGTCATGGCGTTGATGAAGAAGCCCTCCGTATCCGAATCCCCCCTCCGGCAGGGCACCAGAACGTGCCCCAGGTGGGATCTTGCGGAGACAGAAGCTTGCGGCGGCGGAAAAGTACTTTCGATGATCTCCTGATTTTTTCTGGGATTTTAGGGAACATATAGGCGGAAGACCTAGGGCAGAGGTGGCCCAAGGAGCCCACAAGCCTGGGAGGCGCGGTCCCCCTGGTCGTAGCTAGGGGGCTTGGGGGGTCCCTGGTGGCCCCCAGCCTTGGTTCTCAATCTTCCCGATCTTCTTCTGTTTCGGAAAAAATCTTTTGGGAAGTTTCGTTCTGTTTGGACTCCGTTTAAAATCCTCCTCTGAAAGGGGTCAAAAACATGGAAAAAACAGGAACTGGCACCTGGCACTGAGTTAATAAGTTAGTCCCAAAAAATATATAAAAGGCATACAAAACATCCAAAGTTTGACAAGATAATAGCATGAAACCATCAAAAAATTTAGATACGTTGGAGACGTATTAAGGTGCTGCAAGTTGTTGTGCTTAGTTACTTTCGATGAGGCAAACTTTAAAGGATTATGGTGTCAATTGTGACAAAGTTCCTCTTTATTATGATAATTAAAGTGCAATCTCGATCTCCAACAACCCGATTAAATACTACAAGACGAAGCACATTAGTATTCATCACCATTTCATCCAGGGTCATATCAAGCATGGGGATATTGATCGCATTCACCTTCAAACTCATGATCAACTTGCATATATTTTCACGAAGCCATTGAATGAAGCAAGATTTCACGAGTTAAGGCATGAGCTAAGTATCATTGATTTGACCAATGTGGATTGATTTTAGGCACACCCCACCACTCTCATCATATTATCTTGTTTAGATGTAGGCATGGATTTAGGGGGAGTGGTGTTATCTCAATGAACTCTCCCTCCCCTATGATGCATAAATCGATCAAATCTTTCACATTAGTCATCTTAGATGACACCTGTGCTTGAAAGACGAGTTTTCGTCATGGGCACAACGTTAAAATCTTGACGGTGCCATACCAACTCACTCAAACATAGGTGGCTTCGGCCACCGCCCCCTCTGGGTGAGGTATTTGCTGTAACATGCACAAGGTCACTCCAAGATTCGTCTTTCTTCGTGTTTGAACTCTTTCAAATTGGAGTGCCTTCTTTTGAACTAAGAAGTGTTTGTGTGTCGTCTTTCACTCAATCTGTAGTACGATAGGTATAGTTTTGCTAGTTTTTGTGGCTGTGTTTTTGTCGCAAGCGGTACTACCACTCCGAGTCCGGTACTACCGCTCAAGAGGCACTACCATGCAAGGCAACAGTACTACCACCTCGGGGAGTTCTTGGATGGTTCAAGTGATGGGCAGGGGTAGTTCTAACTCCCCCATACCCATTCAATCCTCCTCCCCTCGACTCTCTATCTCTTTGTGGGGACCAAGAACACCACGGGAGGCCGACTCCGAATCTCCCATTCCGTGTTGCTCTCCACTTTTTCGTCTGGTGGAATCACTCCCCCCATCTCCCTCATGCCATGGACTCCAGTAGTACCCAAGATCCCATCTCTTTTGAGGTGTCATTTTCTGAATCTTTATATAGGGCATTGCATGAGGATTCCATATTTATTTTTCTTTTTTGTAGCATGAAGGGACATGTGATGGATACTAGTTGCACTAGAATATGTAGTCACTGGAATATTGGGGCTATGGCTCCGACTTAGCCGCCCCCTTGCTGCGGGTGTTTTCTGCCATTCGGGCGGTACTATGGCACGTGCACGATCGGTAATACCGCTGCGGTGGAAGTACCACTCCTGCACCCGCGGTACTACCACTCGGGCAGCAGAACCCAATTTCTCCCGTGCATCTAACTATTCTCTTTTGATTGATTCTTTAACTTATGCATTTCTTTTAAACATGTCTTCCATTCAATCTTCTTGTGAGTTTAGGTGATGGTAACTCTTCTTCGGCTGATTGTCGCATGAAACCTTGCCATGGCCCCAAGCATCCATGCACATGTGATGAGGCAGCGGGCAGTTCAAGTGCTCAACCGCATAGGTACTCCGTGAAGAAGACTATCAGCAAACAGAAGGGTCTCATAGAGCCTCAAGATATGACTCAAGAAGAGTTTCTTGTTTTTTGTAAGCATGATCCCTATTGCTTTCCTCAGGAAGAGGCTGTTGCTAGGCGTCGTGTAATAGCCTGGAACCGACGCTCAGAAGATTCCCTTTTTATTCCATTATCGCCCGTGATTTATTTTGTTGTCGAATTCATCATCACATCATGTGCATCATCCACATTGCATCGGCACTCCGTTGTTATCATTTTTTAAAAACTTGCATCCGTTATTAGTTGCTGACTCTTTCCGTTCTTTTCATCGGCCGTTTTGAGACCAACCACACATGCGAGCGCCCGCGACATAGTTAAATTATTTGTTTTTAAAAGTGCATATAGAACTTTCTCGGATTGTGTTGAAACTTGGCTTGTGATCATGTTATAGTGTAGGTAGGCTGCCTGCCAAATTTCATCCCAAGCAGAGTTCGTTTGATACCCAAACCGTTAAATGTTTATCAGCATTATAGCTGGTCAAAAGTCAGACGTTTTTTGTTTTAAAAACCCTGTCATGGGCTACACCATTTTCCTCTCATCTCAACCCAACAGCCTCCTACACATCCTACACAGTCTGCCTACCCTATCCCTACATTTTGGATGGCCCGATAGAGATCTGACTTTCTGAAAATGGATGAAAACTGCTAACCCTAGCCCCCTTCTTAATTTAAGCACACCCTCATTCCTAATCTAACCAAAGCCTAGCTTTGCCTCGATTTCCGTGTGCCCTCAACTAGCAGCCACCACCCAACCTCCACAAGTCCACATATCCCACCTCCGCGGGCTTCTCAATTTAACCACTTCATTTTAATTCCAGAAAATGCATGTTTTTTAATGTTAATAAATAAATAACTGTTCATCAGATTCAAACAAACTTAATATGTAAAATGTTCATAATTTTGTGTACATTAATAATTTGCAACTTCCATGCATGATAAAAATGTTTAACTTGTTGTTTTCATGTAATTTGTGTAGACGACATAATCTTGCATAATTGTTGTGTCCTTATTTTTCAAAGTGATACCGTTAGGGGTATTGACCATGTGGGATAACTCACCCTTTGGGTCGGGTTAGACCGTAGGTGGCTTAAAAAGCATATACTAGATGGGCTCTAGAGATGATAAGAAGGCAAGTGAGAGGACTTACCAAGTGAGTCGCCGTGGCGGCCGAGTACCTGAAGAAGACGGCTCATGTCTCATGAGATGGAAGACACCATAAACTGTCCTAATTTGGGAAACAATACAAGGTAGAATTATAATAGGCCATGGGCGTTTATTGACCCTGACTCTGTTGTGAACTCGAGGTTGTTGGAAATATGCCCTAGAGTTAATTATAAATTAGTTATTATCATATTTTCTTGTTCATGATAATGATTTATTATCCATGGTATGATTGTATTGATTGGAAAATCAAATACATGTGTGGATACATAGACAACACTGTGTCCCTAGTGAGCTTCTACTAGACTAGCTTGTTGATCAAAGATGGCTCAGGTTTCCTAACCATAGACATGACTTGTCATTTGATAATGGGATCAAATCAATAGGAGAATGATGTGATGGATAAGACCCAAACCTTAAGCATAACATTTGATCGTACCCAGTTTACTGCTATTGCTTTTTGCATGTCAAGTATCTGTTCCTATGACAATGCAATCATGCAACTCACTCACACCGGAGGATTAACTTGTGTGTATCAAACGTCGCAGCGTAACTGGGTGACCATAAAGATGCTCTATAGGTATCTATGAGGGTGTCTATTGAGTTGGCATGGATCAAGACTGGGATTTTTTACTCCATGTGACGGAGAGGTATCTCAGGCCTCACTCGGTAATACAACATCACAATGAGCTTGCAAGCAATGTGACTAAAGAGTTAGCCATGGATTCTTGTATTATGGAACGAGTAAAGAGAATTTCCGGTAATGTTATTGGACTAGGTTTGTAGATACCGATGATCGAATCTCGGGCAAGAAACATACTGATGAATAAAGGGAACTCCATACGGGATTAACTCAATCCTTGACATCGTGGTTCGACCGATAAATATATCTGTAGACTGTGTGGGAATCAATATGGGCATCCAGGTCCCGCTATTAGTTATTGACCGTAGAGGTATCTCGGTCATGTCTGTATAGTTCTCTAACCCGTAGGATATGCACACTTAATGTTCGGTGACGATATATATATGGTTGAGTTATTTTGTTAGTGATCAGAGGTTGTTCGGAATCCCAGATGAGATCCCGGACGTCACGAGGAGCTTCGAAATGGTCAGGAGGTAAAGATTTATATATAGGAAACCGGTATTCGGGTTCCGGAAAGGTTTCAAAGTTATTCCGTATTGTACTGGTAGTGCCGAAAGGGTTTCGAGGTCCACCGGGAGGGGCCCACCCACCCCGTGGGCCACATGGGCCTAAGAGATGATGTACCAACCCCTGGTGGCTAGGAAGACGACCCCAAAAAGTCCCATGCGCCCAAGGGTTGGTGGGAGGAGGTGCCTTGGTGGAGGAGGAGTCCTCCCTATGGTGTACACGTCCCTTGTGGGAAGTGGACTCTCTGTTAGGCCCACCCATCCTACTTGGAGGAGCAGCCAAGGCTGAGCCCTACCTACCCATTCCTCCTATAAATAGAGAGAGAGAGAGGGAGGCACCCAACAGGCAATTGGTTGGTGACACCCTATCTCTCTCATAGTAATTCTCTACCATAGCGATCGCGGCAGCACTTGGCGAAGCCCTGCTGAAATTGCACCACCACGCCATCGTGCTACCGGAGTACTCAACCTCTAGTTCACCATCGATTGCTGGATCAAGGAGATGATGGCATCATCGAGCTGTACGTGTGCTGAACACGGAGGTGTCGTCCATTCGACGCTTGATAGGGAGTTCGCGGGACACATCGGGATTGCATTGCAAAGACGTTCCACTACATCAACCATGTTATTTAACGCTTTCTCTTAGCGATCTACAAGGGTATTGATCGTAGATGTTCATCTCCTAGATTGATCTTGGTGAAGCGTAGGAAATTTTTTGTTTCTCATGCAATGTTCCCCAGCAGTGGCATCATGAGCGAGGTCTATGCGTAGATGACATCACGAGAAGAACACAAAGGAGTTTGTGGGTGTTGATATTCAGATTGCTTCCTTCCTAAGTCTTTTCTTGATTCAGCGGTATTGTGGGATGAAGCGGTCCAGACTAACTTTACTCATCCTCGTACAAGAGACTAGTTCCATTGACTCACATGTAACTTTCTTGCATAAGATGGCTGGCGTGTGTCTGCCTCTCCCACCTTAGTTGAATCGGATTCGACAAAGGAAATCCTTGTAGAAGGTTAAATAGCAACTTGCATATCACCATTGTGCCTTTTCATAGGTAAGAATCGTTCTTGCTAGATACCCATAGCAGCCATGTAAAACATGTAACAACAAATTTTAGGACGTCTAATATTTTTGCAGGGTATATTGTGATATGATACGGCCAAAGACATGATGAAATATATTTGTTGTATGAGATGATCATGTTTTGTAATAGCTATTATCGACTTGCATGTCGATTCATACGACAACTGGCAAGAGCCATATGGTTTTCTTTAATTATTGTATGACCTGTGTGCCAATCATTAAGTTCTATGCAATTCTTTACTTTATTGCTAAACGGTATCAATAGTGGTACAAGCATGGTTGGCACTAAAACCCTGAAGGCAATACAATGATGGAGATCATGGTATTATGCCGGTGATGATGGAGATCATGCCGGTGCTTTGGAGATGGAGATGAAAAGCACAAGTTCATCGCCATATCGTGTCACTTATCATTTCCATGTGATGCTAAACCTTTTATGCATCTTATTTTTCTTAGGACGATGGTAGCATTATAAGGTGATCCCTCACTAATATTTCAAGATAAAATTGTATTATTCACATGTGTACACCGTTGAAAAGGTTCGTCGTTTCGAGGCACCACGTGATGATCGGGTGCGATAGACTCTATGTTTGCATACAACGGGTGCAAGCCAGTTTTGTAGATGCAAAACACTCAGGTTAAACTTGATGAGCCTAGAATGTACATACATGTTCTCGGAACACAGGAGACCGAAAGGTCGAACATGAGTCATATAGTAGATATGATCAACATGGAGATGTTCACCATTGTAACCACCTCATCTCACATGGTGATCGGACTTGCGTTGGTGGATTTGGATCATGTCAGACTCGGACAACCTGAGGGATGTTGAGTTGAGTGGAGTTCTTTAGTAATATGATTAAATGAACTCGTTATCATGAACATAGTCTAAGTTGTGTTTACAAAAGTATGTTGTAGAACAATAGCTCACGGTGTAGCTCCTTGTATTTTTGATCCGTTCCTAGAGAAAACTAAGTAGCAACTAAGGGGTTTGGGTGCGTAAACTAAGGATTGTCCTCACTGCTGCACAAAAGGCTTATGTACTCAATGCACCGCTAGGTGTGCTACCCCCCAAGCTTCGTTTGTGGATGTTGCAAACATCTGACATGCATGTTTTGATGACTACATGATAGTTCAGTGTGCCATGCTATACAACTTAGAATTGAGGCTCCAAAACATATGAGATGTTCCAAGAGCTGAAATTAGGATTTCCAGCTCGTGTCCATGTTTAGTGGTAAGAGACCCCTGACAAGATTATTTGCCTATAAAATGAAGGAGAATAGCTCAATCGGTGAGCATATGCTCAGATTGTGTGGTGCTATAATCGCTTCAATTAAGTGGGAGTTGACCTTCTAGATTAGATAGTGATTGACATAGTTCTCCAAATCACTGTGTGATAGCATGGCTTATTCGGGATGATAGACTACTCATATCAATAAGGAATTCCTTCTTTTTCGGGAGCCCATTCGAATAGAACTCTCAAGTTAAGCGTGCTTGGCTTGGAGTAGTTCTAGGATGGGTGACCGACCGGGAAGTTGATCCCGGGTGCGCACGAGTGAGGACAAAGTGCGCACAAAAGACTAGTATTGATATGTGGGGCCAGTCTAGATCCCGCCAGGAGTAACGACCGCCGGCCGGTGTGTACGGGGCGATACAAGCGGCCTTGTTAACAAAATGAGGGGTGATTCCAAAATTCGTGTCGATCAGCAGCAAAGGAGATGGACTAGGCTATAGTATCCTACGTAGTGGTCGTAGTATGTTTTCAGCAATAGGACATGGAGCAGGACGTGGTGGATTTGTTCCATCACATGAAGAAGCTCTACAAGTAGTTCATATGGCTGGAGGGGGCACATGCAACGCAGCAAGTGATCCAAATGAAGGGTCAGGGATACTAGGAAGGCTAGTTCGGGCTGGATTTTTTGCTTCACCAAAAGAAATGCGCGCATCAGAAATTTTCATGTCACCTCCGACAGGAATGGGGAAAGGACACCACCACCTATATCCATAAAGCTACAACTGGTGTTTCATCCATATCTGGAGGATACTCTTTGGAAGATTGAGCCCGTAAAGTTCGAAGGGAGTAGGCAATGGTGTCTAGCAAGCGTCGAGGAACCGGCGAAATTTGAAGGCGTAAATATGAAGGAGTGTTGGAGTCATGCTATGGAGGAGAAGTTGGGGTCCATCCACGACAACAATGCATGGGAGCTCGTGGATCTTCCCAACAATGAAAAATCCATGGATCTTAAGTGGGAATTTATGATCAAGAAAGAAGCTGAAGGGAATTGTGTGAAGCACAAGGAGAAGCTAGTGTCCAAAGAGTACATACAAGAGGCAGGTGTGAATTTTGAAGAAGTGTTTGTTCCCATTGCAGGGATTGAATTGGTGAGATTACTCATTGCTCTCTCGGCTCAAGAATCTTGGACGATACATCACATGGATGTGAACTCCGCATTTTTGACTGGGGACTTAGAAGAAGAATCGTATGTGAAGCAACCACCGGGATACATCAAAGAAGGAGGGGAACACAAGGTATTGAAGCTGCACAAAGGCGTTGTACGGGCCACGACAAGCTTCTCGGGCATGGAACATCAAGCTTGACAGTACATTGATTTCTCTTGGATTTGAGAAGAGTCCACTGGAGCATACGATGTATAAGCGAGGTAAAGGAAAGGATCGTATCTTAGTGGGCATCTATGTGGATGATCTATTGATAACTGGAGCTGACGAAGAGGTGATTGCAAACTTCAAGCTACAAATGAAGGAGCTATTGAGGATGACTGATCTAGGGCTCTTGTGTTACTACCTTGGGATCGAGGTACGGCAAAAGCCGGACGATATCAAGAAGTTACTTAAAAGTTGTGGCCTTAAAGATTGCAATACAAGTCAAGTTCTAATGAAGCCTCGTCTTATACTAAGCAAGGAAAGTGAAGCATCTGCGGTTGATGCAACGGAGTATAGAAGTGTGGTACGAAAGTTAAGGTATCTCACAAATACAAGACCCGACTTGACCTATTCCATTGACATAGTGAGTCGCTTCATGGATGCGCCCATGAATGAACATTAGGCAGTTGCGGAAAATATACTCACGTACATCAAAGGAACAAGAAACTTCGGTTGTGTGTATTTGAGAGAGAATAAGAAGGAGATGTTGGAGCTACTCATCTACAGTGATAGCGACATGTCAGGAGATGTGAGCGACCATAAAAATACCTCGGGCGTGGTATATTTCTCGGGAGGAAATACAGTGAGTTGGCTATCACAACAGCAGAAAGTGGCCACATTATCCTCCCGTAAAGCAGAGTATATTGCAGCTGTAACCGCGGTATGTCAAGGTGTGTGCCTAGGAAGACTACTCGATGACCTGATACGTCTGAAACGTATCTATAATTTTTGATGGTTTCATGTTGTTATCTTGTCAACTTTGGATGTTTTATATACCTTTTTTATCTTTTTTGGGACTAACTTATTAATTCAGTGCCAAGTGCAAGTTCCTGTTTTTCTGTGTTTTTGACTCTTTTCAGATCTGATTTTGGAACGGAGTCCAAACGGAATAAAATCGCCGAAATGAATTTTTCCAGAACAGAAGAAGATCGGGGGACTTGAGGGCCAAGGTAGGAGGCCCACAGGGAGCCCACAAGCCCTGTAGCCACGGCCAGAGGGGGCCGCGGCTACCAGGCTTGTGGCCTCCCTGGAGCTCCCCTGCCCTAGCTCTTTGGCCTATATATTCCCTAAAATCCCAAAAAAAATAGGGGCGTCCACGAAACCACTTTTCCGTCGTCGCAAGCTTCTGTTTCCGCAAGATCTCGTCTAGAGACCCTTCCCGGTGCCCTGCCGGAGGGGACTTTGGAGCTGGAGGGCTTATACATCAACATCATTGCCTCTCAAATGACTCGTGAGTAGTCTACTTCAGATCTACGGGTCAGTAGTTAGTACCTAAATGGCTTCTTCTCTCTCTTGGATCTTCAATACAAAGTTCACCATGATCTTCATGGATATCTATCTGATGTAATCCTCTTTGGCGGTGTGTTTGTCGAGATCCGATGAATTGTGGATTTGTGATCAGATTATCTATGAATTATATTTGAGTCTTTGCTGATTTCTTATATGCATGATTTGATATCCTTGTAAGTCTCTCCGAGTCTTGGGTTTTGTTTGGCCAACTAGATCTATGATTCTTGCAATGGGATAAGTGCTTGGTTTTGGGTTCATACCGTGCGGTGACCTTTCCCAGTGACAGAAGGGGCGGGAAGGCACGCATCATGTTGTTGCCATCAAGGGTAACAAGATGGGCTTTCATCATAGATTTGATGTTGTCCATCTACATCATGTCATCTTGCTTAAGGCGTTACTCTGTTCTTATGAACTCAATACACTAGATTTATGCTGGATAGCGGTCGACGTGTGGAGTAATAGTAGTAGATGCAGATAGTATAACGTCATGACTTTGCGCGGTTCTATCAATTGCTCGACAGTAATTCATTCACCCACCGTCTACTTGCTTTCATGAGAGAAGCCACTACTGAACATTACGGCTCCCAGGTCTACTCACAATTATCATCTCTGCTTTTACTTTTACTTTGCTTTGTTTACTTTTTGCTTTCAGTTCTCACTTTGCAAACAATCTATAAGGGATTGACAACCCCTTCATAGCGTTGGGTGCAAGCTCTTTGTGTTTGTGCAAGTACTTGTGACTTGACGCGATCCTCCTAGTGGATTGATACCTTGGTTCTCAAACTGAGGAAAATACTTACCGCCGCTGTGCTACATCACCCTTTCCTCTTCAAGGTAACACCAAAGCAAGGCTCCAACGCCGCGGGGGAATCCTTTGCATATTTGCCAAGGAAATCCCTATAGGCGTAGCCAGCAGCAGAAGGATTTCTGGCGCCGTTGCCGGGGAAAGATCAAGTCAAGTTCTATCCAAGTAAGTGTCACAAACTCATCTCTTGCATTTACCTTTTTTGCCAGTTTTCCTCTCCCCCACTTCACATTTGTCGTTTTCATTTGCCTTTCTCCTTTGCCGTTTTCTTTTGCCTTTTGCCGTTTTCCTTTGCCAGTTTTCTTGCTTGCTTGTGTTCTTGTTTGTTTGTTGAAGTCATCATGGCTGAAAACACCAAACTTTGCGACTTCTCGAATACTAATAATAATGATTTTATTAGTACTCCGATTTCTCCAGCCACTAGTGCGGAATCATATGAAATCAACGTGGCCTTGCTGAAACTTGTTATGAAAGAACAATTTTCTGGCCTTCCTAGTGAAGATGCCGCATCCCATCTTAAACTTTCATTGAACTTTGCGATATGCAAAAGAAGAAAGATGTGGATAATGATGTTGTTAAATTGAAGCTTTTTCCGTTCTCTTCGCGAGATCGTGCGAAAACTTGGTTTTCTTCTTTGCCTAAAAATAGTATCAATTCTTGGAATAAGTGCAAAGATGCTTAAATATCCAAGTATTTTCCGCCGGCTAAGATTATCTCTCTCCGCAACGATATGATGAATTTCAAGCAGCTTGATCATGGACACGTTGCACAATCTTGGGAGAGCATGAAGTTAATGATGAGAAATTGTCCCGCTCATGGCTTGAGTTTGTGGATAATTATACAAATCTTTTACGCTGGTTTGAATTTTGCTTCTCAAAATATCTTGGACTCCGCCTCAGGTGGAACGTTCATGGAAATCACGTTAGGAGAAGCTACAAAACTCCTAGACAATATCATGACCAACTACTCTCAGTGGCACACTGAAAGGTCACCTGCTAGCAAAAAGGTACACGCTATAGAAGAAATTAACTCGCTTAGTACTAAGATGGACGAGTTGATGAATTTGGTTGCTAGTAGAAATGCTCCTTTCAATCCTAATGACATGCCACTATCTTCCTTGATTGAGAGTAGCAACGCTAGTTTGGATGTTAATTTTGTTGGTAGGAACAATTTTGGCAACAACAATGCTTTTAGAGGAAACTATGTTCCTAGGCCTTTTCCTAGTAACTCCTCTAACAACTATGGCAATTCCTACAACAACACATATGGAAATCATACCCAATTACCCTCTGATTTAGAGAGTAATATGAAAGAGTTCATCAACTCTCAAAAGATTTTCAATGCGTCCATAGAGGAAAAACTACTAAAAATAGATGATTTTGCTAAGAGCGTTGATAGGATGTCTTGTGATATTGATGCTTTGAAAGTTAGATGTGCTACTCCCAAGGTTAACTTGGATGAAACTTTAAAATCTATGTGTGTCTCCATGAATGAGAGCAAAGAAAGAACCGCCCAAATCCGCGCTAGGCATGAATGGTTTAAAACGGTGCGTTCTAGTGATGCAAATCATGAAGATCTTAAAGTGCTTGGTGTGACTCCTCTTGAATCTTTGTTTTCGCGTGTCAAACCTATTGATGAAGGGGCTCGATATGAATCCTCTTTGGTTGAAAAACGACCCAATGATTCAGAGTCCAGCTATCTTGATGATAAAGGTGTGGAGAGTGGAGTAGAAGAAATCAAAATTTTGGGTAGTAATGAAACTCCCAGTTTGGATTTCAAGGAATTCAATTATGATAGGTGTTCCTTGTTTGAATGCATTTCCTTGATGCAATCCATTGGAACCTCTCCACATGCTTATAGCCAAAGCAAAGCCTTTACCGCTCATATTGTAGATGCTATGATGAAATCTCTTGAAGAGAAACTTGAATTAGAAGTCTCTATACCTAGAAAACTTCATGATGAGTGGGAACCTTCTATCAAAATCAAAATCAAAAACTATGAATGCAATGCTTTGTGTGATTTGGGTGCTAGTGTTTCCGCGATTCCAAAATCTTTATGTGATATTCTTGGTTTTCATGAGATGGAAGAGTGTTCTCTTAATTTGCATCTTGCGGATTTTACTGTCCAGAAACCCATGGGAAGGATCAATGATGTTCTTATTGTTGCAAATAATAACTATGTACCCGTGGATTTCATTGTACTTGACATAGATTGCAATCCTTCATGTCCCATTATTCTTGGTAGACCTTTCCTAAGGACTATTGGTGCTATCATCGATATAAAGGAAGGGAATATTAGATTTAAATTTGCTCTAAAGAAGGGCATGGAGGATTTTCCTAGAAAGAAAATAAGATTGCCTTATGAATCTATGATGAGGGATACTTATGGTTTGAGCACCAAAGATGACTATACATGATTCCATCACCTTATGCCTAGCTAAGGGCGTTAAACAATAGTGCTTGTTGGAAGGCAACCCAATGAATCTATCCTTTTTCTTTCTGTTTGGTGTTTTCCACACTTTCATAATTCTGTTATGATTGTGTTTTTTGTGTTTCTTTTGCATTTCTGCCAAGTAAAACCGTTATGATGAGTCTTGGGGATGATCGTTTGATCATGCTGGAAAAGACAGAAACTTTCTTCTCATGAAAAGAATTTTCATTTTCTTTTCTGTGAGAGCTTTTGAGTTGATTCTTTTTCCTGCTGATTGCTACGCAAATTCTTCAGACTACCGTAATTTTTCAGAATTTTTGAAGTACCATAATTATATGCAGTATACAGATTGCTACAGACTGGTCTACAGTTTTTGTTGAGTTGGTTGCTTATTTTGATGAAACTATGGATAGTATCGGGGGGTATTAGCCATGGAAGATTGAAAATACAGTAACCCAACATCAACATAAGTAGAATTTAAGTTTGCTACAGTACCTAAGGAAGTGGTGATTTGCTTTCTTATACTAATGATATCACGAGTTTCTGTTTAAGTTTCGTGTTGTGAAGTTTTCAAGTTTGGGGTGAAGTTCTTATGGAGAAAGAGATAAAGAGTGGCAAGAGATCAAGCTTGGGGATGCCCAAGGCACACCAAGTTGATTCAAGGATGTCAAAAAAGCCTAATCTTGGGGATGCCCCGAGAAGGCATCCCCTCTTTCGTCTTCAATCCATCAGTAACGTTACTTGGGGCTATATTTTTATTCACCACATGTTATGTGTTTTGCTTGGAGCGTCTTGTATCGTAGGAGTCTTTTATTTTTGTTGTGTCACAATCTTCCTTGCTGCACACCTAGAGAGAGAGACATGCACTCACCGTGATTTTGTCGAGCTTCACTTATATCCTTTGGTTAGGCAATTCAGCTCACATGTGTTTCACTTATATCTTTTAAGCTAGTTGATTTTGCTCTATGTGTTTCATTTCTATCTTTTAGAGCACGGAAGTGCGTGGCGTGGTTGTTGATCTATGCTATGAAAGTAGTCTCTAAAGGGGTAGTTATCCAAAGGGATATGAAAACTTCCACCTTCATGTGCATTGAGTAGTTAGAGAAGTTTCATTTATCTCAATTTGTTTTGAGTTGTGGTTGTGGTAATATTGAAGTTATACTAGTAAGGTGTTGTGGATCTAGAAATACTTGTGTTGAAGTTAGTGATTCCCGTAGCATGCACGTATGGTGAACCGCTATGTGATGAAGTCTGAGCATGATTAGTTTATTGATTGTCATCCTTTGTGTAGCGGTCGGCATCGCGCTATGGTTTATACCTACCAACCCTTCCCCTAGGAGTATGCGTTGAATGCTTTGTTTCAATTACTACTAAAACTTTTGCAACAAGTATATGAGTACTTCATGACTAATGTTGAGTCCATGGTTTAGATGCACCTTCACCTTCCACCATCACTATCTTCTTTAGTTTCGTGCAACTTTCGCCGGTGCATAAAACCACCATTAGCCTCCCTCAAAACAGCCACCATACCTACCTACTATGGCTTTTTCAAAGCCATTCCTAGATATATTGCCATGCAATTACCACCATGACATGTGACACCACTTCTACATTGCCATTGCATGATAATAAGATAGCTAGCATGATGTTTCCATTGATGTCTATGCCATGCTAGATCATTGTCACGGTACACTACCGAAGGCATTTCATATAGAGTCATCATTGCTCTAAGTTTTGAGTTGTAAGTGTGATGATCATCATTGATGGAGCATTGTCCCATGTGATGAAATAAAAGAGGCCAAAGATGCCCATAAAAATAAAAAGTAAAAAAAATATATAAAAGAAGAGGCCAAAGAGCCCACCAAAAAAATGAGAGAAAAAGAGAGAAGGGACAATGCTACTATCTTTCCACACTTGTACTTATTAAGCACCATGATCTTCATGATTGAGAGTCTCTCGTTTTGTCACCACCATATAGCTAGTGGGAAATTTTCATTATATAACTTGGCTTGTATATTCCAATGATGGGCTTCCTCAAAATTGCCTTAGGTCTTCATGAGAAAGTGATGTCAACTGTTCTTCCCCTTTGCAACGGCACCAGAAGATTGTTGTTAGCACTCTCCGGCAATCGAGACTAGAAGAATGTTGTTGACGGCCCACAAGCGCATGGGATCACAGTAGTTTTCGAGGGTAGAGTATTCGACCCAAATTTGTTGATTCCCACGACGGGAGGTGAGAGAATACTCTCAAGTATTAACAGTTGAATTGTCAGATTCAACCACACCTAAAAGATTAGTATCTACAAGCAAAGTAGTAAGAGCAAAGTAGCGAGTAACGACAGTGGCAAGGAACAACAGTAGTGACAGCAGTAGCAAGTAGCAACAGTAGGAAGCGACAGTAGTAGCAACAGTAGCAGCAGAGCAAGACAAGTAACAGCAGTAGCAACAGTAGTAGCAGCAGCAGAGCAAGACAAGTGACAGCAGTAGTAGCAGTAGTAGATCAAGACAAGTAACAGCAGTAGTAGCAACAGTAGTAGCAGCAGTAGGACAAACTCGTAGGCAATGGGTCGGTGATTTGTTTGGATGATATTCATCATGCAACAGCAATAACACGCAGAGATATGTGGCTAGCTCCCGTTCGTCAATGTGATGTAGGCATGCATTCCGTGTGTCGTCATACGTGCTTAGGGAAAAGAACTTGCATGACATCTATTGTCCATCCCAACCGTGGCAGCGGGGTCCAAAAGGAAACTACGTGATATTAAGGCTCTCCTTTTAATAAAGAACCGGACCAATGCATTAGCACTTGGTGAACACATGAACTCCTCAAACTATGGTCATCATCGGGAGTGGTTCCGGTTATTGTCACTCCGGGGTTGCCGGATCATAACACATAGTAGGTAGCTACAACTTGCAAGATCGGATCTAAAACACACATATATTGGTGACAACATAATAATTTCAGATCTGAAATCATGGCACTCGGGCCCCAGTGACAAGCATTAAGCATGGCAAAGTTCTTGCAACATCAATCTCAGAACATAGTGGATACTAGGGATCAATCCCCATCAAAACTAACTCGATTACATGATAGATCTCATCCAACTCATCACCGCCCGGTGAGCCTACGAATAGATTGCTCACGAGCGACGAAGAGCTTCATGGAATTGGAGAGGGAAGAAGGTTGATGATGACGATGGCGACGATTTCCCCTCTCAGGAGCCCAAGACGGACTCCAGATCTACCCTCCAGCTGAAGAAGAGGTGGTGGCGGCGCCTCCGTATCGTAAACGCGACGAAAACTTCTCTTTTTATTTTTTCTGGGACGAAAGGGGACTTATAGACCTGAGGTTGGGGGCGGCACAGCCGTGTGGGCCCCACAAGCCTGCCCACCGCCACTAGGGGGATGGTGGCGGAGCCAGGGCTTGTGGCCCACTGTACCACCCCCTTAGGTGGAACTTGGCACAAATATTTTTTATATTTTCCAAAACTGCACCCCGTAAATTTTTAGGACGTTTGGAGAAATTTGGTTTCTGCACAAAAATAACAGCAAGGTAATTCTGCTGAAAACAGCGTTAGTCCAGGTTAATTCCATTCAAATCATGCAAATTAGAGTTCAAAACAAGGGCAAAAAGTTTGGAAAAGTAGATACGATGGAGACGTATCAACTCCCCCAAGCTTAAAACCTTGCTTCTCCTCAAGCAACTCAGTTGACAAACTAAGAGAGAAAGAAAAACTTTGACAAACTCTGTTTGATCTTGTTGTTGCAACTATGTCTAACTCATAACCAGAATTTCAGCAAGATAACAAGTTAACCACATAAGCAAGTGACACAAATGTCTCACGGTAAACTAATATCAATGGCATAATTAGCTAACGAGCAGATAATAATGAGTTTCAAATACCAACACTTTAATCAAAACAAGCATGAAGCAATATGAATAGATGGTATCTGGCTAGCTCTTTCTGAGACCGCAAAACATAAATGCAGAGCACTTTCAAAGATCAAGGGCTGACTAAACATTGTAATTCATAGCAACGAAGATCCAGTCATAGTCATACTCAATATCAATCAAAAGCAAAGCATAAAAATGACAGAGGTGCTCTCTAATTGGTGCTTATATAAGAGGAGGATGACTCGACAGGAAAATAAATAGACAGACCCTTTGCAGAGGGAAGCACTGATTTGCAGAGGTGCCAGAGCTCAAGCTTTGAAAAAGAGATAATAATTTTGGGTGGCATGCTTTCATTGTCAACGCAATGACCAAGAGTTCTCAATATCTTCCATGCTACTCATGCTATAGGACTTTCCCAAACAGAAAAGTAAAGTTTTAACTCCCCCACCACCAATCAATCACACTCCACGGCTAGCCGAATCCTCGGGTACCGTCCATACTAACATCAATCCGGTGGGGAGTCTTGTTTTACAGTTATGTTTTCGATTTAAGCGTGGAACTGGGCATTCCAATTACCAACCCCTTTCTCGTGAATGACTGTGAATAAACACATGTCGAGGATAACACTCCTAGAATGGAAGATACCAATAGCCCCCTGTCACCACATGAGCGGTTCGGCCATGTAAAACAGATTATTTCTTGAAGGTTTAGAGAGTGGCACATGCAAATTTACTTGGAACGTCAGGTAGATACCGCAAATAGGTAGGTATGGTGGACTCTCATGGAAAAACTTTTAGGTTTATGAAAGTAGATGCACAAGCAGTATTCCGCTTAGTACAAGTGAAGGCTACCAAAAGACTGGGAAGCGACCAACTAGAGAGCAACAACAGTCATCAAGATGCAATGAGTTTAACTAACATTGAATGCAAGCATGAACAGGATATAAATCACCATGAACACGGACATCATAGAGGCTATGTTGATTTTGTTTCAACTACATGCATGAACATGCGCCAAGTCAAGCCACTTGAAACATTCAAAGGAGAATACCATCCTATCATACTACATCATAGTCATCTCAAAATCTATGTTGGCATTCAAGACAAACCATTATAAGATCTCAGCTAAATAAGCATGGCATCAGAAAATATGATCTCTAAGTTGTCATTACAAACATGGTTATCTCACAACAAAGCTAAATCTGGATCGACAAGCTAGTCATATTTACAAAAACAAAATAGATAGAGTTCATACCAGCTTTTCAGTCTCAGTCACTTCATCATATATCATCATTGTTGCCTTTCATTTGGACGATCGAACGATGAAAACAATAATAAGTGCATTGGACTAGGCTGAATCTGCAGGCAAACACAAAGGAGAAGACAAATTAATATGGTTCTTTGAAAGCTAAAAATGTAAGCATGTAAGAACCACTAAACATTGTAACCAATATCTTCTACCTTGACCCAAAAAAAAAGAAAACTATTTACACGGGAAAGTTCCCAACAAGCAAAAGAAGAAAGAAAAATCTTTTTGGGTTTTCTCAAAAGGACACAAAACAAGAAAACAAGAAAACAAAAATAAACTAGCATGGATAATACAGTGGCAAAGTGTAAACACCGGCTAACAGGGTGAAAGCATAAGCATGCATGTAAAGTCGGTGAGAACACGTACTCCCCCAAGCTTAGGCTTTTGGCCTAGCTTGGTCTACTCCCATGGTGGGAAATACCAGCTCCAGGATACTCCGGAGCAGACTGTGGATGCCACTGCTGTGTGAGCTCCTCTGGCTCCCACTGATAAACTGGCGGCTCGGGCACGGGCGCCTGTGGTTGGGCCAAGCCCCAATATGCGTAGATGTCCGAGGGCATAATAGTGTACCTGCCTGCATGAAGATCGAACAAAGAAGGAGCAGGCGAAGTAATAGTCTCTCGAGTACCCTGACTAAATACCAGGTTATAAATCATCCGTCTACTAGCATCTCTATCCAGAAAATCAAGGCGAACCATGCTGTCATAATCCAGATATTTCTCAGGGAGAAGCATCTCTCCTTCCTCTCCCAGTCTAATGGGTATTTCAAAGTGTCTGGCAAGACTGGTAGCATAGATACCTCCATAGACGACACCCTTGGAACGGTTGATGTTCAACTGCTGGGCCACTATAGCACCTAGGTTGTAAGTCTTATCGTTATAAAGGCCTTCGCGCAAAACTGCAAGGTCTGGAGAACTAAGTGATCCAGCCTCCCCACGGCCAATCAAACATCTTCCCACAAATAGTGAGATGTACCGAAGCACAGGAAAATGTATGCTAGCAATTCTAGCGCGAGACACTCCTCTCTCGTCTCCAACAGCAATAGAACCAATGAAATCCTCCAAGTCCCGTGGACGAGGGTCACGGATATCCCCAACATAAGGCAATTTGCATACATTGCAAAAATCATGTAGTGTCATGCACTGGGGAACATCGTATATCATGAACTAAACCATGGGAGGATTCTTCCTCGGATAAAAGTTGAAGCTTTGAACGAAAATGTTGGTGAGGAGGAGGTATTGTGGGCAGTTATCTTCAATGAACACAGTGAGACCTGCGTTCTCCACCAAGTAATAAAAGTCTTCAAAATGTTCGGCAGCGAGCAAAAATTCATCACATGGCCACTCGCACGCTCGAACTTCTGTGACTCGAGGGACTGCGTACTTGGGGTGGTTCTTCTCATCCTCCTTGGGGTTACGACTTGAAGAGCCTCTCAAGAACCTCCTCATCTTTTCCTTTTTCTAGCTCTGAAAATTTCTGAAATTTTTAGAGACTTCGAAAGAAAAGCGAATAAAGATTGACCCAACTTGTAGCAACTACTCCTACTACTGCCTAGAGACCGTATCTCGCGCTAAAACTACTTGGGACCAGCTAAAATCAACTTTTCAAGCTCAAGAACAGGGTCACCAAGGTAGCAAGAATTCGCGAAGGATAAAGCACTAGAGCAAAAACTAATTGGACCAATGGAGGAGTCACTTACCAAGGAGTAATTTCCCCAAAACGGTTTGGAGAATAGTGCTTTGAGAAAGGAGATCGAAAATCACTGCCAAATGAGCAAGAACACGGGTTTGAGCTGCGAAACAATTTTTCCTGGAGGTGGAACAAGAGGCTGAGAGCTGGAATGAGTGGAGGGGGTGCCTGTGGGCCCAACAATCTTGCACCCCGCCACCAGGGGGTAGGTGGCGGTGGCAGGGCTTGTGGCCTACTGGTCAGGCCCCCAGGCCAGCTCTCACGCCCAGAAATTTTCAAAAATTCTAGAAAAAATCATACTAAATTTTCAGGACCATCGGAGAACTTTTATTTTCGAGGTATTTTTCTCCGGGACGCTAAAACAGAAAACAGGGAAAGCTAAATTGATTCTATCATTTTTCTTCTAAGCAAAAGAAAATGAAAACTCAAAACAGAGGTATGTGACTCTTTGATTCATCCGTATCATGGTCACCGAGAGATATCCGTCAATGGGGTTGATCAAGTCCTTATGATAAAACCTTCTCGAATCGCAAGAGAGAATGGAGAATTTTCGAATAGCCACTAAATCACCTCAATGGGGATATGTATCTCCCCAACAAGCAAATCATACTTCATCTTGACACGAGGAATAGGGCATTCAAAGCTCCCAATGAGAATCGATGAAGTCTTTTTGATAGCATTGATGCAATGTACTTGATATCGTTTCATTGGAAAGTGCACTCTGTGCTCATTACCGTTGACATGCAAAGTGACATTGCCTTTGTTGCAATCTATAACAGCACCTGCAGTGTTTAAAAAGGGTCTTTCGAGGATGACAGCCATAGCATCATCCTCAGGAATATCCAAGATAACAAAGTTTGTTCAGATAGTGGTGTTAGCAACCACAACAGGCACATCCTCGCAAATGCTGATAGGGAAAGCAGTTGATTTGTCGGCCATTTGCAGAGAAATTTAAGTGGGTGTCAACTTATCCAATTCAAGTCTACGATAAAGAGAGAGCAGCATAACACTAACACCGGCTCCAAGGTCACATAAGGCAGTTCTTACGTAGTTTCCTTTAATGGAGCAAGGTATAGTGGGCACTCCAGGATCACCAAGTTTCTTAGGAGTTCCACCTTTGAAAGTGTAGTTGGCAAGCATTGTGGAGATCTCAAGATCTGGTATCTTCCGTTTATTAGTCACGATATCTTTCATGTACTTGGCATACGGAGACATCTTGAGCATATCAGTTAAACGCATCTGCAGAAAGACGGGTCTTGTCATCTCAACAAAGCGCTCAAAATCTTCATCATCCTTTTTCTTGGATGGCTTAGGAGGAAAGGGCATAGGTCTCTGAACCCATGGCTCCCTTTCTTTACCATGCTTCCTGTTGGAAATATGCCCTAGAGGCAATAATAAATTAGTTATTATTATATTTCTTAGTTCATGATAATCGTTTATTATCCATGCTATAATTGTATTCATTGGAAACACAATACTTGTGTGGATACATAGACAAAACACTGTCCCTAGTAAGCCTCTAGTTGACTAGCTCGTTGATCAAAGATGGTCAAGGTTTCCTGGCCATAGGCAAGTGTTGTCACTTGATAACGGCATCACATCATTAGGAGAATCATGTGATGGACTAGACCCAAACTAATAGACGTAGCATGTTGATCGTGTCATTTTATTGCTACTGTTTTCTGCGTGTCAAGTATTTGTTCCTATGACAATGAGATCATATAACTCACTAACACCGGAGGAATGCTTTGTGTGTATCAAACATTGCAACGTAACTGGGTGACTATAAAGATGCTCTACAGGTATCTCCGAAGGTGTTCGTTGAGTTAGTATGGATCAGGACTGGGATTTGTCACTCCGTGTGACGGAGAGGTATCTCGGGGCCCACTCGGTAATACAACATCACACACAAGCCTTGCAAGCAATGTGACTTAGTGTAAGTTGCGGGATCTTGTATTACGGAACGAGTAAAGAGACTTGCCGGTAAACGAGATTGAAATAGGTATGCGGATACTGACGATCGAATCTCGGGCAAGTAACATACCAAAGGACAAAGGGAATGACATACGGGATTATATGAATCCTTGGCACTGAGGTTCAACCGATAAAGATCTTCGGAATATGTAGGATCCAATATGGGCATCCAGGTCCCGCTATTGGATATTGACCGAGGAGTCCCTCGGGTCATGTCTACATAGTTCTCGAACCCGCAGGGTCTGCACACTTAAGGTTCGACGATGTTTTATGCCTATTTGAGTTATATGGTTGGTTACCGAATGTTGTTCGGAGTTCCGTATGGGATCACGGACGTCACGAGGGTTTCCGGAATGGTCCGGAGACAAAAATTGATATATAGGATGACCTCATTTGGTTACTGGAAAGTTTTCGGGCATTACCGGAAAAGTTTCGGGCTCATCGGTAGTGTACCGGGAGTGCCGGGAGGGGTGACGGGGACCATCGAGAGGGGTGTCACGCCCCAAGGGGTCTCATGGGCTATGGAAGAGATAAACCAGCCCCTACTGGGCTGGAATATGTTCTCACTAAGGCCCATAAGGTTTGAGAAGGGAAAAACACAAGGTGGAAAGAGTTTCCAAGTAGGAAGGTGGAATCCTACTCCAAGTAGGATTGGAGTAGGACTCCTCCACCTCAAATTTCGGCCAAACCTTGAGGGTTTGAGGCTGCCTCCTCCCCTCCCTCCCTCCTATATATAGTGGGGTTTTAGGGCTGATTTGAGACAACTTTGCCACGGCAGCCCGACCACATATCTCCACGGTTTTACCTCTAGATCGCGTTTCTGCGGAGCTCGGGCGGAGCCTTGCCGAGATAAGATCACCACCAACCTCCGGAGCGCCGTCACGCTGCCGGAGAACTCATCTACCTCTCCGTCTCTCTTTCTAGATCAAGAAGGCCGAGATCATCGTCGAGTTGTACGTGTGCTGAACGCGGAGGTGCCGTCCGTTCGGCACTAGATCGTGGGACTGATCGCAGGATAGTTCGCGGGGCGGATCGAGGGACGTGAGGACGTTCCACTACATCAACCGCGTTCACTAACGCTTCTTCTGTTCGGTCTACAAGGGTACATAGATCACACATCCCCTCTCGTAGATGGACATCACCATGATAGGTCTTCGTGCGCGTAGAAAATTTTTTGTTTCCCATGCGACGTTCCCCAACAGTGGCATCATGAGCTAGGTTCATGCGTAGATGTCTTCTCGAGTAGAACACAAAAGTTTTTGTGGGCGGTGATGTTCATTTTGCTGCCCTCCTTAGTCTTTTCTTGATTCCGCGGTATTGTTGGATCGAAGCGGCTCGGACCGACATTACTCGTACGCTTACGAGAGACTGGTTTCATCGCTACGAGTAACTCCGTTGCTCAAAGATGACTGGCGGGTGTCAGTTTCTCCAACTTTAGTTGAATCGGATTTGACCGAGGAGGTCCTTGGATGAGGTTCAATAGAAACTCATATATCTCTATTGTGGTGTTTGCGTAAGTAAGATGTGATCCTACTAGATACCCATGGTCACCACGTAAAACATGCAAAAACAAAATTAGAGGACGTCTAAGTTGTTTTTGCAGGGTATGCTTGTGATGTGATACGGCCAACGATGTGATGTAATATATTGGATGTATGAGATGATCATGTTGTAATAGATAATATCGACTTGCACGTCGATGGTACGGCAACCGGCAAGAGCCATAGGGTTGTCTTTATACTAACGTTTGTGCTTGCAGATGCGTTTACTATTTTGCTAGGATGTAGCTTTAGGAGTAATAGCATGAGTAGCACGACAACCCCGATGGCGACACGTTGATGGAGGTCATGATGATGGAGATCATGGTGTGACGCCGGTGACAAGAAGATCGTGCCGGTGCTTTGGTGATGGAGATCAAGAAGCACGTGATAATGGCCATATCATGTCACTTATGAATTGCATGTGATGTTAATCCTTTATGCACCTTATCTTGCTTAGAACGACGGTAGCATTATGAGGTGATCTCTCACTAAAATTTCAAGACGAAATTGTGTTCTCCCCGACTGTGCACCGTTGCGACAGTTCTTCGTTTCGAGACACCACGTGATGATCGGGTGTGATAGACTCAACGTTCACATACAACGGGTGCAAAACAGTTGCACACGCGGAACACTCGGGTTAAGCTTGACGAGCCTAGCATGTGTAGACATGGCCTCGGAACACATGAGACCGAAAGGTCGAGCATGAATCTTATAGTTGATATGATTAGCATAGAGATGCTTACCACTGAAACTATTCTCGACTCACATGATGATCGGACTTCAGATAGTGGATTTGGATCATGTACCACTCAAATGACTAGAGAGATGTACTTTTTGAGTGGGAGTTCTTAAGTAATATGATTAATTGAACTAATTGTCATGAACATAGTCTAATGGTCGTTGCGAATTATGATGTAGCTTGCGCTATAGCTCTACTGTTTTTATATGTTCCTAGAGAAAATTTAGTTGAAAATTAATAGTAGCAAACTTTGCAGACTAAGTCTGTAAAACGAGGATTGTCCTCGTTGCTACGCAGAAGGCTTATGTCCTTAATGCACCACTCGGTGTGCTGCACCTCGAGCATCGTCTGTGGATGTTGTGAACATCCGACATACACGTTTCTGATGACTACACGATAGTTCAGTGCAAAATACTTAACGGCTTAGAAGCAAGGCGCCGAAGACGTTTTGAAACGTCACGAAACATAAGTGATGTTCTAAAGAGATGAAATTGTGATTTCATGCTTGTGCCCTTGTTAAGAGGTACGAGACCTCCGACAAGATTTTTTGTCCACAAAGTAAAGGAGAAAAGCTCAATCGTTGAGCGTGTGCTCAGATTGTGTGAGTACGACCATCGCTTGAATCAAGTGGGAGTTAATCTTCAAATGAGATAGTGATGGTTCTTCAAAGTCACTGCCACCAAGCTGTGAGAGCTTCGTGATGAACTATAACATATCAAGGATAGATACAATGATCCTTGAGCGATTCGCGATGTTTGATACTGCGAAAGTAGAAATCAAGAAGGAACATCAATAGTTGATGGTTAGTAAAACCACTAAGTTTCAAGAAAGGCAAGGGCTAGAAGGGATACTTCGTGAAACGGCAAAACAGTTGCTGCACTAATGAAGAGACCCAAGATTAAACCCATACCCGAGACTAAGTGCTTCTGTAATGAGGGGAATAGTCACTGAGGCGGAGCAACTCTAGATACTTGGTAGATAAGAAGGCTGGCAAAAGTCGAAAGAAGTATATTTGATATACATGATGTTGATGTGTACTTTACTAGTACTCCTAGTAGCACGAGGGTATTGGATACCGGTTCGGTTGCTAAGTGATTAGTAACACGAAATAAAAGCTACGGCATAAACGGAGACTAGCTAAAGGCGAGGTGACGATACGTGTTGGAAGTGTTTCCAAGGTTGATATGATCAAGCGTCGCACGCTCCCTATACAATCGGGATTGGTGTTAAACCTAAATAATTGTTATTTGGTGCTTGCGTTAAGCATGAACATGATTGGATCGTGTTTATTGCAATACGATTATTCATTTAAAGAGAATAATGGTTACTCTGTTTGCTTGAATAATCACCTTCAATGGTTTATTGAATCTCGATCGTAGTGTTACACATGTTCACAATATTGGTGCCAAAAGACACGAGGTAATGATGATAGTACCACTTACTTGTGGCACTGCCGCTTGAGTCATGTTGGTATAAATTGCATGAAGCGGCTCCATCCTGATGGATCTTTATACTCACTTGATTTTGAATCACTAGTGACATGCAAATCATACCACATGAGCAAGGCCTTGTTTTCATTGAGATGAAACAAGATAGTAACTTGTTGGAAGTGATACATTTTGATGTATGCAATCCAATGGGTGCTGAGGCACGAAGTGGATATCATTACGTTCTTACTTCAATGATGATTTGAGTAGATACAAGAGCATTTACTTAATGAACCACAAGTCTGAAATATTGAAAAGTTCAATTCTATTTCGGAGTGAAGTTCGTTGTAACAAGAGGATAAACTGTCTATGATATGATCATAGAAATGAATATCTGAGTTACGAGTTTTGGTACGCAGTTAAGACAATGTGGAAATTGTTTCGCAGTTCATGCCACCTAGAACATCATAGTGTGATGATGTGTCTGAACGTCATAGCCACACACTATTTGGAATGGTGCATGCTATGATGTCTCTTATCGAATTACCACTATCATTTATGGGTTATGCATTAAAAACAACCGCATTCACTTTAAATAGGGCACTGCGTATTTCCGTTGAGATGACACAGTTTAGACTGAGATTTAGAGAAATCTAAACTGTCGTTTCTTGAAAGTTTGGGGCTTCGACACTTATGTGAAAAAGTTTCAGTCTGATAAGCTCGAACCCAAAGCGGATAAATGCATCTTCATAGGATATCCAAAACAGTTGGGTACATCTCCTATCTCAGATCCGAAAGCAAAGTGTTTGTTTCTAGAAACGGATCCTTTCTCGAGGAAAGGTTTCTCTAGAAAGAATTGAGTGGGAGGGTAGTAGAACTTGATGAGGTTATTGAACCATCACTTCAACTAGTGTGTAGCAGGGCGCAGGAAGTTGTTCCTGTGGCGCCTACACCAATTGAAGTGGAAGCTGACGATGGTGATCGTCAAGCATCGGATCAAGTTACTACAAGCCTCGTAGGTTGACAAGGTCGTGTACTACTACAGAGTGGTACGGTAACCCTGTCTTGGAGGTCATGTTGTTGAGCAACAATGAACTTACGAGTTATGAAGAAAGCAATGGTGGGCCCGGATTCCGACAAATGGCTGGAAGCCATGAAATCCGAGAGAGGATCCATGTATGAAAACAAAGTGTAGACTTTGGAAGAACTACTTGATGGTCAGAGGACTATTGAGTGAAGATGGATCTTTAAAAGCAAGACAGACGATGATGGTGATAAGTCACTATTAAGAAAAGCTCGACTTGTCGCAAAGATGATTCCGACAAGATCAAACAGTTGACTATGATGAGACTTTCTCACTCGTAGCGATGCTAAAAGTCTGTTAGAATTATGTTAGTAGTTGTTGCATTATTTATGAAATATTGCACGTAGGATGTCAAAACATTGTTTCCTCAACGGTTTCCTTGAGCAAACATTGTATGTGATACAACCAGGAGGTTTTGTCGATCCTAAAGATACTAGCAAATATGCAAGCTCCAGTGATCCTTCAATGGACTGGTGCAAGCATCTCGGAGTTGGAATATACACTTTGATAAGATGATCAAAGTTTTTGGGTTTATAAAAGGTTTATGAGAAACTTGTATTTCCAAAGAAGTGAGTGGGAGCACTGTAGAATTTCTGATAGGTATATGTGGTTGACATATTGTTGATCAGAAGTAATGTAGAATTTCTGTAAAGCATATAAGGTTGTTTGAAAGGAGTTTTCAAAGGAATACCTGGATTGCGCTACTTGAGCATCAAAGATCTATGGAGATAGATCAAAAGCGCTTAATGAAAGTTTCAATAAAATGCATGCCTTGACAAGTTTTTTAAGGAGTTCAAAATAGATCAGCAAAGAAGGAGTTCTTGGTTGCGTTGTAAGGTGCGAATTTGAGTAAGACTCAAAACCCGACCACGGCAGAATAAAGAGAATAGACGAAGGTCGTCTTCTATGCCTTAGCCGTAGAATCTAAAGTATGCCATGCTGTGTACCGCACCTGATGTGTGCCTTGACTCAAAGTCTGTTGAGAGGTACAGAGAGTGATCCATGATTGAATCACTAGCAGCGGTCAAAATTTATCCTTAGTAACTAATGGACTAAGGATTTTTTCTCGATTATGGAGGTGGTTAAATACTTCGTTGTAAAGGGTTACGTCGATGCAAGCTTTGACACTAATCCGAATAACTATGAGTAGTGAAACGGATTCGTATAGTAGAGTAGATATTTGGAGCATTTCCGAATAGCACGTAGTAGCAACATCTATAAGATGACATAAATATTTGTAAAGAACGCACGGATCTTATAGTTTCAGAACCGTTGACTAAAACCTCTCTCACGAGCAAGACATGATCAGACCCCATAACTATATGGGTGTTGGATTCGTTGGAATCACATGGTGATGTGAACTAGATTATTGACTCTCGTGCAAGTGGGAGACTGTTGGAAATATGCCCTAGAGGCAATAATAAATTAATTATTATTATATTTTTTAGTTCATGATAAACGTTTATTATCCATGCTATAATTGTATTGATTGGAAACACAATACTTGTGTGGATACATAGACAAAACACTGTCCCTAGTAAGCCTCTAGTTGACTAGCTCGTTGATCAAAGATGGTCAAGGTTTCCTGGCCATAGGAAAGTGTTGTCACTTGATAACGGGATCACATCATTAGGAGAATCATGTGATGGACTAGACCCAAACTAATAGACGTAGCATGTTGATCGTGTCATTTTATTGCTACTGTTTTTTGCGTGTCAAGTATTTGTTCCTATGACCATGAGATCATATAACTCACTAACACCGGCAGAATGCTTTGTGTGTATCAAACGTCGCAACGTAACTGGGTGACTATAAAGATGCTCTACAGGTATCTCCGAAGGTGTTCGTTGAGTTAGTATGGATCGAGACTGGGATTTGTCACTCCGTGTGACGGAGAGGTATCTCGGGGCCCACTCGGTAATACAACATCACACACAAGCCTTGCAAGCAATTTGACTTAGTGTAAGTTGCGGGATCTTGTATTACGGAACGAGTAAAGAGACTTGCCGGTAAACGAGATTGAAATAGGTATGCGGATACTGACGATCGAATCTCGGGCATATAACATACCGAAGGACAAAGGGAATGACATACGGGATTATATGAATCCTTGGCACTGAGGTTCAACCGATAAAGATCTTCGGAATATGTAGGATCCAATATGGGCATCCAGGTCCCGCTATTGGATATTGACCGAGGAGTCCCTCGGGTCATGTCTACATAGTTCTCGAACCCGCAGGGTCTGCACACTTAAGGTTCGACGATGTTTTATGCGTATTTGAGTTATATGGTTGGTTACGGAATGTTGTTCGGAGTCCCGGAAAGGATCACGGACGTCACGAGGGTTTCCGGAATGGTCCGGAGACAAAGATTGATATATAGGATGACCTCATTTGGTTACCAGAAAGTTTTCGGGCATTACCGGAAAAGTTTCGGGCTCATCGGTAGTGTACCGGGAGTGCCGGGAGGGGTGACGGGGACCATCGAGAGGGGTGTCACGCCCCAAGGGGTCTCATGGGCTATGGGAAGAGATAAACCAGCCCCTAGTGGGCTGGAATAAGTTCCCACTAAGGCCCATAAGGTTTGAGAAGGGAAAAACACAAGGTGGAAAGAGTTTCCAAGTGGGAAGGTGGAATCCTACTCCAAATAGGATCGGAGTAGGACTCCTGCACCTCAAATTTCGGGAAAACCTTGAGGGTTTGAGGCTGCCTCCTCCCCTCCCTCCCTCCTATATATAGTGGGGTTTTAGGGCTGATTTGAGACATCTTTGCCACGGCAGCCCGACCACATATCTCCACGGTTTTACCTCTAGATCGCGTTTCTGCGGAGCTCGGGCGGAGCCCTGCCGAGATAAGATCACCACCAACCTCCGGAGCGCTGTCAGGCTACCGGAGAACTCATCTACCTCTCCGTCTCTCTTGCTGGATCAAGAAGGCCGAGATCATCGTCGAGCTGTACGTGTGTTGAACGCGGAGGTGCCGTCCGTTCGGCACTAGATCGTGGGACTGATCGCAGGATAGTTCGCAGGGCGGATCGAGGGACGTGAGGACGTTCCACTACATCAACCGCGTTCACTAACACTTCTGCTGTACGGTCTACAAGGGTACGTAGATCACACATCCCCTCTCGTAGATGGACATCACCATGATAGGTCTTCGTGCGCATAGGAAATTTTTGTTTCCCATGCGACGTTCCCCAACACATCCTAGCAGTGAAGTCATTCTTATCGTACTTCTTAGGTTGTGGGTTATCAGGATTAACCGTAGGTTCAATCTCCACATCCTCATCATTGCTAGGTTGAGCATTATTATGAACATCACTATCCATATTGTCACCAGGTTCATGTTCATCACCAGATTGTGTTTCTGCATCAGACGCAGAAATATCATTAGGTTCTTTAGGTGTGACAGTATTTGGTGAACTAGTGTGCAGGTTTCTATCATCCTTCTTGTTTTACTTAGGATGACTAGGTGTATCAGCATTGATTCCTTGAGAATCTTGATCAATTCTCTTAGGATGACCTTCATGATACAAAGGTTCGTGAGTCATTTAATTCATTAAGCAAGTCATTCTGATCTTTAAGTACTTGTTCTACCTGAGTAGTAATCATAGAGGCATGTTTACTCAGAAGCTTCAGATCGTTGACATTTCTGTCTACACAAGCACTTAAATGGCTAAGCATACGAGTGCTTTGTTCCAAATGTCTGCTAACATAATCATTGAAACTCTGTTTTTTGGCAACAAAGTTGTCAAATACATCAAAGCATAGGCTAGCAGGTTTATCAAAAGGAATATCACTCTCATCAAACCCACGCAGAGAATTCAGTTCTCCTACCTGTATCGGGTTATCGAGACCATGGATCTCTTTGATAGGTGGTAGATTTTTGACATCTTCAGATCTAGTGCCTTTCTCTTGCATGGATTTCTTGGCTTCTTGCATATCTTCGGGATTGAGGGATAGAATACCTCTTTTCTTCGGAGTTGGCTTAGGAGGTGGTTCGGAAATAGTCCAAGCATTATCGTTGATCTAGATGTTATTCAGTAGAGTCTCAGCTTGTTCTACAGTTCGTTCCCTAAAAACACAACTGGCACAACTATCTAGGTGGTCTTTAGAGGCATCGATAAGTCCGTTATAGAGGATATCAAGTATCTCGTTCTTCTTAAGATGGTGATCAGGCAAAGCATTTTGTAGCTGGACGAGCCTCCCCCAAGCTTGTGGAAGACTCTCTTCTTGGAGTTGAGCGAAGTTGTGTATTTCCTGCAAGGCAGCTTGCTTCTTATGGGCAGGGAAATATTTCTCACAGAAGTAATAGACCATCTCCTTGGGACTATGCACACATCCAGGAGCAAGAGAGGTGAACTAGGCTTTAGCATCATCCTTTAGAGAGAAAGGAAACAGTTTAAGGATATAGTAGTGGCAGATCTTCTCCTCATTAGTGAAAAGGTTTGCTATATCGTGTAGTTTGGCAATATGGGCTATGACCGTCTCAGACTCATATCCGTGAAAAGGATCAGATTCGACTAGAGAGATTATCTCAGGATCGATAGAGAATACATAATCCTTATCGGTGATAAAGATAGGTAAAGTGGCAAACTTCGGGTCATATATCATCCTAGCTTCCCGAGATTTTTCCTTCCACTTGAGAAGTAATTTCTCAGCGTCATAGGCATCCTTACATGCAACAAAACCCTCAGCTATCTCTCCCTCCATAACGTAACCCTCAGGTATATCAGGAAATTCATATATAGGAGAGCTAGATCTGGCAGGAGCAAAAGCAGGTTCTATCTCAATAGTATCGGCAGCTTCAGAAGCATCACGAGCATTGGCAGTAACTCTAGCAATATGAGCATCAAGGAACACTCCTAGTGGAACATCAGGCAAAGTAGTATCCCTAGCAGTATCAAGCATAGCATCATCAGCCAAAATAGCATCTCTAGCATCATCAGGCAAAGTAGTATCAAGCATAGCATCTCTAGAAGTATCAAGCATAGCATCTCTAGCAGTATCAAGCATAGCATCGTCAGGCATAGTATCAAGCATAGCATCTCTAGCAGTAGCATCATAAGCATCATCAAGCACAGGCGACATCTCAAGATTTCTAGCAGGAGGTGATGTCGCAAACTTACTCACAACTGAAGGTGAATCAAGTGCAGAGCTAGATGGCAATTCCTTACCTCCCCTCGTAGTTGAGGCAAGACTTTGGTCTTTGGATCCTTCAGATTCTTCATAGTGATCAGCAGATATAAATCCCAAGTGACTGAGAGAATATAGCAATACCTCCCCAGCAACGGCGCCAGAAAAATGCTTGGTGTCAACTGTTCTTCCCCTTTGCAACGGCACGAGAAGAATGTTTTTAGCACTCTCCGGCAATCGAGACTTCAAGAATGTTGTTGACGGGCCACAAGCGCATGGGATCGCAGCAGTTTTCGAGGGCAGAGTATTCGACCCAAATTTGTTGATTCGCACGATGGGAGGTGAGAGAATACTCTGAAGTATTAGCAATTGAATTGTCAGATTCAACCACACCTGAAAGATTAGTATCTGCAAGCAAAGTAGTAACAACAAAGTAGCGAGTAACGGCAGTGGCAAGGAACAGCAGTAGTGACAGCAGTAGCAAGTAGCAATAGTAGCAAGGGACAGTAGTAGCAACAGTAGCAGCAGAGCAAGACAAGTAACAGCAGTAGCAACAGTAGTAGTAGCAGCAGAGCAAGAAAAGTGACAGCAGTAGTAGCAGTAGTAGAGCAAGACAAGTAACAACAGTAGTAGCAACAGTAGTAGCAGAAGTAGGACAAACTCGTAGGTAATGGGTCGGTGATTTGTTTCGATGATATTCATCATGCAACAGCTATAACCCGAAGAGATATGTGGCTAGCTCCCGTTCGTCAATGTGATGTAGGCATGCATTCCGTGTGTCGTCATACGTGCTTAGGGAAAAGAACTTGCATGACATCTATTGTCCATCCCTCCCGTGGCAGCGGGGTCCAAAAGGAAACTACGGGGTATTAAGGTTCTCCTTTTAATAAAGAACCGGAGCAACGCATTAGCACTTGGTGAACACATGAACTCGTCAAACTATGGTCATCATCGGGAGTGGTTCCGGTTATTGTCACTCCGGGGTTGTCGGATCATAACACATAGTAGGTAACTACAACTTGCAAGATCGGATCTAAAACACACATATATTGGTGACAACATAATAATTTCATATCTGAAATCATGGCACTCGGGACCTAGTGACAAGCATTAACCATGGAAAAGTAGTAGCAACATCAATCTCAGAACATAGTGGATACTAGGGATCAATCCCCATCAAAACTAACTCGATTACATGATAGATCTCATCCTACTCATCACCGCCCAGCGAGCCTACGAATAGATTACTCACGAATGACGAAGAGCTTCATGGAATTGGAGAAGGAAGAAGGTTGATGATGATGATGGCAACGATTTCCCCTCTCCGGAGCCCTAGACGGACTCCAGATCTGCCCTCCAGATGAAGAACAGGTGGTGGCGGCGCCTCCGTATCGTAAACGCGACGAAAACTTCTCTTTTTATTTTTTCTGGGACGAAAGGGGACTTATAGACCTGAGGTTGGGGGCGGTAGAGCTGTGTGGGCCCCACAAGCCTGCCCACCGCCACTAGGGGGTTGGTGGCGGAGCCAGGGCTTGTGGCCCACTGGCCCACCCCCTCGGGTGGCACTTGGCGCAGATATTTTTTATACAACGGGTGCAAGCCAGTTTTGTAGATGCAAAACACTCAGGTTAAACTTGATGAGCCTGCCATGTACATACATGTTCTCGGAACACAGGAGACCGAAAGGTCGAACATGGGTCATATAGTAGATATGATCAACATGGAGATGTTCACAATTGTAACCACCTCATCCCACATGATGATCGGACTTGGGTTGGTGGATTTGGATCATGTCAGACTCGGACAACCTGAGGGATGTTGAGTTGAGTGGGAGTTCTTTAGTAATATGATTAAATGAACTCGTTATCATGAACATAGTCTATGTTGTGTTTACAAAAGTATGTTGTAGAACAATAGCTCACGGTGTAGCTCCTTGTATTTTTGATCCGTTCAACTAAGGATTGTACTCACTGCTGCACAAAAGGATTGTACTCACTGCTGCACGGTGAGAAAACTAAGTAGCAACTAAGGGGTTTGGGTGCGTAAACTAAGGATTGTACTCACTGCTGCACAAAAGGCTTATGTACTCAATGCACCGCTAGGTGTGCTACCCCCAAGCTTCGTTTGTGGATGTTGCAAACATCTGACATGCATGTTTTGATGACTACATGATAGTTCAGTGCGCCATGCTATACAACTCAGAATTGAGGCTCCAAAACATATGAGATGTTCCAAGAGCTGAAATTAGGATTTCCAGCTCGTGTCCATGTTTAGTGGTAAGAGACCCCTAACAAGATTCTTTGCCTATAAAATGAAGGAGAATAGCTCAATCGGTGAGCATATGCTCAGATTGTGTGGTGCTATAATCGCTTCAATTAAGTGGGAGTTGACCTTCTATATTAGATAGTGATTGACATAGTTCTCCAAATCACTGTGTGATAGCATGGCTTATTCGGGATGATAGACTACTCATATCAATAAGGAATTCCTTCTTTTTCGGGATCCCATTCGAATAGAACTCTCAAGTTAAGCATGCTTGGCTTGGAGTAGTTCTAGGATGGGTGACCGACCGGGAAGTTGATCCCGGGTGCGCATGAGTGAGGACAAAGTGCGCACAAAAGACTAGTATTGATATGTGGGGCCAGTCTAGATCCCGCCAGGAGTAACGACCGCCGGCGGGTGTGTACGGGGTGATACAAGCGGCCTTGTTACAAAAATGAGGGGTGATTCCAAAATTCGTGTCGATCAGCAGCAAAGGAGATGGACTAGGCTATAGTATCCTACGTAGTGGTCGCAGTATGTTTTCAGCAATAGGACATGGAGCACGACGTGGTGGATTTGTTCCATCACATGAAGAAGCTCTACAAGTAGTTCATATGGCTGGAGGGGGCACATGCAACGCAGCAAGTGATCCAAATGAAGGGTCAGGGATACCAGGAAGGCTAGTTCGGGCTGGATTTTTTGCTTCGCCAAAAGAAACGCGCGCAGCAGAAATTTTCATGTCACCTCCGACAGGAATGGGGGAAAGGACACCACCACCTATATCCATAAAGCTACAACTGGTGTTTCATCCATATCCGGAGGATACTCTTTGGAAGATTGAGCCGGTAAAGATCGAAGGGAGTAGGCAATGGTGTCTAGCAAGCGTCGAGGAACCGGTGAAATTTGAAAGCGCAAATATGAAGGAGTGTTGGAGTCATGCTATGGAGGAGAAGTTGGGGTCCATCCACGACAACAATGCATGGGAGCTCGTTGATCTTCCCAACAATGAAAAAGCCATGGATCTCAAGTGGGAATTTATGATCAAGAAAGAAGCTGAAGGGAATTGTGTGAAGCACAAGGCGAAGCTAGTGGCCAAAGAGTACATACAAGAGGCAGGTGTGAATTTCGAAGAAGTGTTTGTTCCCATTGTAGGGATTGAATTGGTGAGATAACTCATCGCTCTCTCGGCTCAAGAATCTTGGACGATACATCACATGGATGTGAACTCCGCATTTTTGACTGCGAAGTTAGAAGAAGAATCGTATGTGAAGCAACCACCGGATACATCAAAGAAGGAGGGGAACACAAGGTATTGAATCTACACAAAGGCGTTGTACGGGCCACGACAAGCTTCTCGGGCATGGAACATCAAGCTTGACAGTACATTGATTTCTCTTGGATTTGAGAAGAGTCCACTGGAGCATACGATGTATAAGCAAGATAAAGGAAAGGATCGTCTCTTAGTGGGCATCTATGTGGATGATCTATTGATAACTGGAGCTGACGAAGAGGTGATTGCAAACTTCAAGCTACAAATGAAGGAGCTATTGAGGATGACTGATCTAGGGGTCTTGTGTTACTACCTTGGGATCGAGGTACAGCAAAAGCCGGAGGATATCAAGAAGTAACTTAAAAGTTGTGGCCTTAAAGATTGCAATACAAGTCATGTTCTGATGAAGCCTCGTCTTATACTAAGCAAGGAAAGTGAAGCATCTGCGGTTGATGCAACGGAGTATAGAAGTGTGGTACGAAAGTTAAGGTATCTCACAAATACAAGACCCAACTTGACCTATTCCGTTGACATAGTGAGTCGCTTCATGGATGCGCCCATGAATGAACATTAGGCAGCTGCGGAAAATATACTCACGTACATCAAAGGAACAACAAACTTCGGTTGTGTCTATTTGAGAGAGAATAAGAAGGAGATGTTGGAGCTACTCATCTACAGTGATAGCGACATGTCAGGAGATGTGGGCGACCATAAAAATACCTCGGGCGTGGTATATTTCTTGGGAGGAAATACAGTGAGATGGCTATCACAACTGCAGAAAGTGGCCACATTATCCTCCCGTAAAGCAGAGTATATTGCAGCTGTAACCGCGGTATGTCAAGGTGTGTGCCTAGGAAGACTACTCGATGACCTGATACGTCTCAAACGTATCTATAATTTTTTATGGTTTCATGTTGTTATCTTGTCAACTTTGGATGTTTTATATACCTTTTTTATCTTTTTTGGGACCAACTTATTAATTCAGTGCCAAGTGCAAGTTCCTGTTTTTCTGTGTTTTTGACTCTTCTCAGATCTGATTTTGGAACGGAGTCCAAACGGAATAAAATCGCCGAAATGACTTTTTCCAGAACAGAAGCAGATTGGGGGACTTGAGGGCCAAGGTAGGAGGCACACAGGGAGCCCACAAGCCCTGTAGCCACGACCAGAGGGGACCGCGGCTACCAGGCTTGTGGCCTCCCTGGAGCTCCCCTGCCCTAGCTCTTTGGCCTATATATTCCCTAAAATCCCAGAAAAAATAGGGGCGTCCACGAAACCACTTTTCCGCCGTCGCAAGCTTCCGTTTCCGCAAGATCTCATCTGGAGACCCTTCCCGGTGCCCTGCCGGAGGGGACTTTGGAGCTGGAGGGCTTCTACATCAACATCATTGCCTCTCAAATGACTCGTGCGTAGTGTACTTCAGACCTACGGGTCCGTAGTTAGTAGCTAGATGGCCTCTTCTCTCTCTTGGATCTTCAATACAAAGTTCACCATGATCTTCATGGAGATCTATCTGATGTAATCCTCTTTGGCGATGTGTTTGTCGAGATCCGATGAATTGTGGATTTGTGATCAGATTATCTATGAATTATATTTGAGTCTTTGCTGATTTCTTATATGCATGATTTGATATCCTTCTAAGTCTCTCCGAGTCTTGGTTTTGTTTGGCAACTAGATCTATGATTCTTGCAATGGGAGAAGTGCTTGGTTTTGGGTTCATACCGTGCGGTGAACTTTCCCAGTGACAGAAGGGGCGTCAAGGCACGCATCGTGTTGTTGCCATCAAGGGTAACAAGATGGGCTTTCATCATAGATTTGAGATTGTCCATATACATCATGTCATCTAGCTTAAGGCGTTACTCTGTTCTTATGAACTCAATACACTAGATGCATGCTGGATAGCGGTCGACGTGTGGAGTAATAGTAGTAGATGCAAAAAGTATAAGGTCATGACTTTGCGCGGTTCTATCAATTGCTCGACAGTAATTCGTTCACCCACCATCTACTTGCTTTCATGAGAGAAGCCACTAGTGAACAGTACGGCCCCCAGGTCTACTCACAATTATCATCTCCGCTTTTACTTCTACTTTGCTTTGTTTACTTTTTGCTTTCAGTTCTCACTTTGCAAACAATCTATAAGGGATTGACAACCCCTTCATAGCGTTGGGTGCAAGCTCTTTGTGTTTGTGCAAGTACTTGTGACTTGACGCGATCCTCCTAGTGGACTGATACCTTGGTTCTCAAACTGAGGGAAATACTTACCGCCGCTGTGCTACATCACCCTTTCCTCTTCAAGGTAACACCAACGCAAGGCTCCAAGGCCGCGGGGGAATCCTTTGCATATTTGCCAAGGAAATCCCTATAGGCGTAGCCAGCAGCAGAACGATCTCTGGCGCCGTTGCCGGGGAGAGATCAAGTCAAGATCTATCCAAGTATGTGTCACAAACTCATCTCTTGCATTTACCTTTTTTGCCAGTTGCCTCTAGTTTTCCTCTCCCCCACTTCACATTTGTCGTTTTCATTGGCCTTTCTCCTTTGCCGTTTTCTTTTGCCTTTTGCCGTTTTCCTTTGCCAGTTTTCTTGCTTGCTTGTGTTCTTCTTTGTTTGTTGAAGTCATCATGGCTGAAAACACCAAATTTTGCGACTTCTCGAATACTAATAGTAATGATTTTATTAGTACTCCGATTGCTCCCGCCACTAGTGCGGAATCATATGAAATCAACGCTGCCTTGCTGAATCTTGTTATGAAAGAACAATTTTCTGGCCTTCCTAGTGAAGATGTCGCATCCCAACTTAATATTTTCATTGAACTTTGCGATATGCAAAAGAAGAAAGATGTGGATAATGATGTTGTTAAATTGAAGCTTTTTCCGTTCTCTTCGCGAGATCGTGCGAAAACTTGGTTTTCTTCTTTGCCTAAAAATAGTATTGATTCTTGGAATAAGTGCCAAGATGCTTAAATATCCAAGTATTTTCCGCCGGCTAAGATTATCTCTCTCCGCAACGATATCATGAATTTCAAGCAGCTTGATCATGAACACGTTGCACAATCTTGGGAGAGCATGAAGTTAATGATTAGAAATTGTCCCGCTCATGGCTTGAGTTTGTGGATAATTATACAAATCTTTTACGCTGGTTTGAATTTTGCTTCTTGAAATATCTTGGAATCCGCCTCAGGTGGAACGTTCATGGAAATCACGTTAGGAGAAGCTACAAAACTCCTAGACAATATCATGACCAACTACTCTCAGTGGCACACTAAAAGGTCACCTGCTAGCAAAAAGGTACACGCTATAGAAGAAATTAACTCGCTTTGTGCTAAGATGGACGAGTTGATGAATTTGGTTGCTAGTAGAAATGCTCCTTTAGATCCTAATGGCATGCCACTATCTTCCTTGATTGAGAGTAGCAACGCTAGTTTGGATGTTAATTTTGTTGGTAGGAACAATTTTGGCAACAACAATGCTTTTAGAGGAAACTATGTTCCTAGGCCTTTTCCTAGTAACTCCTCTAACAACTATGGCAATTCCTACAACAACACTTATGGAAATCATACCAAATTACCCTCTGATTTATGCGTCCATAGAGGAAAAACTACTAAAAAACTACTATGGTAATATGAAAGAGTTCATCAACTCTCAAAAGATTTTCAATGCATCCATAGAGGAAAAACTACTAAAAATAGATGATTTTGCTAAGAGCGTTGATAGGATGCCTTGTCATATTGATGCTTTGAAAGTTAGATGTGCTCCTCCCAAGGTTAACTTGGATGAAACTTTAAAATCTATGCGTGTCTCCATGAATGAGAGCAAAGAAAGAACCGCCCAAATCCGCGCTAGGCATGAATGGTTTAAAAGGGTGCGTTCTAGTGATGCAAATCACGAAGATCTTAAAGTGCTTGGTGTGACTCCTCTTGAATCTTTGTTTTCGCGTGTCAAACCTATTGATGAAGGGGATGGATATGAATCCACTTTGGTTGAAAAATGCCCCAATGATTCGGAGTCCACCTATCTTGATGATAAAGGTGTGGAGAGTGGAGTAGAAGAAATCAAAATATTGGGTAGTAATGAAACTCCCAGTTTGGATTTCAAGGAATTCAATTATGATAGTTGTTCCTTGTTTGAATGCATTTCCTTGATGAATCCATTGCAACCTCTCCACATGCTTATAGCCAAAGCAAAGCCTTTACCGCTCATATCGTAGATGCTATGATGAAATCAATTGAAGAGAAACTCGAATTAGAAGTCTCTATACCTAGAAAACTTCATGATGAGTGGGAACCTTCAATCAAAATAAAAATCAAAAACTATGAATGCAATGCTTTGTGTGATTTGGGTGCTAGTGTTTCCGCGATTCCAAAGTCTTTATGTGATATTCTTGGTTTTCATGAGATTGAAGAGTGTTCTCTTAATTTGCATCTTGCGGATTTTACTGCCCAGAAACCCATGGGAAGGATCAATGATGTTCTTATTGTTGCAAATAAGAACTATGTACCCATGGATTTCATTGTACTTGACATCGATTGTAATCCTTCATGTCCCATTATTCTTGGTAGACCTTTCCTAAGGACTATTGGTGCTATCATCGATATAAAGGAAGGGAATATTAGATTTAAATTTCCTCTAAAGAAGGGCATGGAGCATTTTCCTAGAAAGAAAATAAGATTGCCTTATGAATCTATGATGAGGGATACTTATGGTTTGAGCACCAAAGGTGACTATACATGATTCCATCACCTTATGCCTAGCTAAGGGCGTTAAACAATAGGGCTTGTTGGAAGGCAACCCAACGAATCTATCCTTTTTATTTCTGTTTTGTGTTTTCCACACTTTCATAATTCTGTTATGATTGTGTTTTTTGTGTTTCTTTTGCGTTTGTGCCAAGTAAAACCGTTATGATTAGTCTTGGGGATGATCGTTTGATCATGCTGGAAAAGACAGAAACTTTCTGCTCACGAAAAGAATTTTCATTTTATTTTCTATGAGAGATTTTGAGTTGATTCTTTTTGCTGCTGATTGCTACGCATATTCTTCAGACTATCGTAATATTTCAGAATTTTTGAAGTACCACAATTATACGAAGTATACAGATTGCTACAGACTGGTCTACAGTTAAGAGATTCTGTTTTTGTTGAGTTGGTTGCTTATTTTGATGAAACTATGGATAGTATCGGGGGGTATTAGCCATGGAAGATTGAAAATACAGTAACCCAACATCAACATAAGTAGAATTTAAGTTTGCTACAGTACCTAAGGAAGTGGTGATTTGCTTTCTTATACTAATGATATCACGAGTTTCTGTTTAAGTTTCGTGTTGTGAAGTTTTCAAGTTTTGGGTGAAGTTCTTATGGACAAAGAGATAAAGAGTGGCAAGAGCTTAAGCTTGGGGATGCCCAAGGCACCCCAAGTTGATTCAAGGATGTCGAAAAAGCCTTAGCTTGGGGATGCCCCGAGAAGGCATCCCCTCTTTCGTCTTCAATCCATCGGTAATGTTACTTGGGGCTATATTTTTATTCACCACATGTTATGTGTTTTGCTTGTAGCGTCTTGTATCGTAGGAGTCTTTTATTTTTGTTGTGTCACAATCTTCCTTGCTGCACACCTAGAGAGAGAGACATGCACTCACCGTGATTTTGTCGAGCTTCACTTATATCGTTTGGTTAGGCAATTCAGCTCACATGTGTTTCACTTATATCTTTTGAGCTAGTTGATTTTGCTCTGTGTGTTTCATTTCTATCTTTTAGAGCACGGAAGTGTGTGGCGTGGTAGTTGATCTATGCTATGAAAGTAGTCTCTAAAGGGGTAGTTATCCAAAGGGATATGAAAACTTCCACCTTCATGTGCATTGAGTAGTTAGAGAAGTTTCATTTATCTCAATTAGTTTTGAGTTGTGGTTGTGGTAATATTGAAGTTATACTAGTAAGGTGTTGTGGATCTAGAAATACTTGTGTTGAAGTTAGTGATTCCCGTAGCATGCACGTATGGTGAACTGTTATGTGATGAAGTCTGAGCATGATTAGTTTATTGATTGTCATCCTTTGTGTAGCGGTCGGGATCGCGCTATGGTTTATACCTACCAACCCTTCCCCTAGGAGTATGCGCTGAATGCTTTGTTTCAATTACTACTAAAACTTTTGCAACAAGTATATGAGTTCTTCATGACTAATGTTGAGTCCATGGTTTAGATGCACCTTCACCTTCCACCATCACTATCCTCTTTAGTTTCGTGCAACTTTCGCCGGTGCATAAAACCACCATTAGCCTCCCTCAAAACAGCCACCATACCTACCTACTATGGCTTTTTCAAAGCCATTCCTAGATATATTGCCATGCAATTACCACCATGACATGTGCCATCACTTCTACATTGCCATTGCATGATAATAAGAAAGCTAGCATGATGTTTCCATTGATGTGTATGCCATGCTAGATCATTGTCACGATACACTACCGAAGGCATTTCATATAGAGTCATCATTGCTCTAAGTTTTGAGTTGTAAGTGTGATGATCATCATTGATAGAGCATTGTCCCATGTGAGGAAATAAAAGAGGCCAAAGATGCCCACAAATATAAAAAGTAAAAAATTATATAAAAAAAGAGGCCAAAGAGCCCACCAAAAAAATGAGAGAAAAAGAGAGAAGGGACAATGCTACTATCTTTCCACACTTGTACTTATTAAGCACCATGATCTTCATGATTGAGAGTCTCTCGTTTTGTCACCACCATATAGCTAGTGGGAAATTTTCATTAGATAACTTGGCTTGTATATTCCAATGATGGGCTTCCTCAAAATTGCCTTAGGTCTTCATGAGCAAGTGATGTCAACTGTTCTTCCCCTTTGCAACGGCACCAGAGCACTCTCCGGCAATCGAGACTAGAAGAATGTTGTTGACGGCCCACAAGCGCATGGGATCGCAGCAGTTTTCGAGGGTAGAGTATTCGACCCAAATTTGTTGATTCGCACGACGGGAGGTGAGAGAATACTCTCAAGTATTAGCAGTTGAATTGTCAGATTCAACCACACCTGAAAGATTAGTTTCTACAAGCAAAGTAGTAACAGCAAAGTAGCGAGTAACGACAGTGGCAAGGAACAGCAATAGTGACAGCAGTAGCAAGTAGCAACAGTAGCAGCAGAGCAAGACAAGTAACAGCAGTAGCAACAGTAATAGCAGCAGCAGAGCAAGCCAAGTGACAGCAGGAGTAGCAGTAGTAGATCAAGACAAGTAACAACAGTAGTAGCAACAGTAGTAGCAGTAGTAGGACAAACTCGTAGGCAATGGGTCGGTGATTTGTTTGGATGATATTCATCATGCAACAGCTATAACATGGAGAGATATGTGGCTAGCTCCCGTTCGTCAATGTGATGTAGGCATGCATTCTGTGTGTCGTCATATGTGCTTAGGGAAAAGAACTTGCATGACATCTATTGTCCATCCCAACCGTGGCAGCGGGGCCCAAAAGGAAACTACGTGATATTAAGGTTCTTCTTTTAATAAAGAACCGGACCAACGCATTAGCACTTGGTGAACACATGAACTCCTCAAACTATGGTCATCATCGGGAGTGGTTCCGGTTATTGTCACTCCGGGGTTGCCGAATCATATCACATAGTAGGTAGCTACAACTTGCAAGATCGGATCTAAAACACACATATATTGGTGACAACATAATAATTTCATATCTAAAATCATGGCACTCGGGCCCTAGTGACAAGCATTAAGCATGGCAAAGTTCTTGCAACATCAATCTCAGAACATAGTGGATACTAGGGATCAATCCCCATCAAAACTAACTCGATTACATGATAGATCTCATCCAACTCATCACCGCCCGGCGAGCCTACGAATAGATTACTCACGAACGACGAAGAGCTTCATGGAATTGGAGAGGGAAGAAGGTTGATGATGACGATGGCGACGATTTCCCCTCTCCGGAGCCCAAGACGGACTCCAGATCTACCCTCCAGATGAAGAAGAGGTGGTGGCGGCGCCTCCGTATCGTAAACGCGACGAAAACTTCTCTTTTTATTTTTCTGGGACGAAAAGGGACTTATACACCTGAGGTTGGGGGCGGCACAGCCGTGTGGGCCCCACAAGCCTGCCCACCGCCACTAGGGGGATGGTGGCGGAGCCAGGGCTTGTGGCCCACTGGCCCACTCCCTTAGGTGGAACTTGGCGCAAATATTTTTTATATTTTCCAAAACTGCTCCCCGTAAATTTTTAGGACGTTTGGAGAAATTTGATTTCTGCACAAAAATAACACCGAGGTAATTCTCCTGTAAACAGCGTTAGTCCAGGTTAATTCCATTCAAATCATGCAAATTAGAGTCCAAAACAAGGGCAAAAGTGTTTGGAAAAGTAGATACGATGGAGACGTATCAACTCCCCCAAGCTTAAAACCTTGCTTGTCCTCAAGCAACTCAGTTGACAAACTGAGAGAGAAAGAAAAACTTTGACAAACTTTGTTTGATCTTGTTGTTGCAACTATGTCTAACTCATAACCAGAATTTAAGCAAGATAACAAGTTAACCACATAAGCAAGTGACACAAAGGTCTCACGGTAAACTAATATCAATGGCATAATCAGCTAACGAGCAAATAATAATGAGTTTCAAATACCAACACTTCAATCAAAACAAGCATGAAGCAATATGAATAGATGGTATCTCGCTAGCTCTTTCTGAGACCGCAAAACATAAATGCAGAGCACATTCAAAGATCAAGGGAAGACTAAACATTGTAATTCATAACAATGAAGATCCAGTCATAGTCATACTCAATAACAATCAAAAGAAAAGCATAAAAATGACAGAGGTGCTCTCAAATTGGTGCTTATATAAGAGGAGGATGACTCGACAGGAAAATAAATAGACATACCCTTTGCAGAGGGAAGCATTGATTTGCAGAGGTGCCAGAGCTCAAGCTTTGAAAAAGAGATAATAATTTTGGGTGGCATGCTTTCATTGTCAATGCAATGACCAAGAGTTCTCAATATCTTCCATGCTACTCATGCTATAGGAGGTTCCCAAACAGAAAAGTAAAGTTTTAACTCCCCCACCACCAATCAATCACACTCCACGGCTAGCCGAATCCTCAGGTACCGTCCATACTAACATCAATCAGGTGGGGAGTCTTGTTTTACAGTTATGTTTTCGATTTAAGCGTGGAACTGGGCATTCCAATTACCAGCCCCTTTCTCGTGAATGACTGTGAATAAACACATGTCGAGGATAACACTCCTAGAATGGAAGATACCAATAGCCCCTTGTCACCACATGAGCGGTTCGGCCATGCAGAACAGATTATTTCTTGAAGGTTTAGAAAGTGGCACATGCAAATTTACTTGGAACGTCAGGTAGATACCGCAAATAGGTAGGTATGGTGGACTCTCATGGAAAAACTTTTAGGTTTTTGGAAGTAGATGCACAAGCAGTATTCCGCTTAGTACAAGTGAAGGCTACCAAAAGACTGGGAAGCGACCAACTAGAGAGCAACAACAGTCAACAAGATGCAATGAGTTTGACTAACATTGAATGCAAGCATGAACAGGATATAAATCACCATGAACACGAACATCATAGAGGCTATGTTGATTTTGTTTCAACTACATGCATGAACATGCGCCAAGTCAAGCCACTTGAAACATTCAAAGGAGAATACCATCCTCTCATACTACATCATAGTCATCTCAAAATATATGTTGGCATTCAAGACAAACCATTATAAGATCTCAGCTAAATAAGCATGGCATCAGAAACTATGATCTCTAAGTTGTCATTGCAAACATGGTTATCTCACAACAAAGCTAAATCTGGGTCGACAAGCTAGTCATATTTACAAAAACAAAATAGATAGAGTTCATACCAGCTTTTCAGTCTCAGTCACTTCATCATATATCTTCATTGTTGCCTTTCATTTGCACGATCAAACGATGAAAACAATAATAAGCGCATTGGACTAGGATGAATCTGCAGGCAAACACAAAGGATAAGACATAGTAATATGGTTCTTTGAAAGCTAAACAGGTAAGCATGTAAGAACCACTAAATATTGTAACCAATATCTTCTACCTTGACCCAAAGAAAAAGAAAACTATTTACACGGGAAAGTTCCCAACAAGCAAAAGAAGAAAGAAAAATCTTTTTGGGTTTTCTCAAAAGGACACAAAACAAGAAAACAAGAAAACAAAAATAAATAAGCATGGATAATACAGTGGCAAAGTGTAAACACCGGCTAACAGGGTGAAAGCATAAGCATGCATGTAACGTCGGTGAGAACACGTACTCCCCCAATCTTAGGCTTTTGGCCTAGCTTGGTCTACTCCCATGGTGGGAAATAACCAGCTCCAGGATACTCCGGAGCAGACTGTGGATGCCGCTGCTCTGTGAGCTCCTCTGGCTCCCACTGATAAACTGGCGTCTGGTACTCGACTGGCGGCTCGGGCATGGGCGCCTGTGGTTGGGCCAAGCCCCAATATGCGTAGATGTCCGATGGCATAATAGTGTACCTGTCTGCATGAAGATCGAACAAAGAAGGAGCAGGCAAAGTAATAGTCTCTCGAGTACCCTGACTAAATACGAGGTTATAAATCATCCGTCTACTAGCATCTCTATCCAGAAAATCATGGCGAACCATGCTGTCATAATCCAGATATTTCTCAGGGAGAAGCATCTCTCCTTCCTCTCCTAGTCTAATGGGTATCTCAAAGTGTCTGGCAAGACAGGTAGCATAGATACCTCCATAGACGACACCCTTGGAACGGTTGATGTTCAACCGCTGGGCCACTATAGCACCTAGGTTGTAAGTCTTATCGTTATAAAGGCCTTCGTGCAAAACTACAAGGTATGGAGAACTAAGTGATCCAGCCTCCCCACGGCCAATCAAACATCTTCCCACAAATAGTGAGATGTACCGAAGCACATGAAAATGTATGGTAACAATTCTAGCGCGAGACACTCCTCTCTCCTCTCCAACAGCAATAGAACCAATGAAATCCTCCAAGTCCCGTGGACGAGGGTCACGGATATCCCCAACATAAGGTAATTTGCATACATTGCAAAAATCATGTAGTGTCATGCACTGGGGAACATCGTATGTCATGAACTCAACCATGGGAGGATTCTTCCTCGAATAAAAGTTGAAGCTTTGAACGAAAATGTTGGTGAGGAGGAGGTATTGTGGGCACTTATCTTCAATGAACGCAGTGAGACCTGCGTTCTCCACCAAGTAATAAAAGTCTTCAAAATGTTCGGCAGCGCGCAAAAATTCATCACTTGGCCACTCGCACGCTCGAACTTCTGTGACTCGAGGGACTGCGTACTTGGGGTGGTTCTTCTCATCCTCCTTGGGGTTACGGCTTGAAGAGCCTCTCAAGAACCTCCTCATCTTTTCCTTTTTCTAGCTCTGAAAATTTCTGAAGTTTTTAGAGACTTCGAAAGGAAAGCGAATAAAGATTAACCCAACTTGTAGCAACTACTCCTACTAGTGCCTAGAGAACGTATCACGCGCTAAAACTACTTGGGACCAGCTAAAATCAACTTTTCAAGCTCAATAACAGGGTCACCAAGGTAGCAAGAATTCGCGAAGGATAAAGCACTAGAGCCAAAACTAATTGGACCAATGGAGGAGTCACTTACCAAGGAGTAATTTCCCCAAAACGGTTTGGAGAATAGTGCTTTGAGCAAGGAGATCGAAAATCATAGCCAAATGAGCAAGAACACGGGTTTGAGCTGCGAAACAATTTTTTTTGGAGGTGGAAGAAGAGGCTGATAGCTGGAATGAGTGGAGGGGGTGCCTGTGGGCCCCATAATCTTGCACCCTGCCACCAGGGGGTAGGTGGCGGTGGCAGGGCTTGTGGCCGACTGGTCAGGCCCCCACGCCAGCTCTCAGGCCCAGAAATTTTCAAAAATTCCAAAAAAAATCATACTAAATTTTCAGGACCATCGGAGAACTTTTAGTTTCGAGGTATTTTTCTCTGGGACGCTAAAACAGAAAACAGTGAAAGCTAAACTAATTCTATCATTTTTCTTCTAAGCAAAAGAAAATGAAAACTCAAAACAGAGGTATGTGACTCTTTGATTCATCCGTTTCATGGCCACCGAAAGATATCCGTCAATGGGGTTGATCAAGTCCTTATGATAAAACCTTCTCGAATCGCAAGAGAGAATGGAGAATTTTCGAATAGCCACTAAATCACCTCAATGGGGATATGTATCTCCCCAACAAGCAAATCATACTTCATCTTGACATGAGGAATAGGGCATTCAAAGCTCCCAATGAGAATCGATGAAGTCTTTTCGATAGCATTGATGCAATGTACTTGATATCGTTTCTTCGGAAAGTGCACTGTGTGCTCATTACCGTTGACATGGAAAGTGACATTGCCTTTGTTGCAATCTATAACAGCCCCTGCAGTGTTTAAAAAGGGTCTTCCGAGGATGACAGCCATAGCATCGTCCTCAGGAATATCCAAGATAACAAAGTTTGTTCAGATAGTGGTGTTAGCAACCACAACAGGCACATCCTCGCAAATGCTGATTGGGAAAGCAGTTGATTTGTTGGCCATTTGCAGAGAAATTTCAGTGGGTGTCAACTTATCCAATTCAAGTCTACGATAAAGAGAGAGCAACATAACACTAACACCGGCTCCAAGATCACATAAGGCAGTTCTTATGTAGTTTCCTTTAATGGAGCAATGTATAGTGGGCACTCCAGCATCACCAAGTTTCTTAGGAGTTCCACTTTTGAAAGTGTAGTTGGCAAGCATTGTCGAGATCTCAAGATCTGGTATCTTCCATTTATTAGTCACGATATCTTTCATGTACTTGTCATACGGAGACATCTTGAGCATATCAGTTAAACGCATCTACAGAAAGACGGGTCTTATCATCTCAACAAAGCGCTCAAAATCTTCATCATCCTTTTTCTTGGATGGCTTAGGAGGAAAGGGCATAGGTCTCTGAACCCATGGCTCCCTTTCTTTACCATGCTTCCTAGCAGTGAAGTCATTCTTATCGTACTTCTTAGGTTGTGGGTTATCAGGATTAACCGTAGGTTCAATCTCCACATCCTCATCATTGCTAGGTTGAGCATTATTATGAACATCACTATCCATATTGTCACCACGTTCATGTTCATCACCAGATTGTGTTTCTGCATCAGACGCAGAAATATCATTAGGTTCTTCAGGTGTGACAGTATTTGGTGAACTGGCGTGCAGGTTTCTATCATCCTTCTTCTTCTCCTTAGGATGACTAGGTGTATCAGCATTGATTACTTGAGAATCTTGATCAATTCTCTTAGGATGACCTTCAGGATACAAAGGTTCGTGAGTCATTTTGCCTCCTCTAGTAATGACTCTGACAGAGTTGTCATTTAATTCATTGAGCAAGTCATTCTGATCTTTAAGTACTTGTTCTACCTGAGTAGTAATCATAGAGGCATGTTTACTCAGAAGCTTCAGATCGTTGACATTTCTGTCTACACAAGCACTTAAATGGCTAAGCATACGAGTGCTTTGTTCCAAATGTCTGCTAACATAATCATTGAAACTCTGTTGTTTGTCAACAAAGTTGTCAAATACATCAAAGCATAGGCTAGCAGGTTTATCAAAAGGAATATCACTCTCATCAAACCTACGCAGAGAATTCACTTCTACTACCTGTATCGGGTTATCGAGACCATGGATCTCTTCGATAGGTGGTAGATTTTTGACATCTTCAGATCTAGTGCCTTTCTCTTGCATGGATTTCTTGGCTTCTTGCATATCTTCGGGACTGAGGAATAGAATACCTCTTTTCTTCGGAGTTGGCTTAGGAGGTGGTTCGGGAATAGTCCAAGCATTATCGTTGATCTAGATGTTATTCAGTAGAGTCTCAGCTTGTTCTACAGTTCGTTCCCTAAAAACACAACCGGCACAACTATCTAGGTGGTCTTTAGAGGCATCAGTAAGTCCGTTATAGAGGATATCAAGTATCTCATTCTTCTTAAGAGGGTGATCAGGAAAAGCATTTTGTAGCTAGACGAGCCTCCCCCAAGCTTGTGGAAGACTCTCTTCTTGGAGTTGAGCGAAGTTGTATATTTCCTGCAAGGCAGCTTGCTTCTTATGGGCAGGGAAATATTTCTCACAGAAGTAATAGACCATCTCCTTGGGACTATGCACACATCCAGGAGCAAGAGAGGTGAACTAGGCTTTAGCATCATCCTTTAAAGAGAAAGGAAACAGTTTAAGGATATAGTAGTGGCAGATCTTCTCCTCATTAGTGAAAAGGTTTGCTATATCGTGTAGTTTGGCAATATGGGCTATGACCGTCTCAGACTCATATCCATGAAAAGGATCAGATTCGACTAGAGAGATTATCTCAGGATCGATAGAGAATACATAATCCTTATCGGTGATAAAGATAGGTAAAGTGGGAAACTTCGGGTCATATATCATCCTAGCTTCCCGAGATTTTTCCTTCCACTTGAGAAGTAATTTCTCAGCGTCATAGGCATCCTTACATGCAAGAAAACCTCAGCTATCTCTCCCTCCATAACGTAACCCTCAGGTATATCAGGAAATTCATATATAGGAGAGCTAGATCTGGCAGGAGCAAAAGCAGGTTCTATCTCAATAGTATCGGCAGCTTCAGAAGCATCACGAGCATTGGCAGTAACTCTAGCAATATGAGCATCAAGGAACACTCCTAGTGTAACATCAGGCAAAGTAGTATCTCTAGCAGTATCGAGCATAGAATCATCAGCCAAAATAGCATCTCTAGCATCATCAGGCAAAGCAGTATCAAGCATAGCATCTCTAGCAGTATCAAGCATAGCATCATCAGGCATAGTATCAAGCATAGCATCTCTAGAAGTAGCATCATAAGCATCATCAAGCACAGGCGACATCTCAAGATTTCTAGCAGGAGGTGATGTCGCAAACTTACTCACAACTGAAGGTGAATCAAGTGCAGAGCTAGATGGCAATTCCATACCTCCCCTCGTAGTTGAGGCAAGACTTTGGTCTTTGGATCCTTCAGATTCTTCATAGTGATCAGCAGATATAAATCCCAAGCGACTGAGAGAATATAGCAATACCTCCCCGGCAACGGCGCCAGAAAAAAGCTTGATGTCAACTGTTCTTCCCCTTTGCAACGGCACGAGAAGAATGCTGTTAGCACTCTCCGGCAATCGAGACTAGAAGAATGTTGTTGACGGCCCACAAGCGCATGGGATCGGAGCAGTTTTCGAGGGTAGAGTATTCGACCCAAATTTGTTGATTCGCACGATGGGAGGTGAGAGAATACTCTGAAGTATTAGGAGTTGAATTGTCAGATTCAACCACACCTGAAAGATTAGTATCTGCAAGCAAAGTAGTAACAACAAAGTAGCGAGTAACGGCAGTGGCAAGGAACAGCAGTAGTGACAGCAGTAGCAAGTAGCAATAGTAGCAAGGGACAGTAGTAGCAACAGTAGCAGCAGAGCAAGACAAGTAACAGCAGTAGCAACAGTAGTAGGAGCAGCACAGCAAGACAAGTGACAACAGTAGTAGCAGTAGTAGAGCAAGACAAGTAACAACAGTAGTAGTAACAGTAGTAGTAGCAGTAGGACAAACTCGTAGGCAATGGGTCGGTGATTTGTTTGGATGATATTCATCATGCAACAGCTATAACCCAGAGAGATATGTGGCTAGCTCCCGTTCATCAATGTGATGTAGGCATGCATTCCGTGTGTCGTCATACGTCCTTAGGGAAAAGAACTTGCATGACATCTATTGCCCATCCCTCCCGTGACAGCGGGGTCCAAAAGGAAACTACGGGGTATTAAGGTTCTCCTTTTAATAAAGAACCAGAGCAACGCATTAGCACTTGGTGAACACATGAACTCGTTAAACTATGGTCATCACCGGGAGTGGTTCCGGTTATTGTCACTCCGGGGTTGTCCGATCATAACACATAGTAGGTAACTACAACTTGCAATATCGGATCTAAAACACACATATATTGGTGACAACATAATAATTTCATATCTGAAATCATGGCACTCGGGCCCTAGTGACAAGCATTAAGCATGGCAAAGTAGTAGCAACAACAATCTCAGAACATAGTGGATACTAGGGATCAATCCCCATCAAAACTAACTCGATTACATGATAGATCTCATCCTACTCATCACCGCCCAGCGAGCCTACGAATATATTACTCACGAATGACGAAGAGCTTCATGGAATTGGAGAAGGAAGAAGGTTGATGATGATGATGGCGATGATTTCCCCTCTCCGGAGCCCAAGACGGACTCCAGATCTGCCCTCCTGATGAAGAACAGGTGGTGGCGGCGCCTCCGTATCGTAAACGCGATGAAAACTTCTCTTTTTACTTTTTCTGGGACGAAAGGGGACTTATAGACCTGAGGTTGGGGGAGGCAGAGCTGTGTTGGCCCCACAAGCCTGCCCACCACCACCAGGGGGTGGTGGCGGAGCCAGGGCTTGTGGCCCACTGGCCCACCCCCTCGGGTGGAACTTGGCGCAGATATTTTTTATATTTTCGAAAACTGCTCCCCATAAATTTTCAGGGCGTTTGGAGAACTTTGATTTCTGCACAAATATAACACCAAGGTAATTCTGCTGAAAACAGCGTCAGTCCAGGTTAATTCCATTCAAATTGTGCAAATTTGAGTCCAAAACAAGGGCAAAAGAGTTTGGAAAAGTAGATACGATGGAGACGTCTCATAAAGCAAGTTGGATGCACACCCACTAGTTTTCTTTAAGAGCTTTCACTAACTCTTAGCTCTAGTGCATCTTTTGTATGGCAATCCCTACTCATTCACATTGATATCTATTGATGAGCATCTCCATAGCTCATTGATATGGCTAGTTAATGTGACCATCTTCTCATTGTTTGCCTTGCAACCTCCACCACACTCCATTCCATTTATAGTGCTAAAACCATGGCTCACGCTCATGTATTGCGTGAGAGTTGAAAAGGTTTGAGAAAGTAAAAGTGTGAAAACAATTACTTGGCCAATACCGAGGTTGTGCATGATTTAAATTCGTTGTGCAAGGATGATAGAGCATAGCCAGATTATATGATTTTGTAGGGATAACTTTCTTTTGGCCTTGTTATTTTGAAAGTTCATGATTACCTTGCTAGTTTGCTTGAAGTATTATTGTCTCCACGTCAATAGCAAACTATTGTTTTGAATCTAATGGATTTGAACATTCATGTCACATAAGAGGAGTTACAAAGGACATCTATGATAGGTAGCATGAAAGCATCAAAAATTCATTCTTTATCACTTCCCTACTCGAGGACGAGCAGGAGTTAAGCTTGGGGATGCTTGATACGTCTCAAACGTATCTGTAATTTTTGATGGTTTCATGTTGTTATCTTGTCAACTTTGGATGTTTTATATACCTTTTTATCTTTTTGGGACTAACTTATTAATTCAGTGCCAAGTGCCAGTTCCTATTTTTTCTGTGTTTTTTGACTCTTTTCATATCTGATTTTGGAATGGAGTCCAAACGGAATAAAATCCCCGAAATGAATTTTTCCAGAACAGAAGAAGATCGGGGGACTTGAGGGCCAAGGCAGGAGGTCCACAGGGAGCCCACAAGCCATGTAGCCGCGACCGGGGGGCCCGCGGCTACCAGGCTTGTGGCCTCCCCACTAGTGGAAAACGGGCCTTTGGCCGGGACCCTTTAGTCCCGGCCTGCCTCTGGGCCGGGACTAAAGGCCCGGCCACGTCGCACCAAATCGCAATGCCTCCCTCCAGGCTTTAGTCCCGGCCCGTAAGGAGCCTTTAATCCCGGTTTGTGTCCCAAACCGGGAATAAAGGGCTACACGGGGTGCAGCCCGCATGTGCGCCACCTTTAGTCCCGGTGTGTGTCTCAAACCAGGACTGAAGTCCTCTGCCTATATATAGCACAGCCCCCCTCTCCCCTCTTCCTTGCATTTTTCTTGGATGGAGGATTGTGGGTGTGTGCTAGCTCTCCACTTTTTTTTGATGCACTAGAGGTGTTTGTTGAAATGTGTGTTAGAGCGATGCCGCTTTAGTTCACCGAACACAACTACGATATGAGATGCCTGAGCCACGCTTAAACCTCTTCCTCTTTATTTCTACTTATTCTAAAAGGCTAGCAACTATATTTCCTCGTTTAGACCGTGCGGTACTAATTTTTTGGAACGTGATTGTATTTGATATACACTACTAGGAAAAGGGCTATAGATGATATAGATACTAATGGCGCACCACACAAGCAGTGGGCCACTACTATATAGTAGTGGCGCACCATGTGAGGTGTGCCATTAGTGTGGTGGACACTAATGGCGCACCACACACTCGGTGCGCCACTACTATATTTTTTTTAATTTTATTTTTTTTGCAAAACTACTAATGGCGCACCAGCAGCTGGTGCGCCATTAGTAAGCAGGGTTACTAATGGCGCATCTGTTAGTAGTGCACCACTACTATAATTTTTTTTGGGTTTTTTTTGCAAACTACTAATGGCGCACCACAGCTAGTGCGCCATTAGTAACTAGTGTTACTAATGGCCCATCTGTTGGTGGTGCGCCACTACTTTTTTTGCAGAACTACTAATGGCGCACCAGAGGAGGTGCGCCATTAGTAACCAGGGTTACTAATGGCGCATATGTAGGTGGTGCGCCATTAGTAACCTGGGACCAGCTAGATATTTTGGACAGCCACCTACCACACTCACTTTCCCCACTTTCATTCTCTCCACCTCCTCCTCCAAGCTTGTCTCGGGTGCCTCCTCCTCCTGAACTCATTTGCATCATAGATTCACCCAAATTAAGTGGTTAAATTACCTTTTTTTGATAGGTAAGTAAGGGGAAAGCTTTTATGTTGTAGATCTACTTTTTTCTCCCTCCAACAATGTGCACATGCACTTTTATGGCCTAGCTAGATCTACGTATGTTTGTTGTGTTGCATATGTTTGTGGTGTTGCATATATGTTTGTGTTTGCAGGTACCGGTATTTGAAATGCGATAGTTGCCAATATTTTCCCGGAATGTTGATTCATTTCCGTTTCGGCGAGAATTTGGCACTGTGCATTCTTTTTTGTCCTATTTTTAGGCAAAGTCATGTCAAAAATTTTTTTGGTTCTAGAATATCGTTTTGCTCTACCCCGCAGGCGACCATGGTCCGCACGATGACCGAAGGCATCGTGTATAGGTTTTTGAGCTCCACGAAGGCCGAGATGCTTCAAAAGAACGAGACGGAGATAAGATGTCCGTGTCGAAGATGCAATCTGAAGAGCCTTATGGACCCGGATTCCGTAAAGGTGCGGGACCACCTGCTCTTGCGTGGTTTAATGGATGGCTATTGGTGGCAAGGTGATGAAGATGATTATGAAGTCGTCCATGGGGGCCGGGAAAGAAATGAGGAAGGGCATGAGCAAGACAACCGCGGCGAGGGCGGGCGAGAATACGAAGAATCTCCAGGACACCGTCATCATGTAGAAGATGTCGGACATGATGATGAGGAAGATGCCGAAGCAGACGAAGGGCATGATCATGAAGATGAAGATGCCGGAGCAGACGACGATGGACCATCGATGGCCTGGGTGCAGGACCCTCTAGAGCTGCTTGTCAAGCAGACGGATAATGCAAGAGCTGCCGCTCGAGAGAAAGCCAAGCTGGATCAACTGGAGATAGACGCGGTTACTCCATTGTATGAAGGATGCAGGCCCGAGGATACCCGCCTGAAAGTAACGCTCATGGCTCTGGAGATGAAGGTAAAACACAAAATGACCGACGCATGCTTCGACGAGAACATGTCATTCTGGCACGAACGTCTTCCCAAGGGGAACAAGTGCCCGACCAGTTTCGAGGAGGCGAAGAAAATCGTGTGTCCTCTGGATTTACCGCACGTGAAATACCATGTGTGCATGAACAATTGCATCATTTATCGGGACGAGCACGCGGAGTCTACCATATGTCCGGTGTGCGGTGTCAGTCGATACAAGAAGAGGAAGAAAGCTCCTCGAAAAGTGGTGTGGTACTTTCTGATCACTCCTCGTCTGCAACGGTATTTCGCGGGCGCTAAGGTAGCAAAGCTCCTGCGTTGGTATGCAGATAGGGAGGAGAAAAAGCGAGAAGATGACGAAAATGATCCGGAGATAAATAAAAAAGACAAGATGCTGAGTGACCCTAAGGATGCGAGCCAGTGGCAAGCGTTGAACTACGAATACCCATAATTTGGGGACGATCCAAGGAACATCGTGCTGGGCACGAGCACCGATGGAGATCCCGGGTCTTCAAAAACCGTGTTCATGGGACATCGAAGGTGGCTTCGCGGCGATGACTCATGGAGAAAACGCAAGGATCTGTTCGATGGTGAAACCAAACTCCGAAGACGCCCCCTTATGAGGAGCGGCGAGGAAATATACGAGCTGTTGAAAAATTGGAAAGAGTGCCCACCGTCGGGAAAGGCGCCAGAGCCGCTGCTGAAGGTATGGAAAAAGATGGACATGACTACGCAGCAACGCCGCATATTCGCATCGCGTGCGGCGGTTCTAGAACCGTTGATTAATGCTAAGAGTCTGCGATCTAGACTCAAATGACCTGGTGGGCCCAAATCGCCGCATGCATCGGAAAAAACAAGTGTCGCTTTCAACTGCCCAGACCATCCATGCGGTACGTGGATTCCAGAATAAAATATCACGAGATTCGGGTCGTACCAATTTACACCCATACTAGCAACAGCATTGCATTGGTAGTGCTAAAATAGGTTGTCTATACACATATGATGCACTTGTGCTTACATGTAACCAGATTACAAAAAAAACTTGTCAGATTACAAAGTATTTGGCTATCAAATTAAAATGATTAGTTGTGTCCTTTGTTGTGAGATTTTAAACATGTTTAGTTGTCATATTATAATTACTTAGTTGTCAAAATTAAACATGTATAATTGCCAAAATTATAAGTGCTTAATTGTCTAGTTTAAAATAGCTTAGTTAGTTGCATCCTTTCTTGCCACGTTATAAATATGTTTAGTTGTCATATTATAATTACCTAGTTGTCAGAATTAAACATGTTCAGTTGCCAAAACTACAAGTACTTGATTGTCTATTCTAAAATAACTTAGTTGCATATTACTTTGTTGCCACATTTTAAACATGTCTAGTTGTCATATTATAATTAACTAGTTGTTAGAATTAAACTTGTTTAGTTGCCAAAATTACAAGTACTGGGTTGTCTATTTAAAAAAACATAGTTTCCAGATTTATAACGTGTTTAGTTGTTATATTACAAAATGTCAGGATTGATTTATTGTGCTTGGCGTTCAAGCATGTTTTAAAATAACTAGTCATGTTAATTAAGTCGCATGTAGACTGGATTTCTATTAAGTCGACCTTATATTTTGAAGATATGTACAACACCATGTACTTATGGAGAGAAAGGCACGATAGGAGGGTACATTCGGTGCAAGACACAGCTCACTGTAGTGAATAGTTAACTATAGTGATGAGTGACGTTACCTTGTAGGAAACAGTACCCATGTAGTGAATAGTGCGGCACCTTACTGTAAGAAGCCACGGGCACCGGCCGCTGCAAGGGAACCCTACGGTGCGTCGTGTGTAATATAGATTTTCCCAAAAAAGATTACTAATGGCGCACTATATGGGGATGCGCCATTGCTAAAAAAAATTCTAATGGCGCACTGCTCGGGGGTGCGCCATTGCTAACCCTCTCTCCCTTTGCCCTCGCCTCTCCTCTCCCAAATCCAACCGGCCGAGATCTCGCCTCTCCACTCTCTCTCCACCCCCCCCCACCCCCTCCCCCGTGCACCAAGGTCGTCCGCCACCCATCCCTTCTGCCACCCATCCCATGCCGCCGTTGGAGGCCCTCGTCGGCTCCGCCCAGCTCTGGCGCCCCGCGGCCCGCGGGGCCGGCAGCTGGGCCACCACCGCCCCGCTCCTCCTGCTCCTTGTGGCCCACCTTTCCGTCCTCCTCGTCCGCCGCTGCCGTCTCTCCACGGGGCGCAACCGCCGTCGCGCTCCTCCTGCTCCTCGTGGCCCACTTCTCCACGGGGCGCAACCGTCGTGGCCTAGACGAAGAACTCGGTACCTGCAGTTGTAAGCGGCCTTCTGGTTCTCTCGAGTCCCTTAGGTTGTCCGAGTTCTATGCTAGTGGATGAACTGTAGGTTTGTTGTTCTAGTCCCTTAGGTCAATTTATTACTATTGCTCTTGGTTCGAATGGACTATAGATTTGTCCCTCGCGCATCGCAAAAACTGATTACCGGCAGATCTGCTATGGTGCAGAGGCCGTACGAACTGGTGATAATATTTCCTTCTTGTTTCTCTATCTTGGAGTATTATCGTTTATGCAGATGATGAGACACAAGTTTTATGGGTAATTTGCGTCTGAGGCATTTCAGTGATGTCACACCCTTTTCACCTTGGAGATGTGATGCATGCTTGACAATATCCTTCGTCATTTCGTTTTGTTGCTGTTTTTGATTCGCTTGGGGTGAGATGGGGGAAAAAGGCCCGCTCTTTCTGCCGTTTCCATAGATTCATACTACTATTACAACAACATCGCATTCCTTGGACTGGGAGTTGTCTCTGCTCACCACATTCACAGGACCTAACCTAGTGGTTCAGCCTGATCTTGAGATATTGTCCCCTTGAGCACTTCAGCTCACCATAATCTCCTGCGTCCACTTCATATGCTCCTCCATATGCTCCTCCATCAGGGCATACATCGCGATCCACGTGCTCAAGGCAGACAAGCCAACCAAGCGTTCGGCTAGATTTCCCAAATCAGCATCTTCAGAACAAATACCTTGCTCAATCTTCTGAGGGACAGTCCCAGGAAATGCTTTTAAATCTTCCATTGAAGAGAATGCTGAGGTGTCCTTGTCCACTTGTTGCTCCACTTTGTTGCAATCTGCTTCATCCACTGGTTTGTCAACTTTGTTACAATCTGCTCCATCCACCGAACAGTTGACATGAGGAGTCACATACTCCTCTGATACTTGAAGGTTTGCTTCTCCTTCAGCCAGCATTTCAAGAACCGCAGCTTCTTGGATGCAGTGCCATACCTGCTGAAATACAGGTCTTCCAACTCCAGCAATGGCATGAAGTACCGCACTGTCTATTCCTGTTCACAAAGAAGAAGTAGAGTTGTGGTGTTGCTGCCTATTAACAACTTTTCTGACGATTTCGTGTCATGCAGTTATTCTGAAGTGCTTGGTTTGGACCAAGCACTTTGAGTGGCGCATATGGGCTTCGCTGGTCCCGATAGTCGGGGGGATCCTCCTGATCTCAATAACAGAGCTTAGTTTCAACATTTTTGGTTTCTGTGCTACCATGATAGGATGCCTCGCCACATCTACAAAGACCATGTTGGCAGAGTCCCTGCTCCACGGATACAAATTTGACAGGTACATGCTCATCTCGTTGTGTAATTTCTGATGCTTTAGCGACTGGTGTTGAATCTTGTACGGAATTCTCAATTTTAAAACATTTTATCTGCTTTCTTACTAAAATGATACTAGATCAAAAGATTTAGTTCTTACTGTAGTTCTACTGTCAGGTTCAGTCCTGTAACTTCTTGCCTCGGTCAGATGATTTATTAAGTATTCTCTGTTTCTACAGCATTAACACAGTATACTACATGGCACTTTTTTCCACCATGATACTGGCTCTTCCAGCAATTTTGCTTGAAGGAGGTGGCGTAATTGTCTGGTTCTACACACAAGACGTCTTTTCTTCGCTGATTATCATCCTAGGCTCAGGGGTGCTTGCATTTTGCCTGAACTTCACCATCTTCTATGTGATCCATTCGACCACCGTAGTGACTTTCAATGTTGCTGGCAACCTTAAAGTAAGACCATCCTGGACTATCTATGCTTTTTCCCATAAGCTTCTCCTCTGTTTCTAAAACCTATACATTCTGTTGTAGCTTGCCGTTGCCGTGTTGGTTTCGTGGCTGATCTTCCGGAACCCGATCTCCCCAATGAATGCAATCGGATGCGCAATCACGCTCGTCGGTTGTACTTTCTACGGGTATGTGAGGCATCTCATCTCCCAACAGAAGGATGCTGCCCCTCTTGGGAACCAAGGAACGAACTCGCCGAGAATTCGGGTGGAGATGCTCCCCCTTGTAGCCGACAAGGAAGATAAGGTCTAGCAAGGCAGTACTCCATACCCAGGACCCGTTCATTTCAGTGGTTGATGGTACATTACGGTTTGGCACACAGATGCTGAGTGAGTTGAGGGACGCTAGTAAATTGGTATGGGGGCAACACTTTTGTGAAGCTTCATGTGTTGTACTCAGGCGAACTGTGAGGGTTTGTTCAACCACCGGACGATTCATGCGATTAGGATGGTGCTTCTGTTTTCTTGTTTTGCTGCCATATGTTTAGACCCTGAACTGCTGGTACGAAAATTAATGGCATTATGATACGAGTCATCTCCGCATTGAAATTCTGTTGCACATTATCTTTCTGTTGCACAATGACCCTTTGCCCACGTGAAGTCAGATTGATCTTTTCTCTCAATGTAGGAACTGCATCCATGCCTCCAGAATGGTCGCAGGGCTATCATTAGCATCGTCGATCTAACAACCGATTCTTCTAAGAAAGGACTTAAGGTATTTCTTCTCAGAGTGGATCTATATTTTATGAAGAAGAATTAGTGGCCCAATTCCTAATATTTCGTCATGATGAATACGTATATAGTTACTTAGTTTGACATGTTTCAGTAATTAGAAGGGTGCGAGGTGGCATGGTAACCATAGTGCAGCTAAAGTAATTGTTAAGAATGATCTTTTTTCGTAAAAAATTACCCATAGTTTATGTTGGAATTTTGGCAAAAGACTAAGTACATCATTTAGGGTTCCTCCAAAAATCTTCTGCTATAACAAGTGGGTAACTTTTATCAGAACTATATTTTTAACTATGATATCATGATAATCTTTTGATCGAATATTTTTAATACGCATATGAGATTTTAACAACTTGATCTGGTTCCACTTTCTTAACAAATTTGTGCAAAATGTTTTCAGGTACTCAATCTATTGATGCACATGGACATGATAACTCTCTAGCGTTTATGGACCAACCAACCTGTAATCATGGACCTTATTGTCTTGTAGACCATTTTGTGTTTCGAGTGTTTTGGAGCTTGCACTTTGTGCAGGTAGATACAAACTTGTGTGTTCTGGACCATCTGAAGTCTCTCATAGTAACCAATAGTCCTTATCTTTTTGTGACTTGTGTTAGATGATTGTTACGATGGTCAAAACTATGCTTCCTCTAGGTTAATTTGTTTGTCAACTTGCGTTCAATGTATGTGCATGTTTATAAACATATATTTCATTGTGGTGTAATATGTGTTTATCTTGAACCTTCTTGTAGGTGTGAGGATAATAATTGAATATTTTTAGAGATGGTAGTATAACCTGTGGTGCACCATGAGCTATACTAATGGCACACCTGGGAGGCATACTAATGGCGCACCTGGGAGGCATACTAATGGCGCACCTGGGAGGCATACTAATGGCGCACCATGAGCTATACTAATGGTGCACTGCCTGGTGCGCCATTAGTATACCAAATACTAATGGCGCACCTATGGTGCGCCATTAGTAAAAAAATCTAATGGTTTGATGCTAGTGGCGCACCTATAGTGCGCCATTAGTAGAAAAAATAGGTGCGCCATTAGCAAGCCTTTTCCTAGTAGTGATACTGTCGTATAACACAGATGAGCCATCCATGGATGTACGGTGATCGACGCACAGCCGCTTACAGAGAAGGCGTGCATTCTTTTCGAGATGCAGCCGATGCGAACAAGCATGGTGGTGCCTATATGTTTTGTCCATGTGTTGAATGTCGGAATGAGAAGGATTACACTTCCTCAAGAGTCATTCAGAGCCACCTGCTTCGGTCCGGTTTTATGTCGGGCTATAATGTTTGGACCAAGAATGGAGAAAGAGGGGTTATGATGGAAGACGAAGATGAAGAAGAAGAGCACGATGATGACAACTACCGATCTATGTTCCCTAAGTATGCTGATACCGCAATGGAAAACAATGAAGAAGAAGATCAGGATGAAGAACGGGAACCAGATGAGCCCGCTGATGATCTTGGCCAGGTCATTTCTGATGCACGGCGAGGTTGCGACATAGAAAAGGAGAGGTTGCAGTTCGAGTAGATGTTACAGGACCACAACAAATTGTTGTACCCAACTTGTGAAGATGGCCAGAAGAAGCTGGGTAGCACACTGGAATTGCTGAAGTGGAAGGCAGAGACCGGTGTGACTGACTCGTCATTCGAAAAGTTGCGGGTACTAATGAAGAGTATGCTTCCAAGAAAGAACGAATTGCCCGCCAGCACGTACGAAGCAAAGAAGCTTGTTTGCCCTCTACGATTAGACGTGCACAAGATACATGCATGCCCTAATGACTGCATCCTCTACCGCGGTGAGAATTACGAGAATATGGATAAATGCCCGGTATGCACTGCATTCCGGTATAAGATCAGAAAAGATGACCCTGGTGATATTGAGAGCGAGCCACCCAGGAAGAGGGTTCCTGCCAAGGTGATGTGGTATGCTCCTATAATACCACGGTTGAAACGCATGTTCAGAAATAAAGATCATGCGAAGTTGTTGCGATGGCACATGGAAGATCGTATGAAAGATGATAAGTTGAGGCACACCGTTGACGGTCGGCAGTGGAGAAAAATCGAGAGAGAGTTCCCGAGATTTGCAGCTGACGCAAGGAACTTATGGTTAGGTCTGAGTGCAGATGGCATGAATCCTTTTGGGGAGCAGAGTTGCAGTCACAGCACCTGGCCCGTTACTCTATGTATCTACAACCTTCCTCCTTGGTTGTGCATGAAGCGGAAGTTCATTATGATGCCAGTGCTTATCCAAGGTCCAAAGCAACCCGGCAACAATATTGATGTGTACCTAAGGCCATTAGTTGATGAACTTTTACAGCTGTGGGCCGAACCAGGTGTACGTGTGTGGGACGAGCACAAACAAGAGGAATTTGACCTTCGTGCGTTGCTTTTCGTAACCATCAATGATTGGCCTGCTCTTAGTAACATTTCAGGACAGTCAAACAAGGGATACAATGCATGCGCGCACAGTTTGGATCAGACAGAAAGTATATATCTGGACAAATGTAGGAAGAATGTGTACCTGTACAATCGTCGTTTTCTTCCGCCCAAGCATCCCTTAAAGAAAAAAGGCAAGCATTTCAATGGCAAGGTAGAACCCCGGGGGAAGCCTGTCATCCGTACTGGTGCTGAAGTATTTGATATGGTCAAAGATCTAAAAGTAATCTTTGGAAAGGGTCCTGGCAGCCAACCTGTTCCTAACGGCCCTGATAAGCGCGTACCCATGTGGAAGAAGAAATCTATATTTTGGGAGCTACCCTACTGGGAAGTCCATGAGGTCCGCTCGGCAATCGACGTGATGCACCTGACAAAGAATCTCTACGTGAATATTCTAGGCTTCCTGGGCTTGTATGGGAAGTCAAAAGATACACCGGAAGCACGGGAGGACCAGGAAAGTCATAAAGGAAGAGATGGCATGCATCCAGGGCAGTTTCAAGGGCGTGCTAGCTACGCTCTTACTAATGAAGAGAAGGAAATCTTCTTTGAAGTCCTTTTCAGTATCAAGGTCTCGACTGGCTTCTCGTCGAATATAAAGGGAATCGTAAATATGAAAGACAAAAAATTCCAAAACCTAAAGTCTCATGACTGCCACGTGCTTATGATGCAATTGCTTCCGGTTGCATTGAGGGGAATTCTACCAGAAAATGTTCCCCTGGCAATTGTGAAGGTATGTGCATTCCTCAATGCAATTTCTCAGAAGGTAATCGATCGAGAAAGTCTATCAGGGTTACAGATTGATGTGGTCCAATGTCTGGTCAGCTTTGAGTTGTTGTTCCCGCCATCCTTCTTCAATATAATGACACACCTCCTAGTTCACCTAGTCGAAGAGATTAGAATTCTCGGTCCTGTGTTTCTACACAATATGTTCCCCTTCGAGAGGTTCATGGGAGTCTTAAAGAAATATGTTCGTAACCATGCTAGTCCAGAAGGAAGCATCTCCAAGGGCTATGGAACAGAGGAGGTCATTGAGTTTTGTGTGGACTTTCTTCCTGACCTTAAGCCGATTGGTGTTCCTGAATCTCGGTATGAGGGTAGGCTGACAGGAAAAGGCACACTAGGAAGGAAAGCAAAAGTATGTATGGATGGGCATTCTTTCTCTCAAGCACACTACACAGTTCTACACAATTCCACCGTGGTGGCTCCGTATATCGTGAGACACAAGAATAATCTACGCTCCGAAAACCCGGGGAAGGCTGACTCTTGGATTAAAGGGGAACACGAGAAGACTTTCGGCAGTTGGTTGCAGACACATCTCATGAATGACGACACCGTTGGAGATCAGCTGTACTGTTTGGCCAGGCCACCATCTTTGACTATATGTACTTTCCAAGGGTATGAGATAAATGGGAATACATTTTACACGGTTGCCCAAGATAAAAAGAGCACCAACCAAAATAGTGGTGTCCGCTTTGATGCAACAGACGAGAATGGGCACTATTTGGAAACATATTACGGGTACATAGAGGAGATATGGGAACTTGACTATGGACCTACTTTTAAGATCCCTTTGTTTCGGTGCAAATGGGTGAAGCTGACACGAGGCGGGGTAGTTGTAGACCAAAAGTACGGCATGACAACAGTGGATCTCAACAATCTTGCGTACATGGACGAACCATTTGTCCTAGCCAATGATGTCGCTCAGGTTTTCTATGTGAAGGACATGTCTACAAAAACGAGAAAAAGAAATCAGCAAAAGAAGATATCGTCCGATGAGCCAAAACGCCACATAGTTCTTTCAGGGAAAAGAAACATCGTGGGAGTAGATGACAAGACAGACATGTCAGAAGATTATAATAAGTTTCATGAAATTCCGCCCTTCAAAGTGAAAACTGACCCAAGCATCCTACTGAATGATGAAGATTCTCCATGGCTATGACCCAGAAGAAAACAGAAATAATAGATAGGAATATTGGTGCAATAATGTAATAATGTATTACACCTTTTATGTAATTCATGTATGGAATGTACTAAATTTCAAACACTTTTCATTTTCATAGTTTTGTCAAATTCTCAAATACGCAAAAAAGAATTTTAATAAACCTTTGTAAGAGATGAGTTCTTGTTCGAAACCCTGATACTTCGAGAGAGATTGTCCGTTTTGTACACGAAGTGCATCCAGTTTTTGTCGTAGCCCTCTCAACTCTTTAACACATGCTATGTGGGTGAAATGATGATAGCATGCCAACTTTCAACATTTTCAGAGTTCATTTGTAGTGCTTTTCAATTTCAGGGTCAACTAACTCAAAAAAAATAAGTAAATGCACGAAGAATACCAAATGAAGTCAGAAATTGTTCAAATTTTGTGATGTGCCTTTGAATGGTGCATTTTCAACACAAAAAAAGTATGGAGTTTAAATAAGTTCCAAAAAATGAAATGCCTTTGTAAGAGATAAGTTCTCGTTCGAAACCCTGATACTTCGAGAGAGATTGTCCGTTTTGTACACGAAGTGCATCCAGTTTTTGTCATAGCCCTCTCAACTTTTTAACACATGCTATGTGGGTGAAATGATGATAGCATGCCAACTTTCAACATTTTCAGAGTTCATTTGTAGTGCTTTTCAATTTCAGGGTCAACTAGCTCAAAAAAAATAAGTAAATGCACGAAGAATACCAAATGAACTCAGAAATTGTTCAAATTTTGTGATGTGCCTTTGAATGGTGCATTTTCAACACAAAAAAAGTATGGAGTTTAAATAAGTTCCAAAAAATGAAATGCCTTTGTAAGAGATGAGTTCTCGTTCGAAACCCTGATACTTCGAGAGAGATTGTCCGTTTTGTACACGAAGTGCATCCAGTTTTTATCATAGCCCTCTCAACTTTTTAACACATGCTATGTGGGTGAAATGATGATAGCATGCCAACTTTCAACATTTTCAGAGTTCATTTATAGTGCTTTTCAATTTCAGGGTCAACTAGCTCAAAACAAATAAGTAAATGCACGAAGAATACCAAATGAAGTTAGAAATTGTTGAAATTTTGTGATGTGCCTTTGAATGGTGCATTTTGAACACACAAAATTATGGAGTTTAAATAAGTTCAAAAAATGAAATCCCTTTGTAAGAGATGAGTTCTCGTTCGAAACCCTGATACTTCGAGAGAGATTGTCCGTTTTGTACACGAAGTGCATCCAGTTTTTGTCGTAGCCCTCTCAACTTTTTAACACATGCTATGTGGGTGAAATGATGATAGCATGCCAACTTTCAACATTTTCAGAATTCATTTGTAGTGCTTTTCAATTTCAGGGTCAACTAGCTCAAAAAAAATAAGTAAATGCACGAAGAATACCAAATGAAGTCAGAAATTGTTGAAATTTTGTGATGTGCCTTTGAATGGTGCATTTTGAACACACAAAAAGTATGGAGTTTAAATAATTTCAAAAAAATGAAATCCCTTTGTAAGAGATGAGTTCTCGTTCGAAACCCTGATACTTCGATAGAGATTGTCCGTTTTGTACACAAGTGCATCCAGTTTCTGTCGTAGCCCTCTCAACTTTTTAACACATGCTATGTGGGTGAAATGATGATAGCATCCCAACTTTCAACATTTTGAGAGTTCATTTGTAGTGCTTTTCAATTTCAGGGTCAGCTAGCTCAAAAAATAAGTAAATGCACGAGGAATACCAAATGAAGTCAGAAATTGTAAAAATTGTGTGATGTGCCTTTGAACGGTGCATTTTGAACACACAAAAAGTATGGAGTTTAAATAAGTTCAAAAAAATGAAATCCCTTTGTAAGAGATGAGTTCTCGTTCGAAATCCTGATACTTCGAGAGAGATTGTCCGTTTTGTACGTGAAGTGCATCCAGTTTTTGTCGTAGCCCTCTCAACTTTTTAACACATGCTATGTGGGTGAAATGATGATAGCATGCCAACTTTCAACATTTTCAGAGTTCATTCGTAGTGCTTTTCAATTTCAGGGTCAACTAGCTCATAAAAAATACATAAATGCACGAAGAATACCAAATGAAGTCAGAAATTGTTGAAATTTTGTGATGTGCCTTTGAATGGTGCTTTTTTTACACACAAAAATTATGGAGTTCAGATAAGTTCAAAAAAATGAAATCCCTTCGTAAGAGATGAGTTCTCGTTCGAAACCCTCATACTTCGAGAGAGATTGTCCGTTTTGTACACGAAGTGCATCCAGTTTTGGTCGTAGCCCTCTCAACTTTTTAACACATGCTATGTGGGTGAAATGATGATAGCATGCCAACTTTCAACATTTTGAGAGTTCATTTGTAGTGCTTTTCAATTTCAGGGTCAACTACCTCAAAAAAATAAGTAAATACACGAAGAATACCAAATGAAGTCAGAAATTGTTGAAATTTTGTGATGTGCCTTTGAATGGTGCATTTTTAACACACAAAAAGTATGGAGTTCAAATAAGTTCAAAAAATGAAATCCCTTTGTAAGAGATGAGTTCTCATTCGAAACCCTGATACTTCGAGAGAGATTGTCCGTTTTGTACACGAAGTGCATCAAGTTTTTGTCGTAGCCCTCTCAACTTTTTAACACATGCTATGTGGGTGAAATGATGATAGCATGCCAACTTTCAACATTTTCAGAGTTCATTTGTAGTGCTCTTCAATTTCAGGGTCAACTAGCTCAAAAAAAATAAGTAAATGCACGAAGAATACCAAATGAAGTCAGAAATTGTTGAAATTTTGTGATGTGCCTTTGAACGGTGCATTTTGTACACACAAAAAGTATGGATTTCAAATAACTTCAAAAAAATGAAATCCCTTTGTAAGAGATGAGTTCTCGTTCGAAACTTTGATACTTCGAGAGAGATTGTCCGTTTTGTACACGAAGTGCATCCAGTTTTTGTGGTAGCCCTCTCAACTTTTTAACACATGCTATGTGGGTGAATTTATGATATCATGCCAACTTTCAACATTTTGAGAGTTCATTTGTAGTGCTTTTCAATTTCAGGGTCAACTACCTCAAAAAAAATAAGTAAATACACGAAGAATACCAAATGAAGTCAGAAATTGTTGAAATTTTGTGATGTGCCTTTGAATGGTGCATTTTGAACACACAAAAAGTATGGAGTTCAAATAAGTTCAAAAAAATGAAATCCCTTTGTAAGAGATGAGTTCTCGTTCGAAACCCTGATACTTCGAGAGAGATTGTCCGTTTTGTACACGAAGTGCATCCAGTTTTTGTCGTAGCCCTCTCAACTTTTTAACACATGCTATGTGGGTGAAATGATGCTAGCATGCCAACTTTCAACATTTTCAGAGTTCATTTGTAGTGCTTTTCAATTTCAAACACTTTTCAATTGAAAATAACAAAATAGTTAATAGTTTGGATAGTCAAAATAATTACTTTTGAAAATAGAAAATAGTTTTGCATTATTTATTCAATTTCAAACACTTTTCATTATCATAGTTTTGTCAAATTCTCAAATATGCAAAAAGAATTTTAATAAACATAGTTTTTAATTGAAAATAACAAAATAGTTAATAGTTTGGATAGTCAAAAAAATTACTTTTGAAAATAGAAAATAGTTTTGAGTTATTTATTCAATTTCAAACACTTTTCATTATCATACTTTTGTCAAATTCTCAAATATGCAAAAAGAATTTTAATAAACATAGCTTTAATTGAAAATAACAAAATAGTTAATAGTTTGGATAGTCAAAATAATTACTTTTGAAAATAGAAAATAGTTTTGAATTATTTATTCAATTTCAAACACTTTTCATTATCATAGTTTTGTCAAATTCTCAAATATGCAAAAAGAATTTTAATAAACATAGTTTTTAATTGAAAATAACAAAATAGTTAATTTTGAAAATAGAAAAAAATTGAAACTATATGAGAATTTGTAAAGAAAATTAAACCTAAATTCAAAGTGACCTCACTTTGAATTCAGGTTTAATTTTCTCCACAATTTCAAATATAGTTTCAATTTTTTAATTTACAGTTAGTTTAGGCGTGTAAGCCTGCGTTAGAGAGGAGCTCGATGGAGTAGCTGCGACGGGGCTTATAAACAAGTGTTAGTCCCCCTCGCTGGGCGAGGTGGGACTAAACTTATCGTGCAGCCGAGGAGGGGCTTTAGTCCCGGGTGGATCCACGACCCGGGACTAAAGCCCCTCGCCTGTCGCCTGCTGAGGAGGGGCTTTAGTCCCGGTGCGTGTGTCACATCCCTAACCCTTAAGCAAGATAGCATTGTGCTCATGTATTCTTTGCATTTGCATCTAAGAAGTTTCAACAAAAACAACAAACTGGCAATGGAAAAACTCAAAACCCTAGCCACCATTTCAATTAATGGAAATCCCAAACTAGTTCAAAATCAATGAACCCAAAATGGTCTCAAGAAATGTTCAAACTTTCTGATAAATCATGAAAGTAAATGAGCATTGGAGAAAACTATTTTCTTGACACTTTAAGCATTTTAAATAAATGCAAAAGCCACTGGTTTCAAATTTAAAAATTGAAATCAGAAACTATAATTTTCCAAAAATGTTGAAAACCTTGGAAATGAGTGGGGATATTATAACAAATATTTCAGGAGGTCTAAAATAGTTTTTACTTTTTGTTTTGGAGCTGAATTAATTGGCAAATCAATAATTAGCAAAACAGAAAAACAAAAACAGAGAAAATGAAAAAAAAAACTTACCTGTCGCCCAAGGCTGGCCCGGCCCATCTCCCCGCTCGTCCCCTCCCTCGCGCCAGTAGGCAGCAGGAGGTGGCCGCCGCCCCCTCCGGCGCGGCCACGCACCTGCGTGCCTGCCTGGCCGCCGCCTCGCGCTGGCGATGACGGGGATAAGCTCCCCAGAGCCTCCCCTATCCATTCCTCGCCTCGGTTCTCCTCCTCCGCCCGGATCTCCTCCCCCTCCTTGCTGCCGCCATTAGAGCCGAGCTCGAGCTCGAGCTGCCCGTGCCCCTGGCCATAGGATCCCCTCCCAGAGCACGCCATTAGCTCCGCCTCGTCGCCCTGGTCATCTCTGCAGAAGCCGAAGCTTCCTTGAGCCCTGCAACGCCCGCAACGCCGTCGTCTTCCACCTCCGGCCGCCGGACCTCTCCCGTCGATTCGTCGCCCCCAGGCCTTCCCCGAGCCGTCTAAGCTCTGCTCTGCACTCCCCGTGAGCATGCGGTCGTTTCCCCTAAGTTTTCCCCGTCGATCCCCTCCTCTAGCTCTAGTTTCACCGGAGCCCGACGAGGACCGCCGCTGCCGCTCGTCGCCGGTAGCCCTCCGATGATCAGCTCGTCCTTCCGAGGGCACTAGCAGCTCCAGGACGACTCGTAGATGCCGTAGCAGCTAAGAACCGAGCGTAGATCCCCCTAATTCAAAGACCCCGATGGCGCCCGAGCTTCGGCCGCCGCTCCGGCTCGTCGCCGACGCCTCTTCCGGCGACCCTAGCCTCCCCAGATGGTCCTGCCAGATCGGCCACTTCGCGAGCATGCTGTAGCTGCCAACCGCGTGCGTTTTGGTGCTGTGCAGCGCCGTCTAGGTCGCCTCTGGCGAGCCCTCCGCCGCGGGTCTGGTCGCCGGCGACCACCCTCCGGTGGCCGTCGACGTGGCCGACCATTAGGGCGTAATCGCCCTCGCCTCAGTCACTGCCAGAGGGCCCCACGCCTAGTCAAACCCCAATTAGGGGCTGGTCAGCGCGGGATTAGCCCCAGAGAGGCTGACCAGTGGGGCCCCCCTGTCAGGTTTGACCTGAACAGGTCGGCTGACCTGCTGACGTCAGCCTGATGCAATAAATAGAATTTCCAGTTTAAAACTAATTCAGGAAATTGCTAAAATTTGTAAAAATCATAGAAATTAATCTGTAACTCCAATGAAAATAATTTATATATGAAAAAGTATCAGAAAAATTCAAGGATTCTGATTATGCTATTTTAAAACATGTTTGAAAAGTTTACAGAACCCTAAATTGTGAAATAAGGAATAATTCAATTCTTTTAATCACTTTATAAATGGAATTTGCAAAAATATTCAAATTTCATCATATATGCAATGATCACACACTGCCCTAATTACAAATCAGTATCATAACATGACATTTCATGCATGTTAACATCAAGTTGAACCGAGCATCAGGTCGAATCAATTAAACCGGTATCCGAGAATACCCATTTGGATTGCTATTCGAATGTGATTCAAATCAACTCTACACCTATTACATGTTGAAAATAATAACTTATCACCTTGCATTCTCATGCCATGCTCATGCATCATTTTGAGTGCATATGATTGTTATTGAATGTTGCCTTTCATTTCGGTAGGCTCCGCACCCCCGGATTCCACCGAATATCCGTCTGACGGATATCGTTCCTCCTCTGAGAAACAAGGCAAGCAACCCTTTTGATCATCCCGATAAACCCCATGTTCTTGCTCCTGCACCTATTTATTGCATTTAAGATCAAATGCTTCAACTGCTTTTGCCACGATAGTTGAACCCACTTCCTTTGCATGACTTAACCTTGTCACAGTAAATAGCCGAACCTTGCAACCTAGCATACCTGGTAGTTGCTTGAGCTATGATGTGCCTTATCCTGCTATGCATGCTATGCTTAGAGTTGTGTATGGTCTATCATCTGCGAGATGAACAGAAATGTGGAATGTGTTCGGTGAGCAAAGGTTGTGTGTTGAACTTGATTTGGTAAAGGTACCGGTGAAAGGCTGTGTAGGAGTACATGGCGGGTTGTTTCATTGGAACCGTCCTTAGGAACTGAGTTCCGTGTATGTAATCCAAGACTAGATACTACCACATGCTGGGCCCTGAAATATGACCCCGCTCGGCCTATTAATCGCGTAGTACTCGGTCCAGGAGTTGCAAGTAGTTTCTGGTGTTTATAGTAATGCTGGAGGCCGTGCATGGTGCTGACCTGAGAGGTGGGCCGTGATGCGGTAGGCAGTGGCACGGTGTACCAAGTGGCACCCGGATGGCGGGCTTGGGAACCCTACGCACATCGTTTGAGGCCGTGGTGGAAACCCCGGCCGGACTTCCGTACGGGTTACTCTCAGATAAGCGATAAACCTGGACTAGGTACTAGTGTGGTTAACGGTCGTGGCTGACTCCCTCGCTGGGCTTCCGCTTGAAGGTTGCCGAGGTGCATGACGTGCACATGGCGATAAGTGGCGAGAGTGTGTGTGACGAAGTACACCCCTGCAGGGTTATGATCTATTCGAATAGCCACGTCCGCGGATATGGACTACTTGGAGACATATGTTGTTCATAGATAACTTCAATGGCTACTCATAAAATTGTCAAGATAAGCGTGAGTGTCGTGGATGGCATTTCCGTATGGAGACGGAATGATTCCACGATAGTGTATTGTTGTGGTGTTAGTGGACTCGTGTGCGAGAAATCAAGTTGTCAAAACTAATTTCAAAGTGCAAGTTGTCTAGCCACGAGTCAAATGCTGGCTTCCCGCATGAAACCCCACAATACCTTTTGATACCTTGCATAAGTAGTTAGTTCTCCTAACGTCTTGCTGAGTACCTTCGTACTCATGTTTGCTTAATAAATGTTGAAGAGGTTGCTAATGACCCTAATGGAGGGTTCTTCATAGACATCGACGACGACGAGTAGCTGGTGTCCCAGCTACGATCTGGCCCTACGTCGGCTCTGTAGTATAGTCAGGCCATGTGCCTTCTAGCTGCACTGTCTGTACCCAGACAGTTTATAACTCTTCCGTTGGCTTGTATTGTATGACTGCTATTATGGGTCGTGAGACCCTTAATGTGTAATATTATGTGTGTGGCTCTTCCGAGCCTCTTAAATAAAGCTTGTATGTTCATGGTTATGTTGTGATGCCATCGATGTATCTATACATATCGGTATGCCATGCGTACGTGTGTCTTACCTGGTATGTATGGGGTTCGAATACCTAGTCGTGAACTTTAGTAGCACTCCTTACAAGGAAATGCCCCTTTGTGATCCAATGAGCCTTGGTAGTTCGCTACTGCTCCGGACACATTGGTTGACCGGCATGTGTCCTTCTTAGCTGTTGTGTCTGTCCCCTTTGGGGAAATGTCACGCGATGTAATGGAGTCCTTGTAGCTTGCTACGACTCGTCTACATTCGCCGATGACCGACACCTGCTTTGTTGGGTCATGTGTGCCTGTCCTTGTGCGGTACTGCCACTTTGGTTTATGACTAGACATGTCGATCCGGGTTCTTTGACATTGGATTGCTAGCGATACTATCGCATACGTGAGTCAAAAGACGCAAACGGTCCCGGCTAAGGTAAGGCTGCAGCCGTGGAGTTAACCGTGCGTGAGACCACAAAGGGATGCGATGTGTTACAGGCTAGATTCCTATGGCTTAGGATCGGGGTCCCGACAGCGTGGCTCCAACCGGGACTAAAGACCCTCTTTAGTCCCGGTTGGAGCTCCGCACCGAGACTGAAGGCCCCTGCTTCCCGCCTTCTGGTCTGCCCAAAAAGGGCCTTTACTTCCGGGTCGTGGCTCCACCCGGGACTAAAGGGGGTCTTTAGTCCTGGTTCGAGCCACGAACCGGGACTAAAGATCCACCTATATAAGCGGGAGTTAGAAAAATTCCAACCCAAATCGTTCGTTTCTCTTCTTCTTCCTCTCGTTCTCCTGCCCAGCGCGGCACACCGACGACCTGGACGACGCCGTCAGGCGGCCCGCCGTCCTCCTCGCCGCCGCCTGCCGTCCTCCTCGCCGTCACCGTCGTCCTCCTCGCCGCCACCGTCCTCCTCGCCGTGCGCCGTCGACACCTCCGACCGGTAAGGCCCCCGCCCCCTCCTCCCCAACACTCTGGCCAGTAGAAGAAAAGAAGAAAAAGGAGAAGAAAAGAAGAAGAAGGAGAAGAAAAGAAGAAAAAGGAGAAGAAAAGAAGAAAAAGGAGAAGAAAAGAAGAAAAAGGGAAGAAAGGAAGAAAAAGGAGAAGAAAGGAAGAAAAAGGAGAAGAAAGGAAGAAAAAGGAGAAGAAAGGAAGGAAAAGGAGAAGAAAGGAAGAAAAAGGAGAAGAAAAGAAGAAAAAGGAGAAGAAAAGAAGAAAAAGGAGAAGAAAGGAAGAAAAAGGAGAAGAAAGGAAGAAAAAGGAGAAGAAAGGAAGAAAAAGGAGAAGAAAGGAAGAAAAGGGAGAAGAAAAGAAGAAAAAGGGAAGAAAAGAAGAAAAAGAAAAAGATTTTTTGTCATTTAATTCCTATTGTTTTTAGGTTTGTGCTAGATTATTAGGGTTAGTAATATTTAGAATTAGGTTAGGGTTACAAGAAGAAGAAATATGAACAAAAATAAGAAAATAATATTAGGAAAAAGGAAAATAAGAAGAGGAGGAGAATAAAAGAAGAAAAAGGAGAATAAGAAGAGGAGGAGAGGAGAAGAAGAGGAAAAATAGAAGAAGAGGAGAAGTAGAAGAAGAGAAAAAAATAGAAGAGGAGGAGAGGAGAAGTAGAAGAAGAGAAGAGGAGAAGTAGTAGAAGAAGAGGAGAAGTAGAAGTAGAAGAAGAACTAGAAGAAGAGGAGAAATAGAAGAAGAGGAAAAATTAGGTTAGGGTTACAAGAAGAAGAAATATATTTTTTGTTATTTAATTTTGCTATTGTATAGTGTACATGCTTAAGTGTTAATAGTGTTTCTTAGATTATTGCTTAATTTTGCTATTGTATATGCTTAAGTGTTAATAGTTTAATTTTGCTATTGTATATGCTTAAGTGTTAATAGTTTGTTTTTAGCAAGAAAATTAATAGAACTAGTTTATTTTTTAGTTCATTTTACGATGCCTATCCCACATCCTCGTCGTCGACTCGGTGGAGGACACCTGCTTGATCAGAGGGGCCCTGTCCGGGACTGGGCTCCGCCCAGCTAGTATTGGGAGGTGCTACCTTCTGGGGGAGTAGGTTGGTGAGGAGCCAGCCCGTTGTTAACCCGATCCTTGTTTGGTGGCGGTCGCGTGGGCCAGTGACGGTGCCGAGGCTTCCGGACACCATGGAGGTGGTACATCACCGTGTCAGCGAGGAGGATGAGCACGTCCGTCGCTACATGGTTGCGTTGGAGGGCAGGTTCGAGCATACCTGGCAGGTTCTTCGAGGATCTCACTAGAGCTATGATCCTGTGATGGTTCCTTCTCTTTGGGTGTCCATCGCCCGCGACAATACCCGTCGGGCGCTACAGTTCTAGATGTATCAGTGATGCTATATGTATGATAGTATTCGAGGAGTATTAGTGATAATATTCGACGATGTACCGACAAAAGAGATGATGTATTTTCTTATAATTGAATGCATGCTAATTTGAATACTACTTTATTTTACGATTTGGTTTTGCTTATTGAATTCTCAAATTGGAAAAGTACTCCTACTTTGAATACTATGCAGAAATCTAGGAGTCCCGGGTGGAGCCACGACCCGGGACTAAAGTTGTTTTGGAACGGAGTTCCTGATAGAATAATGTGACATATAGAAGGGTAGATGAGATCAGGAAAAATAGGATCATTTTCTACACATCTAGAATGTCGCCATTTTGTTAAATCCTTAAAGGTTAAGAGAATCCGTTAGACATATTTTAGAGTTTAGGTTCTAGCCAAGACCCGGGACTAAAGGTCCTCCTATATAAAACGACACTTCGAGGTTTCCAACCCCTCTTATATAGTTTGTTAGTTTATTAGTTAATCAATTGTCCGTTTTTTGCAGAACTATGGATCCACATATCGGGAACCTCGAAGAGGAAGAACTTCTCGAAGATATAATCAAAGACGGCCCCGACGTTGAACCAGCCGAATCTCCGTCGTCATATCTAAACCCCTCCGGATATGGAATGGAGGTCGACCGACACGAAGATGAAGCCGATGGGGCAGGAGATAGGTCCAATGACGGAGAAGGTGATAGCTCCACTGATGGAGAAGCTGGTGGAGAAGTCGGTGAAGAAATAATAAAGTCTGACAAGGTATACATATGAAGTTCGACAATCACTTGTAATATGTGAAAAATATTGGAGATAGCTCTATATTGTATACATATACATTCATTTGACGAATATTTCTCCCTCTTAGGCCTCCACATCGAGCAAAGCTATGAAACGAGGCCCGACTAGAAAGTTGGATGCACGGACGCATTACACCTTTGAGGTGATATTGCCTACGGGCGAACCCAAGCTTCCTAAGAATGCTGATGACACATTCAAGAAGCAATGCGGAGTTCTCGTTAGGGATCACGTCCCGATCAGCGTTCGGGAGTGGAACAAGCGCAAAGGGGCAGCCGATAGTGACTATGTCGCCGAAAGGTACAAAGATAATCTTTGGAATGATCTCATGTCACATTTCAACCTGCCAGAATGTGAGAATGAAGACGCCGCAGACAAACTGAGGGCCAAAGTCAAGCAGTGGACTCTAAAGAAGATGGCCGAACTATTCCGTAGCTGGAAGAAGAAGCTATGGAAAAACTATCTGAAGACAAAGAAAGTGCCTGTATTCGAGGGGTATCTAGCCAAGCAGGCGAGTCACTGGAAGGCATTTCAAGAGAACAAGGAGTCAGAAGATGCCCAGGCATTATCAAAAAAGAACAAGATAAATGCCGACAAGAAGAAATATCACCACAAGCTGGGGCCAGGGGGCTATGAGACTGCCATCCCAAAGTGGGATAAGAAAGAGCAAGATCTGCTAGCTAAAGGCATCGTACCTGAACCACTCCGTGATGAGTGGGAATTGAGAGCAAGAAATTGGTTCCTTGCGCATGGTGGTTCGTACAACGAAGAAACAGGGGACCACATCTGCAGTGACGGTCTTAGGATACCCAGGGAGAATTGGAAAAGGATAGTGAAAGAAATTAAGGAGGGAAAAAGAAAGTTCATTGCAGATAGAGAGAAACATTTGCTCACACTGGTCCTCGGCAATGACGAACATGGAGGACGAACGCGAGGCTCCGGTCCTTCTTACCCGTGGTGGCTTGGGTTTTCCAGAGACCAAGACACTTACAGAAGCCGAGAGAGAGCAAAGAAGAGGTAGTAGGATGAGGAGAATGACAAGTTCAACCAGTTGCTTGCCAGAATTAACGAGCAACACAAGCAGATTGATGAGCTTAGAGGAGTAGCGCGCCAGGAAGATCCTGCATTTGATATTACCGGCGCCCCATCTAAGCGGAAAAGCAGCGTGGCTGAATCCGAGGCCCCGCCCGACGATGCACGAAGAATGAAAGAGGGCGGTCCCGGCTACCCCGTGGATGGAATCAAGGAGTCAACATAATGTGAACTCCATCAGAAATTCAAGAACGTATCCATGAAGGTGGCCGTCGTACAAGCTTTACCTTCTGGCCCTGATGCACGCTGGCATGGCCGTGAGATTCCAACTGGCTTTGCTAAAGTCGGGGTGGATGAAATCATGGCGGGGTTTCATGATATGGAGCTCGACATAGCTGGACCCGAAGATGAGAGGACACTCGGAGAAGTACTGGGTGGAGTCATCCTATGGGACAAGAACTACATCAAGCTTCCAGGCTCGGCCCCAAGGACAACACCGCCTCCGAGTCGTCGCAGGTCACCTACACCTCCATTACCTCCAAGCCCTCCACATGACATCGGCCAACACAACACGAGTCCATCTCGATCACCGCCGCCGGACTTGGGTCGTCCGTCTCCGCCGCCGCCCACTCCAGATACTAAGCGGAAGCGTGCCAGCAAGAACGCTCCGCCGACGATTTCTAAGCGACGGAGCCCCCCAAAGCGCAAACTATCGCCCCTCCCAAAGGTACCTCATGCTAATCTTCCTATCAGACCTTATGATCGTACCCTCGAGGAAAACGCTAGGATAGCAAAGGAACATCATGATGCGCAGATGAAAAAGAAGGAACCCGAGCCCTGCCCGGAATACACCGAGAAGCAAATAGCATTTGCAAAATACTTCACGAACCTTCCATCACAGTATGAGTTACACCATAAGCCTGATGACTATACACGCGCATTGTAGAAGGAAGTGAAAAAGAGCAGATCACGTGCAAGTGCAAGTGGGAGCAAATCAAGTTCAACTACAAACAAGAAAAAATCAGACGTTCCTCAGCTTGGACAACACGCCAAACAGTCAATCCCACCCCTCAGGGTGTTCCCCTCGAATGTTCCCCCTCCGGTGTAGGGGCAAGATTTGGAATTAGCAAAGAAGTGGGCGGATGAATGGGGTATCCCGGTTGAAGAAATTCTGGCTTCCCAAGACGACAGGTTACCCAAGGCTGTGGTAGCCCCTAAGCCACAGTTTTTCATGGGAGTGCCTTTGGTCAGCAAAGATGATCTCCCAACAAATATGCGTTACTTGCATACATGGTACTTAAGTGAATCAAAGAATGGGAGAACGATGATCGTGGTGAGTGTCCCACGGGAGTACTACGGCCGCCCCGAAGAAATCCATATCGACTTTGATGAACTCTTCCAGATGTACAATGGCGACGCCCTCGACAAATCGCTTATGAGTTGCTATTGTCTGTAAGTTTTTCAATTCGTTGTCTACATATAACTTGTTTAGTTATTTCAATTCATTGTCTATATATAACTTGTACTCTATTATGCAGAATGAAGATTCTGGATTGTAAAAGTAAGAACATCATAAATATTGGGTTTATTGACCCAGATAAAATACATATAGCGACGCTAACTGATAAACCCAAGGAGACGGAGGAAAACCTTCTAAGGTTTCTAACAGATCAAAATTTCTGTGACCACATACTGTTTCCATACAACTTCAGGTGAGGGTCTTTACTCTATTGTGTCCATTCACTTATAAGTGTAATTGATAAGTTACTGACACATATATATATATATATATATATATACATGTGCAGCTTCCATTGGATTCTGTTGGACATTCAAATTGATAAGGGAAGAGTTGATGCCTTCGACCCATTCTCGAGACCCTTGGAACAGTTCCAAAGCCTGTAGGACATGCTCCAAGGGTAATTCCAATCATTCTTGCGCTCCATCAGTCTCTTTCGATGATTTTATGATATATAAATTAATGAAAAACTTAGCAAATCATTATCCTTGTCGGGCAGGGTTTGGAAGCGGTTCAAGTGCGTGACTCCCGGTATCGAGACTGAGAAGCTGACCTTTAGAGCGGCTCAGGTAAGTAGTAGTATGCTATACTTCTATTTTCAATACATTTATGATGCTAGATTATTATTTTGATTATATATATTCTATTCTCGTAAAGTGCGACCAGCAACCACGGGGGACGCATCTATGCGGATACTATGTTTGCGAGACCATTCGCACGTTTACCTCTGAGCACAAGGATCACAGATTCGACGTAAGCAATGAACATTCACACCTCTATTTTTACCTGTCATTCTTTGTTATCATGATTTATATTCATATTCATCTCCTCTTCTTATATAGTACACGGCCATGAGGGAGAAGGTCCTACCAGAGCAACGCGTGATTGCTGTTGTAGAGGAGCTTGCGACCTTTCTGAGGAAGGAAGCTATAGATGACAAAGGACGATTTAGTGTATCTAGGGGCCATTACTATATATTCCCTAAAATCTCAGAAAAAATAGGGGCGTCCACGAAACCACTTTTCCGGCGCCGCAAGCTTCCCTTTCCGCGAGATCTCATCTGGAGACCCTTCCCGATGCCCCGCCGGAGGGGACTTTGGAGCTGGAGGGCTTCTACATCAACATCATTGCCTCTCCAATGACTCGTGAGTAGTCTACCTCAGACCTACGGGTCCGTAGTTAGTAGCTAGATGGCTTCTTCTCTCTCTTGGATCTTCAATACAAAGTTCTCCATGATCTTCATGGACATCTATCCGATGTAATCCTGTTTGGCGGTGTGTTTGTCCAGATCCGATGAATTTTGGATTTGTGATCAGATTATCTATGAATTATATTTGAGTCTTTGTTGATTTCTTATATGCATGATTTGATATCCTTATAAGTCTCTCCAAGTCTTGGGTTTTTTTGGCCAACTAGATCTATGATTCTTGCAATGGTAGAAGTGCTTGGTTTTGGGTTCATACCGTGCGGTGACCTTTCCCAGTGACAGAAGGGGCAGCAAGGCACGCATCATGTTGTTGCCATCAAGGGTAATAAGATGGGCTTTCATCATAGATTTGAGATTGTCCATCTACATCATGTCATCTTGCTTAAGGCGTTACTCTGTTTTGATGAACTCAATACACTAGATGCATGTTGGATAGCGGTCGACGTGTGGAGTAATAGTAGCAGGGGCAGAAAGTATCGGTCTACATGTTTTGGACGTGATGCCTATATGTATGATCATTGCCATAGATAACATCATGACTTTGCGCGGTTCTATCAATTGCTCGACAGTAATTCGTTCACCCACCGTCTACTTGCTTTCATGAGAGAAGCTACTAGTGAACACTACGGCCCCCGGGTCTACTCACAATTATCATCTCCACTTTTACTTTTACTTTTTGCTTTCAGTTCTCACTTTGCAAACAATCTACAAGGGATTGACAACCCCTTCTTAGCATTGGGTGCAAGCTCTTTGTGTTTGTGCAGGTACTTGTGACTTGACGCGATCCTCCTACTGGATTGATACCTTGGTTCTCAAACTGAGGAAAATACTTACCGCCGCTGTGCTACATCACCCTTTCCGCTTCAAGGGAACACCAACGCAAGGCTCCAAGACAGCGGGGGAATCCTTTGCATATTTGCCAAGGAAATCCCTATAGGCGTAACCAACAGCATGACCTCACAGGTAAGGAACGGGAACCAGTGATGCTCAACGTTGACGACAAGTCTACAATCTCACTTTGGAAGAATCCAGTGCGTGTTAGATGCAAAGACATTGATACGAGGTATTGGTACCTACGAGAGTGCGTGGAAGAAAGAAAGATTGACGTTAACTGTATTTGCACTGATGACCAGCTTGCAGATATCCTAACCAGATCTTTGGGACGATAGAAGTTCATGAAGATGAGGGCAAAGATGGGTGTCCAAGCTGTAACGTGAGGACATCGTGTTTAGGAGGGTGATTGTTGGAATTAACCATGAGTCCTAGTCCGGTTTGGACAGGAGCAAGTTACCATGTAGTATACTACGATTGAAACTTGTAACCGTATAGGTTTGCTTGTGTTTGACCCTAGATGCTATATATACGTGGGTATACCCTGTAATCAAATAAGATCAATAGAAAGAAACAAAGGCTTGACACGATCCTTTAGCCATCAACTCCTGTCTACTTGTCTCGGCGAGTTTCGATCATAGACGCTAGCGGCTGGTCGTTCCGCGTGTGTAGCTAGCTAGATTGATTCAAGCATCCAACGACTAGTAATTCTTACGTGCATGTGCTAGTACGTGAGAAATCCATCAATCAGGTTGTGTGCATGCTTGGTGTATCCGTGCACATCTCCATCTTGTTAGCTTGGCAAGCTCGGAAAGTACTTGAGCTAGTCACTTACGTCGTGTATCGCCGGAAAGTACTCAGCTACATCGGCGTCAAGGTCGGGCCTGTGCCAACATGCTCGATGAAGACAATTATATTTCTCCTCATACTCCACTATGGGTGAGCCTTTCTTAGGCACATCTTCACATGTCCATTATCACGAGAATTAACACCAAGCTTCAACCATGATCTCTTCGTGGTACTTCAATTGAACTGGCACACCACAACCTTGATGACGATCATCATTTGATGTCATCCTCCATGGGTTGTAGGATATCTTTCTTTTGAAGCATGCCCTTGAAAACATACCTAACCCTACAAACAAATCTTACATAGACCATGGATTAGTACATAAAGTGTAATGGACCATGCTTACCTTACCATGGGATCAGTTGATCCCACTCACATGGCCGTCCATGGGCTTGTGCGGGCTCTGCGACCATACAGGGCCCCTAGATTCCAAGGGACACCGATTTTGGGTTGATGTCTAGTCTATGTTTTTGGTCTGTTTTCACAGCTAGCACGGGCCCATGGATTTCCCGAACTGGCAATGTTCCCCAATTTTTCGAATGAGCCTTTCCGAGTCCTGATTCACACAACGTGCCTCCCGATCGATCTACCGATATTCCCGGGAACATTTGATGGAAGTGTGGCGCCGCTACACGGAGACGGAGGCTAACGGGTTTTTTTTGCGGAAGTCATAGGTTTTTATTCCAATATAACCGAGTTACAATTCTTAGCAACAAGATCACTAGCGAAAGGAGGAGATTGGCCCAGCCAACAAGTTGTACTATCCCCACATCGTCCATAATTCTCTAAAGAGTCTGCAACTCTATTTTGATCACGGGAAGCTTTTACAGGAATAAAAACCCTATCACTTAAAAGGAACTTTATCTCTTTGATCATATGGCCATATGCTGAATTATCCAACGAAGCATCCGTTAGTGCATTGATAGCAGCAGCACAGTCCGATTGAACCATAATAGTAGCGTCGGAATGCTTAGTGGTAATCTTAATACCCTCCAGAACAGCATGTAACTCCGCTTCAAGCGCATCATTGCAATGGAACAGCTTCCGATATGCAGCAAATATGACCTCACCCGTCTTCTTCCTAAAAATCATCCCCGAGCCAGCTGATCCATCTGTCATGCAGTAAGAACCATCCACTGACAGGGCCACCATTCCATCCGGAGGAGGGGGCCAAGGTAAACGTGATGCAGGTTTAACGGCTACACAGACTCGGTCGTGAACCACTGGAGCTTTTCCTTTAATAATCTCCTCCACACTGCTTGAAATCTGAGTGTAGGTGTTATAATAACTTTGCAGGAAGGAACATGAGACATCTTGCGGAGGATGATCTTTTCCATGAAGCACTTCATTTCTAACATACGAGGAACGCCAGAGGACCATTATAATTCTGCTACGGATGGAAACGTGTGATTCTTCTAGGAGCTGAAGTAGCCATTCGTTGCATGTCCATTTGATCAAAGATTTGTCCGGAAGAGGCCAATGATGTCGCATCAAGTCCCACAAGGAGGCACCGCTCGGGCAAGAAATAAGAGCATGAAATGATGATTCTTGTTCCCTATCACACAGCTGACAGAAGCCATTAAGATCAAAGTGTCGTCTCTTCTTCTCAGCGTCTATAGGTAGGGAGCCCGAGACAACTTGCCAAGCAAAATTATTTAGCTTTGGGAGAACCTCCGTGATACGTCTCCGTCGTATCTACTTTTCCAAACTCTTTTGCCCTTGTTTTATACTCTAACTTGCATGATTTGAATGGAACTAACCCAGACTAACGTTGTTTTAAGCAGAATTGCCATGGTGCTGTTTTTGTGCAAAAATGAAAGTTCTTGAAACGTCCTAAAAATTTACGGAGAATTTTTCTAGAAAATATGAAAAATACCTGCGCAAAGATCCACCGGAGGGGATGGGCTAGTGGGCCACAAGCCCTGTTGCCGCGGCCACCCCCCTGGCCGCGACAACCAAGCTTGTGGTGCCCACGTGGCTCTGCCGCCCCCAAACTCAGCTCTATAAATTCACTTTCGCCCAGAAAAAAATAAGAAGAGAAGATTTCGTCGCGTTTGCGATACGGAGGCGCCGCCACATCCTGTTCTTCATGTGGAAGACAGATCTGGAGTCCGTTTTGGGCTCCGGAGAGGGGAAATCGTTGCCATCGTCATCATAAACCTTCTTCCCTCTCCAATTCCATGAAGCTCTTCATCGTTCGTGATTAATCTATTTGTAGGCTCGCTGGGCGGTGATGAGTAGGATGAGATCTATCATGTAATCGAGTTAGTTTTGACGGGGATTGATCCCTAGTATCCACTATGTTCTGAGATTGATGTTGCTACTACTTTGCCATGCTTAATGCTTGTCACTAGGGCCCGAGTGCCATGATTTCAGATCTGAAATTATTATGTTGTCACCAATATATGTGTGTTTTAGATCCGATCTTGCAAGTTGTAGTTACCTACTATGTGTTATGACCCGGCAACCCCGGAGTGACAATAACCGGAACCACTCCCGGTGATGATCATAGTTTGAGGAGTTCATGTGTTCACCAAGTGCTAATGTGTTGTTCCAGTTCTTTATTAAAAGGAGAACCTTAATATCCCGTAGTATCCTTTTGGACCCCGCTGCCACGGGAGGGATGGACAATAGATGTCATGCAAGTTCTTTTCCCTAAGCACGTATGACTACACACGGAATGCATGCCTACATCACATTGACGAACGGGAGCTAGCCACATATCTCTCTGTGTTATAACTGTTGCATGATGAATATCATCCAAACGAATCACCGACCAACTGCCTACGAGTTTGTCCCACTGTTGCTGTTACTTGTTTTGCTCTGCTGCTGTTACTAATGTTGCTGCTACTGTTACTTGGTATGTTGTTGCTACTTGCTACTGCTGTCACTACTGTTGTTCCTTGCAATAGCTGTTACTCGTTACACTGCTGCTACCTGCTACAATTCTGGTTCGCTCGTTGTTGACGGGAAAAGATAATTTCTGTCAACGGGCAACTTCTGGCGCCATTGATACGATAGTTAGGAATAGTCTGCCTTATCACCAGATCGTTTCTGACACCGTTGTTATCATACTACATTGCTGTTGATACTTTGCTTGCAGATACTAATCTTTCAGGTGTGGTTGAATCTGATACATTCAGTTTCTAATACTCGAGAGTATCCTCTCACCTCCTGATCGGCGAATCAACAAATTTGGGTCAAATACTCTACCCTCGAAAACTGCCGCGAACCCACGCGTTGGTGGGCCATTGCAAGACAATTGCGAATTGTTGAGCAACTAAGAGCAGTTTTGGCTCCGTTGTCGCGAAGGCATCAAGTCAGGGACTCGTCAACAACATTCTCCTAGTGCCGTTGCCGGGGAGGTAATTGCTATATTCTCTGAGTCACTTGGGATTTATATCTGCTGATCACTATGAAGAATCTGAAGGATCCAAAAACCAAAGTCTTGCCCTCAAGTACGAGGGGAGGTAAGGAAATGCCATCTAGCTCTGCACTTGATTCACCTTCAGTTATGAGTAACTTTGCGACATCACCTCCTGCTAGAAATCTTGATATGTCGCATGTGCTTGATGATGCTTATGATGCTACTGTTAGGGATGCTATGTTTGATACTATGCCTGATGTTATGCCTGATACTGCTAGAGATGCTATGCTTGATACTGCCTTGCCTGATGATGCTAGAGATGTTATTTTGCCTGATGATGCTATGCTTGATACTGCTAGCGATACTACTTTGCCTGATGTGCCACTAGGAGTGTTCCTTAATGCTCATGTTGCTAGAGTTACTGCCAATGCCCATGTGGCTCTGCCACCCCCAAACTCAGCTCTATAAATTCACTTTCGCCCAGAAAAATTAAGAAGAGAAGATTTCGTCGTGTTTGCGATACGGAGGCGCTGCCATATCCTGTTCTTCATCTGGAGGACAGATCTGGAGTCCGTTTTGGGCTCCGGAGAGGGGAAATCGTCGCCATCGTGATCATCAACCTTCTTACCTCTCCAATTCCATGAATCTCTTCATCGTTCGTGAGTAATCTATTTGTAGGCTCGCTGGGCGGTGATGAGTAGGATGAGATTTATCATGTAATCGAGTTAGTTTTGACGGGGTGATACGTCTCCAACGTATCTATAATTTTTGATGGTTCCATGCTATTATATTGTCAACTTTGGATGTTTTATATGCATGAATATACTATTTTATATCTTTTTTGGGACTAACCTATTAACTCAGTGCCAAGTGCCAGTTTCTGTTTTTTCCGTGTTTTTGGCCCATTTTCAGACGGAGTCCAAATGGAATGAAACTTTACAATGATTTTTTTGGACCAAAAGAGACCCTCAAAGCTTTGGGAGAAGGCCAGATGGGCCACGAGGGAGTCACAAGCCCTCACGCCGCCACCCCCCCCCCCCGGTGGTAGCGCGCAGGCTTGTGACATCCTTATGGGCCCAACTGACGCAATTCCACCGCCATAAATTCCTATAAATTCAGAAACCCCCAGAAAGAAACCTAGATCAGGAGTTCCGCCGCCGCAAGCCTCTCTAGCCACCAAAAACCAATCTGGAGCCCGTTCCAGCACCCTGCCGGAGGGGGAATCCATCTCCGGTGGCCATCTTCATCATCCCGGCGATCTCCATGACGAGGAGGGAGTAGTTCTCCCTAGGGGCTGAGGGTATGCACCAGTAGCTATGTGTTTGATCTCTCTCTCTCGTGTTCTTGAGATGTCTTGATCTCGATGTACCATGGGCTTTGCTACTATAGTTGGATCTTATGATGTTCTTCCCCCTCTCCCTCTTGTAATGAATTGAGTTTCCCCTTTGGAGTTATCTTATCGGATTGAGTCTTTGTGAACACTTGATGTATGTCTTGCACGTGTCTATCTGTTGTGATCAACTTGCGGGTTTGTGACAATTGGGAACCTATGCATATGGGTTGGCACACGTGGATTCATGTGAGTACTTGATGTATGTTTTGGTGATCAACTTGCGGGTTCGTGACATTGGGAACCTATGCACAGGGGTTGGCACACGTTTTGACTCTCTAGTAGAAACTTTGGGGCACTCTTTGAAGTTCTATGTGTTGGTTGAATAGATGATTCTGAGATTATGTGATGCATATCGTATAATCATGCCCACAGATACTTGAGGTGACAATGGAGTATCTAGGTGACATTAGGGTCTTGGTTGATATGTATCTTAAGGTGTTATTCTAGTACTAACTCTGTGATGGATCGAACAGAAAGAATAGCTTCGTGCTATTTTACTACGGACTCTTGAATAGATCGATCAGAAAGAATAACTTTGTGGTGGTTTCGTACCCGACAATAATCTCTTCGTTTGTTCCCCGCTATTAGTGACTTTGGAATGACTCTTGGTTGCATGTTGAGGGCTAGTTATATGATCCAATTATGTTATCATTGTTGAGAGAACTTCACTAGTGAAAGTATGAACCCTAGGCCTTGTTTCCACACATTGCAATACCGTTCGTGCTCACTTTTACCATTTGTTACCTTTCTGTTTTTGTAATTTCAGATTACAAAAACCTTTATCTACCATCCATATTGCACTTGTATCACCATCTCTTCGCCAAACTAGTGCACCTATACAATTTACCATTGTATTGGGTGTGTTGGGGACACAAGAGACTCTTTGCTATTTGGTTGCAGGGTTGCTTGAGAGAGGCCATCTTCATCCTACGCCTCTCGCGGATTGATAAACCTTAGGTCACCCACTTGAGGGAAAATTGCTACTGTCCCACAAACCTCTGCACTTGGAGGCCCAACAACGTCAACAAGGAGAAGGTTGCGTAGTAGACATCAAGCTCTTTTCTGGCGCCGTTACCGGGGAGGTTAGTGCTTGAAGGTATATATTTAGATCTTGCAATCGAATATTTTTGTTTCTTGTTCTTTCGCTAGAAAACTACAAAAAAATGGAATTGAGGATTCCTCATATGCTCCATCTTTTCAATGTCTTTCATGATCATGATGGGAAGGAAAATTGTGCTCAAGTGCTGAAAGAAGAATTACATAGAATGCTTGGCATAAAATATGTGAATGATGAGCATGATTGCAATATTGTTAGCATGAATTCTTTGAATAACCATGATGCTAATGATATGCAAATCCACAAGCTTGGGGATGCTATATTTGATGAAGATGTTCTTTTTAGTTCTTCCACTTTGAATGATCAAAATTATTTTGATGAAAGCATGCCCCCTATCTATGATGATTATTGTGAGGATACTTATGCTTTGAAGAAGAGGGATGATAAAGCTTGTCATACTTTCAAAAACCCCTTTGCTAAACCTTGCTTTTTCATTGTGGACACAATTTGTAGTGCTCAAGTCTTTTACGATACTCCCACTACTATTCTTGAGAATAGATTTCCTTATGTGGAGAGTAGTAAAATTTCTATGCTTGTAGATCACAAAAATAATGCTTTAGGTGCTGGTTATATTGTTGAATTCATTCATGATGCTACTGAAAATTACTATGAGAGAGGATCATATGCTTCTACTTATTGCAATAGTATCAAGCTTCATCTCCATATGTTGAAATTTTTGAAGCTATGCTTGTTTTGCCTTCCTATGCTAGTTGATTCTTGCTCCAATAAATTGTTTGATCACAAAATTCCTATGCATAGGAAGTGGGTTAGACTTAAATGTGCTAGCCATTTGCTCCATGATGCTCTCGTTGTGTTTCAATCCTTACCTTTTATGTGAGCATCATTGAAATCAATGCCTAGCTAAGGGCGTTAAACGATAGCGCTTGTTGGGAGGCAACCCAATGAATAAATTTTTCTTTGCTTTTTTGCTTCCTGTTTTGTTTTCTCCACACCATCATAATTCTGTTATTATTGTGTCTTTTGTGTTTCTTTTTGTGTTTGTGCCAAGCAAAACCGTTATGATTAGTCTTGGTGATGATTGTTTGATCATGCTGGAAAAAGACAGAAACTTTCTGCTAACAAAAAGATTTTTCACTTTTATTCTGTAAGAGATTTGGAGTTGATTCTTTTTGTTGCTGATTTCTATCCAATTTCTGCAGACTGTTGTAATTTTTCAGAAGTTTTGAAGTACAAGAGGTATACGAAATATACAGATTGCTACAGACAGGTATGTTGTTAACAGATTCTGCTTTTGTTGAGTTGGTTGCTTATTTTTATGAAACTATGGATAGTATCGGAGGGTATTAGCCATGGAAGATTGAAAATACAATAACCCAACATCAGCATAAGTAGAATTTAAGTTTGCTACAGTACCTAAGGAAGTGGTGGTTTGCTTTCTCATACTAATGTTATCACGAGTTTCTGTTTAAGTTTCGTGTTGTGAAGTTTTCAAGTTTTGGGTAAAGTTTTTATGGACAAAGAGATAAAGAGTGGCAAGAGCTCAAGCTTGGGGATTCCCAAGGCACCCCAAGAGATTCAAGGATGCCGTAAAAGCCTAAGCTTGGGGATGCCCCGGGAAGGCATCCCCTCTTTCGTCTTCAATCCATCGGTAACGTTACTTGGGGCTATATTTTTATTCACCATATGTTATGTGTTTTTGCTTGGAGTGACTTGTACCATAGGAGTCTTTTATTTTTTGGTTGTGTCACAATCATCCTTGCTGCACACCTAGAGAGAGAGACATGCACTCACCGTGATTTTGTTGAGCTTCACTTATATCCTATGGTAGTCAATTCAGCTCACATGTGCTTCACTTATATCTTTTGAGCTAGATACTTTTGCTCTATGTGCTTCACTTATATCTTTTAGAGCGCAGCGGTGCGTGTCTTGGTAGTTGATATATGCTTTGAAAGTAGTCTCAAAAGGGGTAGTTATCCAAAGGGATACGAAAACTTCCACCTTCATGTGCATTGAATAGTTAGAGAAGTTTGATTCCTCTCAATTAGTTTTGAGATGTGGTTGTGGTAATATTGAAGTCATGCTAGTAAGGTGTTGTGGATCTAGAAATACTTGTGTTGAAGTTAGTGATTCCCGTAGCATGCACGTACGGTGAACCGCTATGTGATGAAATCTGAGCATGATTAATCTATTGATTGTCATCCTTTGCGTGGCGGTCGGGATCGCGTGATGGTTTATACCTACCAACCCTTCCCCTAGGAGTATGCGTTGAATGCTTTGTTTCGATTACTAATAAAAATTTTGCAAAAATTATATGAGTTCTTCATGACTAATGTTGAGTCCATGGTTTAGATGCACTTTCACCTTCCACCATCACTATCTTCTTAGTGTCGTGCAACTTTCGCCGGTGCACAAAACCCACCATTAGCCTCTCTCAAAACAGCCACCATACCTACCTACTATGGCTTTTTCAAAGTCATTCCTAGATATATTCCCATGCAACTACCACCATGACATGTGCCACCATGTCTACATTGACATTGCATGATAGTAAGATAGCTAGCATGATGTTTCCATTAATGTCTATGCCATGCTAGATCATTGTCACGGTACACTACCGAAGGCATTTCACATAGAGTCATCGTTGCTCTAAGTTTTGAGTTGAAAGTGTGATGATCATCGTTGATGGAGCATTGTCCCATGTGAGGAAATAAAAGACGCCAAAGATGCCCACCAAAAAAAAAAAGAGGCCAAAGAGCCCACCAAAAAAATAAAAATAAAAAAATATGAGAGAAAAAGAGAGAAGGGACAATGCTACCACCTGTCCACACTTGTGCATATTAAGCACCATGATCTTCATGATTGAGAGTCTCTCGTTTTGTCACCACCATATAGCTAGTGGGAAATTTTCATTATATAACTTGGCTTGTATATTCCAATGATAGGCTTCCTCAAAATTGCCTTAGGTCTTCGTGAGCAAGCAAGTTGGATGCACACCCACTAGTTTTCTTTAAGAGCTTTCACTTACTCCTAGCTCTAGTGCATCATTTGTATGGCAATCCCTACTCATTCACATTGATATCTATTGATGAGCATCTCCACAGCTTATTGATATGCCTAGTTAATGTGATCATCTTCTCCTTTTTTGTCTTGCAACCTCCACCACACACCACACGACTTATAGTGCTAGAACCATGGCTCACGCTCATGTATTGCGTGAGAGTTGAAAAGGTTTGAGAAAGTAAAGGTGTGAAACAATTACTTGGCCAATACCAGGGTTGTGCATGATTTAAATTTGTTGTGCAATGATGATAGAGCATAGCCACACTATATGCTTTTGTAGGGATAACTTTCTTTTGGCCTTGTTATTTTGAAAGTTCATGATTACCTTGCTAGTTTGCTTGAATTATAATTGTCTCCACGTCAATAGAAAACAATTGTCTTGAATCTAATGGATCTGAACATTCACGTCACATAAGAGGAGTTACAAAGGACATCTATGCTAGGTAGCATGAAAGCATCAAAAATTCATTCTTTATCACTTCCCTACTCGAGGACGAGCAGGAGTTAAGCTTGGGGATGCTTGATACGTCTCCAACGTATCTATAATTTTTGATGGTTCCATGCTATTATCTTGTCAACTTTGGATGTTTTATATGCATGAATATGCTATTTTATATCTTTTTTGGGACTAACCTATTAACTCAGTGCCAAGTGCCAGTTTCTGTTTTTTCCGTGTTTTTGGCCCATTTTCAGATGGAGTCCAAATGGAATGAAACTTTACGATGATTTTTTTTGGACCAAAAGAGACCCCCGAAGCTTTGGGAGAAGGCCAGATGGGCCACGAGGGAGTCACAAGACCTCACGCCGCCACCACCCCCCCATCCCGGTGGTGGCGCGCGGGCTTGTGACCTCCTCGTGGGCCCAACTGACGCAATTCCACCGCCATAAATTCCTATAAATTCATAAACCCCCAGAAAGAAACCTAGATCGTGAGTTCCGCCGCCACAAGCCTCTGTACCAACCAAAAACCAATCTAGAGTCCGTTCCAGTACCCTGCCGGAGGGGGAATCCATCTCCGGTGGCCATCTTCATCATCCCGACAATCTCCTTGACGAGGAGGGAGTAGTTCTCCCTCGGGGCTGAGGGTATGCACCAGTAGCTATGTGTTTGATCTCTCTCTCTCTCTCTCGTGTTCTTGAGATGTCTTGATCTCGATGTACCATGGGCTTTGCTACTATAGTTGGATCTTATGATGTTCTTCCCCTCTCCCTCTTGTAATGAATTGAGTTTCCCCTTTGGAGTTATCTTATCAGATTGAGTCTTTGAGAACACTTGATGTATGTCTTGCACGTGTCTATCTGCTGTGATCAACTTGCGGGTTTGTGACAATTGGGAACCTATGCATATGGGTTGGCACACGTGGATTCATGTGAGTACTTGATGTATGTTTTGGTGATCAACTTGCGGGTTCGTGACATTGGGAACCTATGCACAGGGGTTGGCACACGTTTTGACTCTGGTAGAAACTTTGAGGCACTCTTTGAAGTTCTATGTGTTGGTTGAATAGATGATTCTGAGATTATGTGATGCATATCGTATAATCATGCCCACGGATACTTGAGGTGACAATGGAGTATCTCAGTGACATTAGGGTCTTGGTTGATATGTATCTTAAGGTGTTATTCTAGTACGAACTCTATTATGGATCGAACGGAAAGAATAGCTTCGTGCTATTTTACTACGGACTCTTGAATAAATCGATCAGAAAGAATAACTTTGTGGTGGTTTAGTACCCGACAATAATCTCTTCGTTTGTTCCCCGCTATTAGTGACTTTGGAGTGACTCTTTGTTGCATGTTGAGGGCTAGGTATATGATCCAATTATGTTATCATTGTTGAGAGAACTTCACTAGTGAAATTATGAACCCTAGGCCTTGTTTCCACGCATTGCAATACCATTCATGCTCACTTTTACCATTTGTTACCTTGCTGTTTTTGTAGTTTCAGATTACAAAAACCTTTATCTACCATCCATATTGCCCTTGTATCACCATCTCTTCGCGGAACTAGTGCACCTATACAATTTACCATTGTATTGGGTGTGTTGGGGACACAAGATACTCTTTGCTATTTCGTTGCAGGGTTGCTTGAGAGAGACCATCTTCATCCTACGCCTCCCGCAGATTGATAAACCTTAGGTCACCCACTTGAGGGAAAATTGCTACTGTCCTACAAACATCTGCACTTGGAGGCCCAACAACATCTACAAGGAGAAGGTTGCGTATTGGACATCACGGGGATTGATCCCTAGTATCCACTATGTTCTGAGATTGATGTTGCTACTACTTTTCCATGCTTAATGCTTGTCACTAGGGCCCGAGTGCCATGATTTCAGATCTGAAATTATTATGTTGTCACCAATATATGTGTGTTTCAGATCTGATCTTGCAAGTTGTAGTTACTACTATGTGTTATGACCCGGCAACCCCGGAGTGACAATAACCGGAACCACTCCCGGTGATGATCATAGTTTGAGGAGTTCATGTGTTCACCAAGTGCTAATGCGTTGTTCCCGTTCTTTCTTAAAAGTAGAACCTTAATATCCCGTAGTATCCTTTTGGACCCCGCTGCCACGGGGGGGATGGACAATAGATGTCATGCAAGTTCTTTTCCCTAAGCACGTATGACTACACACGGAATGCATGCCTACATCACATTGACGAACGGGAGCTAGCCACATATCTCTCCGTGTTATAACTGTTCCATGATGAATATCATCCAAACGAATCACCGACCCATTGCTTACGAGTTTGTCCCACTGTTGTTGTTACTTGTTTTGCTCTACTGCTGTTACTACGGTTGCTGCTACTGTTACTTGCTCTGCTGTTGCTACTTGCTACTGCTGTCACTACTGCTGTTCCTTGCCACTGCTGTTACTCGTTACACTGCTGCTACCTGCTACAATTTTGGTTCGCTCGTCGTTGACGGGAAAAGATAATTTCCGTCAACGGGCAACTTCTGGCGCAATTGATACGACAGTTAGGAATAGTGTGCCTTATCACTTGATCGTTTCTCACGCCATTGTTATCATACTACTTTGCTGCTGATACTTTGCTTGCAGATACTAATCTTTCAGGTGTGGTTGAATCTTGTTAGAGCATATATCTCCATATGTGGTTTTGGTAATTGATGACAATTCCTATGGACTAATGGTTGCCTTAAGTTATATTTATAGGATTTGTCCATTGGCACTTCTTGAAGTCCATCTGTTGGGTTCAAGGAGTTTATATGTTGACCAAGATGTTATTCAAGGTATTATCCAAAGAATGGTCATAGAAACACTGGGTTGATCAAGATCTCAGACAAAGAGTAAATCAAGATGATCAACACACAAAGCGTATAAGATGTACCGAGAGGGATCAAGTGATCCCATGGTATGGTAAGCATTGTCCATTACGTGTTTGTGTACTAACCCATGGTCTTTGTGAGACTCCTATGTGGGGGTTAGGTGTGTTTCCATTGGGCTTGCGTCAAAAGGAAGATCTCATACAACCCATGAAGGATGACGTCAAGTGGTGATCTCATCAAGATTGTGGTGTGCAAGTTCAAGTGGATCAGCACGAATATGTTATTGAAACTATTGTCAATGATCATGTGTTGATAAGGACAATCTCATGTGCTAACAAGGACAAGATCAAGATAAGCATTCCTGAGCACTACATGCTTGATTCTTGTGGATGTTCGCATGGTGGACAGGACAAGATCAAGATAAGCATTCCTGAGCACTACATGCTTGATTCTTGTGGATGTTCACATGGTGGACAAATGAAGATGAATACATAAGCTAGGCTTTCCACATTGAGTACGGATCATCAGTACCCCTTTTATGATTCTTGAGTCTTTAGGGATCCCGCACTATTAAGAGGGGATCACAGGTTTTGCGATGAACTTGCTCAAACTACATCTCCATTGTTCTGCTCATACCACATCTCCACTTCTCTGCTGTTATCAGAAAACAGGACCAGTGCCTCAGACATCCGGCCTCCTCCGGACGTCCGAGGCCCGGACATCTGGCCCCCTCCGGACGTCTGAGGGCCGGACGTCCGGCTGGCTTCAGAATTCCGCAGCCAGACACCAGTAGTTCGTAAGGCTTATATCTCGGAAATCCGGCTCCCCCCGGACGTCTGAGGGCCGGACGTCCGGCCAAGCTCCGGAAATCCGGAAGTCAACACCAGTAGTATGTGTCCACTATATCTCGGAATTCCGGCCCCCTCCGGACGTCCGAGCGCTAGATGTCCGACACCCATCGGAAATCCGGAAGCCACCACCAGTAGAAATTGTGTTGTATATCACGGACTTCCGGACCACTCCGGACGTCCGTATGCTGATGAATTCAAAAGAGCTCCAGTCATGCCTACAGGTCTCGGACGTCCGACCCCTGTCGGACGTCCGGCCCCTCACGGATGCCCGGACTTCCGACAACTGTCGGACGTCCAGACCCTGTGTGACTTAAAACTGTCCCCAACGGCTCTTTTTCTCTCCACACTATAAATACCCCCCTCCCATTTCGTGAGAGGGTTGCCCAACACAGCCTTATCCTCATAAGAACACATTTCCACCTCACACACATTTGCTCACTCCAAATCTTAGATCCCAAGAGCATTTGTGAGTCCCTTTGAGAGTTGTTCCAATCAAAAGATAGATCTTCTCCCTCTCCTTCTCTCAACCCAAGCTATTTGTGATTTGAGCAAGTTTTGAGCAGTCCCCGTGATCTTGTTACTCTTGGAGGTTGGAGACTCCTAGGCGGTAGGAGTTCTTCGGAGAGGAATCAATTCGTGTGATTTCCCCCGGAAAAGTTTGTGAGGGTTTGGAAGCCACCTCAAAGGCTTACCACTAGTGGTTGAGAAAATCCTTCGTGGTGTTATCTCAAAGGGAGAATAGGGTGAGCCTTCGTGGCGTTGGTGTGCCTTCGTGGTAACATCCACCTCTCTAACGGTGACTAGCTTCCCTCCAAGGAAGTGAACATCGGGATACATCTTCGTCTCGGTGACCTTGGTTATCCTTAACCCTAACTCCTTACTTGTGGTTTACTTGTGTTATTTGAGCATACATACATTGCATATTGCTTGTGCTCATTATATTGTGTTGGCCATTTCTTGTACAAGATTAATCATTCAAGCATACCCTCTATATCCACACGTACATACTTGGAACCCTTGATATATCGTGTGATATAGTGTGATCTAGTATCTTGTGTTATTTACCTACTTGTCGTGTGATATAGCTCAAGTAAGTTTGTGTAACTTACTTGTGCTTGTTAGTAACTGCATTGTGTCCATCTCTATAGATCGTGTTGTTGATACACGTTGCAGTGCCTTGTGCATTTAGGATTTGTGCTTGACAAGTACCCTCTTAGTTTATTTCCGCATTAGGATCAAGTCAAACCTGAAGAAGTTTTTAAATAGCCTATTCACCCCCCTCTAGGCGTCATCAAGGTCTTTTCAATTGGTACCAGAGCTAGGTCTCTCTTTAATTTGGTTTCACGACCTAGAGAGTATCGATGTCGACTATTGGATTAATGCACAATGGCATCTTTGACTTTGATGGCACAAATTGTACCCTATGGAGAATTCGTATGCTTCATCACTTTCGGGCCATGGGCCCAAATACTTTACGAATTGTTCTTGTAGGGATTGCCGACAAAAAGGATGATGCATCTTCATCTACTAATGAAATGTATCTTGATTGTGAGGCCTTTCTTGCCATTCATCGAACCATAAGTCCTGAAGTGTTCAAGTCTATCTCGACTTGCAAGTCAGCTCATGAAGTTTGGACTAAACTTGAAGATATATATGGTGGGTCCAATCTTGATGAAGACGGTATTATGATGAAGGAGTTGGTGCATGAGCTCTTCATTCTTTTCGATCTTAAAGAGTCCACCACTACTCCCATATCCGATTGCTTGCACACCTCGGCATCTTCAATCTCACAAGGTAATGACATGGTGAGTGAAGAAATATATGTTGATGAAAATGGTATAGCCTCTATGGACACGAGCATATCTAGCACCACACATAGTGTAAATTATTGTGCTGATAGGTCATGCATTTCATCTAAAGATTCCTTGACAAATGTCTGTGGTGATATGCCTGCTTCCTCGTGTCCTCTTTATCAAAATATCTTGTTTCTCCCTAGTTGCTCTATGACTAATCATTTAGGGGATATCAAGAAATATGAAGTACTTTTGACTAATGAAGAATCTGATTCACCAAAAGAATCATCATCAACTCCTCCAGTTCACATGTGCCTCATGGCAAGAGGTAATAATGAGGTATCATCTTCCCTGTGCAATAACGATGATATTTGCGATGAGGATGATGATGATGACTTGACTGAAAATATCTATGTGATCAGTAAAATTCTTCATAAAGCTAAAAATAACTCTCTTCAAAGGTTCCAAGATGTTCTTGCTTACTTTGAAAACTGTAATGATTCACTTAATCGTGAACAAGCTAAAAGTGAACAACTTGAACATGAACTTGAGAAGAGTCATCAAGCATGTAGAGACTTAAGCTCTTCAAAAGGAGAGATTGAAGTTGCTCATGATAAACTTAAAAGGGATTTTGAGGTCCTTCTCCTTGAATGCAATAATGTCAAGGGAGAGCTCATCAAAACCTCTAAGATCTATGAGGAGCTTCAATCTACTCATGAGAAGTCTCTATTTGCTACTTACTCCTCTCATATTGTTGATGATACTTGTACATCTAACTCTACCTCTTTTGAAGTATCAACATTGAAGGAGAATGTTGAGCTACGTGCTCAACTTGATTTACTAACTAGCAATTATGGGAAGTTGGAAGAAAAACATGTAATGCTCACAAGCTCTCATGCCGATCTTCTAACATCCCATAATGTGCAAAAGTTAGCTCATGAGGCTATCATCACCAAGGTAACATCAAGCGAGCCTCATGTGGACAATGGCACTACTTCTAGTCAAAGTACTATATTTCCATGTGCTAGTCCTCGTAATTCGTCTACTCATAATGTTGCTACCTCGTGTGATGAATTACTTTCCTTGCCTTGTTGCTCTAACATTGAAGCTCACACTTCCTCTAGTACTTTCATTGATACTAACCGTGCAGAGGAAATCAAAGAGCTCAAGGCCCAAGTCACTTCTTTGAAGAAAAACTTGGAACAGTGTCATGAAGGGATGCCCACACTCAACAACGTCCTGTGTGAGCAAACATCTCCGAATGACAAAAATGAGTTTGGAGTAAACTCAAACAAGAACAAGAGGGGCCTAGAACAAGTCAAGAATTCGGCCAAAATCATTTGCTTCAAGTGCAAAGTTAAAGGGCACCATGTTAGATCTTGCCCTCTGAAGACGAAGTCTCAAAGTCACAAGCAACAAGGGAAGCGGCCACAAACTCAATCACATATTCAACTACAAGTTGAAGGAAGGCCTCTTCCCAATAAGACCCAAGCCAACACTCCCCAGGGCGAGAAATCAACTGGGAAGAAAGCAAAGGGTAGATGTTACTACTTATGTCGTGAGAAGGGTCACGTCGCTTCGTCTTGCACAAGAGGTAACTCATCCAACTCAATCATTATTGATGATATCTATTCCCTTGGAAAGGATAAGGTTGGCAATGTGTTTGCCAAGTTTGTTGGTACTCAAAATGGTGTCAAGAAAAGAACCATTTGGGTTGCCAAGCCTATTGTGATTAACCTCTTAGGACCCAACGTAGTTGGGGACCAACAAGCTCAAACTTGATCAATAGGTGACTATGGAGGACATTAGAGACTTGGATACATAATGAAGAATTAAGGGGTCTTCATCATTCTTATTATCTCAAGCCAAGTCATTTGGATTATCGAGTTTCTATCTTATATCCAATGTGCCTCCTTACGGTACCTTATACTTAAACTGTTTACATTGTTAGGTGCTTGTCCCTTTGCATGTTGTGGTTTTGTACCTTGCATTCATTTGTGTATGTTGTGCCTCCAACTTGCTTATCTTGATTAATCAAGTATGTGTATGTTGGTTTGCACATCATGTACATGTGAGTCTTGTATTAAGCCTATTTGCATCTTGTCTGTATTTTTGTTGGCTCTTGTGAGAGATTAATGGATTATCCCATTGTGGGGGAGTGATGTGCTTTGCACACCTCACAATCCTATAAATGTGTATACATGGGGAATACCACTTATTTTTTATATTTCAAGATTATCTAGTTTCTATGTGGTATGTCTTACTCATGAGAAATTCAAATTCTATATGGTCCATTAATTATCTCTTGTTGGTTTCGACTTGCCACTTGTTAATACTGTTGGTTTATCACATTATGGGGGAGTAATATGCTATGTGCATATTACAAACCTAGAAAATGTGTACATTTGAGGTGTTGCCACTTAGTGTTGATATTGTAAATTATCCTGTTCCTAGGTGGCATGTTATCTCTACAAGTGTCATTTGCTTGCGTTTTATGGATAAAGATAATCTTGGATATACTTGTGATCTACCAATGAGTATCATTTCGAAAATACTTCTTGTCCTTGACAATTGGTATTCCCATCATATGATTGGAATTGCTAATCATCCTTACATTGGTTTTTGTGTTTCGTTTGTCTTCCTTGCCTCTTATGGATCTATTCTAACCTGTCTAGTGCTTTTAATAGATATAGAGAAAGTGATGATCCCATCGTGTGCGTTTTGTGTCCAAATGCAAATTCTATATAATGCACGTCCCTTGGGGGAGCTATCCTATTCTCTTTAAAACACTCTCTTATTCACCCATCATAAAATCATTTGATCCCCATCAAGTGTGTGTTGATGGGAGGCAAGTCTTGCTCTTTATGATGCTTTGTGCCATCGTGAAAAATTGTCGAGGGACTGGTTTGTTGGAACCTAGCTCTCTTTTGGAAACTAGAAACCTCGTGTTTGTTTTCCTTCAATTGGTTTCTTGTTGCCTCCTATTTGGCATGTGTCAATGGATATCTCATTCCTTGATGTATCTTTTAATTGATATCCTTCAAGTGATAGTTCTTTTGTTTTAGGATCTTATTATCACTTGATACCTTGTCTTTTGATGACTTATCAACTTTGTGTTGAGTTGATTTCTTGAGAGTCTTGAGCATGCATATCTAGCTACTATATACAAATTCTTTTGCTTGCTTTCCTTCTTTGACCCAATATATAAGGGAAACTCCACCCTGTCATAAATTGGCTAAGGTGTGCATAAAATTCAAATTCATATCTATATGCACATATGTGTGTGGAGTTTGTCCTATGTATTGCTGGTTTTCTAACTCTTTGGTCCCAATGAGTTTGGGCACCATTTTGTTTGTTTTGTTGTTCCAGGAACAACTGGAGATGCATTGGATGCTCGGCTCACCTATAAGGAAGATGTTGAGACCACGTGATTATTGGAGCCAAGTTAGGATGATCAAAGAACAACTATCTACTACATCAATCCAATGTTGTCTCGGTAACAAGTATCCACATCATGCATTCTTTTCTTGCAAAGGACCCAACCAGTCTTCTCTTTTTCAGGTTGCATCATGGCATGAATCTCTTGATTCGTTCTTCTAGTACTTGTTTGCTTTCTCGAAGCATCCGAACGATGATGTCTTACTACTAGTTGGGATGTCTTTGATGCTCGTATGTTGGAAGTTCATATTATATAATAAGAAAATATTAGGCCATGTGCTATGCTTCCAAGCAAAAGATCTCGTTGATATATTTATGACTTCCCTTTTGGATATCTAGTTTTGTTCCTTCTTGTAACCATGTCGTGTGTACATCCTTCTTTGTGGATATATCTTCTACTTAGAATCTTTCACACATGAGAGAAGTTACATCTCTAATTGATATCCTCTTTTCTTTCACGTCCATCGCTGCATTTCCTTTTTCGGTTTTTGGTGGCAACGTGAAATAATTTGTTTTGAGTGTGTATCTTATTTTCTTACATCTTGATGCACTCTTTGGCCGCGAAGATTATTTTTCCTCGTGCTTGTCTTGATGAGGGTGGTGTCATTTTCAATTAGTATCCCTCCTCTTGACAAGGTTCTTACTTTCTATCTTCACAATGGGTTGTCACAAGCGTTGGTTCTTATTTTGTTTATTAGTAAGCTTGTGAACCCATGTCTTAGTATGTGTGTGTGGGAATGATAGGTCTTGCACTTTGTATCTCATTTCATCAAGACTATGTTGATGAGTAATGCTCATCCTTATCTTAGTCTACTCAAGTGCCTTGCCATGACTCATACACATTACTTTGGTTGAGCTTATTCTTAAGTTGCTTCCTTTACATGTTGCTCAACCATTAGTTTTGTGCAATTGATATGCTTATTGTCTCATCTATCTTCTTGCACTCGTTGTGTGTTTCTATTAATTCTGGGGGAGCAACGATCCTGTTTTGTGCACTTGTGTCAAATACAAAAACCTCATATTAGTGCACAAATCATGGGGAGCTTCTCTAGTTTTTGATAAAGCACTATGTTGCCTCTATCATAATATCTTTTATTCATGTGGTTCGAAGGATCATATGATTGTTTGTTCCATCTGGAATTCTTTGATTGCTTGCCTCTATCTTTGTATGTCTTCGTGGCATACGATCCTTTTATTTGCAATCTTTGGTTCCTTAATATAGTTTGTTTTCCTCCAACTACTTATCATTGTATTTGTGTATTTTTCTGCACTCATTTGCTGAGAAGTACACACTTTTTGAAGGACCACCTACTATATTTGCTTTCTAAACTTTTCGTCCATTTTGGCAATCGATGCCAATGGGGGAGAAGTTTAGAGAGTTTACTTTGGATATGTTTAGAGGGTTTTGCTTTTATTGCGTAAGCATTTACATCTTGCGCACATGCATTATTACCTTGTATGTGTGCGCTTGGTTACGCTTATTTCCGTATATAAACTCTCTTGAAGTGGTTGTCTTCAATTACCAAAATGGGGGAGATTGTTAGAGCATATATCTCCATATGTGGTTTTGGTAATTGATGACAATTCCTATGGACTAATGGTTGCCTTAAGTTATATTTATAGGATTTGTCCATAGGCACTTCTTGAAGTCCATCTGTTGGGTTCAAGGAGTTTATATGTTGACCAAGATGTTATTCAAGGTATTATCCAAAGGATGGTCATAGAAACACTGGGTTGATCAAGATCTCAGACAAAGAGTAAATCAAGATGATCAACACACAAAGCGTATAAGATGTACCGAGAGGGATCAAGTGATCCCATGGTATGGTAAGCATTGCCCATTACGTGTTTGTGTACTAACCCATGGTCTTTGTGAGACTCCTATGTGGGGGTTAGGTGTGTTTCCATTGGGCTTGCGTCAAAAGGAAGATCTCATACAACCCATGAAGGATGACGTCAAGTGGTGATCTCATCAAGATTGTTGTGTGCAAGTTCAAGTGGATCAGCACAAATATGTTATTGAAACTATTGTCAATGATCATGTGTTGATAAGGACAATCTCATGTTCTAACAAGAACAAGATCAAGATAAGCATTCCTGAGCACTACATGCTTGATTCTTGTGGATGTTCGCATGGTGGACAGGACAAGATCAAGATAAGCATTCCTGAGCACTACATGCTTGATTCTTGTGGATGTTCACATGGTGGACAGATGAAGATGAATACATAAGCTAGGCTTTCCACATTGAGTATGGGAGAGCTACTTGAAGACTTCATCATGTCGTGCTTTCAACTTGAGCCAAGAAGGAACAACAACATCAAGCTCAAGTGAAAGGGCTAACTCAAAGGTATCAGTTCCTTTGACGTTAGTTGTGCGGAGTGATGATCAGCGAATAAAAGTATACACTCAAGTATGGATCATCAGTACCCCTTTTATGATTCTTGAGTCTTTAGGGATCCCGCACTATTAAGAGGGGATCACAGGTTTTGCGACGAACTTGCTCAAACTACATCTCCATTGTTCTGCTCATACAACATCTCCACTGCTCTGCTGTTATCAGAAAACAGGACCAGTGCCTCGGACATTCGGCCTCCTCCGGACGTCCGGGGCCCGGACATCCGGCCCCCTCCGGATGTCCGAGGGCCGGACGTCCGGCTGGCTTCGGAATTCCGCAGCCAGACACCAGTAGTTTGTAAGGCTTATATCTCGGAAATCCGGCTCCCTCCGGACGTCCGAGGGCCGGACGTCCGGCCAAGCTCCGGAAATCCGGAAGTCAACACCAGTAGTATGTGTGCACTATATCTCGGAATTCCGGCCCCCTCCGGACGTCCGAGCGCCGGATGTCCGACACCCATCGGAAATCGGGAAGCCACCACCAGTAGAAATTGTGCTGTATATCACGGACTTCCGGGCCACTCCGGACGTCCGTATGCTGATGAGTTCAAATATGTTCAGGCACATCTACGGGCCTCGGACGACCGACCACTGTCGGACGTCCGGCCGCTGATGTATTCAGAAGAGCTCCAGTCATGCATACAGGTCTCGGACGTCTGACCCCTGTCGGACGTCCGGCCCCTCACGGACGCCCGGACTTCCGACAACTGTCGGACGTCCGGACCCTGTGTGACTTAAAACTGTCCCCAACGGCTCTTTTTCTCTCCACACTATAAATACCCCCCTCCCACTTCGTGAGAGGGTTGCCCAACACAACCTTATCCTCATAAGAACACATTTCCACCTCACACACATTTGCTCACTCCAAATCTTAGATCCCAAGAGCATTTGTGAGTCCCTTTGAGAGTTGTTCCAATCAAAAGATAGATCTTCTCCCTCTCCTTCTCTCAACCCAAGCTATTTGTGATTTGAGCAAGTTTTGAGCATTCCCCGTGATCTTGTTACTCTTGGAGGTTGGAGACTCCTAGGCGGTAGGAGTTCTTCGGAGAGGAATCAATTCGTGTGATTTCCCCCGGAAAAGTTTGTGAGGGTTTGGAAGCCACCTCAAAGGCTTACCACTAGTGGTTGAGAAACGCCTTCGTGGTGTTATCTCAAAGGGAGAATAGGGTGAGCCTTCGTGGCGTTGGTGTGCCTTCGTGGTAACATCCACCTCTCTAACGGTGACTAGCTTCCCTCCAAGGAAGTGAACATCGGGATACATCTTCGTCTCAGTGACCTTGGTTATCCTTAACCCTAACTCCTTACTTGTGGTTTACTTGTGTTATTTGAGCATACATACATTGCATATTGCTTGTGCTCATTATATTGTGTTGGCCATTTCTTGTACAAGATTAATCATTCAAGCATACCCTCTATATCCACACGTACATACTTGGAACCCTTGATATATCGTGTGATATAGTGTGATCTAGTATCTTGTGTTATTTACCTACTTGTCGTGTGATATAGCTCAAGTAAGTTTGTGTAACTTACTTGTGCTTGTTAGTAACTGCATTGTGTCCATTTTGATAGATCGTGTTGTTGGTACACGTTGCAGTGCCTTGTGCATTTAGGATTTGTGCTTGACAAGTATCCTCTTAGTTTATTTCCGCATTAGGGTCAAGTCAAATCTGAAGAAGTTTTTAAATAGCCTATTCACCCCCCCCTCTAGGCGTCATCGAGGTCTTTTCAAATCTGATACATTCAGCTGCTAATACTCGAGAGTATCCTCTCACCTCCTGATCGGCGAATCAACAAATTTGGGTCGAATACTCTACCCTCAAAAACTGCCGCGAACCCACGCGCTGGTGGGCCATTGCAAGACAATTGCTAATTGTTGAGAAACTGGGAGCAGTTATGGCTCTGTTGTCGCGAAGGCATCAAGTCAGGGACTCGTCAACAACATTCTCCTAGTGTCGTTGCCGGGGACTGCTAAGAACTCCGCACTCCACACTATCCTCTAGAGTGGTCTATCACCAGATGGGTTAGCACTGGTTGAGATTGGGCAAAACTGATCATAGTGATTAGCCATCGCAACACGGTACGCACTTTTCACCATCAACACCCCGGATCTCTCCCAGGGCCATGATACGAAATCCTCCCGCATTCTCGGTGAAGTTCTTATCTTTAAGATGGAATCCACATCCGGGTGCCAAAAGTATTGTTGGAGCAGCTCCACCTTCCAGAATCCATGATCATTCAGGACATTGCTTACTGTGTTCAATCGGCAGTTCCTCTTTGGTGTGATCGATGTAAATGGCGGGCCCCTGGAGATCCAAGGATCTCTCCACACCCTGATATTTGTGCCATTGCCCACCCTCCACAACATACCTTTCTTTACAAGTTCGAGCCCATGTTCAATACCTCTCCAAACTGCCGATGCATTCCCGGTGAAAACCGTGTCAACCAAATTCCCATTTGGGTAGTATTTAGCACGAAGGAGCGTTGCACACACGGAGGTTGGTGTCATGAGTAAGTGCCATGCCTGCTTGGCTAATAGAGCTTGGTTATAGGCCCTCATGTCATGAAACCCAAGTCCTCCTTGAGATTTAGGCACGATTAACTTATCCCAAGCAGACCATGCCATTTTCCGATGGCCGTTCTCCACCCCCACCAATATTGACGCATTATTTTGGTGAGATCATCACATACCGATAAAGGAAGCTTGAAAATACTCATAACATAAACTGGAATAGCTTGCGCCACTGCCTTGATCAAGACTTCTTTACTGGCTTGCGAGGCATACCTTTCACTCCATTCGATTAACCTTTTTCTTAGACTTGCTTGTAAAGATTGAAACCGACCTTTATGCATACGCCCATCCGGGACCGGAAGACCCAGGTATTTAGCTTCGAATTCCTGTTGGGTTACTTGCAGAATACCTTTTATCTTATCGGCAACCAACGGCGAGCAACTATCTTTGAACAAAATCGAGCATTTGGAAGGGTTAATAAGCTGACCCATTGCTGATGCATAAGTACTTAAAACATCTTTGATATTCAATGCTTGATCCGCTGATGCCCGAAAGAAGAGAAGAGAGTCATCCGCGAAAAGTAAGTGTGATATAGCTGGGGCACCCCGGCATATTTTCAGCGCCTCAAGACCTCTTTCCGAAACAGCCTCATGGAGGAGAGCAAATAATGCGTCAGCAATGAAGAGAAACAAAAATGGGGATAGTGGGTCACCTTGCCGAAGACCACAGGAAGGAGAAAACTGGTTCAGAGATTTCCCATTGAACTTCACCGAGAATTTGACCGAGCGCACCGACGCCATGTTTCGGGTAACCCATTCATTTGCAAAACTCCACTTCAATAAGGCACGTTCTAGGAAATCCCAATCGACAAGGTCATATGCTTTGGATAAATCCAGCTTGTAGACGCAAAATTCATTCCTTGCATGCAGAACCTATTTGAAGATGATGCAAACACTCGAAGGCAATGATAGAGTTGTCTGAGATCAATCTCCCAGGGGTGAACGCACTTTGATTTTCAGAGATAAGACCGGATAAACAAGGCCGCAAACGATTCACCATGCACTTGGACACCACCTTGTATATGACATTGCACAAAGATATAGGGCGAAATTCCTTCAGGGAGGCAGGGTGCTGGACCTTAGGTATTAGAACGATGAATGTTTCATTAACACCCTCCGGCATTACCCTCGACGAAAAGAAAGATCGTATCGCCTTAATAATGTCCTCCTTAATCACCCCCCAGTTCCATTGATAAAATCTCGTAGGAAACCCGTCTGGCCCTCGGGCTTTCATCGGTCCAATCTGAAAAAGTGCATCCGAGATTTCCTTCTCTGGATAAGGGGCTAGTAGTTTTTCATTCATATCATCCGTAACCTTAGGCAAGATTTTGTCTAACATGACATCCGGTACCAGCGTGGGGTCCTTGGTATACACCTCCTTAAAGTAAGAGGCGGTCATACGTTCCATCTCCGATGGAGCATCACACCATGATCCATCATCTTTCTAAAGCCTCTGGATATTATTTCTCCCTGCCCGCCACACAGCCTGACAATGAAAGTATTTGGTGTTGCGGACGCCTTCCTTCAGCCAGGTTATACGACTACGTTGGAGCCTCGTCATCTCCTCTCTATATAGCAGCTCATCTAGTTCTTCCATTTTCTGTTTCACTTGCAATCTGCCGGCATTATTAAGTTGCAGTGATTCTAGCTCTATGCAAAGACTATTGATCTGTTTCTCCATGTGACCAAAGTTTTCTCTACTCCACTTCCGGTGGTCAGACATGACCGATCTGAGAGAGGCTGCCACATTCCCAAGATCACCAGATGGTTTTACTTTAGCCCATGCCGCCGTGATAACCTGGGATAGACGACAGTCCCGTTCCCACATGATTTCGTACTTTGGATTCCCTTTTCGGCGTTCGTCGATTACCTCATCCAGATGCAGGAATAGAGGGCAATGATCTGACCTTGGGGAGATCAAGTGATGCACTTTAGCATAAGGTAATAATTCCCGCCATTCATCCGATGCACATACCCTATCCAAGCGGACGCGAATATTACCATGCCCCAGTCGTCCATTATCGTATGCGTATGGCACGCTAGAGAAACCCAGATCCATCAGCTCACATAGTTCAAGGGTATCCCTGAAGGATTCCATCTGACTTTCACGTCTAGCCGTCCTGGAAAAATGCTCATGTTACCAAAGGGCCTTGTTAAAATCCCCACCAACTATCTAGGGAAAACTAGAGACACCCCTTAGTCTGATCAGGTGATCCCACATGCTTTGTCGGTTCTCCACACGGGGCTCCCCATATATAAAGGTTGATCGCCATTGTTTACCCGACCCATGATCAGTGACAACAACATCAATATATCGCTGACACGAGTCCAACACTGTAACTTGATAGGCTTCGTCCCAGAATAAAGCCAAACCACCACTATGGCCGATACAATCAACACCACTAAAACCCTTCAGGCCTAACCTCCATCGAAGACTTGCAATTTTTGCTTAGGTTTATCTTGTTTCAGCAAGGAAGACAAAACTTGGGGAGTGGGCTTTTACAAGAACCCCAACTTCACGAACTGTCCGGCAGTTCCCCGCACCCCGGCAGTTCCAAATTAATTGACTCATTGGGACTGGCGGCGCTCCACCTGGGAGCCCGCCGAGAGGTTGTCACAATCAGTTTGAGCACCATCCTTCTTCGCTCGTTTACTCTCTGAACTAGTACTTGGTGAATCAAGGTTAGATGTATCCTTCCCATCTGTAATCAACAGGGGTACCACAACCTGACCAGGATCAGCCCCGTCATCATGATCCGCCAGTAGCCGCTTGCGTGCCGACTTGTCTACCTCCATTGCCAACGGGAGGGTCTTTTTGACTGGGGTGGAAGCTGTGTCCTTCAGCTCCTTGTCAAGGGACGACACCCCTTTGCTTACCGACACTTTGGGAGCAGGGGGATCCGATGTAAGTTTGTCGGAACGGGTTGGCTCCCATTCTGCCTTGAACTTCCCCGGGGGTCAGCGTAGAGGTAGTCACCAAACTTGAGATCCCTCTCTTCATGCACACAATTACCGCATTCTTTATGATCATGGCCGATAATAACACAAGCTTTACAAAACCGTGCCAATTTCTCGTACCTGACGGCGTAGACTGTCCTCACCTTCCCTTTAACAATGCTAACAAACTTTGTGAGGGGCCTCGTGACATCGTGCTTCACCCGGACTCGGATGTAATCACCTCTAGAATTTCTAGCAATTCTTGTTTCCAGGATTTCCCTTGAAGATCTCAGCAGTTTTTCAACAACATCCGCTCTACAATAACCATTTGGCAGCTTATGGATCTGGAGCCATATGGGCATATGCACCATAGGGACATCAGTGGCCTCAGAATAACCATCATAAGGAGCAAAGATCACGGCCATATTACGGAACAACCACGGACCTGAGGACATGATCCGATCCCAGTCACCAAGGCAATGAGCCTGGATCACGAATAGGTTAGCACCGATGGGGCGGAATCTGACGGGTTTAGCCGTGTTCCAAGCAGCCCTCATATCCTTGAAAAAAGCAGGCTGACTAAAATTCTTGTTAGTCTGAACCCTAGCTAGGGCAAGCCATGGAATTTCATCTGCTAGCTCTGGAGCTTCCTCTTCAACGATCACATTATCGAACTCCTCTTCATGGAGATCTAGCTTCTCGAAAAAGTCACCGTAAGGATATTAAACTCTAACTGTCGCTAGGGGAAAACGGCCTGTTTCTTATGCACTCATGGAGGCTAACGGGGTTGTCTCGTTTGATCGCTTCGTTTCCTTCCCGGAGGAACAACCCATAGTAGTGCTCGAATGAAGAATTTCCTTATGGTACATCAAGCCGTCTGGGCACGGCATGCCAAGAAGGTGCCTTCTCTGATGCTCAAACTTTATATAGCTCGTGCTTTGACTCTGTTGGATGGCAGTTCATCGTTGAAAGTATGCAGCGTTTTGGTTTTCACAACAATTAGATTCGATGGATAGCTCTGGTCTCTTATGCTATCATAAGGGTAATGGTGAATGGACGTTTGGGTGATTCAATCTGACAGGCTTCTTCCAGAGGTTGCTAATAAATGCCAAGTTTCAGCACTGTAAGGCGTCCAGTTATAACGACTGCTAGTTTTACTTCGGTGTGCCACCATCCTATAAGTACTTTTTCCTATTATTTAATCTTAATATAATGACGCGTAAATATTTTGGGTGTTCTGAAAAAGAAAACACACACAAGTAGAAATAGCTATGGTCGATTGCAAGGTGAGGACATCAGCGATCTGTCCACCAGGTGCTCTCAAACCTAATCCATGTTTAATTTAGGGTAAATGCTTGGGAACGGCGCACTGGCCGAACGACCCGCCGGTCGTCTCGACACACGCACGCGCTATCCCTTCCTTAGACAGTCACGCGGACTGTTTTTTTCCACCTGCCATCGATTTGCTTCAACCGGTCATACAGGGGCGACTGTGACGACGACAGGGCCGGCGGCTGCTCCGGCGACAGGACTGGCAGATCCGGCGACAGGGCCGACGGATCCGGCAACAGGGCCCGCGACGGCGGCGGGCACGTTCTCCTGCGACCTATTCTTCCTCTCTTCTCTGTCACATCTATTATCCATTCCCGTCAGATCCATGGTGGACGAAAAAGTTACATGCAGCTACACGGAAGCTTCAACCGGCAGACGGGAGGAGCTGCAACCAGAATGGCGACGGCGGGCGGGTGATCCCATGACCGGCAGGTGAGGTTGCTGCACGAGGATCTGCAGGGATGATGTTGCGAATGCTACAACCACGTATCACAAAATCTGCAAGCATCCAAAAAAAGCTACAACCGTTGATAAAAAAAGTTACAACCACGTCCGTGAGAGTTGCAACCAAACTTCGCAGGAGTTTTGTAGCCGGAGTTGCAACCATGTTGAAAAAATGTTGCAACCATTATACAAATTTGCTACATCAGTCATTCTGTTTTGTTGCAACCATATTGTTTTTTTGCTACAGCTGTTGGCATGGCGAGCTGCAACCATGATGAAAAAATGCTACAACCATTATATATTTTGTTACATCCTCGTTCTGTTTTGTTGCAACCCTATTGTTTTGTTGCTTCCATCGACAATTTTTTTTCTTCACGCGAGGCAAAATGCTACAACCATTATACAAATTTGCTACATCCGTCATTCTATTTTGTTGCAACCGTATTATTCTGTTGCAACCGTATTCTGGCACGAAGCTCATCCTAGAGCTTGAGCCCAAATCCATGGCAGCAAGTAGTTGATTCTGGATGTAAACATGGTTGAAGCAAACCCTAGGTCCCGTGATAGATGGGGAAGACCCTCCTTGAGCTAATCTTGCCTGCCGTCGTCGCGGATCCGGCCACCGCCGCCGCAGCCGCGGATCGGGGACGGGCCGACCTGGGGGCAGAAGGCTCCGCGGTTGAAGCTTTTCTAAAAAACGATGGGGAGCGACCATGACAGGAGTTGCAAGGACGACGACCAGAGGCGAGGACGGGACGGCTTTGCGACGCTGCACGGTGCGGTTTGCGGCGCTGCGGTGGGGACGAGGCGGCTTGCATCAGTGCGGGGCGGGATGGGGCTACGCTCGAAAAAAGAAAGAAAAAAAATAAAAAATCAACACAGATCGAACGGTAGGGCTGGCTGCATCGAACGGCTAGGGCATGACCGGCGCAACTACTTGGGCCGGCGCGCCGGCTCCTAGCAATGCCCTTTAGACTAATTTAGTTTGTTGAATAATTATATTAGTGAGTACCAAAAAATCCTACACTTACGAATGACTTACAATAGTCTACGTAACCTTCCATCAACACAATTCTCTTCCGCACATGATTTTAAGTGGGGGTGGCCCCCCTCCCCTCATCCCAATCACAATCTGTCATGTGGCTAATTACTTAACATTTACATCAACTCCTTAGTAGATGTAACATTGGTGTGAGTAGAGTGTGTGTGCCTATGCATCAGTCCATAAATCAAATTATTTAGGGAAGATATATAGTAGGTTAGTTGATCATGTTGCCAGACACCAAGATTTCGAAGATAGTTGCTCGTTTAAAATTCATGTTCAGTCTCTTTTTTTAGCATCTCGACAAGCCTATAATTTATGTAGTGTTTGAATTTATTTATTTTTTATTACAAAAAAATGTGTTCTAAAAATTTAAGGTTCCCAATTTGCATTGTGTATGACGTCTATGCTTCTGTGCTTTATGTGTTGATTAACTTGATTCAGTCTTTGACTTTGTCTTGATCAATGTTGTATGTTATCTTCTCTTTTCATAAAGATCGATGATGTCTTGAAGGTAAATATGAATGTTCACATTATCTTATTCTTCAAGACAGGCTTGCAATAATGTTTTCAGAATAACCTTGAAACCAACAAATGATATTCAAGTAATGCCTATGAACAAATCCTTCGCATATAAATCAAGGCAATCATTAATCCATGGAGACTGTCACCAATGACCAAAACCAACCATGCGGGCATCCTTTCGACCGTGATTCAGCTGCGACAACATGGTTGGCCTTACTATGGTCCTTGCCAACTATGTATGTGCAAGTAAGAGTGTGCATCACACGTACTCTTCACGTGTAGATTCACCATCATAATTTTGTGACCAATTCTTGGCTAGGCTATCATGTTATACACCAGAGAGTCTCTGAACCACCGGTAGGCGAATCTGGACAACCCATCCACTCTTTGTCGTCGGTTCATTGGGACTATTTCCAGGCTCATCTAGTGGAATATGCAGAATAAAATAAATGATGGGGATCCTTGTTTCTTGCATAATTATTACCGATGTTGTATATTAATATGTATAATCATGTGTAAATATAACATAAATATAAAAAAGAAAATACGCTCGATTAGTAGTAGCGCGGGGTACAGAACCGCGCTGCTAACAGTTAGTAGTAGCGAGTTAAAAAATAGTGCTACTGATATTTTAATTACTAGTAGCAAAGACATGACCCGCATTACTGCTGACTGTTAGTTGTAGCGCCCTAGCAGAAGCACGGCGACCCTTGCTATTGATATGGGAAAAACCCACACTACTACTAGGCTTTTCTCTAGTTGTGGTGATTGCAACTTACATCTTGACCACACCCGTAAAACCTCATCCTTGTTATCCCACATTGGAATGCTAAGAATTTCTTGGCTATTTTCTGGCATTAGCACTCAACACGTCCTTCCTCTGTCGTCTCAAGAATCGCCTTCAAATTCCGAGTCGTCTATAGCTAGGAGGGGCTGGATTGAGTTCAAAAGGAATTGGGACTGGTAAATACCCTCAATCCGGTCCAAATTATATCAAAGCGAAAATTACCTAATAATTACCCGGTCTGAAATCCCTAACCGTAGGCTATAAAACAGAGATAGTACAACGAAAGGGCATTACCTCGTCGGTGAAGTTGAGCATTTTGTCGTCACTGCAATCCTCCGAGTTTGCCCAAGAAGGCATTGCGGCAGCGGTGGCGAGGTTGGGCGGCAGTGGCGGTGAGGTTGGGTGGCGATGGCGGCACAGAGGAGAGCGAGGCAGAGAGGAGTGAGCGATTGAGCGAGAGGAGAGGATGGCAACGACACCGTTTCCTCTTAGGGACGGGTAAACAGGCTCGGTCCCTACGGCCGTTAACAGCTGTTAGCGGCGCGCCGTCCACCGTTGTCGGCCTGCATGTGATTGGCCATGTTAAAACCATATCAAATTTGAGTTTGATATTTCTTGTCACTGTCAAAATTCTGATGCGATACAAAGTGTCATATTTGTGAAATGCTAGTTTTACAAGAGCTATGAGCTAGTGTACTCGGGTAGTTTTACTCGAGTAATGAGTTTATGCATTTAACTCCACCGACGACCGCTTGTGCGTGATGGTGGTGGGATGTAATCACACCGGGTAGGATCATCCTCACTCCTTGGTCCAGTGACATCCAGCCATTGAAGATCGGATACCGACATGAACATGCGGAGAGTCGAGTACAACATCATGTTGGGGACGTCTATGGCATGCCGGTCTATGGCATGCCGGCACGTTGCTGGCGTCAATACTCTGATCAAGAAGATACATTTCGCACTGATGGCGACCGCGAGCCCGGTCGACAAGAACTGCATAGGCATCCTCGATATGCAAATATTTGCATTGCCATCGACGCGACGTTGCTCATGGCCGGGACCGGACTCACCTTCCCACAACTTACAATGGAACTAGGTCTGGTGCGTTGAACCCTTCTTGTTCTACCTGAGAAGCAGAAGAGTGCGACTTTTTGGAGGACGCGTTTCATGGAGGACTTTATTTCAAAAGATGCAAAAATGATATTTTTTATATTTTATAAAAATACAAAAATAAATATGTGAAAAGTTATACATATTCACTGTGGATCTGTAAAATTTCGTTCAAAAAAAATATTTTTTGCAAGCTACACACAAATAACAAAAATCCGGTCCAACAAAAATAAAAAAAAGGGCCTATTTCATTTTTTATTTGTTTTTTATGTATACACCACATATGAAAGTATATTGCTACAAAACTTTTCTCAAACGTGTTATACACGTATTTTTATATGTATAATGTTTCTTCAGATTTTTTGGGCTGTGGAAAAATGATATTTTAAAACGGACACCATGGAGCCCGTCCTCTATTCAGTATCTCTGCAGCAACGACTGCTTCTTTCATTGGCAGCTCCTATACGGTGCTGCAGGCCAGCAGCGCCCCCTGGGCCGGTCTATCAAACATCTCCTGATGTCCCGTTGCAGGCCTTGAAAAAAATTCATTGATTTTCTAAAACATGAATTACAAAATGTATATTAAAATTTTATTGAATGAAAAATCACTGAATCAGATTTGCAAAAAGTTCAGTGATTATGCAAAAATATTCACAGCTGTTTAGAATATATTCATAGATTTTCAAATAATTTACAAAATTCGAAACAAAATCGTCAATTTTGGAAAAACAATTCATAAATTTTTAAAAATAGTTTATTTATTTTGGAAAAAAATCACGAATTTTAAAATATGTTCACCGATTTTTAAAAAAAGTTCACCGATTTAAAAAAAGAGTTCATCAATTTTTGAAAATAGTTCATTGAATCTGATAAAAAATCACGAATTTAAAATATCTTCACCGATATTCAAAAAACGTTCACCGATTTAAAAAAAATGTGCATAAATATTTAAAAATAGTTCATTGATTTTGAAAAAAGTTCCCGAATTTTAAAATACGTTCACGATTTTACAAACAAGTTCAACGATTTCAGCAAAAATGTTCATAAAGTTTATAAATATTTTATGTTATAAAAGTTCAAGAATTTTAAAATATGTACATCAAATTTAAAATAAGTTCACAGATTTTGAAAAAATTCAGCAAATTGTAAAAAGAGTTTATCGAATTTGAAAAAGAAAAAGAACAAAACCAAAAAAATGTTTCAAATAAAAAATAAAAAAAACAAATCAAATAGTAAAAAACAGAACAAAACCCTTCCGAATAAAAAAAGAAAGACGAAAAATTAAAATAGAAAAGAAATGGAAAAAAGAAAAGGGCGTTCTAGAAGAAAAGATGGAAGAAGCCGTAGTAGAACAACTAATAGTTAATGGTCGGATGGTTGTTGCTTTGTGGGAATCTCTGAGAGATCACAGGATTGAATCCTCATCACATTCATTTTTACCACCGAAAACAGATATTATGGGCCGCGCCCAGTTCGCGCGGTTGCAGGCGTCGGTTAGAAAAATTGCACTATAACCTACGCTTGCAGCGCGCCAAATAGGGTTTGCCTCTTTCCTTACATGCTCCTTTCCTAAACATTCTCCTCATGTGACCCCGTTCCCAGACTTATTATGGGCTCCACACACGCCAAGCTAGAAAGAAGCTCCTATTTTGGGCTTGCCCACTGTTGTTTTTTGTCTCAAAAAATCTGATAATTTCCTTCTTTCTTTTTTTCTGTTTCTTTTTTCCTTTTATGCTTATATCTTTTTTTTCGTTTCTTCTTTCCTTTTTCCTTTTATTTTATAATTTACATAAAAACATTTTTTAAAATTTGAAGAACATTTTCTAAAAATTAGGAACATTTTTTTAATTTATGAACAAAGTTTGAAAAACAACATTTTTTGAAATTTGGAATATTTTTAGAAGCAAGAACATTTTTCAAAATTTAAGAACAATATTCAGACACAAACTTAGTTTAGAAATTGAACAAAATCTTGATATTTCGAACATTATTTGAAAATACCGAACTCTCCCCCCTTCCGTAGCTCCCTCATATTTTCTTCCACCACACCTCTCCTCTTTCGGCCGACCTCTACCTACGGTCCTTAGCTTCGTGCCCCTAGGAATTAGAGGCGGCGACATCGATGGTGGTCACGTTGAGGGGCTGCACTTGGTAGAAGTGGGATATTTCCGCAACAAAAAATCCTGGATCTCTCTTGCACACGTCGATGGTCGGTGGACATTGCTGAGAGGCGCGTAGGATTGGCGTCGAAGTCGAGGGCCACCGTCTGAGAGGTCTTTTTTGACATGGAGAATCTTATACGCTATAGTTGTGAAGTACTTATCCTTGTTGCACCTTATTTTGCTGCCTTTCTTCTTGGTCGTGATCCAGCGGAGACGGAATGTGTGGCGAGCAGCAGGATCAATAAGATGGATCTCGAGGACGGACGGGTAGCGCTCGTCATGGGAAGAGGGACCTGTACCTCATGGAGTCAAAGCTGGTGTGGGATCTGTTGAATCTGGCAACGTTCGTCCGTTGCGGGGAGACGGAGGACGCATGAACGCGTATGCTGGACTGCTTGCTCATAGGGTGCCACGGCATTGATGGACTGGGGCTCGATTCGCTCCACTTCCTGGCACACCCATTCGTGTTCGATGGCCACAAAGGTGCACTAGTATTGGAAACACCTTGGACTCTTTCCACAGGTAGAGCCTTCTGATCTAAAGGTATGTGGCTTCTGTGTCCTTTCGCAGGTGTGACACTACACTCCCATTAGAGGTTGCCCTTTGTTTTTAGCAAAGAGGAAAAGTCTGCTAATTAATGATACGGGGAGATGAACAATGTGGATATGAAGAAGCATTACGATGTACTATTCAGAAGTAAATGTTTCTAGAGATTAGATGAGGTGTTCCAAAGACAAGCAACTAATCTCGTTCATGGGTAAATATGGTTTTTGTGAGGCTTTGTTGAATTGAATTGGATGGACAACTGATTATTACTTCCTCCGTTTGGAATTACTTGTCTCTCCAATGCATATGATTTGAGCGTCAAGGAATTTCGTACGGAGGGAGTACTTAACATCAAACATTAGCAGCTAAATGGTGGGGCATGCAAAATAAATACACTTATGTTATTTTTATAGTTTTTTAGATATTTAAAGTTTTGCACTTCGTTGAACTCTTCACTTGGAGGTAATATGTGACATGTATTATTGTGGTTGAAGTCATCTAGAAGCGCTATTCCGTGACAACTGCACCATCAAGAATTCATGCAAGTTACGAGACTCTTAGAGGTAAAAAATTGGTATTGTAAATTTGTAATATAGTATAACAAATATGTTAGGATTTTGTCAACTTTATAGCGGAGCCATAATATATTAAGATGTAGGCGGAGCAGTACTATAGTTGGAAATTTTAGAACATGACTACTAGCACAATGATGAAAATAAATGCTAATGATCAAACATACAACACAAAAGGGAGGCACAACATCGAAAACATATGGTCCACTGATTTATGATTTATCCTGTATATATTAGAGAAGGATGTAGTTGATCAACTTAAGTAGTACTGGGGTTCTAGATGTTATGCATAAGGAAGAGATGGTTCTTTGGTCCCTGATTTTGCCTATATAAGATAAGGATGTAGTTGGTCAACTTCGGCAGCAGTAGTGGATTTCTATATGCCCGAGATTCAAATATTTCACTAAACATGCTTTAGAGGCTTCTATAACTGTCCAAATAAATTATTCAGAAGTCCAATAAGCATGTGGGGAACCTTTAAAAAATATTGTAGTCAGGAGTGCAATAAACCTGTAATAGCTTTCTTAAAATTGCATGTCAGAACTATTTTTTCATGTTTGTGTACTACTTCTACATATACTTTGAGAAAAATATTACTTGTCGGGTAGATCCATCTTTGTGCTTATTACTACTTCCTCCCGAACCGAGACCTACATTTATCCTGCTATGACATTAAGTTTTCCCTACTCCATTTAATGTATTAACCATTTTATGAATATATGCCATCCTTCTAGGTGAAATATTCTTGGTCAAAGGCCTCCCCCCGAACAAGAAAACAATGACTTCTTTTTTCTTAAAGGGGGCACTTGGGCATGTGCATTAGATGATGCACATACCCATAAAACATTGAAATCTTGGTAGGAGCTAGAGATCTTGTTCACCTCGCCATTTGATTATTCTCTAAGAGTTTATTTAATATTGTATAAAGTTGCTTGGGTACTAAACATGATTTATGATACAAATTTTCATGCAACAAGATTCGTTCTAGCATAATATTTTATGATTATATTATCCTTTTTGCTTGTTGTTGGATAACCATTGTTAGCGGCTAAGTTTGCAAAAGAAACCTTTTGAACATGCAACTTTATGCTTGTCCATTTTTCCTTGCAATTTTGAGTTTATGTGTAAACTTAATTAGCTTAGAGTTCTTTGGTAAACTCACTCAAAGCTTTTGTGTTTATCCAAATAAAAAGGGCATAAAACAAGAATGATGGCCAACTTTAATTAAAGGCCTTATGTTGAACTTTGATTGAGGAACATTGCCAATTTAACTATTCAAAATAGCACGAAAGTGATCTTACATATATATTCTTAAAATGAAGACAAACGTGATACCATCTATAGACAAGTGTCAAGGCTAATATTAATATTCATGGTAGTTCCATCTGCTGAGTTAGTAGCAATATTATACATTTATACAATATTCATGGTAGTTCCATGTTTGATCACTTTGTAGTTCAGAACTTGTATTTTTGTTCGAAAATATTATCCATTTATCACTGAGTGAATGGAACAATGCACGTGTAATAATAAGTATCTCAATGAAAGGTATTTGCTAGGAACATGATCACATTTTTTGCAAATATATAGTATATGAGTGATGTGTTGCTATGTTAAATTGCTTTAAATTTTATTCCTTTTTGCAGATCTGGATCAGCTGGTTGGTTAGAGGAAGAAAGCAGAACGCGTGAATTAAAGTGGAGAGGACGAATAAATATGTGATTTCACTAAGATGCACTGGGTTGAATAGTTGAATTACATTGTCCTTTTATTAATCATAAGGCCAATTATCATCATATTTGTGATGGACCACAATGAGGATTCTCATAGTTGGAGAAAATAAGTATTATGTGGATTCTCATAGTTGGAGTTAATAACACATACAATGACGTATTAGTTGCATGCCAAACAACATACATCATATTTTTATTTCGTCGTAATGCACGACATTCAACTGTAATGTTACAACATGGCAATGGCTCGGCGGGCATCTAATCTGCCATCTTGGCTAAGGGCGCATCACGGGTGGCGCATGCCTCGCCCCCCTTGTAAGCGGTGGTAGATCGGCATGAAACCGCGGCGGTGGATCGGGACGGAGAGTCGGGCGGTTAGCGGGGAACTCCTCATTGACGGGCCATGGGAAATTACAATGTGAAGGAGAGATGGTGCCAAGACGAATGTGAGATGGCCGTCATCCGTTTTAAAAGGAGAGGGCGTCGGCGAGGAATATCCGACAGCAAAACAAAAGGGTGCATCATGGGGTGTGTAGTTGGGATCGCGTGTTGGAGATAACATGATGTATATTCCGGACAATCATATTTCTCCCCTGTCTATGGGCTGAATTATTGGAAGCTAGGACTATTCAGACAGTTGAATATTGAGGAGGTTGATGGGTGTATGTGTGATGTCTGAACACAACCAGACTTATGAGAGAGAAATGAGCTTCGAGCCAACTTTAATTATTTATTTCATTCATTATAACAATGCACGGACATTCTACTAGTTTAAATTAGTAGCATGGGGCCACATGCCAGATTAGTGGCCCTTGAGTTTTCAAATCGGAAAAGGACGAGACAGAGAACGCTTTGGGCCACGTTAATGTAAGTGGAACATGTTTTGACTTAAAACAACCCTAAAACTTTGAATAGTGGAACGGACGAGGCAATACTTCTTTTTAAGAGTACGCCTAAACGACTAGCATTCGTTTCACAACGAACGTATCACGAACACCACACACGTACAAGTCCAACCATCCAGGAACAGCCAACAACGATGATACAATACTATAAAGCGCAAGCGTCTGCCCTGATAGATAACAACACCGCGTCTCGATCCACGCCGGACACCCCTAAAAACCAGCTGCTCTCATAGAACTTCGCTAGTCGGCACACCATCCATCATGAATGACGAAGAGGAGGTGGCAGGTAAATGGAGGACTTGCTCCTGGACGGAGCAATACTACCCAAGTGCGAAACCACCGTAGTTCGTGCTAGCCATTAGTTTTGACCGCCGGTCCCGGATTGTTATCGTTAGTGGAAGGAAACCCTCCCGTTCCAATCTTGTGTTCATGCATCCAAGAGGCCCATCATATCTTAATAGGTAATCATCAGCCATGAGCTATTATAAGCGAGCAGAGCACGGCAGGGAAGGGCACGGCACCGAGCAATTGCCTTGCAACTTGCAAGCAACCGAGCCCAGTGGATCGGAGGAAGCACTGTTCCTTTCTCCTCGTGTTGTGCTTCCTCTCCCGAAGCTCGGCGGCTATGGCTGCTCCCCGTCTCCCCGTCCGGGCGGTGAACCTCGGCGGGTGGCTGGTGACGGAGGGCTGGATCCTGCCGTCCCTCTTCGACGGCATCCCCAACAACGATCTTCTGGTAACTAAGGTCGCACTCGCAGCTTTGCACATGCATGCCGCCATGGCGCTCTGTTTCTAGTTTCTTGACCGATCAGCACACGCGGATGTACGTACGTACAGGACGGCACGCAGCTGCAGTTCAAGTCGGTGACGCAGAACGCCTACGTGGCCGCTGAGAATGGCGGCGGCGCGGCGCTGGTGGCGAACCGGCCTCAGGCGTCTGGCTGGGAGACATTCAAGATGTGGCGGATCAACGAGGTGACATTCAACTTCAAAGTGTTCGGCAACCAGTTCGTGGGCGTCCAGAGCGACGGCTCGCTGGTCGCGACCGCGGCGACGCCGGGGCGGTCGGAGACGTTCCGGTTGGTCCGCAGCCCCGGCGACCAGTACAAGATGCGGATCATGGCGCCCAACGGGCTCTTCTTGCAGGTAATAAATAATTAAAGATAATACCGTATTATTCATACGAAATACTGCATATGTTGGGCAGCTCTGCACTCCTCGTACTGTACTATATTTGTCAGCCACTCTCCCGATGATCATCGCGTGAACTCACTCAATGCGCTCGAACGAGCTCCAGAGAAAGGTTTGTGCAGCGTAAAACTTGCTGCTTATCTCGTTTTTCTCTTGCTTTATTTATACTCTGGTTACACGGGTACTAACAACCCCGAGCGCTAGCTATAGACTCGGATCACGATCGAGTCATGGCCGTTGCCATCCCAACGTCCCTCTCGCGTGATCCTACAAACGCGCCACGGACCCTGCTGCCGCGCCATCCCACGACGGGGTTCGATGGTGATCCTAAACTCTAGGAAAGCAAAGACTTGCGCCCCACGCCGGTGAACAGGCTCACAGATCGTGGGTTTATTCTACTGAACTTAAAAACTAGCCTAAAACAGCGCAGAGTTTACCTGACAATCACTCCCTAACCCCTGAGTTGTTTACTTGATCCCAGCGACGCCGATTGCAGCTCGCAGCTCCTGAAACTTGACACGCCCTAGTGCCTTTGTCAGCAAGTCCGCGAGTTGTCCGTCAGTGTCGATGAACTCGACCTCCACGCGCCCCTCTTCCACGCACTCCCTGATGAAGTGATATCTTATGTCGATGTGTTTGCTTCGGTCGTGAAAAATGGGGTTCTTGCAGAGGGAGATCGCGGACTTGTTGTCCACCTTCAGTTTGATCTTCTCGGCCTTCTTGTTCTGCAGTTCTCCAAGAAGCCGAGCCAGCCAGATGCCCTGGCATGCCGCCGTCGTTGCGGCGATGAACTCTGCCTCGCAGGAGGAGAGCGCAACCACCTTCTGTTTTAGGGATTGCCAACTGATGAGATTTGGCCCCAGAAAGAAGAGAACGCCGGTGGTGCTCTTGCGGATGTCTATGTCGCTCGCGTGATCGCTGTCGCTGTACCCGTTCAGCGTCGCGTGTCTGTCTCCCTTCGTGTACTGGCAACCGAAGTGCAGTGTTCCGGCGACGTACCGGAGGATTTGCTTGACGGCTGCCAGGTGCTCCGTGGTGGGGGACTCCATGAACCGACTGACGTAGCCCACTGAGTAGGCGATGTCGGGGCGTGTGTGCACCAAGTACCGCAGGATCCCGACGACGTTGCGGTACTCCGTTGCGTCGGTGGCCGGCGCGGTGCTTTCCTTGCTGAGCCTTGGCCGTGGCTGCATGGGCATGGGGCAGGGTCTACACCCTACCATGCCGCTCTTGTCGAGGATCTTCACGGCGTAGGCGGCCTGGCTCAGCGAGATGGAACTTGCTTCCTGCTTCACCTCGATGCCGAGGTAGAAACTGAGCAGCCCCAAATCGCTCATGCGAAAAAGCTTCTTCATCTCCTCCTTGAATCGAGTGATCTCCAGCTTGTCGTTGCCCGTGATGATGAGATCGTCGACGTAGACACCGACGAGCAGCCTTGCTGTCCCGGCGCCGCGCCCGTAGATGGCGTGCTCGGAGTCGCTTCTCCTGAACCCCAGCTCTACAAGGCAGCTGTCAAGCTTGGAGTACCACGCACGTGGTGCCTGTCGCAGGCCGTAGAGCGCCTTGTCCAGGCGCAGCACTTTGCCTTCCTTTCCAGCGACGGTGTAGCCGGGAGGCTGCGCTACGTACACCTCCTCGTGGAGATCGCCGTTGAGGAAGGCGCTCTTGACGTCCATGTGGTGGACGGGCCACCCTTCTTGAGCTGCCAGAGCGAGCAGTAGGTGGACTGATTCGAGGCGTGCCACTGGGGCAAAAACCTCCTCAAAGTCCACTCCCTGCCTCTGGACGTATCCCTTCGCGACGAGCCTGGCTTTGTGCTTCTGGACATCACCGTTAGCGTCCCGCTTGAGCTTGTAGACCCACTTGAGTCCGATGGGCCGAAAACCCGCAGGAAGATCAGTGAAGCGCCATGTCTCGTTGTCGATGATCGACGCCATCTCCTCGTCCATGGCGCGTCTCTAGTTTGCATCACGCTCGGCTTCGGCGAACGTGAGTAGCTCACCCATGACCCCAAGGTGGAGTTCTTCCTCCTCGGCTGCGTCGGGGTCGAGCTCATCCTCATGCACCATCACGTAGTCCTCGAAGGTCTTCGGCTGCACGATGTCGTTGCGCGACCGCGCCGTCATGGGGTGTTGGAGCTGCGTCGGCGTCGGTGCTTCTTCCGGCGACACCGCCCGTGGTTCAGGTGAGGGTGGTGACGCTGCTGGTGACGGTGAAGGAGATGGGCCCGCCGGTCCAGGGTCTCGTACGCGCTCTGCTGGTACAGAAGGGCTTCGGCGTGCGCTGTCTGTCTCAGCGGAGGTCGCCGCGCGTGGCAGCGAGCGCGTCGTCGTATGCGTGTAGAGGTCGACGGTGAAGGGGGCCGTGGTGGCCGCTGCTCCCTCCTCCGTCCAGTTCCAGCTTGCCTGTTTGTCGAACACCACGTCCCTGGTGACGTGGATGCGCTGCCGTGATGGGTCATACACCCGGTATGCAGCCGGGCCAGGTTCATACCCGAAAAACACCATAGGGGTCCTCTGGTCGTCCAGCTTGGCCGGGTGTGATTTCACCGTCTTGACATGGAAAACACAGCCAAAGACACGAAGGTAGCATATGTTTGGTTTGTGTCCATGCCATACCTCAAACGGCGTCTTGCCGTCGACGCTCTTCGTAGGCGAGCGGTTCAGCAGGAACACCGCCGTGCTCACCGCCTCGCCCAGAACCTCGCGGGCACCCCCTTCGCCTTCATGATGCTCCGCGCCGTTGCGACGATGGTCTGGTTCCGTCGCTCCACCACCCCGTTTTGCTGCAGGGAGTACGACGCAGTTAGCTGGCGCCCCACTCCCTCATCGGCGCAGTAGGAGGCGAAGGTGATGGAGTTGAACTCGCCTCCGCGATCCGTGCGAAGGAGGCGAAGTTTGCGGCCCGTCTCAACCTCCGCGTGCGCCTTGAGCTGCTTGACTGCGTTTGCCGCTTCGTCCTTCGTCCGGAGCAGTGTGAGCCACATGTAGCGGCTCTTGTCGTCGACGAGCAGCAAGAAGTAGCTCCTGCCGGCGGGGGTCGCCGGCGTGATTGGCCCGCAGAGGTCCCCGTGCACGAGGTCGAGGATGCCCTCGGCGCGGTGCTTGGCGGCTTGCGGAAAGGGGGCTCGACGTTGCTTTCCTGCTAGGCAGCTATCGTACAGCTGCTCGACGTGCTCGATCGACGGAAGGCCGCGCACCATGCCGCGACTGGCTAGCCGGCGGAGAGCGTTGAAGTTGAGGTGGCCGTATCTGGTGTGCCACCTCCATGCATTCTCCTCGTGGCGTGTGGCGAGGCACACCGGCTGCGTGATCTTGAGAGTGACCACATACAGCCGGTTCCGAGCTCGTGGTACTCGTGCCAGCAGACGGTTGTGGCGATCCCAGAGGTGGAGAAGGCCGCCCTGGATGAAGACGTTGCAGCCGCTCTCGTCGAGCTGGCCGAAGCTGACGATGTTGCTGCGCAGACGAGGGATGTAGTAGGCATTGGTGAGCGCGCGGTGCTCCCTGTTCTGACACGAGAACAGGATCGTTCCTCGCCCTTTTATGTCGACGACAGAACCGTCTCCGAACTTCACCGTGCCGGTGACGCCGGTGTCCAGGTCGGTGAAGGAAGACGCGCAACCAGTCATGTGGTTGCTCACGCCCGTATCCAAGAACCAGATGTCGTCGGGTTGGCCCTCCTTAGTGAGGAAGACGCGTTCCTCGACCAGTTCCACGGTGCTGGCGTGACCGCTGGTCGCCGTGGGCGTGGCCTCGGCACCTCCCGCCTGCAGTGACTTCCCCTCGCCGTCAGGGATTGCCACAAACATGAGGAGCGCGGGCCCGTCGTCGTCGTCGTGGAACCTGCAGGCCCTAGCGAGGTGCAGGGCCGGCTCGTCTTCCTCCACCTTGGCCAGGTTTGCTTGCTGGCCCTTTCGTTCGCGCCGTGGTTCCGGGCAGTCCCTGGAGATGTGCCCGGCGTATTTGTTGTAGTTGTAACATTTTACCTGCGACATGTTGCGTTTGCCACTGGAGTCGCGTCGATCGTTGTCGCGGCCCCGTCCCTGCGGCTTGCCCTTCTGCTTGGGTTTTCCTCCATTCGCGCCTGAGCCCTGTCCTTGCTCGCGCTGTTTCCTGCGCGCCAGCCACTCCTGCTCAGTGAGCAGAAGTTGCCCGCCGGCATTTTCCGTCGCGGCGCCTGAACACCGCTCGACAGACGATCGTAGGCGCCCGATCAGTTCCTCCACAGTCAGGTCGTTCAGATCAAGCAGTGTCTCGATGGAGCATGCGATCTGAACGTACTGGCTGGGCACCTCCCTGAGAATCTTCTGAACTACCTTTACCTCTTCGACGGTGTCCCCGAGCGAGCGCAGGTTGTTGACGAGGGCGGTGATCCGCAGTCCGAACGCGTCGAGGGTCTCACCTTCCTTGAAGGCGATCTGCTCGAACTCCCCGCGGAGGCGTTGCGCGGTCGCCTCGTGAACGCGGCTCACCCCCATGCGCATGAGCCTGACGGCCTCCCACGCCTCCTGCGCGGTTTCCTTGACGGCGAGGACCGGGATCATCTCTGGTGGGACGGCCCGCAGCAGCGCCGAGAGGGCTGCCATGTCCTCGCGATCACCGGGTACACCCATGCCTGACATGGCCTCCCAGAGGCCTTGGGCATGAAGGTTGATCCTCATGATGAGGGACCATTCGACGTAGTTCGTGGCGGTGAGCGTGGGGTAGACGATCGTGCTGCCGTAGTTTGTGCACTCCTGCACGACCCGCTCGTGGACGACCACCTCGTTGCCGTCCCTCCTGACGACGCTGCGTCCACGGCTCCGCGCCCGTGGCTGCGTCGGGGTAGGAGGCGCCGGAGCTCCTGGCGCCGCTCCTGGTGCGCCGTTCCCTTCCCCTCCGTTGGGAGGGTTCGACGCCGTGCGCTGCCGTTCGTTCGACATGGCCTCCCGGAACGTGTAAGGCTCTGATATCAATTGTCAGCCACTCTCCCGATCGTCGCGTGAACTCACTCAGTGCGCTAGAACGAGCTCGAGAGAGAGGTTTGTGCAGCGTAAAACTTGCTGCTTATCTCGTTTTTCTCTTGCTTTATTTATACTCTGGTTACAGGGGGTACTAACAACCCCGAGCGCTAGCTACAGACTCGGATCACGATCGAGTCATGGCCGTTGCCATCCCAACGTCCCTCTCCCGTGATCCTACAAACGCGCCACGGACCCCTGCTGCCGCGCCATCCCACGACGGGGTTCGGTGGTGATCCTAAACTCTAGGAAAGCAAAGACTTGCGCCCCACGCTGGTGAACAGGCTCACAGATCGTGAGTTTATTCTACCGAACTTAAAAACTAGCCTAAAACAGCGCAGGGTTTACCTGACAATATTTGCCAACTGGGCAACAAGTGTCTGCTAGCAAGTTGCATGTGCGTTCAAAAACGATACTCCATTATTCAGCACGAGCCTCCAATGTTGACTAGTTTGTTAAATTCTGTTGATGACAGGCAAACAAAGATAGCTCGTTGACGGCGGACTATGGCCAAAGCACAAGCTGGGGCGACGACGACCCATCGGTGTTTGCGGTGACCAGAGTTTCGGGGCTCCAAGGGGAGTACCAAATCTGCAACGGCTATGGGATGGCAAAGGCTACATCAATTCTCAGGGTAAACACATTCAACATCACTGCGCCCAGTCCTCCACTTGCTGACCCCCATTTTTTAATTCAGAACTACATATAGGGAGCAACACTAGTAGATTATGCTTATCAGGTACTGTGTGGTGTGGAGATCACTCAATGTCCTCAGGGCTTTCCCTCCTAAATTTATTTTCTTGTGTATTAGGAGTATATCTTTGTCCACTTGCACAAGGAAACGAAGAAATAGTAGTGCCGATCATTGTGCCGCGAATAATTCATATTGCAAAAGATACACTAAGTCTTTGCTCATCGCAATATAGTAATATTATCTAACTGATTGTGTGTTATTCTTATTATTATCATTATCATTGTCATCATCATCACCATTATTATTATTATTATTATTATTATTATTATTATTATTATTATTACTACCATTATTACTATTACTATTATTATTACTACTATAGTGAGCATGCAGTGTGTTTTTCTTGTCTTGACAAGGTAGATACTTGCAGTTCGCAGGGTTTATAGCATAGCTAGAAATAGGTACTATTGTTCTCCCTCTGGAAGTTAGGAATATGTATCATTCTTGGCACCTCAATTTTGTGAATGTTGCATGTTTGGCAGAACCACTGGAGCACATATATAGTGGAAGATGACTTCAGGTTCATCTCCAAAAGCGGGCTGACCGCAGTGAGAATACCAGTGGGATGGTGGATCGCTAACGACCCCAGACCTCCTGCACCTTGCGTTGGAGGTTCACTTAAAACCTTGGACAAGACATTCAAATGGGCAGAGTAAGCAACCTTCAAAAACTTGCAATTTATTTTTGCTAATGTATGGAATCAACGATCGGCTCAAGTGTTGGAATATTCAGGCAGAACACTGACCTTGGCATCATCTTGAGCAAACTAAAGCTTTTGTCATCTAATTAAGTTTTGGCCTGGGGTTTATCCTCCTTTTTATTTTAATTATTATTTTGAAACATTCGGCTTTATAAACGCTCAATTTGCCTGTATGAACAGGAAGTACAATCTGGGCGTCATCATTGACCTACACGCAGCACCTCGATCGCAAAATCCCTTTGAGCACAGCTCCTCCAAGGACGGCTCGCAGGACTGGGGCACCACCGATACTAACAACGCACAGACCGTGCAAGTGATAGATTTTCTTGCATCTAGGTATGCCAAAAGCCCAAGCCTCCTCGCGGTTGAGCTAATGAACGAGCCGTTGGCGCCCGGCATATCCCTGGAGAGCCTGAAAACATATTATCGTGACGGGTACAACGCTGTCAGGAAGCACTCATCAAAGGCCTATGTGATCATGTCCAACCGGCTGTCATCCCCGGACTCAACGGAGCTCCTTGAGCTCGCCAGCGGGTTATCCGGATCCGTCATCGACGTGCATTACTATGCGTTGTTCAACAACATGTTCGATACTTTCACCGTGCAACAAAATATTGATTTCATCAAGACCAACTACTCAAGCGCTCTCAACACTGTCACGAGGCAAAATGGCCCCCTCACCTTCGTAGGTATGTGTAACTAATCACTTTTGATTTTGGAACATGGTTTTTTTATCCCCATTCCTGCAGGACTTTAGTAAAAATATCTCATGTGACATGGATGACATGTTTTCCGCAGGAGAATGGGTGGCTGAGTGGAAGGTGCCCAATGCAACCAAGCAAGAGTTCGAGATGTTTGCAAATGCACAAATGGATGTGTATGGGAAGGCAACGTTTGGATGGGCCTATTGGACTCTCAAGAATGTGAACAACCACTGGAGTATGGAGTGGATGATCAACAATGGATACATCTCCTTGAAAAGCTAGGATATGTTCTATGTGTCATTACTCATAAATCTTGAAATAAATTTGTAACGAATGATGAAATAAATTTTGAGAACAATGAACACATCTAGAAAAAAATGATTTGAGTCAAATAAACTAGTCGTATTCGGCCATTTGCAATACATGTCTCCTATTGTTGAAATATATAACCAATTTTTCTCCATAAGCTTAGGCTTGGGTGAACTAATTGGTGCATGTAATTCAGTATGTGTTCAGAGTCTTAAGATAATTCCAACATTATACTTAACAATCTTTAGTTGCAAGTCATAAAAGTTGTGTGAACTAGGTAATCTCGATCTTGGAAAAACACATATCTGTTAGCACTCACAATTATCTCGTCTTGATCCCTCCCTCTTTTTTGTCACTCGAAGAAGAACATATGAAGAACTCTGAGTTTTTCGGCAGCACACTTAATGCTCTATTTTTCTCTTTATTTTCTTTTAGTTCTAATCACTTCTTTGTCTGGTAAGACATTTACAACAACTTATAGGTCATCGCCCGGAAGATAAAAGAGAGGACACATTCACTTACAGTAGGCCTGAAACACAATGTGGTTGTGATGTCCGTATGAAGATTAGCCTTAGAGATGGATTTTATGATGTGTATGAATTTGAGGCCTCACATAACCATAATCTTGCTAATGGAATCATGGTCCAATACTTGAGATCCCAGAGAAAAGTGACAGAAGTACAGATAGCAAATGCAGAGGTCGCAAAGTGAGTTGGCATTTCAAATAAAGCAACAATCGATTTGATGGCCAAAGAAGCAGGTGGAAGTGAAAACCTTGGCTTTACACCTCAAGATATGAAAAACCATTTGTACTCAAAGAGAAAAATAAAAGCGATGGTAGGTGACACGGGGGAAGTATTAGAATGCATGTAGAAAAAGGTGTCGGAAGATGTGAACTTCTTCTATTAAATTCAAGTGGATGAGGATGAGTTGATAACTAATATTTTTTGGACGGACTCCAAAATGGTTTCAGACTATGCAATATTCGGTGATGTTATATGCTTTGACACCACATACAAAAAACTTCAAAGAAAGGAACTTTAAAGAAGAAGGAGACAAATGGTACTGTACAACTACAGTCCCATGACTGATCAACGGTAATAATACTTTGTTACTTGTTTCAAACCTCACTTGTACTAACTTTTATCTATCATCTCCTACAGGGTCCTATGGAATTTTTGACGAACCAAATGGCTGCATATCAATTGCACTACAATGCTATGCTAAGGGATTCAATGCAACCATCAATTAGTAATGTAATCCCTATGTTACCACAGACCCAACAACTGTTGGATGGGTTCCAACCATACAATACAACAATGGTAGAGTAGTCTACACTTTCAAGTTTTCCTAATTTTTAAACATCAGTGCAGCTAAACTTTGCTTTGTCCACAGAGTCATCTGACAAATAATATGTACACCTCGCTGCAAGGGACCATTGGGGCCTCTAACTATGGTTCGATGGTAGGAGATAATCAGGACTTCCTCCATCAATCGAATCCAACATCTATCCTAAATGCTTCAATGTTGCAATCAAGTGGTCATACCATCCCAATGCCACCGCACACCCAAGAACCACGCAATACTCAAGTGGTATAATCAGTCCACACTTCCATTTCAAGTATTCTAACTTTTATATCCTAAATGAAATTGAACTTTTCTTATTTTCTACACATGGTCATCCAACAAATCACATGCATACATATTTAGAACGGCAACATTCCCTGTTGAATCCGTCAGTGCAAGGGGCCATTGGGACGTCTGACACTAGTTTGATGAGAGGACAAAATCAATTCTTTCTCAATCAACCGAAGCCAACCTAATTAATTTTGTTCTTGCGAGTTTTATCTCATGTGTGTTAGAGTTCCAAGTTGCAACTGATTTTTATTTGAACTTGTACGTACTGTTAACTGAATGCTACTCAATCTCCCTAGTCAAATATAGTGCTTCACTGGATTATCTACGGTACCAATAAAAAACAAAAGGAAATTTACATGTGTCCTATGTAGGTGATGCTGAAGATTGCAGTCCCTCTTCCCCTCCAAGCATCTATGTCCCCCCTTTTTCCTTTCCAAGGGCGTACCAATTTCTGTGCTCGTGGACGTCCTTCCTCTTTCTCCCTCGACTCCTCCTCCAAACTCCTCCACAAGACCGAGGTGCCGCCCTCTTGTGTTGCCGTCCCGCAGGCGCCCGTCAGTCTCCACGCCTCTGAGCGGCGAGTAGGGTCCGGCTAACGCCTATTGAGGCGCATGTTCTAGCCAAGCTGCCCCAAGCTCCGCGCCTTTGAGCAGCGACGCGGGTCCGGACGGTTCCGGCAAGCGCCCGCCAAGCTCCGCGCGTTTGAGCAACGACGCAGGTCCGGACGATTCCGGCAAGTGCCCGCCAAGGTCCGCACCTTTGAGCAGCGATGCAGGTCCGGCTGATTCAGGCAAGCGCATGCGCACGCTGGCGGCGGCCAGCCGAGCCGTGGCGGGATGATGTATGGTCTTGGTGGGAACGGACGACCGGAGGAGAACGGGGACACGAACGCGCTAGCTCATTTAGGTGGACGCCGGACGGAGGTACGACGAGATCCAGACGGCTGGAGGGCTCCGGTGGCTGGAGGTTGGAGTAGCACGAGCTTCAGCTTGAAGTTCACTACACACAGAAAAGGACTAGAACTCGTTATTATGCTGTGTATTTTTATTTTATTTTTTCACTCAAAATCAAGAGCGGAGGAGGGGAGGAGTGCGTGGAAACACAGCCGTATGATGGATGTGGCGTAGGCTGCTGCGTCCGGTACGGACGTGCTAGAGCATCGTAGAATATAGCATACTAAATTTTGGTGATATTGTTGTATTCCATCTTCGTTTCATTTCCATAGTGGTCAAAATGCGCAAGTTAGCGCTTTCCTTGCACCTTGTTTGCTGCCTAAGATTTGTTCTTGAGAACTCATTTAATTTAAATGATGCTTTATTAGGGTTGGCCTATTTTTCTCTCAAGTGGTAGTCAGACGTACGTTATATATGTAGGCAAACGTGTTTGTCAGTGAACATACAATTTGTATTCTTTGACTGAATCGGCAGTCATGTACTCCGTACAATACAAGTAACAAAGAATAGAAAAGCAACAGAACAAAGGGCGTCCATCGTCGGTTCATGAATAAGCAACTACTACTGTAAACTAGCTGATTGCCCGTTGCCACGAGATAACAAAAATAAAAAATATGTTAATCAGTAAATTGTTAGAATTATGGAAATACATATCCAAATAGAATTGCAACTTGTTCGAATTCATATAACGACAAACATTCATTCTCTCTCCCACCTTGTGTTCCTGCTCTGTATTCGCCATGCCTCCCCTTAGTCGTCTTCCCCTCTTACAATTATAAGTGTATCATTCCATCTACTCTTTCTCTAGCATTATCGTCGTTTGAAAAGTATGTCATCTCTTGTTATGATTGTTTTGGGTAACTATTTTAACTTGTATCCTCTATTAAAAAAAGATAACTCAAAGAAAGTATCTGGTACTTAGAAAAGCATGCTCAATTTTGCATGGGAATTGTTGGATCCAAATAAAGAATGTAATTTCATTTCGGTTGTTGATGAGTGTAATATTAAAATGGACTCCCATATGTGATCACTTATGGGGATGACTCAAGAATTTTTCACTCATGTAGTAAAGATGGCTAACCGACAATAAAAGAAGTGCACAAACTGCCAATGATTTCTTTGACATAGTTAAAAAACACATACAATGTTGTCCTCTAAAGTATGCACCTTATATCTAAACACGTGTATATACATACATGTCAAATGAAACGAAAAGTTAGACTTCCTCAACACAATTATACATACAGAGTTGTGATGGATTATGTTATATATAATACTCATGCTTCATTCAAAAAATTCCTTTGTTCCTTGCTCCGACTATGAGGACATCACCTGAACGTAAATTTTCTTACCATTCTTCAGTTTCCTTGCAAAATTCAGACCGTAGCCTGGTCACTCATGAAACAAAACTGTTTGGACATAATATAGTTGATCCAAGTGCTACAGTTGATAATATGCTATCTGTTTCTGTCTTAAACTCAAGAAGATAAGCTGGTAAGATGCCCTATAAACGAATAAAATGACATAATAGGTGGCCCTCAAAACTCAAACAGATTATTCAGAGATTTTTCTTCTTCCTCCACGGCGCAACACGAAAAGAAACACACTTTGCATTCTTCACATAAAGACAATGTAGAAATTAGCTAGTTAAGTAAGTGGACTCTTGAAGACTATCCTCATAAGAATTTTTTTGAAAAACAATTCTGGATAAATTGCAACAGATGCCACAAATTAGGATAATTTTTAATGAGGGCTTAGTGACACTCTTATCCTCGATGTAGATATGTTTGTTGTGATTCTTGACTCTAACTAATAAATTCAAATTCTTATTCAATATAGATTATTGTGATAATCTCCTGCAAAACCGTGATGATCAAATCACAATTATCTCCAACACTATGAGTGCGTAAAGATACAAATATACTGATGAACTATACTAAGGAGTCATGATGCTCAAATATAAAATAGGCACATATGAACTACTATTGAAAAAACAATAGTAGCATGTATTGCTTACCTGGCGATGAAGTATCACCGTTATAAACATGTGACACCATTCAGCTCTGTTTGCTGGTACAAAAATTTCCAACAGACTTGGTAACTTTATCATTTCAAGGATTGTTGGTAAGCTTTCAAGGATGAGAATGTCTACTTCACAGCTGTTTTGTGCAAAAATAACTATTATGGATTCACAGAAGATTAGGTAGTGCTCTCATTTAACAATCCATAGCTTTCTTGGCGCCTTCCATAACAACAAAATAAAGTACAAATCTGATGACACTGAATATAACCAATATATAACTTACAACTGAGTAACCTCATAGTGGATGCCATCGAAGTGCCATCGTTTTCGTTATATAAACAACAATATTATCGCATCAGTACATTTACCACGTAGAAGAAGACCCATCCGATCCTTGAAATTATATATGTATGCAATCTGCAATGTAAATAGTACATTCATAACCCAATTCAATTCTAGAATAAGATAGTTTGCAAAATCTATATCTATCTATTAGATGTCAAGTTTGTGAGTTTTTGTAGTTAAATCTCCAATTTATCAGGGGTTCCAAATTCATAGACGAGTTTCTAGTGGGATCCATCTGATTGGGATCTGATAAAACTGTATGGTGCAAAGGGCGTATTGACCCAAGGTTGCAGCAAGAGGAACGCAAGGTTCATTGTGTCCGAGAGAATCACCTGTGGTGCCATCCTGAAGAAAACCACATGGTGCGTAACATCACCGACGACGTTGTCGTGTGGTCCATCGATAGGAGAAGAACTCCCGGTACAAGATAGACATGGTGTCGCCTCGCTAATCATGTGGGCGTGGACTAAGGTTGTTGATGCCCGTCTCTGCATACAGGACGCCGTCAAGCACGACCAGTGCCTGCTCTCTTGTCCCCTTGTTAGCGTCCAAAGGAGCTCCACTATCTTCAGATTCCTAGCAAGAACACAACAGGGTACTTAGTGGAGGTGCACATCATTACAAACTACCCACATATAGGAAGGAAAGATTCAGAGCTAAGAGTGGAACATCCTTTTTTGATTAGCTGGAGGCACATAACGTCCCGTTTGAGATGAGTGATGGTCTAGGAGCACACTACACACATTGATCAATGAATCAGAATTGCACACAGATAATAGATAGAAATAAAAAAGCTGACCAATATCACACATGCAGAGATGGATCCAATCGGGCAGCATCACACAGAGGGAGACTGAGCAGTGTCTGGCTTTAGAGAGAGGAGAAGGAAAACGGTGGAGGCTATATTTATGTGAGTTCAGAATAAATTAAGGTGTTGTGACATTACCTGTTTAGTATGACCATTGTTACATGCGTTCACCATGACTCAGTGGTCAACACGCGAGATGGCAACCCGTCGATTGCCCTCATCTTCACATCTATTTACAGCCAATCAAGATGGTGGGTACAGGTTAGTGGCAGCAACCGAACTGATGGTCAGATCACAATAGCTAGCAAAATGACCTGTTTCCTTGGTGGGATCGTAGAGGTCACTCAGCCAAAAACATGTGAAGCAAGAAAGATAAAATTCAGATCGGCGACCAAAGTATCTTCAGTTCCTAGCTTTAGGACTTTAATCAACACATCATTTTGTGAGCTCTTCAACCTAGCACTGTGAACCTAAATGACAATAATAAAGTTAAGTCGATACTTTGATGCTAGATTGAAGAAGGCTTTACAAAAGCTCCTGACAGAAAAATGTGATATAAAGAATATGTCATTGGTAGTGGATCAATGTATTTGTATACACTTTTCAATGTCCCTTGCAACTCCTCACACATATAGAACATGTGGTGCCCGGTGCTGCATGAATGGAAATTAGTGCAAAATGCATGAACTTCATAATGATATAGGAAAATGAGTATAAAGACCACCTTGTTGATCATGGCGCTGCTGAAGACCTGGAGCTGGCGCTTGAGAACGCCTTGTTCATGTCACCTGATGTATGAAGAAGTGGAGGTTATAGAGGCGCCGTGCAGCACGAACGCATTAGTGTCGTCGACATCGGTGGCGTCGTCCAGGAAATCGTGGCTACGGTTCCAGGTCGTGGATGAGGCTTTCGGTTGAGTGGATTGAGGGCGTGCGACGGTTTCTGAAACACTTATTCGCCCTACAGCTTGCTGTGGAAGCCTTGGCATGCAGGTGGCGCCAGATCTTTGTGCCCGGAGAGCCCGTGTGATGGGAGGGGGCGGGCACTGCCACAGGCGTTGAGCCCATGCATCACTTCGTCATAGATTGTTGGGGTGCCACCGCACAAGAACGGCGATCTACAAGAGAAAAGGGAAAGAACTTGAGCTCCTGTGGACGGATAAGGAGGCAGCTATAGGCGCGGCCGGCGAAGACGAGGGAGCTCCCCGTCGACCAGGAAGACGGCAGCGGTGAGCTCGCCGTCGACCAGGAAGACGGCGACAACGTTCAACTCCAGTTCGACCAGGAAGGCAGGAAGACAGCCACGGGTCGGAGGATGTGGGTGGGAGTCGTGGGTGGTGGTTGACTGCGTGCCTGGATGGTGATTTCCCAATTTTCATTGCTGTTATTTTTCTCTTCGTAGTGGATTTTTCAATGTGCGAGAGGGAGGAAGGGACGGGTGAGTCGTGTGGGTGGAAAGGATCGTAGGTGGGCAAGAGGTGGGGAGGTAGAGGTTTTGTTTTTTGCCTTGTGAACCGGATTTTATGTATTTAATCGATTGGTTTAAGGAGGGATGAAAAAAATTGGTGTCAGTGCTAGCGGTGGAGGGATGTGTCGTGGTCGAACTATCATGACAGATGGCAGATCCCCCTTTAATAGTAGAGATCCAATGATTTCTAGTGTACACAGGTCCCTTTATCGCGCACGGGAAGAGAGATTTGATCTGTCCTTGTCTTGGGATAGTAGATCTTTTCGAAGCTCGGCTAAAACATGGAGCATCAACAATCGTTTCAGCACTTGCTCTCCTCCAGCCGGCACATTCACCTTCACCTACGAGGAGGATGACGAAGACGACGAGGGTGCAGACTGGGACCCGGACTAGGAGGACGACGCGGATAGCATGGACGACGTGGACGTGTACTGCGCTAACGGCGCAAGCGAAGCCAAGCATGATACGCAACGTGAAGCTGGCCTGCCGTGAGGGCGGCGGCGTTGGCTTATTCAGCCGCAGCTGCGGCCGCGACCTCGTCACATGCGGTAGCCGGGAAGGCCATGAGGTGCTGAGGAGCCACGAAGTATGAGTGGTCCTGGAGCATCATGCCGTGCAGGATGCCGATGACATCTCCGGCGAGGTTGAAGAGCGGTGCCCCGGATGCGCCGTTCGTGCTCCCGACCTGAGCCTCCAGGAGGCTCATCTTGTAGCCGGCCACGTTGGCACTGAAGTCGGCTGCGACTCTGACCTCGCACTGGGTGCCCACATAAAAGAGGTGGATGAGGTCACTCGGCCATGCGAGCATCATGCACGGGTGGCACGACTGGAGCACGTCGCTGAAGTGCAAGTGGGGTGCGCCGCTGAGCACAACACGGTCTGCCTCTCCCTGCGTATCCCTGCCTGCCGCCCTACCGCCACGGTCTGCGTCCTCAGGGCGACGTCGCTGATATAGGCGGTGAGCGTCATGCAGTCCATGGCACAATCGATGTAACAAGCCCACACCTTGAAGGAGACCCTGGGTCCTCGCCGGCCCCTGGCGAGCCAGTTGAGCTTTGAATGCGGGTAGTGGAGCTCGATCTCGTACAACCGGTTGACGGTCTCCGCGTCTATGGGTTGCCAGTCTCCCTGGTAGACATGTTCAATAATGTGAGCAACAGGGAATACCAGTATCTTTACCCTGCCGCCTGATACGTCTCAAACGTATCTATAATTTTTTATGGTTTCATGCTGTTATCTTGTCAACTTTGGATGTTTTATATACCTTTTAGATCTTTTTTGGGACTAACTTATTAATTCAGTGCCAAGTGCCAGTTCCTATTTTTTTGACTCTTTTCAGATCTGATTTTGGAACGGAGTCCAAACGGAATAAAATCCCCGAAATAAATTTTTCGAGAACAGAAGAAGATCGGGGAACTTTATCGAGGGCCAAGGCAGGAGAGCCACAGGGGGCCCACAAGCCCTGTAGCCGCCACCAGGGGGCCGGCGGCTACCAGGCTTGTGGCCCCCCTGGAGCTCCCCTGCCCTAGCTCTTTCGCCTATATATTCCCTAAAATCCCAGAAGAAATCAAAGCATCCACGAAAATACTTTTCCGCCGTTGCAAGCTTCCATTTTCGCGAGATCTCATCTGGAGACCCTTCCCGGTGCCCTGCCGGAGGGGACTTTGGAGTTGGAGGGCTTCTACAACACCATCGCCTCTCCAATGACTCGTGAGTAGTCCACTTCAGACCTACGGGTCCGTAGTTAGTAGCTAGATGGCTTCTTCTCTCTCTTGGATCTTCAATACAAAGTTCTCCATGATCTTCATGGAGATTTATCCGATGTAATCCTCTTTGGGAGTGTGTTTGTCGAGATCCGATGAATTGTGGATTTCTGATCAGATTATCTATGAATTATATTTGAGTCTTTGTTGATTTCTTATATGCATGATTTGATATCCTTGTATGTCTCTCCGAGTCTTGCCATGGGAGAAGTGCTTGGTTTTGGGTTCATACCGTGTGGTGACCTTTCCCAGTGACAGAAGGGGTAGCAAGGCACGCATCATGTTGTTGCCATCAAGGGTAACAAGATGGGCTTTTATCATAGATATCAGATTGTCCATCTACATCATGTCATCTTGCTTAAGGCGTTACTCTGTTCTTATGAACTTAATACACTGGATGCATGCTGGATAGCGGTCGACGTGTGGAGTAATAGTAGTAGATGCGGAAAGTATCGGTCTACTTGTTTTGGAGGTGATGCCTATAGATATAATCATTGCCATATATAACGTCACGACTTTGCGCGGTTCTATCAATTGCTCGACAGTAATTCGTTTACCCACCGTCTACTTGCTTTCATGAGAGAAGCCACTAGTGAACACTATGGGCCCCGGGTCTATTCACAACTATCGTCTCCACTTTCGCTTTTACTTTGCTTTGTTTACTTTTTGCTTTCAGTTCTCACTTTGCAAACAATCTATAAGGGATTGACAACCCCTTCATAGCGTTGGGTGCAAGCTCTTTGTGTTTGTGCAGGTACTTGTGACTTGACGCGATCCTCCCACTGGATCGACACCTTGGTTCTCAAAACTGAGGGAAATACTTACCGCCGCTGTGCTACATCACCCTTTCCACTTCGAGGGAACACCAATGCAAGGCTCCAAGGCCACGGGGGAATCCTTTGCATATTTGCCAAGGAAGTCCCTAAAGGCGTAGCCGTAGCATAAGGATTCCTGGCGCCGTTGCCGAGGAGTATCAAGACAAGAATAGTCTCCCGTCAACACGCCTATTTCTGTTGTTGTTGGAAGGTCTTTTGTTGCAGTAGCAGAAGTATTTCTGGCGCCGTTGCCGGGGAAGGAGAGATCAAGTCAATATCTATCCAAGTAGGTGTCACAAACTCATCTCTTGCATTTACCTTTTTTGCGAGTTGCCTCTCGTTTTCCTCTCCCCCACTTCACATTTGCCGTTTTCATTTGCCTTTCTCCCTAGCCGTTTTATTTTGCCTTTTTTCCTTTCTCATTTGCCTTTTTCGTTTGGTTTTTTCGTTCGCCCTTTTCTCTCGCTTGCTTTCTGTTCGCTTGTGTGCCATGTGCCTTCAATATGCTTGCATCTTTCCTATATGAAAATCTAGTGATATGGATCCTCATCCACTTGCTAATCTCTTTAAGAGATCCAATTATGTTGATCCAATTGCTAGTAAGTTGAGTGCACTTGACTTTTTCTATGGAGTTTTGCTTGAGATGCGTGAATCTGAAAATCGTGATGAATAAATTCATAAAGTGATTCGCGAGGGCTCCTTGAATGAAAAGCATGATTGCAATGGTTTCACTATAAATTCTATTAGTGACAATCATGCTAAAAATATGCAAAACCCTAAGCTTGGGGATGCTAGTTTTGCTTTGACCACTACTTATTGCAATAATCATTATTGGGTGATGATCTTGTTGGAATTATGCCCTAGAGGCAATAATAAATGTATAGTTATTATTATAATTCCTGTATCAAGATAATAGTTTATTATCCATGCTATAATTGTATTGAATGAAGACTCATTTACATGTGTGGATACATAGACAAAACACCGTCCCTAGCATGCCTCTAGTTGGCTAGCCAGTTGATCGATGATAGTCAGTGTCTTCTGATTATGAACAAGGTGTTGTTGCTTGATAACTGGATCACGTCATTAGGAGAATCACGTGATGGACTAGACCCAAACTGATAGACATAGCATGTTGATCGTGTCATTTTGTTGCTACTGTTTTCTGCGTGTCAAGTATTTATTCCTATGACCATGAGATCATATAACTCACTGACACCGGAGGAATGCTTTGTGTGTATCAAACGTCGCAACGTAACTGGGTGACTATAAAGATGCTCTACAGGTATCTCCGAAGGTGTTGGTTGAGTTAGGATGGATCAAGACTGGGATTTGTCACTCCGTGTGACGGAGAGGTATCTCGGGGCCCACTCGGTAATACAACATCACACACAAGCCTTGCAAGCAATGTGACTTAGTGTAAGTTACGGGATCTTGTATTACGGAACGAGTAAAGAGACTTGCCGGTAAACGAGATTGAAATAGGTATACGGATACTGACGATCGAATCTCGGGCAAGTAACATACCGAAGGACAAAGGGAATGACATACGGGATTATACGAATCCTTGGCACTGAGGTTCAAACGATAAGATCTTCGTAGAATATGTAGGATCCAATATGGGCATCCAGGTCCCGCTATTGGATATTGACCGAGGAGTCTCTCGGGTCATGTCTACATAGTTCTCGAACCCGCAGGGTCTGCACACTTAAGGTTCGACGTTGTTTTATGCGTATTTGAGTTATATGGTTGGTTACCGAATGTTGTTCGGAGTCCCGGATGAGATCACGGACGTCACGAGGGTTTCCGGAATAGTCCGGAAACGAAGATTGATATATAGGATGACCTCATTTGATTACCGGAAGGTTTTCGGAGTTACCGGGAATGTACCGGGAATGACGAATGGGTTCCGGGAGTTCACCGGAGGGGGGCAACCCACTCCGGGGAAGCCCATAGGCATTTGGGGGGGTCACACCAGCCCTTAGTGGGCTGGTGGGACAGCCCACCAATCCCCTATGCGCCAAGAGAGAAAAAAACAAAGGAAAGAAAAAAAAGGGAAGAAGTGGGAAGGGGGAAGGACTCCCTCCCACCAAACCAAGTAGGACTCGGTTTGGGGGGGGGAGAGTCCTCCCCCCTGGCTCGGCCGACCCCTTGGGGTTCCCTTGGACCCCAAGGCAAGGTCCCCCTCCCTCCTCCTATATATATGGGGCTTTTAGGGCAGATTGAGACGACTTTCTCACGGCTGCCCGACCACATACCTCCATAGTTTTTCCTCTAGATCGTGTTTCTGCGGAGCTCGGGCGGAGCCCTGCTGAGATAAGATCATCACCAACCTCCGGAGCGCCGTCACGCTGGAGGAGAACTCTTCTACCTCTCCGTCTCTCTTGCTGGATCAAGAAGGCCGAGATCATCGTCGAGCTGTACGTGTGCTGAACGCGGAGGTGCCGTCCGTTCGGTACTAGATCGTGGGACTGATCGCGGGATTGTTCGCGGGGCGGATCGAGGGACGTGAGGACGTTCCACTACATCAACCGCGTTCTCTAACGCTTCTGCTGTGCGATCTACAAGGGTACGTAGATCACTCATCCCCTCTCGTAGATGGACATCACCATGATAGGTCTTCGTGCGCGTAGGAAAATTTTTGTTTCCCATGCGACGTTCCCCAACAGTGGCATCATGAGGTAGGTTCATGCGTAGATGTCTTCTCGAGTAGAACACAAAAGGTTTTGTGGGCGGTGATGTGCGTTTTGCTGCCCTCCTTAGTCTTTTCTTGATTCCGCGGTATTGTTGGATTGAAGCGGCTTGGACCGACATTACTCGTACGCTTACGAGAGACTGGTTTCACCGTTACGAGTAACCCCCTTTGCTCAAAGATGACTGGCAAGTGACGGTTTCTCCAACTTTAGTTGAATCGGATTTGACCGAGGAGGTCCTTGGATGAGGTTAAATAGCAACTCATATATCTCCGTTGTGGTGTTTGCGTAAGTAAGATGCGATCCTACTAGATACCCTTGGTCACCACGTAAAACATGCAACAACAAAATTAGAGGACGTCTAACTTGTTTTTGCAGGGTATGATTGTGATATGGTATGGCCAACGATGTGATGTGATATATTGGATGTATGAGATGATCATGTTGTAATAGAAATATCGACTTGCACGTCGATGGTACGGCAACCGGCAGGAGCCATAGGGTTGTCTTTATACTAACATATGTGCTTGCAGATGCGTTCACTATTTTGCTAGGATGTAGCTTTAGTAGTAATAGCATAAGTAGCACGACAACCCCGATGGCAACACGTTGATGGATGATCATGGTGTGGCGCCGGTGACAAGAAGATCGTGCCGGTGCTTTGGCGATGGAGATCAAGAAGCACGAGATGATGGCCATATCATGTCACTTATGAATTGCATGTGATGTTAATCCTTTTATGCACCTTATTTTGCTTAGAACGACGGTAGCATTATGAGGTGATCTCTCACTAAAATTTCAAGACGAAATTGTGTTCTCCCCGACTGTGCACCGTTGCTACAGTTCGTCGTTTCGAGACACCACGTGATGATCGGGTGTGATAGACTCAACGTTCACATACAACGGGTGCAAAACAGTTGCGCACGCGGAACACTCGGGTTAAGCTTGACGAGCCTAGCATGTGAAGACATGGCCTCGGAACACATGAGACCGAAAGGTCGATCATGAATCATATAGTTGATATGATTAGCATAGGGATGCTTACCACTGAAACTACTCTCGACTCACGTGATGATCGGACTTGGGATAGTGTAAGTGGATCATGAACCACTCAAATGACTAGAGAGATGTACTTTTTGAGTGGGAGTTTGGCATATAATTTGATTAAGTTGAACTCTAATTATCTTGAACATAGTCTAAGTCCACTTTGTATGTATTTGTGTTGTAGATCATGGCTCACGCAAGTGTCATCCTGAATTTTAATACGTTCCTAGAGAAAGCTAAGTTGAAAGATGATGGAAGCAACTTTGTAGACTGGGCTCGTAATCTTAAGCTAATCTTACAAGCTGGAAAGAAGGATTATGTCCTTAATGCTGCGCTAGGAGATGAACCACCCGCTACGGCTGATCAGGATGTTAAGAACGCTTGGTTAGCACGTAAGGAGGACTACTCAATAGTTCAATGTCAGTCTTGTATGGCTTGGAACCGGGACTTCAACGTCGCTTTGAGCGTCATGGAGCATTTGAGATGTTCCAGGAGTTGAAGTTTATCTTTCAGAAGAACGCCCGGATCGAGAGGTATGAGACCTCCGATAAATTCTATGCTTGCAAGATGGAGGAAAGCTCATCTGTCAGTGAACATGTGCTCAAAATGTCTGGGTACTCAAACCGTCTAGCTGAACTGGGGATTGAACTCCCGCAAGAAGCTATCACTGACAGAATCCTTCAATCACTGCCGCCAAGCTATAAAGGCTTTGTGTTGAACTACAACATGCAAGGGATGAACAAGTCTCCCGGTGAGTTGTTTGCGATGCTGAAAGTCGCAGAGTCTGAACTCCGTAAAGAGCATCAAGTGTTGATGGTGAGCAAGACCACTAGTTTCAAGAGAAATGGCAAAGTCAAGAAGGGCAATTCGAAGAAGAGCGGCAAGCCTGTTGCCAATCCGCCGAAGAAACCCAAGGCTGGACCTAAGCCTGAAACAGAGTGCTTCTATTGCAAGGGTATGGGTCACTGGAAGCGCAATTGCCCCAAGTATCTGGCAGATAAGAAGGCGGGTAAAGAAAAATCAGGTATATTTGATATACATGTTATTGATGTGTACTTAACCGGCTCTCGTAGTAGTGCCTGGGTATTTGATACCGGTTCTGTTGCTCACATTTGCAACTCGAAGCAGGAACTGCGGAATAGACGAAGGCTGGCGAAAGACGAAGTGACGATGCGCGTAGGAAACGGTTCCAAGGTTGATGCAATCGCCGTCGGCACCGTATCACTTCAACTACCATCGGGATTAGTGATGAACTTAAATCATTGTTATTTAGTGCCTGCGTTGAGCATGAACATTATATCTGGATCTTGTTTATTGCGAGACGGTTACTCTTTTAAGTCTGAGAATAATGGTTGTTCTATTTCTATGAGTAATATCTTTTATGGTCATGCACCGAATGTGAGAGGATTGTTCATATTGAATCTCGATAGCACTACACATATACATAACATTGAGACCAAAAGAGTTAGAGTAAACAATGATAGCGCCATGTTTTTGTGGCACTGCCGCTTAGGTCATATTGGTGTAAAGCGCATGAAGAAACTCCATGCTGATGGACTTTTGGAGTCACTTGACTTTGATTCACTTGACACGTGCGAACCATGCCTCATGGGCAAGATGACTAAAATTCCGTTCTCCGGAACAATGGAGCGTGCAAGTGACTTGTTGGAAATCATACATACCGATGTGTGTGGTCCGATGAGCGTGGAGGCACGCGGCGGATATCGTTATTTTCTCACCTTCACTGATGATTTAAGTAGATATGGTTATATCTACTTGATGAAGCACAAGTCTGAAACATTTGAAAAGTTCAAGCAATTTCAGAGTGAAGTAGAAAATCATCGTAACAAGAAGATCAAGTTCCTACGGTCTGATCGTGGGGGTGAATATCTGAGTTTCGAGTTTGGTGCTCATTTAAGACAATGTGGAATTGTTTCGCAGTTAACACCGCCTGGAACACCACAGCATAATGGTGTGTCCGAACGTCGTAATTGTACTTTGTTAGAGATGGTGCGATCTATGATGTCTCTTACTGATTTGCCGTTGTCATTTTGGGGTTATGCATTAGAAACAGCTGCATTCACTTTGAATAGGGCACCATCAAAATCCGTTGAGACGACGCCATACGAACTGTGGTATGGCAAAAGACCAAAGTTGTCGTTTCTTAAAGTTTGGGGATGTGATGCTTATGTCAAAAAGCTTCAGCCTGAAAAGCTGGAACCCAAAGCGGAAAAATGCGTCTTCATAGGTTACCCAAAGGAGACAGTTGGGTACACCTTCTATCTCAAATCCGAGGGCAAAGTGTTTGTTGCTAAAAACGGAACTTTTCTCGAGAAGGAGTTTCTCTCGAGAGAATTGAGTGGGAGGAAGATAGAACTTGACAAGGTTGTCGAACCTCTCATCCCTCTGGATGGTGGCGCAGGGCAAGGGGAAACCTCTGTCGTTGCGACGCCGGTTGAGGAGGAAGTTAATGATGATGATCATGAAACTCCAGTTCAAGTTTCTGTTGAACCACGCAGGTCGACGAGATCACGCGCTGCTCCAGAGTGGTACGGTAATCCCGTCTTATCAATCATGTTGTTAGACAACAATGAACCTGCAAATTATGAAGAAGCAATGGTGGGCCCCGATTCGAACAAATGGCTAGAAGCCATGAAATCCGAGATAGGATCCATGTATGAGAACAAAGTGTGGACTTTGGAGATACTGCCTGAGGGCCGCAAGGCTATTCAGAACAAATGGATCTTTAAGAAGAAGACGGACGCTGACGGTAATGTGACCGTTTATAAAGCTCGACTTGTGGCAAAGGGTTTTTCACAAGTTCCAGGAATTGACTACGATGAGACTTTCTCTCCCGTAGCGACGCTTAAGTCCGTCAGAATCATGTTAGCAATAGCTGCATTTTTCGATTATGAAATCTGGTAGATGGATGTCAAAACGGCATTCCTTAACGGTTTCCTTAAGGAAGAGTTGTATATGATGCAACCCGAAGGTTTTGTCGATCCTAAAAATGCTGACAAGGTGTGCAAGCTCCAGCGATCCATTTATGGACTGGTGCAAGCATCTCGGAGTTGGAACAAACGCTTTGATGAGGTGATCAAAGCATTTGGGTTTATACAAGTGGTTGGAGAATCTTGTATTTACAAGAAAGTGAGTGGGAGCTCTGTGGCGTTTCTAATATTATATGTGGATGACATATTACTGATTGGAAACAATGTAGAGCTTTTAGAGAGCATGAAAGGTTACTTGAATAAAAGTTTCTCTATGAAGGACCTAGGAGAAGCTGCTTACATTCTAGGCATTAAGATCTATAGGGATAGATCAAAACGCCTGATAGGACTTTCACAAAGCACATACCTTGATAAAGTTTTGAAGAGGTTCAAAATGGAACAGTACAAGAAAGGGTTCTTGCCGGTGTTACAAGGTACGAGATTGAGTAAGACTCAGTGCCCAGCAACTGATGAAGATAGAGAGCATATGCGCTCCGTCCCCTATGCTTCAGCCATAGGTTCTATCATGTATGCGATGCTGTGCACTAGACCGGATGTTAGCCTGGCCATAAGTATGGCAGGCAGGTTCCAGAGTAATCCAGGAGTGGATCACTGGACAGCGGTCAAGAATATCCTAAAGTACCTGAAAAGGACTAAGGAGATGTTTCTCGTGTATGGAGGTGACGAAGAGCTCGCCGTAAAGGGTTACGTTGATGCAAGCTTTGACACAGATCCGGACGACTCTAAGTCACAAACCGGATACGTATTTATTCTTAATGGGGGTGCAGTAAGTTGGTGCAGTTCCAAGCAAAGCGTCGTAGCAGATTCTACATGTGAAGCGGAGTACATGGCTGCCTCGGAGGCAGCTAAGGAGGGTGTCTGGATGAAGCAGTTCATGATGGATCTTGGAGTGGTGCCAAGTGCACTGGATCCAATAACCTTGTTCTGTGACAACACTGGTGCCATTGCCCTGGCAAAGGAACCAAGGTTTCACAAGAAGACCAGACACATCAAACGACGCTTCAACCTCATCCGCGACTACGTCGAGGAGGAGGACGTAAATATATGCAAAGTGCACACGGATCTGAATGTAGCAGACCCGCTGACTAAACCTCTTCCACGGCCAAAACATGATCGACACCAGAACTGTATGGGTGTTAGATTTATTACAATGTAATTCACATGGTGATGTGAGGGCTAGATTATTGACTCTAGTGCAAGTGGGAGACTGTTGGAATTATGCCCTAGAGGCAATAATAAATGTATAGTTATTATTATAATTCCTGTATCAAGATAATAGTTTATTATCCATGCTATAATTGTATTGAATGAAGACTCATTTACATGTGTGGATACATAGACAAAACACCGTCCCTAGCATGCCTCTAGTTGGCTAGCCAGTTGATCGATGATAGTCAGTGTCTTCTGATTATGAACAAGGTGTTGTTGCTTGATAACTGGATCACGTCATTAGGAGAATCACGTGATGGACTAGACCCAAACTGATAGACATAGCATGTTGATCGTGTCATTTTGTTGCTACTGTTTTCTGCGTGTCAAGTATTTATTCCTATGACCATGAGATCATATAACTCACTGACACCGGAGGAATGCTTTATGTGTATCAAACGTTGCAACGTAACTGGGTGACTATAAAGATGCTCTACAGGTATCTCCGAAGGTGTTGGTTGAGTTAGGATGGATCAAGACTGGGATTTGTCACTCCGTGTGACGGAGAGGTATCTCGAGGCCCACTCGGTAATACAACATCACACACAAGCCTTGCAAGCAATGTGACTTAGTGTAAGTTACAGGATCTTGTATTACGGAACGAGTAAAGAGACTTGCCGGTAAACGAGATTGAAATAGGTATACGGATACTGACGATCGAATCTCGGGCAAGTAACATACCGAAGGACAAAGGGAATGACATACGGGATTATACGAATCCTTGGCACTGAGGTTCAAACGATAAGATCTTCGTAGAATATGTAGGATCCAATATGGGCATCCAGGTCCCGCTATTGGATATTGACCGAGGAGTCTCTCGGGTCATGTCTACATAGTTCTCGAACCCGCAGGGTCTGCACACTTAAGGTTCGACGTTGTTTTATGCGTATTTGAGTTATATGGTTGGTTACCGAATGTTGTTTGGAGTCCCGGATGAGATCACGGACGTCACGAGGGTTTCCGGAATAGTCCGGAAACGAAGATTGATATATAGGATGACCTCATTTGATTACCGGAAGGTTTTCGGAGTTACCGGGAATGTACCGGGAATGACGAATGGGTTCCGGGAGTTCACCGGAGGGGGGCAACCCACTCCGGGGAATCCCATAGGCATTTGGGGGGGTCACACCAGCCCTTAGTGGGCTGGTGGGACAGCCCACCAATCCCCTATGCGCCAAGAGAGAAAAAATCAAAGGAAAGAAAAAAAAGGGAAGAAGTGGGAAGGGGGAAGGACTCCCTCCCACCAAACCAAGTAGGACTCGGTTTGGGGGGGGGGGGGGAGAGTCCTCCCCCCTGGCTCGGCCGACCCCTTGGGGATCCCTTGGACCCCAAGGCAAGGTCCCCCTCCCTCCTCCTATATATATGGGGCTTTTAGGGCAGATTTGAGACGACTTTCTCACGGCTGCCCGACCACATACCTCCATAGTTTTTCCTCTAGATCGTGTTTCTGCGGAGCTCGGGCGGAGCCCTGCTGAGATAAGATCATCACCAACCTCCGGAGCGCCGTCACGCTGCCGGAGAACTCTTCTACCTCTCCGTCTCTCTTGCTGGATCAAGAAGGCCGAGATCATCGTCGAGCTGTACGTGTGCTGAACGCGGAGGTGCCGTCCGTTCGGTACTAGATCGTGGGACTGATCGCGGGATTGTTCGCGGGGCGGATCGAGGGACGTGAGGACGTTCCACTACATCAACCGCGTTCTCTAACGCTTCTGCTGTGCGATCTACAAGGGTACGTAGATCACTCATCCCCTCTCGTAGATGGACATCACCATGATAGGTCTTCGTGCGCGTAGGAAATTTTTTGTTTCCCATGCGACGTTCCCCAACAGATCTTTCTTATGATCTTGAAAATTTGTTTGAACCTCATGATGAATATGATATTTGCAATAATATTGAAAGTGGGTTTGGAGAAGTCATGACTTTAGTTGATGATAATCCCACTATTTTTGAAGAGCGTCAACTTTGCATGCATGTGGATCATGAAAAGAATATCCTATGTGATAGTTACATTGTTGAATTCGCATATGATCCCACATGTAATTGCTATGAGAGAGGAAAATATTTTCATAGAAACTTTCATGTTACCAAATTACCTCTCGTTATGTGGATATTGCTACTGTCTTTTTCTTCTTCCTTGCATATGGCCACTATTGGTTGTCTTGATGATACGTCTCAACATATCTATAATTTTTGATGTTTTCACACTGTTATCTTGCCTTCTTTGTATGTTTTATGTACCTTTTTATATCTTTTTGGGACTAACTTATTAATTCAGTGCCAAGTGCCAGTTCCCAAATATTCCGCAAAAAACAGGGGAGCCTCGAAAATACTTTTCCGCCGCCGCAAGCTTCCGTTTCCGCGAGATCTCATCTGGAGACCCTTTCCGGCACCCTGCCGGAGGGGACTTTGGAGTTGGAGGGCTTCTTCATCATCATCATCGCCCCTCCAATGACTCGTGAGTAGTTCACTTCAGACCTACGGGCCCGTAGTTAGTAGCTAGATGGCTTCTTCTCTCTCTTGGATCTTCAATAAAAAGTTCTCCATGATCTTCATGGAGATCTATCCGATGTAATCTTCTTTGGCGGTGTGTTTGTTGAGATCCGATGAATTGTGGACTTGTGATCAGATTATCTATAATATATATTTGAGTCTTTGCTGATTTCTTATATGCATGATTTGATATCCTTGTAAGTCTCTCCGAGTCTTGGGTTTTGTTTGGCCAACTAGATCTATGATTCTTGCAATGGGAGAAGTGCTCGGTTTTGGGTTCTGCCATGTGGTGACTTTTCCCAGTGACAGTAGGGGCAGCAGGGCACACATCAAGCAGTTGCCATCAAGGGGTAAAAAGATGGGGGTTTTATCATTGGTTTGATATTATCCCTCTACATCATGTCATCTTCCTTAAGGCGTTACTCTGTTCTTATGGACTTAATACACTAGATGCATGCTGGATAGCGGTCGACGTCTGGAGTAATAGTAGTAGATGCAGAAAGATCAGTCTACTTGTTTTGGACATGATGCCTATAGAAATAATCATTGCATAGATATCATCACGACTCTGCACAGTTCTATCAATTGCATAGATATCGTCATGCCTATAGAAATAATCATTGCATAGAGAAGCCACTAGTAAACACTACGGCCCCCGGGTCTATTCACATCCATCGTTTACATCTCCTCTTTTACTTTGCTTTGTTACTTTGTTGCTTTCAGTTCTCACTTGGCAAACAATCTATAAGGGATTCACAACCCCTTCATAGCGTTGGGTGCAAGCTTTTGTGTTTGTGCAGGATCTTGAGATACTCTTCCGCCGTATTGATACCTTGGTTCTCAAACTGAGGGAAATACTTACCGTCACTGTGCTACATCACCCTTTCCGCTTCAAGGGAACACCAACACAAGGCTCCAAGGCCACGGGGGAAATCCCTTGCATACTTGCCTAGGAAGTCCCTTAAGGCGTAGCCGTAGCTGAAGGATTCCTGGTGCCGTCGACACAACTATTTCTGGTGCCGTAGCAAGGGATACACAGCAAACATCAGAAGTATTTCTGGCGCCGTTGCCGGGGAGGAGAAATCAAGATCTATCCAAGTAGGTCTCACAAACTCTTCTCCTGCATTTACTATTGTTGCCAGTTGCCTCTCATTTTCCTCTCCCCCACTTCACATTTGTCGTTTTCATTCGCCTTTCTCCGTCGCCGTTTCCTTTTGCCCATTTCATTCTCTCTTCCCGCTCGTTTGTGCGTGAGATAGTCCATTAATGGCTAGACCCACCACTCCAAACGACACCCCTGAAAATGAAGTTCTCAATTTCAGGCAGAATGAGAAAGAAAATTTGAAGGACGCTTGGTACAGGATTTGCAATGCTCAAAGTAGATCTACTCGTAAGCAATCCACTAACTTCCTCCTTCGCAGTTTCTATGTTGGAATTTCTCCTTGGAATAGGTATATCCTTGATACCATTGTAGGCGGGAACTTTTTGGGGAGCCATACTGTTGACTCCTATAGAGCTATCATTAATTTGGTAGGCTCACCCCCGCTCATGGTTAATGGAACTATCTTGACCTTGGAACACGTGATGCAAAGGCTTGACGCTACTGAAAACAAAATTGCCACAGTTGAACTTATTGAGGGTTTGGATAGAAAGATCCACAATCAAATTACTCAGTACGGATCCAAAGTGGAAAACTTTTTGAAAAATTTAAAGGAGAAGGAACTTATAGTTAATGATTCTTCTAGAATTGGCAAATTAGAAGATGTCATAACCAACTTGGGTTCCGCTTTTGCCGCTGTGCAAAATACTCCAAATCTTACTCTCAAAAAGACTGTCAAGCCTATTTTTGTTCCTAGATCTAGTGGTGATTCATCTAATAAATATGAAAATCTTAAGATGATAAATGATCACGCTACCTATGGTTTGAGCACCAAAGATGACTATACGTGAGTCCATCACTTTCGCCTATCTAAGGGCGTTAAACAAAAGCGCTTGTTGGGAGGCAACCCAACGAATCTATCCTTTTTATTTCTATTTTTTGTTTTTCACACTTTAATAATTCTGTTATGATTGTGTTTTGTGTTTCTTTTGCGTTTGTGCCAAGCAAAACCGTTATTATTAGTCTTGGGGATGATCGTTTGGTCACGCTGGAAAAGACAGAAACTTTCTTCTCACGAAAAGAATTTTCATTTTTTGTCTGTAAGAGATTTTGAGTTGATTATTTTTGCTTCTGATTTCTATGCAAATTATTCAGACTGTCGTAAATGTTCAGAATTTTTTAAGTACGAGAGGTATACAAAACATAAAGATTGCTAAGACTGGTCTGCTGTTAACAGATTCTGTTTTTGTTGTGTTGGTTGCTTATTTTGATGAAACTATGGATAGTATCGGGGGGTATTAGCCATGGAAGATTGAAAGTACAGTAACCCAACATCAGCACAAGTAGAATTTAAGTTTTCTACAGTACCTAAGGAAGTGGTGGTTTGCTTTCTTGTACTAATGTTATCACGAGTTTCTGTTTAAGTTTCGTGTTGTGAAGTTTTCAAGTTTTGGGTAAAGTTCTTATGGACAAAAAGATAAAGAGTGGCAAGAGCTCAAGATTGGGGATGCCCAAGGAACCCCAAGAGATTCAAGGATGCCGTAAAAGCCTAATGATGGGGTTACGTCCTAGGGTAGGGTCATAGGCCTACCCTGTAGGTCCAACCCAAGGACTACCCCTCATAAGGGACAAGGCCCTTAGTCAGTTCCGACTGAACTAAGGAGTTCCCTTCATCCAGTCGGTAAAAGAACCTCATCCGTCCAGTCGGACATTAGCATTCGGAGTTTATCAAACTAACCGACTGGATTCCACTCTGTGCATCGTAACCCCCTGGAGGGAAACGGTCATACGTTTCCATATGCCTTTATTAGCATTTAAGACGTACGTTACCTGTAACGTAGGCATTTATTCGCCACTACTCCACCCCTGTGCACCGAACCGTTGTGGAGGGCAGCGCATTCTATATAAGCCACCCTCCCCCACTGGTGCAGGGGTTAGCAATTCACTGTATTCTATATTCCACTCGACAACAAGCTCCCTGAGCACTAAGACGTAGGGCTATTACCTCCACCGCAGAGGGGCCTAAACTCATACAACCTCGCCGTAGCTAAGGCTCTGCCCATCCTTTCATACCCTACACATCTACTGTCAGGCTTATACCCACGATAGTTGGCGCCCAGCATGGGGCAGGCGTCTAAGCGACTTCCGGCGAGTTTGCGACTACATCATTTCGTCATGTCGTCCAGTGGAGATTCGAGCATGAGTCATGAGATCTTCTTCGGCGCTCTCTCCTTCATCGTCGACGATTCGGCATGGCTTCGGGACGCCCCTCTCGATGTCGAGGCGCTTCCCCGCCGCGGGGCTACGCACTTCCGTGCCGGCGCCCACGGCATTCTTCTTCTCCAGTAGTCGGCTCCGGTGTCGACCTACACCGCCGTCACGCGCCGCAACAAGCAGTCCCGCCGTCCGCGGCTCCAGCGTTTGGTGCAACACGCCCAGGCGCGCCAGAACGCGTCTTCACAAGTGGCGGTTCTATAGTCGCTTGTGGTTGCCCCGCCGTCCCAGCGCTCGGGCTAGGTTCCGACTGAGTTTCCTTCTGAGTATGCGGGTCGCGGGCCTGCAGCAGAAGTACACATGGCCAACTGCCATGAAGATCCCCGTCAAGCTGGCCGGAACGAGCACGAGATCGGCGAAACGTCCGGCGCGCGTCGTCCGCCTCGCCATTCTGCCAGTCGGCACACTCGGCGGAGCAACATGGAGTTGTTCCGCACGCCCCTCCTCAACTTGGCTGCGGCTGCCAAGATAGCCGATTCCCTTCAGCTGACTGATTCAGAGGCTGGTAGGGGGATCGAGCAAATCCGTGCCCTGTTGCACACGGCGCAGCAGCAAAATTCGGCTGTCTCCCAGTCGCACAACAGGATCCACAATAGTTCTGTTCATGCGAATACGCATCGGTCAGTTCACAACCCTGGTTCTCATCAGTGACACAGGGGAGGCAGCCGTTCCATAAATCCTGAAGATCGTCGCCGTTCACACACCCCTCCGCGGGGTGGGCCCTACGGGCCCCAACATCATGATGATCGGCGTTCAGTCGGTGACACTTACGACCCAAGGCCCGACGCGAGAGGGCGTATCGCCCAGCGGAGGGTCGACAGGGGCCGGGCCCACCGCGATGGTTACGATATTGACCGTCCGAGTGGAAGCAGGACCATCGTTTCTGGTCCCGAGTGTTTCAGTCGAGCCATCCGTTCGGCTGATATCCCTCCCAACTTCCGATTGGCGACGGGAATCAGCAAGTTTACAGGAGAGTCCAAGCCAGAAACGTGGCTGGATGATTACCGAGTGGCAGTCCAGATCGGAGGAGGGGACGACCATGTCACCATGAAGCACCTCCCTCTGATGGTCGACGGCTTGGCGCGAGCGTGGCTGAACCAGTTGGCCCCCTCAAGCATCTACAGTTGGGCAGATCTGGCCCGAGTGTTCATCAGGACCTTCGAAGGGACGTGCAAGCGCCCTGCGGGCCTCGTGGAGCTCCAGCATTGCATCCAGAAGCAGAATGAGCCCCTGCGTGATTTCATTCAGCGTTGGACAACTCTCTACCACACGGTGGAGAACGTCACAGAGCATCACGCAGTCTGCGCCTTCAAGGCAGGCATGCGGTACAGGGATTTGTACCTAAAGTTCGGCCGAACAGGTGACATCTCCATGAGCAAGATGATGGAGATAGCAGCATGCTATGCAAATGGCGAAGAAGAGGACTGCATCCGAAGCGGCAAGCACAAGACAGTCGCCGATGGAGATGGGAGTAACACTCGGAAGCAGAAGTAGAATGCTCCGTCCACTCCGCAGGCAGAAGCTGCAGCCGTAACCAATGCCAAGTTCAAGGGCAAAGGGAAGGCTCAGTTTACCCCCAAGAAGAAGTAGTTCAATAATCCCATCGTAGACCAGCCATGTCCGGTTCATATGAAGATGGATGAAGAGGGCAACCCCATATATCCGAAGCATACCACTCGACAGTGTCGCCTCCTGATCCAGGGGTTCGGCAAAGGGCAACCGAGTGAAAAGGACAATGAACAGGATGAGGAGGATAAGGAGGATCCGTTCCCCCAAGTCCATGCAACACTGATGATTTTTGCTGACATTGAGAGCAAGAGTCGACTGAAGCTGGTGAACAGGGAGGTGAACATGGCCACCCCTACCAACCCCAAGTTCCTCAAATGGTCTCAGACTGCGATCACCTTTGACCAGTCGGATCATCCAGCACATGTACCCACCCCAGGGAGACATGCTCTGGTCGTCGACCCGGTGGTGGAAGGAGTCCGACTGCGCAAAGTCCTCATGGACGGCGGCAGCGGCTTGAACATCATGTACGCCGACACTCTCAAGGGGATGGGCATTCCGATGTCCAAACTCAGCGAGAGCAGCATGCAGTTCCATGGAGTCGTCCCTGGACGGAAGGCCAAGTCACTCGGCCATATCGGGTTGGACGTCGTTTTCGGCTCCGACAAGAAATTCCGCAAGGAAAAGCTGACGTTCGAAGTGGTGGACTTCCAGAGGGCTTATCACGCAATTCTGGGCCGCCCAGCGTATGCGCGTTTCATGGCCCGTCCGTGTTACGTATACCTGAAGCTGAAGATGCCAGGTCTGAAAGGTGTGATCACCATCACGGGCAATCGACAGCGGGCCGAAGAGTGTCTGCAGCAGGTATCAAGAATCGCCGAGCAGCAGATGGCCGTCCTCGAGCTTGACGAGTACAAGAAAACAGTCGACCCCGCTGACTTGATGCGTTCGAAGAAGCCAGCTTCGGAGTCTGCATTCCAATCGGTGGGAGAGACGAAGAAGGTCAGCATCCACCCGACAGACGACACTGCTGCCCCGACGAACATCTCCACCACCCTCGATCCTAAATAGGAAGCCGAGCTCACCCAATTCCTCCGTGAGAACTGGGACATCTTCGCATGGAAACCCTCTGACATGCCAGGTGTACCCAGGGAGTTGGCTGAGCACCGACTGCATGTGGATCCAACCGCTCGGCCTGTCCGAGAACGCGTGCGTCGGTCCGCCGCGCATAAGAGGAAGGCAATCGGAGAAGAGGTAGCCAAGCTTTTGGCAGCCAACTTCATTCGCGAGGTTCACCACTCCGAGTGGCTCGCCAATGTTGTCATGGTTCCCAAGAAGGACAAGTCGCTCCGAATGTGCATCGACTTCAAGCACCTCAATAAGGTCTGCCCGAAAGACCATTTTCCGCTCCCCCGCATCGATCAAATTGTCGATTCGACTGCGGGTTGCGAGCGTTTGTTGTTTCTTGATGCCTATTCGGGCTATCATCAGATCCGTCTGTATGGCCCCGATGAATTAAAAACAGCCTTCATCACCCCATTCGGGTGCTTCTGCTACATCACTATGCCATTCGGTTTGAAGAATGCAGGAGCTACCTTTATGCACATGATCCAAAAAATGCCTCCTCGACCAGATCGGTCGGAATTTGGAGGCGTATATGGATGATATCGTAGTCAAGTCATGCAAAGGTTCCGACCTGCTGACTGACTTGGCAGGAACATTCGCCAACCTTCGTAGGTACGATATCGAGCTCAACCCCGCCAAATGTTCATTCGGCGTTCCCAGCGGAAAGTTACTCGGTTTCTTCGTTTCCGAATGAGGGATCGATGTCAACCCCGAAAAGATCGGGACCATCGTCCGAATGGAGAGGCCGGTCAGAATACACGATGTTCAATGGCTCACAGGTTGCCTAGCAGCTTTTGGCAGGTTTATCAGTCGACTCGGCGAGAAAGCACTTCCTCTGTACGGACTCATGAAGAAATCAGATACTTTCGAGTGGACAGACGAAGCCCAAGTCGCATTCGACGACCTCAAAGTCCTACTTTCCACCCAGCCGGTTCTTACTGCTCCGCTCAGTAAAGACCCCCTTCTTCTGTATATCGCGGCTACAAATGAAGTCGTCAGCACTGTTCTTACAGTCGAACGAGAAGAAGAAGGCAAAGCATACAAAGTTCAGCGGCCAGTGTATTACGTCTCCGAAGTCCTGACTCCTTCCAAGCAGAGGTATCGCCACTATCAAAAACTTATCTACGGGATTTACATGACTGCAAAGAAGGTAGCCCATTATTTCCAAGACCACTCGGTGTCTGTTGTTTCTGATGCCCCGTTGTCGGAAATCCTCCACAATCGGGACGCATCAGGCCGAGTGGCGAAGTGGGCAATGGAGATGTTGTACTCCGATATCAAGTTCGAGGCGAAGAAAGGTATAAAGTCTCAAGCGCTGGCTGACTTCATAGCAGAATGGGTAGAACAGCAGCAACCGACCCACATCTACTCGGCTCATTGGATAATGTTCTTCGATGGGTCCAAGATGTTGAATGGCTCCGGCGCTGGCGTTGTGATCGTATCGCCAAAGGGCGACAAACTCAAATATGTGCTGCAGATACACTTTGATTCCTCCAACAATGAGGCAGAGTATGAAGCTCTCCTTTATGGACTGCGTATGGCCATCGCACTCGGCGTCCGTCGCCTGATGGTCTATGGCGATTCGGATTTGGTGGTTAATCAAGTGATGAAAGAGTGGGACGTCAGGAACCCCACCATGACCACATATTGCAATGCAGTGAGGAAGCTCGAGAAGAAGTTTGAAGGTCTAGAACTCCACCATGTTCCGCGACTGAAGAACCAAGCAGCTGATGAGTTGGCAAAACTCGGATCCACTCACAGACCAGTCCCGAGTGACGTCTGCCTTGAGAACCTCCACCTTCCCTCAGTCAAAGAAGATCCTTTCATAGAGGAACCAGTACATCCAAAGAGTTCGACAGATCCGACTGAAGTCGACGTACCTGTTGTGGTTGATCTGATCATGGAGATTCTTGCTGTCATCCCCGATTGGACTGTGCCGATCATTGCATATATCCTGAGGCAGGAATTACCAGAAGACGAAGTCTAGGCCAGGGAGATAGTCCGCAGGTCGAAGTCGTTCACTGTAGTTGATGGCCAGTTGTACAAGGAAAGCGTATCAGGCGTTCTTCAATGATGCATCTTCCCAGAGGAGGGGCAGCTAATCCTCGAAGAAATTCACTCAGGAACCTGCGGTCATCACGCCTCTTCGAGAGCAATCGTCGCCAAAGCATTCAGAGCTGGTATCTTCTGGCTGCAGGCAAACGAAATGGCTAAAGATATGGTTGACCGATGTGAGGGCTGTCAGTTCTACTCCAACAAGTCCCACAAGCCAACATCTGCGTTGAAGACAATCCCTCTTGTGTGGTCGTTTGCAGTATGGGGATTAGATACAGTCGGTCCATTCAGGACATGCGAAGGAGCATACACACATCTGTTGGTGGCAGTCGACAAGTTCACAAAATGGATTGAAGCCAAGCCCATCAAGAAGCTCGACGCCCTAACCGCCATCAAGTTTGTCAGGGACATCATCTCCAGATTCGGTGTACCTCACAGCATAATCACGGACAACGAAACAAACTTTGACTCGGACAGATTCAAAGGTTTCTGCGCAAGCCAAGGTATCCGAGTGGATTTTGCTTCCGTGGCGCATCCTCAATCCAATGGACAAGCAGAGCAGGCGAATGGACTTATTCTGCAAGGTTTGAAACCCCGACTCCTGCGAGAGGTGGGACATGCCGCTGGTGCATGGGTCACCGAGGTACCTTCAGTGCTTTGGGATCTCCGCACAACCCCGAACAGATCTACAGGGCGATCACCGTTCTTCCTCGTTTACGGAGCAGAAGCAGTCCTTCCGAGTGACTTGCTTCACAATGCTCCACGAGTCGAACTCTTCTCCAAAGCTAAAGCAGAACAAGCAAGGCAAGACGGAGTGGACCTTCTAGAGGAGGAGCGCGAGATGGCACTAACTCGCTCAACCATTTATCAACAAGATCTACGGCGTTTTCATGCACGACACGTCAGGAGTCGCACGTTCCAAGCAGGCGACCTGGTGCTCCGAGTGGATCAGCAAAGACCTCACGAGTTGGCTCGTGCCTGGGAAGGACCCTTCATCATCTCCAAGGTGCTGAACAACGGAGCATACAGACTCGACAACATCGACAGGGAGACAGACGAGCTGCGAGCATGGAACGAAGATCTCCTGAAGCGCTTCTAGACGTGACCGTCGACTGAAGCAATGTAAAGAACAAGTATTGGTGAAATAATATAAAGCAGATTGAGCTTTTGTAGATTCAAAATTCTTCCGCGGTCGCAGACTCCGGTCTCAAAAAAAAAAAACTTAGCTGCGATCCAGAATCGCCTAAGTACTAACTTTCTGTGAGTGTGCACTAAACGTCGCACTCGGGGGCTTAGCTGCAATCACGAATCGCCTAAGCACTAACTTTCTCCGAGTGTGCACTAAATGTCGCACTCGGGGACTTAGCTGCGATCACGAATCGCCTAAGTACTAACTTTCTCCGAGTGTGCACTAAACGTCGCACTCGGGGACTTAGCTGCAATCACGAATTGCCTAAGTACTAACTTTCTCCGAGTGTGCACTAAACGTCGCACTCGGGGACTTAGCTGCGATCAAGAATCACCTAAGTACTAACTTGCTCCGAGTGTGCACTAAACGTCGCACTCGGGGACTTAGCTGCGATCAAGAATCGCCTAAGTAATAACTTTATCCGAGTGTGCACTAAACGTCGCACTCGGGGACTTAGCTGCGATCAAGAATCGCCTAAGTAATAATTTTCTCCGAGCATGCACTACTCGTCACACTGGAAGACTTAACTGCGATCAAGAATCGCTGAAATGGGAAAGCTTCCCGCGACTGTATCCTACAGATACATTGGAGGACTCACCAGACCCTCATTGAGGTTCATGTGGATGTCAAGACCACTGACAATTACATGAGTAGCAGACCCTCATTGAGGCTCATGTGGATGTCAAGACCACTGACAATTACATGAGTAGCAGACCCTCATTGAGGCTCATGTGGATGTCAAGACAACTGACAATTACATGAGTAACAACTCGCTTCGAGTGCGGCATGATCGTTGCACTCGATGACTTAGCCACGATCATGAATCACCTAAGTACGCTATTACCTCCGAGTGTATCCTGCAGATCCACTCGGGGACTCAGCAGACCCTCATTGGGACTCATGTGGATGTCAAGAACACTGACAATTACATGAGTAACAACTCGCTTTGAGTGCGGCATGATCATCGCGCTCGAAGGCTTAGCCGCGATCATGAATCGCCTAAGTACGCTATTACCTCCGAGTGTACCCTACAGATCCACTTGGGGACTCAGTAGACCCTCATTGAGGCTCATGTGGATGTCAAGACCACTGACAATTACATGAGTAACAACTCGCTCCGAGTGCGGCATATCCCTCGCACTCGAAGACTTAGCCGCGATCATGAATCGCCTAAGTACTCTATTACCCTCGAGTGTATCTTACAGATCCACTCGGAGACTCGGCAGACCCTCAGAGAGGCTCATGCAGCTGTCAAGACAACCGACACTGACATGCTCCGCATGTTTGCCATTGGCTTCACCAAGAAACGCCAAACAAAAACTCGAGCCAAAATTGCAGCAGAAGAGCAAAAGATTTGATTTAGATTCGAAGTTCACCTAAAGATAGTTGACTCGGTGCAGATCAAGCTTATCCGCACCGAACCAAGAATGTGACGGCCAACAGAAGTGGCAAAGGTTTCTTACAACCAACACTCGGCATACTGAGGTAAAAGTTTTCTTAAGCGTCGTCCGGATTGGCGCCAGGACTAGAGGGCTCCACCAATGTGTCCAGGTCGATCCCGTCGGCGATGCGGGTGGCACTCTCAAGGAAGGTTTCCATGAAGTCTTCGAATCGAAGTTTCTTCGTGTTGGCGACCTTCAACGCTTTCAGCTTCTCTTCACGCACCTCCTTGCAATGCACTCGAACCAGGGACAGGGCAACGTCTGCACCACAACGAGCCGCAGACTTCTTCCATGACTGCACTCGGTTTGGAACCTCCTCCAGTCGAGTCATCAAGCCTTCCATCTCATGTTGCGACTCGTCTTCAGGCCAAAGCTCCTTATCGATCCGGCCGACGACTTCTCTCAGTCGACCGATGAAAGGCCCAACTTTGCACAGGCGAATGTGCGCTCGGAGCAGATCACGATTGGCGTCGTCGCCGAGTGGAATGTTCTCGTGAATCGACCGCTCCACGTCAGCTGCTTCAGCTTCAGCGTCCATGCAAAAATCTGCAAACACAGGACAAGCAAACAATAAGCGCCGAGTGTAACACACATACCACAAGCACTCAGAAAAACAAGACTTACCACCCAGACGCGTTATCATCCGCCGAGCCCAGTCACTGACGTATTTTTCCTGCGCTATACGCCGCTTGTTCAGCACATTCATTTGCCCCATCAGCTCAGACCTATGCACCTTCATCTTCTCAACTTTAGGAGTCAGTGCTTTGTTTGCTTCACGGGCCTGCTCCAACGACTTCTCCCGTTCCACCAGAACATCCTTCATGCCAGCCATTGCAACCAGTGCCGCATCCAGCTCACCGACATACTGAACCTTTTCAGCCCTAAGAGTCTCGTACGCTGTCCCCATCTCGCAAGTTTCTGCCAGCTAGCGCCAAGAGACGATCAGACAAATCCTACAATCAAAAGTCTAAGTTCTACAGACCCCTGCCGATGCAAGCAGTCGACAGCGGTCTCGGGGACTACACCCAGTGGGTTCACTGAGAGTGACCCCACTGGCTTGAAACTCAAACAGGTCCGCCCTATTGAGCTTCGTGACAACACCTATGCCTACGAGGCTAATACTACCCGACCTGAGTAAAATTACTCTCGGGCACTCTTACAGTAGGTGCACTCCGAGTACACCAACTGTTAGCATTCGACCAGAATAATTGTGGATCTGATCAAGTCAAAGACAATGTGTATAAAGACAACTGCAGGTGCAAGCACTCGATAGAAGTCTCGGGGACTACACCCACTGGGTTCACTAAGAGTGAACCCATTGCAAACATCATACTATATCCGAGCACACCCAGTGGGTTACAAGAGAAAAGTAAATACTTACTAGCCCACTTACTCGCATATCGACCCGCAGCTCCAAGCTTCGCTGGTACAGGGATGCGATGGAGTTGTACGCCTTCTTGGCTTCTCCCGCCATCAGCTCCGCCTGCACCATGGCCCCCTTGGCCACTCCCACCTGATCCTCCGGGAGGCGCTGGACGTTGTACTCGACATTCGACGGGCCTGGCATCGTTGGAGGCTCCTTGGGCATCCCAAGGCTTGCTCCAGTCGGTTCAGCAGCAACCGGCGGCGTTTCAGTCGACGGCATCGCTTCAGTCGGCGGCACGTCCGCAGCGAGAGTAGTAACTGGCGTAGCAGCCTCAAGGACAGGCACCGCAGCTTGCTCAGGTCTCCCCTGGTCACCCTCATCCACGTAAATCACCCCTGAGGGAAGCCAGACCGAACGGCGTGAGATCTCAGAAAAAGAAAGGAGAAAGACCGAAGACAGAATTCGTGATGCGATAATGTAAACTCTCGGAATCGCTACGACGCACCTGGCTGGGACGAGACAACATTGTCCGCGTCCATGGGATCATCCCCCTGGCGCGCCGGAGAGGTGGCAACCCTGTCGAGTGAAATTCATTCGACCATCAAACAGGAGTTCAATCAAATATCAGAAGAAGAAGAACAATGCACTTACGTTGAGGTGACGGGAACAGTGACCCGCATCCGCGGCAAAGCCCTCCGAGGTTTAGATCCGCTCGGTTTGGCCACCTTGGAAGGCTGACCTGCAGGCTCAGCAGCAACATCCCTGGTCCTCTTGGTGCTCCGAGCACTCGGGACCACGGGAGCAGTGGGCGGAGCACTCGAGGATGCTGGAGGGGCCGAGGGAACTGCAGATTCATGTCGGCGCTTGGTTCGGTGCTCTGGCAGCGGGGGCGGCGAGTCCTGCTCTTCGTCTTCCTCCTCTTCCTCACTAGACTCTTCCTCCATTTCCCCACTGTCGGAGACATACTCGACGCTCTCCACGCAGCCCTCCTGGCTTCCCTCCTCCTCCTCCTCGGCCGGGTTCCCGTTCGAGACAGGGGAAAACCAGTTGGTCCACTTCTGCATAAAATACAGTCGGCGACATCAGGCGCCAGGCAGAGATTCAAGAAAGCGATAAAACTAAGACAGATACGTGCACTCGACAAATGGTACTCACCTGGTTCGGAGGAGGATTGTCCGCGCAGAAAGCCCTCACTCGCCGAGACCCTCTGGGGTTCTCGCAGGCGCCTGTGATCTGGAGCACCCATGACGCCACCTTCTCCTCGGTCACGCCCAAGACGTTGGTCCGAGTGGAGTCTTCGGGCCCCGTGTAGTGCCACATGGTGTGGTCGCGAGCCTGCAGTGGTTGTATGCCGACCGAGGAAAATCTCCAGCAAATCTATGCCGGCGACTCCCCTTCTGACGACATCTACGAGTGCGTCGACCAGAGGTTGGATGTCGACCTTCTCCGCCTTCGTGAGCGCAAGCTGCTTAGGCGGAGCGGGTCGATCTAAGCTAAAAGGAGGCAACCCTGTCGTGGCATTCGGGCAGGCAACGTCCTGGTAATAGAACCACGTCGACTGCCAGTTCCTAACCGACTCACTCAGCTGAAGAGCAGGATAACTACTTCTACTCTTCTTCTGGAAACCTAAGCCTCCGCAGAGCTGGAGAAGGTGTGTCTTATCATCCGACTGGTGAAGTCGTTTGATAGTTTGGGATCTAGCAGAGAAAATATGTTTGAACAACCCCTAATGGGGGGGGGGACAGCCGATGAAGCACTCGCACAAGACTATGAAAGCAGAGAGATGAGCTATAGCATTCGGGGGAAAGTGGTGAAGCTGCGCCCCGAAGTGGTTCATTATGCCTTTGAATAAAGGATGCGGGGGCAGGGAGAAACCTCGATATACGTGGGTGAGCAGCAGGACGCGCTCCCCCTCCCGGGCGCTGGCTCGATCTCGTTCTCCGTCGGCAACCTCCAAGACTTGTGCACGATCATCCCGTGCTCCACCAGCTCTAGCAGACCCCCCCGTCACCGTGGAGGGGAGGAAGTCCCCCTGGATCCACCCCGCCGGAAACGCTCGCTGCCGCCGCTCAGTAGGAGCCGTCGCCTTCCCTTTCTTCTTCTTCGCCTCCAGCTTGCTAGTATGTCCCTTGGTCATGGAGGAAGCTGCGGGTCCGCGGAGGAGAAGGAAAAGGAAGGAGCTTGGGTACGCAGGAGGAGGCGAGAGGAGCGGAGCAATCAAAGGCAAGAGATCCGGCGAGCATAACGAGAAAACCCTCGCCGCTGAGGTTTAAGTAAGGTTCCGACTGCGTCATTGGCAGGTGGCCCCAAAACCTTATCCCCCGACCAACCGCGGAGATATCAGTGGAGAAGATGAAGGCGTGGGAATCGAGGCATCAGGCGCTACTTGAGCGCGATGTCGTCATCCCCGCTGAGCACGCGGAACCGAAATTTGAGGATCCCGGGAAATCCGCCGCTGTCAGTTGACTGGTGACGTCAAGAGATACCCTGGAAGCACTCGGTTTCTGACAGTTTTTTGCACCAATACTTCCACTCGGATCGTTGGTCAGAAAAGATAAAATGGATCGAGGCAAGCAACGCCAAAGTCACATCCGTTCCAGTCGGATCCAAACTTCGAGCATCGCTTCATCGTTCCAACCCTAATCCATTCGGGGACTAATGATGGGGTTACAGTCCTAGGGTAGGGTCATAGGCCTGCCCTGTAGGTCCAACCCAAGGAATACCCCTCATAAGGGACAAGGCCCTTAGTCAGTTCCGACTGAACTAAGGAGTTCCCTTCATCCAGTCGGTAACAGATCCTCGTCCGTCCAGTCGGACTTTAGCATTCGGAGTTTATCAAACTAACCGACTGGATTCCACTATGTGCATCGTAACCCCCTCGAGGTAAACGGTCATACATTTCCATATGCCTTTATTAGCATTTAAGACATACGTTACCTGTAACGTAGGCATTTATTCGCCACTACTCCACCCCTGTGCACTGAACCGTTGTGGAGGGCAGCGCACTCTATATAAGCCACCCTCCCCCACTGGTGCACGGGTTAGCAATTCACTGTATTCTATATTCCACTCGGCAACAAGCTCCCTGAGCACTGAGACGTAGGGCTATTACCTCCACCGCAGAGGGGCCTGAACTCATACAACCTCGCCTTAGCTAAGGCTCTGCCCATCCTTTCGTAACCTACACATCTACTGTCAGGCTTATACCCACGACACCTAAGCTTGGGGATGGCCCGGGAAGGCATCCCCTCTCTCGTCTTCAATCCATCGGTAATGTTACTTGGGGCTATATTTTTATTCACCACATGTTATGTGTTTTTTCTTGGAGTGTCTTGTATCATAGGAGTCTTTTATTTTTGTTGTGTCACAATCATCCTTGCTGCACACCTAGAGAGAGAGACATGCACTCACCGTGATTTTGTCAAGCTTCACTTATATCTTTTGGTAGACAATTCAGCTCACATGTGCTTCACTTATATCTTTTGAGCTAGATATTTTTTCTATATGTGCTTCACTTATATCTTTTAGGGCACAGCGGTGCGTGGCTTGGTAGTTGTTCTATGCTTTGAAAGTAGTCTCAAAAGGGGTAGTTATCCAAAGGGATACGAAAACTTCCACCTTCATGTGCATTGAATAGTTAGAGAAGTTTGATTCATCTCAATTAGTTTTGAGTTGTGGTTATGGTAATATTGAAGTCATGCTAGTAAGGTGTTGTGGATCTAGAAATACATGTGTTGAAGTTAGTGATTCCCATAGCATGCACCTATGGTTAACCTCTATGTGATAAAGTCTGAGCATGATTAGTATATTGATTGTCATCCTTTGCGTGGCGGTCGGGATCGCGCGATGGTTTATACCTACCAACCCTTCTCCTAGGAGTATGCGTTGAATGCTTTGTTTCAATTACTAATAAAACTTTTGCAACAAGTATATGAGTTCTTCATGACTAATGTTGAGTCCATGGTTTAGATGCACTTTCACCTTCCACCATCACTATCTTCTTAGTGCCGTGCAACTTTCGCCGGTGCACAAAACCCACCATTAGCCTCCCTCAAAACAGCCACCATACCTACCTACTATGGATTTTTCAAAGTCATTCCGAGATATATTGCCATGCAACTACCACCATGATATGTGACACCACGTCTACATTGCCTTTGCACGATCGTAGGATAGCTAGCATGATGTTTCCATTGATGTCTATGCCATGCTAGATCATTGCCATGGTACACTACCGAAGGCATTCCATATAGAGTCATAATTGCTCTAAGTTTTGAGTTGAAAGTGTGATGATCATCATTATTGGAGCATTGTCCCTTGTGAGGAAATAAAAGAGGCCAAAGAACCCATAAAAAAAAGAGGCCAAAGAGCCCACCAAAAAAATATGAGAGAAAAAGAGAGAAGGGACAATGCTACCACTTTTTCCACACTTGTGCATTTTGAGCACCATGATCTTCATGATTGAGAGTCTCTCGTTTTGTCACCACCATATAGCTAGTGGGAAATTATAATTATATAACTTGGCTTGTATATTCCAATGATAGGCTTCCTCAAAATTGCCTTAGGTCTTCCTGAGCAAGCAAGTTGGATGCACACCCACTAGTTTTCTTTAAGAGCTTTCACATACTTGTAGCTCTAGTGCATCATTTGTATGGCAATCCCTACTCATTCACGTTGATATCTATTTATAAGCATCTCCACAACTCATTGATATGCGTAGTTAATGTGACTATCTTCTCCTTTTTGTCTTGCAACCCCCACCACATTCCACACCATCTATAGTGCTATAACCATGGCTCACGCACATGTATTGTGTGAGAGTTGAAAATGTTTGAGAAAGTAAAGGTGTGAAACAATTACTTGGCCAATACCGGGGTTGTGCATGATTTAAATTCGTTGTGCAATGATGATAGAGCATGGCCAGACTATATGCTTTTGTAGGGATAACTTTCTTTTGGCCTTGTTATTTTGAAAGTTCATGATTACTTTGCTAGTTTGCTTGAATTATTACTGTTTCCACGTCAATAGCAAACTATTGTTTTGAATCTAATGGATCTGAACATTCACGTCACATAAGAGGAATTACAAAGGACACCTATGCTAGGTAGCATGAAAGCATAAAAAAATCATTCTTATCACTTCCCTACTCGAGGACGAGCAGGAGTTAAGCTTGGGGATGATTGATACGTCTCAAACGTATCTATAATTTTTGATGTTTTCACGCTGTTATATTGCCTTCTTTGTATGTTTTATGTACCTTTTTATATCTTTTTGGGACTAACTTATTAATTCAGTGCCAAGTGCTAGTTCCTGTTTTTCCGTGTTTTTGACTCTTTTCAGATCTGATTTTGGAACGGAGTCGAAATAGAAGAAAAACCCCGAAATGATTTTTTCCCGAACGGAAGAAGTCTAGGGGGCTTTTGGGCCAAGCCAGGTGGGCTCCAGGGAGCCCACAAGCCCCCACTCCACCACCAGGGGGGAGGCAGCGGTGGCCAGGCTTGTGGCCTCCCTGGCCACCCCCTGACCTAGGTCTTTGGCCTATAAATTCCCAAATATTTGCAAAAAATCAGGGGAGCCTCGAAAATACTTTTCCACCGCCGCATGCTTCCATTTCCGCAAGATCTCATCTGGATACCCTTCCCGGCACCCTGCCGGAGGGGACTTTGGAGTTGGAGGGCTTCTTCATCATCATCATCGCCCCTCCAATGACTCGTGAGTAGTTCACTTCATACCTACGGGTCCGTAGTTAGTAGCTAGATGGCTTCTTCTCTCTCTTGGATCTTCAATACAAAGTTCTCCATGATCTTCATTGTCGGGACCCCGATCCTAAGTCATAGGAATCCAGCCTGTAACACCTCGCATCCCTTTGCGGTCTCACACACGGTTAACCCCACGGCTGCACCCTTACCTTAGCCGGGACCGTTTGCGCCTTTTGACTCACGTATGCAATTGTGTCGCTAGCAGTCCAATGACAAAGAACCCGGATCGACATGTCTAGTCATAAACCAAAGTGGCAATTCCGCACAGGGACATGCATACATGACCCAACAAAGCAGGTGTCGGTCACCAACGAATGTAGACGAGTCGTAGCAAGCTACAAGGACTCCCTTACATCGCGTGACATTTCCTCAAAGGGGACAGACACAACAGCTAAGAAGGACACATGCCGGTCAACCAATGTGTCCGGAGCAGTAGCGAACTACCATGGCTCGTTGGATCACAAAGGGGCGTTTCCCTGTAAGGAGTGCTACTAAAGTTTACGGCTAGGTAATCGAACCCCATACATATCAAGTACGATACACGTATGCTTGGCATATTGATATGTATAGATACATCGATGGCATCACAACATAACCATAAACATACAAGCTTTATTTAGGAGGCTCAGAAGAGCCACACACATAATATTACACAGTAAGGGTCTCACGACCCAATAGCAGTCATTCAGTTACAAGCCAGCGGAAGAGTTTAAAACTGTCTGTGTACAGACAGGTGCAACTAAAAGGGCACATGGCCTGACTATACTACAGACCCAACCTAGGGCCAGATCGTAGCTGGGACACCAGCTACTCGTCGTCGTCGATGTCTATGAAGAACCCTCCGTTAGGGTCATTAGCAACCTCTGCAACATTTATTAAGCAAACATGAGTACGGAGGTACTCAGCAAGACTTTAGGATAACTATCTACTCATGCAATGTATCAATAAGGTATTGAGGGGTTTCATGCGGAAAGCCAGCATTTGACTCGTGGCTAGACAACTTGCATTTTTAAATAATTTTGACAACTTGATTTCCCGCACACGAGTCCACTAACACCACAACAATACACCATCGTGGAATCATTCCATCTCCATACGGAAATGCCGTCCACGACACTCACGCTTATCTTGACAATTTTATGTGTAGCCATTGAAGTTATCTATGAACAACATATGTCTCCAAGTAGTTCATATCCGTGGACGCGGCTATTCGAATAGATCATAACCTGCAGGGGGTACTTCGTCACACACGCTCCCACCACTTACCGCCATGTGCACGTCATGCACCTCGGCAACCTTCAAGCGGAAGCCGAGTGAGGGAGTCGGCCACGACCGTTAACCACACTAGTACCTAGTCCAGGTTTATCGCCTATCTGAGGGTAACCCGTACGGAAGTCCGGCCGAGGTTTCCGCCACGTCCCCAAACGATGTGCGCAGGGTTCCCAAGCCCACCATCCGGGTGCCACTTGGTACACCGTGCCACTGCCTACCGCATCACAGCCCACCTCTCAGGTCAGCACCATGCACGGCCTCCAGCATGACTATAAACACCAGAAACTACTTGCAACTCCTGGACCGAGTACTAAGCGATTAATAAGTCGAGCGGGTCATATTTCAGGGCCCAGCATGTGGTAGTATCTAGTCTTGGATTACATACACGGAACTCAGTTCCTAAGGATGGTTCCAATGAGACAACCCGCCATGTACTCCTACACAGCCTTTCACCGGTACCTTTACCAAATCAGGTTCAACACACAGCCTTTGCTTACCGAACACATTCTCACAATTCTGTTCATCTCCCAGATGACAGACCATACACAACTCTAAGCATAGCATGCATAGCAGGATAAGACACATCATGGCTCAAGCAACTACTAGGTATGCTAGGTTGCAAGGTTCGTCTATTTACTGTGACAAGGATAGGTCATGCAAAGGAAGTGGGTTCGACTAACGTGGCAAAAGGAGTTGAAGCATTTGATCCTAATGCAATAAGTAAGTGCAGGAGCAAGAACATGGGATTTATTGGGATGATCAAAATGGTTGCTTGCCTTGTTGCTCAGAGGAGTGACAATATCCGTCAGACGGATATTCGGTGGAATCCGGGGGAGCGGAGCGTACCGAAAGGAATGACATCAATCAATATCAAGCATATGGAATCAAGATGATGCATGAGCATGGCATGAGGATGCACGGTGATAAACTAATATAGATAGCATATATTAGGTTTGAAGTTGATTTGAATCAAATTCAAATATCACTTCAAACGAGGTATTCTCGGATACCGTTTTAATTGATTCGACCTGATGCTGAGATCAACTTGATGTTAACATGCATGGGATGACATGTTAAGTTGCTGGTTTGTAATTAGAACAATGCGTGATCATGTCATTGAAAAAGAAATTTAAATACTTTCCATATTCCATTTATAAAGTATTTATAAGAATTGACTTATGCATTAATCTACATATTTGGGTTTTGTAACATTTTCAAACATGTTTCAAAATGGCATATTCAGATTCCTTGAATTTTTCTGATACTTTTTCATATATAAATTATTTTCATTGGAGTTACAGATTAATTTCTATGAATTTTTGAAGTTTTAAACATTTCTGGAATTATTTCTATACTCGAAAATCCCTTTATTGCGTCAGCCTGACATCAGCAGGTCAACCGACCTGTTCAGGTCAAACCTGACAGGGGGGACCCACTGGTCAGCCTCTCAGGGGTTAATCCCGCGCTGACTAGCCCCTAACTGAGTTTGACTTGGCCTTGGGCCCACTGTCAGCGAGAGATTAAGCTTAAAACTTCTGGATTAGACTGGCCACGTCGGCCCTCGCCGGAGCCTGGCCGGCGGCGACCAGATCCGCGGCAGAACCTCGCCGGCGACACGCTAGAACGTGCTGTGGTGCTCGGAACAAGATGCTGAGAGCACTGGAGTGATCTCCAGGCTCGACCACATCCATTGCTGGCCTCAGGGAGAGCTATAGGTGGCCGGAGTAAGCCGGCGACGAGCCGGGGCGGCTGCCGGAGTACGGGTTCGATGATCCAGTGGCTAGGGGCTCGGATCCGAGGGGAAAGAGAGGGGAAATGACCGCATGCTCACGGGGAGTGCAGAGCAGGGCTTAGACGGCTCGGGGAAGGGCTGTTGCCGGCGTTTCACCGTCGATTTGCCGGCGGCCGGAGGTGGAAGACGATGGCGTTGGGGGCGTTGCAGAGCTCGGGGAGACTTCGGCTTCTGCAGGGAGGACCAGCTCGACGAGGCGAAGCTGCTAGACTACTCGGAGGGAGGTTCCTGAGGCTAAAGGCGCGACGGCTTGAGCTCGAGCTCGTAGCAATGGCGGCAGAAGGAGGGAGGAGAGATCCGAGAGGAGGGGGGAACTGGAGTTGGGGAACGGATAGGGACGGCCTCGGGGAGGTTATCCCCATGCTTGCCAGCGCGAGGCGGCGTCCAGGCAGCCAGGGAGCTATGTGGAGGCGCGCGGCGACGCGGCGGCCACCTCCTGCTCCTACTCGCGAGGAGGAAGACGACAGGAGCAGTTGGGTCGGGCCAGGTAAGCGTCAGGTAAGGTTTTCTCATTTTCTTTCTGTTTTGTTTCTGTTTTAAATACTGAAATTGATTTACTAATTATTTCAGCTCCCAAATGGTTTGTAAAAACTATGTTGAGCACCCTAGAATATTTGTTGGAATATTTCCAACCATTCCTAAAGTTTTCAACATTTTTGAAAGTTTAAAGTTTCTGATTTCAAATTTAAAACTTGAAACCAGTAGCTTTCTGCATTTATTTAAAATGCTTGAAGTGTCAAGAAAAGTGTTTTCTTCATTGCTTATTTACTTTCATGATTTATCAGAAAGTTTGAACTTTTCTTGAGGCCATTTTGGGTTCATTGATATTAACTAGTTTGAATTTTCCTTCATTGTGAGAAGTGGCTAGGGTTTTAGCATTTTCCTTCATCGCTTGCTTTATTCTTGTTGGAAATTTCCTAGATGCAATGCAAAGGAAAACATGAGCACAAGGCTAACTTGCTTAAGATGTCAGGGATGTGACATTCATGGAGATCTATCCGATGTAATCTTCTTTGGCGGTGTGATTGTCGAGATCCGATGAATTGTGGACTTGTGATCAGATTATCTATGATATATATTTGAGTCTTTGCTGATTTCTTATATGCATGATTTGATTTCCTTGTAAGTCTCTCCGAGTCTTGGGTTTTGTTTGGCCAACTAGATCTATGATTCTTACAATGGGAGAAGTGCTTGGTTTTGGGTTCTACCATGTGGTGACCTTTCATAGTGACAGTAGAGGCAGCAAGGCACACATCAAGCAGTTTCCATCAAGGGTAAAAAGATGGGGGTTTTATCATTGGTTTGAGATTATCCCTCTACATCATATCATCTTGCTTAAGGTGTTACTTTGTTCTTATGGACTTGTTTTGGATGTATGCTGGATAGTATGCTGGATAGTGGTCGACGTGTGGAGTAATAGTAGTAGATGCAGAAAGTATTGGTCCACTTGTTTTGGACGTGATGCCTATAGAAATAATCATTACATAGATATCGTCACGACTCTGCACAGTTCTATCAATTGCTCGACAGTAATTTGTTCACCCACCGTCTACTTGCTTTCATGAGAGAAGTCACTAGTAAACACTACGGCCCCCGGGTCTATTCACATCCATCGTTTACATCTCCGCTTTTACTTTGCTTTGTTACTTTTTGCTTTCAGTTCTCACTTGGCAAACAATCTCTAAGGGATTGACAACCCCTTCATAGCGTTGGGTGCAAGCTTTTGTATTTGTGCAGGATCTTGAGATACTCTTCCGCCGGATTGATACCTTGGTTCTCAAACTGAGGGAAATACTTACCGTCGCCGTGCTACATCACCCTTTCCGCTTCGAGGGAACACCAACGCAAGGCTCCAAGGCCACGGGGGAAATCCTTTGCATTCTTTCCTAGGAAGTCCCTTAAGGCATAGCCGTAGCTGAAGGATTCCTGGTGCCGTCGACACAACTATTTCTGGCGCCGTAGCAAGGGATACACAGCAAACATCACTTGACAATCTGTTTTCCTATAAAATGCCTATGCATAGGAAGTATGTTAGACTTAGATGTGATTTTCACATGCTTTATGATGCTCTCGTTGTGCTTCAATTCTTGTCTTTTGTGTGAGCATCATTGATTTATCAATCCCTAGCTAAGGGCGTTAAACAATAGCGCTTGTTGGGAGGCAACCCAATGAATTTATCTTTTTCTTTCTGTTTTGTGTTTTCCGCAATTTCATAATTCTGTTATGATTGTGTTTTTTGTGTTTCTTTTGCGTTTGTGCCAAGTAAAACCGTTATGATTAGTGTTGGGGATGATCGTTTGGTCATGCTGGAAAAGACAGAAACTTTCTGCTGACGAAAAGAATTTTCTTGTTTTTTCTGTAAGATATTTTGAGTTGATTCTTTTTTCTTCTGATTTCTACGCAAATTCTTCACACTGTCGTAAGTTTTCAGAATTTTTGAAGTACCACACGTATACGAAGTATACAGATTTCTACAGACTGGTCTGGTGTTAACATATTCTGTTTTTGTTGAGTTGGTTGCTTATTTTGATGAAACTATGGATAGTATCGGGGGGGTATTAGCCATGGAAGATTGAAAATACAGTAACCCAACATCAACATAAGTAGAATTTAAGTTTGCTATAGTACCTAAGGAAGTGGTGGTTTGCTTTCTTATACTAATGATATCACGAGTTTCTGTTTAAGTTTCGTGTTGTGAAGTTTTGAAGTCTTGGGTGAAGTTCCTATGGACAAAGAGGTAAAGATTGGGCATCCCCAAGGCACCCCAAGATTATTCAAGGATGTCGTAAAAGACTAAGCTTGGGGATGCCCCGGGAAGGCATCCCCTCTTTCGCCTTCAATCCATCGGTAACCTTACTTGGGGCTATATGTTTATTCACCACATGTTATGTGTTTTGCTTGGAGCGTCTTGTATCGTAGGAGTCTTTTATTTTTGTTGTGTCACAGTCTTCCTTGCTGCACACCTAGCGAGAGAGACATTCACTCACCGTGATTTTGTCGAGCTTCACTTATATCCTTTGGTTAGACAATTCAGCTCACATGTGCTTCACTTATATCTTTTGAGCTAGTTGATTTTGCTCTATGTGCTTCACTTATATCTTTTAGAGCACGGAAGCATGTGGCTTGGTTGTTGACCTATGCTATGAAAGTAGTCTCAAAAGGGGTAGTTATCCAAAGGGATATGAAAACTTCCATCTCCATGTGCATTGAATAGTTAAAAAACTTTGATTCCTCTCAATTAGTTTTGAGTTGTGGTTGTGGTAATATTGAAGTTATACTAGTAAGGTGTTGTGGATCTAGAAATACTTGTGTTGAAGTTAGTGATTCCCGTAGCATGAACGTATGGTGGACCACTATGTGATGAAGTCTGAGCATGATTAGTCTATTGATTGTCATCCTTTGTGTGGCGATCGGGATCGCGCGATGGTTTATACCTACCAACCCTTCCGCTAGGAGTATGCGTTGAATGCTTTGTTTCGATTACTACTAAAACTTCTGCAACAAGTATATGAGTTCTTCATGACTAACATTGAGTCCGTGGTTTAGATGCACTTTCACCTTCCACCATCATTATCTTCTTTAATGCCGTGCAACTTTCGCCGGTGCACAAAACCCACCATATAGCCTCCCTCAAAACACCCACCATACCTACCTACTATGGCTTTTTCAAAGCCATTCCGAGATATATTGCCATGCAACTACCACCATGACATGTGCCACAGCTTCTACAGTGCTATTGCATGATCGTAAGATAGCTAGCATGATGTTTCCATTAATGTCTATGCCATGCTAGATCATTGTCACGGTACACTACCGAAGGCATTCCATATAGAGTCATCATTGCTCTAAGTTTTGAGTTGTAAGTGTGATGATCATCATTGATAGAGCATTGTCCCATGTGAGGAAATAAAAGAGGCCAGCGAAGTCCATTTACAAAAAGGGGCCAAAGATGCCCAACAAAAAATAAAAAAATAAAAAAAAGAGGCCAAAGAGCCCACCAAAAAAATGAGAGAAAAAGAGAGAAGGAACAATGCTACTATCCTTCCACACTTGTGCTTACTAAGCACCATGATCTTCATGATTGAGAGTCTCTCGTTTTGTCTCCACCATATAGCTAGTGGGAAATTTTCATTATATAACTTGGCTTGTATATTCCAATGATAGGCTTCCTCAAATTTGCATCAGGTCTTCGTGAGCAAGCAAGTTGGATGCACACCCACTAGTTTTCTTTAAGAGCTTTCACATACTCTTAGCTCTAGTGCATCATTTGTATAGCAATCCCTACTCATTCACATTGATATCTATTGATGAGCATATTCGTAGCTCATTGATATGCCTAGTTAATGTGACCATCTTCTCCTTGTTTGTCTTGCGACCTCCACCACACTCCATTCCACTTATAGTGCTAAAATCATGGCTCACGCTCATGTATTGCGTGAGAGTTGAAAAGGTTTGAGAAAGTAAAAGTGTGAAAACAATTACTTGGCCAATACCGGGGTTGTGCATGATTTAAATTCGTTGTGCAAGGATGATAGAGCTTAGCCAGACTATATGATTTTGTAGGGATACTTTCTTTTGGCCTTGTTATTTTGAAAGTTCATGATTACCTTGCTAGTTTGCTTGAAGTATTATTGTCTCCACATCAATAGCCAACTATTGTTTTGAATCTAATGGATCTGAACATTCACGTCACATAAGAGGAGTTACAAAGGACATCTATGCTAGGTAGCATGAAAGCATCAAAATTTCATTCTTTATCACTTCCCTACTCGAGGCGAGCATGAGTTAAGCTTGGGGATGCTTGATACGTCTCAAACGTATCTATAATTTTTGATGGTTTCATGCAGTTATCTTGTCAACTTTGGATGTTTTATATACCTTTTATATCTTTTTTGGGACTAACTTATTAATTCAGCGCCAAGTGCCAGTTCCTGTTTTTCTGTGTTTTTGACTCTTTTCAGATCTGATTTTGGAACGGAGTCCAAACGGAATAAAATCCCCGAAATAATTTTTTCTAGAACAGAAGAAGATTGGGGGACTTGAGGGCCAAGGCAGGAGAGCCACAAGGGGGTCCACAAGCCGTGTAGCCTCCACAAGGGGGCCGGCGGCTACCAGGCTTGTGGCCCCCCTGGAGCTCCCCTGCCCTAGCTCTTTCGCCTATATATTGCCTAAAATTGCAGAAAAAAATCAGGGCATCCACGAAAATACTTTTCCGCCGCCCCAAGCTTCCGTTTCCGCGAGATCTCATCTGGAGACCCTTCTTGGTGCCCTGCCGGAGGGGACTTTGGAGTTGGAGGGCTTCTACATCAACATCATCACCTCTCCAATGACTCGTGAGTAGTCCACTTCGGACCTACGGGTCCATAGTTAGTAGCTAGATGGCTTCTTCTCTCTCTTGGATCTTCAATACAAAGTTCTCCATGATCATCATGGAGATCTCTCCGATGTAATCCTCTTTGGCGGTGTGTTTGTCGAGATCTGATGAATTGTTGATTTGTGATCAGATTATCTATGAATTATATTTGAGTGTTTGCTGATTTCTTATATGCATGATTTGATATCCTTGTAAGTCTCTCCGAGTCTTTGGTTTTTTTTCGCCAACTAGATCTATGATTCTTGCAATGGGAGAAGTGCTTGGTTTTGGGTTTATACCGTGTGGTGACCTTTCCCAATGACAGACGGGGCAGCAAGGCACGCATCGTGTTGTTGCCATCAAGGGTAACAAGATGGGCTTTTATCATAGATATGAGATTGTCCATCTACATCATGTCATCTTGCTTAAGGCGTTACTCTATTCTTATGAACTTAATACACTAGATGCATGCTGGATAGTGGTCGACGTGTGGAGTAATAGTAGTAGATGCAGAAAGTATCGGTCTACTTGTTTTAGACGTGGTGCCTATAGATATAATCATTGCCATATATAACGTCACGACTTTGCGCAGTTCTATCAATTGCTCGACAGTAATTCCTTCACCCACTGTCTACTTTCTTTCATGAGAGAAGCCACTAGTGAACACTACAGGCCCCGGGTCTATTCACAACTACCGTCTCCACTTTTGCTTTTACTTTGCTTTGTTTACTTTTTGCTTCCAGTTCTCACTTTGCAAACAATCTGTAAGGGATTGACAACCCCTTCATAGCGTTGGGTGCAAGCTCTTTGTGTTTGTGCAGGTACTTGTGACTTGACGCGATCCTCCCACTGGATCGATACCTTGGTTCTCAAAACTGAGGGAAATACTTATCGCCGCTGTGCTACATCACCCTTTGCATATTTTCCACGGGGGAACACCAACGCAAGGCTCCAAGGCCACGGGGGAATCCTTTGCATATTTGCCAAGGAAGTCCCTAAAGGCGTAGCCATAGCAGAAGGATTCCTGGCGCCGTTGATGAGGAGTATCAAGACAAGAATAGTCCCCCGTCATCACGCCTATTTCTGGTGCTGTTGGAAGGTCTTTTGTTGCAGTAGCACCGCCGCCGGCAGCCTCCTCTCCGACCGTCCCAACAGTAAACCAAGTGGCGTGATGGATGGCGCCCTTCTCAAGAGCAGCAGCCAGCTCTTTGCCTTCCTTGCTCTGCACCTCGCCGGCCAGGTCCTTGATCTCCTTCCATGCCTCTTCCCCTCTCGGCCGCATCACGACGAAGAATATGGAGGGCTTGGCCGCCACGATCACCGGAAACCAGTCCGGCACTGCCATGCTACCTGCCTAGCACGGCCTACAATCAACAAGTGGAGGAGGCAGAGGGGATCTTGTGAGACCACTTCACTTGATTGCAAGTTGAAAATTCGTCCATAAAAAAAGCCACCAAATCCATCAAGCAAAAACAGATCTAGGGTTCGTCGGAAAACCACGGACTCGTACGTGCAAGACTGATCGAACGCACGCACCTCCTTTTGGCGTCCGCGTCTGTGCCGGTCAGGTCTCCTCCGACAAGACCCCTCGCAGGCCTCGATCCTCGTCGGCCGCCTCGCTGTGGTTCGCATCGATCGGTTGGGTCGCCCACGGGAACCAAGATGTGCCGCAGCCGCAGCCGCCGCCTCGTAAGTCTGCTGGCTCGCTCGATCGCTCTCTCGATGCGTGTTTGGGCCCGTCCGGTCAATTTATACCTAGCAGTCGGACGAGTTGGGCTTAGGGTTTCCTAGCCATTACTTTTTGGATTGAATTAGGGAGCCCGACGCCGGCCGCACGACTAGTTACATTTTTCTATTTAGAATCTTTGTTTTTTCAATTGAAAAGAACTATATATTTCTTTTCTTTTTTGCAATGGAAGGAGTATACATAACGAACCCATTGGTGATGGTACATGCATCGGCCTCCAAACGAGGCAGCCGCTCGCCCCGCGCCACAAGGTGTTCTCATGTCCTGCACGCATGCTCGGTGCGGCGAGATGAGGAGCGGGCTCCCCTGTGATGGCGGCGACGTCGGGTGCTGCAACCGACGACGCGATTAATAATGTTGTGCTACTCGCTGGAGTTGTGTGGCAATTTTTTGGGAGGAGATGCAAAGCAACACGACCGGCGCTGCAGCACGCGGATCTCATCGGCGACGAAGCTAGAATGCAACATGAGTCAACCATTCGACAGGGACGAAGCTGCAATGTAATGTGTTTGATGCTGCAACCCGCGAAAGTCGCCGGTGGTGGAGCTGCAATGAAATGCGCGAGATGTTGCATCATGTGGGTCTCATCGGTGGCGGAGCTGCAACGTGACATGGATCTCGCCGATGACGGAGCTGCAAAGCAACACCCAAGGTGTTGCGACCGGTCTCGCCAGCGGCGGAGCTGCAGTGCGACATGGATCTTGCCGGTGACGGAGCTGGAATGCAATGCCCAAGGTGTTGCGACCACGCATCTCGACGGAGATAGTGCTGTGGTGGCGGAGCTGCAATGCAATATGGATCTCGCCAATGGCAGAGCTGCAAAGCAACACCCAAGGTGTTGCGACCTGTGTCGCCGGTGGCGGAGCTACAGTGTGACAAGGCTCTTGTCGGTGACGGAGCTGGAATATAATGCCCAAGGAGTTGCCCACGCATCTCGTCGGAGATGGTGCTGTGGTGGCGGAGCTGCAATGCGACATTGATCTCGCCGGTGGCAGAGCTGCAAAGCAACACCCAAGGTGTTGAGACCTATCTCGCCGAGGGCGGAGCTGTAATGCGACATGGCTCTTGCCGGTGACAGAGCTGAAATGCAATGCCCAAGGTGTTGCGAGCACGCATCTCGTCCGAAAAGGTGTTGTGGTGGCAGAGCTGCAGCGTAACACATGAGGTGTTGGGAACCTCCGACCGACGGATCTCGCTGGCGGTAGAGCTGCAAGCAACACCCAGGTTTTTCCAGTTTTTGTTGTGTGGCAGAGGCGAAAACAAGATGGGCGGTGGTACTTCACACCATGATGGATGCGTTGCGTTTTGCAGTTGCCAGCGGCCAGAGGAGAGCGGAGCAAGGGTCAGTTGGTGCACTGAGAAGAGATCGAAGAAGCACTGCGTTGACCCAATCCAATAGAAACGAGGGGTGGATCCGATGGTTCGTTACCCGACTGATTTCCTGAAGAAATCAGTCGGTTGATTCATAGCAGCACCCTTTTTTTTAACACATGAAGCCGTTTCTTTTTTATTAGTTCATTAGGAGCGAGTATAGCTTCGTGTACCTTTTTGGTTGTATTAGTCACTTTTACCCTAAAGTAGTAGATGTTATCAGACCGCTCAAAACAAACCATACACTATTCATCTTCACGATATAAGTGAAGCTCAGTAAGTATTCTAACAAATTCACGATGAGTGCATGTCCCGCTCAAAAGTTGTGCAGCAAGGATTATTGTGATCAAACAAAAAGCAACGACTCCTATAATACACGATGCTCCAAGTAAAACACATATCATGTGGTAAATAAAAATATAGCTCCAAGTAACGTTACCGATGGATTGAAGACGAAAGAGGGATGCCTTCCCGGGGCATCCCCAAGCTTAGGCTTTTTGGTGTCCTTGAATTTGGCTTGGGATGACTTGGGCATCCCCAAGCTTAGGCTCTATCCACTCTTTATTCCATTGTCCATAAGTACATCACCCAAAACTTCAAAACTTCACAACACAAAACTTAAACAGAAACTCGTGATATCATCAGCATAAGAAAACAAACCACCAACTTTTTAGGTACTGTAGTAAACTTCATTTCCATTTAGATTGATGTTATATTACTGTATTCTCACTTCTCCATGGCTCGTACCCCCCGATACTAACCATAGTTTCATCAAAATAAGCAATCAACACAACAAAAACAGAATCTGTCAAAAACAGAATAGTCTGTAGCAATCTGTATATTTCGTATACCTCTGCTATCCCAAAAATTCTGAAAAAATTATGACGATTAGGGCAATTTGCATATCAATCAGCAGCAAAAAGAATCAACTCAAAATCTCTTTCTAGATAGGAATTAAAAATAATTTCGTGAGCACAAAGTCTCTGTCTTTTTTCAGCATGATTAAACAACTATCACCAAAAGTAATCATAAAGGTTCTACTTGGCACAAACACTAATTAAAACATAAATTTATTCATTGGGTTGCCTCCCAACAAACGCTATTGTTTAACACCCTTAGCTAGGCATAAGGCAATAGAATCAAGTATTGTCATCTTTAGTGCTCAAACCACTCATACCATCATCATTACTAGGGAGTTCTTTAATTTTATCAATAATTATACTCCTAGATAGGCAACAAAGATAATCATTAGTGATGATAGGTTTTTTTTACATATCAAGATAGGTAGGGTGAACAGTCAACATTTTAAGATCTTCATCTCTCTTACTAGATGGTTCACCATTGTTTTTAGGAACATAAACAAGCTTAGTGGCCTTATTGTGGGAAAATTTTGGAGTGTTCTGAACAGTAGCAAAAGCGGAACCCAAGTTGGTTATAACATCCTCTAGTTTGCCAATTCTAGCGGAATCATGATCTAGTTTTTCGTTAACTATGGTTCCTTCTCCTTTAAAATTTTCAAAGTCATTCAATGAGTTCTATCGTAGCAACTTTATTGAGTGATTTGATTGTGGATCTTTTTATCCAAATTTTGAATGTAGTTCTATCGTAACAACTTTATTTTCAATAATATCTAGCCTACGCATCACATGTTCCAAAGTTAAAGTAGTTCCATTAACCATGAGTGGGGGTGAGCCTACCAAATTTATTAAAGCACCATAAGAATCAACGGTATGGCTACCCAAGAAATTTCCGCCTACGATGGTGTCAAGAACATACCTATTCAAAGGGGAAATACCCACATAAAAATTGCAAAGTAGAACGGTAGTAGATTGCTTACCAGTAGATCTATTCTAAGCATTGCAAATTCTATAACAAGCATGTTTTAAGTTTTCTCCCTCATTTTGTTTAAAGTTAAGAACCTCGCTCTCGGGAATAATGATCATAGCGATAGGACTAGCCATAAGGATAAGTAGACTAACCCACACAAGCAAAAAGAAAGTAAGCGAAAAAAGGGGTGAACGAAAAAGGCAAAACAAAGAAAGGAAAATGTTTTTGTGAATTTTGTTTTAGAAGTGGGGGAGAGGAAAATGAGAGGCAAATGGCAAATAATGTAAATGCAAGAGATGAGTTTGCGATAGGTACTTGGTAGATATGCTTAACTTGAATACTCCCCGACAACGGCGCTAGAAATTCTTCCTGCTACTTCTTAAGCTTGCGTTGGTTTTTCCCTTGAAGAGGAAAGGGTGATGCAGCAAAGTAGAGATAAGTATTTCCCTCAGTTTGAGAACCAAGGTATCAATCCAGTAGGAGTATCAAGATGAGGCACCAAGGCACCTGCGCAAAGACAAACAAACTTGCACCCAACGCGATAAAGAGGTTGTCAATCCCTTTACGATTACTTGCAAAGTGAGATCTGATAGTGATAATAGGTAAATATAAATAAATAAATAAAAGTGCAACAAGGTATTTTTGGTATTTTTGTATGTAGATATGAATATATAATGTGTAAAATAGACCCGGGGGCCATAGTGTTCACTCGAGGCTTCTCTCATGATAGCAAGTATTACGGTGGCTGAACGAATTATTGTCGAGCAATTGATAGAATCGCGCAAGGTCATGACGATATATAAGGCAATGATCATACATATAGGCATCACGTCCGAGACAAGTAGATCGATACTTTCTGCATCTACTACTATTACTCCACACATCGACCGCTATCCAGCATGCATCTAGTGTATTAAGTTCATAACAAACAGAGTAATGCCTTAAGCAAGATGACATGATGTAGAGGGATAAATTCATGCAATATGATATAAACCCCATCTTTTTACCCTTGATGGCAACAACATGATGCATGCCTCGCTACCCCTTCTGTCACTAGGTGAGGACACCGCACGGTATGAACCCAAAACCAAGCACTTCTCCCGTTACAAGAATTATAGATCAAGTTGGCCAAACAAAACCCATAACTCGAAGAGAATTACAAGGATACGAAATCATGCATATAAGAAATCAGAAGAGACTCAAATAATATTCATAGATAATCTGATCATAAATCCACAATTCATCGGATCTCGACAAACACACCACAAAAGAAAGTTACATCGGATAGATCTCCATGAAGATCATGGAGAACTTTGTATTGAAGATACAAGAGAGAGAAGAAGCCATCTAGCTAATAGCTATGGACCCGAAGGTCTGTGGTGAACTACTCACGCATCATCCGCTAGGCAATGGTGTTGATGAAGAAGCCCTTCGTGTCCGAATCCCCCTCCGACAGAGCACCAGAACGGTCCCCAGATGGGATCTCGCGGAAACAGAAGCTTGCGGCGGCGGAAAAGTATTTTCCTGGCTCTCTCTGTTGGTTTTGGGATTTTAGGGAATTTATAGGCGAAAGAGATAGGGCAAAGGAGGCACGGGGGCCACGAGCCTGCTAGCCCCCCCTGGGGCGCGCCTAGGTTGCTCGTGGCCTCCTCCGTGGCCCTCTGTCTTGGTTCTCAAGTCTTCTAGATCCCTTCTGTTATGGAAAAATGATCCCAAAGGTTTTATTACGTTTGGACTCCGTTTAATATTCTTATCTGAAAAAGGTCAAAAACACGGAAAAACCAGAAACTGGCACTAGGCACTGAGTTAATAGGGTAGTCCCAAAAATGGTATAAAATAGCATATAAATGCATATAAAACATCCCAAGTTGATAATATAGTAGCATGGAACAATAAAAAATTATAGATACGTTGGAGACGTATCAAGCATCCCCAAGCTTAACTCCTGCTCGTCCTCGAGTAGGGAAGTGATAAACACCGAATTTTTTATGTGGAATGCTACCTAACATATTTGTTCTTTGTAACTTATTTTTTTGGCATGAATGTTCAGATCCATAAGATTCAAAGCAATAGTTTAATATTGACATGAAAACAATAATACTTCAAGCATACTAGCAAAGTAATCATGAACTTTTGACATAGCAAGGCCAAAGAAAGTTATCCCTACAAAATCATATAGTCTGGCTATGCTCCTTCACCCCCACACAACGAATTTAAATCATGCACAACCCTTGTATTGGCCAAGTAATTGTTTTCGCACTCTTACTTTCTCAAACTTTTTCAACTCTCACGCAATACATGAGCATGAGCCATGGATATACCACTATAGGTGGAATAGAGTGTGGTGAAGGTTGTGAGGCAAAAAGGAGGAGATGGTCACATCGACTTGGCGTATCAATGGGTCATGGAGATGCCCATTAATAGATATCAATGAGAATGAGTAGGGATTGCCATGCAACGGATGCACTAGAGCTATAAGTGTATGAAAGCTCAAAAATAAAACTAGTGGGTGTGCACCCAACTTGCTTGCTTACGAAGACCTAGGGCAATTTTGAGGAAACCCATCATTGGAATATACAAGCCAAGTTATATAATGAAAATTCCCACTAGTATATGAAAGTGACAAAACAAGAGACTCTCTATCATGAAGAACATGGTGCTATTTTGAAGCACAAGTGTGCAAAAAGATAATAGCATTGTCCCTTCTCTCTTTTTCTCACATTTTTTTTGTCTGGGCTCTTTGGCCACTTTTTTTTTCATTTCATTTTTTCCCTTTTTTTGGTGGGCATCTTTGGCCTGTTTTTTTATTTCCTCACATGGGAAATGCTCTAATAATGATGATCATCACACTTTTATTTACTTATAACTCGATACTTAATTAGAACAATAATGACTATATATGAAATGCCTCCGGCAGTGTACCGGGATGTGCAACGATCTAGCTTAACATATGACGTTGAAACATCTCACTAGATATCTTACGATCATGCAATGGCAATATGAAAGTGGTGGCACATGTCATGAGACGGAATGGTGGAAGTTGCATGGCAATATATCTCGGAATGGCTACGAAAATGCCATAATAGGTAGGTATGGTGGCTGTTTTGAGGAAGGTATATGGTGGTTTTGTGCACCAGAGAAAGTAGCACGGCACTAGAGAGGCTAGCAATGGTGGAACGGTGAGAGTGCATCTATACCATGGACTCACATTAGTCATGAAGAACTCATATACTTATTGCGAAAGTTTTATTAGTAATCGAAACAAAGTGCTAAACGCTTACTCATAGGGGAATGGTTGGTAGGAGTTAACCATCACGCGATCCCGACCGCCACACAAAGGATGACAATCAATAAATCAATTATGCTCCGACTTCATAACATAGCGGTTCACCATACATGCATGCTACGGGGATCAGTAACCTCAACACAAGTCTATACCTATACTAATTTGAGACTCCCTAGAAATTACCATAATAATTAGAATTTACGAGCCGCTAATCTGGTGGGACCGAATTATTACGGTGTAGATAGAATCGGGAAATCCTTCATTAGGAAAAGCCTCTATTGCATAATTCTCCAAAAAAATCATTGAAAGGTCGACACACTTTCCTGTTTGTAACTAATCCTAACAACATATGCAACCCTCCATGTTCCTTAATTTTCTCTCTCTCCTTATGGAAACGCATCTTTATCTCTCCGTTTTCTCTCTTCCCCGTATTTATCTCCAACAACCCTTTCTCTCTCAAATCTCTCTCTTGATAAAAAGGAAATCATCATCTTTATCCAATCTGAAGCAAAAAACCATCGCCTTGCGGCATGGGTCCAGTCGACCAACATCTTGGTGCCTTAAATTTGGTTTCCTCATCTTGATCGGCCACACTACATGGCAATCCTGCTGTATATGCTGCAGTTTTTTTTCTTCCTTGGACCTCTACTCTGTTCGCCACAAATCTCGATGATCTCAGGTAACCATTCTCTCCTCTTCAAAGTCAAATAATGGGAAGCTTTGATCTAGAACTTGTGATTGACTAGGAATATATAGATGCTACAAAAGGGGAAAACCTAAGATACTCCTACCACGACGCGCGACTCTGCTAGGTCGAGCACGGTGGCTGAGATGATGGAGACTTATTGAAGACGCGCCCGTGGACTTTGAAGATGCTGACTGGCCGGCCATGGGGAAGAAAAGAAGCGCACAAGACAGAGCAATGAACAAGGCGCTGCTCTTGCCCTTGTTGCCAGCCATAATCTGCTGCAGTCCGTCAACGAGCAAGGCGCTGCTGCTGCCCAGTAGTGGGGACGGGGCCTTTAGCCCCGGCCCGTAAGGGTCTTTAGTCCCGGTTCACCAACCGGGACTAAAGGGGCGGGACTAAAGGCCTAACCTTTAGTCCCGGCCCTATTCCAAGCCGGGACTAAAGGTGCTCCACGTGGCGCCTCGTAGCGCCCTTAGGGGCAGGCCCTTTAGTCCCGGTTCGTTACATGGACCGGGACTAAAGAGTTTCAGATTTTGTTTATTTTTGGGTTTTAGGGTTTTCGGGTTTAGGTGTTCGGGAGATTAACGTGATGCCTCGTTTGGTGTTCGGGAATTAGTTTTCATATAATTCTAAATAGAAATAATTATGCATATATATATATAAGATTAACTTATCTTACAAGCGAGCATATATATACAATTATATGGAGATCTGAATTATCGGGACTAGAGCCCGTCTGTTCGATTACATGGACGAACATCAGTAATGGCCCCTAGCTACACTAAATCGTCCTTTGTCATCTATAGCTTCCGTCCTCAAAAAGGTCGCAAGCTCGTCTGCAACAGCAACCGCGCGTTGCTCTGGTAGGACCTTCTCCCTCATGGCCGTGTACTATATAAGAAGAGGAGATGAATATGAATGTCAATCATGATAACAAAGAATGACGGGTAAAAATAGAGGTGTGAATGTTCATTGCTTACGTCGAATCTGTGATCCTTGTGCTCAGAGGTAAACGTGCGAATGGTCTCGCAAACATAGTATCCGCATAGATGCGTCCCCCGTGGCTGCTGGTCGCACTTTACGAGAATATATATAATGAAAATAATAATCTAGCATCATAAATGTATTGAAAATAGAAGTATATCATACTACTACTTACCTGAGCCGCTTTAAAGGTCAGCTTCTCAGGCTCGATACCAGGAGTCACGCAGTTGAACCGCTTCCAAACCCTGCCCGACAAGGATAATGATTTGCTAAGTTTTTCATTAATTGATATATCAGAAAATCATCGAAAGAGACCGATAGAGCACAAGAATGATTGAAATTACCCTTGGAGCATGTCCTGCAGGCTTTGGAACTGTTCCAAGGGTCTCGATAATGGGTCGAAGGCATCAACTCTTCCCTTATCAATTTGAATGTCCAACTGAATCCAATGGAAGCTGCACATGTATATATATATATATATATATATATATATATATATATATATATATATATATATATATGTCAGTAACTTATCAATTACACTTACAAGTGAATGGACACAACAGAGTAAAGACCCTCACCTGAAGTTGTATGGAAGCAGTATGTGGTCACAGAAATTTTGATCTGTTAGAAACCTTAGAAGGTTTTCCTCCGTCTCCTTGGGTTTATCAGTTAGCGTCGCTATATGTATTTTATCTGGGTCAATAAACCCAATATTTAGGGTGTTCCTACTTTTACAATCCAGAATCTTCATTCTGCATAATAGAGTACAAGTTATATATAGACAATGAATTGAAATAACTAAACAAGTTATATGTAGACAACGAATCGAAGAACTTACAGACAATAGCAACTCATAAACGATTTGTCGAGGGCGTCGCCATTGTACATCTGGAAGAGTTCATCAAAGTCGATATGGATTTCTTCGGGGTGGCCGTAGTACTCCCGTGGGACACTCACCACGATCATCGTTCTCTCATTCTTTGATTCACTTAAGTACCATGTATGAAAGTAACGAATATTTGTTGGGAGATCATCTTTGCTGACCAAAGGCGCTCCCATGACAAACTGTGGCTTAGGGGCTACCACAGCCTTGGGTAACCCGTCGTCTTGGGAAGCCAGAATGTCTTCAACCGGGATACCCCATTCATCCGCCCACTTCTTTGCTAATTCCAAATCATGCCCCTGCACCGGAGGGGGGATATTCTCGGGTAACACCCTGAGGGGTGGGATCGACTGTTTGGCCTGTTGTCCAAGCTGAGGAACATCTGAATTTTTTCTTGCTTGTAGTTGAACTTGATTTGCTCCCACTTGCACTTGCACGTGATCTGGTCTTTTTCACTTCATTCTGCAATGTGCGTCTATAGTCATCAGGCTTATGGTGTAAGTCATACTGTGATGGAAGGTTCGTGAAGTATTTTGCAAATGCTATTTGCTTCTCGGTGTATACCGGACGAGGCTCGGGTTCCTTCTTTTTCATCTGCGCATCATGATGTTCCTTTGCTATCCTGGTGTTTTCCTCGGGGGTACGATCATAAGGTCTGATAGGAAGATTAGCATGAGGTACCTTTGGGAGGGGCAACAGTTTGCGCTTTGGGGGGCTCCGTCGCTTAGAAATCGTCGCTGGAGTGTTCTTGCTGGACCACCATAAGCTTTGCTGGAGGGTTGGCCTGATTCGTCTGAGGCGCCACGTAGGATGGCCTCGGAGTCTATCTTGGCGGCAGAGAACTGTTTGGAACCCACAGCCTGCGTTTGGGAAACGCGGAACCAGAAGATGAGCCAAAGTCATGGGAGTGCTTCCTTGTGGCTTCAAAGTTAGTATGACCAGTCTCGGCACTGATCGCCTTGTTGACCAGGGCTTGAAAGCTTGCACACTCGTGGAGGCGCAGATCACGACGAAGCTCAGGGCTCAGACCCTTACGGAATCTTGCTTGCTTCTTGGCGTCAGTAGACACCTCCTCTGTTGCATAGCGGGCGAGGTTACCGAACTCGCGGCTATAGGCATCCACGGTCAACTTGCCCTGAGTGAAGGCACATAACTCCTCTCTCTTTCTGTCCATCAGGCCCTCTGGAATATGGTGCAGACGAAAAGTTGCACTGAAGTCTGCCCATGTGGCTACTGGTTCAGCGGGACGCATAGCTTCAAAGTTCTCCCACCATAGATTGGAGGGTCCTTTGAGGAAATATGCCGCAAAGGTCACCTTGTCGGCCTCAGAAACATTCGCAGAGCGAATCTAGCGCGAGATCAGCGTCGAGGGGATCGACGGAATAATGAAACTTCGGAGGATTCAGCTTCACAAAGTCGTTGAGGGACACGGCAGCATTCCTAGGCTGACGAGCCGTATTCTGCTCAATACGCTCTAACAGTCGGTTGGTCTCCCTTTTGTTTCTCTCTGCCTCAAGCATCACTTCCGCCAGAGAGGGCGGGTGAGCGAGGTCTTCCTGCGACGCTTGACTACCCTCGCCTTGCTCATGACCAGGGGCACGGTTCAACCTGGTGAACAGCATCCTGACAAACAAACTCACAGCTTAGACCAATATCATATCAATACTAGCTATGGATTAAGAATGTACTAAACACACGGAATGCGGAAATGAATATCCGAACTATTGGAAATATGCCCTAGAGGCAATAATAAAATGGTTATTATCATATTTCCTTGTTAATGATAATCGTCTATTGTTCATGCTATAATTGTATTAACAGGAAACAGTAATACATGTGTGGATAGATAGACCACAATGTGTCCCTAGCAAGCCTCTAGCTGGCTAGCTCGTTAGTCAATAGATGATCATGGTTTCCTGATCATGGGCATTAGATGTCATTGATAACGGGATCACATCATTGGGAGAATGATGTGATGGACAAGACCCAATCCTAAGCCTAGCACTAGATCGTATTGTTCGTATGCTAAAGCTTTTCTAATGTCAAGTATCTTTTCCTTCGACCGTGAGATTGTGCAACTCCCGGATACCGTAGGAGTGCTTTGTGTGTATCAAACGTCACAACGTAATTGGGTGACTATAAAGGTGCACTACGGGTACCTCCGAAAGTGTTTGTTGGGTTGGTACGAATCGACATCGGGATTTGTCACTCCATGCGACGGAGAGGTATCTCTGGGCCCACTCGGTAGGACATCATCATGAGCTCAATGTGACTAAGGAGTTAGTCACACGATGACATGCTACGGAACGAGTAAAGAGACTTACCGGTAACGAGATTGAACAAGGTATAGGTATACCGACGATCGAATCTCGGGCAAGTTCTATACCGACAGACAAAGGGAATCGTGTACGGGATTGATTGAATCCTTGACATCGTGGTTCATCCGATGAGATCATCATGGAGCAAGTGGGAGCCACAATGGGTATCCAGACCCCGCTGATGGTTATTGGCCAGAGAGGTGTCTCGGTCATGTCTGCCTGTCTCCCAAACCCGTAGGGCCTACACACTTAAGGTTCGATGACGCTAGGGTTATAGGGAATTGTTATACGAGGTTACCGAAAGTTGTTCGGAGTCCCGGATGAGATCCCAGAAGTCACTAGGAGCTCCGGAATGGTCCGGAGGTAAAGATTGATATATAGGCCGGATGGTTTTGGACACCGGAAGTGTTTCGGGCATCACCGGTAATGTACCGGGACCACCGGGACCACCGGAGGTGGCCCCGGGGGACCACCGAAGGGGGGAAACGACCCCGGGAGGTAAGGTGGGCCAAGTGGGGGTGGGAACCAGCCCATAGGTGGGCTGGTGCGCCTCCCCACTCAGTCCATTGCGCAAGGGAGAGAAAGGGGGGGCAAACCCTAAGCCAGGTGGGCCTAAGGCCCACCAGTTGGTGTGCCACCCCCTCCTCCCCCCTCTGGCCGCCGCACCACCCATCTGGGAGGGCTGCCGCACCCCCTAGGGTGGGAACCCTAGGGGTGGAACCCCCTCTCCCCTTCCCCTATATATAGTGGGCACTTTTGGCCATTGGAGATTAGACTTTTCCATCTCCCTCGGTGCAACCCTGCTCTTCTTCCTCCTCCTCTCTGCCGGTGCTTGGTGAAGCCCTGCCGGGAGACCTCGTCTCTCCATCGACACCACACCGTCGTGCTGTTGGAGTTCTTCCCCAACCTCTCCCTCCTCCTTGCTGGATCAAGGTGCGGGAGACGTCACCGGGCTGCACGTGTGTTGAACGCGGAGGTGCCGTAGTTCGGCACTAGATCGGAATCGCTGCGAGTACGACTACATCAACCGCGTTCTAGCAACGCTTCCGCTTAGCGATCTTCAAAGGTATGAAGATGCTCTTACCCCTCTCTCGTTGCTGGTATCTCCATAGGAAGATCTGAATATGCGTAGGAAAATTTTGAATTTATGCTACGTTACCCAACACGAACAGCATGGTAACAAGCAACTGCTATATATACACCATGGTTCATACACACCCTTACATAGTTCAGTACAAACTTACTCGAGGAGCAACTACTGAAATTATGAAACTACTCATCAGAGTCTTACAAGCTTCCTATACATTATTTATCTAGGCCTCCGGAATTCATTTCAAATCACAGGCATACTTCACAAGTCACACAGGACTGTGAACGTACGGCTACTACCATACTATCCTTCCGCTCACAGCTCAGGCATCCGCATAGAACATCTCATAGAGATTACCTCCATGACCTGGAAGCTCAACCTGCGGATCAGGAAACACTCTAGCCTGAGAACCCTGGGATCCATAAGGACACGGATGTGGCCTTGGTCCCCTGACTGGTGGTAAGAGGGGTCCGTGAAGAGGGGTGACTCCTCCTATAGCTGGCCAGTCAACGTGGGCCGGAAGATGGATCCTAACAGGGTTCAGCATCTCCATATCTCCGTACCATGTCTGGACTACCGGTGCCAGCTGTGTCAAAGCCGTCCACAGACGGGCACGGGTAGCATAAAGCTCCATGCGGAGAGCACGAGAATCCCTGTCTCTGTTCTCTAGCATCTCAACAGTGGACTGAAGTAGTGGATCCTCCATAGAAGAATCAAAATAGACTCCACTGAGGTATCCCTCTTCACCAGGCTGAGAGGCCGGAACATAGCAGAACTCTGAATTCTGCAGCAGTGCACGTCTCGCTCTCATAATGGTTAGCATTGAATAGGCAGCATCTTGTACTGCCATGTCAACAGTGACTCCCAACCCATAAGACCAATGGATTGGCTCCTCAGCTCCAGGGTAGTCTGGAAATACCCTAACAGTGCAGATATACTGGCTCTGGTTGAAGTCTCGGTACTGTTCCTCCACTGTGTACTCGGGGTACCAACGGTAACCGCACACCGACATCACCCTGACCAGCATGGCCGTATGACCCGGCACATCAATGCACCTGGTCAGACGTACCACCTGACTAGAAGGACGGCCAGACATCTGTAAATAGAGAGTAATGCGAAAGCATTAGAGCTCCGAATGCAAAATTGGGCAGCATAACGGCTGTAAATGCTCAAAAACAAATTTTGAGACACCCAAAAATGGAATAGTGTAACCACTCAACTATCAAGTTCAACTCTCTGATCATCAAACTTACTTCCCTTTTTCCTAGGAATGTAAGAAACCCAATTATCTCTTGACCTGTAGTCCTATAATCTACCGATCAGAAACACGAGCCTAGAAGAAGATGAGTAACCTAGTCCTTAATTCCCGCAGAAAGACGAGGATGACCAGAATAGAATAACTTGAGAAGAGAACAAGAGTCTTACGTTCCCTTCCACAAACAATTCCCTTATATATAAGTAAAGCAATTCTAGACTCAACTTCGACCAGTTTGGCTTAGTAATCCTACAGTCAGTCAGGCTCTGATACCAACGCTGTCAGGACCCCGATCCTAAGTCATAGGAATCCAGCCTGTAACACCTCACATCCCTTTGCGGTCTCATGCACGGTTGACCCCACGGCTGCAGCCTTACCTTAGCCGGGACCGTTTGCACCTTTTGACTCACGTATGCAATTGTGTCGCCAGCAGTCCAATGACAAAGAACTCGGATCGATATGTCTAGTCATAAACCAAAGTGGCAATTCCGCACAGGGACAGGCATACATGACCCAACAATGCAGGTGTCGGTCACCAACAAATGTAGACGAGTCGTAGCAAGCTACAAGGACTCCCTTACATCGCGTGATATTCCCCAAAGGGGACAGACACAACAGCTAAGAAGGACACATGCCGGTCAACCAATGTGTCCGGAGCAGTAGCGAACTACCATGGCTCGTTGGATCACAAAGGGGCATTTCCCTGTAAGGAGTGCTACTAAAGTTTACGGCTAGGTAATTGAACCCCATACATATCAAGTACGACACACGTACGCATGGCATATCAATATGTATAGATACATCGATGGCATCACAACATAGCCATAAACATACAAGCTTTATTTAGGAGGCTCAGAAGAGCCACACATATAATATTACACAGTAAGGGTCTCACGACCCAATAGCAGTCATTCAGTTACAAGCCAGTGGAAGAGTTCAAAACTGTCTGAGTACAGACAGGTGCAACTAAAAGGGCACATGGCCTGACTATACTACAGACCCAACCTAGGGCCAGATCGTAGCTGGGACACCAGCTACTCGTCATCGTCGATGTCTATGAAGAACCCTCCGTTAGGGTCATTAGCAACCTCTGCAACATTTATTAAGAAAACATGAGTACGGAGGTACTCAGCAAGACTTTAGGATAACTATCTACTCATGCAATGTATCAATAATGTAATGAGGGGTTTCATGCGGAAAGCCAGCATTTGACTCGTGGCTAGACAACTTGCATTTTTAAATTATTTTGACAACTTGATTTCTCGAACACGAGTCCACTAACACCACAATAATACACCATCGTGGAATCATTCCGTCTCCATACGGAAATGCCGTCCACGACACTCACGCTTATCTTGACAATTTTATGTGTAGCCATTGAAGTTATCTATCAACAACATATGTCTCCAAGTAGTCCATATCCGCGGACGCGGCTATTCGAATAGATCATAACCCTGCAGGGGGGTACTTCGTCACACACGCTCCCACCACTTATCGCCATGTGCACGTCATGCACCTCGGCAACCTTCAAGCGGAAGCATAGCGAGGGAGTCGGCCACGACCGTTAACCACACTAGTACCTAGTCCAGGTTTATCGCCTATCTGAGGGTAACCCGTACGGAAGTCCGGCCGAGGTTTCCGCCACGGCCCCAAACGATGTGCGCAGGGTTCCCAAGCCCACCATCCGGGTGCCACTTGGTACACCGTGCCACTGCCTACCGCATCACAGCCCACCTCTCAGGTCAGCACCATGCACGGCCTCCAGCATGACTATAAACACCAGAAACTACTTGCAACTCCTGGACCGAGTACTAAGCGATTAATAAGTCGAGCGGGGTCATATTTCAGGGCCCAACATGTGGTAGTATCTAGTCTTGGATTACATACACGTAACTCAGTTCCTAAGGACGGTTCCAATGAAACAACCCGCCATGTACTCCTACACAGCCTTTCACCGATACCTTTACCAAATCAGGTTCAACACACAGCCTTTGCTTACCGAACACATTTTCACAATTCTGTTCATCTCCCAGATGACAGACCATACACAACTCTAAGCATAGCATGCATAGCAGGATAAGACACATCATGGCTCAAGCAACTACCAGGTATGCTAGGTTGCAAGGTTCGGCTATTTACTGTGACAAGGATATGTCATGCAAAGGAAGTGGGTTCGACTAACGTGGCAAAAGAAGTTGAAGCATTTGATCCTAATGCAGTAAGTAAGTGCAGGAGCAAGAACACGGGATTTATCGGGATGATCAAAATGGTTGCTTGCCTTGTTGCTCAGAGGAGTGACAATATCCGTCAGACGGATATTCGGTGGAATCCGGGGGAGCGGAGCCTACCGAAAGGAATGACATCAATCAATATCAAGCATATGCAATCAAGATGATGCATGAGCATGGCATGAGGATGCACGTTGATAAACTAATATAGATAGCATATATTAGGTTTGAAGTTGATTTGAATCAAATTCAAATATCACTTCAAACGAGGTATTCTTGGATACCGTTTTAATTGATTCGACCTGATGCTCAGATCAACTTGATGTTAACATGCATGGGATGACATTTTAAGTTGCTGGTTTGTAATTACAACAGTGTGTGATCATGTCATTCAAAAAGAAATTCAAATACTTTCCATATTCCATTTATAAAGTATTTATAAGAATTGACTTATGCATTAATCTACATATTTGGGTTCTGTAACATTTTCAAACATGTTTTAAAATGGCATATTCAGATTCCTTGAATTTTTCTGATACTTTTTGATATATAAATTATTTTCATTGGAGTTACAGATTAATTTCTATGAATTTTTGAAGTTTTAAACATTTCTGGAATTATTTCTATACTCGAAAATCCCTTTATTGCGTCAGCCTGACATCAGGAGGTCAACCGACCTGTTCAGGTCAAACCTGACAGGGGGGACCCACTGGTCAGCCTCTCACGGGTTAATCCCGCGCTGACCAACCCCTAACTGAGTTTGACTTGGCCTTGGGCCCACTGTCAGCGAGAGATTAAGCTTAAAACTTGTGGATTAGACTGGCCACATCGGCCCTCGCCGGAGCCTGGCCGGCGGCGACCAGATCCGTGGCAGAACCTCGTCGGCGACACGCTAGAACGTGCTGTGGTGCTCGGAACAAGATGCTGAGAGCACTGGAGTGACCTCCAGGCTCGACCACATCCATTGCTCGCCTCAGGGAGAGCTATAGGTGGCCGGAGTAAGCTGGCGACGAGCCGGGGCGGCTGCCAGAGTACGGGTTCGATGGTACAGTGGCTAGGGGCTCGGATCCGAGGGGAATGAGAGGGGAAATGACCACATGCTCACGGGGAGTGTAGAGCAGGGCTTAGACGGCTCGGGGAAGGGCTGTTGCTAGCGTTTCACCATCGATTTTCCGGCGGCCGGAGGTGGAAGACGATGGCGTCGGGGGCGTTGCAGAACTCGGGGAGACTTCGGCTTCTGCAGGGAGAACCAGCTCGACGAGGCATAGCTGCTGGACTACTCGGAGGGAGGTTCGTGAGGCTAGAGGCGCGACGGCTCGAGCTCGAGCTCGTAGCAATGGCGGCAGAAGGAGGGAGGAGAGATCCGAGAGGAGGGGGAACTGGAGCTGGGGAACGGATAGGGACGGCCTCGGGGAGGTTATCCCCATGCTTGCCAGCGCGAGGCGGCGGCCAGGCAGCCAGGGAGCTGCGTGGAGGCGCGCAGCGACGCGGCGGCCACCTCCTGCTCCTACTGGCGAGGAGGAAGACGACAGGAGCAGTTGGGCCGGGCCAGGTAAGCGTTTATTTAAAACTTGAAACCAGTAGCTTTTTGCATTTATTTAAAATGCTTAAAGTTTCAAGAAAAGGGTTTTCTTCATTGCTTATTTACTTTCATGATTTATCAGAAAGTTTGAAATTTTCTTGAGGCCATTTTGGGTTCATTGATTTTAACTAGTTTGAATTTTCCTTCATTGTGAGAAGTGGCTAGGGTTTTAGCATTTTCCTTCATCACTTGCTTTATTCTTGTTGGAAATATCCTAGATGCAATGCAAAAGAAAACATGAGCACAAGGCTAACTTGCTTAAGATGTCAGGGATGTGACATTCATGGAGATCTATCCGATGTAATCTTCTTTGGCGGTGTGTTTGTCGAGATCCGATGAATTATGGACTTGTGCTCAGCTTATCTATGATATATATTTGAGTCTTTGCTGATTTCTTATATGCATGATTTGATATCCTTGTAAGTCTCTCCGAGTCTTGGGTTTTGTTTGGCCAACTAGATCTATGATTCTTGCAATGGGAGAAGTGCTTGGTTTTGGGTTCTGCCATGTGGTGACCTTTCCCAGTGACAGTAGGGGCAGCAAGGCACACATCAAGTAGTTTCCATCAAGGGTAAAAAGATGGGGGTTTTATCATTGGTTTGAGATTATTCCTCTACATCATATCATCTTGCTTAAGGTGTTACTCTGTTCTTATGGACTTAATACACTAGATGTATGCTGGATAGTGGTCGACGTGTGGAGTAATAGTAGTAGATGCAGAAAGTATTGGTCCACTTGTTTTGGACGTGATGCCTATAGAAATAATCATTGCATAGATATCGTCACGACTCTGCACAGTTCTATCAATTACTCGACAGTAATTTGTTCACCCACCGTCTACTTGCTTTCATGAGAGAAGTCACTAGTAAACACTACGGTCCCCGGGTCTATTCACATCCATCGTTTACATCTCCACTTTTACTTTGCTTTGTTACTTTTTGCTTTCAGTTCTCACTTGGCAAACAATCTATAAGGGATTGACAACCCCTTCATAGCGTTGGGTGCAAGCTTTTGTATTTGTGCAGGACCTTGAGATACTCTTCCGCCGGACTGATACCTTGGTTCTCAAACTGAGGGAAATACTTACCGTCGTTGTGCTACATCACCCTTTCCGCTTCGAGGGAACACCAACGCAAGGCTCCAAGGCCACGGGGGAAATCCTTTGCATACTTGCCTAGGAAGTCCCTTAAGGCGTAGCCGTAGCTGAAGGATTCCTGGTGCCGTCGACACTACTATTTCTAGCGCCGTAGCAAGGGATACACGGCAAACATCACTTGACAATCTGTTTTCCTATAAAATGCCTATGCATAGGAAGTATTTTAGACTTAGATGTGATTTTCACATGCTTTATGATGCTCTCGTTGTGCTTCAATTCTTGTCTTTTGTGTGAGCATCATTGATTTATCAATGCCTAGCTAAGGGCGTTAAACAATAGCGCTTGTTGGGAGGCAACCCAATGAATTTATCTTTTCCTTTCTGTTTTGTGTTTTCCGCAATTTCAAAATTCTGTTATGATTGTATTTTTTGTGTTTCTTTTGCGTTTGTGCCAAGTAAAACCGTTATGATTAGTGTTGGGGATGATCGTTTGGGCATGCTGGAAAAGACAGAAACTTTATGCTCACGAAAAGAATTTTCTTGTGTTTTCTGTAAGATATTTTGAGTTGATTCTTTTTTCTTCTGATTTCTACGCAAATTCTTCACACTGTCCTAAGTTTTCAGAATTTTTGAAGTAACAGAAGTATACGAAGTATACAGATTTCTACAGACTGGTCTGCTGTTAACATATTCTGTTTTTGTTGAGTTGGTTGCTTATTTTGATGAAACTATGGATAGTATCGGGGGGTATTAGCCATGGAAGATTTAAAATACAGTAACCCAACATCAACATAAGTAGAATTTAAGTTTGCTACAGTACCTAAGGAAGTGGTGGTTTGCTTTCTTATACTAATGATATCACGAGTTTCTGTTTAAGTTTCGTGTTGTGAAGTTTTCAAGTCTTGGGTGAAGTTCCTATGGACAAAGATGTAAAGAGTGGGCATCCCCAAGGCACCCCAAGATGATTCAAGGATGTCGTAAAAGACTAAGCTTGGGGATGCCGGGAAGGCATCCCCTCTTTCGCCTTCAATCCATCGGTAACGTTACTTGGGGCTATATTTTTATTCACCACATGTTATGTGTTTTTCTTGGAGCATCTTGTATCGTAGGAGTCTTTTATTTTTTTTGTGTCACAATCTTCCTTGCTGCACACCTAGAGAGAGAGACATTCACTCACCGTGATTTTGTCGAGCTTCACTTATATCCTTTGGTTAGACAATTCAGCTCACATGTGCTTCACTTATATCTTTTGAGCTAGTTGATTTTGCTCTATGTGCTTCACTTATATCTTTTAGAGCACGGAAGCGCGTGGCTTGGTAGTTGATCTATGCTATGAAAGTAGTCTCAAAAGGGGTAGTTATCCAAAGGGATATGAAAACTTCCATCTCCATGTGCATTGAATAGTTAGAGAAGTTTGATTCCTCTCAATTAGTTTTGAGTTGTGGTTGTGGTAATATTGAAGTTATACTAGTAAGGTGTTGTGGATCTAGAAATACTTGTGTTGAAGTTAGTGATTCCCGTAGCATGAACGTATGGTGAACCGCTATGTGATGAAGTCTGAGCATGATTAGTCTATTGATTGTCATCCTTTGTGTGGCGATCGGGATCGCACGATGGTTTATACCTACCAACCCTTCCCCTAGGAGTATGCGTTGAATGCTTTGTTTCGATTACTACTAAAACTTTTGCAACAAGTATATGAGTTCTTCATGACTAACGTTGAGTCCGTGGTTTAGATGCACTTTCACCTTCCACCATCATTATCTTCTTTAATGCCGTGCAACTTTCGCCGGTGCACAAAACCCACCATATAGCCTCCCTCAAAACAGCCACCATACCTACCTACTATGGCTTTTTCAAAGCCATTCCGAGATATATTGCCATGCAACTACCACCATGACATGTGCCACAGCTTCTACATTGCCATTGCATGATCGTAAGATAGCTAGCATGATGTTTCCATTAATGTCTATGCCATGCTAGATCATTGTCACGGTACACTACCGAAGGCATTCCATATAGAGTCATCATTGCTCTAAGTTTTGAGTTGTAAGTGTGATGATCATCATTGATAGAGGATTGTCCCATGTGAGGAAATAAAAGAGGCCAGCGAAGTCCATTTCTAAAAAGAGGCCAAAGATGCCCACCAAAAAATAAAAAAAGTAAAAAAAGAGGCCAAAGTGTTGGGGAACGTCGCATGGGAAACAAAAGAAAAATTCCTACGCGCACGAAGACCTATCATGGTGATGTCCATCTACGAGAGGGGATTTCCGATCTACGTACCCTTGTAGATCACACAGCAGAAGCGTTAAGAAACGCGGTTGATGTAGTGGAACGTCCTCACGTCCCTCGATCCGCCCCGCGAACCGTCCGACGAACCGTCCCGCGATCCGTCCCACGATCCGCTCCGATCTAGTGCCGAATGGACGGCACCTCCGCGTTCAGCACACGTACAGCTCGATGATGATCTCAGACTTCTTGATCCAGCAAGAGAGACGGAGAGGTAGATGAGTTCTCCGGCAGCGTGACGGCGCTCCGGAGGTTGGTGGTGATCTAATCTCAGCAGGGCTCCGCCCGAGCTCCGCAGAAACGCGATCTAGAGGTAAAACCGTGGAGGTATGTGGTCGGGCTGCCGTGGCAAAAGTTGTCTCAAATCAGCCCTAATACCCCACTATATATAGGAGGGAGGGAGGGGAGGAGGAAGCCTCAAAACCTAAAGGTTTGGCCGAAATTGGAGGTGGAGGAGTCCTACTCCAATCCTACTTCGAGTAGGATTCCACCTTCCCACTTGGAAACTCTTTCCACCTTGTGTTTTTCCCTTCTCAAACCTTATGGGCCTTAGTGGGAACTTATTCCAGCCCACTAGGGGCTGGTTTATCTCTTCCCATAGCCCATGAGACCCCTTGGGGAGTGACACCCCTCTCGATGGTCCCCGGCACCCCTCCCGGCACTCCCGGTACACTACCGATGAGCCCGAAACTTTTCCGGTAATGCCCGAAAACTTTCCGGTAACCAAATGAGGTCATCCTATATATCAATCTTCGTCTCCGGACCATTCCGGAAACCCTCGTGACATTCGTGATCCCATCCGGGACTCCGAACAACAGTCGGTAACCAACCATATAACTCAAATACGCATAAAACAACGTCGAACCTTAAGTGTGCAGACCCTGCGGGTTCGAGAACTATGTAGACATGACCCGAGAGACTCCTCAGTCAATATCAATAGTGGGACCTGGATGGACATATTGGATCCTACATATTCTATGAAGATCTTATCGTTTGAACCTCAGTGCCAAGGATTCATATAATCCCGTATGTCATTCCCTTTGTCCTTCGGTATGTTACTTGCCCGAGATTCGATCGTCAGTATCCGCATACCTATTTCAATCTCGTTTACCAGCAAGTCTCTTTACTCGTTCCGTAATACAAGATCCCGCAACTTACACTAAGTCACATTGCTTGCAAGGCTTGTGTGTGATGTTGTATTACCGAGTGGGCCCCGAGATACCTCTCTGTCACACGGAGTGACAAATCCCAGTCTCGATCCATACTAACTCAACGAACACCTTCGGAGATACCTGTAGAGCATCTTTATAGTCACCCAGTTACGTTGCGACGTTTTATACGCACAAAGCATTCCTCCGGTGTGAGTGAGTTATATGATCTCATGGTAATAGGAACAAATACTTGACACACAGAAAACAGTAGCAACAAAATGACACGATCAACATGCTACATCTATTAGTTTGGGTCTAGTCCATCACATGATTCTCCTAATGATGTGATCCCGTTATCAAGCGACAACACTTGCCTATGGTCTGGAAACCTTGACCATCTTTGATCAACGAGCTAGTCAACTAGAGGCTTACTAGGGACAGTGTTTTGTCTATGTATCCACACATGCACTGTGTTTCCAATCAATACAATTATAGCATGGATAATAAACGATTATCATGAACAAAGAAATATAATAATAACTAATTTATTATTGCCTCTAGGGGATATTTCCAACAGTCTCCCACTTGAACTAGAGGCAATAATCTAGTTGACATCACCATGTGATTCCAACGAACCCAACACCCATATAGTTATGGGGTCTGATCACGTCTTGCTCGTGAGAGAGGTTTTAGTCAACGGTTCTGAAACTTTCAGATCCTTGTGTTCTTTACAAATCTTCATGTCATCTTATAGATGCTGCTACTATGTGCTATTCGGAAATACTCCAAATGTCTACTCTACTATACGAATCCGTTTTACTACTCATAGTTATTCGGATTAGTGTCAAAGCTTGCATCGACGTAACCCTTTACGACGAACTCTTTAACCACCTCCATAATCGAGAAAAGTTCCTTAGTCCATCAGTTACTAAGGATAAATTTTGACCGCTGCTAGTGATTCAATCATGGATCACTCTCTGTACCTCTCAACAGACTTTGAGTCAAGGCACACATCAGGTGCGGTACCCAGCATGGCATACTTCAGATTCTACGGCCAAGGCATAGATGGCGACCTTCGTCTATTCTCTTTATTCTGCCGGGGTCGGATTTTGAGTCTTACTCAAATTCACACCTTACAACGCAACCAGGAACTCCTTCTTTGCTGATCTATTTTGAACTCCTTCAAAAACTTGTCAAGGCATGCATCTTGTTGAAAGTTCTATTAAGCTCTTTCGATCTATCTCCATAGATCTTTGATGCTCAACGTTCAAGTAGCGCAATCCAGGTATTCCTTTGAGAAACTCCTTTCAAACAACCTTGTATGATTTACAGAAATTCTACATTACTTCTGATCCACAATATGTCAACCACATATACTTATCAGAAATTCTATAGTGCTCCCACTCACTTCTTTGGAAATACAAGTTTCTCATAAACCTTGTACAAACCCAAAATCTTTGATCATCTCATCAAAGTGTATATTCCAACTCCGAGATGCTTGCACCAGTCCATTGAAGGATCGCTGGAGCTTGCATACTTGTTAGTATCTTTAGGATCGACAAAACCTTCTGGTTGTATCACATACAATGTTTTCTCAAGGAAACTGTCGAGGAAACAATATTTTGACATCCTATGTGCAATATTTCAAAAATAATGCATCAACTACTAACATTATTCTAACAGACTTTTGGCATCGCTACGAGTGAGAAAGTCTCATCATAGTCAACTATTTGATCTTGTCGGAAACATTTTTGCAACAAGTCGAGGTTTTTCTTAATAGTGACTTATCACCATCATCGTCTGTCTTCCTTTTAAAGATCCATCTTTACTCAATAGTCCTATGACCATCAAGTAGTTCTTCCAAAGTCTACACTTTGTTTTCATACATGGATCCTCTCTCGGATTTCATGGCTTCCAGCCATTTGTCGGAATCCGGGTCCACCATTGCTTTCTCCATAACTCGTAGGTTCACTGTTGCTCAACAACATGACCTCCAAGACAGGGTTACCGTACCACTCTGAAGTAGTACGCGACCTTATCAACCTACGAGACTTGTAGTAACTTGATCCGATGCTCGATGATCACCATCATCAGCTTTCACTTCAATTGGTGTAGGCGCCACAGGAACAACTTCCTGCGCCCTGCTACACACTGGTTGAAGTGATGGTTCAATAACCTCATCAAGTTCTACCACCCTCCCACTCAATTCTTTCGAGATAAACCTTTCCTCGAGAAAGGATCCGTTTCTAGAAACAAACAATTTGCTTTCGGATCTGAGATAGGAGATGCACCCAACTGTTTTGGATATCCTATGAAGATGCATTTATCCGCTTTGGGTTCAAGCTTATCAGACTGAAACTTTTTCACATAAGTGTCGAAGCCCCAAACTTTCAAGAAACGACAGTTTAGATTTCTCTAAACCTCAGTCTATACTGTGTCATCTCAACGGAAAAACGTGGTGCCCTATTTAAAGTGAATGCGGTTGTCTCTAATGCATAACCCATAAACGATAGTGGTAATTCGATAAGAGACATCATAGCATGCACCATACCAAATAATGCGTGGCTATGACGTTCAGACACATCATCACACTATGATGTTCCAGGTGGCATGAACCGCGAAACAATTTCCACATTGTCTTAACTACGTACCAAAACTCGTAACTCAGATATTCATTTCTATGATCATATCGTAGACAGTTTATCCTCTTGTTACGACGAACTTCACTCCGAAACAGAATTGAACTTTTCAATATTTCAGACTTGTGATTCATTAAGTAAATACTCTTGTATCTACTTAAATCGTCATTGAAGTAAGAACATAATGATACCCACTGTGTGCCTCAGCACCCATTGGACTGCATACATCAAAATGTATCACTTCCAACAAGTTACTATCTTGTTTCATCTCAATGAAAACAAGGCCTTGCTCATGTGGTATGATTTGCATGTCACTAGTGATTCAAAATCAAGTGAGTATAAAGATCCATCAGCATGGAGCCTCTTCATGCAATTTATAACAACATGACTCAAGCGGCAGTGCCACAAGTAAGTGGTACTATCATCATTACCTCGTATCTTTTGGCACCAATATCATGGACATGTGTAATACTACGATCGAGATTCAATAAACCATTGAAGGTGATTATTCAAGCAAATAGAGTAACCATTATTCTCTTTAAATGAATAATCGTATTGCAATAAACACGATCCAATCATGTTCATGCTTAACGCAAGCACCAAATAACAATTATTTAGGTTTAACACCAATCCCGATGGCAGAGGGAGCGTGCGACGTTTGATCATATCAACCTTGGAAACACTTCCAACACATATCATCACCTTGCCTTTAGCTAGTCTCCGTTTATCCCGTAGCTTTCATTTCATGTTACTAATCACTTAGCAACCGAACCGGTATCCAATACCCTCGTGCTACTAGGAGTACTAGTAAAGTACACATCAACATCATGTATATCAAATATACTTCTTTCGACTTTTGCGAGCCTTCTTTATCTACCATGTATCTAGAGTTGCTCCGCCTCAGTGACCATTCCCCTCACAACGGAAGCACTTAGTCCCGGTCTTGGGTTTAATCTAGGGTCTCTTCCTTAGTGCAGCAACTGCTTTGCCGTTTCACGAAGTATCCCTTCTAGCCCTTGCCTTTCTCGAAACTTAGTGGTTTTACTAACCATCAACTATTGATGCTCCTTCTTGATTTCTACTTTCGCAGTGTCAAACATCGCAAGTCGCTCAAGGATCATTTATCTATCCTTGATATGTTATAGTTCATCATGAAGCTCTCACAGCTTGGTGGTAGTGACTTTGGAGAACCATCACTATCTTATCTGGAAGATCAACTCCCACTTGATTCAAGCGATTGTCGTACTCAGATAATCTGAGCACACGCTCAACGATTGAGCTTTTCTCCTTTACTTCATGGACAAAGAATATTGTCGGAGGTCTCATACCTCTTAACAAGGGCACAAGCATGAAATCACAATTTCATCTCTTTAGAACATCACTCATGTTCCGTGACGTTTCAAAACGTCTTCGGCGCCACGCTTCTAAGCCATTAAGTCTTTTGCACCGAACTATCGCGTAGCCATCAGAAACGTGTATGTCGGATGTTCACAACATCCACAGACGACGCTCGAGGTGCAGCACACTGAGTGGTGCATTAAGGACATAAGCCTTCTGCGCACCAACGAGGACAATCCTTAGTTTTACAGACTCAGTCCGCAAAGTTTGCTACCATCAACTTTCAACTAAATTTTCTCTAGGAACATATTAATAACAGTAGAGCTATAGCGCAAGCTACATCGTAAATCACAAAGACCATTAGACTATGTTCATGACAATTAGTTCAATTAATCATATTACTTAAGAACTCCCACTCAAAAATTACATCTCTCTAGTCATTTGAGTGGTACATGATCCAAATCCACTATCTCAAGTCCGATCATCACGTGAGTCGAGAATAGTTTCAGTGGTAAGCATCTCTATGCTAATCATATCAACTATACGATTCATGCTCGACCTTTCGGTCTCATGTGTTCCGAGGCCATGTCTGCACATGTTAGGCTCGTCAAGCTTAACCCGAGTGTTCCGCGTGTGCAACTGTTTTGCACCCGTTGTATGTGCACGTTGAGTCTATCACACCCGATCATCACGTGGTGTCTCGAAACGAAGAATTGTCGCAACGGTGCACAGTCGGGGCCATATATCACATCACATCGTTGGCCATATCACATCACAAGCATACCCTGCAAAAACAAGTTAGACGTCCTCTAATTGTTGTTGCATGTTTTACGTGGTGACCATGGGTATCTAGTAGGATCGCATCTTACTTACGCAAACACCACAACGGAGATATATGAATTGCTATTTAACCTCATCCAAGGACCTCCTCGGTCAAATCCGATTCAACTAAAGTTGGAGAAACCGACACTCGCCGGTCATCTTTGAGCAACGGAGTTACTCGTAGCGATGAAACCAGTCTCTCGTAAGCGTACGAGTAATGTCGGTCCGAGCCGCTTCGATCCAACAATACCGCGGAATCAAGAAAAGACTAAGGAGGGCAGCAAAACGCACATCACCACCCACAAAAACTTTTGTGTTCAACTCGAGAAGACATCTACGCATGAACCTAGCTCATGATGCCACTGTTGGGGAACGTCGCATGGGAAACAAAAAAAAATTCCTACGCGCACGAAGACCTATCATGGTGTTGTCCATCTACGAGAGGGGATTTCCGATCTACGTACCCTTGTAGATCACACAGCAGAAGCGTTAAGAAACGCGGTTGATGTAGTGGAACGTCCTCACGTCCCTTGATCCACCCCGCGAACCATCCCACGAACCGTCCCGCGATCCGTCCCACGATCCGCTCCGATCTAGTGCCGAACGGACGGCACCTCCGCGTTCAGCACACGTACAGATCGACGATGATCTCAGACTTCTTGATCCAGCAAGAGAGACAGAGAGGTAGATGAGTTCTCCGGCAGCGTGATGGCGATCCGGAGATCGGTGGTGATCTAATCTCAGCAGGGCTCCGCTCGAGCTCCGCAGAAACGCGATCTAGAGGTAAAACCGTGGAGGTATGTAGTCGGGCTGCCGTGGCAAAAGTTGTCTCAAATCAGCCCTAATACCCCACTATATATAGGAGGGAGGGAGGGGAGGAGGCAGCCTCAAAACCTAAAGGTTTGGCCGAAATTGGAGGTGGAGGAGTCCTACTCCAATCCTACTTGGAGTAGGATTCCACCTTCCCACTTGGAAACTCTTTCCACCTTGTGTTTTTCCCTTCTCAAACCTTATGGGCCTTAGTGGGAACTTATTCCAGCCCACTAGGGGCTGGTTTATCTCTTCCCATAGCCCATGAGACCCCTTGGGGCGTGACACCCCTCTCGATGGTCCCCGGCACCCCTCCCGGCACTCCCGGTACACTACCGATGAGCCCGAAACTTTTCCGGTAATGCCCGAAAACTTTCCGGTAACCAAATGAGGACATCCTATATATCAATCTTCGTCTCCGGACCATTTCGGAAAACCTCGTGATGTCCGTGATCCCATTCGGGACTCCGAACAACAGTCAGTAACCAACCATATAAGTCAAATACACATAAAACAACGTCGAACCTTAAGTGTGCAGACCCTGCGGTTTCGAGAACTATGTAGACATGACCCGAGAGACTCCTCGGTCAATATCCAATAGTGGGACCTGGATGCCCATATTGGATCCTACATATTCTACGAAGATCTTATCGTTTGAACCTCAGTGCCAAGGATTCATATAATCCCGTATGTCATTCCCTTTGTCCTTCGGTATGTTACTTGCCCGAGATTCGATCGTCAGTATCCGCATACCTATTTCAATCTCGTTTACCGGCAAGTCTCTTTACTCATTCCGTAATACAAGATCCCGCAACTTACACTAAGTCACATTGCTTGCAAGGCTTGTGTGTGATGTTGTATTACCGAGTGGGCCCCGAGATACCTCTCCGTCACACGGAGTGACAAATCCCAGTCTCGATCCATACTAACTCAACGAACACCTTCGGAGATACCTGTAGAGCATCTTTATAGTCACCCAGTTACGTTGCAACGTTTGATACACACAAAGCATTCCTCCGGTGTGAGTGAGTTATATGATCTCATGGTAATAGGAACAAATACTTGACACACAGAAAACAGTAGCAACAAAATGACACGATCAACATGCTGCGTCTAGTAGTTTGGGTCTAGTCCATCACATGATTCTGCTAATGATGTGATCCCGTTATCAAGCGACAACACTTGCCTATGGTCAGGAAACCTTGACCATCTTTGATCAACGAGCTAGTCAACTAGAGGCTTACTAGGGACAGTGTTTTGTCTATGTATCCACACATGCACTGTGTTTCCAATCAATACAATTATAGCATGGATAATAAACGATTATCATGAACAAAGAAATATGATAATAACTAATTTATTATTGCCTCTAGGGCATATTTCCAACACAAAGAGCCCACCAAAAAAATGAGAGAAAAAGAGAAAAGGAACAATGCTACTATCCTTCCACAGTTGTGCTTACTAAGCACCATGTTCTTCATGATTGAGAGTCTCTCGTTTTGTCACCACCATATAGCTAGTGGGAAATTTTCATTATATAACTTGGCTTGTATATTCCAATGATAGGCTTCCTCAAATTTGCATCAGGTCTTCGTGAGCAAGCAAGTTGGATGCACACCCACTAGTTTTCTTTAAGAGCTTTCACATACTCTTAGCTCTAGTGCATCATTTGATATCTATTGATGAGCATCTCCGTAGCTCATTGATATGCCTAGTTAATGTGACCATCTTCTCCTTGTTTGTCTTGCAACCTCCACCACACTCCATTCCACTTATAGTGCTAAAATCATGGCTCATGCTCATTTATTGCGTGAGAGTTGAAAAGGTTTGAGAAAGTAAAAGTGTGAAAACAATTACTTGGCCAACATCGGGGTTGTGCATGATTTAAATTCGTTGTGCAAGGATGATAGAGCATAGCCAGACTATATTATTTTATAGGGATAACTTTCTTTTGGCCTTGTTATTTTGAAAGTTCATGATTACCTTGCTAGTTTGCTTGAAGTACTATTGTCTCCACATCAATAGCAAACTATTGTTTTGAATCTAATGGATCTGAACATTCACGTCACATAAGAGGAGTTACAAAGGACATCTATGCTAGGTAGCATGAAAGCATCAAAAATTCATTCTTTATCACTTCCCTACTCGAGGACGAGCATGAGTTAAGCTTGGGGATGCTTGATACGTCTCAAACGTATCTTTAATTTTTGATGGTTTCATGTAGTTATCTTGTCAACTTTGGATGTTTTATATACCTTTTATATCTTTTTTGGGACTAAATTATTAATTCAGTGCCAAGTGCCAGTTCCTGTTTTTCTATGTTTTTGACTCTTTTCAGATCTGATTTTGGAACGGGGTCCAAACGGAATAAAATCCCCGAAATATTTTTTTTCTAGAACAGAAGAAGATTGGGGGACTTGAGGGCCAAGGCAGGAGAGCCACAGGGGGTCCACAAGCCCTGTACCGCCACTAGGGGGCCGGCGGCTACCAGGCTTGTGCCCCCCCTGGAGCTCCCCTGCCCTAGCTCTTTCGCCTATATATTCCCTAAAATCCCAGAAAAAATCAGGGCATCCACGAAAATACTTTTCCGCCGCCCCAAGCTTCCATTTCCGCGAGATCTCATCTAGAGACCCTTCTTGGTGCCCTACCGGAGGGGACTTTGGAGTTGGAGGGCTTCTACATCAACATCATCGCCTCTCCAATGACTCGTGAGTAGTCCACTTCAGACCCGTGAGTAGCTAGATGGCTTCTTCTCTCTCTTGGATCTTCAATACAAAGTTCTCCATGATCATCATGGAGATCTCTCCGATGTAATCCTCTTTGGTGGTGTGATCAGATTATCTATGAATTATATTTGAGTCTTTGCTGATTTCTTATATGCATGATTTGATATCCTTGTAAGTCTCTCCGAGTCTTGGGTTTTTTTTTGGCCAACTAGATCTATGATTCTTGCAATGGGAGAAGTGCTTGGTTTTGGGTTCATACCGTGTGGTGACCTTTCCTAGTGACAGATGGGGTAGCAAGGCACGCATCATGTTGTTGCCATCAAGGGTAACAAGATGGGCTTTTATCATAGATATGAGATTGTCCATCTACATCATGTCATCTTGCTTAAGGCGTTACTCTGTTCTTATGAACTTAATACACTAGATGCATGCTGGATAGCGGTCGATGTGTGGAGTAATAGTAGTCGATGCAGAAAGTATCGGTCTACTTGTTTTAGACGTGATGCCTATAGATATAATCATTGCCACAGATAACGTCATGACTTTGCGCAGTTCTATCAATTGCTCGACAGTAATTCGTTCACCCACCGTCTACTTGCTTTCATGAGAGAAGCCACTAGTGAACACTACGGGCCCTGGGTCTATTCACAACTATCGTCTCCACTTTTGCTTTTACTTTGCTTTGTTTACCTTTTGCTTTCAGTTCTCACTTTGCAAACAATCTGTAAGGGATTGACAACCCCTTCATAGCGTTGGGTGCAAGCTCTTTGTGTTTGTGCAGGTACTTGTGACTTGACGCGATCCTCCCACTGGATCAATACCTTGGTTCTCAAAACTGAGGGAAATACTTACCGCCGCTGTGCTACATCACCCTTTCCGCTTCGAGGGAACACCAACGCAAGGCTCCAAGGACACGGGGGAATCCTTTGCATATTTGCCAAGGAAGTCCCTAAAGGCGTAGCCGTAGCAGAAGGATTCCTGGCGCCGTTGCCGAGGAGTATCAAGACAAGAATAGTCTCCCGTCAACACGCCTATTTCTGGTGCCGTTGGAAGGTCTTTTGTTGCAGTAGCACCGCCGCCGGCAGCCTCCGCTCCGACCGTCCCAACAGTAAACCAAGTGGCGTGATGGATGGCGCCCTTCTCAAGACCAGCGGCCAGCTCTTTGCCTTCCTTTCTCTGCACCTCGCCGGCCAGGTCCTTGATCTCCTTCCATGCCTCTTCCCCTCTCGGCCGCATCACGACGAAGAATATGGAGGGCTTGGCCGCAACGATCACCGGAAACCAGTCCGGCGCCGCCATGCTACCTGCCTAGCACGGCCTACAATCAACAAGTGGAGGAGGCAAAGGGGATCTTGTGAGACCACTTCACTTGATCGCAAGTTGAAAATTCGTCCATAAACAAACGCCACCAAATCCATCAAGTAAAAACAGATCTAGGGTTCGTCGGAAAACCACGGACTCGTACGTGCAAGACTGATCGAATGCACGCACCTCCTTCTGGCGTCCGCGTCTGTGCCGGTCAGGTCTCCTCCGACAAGACCCCTCGCAGGCCTCGATCCTCGTCGGCCGCCTCGCTGTGGTTCGCATCGATCGGTTGGGTCGCCCACGGGAACCAAGATGTGTCGCAGCTGCAGCCGCCGCCTCGTAATTCTGCTGGCTCGCTCGATCGCTCTCTCGCTGCGCGTTTGGGCCCGTCCGGTCAATTTATACCTAGCAGTCGGACGAGTTGGGCTTAGGGTTTCCTAGCCGTTACTTTTTGGATTGAATTAGGGAGCCCGACGCCGGCCGCAAGGCTAGTTACATTTTTCTATTTAGAATCTTTGTTTTTTCAATTGAAAAGAACTATATATTTCTTTTCTTTTTTGCAATGGAAGGAGTATACATAATGAACCCATTGGTGATGGTATAGGCACCGAGCTGCAGACGAGGCAGCCGCTCGCCGCGCGCCACAAGGTGTTCTCATGTGTTGCACGCATGCTCGGTGCGGCGAGATGAGGAGCAGGCTCCCCTGTGACGGCGGCGATGTCGGGTGCTGCAACCGACGATGCGATCAATAATGTTGTGCTACTCGCTGGAGTTGTGTGGCAATATTTTCGGAGGAGATGCAAAGCAACACGACCGGCGCTGCAGCACGCGGATCTCGTCGGCGACGAAGCTGGAATGCAACATGAGTCAACCATTCGCCAGGGACGAAGCTGCAATGTAATGTGTTTGATGCTGCAACCCGCGAAAGTCGCCGGCGGTGGAGCTGCAATGAAATGCGCGAGATGTTGCATCATGTGGGTCTCATCGGTGGCGGAGCTGCAACGTGACATGGATCTCACCGATGACGGAGCTGCAAAGCAACACCCAAGGTGTTGCGACCCGTCTCGCCAGCGGCGGAGCTGCAGTGCGACATGGATCTTGCCGGTGACGGAGCTGGAATGCAATGCCCAAGGTGTTGCGACCACGCATCTCGATGGAGATAGTGCTGTGGTGGCGGAGCTGCAATGCAATATGGATCTCGCCAATGGCGGAGCTGCAAAGCAACACACAAGGTATTGCGACCTGTGTCGCCGGCGGCGGAGCTACAGTGCGACATGGCTCTTGTCGGTGACGGAGCTGGAATGTGATGCCCAAGGAGTTGCCCACGCATCTCGTTGGAGATGGTGCTGTGGTGGCGGAGCTGCAATGCGACATGGATCTCGCCGGTGGCGGAGCTGCAAAGCAACACCCAAGGTGTTGAGACCTATCTCGCCGAGGGCGGAGCTGTAATGCGACATGGCTCTTGCCGGTGACAGAGCTGAAATGCAATGCCCAAGGTGTTGCGACCACGCATCTCGTCAGAAAAGGTGTTGTGGTGGCAGAGCTGCAACGTAACACATGAGGTGTTGGGAGCCTCCGACCGACGGATCGCGCTGGCGGTAGAGCTGCAAGCAACACCCAGGTTTTTCCAGTTTTTGTTGTGTGGCAGAGGCGAAAACAAGATGGGCGGTGGTACTTCACACCATGACGGATGCGTTGCATTTTGCAGTTGCCAGCGGCCAGAGGAGAGCGGAGCAAGGGTCAGTTGGTGCACTGAGAAGAGATCGAAGAAGCACTGCGTTGAGCCAATCCAAAAGAAACGAGGGGTGGATCCGACGGTTCGTTACCCGACTGATTTCCTGAAGAAATCAGTCGGTTGATTCATAGCAGCACCCTTTTTTAACACATGAAGCCGTTTCTTTTCTATTAGTTCATTAGGAGCGAGTATAGCTTCGTGTACTTTTTGGTTGTATTAGTCACTTTTACCCTAAAGTAGTAGATGTTATCAGACCGCTCAAAACAAACCATACACTATTCATCTTCACGATATAAGTGAAGCTCATTAAGTATTCTAACAAATTCACGATGAGTGCATGTCCCTCTCAAAAGGTGTGCAGCAAGGATTATTGTGATCAAACAAAAAGCAACGACTCCTGTAACGCACGACGCTCCAAGTAAAACACATATCATGTGGTAAATAAAAATATAGCTCCAAGTAACGTTACCGATGGATTGAAGACGAAAGAGGGATGCCTTCCCGGGGCATCCCCAAGATTAGGCTTTTTGGTGTCTTTGAATTTGGCTTGGGATGACTTGGGCATCCCCAAGCTTAGGCTCTATCCACTCTGTATTCCATTGTCCATAAGTACATCACCCAAAACTTAAAAACTTCACAACACAAATCTTAAACAGAAACTCGTGATATCATTAGCATAAGAAAACAAACCACCAACTTTTTAGGTACTGTAGTAAACTTAATTTCCATTTATATTGATGTTATATTACTGTATTCTCACTTCTCCATGGCTCGTACCCCCCGATACTAACCATAGTTTCATCAAAATAAGCAATCAACACAACAAAAATTTAATCTGTCAAAAACAGAATAGTCTGTAGCAATCTGTATATTTCGTATACCTCTGCTATCCCAAAAATTCGGAAACAATTATGACGATTAGGGAAATTTGCATATCAATCAGCAGCAAAAAGAATCAACTCAAAATCTCTTTCTGGATAGGAATTAAAAATAATTTCGTGAGCACAAAGTTTCTGTCTTTTTCAGCATGATTAAACAACTATCACCAAAACTAATCATAAAGGTTCTACTTGGCACAAACACTAATTAAAACATAAATTTATTCATTGGGTTGCCTCCCAACAAACGCTATTGTTTAACGCCCTTAGCTAGGCGTAAGGCAATAGAATCAAGTATTGTCATCTTTAGTGCTCAAACGACTCATACCATCATCATTACTAGGGAGTTCTTTAATTTTATCAATATTTATACTCCTAGATAGGCAACAAAGATAATCATTAGTGATGATAGGTTTTTTTAACATATCAAGATAGGTAGGGTGAACACTCAACATTTTAAGATCTTCATCTCTCTTACTAGATGGTTCACCATTGTTTTTAGGAACATAACCAAGCTTAGTGGCCTTATTGTGGGAAAATTTTGGAGTGTTCTGAACAGCAGCAAAAGCGGAACCCAAGTTGGTTATAACATCCTCTAGTTTGCCAATTCTAGCGGAATCATGATCTAGTTTTTCGTTAACTATGGGTTCCTTCTCCTTTAAATTTTTCAAAGTCATTCCCATCTTGGATCCATATTGAGTGATTTGATTGTGGATCTTTTTATCCAAATTTTCAATGAGTTCTATCGTAGCAACTTTATTTTCAATAATATCGAGCCTACGCATCACATGTTCCAAAGTTAAAGTAGTTCCATTAACCATGAGTGGGGGTGAGCCTACCAAATTTATTAAAGCACCATAAGAATCAACGGTATGGCTACCCAAGAAATTTCCGCCTACGATGGTGCCAAGAACATACCTATTCCAAGGGGAAATACCCACATAAAAATTGCGACGTAGAACGGTAGTAGATTTCTTACGAGTAGATCTATTCTGAGCATTGCAAATTCTATAACAAGCATCTTTTAAGTTTTCTCCCTCATTTTGTTTAAAGTTAAGAACCTCGCTCTCGGGAATAATGATCATAGCGATAGGACTAGCCATAAGGATAAGTAAACTAACCCACACAAGCAAACAGAAAGTAAGCGAAAAAAGGGGTGAACGAAAAAGGCAAAACAAAGAAAGGAAAATGTTTTTGTGAATTTTGTTTTAGAAGTGGGGGAGAGGAAAATGAGAGGCAAATGGAAAATAATGTAAATGCAAGAGATGAGTTTGCGATAGGTACTTGGTAGATATGCTTAACTTGAATACTCCCCGACAACGGCGCCAGAAATTCTTCCTGCTACTTCTTGAGCTTGTGTTGGTTTTTCCCTTGAAGAGGAAAGGGTGATGCAGCAAAGTAGAGATAAGTATTTCCCTTAGTTTGAGAACCAAGGTATCAATCCAGTAGGAGTATCAACATGAGGCACCAAGGCACCTGCGCAAAGACAAACAAACTTGCACCCAACGCGATAAAGAGGTTGTCAATCCCCTTACGATTACTTGCAAAGTAAGATATGATAGTGATAATAGGTAAATATAAATAAATAAATAAAAGTGCAGCAAGGTATTTTCGGTATTTTTGTATGTAGATATGAATATATAATGTGTAAAATAGACCCGGGGCCATAGTGTTCACTCGAGGCTTCTCTCATGATAGCAAGTATTACGGTGGGTGAACGAATTATTGTCGAGCAATTGATAGAATCGCGCAAGGTCATGATGATATATAAGGCAATGATCATAAATATAGGCATCACGTCCGAGACAAGTAGATCGATACTTTCTGCATCTACTACTATTACTCCACACATCGACCGCTATCCAGCATGCATCTAGTGTATTATGTTCATAACAAACAGAGTAACGCCTTAAGCAAGATGACATGATGTAGAGGGATAAATTCATGCAATATGATATAAACCCCATATTTTTACCCTTGATGGCAACAACATGATGCATGCCTCGCTACCCCTTCTGTCACTAGGTGAGGACACCGCACAGTATGAACCCAAAACCAAGCACTTCTCCCGTTGCAAGAATTATAGATCAAGTTGGCCAAACAAAACCCATAACTCGAAGAGAATTACAAGGATACGAAATTATGCATATAAGAAATCAGAGGAGACTCAAATAATATTCATAGATAATCTGATCATAAATCCACAATTCATCGGATCTCGACAAACACACCACAAAAGAAAGTTACATCGGATAGATCTCCATGAAGATCATGGAGAACTTTCTATTGAAGATAAAAGAGAGAGAAGAAGCCATCTAGCTAATAACTATGGACCCGAAGGTGTGTGGTGAACTACTCACGCATCATCGGAGAGGCAATGGTGTTGATGAAGAAGCCCTCCGTGTCCGAATCCCCCTCCAACAAAGCACCAGAACGGTCCCCAGATGGGATCTCGCGGAAACAGAAGCTTGCGGTGGCGGAAAAGTATTTTCCTGGCTCTCTCTGTTGGTTTTGGGATTTTAGGGAATTTATAGGCTAAAGAGATAGGGCAAAGGAGGCACGGGAGTCCACGAGCCTGCTAGCCCCCCCCCCCTCCCCCGGGGCGCGCCTAGGGTGCTCGTGGCCTCCTCCGTGGCCCTCTGCCTTGGTTCTCAAGTCTTCTAGATCCCTTTTGTTATGGAAAAAAATCATCCCGAAGGTTTTATTACGTTTGGACTCCGTTTAATATTTTTATCTGAAAAAGGTCAAAAACACGGAAAAAACAGAAACTGGCACTAGGCACTGAGTTAATAGGGTAGTCCCAAAAATGATATAAAATAGCATGTAAATGCATATAAAACATCCCAAGTTGATAATATAGTAGCATGGAACAATCAAAAATTATAGATACGTTGGAGACGTATCAAGCATCCCCAAGCTTAACTCCTGCTCGTCCTCGAGTAGGGAAGTGATAAACACCGAATTTTTTATGTGGAATGCTACCTAACATATTTGTTCTTTGTAACTTCTTTTTTTTGGCATGAATGTTCAGATCCATAAGATTCAAAACAATAGTTTAATATTGACATGAAAACAATAATACTTCAAGCATACTAGCAAAGTAATCATGAACTTTTGAAATATACAAGCCCATCATTGGAATATTGACATGAAAACAATAATACTTCAAGCATACTTTTGTAACTTTTAAAGCCCATCTTTAGAATATACAAGCCAAGTTATATAATGAAAATTCCCACTAGTATATCAAAGTGACAAAACAAGAGACTCTCTATCATGAAGAACATGGTGCTATTTTGAAGCACAAGTGTGGAAAAAGATAATAACATTGTCCCTTCTCTCTTTTTCTCAAATTTTTTTTGTCTGGGCTCTTTGGCCACTTTTTTCATTTCATTTTTTCCCTTTTTTTTGGTGGGCATCTTTGGCCTGTTTTTTTTATTTCCTCACATGGGACAATGCTCTAATAATGATGATCATCACACTTTTATTTACTTATAACTCGATACTTAATTAGAACAATAATGACTCAATATGAAATGCCTCCGGCAGTGTACCGGGATGTGCAACGATCTAGCTTAGCATATGACGTTGAAACATCTCACAAGATATCTTACGATCATGCAATGGCAATATGAAAGTGGTGGCACATGTCATGAGACGGAACGGTGGAAGTTGCATGTCAATATATCTCGGAATGGCTATGAAAATGCCATAATAGGTAGGTATGGTGGCTGTTTTGAGGAAGGTATATGGTGGTTTTGTGCACCGGAGAAAGTTGCGCGGCACTAGAGAGGCTAGCAATGGTGGAAGGGTGAGAGTGCATCTATACCATGACTCACATTAGTCACGAAGAACTCATATACTTATTGCGAAAGTTTTATTAGTAATCGAAACAAAGTGCTAAACGTTTACTCATAGGGGAAGGGTTGGTAGGAGTTAACCATCGCGCGATCCCGACCGCCACACAAAGGATGACAATCAATAAATCAATTATGCTCTGACTTCATAACATAGCGGTTCACCATACATGCATGCTACGGGGATCAGTAACCTCAACACAAGTCTATACCTATACTAATTTGAGACTCCCTAGAAATTACCATAATAATTAGAATTTACGAGCCGTTAATCTGGTGGGACCGAATTATGACGGTGTAGATAGACTCGAGAAATCCTTCATTAGGAAAAGTCTCTATTGCATAATTCTCCAAAAAAACTATTGAAAGGTCGACACACTTTCCTGTTTGTAACTAATCCTAACAACATATGCAACCCTCCATGTTCCTTAATTTTCTCTCTCTCCCTATGGAAACGCATCTTTATCTCTCCGTTTTCTCTCTTCCCCGTATTTATCTCCAACGGCCCTTTCTCTCTCAAATCTCTCTCTTGATAAAAAGGAAACCATCATCTTTATCCAATCTGAAGCAAAAAACCATCGCCTTGCGGCATGGGTCCAGTCGATCAACATCTTGGTGCCTTAAATTTGGTTTCCTCATCTTGATCGGCCACACTACATGGCAATCCTGCTGTATATGCTGCAGTTTTTTTCTTCCTTGGACCTCTACTCTGTTCGCCACAAATCTCGATGATCTCAGGTAACCATTCTCTGCTCTTCAAAGTCAAATACTAGGAAGCTTTGATCTAGAAATTGTGATTGACTAGGAATATATAGATGCTACAAAAGGGGAAAACCTAAGATACTCCTACCACGACGCGTGACTCTGCTAGGTCGAGCACGGTGGCTGAGATGATGGAGACTTATTGAAGACGCGCCCATGGACTTTGAAGATGCTGACTAGCCGGCCATGGGGAAGAAAAGAAGCGCACAAGATAGAGCAACGAACAAGGCGCTGCTCTTGCCCCTGTTGGCAGCCATAATCTGCTGCAGTCCGTCAACGAGCAAGGCGCTGCTGCTGCCCACTAGTGGGGACGGGGCCTTTAGCCCCGGCCCATAAGGGTCTTTAGTACCGGTTCACCAACCGGTATTAAAGGGGCGGGACTAAAGGCCTAACCTTTAGTCCCGGCCCTATTCCAAGCCGGGACTAAAGGTGCTCCACGTGGCGCCTCGTAGCGCCCTTAGGGGCAGGCCCTTTAGTCCCGATTCGTTACATGGACCGGGACTAAAGAGTTTCAGATTTTGTTTATTTTTGGGTTTTAGGGTTTAGGTGTTCGGAAGATTAACGTGATGCATCAACTCTTCCCTTATCAATTTGAATGTCCAACTGAATCCAATGGAAGCTGCACATGTATATATATATATATATATATATATATATATATATATATATATATATATATGTCAGTAACTTATCAATTACACTTATAAGTGAATGGACACAACACAGTAAAGACCCTCACCTGAAGTTGTATGGAAATAGTATGTGGTCACAGAAATTTTGATCTGTTAGAAACCTTAGAAGGTTTTCCTCCATCTCCTTGGGTTTATCAGTTAGCGTTGCTATATGTATTTTATCTGGGTCAATAAACCCAATATTTAGGATGTTCCTACTTTTACAATCCAGAATCTTCATTCTGCATAATAGAGTACAAGTTATATATAGACAATGAATTGAAATAACTAAACAAGTTATATGTAGACAACGAATTGAAAAACTTACAGACAATAGCAACTCATAAGCGATTTGTCGAGGGCGTCGCCATTGTACATCTGGAAGAGTTCATCAAAGTCGATATGGATTTCTTCGGGGTGGCCGTAGTACTCCCGTGGGACACTCACCACGATCATCGTTCTCCCATTCTTTGATTCACTTAAGTACCATGTATGCAAGTAACGCATATTTGTTGGGAGATCATCTTTGCTGACCAAAGGCGCTTTCCATGACAAACTGTGGCTTAGGGGCTACCACAGCCTTGGGTAACCTGTCGTCTTGGGAATCCAGAATGTCTTCAACCGGGATACCCCATTCATCCGCCCACTTCTTTGCTAATTCCAAATCTTGCCCCTGCATCGGAGGGGGGACATTCTCGGGTAACACCCTCAGGTGTGGGATCGACTATTTGGCCTGTTGTCCAAGCTGAGGAACATCTGATTTTTTCTTGCTTGTAGTTGAACTTGATTTGCTCCCACTTGCACTTGCACGTGATCTGCTCTTTTTCACTTCCTTCTGCAATGTGCGTGTATAGTCATCAGGCTTATGGTGTAAGTCATACTGTGATGGAAGGTTCGTGAAGTATTTTGCAAATGCTATTGGCTTCTCGGTGTATACCGGGCGGGGCTCGGGTTCCTTCTTTTTCATCTGCGCATCATGATGTTCCTTTGCTATCCTTGCGTTTTCCTCGGGGGTACGATCATAAGGTCTGATAGGAAGATTAGCATGAGGTACCTTTGGGAGGGGCGACAGTTTGCGCTTTGGGGGGCTCCGTCGCTTAGAAATCGTCGGCGGAGCGTTCTTGCTGGCACGCTTCCGCATAGTATCCGGAGCGGGCGGCGGCGGAGACGGACGACCCAAGTCCGGCGGCGGTGATCGAGATGGACTCGTGTTGTGCTGGCCGACGTCATGTGGAGGGCTTGGAGGCAATGGAGGTGTAGGTGACCTGCGACGACTCGGAGGTGGTGTTGTCCTTGAGGCCGAGCCTGGAAGCTTGATGTAGTTCTTATCCCATAGGATGACACCACCCAGTACTTCTCCGAGTGTCCTCTCATCTTCGGGTCCAGCTATGTCGAGCTCCATATCATGAAACCCCGCCATGATTTCATCCACTCCGACTTTAGCAAAGCCAGCTGGAATCTCACGGCCATGCCAGCGTGCATCAGGGCCAGAAGGTAAAGCTTGTCCGACGGCCACCTTCATGGATATGTTCTTGAATTTCTGATGGAGTTCACATGATGTTGACTCCTTGATTCCATCCACGGGGTAGCCGGGACCGCCCTCTATCATTCTTCATGCATCGTCGGGCGGGGCCTCAGATTCAGCCACGCTGCTTTTCCGCTTAGATGGGGCGCCGGTAATATCAAATGCAGGATCTTCCTGGCGCGCTACTCCTCTAAGCTCATCAATCTGCTTGTGTTGCTCATTAATCCTGGCAAGCAACTGGTTGAACTTGTCATGCTCCTCATCCTGCTGCCGCTTCTTTGCTCTCTCTCGGCTTCTGTAAGTGTGTTGGTCTCTGGGAAACCCAAGCCACCACGGGTAAGAAGGACCGAAGCCTCGCGTTCGTCCTCCATGTTCGTCATTGCCGAGGACCAGTGTGAGCAAATCTTTCTCTCTATCTGTAGTGAACTTTATTTTTCCCTCCTTAATTTCTTTCACTATCTTTTTCCAATTCTCCCTGGGTATCCTAAGACCGTCACTGCAGATGAGGTCCCCTGTTTCTTCGTCGTACGAACCACCATGCGCAAGGAACCAATTTCTTGCTCTCAATTCCCACTCATCACGGAGTGGTTCACGTACGATGCCTTTAGCTAGCAGATCTTGCTCTTTCTTATCCCACTTTGGGATCGCAGTCTCATAGCCCCCTGGCCCCAGCTTGTGGTGATATTTCTTCTTGTCGGCATTTATCTTGTTCTTTTGTGATAATGCCTGGGCATCTTCTGACTCCTTGTACTCTTGAAATGCCTTCCAGTGATTCGCCTGCTTGGCTAGATACCCCTCGAATACTAGCACTTCCTTTGTCTTCGGATAGTTTTTCCATAGCTTCTTCTTCAAGCTACAGAACAGTTTGGCCATCTTCTTTAGAGTCCACTGCTTGACTTTGGCCCTCAGTTTGTCTGCGGCGTCTTCATTCTCACATTCTGGCAGGTTGAAATGTGACATGAGATCATTCCAAAGATTATCTTTGTACCTTTTGGCGACATAGTCACTATCGGCTGCCCCTTTGCGCTTGTTCCACTCCCGAACGCTGATCGGGACATGATCCCTAACAAGAACTCAGCATTGCTTCTTGAATGTGTCAGCAGCATTCTTAGGAAGCTTGGGTTCGCCCGTAGGCAATATCACCTCAAAGGTGTAATGCGTCCGTGCATCCAACTTTCTAGTCGGGCCTCGTTTCGTAGCTTTGCTCGATGTGGAGGCCTAAGAGGGAGAAACATTCGTCAAATGAATATATATGTATACAATATAGAGCAATCTCCAATATTTTTCACATATTACAAGTGATTGTCGAACTTCATATGTATACCTCGCCAGACTTTATTATTTCTTCACCGGCTTCTCCACCGGCCTCTCCATCAGTGGAGCTATCACCTTCTCCGTCATTGGACCTATCTCCTGCCACATCGGCTTCATCCTCGTGTCGGTCGACCTCCATTCCATATTCGGAGGGCTTTAGATATGACGACGGAGATTCAGCTGGTTCAACATCAGGGCCGTCTTTGATTATATCTTCGAGAAGTTCTTCCTCTTCGAGGTTCCTGATATGTGGATCCATAGTTCTGCAAAAAACGTACATTTGATTAACTAATAAACTAACAAACTATATAAGAGGGGTTGGAAACTTCGAAGTGCCGTTTTATATAGGAGGACCTTTAGTCCCGGGTCTTGGCTAGAACCTAAACTCTAAAATATGTCTAACGGATTCTCTTGTGTAGAAAATGATCCTATTTTTCCTGATCTTATCTACCCTTCTATATGTCACATTATTCTAGAAGGAACTCCGTTCCAAAACAACTTTAGTCCCGGGTCGTGGCTCCACCCGGGACTCCTAGATTTCTGCATAGTATTTAAAGTAGGAGTACTTTTCCAATTTGAGCATTCAATAAGCAAAACCAAATCGTAAAATAAAGTAGTATTCAAATTTGCATGCATTCAATTATAAGCAAATACATCATCTCTTTTGTCCGTACATCGTCGAATATTATCACTAATACTCCTCGAATACTATCATACATATAGCATCACTGATACATCTAGAACCGTAGCACCCGACGGGTATCGTCGCGACCGGTGGACACCCAAAGAGAAGGAACCATCACAAGATCATAGCTCAAGTGAGATACCCGAAGAACCTGCCAGGTATGCTTGAACCTGCCCTCCAACGCAACCATGTAGAGACGGACGTGCTCATCCTCCTCGCTGACATGGTGACGTACCACCTCCGCGGTGTCCGGAAGCCTCGGCACCGTCACTGGCCCACGCGACCGCCACCAAACAAGGATCGGCTCAACAACGGGCTGGCTCCTCACCAACCTACGCCCCCCGGAAGGTAGCACCTCCCAATACCAGCCGGGCGGAGCCCAGTCCCGGACAGGGCCCCTCTGATCAAGCAGGTGTCCTCCGCCAAGTCGACGACGAGGATGCGGGATAGGCATCGTAAAATGAACTATAAAATAAACTAGTTCTATTAATTTTCTTGCTAAAAATAAACTATTAACACTTAAGAATATACAATAGCAAAATTAAACTATTAACACTTAAGCATATACAATAGCAAAATTAAACTATTAACACTTAAGCATATACAATAGCAAAATTAAGCAATAATCTAAGAAACACTATTAACACTTAAGCATATACACTATACAATAGCAAAATTAAATGACAAAAAAAAATATTTCTTCCTCTTGTAACCCTAACCTAATTTTTCCTCTTCTTCTATTTCTCCTCTTCTTCTACTTCTTCTTCTACTTCTACTTCTCGTCTTCTTCTACTACTCATCCTCTTCTCTTCTTCTACTTCTCCTCTCCTCCTCTTCTAATTTTTTCTCTTCTTCTACTTCTCCTCTTCTTCTATTTTTCCTCTTCTTCTCCTCTCCTCCTCTTCTTATTCTCCTTTTTCTTCTTTTCTTCTCCTCCTCTTCTTATTTCCCTTTTTCCTAATCTTATTTTCTTATTTTTTTCATATTTCTTCTTCTTGTAACCCTAACCTAATTCTAAATATTACTAACCCTAATAATCTAGCATAAACCCAGTAACAATAGGAATTAAATGACAAAAAAAATCTTTTTCTTTTTCTTCTTTTCTTCCCTTTTTCTTCTTTTCTTCTCCTTTTTCTTATTTTCTTATCCTTTTTATTCCTTTCTTGTCCTTTTTCTTCCTTTCTTCTCCTTTTTCTTCTTTTCTTCTCCTTTTTCTTCCTTTCTTCTCCTTTTTCTTCCTTTCTTCCCTTTTTCTTCTTTTCTTCTCCTTTTTCTTCTTTTCTTCTCCTTTTTCTTCTTTTCTTCTCCTTCCCTTTTTCTTCTTTTCTTCTCCTTTTTCTTCTTTTCTTCTCCTTTTTCTTCCTTTTTTCTCCTTTTTCTTCCTTTCTTCTCCTTTTTCTTCCTTTCTTCCCTTTTTCTTCCTTTCTTCTCCTTTTTCTTCTTTTCTTCTCCTTTTTCTTCTTTTCTTCTACTAGTCGGAGTGTTGGGGAGGAGGGGGCGGCGGGCTTACCGGCCGGAGGTGTCGACGGCGCGCAGCGAGGAGGACGACGGCGCGCGGCGAGGAGGGCAGCGCGCGGCGAGGAGGACGGCGTCAGCGAGGAGGACGACGACGACGGCGAGGAGGACGGCAGGCGGCGGCGAGGAGGACGGCAGGCGGCGGCGAGGAGGACGGCATCGTCGAGGTCGTCGGTGTGCCGTGTCGGGCAGGAGAACGAGAGGAAGAAGAAGAGAAACGAACAATTTGGGTTGGAATTTTTCTAACTCCCGCTTATATAGGTGGATCTTTAGTCCCGGTTCGGGGGTCGAACCGGGACTAAAGACCCCCTTTAGTCCCGGGTGGAGCCACGACCCGGGACTAAAGGCCCTTTTTCGGCAGACCAAAAGGCGGGAAGAAGGGGCCTTTAGTCCCGGTGCGGAGCTCCAACCGGGACTAAAGGGGGTCTTTAGTCCCGGTTCGAGCCTCGAACCGGGACTAAAGCCCCTCCTCAGCAGGCGGCAGGCGAGGGGCTTTAGTCCCGGGTCGTGGCTCCACCCAGGACTAAAGCCCCTCCTCGGCTGCACGATAAGTTTAGTCCCACCTCGCCCAGCGAGGGGGACTAACACTTGTTTATAAGCCCCGTCGCAGCTACTCCATCAAGCTCCTCTCTAAAGCAGGCTTACGGGCCTAAACTGAATGTAAATTTAAAAATTGAAACTATATTTGAAATTGTGGAGAAACTTAAACTGAATGTTTAATTTTCTTTACAAATTCTCATATAGTTTCAATTTTTTCCTATTTTCAAAAATAACTATTTTGTTATTTTCAATTAAAAACTATGTTTATTAAAATTCTTTTTGCATATTTGAGAATTTGACAAAACTATGATAATGAAAAGTGTTTGAAATTGAATAAATAATTCAAAACTATTTTGTATTTTCAAAAGTAATTATTTTGACTATCCAAACTATTAACTATTTTGCTATTTTCAATTAAAAACTATGTTTATATAAATTTTTTTTGCATATTTGAGAATTTGACAAAACTATGATAATGAAAAGTGTTTGAAATTGAATAAATAATTCAAAACTATTTTCTATTTTCAAAAGTAATTATTTTGACTATCCAAACTATTAACTATTTTGTTATTTTCAATTAAAATCTATGTTTATTAAAATTCTTTTTGCATATTTGAGAATTTTACAAAACTATGATAATGAAAAGTGTTTGAAATTGAATAAATAATGCAAAACTATTTTCTATTTTCAAAAGTAATTATTTTGACTATGCAAACTACTAACTATGTTGTTATTTTCAATTGAAAAGTGTTTGAAATTGAAAAGCACTACAAATAAACTCTGAAAATGTTGAAAGTTGGCATGCTATCATCATTTCACCCACATAGCATGTGTTAAAAAGTTGAGAGGGCTACGACAAAAACTGGATGCACTTCGTGTACAAAACGGACAATCTCTCTCGATGTATCAGGGTTTCGAACGAGAACTCATCTCTTACAAAGGGATTTCATATTTTTCAACTTATTTGAACTCCATACTTTTTGTGTGTTCAAAATGCACCATTCAAAGGCACATCACAAAATTTCAACAATTTCTGACTTTGTTTGGTATTCTTCGTGCATTTACTTTTTTTGACCTAGTTGACCCTGAAATTGAAAAGCACTACAAATGAACTCTGAAAATGTTGAAAGTTGGGATGCTATCATGATTTCACCCACATAGCATGTGTTAAAAAGTTGAGAGGGCTACGACAAAAACTAGATGCACTTCGTGTACAAAACGGACAATCTCTCTCGAAGTATCAGGGTTTCGAACGAGAACTCATCTCTTACAAAGGGATTTCATTTTTTGAACTTATTTAAACTCTATACTTTTTGTGTGTTCAGAATGCACCATTCAAAGGCACATCACAAAATTTCAACAATTCCTGACTTCATTTGGTATTCTTCGTGCATTTACTTTTTTTTGAGCTAGTTGACCCTGAAATTGAAAAGCTCTACAAATGAACTCTGAAAATGTTGAAAGTTGGCATGCTATCATCATTTCACCGACATAGCATGTGTTAAAAAGTTGAGAGGGCTACGACAAAAACTGGATGCACTTCGTGTACAAAACGAACAATCTCTCTCGAAGTATCAGGGTTTCGAACAAGAACTCATCTCTTACAAAGGGATTTCATTTTTTTGAACTTATTTAAACTCTATACTTTTTGTGTGTTCAAAATGCACCATTCAAAGGCACATCACAAAATTTCAACAATTTCTGACTTCATTTGGTATTCTTCGTGCATTTACTTTTTTTGAGCTAGTTGACCCTGAAATTGAAAAGCACTACAAATGAACTCTGAAAATGTTGAAAGTTGGCATGCTATCATCATTTCACCCACATAGCATGTGTTCAAAAGTTGAGAGGGCTACGACAAAAACTGGATGCACTTCGTGTACAAAACGGACAATCTCTCTCGAAGTATCAGGGTTTCAACGAGAACTCATCTCTTACAAAGGGATTTCATTTTTTTGAACTTATTTGAACTCCATACTTTTTGTGTGTTCAAAATGCACCATTCAAAGTCACATCACAAAATTTCAACAATTTCTGACTTCATTTGGTATTCTTCATGCATTTACTTATTTTTTTGAGCTAGTTGACCCTGAAATTGAAAAGCACTACGAATGAACTCTGAAAATGTTGAAAGGTGGCATTCTATCATAATTTCACCCACATAGCTTGTGTTAAAAAGTTGAGAGGGCTATGACAAAAACTGGATGCACTTCGTGTACAAAACGGACAATCTCTCTCGAAGTATCAGCGTTTCGAACGAGAACTCATCTCTTACAAAGCGATTTCATTTTTTGAACTTATTTGAACTCCATACTTTTTGAGTGTTGAAAATGCACCATTCAAAGGCACATCACAAAATTTAAACAATTTCTGCATTTGGTATTCTTCGTGCATTTACTTATTTTTTTGAGCTAGTTGATCCTGAAATTGAAAAGCACTACAAATGAACTCTGAAAATGTTGAAAGTTGGCATGCTATCATCATTTCACGCACATAGCATGTGTTAAAAAGTTGAGAGGGCTACGAAAAAAACTGGATGCACTTCGTGTACAAAACGGACAATCTCTCTCGAAGTATCAGGGTTTTGAACGAGAACTCATCTCTTACAAAGGGATTTCGTTTTTTGAACTTATTCAAACTCCATACTTTTTGTGTGTTCAAAATGCACCATTCAAAGGCACATCACAAAATTTCAACAATTTCTGACTTCATTTGGTATTCTTCGTGCATTTACTTATTTTTTTGAGCTAGTTAACCCTGAAATTGAAAAGCACTACAAATGAACTCTGAAAATGTTGAAAGTTGGCATGCTATCATCATTTCACCCACATAGCATGTGTTCAAAAGTTGAGAGGGCCACGACAAAAACTGGATGCACATCTAATAGGGTTTCGAACGAGAACTCATCTCTTACAAAGGGATTTCATATTTTTCAACTTATTTGAACTCCATACTTTTTGTGTGTTCAAAATGCACCATTCAAAGGCACATCACAAAATTTCAACAATTTCTGACTTTGTTTGGTATTCTTCGTGCATTTACTTTTTTTGACCTAGTTGACCCTGAAATTGAAAAGCACTACAAATGAACTCTGAAAATGTTGAAAGTTGGGATGCTATCATGATTTCACCCACATAGCATGTGTTAAAAAGTTGAGAGGGCTACGACAAAAACTAGATGCACTTCGTGTACAAAACGGACAATCTCTCTCGAAGTATCAGGGTTTCGAACGAGAACTCATCTCTTACAAAGGGATTTCATTTTTTGAACTTATTTAAACTCTATACTTTTTGTGTGTTCAGAATGCACCATTCAAAGGCACATCACAAAATTTCAACAATTCCTGACTTCATTTGGTATTCTTCGTGCATTTACTTTTTTTTGAGCTAGTTGACCCTGAAATTGAAAAGCTCTACAAATGAACTCTGAAAATGTTGAAAGTTGGCATGCTATCATCATTTCACCGACATAGCATGTGTTAAAAAGTTGAGAGGGCTACGACAAAAACTGGATGCACTTCGTGTACAAAACGAACAATCTCTCTCGAAGTATCAGGGTTTCGAACAAGAACTCATCTCTTACAAAGGGATTTCATTTTTTTGAACTTATTTAAACTCTATACTTTTTGTGTGTTCAAAATGCACCATTCAAAGGCACATCACAAAATTTAAACAATTTCTGACTTCATTTGGTATTCTTCGTGCATTTAGTTTTTTTTTTTTTGAGCTAGTTGACCCTGAAATTGAAAAGCACTACAAATGAACTCTGAAAATGTTGAAAGTTGGCATGCTATCATCATTTCACCCACATAGCATGTGTAAAAAAGTTGAGAGGGTTACGACAAAAACTGGATGCACTTCGTGTACAAAACGAACAATCTCTCTTGAAGTATTAGGGTTTCGAACGAGAACTCATCTCTTACAAAGGGATTTCGTTTTTTGAACTTATACAAACTCCATACTTTTTGTGTGTTCAAAATGCACCATTCAAAGGCACATCACAAAATTTCAACAATTTCTGACTTCATTTGGTATTCTTCGTGCATTTACTTATTTTTTTGAGCTAGTTGACCCTGAAATTGAAAAGCACTACAAATGAACTCTGAAAATGTTGAAAGTTGGCATGCTATCATCATTTCACGCACATAGCATGTGTTAAAAAGTTGAGAGGGCTACGACAAAAACTGGATGCACTTCGTGTACAAAACGGACAATCTCTCTCGAAGTAATAGGGTTTCGAACGAGATCTCATCTCTTACAAAGGGATTTCATTTTTTTGAACTTATTTGAACTCCATACTTTTTGTGTGTTCGAAATGCACCATTCAAAGGCACATCACAAAATTTCAACAATTTCTGACTTCATTTGGTATTCTTCGTGCATTTACTTATTTATTTTTGAGCTAGTTGACCCTGAAATTGAAAAGCACTACGAATGAACTCTGAAAATGTTGAAAGTTGGCATGCTATCATCATTTCACCCACATAGCATGTGTTAAAAAGTTGAGAGGGCTACGACAAAAACTAGATGCACTTCGTGTACAAAACGGACAATCTCTCTCGAAGTATCAGGGTTTCGAACGAGAACTCATCTCTTACCAAGGGATTTCATTTTTTGAACTTATTTAAACTCCATACTTTTTGTGTGTTCAAAATGCACCATTCAAAGGCACATCACAAAATTTCAACAATTTCTTACTTCATTTGGTATTCTTCGTGCATTTACTTTTTTTGAGCTAGTTGACCCTGAAATTGAAAAGCACTACAAATGAACTCTGAAAATGTTGAAAGTTGGCATGCTATCATCATTTCACCGACATAGCATGTGTTAAAAAGTTGAGAGGGCTACGACAAAAACTGGATGCACTTCGTGTACAAAACGAACAATCTCTCTCGAAGTATCAGGGTTTCGAACAAGAACTCATCTCTTACAAAGGTTTATTAAAATTATTTTTGCATATTTGAGAATTTGACAAAACTATGAAAATGAAAAGTGTTTGAAATTTAGTACATTCCATACATGCATTACATAAAAGGTTTAATACATTATTACATTATTGCACCAAGGTTCCTATCTATTATTTCTGTTTTCTTCTGGGTCGTAGCCATGGAGAATCTTCATCATTGAGTAGGATGCTTTGGTCAGTTTTCACTTCGAAGGGCGGAATTTCATGAAACTTTTTATAATCTTCTGACATGTCTGTCTTGTCATCTACTCCCACGATGTTTCTTTTCCGTGAAAGAACTATGTGGCGTTTTGGCTCATCGGACGATATCTTCTTTTGCTGATTTCTTTTTCTCGTTTTTGTAGACATGTCCTTCACATAGAAAACCTGAGCGACATCATTGGCTAGGACAAATGGTTCGTCCATGTACGCAAGATTGTTGAGATCCACTGTTGTCATGCCGTACTTTTGGTCTACAACTACCCCGCCTCCTGTCAGCTTCACCCATTTGCACCGAAACAAAGGGATCTTAAAAGTAGGTCCATAGTCAAGTTCCCATATCTCCTGTATGTACCCGTAATATATTTCCAAACAGTGCCCATTCTCGTTTGTTGCATCAAAGCGGACACCACTATTTTGGTTGGTGCTCTTTTTATCTTGGGCAACCGTGTAAAATGTATTCCCATTTATCTCATACCCTTGGAAAGTACATATAGTCGAAGATGGTGGCCTGGCCAAACAGTACAGCTGATCTCCAACGGTGTCGTCATTCATGAGATGTGTCTGCAACCAACTGCCGAAAGTCTTCTCGTGTTTCCCTTTAATCCAAGAGTCGGCCTTCCCCAGGTTTTCAGAGCGTAGAATATTCTTGTGTCTCACGATATACGGAGCCACCATGGTGGAATTGTGTAGAACTATGTAGTGTGCTTGAGAGAAAGAATGCTCGTCCATACATACTTCTGCTTTCCTTCCTAGTGTGCCTTTTCCTGTCAGCCTACCCTCATACCGAGATTCAGGAACACCAATCGGCTTAAGGTCAGGAAGAAAGTCCACACAAAACTCAATGACCTCCTCTGTTCCATAGCCCTTGGAGATGCTTCCTTCTAGCCTAGCACAGTTACGAACATATTTCTTTAAGACTCCCATGAACCTCTCGAAGGGGAACATATTGTGTAGAAAGACAGGACCGAGAATTCTAATCTCTTCGACTAGGTGAACTAGGAGGTGTGTCATTATATTGAAGAAGGGTGGCGGGAACAACAACTCAAAGCTGACCAGACATTGGACCACATCAATCTGTAACCCTGATAGACTTTCTCGATCAATTACCTTTTGAGAAATTGCATTGAGGAATGCACATACCTTCACAATTGCCAGGCGAACATTTTCCGGTAGAATTCCCCTAAATGCAATCGGAAGCAATTGCGTCATAAGCACGTGGCAGTCATGAGACTTTAGGTTTTGGAATTTTTTGTCTTTCATATTTACGATTCCCTTTATATTCGACGAGAAGCCAATCGGGACCTTGATACTGAAAAGGACTTCAAAGAAGATTTCCTTCTCTTCCTTAGTAAGAGCGTAGCTGGAACGCCCTTGAAACTGCCCTGGATGCATGCCATCTCTTCCTTTATGACTTTCCTTGTCCTCCCGTGCTTTCGGTGTATCTATTGACTTCCCATACAAGCCCAGGAAGCCTAGAATATTCACGCAGAGATTCTTCGTCAGGTGCATCACGTCGATTGCCGAGTGGACCTCATGAACTTCCCAGTAGGGTAGTGTGACACCCCGATGCCGATGCCCCAGAAGATTCCCCTTATTTCCGTTTGCGTCGTGTGGTTATTTTATTTTGTTGCTTGCATCATCATTTAGTTTGCATCATGCACATCATCATAATTGCATCGGCATCCCGTTGCCGCCAGTTTTCAAAACTTGCATCCGTTGTTAGTTGCCGGTTCACGTCGTTGCCCGTTCTGAGCCCGACCGCACACGCCCGCGCCCGCGGCATCGTCGAAACCTTGTTTTAAAGTGTGCATAAAACTTTCTCCGTTTGAGCTGGAACTTGGTGTCCGGTATTAATTTAGTGTATGTAGGCCGTCCGTCAAATTTCATCGCGATCGGAGCTCGTTTGTTAGCCGTGTTGTTTTTTATATAGCGGCACTATAGCCGGTCAATTGTCAGACGTTTCGGTATTTTAAACTCTGTCACCGGGTTGCCCGTTTTCCCTGTCATCTCCGCCTAGCGCCTCTGCACAGTGCACCGCCCCTACGCGCAACCTGGTCTGAAAACCTCCCGGTGCCTGAAACACACGGTTGTGACCGTTGGATCCGGTTCAACCCCGTTATACCGCAAACCATCATCGGTTTGTCCATCGAACTCCCTAACCTAGTTATTCTCGACCGTATGATCTGCATCGGAGGGTCCTGATAGACTCTGGCCCAATTCAATAGCTATATATAAAAAAAGGTTCAGCCCTAATTCCTAGGGATCTTGTCCCATCACCGCCGCCGCCACTCCTCCTCTTTCCTCGAGATCTCGTTCCCCTGCCCAACCAGCAAGAAGCATGCCCCGAGCCACCTTCGTCTCTGCATGTTGGACGCATCCAGGAGCCGGCAGATGCCAGCGTCCATCACCGGAGCATCGCTCCATGGTCGCGCTTGAAGGAAGCCAGCACCAGCCTCTTTCTCTCGTCGCCAGGAGCCGATCCCGTCGGATTTGGAGTTGTTCGTGCCACCGCCTCGGCTCCCCTGCGCCGGCCCAGGTGCACATGGCCACTGCGGCGCGCCTGGTGCGCCTCGACGTCTCCAGCGCCTGTAGCGGCAGCACGGCCTGCGCATAGTGCAGGTGCCCCGTTCCTCCGTCTCTTCCTTTTTTTCCTCTCTTCCTTCCCCTACTTCTTCTCTGAACTCTCTCTCCCTCTGTTTGTTTCGTTCTTCAGGTCCAGCAGCTCGCAGCCACAGGAGCTGGGTCATGGCCGACCCCCAGCGGAGCCGTCGTCGCCCGGCCCCGAGGCCTCCTCTGCGCCAGCTGCCGTCGCTGGCCTCCCTCGCCCGCCGGAGCCGCGCGCCTCCGCGCATCAGATGGCCCATGCTGCTGCGCGTCGCCGTGGTCAGTGCCCCGACCTCGCCCTGTCGCAACAGCAGCAGCAACTTCAATGTGAGGAGGAAGCTCCCCTTCCCGAACTGCACCTTCGCCAGGGCGACCTTCATGGCCGAGTGGAGTTCAGCCGACCTCCACGCCGGCTAGCGCAGCGCAGGTCGCGTCAGAGCAGGGGCTGGTTCCTTGGGCGCCTCGATCCGGAGCTGCTACCACCAGGAATGGGACCGGCGCCCCATCCCCGACCTCCAGCCTCGACCCTTGCCCGGATCCATCCAGCATCCCCATCCAATTTCAGCTTCTCCTCGCCATGGCCTCTGGACTCTCTGTTTCCCCAAAGTGAGCGAGCTTCTGTGCAACTGTAATTCAGAGATTTGGCTAGATTCGTTTTGCAGTAGATGTTATGAGCCGTCGTCGCTGATATCTGCCACCAGTAGCCTATTAGCGAGATGGTTAGCGTAGTATTGCTGCTTCCTGGAGATTCAGGGATCAAATCCCCATCAGTGCATATTATTTTTTTAGGAATTTTGCCTCCAGCGCAACAGCTTCTGTCATACCTTTTTGATGTGCTGTTTTGTCAATTTTGACACAACCACTTAATTAGTATGGCGCTATGGCTATTAGTGTCCATCCAAGGGATCTGGGGTTCAAATCCTAGCAATTCCAATTTTTTTTAGTTTGGACAGATTCAAATGCCCTTTTGTAAAATTCGTATAAATTTAACCGTGCACCGGATTAAAATAATTTCAACATGTAAGTTGCTTAGAATTTTCTGTAGTTTCACAAAAACCAACTCTCATGCATATTTAAATTTGTTAGGTGTGTTGTTTGCTTCGATTTGCATGTCGACGTGTTGAAAACGGTTTAGGTCGTAACTATTTGTCCGTAGCTCCGTTGGAGTTGTGCCATATATGTAAATGGAGCAGAACGACGAGTATAATCACGTGAACCACTTTGTTTTTCCATTTAACAAACCTAAAATGTGATTACGACAAATCTGGACAGAATCGTTAATTAACATGTGAGGTCGTCTCGGAGATGCTATATGTCATTTCCGACCTCATTTAAAATGCCTAGATAGGTAGTTTAATTTCCGCTTCACCTCTTGCACGTTTGACAACATTAATATTGCCGTGTAGATAACCGGGAGTGAACTAAATAATTAACGTGGAGTTTCGTCAATATGCAACTCGTGCATATTGAACTTCACTTAATGTGTAGTGTTTGATTGTGTGATTTGTCATGCCGTGACTTGCATGTATTCAGTAGCTCATGCATCATATGTGTTGTGCATCGTGTGGTGAATATCGTGTGTTGATGCTTGTTTCCGGTTTCCCCGTCTCGATAGAGTTCCGCAAGCGTGTCGGATTGTGAGGACCCGTTCGACTACGTCGGTTCGTCTGCTTCACGGAGGCATTCTTCTTCCAAGCGGGATCTCAGGCAAGATGATCATTTCCCCAGATACCATTACTATCATTGCCATGCTAGTTTTACCGTTGCTATCGTTTACGTCTCGTTGCCTACCACCTGTTAAATATCAGCCTCTCTACAATGCCATGAAACCATCAACCTGTTCACCCTAGCAAACAACTAATTGGCTATGTTACTGCTTGCTTAACCCTGTTGATAGCGTTGCTAGTTGCAGGTGCAGTTGCTTCCTTGCAAACATGGGTTCCTTGTTATATCACCATATTTAATGCTACTTAATTTAATGCACCTATATACTTGGTAAAAGGTGGAAGGCTCGGCCTTTCTAGCCTGGTGTTTTGTTCCACCTTTGCCCCCTTAGTTTCGGCTACCGGTGTTATGTTCCATAAACGAGCGCTCCTAACACGATCGGGGTTGTTATGGGGACCCCCTTGATAATTCGTTTTAGATTAAAGCTGGTCTGGCAGGGCCCAACTTTGGTACTACTTTTTCCTAATAGCTAATGAACTGCATAGGGAGTAATTAACCCGAGGAAATTTAATCAACCCCCGGGCCAGTGCTCCTCATGAGTGTTGGCCCCACCTGAGCGATGTCCGGCGCCCCTCTGGTCACCCGGAGGTTTAGCGATCCCGACGTCTAGCTCATCCGCCGTGTCCTGAGAACGAGGTACGCGACTCCTATCGGGATCGTCGACACATCGGGCGGCCTTGCTGGATTAGTTTTACCTTTGACGGGATATCTTGTGCATCGGGATTCCGGTGATGCTTTGGGTAATCTCACAGTTGAGGTTTTCCACTAGGGAATCCGACGAGATCGCGAGCTTCGTGATTGAGGATTTCTATGCGGCTTGTGGTAATTTGTGATGGACTAGTTGGAGCACCCCTGCAGGGTTAAATCTTTCGGAAAGCCGTGCCCGCGGTTATGTGGCAACGTGGAAACTTTATTTAACACTGGTTCTAGATAACTTGAAGTTAACTTAATTAAAATATGCCAACTGTGTGCGTAACCGTGACTGTCTCTTTCGTGAGTTCCTTCTCCGATCGAGGACACGGTGGGGTTATGTCTGACGTAGGTAGGTGTTTTAGGATCATTCATTTGATCATCAGTAGTTCACGTCCGTTATGCGTAGATCACCCCCCTCTTATTCTTGTACTCGTAAGTTTAGCCACCAGATATATGCTTAGCCGCTGCTGCAACCTCACCACTTAACCATACCTCACCCATTAAGCTTTGCTAGTCTTGATACCTTTGGAAATGAGATTGCTGAGTCCCCTGTGGCTCACAGATTACTACAGCACCAGTTGCAGGTACAGGTAGAGGTTACTTGACGCGAGCGCGTTGATTGTTCATTTGGAGTTGCTTCTTCTTCTTCTTCATCGATCTAGGATGGGTTCCAGGCCGGCAGCCTGGGATAGCAAGGATGGACGTCGTTCTTCTTTTGTCGTTTGTTTTCGTCCGTAGTCGGACTCTGCTCTTACTCTTGATGATTATGTAATGTACTGATGTGACTCTGATGTAGCTTGTGGCGAGTGTAAGCCAACTCTGAATATATATCTCTTCTTTTCAGTACGTGTACTTGTAACGATATCCATTCTTGCGACACGACGAGATGCGCTTCTATCCCTGACGAGGCCTTCGTGCCAAATTGAGGATAGGGTCGCATCGTGGGCGTGACAGGTAGCTCCCAAAATATAGATTTCTTCTTCCACATGACTACGCGCTTATCAGGGCCGTTAGGAACAGGTTGGCTGCCAGGACCCTTTCCAAAGATTACTTTTAAATCTTTGACCATATCAAATACTTCAGCACCAGTACGGATGACAGACTTCCCCCGGGGTTCTACCTTGCCATTGAAATGCTTGCCTTTTTTCTTTAAGGGATGCTTGGGCGGGAGAAAACGACGATTGTACAGGTACACATTCTTCCTACATTTGTCCAGATATATACTTTCTGTCTGATCCAAACAGTGCGTGCATGCATTGTATCCCTTGTTTGACTGTCCTGAAATGTTACTAAGAGCAGGCCAATCATTGATGGTTACGAAAAGCAACGCTCGAAGGTCAAATTTCTCTTGTTTGTGCTCGTCCCACACACGTACACCTGGTTCGGCCCACAGCTGTAAAAGTTCATCAACTAATGGCCTTAGTTACACATCAATATCGTTGCCGGGTTGCTTTGGACCTTGGATAAGCACTGGCATCATAATGAACTTCCGTTTCATGCACAACCAAGGAGGAAGGTTGTAGATACATAGAGTAACGGGCCAGGTGCTGTGACTGCAACTCTGCTCCCCAAAAGGATTCATGTCATTTGTACTCAGACCTAACCATAAGTTCCTTGCGTCAACTGCAAATCTCGGGAACTCTCTCTCGATTTTTCTCCACTGCCGACCATCAGCGGTGTGCCTCAACTTATCGTCTTTCATACGATCTTCCATGTGCCATCGCAACAACTTCGCATGATCTTTATTTCTGAACAGTCGTTTCAACCGTGGTATTATAGGAGCATACCACATCACCTTGGCAGGAACCCTCTTCCTGGGTGGCTCGCCCTCAATATCACCAGGGTCATCTTTTCTGATCTTATACCGCAATGCAGTGCATACTGGGCATTTATCCATATTCTCGTACTTCTCACCGCGGTAGAGGATGCAGTCATTAGGGCATGCATGTATCTTCTGCACGTCTAATCCTAGAGGGCAGACAAGCTTCTTTGTTTTGTACGTGCTGGCGGGAAATTCGTTTTTTCTTGGAAGCAGCTTCTTCATCAGTACCAGCAACTTTTCGAATGATGAGTCAGTCACACCGGTCTCTGCCTTCCACTTCAGCAATTCCAGTGTGCTACCCAGCTTCTTCTGGCCATCTTCACAAGTTGGGTACAACAATTTGTTGTGGTCCTGTAACATCTGCTCGAACTGCAACCTCTCCTTTTCTGTGTCGCAACCTCGCCGTGCATCAGAAATGACCCGGCCAAGATCATCAGCGGGCTCATCTGGTTCCCGTTCTTCATCCTGATCTTCTTCTTCATTGTCTTCCATTGCGGTATCAGCATACTCAGGGAACATAGATCGGTAGTTGTCATCATCGTTCTCTTCTTCTTCATCGTCGTCTTCCATCATAACCCTCTTTCTCCGTGCTTGGTCCAAACATTATAGCCCGACATAAAACCGGACCGAAGCAGGTGGCTCTGAATGACTCTTGAGGAAGTGTAATCCTTCTCATTCTGACATTCAACACATGGACAAAACATATAGCCACCACCATGCTTGTTCGCATCGGCTGCATCTCGAGAAGAATGGACGCCTTCTCTGTAAGCGGCTGTGCGTCGATCACCGTACATCCATGGATGGCTCATCTGTGTTATACGACAGTATATCAAATACAATCACGATCCTAAAAATTAGTACCGCACGGTCTAAACGAGGAAATATAGTTGCTAACCTTTTAGAATAAGTAGAAATAAAGAGGATGAGGTTTAAGCGTGGCTCAGGCATCTCATATCGTAGTTATGTTCGGTGAACTGAAGCGGCATCGCTCTAACACACATTTCAACAAACACCTCTAGTGCATCAAAAAAAAGTGGAGAGCTAGCACACACCCACAATCCTCCATCCAAGAAAAATGCAAGGAAGAGGGGAGAGGGGGTTGTGCTATATATAGGTAGAGGACTTTAGTCCCGGTTTAAGACACAAACCAGAACTAAAGGTGACGCACATGCGGGCTGCACACCGCGTAGCCCTTTAGTCCCGGTTTGGGACACAAACCGGGACTAAAGGCTCCTTACGGGCCGGGACTAAAGCCTCGAGGGAGGCATTGCGATTCGGGACGACGTGGCCGGGCCAGGCCGGGACTAAAGGGTCCCGGCCAAAGGCCCGTTTTCCAGTAGTGGCCCCTGTCGGCAGCCATCACCCAAATTTACAATCCAATCTAACACATTGAATCGTTGACTGCAGCCGGGGAGGCATGCATCCAGGTAATGGTAGCTAGGAACAAACCTACATGAGGGAGGATTATGGAAAATATAATGGACTAGCAGCATGAGGACTAACAACCCAAACTCAGTTCAGAGTTCACGCGCTATGCCGGCAGCGTCGGCGCCGGAGGGCAAATCACATTGCGTGTCTTTTCTTATCCGTTGTAGTGCACTTGGGACGATGACTACAAGCTGATCAAGAAGATTACCTTATGTATGTACAAGTATTAACGTTTATTTCATTGATATAACCAAATCAGTTCATTGGTTAGTGCATCCACTAACTATCTAATTAGCAACTAATTAAGATTGACGATGATTTTTTTAGACAGATCAATGATGAATTTACTGCTATAATACAAGATGTGCCAAGCCATTGTCATGTGTGCATGTACAATTTGCTAATGGACAGAAATAGTCTCTCCAGGTACGTACAAAGCTAAGGAGCACACCCATTAGACATTTTGTTTTATTTCATCCATATAATTATTAGATCAGTTCATTGATTAATGCATCCACTAACAATCTAATTAACAACTAAGACCGACACTGATTTTGTTAGACAGATCAATGATGGATTTACTGCTATAATAGAAGATGTGCCAAGCCATTGTGATGTGTACGACTTGCTAATGGACCGAAACAATATATCTCCAGGTATGTACAAAGCAAAGAAGCACACCCATTAGTCGGTTTGCGACTAGCCTCAACGGAAATAAAAAGTTGTCTACACTGGTATGAATATATTGAGTATGTACAATTCGAAAGAAAAGAACTCTTTGACACTTAGGTCTTCAAAGTTATTTCCCATTTTACAACTTCAACAGCATATCTTATTTAATTTTTCAGTTACACACACTGGTAGAAAAAGAGGCTTCCGTCCAGCCCCATAAGTCGCGACACTGTAGGAACCGCGACTAATGATTTCTTTAGTCGCGGTTCGGCAGACGAACCGCGACCAAAGGCCTGGGCCAGGGCGCTCGGTGGCCAGCTGGTGCACGTGAGGGGCTTTAGTCGCGGTTTGCCATGCCAACCGCGACTAAAGGTGCCCAAAGGCCTTTAGTCGCGGTTTGCCATGCCAACCGCGACTAAATCTCCTCCCCTATAGATACCAGTTCAGCACACTCACTTAGCCATTTGGTGCCACTTCTCTTCACAAGCTTCACAAGGGGGTGTAGGTTTGCTTTTGGTTCCTCTTATGCACACAAGGTGTTTGATGAAATGCCCCAAGAGCGTGAAACAAACATGATATGAAGTGTTGGAGCCACACTTGAGGTTCCTCATTTATTTTTTCCTCCTCGATCGCGGTTAGCAACTTGAACCTTTCATGCATGTGTGTCATTGATAAAATATATATGCATGTGTGTTGTTCATTGTTTAATTTCTATTGTTTATAGCTAGTTAGTTTAACAAATGCATGATGGTTAATTATATATTTTATATTATAATAATGCAGATGAATCGGCAATGGATGTACGGTAACCGACTCTCCCGCGAGTTCACTACGGGTTTGAAAGATTTCCTCGTAGTGGCTAATGCGAACAAGCAGAAGGGTTTTGTTATTTGTCCATGTGTTGACTGTAAGAATCAGAAGGGTTACTCTTCCTCAAGAGAAGTTCACCTGCACCTGCTTCGGCACGGTTTCATGCCAAGCTATAATTGTTGGACCAAGCATGGAGAAAGAGGGGTTATAATGGAAGAAGATGAAGAAGGGGATGATTTCATGGATGAAAGCTATCTTGCTCATTTCGGTGATACTTTCATGGAGGATGCTGAAGGTGAAGGGGAAGGTGAAGGGGAAGGTGAAGGTGAAGAAGAGGCACGTGATGAGACCGTTGATGATCTTGGTCGGACCATTGCTGATGCACGGAGACGCTGCGAAACTGAAAAGGAGAGGGAGAATTTGGATCGCATGTTAGAGGATCACAGAAAGTCGCTGTACCCCGGATGCGATGATGGTCTGAAAAAGCTGGGCTGCACACTGGATTTGCTGAAATGGAAGGCACAGGCAGGTGTAGCTGACTCGGCATTTGAAAACTTGCTGAAAATGTTGAAGAATATGTTTCCAAAGAATAACGAGTTGCCCGCCAGTACGTACGAAGCAAAGAAGGTTGTATGCCCTCTAGGTTTAGAGGTTCTGAAGATACATGCATGCATCAACGACTGCATCCTCTACCGCAGTGAATACGAGAAATTGAATGAATGCCCGGTATGCACTGCATTGCGTTATAAGATCAGAGGCGATGACCCTGGTGACGATGTTGAGGGCGAGAAACCCAGGAAGAGGGTTCCCGCCAAGGTGATGTGGTATGCTCCTATAATACCACGGTTGAAACGTCTGTTCAGGAACAAAGAGCATGCCAAGTTGTTGCGATGGCACAAAGAGGACCGTAAGTCGGACGGGGAGTTGAGACACACCGCAGATGGAACGCAATGGAGAAAGATCGACAAAGAGTTCAAAGATTTTGCAGCTGACGCAAGGAACATAAGATTTGGTCTAAGTACAGATGGCATGAATCCTTTTGGCGAGCAGAGCTCCAGCCATAGCACCTGGCCCGTGACTCTATGCATCTACAACCTTCCTCCTTGGTTGTGCATGAAGCGGAAGTTCATTATGATGCCAGTGCTCATCCAAGGTCCGAAGCAACCCGGCAACGACATCGATGTGTACCTAAGGCCATTAGTTGATGAACTTTTACAGCTGTGGGGCAGACCTGGTGTCCGTGTGTGGGATGAGCACAAAGAAGAGGAATTTGACCTACGAGCGTTGCTTTTCGTAACCATCAACGATTGGCCTGCTCTTAGTAACCTTTCGGGACTGTCAAATAAGGGATACAATGCATGCACGCACTGCTTACATGAGACTGAAAGTGTACATTTGCCAAATTGTAAGAAGAACGTGTACCTTGGGCATCGTCGTTTTCTTTCGAAAATTCATCCAGTAAGAAAGAAAGGCAAGCATTACAACGGCAAGGCAGATCACCGGCCGAAGCCTGCGGAACGCACTGGTGCTGAGTTATTTGATATGGTCAAGGATTTGAAAGTCATCTTTGGAAAGGGTCCTGGCGGACAATCAGTTCCGAAGGGAGCTGACGGGCACGCAGCCATGTGGAAGAAGAAATCTATATTCTGGGAGCTAGAATATTGGAAAGTCCTAGAAGTCCGCTCTGCAATCGACGTGATGCACGTTACGAAGAATATTTGCGTGAACCTCCTAAGCTTCTTGGGCGTGTATGGGAAGACAAATGATACAAAGGAAGCACGGCAGGACCAGCAACGTTTCAAAGACCCTGATGACCGGCATCCGGAATGGTTTCAAGGTCGTGCCAGCTACGCTCTGACCAAAGAAGAGAAGGTCATCTTTTTTGAATGCCTGAGCAGTATGAAGGTCCCGTCTGGATTCTCGTCCAATATAAAGGGAATAATAAACATGGCGGAGAAAAAGTTCCAAAACCTGAAGTCTCACGACTGCCACGTGATTATGACGCAATTGCTTCCGATTGCTTTGAGGGGGCTCCTGCCGGAAAATGTTCGAGTAGCCATTGTGAAGCTATGTGCATTCCTCAATGCAATCTCTCAGAAGGTAATCAATCCAGAAGTTCTACCACGGTTACAGAACGATGTGATCCAATGTCTTGTCAGTTTCGAGTTGGTGTTCCCGCCATCCTTCTTCAATATTATGACGCACCTCCTGGTTCACCTAGTCGAAGAGATTTTCGTTCTCGGTCCTGTATTTCTACACAATATGTTCCCCTTCGAGAGGTTCATGGGAGTATTAAAGAAATATGTTCGTAACCGTGCTAGGCCAGAAGGAAGCATCGCCAAGGGCTATGGAAATGAGGAGGTAATTGAGTTTTGTGTTGACTTTGTTCCTGACCTTAAGCCGATTGGTCTTCCTCGATCGCGACACGAGGGGAGACTAAGTGGAAAAGGCACGATCGGAAGGAAATCAACGATATGTATGGACGGCCATTCTCTGACTGAAGCACACCACACTGTACTGACCAATTCCAGCTTGGTGGCTCCGTACTTTGAGAAACACAAGAATATTTTACGCTCTGACAACCCGGAGAAGCCTGAATCCTGGATTAGGAAGGCCCACATGGAGACTTTCGGCAGTTGGTTGAGAAAACATTTAATGAATGACAATGATGTTGTAGATCAGCTGTACATGTTGGCCAAGACACCATCTTCGACTATAACGACTTTCCAAGGGTACGAGATAAATGGGAATACATTTTACACGATCGCCCAAGATAAAAAGAGCACCAACCAAAACAGTGGTGTCCGCTTTGATGCAGCAACCGAGAATGGGCAAGAGGTCACATATTATGGTTACATAGAGGAGATATGGGAACTTGACTATGGACCCTCCTTTAAGGTCCCTTTGTTCCGGTGCAAATGGTTCAAGCTAACAGGAGGTGGGGTAAAGGTGGACCAGCAATACGGAATGACAATGGTGGATTTCAACAATCTTGGTTACCTTGACGAACCATTCGTCCTAGCGAAAGATGTCGCTCAGGTTTTCTATGTGAAGGACATGAGTAGCAAACCGAGGAAACGGAAAGATAAGAAAACGATCAGTACATCATGCGATGATCCAAAGCGCCACATTGTTCTTTCAGGGAAAAGAAACATCGTGGGAGTGGAGGACAAGACAGACATGTCAGAAGATTATAATATGTTTGCTGAAATTCCGCCCTTCAAAGTGAACACCGACCCAAGCATTAAGTTAAATGATGAGGATGCTCCATGGATACGGCACAATCGTAAGCAAGCAGGGACACAAGGGAAGAAATGATGTGTAATAATTTATTGTACCAAACTTTGTTGAATGGATCATGTGAATTATATTACCCGTGATGTGTTTGGTGTCCATTTTCGAATGATTCGAGATACCACTGATGATACATGAAATTTGGAGTGATTTAGTCATACTCCTGCCTAGGCGTATAATATGCATACTCGTAGTCTTCATAGCCGCCGTCGTCGTTGTACTGGTAGTCGTCGCCTTCTAAGTTGCCGCCGTCATCGTCGCTGCTGTCGTCGCTGTCGTCGGGCGGCGCTCGTGGCTCGAACTGAGGGTAGCGCAGGCGGGGGATATCCAGGAGGCGGGAAAAATGGGAGCGGGAAGACAGGAGGCGGGAAGACAGGAGGCGGGAAGAAAGTGGCGGGAAGAAAGAGGCGGGAAGCCAGGGAAGAAATGGCGGGAAGAAGAGGAATCCAGAGCTGGTCATCTAACCTTTAGTCCCGGCTGGTTGGTGCAACCGGGACTAAAGGCCAGACCAACCGCGACTAAAGGTCGTTGCGCGCGGGGAACGCAAAAACGACCTCTCAGCTGGTCATCTAACCTTTAGTCCCGGATGTGATGAAGAAAACCGTGAGTGTACTATTAGCCGAAAGAGATGTTCGGGCGCAGCATGAAGATCATCCAGCGGATCTCAGAAGCCAGCAGCGGAGAAGCAGCGTGGCTTCCACGGAGGCCCCACCGGCTGGTGCAGATGCACCGACGATCGAAATTACTGCACCGGAGCCTCTGGTGGTCGAAATTACTGCACCGGAGCCTCCTCGCTACCCCGTGGACGATATAAAGGAGATGAAAGAATGTCATCTGTATTATCCTATCGGGAACATGTCCATGAAGGTAGCCATCGGCAGTGCTTTACCATGTTTACCTGGAGCACTCCACCACAACAACCCCATTCAAGATGGCTATGCTCGTGTCACGGTGGAGGACATAGTCCAAGGGTTTGAGGACCTGGAGATTGACATTGCTACACCTGAAGGGGAGAAAAGACTTGGAGATGTCAAGCGCCATTTCATTCTATGGCAAAAGAAGTTTATCAAGTTTCCAGGCGAGGCGCCAAGGACAACAAGTCCACCCCCCTACGGTGGTGGTGGTGGCGGTGGCGGTGGTGGTGGTGGTGGTGGTGGTGACGGTTCACCTACACCTCCGTCACGTCAGCCGACGCCCCCCGGTCCACAACGTCCGGCGGGTGATCAGACGCCGTCCCCCAGTCCTCGTCCGGCGGGTGATCAGACGCCACCCCCCAATCCACCTCCGGCAAAGAAGCAGAAGCAGTCCTGGATTATTAACCCGGACCCTTATGTACCTAAGACCACAAAGGTACCGGAGCCATCACTGAAGCCTCTCCCCACAAGGCCTTGGGAACGTAGTGCCGAGGAAACTGCCGCGAGGGCGGCTGCTGATCATGAGAAATGGAAGGCGGACTGCAAGAAGAAAAGAGAGCCCGAGCCCAAGCCAGTATTTTCTGATGAGCAAAAGAAGTGGGCTAAGTCATTTTTGAGCACACCGTCCCAAGCCGCGAAGAATCTGCCTGACGACTATGCACGTGAACTTCGTAGGCAGGCACTCATGTTGAAGGAGAAGAAAGAGCGGGCGGAGAACCAGGAGAACAAAGCCTTGGAGGAGGCCGAGAAAACGGAATTAGAAAGTAAAAAAAGCGAGAAACGAGTTGCCCAGCTCGGGGAACAAAGTAAACAATCGATTGCCCCGCTTATAGTGAAAGCCGCCGGTCCGGATGACCCCGATATCATAGCAGCTGCGGCAGCACATGGATTGACTGTAATGAGTGCCAGAGAACAAGCGGCCAACTTAGGTATTACTCTTCGTGAAATGTTAGGCCTTGATGAGGCGCCAGTGAAGGAGGTAGTAATTACATATGTGAAGAATGGGCCTCTCGTCGAGCCTGCGCAGGAAGAGGATCTACCTCCACAAATGAAAGGTCTGGTGAAATGGTACAAGGGTTACATAAAAAATAAAAACGCCAAAGATTATATTTATGCGGAAGTTAGATATGAGCATCACTTCAAACATTACTATGTACAAATTCATCTGAGTGAATTGTTCCAGCTTTTCAATCTGCGCGAGCTCGACAAATCTATCATCAGTTGCTACGTTCTGTAAGTGATTTATTTATACCCCATCTCGTTCATATTGCCTGCACTATATATATGTCGTAACTATATTGTTGTGTCCGCTATTATACATGCAGAATGAAGATTAAGGAATGCAGAGTAAGGAACATCCATGATGTTGGGTTCATTGACCCACACATCGTTAATGGATATGTGTTGGAGCATCACCCCGCCGACATGGAGGCAGACCTGTGGCAGTTTCTTACAAAGCAGGAACTCAAAAGTGATATTCTATTTCCTTACCATTTTGGGTGAGTGTTTCTGTCTTGAGCACATTCTCTTTTGTTTACTCCATGCATGATATGTGGCCGGCTAATCGATGAGTTATGCATGACGTACTGTGCATGTATCGTGTCCGCAGGTTCCACTGGATTCTGCTAGCAATTAAAGTTGACACCTCAGAATGTCTCGTCCACGACTCTCTGAATATGGATCCAAAGCTTTGGGGCGGCATGAGAAGAATGCTGCAGAAGTAATTATTTTCATTCATTTGCGCTCTATATCGATCGGCCTATTTCGTTCATTTCCTAATATCAAGTAACTAATAACTCTCTTGTTCATTTAATTTTCTTTGCCTCGTAGGGTTTGGAGACGGTTCGTAGATACAAAGGTCGGTGAATTCAAAAAAGAGCTAGAATTCAAAAGGTCAAAGGCTAAGAATGGTGGGGATATTCAGCCAGCGGGGACCAATCTATGTGGATACTATGTCTGTGAGATGATCCGGAGATACACCTCTGAGCGGGTTCCGAGTGATACCAATGCTCAGCGGAATAACCTCCGGGTGATGCTTAGTCCAGAAGCTCGCTTCCGACCACTTCAAGAGGAACTAGCTGGATGGTTCAGGAGGGAAGTCCTCCATCGTAAAGGAGAACACCATTACGAGGACGTAGAACTTCATATGCATTAAATTATGTATGGAAACTTGTTCAAAATTGTATATGGTCATCCGATGATATTGAATATATATTGTATATTCCTCTTGAATTCTTTTTGGTTCTAATTTCAAATTTGTTTGAAATTGTACATTCATATGCATGTATGTAGTACCGTAGAATATGTGAAACTCCTTCAAAATTAAAATAAAGCACAAAAGAAATAAAACAATACAAATTAAACAGAAAACAGGTTTAGGGGGGGGGGGGGGGGGGCTTTAGTCGCGGTTGGGCAGAAGAACCGCGACTAAAGGTCCTCCGCCCCGACGGCCGCCTGGCGCCCACGTGGACGGGCCTTTAGTTGCGGTTCTTAAGCAACCGCGACTAAAGGGGGGGGCCTTTAGTCGCGCCTATTTGGTCGCGGTTGCGCAACCGCGACTAATGGCAGTTGCGAACCGCGACCAAAGGCCCTTTTTCCACCAGTGACAGTTAAGATCATCTAACCAATGTAATTTTTTAGACATCTGTGAGTACATAAATAATTGATTCAGATTTCACTAATTGATACAGAAACACACTGTATGTTGTGTTTGAAGGAAACAAATGGTCTAGCAATAAAATCAATTATTGACTTTCTAGGTACATACAGTTTTGTAGAGGCCTTTTCTTTTTTTTGGTACCTACCTTGATTAAAAAAAGGTGGTATTGAAAATTAATTGTGTTGTAGAAAAATGATCTCGGCAAAGAATGCCAATGTAGAATTGTTAAATCGCTATAACAAGCTTTGTTGAGAAACATGTTTCTTTGGTGGTGATGTTGCGAATTTCATGTCCTATCTACATTTCCTGTTAGTAAAAGCCAGTAATATATGGCTTCCAAACTTGCATGGAAAGAGTTTATGGATTCTCAAATTATGACTAATTCTTATACATTTTACAAATATAGTATATTCTATTTCTTATTTGTCATGACAAAGTTGCTAGGACACACAAGTAAATTCTATTCAAACTTCACACCGAGCTGTAGACAAGAGGACCCACATAATTATTACTCCTTTTAACGTTTCTTTCCCACTGCCACGAGTTAGTTTTCATTGACCTCCAAACTTATGTTGATGTGACCATTTTCTTCTTACAACAATCATTATGTTATTAAGATATATCTGATTATTTTGCAACTTAAAATTTAGACATTGTAATATATATAACTATATAAGCATTGGTTATATGGATAATTTCTCCAAAAAAAATATTGAAAGGTCGACACACTTTCCTGTTTGTAACTAATCCTAACAACATACACAACCCTCCATGTTCCTTAATTTTCTCTCTCTCCCTATGGAAACGCATCTTTATCTCTCCGTTTTCTCTCTTCCCCGTATTTATCTCCAACGGCCCTTTCTCTCTCAAATCTCTCTCTTGATAAAAAGGAAACCATCATCTTTATCCAATCTGAAGCAAAAAACCATCGCCTTGCGGCATGGGTCCAGTCGATCAACATCTTGGTGCCTTAAATTTGGTTTCCTCGTCTTGATCGGCCACACTACATGGCAATCCTGTTGTATATGCTGCAGTTTTTTTCTTCCTTGGACCTCTACTCTGTTCGCCACAAATCTCGATGATCTCAGGTAACCATTCTCTGCTCTTCAAAGTCAAATAATGGGAAGCTTTGATCTAGAACTTGTGATCGACTAGGAATATATAGCTGGCTACTTATAGTTATTCCATAAATGGATGCATTGGTGTGATCCTCCTGTAGGTTCTAAAACGTTGAATCACACATAGATCTGATGTGGTGTGTTGCTTTGTTGGAGGTCTCCCACCCAATCTACTCATCCAAGTCTAACACGTATACGTCTCCCCAAGATGTCTTTGGTTGATGAAGAAGGATTCCAAATTCTGACTCTGTTGTCCTGGAGGCATAGCTCGAACTTGCCGATGCAACAAGCAGAGTTCTTTCCCGCGATCACACACACATGGAGGGTAATTATACCACTTTCTGAACTGGTCGGGTGCGGGAAAACAGGCACGTACAGTGCATGCACTTATGCATATTGTTATTTCTCTTGGGCCATAAATAGATTCTGTCTTTGTAGATTTCGGCATGTGTTACTGCAAGTTCATTAATTTATTTTTAACAAGCTAGCTTTATACTTTGAGATCGATTCAGGCAACAACACATGAGGTAGCAAATGGAGCCCATTTTTGCAGATCTCTTTCACCAGAAAGTACATTGCAACTCGACGAATCATCTCAAATAAAGAAAATCCCTGTCCGGACCAACACATGAGTCATTTTATAAGCCTTCAACGGATCATTATTCGCAATTGGGGAGATCCAGGAGTACGACATCCAGCACTGTAAGAAAACAACACAAGTGCTTTGTGCCGCTCCTCTCCAATTCTACCAAAGTGTGTACTATTTTCTCCCTATTTGCTTAAGTTTTCTTCTTCTGACTTCTTATGGTTCTTCAATTATTCCCAGTTGTGGTTACGATGGTTTTTTGTTTTCTAGAAAGTTGGAATACTTCTTTTCTGCCATCAATTATATGGATTGATTATGTTCAATCTTACTAACAAAAAGACTATTCCCCTTTTGGTGACATTGAAGAGAACTGAATGTAATGTGTGAGATGAGAGAGGCAACTGATATGGCTCTTTATGATGTCGTGCATGTCACTACCATGTGTTAAAAATATATTAACTTCAGGTATTTTTATTCTTTTCCTAATTTATACGTGAATCCATCCCAACTTTACCATTAGATTTAGATTAGCGACGTACCTTCTGTCCAATTATTAATAAGGTACGTCAATCATGTTGTGAGATTACGCATGCAGTTCATATTGCTTAGAGTGACAGGAGAACCAAGATTTGATTCATGCAATTTTCGTACTCCTTACATTTGATTTGCGCCTTGAATAATCTTCAACATTAAATTTCCTTTGATCTTTTATATTTTTTCTTTCTTCCTTATCCGCTATTTAAGTCTAAAACAATGGCATGTAATTATTATTAATACAATTAGCCTATGGGACGCCAATAAGCTCAGCAACAATGCACTTATGATGAAGAGCCGAAGAGGTCAGATGATTGGTTACCAAGTTCAGACCTTTGATAAGAAGGTTTGAACTACATGACATCCAATTTGAAGGTACCATCTGCTTTGAATTACCATCCAGTTGAAGTCGACAAGATGCTTATTTTTCATGTGCATGATAGATAAAAGGTCTAAAGTATAATCCAATAATAGCAAGCTTCACATTAGATATGAAAATATTTCCACATGAGAGATGGCTAGAAGATTTACTTATCAGGTATAACTGTAGTTTTGAAATAATTACTTATATCTCACATATGGAAGAAACACAAACTACTCATGGGACTTCGATGACGTGGAGATATTGCCCTTCTAATTGAGTAAGTATACTGGAAGCAACAAAATACATACAAATACCATGGTTTCAAATCGAAACTACTGTGCTTACAAGATACTTCAACGTCCAATTTGTGTACGGCGCAAGATAGGATGCTAGGCGACACCTCTGTTCACTACACCAATGGTTTGATTTGTTGTGTTGTATAAAAGTTGAACAAGTAATGCATGGTGTACGTGTATCATGGTTTTATTTGTTGCTAATACATACCAGCCTTGGAATATTCATGCATATATGGATTGAGTAAATTAAGGTTAGACTATAAGGTGAGAAGGTCAACCAAATTGATGAAGATTCTTTGGGACCTATTGTTGTAGTAACAGAAACAGCTTTTACAAAATTGACATGTTTCTATTTCTTTTGATAGCAAATAAGTGTTCCTCTGTGTACACTCATTGTATACAAAATTTAATATCAAATGCATGGAGAGTACCAGCTGTCATGGTCATTTGCGACCAGAGTTTTCGTCGTTTTGAATACGGAACAGCTGAGCTCCAAGCGTGGTGCAACAACCTTTCTACCATTATATTAAAAAAAAGTTCTATCATGGCAGTCAATATTTTCTCATACATGGACAAATAGCTGTTACGCAAGATGATATTTTACATGAAATAGAGTCCAATAGTATTTGTTGTTTATTTTGTTTTGTTTTCTCTTGTACTAATTACACCTGCAACTCGCATAAAAATTACTGACAAAGCAACAATTAAGTCAGTTAGTAGATCATATGAGCAGTATTACATAGGATGTAGGAATATAAATAAAGAAAAAAATAAAGTTATCACCAATGTATATTTTGATAATATCTCATTATTAGGTAGTAATTTATTCTGCACCTACTCATATATGTTGTATTATGTATAGGTACAAATTTAATCTAGAGATATGTGTGACCAGAGTGGAACATAAACTTGCACCATGTTTGAGACATAAGGTATAAAATTGATAAGCAATATCAAGATTCTTCATAGATAAAGATAATAATGAAAAGAACAAGAAGACAACTTTTTTTCCAGAAAGTACATGGATAGACTAATATATCAGTTCATATTCGATATATGTAACAATGTGTACAAAATCCTTTTCATTGGCTCCGAAAAGGATTTGCTAATACTGAATTTGGATGAACATTTTGTAAAATGAAACAAGAAAAAAAGCAGGTCCAGTACTTGTGAAATGTAAGAGTTCAAAAGCAATTTTTTAACATGCACCGGACTTTTTTATTATGATGCTCTATGATTTTTTGTATCTACTCCATCCCAAGTTATATTTATAATCATTAATTTACAGTAGTTAACACAATTTTTGTCAAGTTTTTATATAATCATGTTACCGATGATAAACTAATTGTAAACAACAAGAAATTAAGACAACAAATTTTGTAGCGCAAGATACTTTTAGAGTCGTTGTAAATCCATTATAATGTGTACTTATAGAAATTGATACATTGAAAGCCCTCTCAGGCCTTTTGTGAATATTAATGATTGTCCCCACAATGAGATTATTAAATAACTAAAAAACCATAGTTTACGAATAATATATGATCCCCGAAGAAAAACTTATAATAGATGAATTATAATATGTTCAACATTGCCCAAAGCTATCATTCTCTTGCTAGCCCGTGCAAATGCACGGGTTGACGACTAGTATTTCTAGATTCACAACACACTACTATCATAACCCTAATATTACCATGTCCATATCTCAAAACTAATTGTGGGAATCAAACTTCCCTTACTAATCAATGCACTTGAATATGAAAGTTTTTATTATATCCTCTTCGGATGCCTATCATATTTAGGACTAATTTCATAACACACGCCAATTAACAAGTTACTTAGAGAGAGCGCTCTCAAAATGATATAAGTGAAGATCGAGAGTTTTTATTTCTACAAAATATGACACCGACGTGCTCTACAAAGATTTAAGTGAAGCACTAGAGCAAAATTATCTAGCTCAAAAGATATAAGTGAAGCTCATGGGAGCAAAATTATCTAGCTCAAAAGATATAAGTGAAGCACATGCAAGCTAAATTGCCTAACTCAAAAGGTATAAGTGAAGCTCATTGAATATTCTAACAAATTCACGATGAGTGCATGTCCCTCTCAAAAGGTGTGCAGCAAGGATTATTGTGATAAAACAAAGAGAAAAGACTCCCATAATACACGACGCTCCAAGCAAAACACATATCATGTGGTAAATAAAAATATAGCTCCAAGTAACATTGCCGATGGATTGAAGACGAAAGAGGGGATGCCTTCCCGGGGCATCCCCAAGCTTAGGCTTTTTGGTGTCCTTGAATTTGGCTTGGGATGACTTCGGCATCCCCAAGCTTAGGCTCTTTCCACTCTTTATTCCATTGTCCATAAGAACATCACCCAAAACATGAAAACTTCACAACACAAAACTTAAACAGAAACTCGTGATATCATTAGCATAAGAAAACAAACCACCAACTTTTTGGTTAATGTAGTAAACTTAATTTCCATTTAAATTGATGTTATATTACTGTATTCTCACTTCTCCATGGCCCGTACCCCCCGATACTAACCATAATTTCATCAAAATAAGCAATCAACACAACAAAAACAGAATCTGTCAAAAACAGAAGAGTCTGTAGCAATATGTATATTTCGTATACCTCTGCTATCCCAAAAATTATGAAACAATTATGAAAATTAGGAAAATTTGCATATCAATCAGAAGCAAAAAAGAATCAACTCAAAATCTATTTCTGGATAGGAATTAAAAATAATTTCGTGAGCACAAGTTTCTGTCTTTTTTCCAGCATGATTAAAAAACTATCACGAAAACTAATCATAAAGGTTCTACTTGGCACAAACACTAACTAAAACATAAAAACACAATCATAACAGAAACATTATGGTGTCGACTCAAAAAAAAACAGAAGTAAAAAGCAAAAATAAATTTATTCATTGGGTTGCCTCCCAACAAGCGCTATTGTTTAACGCCCTTAGCTAGGCGTAAGGCAATAGAATCAAGTATTGTCATCTTTAGTGCTCAAACCACTCATACCATCATCATTACTAGGGAGTTCTTTAACTTTATGAATAATTATACTCCTAGATAGGCAACAAAGATAATCATTATTGATGATAGGTTTTTTTAAGATATCAAGATAGGTAGGGTGAACACTCAACATTTTAAGATCTTCATATCTCTTACTAGATGGTTCACCATTTTTTTAGGAACATAAACAAGCTTAGTGGCCTTATTGTGGGCAAAATTTGGAGTGTTGTGAACAGCAGCAAAAGAGGAACCCAAGTTGGTTATAACATCCTCTAGTTTGCCAATTCTAGCGGAATCATGATCTAGTTTTTCGTTAACTATGGGTTCCTTCTCCTTTAAAATTTTCAAAGTCATTCCCACCTTGGATCCATATTGAGTGATTTGATTGTGGATCTTTTTATCCAAATTTTCGATGAGTTCTCTCGTAGCAACTTTATTTTCAATAATATCCAGCCTACGCATAACATGTTCCAAAGTTAAAGTAGTTCCATTAACCATGAGTGGGGGTGAGCCTACCAAATTTTTTAAAGCACCATAAGAATCAACGGTATGGCTACCCAAAAAATTTCCGCCTACGATGGTGTCAAGAACATACCTATTCCAAGGGGAAATACCCACATAAAAATTGCGAAATAGAATGGTAGTAGATTGCTTACGAGTAAATCTATTCTGAGCATTGCAAATTCTATACCAAGCATCTTTTAAGTTTTCTCCCTCATTTTGTTTAAAGTTAAGAACCTCGCTCTCAGGAGTAATGATCATAGCGATAGGACTAGCCATAAGGATAAGGAGACTAACCCAGACAAGCAAACAGAAAGTAAGCGAAAGAAAGGGGCGAACGAAAAAGGAAAAATAAAGAAAGGCAAATATTTTTGTGAATTTTGTTTTAGAAGTGGGGGAGAGGAAAACGAGAGGCAAATGGCAAATAATGTAAATGGAAGAGATGAGTTTGCGATAGGTACTTGGTAGATATGCTTCACTTGAATAATCTCCAGCAACGGTGCCAGAAATTCTTCCTACTACTTCTTTAGCTTGCGTTGGATTTTCCCTTGAAGAGGAAAGGGTGATGCAGCAATGTAGAGATAAGTATTTCCCTCAATTTCAGAACCAAGGTATCAATCCAGTAGGAGTATCAAGATGAGGCACCAAGGCACCTGCGCAAAGACAAACAAACTTGCACCCAACGCGATAAAGGGGTTTTCAATCCCTTTACGATTACTTGCAAAGTGAGATCTGATAGTGGTAATAGGTAAATATAAATAAATAAATAAATAAAAGTGCAGCAAGGTATTTTTGGTATTTTTGTATGTAGATCTGAATATATAATGTGTAAAATAGACCCGGAGGCCATAGTGTTCACTAGAGGCTTCTCTCATGATAGCAAGTATTACGGTGGGTGGACGAATTACTGTCGAGCAATTGATAGAATCGCGCAAGATCATGACAATATCTAAGGCAATGATCATACGTATAGGCGTCACGTCCGAGACAAGTAGACCGACACTTTCTGCATCTACTAATATTACTCCACACATCGGTCGCTATCCAGCATGCATCTAGTGTATTAAGTTCATAACAAACAGAGTAACGCCTTAAGCAAGATGACATGATGCAGAGGGATAAATTCATGCAATATGATAAAAACCCCATCTTTTTACCCTTGATGGCAACAACATGATGTGTGCCTCGCTACCCCTTCTGTCACTAGGTGAGGACACCGCACGGTATGAACCCAAAACCAAGCACTTCTCCCATTGCAAGAATTATAGATCAGCTTGGCCAAACAAAACCCATGCCTCGAAGAGAATTACAAGGATACGAAATCATGCATATAAGAAATCAGAGGAGACTCAAATAATATTCATAGATAATCTGATCATAAATCCACAATTCATCATATCTCGACAAACACACCGCAAAAGAAAGTTACATCGGATAGATCTCCATGAAGATCATGGAGAACTTTGTATTGAAGATCCAAGAGAGAGAAGAAGCGATCTAGCTACTAGCTATGGACCCGAAGGTCTGTGGTGAACAACTCACGCATCATCGGAGAGGCAATGGTGTTGATGAAGAAGCCCTCCATGTCCGAATCCCCCTCCGGTAGGTCAACAGAACGGTCCCCAGATGGGATCTCGCGGAAATAGAAGCTTGCGGCGGCCGAAAAGTATTTTCGTGGCTCTCTCTATTGGTTTTGGAATTTTAGGGAATTTATAGGCGAAAGAGGTAGGGTAAAGGAGGCACGGGGGGCCACGAGCCTACTAGGCGCGCCCCCTGGGGCGCGCCTAGGGGGCTCGTGGCCTCCTCCGTGGCCCTCTGCCTTGGTTCTCAAGTCTTCTGGATCCCTTCTGTTATGGAAAAAATCGTCCCGAAGGTTTTATTCTGTTTGGACTCCGTTTAATATTCTTATCTGAAAAAGGTCAAAAACACGGAAAAAACAGAAACTGGCACTGGGCACTGAGTTAACAGGTTAATCCCAAAAATGATATAAAATAGCATATAAATGCATATAAAACATCCCAAGTTGATAATATAGTAGCATGGAAAAATCAAAAATTATAGATACGTTGGAGACATATCACAGAACATCATGAATAGAGAAATGACCAAATTGATACAAGTTCATCATCACATTAAAACCAAAGTACGGTAGTGAACAAATGTTATTACTGAAAAAATCAATACATAAAGTTCCTATATAGTTGAAAGGATCGATATGGTTGACTAGAGGGGGTGAATAGGCAACTACCAATTTTTAGCTTGTCTTAACAAATTAGCGTTAGCAACAAAAGGTTCTCTATGTGAACAACTAGGTGAGCAAACTATATGATGCTAACTACAAGGATAACAATTGCAAGCAAAGAATACACCACAACAATAATAAGTGCAAAGTAAAGGTAAGAGATAACCGCAAGTGGAACCGGTGGAGACGAGGATGTCTTACCGAAGTTCCTTTCCTTTGACAGGAAGTACGTCTCCGTTGGAGCGGTGTGGAGGCACAATGCTCCCCAAGAAGCCACTAGGGCCACCTTATTTTCCTCACGCCCGCACACAATCTGAGATGCCGTAATTCCACTATTGGTGCACTTGAAGGCGGCGACCGGACCATTACAAACAAGGTTGGGGATATCTCCGCACAAAGCTTGGAGGCTCCCAAAAAGACCACGAAGCTTCACCACAATGGAATGTGGCTCCAAGGTAACCTCAACCATCTACGGTGCTCAAACACCCAAGAGTAACAAGATCCGCAAGGGATTAGTGGGGGGAATCAAATATCTCTTGGTGGAAGTGTAGATCAAGGCCCTCTTAAGCAATCCCTAGAAAATCAACAAGTTTGATTGGCTAGGGAGAGAGATCGGGCAAGAATAAGCTTTTGGAGCAACAATGGAGCTTGGGGAGGTAAGAGGTGAGCTTCTAGAGGAAGAAGACACCTATATATAGTGGGGGGGTAAAATCCAATCGTTACCCACCCAACACAGTAATGACCAAGCGCTACTACCGCTGTGGGCGCGCTACTACCGCTCTGCACCTCACCAACCATGGTAGTAAAAAATACTACCATGCCTACTACTGTGGGGGGAAAACTATGCGCAAAAAGTACGACGGAGCGGTAGTAAAAAAATTACTACCGCCCCGAGGGCGGTAGTACCGCTCATGAAGCGGTAGTAAAAAATTACTACCGCTGGCACCAGTGGTATTACCATTGGCCCTTTTGCATGAGTATAATAGATAAAGATGTAGCTCCATTGTAGCAAGGGAAAGATGGTGCACTAAATGTGTACGTGATGATTCCACCCAACCTTTTCGACGTGGACCCCCTCTTTATAGTACGGCTTCCCTACGACTCAAATCCATCAAAGAGAAACGTAGAAAGCAACCGTCTTCGAGAGATTCCGAGGGGCATCGAATCATCTTGTGCCTAGACATGAATTATCTGAAATGCTCAATGCACACGACTAGTCCGCACATGCATTGTCATCAATCACTAAAACCACTTAGGGAGAAATATGCCCTAACAATCTTCCCCTTTTTGGTGGGGTTGATGACAATATATGATTTGCACAAAAAGGATATAGAGAAAGCATATGCAAAACCCAAAATCTACAAACTAGAGACAAGCTCCCCGTGGGTGTGTGCATACCAACACACAACCAAGGAAAAAAGCACCCCCCCTAGATTTTATAGACTAAGCAATCCTTGCAACATAAAGAGTAGACATTATGCATGAAAGCACATAGCATGTGAGCATGAAGATAAGGGCGTACAATAATAAGACTCACAAGCTACTAATAAACTAGATAATAATGAGACAAAAGATAGGAAAGATAGCATAGGTCTCACACCATATAATTCAGGTGCAGGAATTTTCACTAAGTCCCTGAGATCTGATGGTTTTGGGAAAGTTTGTGGCCTTGTATCTTCTAGAGTCTAATTCCTTTTTCTGTGATTCTTGCTGGTGCTTGTAGTGTTCTTGGTTGGCTACAGACACATATATTATTTTTCATATTTAGAGGGCTGTAGCTAAGTTGCATGTAGCTCACAAAGAGCTAAGATGCAGATTGGGGCAGATTGAGTTGTATAGTCATTTTGATCATTGTGTGTGCTTAGTTGATATTGTGGTGTTCTCCCTTGCTCCAATCCATTCATGTTGGGTTGTTACATGTCTTGGCAACCTGGGAATACCATATTTGTGCCAATTGTGGGTGTGGTGTTGATTCTTCCACGTAGAGCTTCATATCTTGTTTCGTTGATTCACGTTGATCCGTAGCTCCGTTTGCAATGTTCTTTATATGGTTTTGCATCGTTTTCACGAGCCGCATCTGTTCATGCCATCCTCATGCATGTAAAAATAGCTTAGTGTACAGTTCTGTGCAGAAACTTGTAGTAGTTTCTTTTGCTTGTGCTAGTGATAGAAATAGTGGTGCATGCTCAATTTTCATCTCATGCATCATGTGATTGTTGCATCTTGTGGTGCTGTTGTTCATTGGTTGTTATTCTTATGTTGGGTAGCACCGGGATTGGAGAACGAATACGTGGAGTCAGGAGAGTACGTGCAGGATGAACCAGAACCATTCCAAGCTGAGGATATCACAGGCAAGATGATATGACCTTGATTCCATCTCTAGGCTTGTTATGCTAGTTTCGTTTCCATGTCATATTGCTCACTTCCTACCACTGAAATTAAATTGCCTCTTCATATGCCATGAGCCCAAACACTGTTCCCCTTCCTAGCAAAACTTGTATGGCTAAGTAGGCTTTGCTCAGCTACTAATGTTAGCATTGCTAGTTGCAGGTGCTTTGACTCATGTGATAACATGAGCTTGATATCATTATCTTAAATACTGTTATTTAATTAATGCACCCATATACTTGGTAAATGACAGGAGGCCTAGCCTTTTGCCGGGTGCTTTGTTCCGTTATTGCCGCCTTAGTTACCGGTTACCGGTGTTTGATTCCATATTGATCGCTCCTAACAAGTTCGGGGTTGTTATGGGGACCCCCTTGATAAATCGCGTTGCGCTAAGGCTTGTCCGGCAGGACCCAACATTGGTGTTAATTTACTAATCACTTAATAATAAACTGCATAGGGAATAGCTACCCCGAGGATTTTAATCAACAACTCGGGCCAGTGCTCCGCATGAGTGTTGGTCCAACATGGACAGACTGCGGGGGCCACCACAGGGAAACTTGAGGTTTGGCTCCTGTAAGCTTTTCCATCCGACGTGTCCTGAGACTGAGATACGGGGCTCTTATCGGGGTCGTCGACACGTCGGTAGGTCCTGCTAGCCTTGTCTTACCTTAGCGGTATATCTTGCGTATAGGAATTCCAGTGAAGCTTTGGTTTCCCCCAGAGTTGAGGTTTTCCTCTAAAGAATCCGACGAGATCAAGAGATTCGTGATAGAGGATGCCTTTGTGGCCTGTGTACGTTTGTGATGGACTAGTTGGAGTACCCCTGCAGGGTTTAATCTTTTGGAAAGCCGTGCCCGCGGTTATGTGGCAACTTGGGATATTTTGTTAACATCCGGTATTAGAGAACTCAAACATAAGCTAATAAATTGCCAACTGTGTGCGTAACCGTGACTGTCCCCTCGAAGATCTCTCTTCGATCGGGAACACGGTGGGGTTATGAATGTCGTAGGTAGGTGTTCAGGATCACTTAGTGATCAGGTAATCCCGACCGCTAGTGTTGATCACCTTGACAATTACTTTGCGTAAGTTAGCCACTAAAACAAGCTTAGGATGCTGCAGCCTTATACACTTCACCCTTACCCTTCCCAATAACATGACTACTTCTGGCACCAAGGTCTTAGATTGCTGAGTCCCCGTGGATCACGGATTCCTTCGAAACTCCCAACAGGTACAGGTACCCCAGAGACAGATGATCCCGACGGCACCCAGCTGGCGTGGCAGTACGACGAGGAGACAGACCGCCTCTACGTGAACTATCCAGAGGACCGAGGCGTGGTCGTGATCGTGGGCCTGCAGGCAGGGTAGCATAGCATTTTCATGTTTTGTAGTCCGTAGCGGGACTACCTTGATTGTATCTGTGACGTACTCTGAGTTATTAATGAGAAGAAAGTTGAATCCCGAATTGTCTACTTTTATTATTATTTGTGCTATGTTACTTACTTGCGAAACGCTTAGATGCGCTTCTTTCCTATTCGGGGGCCTCGACCCCCAGATCGGAAAGGACCGCATCTTGGTCGTTATAGTCACCTTCTAACTCCACAACAAGGAATCAACCTCTTGGGCTCATCACATCACATGGAACCAAGCTCTGAACATTGAACAAAACAAAAATATGGCATTCCCAGAAAGTGTTCCAAAGGCAAAACTGATTCCACCAATGGATTCCTGGGATGATTCTACCCCAAAAACACATATAATACCTAGGTACTTGCATAGAACAAATGGCTCAAAGCTTGCACTAGCTCATCACCTCACATGCACTTGCACCTACACTCACATATCCAATGGTGCACATGAGGGGTAGATGTGACAGTCCGAGACCGACGCTCCAGAAGATTCCCCCCTTTATTCCGTTTCCGTCGTGTGGCTATTTTATTTTGTTGGTTGCATCATCATTTAGTTTGCATCGTCGCATCATGCATGGCATCTTGCATCGTCTGTCACGTGTGGTGTTTTGAGTGTTGAGCTTCGAGTGATCACCGAGTCGTAGTGCGATAGTAACTCCCCCTCTCCCCTCTCTTTTCATTTTTGTGGTTTTGCTAAAGTTTCCGTTTTATCCTCTTTAAAAAAAAAGATTCGTCTTCTTTTAAAGAAAATCATTTCATTAAATGTGGGGGCAAACCCTTGGGTTTTTCTTTATTGTTCTCCTTTGGTTTTATTTTAAAACCGTCTCATTTACTTTTCTCTTTTAAAGGGCTTTCATTTTATTCTTCAAATAAAAGAGGTTTATTTTATTCTTCAAAAGATTATAACTTTAATTCTTCAAAAGGGTTTATCATATTTCTTTTAAAAATGCCCAACTATTTCTTATAGTTGGGAATATTTTTTTCAAAAGAGGTCAAAGGCATTTATTTTATTTTATTTTTGTTAAAAGCCTTTCTTTATTTAAAAATTTCTGTTTTAAAAGAAAAAATAAAAAAAAACTAAAGGGGGAGGACCCCAGGCCAAGGCCCAACAGGCCAAGGCCCACGCCTCCCGTGCCCTAGCTAACCGCCCCGCAGCCCCTCGTCCTCCTGGCGTCTCCCCCTCGCGCCGTCATCTCCCTCCTCGAGCCCCTCCTCTCGATCTTCTCCCTTCCTCCCGATCCCTCTCCTCTCCCCTGCGCTGCCCCAACCGACCCTCTCTGTCGCCGCGTCCCGACCCCCTCTCTCTGTTCTCCGCCTCGCTCGCGCCGGAGGAGCTCTCTGCCATGGCGACCTCGCCCCTCCCTCGCTCCCTCGCCCAAGCCATGCAGCTCTCCCGCGCGCCCATGCCCAGCCACATGGCGCCCCGCCGTGCTTGCCGCCACAGCCATGGCCGCCCGTCGCCACAGCCTCCCTGCGCAGGAGCTTGCCAGCCCCTGCCGCCTGCTGTCGCCGTGGCCGTTCCTCGGCCTCGAGCTCGCCAGCCGCCGCGCGCCGCCATGGCCTCCTCCTCCCGCGTCTCCCCCGTGCAGTGCCCCGCCTACTCCGCCTCGTCGTGGCCTCGTCGTCCCCGCCGCCCTCGTCCCGGTGCGTCGTCGCCCCCGCAAGTTGTTGCCGAGTTGCTGTGCCCGATGTGTTGCTACCTTGTTGTTGCCATGTGTTGTGCCTCCTGCCGCTGCTGCTAGCTTGCTGCTGCCCATGCCGCTGCTGTTGCGTATTGTAGTTGTTGTTGCTTGCTTGCTACTAGGTAGTTTTTGCTGCTGGCCTTGCTAGTTAGGCTAGGTGCTGCTAGCTTGCTAGCTTGTTGTTGCAAGTTGCTGCTGTTAAATGGTGGCATGTTGCCGTTGTGTCGCCGTTGCCTCCTACTGGTGCTGCTTACGTCGCGTTGCTGTTTGATGTCGCCGATTATGTCGGTGAAGACCGCGTGCGACATTCCCTCCTTCATGGAACCGACAAGATCGGCGAGTACCACGACGTCCGCGACGACCCCCGGAACGAGTTCGACTACCATCGTCGAAGACCATGAACCGTCGCCGAAGACCGTGTACCACTAGTTCCACTACCGGCGCGGGAACGACTACTTCCAGGACGACAACTACTTCCACGACGACCACGACCTCCACGAAGTCCGCTCCGACCGAACCCCTCCGATTCGCACGCGTCGAAGGTATATCGATGGGACGTGTCGTGTACCATGTACAAGGGGTGTATGTATGTATGTATGTATGTATGCACCGTATGTTGCCCGTTGCACGTGTACTTCTTTTGTTGTGCCTCGACACATGGGAACCCGGTAACCGGGATCACCCCATCTTCATTTAGCGTTCCCGCAAGCGCTTCAATTCGTTGGCATGATATCTCGTTGAGTTATCGCGATAGGAACATTGTCGTGGCATCGTTTCCGTTTTGCCGCCATGGTTCCCTCTCGCTCGTCGGGGCGACACTTGTTTCTTTCCCTTCTTGCCCGTGTTATGAACTCGCATGCATGACACATTCATGGCATATATATCTTGTGTTGCATGTTTCTTGTGCCGTAGCTCCAATCTATGCTCCGCGTGTTAACCGTCTAGGATGCCATGTAGGGTCGTCGCTTCACCCTTGCCATGTTAACTACAAATTAATATTGTCGTGTAAATAACCGGGAGTGAACTAAATAATTAATCGTGGAGTTTCGTCGATATGCAACCCGGTACATATCGAGCTTCACTTAATGTGTAGAGTTTGCATGAGGTGAATTGCCATGTCATCCCTTGCATCTTTGAACTGATCATGCATCATAGTAGGTTATGCATCATGTTGTGCATTGTGTGGTGAATATTTGTGTTGATGTTTGTTTACGGTTTGCTCTGTTCCGGTAGAGTTCCGCAAGCGTGTCGGAATGTGAGGACCCGTTCAACTACGTTGGTTCGCCGACTTCACGGAGTCATTCTTCTTCCAAGCGGGATCTCAGGCAAGATGACCATTTCTCGAGATACCATTACTATTGCCATGCTAGTTTATCGATTATGTCGTTTATGTCTCGTTGCCTACCACTTGTTAAATATCAGCCTCTCAACAATACCATGCTTACCTTCAACCTGTTCGACCTAGCAAACCACTGATTGGCTATGTTACTGCTTGCTTGACCATGTGGTTAGCGTTGCTAGTTGCAGGTGTAGTTACTTCCATGTGATAACATGGGTTCCTTGTTATAGCACCATACTTAAATGCTATTTAACTTAATGCACCTATATACTTGGTAAAAGGTGGAAGGCTCGGCCTTTCTAGCCTGGTGTTTTGTTCCACCTTTGCCTCCTTAGTTTTCGGCTACCGGTGTTATGTTCCATAACACGATCGGGGTTGTTATGGGGACCCCTTGATAATTCGTTTTAGATTAAAGCTGGTCTGGCAAGGCCCAACTTTGGTACTACATTTTCCTAATAACTAATGAACTGCATAGGGGGTAATTAACCCGAGGAAATTTAATCAACCCCCGAGCCACCGCTCCTCATGAGTGTTGGTCCAAAAAAGAGCAGCTTATTAACGCTACCCGGGGGAACTCGCGTTTGGCATGGTAACCATCGCTCATCCGTCGTGTCCTGAGAACGAGGTACGCGACTCCTATCGGGATCGTCGACACGCCGGGCGGCCTTGCTGGATTAGTTTTACCTTTGACGGAATATCTTGTGCATCGGGATTCCGGTGATGCTTTGGGTAATCTCAGAGTTGAGGTTTTCCACTAGGGAATCCGACGAGATCGCGAGCTTCGTGATGGAGGATTTCGATGCGGCTTGTGGTAATTTGTGATGGACTAGTTGGAGCACCCCTGCAGGGTTAAATCTTTTCAGAAAGCCGTGCCCGCGGTTATGTGGCAACATGGAAACTTTGTTTAACACTGGTTCTAGATAACTTCAAGTTAACTTAACTAAAACATGCCAACTGTGTGCGTAACCGCGACGGCCTCTTTCGTGAGTTCCTTCTCCGATCGAGAACACGGTGGGGTTGTGTCTGACGTAGGTAGGTGTTCAGGATCATTCATTTGATCATTAGTAGTTCACGTCCGTTATGCGTAGATCTTCCCTCTCTTATTTCTTGTACTCGTAAGTTAGCAACCATATACATATGCTTAGCCGCTGCTGCAACCTCACCACTTATCCATACCTCACCCATTAAGCTTTGCTAGTCTTGATACCTTTGGAAATGAGATTGCTGAGTCCCCTGTGGCTCACAGATTACTACAATACCAGTTGCAGGTACAGGTAAATGTTACTTGACGCGAGCGCGTTGATTGATCATTTGGAGTTGCTTCTTCTTCTTCTTCTTCATCGATCTAGGATGGGTTCAGGGCTGGCAGACTGGGATAGCAAGGATGGACGCCATTCTTGTTTTGTCGTTTGTTTTCGTCCGTAGTCAGACCCTGCTCTTATTCATGATGTTTATGTATTGTACTGTTGTGACTCTGATGTAGCTTGTGGCGAGTGTAAGCCAATTCTATTATATATCTCTTCTTTTCAGTACATGTACTTGTAACGATATACATTCTTGCGACAGGACGAGATGCGCTTCTATCCCTGACGAGGCCCTCGTGCCAAATTGAGGATAGGGTCGCATCTTGGGCGTGACAAGTTGGTATCAGAGCAGTACCGACCTAGGAGCCCCCTTGATTGATCGAACTTGGTCGAGTCGAGTCCAGTGAAAAATTACTTTGAGTCTAGTTATGTATCAGAGAGTAGGATTCTTTTTTCTCCTCTTCTATGCTCTGGTGAGGAATCTTGACGTAATAATTTATACTACTCCTCTTCTCACTCAAACAAATTTAGGATCACGCGGATATTTTTGGAATCTATATGATGCCGATGTGACGGAGTTCTGTCTTGGTGCCTCCTATCTGCTTTGAGTTTCACGGGAGTCGAGCTCCAGGGGATTCTTGAGCACATCGTTATCATTCATATTTCTTAGTATCTCAGAACAAAGGATGTTCGTAATTGCTTCAATACTAGTAGTGGCGAGATAACCCCGATGTCCCACTACTGGTGCAGATTGTTCGGGAGTACTACCATACTTTGTATCGTTGTGATCACGAGGGTCTGTTGTAGATGAAGGTCCGAGATTTTGGTCGTGTGTTGACGGATGTGATACAGGTGACGGGTTAGTATAGGAGTTGTGTGATTATTACTCCTTGTATCCGTGTACCAGATTGCATGACCACATATTTCGGGAAATCATAGGTGGGAATTCAAGTAGTTGCTTACAGGACAATCTTCCAACAAATGCATGATGTTAGGTTGGGGTTCGACATCTAGTGGATTCGTTTGTTCACGGTCGACTTACAGTGGTACACGTTGTGTCTTAAAGAGTCCTTGTAGCTTGCTATGACTCGGGGACGCTTTGTATGTTCGGTGCACTGCCTTGCACTTGATGGCTATTGTAAAATCGAGCCCATGCGATCCTGTCCACGAAAATATCGGACGAAATCTTTCTCATGAGTTTGTTCTGGCTAATCATAAGTCTCATCCCTTTGTTTTACTGAATATGGTAATTCGTGTTGCTTCGATGTAAAGTGGTGATTTCAGATCTTTCCTAATCTGTGTTCTCATATTTTTATGTGAATGCAAATTATTTGCTCATTCAGATTGTCTTATCAATTCCATTCAACCGGTGTGCTTCTCTGCAACTGAATTCTATCCTCTCCAATTTTGCAAGATCATTCTCTCATTTTATTCCGGAGTTCATCTCATCTGTCCCAAGTTGTCTTTGTTTTTCCCCGCCCTCCCACCCTTTTCTTCAGTGATTCAATCTTTATCCAGGAGTTTTCTTTTCTTTGTGCTTCCGCTATCTGTTTTTCTCTCTCTTACCCGGTGATTCATTGTGAAGATTCTCAGGAGATTCGTGTCATATTTATTCATTCTTGTCATCTTTTCCGGTGAATTCATTTCAAGCTATCCGTGTTCACTATATCCTATTCATCCCTGTAATTCTTTCCTATGTTGGAAATTCTTGTCAGTCTTCTTGTTATTCATTCCTCTATTTTCGATCCGGAGCGTTGAAGTTATCTCAGTAATTCTTGTTTTTAATCTTTTCAATTATTTCGAGGTGCTCAACCTCATCTAGTTTTTCTTTTTACCGGTGCTATATCAATCTTTCTAGCAATCTTTTCTAACGGTGGTTTCTTTGAGTGGGCCCATAACCCACAGGTTCTTTCCCAGGATCTTTCCTGGCTCTTTTAATCCTTGCCCGGAGATCATTAATTCTTTTCAACTATGACGTAATTATGATTTCCATCAGTCATATCACTTCGTCAAGATCTATTTGAATTAATTCTCATATTGGTTCAACCTTTCATTCTTCTTTATCCCGGAGTGTCTCATTAATTTTTGGTGGTGTTGTTCTCGTCATCATTCTCAGCTTCCAAATTCGAAGGAGTGTTTCTCTCATTCTTGTTCCATTCTTGTGAAGACTGTCATCTCAGCTTCGTGTTTCCTCTCATTTGTTGTCAATCATGAGTAATCCCTTTCGTGCTATCCGGTGCTTCTCTGAGTCGTTCTTATTTCTTGTTCCTCCAAAGGCATCATTTCAGAAGAATCTTCATTCTCAGCTTTCAGCTTTCATTCTTAATTCTTCTCAATTGTTGTCTCTGCGTTCGTCTCTCGATTATCCGATGCCTTGTTCAATTTTTATCTCAGGTGGCTCATGAGCTCTTCATTCTCATGTTTCTCCATTAATTCGTGGTGTTCCCATTCAATTGTGAATTATTACCGGTGTTTCTTGCAACATTTCTTCTAGTTAGTGCTTTATCTATCTCTCTTTAATCTTTTCAAGACGAATAAGTGCTATGCTAAATTCGTTGATTGTCGTCAATTTAACTTGATGAAGGATTAGCATAACATAATTCTTATTCCTGTTTCATCAAATGATCTGAATTCTTCTTCAGGAGTGGCTCATGATATCAATTCCCTTTGTCTCAAGTGTTCTTATCTTTTCTTTTCTGGAATGCCAAGTTTTCTCAAGTTTCTCTTCGTGAAGCTTCATCGAAGACTTTGCAAGGTCATAATCTTATTCTTTTCTACCTTCATATCTTTGCATCATTCATTTTTATACGGAGGTCCTTCTTGGTGGTTCATCATCATATCAATTCATTCTCAAAGTGTTCTTCAAGATTCTTGTTGGAGAACCTCAAGTATCCTTTCTCTTGCATTTATATGTGCAATTGTTCTTCCTTTAGCCTTTGAGGTGGTATTATAGCATTCTTGTTAGTGTAGGAGCCTCGAAGAGTTTTTCCTTCAAGAATGAGATAATTAAATCCACTAATTCTTTGATCATGAGATATTTGCAACCCATGATTTCTTCATTGAGCTATACAGTTTGGATTTCACCTAAAGCTTTCCTTTGGATTGTTGCTATCATGGTGCTTGTCAATAATCCAAGTTCTCAATTTATCCTCTTGGTGTAAGAAATGGTTCATATCTTGTTTCTCCCAATCAATCCTTGTTTCTTTTAGTGGTTGGTTGTCACTTCATTAGTTTGAAAAGGTTTCCATAAGCCCACTACTGTCTTGTTCTTTTCGTTGTTGTTTTTCCAACAACTCCGTTCAATTCTTCTCGCGAGGGTGCTTGTCAAGTTCATTCGTGATAGTAGTTGTCATTCTTTTCTTCTTTCTCTTCGTCCGTATGAGCTAGTTCCTATTCTCTTGTTCCGAAGGCTTTGTGTTGTTGCTCTTTCGGGTCAATCATGTTGTTCCATCAAGATCATGGTGTTCCCTTGCTCTACTTAGTTATTGGTGGTGCATATTGTGTAATTCTCTCTTCTTATCGAATTTTTTGTCCCATTTGCCTACCGAAGTGCTGCCGAAATTTTCCGTGAATTCTTGCTTATTTCTCATATCATTCCTCATCTATCTCCAACCTTCAAGGATCGTTGGTTTCACTCGTTTGTCAAAGAAGCGACTAAGTTTTACCTCTTGTTCTTTCTCATCCTCTCCCCCTTTCATTCTGGGATCTCGGGGCGAGATCCTCTTGTAGTGTAGGAGAGTTGTGACAGCCCGAGACCGACGCTCCAGAAGATTCCCCCCTTTATTCCGTTTCCGTCGTGTGGCTATTTTATTTTGTTGGTTGCATCATCATTTAGTTTGCATCGTCGCATCATGCATGGCATCTTGCGTCGTCTATCACGTGTGGTGTTTTGAGTGTTGTGCTTCGAGTGATCACCGAGTCGTAGTGCGATAGTAACTCCCCCTCTCCCCTCTCTTTTCATTTTTGTGATTTTGCTAAAGTTTCAGTTTTATCCTCTTTAAAAAAAAGATTCGTCTTCTTTTAAAGAAAATCATTTTATTAAATGTGGGGGCAAACCCTTGGGTTTTTCTTTATTTTTCTCCTTTGGTTTTATTTTAAAACCTCTCATTTACTTTTCTCTTTTAAAGGGCTTTTATTTTATTCTTTAAATAAAAGAGGTTTATTTTATTCTTCAAAAGATTATAACTTTAATTCTTCAAAAGGGTTTATATTATTTCTTTTAAAAATGCCCAACTATTTCTTATAGTTAGGAATATATTTTTTCAAAAGAGGTCAAAGGCATTTATTTTATTTTATTTTTGTTAAAAGCCTTTCTTTATTTAAAAATTTCTGTTTTAAAAGAAAAAAGAAAAAAAAACCTAAAGGGGGAGGACCCCAGGCCAAGGCCCAAGCCTCCCCTGCCCTAGCGAACCGCCCCGCAGCCCCTCGTCCTCCTGGCGTCTCCCCCTCGCGCCGTTATCTCCCTCCTCGAGCCCCTCCTCTCGATCTTCTCCCTTCCTCCCGATCCCTCTCCTCTACCCTGCACCGGCCCAACCGAGCCTCTTTGCCGCTGCGTCCCGAACCCCTCTCCCTGTTCTCCGCCTCGCTCGCGCTGGAGGAGCTCTCTGCCATGGTGACCTCGCCCCTCCCTCGCTCCCTCGCCCAAGCCGTGCAGCTCTCCCCGCGCGCCCATGCCTAGCCCCATGGTGCCCCGCCGTGCTTGCCGCCACAGCCATGGCCGCCCGTCACCGCAGCCTCCCCGCGCAGGAGCTCGCCAGCCCCTGCCGCCTGCTGTCACCATGGCCGTTTCCTCGGCCTTGAGCTCACCAGCCTCCGCGCGCCGCCATGGCCTCCTCCTCCCGCGTCTCGCCTGCGCAGCCCCCCGCCTGCTCCACCTTGTCGTGGCCTCGTCGTCCTCGCCGCCCTCGTCCTGGTGCGTCGTCGCCCCTGTAAGTTGCTGCCGAGTTGTTGTGCCCGATGTGCTGCTGCCTTGCTGTTGCCATGTGTTGTGCCTCCTGCCGCTGCTGCTAGCTTACTGCTGCCCATGCCGCTACTGTTGCGTATTGTAGCTGCTGTTGCTTGCTTGCTGCTAGGTAGTTTTTTCTGGTGGCCTTGCTAGTTAGGCTACGTGCTCCTAGCTTGCTAGCTTGCTGTTGCAAGTTGTCGCTGTTAGATAGTGGCATGTTGTCGTTGTGTCGCCCTTGCCTGCTGCTGGTGGTGGTTGCATCGCGTTGCTGTTTAATGTCGCCGGTTATGTCGGCGAAGACCGCGTGCGACATTCCCTCCTTCATGGAACCGACAAGATCGGCGAGTACCACGACGTCCGCGACGACCCCCGAAACGAGTTTGACTACCGTCGCCGAAGACCAAGAACCGTCGCCGAAGACACGGTACCACTACTTCCACTACCGACGCGGGAACGACTACTTCCACGATGACAACTACTTCCACGACGACCACAACCTCCACGACGTCCGCTCCGACCAAACCCCTCCGATTCGCACGCGTCGAAGGTATACCGATGGGACGTGTCGTGTACCATGTACAGGGGGTGTATGTATGTATGTAAGTATGCACCGTATGTTGCCCGTTTCACGTGTACTTCTTTTGTTGTGCCTCGACACATGGGAACCCGGTAACCGGGATCACCCCATCTTCATTTAGCGTTCCCGCACGCGCTTCAATTCGTTGGCATGATATCTCATCGAGTTATCGGGATAGGAACGTTGCCGTGGCATCGTTTCCGTTTTGCCGCCATGGTTCCCTCTCGCTCGCCGTGGCGACACTTGTTTCTTTCCCTTCTTGCCCGTGTTATGAACTCGCATGCATGACGCATTCATGGCATATATATCTTGTGTTGCATGTTTCTTGTGTCGTAGCTCCGATCTATGATCCGCGTGTTAACCGTCTAGGATGCCATGTAGGGTCGTCGCTTCACCCTTGCCATGTCAACTACAAATTAATATTGTCGTGTAAATAACCGGGAGTGAACTAAATAATAATCGTGGAGTTTCGTCGATATGCAACCCGTTGCATATCGAGTTTCACTTAATGTGTAGAGTTTGTGTGAGGTAAATTGCCATGCCATCCCTTGCATCTTTGAACTGATCATGCATCATAGTAGGTTAAGCATCATGTTGTGCATCGTGTGGTGAATATTTGTGTTGATGTTTGTTTACGGTTTGCTCCGTTCCGGTAGAGTTCCGCAAGCGTGTCGGAATGTGAGGACCCGTTCGACTACGTTGGTTCGCCGACTTCACGGAGTCATTCTTCTTCCAAGCGGGATCTCAGACAAGATGACCATTTCCCCAGATACCATTACTATCATTGCCATGCTAGTTTATCGCTTCTATCTTTTATGTCGCATTGCCTACCACTTGTTAAATATCAGCCTCTCAACAATGCCATGATTACCTTCAACCTGTTCGACCTAGCAAACCACTGATTGGCTATGTTACCGCTTGCTTAACCATGTGGTTAGCGTTGCTAGTTGCACGTGTAGTTACTTCCATGTGATAACATGGGTTCCTTGTTATATCACCATACTTAAATGCTATTTAACTTAATGCACCTATATACTTGGTACAAGGTGGAAGGTACGGCCTTTCTAGCCTGGTGTTTTGTTCCACCTTTGCCCCCTTAGTTTTCAGCTACCGGTGTTATGTTCCATAACACGATTGGGGTTGTCATGGGGACCCCCTTGATAATTCGTTTTAGATTAAAGTTGGTCTGGCAAGGCCCAACTTTGGTACTACATTTGCCTAATAACTAATGAACTGCATAGGGAGTGATTAACCCGAGGAAATTTAATCAACCCCCTGGCCGGTGCTCCTCATGAGTGTTGGTCCAAAACAGAGCAGCTTATTAACGCTACCCGGGGCAACTCGGTGTTTGGCGTGGTAACCATCGCTCATCCATCGTGTCCTGAGAACGAGGTACGCGACTCCTATCGGGATCGTCGACACGTCGGGCGGCCTTGCTGGATTAGTTTTACCTTTGACGGAATATCTTGTGCATCGGGATTCCGGTGATGCTTTGGGTAATCTCAGAGTTGAGGTTTTCCACTAGGGAATCCGACGAGATCGCGAGCTTCGTGATGGAGGATTTCGATGCGGCTTGTGGTAATTTATGATGGACTAGTTGGAGCACCCATGCAGGGTTAAATCTTTTCGGAAAGCCGTGCCCGTGGTTATGTGGCAACGTGGAAACTTTGTTTAACACTGGTTCTAGACAACTTGAAGTTAACTTAATTAAAACATGCCAACTGTGTGCGTAACCGTGACCGCCTCTTTCGTGAGTTCCTTTTCCGATCGAGAACATGGTGGGGTTATGTCTGACGTAGGTAGGTGTTCAGGATCATTCATTTGATCATTAGTAGTTCACGTCCGTTATGCGTAGATCTTGCCTCTCTTATTTCTTGTACTCGCAAGTTAGCCACCATATACATATGCATAGTCGCTGCTGCAACCTCACCACTTATCCATACCTCACCCATTAAGCTTTGCTAATCTTGATACCTTCGGAAATGAGATTGCTGAGTCCCATGTGGCTCACAGATTACTACAACACCAGTTGCAGGTACAGGTAAAGGTTACTTGACGCGAGCGCGTTGATTGATCATTTGGAGTTGCTTCTTCTTCTTCTTCTTCATCGATCTAGGATGGGTTCCAGGCCGGCAGCCCGGGATAGCAAGGATAGACGTCGTTCTTGTTTTGTCGTTTGTTTTCGTCCGTAGTCGGACCCTGCTCTTATTCATGATGTTTATGTATTGTACTGTTGTGACTCTGATGTAGCTTGTGGCGAGTGTAAGCCAATTCTATTATATATCTCTTCTTTTCAGTACATGTACTTGTAACGATATCCATTCTTGCGACACGACGAGATGCGCTTCTATCCCTGACGAGGCCCTCGTGCCAAATTGAGGATAGGGTCGCATCTTGGGCGTGACAGTAGACCTCATGTTCATGGGCCTTAGCACACCATCACACCATCACAAAAACAAGCACACTTATAACAAGTCCTACACATGCTAGTTAGAACACTCCACTAACTACACCCACATCATGCATCTCTAAATCTACACATATACTTGCACATGTGCTTACCAAGGCACACCATGCCTTGGGCATGTGTGAGACACACACACACAAGCACACACAACATCACTTGAACCACTAACACACACACAAGGTATGTGGGGGGGATCCCACACACACACATACACCACACACTAGTGCTAGCTCATCATATCACATGAGTAACACACCACATTGTTGGAGAACGTTGCATGGGAAACAAAAAAAAATCTGCGCACACGAAGACCTATCATGGTGATGTCCATCTACGAGAGGGAATATCCAATCTACGTACCCTTGTAGATCGCACAGCAGAAGCATTAAGAAATGCGGTTGATGTAGTGGAACGTCCTCACATCCCTCGATCCGCCCCGCGAACCGTCCCACGATCTAGTGCCGAACGGACGGCACCTCCGCGTTCAGCACACGTACAGCTCGACGATGATCTCGGCCTTCTTGATCCAGCAAGAGAGACGGAGAGGTAGATGAGTTTTCCGGCAGCGTGACGGCGCTCCGGAGGTTGGTGGTCATCTAATCTCAGCAGGGCTCCGCCTGAGCTCCGCAGAAACGCGTTCTAGAGGTAAAACCGTGGAGATATGTGGTCGGGCTGCCGTGGCAAAGTTGTCTCAAATCAGCCCTAAAACCTCCGTATATATAGGTGGGAGAGGGGGGGCCTTGCCTTGAGGCTCAAGGAGCCCCAAGGGGGTCGGCCGAGCCAAGGGGGGGAGTCCTCCCCTTCCAAACCGAATCCAACTAGGTTTGGAAGGTGGAGTCCTTCCCCTTTTTCCCACCTCCTCTTTTTTTCTCTTTTCTCTTTGATTTTATTCCTATGGCGCATAGGGCCTTCTTGGGCTGTCCCACCAGCCCACTAAGGGCTCGTGCGCCACCCCCAAGGCCTATGGGCTTCCCCGGGGTGGGTTGCCCCCTCCGGTGAACACCCGGAACCCATTCGTCATTCCCGGTACATTCCCGGTAACTCCGAAAACCTTCCGGTAATCAAATGAGGTCATCATATATATCAATCTTCGTTTCCGGACCATTCCGGAAACCCTCGTGATGGTCGTGATCTCATCCGGGACTCCGAACAACATTCGTTAACCAACCATATGTTGGAAATATGCCCTAGAGGCAATAATAAAATGGTTATTATCATATTTCCTTGTTCATGATAATCGTCTATTGTTCATGCTATAATTGTATTAACAGGAAACAGTAATGCATGTGTGAATAAATAGATCACAATGTGTCCCTAGCAAGCCTCTAGTTGGCTAGCTCGTTAGTCAATAGATGATCATGGTTTCCTGATCATGGGCATTAGATGTCATTGATAACGGGATCACATCATTGGGAGAATGATGTGATGGACAAGACCCAATCCTAAGCCTAGCACTAGATCGTATAGTTCATATGCTAATGCTTTTCTAATGTCAAGTATCTTTTCCTTCGACCGTGAGATTGTGCAACTCCCGGATACCGCAGGAGTGCTTTGGGTGTATCAAACGTCACAACGTAACTGGGTGACTATAAAGGTGCACTACGGGTACCTCCGAAAGTGCCTGTTGGGTTGGTACGAATCGAGATCGGGGTTTGTCACTCCGTGTGACGGAGAGGTATCTCTGGGCCCACTCGGTAGAACATCATCATGAGATCAATGTGACTAAGGAGTTAGTCACACGATGACGTGCTACGGAACGAGTAAAGAGACTTACCGCTAACGAGAATGAACAAGGTATAGGTATACCAATGATCGAATCTCGGGCAAGTTCTATACCGACAGACAAAGGGAACCGTATACGGGATTAATTGAATCCTTGACATCGTGGTTCATCCGATGAGATCATCGTGGAGCAAGTGGGAGCCACCATGGGTATCCAGACCCCGCTGATGGTTATTGGCCAGAGAGGTGTCTCGGTCATGTCTGCCTGTCTCCCGAACCCGTAGGGTCTACACACTTAAGGTTCGATGACGCTAGGGTTATAGGGAATTGTTATACGAGGTTACCGAAAGTTGTTCGGAGTCCCGAATGAGATCCCGGACGTCACGAGGACCTCCGGAATGGTCCGGAGGTAAATATTGATATATAGGACGGATGGTTTCGGACGCCGGAAGTGTTTCGGGCGTCACCGGTAACGTACCGGGACCACCGGGACCACCGGAGGTGGCCCCGGGGGTCCACCGAAGGGGGGCAACGACCCCAAGAGGCTAGATGGGCTAAGTGCGGGAGGGAACCAGCCCCTAGGTGGGCTGGTGTGCCTCCCACACCCAGCCCAATGCGCAAGTGGTGGGGAGAGGGGGCAACCCTAGGCGCAGGTGGGCCTTAGGCCCACCAGGTGGTGCGCCACACCCCCTCCCACCCGAGCCGCCGCCCCCCTCTCCCATATGGTGGCCACCGGCCCCTAGGGAGGGAACCCTAGGGATGGCAAGGCCCTCCCCCTCCTCCTATAAATAGAGAGGGGTTTTGGCCATTGAGACACACGGTTTTTCCTCTCTCTCGGCGCAGCCCTGCTCTTCCTCCTCCTCCTCTCCGCCGGTGCTTGGCGAAGCCCTGCCGGGAGACCTCATCTCTACATCGACACCACGCCGTCGTGTTGCTGGACTTCTTCCCCAACCTCTCCCTCCTCCTTGCTGGATCAAGGTGCGGGAGACGTCACCAGGCTGCACGTGTGTTGAACGCGGAGGTGCCGTTGTTCGGCACTAGATCGGAATCGCTACGAGTACGACTCCATCAACCGCGTTCTAGCAATGCTTCCGCTTAGCGATCTTCAAAGGTATGAAGATGCTCTTACCCCTCTCTCGTTGCTGGTCTCTCCATAGGAAGATCCGAATATGCGTAGGAAAATTTTGAATTTATGCTACGTTACCCAATAGTGGCATCCGAGCCAGGTTTTCTATGCGTAGATTCTATGCACGAGTAGAACACAAAAGTTGTGGGTGATGATTTGTCAATTTGCTTGCCGTTACTAGTCTTATTCTTTTCTGGCGGTATTGTGGGATGAAGCGGCCCGGACCGACTTTACACGTACGCTTACGTGAGACTGGTTCCACCGACAGACATGCACATCGTGCATAAAGGTGGCTAGCGGGTGTCTGTCTCTCCTACTCTAGTCAGATTGGATTTGATGAAAAGGGTCCTTATGAAGGGTAAATAGCTTTGGCATATCATCGTTGTGGCTGTCACGTAGGTAAGAAGGCGTTCTTGCTAGAAACCAAAATCAGCCACGTAAAACTTGCAACAACAATTAGAGGACGTCTAACTTGTTTTTGCAGGGTTTTGACATGTGATGTGATATGGCCAAAGTTGTGATGTTGCATGTATGATGTATGAGATGATCATGTTATTGTAATAGGTTTCACGACTTGCATGTCGATGAGTATGACAACCGGCAGGAGCCATAGGTGTTGTCTTAATTTATTGTATGAGATGCAACGCCATGTGCTTACTACTTTTACTTCATTGCTAACGGTTAGCCATAGTAGTAGTGATAGTAGTAGTTGGCGTGACGACTTCACGGAGACACGATGATGGAGATCATGATGATGGAGACCATGGTGTCACGCCGGTGACGATGATGATCATGCGATGCCTGAAGATGGAGATCGAAAGAGCAAAGATGATAATGGCCATATCATGTCACTATATGATTGCATTGTGATGTTTATCATGTTTTACATCTTATTGCTTAAAACGACGGTAGAATAATAAGATGATCCCTCTTAAAATTTCGAGAACGTATTCCCCTAAGTGTGCACCGTTGTGAAGGTTCGTTGTCTCGAAGCACCACGTGATGATCGGGTGTGATAGATTCTAACGTTCGCATACAACGGGTGTAAGCCAGATTTACACACGCGAAACACCTAGGTTGACTCGACGAGCTTAGCATGTACAGACATGACCTTGAATACAAGAGACCGAAAGGTCAAACATGAGTCGTATGGTTGAATACGATCAGCATGAAGTTGCTCACCATGGTGACTAGTCCGTCTCACGTGATGATCGGACACGGGTTAGTCAACATGGATCATGTATCACTTAGATGACTAGAGGGATGTCGATTTAAGTGGGAGTTCATACTTAATTTGATTAAATGAACTTAATTGTCATGAACTTAGTCTAAAAGTTGTCTTTATAAATATTGTAGATGTCCAACGTCAACCTCAATTTCAACGCATTCCTAGAGAAAAACAAGCTGAAAGATGATGGTAGCAACTATGCGGACTGGGTTCGCAACTTGAAGCTCATCCTTGAAGCAGCTAAAAAGGCTTATGTCCTTGATGCGCCGCTAGGTGACCCTCCCGCTCCCGCAGCAGCCCAGGACATTCTGAATGTCTGGCAAACGCGGAGTGATGACTACTCTCTGGTCAGGTGTGGCATGTTATACAGTTTAGAAACGGGGCTCCAAAGGCGTTTTGAGCAACACGGGGCATATGAGATGTTCCAGGAGCTGAAGCTAGTTTTTCAAGCTCATGCCCGTGTCGAGAGATATGAAGTCTCCGACAAGTTCTTCAGCTGTAAGATGGAGGAGAACAGTTCTGTCAGTGAGCACATACTCAAAATGTCTGGGTTACACGGTCGTCTGACTTCACTTGGAGTCGAACTTCCGGATGATGCTATAATTGACAGAATCCTCCAGTCTCTCCCACCAAGCTACAAAGGCTTTGTGCTTAACTACAACATGCAAGGGATGGAGAAGACCATTCCCGAGTTGTACTCGATGCTCAAATCTGCAGAAGTAGAAATTAAGAAAGAGCATCAAGTGTTCATGGTCAACAAGACCACTAGTTTCAAGAAAGGCAAGGGTAAGAAGAACTTCAAGAAAGACGGCAAAGCTATTGCCGCGCCCGGTAAGCCAGATGCCGGAAGAAGAAAAAGAACGGACCCAAGCCCGAGACTGAGCGCTTCTATTGCAAGGGAAAGGGTCACTGGAAGCGGAACTACCCCAAATACTTAGCGGACAAGAAGGCCGGCAACGTTAAAGGTATATGTGATATACATGTTATTGATGTGTACCTTACCAGCGCTCGTAGTAGCTCCTAGGTATTTGATACCGGTGTTGTTGCTCACATTTGCAACTCAAAGCAGGAACTGCGGAATAAGCGGAGACTGGCCAAGGACGAGGTGACGATGCGCGTCGGGAATGGTTCAAAGGTCGATGTGATCGCCGTCGGCACGCTACCTCTACATCTACCGTCGGGATTAGTTTTAAACCTTAATAATTGTTATTTAGTACCAGCTTTAAGCATGAACATTGTATCAGGGTCTTGCTTAATGCGAGACGGCTACTCATTTAAGTCAGAGAATAATGGTTGTTCTATTTATATGAGTGATATGTTTTATGGTCATGCTCCGCTGGTGAATGGTTTATTCTTGATGAATCTCGATCGTGATGTTACACATATTCATAGTGTGAGTACCAAAAGATGCAAAGTTGATAATGATAGTCCCACATACTTGTGGCACTGCCGCCTTGGTCATATCGGCGTTAAGCGCATGAAGAAGCTCCATACTGATGGACTATTAGAGTCTCTTGACTTTGAATCATTTGACACATGCGAACCGTGCCTCATGGGCAAGATGACTAAGACTCCATTCTCAGGAATAATGGAGAGAGCAATCGACTTATTGGAAATAATACATACTGATGTGTGTGGTCCAATGAACGTTGAAGCTCGCGGTGGTTATCGTTATGTTCTCACTCTCACCGATGATTTGAGTAGGTATGGGTATATCTACTTGATGAAGCACAAATCTGAGACGTTTGAAAAGTTCAAGGAATTTCAGAGTGAGGTTGAGAATCAACGTGACAGAAAAATTAAATGTCTACGATCTGATCGTGGAGGAGAATATTTGAGTCACGAGTTTGGCACACACCTAAGGAAGTGTGGAATCGTTTCACAACTGACACCGCCTGGCACACCGCAGCGCAACGGAGTGTCCGAACGTCGTCATCGCACTTTATTAGATATGGTACGATCTATGATGTCTCTCACCGACTTACCGCTATCGTTTTGGGGATACGCATTAGAAACTGCAGCATTCACTTTAAATAGGGCACCGTCTAAATCCGTTGAGACGACACCGTATAAACTGTGGTTTGGCAAGAAACCTAAGTTGTCGTTTCTTAAAGTTTGGGGCTGCGATGCTTATGTGAAGAAACTTCAACCAGAAAAGCTCGAACCCAAAGCGGAGAAATGCGTATTCATAGGATACCCTAAAGAAACTATTGGGTATACCTTCTATCTTAGATCCGAAGGTAAAACCTTTGTTGCCAAGAACGGATCCTTTCTAGAGAAAGAGTTTCTCTCGAAGGAAGTAAGTGGGAGGAAGGTAGAACTTGATGAGGTAATTACACCCCCTCTCGAACAGGAAAGTAGCGCAGCGCGGGAAGTTGTTCCTGTGGCGCCTACACCGACTGAAGAGCAAGTTAATGATGATGATCATGAAGCTTCGGATCAAGTTACTACTGAACCGCGAAGGTCCACAAGGGCACGCTCCACACCAGAGTGGTGCGTCCGAGGTTAACGGGTCCCAGACTTCAACTTGTCCTTGATCGATTCTAATGATGAACAATATGAAGTGGGACCTGCGCACGTGTACACACGCAGTCATGCATACTCATCAATTACACTTAACATCAGGTAAGCAAAATGGAATGTGTACAAGACAGTAACACTCACTTGAATCCGTAGGGCCAAAGTATTTCTTTTTTGGTACTTTGTCGCTTCAAAAACCTTAGCAAATCATCCGGTGTATCCTTGTTGAACTTTTCTATTGTCTCTTGATGAAACGAATACGGGTCAATGAACCCAAAGTCCCAGATTCCTGCCAGCCTGCATTCACGAATCTTCATTCTGCATAGTAGCATACAAAAAGAATGTCTCGTGAGTGATAATTATACGGGCAATGAAAGCGAGCTTAACTAAATAATTAAATTACACAAATAAATCACTTACAAACAGTAGCAGCTGACGATAGCTTTGTCGAGGGCACGTTGATTGTACATCTGGAAAAAATCATCGAACCCAACCTCCACACCGTACTCTCTAAACTAGTGTTGATCCTGAACTGCCGCCATGATACAGTCTCTCTTTTGCCTTGCGGCCTCCAAGTACCAACCATGTAAATTCCATAGTTGGGTTGTTAGAGCACTAGGATTTTCGACCAGAGGGTGCTCGGGCTTATATTTATATACCACATCAGCAATAGCGTAACCTACGTCGCCCATGCGTGGACCGGACACTGAAGCCTGGTCAGATAACACCTTGAGCGGGGCAATTGACTGTGCTTCTTGTTGTCCAAGCTGGGGAACTTGTTTCCCGCATTTCGTCTGCTCCGCCTGCTTCATCTGCTCCGCCTACTTCATCTGTGCGGTGTGCATATTTTCAATGAACCGTTCATAGTCTGAAAGGGGCGGCGGTGGCGGCGGTTCAGGATAATATAAGTTGTCGATGGTGCGCTCAATTTTCCACTTTGGTACGTTCTTCAGAGTTTCCTTCCAGATGTCTGGAGGGGGCTTCAGGGGAAACCGTGCGAACCATGCTTTGTTTTTGGCTTTCACGGCCTCGTCTAGTTCCTCCGGAGTCATCAGGCCTGGTAACTTCGGTGGAGTCTTGACTTTATTGGGTTTCCTTTCTCTCTTCTTGGGAGGAGTCCCGTTTCTTCTGAACTGCAGCTTCCGCTTTGCCGTACCCGTAGTGGGCGCATCCGTCGGCTCACTGGAGTGCACGGGCGATGGACTCTCGGCCTCGGGCTCCCTATCTACGTTGTGGGGTGGACTTGGAGGTGCATTGGGGGGTGGACTTGGAGGTCGTGCATTCTCTGTACGAAAGTGAAAAAACTATTAAAATAGGCTTACATGTGGTGCAACATTCAGTAATTGTTGGAGGTGGTGCATTTGTACCTGGAGGAGTCGGTGGCCTTGACGCCGCGTTAGGAAACACGATGTGTTTCTTCTTCCACAAGATGATACCAAGCTCCATTTCTCCCAGTGTCTTCTCGCCTTCACCTCCAGGAATATCAAGCTCAATTGACTGGCATCCCGGCGTAATTGTTGACAACCCGACACAAGCATGGGATGCTGGAATCTGACCACCATGGTAGGTTGCTCCAGGTTGATTCGGTAAAGCATAGCCTGACGCCACCATGAAGGATATGTTCCCCATTGGCATATGTATCTCACAGTTTGTCTTCTCCGTGACATCATCCACGGGGTAGTGAGGCGCCGACGGTTCGACTGCAGGACCGTCTTCTAGCTGCAGCTGCGTGGAACCCACACTGCTTCTATGCTGAGATGGGACGGCATCTGCTACAGGATCGTCTTCTAATTGCTGCTGATCAGCGTCAGGTGTAGGATCTTCTTCCTCCTCTTCAGTGTCAGGTACAGGGTGTCCCCCTTTCTTCAAGAGAAACGCCACCTTTTCTTCTAATGTCGATATCCGTTCCAGCGCCTTCCTCTTGCTTCTACCACGGCTTCTGTAAGTGCCAAGGTCCGCCGAAAACCCTTGGTTCCACGGGGTAGTGGCTCCAAAGCCTCGTGTTCGTCCCCACTTTTCGGGGTTCCCGAGTGCCTTCGTCAACTCGTCGTTCTCTCTATCGGGAACAAATGTTCCCTTTCGAACAGCTTCTATTGCCTTCTCTAGATCTAATACGACTTGTGTTATTTTTTCCGACCATGGTCCCTCCGCAACAATCATCCCAGTCTCAGCGTCCAACGTTGCCCCATGCGCGAACAACCAGAACTTGGACCTATCGGGCCAGTCATGTGTCTGTGGAATGATATTTCTTTTCAGAAGCGCATCTTCATAGCGTCGCCACCTAGGCAGGGCAGTCATGTAGCCACCCGACCCCAAAATATGGTGATATTTCTTCTTCTTCGCATTCTCCGTATTTGTCGCTGATCGGGATGTAAAGACACCCGATTTCTTGTACGCCTTAAAATCAGGCCAAGCGTCTCTTATCTTCACTAGGTGCCCAGTGAAAACTGGATCTTCGTCCTTATATTTCTTCCACAAGTCTTTCTTCCACCTCTGGAATTGTGTGGCCATCTTCTTCAAAGCCCACTCCTCGACTTTCTTCTTCTTATCTTCCGCTACGCTGAAATTTAGCCAGACCGTGTCGCAAAGCACTCTTTTCAATCTGTCATCGACATAAGTAGCTCCAATGTTGGCGCCGGTCTTCGGCTTATTCCATTCTATTAAGTTGATCGGGACCAGGTCTCTTACAACAACTCTGGACTGATTTACAAATTTGCGATAAGTTTCTGGGGGTTCCAGTGGTTTGCCATCAGCAGCAACTTTATCGATCGAGTACCTTGCAGTATCTTTCAACCTTGCGACCGGGCCTCGTTTCGACTTTGTCTCAGTACTTGCGCTAGGTGTTCCGGAGGGCGCCTAAACGGGAAAATAATGATTCGTTAGTAAGTGCAATACAAATTAATTGTTGCGTCAACAGTGACTTGTGATATACATTGGCAGAGTTTGTTCCGGAGGGCACTTCTGCATCTACTACATCTTCTATATTCTCAGCTCCGTCACCGGAGTCGTTCAAAAATTGATTGCTAAACGCATGTCCACCGTCGTCATCATGATATATGGCCGTTGCATCTTCAAAAATCATCTGGCACGTGTATCTTTCCTTCTCCGCCTCACCCATTCCCGCGAGCTGATCGGCGTGCTGATCATGTGGTTCTTGGGGATCCATAGCTCAACACCTGCTAGTAACAAGAATTTAACGAAGCAAAATTATTTACGGAAAAGTTTTACGGAACCGGAAAGTTTACGGAAAAGTTTTACGGAATCGTCGGAGTCGTAATCGTCGCAAAGTTTTACGGAATCGTCGGAAAGTTTTACGGAATCGTCGGAAACTTTCCCCGCAGTTATGGAATCGTCGGAATCGTAGGAAAGTTCTACGGAATCGTAATCGTCGGAAAGTTTTACGGAATCGTCGGAATCGTCGGTTTAGGGTTTTACGGAATCATCGGAATCGTCGGAGTCACCTCATTTATACAATCATAGGACTTTGTGATCTCCATCGATAAAACAGTAAGAATAAAGTCTAAGGGTAAAAATAGGAACTACAACAATATGGATATACAACAATATGATAAGGCTCTAAAATAGGATATACAACAATATGGATATATGATATACAACAATATGGATATACGAAAATAGGATATATGATACAACAATATGGATATATGATATATGAAAAATATGATACAACAATATGATATACAACAATATGGATATACAAAAAGAGGATATACGAAAATAGGAACTACAACAAATATGGATATACCATACGTGAGAAGAAGATGAAGTGGGGCGGCGAGGAGGCGGCGTGGGGCGGCGCGCGAGGAGGCGGCGAGGAGGCGTCGCGAGGAGGCGGCGAGGAGGCGACGACGCGGCGAGGAGGCGACGGCGCGGCGAGGAGGCGGCGAGGATCGGCGAGGAGGCGGCGCGAGGAGGCCGCGCGCGAGGAGGCGGCGAGGATCGGCGAGGAGGCGGCAGCGCGGCGAGGAGGCGACGGCGCGGCGAGGAGGCGGCGAGGATCGGCGAGGAGGCGGCGCGAGGAGGCCGCGCGCGAGGAGGCGGTGCGCGAGGAGGCGGCGAGGAGGCGACGGCGGCGAGGAGGCGGCGAGGAGGTCGAGTCGGCGAGGAGAGAGGCGGCGAGGAGAGAAGGCGAGGACAGACGCGCGGGAAGGCGAGAAGTTGGCGGCCCCGGAGAGGTCTAGAGCCTTTAGCACCGGTTTGTGTTAACAACCGGTGCTAAAGGGGCTTTAGCACCGGTTGTTAACACAAACCGGTGCTAAAGGGTCCAAAAATTGGGCGCCAACCGAACCCAACTTTAGGACCGTTTGTTGTTACAAACCGGTCCTAAAGGTTTTTTTCCTTTTTCTTTTTTCCTTTTTTCTATTTCCTGTTTTCTTTTTCTTTTTGTTTCCTTTTTCTTTTTCCTGTTTCTTCTTTAATTTTTCTTTTTTCCTTTTTTCTGTTTCCTGTTTCCTTTTTGTTTTTGTTTCCTTTTTCTTTTTCCTGTTTCTTCTTTTATTTTTCTTTTTTTCCTTTTTTCTGTTTCCTCTTTTCTTTTTCTTTTTGTTTCCTTTTTCTTTTTCCTGTTTCTTCTTTTATTTTTATTTTTTGTTTCCCTTTTCTGTTTTCTTTTAGATTTATTTACAAATTGTCTAAATGTCATTTTAACACTTAAAAAATAAAAATGATATTTATCAAAATGGTCAAATTTAGTGGAAACTGGTCAAATTTTTGATATTTATCAAAATGGTCAACACAATTACATAAAAGGTTTAATACATTATTACACATCACCAACAACACCCCCTATCTATTTTTCTTCTTGCCTTTCTTCTGATTGCGCCGTAACCATGGAGTATCTTCATCATTTAACGGGATGCTTGGATCATCTTTGACTTTGAAGGGAGGAATTTCATCAAATTTATTGTAATCTTCTGACATGTCTGTCTTGTCCTCGACTCCCAGGATGTTTCTTTTCCCAGAAAGAACTATGTGGCGCCTTGGCTCATCGTCTGATGTATTCGCTTCCTTATCTTTTCTTTTTCTCGGTCTGCTAGACATGTCCTTCACATAGAAAACCTGAGCCACATCATTGGCTAGGACGAATTGGTCATTGCCGTACCCAAGATTCTTCTGATCCACTGTTGTCATTCCGTACTTCGGGTCTACCTTCACGCCTGACAGGTTGAACCATTTGCACCAGAACAAAGGGACCTTAAAGGAAGGTCCGTAGTCAAGTTCCCATATCTGCTCTATGTAACCATAGTATGTGACCCTTTGCCCGTTGTCGTCTTTTGCATCAAACAGGACGCCACTGTTTTGGTTGGTGCTCTTTTTATCTTGGTCTGCCGTGTAAAATGTGTTACCATTTATCTCGTACCCTTTAAAGGTCAATACAGTCGAAGATGGTTGCTTGGCCAATAAGTATAGCTCATCTTCAACAATGTTGTCATTAATGAGACGTCTTTGCAACCAACCGCCAAAAGTCTTCGCGTGTTCTTTAGCAATGAAATCTTCAGGTTGCTCCGGGTATTCCGAGCGTAAAATATCCTTGTGTTCCTGGATATATGGAGCCGCCAAGCTGGAATTAACTAGAACTGTGTAGTGTGCTTGAGTGAAAGATTGCTCGTCCATACATGTTGTTGATTTCTTTCCTAGCGTGCCTTTTCCACGCAGTCTCCCCTCATGGCGCGACTGAGGAACACCGATCGGGTTCAGGTCAGGAATAACGTCAACACAAAACTCAATGACCTCCTCTGTTCCATAGCCCTTGACCATGCTTCCTTCTGGCCTAGCACGGTTTTTAACATAATTCTTCAAGACTCCCGTGAACCTCTCAAAGGGGAACATATTGTGTAAGAATACAGGACCGAGAACGGAAATCTCTTGGACTAGGTGAACTATGAGGTGCGTCATAATATTGAAGAAGGTTGGTGGGAACACCAACTCGAAGCTGACAAGACATTGGACCACGTCCTTCTGTAAACTTGGTAGAGTTGCTGGATCGATTGCCTTCTGAGAAATTGCGTTGAGGAATGCACATAGCTTCACAATGGGTACTCGCACGTTTTCTGGCAGAAGCCCCCTCAATGCAATCGGAAGTAACTGGGTCATGATCACGTGGCAGTCATGAGACTTTAGGTTTTGGAACTTTTTCTCTTCCAGGTTTAGTATTCCTTTTATGTTCGACGAGTAGCCAGACGGGACCTTGATACTGCTCAAGACTTGGAAAAAGATCTCCTTCTCTTCCTTGGTAAGAGCGTAGCTGGCAGGACCTTTGAAATTCTCTCGATTCATCAGGTCGTCTCGTTCGTGCATACGTTGGTGGTGCAGCCGTGCTTTTGGTGTATCTCTCAACTTCTTCCCATGCACGCCCAATAAGTTTAGCAGGTTCACGCAAATATTTTTCATCACGTGCATCACGTCGATCGCAGAGCGAACCTCTAGGAATTTCCAATAGGGTAGTTCCCAGAATATAGATTTCTTCTTCCACATGGCTACGTGGTTGTCGGCGTCATTCGGAACAGATTGTGCGCCAGGACCCTTACCAAAGATTACTTTTATATCTTTGACCATGTCATATATATCAGTACCTTTAGGGAGGGTTGGCTTCCTCCGTGTATCTGCCTCGCCTTTGAAATGCTTTCCTTTCTTTCTTACGGGATGCCTGTCTGGAAGAAATCGACGATGCCCCGAGTACACATTCTTGCCCATATGTATACTTTCAGTCTCGCCTAAACAGTGTGTGCATGCGCTGTATCCCTTGTTTGATTGTCCTGAGATGTTACTAAGAGCAGGCCAATCATTGATGGTTACAAACAGCAACCCTCGTAGGTCAAATTCCTCCTGTTTGTACTCGTCCCACACACGTACACCTTCGTCAGCCCACAACTCTAAAAGTTCATCAACCAGTGGCCTCAGGTACACATCAATGTTGTTGCCGGGTTGTGACGGGCCTGGGATAAGCACTGGCATCATAATGAACTTACGCTTCATGCATAACCAAGGAGGAAGGTTATAGATACATAGAGTCACGGGCCAGGTGCTATGACTGCTACTCTGCTCCCCAAACAGATTCAGGCCATCTGTACTTAGACCAAACCTTAAGTTTCTTGGGTCACGTGCAAAGTCCTCGTACTTATCGTCGATGTTTCTCCACTGCGACCCATCAGCGGGTTGTCTCAGCATATCGTCTTCCTTACGGTCTTCTTTGTGCCATCGCAGCAACTTGGCATGCTCTTTGTTTCGGAACAAACGTTTCAACCGTGGTATTATAGGAGCATGCCACATCACCTTGGCAGGAACCCTCTTCCTGGGGCGATCGTCGCCCTCAACATCACCAGGGTCATCTCGCCTGATCTTATACCTAAATGCACCACATACCGGGCAGGCATTTAAATTCTCGTGCTGACCGCGGTAGAGGATGCAGTCATTGATGCATGCATGTATCATATGCACTTCCAATCCTAGAGGGCAGACAACCTTCTTTGCTTCGTACGTACTGCAGGGCAGCACGTTATCTCTTGGAAGCATCTTCTTCATTATTTTCAGCAGCTTTTCAAATCCCTTGTCAGATATTCCATTCTCTGCCTTCCATTGCAGCAATTCCAGGGTGGTGCCCAGCTTTTTCTGGCCATCTTCGCAATTTGGGTACAGCAATTTTTTGTGATCTTCTAACATGCGCTCCAACTTCAACCTCTCGTTTTCACTTCCGCAGTTTATCTGTTCTTCATGAATGACCTAACGAAGATCATCATCAGACTCATCAACAATGTCCTCAAGTTCAGGCTCGTCTTCCCCCATTTCAGTATCACCGTGTTCACCGAACATAGGATAGTTATCATTATCCTCTTCTTCTTCATTGTCTTCCATTACAACCCCTCTTTCTCCGTGCTTGGTCCAACAAAAATAACTGGGCATGAAGCCTTCTTGCAACAGGTGGGTGTGTATGGTTCTTGAGTTAGGGAAATTCCTCTTATTCTGGCATTTTTTACATGGACAAAAAATAAATCCATTCTGCCTGTTTTTCTCAGCCACATTGAGAAAACTATGCATGCCATTAAGGAATTCGGGACGACGTCGATCACTGTACATCCATTGCCGGTTCATCTTCATTATATAAATTTATCAAAAACCATTATGCTAAATCATCATGACTAAATTAATTAATTAATACAAAAAGTTCATCACACGTTAAAACCAAAGTAGCGTAGTGACCATACATATATAGTTCTCATAAAAACACACACTGAAACCAACCATAAAAACTCTCTCTAATTAATGCATTTAAAAACAACAACAAATGCGATCAAAATTGCAACAAAGGTAACAATTGACCCGACGGCATAATGATACCAAGCCTCTTTACTAATTGCATATTTTCTAATCTTTCTAATCTTCAGACGCATTGCGTCCATCTCGCTCTTGTGACCATCGACGACACCGGCAAGAACCTTTTCCAAGGTCATCTTCTCTCTTTTAGTTTTTTCCAACCTTTCTTCAGTTTTTTTCAATCTTTCTTTCAGGCCAACATTTTCTTGTTCAACTAAGTGTAACTTCTCAACAATAGGGTCGATTGGCATTTCCGGTTCCACTACCTCCTAGATAAAAATATCTATGTCAAGTTGGTCGGCGTAATTAATTGTCATATAATCAGGAAATGAAAATATGTAGTTATAAAAGATAATATACCACATCTGAATCATAGACTGGACGAGGGCCAACGGGGACGGATATCAAAACCATGGCGCTATACATATAAAAAGAATCTTACACAATAAGAAAATTATATACAAGTAAATATGTAAATCATACAAATCAAAATTTGTTTTGGTAAATAAAAACAATAGGCTCACCAAGGTTGTGTCGGTGATGGGGCGATCGACGGCGGTGAGGAAGGGGACAAGGCGCGCGACACTAAAAAAAACCACAAATCATAATTAAATTTGAGCTCAAATTGCATATGTATACATAACAAATGATGAACTCTCTCTAGCTTAGGCATTTCATCAAACACCTAGCTAGCACAACCAAAATGAAATGAGCAAGAAAACGAGCAAAACTTGCAATGCCGGAAGAGGGAATGTTGATGCTAACCGTAGGACCGATGGGTGCCAACAATCTTGACAAATGGTGGAGAAAAATGGGGATGGATTAGAGCTCCCAAGAGGAAGGAGAGAGCAAAAATGGAGTTGAGCTCGAGCTAGAAAAAATGGAGCTGACCTCGGGGTGGAATATAGGGGTGCTCGGGGAGAAAGGAGAGGAGGGCTTTAGGACCGGTTTGTGTTAAAAACCGGTGCTAAAGGGTCTGACAGCGGGGCCCCGCAATTGCTGAAAAAATGAGAAAACCTTTAGCACCGGTTTGTGATACAAACCGGTTCTAAAGGGTCTGTCCACTGGGCCCCACTCCCTGCAGCAAATGGTCCAAAAACCTTTAGGACCGGTTTGTGTTACAAACCGGTCCTAAAGGCCTTGCGGCCATTTGCTGCAGGGAGGGGGGCCAGCGGACAGACCCTTTAGAACCGGTTTATATCCAATCCGGGTCCAATGTGGTTGGCTCAATGCCCTGTTTTCTACTAGTGATTGCCGCCTTTTATGATTATGAAATTTGGCAAATGGACGTCAAAACAGCGTTCCTTAACGGGCACCTTAAGGAAGAGTTGTATATGATGCAACCAGAAGGTTTTGTCGACCCTAAGGGTGCTAACAAAGTGTGCAAGCTCCAGCGCTCCATCTATGGGCTGGTGCAAGCATCTCGGAGTTGGAACATTCGCTTTAATGAGGTGATTAAAGCGTTTGGGTTCATACAGGTTTACGGAGAAGCCTGTCTGTACAAGAAAGTGAGTGGGAGCTCTGTAGCTTTCCTCATACTGTATGTGGATGACATATTATTGATGGGGAATAATATAGATGTTGGAGAGCATAAAGGCCTATTTGAACAAGAGTTTTTCAATGAAGGACCTTGGAGAAGCTGCATACATATTAGGCATCAAGATCTATAGAGATAGATCGAGACGCCTCATAGGTCTTTCGCAAAGTACATACCTTGACAAGATATTGAAGAAGTTCAATATGAAAAACTCAAAGAAAGGGTTCTTGCCAGTTTTGCAAGGTATGAGATTGAGTAAGACTCAGTCGCCGACCACGGCAGCAGATAGAGAGAAGATGAGTTTTGTCCCCTACGCTTCAGCCGTGGGCTCTCTAATGTATGTCATGCTATGTACCAGACCTGATATAAACCTTGCCATAAGTTTGGTAGGGAGGTACCAAAGTGATCCCGGTACGGAACACTGGACAGCGGTCAAGAATATCCTTAAGTACCTGAAAAGGACTAAGGAAATGTTTCTCGTTTATGGAGGTGACGAAGAGCTCGTCGTAAAGGGTTACGTCGACACTAGCTTCGACACAGATCCGGATGACTCTAAGTCACAGAACGGATACGTATATGTGTTGAATGGTGGGGCAGTGACCTGGTGCAGCAGCAAGCAAGAAGTCGTGGCAGCATCTACATGTGAAGCGGAGTACATAGCTGCTTCAGAAGCGGCTCATGAAGGAATTTGGATGAAGGAGCTCATCACCGACCTTGGAGTGGTTCCAAGCGCGTCGGGTCCTATGACACTCTTCTGTGATAACACTGGAGCCATTGCCATAGCCAAGGAGCCCAGGTTTCACCGGAAGACGAAGCACATCAAGCGTCGCTACAACTCCATCCAGGACCATGTCCAGAGTGGAGTGATAGATATTTGTAAAGTACACATGGATCTGAATATTGCAGACCCGTTGACTAAACCTCTTCCACGAGCAAAACATGATCAACACCATAATGTTATGGGTGTTCGATACATCACAATGTAAATAGATTATTGACTCTAGTGCAAGTAGGAGACTGTTGGAAATATGCCCTAGAGGCAATAATAAAATGGTTATTATCATATTTCCTTGTTCATGATAATCGTCTATTGTTCATGCTATAATTGTATTAACAGGAAACAGTAATACATGTGTGAATAAATAGATCACAATGTGTCCCTAGCAAGCCTCTAGTTGGCTAGCTTGTTAGTCAATAGATGATCATGGTTTCCTGATCATGGGCATTAGATGTCATTGATAACGGGATCACATCATTGGGAGAATGATGTGATGGTCAAGACCCAATCCTAAGCCTAGCACTAGATCGTATTGTTCATATGCTAATGCTTTTCGAATGTCAAGTATCTTTTCCTTCGACCGTGAGATTGTGCAACTCCAGGATACCGTAGGAGTGCTTTGGGTGTATCAAACATCACAACGTAACTGGGTGACTATAAAGGTGCACTACGGGTACCTCCGAAAGTGTCTGTTGGGTTGGTACGAATCGAGATCGGGATTTGTCACTCCGTGTGACGGAGAGGTATCTCTGGGCCCACTGGGTAGAACATCATCATGAGCTCAATGTGACTAAGGAGTTAGTCACATGATGACGTGCTACGGAACGAGTAAAGAGACTTACCGGTAACGAGATTGAACAAGGTATAGGTATACCGACGATCGAATCTCGGGCAAGTTCTATACCGACACACAAAGGGAATCGTATATGGGATTGATTGAATCCTTGACATCATGGTTCATCCGATGAGATCATCGTGGAGCAAGTGGGAGCCACCATGGGTATCCAGACCCCGCTGATGGTTATTGGCCAGAGAGGTGTCTTGGTCATGTCTGCCTGTCTCCCGAACCCGTAGGGTCTACACACTTAAGGTTCGATGACACTAGGGTTATAGGGAATTGTTATACGAGGTTACCGAAAGTTGTTCGGAGTCCCAGATGAGATCCCAGACGTCGCGAGGAGCTCTGGAATGGTCCGGAGGTAAAGATTGATATATAGGACGGATGGTTTCGGACACCGGAAGTGTTTCGGGCGTCACCGGTAACGTACCGGGACCACCGGGACCACCGGAGGTGGCCCCGGGGGTCCACCAAAGGGGGGCAACGACCCCAAGAGGCTAGATGGGCTAAGTGCGGGAGGGAACCAGCCCCTAGGTGGGCTGGTGCGCCTCCCACACCCAGCCCAATGCGCAAGTGGTGGGGAGAGGGGGCAACCCTAGGCGCAGGTGGGCCTTAGGCCCACCAGGTGGTGCGCCACACCCCCTCCCACCCTAGCCGCCGCCCCTCTCTCCAATCTGGTGGCCGCCGGCCCCTAGGGAGGGAACCCTAGGGATGGCAAGGCCCTCCCCCTCCTCCTATAAATAGAGAGGGGTTTTGGCCATTGAGACACACGGTTTTTCCTCTCTCTCGGCGCAGCCCTGCTCTTCCTCCTCCTCCTCTCCGCCGGTGCTTGGCGAAGCCCTGCCGGGAGACCTCGTCTCTCTATCGACACCATGCCGTCGTGTTGCTGGACTTCTTCCCCAACCTCTCCCTCCTCCTTGCTCGATCAAGGTGCGGGAGACGTCACCGGGCTGCACGTGTGTTGAACGCGGAGGTGCCGTTGTTTGGCACTAGATCGGAATCTCTACGAGTACGACTCCATCAACCACGTTCTAGCAACGCTTCCGCTTAGCGATCTTCAAAGGTATGAAGATGCTCTTACCCCTCTCTCGTAGCTGGTCTCTCCATAGGAAGATCTAAATATGCGTAGGAAAATTTTGAATTTATGCTACGTTACCCAACACCATATAACTCAAATACGCATAAAACAACGTCGAACCTTAAGTGTGCAGACCCTGCGGGTTCGAGAACTATGCAGACATGACCCGAGTGACTCCTCGGTCAATATCCAATAGCGCGACCTGGATGCCCATATTGGATCCCACATATTCTACAAAGATCTTATCGTTTGAACCTCAGTGCCAAGGATTCATATAATCCCGTATGTCATTCCCTTTGTCCTTCGGTATGTTACTTGCCCGAGATTCGATCGTCAGTATCCGCATACCTATTTCAATATCGTTTACCGGCAAGTCTCTTTACTCGTTCCGTAATACAAGATCCCGCAACTTACACTAAGTCACATTGCTTGCAAGGCTTGTGTGTGATGTTGTATTACCGAGTGGGCCCCAAGATACCTCTCCGTCACATGGAGTGACAAATCCCAGTTTCGATCCATACTAACTCAACGAACACCTTCGGAGATACCTGTAGAGCATCTTTATAGTCACCCAGTTACGTTGCGACGTTTGATACACACAAAGCATTCCTCCGGTGTCAGTGAGTTATATGATCTCATGGTCATAGGAACAAATACTTGACACGCAGAAAACAGTAGCAACAAAATGACACGATCAACATGCTACGTCTATTAGTTTGGGTCTAGTCCATCACATGATTCTCCTAATGATGTGATCCTGTTATCAAGTGACAACACTTGCCTATGGTCAGGAAACCTTGACCATCTTTGATCAACGAGCTAGTCAACTAGAGGCTTACTAGGGACAGTGTTTTGTCTATGTATCCACACATGCACTGTGTTTCCAATCAATACAATTATAGCATGGATAATAAACGATTATCATGAACAAAAAATATAATAACAACTAATTATTACTGCCTCTAGGGCATATCTCCAACACACATCACCATGGTGACATGCATCTACACAAACAACCTAGTGCATACACACACATACTAACACACACACACATCATGTATAAGCTAGTTCACACATGCACATATGCACCAAAGTCCTACACATGCTATTCTACCAAGCTAGCAAAAATACTAGAGACAACATGCTCTTGTGAGGAGAAATAAAATACCCCACATGGTGTAGAGCATACCACAGCAACACATATAACTAGCCAAAGAAAAACAGCAAGGAAATGCAAAAGAAAATAAAAGGATTGGGGGGTTTCGAACCCTAGACCCCCTGGACACACACACACGAGCAAACCAACCTGCTACTGCACCTTCATCGACAGAACAAGGGGGACAAGTAGGGTAAGCCATCCTTCTGCGCTACTGTGTCAAATAAATCCACAAAACAAAAGGGTGCGCTGAGGGGATTCAAACCCACGATCTGTCCACTGCACCAAAACGCCACTGCCACTCTGCTACTCGCTTGGATCTTAATAGAGAAGGGGAGTAAACTCTATTGAGCATCTCCCTCATGTATTTCCTCTGCCCGACGGTGGCCGGAACAGGGGAAGTACCTCGCCGGCGTTACACGCTAAATTAGACTTCGGCTTGTCGATGGAAGGAAGTATAGACTCCCAGGGTTCCATTTCTACCACTAGCACTACTCGAGTGGGCCTACAACTACCGATCCACGACGCGCGGCGGCGCCGGCGACAGAGAAAGAACACGATGAGGCTACGGGCTCCTAGGCGCAAGATCTGGATACGGGGAAGGGAAAGAAGCTTGTGCTCACCCCCTAGACGAGGTAGATGCGTCTGCCGGAGAGGAGGTAGAGGAAGAAGGGGAAGAATCCGCGTCGGGGAAGAACGTCAGGGAGGAAGCCGCCGTCGTCGATGAAGGGGAAGTAGGGCAAATCTCGTCCTCCTAGCTGCGGGAATGGTTTCCCTGGAGATCCCGCGTGCTCGCCGAGGGGTTGGAGAGGACGCGGGTGTATGGCCGCGACGGCGAGGACCTCCTCAGCTTGCGGCCATGGCGGAGGAGCTCGTCCCTTACCTGATGTCGTTGACAGAGAGGGAGGAGGAGATGGGAAAGAGGTGGCAGCGCAAGGGGAGGAACCCTAGGCTTGCACGGACGCCAAGGGGGATTATATGGAGGAGGAGGAGGCCAGGGATGCGCGCCTCGACGTCCGTGAGACGGCGTCTGCTTGCTGGCACGCTGTCTCTGTCTCACTGACGAACTGACGGAGGAGGAGGAAGAGGGACGACGTCTACAGGGCATGGGTTGCGCACGAGAGGAAGGTTGGGCCAGCTTGTGGGAGGAAGCCCACTAGGTGGCGCCAGAAAAGAGAGAAATAAAACCTACTGGGGTTTCCAATTACAAAATAAACAAAGAAAAGAAATAAAGCAAAGGCAAATCTGTTGAGACTAAAAATAAAACAAAAATGCCCCTGGTCATAAGGAATTATGACCTATTTAAATAAAATGGAAAATAAATATTTGGAGCAAATAAATATTTACAAAACAGAATTTTGTTTGATCTGTTTTGTGAATATTTGCACCTTTAAAACATAGTTTCAAAACAGAAAATTCCTAGCATCACAACCACCACAAATAATACTAAAGCATGGGCATGTTTGAAATAGGGATGGGGCAAGTGAATCTTGAGCTTAAGATAAAAGAGAGGAAGAAGTTTTTTAAAACCCTTGAAACAACCCACATAGTGCTCCCTACTTTCAAATGCACTACTCCATAACATATCACTTAACAACACATAACATCACATCTCATACCCTACATCACATGGATTCACAAGGCAACAAACACAAGACATGGAATGAATGGATGCATGAATGCAAAGGGAAAACAAGGCAAGGTGACATCACATGAAATAACATATGCATTGAGCTCTCATGGCAATGACAAGATGGACCCACATACAGAAGGTTCCAAATATGACAAGATACACACTTGGGGCATTACAGAGAAATAAATACACATAATTGTAAGTGATTTCTAGCTGTGATGCAAATCGTCCATGGCAATGAGGAAAAGCAGATCTTACCGGAAGAATGAACTGCAATGGAGAGGATGTTGTGGTTGTCGCGGGAGGAGAATAGGGATTGTGGCATGTGGGCAACATAGACAGAGAGTCAGGCAGCGACGAGATCACAATGGCGCTGCAGCTATTTAACCCATCCAGATAGAGGGAGAAAGGGCTCCATGGTCTAAACCTACACTTCATCTGCAATGCAGTCGGGAGAGAGAGGGGGGAGAGAGAGGGGAGAGAGAGGGGGAGAGGGGGGAGAGAGAGGGAGAGAGAGGGAGGGAGGGAGGTATCAGCTGAGTGTGGATGCATTTCAGGATTGCGTTCCTTACTTCCTTTTGACATATGTAATTTTCCTTTAATTGTTGGGACTGGTCATGGGTTTGAGCTCTCTGTTTGTAGCTCATTTACTATGCCTATAATCTTCTTTACTTCCGAACGCGGCACACTAATTAGTTCTTGTACGGGCTTAGTAAAGGAAAGTTTGCAGTTGCAGCCATCACTCGAAATGATTATCTTTCTATGCGAAGTACTGAAGTGAAAAAATGGTGACTTGCATTCTAAAATATGAAAGCATTAGTTTATTGTTCTATTCATTTCACCATAGATTTGGTAGCACTTTTAGGTCGATGCCATTGAACAAGATATTAAGTTTGTCATATACTGTAAACTAAAAAAGTGAACTCTTTTTTGTACTGTTGTTGTCATGGTCCACAGCTGAACGTTTCTGTAGGACTTGAGCATCAGGAAGAGTGAACTTGTTAACAAGCATGATCAGTAGTGCATCATCTCTTTGTGCAAGTAGTTGTTCACTAGTTCCTTGATATCCAATGACGTGGCTGTACCGAAGCCATACAAATCAATGTGAACGAGCAGCGTTATATATTACTAGACTGTACATATGTGAATGCACTTTTGATGGGCGCACACATGTGCAAATTAAGTTTTTAAATTGCTTACCTTACTTTTGTATCTACTCTTTGCTTGCATCTGATTGTTACATTACATTTAATAGTAGGTGTTGCATACTCAATTTGGAGGAGTTCGAAGAAAATGGTTGATCTTGCTGCACACCCCATCAGATAAAAGTAGAGAAGCAATGAGTGTACCGCCCAGAGGTGCTTCTTTGTCTACTCCTATCTATTTATCAATAGAAATCTCTATGCTTTTCAAGTGTTGTAATTTGCTAGAGGTTGCTCTTTTCGCCTCTGCATCACTAGCATTGTTGCTCAAAACATGTAAGTAGAGATCATTTGACCCATTTGAAGATCAAATTTATAATTAGAGACCATTCTTGAAGATCTTCATGATTTAGAGTGTTAAATTTGACATGTTGATGATTTCATCTTGTAGGTTACCACACGGATGCTCTTTGGACTACGATATGGACATGAAGGCATTTGTTGTAGTGCCAAATATTCTGTACTAAGGCCCGCAATGTATCGTTGTGTATTATATTTGCTATGGAGCTATGTATGTATGGATGCTATGGAACTATATGTATGTATGGATGCTATGGAATTTTGGATGTATGGATGCTATGGAACTTTGATATATGGATCATGAAATTTGTTATGCAACTTTGCATATATGTTATGTGTTGTGGATCAGTAAAACTATTGGGCACATATTATGTATTATACATTTGATATATATGTTATGTGCTGTTGAATTTGTGGTTTTGAAACAAAACAAATATATGCTAGAATCTTTGACGTCATGGGGCTCTCGGCAAAGAATTTATGTCGTCATGTGGCAGACGACAAAGAAGCCACGTGGCCATAGCCTATAGACCCTGGCAGCGTGGCCGGGTTTTTTGCCGTCTGCACTTGCCACAATTGACGGCAAAAAAGTTGGGGGGTTTTGCCGTTTGCACTTGCCATTGCTGACGGCAAAAAAGATGGGGGGTTTTGCCATCTCGAGGTTTTGTCGCTGACGGCAAAAAAGTTGGTAGTTTTGCCGTCTATGATATCGTCAAGAAAACGGCAAAAATGACTAACGTCGTCCGTTAGCTAGGCCGTTCCGTCTTCCTACCAAATATTTGCCGTCTACCAGCCCAGAAGACGGCAACATAATTTCACTAACGGCAAAAAATTTGTCGTCTGCTCTCCCGGCCGCTGACGGCAAAGACACCCTTTGCGGGCACATGGGTTGACGACATTGTTTACCATCATGGGCCGACGGCAAAAATTTTGCCGCCTGTAATTCTATCTTCGCCGTCTGTAGCATCCTCACGGCAAAATGTCCGATTCCTGTAGTGTTAGGGCGGTATTACCGCTGTGCCAGCGGTACGCTGGCACTTTTGCATAAGCATAAAAGATAAGAATGGAGCTCCATTGTAGCAAGGGAAAGGTGGTGCACTAAATGTGTACGTGATGATTCCACCCAACCTTTCCGACGCGGACCCTCTCTTTATAGTACGACTTTCCTACGACTCAAATCTACCAAAGAGAAACGTAGAAAGCAACCGTCTTCGAGAGATTCCGAGGGGAATCGAATCGTCTTGTGCCTAGACATAAATTATCTGAAATGCTCAATGCACACGATTAGTACGCACAGACATTGTCATCAATCACTAAAACCACTTAGGGAGAAATATGCCCTAACAATAGTTCTCATAAAAAACATACAACTATGTAAAACATTTGAATGCAACAACAAATGTGATCAAAGTAGCAACTAAGGTAACAATTGACCCAACAACATAATGATATCAAGCATCTTTATCAATGGCATATTTTCTAATATTCCTAATCTTTAAGCGCATTGCATCCATCTTCAAGCGCATTGCTCCATCTTCAAGCGCATTGCATCCATCTTGATCGTGTGATCATCGACGACATCGGCAACATGCAACTCCAATTCCATATTCTTCTCCTTAATTATTTAAAAAAAATCAATTAATTGTTTTCTTTTTCAACTAAATTTAACCTCTCGACAAGAGGGCCGGTTGGAATTTCCTGTCCAAATTGGTCGACAAGTAATTGGTCGGCATAATTGTCATAAACACTAAATGAAACAAATATTGATAAAAGAAAATATACCACGTCCGAATCATAGGCCGGATGAGGGCCGACGTGGATGAATACCAAAACCATCGCATTATATAATAACAAACAATAATAAAAGTAAGAGATTTATACAAGTATCTATCTAAATCATACAAGTAAGAATTATTTTTTTCTTTTAAAAAGAAGATAAGAACAAGAGGCTCACCAGGATGGTGCCGACGACGAGATCGGCGCAGGCAATCGACGACGGTGAGGACGGGGACGGGACGGCACCCTACACATGTGCAGACACTAAGAAGTTAATTTGACCTTATATTGTGCGTCTAAATCAAAAGAACTCCTATATACACTCCTACACTAAAATCCACAAACCACTCTACTTCTAGAGCATTTGAAATAAGCTAAACTAGCAGTGAAAGATGAAAGGATGAAGTAGCTAACCTTATAGAACACTTGTGTAGTTGATGCAACGCCAAACCTAACCAAATCTTGAGGAAAATGGAGCTTGGAGGCCGAGCATGGAGAGAAAAAAGCTTAAGTGTGGCTCAGGCATTTCATCGAACACCTCATGTGCATAGGGAAGCAGAACAGAGTAGCACACACCTCCCACCTTCTACGGTAAAAAACAGAGGAAAGGCTGGACAGGGGCGAGTATATATAGACACCTCTTTGGTCCCGGTTGGTGGCGAGAACCGGGATAGAAGACTGAACTTTAGTCCCGGTTCCAGCCACCAACCGGGACTAAAGGTGTTGCGCCAGGAACGAGGACCATTGTTCCCGGTTTGTGTAAGGAACTGGGACCAAAGAGGTCACACGAACCGGGACCCTCTGACCGACGTCCTGGCCTCACGAACCGGGACATGCACCCATTGATCCCGGTTTGTAACCGAACCGGGATTAAAGCCCTTTCATCGCTTGGACCAAAGCCCTGTTTTTTATTAGTGTAGTCTCATACGCATGATACTAGTATATGATACTTCCATTACAACCTGCCTAAGATCTCGAGTGCGTCAAAATCGCCTCCGGGAGAAGAGAAAACCCTAACTCGAGAGAAAAAGATTTTTTAGCAACACCAAATATCTCATATGTTCATTTCTCAAGAAAAACAATATATGTTCCCGTCGATTGGCAATGCCGCATCATCTTTTTTTTAATGCTCCACAACATCTTTCCTTTTTTGAGAAGAATGCACCGCATCATCTTTGCAAAGTGCACATACACTCTAGCTGGGCTGGCCCATTGCCGCAGCGGTGGACTGGAATAGGAAGGGTTCACCGGGCCAGGGACCATGGGCAAGCCAGTTTGATTCCGTGAGGGAAACAATATCGAAGTCGGACTAGTCTATACATACATGCAAGAAAAGTAAAGATTCGAGCCGCCTCGATCCCCAAACCTTTGGAGGATGCCGAAGGCCGGTAAGCGGCGCAGGAGGGTGAATCCGGAGACGGAGACGGCAGCGAGAAAGAAGGAGAAGAAGACGACGATGAGAAGCCTGGCAGAGGATCGAAGCTTGACGTTCGCGGCCTTCCAGAGTGAAAAAGCCAAACCCCAAGCAAAATTAGGTAACTGATAAGCCAAACCCCCAAGCAAAATTATCCAACCGCCGCTCGATTCCCCTCCTAATCACGACATGAGTAGTAGTACCAAGTTTGATGATTATTTGTTCTGTATGTATGTATGTATTTAGATCCTGTGTACGACGATGTGGATTCCTCCGACGAAGAATCCTCCTCGTGTCCACCCAGCCCTCTGCTCCACAGACCCTACATCCTCAACGAGCTAGCCGATAACCCGGACATACGTGCCGCCTTCCACCTCGCCAACACCGAATATCATGCAGATAGAGGTAATTAAGCTTGCTAAATTTTTCCTCCTCATCATCTCAATAACCAGGCACTAACTTCTCTCCGTATGTATGTAATGTACGTAGCTTGTCGGTCAGCTGTCTTGGATTGCTACTCTTCTGCTTCGTGCCTGTCCAACAACCCAAGCCTTCTTCACATCCGCGAACCTGCAAAGGATGCCGTGCTTCTTGCCGCCGACTCTATCATCACCCTCTCGTCCTATCTCGGTACGCATGCATGATAACCAAACATATAATTAACATTTTCTAGGACACCGACACCAAGTGTTCTGACTTGTGACTGACTTTAATGGCAGACGCAGACGACGATGAGCCGTTCAATACGTGTTGTGGTTTGTGGATTCAACATGACATCAAGAAGAAAACCGCTGTGGTCTTGACGTCCGCGCATCTGATCCGCGCAAAGGATCCGTCCGTGAGGCACCAGTGGATGCTCCGGTCGACATGCGAATATCATCGCGAGGCTGAGGTGAGCTTCATAACGATATTCGCCATTCTATTTATCTACCTTCTTCATTCCCTAGTGTTTAATTTGTTTCCTTCTTTGTTTCTTCTCAAAATTTAATTATTTGTAAGGCCTCAAAATTTAATTGTCGGTTACCAATTAAATGTGTCATCTCTTCAATTTCCATACAAGAAAAGTGAACTGGTATTTGTTTACACCCTCTACTTAAAAGAAAGACTTGATCCAGCGTGGAGTTAAGCTTGCTTCTTTGTTTCATCTCAAATTTAACAATTTTTAGTGCCTCAAAATTTAGTTTTTGGTTACCAATTAAATGTGTTATCTCTTCAGTTTCCATAGAAGAAAGTGAATTGGTATTTATTTACATCTGTACTTAAATGAAAGTCTTGATCCAGTGTGGAGTTAAGCTTAATTTTCTTGAAAATGGTTTCATCAAATACTATGAAATTTCTCTTTGAATCATAATGTGATAATTTTTCTGGTTGTCTTTCCAGGTCATTGTTCACTTGTTGGACGGCGAAACGGCAGTAGCCAGTCTCCTCTACCTCCAGGAGCACTATGAATTTGCTCTTTATGAGGTTGTAGTGGACAAGTCGGTTCGATTGTCCACTTTTAACGACAATGTGCATTCTGGTCAAGATGTTTTCCGACTTGGAAGAGATGAAAGTCTTGATCTAAGGATAACTCATGGTAGGGTGGAGTATAAAATTCCAACCCGCCACGAGAGACGTCACTATATGTATTTTTACCACGATGGACGTATAAGTGTACGTACTATGATTTAATTCTATATTTTTGTATGTTGCTATTTTGTTAGTACAAATTATAATGTTTGTTATCGTCATTATGTTGTAGTTGCATGACGATGGAGGCCCTGTCGTTGACTTAGAAGGCAAGGTTGTGGGAATGGTTAACAATCAAATCGACGAGACCTTTTTACCTTCTTCTATATTGCACAAGTGCTTGGATTTCGTGGAGAAAGTTGAAGTAAGACCTTTATTCTCAATTCCTTTTTAGTACTGTTAATTAAGCTAGTGCACTCTCTTATATATTTTAACTCATGCAGTACAATTAAACCACTACAAAATTATGTTTGGATTGAGATTGCTTAACAATTATTACGTTTGGATGAATTACTGAAATGTGATTTAGAAAAATAATTACGTGAGGCCTAGGTGCTACAAAATGTGTCCAACATTACAAAGAAAATGTGTGGTGGTCGCCTTACCAAACTATGGGTGCTTTTCAAATTATGGGTATGGGAACTAAATTGTGTGTAAAGATTCGGTTTTTGTAGTTAACTCGCTCACTCAGTTTTTTTGGCTAAATCCTTTTTGAGCAGGGTGTGAACTAATGTCTTGTTTCGTTATTAATTGCACATTGTTCTAGCCTAAGTTTTGTCTGATTCTATTCTACTGAAATATATTGTTTTATTTTAACAATACAAGATTCAGTTCTATTCTACTGAAATATATTGTTTTATTTTAACACAAGTCTATAAAACGATTACAATCTTAACTGTTATATTTGGTATAGGTGCATCCCTCGTGCCCACCTTGGAATGACATTCACTTCCATCAAGCTTCTAGATCCTATTTGTATTGAGAGGATGCGGCGTAAGCATAACGTTGCATCTGGTCTTATTGTTGAACAGGTATATATATATGGTGATGTCTAACATTATTTATTTTAACACTTGCATATAAATGTTCTTCATATGCATATTACGGTTTAATGATGGTCAATTAAACATTAGGTGTCAAAAGAATCGAATGCTGAGAAACTTGGAATCCGCATGGGTGATGTTATTGAACGCATCAATGGAGAGTATATTTCTAGTACAACTGAGGTAATGTCTTTTAAGTAAAATGTAAAGGATTATTTTTTATGTCACACTTTATGGTCTTGACTTTTGAACTTTTTAGTTGGAAAACATGTTGTTGGATATAGGCGGAGACCATTTTGATCAAGCAAACATCTTAAATGGCGAAATAGATGTTCGAGTAAGTTACTATTATGTTTTAACTATGGAATGCTTAAATTTATGTCGACTATAGCAATTTGAAATAATATTGTTTAATTTACAGATTCAAATATTCCGTGCCACAAAACGTAGCCGAAGAGTTAGAAATTTGACCGTAATTGTATCGGATTGCGGAGAGGACGTCATAGAAGGTAACCATCTACTTAACATAGTAGTTGATTTTGTGTTATGAATCTAAGATATTGCATTCCTCTCTTGTGTAGATTCAGTTTATCTTGTTCACCAAATGCCATGAGCCTTTATTATAGTTTTTGTTTTAGAAGTTCTTCAATTGTTTCTGCTCCTTGCTTCATTGCATCTAAATATAATGTGATAATCACCAATATACGTTGTATATAACTGAACCTTGATGTTTTTATTTGTGTAGGCACTTACCCTATCACTGATGGCCTCTAGAGATGAGTCAATCAACACATACATTTTGACCAAGTGATTCTTCCATGGAGCCAATGGAATTAACCCGAAGCCAATCATAGACATATATAAGTTCGGTAGATTATTTTTGTGTATGTATCCCCAATGAAATACGTCAAATTATGGTGCCCTTTTTAAATGTAATTCATGGAATGTGGAAGCAGAATCTGGCTACTCTTGAGTTTTTTGTGAGTGCCAGAGTGAAATGTTTGCTACAAGATTAATAAATTTTACGTTAAGTATTTGTATTACACTATTACAGGATTTTCTATCATGTAGATGGTTACCCTAGAAATAACTATCAGCACCGCTGGTGTTGATTTGCCGTCACGAGCGTATCAAGATCTCAGGTTCCGCGAGTTGAGAAATTACTTGTGCCGGGATGCTATCATATATTCATATGTGTGGTGGAGCTGGGGTTTTCCCGTATTATCATTGAGACGGATTGTCTAGCAGTTGTTACGGCGTGGAAACAATAAAATGATGGCTCAGTTGGAGGACACTTGTGCAAGGACACGCGGACCTATCTCCATAATTTTCAGGGTTTTGACCTTAGAAGATGGACAGGACGAGAAGCCAATGTTGCTTCTCACTTATGTGCTAATAAAGAGAGCCCTTCCGAAATATAGTGTGCCATCTCCCGCCGCCCCTCCCCGGGCAACGCCCGCTCCCGCTCCCGCGACCGCGCGAGCGACCTAGGGTTCCGCCCGCTCCCACCGCCGCCGCCCCCTGCTCCAGCCGGCCGCCGGCCTCCGGCCCGGCTCCTCCAGCCCCGTCCCACTTCTCCCCCCTCCCAGATCTGCCTTGCGTCGCCTCCGCCGCCGACCGCCGCCCTCGCGTCCAGGGCTCCCGGCGTTCTCCACCTACAGAAGCTGCAGAATCTGGAGACACGCACCGCGCCGTCATCGGACCCCCTCTCCGACCCCACTCCCGCTTCGCCGCTGCCGGAGGGGACGCCGGCGAAGCCGCTCGCGCCCCGGGGATGGCGGCGGCGGGGCCCCTCGCGTCGGCCCTTGGGCTCTGACGGTGGCGCCCCGAGTCGGCGGTTGCGGGATCTGGTGTGATCTCGCCAATCCGCGGCGACAGGGGGGCGGATCCGGGGCTCCATGGCCGGATCTGGCGGGGCACTCGGCCCTGATGGTAGGGAGCGGCAGCCGGGCGCGGCTGCGCTGGTCGGCTGGGCACGAGCTGTGTCCAGGGCGCGCGGTGCAGTGGCCTTGGCTGTGATGGTGCGTGGCGGCCATGCTTAGCGGTCGGTGGCGGTGGATATCCAGCGCAGCTCCGACAGAAATCCTTGCTCCGGTCTTCATCGGAGTCGCGGCGGCGACGCCCGCGGGTGACGCTATCTTTCTTGGAAGCGTCGTTGTGGAGGTGTGTTGTTCCCCTCCGCCGGCCGCTGCCCGCACCGCCACCTGCGCCCCCCAGTTCCTGATTTGTGGGCCTCTCTCCTGCAGATTCTTGGCGGTGCCGGCGTGGTTGCCGGGGCCCTTCCCGTGGGTGAAGCCGGTGGACTCAGATTGGGGGAAACCCCTTGGTTGGCCCAGGCCCGCCACGCCGACGACGACGCTCAAGGGCGCCGTTATTCTTTTTGGAGACGTCGGTATACATCTGCTCCTCTGTTCCCCTTCCTTGCCTCTCGGGTGAAAATCCTAACTCCGATGGGCGGCGGCGGCGTCCTTGACGTCGTGACCTTCCTGAAGGCATCGCCTTGAGGGCTGAGTGGTGGTGGGCACTGTGTGGGTCCTGAACGGTTTCTGGTGGTGGGCAGTGCTTCGGGGGAAACCCTATGATCTGATCTTCCAGATCGGACGATGGCGGTACTGCGGTGTCGTTTCTCCCTTGGGAGCATCGTTTGTGGAGCAGCGCTAGCAGACTGAGGCAGGAGGTGGAGCGGCTTCGTCTTGCACGGAATTTCGGTGGAGCTGTCAAGTCATGCCTGGCCGACAGGTGCTACGCTGAGTCATGCCTGGTTGGCAGGTGCTACGCATGACTGATCTTCCGGAGTCTTCGCATCTGGACGGATGAGCGCAGGACGGTGACGCCGTTGGACGCCGTGGTGGCGTCGACGGATGATTGGACTAGCAAGGATGATGTGGATCTCTTTCCTGAAGATGGATCATTGGTTCGAAGATGATGGCGGCTGGTAAAACGTGTGCGTGAGGTGTGCGTTTTAGGTGTGCTGCACCGACTGTTATTCCCAATATGTTATGTGGATGGATTGGAAACAACACCGGTCTTAAATATGTGGAGTGAAAGCACTCCACATTATCGAGTTTGTAGATATGAGTGGTGGCTTTGGGTGAATTGATGTATACTCTTATTAGACCTTTATGAAATAATTAATAAGATGGCTGCATGCATCGATTGATGCAGAGGCCGGGGGTTTAACCTCATTTTCTAAAAAAAATGTGCTAATAAAGAAGCTCTAGTTTTAGAGTCTGTCTCTCTATCGTTTGATGTAATTCCTGAATTTCTGATTGATGTTTTGCAATCAGATGTAAACCACCGGAATGAATAAAATGCCTTGATGGTGGTTCTTCTTAACAAAAGAAAAAGAAAAAGGTTCCACTTTGTACGCCATAACGTTGCGATCCCGTTTTCTGGGTTTCTGGCACGTGGCGCCGCCGATGGTCGTTCAGTCCAATCGATGCCCCCTATGCGTGGAGCCTGCACGTTCTTTATTTCCTACGGAGGTGGGACTGGCACGGCAAGGCAGGGCGAATCTGCTGGAGACCTCGAGCAATGGACGGACGATGACTCACGTTGCCACAACTGGAGCGGCTGGATCATGGAGCCGAAGATGAGAGAGAGCTCGTGCTAGGAGAAAGACATCTCACCGGGCACCGGCTCACTCGCGTGAGTGAGGTAGGAGAAAACCTCTAGCTGTGTGTGTGGGGCCAAAAGACAAGTACATACAGGGCTGAGAAAGCCTCTTTAGCTGTGTGTGCGCTAAAAGACAAGTAGTTCCTTTATAAGTCTCAAAATAAATGTCTTAACTTTGTATTAGCTTTAGTATAAAGTTATATTAAACTTAAAACACTTATTTACGACGGAAGGAGTAATATTCTACGACAGAGGGAGTAATATAGAATATTTAACATTTTTATATTAGTTTACAGAAAAAGTACTACATACAGTGCCCGTCTCTATGGAAAAGACACACGGCAGCAACTTTTTTTGGAACACACGAGCTGGCTGTAAAAGACTCCAAGGAGGCAAGGATGCGGCTGACACGGACTAGTCTTGGACTATTTATTTTCTATAATAAAAAGCAATGCGGCCTCCTATATGTTCCTCTTGTAAGCATCACCTTCAATTTCGGCCCTCCTTCCCTCCCTCCCTTCTATATATACTAGACGTATTGAGGGTTTTTGAGACACAGAAAAACAGTCACATAATGCCCTCTTTCTAGATCTGTTTCTCCTCAAGTCTAGTTTCAGCGGTGCTTAGGCGAAGCCCTGCTGGAATAGTTTCACCACCACCACCACCACGCCGTCGTGCTGGAGAACTCATCCACCTTGTTGAAATTAGTAGTGGGTCTTAGGCCCATAAGAGAATTTCAGAAAATCTCCAAGGCCCCATGTAGGTGGTGGCATGACAAGGTGGTGGTGGGAAGTTTAGTCCCACCCCACTAGTGGAGGAGAAGTTGAACCCCTTTATAAGGGTCTCTCTTCCACATGCTATTGGAGAGTGAGAAGAGAAGGTGCCCTCGCGCACTTCTCCTTCGCCGCTCGCCACGCCTCGTCACGACGCGGGAATGAGCCGAGTCGAGCTCATACCTACGCGCTTATTTTTGTCGGTCAGGAACGGAGAATACGTAACGGACACGGCACGATCCGAGACGTCGGATCGTGGGCTATTACCGACTCGGACGTGGGTCACGAGAATCAGATCACATCTGCCTCACGCGTTCGTTCCTTTTTGCTGCCGCTGTCGCCGGCGACTCCGTCCCGTTTACCGCGTACACGGTCGACGGGAGAGCAGGCCTCCGAAACCCCGCCTCTCCGGTTCCTGTACGGGAGAAGGGCGGTTAGTTTTTTGGGGAGCGATCACGCGACTGCTCGCCTCCGTCCGTCTACTTCGTCTACATCCGCGTCGTCCTCGTCATCGCCATGTCTTCACCATCCGAGCCCGATCTTCTCGCCCTTGAAGCTGAGAAGAAGAGGGCAGAGGATGCTGCTGCTGCTACGACCGCGTGCAACGCCAACGCTGCTGCTACGGCCAACTGGCCTATTGGAGGGTATGACTCGTTTATCCTCATGTTCGTATTTATCCTAGTAGTACTACTTGCATGCATAGATTTATCAACTATATGCGTAGTATGTGCTAGTTAGTTCAAGATCAGTACATCATTAGTCTAGTCAATGGCATGCTAGTCATTATCTCGTGGATTAATACACTCGGAAAATTGCCTATTTACTCAACAATCCAAAAACCTAATGTGTGTAGGAATTTTTCGAATAATGATTTTGTTGCTGCACTGAAACCGGACAAGTTTACCGGTACTTATTTCAAGCGTTGGCAAACGAGAACCACCTTATGGCTCACGGCTATGAACGTGTTCTGTGTAGCCGGTATCACTCTAACGGGAACGATCTCTCTTGAACAGGAGAAGATGTTCGCGGAGGCCACCGTCCTATTCCTTGGAGCAGTCATAAGCGTGATCGGAGATAAGCTGGTTGATGCATACTTACATATGCATGTTGCCAAAGACTTGTGGGAGGCCCTCGAATCTAAATTCGGGGCCACCGATGCTGGGAGTGAGACGTATGTTATGAAGCAGTTCCACGATTACAAGATGGTTGACAACCGTTCTGTATTGGAACAGGCTCATGAGATAATATGCATAGCTAAAGAACTTGAGGTTCTTAAGTGCAATTTGCCGGGCAAGTTTGTCGCGGGCTGTATAATTGCTAAGCTCCCTAATTTCTAGAGGAACTTTGCTACTACTCTGAAACATCAGAGGCGTGAGTTCTCAGCAGAGGACATCATCAGCCATATGAGTGTTGAGCAGAACTCGAGAGCAAAGGACTCCAATGGAAAAGCGGTGGAAAGCTCTTCTGTTGCCAATATGGTACATCAGAGGAACTTCAATTGCCACAAGCCCAAGGGAAATAATTCTGTCCAACAGAATACCGACTTCAAGAAGAAGGGAAAGAAGACCTTCAAGAAGAATAAGAAGAGAGATGGCTGCTATACTTGTGGTTCAGAGGAACATTGGACGGACAAATGCCCAAACAAGTACAAGAAGCCGGAGCAGGACTCCAAGTCTGCCAATATGATTGTGGGCAACAATGAAAGTGGTGCATCTGGGTACGATAATTTACTTACTGTATTTTTAGTTTGTCAGTCCACCGATTGGTGGGTGGACACGGGTGCAAATATTCATGTGTCTGCTGACTTATCATTGTTCTCTTCTTATCAGGCCAACGGTCGTGGGTCCGTATTGATGGGGAATGGCGCAAGTGCTTCTGTTCTTGGTGTTGGCACGGTCGATCTGAAGTTTACTTCGGGAAGGATCGTGCAGCTGAAGAACGTGCAACATGTCCCCGCCATCAAGAAGAACCTCGTTAGTGGTTCCCTTCTGTGTAGAGAAGGGTTTAAGTTGGTATTCGAGTCTAATAAAGTAGTAGTTATGAAATATCGACTTTTTGTTGGAAAAGGTTATGAGTGCGGAGGTCTGTTCCGCCTTTCCCTCGCAGATTTTTATAGTAAAGTCGTGAACAATATTCATTCGAGTGTTAATGAATCTGAAGTTTGGCATTCACGTCTTTGTCACATAAGTTTCGGTGTTATGTCGCGGCTAGAAAAACTGAATTTAATCCCGACTTTCACTTTAGCCAAAGGTTTTAAGTGCCATTCGTGTGTGCAAGCAAAACAACCTCGCAAGCCTCACAAGGCTGCAGAGGAGAGACACTTGGCACCATTAGAACTCATACATTCTGATCTCTGTGAGATGAATGGTATGTTGACTAAAGGTGGAAAGAAATACTTCATGACATTGATAGATGATTCCACTAGATATTGCTATGTGTATCTGTTAAATACTAAAGATGAGGCTCTACACTACTTTAAAATCTATAAGGCAGAAGTTGAGAATCAACTTGAAAAGAAAATTAAACGAGTCCGGTCTGATCGTGGTGGAGAGTACTTCTCAAACGAGTTTGATTCTTTTTGTGCGGAACATGGAAGTATTCATGAGAGGACGCCTCCCTATTCACCCGAGTCAAACAGGGTTGCCGAACGGAAAAACCGTACTCTAACTGATTTGGTTAGCGCCATGTTAGATATATCGGGTTTATCCAAGGCATGGTGGGGGAGGCTATATTGACCGCGTGTCATGTCCTGAATAAGGTTCCTACAAAAGATAATGAGGTCACTCCTTATGAGGAATGGTCGAAGAGAAGGACGACGCTCTCGTACTTACGTACTTGGGGCTGCTTGGCGAAAGTCAATGTACCGATCCACAAGAAGCGTAAGCTTGGACCAAAGACTGTGGACTGTGTTAATTTGGGATACGCTAAGAATAGCGTAGGCTATAGATTTATAGTAGTGAAATCTGAGGTACCTGACGTGAAGGTCGGTACAATAATGGAGTCGAGGGATGCTACATTCTTTGAGGATATATTTCCCATGAGAGATATGCAAAGCACTTCTAGACAGGAATCTGAGATAACTCCCGAGCCTGCCATTCCTATGGAATATTATGAACAAACACATGATGTAATCCCGAGGAGGATGACGAGGAAACCCTTGGTAGGGGCAAGAGACAAAGGACTGCAAAGACCTTTGGTGATGATTTCTTCGTATACCTCGTGGATGATAATCCCACTTCTATTTCAGAAGCGTATGCTTCTCCAGATGCTGATTACTGGAAAGCCACGGTCCGTAGCGAGATGGATTCCATCATGGCTAACGGGACATGGGAAATCACTGATCGTCCCTATGGTTGCAAACCATTGGGATGCAAGTGGGTGTTCAAAAAGAAGCTTAGGCCCGATGGTACGATTGAAAAGTACAAGGCTAGGCTTGTGGCCAAGGGCTATGCCGAGAAAGAAGAAGAAGATTTCTTTGATACTTACTCACCTGTGGCTAGACTGACAACCATTCGAGTACTACTCTCATTGGCGGCCTCTCATGGTCTTCTCGTTCATCAAATGGACGTTAAGACGGCTTCCCTGAATGGAAAGCTAAATGAGGAAATCTATATGCAACAGCCAGATGGCTTTCTGATAGAACGTCAGGAAGGAAAGGTGTGTAAGTTGCTGAAATCTTTATATGGTCTGAGACAAGCACCTAAGCAATGGCATGAGAAGTTCAATACAACTCTGACATCTGTTGGCTTCGTTGTTAATGAAGCTGACAAATGTGTATACTATCGCCATGGTGGGGGCGAAGGAGTTATATTATGCTTGTATGTTGATGACATACTGATATTTGGAACCAACCTCAAAGTAATTGAGGAGGTTAAGTCTTTTTTGTCTCAAAACTTTGAGATGAAGGACCTTGGGGTGGCTGATGTTATCTTGAACATCAAGCTTTTGAGAGATGATGAGGGTGGGATTACACTTCTGCAATCCCACTATGTTGAGAAGATTTTGAGTCGCTTTGGATATTCAGACTACAAAATTTCTCAAACACCATATGATCCTAGTGTGCTTATTCGAAAGTTTAAAGGCACAGCTATAGATCAATTGAGATTCTCTCAAATTATCGGTTCGCTTATGTACCTAGCTAGCGCAACGAGGCCTGACATCGCGTTTGCTGTGAGCAAACTTAGCCAGTTTTTTGCAAACCCGGGCGATGTTCATTGGCGTGCTGTTGAAAGAATTATGCGCTACTTGAAAGGTACTATCAACCACGGACTTCACTATACGGGATACCCATCGGTACTTGAAGGGTATAGTGATGCGCATTGGATCTCTGATGTTGATGAGATGAAGGCCACTACTGGGTATATGTTTACTCTTGGGGGTGGTGCTATTTCCTGGAAGTCTTGCAAGAAAACGATCTTAACGAGATCGACAATGGAAGCAGAATTAACAGCATTAGACACATCTGGTGTCGAAGCAGAATTTCTTTGATATCTTTCTATGGACTTACCTGTGGTTGAGAAGCCGGTTCCGGCTATCCTTATGAACTGCGATAATCAGACGGTTATTGTTAAAGTGAAGAGTTCAAAGGACAATATGAAGTCCAACAAACATATAAGAATGAGATTGAAGTCTATCAGACGTTTGAGAAACTCCGGAGTGATAGCGTTGGATTACATCCAAACGGCTAAGAATCTGGCAGATCCCTTTACTAAAGGGCTATCATGTGTTGTGATAGATAGTGCATCGAGGGAGATGGGTATGAGACCCACATGAGTTGCCATGGCAGTAACCCAACCTATATGATCGGAGATCCCGTGAAGTAGGACCTGGGAAAACAAGCCAGTGGTGAACTGAGGAGAGTAACTTTACTAACCCACTCCGTTGGAGATGCAATGCTCTCGGATACTGTATGGTAGGATGACTACTGTCTTAATATGTTCTAAAGCTTATGTGTAAGCAAGATGCTGTCCTACAGAGCGATCTTTGGAGGAACACGCCTATATGAGCTTGACTGCTGGTCACACTCTATGGGATTTGGGTGATCTCTAGTAAACTCATGAATAGGCCAGGAGTGTGACTAATATGCTCCACCCGAGGGGTCAGCCTTCGGCAGCCTAGTACTAGTAAGACTTGTGGTGAAGCTTCTTTATGCCAAACTGACAATTCAAGGCATAGTCCATTGTTCAGTTGTAAAGGAGTGTAGCTGCTTGCTCTAGGTGAAGCTCAACCTTAACAGGTCTTCACTAAAATGCTGGTATATTAAAACAGTGATTGGAACGAGGGAACACGATGTGCCCTGGAGATCTGGTGGGGGATTGTTGAAATTAGTAGTGGGCCTTAGGCCCATAAGAGAATTTCAGAAAATCTCCAAGGGCCCATGTAGGTGGTGGCATGACAAGGTGGTGGTGGGAAGTTTAGTCCCACCCCGCTAGTGGAGGAGAAGTTGGACCCCTTTATAAGGGTCTCTCTTCCACATGCTATTGGAGAGTGAGAAGAGAAGGTGCCCTCGCGCACTCCTCCTCCTCCGCCGCCCGCCTCGCCACGCCACGCCACGCCACGCCACGCCATGCCGAGCTCATACCTACGCGCTTATTTTGTCGGTCAGGAATGGAGAATACGGACACGGCATGATCCGAGACATCGGATTGTGGGCTGTTACCGACTCGGACGTGGGTTCGGCCCACGTCTCTCCGCCCAGCCGCCTTTATAAGCAGGCTAACGCCTACCCTAGCCGTCACGAGAATCAGATCACATCTGCCTCACGCGTTCGTTCCTTTTTTCTGCCGGCAACTCCGTCCCATTTACCGCATACACGATCGCCGGGAGAGAAGACCTCCGAAATCCCGCCTCTCCAGTTCCTGTATGGGAGAGGGGCGATTAGGTTTTTGGGGAGTGATCACGCGACTGCTCGCCTCCGTCCTTCTGCTTCGTCTACATCCACGTCGTCCTCGTCATCGCCATGTCTTCACCATCCGAGCCCGATCGTCTCGCCCTTGAAGCTGAGAAGAAGAGGGCAGAGGATGCTGCTGCTGCTACGGCCGCGTCCAACGCCAACGCTGTTGCTACGCACAACTGGCCTATTGGAGGGTATGACTCGTTTATCCTCATGTTCGTATTTATCCTAGTAGTACTACTTGCATGCATAGATTTATCAACTATATGTGTAGTATGTGCTAGGTTAGTTCAAGATCAGTACATCATTAGTCTAGTCAATGCCATGCTAGTCATTATCTCGTGGATTAATAGACTCGGAAAATTTCCTATTTACTCAACACACCTCTCCGCCCCTCTTGCTGGATCAAGAAAGCGGAGATCGTCATCGAGCTGTACGTATGCTGAACACGGAGGTGCCGTCAGTTCGGCACTAGATCGGGATGGGATCGCGGGACGGATCGTGATGAGATCGTGGGACGGGCTGTGATTTGGATCGCGAAGACGTTCCACTACATCAACCGCGTTATATACGCTTCCGTTTAGCGATCTACAAGGGTATGTAGATCTGATCTCCCTTTCGTAGATGATCATCACCATGATAGGTCTTCGTGTGCGTAGGAAATTTTTTTGTTTCCCATGCAACGCTCACCAACAAGTTTACCCAGGTTCGGCCCCTCCGATGGAGGTAAAAGCCTACGTTCTTCTTGTGTTTCATTGATGAGAATGATGATCTCGATTACAAGGGCATGGAGTCGCTACCTCTAATCTCGAAGGTGTCTAATCTGTCTATCTCTAAAGACTTGAACTTATGAATTTGTCTCTTTTGGGGCGCCTTACCCCTCCTTATATAAGTGGAAGGGGTAGGTTTTATATATAGAGTCCTACTAGAAGTAGGACTAGGACTAGTCTCTCTTGAATCTTAATCCGGGTCTTGTTTCCTTTGTGAGGAGTCTTTCCTCTTCTTGGGTCTTCTCTTGTGAGTCGGTCCTCCTGACCTCTTTATGAGTCGCCTTATGTCAGGGTGCACGTCGGGTCTTGGCCTCTTGGGCCTTCGTCATTTGTCTGAATCACCTGTGGAGTCATATGTGAGCCACCCGCCAGGTCACTCATGAGTCGCGAGTGAGTCTCCAAGTCCCAGCTGGATCATACTTTAAGCCGAGTTACAACATGGGTTATATCTCCGACACATAGCTTAAATCCTAGCCACATGTCAGCTCATATAGGCTTTGATAATTTTACACAATGAAAATAAATGAACTCTAATTAAATACATCTGTAATGGTAAAAGCCCGTAGACAACAAGAACAAAAGACGTACATCAACCAATAATCAAGCCAACACTCCAAACTAGAAACCCGAACAACGGGCTACAAAAGGCGAGAGACTATAGCATATAGTAGTAGGTGAGATATCTTATGAATCATTTGTTGTCAGTGTTAAGCTAATCACCCAATAGCGTTGGTAGATGTGTCGGTCCATTAGTAATCGCAGTTAAGCGAGTGATGAACAGTTGGGAGAGATGACGGCCCGTTTTAGCAAACTTTTGGATGGTTCATGACCGCATTGGGGAACCTTCTCAACCATTTTTTAGTTTTCATGATTTTCTGTTTTTTTATTTGTTACATTATTTTGTTTCAGGTTTTTTACCTCTTATATTATTTTAAATTACCAAATTTAAAAGTGATTAAAATATCCAATAATTGTTGAAAATGTGATAAACTTTTCATTAATCAAGAAATACATGAGGATTCTAACAATTGTTCACATTTTTTAAAGGAATTTTAACAATTTTAAGAAATGCATTAGGGACAAGGGCGCAGGTTTTCGGCGGTGGGCCGACGAGACCGGCGGCGAGGCCGACTTTGTGCGCCGCTGACAGTGCGCGTGGCGCTGCCTTAATTTGCTTGCTCTGCCCGCATCGTGCGTGTTCATCGGCCACAGCTGCGGTTGCACCGCGCCTCGATCGAATAGCAATTGCACGCTTTTTTACTTCACAGTATTTCGTCACTAATCTTATTCTTTGTTTCATTGCTGTTCTTGCAGACGGCCGGAAAGGATGCCTGCAAGATCACTGGACCGGAGTCCGACAGCAGAGTCTTCTTCGGTTAAAGTTGAACTCAAGTAGTTAGCTTTTTTGGGTAAAGAAACTCGTATTGTTGTAGTTAAAATTTCTGGGTAAAGAAACTGGTCTAGTAGAATGTACGTAAGTACATTTTACATTGGTCGTTGTGTCATCACGTATAACCCAAAAACAGCGTCTACTCGTATGCAATTTCTCTGTAGTAGATACAGACTCTGCTTCATTTCTTTTTCTGAGAAAGACTTGATTTAACTGACTTTCTTCATCGTTGTTAACTACCCAACGTGCACTCTCCTTCCATATCCGGGTAATGGATGTTTGATGCGAGAGAATTGATGATCTATGCATTTCTTGTCCTACGGATAGATTTCAAATGCAACACCGACTGATCGAGCACCCGCCCAATAAGAATTTCCTTGTGGGACGCCTATCCGGTCCTAGCCGCTCTATCGAGTCACCGAATGTCAATTAGTAAGAAAATCAACAAGTATAGAGGAGGCCAAACCGACGTACTTGTATATATGAGTAAGTATCATGTTCCTATCATTTTGACTTAAGGGAAATTCGAACATAGCGTAAATCGTAGCCACATGTCGGCTTATATAAGCTTTGACAATTCCCACACGCAATGAAAATAAATGAACTATAATTAAACACATTTGTAATGGTAAAAACCGGTAGATAACAAGAACTAAAAAACATACATCAACCAATCAAGCCAACACGTCAAACTAGAAACCCGTTAGAATGATCGAACAACGGGATACAAAAGGCGAGAGGCTATAGCATATTGTAGTAGGCAAGATATCCCAAATGTTATGAATCACTTGTTGTCAGTGTTAAGCTAATCGCCCAATAGCGTTGGTAGATGTGTCGGCCCATTAGTAATCGCAGTTAAGCGAGTGGTGAACATCTGGGGGAGATGACGACCCGTTTTAGCAAACTTCTGGATGGTTCATGACCGCATTGGGGAACCTTCTAGAAACTTCCTCAACCATTTTTTAGTTTTCATGATTTTCTGTTTTTTTATTTGTTACATTATTTTGTTTCAGGTTTTTTACCTCTTATATTATTTTAAATTACCAAATTTAAAAGTGATTAAAATATCCAATAATTGTTGAAAATGTGATAAACTTTTCATTAATCAAGAAATACATGAGGATTCTAACAATTGTTCACATTTTTTAAAGGAATTTTAACAATTTCAGAAAATATTTATGTTTTGAAAATGTTCAGATTTTCGACATTGTTCCCCATTTAAAATAAGGACCACAAACTTTAAAAAATACTGCCAAAATTGAATTTTTAAAATTTGTTCAGAATTGTTTTTTGAAATCGCAAACACTTTTACACATCCATCAAAGTTTTTTGAATTTGCAAACCATTGTGAATTCATCAACTTCTGTCTACATTCGTAAGTTTTTTGAAATCCTGATTTTTTTTCTTATTCATGAACATTTGTTTGAATTTGCAAACACTTATTGAATTCACAAACCTTTTCAAATTCATTTTTTTAATTTGCCAAAAGATCAAGTTCCTGAACAGTTTTTTGTTTTTAAGAAAATCTTATAATACTATTTCCTTTTTTGAATTCGTGGAGGGTTTTCTGAATTCATGATTTTTTTTTAAATTTACAGATTTTATTAAAAGTGATTAAAATATCCAATATTTGTTCAAAATGTGATAAAACTTTCATTAATCAAGAAATACATGAGGATTCTAACAAGTGTTCACATTTTTTAAAGAAATTTTAACAATTTCAGAAAATATTTATATTTCGAAAATGTTCAGATTTCCAACATTGTTTACCATTTAAAATAAGGACCACAAACTTTAGAAAATACTAAAAACAACTGATTTTTTTAAGATTTGTTCAGAATTCATGATTTTTTTGAAATCACAAACATTTTTTCACATCCATGAAAGTTTTTTGAATTTGCCAACAATATTTGAATTCATCAACTTCTGTCCACATTCGTAAGTGGTTTGAATTCCTGATTTGTTTTTGAATTCATGAACATTTGTTTGAATTTGCAAACACTTATTGAATTCACAAACATTTGAGAATTCAATTTTTTAAAAATTTGCCAAAAGATCAAGTTCCTGAACTGAATTTTGTTTTAAAGAACATCTTTCAATACTATTTACTTCTAAATTTTTGAATTCTGAATATTTTTGAATTTTTGAATAAATTTTGAAATTTCTAACAATAAATCTAGAACATTTTTTAACCGATGAACAATTTTTGAAAGGAGAACATTTTTTCAAATACGCGGTTTTTTTCTAAATTTGATATTAAATTTTAATTTTTGAAAATAAATAAATAACATGAACATTATTTGAACTTCTCAATATTTTTTTAATTTATGTACAAAATTTGAAACTCTTAAATAGAAGCACTAAAAGAAACATAGAATTAAAAAAATATAATTAGTAAACAAGAAAAGGAAAAAAGAAAAAAAGAAAAAAGGAAAAAGATTAGTGAAAAACGGTTCAGGAACCTTCAAGAAGGTTCCCAAAACCAGGCAGTAACTTTCTACAAGGTTCCCCAAAATAGTGTCTACATGTCCCTGTATACGTGAAAGAAGGTCCTCGGATCAATACCTCACTCGTATGCAATTTCTTTGTAGTTTGTAGAAGAAGGTCCTGCCTAATAAGAATTTTCATGTGTGATGTTTTTTTTGAAAAGGAGGTTCAAACTCCCGGCCTCTGCATCAATCGATGCATACGGTCATTTTTATTAATTATTCAACATAGGTCTAACAAGAACATACATCAAACCATTCGAAACCATCACTCACACCTACAAAACTCGAATGTGGAGTGCTCTTATTCTCCATATCTAAAACCGATGCTGTCACCGATACATCCACATAAGGTATCGGAATCCACAACCGGTGCAGCACACCTAAAGCGTACACCACATGCACACGTTTTAGACGCTGTCATCAGGCCGACGACCCATCTTCAGAAGAGAGATCAGTATCATCCTTGCCAGTCCGTCCATCCGTCGACGCCACTACGGCTCGTCAGTCCAGATGCGAAGATTCTAAAAGATCTGTCGTGCGTAGCACCTGCCGACTAGACATGACACGACGTAGCACCTGTCGGCCAGGCATGACTTGACATCTCCACCGAAAGCTCCGTGCAGGATCGACGCCACCACGACGCTAAACAGCGCCACCGCCCTGCGCTCATTCGTCCAGACACAAAGATTCTGGAAGAACTGTCGTGCGTAGCACCTACCAACCAGCATGACTCAGCGTAGCACCTGTCGACCCGGCATGACTTGATAGTTTGACCAAATCTTTGGGCCAGACGAAGCCGCTCCTTCTCCTGCCTCTGTCATCCAGCGTTGCTCCACAAACGATGCTCCCAAGAGAGAAACGGCACGGCGGTACCGTCATCGTCCGATATGGAAAGTCGGATCTTAGGGTTTCTCCCGAAGCAGTGCCCACCACCAGCAGCCGTCCAGGACCCACATAGTGCCCACCACCACTCAGCCCTCAAGGCGACGCCTTCTGGAAGGTCATGATGTCAAGGACACCGCCGCCGCCCACCGGAGTTAGGGTTTTCACCCAAGAGGCAGTGAGGTAGGAAGTGGAGGAGCAGACGTAGACCGACGTCTCCAGGAAGAACAACGGCGCCCCTGAGCGTCATCTCGGCGCGGTCGGCCAGGGCCGACCAATGGGTTTCCCCTTATCTGAATCTCCTCCACCAGATTCATTTGCGCCCATGCCGGCAATGCCAGGAAATCGCAGGAGAGAAGCACACCGCGGCTATCTGGATCAATAAAGATCCAATCTAAACAGTGACGAGTACCACCACCTTGCGCTGGCCGACGGCGTCCGGGCGCCGGATCCAGAAGAATCTGACCCGAACTCGACGATGCATGCGACCACTATGTCTTGCCCCTCCCGCAACAGCCACACCGCGCCGCAATAACGAACCCCAGTCGTCGACACGCTCCGCACGCTGCCGCTAGGATCCACATGCAGCACCGCGGCACCGCGCGCTAGTCCGGCGCCTCCTCATGAATGGTCGTCCCGTGTCAGCCATGTCGCGTGAAGGGAAGAGGACCCCCGCCGCCGCCCCTGCCGACCAGGCTTCGTCCGACGGCGCTGCTGGCGGCGGCGAGGATGAAGGAGGAGCGAGGGAGGACCGGCGACGGCGGCTAGGGTTACCCCTGGTCGCCCACGGGGGCGACGGTAGGGGGCGACGGAAGGGGGTTAGGGGGCGACGGGAGGCGGCGGCTAGGGTTACATGCGGCCTGCTGTCAGGTCCGACCACTATGCCAAGGGAACGCTTGGATTGTGGCTCCCGTCCGCAAGGCAACATGAAGGCACAAATGTTTTGCACTAGGTTGATCGGCATTATGACATATTTTTCCCACACTTCTTGACCTCGACTCATACTATGAATCTACCTTGCGCGCTTTGTGCGAGACGATGAGGCCAAAAAAATATGTCTGATACGAAATATTTCCACCCATTCGTCCCACCTCGCCTTTCCGGTCCTAGAAGTGGTGGAGCTTGAAACGAAACACTCGATGGCTAATCTCAGGAGAATTGCTTTTGAGATGGCCTTCACTTCATGCACAGTGTGATCATTTGCTATTAGGCTGGGCCGGCCATGGCCACGTTTTGCCCTAACGTAGCTCCGCTCATGGGTCCTACCGTTCTTTCGAGTGACCGAATGCCAATTTGTGAGAAATCAACAAATATAGGCAATACAAGGCTAAATTGGACGTATTTGTATATATGAGTAAGTATCATGTTCCTACTATTTCGATTGAAGGGGAATTCGAACATAGCGTAAATCCTAGCCATATGTTGGCTTATATAGGCTTTGGTAATTCCCAGACGCAATGAAAGTAAATGAACTGTACTAAAACACAATTGTAATGGCAAAAGGCCAATAAACAACAAGAAGGGAGAAACAACATACGTCGACCGATCGAGCCATCACGTTAACGGAAAACCTGTTAGAATGGCCGACCCACTTGCGGCAAAAGGCAAGAGGCTATAGCATTTTCAAGCTCGTTGTCAATGTTAAGATAATCACCCCAATAGCGTTGGTAGATGGCCCAGCCCACTAGTAATCGCAGTAAAGCAAGTGACGAACAGCTAGGAGAGATGACGACCAGTTTTAGCAAACTTGTGGATGGTTCATGACCAAATTTGGAAACCTATTCCTTAACCATTATTTTTCCATCGGTTTTTCAAAAAAAAAATTGTATTCCTTCTTTTCCTTTCTTTCTTGTTTTCCATTCCTTTTCTAAAAAATTTACAAATTTTTTAAATTATCCAACAGTTGTTCATAATTTGATTGTTCATTTTCTCAAAAGATATATGAGGATTCCAACAAATTATTAAAATGTTGTGTGAAATTTTCTATCTATATATCCTTGCTTATATCTCGAGAAACGTGCAAGGCAGTAGGCTTCCTAAAAATATGTGTATATATCTCCGTGCACGCAAAAATACAAAAGGAAAAAACTTTTAGTTATCTTTTTTTCTTTAAAACTCTTTGTCCAGATCTCTCCGCATCATCTGTCTGCTTCGTCTTCGACCAGGAAAGCATGTGTGCATATATATGTAGCGCTGCCTAGCCTCCGCATAGTCCGCTTCGACAATATAGTCTTGCTGCCAAACACGCCGATCTTAGAGGAACTCTAGGAGACCCCGCATCCCGTCGGTGCAAAACGCGTTTGCAGTTCGCGCAAAATACCTTTTGCGGGCCGGCGCGGGCTGGCATGGATGTAGAACCCCCAAACGGATCCGTAAAAATGTATATTTGTGAAATATGCTTTTTTACGGGTCGGCTTCTGCGGGTTCTGCTCGGGCTCCACCGCAACAACCCGCAAACAGAAAAACTGCAAATCTTGCATTTGACATAGGGTTTGACAAACAAGTTCAAATTTAAATGACATAAGCAGTTTACGCGCAAATAAAAGCGAAGTTCATTACGCAAAAGAGGGCATGCAAAGGTTTGCGTCCATGTCCGGCATCATCTTGGGGGTCGATCTTCACTCCGCGCCATGGAGTCCATATTGAAGTTCATCTGCGCCACCGAATCCACCTCTGTCGCTTGTTCCAACTCCCGCACTGAAATCATCCACATTGGCACCATATGGAGCAGAGAAAACATCACCGGAACTGGAACACGAACCGGTCGAGGCAACCATTCTCCTCTTCAAGATATCTCTCCTTGCCATATCATGCCATGTTTTGATGAGGTCGTCCATGTCATTGCGGTTCATTGACATGATCTTGTTCTCCTCGGCGAGCAACAATGACATCGATTTGTTTTCAGAGGCGCGTGCTTTTCTCTCCTTAATAGCAGCTTTGCGGAGCCCCTCTTCCTTGAGCATTTGCCATTTTTCTTGCTTCTCTTTTGCCTTCTTCTCGGCCAACACTTTCTTGATCTCCAACGACTTGAACAACATCAACTCGTTTGATTGCACCATGGCATCAATCTTCTCCCTCAAGCTCGCTGCTTCTTGCTCTCTCTTCATCTTCTCTTTAGTCTTCGTGTCGCCATCGGGCTTGTGCAAATTTCTTGGGCCATCATCATCCTCATCTTCATCCATTTTTATAAGTGAGCCTCTCTTTGGTGGGGATTCTTTGTCGATCAACTTCCACTTCTCGCACTTTTGGAGCAACTCCCAACAATGCTCTAATTTGAAGAATTTGCCTTCCGAAGCTTCCATGTCCTTGTATCTATGTTCAGCAATCTTGTCCTACAAAATGTGAAGAAAGTGATGCAATCATTTCCCATGATACATTATGATGATGCACAACTTGAACAAAGGAAAAACAAACTCACATAGCCGGACTCCACGGTGCCACTTGAAGGTGCATTGCGTACTTGCTCCAAGCAAGCTGCCCAACGGCTGCACATAGGCTTGATATTCTCCCAACACCCTTGAAGCGACCGAAATGTGCCTGGAGTCCTATTGGGATACTTTTTCATAATGCGGAAGTATTGATCTTCGATCCTTTGCCAATATCTCTTGGCGGTTTGAGAAACACCCGTGCATGCATCACGAGACATCGCACTCCATGCTTGGATGAAAGCTTGATCTTCCAAGATCGTGTGGTTCTTCGATCTTTGGCTTTTCCCACTCTTTGCTTGCGATTCCTCAAATGCTTCCGCTTTGATCTCCTCCAATTCGTCCGCAGCACCATGATCATCCACTCTGCCGTCCGTTTCATTGTAGTCGAATGGTTCAAAAGAGGCTTGATCAATGTCAATCGCGTTCGTGCCCAACATGTTCATGAACTCGTTTGTTGCATTGTACGAACCACCGCTATAGCGAACGATAACAATTCACGAGCTATTGATACTAATAGCAAAAAATGAAAGGGAACCGCCAAGACTGAAGAGGCATACTTTTCGGCCATTTCGTCGTACACCTCGCTCGCGGGGGGAGCGACATCGTTGGACGGCAACGCCGGAGCACGTCCTTGCGGAGGGATGAAGTGTCGGGGGGATAACCCCGGGGTAGGCTCAGCGAGTCTGATCCTTTATCTCCGGCCCCAAAGGAATGACCAAGAACCATTTTGCAAGGCCCAAGTCCTCTGGCCGGCTAGGCCACACCTACCGGCTAGGGGGAGAGACGGCTAACTCTCTGGCCGTCCAGGCAACACCTGCCGGCTAGAGGCAAGACGTCTACCTCTTCCTGGCCGCCTAGGCCAAGCCAGCCGGCTAGGAACGAGGCGGCCGTGCCTAAGCCGGCTAGACAAGCAGCCTAGCCGGCTAGGGATCTCAAGTCACATCCGATCGTAGGTCATGACGAGACCCTACGATTAAAGGAGGCTATGCGTCAGCAAAGGTACTGGATTAGAGTGCACGGCAGGTACCAGCATCGGCGGCCACGCCGCTGACCTACCCGGCTTTGATCCATCACCCAGCATAGTGTCGGCCGTCAAACTCCCACTCCATTACTGCACTCGGCGTGGGAACAGTGGAGGCGGCCGTACCGTTTGCCCATGACGAATCTTGCTGGACGACGCCGGACGTACCGCACGTGCCCTGTGTCAACCTTACGCGAGAGCTCCATTGGCTAGCCGGCGGGTTCCACAGCCAGACGGGACCTCGCAGCCGGCGGGCCCCTCAAGCAACAAGACAAGACCCTCGTGGGTCCCCTGGCCAGCCGGCGAGGCTGCCAGCCGGGTCCCACTCTTGTACCTTTTATCCATATTGTAGGCCGGTGGGTTCGTCTATAAACCCCCCCGGTCCCCCTCCATGCAGAGGGTCGGTCAATAGATTACACACACACACCCACCAACCACATAGCAGAGGCAGAGACGAGCCGGTTGCTCCCCTCTTCCTCCTTCGCAATACAGCTCCATGAGCAATCTTCTAATCCCATCCATATACATCATACACTCCGACAGGACTAGGGGTATTATCTCTACGGAGAGCCCTGAACCTAGGTACATCGTGCGTTCCATGCTTGTACCAACCTCGTCCCCAGCGCCCTCCGTTGCCACTTCGGTTCTCACTGACTTTAGCCTACCTATGGCATATGTTGTGAGTATTCACCGACATTTGGCACCCACTGATACGTCCATTTTGCATCATGCTTTCATGTTGATATTTATCGCTTTATGGGCTGTTATTACACTTCATAGTACAATACTTATGTCTTTTCTCTCTTATTTTGCAAGGTTTACATGAAGAGGGAGAATGCTGGCAACTGGAATTCTGGCCTGAAAAAGGAGCAAGTTTGAGATACCTATTCCGCGCAACTCCAAAAGCCGTGAAAATCAACGAGGATTTTTTTGGGATTTATGAAAAATACTGGGCCGAAGAAGTACCAGAGGGGCCCAAGCAGGAGGCCACACGCCTGCTAGGCGCGGCCTCCCCCCCCCCCCCCCGACCGCGCCTAGGGGGCTTGTGGGATCCCACTTGGCCCTCTGGCTCCCCCCTTTTGCTACAAGAAGGATTTCGTTCCAGAAAAAAATCAAGAGGAGGCTTTTCGCAGGATTCGCTGCCGCCACGAGGCGGAACTTCAGCAGAACCAATCTAGAGCTCCGACAGGATGATCCTGCCGGGGAAACTTCCCTCCCGGAGGGGGAAATCGTCGCCATCGTCATCACCAACACTCCTCTCATCGGAGGGGACTCATCACCATCAACATCTTCACCAGCACCATCTCATCTCCAAACCCTAGTTCATCTCTTGTAACCAATCTCCGTCTCGCGACTCCGATTGTTACTTGTAAGGTTGCTAGTAGTGTTAATTACTCTTTGTAGTTGATGCTAGTTGGATTACTCGGTGGAAGATATTATGTGCAGATCCTCAATGCTACTCATTGCCTCTCTGGTCATGAATATGATTATGCTTTGTGAGTAGTTACTTTCGTTCCTGAGGACATGGGATAAGTCTTGCTATAAGTACTCATGAGAATTTGGTATTCGTTTGGTAATTTGATGTGTTGTATGTTGTTTTTCCTCTAGTGGTTTTATGTGCACATCGACTACATAACACTTCACCATTATTTGGGCCTAGAGGAAGGCATTGGGAAGTAGTAAGTAGATGATGGGTTGCTAGAGTGACAAAAGCTTAAACCCTAGTTTATGTGTTGCTTCGTAAGGGGCTGATTTGGATCCACTAGTTTAATGCTATGGTTAGACTTTGTCTTAATTCTTCTTTCGTAGTTGCGGATGCTTGCGAGAGGGGTTAATCATAAGTGGGATGCTTGTCCAAGTAAGGGCAGTACCCAAGCGCTGGTCCACCCACATATTAAACTATCAAAGTAACGAACGCGAATCATATGAACATGATGAAAACTAGCTTGACAGAAATTCCCATGTGTCCTCGGGAGCGCTTTACCTCCTATAAGACTTTGTTCAGGCTTGTCCCTTGCTACAAAAGGGATTGGGCCACTTTACTGCACCGTTATTACTTTTGTTACTTGTTGCTTGTTACGAATCATCTCACCACACAACTACTTGTTACCGATAATTTCAGTGCTTGCAGATATTACCTTGCTGAAAACCACTTGTCAGATCCTTCTGCTCCTCGTTGGGTTCGACACTCTTACTTATCGAAAGGACTACGATAGATCCCCTATACTTGTGGGTCATCAATACTCTTTTCTAGCGCCGTTGCCGGGGAGTGAAGCACCTTTGGTAAGTCGAATTTGGTAAGGGAACATTTATATAGTGTGCTGAAATTTATTGTCACTTGTCACTATGGAAACTAATCCTTTGAGGAGCTTGTTCGGGGTATCTTCACCTCGAACGGAAGCACAAAGAGTTGCTCCTCAACCTGCTGCACCTACTGAAAATATTTGCTATGAATTTCCTTCGGGTATGCTTGAGAAACTGCTGGCTAATCCTTTTACAGGAGATGGAACATCACATCCCGACTTGCATCTAATCTATGTAGATGAAGTTTGTGGTTTATTTAAGCTTGCAGGTTTGCCCGAGGATGAGGTCAAGAAGAAGGTCTTTCCCTCATCTTTGAGGGATAAGGCGTTGACATGGTATAGGCTATGTGATGATACTGGATCATGGAACTACAATCGGTTGAAATTGGAATTTCATCAAAAGTTTTATCCTATGCATCTAGTACATCGTGATCGGAATTATATTTATAATTTTTGGCCTCGTGATAGAGAAAGCATCGCTCAAGCTTGGGGGAGGCTTAAATCAATGTTATATTCATGCCCCAACCATGAGCTCTCGAGAGAAACTATCATTCAGAACTTCTATGCTCGGCTTTCTCATGATGATCGCACCATGTTTGACACTTCTTGTACCGGTTCTTTTATGAAGAGAGATATTGACTTCAAATAGAATTTATTGGAAAGAATTAAATGCAACACTGAAGATTGGGAGCTTGATGAAGGTAAGGAGTCAGGTATGAATTTCAAGTTTGATTGCGTTAAATCCTTTGTTGAAACAAATACTTTTTGTGATTTTAGCGCTATGTATGGACTTGACTCTGAGATAGTAGCTTCATTGTGTGAATCATTTGATGCTCATATTGATCTCCCCAAAGAGAAGTGGTTTAAATATCATCCTCCCTTAGAAGTAAATGTAGTTAAACCCAATCTAGTTGAAGAGAGTGTCATTGCCTATAATGATCCTATTGTTCCTAGTGCTTACATTGAGAAACCACCTTTCCCTGTTAGGATAAAGGATCATCCTAAAGCTTCACCTGTGATACGTAGAGGCTACATTAGAACACCTACACCCCCTGAGCAAATTAGAGTTGAACCTAGCATTGCTATTATCAAAGATCTCCTGTCCGACAATGTTGATGGCCATGATATTCACTTCTGTGAAGATGCTGCTAGAATTGCTAAACCACATGCTAGAGACAAACATAGGCCTGTTGTTGGCACACCTGTTGTTTCTGTTAAGATAGAAGATCATTGTTATCATGGTTTATGTGACGTGGGTGCTAGTGTTAGTGCAATACCTCAATCCTTATATGATGAAATCAAAGACGAGATTGCACCTGTCGAGATAGAACCCATTGATGTCACTATTCAGCTTACCAATAGAGGTACTATCTGCCCTGTGGGAATTGTTAGGGATGTTGAAGTCTTGTGTGGTAAAACAAAGTATCATGCTGATTTCCTCGTTCTTGCTACCACGCAAGATAGCTTTTGTCCCATCATATTTGGCAGACCCTTCCTCAATACCGCCAATACTCATATTGATTGTGAGAAGCAAACTGTCACTGTTGGCTTTGAAGGTGTGTCACATGAGTTCAATTTCTCCAACTTTAGTAGACAACCTCATGAAAAAGAGTTGCCTAGTAAGGATGAAATTATTGCCCTAGCTTCTATTGTCGTGCCTCCTACTGATCCCTTCGAGCAATACTTGCTTGAGCATGAAAATGATATGCATATGGATGAAAGGGATGAGATAGATAGAGTTGTCTTAGAACAATATCCTATCCTTAAGAATAATTTGCCTATTGAACTGCTTGGGGATCCACCCACACCAAAGGGTGATCATGTGTTAGTGCTAGCCTCTTAGAGCATGAAGAAAAGAAGTTACTAAAAACTCTGAGGAAGCAGTGTGCTGCTATTGGATATACTCTTGATGATCTTAAGGGCATTAGTCCCACTCTATGACAGCACAAGATTAAAACCGATCCTGATTCCAAACCAGTTGCTGATCATCAATGGAGATTAAATCCTAAGATGAAAGAGGTAGTAAGAAAATAAATAATAAAGCTCCTGGAAGCACGTATTATCTATCGTGTTTCTCATAGTGATTGGGTGAGTCCGGTGCATTGCGTCCCTAAGAAGAGAGGCATTACTGTTGTCCCTAATGATAAGGATGAATTGATCCCACAGAGGATTATTACTAGCTATAGGATGGTGATCGCTTTTAGGAAATTGAATAAAGCCACTAGGAAATATCATTACCCTTTGCCTTTTATCGACCAAATGCTAGAAAGACTGTCTAAACACACACACTTATATTTTCTAGACGGTTATTCTGGTTTCTCCCAAATACCAGTTGCATAATCTGATCAGGAGAAAACCACTTTCACCTGCCCTTTCGGTACCTTTGCTTACAGACGTATGCCTTTTGGCTTATGCAATGCACGTGCCACCTTTTAAAGATGTATGATGGCTATATTCTCTGACTTTTGTGAAAAGATTGTTGAGGTTTTCATGGATGACTTCTCCGTTTACGGGTCTTCTTTTGATGATTGCCTCGGCAACCTTGATCGAGTCTTGCAGAGATGTAAAGATACCAATCTTGTCTTGAATTGGGAGAAGTGCCACTTTATGGTTAATGAAGGCATCGTCTTAGGACATAAAATTTCTGAAAGAGGTATTGAAGTCGATAAGGCTAAGGTTGATGCAATCGAGAAAATGCCATGCCCCACAGATATCAAAGGTATAAGAAGTTTCCTCGGTCATGCTGGTTTCTATAGAAGGTTCATTAAAGACTTCTCCAAGATTTCTAGGCCTCTTACCAATCTCTTGCAAAAGGATATTCCTTTTGTTTTTGACGATGATTGTGAGTAAGCCTTCGAAATACTTAAGAAGGCCTTGATAACCGCGCCTATTGTTCAACCACCTGTTTGGAACTTACCTTTTGAAATCTTTTGTGATGCTAGTGATTATGTTGTTGGTGCTGTCCTAGGGAAAAGAGTCGATAAGAAGTTAAATGTTATTCACTATGCTAGTAAAACTCTAGACAGTGCCCAAAGAGACTATGCTACTACGGAAAAGGAATTTTTAGAAGTCGTGTTTGCATGTGAAAAGTTCAGATCTTACATAGTTGATTCCAAACTCACTATTCACACTGATCATGCTACTATTAAGTACCTCATGGAGAAGAAAGACGCTAAACCTAGACTTATCAGATGGATTCTCTTGCTACAAGAGTTTGATTTGCACGTTGTCGATAGGAAGGGTGCTGATAACCCAGTAGCAGATAACTTGTCTAGGTTGAAGAATGTTCTTGATGACCCACAACCTATTGATGATAGCTTTCCTGATGAGCAATTGAATGTCATCAATACTTCATGTAGTACATCGTGGTATCTGATTATGCAAACTATATCATTGCCAAATATATACCACCTAGTTTCACGTACTAGCAAAATAAGAAACTCTTCTTTGATTTAAGACATTACTTATGGGATGATCCTCACCTTTATAAAGAAGGAGTAGATGGTGTTATTAGACGTTGTGTACCTAAACATGAACAGGGACAAATCCTACAGAAGTGTCACTCTGAGGCCTACGGAGGACACCATGCGGGAGATAGAACTGCACACAAGGTATTGCAATCAGGTTTCTATTGGCCCACTCTCTTCAAGGATGCCCGTAAGTTTGTCTTGTCTTGTGACGAATGTCAAAGAATAGGTAATATCGGTAAACGTCAGGAAATGCATATGAATTATTCACTTGTCATTGAACCATTTGATGTTTGGGGCTTTGATTATATGGGACATTTTCCAAAATCCAACGGGTATACTCATATCCTAGTTGCTATTGATTACGTCACTAAGTGGGTAGAAGCTATCCCAAATAGTAGTGCTGATCACAACACCTCTATCAGGATGCTTAAGGAAGTTATTTTCCCTAGATTTGGAGTCCCTAGATATCTAATGACCGACGGTGATTCACATTTCATTCATGGTGCTTTCCGTAAAACGCTTGCTAAGTATGATGTCAACCATAGAATTGTGTCTCCCTATCACCCTCGGTCCAGTGGTCAAGTAGAGCTAAGCAATAGAGAGATTAAACTAACTCTGCAAAAGACTATCAATAGGTCTAGAAAGAATTGGTCTAAGAAGCTCGATGATGCACTGTGGGCTTATAGAACCGCCTATAAGAATCCCATGGGCATGTATCCGTACAAAATGGTGTACGGTAAAGCATGTCATTTACTTCTTGAGCTAGAGCATAAAGCTTATTGGGCAATCAAAGAGCCCAACTTTGATTTCAAACTTGCTGGTGAGAAGAGGTTATTTGATATTACCTCTCTTGATGAATGGAGAGCTCAGGCATATGAAAATGCCAAGTTGTTCAAAGAAAAGGTTAAGAGGTGGCATGATAAAAGGATACACAAACGTGAGTTCAATGTAGGTGATTATGTCTTGCTATATAATTCTTGTTTAAGATTTTTTGCAGGCAAGCTTCTCTCTAAATGGGAAGGTCCTTACATTGTTGAGGAAGTATATCGTTCCGGTGCTATCAAGATCAACAACACGGAAGGTAATTTTCCGAGAGTGGTAAATGGGCAGAGAATCAAGCATTATATCTCAGGTACTCCCATAAATGTTGAAAGCAATATTATCAATACCATAACTCCGTAGGAGTACCTAAGGGATATTTATCAGCCTGTTTCAGACTCCGAAAACGAAGAGGTATGTGATTCGGAAAGTAAACAGACTCCAAAACTTTTCCAGTAGGATTTTTCTTCCGTTTTGGAATTTTTGAAAAAATAGAAAAATTTAAAGCAGTCCAGAAAGCGCACGAGGAGGCGACAAGCCTGCTAGGCGCGGGCCACCCCCTGGCCGCACCTGGGGGGCTTGTGACCACCTCGTGTGCCTCCCGGACTCGTTTTCTTGCGGAGTACTCCTTCTGGTCGGAAAAAAATCATTATATATTCTCCCGTAAGGTCTGACCCTCGTATCACGTGAATTTCCTTTGTTTTCGCTTCGAGCCTGTTTTCTGCCGCATATTTAGAGCAAGGATGCCGACTCAGGAATCTGTCGGGGAGAACAATTTCCCTCAAGTCTATGAAGAAGTAGATGTTGATCTGAAAAGAGTGGAAGTCACGGAAGCCAAGGGCAAAACTAAGGAGAAGAATCAGGCGTGGGACGAAGTACAATCTGTGTTCAACAAGGAAGAAGTTGAAGAAGTGGATTTCCTCCAACTCTACCTCCACCTAGTGTCTCCATCCTTGATTGAACTTTTGAGGTTTTGTGAAACAACTCATGCTCTCAATATTTATCACACTCATGAAGTTGTTTTGCTAGAGAAACGTATCATAGATCTCCAAGGTAAAAATCAAAGATTGATGGCCCTCTTGGAACCAAAGGACAAAACGACTCCACCACCATCACCTCCAAAGGAAGACAACTGAGCATGGGTATGGGCAATCCCCTTGGCTTGTGCCAAGCTTGGGGGAGTTGCCCTGGTATCGTATCACCATCACATCTTTTGCCTTTACCTTTTCTTAGTTCGTTCCTTTTTGGTTTTATCTTTCTCTAGTAGATTAAGTCTTAGTGTTTTAGGCTTGAGTTTTGCTTTGTGTCACCCCTGATGTATTCGAGCTCGTGAGCCATAGAATAAAGAGTGTCTTAGTTAAGGGCCTTGTCCCATGCCATGATCAAGAAAATGAGAAAAGAACAAAAGCATGAAAGATCATGTAATGATCTTATGGGAAGTGATGGCTTCACATATAAAAAGAATGTTGATTGAAACTTGTTGAGGGTAGACAAACGTAGACCTTGGTCATTGTTGCAGTTAATATGAAGTGATAAAGAAGGAGAGGTTCACATATAAATATATCATCTTTGACACCATCTGTGATTGTGAACACTCACTAAACTATTACATGCTTAGAAGTAGATGCTGGACAAGGAAGAAAACATGATGAATTGTGTTTGCTTGTTTCCAAACAATGTTATATGACTAGAGATCCCTTGGCATGTGACGATTGCTTCCACCTCATATTAGCCAAAACTCCCGCACCAAGTAGAGATACTAGTTGTGCATCCATAAACCTTCAACCCAGTTTGCCATGAGAGTCCACCATACCTACCTATGGATTGAATAAGATCCCTCAAGTAAGTTGTCATCGGTGCAAGCAATAAAAATTGCTCCCTAATATGTATGATCTATTAGTGTGTGGAAAATAAGCTTTGTACGAAACTGTGATGAGGAAGACATAAAAGCGACGGACTGCATAATAAAGTTCTTTATTACAGGAGGCAATATAAAGTGAAGTTCCTCCACACTAAGCGGACACACATCCAAATATCAAAAGCGCATGACAACCTCTGCTTCCCTCTGCAAAGGGCCTATCTTGTACCTTTACTTTTTGCCCTTGAAAGAGTCATGGTGATCTACACCAATTCCTTATTTCGCCTTTATCTTGGCTAACGTCATATGCTAGGCAAAGATCTATATTCATATGTCAACTTGGAAGTAAGTACTCACGAATTATTATTGTTGACATTACCCTTGAGGTAAATAGTTGGGAGGCGAAACTATAAGCCCCTATCTTTGTTTGTGTCCAGCTGAAACTTTGATCTCATGAGTACCACATGAGTTGTAGCAATTGTAGAGAACGAAAAGATGATTGAGTATGTGGATTTGCTTTACAAGCTCTTATTTGACTCTTTCCAATGTTGTGATAAATTGCAATTGCTTCAATGACTAAAGGCTATCGGTTGCTAATTCTCGGTAAGGTTTTTGATCCATGCTTTACTTTGTGAAGGAATTGTCACTTTAGCATAAGAGTTGATATGATGGTACTGCTGTTCTGAATATGATCATGATGCCTGCATGTTCGTATCTTGTTTTGTCGACACCTCGCTCTCTAAATATGTGGGCATAGTTATTGATCTCGGCTTTCGCTTGAGGACAAGCGAGGTCTAAGCCTGGGGGAGTTGATACGTCCATTTTGCATCATGCTTTCATGTTGATATTTATCGTTTTATGGGCCGTTATTACACTTCACGGTACAATACTTATGCCTTTTCTCCATTATTTTGCAAGGTTTACATGAAGAGGGAGAGTGCCGGCAGCTGGAATTCTGGCCTGAAAAAGGAGCAAGTTTGAGATACCTATTTTGCACAACTCCAAAAGCCGTGAAAATCAACGAGGATTTTTTTTGGGATTTACAAAAAATACTGGGCCGAAGAAGTACCAGAGGGGTGCTAGCAGGCGGCCACAAGCCTACTAGGCGCGACCTCCCCCCTGGTCGCGCCTAGGGGTATTGTGGGCTCCCACTTGGCCCTCTGGCTCCCCCCTTTTGCTACAAGAAGGGTTTCGTTCCAGAAAAAATGAAGAGGAGGCTTTTTGGAGGATTCGTCGCCGCCACGAGGCGTAACTTGAGCAGAACCAATCTAGAGCTCCGGCAGGAAGATCCTGTCGGGGAAACTTCCCTCCCGGAGGGGGAAATCGTCGCCATCGTCATCACCAAAACTCCTCTCGTCAGAGCGGACTCGTCACCATCAACATCTTCATCAGCACCATGTCATCTCCAAACCCTAGTTCATCTCTTGTAACCAATCTCCGTCTCGCGACTCCGATTGGTACTTGTAAGGTTGCTAGTAGTGTTAATTAGTTTTTGTAGTTGATGCTAGTTGGATTACTTGGTGGAAGATTATATGTTTAGATCTTTGATGCTACTCATTACCTCTCTGGTCATGAATATGATTATGCTTTTTGAGTAGTTACTTTTGTTCCTGAGGACATGGGATAAGTCTTGCTATAAGTAGTCATGTGAATTTGGTATTCGTTCGGTAATTTGATGTGTTGTATGTTGTTTTTCCTCTAGTGGTGTTATGTGAACGTCAACTACATAACACTTCACCATTATTTGGGCCTAGAGGAAGGCATTGGGAAGTAGTAAGTAGATGATGGATTGCTAGAGTGACAGAAGCTTAAACCCTAGTTTATGTGTTGCTTCATAAGGGGCTGATTTGGATCCACTGGTATAATGCTATGGTTAGACTTTGTCTTAATTCTTCTTTCGTAGTTGCGGATGCTTGCGAGAGGGGTTAATCGTAAGTGGGATGCTTGTCCAAGTAAGGGCAATACCCAAGCGTCGGTCCACCCACATATCAAACTATCATAGTAACAAACGCGAATCATATGAACATGATGAAAACTAGCTTGACAGAAATTCCCATGTGTCCTCGGGAGCGCTTTACCTCCTATAAGACATTGTTCAGGCTTGTACCTTGCTACAAAAGGGATTGGGCCAGTTTTCTGCACCGTTATTACTTTTGTTACTTGTTGCTTGTTATGAATCATCTCACCACACAACTACTTGTTACTGATGATTTCAGTGCTTGCAGATATTACCTTGCTGAAAACGACTTGTCAGATCCTTCTGCTCCTCGTTGGGTTCGACACTCTTACTTGTCGAAAGGACTACGATAGATCCCCTATACTTGTAGGTCATCACCCACCGTGGGGCCGATCGCAGCATCGGCTGGCTTTATGCGCTGGGCGGGGCCCCACGCCTACACCACCGGATGCATCGCGTCCGGATCGATCTGCATGCCCGTGGAGCCCGCCTTCGATGAGGCAACGCCGATGATGATCGACGTCCCGGTCCGCCATGCGGATTCGGACAAAGAGTCCGATGACGAGGTGCCTCCTAGCGTCGTCGTCGCTGCTATGGAGAACCTCAGCGTTCTCTTTACACTACTGAAATTCAGAAATTTTCCGGCTGCTATGGCAGACGGCAAAGGGGGGAACCACGGACGGCAAAGGCTTTGCCGTCGGTGAGCAGACGACAAAGTAGACGGTAAAAAAATCCGGTGAAGAGGTTCTTTGCCGTCTGCTTTTCAAAACGGACGGCAAAGAATCTTTGCCATGAGGGGGCAGACGGAAAATTAAATGAGACGACACAGACTGCAACGGCCCCGTTAAGTGTTAACGGCAGGCCTCCTCTCTTTGCCGTCTGCCATAACCCCTTTGCCATGTGGGGGAAGACGGCAAAGAGGGGAGAGAGGGGGGGCTGATTCCCCCCTTTGCCATGTGGTGGCAAACGGCAAAGGGGGGAACAAGCCCCCTCTCTCTCCCCTCTTTGCCGTCTGCCATCCCCCTTTGCCATGTGGGGGCAGACGGCAAAGGGTGGCACCAGCCCCTTTTTAATTTATTTTTTATTATATCCAGCATTTTTAACAATAATCAGGATATATATATATGACATAAATAAATTTCTTTCCGTACTCATAACCATATTAAAATAACTCTCATCCATAGTGCATACATATTATGCAAGTTGCATCCGTACCAAACCATATATTACACGAGTTTCATCCAAATGCATACAAAGTTTCATATACATACATACACTACAAGTTTCAATACAAGCCATGGTACAAGAAATCATCTTCAAGCATTCCATCAATATAATCCAAGCTTCCCGTGAAGTGAATCTAATCTGCAAAATGACAAATAAGAAAGTTAGAAGAATAATATTAGATGAAGAAGTGTATATAGGTTATTTCAGAGAGAAATTAGCTAAGTATAGGCCATTTAGGAGCTAACTAAGCTAATTATGTCATTTAGGTGGAACCCTAGCTAACTATAGGTCGTTTCAGAGCTAACTTGGGTAAAATAGGTCATTCCGGAGCAAACTATGCTTATTAAGCCATTTTTGATCTAGCTAGGCTAATTATAGGCCATTTAATACCTAAGTTAGGGGGAATAGGTCATCTTGCAGCTACGTAAGCCTTATTATGTCATTTAGGAGAGAGCTTAGCTAACTATAGGTCATTTTTTATTAAATGGGTCATTTTGGAGCTAACTAAGCTAATTATGTCATTTCGTAGGATAATTAGCCAATTTAGCCTTTCTTGGATGAGTCTAAGCTACGTAGAAGAAGAGAAAGATAAGAATAAGTAAAAGAAGGAGGAGGAGGAGGAGGAGTAGAAGGAGAAGGAAGAGGAGAAGAAGAAGAAAAGAAGAAGGAGAAGGAGAAGGAGGAAGAAGAAGGAGAAGGAGGAGCTCCTTCTCCTTCTTCTCCTTCTTCTTATCCTCCTCCTTCTCCTTCTTCTTCTCTTCTTCTTCTTCTTCCTTCCTTTCATTTTTCCTCTTTCTTCTCCTCTTGTCCCCTTCTTCGGGCTAAATTGGCTAAGAATGCCTTTTTGGAGCTAATTATGTCATTTCAAGGATAATTAGCTAAGTATAGGTCATGTTCTATTAAATAGACCATTTAGGAGCTAACTAAGCTAATTATGTCATTTGGGTGGAACCCTAGCTAACTATAGGTCGTTTAGGAGCTAACTTGGGTAAAATAGGTCATTCCGGAGCAAACTATGCCTATTAAGCCATTTTGGATCTAGCTAGGCTAATTATAGGCCATTTAATACCTAAGTTAGGGGGAATAGGTCATCTTGCAGCTACGTAAGCCTTATTATATCATTTAGGAGAGGACTTAGCTAACTATAGGTCATTTTTTATTAAATAGGTCATTTTGGAGCTAACTAAGCTAATTATGTCATTTAGTAGGATAATTAGCCAATTTAGCCTTTCTTGGATGAGTCTAAGCTACGTAGAAGAAGAGAAAGAGAAGAAGAAGTAAAAGAAGGAGGAGGAGGAGAAGGAGAAGGAAGAGGAGAAGAAGAAGAAAAGAAGAAGGAGAAGGAGAAGGAGGAAGAAGGAGGAAGAAGAAGGAGAAGCAGGAGCTCCTTCTCCTTCTTCTTCGCCTTCTTCTCCTTCTTCTTATCCTCCTCCTTCTCCTTCTTCTTCTTCTTCTCTTCTTCTTCTTCCTTCCTTTCATTTTTCCTCTTTCTTCTCCTCCTGACCCCTTCTTCGGGCTAAATTGGCTAAGAATGCCTTTTTGGAGCTAATTATGTCATTTGGAGGATAATTAGCTAAGTATAGGTCATGTTTTATTAAATATACCATTTAGGAGCTAACTAAGCTAATTATGTCATTTAGGTGGAACCCTAGGTAACTATACGTCATTTCAGAGCTGACTTGGGTAAAGTAGGTCATTCCGGAGCAAACTATGCTTATTAAGCCATTTTGGATCTAGCTAGGCTAATTATAGGCCATTTAATACCTAAGTTAGGGGGAATAGGTCATCTTGCAGCTACGTAAGCCTTATTATGTCAATTAGGATATAACTTAGCTAATTATAGGTCAATTTTTATTAAATAGGTCATTTTGGAGCTAACTAAGCTAATTATGTCATTTCGTAGGATAATTAGCCAATTTAGCCTTTCTTGGATGAGTCTAAGCTACGTAGAAGAAGAGAAAGAGAAGAAGAAGTAAAATAAGGAGGAGGAGGAGGAGGCGGAGGAGAAGGAAGAGGAAGAGGAGAAGAAGAAGAAAAGAAGAAGGAGGAGAAGGAGAAGGAGGAAGAAGGAGGAAGAAGAAGGAGAAGGAGCTCCTCCTTCTCCTTCTTCTTCATCCTTCTTCCTCCTTCTTCTTATCCTCCTCCTTCTCCTTCTCCTTCTTCTTTTCTTCTTCTTCTTCTTCCTTCCTTTCATTTTTCCTCTTTCTTCTCCTCTTGTCCCCTGCTTCGGGCTAAATTGGCTAAGAATGCCTTTTTGGAGCTAATTATGTCATTTCGAGGATAATTAGCTAAGTATAGGTCATGTTTTATTAAATAGACCATTTAGGAGCTAACTATGCTAATTATGTCATTTAGGTGGAACCCTAGCTAACTATAGGTCGTTTCGGCGCTAACTTGGGTAAAATAGGTCATTCCGGAGCAAACTATGCTTATTAAGCCATTTTGGATCTAGCTAGGCTAATTATAGGCCATTTAATACCTAAATTAGGGGTAATAGGTCATCTTGCAGCTACTAAGCCTTATTATGTCATTTAGGGGAGAACTTAGCTAACTATAGGTCATTTTGGAGCTAACTAAGCTAATTATGTCATTTCATAGGATAATTAGCCAATTTAGCCTTTCTTGGATGAGTCTAAGCTACGTAGAAGAACAGCAAGAGAAGAAGAAGTAAAATAAGGAGGAGGAGGAGGAGGAGAAGGAAGAGGAGAAGAAGAAGAAAATAAGAAGGAGAAGGAGAAGCAGGAAGAAGGAGGAAGAAGAAGGAGAAGGAGGAACTCCTTTTCTTTCTTCTCCTCCTTCTTCTCCTTCTTCTTATCCTCCTCCTTCTCTTCTTCTTCTTCTTCCTTCCTTTCATTTTTCCTCTTTCTTCTCCTCTTGTCCCCTTCTTCGGGCTAAATTAGCTAAGAATGCCTTTTTGGAGCTAATTATGTCATTTCGAGGATAATTAGCTAAGTATAGGTCATTTTTTATTAAATAGACCATTTAGGAGCTAACTAAGCTAATTATGTCATTTAGGTGGAACCCTAGCTAACTATAGGTCGTTTCGGAGCTAACTTGGGTAAAATAGGTCATTCCGGAGCAAACTATGCTTATTAAGCCATTTTGGATCTAGCTAGGCTAATTATAGGCCATTTAATACCTAAGTTAGGGGGAATAGGTCATCTTGCAGCTACGTCAGCCTTATTATGTCATTTAGGAGAGAACTTAGCTAACTATAGGTCATTTTTTATTAAATAGGTCATTTTGGAGCTAACTAAGCTAATTATGTCATTTTGGAGCTAACTAACCATCTGAATTGTGTACCAGCATCTTGTTCCCATCCGCATCTAGTTTGGTTCTTTTGCCCAATTTGTGCCATGTCATCTGTCTGGCCGTCTCTTCGACCATGAAAACACGTTGAAGTCTTGGTATGATTGGCAGATTCTGAAGAACACTAATGGGGATTTTGGTCTGATTCTTCTCACCCATGCCTTTGTCTACCACAATATACGTGGAAGAATTGCAAATGGGGCAATAGTTCAAGGCCGCATACTCAAGCCTAAATAAGGCACATCCATTCTCAGAGGCATGTATCTTCTCATAGGGCATCTTAAGTACATGGAGGATTTTCTCTGACTGGTACAGGTTTGCAGGCAGTACATGGCCTTTGGGTAGAAAGCGTCCAAATATCGTCATCATCGCGTCGTAGCATTCTTTGCCTAGGTTGAATTGAGCCTTCAGAGCCATTACTTGCGCGATGGCATCCAGCTGACAAAGCTCAGTCTGCTCGTGGAGAGGACGTTTCGAAGACTCCAACATTTCATAGAAGGCCTTTGCAGATTCCTCCATCTCATCGTCCGAATCCCGAGCATCATCAAAGTCTTGCACCATGTCTTCAATCCCGGTACCATGCTCGTCGATGCGACGATGAATCACCTCAGCTCTGGCACGTTGGTCAGACTCACCATGAAAAGTCCACACCGTATAATTAGGCGTAAAACCCCACTTCTGCAGGTGTTTACCCATTTCAAACTATGTCTGCTTTTTCCAGTTGCCGCAGTTGGGACACGTGCACCATGTTTTTTGCTGGCCATTTGCAAATGCGGCTCTCTCAAACCCCCTGGTTTTTGTTAACCATTCATGGGTCATGTCTTTCTGACTAGGGTGACCAATGTAGATCCAAGCATGATCACTCATGTTGCCTAGCTACCTATGGGGGCACAAGAAATAAATATATAATTCATCATCTATATACATACGCTAATCAAGTTTGTCAGTTTTATTACGTCCATACAACCTACACACTAATAGGTAAAGATAGGTCCTAATCCCACCCGAGTATGTGTAGCTTGGGTTCGTTTTCCCATGCTCTGCTCCAGATGCGATGCAGAATTTCGGCAGCACCTCCTCGCTGTTCTCCTGATACACGTCTCGGCAATAAGCAGAGAGGATGTGTACCCGGAGAACAACAGGGGAGGCACTAACGAAATTCCGCATCGGATTCGGAGCACAGCATACGGGAAAACAAATCCAATCTACACATACTCGGGCTGTCCATGGATAATGTTGGACAATTCAAAAGGATGGCGGTTATAAATATGCAAAGAAATGCATATCTATAGATGTCGCCCTTTCGAACGGGAGACGCATACTGGTCACGCATACTCATGATTGAAGAAACCTATAGCTAGCAAGTTTCATCGGCACGAAGACCAGGACAGAGCAAATTAAGGGGGTAGGAGGAGAAGTCATTTGTGCTCACCAACAAACGCAAGGACGGAGCTCGTCCAACTCACGTGGAGGTCGTCGAACAACTGCACATTGAAATTCACACGATCAACACAAATATGATGTCTTTATAATTAACATAATCGGAAAATATGTGACCTAACTCATAATTTACAAAACTATGACCCCGTGGGCCTCTAGAAGGCCGAAAAGCACCTTCTCGTTCAACAGAAGGCAGAAGAGGTGTCGGGGGTCGGGGATTAGTGGCGTCGGGAGTCAGTGCCGTCGAGGGTCGGTGGTGTCGGGTGTTGGTGGTCGGGAGTCGGCTTAAATGCATCGATGGTCGGGGGTCAGTGTCGTCGGGGGTTGAGGGTCACTAGCGTCGGGGGTTGGGGTCTTTTCGATCAACAAGAGGCCAAAGAGGTGTCGGGGGCCCGGGGTTGGGGGTTAATGGCGTCAGGGGTCAGGGGTAGGGGTCGAGGGTCGGGGGTCGAGGGTCAGTGGCGTCGCGGGTCAGGGGTCGGGGTCAGTGGTGTCGGGCGTCGGGGGTCGGGAGTCGGGGGTCGGGGGTCGGGGGTCAGTGGTGTCGGGCGTCGGGAGTTGGGGGTCGGGGGTTAGTGGTGTCGGGCGTCGGGGGTCGGGGGTCGAGGGTCGGGGGTTGGTGGCGTCGGGCATCGAGTGTTGGTGGCGTCGGGCGTCGGGGGTCGGGAGTCGGGTGTCGGGGGTCAGTGGTGTCAGGTGTCGGGAGTCGGGTGTCAGTGGCGTCGGGGGTCGGGGGTCGAGGGTCGGGGGTTGGTGGCGTCGGGCCTGGGGGGTTGGTGGCGTCGGGCGTCGGGGGTCGGGGTCCTTTTCTTTCTTCTTCTCCTCTCTCCTCTTTTTCTTCTTCTTCTTCTTCTTCTTCTGCTTCTTCTTTTTCCTCCTCCTCCTCCTCTTCTTCTTCTTCTTCTTCTTCTTCTTCTTTTCTCTCCTCTTATTCTTGTTTTTTCTTCTTCTTCTTCTTCTTCTTCTTCTTCTTCTTCTTCTTCTTTCTCCTCCTCCTCCTCCTCTTCTAACAGTAACCTAATTAACACTAAACTAATAGTAACCTAATTAACCTAAACTAACAATAACCTAATTAACATTAAACTAATAGTAACCTAATTAACCTAAACTAACATTAACCTAATTAACACTTAGAATAACCTAAACTAAGAGATGCACTGAAATGAAAAAAAGAAAAAAAAAAGAAAATGAACTCACCACGGAAGTTGCCGCGGGAGGGGTGTGGCCGCGGGGAGGGGGTGGCCGCAAGGAGGGGTTGCCGAGAGGGGTGTGGCCGCGGGGAGGGGGTGGCCGCAGGGAGGGGTCACCGTGGGGAGGGGTGTGGCCGCGGGGAGGGGGTGGCCGCGGGGAGGGGCCGGGGTGGCCGCGGGGAGGGGGTCGCCGGTGTGAGCGAGGCGGGGCGGCGGGAGGGGCGAGTGACAGTGAGCGCGAGGGGGAGAGAGAGACAGTACTGTGGGGGGGGGAGAGAGACAGTGAGCGCGAGGGGGAGAAGACGGCCGTTACACGGTCGGCCCCTTTGCCGTCCGCCCCCAACAGCAAAGGGCCCCACGGCAGACGGCAAAGGCCAACCCATGGCAAAGTTAGCCTTCCGTCGGACACGGCACGCATGGGACCCACTCGTGCTCTTTGCCGTCTGCCCTTGGTCCCTTTGCCGTCCGCTGACACAAGGGCAAAGTCCCGACACATGGCAAATAGTACTTTTGCCATCATTCAGCCCTTTGCCGTCTGCCTTGTGTCAACTGACGGCAAAGAGGTTCTTTGCCATCAGCCAGCAGACGACAATGACACGGCTGACGACAAAGAACTGGATTCCAGTAGTGTTAGTGACCTATGTCTCAATGACGGTCCTCGCTACTTCAGCGAGGACTTCGATGTTGAGGCGCCGTGCGCCAGCTTCAGTAGGCTCTCTATCGCTGAGACGCCTACACATGACGTATACCCCAACAACGTACTCGTCTTCGACGGCCCTCCGCCGTCGGCGGGGTTCTTCACACCCTACCATGTCGCCACCGTCTCCAACGTCATGGAGGTGATGGTCATCGGCACCGACACCAGCACGGCTCAGGGCAAAGCGTTAGCAGACGCTGCTGGCCCTGCTGCTGCTACCGCTGATGCTCTTCCGTCTGCGCTAACCGGCCTGAAGACGCCCATCACGTCCTCCACAAACCCTAACGACGCACGAGCCGCGCTAGAGGAGGCTCGCAGGCAGATCTTAGAGGAGGGCATCGTAGTCGCCTCGGCAAAGCGCCAGATGGAGGCCATGCAGCGCGAGTATAACTCGGCATACGGCCTCACTCTGGTTTCCGAGGCCCCTAGCCGGCTTGGGTCGGTCCGCAGCCGCGGCCGGTTCATTGCCGAGATTCTAGGCGGCAAGTAGCCCGCCTACGAGACCCCTGTAGCCAACTTGTGGGCGGCACAGGTGGTCATGGAAGAAATGACGAGCTTGGAGGGCGAGGAGCGCGCCTTCCACGAGAAGTGGGTCAAGGATCTCCTTGACGCCGCTAACGAGCAGCAGAAACGGCTTGACCCCGGTCAAGCCCAGTCAGAGTCCCCGGGACCCAACCCGGGAGCGTGCCGCAACCCTAGTGGTCATCACCATGCGGAGGGATCTTCCTCGCATCGCACCTCCGGTCGGAGGGGCGAGGGAAGTCAAGACAGGCGCTCCCAGCGCTAGAGCGAGCACACTTCGAGCAGGCGTCGCGGAGGCGACGAGAGCGACTCGGTGTATGAGGTTCCTCGTCCGGGGAGGACCCATGCCACCGGTTCGCAAGGTGCCCTTCCGATCGCAACTCGGATCGGCGCTCGTGTTCCCCAGGGCGACCAGGACGCCCGCAGGCATCTCAACGCCCTAGCCCACTCAGCCCTTATGGAGGAGGACGACCCCATAGGTCCGGCCTGCTTCGGCCCCCGGTTCCGTGGGGAGCCGTTTCCCCGAGGCTTCACCTTGCCTCGGGACACTCCCAAGTACAACGGCACCGCCAATCCAGAGGACTGGCTGATCGACTACACCACCGCCATTGGCATAGCGAGGGGCAACAAGCGCGTAGCAGTCCGCTACATGCCACTCATGTTGGCCGGCTCGGCTCGGACTTGGCTCAACAACCTTCCAGCCGACAACGTCAACTCATGGGTGGACTTCGAGGAGGCGTTCGTCCGCAACTTTACGGGCACCTACAAGCGCCCTAGCCGGCCTCGCGAGCTGGACATGTGCGTCTAGAGGCCCGACGAACCCCTTCGCGACTACGTCACTCGCTGGACAGAGCTTCGCAACTCTTGCGAGGGGGTGCATGAGGTACAGGCCTGCTGCCTCTTGAGCTTGCATTGGTTTTTCCCTTTAAGAGGAAAGGGTTATGCAGCACAGGAGCAGTAAGTATTTCCCTCAGTTTGAGAACCAAGGTATCAATCCAGTAGGAGCATCGCGCCAAGTCCAGAGTACTTGCGCAAACACAAAAGAGCATGCACCAACACTATAAAGGGGTTGTCAATCCCTTCAAGATTGATTGAAAAGTGAGATCTGAAGGCGGAAAGTGCAACGAAATAAAAGTGTAAGGCTGAAAATATGGTGTGAAGTAGACCCGGGGGCCATAGTGTTCGCTAGAGGCTTCTCTCAAAATAGCAAATGATACGCTTGTTGAACAAATTACTCTCGAGCAATTGATAGAACCGCGCACAGTCATGTGATATCTAAGGCAATGATCGTACATATAGGCATCACGTCTGAGACAAGTAGACCGATACTTTCTGCATCTACTACTATTACTCAACACATCGACCGCTATCCAGCATGCATCTAGTGTATTGAGTTGATGACGAACAGAGTAACGCCTTAAGCAATATGACATGATGTAGAGGGATAAACTCAAACCAATGATGAAAACCCCATCTTTTGACCCTTGATGGCAACAACATGATGAGTGCCTTGCTGCCCCTTCTGTCACTGGGAGAGATCATCGCATGGTATGAAGCCAAAACCAAGCACTTCTCCCATTGCAAGAATCATAGATCAAGTTGGCCAAACAAAACCCACAACTCGAAGAGAATTACAAGGATATAAAATCATGCATATAAGAGAGCAGAAGAAACTCAAATAAGATTCATAGATAATTTGATCATAAATCCACAATTCATCAGATCTTGACAAACACACCGCAAAGAAGATTACATCAGATAGATCTCCATGAAGATCATGGAGAACTTTGTATTGAAGATCCAAGAGAGAGAAGAAGGCATCTAGCTACTAGCTATGGACCCGAAGGTCTATGGTGAACTACTCACGCATCATCGGAGAGGTCATGGTGTTGATGAAGAAGCCCTCTGTATCGAAATCCCCCTCCGGCAGGGCACTAGAACGTGCCCCAGATGGGATCTTGCGAAGCCAGAAGCTTGAGGCATCGGAAAAGTATTTTCGTGGATCTCTCTCGCAGTTTTGGAATTTCTCTGAATTAATAGGCGGAAGAGGTAGGGTAGACGAGCCACAGGGGGGGCCACAAGCCTGCTAGGCGCATGCCCCCTGGCCGCGCCTAGAGGGCTTGTGGGGTCCCCTGGTGGCCCCTGCCTTGGTTCTCAAGTCTCGTGCATATCTTCTGTTCCGGAAAAAATCTTTTAGGAAGTTTTATTCTGTTTGGACACCGTTTAAAATCCTCCTCTGAAAAGGGTCAAAAACACGGAAAAAACAGGAACTGGCACTTGGCACTGAGTTAATAAGTTAGTCCCAAAAACGATATAAAAGGCATACAAAACATCCAAAGTTTGACAAGATAATAGCATGGAACCATCAAAAATCATAGATACGTTGGAGACGTATCAAGCATCCCCAAGCTTAACTCCTGCTCGTCCTCGAGTAGGGAAGTGATACAGACTGAATTTTTGATGTGGAATGCTACCTAGCATACTTTTCCTTTGTAAATTCTTTCATGTGACATGAATGTTCAGATCCGTAAGATTTGAAACAATAGTTTGCTATTGACATGAAAACAATAATACATCATGAAAACTAGCAAGGTAATCATGAACTTTCGAAATAACAAGGCCAAAGAATGTTATCCCGACAAAATCATATAGTCTGGCTATGCTCCATCATCCTCACACAACTAATTTAAATCATGCACAACCCAGGTATTGGCCAAGTAATTGTTTTCGCACTCTTACTTCCTCAAACCTTTTACAACTATCACACAATACATGAGTGTGAGCCATGGATATAGCACTATAGGTGGAATAGAGTGTGGTGGTTGTGAGACAAAAAGGAGGAGATGGTCACATTGACTTGGTGTATCAAAGGGCTATGGAGATGCCCATTAATAGATATCAATGTGAATGAGTAGGGATTGCCATACAAAGGATGCACTAGAGCTATAAGTATGTGAAAGCTCAAAAGGAGTACTAGTGGGTGTGCATCCAACTTGCTTGCTCACGAAGACCTATGGCAATTTTGAGGAAGCCCATCATTGGAATATACAAGCCAAGTTATAAAAATAAAGATTCCCACTAGTATATGGTGGTGACAAAACGAGAGGCTCTCAATCATGAAGAACATGGTGCTATTATGAAGCACAAGTGTGGAAAAGATATAGTAGCATTGTCCCTTTTCTCTTTTTCTCTCTTTTTTTGTTTGGGCTCTTTGGCCTCTTTTTTTCTCTTTTTTTATTGTGGGCAACTCTGGCCTCTTTTTTTTATTTCCTCACATGGGACAATGCTCTAATAATGATGATCATCACACTTTTATTTACTCACAGCTCACAGCTTAAAACGATGATGACTCTATAGGAAATGTCTTCGGCAGTGTACCGGGATGTGCAACGATCTAGCTTGGCGTATGACGTTGAAAGATCTCGCTAGCTATCTTATAATCATGCAATGGCAATATGAGAGTGACGGCTCAAGTCATGAGATGGAATGGTGGGAGTTGCATGGCAATATATCTTGGAATGGCTATGAAAATGCCATAGTAGGTAGGTATGGTGGCTGTTTTGAGGAAGGCATATGGTGGGTTTGTGCACCGGCGAAAATTGCACGGTACTAGAGAGGCTAGCAATGGTGGAAGGTGAAAGTGCATCTATACCATGGACTCACATTAGTCATGAAGAACTCACATACTTGTTGCGAAAGTTTTTATTAGTAATCGAAACAAAGTGCTAAACACATACTCCTAGGGGAAGGGTTGGTGTGTTAACCATCGCGCGATCCCGACCACAACACAAAGGATGACAATCAATAGATCAATTATGCTCCAACTTCCTAACATAGCGGTTCACCATACGTGCATGTTACGGGAATCACTAACTTCAACACAAGTATTTCTAGATTCACAACACCCTACTAACATAACTCTTAATATTACCAAATCCACGTCTCAAAACTAATTGAGAGGAATCAAACTTCTGTTTCTACTCAATGCTCATGAAGATGGAAGTTTGTGTATCCTCTTTGGGTACCTATCACCTTTGGGACTATTTTCATAGCAAAAACCAACTACCAAGTCACGCACCGCCGTGCTCTAAAAGATCTAAGTGAAGCACATAGAGCAAAATTATCTAGCTCAAAAGATATAAGTGAAGCACGATGAGCATTCTAGCAAATTCACGATGAGAGCATGTCTCTCTCAAAAGGTGTGCAGAAAGGATGATTGTGACACAACAAAAAGAAAAGACTCTTGCGATACAAGACGCTCCAAGCAAAACACATATCATGTGGTGAATAAAAATATAGCTCCAAGTAATGTTACCGATGGATTGAAGACGAAAGAGGGGGTGCGTTCCCGGGGCACCCCCCAAGCTTAGGCTTTTCGGTGTCCTTGAATTTGGCTTGGGATGCCCAAGGCATCCCCAAGCTTGAGCTCTTTCCACTCTTTATCCCTTTGTCCATTAGAACATCACCCAAAACTTGAAAACTTCACAACACAAAACTTGAACAGAAACTCATGATAACATTAGCATAAGAAAACAAACTACCACCTCTTTAGGTACTGTAGCAATATTGATTTCTATTTATATTGTTGTTATATTACTGTATTCTCACTTTTCTATGGCTAGTACCCCTCGATACTATCCATAGTTTCATCAAAACAAGCAACCAACTCAACAAAAACAGAATCTGTCAAAAACAGATCAGTCTGTAGCAATCTTTATACTTCGTATACTTCTGTTACCTCAAAAATTGTGAAAAATTACGACTGCCTGGGAAAAAGGCATATCAACAATCAGCAAAAATAATAAACTCAAAAGCTCTTTCTGAATAAAAATGAAAAATAATCTTGTGAGCGAAAAGTTTCTATCTTTTTCCAGCAGGATCAAACAACCATCACCAAGACTAGTCATAAAGGTTTTGCTTGGCTCAAACACAAAAACAAACACAAAATACACAATAATTAATAACATATTATGATGGTGTGGATGCAACAAAACAGAAATAAAAAATAAATTCATTGGGTTGCCTCCCAACAAGCACTATTGTTTAACGCCCTTAGCTAGGCATAAGGCGATAGAATCACGTATCGTCGTCTTTGGTGCTCAAACCATAAGTAGCCCTCATCATGGATTCATAAGGCAATCTTATTTTATTTCTAGTAAAATGCTCTATGACCTTCTTTAAAGGAAAATGAAATCTAATATTCCCTTCATACCGATGATAGCATCGATAGTCCTTAGGAAAGGTCTACCAATAATGATAGGGCATGTAGGATTGCAATCAATGTCAAGCACAATGAAATCCACGGGTGCATAGTTCCTATTTGCAATAATAAGAACATCATTGATCCTTCCCATGGGTTTCTTGACAGTATAATCTATAAGATGCAAATTAAGAGAACACTCCTCAATCTCATTAAAACCTAGAACATCACATAAAGACTTTGGAATCGCGGAAACACTAGAACCCAAATCACACAAAGCATTGCATTCATAGTTTTTGATTTTGATTTTGATAGTAGGTTCCCACTCATCATGAAGCTTTCTAGGGATAGAAACTTCCAACTCAAGTTTCTCTTCAAGAGATTTTATCATAGCATAGACGATATGCTCGGTAAAGGCCTTGTTTTGGCTATAAGTGTGTGGAGAGTTTAGCATGGATTGCATCAAGGAAATGCATTCAATCAAGGAGCAACTATCATAATTGAATTCCTTGAAATCCAAAGTAGTAGTTTCATTACTACTCAAGGTTTTAATATCTTCTACTCCACTTTCAATGCTTTTATCATCAAGATAGATGGACTCCAAATCATTGGGGCGTTTTTCAACCAAAGTGGATTCATATCCAGCCCCGTCATCATTAGGTTTGACACAAGAAAACAAAGATTCAATGGGAGTCACACTAAGCACTTTAAGATCTTCGTGATACTCATCACAAATTTCAGGTTTAGCAGCCATTTTATTGACTAAAGTAGCGGGTTTATCAAAAATCTGGCCTACCAATTTTTCAAGACGAGCAAACTGAGAATTTAGCGCAAGGAATTCTTTGGGCATATCATGAACTTCTTTATTCATAAAAGCCAAAAAAGAATTTTGCTCCTTCAGTTCCCTACGAAAGTAACTGTAGTAATCAAACTGTGTAGACATGAAGCCTTTAACACTAGTTTCAATCTCTTCCAACCTCGCATAGTAAGCATCAAAATCCCTTGGTTGGGCCATACAGGTCTTAGTAGGCAGACAAGCAGACAAAAAGCAAGCGAGAAAAAAGAGCGAACGAATAAGGAAAACGAAAAAAGGCAAATATTTTTGTAAATTTTTCTTTTTCAGAAGTGGGGGAGAGGAAAATGAGAGACAAAAAAGTAAATGCAAGAGATGAGTTTGCGACACTTACTTGGATGACTTCTTGACTTGATCCTCCCCAGCAACGACCCCAGAAATCCTTCTGCTACGGCACCAGAAATCCCCGGCAACGGCGCCAGAAACTTCTGCTGCCTCTTGAGCTTGCGTTGGTTTTTCCCTTGAAGAGGAAAGGGTGACGCAGCACATGAGCAGTAAGTATTTCCCTTAGTTTGAGAACCAAGGTATCAATCGAGTAGGAGAATCGCGCCAAGTCCAGAGTACCTGCGCAAACACAAAAGAGCTTGCACCCAATGCTATAAAGGGGTTGTCAATCCCTTCAAGATTGATTGCAATGTGAGATCTGAAGGCGGAAAGTGCAACGAAGTAAAAGTGTAAGGCTAAAAATATGGTATGAAGTAGACCCGGGGGCCATAGTGTTCACTAGAAGCTTCTCTCAAAATAGCAAATAATACGCTGGGTGAACAAATTACTATCGAGCAATTGATAGAACCGTGCAAAGTCATGATGATATCTAAGGCAATGATCGTACATATAGTCATCACGTCTCTGACAAGTAGACCGATACTTTCTGCATCTACTACTATTACTCCACACATCGACCACTATCCAGCATGCATCTAGTGTATTGAGTTCATGACGAACAGAGTTACACCTTAAGCAAGATGAAATTATGTAGAGGGATAAACTCAAACCAATGATGAAAACCCCATCTTTTTACCCTTGATGGCAACAACACGATGCGTGCCTCGCTGCCCCTTCTGTCACTGGGAGAGGTCACCGCACGGTATGAACCCAAAACCAAGCAGTTCTTCCATTGCAAGAGTCATAGATCAAGTTGGCCAAACAAACCCACAACTCGAAGAGAATTACAAGGATATGAAATCATGCATATAAGAGATCAGAAGAAACTCAAATAAGATTCATAGATAATCTCATCATAAATCCACAATTCATCGGATATCGACAAACACACCGCAAAGAAGATTACATCAGATAGATCTCCATGAAGATCATGGAGAACTTTGTATTGAAGATCCAAGAGAGAGGAGAAGCCATCTAGATACTAGCTATGGACCCGAAGGTCTATGGTGAACTACTCACGCATCATCGGAGAGGTCATGGTGTTGATGAGGAAGCCCTACGTATCAGAATCCCCCCTCCGGCACGGCACCACAACGTGCCCGAGATGGGATCTTGCGTAGACAGAAGCTTGCAGCGGCGGAAAAATACTTTCGTGGATTTCTCTGAATTTATAGGCGGAAGTGGTAGGGCAGATGAGCCACAGGGGGCCCACAAGCTTCCTAGGCGCGGCCCCCTGGCCGCGCCTAGGGGGCTTGAGGGGTCCCCTGGTGGCCCGTGCCTTGCTTCTCAAGTCTCATGCGTATCTTCTATTCTGGAAAAAATCTTTTCGGAAGTTTTATTCCGTTTGGACACTAATACGTCTTAAACGTAGCTATCATTATTGATGGTTTCATGCTGTTATCTTGTCAACTTTGGATGTTTTATATACCTTTTATATCTTGTTTGGGACTAACTTATTAATTCAGTGCCAAGTACCAGTTCCTGTTTTTTCTGTGTTTTTGACTCTTTTCACATCTGATTTTGGAACGAAGTCCAAATGGAATAAAATCCCCGAAATAAATTTTTCCAGAACAGAAGAAGATCGGGGGACTTGATGGCCAAGGAAGGAGGCCCACAAGGGGCCCACAAGCCCTGTCGCCGCGGCCAGGGGGGCGCGGCGACCAGGCTTGTGGCCTCCCTGGCGCTCCCCTGCCCTAGCTCTTTGGCCTATATATTCCCTAAAATCCCAGAAAAAATCAGGGCATCTACGAAACCACTTTTCCGCCGCCATAAGCTTCCGTTTCCGCGAGATCTCATCTGAAGACCCTTCCCGGTGCCGTGCCGGAGGGGACTTTGGAGCTGGAGGGCTTCTACATCAACATCATTGCCTCTCCAATGACTCGTGAGTAGTCCACTTCAGACCTATGGGTCTGTAGTGAGTAGCTAGATGGCTTCTTCTCTCTCTTGGATCTTCAATACAAAGTTCTCCATGATCTTCATGGAGATCTATCTGATGTAATCCTCTTGGCGGTGTGTTTGTCGAGATCCTATGAATTGTGGATTTGTGATCAGATTATCTATGAATTATATTTGAGACTTTGCTGATTTCTTATATGCATGATTTGATATCCTTGTAAGTCTCTCCGAGTCTTCGTTTTTTTTGGACAACTAGATCTATGATTCTTGCAATGGGAGAAGTGCTTGGTTTTGGGTTCATACCGTGCGGTGACCTTTCCAAGTGACAGAAGGGGCAGCAAGGCACTGATTGCAATCTCTGGCGTTAGCTAGACGAATGCTCATGACAACAAACCTTCTCCTACAACGGCACCAGAAGAATGGTGCTAGCACTCCTAGGTAATGAAACTAGAAGAATGTTGTTGATGGCCCACCAGCGCGTGGGTTCGCAGCAGTTTTCGAGGGTAGAGTATTCGACCCAAATTTGTTGATCGCCTATAGGAGGCGAGAGAATACTCTCGAGTATTAGCAGCTGAATTTGTCGGATTCAACCACACCTGAAAGATTAGGATCTGCAAGCACAGTAGTAACAACAAAGTAATATGATAACAACGGTGTCAGAAACGATCTGTTGACAGCAGACTATTCCTAACAATTGTATCAATGGCGCCTCTGTTGCCGCGTTGATGGAAGTTGTCAGTTCCCGTCAACGTTCGGTGAACCAACAGTGTAGCAGGTAGTAGCAGTGTAACGAGCAATGGTAGTGGCAAGGAACAGCAGTAGTGACAGCAGTAGCATGTAGCAACAGTAGCAAGCGACAGTAATAGCAACAGTAGTAGCAGCAGAGCAAGATAAGTAACAGTAGCAGCAGCAGCAGAGCAAGACAAGTAACAACAGTAGCAACAGTAGCAGCAGCAGCAGAGCAAGACAAGTAACAGCAGCAGTAGGACAAAGTCGTAGGCAATGGGTCGGTGATTTGTTTGGATGAAATTCATCATGCAACAACTATAACACGGAGAGATATGTGACTAGCTCCCGTTCGTCAATGTGATGTAGGCATGCATTCCGTGTGTCGTCATACGTGCTTAGGAAAAAGAACTTGCATGACATCTATTGTCCATCCCTCCCGTGGCAGCGGGGTCCAAAAGGAAACTACGGGATATTAAGGTTCTCCTTTTAATAAAGAACCGTATCAACGCATTAGCACTTGCTGAACACATGAACTCCTCAAACTATGGTCATCACCGGGAGTGGTTTCGGTTATTGTCACTCCGGGGTTGCCGGATCATACCACATAGTAGGTAACTACAACTTGCAAGATCGGATCTAAAACACACATATATTGGTGACAACATAATAATTTCGGATCTGAAATCATGGCACTCGGGCCCTAGTGACAAGCATTAAGCATGGCAAAGTAGTAGCAACATCAATCTCAGTACATAGTGGATACTAGGGATCAATCCCCATCAAAACTAACTCGATTACATGATAGATCTCATCCTACTCATCACCGCGCAGCGAGCCTACGAATAGATTACTCATGAACAACGAAGAGCTTCATGGAATAGGAGAGGGAAGAAGGTTGATGATGACGATGGCGACGATTTCCCCTCTCCGGAGCCCAAGGCGGACTCCAGATCTGCCCTCTAGATGAAGAACAGGTGGTGGCGGCACCTCCGTATCAAAAACGCGACGAAAACTTCCCTTTTTATTTTTTCTGGGACGAAAGACAACTTATAGAGCTGGAATTGGGGGCGGTAGAGCCGTGTGGGCCCCACAAGCCTGCCCACCGCCACAAGGGGAGTGGTGGCGGAGCAGGGGCTTGTGGCCCACTGGCCCATCCCCTCAGGTGGAACTTGGGGCAGATATTTTTGATATTTTCCAAAACTGCTCCCCGTAAATTTTCAGGACGTTTGGAGAACTTTGATTTCTGCACAAAAATAACACCAAGGCAATTCTGCTGAAAACAGCGTCAGTCCAGGTTAGTTCCATTCAAATCATGCAAATTAGAGTCCAAAACAAGGGCAAAAGAGTTTGGAAAAGTAGATACGATGGAGACGTATCAACTCCCCCAACCTTAAAACCTTGCTTGTCCTCAAGCAACTCAGTTGACAAATTGAGAGAGAAAGAAAAACTTTGAGAAACTCTATTTGATCTTGTCGTTGCAACTATGTCTAACTCATAACCATAATTTCAGCAAGATCACAAGTGAACCACATAAGCAAATGACACAAAGGTCTCAAGGTAAACTAACACTACTAGGAAAAGGCTTGCTAATGGCGCACTATAGGTGCACCACTAGCATCACGCCATTAGATTTTTTTACTAATGGCGCACCACAAGTGCGCCATTAGTATCTGGTATACTAATGGTGCACCAGGAAGTGCGCCATTAGTATTGCTCATGGTGCGCCATTAGTATCTCGTATACTAATGGCGCACCAAGTAGTGCGCCATTAGTATAGATCCAGGTGCGCCATTAGTATAGATCCCGGTGCGCCATTAGTACAGATCCTGGTGCGCCATTAGTATAGATCCTGGTGCACCATTAGTATAGCTTATGGTGCGCCATTAGTATACCTCCCAGGGCCATATTTACCCATATGCTCTGGCTTACTAATGGCGCACTAGTGTGCTTTTGAAGTGCGCCACTAGTGTGCTGAGTGATGCGCCACTAGTATGAATATTAGGTATTTATTTTATTTTTTCTGATATTTGCACAGATTACAAAATATATTATTGCACAGAATATAGATAGCACAACATATAAACAACAGATTTATCGAATACAATAGAAGATTAGTCTCCGAATACAATTCATCATATTAGTCTCCGAATTTAAAATACCGAACAAAGTTAGAACATTACAAGTCTCGAGACCGCGAGTAGCGAGTTTGTCTTCACATTACAAGTCGATATCGACCATCTAAACTACCATCACATAGAAGAGAGCTGCGGTCATCACGATGAGCATAATCGCAATGAAACTGGTCTTCATCCGGTTCCTCCAACGCTCCCTCCTCTCTCCCGCTAGATAGCGCGCGTATCCAACTTCCGCCTCCGCCCTTGTGGTGTACCCTTTGTAACTGTTACCGCTGAATCGGTGAACCTGTCTCCGACACTCCTCCCAGTGGTCGTAGACTCCGGGAACCTTACCCTTGTACGCGACATACGACGGCATCTCTATGCACTAGCCAAACAAAACGTTAGTAGCAATTCACAGAGACATACAAGTTCATTAAAGTTTAATATTACAACTATAACAGCACGATTCATGGTCCTACTAATAAATAGCATCGGTTATATATAAGTTGAACGACTGTCCAAACCAAAGAGACATACCAGTTCATTAAAGTTTAATATTGCAACATGAATTAGTAGCGATTCACGGGAACGTGGATGAAGCCGCCGTCTTTCGTGATGGTCATGAAATTGCGGTCGTTGTCAGCCTGCATTTGTAGCATTGTATCTATCTCACTATTGGACAGCGGAGATCTGAGGTAGAACTGCCCCAAGGTCCGAAGGACATCTTGATGGATGATTTCCGCAAACTCCGACTGGATGCGAAAGAATTCTTGTCTGATGTCCGCATCCTGGATTGCCGACAAGCGTGCGGCCCAATCTTTGAGATTATTTGGTAGCCGAAGGTGATTACTGTCCCGTATGATCGCCCACATGTGATGGAGGGCGTAGTAGGCATCCTTCTGACTGCCAGGCGGCTGCTAGACGCACGCGAACGTCGTATTGTGGGTGAACATGTGCTTGCCGTGCCTGAGACTTGTCCTGCTGAAGGTGCCTCCAGATATGGCGTAGCCGGGCAGAGCTTCATCAAGAACTTTCTTGATATTTGTGTAGTCTTTTTTGACTAACGGTCCGAGTCGAAATACGTGGCCGTGGAATATTTCAGGCTTAAGAGGATGAGTGTGCAACGTGTGTCACTGCACAAAACACGGAATGTTAGAAAAAAAAGGACGATCAAAATCTAAGAAATCATATGTTACGGGGCGATGAGGGGATAACTTACCAGGGTAAGTAAGGCACGAGGAAGTTATCCATTTCTGAGTTTGCCAGAATGACGCCTTCGAGGTATGAACTCGCGACTTGCCGGTCCCTAGTGCTGCCCAAGATCTTGGCTCGCATATAGAAGGGGTCGACTATCACTAGCTCCGGGGTCTTGTCTCTAATGATCCGCATCTCCATACTCAGCGAAAATAGCCGAACGAAGGTGTAGTGCAGCGGATGAAGGTTAAACATAGCGAAGATGTCAGCAAACTGCAGGACGATCATACCCTCGATGGCGCTATCGACAAAGCCCTTGTCCTCTGGCACCTTGGCCACGAAAACCGGGTATGCCACATTATTCTCGGAGAGACGCCGCTACTCCAAACAAAGAACACTATCATGCAGACTCCGCATAGCACCGTTTGTAGCATTGAGCAGATTAGTCGGTAGCATCGGCCTACCCGCCACATGCACCCTCCTCGAGATATCCTTAGGTGAAGGTGGCCCGTCCAGAGCACATATCGTACCCAGTGCTGGCTGGCTCGCACCCTTTTTAGTCTTTCTTTTCCGTCCCTTCTTCTGCTGATGTAATGGGATCGAGTTTATCTGCCCGCAATCTTGGATTTGGCTCCGGGTATAACCATGGTGGTGAAATACCGGTCTTCTTTTATGACGCTCTTGGCCCATCTGACACGGAACATCGGGACCTTCTCTCCAGCGTAGCTCAGCTCCCAGATCTCCTCGATCCTTCCGTAGTATCTGTCCTTGTCGTTACCGGTGTAGGATTCCATCGTTACCCCGGAGTTCTGATAACCATCGCTCTTCATCTCCTTTCCCTCGGTGTAAAATGTGTAGCCGTTGGTATCGTACGCCTCATACGTCATCAGGTTGTGCTCGGCGCCCTATGACAAGGCGAATATGAGTTGTTCTTCCGCGGAAGAATCCTCATGTAAAGGGTACGACAGAAGCTTCTGCTTGAACGAACGCGTGAAACATGAGTTGTGCTCTTTGATTATATCTCCGTCCGTCCTCTGTTGGCCTCGGTCATTGTACGTCTTTTCAATAAAGGTTTTGTGCTCTACAACCCAAGGATAGACCACGTCTATGTGTTGTAGCGCAACTAGGTTTGCTCTTTCAAAGTCGGCGAGTCGACCCTCGAAGTCGACATGCATTTCGCGGCGACCCTCACGGTGACCCCATCCTGCGAGCCTGCCGAGGTGCCTGTTGACGGGCAGACCAACGGGGTTCTCGATGCCTAGATAATTCGTGCAGTAGGAGATGCACTCTTCGGTCAGAAAGCCCCTGGCTATGCTTCCCTCTGGACGTGACATGTTGCGAACGTATCCTTTGATGACACCATTCATCCTTTCGAACGGCATCATGCTGTGCAGGAACGTCGGCCCGAGTTGGATGATATCCTCCACGATATGGACCAGCAGATGCACCATAACGTCGAAGAATGCAGGCGGGAAGTACATCTCAAGCTCGCATAGTATCACCACGATCTCTTCCTGTAGCCTTCTGAGTTGCCCCACGCCAACCGACTTCCGAGAGATGACGTCAAAAAAGTTGCATAGGCCAAATAGCGTTTCACGGACGTGCGCGTCCATGATCCCACGGATTGCAACTGGAAGTATCTGCGTCATCAGCACGTGACAGTCGTGAGACTTCATCCTGCTAAACTTCTGCTTCGCAGAGTCTAGGTATCTGCTTATCTTCCGCGCGTAACCGTAAGGAAGTTTTACTCCTACGAGGCAAGTGAAAAACTGATCGATCTCCTCCTGACTTAGAGTGAAGCACGCGGGAGGGAAGTCATTCCGGTCTTCTTGGACTTTTTGCCTTTGCGACGACTTTCCGTGTCCTGCTTTGCCTCATCATCATCATCATTATTAGCGTGAAGCTCCTCCCTGATGCCCATTGATTTCAAGTCTGCCCTTGCTTTCGTTCCATCTTTGGTCCTCTCTGGCATGTTGAGCAGGGTACCAAGCAGACTCTCACACACGTTCTTCGTGATATGCATGACATCAAGGCTGTGAGGCACACGGAGGATCTTCCAGTACAGCAAGTCCCAGAAAACAGACCTCGTTTTCCATACCTTCAGTAGCGGCTCTGGCGCCTTTCGCTTCTTTCCCGGCTCTGGCGCCTTTCCCGGCGGTGGGCACTCTTTCCAATTTTTCAACAGCTCATATATTTCCTCGGCACTCCTCATAAGGGGGCGTCTTCGGGGTTCGGTTTCACCATCGAACAGATCCTTGCGTTTTCTCCATGAGTCATCGTCGCGAAGCCACCTTCGATGTCCCATGAACACGGTTTTTGAAGACCCGGGATCTCTATCTAGCTGGCGATACATTGTGTCATCCATGCACCTGACGCATCCAGAAAATCCGTGGACCACCTACCCCGCGACATATCAGTAACCGAGATAGTCGTGCACCGTCGTGAGCAGTGCGGCTCTCATAGGGAAATATTCTTTCTCTGCGGCGTCCCACGTATTAGCTCGCGTTTTCCACAGCGTGTCTAGCTCCTCTTTCAGCAGCCCCAGATATAGATTGATGTTGTTCCCTGGTTGTTTCGGCCCTTCAATTAGCATACTCATGTGAATGTACTTCCTCTTCATGCACAACCAGGGGGGAAGGTTGTACATCCACACAAACACACGCCAGGTGCTATGTGTGCTTCTCTGGCTGCCAAACGGATTGACTCCATCGGTGCTCGCGCCCAGCACGATGTTCCTTGGATCATCCCCAAATTTTGGGTATTCGTAGTTCAACGCTTGCCACTGGCTCGCATCCTTAGGGTGACTCAGCATCTTGTCTTTTTTATTTATCTCCGGATCATTTCCGTCATCTTCTCGCTTTTTGTCCACCCTATCCGCGTGCCAACACAGGAGCTTTGCTACCTTAGGGTCCGTGAAATACCTTTGCAGACGAGGAGTGATCGGAAAGTACCACACCACTTTTCGAGGAGCTTTCTTCCTCTTCTTGTATGGACTGACGCCGCACACCGGACATATGGTAGACTCCGCGTGCTCGTCCCGATAAATGATGCAATTTTTCATGCACACATGGTATTTCACGTGCGGTAAATCCAGAGGACACACGATTTTCTTCGCCTCCTCGAAACTGGTCGGGCACTTGTTCCCCTTGGGAAGATGTTCGTGCTAGAATGACATGTTCTCGTCGAAGCATGCGTCTGTCATTTTGTGTTTTACCTTCATCTCCAGAGCCATGAGCGTTACTTTTAGGCGGGTATCCTCGGGCCTAAATCCTTCATACAATGGAGTAACCGCATCTATCTCTAGTTGATCCAGCTTGGCTTTCTCTCGGGCGGTAGCTCTTGCGTTATCCGTCTGCTTGAGAAGCAGCTCTTGAATATGAGGGTCCTGCACCCAGGCCATCGATGGTCCATCGTCGTCTGCTCCGGCATCTTCATCTTCATGATCATGCCCTTCGTCTGCTCCGGCATCTTCCTCATCATCATGTCCGGCATCTTCTACATGATGACTGTGTCCTGGAGATTCTTCATCTTCTCGCCCGCCCTCGCCGCGGTTGTCTTGCTCATGCCCTTCCTCATTTCTTTCCCGGCCCCCATGGACGACTTCATAATCATCTTCATCACCTTGCCATCGATAGCCATCCATGAAACCACGCAAGAGCAGGTGGTCCCGCACCTTTACGGAATCCGGGTCCATAAGGCTCTTCAGCTTGCATCTTCGACACGGACATCTTATCTCCGTCTCGTTCTTTTGAAGCATCTCGGCCTTCGCGGAGCTCAAAAACCTATTCACGATGCCTTCGGTCATCGTGCGGACCATGGTCGCCTGCGAGGTAGAGCAAAACGATATTTTAGAACAAAAAAATTGGCATGACTTTGCCCAAAAATAGGACAAAAAAGAATGCATAGTGCCAAATTCTCGCCGAAACGGAAATGAATCAACATTCCGGGAAAATATTGGCAACTATCGCATTTCAAATACCGGTACCTGCAAACACAAACATATATGCAAGACCACAAACATATGCAACACCACAAACATACGTAGATCTAGCTAGGCCATAAAAAGTGCATGTGCACGTTGTTGGAGGGAGAAAAAAGTAGATCTACAACATAAAAGCTTTCCCCTTACTTACCTATCAAAAAAAGGTAATTTAACCACTTAATTTGGGTGAATCTATGATGCAAATGAGGTGAAGAGGAGGAGGCACCCGAGACAAGCTTGGAGGAGGAGGTGGAGAGAATGAAAGTGGGGAAAGTGAGTGTGGTAGGTGGCTGTCCAAAATATCTAGCTGGTCCCAGGTTACTAATGACGCACCACCTACATATGCGCCATTATTAACCCTGGTTACTAATGGCGCACCTTCTCTCGTGCGCCATTAGTAGTTCTGCAAAAAAAAATAGTAGTGGCGCACCCCAACAAATGCGCCATTAGTAACACTGGTTACTAATGGTGCACTAGCTGTGGTGCTCCATTAGTAGTTTGCAAAAAAAACCCCAAAAAAATTTATAGTAGTGGCGCACTACTAACATATGCGCCATTAGTAACCCTGCTTACTAATGGCGCACCAGCTGCTGGTGCGCCATTAGTAGTTTTGCAAAAAAAAAATGTAGTAGTGGCGCACCGAGTGTGTGGTGCGCCATTAGTGTCCACCACACTAATGGCACACCTCACATGGTGCGCCACTACTATATAGTAGTGGCGCACTGCTTGTGTGGTGCGCCATTAGTATCTATATCATCTATAGCCCTTTTCCTAGTAGTGTAATATCAATGGCATAATCAGCTAACGAGCAAATAATAATGAGTTTCAAATACCAACACTTCAATCAAAACAAGCATGAAGCAATATGAATAGGTGGTATCTTGCTAGCTCTTTCTGAGACCGCAAAACATAAATGCAGAGCACTTTCAAAGATCAAGGGCTGACTAAACATTGTAATTCATAGCAACGAAGATCCAGTCATAGTCATACTCAATATCAATCAAAAGCAAAGCATGAAAATGAGAGATGTGCTCTCTAATTGGTGCTTATATAAGAGGAGGATGACTCAACAGGAAAATAAATAGACAGGCCCTTCGCAGAGGGAAGCATTGATTTGCAGAGGTGCCAGAGCTCAAGCTTTGAAAACAGAGATAATAATTTTGGGTGGCATGCTTTCATTGTCAACGCAATGACCAAGGGTTCTCAATATCTTCCTTGCTACTCATGCTATAGGCGGTTCCCAAATAGAAAAGTAAAGTTTTAACTCCCCCACCACCAATCAATCACACTGCACGGCTAGCCGAATCCTCGGGTATCGTCCATACTAACATCAATCTGGGGGGAGTCTTGTTTTACAGTTATGTTTTCGATTTAAGCGTGGAAGTGGGCAATCCAAATACCGGCCCCTTTCTCGTGAATGACTGTGAATAAACACATGTCGAGGATAACACTCCTAGCATGGAAGATACCAATAGCCCTCTGTCACCACATGAGCGGTTCGGGCATGCAAAACAGATTATTTCTTGAAGGTTTAGAGAATGGCTCATGCAAATTTACTTGGAACGGCAGGTAGATACCGCAAATAGGTAGGTATGGTGGACTCTCATGGAAAAACTTTTGGGTTTATGGAAGTGGATGCACAAGCAGTATTCCCGCTTAGTACAAGTGAAGGCTAGCAAAAGACTGGGAAGCGACCAACTAGAGAGCGACAACAGTCATCAAGATGCAATGAGTTTGACTAACATTGAATGCAAGCATGAACAGGATATAAATCACCATGAACACGAACATCATAGAGGCTATGTTGATTTTGTTTCAACTACATGCATGAACATGCGCCAAGTCAAGCCACTTGAAACATTCAAAGGAGAATACCATCCTATCATACTACATCATAGTCATCTCAAAATCTATGTTGGCATTCAAGACAAACCATTATAAGCTCTCAGCTAAATAAGCATGGCATCAGAAACTATGATCTCTAAGTTGTCATTGCAAACATGGTTCTCTCACAACAAAGCTAAATCTGGGTTGACAAGATAGTCATATTTACAAAAACAAAATAGATAGAGTTCATACCAGCTTTTCAGTCTCAGTCACTTCATCATATATCATCATTGTTGCCTTTCATTTGCACGATCGAACGATGTGAACAATAATAAGCGCATTGGACTAAGCTGAATCTGCAGGCAAACACAAAGGAGAAGACAAAGTAATATGGCTCTTTGAAAGCTAAACAGGTAAGCATGCAAGAACCACTAAACATTGTAACCAATATCTTCTACCTTGACACAAAGAAAAAGAAAACTATTTACACGGGAAAGCTCCCAACAAGCAAAAGAAGAAAGAAAAATCTTTTTGGGTTTTCTCAAAAGGACACAAAACAAGAAAACAAGAAAATGAAAATAAACTGGCATGGATAATACAGTGGCAAAGTGTAAACACCGGCTAACAAAGTGAAAGCATAAGCATGAATGTAAAGTCGGTGAGAACACGTACTCCCCCAAGCTTAGGCTTTTGGCCTAGCTTGGTCTACTCCCAAGGATGATTATGGCGAAACCCAAAGTCATAATGGGTGTTATACGGGAGTGCTGCAGCCACTGCCTGAATAGCTGCCTCACGAAGTCGAGCAGCAGTCGCCTCCCTCTCATACTCCTCTGCCTTTCCTAGGGTTATGTAGTATCTTCGTTTTACTTGAAAGTCAAAGAAAGTAGGAGCGGGAAGGGTAATATGGAAAACACGCTGCCGGTTAAATATCAAGCGGTATAGGAGGGATCCATGATCTCTCTCAAGGAACTGGTAGTGTGTTAGAGCGACACGATCAAGGTAGGCTATACGGAGAGGAGGGTCTTCTGGACGGATGGATACCCCAAGAAAATTTGCTAAGCGTGTAGCATAAACTCCACCAAAGAAATACCCCTCACTGGCATTTTTATTCAGCCTCCTTGCTATAATAGCTCCCATATTGAAGCTCCTGTCACCTGTTACTGCGCTCTTAAGGATACTAAGGTCGGAAGCGCATAGGTGACAATGTGCACCCTTGCCGTTAATGCACCTACCTATGAAGAGGGCAAGGTAGTGCAAGGCAGGGAAATGGATGCTTCCTATGGTGGCTTGCGTGATATCTCTGGTTTCTCCCACAGTTATACTGGAGACAAAGTCTCTGACCAAAGACTTAGGAGGATCATTAACACTACCCCAATCGGGTATCTTGCAAATCCTATTGAAATCCTCCAGATCCACAATATAGGATTTATCGTATAGGTCAAACAGTATGGATGATTTACGGCCAGCTAAAAATTTAAATCTATGCACGAAAGAGGCACTGAGCATAGCATATTGTTCAAATTTATCTGAGAGGAATTCTTCTAACCCGGCATTGCGTACAAGTGCATCAAACTCATCCTTGAAACCTGCTTCGATCATGAACTCATCGGAAGGCCATTCACATGGTTGTACCGGTGTGTCCCTTAGTTAAAAAGGTTCGGGCTCCCGAAAAGAGAGACGAGGACCCTTCTTACTTGAGGAACCACCATGAAACTTCCTCCTGAACATAATTTCCTTATGCTGAAATTTTTGAAGTTCAAGAGAAAAGTGAATAAAGACCCACCACACCTTGTAGCAACTACTCCTACTAGTGCCTAGAGACCGTATCACGCGCTAAAACTACTTGGGACCATCTAAAATCAACCTTTCAAGCTCAAGAACATGGTCACCAAGGTAGCAAGAATACGCGAAGGATAAAGCACTAGAGAAAAAACTAATTGGACCAATGGAGGAGTCACTTACCAAGGAGTAATTTCCCCAAAACGGTTCGGAGAATGGTGCTTTGAGCAAGGAGATCGAAAATCACAGCCAAATGAGCAAGAACACGGGTTTGAGCTACGAAACATTTTTTCTGGAGGTGGAAGAAGAGGCTGAGAGCTGGAATGAGTGGAGGGGGTGCCTATGGGCCCCACAAGCTTGCACCCCGTGACAAGGGGGTAGGTGGCGGTGGCAGGGCTTGTGGCCCACTGGTCAGGCCCCCAGGCCAGCTCTCAGGCCCATAAATTTTCAAAAATTCCAGAAAAAATCATACTAAATTTTCGGGACCACAAAGAACTTTTATTTTCAAGGTATTTTTCTCCGGGACGCTCAAACAGAAAACAGGAAAAACTAAAGTAATTCTATCATTTTTCTTCTAAGAAACAGAAAAGGAAAACTCAAAACAGAGGTATGTGACTCTCTGATTCATCCATTTCATGGTCATCGAAAGAAATCCATCAATGGGATTCATCAAGTCCTTATGACAAAACCTTCTCGAATAGCCAGAGAGAACGGAGAATTTTAGAATAGCCACTAAGTCACCTCAATGGGGATATGTATCTCCCCAACAAGCAAATCATACTTCATCTTGACACGAGGAATGGGGCATTCAAAGCTCCGAATAAGAATCGATGAAGTCTTTTTGATAGCATTGATGCAATGTACTCGATATCGTTTCTTCAGAAAGTGCACTGTGTGCTCATTACCGTTGACATGGAAAGTGACATTGCCTTTGTTGCAATCTATAATAGCCCCTGTCGTGTTTAAAAAGGGTCTTCAGAGGATGATAGACATGGCATCATCCTCGGAAATATCCAAGATAACAAAGTCTGTTAAGATAGTGGTATTAGCAACCACAACAGGCACATCCTCGCAAATGCCGATAGGGAAAGCAGTTGATTTGTCGGCCATTTGCAGAGAAATTTTAGTGGGTGTCAACTTATCCAACTCAAGTCTACGATAAAGAGAGAGTGGCATAACACTAACACCGGCTCCAAGGTCACATAAGGTAGTTCTTATGTAGTTTCCTTTAATGGAGCAAGGTATAGTGGGCACTCCAGGATCACCAAGTTTCTTAGGAGTTCCACCTTTGAAAGTATAATTGGCAAGCATGGTGGAGATTTCAAGATCTGGTATCTTCCGTTTATTAGTCACGATATCTTTCATGTACTTGGCATACGGAGACATCTTGAGCATATCAGTTAACCGCATGTGCAGAAAGACGGGTCTTATCATCTCAACGAAGCGCTCAAAATCCTCATTATCCTTTTTCTTGGATGGCTTATGAAGAAAGGGCATAGGTCTCCGAACCCATGGCTCTCTTTCTTTACCATGCTTCCTAGCAATGAAGTCATTCTTATCGTATCTCTTAGGTTGTGGATTATCAGGATTAACCGTAGGTTCAATCTCCACATCCTCATCATTGCTAGGTTGAGCATTATTATGAACATCACTGTCCATATTGTCACCAGGTTCATGTTCATCACCTGATTGTGTTGCTGCATCAGACGCAGAAATATCATTAGGTTCTTCAGGTGTGACAGTATTTGGTGAACTGGCATGTAGGCTCCTATCATCCTTCTTCTTCTCCTTAGGATGACTAGGTGTATCAGCATTGATTCCTTGAGAATCTTGATCAATTCTCTTAGGATGACCTTCAGGATACAAAGGTTCCTGAGTCATTTTGCCTCCTCTAGTAATGACTCTGACGGAGTTGTCATTTAATTCATTGAGCAGGTCATTCTGAGCTTTAAGTACTTGTTCTACCTGAGTAGTAATCATAGAGGCATGTTTACTCAGAAGCTTCAGAGCATTGACATTTATGTCTACACAAGCACTTAAATGGCTAAGCATACGAGAACTTTGTTCCAAATGTCTGCTAACATAATCATTGAAACTCTATTGTTTGGCAACAAAGTTGTCAAATTCATCAAAGCATAGGCTAGCAGGTTTATCAAAAGGAATATCACTCTCGTCAAACCTACGCAGAGAATTCACTTCTACTACCTGTATCGGGTTATCGAGACCATGGATCTGTTCGATAGGTGGTAGATTTTTGACATCTTCAGATCTAATGCCTTTCTCTTGCATAGATTTCTTGGCTTCTTGCATATCTTCGGGACTGAGGAATAGAATACCTCATTTCTTAGGAGTTGGCTTAGGAGGTGGTTTGGGAATAGTCCAAGCATTATCGTTGATCAAGAGGTTATTCAGTAGGGTCTCAGCTTGTTCTACAGTTCGTTCCCTAAAACCACAGCCGGCACAACTATCTAGGTGGTCTCTAGAGGCATCGGTAAGTCTGTTATAGAGGATATCAAATATCTCGTTCTTCTTAAGAGGGTGATCAGGCAAAGCATTCTGTAGCTGGACGAGCCACCCCTAAGCTTGTGGAAGACTTTCTTCTTGGAGTTGAGAAAAGTTGTATATTTCTTGCAAGGTAGCTTGCTTCTTATGGGCAGGGAAATATTTCTCACAGAAGTAATATACCATCTCCTGGGGACTACGCACACATCCATGAGCAAGAGAGGTGAACCATACTTTAGCGTCATCCATTAGAGAGAAATTAAACATCTTAAGGATATAGTAGTGGCGGATCTTCTCCTCATTAGTGAAAAGGTTGGCTATTTTCGATAGTTTGGCAAGATGGGCTATGACCGTCTCAGACTCATAACCGTGAAAAGGATCAGATTCGACTAGAGAGATTATCTCAGGGTCGACAGAGAATTCATAATCCTTATCGGTGACAAAGATAGGCGAAGTGGCAAACTTCGGGTCATTTTTCATCCTAGGTTCCCGAGATTTTTCCTTCCACTTCAGAAGTAATTTCTCAGCGTCATAGGCATCCTTACATGCAAGAAAATCCTCAGCTATCTCTCCCTCCATAACATAACCCTCAGGTATATCAGGCAATTCATATCTAGGAGAGCTAGATCTGTTGACGGCAGACTATTCCTAACGATTGTATCAATGGCGCCTCCGTTGCCGCGTTGACGGAAGTTGTCAGTTCCCGTCAACGTTCGGTGAACCAACTGTGTAACAGGTAGCAGCAGTGTAACGAGCAATAGCAGTGGCAAGGAACAGCAGTAGTGACAGCAGTAGCAAGTAGCAACAGTAGCAAGCGACAGTAATAGCAACAGTAGTAGCAGCAGAGCAAGACAAGTAATAGCAGTAGTAACAGTAGCAGCAGCAGCAGAGCAAGACAAGTAATAGCAGTAGCAGCAGCAGTAGAGCAAGACAAGTAACAGCAGCAGTAGGAAAAACTCGTAGGCAATGGGTCGGTGATTTTTTTGGATGATATAAATCATGCAACAGCTATAACACGGAGAGATATGTGACTAGCTCCCGTTCGTCAATGTGATGTAGGCATGCAATCCGTGTGTCGTCATACGTGCTTAGGGAAAAGAACTTGCATGACATCTATTGTCCATCCCTCCGTGGTAGCGGGGTCCAAAAGGAAACTACGGGATATTAAGGTTCTCCTTTTAATAAAGAACCGGACCGACGCATTAGCACTTGGTGAACACATGAACTCCTCAAACTATGGTCATCACCGGGAGTGGTTCCGGTTATTCTCACTCCGGGGTTGCCGGATCATACCACATAGTAGGTAACTACAACTTGCAAGATCGGATCTAAAACACACATATATTGGTGACAACATAATAATTTTAGATCTGAAATCATGGCACTCGGGCCCTAGTGACACGCATTAAGCATGGCAAAGTAGTAGCAATTTCAATCTCAGAACATAGTGGATACTAGGGATCAATCCCCATCAAAACTAACTCAATTACATGATAGATCTCATCCTACTCATCACCGCCCAACAAGCCTACGAATAGATTACTCACGAACGACGAAGAGCTTCATTAAATTGGAGAGGGAAGAAGGTAGATGATGACGATGGCGATGATTTCCCCTCTCCGGAGCCCCAGACGGACTCCAGATCTGCCCTCCAGATGAAGAACAGGTGGTGGTGGCGCTTCCGTATCGAAAACGCGACGAAAACTTCTCTTTTTATTTTTTCTGGGACGAAAGACAACTTATAGAGCTGGAATTGGGGGCGGCAGAGCCATGTGGGCCCCACAAGCCTGCCCACCGCCACCAAGGGGGGTGGTGGCGGAGCAGGGGCTTGTGGCCCACTGGCCCACCCCCTGAGGTGGAACTTGGCGCAGATATTTTTGATATTTTGCAAAACTGCTCGTCGTAAATTTTCAGGACGTTTAGAGAACTTTGATTTCTGCACAAAAATAACACCAAGCCAATTCTGCTGAAAACAGCGTCAGTCCAGGTTAGTTCCATTCAAATCATGCAAATTAGAGTCCAAAACAAGGGCAAAAGAGTTTGGAAAAGTAGATACGATGGAGACGTATCAGGCACGCATCATGTTGTAGCTATCAAGGGTAACAATATGGGCTTTCATCATAGATTTGAGATTGTCCATCTACATCATGTCATCTTGCTTCAGGCGTTACTCTGTTCTTATGAACTCAATACACTAGATGCATGCTGGATAGCGGTCGACGTGTGGAGTAATAGTAGTAGATGCAGAAAGTATCGGTCTACTTGTTTTGGACGTGATGCCTATAGATATGATCATTTCCATAGATAACGTCATGACTTTGCGCGGTTCTATCAATTGCTCGACAGTAATTCGTTCACCCTCCGTCTACTTGCTTTCATGAGAGAAGCCACTAGTGAACACTACGGCCCCCGGGTCTATTCACAACTATCGTCTCAGCTTTCACTTTTACTTTGCTTTGTTTACTTTTTGCTTTCAGTTATCACTTTGCAAACAATCTATAAGGGATTGACAACCCCTTCATAGCGTTGGGTGCAAGCTCTTTGTGTTTGTGCAGGTACTTGTGACTTGACGCGTTCCTCCTACTGGATTGATACCTTGGTTCTCAAATTGAGGGAAATACTTACCGCCGCAGTGCTACATCACCCTTTCCTCTCGAGGGGAACACCAACGCAAGGCTCCAAGGCCGCGGGGGAATCCTTTGCATATTTTCCAAGGAAATCCCTGTAGCCGTAGCGAGCAGTAGAAGGATTTCTGACGCTGTTGCCGGGGAAGGTCTTTTGTTGCCGTAGCAGACACCATTTAAAATCCTCCTATGAAAAGGGTCAAAAACACGGAAAAAACAGGAACTGGCACTTGGCACTGAGTTAATAAGTTAGTCCCAAAAAAGATATAAAAGGCATACAAAACATCCAAAGTTTGACAAGATAATAGCATGGAACCATCAAAAATTATAGATACGTTGGAGACGTATCAAGGCCATCCAGTGTTTCATCGACGGTTGCCGAGACGGCACCCTCCTCAAGCACAAGCTCATGTGCTCCGAGCCCACTTCTCTGGCGGTGCTCATGGCCAAGGCGGACAAGTACGCCACGGCCGACTCCGCGATGCGGGTCAAGGTGACCGCCTTGGACAAAGTTGTCCCTACGCCGGCTACTCCCAAGCCGGCTGGAGACAGACGAGGCAGCCAGAACAACAACAAGCGCAAGGCGGATCAGCTAGATTCGCGCTCCAACAACAAGTTGGTAGCAAGCATGGAGGGTGAGGCGTCGGCTTCTCAAGCCGGCTCTCAACGGAAGCGGCCCAACAGGGGCAACACGAACTGGTTGCCCAAGCAGACTTTTGAGAAGCTGCTTGACGCCCCCTGCAAGATACATTCTAGGGCACATCCTTCTATCCACACCCTTTGAGAGTGCAGTTTTGCACGATGGCTGTCGCAAGGGGAGGGCCTGCCGGCTGCCCTAGGTGCACAGGCTGCGCCTCAAGCCCCGGCTCCTGGTCCTGCTCCGGCTCCACCGTTGCCGCCTCGCGACGACGACCGCCTCCACGACGACTACCCCATCAAGATGGAGCATTCGTTGTCTTCACCAGTGAAGGCAACGACAAGCATAGCCTGCGCCAGCGACGGCGTAAGGTGAATGCTACGGTCCCCCCCGGTTCCCCAATACATGCATTGGTCGGATAGGCCAATCACATGGAGCCGGATAGACCATCCTACGGTAATGCCCAACCCGGGCTCATACGCGCTCGTCCTCGACCCCACCTTCGCCTCCAAGAGGCTCAACTGCCGGTTCTCCCGGGTGCTGGTCGACGGCGGCAGCAACATCAACATCCTCTACCTCGACACTCTCCGCAAGCTCGGGCTCAAGGAGACGGACGTCCTACCGACCAGCACTGTCTTCCACGGCATCGTGCCTGGGGAGTCCTGCTTGCCTATCGGCAAAATCCAGCTGGACGTCCTCTTCGGCGACAAGGCTCACTTCGGCCACAAGTCCATATGGTTTGAGGTAGTGGACCTCAGCAACCAGTATCACACGCTGCTGGGCAGACCGGCTCTGGCCAAGTTCATGGCTATCCCGCACTACGCTTACCTGAAGATGAAGATGTCGGGTCCAAAGGGCATCATCACCATTGATGGCGACTACAAGAAGTCGCTCGAGTGTGCACAAGACAGTAGCCGTCTGGCCAACGCCCTGGTGATTGCTGAGGAGAAGAGACAGATCAACCGGCTCGTGGCTCAGGCTACCGAGCAGCCGGTGACCCCTTCTCTTCCGTCCCAGTCGGCCGGCGATGTCTCCTTCAAACCGGCCAAAGAGACCAAGCAGGTGCCACTCGACCCTGCAAACCCCAAGCAGTGCGTCACCACCGGGGCTGGCCTCAGCCCCAAATAGGAAGGCGAGCTCGTCGACTTCCTCTGTGAGAACCGGGACATCTTTGCATGGTCCCCCAAAGACATGTCGGGTGTTCCGAGGAAGTACGCCGAGCACAAACTTCACGTGCGACCGGATGCAAAGCCGGTAAAACAGCCTTTGCGCCGCTTCGCCGAGGGGAAGCGGCGCACAATTGGAGAAGAGATTACCTGGCTCCTTGCAGACGGCTTCATCATGGAGGTTTTCCACCCGGACTAGTTAGCTAATCCAGTCCTGGTGCTGAAGAAAAACAATACCTGGCGAATGTGTATCGACTACACTAGCTTGAATAAGGCATGTCCAGAAGACCCTTTCGCGTTGCCTAGGATAGATCAAGTGATCGACTCCACTGCAGGCTACAAAATGCTGTCATTTCTGGATTCTTATTCAGGCTACCATCAAATCAAGCTGGATCCAGCTGATCGCCTGAAGACCTCCTTCATCACGCCCTTCGGGGCCTACTGCTACACCACCATGACGTTCGGTCTGAAGAACGTTGGTGCGACATTCCAACGCAAGGCTCCAAGGCCGCGGGGGAATCCTTTGCATATTTGCCAAGGAAATCCTTGTAGGCATAGCCACTAGCAGAAGGATTTCTGGCGCCGTTGCCGGGGAAGGTCTTTTCTTGTCGTACCAGAAGGATTTCTGGTGCCGTTGCCGGGGAGAGATCAAGTCAAGATCTATCCAAGTGTCACAAACTCATCTCTTGCATTTACCTTTTTTGCCAGTTGCCTCTCGTTTTCCTCTCCCCACTTCACATTTGCCGTTTTCATTTGCCTTTCTCCTTTGTCGTTTTCATTTGCCTTTCTCCTTTGCCATTTTATTTTGTCTTTTGCCTTCTTTTTCCGCCTGTTTTCCTCGCTTGCTCTGGGGCTTCTTCGTGAGAGACCTTTCCTCATGGCCAAACCAAACTATTTCAGAAGGTTGGAAGAGATTGAAACTAGTGTCAAAGGTTTCATGTCTTCTCAGTTAGACCAAAATAGTTACTTCCGTAGGGAATTAAAAGAGCAAAATTCTTTTATGTCCTGTTTGAATAAATAAGTTGATGATATGGCCAAAGAATTTCTTGCACTAAATTCTCAGCTTGCTCACCTTGAAAAATTGGTGGACCAAATTTCTAATAAGCAGGCTACCGTAGTCAATAAGATGGTAGCTAAACCTGAAATTTGTGATGCAAATCAATAAGATCTTAAAGTGCTTGGTGTGATTCCTCTTGAATCTTTGTTTTCGCGTGTCAAACCTATTGATGAAGGGGTTGGATATGAATCCACTTTGGTTGAAAAACGCCCCAATGATTCGGAGTCCACCTATCTTGATGATAAAGGTGTGGAGAGTGGAGTAGAAGAAATCAAAACATTGGGTAGTAATGAAACTCCCACTTTGGATTTCAAGGAATTCAATTATGATAGTTGCTCCTTGTTTGAATGCATTTCCTTGATGCAATCCATTGCAAACTCTCCACATGCTTATAGCCAAAGCAAAGCCTTTACCGCACATATCGTAGATGCTATGATGAAATCTCTTAAAGAGAAACTCGAATTAGAAGTCTCTATACCTAGAAAACTTCATGATGAGTGGGAACCTACTATGAAAATCAAAATCAAAAACTATGAATGCAATGCTTTGTGTGATTTGGGTGCTAGTGTTTCCGCGATTCCAAAGTATTTATGTGATTTTCTTGGTTTTCATGAGACTGAAGAGTGTTCTCCTAATTTGCATCTTGGGGATTCTAATGTCAAGAAACCCATGGGAAGGATCAATGATGTTCTTATTGTTGCAAATAAGAACTATGTACCCGTGGATTTCATTGTACTTGACATAGATTGCAATCCTTCATGTCCCATTATTCTTGGTAGACCTTTCCTAAGGACTATTGGTGCTATCATCGATATGAAGGAAGGGAATATTAGATTTCAATTTCCTCTAAATAAGGGCATGGAGCATTTTCCTAGAAAGAAAATAAGATTGCCTTATGAATCTATGATGAGAGCTACGTATGGTTTGAGCACCAAAGATGACTATATGTGATTCCATCACCTTATGCCTAGCTAAGGGCGTTAAACAATAGCGCTTGTTGGGAGGCAACCCAACGAAGCTATCCTTTTTCTTTCTGTTTTGTGTTTTTCACACTTTCATAATTCTGTTATGATTGTGTTTTTTGTGTTTCTTTTGCGTTTGTGCCAAGCAAAACCGTTATGATTACTCTTGGGGATGATCGTTTGGTCATGCTGGAAAAGACAGAAACTTTCTGCTCATGAAAAGAATTTTCAGTTTTTTTCTGTAAGAGCTTTTGAGTTTATTCTTTTTGATGCCGATTGCTACGCAAATTCTTCAGACCGTAGTAATTTTTCAGAATTTTGGAAGTACCATAAGTATACGAAGTATACAAATTGCTACAGACTGGTCTGCTGTTAACAGATTCTGTTTTTGTTGAGTTGGTTGCTTATTTTGATGAAACTATGGATAGTATCGGGGGTTATTAGCCATGGAAGATTGAAAATACAGTAACCCAACATCAACATAAGTAGAATTTAAGTTTTCTACAGTATCTAAGGAAGTGGTGGTTTGCTTTCTTATACTAATGTTTTCACGAGTTTCTGTATAAGTTTCGTGTTGTGAAGTTTTCAAGTTTTGGGTGAAGTTCTTATGGACAAAGAGATAAAGAGTGGCAAGAGATCAAGCTTGGGGATGCCCAAGGCACCCCAAATTGATTCAAGGATGCCGAAAAATCCTAAGCTTGGGGATGCCCCGTGAAGGCATCCCCTCTTTCATCTTCAATCCATCGGTAACGTTACTTGGGGCTATATTTTTATTCACCACATGTTATGTGTTTTGCTTGGAGTTTCTTGTATCGTAGGAGTCTTTTATTTTTGTTGTGTCACAATCTTCCTTGCTGCACACCTAAATAGAGAGACATGCACTCACCGTGATTTTGTCGAGCTTCACTTATATCCTTTGATTAGGCAATTCAGCTCACATGTGTTTCACTTATATCTTTTGAGCTAGTTGATTTTGCTCTATGTGTTTCACTTCTATATTTTAGAGCACGGAAGCGCGTGGCGTGGTAGTTGATCTATGCTAAGAAAATAGTCTCAATGGGGGTAGTTATTCAAAGGGATATGAAAACTTCCACCTTCATGTGCATTGAGTAGTTAGAGAAGTTTGATTCATTTCAATTAGTTTTGAGTTGTGGTTGTGGTAATATTGTAGTTATACTAGTAAGGTGTTGTGGATCTAGAAATACTTATGTTGAAGTTAGTGATTCCCGTAGCATGCACGTATGGTGAACCGCTATGTGATGAAGTCTGAGCATGATTAGTCTATTGATTGTCATCCTTTGTGTAGCGGTCGGGATCACGCGATGGTTTATACCTACCAACCCTTCCCCTAGGAGTATGCGTTGTGCTTTGTTTCGATTACTACTAAAACTTTTTGCAACAAGTATATGAGTTCTTCATGACTAATGTTGAGTCCATGGTTTAGATGCACTTTCACCTTCCACCATCACTATCTTCTTTAGTGTCGTGCAACTTTCGCCGGTGCATAAAACCCACCATTAGCCTCCCTCAAAACAGCCACCATACCTACCTACTATGGCATTTTCAAAGCCATTCCGAGATATATTGCCATGCAACTACCACCATGACATGTGCCACCACTTCTACATTGCCATTGCATGATCATAATATAGCTAGCATGATGTTCCCATTGATGTCTATGCCATGCTAGATCATTGTCACGGTACACTACCGAAGACATTCCATATAGAGTCATCATTGCTCTAAGTTTTTAGTTGTAAGTGTGATGATCATCATTGATGGAGCATTGTCCCATGTGAGGAAATAAAAGAGGCCAGCGAAGCCCATTTACAAAAAGAGGCCAAAGATGCCCACAAAAAATATATATATATGTATATATATATAAAAGGAGGCCAAAGAGCCCACCAAAAAAATGAGAGAAAAAAAGAGAAGGGACAGTGCTACTATCTTTCCACACTTGTGCTTATTAAGCACCATGATCTTCATGAATGAGAGTCTCTCGTTTTGTCACCACCATATAGCTAGTGGGAAATTTTCATTATATAACTTGGCTTGTATATTCCAATGATAGGCTTCCTCAAAATTGCCTTAGGTCTTCGTGAGCAAGCAAGTTGGATGCACACCCACTAGTTTTCTTTAAGAGCTTTCACATACTCTTAGCTCTAGTGCATCATTTGTATGGAAATCCCTACTCGTTCACGTTGATATCTATTGATGAGCATCTCCATAGCTCGTTGATATGCCTAGTCAATGTGACCATCTTCTCCTTGTTTGCCTTGCAACCTCCACCACACTCCATTCCACTTATAGTGCTAAAACCATGGCTCACGCTCATGTATTGCGTGAGAGTTGAAAAGGTTTGAGAAAGTAAAGGTGTGAAAACAATTACTTGGCCAATACTGAGGTTGTGCATGATTTAAATTCGTTGTGCAAGGATGATAGAGCATAGCCAGACTATATGATTTTGTAGGGATAACTTTCTTTTGGCCTTGTTATTTTGAAAGTTCATGATTACGTTGCTAGTTTGCTTGAAGTATTATTGTCTCCACGTCAATAGCAAACTATTGTTTTGAATCTAATGGATCTGACCATTCATGTCACATAAGAGGAGTTACAAAGGACATCTATGCTAGGTAGCATGAAAGCATCAAAAAATCATTCTTTATCACTTCCCTACTCGAGGACGAGCAAGAGTTAAGCTTGGGGATGCTTGAAACGTCTCAAACGTATTTATAATTTTTGATGGTTTCATGCTATTATCTTGTCAACTTTGGATGTTTTATATACCTTTTATATCTTTTTTGGGACTAACTTATTAATTCAGTGCCAAGTGCCAGTTCCTGTTTTTTCTGTGTTTTTGACTCTTTTCAGATCTGATTTTGGAATGGAGTCCAAACGGAATAAAATCCTCGAAATAAGTTTTTTCTAGAACAAAAGAAGATCGGGGGACTTGAGGGCCAAGGCAGGAGGCCCACACGGAGCCCACAAGCCCTGTCGCCGCGGCTAGGGGGGCCCGCGGCCACCAAGCTTGTGGCCTCCCTAGCGCTCCCCTGCCCTAGCTCTTTGGCCTATATATTCCCTAAAGTCCTAGAAAAAATCAGGGCATCCACGAAACCACTTTTCTGCCGCCGCAAGCTTCCATTTCCACCAGATCTCATCTGGAGACCCTTCCCGATGCCCTGCCAGAGGGGACTTTGGAGCTGGAGGGCTTCTACATCAACATCATTGCCTGTCTAATGACTCGTGAGTAGTCCACTTCAGACCTACGGGTCCGTAGCTAGTAGGTAGATGGCTTCTTCTCTCTCTTGGATCTTCAATACAAAGTTCTCCATGATCTTCATGGATATCTATCCGATGTAATCCTCTTGGCGGTGTGTTTGTCGAGATCCGATGAATTGTGGATTTGTGATCAGATTATCTATGAATTATATTTGAGTCTTTGTTGATTTCTTATATGCATTATTTGATATCCTTGTAAGTCTCTCCGAGTCCTGGGTTTTGTTTGGCCAACTAGATCTATGATTCTTGCAATGGGAGAAGTGCTTGGTTTTGGGTTCATACCGTGCGGTGACCTTTCCCAGTGATAGAAGGGGCAGCAAGGCACGCATCATGTTGTTGCCATCAAGGATAACAAGATGGGCTTTCATCATAGATTTGAGATTGTCCATCTACATCATGTCATCTTGCTTAAGGCGTTACTCTGTTCTTATGAACTCAATACACTAGATGCATGCTGGATAGCGGTCGACGTGTGGAGTAATAGTAGTAGATGCAGAAAGTATCGATCTACTTGTTTTGGACGTGATGCCTATAGATAAGATCATTGCCATAGATAACGTCATGACTTTGCGCGGTTCTATCAATTGCTCGACAGTAATTCGTTCACCCTCCGTCTACTTGCTTTCATGAGAGAAGCCACTAGTGAACACTACGGCCCCGGTCTATTCACAACTACCGTCTGAGCTTTCACTTTTACTTTGCTTTGCTTACTTTTTGCTTTCAGTTCTCACTTTGCAAACAATCTATAAGGGATTGACAACCCCTTCATAGCGTTGGGTGCAAGCTCTTTGTGTTTGTGCAGGTACTTGTGACTTGACACGACCCTCCTACTGGATTGATACCTTGGTTCTGAAACTGAGGGAAATACTTACCGCCGCAGTGCTACATCACCCTTTCCTCTTGAAGGGAACACCAATGCAAGGCTCCAAGGCCGCGGGGGAATCCTTTGCATATTTGCCAAGGAAATCCCTGTAGGCATAGCCAGCAGCAGAAGGATTTCTGGCGCCGTTGCCGGGGAAGGTCTTTTGTTGCCGTAGCAGCATACGCCCCACCACTCGAGACGGCAACATTCTCCACCTCATGGGCCACCTCGTCCGAGCTGCCATCGGCGTCATAGGGCTGAAGGCCATGCAGGTCCTCAGGGATCACATTGCCGCCTTCGCCCCGCTCCAGTTGAGCTTATCACACGCGATGTCACTGGCCCTCACACGCAGCTCCTCCTCCACGGCCTGTAGCTGCATCTTTGAGCCATCGCGCTGGGCGACGAGCTTTCCCAAGTCCAGGTTTCGGTACCAGGACTTAGCCAAGCGCAGGGCCATGTAGGCTCCAGCGCGCGCGGCCGAAGCGCGCCAGGCGTCAAGATGGTCCTCGCCAACCGCAAGCCAGCGGGAGATCCGGCTCATCGATGCCGGCTCCACGCCCTCAGACCATAGGGCCGCCACCATCGACGAGCCTGCGATCTGGAGCCGAGCCACGGACTCGCCCAGGACGCGCAGGCGGGCTCTGAGGCCCACCCCGATCGCCTCCACGCTCCAACCGGAGGTAGCGTCTACCTCCTCCCCGGCCGCGCGGCGCTCCTCGCGTCTCACCTCGACGGCCGTGTAGGCCGCGTCCCGTGTCTCAGGGAAGAGGCCTGAGATAGGGGAGGGGGCGCAAAGACGGGTAAGAAGAGGAGACGGCAAATAAAATTCAAGAAAAAACAAAAGAAGACTCACGGTCGAAGTCGCTATCAGTCTCATGGGCGCTCTCGAGGGCCTCGAGTTCCCGCACCTTACTCGCTTGAGTGAGGCGGGCGACTTCATCCTGGAGGGCCGCCGCCGCGTCTAGGGCCTTGGCTAGCTGCGCGTGCTTCTGGATCAGGGCGTCCTCCTTCTCCTCCAAGGCAGCGTCCTTGAGCTTCATCTCCCCGAGATGAAGCGTCTCAAGATGCTCCACGTCGGCCATATGGGAGGCGTCCTTCTCCTGCAGGGAAGCGCGCAGCTGCTCCAACTTGGGCTGGGTGGCCGCCCCAAGCTCCTTCTTCTCCGTATGGAGAAGAGTCAGCTGCTGCTGGAGCTGGCCGTCCGCATCGCACAGGGTGTCCCGCTCCACGACAACCTCTTCTAGCCGGGCTTGAAGCTCAACAACCTGGCCATCAGCCGCCTGGTTTTGAGCCCGCAGCGTGTTGTAGGCTTGCAGCTGGGCATCATAAAGATCCTACAAAGCAAGGAAGAAGGAGAAGTAGGATTCGGCATGGTTAAATCATAACCAGCCCGATTCTCGGGGGCTAAACCCAGTGGGTGCGCTAGCGCGCCCCCACTAAAGAAGAAAAGCAAGAGAAGAAGCTCAAAGAGATTCGGCCCGGCCGATGCTCGGTCGGCCCGACTCTCAGGGGCTACACCCAGTGGGTGTGCTGGCGCGCCCCCACTGATTCAAGAAGAAGAAAAGAAAAAATCGAAGACAGAGGCGAGGCACTTACCCTGGTGCGCTCCTCCAAGCGCTCCAGATTGCCGCTCACCATGCGGGCCGCCTGGTCCACCTTGAACCGGCTGCTAGCAAACATCGACACCAGCTCCGGGACGCCGTGGAGCATGGTGCCTGCGGGCAGCTTCGAGTGCTCCAGGTTAGCCGCTCGCCAAGCCTTCATGGGTCGGCTCCCGACTCTCGGACCGGATCCTGGAGCAGCCGGACCACGGTTGGAGATGACGATGGTGTCGTCTTCAGGTGCTGGCATGGCGGCCGGCTCCGCCGACGTCCCAGCCAGTGTCGCCTCCTCAGCAGGAGGTGGATGGGTCGCGTCCGACGCATCCATGTTCACTCCTGGCGGATCCAGGGCCACGTCTGGTGCGTCAAGGATCAGTTCCGGCGCGACGGGCGCCGCCTCGGCCCCAGGTGAATCAGGGATCACCTCAAGATCCACCGGCGCAGAGGCGTCCGGCTCGGAGGGACGGGCCTCCTCGGTCCTCGGGGCGCGCCTCGGGGCCGCCTCGCTAGTTGGCTCCTCCATGCGAGCACGTGTGGAGGGGTCATGTCTAGCCCTCGTACGCTTCTCTGTCGGCTTCTCGGCCCGGCTGGGGCGAGACTGGCCCTCGGCCGTCTTCCCCGCGGCCGCATCCCACCGACGGGTGGACTACTCCTCGAGCTCCTTCCGGGCAGCGTCAGCCGCTGCCCAGCCGGCTCGCTCGGCTGCGAAGGCAGTGTCTTCCTCCACGTCTTCTGCATCCCTACCAGGCGACGTTTTGAGGAATGAGGCTTCACACAAGACAAAATAAAAAGAAGGGAGGGGAACCCTTACCCTGCGACGATGGGCACCTGCCTCCTTCCACCACCAGCACGACGGTTCTTAGCGCCGCCTGCTCGTGTTCCGGCTGGACGACCCGTCGTCGGGCACTCACGAGCCGGCCTGGAAGCTGTGGCACCCTTGCCCTTCTTCCGGGCCGCCTCGTCAAGTCCGTCCGCCTCGGCCCTATGACGCCGTCCGCGCGTCAAAGGCGGGCTGGTGACCTCCTCCACCCCGTCGGAGTCTCGTCATCTTCCGTCCAATCTACAATGGAGGGCCACAGATGCTCACAAGACGGCTCCGTCCCTTTCGACTCCAGCGCATTCTCCGAGCCTTCGGAGGAGGCAGAGCGGGACTCGATCATGCCCTCGTCCTCGATCTCCGAGGCATCAGACGTCGCCACGTCGGGGGCAGGCAGGTTGAGTGCTGTCAGCAGCTTCTCTAACACCTGCACGAAGGAGTTGATGGCCGGCTCAACAAGACGGTCGACCACGAGACAAACAGCAAGAACAGAGCAACAAAGTATGCTTACCACCGGAGGCGGACGAGACATGTTGTAAGGGATCATCCCCCACGCCCAGTTCCCACTGTCGTCCATGCGGGCGACGGAGATCTAGTTCACCCCCAGCGCCACCGCGTTGGGGGTGAATCTCTTGGTGGAGGTCAGGCAGGGGTCATGCCGGCCACTCATCTCGCAGACCAGATGGGGCCGCCTCTCCAGCGGCAGAATCCTGCGGGTAACCATGGTGGTAAGTGATGACCCACAAGTATAGGGGATCAATCGTAGTCCTTTCGATAAGTAAGAGTGTCGAACCCAATGAGGAGCAGAAGGATCTGACAAGTGGTTTTCAGCAAGGAAATATCTTCAGGCACTGAAATTGTCGGTAACAAGTGATTGTGTAGTGAGATGACTCGTAGCAAGCAACAAGTAACAAAAGTAGCAACGATGCAGCAAAGTGGCCCAATCCCTTTTGTAGCAAGGGACAAGCCTGGACAAAGTCTTCCAGGAGGAAAAACGCTCCCGAGGACACACGGGAATTTCCGTCCTGCTAGTTTCATCATGTTCATATGATTCGCGTTCGTTAGTTTGATAGTTTGATATGTGGGTGGACCGGCGCTTGGGTACTACCTTACTTGGACAAGCATCCCACTTATGATTAACCCCTCTCGCAAGCATCCGCAACTACGAAAGAAAAATTAAGACAAAGTCTAACCATAGCATTATACTAGTGGATCCAAATCAGCCCCTTATGAAGCAACGCATAAACTAGGGTTTAAGCTTCTGTCACTCTAGCAACCCATCATCTACTTACTACTTCCCAATGCCTTACTCTAGGCCCAAATAATGGTGAAGTGTTATGTAGTCGACGTTCACATAACACCACTAGAGGAAAAACAACATACAACATATCAAATTACCGAACGAATACCAAATTCACATGACTACTATTAGCATGACTTATCCCATGTCCTCGGGAACAAAAGTAACTACTCACAAAGCATAAATATATTCATGACCAGAGAGGTAATGAGTAGCATCAAGGATCTGAACATAAACTCTTCCACCAAATAATCCAACTAGCATCAACTACAAAGAGTAATCAACACTACTAGCAACCATACAAGTACCAATCGGAGTCGCGAGACGGAGATTGGTTACAAGTGATGAACTAGGGTTTGGAGATGAGATGGTGCCGATGAAGATGTTGATGGTGACGAGTCCCCTCCGATGAGAGGAGTGTTGGTGATTACGATGGCGACAATTTCCCCCTCCGGGAGGGAAGTTTCCCCGGCAGGATCGTCGTGCCGGAGCTCTAGATTGGTTCTGCTCAAGTTCCGCCTCATGGCGGCAACGAATCCACGAAAAAGCTCCTCCTTGATTTTTTTTCCTGGACGAAACCCTTCATATAGCAAAAGAGGGGGGCAAGTGTCCCAGCAGGGTGCCCACAAGCCCCCATGGCGCGGCCTGGGGGGTGGCCGCGTCGTGCAGGCTTGTGGCCACCCCCTGGCGCCTCTCTGGCGCTTCTTCGGCCGAGTATTTTTGATAAATCGGGAAAAAATCCTCGTTGATTTTTACGGCGTTTGGAGTTGCGCAGAATAGGTATCTCAACTTTGCTCCACTTTTAGGCCAGAATTCCAGTTGCCGGCATTCTCCCTCTTCATGTAAACCTTGCAAAATAAGAGAGAAAAGGCACAAGAATTGTACCGTGAAATGAAATAACAGCCCAAGAAGCGATAAATATCAACATGAAAACATGATGCAAAATGGACGTATCAACTCCCCCAAGCTTAGACCTCGCTTGTCCTCAAGCGAAAGCCGAGCTCAATAAATATGTCCACATGTTTAGGGAGAGAGGTGTCGACAAAACAAGATACGAACATGCATGCATCATGATCAAGATCAGAACAACAATACCAACATACAATCTCTCATGCTAAAATGATAATTCCTTCACAAAGTAAAGCATGGATCAAGAACCTTACCGAGAAGTAACAACCGATAGCCTTTAGTCATTGAAGCAATTGCAATTTATCACAACATCAGAAAGAGTCAAATAAGAGCTTGTAAAGCAAATCCACATACTCAATCATTCTTTCGTTCTCTACAATTGCTACAACTCATGTCGTACTCATGAGATCAAAGTTTCAGCTGGACACAGAAAGATAGGGGCTTACAGTTTTGCCTCCCAACTGCTTACCTCAAGGGTAATGTCAACAATAATAATTCATGAATACTTACCTCCAAGTTGACATATGAATATAGATCTTTTCCAAGCATATGTCGTTAGCCAAGACAAAGGCGAAATAGGGAATTGGTGAAGATCACCATGACTCTTTCAAGGGCAAAAAAGTAAAGGTACAAGATAGGCCCTTCGCACAGGGAAGCGGAGGTTGTCATGCGCTTTTGAGGTTTGGATGCGTGTTCTCTTAGTGCGGAGGAACGTCACTTTATATTGCCTCCTGTGATAAAGAATTTATTATGCAGTCTGTCGCTTTTATGTCTTCCTCATCACAGGTTCGTATAAAGCTTATTTTCCACACACTAATAGATCATACATATTAGAGAGCAATTTTTATTGCTTGCACCGATGACAACTTACTTGAGGGATCTCATTTTTTTCTGCTCTAGTTGTCGGGTTTTTAGTGATAGGGGTTGCCCCCGCCAAACTTATATTAAAGGAGAGGCAAACTACCATCAAACATCGTTACCCAGCGCTTGATCACAATCTGAGAGTAGCTGCGACGGAATTTTATTACAACCTATTCGCAATCCCAGATAAGCAGAGGAAACTACACAGCCGCAAAACACATGTCAAGCTTCTCGCAAAACACACACACACAAGCCAAGCTTATTTCACATGAAACCAGTTGAAGTCCCGGAGCCAAATTGTCGTCTCCCGCTCACTGGTTGCCGCATCAGAAGTTATCAGTTCCAGGCTATCCTCGACGGTTCCTGGTGATGATGATCGAGGACTAGCATGCAATGAAGCAGAAGGGAACCCTGCACATCGACACATATCACCTTCCATTGGTGCGGAAGTGAATTCATTCGATCCAGGACACACTTTAGACTTCGCCGCACCCTCCCCTAAGTTTTAGTTTCATTACGAACAATCTATAAGCTCCACAAGGAAGCAACAAAAAGAACATTGATCACATCATCATTCTTATTATTTTTTCATTGTTTTGATACGTCATCCAAAGAACATGAATGGAAATGTTCAATAATCAGCTATTATTTTCCAAATATTAGAATAACAATGTAATCAAAGAAAAATGTTTTAACACACATTCTCTCACGTTGCAAAAGACACGACTAGTGTCAGCCACATGGGATGCTTCCCCAAGTTATCTCGGCATAAAACCTTAATGTTAGAAACCATCCACGAGAAAACGAGCCCCGCTTCGGTACACCCCCCTTACAAACAGTATAAGGGTAATATGAACTTTTCACATCAATTTTCGTATGTACGAAAGATCCACTACATATACGCCCGTACATCATTTTCTTGTCTTCTATTAAAGTTCAAAAATTACGCTCACACCATGGTTCGAACTCCAGACCTCCAGCCAAGCTACTAATAGAACACACCACTAGATGTGATAAATTCAAGTATGATATTTCCCTTGTATAAAAAACACAGCGGTTTCTCTATTTTGATTTAAATTTTCCTTGTCAGCTCCTTTTTCTTTCGTATTTCTTTTTTACCCTATTTTCATTTTTTAAATTCGTGATTTTTAAATATGTTCAACTTTTCTTAAATTCATTTTATCCTTTTTTTAATCTTTATTATTCTTTTGAAACTTATTCAAAAAATTGAAAAATAGTTTAGATAAATGTATGTATGTACATCATGTGAAATGCATGGGTCATAAGAAATAGTTTAGATAAACGTATGTACGTACATCGTGTGTTATAATGCCATAATGTTACTCCGAGTCATGAAAACGGACCCAAATTTAGTTTGTGCACAATTTTGAAATTCCAAATTACGTATGAAATTTTTAAAAAGTTCTGCACATTTTTCAAATTTGTTAACAACTTCCCAACAATTTAGGGTTTAGGGTTTAGAATACCAAAATTACGGTTTAAGTAATAGGTCATCAATTTTTAAAATAATGCGATGATGTTATAATGCGATAAACATATGCATATACATCATGTGAAATGCACGGGTGTCGGTAAGGGCGAAAGAGGTGTTATAATGCGATGATGTTACTCCGACTCATGAAACGAACCTAATTTTAATTCGTGCACAATTTTGGAATTTCAAACTATGTGTGAAAAATTTAAAAACTTCAATACATTTTCCAAAGTTGTTAACAACTTCCCAACAATTTAGGGTTTAGGGTTTTGAATACCAAAATTATGGTTTAAGTAATAGTTCATCAATTTTTAAAATAACAGATCATCAACTTTATAAAAGTTTCATTAACTTTCAATAAAAGTTCGCGTATTTCAGGAGTAGTTCACGAATTTAGAAAATAAAAAATACTTCAGTAATCTGTGAAAAAATCACATATTTTTAAGAAAAAATGACGAACTTGAAAAAATGATCATTTTAAAAAACAAATGGTGCGAGGTTTAAAAAGCTAACGCATTTAGAAAGGAAAAGGAAATAAAAAAATGAAAAGAAAAAAATATATATAAAAAGGAAACAATACAAAGAATACTGCGTTTCCAGAGTTGTTTATTAGAGTAAAAAATAGTTATAGCATGTAAGGTCTTGTTGACTATTTGCTAAGTGTAGCTTTGGTAATACCTAAACATACATGGTTTGAATCTTGCTTCTCACATAATTGTTTTGGTGATTTAAAAAATAAAGAAAACATGAACAGTGCTCAGGGTGTGTGCTTCTGAAAAAATACAGTGTATACGTGAATATGACCATCTTGCCTTTTATTATGAAAAGGTATCGATTAATCTGAATCGTTCTTGTGTTTAGGGGGGTGTACTGAAGCAGAAGTGCGAGAAAACATGCATAGTCGGTAGCATTTCGATATTCCAAAGGCAACCAACGAGAGGGTGGGATATCACTCCGAATTAATCACATTATATAAGGATTTAACAAAAACCAATTCCTCAAGATTTAGGCCACCAAAAAGGAATATCTTTATTGGAAGATAAAACAAGGCTATGATTTGTATTTGTCGATTCCTCCTCATAGATCAATGTGCATTCAGACTCGAGGTAGCCCTCCATGGCTTCACAAGGGTGCTAACTAATCACAGAGCCTGAGCAATTGTTTGCTTGATTATACCTCTATGGGTAGGAAGATGGCAAATGATGTGGCTCGGAATGGGTTGGAGGCAGAGGCGGAGGACTAAAAAATTGAGGTGGGGCGAACTCTTCAGCATAATAACAAGAATTGTCCCGTTTCGTGGAATTCACTTGGTCTTGATGAGCGGCATGTGTCGTAGCCTACGAAGCACCGACAGAGACACATACACGGTGATATGGCAATTTCCAAAAACAACCATAGGATTGTATCCTGAATATTTCCTCCGCCAACCGTCGTCATCCACTGTGCCCGATCGTTCATCACCCACAATCGTCCGCTTGACCGTCGAGTGTGCTAGATAGGGGTTCGTGGCATGCGTGCGTCACTAGGGGATAGGGAATGGCTTCGTGCGCATCGGAGCGAATTGTCTGGCTCTGTTCATGATAGGGATTATGTCAAAATAGCGTGGCTGCATGCATCTCTAGGCGTTGCCAGAGGCCCAATTAGCAAGATTGTGTGCCCCTTTTCTTTTTTTCAACGATTATTTTTGATCTAACAAGAGCCAGCGAAAAGGCTAAAAAGACGAGAGCCAGCGACCCAGCAAGTGATGATACGCATACATTTATTAAAAATTTGGACCAAACCAAAATCAAATTCATGAGTGATCTTCGTGCATGCATAGCTTGTTTAACCTAATCGTTCTCCCCACGTGAACGTCTTAATCACGACCCCCTGCCCACCCCTCCTCTCTCTCTGTTGGAAATATTATCACTTTTTCGATTAGACTAATCCTCAAGTAAACAGTAAGTATGGCAATCAGAGTATGCAACTTATACTGATACCTAAGCATATGAGCATGTATAGTTACATATAACCAGGGATGGCTGTATGGACGGACCCTGATGCACAGACATCAGAGTTGAATTTTATTTTCAGTGGTGATTAGCATCAACAACATGTATATGCAACAGGCTACGATAACTAATATGCATCATGTTGCAAATTTGTTTTCATGATAGAGTCTCGTGTCCCAGCTATAGCTTTTGGTTCGGGTGACTTTTGGGCAGGGGAGGCCGTAGCCTCTAGGCCTTTTGGGCAGGGATGTCGTGGGCCTATTAAACATCTAGCTGTACATGCTAGTTCGCTACTATTGGAGTTTTTTCATAAAATAAAAAAGAACTACTATGGGAAAACTGTTTTTCTAGGCTAATTCTAATGTTTTTTTTAGGGTTAATTATAATTCTAGTGTTTAATGGCTAATTCTAATGTTTCATTTTCTTCTTCTAATTTTATGTGTAGTTTGTATCAACAAATGCACTTTTATCACTTTATTTAGTACAGTGTCGGTCGAAAAGTTTATGCCATTGCCAAAGCGGTGCATCAGGGTAACTTTAGCTCCAACTCCGCCCGTGCATATAACCGAAACATCTGTAAAGACATCATATACACCTAGCACATAACGAATAGATAAGGGATGAACATGTCATACTGATACGTCTTTAATATATATTTTTTTTTATTGTTCCATGATGACATATTATCATTCTAGAATACTTTTGGATATTTATTTATCAATTTATATTATTTTTGAGCACTAACCTATTGACGCAGTGTCCAATGTCAGTTGTTTTTTTCTGCATGTTTTTTACTTTTCAGGTTTTTCATATCAATCGAAGTCAAATTTCCCTGAAGCTTTTTGATGATTTTTTTCTGGACCAAAAGAGGACCAACGAGCATGAGAAAAAGGCTGAAGGACTCGCGAGGGGCCCACAAGCCAATAGGACACGGTCTTGGGGGCACCGTGATGGCTTTTGCCTCCCTCGTGGCCCTCTCGACTCCGTTCTTTGTCTTATAAATTCTCATCTACACTAAAAACACCAGAGGGAGTCCCGAAACACTTTTTACGCCGCCGCAAGTCTGTGTTCCGACAGGAGGCTATCTGGAGCTCCGTTTCGGCACCCTGCCGTAGGGGAGATCGATCACCGAGGGCCTCTTCATCAACCTTGCTGCCCTCACAATAATGTGTGTGTAGTTCACCACAGACCTGTGGGTTCATAGTTAGTACCTAGATGGCAATCTCTCTCTTTGATCTTTAATACAAGTAATGAAAATACTTATGGTTGATATTCCTATTGGTTTCATAAACCTTTGTTTCATAACTGAGGAAAATACTTACCCACACTATGTTGCGATAACCTGTTCCTCTTCACGAAAAATCCAACACAGATCACAAGTATCACATATCCTCCGGGCTGGCCAGTCCAATGCGACGGCGGCAACAACAACCTCGACGTGATCCATGAACTTCTTCTTGGCAGTAGCATCGCCGACACCATGGTGTCAAAGAAGGGGAAGTAGTGGAAGTAGAGGAGGACGGAGACGAAGACAGATCAGGAGCAGTCGCGCCGAGACGCTCCAAAAAAAACCTTAATTATCGTCGTTCTCCTGCACAGGATCTCGAATGATTGGGTTCCAAAGGCACCTGCTCTTCCGACCAGCCGTGCACGCGGTCATCGTGATAGGATCTCCGGAAGCGGCATAATGAGAGAAACATTAGATGACGACAAGGGTTATGCAGAAGGGAGTGAGTGAGTTAAGGTTCACTGCACAGCCGAGCGTCTCCTTATATAAGCCATGAGGTAGATGGGTTTGGGTTTAGGCCCATGACCGAGTCCTTAAACAACCCACGGTCCAACCAACCATTCATGACAGGAAAAAATAAGCCTCGACTTTTCTCATTCCTGCGTCCAGCCAAGGCGTGGCGTGACGGGCGGTGGAGAAGGAACAACGTGTGTATACAACTCCTCTTCCCAAGCTATGAATGGCATGTGATAGAGCATCCCTTACAAGTAGCAAGTACCGGGTCTCGATTTCCAAGGTCTTGCCTTTATAGTTGTACCTGACAATGACCTTGTTAAAGGAATTGTTTTTCGATGAACTTGGACTTTCTCCAGGATGAAAACTCAATATCTTAGATCGGACAACGACAATAGTTGTGCATTGTTTCCTTTCTGAAGACGTTGTTTTTGAAGAATCTCTTTTGTATTCTGGGTGTTGTCTTCGGTGGTGGTTAGAGTGTTGCTGATGCTAGTGTGTTCATCATAGTGACAAAGCCGAATATAATTGATATCTTCGCGATATTATAATATATTTCTTTTGTTGAAGAAAATTCTCTATCATTCAAGGGGTCTTTAAGTTCCGGTCAATGCCCATATTTGTTTTCGTGTTTGCTCTGTATTCGCTAGGTGTCTGTTTTGCTTCGGATTCGTTTCCGCTTCGTTTTCATCTCTAGAGAAAAAGATCCTGTTGGGAAAAACATCTCTTACAAAATGGTTATGGCCGGCGATGGCTTGGAGATCCACTAAAAGCAGGAGCTAAATTTAGTGTTGGAATGGTTAATTCCTGCTGGACCTGCATGCATGCGTCGCTCGTTCGATCCATTTGTTCGATCGAGGCTGTACATCCCAATCACGAACCCCTTCTGCAATCTCTCTCTCTCCTTGTTATACAGAATCACATGCGCGACATCCATCATGAGAATGCATGGTTCAGGGCCAGCCAATGCAAGACTATCGTGTGTTTGCTCGGTTTTGCCACGACACCCTACCATGCTTTGTACATGCATGCGAAGCAATGCATCTGCACTTTGCTCATCCTCAAAATAGGCTTATGATATAACACCCATCCAATACAACAAAGACCCCAATGCTGTGACACACAACACAAATACGCCTACAAGAATTAAGAGAGAAAGCAAAAGAAATGACTGACAACAGAGTCGGATTGACGGAAACGATGATGATCTTGAACCGTTGCACCTTCCAAAGATATCCACCACACCCCTAGCACTTTGAACCACCACATATCTAGCAACACCTTCAGGAAGGAACGCGATGATGACGACGTTATTGTCCCGATTGGTCCTAGGCTATCCCCGGTACGCAGAGGGGCGTGGGTGAGTGAGATCCTCGATGTTCTCCACGAAGGGACGACGGCGCCCATGGGCGTCGTCGCGTCGATGCCAGCCATGCCGAAAAGGATTTCTCCCATCTACCACACACCACCACACCCCGACCAATCCGTCGTGCTACACCAAACTTGCCGCCCACCAACATGCGTCGCCACGGTCTTGGAGTCACTATCGTCGTCTCACCATGAAGAGCGAAGCGGGACCGATGGGTCTAAGAGGGAGCAGCTGGGTACGAGGAGCGGCATAGTCGGCGGCCACACGGGAGGGGACAACCTCCACCGCCCTTGGCGGTCACCGACCGGACATAGCAAGAGGAGCACACCAGGCACGTAGGCCCGACTGAGCCCGAAATGGCTCGTGAAGCTCCCGTCGCCATGTTGCAGTGGGCACGTCGCCATCTCCGCAACCCCTCACACGAGCCACGCTTCCGTCCGTTGGAGTTGTCGCAGGTGGAGCCGAGCCAGGATCGCCCAGACCCAGATGGGGCCCCAAAGGGCCCAGATCTGGACCGGGAGGCGCAGCCGCTAGCCTCCGCGCCAACCCACAGCCAAGTGGCCACGCCACTGCCTCCTCACCATTCGAAGCTGCACCGTCTGAGGTAGCGCCACCACCGAAACCGCCGCTGCCCCGAGGTGCACGGTCGCACGACCGCGATAGGTAGTACCATCCGCAGCCGCCGGGAGCCCAAGCCGGACCTCAGCAGCCGTCCGCAGTCTGCGCCGCCTGGATTCAGATCCGACAGGCAGGCAGACGTTGGTCTTTGCCCGAGGGCGCCCCTCCATGGCAGCCGCTATGCCAGCACGAGAGCTCTTGGTGACGACGAGCCGCCGCCACACAGAGCGCCCCGCCATAGCCTGGCTCCTCCAGTGACCAACCGTCCCACATCAGTCGGGGGCCCGTGAGGAGGGGATCAGCGACCTTGCCGCCGCCCACGCCAGCCAGGGATGGAGCTGCTACAGTAGCACTGATGTCAGTTGAAATGTACATTAAGAAACAAAAGAGACAAATTCAGATGTGAGTAGTGTCAAATGTTGTTTTTGTCTTCTGATCCTACTCATGCAAGATTTCACTATACCCCGTAGAATTTGGACATGGAACTTTTATGACTTGTAGTCACATTCCTTTTAAACATTCATATTTGTTTTCAGAATTTTTTGAAACATTTGGAATTGATTTTTTTTCGAAGTTTGAGCATGGGGAGCACCCCAAGATGGGAGCATTTGATATTTCCCCACCCACCTCCTTGTGTTATTCTCAGTCTCAGACTTCCCTCCGCCAGCTTCCCCGCACCTCGATACGCTGGCTGCGACGCTGCCTTCTTCAGGCTCGATGTTAATGCGTAATTGATGAACGCAACACCATTTTTTAAACACCTGGAAAAATAGCAAAACTATGAAATTCACCAGAGGAGGACATAACGGGAACTTCAGCTGTGAAAAGTTTTTTTTCAGAAACCTTTGATTTTTTTTTTGTGTGTCACACGAAGGTCAGATCGAAGAGTTCACTCATAACATTTGCATCTATGTTGCACATGTATAGTTGTGTGCATCTTTACTTTTGGGGCCCCAAGCTAAATTCTTTAATGGTTGCATCATTTATAACTCCAGAGGCATGTTGAAGAAGCAATAAAACATTCTCTCATTTCTATAAAAAAATTGCACATGGCCATATCTGTCATTATATACTAAAGGTATTTGATTGACTAACCAGAAAAAGGAAATTTAGGTTAGAAAATCTAAATGAACATATGATTGTTGATTCGACCGATTAATACATGACATCCAATGGATTTTTAGACGCATCTTATAAAATCTGGTTAGAAAATCTAACCAGTAAACATATAATTTGATTCGACAGTTTGTGGTTGGTTTGTCGCCCCAGGTTGGAAGGTTATGTTTGTTTGCCATTTGTGTGCTTCAACTTTCATAACGTTGCGAGGACGAGTGAGATGTTGCTTTTTGTAGTTCACAAACATTTTTTTTCAATTATGAAAAAATTAAATTAGTGATTAATTTTTAAATTCATGTTTTTTTTAAATTATGATATTTTTTATAAATATGTGAACAGTTATTAAATTGTGAACATATTTAGATTCACAGTATTTTAATCCATGAACAGTTTTTCGATTTATAAACATTTTTTGGATCCACGATTTTTTTTGTATTCACATTTTTTTTGAGTTCACGAACAGTCTATGAATCCATGAACTCATTTTCCCATCCGTGAACATGTATTGGATTTGTTAATATTTTTTGAATTTGTTAACATCTTCTGAATTCATGATCATTTTTTTAATACATGAACATATGTCTAAATCCATGATTTTTCTGAATTCACGTACTTTTCAAACTACTGAACAATTCTATAACATGTGAACATTTTTTGTATTCATAAACATGATTTCAAATGCACAAACAATTTTTTGAATTTGTGGTTTATTTTTTATTCATGACGATGTTTTGTAATTCTTGAAGAATTGTTCAACTGAATTTTTTTTTTAAAATTCTCACGCATTTTTCAAATATGTAGACAATTTTCATGTCGTGAACATTATTTCAATTTTGAATAGTTGTTGAATCCAGGATCGATTTTCGAATTCAGGCACAATTTGTTCTACGCATGATTTTTATTTTTGTAAATATACAACCTTTTTGTTTTGTGTTCCAAGGCGGGGTGCTCCAAGGCCCATGAAGAGGTGGCGAGCTCCAAGGCAGGGTGCCAGCTGTCATGCGAGCGGGTCCAACAACTCCGACGTGGATCTGGTGGCGGACGGATCGAGATGAAGTTTTTCTCTTTCGTTGCAACGTATGGGCTTTTTGCTAGTGAAATTATGAGCCTGTTTGGGACTGTTCTACTCTTTAAAATTCAGCTTTGCTTTAGAAAAGACAAGCCAAACGCGGTAGCTCCACGATATGCCGCTCCGCAAAAAACTAGAATCTGGGGTATAACTTCAAAGTTTTTATGAAACTCCTGAGAGGGTGTTTAAAAAACTCTAGAAGCTGGAGTTGGGATGAAATTATCCACCACTGCCATCAGTAAGTGGATACCCCTTCATTTCTTTTCCCTCAACCAATCAAATAGATTCTTTGCACCAAATTTTCTATTCTTGAAGCTGGAGCTAGATGGAAGCCAAACATTCTCTTGATAGTGCTATAACTTCTGTATGAAACTGCTCTAAAGTGAATTTGATGAAGTGAAACTGATTTTGATGAACTGAAGCAGTTCCAAACAAACCCTATAAATAAAACTGACCGACAAAAGATGAAAGGAGAAAAAAAGGAAAAGATTTACAGACGTGCACTCGCTGGCAGGGCCAGGCCCATAATGCGAGCGACGCGAGCTTAGCGCTCACTGTGACCGACACACTTGGATGCGTAGTTGCGTTGGCTTCCCTAAAAGAAAAAACTTGGATCGGCAGCACGCAACTTCCTCACCCTCCCTCCCGGCGGCGGCGACGGAGCCTAAGAACCGGCGACGGCAACGGCGACGGCGACGGAGACTCCTCGCGTCTGAACGGGTGAGTCCTCCTTCCCCTCCCGCCACCTCCCTGGGCTCGGTCCATGTATTCAGCAAAACATCATTGCTGACACCCGCAGTAACTTCAGAATACTTGGATTTCTTGAGGCGAGCTGTTCTTGTCTTCTCTCGCGCTCTGGCGTCGCGGCGTGGGTGAACGCGCGAGGAGAGGCGCCGAGATGTTTGCGACGGCGGCGCGGTGGGCGGCGAAGAAGGGGAAGCCCAAGATGGCGCCGATCGAGCTCACGACGGCGCCGGAGCAGGCGCAGTCCATCACCCGCACCATTTTCGACGTCGTCAAGGAGCACGGCCCCCTCACCATCTCTGACGTTTGGGAGCACGTCAAGGTACCGTTTCTTCTGAAGCTCCTGCAAGATTCATCTCTGCGCGCACGCACGCACAGAACCTGTTCGACGGAATGTCTTTCTGTCAGCTTGGCTGGACGGACAGTGTCCTCTCTGTCCTTGTAATGGGTTAAAGAGTCACTTTGGATTTCTTGTCATTCAGAACTTGCGGTGTGTTAAATTTCCTTCAGGACGTAGGGCTGAGGGGTTTGACAAGCAAGAGGCAGATGAAGATCATGCTGCGGTGGATGAGGGAGAAGCAGAAGCTCAGGCTCATCTGCGACCATGACGGGCCTCACAAGCAGTTCCTCTACACGACATGGTTCACCAACCCCAAGAATGCGCCGCAGAGGCCCAAGAGGGAGCTCAACAGGGAGCAGCCCAAGCCATGAACGCACTCATCTTGACCGATGTAGGGCATATTTGGCTTACACCTTGGTAATGATGTTTCCTGGATCTGTAGACAAAGCTGTTAATCATATATCGTGCTTATAGCTGAAATACTGTGAATGATGCCACATTGTGAATTATGCATAAATAAATAACCCAAAACAGTTTGTTCTTTTCCGTTGTACTTCTGTTTTTGCCTTCTTTGCTGCTTCTTTCTGAAACTTGTGTTGGAGTTCTGAAGAACTTTGGCCTAGGCCTTCTCCAATTCAAATGGATGTGGTTTTAACTGCTACTCCCTCCGTAACTTAGTATAAGACATTTTTTTTGGCATTATATTTGTGTCAAAGAACATCTTATATTAAGTTACAGAGGGAGTATTAACTTGGGCAAAAACCTTACGTCAAATGATGGGGCTATATCTGATTATCACATCTCTTAACCATTTGCAGGTCATGTATTCAGTAGAATAGCATACAAAGCGTCTAATTTCTGATGACAATCATAGTAGTTAGTAACTTCAAAATAATTTTCAGTAATTGACACATGTTAGTTTCCAGAGCTACTGTGCCCTTATATTACATTTCAATTGCAGTACATAAAAATTTAGTGGCATAAACAACCTGTAATAACAAGGACCCAGAACTAATTTCCTACTATAATTTTCGTATACTCGAACATACTCCTTCTACATATATGCACTCACATGACCTTCCAAATGCCTTGATTATTTGCAGAACTTTCTTTTTGTCAATGCTGGTGTGCTTTCTGTTTTTTTTTTCCAGTTGATAGCTATAGTTAAGAACTATAGACCCAGGAAAGCCACTGTCTTTGACAAGCGTATTGAAGCCTGGAGTTATTCCTAGAGATGCAGCAGCTCAATTGGTTTGAGGTCAGAATCATAGCGGTTGATGCAGCCAAGGGAAAGAAGGGGAACAGGTGGCGCGGCTGATGGTAGACCTCCAGTGCTCAGCAAAGAAATGAATAGTACAATTGTGTCTGGAGCCAATACCCTGAAGGAGGATTCTAATCCAGATTCTGAGTAGCCTGGCTGGTGGTGGGACCTGGTTGACAAGTGTCCGTACTCAGCGAGCTTTGGAGGAAACATGCAAGGGCACTGTTTTGTGAAGACCTGAGTTGTTTCGTCAAGTTGGACAACTGGGATTGCATCAAGGGCAAGGAAAAAAGCTCTCAGTGCTATGAACTAACTGGTCAGGACAGTCTCGTTCCATCATCATGTCTCTTTTTCTTACAAGGTATGTTATTATTAGTGCACGAACATACTGGTTATTTTCGATAGGTAATGATGTACTAGTGACTTGGAGTATTGAAGTTGCTTGGCTGCCTGAGTACAATGAATTTTAGCCTAGGTCACCATTGTTGTTTCTCATGTTCTTGTTAAGATGCAGTAGCTTATGTATCTTGCAGCAAATCCTGTAACACGTCTCTCATATTATTCCACAATAGCATAAGAGGATCCTTACCTGAATTTCTACTCTTTACTACGGGACATATCAGTTATTTTTTGGCAGTAATGTACTAGGTTGAGCAATTTAATTAGTTTGGCTATCTTGGTACAGTACATTCCCTAGGCCACAAGTATGTTAGTTAGTGTTTCATGTTAAGACTTAAGAGGCCCATTTATAGCCATGCCGAGTTCAGTGGAAATCATAAAAAGGGAAAATTTGTCATTTGCTTTGTTCATCCACCACCTGCATCATGATCTGCTGCTCTGCACGGGAGACATCACCGAAGAAAGATAAGTAAGAGAACACCATGAAAAATTGCTGATCTGGACATGGCTGGTAGTGGTTTACTTTTAGGAAACAGTATACGTACGATCTATGGAGATGTTGTCAATGCACAACACTTGGTATACAGTAATTGAAGGCTGGTCAACAGATCATGGTGAGTGAACCATAGAAGCTGAGTTTTTCATATGCTGGGCGACATTTGATTTAGTTGTAGAGGATGGAAAATGTTCAATTTGCAGTGACTCTGATCTAGACTATTTATTTACTAGTAAGAAATTTGATTGCAGTACGGTAGGAATTGCCAACATCTATCATGCTGCTGTTCTTGAATCAAGTACACCTCTGACACTGGAAATTGTGCTGCGCCTGCATCTGGCCTCCAGCTGACGACTTCACTGATGGTAAGATTTGCTGCCCGTCAGTGTTGATGTACATTCAATGGCTTGCCACTTGTGCCCCTCACCCATCCTGAGCTTGTAACACCCTCCTCTCCCTTCTTCCCACTTATCACCCTTTCCGATTTTAACTTCTTAGAGATTTTATACTGGCATTGTTGGTGAAAATGGATGGTATCTATGAGTGGAACAGCAGCTCCTTGATTCTGCCAAAGATTTATCTCCTTTGGAGGTTTGCAGGATTTGCTCATCCGCTTGAAGGAATTGGCAGCGCACACCCACCTGCCAATCCTCGTCGATATTGACACCGCAGGCTCTCGCTATTAGTCCCCAGTACAACTTCTTTGATCAACTGTTCAAAACTGGCATGGCATGATAGGTCCTTGGCACTGGGTGGTTATCAGCATCAATCACATGGACAATCCTTGCGATTTCCCTATCTTGTGACCTGCTGGCCAGTTCTCAAATACCAGGCGCCTGCCTTTTCTAGAGACCATTCGGGCGTTCATGTTCTCGGTATTATAAATTCATGCCATTTGACATTCAGCATGCATCATGCAGTCTTCACAACGAGACCGACGCCTGCGACGGCGGCATGGGCGCCGTACTCGTTCAAGACGACCATCCAGTCGGATACATGAGGAAGGTGTTGGACGTCAAGAATCAGAAGCTTTCCACTTATGAGCCTTTAGACAGTCCTATTTTATGTGAGATTACTTCACTGTTGACTGCAAACACATGCGCATTTGGTTCTCTCAGATACTTTGATTCAAACACCCGCACCACGATGCGGTCAAATTTGACAGTATTCTTCAGGCATGTGTTGTCCTCAATTCGGACCGTCTCACCAACGGCATCTGCAGCAGTATCAAGTGCAAGCATCCTCAGATTAGCCGTGCATTTTAGCTTAGTAAGGAAAGAAGGTTGGCCGCATCAATCCCCTGTGAGCTTGAAGTAGTGATCTTGTGCTCCACTCTCTCCATAATGCGTAAAAACAATGGTTTCGGAATGCGAAAACGGCGAAGAAATCATGGATCATCTGGAGAAGTTATGTCCCGAGCAAAGTAGTCTTTCTGCAGTGGACGTGCTCCGGAGACCCAATCACGATCGCTCTTCTCCCTTTGATCGGCCCTTGAATTTTAGAATATGCTCCACATGCCAATCCATTTCCCCTTGCATACTCTTAAGCATGATCATGTCCACTTCTTCGTCCGAATCCGACAAATGAAAGAATTTAGTTGCAATCCTTTCATCAAGCTCCATCGATCCATGCTCCTCATCCGACGAAGCATTCGAATTCATGGCTTTCCCTACAAATAAATCACAAAAAAACAGGTTGGACGTTCTGTCAAACACATAGAGGGCAAGACACATCTCGAGAGTTGCTGGACATGTGGTGTTGGCGTCCGGGCCGATGAGGATGTCACCAACGACGAGCACGAGAGAGAGGACTGTTGTGGCTGTCATGTTGGTGGTGAGGCTCGGAATGACCGCAAAGAAAGAGGAGGTGCACGATGTAAGTACCCGGAGGAGAAAGAAGAGAGGAGACAATGAATGGAGGGGGTGGATTTGGTGCAATTTATGATGTGGTAGGCCTACTGGGTTTGACGTGCAGGCATCCCCATATCCCCCATATTTGATCCGCATATGAGGGGTGCCGGTCAACCTAGGCTTTTGAGGCACCCGTCTAGATCTTCTTTTTTTAACGGCCGTTTGTTCGGGTGTTTGGGGCACCTGGTTTGACATTCTTCTATATGAAAGGGAACAATGTATGACGACGAAAAAACAAGATAAAAGAAAAAAAGACTGACATCGATCCGCACTTCTAGCCCCCCAACATGCACGAGTTAGCTAGCGCTAGCCTTGCGTGGTCGGCGATACAGCCTTCGTCGTCTTCTTATTTAAGCCGCCAAGTGTCAACCGAAACCATCGAGGTGGTACTAAATAAAGCTGCGCTCAAATAGACTTCGCATATGCGCACTCATCACCCCCGTTCCAAGCCAACCACGTGTCCCGTGGGACCTACACTGCACAGCTGTGCTGGCCGGCCGTTGCACTTTTTTTTCCTTTCTTGTACGCACGCGTCGGCCTGGTTTGCGTCGCGCATGTGCCTACAACCATCGCCACCGCTGGGTACTCGTCTAGATCCAACATCTTGACGTGCTTTTTTTTTTGCCCTATGTTTTTTTGCTATCTTTCCTTAATTTTTTTAATAATAAAGCAACTACTGCTTCCGTCGTGACAGTTTTGTAAAAAAACTGTCGTTTTCTGAAATCAACCCGCAGTCCAGATTTAAGTCAGAAAATGAATCTTTTTTACATTTTACATAAAACCTCCTATATTTTATCCAAACTAACACGCAGTCCTGGTGCAGTCCAGAAGGCATAAGTTACATACCGATTAATCAACCCAATTGGTTGGGCACTCATAGTTCCACTCTCGAGACCAACTTTCTTGCACTTTCTCTATGTTTTTTTCTTTGTTTTTCTTTTTGGCTTTATTTCGATAAACTTGGCAAAAATTTATAATACGTGGTGTCCCTACTTCGATCCCCTCTAACAGCTTCTACTTTTTCTTAATTCAAAGATTTATTAAAGAACCCATACAGTTTTTTTGTTTGTAAAAAAAATACTCAGCGCGGCCCAACATTAGGATGATACAGCAGAAGCAGTCTTTTTTCCTCCTAAAAAGAGCAATGCCGGGACGCACAACAACAGCATACCGTTTTCCTAAAAAACACGAGAAGGTCTATCACATTTTTCTGAAAAAAAAAAGAAGAAGACTTGGAGCAGCCTAACGTCGGGACGACACAACAACGGAGTTAGTGCTGAGTCAAAGAAAAAAAATACAACAAAAGGAGAATACAACCACCAACATCTCTCCGGTACCCACGACCTTGCGTGCAGTGCTTCGTGACACCAATTGGCAGGCTGCAATGCAGGATGAATACATGGCTAACATGACCTGGACTCTCCTACCGCACCCCGCCGACACCAACATCATCTCTGTCAAGTGGCTCTTCCGGCAAAAGTACAAGGAAAATGGCACGCTGGAGCGCTACAAGGCCAGCTGGGTCGTCTATGGCTTCTCGTTGCTCCCCGACATGGACCTCGGCGACACTTTTTACACGGTGGTCAAGTCTGCCACGATTCGCAATGTCCTCGCCCTTGCAGCGGCCCGGGACTGGCCGGTCCACCAAATGAATGTCAACAATGCGGTCCTGCAGGGCTTTCTAACCGAGAACGTCTATTGTCAGTAGTCACGGGCTTCATCCACGAGCGCCAAACCGAGCATGTCTGCCTCCTTGACCGCTCTCTGTACTGCTTGAAGCAGGCGCCCAGGCCTAGTTCGATCGCTTCGCTGCCTTCCTTCGCTAGGTTGGGTTCGTCGCGGCCAGACCTGACCCATCCCTCTTCGTGCTCAAGCGCGTCGACGAGTGTGCGTACCTCCTGTTGTACGGCGACGACACTGTCATCACAACGTCGTCATTTTCTCAGCCCCTTGCATTACTTCTTCGCCGTACGCGTCTCCCGCACCAACGTCGGCTTCTTCCTGTCACAAAGCAAGTATGCCGCAGAGCTGATGTACCGCACCAACATGCTGCAGTGCAAGCCGGTCAGCACACCGGTTGACACGAGTTGCAAGTTGTTCGCCGATGCCGGGGCCCCGACCGATGACGCCTCGGACTACCGCATCATTTGTGGGCGCATTGCAGTAAATAAATACAACAAAAAGAGATTCAAAGTTAGTCCAAGTCAAAGGAAATAAATACAACAAAAAGAGAGTCGGGGTTAGTCCGAGTCAAAGAAAATAAATACAACCAAAAAGCATTGTTGAGGAAATTATTAACTGATAGCTGCTCGGTTGGTCTATGAATAGAGGATGAATAGGCCAATTAGCAAGTTAATCGGCCAATTAGTTAATTAATCGGGCGACTTATGAGTGATTTATGAGTCAATGGTTACTCGATGACCCAGTGACTTCAGAGTTAGTCCGAGTCAAAGGAAAGAAATGGAAGTGAAATGAAGAGGAAATATAAAATTGATTTTTTCACATTAGTCTATATGAAAAAGAAAAATGTGTTTGATAAACACTGATACCGCTCCGTACTTCTAGACCCAACACGCAAGAGTTAACAACGACCTAGGGTAACAGGCTGCTGGGCCAAACCCAGCCAGGGTACGTCACGACCGCTTTTTAGTCAGCCCAGGGGCTAGATATTTTGTCGGTGATAAGTGGATAAGTGGCTCAGCCAGCCAGAGCCGTCGTCGGTGATAAGTGGCTCATCGTCTCGTTATTTAAGTCGTCAAATTTGGATCGTATGTTTTTTACCGGTCATTGATCACGTCGTTCATGCGGGTGTTTGACACGCGTTTGAAAACGAAATATGTCCGAGTGAAATGAAGAGAAAAAGTAAAATTGATTTTTTGACATTAGTCTGTATGAAAACGAAATATATGTATAAAAAAAACTGACGTCGCTCCGTACTTCTAACCCCCAACACGCACGAGTTAACAACGACCTAGGAGAAACCCAGCAAGAAGTATGTCACGACCGTTTTTTACCTCGGCAGACCAAGCATAGCTAGTGCTAGCCTTGCGTCGTCGGCGATACATGCCTCATCGTCTCACTATATAACACGAGAAGTGGCCAGCGAAACGAGCCGTGTGGGACTAAATAAATACCGAGCGGTACACCGGTACCGGTGGCAAGCTAAGCTAACCTTTGTACTTGTTTAGATCCACTGCTACGATCACCGCCAGCATCGTGACGTGCGCGCTACCTCTCCGTTGGCATCGACGGCATGCATCGAGTACTACCTGTGTGTCAACATATGCTACTATCAAGTAGGAATATTTGAATCCCCCATGTAACAATGTAATATGCGTGCAATGTAATTCTCACACATACATAACCAAGTTGAGTTCCTCAAAAATAAAACCAAGCTAGTTCTGTACTAGTGGTAGCAGGTTCACTTCGTGGTAGCAGGTTCACTTCAGAATTTTCAACCAGCAACTAACAATCCACTTGTAGCTAGCTAGGGTTCCTCTGCCTCCCGACTGCGCCAATCGCCCGTCCGCCTAGTCTCCGTTGGTCATAGGACCATGCATGCACGATGGATCTCAGTCCTTGTCAGCCGGACAATTATGTTTTACATATACATGGGATTGATAATGATGCATCCAAAAATGTTATATGAAATTTCTATATACATATGTAATTTGAGATGAGTATTGCTTTTGAGTGCACATGAAATGATATTTGATACATCTCATATAAACATATATTGCTTATTATATATATTGTTGTTTGTATTAAAGGGCCCCGAGTTATAGTGTTCGCCCCGGGCCCGCAAAAACTTAGGACTGGCCCTGATCTTCGAATAGAACATGCTATTATAAAGATCAAAGAGAGAGAAGAAGTCATTTAGCAAATCATTATCGACCCATAGGTGTGTGGTAGACTACTCTCACGTATCATCGGAGAGGCAGCAAGGTTGATGTACAAGCCCTACGTGATCGATTCCTTCTTAGGCAAGACGCCAGAAAAGGCTCGAGATGGGATCGCGAAAGAACAGAGACTTGCAGCGGCGAAAAAATTATTTTGCATCGCCCTCTAGGGTTTTGGAATATTTGGGAATTTATAATGGTGGAATTATGTTAGACGGAGCCACGAGAGGCCCACAAGTGATCATGGCGTGCCCTAGCCCCTGGACGCGCGCCCTGTTGCCTTATTGTCTCCTCATTTGTCGTCTATTCACCCCAAAGCTTATAGGCTCTTTTCTAGCCTAGAAAAATTATGAAAATCTTTTGTAGTGTTTGGACTCCATTAGGTATTCTTTTTCTGTCAAAGAGAGATCAGACAAAAAACAACAACTCACACTAGGTACTGGGTTAATAGATTAGGTACCAAAAACAATATAAAATTAAGAAAAAAGTATCTAAGATTGATAATACAATTGCATAAAACCATCAAAAATTATAGTTAAGTTGAAGACGTATCATGACGTCAGCCTCGTTTTTCCCTCTTGTGTCTTTTTTCCTAACCCAAAAGAAAAGAATCCGCGAGGAGTAGTTCTCTCCGCCCCTTCGCTCCCACTAGAGAGCCGAGTTTTTATGATATGGAAAAGTTGTAATATGTTGTTCTCTCTCGCACCCAATTCGACAAGACATCTATGTTGGAGCAATGTTGCCAATACAAATGGAAAAATTTACTTGTGGTTGCTTCATCATCCCATTTTTATTCATTCCAATTGGGTCAACGAAAATCTTTTCTCCCCTTCCTTTAAAGTCGTGTGAGTTAGGGTCGACTCGGAGGTACTTAGTATTTTTCCCTTTCACACAGACTAACATCATCTTTATTTTATTGCAATCCACCTAACTCTGAATCATTTTTTATTTCCTCACATGCTCGTGTTTTTCTGTGATACACATGCTCGTGTGTGTTAGGCGTCAAAAGTATGGAGTAACATCATCCTCTTATTGCCCACTCGCATCTTCTTTTCTCGCATGTGGACATGAAATAAATGAATTCGCTCAGTATAATGCATGCTCGGGTACGACGTGGCAGATGCGCCCAGGCATCCCTTATTTGATCTAGATATGAGAGGTGTCCATTAGCCCGAGCGTTTGAGGCGTCCATCTGGATCGGTTTTATTTTGACCGGTCACTGATCGAGCCATCCGTCCGGATGTTTTGAGACGCGTCTGGGACACCCGACTGTAGATGCTGTCAAGCCATACTTTTCACGCCCAACACACATGAGCATGTGAGTAACAACAAAGAGAGATTCGGAGTTAGTCCGAGTTAAAAAATATATAAATACAACAAAAAGAGATTTGGATTTAGTCCCAAATGAAGGAAAGAAATAGAACAAAATGAGATTCGGAGTTAGTCCGAGTCAAAGGGAAAAATACAAAAAAAAGAGAAGGCCCGAGTGAAACGAAAAGGAAAAGTAGAATTGATTTTTAGATATTTTAGTCTATATGAAAAAGGAATGCCAGTCCTAATGAAACGAAAAGAATAAAATGAAATTCACTTTTAGACATTTTAGTCTAAGTGAAACAAAAGGAAAAATAGAATTGATGTTTAGATATTTTAGTCTATGTAAAAAAGGAATGCTGGTCCAAATGAAACAAAAAGAAAAAATGAAATTGACTTATAGATATTTTAGTCTATCTGAAAAAGAAAAACAATGATAAAAAAAGACTGACATTGCTCCGTACATCTAACCCCCAACACGCACGAGTTAACAGCGGCTTAGGGTAAGAGGCTGCTGGGCCAAACCCAGCCAGAAGTATGTCACGACCGCTTTTTACCTCGACAGGCCAAGCGTAGCAAATGCTAGCCTTGCGTCGTAGCCAGGAGAAACAAAAGAGAAGAGAGCAAATAGATCCGGTAGATCGATGAGGTGGATTTGGTGTAATTTAATTTGTGGTGTTGTAGGCATGTCGGGTACGACGTGGTGGATGCGCCTGGGCATCCCCTTATTTGATCTGGATATGAGAGGTGACCATTAGCCCGAGCGTTTGAGGCGTCCAAGTGGATTGGTTGTATTTTGGTCGGTCAATGACCGGGCCATCCGTTCGGATGTTTTGAGACACTTTTGGGACACCCCGTTGTAGATGCTGTCAAGCCATACTTTTCACGCCCAACGCACATGAGCATGGGAGTAATAACAAAGAGAGATTCAGAGCTAGTCTGAGTTAAAAAAAATAAAAATACAATAAAAAGAGATTCGGATTTATTCCGAATTGAAGGAAATAAATAGAACAAAATGAGATTCGGAGTTAGTCCGAGTCAAAGGAAATAAATACAAAAAAGGGAGAATCGGAGTTCTTCCGAGTCAAAGGTTCAGTGCAGGTCCGAGTGAAACGAAAAGGAAAAATAGAATTGATTTGTAGATATTTTAGTCTATATGAAAAAGGAATGCCTGTCCTAATGAAACAAAAATAAAAAATGAAATTGACTTTTAGACATTTTAGTCGATATGAAAAAGGAAAACAATGCTAATCAAAGACTGACATTGCTCCGTGCTTCTAACCCCAACACGCACGAGTTAACAACGACCTAGGGTAACAGGCTTGCTATGCTTGGCGTCATCGGCGATACATGGCTCATCGGTGTGCTACCCCCGAGCGTCGTGTGTGGATGTTGCGAACATCTAACATACTCGTTTTTATGACTACATCATGGTTCAGTGCGTCATGCTTTATGGCATAGAATTGAGGCATCCAGGACGTTTTAAACGTCACGGAACATATGATATGTTCTAAGAGCTGAAATTAGGATTTCAGACTCGTTCCCATGTTGAGATGTATGAGACCGATCTTACAAGATCCTCTGCCTATAGAGTACTCAATCATTGAACATGTGCTCACATTATCTGGGTGCTACAATCGCTTGAATCGAGTGGGAGTTGATCTTCCAGATAAGATAGTGATTGGCATAGTTCTTTATTTTATTGCAACCGACTCGGAGGTACTCAATATTTCCCCTTTCACACAGACCTACGGGAAGATTTTCCATTGCTAATGCATACAATCAATTAATCCGAGCATTCCTGGAAAACCTCTGGCCTCTTCAATAGCCAATAACTTTTATGTATGCTGCACATTTGATTTTCTCATATACTTTCTTCCGAACACCTGCACCACATCGCATGCAAATTTGATAGTAGTCTTCATACATGTGCTCTCCCCTAGCCAGACCATTTCACCAATACCATCTTTAGCACTACCAAGTGCAAGCATCTCTAGGGTAGTCGTGCGTTTTTGGTTAGTAGAGAAAGCAAATTGTTTGTAACAATCCATTGTGAGATTGAAGTAGTGATTGTGTGTCTCCACGTTCTCCACAATGCGCAAAACAATGGTTTTCGCATGAGAACACGGTGGTACTAAACCGTGGATCATCCGAAAATGTTGGGTCCGAAGCAAAGTGGTCCTTCTACAGTAGCCGTGCTCTAGAGACCCTATGCCGATTAATCACTTTTCTCCATTTTATTGAGCTCTTGAAGTTCAGAATATGCTCCATTACCTCTTGCATCCTCATGAGCATGATCATCTCCACTTCTTCGTCCGAATCCGACGAATCAAAAAAATAAGCTTCAATCATAACATCAAGCTCCATCCATCCATACTCCCCGTCAGACAAAGCATCAAAATTCATGGTTTTCCCTACAAATAAATCACAAAAAAACAGCTCAGACATTCTGTCGAACATAGAACTGGCAAGGCTGAGACCGAGAGTTGCTGGACGTACTGCGGTGGCATCCGGAGCGCGACGATGTCCGTGGCAACGAGCATGAGAGAGAGAGGACTATTGTGTCGATCTTTTCGGTACCGAGGCTTGATACGTCCATTTTGCATCATGCTTTCATGTTGATATTTATCGCTTTATGGACTGTCATTATACTTTATGGCACCATACATATGCCTTTTCTCTCTTATTTTGCAAGGTTTATTTGAAGAGGGAGAATACCGACAGCTGGAATTCTGGACTGGAAAAGGAGCAAGTATGAGTCCTCTATTCCGCGCAACTCCAAATGTCGTGAAAATCAACGTGGATTTTTTTGGGAATATAAAAAAATATTGGGCGAAAGAAGTGCCAGAGGGGAGCTGCCAGGGGCCCACAAGCCTGGTGGCCGCGACCTGCCCCCCTGGCCGCGGCTACAGGGCTTGTGGGCACCCTGGTGGCCCACTGGCCCCCCTCTTCTGCTATATGAAGGGTTTCCTCTGGAAAAAAAATCAGGGCGGAGCTTTTTCGAGGAGGCGCCGCCACCACGAGGCGGAACTTGAGCAGAACCAATCTAGAGCTCCGACAGGACGATCGTGCCGGGGAAAACTTCCCTCCTGGAGGGGGAAATCATCGCCATCGTCATCACCAACACTCCTCTCATCGGAGGGGACTCGTCTCCATCAACATCTTCATCAGCACCATCTTATCTCCAAACCCTAGTTCATCACTTGTAACCAATCTCCGACTCGCGACTCCGATTGGTACTTGTAAGGTTGCTAGTAGTGTTGATTACTCTTTGTAGTTGATGCTAGTTGCATTACTTGGTGGAAGAGTTTATGTTCAGATCCTTGATGCTACTCATTACACCTCTGATCATGATTATGATTATGCTTTGTGAGTAGTTACTTTTGTTCCTCAGGACATGGGATAAGTCATGCTAATAATAGTCATGTGAATTTGGCATTCGTTCGGTATTTTCATATATTGTATGTTGTTTTTCCTCTAGTGGTGTTATGTGAACGTCGACTACATAACACTTCACCATTATTTGGGCCTAGAGGAAGGCATTGGGGAGTAGTAAGTAGATGATGGGTTGCTAGAATGACGGAAGCTTAAACCCCAGTCTATGCGTTGCTTCGTAAGGGGCTGATTTGGATCCACTAGTTTAATGCTATGGTTAGACGTTGTCTTAGTTCTTCTTTCGTAGTTGTGGATGCTTACGAGAGGGGTTAATCATAAGTGGGATGCTTGTCCAAGTCAGGGCAGTACCCAAGCGCCGGTTCACCCACATGTCAAACTATCAAAGTAACGAACGCGAATCATATGAACACGATGAAACTAGCATGACAGCCTCGGGAGCGTTTTTCCTCCTATAAGACTTTGTGCAGGCTTGTCCCTTGCTACAAAAGGGATTGGGCCACTTTGCTGCACCATTGCTACTCTTGTTACTTGTTACTTTTCATCTGCTACGTTTCACCTCACTACACCATCACTTGTTACCGCTACTTTCAGTGCTTGCAGTTATTACCTTGCTGAAAACCGTTTATCAGAGCCTTCTGCTCCTTGTTGGATTCGACACTCTTACTTATCGAAAGGACTACGATTGATCCCCTATATTTGTGGGTCATCAAGGCTCGGAACGGTTGTGGAGCAAGGATGCCGACGGATTGTGAGACGTACGACGTGAAAGAGAAACAAGAGAGAAGAGAGCAAATTGTTTCGGTAGATTGATGGGGTGGATTTGGTGCAATTTTTGGTGTTGTAGGCATGTCGGGTACGATGTGGCACATGCGCCCGGACATTCCCTTATTTGATCTGGATATGAGAGGTGCCCTTTAGTCCGAGCGTTTGAGGCGTCCATCTGGATCGGTTTTATTTTGATCGGTCATTGACCGGGCCATCCGGAACTAGTCCGAATCAAAGGAAATAAATACAATAAAAGAAGATCCAGAACTAGTCCGATCACTGATTAGACCGTCCGTACGGGTGTTTGACACGCGTTCGGGATGCACGGCTGTAGATGCTTTCACACTATACTTCTGGCGCCCAACAAACATGAGCGTGTGAGCAACAACAAAAGGAGAATCTGAATTAGTCTGAATCAAAGGAAATAAATACAACAAAAAGAAATTCGAAGTTAGTCCGAGTCAAAGGAAAGAAATGGTTCGATGTCGGTCCGAGTGAAATGAAGAGGAAAAATAAAATTGATTTTTTGACATTAGTCTATATAAAAAGAAATATGTGTATACAATAAAAGGAGATCCAGAACTAGTCCGATCACTGATCAAACCGTCCGTACGGGTGTTTGACACGTGTTCGGGATGCACGACTGTAGATGCTTTCGCACCATACTTCTGGCGCCCAACAAACATGAGCGTGTGCGCAACAACAAAAGGAGAATCAGAATTAGTCTGAATCAAAGGAAATAAATACAACAAAAAGAAATTCAAAGTTAGTCCGAATCAAAGGAAAGAAATGGTTCAATGTCGGTCCGAGTGAAATGAAGAGGAAAAATAAAATTGTTTTTTTGACATTAGTCTATATGAAAAAAATATATCGGAATTAGTCCGAATCAAAGGAAATAAATACAACAAAAGGAGATCTGGAACTAGTCCGATCACTGATCAGACTGTCCGTGGAGGTGTTTGACACACGTTCGGGATGCACGGCTGTAGATGCTTTCAGATCATACTTATGGCGCCCAACAAACATGAGCCTGTGAGCAACAACAAAAGGAGATTCGTAACTAGTCCGAACGAAAGGAAATAAATACAACAAAAACAAATTCAGAGTTAGTCCGAGTCAAAGGAAAGAAATGGTTCGATGTCGGTCCGAGTGAAATGAAGAGGAAAAATAAAATTGTTTTTTTGACATTAGTGTATATGAAAAAGAAATATCGGAATTATTCTGAATCAAAGGAAATAAATACAACAAAAAGAAATTCAAAGTTAGTCCGAGTCAAAGAAAAGAAATGGTTCGATGTCGGTCCGAGTGAAATGAAGAGGAAAAATAAAATTGATTTTTCGACTTTAGTCTATATGAAAAAGAAATATGTGTATAAAAAAGACTAATAGGATGACAGGCTGCTGGGCCAAACCCAGTCAGAAGTACGTCACGACTGCTTTTTACCTCGGTAGACCAAGCATAGCTAGTGCTAGCCTTGCGTCGTCGGCGATACATGGCTCATCGTCTCGCTATATAACCTGAGAAGTGGCCAGCGAAACGAGCCGTGTGGGACTAAATAAATAGTACTAGCATGCAGCAACCAATTTAACGTAATTCGTTGCCAGTCCGTTGGCATCGACGGCATGCAGCGAGTACTACGTGTGTGTCAATGTATGCTACTACGAAGTATTTGACTCGCCATGTCACATACGTGCAATTTAATGTAATTCTGACACGTACATAACCAAGTTCGAGTTGTCCCAATATAAAACCAAGCTCGGTTCTGTACCAGAGGTAGCAGGTTCACCAATACATGCTCTCTTCTCATCGTATGTAACTTCAAATTTTTCATACAGCAACCAACAACCCACTTCTAGCTAGGTTTTCTCTGCCTCCCCACTGCACCATCGACCGTCCGCCTAGTTTCCGTTGGCCCTAGGACCATGGGGGCACGGTGGATCTCGGTCCTTCTCGGCGGGATGGTCCTGGTTTTAGATGTTTGTTTTTGTTCTGTTAGGGTTTCTTCCATGCTCAAGAAGGCGATCTTTAAACTGTAGAAAATGCTTTTGAAGAATGTGAACTATTTTTTGAAGTTGTGAACAAATTATGAAATTGTGAAGAAATTTTTAAACCATAAAATTGTTTTGAATTTCTGATCAAATTTCGTAGACAGGAACATTTTTTGCATATGCGAACAAACAAACTGAAACTGTAGAAAATAATTTTGAAGAACCTAAACCATTTTCTGAAGTTCTGAAGAAATTATGAAATTCTGAACAAAATTTAAAATCGCAAACATTTTTTGAAGTAATTTAGCGGGAAAACTAAAAAAATAGGAAGGTAGAGGACGAGAGCGAAGAATCTGGCCACAAGGAAGGGAGGCGCGAAATGTGGGGAGCTCGGGGGCCTGCTGCGTGGTGCCGGAGGTCGTCGGAAGCGGCGACACGGGTGGTGGTAGCCGGCATGGGCGAGAGAGAGAGAGAGCTTTTGAGTTGATTCTTTTTGCTGTTGGTTGATATGACAATTGCCCTAATTTTCATAAGTTTTCAGAATTTTTGAGATACCAGAAGTATGCGAAGTATACAAATTGCTACAGACTGGTCTGTTTTTGACAGATTCTGTTTTTGTTGTGTTGATTGCTTATTCTGATGAAACTATGGATAGTATCGGGGGTACCAGCAATGGAAAAGTGAGAATACAGTAATCTAACACCAATATAAATAGAGATCAAGTTTGCTACAGTACCTAAAGAGTGGTGGTTTGTTTTCTTATGCTAATGATATGACGAGTTTCTGTTTAAGTTTTGTGTTGTGAAGTTTTCAAGTTTTGGGTGATGTTCTCATGGACAATGGGATAAAGAGTGGAAAGATCTCAAGCTTGGGGATGACCAAGGCATCCCAAGCCAAATTCAAGGACACCAAAAAGCCTAATCTTGGGGAGGCCCCGAGAAGGCATCCCCTCTTTCGTCTTTAATACATCGGTAATGTTACTTGGAGCTATATTTTTTTCACCACATGATATGTGTTTTGCTTGGAGCGTCATGTATTACATAAGTCTTTTCTTTTTGTTGTGTCACAATCATCCTTGCTGCACACCTTTTTGAGAGAGACATGCACTCATCGTGAATTTGCTAGAATACTCATTGAGCTTCACTTATATCTTTTGAGTTAGGCAATTTAGCTCGCACGTGCTTCACTTATATCTTTTGAGCTAGATAATTTTGCTCTAAGTGCTTCACTTAGATCTTTTAGAGCACGGAGGTGTCATATTTTGGAGAAATAAGAACTCTCGATCTTCACTTATATCTTTTGGAGAGTGCTCTCTCTAAGTAACTTGGTAGTTGGCTTGTGCTATGAAAGTAGTCCTAAAGATGATAGGCATCCAAAGAGGATATGATAAAAACTTCCATATTCAAGTGCATTGATTAGTAAGAGAAGTTTGATTCATCACAATTAGTTTTGAGACATGGATTTGGTAATATTAGAGTTATGTTAGTAGGGTGTTGTGAATCTAGAAATACTTGTGTTGAAGTTAGTGATTCCCGTAGCATGCACGTATGGTGAACCGCTATGTTAGGAAGTCGGAGTATAATTGATTTATTGATTGTCATCCTTTGTGTGGCGGTCGGGATCGCGCAATGGTTAACACCTACCAACCCTTCCCATAGGAGTATGCGTTTAGCACTTTGTTTCGATTACTAATAGAACTTCCGCAAAAAGTATATGAGTTCTTCATGACTAATGTGAGTCCATGGTATAGATGCACTTTCACCTTCCACCATTGCTAGCCTCTCTAGTGCCGCACAACTTTTGCCGGTGCACAAACCCACCATATACCTTCCTCAAAACGGCCACCATACCTATTATGGCATTTTCATAGCCGTTCCGAGATATAATGCCATGCAACTACCACCGTTTCGTCTCATGACATGTGCCGTCACTTTCATATTGCCATTGCATGATCATAAGATAGCCAGCGAGATGTTTCAACGTCATACACTAAGCTAGATCGTTGCACATCCCGGTACACTGCCGGAGGCATTTCCTATAGAGTCATCATTGCTCTAAGTATTGAGTTGTGAGTAAATAAAAGTGTGATGATCATCAATATTAGAGTATTGTCCCATGTGAGGGAAAAAAAGAGAGGCCAAATATGCCCACCAAAAAAAATGAAAAGAGGCCAAAGAGCCCAAACAAAAAAAGAGAGAAGGGACAATGCCACTATATTTTTTCCACACTTGTGCTTCAAAATAGTACCATGTTATTCATGATAGAGAGCCTCTTGGTTTGACACTTCCATATACTAGTGGGTATTTTCATTATATAACTTGGCTTGTATATTCCAATGATGGGCTTCCTCAAAATTGCCCTAGGTCTTCGTGAGCAAGCAAGTTGGGTGCACACCCACTAGTTCTCCTTTTGAGCTTTCACACACTTATAGCTCTAGTGCATCCGTTGCATGGTAATTCCTACTCATTCACATTGATATCTATTGATGGACATCTCCATATCCCATTAATACGCCAAGTCAATGTGACCATCTCCTGCTTTTTGCCTCACAACCTTCACCACACTCTATTCCACTTATAGTGCTATATCCATGGCTCACGCTCATATATTGCGTAAGAGTTGAAAAAGTTTGAGAAAGTAAGAGTGCAAAAACAATTACTAGGCCAATACCGGGGTTTTGCATGATTTAAATTCGTTGTGTGGGGATGATGGAGCATAGCCAGACTATACGATTTTGTAGGGATAACTTTCTTTGGCCTTGTTATTTCAAAAGTTCATGATTACCTTGCTAGTTTGCTTGAAGTATTATTGTTTTCATGTCAATAGCAAACTATTGTTTTGAATCTTATGGATATGAACATTCATGTCACATGAAAGAAGTTACAAAGGACAAGTATGTTATGTAACATCACACATCAAAAATTTGGTCTTTTATCACTTCCCTAGTCGAGGACGAGCAGGAGTTAAGCTTGGGGATGCTTGATACGTCTCCAACGTATCTATAATTTTTGATGGTTCCATGCTATTATCTTGTCAACTTTGGATGTTTTGTATGCATGAATATGCTATTTTATATCTTTTTGGGACTAACCTATTAACTTAGTGCCAAGTGTCAGTTCCTGTTTTTTTCCGTGTTTTTGACCTTTTTCAAAGGAGAATTTTAAACGGAGTCCAAACAGAATAAAACCTGCGGAATGATTATTCCATAACATAAGACACGCAGGAAACTTGAGAACCAAGGCAGGGGACCTCGAGGAGGTCACAAGCTACCCAGGCCCGGCCTAGGGGGGGGGGGGCTAGCAGGCTTGTGGGCCCCATGTGGCTCCCCTGCCCTACTTCTTCCACCTATAAATTCCCTAAAAATCTGAAACCACGGAAGAGAGCCACGAAAATACTTTTCCGCGGCCGCAAGCTTCTGTCTCCGCAAGATCCCATATGGGGCACCGCTACCTCTTGAGCTTACATTGGTTTTTTCCCTTGAAGAGGAAAGGGTGATGCAACACAGTAGCAGTAAGTATTTCCCTCAGTTTGAGAACCAAGGTATCAATCCAGTAGGATTATCAAGCCAAGTCTCCAAAGTACCTGCACAAAAATAGCATACTTGCACCCAACACTACAAAGGGGTTATCAATCCCTTCATGATTGATTGCAAGGTGAGATCTGAAGGCGGAACGTGCAACAAAGTAAAAGTGTAGGGCTGAAAATATGATGTGAAGTAGACCCGGGGGCCATAGTGTTCACTAGAGGCTTCTCTCAAGATAGCAAATATTACGGTGGGTGAACGAGTTACCGTCGAGCAATTGATAGAACCGCGCAAATTCATGACGACATCTAAGGCAATGATCATACATATAGGCATCACGTCCGAGACAAGTAGACCGATACTTTCTGCATCTACTACTATTACTCCACACATCGACCGCTATCCAGCATCCATCTAGTGTATTGAGTTCATAACAAACAGAGTAACGCCTTAAGCAAAATGACATGATGTAGAGGGATAAATTCATGCAATAGATATAAACCCCATCTTTTTACCCTTGATGGCAACAACACGATGTGTGCCTCGCTACCCCTTCTGTCACTGGGTGAGGTCACCGCACGGTATGAACCCAAAACCAAGCACTTCTCCCATTGCAAGAATCATAGATCAAGTTGGCCAAACAAAACCCACAACTCGAAGAGAATTACAAGGATATGAAATCATGCATATAAGAGATCAGAAGAAACTCAAATAAGATTCATAGATAATCTGATCATAAATCCACAATTCATTGGATCTCGACAAACACACCGCAAAAGAAGATTACATCGGATAGATCTCCATGAAGATCATGGAGAACTTTGTATTGAAGATCCAAGAGAGAGAAGAAGCCATCTAGCTACTAGCTATGGACCCGAAGGTCTGTGGTGAACTACTCACGCATCATCGGAGAAGCAATGGTGTTGATGAAGAAGCCCTCCGTGTCCGAATCCCCCCTCCGGCAGGGCACTAGAACGTGCTCCAGATGGGATCTTGCGAAGACAGAAGCTTGCGTCGACAGAAAAGTATTTTCGTGGCTCTCTCCCGTGGTTTCAGATTTTTTGGGGATTTATAGGCAGAAGAAGTAGGGCAGAGGACCCACAAGGGGGCCACAAGCCTGCTAGGCTCCCCCAGGCCGCGGCTAGGGGGCTTGTGGGCCTCCCCTGGTGCCCTCTGCCTTGGTTCTGAAGCTCCATGCGTATCTTCTGTTTCGGAAACAAAATCTTTTCGGAGGTTTTATTCCGTTTGGACTCCGTTTAATATTCTCCTCTGAAAAAGGTCAAAAACACGGAAAAAACAGGAACTGGCACTTGGCACTAAGTTAATAAGTTAGTCCCCAAAAAGATATAAAAGGCATACAAAACTATTAGGGAACGTCGCATGGGAAACAAAAATTTTCCTACGCGCACGAAGACCTATCATGGTGATGTCCATCTACGAGAGGGGATATTCGATCTACGTACCCTTGTAGATCGCACAGTAGAAGCGTTAGTGAACACGGTTGATGTAGTGGAACGTCCTCACGTCCCTCGATCTACCCCGCGAACCGTCCCGCGATCAGTCCCACGATCTAGTGCCGAACGGACGGCACCTCCGCGTTCAGCACACGTACAACTCGACGATGATCTCGGTCTTCTTGATCCAGCAAGAGAGACGGAGAGGTAGATGATTTCTCCGGCAGCGTGAGGCGCTCCGGAGGTTGGTGGTGATCTAATCTCAGCAGGGCTCCGCCCGAGCTCCGCAGAAACGCGATCTAGAGGTAAAACCATGGAGATATGTGGTCGGGCTGCCGTGGCAAAGTTGTCTCAAATCAGCCCTAAAACCTCCGTATATATAGGGGGAAGAGGGGGAGCCTTGCCTTGGGGTCCAAGGACCCCCAAGGGGTTCGGCCGAGCCAAAGGGGGGAGCCCTCCCCTTCCAAACCGAGTCCAACTAGGTTTGGAAGGAGGAGTCCTTCCCCCTTTTCCCACCTCCTCTTTTTTTTTCTCTTTGATTTTCTTCCTATGGCGCATAGGGCCTTCTTGGGCTGTCCCACCAGCCCACTAAGGGCTGGTGCGCCACCCCCAAGGCCTATGGGATTCCCCGGGGTGGGTTGCCCCCCCGGTGAACACCCGGAACCCATTCGTCATTCCCGGTACATTCCCGGTAACTCCGAAAACCTTCTGGTAATCAAATGAGGTCATACTATATATCAATCTTCGTTTCCGGACCATTCCGGAAACCCTCGTGACGTCCGTGATCTCATCCGGGACTCCGAACAACATTCGGTAACCAACCATATAACTCAAATACGCATAAAACAACGTCGAACCTTAAGTGTGCAGACCCTGCGGGTTCGAGAACTATGTAGACATGACCCGAGAGACTCCTCGGTCAATATCCAATAGCGGGACCTGGATGCCCATATTGGATCCTACATATTCTACGAAGATCTTATCGTTTGAACCTCAGTGCCAAGGATTCATATAATCTCGTATGTCATTCCCTTTGTCCTTCGGTATGTTACTTGCCTGAGATTCGATCGTCAGTATCCGCATACCTATTTCAATCTCGTTTACCGGCAAGTCTCTTTACTCGTTACGTAATACAAGATCCCGCAACTTACACTAGGTCACATTGCTTGCAAGGCTTGTGTGTGATGTTGTATTACCGAGGGGGCCCCGAGATACCTCTCCGTCATACGGAGTGACAAATTCCAGTCTTGATCCATACTAACTCAACGAACACCTTTGGAGATACCTGTAGAGCATCTTTATAGTCACCCAGTTACGTTGCGACGTTTGATACACACAAAGCATTCCTCCGGTGTCAGTGAGTTATATGATCTCATGGTCATAGGAACAAATACTTGACACGCAGAAAACAGTAGCAACAAAATGACACAATCAACATGCTACGTCTATTAGTTAGGGTCTAGTCCATCACATGATTCTCCTAATGATGTGATCCCATTATCAAGTAACAACACTGGCCTATGGTCAGGAAACCTTGACCATCTTTGATCAACGAGCTAGTTAACTAGAGGCTTACTAGGGACAGTGTTTTGTCTATGTCTCCACACATGCACTGTGTTTCCAATCAATACAATTATAGCATGGATAATAAACGATTATCATGAACTAAGAAATTTAATAATAACTAATTTATTATTGCCTCTAGGGCATATTTCCAACAGTCCCCCCCTTGCACTAGAGTCAATAAGCTAGTTCACATCACCATGTGATTTCAGCGAATCCAACACCCATATAGTTCCGGGGTCTGATCACGTCTTGCTCGTGAGAGAGGTTTTAGTCAACGGTTCTGAAACTTTCAGATCCGTGCGTTCTTTACAAATCTTTATGTCATCTTCTAGATGCTGCTACTACGTGCTATTCGGAAATGCTCCAAATATCTACTCTACTATACGAATCCGTTTCACTACTCATAGTTATTCGGATTAGTGTCAAAGCTTGCATCGACGTAACCTTTTACGACGAACTCTTTAACCACCTGCATAATCGAGAAAAATTTCTTAGACTATTTAGTTACTAAGGATAACTTTGACCGCTGATCAGTGATTCAATCCTGGATCACTCTGTGTACCTCTTAACAGACTTGCTGCAAGGCACACATCAGGTGAGGTACTCAGCATGGCATACTTTAGAGTCTACGGCTAAGGCATAGAAGACGACCTTCGTCTATTCTCTTTATTCTGCCGTGGTTGGGTTTTGAGTCTTACTCAAATTCACACCTTACAACGCAACCAAGAACTCCTTCTTTGCTGATCTATTTTGAACTCCTTCAAAAACTTGTCAAGGCATGCATCTTGTTGAAACTTCCATTAAGCGCTTTCGATCTATCTCCATAGATCTTTGATGCTCAACGTTCAAGTAGCTCAATCCAGGTATTCCTTTGAAAACTCCTTTAAAACAACCTTGTATGCTTTATAGAAATTCTACATTACTTCTGATCCACAATATGTCAACCACATATACTTATCAGAAATTCTATAGTGCTCCCACTCACTTCTTTGGAAATACAAGTTTCTCATAAACCTTGTACAAACCCAAAATCTTTGATCATCTCATCAAAGTGTATATTCCAACTCCGAGATGCTTGCACCAGTCCATTTGAAGGATCGCTGGAGCTTGCATACTTGTTAGTATCTTTAGGATCGACAAAACCTTCTGGTTGTATCACATACAATGTTTGCTCAAGGAAACCGTCGAGGAAACAATGTTTTGACATCCTACGTGCAATATTTCATAAATAATGCAGCAATTACTAACATAATTCTAACAGACTTTTAGCATCGCTACGAGTGAGAAAGTCTCATCATAGTCAACTGTTTGATCTTGTCGGAAACATCTTTGCGACAAGTCGAGCTTTTCTTAATAGTGACTTATCACTATCATCGTCTGTCTTCCTTTTAAAGATCCATCTTTACTCAACAGTCCTATGACCATCAAGTAGTTCTTCCAAAGTCTACACTTTGTTTTCATACATGGATCCCCTCTCGGATTTCATGGCTTCCAGCCATTTGTCGTAATCCGGGCCCACCATTGCTTTCTCCATAAGTCATAGGTTCATTGTTGCTCAACAACATGACCTCCAAGACAGGATCACCGTACCACTCTGTAGTAGTACGCGACCTTGTCAACCTACGAGGCTTGTAGTAACTTGATCCGATGCTAGATGATCACCATCATCAACTTTCACTTCAATTGGTGTAGGCGCCACAGGAACAACTTCCTGCGCCCTGCTACACACTAGTTGAAGTGATGGTTCAATAACCTCATCAAGTTCTACCACCCTCCCACTCAATTCTTTCGAGAGAAACCTTTCCTCGAGAAAGGATCCGTTTCTAGAAACAAACACTATGCTTTCGGATCTGAGATAGGAGATGTACCCAACTGTTTTGGATATCCTATGAAGATGCATTTATCCGCTTTTGGGTTCGAGCTTATCAGACTGAAACTTTTTCACATAAGTGTCGAAGCCCCAAACTTTCAAGAAACGACAGTTTAGATTTCTCTAAACCTCAGTCTATACTGTGTCATCTCAACGGAAATACGCGGTGCCCTATTTAAAGTGAATGCGGTTGTCTCTAATGCATAACCCATAAATGACAGTGGTAATTCGATAAGAGACATCATAGGATGCACCATACCAAATAGTGCGTGGCTATGACGTTCAGACACATCATCACACTATGATGTTCCAGGTGGCATGAACTGCAAAACAGTTTCCACATTGTCTTAACTGCGTACCAAAACTCGTAACTCAGATATTCATTTCTATGATCATATCGTAGATAGTTTGTCCTCTTGTCACGACGAACTTCACTCTGAAACAGAATTGAACTTTTCAATATTTCAGACTTGTGATTCATTAAGTAAATACTCTTGTATCTACTCAAATCGTCATTGAAGTAAGAACATAATGACATCCACTGCGTGCCTCAGAACCCATTGGACTGCATACATCAAAATGTATCACTTCCAACAAGTTACTATCTTGTTTCATCTCAATGAAAACAAGGACTTGCTCATGTGGTATGATTAGCATGTCACTAGTGATTCAAAATCAAGTGAATATAAAGATCCATCAGCATGGAGCCTCTTCATGCAATTTATACTAACATGACTCAAGCGGCAGTGCCACAAGTAAGTGGTACTATCATCATTACCTCATATCTTTTGGCACCAATATTATGAACATGTGTAACACTACGATCGAGATTCAATAAACCATTGAAGGTGATTATTCAAGCAAATAGAGTAACCATTATTCTCTTTAAATGAATAATCGTATTGCAATAAACACGATCCAATCATGTTCATGCTTAACGCAAGCACCAAATAACAATTATTTAGGTTTAACACCAATCCCAATGGTAGAGGGAGCGTGCGACGTTTTAATCATATCAATCTTGGAAACACTCCCAACACGTATCGTCACCTCGCCTTTAGCTAGTCTCTGTTTATGCCGTAGCTATCATTTCGTGTTACTAATCACTTAGCAACCGAACCGGTATCCAATACCCTCATGCTACTAGGAGTACTAGTAAAGTACACATCATGTATATCAAATATACTTCTTTCGACTTTTCCCAGCCTTCTTATCTATCAATCATCTAGAGTTGCTCCGCCTCAGTGTCTGTTCCCCTTATTACAGAAGCACTTAGTCTCAGGTTTGGGTTTAATCTTGGGTCTCTTCATTAGTGCAGCAACTATTTTGCCGTTTCACAAAGTATCCCTTCTAGCCCTTGCCTTTCTTGAAACTTAGTGGTTTTACAAACCATCAACTATTGATGCTCTTTCTTGATTTCTACTTTCGCAGTGTCAAACATCGCGAATCGCTCAAGGATCATTGTATCTATCCTTGATATGTTATAGTTCATCACCAAGCTCTCACAGCTTGGTGGCAGTGACTTTGGAGAACCATCACTATCTCATCTGGAAGATTAACTCCCACTAGATTCAAGCGATTGTCGTACTCAGACAATCTGAGCACACGCTCAACGATTGAGCTTTTCTCCTTTACTTTGTGGACAAAGAATCTAGTTGGAGGTCTCGTACCTCTTAACAAGGGCACAAGCATGAAATCACAATTTCATCTCTTTAGGACATCACTTATGTTCCGTGACGTTTCAAAACGTCTTCGGCGCCTTGCTTGTAAGCCATTAAGTATTTTGCACTGAACTATCGTGTAGTCATCAGAAATGTGTATGTCGGATGTTCACAGCATCCACAGACGACGTTCGAGGTGCAGCACACCGAGTGGTGCATTAAGGACATAAGCCTTCTGCGCAGCAACGAGGACAATCCTCTTCAAAGTTTGCTACTATCAACTATCAACTAAATTTTCTCTAGGAACATATAAAAACAGTAGAGCTATAGCGCAAGCTACATCATAATTCATAAAGACCATTAGACTATGTTCATGACAATTAGTTCAATTAATCATATTACTTAAGAACTCCCACTCAAAAAGTACATCTCTCTAGTCATTTGAGTGGTACATGATCCAAATCCACTATCTCAAGTCCGATCATCACGTGAGTCGAGAATAGTTTCAGTGGTAAGCATCTCTATGCTAATCATATCAACTATACGATTCATGCTCGACCTTTCGGTCTCATGTGTTCCGAGGCCATGTCTGCACATGCTAGGCTCGTCAAGCTTAACCCAAGTGTTCCGCGTGTGCAACTGTTTTGCACCCGTTGTATGTGAACGTTGAGTCTATCACACCCGATCATCACGTGGTGTCTAGAAACGAAGAACTGTCGCAACGGTGCACAGTCGGGGAGAACACAATTTCGTCTTGAAATTTTAGTGATAGATCACCTCATAATGCTACCGTCGTTTTAAGCAAAATAAGGTGCATAAAAAGGATTAACATCACATGCAATTCATAAGTGACATGATATGGCCATCATCATGTGCTCCTTGATCTCCATCACCAAAGCACCGACACGATCTTCTTGTCACCGACGCCACACCATGATCTCCATCAACGTGTCGCCATCGGGGTTGTCGTGCTACTCATGCTATTACTACTAAAGCTACATCCTAGCAAAATAGTAAACGCATCTGCAAGCACAAACGTTAGTTTAAAGAAAACCCTATGGCTCCTGCCGGTTGCCGTACCATCAACGTGCAAGTCGATATTATCTATTACAACATGATCATCTCATACATCCAATATATCACATCACATCGTTGGCCATATCACATCACAAGCATACCCTGCAAAAACAAGTTAGACGTCCTCTAATTTTGTTGTTGCATGTTTTACGTGGTGACCATGGGTATCTAGTAGGATCGCATCTTACTTACGCAAACACCACAATGGAGATATATGAATTGCTATTTAACCTTATACAAGGACCTCCTCGGCAAAATCCGATTCAACTAAAGTTGGAGAAACTGACACTTGCCAGTCATCTTTGAGCAACGGGGTTACTCGTAGCGATGAAACCAGTCTCTCGTAAGCGTATGAGTAATGTCGTTCCAAGCCGCTTCAATCCAACAATACCGCGGAATCAAGAAAAGACTAAGGAGGGCAGCAAAACGCACATCACCGCCCACAAAAACTTTTGTGTTCTACTCGAGATTACATCTACGCATGAACCTAGCTCATGATGCCACTGTTGGGGAACGTCGCATGGGAAACAAAAATTTTCCTACGCGCACGAAGACCTATCATGGTGATGTCCATCTACGAGAGGGGATATTCGATCTACGTACCCTTGTAGATCGCACAACAGAAGCGTTAGTGAATGCGGTTGATGTAGTGGAACGTCCTCACGTCCCTCGATCCGCCCCGCGAACCGTCCCGCGATGAGTCCCACGATCTAGTGCCGAACGGACGGCACCTCCGCGTTCATCACACGTACAGCTCGAGGATGATCTCGGCCTTCTTGATCCAGCAAGAGAGACGGAGAGGTAGATGAGTTCTCCAGCAGTGTGACGACGCTCTGGAGGTTGGTGGTGATCTAATCTCAGCAGGGCTCCGCCCGAGCTCTGCAGAAACGCGATCTAGAGGTAAAACCGTGGAGATATGTGGTCGGGCTTCCGTGGCAAAGCTGTCTCAAATCAGCCCTAAAACCTCCGTATATATAGGGGGAAGAGGGGGAGCCTTGCGTTGGGGTCCAAGGACCCTCAAGGGGTTCGGCCGAGCCAAAGGGGGGAGCCCTCCCCTTCCAAACCGAGCCCAACTAGGTTTGGAAGGAGGAGTCCTTCCCCCTTTTCCCACCTCCTCTTTTTTTTTCTCTTTGATTTTCTTCCTATGGCGCATAGGGCCTTCTTGGGCTGTCCCACCAGCCCACTAAGGGCTGGTGCGCCACCCCCAAGGCCTATGGGATTCCCCGGGGTGGGTTGCCCCCCCGGTGAACACCCGGAACCCATTCGTCATTCCCGGTACATTCCCGGTAACTCCGAAAACCTTCCGGTAATCAAATGAGGTCATCCTATATATCAATCTTCGTTTCCGGACCATTCCGGAAACCCTCGTGACGTCCGTGATGTCATCCGGGACTCCGAACAACATTCGGTAACCAACCATATAACTCAAATACGCATAAAACAACGTCGAACCTTAAGTGTGCAGACCCTGCGGGTTCGAGAACTATGTAGACATGACCCGAGAGACTCCTCGGTCAATATCCAATAGCGGGACCTGGATGCCCATATTGGATCCTACATATTCTACGAAGATCTTATCGTTTGAACCTCAGTGCCAAGGATTCATATAATCCCGTATGTCATTCCCTTTGTCCTTCTGTATGTTACTTGTGTGAGATTCGATCGTCAGTATCCGCATACCTATTTCAATCTCGTTTACCGGCAAGTCTCTTTACTCGTTCCATAATACAAGATCCCGCAACTTACACTATGTCACATTGCTTGCAGGGCTTGTGTGTGATGTTGTATTACCGAGTGGGCCCCGAGATACCGCTCCGTCATACGGAGTGACAAATCCCAGTCTTGATCCATACTAACTCAACGAACACCTTTGGAGATACCTGTAGAGCATCTTTATAGTCACCCAGTTACGTTGCGACGTTTGATACACACAAAGCATTCCTCCGGTGTCAGTGAGTTATATGATCTCATGGTCATAGGAACAAATACTTGACACGCAGAAAACAGTAGCAACAAAATGACACGATCAACATGCTACGCCCATTAGTTTGGGTCTAGTCCATCACATGATTCTCCTAATGATGTGATCCCGTTATCAAGTAAAAACACTTGCCTATGGTCAGGAAACCTTGACCATCTTTGATCAACGAGCTAGTTAACTAGAGGCTTACTAGGGACAGTGTTTTGTCTATGTATCCACACATGCACTGTGTTTCCAATCAATACAATTATAGCATGGATAATAAACGATTATCATGAACTAAGAAATATAATAATAACTAATTTATTATTGCCTCTAGGGCATATTTCCAACAAAAACATCCAAAGTTTGACAAGATAATAGCATGTCATCCATAAAAAATTATAGATACGTTGGAGACGTATCAAGCATCCCCAAGCTTAACTCCTGCTCGTCCTCGAGTAGGGAAGTGATAAAAGACTGAATTTTTGATGTGTAATGCTACCTAACATACTTGTCCTTTGTAATTTCTTTCATGTGTCATGAATGCTCAGATCCGTAATATTCAAACAATAGTTTGCTATTGACATGAAAACAATAACACTTGAAGCAAACTAGTAAGGTGATCATGAACTTTCGAAATAACAAGGCCAAAGAAAGTTATCCCTACAAAATCATATAGTCTGGCTATGTCCATCATCCCCACACAATGAATTGAAATCATGCACAACCCCGGTATTGGCCAAGTAATTGTTTTCGCACTCTTACTTTCTCAAACCTTTTTCAACTCTCATGCAATACATGAGCGTGAGCCATGGATATAACACTATAGGTGGAATAGAGTGTGGTGGAGGTTGTGAGGCAAAAAGGAGGAGATGGTCACATTGACTCGGCGTATCAAAGGGCTATGGAGATGCCCATCAATAGATATCAGTGTGGATGAGTAGGGATTACCATGCAATGGATGCACTAAGAGCTTCAAGTGCGTGAAAGCTCAAAAGGAGAACTAGTGGGTGTGCATCCAACTTGCTTGCTCACGAAGACCTAGGGAAATTTTGAGGAAGCCCATCATTGGAATATACAAGCCAAGTTACATAATGAAGATTCCCACTAGTATATGGTGGTTTGAAAACAAGAAACTCTCAATCATGAAGAACATGGTGCTATTATGAAGCACAAGTGTGGAAAAAGATAGTAGCATTGTCCCTTCTCTCTTTTTCTCTCTCTTTTTTTTGTTTGGGCTCTTTGGCTTCTTTCCATATTTTTTCTTGTGGGCAACTTTGGCTTCTTTTTTTTTATTTCCTCACATTGGACAATGCTCTAATAATGATGACCATCACACTTTTATTTACTCACAGCTCAATGCTTAGAACAATGATGACTCTTATAGGAAATGCCTCCGGCAGTGTATCGGGATGTGCAACGATCTAGCTTGGCGTATGACGTTGAAACATCTCGCTAGCTATCTCACGATCATGCAATGGCAATACGTAAGTGATGGCACAAGTCATGAGATGGAACGGTGAGAGTTGCATGGCAATATATCTCGGAATGGCTATGAAAAGGCCATGACATGTAGGTATGGTGGCTATTCTGAGGAAGGAATTTGGTGGGTTTGTGCACCGACGAGAATTGCGCGGCACTAGAGAGGCTAGCAATGGTGGAAGGTGAAAGTGCATCTATACCATGGACTCACATTAGTCATGAAGAACTCGCATACTTATTGCGAAAGTTTTTATTAGTAATCGAAACAAAGTGCTAAACGCATACTCCTAGGGGAAGGGTTGGTAGGTGTTAACCATCGCGCGATCCCGACCGCAACACAAAGGACTACAATCAATAAATCAATTATGCTCCGACTTCCTCACATAGCGGTTCAGCATACGTGCATGTTACGGGAATCACTAACTTCATCACAAGTATTTCTAGATTCACAACACCCTACTAACATGACTCTTAATATTACCAAATCCATGTCCCAAAACTAATTGAGAGGAATCAAGCTTCTCTTTCTAATCAATGCACAAGAATATGGAAGTTTTATTGTATCCTCTTTGGATGCCTATCATCTTTAGGATTACTTTCATTGCACAAGCCAACTACCAAGTTACTCGGAGAGAGCACTCTCAAAAATATATAAGTGAAGATCGAGAGTTCTTATTTCTCCAAAATATTACACCATCGTGATCTAAAAGATCTGAGTGAAGCACTTAGAGCAAAGTTATCTAGCTCAAAAGATATAAGTGAAGTACATGAGTATTCTAGCAAATTCACGATGAGTGCATGTCTCTCTCAAAAGGTTTGCAGCAAGGATGATTGTGACACAACAATAAGAAAAGACTCCTATAATACACGAAGCTCCAAGAAAAACACATATCATGTGGTGAATAACAATATAGCTCCAAGTAACGTTACCGATGGATTGAAGACGAAAGAGGGGATGCCTTCCCGGGGCATCCCCAAGCTTAGGCTTTTTGGTATCCTTGAATTTGGCTTGGGATGCCTTGGGCATCCCCAAGCTTGAGCTCTTTCCACTCTTTATCCCATTGGCCATAAGAACATCACCAAAAACTTGAAAACTTCACAAGACAAAACTTAAACAGAAACTCGTGATATCATTAGCACAAGAAAACAAACTACCACCTCTTTAGATACTGTAGCAAACTTGATTTCTATTTATATTGGTGTTAGATTACTGTATCCTCACTTTTCCATGGCTAGTACCTGATACGTCTCAAACATATCTACAATTTTGATGGTTTCACGCTGTTATCTTGTCTTCTCTGGTTGTTTTATGTACCTTTTATATCTTTTTTGGGACGAACTTATTAATTCAGTGCCAAGTGCCAATTCGTGTTTTTTCCGTGTTTTTGATTCTTTCCAGATCTGATTTTGGAACGGAGTCCAAACGGAATAAAAACCCCGAAATAATTTTTTCCCGCGAAGAAGCCAGGGGGCCTTTGGGCCAAGCCAGGTGGGCTCCAGGGAGCCCACAAGCTCCCACCATGCCACCAGGGGGGAGGCGGCGGTGGGCAAGCTTGTGGCCTCCCTGGCCGCCCCCTGACCTAGGTCTTTGGCCTATAAATTCCCAAATATTCCGCAAAAAATCAGGGGAGCCTCGAAAATACTTTTCCGCCGCCGCAAGCTTCCGTTTCCGTGAGATCTCATCTGGAGACCCTTCCCGGCGCCCTGCCTGAGGGGACTTTGGAGTTGGAGGGCTTCTTCATCATCATCATCGCCGCTCCAATGACTCGTGAGTAGTTCACTTCAGACCTACGGGTCCGTAGTTAGTAGCTAGATGGCTTCTTCTCTCTCTCTTGGATCTTCAATACAAAGTTCTCCATGATCTTCATGGAGATCTATCCGATGTAATCTTCTTTGGCGGTGTGTTTGTTGAGATCCGATGAATTGTGGATTTGTGATCAGATTATCTATGATATATATTTGAGTCTTTGCTGATTTCTTATATGCATGATTTGATATCCTTGTAAGTCCCTCCGAGTCTTGGGTTTTGTTTGGCCAACTAGATCTATGATTCTTGCAATGGGACAAGTTCTTGGTTTTCGGTTCTACCATGTGGTGACCTTTCCCAGTGACAGTAGGGGCAGCAAGGCACACATCAAGTAGTTGCCATCAAGGGTAAAAAGATGGGGTTTTTATCATTGGTTTGAGATTATCCCTCTACATCATGTCATCTTGCTTAAGGCGTTACTCTGTTCTTATGGACTTAATACACTAGATGCATGGTGGATAGCGGTCGACGTGTGGAGTAATAGCAGTAGATGCAGAAAGTATCGGTCTACTTGTTTCGGACGTGATGCCTATAGATATAATCAATGCATAGATATCGTCATGACTTTGCGCGGTTCTATCAATTGCTCGACAGTAATTTGTTCACCCATCGTCTACTTGCTTTCATGAGAGAAGCCACTAGTAAACACTACGGCCCCCGGGTCTATTCACATCCATCGTTTACACAGCCGCTTTTACTTTGCTTTGTTACTTTGTTGCTTTCAGTTCTCACTTGGCAAACAATCTATAAGGGATTGACAACCCCTTCATAGCGTTGGGTGCAAGCTTTTGTGTTTGTGCAGGATCTTGAGATACTCTTCCGTCGGATTGATACCTTAGTTCTCAAACTGAGGGAAATACTTACCGTCGCTGTGCTACATCACCCTTTCCGCTTCGAGGGAACACCAACGCAAGGCTCCAAGGCCACGGGGGAAATCCTTTGCATACTTTCCTAGGAAGTCCCTTAAGGCGTAGCGGCAGCTGAAGGATTCCTGGTGCCGACGGCACAACTATTTCTGGCCCCGTTGCAAGGGATACACAACAAACATCAGAAGTATTTCTGGCGGCGTTGCCGGGGATACACAACAAACATCAGAAGTATTTCTGGCGCCGTTGCCGGGGAGGAGAAATCAAGATCTACCCAAGTAGGTCCCACAAACTCTTCTCTTGCATTTACTTTTCTTGCCAGTTGCCTCTCGTTTTCCTCTCCCCCACTTCACATTTGCCGTTTTCATCCGCCTTTTGCCTTCGCCGTTTTATTGTTCCTTTTTGCTATCTTATTTTGCCCGTTTCACTCTCTCTTCCTGCTCGTTTGTGTGTGAGATAGTCCATCAATGGCTAGACCCACCACTCCAAACGACACCCCTAAAAATGAAGTACGTTTGGTACAAGATTTGCAACGCTCAAAGTAGATCTACTCGTAAGCAATCCACTACCGTCCTCCTTCGCAGTTTCTATGTTGGAATTTCTCCTTGGAATAGGTATATCCTTGATACCATTGTAGGCGGGAACTTTTTGGGGAGCCATACTGTTGACTCCTATAGAGCTATCATTAATTTGGTAGGCTCACCCCCGCTCATGGTTAATGGAACTATCTTGACCTTGGAACACGTGATGCAAAGGCTTGACGCTATTGAAAACAAAATTGCCACAATTGAACTTATTGAGGGTTTGGATAGAAAGATCCACAAGCAAATTTCTCAGTACGGATCCAAAGTGGGAAACTTTTTTAAAAATTTAAAGGAGAAGGAAATTATAGTTAATGATTCTTCTAGAATTGGCAAATTAGAAGATGTCATAACCAACTTGGGTTCTGCTTTTGCCACTGTGCAAAATACTCCAAATCTTACTCTCAAAAAGACCGTCAAGCCTGTTTTTGTTCCTAGAGCTAGTGGTGAGTCATCTAATAAAGATGAAAATCTTAAGATGATAAATGATCACGCTACCTATGGTTTGAGCACCAAAGATGACTATACGTGATTCCATCACTTTCGCCTAGCTACGAGCATTAAACAAAAGCGCTTGTTGGGAGGCAACCCAACGAATCTATCCTTTTTCTTTCTGTTTTGTGTTTTCCACACTTTCATAATTCTGTTATGATTTTATTTTTTGTGTTTCTTTTTGCGTTTGTGCCAAGCAAAACCGTTATGATTAGTCTCGGGGATGATCGTTTGGTCATGCTGGAAAAGACAAAAACTTTCTGCTCACGAAAAGAATTTTCATTTTTTTCTATAAGATCTTTTGAGTTTATTCTTTTTGCTGCTGGTTTCTACGCAAATTTTTCAGACTGTCGTAAGTTTTCAGAATTTTTGAAGTATCAGAGGTATACGAAATATACAGATTGCTACAGACTGGTCTGCTGTTAACATATTCTGTTTTTGTTGTGTTGGTTGCTTATTTTGATGAAACTATGGATAGTATCGGGGGGTATTAGCCATGGAAGTTTGAAAGTATAGTAACCCAACATCAGCACAAGTAGAATTTATGTTTGCTACAGTACCTAGGGAAGTGGTGGTTTGTTTTCTTGAACTAATGTTATCACGAGTTTCTGTTTAAGTTTCGTGTTGTGAAGTTTTCAAGTTTTGGGTGAAGTTCTTATGGACAAAGAGATAAAGAGTGGCAAGAGCTCAAGCTTGGGGATGCCCAAGGCACCCCAAGATATTCAAGGATGCCGTAAAAGCATAAGCTTGGGGATGCCCCGGGAAGGCATCCCCTCTCTCGTCTTCAATGCATCGGTAACGTTACTTGGGGCTATATTTTTATTCACCACATGTTATGTGTTTTTGCTTGGAGCGTCTTGTATCATAGAAGTCTTTTATTTTTTTGTGTCACAATCATCCTTGCTGCACACCTAGAGAGTGAGACATTCACACACCGTGATTTTGTCGAGCTTCACTTATATCTTTTGGTAGACAATTCAGCTCACATGTGATTCACTTATATCTTTTGAGATAGATTCTTTTGCTCTATGTGCTTCACTTATATATTTTAGAGCGCAGCGGTGCGTGGCTTGGTAGTTTATCTATGCTTTAAAAGTAGTCTCAAAAGGGGTAGTTATCCAAAGGGATACGAAAACTTCCACCTTCATGTGCATTGAATAGTTAGAGAAGTTTGATTCATCTCATTTAGTTTTGAGTTGTGGTTATGGTAATATTGAAAGTCATGCTAGTAAGGTGTTGTGGATCTATAAATACTTGTGTTGAAGTTAGTGATTCCCGTAGCATGCACGTATGGTGAGCCGCTACGTGATGAAATCTGAGCATGATTAGTCTATTGATTGTCATCCTTTGCGTGGCGGTCGGGATCGCGCGATGGTTTATACCTACCAACCCTTCCCCTAGGAGTATGCGTTGAATGCTTTTTTCGATTACTAATAGAACTTTTGCAACAAGTATATGAGTTCTTCATGACTAATGTTGAGTCCATGGTTTAGATGCACTTTCACCTTCCACCATCACTATCTTCTTAGTGTCGTGCAACTTTCGCCGGTGCACAAAACCCACCATTAGCCTCCCTCAAAACAGCCACCATACCTACCTACTATGGCTTTTTCAAAGTCATTCTGAGATATATTGCCATGCAACTACCACCATGACATGTGCCACCACGTCTACATTTCCATTGCATGATCGTAAGATAGCTAGCATGATGTTTCCATTGATGTCTATGCCATGCTAGATCATTGCCACGGTACACTACCGAAGGCATTCCATATAGAGTCATCGTTACTCTAAGTTTTGAGTTAAAAGTGTGATGATCATCATTAATGGAGCATTGTCCCATGTGAGGAAATAAAAGAGGCCAAATAAGCCCACAAAAAAAGAGGCCAAAGAGCCCACCAAATAAAAAAAATGAGAGAAAAAGAGAGAAGGGACAATGCTACCACTTTTTCCACACTTGTGCATATTAAGCATCATGATCTTCATGATTGAGAGTCTCTCATTTTGTCACCACCATATAGCTAGTGGGAAATTTTTATTATATAACTTGGCTTGTATATTCCAATGATAGGCTTCCTCAAAATTGCCTTAGGTCTTCGTGAGCAAGCAAGTTGGATGCACACTCACTAGTTTTCTTTAAGAGCTTTCACATACTCGTAGCTCTAGTGCATCATTTATATGGCAATCCCTACACATTCACATTGATATCTATTTATGAGCATCTCCACAGCTCATTGATATGCCTAGTTAATGTGACTATCTTCTCCTTTTTTGTCTTGCAACCTCCACTACATTCCACACCATCTATAGTGCTATAACCATGGCTCACGCTCATGTATTGCGTAAGAGTTGAAAAGGTTTGAGAAAGTAAAGGTGTGAAACAATTACTTGGACAATACCGGGGTTGTGCATGATTTAAATTCGTTGTGCAATGATGATAGAGCATAGCCAGACTATATGCTTTTGTAGGGATAACTTTCTTTTGGCCTTTTTATTGTGAAAGTTCATGATTACTTTGCTAGTTTGCTTGAATTATTATTGTTTCCACGTCAATAGCAAACTATTGTTTTGAATCTAATGGATCTGAACATTCACGTCACATAAGAGGAATTACAAAGGACACCTATGCTAGGTAGCATGAAAGCATCAAAAATTCATTCTTATCACTTCCCTACTCGAGGACGAGCAAGAGTTAAGCTTGGGGATGCTTGATACGTCTCAAACGTATCTATAATTTTTGATGGTTTCATGCTGTTATCTTGTCTTCTTTGGTTGTTTTATGTACCTTTTATATCTTTTTTGGGACTAACTTATTAATTCAGTGCCAAGTGCCAGTTCCTGTTTTTTCCGTGTTTTTGACTCTTTTCAGATCTGATTTTGGAACGGAGTCCTAACGGAATAAAAACCCCGAAATGATTTTTTCCCGAATGGAAGAAGACCTGGGGGCCTTTGGGCCAAGCCAGGTGGGCTCTAGGGAGCCCACAAGCTCCCACCATGCCACCAGGGGGAGGCGGCGGTGGGCAAGCTTGTGGCCTCCCTGGCCGCCCCCTGACCTAGGTCTTTGGCCTATAAATTCCCAAATATTCCGCAAAAAATCAGGGGAGCCTCGAAAATACTTTTCCGCCGCCGCAAGCTTCCATTTCCGCGAGATCTCATCTGGAGACCCTTCCCGGTGCCCTGTCGGAGGGGACTTTGGAGTTCGAGGGCTTCTTCTTCTTCATCATCGCCCCTCCAATGACTCGTGAGTAGTTCACTTCAGACCTACGGGTCCGTAGTTAGTAGCTAGATGGCTTCTTCTCTCTCTTGGATCTTCGATACAAAGTTCTCCATGATCTTCATGGAGATCTATCTGATTTAATCTTCTTTGGCGGTGTGTTTGTCGAGATCCGATGAATTGTGGATTTGTGATCAGATCATCTATGATATATATTTGAGTCTTTGCTGATTTCTTATATGCATGATTTGATATCGTTGTAAGTCTCTCCGAGTCTTGGGTTTTGTTTGGCCAACTAGATCTATGATTCCTGCAATGGGAGAAGTGCTTGGTTTTGGGTTCTACCATGTGGTGACCTTTCCCAGTGACAGTAGGGGCAGCAAGGCACACATCAAGTAGTTGCCATCAAGGGTAAAAAGATGGGGTTTTTATCATTGGTTTGAGATTATCCCTCTACATCATGTCATCTTTCTTAAGGCATTACTCCGTTCTTATGGACTTAATACACTAGATGCATGCTGGATAGCGGTCGACGTGTGGAGTAATAGTAGTAGATGCAGAAAGTATCGGTCTACTTGTTTCAGACGTGATGCCTATAGATATAATCATTGCATAGATATCGTCATGACTTTGCGCGGTTCTATCAATTGCTCGATAGTAATTTGTTCACCCACCGTCTACTTGCTTTAGTGAGAGAAGCCACTAGTAAATACTACGGCCCCCGGGTCTATTCACATCCATCATTTACACCTCCGCTTTTACTTTGCTTTGTTACTTTGTTGCTTTCAGTTCTCACTTGGCAAACAATCTATAAGGGATTGACAACCCCTTCATAGCGTTGGGTGCAAGCTTTTGTGTTTGTGCAGGATCTTGAGATACTCTTCCGCCGGATTGATACCTTAGTTCTCAATCTGAGGGAAATACTTACCCTCGCTGTGCTACAACACCCTTTCCGCTTCGAGGGAACACCAACGCAAGGATCCAAGGCCATGGGGGAAATCCTTTGCATACTTGCCTAGGAAGTCCCTTAAGGCGTAGTCGCAGCTGAAGGATTCCTGGTGCCGTCGACACAACTATTTCTGGCGCCGTTGCAAGGGACACACAACAAACATCATTACCCCCCGATACTATCCATAGTTTCATCAAAATAAGCAATCAACACAACAAAAACAGAATCTGCCAAAAACAGACCACTCTATAGCAATCTGTATACTTCGTATACTTCTGGTATCTAAAAAATTCTGAACAATTATGAAAATTAGGGAAATTGGCATATCAACCAGCAGCAAAACGAATCAACTCAAAAGCTTTTTCTGGATAGGAATTAAAAATAATTTCGTGAGTGCAAAGTTTCTGTCTTTTTTAGCAAGATCAAACAACCATCACCAAAACTAGTCATAAAGGTTTTACTTGGCACAAACACAAAATAAAACACAAAAGACACAATCATAACATAATTATGATGGTGTGGACGCAACAAAACAGAAAGCAAAAAAGCAAAGATAAATTCGTTGGGTTGCCTCCCAACAAGAGCTATTGTTTAACGCCCTTAGCTAGGCATAAGGTGATAGAGTTACGTATCGTCGTCTTTGGTACTCAAACCATAAGTAGCCCTCATCATGGATTCATAAGGCAATCTTATTTTCTTTCTAGGAAAATGTTCCATGCCCTTCTTTAATGGACATTGAAATCTAATATTCCCTTCCTTCATATCGATGACAGCACCAATAGTCCTTAGGAAAGGCTACCAAGAATGATAGGACATGTCGGATTACAACCAATATCAAGCACAATGAAATCTACGGGTACATAGTTTCTGTTTGCAATAATAAGAACATCATTGATCCTTCCCATAGGTTTCTTAATAGTAGAATCCGCAAGATGCAAATTAAGAGAGCACTCATCAATCTTATTGAAGCCTAGAACATCACATAAAGACTTTGGAATCGCGGAAACACTAGCACCCAAATCAGACAAAGCATTGCATTCATAGTTTTTGATCTTGATTTTGATAGTAGGTTCCCACTCATCATGAAGTTTTCTAGGAATAGAAACTTGTTGGAAATATGCCCTAGAGGCAATAATAAAATGGTCATTATCATATTTCCTTGTTCATGATAATCGTCTATTGTTCATGCTATAATTGTATTAACATGAAACAGTAATACATGTGTGAATAAATAGATCACAATGTGTCCCTAGGAAGCCTCTAGTTGGATAGCTCGTTGATCAATAGATGATCATGGTTTCCTGATCATGGACATTAGATGTCATTGATAATGGGATCACATCATTGGGAGAATGATGTGATGGACAAGACCCAACCCTAAGCATAGCACTAGATCGTATTGTTCGTATGCTAAAGCTTTTCTAATGTCAAGTGTCTTTTCCTTCGACCGTGAGATTGTGCAACTCCCGGATACCGTAGGAGTGCTTTGGGTGTATCAAACATCACAATGTAACTGGGTGACTATAAAGGTGCACTACGGGTATCTCCGAAAGTGTCTGTTGAGTTGGCATGAATCGAGATCGGGATTTGTCACTCCGTGTGATGGAGAGGTATCTCTGGGCCCAATCGGTAGAACATCATCATAATGAGCTCAGTGTGACTAAGGAGTTAGTCATGGGATGATGTGCTACGGAACGAGTAAAGAGACTTACCGGTAACGAGATTGAACAAGGTATAGGTATAACAACGATCGAATCTCGGGCAAGTTCTATACCGACAGACAAAGGGAATTGTATACGAGATTGATTGAATCCTTGACATCATGGTTCATCCGATGAGATCATCGTGGAACATGTGGGAGCCACCATGGGTATCCAGATCCCGCTGATGGTTATTGACTGGAGAGTGTCTCGGTCATGTCTACATGATTCCCGAACCCGTAGGGTCTACACACTTAAGGTTCGATGACCCTAGGGTTATAGGGAATTGTTATACAAGGTTACCAAAGGATGTTTGGAGTCCCGGATGAGATCCCGGACGTCACGAGGAGCTCCGGAATGGTCCGGAGGTAAAGATTGATATATAGGATGGATGGGGTTGGACGCCGGAAATGTTTCGGGCACCACTAACAAAGTGTCGGGACCACCGAAAGGGTTCCGGAGGCCCACCGGGAGGGGCCACAAGCCTCGGAAGGCTACATGGGCCAAGTGTGGGAGGGAACCAGCCCCTAGGTGGGCTGGTGCGCCCCCGCACTCAGCCCAGGCGCACCATAGAGGGAGGGAGGGGAAACCCTAGGCGCTGGCGGGCCTAAGGCCCACCTAGGGGTGCGCCACACCCTCTCCTCCCTGGTCCCCGCCCCCCTCTCCCATCTAGGGCTGCCGCCCCCCTCAAGAGGGAAGCCCTAAAGGGAGCGCCACCCCTCCCTTCCCCCTATATATAGTGGGGGTTTTGGCCTTTGGAGATACGGTTTTCCATCTCTCTCTCAGGGGAGCCCTGCTCTTCTTCTTCCTCCTCTCTCACGGCGCTTGGCGAAGCCCTGTCGGGAGACCTCGTCTCTCCATCGACACCACGCCGTCGTGCTGCTGGAGATCTTCCCCAACCTCTCCCTCCTCCTTGCTGGATCAAGGTGCGGGAGACGTTGCCGGGCTGCACGTGTGTTGAACGCGGAGGTGCCGTGGTTCAGCACTAGATTGGAATCAAACCGCGATCTGAATCGCCATGAGTACGACTCCATCAACCACGTTCTAGCAACGCTTCCGCTTAGCGATCTTCAAAGGTATGAAGATCCACTCTCCCCTCTCTCGTTGCTGGTCTCTCCATAGGAAGATCTGAATATGGCGTAGGAAAATTTTGAATTTATGCTACGTTACCCAACAGTGGCATCAAAGCCAGGTTTTCTATGCGTAGGTTCTATGCACGAGTAGAACAGAAAAGGTTGTGGGCGCTGATTTGTCAATTGCTTGCCGCTACTAGTCTTATTCTTTTCCGCCGGTATTGTGGGATGAAGAGGCCCGGACCGACCTTACACGTACGCTTACGTGAGACAGGTTCCACCGGCACACATGCACACCGTGCATAAAGGTGGCTAGCGGGTGTCTGTCTCTCCCACTCTAGTCCGATTAGATTTTATGAAAAGGGTCCTTATGAAGGGTAAATAGCTTTGGCATATCATCGTTGTGGATGTCACGTAGGTAAGAAGTCGTTCTTACTAGAAACCTAAATCAGCCACGTAAAACTTGCAACAACAATTAGAGGACGTCTAACTTGTTTTTGCAGGGTTTGACATGTGATTTGATATGGCCTAAGTTGTGATGTTACATGTGTGATGTATGAGATGATCATGTTACTGTAATAGGATTCACGACTTGCATGTCGATGAGTATGACAACCGGCAGGAGCCATAGGAGTTGTCTTAATGCATTGTATGAGATGCAATGCCATGTGTTTACTACTTTTACTTCACTGCTAACGGTTACCTATAGTAGTAGTAGTAGTTGACGTGACGACTTCACGGAGATACGATAATGGAGATCATGGTGTCACGCCGGTGACAATGATGATCATGCGATGCCCGAAGATGGAGATCGAAAGAGCAAAGATGATAATGGCCATATCATGTCACTATATGATTGCATGTGATGTTTATCATGTTTTTCATCTAATTGCTTAGAACGACGGTAGCATAATAAGATGATCCCTCTGAAATTTTTTGACAACATATTCCCCTAAGTGTGCACCGTTGCAAAGGATCGTTGTCTTGAAGCACCACGTGATGATCGGGTGTGATAGATTCTAACGTTCGCATACAACGGGTGTAAGCTAGATTTACACACGCGAAACACTTAGGTTGACTCGACATGCTTAGCATGTACAGACTAAAAGGTAGAACATGAGTCGTATGGTTGAATACGATCAGCATGAAGTTGCTCACCATTACGACTAGTCCGTCTCACGTGATGATCGGACACGGGTTAGTCGACATGGATCATGTATCACTTAGATGACTAGAGGGATGTCTATTTAAGTGGGAGTTCATACTTAATTTGATTAAATGAACTTAATTGTCACTAACTTAGTCTAAAGGTTCTCTTTATAAATATTGTAGATGGCCAACGTCAACCTCAATTTCAACGCATTCCTAGAGAAAAACAAGCTGAAAGATGATGGTAGCAACTACGCGGACTAGGTCCGCAACTTGAAGCTCATCCTCGAAGCAGCTAAAAAGGCTTATGTCCTTGATGTGCCGGTAGGTGACCCTCCTACTCCTGCAGCAGCCCAGGACATTCTGAATGTCTGGCAAACGCGGAGTGATGACTACTCTCTGGTTAGGTGTGGCATGTTATACAGTTTGGAAACGGGGCTCCAAAGGTGTTTTGAGCAACACGGTGCATATGAGATATTCCAAGAGCTGAAACTAGTTTTTCAATCTCATGCCCGTGTCGAGAGAGATATGAAGTCTTTGACAAGTTCTTTAGCTATAAGATGGAGGAGAACAGTTCTGTGAGTGAGCATATACTCAAAATGTGTGGGTTACACGGTTGTCTGACTTCACTTGTAGTCGAACTTACGGATGACGCTATAATTGACAGAATCCTCCAGTCTCTCCCACCAAGCTACAAAGGTTTTGTGCTGAACTATAACATGCAAGGGATGGAGAAGACCATTCCCGAGTTGTACTCGATGCTGAAGTCTGCACAAGTAGAAATCAAGAAAGAGCATCAAGTGTTGATGGTCAATAAGACCACCAGTTTTAAGAAGGGCAAGGGTAAGAAGAACTTTAAGAAAGACGGCAAAGCCGTTGCTCGCCTGGTAAGCCAGATACCGAGAAGAAGAAAATGAATGGACCCAAGCCTGAGACTGAGTGCTTCTATTGCAAGGGAAAAGGTCACTGGAAGCGGTACTGCCCCAAGTACTTAGCGGACAAGAAGGCCGACAACGTTAAAGGTATATATGAGATACATGTTATTGATGTGTACCTTACCAGCGCTCTTAGTAGCTCCTGGGTATTTGATACCGGTGCTATTGCTCACATTTGCAACTCAAAGCAGGAACTGCGGAATAAGCGAAGACTGGCCAAGGACGAGGTGACGATGCGCGTTGGGAATGGCTCCAAGGTCGATGTGATCGCCGTCGGCACGCTGCCTCTACATCTACCATCGGGATTAGTCTTAAACCTTAATAATTGTTATTTAGTACCAGCTTTGAGCATGAATATTGTATCAGGGTCTTGCTTAATGCGAGACGGCTACTCATTTAAGTTAGAGAATACTGGTTGTTCTATTTGTATGAGTGATATGTTTTATGGTCATGCTCCGCTAGTGAACGGTTTATTCTTGATGAATCTCGATAGTGATGTTACACATATTCATAGTGTGAGTACCAAAAGATGTAAAGTTGATAATGATAGTCCCACATTCTTGTGGCACTGCCGCCTTGGTCATATCGATGTTAAGCGCATGAAGAAGCTCCATACTGATGGACAAGTAGAGTCTCTTGGCTTTGAATCATTTGACACATGCGAACCGTGCCTCATGGGCAAGATGACTAAGACTCCATTCTCAGGAATAATGGAGAGAGCGACCGACTTATTGGAAATAATACATACTGATGCCTGTGGTCCAATGAACGTTGAAGCTTGCGGTGGCTACCGTTATGTTCTCACTCTCACCGATGATTTGAGTAGGTATGGGTATATCTACTTGATGAAGCACAAATCTGAGACGTTTGAAAAGTTCAAGGAATTTCAGAGTGAGGTTGAGAATCAACATGACAGAAAAATTAAGTGTCTACGATCTGATCGTGGAGGAGAATATTTGAGTCGCGAGTTTGGCACACACCTAAGGAAGTGTGGAATTGTTTCACAACTGACGCCCCTAGCACACCGCAACGCAACGGAGTGTCTGGACGTCGTAATCACACTTTATTAGATATGGTACGATCTATGATGTCTCTTACCGACTTACCGCTATCATTTTGGGGATACACATTAGAAACTGCAGCATTCACTTTAAATAGGGCACCGTCTAAATCTATTGAGACGACACCATATGAACTATGGTTTGGCAGGAAACCTAAGATGTCGTTTCTTAAAGTTTGGGGCTGCGATGCTTATGTGAAGAAATTTCAACCAGAGAAGCTCGAATGCAAATCGGAGAAATGTGTATTCATAGGATACCCTAAGGAAACTATTGGGTATACCTTCTACCTTAGATCCGAAGGTAAAACCTTTGTTGCCAAGAATGGACCCTTTCTAGAGAAAGAGTTTCTCTCGAAAGAAGTAAGTGGGAGGAAAGTAGAGCTTAATGAGTTAATTACTCCCCCTCTCGAACCGGAGAGTAGCGCAACGCGGGAAATTGTTCCTGTGGCGCCTACACCAACTTAAGAGGAAATTAATGATGATGATAATGAAGCTTCGGATCAACTTGCTATTGAAGCACGAAGGTCCACAAGGGTACGCTCCTGTGGGGACCCCGACTAGCAAGTCGAGTTCGCCGTGCCCATTGACCCCAAGGATCAATGTTCACTGAACACAGATACTGAATAATAGAGTCTTACATCCAAGTACCAAATTATTACATCAAATGACCAAAAGTTCGGGTTCAAGAGCAAGGCCTAAAGCCAAATAAAGGGATACATCGAGTAGCGGAAACTCGTAAGGGCTAAGCGGTGCCCATGCCATCAACCCTACACCGACAGGCGTTCTGACTCGGAAGCGTCCTAGATCGCAGGTCCGTCTCCGACGGCGTACTCATCGCCAAACTCCGGTCCTTCCATGTCTGGTCAATAACATAACCATTGGCAAGCCAATGAGTACTTTGAATGTACTCGCAAACAGCCCATGTCATAAATGGTAATGAATAACAGTGACAATTATCTTGAGTGGAATGCGATGAGGTGGTATGATCATGTATATGCATCAGGTTAAAGAATTACTTGTGAATATCAGGTTACAGATATTGACATATCCGTAAAGGGTTGAACACACCGGGTTCACCCTAAATGCCAAGTCATCGGACTTGTCATAATCTCAAGGTATTAATGAGGGCTAAACCATCTGGGTTTACCCTATATGTCAAGTCACCGAACTTGATCATATTATTCTGATTATCATGATTATAATGACACCTTTTTAACACCACGCACACACACTTGGTTTATGCGGAAACTCAGGACGTAGTTTAAGCAGCACCACCCAACTGTCCTTGACCGTGGACACGGCTATTCGAATAGTTTACACTCTACAGAGGTAGTACGCTGGACCCACGAGAAACGGAATACTTCCGTGTCATCCACGACTCGCGGTATATCACATATACCCGAGGTAAGTATCCGATCACCATCTTTCCCCTGACGATACTAGACAACGAGATCCACTAGATTGGTACCCAGCCCACATGTTGTACGTCTTACGAGCACCGACTCTGGACTGTAACAACCATGCAGGGACCAACGGTGTGCCTGGAGCTCATAATAATGGCATAGTCGTCCTACCTGGCACGACCCCATCACGAGAGTGACACCGATCACTCCCGCCACTAGTAATGTGGCTCTTTGCTAGCACCGGCGAGAGTAATCAACAAAGCCCCGTCCCATAAAGGGGTATCGTGGTCGTACTGGGTAAGGTTGGGACGGTCGACACATCATAAATCTAATCCATTTCCGAAACCATACTCACACCAAAATGAGCGGTGCATCACTTCACCAAAAGTGATCACCATCTCATCATCACCCTCGGGCATTAGTGGCACCCGACGGGGTTTTCATAAACTCTTTATTTAACTCAACATCATGCTCATGATAAAATGCTCTATTATTACTTGTCAACATGATATGCCTTTACATTACTTGTCAACATGATAATATCATGACCCTCACGGGGTCAAGCTCAATGCAGTGATTCTACTCTACTAGCCAACATGACAGTAGCATGATCCTCGTAGATGGTAGGATCAAGTTCATCATGTTTGTGCTCCGAGGAGCCATGTGAATATCACTACTATAATGCAAGTGCTTCGAAGAAGCCTTCCGTACCATCACATCGGTGATGAACCGGCATCGTGATCACATGCAACGGAAAGTACTTGCTATTCTAGTATGCATCATTTTATTTACTTAAGTCATGGCAAAAGGGCATGCTTGCCTTGGTCAGATAGGTATCCAGGGTCTTCAAGGTCTTCCGCTCCCGATCCTCCGTCACTCGGTAACTCTACCGCCGAGAAAGGAATAAATAAATACTAGCTTTTACTAAAACAGTTCACAAAGTGCTTTTAAAAATGTTGCAAGGCTTGAATAAATTCAGGTTATTATTTTGAAAAATGTTCCCTACTGTTTTATTAGCTAAGCATATTTATTTAAAGGCAAACAGAAGAAAACAAGTGCTTTTTAATATCATTTTATTATACCAAAATAGTTTCTGTTATTGATAAATGTCAACTATTACAGAATCAAATACTACTCATTTTTAGAAAAATACTGGTGGAAGAATTATATTTTTCTACTGGCTAAATCTTTTTATAAAAATCATTTAGTTTGCTGGATTAAAACAAAAGAAAAAGGCCAGGGAAACAGATCGAGCCGGCCCAGCCAGCAGGCCTGGCCACCAGGCGCGCGCGGGCCAGGTTCAAACCAGACCTGCGGGCCCCTGGGGTCAGCGTCAGCGGCTGCGCGCGCTGGCTGCCCCAGGACACCGACAGGTGGGCTCCACTTGTCGGGTCCTTCTCTTACCTCTGGCCAGAGAGGTGGAGATGGACGCCGGCGAAGCTGCCGTTGTCCTCAGGCCTAGCTAGGAACGGGAACGGGTTCCTCGTGCCTCCGCCTACCTGCTCGTGGTCGGGACGTCATCGGAGGTGGTCTGGGTCGCCGGCGACGAGGTGCTCGTGGCGGAAGGGTTTCGGGTTCGTGTTGAACTAGGGGCTAGAGGTAGGGATTTGCTCGGGAGAGTTAGGGGAAACGTTCCTGGTGTCGAGCGGAGTGTAATGAGAGGTTGGGCAGCGCAGGAGCCGACGTGTAGCCGGAGATTGACCGGAGCTCCGAGGCGGAGGGGCCTCGGTCGATCTCGAGCACCGGGGCTCTGCAAGTTCGATTGGGTGGCTAGGGAGTGTCTACTGGTTGTGCTGAAGCTGCTTGGAGGGTGCTGGAGTGCCGGGGGGGGGGTCTATTTATAGGCCAACGACTGTGACCCGACTCGGGCACGCCTGTGACTCACCGTGGCACGCGTGCAAGCACAGTGAGGTGCTGGCCGCGAAACCACGGGTTCGGGACTTGGTCTAGGGCCTCCTGATGCAACACTGCAGAGGGAAAGTGAGTGGGGACGAGCTGCAGCGACCGTGCATGCTCGGCCACGTCGGGCGCGCACGGGCACGCGTCGCCTAAGCTCTTGCGCGAGGGGGAGAGGGTCCCTGGGGTAGCTATGCACTGAGGGGCTGTCGGGGGAGTTCTTGGACACAACTAGGGAGGCTAGGACCGGCCGGAGCGTCGGCCCCTTGTGGGTGGCTCTCTGCAGCGCGCCCAGAGCGCAGTTTTGGCATGCCACGGCATGCTGGCTCGCTCTGGGGCACTTGGGACGTGTCCCCTATGTCCTGAGTGTTGCTGGGAGTGTTCCTAGCCACTCTGGTTTAGTGGGAGCTCGAGCTGGTCAAGGGAACAAGGAACACTAGTGTAGCCAGTACTGTCCTGCAGCTTAGATTGGAGTTCTTGTCACTTGTGCTTGGAATTTTGGAGGGGCTGGTTGACTGGGTGTTCAGGGTGTTCTGGTGCTCTAACCCACCAAGTTTGGGTCCTTGACATTGGGTAAAACAGTGGCTAGGAAGGTTTTTACCTTCCTGTCAGTAGGTGTTCGACAGTGACTTGGGGTGCTTCCACTCCACCACTGTAAATGTAACTTAACAGGTTTGGTCTTGGGGTAAAAACATGGGGTTCCACCAAATATGAGCTCCATTGAACAAGTTTGGCTTTGCAAACTTGAAAATGTCTCAAAGTGACCAGTACTGTCTCTTACAAAGGAAGTGTGGTCAAACAGAGTCTCACAAATTCCAATTTTGGTGTGGACTCCTCATTTGGGGGTGTTAAACACCTCTGCCAAGTTTCAGCTCAATTGGAGAAACTTTGCAATGTAGAGGTGTTCCAACTCTACTCCGGAGAGAGAGGGTTTTGGGCTCTCTAAGTGCACGTACCCACCTTGGATCAAGGTTAGATTTTAGGTGAGCACCTAATATGGTTTGGGAGGGCTCCTGTAATTTTATAGGAATTTACTGAGATACTTTCCTTTGGAAACATCTCAAAAAGCTAAAATAGACAGAAATGGTTTTCAGGGTTTTACTCAAATAATATTAATATAAAATAGGGTTGAAAATCTTATGTATGGAAAATATATGTCCTTCTCAGCTTCCATGAATTTACTCAGAATTTTCTAAGGCAGGAAAGTAATTTTCCTTGTGGAATTATCATTACTGGCCTTAGAAATAGACATAGATATAAAATAGGAAAATAATATTTTAAATCACGAAATAATGTTTTTAATGAATGAAAATGATGTTAGGATCAGATTACCAACTTTAGTTGGAAGTGCCACTTGGCTTCATGAGCTAGTAGTGTATCCCAACATGATGAAGGTGATCTTGATGTAAGGGAAAAAGGGTTTTTGATGAGAGCAAAATAATAAGTTTTTCATGGGTTTGAGTCATCAGACAAACAAGCATACACTCAAACAATGGCTGACATTGCACTCACAACATTATTTGAAAAAGTTTTAACAAGCTCTGATTTTTGCAACACAGAAAACTTGGGATGAAAAACAGGGTGTGACACACCTATCCCCCTTACAAGAATCTCGTCCCCGAGATTCCTAAGCTAAGCGTTAAACAGCTCGGGAAATTCTGATCGGAGATAGTCTTCACACTCCCATGTGGCTTCTGCTTCGGTATAGTTGCTCCACTGAACTTTGAAAAACTTGATGGTGCGGCTTCTGGTGCAACGCTGTGCTTCGTCCAAAATGCGTATCGGTCTCTCGCGGTAGGTAAGGTCCGATTGAAGGTCAATAGCTTGACGATCAATGTCCTTGTAAAGATCGGGACGGTTCGGCACTTGCAAACACTTCCGGAGTTGTGACACGTGAAACACGTTGTGCACACCCGAAAGTTCAGGAGGTAGCTCTAACTGATAAGCTACTTCCCCGCGCCTTGCCGTGATCTTGAAGGGTCCAATAAACCTTGGAGCTAGCTTCCTCTTGACGTGGAAACGCTTGGTCCCCTTGAGAGGCGTGACTCGCAAGTACACATGGTCTCCGGGAACAAACTCCTCGTTTCTGCGGCGAGGGTCCGCATAGCTCTTCTGCCTTGACTTAGCTGCCTCCAAGTTCTCTCGGACAAGCTGAACCTTGTCCCCTGCTTCCTGCAGTGCTTCTGGTCCGAAAACTAGTCCTTCACCGGTTTCAGACCAATTGAGCGGGGTGCGGCATTTCCGCCCATATAATGCTTCGAATGGGGCCATCTGAAGACTGCACTGGTAGCTGTTGTTGTAAGAGAACTCAGCAAATGGTAGGAAATCTTCCCACTTGGCACCATGGGCCAAAACACAAGCGCGAAGCATGTCCTCAAGTATCTGATTTACCCTCTCGGTCTGTCCGCCCGTCTGCAGGTGGAAAGCCGTACTGAAGGAGAGTTTGGTTCCGAGAGCTTCTTGAAACTTCTTCCAGAATCTTGAGGTGAACTGCGTGCCGCGGTCAGACACAATCTCTTTGGGGACTCCATGGAGAATCACCACTCGATGAATGTACAGACTGGCCAGCTGGCTGCCGTCGTAAGTGGTGTTAACGGGGATGAAATGGGCCACCTTGGTCAAATGATCAACTATGACCCAAATGGAGTTATGACCCGTATTCGACCGGGGCAACCCGGTGATGAAGTCCATGCCGACTTTATCCCACTTCCATTCTGGCACTTGAAGAGGTTGTAGCAATCCAGCGGGTCGTTGGTGTTCAGCCTTGACTCGCTGACATACATCGCATTTAGCGACATAGGAGCCAATTTCCTTCTTCATGTCATGCCACCAGAATCGTTCTCGTATGTGTTGGTACATCTTGGTACCACCTGGATGGATAGAGTACGGTGTGTCATGTGCCTCTTGCAGGATCAAGTCCTTAGGTTCGGCCTTATTGGGTACGGATAAGCGTTTCCCATACCACAAAACTCCTTGCTCATCAATCGAGAATCCTGGGGCTTTGCCTTCTCGCACCTTCCTCTTGAGGCCTTCGATACTCTTGTGCCCCTTCTGGGCTTCCTTGATGTCGTCTGCCAGAGTAGGCTTGACTTCGAGGTTGGCTAGGTACCCTGGTTCTACTATCTCAAGTCCTAAGCCCTCCATCTCTTCATACAAGGCGGGTAACCTTTCCTTGAGCGCGACGTTCAAGGAGCCTGCCTTCCGGCTCAGGGCATCGGCTACCACGTTCGCCTTGCCGGGATGGTACTGAATGCTGAGGTCGTAATCCTTGATTAACTCAAGCCATCTTCGCTGTCTCATGTTCAGCTCTCTCTGGGTGAAGATATACTTCAGACTTTTGTGGTCTGTATATATCTCGCATCGCTTTCCCAGAAGGTAATGTCGCCACGTCTTCAGAGCATGTACTGCAACTGCTAGCTCGAGATCATGGGTGGCGTAGTTCTCCTCATGCGGTCGCAGTTGCCATGACAAGTACGCCACGATCCTGCCATCTTGCATCAGGACTCCATCGAGCCCGGTTCCCGAGGCATCACAATATATCATGAATTCCTTGTTGATGTGTGGGGTAGCCAATACCGGAGCGGTAGTTAGCCTCTTCTTCAACTCCTGGAAGCTTGCTTCACACGCCGGTTTCCACTCGAACTTCCAACCTTTCTTCAAGAGCTGAGTCATAGGTCGAGGGATGATGGAGAATCCCTCGACAAACTTGCGGTAGTATCCCGTGAGCCCGAGGAAACTCCTGACATCCTTCACGTCCTTAGGTGATTCCGAGTTGGTCACTGTAGAAATCTTGGGCTGATCCACGGCTAACCCGCGTGCCATCAGGGTATGACCCAGAAAGCCAACTTCGTTCAGCCAGAATTGACCCTTGCTGAATTTGGTGTAAAGTTGGTGCTCTCGAAGCTTTCCCAGAACTAGCCTCAGGTGTTGCTCATGCTCTTCTTCGGACTTGGAGAAGATTAGTATGTCATCGATGAACACGACGACAAACTTGTCCAAATATTCCATGAAGACCTTGTTCATGAGGTACATGAAGTAGGCTGGGGCATTTGTCAAACCGAAGGGCATGACCGTGCATTCATACAGACCGTACCGGGTCACGAATGCAGTCTTGGGTATATCTTCTGGTCGGATCTTCAACTGGTAGTATCCCGATAGGAGATCGATGTTGGAAAATACCCTGGCCCCATTTAACTGGTCAAACAGGTCTTCGATCTTGGGAAGCGGGTACTTGTTCTTAATTGTTACTTCATTAAGGGAACGGTAGTCGACGCAGATTCGAATGGTACCATCATTCTTTGAAACAAACAGAACAGGTGATCCCCAAGGCGACGCACTCGGACAAATGAACCCTTTCCTGAGTTCCTCATCCAGCTGTTTCTTCAGCTCTGCCAACTCCTCGGAACCCATCCTGTAAGGCTTTTTATAAATAGGCCTCGATCCGGGCATAAGCTCAATGATGAACTCAATGTCTCGGTCAAGAGGCATTCCGGGTAGCTCGTCAGGAAAGACATCCGGGTATTCACAGACTATAGGCACTCGATCAAGCTCTATCTCGGAGAGACTGTTGACTCGAGGTGCGCGAGCCGGTACTGGTTCGGAGATGAACTTGACCTTGACCCCTTGGTTACTTATCATGGTGATGGCTCTGTTGGCACAGTCCAAAAGATTCTGGTGCTTGGCCAACCAATCCATACCGAGGATTACTTCCACACCTTGTGATTTAAGCACAATGAGGTCTGCCAAGAAACTCGTCCCATTGATAACTATCTCGACCCTTCTACACCCTAGGTTGGTCCTTAATACTGCTCCTGGGGTTTGAATTGCCATCTGTCCGTGGAGTAAAGTGGGTTTTAAACCGCATTTCTCCGCAAACCCTTGAGTAACAAAAAAATGCGAAGCACCACAATCAAACAACACTGTTGCTGGAGTTGAGTTGACGAGGAACGTACCCAGAATGCAGTCCGGGTCTTCTTGTGCTTCTTCTGAAGTGATGTGATTGATCCAGCCCCTACCATTGAACTGTTGGTTGCGGGGGGCCTGGTTCCTCCCTGGTGCACCTTGACCGGGGTCGGGTGCATTGGGACGCGGTGCGTCGGGCTTCTTGTTGGGGCACTGCCTGGAATAATGCCAGTCTGACCACACCCAAAGCAGGTGACTTGCCCCGGAGGGTTGGTCTTGAGTCCACCGTTGTTCGGTGGTTTGACTACTAGCTTGACTTGCTGCTGAGGCTGATAATTCTGGCGGAACACCGGGTACTTGTACTGTTGCTGCTGAAAGTTGGGTCTTGCAGGTGCTGACTGCCACGGTCTTGGTCTGGCGTTACCGGGTCCTCCACTGCCTATCAGCTTGTGCTTGTGGGTGTCGTCCATTGCACGACGCTTGTCTTCCAGCATAAGCGCTTTGTTAACCAACTCGCTGAAAGTCTGGCAGTCGCAAACCACCAGCTGGTATTGCAGGGACTGTTGTAACCCTTCCATGAAGCGTTCCACCTTAGCGGCCTCAGTTTTAACATCTTCAGGTGCGTACCTTGAAAAGAGATTAAACTTCTGCAAGTACTCCTTAACAGTTCCACTGCCCTGCCTCAAGGCTCGGAATTCCCGCTTCTTAATGGTCATCAGTCCAGGCGGAATGTGAGCCGCGCGAAATCCTTCCTTGAACATCTCCCACGTGATGACATGCCCTGCCCGCATGATCTGGAATCCATCCCACCATGCCCTGGCGGTGCCTCCGAGACAGTGAGAAGCATAATGGACCTTCTCATGATCATGGGTGCACTTGACCAGCGCAAGGAGGTCTTCAATGGTGCGAATCCAGTCATCGGCATCCAGGGGTTCAGTCGACTCCGTGAATATGGGGGGCGTAGTCCGCATGAACTCAGAAAGAGTAGAGCGACGAACGCCATACTTATTCCGCGGCGGGTTGTCCACCAGGACTTGGGTCAGCTGCTGATAGCGGCATTGCTGGCTGGACGTTCCTCTCGAAGAGCTTGAAGGAACTGAGCCATCGTCAAGTTCTCAGGAGGAGGTGGTGGCGGAAGGTCTCTAGGCTGCTCGTGGTGACCTCCAGCGTGAGCTTCTCCTTCGGTTCCCTGCAGCATCCCTGAGGAGCCGGCGCCGGGGTTGTCGAAGGTGCTGTTGCGGGTTGCGTTCACCATCCTGTCATAGAAACAGACAGGTCAAAGTGCCACCTTGCTCGGGAGTACAAGGATTTGCTCCTAGTAAGAGGGGGTCCAATACGTGCATGTGCCAAGTTTTTAAAACCAAAGCTTTGGACAAACTGGAAATTGCATTCATGACAACTAGGTGACGTAGTCACTTACAGACTGCCCAAGGCAATAGGTGACTTACATCAAGCACACATACGCAATTTAAAACGGATATAAGGATACCCTATACTCGGGTACTCTGATTGCCTACGCTAAAACCTACGCGGCGGACTGCTCGGTCTCAAAGGCGGACTCAACAGGATCCTCATCTTCATCAACATCCTCTTCCTTTATAGGAGTGGAAGAAAGAATCCGCACGTCTCGGCGTCTCTTGGGCGAGGCGGAGAAGATCTCAGTGTACTCTTCCACTGTCAGGCGGCGACTCTGAAGAGGGACTGCCTGGATGGGTAACACACCACCCCTAGTGGCAACAGCTGCCCTCCCTTCAGGTGCGCTTGCCTTCTTTACTTTGCGGTTCTGCATCTTCTCAGTGTGGAGCAGGCCTTTGACTAGGTGCAGCTCTGGGCGACGCTTGACTGATTCCTTAACCAGGGAGTGTGTCAGGGTGTCTGACGAGAGAGTGAAGTAGGTCTGAAACCTCAGTGGCATCCCATCCTCCGTGGCGGGGGTGAGTGTCCAACTCCCATCCACTCCTTCCTTAATGAATGGTAGATGACGAGTGACATGCTCATTAGCCATCTCAGGGAGGATGCTGCGGAGTTGCACGAGCGCCTCTCGTGCAGCCGTCTCCACTGCCAACATCAGCTCTCCCATCTGTGGTCCTTCAAAGAACCAACTAGACGAGAAGTCATTAGCCTTCACTATCACGTCCACGTGATATTCCTTGGTGTCGGCGTTGACCCAGTGCTTGTGGTAGAGGAAGATGGGCGTGCGTCGTACGTGGCACTTCTCGAGACAATCCACCAGAAGTAGTGGAAAGCCGGTCTCCAGAAGTGTCTCAGGTATAGCAGCCATCTACAAGGCATAGGAGAGAAGTGAGGAGGTTGTATGTGCAAGAGTCTTGTGCAAGGCTGGCGTCCTAACGTTCTTGGTTAACGTCCATGCTATCTAAGGCTTCCTATAGTCAGGATGGCTCTGATACCAGTTCTGTTGGGACCCCGACTAGCAAGTCGATTTCGCCGTGCGCAGTGACCCCAAGGATCAATGTTCACTGAACACAGATACTGAATAATAGAGTCTTACATCCAAGTACCAAATTATTACATCAAATGACCAGAAGGTCGGGTTCAAGAGAAAGGCCTAAAGCCAACTAAATGGATACATCGAGTAGCGGAAACTCATAAGGGCTAAGCGGTGCCCATGCCATCAAGCCTACACCGACAGGCATTCTGACTCGGAAGCGTCCTAGATCACAGGTCCGTCTCCGACGGCATACTCATCGCCAAACTCCGATCCTTCCATGTCTGGTCAATAACATAACCAGTGGCAAGCCAATGAGTACTTTGAATGTACTCGCAAACAGCCCATGACATAAATGGTAATGAATAACAGTGACAGTTATCTTGAGTGGAATGCGATGAGGTGGTATGATCATGTATATGCATCAGGTTAAAGAATTACTTGTGAATACCAGGTTACAGATATTGACATATCCGTAAAGGGTTGAACACACCGGGTTCACCCTAAATGCCAAGTCATCGGACTTGTCATAATCTCAAGGTATTAATGAGGGCTAAACCATCTGGGTTTACCCTATATGTCAAGTCACCGAACTTGATCATATTATTCTGATTATCATGATTATAATGACACCTTTTTAACACCACGCACACACACTTGGTTTATGCGGAAACTCAGGACGTAGTTTAAGCAGCACCACCCAACTGTCCTTGACCGTGGACACGGCTATTCGAATAGTTTACACTCTACAGAGGTAGTACGCTGGACCCACGAGAAACGGAATACTTCCGTGTCATCCACGACTCGCGGTATATCACATATACCCGAGGTAAGTATCCGATCACCATCTTTCCCCTGACGATACTAGACAACGAGATCCACTAGATTGGTACCCAGCCCACATGTTGTACGTCTTACGAGCACCGACTCTGGACTGTAACAACCATGCAGGGACCAACGGTGTGCCTGGAGCTCATAATAATGGCATAGTCGTCCTACCTGGCACGACCCCATCACGAGAGTGACACCGATCACTCCCGCCACTAGTAATGTGGCTCTTTGCTAGCACCGGCGAGAGTAATCAACAAAGCCCCGTCCCATAAAGGGGTATCATGGTCGTACTGGGTAAGGTTGGGACGGTCGACACATCATAAATCTAATCCATTTCCGAAACCATACTCACACCAAAATGAGCGGTGCATCACTTCACCAAAAGTGATCACCATCTCATCATCACCCTCGGGCATTAGTGGCACCCGACGGGGTTTTCATAAACTCTTTATTTAACTCAACATCATGCTCATGATAAAATGCTCTATTATTACTTGTCAACATGATATGCCTTTACATTACTTGTCAACATGATAATATCATGACCCTCACGGGGTCAAGCTCAATGCAGTGATTCTACTCTACTAGCCAACATGACAGTAGCATGATCCTCGTAGATGGTAGGATCAAGCTCATCCTGTTTGTGCTCCGAGGAGCCATCTGAATATCACTACTATAATGCAAGTGCTTCGAAGAAGCCTTCGGTACCATCACATCGGTGATGAACCGGCATCGTGATCACATGCAATGGAAAGTACTTGCTATTTTAGCATGCATCATTTTATTTACTTAAGTCATGGAAAAAGGGCATGCTTGCCTTGGTCAGCTAGGTATCCGGGGTCTTCGAGGTCTTCCGCTCCAGATCCTCCATCACTCGGTAACTCTACCGTCGAGAAAGGAATAAATAAATACTAGCTTTTACTAAAACAGTTCACAAAGTGCTTTTAAAAATGTTGCAAGGCTTGAATAAATTCAGGTTATTATTTTGAAAAATGTTCCCTACTGTTTTGTTAGCTAAGCATATTTATTTAAAGGCAAACAGAAGCAAACAAGTGCTTTTTAATATCATTTTATTATACCAAAATAGTTTCTGTTATTGATAAATGTCAACTATTACAGAATCAAATACTACTCATTTTTAGAAAAATACTGGTGGAAGAATTATATTTTTCTACTGGCTAAATCTTTTTATAAAAATCATTTAGTTTGCTGGATTAAAGCAAAAGAAAAAGGCCAGGGAAACAGATCCAGCCGGCCCAGCCACCAGGCGCGCGCGGGCCAGGTTCAAACCTGACCTGCGGGCCCCTGGGGTCAGCGTCAGCGGCTGCGCGCGCTGGCTGCCCCAGGACACCGACAGGTGGGCTCCACCTATCGGGTCCTTCTCCTACCTGTGGCGAGAGAGGTGGAGATGGACGCCGGCAAGGCTGCCGTTGTCCTCAGGCCTAGCTAGGAACAGGAACGGGTTCCTCGTGCCTCCGCCTACCTGCTCGTGGTCGGGACGTCACCGGAGGTGCTCTGGGTCGCCGGCGACGAGGTGCTCGTGGCGGAAGGGTTTCGAGTTTGTGTTGAACTAGGGGCTAGAGGTATGGATTTGCTCGGGAGAGTTAGGGGAAACGTTCCTGGTGTCGAGGGGAGTGTAATGAGAGGTCGGGCAGCGCAGGAACCGACGTGTAGCCGGAGATCGACCGGAGCTCCGAGGCGGAGGGGCCTCGGTCGATCTCGAGCACCGGGGCTCTGCGAGCTCGATTGGGTGGCTAGGGAGTGTCTACTGGTTGTGCTGAAGCTGCTTGGATGGTGCTGGAGTGCCAGGGGGGGTCTATTTATAGGCCAACGACGGTGACCCGATTCGGGCACGCCGGTGACTCACCGTGGCATGCGTGCAAGCACAGTGAGGTGCTGGCCACGAAACCACGGGTTCGGGACGTGGTTTAGGGCCTCCTGATGCAACGGCTGCAGAGGGAAAGTGAGTGGGGACGAGCTGCAGCGACCGTGCATGCTCGGTCGCGTCGGGCGCGCACGGGCACGCGTCGCCTAAGCTCTTGCGCGAGGGGGAGAGGGTCCCTGGGGTAGCTATGCACTGAGGGGCTGTCGGGGGAGTGCTTGGACACAACTGGGGAGGCTGGGACCGGCCGGAGCGTCGGCCCCTTGCGGGTGGCTCTCTGCAGTGCGCCCAGAGCGCAGTTTTGGCATGCCACGGCATGCTGGCTTGCTCTGGGGCACTTGGGACGTGTCCTCCATGTCCTGAGTGTTGCTGGGAGTGTGCCTAGCCGCTGTGGTTTAGTGGGAGCTCGAGCTGGTCAAGGGAACAATGAACACTAGTGTAGCCAGTACTGTCCTGCAGCTTAGATTGGAGTTCTTGTCACTTGTGCTTGGAATTGGGAAGGGGCTGGTTGACTAGGTGTTTAGGGTGTTCTGGTGCTATAACCCACCAAGTTTGGGGCCTTGACATAGGGTAAAACAGTGGCTAGGAAGGTTTTTACCTTCCTGTCAGTAGGTGTTCGACAGTGACTTGGGGTGCTTCCACTCCACCACTGTAAATGAAACTTAACAGGTTTGGTCTTGGGGTAAAAACATGGGGTTCCACCAAATATGAGCTCCATTGAACAAGTTTGGCTTTGCAAACTTGAAAATGTCTCAAAGTGACCAGTACTGTCCCTTACAAAGGAAGTGTGGTCAAACAGAGTCTCACAAATCCCGATTTTGGTGTGGAGTCCTCATTTGGGGTGTTAAACACCTCTACAAAGTTTGAGCTCCATTGGAGAAACTTTGCAATGTAGAGTTGTTCCAACTCTACTCTGGACAGAGAGGGTTTTGGGCTCTCTAAGTGCACTTACCCACCTTGGATCAAGGTGATATTTTAGGTGAGCACCTAATATGGTTTGGGAGGGCTCCTGTAATTTTATGGGAATTTACTGAGATACTTTTCTTTGGAAACATCTCAAAAAGCTAAAACAGACAGAAATGGTTTTCAGGGTTTTACTCAAATAATATTAATATAAAATAGGGTTGAAAATCTTATGTATGGAAAATATATGTCCTTCTCAGCTTCCATGAATTTACTCAGAATTTTCTAAGGCAGGAAAGTAATTTTCCTTGTGGAATTATCATTACTGGCCTTAGAAATAGACATAGATATAAAATAGGAAAATAATATTTTAAATCACCAAATAATGTTTTTAATGAATGAAAATGATATTAGGATCAGATTACCAACTTTAGTTGGAAGTGCCACTTGGCTTCATGAGGTAGTAGTGTATCCCAACATGATGAAGGTGATCTTGATGTAAGGGAAAAAGCGTTTTTGATGAGAGCAAAATAATAAGTTTTTCATGGGTTTGAGTCATCAAACAAACAAGCATACACTCAAACAATGGCTGACATTGCACTCACAACATTATTTGAAAAAGTTTTAACAAGCTCTGATTTTTGCAACACAGAAAACTTGGGATGAAAAACAGGGTGTGACAGCTCCGCACCGGAGTGGTTCGGCAACCCTGTGATGGAAATCATGTTGTTAGACAACGGTGAACCTTCGAACTATGAAGAAGCAATGGTGGGCCCGGATTCCAACAAATGGCTTGAGGTTATGAAATCCGAGATATGATCCATGTATCAGAACAAAGTATGGGCTTTGGTGGACTTGCCCAATGATCGGCGAGCCATAGAAAATAAATGGATCTTCAAGAAGAAGACTGACGCAAACGGTAATGTGACCGTTTACAAATCTCGACTTGTCGCAAAGGGTTTTCGACAAATTCAAGGAGTTGACTACGACGAGACTTTCTCTCCCGTAGCGAAGCTGAAGTCAGTCCGAATCATGTTAGCAATTGCCGCTTTTCATGATTATGAAATTTGGCAAATGGACGTCAAAACAACATTCCTTAACGGGTATCTCAAGGAAGAGTTGTATATGATGCAACCAGAAGGTTTTGTCGATCCTAAGAGTGCTAACAAGGTATGCAAGCTCCAGCGCTCTATCTATGGGCTGGTGCAAGCATCTCGGAGTTGGAACATTCGCTTTAATGAGGTGATTACATCGTTTGGGTTCATACAAGTTTATGGAGAAGCCTGTCTGTACAAGAAAGTGAGTGGGAGCTCTGTAGCTTTCCTCATACTATATGTGGATGACATATTATTGATGGGGAATAATACAGAGTTGTTGGATAGCATAAAGGCCTATTTGAACAAGAGTTTTTCAATGAAGGATCTTGGAGAAGCTGCATACATATTAGGCATCAAGATCTATAGAGATAGATCGAGACGCGTCATAGGTATTTCACAAAGTACATACCTTGAGAAGATATTGAAGAAGTTCAATATGGAAAACTCAAAGAAGGGGTTCTTGCCAGTTTTGCAAGGTATGAGATTGAGTAAGACTCAGTCACCGACCACGGCAGCAGATAGAGAGAAGATGAGTATTGTCCCCTACGCATCAGCCGTAGGCTCTCTAATGTATGCCATGCTGTGTACCAGACCTGATATAAACCTTGCCAAAAGTTTGGTAGGGAGGTACCAAAGTGATCCCGGTGTGGAACACTGGACAACAGTTAAGAATATCCTTAAGTAGCTGAAGAGGACTAAGGAGATGTTTCTCGTTTATGGAGGTGACGAAGAGCTCTTCGTAAAGGGTTACGTTGATGCTAGCTTCGACACAGATCCGAATGACTCTAAGTCACAGACCAAATACGTCTATGTTTTGAATGGCGGGGCAGTGAGCTGGTGCAGCAGCAAGCAAGAAATCATGGCAGCATCTACATGTGAAGCGGAGTACATAGCTGCTTCAGAAGCGACTCATGAAGGAATTTGGATGAAGGATCTCATCACCGACCTGGGAGTAGTCCCAAGCACGTCGGGTCCGATGACACTCTTCTGTGATAACATTGGGGCCATTGCCATAGCCAAAGAGCCCAGGTTTCACCGGAAGACCAAGCACATCAAACGCCGCTACAACTCCAGCTAGGACCATGTCCAGAGTGGAGTAATAGATATTTGTAAAGTGCACACGGATCTGAATAACTACTGAAATTCAGAAATTTGCCGTCTGCCATGGCAGACGGCAAAGGGGGGAACCACGGACGGCAAAGGCTTTGCCGTCAGTCAGCAGACAGCAAAAAAATTCCAGTGAAGAGGTTCTTTGCCGTCCACTTTTTTAAAGCGGACGACAAAGAATCTTTGCCATGAGGGGGCAGATGGCAAATTAAATGGGACGTCACATACACCAACGGTCACGTTAAGTGTTAACGGCAGGCCTCCTCTCTTTGTCGTCTGCCATCCACCCTTTGCCATGTGGGGGCAGACGGCAAAGGGGGGAACCAACCCCCTCTCTCTCCCCTCTTTGCCATCTGTCGTCCCCCCTTTGCCATGTGGGGGCAGACGGCAAAGGGGGGAACCAGACCCTCTCTCTCCCCTCTTTGCCGTCTGCCATCCCCCCTTTGCCATGTGGGGACAGACGGCAAAGGGGGGAACCAGCCCCCTCTCTCTCCTCTCTTTGCCATCTGCCGTCCCCCCTTTGCCATGCGGAGGCAGACGGCAAAGGGGGGAACCAGCCCCTCTCTCTCCCCTCTTTGCCATCTGCCATCCCCCCTTTGCCATGTGGGGGCAGACGACAAAGGGGGAACCAACCCCTTTGTATTTTATTTCTTATTATATGCAACATTTTTCACAATAATCAGGATATATATATATATTTGACATAAATAAAATTGTTTCCGTACTCATAACCATATTAAAATAACTTTCATCCATAGTACATACATATTATGCAAGTTCCATCCGTACCAAACCATATATTACACCAGTTTCATCCACATGCATACAAAGTTTCATATATATCCATATACTACAATAGTTTCAATACAAGCTTCCGTGAAGCCATGGCACAAGAAATCATCTTCAAGCATTCCATCAATATAATCCAAGCTTCCCGTGAAGTGAATGTAATATGCAAAATGCCAAATAAGAAAGTTAGAAGAATAATACTAGATGAAGAAGTATATAGGTTATTTCGGAGAGAAATTAGCTAAGTATAGGCCATTTAATAGCTAAGTTAGGTGGAGTAGGTCATCTTGGAGCTACATAGCCTTATTATGTCATTTAGGAGAGAACTTAGCTAAGTATAGGTCATTCTAGAGCTAACTTGGATAAAATATGTCATTTTGTAGCCAACCATGATTATTAATCCATTTTGACCTTATTATGTAATTTTGGAGCTAAGTTAGTCATTTTAATGAGCTAACCAATGTTCTTATGATGTTTTTACCTAACTATGCTAATTATGTCATTTTGGAGGATAATTAGCTAAGTATGTCTTTGTTGGGGAAAATAACCTACGTAGAAGAAGAAAGAGAAGAAGCAAGAAGAGAAGAAGCAAGAAGAGAAGAAGAAGGAGAAGAAAAAGAATAAGAAGAAGGAGGAGGAGGAGAAGGAGAAGAGAATAAAAGAAGAAGGACAAGAAGAAGGAGAAGAAGGAGGAGAAGAAGGAGAAGAAGGAGGAGAAGAAGGAGAAGGAGCTTCTCTCCTCCTTCTCCTTCTCCTTCTTCTTCCTCCTTCTCCTTCTTCTTCTCCTCTTCTTCTTCTTCTTCCTTCCTTTCATTTTTCCTCTTTCTTCTCCTCTTGCCCCCTTCTTCGGGCTAAATTAGCTAAGAAAGCCTTTTTGGAGCTAATTATGTCATTTCGAGGATAATTAGCTAAGTATAGGTCATGTTTTATTAAATAGACCATTTTGGAGCTAACTAAGCTAATTATGTCATTTAGGTGGAAGCCTAGCTAACGATAGGTCATTTCGGAGCTAACTTGGGTAAAATGTGTCATTCCGGAGCAAACTATGCTTATTAAGCCATTTTGGATCTAGCTAAGCTAATTATAGGCCATTTAATACCGAAGTTAGGGGAAATAGGTCATCTTGAAGCTACGTAAGCGTTATTATGTCATTTAGGAGAGAACTTAGCTAACTATAGGTCATTTTTTATTAAATAGGTAATTTTGGAGCTAACTAAGTTAATTATGTCATTTTGTAGGATAATTAGCCAATTTAGTCTTTCTTGGATGAGTCTAAGCTACATAAAAGAAGAGAAAGAGAAGAAGCAAGAAGAGAAGAAGAAGTAAAAGAAGAAGAAGAAGGAGGAGGAGGAGGAGAAGGAGAAGAAAGAGGAGAAGAAGAAGAAAAGAAGAAGGAGAAGGAGAAGGAGGAAGAAGGAGGAGAAGGAGGAGCTCCTTCTCCTTCTTCTCCTCCTTCTTCTCCTTCTTCTTATCCGTCTTCTTCTTCTTCTCTTCTTCTTCTTCTCTTCTTTTTCTTCTTCTTCCTTCCTTTCATTTTTCCTCTTTCTTCTCCTCTTGTCCCCTTCTTCGGGCTAAATTAGCTAAGAAAGCCTTTTTGGAGCTAATTATGTCATTTCGAGGATAATTAGCTAAGCATAGGTCATGTTTTATTAAATAGTCCGTTTTTAGCTAACTAAGCTAATTATGTCATTTAGGTGGAAGCCTAGCTAACTATAGGTCATTTCAGAGCTAACTTGGATAAAATGTGTCATTCCGGAGCAAACTATGCTTATTAAGCCATTTTGGATCTAGCTAAGCTAATTATAGGCCATTTAATACCTAAGTTAGGGGGAATAGGTCATCTTGCAGCTACGTAAGCCTTATTATGTCATTTAGGAGAGAACTTAGCTAACTATAGGTCATTTTTTATTAAATAGGTCATTTTGGAGCTAACTAAGCTAATTATGTCATTTTGTAGGATAATTAGCCAATTTAGTCTTTCTTGGATGAGTCTAAGCTACGTAGAAGAAGAGAAAGAGAAGAAGGAAGAAGAGAAGAAGAAGTAAAAGAAGAAGAAGGATGAGGAGGAGGAGGAGGAGAAGGAGAAGGAAGAAGAGAAGAAGAAGAAAATAAGAAGGAGAAGGAGAAGGAGGAAGAAGGAGGAAGAAGAAGGAGAAGGAGGAGCTCCTTCTCCTTCTTCTCCTTCTTCTTATCCTTCTTCTTCTCTTCTTCTTATTCTCTTCTTCTTCTTCCTTCCTTCCTTTTATTTTTCCTCTTTCTTCTCCTCTTGTTCCCTTCTTTGGGCTAAATTAGCTGTGAATGCCTTTTTGGAGCTAATTACGTCATTTCGAGGATAATTAGCTAAGTATAGGTCATATTGTATTAAATAGACCATTTTGGAGCTAACTAAGCTAATTATGTCATTTAGGTGGAAGCCTAGCTAACTATAGGTCGTTTCGTAGCTAACTTGGGTAAAATAGGTCATTCCGGAGCAAACTATGCTTATTAAGCCATTTTGGATCTAGCTAGGCTAATTATAGGCCATTTAATACCTAAGTTAGGGGAAATAGGTCATCTTGCAGCTACGTAATCCTTATTATGTCATCTAGGAGAGAACTTAGCTAACTATAGTTCATTTTTTATTAAATAGGTCATTTTGGAGCTAACTAAGCTAATTATGTCATTTTGTAGGATAATTAGCCAATTTAGTCTTTCTTTGATGAATCTAAGCTATGTAGAAGAAGAGAAAGAGAAGAAGCAAGAAGAGAAGAAGAAGTAAAAGAAGAAGAAGGAGGAGGAGGAGGAGGAGAAGGAGAAGGAAGAGGAGAAGAAGAAGAAAAGAAGAAGGAGAAGGAGAAGGAGGAAGAAGAAGGAGAAGGAGGAGCTCCTTCTCCTTTTTTTCCTCCTTCTTCTCCGTCTTCTTATCCTTCTTCTTCTCTTCTTCTTCTTCTTCCTTCCTTTAATCTTTCCTCTTTCTTCAACTCTTGTCCCCTTCTTCGGGCTAAATTAGCTAAGAATGCCTTTTTTGGAGCTAATTATGTCATTTCGAGGATAATTAGCTAAGTATAGGTCATGTTTTATTAAATAGACCATTTTGGAGCTAACTAAGCTAATTATGTCATTTAGGTGGAAGCCTAGCTAACTATAGGTCATTTTGGAGCTAACTTGGGTAAACTAGGTCATTCCGGAGCAAACTATGCTTATTAAGCCATTTTGGAGCGAGCTAGGCTAATTATAGGCCATTTAATACCTAAGTTAGGGGGAACAGGTCATCTTGCACCTACATAAGCCTTATTATGTCATTTAGGAGAGAACTTAGCTAACTATAGGTCATTTTTTTATTAAATAGGTCATTTTGGAGCTAACTAAGCTAATTATGTCATTTTGTAGGGTAATTAGCCAATTTAGTCTTTCTTGGATGAGTCTAAGCTACGTAGAAGAAGAGAAAGAGAAGAAGCAAGAAGAGAAGAAGAAGTAAAAGAAGAAGGAGGAGGATGAGGAGGAGGAGAAGGAGAAGGAAGAGGAGAAGAACAAAAAAAGAAGGAGAAGGAGAAGGAGGAAGAAGGAGGACGAAGAAGGAGAAGGAGGTGCTCCTTCTCCTTCTTCTCCTCCTTCTTCTCCCTCTTCTTATCCTTCTTATTCTCTTCATCTTCTTCTCTTCTTCTTCTTTTTCCTTCCTTTCATTTTTCATCTTTCTTCTCCTCTTGTCCCCTTCTTCGGGCTAAATTAGCTAAGAATGCCTTTTTGGAGCTAATTATGTCATTTCGAGGATAATTAGCTAAGTATAGGTCATGTTTTATTAAATAGACCATTTTGGAGCTAACTAAGCTAATTATGTCACTTAGGTGGAAGCCTAGCTAACTATAGGTCGTTTCGGAGCTAACTTGGGTAAAATAGGTCATTCCGGAGCAAACTATGCTTATTAAGCCATTTTGGATCTAGCCACGCTAATTATAGGCCATTTAATACCTAAGTTAGGGGGAATAGGTCATCTTGCACCTACGTAAGCCTTATTATGTCATTTAGGAGAGAACTTAGCTAACTATAGGTCATTTTGGAGCTAACTAAGCTAATTATGTCATTTTGTAGGATAATTAACCAATTTAGTCTTTCTTGGATGAGTCTAAGCTACGTAGAAGAAGAGAAAGAGAAGAAGCAAGAAGAGAAGAAGAAGTAAAAGAAGAAGAAGAAGGAGGAGGAGGACGAGGAGAAGGATAAGGAAGAGGAGAAGAAGAAGAAAAGAAGAAGGAGAAGGAGGAGCTCCTTCTCCTTCTTCTTATCCTTCTTCTTCTCTTCTTCTTCTTCTTCCTTCCTTTCATTTTTCCTCTTTCTTCTCCTCTTGTCCCTTCTTCGGGCTAAATTAGCTAAGAATGCCTTTTTGGAGCTAATTATTTCATTTCGAGGATAATTAGCTAAGTATAGGTCATGTTTTATTAAATAGACCATTTTGGAGCTAACTAAGCTAATTATGTTATCTAGGTGGAAGCCTAGCTAACTATAGGTCGTTTCGAAGCTAACTTGTGTAAAATAGGTCATTGCGGAGCAAACTATGCTTATTAAGCCATTTTGGAGCTACCTAGCTAATTATGTCATTTAGATGGAAGCCTAGCTAATTTTTATTAAAACACTAGAAATAACATACCATTATCGTCATCACGGCGGTGAAGCATGGTGGCTTTGGCTTGTTTCACCTCGAGAAGGCTGCCCTGGAGAAGGCTCCACTGTAGAAGGGTCGTGCGGTGCGTTTCGGGAGATATTCTACACCAAACATCGTTTGCAATGTGTCGTTAGCATGAGGACACTCTTAAGATCACTGCACTGAAATGAAACTCACCGTCCCCGCCATGTTAATGACTGGCATCGGCGGAGGGACTTGGCCGCTCTTCTCGCACATAGACTGTACATTTGGTTTCCACAAGTCAAATTTTTTATTTATTAATGAAGCGAACATTAAAATGCAAGATTTGAAATAACATGAAGAAGACACTTACCACGAAGAGCTCGTATATGGCCCTGTTAGACGCATCATTCCGTGCCCTCTCTGCCTCCACGAATGCGGTCGTCCTCTCCTCCAGCTCCCTCATCTCCTTATCCTTCTCTGCCATAGCCACCTGCATTGCCTCTCTCTCTTTCTGAATAGCAGCCTGCAACACAACTCATTGTTAGCAATGTAATCATATTGGTTCGAACGCACAACATAATGCGGAAAGATAATTGAGTCAATTAAACTAACCTCGATGGCGAGCTCGACTCGCCGTGGACGAGGTGTTATCTCCGGACAGGAGCTCGTTTGGCGTGCCTTTATCTGTCGAAGAGTTCTAGGACAATGTATAAGGCCGTCTCCAATGGAGAGCGAGCCATGGGGCCTCCCGTTGCCAGCTTTCATCACCAGCTCTGGATGAATAGGCCCCTCGCTCGGGTTAAAGTCCTCCTCTTTCCTCGCCTTCCTGTGATCTCTGTACTTAACGAGCTTGTGCTGGGAGGAGATGTTGGTGAAGTTTTCCGGATGCTCGAGGTCAGACTCAGAGAATGCCTTGACCTTCTTGTACGAGGCAGTATGGGCCATCGCATACAGGTCGTACATCTGTGGCACCTCCGTCTTATTGTGACACGCCTAAAAGAGAGAGAGAGGAAAATTGTATTAGTAAAGGTCTCAACATAGCATTAAGAATGAATTGCATGAGGCATGAAGCAAACCACATACCCAGTTCTCACCAAATTAGATTAAGTTGACGCTCCCTTGATGGTGTGGCACACCAACCATTTTGCCACGCCTCTCCTTGGCGTTGTTGTGGCTGGTCTCCCACGTTTCGGAGCAGCACTGATCCACCAAGGCCTCCCAACAATCCGTCTTATCCACACACCATCTCAGGGGCACCTAAGTTAATAAAGAGAAATTTGAGCGCGTAAGAACCAAATCAAGGAAACTAACTACAAAGCCTTAATAATATGTAATTACCTTCATGTAATGCACCTTCTCCATCTTAGAATCACGACACTTCGCCTTGTCCATCCTAATACGCCGCGTGGCATTGTAGTCTCGAACAACCTGCACCCGAGCCTCGTGCCGAAAGTTTTGAAGTAGGCGGCGACATTCGGTTTCGATAACCTTTGTCGTGTCCTCCTCGTATCCCTCCTCACACCTGTAGTAGGTCTGCAAACGAGACAACACCGATTATTACAATAACTAGCTATGGTTGATTTATAATTGTGTGAAGGAGAAATTACCCAGAACTATCGGATTACCATGTCGGCCCTCGTGTGGCACAAAACACTGTCGATCTCCACCTCCGACGGGGCCGGGGCACCCAAGTAGTGCTCCCAGGTCATTCCTACCTCTCGCTCCCGACCGGGCAACGTAACAAACCCTGGGAAGTTTTTACATAAAGCACACCAAGGACGCTGTTGGGCTTGCAGACACCCTTGGCAACAATCCAACCCCTACGGTATGACAAATTAAAGCCAAAACATTAGATATTTGAGAAAACGTGAAGGCAAAAGGTTAAATAAGACTAAATTAACTTACTTGTCCCCATTTGTCCTAATCGACCACCTCTGCTCGGGGGTCGCCGGCACGAGCGGGAGCCCCGAACTACCATGCTGGTAGACGGTAGCCCCCTCACCCAGCTCCTCGTCGCTACCAGCATGGCCACTTGGCTCAGCACAGGTATCCCACTGGGTCTCTGGGGACGTACCATCATCCCTGCTTTGCTCCGGAGTCGCCTGGCACAAAGCCTCTGGGACACGAGTCTCCTGGGTCGAAGGCTCATCGACCTGAGGCTCGTCGACCCGAGGCTCGTGAACCGGAGACCGTGTGGCCTCCACCTCAGACGAATCCACCCTAGAAGTCCTGTGCTCAGGTGAATCAGCTTGGGGTGGTGGCGGAGACCGTGTAGCCTCCACCTCGGAAGGCGTGACAGCCACCGCCCTACCTCTCCCGCGGCCACGTGTACCTGTAGTACAACATAAATACCAACATGAGTAATAAAATGTATATAAATACCAATATGCATACACCATGAGTACAACATAAATACCAACATGAATACAACGTGTACCTTTAGTACCTCTCGGCTTCGCGGGGGGTCGTCCTCTTCAAAGGGGGGGGGGGCGCTCCTTGCATAGTAGAGAGCAACACTCTCCGAAGAGGCGAGGCAGGAATGGAAGTATCGATCCCATCACCCGCCGATGAAGAAGGAGCCGTGGAGTGCTTTCGACCCTTTCCCACCATCTTTCAACACCTGTCATGACAAAGAGTAAATGAAATTAGTACAACATAAATACGAACATGAGTAATAAAATTTATATAATTTAAGTGTATCATCGTCATAAATACAAACATGACTAATAAAAATTGAATACCTAACAAGAACTCAAAATTTATATATAGTATAATAGTTGAATACCTGACATGAACTTATAACAATCGTGCTCGTCTATATATGCTTCGGGGTCAATAAATGCATCATGATCATCACTATCATCAATAAATGCATCATCATCATCACTATCATGAAGAACATGTGGAAGGCCACCATTATGTAATCGGTCAAGAAGTGACAGGTCATTCGCAGCAGTAACCTGTTCTTCTTCGAGCTCTTCCTGTTCGGGCTCAGGGCTTAAGACAGATTCACTGTAGCTGTCTACTTCAATGTTCTGGGGTGAAGTAGAGCGGTTCTTGAAACGTTTCTTGGAGATACGTGTTTCTTGGAAGAATTCTCCTTCATATGTGTCTGGGTTAATGTGAGGTTCGTAATCCTCTTCATTGAGGGTAGGTGGTCTAAAATGTGGTGGCACTTCATAAACAACATCCCAACCTTTGAGATATTTGGATCAGTTTGGCAGGCCCACGGTAGATAGAAAACTTGTGTCGCTTGTTGAGCCGTGATATAGACATGGGGAACATCTAAGTGGGTGTTTTGGTTAATTTCGACTAGTCCTATATGTTCATGAGTCCTTCTAGTCTCCCTTGGCTCAAACCAATAACATTTGAAGACTACGACGGTTGGTGGGTTTTCACCATCGAATAGAAGTTCATAAATTGCTTCAACTCTTCCATAATACTCGGTGTCTCCTTCGCCGAGAGCAGAGACATAACAATTTGTAGTCTTTAGGTCGGGCATAGATAGCTCTTTGCCAAAGGTACGAACGTGATACCCGTTGATGTTGTATTTGTCAAATGAACGAACCTTATAGTCAAAACCATTAGCGACTTGTCTCAACTCGGCGTCCATAGACTCTGCATCAGCCTACCAGTTTAATACGAAAGAATGGATGCATTAGCCGCAAATTAGACCAAGAAATCAAATGGGCCCTTAATGGTAATTAATTACCCTTTGTTTGAACCAAGAGATGAAACCGGGATAGTCGCCTCCATGCTTTGCGAGAAGCTCATACTCTTCGACGGAATCCTTTTCAATGACCGCTCCATCCGAGAATTCGGCGACGTATCGACTATATCAAATATCCGGGAATAAAAGTAGTTCAAAGCAATTAGAAGTTGCGGAACAATAATTTACCGAGAACTTACTCGATGTACGGCCGTACTTCTGTTAGGTTGGTGAAGATATCACTACTGGAAAAACATACTTTGCCGACAGCTTTAAGCTTTGTCGTCAGCAATTTCACGGGGCTGACGGCAAAGAGACTTTGCCCTCAGCCAAAATAAATGCTGACGGCATAGGAGAGGCTGACGGCAAAGAAAATCTATGCCGTCCGCTTTATCTAAGCCGTTAGCCAGCTGACGGCAAAGGACAAAAACTCTGTCGGCATAGGGAGGCTCACGGCATAGGGGGCTAACCCGGTCGCACGTTCGACCAGTGCTTAACGGGGGTCGTCTTTGCCCACAGCCAGCTGAGGGCAAAGACTAACGGCTGTCTTTGCCAACAGCTGGCTGAGGGCAAAGACTAATGCCTGTCTTTTCCGACAGCTGGCTGAGGGCAAAGCCACGTGCCTTATCCCCCCGTGCCACGAACTAACCCCTCTTCTCTCTCTCACGTACCTCTCCCACCCTGCTCTCCCGACCCACCCTGCGCCGCCCCACCCTGCGCTGCCCCGCGCCGCCCCTGCTCGCCGGCGTCGCCCCCCGCCCACCCCGCCCTGTGCCAGCCCCGCGCCCGCCCCGCCCTGCGTCGCCCCGCGCCGCCCCGCCCCGCCGCCGCCCCGCGCCAGCCTCGCCCCGACTCGCCGGTGAGCTCCTCCTCACCTTTTTTTTTGATTTTTTAGTTTATTTTTTCTATGTTAGGGCCTCTTAGATTTACAAGATCTCAAAAACATGGGAATAGGAAAAATGTAGGAAAACTATCGGAACTAGTGATTTGGCAGTCGTTGCATGCTTAGGAAAATACATGTTTTGTTGGTGTGGAATTTGCATTCCTGCGTTTTTCCTATGGAATTTGCAATGGAGGCCTTAGTTAGATCCTATGGAATTTGCTTAGGAAAATACTATGAAACGTTTGAAATGGAGGCCTTAGTTAGATCCTATGGAATTTGCATTCCTGCGTTTTTCCTATGAAAAATCCTTCAAATCAAAGGAGGCCTTAGTTAGATCTGTTAGTACTGGATTTTTAGTTAAATTTAGTTAGAAATTACTTAGTGGTAGATTTTTAGTTAGATTTAGTTAGCAATACATGTTAGTACATGTAAGTATTAGTTAGCTAGCTGTTAGTATTAGTCAGCTAGCTGTTAGTATTAGTTAACAATACATGTTAGTACATGTAGGTATTTTTAGTATTAAAATGCAAAGGTGTTGCGTAACCAATATGTGTCTCCCGTTCGAAAGGGTTCCTGTCATAAATATGCATGCATTTGCATATTTATAACGGTGATTCTTTCGAATTGTCCAACGTTATCCATGGACAGCCCGAGTATGTGCAGATTGGGTCGTTTCCCATGCTTTGCTCCGGATCCCATGCAGAGTTTCGACAACTCCTCCTTGTTGTTCTCCGGGTACACATCCTCTCGGTTAGTTGCCGAGACGTGTATCAGGAGAACAGCGGGGAGGTGCTGCCGAAATTTTGCGTTGGGTCGGGAGCAGAGCATGGGGAAATGACCCAATCTACATATACTCGGGTGGGATTAGGACCCATCTTTACCTAGTAGCTGGTAGGTGTGCATGCCGTGCATCCCAATGTATTAACCATGATTAAAAAATGGCCATAATTAATTTAACATACTTGATGAATTGATAATTTATATTGTTTTATATGTGGATACTATGTAGCTAGCTTGCCAGAATGACTGATCGTGAATGGATGTACACCGGTCACCATAGTCAGAGAGATATGACCGATGAATGGTTGAGCAAAACCTATGAATTCGTGGAAACGGCGTTTTCTAAAGGCCAGCCAAAAACATGGTGCCCCTGCACTAAGTGCAAGAATTATTCGCGACAGACAAAGGATGTAATGGGTAAACACCTGCAGATGCGTGGTTTTACTCCCGGCTATACCTTGTGGACATTTCATGGTGAGTCGGCCCAACGTAACAGAGACGAGGTGTTGCGTCGGCGCACCGATGATTATGGTACAGGGATTGAAGACATGGTGAATGACTTTGATGATGCTCGGAACAAGGACGAAGAGATGGAGGAATCCGCGAAAGCCTTCTATGCCATGTTGGAGTCTTCAAAACGTCCTCTTCACGAGCACACTAAGATTTCTCAACTAGATGCCATCGCACAAGTAATGGCTCTGAAAGCCCAGTTCAACATTGGAAGAGATCTGTTTGACTCAGTGATGACCCTATTTGGGCGCTTTCTACCAGAAGGTTATATTATGCCTTCAAACCTATATGAGTCAGACAAAATCCTTAGTGCACTCAAGATGCCGTATGAGCAGATACATGCTTGTGAGAAGGGATGTGCCTTATTTAGGAAAGAGTATGCGAACGAAACATATTGTCCATTTTGCAAGTCCTCCAGATATGTTGAGGTAGAAAACGGTGAAGGTGAGAAGAAGCAGAGCAAAATCCCCGTGAGTGTCCTACGGTATGTGCCGATCCTACCAAGACTTCAACGACTTTACATGCTCGAAGAAACAGCAAAACAGATGACATGGCACAAACATGGAATTAGGAAAGAATTAGATGAACACGGAGTTCCGATGTTGGTACACCCTTCAGATGGTGACGCATGGAAGGCATTCGATAGTATACATAAGGAAAAAGCTAAAGAACCAAGGAATTGACGAATCGCCATCAGCCTCGATGGGTTCAATCCTTTTGGTATGATGGCTACCCAATATAGTTGCTGGCCTGTATTTGTCATTCCCCTCAATCTTCCACCATCATCCATTATGCAAAGAAAGCTCATATTTCTAACGTTGATAGTTCCAGGGCCAAAATACCCGGGGAAGAATATGAGTGTGTAAATGCAACAACTGATGGATGACTTGAAAGAAGCTTGGGTGAATGGGGTCAACACATACGACGCAGCTAAGAAAGAGAACTTTCAAATGTATGTTTGGTACCAATACTCGTTGCATGATCTGCCAGCATTTGCGCTTTTAGTTGCCTGGTGTGTGCATGGAAGGTTCCCATGCCCACAATGCAAGGCATCTCTTAAGTTTCATTGGTTGCCGGCGGGTGGGAAGTATTCCTGCTTTGACTTGCATAGACAGTTCTTGCCTATGGACCATCCATTCAAAAAAGACAAGAAGAATTTCATGAAAGGTAAAGTTGTCAAACACTCAGCACCACCTGCGTTGACGGGGGCACAAATTAATGAACAGTTAAAATCTATGGAGCCCGATCCAAACCGTCCAGGGTATTTCTTGGGTTATAATGAGGAACACGCCTGGACCCACAAGCCATGCATCTCGGATCTCCCCTACTTCGAAGACCTCTTACTTCCACACAACATTGACATGATGCACACTGAAAAGAATATCGCCGAGGCCCTTCTTGTCACATTTTTCGGCACTGATAAGGGCAAAGATAATACAAAGGCTAGAGTTGACCAGGAGACTCTGTGTGATAGGCCATCACTAAACATGCGAGAACCGAAAGGAAGAAAAAATTGGTCCAAACCACCTGCCTGGTACAATCTTGAGAAGGGAGCAATAAGGGAAATCCTCTTGTGGGTGCGAAAAAAGTTGTTGTTCCCTGATGGGTATGCTGCGAATCTAGCGAGGGGGAGCGAGCATTGAAAAAATGAAATTTTTTGGGCTCAAGAGTCATGATTGGCACATATGGCTTCAGCGGATAATGCCGGTGATGTTGCATGGCTATATACCCGAGGCTGAATGGCTAGTATTGGCCGAGTTGAGCTATTTCTTCCGTGTTCTTTGTGCTAAAGAGTTGTCGCGTGCATTGATAGATGACATGGAAGAGTTGGCGCCTGAGTTGCTCTGCAAGTTAGAGAAGATTTTTCCACCGGGCTTCTTTAATCCGATGCAACACATGATTTTGCATCTCCCAACCGAGGCAAGATTGGGTGGCCCTGTGCGAAATCGTTGGTGCTACGCAACTGAAAGAATGTAGAAGACACTTCGAGGAAAATGTAAAAATAAACGTAGAATTGAAGCATCGATGGCCGAGGCGTTCATTACAGAGGAGGCAGCAAACTTCGTAACAACACACTATGATGCCACTATGCACAGCTTGCATAATCGAAAGCCTCGGTACAATCTGGGCGACCCCAAACGATGTGAATCCAATCTCAGCCATTTCAAAGGGATGCTTGCACCTTCTGGTGTGGGAAAACCAAAGTTGCTGTGCGTCGAGGAGTGGCGCACACTAACGATGTATATATTGAACAATTTAACAGAAGTTCGGCCTTACATCGAGTAAGTGCTCTGTACATTGTTTCGCAACTTTTAACAAGTTTTGTGTCTAACAACTATTATTAATTGATACAGTCGATACGTCGAACAATTCTCGAATGGTGTTGCAATAGAAAAAGAATCCATTCTCGAGTATGAACTTCTTGAAAAGACAGGAGGCGGCTATGCCGGTTTCATCTCTTGGTTCGAAAAAAAGGTACCTCCCTTATATATAATAAGTGATTTCCTTTGTTGCTATTACTCATGAGTAACACACCAAACTCTATCTTTTCTTAACTTCTAGGCTAATTCAGATGAGCAAGTGTACGATGAATTGAGACAAATAGCTAATGGTTTTGACTTTAAGGTCCGTACATTTCAGAAGTACGACATCAACGGGTATCGCTTTCGTACTGCTAGCAAAGAGTTTTCAATGCCCGGTCGAAAAACAAACAATTCCGGTGTCTCTGCTATAGGCAAGGGAGGTGTTGAGTATTATGGAAGACTTGAAGAAGTCTACGAACTTCATTATTATGGTGAAAATCCTCCGAACGTTGTTGTGTTCAAATGTCATTGGTTCGATCCTACTAAGACAAGGCGAACTCATGAACATCTTGGGATTGTCGAAATTCGACAAGACAGGCAGTTAAGCGGTGCCGATGTCTATATTGTGGCTCAACAGGCCACCCAAGTTTTCTATCTGCCATACTGTCGTCAAAGTGTTAAGAACCTAGAAGGTTGGTATGTCGTGTTCGATGTGCCGCCACATCTTAGACCACCTCCCCCAAATGAAGACGATTATGAACCTCAAATTCACCCAATAACATATGATGGAGAATTCTTCCAAGAATCACGTGGTGTCAGACATCGTACCCGAAATTGCTCTACGTCCACCCTGAACACGGAGGAACAAGACTCACGTGATGATGAGGAAGAAGTGGAAGTAGAAGAAGTTACTAATGTCGATGAGCTATCAATGCTTGATCGGTTACAAAAAGGCCTTCCACATGATGTCCCTGAACCCGATGACGATACCAGTCATGACGACACGTGTGATACTGATCATGATTTTGCTTCAATTGACCATGGAGAAGAGACAGATGATCCAGACTATTAGTACTTTGTATGCATCCAAACATTGTTATTTAATTATTCAATTATTAGTTGAATTATTCATGTATTTATTATTGTTCATTTAATTATTGTCCTTGAATTTGTACTAATTATTTAACTATTTATCGTTACAGGTGGTGAGACATGGCAAGCGGGGATAAGTTGAGGATAGCACTTGGGCAGCTACGGAGAACTTTGTTGCAGAGCTTTGCCGAGGAGCCCCGTGCGAGAGGCGTAGGAAAGAAGAGAGGCAGAGGACGTGGTCGTGGGAGAGGGAGGCTGCATGATAGGAGCCAGTCGCCACCACCCTCGGCTACTTCTGTCTCAGCCACTTCACCCTTGCAGACGAGGGTGTCACCGATGCGAGATCCTACCGTCCAGGAGCAGACACCGATGCAGGGGGCTGAGGCGGAGGCTGAGGCATAGGGTGCTGAGGCGGAGGCTGAGGCGGAGGGTGCTAAGGCGGAGGCTGAGGCGGAGGGTGCTGAGGCGGAGGCTGAGGCAGAGGGGGCCGAGGCAGAGGCTGAGGGGGCTGCCAGCAAGTCGGTCTACCAACGTGGTATGACACGAGTTCCAGACCGATTGGACTTGCAGCACATGCCGTTAATTAAGCGAGATGGCGAGAAGTAAGTTGATATATATTGTGTACCTTATATCATTATATTTCACCAAATAGCTAATGTCTTTGCCTTATCATTATGTAAGGGGTGGGATTACCCGCAGAATACCCGGAATCCAAACTGCCTCCTTGGTGCTTTACTTAGGGAGCACTTCCCCGGGATAGTGCAGTTGCCCGGTGAGGGTATGGTTCCCGAGCCAGGACTCAAGTGGGAGCACTACCAAGCCGCTCTGATCCCGGAAAACACACATGTCAATGGTGTTGTTTGCGTGAGCGTGGCCGACAAGGTGTTGGCTGATTTTTGGGTAACTATTATTTTACCCAATAAAAAGTATACAATGTTATATATTGTTATTTCCTTCCAAATCATTTCACTATTCATCTGTGCATCTATTTGGCATAATTGCAGAGTTACTTTAGGGTCGAGGAGGGGACGGAGGAGGCGGCCAAGAAGAACCTCGTGAAAGAGTGCAAGAATTTATTGAATAACACGAGGCATGAGCTGCGTGTTCAGGCTGTTCGAGATTGGTACGCTAAGCAAGGGGAGCCGAAGACAAAGACTGAATGTCGAAAGATTTTCCTTGATAAGACCGAGTACATGGAGGTATGTACATTCCAAAGATCAATTCTTAGGGCTAGTTAGGTCTATTTAGTTATAATACTTAGTTTCATTCTTCATTAACTTACATTCATAGGTGCCCCCGAGATGGTTGGCCAATCAGATGGATTGTTGGGAGATGATAGCGGACAGGTGGTGCACATAGGCTTGGTTGAGCACCCACACTATGGCCAAGGACCGTCGTGCCCAATTGGTTGGTGTGCCACACCACCAAGGCAATGCCAACATCAAGCAATACGCCAAAAAATGGGTATGTGTGCCTTGTTTTGTTTCATCAATAATTCGTTCGTTCATGATTTTTGTTGTACTAATTCTTTGTCTTTTCGTGTAGGCCAAACACAATAACCAGCCCGAGCCTGAGGGATACGCCGCGTTTAGCATGGCACATAAGGGCTCGTACAAGACAACGAAGGCATATTCTGAGGGGGACGGGCCGTCGGCGTACACAAGCCTGTCCGCCTACAACAAGATGACGTCTTATTCTGAAGTGGTCAAACAGCTGCGCGGGCCTGACTTTGACCCGAGCCAGAATCCTATCGATCCAGAGGCGTTAATGATCTCTGGTGGCGGTAAGAGTCATGGCACGCTGGCCATGTGTGATGGCTTCGTCCCTATCACTGAGACTCTATCTCAGATCAAGTCGAGGCAAACGAGCTCCCCTCCTGCAACACGGCAACGCGCGAGGCCAGTTGATCTTGCCATCGAGGTTAGTTTTCTTCATTATTTATTTCGTTCTTTTGTCCCTGGATGGATGATGAAAATTCCTTTTGAGGAGTGGTTGCAGGCCGCACTTATGAAGGAGAGGGAGGCCACCAGGCTCTTGTTGGAGGAGAGGGACCGGAATACGCAGAGGTTGCTTGACGAGGAGAGGGCACGCAATAATGCCCATGCGAAGGCCATGCACGACTTCGTTGCGGTAAGTCAGTTGTGTGAGAAGCAAGGCTATGTGTGAGACGCAACAAGGCTATTTCTTTGACTCCTCGAAAACTAATTTGCAGGCTATGTGTGAGAAGCAAGGTTTGCCGCCCCCTCCGCCGATGCCTTCTCCGGTGGGAACGGTGAGTTCCCTTTCAATCACCAACCTTGCACGGTCTTATACCATTGTCTGTCGCCGTGCTAACCACATATTTTAACTCTTGCCTTGTTGCAGCATCATTCCAGAGTTGAATCCCACGATCCCTTTACTTCTCCTGGTAAGAGCCCTAGAAACCTAGCGACCAACGGAGATGCAGCTTCTCCTTCGTTTCTTGGCATTCGGTAAGTTATTCCTCTCCTTCTTATTCTTCTTATTGTTTAGATCAACTTAGATTATGCCAGGCTTTAGTTAGCTTAGTAAATTCTAGTTGATATTAGCCATGGTTTAGTTAGCTTAGTAAATTCTAGTTGATATAAGAGCTCAAAAATGACATAATTAGTTTAGAAAGTTTTCAAAGAAACCAGAAGAGAAGAACAAACAAGAGATGAAGAAATAAGAGAAGAAGAAAGAGGAGAAAAAGATAACTTCTCTTCTTTCTTTTTCTCTATCTTCTTCTTCTTCTTCCACTTCTTCCACTTCTTCTTCTTGTTCTTCTTGTTCTTCTTCTTCTTCGTCCACTTCTTCTTCTAATTACTTAGCTTAATTTAGATAACTTCTTTCTTGTTGTATTCTTCTTCTAACTTCTTTGTCATTATGCAGATTTTGATAAAGCAGCATGGCATATGGATGGATGATCGAGGGACTTTGTAATGCACTTGTATAGTCTTAGATGAACTTTGTAATGCAATTGTATTTGTGGATGCACTTGTGATGCTTTGTAATACTTTGTGATCTTGTTTTCACATTAATTACATATATTCGTGATGTTTGCACTTGTGTTGTGCTGTTTGCACTTTGTGATGCACTTGTGGTGCTGTTTAGGGGAAGATTCAATATATATATGTTGCTGTTTGTATCTATGTTTTGCAAATGCAGGGAATTAACAGAAAACAAATATGAAAAAAAGCAGAGAGGGTCTTTTCCTATAGCTTACTGACGGCAAAGGCTTTGCCGTCGGTGGACTGACGGCAAAGAAGATACGTGGCGGCAGCCTGTGTATCCTGGCAACTCTGGGAATACCAAATTTTCGGCTTTGCCGTCAGCTGGGCTCCAGCTGTCGGCAAAGAGGCGGCCAAGGGGACCCAGGGATTTCGGCTTTGCCGTCAGCTCTGCTATGGCTGTGGGCAAAGAGGGGACCTAGGGGTTTCGGCTTTGCCGTCAGCTTTGCTACGGCTGTGGGCAAAGCTTGTCGTTAACCTTCTAATGGAGCTCGGCCTGCGCCGTTGCCGCCACTGCTCTTTGCCGTCAGCCCGTGCCACAAAGCTGATGGCAAAGTCTTTGCCGTCGGTCGAGCTCCGGCTGTCGGCAAAGAAGGTTATTGCCGATAAAATCTTGGCCGGTACCTTTGCCGACATCACACTGACGGCAAAGCCTTTGCCATCAGTTAAACTGTCCTTTTCCGTCAGCTCTGGCTGTCGGCAAACCAGCATATTCCAGTAATGACAACTCTACCTTTGATGAAATTCTTCTTATCTTTTCTGAACTTATGGTCAGGATCTAGGAATTGTCTATGCATGTCGAAGCAAGAATACTTGCGACCAGCTGATGACCCACAAGTATAGGGGATCAATTGTAGTCCTTTCGATAAGTAAGAGTGTCGAACCCAACGAGGAGCAGAAGGCTCTGATAAGCGGATTTCAGCAAGGTAATAATTGCAAGCACTAAAAGTAGCGGTAACAAGTGATGGTGTAGTGAGGTGAAACGTAGCGAGCAAAAAGTAACAAGTAAAAAGTAGCAACAACGGTGCAGCAAGTGGCCCAATCCCTTTTGTAGCAAGGGACAAGCCTCAACAAAGTCTTATAGGAGGAAAAACGCTCCCGAGGACACACGGGAATTTCTGTCATGCTAGTTTCATCATGTTCATATGATTCACGTTCGTTACTTTGATAGTTTGATATGTGGGTGGACCGACGCTTGGGTACTGCCCTTACTTGGACGAGCATCCCACTTATGATTAACCTCTCTCGCAAGCATCCCAACTACAAAAGAAGAATTAAGACAAAGTCTAACCATAGCATTAAACTAGTGGATCCAAATCAGCCCCTTACGAAGTAATGCATAAACTAGGGTTTAAGCTTCTGTCAGTCGAGCAACCCATCATCTACTTACTACTTCCCAATGCCTTCCTGTAGGCCCAAATAATGGTGAAGTGTTATGTAGTCGATGTTCACATAACACCACTAGAGGAAAAACAACATACAACATATCAAATTACCTAACGAATACCAAATTCACATGACTACTATTAGCATGACTTATCCCATGTCTTGAGGAACAAAAGTAACTACTCACAAAGCATAATCATATTCATGACCAGAGAGGTAATGAGTAGCATCAAGGATCTGAACATAAACTCTTCCACCAAGTAATCCAACTAGCATCAACTACAAAGAGTAATCAACACTACTAGGAACCTTACAAGTACCAATCGGAGTCGCGAGACGAATATTGGTTACAAGAGATGAACTAGGGATTGGAGAGGAGATGGTCCTGATGAAGATGTTGACAAAGATGCCTCCCCTCCAACGAGAGGAGTGTTGGTGATGACGATGGCCACGATTTCCCCCTTCGGGAGGGAAGTTTCACCGGCAGGATCGTCCTGCGGAGCTCTAGATTGGATCTGCTCAAGTTCTGCCTCATGGCGACGGCGAAACCACGAAAAAGCTCCCTCTTGATTTTTCTGGACCAGGATGCTTCATATAGCAAAAGAGGGGGGCTAGTGGGCCGTCAGGGAGCCCACAAGCCCCCACTCCGCCACCAGGGGGTGGCGGTGTCAGGGCTTGTGGCGCCCTGGCAGCCATCTCCGGTAGTTCTTTCGCCCAGTATTTTTTATATAATCCAGAAAAAATCCACGTAACTTTTCAGGGCATTTGGAGATGTGCAGAATAGTGGACTAGGATTTGCTCCTTTTCCAGTCTAGAATTCCAGCTGCTTGGATTCTCCCTCTTCAAATAAACCTTGTAAAATAAGAGAGAAAAGGCATAAATATGGTACCACAAGTAATATAATAGCCCCAAAAGCAATAAATATCAACATGAAAGCATGATGCAAAATGGACGTATCAACTCCCCCAAGCTTAGACCTCGCTTGTTCTCAAGCGAAAACCAAGTCCCATAAACATGTCCACATGTTTGGGGACGAAGGTGTCGATAAAACATAATACGGACATGAGGGCATCATGATCACACATAGAACATCAATACATCATAAAGATTCTTATGGGAAAGTAAAAATTCCTTCACAAAGCAAAGCATGAAGCAAAAACCTTATCGAGAAGTAACCAACAATAGTCCATAGTCATTGAAGCAATTGCAATTTATCACAACATCAGAAAGAGTCAAATAAGAGCTTGTAAGGCAAACCCATATACTCAATCATCTCTTTCGTTGTCCACAATTGTTACAACTCACGTGGTACTCATGGTGTCAAACTTTCAGCTGGACACAGAGGAAGATAAGGGCTTATAGTTTTGCCTCCCAACGGTTTACCTCAAGGATAAAGTCAACAACAATAAAGCATGAGTACTCAACTCCAAGTTGATATATGAATATAGATCTTTCCCAAGAATGTGACAGTAGCCAAGACAAAGGCAAAAAGGGAATTGGGGAATATCACCATGACTCTTACAAGGGTAAAAAGTAAAGGTACAAGATAGGCCCTTCGTAGAGGGAAGCAGAGGTTGTCATGCACTTTTGAGGTTTGAATGCGTGTCCTGTTAGTGCAGAAGATCGTCACTTTATATTGCCTCCTGTGATAAAGAACTTTATTATGCAGTCTGTCGCTTTTATGTCTTCCTCATCACAGGTTCGTACAAAGCTTATTTTCCACACACTAATAGATCATACATATTAGAGAGCAATTTTTATTGCTTGCACCGATGAAAACTTACTTGAAGGATCTTATTCAATCCATAGGTAGGTATGGTGGACTCTCATGGCAAAACTGGGTTGGAAGTTTATGGATGCACAAGTAGTATCTCTACCTGGTGCGGGAGTTTTGGCTAATATGAGGTGGAAGCAATCGTCACATTCTAAGGGATCTCTAATCATATAACATTGTTTGGAACCAAGCAAACACAATTCATTATGTTGTCTTCCTTGTCCAACATCTACTCCTAAGCATGTAATAGTTTGGTGAGTGCTCACAATTGTAAAAAGTGTCTAAGATGATATATTTGTATGTGAACCTCTCTTTCCTTATTACTTCTTATTAATTGCAACAATGAGTGAGGTCTATGTTGATTTATTCTCAACAAGTTCCAATCATCATACGTGTCATAAGTGAAGTTATCACTTTCCATAAGATCGTCTCATGATCTTTCATGCTATCGTTCTTTTCATACTCTTGATCCTGGGACAAAGCAAAGCCCTTGACTAAGAAAATCTTTATTATATAGCTCGTAAGCTCGAATACATCGGGGGAGAGAAAAAAGCAAAATACTCAACCTAAAAACTAAAGACTTATTCCTCTAAGAGAAGAAATAAAAACTGAAAAGGAAAGAACTAAAACAAAGGTAAAAGCAAAAGATATAAAGGTGATACGATACCAGGGCAACTCCCCCAAGCGTGGTAGAAGCCAAGGGGATTGCCCATACCAATGCTTAGTTGTCTTCCTTTGGTGGTGATGGTGGCGTTGTTGTCGCCTTTGATTCCAAGAGAGCTATAAATCTTTGATTTATACCTTTGAGATCTGTGACATGGTTTTCCAGCAAAACAACTTCACGAGAAAGAGAAATATTGCGAGCACGAGTTGTTTCGCAAAACCTCAAGAGTTCAATCAAGGATGGAGAAAATCTAATCCTTCAACGTCTTCAATCGTAGTCCTTTCGATAAGTAAGAGTGTCGAACCCAACGAGGAGCAGAAGGCTCTGATGAGCGGATTTCAGCAAGGTAATAACTGCAAGCACTGAAAGTAGCGATAACAAGTGATGGTGTAGTGAGGTGAAACATAGCGAGCAAAAAGTAACAAGTAACAAGTAGTAGCAACGGTGCAACAAGTGGCCCAATCCCTTTTGTAGCAAGGGACAAGCCTGAACAAAGTCTTATAGGAGGAAAACGCTCCCGAGGACACACGGGAATTTGTGTCATGCTAGTTTCATCATGTTCATATGATTCGCATTCGTTACTTTGATAGTTTGATATGTGGGTTGACCGGCGCTAGGGTACTGCCCTTACTTGGACAAGCATCCTACTTATGATTAACCTCTCTCGCTAGCATCCGCAACTACAAAAGAAGAATTAAGACAAAGTCTAACCATAGCATTAAACTAGTGGATCCAAATCAGCCCCTCAAGAAGCAACGCATAGACTGGGGTTTAAGCTTCTGTCACTCCAGCAACCCATCATCTACTTACTACTTCCCAATGCCTTCCTCTAGGCCCAAATATGGTGAAGTGTTATGTAGTCGACGTTCACATAACACCACTAGAGGAAAAGACAACATACATCATATCAAAATACCGAACGAATATCAAATTCACATGACTATTATTAACATGACTTATCCCATGTCCTCAGGAACAAGAGTAACTACTCACAAAACATAATCATAATCATGATTAGAGGTGTAATGAATAGCATCAAGGATCTGACCATAAACTCTTCCACCAAGTAATCCAACTAGCATCAAGTGCAAAGAGTAATCAACACTACTAGCAACCTTACAAGTACCAATCGGAGTCGCGAGACGAAGATTGGTTACAAGAGATGAACTAGGGATTGGAGAGGAGATGGTGCTGATGAAGATGTTGATGAAGATGCCTCCCTTCCGATGAGAGGGGTGTTGGTGATGACGATGGCGACGGTTTCCCCCTCCGGGAGGGAAGTTTCCCCGGTAGGATCGTCCTGCCGGAGCTCTAGATTGGATCTGCTCGAGTTCCGCCTCGAGGCGGCGGCGTGATGTTTGCTGTGTATCCTTTGCAACGACACCAGAAATAGTTGTGTCGACGGCAACAGGAATCTTTCAGCTGCACCTACACCTTAAGGGACTTCCTAGGCAAGTATGCAAAGAATTTCCCCCGTGGCCTTGGAGCCTTGCGTTGGTGTTCCCTCGAAGCGGAAAGGGTGATGTAACAGAGCGACGGTAAGTATTTCCCTCAGTTTGAGAACCAAGGTATCAATCCGGCGGAGGAGTATCTTCGAGGCTCTCCTGACTTTTTGCGGAATATTTGGGAATTTATAGGCCAAAGACCTAGGTCAGGGGGCGGCCAGGGAGGCCACAAGCCTACCTGGAGTGGGGGCTTGTGGGCTCCCTGGAGCCCACCTGGCCTGGCCCAAAAGCCCTGTGGTCTTCTTCCGTTCGGGAAAAAATCATTTCGGGATTTTTCTTCCGTTTGGACTCCGTTCCAAAATTAGATCTGAAAAGAGTCAAAAACACTAAAAAAACAGGAACTGGCACTTGGCACTGAACTAATAAGTTAGTCCCAAAAAAGACAAAAGGTACATAAACACAACCAAAGAAGACAAGATAACAGCGTGAAACCATCAAAAATTATAGATACGTTTGAGACGTATCAAGCATCTCCAAGCTTAACTCCTGCTCGTCCTCGAGTAGGGAAGTGATAAGAATGAATTTTTGATACTTTCATGCTACCTAGCATAGGTGTCCTTTGTAATTCCCCTTATGTGACGTGAATATTCAGATCCATTAGATTCAAAACAATAGTTTGCTATTGACGTGGAAACAATAATAATTCAAGCAAACTAGCAAAGTAATCATGAACTTTTAAAATAACAAGGCCGAAAGAAAGTTATCCCTACAAAAGCATATAGTCTGGCTATGCTCTATCATCATTGCACAACGAATTTAAATCATGCACAATCCCGGTATTGGCCATGTAATTGTTTCACACCTTTACTTTCTCAAACCTGTTCAACTCTCACGCAATACATGAGCGTGAACCATGGTTATAGCACTATAGATGGTGTGGAATGTGGTGGAGGTTGCAAGACAAAAAAAGGAGAAGATAGTCACATTAACTAGGTATATCAATGAGCTGTGGAGATGCTCATCAATAGATATCAATGTGAATGAGTAGGGATTGCCATACAAATGATGCACTAGGCTACGAGTATGTGAAAGCTCTTAAAGAAAACTAGTGGGTGTGCATCCAACTTGCTTGCTCATGAAGACATAAGGCAATTTTGAGGAAGCCTATCATTGGAATATACAAGCCAAGTTATATAATGAAAATTTCCCACTAGCTATATGGTGGTGACAAAACGAGAGACTCTCAATCATGAAGATCATGGTGCTTAGTATGCACAAGTGTGGAAAAAGTGGTACCATTGTCCCTTCTCTCTTTTTCTCTCATTTTTTTATTTGGTGGGCTCTTTGGCCTCTTTTTTTGTGGGCATCTTTGGCCTCTTTTATTTCCTCACATGGGACAATGCTCAATTAATGATGATCATCACACTTTGAACTCAAAACTTAGAGTAACGATGACTCTATATGGAATGCCTTCGGTAGTGTACCGTGGCAATGATCTAGCATGGCATAGCCATCAACAGAAACATCATGCTATCTATCTTACGATTATGCAATGGCAATGTAGACGTGGTGGCACATGTCATGGTGGTAGTTGCATGGCAATATATCTCGGAATGACTTTGAAAAAGCCATAGTAGGTAGGTATGGTAGGTTTTGTGCACCGGCGAAAGTTGCACGGCACTAAGAAGATAGTGATGATGGAAGGTGAAAGTGAATCTAAACCATGGACTCAACATTAGTCATGAAGAACTCATATAATTGTTGCAAAATTTTTATTAGTAATTGAAACAAAGCATTCAACGCATACTCCTAGGGGAAGGGTTGGTAGGTATAAACCATCGCGCGATCCCGACCGCCACGCAAAGGATGACAATCAATATACTAATCATGATGAGATTTCATCACATAGCGGTTCACCATACGTGCATGCTACCGGAATCACTAACTTCAACACAAGTATTTCTAGATCCACAACACCTTACTAGCATGACTTCAATATTACCATAACCACAACTCAAAACTAATTGAGATGAATAAAACTTCTCTAACTATTCAATGCACGTGAAGGTGGAAGTTTTCGTATCCCTTTGGATAACTACCCCTTTTGGGACTACTTTCAAAGCATAGATCAACTACCAAGCCATGCACCGCTGCGCTCTAAAAAATATAAGTGAAGCACATAGAGCAAAAGTATCTAGCTCAAAAGATATAAGTGAAGCACATGTGAGCTGAATTGTCTACCAAAAGATATAAGTGAAGGTCAACAAAATCACGGTGTGTGTATGTCTCTCTCTCTAGGTGTGCAGCAAGGATGATTATGACACAATAAAATAAAGACTCCTGCGATACAAGACGCTCCAAGCAAAACCACATAACATGTGGTGAATAAAAATATAGCCCGAAGTAACGTTACCGATGGATTGAAGACGAGAGAGGGGATGCCTTCCCGGGGCATCCCCAAGCTTAGGATTTTACGGCATCCTTGAATCTCTTGGGGTGCCTTGGGCATCCCTAAGCTTGAGCTCTTGCCACTCTTTCTCTCTTTGTCCATAAGAACTTCACCCAAAACTTGAAAACTTCACAACACGAAACTTAAACAGAAACTCGTGATAACATTAGTACAAGAAAGCAAACCACCACTTCCTTAGGTACTGTAGCAAACTTAAATTCTACTTTTGCTGATGTTGGCTTACTGTACTTTCAATCTTCCATGGCTAATACCCCCCGATACTATCCATAGTTTGATCAAAATAAGCAACCAACACAACAAAAACAGAATCTGTTAACAGTAGACCAGTCTGTAGCAATCTGTGTGTTTCGTATACCTCTTGTACTTCAAAAATTCTAAAACTTACGACAATCTGAAGAATTTGCGTAGAAATCAGAAGCAAAAAGAATCAACTCAAAAGCTCTTACAGAAAAGAAATGAAAATTCTTTTCGTGAGCAGAAAGTTTCTGTCTTTTTCAGCATGACCAAACGATCATCCCCAAGACTAATCATAACGGTTTTGCTTGGCACAAACGCAAAAAGAAACACAAAAAAACACAATCATAACAGAATTATGAAAGTGTGGAAAACACAAAATAGAAATAAAAAGGATAGATTCCTTGGGTTGCCTCCCAACAAGCGCTTTTGTTTAACGCCCTTAGCTAGGCTAAAGTGATGGAATCACATATAGTCATGTTTGGTGCTCAAACCATAGGTAGCCCTCATCATAGATTCATAAGGCAATCTTATTTTCTTTCTAGGAAAGTGCTCCATGCCCTTCTTTAAAGGAAATTGAAATCTAATATTCCCTTCCTTCATATCGATGATAGCACCAATAGTCCTTAGGAAAGGTCTACCAAGAATAATGGGACATGAAGGATTGCAATCTATGTCAAGTACAATGAAATCCATAGTTACATAGTTCTTATTTGCAACCATAAGAACATCTTCGATCCTCCCCATGGGTTTCTTGACAGTAGAATCCGCAAGTTGCAAATTAACAGAACACTCTTCAATCTCATGAAAACCAAGAATATCACATAAAGACTTTGGAATCGCGGAAACACTAGCACCCAAATCACACAAAGCATTGCACTCACAGTTTTTTATCTTGATTTTGATAGTAGGTTCCCACTCATCTTGAAATTTTCTAGGTATAGAGACTTCTAGTTCGAGCTTCTCTTCAAGATATTTCATCATAGCATCTACGATATGCGCGGTAAAGGCTTTGCTTTGGTTATAAGCATGTGGAGAGTTTGCAATAGATTGCATCAAAGAAATGCATTCAAACAAGGAAAAATTATCATAATTGAATTCCTTGAAATCCAAAGTGGGAGTTTCATTACTACCCAAAATTTTGACTTCTACTAGTCCACTCTCCACACCTTTATCATCAAGATAGGTGGACTCCGAATCATTGGGGCATTTTTCAACCAAAGTGGATTCATATCCAGCCCCTCCGTTGTTGGAAATATGCCCTAGAGGCAATAATAAATTAGTTATTATTATATTTCTTAGTTCATGATAATCGTTTATTATCCATGCTATAATTGTATTGATTGGAAACACAATACTTGTGTGGGTACATAGACAAAACATTGTCCCTAGTAAGCCTCTAGTTTACTAGCTCGTTGATCAAAGATGGTTAAGGTTTCCTGGCCATAGGCAAGTGTTGTCACTTGATAACGGGATCACATCATTAGGAGAATCATGTGATGGACTAGACCCAAACTAATAGACGTAGCATGTTGATCGTGTCATTTTGTTGCTACTGTTTTCTGCGTGTCAAGTATTTGTTCCTATGACCATGAGATCATATAACTCACGGACACCGGAGGAATGCTTTGTGTGTATCAAACGTCACAACGTAACTGGGTGACTATAAATATGCTCTACAGGTATCTCCGAAGGTGTTCGTTGAGTTAGTATGGATCGAGACTGGGATTTGTCACTCCGTGTGACGGAGAGGTATCTCGGGGCCCACTCGGTAATACAACATCACACACAAGCCTTGCAAGCAATGTGACTTAGTGTAAGTTATGGGATCTTGTATTACGGAACGAGTAAAGAGACTTGCCGGTAAACGAGATTGAAATAGGTATACGGATACTGACGATCGAATCTCGGGCAAGTAACATACCGAAGGACAAAGGGAATGACATACGGGATTATATCAATCCTTGGCACTGAGGTTCAAACGATAAGATCTTCGTAGAATATATAGGATCCAATATGGGCATCCAGGTCCCGCTATTGGATATTGACCGAGGAGTCTCTCGGGTCATGTCTACATAGTTCTCGAACCCGCAGGGTCTGCACACTTAACGTTTGACGTTATTTTATGCGTATTTGAGTTATGTGGTTGGTTACCGAATGTTGTTCCGAGTCCCGGGTGAGATCACGGACATCACGAGGGTTTCCGTAATGGTCTGGAAACGAAGATTGATATATAGGATGACCTTATTTGATTACCGGAAGGTTTTCGGAGTTAGCGGGAATGTACCGGGAATGACGAATGGGTTCCGGGTGTTCACCGGGGGGGGGGGGGCAACCCACCCCGGGGAAGCCCATAGGCATTGGGGGTGCCACACCAGCCCTTAGTGGGCTGGTGGGACAGCCCAAAAGAGCCCTATGCGCATTGGAAGAAAAATCAAAGAGAAAAGAAAAAAAAGGAAGGAGGTGGGAAAGGGAAGAAGGACTCCACCTTCCAAACCAAGTAGAATTCGGTTTGGGAGGGGGAGACCTTCCCCCTTGGCTCGGCCGACCACCTTGGGAATCCTTGGACCCCAAGGCAAGTCTCCCCCCTCCTCCTCTTATATATAGTGGGGTTTTAGGGCTGATTTGAGACAACTTTGCCACGGCAGCCCGACCACATATCTCCACGGTTTTACCTCTAGATCGCGTTTCTGCGGAGCTCGGGCGGAGCCCTGCTAAGACGAGATCATCACCAACCTCCGGAGCGCCGTCACGCTGCCGGAGAACTCTTCTACCTCTCTATCTCTCTTGCTGGATCAAGAAGGCCGAGATCATCGTCGAGGTGTACGTGTGCTGAATGCAGAGGTGCTGTCCGTTCGGCACTAGATCGTGGGACTGATCGCGGGATAGTTCGCGGGGCGGATCGAGGGACGTGAGGACGTTCCACTACATCAACCGCGTTCACTAACGCTTCTGCTGTACGGTCTACAAGGGTACGTAGATCACACATACCCTCTCGTAGATGGACATCACCATGATAGGTCTTCGTGCGCGTAGGATTTTTTTTGTTTCCCATGCGACGTTCCCCAACATCCATAAGTAGGTTTGACAAGCGAAAACAAAGATTCAAGAGGAGACACACCAAGCACTTTAAGATCTTCGTGATTTGCATCACTAGAACGCACCCTTTTAAACCATTCATGTCTTGCTCGAATTTGGGCGGTTCTTTCTTTGCTCTCATTCATGGAGATACGCATAGCTTTCAAAGTTTCATCCAAGTTGACCTTGGGAGGAGCGCATCTAACTTTGAAAGCATCAATATCACAAGACATCCTATCAATGCTCTTAGCCAAATCGTCTATTTTGAGTAATTTTTCCTCTATGGACGCATTGAAAATCTTTTGAGAGTTGATGAAATCTTTGATATTACTCTAAAAGCATTGTTGTTGTCAAAATTGTTTCTCTAAAAGGCCTAGGAACATAGTTTCTCTAAAAGCATTGTTGTTGCCAAAATTGTTCCCACCAACAAAATTCACGTCCAAACTAGCGTTGCTACTCTCAATCAAAGAAGATAGTGGCATGTCATTAGGATCTACGGTAGCGTTTCTACTAGCAACCAAATTCATCAACTCGTCCATCTTAGCACTAAGCGAGTTAATCTCTTCTATCGCGTGCACCTTTTTGCTAGCAGGCGACCTTTTAGTGTGCCACTGAGAGTAGTTGGTCATGATATTGTCTAGGAGTTTTTTAGTGTCTCCTAACGCGATTTCCATGAACATTCCACCTGAGGCGGAGTCCAAGATATTGCGAGAAGCGAAATTCAAGCCAGCGTAAAAGATTTGTATAATTATCCACAAACTCAAGCCATGAGCGGTACAATTTCTAATCATAAGCTTCATCCTCTCCCAAGATTGTGCAACGTGTTCATGATCAAGTTGCTTGAAATTCATGATATCATTACGTAAGGAGATGATCTTAGCCGGCGGAAAATACTTGGATATGTAAGCATCTTTGCACTTATCCCAAGAATCGATACTATCTTTAGGCAAAGAAGAAAACCAAGTTTTTGCGTGATCTCGCAACGAGAAAGGAAAAAGTTTCAACTTAATCACGTCATTATCCACATCTCTTTTCTTTTGCATATCACAAAGCTCAATGAAGGTATTGAGATGGGATGCGGCATCTTCACTAGGAAGGCCAAAGAATTACTCTTTCATAACAAGTTTCAGCAAAGCTGCGTTGATTTCATACGATTCCGCACTAGTGGCGGGAGCAATCGGAGTACTAATAAAATCATTATTATTAGTGCTCGAGAAGTCACAAAGTTTGGTGTTTTCAGACATGATGACTTCAACAACCAAACAAGCACACAAGCAAGCAAGAAAACCGGCAAAGGCAAAAGAAAACGGCGAAGGCGAAAGGTGAATGAAAACGGCAAATGTGAATTGGGGGACAGGAAAACGAGAGGCAACTGGCAACAAAAGTAAATGCAAGAGAAGAGTTTGTGAGACCTACTTGGATAGATCTTGATTTCTCCTCCCCGGCAACGGCGCCAGAAATACTTCTGATGTTTGATGTGTATCCTTTGCAACGGCGCCAGAAATAGTTGTGTCGACGGCACCAGGAATCCTATATCTGCGGCTACGCCTTAAGGGACTTCCTGGGCAAGTATGCAAAGGATTTCCCCCGTGGCCTTGGAACCTTGCGTTGGTGTTCCCTCGAAGCGGAAAGGGTGATGTAGCACAGCGACGGTAAGTATTTCCCTCAGTTTGAGAACCAAGGTATCAATCCGGCGGAGGAGTATCTTCGAGGCTCTCCTGATTTTTTTGCGGAATATTTGGGAATTTATAGGCCAAAGACCTAGGTCACGGGGCGGCCAGGGAGGCCACAAGCCTGCCCACCGCCGCCTCCCCCCTGGTGGTGGAGTGGGGGCTTGTGGGCTCCCTGGAGCCCACCTGGCCTGGCCCAAAGTCCCCCAGGTCTTCTTCCGTTCGGAAAAAAATCATTTCGGGGTTTTTCTTCTGTTTGGACTCCGGTCCAAAATCAAATCTGAAAAGAGTCAAAAACACGGGGAAAAAACAGGAACTAGCACTTGGCACTGAATTAATAAGTTAGTCCCAAAAAAGATATAAAAGGTACATAAAACAACCAAAGAAGACAAGATAACAGCGTGAAACCATCAAAAATTATAGATACGTTTGAGACGTATCACGGCGAAACCACGAAAAAGCTCCCTCTTGATTTTTTCTGGACCAGGACGCTTCATATAGCAAAAGAGGGGGGCTAGTGGGCCGCCTGGGAGCCCACAAGCCCCCACTCCGCCACCGGGGGGGATGGCGGTGTCAGGGCTAGTGGCGCCCTGGCAGCCCCCCTCCGGTAGTTCTTTTGCCCATTATTTTTATATAATCCAGAAAAAATCCACGTAACTTTTCAGGGCATTTGGAGATGTGCAGAATAGTGGACTAGGAGTTGCTCCTTTTCCAGTCCAGAATTCGAGCTGCCTGGATTCTCCCTCTTCAAATAAACCTTGTAAAATAAGAGAGAAAATGCATAAATATGGTACCACAAGTAATATAACAGCCCAAAAAGCAATAAATATCAACATGAAAGCATGATGCAAAATGGACGTATCACCAGCCTGCAGCCAACAGAACTGAAGAGCTGCCTTGCAGGTGGTGCACGGGAACCTTCCATGCACACACCAACGAGCGAATAGCGCAAACGCCGGATAATCATGCGTCGAGTACATGTACCACACATGCATTTTGAAATTTGTTTTGGTAGCCATGTCGTAGGTCTTGATCCCATTATCCCAGGCTTCTTGCAACTCATCCTTAAGCGGCTGCATGTACACATTCATATTCTTCCCCGGATAGTTGGGCCCTGGAATTATCAACGTCGGGAAAATGTTCTTTCTTTTCATAATCTCTCCGGGTGGCAAATTTAGTGGAATGACAAATACATGCCAACAACTGTATTGTGCTGCCGTCATACCATACTCATTGAACCCATCTGTGCTGATGGCAACTCTAGGTTGCCTTGGATCTTCCGATTTATCCTTATGTAATGCATCGAAGTGCCTCCACGCAAAACCATCTGAAGTGTGTACCAGCATCTTGTTCCCATCCGCATCTAGTTCGGTTCTTTTGCCCAATTTGTGCCATGTCAACTGTCTGGCCATCTCTTCAACCATAAAAAGACGTTGAAGTCTTGGTACGATTGACAGATACCGAAGTACACTAATGGGGATTTTGGTCTGATTCTTCTCACCCATACCTTTGTCTACCACAATATACCTGGAAGAATTGCAAATGGGGCAATAGTTCAAGGCTGCATACTCAAGCCTAAATAAGGCACATCCATTCTCATAGGCATGTATCTTCTCATAGGGCATCTTAAGTACACGGAGGATTTTCTCTGACTGGTACAGGTTTGCAGGCAGTACCTGGCCTTTGGGTAGAAAGCGTCCAAATATTGTCATCATCGCGTCGTAGCATTCTGTGCCTAGGTTGAATTGAGCCTTCAGAGCCATTACTTGCGCGATGGCATCCAGCTGACACAGCTCAGTCTGCTCATGGAGAGGATGTTTTGAAGACTCCAACATTTCATAGAAGGCCTTTGCAGATTCCTCCATCTCATCGTCCGAATCCCGAGCATCATCAAAGTCTTGCACCATGTCTTCAATCCCGGTACCATGCTCGTCGGTGCGACGACGAATCACCTCAGCTCTGGCACGTTGGTTAGACTCACCATGAAAAGTCCACACCGTATAATTAGGCATAAACCCCACTTCTGCAGGTGTTTACCCATTTCAAAATCTGTCTGTTTTTCCAGTTGTCGTAGTTGGGACAGGGGCACCATGGTTTTTGCTGGCCATTTGCAAATGTGGCTCCCACAAACCCCCTGGTTTTTGTTAACCATTCATGGGTCATGTCTTTCTGACTAGGGTGACCAGTGTACATCCAAGCACGATCACTCATGTTGCCTAGCTACCTATGGGGGCACAAGAAATAAATATATAATTCATCATCTATATTCATACGCTAATCAAGGTTGTTAGTTTTATTACGTCTGTGCAACCTACGTGCTAATAGGTAAAGATAGGTCCTAATCCCACCCGAGTATGTGTAGATTGGGTTCGTTTTCCCATGCTCTGCTCCAGATGCGATGCAGAATTTCGGCAGCACCTCCCCGTTGTTCTCCTGGTACACGTCTCGGCAATAAGCAGAGAGGATGTGTACCCGGAGAACAACAGGGAGGCACTGACGAAATTCTGCATCGGATCCAGAGCACAGCATAGAGGAAAATGAACCCAATCTACACAAACTCGGGCTGTCCATGGATAATGTTGGACAATTCGAAAGGACGGCGGTTATAAATATGCAAATAAATGCATATTTATAGATGTCGCCCTTTCGAACGGGAGACGCATACTGGTCACACATACTCATGATTGAAGAAACTATATCTAGCAAGTTTCATCGGCACGAAGACCAGGACATAGCAAATTAAGGGGGTAGGAGGATAACTCATTTGTGCTCACCAACAAACGCAAGGGCGGAGCTCGTCCAACGCATGTGGAGGTCGTCGAGCAACTGCACATTGAAATTCACACGATCAACACAAATAAGATGTTTTTCTAATTAACATAACTATGTGACCTAACTCATAACTATGTCGGTCAGTGTCGTCGGGGGTCGAGGGTCACTGGTGTTGGGGGTTGGGGTCTTTTCGGTCAACAATAGGCCGAAGAGGTGCCGGGGCTTGAGAGTTGGGGATCAGTGGCGTCGGGGGTCGGGGTAGGGGGTCGGGAGTCGGGGGTCGAGGGTGAGTGGCGTCAGGGGTTATTCAGAATATTATGGTTGACAGGGATGTTTCAAAATTTCATTGTTTTGTCCAGTGGAAGCACACACACCACAACATAGTGCACTGGTTAATTTGACCTCCCACTAATTAACTAACCTACAGAATATACCACTAAGTAACTAAAAAAGAATCTAGCTACCACTAATTAACAAAACATAATCTACCACTAAACTACCTACTAAATCTACTAATTAACAGAATCTACCACTAGTCAACACTCGGTCACATTCTCGCAACTGATGAAAGAGGAGCTGGGCGTGATGGTGGCTAGTCCACCGATTAATTTGACCTCCTAGAAGGCTCTCTCATCTTGGTTGCTTGAATGGTCGCTGCCGCTGCTGACCATGAGAAGGAGCTCATGCTACAGGCTACTTGCGGGCTATGGCTCGCCAGAAACAACACAAGGGAGGGGCGGAAGCTGCAGCAGCCACATGAAATAATAGATTCTCTGAAGGTGCAACTGTCAAATTGGAAAGCAGCGAACGAGACAAGGGTGTCACAGGCGGAGCGAAAAACCATTCAAAATTAAACTCCGATGGCGCGGTCTCGAAGCAAGGAACAAACGGTGGTGGTGGGGCAGTATTTCGGGATCATAATGCGATGTTCTTGTCCGTAGTTAAACTACCTACAAAATCTACAAATTAACTAACTAAATATATCAACTAACTAAACTACCAAATAACTATACAGAATGTACCAACTAACTAAACTACCACTAAATCTACTAATTAACTAACCTACAAACTAACAACTAACACGAACAAGATCCAAAATTTGAATGGGCATTACCACCAACAACTAACCTAACTAACCTAATTAACAGTAGGTAATTAACAACTAACCTAACTAACCTAATTAATAAATTATACAAAAAAGGAAAAAAAAATAGGGACTCACGGGAGGGGGCTGGCCGGGCGATGAGGATGGTGCAGCGAGGACAGCCGTAGAGGAGGAGGGGCGCGGGGAGGAGGCGGTGCGGGGCAGCGGAACGGGGCAGCGGTGCGGGGCAGCCTGGACGACGGCAGGCGGCGCGGGGCAGCCTGGACATCGGCAGGCGGCGCGGGGCACCGGGACGTCGGCAGGCGGCGCGGGGCACCGGGACGTCGGCAGGCGGCGTGGCGCAGCGGGACGTCGGCAGGCAACAACGTTGTGGGGGATTCGAGCAGTTGTGTGGGCTACGTGGGAAGCGTCGGTTGGAGGGGGGCGGGCGTGAGTCTGTTTGGTGGGCCGCACCTTTGCCGTGTGCCGCGCTCCCAAGCAGACGGCAAAGGCCCCCCAGGTAGACGGCAAAGGTCCCGGGGGGGAGGCATCGGGTGGGGGTTGGGTTGGTGGCCGCCGTCCCCTTTGTCGCCCGCCGTGCTCCCACGCGGACGGCAAAGGCCCCCCAGGCAGACGGCAAAGGGGAAGGGTGGGTGGGGTGGGGTTTCAGCCGTTTGGGTGGGGGGGGGGGCTTTGCCGTCTGCCCACCTTTTGCCGTCCGCACAGGCCTTCTTTGCCGTCCGCCAGCAGACAGCAAAGAGGTGGCCGATGGAAAAATAAACTTTTGCCATGAGCCACCTCTTTGTCGTGAGCACTGTGACAGCTGACGGCAAAGAGTACCTTTGCCATGTGTCAGTAGACGGCAAAGGCCAGGTAGATGGCAAAATTCTGAATTCCAGTAGTTAATATTGCAGGCCCGTTGACTAAACCTCTTCCTCGAGCAAAACATGATCAACACCACAATGTTATGGGTGTTCAATACATCACAATGTAACTAGATTATTGACTCTAGTGCAAGTGGGAGACTGTTGGAAATATGCCCAAGAGGCAATAATAAAATGGTTATTATCATATTTCCTTGTTCATGATAATCGTCTATTGTTCATACTATAACTGTATTAACAGGAAAGAGTAATACATGTGTGAATAAATAGATCACAATGTGTCCCTAGCAAGCCTCTAGTTGGCTAGCTCGTTGATCAATAGATGATCATGGTTTCCTGGTCATGGACATTAGATGTCATTGATAACGGGATCACATCATTGGGAGAATGATGTGATGGACAAGACCCAACCCTAAGCATAACACTAGATCGTATTGTTCGTATGCTAAAGCTTTTCTAATATCAAGTGTCTTTTCCTTCGACCGTGAGATTGTGCAACTCCCGGATACCGTAGGAGTGCTTTGGGCGTATCGAACGTCACAAGTAACTTGGTGACTATAAAGGTGCACTACGGGTATCTCCGAAAGTGTCTGTTGAGTTGGCGGGAAGCAAGATCGGGATTTGTCACTCCGTGTGACGGAGCGGTATCTCTAGGCCCACTCGGTAGAACATCATCATAATGAGCTCAGTGCGACTAAGGAGTTAGTCACGGGATGATGTGCTACGGAACGAGTAAAGAGACTTGCCGGTAACGAGATTGAACAAGGTATAGGTATACCGATGATCGAATCTCGGGCAAGTTCTATACCGACAAATAAAGGGAATTGTATACGGGATTGATTGAATCCTTGACATCGTGGTTCATCCGATGATATCATCGTGGAACATATGGGAGCCATCATGGGTATCTATATCCTGCTGATGGTTATTGGCTGGAGAGTGTCTCGGTCTTGTCTGCATGATTCCCGAACCCATAGGGTCTACACAGTTAAGGTTCGATGACGCTAGGGTTATAGGGAATTGTTATACGAGGTTACTGAAGGATGTTCGGAGTCCCGGATGAGATCCTGGATGTCATGAGGAGCTCCGGAATGGTCCAGAGGAAAAGATTGATATATAGGATGGATGGGTTTGGACGCCGGAAATGTTTCGGGCACCACCGGCAAAGTGTCGGGACCGCCGGAAGGGTTCCGGAGGCCCACCGGGAGGGGCCACAAGCCCCGGAAGGCTACATGGGCCAAGTGCAGGAGGGAACCAGCCCCTAGGTGGGCTGGTGCGGCCCCACACTGAGCCCATGCGCACCAGAGAGGGAGGGAGGGGAAACCCTAGGCGCTGGTTGGCTTAAGGCCCATCTAGGGGTGCGCCACCCCCTCTCCTCCCTAGCCGCCGCTCCCCCCCCTCTCCCATCTAGAGCTGCCGCCCCCACAAGGGGGAAGCCCTAAAGGGGGCGCCACCCCTCTCTCCCCCCTATATATAGTGGGGTTTTTGGCCTTTGGAGATACGGTTTTCCATCTCTCTCTCGGCGCAGCCCTGCTCTTCTTCTTCCTCCTCTCTCACGGTGCTTGGCGAAGCCCTGCCGAGAGACCTCGTCTCTCCATCGACACCACGCCGTCGTGCTACCGGAGATCTTCCCCAACCTCTCCCTCCTCCTTGCTGTATCAAGGTGCGGGAGATGTTACCGGGCTGCACGTGTGCTGAACGCGGAGGTGCCGTGGTTCGGCACTAGATCGGAATCAGACCGCGATCTGAATCGCCGCGAGTACGACTCCATCAACCGCGTTCTAGCAATGCTTCCGCTTAGCAATCTTCAAAGGTATGAAGATCCACTCTCCCCTCTCTCGTTGCTGGTCTCTCCATAGGAAGATCTGAATATGGTGTAGGAAAAGTTTGAATTTGTGCTACATTACCCATAAAAACTTCCAATTCAAGTTTCTCTTCAAGAGATTTCATCATAACTTCGACTATATGATCGGTAAAGGCCTTGTTTTGGCTATAAGCATGTGGATATTTTAGCATGGATTGCATCAAGTAAATACATTCAATCAAAGAGCAACTATCATAATTGAATTCCTTGAAATCCAAAGTAGTAATTTCATTACTACTCAAAGTTTTGATATCCTCTACTCCACTTTTAATGATTTTAGTATCAAGATAGATGGACTCCGAATCATTGGGGCATTTTTTAACCAATGGGATTCATATCCAGCCCCATCATCATTAGGTTTGACACTAGAAAACAAGGATTCAATGGGAGTCACACCAAGCACTTTAAGATCTTCGTGATTCTCATCATGAGAACACGCCTTTTTAAGCCATTCATGTCTAGCACGAATTTGGGCGGTTCTTTCTTTACTCTCATTCATGGAAACACGCATAGCTTTCAAAGTTTCATCCATATTGATCTTGGGAGGAGCACATCTCACTTTCAAAGCATCAATATCAAGAGACATTCTATCAATGCTCCTAGCCAAATCATCAATTTTGAGTAGTTTTTCTTCTATGGATGCATTGAAAATCTTTTGCGAGTTGATAAACTCTTTAATATTACTCTCTAAATCAGAGGGTACTTTATTGTAATTTCCATGAGCATTGTTGTAGGAATTGCCAAAGTTATTAGAGGGATTACTAGGAAAAGGCCTATGAATATAGTTTTCTCTAAAAGCATTGTTGTGGCCAAAATTATTCCTACCAACAAAATTAACATCCAAGCTCTCATTGCTGCTCTCAATCAAGGAATACAAGCGCATATCATTTGGATCTAAAGGAGCACCTTTACTAGCAAACAATTTCATTAACTCGTCCATCTTAGCACCCAACGAGTTAATTTCTTCTATAGTGTGTACTTTTTAACTAGTAGGTGACCTTTCAGTGTGCCACTGAGAATACTTTGTCATGATATTGTCTAGGAGTTTTGTGGCTTCTCCTAATGTGATTTCCATGAAAGTTCCACTTGAGGCGGAGTCCAATATATTTCTAGAAGCAAAATTCAAACCAGCATAGAAGATTTGTATAATCATCCAAAGACTCAAGCCATGAGAGGGACAATTTCTAATCATCAATTTCATTCTCTCCCAAGATTGTGCAACATGTTCGTGATCAAGTTGCTTAAAATTCATGATATCATTACGGAGAGAGATAATCTTAGCCGGTGGAAAATACTTGGATATATAAGCATATTTGCACTTGTTCCCAGAATCAATACTATTTTTGGGCAAAGATGAGAACCAAGTTTTTGCTCAATCTCGCAATGAGAACGGAAATAGCTTCAATTTAATCACATCATTATCCACATCTTTCTTCTTTTGCATATCACATAACTCAATGAACGTATTAAGATGGGATGCGACATCTTCACTAGGAAGGCCGGAGAATTGCTCTTTCATAACAAGATTTAGGAAAGCAGCATTGATTTCATATGATTCGGCAGTAGTGGCGGGAGCAATGAGAGTACTAATAAAATAATTATTATTAGTATTCGAGAAGTCACAAAGTTTGGTGTTTTCAGTCATGGTGACTTCAGCATGCAGACAAGCACACAAGAAAACAGAAAGCAAGCAAAAAAGGGCAAACGAAAAAGGGAAATATTTTTTTGTAAATTTTGTTTTTCAGAAGTGGGGGAGAGGAAAACGAGAGGCAAAAAAGTAAATGCAAGAGATGAGTTTACGACGGTTACTTGGATAAGCTTCACTTGATGCTCCCCGACAACGGCGCCAGAAATTCTTCTTGCTACCTCTTGAGCTTGCGTTGGTTTTTTCCCTTAAAGAGGAAAGGGTGATGCAGCACAGTAGCAGTAAGTATTTCCCTCAGTTTGAGAACCAAGGTATCAATCCAGTAGGAGTATCAAGCCAAGTCTCCAAAGTACCTGCGCAAAAATAGCAAACTTGCACCCAATGCTACAAAGGGGTTGTCAATCCCTTCAAGATTGATTGCAAGGTGAGATCTGAAGGCGGAAAGTGCAACAAAGTAAAAGTGTAGGGCTGAAAATATGATGTGAAGTACACCCGAGGGCCATAGTGTTCACTAGAGGCTTCTCTCCACGGAATTCGGACACGGAGGGATTCTTCATCAACACCATTGCCTCTCCGATGATGCGTGAGTAGTTCACCGCAGACCTTGGGGTCCATAGCTAGTAGCTAGATGGCTTCTTCTCTCTCTAGGATCTTCAATACAAAGTTCTCCATGATCTTCATGGAGATCTATCCGATGTAATCTTCTTTTGTGGTGTGTTTATCAAGATTCGATGAATTGTGGATTTATGATCAAATTATCTATGAATGTTATTTGAGTTTCCTCTGATCTCTTATATGCATGATTTCGTATCCTTGTAATTCTCTTCGAGTTGTGGGTTTTGTTTGGCCAACTTGATCTATAATTCTTGCAATGGGAGAAGTGCTTGGTTTTGGGTTCATACCGTGCGGTGTCCTCACCCAGTGACAGAAGGGGTAGCGAGGCACGCATCGTGTTATTGCCATCAAGTGTAAAAATATGGGGTTTATATCTATTGCATAAATTTATCCCTCTACATCATGTCATCTTGCTTAAGGCGTTACTCTGTTTGTTATGAACTCAATACACTAGATGCATGCTGGATAGCGGTCGATGTGTGGAGTAATAGTAGTAGATGCAGAAAGTATTGGTCTACTTGTCTCGGACGTGATGCATATATGTATGATCATTGCCTTAGATATCATCATGACTTTGCGCCGTTCTATCAATTGCTCGACAGTAATTCGTTCACCCACCGTAATACGTGCTATCATGAGAGAAGCCTCTAGTGAACACTATGGCCCTCGGGTCTACTTCACATCATATTTTCAGCTCTACACTTTCACTTTGTTGAAATTTCTGCCTTCAGATCTCACCTTGCAATTAATCGTGAAGGGATTGACAACCCCTTTATAGCGTTGGGTGCAAGTTTGTTTATTTTTTCACAGGTACTTTGGAGACTTGGCTTGATACTCCTACTGGATTGATACCTTGGTTCTCTAAACTGAGGCAAATACTTACTGCTACTGTGCTGCATCACCCTTTCCTCTTCAAGGGATAAACCAATGCAAGTTCAAGAGGTAGCAGGCACCCATGCCCAAATAAAGGACCGGTGGTCGTGATTCCCCGTTGATTTTTGTTGGTTTGCTTCCAAGCTTAAAGGATGATGTAGCACAACGACGATATGTATTTCCCTTACTTATGAAACCAATGTATCAATCGAGTAGGAAGATCCACAATACTATGGAAGCGGTACCCGCACACAAATAACAAATCCTCGCAACCCAACGAGTGTAGTGGTTGTCAATCCCTCGTGGGTAAAGTAAAATGATAGATTGATAGATGCAAATAAAGTGATGGCAAATAAAACGCAACAAGGTAGTTTCAGGTTTTTGGATAATATATATCTGAAAAAATAGAAAATAAAATGAAAAAACTAATAGCAAAATACCTATTGCAACTAGATGATGTGAAGTACACTCGGGGGCCGTAGGTTTCACTAGTGGCTTCTCTCGAGAGAAAAGAAAACTATGGATAGACAAATAAATGTTGGGAAATTTATAGAAGGGGAAATAATTATGAAGACATCCAAGACAATGATTATGTATAAAGGCATCACGTCCAAGACAAGTAGACCGACTCCTGCCTGCATATACTTCTATTACTTCGCACATCGACCGCTATCCAGCAGGCATCTAGTTTATTAAGTTCATGGAGAAACGGAGTAATGCTTTAAAAAAGATGACATGATGTAGATATATTCATAAAGGAATATACCCCATCATTTTATCCTTAATAGCAATGATACATGTATGTCATGTCTCTTTCTTTCACTGAGATTGAGCACCGCAAGATCGAACCCATCAGAAAGAACATCTTCCGTTGCAAGATAAAAGATCAAGTTTGAGACAAAAACCGAATATCGAAGAAGAAATATGAGGCTACAATAATCAAGGATGGATATAATTACATAGATCTGATCATAATCTCATAATTCATCAGATCCCAACAAACACACAACAAAAGATAGAGTTACATCAAATGGATCTCCAAGAGACCATTGTATTGAGAAGCAAAACAAGAGAGAAAGCCGTCTAGCTACTTCCTACGGACCCGTAGGTCCAGTATGAAGTACTCACGCATTATCGAAGGAGCACCAATGAGGATGATGAACCCCTCCATGATTGTGTTACTCTCCGAAACGGGCTCTAGATTCGATTTTGCGGCTTCTAGAACTTGCGGTGGCTGAAACGGTTTTTCATCGACTCCCCTAGGGTTTCTGGAGTATTGTGGTATTTATAGAACTTAGAGTTAGTGGAGGAGGTGCCCGAGGCCCCCACTACCAAGCAGGCTGCTCTAGGGACCCTGGGCATGCCCTAGTGCCTAGTGGGCCGCCTGGGCCTACTCTGGTGATCATCCTTGGCCCCCAAGTTTCCTTGTGGTCAAAATAATATTCAAAAAGTTTCGTGTCATTTTGACTTCATTTGGTATTGATTTTCTCTAAAGGAAAAAACAACATAAAATAGCAACCGACACTTGGCACTATGTCAATTGGTTAGTCCCAAAAAATGATTTAAAGTTGCTATAAAATGATCATAAAACATCATAGAATGATAACATAAAAGCATGTAACAATCAAAAATTATAGATACGTTGGAGACGTATCAGGCCGCTGGGCTTTGCGCTTCTGATTGAAAGCCACTAAATGGATATATCGATCCCCTCATATGGTGTTGCTACCTGACGAGTGGCTCGGTGGATACTGCACTGCCTAATCAAAGTAGAAAATTCAAAGTGCAAAAACGGATTCCGAGGAGATTACAATCCTCATGTTTGTCGGCCTCACCCAACCTGAGTCACGAGAACTACCGCTTTTTCTCCGAAAAACAAGTTGTCGAGCAAGGAGTTGATCCTCACGCCGATATCCTAAATTGACGTGAGTCGGTGGGACTATGATACCTCCATTTTGCATCATGTTTTCATGTTGATATTTATTGCTTCTTTGGCTATTATTTCACTTCACGATACTATTCTTATGCCTTTTCTCTCTTATTTTGCAAGGTTTACATGAAGAGGGAGAATGTCGGCAACTAGAATTCAGGTCTGAAAGTGGAGCAAAGTTGAGATACCTATTCTGCGCAACTCCAAACGCCGTAAAAATCAACGAGGATTTTTTTCCCGATTTATCAAAAATACTAGGCCGAAGAAGTGCCACAGGGGCACCAGGGGGTGCCCACAAGCCTGCACGGCGCGACCACCCCTCGAGGCTGCTCCATGGGGGCTTGTGGGCTACTGGCCCCCCTCTTTTGCTATATGAAGGGTTTCGTCTAGGAAAAAAATCAGGGAGGAGCTTATTCATGGATTCGCAGCCGCCACGAGCCGGAACTTGAGTAGAACCAATCTAGAGCTCCGGCAGGACGATCCTGCCGGGGAAAATTCCCTCCCGGAGGGGGGAATCATCGCCATCGTCATCACCAACACTCCTCTCATCGGACGGGACTCATCACCATCAACATCTTCATCAGCACCATCTCATCTCCAAACCCTAGTTCATCTCTTGTAACCAATCTCCGTCTGGCGACTCCGATTGGTACTTGTAAGGTTGCTAGTAGTGTTGATTACTCTTTGTAGTTGATGCTAGTTGGATTATTTGGTGGAAGAGTTTATGTTCAGATCCTTGATGCTACTCATTACCTCTCTGGTCATGAATATGATTATGCTTTGTGAGTAGTTACTTTTGTTCCTCAAGACATGGGATAAGTCATGCTAATAGTAGTCATGTGAATTTGGTATTCGTTAGGTAATTTGATATGTTGTATGTTGTTTTTCCTCTAGTGGTGTTATGTGAACGTCGACTACATAACACTTCACCATTATTTGGGCCTACAGGAAGGCATTGGGAAGTAGTAAGTAGATGATGGGTTGCTAGACTGACAGAAGCTTAAACCCTAGTTTATGCATTACTTCGTAAGGGGCTGATTTGGATCCACTAGTTTAATGCTATGGTTAGACTTTGTCTTAATTCTTCTTTCGTAGTTGCGGATGCTTCCGAGAGGGGTTAATCATAAGTGGGACGCTTGTCCAAGTATGGGCAGTACCCAAGCGCCGGTTCACCCACATATGAACATGATAAAACTAGCATGACAGAAATTCCTGTGTGTCCTCGGGAGCGTTTTTCCTCCTATAAGACTTTGTACAGGCTTGTCCCTTGCTACAAAAGGGATTGGGCCACTTTGCTGCACCGTTGCTACTTTTGTTACTTGTTGCTTGCTACGAATCATCTCACCACACAATCACTTGTTACCGACAATTTCAGTGCTTGCAGATATTTCCTTGCTGAAAACCACTTGTCAGATCCTTCTGCTCCTCGTTGGATTCGACACTATTACTTATCGAAAGGACTAAGATTGATCCCCTATACTTGTGGGTCATCAAGACTCTTTTCTGGCGCCGTTGCCGGGGAGTGAAGTGCCTTTGGTAAGTGGAACTTGGTAAAGAAACATTCATATAGTGTGCTGAAATTTATTGTCACTTGTCACTATGGATACTAATCCTTTGAGGGGCTTGTTCGGGGTATCTTCACCTCGAACAGAAGCACAAATAGTTGCTCCTCAACCTGCTGCACCTACTGAAAATATTTGCTTTGAATTTCCTTCGGGTATGCTTGAGAAACTACTGACTAATCCTTTTACACGAGATGGAACATCACATCCAGACTTGCATCTGATCTATGTAGATGAAGTTTGTGGTTTATTTAAGCTTGCAGGTGTGCCCCAGGATGAGGTCAAGAAGAAGGTCTTTCCTTTATTTTTGAAGGATAAGGCGTTGACATGGTATAGGCTATGTGATGATACTGGATCATGGGACTACAATCGGTTGAAATTGGAATTTCATCAAAAGTTTTATGCTATGCATTTAGTAGATCGTGATCGGAATTATATTTATAATTTTTGGCCTCGTGACAGAGAAAGCATCGCTCAAGCTTGGGGGAGGCTTAAATCAAGGTTATATTCATGCCCCAATCATGAGCTCTCGAGAGAAATTATCATTCAGAACTTCTATGCTCGGCTTTCTCATGATGATCGCACCATGCTTGACACTTCTTGTACCGGTTCTTTTATGAAGAGAGATATTGACTTCAAATGTAATTTATTGGAGAGAATTAAACGCAACTCTGAAGATTGGGAGCTTGAAGAAGGTAAGGAGTCAGGTATGAATTTCACATTTGATTGCGTTAAATCCTTTGTTGAGACAAATACCTTTAGTGACTTTAGCGCTAAGTATGGACTTGACTCTGAGATAGTGGCTTCATTGTGTGAATCATTTGCTGCTCATATTGCTCATATTAATCAGTCCACGGGCTAGATATGTCATCGGTGATAAGTGGATAAGTGGCTCAGCCAGCCAGAGCCGTCGTCGGTGATAAGTGGCTCATCGTCTCGTTATTTAAGTCGCTAAATTTGGATCGTATGTTTTTTACCGGTCACTGATCACATCGTCCATGCGGGTGTTTGACACACGTTCGGAATGGACGGCTGCTCTCACACCATACTTTTAGCACCCAACAAACATGAGCGTATGAGCAACAACAAAAAGAGATTCGGAATTAGTCCGAATCAAAGAAAATAAATAAAACAGAAAGAAATTCAGAGTTAGCCCGTGTCAAAGGAAAGAAATGGTTTGATGTCGGTCCGAGTGAAATGAAGAGGAAAATAAAATTGATTTTTCGACATTAGTCTATATGAAAAAGAAATGTGTTTAAAAAAGAAATGTGAGAGGTAGCGGTCAGCCCGATCGTTTGAGGCCTCTGTTTGAATCGTATGTTTTTTTACCGATCACCGATCAGACCGTTCGTCCAGGTGTTTGACACGCGTTCGGGATGCACGACTGTAGATGCGCCCACACCATACTTTTGACTCCCAACAAACATGAGCCTGTGAGCAACAACAAAAGAAGATTCGGAATTAGTCTGAATTTCTTTTTAGTCAGTCCAGGGGCTAGATATGTCGTCGGTGATAAGTGGATAGCCACCAGAGCCGTCGTCGGTGATAAGTGGCTCATCGTCTTGTTATTTAAGTCGCCAAATTTGGATCGTATGTTTTTTACCAGTCACTGATCACATCGTTCACGCGGGTGTTTGACACGTGTTCGGGATGCACGGCTATAGATGCTTTCACACCATACTTTTAGCGCCCAACAAACATGAGCCTATCTGCCTATGAGCAACAACAAAAAGAGATTCGGAATTAGTCTGAATCAAAGGAAATAAATAAAACAGAAAGAAATTCAGAGTTAGTCCGAATCAAAGGAAAGAAATGGTTCGATGTCGGTCCGAGTGAAATGAAGAGGAAAAATAAAATAGATTTTTTGACATTAGTATATATGAAAAAGAAATGTGTTTAAAAAAAGAATATGAGAGGTAGCAGTCAGCCCGATCGTTTGAGAACTCTGTATGGATAGTATGTTTTTTACCGATTACCGATCAGATCGTCGGTGCAGGTGTTTGACACGCGTTCGGGATGCACGGCTATAGATGCGCTCACAAAAAGAAATTCAGAGTTAGTCCGAGTGAAATGAAGACGAAAAATAAAATTGATTTTTTAACATTAGTCTATATGAAAACGAAATATGTGTATAAAAAAGACTAACGTCGCTCCGTACTTCTAGCCCCCAACATGCACGAGTTAACAGCGACCTAGGGTGACAGGCTTTCACACCATACTTTTAGCGCCCAACAAACATGAGCCTATCTGCAAAAAGAGATTCGGAATTAGTGTGAATCAAAGGAAATAAATAAAACAGAAAGAAATTCAGAGTTAGTCTGAATCAAAGGAAAGAAATGGTTCGATGTCGGTCCGAGTGAAATGAAGAGGAAAAATAAAATAGATTTTTTGACATTAGTATATATGAAAAAGAAATGTGTTTAAAAAAAGAATATGAGAGGTAGTGGTCAGCCCGATCGTTTGAGACCTCTGTTTGGATAGTATGTTTTTTACCGATTACCGATCAGACCGTCGGTGCAGGTGTTTGACACGCGTTCGGGATGCACGGCTGTAGATGCGCTCACAAAAAGAAATTCAGAGTTAGTCCGAGTGAAATGAAGACGAAAAATAAAATTGATTTTTTGACATTAGTCTATAGAAAAACGAAATATGTGTAAAAAAAGACTGACGTCGCTCCGTACTTCTAGCCCCCAACATGCACGAGTTAACAGCGACCTAGGGTGACAGGCTGCTGGGCCAAACCCAGCCAGAAGTACGTCACGACCGCTTTTTACCTTGGCAGACCAAGCATAGCTAGTGCTAGCCTTGCGTGGTCGGCCATACATGGCTCATCGTCTTGCTATATAATCCGAGAAGTGGCCAGCTAAACGAGCCGTGTGGGACTAAATAGATACCGGGTCGGCGCGCGGCGCGGCGCATGTGAGCTGAGCTGAGCTGATTGGGCGGGCGGGGATGGGGATGGGGGTGGGAGGAGGGGAGGCGGCGGCGGCGGTGGCGGTGGGGGAGGAAGGGAAGGAGGAGGGCAAGGGGTGGCGCGCCAAGTCGAAGCTGAGCGCGGCGGTAGGGGTGGCGCTGGCGTTGAGCGGGGTGCTGGTGCTGCACCGCAGCCTCCGCCACAACGCGCTGGTCAAGGCCGAGGAGGGCATCGTGTGCATGTGCGAGGAGCGCGCCCGCATGCTGCAGGACCAGTTCGCCGTCTCCGTCAACCACGTCCACGCCCTCGCCATCCTCGTCGCCACCTTCCACTACGAGAAGCAGCCGCCCGCGCTCGACCAGGTCCGTCCCTCCCTCCCTCCCTCCCTCCCCTACCTCCCACCACTGCCTTCCATCCATGCGTGCCTGCCGTCACCACGACGGACAGCTTCAGCAGTCGCCACTGCTTCCTCGGCTCCACCGCAGCGAGTTCGTGGGCGCCATGCTCTGGCTCAGATGCTCGCTCGCTTGCTCGCTCTGCGCCCGGAGTTACTCGCCTGTCTGGCTTCTGAGCCGGCCCTGGCTGGCTCCTGCCTGCTGCCTCTCCCAGTCCCATCCATTACGATGATACCTTGACCACGCAGCAGAAGTACATGCTCTGCCTTTGTACGGCTGCTCCCTCTTCATTGAATTCATGAGAGAGCTCTCCGGGGTCCGGGCCTGTGTCTGCCATGGAAGGACATGCCATCCAGTACCACCGTTTTACAAAAGCAGCTCCTGTTCCGGGGGTTTGAAACTTTGAATTGACTCACCGCCGCCCCGACTTGCTCTGGGCCTCTGGCTTTAACGCGTGCGCTTCTCACCGCCAGCAGTGACGTGCGCGCTACCTCTCCGTTGGCATCTACGGCATGCAGCGAGTACTATCTGTGTGTCAACATATGCTACTACCAAGTATTTGGCTCGCCATGTTACATGTGTGCAATGTAATTCTCACACGTACATTACCAAGTTGAGGTCGCCAAAAAATAAAACAAAGCTCAGTTCTTACTAATGGTAGCAGGTTCACCAATAGATGCTCTCATCTTATGGAACTTTAAATTTTTCAACCACCAACCATCGACCCACTTGTAGCTATGGTTCCTCTGCCTCCCGACTGCACCGATCGCCCGTCCGCCTAGTCTCCGTTGGTGCGTCTAGCATCGTGTGAAAGCATGTGGAGGTGTGTATCCGACACTTCTCATGGGATTCCATCTGTTATTTTCTTTGGTGAACCTTTTTGGATCCGGTCTTCGTTCGTTTTGTTACTACCAAGTAGGAGTATTTGACTCCCCCATGTAACATGCGTGCAATGTCATTCTCACACGTACATCATCAAGTTGAGTTCCTCAGAAATAAAACCAAGCTAATTCTGTACTAGTGGTAGCAGGTTCACTTCAAAATTTACAACCAGCAACCAACGACCCACTTGTAGCTAGGGTTCCTTTGCCTTCCGACTGCGCCGATCGCCCATCCGCCTAGTCTCTGTTGGTCCTAGGACCATGCAGGCACGATGGATCTCAGTCCTTGTCAGCCGGACAGTTATGTTTTACATATACATGGGATTGATAATGATGCATCCGAAAATGTTATATGAAATTTCTATATACATATGAAATTTGAGATGAGTATTGCTTTTGAGTGCACGTGAAATGATATTTGATACATCTCATATAAACATATATTGATTACTATATATTTTGTTGTTTGTACTAAAGGGCCCCGAGTTATAGTGTTCGCCCCGGGCCAGCAAAAACTTAGGACCGTCCCTGATCTCCGAATAGAACATGGTATTAAAGATCAAAGAGAGAGAAGAAGTCATCTAGCTAATCACTATCGACCCATAGGTGTGTGATAGACTACTTTCACATATCATCGGAGAGGTAGCAAGGTTGATGTACAAGCCCTACGCGATCGATTCCTTCTTAGGCAAGACGTCAGAAAAGTCTCGAGATGGGATTGCGAAAGAAAAGAGACTTGCGGCGGCGAAAAAATTATTTCGGATCGCCCTCTAGGGTTTTGGAATATTAGGGAATTTATATTAATGGAATTATGTTAGACAGAGCCACGAGGGGCCGACAAGTCATCATGACGTGCCCTAGCCCCTGGACGCGCGCCCTGTTGCCTTATTGTCTCCTCATTTGTCGTCTATTCTCCCCCAAAGCTTACACGCTCTTTTCTAGCCTAGAAAAATTATGAAAATCTTTCGTAGTGCTTGGACTCCATTAGGTATTCTTTTTCCGTCAAAAAGAAAGCTGACGAAAAACAACATCTGCCACTAGGTACTCGGTTAATAGATTAGGTACCAAAAACAATATAAAATTAAGAAAAAAGTATCTATGATTGATAATACAATTGCATAAAACTATCAAAAATTATAGTTAAGTTGAAGATGTATCATGATGTCAGCCTCCTTTTTCCCTCTTGTGTCTTTTTTCCTAACCTAAAAGAAAAGAATCCGCGAGGAGTAGTTCTCTCCGCCCCTTCGCTCCCACTAGAGAGCCGAGTTTTTATGATATAGAAAAGCTGTAATAGGTCGTTCTCTCTCGCACCCAATTCGACAAGACATCTATGTTGGAGCAATGTTGCCAATACGAATGGAAAATTTTACTTGTGGTTGCTTCATCATCCCATTTTTATTCATTCCGATTGGGTCAACGAAAATCTTTTCTCCCCTTTCTTTAAAGTCATGTGAGTTAGGGTTGACTCGGAGGTACTCAGTATTTTCCCTTTCAGACAGACTAACATCATCTTTATTTTATTGCAATCCAACTAACTCTGAATCATTTTTTTCTTCCTCACATGCTCGTGTTTTTCTGCGATACACATGCTCGTGTGTGTTAGGCGTCAAAAGTATGGAGTAACATCATCCTCTTATTGCCCACTCGCATCTTCTTTTCTCGCATGTGGACATGAAATAAATGAATCCGCTCAGTATAATGCTCGGGTACGACGTGGCAGCAACCAACAACCCACTTCTAGCTAGGTTTTCTCTGCTTCCCCACTGCGACGTCGACCGTTCGCCTAGTTTCCGTTGGCCCTAGGACCATGGAGGCACGGTGGATCTCGGTCCTTGTCGGCGGGAAGGTCCTGTTTTTAGATGTTTTTTTCTGTTCTGTTAGGGTTTCTTCCATGCTGAAGAAGGCGATCTTTAAACTGTAGATAATGCTTTTGAAGAATGTGAACTATTTTTTGAAGTTGTGAACAAATTATGAAATTGTGAAGAAATTTTTAAACCATATAATTGTTTTTAATTTCTGATCAAATTTCGTAGACAGGAACGTTTTTTGCATATGCGAACAAACAAACTGAAACTGTAGAAAATAATTTTGAAGAACCTGAACCATTTTCTGAAGTTCTGAACAAATTATGAAATTTTGAAGAAAAAAATTAAAATCCCAAACATTTTTTGAAGTAATTTAGCGGGAAAACTAAAAAAATAGGAAGGTAGAGGACGAGAGCGAAGAATCTGGCCACAGTGAAGGGAGGCGCAAACTGTGGGGAGCTCGGGGGCCTGCTGCACGGTGCCGGAGGTCGCCGGAAGCGGCGGCACGGTCTGTGGCAGCCGGCATGGGCGAGAGGGAGAGGAGGCAAGCCCGTGCTCATGTGGTCATTTTTTTTCCTTGAGAAATCTGCTCGGACGGCGCGTTGAATATGCTAGACGACGGGGTGCTTTGTTTAAAAATGAATCATTTTTCACGTATTCACTTAAACAGGGATTGTAAGTTTAATCCTTAAAAACGAAGGGACTCTTTTGAAAGAAATCCGCAATGGTGAACGGGCAAAGCACCATTTGCTTTATTATTTGGTAAAGATTTGTTATTACTTTTGGCTTGCACTATTTTATGTGCGTGGGTAATTGGCTTCGAGTGGGTAACACGGTCACCTTCGCGCACTGATATCGTCGTCTTGCCTCTGTCGACTCAATTGTGCCATCACCTTGGTGTGCTGACCTGTGTCAACATCCCTGCGCCATCACCTCATTTAGCCGATGTCCTATACGTCGACTTGCTCTGTCACCTCGGCTGGACCGGGGGCTTCGCCATTTCTTCATCAACCTTCTTCGGGGACTTCGGCGTTGCCAGCCGACCAGCTTCGTCATGTTAGACGGACTGCCCTTAAATTTGTATGAGCCATTTTATAATATATGTGTTTCCTTCTTGGTTGTTGCAAAGTCTTTGTCTACGACTCCTTTTTTCGACACGAGTGTGTGGTCAATAGTCAGGTAGACTGGTTTCTTTCTAAAGTCGCTCGAGTTTAGTTCGCTAAACAAGTCTCAGAGAAACACTCCACCTTCGGAATATAGATGTTAAAGCCGAAGGCTGGCCCATTTAAAGTATGGAGATTGGATGTATCATGTTAAAGCACGATGGAAGCACATATTAACTTTAAAACCAATTTTTGGATTGGCACCAAGAAACTTGACTTAGTTTGGATGTGAAGTTTTTGCTACAAAACTTGGTATGGCGGAGCTTATGGCAGTTTTAATCTATTTTTATGTTTTTCTTTTAGGAAACATGACATCCTCTTGTTCGTGGTGTTATGTATGGTGGATTTTCTTGGAAAATCTTTGTCGACCCACAGCTCGGCATCTTTTTGCCGAGATGCACCTCGGCGTTTAGGGAGCCTCCTCTTGACTGGGTCCCTTACGTAGTCATTCAGCTGGGGAAATATTTGTCGACCCACATTTCCGCATCTTCCCTATCGACCTGCACCATGGCATCTTGGATATTGCCTTGTATGCATCAGTTTCGACACATGTATTTGGTCGAAATTTGGTTGCCCGCCTCCCGTACTTGCCCCTTACGTTCCACAATGTTCGGTCAAGGGTGTAAAGGGAGAACCAGTGTGATTGTATTTCTAGCTTGACTCGTTAAGTACCCTAGTGGAGCAAGCTGAAGAGTGATTGCCATGCTAGGCGTAAACTAGTCGACCATCCAATGAATGTGTTAAACAAAAGATCGATAGAGATTACCCATGTTAAACGATGCCTTTTCATAAAATTGGCCGAAGTGTTAATGGCTCAACCTCGGTTGACGCCGAACACTAACCGGTGGGCTAGTAAGTGGCCTCCCACCTTCAAGCTCCTATGGCTAAGTGAAAGTTATAAAGCCTGCATATCTGATTGCCTCGTTTCCACTAAACACAACCGCCTCCGGGCATCGAGATGCCAGCTAAGGGTTGTAGTAACTCCTATGGCTAAGTGAAAGTTATAAAGCCTGCATATCTCATTGCCTCGTTTTCACTAAACACAACCACCTCCGGGCATCGAGATGCCAGCTAAGGGTTGTCTTGTTACTACAGAAACACCCTTCATAGCATCTACCAAAGGGTGGAAGCCGACGATGGGACACTTTCAAATGATAAACAATCGCAACGGAGTCAGAATAAACATATAGCATAAAGCTGTAAAGAACAACTTAAAAGCTAACTATCACGACATGTGTCGAGGTCTCCTTGAGGCACCTCGGCATGGTTACATCCGGACTCTTGGAGAGACCAACATATCATCAGTGTTTATATTTGATATACGTGTGTTGCCTTCTGTAATCATCATTCTAAAGCCATAAATATGCATCAATTTGACTTAAGACTTTAGCCAATCTGGATTGCGTCGCTCCTATGCTTATCCCCTACGTTCTCGATTGTTTGGCTACGATGTAAAGGAGCATCTGTGTGATTGTTACTACAGGGTTATCCGGGTTAGTACACTAGTGGAAAAAGGGCCTTTGGCCGGGACCATTTAGTCCCGGCCTGCCTCTCGGCCGGGACTAAAGGCCCGGCCACGTCGCCTCAATTCTCAATGCCTCCCTCGAGGCTTTAGTCCCGGCCCGTAAGGAGCCTTTAGTCCCGGTTCGTGTCCCAAACCGGGACTAAAGGGCTATGCGGCGGGCAGTGGTGGTGGCAACCGTTCGTATCCCCCTTTAGTCCCGGTTGGTGGCACAACCCGGGACTAAAGGACTAACACGTGGCGTACCGTAGTGGTGGCAACCGTTGGTATACCTCTTTAGTCCCGGTTGGTGGCTCAACCCGGGACTAAAGACCCAAACGGTTTGCATCCCGCGTCGTTTCGGGTGATGAAAAGCACGAACCGAAGCACAGTCGCCATTTCTCTGTTTCTTATTCTCTCTCTCTCTCCCTCTCTGTTCTTCTCCTCTCTTCTTCCCTTCTCTTCTTCCACCATGCCAACTAGCTTTCATAAGGTGTACACGAACCTGAGCAGCGAGGTGCCATTTTTTCTTCAACAGTTGAAGGAAAAATGGTTTGACAACGCAGTGGATCATGAGAAGTTCTTGGGGCTTGATCTGGAGTACACAGCCGATCAACGCGGTGTTGCCGTCATCCAACTATGCTTCGCACGCCATGTCTTGATCTTCCAATGGGCGAGCTAAGTTTTGAGGCTTTCTTTGATCCAAGATAATGACATTGTAAGTTTATTGTTTCAATCACAGTTGGTTCCCTTCAAATAGTTGTAGTGAAACAATTTTGATTACTTGAAGGGGAACACAATCTAATTGGAATAGTGTTCCATAATCTGAAAAATCGTATTAGAATCAACTAGTGTTTAATATGTTCCATTGGAATCATAGTTGGTTCCCTTCAAATAGTTGTAGTGAAACAATTTTGATTAGTTGAAGGGGAACACAATCTGATTGGAATAGTGTTCCATAATCTGAAAAATCGTATTAGAATCAACTAGTGTTTAATATGTTCCATTGGAATCATAGTTGGTTCGCTTCAAATAGTTGTAGTGAAACAATTTTGATTAGTTGAAGGGAACACAATCTGATTGGAATAGTGTTCCACAATCTAAAAAATCTGATTGGTTCAATATGTTCCATTGAAATCATAGTTGTAGTGATACAATTTTATGCGGTGTTCTTTGATCCAAGGTTATGAAAATTGAATATAGCTAGTGATCTCTCTAGGTTCCATTGGATAGGAATATGATATGTCATAGTCATGAAAATTGCATATAGCTAGTGATCTCTCTAGGTTCCATTGGATAGCTATAGTGATCTCTCTAGGTTCCAATGCATATGTTCTATTTGAATCCTAAAGATAATTTTCTCTTTAGTTGTAGTGAAACATGTTTCCTTATTGCAGCAGTATGTAACATTTGTTCCATTTTAATTTGTTTCTGTTGCAGGAGTGACAAGCATTGTACAGAACTAATGGACTTCCTTCGCAGCGGCATCACTTTTGCTACCGTTGACATAAGGAACGACAAGCTGAAGATGAGGCACAGCTTCGGTATTGAGATACCAGCTGGTTGCCTCGTTGATCTCCAAACGGTATTCAGGCTTCGACATGACAGGACTTCGATGGCTCATATGGCAATTGCCTTGATCGACGAGGGATATGGTGATATGAAGACCAGTTTCCCAAAGTATCACCACAAACTTCGGGAGAAGGGCCCACTTGATCCTATCAACATTGAGTATGCAGCAAAAGATGCATACGTTTCATATGAGTTATACCGCAAGATTCGAGTCGTCAACTATGGCCAGCGTCACCTCGAGGAAGGTGGACATTCTGATTCAGACGAGTAGTGTCCTCAACGGAGAACACTTGTATATATATATCTATGATAGCTATTATTATGTACTGTTTGGACTAGTATCATGTACTGCTTGGATCAATTTATATATGTCTAGTTTCTGTTTGTGCCATTATAGTTTCCAAATTTGAATGGTTTACCCCTTTCTAACTTCATTTGCTACTTTTGAATGGTTTAGCCCTTTCTAACTTCATGTATCATGCATTTCGACCACATATATATAGAAAAAGTCTTCAGTTCAAATAAGTTCAAAAAATGAAATCCCTTTTGTAACAGATCTGTTTTTGATTAAAACAGTCATTTAAAAATGGAAGACCATTAGTCCCACGTGGCATGCAGCGGAACCACGTGGCGTGCCGCGGAACCACTTTTGTTGTGGGGGTCGCTTCTCCTTCTTCTCCTTGTGCTAGATATTGGTTATGCACTAGGGGAAGTAGGAGTAGCGACCATCATCGACGGTTGAAAAATCAGGTGAGCTAGTGTCCACCATATATGAGAGAAGAAGAATGTCGTCTCTTATTGTGGGGGTCGCTTCTACTTCGAGAGAGATTGTCCATTTTGTGATGTGCCTTTGAATGGTGCATTTTGAACACACAAAAAGTATGGAGTTCAAATAAGTTCAAAAAAATGAAATCCCTTTGTAAGAGATGAGGTCTCGTTCGAAACGCTGCTACTTCGAGAGAGATTATCCGTTTTGTACACGAAGTGCATCCAGTTTTTATCGTAGACCTCTCAACTTTTTAACACATGCTATGTGGGTGAAATGATGATAGCATGCCAACTTTCAACATTTTCAGAGTTCATTTGTAGTGCTTTTCAATTTCAGGGTCAACTAGCTCAAAAAAAATAAGTAAATGCACGAAGAATACCAAATGAAGTCAGAAATTGTTGCCATTTTGTGATGTGCCTTTGAATGGTGCATTTTGAACACACAAAAAGTATGGAGTTCAAATAAGTTCAAAAAATGAAATCCCTTTGTAAGAGATGAGTTCTCGTTCGAAACGCTCCTACTTCGAGAGAGATTGTCCGTTTTGTGCACGAAGTGCATCCAGTTTTTGTCGTAGCCCTCTCAACTTTTTAACACATGCTATGTGGGTGAAATGATGATAGCATGCCAACTTTCAACATTTTCAGAGTTCATTTGTAGTGCTTTTCAATTTCAGGGTCAACTAGCTCAAACAAAAGAAGTAAATGCATGAAGAATAACAAATGAAGTCAGAAATTGTTGAAATTTTGTGATGTGCCTTTGAATGGTTCATTTTGAACACCCAAAAAGTATGGAGTTCAAATAAGTTCAAAAAATGAAATCCCTTTGTAAGAGATGAGTTCTCGTTCGAAACGCTGCTACTTCGAGAGAGATTGTCCGTTTTGTACACGAAGTGCATCCAGTTTTTGTCATAGCCCTCTCAACTTTTTAACACATGCTATGTGGGTGAAATGATGATAGCATGCCAACTTTCAACATTTTCAGAGTTCATTTGTAGTGCTTTTCAATTTCATGGTCAACTAGCTCAAAAACAAATAAGTAAATGCACGAACAATACCAAATAAAGTCAGAAATTGTTGAAATTTTGTGATGGGCCTTAGAATGGTGCATTTTTAACACACAAAAAGTATGGAGTTCAAATAAGTTCAAAAAAATTAAATCCCTTTGTAAGAGATGAGTTCTCGTTCGAAACGCTCCTACTTCGAGAGAGATTATCCGTTTTGTACACGAAGTGCATCCAGTTTTTATCGTAGACCTCTCAAATTTTTAACACATGCTATGTGGGTGAAATGATGATAGCATGCCAACTTTCAACATTTTCAGAGTTCATTTGTAGTGCTTTTCAATTTCAGGGTCAACTAGCTCAAAAAAAATAAGTAAATGCACGAAGAATACCAAATGAAGTCAGAAATTGTTGAAATTTTGTGATGTGCCTTTGAATGGTGCATTTTGAACACACAAAAAGTATGGAGTTCAAATAAGTTCAAAAAATGAAATCCCTTTGTAAGAGATGAGTTCTCGTTCGAAACGCTCCTACTTCGAGAGAGATTGTCCGTTTTGTGCACGAAGTGCATCCAGTTTTTGTCGTAGCCCTCTCAACTTTTTAACACATGCTATGTGGATGAAATGATGATAGCATGCCAACTTTCAACATTTTCAGAGTTCATTTGTAGTGCTTTTCAATTTCAGGGTCAACTAGCTCAAACAAAAGAAGTAAATGCATGAAGAATAACAAATGAAGTCAGAAATTGTTGAAATTTTGTGATGTGCCTTTGAATGGTTCATTTTGAACACCCAAAAAGTATGGAGTTCAAATAAGTTCAAAAAATGAAATCCCTTTGTAAGAGATGAGTTCTCGTTCGAAACGCTGCTACTTCGAGAGAGATTGTCCGTTTTGTACACGAAGTGCATCCAGTTTTTGTCATAGCCCTCTCAACTTTTTAACACATGCTATGTGGGTGAAATGATGATAGCATGCCAACTTTCAACATTTTCAGAGTTCATTTGTGGTGCTTTTCAATTTCATGGTCAACTAGCTCAAAAACAAATAAGTAAATGCACGAACAATACCAAATAAAGTCAGAAATTGTTGAAATTTTGTGATGGGCCTTAGAATGGTGCATTTTTAACACACAAAAAGTATGGAGTTCAAATAAGTTCAAAAAAATTAAATCCCTTTGTAAGAGATGAGTTCTCGTTCGAAACGCTCCTACGTCGAGAGAGATTGTCCGTTTTGTGCACGAAGTGCATCCAGTTTTTGTCGTAGCCCTCTCAACTTTTTAACACATGCTATGTGGGTGAAATGATGATAGCATGCCAACTTTCAACATTTTCAGAGTTCATTTGTAGTGCTTTTCAATTTCAGGGTCAACTAGCTCAAACAAAAGAAGTAAATGCATGAAGAATAACAAATGAAGTCAGAAATTGTTGAAATTTTGTGATGTGCCTTTGAATGGTTCATTTTGAACACCCAAAAAGTATGGAGTTCAAATAAGTTCAAAAAATGAAATCCCTTTGTAAGAGATGAGTTCTCGTTCGAAACGCTGCTACTTCGAGAGAGATTGTCCGTTTTGTACACGAAGTGCATCCAGTTTTTGTCATAGCCCTCTCAACTTTTTAACACATGCTATGTGGGTGAAATGATGATAGCATGCCAACTTTCAACATTTTCAGAGTTCATTTGTAGTGCTTTTCAATTTCATGGTCAACTAGCTCAAAAACAAATAAGTAAATGCACGAACAATACCAAATAAAGTCAGAAATTGTTGAAATTTTGTGATGGGCCTTAGAATGGTGCATTTTTAACACACAAAAAGTATGGAGTTCAAATAAGTTCAAAAAAATGAAATCCCTTTGTAAGAGATGAGTTCTCGTTCGAAACGCTGCTACTTCGAGAGAGATTGTCCGTTTTGTACACGAATTGCATCCAGTTTTTATCGTAGACCTCTCAACTTTTTAACACATGCTATGTGGGTGAAATGATGATAGCATGCCAACTTTCAACATTTTCAGAGTTCATTTGTAGTGCTTTTCAATTTCAGGGTCAACTAGCTCAAAAACAAATAACTAAATACACGAACAATACCAAATAAAGTCAGAAATTGTTGAAATTTTGTGATGTGCCTTTGAATGGTGCATTTTGAACACACAAAAAGTATGGAGTTCAAATAAGTTCAAAAAAATGAAATCCCTTTGTAAGAGATGAGTTCTCGTTCGAAACGCTCCTACTTCGAGAGAGATTGTCCGTTTTGTGCACGAAGTGCATCCAGTTTTTGTCGTAGCCCTCTCAACTTTTTAACACATGCTATGTGGGTGAAATGATGATAGCATGCCAACTTTCAACATTTTCAGAGTTCATTTGTAGTGCTTTTCAATTTCAGGGTCAACTAGCTCAAACAAAAGAAGTAAATGCACGAAGAATACCAAATGAAGTCAGAAATTGTTGAAATTTTGTGATGTGCCTTTGAATGGTGCATTTTGAACACACAAAAAGTATGGAGTTCAAATAAGTTAAAAAAATGAAATCCCTTTGTAAGAGATGAGTTCTCGTTCGAAACGCTGCTACTTCGAGAGAGATTGTCCGTTTTGTACACGAAGTGGATCCAGTTTTTGTCGTAGCCCTCTCAACTTTTTAACACATGCTATGTGGGTGAAATGATGATAACATGCCAACTTTCAACATTTTCGGAGTTCATTTGTAGTGCTTTTCAATTTCAGGGTCAACTAGCTCAAAAAAAATAAGTAAATGGACGAAGAATACCAAATGAAGTCAGAAATTGTTGAAATTTTGTGATGTGCCTTAGAATGGTGCATTTTTAACACACAAAAAGTATGGAGTTCAAATAAGTTCAAAAAAATGAAATCCCTTTGTAAGAGATGAGTTCTCGTTCGAAACCCTGCTTCTTCGAGAGAGATTGTCCGTTTTGTACACGAAGTGCATCCAGTTTTTGTCGTAGCCCTCTCAACTTTTTAACACATGCTATGTGGGTGAAATGATTATAGCATGCCAACTTTCAACATTTTCAGAGTTTATTTGTAGTGCTTTTCAATTTCAGGGTCAACTAGCTCAAACAAAAGAAGTAAATGCATGAAGAATAACTAATCAAGTCTGAAATTGTTGAAATTTTGTGATGTGCCTTTGAATGGTGCATTTTGAACACCCAAATAGTATGGAGTTCAAATAAGTTCAAAAAATGACATCCCTTTGTAAGAGATGAGTTCTCGTTCGAAACGCTGCTACTTCGAGAGAGATTGTCCGTTTTGTACACGAATTGCATCCAGTTTTTGTCGTAGCCCTCTCAACTTTTTAACACATGCTATGTGGGTGAAATGATGATAGCATGCCAACTTTCAACATTTTCACAGTTCATTTGTAGTGCTTTTCAATTTCATGGTCAACTAGCTCAAAAACAAATAAGTAAATGCACGAACAATACCAAATAAAGTCAGAAATTGTTGAAATTTTGTGATGTGCCTTAGAATGGTGCATTTTGAACACACAAAAAGTATGGAGTTCAAATAAGTTCAAAAAAATGAAATCCCTTTGTAAGAGATGAGTTCTCGTTCGAAACGCTGCTACTTCGAGAGAGATTGTCCGTTTTTTACACGAAGTGCATCAAGTTTTTGTCGTAGCCCTCTCAACTTTTTAACACATGCCATGTGGGTGAAATGATGATAGCATGCCAACTTTCAACATTTTCAGAGTTCATTTGTAGTGCTTTTCAGTTTCAGGGTCAACTAGCTCAAAAAAAATAAGTAAATGCACGAAGAATACCAAATAAAGTCAGAAATTGTTGAAATTTTGTGATGTGCCTTAGAATGGTGCATTTTGAACACACAAAAAGTATGGAGTTCAAATAAGTTCAAAAAAATGAAATCCCTTTGTAAGAGATGAGTTCTCGTTCGAAACGCTGCTACTTCGAGAGAGATTGTCCGTTTTTTACACGAAGTGCATCAAGTTTTTGTCGTAGCCCTCTCAACTTTTTAACACATGCCATGTGGGTGAAATGATGATAGCATGCCAACTTTCAACATTTTCAGAGTTCATTTGTAGTGCTTTTCAGTTTCAGGGTCAACTAGCTCAAAAAAAATAAGTAAATGCACGAAGAATACCAAATGAAGTTAGAAATTGTTGAAATTTTGTGATGTGCCTTTGAATGGTGCATTTTGAACACACAAAAATTATGGAGTTCAAATAAGTTAAAAAAAATGAAATCCCTTTGTAAGAGATGAGTTCTCGTTCGAAACGCTGCTACTTCGAGAGAGATTGTCCGTTTTGTACACGAAGTGGATCCAGTTTTTGTCGTAGCCCTCTCAACTTTTTAACACATGCTATGTGGGTGAAATGATGATAACATGCCAACTTTCAACATTTTCAGAGTTCATTTGTAGTGCTTTTCAATTTCAGGGTCAACTAGCTCAAAAAAAATAAGTAAATGCACGAAGAATACCAAATGAAGTTAGAAATTGTTGAAATTTTGTGATGTGCCTTTGAATGGTGCATTATGAACACACAAAAAGTATGGAGTTCAAATAAGTTAAAAAAAATGAAATCCCTTTGTAAGAGATGAGGTCTCGTTCGAAACGCTGCTACTTCGAGAGAGATTGTCCGTTTTGTACACGAAGTGGATCCAGTTTTTGTCGTAGCCCTCTCAACTTTTTAACACATGCTATGTGGGTGAAATGATGATAGCATGCCAACTTTCAACATTTTCAGAGTTCATTTGTAGTGCTTTTCAATTTCAGGGTCAACTAGCTCAAAAAAAATAAGTAAATGCATGAAGAATACCAAATGAAGTCAGAAATTGTTGAAATTTTGTGATGTGCCTTAGAATGGTGCATTTTGAACACACAAAAAGTATGGAGTTCAAATAAGTTCAAAAAAATGAAATCCCTTTGTAAGAGATGAGTTCTCGTTCGAAACCCTGCTACTTCGAGAGAGATTGTCCGTTTTTTACACGAAGTGCATCCAGTTTTTGTCGTAGCCCTCTCAACTTTTTAACACATGCTATGTGGGTGAAATGATGATAGCATGCCAACTTTCAACATTTCAAGAGTTCATTTGTAGTGCTTTTCAATTTCAGGGTCAACTAGCTCAAAAAAAATAAGTAAATGCACGAAGAATACCAAATGAAGTTAGAAATTGTTGAAATTTTGTGATGTGCCTTTGAATGGTGCATTTTGAACACACAAAAAGTATGGAGTTCAAATAAGTTCAAAAAAATGAAATCCCTTTGTAAGAGATGAGTTCTCGTTCGAAACGCTGCTACTTCGAGAGAGATTGTCCGTTTTGTACACGAAGTGGATCCAGTTTTTGTCGTAGCCCTCTCAACTTTTTAACACATGCTATGTGGGTGAAATGATGATAGCATGCCAACTTTCAACATTTTCAGAGTTCATTTGTAGTGCTTTTCAATTTCAGGGTCAACTAGCTCAAAAAAAATAAGTAAATGGACGAAGAATACCAAATGAAGTCAGAAATTGTTGAAATTTTGTGATGTGCCTTAGAATGGTGCATTTTGAACACACAAAAAGTATGGAGTTCAAATAAGTTCAAAAAAATGAAATCCCTTTGTAAGAGATGAGTTCTCGTTCGAAACCCTGCTTCTTCGAGAGAGATTGTCCGTTTTTTACACGAAGTGCATCCATTTTTTGTCGTAGCCCTCTCAACTTTTTAACACATGCTATGTGGGTGAAATGATGATATCATGCCAACTTTCAACATTTTCAGAGTTCATTTGTAGTGCTTTTCAATTTCAGGGTCAACTAGCTCAAAAAACAATAAGTAAATGCACGAAGAATACCAAATGAAGTCAGAAATTGTTGAAATTTTGTGATGTGCCTTAGAATGGTGCATTTTGACCACACAAAAAGTATGGAGTTCAAATTAGTTCAAAAAAATTAAATCCCTTTGTAAGAGATGAGTTCTCGTTCGAAACGCTGTTACTTCGAGAGAGATTGTCCGTTTTCTACACGAAGTGCAACAAGTTTTTGTCGTAGCCCTCTCAACTTTTTAACACATGCTATGTGGGCGAAATGATGATAGCATGCCAACTTTCAACATTTTCAGAGTTCATTTGTAGTGCTTTTCAATTTCAGGGTCAACTAGCTCAAAAAAAATAAGTAAATGCATGAAGAATACCAAATGAAGTCAGAAATTGTTGAAATTTTGTGATGTGCCTTAGAATGGTGCTTTTTGAACACACAAAAAGTATGGAGTTCAAATAAGTTCAAAAAAATGAAATCCCTTTGTAAGAGATGAGTTCTCGTTCGAAACCCTCCTACTTCGAGAGAGATTCTCCGTTTTTTACACGAAGTGCATCCAGTTTTTGTCGTAGCCCTCTCAACTTTTTAACACATGCTATGTGGGTGAAATGATGATAGCATGCCAACTTTCAACATTTTCAGAGTTCATTTGTAGTGCTTTTCAATTTCAGGGTCAACTAGCTCAAAAAAAATAAGTAAATGCACGAAGAATACCAAATGAAGTTAGAAATTGTTGAAATTTTGTGATGTGCCTTTGAATGGTGCATTATGAACACACAAAAAGTATGGAGTTCAAATAAGTTAAAAAAAATGAAATCCCTTTGTAAGAGATGAGGTCTCGTTCGAAACGCTGCTCTTCGAGAGAGATTGTCCGTTTTGTACACGAAGTGGATCCAGTTTTTGTCGTAGCCCTCTCAACTTTTTAACACATGCTATGTGGGTGAAATGATGATAACATGCCAACTTTCAACATTTTCAGAGTTCATTTGTAGTGCTTTTCAATTTCAGGGTCAACTAGCTCAAAAAAAATATGTAAATGGACGAAGAATACCAAATGAAGTCAGAAATTGTTGAAATTTTGTGATGTGCCTTAGAATGGTCCATTTTGAACACACAAAAAGTATGGAGTTCAAATAAGTTCAAAAAAATGAAATCCCTTTGTAAGAGATGAGTTCTCGTTCGAAACCCTGCTACTTCGAGAGAGATTGTCCGTTTTTTACACGAAGTGCATCCAGTTTTTGTCGTAGCCCTCTCAACTTTTTAACACATGCTATGTGGGTGAAATGATGATAGCATGCCAACTTTCAACATTTTCAGAGTTCATTTGTAGTGCTTTTCAATTTCAGGGTCAACTAGCTCAAAAAACAATAAGTAAATGCACGAAGAATACCAAATGAAGTCAGAAATTGTTGAAATTTTGTGATGTGCCTTAGAATGGTGCATTTTCACGACACAAAAAGTATGGAGTTCAAATTAGTTCAAAAAAATGAAATCCCTTTGTAAGAGATGAGTTCTCGTTCGAAACGCTCCTACTTCGAGAGAGATTATCCGTTTTGTACACGAAGTGCATCCAGTTTTTATCGTAGACCTCTCAACTTTTTAACACATGCTATGTGGGTGAAATGATGATAGCATGCCAACTTTCAACATTTTCAGAGTTCATTTGTAGTGCTTTTCAATTTCAGGGTCAACTAGCTCAAAAACAAATAACTAAATACACGAACAATACCAAATAAAGTCAGAAATTGTTGAAATTTTGTGATGTGCCTTTGAATGGTGCATTTTGAACACACAAAAAGTATGGAGTTCAAATAAGTTCAAAAAAATGAAATCCCTTTGTAAGAGATGAGTTCTCGTTCGAAACGCTCCTACTTCGAGAGAGATTGTCCGTTTTGTGCACGAAGTGCATCCAGTTTTTGTCGTAGCCCTCTCAACTTTTTAACACATGCTATGTGGGTGAAATGATGATAGCATGCCAACTTTCAACATTTTCAGAGTTCATTTGTAGTGCTTTTCAATTTCAGGGTCAACTAGCTCAAAAAACAATAAGTAAATGCACGAAGAATACCAAATGAAGTCAGAAATTGTTGAAATTTTGTGATGTGCCTTAGAATGGTGCATTTTGACCACACAAAAAGTATGGAGTTCAAATTAGTTCAAAAAAATTAAATCCCTTTGTAAGAGATGAGTTCTCGTTCGAAACGCTGTTACTTCGAGAGAGATTGTCCGTTTTCTACACGAAGTGCAACAAGTTTTTGTCGTAGCCCTCTCAACTTTTTAACACATGCTATGTGGGCGAAATGATGATAGCATGCCAACTTTCAACATTTTCAGAGTTCATTTGTAGTGCTTTTCAATTTCAGGGTCAACTAGCTCAAAAAAAATAAGTAAATGCATGAAGAATACCAAATGAAGTCAGAAATTGTTGAAATTTTGTGATGTGCCTTAGAATGGTGCTTTTTGAACACACAAAAAGTATGGAGTTCAAATAAGTTCAAAAAAATGAAATCCCTTTGTAAGAGATGAGTTCTCGTTCGAAACCCTCCTACTTCGAGAGAGATTCTCCGTTTTTTACACGAAGTGCATCCAGTTTTTGTCGTAGCCCTCTCAACTTTTTAACACATGCTATGTGGGTGAAATGATGATAGCATGCCAACTTTCAACATTTTCAGAGTTCATTTGTAGTGCTTTTCAATTTCAGGGTCAACTAGCTCAAAAAAAATAAGTAAATGCACGAAGAATACCAAATGAAGTTAGAAATTGTTGAAATTTTGTGATGTGCCTTTGAATGGTGCATTATGAACACACAAAAAGTATGGAGTTCAAATAAGTTAAAAAAAATGAAATCCCTTTGTAAGAGATGAGGTCTCGTTCGAAACGCTGCTCTTCGAGAGAGATTGTCCGTTTTGTACACGAAGTGGATCCAGTTTTTGTCGTAGCCCTCTCAACTTTTTAACACATGCTATGTGGGTGAAATGATGATAACATGCCAACTTTCAACATTTTCAGAGTTCATTTGTAGTGCTTTTCAATTTCAGGGTCAACTAGCTCAAAAAAAATATGTAAATGGACGAAGAATACCAAATGAAGTCAGAAATTGTTGAAATTTTGTGATGTGCCTTAGAATGGTCCATTTTGAACACACAAAAAGTATGGAGTTCAAATAAGTTCAAAAAAATGAAATCCCTTTGTAAGAGATGAGTTCTCGTTCGAAACCCTCCTACTTCGAGAGAGATTGTCCGTTTTTTACACGAAGTGCATCCAGTTTTTGTCGTAGCCCTCTCAACTTTTTAACACATGCTATGTGGGTGAAATGATGATAGCATGCCAACTTTCAACATTTTCAGAGTTCATTTGTAGTGCTTTTCAATTTCAGGGTCAACTAGCTCAAAAAACAATAAGTAAATGCACGAAGAATACCAAATGAAGTCAGAAATTGTTGAAATTTTGTGATGTGCCTTAGAATGGTGCATTTTCACGACACAAAAAGTATGGAGTTCAAATTAGTTCAAAAAAATGAAATCCCTTTGTAAGAGATGAGTTCTCGTTCGAAACGCTCCTACTTCGAGAGAGATTATCCGTTTTGTACACGAAGTGCATCCAGTTTTTATCGTAGACCTCTCAACTTTTTAACACATGCTATGTGGGTGAAATGATGATAGCATGCCAACTTTCAACATTTTCAGAGTTCATTTGTAGTGCTTTTCAATTTCAGGGTCAACTAGCTCAAAAACAAATAACTAAATACACGAACAATACCAAATAAAGTCAGAAATTGTTGAAATTTTGTGATGTGCCTTTGAATGGTGCATTTTGAACACACAAAAAGTATGGAGTTCAAATAAGTTCAAAAAAATGAAATCCCTTTGTAAGAGATGAGTTCTCGTTCGAAACGCTCCTACTTCGAGAGAGATTGTCCGTTTTGTGCACGAAGTGCATCCAGTTTTTGTCGTAGCCCTCTCAACTTTTTAACACATGCTATGTGGGTGAAATGATGATAGCATGCCAACTTTCAACATTTTCAGAGTTCATTTGTAGTGCTTTGCAATTTCAGGGTCAACTAGCTCAAACAAAAGAAGTAAATGCACGAAGAATACCAAATGAAGTTAGAAATTGTTGAAATTTTGTGATGTGCCTTTGAATGGTGCATTTTGAACACACAAAAAGTATGGAGTTCAAATAAGTTAAAAAAAATGAAATCCCTTTGTAAGAGATGAGTTCTCGTTCGAAACGCTGCTACTTCGAGAGAGATTGTCCGTTTTGTACACGAAGTGGATCCAGTTTTTGTCGTAGCCCTCTCAACTTTTTAACACATGCTATGTGGGTGAAATGATGATAACATGCCAACTTTCAACATTTTCGGAGTTCATTTGTAGTGCTTTTCAATTTCAGGGTCAACTAGCTCAAAAAAAATAAGTAAATGGACGAAGAATACCAAATGAAGTCAGAAATTGTTGAAATTTTGTGATGTGCCTTAGAATGGTGCATTTTTAACACACAAAAAGTATGGAGTTCAAATAAGTTCAAAAAAATGAAATCCCTTTGTAAGAGATGAGTTCTCGTTCGAAACCCTGCTTCTTCGAGAGAGATTGTCCGTTTTGTACACGAAGTGCATCCAGTTTTTGTCGTAGCCCTCTCAACTTTTTAACACATTCTATGTGGGTGAAATGATTATAGCATGCCAACTTTCAACATTTTCAGAGTTTATTTGTAGTGCTTTTCAATTTCAGGGTCAACTAGCTCAAACAAAAGAAGTAAATGCATGAAGAATAACTAATCAAGTCTGAAATTGTTGAAATTTTGTGATGTGCCTTTGAATGGTGCATTTTGAACACCCAAATAGTATGGAGTTCAAATAAGTTCAAAAAATGACATCCCTTTGTAAGAGATGAGTTCTCGTTCGAAACGCTGCTACTTCGAGAGAGATTGTCCGTTTTGTACACGAATTGCATCCAGTTTTTGTCGTAGCCCTCTCAACTTTTTAACACATGCTATGTGGGTGAAATGATGATAGCATGCCAACTTTCAACATTTTCACAGTTCATTTGTAGTGCTTTTCAATTTCATGGTCAACTAGCTCAAAAACAAATAAGTAAATGCACGAACAATACCAAATAAAGTCAGAAATTGTTGAAATTTTGTGATGTGCCTTAGAATGGTGCATTTTGAACACACAAAAAGTATGGAGTTCAAATAAGTTCAAAAAAATGAAATCCCTTTGTAAGAGATGAGTTCTCGTTCGAAACGCTGCTACTTCGAGAGAGATTGTCCGTTTTTTACACGAAGTGCATCAAGTTTTTGTCGTAGCCCTCTCAACTTTTTAACACATGCCATGTGGGTGAAATGATGATAGCATGCCAACTTTCAACATTTTCAGAGTTCATTTGTAGTGCTTTTCAATTTCAGGGTCAACTAGCTCAAAAAAAATAAGTAAATGCACGAAGAATACCAAATGAAGTTAGAAATTGTTGAAATTTTGTGATGTGCCTTTGAATGGTGCATTTTGAACACACAAAAAGTATGGAGTTCAAATAAGTTAAAAAAAATGAAATCCCTTTGTAAGAGATGAGTTCTCGTTCGAAACGCTGCTACTTCGAGAGAGATTGTCCGTTTTGTACACGAAGTGGATCCAGTTTTTGTCGTAGCCCTCTCAACTTTTTAACACATGCTATGTGGGTGAAATGATGATAACATGCCAACTTTCAACATTTTCAGAGTTCATTTGTAGTGCTTTTCAATTTCAGGGTCAACTAGCTCAAAAAAAATAAGTAAATGGACGAAGAATACCAAATGAAGTCAGAAATTGTTGAAATTTTGTGATGTGCCTTAGAATGGTCCATTTTGAACACACAAAAAGTATGGAGTTCAAATAAGTTCAAAAAAATGAAATCCCTTTGTAAGAGATGAGTTCTCGTTCGAAACCCTGCTTCTTCGAGAGAGATTGTCCGTTTTTTACACGAAGTGCATCCAGTTTTTGTCGTAGCCCTCTCAACTTTTTAACACATGCTATGTGGGTGAAATGATGATATCATGCCAACTTTCAACATTTTCAGAGTTCATTTGTAGTGCTTTTCAATTTCAGGGTCAACTAGCTCAAAAAACAATAAGTAAATGCACGAAGAATACCAAATGAAGTCAGAAATTGTTGAAATTTTGTGATGTGCCTTAGAATGGTGCATTTTGACCACACAAAAAGTATGGAGTTCAAATTAGTTCAAAAAAATTAAATCCCTTTGTAAGAGATGAGTTCTCGTTCGAAACGCTGCTACTTCGAGAGAGATTGTCCGTTTTGTACACGAAGTGCATCAAGTTTTTGTCGTAGCCCTCTCAACTTTTTAACACATGCTATGTGGGCGAAATGATGATAGCATGCCAACTTTCAACATTTTCAGAGTTCATTTGTAGTGCTTTTCAATTTCAGGGTCAACTAGCTCAAAAAAAATAAGTAAATGCATGAAGAATACCAAATGAAGTCAGAAATTGTTGAAATTTTGTGATGTGCCTTAGAATGGTGCATTTTGAACACACAAAAAGTATGGAGTTCAAATAAGTTCAAAAAAATGAAATCCCTTTGTAAGAGATGAGTTCTCGTTCGAAACCCTGCTACTTCGAGAGAGATTGTCCGTTTTTTACACGAAGTGCATCCAGTTTTTGTCGTAGCCCTCTCAACTTTTTAACACATGCTATGTGGGTGAAATGATGATAGCATGCCAACTTTCAACATTTCAAGAGTTCATTTGTAGTGCTTTTCAATTTCAGGGTCAACTAGCTCAAAAAAAATAAGTAAATGCACGAAGAATACCAAATGAAGTTAGAAATTGTTGAAATTTTGTGATGTGCCTTTGAATGGTGCATTTTGAACACACAAAAAGTATGGAGTTCAAATAAGTTCAAAAAAATGAAATCCCTTTGTAAGAGATGAGTTCTCGTTCGAAACGCTGCTACTTCGAGAGAGATTGTCCGTTTTGTACACGAAGTGGATCCAGTTTTTGTCGTAGCCCTCTCAACTTTTTAACACATGCTATGTGGGTGAAATGATGATAACATGCCAACTTTCAACATTTTCAGAGTTCATTTGTAGTGCTTTTCAATTTCAGGGTCAACTAGCTCAAAAAAAAATAAGTAAATGGACGAAGAATACCAAATGAAGTCAGAAATTGTTGAAATTTTGTGATGTGCCTTAGAATGGTCCATTTTGAACACACAAAAAGTATGGAGTTCAAATAAGTTCAAAAAAATGAAATCCCTTTGTAAGAGATGAGTTCTCGTTCGAAACCCTGCTTCTTCGAGAGAGATTGTCCGTTTTTTACACGAAGTGCATCCATTTTTTGTCGTAGCCCTCTCAACTTTTTAACACATGCTATGTGGGTGAAATGATGATATCATGCCAACTTTCAACATTTTCAGAGTTCATTTGTAGTGCTTTTCAATTTCAGGGTCAACTAGCTCAAAAAACAATAAGTAAATGCACGAAGAATACCAAATGAAGTCAGAAATTGTTGAAATTTTGTGATGTGCCTTAGAATGGTGCATTTTGACCACACAAAAAGTATGGAGTTCAAATTAGTTCAAAAAAATTAAATCCCTTTGTAAGAGATGAGTTCTCGTTCGAAACGCTGTTACTTCGAGAGAGATTGTCCGTTTTGTACACGAAGTGCAACAAGTTTTTGTCGTAGCCCTCTCAACTTTTTAACACATGCTATGTGGGCGAAATGATGATAGCATGCCAACTTTCAACATTTTCAGAGTTCATTTGTAGTGCTTTTCAATTTCAGGGTCAACTAGCTCAAAAAAAATAAGTAAATGCATGAAGAATACCAAATGAAGTCAGAAATTGTTGAAATTTTGTGATGTGCCTTAGAATGGTGCATTTTGAACACACAAAAAGTATGGAGTTCAAATAAGTTCAAAAAAATGAAATCCCTTTGTAAGAGATGAGTTCTCGTTCGAAACCCTCCTACTTCGAGAGAGATTCTCCGTTTTTTACACGAAGTGCATCCAGTTTTTGTCGTAGCCCTCTCAACTTTTTAACACATGCTATGTGGGTGAAATGATGATAGCATGCCAACTTTCAACATTTTCAGAGTTCATTTGTAGTGCTTTTCAATTTCAGGGTCAACTAGCTCAAAAAAAATAAGTAAATGCACGAAGAATACCAAATGAAGTTAGAAATTGTTGAAATTTTGTGATGTGCCTTTGAATGGTGCATTATGAACACACAAAAAGTATGGAGTTCAAATAAGTTAAAAAAAATGAAATCCCTTTGTAAGAGATGAGGTCTCGTTCGAAACGCTGCTCTTCGAGAGAGATTGTCCGTTTTGTACACGAAGTGGATCCAGTTTTTGTCGTAGCCCTCTCAACTTTTTAACACATGCTATGTGGGTGAAATGATGATAACATGCCAACTTTCAACATTTTCAGAGTTCATTTGTAGTGCTTTTCAATTTCAGGGTCAACTAGCTCAAAAAAAATATGTAAATGGACGAAGAATACCAAATGAAGTCAGAAATTGTTGAAATTTTGTGATGTGCCTTAGAATGGTCCATTTTGAACACACAAAAAGTATGGAGTTCAAATAAGTTCAAAAAAATGAAATCCCTTTGTAAGAGATGAGTTCTCGTTCGAAACCCTGCTACTTCGAGAGAGATTGTCCGTTTTTTACACGAAGTGCATCCAGTTTTTGTCGTAGCCCTCTCAACTTTTTAACACATGCTATGTGGGTGAAATGATGATAGCATGCCAACTTTCAACATTTTCAGAGTTCATTTGTAGTGCTTTTCAATTTCAGGGTCAACTAGCTCAAAAAACAATAAGTAAATGCACGAAGAATACCAAATGAAGTCAGAAATTGTTGAAATTTTGTGATGTGCCTTAGAATGGTGCATTTTCACGACACAAAAAGTATGGAGTTCAAATTAGTTCAAAAAAATGAAATCCCTTTGTAAGAGATGAGTTCTCGTTCGAAACGCTCCTACTTCGAGAGAGATTATCCGTTTTGTGCACGAAGTGCATCCAGTTTTTGTCGTAGCCCTCTCAACTTTTTAACACATGCTATGTGCGTGAAATGATGATAGCATGCCAACTTTCAACATTTTCAGAGTTTATTTGTAGTGCTTTTCAATTTCAGGGTCAACTAGCTCAAACAAAAGAAGTAAATGCATGAAGAATAACTAATCAAGTCTGAAATTGTTGAAATTTTGTGATGTGCCTTTGAATGGTGCATTTTGAACACCCAAATAGTATGGAGTTCAAATAAGTTCAAAAAATGACATCCCTTTGTAAGAGATGAGTTCTCGTTCGAAACGCTACTACTTCGAGAGAGATTGTCCGTTTTGTACACGAAGTGCATCCAGTTTTTGTCATAGCCCTCTCAACTTTTTAACACATGCTATGTGGGTGAAATGATGATAGCATGCCAACTTTCAACATTTTCACAGTTCATTTGTAGTGCTTTTCAATTTCATGGTCAACTAGCTCAAAAACAAATAACTAAATACACGAACAATACCAAATAAAGTCAGAAATTGTTGAAATTTTGTGATGTGCCTTAGAATGGTGCATTTTTAACACACAAAAAGTATGGAGTTCAAATAAGTTCAAAAAAATGAAATACCTTTGTAAGAGATGAGTTCTCGTTCGAAACGCTGCTACTTCGAGAGAGATTGTCCGTTTTTTACACGAAGTGCATCAAGTTTTTGTCGTAGCCCTCTCAACTTTTTAACACATGCCATGTGGGTGAAATGATGATAGCATGCCAACTTTCAACATTTTCAGAGTTCATTTGTAGTGCTTTTCAATTTCAGGGTCAACTAGCTCAAAAAAAATAAGTAAATGCACGAAGAATACCAAATGAAGTTAGAAATTGTTGAAATTTTGTGATGTGCCTTTGAATGGTGCATTTTGAACACACAAAAAGTATGGAGTTCAAATAAGTTAAAAAAAATGAAATCCCTTTGTAAGAGATGAGTTCTCGTTCGAAACGCTGCTACTTCGAGAGAGATTGTCCGTTTTGTACACGAAGTGGATCCAGTTTTTGTCGTAGCCCTCTCAACTTTTTAACACATGCTATGTGGGTGAAATGATGATAACATGCCAACTTTCAACATTTTCAGAGTTCATTTGTAGTGCTTTTCAATTTCAGGGTCAACTAGCTCATAAAAATAAGTAAATGGACGAAGAATACCAAATGAAGTCAGAAATTGTTGAAATTTTGTGATGTGCCTTAGAATGGTCCATTTTGAACACACAAAAAGTATGGAGTTCAAATAAGTTCAAAAAAATGAAATCCCTTTGTAAGAGATGAGTTCTCGTTCGAAACCCTGCTTCTTCGAGAGAGATTGTCCGTTTTTTACACGAAGTGCATCCAGTTTTTGTCGTAGCCCTCTCAACTTTTTAACACATGCTATGTGGGTGAAATGATGATATCATGCCAACTTTCAACATTTTCAGAGTTCATTTGTAGTGCTTTTCAATTTCAGGGTCAACTAGCTCAAAAAACAATAAGTAAATGGACGAAGAATACCAAATGAAGTCAGAAATTGTTGAAATTTTGTGATGTGCCTTAGAATGGTGCATTTTGACCACACAAAAAGTATGGAGTTCAAATTAGTTCAAAAAAATTAAATCCCTTTGTAAGAGATGAGTTCTCGTTCGAAACGCTGCTACTTCGAGAGAGATTGTCCGTTTTGTACACGAAGTGCATCAAGTTTTTGTTGTAGCCCTCTCAACTTTTTAACACATGCTATGTGGGCGAAATGATGATAGCATGCCAACTTTCAATATTTTCAGAGTTCATTTGTAGTGCTTTTCAATTTCAGGGTCAACTAGCTCAAAAAAAATAAGTAAATGCATGAAGAATACCAAATGAAGTCAGAAATTGTTGAAATTTTGTGATGTGCCTTAGAATGGTGCATTTTGAACACACAAAAAGTATGGAGTTCAAATAAGTTCAAAAAAATGAAATCCCTTTGTAAGAGATGAGTTCTTGTTCGAAACCCTGCTACTTCGAGAGAGATTCTCCGTTTTTTACACGAAGTGCATCCAGTTTTTGTCGTAGCCCTCTCAACTTTTTAACACATGCTATGTGGGTGAAATGATGATAGCATGCCAACTTTCAACATTTTCAGAGTTCATTTGTAGTGCTTTTCAATTTCAGGGTCAACTAGCTCAAAAAACAATAAGTAAATGTACGAAGAATACCAAATGAAGTCAGAAATTGTTGAAATTTTGTGATGTGCCTTAGAATGGTGCATTATGAACACACAAAAAGTATGGAGTTCAAATTAGTTCAAAAAAATGAAATCCCTTCGCAAGAGATGAGTTCTCGTTCGAAACGCTCCTACTTCGAGAGAGATTGTCCGTTTTGTACACGAAGTCAAAATAATTACTTTTGAAAATAGAACATAGTTTTGCGTTATTTATTCAATTTCAAACACTTTTCATTATCATAGTTTTGTCAAATTCTCAAATATGCAAAAAGAATTTTTAATAAACATAGTTTCTAATTGAAAATAACATAATAGATAATAGTTTGGATAGTCAAAATTATTAATTATGAAAATTGAAAATAGTTTTGCATTATTTATTCAATGTCAAACACTTTTCATTATCATAGTTTTGTCAAATTCTCAAATATGCAAAAAGAATTTTTAATAAACATAGTTTTTAATTGAAAATAACAAAATAGATAATAGTTTGGATAGTCAAAATTATTAATTATGAAAATAGAAAATAGTTTTGCATTATTTATTCAATTTCAAACACTTTTCATTATCATAGTTTTGTCAAATTCTCAAATATGCAAAAAGAATTTTTAATAAACATAGTTTTTAATTGAAAATAAAAAATAGATAATAGTTTCGATAGTCAAAATTATTAATAATGAAAATAGAAAATAGATTTGCATTATTTATTCAATTTCAAACACTTTTCATTATCATAGTTTTGTCAAATTCTCAAATGTGCAAAAAGAATTTTTAATAAACATAGTTTTTAATTGAAAATAACAAAATAGATAATAGTTTGGATAGTCAAAATTATTAATTATGAAAATAAAAAATAGTTTTGCATTATTTATTCAATTTCAAACACTTTTCATTATCATAGTTTTGTCAAATTCTCAAATATGCAAAAAGAATTTTTAATAAACATAGTTTTTAATTGAAAATAACAAAATAGATAATAGTTTGGATAGTCAAAATTATTAATTATAAAAATAGAAAAAAAATTGAAACTATATTCGAAATCATAGAGAAAATTTAATCTAAATTCTCATTTGAATTTAGATTGAATTTTCCCTACAATTTCTAATATAGTTTCAATTTTCAGTGAGTTTAGGCCCGTAAGCCTGCTTTAGAGAGGAGCTCGATGGAGAAGCTGCGACGGGGCTTATAAACAAGTGTTAGTCCCCCTCGCTGGGCGAGGTGGGACTCAACTTATCGTGCAGCCGAGGAGGGCTTTAGTCCCGGGTGGAGCCACGCCCCGGGACTACAGACCACCTTTAGTCCCGGTTGGAGCCACGCCCCGGGACTAAAGACCCCTTTTCGGCAGGCGAGGGGGCGGGAAACGAGGAACTTTAGTCCCGGGCCGTGGCTCCACCCGGGACTAAAGGGGGTCTTTAGTCCCGGGTCAAGCCACGTACCGGGACTAAAGATCCACCTATATAAGCGGGACTTCGAAAAATTCCAACCCAAATCGTCCATTTCTCTTCTTCTTCCTCTCGTTCTCCTGCCCGACGCGGCACAACGACGAACTCGACGACGCCGTCAGGCTGCCCGACGTCCTGCTCGCCGCCGCCTACCGTCCTCCTCGCCGTCGCCGTCGTCCTCCTCGCCGCCGCCGTCCTCCTCGCCACGCGTCGCCGTCCTCCTCGTCGCACGCCGCGCCGTCCTCCTCGCGCGCGCCGTCGACACCTCCAGCCTGTAAGCCCCCCGCCCCCTCCTCCCCAACACTCCGGCCAGTAGAAGAAAAGAAGAAAAAGGAGAAGAAAAGAAGAAAAAGGAGAATAAAAGGAGAAGAAAATAAGAGGAGGAGAGGAGAAGAAGAGGAAAAATAGAAGAAGAAAAGAAGAAAAAGGAGAAGAAAAGAAGAAAAAGGAGAAGAAAGGAAGAAAAAGGAGAAGAAAAGAAGAAAAAGGAGAAGAAAGGAAGAAAAAGGAGAAGAAAAGAAGAAAAAGGAGAAGAAAAGAAGAAAAAGAAAAAGATTTTGTTGTCATTTAATTCCTATTGTTATTAGGTTTGTGCTAGATTATTAGGGTTAGTAATATTTAGAATTAGGTTAGGGTTACAAGAAGAAGAAATATGAACAAAAATAAGAAAATAAGATTAGGAAAAATGAAAATAAGAAGAGGAGGAGAAGAAAAGAAGAAAAAGGAGAATAAGAAAAGGAGGAGAGGAGAAGAAGAGGAAAAATAGAAGAAGAGGAGAAGTAGAAGAAGAGAAAAAATTAGAAGAGGAGGAGAGGAGAAGTAGAAGAAGAGAAGAGGAGAAGTACTACAAGAAGAGGAGAAGTAGAAGTAGAAGAAGAAGTAGAAGAAGAGGATACATATTGTATAGTGTCATTTAATTTTTCTATTGTATAGTGTATATGCTTAATTTTGCTATTGTATAGTGTATATGCTTAAGTGTTAATAGTGTTTCTTAGATTATTGCTTAATTTTGCTATTGTATATGCTTAAGTGTTAATAGTTTAATTTTGCTATTGTATATGCTTAAGTGTTAATAGTTTATTTTTAGCAAGAAAAATAATATTTTAGGATGCCTATCCCGCATCCTCGTCGTCGACTCGGCGGAGGACACCTGCTTGATCAGAGGGGCCCTGTCCGGGACTGGGCTCCGCCCGGCTGGTATTGGGAGGTGCTACCTTCCAGGGGGCGTAGGTTGGTGAGGAGCCAGCCCGTCGTTGACCCGATCCTTGTTTGGTGGCGGTCGCGTGGGCCAGTGAGGGTGCCGAGGCTTCCGGACACCGCGAAGGTGGTACGTCACCGTGTCAGCGAGGAGGATGAGCACGTCCGTCGCTACATGGTTGCGTTGGAGGGCAGGTTCGAGCATACCTGGCAGGTTCTTCGGGGATCTCACTGGAGCTATGATCATGTGATGGTTCCTTCTCTTTGGGTGTCCACCGCCCGCGCCGATACCCGTCGGGCGCTACGGTTCTAGATGTATCAGTGATGCTATATGTATGATAGTATTCGAGGAGTATTAGTGATAATATTCGACGATGTACGGACAAAAGAGATGATGTATTAGCTTATAATTGAATGCATGCTAATTTGAATACTACTTTATTTTACGATTTGGTTTTGCTTATTGAATGCTCAAATTGGAAAAGTACTCCTACTTTGAATACTATGCAGAAATCTAGGACTCTCGGGTGGAGCCACGACCCGGGACTAAAGTTGTTTTGGAACGGAGTTCCTGATAGAATAATTCTTTTTTGGTACAAAGGTTAAGATAATCCTTTTTTGCAGAACTCTGGATCCACATATCAGGAACCTCAAAGAGGAAGAACTTCTCGAAGATATAATCAAAGACGGCCCCGACGTTGAACCAGTTGAATCTCCGTCGTCATATCTAAACCAGGACGTTGGAATGGAGGTCGAGCGACACGAAGATGAAGCCGATGGGGCAGGAGATAGGTCCAATGACGGAGAAGACGATAGCTCCACTGATGGAGAAGCTGGTGAAGAAATAATAAAATCCGGCGAGGTATACATATGAAGTTCGACAATCACTTGTAATATGTGAAAAATATTGGAGATAGCTCTATATTGTATACATATACATTCATTTGACGAATGTTTCTCCCTCTTAGGCCTCCACATCGAGCAAAACTACGAAACGAGGCCCGACTAGAAAGTTGGATGCACGGACGCATTACACCTTTGAGGTGATATTTCCTACGGGCGAACCCAAGCTTCCTAAGAATGCTGCTGACACATTCAAGAAGCAATGCGGAGTTCTCGTTAGGGAACACGTCCCGATCAGCGTTCGGGAGTGGAACAAGCGCAAAGGGGCAGCCGATAGTGACTATGTCGCTGAAAGGTACAAAGATAATCTTTGGAATGATCTCATGTCACATTTCAACCTGCCAGAATGTGAGAATGAAGACGCCGCAGACAAACTGAGGGCCAAAGTCAAGCAGTGGACTCTGAAGACGATGGCCGAACTGTTCCGTAGCTGGAAGAAGAATCTATGGAAAAACTATCTGAAGACAAAGAAAGTGCCAGTATTCGAGCGGTATCTAGCCAAGCAGGCGAATCACTGGAAGACATTTCAAGAGTACAAGGAGTCAGAAGATGCCCAGGCATTATCAGAAAAGAACAAGATATATGCCGACAAGAAGAAATATTACCACAAGCTGGGGCCAGGGGGCTATGAGACTGCCATCCCAAAGTGTGATAAGAAAGAGCAAGATCTGATAGATAAAGGCATCATACCTGAACCACTCCGTGATGAGTGGGAATTGAGAGCAAGAAATTGGTTCCTTGCGCATGGTGGGTCGTACGACGAAAAAACAGGGGACCTCATCTGCAATGACGGTCTTAGGATACCCAGGGAGAAATGGAAAAGGATAGTGAAAGAAATTAAGGAGGGAAAAAGAAAGTTCACTGCAGATAGAGATAAAGATTTTCTCACACTGGTCCTCGGCAATGACGAACATGGAGGAAGAACGCGAGGCTTCGGTCCTTCTTACCCATGGTGGCTTGGGTTTGCCAGAGACCAAGACACTTACAGAAGTCGAGAGAGAGCAAAGAAGCGGCAGCGGGATGAGGAGAATGACAAGTTCCACCAGTTGCTTGCCAGGATTAACGAGCAAGAGAAGCAGATTGATGAGCTTAGAGGAGTACCGCGCCAGGAAGATCCTGCACTTGATATTACCGGCGCCCCATCTAAGCGGAAAAGCAGCGTGGCTGAATCTGAGGCCCCGCCCGACGATGCACGAAGAATGATAGAGGGCGGTCCCGGCTACCCCGTGGATGGAATCAAGGAGTCAACATCATGTGAACTCCATCAGAAATTCAAGAACATATCCATGAAGGTGGCCGTCGGACAAGCTTTACCTTCTGGCCCTGATGCACGCTGGCATGGCCGTGAGATTCGAGCTGGCTTTGCTAAAGTCGGGGTGGATGAAATCATGACTGGGTTTAATGATATGGAGCTCGACATAGCTGGACCCGAAGATGAGAGGACACTCGGAGAAGTACTGGGTGGAGTCATCCTATGGGATAAGAACTACATCAAGCTTCCAGGCTCGGCCCCAAGGACAACACCGCCTCCGAGTCGTCGCAGGTCACCTACACCTCCATTACCTCCAAGCCCTCCACATGACGTCGGCCAGCACAACACGAGTCCATCTCGATCACCGCCGCCGGACTTGGGTCATCCGTCTCCGCCACCGCCCGCACAGGATACTAAGCGGAAGCGTGCCAGCAAGAACGCTCCATCGATGATTTCTAAGCGACGGATCTCCCCAAAGCGCAAACTGTCGCCCCTCCCAAAGGTACCTCATGCTAATCTTCCTATCAGACCTTATGATCGTACCTCCGAGGAAAACGCCAGGATAGCAAAGGAACAGCATGATGCGCAGATGAAAAAGAAGGAACCCGAGCCCCGCCCAGAATACACCAAGAAGCAAACAGCATGGGCAAAAGACTTCATAACCCTTCCATCATAGTATGACTTACACTATAAGCCTGATGACTATACACGCACATTGCAGAAGGAAGTAAAAAAGAGCAGCTCACGTGCAAGTACAAGTGGGAGCAAATCAAGTTCAACTACAAGCAAGAAAAAATCAGACGTTCCTCAGCTTGGACAACAGGCCAAACAGTCGATCCCACCCCTCAAGGTGTTAAGCGAGAATGTTCCCCCTCCGGTGCAGGGGCAAGCTTTTGAAAGAGCAAAGGAGTTGGCGGCTGAATGTGGTATCTCGGTTGAAGATTTGCTGGCTTCCCAAGACGACAGGATGCCCAAGGCTGTGGTAGCCCCTAAGCCACAGTTTGTCATGGGAGAGCCTTTGATCAGCAAAGATGATCTCCCAACAAATATGCGTTACTTGCATAAATGGTATTTAAGTGAATCAAAGAATGGGAGAACGATGATCGTGCTGAGTGTCCCACGGGAGTACTACGGCCGCTCCGATGAAATCCATATCGACTTTGATGAACTCTTCCAGATGTACAATGGCGACGCCCTCGACAAATCGCTTATGAGTTGCTATTGCCTGTAAGTTTTTCAATTCGTTGTCTACATATAACTTGTTTAGTTATTTCAATTCATTGTCTATATATAACTTGTACTCTATTATGCAGAATGAAGATTCTGGATTGTAAAAGTAAGAGCATCCTAAATATTGGGTTTATTGACCCAGATAAAATACATATAGCGACGCTAACTGACAAACCCAAGGAGACAGAGGAAAACCTTCTAAGGTTTCTAATAGATCAAAATTTCTGTGATCACATACTGTTTCCATACAACTTCAGGTGAGGGTCTTTACTCTGTTGTGTCTATTCACTTATAAGTGTAATTGATAAGTTACTGACACACACACACACACACACACACACACATATATATATATATGTGTGTGTGTGTGTGTGTGTGTGTGTGTGTGTGTGCAGCTTCCATTGGATTTTGTTGGACATTCAAATTGATAAGGGAAGAGTTGATGCCTTCGACCCATTATCGAGACCCTTGGAACAGTTCCAAAGCCTGCAGAACATGCTCCAAGGGTAATTTTAATCATTCTTGCGCTCTATCGGTCTCTTTCGATGATTTTCTGATATATCAATTAATGAAAAACTTAGCAAATCATTATCCTTGTCGGGCATGGTTTGGAAGCGGTTCAAGTGCGTGACTCCCTATAACTTTCCTGAGAAGCTGACCTTTAGAGCGGCTCAGGTAAGTAGTAGTACGATATACTTCTATTAATTTTCAATACATTTATGATGCTAGATTATTATTTTGATTATATATATTCTATTCTCGTAAAGTGTGACCAGCAGCCACGGGGAACGCATCTATGCGGATACTATGTTTGCGAGACCATTCACACGTTTACCTCTGAGCTCAAGGATCACAGATTCGACGTAAGCAATGAACATTCACACCTCTATTTTTACCCTTCATTCTTTGTTATCATGATTGATATTCATATTCATATCCTCTTCTTATATAGCACACGGCCATGAGGACGAAGGTCCTACGAGAGCAACGCGCGATTGCTGTTGCAGAGGAGCTTGCGGGATTTCTAAGGACGGAAGTTATATAGCTCAAAGGACGATTTAGTGTAGCTAAGGGCCATTAGTGATGTTCGTCCATGTAATCGAATAGACGGGCTCTAGTCCCGATAATTCAGATCTCCATATAATTGTATATATATGCTCGCTTGTAAGATAAGTTAATCTTATATATAAATATATGCATAATTATTTCTATTTAAATTATATAAAAACTAATTCCCGAACACCAAACGAGGCATAACGTTAATCTCCCAAACACCTAAACCCTAAAACCCAAAAATAATTTCATTCAAAAAAAAACCCAAAAACCAGCAAAATCTGAAAATCTTTAGTCCCGGTCCGTGTAACGAACCGGGACTAAAGGGCCTGCCCCTGGGGCGCTACGAGGCGCCCACGTGGAGCACCTTTAGTCCCGGCTTGTAAGAGGGCCGGGACGAAAGCTTAGGACTTTAGTCCCGCCCCTTTAGTCCCGGTTGGTGAACCGGGACTAAAGCCCCTTACGGGACGGGGCTAAAGGCCCCGTCCCCACTAGTGGTACCTCAGACTAGGTGAAGCCGAAAGCTAGCTATCTAAAGAATATAATCGGTCGGTAACGACGCAAGTGAACATTTAGGGTCAATAAGTCCATAGAGTTTGGGAACTTTCCCAAAACTAAATCTTCACTATTTTCCTCTCACATTGATCGGAGGTAAGGTTTCATGCTCATGGTTAACATGACAGCCTGGGAAAATAAACTTATAATAGAACTATTTTTCTTAGAATATGTTTCTTATGTTTAATAGCAATATAACATATATTTCGCGTACCTTTGTTTATAGAACCATATGGTCGGATTGTCTTGTTTTTCGTAAACCTTTGTCCTTCTAAAGGCTTTATAAAGTAGGACAAACACTTTCCGGCTACTCGGTGAGGAGGTTGAAGCCGATGGTCGGTTGAAACCAAGAGTTAATGATGCAAAGTACTTGAATACATAGAATCAATACACATAAATCGTGACTAAACTCATTTTACTATGGATGTCGATCCTTAAGTCGGCACCCATGCCCAAATAAAGGACCGGTGGCCGTGACTCCCCATTGATTTGCGTTGGTTTCCCTCCAAGCTTAAAGGGTGATGTAGCACAATGACTATAAGTATTTCCCTCACTTAAGAAACCAATGTATCAATCGAGTAGGAAGTTCCACAATACTATGGAAGCCATACCCGCACACAAATAACAAATCATCGCAACCCAACGCGTGTAGGAGTTGTCAATCCCTCGTGGGTAAAGTAAAAGGATAGATTGATAGATGCAAATAAAGTGATGGCAAATAAAACGCAGCAAGGTAGTTTTAGGTTTTTGGATAATATATATATCTGAAAAAGAACATATAAAATGAAAAAACTAATAGCAAAATACAGATTGCAAATAGATGATGTGAAGTAGACCCGGGGGCTGTAGGTTTCACTAGTGGCTTCTCTCGAGAGTAAAGCAAACTATGGATAGACAAATTACTGTTGGGAAATTTATAGAAGAGCAAATAATTATGAAGATATACAAGACAATTATTATGTATATAGGCATCACGTCCAAGACAAGTAGATCGACTTCTGCCTGCATATACTTCTATTACTCCGTACATCGACCGCTGTCCAGCAGGCATCTAGTGTATTAAGTTCATGAAGAAACGGGGTAATGTTTTAAGAAAGATGACATGATGTAGAAAAGATCTATTCATATAGGAATAGGCCCTATCATTTTATCCTTAATAGCAATGATGCATGTATGTGATGTCTCTTTCTTTCATTGAGATTAAGCACCGCAAGATCGAACCCATCAGAAAGCACATCTTCCGTTGCAAGATAAAAGATCAAGTTGGCCACACAAAAAACAAATATCGAAGAAGAAATACGAGGCTATAATAATCAAGAATGGATATAATTTCATAGATCTGATCATAATGTCATAATTGATCGCATCCCAACAAACACACCGCAAAAGATAGAGTTACATCAAATGGATCTCCAAGAGACTATTGTATTGAGAAACAAAACAAGAGATAAAGCCATCTAGATACTTCCTACGGACCCGTAGGTCTAGTATGAAGTACTCATGCATTATCTAAGGAGCACCAATGAGGATGATGAACCCCTCCATGATTGTGTTACTCTCCGAAACGAGCTCTAGATTCGATTTCGTGGCTTCTAGAACTTGCGGTGGCTGAAACGATTTTTCATCGACTCCCCTAGGGTTTCTGGAGTATTGTGGTATTTATAGAACTCAGAGTTAGTGGAGGAGGTGCCTGAGGCCCCCACTACCAAGCAGGCCGCTCTAGGGGCCCTCGGCGTGCCCTGGTGCCTAGTGGGCCGCCTGGGCCTCCTCTGGTGATCATCCTTGGTCTCCAAGTTTCCTTCTGGTCAAAAAATATATTCAAAAAGTTTCGTGTCATTTGGGCTTCATTTGGTATTGATTTTCTCTAAAGAAAAAAACAACAAAAAATAGCAACCGGCACTGGGCACTATGTCAATTGGTTAGTCCCAAAAAATGATTTAAAGTTGCTATAAAATGATCATAAAACATCATAGAATGACAACATAACAACATGTAACAATCAAAAATTATGAATACGTTGGAGACGTATCAGGCCACTAGGCTTTGCGCTTCTGTTTGAAAGCCACTAAAGTGGTATATCGATCCCCTGATATGGTGTTGCTACCTCACGAGTGGCTCGGGGGATACTGCACTGCCTAATAAATGTAGAAAATTCAAAGTGCAAAAACGGTTTCCGAGGAGATTACAATCCTCTGGTTTGTCGGCCTCACCCAACCTGAGTGACAAGGACTACCGCGTTTTTCTCCTAAAAACATGTTGCCGAGCAAGGAATTGATCCTCACGCCGATGTCCTAAATTGACGTGAGTCGGTGGGGCTACTAAGATAAGTGGTTTAATTTTTTTTCCTTGAGGTGCATCACGGTTTTAGACTCACACACACCTTGAGGGCTATTGGCTATACATCTTGGAAGTAAATAAATTGCAGAGATCAAAAATAAATTCCGCAAAAGACAGCCCGAGACCGAGGTGGTGCACCACCTCGGAAGCAGTCCGGCACAGAGCTCAGATGCGAATGGCTGGTTCCATAAAAGACTATTTCGGCATTTAATATTGGATGAGCTCCTTAAAAATTTTCAAAGACCGAGGTAATCTATGACACCTCACATACCGACCATTGTTGGAGCTGGGCTGCAAAAGGACACCTCAGATGCAGTTCGGCATTGGAGCTCGGACGCAAGAGGACACCGCCGCACGGGAAATACTTCAAACCCGAGGTGCGGGGTAAAAAATAACAATACATTGATATAGGCCAAAAACATAAAGGACTAGTCGGATGCCCGACGTGTGAACTCTTCGGCTTCAGCTTGGCGATCCTCAAGATCAAAGATGGGAAGATTTCTTAAACCAGCTTTCAAGACCGACGGCTGAAGATGAAGAACAATTCAGCGGAACCGAGGAGCGTCCCCAACTTGAAGACCGGTTCAGGGGGCTACTGATGGTGTCCTCGACTAGGGGGTACTCACCACGTCATCTCTCGACCAGTTAGTCGGGCCGAGGACCCCCATAATGGTTCCCTAATGGGCCACTTCGGATAGCCCATGATGCATACAAGAGAGATTCCACAAGACTTGGCACAGAAGACAAGGACTCATCTAAACCCTAGGCCTCTAGTATTATATAAACAGAGGCCAGGCTAGTCAATAGATAATCTCATATTCATAACAACAATCTCATGGTAGATACATGAACTCTATACTATCCCCGTATCAATACAATTAAAAGCTGGACGTAGGATATTATTTCTTCACTAGTGGATAAACGGCTACCCTCAACTTACGTTGGTGGCGCCCGAATTTGACGCGACACCGGAACTAATTTTTTCAAATAGAGATGACATAGGACAAATTGGTTCGTGAGCTTTGTGTAGTTAGTGCCGGCGTCGACTCACGGCGGAACACCATCGAAACATGGGCCCTGCTTAGCTAACCAGCCTGAATATATTGTTGATGTTGGATGTGCGCCTACGACACGGATATATTATATAGTGTTGTTGTTTCCTAGTCATGAATGCCAACACTAAGTTTGGCCTATATAAACTAGTGACCATGGTTTCTCAAAATACATTTACTTCCAATTCTTCTCCCTAACTAGTTATAGACCCTCTTAGTTATGGACCCACGTTGATGAAGCGTTTTGAAATTTTGGGACTCTCCCGCCCTCGGCGAGCTCTCGTCTGCCTTGTTGGCTACACCATGAGGTCCCCACGGCCAATGCAGCCGGCCCTGTTAGGCGAATCATCCCACTGCAGCAGCGCAACTTCTGTTTATTCCAGCAGCTACGCCACCAACGTCGACGATACCTGCCATGTGCTGCCTTGCGGCTGTCGACGCCCTGTTGATAAGAGTATGTCGCACATAGAATGGAATCCACAACGAGAGTTCTACATATGTGCCAACCGTTGAAATGTGCATATATGACCAGAAATACATCTTAATCGATTTTCAGAAAATTTCACAATTCAACTCCTCTAGTGTCGCTCACATCAATATGTTTATATACATATTGTGATCCACGGAAAACAATAGGAAAATATTGCTTCACATGGATATGGGTTGATCTCTTCCAGAAATACGTGAGCGAGTTGCTCGACTACTCCATTGAACCACTAAGACGACAGACAGATGAGATGCAACTCAGGAACGATGTGATGGAAGGCCAAATCAAGAAATTCAACATGCTTCGATATGCACTTTTAGCCATTTGCTTGATTGGCCTTTTTCTCCCAGCTCGATCGATGGCACCATTTCTTCTCATGGCCGTCATCATACTGATGATATTCTTAGTCTAGATTTAGTAGTAAATTATATTTTTTATCGTTAATTATCCTTATGTAATGGCTAATATTTTTTAAATATTGCATTTTTTATTCTTTTTGAAAAATAATGCACCCAATAAAAAATTTCGAGAAATATACCTTCCTCGGCCACCCTGTGGCCGACTGGGAGCTCTCGGCCTCGCCATAGCCGACAGGGTGCTCTCGGCCTCCCCCTAGCTGACAAGGAGCTCTCGGCTTCCACGTGGCCGATTAGTCGCTGACCACTGCCACTCGGCTTTGGGGAAGCCGATAGGCCACTCGGCCTGGCCGTGGCCGAGTAGTGGTAGCGCCAGCCCCTCCCCCCCTCTCCCTCCTTTCTCTATTTCTTCTCCTTATTTGTTCCCTTATTTATTTTTGCTGTTTTGGAGGGAAGTGTCATCTTTTTTCCTCTTTGGAATAATCATTCTATTACTTCTAAGAAGAATTCAAACAATGAAAAAATGGTACTAAAATGATGTACTCCTTTTCTTGGATAAATAGCAATAGACACATGGAACTAAAATTACAATTTCCTACTTCTTGAACAGATAACAACTAGATTTTGAACATTCACAAAAAAAAGATTAAATTTCGTAAAACTAAATCTGTCAGTATTGTCTTTCTCATATTGCTTAGAGCAATGCTACACCCACGAACTGTTTTTAGAGGACGAAAGAACTAGCTTACATGAACTGTTTTGAACGTCTCACTCGCGATGATATTTTATGTTGTGTAAGGAGGAGGGCATCCAAACTATCCGTCTCACTCGCGATGATATTTTATGTAAGAAACTTATGTGTATTTTGAACGTTAGCTATTTTGCCTACTCCGTTGCCGTAAATATTTCCATGTCTCCATTCCCGCCTAATTTTTTGCACCACCTTTCCTGCCAAATTTTGCCCGTTTCGTTTCCCGCCACCTTTCCCGCCAACTATTTACCCTCTTATTTCCCGCCAAATCTTTCCCGCCTCATTTCCCTCCTCTTTTTCCCGCCATAGTCCTGGTCATCTAAGTCTATAAAAGGAGGCATTGGACTGCCTTCCTCCATCATCCAGCCTCACTTGAGAACACTGGCACTGCCTTCCATCCTCCATCATCCAGTGAATATGAGTTTGCCTTGCTCGGATCAGAGCATCAGGCCTAAGAAAATGCAGAGTCCGAGTTTGCCTCGGCGTGTGGAAGTAGTTCGATGTTGGTGCGGTGATCTCTGCAAGGTGAAGGAGGTGACAGATTTTTCAGATTGGTTGGGCATGAAGTTTTTCATGTGCGCCAATTATGAATCTGATCCGCCCAAATCTATTTCTGCGTACCTCAGGCCTCCGGTATGCTCAAGTTATCCAGAGTAAATATAATGTTGATATTATTGTTTACTTGATATTTATATATATATATATATATATATATATATATATATTGTAGTCTCCTCCTCCTCTCTGCATGTACTATCGTTGGATTGACACGGAAATGCCGGACTGGGCGATTACCGAGATTCGTGAAAGAGGTCATCGTGCATGGGCTAGCTTGGACTTGGAAGAGTGTCGCACGAAGGCTGAAGCAGAGGAGAAAGCAGAACAGAACAAAGAGTGGGAAGATTACTGTGTGGAGCAGAGGGCTTTTATTGATGAGATGATAAGGAAGAACCAAGAAGAGAAACTTCGGTTGGAGGAGGTTTACAAACAGCGGGAACAGGCCCGTGAAGCTGAGAGGGGGAGAAAGAGAGAAAGGGCTCGTGCGGCCAAAGCAGCAGAAGAAGCCGGTGATGGAAAAGGGGAATATCCATGCTGGACTCAGTAGATTTATTATAATTTCAGCAAGTTGTATCTTAATTTCAGCAAGTTGTGTTAGCACGTTGTATCTTAATTTCAGCAATTTGTATTTTAATTTCGGCAAGGTCTATCTTAGTTTGTCTGTAATCTCAAGTTATTGGTAGTATATGTGTTATCCACGAAGAACCAACAGAGCATTTTTGTTCCTGTCTTGCTTTCCCGCCATTTTGTTCCCGCCTAGCTTTCCCGCCATTTCGTTCCCGCCTCGCTTTCCCGCCATTTATTTCCCGCTCTTCGGCACCTATAAAACCCTCTCCACAGCAAGGTTGTTAAGGAGTGTGCTCAAAATGTCTCATTATCCTTTCGATCGTAGTTTTCACAGTGGTATGTCGGAGTGTCTTCTACGCTTGGCTAGCAATTTCAAGATAGACAATAGAATAGTTTCATGGGACGAACTCATCAGTAGTGACACGCTACTGAATGAGGTTGCTCATGCATTAGATAGGAAGGGGTGGCCTGCAAGGACATATGAAGAGATTCGGAAGGAACTTCTGCGGTTGAATGAAAGGTGGAAGAAGAAAGGGCAGCACATACGCGGTTGAATGGGGATGTAACACGCACTCAAAGTAGTGACATGGTTCTCTGTGAACATCACCTTCCCAAGAAGCCACAATAGGTACGCCTCCAGGCTACGAGTAATCTGTATAGCACTCAAAGGGACTTGTGAATAACCTGGAAATCTCTCGATCTGCAATCATGTAAGGACAAAGGGACTTGTGAATAACCTGGAAATATTGCAACTTGAAACATTTACCTTTGATAGATATGTGAGGTAGGAACTAACCCTGAAATGTTGTAACCAGTCATACTTAGGTCCGTGTGCCTCTAACGCCAGTACTGGAGCCCCATCATATATATTGAAGAAACGTGTTGCCAAAGTATGTTGCCAATCTGGCGGGTCCTCCAACGGTCCTATCGCATTTCCCGCCAACAGAAGTCCGAGCAATATTGAGACATCTTCCAGAGTAGGAGCCATCTCAGCCCATCTGAAGTGGAAAGTGTGGGTCTCAGGCCTCCATCGGTCCACTAAGCAATTGAGCAAAGAAGAGTCAATGCTGAGGTGCCGCGAAGTCTCAGTGGCCTCAACTAGACGTGCGAATGATAAAAGCCTGGCCCATTTGAGTCTGCATATCCACCAATCATAAAAGAGATTGCGTCAAGACCTATGAGCCCGCAAGCAGCAAGTACATGCGAGCATCTCTTGCAGCTCTCCTGTCCCTAACATGTCTCTGTGTGCAAACATTTAGTCTATTACGTATCAGCTCATATTTCCATTGTTGGTTCTGCTTGCAGAGTTTCTTGAATAGATTCATGAGGTTCTTATTTCTAAATTGCGAGAAGACATTTGCCCCTAGATGGCGCATGCACCAACAACTCTGAATTTCTTGCCAAGGATTTTGTTCACCGGGAGCAGGGTTTGACAATGTCTTGATCGCGCTGAGTATACCTGCATGCCTATCATGAAGGATGCACACATTCTGCTTATCTTGCATAACAACTATTTTCAACTGCCTGAAGAACCATGTCCAACTCTCGATGTTCTCTCTCTCCACAAAAGCAAATGCAAGTGGGACGACTTGATTTTGCCCATCTTGACCTATGGCTGTGAGGATCTGACCCTTGTACTTGCGAGTGAGAAATGTGCCATCAACACATATCACCGGTCGACAATGTCTAAAAGCTTCAATGCAGGCACCGAAAGAGAAGAACATCCGATGTAACACCATAACCATTGGGAACTCTGGCAGGTACAACTCTTGGATGTCAACATACGTGCCAGGATTCCGGTTCTGCAGTGTCTGCACGAGCCGAACAACAGAGTCATATGCATTAAAATATGAACCAAATCTGGTCTCCAGTGCCTTCTGCTTAGCCCTCCAAGCCTTGCCATATGATATGTTGTACTTTAACCTGACGAAGACTTTTTTCTGGATAGCCTTCACTTCCATCGCCTTGCACTCCACAATCTCGCTGTAAAGCAAGCGAGCTATCATAGTGGAAGTAAGGTTGGGATGATCTTGAGGGATGCATGGAATAACACAATTATGACTAACTAAGTCACTTATGACCCATCTTGTGTCGTACTTAGGGAGATATCCATGCACCCTTGCGGGACAACCCTGATTTCTACAAACCATTGTCAACTTATCCGGACAAGATACTTGAGCTACAAATACCCTTTGAGTGGACATTGCCCAATTAAGGACGGCATCCTTCAGAGCTTGTTTGTTCGGGTAGAGGGCACGTGTTGCAATGTTGTTCTGGTGATACTGCCAGGCAGAATCATGACCGTCGTTCACCAACATTACAGATGAGAAGTCCTGATTCCATGATGCAGGAATAGACACTTCATGTGCTCTTCTCCATCTGATTCGGCGGATTCATCGGAAATATCACCCGCTATATCTTCTTCATGCATCTCGTTTTGCATGTGCCCATCTATCTCGTCGGCATCCGCCTCACCGCTGAGATAATCATCTGCATCTCCCCCTTCTGCCTGACTACTCTGGCCTGCTTCGTAAAAATCATCCCGAGCATGGGACGCATGAATTGACTGTGAATCATGCATCCCTACACTGCTCTCACCATATTTAGAGCTACGTTCCACTTCAGGTTCAGTAACCGGCTTTAGCACGGGGAGAAGTAAGGCCACAGGATGATATCCCCTACCTCGCAAGATTCTAAAAAGCGCACCCACTGGTCGTCCCGCTCTATATGCTTCAAATACCAGAAAATATTACCAGTGGACCGGGTCCATAATGCATGAACACCGATGGTGTGTGTTTCAGTATTGAACCCTAAACATCGCGCAAGCCATTCTGTCAACTGAGTAACAGACCATGTTTTAGGGGAGGACACCTGCACCTTTGTGTACTGAAATTCACTAAGATCAGCTCCCATCTCATTTGTTTGAACGGTACCACGACCATAGTGCAAACATAACGTCACTAAATCAGACATCTATGCTGACCTAACATATTATTCAACAAGGAAAAAAAATTAGAAGAACGACAAACCGAAATATATTTTCCAAATCTATTGGAGAACCTAAAAATATTTAAACTACTTCATTTACTAAACTTCATTTATACTAATCTACAGGAGCACCTAAAACTAGTTAGACAACTAAATTTATACTAATCTACCAGAGCACCTAAAACTAGTTAAACAACTAAATTTATACTAATCTACCGGAGCACCTAAAACTAGTTAAACAACTAAATTTATACTAATCTACCGGAGCACCTACAACCTGTTAAACAACTAAATTTATACTAATCTACCGGAGCACCTAAAACTATTTAAACAACAAAAATATTTTACCCTTGAAGCGTGTGCAGAAACGATGAACAATGAACGACTCTTGACGAACACCGAGATTAATCCCACACCACCACCTCCAACTCCACCAAAACAACCAACTACACCCACACCACCACCACCACCACCAGCACTACAACCTCCACCTCAACCTCCACCACCACCACCAAAAATAGCTTCAAAACAAGCACCACAAACTACCCCATTGCGAGTGAGAAGGATAGTTCGGATGCCCTTCTCCTTACACAACAAATGTACGGTTCAAAAATGGAAATGGCAGATTTTTTGGGTGGGGGGAGAAGGTAGGAGGAGAAAGAAAGAAAGGAGATAAGGTAGAAAGGAGAAGGAAGAAAGAGGGAGGAGGAAGAAAGGAGGAAGGAGGAAGAGAGGAGGAGGGGCTGCGTCGGCTGGCTGGCCACTAGTCGGCCTCCCCCAGGCCGATAGCCTTATCGGCTACGCTAGGGCCGACAGGCAGGGCCGACTGGGCTATCAACGTGGCCTGGCCAGTAGTCGGCCGCCACGTGGCTGAGAGGCACTTATCGGCCGCCACTAGGCCGACTAGCCCCCTGTCGGCCGCGCCGACGCCGACAGCATCCTGTCGGTCATGCCAGGGCCGAGACAGGCCCACTTTTGAAAATATTCAAATTGGCGCATTATTCTTCAAAAAGAATAAAAAAAACATATTAAATTTTTTTTGCTATGTAATGTATATATATATGTAAGAAGACTAGATTAATTAATGATAAAGGTTGACCACATGGGCGAACGCTACCAAACACACCACCATCTGTCTAATCCAACCGCCCATATACACACCCGATCTATTCCTCACACAAACACACCCAATCAATCCCAATCATCCGACTCCACCGTCGCCGGGAACGACCAAGGTCCTGGCTGCCGTTGCCATCTCTGACTCCATACGACCGCCGTCTCCAACTCCACCGCTGCCGCGTCAAGGACCCGTCAGCCCCTCGCTTCTATCGCACTATATAGCTAGATATTTTGTGTATGAATTGACTGTTTAACTTTATGCATGTTATTATATGTTTGAGCCGTGCACCGTTTGTAGAATTGTTTACTTACTAGTATATGTTCTATTTTGATGTGTTAGTTATTTAGTTTAATGATCTATGCATGCTTACTTTGATCAACGATATTGACATAAGTTAATGAATGCCCCGTGTAAGAACTGTGGTGCTTTGAGATGCCAGAAGGATAGGAAGTTCTTCATCGATCTTTCGAAAGACTTCATCACTAAAACGGTATATATATGATTTAGTTCAACATGTTCTGTTTGAGTTCCTTGACCGCTCTCTGTACTGCTTGAAGCAGGCGCCCAAGCCTAGTTCGATTGCTTCGCCGCCTTCCTTCACCAAGTTGGGTTCGTGACGGCCCGACCTGACCCATCCCTCTTCGGTCTCAAGCGCGCCGACGAGTGTGCGTACCTCCTGTTGTACAGCGACGACATTGTCATCACAGCGTCGTCAATGTCTCTCCTCCATCGACTCCAGCAACAGCTCCTTTCCGAGTTCACCATGAAAGTCTCGGCCCCTTGTACTACTTCTTCACCATACGCGTCTCCCACACCAACGTCGGCTTCTTCCTATCACAAGGCAAGTATGTCGCAGAGCTGATGTACCGCACCAACATGCTGCAGTGCAAGCCGGACAACACACCCGTCGACACGCGTTGCAAGTTGTCCGCCGATGCGTGGGCCCCGACCGAGGACGCCTCGGACTACCGCAACATTGTGGGTGCATTGCATTAACTAAATACAACAAAAGGAGATTCAAAGTTAGTCCGAGTGAAAGGAAATAAGTTAAACAAAAAGAGATTCGGGGTTAGTCCCAGTCAAAGAAAATAAATACAACCAAAACGAATTGTTGAGGAAATCATTAATTAACTGGTAGTTGCTCGGTTGGTCTACGAGTAGATGATTAATAGGCTAATCAGCAAGTTAATTCGCCAATTAATTAATTAATCAAGCGATTTATGAGTGATTTATGAGTTAATCGGCTACTCGATGACCCAATGAATTCAGAGCTAGCCCGAGTCAAAGGAAAGAAATGGTTCGATGTCGGTCCGAATGAAATGAAGAGGAAATATAAAATTGATTTTTGTACATTAGTCTATATGAAAAAGAAAAATGTGTTTGATAAAGACTGATATCGCTCCGTACTTCTAGACCCCAACACACACGAGTTAAACAACGACCTAGGGTAACAGGCTGTTGGGCCAAACCTAGACAGGGTACGTCACGACTGCTTTTTAATCAGTCCACGGGCTAGATATGTCATCGGTGATAAGTGGATAAGTGGCTCAGCCAGCCAGAGCCGTCGTCGGTGATAAGTGGCTCATCGTCTCATTATTTAAGTCGCTAAATTTGGATTGTATGTTTTTTACCGGTCACTGATCACATCGTCCATGCGGGTGTTTGACACACGTTCGGAATGCACGGCTATAGATGCTCTCACACCATACTTTTAGCACCCAACAAACATGATCCTATGAGCAACAACAAAAAGAGATTCGTAATTAGTCCGAATCAAAGGAAATAAATAAAAGAGAAAGAAATTCAGAGTTAGCCCGAGTCAAAGGAAAGAAATGGTTTGATGTCGGTCCGAGTGAAATGAAGAGGAAAAATAAAATTGATTTTTCGACATTAGTCTATATGAAAAAGAAATGTGTTTAACTAAAGAAATATGAGAGGTAGCGGTCAGCCCGATCGTTTGAGGCCTCTATTTGGATCGTATGTTTTTTTACCGATCACCGATCAGACCGTCCGTCCAGGTGTTTGACATGCGTTCGGGATGCACCACAGTAGATGCGCCCACACCATACTTTTGACTCCCAACAAACATGAGCCTGTGAGCAACAACAAAAGAAGATTCGGAATTAGTCTGAATTTCTTGCCAAGGATTTTGTTCACCGGGAGCAGGGTTTGACAATGTATTGATCGCGCTGAGTATACCTGCATGCCTATCATGAAGGATGCACACATTCTGCTTATCTTGCATAACAACTATTTTCAACTGCCTGAAGAACCATGTCCAACTCTCGATGTTCTCGCTCTCCACAAAAGCAAATGCAAGTGGGACGACTTGATTTTGCCCATCTTGACCTATGGCTGTGAGGATCTGACCCTTGTACTTGCGAGTGAGAAATGTGCCATCAACACATATCACCGGTCGACAATATCTGAAAGCTTCAATGCAGTCACCGAAAGAGAAGAACATCCGACGTAACACCATAACCATTGGGAACTCTGGCAGGTACAACTCTTGGATGTCAACATACGTGCCAGGATTCCGGTTTTGCAGTGTCTGCACGAGCCGAACAACAGAGTCATATGCATCAAAATATGAACCAAATCTTGTCTCCAGTGCCTTCTGCTTAGCCCTCCAAGCCTTGCCATATGATATGTTGTACTTTAACCTGACGAAGACTTTTTTCTGGATAGCCTTCACTTCCATCGCCTTGCACTCCACAATCTCGCTGTAAAGCAAGCGAGCTATCATAGTGGAAGTAAGGTTGGGATGATCTTGAGGGATGCATGGAATAACACAATTATGACTAACTAAGTCACTTATGACCCATCTTGTGTCGTACTTAGGGAGATATCCATGCACCCTTGAGGGACAACCCTGATTTCTACAAACCATTGTCAACTTATCCGGACAAGATACTTGAGCTACAAATACCCTTTGAGTGGAAATTGCCCAATTAAGGACGGCATCCTTCAGAGCTTGTTTGTTCGGGTAGAGGGCACCTGTTGCAATGTTGTTCTGGTGATACTGCCAGGCAGAATCATGACCGTCGTTCACCAACATTACAGATGAGAAGTCCTGATTCCATGATGCAGGAATAGACACTTCATGTGCTCTTCTCCATCTGATTCGGCGGATTCATCGGAAATATCACCCGCTATATCTTCTTCATGCATCTCGTTTTGCATGTGCCCATCTATCTCGTCGGCATCCGCCTCACCGCTGAGATAATCATCTGCATCTCCCCCTTCTGCCTGACTACTCTGGCCTGCTTCGTAAAAATCATCCCGAGCATGGGACGCATGAATTGACTGTGAATCATGCATCCCTACACTGCTCTCACCATATTTAGAGCTACGTTCCACTTCAGGTTCAGTAACCGGCTTTAGCACGGGGAGAAGTAAGGCCACAGGATGATATCCCCTACCTCGCAAGATTCTAACAAGCGCACCCACTGGTCGTCCCGCTCTATATGCTTCAAATACCAGAAAATATTACCAGTGGACCGGGTCCATAATGCATGAACACCGATGGTGTGTGTTTCAGTATTGAACCCTAAACATCGCGCAAGCCATTCTGTCAACTGAGTAACAGACCATGTTTTAGGGGAGGACACCTGCACCTTTGTGTACTGAAATTCACTAAGATCAGCTCCCATCTCATTTGTTTGAACGGTACCACGACCATAGTGCAAACATAACGTCACTAAATCAGACATCTATGCTGACCTAACATATTATTCAACAAGGAAAAAAAATTAGAAGAACGACAAACCGAAATATATTTTCCAAATCTATTGGAGAACCTAAAAATATTTAAACTACTTCATTTACTAAACTTCATTTATACTAATCTACAGGAGCACCTAAAACTAGTTAGACAACTAAATTTATACTAATCTACCAGAGCACCTAAAACTAGTTAAACAACTAAATTTATACTAATCTACCGGAGCACCTAAAACTAGTTAAACAACTAAATTTATACTAATCTACCGGAGCACCTACAACCTGTTAAACAACTAAATTTATACTAATCTACCGGAGCACCTAAAACTATTTAAACAACAAAAATATTTTACCCTTGAAGCGTGTGCAGAAACGATGAACAATGAACGACTCTTGACGAACACCGAGATTAATCCCACACCACCACCTCCAACTCCACCAAAACAACCAACTACACCCACACCACCACCACCACCACCAGCACTACAACCTCCACCTCAACCTCCACCACCACCACCAAAAATAGCTTCAAAACAAGCACCACAAACTACCCCATCGCGAGTGAGAAGGATAGTTCGGATGCCCTTCTCCTTACACAACAAATGTACGGTTCAAAAATGGAAATGGCAGATTTTTTGGGTGGGGGGAGAAGGTAGGAGGAGAAAGAAAGAAAGGAGATAAGGTAGAAAGGAGAAGGAAGAAAGAGGGAGGAGGAAGAAAGGAGGAAGGAGGAAGAGAGGAGGAGGGGCTGCGTCGGCTGGCTGGCCACTAGTCGGCCTCCCCCAGGCCGATAGCCTTATCGGCTACGCTAGGGCCGACAGGCAGGGCCGACTGGGCTATCAACGTGGCCTGGCCAGTAGTCGGCCGCCACGTGGCTGAGAGGCACTTATCGGCCGCCACTAGGCCGACTAGCCCCCTGTCGGCCGCGCCGACGCCGACAGCATCCTGTCGGTCATGCCAGGGCCGAGACAGGCCCACTTTTGAAAATATTCAAATTGGCGCATTATTCTTCAAAAAGAATAAAAAAAACATATTAAATTTTTTTTGCTATGTAATGTATATATATATGTAAGAAGACTAGATTAATTAATGATAAAGGTTGACCACATGGGCGAACGCTACCAAACACACCACCATCTGTCTAATCCAACCGCCCATATACACACCCGATCTATTCCTCACACAAACACACCCAATCAATCCCAATCATCCGACTCCACCGTCGCCGGGAACGACCAAGGTCCTGGCTGCCGTTGCCATCTCTGACTCCATACGGCCGCCGTCTCCAACTCCACCGCTGCCGCGTCAAGGACCCGTCAGCCCCTCGCTTCTATCGCACTATATAGCTAGATATTTTGTGTATGAATTGACTGTTTAACTTTATGCATGTTATTATATGTTTGAGCCGTGCACCGTTTGTAGAATTGTTTACTTACTAGTATATGTTCTATTTTGATGTGTTAGTTATTTAGTTTAATGATCTATGCATGCTTACTTTGATCAACGATATTGACATAAGTTAATGAATGCCCCGTGTAAGAACTGTGGTGCTTTGAGATGCCAGAAGGATAGGAAGTTCTTCATCGATCTTTCGAAAGACTTCATCACTAAAACGGTATATATATGATTTAGTTCAACATGTTCTGTTTGAGTTCCTTGACCGCTCTCTGTACTGCTTGAAGCAGGCGCCCAAGCCTAGTTCGATTGCTTCGCCGCCTTCCTTCACCAAGTTGGGTTCGTGACGGCCCGACCTGACCCATCCCTCTTCGGTCTCAAGCGCGCCGACGAGTGTGCGTACCTCCTGTTGTACAGCGACGACATTGTCATCACAGCGTCGTCAATGTCTCTCCTCCATCGACTCCAGCAACAGCTCCTTTCCGAGTTCACCATGAAAGTCTCGGCCCCTTGTACTACTTCTTCACCATACGCGTCTCCCACACCAACGTCGGCTTCTTCCTATCACAAGGCAAGTATGTCGCAGAGCTGATGTACCGCACCAACATGCTGCAGTGCAAGCCGGACAACACACCCGTCGACACGCGTTGCAAGTTGTCCGCCGATGCGTGGGCCCCGACCGAGGACGCCTCGGACTACCGCAACATTGTGGGTGCATTGCAATAACTAAATACAACAAAAGGAGATTCAAAGTTAGTCCGAGTCAAAGGAAATAAGTTAAACAAAAAGAGATTCGGGGTTAGTCCCAGTCAAAGAAAATAAATACAACCAAAACGAATTGTTGAGGAAATCATTAATTAACTGGTAGTTGCTCGGTTGGTCTACGAGTAGATGATTAATAGGCTAATCAGCAAGTTAATTCGCCAATTAATTAATTAATCAAGCGATTTATGAGTGATTTATGAGTTAATCGGCTACTCGATGACCCAATGAATTCAGAGCTAGCCCGAGTCAAAGGAAAGAAATGGTTCGATGTCGGTCCGAATGAAATGAAGAGGAAATATAAAATTGATTTTTTTACATTAGTCTATATGAAAAAGAAAAATGTGTTTGATAAAGACTGATATCGCTCCGTACTTCTAGACCCCAACACACACGAGTTAAACAACGACCTAGGGTAACAGGCTGTTGGGCCAAACCTAGACAGGGTACGTCACGACTGCTTTTTAATCAGTCCACGGGCTAGATATGTCATCGGTGATAAGTGGATAAGTGGCTCAGCCAGCCAGAGCCGTCGTCGGTGATAAGTGGCTCATCGTCTCATTATTTAAGTCGCTAAATTTGGATCGTATGTTTTTTACCGGTCACTGATCACATCGTCCATGCGGGTGTTTGACACACGTTCGGAATGCACGGCTATAGATGCTCTCACACCATACTTTTAGCACCCAACAAACATGATCCTATGAGCAACAACAAAAAGAGATTCGTAATTAGTCTGAATCAAAGGAAATAAATAAAAGAGAAAGAAATTCAGAGTTAGCCCGAGTCAAAGGAAAGAAATGGTTTGATGTCGGTCCGAGTGAAATGAAGAGGAAAAATAAAATTGATTTTTCGACATTAGTCTATATGAAAAAGAAATGTGTTTAATTAAAGAAATATGAGAGGTAGCGGTCAGCCCGATCGTTTGAGGCCTCTGTTTGGATCGTATGTTTTTTTACCGATCACCGATCAGACCGTCCGTCCAGGTGTTTGACACGCGTTCGGGATGCATGGCTGTAGATGCTTTCACACCATACTTCTGGCGCCCAACAAACATGAGCGTGTGAGCAACAACAAAAGGAGATCCGAAACTAGTCCGAATGAAAAGAAATAAGTACAACAGAAAAAATTTAGAGTTTGTCCGAGTCAAAGGAAAGAAATGGTTCGATGTCGGTCCGAGTGAAATGAAGAGGAAAAATAAAATTGTTTTTTGACATTAGTGTATATGAAAAAGAAATATCGGAATTAGTCTGAATCAAAGGAAATAAATACAACAAAAAGAAATTCAAAGTTAGTCCGAGTCAAAGGAAAGAAATGGTTCGATGTCGGTCCGAGTGAAATGAAGAGGAAAAATAAAATTGATTTTTTGACATTAGTCTATATGAAAAAGAAATATGTGTATACAATAAAAGGAGATCCGGAACTAGTCCGATCACTGATCAAACCGTCCGTACGGATGTTTGACACACGTTCGGGATGCACGACTGTAGATGCTTTCACACCATACTTCTGGCGCCCAACAAACATGAGCGTGTGAGCAACAACAAAAGGAGAATCGGAATTAGTCTGAATCAAAGGAAATAAATACAACAAAAATAAATTCAAAGTTAGTCCGAGTCAAAGGAAAGAAATGGTTCGATATCGGTCCGAGTGAAATGAAGAGGAAATTTTTTTTGACATTAGTCTATATGAAAAAGAAATATCAGAATTAATCTGAATCAAAGGAAATTAATACAACAAAAGGAGATCCGGAAGTCGTCTGATCACTGATCAGACCGTCCGTGCGGGTATTTGACACATGTTCGGGATGCATGGCTGTAGATGCTTTCACACCATACTTCTGGCGCCCAACAAACATGAGCGTGTGAGCAACAACAAAAGGAGATCCGAAACTAGTCCGAATGAAAAGAAATAAATACAACAAAAAGAAATTAAGAGTTAGTCCGAGTCAAAGGAAAGAAATGGTTCGATGTCGGTCCGAGTGAAATGAAGAGGAAAAATAAAATTGTTTTTTTGACATTAGTGTATATGAAAAAGAAATATCGGAATTAGTCTGAATCAAAGGAAATAAATACAACAAAAAGAAATTCAAAGTTAGTCCGAGTCAAAGGAAAGAAATGGTTCGATGTCGGTCCGAGTAAAATGAAGAGGAAAAATAAAATTGATTTTTTGACATTAGTCTATATGAAATGGTTCGATATCGGTCCGAGTGAAATGAAGAGGAAAAAAAAATTGACATTAGTCTATATGAAAAAGAAATATCAGAATTAATCTGAATCAAAGGAAATAAATACAACAAAAGGAGATCCGGAAGTCGTCTGATCACTGATCAGACCGTCCGTGCGGGTATTTGACACATGTTCGGGATGCATGGCTGTAGATGCTTTCACACCATACTTCTGGCGCCCAACAAACATGAGCGTGTGAGCAACAACAAAAGGTGATCCGAAACTAGTCCGAATGAAAAGAAATAAATACAACAAAAAGAAATTAAGAGTTAGTCCGAGTCAAAGGAAAGAAATGGTTCGATGTCGGTCCGAGTGAAATGAAGAGGAAAAATAAAATTGTTTTTTTGACATTAGTGTATATGAAAAAGAAATATCGGAATTAGTCTGAATCAAAGGAAATAAATACAACAAAAAGAAATTCAAAGTTAGTCCGAGTCAAAGGAAAGAAATGGTTCGATGTCGGTCCGAGTAAAATGAAGAGGAAAAATAAAATTGATTTTTTGACCTAGGGTGACAAGCTGCTGGGCCAAACCCAGCCAGAAATACGTCACGACTGCTTTTTACCTCGGCAGACCAAGCATAGCTAGTACTAGCCTTGCGTCGTCGAGATACATGGCTTATCGTCTCGTTATATAACCCGAGAAGTGGCCAGCGAAACGAGCCGTGTGGGACTAAATAAATAGTACTAGCATGCAGGAACCGAGCTCGTCTTCGGCCCACCCGTGGCAAGTGCCCTCTTCTTCGCGTCTTCGGACCACCAGCTATGCTCTGTAGTCTGTATATACTCGTCGAGATCCACACAGCCCCACTGCTACTCACCACCAGCATCGTGGGCTCTCATCTTTCTCAGTTGCCACTCCGTTGGCATCGACGGCATGCAGCAAGGACTACGTGTGTGTCAATATATGCTACTACCAAGTATTTGACTCGCCATGTCACATACGTGCAATTTAATGTAATTCTGACACGTACATAACCAAGTTCGAGTTCCCCCAATATAAAACCAAGCTCAGTTCTGTACCAGAGGTAGCAGGTTCACCAATACATGCTCTCTTCTCATCGTATGGAACTTCAAATTTTTCATACAGCAACCAACAACCCACTTCTAGCTAGGTTTTCTCTGCCTCCCCACTGCGACGTCGACCGTCCGCCTAGTTTCCGTTGGCCCTAGGACCATGGAGGCACGGTGGATCTCGGTCCTTGTCGGCGGGAAGGTCCTGTTTTTAGATGTTTGTTTCTGTTCTGTTAGGGTTTCTTCCATGCTCAAGAAGGCGATCTTTAAACTGTAGATAATGCTTTTGAAGAATGTGAACTATTTTTTGAAGTTGTGAACAAATTATGAAATTGTGAAGAAATTTTTAAACCATATAATTGTTTTGAATTTCTGAGCAAATTTCGTAGACAGGAACATTTTTTGCATATGCGAACAAACAAACTGAAACTGTAGAAAATAATTTTGAAGAACCTGAACCATTTTCTGAAGTTCTGAACAAATTATGAAATTTTGAAAAAAAATTAAAATCCCAAACATTTTGTGAAGTAATTTAGCGGGAAAACTAAAAAAATAGGAAGGTAGAGGACGAGAGCGAAGAATCTGGCCACATGGAAGGGAGGCGCAAACTGTGGGGAGCTCGGGGGTCTGCTGCACGGTGCCGGAGGTCGCCGGAAGCGGCGGCACGGTCTGTGTCAGCCGGCATGGGCGAGAGGGAGAGGAGGCAAGCCCGTGCTCATGTGGTCCTTTTTTTCCTTTAGAAATCTGCTCGGACAGCGCGTTGAATATGCTAGACGACGGGGTGCTTTGTTTAAAAATGAATCATTTTTCACGTATTCACTTAAACAGGGATTGCAAGTTTAATCCTTAAAAACAAAGGGACTCTTTTGAAAGAAATCCGCGATGGTGAACGGGCAAAGCACCATTTGCTTTATTATTCGGTAAAGATTTGTTATTACTTTTGGCTTGCACTATTTTATGTGGGTGGGTAATTGGCTTCGACTGGGTAACACGGTCACCTTCGCGCACCGATATCGTCGTCTTGCCTCTGTCGACTCAATTGTGCCATCACCTTGGTGTGCTGACCTGTGTCAACATCCCTGCGCCATCACTTCATTTAGCCGATGTCCTATACGTCGACTTGCTCTCTCACCTCGGCTGGACCGGGGGCTTCGCCATTTCTTCATCAACCTTCTTCGGGGACTTCGGCGTTACCAGCCGACTAGCTTCGTCATGTTAGACGGACTGGGGCTTCGGCAAAGTCTTTTTCCTAAGTTAACTGGGGCTCTTAAATCTGTATGAGCCATTTTATAATATATGTGTTTCCTTCTTGGTTGTTGCAAAGTCTTTGTCTACGACTCCTTTTTTCAACACGAGTGTGTGGTCAATAGTCGGGTAGACTGGTTTCTTTCTAAAGTCGCTCGAGTTTAGTTCGCTAAACAAGTCTTAGAGAAACACTCCGCCTTCGGAATATAGATGTTAAAGCCGAAGGCTGGCCCATTTAAAGTATGGAGATTGGATGTATCATGTTAAAGCACGATCGAAGCACATATTAACTTTAAAACCAATTTTTGGATTGGCACCAAGAAACTTGACTTAGTTTGGATGTGAAGTTTTTGCTACAAAACTTGGTATGGCGGCGCTTATGGCAGTTTTAATCTATTTTTATGTTTTTCTTTTAGGAAACATGACATCCTCTTGTTCGTGGTGTTCTGCATGGTGGATTTTCTTGGAAAATCTTTGTCGACCAACAGCTCGGCATCTTTCTGCCGAGATGCACCTCGGCGTTTAGGGAGCCTCCTCTTGACGGGGTCCCTTACGTAGTCATTCAGCTGGGGAAATATTTGCCGACCCACATTTCCGCATCTTCCCTATCGACCTGCACCATGGCGTCTTGGATATTGCCTTGTATGCATCAGTTTCGAAACATGTCTTTGGTCGAAATTGGGTTGCCCACCTCCCGTACTTGCCCCTTACGTTCCACAATGTTCGGTCAAGGGTGTAAAGGCAGAACCAGTGTGATTGTATTTCTAGCTTGACTCGTTAAGTAGCCTAGTGGAGCAAGCCGAAGAGTGACTGCCATGCTAGGCGTAAACTAGTCGACCATCCAATGAATGTGTTAAACAAAAGATCGATAGGGATTACCCATGTTAAACGATGCCTTTTCATAAAATTGGCCGAAGTGTTAATGGCTCAACCTCGGCTGACGCCGAACACTAACCGGTGGGCTAGTAAGTGGCCTCCCACCTTCAAGCTCCTATGGCTAAGTGAAAGTTATAAAGCCTGCATATCGGATTGCCTCGTTTCCACTAAACACAACCGCCTCCGGGCATCGAGATGCCAGCTAAGGGTTGTAGTAACTCCTATGGCTAAGTGAAAGTTATAAAGCCTGCATATCTCATTGCCTCGTTTCCACTAAACACAACCGCCTCCGGGCATCGAGATGCCAGCTAAGGGTTGTCTTGTTACTACAGAAACACCCTTCATAGCATCTACCAAAGGGTGGAAGCCGACGATGGGCCACTTTCAAATGATAAACATTGCAAGATCGAACCCATCAGAAAGCACATCTTCCGTTGCAAGATAAAAGATCAAGTTGGACAGACAAAAACCAAATATCGGAGAAGAAATACGAGGCTACAATAATCAAGGATGGATATAATTTCATAGATCTGATCATAATCTCATAATTCATCGGGTCCCAACAAACACACCGCAAAAGATAGAGTTACATCAAATGGATCTCCAAGAGACTATTGTATTGAGAAACAAAACAAGAGAGAAAGCCATCTAGATACTTCCTACGGACCCGTAGGTCTAGTATGAAGTACTCACGCATTATCTAAGGAGCACCAATGAGGATGATGAACCCCTCCATGATTGTGTTACTCTTCGAAACGAGCTCTAGTTTCGATTTCGTGGCTTCTAGAACTTGCGGTGGCTGAAACGGTTTTTCTTCGACTCCCCTAGGGTTTCTGGAGTATTGTGGTATTTATAGAACTCAGAGTTAGTGGAGGAGGTGCCCGAGGCCCCCACTACCAAGCAGGCCGCTCTAGGGGCCCTCGGCGTGCCCTGGTGCCTAGTGGGCCGCCTGGGCCTCCTCTGGTGATCATCCTTGGTCTCCAAGTTTCCTTCTGGTCAAAAAATATATTCAAAAAGTTTCGTTTCATTTGGGCTTCATTTGGTATTGATTTTCTCTAAAGAAAAAAAACAACAAAAAATAGCAACCGACACTGGGCACTATGTCAATTGGTTAGTCCCAAAAAATGATTTAAAGTTGCTATAAAATGATCATAAAACATCATAGAATGATAACATAACAGCATCTAACAATCAAAAACTATGAATACGTTGGAGACGTATCAGGCCGCTGGGCTTTGCGCTTCTGATTGAAAGCCACTAAAGGGGTATATGGATCCCCTCATCTGGTGTTGCTACGTGACGAGTGGCTCGGGGGATACTGCACTGCCTAATAAATGTAGAAAATTCAAAGTGCAAAAACGGTTTCCGAGGAGATTACAATCCTCAGGTTTGTCGGCCTCACCCAACCTGAGTCACAAGGACTACCGCGTTTTTCTCCTAAAAACATGTTGCCGAGCAAGGAATTGATCCTCACGCCGATGTCCTAAATTGACGCGAGTCGGTGGGGCTACAGGATAAGTGGTTTAATTTTTTTCCTTCAGGTGCATCTCGTTTTAGACTGACACACACCTTGAGGGCTATTGGCTATACATCTTGGAAGTAAATAAATTGCAGCGATCAGAAATAAATTCCGCAAAAGACAGCCCGAGACCGAGGTGGTGCACCACCTCGGAAGCAGTCCGACACAGAGCTCAGATGCGAATGGTTGGTTCCATAAAAGACTATTTCGGCATTTAATATTGGATGAGCTCCTTCAAATTTTTCAAAGACCGAGGTAATCTATGACACCTCACATACCGACCATTGTTGGAGCTGGGCTGCAAAAGGACACCTCAGATGCAGTTCGGCATTGGAGCTCGGACGCAAGAGGACACCGCCGCACGGGAAATACTTCAAACCCGAGGTGCGGGGTAAAAAATAACAATACATTGATATAGGCCAAAAACATAAAGGACTAGTCGGATGCCCGACGTGTGAACTCTTTGGCTTCAGCTTGGCGATCCTCAAGATCAAAGATGGGAAGATTTCTTAAACCAGCTTTCAAGACCGACGGCAGAAGATGAAGAACAATTCAGCGGAACCGAGGAGCGTCCCCAACTTGAAGACCGGTTCAGGGGGCTACTGATGGTGTCCTCGACTAGGGGGTACTCACCACGTCATCTCTCGACCAGTTAGTCGGGCCGAGGACCCCCATAATGGTTCCCTAATGGTCCACTTCGGACAGCACATGATGCATACAAGAGAGATTCCACAAGACTTGGCACAGAAGACAAGGACTCATCTAAACCCTAGGCCTCTAGTATTATATAAACAGAGGCCAGACTAGTCAATAGATAATCTCATATTCATTACAACAATCTCATGGTAGATACATGAACTCTATACTATCCCCATATCAATACAATTAAAAGCTGGACATAGGGTATTATTTCTTCACTAGTGGATAAACGGCTACCCTCAACTTACATTGGTGGCGCCCGAATTTGACGCGACACCGGAACTAATTTTTTCAAATAGAGATGACATAGGACAAATTGGTTCGTGAGCTTTGTGTAGTTAGTGCCGGCGTCGACTCACAGCGGAACACCATCGAAACATGGGCCCTGCTTAGCTGACCAGACTGAAAATATTGTTGATGTTGGATGTGTGCCTACGACACAGATATATTATATAGTGTTGTTGTTTCCTAGTCATGAATGCCAACACTAAGTTTGACCTATATAAACTAGTGACCATGGTTTCTCAAAATACGTTTACTTCCAATTCTTCTCCCTAACTAGTTATAGACCCTTTTAGTTATGGACCCACATTGACGAAGCGTTTTGAAATTTTGGGACTCTGCCGCCCTCGGCGAGCTCTCGTCTGGCCTTGTTGGCTACACCATGAGGTCCCCACGGCCAATGCAGCCGGCCCTGTTAGGCGAATCATCCCACCGCAGCAGTGCAACTTCCCTTTATTCCGGCAGCTACACCACCAACGTCGATGATACCGACCATGTGCTGCTTTGCAGCTGTCGACGCCCTGTTGATAAGAGTATGTCGCACATAGAATGGAATCCACAGCGAGAGTTCTACATATGTGCCAACCGTGAAAATGTGCATATATGACCAGAAATACATCTTAATCGATTTTCAGAAAATTTGCACAATTCAACTCCTCTAGTGTCGCTCACATCAATATGTTTATATACATATTGTGATCCACGGAAAACAATGGAAAAATATTGCTTCACATGGATATGGGTAGATCTCTTCTAGAAATACTTGAGCGAGTTGCTCGACTACTCCATTGAACCACTAAGACGACAGATAGATGAGATGCAACTCAGGAACGATGTGATGGAAGGCCAAATCAAGAAATTCAACATGCTTCGATATGCATTTTTAGCCATTTGCGTGATTGGCCTTTTTCTCTCAGCTCGATCGATGGCACCATTTCTTCTCATGGCGGTCATCACACTGATGATATTCTTAGTCTAGATTTAGTAGTAAATTATATTTTTTATCGTTAATTATCCTTATGTAATGGCTAATTTTTTATAAATATTGCATTTTTTATTCTTTTTGAAAAATAATGCACCAATTCAAAAAATTCGAGAAATATACCTGCCTCGGCCACCCTGTGGCCGACTGGGAGCTCTCGGCCTCGCCATAGCCGACAGGGTGCTCTCGGCCTCCCCCTAGCCGACAGGGAGCTCTCGGCTTCCACGTGGCCGATTAGTGGCCGACCACTGCCACTCGGCTTTGAGGAAGTCGATAGGCCACTCGGCCTGGCCGTGGCCGAGTAGTGGTAGCGCCAGCCCCTCCCCCCTTCTCCATCCTTTCTCTATTTCTTCTCCCTCCTTCTCTATTTCTTCTCCTTATTTCTCCCCTTATTTATTTTTGCTGTTTTGGAGGGAAGTGTCATCTTTTTTCCTCTTTGGAATAATCATTCGATTAATTCTAAGAAGAATTCAAACAATGAAAAAATGGTACTAAAATGATGTACTCCTTTTCTTGGATAAATAGCAATAGACACATGGAACTAAAATTACAATTTCCTACTTCTTGAACAGATAACAACTAGATTTTGAACATTCGCAAAACAAAAGATTAAATTTTGTAAAACTAAATATGTCACTATTGTCTTTGTCATATTGCTTAGAGCAATGCTACACCCACGAACTGTTTTTAGAGGATGAAAAGACTAGCTTACATGAACTGTTTTGGACGTCTCACTCGTGATGATATTTTATGTTGTGTAAGGAGGAGGGCATCCAAACTATCCGTCTCACTCGCGATGATATTTTATGTAAGAAACTTATGTGTATTTTGAACATTACAATTTTGCCTACTGCGTTGCCGTAAATATTTCCATGTCTCCATTCCCGCCTAATTTTTCGCACCACCTTTCCCGCCAAATTTTGCACGTTTCGTTTCCCGCCAACTATTTACCCTCTTATTTCCCGCCTCATTTCCCTCCTCTTTTTCCCGCCATATTCCTGGTCATCTAAATCTATAAAAGGAGGCATTGGACTGCCTTCCTCCATCATCCAGCCTCACTTGAGAACACTAGCACTGCCTTCCATCCTCCATCATCCAGTGAATATGAGTTTGCCTTGCTCGGATCAGAGCATCAGGCCTAAGAAAATGCAGAGTGCGAGTTTGCCTCGGGGTGTGGAAGCAGTTCGATGTTGGTGCGGTGATCTCTGCAAGGTGAAGGAGGTGACAGATTTTTCAGATTGGTTGGGCATGAAGTTTTTCATGTGCGCCAATTATGAATCTGATCCGCCCAAATCTATTTCTACGTACCTCAGGCCTCCGGTATGCTCAAGTTAACCAGAGTAAATATGTTGTTGATATTATTGTTTACTTGATATTTATATATATATATATTGTAGTCTCCTCCTCCTCTCTGCATGTACTATCGTTGGATTGACACGGAAATGCCGGACTAGGCGGTGACCGAGATTCGTGAAAGAGGTCGTCGTGCATGGGCTAGCTTGGACTTGGAAGAGCGCCGCGCGAAGGCTGAAGCAGAGGAGAAAGCAGAGCAGAAGAAAGAGTGGGAAGATTACTGTGTGGAGCAGAAGGATTTTATTGATGAGATGATAAGGAAGAACCAAGAAGAGAAACTTCGGTTGGAGGAGGTTTACAAACAGCGGGAACAGGCCCGTGAAGCTGAGAGGGGGAAAAAGAGAGAAAGGGCTCGTGCGGCCAAAGCAACAGAAGAAGCCGGTGATGGAAAAGGGAAATATCCACGCTGGACTCAGTAGATTTATTATAATTTCAGCAAGTTGTATCTTAATTTCAGCAAGTTGTGTCAGCACGTTGTATCTTAATTTCAGCAAGTTGTATTTTAATTCCGGCAAGGTCTATCTTAGTTTGTCTGTAATCTCAAGTTATTGGTAGTATATGTGTTATCCACGAAGAACCAACAGAGCATTTTTGTTCCTGCCTTGCTTTCCCGCCATTTTGTTCCCGCCTAGCTTTCCCACCATTTCGTTCCCGCCTCGCTTTCCCGCCATTTATTTCCCGCTCTTCAGCACCTATAAAACCCTGTCCACAGCAAGGTTGTTAAGGAGTGTGCTCAAAATGTCGCATTATCCTTTCGATCGTAGTTTTCACAATGATATGTCGGAGTGTCTTCTACGCTTTGCTAGCAATTTCAAGATAGACAATAGAATAGTTTCATGGGACGAACTCATCAGTAGTGACACCTCCCCCGGCCGCCCCTATCCCCTGCCCCGTCGTCGCCTCCCCCGGCCGTCGCCTCCCCCGGCCGCCCCTATCCCCTGCCCCGCCGTCGCCTCGCCCGCCCGCCGCAGGCCGCAGCCGCCGCCGCAGGCCGCAGCCGCCGTTTGCTGCAGGCCGCAGCCGCCGCCGTCGCCTCTCCCGGCCACCCTTATCCCCCGGCCGCCGCCGCAGGCCGCAGCCGCCGCCGTTTGCTGGCCCGCGCCGCAGCCTCTGGTTCAGCGGCCGCCGCCGCCTAGGATTTGTGTGGGGTGAGGACTGAGGCGCACTGGGGACTGGGGTGAGGAGAGGAGCAGAGCAGAGGAAGACAGAAGTGGAGGAAGATGCGTCGTGGTCTGGTCGTGGGCACAAAGTGATTAGCACTAGTATTAAAAAAAATTTGGCTCCAAATCAAGGTATGACACGTGCCACACCTTGCCCACCGGGCGTGAAATGAAGAGAAAAAATAAAATAGATTTTTTGACATTAGTATATATGAAAAAGAAATGTGTTTAAAAAAAGAATATGAGAGGTAGCGGTCAGCCCGATCGTTTGAGACCTCTGTTTGGATAGTATGTTTTTTACCGACTACCAATTAGACCGTCGGTGCAGGTGTTTGACACGCTTTCGGGATGCACGGCTGTAGATGCGCTCACAAAAAGAAATTCAGAGTTAGTCCGAGTGAAATGAAGACGAAAAATAAAATTGATTTTTTGACATTAGTCTATAGAAAAACGAAATATGTGTAAAAAAAGACTGACGTCGCTCCGTACTTCTAGCCCCAACATGCACGAGTTAACAGCGACCTAGGGTGACAGGCTGCTGGGCCAAACCCAGCCAGAAGTACGTCACGACCGCTTTTTACCTCGGCAGACCAAGCATAGCTAGTGCTAGCCTTGCGTCGTCGGCCATACATGGCTCATCGTCTTGCTATATAACCCGAGAAGTGGCCAGCTAAACGAGCTGTGTGGGACTAAATAGATACCGGGTCGGCGCGCGGCGCGGCGCATGTGAGCTGAGCTGAGCTGATTGGGCGGGCGGGGATGGGGATGGGGGTGGGAGGAGGGGAGGCGGCGGCGGCGGTGGCGGTGGGGGAGGAAGGGAAGGAGGAGGGCAAGGGGTGGCGCGCCAAGTCGAAGCTGAGCGCGGCGGTAGGGGTGGCGCTGGCGTTGAGCGGGGTGCTGGTGCTGCACCGCAGCCTCCGCCACAACGCGCTGGTCAAGGCCGAGGAGGGCATCGTGTGCATGTGCGAGGAGCGCGCCCGCATGCTGCAGGACCAGTTCGCCGTCTCCGTCAACCACGTCCACGCCCTCGCCATCCTCGTCGCCACCTTCCACTACGAGAAGCAGCCGCCCGCGCTCGACCAGGTCCGTCCCTCCCTCCCCTACCTCCCACCACTGCCTTCCATCCATGCGTGCCTGCCGTCACCACGACGGACAGCTTCAGCAGTCGCCACTGCTTCCTCGGCTCCACCGCAGCGAGTTCGTGGGCGCCATGCTCTGGCTCAGATGCTCGCTCGCTTGCTCGCTCTGCGCCCGGAGTTACTCGCCTGTCTGGCTTCTGAGCCGGCCCTGGCTGGCTCCTGCCTGCTGCCTCTCCCAGTCCCATCCATTACGATGATACCTTGACCACGCAGCAGAAGTACATGCTCTGCCTTTGTACGGCTGCTCCCTACAAATAAATCACAAAAACCAGCTCAGACATTCTCTCGAACACAGAACGGGCAAGGCTAAGACCGAGAGTTGCTGGACGTACCGCGGTGGCATCCGGAGCACGGCGATGTCCATGGCAACGGGCACGAGAGAGAGGACTATTGTGTCGATCTTTTCGGTACTGAGGCTCGGAACGGTTGTGGAGCAAGGATGCCGACGGATTGTGAGACATACGACGCGAAGGAGAAACAAGAGAGAAGAGAGCAAATGGATCCGGTAGATTGATGGGTGGCTTTGGTGCGATTCTTTTGTGTTGTAGGCATGTCAGGTACGATGTGGCAGATGCGTCCGGACATCCCCTTATTTTATATGGATATGAGAGGTGCTCATTAGTTCGAGCGTTTGAGGCGTCTATCTGGATCAATTTTATTTTGATCGGTCATTGACCAGGCCATCCGTCCGGATGTTTTGAAGCGTGTTTGGGACACCCAGCTGTAGATGCTCTCAAGTCATACTTTTCACGCCCAACAGACATGAGCATGTGAGTAACAACAAAAAGAGATACGGAGTTAGTTCGAGTTAAAAAATATAAATACAATAAAAAGAGATTCGGATTTAATCTGAATCGAAGGAAATAAATACAAAAAAGAGAATCGGAGTTATTCCGAGTCAAAGGTCCGAGGGAAATGAAAAGGAAAAATAGAATTGATTTTTACATATTTTAGTCAATATGAAAAAGGAATGCCGGTTCGAATGAAACGAAAAGAAAAAATGAAATTGCCTTTTAAAAATTTTAGTCTATATGAAAAAGGAAAACAATTAACTGGTAGCTGCTCGGTTTGTCTGCGAGTAGAGGATTAATAGGCTAATCGGCCAATTAATTAATTAATCGAACGATTTTTGAGTTAATCGACTACTCGATGACCCAATGAGTAGGGTTAATCGGCAAGTTAACTGGATAATCGGATGAATTCTTGAAAAGAGCCAAAAAGAGATTCAAAGTTATTCCGAGTCAAAGGAAATAAATACAACAAAAAGAGTTTCGGTGTTAGTCTGAGTCAACGAAAATAAATGGTTCGGTGTTTCGGTGCTGGTCTCCGTATTTGATCTAGATATGAGAGATGGCGGTCAGTCCGTACGTTTGAGACCTGTGTTTGGATCGTATGTTTTTTTACGATCACTGATTACACCGTTCGTGCGGGTGTTTGGATCGTATGTTATTTTACTGCTCACTGATCACACCGTTCATGTGGGTGTTTGACACATGTTCGGGATGCACGGATGTAGATGCTCTCACACCATACTTTCGACACCCAACAAACATGAGCCTGTTAGCAACAACAAAAGGAGATCCGGAACTAGTCCGAATCAAAGGAAATAAATACAACAAAAGGAGATCCGGAACTAGTCCGATCACTGATCAGACGGTTCGTGCGTGTGTTTGACACGCGTTCGGGATGCACTGTTGTAGATGCTTTCACACCCTAATTCTGGCGCCCAACAAACATGAGCCTTTGAGCAACAACAAAAGGAGATCCGGAACTAGTCCGAATCAAAGGAAATAAATACAACAAAAAGAAATCCAGAGTTAGTCCGAGTCAAAGCAAAGAAATGGTTCGATGTCGGTCCGAGTGAAATGAAGAGGAAAAATAAAATTGATTTTTTGACATTAGTCTATATGAAAAAGAAATATGTGTATACAATAAAAGGAGATCCGGAACTAGTCCGATCACTGATCAAATCGTCCGTACGGATGTTTGACACACGTTCGGGATGCACGACTGTTGATACTTTCACACCATACTTCTGGCGCCCATGAGCGTGTGAGCAACAACAAAAGGAGAATCCGAATTAGTCTGAATCAAAGGAAATAAATACAACAAAAAGAAATTCAAAGTTAGTTCGAGTCAAAGGAAAGAAATGGTTCGATGTCGGTCCGAGTGAAATGAAGAGGAAAAAAAATTGACATTAGTCTATATGAAAAAGAAATATCAGAATTAGTCTGAATCAAAGGAAATAAATACAACAAAAGGAGATCCGGAAGTCGTCTGATCACTGATCAGACCGTCCGTGCAGGTATTTGACACATGTTCGGGATGCATGGCTGTAGATGCTTTCACACCATACTTCTGGCGCCCAACAAACATGAGTGTGTGAGCAACAACAAAAGGAGATCCGAAACTAGTCCGAATGAAAAGAAATAAATACAACAAAAAGAAATTAAGAGTTAGTCTGAGTCAAAGGAAAGAAATGGTTCGATGTCGGTCCGAGTGAAATGAAGAGGAAAAATAAAATTGTTTTTTGACATTAGTGTATATGAAAAAGAAATATCGGAATTAGTCTGAATCAAAGGAAATAAATACAACAAAAAGAAATTCGAAGTTAGTCCGAGTCAAAGGAAAGAAATGGTTCGATGTCGGTCCGAGTGAAATGAAGAGGAAAAATAAAATTGATTTTTTGACATTAGTCTATACGAAAAAGAAATATGTGTATACAATAAAAGGAGATCCGGAACTAGTCCGATCACTGATCAAACCGTCTGTACGGATGTTTGACACACGTTCGGGATGCACGACTGTAGATGCTTTCACACCATACTTCTGGCGCCCAACAAACATGAGCGTGTGAGCAACAACAAAAGGAGAATCGGAATTAGTCTGAATCAAAGGAAATAAATACAACAAAAAGAAATTCAAAGTTAGTCCGAGTCAAAGGAAAGAAATGGTTCGATGTCGGTCCGAGTGAAATGAAGAGGAAAAAAAATTGACATTAGTCTATATGAAAAAGAAATATCAGAATTAGTCTGAATCAAAGGAAATAAATACAACAAAAGGAGATCCGGAAGTCGTCTGATCGCTGATCAGACCGTCCGTGCGGGTATTTGACACATGTTGGGGATGCATGGCTGTAGATGCTTTCACACCATACTTCTGGCGCCCAACAAACATGAGCGTGGGAGCAACAACAAAAGGAGATCCGAAACTAGTCCGAATGAAAATAAATAAATACAACAAAAAGAAATTAAGAGTTAGTCCGAGTCAAAGGAAAGAAATGGTTCGATGTCGGTCCGAGTGAAATGAAGAGGAAAAATAAAATTGTTTTTTGACATTAGTGTATATGAAAAAGAAATATCGGAATTAGTCTGAATCAAAGAAAATAAATACAACAAAAAGAAATTCAAAGTTAGTCCGAGTCAAAGGAAAGAAATGGTTCGATGTCGGTCCGAGTAAAATGAAGAGGAAAAATAAAATTGATTTTTTAACATTAGTCTATATGAAAAAGAAATATGTGTATAAAAAAAACTAACGTCGCTACGTACTTCTAGCCCCTAACATGCAGAAGTTAACAGCGACCTAGGGTGACAAGCTGCTGGGCCAAACCCAGCCAGAAATACGTCACGACTGCTTTTTACCTCGGCAGACCAAGCATAGCTAGTACTAGCCTTGCGTCGTCGGGATACATGGCTTATCGTCTCGTTATATAACCCCAGAAGTGGCCAGCGAAACGAGCCGTGTGGGACTAAATAAATAGTACTAGCATGCAGGAACCGAGCTCGTCTTCGGCCCACCCGTGGCAAGTGCCCTCTTCTTCGCGTCTTCGGACCACCAGCTATGCTCTGTAGTCTGTATATACTCGTCGAGATCCACACAGCCCCACTGCTACTCACCACCAGCATCGTGGGCTCTCATCTTTCTCAGTTGCCACTCCGTTGGCATCGACGGCATGCAGCAAGGTGTGTGTCAATATATGCTACTACCAAGTATTTGACTCGCCATGTCACATACACTGGTAGAAAAAGAGGCTTCCGTCCAGCCCCATAAGTCGCGACACTGTAGGAACCGCGACTAATGATTTCTTTAGTCACGGTTCGGCAGACGAACCGCGACCAAAGGCCTGGGCCAGGGCGCTCGGTGGCCAGCTGGTGCACGTGAGGGGCTTTAGTCGCGGTTGGCCAGGCCAACCGCGACTAAAGGTGCCCAAAGGCCTTTAGTCGCGGTTTGCCATGCCAACCGCGACTAAATCTCCTCCCCTATAGATACCAGTTCAGCACACTCACTTAGCCATTTGGTGCCACTTCTCTTCACAAGCTTCACAAGGGGGTGTAGGTTTGCTTTTGGTTCCTCTTATGCACACAAGGTGTTTGATGAAATGCCCCAAGAGCGTGAAACAAACATGATATGAAGTGTTGGAGCCACACTTGAGGTTCCTCATTTATTTTTTCCTCCTCGATCGCGGTTAGCAACTTGAACCTTTCATACATGTGTGTCATTGATAAAATATGCATGTGTGTTGTTCATTGTTTAATTTCTATTGTTTATAGCTAGTTAGTTTAACAAATGCATGATGGTTAATTATATATTTTATATTACAATAATGCAGATGAATCGGCAATGGATGTACGGTAACCGACTCTCCCGCGAGTTCACTACGGGTTTGAAAGATTTCCTCGTAGTGGCTAATGCGAACAAGCAGAAGGGTTTTGTTATCTGTCCATGTGTTGACTGTAAGAATCAGAAGGGTTACTCTTCCTCAAGAGAAGTTCACCTGCACCTGCTTCGGCACGGTTTCATGCCAAGCTATAATTGTTGGACCAAGCATGGAGAAAGAGGGGTTATAATGGAAGAAGATGAAGAAGGGGATGATTTCATGGATGAAAGCTATCTTGCTCATTTTGGTGATACTTTCATGGAGGATGCTGGAGGTGAAGGGGAAGGTGAAGGGGAAGGTGAAGGTGAAGAAGAGGCACGTGATGAGACCGTTGATGATCTTGGTCGGACCATTGCTGATGCACGGAGACGCTGCGAAACTGAAAAGGAGAGGGAGAATTTGGATCGCATGTTAGAGGATCACAGAAAGTCGTTGTACCCCGGATGCGATGATGGTCTGAAAAAGCTGGGCTGCACACTGGATTTGCTAAAATGGAAGGCACAGGCAGGTGTAGCTGACTCGGCATTTGAAAACTTGCTGAAAATGTTGAAGAATATGTTTCCAAAGAATAACGAGTTGCCCGCCAGTACGTACGAAGCAAAGAAGGTTGTATGCCCTCTAGGTTTAGAGGTTCTGAAGATACATGCATGCATCAACGACTGCATCCTCTACCGCGGTGAATACGAGAATTTGAATGAATGCCCGGTATGCACTGCATTGCGTTATAAGATCAGAGGCGATGACCCTGGTGACGATGTTGAGGGCGAGAAACCCAGGAAGAGGGTTCCCGCCAAGGTGATGTGGTATGCTCCTATAATACCACGGTTGAAACGTTTGTTCAGGAACAAAGAGCATGCCAAGTTGTTGCGATGGCACAAAGAGGACCGTAAGTCGGACGGGGAGTTGAGACACACCGCAGATGGAACGCAATGGAGAAAGATCGACAGCGAGTTCAAAGATTTTGCAGCTGACGCAAGGAACATAAGATTTGGTCTAAGTACAGATGGCATGAATCCTTTTGGCGAGCAGAGCTCTAGCCATAGCACCTGGCCCGTGACTCTATGCATCTACAACCTTCCTCCTTGGTTGTGCATGAAGCGGAAGTTCATTATGATGCCAGTGCTCATCCAAGGTCCGAAGCAACCCGGCAACGACATCGATGTGTATCTAAGGCCATTAGTTGATGAACTTTTACAGCTGTGGGGCAGACCTGGTGTCCGTGTGTGGGATGAGCACAAAGAAGAGGAATTTGACCTACGAGCGTTGCTTTTCGTAACCATCAACGATTGGCCTGCTCTTAGTAACCTTTCGGGACTGTCAAATAAGGGATACAATGCATGCACGCACTGCTTACATGAGACTGAAAGTGTACATTTGCCAAATTGTAAGAAGAACGTGTACCTTGGGCATCGTCGATTTCTTCCGAAAATTCATCCAGTAAGAAAGAAAGGCAAGCATTACAACGGCAAGGCAGATCACCGGCCGAAGCCTGCGGAACGCACTGGTGCTGAGGTATTTGATATGGTCAAGGATTTGAAAGTCATCTTTGGAAAGGGTCCTGGCGGACAATCAGTTCCGAAGGGAGCTGACGGGCACGCAGCCATGTGGAAGAAGAAATCTATATTCTGGGAGCTAGAATATTGGAAAGTCCTAGAAGTCCGCTCTGCAATCGACGTGATGCACGTTACGAAGAATATTTGCGTGAACCTCCTAAGCTTCTTGGGCGTGTATGGGAAGACAAATGATACAAAGGAAGCACGGCAGGACCAACAACGTTTGAAAGACCCTGATGACCGGCATCCGGAATGGTTTCAAGGTCGTGCCAGCTACGCTCTGACCAAAGAAGAGAAGGTCATCTTTTTTGAATGCCTGGGAAGTATGAAGGTCCCGTCTGGATTCTCGTCCAATATAAAGGGAATAATAAACATGGCGGAGAAAAAGTTCCAAAACCTGAAGTCTCACGACTGCCACGTGATTATGACGCAATTGCTTCCGATTGCTTTGAGGGGGCTCCTGCCGCAAAATGTTCGAGTAGCCATTGTGAAGCTATGTGCATTCCTCAATGCAATCTCTCAGAAGGTAATCAATCCAGAAGTTCTACCACGGTTACAGAACGATGTGATCCAATGTCTTGTCAGTTTCGAGCTGGTGTTCCCGCCATCCTTCTTCAATATTATGACGCACCTCCTGGTTCACCTAGTCGAAGAGATTTTCGTTCTCGGTCCTGTATTTCTACACAATATGTTCCCCTTCGAGAGGTTCATGGGAGTATTAAAGAAATATGTTCGTAACCGTGCTAGGCCAGAAGGAAGCATCGCCAAGGGCTATGGAAATGAGGAGGTAATTGAGTTTTGTGTTGACTTTGTTCCTGACCTTAAGCCGATTGGTCTTCCTCGATCGCGGCACGAGGGAAGACTAAGTGGAAAAGGCACGATCGGAAGGAAATCAACGATATGTATGGACGGCCATTCTCTGACTGAAGCACACCACACTGTACTGACCAATTCCAGCTTGGTGGCTCCGTACTTTGAGAAACACAAGAATATTTTACGCTCGGACAACCCGGGGAAGCCTGAATCCTGGATTAGGAAGGCCCACATGGAGACTTTCGGCAGTTGGTTGAGAAAACATTTAATGAATGACAATGATGTTGTAGATCAGCTGTACATGTTGGCCAAGACACCATCTTCGACTATAACGACTTTCCAAGGGTACGAGATAAATGGGAATACATTTTACACGATCGCCCAAGATAAAAAGAGCACCAACCAAAACAGTGGTGTCCGCTTTGATGCAGCAACCGAGAATGGGCAAGAGGTCACATATTATGGTTACATAGAGGAGATATGGGAACTTGACTATGGACCCTCCTTTAAGGTCCCTTTGTTCCGGTGCAAATGGTTCAAGCTAACAGGAGGTGGGGTAAAGGTGGACCAGCAATACGGAATGACAATGGTGGATTTCAACAATCTTGGTTACCTTGACGAACCATTCGTCCTAGCGAAAGATGTCGCTCAGGTTTTCTATGTGAAGGACATGAGTAGCAAACCGAGGAAACGGAAAGATAAGAAAACGATCAGTACATCATGCGATGATCCAAAGCGCCACATTGTTCTTTCAGGGAAAAGAAACATCGTGGGAGTGGAGGACAAGACAGACATGTCAGAAGATTATAATATGTTTGCTGAAATTCCGCCCTTCAAAGTGAACACCGACCCAAGCATTAAGTTAAATGATGAGGATGCTCCATGGATACGGCACAATCGTAAGCAAGCAGGGACACAAGGGAAGAAATGATGTGTAATAATTTATTGTACCAAACTTTGTTGAATGGATCATGTGAATTATATTACCCGTGATGTGTTTGGTGTCCATTTTCGAATGATTCGAGATACCACTGATGATACATGAAATTTGGAGTGATTTAGTCATACTCCTGCCTAGGCGTATAATATGCATACTCGTAGTCTTCATAGCCGCTGTCGTCGTTGTACTGGTAGTCGTCGCCTTCTAAGTTGCCGCCGTCGTCGTCGCTGCTGTCGTCGCTGTCGTCGGGCGGCGCTCGTGGCTCGAACTGAGGGTAGCGCAGGCGGGGGATATCGCCGGCCGTGATGTAGTCCATGACGCTCTGCAGAGTCCGGCCGTACCACCATAGCCGACGGCCGGCCTCGTGGAAGTTCCCAGGAGGCAGACCGTCCTCCTCATACCTGGCGAGCGCCCTCTCACGCCGATTGATGAAGAAGGCGTCCCAAGTATGCTGGTTATCGGGATGCCAGCGGGGATTCATCCGCTGCTCCGGCGTGAGGTCGAGGTAGTAGTGGTTCGTGATGGCCGCCCGGCGCGCAGTACCCTGAGGGACGGGAGGGACCGGCACGCCGCCGGCGCTTAGGCTCCAGCCGGTGGGGACGCGGTAGCCCGGTGGACAAGGGTAGTTCGAGGCGCAAAGCTCCTCCACCTGCTGGTAGGTTAGAGTGGGTGCGGTGGAAGCCATGAGAGAGTGATGAGAGATTGTAGAGATGTGATAATGCTGGCCAAGCCGGGCTACATATATGTAGTGAGAAATGGCGGGAAAAATGGGAGCGGGAAGACAGGAGGCGGGAAGAAAGTGGCGGGAAGAAAGAGGCGGGAAGACAGGGAAGAAATGGCGGGAAGAAGAGGAATCCAGAGCTGGTCATCTAACCTTTAGTCCCGGCTGGTTGGTGCAACCGGGACTAAATGTGGTTTTTGTGTCATCTAAGAAAACTGTCGGTGGGATAAGGACGTTTGAATTGAATTAGTTTTATTTTTCTGAATTTTTTGATATATTATTTGTATTTTTAACATATTGAATTGAATTAGTTTTATTTTTCTGAATTTTTTGATATATTATTTGTATTTTTAACATTTTGAATTGAATTAGTTTTATTTTTCTTAACTTTTTGATATATTATTTGTATTTTTAACATTTTGAATTGAATTAGTTTTATTTTTCTTAATTTTTTGATATAATTTTTGTGTTTTTAACATATTGAATTGAATTAGTTTTATTTTTCCGAATTTTTTGATATATTATTTGTATTTTTAAGATATTGAAAAAGAAAAGTATTTTGAAAAATACCTTTAGTCGCGGTTGGCCAGACCAACCGCGACTAAAGGTCGTTGCGCGCGGGAACGAAAAAACCCTTTAGTCGCGGTTGCTTTAGCCAACCGCGACTAAAGGTTACCTTTAGTCGCGGGTCGCCTCCCCAACCGCGACTAAAGGGGGGGGCGCGGGAACGCAAAAACCCGCCAAAAACCCTTTAGTCGCGGTTGGGGAGGCGACCCGCGACTAAAGTTTACCTTTAGTCGCGGGTCGCCTCCCCAACCGCGACTAAGGGGGGGGCTATAAATACAAGGGCCTGCCGCCGTCTTCTCCGATTCTCGTCTTCTCCGATTCTCTGCCGCGCGCGCCGAAGGCCTGCCGCCGTCGCCCTCGCCCTCGACGCCGCCCGCCGTCGCCCTCGCCCTCGACGCCGCCCTCGCCGCCCGCCGTCGCCCTTGCCCTCGACGCCGCCCGCCGTCGCCCGCCGTCGCCCCTCGCCCTCGACGCCGCCCCGTCTCGCCCACGTACGGCGCCGCCGGCCGCTATCACCGGCCTCCCTCGCCCACCCTCAACGCCGCCGGCCGTCTCTTGTCCGATTCACATGCATGCCCCGGGAGCCCATCATCCGTTGTCAATATAAGTTAGAATTATGCCCCGGTTAACCTATGTGCAAGTGCAACACGAGAAGGATTGAAGAATTGCACTATGAATCTTGCACCGTCAATAATAGTTTTCCTTTAAAAGTTGGATACTTGATTCACTTAGTATTACTCCCTCGGTTCCTAAATATAAGTTTTTTTTATAGATTTCATTAGATGAGTATATACGAAGCAAAATGAGTGAATCTACGTTCTAAAGTATGTCTATGTGCACATCCATATGTAGTTTTTTAATGAAACCTTTAAAATGACTTGTATTTAGAAACGGAGGAAGTACTATAGAAATCCGGGTCTTTTTTATATATAGTGATGGTTATATGTCTCACGACGATGAAGGCCGGATACTTGAGATCTTTTTGTTATATATAACGTGTGTACGAGCTCTCGTGTTCGGTTAAGTTTATACCATATATTTGCAACAAGTGAAATAATCCCTCTGTTCACAAATATAAGATGTTTACCTTGCAAGTTTGGAGCTTTGTTAGGAATACAGTGATATCCTAACCCATCAGAATTTAAGTTCTAAACTTAACATTGATGCTCGTGTGTGTTAGTGGAAGCAGACATTCCTAGAGATAGGGTCAGTGGCGGAGCCAGAAAAATAGGACAAGGGAGGCCAAGTAGTCGTCTGCCGCCCCGTCTCGCGCTCTACCGCGACACCCTCTCCCACCCCTTCCTCGCCCCCTCCTTTTGCCACCGCCCTTTCGCCACCGCCACCGCCATCGCCCCCCTTCTTCACTTAATTAATTTGTTTTTACTACATGTTTTCAGGACTGACATAATGGCGGACGATAGAGCTGACCCGATTATGGACAACTATGATCCGGACGGTGAAGCACATATGTTCGGCATCATAAACGGCGATATTCTATATGTGCCGACCGGACAAGATCAAGAAGATGATATATCTTCTTATCTGAACCTTGACGGTGAAGATGAAGGGCGCCGTCAGCAAGATGATGCCGAAGAAACGTCGATAAACGACGATCTTCAAATGGAAGTAGCAACCACCTCCGGCGCCGAGGTATATATATACATTGAGCCTCTGGTGATACAAACTAACTGATTTGAATAAATATGTGTGTATTAACGCGCGCGACTCTCTTTCTTATTTTAGCCCTCGGCCGGATCGTCGAAACAATCGAGTACGTCGTCAAAGCGTGGCGCAACCAAGACGATGAAACAAGGAGAAACATGCACCATCGAGGTTGTCGACAGTGCAACCGGCAGGCCGCTGGAGCCCCGCAAGAACGCCACCAAGTTTGTCAGCCAATGCGGAGCCGTTGTTAGAGACAACGTCTCGATCACCGTCCAGGAGTGGAATGAGCCAAAGAAGGCACGAATTGCTGGTTTCACTTTTGTCGATAAGAGAACAAAAAAAGATTGCTTCAAGAAGCTTATGGAACATTTCGTTCTACCTCCGGAATACAACAAATTCGATGAGGAGGGTAACAAGATTGAGGAAAACAAGGAGAGGAGGAGGCTAGTCAAACAGTTCGCTCTTCATAAGATGGCCGACGCATTCCGGAAATTCAAGCAAAATCTAGCCCATGACTTTGTCAAGCAGAACAAGACTCCGGATTTCAAAGGACAATATGAGAAACTGAAACATGATTGGCCAGAATTTGTGAAGCAAAAGAAATCGGAGCAGTTCATTCAAATATCGAAAAGAAATAAGGAAAATGCGGCTAAGAAGGAGTACAATCATATTATGGGGCCAGGAGGGTATCGCATTTGGGTGCCTAGGTTGGAGAAGATGGAGAACGAGCTGAGGGCGCGAGGAATCCGTCCAGGTACGGAGGGATGGGACCAAAGGGCCAAAAGCTGGTGGTACGGGCATGGGGGAACGCTGAACCCGGAGACAGGGGAGTGTGTTTACCGGGGCAAATTAATTAAACCCACCCAAGCCCTTATTGACGCAATGAGGGATGCTCAAGAGGGGAAGATCAAGTTCAACAGAGAGAACGACGTGCTGACAAAAGCCCTCGGGAATCCTGAACACGGAGGACGTGTACGAGGCATGGGGAACATTCCGTGGAAAATAGGGTTCCCCCAGAACGATGACCCGTACGGTTACAGAAGCCGTAAGAGAAAGATGGATCGGGAAGCAGATGTTGTGGCGCGGTTGGCATCGGAAATGGATGTGATGAAGAAAACCGTGAGTGTACTATTAGCCGAAAGAGATGTAGCTCGGGCGCAGCATGAAGATCATCCAGCGGATCTCGGAAGCCAGCAGCGGAGAAGCAGCGTGGCTTCCACGGAGGCCCCACCAGCTGGTGCAGATGCACCGACGATCGAAATTACTGCACCGGAGCCTCTGGTGGTCGAAATTACTGCACCGGAGCCTCCTCGCTACCCCGTGGACGATATAAAGGAGATGAAAGAATGTCATCTGTATTAACCTATCGGGAACATGTCCATGAAGGTAGCCATCGGCAGTGCTTTACCATGTTTACCTGGAGCACTCCACCACAACAACCCCATTCAAGATGGCTATGCTCGTGTCACGGTGGAGGACATAGTCCAAGGGTTTGAGGACCTGGAGATTGACATTGCTACACCTGAAGGGGAGAAAAGACTTGGAGATGTCAAGCGCCATTTCATTCTATGGCAAAAGAAGTTTATCAAGTTTCCAGGCGAGGCGCCAAGGACAACAAGTCCACCCCCCTATGGTGGTGGTGGTGGCGGTGGCGGTGGTGGTGGTGGTGGTGGTGGTGACGGTTCACCTACACCTCCGTCACGTCAGCCGACGCCCCCCAGTCCACAACGTCCGGCGGGTGATCAGACGCCGCCCCCCAGTCCTCGTCCGGCGGGTGATCAGACGCCGCCCCCCAGTCCTCGTCCGGCGGGTGATCAGACGCCACCCCCCAATCCACCTCCGGCAAAGAAGCAGAAGCAGTCCTGGATTATTAACCCGGACCCTTATGTACCTAAGACCACAAAGGTACCGGAGCCATCACTGAAGCCTCTCCCCACAAGGCCTTGGGAACGTAGTGCCGAGGAAACTGCCGCGAGGGCGGCTGCTGATCATGAGAAATGGAAGGCGGACTGCAAGAAGAAAAGAGAGCCCGAGCCCAAGCCAGTATTTTCTGATGAGCAAAAGAAGTGGGCTAAGTCATTTTTGAGCACACCGTCCCAAGCCGCGAAGAATCTGCCTGACGACTATGCACGTGAACTTCGTAGGCAGGCATTCATGTTGAAGGAGAAGAAAGAGCGGGCGGAGAACCAGGAGAACAAAGCCTTGGAGGAGGCCGAGAAAACGGAATTAGAAAGTAAAAAAAGCGGGAAACGAGTTGCCCAGCTCGGGGAACAAAGTAAACAATCGATTGCCCCGCTTATAGTGAAAGCCGCCGGTCCGGATGACCCCGATATCATAGCAGCTGCGGCAGCACATGGATTGACTGTAACGAGTGCCAGAGAACAAGCGGCCAACTTAGGTATTACTCTTCGTGAAATGTTAGGCCTTGATGAGGCGCCAGTGAAGGAGGTAGTAATTACATATGTGAAGAATGGGCCTCTCGTCGAGCCTGCGCAGGAAGAGGATCTACCTCCACAAATGAAAGGTCTGCTGAAATGGTACAAGGGTTACATAAAAAATAAAAACGCCAAAGATTATATTTATGCGGAAGTTAGATATGAGCATCACTTCAAACATTACTATGTACAAATTCATCTGAGTGAATTGTTCCAGCTTTTCAATCTGCGCGAGCTCGACAAATCTATCATCAGTTGCTACGTTCTGTAAGTGATTTATTTATACCCCATCTCGTTCATATTGCCTGCACTATATATATGTCGTAACTATATTGTTGTGTCCGCTATTATACATGCAGAATGAAGATTAAGGAATGCAGAGTAAGGAACATCCATGATGTTGGGTTCATTGACCCACACATCGTTAATGGATATGTGTTGGAGCATCACCCCGCCGACATGGAGGCAGACATGTGGCAGTTTCTTACAAAGCAGGAACTCAAAAGTGATATTCTATTTCCTTACCATTTTGGGTGAGTGTTTCTGTCTTGAGCACATTTTCTTTTGTTTACTCCATGCATGGTATGTGGCCGGCTAATCGATGAGTTATGCATGACGTACTGTGCATGTATCGTGTCCGCAGGTTCCACTGGATTCTGCTAGTAATTAAAGTTGACACCTCAGAATGTCTCGTCCACGACTCTCTGAATATGGATCCAAAGCTTTGGGGCGGCATGAGAAGAATGCTGCAGAAGTAATTATTTTCATTCATTTGCGCTCTATATCGATCGGCCTATTTCGTTCATTTCCTAATATCAAGTAACTAATAACTCTCTTGTTCATTTAATTTTCTTTGCCGCGTAGGGTTTGGAGACGGTTCGTAGATACAAAGGTCGATGAATTCAAAAAAGAGCTAGAATTCAAAAGGTCAAAGGCTAAGAATGGTGGGGATATTCAGCCAGCGGGGACCAATCTATGTGGATACTATGTCTGTGAGATGATCCGGAGATACACCTCTGAGCGGGTTCCGAGTGATACCAATGCTCAGCGGAATAACCTCCGGGTGATGCTTAGTCCAGAAGCTCGCTTCCGACCACTTCAAGAGGAACTAGTTGGATGGTTCAGGAGGGAAGTCCTCCATCGTAAAGGAGAACACCATTACGAGGACGTAGAACTTTATATGCATTAAATTATGTATGGAAACTTGTTCAAAATTGTATATGGTCATCCGATGATATTGAATATATATTGTATATTCCTCTTGAATTCTTTTTGGTTCTAATTTCAAATTTGTTTGAAATTGTACATTCATATGCATGTATGTAGTACCGTAGAATATGTGAAACTCCTTCAAAATTAAAATAAAGCACAAAAGAAATAAAACAATACAAATTAAACAGAAAACAGGTTTAGGGGGGGGGGGCTAAACCCTGTGGCGGCCTTTAGTCGCGGTTGGCCAGAAGAACCGTGACTAAAGGTCCTCCGCCCCGACGGCCGCCTGGCGCCCACGTGGACGGGCCTTTAGTTGCGGTTCTTAAGCAACCACGACTAAAGGGGGGGGCCTTTAGTCGCGCCTATTTGGTCGCGGTTGCGCAACCGCGACTAATGGCAGTTGCGAACCGCGACCAAAGGCCCTTTTTCCACCAGTGATACGTGCAATTTAATGTAATTCTGACACGTACATAACCAAGTTCGAGTTCCCCCAATATAAAACCAAGCTCAGTTCTGTACCAGAGGTAGCAGGTTCACCAATACATGCTCTCTTCTCATCGTATGGAACTTCAAATTTTTCATACAGCAACCAACAACCCACTTCTAGCTAGGTTTTCTCTGCCTCCCCACTGCGACGTCGACCGTCCGCCTAGTTTCCGTTGGCCCTAGGACCATGGAGGCACGGTGGATCTCGGTCCTTGTCGGCGGGAAGGTCCTGTTTTTAGATGTTTGTTTCTGTTCTGTTAGGGTTTCTTCCATGCTCAAGAAGGCGATCTTTAAACTGTAGATAATGCTTTTGAAGAATGTGAACTATTTTTTGAAGTTGTGAACAAATTATGAAATTGTGAAGAAATTTTTAAACCATATAATTGTTTTGAATTTCTGAGCAAATTTCATAGACAGGAACATTTTTTGCATATGCGAACAAACAAACTGAAACTGTAGAAAATAATTTTGAAGAACCTGAACCATTTTCTGAAGTTCTGAACAAATTATGAAATTTTGAAAAAAAATTAAAATCCCAAACATTTTGTGAAGTAATTTAGCGGGAAAACTAAAAAAATAGGAAGGTAGAGGACGAGAGCGAAGAATCTGGCCACATGGAAGGGAGGCGCAAACTGTGGGGAGCTCGGGGGTCTGCTGCACGGTGCCGGAGGTCGCCGGAAGCGGCGGCACGGTCTGTGTCAGCCGGCATGGGCGAGAGGGAGAGGAGGCAAGCCCGTGCTCATGTGGTCCTTTTTTTCCTTTAGAAATCTGCTCGGACAGCGCGTTGAATATGCTAGACGACGGGGTGCTTTGTTTAAAAATGAATCATTTTTCACGTATTCACTTAAACAGGGATTGCAAGTTTAATCCTTAAAAACAAAGGGACTCTTTTGAAAGAAATCCGCGATGGTGAACGGGCAAAGCACCATTTGCTTTATTATTCGGTAAAGATTTGTTATTACTTTTGGCTTGCACTATTTTATGTGGGTGGGTAATTGGCTTCGACTGGGTAACACGGTCACCTTCGCGCACCGATATCGTCGTCTTGCCTCTGTCGACTCAATTGTGCCATCACCTTGGTGTGCTGACCTGTGTCAACATCCCTGCGCCATCACTTCATTTAGCCGATGTCCTATCCGTCGACTTGCTCTCTCACCTCGGCTGGACCGGGGGCTTCGCCATTTCTTCATCAACCTTCTTCGGGGACTTCGGCGTTACCAGCCGACTAGCTTCGTCATGTTAGACGGACTGGGGCTTCGGCAAAGTCTTTTTCCTAAGTTAACTGGGGCTCTTAAATCTGTATGAGCCATTTTATAATATATGTGTTTCCTTCTTGGTTGTTGCAAAGTCTTTGTCTACGACTCCTTTTTTCAACACGAGTGTGTGGTCAATAGTCGGGTAGACTGGTTTCTTTCTAAAGTCGCTCGAGTTTAGTTCGCTAAACAAGTCTTAGAGAAACACTCCGCCTTCGGAATATAGATGTTAAAGCCGAAGGCTGGCCCATTTAAAGTATGGAGATTGGATGTATCATGTTAAAGCACGATCGAAGCACGTATTAACTTTAAAACCAATTTTTGGATTGGCACCAAGAAACTTGACTTAGTTTGGATGTGAAGTTTTTGCTACAAAACTTGGTATGGCGGCGCTTATGGCAGTTTTAATCTATTTTTATGTTTTTCTTTTAGGAAACATGACATCCTCTTGTTCGTGGTGTTCTGCATGGTGGATTTTCTTGGAAAATCTTTGTCGACCAACAGCTCGGCATCTTTCTGCCGAGAAGCACCTCGGCGTTTAGGGAGCCTCCTCTTGACTGGGTCCCTTACGTAGTCATTCAGCTGAGGAAATATTTGCCGACCCACATTTCCGCATCTTCCCTATCGACCTGCACCATGGCGTCTTGGATATTGCCTTGTATGCATCAGTTTCGAAACATGTCTTTGGTCGAAATTGGGTTGCCCACCTCCCGTACTTGCCCCTTACGTTCCACAATGTTCGGTCAAGGGTGTAAAGGCAGAACCAGTGTGATTGTATTTCTAGCTTGACTCGTTAAGTACCCTAGTGGAGCAAGCCGAAGAGTGACTGCCATGCTAGGCGTAAACTAGTCGACCATCCAATGAATGTGTTAAACAAAAGATCGATACGAATTACCCATGTTAAACGATGCCTTTTCATAAAATTGGCCGAAGTGTTAATGGCTCAACCTCGGCTGACGCCGAACACTAACCGGTGGGCTAGTAAGTGGCCTCCCACCTTCAAGCTCCTATGGCTAAGTGAAAGTTATAAAGCCTGCATATCGGATTGCCTCGTTTCCACTAAACACAACCGCCTCCGGGCATCGAGATGCCAGCTAAGGGTTGTAGTAACTCCTATGGCTAAGTGAAAGTTACAAAGCCTGCATATCTCATTGCCTCGTTTCCACTAAACACAACCGCCTCCGGGCATCGAGATGCCAGCTAAGGGTTGTCTTGTTACTATAGAAACACCCTTCATAGCATCTACCAAAGGGTGGAAGCCGACGATGGGCCACTTTCAAATGATAAACATTGCAAGATCGAACCCATCAGAAAGCACATCTTCCGTTGCAAGATAAAAGATCAAGTTGGCCAGACAAAAACCAAATATCGGAGAAGAAATACGAGCCTACAATAATCAAGGATGGATATAATTTCATAGATCTGATCATAATCTCATAATTCATCGAGTCCCAACAAACACACCGCAAAAGATAGAGTTACATCAAATGGATCTCCAAGAGACTATTGTATTGAGAAACAAAACAAGAGAGAAAGCCATCGAGATACTTCCTACGGACCCGTAGGTCTAGTATGAAGTACTCACGCATTATCTAAGGAGCACCAATGAGGATGATGAACCCCTCCATGATTGTGTTACTCTCCGAAACGAGCTCTAGTTTCGATTTCGTGGCTTCTAGAACTTGCGGTGGCTGAAACGGTTTTTCTTCGACTCCCCTAGGGTTTCTGGAGTATTGTGGTATTTATAGAACTCAGAGTTAGTGGAGGAGGTGCCCGAGGCCCCCACTACCAAGCAGGCCGCTCTAGGGGCCCTCGGCGTGCCCTGGTGCCTAGTGGGCCGCCTGGGCCTCCTCTGGTGATCATCCTTGGTCTCCAAGTTTCCTTCTGGTCAAAAAATATATTCAAAAAGTTTCGTTTCATTTGGGCTTCATTTGGTATTGATTTTCTCTAAAGAAAAAAAACAACAAAAAATAGCAACCGACACTGGGCACTATGTCAATTGGTTAGTCCCAAAAAATGATTTAAAGTTGCTATAAAATGATCATAAAACATCATAGAATGATAACATAACAGCATCTAACAATCAAAAACTATGAATACGTTGGAGACGTATCAGGCCGCTGGGCTTTGCGCTTCTGATTGAAAGCCACTAAAGGGGTATATGGATCGCCTCATCTGTTGTTGCTACGTGACGAGTGGCTCGGGGGATACTGCACTGCCTAATAAATGTAGAAAATTCAAAGTGCAAAAACGGTTTCCGAGGAGATTACAATCCTCAGGTTTGTCGGCCTCACCCAACCTGAGTCACAAGGACTACCGCGTTTTTCTCCTAAAAACATGTTGCCGAGCAAGGAATTGATCCTCACGCCGATGTCCTAAATTGACGCGAGTCGGTGGGGCTACAGGATAAGTGGTTTAATTTTTTTCCTTCAGGTGCATCTCGTTTTAGACTGACACACACCTTGAGGGCTATTGGCTATACATCTTGGAAGTAAATAAATTGCAGCGATCAGAAATAAATTCCGCAAAAGACAGCCCGAGACCGAGGTGGTGCACCACCTCGGAAGCAGTCCGACACAGAGCTCAGATGCGAATGGCTGGTTCCATAAAAGACTATTTCGGCATTTAATATTGGATGAGCTCCTTCAAATTTTTCAAAGACCGAGGTAATCTATGACACCTCACATACCGACCATTGTTGGAGCTGGGCTGCAAAAGGACACCTCAGATGCAGTTCGGCATTGGAGCTCGGACGCAAGAGGACACCGCCGCACGGGAAATACTTCAAACCCGAGGTGCGGGGTAAAAAATAACAATACATTGATATAGGCCAAAAACATAAAGGACTAGTCGGATGCCCGACGTGTGAACTCTTTGGCTTCAGCTTGGCGATCCTCAAGATCAAAGATGGGAAGATTTCTTAAACCAGCTTTCAAGACCGACGGCAGAAGATGAAGAACAATTCAGCAGAACCGAGGAGCGTCCCCAACTTGAAGACCGGTTCAGGGGGCTACTGATGGTGTCCTCGACTAGGGGGTACTCACCACGTCATCTCTCGACCAGTTAGTCGGGCCGAGGACCCCCATAATGGTTCCCTAATGGTCCACTTCGGACAGCACATGATGCATACAAGAGAGATTCCACAAGACTTGGCACAGAAGACAAGGACTCATCTAAACCCTAGGCCTCTAGTATTATATAAACAGAGGCCAGACTAGTCAATAGATAATCTCATATTCATTACAACAATCTCATGGTAGATACATGAACTCTATACTATCCCCATATCAATACAATTAAAAGCTGGACATAGGGTATTATTTCTTCACTAGTGGATAAACGGCTACCCTCAACTTACATTGGTGGCGCCCGAATTTGACGCGACACCGGAACTAATTTTTTCAAATAGAGATGACATAGGACAAATTGGTTCGTGAGCTTTGTGTAGTTAGTGCCGGCGTCGACTCACAGCGGAACACCATCGAAACATGGGCCCTGCTTAGCTGACCAGACTGAAAATATTGTTGATGTTGGATGTGTGCCTACGACACAGATATATTATATAGTGTTGTTGTTTCCTAGTCATGAATGCCAACACTAAGTTTGACCTATATAAACTAGTGACCATGGTTTCTCAAAATACGTTTACTTCCAATTCTTCTCCCTAACTAGTTATAGACCCTTTTAGTTATGGACCCACATTGACGAAGCGTTTTGAAATTTTGGGACTCTGCCGCCCTCGGCGAGCTCTCGTCTGGCCTTGTTGGCTACACCATGAGGTCCCCACGGCCAATGCAGCCGGCCCTGTTAGGCGAATCATCCCACCGCAGCAGTGCTACTTCCCTTTATTCCGGCAGCTACACCACCAACGTCGATGATACCGACCATGTGCTGCTTTGCAGCTGTCGACGCCCTGTTGATAAGAGTATGTCGCACATAGAATGGAATCCACAGCAAGAGTTCTACATATGTGCCAACCGTGAAAATGTGCATATATGACCAGAAATACATCTTAATCGATTTTCAGAAAATTTGCACAATTCAACTCCTCTAGTGTCGCTCACATCAATATGTTTATATACATATTGTGATCCACGGAAAACAATGGGAAAATATTGCTTCACATGGATATGGGTAGATCTCTTCTAGAAATACTTGAGCGAGTTGCTCGACTACTCCATTGAACCACTAAGACGACAGATAGATGAGATGCAACTCAGGAACGATGTGATGGAAGGCCAAATCAAGAAATTCAACATGCTTCGATATGCACTTTTAGCCATTTGCGTGATTGGCCTTTTTCTCTCAGCTCGATCGATGGCACCATTTCTTCTCATGGCGGTCATCACACTGATGATATTCTTAGTCTAGATTTAGTAGTAAATTATATTTTTTTATCGTTAATTATCCTTATGTAATGGCTAATTTTTTATAAATATTGCATTTTTTATTATTTTTGAAAAATAATGCACCAATTCAAAAAATTCGAGAAATATACCTGCCTCGGCCACCCTGTGGCCGACTGGGAGCTCTCGGCCTCGCCATAGCCGACAGGGTGCTCTCGGCCTCCCCCTAGCCGACAGGGAGCTCTCGGCTTCCACGTGGCCGATTAGTGGCCGACCACTGCCACTCGGCTTTGAGGAAGCCGATAGGCCACTCGGCCTGGCCGTGGCCGAGTAGTGGTAGCGCCAGCCCCTCCCCCCCTCTCCATCCTTTCTCTATTTCTTCTCCCTCCTTCTCTATTTCTTCTCCTTATTTCTCCCCTTATTTATTTTTGCTGTTTTGGAGGGAAGTGTCATCTTTTTTTCCTCTTTGGAATAATCATTCGATTAATTCTAAGAAGAATTCAAACAATGAAAAAATGGTACTAAAATGATGTACTCCTTTTCTTGGATAAATAGCAATAGACACATGGAACTAAAATTACAATTTCCTACTTCTTGAACAGATAACAACTAGATTTTGAACATTCGCAAAACAAAAGATTAAATTTTGTAAAACTAAATCTGTCACTATTGTCTTTGTCATATTGCTTAGAGCAATGCTACACCCACGAACTGTTTTTAGAGGATGAAAAGACTAGCTTACATGAACTGTTTTGAACGTCTCACTCGTGATGATATTTTATGTTGTGTAAGGAGGAGGGCATCCAAACTATCCGTCTCACTCGCGATGATATTTTATGTAAGAAACTTATGTGTATTTTGAACGTTACTATTTTGCCTACTGCGTTGCCGTAAATATTTCCATGTCTCCATTCCCGCCTAATTTTTCGCACCACCTTTCCCGCCAAATTTTGCACGTTTCGTTTCCCGCCAACTATTTACCCTCTTATTTCCCGCCTCATTTCCCTCCTCTTTTTCCCGCCATATTCCTGGTCATCTAAATCTATAAAAGGAGGCATTGGACTGCCTTCCTCCATCATCCAGCCTCACTTGAGAACACTAGCACTGCCTTCCATCCTCCATCATCCAGTGAATATGAGTTTGCCTTGCTCGGATCAGAGCATCAGGCCTAAGAAAATGCAGAGTGCGAGTTTGCCTCGGGGTGTGGAAGCAGTTCGATGTTGGTGCGGTGATCTCTGCAAGGTGAAGGAGGTGACAGATTTTTCAGATTGGTTGGGCATGAAGTTTTTCATGTGCGCCAATTATGAATCTGATCCGCCCAAATCTATTTCTACGTACCTCAGGCCTCCGGTATGCTCAAGTTAACCAGAGTAAATATGTTGTTGATATTATTGTTTACTTGATATTTATATATATATATATTGTAGTCTCCTCCTCCTCTCTGCATGTACTATCGTTGGATTGACACGGAAATGCCGGACTAGGCGGTGACCGAGATTCGTGAAAGAGGTCGTCGTGCATGGGCTAGCTTGGACTTGGAAGAGCGCCGCGCGAAGGCTGAAGCAGAGGAGAAAGCAGAGCAGAAGAAAGAGTGGGAAGATTACTGTGTGGAGCAGAGGGATTTTATTGATGAGATGATAAGGAAGAACCAAGAAGAGAAACTTCGGTTGGAGGAGGTTTACAAACAGCGGGAACAGGCCCGTGAAGCTGAGAGGGGGAAAAAGAGAGAAAGGGCTCGTGCGGCCAAAGCAACAGAAGAAGCCGGTGATGGAAAAGGGAAATATCCACGCTGGACTCAGTAGATTTATTATAATTTCAGCAAGTTGTATCTTAATTTCAGCAAGTTGTGTCAGCACGTTGTATCTTAATTTCAGCAAGTTGTATTTTAATTCCGGCAAGGTCTATCTTAGTTTGTCTGTAATCTCAAGTTATTGGTAGTATATGTGTTATCCACGAAGAACCAACAGAGCATTTTTGTTCCTGCCTTGCTTTCCCGCCATTTTGTTCCCGCCTAGCTTTCCCACCATTTCGTTCCCGCCTCGCTTTCCCGCCATTTATTTCCCGCTCTTCAGCACCTATAAAACCCTGTCCACAGCAAGGTTGTTAAGGAGTGTGCTCAAAATGTCGCATTATCCTTTCGATCGTAGTTTTCACAATGGTATGTCGGAGTGTCTTCTACGCTTTGCTAGCAATTTCAAGATAGACAATAGAATAGTTTCATGGGACGAACTCATCAGTAGTGACACCTCCCCCGGCCGCCCCTATCCCCTGCCCCGTCGTCGCCTCCCCCGGCCGTCGCCTCCCCCGGCCGCCCCTATCCCCTGCCCCGCCGTCGCCTCGCCCGCCCGCCGCAGGCCGCAGCCGCCGCCGCAGGCCGCAGCCGCCGTTTGCTGCAGGCCGCAGCCGCCGCCGTCGCCTCTCCCGGCCTCCCTTATCCCCCGGCCGCCGCCGCAGGCCGCAGCCGCCGCCGTTTGCTGGCCCGCGCCGCCGCCTCTGGTTCAGCGGCCGCCGCCGCCTAGGATTTGTGTGGGGTGAGGACTGAGGCGCACTGGGGACTGGGGTGAGGAGAGGAGCAGAGCAGAGGAAGACAGAAGTGGAGGAAGATGCGTCGTGGTCTGGTCGTGGGCACAAAGTGATTAGCACTAGTATTAAATTTTTTTTGGCTCCAAATCAAGGTATGACACGTGCCACACCTTGCCCACCGGGCGTGAAATGAAGAGGAAAAATAAAATAGATTTTTTGACATTAGTATATATGAAAAAGAAATGTGTTTAAAAAAAGAATATGAGAGGTAGCGGTCAGCCCGATCGTTTGAGACCTCTGTTTGGATAGTATCTTTTTTACCGATTACCAATTAGACCGTCGGTGCAGGTGTTTGACACGCGTTCGGGATGCACGGCTGTAGATGCGCTCACAAAAAGAAATTCAGAGTTAGTCCGAGTGAAATGAAGACGAAAAATAAAATTGATTTTTTGACATTAGTCTATAGAAAAACGAAATATGTGTAAAAAAAGACTGACGTCGCTCCGTACTTCTCCCCCGACAGTCGCCTCCCCCGGCCGCCCCTATCCCCTGCCCCGCCGTCGCCTCGCCCGCCCGCCGCAGGCCGCAGCCGCCGCCGCAGGCCGCAGCCGCCGCCGCAGGCCGCAGCCGCCGTTTGCTGCAGGCCGCAGCCGCCGCCGTCGCCTCTCCCGGCCTCCCTTATCCCCCGGCCGCCGCCGCAGGCCGCAGCCGCCGCCGTTTGCTGGCCCGCGCCGCCGCCTCTGGTTCAGCGGCCGCCGCCGCCTAGGATTTGTGTGGGGTGAGGACTGAGGCGCACTGGGGACTGGGGTGAGGAGAGGAGCAGAGCAGAGGAAGACAGAAGTGGAGGAAGATGCGTCGTGGTCTGGTCGTGGGCACAAAGTGATTGGCACTAGTATTAAATTTTTTTTGGCTCCAAATCAAGGTATGACACGTGCCACACCTTGCCCACCGGGCGTGAAATGAAGAGGAAAAATAAAATAGATTTTTTGACATTAGTATATATGAAAAAGAAATGTGTTTAAAAAAAGAATATGAGAGGTAGCGGTCAGCCCGATCGTTTGAGACCTCTGTTTGGATAGTATCTTTTTTACCGATTACCAATTAGACCGTCGGTGCAGGTGTTTGACACGCGTTCGGGATGCACGGCTGTAGATGCGCTCACAAAAAGAAATTCAGAGTTAGTCCGAGTGAAATGAAGACGAAAAATAAAATTGATTTTTTGACATTAGTCTATAGAAAAACGAAATATGTGTAAAAAAAGACTGACGTCGCTCCGTACTTCTAGCCCCCAACATGCACGAGTTAACAGCGATCTAGGGTGACAGGCTGCTGGGCCAAACCCAGCCAGAAGTACGTCACGACCGCTTTTTACCTCGGCAGACCAAGCATAGCTAGTGCTAGCCTTGCGTCGCGTCTTGCTATATAACCCGAGAAGTGGCCAGCTAAACGAGCCGTGTGGGACTAAATAGATACCGGGTCGGCGCGCGGCGCGGCGCATGTGAGCTGAGCTGAGCTGATTGGGCGGGCGGGGATGGGGATGGGGGTGGGAGGAGGGGAGGCGGCGGCGGCGGTGGCGGTGGGGGAGGAAGGGAAGGAGGAGGGCAAGGGGTGGCGCGCCAAGTCGAAGCTGAGCGCGGCGGTAGGGGTGGCGCTGGCGTTGAGCGGGGTGCTGGTGCTGCACCGCAGCCTCCGCCACAACGCGCTGGTCAAGGCCGAGGAGGGCATCGTGTGCATGTGCGAGGAGCGCGCCCGCATGCTGCAGGACCAGTTCGCCGTCTCCGTCAACCACGTCCACGCCCTCGCCATCCTCGTCGCCACCTTCCACTACGAGAAGCAGCCGCCCGCGCTCGACCAGGTCCGTCCCTCCCTCCCTCCCTCCCTCCCCTACCTCCCACCACTGCCTTCCATCCATGCGTGCCTGCCGTCACCACGACGGACAGCTTCAGCAGTCGCCACTGCTTCCTCGGCTCCACCGCAGCGAGTTCGTGGGCGCCATGCTCTGGCTCAGATGCTCGCTCGCTTGCTCGCTCTGCGCCCGGAGTTACTCGCCTGTCTGGCTTCTGAGCCGGCCCTGGCTGGCTCCTGCCTGCTGCCTCTCCCAGTCCCATCCATTACGATGATACCTTGACCACGCAGCAGAAGTACATGCTCTGCCTTTGTACGGCTGCTCCCTCTTCATTGAATTCATGAGAGAGCTCTCCGGGGTCCGGGCCTGTGTCTGCCATGGAAGGACATGCCATCCAGTACCACCGTTTTACAAAAGCAGCTCCTGTTCCGGGGGTTTGAAACTTTGAATTGACTCACCGCCGCCCCGACTTGCTCTGGGCCTCTGGCTTTAACGCGTGCGCTTCTCACCGCCAGCAGTGACGTGCGCGCTACCTCTCCGTTGGCATCTACGGCATGCAGCGAGTACTATCTGTGTGTCAACATATGCTACTACCAAGTATTTGGCTCGCCATGTTACATGTGTGCAATGTAATTCTCACACGTACATTACCAAGTTGAGGTCGCCAAAAAATAAAACAAAGCTCAGTTCTGTACTAATGGTAGCAGGTTCACCAATAGATGCTCTCATCTTATGGAACTTTAAATTTTTCAACCACCAACCATCGACCCACTTGTAGCTATGGTTCCTCTGCCTCCCGACTGCACCGATCGCCCGTCCGCCTAGTCTCCATTGGTGCGTCTAGCATCGTGTGAAAGCATGTGGAGGTGTGTATCCGACACTTCTCATGGGATTCCATCTGTTATTTTCTTTGGTGAATCTTTTTGGATCCGGTCTTCGTTCGTTTTGTTACTACCAAGTAGGAGTATTTGACTCCCACATAACATGCTTGCAATGTCATTCTCACACGTACATCATCAAGTTGAGTTCCTTAGAAATAAAACCAAGCTAGTTCTGTACTAGTGGTAGCAGGTTCACTTCAAAATTTACAACCAGCAACCAACGACCCACTTGTAGCTAGGGTTCCTTTGCCTCCCGACTGCGCCGATCGCCCATCCGCCTAGTCTCTGTTGGTCCTAGGACCATGCAGGCACGATGGATCTCAGTCCTTGTCAGCCGGACAGTTATGTTTTACATATACATGGGATTGATAATGATGCATCCAAAAATGTTATATGAAATTTCTATATACATATGAAATTTGAGATGAGTATTGCTTTTGAGTGCACGTGAAATGATATTTGATACATCTCATATAAACATATATTGATTACTATATATATTGTTGTTTGTACTAAAGGGCCCCGAGTTATAGTGTTCGCCCCGGGCCAGCAAAAACTTAGGACCGTCCCTGATCTCCGAATAGAACATGGTATTAAAGATCAAAGAGAGAGAAGAAGTCATCTAGCTAATCACTATCGACCCATAGGTGTGTGATAGACTACTTTCACATATCATCGGAGAGGTAGCAAGGTTGATGTACAAGCCCTACGCGATCGATTCCTTCTTAGGCAAGACGCCAGAAAAGTCTCGAGATGGGATTGCGAAACAAAAGAGACTTGCGGCGGCGAAAAAATTATTTCGGATCGCCCTCTAGGGTTTTGAAATATTAGGGAATTTATATTAATGGAATTATGTTAGACAGAGCCACGAGGGGCCGACAAGTCATCATGACGTGCCCTAGCCCCTGGACGCGCGCCCTGTTGCCTTATTGTCTCCTCATTTGTCGTCTATTCTCCCCCAAAGCTTACACGCTCTTTTCTAGCCTAGAAAAATTATGAAAATCTTTCGTAGTGCTTGGACTCCATTAGGTATTCTTTTTCCGTCAAAAAGAAAGCTGACGAAAAACAACATCTGCCACTAGGTACTCGGTTAATAGATTAGGTACCAAAAACAATATAAAATTAAGAAAAAAGTATCTATGATTGATAATACAATTGCATAAAACTATCAAAAATTATAGTTAAGTTGAAGATGTATCATGATGTCAGCCTCCTTTTTCCCTCTTGTGTCTTTTTTCCTAACCTAAAAGAAAAGAATCCGCGAGGAGTAGTTCTCTCCGCCCCTTCGCTCCCACTAGAGAGCCGAGTTTTTATGATATAGAAAAGCTGTAATAGGTCGTTCTCTCTCGCACCCAATTCGACAAGACATCTATGTTGGAGCAATGTTGCCAATACGAATGGAAAATTTTACTTGTGGTTGCTTCATCATCCCATTTTTATTCATTCCGATTGGGTCAACGAAAATCTTTTCTCCCCTTTCTTTAAAGTCATGTGAGTTAGGGTTGACTCGGAGGTACTCAGTATTTTCCCTTTCAGACAGACTAACATCGTCTTTATTTTATTGCAATCCAACTAACTCTGAATCATTTTTTTCTTCCTCACATGCTCGTGTTTTTCTGCGATACACATGCTCGTGTGTGTTAGGCGTCAAAAGTATGGAGTAACATCATCCTCTTATTGCCCACTCGCATCTTCTTTTCTCGCATGTGGACATGAAATAAATGAATCCGCTTAGTATAATGCTCGGGTACGACGTGGCAGCAACCAACAACCCACTTCTAGCTAGGTTTTCTCTGCTTCCCCACTGCGACGTCGACCGTTCGCCTAGTTTCCGTTGGCCCTAGGACCATGGAGGCACGGTGGATCTCGGTCCTTGTCGGCGGGAAGGTCCTGTTTTTAGATGTTTGTTTCTGTTCTGTTAGGGTTTCTTCCATGCTGAAGAAGGCGATCTTTAAACTGTAGATAATGCTTTTGAAGAATGTGAACTATTTTTTGAAGTTGTGAACAAATTATGAAATTGTGAAGAAATTTTTAAACCATATAATTGTTTTTAATTTCTGATCAAATTTCGTAGACAGGAACGTTTTTTGCATATGCGAACAAACAAACTGAAACTGTAGAAAATAATTTTGAAGAACCTGAACCATTTTCTGAAGTTCTGAACAAATTATGAAATTTTGAAGAAAAAAATTAAAATCCCAAACATTTTTTGAAGTAATTTAGCGGGAAAACTAAAAAATAGGAAGGTAGAGGACGAGAGCGAAGAATCTGGCCACAGTGAAGGGAGGCGCAAACTGTGGGGAGCTCGGGGGCCTGCTGCACGGTGCCGGAGGTCGCCGGAAGCGGCGGCACGGTCTGTGGCAGCCGGCATGGGCGAGAGGGAGAGGAGGCAAGCCCGTGGTCATGTGGTCATTTTTTTTCCTTGAGAAATCTGCTCGGACGGCGCGTTGAATATGCTAGACGACGGGGTGCTTTGTTTAAAAATGAATCATTTTTCACGTATTCACTTAAACAGGGATTGTAAGTTTAATCCTTAAAAACGAAGGGACTCTTTTCAAAGAAATCCGCAATGGTGAACGGGCAAAGCACCATTTGATTTATTATTCGGTAAAGATTTGTTATTACTTTTGGCTTGCACTATTTTATGTGCGTGGGTAATTGGCTTCGAGTGGGTAACACGGTCACCTTCGCGCACTGATATCGTCGTCTTGCCTCTGTCGACTCAATTGTGCCATCACCTTGGTGTGCTGACCTGTGTCAACATCCCTGCGCCATCACCTCATTTAGCCGATGTCCTATACGTCGACTTGCTCTGTCACCTCGGCTGGACCGGGGGCTTCGCCATTTCTTCATCAACCTTCTTCGGGGACTTCGGCGTTGCCAGCCGACCAGCTTCGTCATGTTAGACGGACTGCTCTTAAATTTGTATGAGCCATTTTATAATATATGTGTTTCCTTCTTGGTTGTTGCAAAGTCTTTGTCTACGACTCCTTTTTTCGACACGAGTGTGTGGTCAATAGTCAGGTAGACTGGTTTCTTTCTAAAGTCGCTCGAGTTTAGTTCGCTAAACAAGTCTCAGAGAAACACTCCACCTTCGGAATATAGATGTTAAAGCCGAAGGCTAGCCCATTTAAAGTATGGAGATTGGATGTATCATGTTAAAGCACGACGGAAGCACATATTAACTTTAAAACCAATTTTTGAATTGGCACAAAGAAACTTGACTTAGTTTGGATGTGAAGTTTTTGCTACAAAACTTGGTATGGCGGAGCTTATGGCAGTTTTAATCTATTTTTATGTTTTTCTTTTAGGAAACATGACATCCTCTTGTTCGTGGTGTTATGTATGGTGGATTTTCTTGGAAAATCTTTGTCGACCCACAGCTCGGCATCTTTTTGCCGAGATGCACCTCGGCGTTTAGGGAGCCTCCTCTTGACTGGGTCCCTTACGTAGTCATTCAGCTGGGGAAATATTTGTCGACCCACATTTCCGCATCTTCCCTATCGACCTGCACCATGGCATCTTGGATATTGCCTTGTATGCATCAGTTTCGACACATGTATTTGGTCGAAATTTGGTTGCCCGCCTCCCGTACTTGCCCCTTACGTTCCACAATGTTCGGTCAAGGGTGTAAAGGGAGAACCAGTGTGATTGTATTTCTAGCTTGACTCGTTAAGTACCCTAGTGGAGCAAGCTGAAGAGTGATTGCCATGCTAGGCGTAAACTAGTCGACCATCCAATGAATGTGTTAAACAAAAGATCGATAGAGATTACCCATGTTAAACGATGCCTTTTCATAAAATTGGCCGAAGTGTTAATGGCTCAACCTCGGCTGACGCCGAACACTAACCGGTGGGCTAGTAAGTGGCCTCCCACCTTCAAGCTCCTATGGCTAAGTGAAAGTTATAAAGCCTGCATATCTGATTGCCTCGTTTCCACGAAATACAACCGCCTCCGGGCATCGAGATGCCAGCTAAGGGTTGTAGTAACTCCTATGGCTAAGTGAAAGTTATAAAGCCTGCATATCTCATTGCCTCGTTTTCACTAAACACAACCACCTCCGGGCATCGAGATGCCAGCTAAGGGTTGTCTTGTTACTACAGAAACACCCTTCATAGCATCTACCAAAGGGTGGAAGCCGACGATGGGACACTTTCAAATGATAAACAATCGCAACGGAGTCAGAATAAACATATAGCATAAAGCTGTAAAGAACAACTTAAAAGCTAACTATCACGACATGTGTCGAGGTCTCCTTGAGGCACCTCGGCATGGTTACATCCGGACTCTTGGAGAGACCAACATATCATCAGTGTTTATATTTGATATACGTGTGTTGCCTTCTGTAATCATCATTCTAAAGCCATAAATATGCATCAATTTGACTTAAGACTTTAGCCAATCTGGATTGCGTCGCTCCTATGCTTATCCCCTACGTTCTCGATTGTTTGGCTACGATGTAAAGGAGCATCTGTGTGATTGTTACTACAGGGTTATCCGGGTTAGTACACTAGTGGAAAAAGGGCCTTTGGCCGGGACCATTTAGTCCCGGCCTGCCTCTCGGCCGGGACTAAAGGCCCGGCCACGTCGCCTCAATTCTCAATGCCTCCCTCGAGGCTTTAGTCCCGGCCCGTAAGGAGCCTTTAGTCCTGGTTCGTGTCCCAAACCGGGACTAAAGGGCTATGCGGCGGGCAGTGGTGGTGGCAACCATTCGTATCCCCCTTTAGTCCCGGTTGGTGGCACAACCCGGGACTAAAGGACTAACACGTGGCCTACCGTAGTGGTTGCAACCGTTGGTATACCTCTTTAGTCCCGGTTGGTGGCTCAACCCGGGACTAAAGACCCAAACGGTTTGCATCCCGAGTCGTTTCGGGCGATGAAAAGCACGAACCGAAGCACAGTCGCCATTTCTCTGTTTCTTATTCTCTCTCGCTCTCCCTCTCTCTTCTTCTCCTCTCTTCTTCCCTTCTCTTCTTCCACCATGCCAACTAGCTTTCATAAGGTGTACACGAACCTGAGCAGCGAGGTGCCATTTTTTCTTCAACAGTTGAAGGAAAAATGGTTTGACAACGCAGTGGATCATGAGAAGTTCTTGGGGCTTGATCTGGAGTACACAGCCGATCAACGCGGTGTTGCCGTCATCCAACTATGCTTCGCACGCCATGTCTTGATCTTCCAATGGGCGAGGTAAGTTTTGAGGCTTTCTTTGATCCAAGATAATGACATTGTAAGTTTATTTGTTTCAATCACAGTTGGTTCCCTTTAAATAGTTGTAGTGAAACAATTTTGATTAGTTGAAGGGGAACACAATCTAATTGGAATAGTGTTCCATAATCTGAAAAATCGTATTAGAATCAACTAGTGTTTAATATGTTCCATTGGAATCATAGTTGGTTCCCTTCAAATAGTTGTAGTGAAACAATTTTGATTAGTTGAAGGGGAACACAATCTGATTGGAATAGTGTTCCATAATCTGAAAAATCGTATTAGAATCAACTAGTGTTTAATATGTTCCATTGGAATCATAGTTGGTTCGCTTCAAATAGTTGTAGTGAAACAATTTTGATTAGTTGAAGGGAACACAATCTGATTGGAATAGTGTTCCACAATCTAAAAAATCTGATTGGTTCAATATGTTCCATTGAAATAATAGTTGTAGTGATACAATTTTATGCGGTGTTCTTTGATCCAAGGTTATGAAAATTGAATATAGCTAGTGATCTCTCTAGGTTCCATTGGATAGGAATATGATATGTCATAGTCATGAAAATTGCATATAGCTAGTGATCTCTCTAGGTTCCATTGGATAGCTATAGTGATCTCTCTAGGTTCCAATGCATATGTTCTATTTGAATCCTAAAGATAATTTTCTCTTTAGTTGTAGTGAAACATGTTTCCTTATTGCAGCAGTATGTAACATTTGTTCCATTTTAATTTGTTTCTGTTGCAGGAGTGACAAGCATTGTCCAGAACTCATGGACTTCCTTCGCAGCGGCATCACTTTTGCTACCGTTGACATAAGGAACGACAAGCTGAAGATGAGGCACAGCTTCGGTATTTAGATACCAGCTAGTTGCCTCGTTGATCTCCAAACGGTATTCAGGCTTCGACATGACAGGACTTCGATGGCTCATATGGCAGTTGCCTTGATCGACGAGGGATATGGTGATATGAAGACCAGTTTCCCAAAGTATCACCACAAACTTTGGGAGAAGGGCCCACTTGATCCTATCAACATTGAGTATGCAGCAAAAGATGCATACGTTTCATACGAGTTATACCGCAAGATTCGAGTCGTCAACTATGGCCAGCGTCACCTCGAGGAAGGTGGACATTCTGATTCAGACGAGTAGTGTCCTCAACGGTGAACACTTGTATATATATATCTATGATAGCTATTATTATATACTATTTGGACTAGTATCATGTACTGCTTGGATCAATTTATATATGTCTAGTTTCTGTTTGTGCCATTATAGTTTCCAAATTTGAATGGTTTAGCCCTTTCTAACTTCATTTGCTACTTTTGAATGGTTTAGCCCTTTCTAACTTCATGGTATCATGCATTTCGACCACATATATATACAAAAAGTCTTCAGTTCAAATAAGTTCAAAAAATGAAATCCCTTTTGTAACAGATCTGTTTTTGATTAAAACAGTCATTTAAAAATGGAAGACCATTAGTCCCACGTGGCATGCAGCGGAACCACGTGGCGTGCCGCGGAACCACTTTTGTTGTGGGGGTCGCTTCTCCTTCTTCTCCTTGTGCTAGATATTGGTTATGCACTAGGGGAAGTAGGAGTAGCGACCATCATCGACGGTTGAAAAATCAGGTGAGCTAGTGTCCACCATATATGAGAGAAGAAGAATGTCGTCTCTTATTGTGGGGGTCGCTTCTACTTCGAGAGAGATTGTCCATTTTGTGATGTGCCTTTGATGGTGCATTTTGAACACACAAAAAGTATGGAGTTCAAATAAGTTCAAAAAAATGAAATCCCTTTGTAAGAGATGAGTTCTCGTTCGAAACGCTGCTACTTCGAGAGAGATTATCCGTTTTGTACACGAAGTGCATCCAGTTTTTATCGTAGACCTCTCAACTTTTTAACACATGCTATGTGGGTGAAATGATGATAGCATGCCAACTTTCAACATTTTCAGAGTTCATTTGTAGTGCTTTTCAATTTCAGGGTCAACTAGCTCAAAAAAAATAAGTAAATGCACGAAGAATACCAAATGAAGTCAGAAATTGTTGCCATTTTGTGATGTGCCTTTGAATGGTGCATTTTGAACACACAAAAAGTATGGAGTTCAAATAACTTCAAAAAAATAAAGTCCCTTTGTAAGAGATGAGTTCTCGTTCGAAACGCTCCTACTTCGAGAGAGATTGTCCGTTTTGTACACGAAGTGCATCCAGTTTTTGTCGTAGCCCTCTCGACTTTTTAACACATGCTATGTGGGTGAAATGATGATAGCATACCAACTTTCAACACTTTCAGAGTTCATTTGTTGTGCTTTTCAATTTCACGGTCAACTATCTCAAAAAAAATAAGTAAATGCACGAAGAATACCAAATGAAGTCAGAAATTGTTGCCATTTTGTGATGTGCCTTTGAATGGTGCATTTTGAACACACAAAAAGTATGGAGTTCAAATAAGTTCAAAAAATGAAATCCCTTTGTAAGAGATGAGTTCTCGTTCGAAACGCTCCTACTTCGAGAGAGATTGTCCGTTTTGTGCACGAAGTGCATCCAGTTTTTGTCGTAGCCCTCTCAACTTTTTAACACATGCTATGTGGGTGAAATGATGATAGCATGCCAACTTTCAACATTTTCAGAGTTCATTTGTAGTGCTTTTCAATTTCAGGGTCAACTAGCTCAAACAAAAGAAGTAAATGCATGAAGAATAACAAATGAAGTCTGAAATTGTTGAAATTTTGTGATGTGCCTTTGAATGGTTCATTTTGAACACCCAAAAAGTATGGAGTTCAAATAAGTTCAAAAAATGAAATCCCTTTGTAAGAGATGAGTTCTCGTTCGAAACGCTGCTACTTCGAGAGAGATTGTCCGTTTTGTACACGAAGTGCATCCAGTTTTTGTCATAGCCCTCTCAACTTTTTAACACATGCTATGTGGGTGAAATGATGATAGCATGCCAACTTTCAACATTTTCAGAGTTCATTTGTAGTGCTTTTCAATTTCATGGTCAACTAGCTCAAAAACAAATAAGTAAATGCACGAACAATACCAAATAAAGTCAGAAATTGTTGAAATTTTGTGATGTGCCTTCGAATGGTGCATTTTTAACACACAAAAAGTATGGAGTTCAAATAAGTTCAACAAATTTAAATCCCTTTGTAAGAGATGAGTTCTCGTTCGAAACGCTGCTACTTCGAGAGAGATTGTCCGTTTTGTACACGAAGTGCATCAAGTTTTTGTCGTAGCCCTCTCAACTTTTTAACACATGCTATGTGGGTGAAATTATGATAGCATGCCAACTTTCAACATTTTAAGAGTTCATTTGTAGTGCTTTTCAATTTCAGGGTCAACTAGCTCAAAAAAAATAAGTAAATGCACGAAGAATACCAAATGAAGTCAGAAATTGTTGAAATTTTGTGATGTGCCTTTGAATGGTGAATTTTTAACACACAAAAAGTATGAAGTTCAAATAAGTTAAAAAAATGAAATCCCTTTGTAAGAGATGAGTTCTCGTTCGAAACGCTGCTACTTCGAGAGAGATTGTCCGTTTTGTACACGAAGTGGATCCAGTTTTTGTCGTAGCCCTCTCAACTTTTTAACACATGCTATGTGGGTGAAATGATGATAACATGCCAACTTTCAACATTTTCAGAGTTCATTTGTAGTGCTTTTCAATTTCAGGGTCAACTAGCTCAAAAAAAATAAGTAAATGCACGAAGAATACCAAATGAAGTCAGAAATTGTTGAAATTTTGTGATGTGCCTTAGAATGGTGCATTTTGAACACACAAAAAGTATGGAGTTCAAATAAGTTCAAAAAAATGAAATCCCTTTGTAAGAGATGAGTTCTCGTTCGAAACCCTGCTACTTCGAGAGAGATTGTCCGTTTTTTACACGAAGTGCATCCAGTTTTTGTCGTAGCCCTCTCAACTTTTTAACACATGCTATGTGGGTAAAATGATGATAGCATGCCGACTTTCAACATTTTCAGAGTTCATTTGTAGTGCTTTTCAATTTCAGGGTCAACTAGCTCAAAAAACAATAAGTAAATGCACGAAGAATACCAAATGAAGTCAGAAATTGTTGAAATTTTGTGATGTGCCTTAGAATGGTGCATTTTGACCACACAAAAAGTATGGAGTTCAAATTAGTTCAAAAAAATGAAATCCCTTTGTAAGAGATGAGTTCTCGTTCGAAACGCTCCTACTTCGAGAGAGATTATCCGTTTTGTGCACGAAGTGCATCCAGTTTTTGTCGTAGCCCTCTCAACTTTTTAACACATGCTATGTGGGTGAAATGATGATAGCATGCCAACTTTCAACATTTTCAGAGTTCATTTGTAGTGCTTTTCAATTTCAGGGTCAACTAGCTCAAACAAAAGAAGTAAATGCATGAAGAATAACAAATGAAGTCTGAAATTGTTGAAATTTTGTGATGTGCCTTTTAATGGTGCATTTTGAACACCCAAATAGTATGGAGTTCAAATAAGTTCAAAAAATGACATCCCTTTGTAAGAGATGAGTTCTCGTTCGAAACGCTGCTACTTCGAGAGAGATTGTCCGTTTTGTACACGAAGTGCATCCAGTTTTTGTCATAGCCCTCTCAACTTTTTAACACATGCTATGTAGGTGAAATGATGATAGCCTGCCAACTTTCAACATTTTCAGAGTTCATTTGTAGTGCGTTTCAATTTCATGGTCAACTAGCTCAAAAACAAATAAGTAAATGCACGAACAATACCAAATAAAGTCAGAAATTGTTGAAATTTTGTGATGTGCCTTAGAATGGTGCATTTTTAACACACAAAAAGTATGGAGTTCAAATAAGTTCAAAAAAATGAAATCCCTTTGTAAGAGATGAGTTCTCGCTCGAAACGCTACTACTTCGAGAGAGATTGTCCGTTTGGTACACGAAGTGCATCAAGTTTTTGTCGTAGCCCTCTCAACTTTTTAACACATGCTATGTGGGTGAAATGATGATAGCATGCCAACTTTCAACATTTTAAGAGTTCATTTGTAGTGCTTTTCAATTTCAGGGTCAACTAGCTCAAAAAAAATAAGTAAATGCACGAAGAATACCAAATGTAGTTAGAAATTGTTGAAATTTTGTGATGTGCCTTTGAATGGTGCATTTTGAACACACAAAAAGTATGGAGTTCAAATAAGTTAAAAAAAATGAAATCCCTTTGTAAGAGATGAGTTCTCGTTCGAAACGCTGCTACTTCGAGAGAGATTATCCGTTTTGTACACGAAGTGGATCCAGTTTTTGTCGTAGCCCTCTCAACTTTTTAACACATGCTATGTGGGTGAAATGATGATAACATGCCAACTTTCAACATTTTCAGAGTTCATTTGTAGTGCTTTTCAATTTCAGGGTCAACTAGCTCAAAAAAAAATAAGTAAATGGACGAAGAATACCAAATCAAGTCAGAAATTGTTGAAATTTTGTGATGTGCCTTAGAATGGTCCATTTTGAACACACAAAAAGTATGGAGTTCAAATAAGTTCAAAAAAATGAAATCCCTTTGTAAGAGATGAGTTCTCGTTCGAAACCCTGCTTCTTCGAGAGAGATTGTCCGTTTTTTACACGAAGTGCATCCAGTTTTTGTCGTAGCCCTCTCAACTTTTTAACACATGCTATGTGGTTGAAATGATGATATCATGCCAACTTTCAACATTTTCAGAGTTCATTTGTAGTGCTTTTCAATTTCAGGGTCAACTAGCTCAAAAAACAATAAGTAAATGCACGAAGAATACCAAATGAAGTCAGAAATTGTTGAAATTTTGTGATGTGCCTTAGAATGGTGCATTTTGACCACACAAAAAGTATGGAGTTCAAATTAGTTCAAAAAAAATTAAATCCCTTTGTAAGAGATGAGTTCTCGTTCGAAACGCTGCTACTTCGAGAGAGATTGTCCGTTTTGTACACGAAGTGCATCAAGTTTTTGTCGTAGCCCTCTCAACTTTTTAACACATGCTATGTGGGCGAAATGATGATAGCATGCCAACTTTCAACATTTTCAGAGTTCATTTGTAGTGCTTTTCAATTTCAAGGTCAACTAGCTCAAAAAAAATAAGTAAATGCATGAAGAATACCAACTGAAGTCAGAAATTGTTGAAATTTTGTGATGTGCCTTAGAATGGTGCATTTTGAACACACAAAAAGTATGGAGTTCAAATAAGTTCAAAAAAATGAAATCCCTTTGTAAGAGATGAGTTCTCGTTCGAAACCCTGCTACTTCGAGAGAGATTGTCCGTTTTTTACACGAAGTGCATCCAGTTTTTGTCGTAGCCCTCTCAACTTTTTAACACATGCTATGTGGGTGAAATTATGATAGCATGCCAACTTTCAACATTTTTAGAGTTCATTTGTAGTGCTTTTCAATTTCAGGGTCAACTAGCTCAAAAAACAATAAGTAAATGTACGAAGAATACCAAATGAAGTCAGAAATTGTTGAAATTTTGTGATGTGCCTTAGAATGGTGCATTATGAACACACAAAAAGTATGGAGTTCAAATTAGTTCAAAAAAATGAAATCCCTTCGCAAGAGATGAGTTCTCGTTCGAAACGCTCCTACTTCGAGAGAGATTGTCCGTTTTGTACACGAAGTCAAAATAATTACTTTTGAAAATAGAACATAGTTTTGCGTTATTTATTCAATTTCAAACACTTTTCATTATCATAGTTTTGTCAAATTCTCAAATATGCAAAAAGAATTTTTAATAAAGATAGTTTCTAATTGAAAATAACATAATAGATAATAGTTTGGATAGTCAAAATTATTAATTATGAAAATTGAAAATAGTTTTGCATTATTTATTCAATTTCAAACACTTTTCATTATCATAGTTTTGTCAAATTCTCAAATATGCAAAAAGAATTTTTAATAAACATAGTTTTTAATTGAAAATAACAAAATAGATAATAGTTTGGATAGTCAAAATTATTAATTATGAAAATAGAAAATAGTTTTGCATTATTTATTCAATTTCAAACACTTTTCATTATCATAGTTTTGTCAAATTCTCAAATATGCAAAAAGAATTTTTAATAAACATAGTTTTTAATTGAAAATAAAAAATAGATAATAGTTTCGATTGTCAAAATTATTAATAATGAAAATAGAAAATAGATTTGCATTATTTATTCAATTTCAAACACTTTTCATTATCATAGTTTTGTCAAATTCTCAAATGTGCAAAAAGAATTTTTAATAAACATAGTTTTTAATTGAAAATAACAAAATAGATAATAGTTTGGATAGTCAAAATTATTAATTATGAAAATAAAAAATAGTTTTGCATTATTTATTCAATTTCAAACACTTTTCATTATCATAGTTTTGTCAAATTCTCAAATATGCAAAAAGAATTTTTAATAAACATAGTTTTTAATTGAAAATAACAAAATAGATAATAGTTTGGATAGTCAAAATTATTAATTATAAAAATAGAAAAAAATTGAAACTATATTCGAAATCATAGAGAAAATTTAATCTAAATTCTCATTTGAATTTAGATTGAATTTTCCCTACAATTTCTAATATAGTTTCAATTTTCAGTGAGTTTAGGCCCGTAAGCCTGCTTTAGAGAGGAGCTCGATGGAGAAGGTGCGACGGGGCTTATAAACAAGTGTTAGTCCCCCTCGCTGGGCGAGGTGGGACTCAACTTATCGTGCAGCCGAGGAGGGCTTTAGTCCCGGGTGGAGCCACGCCCCGGGACTACAGACCACCTTTAGTCCCGGTTGGAGCCACGCCCCGGGACTAAAGACCCCTTTTCGGCAGGCGAGGAGGCGGGAAACGAGGAACTTTAGTCCCGGGCCGTGGCTCCACCCGGGACTAAAGGGGGTCTTTAGTCCCGGGTCAAGCCACGCACCGGGACTAAAGATCCACCTATATAAGCGGGACTTCGAAAAATTCCAACCCAAATCGTCCATTTCTCTTCTTCTTCCTCTCGTTCTCCTGCCCGACGCGGCACAACGACGAACTCGACGACGCCGTCAGGCTGCCCGACGTCCTGCTCGCCACCGCCTACCGTCCTCCTCGCCGTCGCCGTCGTCCTCCTCGCCGCCGCCGTCCTCCTCGCCGCGCGCCGCCGTCCTCCTCGCCACGCGTCGCCGTCCTCCTCGTCGCACGCCGCGCCGTCCTCCTCGCGCGCGCCGTCGACACCTCCGGCCTGTAAGCCCCCCGCCCCCTCCTCCCCAACACTCCGGCTAGTAGAAGAAAAGAAGAAAAAGGAGAAGAAAAGAAGAAAAAGGAGAATAAAAGGAGAAGAAAAGAAGAGGAGGAGAGGAGAAGAAGAGGAAAAATAGAAGAAGAAAAGAAGAAAAAGGAGAAGAAAAGAAGAAAAAGGAGAAGAAAGGAAGAAAAAGGAGAAGAAAAGAAGAAAAAGGAGAAGAAAGGAAGAAAAAGGAGAAGAAAAGAAGAAAAAGGAGAAGAAAAGAAGAAAAAGAAAAAGATTTTGTTGTCATTTAATTCCTATTGTTATTAGGTTTGTGCTAGATTATTAGGGTTAGTAATATTTAGAATTAGGTTAGGGTTACAAGAAGAAGAAATATGAACAAAAATAAGAAAATAAGATTAGGAAAAATGAAAATAAGAAGAGGAGGAGAAGAAAAGAAGAAAAAGGAGAATAAGAAAAGGAGGAGAGGAGAAGAAGAGGAAAAATAGAAGAAGAGGAGAAGTAGAAGAAGAGAAAAAATTAGAAGAGGAGGAGAGGAGAAGTAGAAGAAGAGAAGAGGAGAAGTACTACAAGAAGAGGAGAAGTAGAAGTAGAAGAAGAAGTAGAAGAAGAGGATACATATTGTATAGTGTCATTTAATTTTGCTATTGTATAGTGTATATGCTTAATTTTGCTATTGTATAGTGTATATGCTTAAGTGTTAATAGTGTTTCTTAGATTATTGCTTAATTTTGCTATTGTATATGCTTAAGTGTTAATAGTTTAATTTTGCTATTGTATATGCTTAAGTGTTAATAGTTTATTTTTAGCAAGAAAAATAATATTTTAGGCCTATCCCGCATCCTCGTCGTCGACTCGGCGGAGGATACCTGCTTGATCAGAGGGGCCCTGTCCGGGACTGGGCTCCGCCCGGCTGGTATTGGGAGGTGCTACCTTCCAGGGGGCGTAGGTTGGTGAGGAGCCAGCCCGTCGTTGACCCGATCCTTGTTTGGTGGCGGTCGCGTGGGCCAGTGAGGGTGCCGAGGCTTCCGGACACCGCGAAGGTGGTACGTCACCGTGTCAGCGAGGAGGATGAGCACGTCCGTCGCTACATGGTTGCGTTGGAGGGCAGGTTCGAGCATACCTGGCAGGTTCTTCGGGGATCTCACTGGAGCTATGATCATGTGATGGTTCCTTCTCTTTGGGTGTCCACCGCCCGCGCCGATACCCGTCGGGCGCTACGGTTCTAGATGTATCAGTGATGCTATATGTATGATAGTATTCGAGGAGTATTAGTGATAATATTCGACGATGTACGGACAAAAGAGATGATGTATTAGCTTATAATTGAATGCATGCTAATTTAAATACTACTTTATTTTACGATTTGGTTTTGCTTATTGAATGCTCAAATTGGAAAAGTACTCCTACTTTGAATACTATGCAGAAATCTAGGACTCTCGGGTGGAGCCACGACCCGGGACTAAAGTTGTTTTGGAACGGAGTTCCTGATAGAATAATTCTTTTTTGGTACAAAGGTTAAGAGAATCCTTTTTTGCAGAACTCTGGATCCACATATCAGGAACCTCAAAGAGGAAGAACTTCTCGAAGATATAATCAAAGACAGCCCCGACGTTGAACCAGCTGAATCTCCATCGTCATATCTAAACCAGGACGTTGGAATGGAGGTCGAGCGACACGAAGATGAAGCCGATGGGGCAGGAGATAGGTCCAATGACGGAGAAGGCGATAGCTCCACTGATGGAGAAGCCGGTGAAGAAATAATAAAATCCGGCGAGGTATACATCTGAAGTTCGACAATCACTTGTAATATGTGAAAAATATTGGAGATAGCTCTATATTGTATACATATACATTCATTTGACGAATGTTTCTCCCTCTTAGGCCTCCACATCGAGCAAAACTACGAAACGAGGCCCGACTAGAAAGTTGGATGCACGGACGCATTACACCTTTGAGGTGATATTTCCTACGGGCGAACCCAAGCTTCCTAAGAATGCTGCTGACACATTCAAGAAGCAATGCGGAGTGGTCGTTAGGGATCACGTCCCGATCAGCGTTCGGGAGTGGAACAAGCGCAAAGGGGCAGCCGATAGTGACTATGTCGCCGAAAGGTACAAAGATAATCTTTGGAATGATCTCATGTCACATTTCAACCTGCCAGAATGTGAGAATGAAGACGCCGCAGACAAACTGAGGGCCAAAGTCAAGCAGTGGACTCTGAAGACGATGGCCGAACTGTTCCGTAGCTGGAAGAAGAATCTATGGAAAAACTATCTGAAGACAAAGAAAGTGCCAGTATTCGAGCGGTATCTAGCCAAGCAGGCGAATCACTGGAAGACATTTCAAGAGTACAAGGAGTCAGAAGATGCCCAGGCATTATCAGAAAAGAACAAGATAAATGCCGACAAGAAGAAATATTACCACAAGCTGGGGCCAGGGGGCTATGAGACTGCCATCCCAAAGTGGGATAAGAAAGAGCAAGATCTGATAGATAAAGGCATCATACCTGAACCACTCCGTGATGAGTGGGAATTGAGAGCAAGAAATTGGTTCCTTGCGCATGGTGGGTCGTACGACGAAAAAACAGGGGACCTCATCTGCAATGACGGTCTTAGGATACCCAGGGAGAAATGGAAAAGGATAGTGAAAGAAATTAAGGAGGGAAAAAGAAAGTTCACTGCAGATAGAGATAAAGATTTGCTCACACTGGTCCTCGGCAATGACGAACATGGAGGAAGAACGCGAGGCTTCGGTCCTTCTTACCCATGGTGGCTTGGGTTTGCCAGAGACCAAGACACTTACAGAAGTCGAGAGAGAGCAAAGAAGCGGCAGCAGGATGAGGAGAATGACAAGTTCAACCAGTTGCTTGCCAGGATTAACGAGCAAGAGAAGCAGATTGATGAGCTTAGAGGAGTACCGCGCCAGGAAGATCCTGCACTTGATATTACCGGCGCCCCATCTAAGCGGAAAAGCAGCGTGGCTGAATCTGAGGCCCCGCCCGACGATGCACGAAGAATGATAGAGGGCGGTCCCGGCTACCCCGTGGATGGAATCAAGGAGTCAACATCATGTGAACTCCATCAGAAATTCAAGAACATATCCATGAAGGTGGCCGTCGGACAAGCTTTACCTTCTGGCCCTGATGCACGCTGGCATGGCCGTGAGATTCGAGCTGGCTTTGCTAAAGTCGGGGTGGATGAAATCATGACTGGGTTTAATGATATGGAGCTCGACATAGCTGGACCCGAAGATGAGAGGACACTCGGAGAAGTACTGGGTGGAGTCATCCTATGGGATAAGAACTACATCAAGCTTCCAGGCTCGGCCCCAAGGACAACACCGCCTCCGAGTCGTCGCAGGTCACCTACACCTCCATTACCTCCAAGCCCTCCACATGACGTCGGCCAGCACAACACGAGTCCATCTCGATCACCGCCGCCGGACTTGGGTTGTCCGTCTCCGCCACCGCCCGCACAGGATACTAAGCGGAAGCGTGCCAGCAAGAACGCTCCATCGATGATTTCTAAGCGACGGATCTCCCCAAAGCGCAAACTGTCGCCCCTCCCAAAGGTACCTCATGCTAATCTTCCTATCAGACCTTATGATCGTACCTCCGAGGAAAACGCCAGGATAGCAAAGGAACAACATGATGCGCAGATGAAAAAGAAGGAACCCGAGCCCCGCCCGGAATACACCAAGAAGCAAACAACATGGGCAAAAGACTTCATAACCCTTCCATCATAGTATGACTTACACTATAAGCCTGATGACTATACACGCACATTGCAGAAGGAAGTAAAAAAGAGCAGCTCACGTGCAAGTACAAGTGGGAGCAAATCAAGTTCAACTACAAGCAAGAAAAAATCAGACGTTCCTCAGCTTGGACAACAGGCCAAACAGTCGATCCCACCCCTCAAGGTGTTAAGCGAGAATGTTCCCCCTCCGGTGCAGGGGCAAGCTTTTGAAAGAGCAAAGGAGTTGGCGGCTGAATGTGGTATCTCGGTTGAAGATTTGCTGGCTTCCCAAGACGACAGGATGCCCAAGGCTGTGGTAGCCCCTAAGCCACAGTTTGTCATGGGAGAGCCTTTGATCAGCAAAGATGATCTCCCAACAAATATGCGTTACTTGCATAAATGGTACTTAAGTGAATCAAAGAATGGGAGAACGATGATCGTGCTGAGTGTCCCACGGGAGTACTACGGCCGCTCCGATGAAATCCATATCGACTTTGATGAACTCTTCCAGATGTACAATGGCGACGCCCTCGACAAATCTCTTATGAGTTGCTATTGCCTGTAAGTTTTTCAATTCGTTGTCTACATATAACTTGTTTAGTTATTTCAATTCATTGTCTATATATAACGTGTACTCTATTATGCAGAATGAAGATTCTGGATTGTAAAAGTAAGAGCATCCTAAATATTGGGTTTATTGACCCAGATAAAATACATATAGCGATGCTAACTGACAAACCCAAGGAGACAGAGGAAAACCTTCTAAGGTTTCTAATAGATCAAAATTTCTGTGATCACATACTGTTTCCATACAACTTCAGGTGAGGGTCTTTACTCTGTTGTGTCTATTCACTTATAAGTGTAATTGATAAGTTACTGACACACACACACACACACACACACATATATATATATATATATGTGTGTGTGTGTGTGTGTGTGTGCGTGCAGCTTCCATTGGATTTTGTTGGACATTCAAATTGATAAGGGAAGAGTTGATGCCTTCGACCCATTATCGAGACCCTTGGAACAGTTCCAAAGCCTGCAGAACATGCTCCAAGGGTAATTTTAATCATTCTTGCGCTCTATCGGTCTCTTTAGATGATTTTCTGATATATCAATTAATGAAAAACTTAGCAAATCATTATCCTTGTCGGGCATGGTTTGGAAGCGGTTCAAGTGCGTGACTCCCTATAACTTTCCTGAGAAGCTGACCTTTAGAGCGGCTCAGGTAAGTAGTAGTATGATATACTTCTATTAATTTTCAATACATTTATGATGCTAGATTATTATTTTGATTATATATATTCTATTCTCGTAAAGTGCGACCAGCAGCCACGGGGAACGCATCTATGCGGATACTATGTTTGCGAGACCATTCACACGTTTACCTCTGAGCTCAAGGATCACAGATTCGACGTAAGCAATGAACATTCACACCTCTATTTTTACCCTTCATTCTTTGTTATCATGATTGATATTCATATTCATATCCTCTTCTTATATAGCACACGGCCATGAGGACGAAGGTCCTACGAGAGCAACGCGCGATTGCTGTTGCAGAGGAGCTTGCGGGATTTCTAAGGACGGAAGTTATATAGCTCAAAGGACGATTTAGTGTAGCTAAGGGCCATTACTGATGTTCGTCCATGTAATCGAATAGACGGGCTCTAGTCCCGATAATTCAGATCTCCATATGATTGTATATATATGCTCGCTTGTAAGATAAGTTAATCTTATATATATATATGCATAATTATTTCTATTTAAATTATATAAAAACTAATTCCCGAACACCAAACGAGGCATAACGTTAATCTCCCGAACACCTAAACCCTAAAACCCAAAAATAATTTCATTCAAAAAAAAACCCAAAAACCAGCAAAATCTGAAAATCTTTAGTCCCGGTCCGTGTAACGAACCGGGACTAAAGGGCCTGCCCCTGGGGCGCTACGAGGCGCCCACGTGGAGCACCTTTAGTCCCGGCTTGTAAGAGGGCCGGGACGAAAGCTTAGGACTTTAGTCCCGCCCCTTTAGTCCCGGTTGGTGAACCGGGACTAAAGCCCCTTACGGGACGGGGCTAAAGGCCCCGTCCCCACTACTGGTACCTCAGACTAGGTGAAGCCGAAAGCTAGCTATCTAAAGAATATAATCGGTCGGTAACGACGCAAGTGAACATTTAGGGTCAATAAGTCCATAGAGTTTGGGAACTTTCCCAAAACTAAATCTTCACTATTTTCCTCTCACATTGATCGGAGGTAAGGTTTCATGCTCATGGTTAACATGACAGCCTGGGAAAATAAACTTATAATAGAACTATTTTTCTTAGAATATGTTTCTTATGTTTAATAGCAATATAACATATATTTCGCGTACCTTTGTTTATAGAACCATATGGTCGGATTGTCTTGTTTTTCGTAAACCTTTGTCCTTCTAAAGGCTTTATAAAGTAGGACAAACACTTTCCGGCTACTGGGTGAGGAGGTTGAAGCCGATGGTCGGTTGAAACCAAGAGTTAATGATGCAAAGTACTTGAATACATAGAATCAATACACATAAATCGTGACTAAACTCATTTTACTATGGATGTCGATCCTTAAGTCGGCACCCATGCCCAAATAAAGGACCGGTGGCCGTGACTCCCCATTGATTTGCGTTGGTTTCCCTCCAAGCTTAAAGGGTGATGTAGCACAATGACTATAAGTATTTCCCTCACTTAAGAAACCAATGTATCAATCGAGTAGGAAGTTCCACAATACTATGGAAGCCATACCCGCACACAGATAACAAATCATCGCAACCCAACGCGTGTAGTAGTTGTCAATCCCTCGTGGGTAAAGTAAAAGGATAGATTGATAGATGCAAATAAAGTGATGGCAAATAAAACGCAGCAAGGTAGTTTTAGGTTTTTGGATAATATATATATCTGAAAAAAGAACATATAAAATGAAAAAACTAATAGCAAAATACAGATTGCAAATAGATGATGTGAAGTAGACCCGGGGGCCGTAGGTTTCACTAGTGGCTTCTCTCGAGAGTAAAGCAAACTATGGATAGACAAATTACTGTTGGGAAATTTATAGAAGAGCAAATAATTATGAAGATATACAAGACAATTATTATGTATATAGGCATCACGTCCAAGACAAGTAGATCGACTTCTGCCTGCATATACTTCTATTACTCCGTACATCGACCGCTATCCAGCAGGCATCTAGTGTATTAAGTTCATGAAGAAACGGGGTAATGTTTTAAGAAAGATGACATGATGTAGAAAAGATCTATTCATATAGGAATAGGCCCTATCATTTTATCCTTAATAGGAATGATGCATGTATGTGATGTCTCTTTCTTTCATTGAGATTAAGCACCGCAAGATCGAACCCATCAAAAAGCACATCTTCCGTTGCAAGATAAAAGATCAAGTTGGCCAGACAAAAACCAAATATCGCAGAAGAAATACGAGGCTATAATAATCAAGGATGGATATAATTTCATAGATCTGATCATAATGTCATAATTCATCGGGTCCCAACAAACACACCGCAAAAGATAGAGTTACATCAAATGGATCTCCAAGAGACTATTGTATTGAGAAACAAAACAAGAGATAAAGCCATCTAGATACTTCCTACGGACCCGTAGGTCTAGTATGAAGTACTCACGCATTATCTAAGGAGCACCAATGAGGATGATGAACCCCTCCATGATTGTGTTACTCTCCGAAACGAGCTCTAGATTCGATTTCGTGGCTTCTAGAACTTGCGGTGGCTGAAACGATTTTTCATCGACTCCCCTAGGGTTTCTGGAGTATTGTGGTATTTATAGAACTCAGAGTTAGTGGAGGAGGTGCCCGAGGCCCCCACTACCAAGCAGGCCGCTCTAGGGGCCCTCGGCGTGCCCTGGTGCCTAGTGGGCCGCCTGGGCCTCCTCTGGTGATCATCCTTGGTCTCCAAGTTTCCTTCTGGTCAAAAAATATATTCAAAAAGTTTCGTTTCATTTGGGCTTCATTTGGTATTGATTTTCTCTAAAGAAAAAAACAACAAAAAATAGCAACCGGCACTGGGCACTATGTCAATTGGTTAGTCCCAAAAAATGATTTAAAGTTGCTATAAAATGATCATAAATCATCATAGAATGACAACATAACAACATGTAACAATCAAAAATTATGAATACGTTGGAGACGTATCAGGCCACTAGGCTTTGCGCTTCTGTTTGAAAGCCACTAAAGTGGTATATCGATCCCCTGATATGGTGTTGCTACCTCACGAGTGGCTCGGGGGATACTGCACTGCCTAATAAATGTAGAAAATTCAAAGTGCAAAAACGGTTTCCGAGGAGATTACAATCCTCTGGTTTTTCGGCCTCACCCAACCTGAGTGACAAGGACTACCGCGTTTTTCTCCTAAAAACATGTTGCCGAGCAAGGAATTGATCCTCACGCCGATGTCCTAAATTGACGTGAGTCGGTGGGGCTACTAAGATAAGTGGTTTAATTTTTTTTCCTTGAGGTGCATCACGGTTTTAGACTCACACACACCTTGAGGGCTATTGGCTATACATCTTGGAAGTAAATAAATTGCAGCGATCAAAAATAAATTCCGCAAAAGACAGCCCGAGACCGAGGTGGTGCACCACCTCGGAAGCAGTCCGGCACAGAGCTCAGATGCGAATGGCTGGTTCCATAAAAGACTATTTTGGCATTTAATATTGATGAGCTCCTTAAAAATTTTCAAAGACCGAGGTAATCTATGACACCTCACATACCGACCATTGTTGGAGCTGGGCTGCAAAAGGACACCTCAGATGCAGTTCGGCATTGGAGCTCGGACGCAAGAGGACACCGCCGCACAGGAAATACTTCAAACCCGAGGTGCGGGGTAAAAAATAACAATACATTGATATAGGCCAAAAACATAAAGGACTAGTCGGATGCCCGACGTGTGAACTCTTCGGCTTCAGCTTGGCGATCCGCAAGATCAAAGATGGGAAGATTTCTTAAACCAGCTTTCAAGACCGACGGCAGAAGATGAAGAACAATTCAGCGGAACCGAGGAGCGTCCCCAACTTGAAGACCGGTTCAGGGGGCTACTGATGGTGTCCTCGACTAGGGGGTACTCACCACGTCATCTCTCGACCAGTTAGTCGGGCCGAGGACCCCCATAATGGTTCCCTAATGGTCCACTTCGGACAGCACATGATGCATACAAGAGAGATTCCACAAGACTTGGCACAGAAGACAAGGACTCATCTAAACCCTAGGCCTCTAGTATTATATAAACAGAGGCCAGGCTAGTCAATAGATAATCTCATATTCATAACAACAATCTCATGGTAGATACATGAACTCTATACTATCCCCGTATCAATACAATTAAAAGCTGGACGTAGGGTATTATTTCTTCACTAGTGGATAAACGGCTACCCTCAACTTACGTTGGTGGCGCCCGAATTTGACGCGACACCGGAACTAATTTTTTCAAATAGAGATGACATAGGACAAATTGGTTCGCGAGCTTTGTGTAGTTAGTGCCGGCGTCGACTCACGGCGGAACACCATCGAAACATGGGCCCTGCTTAGCTGACCAGACTGAAAATATTGTTGATGTTGGATGTGTGCCTACGACACAGATATGTTATATAGTGTTGTTGTTTCCTAGTCATGAATGCCAACACTAAGTTTGACCTATATAAACTAGTGACCATGGTTTCTCAAAATACGTTTACTTCCAATTCTTCTCCCTAACTAGTTATAGACCCTTTTAGTTATGGACCCACATTGACGAAGCGTTTTGAAATTTTGGGACTCTGCCGCCCTCGGCGAGCTCTCGTCTGGCCTTGTTGGCTACACCATGAGGTCCCCACGGCCAATGCAGCCGGCCCTGTTAGGCGAATCATCCCACCGCAGCAGTGCAACTTCCCTTTATTCCGGCAGCTACACCACCAATGTCGATGATACCGACCATGTGCTGCTTTGCAGCTGTCGACGCCCTGTTGATAAGAGTATGTCGCACATAGAATGGAATCCACAGCGAGAGTTCTACATATGTGCCAACCGTGAAAATGTGCATATATTACCAGAAATACATCTTAATCGATTTTCAGAAAATTTGCACAATTCAACTCCTCTAGTGTCGCTCACATCAATATGTTTATATACATATTGTGATCCACGGAAAACAATGGGAAAATATTGCTTCACATGGATATGGGTAGATCTCTTCTAGAAATACTTGAGCGAGTTGCTCGACTACTCCATTGAACCACTAAGACGACAGATAGATGAGATGCAACTCAGGAACGATGTGATGGAAGGCCAAATCAAGAAATTCAACATGCTTCGATATGCACTTTTAGCCATTTGCGTGATTGGCCTTTTTCTCTCAGCTCGATCGATGGCACCATTTCTTCTCATGGCGGTCATCACACTGATGATATTCTTAGTCTAGATTTAGTAGTAAATTATATTTTTTATCGTTAATTATCCTTATGTAATGGCTAATTTTTTATAAATATTGCATTTTTTATTCTTTTTGAAAAATAATGCACCAATTCAAAAAATTCGAGAAATATACCTGCCTCGGCCACCCTGTGGCCGACTGGTAGCTCTCGGCCTCGCCATAGCCGACAGGGTGCTCTCGGCCTCCCCCTAGCCGACAGGGAGCTCTCGGCTTCCACGTGGCCGATTAGTGGCCGACCACTGCCACTCGGCTTTGAGGAAGCCGATAGGCCACTCGGCCTGGCCGTGGCCGAGTAGTGGTAGCGCCAGCCCCTCCCCCCCTCTCCATCCTTTCTCTATTTCTTCTCCCTCCTTCTCTATTTCTTCTCCTTATTTCTCCCCTTATTTATTTTTTCTGTTTTGGAGGGAAGTGTCATCTTTTTTCCTCTTTGGAATAATCATTCGATTAATTCTAAGAAGAATTCAAACAATGAAAAAATGGTACTAAAATGATGTACTCCTTTTCTTGGATAAATAGCAATAGACACATGGAACTAAAATTACAATTTTCTACTTCTTGAACAGATAACAACTAGATTTTGAACATTCGCAAAACAAAAGATTAAATTTTGTAAAACTAAATCTGTCACTATTGTCTTTGTCATATTGCTTAGAGCAATGCTACACCCATGAACTGTTTTTAGAGGATGAAAAGACTAGCTTACATGAACTGTTTTGAACGTCTCACTCGTGATGATATTTTATGTTGTGTAAGGAGGAGGGCATCCAAACTATCCGTCTCACTCGCGATGATATTTTATGTAAGAAACTTATGTGTATTTTGAACGTTACTATTTTGCCTACTGCGTTGCCGTAAATATTTCCATGTCTCCATTCCCGCCTAATTTTTCGCACCACCTTTCCCGCCAAATTTTGCACGTTTCGTTTCCCGCCAACTATTTACCCTCTTATTTCCCGCCTCATTTCCCTCCTCTTTTTCCCGCCATATTCCTGGTCATCTAAATCTATAAAAGGAGGCATTGGACTGCCTTCCTCCATCATCCAGCCTCACTTGAGAACACTAGCACTGCCTTCCATCCTCCATCATCCAGTGAATATGAGTTTGCCTTGCTCGGATCAGAGCATCAGGCCTAAGAAAATGCAGAGTGCGAGTTTGCCTCGGGGTGTGGAAGCAGTTCGATGTTGGTGCGGTGATCTCTGCAAGGTGAAGGAAGTGACAGATTTTTCCGATTGGTTGGGCATGAAGTTTTTCATGTGCGCCAATTATGAATCTGATCCGCCCAAATCTATTTCTACGTACCTCAGGCCTCCGGTATGCTCAAGTTAACCAGAGTAAATATGTTGTTGATATTATTGTTTACTTGATATTTATATATATATATATATATATATATATTGTAGTCTCCTCCTCCTCTCTGCATGTACTATCGTTGGATTGACACGGAAATGCCGGACTAGGCGGTGACCGAGATTCGTGAAAGAGGTCGTCGTGCATGGGCTAGCTTGGACTTGGAAGAGCGCCGCGCGAAGGCTGAAGCAGAGGAGAAAGCAGAGCAGAAGAAAGAGTGGGAAGATTACTGTGTGGAGCAGAGGGATTTTATTGATGAGATGATAAGGAAGAACCAAGAAGAGAAACTTCGGTTGGAGGAGGTTTACAAACAGCGGGAACAGGCCCGTGAAGCTGAGAGGGGGAAAAAGAGAGAAAGGGCTCGTGCGGCCAAAGCAACAGAAGAAGCCGGTGATGGAAAAGGGAAATATCCACGCTGGACTCAGTAGATTTATTATAATTTCAGCAAGTTGTATCTTAATTTCAGCAGGTTGTGTCAGCACGTTGTATCTTAATTTCAGCAAGTTGTATTTTAATTCCGGCAAGGTCTATCTTAGTTTGTCTGTAATCTCAAGTTATTGGTAGTATATGTGTTATCCACGAAGAACCAACAAAGCATTTTTGTTCCTGCCTTGCTTTCCCGCCATTTTGTTCCCGCCTAGCTTTCCCACCATTTCGTTCCCGCCTCGCTTTCCCGCCATTTATTTCCCGCTCTTCAGCACCTATAAAACCCTCTTCACAACAAGGTTGTTAAGGAGTGTGCTCAAAATGTCGCATTATCCTTTCGATCGTAGTTTTCACAATGGTATGTCGGAGTGTCTTCTACGCTTTGCTAGCAATTTCAAGATAGACAATAGAATAGTTTCATGGGACGAACTCATCAGTAGTGACACCTCCCCCGGCCGCCCCTATCCCCTGCCCCGTCGTCGCCTCCCCCGGCCGTCGCCTCCCCCGGCCGCCCCTATCCCCTGCCCCGCCGTCGCCTCGCCCGCCCGCCGCAGGCCGCAGCCGCCGCCGTCGCCTCTCCCGGCCTCCCTTATCCCCCGGCCGCCGCCGCAGGCCGCAGCCGCCGCCGTTTGCTGGCCCGCGCCGCCGCCTCTGGTTCAGCGGCCGCCGCCGCCTAGGATTTGTGTGGGGTGAGGACTGAGGCGCACTGGGGACTGGGGTGAGGAGAGGAGCAGAGCAGAGGAAGACAGAAGTGGAGGAAGATGCGTCGTGGTCTGGTCGTGGGCACAAAGTGATTAGCACTAGTATTAAATTTTTTTGGCTCCAAATCAAGGTATGACACGTGCCACACCTTGCCCACCGGGCGTGAAATGAAGAGGAAAAATAAAATAGATTTTTTGACATTAGTATATATGAAAAAGAAATGTGTTTAAAAAAAGAATATGAGAGGTAGCGGTCAGCCCTATCGTTTGAGACCTCTGTTTGGATAGTATATTTTTTACCGATTACCAATTAGACCGTCGGTGCAGGTGTTTGACACGCTTTCGGGATGCACGGCTGTAGATGCGCTCACAAAAAGAAATTCATAGTTAGTCCGAGTGAAATGAAGACGAAAAATAAAATTGATTTTTTGACATTGACATTAGTATATATGAAAAAGAAATGTGTTTAAAAAAAGAATATGAGAGGTAGCGGTCAGCCCTATCGTTTGAGACCTCTGTTTGGATAGTATGTTTTTTACCGATTACCAATTAGACCGTCGGTGCAGGTGTTTGACACGCTTTCGGGATGCACGGCTGTAGATGCGCTCACAAAAAGAAATTCATAGTTAGTCCGAGTGAAATGAAGACGAAAAATAAAATTGATTTTTTGACATTAGTCTATAGAAAAACGAAATATGTGTAAAAAAAGACTGACGTCGCTCCGTACTTCTAGCCCCCAACATGCACGAGTTAACAGCGACCTAGGGTGACAGGCTGCTGGGCCAAACCCAGCCAGAAGTACGTCACGACCGCTTTTTACCTCGGCAGACCAAGCATAGCTAGTGCTAGCCTTGCGTCGTCGGCCATACATGGCTCATCGTCTTGCTATATAACCCGAGAAGTGGCCAGCTAAACGAGCCGTGTGGGACTAAATAGATACCGGGTCGGCGCGCGGCGCGGCGCATGTGAGCTGAGCTGAGCTGATTGGGCGGGCGGGGATGGGGATGGGGGTGGGAGGAGGGGAGGCGGCGGCGGCGGTGGCGGTGGGGGAGGAAGGGAAGGAGGAGGGCAAGGGGTGGCGCGCCAAGTCGAAGCTGAGCGCGGCGGTAGGGGTGGCGCTGGCGTTGAGCGGGGTGCTGGTGCTGCACCGCAGCCTCCGCCACAACGCGCTGGTCAAGGCCGAGGAGGGCATCGTGTGCATGTGCGAGGAGCGCGCCCGCATGCTGCAGGACCAGTTCGCCGTCTCCGTCAACCACGTCCACGCCCTCGCCATCCTCGTCGCCACCTTCCACTACGAGAAGCAGCCGCCCGCGCTCGACCAGGTCCGTCCCTCCCTCCCTCCCTCCCTCCCCTACCTCCCACCACTGCCTTCCATCCATGCGTGCCTGCCGTCACCACGACGGACAGCTTCAGCAGTCGCCACTGCTTCCTCGGCTCCACCGCAGCGAGTTCGTGGGCGCCATGCTCTGGCTCAGATGCTCGCTCGCTTGCTCGCTCTGCGCCCGGAGTTACTCGCCTGTCTGGCTTCTGAGCCGGCCCTGGCTGGCTCCTGCCTGCTGCCTCTCCCAGTCCCATCCATTACGATGATACCTTGACCACGCAGCAGAAGTACATGCTCTGCCTTTGTACGGCTGCTCCCTACAAATAAATCACAAAAAACCAGCTCAGACATTCTCTCGAACACAGAACGGGCAAGGCTAAGACCGAGAGTTGCTGGACGTACCGCGGTGGCATCCGGAGCACGGCGATGTCCATGGCAACGGGCACGAGAGAGAGGACTATTGTGTCGATCTTTTCGGTACTGAGGCTCGGAACGGTTGTGGAGCAAGGATGCCGACGGATTGTGAGACATACGACGCGAAGGAGAAACAAGAGAGAAGAGAGCAAATGGATCCGGTAGATTGATGGGTGGCTTTGGTGCGATTCTTTTGTGTTGTAGGCATGTCAGGTACGATGTGGCAGATGCGTCCGGACATCCCCTTATTTTATATGGATATGAGAGGTGCTCATTAGTTCGAGCGTTTGAGGCGTCCATCTGGATCAATTTTATTTTGATCGGTCATTGACCAGGCCATCCGTCCGGATGTTTTGAAGCGTGTTTGGGACACCCAGCTGTAGATGCTCTCAAGTCATACTTTTCACGCCCAACAGACATGAGCATGTGAGTAACAACAAAAAGAGATACGGAGTTAGTTCGAGTTAAAAAATATAAATACAATAAAAAGAGATTTGGATTTAATCTGAATCGAAGGAAATAAATACAAAAAAGAGAATCGGAGTTATTCCGAGTCAAAGGTCCGAGTGAAATGAAAAGGAAAAATAGAATTGATTTTTACATATTTTAGTCAATATGAAAAAGGAATGCCGGTTCGAATGAAACGAAAAGAAAAAATGAAATTGCCTTTTAGAAATTTTAGTCTATATGAAAAAGGAAAACAATTAACTGGTAGCTGCTCGGTTTGTCTGCGAGTAGAGGATTAATAGGCTAATCGGCCAATTAATTAATTAATCGAACGATTTTTGAGTTAATCGACTACTCGATGACCCAATGAGTAGGGATTAATCGGCAAGTTAACTGGATAATCGGATGAATTCTTGAAAAGAGCCAAAAAGAGATTCAAAGTTATTCCGAGTCAAAGGAAATAAATACAACAAAAAGAGTTTCGGTGTTAGTCTGAGTCAACGAAAATAAATGGTTCGGTGTTTCGGTGCTGGTCTCCGTATTTGATCTAGATATGAGAGATGGCGGTCAGTCCGTACGTTTGAGACCTGTGTTTGGATCGTATGTTTTTTTACGATCACTGATTACACCGTTCGTGCGGGTGTTTGGATCGTATGTTATTTTACTGCTCACTGATCACACCGTTCATGTGGGTGTTTGACACATGTTCGGGATGCACGGATGTAGATGCTCTCACACCATACTTTCGACACCCAACAAACATGAGCCTGTTAGCAACAACAAAAGGAGATCCGGAACTAGTCCGAATCAAAGGAAATAAATACAACAAAAGGAGATCCGGAACTAGTCCGATCACTGATCAGACTGTTCGTGCGTGTGTTTGACACGCGTTCGGGATGCACTGTTGTAGATGCTTTCACACCCTAATTCTGGCGCCCAACAAACATGAGCCTTTGAGCAACAACAAAAGGAGATCCGGAACTAGTCCGAATCAAAGGAAATAAATACAACAAAAAGAAATCCAGAGTTAGTCCGAGTCAAAGGAAAGAAATGGTTCGATGTCGGTCCGAGTGAAATGAAGAGGAAAAATAAAATTGATTTTTTGACATTAGTCTATATGAAAAAGAAATATGTGTATACAATAAAAGGAGATCCGGAACTAGTCCGATCACTGATCAAATCGTCCGTACGGATGTTTGACACACGTTCGGGATGCACGACTGTAGATACTTTCACACCATACTTCTGGCGCCCATGAGCGTGTGAGCAACAACAAAAGGAGAATCCGAATTAGTCTGAATCAAAGGAAATAAATACAACAAAAAGAAATTCAAAGTTAGTTCGAGTCAAAGGAAAGAAATGGTTCGATGTCGGTCCGAGTGAAATGAAGAGGAAAAAAAATTGACATTAGTCTATATGAAAAAGAAATATCAGAATTAGTCTGAATCAAAGGAAATAAATACAACAAAAGGAGATCCGGAAGTCGTCTGATCACTGATCAGACCGTCCGTGCAGGTATTTGACACATGTTCGGGATGCATGGCTGTAGATGCTTTCACACCATACTTCTGGCGCCCAACAAACATGAGTGTGTGAGCAACAACAAAAGGAGATCCGAAACTAGTCCGAATGAAGAAATAAATACAACAAAAAGAAATTAAGAGTTAGTCTGAGTCAAAGGAAAGAAATGGTTCGATGTCGGTCCGAGTGAAATGAAGAGGAAAAATAAAATTGTTTTTTGACATTAGTGTATATGAAAAAGAAATATCGGAATTAGTCTGAATCAAAGGAAATAAATACAACAAAAAGAAATTCGAAGTTAGTCCGAGTCAAAGGAAAGAAATGGTTCGATGTCGGTCCGAGTGAAATGAAGAGGAAAAATAAAATTGATTTTTTGACATTAGTCTATACGAAAAAGAAATATGTGTATACAATAAAAGGAGATCCGGAACTAGTCCGATCACTGATCAAACCGTCCGTACGGATGTTTGACACACGTTCGGGATGCACGACTGTAGATGCTTTCACACCATACTTCTGGCGCCCAACAAACATGAGCGTGTGAGCAACAACAAAAGGAGAATCGGAATTAGTCTGAATCAAAGGAAATAAATACAACAAAAAGAAATTCAAAGTTAGTCCGAGTCAAAGGAAAGAAATGGTTCGATGTCGGTCCGAGTGAAATGAAGAGGAAAAAAAATTGACATTAGTCTATATGAAAAAGAAATATCAGAATTAGTCTGAATCAAAGGAAATAAATACAACAAAAGAAGATCCGGAAGTCGTCTGATCGCTGATCAGACCGTCCGTGCGGGTATTTAACACATGTTCGGGATGCATGGCTGTAGATGCTTTCGCACCATACTTCTGGCGCCCAACAAACATGAGCGTGGGAGCAACAACAAAAGAAGATCCGAAACTAGTCCGAATGAAAATAAATAAATACAACAAAAAGAAATTAAGAGTTAGTCCGAGTCAAAGGAAAGAAATGGTTCGATGTCGGTCCGAGTGAAATGAAGAGGAAAAATAAAATTGTTTTTTGACATTAGTGTATATGAAAAAGAAATATCGGAATTAGTCTGAATCAAAGAAAATAAATACAACAAAAAGAAATTCAAAGTTAGTCCGAGTCAAAGGAAAGAAATGGATGTCGGTCCGAGTGAAATGAAGAGGAAAAATAAAATTGATTTTTTGACATTAGTCTATATAAAAAAGAAATATGTGTATAAAAAAGACTTACGTCGCTACGTACTTCTAGCCCCCAACATACACAAGTTAACAGAGACATGGGTGACAAGCTTTTACCTCGGCAGACCAAGCATAGCTAGTACTAGCCTTGCGTCGTCGGGATACATGGCTCATCGTCTCGTTATATAACCCGAGAAGTGGCCAGCGAAACGAGCCGTGTGGGACTAAATAAACAGTACTAGCATGCAGGAACCGAGCTCGTCTTCGGCCCACCCGTGGCAAGTGCCCTCTTCTTCGCGTCTTCGGACCACCAGCTATGCTCTGTAGTCTGTATATACTCGTCGAGATCCACACAGCCCCACTGCTACTCACCACCAGCATCGTGGGCTCTCATCTTTCTCAGTTGCCACTCCGTTGGCATCGACGGCATGCAGCAAGGACTACGTGTGTGTCAAATTTTTCATACAGCAACCAACAACCCACTTCTAGCTAGGTTTTCTCTGCCTCCCCACTGCGACGTCGACCGTCCGCCTAGTTTCCGTTGGCCCTAGGACCATGGAGGCACGGTGGATCTCGGTCCTTGTCGGCGGGAAGGTCCTGTTTTTAGATGTTTGTTTCTGTTCTGTTAGGGTTTCTTCCATGCTCAAGAAGGCGATCTTTAAACTGTAGATAATGCTTTTGAAGAATGTGAACTATTTTTTGAAGTTGTGAACAAATTATGAAATTGTGAAGAAATTTTTAAACCATATAATTGTTTTGAATTTCTGAGCAAATTTCGTAGACAGGAACATTTTTTGCATATGCGAACAAACAAACTGAAACTGTAGAAAATAATTTTGAAGAACCTGAACCATTTTCTGAAGTTCTGAACAAATTATGAAATTTTGAAAAAAAAATTAAAATCCCAAACATTTTGTGAAGTAATTTAGCGGGAAAACTAAAAAAATAGGAAGGTAGAGGACGAGAGCGAAGAATCTGGCCACATGGAAGGGAGGCGCAAACTGTGGGGAGCTCGGGGGTCTGCTGCACGGTGCCGGAGGTCGCCGGAAGCGGCGGCACGGTCTGTGTCAGCCGGCATGGGCGAGAGGGAGAGGAGGCAAGCCCGTGCTCATGTGGTCCTTTTTTTCCTTTAGAAATCTGCTCGGACAGCGCGTTGAATATGCTAGACGACGGGGTGCTTTGTTTAAAAATGAATCATTTTTCACGTATTCACTTAAACAGGGATTGCAAGTTTAATCCTTAAAAACAAAGGGACTCTTTTGAAAGAAATCCGCGATGGTGAACGGGCAAAGCACCATTTGCTTTATTATTCGGTAAAGATTTGTTATTACTTTTGGCTTGCACTATTTTATGTGGGTGGGTAATTGGCTTCGACTGGGTAACACGGTCACCTTCGCGCACCGATATCGTCGTCTTGCCTCTGTCGACTCAATTGTGCCATCACCTTGATGTGCTGACCTGTGTCAACATCCCTGCGCCATCACTTCATTTAGCCGATGTCCTATACGTCGACTTGCTCTCTCACCTCGGCTGGACCGGGGGCTTCGCCATTTCTTCATCAACCTTCTTCGGGGACTTCGGCGTTACCAGCCGACTAGCTTCGTCATGTTAGACGGACTGGGGCTTCGGCAAAGTCTTTTTCGTAAGTTAACTGGGGCTCTTAAATCTGTATGAGCCATTTTATAATATATGTGTTTCCTTCTTGGTTTTTGCAAAGTCTTTGTCTACGACTCCTTTTTTCAACACGAGTGTGTGGTCAATAGTCGGGTAGACTGGTTTCTTTCTAAAGTCGCTCGAGTTTAGTTCGCTAAACAAGTCTTAGAGAAACACTCCGCCTTCGGAATATAGATGTTAAAGCCGAAGGCTGGCCCATTTAAAGTATGGAGATTGGATGTATCATGTTAAAGCACGATCGAAGCACATATTAACTTTAAAACCAATTTTTGGATTGGCACCAAGAAACTTGACTTAGTTTGGATGTGAAGTTTTTGCTACAAAACTTGGTATGGCGGCGCTTATGGCAGTTTTAATCTATTTTTATGTTTTTCTTTTAGGAAACATGACATCCTCTTGTTCGTGGTGTTCTGCATGATGGATTTTCTTGGAAAATCTTTGTCGACCAACAGCTCGGCATCTTTCTGCCGAGATGCACCTCGGCGTTTAGGGAGCCTCCTCTTGACTGGGTCCCTTACGTAGTCATTCAGCTGGGGAAATATTTGCCGACCCACATTTCCGCATCTTCCCTATCGACCTGCACCATGGCGTCTTGGATATTGCCTTGTATGCATCAGTTTCGAAACATGTCTTTGGTCGAAATTGGGTTGCCCACCTCCCGTACTTGCCCCTTACGTTCCACAATGTTCGGTCAAGGGTGTAAAGGCAGAACCAGTGTGATTGTATTTCTAGCTTGACTCGTTAAGTACCCTAGTGGAGCAAGCCGAAGAGTGACTGCCATGCTAGGCGTAAACTAGTCGACCATCCAATGAATGTGTTAAACAAAAGATCGATAGGGATTACCCATGTTAAACGATGCCTTTTCATAAAATTGGCCGAAGTGTTAATGGCTCAACCTCGGCTGACGCCGAACACTAACCGGTGGGCTAGTAAGTGGCCTCCCACCTTCAAGCTCCTATGGCTAAGTGAAAGTTATAAAGCCTGCACATCGGATTGCCTCGTTTCCACTAAACACAACCGCCTCCGGGCATCGAGATGCCAGCTAAGGGTTGTAGTAACTCCTATGGCTAAGTGAAAGTTATAAAGCCTGCATATCTCATTGCCTCGTTTCCACTAAACACAACCGCCTCCGGGCATCGAGATGCCAGCTAAGGGTTGTCTTGTTACTACAGAAACACCCTTCATAGCATCTACCAAAGGGTGGAAGCCGACGATGGGCCACTTTCAAATGATAAACATTGCAAGATCGAACCCATCAGAAAGCACATCTTCCGTTGCAAGATAAAAGATCAAGTTGGCCAGACAAAAACCAAATATCGGAGAAGAAATACGAGGCTACAATAATCAAGGATGGATATAATTTCATAGATCTGATCATAATCTCATAATTCATCGGGTCCCAACAAACACACCGCAAAAGATAGAGTTACATCAAATGGATCTCCAAGAGACTATTGTATTGAGAAACAAAACAAGAGAGAAAGCCATCTAGATACTTCCTACGGACCCGTAGGTCTAGTATGAAGTACTCACGCATTATCTAAGGAGCACCAATGAGGATGATGAACCCCTCCATGATTGTGTTACTCTCCGAAACGAGCTCTAGTTTCGATTTCGTGGCTTCTAGAACTTGCGGTGGCTGAAACGGTTTTTATTCGACTCCCCTAGGGTTTCTGGAGTATTGTGGTATTTATAGAACTCAGAGTTAGTGGAGGAGGTGCCCGAGGCCCCCACTACCAAGCAGGCCGCTCTAGGGGCCCTCGGCGTGCCCTGGTGCCTAGTGGGCCGCCTGGGCCTCCTCTGGTGATCATCCTTGGTCTCCAAGTTTCCTTCTGGTCAAAAAATATATTCAAAAAGTTTCGTTTCATTTGGGCTTCATTTGGTATTGATTTTCTCTAAAGAAAAAAAACAACAAAAAATAGCAACCGACACTGGGCACTATGTCAATTGGTTAGTCCCAAAAAATGATTTAAAGTTGCTATAAAATGATCATAAAACATCATAGAATGATAACATAACAGCATCTAACAATCAAAAACTATGAATACGTTGGAGACGTATCAGGCCGCTGGGCTTTGCGCTTCTGATTGAAAGCCACTAAAGGGGTATATGGATCCCCTCATCTGGTGTTGCTACGTGACGAGTGGCTCGGGGGATACTGCACTGCCTAATAAATGTAGAAAATTCAAAGTGCAAAAACGGTTTCCGAGGAGATTACAATCCTCAGGTTTGTCGGCCTCACCCAACCTGAGTCACAAGGACTACCGCGTTTTTCTCCTAAAAACATGTTGCCGAGCAAGGAATTGATCCTCACGCCGATGTCCTAAATTGACGCGAGTCGGTGGGGCTACAGGATAAGTGGTTTAATTTTTTTCCTTCGGGTGCATCTCGTTTTAGACTGACACACACCTTGAGGGCTATTGGCTATACATCTTGGAAGTAAATAAATTGCAGCGATCAGAAATAAATTCCGCAAAAGATAGCCCGAGACCGAGGTGGTGCACCACCTCGGAAGCAGTCCGACACAGAGCTCAGTTGCGAATGGCTGGTTCCATAAAAGACTATTTCGGCATTTAATATTGGATGAGCTCCTTCAAATTTTTCAAAGACCGAGGTAATCTATGACACCTCAGATACCGACCATTGTTGGAGCTGGGCTGCAAAAGGACACCTCAGATGCAGTTCGGCATTGGAGCTCGGACGCAAGAGGACACCGCCGCACGGGAAATACTTCAAACCCGAGGTGCGGGGTAAAAAATAACAATACATTGATATAGGCCAAAAACATAAAGGACTAGTCGGATGCCCGACGTGTGAACTCTTTGGCTTCAGCTTGGCGATCCTCAAGATCAAAGATGGGAAGATTTCTTAAACCAGCTTTCAAGACCGACGGCAGAAGATGAAGAACAATTCAGCAGAACCGAGGAGCGTCCCCAACTTGAAGACCGGTTCAGGGGGCTACTGATGGTGTCCTCGACTAGGGGGTACTCACCACGTCATCTCTCGACCAGTTAGTCGGGCCGAGGACCCCCATAATGGTTCCCTAATGGTCCACTTCGGACAGCACATGATGCATACAAGAGAGATTCCACAAGACTTGGCACAGAAGACAAGGACTCATCTAAACCCTAGGCCTCTAGTATTATATAAACAGAGGCCAGACTAGTCAATAGATAATCTCATATTCATTACAACAATCTCATGGTAGATACATGAACTCTATACTATCCCCATATCAATACAATTAAAAGCTGGACGTAGGGTATTATTTCTTCACTAGTGGATAAACGGCTACCCTCAACTTACATTGGTGGCGCCCGAATTTGACGCGACACCGGAACTAATTTTTTCAAATAGAGATGACATAGGACAAATTGGTTCGTGAGCTTTGTGTAGTTAGTGCCGGCGTCGACTCACAGCGGAACACCATCGAAACATGGGCCCTGCTTAGCTGACCAGACTGAAAATATTGTTGATGTTGGATGTGTGCCTACGACACAGATATGTTATATAGTGTTGTTGTTTCCTAGTCATGAATGCCAACACTAAGTTTGACCTATATAAACTAGTGACCATGGTTTCTCAAAATACGTTTACTTCCAATTCTTCTCCCTAACTAGTTATAGACCCTTTTAGTTATGGACCCACATTGACGAAGCGTTTTGAAATTTTGGGACTCTGCCGCCCTCGGCGAGCTCTCGTCTGGCCTTGTTGGCTACACCATGAGGTCCCCACGGCCAATGCAGCCGGCCCTGTTAGGCGAATCATCCCACCGCAGCAGTGCAACTTCCCTTTATTCCGGCAGCTACACCACCAATGTCGATGATACCGACCATGTGCTGCTTTGCAGCTGTCGACGCCCTGTTGATAAGAGTATGTCGCACATAGAATGGAATCCACAGCGAGAGTTCTACATATGTGCCAACCGTGAAAATGTGCATATATTACCAGAAATACATCTTAATCGATTTTCAGAAAATTTGCACAATTCAACTCCTCTAGTGTCGCTCACATCAATATGTTTATATACATATTGTGATCCACGGAAAACAATGGGAAAATATTGCTTCACATGGATATGGGTAGATCTCTTCTAGAAATACTTGAGCGAGTTGCTCGACTACTCCATTGAACCACTAAGACGACAGATAGATGAGATGCAACTCAGGAACGATGTGATGGAAGGCCAAATCAAGAAATTCAACATGCTTCGATATGCACTTTTAGCCATTTGCGTGATTGGCCTTTTTCTCTCAGCTCGATCGATGGCACCATTTCTTCTCATGGCGGTCATCACACTGATGATATTCTTAGTCTAGATTTAGTAGTAAATTATATTTTTTATCGTTAATTATCCTTATGTAATGGCTAATTTTTTATAAATATTGCATTTTTTATTCTTTTTGAAAAATAATGCACCAATTCAAAAAATTCGAGAAATATACCTGCCTCGGCCACCCTGTGGCCGACTGGTAGCTCTCGGCCTCGCCATAGCCGACAGGGTGCTCTCGGCCTCCCCCTAGCCGACAGGGAGCTCTCGGCTTCCACGTGGCCGATTAGTGGCCGACCACTGCCACTCGGCTTTGAGGAAGCCGATAGGCCACTCGGCCTGGCCGTGGCCGAGTAGTGGTAGCGCCAGCCCCTCCCCCCCTCTCCATCCTTTCTCTATTTCTTCTCCCTCCTTCTCTATTTCTTCTCCTTATTTCTCCCCTTATTTATTTTTGCTGTTTTGGAGGAAAGTGTCATCTTTTTTCCTCTTTGGAATAATCATTCGATTAATTCTAAGAAGAATTCAAACAATGAAAAAATGGTACTAAAATGATGTACTCCTTTTCTTGGATAAATAGCAATAGACACATGGAACTAAAATTACAATTTTCTACTTCTTGAACAGATAACAACTAGATTTTGAACATTCGCAAAACAAAAGATTAAATTTTGTAAAACTAAATCTGTCACTATTGTCTTTGTCATATTGCTTAGAGCAATGCTACACCCATGAACTGTTTTTAGAGGATGAAAAGACTAGCTTACATGAACTGTTTTGAACGTCTCACTCGTGATGATATTTTATGTTGTGTAAGGAGGAGGGCATCCAAACTATCCGTCTCACTCGCGATGATATTTTATGTAAGAAACTTATGTGTATTTTGAACGTTACTATTTTGCCTACTGCGTTGCCGTAAATATTTCCATGTCTCCATTCCCGCCTAATTTTTCGCACCACCTTTCCCGCCAAATTTTGCACGTTTCGTTTCCCGCCAACTATTTACCCTCTTATTTCCCGCCTCATTTCCCTCCTCTTTTTCCCGCCATATTCCTGGTCATCTAAATCTATAAAAGGAGGCATTGGACTGCCTTCCTCCATCATCCAGCCTCACTTGAGAACACTAGCACTGCCTTCCATCCTCCATCATCCAGTGAATATGAGTTTGCCTTGCTCGGATCAGAGCATCAGGCCTAAGAAAATGCAGAGTGCGAGTTTGCCTCGGGGTGTGGAAGCAGTTCGATGTTGGTGCGGTGATCTCTGCAAGGTGAAGGAGGTGACAGATTTTTCCGATTGGTTGGGCATGAAGTTTTTCATGTGCGCCAATTATGAATCTGATCCGCCCAAATCTATTTCTACGTACCTCAGGCCTCCGGTATGCTCAAGTTAACCAGAGTAAATATGTTGTTGATATTATTGTTTACTTGATATTTATATATATATATATATATTGTAGTCTCCTCCTCCTCTCTGCATGTACTATCGTTGGATTGACACGGAAATGCCGGACTAGGCGGTGACCGAGATTCGTGAAAGAGGTCGTCGTGCATGGGCTAGCTTGGACTTGGAAGAGCGCCGCGCGAAGGCTGAAGCAGAGGAGAAAGCAGAGCAGAAGAAAGAGTGGGAAGATTACTGTGTGGAGCAGAGGGATTTTATTGATGAGATGATAAGGAAGAACCAAGAAGAGAAACTTCGGTTGGAGGAGGTTTACAAACAGCGGGAACAGGCCCGTGAAGCTGAGAGGGGGAAAAAGAGAGAAAGGGCTCGTGCGGCCAAAGCAACAGAAGAAGCCGGTGATGGAAAAGGGAAATATCCACGCTGGACTCAGTAGATTTATTATAATTTCAGCAAGTTGTATCTTAATTTCAGCAGGTTGTGTCAGCACGTTGTATCTTAATTTCAGCAAGTTGTATTTTAATTCCGGCAAGGTCTATCTTAGTTTGTCTGTAATCTCAAGTTATTGGTAGTATATGTGTTATCCACGAAGAACCAACAAAGCATTTTTGTTCCTGCCTTGCTTTCCCGCCATTTTGTTCCCGCCTAGCTTTCCCACCATTTCGTTCCCGCCTCGCTTTCCCGCCATTTATTTCCCGCTCTTCAGCACCTATAAAACCCTCTTCACAACAAGGTTGTTAAGGAGTGTGCTCAAAATGTCGCATTATCCTTTCGATCGTAGTTTTCACAATGGTATGTCGGAGTGTCTTCTACGCTTTGCTAGCAATTTCAAGATAGACAATAGAATAGTTTCATGGGACGAACTCATCAGTAGTGACACCTCCCCCAGCCGCCCCTATCCCCTGCCCCGTCGTCGCCTCCCCCGGCCGTCGCCTCCCCCGGCCGCCCCTATCCCCTGCCCCGCCGTCGCCTCGCCCGCCCGCCGCAGGCCGCAGCCGCCGCCGTCGCCTCTCCCGGCCTCCCTTATCCCCCGGCCGCCGCCGCAGGCCGCAGCCGCCGCCGTTTGCTGGCCCGCGCCGCCGCCTCTGGTTCAGCGGCCGCCGCCGCCTAGGATTTGTGTGGGGTGAGGACTGAGGCGCACTGGGGACTGGGGTGAGGAGAGGAGCAGAGCAGAGGAAGACAGAAGTGGAGGAAGATGCGTCGTGGTCTGGTCGTGGGCACAAAGTGATTAGCACTAGTATTAAATTTTTTTGGCTCCAAATCAAGGTATGACACGTGCCACACCTTGCCCACCGGGCGTGAAATGAAGAGGAAAAATAAAATAGATTTTTTGACATTAGTATATATGAAAAAGAAATGTGTTTAAAAAAAGAATATGAGAGGTAGCGGTCAGCCCTATCGTTTGAGACCTCTGTTTGGATAGTATGTTTTTTACCGATTACCAATTAGACCGTCGGTGCAGGTGTTTGACACGCTTTCGGGATGCACGGCTGTAGATGCGCTCACAAAAAGAAATTCATAGTTAGTCCGAGTGAAATGAAGACGAAAAATAAAATTGATTTTTTGACATTGACATTAGTATATATGAAAAAGAAATGTGTTTAAAAAAAGAATATGAGAGGTAGCGGTCAGCCCTATCGTTTGAGACCTCTGTTTGGATAGTATGTTTTTTACCGATTACCAATTAGACCGTCGGTGCAGGTGTTTGACACGCTTTCGGGATGCACGGCTGTAGATGCGCTCACAAAAAGAAATTCATAGTTAGTCCGAGTGAAATGAAGACGAAAAATAAAATTGATTTTTTGACATTAGTCTATAGAAAAACGAAATATGTGTAAAAAAAGACTGACGTCGCTCCGTATTTCTAGCCCCCAACATGCACGAGTTAACAGCGACCTAGGGTGACAGGCTGCTGGGCCAAACCCAGCCGGAAGTACGTCACGACCGCTTTTTACCTCGGCAGACCAAGCATAGCTAGTGCTAGCCTTGCGTCGTCGGCCATACATGGCTCATCGTCTTGCTATATAACCCGAGAAGTGGCCAGCTAAACGAGCCGTGTGGGACTAAATAGATACCGGGTCGGCGCGCGGCGCGGCGCATGTGAGCTGAGCTGAGCTGATTGGGCGGGCGGGGATGGGGATGGGGGTGGGAGGAGGGGAGGCGGCGGCGGCGGTGGCGGTGGGGGAGGAAGGGAAGGAGGAGGGCAAGGGGTGGCGCGCCAAGTCGAAGCTGAGCGCGGCGGTAGGGGTGGCGCTGGCGTTGAGCGGGGTGCTGGTGCTGCACCGCAGCCTCCGCCACAACGCGCTGGTCAAGGCCGAGGAGGGCATCGTGTGCATGTGCGAGGAGCGCGCCCGCATGCTGCAGGACCAGTTCGCCGTCTCCGTCAACCACGTCCACGCCCTCGCCATCCTCGTCGCCACCTTCCACTACGAGAAGCAGCCGCCCGCGCTCGACCAGGTCCGTCCCTCCCTCCCTCCCTCCCTCCCCTACCTCCCACCACTGCCTTCCATCCATGCGTGCCTGCCGTCACCACGACGGACAGCTTCAGCAGTCGCCACTGCTTCCTCGGCTCCACCGCAGCGAGTTCGTGGGCGCCATGCTCTGGCTCAGATGCTCGCTCGCTTGCTCGCTCTGCGCCCGGAGTTACTCGCCTGTCTGGCTTCTGAGCCGGCCCTGGCTGGCTCCTGCCTGCTGCCTCTCCCAGTCCCATCCATTACGATGATACCTTGACCACGCAGCAGAAGTACATGCTCTGCCTTTGTACGGCTGCTCCCTACAAATAAATCACAAAAAACCAGCTCAGACATTCTCTCGAACACAGAACGGGCAAGGCTAAGACCGAGAGTTGCTGGACGTACCGCGGTGGCATCCGGAGCACGGCGATGTCCATGGCAACGGGCACGAGAGAGAGGACTATTGTGTCGATCTTTTCGGTACTGAGGCTCGGAACGGTTGTGGAGCAAGGATGCCGACGGATTGTGAGACATACGACGCGAAGGAGAAACAAGAGAGAAGAGAGCAAATGGATCCGGTAGATTGATGGGTGGCTTTGGTGCGATTCTTTTGTGTTGTAGGCATGTCAGGTACGATGTGGCAGATGCGTCCGGACATCCCCTTATTTTATATGGATATGAGAGGTGCTCATTAGTTCGAGCGTTTGAGGCGTCCATCTGGATCAATTTTATTTTGATCGGTCATTGACCAGGCCATCCGTCCGGATGTTTTGAAGCGTGTTTGGGACACCCAGCTGTAGATGCTCTCAAGTCATACTTTTCACGCCCAACAGACATGAGCATGTGAGTAACAACAAAAAGAGATACGGAGTTAGTTCGAGTTAAAAAATATAAATACAATGAAAAGAGATTTGGATTTAATCTGAATCGAAGGAAATAAATACAAAAAAGAGAATCGGAGTTATTCCGAGTCAAAGGTCCGAGTGAAATGAAAAGGAAAAATAGAATTGATTTTTACATATTTTAGTCAATATGAAAAAGGAATGCCGGTTCGAATGAAACGAAAAGAAAAAATGAAATTGCCTTTTAGAAATTTTAGTCTATATGAAAAAGGAAAACAATTAACTGGTAGCTGCTCGGTTTGTCTGCGAGTAGAGGATTAATAGGCTAATCGGCCAATTAATTAATTAATCGAACGATTTTTGAGTTAATCGACTACTCGATGACCCAATGAGTAGGGATTAATCGGCAAGTTAACTGGATAATCGGATGAATTCTTGAAAAGAGCCAAAAAGAGATTCAAAGTTATTCCGAGTCAAAGGAAATAAATACAACAAAAAGAGTTTCGGTGTTAGTCTGAGTCAACGAAAATAAATGGTTCGGTGTTTCGGTGCTGGTCTCCGTATTTGATCTAGATATGAGAGATGGCGGTCAGTCCGTACGTTTGAGACCTGTGTTTGGATCGTATGTTTTTTTACGATCACTGATTACACCGATCGTGCGGGTGTTTGGATCGTATGTTATTTTACTGCTCACTGATCACACCGTTCATGTGGGTGTTTGACACATGTTCGGGATGCACGGATGTAGATGCTCTCACACCATACTTTCGACACCCAACAAACATGAGCCTGTTAGCAACAACGAAAGGAGATCCGGAACTAGTCCGAATCAAAGGAAATAAATACAACAAAAGGAGATCCGGAACTAGTCCGATCACTGATCAGACTGTTCGTGCGTGTGTTTGACACGCGTTCGGGATGCACTGTTGTAGATGCTTTCACACCCTAATTCTGGCGCCCAACAAACATGAGCCTTTGAGCAACAACAAAAGGAGATCCGGAACTAGTCCGAATCAAAGGAAATAAATACAACAAAAAGAAATCCAGAGTTAGTCCGAGTCAAAGGAAAGAAATGGTTCGATGTCGGTCCGAGTGAAATGAAGAGGAAAAATAAAATTGATTTTTTGACATTAGTCTATATGAAAAAGAAATATGTGTATACAATAAAAGGAGATCCGGAACTAGTCCGATCACTGATCAAATCGTCCGTACGGATGTTTGACACACGTTCGGGATGCACGACTGTAGATACTTTCACACCATACTTCTGGCGCCCATGAGCGTGTGAGCAACAACAAAAGGAGAATCCGAATTAGTCTGAATCAAAGGAAATAAATACAACAAAAAGAAATTCAAAGTTAGTTCGAGTCAAAGGAAAGAAATGGTTCGATGTCGGTCCGAGTGAAATGAAGAGGAAAAAAATTGACATTAGTCTATATGAAAAAGAAATATCAGAATTAGTCTGAATCAAAGGAAATAAATACAACAAAAGGAGATCCGGAAGTCGTCTGATCACTGATCAGACCGTCCGTGCAGGTATTTGACACATGTTCGGGATGCATGGCTGTAGATGCTTTCACACCATACTTCTGGCGCCCAACAAACATGAGTGTGTGAGCAACAACAAAAGGAGATCCGAAACTAGTCCGAATGAAAAGAAATAAATACAACAAAAAGAAATTAAGAGTTAGTCTGAGTCAAAGGAAAGAAATGGTTCGATGTCGGTCCGAGTGAAATGAAGAGGAAAAATAAAATTGTTTTTTGACATTAGTGTATATGAAAAAGAAATATCGGAATTAGTCTGAATCAAAGGAAATAAATACAACAAAAAGAAATTCGAAGTTAGTCCGAGTCAATGGAAAGAAATGGTTCGATGTCGGTCCGAGTGAAATGAAGAGGAAAAATAAAATTGATTTTTTGACATTAGTCTATACGAAAAAGAAATATGAATATACAATAAAAGGAGATCCGGAACTAGTCCGATCACTGATCAAACCGTCCGTACGGATGTTTGACACACGTTCGGGATGCACGACTGTAGATGCTTTCACACCATACTTCTGGCGCCCAACAAACATGAGCGTGTGAGCAACAACAAAAGGAGAATCGGAATTAGTCTAAATCAAAGGAAATAAATACAACAAAAAGAAATTCAAAGTTAGTCCGAGTCAAAGGAAAGAAATGGTTCGATGTCGGTCCGAGTGAAATGAAGAGGAAAAAAAATTGACATTAGTCTATATGAAAAAGAAATATCAGAATTAGTCTGGATCAAAGGAAATAAATACAACAAAAGGAGATCCGGAAGTCGTCTGATCGCTGATCAGACCGTCCGTGCGGGTATTTGACACATGTTCGGAATGCATGGCTGTAGATGCTTTCACACCATACTTCTGGCGCCCAACAAACATGAGCGTGGGAGCAACAACAAAAGGAGATCCGAAACTAGTCCGAATGAAAATAAATAAATACAACAAAAAGAAATTAAGAGTTAGTCCGAGTCAAAGGAAAGAAATGGTTCGATGTCGGTCCGAGTAAAATGAAGAGGAAAAATAAAATTGTTTTTTGACATTAGTGTATATGAAAAAGAAATATCGGAATTAGTCTGAATCAAAGAAAATAAATACAACAAAAAGAAATTCAAAGTTAGTCCGAGTCAAAGGAAAGAAATGGATGTCGGTCCGAGTGAAATGAAGAGGAAAAATAAAATTGATTTTTTGACATTAGTCTATATAAAAAAGAAATATGTGTATAAAAAAGACTTACGTCGCTACGTACTTCTAGCCCCCAACATACACAAGTTAACAGAGACATGGGTGACAAGCTTTTACCTCGGCAGACCAAGCATAGCTAGTACTAGCCTTGCGTCGTCGGGATACATGGCTCATCGTCTCGTTATATAACCCGAGAAGTGGCCAGCGAAACGAGCCGTGTGGGACTAAATAAACAGTACTAGCATGCAGGAACCGAGCTCGTCTTCGGCCCACCCGTGGCAAGTGCCCTCTTCTTCGCGTCTTCGGACCACCAGCTATGTTCTGTAGTCTGTATATACTCGTCGAGATCCACACAGCCCCACTGCTACTCACCACCAGCATCGTGGGCTCTCATCTTTCTCAGTTGCCACTCCGTTGGCATCGACGGCATGCAGCAAGGACTACGTGTGTGTCAATGTATGCTACTACCAAGTATTCGACTCGCCATGTCACATACGTGCAATTTAATGTAATTCTGACACGTACATAACCAAGTTCGAGTTCCCCCAATATAAAACCAAGCTCAGTTCTGTACCAGAGGTAGCAGGTTCACCAATACATGCTCTCTTCTCATCGTATGGAACTTCAAATTTTTCATACAGCAACCAACAACCCACTTCTAGCTAGGTTTTCTCTGCCTCCCCACTGCGACGTCGACCGTCCGCCTAGTTTCCGTTGGACCTAGGACCATGGGGGCACGGTGGATCTCGGTCCTTGTCGGCGGGAAGGTCCTGTTTTTAGATGTTTGTTTCTGTTCTGTTAGGGTTTCTTCCATGCTCAAGAAGGCGATCTTTAAACTGTAGATAATGCTTTTGAAGAATGTGAACTATTTTTTGAAGTTGTGAACAAATTATGAAATTGTGAAGAAATTTTTAAACCATATAATTGTTTTGAATTTCTGAGCAAATTTCGTAGACAGGAACATTTTTTGCATATGCGAACAAACAAACTGAAACTGTAGAAAATAATTTTGAAGAACCTGAACCATTTTCTGAAGTTCTGAACAAATTATGAAATTTTGAAAAAAAATTAAAATCCCAAACATTTTGTGAAGTAATTTAGCGGGAAAACTAAAAAAATAGGAAGGTAGAGGACGAGAGCGAAGAATCTGGCCACATGGAAGGGAGGCGCAAACTGTGGGGAGCTCGGGGGTCTGCTGCACGGTGCCGGAGGTCGCCGGAAGCGGCGGCACGGTCTGTGTCAGCCGGCATGGGCGAGAGGGAGAGGAGGCAAGCCCGTGCTCATGTGGTCCTTTTTTTCCTTTAGAAATCTGCTCGGCAGCGCGTTGAATATGCTAGACGACGGGGTGCTTTGTTTAAAAATGAATCATTTTTCACGTATTCACTTAAACAGGGATTGCAAGTTTAATCCTTAAAAACAAAGGGACTCTTTTGAAAGAAATCCGTGATGGTGAACGGGCAAAGCACCATTTGCTTTATTATTCGGTAAAGATTTGTTATTACTTTTGGCTTGCACTATTTTATGTGGGTGGGTAATTGGCTTCGACTGGGTAACACGGTCACCTTCGCGCACCGATATCGTCGTCTTGCCTCTGTCGACTCAATTGTGCCATCACCTTGGTGTGCTGACCTGTGTCAACATCCCTGCGCCATCACTTCATTTAGCCGATGTCCTATACGTCGACTTGCTCTCTCACCTCGGCTGGACCGGGGGCTTCGCCATTTCTTCATCAACCTTCTTCGGGGACTTCGGCGTTACCAGCCGACTAGCTTCGTCATGTTAGACGGACTGGGGCTTCGGCAAAGTCTTTTTCCTAAGTTAACTGGGGCTCTTAAATCTGTATGAGCCATTTTATAATATATGTGTTTCCTTCTTGGTTGTTGCAAAGTCTTTGTCTACGACTCCTTTTTTCAACACGAGTGTGTGGTCAATAGTCGGGTAGACTGGTTTCTTTCTAAAGTCGCTCGAGTTTAGTTCGCTAAACAAGTCTTAGAGAAACACTCCGCCTTCGGAATATAGATGTTAAAGCCGAAGGCTGGCCCATTTAAAGTATGGAGATTGGATGTATCATGTTAAAGCACGATCGAAGCACATATTAACTTTAAAACCAATTTTTGGATTGGCACCAAGAAACTTGACTTAGTTTGGATGTGAAGTTTTTGCTACAAAACTTGGTATGGCGGCGCTTATGGCAGTTTTAATCTATTTTTATGTTTTTCTTTTAGGAAACATGACATCCTCTTGTTCGTGGTGTTCTGCATGGTGGATTTTCTTGGAAAATCTTTGTCGACCCACAGCTCGGCATCTTTTTGCCGAGATGCACCTCGGCGTTTAGGGAGCCTCCTCTTGACTGGGTCCCTTACGTAGTCATTCAGCTGGGGAAATATTTGCCGACCCACATTTCCGCATCTTCCCTATCGACCTGCACCATGGCGTCTTGGATATCTCCTTGTATGCATCAGTTTCGAAACATGCCTTTGGTCGAAATTGGGTTGCCCACCTCCCGTACTTGCCCCTTACGTTCCACAATGTTCGGTCAAGGGTGTAAAGGCAGAACCGGTGTGATTGTATTTCTAGCTTGACTCGTTAAGTACCCTAGTGGAGCAAGCCGAAGAGTGACTGCCATGCTAGGCGTAAACTAGTCGACCATCCAATGAATGTGTTAAACAAAAGATCGATAGAGATTACCCATGTTAAACGATGCCTTTTCATAAAATTGGCCAAAGTGTTAATGGCTCAACCTCGGCTGACGCCGAACACTAACCGGTGGGCTAGTGAGTGGCCTCCCACCTTCAAGCTCCTATGGCTATGTGAAAGTTATAAAGCCTGCATATCGGATTGCCTCGTTTCCACTAAACACAACCGCCTCCGGGCATCGAGATGCCAGCTAAGGGTTGTAGTAACTCCTATGGCTAAGTGAAAGTTATAAAGCCTGCATATCTCATTGCCTCGTTTCCACTAAACACAACCGCCTCCGGGCATCGAGATGCCAGCTAAGGGTTGTCATGTTACTACAGAAACACCCTTCATAGCATCTACCAAAGGGTGGAAGCCGACGATGGACCACTTTCAAATGATAAACAATCGCAACGGAGTCAGAATAAACATATAGCATAAAGCTGTAAAGAACAGCTTAAAAGCTAACTATCACGACATGTGTCGAGGTCTCCTTGAGGCACCTCGGCATGGTTACATCCGGACTCTTGGAGAGACCAACATATCATCAGTGTTTATATTTGATATACGTGTGTTTCCTCCCGAAATCATCATTCTAAAGCCATAAATATGCATCAATTTGACTTAAGACTTTAGCCAATCTGGATTGCGTCGCTCCTATGCTTATCCCCTACGTTCTCGATTGTTTGGATACGATGTAAAGGAGCATCTGTGTGATTGTTACTACAGGGTTATCCGGGTTAGTACCTCAGACTAGGTGAAGCCGAAAGCTAGCTATCTAAAGAATATAATTGGTCGGTAACGACGCAAGTGAACATTTAGGGTCAACAAGTCCATAGAGTTTGGGAACTTTCCCAAAACTAAATCGTCACTATTTTCCTCTCACATTGATCGGAGGTGAGGTTTCATGCTCATGGTTAACATGAGAGCCTGGGAAAATAAACTTATAATAGAATTATTTTTCTTAGAATATGTTTCTTATGTTTAATAGCAATATAACATATCTTTCGCGTACCTTTGTTTATAAAACCATATATCGGATTGTCTTGTTTTTCGTAAACCTTTGTCCTTCTAAAGGCTTTATAAAGTAGGACAAACACTTTCCGGCTACTGGGTGATGAGGTTGAAGCCGATGGTCGGTTGAAACCAAGAGTTAATGATGCAAAGTACTTGAATACATAGAATCAATACACATAAATTGTGACTAAACTCATTTTACTATGGATGTCGATCCTTAAGTCGGCACCCGTGCCCAAATAAAGGACCGGTGGCCGTGACTCCCCATTGATTTGCGTTGGTTTCCCTTCAAGCTTAAAGGGTGATGTAGCACAATGACTATAAGTATTTCCCTCACTTATGAAACCAATGTATCAATCGAGTAGGAAGATCCACAATACTATGTAAGCCATACCCGTACACAAATAACAAATCCTCGCAACCCAACGCGTGTAGTGGTTGTCAATCCCTCGTGGGTAAAGTAAAAGGATAGATTGATAGATGCAAATAAAGTGATGGCAAATAAAACGCAGCAAGGTTGTTTTAGGTTTTTGGATAATATATATCTGAAAAAAAGAGCAAATAAAATGAAAAAACTAATAGCAAAATATAGATTGCAAATAGATGATGTGAAGTAGACCCGGGGGCCGTAGGTTTCACTAGTGGCTTCTCTCGAGAGAAAAGCAAACTATGAATAGACAAATTACTGTTGGGAAATTTATAGAAGAGCAAATAATTATGAACATATCCAAGACAATGATTATGTATATAGGCATCACGTCCAAGAGAAGTAGATCGACTTCTGCCTGCATATACTTCTATTACTCCGCACATCGATCGCTCTCCAGCACGCATCTAGTGTATTAAGTTCATGAAGAAACGGGGTAATGTTTTAAGAAAGATGACATGATGTAGAAAAGATCTATTCATATAGGAATAGGCCCCATCATTTTATCCTTAATAGCAATGATGCATGTATGTCATGTTTCTTTCTTTCATTGAGATTGAGCACCGCAAGATCGAACCCATCAGAAAGCACATCTTCCGTTGCAAGATAAAAGATCAAGTTGGCCAGACAAAAACCAAATATCGGAGAAGAAATACGAGGCTACAATAATCAAGGATGGATATAATTTCATAGATCTGATCATAATCTCATAATTCATCGGGTCCCAACAAACACACCGCAAAAGATAGAGTTACATCAAATGGATCTCCAAGAGACTATTGTATTGAGAAACAAAACAAGAGAGAAAGCCATCTAGATACTTCCTACGGACCCGTAGGTCTAGTATGAAGTACTCACGCATTATCTAAGGAGCACCAATGAGGATGATGAACCCCTCCATGATTGTGTTACTCTCCGAAACGAGCTCTAGATTCGATTTCATGGCTTCTAGAACTTGCGGTAGCTGAAACGGTTTTTCATCGACTCCCCTAGGGTTTCTGGAGTATTGTGGTATTTATAGAACTCAGAGTTAGTGGAGGAGGTGCCCGAGGCCCCCACTACCAAGCAGGCCGCTCTAGGGGGCCACTCTAGGGGCCCTCGGCGTGCCCTGGTGCCTAGTGGGCTGCCTGGGCCTCCTCTGGTGATCATCCTTGGTCTCCAAGTTTCCTTCTGGTCAAAAAATATATTCAAAAAGTTTCGTGTCATTTGGGCTTCATTTGGTATTGATTTTCTCTAAAGAAAAAAAACAACAAAAAATAGCAACCGGCACTGGGCACTATGTCAATTGGTTAGTCCCAAAAAATGATTTAAAGTTTCTATAAAATGATCATAAAACATCATAGAATGATAACATAACAACATGTAACAATCGAAAATTATGAATACGTTGGAGACGTATCAGGCCGCTGGGCTTTGCGCTTCTGATTGAAAGCCACTAAAGGCCGATGGTGTTGCTACCTGACGAGTGGCTCGGGGGATACTGCACTGCCTAATAAATGTAGAAAAGTCAAAGTGCAAAAACGGTTTCCGAAGAGATTACAATCCTCAGGTTTGTCGGCCTCACCCAACCTGAGTCACAAGGACTACCGCATTTTTCTCCTAAAAACATGTTGCCGAGCAAGGAATTGATCCTCACGCCGATGTCCTAAATTGACGCGAGTCAGTGGGGCTACTAGGATAAGTGGTTTAATTTTTTCCTTCAGGTGCATCTCAGTTTTAGACTGACACACACCTTGAGGGCTATTGGCTATACATCTTGGAAGTAAACAAATTGCAGCGATCAGAAATAAATTCCGCAAAAGACAGCCCGAGACCGAGGTGGTGCACCACCTCGGAAGCAGTCCGGCACAGAGCTCAGATGCGAATGGTTGGTTCCATAAAAGACTATTTCGGCATTTAATATTGGATGAGCTCCTTCAAATTTTTCAAGGACCGAGGTAATCTATGACACCTCAGATACCGATCATTGTTGGAGCTGGGCTGCAAAAGGACACCTCAGATGTAGTTCGGCATTGGAGCTCGGACGCAAGAGGACACCGCCGCACGGGAAATACTTCAAACCCGAGGTGCGGGGTAAAAAATAACAATACATTGATATAGGCCAAAAACATAAAGGACTAGTCGGATGCCCGACGTGTGAACTCTTCGGCTTCAGCTTGGCGATCCTCAAGATCAAAGATGGGAAGATTTCTTAAACCAGCTTTCAAGACCGACGGCTGAAGATGAAGAACAATTCAGCAGAACCGAGGAGCGTCCCCAACTTGAAGACCGGTTCAGGGGGCTACTGATGGTGTCCTCGACTAGGGGGTACTCAACACGTCATCTCTCGACCAGTTAGTCGGGCCGAGGACCCCCATAATGGTTCCCTAATGGGCCAGTTCGGACAGCCCATGATGCATACAAGAAAGATTCCACAAGACTTGGCACAGAAGACAAGGACTCATCTAAACCCTAGGCCTCTAGTATTATATAAACAGAGGCCAGGCTAGTCAATAGATAATCTCATATTCATTACAACAATCTCATGGTAGATACATGTACTCTATACTATCCCCATATCAATACAATTAAAAGCTGGACGTAGGGTATTATTTCTTCACTAGTGGATAAACGGCTACCCTCAACTTACGTTGGTGGCGCCCGAATTTGACGCGACACCGGAACTAATTTTTTCAAATAGAGATGACATAGGACAAATTGGTTCGTGAGCTTTGTGTAGTTAGTGTCGGCGTCGACTCACAGCGGAACACCATCGAAACATGGGCCCTGCTTAGCTGACCAGCCTGAATATATTGTTGATGTTGGATGTGAGCCTACGACACAGATATATTATATAGTTTTGTTGTTTCCTAGTCATGAATGCCAACACTAAGTTTGGCCTATATAAACTAGTGACCATGGTTTCTCAAAATACGTTTTACTTCCAATTCTTCTCCCTAACTAGTTATAGGCCCTCTTAGTTATGGACCCACGTTGACGAAGCGTTTTGAAATTTTGGGACTCTCCCGCCCTCGGCGAGCTCTCGTCTGGCCTTGTTGGCTACACCATGAGGTCCCCACGGCCAATGCAGCCGGCCCTGTTAGGCCAATCATCCCACCGCAGCAGCGCAACTTCCGTTTATTCCGGCAGCTACGCCACCAACGTCGACGATACCGGCCATGTGCTGCCTTGCGGCTGTCGACGCCCTGTTGATAAGAGTATGTCGCACATAGAATGGAGTCCACAGCGAGAGTTCTACATATGTGCCAACCGTGGAAATGTGCATATATGACCAGAAATACATCTTAATCGATTTTCAGAAAATTTGCACAATTCAACTCCTCTAGTGTCGCTCACATCAATATGTTTATATACATATTGTGTTCCACGGAAAACAATGGGAAAATATTGCTTCACATGGATATGGGTTGATCTCTTCCAGAAATACGTGAGCGAGTTGCTCGACTACTCCATTGAACCACTAAGACGACAAATAGATGAGATGCAACTCAGGAACGATGTGATGGAAGGCCAAATCAAGAAATTCAACATGCTTCGATATGCACTTTTAGCCATTTGCGTGATTGGCCTTTTTCTCCCAGCTGGATCGATGGCACCATTTCTTCTCATGGCCGTCATCACACTGATGATATTCTTAGTCTAGATTTAGTAGTAAATTATATTTTTTGTCGTTAATTATCCTTTGTAATGGCTAATTTTTTATAAATATTGCATTTTTTATTCTTTTTGAAAAATAATGCACCAAATCAAAAATTTCGAGAAATATACCTGCCTCGGCCACCCTGTGGCCGACTGGGAGCTCTCGGCCTCGCCATAGCCGACAGGGTGCTCTCGGCCTCCCCCTAGCCGACAGGGAGCTCTCGGCTTCCACGTGGCCGATTACTGGCCGACCACTGCCACTCGGCTTTGGGGAAGCCGATAGGCCACTCGGCCTGGCCGTGGCCGAGTAGTGGCAGCGCCAGCCCCCCCCCCCTCTCCCTCCTTTCTCTATTTCTTCTCCCTCCTTCTCTATTTCTTCTCCTTATTTCTCCCCTTATTTATTTTTGCTGTTTTGGAGGGAAGTGTCATCTTTTTTCCTCTTTGGAATAATCATTCTATTAATTCTAAGAAGAATTCAAACAATGAAAAAATGGTACTAAAATGATGTACTCCTTTTCTTGGATAAATAGCAATAGACACATGGAACTAAAATTACAATTTCCTACTTCTTGAACAGATAACAACTAGATTTTGAACATTCGCAAAAAAAAAGATTAAATTTCGTAAAACTAAATCTGTCACTATTGTCTTTCTCATATTGCTTAGAGCAATGCTACACCCACGAATTGTTTTTAGAGGATGAAAGGACTAGCTTACATGAACTGTTTTGAACGTCTCACTCGCGATGATATTTTATGTTGTGTAAGGAGGAGGGCATCAAACTATCCGTCTCACTCGCGATGATATTTTATGTAAGAAACTTATGTGTATTTTGAACGTTACCTATTTTGCCTACTCCGTTGCCGTAAATATTTCCATGTCTTCATTCCCGCCTAATTTTTCGCACCACCTTTCCCGCCAAATTTTGCCCGTTTCGTTTCCCGCCACCTTTCCCGCCAACTATTTACCCTCTTATTTCCCGCCAAATCTTTCCCGCCTCATTTCCCTCCTCTTTTTCCCGCCATATTCCTGGTCATCTAAGTCTATAAAAGGAGGCATTGGACTGCCTTCCTCCATCATCCAGCCTCACTTGAGAACACTAGCACTGCCTTCCATCCTCCATCATCCAGTGAATATGAGTTTGCCTTGCTCGGATCAGAGCATCAGGCCTAAGAAAATGCAGAGTGCGAGTTTGCCTCGGGGTGTGGAAGCAGTTCGATGTTGGTGCGGTGATCTCTGCAAGGTGAAGGAGGTGACAGATTTTTCAGATTGGTTGGGCATGAAGTTTTTCATGTGCGCCAATTATGAATCTGATCCGCCCAAATCTATTTCTGCGTACCCCAGGCCTCCGGTATGCTCAAGAGTAAATATGTTGTTGATATTATTGTTTACTTGACAGGAAATGTAGTAACAGATTTTTCAGATTGGTATATATATATTGTAGTCTCCTCCTCCTCTCTGCATGTACTATCGTTGGATTGACAGGAAATGCCGGACTGGGCGGTGATCGAGATTCGTGAAAGAGGTCGTCGTGCATGGGCTAGCTTGGACTTGGAAGAGCGCCGCACGAAGGCTGAAGCAGAGGAGAAAGCAGAGCAGAAGAAAGAGTGGGAAGATTACTGTGTGGAGCAGAGGGCTTTTATTGATGAGATGATAAGGAAGAACTAAGAAGAGAAACTTCGGTTGGAGGAGGTTTACAGACAGCGGGAACAGGCCCGTGAAGCTGAGAGGGGGAGAAAGAGAGAAAGGGCTCGTGCGGCCAAAGCAGCAGAAGAAGACGGTGATGGAAAAGGGAAATATCCACGCTGGACTCAGTAGATTTATTATAATTTCAGCAAGTTGTATCTTAATTTCAGCAAGTTGTGTCAGCACGTTGTATCTTAATTTCAGCAAGTTGTATTTTAATTTCGGCAAGGTCTATCTTAGTTTGTCTGTAATCTCAAGTTATTGGTAGTATATGTGTTATCCACGAAGAACCAACAGAGCATTTTTGTTCCCGCCTAGCTTTCCCGCCATTTCGTTCCCGCCTCGCTTTCCCGCCATTTCGTTCCCGCTCTTCGGCACCTATAAAACCCTCTCCACAGCAAGGTTGTTAAGGAGTGTGTTCAAAATGTCTCATTATCCTTTCGATCGTAGTTTTCACAGTGGTATTTCGGAGTGTCTTCTACGCTTGGCTAGCAATTTCAAGATAGACAATAGAATAGTTTCATGGGACGAACTCATCAGTAGTGACACGCTACTGAATGAGGTTGCTCATGCATTAGCTAGGAAGGGGTGGCCTGCAAGGACATATGAGGAGATTCGGAAGGAACTTCTGCGGTTGAATGAAAGGTGGAAGAAGAAAGGGCAGCACATACGCGATTGAATGGGGATGTAACACTCACTCAAAGTAGTGACATGGGTCTCTGTGAACATCACCTTCCCAAGAAGCCACGATAGGTACGCCTCCAGGCTACGAGTAATCTGTATAGCACTCAAAGGGACTTGTGAATAACCTGGAAATCTCTCGATCTGCAATCATGTAAGGACAAAGGGACTTGTGAATAACCTGGAAATATTGCAACTTGAAACATTTACCTTTGATAGATATGCGAGGTTGGAACTAACCCTGAAATGTTGTAACCAGTCATACTTAGGTACGTGTGCCTCTGACGCCAGTATTGGAGCCCCATCATAGATATTGAAGAAACGTGCTGCCAAAGTTTGTTGCCAATCTGGCGGGTCCTCCAACGGTCCTATCGCATTTCCCGCCAACGAAAGTCCGAGCAACATTGAGACATCTTCCAAAGTAGGAGCCATCTCACCCCATCTGAAGTGGAAAGTGTGGGTCTCAGGCCTCCATCGGTCCACTAAGCAAGTGAGCAAAGAAGAGTCAATGATGAAGTGTCGCGAAGTCTCAGTGACCTCAACTAGACGTGCGAACGGTAAAAGCCCGGCCCATTTGAGTCTACATATCCACCAATCATAAAAGAGATTGCGTCAAGACCTATGAGCCCGCAAGCAGCAAGTACATGCGAGGATCTCTTGCAGCTCTCCTGTCCCTATCATGTCTCTGTGTGCAAACATTTAGTCTATTACATATCAGCTCCTATTTCCATTGTTTGTTCTGCTTGCAGAGTTTTTTGAATAGATTCATGAGGTTCTTATTTCTAAATTGCGAGAAGAAATTTGCCCCTATATGGCGCATGCACCAACGACTCTGAATGTCCTACCAAGGAGTTTGTTCACCGGGAGCAGGGTTTGACAATGTCTTGATCGCGCTGAGTATACTTGCATGCCTATCATGAAGGATGCACACATTCTGCTTATCTTGCATAACAACTATTTTCAACTGCCTGAAGAACCATGTCCAACTCTCGATGTTCTCGCTCTCCACAAAAGCAAATGCAAGTGGGACGACTTGATTTTGCCCATCTTGACCTATGGCTGTGAGGATCTGACCCTTGTACTTGCGAGTGAGAAATGTGCCATCAACACATATCACCGGTCGACAATGTCTGAAAGCTTCAATGCAGGCACCGAAAGAGAAGAACATCCGATGCAACACCATAACCGTTGGGAACTCTGGCAGGTACAACTCTTGGATGTCAACATACGTGCCAGGATTCCGGTTCTGCAGTGTCTGCACGAGCCGAACAACAGAGTCATATGCATCAAAATATGAACCAAATCTGGTCTCCAGTGCCTTCTGCTTAGCCCTCCAAGCCTTGCCATATGATATGTTGTACTTTAACCTGACAAAGACTTTTTTCTGGATAGCCTTCACTTCCATCGCCTTGCACTCCACAATCTCGCTGTAAAGCAAGAGAGCTATCATAGTGGAAGTAAGGTTGGGATGATCTTGAGGGATGCATGGAATAACACAATTATGACTAACTAAGTCACTTATGACCCAGCTTGTGTCGTACTTAGGGAGATATCCATGCACCCTTGCGGGACAACCCTGATTTCTACAAACCATCGTCAACTTATCCGGACAAGATACTTGAGCTACAAATACCCTTTGAGTGGACATTGCCCAATTAAGGATGGCATCCTTCAGAGCTTGTTTGTTCGGGTAGAGGGCACCTGTTGCAATGTTGTTCTGGTGATACTGCCAGGCAGAATCATGACCGTCGTTCACCAACATTGCAGATGAGAAGTCCTGATTCCATGATGCAGGAATAGGCACTTCATGTGCTCTTCTCCATCTGATTCGGCGGATTCATCGGAAATATCACCCGCTATATCTTCTTCATGCATCTCGTTTTGCATGTACCCATCTATCTCGTCGGCATCCGCCTCACCGCTGAGATAATCATCTGCATCTCCCCCTTCTGCCTGACTACTCTGACCTGCTTCGTAAAAATCATCCCCAGCATGGGACGCATGAATTGACTATGAATCATGCATCCCTACACTGCTTTCACCATATTCAGAGCTACGTTCCACTTTAGTTCAGTAACCGGCTTTAGCAAGGGGAGAAGTAAGGCCACAGGATGATATCCCCTACGCTCGCAAGATTGTAACAAGCGCACCCACTGGTCGTCCCGCTCTATGTGCTTCAAATACCAGAAAATATTACCAGTGGACCGGGTCCATAATGCATGAACACCGATGGTGTGTGTTTCAGTATTGAACCCTAAACATCGCGCAAGCCATTCTGTCAACTGAGTAACAGAACATGTTTTAGGGGAGGACACCTGCACATTTGTGTACTGAAATTCACTAAGATCAGCTCCCATCTCATTTGTTTGAACGGTACCACGACCATAGTGCAAACATAACGTCACTAAATCAGACATCTATGCTGACCTAACATATTATTCAACAAGGAAAAAAATTAGAAGAACGACAAACCAAAATATATTTTCCAAATCGATCGGAGAACCTAAAAATATTTAAACTACTTCATTTACTAAACTTCATTTATACTAATCTACCGGAGCACCTAAAACTAGTTAGACAACTAAATTTATACTAATCTACCAGAGCACCTAAAACTAGTTAAACAACTAAATTTATACTAATCTACTGGAGCACCTAAAACTAGTTAAACAACTAAATTTATACTAATCTACCGGAGCACCTACAACCTGTTAAACAACTAAATTTATACTAATCTACCGGAGCACCTAAAACTATTTAAACAACAAAAATATTTTACCCTTGAAGCGTGCGCAGAAACGATGAACAATGAACGACTCTTGACGAACACCGAGATTAATCCCACACCACCACCTCCAACTCCACCAAAACAACCAACTACACCCACACCACCACCACCACCACCACCACTACAACCTCCACCTCAACCTCCACCACCACCACCAAGAATAGCTTCAAAACAAGCACCACAAACTACCCCATCGCGAGTGAGAAGGATAGTTCGGATGCCCTCCTCCTTACACAACAAATGTACGGTTCAAAAAGTGGAAATGGCAGATTTTTTGGGTGGGGGAGAAGGTAGGAGGAGAAAGAAAGAAAGGAGATAAGGTAGAAAGGAGAAGGAAGAAAGAGGAAGGAGGAAGAAAGGAGGAAGAGAGGAGGAGGGGCTGCGTCGGCTGGCTGGCCACTAGTCGGCCTCCCCCAGGCCGATAGCCTTATCGGCTACGCCAAGGCCGACAGGCAGGGCCGACTGGGCTATCGACGTGGCCTGGCCAGTAGTCGGCCGCCACGTGGCCGAGAGGCACTTATCGCCGCCACTAGGCCGACTGGCCCCCTGTCGGCCGCGCCGACGCCGACAGCATCCTGTCGGTCACGCCAGGGCCGAGGCAGGCCCACTTTTGAAAATATTCAAATTGGCGCATTATTTTTTAAAAAGAATAAAAAACAATATTAAAAAAAATTAGCTATGTAATGTATATATATATGTAAGAAGACTAGATTAATTAATGGTAAAGGTTGACCACATGGGCGAACGCTACCAAACACACCACTGTCTGTCTAATCCAACCGCCCATATACACACCTGATCTATTCCTCACACAAACACACCCAATCAATCCCAATCATCCGACTCCACCGTCGCCGGGAACGACCAAGGTCCTGGCTGCCATTGCCATCTCTGACTCCACACGGCTGCCGTCTCCAACTCCACCGCTGCCGCGTCAAGGACCCGTCAGCCCCTCGCTTCTATCGCACTGTATAGCTAGATATTTTGTGTATGAATTGACTATTTAACTGTATGCATGTTATTATATGTTTGAGCCGTGCACCGTTTGAAGAATTGTTTACTTACTAGTATATGTTTTATTTTGATGTGTTAGTTATTTAGTTTAATGATCCATGCATGCTTACTTTGATCAACGATATTGAAAGAAGTTAATGAATGCCCCGTGTAAGAACTGTGGTGCTTTGAGATGTCAGAAGGATAGGAAGTTCTTCATCGATCTTTCGAAAGACTTTATCACTAAGACGGTATATATATGATTTAGTTCAACATGTTCTGCTTGAGTTCCTTGACCTCTCTCTGTACTGCTTGAAGCAGGCGCCCAGGCCTAGTTCGATTGCTTCACCGCCATCCTTCACCAGGTTGGGTTCGTGGCGACCCGACCTGACCCGTCCCTCTTCGTGCTCAAGCGCGCCGACAAGTGTGCGTACCTCCTGTTGTACGACGACGACATTGTCATCACAGCTTCGTCATTGTCTCTCCTCCATCGACTCCAGCAACAGCTCCTTTCCGAGTTCACCATGAAAGTCTCGGCCCCTTGCACTACTTCTTCACCATACGCGTCTCCCACACCAACGTCGGCTTCTTCCTGTCACAAAGCAAGTATGCCACAGAGCTGATGTACTGCACCGACATGCTGCAGTGCAAGCCGGTCAGCACACCCGTCGACACGCGTTGCAAGTTGTCCGCCGATGCGTGGGCCCCGACCATTGACGCCTCGGACTAGCGCAGCATTGTGGGCGCATTGCATTAACTAAATACAACAAAAGGAGATTCAAAGTTAGTCTGAGTCAAAGGAAATAATAAAACAAAAAGAGATTCGGGGTTAGTCCCAATCAAAGAAAACAAATACAACCAAAAAGCATTGTTGAGGAAATCATTAACTGGTAGCTGCTCGGTTGGTCTATGAGTAGAGGATTAATAGGCTAATCAGCAAGTTAATTGGCCAATTAATTAATTAATCGGGAGATTTATGAGTTAATCGGCTACTCGATGACCCAATGAATTCGGAGTTAGTCCGTGTCAAAGGAAAGAATTGGTTCGATGGCGTCCGAGTGAAATGAAGAGGAAATATAAAATTAATTTTTTCACATTAATCTGTATGAAAAAGAAAAATATGTTTGATAAAGACTGATATCGCTTCGTACTTCTAGACCCAAACATGCACGAGTTAACAACGACCTAGGGTGACAGGCTGCTTGGCCAAACCCAGCCAGAAGTACGTCACGACCACTTTTTACCTCGGGCATAGCTAGTGCTAGCCTTGCATCGTCAGCGATACATGGCTCATCGTCTCGCTATATAACCCGAGAAGTGGCCAGCGAAACGAGTCGTGTGGGACTAAAGAAATACCGAGCGGTACACCGGTACCGGTGGCAAGCTAAGCTAACCTCTGTACTCGTTTAGATCCACTTCTACTCACCGCCAGCATCGTGACGTGCGCGCTACCTCTCCGTTGGCATCCACGGCATGCAGCGAGTACTACCTGTGTGTCAACATATGTTACTACCAAGTACTAGTTATTTGCGATAGGGACATACAAATTTCGATGGATCAACACCGATCATTGGTAGACTATATCTTTAGATAGATTTCACATGAATAGCAGGTGATATTGTATTATCTATACTATCTATATTATTAAAGGGATATCTGCAGTCGTGATGGTTCAACCTTGTACGATCCCCACATCCTCCCGCTAGCACTTTTACCGATTTTTTTCAACCCTCCATAAATCAGGCGATTAAATAAAAGAATAACCGGTTAACTAAAAAAAGGCCCTCTACCCTAACGAAATGATAATGCCCACCACCCCGCGCACGTCTTCCCCATCGCTCAACCCCACGCCCGCCCACCCCGGCACCCACACCCGCCCCCGCCCCACCAGCCCGCACGATGCCCCGACCCCCTCGCCGTCGACAAACCCAGCCCTGCCGAAACCCACGCCACGCCGCCTACCCCCGACCCCCTCTTCGTCGGCCATCCCAGCCCCGCCGGCCCCACACCGCGCCTGCCCACCCCCGCACCCGGCCCGCCGGCCATCCCATCCCCAGCAGCAAAGGTCGCACGCACCCGATGGGAGGGTGGGACGGGAATGGCGGAGGCCGCAAATCACCTGTGGCCGGACGGCGACGGCAGAGGCTGCGCGTGCCTGACGGTGGAGGTCGGAAAGCAACGGTGCACAGAGGTCGTCGGGTCCAGCGTAGTGGTGCATCCCGTGTGCGTCCTGGGTGAGAGAAGGAGGTGTGGGAGTGAATTGTGTTGCGAGGTGAAACATAGCGCCACCAATCCCGTGCGTCTTCGAGAAGCCAATCCAGCCCCACTCCCCTCCCTCTCCACTGCGCCACCGGCTCCCCCCTTCTGCCCTGCTCTCCACCGCGCCGCTACCTCCTCCCCTTTTGCCCTGCTCTCCACCACACCGCCTCCTCCTCCCTTTTACTGTTCTCTCCAGTGGCTGGCAAAGGGAGACGATGACGGTGCTCGATTCGATCTACGGAAGAGAGAATACGAGAGGGAGAGAGACAAGGAAGTGGCGGAGAGTGTTAACGTACAAGATCCTAAAGTATGTTCGTTAAGCTTAGGTCATGTATATCTTGTTTATCTCCCCTAATAATAAAGCACGCATCGGTTCTGCCGTCCGTCGTGGCAATCTTGCAGAAAACCCCCCGTGTTTTGTTGAAATCAACCCGCAGTCCTTCATTAAGTGGAAAAAAAACCTGTATCGTTACCTCCTGCCCCCTTCGTATCCAGATCGAACCAGAGAGAGAAGAAGAGGGGAGCCACATTCGCCCCCGCCGCCCCCGCCACAAGCCCCCGGCAAGCGCCGCCCCCCGAGGAGGAGAGGCGAGAGAGAAGAGGGATCCAGCTGGAAGGTTCCGAGAGATGGGAGTCACGGCGTTCTACAGGTGGCTGGCGGACCGGTACCCACAGACGGTGTCGGACGCGGAGGAGGAGGAGCCCGTGGAGCTCCAGCCCGGGGCCTTCGTCCCCGTCGACCCCCGCCGCCCCAACTCCAACGGCCTCCAGGCCTCCGCCGTCGCGCTGGCTGACCAGCTCTCCCGCCTCCACCTCGGGCAGATGCAGCCCATGCCCATGGCGCGCCTCGCCTCCTCAGACAAGAAGCTCCGCCCCCTCGACGTCGGGCAGACGCACGCGCAGGTCGTGCCGGCTCCCCCGGTGCTGCCCGCCTCCCCGGCCGAGAAGCATGCGGCGATCCCCAAGAGCACCTCCATCCGCTCCAAAGGCTACCTGAAGCATCGCGTGACGAAGCCGGTGAACGTCGGCTCGGTGAGATCATCGAAACCCAACCCCTCCATTCCCCCGACTCAATCCCGCGGCTATGTGCCAGTCCAATCCATGACGCTCACGTGTTCGACCATTTGCTTGTGTCGACGCAATGACAGCAGCAGCGCGTGTTCGTGGGCGTGGACGGCGCGAAGGCGGAGGAGCACAAGGACGGAAGCGACGGCGGGGAGAAGGGCGGTCAGGTCCCCACGGCTCCCGATGCCAAGGTCTGGGTCTGGCCGCTCGATGCTGAGGTCGTGCTCATCGGCGCCGTGCAGCACTACGAGTCCCGTGCTGGGACCCAGACGTGATGTCTGCATCTTCCTCGCCCCAACAGTCCCCCTTGTTCTCCAGGTAGATTACTGTCCAACTTTGCACACATCACATTTTTAGGATAAGTTGTGTAATTGGGCACGCGACTGCATAATTTATCTGTAGGTTATGACTGAGCACAACTGTACATGTTTATTAATTGCTCTTCTTCTCTGAAAACAAATCTGCTCTCCTTTTTTACAGCAAGCAACGGTGATTGCTAATTCCACCAATTTCAGAGTTCAAAGTTACTACGGGGATGATAAAAACCCAAGAGATCACGGGGACTGGGAGACAGAGATGGATACAGTTACTGCAGGATGGCTCACAAAGTTGTTCTGTTTTTCTTCTCCTCATTTGATATGTGCGGATGGACCTGTCTAACAGTAGAAGTCAATGACTGGTTAGAAAGCCTACAGATCTCAGACAATGCTAATTGGGTACTGCATTATTGAACTGATCCTGTTGCCACATGCCTCAAATGAAAGGCACAAGCACTTTGGCAAAAGTCTACTATACTTTTGTAGCAACTGCTGCTCAACGCTGTTGATTCCAGTGGTCTTCTTATGACCACCTCTGCGATCAACATCTCCTGCATCTTTAGTTTCCTTATCTGATCATAATAGATCAGTCATGAAAGCCAAACAGCATGCTAATCTGCAATTGTGTGCAAAGTTCAACGAGTCGGCCAGCTGGTCAATTGTGTCACTGTAGAGGTCATCCATCTCTACTGCTCACACGATGTTGTAGCATAAGATGATTATGTGTGCAAGATTAGGCTTCTTCTTAAGAATTTCAGGTCATGGACTAATAGGTGAATGAGTTGGTACCTGGAACTCAAACTGTTAGGTGACTTGCTTGGCTCAATTTTCTTGTGCAGACACTTCTTGTGATTATGTGGCAAGTGGAGATGCAATTGGTGGTGGAGGAACATTTTAGTGCAGAAAAAGAAGATTTTAGGTCTCGGCAACTCCCAATTTTTAAAGTAACAAGACCAGTTTAGTTTATTTCATCAGATGTTGTACCTACTCGGTGGGTGATGGATCTTCTGTCAATATAGGCACTCACTGTGTAGTAGCACTTGGCATGAGCATAGTTTGCACTGGTGAATGGTGATCCCTAACAAATAATGAATCAAGCAATTTTTATGAGATCTTGTTGTTCCGCTGCATGTTTGGTTGTGCTGGATTGGACCGACTAGAATTCATTTGTGGTAAAATATTCATTATACATATAGGATTGCTAATACTTTCAACTGAGTTCTGAATTGAGAATTATCTGGTCATGGTGTGGAATCCACGAAAGAAGAAAGATCAAAGAAGTTTTCCAAGTGTTATGGACTAGCAGCACAACACTAACGCTAGAAAAAAAAACAAAGCAGTACTTACTAATGTTCGACAACTACGCTGTCATACATGGTGTAAATCAGATAACATTTCATCTTTATAAGTGTCTGAATAAAATCTGTGGTGTAATAAAGAATTGGGGTTCTTAATTTTGCTTTTCTAGAGTTGGGCTTACATCTGAAGCCAAAGAGTCAGCTCGAGTAGCTTTGTAGTCACCACGGTGGACACTAGGCTGTAGATATGAAGTATGATTTCTCTTGTTACCTCCTCCCCTTCTCTGCCTCAGTTAAGAAACATTTTACCTATTTTCTTTTCGGCATTCTTGTATGACAGGAGCCAGCTGAATTAGCTGGGTGGGAGGATGAGCAGATTGAGTTCATAAGAGAGAAGGTATCCGAGGAGGACAAACAAGACGATCTGAAGAAAGCAAAAAACTCGAGAGCAGGTATGTAACAACAAAACGTCTGCCATTCCATCATAGATGCCAAATTGCTTCCATGCACCTTGTCACATAAGCTTCTACTTCATCATGTCACGTATACTTCATAAAACCAAACATCCTTACCATTGATGGTTGTTGCTGGGAGAGGTATGTTGGTTTATTTTTCAAGATCCCAAACTGACACAAGTCATCTGTGAAATTTCAATGATGCAAAGGTTTACTGTCTCTGCCCAGGAAATTCTGTGCAGAGAAGTTGCCTCAGTTTTACATGTTGAACCTATTTTTGCAAAACTGAACACTAACGATAAGAGAGATAAATGTGCAGCATGCTAAATTTCGGTATCCAATTGCAGAATAATTAGATTTTTAGTTACATTAGAAGCCAGGTTATCACTGCGTATTTTAAATTGATTGTTCATGGACAGTGCCACAGTGGCATCTCAAATTGGCCATTAACACAACCTACTTTTATGCAGCATACCAGTCAAGAAACTAAGGAAGAAGATCTGCCTCAAGGTGCATTGGGTTGGCCATGAATCTGTGTTAGGTATGAACTGAGATATCAATAATGTGTAGAGTACATGGTTAGTCTATGAGTACAATTTTCCAGGTTATTTGGAGAAGGGAAACCAATAGAAACAAGTATAATTGATAAAAATGGATCGTTGCATGTGCTCTCTCTTTACACTAAGCAATGGATAAATATTCCACCTTATTTTTTCCTTGTGTATTTGCCCCCTTTCTTGGTGGTTAATCTATAACTACCATGTAGTAATCACTTCCGCAAAGGGCGGCGACGAACGGCGCCCTACCCGGCCCGCCACCCGGCCTACGACTTCGTGCCCGTCCCCGACGGCTTGCCCGCGGGCACCCCGGAGACGGTGACGGCCACCATGGAGCACATCTTCGCCGTCAACAGCTCCTGCGAGGCGTCGGGCCGCCCTGTTGGAGGCTCCTGGCGCCAGGGACCAGGTCGCGTGCCTGGTCGCCGACGCGCACCTGCTGGCCCTCGTGCGCGTGGCGGGGCTGAGTCGCAGCTGGACGCGTCGGTGAGGGAGCTACCGCCGTGCGCGTCCGGGACCTGATGGGCGCCAACAGCAGCAGCCGTCACGAGCACGAGCTAATGTGCAAGCTGTTGTCCCGGGCGGTCGAGGCGATGCGAAGCTTTGCAGGATTCGTCTTCAACCCCTTCGACGCGCTGGAGGCCGACGACCTGACGGCCACCCGGCGCGACCTCGCCGGCGTGCCCGTGTTCACCGTCGGTCCGCTCCACAAGCGCTCCCCGGCATCGTCCCGCAGCCTCCTTCAGCAGGACCGCTCCTGCCTTGACTGGCTGGACGCGCAGGCCCCGGTGTCCGTGCTCTACATCAGGTTCAGCAGCCTGGCGAGCATGAGCAGTGCCAACCTGGACCCATGTTATGCAACTTTGTGGTGTCGACAAGTGAGTGCTGCCCTCTCAATTCTTTTGTTGGATATATGGAGTATTTGTACAATGCTATTTCTTTTTCAGTCTGATTAGTAACTAGAAGTTATTCTTACTGCAGGTATGCAGCTGATGCTTATGCTATTTTGTGCGGGTAGGGCGAGGGAGATGGTACCTGATGATCACAAGTTAGTTGATTACTCGAATTATGTTTGCTTTCAGTTGCCCATAGCACATGTAGTATTCTCGACACATAAATTTTAACAAATTGCTCTGAGCTTTGTATTTGACAACTTGTTTTTTGAATTGATGACCAAAGCTCCCGATTTCATTCCATTCAACAGATCCCTCGGTAACAAAAGGTTAGCGGAAACTAACATACATAAACCGGCGCCCAATGGTTACCCCCATACGATTGAGATTGTTAGTTTGAATTGTACATCAATGCTGTATTTTCGTGTTGAATAGTACAACATGGTTATTTGACATACATTACTGAATCCAATTTCTCATTTCCTAGCAGATGGATTAGTTCACTTCCAGTACATGATTAGTGAAGTGCAAGGGGAAACAGTTGTGGGTGACGCCATGTAGTCCTAGATGGGATAATTTTACATTCCAACTAGGGTTGGTTTTGTGTGGTTCATGTACCTTGGATACTTTTCTTCCTTAGATTAGTGTGAAGCTTGAGATGATATTACCTCACAAGCACTCATGATGGATGCAACGAGTTATGTTTGCAGTTGTCGTTCATTTTTTTGTTTTGGTATATATACTCGTTGCCATCTGTTCAAAGGTTTTTTTTTGAACTTGAAACATTGTGGTTCCTTTGTTCTTGAATGTACCTATTTATATTTTTCCTTTTAGTCAAACTGTTATAGACATGTCTATAGAAACAATACTTGCTGTAATGTTTGTCAAAGTCGAACAGAAGCTAAATATGTTTAAAAATGCTCTTTTTAAAGAAATGTTCCAGTTTCTTAAAAATTGAACTATACTTAGAAAGCGTTCCAATCTTTATAGAAACATTAACTTTTATTAAAAATAAGAAAATCTGCACGTTTAACTTTATCATAGACTTTAGTAAAATTAGATATAAAAAATGGTGCAGAATGACATGAATTTGGTTATGTTTATTTTGTCCGGTGCAACGCACGGGCATTTGTACTAGTCTTGTTTAAACAACTAGTATCCAGCCGGACGGTTGTTGTACTTATCCTGTAGATTGTAATCTTGGCAATCAAGTCATTGCCTGTATAAATACATGACCAGCCCCTCGGGGTATTGCACGGCAAACTATCCTTTCTAACTTGGTATACAGAGCACCAAGATCCCATCTACCTTCCACCATGACCGGCAACTCCACCCTCGCCACCGTCGATGCCACCGCCGGCACCATCACCACTCCTTCCAGCTCATCTGCCGCACCTACGATCACCTCGATCGGAAACCTCATCACCCTGCGTCTCACAAGGGACAACTTTCTCTTGTGGAAGACCTAGGTTGTCCCTGCTCTCGCCGCGAACGGCTTGTTCGGATATGTCTCCGGCTCCGAGGCGACACCGCCACACACCATCACGGAGGGTACCGGTGATACGGCCAAGGAGGTGGCCAACCCGGCGTTTCTCCGCTGGTACCAGCAGGAGCAGCTGGTGATGATCGCCCTCCTCGGCTCCATGACCGAGGATATCCTTGGGCAGATGACCCAGCTCCGCACCTCTGAACAGGTCTGGACTACTCTCCATGACATGTTTGACTCACAGAATCGTGCTTGCGTCATGCAGCTGCGCTATCAGCTCTCCAATCTAAAGAAAAAGGACCTCACCGCATCGGAGTACTACCACAAGATGCGGGGCTTCGCCGATGCCATGGCAAATGGCATCCATCGGCAGGCCTCTCTCCGATGAAGAGGTGTTTGGCTACATACTCGCTGGACTAGGTCCCGAGTTCGAGCCGCTGGTTGCGTCCATCACAGCACGTGACAACCCCATCAGCCTCAGCAGCTTCTATGCGTTTCTCCTCAGCGCCGAGCTCCGCCTCGAGCAACAGTCCTCGGTTGGTGCGATCCACCCTTCGGCCAACGTCGCCACCCGCAACTCTGATGGTCGCGGCACTGGCCGTGGCAACCAGGGTGGACAAGGCAGCAACCAGGGTGGACAAGGTGGCGGCAACATCGGCAATCGCGGCCGCGGCGGGCGCGGCCGTGGCAACGGTCGTAGCAACCTGAAGTGACAAGTCTGCAGCAAGTTTGGCCATGATGCGCTCCACTGCCATAACCGCTTCAACCATGCTTTTCAGCCTGAAGATCAGCGCGAACGCTCCGCCAACATCGCCAACACAGGCGACACCGATTGGTACGCTGACACAGGGGCGACCGATCACCTGACGAGCGACATTGATCGACTCGCCATCCACGAGCGCTACGGCGCCAAGGATAAGGTGCACGCCGCGAACGGGGCGGGTTTGTCTATCTCACATGTTGGTCATTCATCTATACCTGGCTCTTCCAAACTACTTTATCTCCGCAATATCCTGCATGTTCCTGATGTTGACAAAAATCTGCTCTCAGTTTATCGATTAGTCTCTGACAATGATGCCTTTGCTGAATTTCATCCTCGTGTTTTTTTATCTTAAGGACCGAGCAACAAGGACGGTTCTTCTTCGCGGTAGATGCCGTAATGGTGTTTACCCGGTGCCAAGCCGTCAGTCTGCATTCGTTTCATCAAATAATCGTCGAGATTTTGCCGGTGTCAAGCTCTCTCCGGACCTTTGGCATCACAGATTAGGTCATCCAGCAAAGAATGTCGTTGAGTTAGTTCATAGATCAAATAAATTCGCTTGTGCACCGTCTCTTGAGTCTAGTGTGTGTGATTCTTGCCAACGAGCAAAGATACATCAGTTACCCTTTTATAATTCCAATCATGTTACACATACACCTCTTGAACTTATTCATTCGGATGTTTGGGGTCCGGCCATCACATCTGTTGGTGGTTTTAAGTACTATGTGAGTTTTCTGGATGATTTCAGTCGTTTTACTTGGATTTACCTTTTAAAACGCAAGTCTGATGTAGAGCAAGATTTCTACACTTTTCAGAAACATGTTGAACGCATGCTTGATACTAAGATCAAAACTGTTCAATCCGACTGGGGCGGTGAGTATCATCGTCTCAACAGGTACTTTGCTCAAGAAGGCATCACACACCGTGTCTCTTGTCTCCATACCTCACAACAAAATGGCATCGCCGAGCGAAAACATCGTCATATAGTTGAAACAAGCATTGCTCTTCTTTCTCATTCATCACTTCCCCTTCGCTTTTGGGATGAGGCTTTTCTCACTGCATGCTACCTCATTAATCGTATGCCCACACGTGTTCTCAAAAATTCCACACCTCTTTCCTCTCTGTGGAATGAGAAACCAGACTATACTTTCCTTCGTGCTTTCGGATGTGGTTGTTGGCCGAATCTCCGGCCATACAACAATAGGAAACTCGAGTTTCGCTCGCGAGAGTGTGTCTTCCTTGAATATAGTCCCATGCATAAAGGATATAAGTGTCTGGATCGAACTAGTGGTCGTATCTATATCTCCCGTGACGTTGTTTTTGATGAGTGTGTCTTTCCTTTTGCCACTTCTCCACCACCATCACAACCAGCCAAGCCACTCTTTTCCACTGCTCCTTCCATTTTTCCTATTACTGAGCTAGCTGTAGTGGATGATCGCATGCGACGATATGATATTTCCTTGCTTACTGACCCGTCTTGCAACTCTCCTTCATCCGCAGGTACTGCTTCGCCGTCGCCCTCTGTATCGATGCCGTCTCCCTGCATGCGCTCTGCAGATGAGCCTGCGCCACCTACGGCCACCACTGGACCTGGGGTCCAGTCGCCTGAAGCGGTCTCCCCTGCGGAGTCTGCTTCTCCTGCTTCAGCAACTCCTTCCATGTGTGCGGATCATGACCGGACCTCTCCCATGTCGGTCTCATCTTCTGACGCCGCGCCGCCACCGCCAGCATCACATCCGATGACAACACGACTCCGTGACAATATTGTCAAGAAGCTGGTTCCATCCGATGGCACCATGAGCTATGACCCTCGCCACCGCGCCTTTCATGCGCCCCCCCCGGTCCTATCGCCTGGCTCTCAATGATGCAAAGTGGAGATCTGCCATGGAAGATGAGTTTTCTGCTCTTCAACAAAACAATACTTGGACCCTAATACCTCTCCCTGCTGGCAAGAATATCATCAATTGTAAGTGGGTTTTCAAGGTAAAGCACAAGTCTGATGGCTCCCTGGACAAATTCAAAGCTCGCCTTGTCGCTCGCGGATTTACTCAGCAGCATGGTATTGACTACACGGATACTTTCTCTCCTATCGTCAAACCAGCCACGGTACGTCTTGTGCTTTCTCTGGTTGTGTCTCGTGGTTGGCACCTGCGGCAAGTGGACATCAGCAATGCGTTCTTGCATGATATTCTGACCGAAGAAGCCTATATGCAGCAGCCCCTGGTTTCCATGACACTGTCCATCCTGACTACGTGTGCAAATTGCACAAAGCTCTATATGGGTTAAAACAGTCACCTAGGGCCTGGTATGCCCGCCTGAGTGATCGTCTTCAGCAGTTGGGCTTCACCTTCTCAGCAGCTGATACTTCCTTGTTCATTTATGTTCATGGTGGTGTTACCATTTACATGCTTGTGTACGTTGACGACATTGTCATTGTTAGCTCTTCTGCATCAGCACTGGATCACCTCCTCTGTCAACTCTCTGCCACTTTTCCAGTGAAGGATCTTGGGTCTTTACATTATTTTTTGGGTATCGAGGTGCTTCGCAATTCAGGGGGAATGATTCTGTCCCAACAGAAATATGCACTTGATCTCCTACAACGCACCAACATGGCCAATTGCAAAGCAGTATCGATACCCATGTGTACCCATGAGAAGCTCACAAGAGAGTCTGGAGATTGCTTGAATGAGGAAGAGTCCTTTCAGTACAGGGGCACCGTTGGGGCACTTCAATATTTAACCTTGACACGACCTGATTTATCATTTGCCGTCAACAAGGTCTGCCAGTACCTATCACGACCTACTGATGTGCATTAGGAAGCTGTGAAGAGAATACTGTATTTTGTAAAAGGCACCGTGTCTACAGGATTGACACTTCGACGATCGCCATCAACCTTAATAAGCATCTACACTGATGCGGATTGGGCCGGTTGCATTGATGATCGTGTTGGGGAACGTCGCAAGGGAAACAAAAATTTTCCTACGCGCACGAAGACCTATCATGGTGATGTCCATCTACGAGAGGGGATGAGTGATCTACGTACCCTTGTAGATCGTACAGCAGAAGCGTTAGAGAACGCGGTTGATGTAGTGGAACGTCCTCACGTCCCTCGATCCGCCCCGCGAACAATCCCGCGATCAGTCCCACGATCTAGTACCGAACGGACGGCATTTCCGCGTTCAGCACACGTACAGCTCGACGATGATCTCGGCCTTCTTGATCCAGCAAGAGAGACGGAGAGGTAGAAGAGTTCTCCGGCAGCGTGACGGCGCTCCGGAGGTTGGTGATGATCTTGTCTCAGCAGGGCTCCGCCCGAGCTCCGCAGAAACGCGATCTAGAGGAAAACTTATGGAGGTATGTGGTCGGGCAGCCGTGAGAAAGTCGTCTCAAATCAGCCCTAAAACCTCTGTATATATAGGTGGGAGGGAGGGGAGGAGGCAGCCTCAAAACCTAAAGGTTTGGCCGAAATTGGAGGTGGAGGAGTCCTACTCCAATCCTACTTGGAGTAGGATTCCACCTTCCCACTTGGAAACTCTTTCCACCTTGTGTTTTTTCCTTCTCAAACCTTATGGGCCTTAGTGGGAACTTATTCCAGCCCACTAGGGGCTGGTTTATCTCTTCCCATAGCCCATGAGACCCCTTGGGGCATGACACCCCTCCCGATGGTCCCCGGCACCCCTCCCGGCACTCCCGGTACACTACCGATGAGCCCGAAACTTTTCCGGTAATGCACGAAAACCTTCCGGTAACCAAATGAGGTCATCCTATATATCAATCTTCGTTTCCGGACCATTCCGGAAACCCTCGTGACGTCCGTGATCTCATCCGGGACTCCGAACAACATTCGGTAACCAACCATATAACTCAAATACGCATAAAACAACGTCGAACCTTAAGTGTGCAGACCCTGCGGGTTCGAGAACTATGTAGACATGACCCGAGAGACTCCTCGGTCAATATCCAATAGAGGGACCTGGATGCCCATATTGGATCCTACATATTCTACGAAGATCTTATCGTTTGAACCTCAGTGCCAAGGATTCATATAATCCCGTATGTCATTCCCTTTGTCCTTCGATATGTTACTTGCCCGAGATTCGATCGTCAGTATGCGCATACCTATTTCAATCTCGTTTACCGGCAAGTCTCTTTACTCGTTCCGTAATACAAGATCCCGCAACTTACACTAAGTCACATTGCTTGCAAGGCTTGTGTGCGATGTTGTATTACCGAGTGGGCCCCGAGATACCTCTCCGTCACACGGAGTGACAAATCCCAGTCTCGATCCATACTAACTCAACGAACACCTTCGGAGATACCTGTAGAGCATCTTTATAGTCACCCAGTTACGTTGCGACGTTTGATACACAGAAAGCATTCCTCCGGTGTCCGTGAGTTATATGATCTCATGGTCATAGGAACAAATACTTGACACGCAGAAAACAGTAGCAACAAAATGACACGATCAACATGCTACGTCTATTAGTTTGGGTCTAGTCCATCACATGATTCTCCTAATGATGTGATCCCGTTATCAAGTGACAACACTTGCCTATGGCCAGGAAACCTTGACCATCTTTGATCAACGAGCTAGTCAACTAGAGGCTTACTAGGGACAGTGTTTTGTCTATGTATCCACACAAGTATTGTGTTTCCAATCAATACAATTATAGCATGGATAATAAACGATTATCATGAACTAAGAAATATAATAATAACTAATTTATTATTGCCTCTAGGGCATATTTCCAACAGTCTCCCACTTGCACTAGAGTCAATAATCTAGTTCACATCACCATGTGATTCCAACGAATCCAACACCCATATAGTTCTGGGGTCTGATCACGTCTTGCTCGTGAGAGAGTTTTCAGTCAACGGTTCTGAAACTTTCAGATCCGTGTGTTCTTTACAAATTTTTATGTCATCTTATAGATGCTGCTACTACGTGCTATTCGGAAATTCTCCAAATATATACTCTACTATACGAATCCGTTTCACTACTCATAGTTATTCGGATTAGTGTCAAAGCTTGCATCAACGTAACCCTTTACAACGAACTCTTTAGCCACCTCCATAATCGAGAAAAATTCCTTAGTCCATTAGTTACTAACGATAAATTTTGACCGCTGCTAGTGATTCAATCATGGATCACTCTCTGTACCCTCAACAGACTTTGAGTCAAGGCACACATCAGGTGCGGTACACAGCATGGCATACTTTAGATTCTACGGCTAAGGCATAGAAGACGACCTTCGTCTATTCTCTTTATTCTGCCGTGGTCAGGTTTTGAGTCTTACTCAAATTCACACCTCACAACGCAACCAAGAACTCCTTCTTTGCTGATCTATTTTGAACTCTTTCAAAAACTTGTCAAGGCATGCATCTTGTTGAAACTTCTATTAAGCGTTTTCGATCTATCTCCATAGATCTTTGATGCTCAACGTTCAAGTAGCGTAATCCAGGTACTCCTTTGAAAACTTCTTTCAAACAACCTTGTATGCTTTACAGAAATTCTACATTACTTCTGATCCACAATATGTCAACCACATATACCTATCAGAAATTCTATAGTACTCCCACTCACTTCTTTGGAAATACAAGTTTCTCATAAACCTTGTACACACCCAAAATCTTTGATCATCTCATCAAAGTGTATATTCCAACTCCGAGATGCTTGCACCAGTCCATTGAAGGATCACTGGAGCTTGCATACTTGCTAGTATCTTTAGGATCGACAAAACCTTCTCGTTGTATCACATACAATGTTTGCTCAAGGAAACCGTCGAGAAAACAATGTTTTGACATCCTGCGTGCAATATTTCATAAATAATGCATCAACAACTAACATAATTCTAACAGACCTTTAGCATCGCTACGAGTGAGAAAGTCTCATCATAGTCAACTGTTTGATCTTGTCGAAAACATCTTTACGACAAGTCGAGCTTTTCTTAATAGTGACTTATCACCATCATCGTCTGTCTTCTTTTAAAGATCCATCTTTAGTCAATAGTCTTATGACCATCAAGTAGTTCTTTCAAAGTCTACACTTTGTTTTCATACATGGATCCTCTCTCGGATTTCATGGCTTCCAGCCATTTGTCGGAATCTGGGCCCACCATCGCTTTCTCCATAACTCGTAGGTTCACTGTTGCTCAACAACATGACCTCCAAGACAGGGTTACCGTACTACTCTGCAGCAGTACGCGACCTTGTCGACCTACGAGGTTTGTAGTAACTTGATTCGAAGCTCAATGATCACCATCATCAGCTTCCACTTCAATTGGTGTAGGCGCCACAGGAACAACTTCCTATGCCCTGCTACACACTGGTTGAAGTGATGGTTTCAATAACCTCATCAAGTTCTACTACCCTCCCACTCAATTCTTTCGAGAGAAACCTTTCCTTGAGAAAGGATCCGTTTCTAGAAACAAACACTTTGCTTTCGGATCTGAGATAGGAGATGTACCCAACTGTTTTGGATATCCTATGAAGATGCATTTATCCGCTTTGGGTTCGAGCTTATCAGACTGAAACTTTTTCACATAAGTGTCGAAGCCCCAAACTTTCAAGAAACGACAGTTTAGATTTCTCTAAACCTCAGTCTATACTGTGTCATCTCAACGGAAATACGCGGTGCCCTATTTAAAGTGAATGCGGTTGTCTCTAATGCATAACCCATAAACGATAGTGGTAATTCGATAAGAGACATCACAGCATGCACCATACTAAATAGTGCGTGGCTATGACGTTCAGACACATCATCACACTATGATGTTCCAGGTGGCATGAACTGTGAAACAATTTCCACATTGTCTTAACTGTGTACCAAAAACTCGTAACTCAGATATTCATTTCTATGATCATATCGTAGAGAGTTCATCCTCTTGTTACGACGAACTTCACTCTGAAACGGAATTGAACTTTTCAGTATTTCAGACTTGTGATTCATTAAGTAAATACTCCTGTATCTACTCAAGTCGTTAGTGAAGTAAGAACATAATGATATCCACTGCGTGCCTCAGCACTCATTGGACTGCATACATCAAAATGTATCACTTCCAACAAGTTGCTATCTTGTTTCATCTCAATGAAAACAAGGCCTTGCTCATGTGGTATGATTTGCATGTCACTAGTGATTCGCAATCAGGTGAGTAAAGATCCATCAGCATGGACCCTCTTCATGCAATTTATACTAACATGACTCAAGCGGCAGTGCCACAAGTAAGTGGTACTATCATCATTAACTCGTATCTTTTAGCACCAATGTGTAACACTACAATCGAGATTCAATAAACCATTGAAGGTGATTATTCAAGCAAATAGAGTAACCATTATTCTCTTTGAATGAATAATCGTATTGCAATAAACACGATCCAATCATGTTCATGCCTAACGCAAGCACCAAATAACAATTATTTAGGTTCAACACCAATCCCGATGGTAGAGGGAGCGTGCGACGTTTGATCATATCAACCTTGGAAACACTTCCAACACGTATCGTCACCTCGCCTTTAGCTAGTCTCCGTTTATGTCGTAGCTTTCATTTCGCGTTACTAATCACTTAGCAACCGAACCGGTATCCAATACCCTTGTGCTACTAGGAGTACTAGTAAAGTACACATCAACATTATGTATATCAAATATACTTCTCTCGACTTTTGCCAGCCTTCTTATCTACCAAGTATCTAGAGTTGCTCCGCCTCAGTGACTGTTCCCCTTATTACAGAAGCACTTAGTCTCGGGTTTGGGTTTAATCTTGGGTCTCTTCATTAGCGCAGCAACTATTTTGCCGTTTCACGAAGTATCCCTTCTAGCCCTCGCCTTTCTTGAAACTTAGTGGTTTTCCAAACCATCAACTATTGATGCTCCTTCTTGATTTCTACTTTCGCAGTGTCAAACGTCGCGAATCGCTCAAGGATCATTGTATCTATCCTTGATATGTTATAGTTCATCACGAAGCTCTCAAAGCTTGGTGGCAGTGACTTTTGGAGAACCATCACTATCTCATCTGGAAGATTAGCTCCCACTTGATTCAAGTGATTGTCGTACTCAGACAATCTGAGCACATGCTCAACGATTGAGCTTTTCTCCTTTACTTTGTGGTCAAAGAATCTTGTTGGAGGTCTCGTACCTCTTAACAAGGGCACAAGCATGAAATCACAATTTCATCTCTTTAGAACATCACTTATGTTCCGTGACGTTTTAAAACGTTTTCGGTGCCTTGCTTCTAAGCCATTAAGTACTTTGCACTGAACTATCGTGTAGTCATCAGAAACGTGTATGTCGGATGTTCACAGCATCCACAGACGACGCTCGAGGTGCAGCACACCGAGTGGTGCATTAAGGACATAAGCCTTCTGTGCAGCAACGAGGACAATCCTCGGTTTTACAGACTCAGTCTGCAAAGTTTGCTACTATCAATTTTCAACTAAATTTTCTCTAGGAACATATAAAAACAGTAGAGCTATAGCGCAAGCTACATCGTAATTCGCAAAGACCATTAGACTATGTTCATGACAATTAGTTCAATTAATCATATTACTTAAGAACTCCCACTCAAAAAGTACATCTCTCTAGTCATTTGAGTGGTACATGATCCAAATCCACTATCTCAAGTCCGATCATCACGTGAGTCGAGAATAGTTTCAGTGGTAAGCATCTCTATGCTAATCATATCAACTATACGATTCATGCTCGACCTTTCGGTCTCATGTGTTCCGAGGCCATGTCTGCACATGCTAGGCTCGTCAAGCTTAACCCGAGTGTTCCGCGTGCGCAACTGTTTTGCACCCGTTGTATGTGAACGTTGAGTCTATCACACCCGATCATCACGTGGTGTCTCGAAACGACGAACTGTAGCAACGGTGCACAGTCGGGGAGAACACAATTTCGTCTTGAAATTTTAGTGAGAGATCACCTCATAATGCTACCGTCGTTCTAAGCAAAATAAGGTGCATAAAAGGATTAACATCACATGCAATTCATAAGTGACATGATATGGCCATCATCACGTGCTTCTTGATCTCCATCACCAAAGCACCGGCACGATCTTCTTGTCACCGGCGCCACACCATGATCATCCATCAACGTGTTGCCATCGTGGTTGTCGTGCTACTTATGCTATTACTACTAAAGCTACATCCTAGCAAAATAGTAAACGCATGTGCAAGCACATATATTAGTATAAAGACAACCCTATGGCTCCTGCCGGTTGCCGTACCATCGACGTGCAAGTCGATATTTCTATTACAACATGATCATCTCATACATCCAATATATCACATCACATCGTTGGCCATATCACATCACAATCATACCCTGCAAAAACAAGTTAGACGTCCTCTAATTTTGTTGTTGCATGTTTTACGTGGTGACCAAGGGTATCTAGTAGGATCGCATCTTACTTACGCAAACACCACAACGGAGATATATGAGTTGCTATTTAACCTCATCCAAGGACCTCCTCGGTCAAATCCGATTCAACTAAAGTTGGAGAAACTGTCACTTGCCAGTCATCTTTGAGCAAAGGGGGTTACTCGTAACGATGAAACCAGTCTCTCGTAAGCGTACGAGTAATGTCGGTCCAAGCCGCTTCAATCCAACAATACCACGGAATCAAGAAAAGACTAAGGGAGGCAGCAAAACGCACATCACCGCCCACAAAACCTTTTGTGTTCTACTCGAGAAGACATCTACGCATGAACCTAGCTCATGATGCCACTGTTGGGGAACGTCGCAAGGGAAACAAAAAATTTCCTACGCGCACGAAGACCTATCATGGTGATGTCCATCTACGAGAGGGGATGAGTGATCTACGTACCCTTGTAGATCGTACAGCAGAAGCGTTAGAGAACGCGGTTGATGTAGTGGAACGTCCTCACGTCCCTCGGTCCGCCCCGCGAACAATCCCGCGATCAGTCCCACGATCTAGTACCGAACGGACGGCACCTCCGCGTTCAGCACACGTACAGCTCGACGATGATCTCGGCCTTCTTGATCCAGCAAGAGAGACGGAGAGGTAGAAGAGTTCTCCGGCAGCGTGACGGCGCTCCGGAGGTTGGTGATGATCTTGTCTCAGCAGGGCTCCGCCCGAGCTCCGCAGAAACGCGATCTAGAGGAAAACTTATGGAGGTATGTGGTCGGGCAGCCGTGAGAAAGTCGTCTCAAATCAGCCCTAAAACCTCCGTATATATAGGTGGGAGGGAGGGGAGGAGGCAGCCTCAAAACCTAAAGGTTTGGCCGAAATTGGAGGTGGAGGAGTCCTACTCCAATCCTACTTGGAGTAGGATTCCACCTTCCCACTTGGAAACTCTTTCCACCTTGTGTTTTTTCCTTCTCAAACCTTATGGGCCTTAGTGGGAACTTATTCCAGCCCACTAGGGGCTGGTTTATCTCTTCCCATAGCCCATGAGACCCCTTGGGGCGTGACACCCCTCCCGATGGTCCCCGGCACCCCTCCCGGCACTCCCGGTACACTACCGATGAGCCCGAAACTTTTCCGGTAATGCACGAAAACCTTCCGGTAACCAAATGAGGTCATCCTATATATCAATCTTCGTTTACGGACCATTCCGGAAACCCTCGTGACGTCCGTGATCTCATCCGGGACTCCGAACAACATTCGGTAACCAACCATATAACTCAAATACGCATAAAACAACGTCGAACCTTAAGTGTGCAGACCCTGCGGGTTCGAGAACTATGTAGACATGACCCGAGAGACTCCTCGGTCAATATCCAATAGAGGGACCTGGATGCCCATATTGGATCCTACATATTCTACGAAGATCTTATCGTTTGAACCTCAGTGCCAAGGATTCATATAATCCCGTATGTCATTCCCTTTGTCCTTCGGTATGTTACTTGCCCGAGATTCGATCGTCAGTATCCGCATACCTATTTCAATCTCGTTTACCGGCAAGTCTCTTTACTCGTTCCGTAATACAAGATCCCGCAACTTACACTAAGTCACATTGCTTGCAAGGCTTGTGTGCGATGTTGTATTACCGAGTGGGCCCCGAGATACCTCTCCGTCACACGGAGTGAAAAATCCCAGTCTCGATCCATACTAACTCAACGAACACCTTCGGAGATACCTATAGAGCATCTTTATAGTCACCCAGTTACGTTGTGACGTTTGATACACACAAAGCATTCCTCCGGTGTCCGTGAGTTATATGATCTCATGGTCATAGGAACAAATACTTGACACGCAGAAAACAGTAGCAACAAAATGACACGATCAACATGCTACGTCTATTAGTTTGGGTCTAGTCCATCACATGATTCTCCTAATGATGTGATCCCGTTATCAAGTGACAACACTTGCCTATGGCCAGGAAACCTTGACCATCTTTGATCAACGAGCTAGTCAACTAGAGGCTTACTAGGGACAGTGTTTTGTCTATGTATCCACACAAGTATTGTGTTTCCAATCAATACAATTATAGCATGGATAATAAACGATTATCATGAACTAAGAAATATAATAATAACTAATTTATTATTGCCTCTAGGGCATATTTCCAACAGATCGTAGGTCCACGGGTGGCTTCGCAGTTTTCTTCAGGCCTACCCTCATCTCATGGAGTGCACGGAAGCAGCCAACGGTGTCACGATCGTCAACTGAAGCAGAGTATAAAGCCCTGGCAGATGGAACAGCAGAAGCAACATGGTTGCAGTCCTTCTTCAGAGAACTCAGAGTATCTCAGCCTCGAGCCCCTGTTCTTTGGTGTGACAATCTTGGCGCAACTTACCTCACGGCCTATCCAGTGTTTCATGCTCGCACTAAACACATCGAGGTAGATTTCCATTTCGTAAGAGAGAAGGTGGCCATGAAAGCATTGGAAGTGCGGTTCATCTCCTCAGCTGACCAGGTTGCTGATGCATTCACAAAGCCCTTGACAAAGTTGATGCTTGCACGCCTTCGTTCCAATCTCCACCTTCATACAGGTTGACATTGAGGGGGAATGTTAACGTACAAGATCCTAACGTATGTTAGTTAGGATTAGGTCATGTATATCTTCTTTATCTTGTTTAAACAACTAGTATCCAGCCGGACGGTTGTTGTACTTATCGTGTAGATTGTAATCTTGGCAATCAAGTCATTGCCCGTATAAATACATGACCAGCCCCTCGGGGTATTGCACGACAAACTATCCTTTCTAAGTGAGAGGATATGAAGGTGTTAAAGCCGTAGACCGTAGATCGACTAGGCATAGATAGATCCGGTGAAACCTTTTACTCACCTAATCCCGAGCCCGAGGAACTCCCTGCTCCGGCCATCGGTGCCAGTGTAGTCGTCGGTGGCGTGAGGGAAGAGGTGTGGTCGTGGGTGGTGCTTCCCGTGAGCACTGCGCTAACCCTAGATCGGAAGGGGATTTCGGTGGGGAGTCTGGCGACGCGGTGAACCTTGTACCGTGCACCCCGGCCCCCACCACTTTATTTATAGCGCAGGTCACAGGGGGCCAACAACCATAACGGGTTGGGCGCCCCCGATCAGGGCGCATAGATCAAGGGCCCGGTGGGCCGTTGGGCCCACGCGGAAGAGATCAACCTAACATTCTCCCCCTTGATCTTAACTTTCACTTTGACTTTGTACTTTTATTTGTTCCATAACATATAGGCGTTTAGAGCATGTCTCATCGTCACAGCTTAATTGCCGATAGAATCATACAGCCACAACACACCTTTTGTTTTGAAACAAATTCATTTACTTCTGGGCCTCTTATTATCCAGGGATCATAGGCTTTCCATCAAACCCATGCCGGCTAAGTGTTCCTTGAACACACTGGGTGGTAAGCCTTTCGTTAGCGGATCCGCAAGCATATAGGTCGTACTTATATGCTCGAGACTTATAGTTTGATCCTCGATTTTATCTTTCACAACATAATACTTTATATCTATTGTCTTGGCAGCATTGCTGGACTTGTTGTTGTGAGCGTAGAATACTGCGGGCTGGTTGTCACAGTATATCTTTAGTTGCTTGTGGATACAATCTACCACTTTCAAGTCGGGTATAAATTTCTTTAGCCATATCACCTGCCCGGTGGCTTCAAAACATGCTATGAACTCTGCTTGCATCATAGACGATGCAACTATGGTCTGTTTAGAGCTTTTCCATGAAATAGCTCCCCCTGCGAGAGTGAACACGTACCCAGACGTGGATTTTCTATCATCTCTATCTCCCGCAAAATCGGCGTCGGAGTACCCTTTTATCTCTAGGGAATCAGATCGCCTATATGTCAGCATGATTTCCTTTGTGCCTTGCACATAACGCAAAGCTTTCTTTGCCATCTTCCAGTGCTCTTGGCCTGGATTTGCTTGATATCTACCGAGTACTCCGGTGATAAAAGATAAGTCAGGGCGTGTGCACACTTGTGCGTACTGTAAACTTCCAACAGCCGAAGTATACGGCACTGTTTTCATTTCATTGAGCTCATACTGATTCTTGGGACATTGATATTTCCCAAAACTATCGCCCTTGACTATGGGAGCAGGTGTGGCTTTGCTCTTATGCATATTATACTTTTGGAGATCTTTCTCTAAATATGCTTTCTGTGAGAGTCCTAAGACTCCATTCTTTCTGTCTCGGTGAATTTCAATGCCCAAAACATATGAAGCTTCACCAAGGTCTTTCATGTCGAAGTGTGAGGATAAAAACTTCTTTGTCTCTTGTAGTAGACCAATACCATTGCTTGCAAGCAAGAGATCATCCACATACAAGATTAGGAAAATATATTTCCCATGTTTAAACTTAGCATAAATGCAATTATCCTCAACATTTTCTTGGAATCCAAATCTTTTAATGGTATCATTGAACTTGAAGTACCACTGTCTAGAGGCTTGCCTTAGCCCATAAATGGATTTCTTTAGACGGCAACCTAGATCTTCCTTGCCTTCCATGATAAAACCCTTGGGTTGTTTCATGTAGACATCTTCTTCTAAATCACCGTTTAGAAACGCCGTCTTTACATCCATTTGATGCAGCTCTAAATCAAAATGAGCAACTAGTGCCATAATGGTTCTGAAGGAATCCTTACAAGAGACCGGAGAAATGGTCTCATTGTAATCTATCCCTTCTCTTTGTGTAAATCCTTTTGCCACAAGTCGGGCTTTATACTTGTCTACATTCCCATTAGAGTCATACTTTGTTTTGTAGACCCATTTGCAGCCTACTATCTTTGCTCCTTTAGGAATAATCTCTAAGTCCCAAACATGATTGGAACTCATCGATTTCATCTCATCTTCCATTGCCTCTATCCATTTTGATGAGTGAGGGCTTTTAATGGCATCCTCGTATGTGGTGGGATCACCTTCCATGTGGGCCATTTCTGTATTGTATACTTTATAATCAGTAGAAATAGCGGGTCTTCTTGTTCTATTAGACCTTCTAAGTGCCTCATTGTCGGGCACACTTTCTACTATTTCTTGCTGCACTTCCAATTCATGATCAACAACGGGTTCAGTCGGCTCCTGAAGGACAGGTTCCGGGTCTTCTCCCGCAGTTGTCATGGTTGGAGTTACAGCGGGTAGTGAGAAAATGGGTCTTGAATCATCGGAATGGGTGCATGCACCCTTTTCTCCTCAAGATCAATTTTCCGAGCTACCCGCCTCCCCCTCATCATCTCGTCCTCTAAGAAGACAGCATGTCTCGTTTCCACAAACTTTGTGTATCTGTCTGGACAGTAGAAACGAAAACCTTTTGACCTATCAGGGTAGCCAATGAAATGGCAACTCACTGTCTTCGGGTCTAACTTTCCAAGATTTGGATTAAACATTTTGGCCTCAGCAGGGCATCCCCACACTCTTAAGTGTTGTAGGGATGGCACTCTTCCTGTCCAGAGCTCGTGCGGTGTTTTGGGCACCGACTTGCTTGGAACTCTGTTGAGAATGTGAATGGCGGTTTTAAGCGCCTCCATCCACAATCCCAACGAAAGGTCTGAGTAGCTCATCATGCTGCGTACCATATCCATGAGAGTACGGTTACGCCTTTTAGCTACTCCATTTTGCTGAGGCTCGCCCGGCATGGAATACTGGGCAATAATGCCAGTCTCTTGCAAGAATTTTGCAGAAGGTCCAGGGACTTGGCCATATGGAGTGTGTCGAACGTAGTACTCCCCCCCCCACGGTCAGACCTCACTATCTTAATCTTTTTATTAAGCTGATTTTCAACTTCAGCTTTAAATATTTTGAATTTATCCAATGCTTCATGTCGGTCTTTGATTGGATAAATGTAACCGAAGCGGGAGTAATCGTTTGTGAATGTTATGAATGAATCATAACCATCCACACTTTTCACCGGAAACGGTCCACAAATATCAGTGTGGACAATTTCCAGTGTTCATGTGCTTTAGTTTGCTCCTTTCTTTATCTGTTTTACATATTTCCCTTTAATGCAATCCACGCATTGTTCTAAGTCAGAGAACTCCAACTTTGGAAGAATTTCATTTTTGATTAATCTTTCTATTCTCCCCCTGGAAATATGGCCCAATCGACAGTGCCATAGTTTCGAGGAGTTGTGAGTTCTTTTTCTTTTCTTTTGATCGTTGTTCGACGAAGTACTTTGTTCATTCACATTCAACACATAGGCCGCTTTTTCACATAGCGATAATAAATAAAGCTCATCATGAAGAAATGCATCCCCAACATAATCATTATGAGACCAAATGACACATTTTCCATGTCCAAAGAAACATTGATAATTGTCTTTGTCTAAACAGGAAACACTTATTAAGTTCCTATTACATGAAGGTACGAAAAGCACATCCCTAAGCAGAAGTTTGAAACCACCGGCTAGCTCCAAGGAGACGTCACCCACAGCTTCAACTTCGGCTTGGACACCGTTCGCAACTTCAATTCCTCTTGAATTTCTTGGCAAAGTTATCGTCGAACTGAATCCCTGTAAAGAATTTGCAACATGAACAGTTGCTCCTGAGTCAATCCACCAAGTAGATTTCATAAACTTTGTATACAAGGATTCATTTACAAAAGAAACTATATCTTTACCTCTCTTAGCCATGAAGGTCTTTAAAAAAACAGGGCAATGCGTCTTGTAGTGCCCTTTCTCCTTACAGTGGACGCAAGTTTCCCTGTCCACTGGAATGTGCCTATGCTGATAACGGACAGGAGCTTTGCCATTGCCATTGCCCTGTGGCTTGGAGGGAGAAGCTTTGTTGGGTGGAAAGCCCTTCTTCTTTTCCTTCACATAGTTAAGAGAGCCATCATGTGAGGCCTTAATCCTCTCCTCCTCCTGAGTGCACATTGTGATGACCTTTTCTATGTCCCAAGTCTCGGGCTGCATGTTGTAGTTGACAACAAAGGTCTCGAACTCCTTAGGCAAAGAAGCCATCACCAGGTGGACAAGGAGAGCTGGTTTTATCTCCAGATCCGCATCCATAGGTTTGAGCTTAGCCGCCGTGTGGCTCATCCTAAGGATGTGCTCCCTTATGCCATGGCCACCATCATGGTAGCTCTCTGTCACCAGTTGTTTGATCAACTGGGTGGCATACGTCTTAGAAGAGCCAGTAAACTGACTCTTTATCTTGTTCAGCATTTCTTTGACGTAGGGCAATCAGCAATTGATCCCACGATAGTGGTCTCAATGGTGTTCTTTATAAACTCCAAACATTTCTTGTTGGCATTTAACTATAGCCTGTTGCTGATGGAGTGGGACATCACCTCTTTTTCATAATTTCCTTTCTTTTTGTCCCAGCTCTCATCATCCTCATCAGCCTCTCTGACTGGGTCTGCAGGTGCAGTTGGCTATGGTTCCTCCCGAACCCAGTCCACCTCTGCAATGCAGAGGGCCATGTCCACCTTCTTCCTCCACTCAGAGTAGTTGCCCCCCCTGAGTGTCGGAATTTCCTTGAGGCAACTCATCAGATGGAAACCTCCTGAAATCACCAAATAAGCAAAGTCAGTACGAGAATCATATGCATTAAATAATGTTAGTTAACATAATCATATAATTGCCTATGCATATTAATCTACATTACCGTTGGGCAAATGATAGAAATAAATGCATCATATTGCAATATGCAATATGACCGTGTGATTAAACAACGTCGGTCAGAATAACAACATGATCATATTCCATATTGCTTTTAGCAGCGGAAAATGTGAAATAAAATTTCATGTGCCTCTTAACTTTACGGCAAATAATTCTGACATTTAAAGTAAAATTCATGAACTTTATTAATGCTTTTATAAAATTCATGAACTATTCCTTTTCTGAGAAAGCTATTTTGTTCGCAAAATACTTTCTACTTTTCTTTACAGAAAAATTATATAACAATTCTGTAAATATTCAGAGAAACTTTGAACATTTTTACTTTCTATTTTTCTAAACATGTTATCGTAGGAAAAAATTCCTAGAAAAAACCTTTTTAAATCTGCCTATTAAGACACAAACTGAGAATACTTTAAAAACGATAAATGGCCGGCAGGCCGGCCTGTGGCCTCGGCCTGGGCCGGCGCTCTCTGTTGCGTGGCGGCCCGCAGCTCCTAAGGCTAGCGCGCGTCCCTTCGGCCCAAGAGCTCCGCCCGTGGTGGGCTGGCCTCGGCCTCAAACTCCCGCCGGCCCGAGCCGCACCTAGGGTTTCATCCGGGGCCGTCGGATGGGATCCGACGGTTGCCCGCGCGATTCGGTGGAATATAAGGGGCGAGCCGGCTGGGGAAAACCCTAATTTTCATTTCCTCCCCACACAGCGCCGCTCTCCTCCCTCTGCCCGACGGCTCCTCTTGTGTGGGTGGCCGCCGGCCCGCACCGCGCGCTGTCTGCCCCGACGAGGAGGAGGCCGTCGGACTCTCTTTTTGTTCCTTTGTGCGAGCAGCACCCGCGGTGGCTCCCTGCCCCGCCGGAGCCTTGGATCTCGCCGCCCTCGTCGGAGGGCCCTGGGGATGGCTGCCGGCAACGGCGACCGAAGGTCCCGCGCCGTGCGTGCCTTCTACCACTCCTTTTGTGGTGGCAGCCATGCCCCACCGAGGGACCCTTCTTCCTTCGCGCAGCGGCGGCCTCCTCCGCTCCTCTTGCCGGTGCGCGCCCTCTCCCGAGGGAGAGTGCGCCGCCGTCAAGGGGGTTGTTGGAGTGCCAACTACACTGTCGTTCTTTTCGATCTCAAGAGAGACAGAATCATGGCGCCGTGGCCTCCCCTTTCGCCGGTGGCGCATTCCCTTGCGGGAGCGCGTTGCCGTCGAGTGGGTTGGCCGTGGTGCCTCGTTGTCATTGGATCCGCAGGGCGAATCTTTCTTTTCTTTGCATGTTCCTTTCCCCCCGTTTTTTTTTCTTGCCTTTTGCGGATCGGATCCGTATACTTTTCTTGGTTTTTTTCTTTTAGATCTAGATCCGTACTTTGCCTCCGAGGAGGTAGGTTCTTCTTCCCCACACCTCGGCTTGTCGATGCGTGTGGGGATCGAGAGGAACAGGCGCGGCCTTGCGGCGGCGCTTCTTTTCCGACGAGGCTCTAGGCCGTCTTCGGTACTTGCCCATCTAGGGTTCATGTGGGGGGGGGGGGGGGGGGAAGAGATTTGCTTTTCTTTAACCGAATGAATCCTTGCCTAGCGGCTCATGATACCAATGTTAAAGCCGTAGATCGACTAGGCATAGATAGATCCGGTGAAATCTTTTACCCACCTAATCCCGAGCCCGAGGAACTCCCTGCTCCGGCCATCGGTGCCGGTGTAGTCGTCGGTGGCGTGAGGGAAGAGGTGTGGTCGTGGGTGGTGCTTCCCGTGAGCACTGCGCTAACCCTAGATCGAAAGGGGATTTCGGTGAGGAGTCTGGCGGCGCGGTGAACCTCGTACCGTGCGCCCCGGCCCCCACCACTTTATTTATAGCGCAGGTCACAGGGGCCCACCAACCATAACGGGTTGGACGCCCCCGATCAGGGCGCATAGATCAAGGGCCCGGTGGGCCGTTGGGCCCACGCGGAAGAGATCAACCTAACAGAAGGAGCAAGAGAGAGGAAAGACGAGAGGAGGTGTGGCAGCAGATGAGAGAGAGTCGCCAGAAGGAGCGCCCACTTTTCTCTCCGGCGGTGGCGGAGCGCCCACTTTTCTCTTCAGCGGTGGCGACGGCTTGCAGGCAAAGAGCAACACCGGTGCCGCTCGATTTGATATGCAGGAGAGAGAAGATGAGAGGGAGAGAGAGAAGCATGGAGAGGAGAGGAGGTCCGACGGCGGACGGGGCAGGATCATTGGAAAGAGTGCCGCTGGCTCGTCGTCTTTCACACCGTGCTAGAGCAGAGATACCTCTGTACAACCGTCACGCACGCAGGTTTCTCCTCCTTCCTTCTTGTTGCCCCCTCTTTTGATTAGTGAAGCTTTAGCTCCATGATTCCTTCCTTTGTCTCATGGATGAAGCTGTCGGCTGCAGGGGTGTTGCCAGGCCATTTATCGAGGAGCAGGAGCAAGGATCTGGCGTCCTCTCTTCTCTCCTACGATCCCTCCTCTTCCTTAAGCTCTTGAGACGTGTCATGCAGGTGTAGGTGCTTGTGTCTCAACCATCTTCCTCCTTGTATCCTCACATTTTTAATTTCTGATTCATGTGTCACGATATTATTGGTAGGCTAGAGTTTGTCCATGTGTTGTTTATGCTATAGTTGTATCTCCACAAAAGATGGCCCACGCTACTTTGCAAGCAATTGTTGTTGTCCAGTTCAGAGGTACTCTGGGATTCATATCACAAGAGAGAGGGTCTTGGACTCGGATTGAGATGATTATACGGAGAAGGCACATCTAAAGAGGTACATGTTTTATTTTTCTCTCTTCTGCCTAATTGCACGGATATGATAATTTGTGTGCATTATTTGTTGTATGATTCAGATATATTAACATGTGCAAATGATGAATCATATTGGATTGAGAGTACGAAGTGTTGACTGATTTTATGAAGGAAGTTGATTATACTATATCATTCTCCTGATTTTTACTGGATATCCGCTTTGATGGGAGAATTATTTACCCATATTTTGTTTCTTTCGATTGTTCGTTGCCCCTTGGCGTGTTCAATAGAAACCGTCACTTGTCGCTGGCTCGCTGCTATATATTGGCTTCATTAAGAGGGTGTAATGATGCAATAAATATTTGAAGGTGCACATGCAGATTTTGGAGAAAATCCAAGAAGGCTAACATGGTTCTGTGTAACGCATGGGGAGGTGCCAGGGATAGATGATGACGACGAAGTCATGGCGGGGAGATGAGGTGCGGCGACAGCTGGTGGCTTGCTCGCTATGGAGGAGGAGGAGGAGGAGGTTGTGTAGTATGTGAGTGAGAGGAGTGATTGGTTTTTTTCCTTCAAGAAAAGAACAGAAGAGCAACTGCTATGTGGTGACATAAATGTCACATAACCTAACAAGTCATTTTTCGAGAAAGTACCGACCAAGTGAACTATAGGTACCTACAATTTATAGCTCACTAAGATCATGGTGTGACTCACATTGCATGATGCAAATGAAGATGAAGACCACATTCTTCGCACTATATATATATATATATATATATATATATATATATATATATATATATGGAATAAAATAAATATCTTAAATTCATCAAATATATCTTGGTTTGTACTCCCTCTGTCAACTAATATAAGAGCATGTAGATTACTAAAATAGTGTTCTAAATGCTCTTATATTAGTTTACGGAGGGAGTAATAGATAACTATTTTGATCATTTCTTTCTATATACACATTGTTCTATTAGATTTTTTATAAACTTACATCATAAGTGAAGTGGATTAATTGCTTCTCCATTGTTACATGCTGCCATTTCTATACATTTGAAATTTATACATGCATTATAATTTTACATGAAACCGACAAAAAATATATTCATAGCCCGTGGCAACGCACGTGTCATTGTGTAGGCGTGTATCAAATTTAATCTTATTGGTTGGGTTCTCCCATCTGTTGTTAGAGTTGTATGAGTCCCTCCAGCCCACCGATCAAATGTTTCATGTTGATGTTGAGTTGGTCACGTGCCACAAACTTTCCACCAGACCATCAGTTCGTTTCATTCATATTGTATTTCCATTTTGTGGATTGAACATATCTTACTTTGACATACAGGGTCCTAACATTCTACTGGATGACTCTCTTTCGGTTGAGGTGGATAAGAACTTGCTAAATGCAGTTAAAGATTCAATTGTTCAAGGGTAGGCACTCTGTTCTGTTAATTCAAATTTCCTTCAGAATATTTGTGAGTTCCTTAACCATTTTATTTACTGCCCTAACCTCAGGTTTCAGTGGGGTGCTAGAGAAGGCCCCTTGTGTGATGAACCAATTAGGAATGTGAAGTTCAAGATCCTAAATGCAAATATCGCTCCAGAACCACTGCACCGTGGTGGCGGCCAAATAATCCCCACAGCTCGTCGGGTTGTCTACTCAGCATTTCTGATGGCCAATCCTCGAATTTTTTTGACCGAGCGGCCTGCCCGAACGTTTGAGGAGGGTTTGAGGGGTTCGGTTGTAGATGTTGTAAGTTCTTCTAGACATATTTCTCTGGACAAACACTTCATTGTTGAAGACTGGTTCTTCTAGCTAGAAAGATGATTAAAAAAAAAGCTAAGGTAATGTTGTTTCATTCATTTTGAATTACTTTTATCAGGGAAAGTCAAATCCCACTGAATCGTCTAACCAGGGCTAAACTCCTGTGGAATCAGGTAGTAAATCGTCTGTGCCAGCAAGGATCTTGATATCCAAACCAGTTATTGTGTCGTCCAGAAGTAGTGCTGAAACTGTACTTTGTATCCTATTGGGTTGTTCAGATGTTTTGTTTTAGAAAGAAAGAAAAAGTAAAGAGGCTGAACCAAAATATGTAAGCAACATGTACACAAAACATTGAACACTTTAAGGCAGAGTAGGCATGTCAATATACGGCAGCATATCACATCTACACGCTACAGCAGCAGCATGTCAGCAAGAGGAGGAAGCTAAGATTAACAAGTATCTATTACATCTTTCCCGGGCTGGTGAATCTTGAGCTGCTGAGCGCGTTCTTCATTAAGTCGAGATGTAGGCGAGTGCGGCAGCTACATCCACCATCTCAGGTCTCTCGCTGGCAGTTCTTTTGAGGCACATGCGAGCAATGGTGAGGGCCCTGCACAATTCTGTGATGCTGTATTGATTTGTAAGCATTTGATCTACCAACGTTCCAAAATCCTTTCTGGCGATCAAGTTGGCGGCCTGAAATTATACATTAACAAAAGTCACAAAAATTAATCTTCATCGCATACAGTTTTCCCTTTCTGTTGACCCAATGTAATAAAAGAAGATATGCACGAATCTGTGCTAATCAAATGGTTAAAAACTACTGATAGAGTAAGTAAAACTTAAGCTTATGATGCTTCTGCTTGCCAGTTTTCAGAAGCAAATTGAGATCAGAAATCACCACAACGTCCCCTTGCTACAGACTTATAGCATTGGGGAGAAGCAAGGACTAGTTCTTCAAAAGAAAAATAAAACGCAGGAAGTGATGCTTACCCATTGAACAAGAGTAAGCTCAGCTCCCATTCGATTCTGACCCATTGAATAAGGGTAAGCCTTTCTTCCTGTGATAACCTCCAGTATAACAACACCAAAGCTGTAAACATCTGACTTGGTAGTCAACTGACCGCTCTCAAGATACTCTGGCGCACAATACCCAGGTGTACCCACCACTCTGCTTGGAACAAAAAAATCTGAAAGTTTTGGATGATATCCCTCGCCAAGCAAAATATTCGCGCATTTCACTCCACAGTTTATGACAGGAGGGTTGCAGTTAACATGCAAATGCTTCAGGCCTTGAGCTGCCCCAGCAAGTATCTTCATCCTTGTATTCCAGTCAAGAGGCTTCTTATCAGGGGGAAGATCTGGGAAGATAAGAAAAACAAAACCTAATTCTGGTTAAACAAGCTTCTGATTATTCGGCAACAGTGTAATGAAGTAGGGAACTATTACACACATGGTAGTTCAGTACCGTACCGAAAAGGTGAGTTTCCAGGGAACCCAGAGGCATGAATTCATACACTAAAAGCCTCCGATCATCATCAGCGCAGAAGCCAACAAGCTTGACAAGATTCGGGTGATTCATCTTGCTCAACACCATAACTTCTGTGCAGAACTCTCTGCTCCCTTGCCATCCCGGGTTGAGGATCTTTATTGCAACCTGTTGCAGCAACATACAAGCGAATCATATACTACAACATCTCCTGAGCAAAACAACCTCAGTAAACAATAGCATGGATCGTCGACTACATTAAAAAATCGTGTTATGTCTCCTCCCATAACCGATGTGGGACTAAACCGAACAGACGATCCGTGTGCCGTGGCTCGAAGAGGTCGGAGCAGGGACCTGGCCGAGAGGAGGTGCGGAGGAGGTCGGAGCAGGGACCTGGCCGAGACGAGGCGCGGAGGAGGTCAGAGCAGGGACCTGACCGAGAGGAGGTCGGAGCAGGGACCTGACCGAGAGGAGGTCGGAAGAGGTCGGAGCAGGGACCAAGCGGAGAGGAGGCGCAGGGGAGGGGGCCCGGTGAGCCGCCGGACTGGAGCTCCCCAGCCGGAGCGCGGGCGCCGAGGAGAAACAGGCATTGGAGGAGGCAGCGGGTGTGACGGCCTCCTGCGCAGGGGAGCCGGCCCCGATCTTCCTCATCTTGTTGCTTGTACTGGCGAGGTCGGACCCGATCATGTCTCCGTGCAGAGTTGGATAGACCTTGGATAGGACCAACTCATCACCTCCTTCCATGGCTCCCTCGTCCCATGGCAGGGTGAGTTATTGCATTAGGTATCCCAGGCGAAGCCTCTTCCCATGGCCATGGGGGCCGCTCACCTTGAACGAGAAGGCATGTCGATAACCTTGAATGGAGCCGGATATGAGGGGAACGGGGGCTCGATCAGATGTCCAGATCCCCCCGGGGACGCTTCTCCTGCTTCGGTGGTCAGTCGCCGTCGTGGAGTGGACGATGTTTATGAAGAAGACGGTCGTCCGCCGCGGTCGCAGGGGGGTAAGTCTCCACGAGGTCTTGCGGGTGGAATCGATAGACATCCACGCCCAGGTTGATGTAGCGGGGGCAGCATCCACGCGGGGTGGCCCCTCGCCCGGACGCGGAGCACCCCGAGGAGCACGAGGTGGCCGTCGTCCATCGCCGGAGGAGGCAGCGGCCCTGGAGGAGGCAGGGGCAGGCGGGCTGGAGCGGCGGCGCCGGCGGCGGCAGACGCCTGTCTCTCTTCTTGGCTTTCCTCCATCTTTGATCGGGCCGGGTTGTTTTGGGTTGGGTTGGTTGCTCTGCTCCGCTCTGGTTTTGGGCGGCGGGGGGATATTTGAAGGAAGGGGCCGGTTGCGGTTGCGCCTGCAGGAAGGAAGAGGGGAGCGGGAACACGGGACAGGCACGACTCTGTCTCAAGTTAACTATGGTTCAGTTCAGAACTATCCCATTCCCATCTCAGGGAAACAAGCGTGCAACTTCAAATCCCATGAGAAATCAAACACTTTCACATGGAAGACACCGAATAGATCATCACCTTGCTATGGAATTCTCGTAATTCCGCTCGTTCCTTGCGAAATTCTGACCCGGATTGACCGAATAATCCCTAGAACCAAACAGACGAATTGGAACAATCGGGTCAGCAAGCGTCCCCTGTTTCCCAAACTGAAGTCAGCAGACACTGCCAAGGGTGTGTTTGGTTGGGGGGAGCAACTGTCAGATGGTCTGCCTCACCAAACTTCTTGGTCGGCTCGGTATCGCGGACCTGGAACGATTCGGAAGAGCGCTGGATTTGGTGGCTTCACTGGAACGACCCATGGCCGGATCACCACTGAACAGCCTTGCGATGCTTCCGACTTTGGGGCTTCCATGACAATCACCATTCGGGACTTGGAACAAAGTCAGGCCAAAATAAAGTAGACGCTGAGCATGTTAGGCTTAAGCTTTGTGATGAATGCTGGGACCCGTAACAGGTGCTATTGAAGCTGCTTGAGATGCCGCCTCACAAGTTTCAGTTCTGCCGCCGCCCCAAGAATGTAATACTGTCGCACAAGTTCTTGCACAATTTGGGTCTAATAAAGCTAAGCGTCTGTACCCCCTTTCTATCTGGGCTGATCATGCCTGCCCCCTGACTTTGTAACTGTGCTGCACAATCTGCATTCAAGTTGGGAGCAACAGGGGTGGTCCTGGTCTTGCCGAAGCAAGTCAAAAACTCGAATGCCCTACATATAATGCACAGATACTGGTAGTCTCTAAATGTACTGTCGACTTACCAAGCCTTGGTTATCCCTGCTCATGGCGACCAAGGGTAGCCCGCCGGCTTCACTGCCCATGACACGGAAGAGGATCACAGGAACCACCATCTTGCTGCATCTACAACACAATTAACCGGCAGTTTGCTCAGAATGTTATTGTTTTCTTTTGCCAAATGAAACGGGTGAAGAAAAAAACTTTACCCTACCCCACACGCAACACGGCGCAGCACATCCATGTTCCTTCAGGCATCCAATGTCACATTCCCCCCCCCCCCCCCCCCAAACTGAACAAATAGCAACACACACTTGTCAGTGTATCAAAATGAGATTTCCACAGCTGGTAAGAAACACCATGATGACTCAATTCGGACAAATCATGAAAGAATGTCATTGGGCATGTATATGTTGTGGTAACTGCAATAGTGTTAGCAGAGCGAATAATAGTTTGAACAGGGCCCTAACAGAATACATTACAAGACTACAAACTCACTGTTTGCTTCGAGCAGCTCGGATAGCATGACCTTCGAACTGTGAAGGACTAACCTGTTCGCACAGCATAACAAAATTCTTGGTCAGGTTCAGTAGACTAAGGTTCCAGGCTGACTAGTTGATTGAGTTGTTTTATTAGTATGTATCTAACGGGAGTGATAGCAATTTTATCACTGTATTGCAGCAATGATAATTGATTCCAAGTTCCTTTATGTAGCAACCTCTAGAATGTTAGTCGACAACAGTATTAACAACAACAATATTTGTAATGCCCGATAAGAGAAGGTGTGTAAATAAACGGCAAGAAGTAATCCTTTCCCCCAACATAATAGCCGACATCTGAGCCCTCTTGCAAAATACCACTCACTTGTGCAAACCATGGTCCCTGCAGCAAGAACATATGTAGAGCAATAAAATGCATTGAACTCGAGGAGAAACAAATGTACAATGCAAGCAGCAGAGCCTACTTTCTTGTAGTTCTTACTTCACCTGTAGTCTTTACTCCTGGAGGAAAATTCTTAGGTACCCTAGCAGATGAAGTTGGACTTACTGCACTTGTAGTCTTGACTAGTGGGTAGAAATTCCTAGGTACCCTAACAGATGAAGTTGGGGGTCCAATTTTAGGTGACCTGTTACATGCCATCAGTAGAAACAATGCTATGTAAGAGAAAGGTACATTTGAAATTGGAGTACTGGCTTATTGAAATTCAGCCCGACTAATCCCTAGAACCAAACAAACAATGGGAATGGTGGTTTATGGAAAGCCTAGTCAGAAATGGAAATTCAATTCCGCGCCATGGATGAAGGAGCTGCTGCTGCTGCGTGGTGGGTGGTGCTCCCCTGCTGCTTCCTGGCTTCTCGCCGGAGGTGAATCGATCCTGCAAATCGTCAAATTGGTAGTCGAGGATCAAGGGGGAGACAGGGAAGCACAAAAATTCAGTGCTGGGAGGAAGAGCATCAAAAAATTACAGTGGTAGTCTTGGCTGGAGACGCAGCTCCCTCGGCTAGATTCAAGGTGCAGGGCGTGTGGGGGGTGGCTCGGTGGCGCACCACCACGCCGGCATGGAGCTTCTCCCATCTGGTCGTCGCGGCGGCCGTGGTCGATGAGGGGGGAGCAGCCGCGCTGGTCCTCGTGGGCGAGCCGCGTCGAGGGTGGAGGGCGCGGTGGCGGGGGCTGGGGCGGTCTACGGCGACCAGCCACCGGTGAGCCGCGCTGGTCGCCGTGGGTGAGCCGCGGCGCCGTGTGGGCAGAAGGTGTTCCTCGTGGGCGATGAGGAGGGGGTGACAAGTGTGTGTTTGTGGTTAAGTTTTTCTTTTCCCTCTTTAATTTACTTGGAAATTTGGCCCAATATCTAACTCTAATAATGTACAAAAAGAACCGAATTGCAAAAAGAGTGCTCAAAAGTATACTTCCAATTATGTTCAAACATGGTTGGGGCCTTTCTTTCGCTGGTACCTCCGACGGCGACTAGGGCGATTAGGGTTTCGAGGGGACTCATCGGTTCTCGCTGATGTCGACAAGGGGCGCGTCCGATCAACGGGGAAGGGATGGCTCGGTCCTCCTCTCACATTGGCACGGAGAACGCTGGCTCGTCCATCTCGGCGATAGCAAAGTTGGAGGAGGCAATGGGAAGCTGGACATTACCAGGAGGAGGCAACTCCCTTGTTGATCGACGACGTCCAGGTCGGGGCAAAACATAATTGGTTGAAGGAAAGAAAGATCTTGTATCGTAATCCGTTCCATATACAGACAATTTTATGTGCGCTCCTCCCGGCTCAAGGAAACCCTAGATGTCTTGTTTTTCGTCTGCACGGAGAGAGCATGTTTTCGGATGAATTCGAAACCCAACACTATATCGCCATGGCACGTGAGCAAGCACAGATCGATCCTAGAGAAATTTGAAGAATCCATGAGCCCATCATAACTCAGATTCAATAAACTTCATATTTGGGCAAGGGTGGTTATTCTTCTCTCCTTACAATTTGAGGAATGATACTTGGGGTCTTTCGATCGCCTAGCAAATTGATAAGAAGCAACAGTTGTGCCGATTTATTTCGTGGTGGTTAGAGTCACAATTGATATGTAATAACCCTTGAGATATATTGTTTATTATTTGACAGTGAGAAACGACAAGGATTGGTATTGATGGGGTTATAATCCTAGGGTAGGGTCATAGGCATGCCCTGTAGGTCCTACCCAAGGACTACCCTTCATAACGGACAAGGCCCTTAGTCAGTTCCGACTTAACTAAGAAGTTCCCATCATCCAGTCGGTAACAGATCTTCGACCATCCAGTCGGAGACGAGCATTCGGAGTATATCAAACTAACCGACTGAATTCCACTATGTGCATCGTAACTCCCCTGGGGGAAACGGTCATACGTTTCCATGCGCCTTTATTAGCATTTAAAATGTACGTTACCTGTAACGTAGGCATTTAATCGCCATTACTCCACCCCTGTGCACCGAACCGTTGTGGAGGGCAGCGCACTCTATATAAGCCACCCTCCCCCACTGGTGCAGGGGTTAGCAACTCATTGTATTCCATATTCCACTCGACAACAAGCTCCCAGAGCACTGAGACGTAGGGCTATTACCTCCACCGCGGAGGGGCCTGAACTCATACAACCTCGTCGTAGCTAAGGCTCTGCCATCCTTTTCGTACCCTACACATCTACTGTCAGACTTATACCCACGACAGTTGGCGCCCACCTTGGGGCAGGCGTCCAAGCGACTTCCGGCGAGTTTGCGACTACTTCGTTTCATCATGTCGTCCGGTGGAGATTCGAGCATAGGTCACCAGATCTTCTTCGGCGCTCTCTCCTTCATCATCGACGATTCGGCGTGGCTTCGGGACGCCCCACTCGACGTCGAGGCGCTTCCCCGCCGTGGGGCTACGCACTTCCGTGCCGGCGCCCACGGCATTCTTCTTCTCCAGCAGTCGGCTCCGGTGTCGACCTACACCGCCGTCACGCGCCGCAACAAGCGGTCCCACCGTCCACGGCTCCAGCGTTGGGTGCAACACGCCCAGGCGCGCCAGAACGAGTCTTCACAAGTGGCGGTTCTAGAGTCGGTTGTGGTTGCCCCGCCGTCCCAGCACTCGGACTCGGTTCCGACTGAGTTTCCTTCCGAGTACGCGGGTCGCGGGCCTGCAGCAGAAGTACACATGGCCAACTCCCATGAAGATCCCCGTCAAGCTGGTCGGAACGAGCATGAAGTCGGCGAAACGTCTGGCGCGCGTCGCCCACCTCGTCGTTCTGCCAGTCGGCACACTCGGCGGAGCAACGTGGAGTTGTTCCGCACACCCCTCCTCAACTTGGCTGCGGCTGCCAAGATAGCCGATTCCCTTCAGCCGACTGATTCAGAGGCTGGCAGGGGGATCGAGCAAAACCGCGCCCTGTTGCACACGGCGCAGCAGCAAAATTCGGCTGTCTCTGAGTCGCACAATAGGATCGACAATAGTTCTGTTCATGCGAATACGCATCGGTCAGTTCACAGCCCTGGTTCTCATCAGCGGCAAAGGGGAGGCAGCCGTTCCATAAATCCCGAAGATCGTCGCCGTTCACGCACCCCTCCGCGGGGTGGGCCCTACGGGCCCCGACATCATGATGATCGGCGTTCAGTCAGTGACACTTACGACCCAAGGCCCGACGCGAGAGGGCGTATCGCCCAGCGAAGGGTCGACAGGGGCCGAGCCCACCGCGATGGTTACGATATGGACCGTCCGAGTGGAAGCAGGACCATCGTGTCTGGTCCCGAGTGTTACAGTCGAGCCATCCGTTCGGCTAACATCTCTCCCAACTTCCGATTGGCGACGGGAATCAGCAAGTTTACAGGAGAGTCCAAGCCAGAAATGTGGCTGGATGATTACCGAGTGGCAGTCCAGATCGGAGGAGGGGACGACCATGTCGCCATGAAGCACCTCCCTCTGATGCTCGACGACTCGGCGCGAGCGTGGCTGAACCAGTTGGCCCCCTCAGGCATCTACATTTGGGCAGATCTGGCCCGAGTGTTCATCAGGACCTTCGAAGGGACGTGCAAGCGCCCTGCGGGCCTCGTGGAGCTCCAGCATTGCGTCCAGAAGCAGAATGAGCCCCTGCGTGATTTCATTCAGCGTTGGACAACTCTCTACCACACGGTGGAGAACGTCACAGAGCATCAAGCAGTCTGCGCCTTCAAGGCAGCGTGCGGTACAGGGATCTGTACCTAAAGTTCGGCCGAACAGGTGACATCTCCATGAGCAAGATGATGGAGATAGCAGCACGCTATGCAAATGGCAAAGAAGAGGACCGCATCCGAAGCGGAAGCACAAGACAGTCAGCGATGGAGATGGGAGTAACACTCGGAAGCAGAAGCAGAAAGCTCCGTCCACTCCGCAGGCAGAAGCTGCAGCCGTGACCAATGCCAAGTTCAAGGGCAAAGGGAAGGCTCAGTTTACCCCCAAGAAGAAGCAGTTCAATAATCCCATCCTGGACCAGCCATGTCCGGTTCATACGAAGATGGATGAAGAGGGCAACCCCATATATCCGAAGCATACCACTTGACAGTGCCGCCTCCTGATCTAGGGGTTCGGCGAAGGGCAACCGAGTGAAAAGGACAATGAACAGGATGAGGAGGATAAGGAGGATCCGTTCCCCCAAGTCCATGCAACACTGATGATTTTTGCTGACGTTGAGAGCAAGAGTCGGCTGAAGCTGGTGAACAGGGAGGTGAACATGGCCACCCCTACCAACCCCAAGTTCCTCAAATGGTCTCAGACTGCGATCACCTTTGACCAGTCGGATCATCCAGCACACGTACCCACCCCGGGGAGACAGGCTCTGGTCGTCGACCCGGTGGTGGAAGGAGTCCGACTGCGCAAAGTCCTCATGGACGGCGGCAGCGGCTTGAACATCATGTACGCCGACACTCTTAAGGGGATGGGCATTCCGATGTCCAAACTCAGCGAGAGCAGCATGCAGTTCCATGGAGTCGTCACAGGACGGAAGGCCAAGTCACTCGGCCAGATCGCGTTGGACGTCGTTTTCGGCTCCGACAAGAACTTCCGCAAGAAAAAGCTGATGTTCGAAGTGGTGGACTTCCAGAGCATATGCGCGTTTCATGGCCCGTCCGTGTTACGTATACCTGAAGCTGAAGATGCCAGGCCCGAAAGGTGTGATCACCATCACGGGCAATCGACAGCGGGCCGAAGAGTGTCTGCAGCAGGGATCAAGAATCGCCGACCAGCAGATGGCCGTCCTCGAGCTCGACGAGTACAAGAAAACAGTCGACCCCGCTGACTTGATGCGCTCGAAAAAGCCAGCTTCAGAGTCTGCATTCCAGTCGACGGGAGAGACGAAGAAGGTCAGCATCCACCCGACGGACGACACTGCTGCCCCAACGAACATCTCCACCACCCTCGATCCTAAATAGGAAGCCGAGCTCACCCAATTCCTCCGTGAGAACTCGGACATCTTTGCATGGAAACCCTCTGACATGCCAGGTGTACCCAGGGAGTTGGCTGAGCACCGACTGCATGTGGATCCCACCGCTCGGCCCGTCCGAGAACGCCTGCGCCGGTCCGCCGTGCACAAGAGGAAGGCAATCGGGGAAGAGGTGGCCAAGCTGCTGGCAGCCAACTTCATTCGCGAGGTTCACCACTCCGAGTGGCTCGCCAATGTTGTCATGGTGCCCAAGAAAGACAAGTCGCTCCGAATGTGCATCGACTTCAAGCATCTCAATAAGGTCTGCCCAAAAGATCATTTTCCGCTCCCCCGCATCGATGAAATTGTCGATTCGACTGCGGGTTGCGAGCGTTTGTCATTTCTTGATGCCTACTCGGGCTACATAAGATCCGTCTATATGGCCCCGATGAATTAAAAACAGCCTTCATCACCCCATTCGGGTGCTTCTGCTACATCACTATGCCATTCGGTTTGAAGAATGCAGGAGCTACCTTTATGCGCATGATCCAAAAATGCCTCCTCGACCAGATCGGTCGGAATGTGGAGGCATATATTGATGATATCGTAGTCAAGTCACGCAAAGGTTTCGACCTGCTGATTGACTTGGCAGAAACATTCACCAACCTTCGTAGGTACGATATCAAGCTCAACCCCGCGAAATGTTCATCCGACGTTCCCAGCGGAAAGTTACTCGGTTTCTTCGTTTCCGAACGAGGGATCGATGTCAACCCCGAAAAGATCGGGACCATCGCCCGAATGGAGAGGCCGGACAGAATACACGATGTTCAACGGCTCACAGGTTGCCTAGCGGCTTTGAGCAGGTTCATCAGTCGACTCGGCGAGAAAGCACTTCCTCTGTACCGACTCATGAAGAAATCAGATACTTTTGAGTGGATAGACGAAGCCTAAGTCGCATTCGACGACCTCAAAGTCCTACTTTCCACCCAGCCGGTTCTTACTGCTCCGCTCAGTAAAGAGCCCCTTCTTCTGTATATCGCGGCTACAAATCAAGTCGTCAGCATTGTTCTTACAGTCGAACGAGAAGAAGAAGGCAAAGCATACAAAGTTCAGCGGCCAGTGTACTACGTCTTCGAAGTCCTGACTCCTTCCAAGCAGAGGTATACCCACTATCAAAAACTTATCTACGGGATTTACATGACTGCGAAGAAGGTAGCCCATTATTTCCAAGACCACTCGGTGTCTGTTGTTTCTGATGCCCTGTTGTCGGAAATCCTCCACAATCGGGACGCATCAGGCCGAGTGGCGAAGTGGGCAATGGAGATGTTGTACTGCGATATCAAGTTCGAGGCCAAGAAAGCTATAAAGTCTCAAGCCCTGGCTGACTTCATAGCAGAATGGGTAGAACAACAACAACCGACCCACATCTACTCGGCTCATTGGACAATGTTCTTTGATGGGTCCAAGATGTTGAATGGCTCCGGCGCTAGCGTTGTGATCGTATCGCCAAAGGGCGACAAACTCAAATATGTGTTGCAGATACACTTTGATTCCTCCAACAATGAGGCAGAGTATGAAGCTCTCCTTTACGGACTGCGTATGGCCATCTCACTCGGCGTCCGTCGCCTGATGGTCTATGGCGATTCAGATTTGGTGGTTAATCAAGTGATGAAAGAGTGGGACGTCAGGAACCCCACCATGACCACATACTGCAATGCAGTGAGGAAGCTTGAGAAGAAGTTTGAAGGTCTGGAACTCCACCATGTTCCGCGACTGAAGAACCAAGCAGCTGATGAGTTGGCAAAACTCGGATCCACTCGGAGAACAGTCCCGAGTGACGTCTGCCTCGAGCACCTCCACCTTCCCTCAGTCAAAGAAGATCTTTTCACAGAGGAACCAGTACAACCAAAGAGTTCGGCAGATCCGACTAAAGTCGATGTACCTGCTGTGGTTGATCTGGTCATGGAGATTCTTGCTGTCATCCCCGATTGGACTGTGCCGATCATTGCATATATCCTGAGGTAGGAATTACCAGAAGACGAAGTCCAGGCCAGGCAGATAATCCGCAGGTCGAAGTCGTTCACTGTCATTGATGGCCAATTGTACAAGGAAAGTGTTTCAGGCGTTCTTCAATGATGCATCTCCCCAGAGGAGGGGAAGCTAATCTTGGAAGAAATTCACTCGGGAACCTGCGGCCATCACGCCTCTTCAAGAGCATTCAGAGCTGGTTTCTTCTGGCTGTAGGCAAATGAAATGGCTAAAGATATGGTCGACCGATGTGAGGGCTGTCAGTTCTACTCCAACAAGTCCCACAAACCAACATCTGCGTTGAAGACAATCCCTCTTGTGTGGCCGTTTGCAGTATGGGGATTAGATACGGTCGATCCATTCAGGACAGGCCAAGGAGGATACACACATCTGTTGGTGGCAGTCGACAAGTTCACAAAATGGATTGAAGCCAAGCCCATCAAGAAGCTCGACGCCCTAACAGCCATCAAGTTTGTGAGGGACATCATCTCCAGATTCGGTGTACCTCACAGCATAATCACGGACAACGGGACAAACTTTGACTCAGACAGATTCACAGGTTTCTGTGCAAGCAAAGGTATCTGAGTGGATTTTGCTTCCGTGGCGCATCCTCAATCCAATGGACAAGCAGAGCGGGTGAATGGACTCATTCTGCAAGGTTTGAAGCCCCGACTCTTGCGAGAGGTGGGACATGCCGCTGGCGCATGGGTCACCGAGCTACCTTCAGTGCTTTGGGGTCTTCGCACAACCCCGAACAGATCTACAGGGCGATAACCGTTCTTCCTCGTTTACGGAGCAAAAGCAGTCCTTCCGAGTGACTTGCTTCACAATGCTCCACGAGTCGAACTCTTCTCCGAAGCTGAAGCAGAACAAGCAAGGCAAGATGGAGTGGACCTTCTAGAGGAGGAGCGCGAGATGGCACTGACTCGCTCAACCATTTATCAACAAGATCTGCGGCGCTTCCATGCACGCCACGTCAGGAGTCGCACGTTCCAAGCAGGCGACCTGGTGCTCCGAGTGGATCAGCAAATACCTCACAAGTTGGCTCCTGCCTGGGAAGGACCCTTCATCATCTCCAAGGTGCTGAACAACGGAGCATACAGACTCTACAACATCGAAAGGGAGACAGACGAGTCGCGAGCATGGAACGGAGATCTCCTGAAGCGCTTCTACACGTGACCGTCGACTGAAGCAATGTAAAGAACAAGTATTGATGAAATAATATAAAGCAGATTGAGCTTTTGCAGATTCATAATTCTTCTACGATCACAGACTCCGGTCTCAAAAAAAACTTAGCTGTGATCCAGAATCGCCTAAGTTCTAACTTTCTCCGAGTGTGCACTAAACGTAGCACTCGGGGACTTAGCTGCGATCAAGAATCGCCTAAGTACTAACTTTCTCCGTGTGCGCACTAAACGTCGGACTCGGAGACTTAGCTGCGATCAAGAATCGCTTAAGTAATAACTTTCTCCGAGTGGGCACTAAACGTCGCACTCGGGGACTTAGTTGTGATCAAGAATCGCCTAAGTAATAACTTTCTCCGAGTGTGCACTAAACGTCGCACTCGGAGACTTAGCTGTGATCAAGAATCGCCTAAGTAATAACTTTCTCCGAGTGTGCACTAAACGTCGCACTCGGGGACTTAGCTGCGATCAAGAATCGCCTAAGTATTAACTTTCTCCGAGTGTGCACTAAACGTCGCACTCGGGGACTTAGCTGCGATCAAGAATCGCCTAAGTATTAACTTTCTCCGAGTGTGCACTAAACGTCGCACTCGGGGACTTAGCTGCGATCAAGAATCACCTAAGTATTAACTTTCTTCGAGTGTGCACTTCACGTCACACTCGGGGACTTAGATGCGATCAAGTAGATTTATTATAATTTCAGCAAGTTGTATCTTAATTTCAACAAGTTGTGTCAGCACGTTGTATCTTAATTTCAGCAAGTTGTATTTTAATTCCGGCAAGGTCTATCTTAGTTTGTCTGTAATCTCAAGTTATTGGTAGTATATGTGTTATCCACGAAGAACCAACAGAGCATTTTTGTTCCTGCCTTGCTTTCCCGCCATTTTGTTCCCACCTAGCTTTCCCGCCATTTCGTTCCCGCCTCGCTTTCCCGCCATTTATTTCCCGCTCTTCGGCACCTATAAAACCCTCTCCACAGCAAGGTTGTTAAGGAGTGTGCTCAAAATGTCTCATTATCCTTTCGATCGTAGTTTTCACAATGGTATGTCGGAGTGTCTTCTACGCTTGGCTAGCAATTTCAAGATAGACAATAGAATAGTTTCATGGGACGAACTCATCAGTAGTGACACCTCCCCCGGCCGCCCCTATCCCCTGCCCCACCGTCGCCTCCCCCGGCCGTCGCCTTCCCCGGCCGCCCCTATCCCCTGCGCCGCCGTCGCCTCGCCCGGCCGCCGCAGGCCGCAGCCGCCGTCTGCTGCAGGCCGCCGCCGCCGCCGCAGGCCGCAGCCGCCGTTTGCTGCAGGCCGCAGCCGCAGCCGTCGCCTCTCCCGGCCTCCCCTATCCCCCGGCCGCCGCAGGCCGCAGCCGCCGCCGCAGGCCGCCGTTTGCTGGCCCGCGCCGCCGCCTCTGGTTCAGCCGCCGCCGCCTAGGGTTTGTGTGGGGTGAGGACTGAGGCGCACTGGGGACTGGGGTAAGGAGAGGAGCAGAGCAGAGGAAGACAGAAGTGGAGGAGCCGTGGTCTGGTCGTGGGCACGCAGTGATTAGCACTAGTATTAAATTTTTTTGGCTCCAAATCAAGGTATGGCACGTGCCACACCTTGCCCACCGGGCAGCTCCGCCAGTGAGCCTATGAGCAACAACAAAAAGAGATTCGGAATTAGTCTGAATCAAAGGAAATAAATAAAACAGAAAGAAATTCAGAGTTATTCCGAGTCAAAGGAAAGAAATGGTTCGATGTCGGTCCGAGTGAAATGAAGAGGAAAAATAAAATAGATTTTTTGACATTAGTATATATGAAAAAGAAATGTGTTTAAAACAAGAATATGAGAGGTAGCGGTCAGCCCGATCGTTTGAGACCTCTGTTTGGATAGTATGTTTTTTACCGATTACCGATCAGACCGTCGGTGCAGGTGTTTGACACGCGTTCGGGATGCACGGCTGTAGAGACGAAAAATCAATTATTTTTTGACATTAGTCTATATGAAAACGAAATATGTGTATAAAAAAGACTGACGTCGCTCCGTACTTCTAGTACCCAACATGCACGAGTTAACAGCGACCTAGGGTGACAGGCTGCTGGGCCAAACCCAGCCAAAAGTACGTCACGACCGCTTTTTACCTCGGCAGACCAAGCATAGCTAGTGCTAGCCTTGCGTCGTCGGCGATACATGGCTCATCGTCTTGCTATATAACCCGAGAAGTGGCCAGCTAAACGAGCCGTGTGGGACTAAATAAATACCGGGTCGGGGCGCGGCGCGGCGCATGTGAGCTGAGCTGAGCTGATTGGGCGGGCGGGCGGGGATGGGGATGGGGGTGGGAGGAGGGGAGGCGGCGGCGGCGGTGGCGGTGGGGGAGGAAGGGAAGGAGGAGGGCAAGGGGTGGCGCGCCAAGTCGAAGCTGAGCGCGGCGGTAGGGGTGGCGCTGGCGTTGAGCGGGGTGCTGGTGCTGCACCGCAGCCTCCGCCACAACGCGCTGGTCAAGGCCGAGGAGGGCATCGTGTGCATGTGCGAGGAGCGCGCCCGCATGCTGCAGGACCAGTTCGCCGTCTCCGTCAACCACGTCCACGCCCTCGCCATCCTCGTCGCCACCTTCCACTACGAGAAGCAGCCGCCCGCGCTCGACCAGGTCCGTCCATCCCTCCCTCCCTCCCCTACCTCCCACCACTGCCTTCCATCCATGCGTGCCTGCCGTCACCACGACGGACAGCTTCAGCAGTCGCCACTGCTTCCTCGGCTCCACAGCAGCGAGTTCGTGGGCGCCATGCTCTGGCTCAGATGCTCGCTCGCTTGCTCGCTCTGCGCCCGGAGTTACTCGCCTGTCTGGCTGGCTCCTGCCTGCTGCCTCTCCCAGTCCCATCCATTACGATGATACCTTGACCACGCAGCAGAAGTACATGCTCTGCCTTTGTACGGCTGCCCCCTCTTCATTGAATTCATGAGAGAGCTCTCCGGGGTCCGGGCCTGTGTCTGCCATGGAAGGACATGCCATCCAGTACCACCGTTTTACAAAAGCAGCTCCTGTTCCGGGGGTTTGAAACTTTGAATTGACTGACCGCCGCCCCGACTTGCTCTGCGCCTCTGGCTTTAACGCGTGCGCTTCTCACCGCCAGCAGTGACGTGCGCGCCACCTCTCCGTTGGCATCTACGGCATGCAGCGAGTACTATCTGTGTGTCAACATATGCTACTACCAAGTATTTGGCTCGCCATGTTACATGTGTGCAATGTAATTCTCACACGTACATTACCAAGTTGAGGTCCCCAAAAAATAAAACAAAGCTCAGTTCTGTACTAGTGGTAGCAGGTTCACCAATAGATGCTCTCATCTTATGGAACTTTAAATTTTTCAACCACCAACCATCGACCCACTTGTAGCTATGGTTCCTCTGCCTCCCGACTGCACCGATCGCCCGTCCGCCTAGTCTCCGTTGGTGCGTCTAGCATCGTGTGAAAGCATGTGGAGGTGTGTATCCGACACTTTTCATGGGATTCCATCCGTTATTTTCTTTGGTGAACCTTTTTGCATCCGGTCTTCGTTCGTTTTGTTACTACCAAGTAGGAGTATTTGACTCCCCCATGTAACCTGCGTGCAATGTCATTCTCACACGTACATCATCAAGTTGAGTTCCTCAGAAATAAAACCAAGCTAGTTCTGTACTATTGGTAGCAGGTTCACTTCCAAATTTACAACCAGCAACCAACGACCCACTTGTAGCTAGCGTTCCTTTGCCTCCTGACTACGCCGATCGCCCGTCCGCCTAGTCTTTGTTGGTCCTAGGACCATGCAGGCACGATGGATCTCAGTCCTTGTCAGCCGGACAGTTATGTTTTACATATACATGGGATTGATAATGATGCATCCGAAAATGTTATATGAAATTTCTATATACATATGTAATTTGAGATGAGTATAGCTTTTGAGTGCACATGAAATGATATTTGATACATCTCATATAAACATATATTGATTACTATATATATTGTTGTTTGTACTAAAGGGCCCGAGTTATAGTGTTCGCCCCGGGCCAGCAAAAACTTAGGACCGTCCCTGATCTCCGAATAGAACATGGTATTAAAGATCAAAGAGAGAAAAGAAGTCATCTAGCTAATCACTATCGACCCATAGGTGTGTGATAGACTACTCTCACATATCATTGGAGAGGCAGCAAGGTTGATGTACAAGCCCTACGCGATCGATTCCTTCTTAGGCAAGACGCCAGAAAAGTCTCGAGATGGGATCGCGAAAGAACAGAGACTTGCGGCGGCGAAAAAATTATTTCGGATCGCCCTCTAGGGTTTTGGAATATTAGGGAATTTATATTAATGGAATTATGTTAGACAGAGCCACGAGGGGCCGACAAGTCATCATGGCGTGCCCTAGCCCCTGGACGCGCGCCCTGTTGCCTTATTATCTCCTCATTTGTCGTCTATTCTCCCCCAAAGCTTACACGCTCTTTTCTAGCCTAGAAAAATTATGAAAATCTTTCGTAGTGCTTGGACTCCAGTAGGTATTCTTTTTCCGTCAAAAAGAAAGCTGACAAAAAACAACATCTGCCACTAGGTACTGGGTTAATAGATTAGGTACCAAAAACAATATAAAATGAAGAAAAAAGTATCTAAGATTGATAATACAATTGCATAAAACTATCAAAAATTATAGTTAAGTTGAAGATGTATCATGATGTCAGCCTCCTTTTTCCCTCTTGTGTCTTTTTTCCTAATCTAAAAGAAAAGAATCCGCGAGGAGTAGTTCTCTCCGCCCCTTCACTCCCACTAGAGAGCCGAGTTTTTATGATATAGAAAAGCTGTAATAGGTCGTCCTCTCTCGCACCCAATTCGACAAGACATCTATGTTGGAGCAATGTTGCCAATATGAATGGAAAATTTTACTTGTGGTTGCTTCATCATCCCATTTTTATTCATTCCAATTGGGTCAACGAAAATCTTTTCTCCCCTTTCTTTAAAGTCGTGTGAGTTAGGGTCGACTCGGAGGTACTCAGTATTTTCCCTTTCACACATACTAACATCATCTTTATTTTATTGCAATCCAACTAACTCTGAATCATTTTTTTCTTCCTCACATGCTCGTGTTTTTCTGCGATACACATGCTCGTGTGTGTTAGGCATCAAAAGTATGGAGTAACATCATCCTCTTATTGCCCACTCGCATCTTCTTTTCTCGCATATGGACATGAAATAAATGAATCCGCTCAGTATAATGCTCCGGTACGACGTGGCAGATGCGCCCGGGCATCCCTTATTTGATCTAGATATGATATGAGAGGTGTCCATTAGCCCGAGCGTTTGAGGCATCCATCTGGATTGGTTTTATTTTAACCGGTCACTGATCGGGCCATCCGTCCGGATGTTTTGAGACGCGTTTGGGACACCCGGCTGTAGATGCTGTCAAGCCATACTTTTCACACCCAACACACATGAGCATGTGAGTAACGACAAAGAGAGATTCGGAGTTAGTCCGAGTTAAAAAATATATAAATACAACAGAAAGAGATTCGGATTCAGTCCGAAACGAAGAAAAGAAATAGAACAAAATGAGATTCGGAGTTAGTCCGAGTCAAAGGAAAAAATACAAAAAAAAAGAGAAGGTCCAAGTGAAACGAAAAGGAAAAATAGAATTGACTTTTAGATATTTTAGTCTATATGAAAAAGGAATGCCGGTCCTAATGAAACAAAAAGAAAAAATGAAATTCACTTTTAGACTTTTTAGTCTAAGTGAAACGCAAAGGAAAAATAGAATTGATGTTTAGATATTTTAGTCTATGTAAAAAAGGAAAGCCGGTCCGAATGAAACAAAAAGAGAAAATGAAATTGACTTTTAGATATTTGAGTCTATATGAAAAAGAAAAACAATGCTAAAAAAAGACTGACATTGCTCCGTACATCTAATCCCCAACGTGCACGAGTTAACAACGACCTAGGGTAACAGGTTGCTGGGCCAAACCCAGCCAGAAGTATGTCACGACCGCTTTTTACTTCGGCAGGCCAAGCGTAGCAAGTGCTAGCCTTGCGTCGTAGCCAGGAGAAACAAGAGAGAAGAGAACAAATGGATCCGGTAGACCGATGAGGTGGATTTGGTGCAATTTAATTTGTGGTGTTGTAGGCATGTCAGGTACGACGTGGCGGATGCGCCTGGGCATCCACTTATTTAATCTCGATATGAGAGGTGCCCATTAGCCCGAGCGTTTCAGGCGTCCAAGTGGATCGGGTGTATTTTGGTCGGTCACTGACCGGGCCATCCGTTCCGATGTTTTGAGACGTTTCTGGGACCACCCGGCTGTAGATGTTGTCAAGCCATACTTTTCACGCCCAACACACATGAGCATGTGAGTAATAACAAAGAGAGATTCGAAGCTAGTCCGAGTTAAAAAGATAGAAATACAACAAAAAGAGATTGGTATTTGGTCCGAATCGAAGGAGATAAATACAAAAAAAGGAGAATCGGAGTTCTTCCGAGTCAAAGGTTCGGAGCAGGTCGAGTGAAACTAAAAGGAAAAATAGAATTGATTTGTAGATATATTAGTCTATATGAAAAAGGAATGCATGTGCTAGTGAAATAGAAAGAAAAAATGAAATTGACTTTTAGACATTTTAGTCTATATGAAAAAGGAAAACAATGCTAAAAAAAGACTGACATTGCTCGGTGCTTTTAACCCCCAACATGCACGAGTTAACAGCGACCTAGGGTAACAGGCTGATGGGCCAAAACCCGCCAGAAGTACGTCACAACCGCTTTTTACCTCGGCAGGCCAAGCATAGCTAGTGCTAGCCTTGCGTCGTCGGCGATACATGGCTCATCGGTGTGCTACCCCCGAACGTCGTGTGTGGATGTTGCGAACATCTAACATACTCAGTATTTCCCCTTTCACACAGACCTACGGGCAGATCTTCCATTGCCAATGCATACAATCAATTAATCCAAGCAATCCTGGAAAACCTCTGGCCTCTTCAATAGCCAATAACTTTTATGTATGCTGCACATTTGGTTTTCTCATATACTTTCTTCCGAACACCTGCACCACATCGCATGCAAATTTGACATTAGTCTTCATACATGTGCTCTCCCCTAGCCAGACCATTTCACCAATACCATCTTTAGCACTACCAAGTGCAAGCATCCTCAGAGTAGTAGTCGTGCATTTTTGGTTAGTAGAGAAAGAAAATTGTTTGTAACAATCCATTGTGAGACTGAAGTAGTAATTGTGTGTCTCCACGTCCTCACACAATGCGCAAAAACAATGGTTTTCCCATGAGAACACGGTGGTACTAAACCATGGATCATCCGAAAATGTTGGGTCCGAAGCAAAGTGGTCCTTCTACAGTAGCCGTGCTCTGGAGACCCTATCCCGATTAATCACTTTTCTCCATTTGATTGAGCTCTTGAAGTTCAGAATATGCTCCATTACCTCTTGCATGCTCATGAGCATGATCATGTCCACTTCTTCGTCCGAATCCGACGAATCAAAAAAATAAGCTTCAATCATAACATCAAGCTCCATCCATCCATACTCCCCGTCAGGCAAAGCATCAAAATTCTTGGTTTTCCCTACAAATAAATCACAAAAAACCAGCTCAGACATTCTGTCGAACACAGAACGGGCAAGGCTAAGACCGAGAGTTGCTGGACGTACCGCGGTGGCATCCGGAGCACGGCGATGTCCGTGGCAACGGGCACGAGAGAGAGGACTATTGTGTCGATCTTTTCGGTACTGAGGCTCGGAACGGTTGTGGAGCAAGGATGCCGACGGATTGTGAGACATACGACGCGAATGAGAAACAAGAGAGAAGTGAGCAAATCGATCCGGTAGATTGATGGGGTGGCTTTGGTGCAATTTTTTTGTGTTGTAGGCATGTCAGGTACGATGTGGCAGATGCGTCCGGACATCCCCTTATTTTATATGGATATGAGAGGTGCTCATTAGTTCAAGCGTTTGAGGCGTCCATCTGGATCAATTTTATTTTGATCGGTCATTGACCAGGCCATCCGTCCGGATGTTTTGAAGCGTGTTTGGGACACCCGGCTGTAGATGCTCTCAAGCCATACTTTTCACGCCCAACAGACATGAGCATGTGAGTAACAACAAAAAGAGATACAGAGTTAGTTCGAGTTAAAAAATATAAATACAACAAAAAGAGATTCGGATTTAGTCTGAATCGAAGGAAATAAATACAAAAAAGAGAATCGGAGTTATTCCGAGTCAAAGGTCCGAGTGAAATGAAAAGAAAAAATAGAATTGATTTTTACATATTTTAGTCTATATGAAAAAGGAATGCCGGTTCAAATGAAACAACAAGAAAAAATGAAATTGCCTTTTAGAAATTTTAGTCTATATGAAAAAGGAAAACAATTAACTGGTAGCTGCTCGGTTTGTCTGCGAGTAGAGGATTAATAGGCTAATCGGCCAATTAATTAATTAATCGAATGATTTTTGAGTTAATCGACTACTCGATGACCCAATGAGTAGGGATTAATCGGCAAGTTAACTAGATAATCGGATGAATTCTTGAAAAGAACCAAAAAGAGATTCAAAGTTATTCCGGCGGGTTGTAGATGCTTTCACACCCTTATTCTGGCGCCCAACAAATATGAGCCTCTGAGCAACAACAAAAGGAGATCCGGAACTAGTCCGAATCAAAGGAAATAAATACAACAAAAAGAAATTCAAAGTTAGTCCGAGTCAAAGGAAAGAAATGGTTCGATGTCGGTCCGAGTGAAATGAAGAGGAAAAAAATATTGACATTAGTCTATATGAAAAAGAAATATCAGAATTAGTCTGAATCAAAGGAAATAAATACAACAAAAGGAGATCCGGAAGTCGTCTGATCACTGATCAGACCGTCCGTGCGGGTATTTGACACATGTTCGGGATGCATGGCTGTAGATGCTTTCACACCATACTTCTGGCGCCCAACAAACATGAGCGTGTGAGCAACAACAAAAGGAGATCCGAAACTAGTCCGAATGAAAAGAAATAAATACAACAAAAAGAAATTAAGAGTTAGTCCGAGTCAAAGGAAAAAATGGTTCGATGTCGATCCGAGTGAAATGAAGAGGAAAAATAAAATTGTTTTTTGACATTAGTGTATATGAAAAAGAAATATCGGAATTAGTCTGAATGAAAGGAAATAAATACAACAAAAAGAAATTCAAAGTTAGTCCGAGTCAAAGGAAAGAAATGGTTCGATGTCGGTCCGAGTGAAATGAAGAGGAAAAATAAAATTGATTTTTTAACATTAGTCTACATGAAAAAAAATATGTGTATAAAAAAGACTGACGTCGCTACGTACTTCTAGCCCCCAACATGCACAAGTTAACAGCGACCTAGGGTGACAAGCTAGTACTAGCCTTGCGTCGTCGGGCGATACATGGCTCATCGTCTCGTTATATAACCCGAGAAGTGGCCGGCGAAACGAGCCGTGTGGGACTAAATAAATAGTACTAGCATGTAGCAACCGAGCTCGTCTTCGGCCCACCCGTGGCAAGTGCCCTCTTCTTCGCGTCTTCGGACCACCAGCTATGCTCTGTAGTCTGTATATACTCGTCGAGATCCACACAGCCCCACTACTACTCACCACCAGCATCGTGGGCTCTCATCTTTCTTAGTTGCCACTCCGTTGGCATCGACGGCATGCAGCAAGGACTACGTGTGTGTCAATATATGCTACTACCAAGTATTTGATTCGCCATGTCACATACGTGCAATTTAATGTAATTCTGACACATACATAACCAAGTTCGAGTTCCCCCAATATAAAACCAAGCTCAGTTCTGTACCAGAGGTAGCAGGTTCACCAATACATGCTCTCTTCTCATCGTATGGAACTTCAAATTTTTCATACAACAACCAACAACCCACTTCTAGCTAGGTTTTCTCTGCCTCCCCACTGCGACGTCGACCGTCCGCCTAGTTTCCGTTGGCCCTAGGACCATGGGGGCACGGTGGATCTCGGTCCTTGTCGGCGGGAAGGTCCTGTTTTTAGATGTTTGTTTCTGTTCTGTTAGGGTTTCTTCCATGCTCAAGAAGGCGATCTTTAAACTGTAGATAATGCTTTTGAAGAATGTGAACTATTTTTTGAAGTTGTGAACAAATTATGAAATTGTGAAGAAATTTTTAAACCATATAATTGTTTTGAATTTCTGAGCAAATTTCGTAGACAGGAACATTTTTTGCATATGCGAACAAACAAACTGAAACTGTAGAAAATAATTTTGAAGAACCTGAACCATTTTCTGAAGTTCTGAACAAATTATGAAATTTTGAAAAAAAATTAAAATCCCAAACCTTTTGTGAAGTAATTTAGCGGGAAAACTAAAAAAATAGGAAGGTAGAGGACGAGAGCGAAGAATCTGGCCACATGGAAGGGAGGCGCAAACTGTGGTGAGCTCGGGGGTCTGCTGTACGGTGCCGGAGGTCGCCGGAAGCGGCGGCACGGTCTGTGTCAGCCGGCATGGGCGAGAGGGAGAGGAGGTAAGCCCGTGCTCATGTGGTCCTTTTTTTCCTTTAAAAATCTGCTCGGACAGCGCATTGAATATGCTAGACGACGGGGTGCTTTGTTTAAAAATGAATCATTTTTCACGTATTCACTTAAACAGGGATTGCAAGTTTAATCCTTAAAAACAAAGGGACTCTTTTGAAAGAAATCCACGGGCAAAGCACCATTTGCTTTATTATTCGGTAAAGATTTGTTATTACTTTTGGCTTGCACTATTTTATGTGCGTGGGTAATTGGCTTCGACTGGGTAACATGGTCACCTTCGCGCACCGATATCGTCGTCTTGCCTCTGTCGTCTCAATTGTGCCATCACCTTGGTGTGCTGACCTGTGTCAACATCCCTGCGCCATCACTTCATTTAGCCGATGTCCTATACGTCGACTTGCTCTCTCACCTCGGCTGGACCGGGGGCTTCGCCATTTCTTCATCAACCTTCTTCGGGGACTTCGGCGTTACCAGCCGACCAGCTTCGTCATGTTAGACGGACTGGGGCTTCGGCAAAGTCTTTTTCCTAAGTTAACTGGGACTCTTAAATCTGTATGAGCCATTTTATTATATATGTGTTTCCTTCTTGGTTGTTGCAAAGTCTTTGTCTACGACTCCTTTTTTCAACACGAGTGTGTGGTCAATAGTCGGGTAGACTGGTTTCTTTCTAAAGTCGCTCGAGTTTAGTTCGCTAAACAAGTCTCAGAGAAACACTCCGCCTTCGGAATATAGATGTTAAAGCCGAAGGCTGGCCCATTTAAAGTATGGAGATTGGATGTATCATGTTAAAGCACGATCGAAGCACATATTAACTTTAAAACCAATTTTTGGATTGGCACCAAGAAACTTGACTTAGTTTGAATGTGAAGTTTTTGCTACAAAACTTGGTATGGCGGCGCTTATGGCAGTTTTAATCTATTTTTATGTTTTTCTTTTAGGAAACATGACATCCTCTTGTTCTTGGTGTTCTGCATGGTGGATTTTCTTGGAAAATCTTTGTCGACCCACAGCTCGGCATCTTTTTGCCGACATGCACCTCGGCGTTTAGGGAGCCTCCTCTTGACTGGGTCCCTTACGTAGTCATTCAGCTGGGGAAATATTTGCCGACCCACATTTCTGCATCTTCCCTATCGACCTGCACCATGGCATCTTGGATATTGCCTTGTATGTATCAGTTTCGAAACATGTCTTTGGTCGAAATTGGGTTGCCCACCTCCCGTACTTGCCCCTTACGTTCCACAATGTTCGGTCAAGGGTGTAAAGGCAGAACCAGTGTGATTGTATTTCTAGCTTGACTCGTTAAGTACCCTTGTGGAGCAAGCCGAAGAGTGACTGCCATGCTAGGCGTAAACTAGCGACCATCCAATGAATGTGTTAAACAAAAGATCGATAGAGATTACCCATGTTAAACGATGCCTTTTCATAAAATTGGGCGAAGTGTTAATGGCTCAACCTCGGCTGACGCCGAACACTAACCGGTGGGCTAGTAAGTGGCCTCCCACCTTCAAGCTCCTATGGCTAAGTGAAAGTTATAAAGCCTGCATATCGGATTGCCTCGTTTCCACTAAACACAACCGCCTCCGGGCATCGAGATGCCAGCTAAGGGTTGTAGTAACTCCTATGGCTAAGTGAAAGTTATAAAGCCTGCATATCTCATTGCCTCGTTTCCACTAAACACAACCGCCTCGGGGCATCGAGATGCCAGCTAAGGGTTGTCTTGTTACTACAGAAACACCCTTCATAGCATCTACCAAAGGGTGGAAGCCGACGATGGGCCACTTTCAAATGATAAACATTGCAAGATCGAACCCATCAGAAAGCACATCTTCCGTTGCAAGATAAAAGATCAAGTTGGCCAGACAAAAACCAAATATCGGAGAAGAAATACGAGGCTACAATAATCAAGGATGGATATAATTTCATAGATCTGATCATAATCTCATAATTCATCGGGTCTCAACAAACACACCGCAAAAGATAGAGTTACATCAAATGGATCTCCAAGAGACTATTGTATTGAGAAACAAAACAAGAGAGAAAGCCATCTAGATACTTCCTACGGACCCGTAGGTCTAGTATGAAGTACTCACGCATTATCTAAGGAGCACCAATGAGGATGATGAACCCCTCCATGATTGTGTTACTCTCCGAAACGAGCTCTAGATTCGATTTCGTGGCTTCTAGAACTTGCGGTGGCTGAAACGGTTTTTCTTCGACTCCCCTAGGGTTTCTGGAGTATTGTGGTATTTATAGAACTCAGAGTTAGTGGAGGAGGTGCCGAGGCCCCCACTACCAAGCAGGCCGCTCTAGGGGCCCTCGGCGTGCCCTGGTGCCTAGTGGGCCGCCTGGGCCTCCTCTGGTGATCATCCTTGGTCTCCAAGTTTCCTTCTGGTCAAAAAATATATTCAAAAAGTTTCGTTTCATTTGGGCTTCATTTGGTATTGATTTTCTCTAAAGAAAAAAAACAAAAAAAATAGCAACCGACACTGGGCACTATGTCAATTGGTTAGTCCCAAAAAATGATTTAAAGTTGCTATAAAATGATCATAAAACATCATAGAATGATAACATAACAACATCTAACAATCAAAAATTATGAATACGTTGAAGACGTATCAGGCCGCTGGGCTTTGCGCTTCTGATTGAAAGCCACTAAAGGGGTATATCGATCCCCTCATATGGTGTTGCTACCTGACGAGTGGCTCGGGGGATACTGCACTGCCTAATAAATGTAGAAAATTCAAAGTGCAAAAACGGTTTTCGAGGAGATTACAATCCTCGGGTTTGTCGGCCTCACCCAACCTGAGTCACAAGGACTACCGCGTTTTTCTCCTAAAAACATGTTGCCGAGCAAGGAATTGATCCTCACGCCGATGTCCTAAATTGACGTGAGTCGGTGGGGCTACAGGATAAGTGGTTTAACTTTTTTCCTTCAGGTGCATCTCGTTTTAGACTGACACACACCTTGAGGGCTATTGGCTATACATCTTGGAAGTAAATAAATTGCAGCGATCAGAAATAAATTCCGCAAAAGACAGCCCGAGACCGAGGTGGTGCACCACCTCGGAAGCAGTCCGGCACAGAGCTCAGATGCGAATGGCTGGTTCCATAAAAGACTATTTCGGCATTTAATATTGGATGAGCTCCTTCAAATTTTTCAAAGACCGAGGTAATCTATGACACCTCAGATACCGACCATTGTTGGAGCTGGGCTGCAAAAGGACACCTCAGATGCAGTTCGGCATTGGAGCTCGGACGCAAGAGGACACCGCCGCACGGGAAATACTTCAAACCCGAGGTGCGGGGTAAAAAATAACAATACATTGATATAGGCCAAAAACATAAAGGACTAGTCGGATGCCCGACGTGTGAACTCTTTGGCTTCAGCTTGGCGATCCTCAAGATCAAAGATGGGAAGATTTCTTAAACCAACTTTCAAGACCGACGGCTGAAGATGAAGAACAATTCAGCAGAACCGAGGAGCGTCCCGAACTTGAAGACCGGTTCAGGGGGCTACTGATGGTGTCTTCGACTAGGGGGTACTCACCACGTCATCTCTCGACCAGTTAGTCGGGCCGAGGACCCCCATAATGGTTCCCTAATGGGCCACTTCGGATAGCACATGATGCATACAAAAGAGATTCCACAAGACTTGGCACAGAAGACAAGGACTCATCTAAACCCTAGGCCTCTAGTATTATATAAACAGAGGCCAGGCTAGTCAATAGATAATCTCATATTCATTACAACAATCTCATGGTAGATACATGAACTCTATACTATCCCCATATCAATACAATTAAAAGCTGGACGTAGGGTATCATTTCTTCACTAGTGGATAAACGGCTACCCTCAACTTACGTTGGTGGCGCCCGAATTTGACGCGACACCGGAACTAATTTTTTCAAATAGAGATGACATAGGACAAATTGGTTCGTGAGCTTTGTGTAGTTAGTGCCGGCGTCGACTCACAACGGAACACCATCGAAACATGGGCCCTGCTTAGCTGACCAGACTGAATATATTGTTGATGTTGGATGTGCGCCTATGACACAGATATATTATATAGTGTTGTTGTTTCCTAGTCATGAATGCCAACACTAAGTTTGACCTATATAAACTAGTGACCATGGTTTCTCAAAATACATTTACTTCCAATTCTTCTCCCTAACTAGTTATAGACGCTTTTAGTTATGGACCCACATTGACGAAGCGTTTTGAAATTTTGGGACTCTGCCGCCCTCGGCGAGCTCTCGTCTGGCCTTGCTGGCTACACCATGAGGTCCCCACGGCCAATGCAGCCGGCCCTGTTAGGCGAATCATCCCACCGCAACAGCGGAACTTCCATTTATTCCGGCAGCTACACCACCAACGTCGATGATACCGACCATGTGCTGCTTTGCGGCTGTCGACGCCCTGTTGATAAGAGTATGTCGCACATAGAATGGATTCCACAGCGAGAGTTCTACATATGTGCCAACCGTGGAAATGTGCATATATGACCAGAAATACATCTTAATCGATTTTCAGAAAATTTGCACAATTCAACTCCTCTAGTGTCGCTTACATCAATATGTTTATATACATATTGTGATCCACGGAAAACAATGGGAAAATATTGCTTCACATGGATATGGGTTGATCTCTTCCAGAAATACTTGAGCGAGTTGCTCGACTACTCCATTGAACCACTAAGACGAAAGATAGATGAGATGCAACTCAGGAACGATGTGATGGAAGGCCAAATCAAGAAATTCAACATGCTTCGATATGCACTTTTAGCCATTTGCGTGATTGGCCTTTTTCTCCCAGCTCGATCGATGGCACCATTTCTTCTCATGGCCGTCATCACACTGATGATATTCTTAGTCTAGATTTAGTAGTAAATTATATTTTTTATCGTTAATTATCCTTATGTAATGGCTATTCTTTTATAAATATTGCATTTTTTATTCTTTTTGAAAAATAATGCACCAAATCAAAAATTTCGAGAAATATACCTGCCTCGGCCACCCTGTGGCCGACTGGGAGCTCTCGGCCTCACCATAGCCGACAGGGTGCTCTCGGCCTCCCCCTAGCCGACAGGGAGCTCTCGGCTTCCACGTGGCCGATTAGTGGCCGACCATTGCCACTCGGCTTTGAGGAAGCCGATAGGCCACTCGGCCTGGCCGTGGCAGAGTAGTGGCAGCGCCAACCCCTCCCCCCCTCTCCCTCCTTTCTCTATTTCTTCTCCCTCCTTCTCTATTTCTTCTCCTTATTTCTCCCCTTATTTATTTTTCCTGTTTTGGAGGGAAGTGTCATCTTTTTTCCTCTTTGGAATAATCATTCGATTAATTCTAAGAAGAATTCAAACAATGAAAAAATGGTACTAAAATGATGTACTCCTTTTCTTGGATAAATAGCAATAGACACATGGAACTAAAATTACAATTTCCTACTTCTTGAACAGATAACAACTAGATTTTGAACATTCGCAAAACAAAAGAAGAAATTTTGTAAAACTAAATCTGTCACTATTATCTTTCTCATATTGCTTAGAGCAATGCTACACCCACGAACTGTTTTTAGAGGATGAAAAGACTAGCTTACATGAACTGTTTTGAACGTCTCACTCGCGATGATATTTTATGTTGTGTAAGGAGGAGGGCATCCAAACTATCCGTCTCACTCGCGATGATATTTTATGTAAGAAACTTATGTGTATTTTGAACGTTACTATTTTGCCTACTCCGTTGCCGTAAATATTTCCATGTCTCCATTCCCGCCTAATTTTTCGCACCACCTTTTCCGCCAAATTTTGCACGTTTCGTTTCCCGCCAACTATTTACCCTCTTATTTCCCGCCTCATTTCCCTCCTCTTTTTCCCGCCATATTCCTGGTCATCTTAGTCTATAAAAGGAGGCATTGGACTGCCTTCCTCCATCATCCAGCCTCACTTGAGAACACTAGCACTGCCTTCCATCCTCCATCATCCAGTGAATATGAGTTTGCCTTGCTCGGATCAGAGCATCAGGCCTAAGAAAATGCAGAGTGCGAGTTTGCCTCGGGGTGTGGAAGCAGTTCGATGTTGGTGCGGTGATCTCTGCAAGGTGAAGGAGGTGACAGATTTTTCAGATTGGTTGGGCATGAAGTTTTTCATGTGCGCCAATTATGAATCTGATCCGCCGAAATCTATTTCTATGTACCTCAGGCCTCCGGTATGCTCAAGTTAACGAGAGTAAATATGTTGTTGATATTATTGTTTACTTGATATTTATATATATATATATTGTAGTCTCCTCCTCCTCTCTGCATGTACTATCGTTGCATTGACACGGAAATGCCGGACTGGGCGGTGACCGAGATTCGTGAAAGAGGTCGTCGTGCATGGGCTAGCTTGGACTTGTAAGAGCGCCGCGCGAAGGCTGAAGCGGAGGAGAAAGCAGAGCAGAAGAAAGAGTGGGAAGATTACTGTGTGGAGCAGAGGGATTTTATTGATGAAATGATAAGGAAGAACCAAGAAGAGAAACTTCGGTTGGAGTAGGTTTACAAACAGCGGGAACAGGCCCGTGAAGCCGAGAGGGGGAAAAGAGAGAAAGGGCTCGTGCGGCCAAAGCAACAGAAGAAGCCGATGATGGAAAAGGGAAATATCCACGCTGGACTCAGTAGATTTATTATAATATCAGCAAGTTGTATCTTAATTTCAGCAAGTTGTGTCAGCACGTTGTATCTTAATTTCAGCAAGTTGTATTTTAATTCCGGCAAGGTCTATCTTAGTTTGTCTGTAATCTCAAGTTATTGGTAGTATATGTGTTATCCACGAAGAACCAACAGAGCATTTTTGTTCCTGCCTTGATTTCCCGCCATTTTGTTCCCGCCTAGCTTTCCCACCATTTCGTTCCCGCCTCGCTTTCCCGCCATTTTTTTCCCGCTCTTCGGCACCTATAAAACCCTCTCCACAACAAGGTTGTTAAGGAGTGTGCTCAAAATGTCTCATTATCCTTTCGATCGTAGTTTTCACAATGGTATGTCGGAGTGTCTTCTACGCTTGGCTAGCAATTTCAAGATAGACAATTGAATAGTTTCATGGGACGAACTCATCAGTAGTGACACCTCCCCCGGCCGCCCCTATCCCCTGCCCCGCCGTCGCCTCCCCCGGCCGCCCCTATCCCTTGCCCCGTCGTCGCCTCGCCCGGCCGCCGCAGGCCGCAGCCGCCGTTTGCTGCAGGCCGCCGCCATCGCCTCTCCCGGCCTCCCCTATCCCCCGGCCGCCGCAGGCCGCAGCCGCCGCCGTTTGCTGGCCCGCGCCGCCGCCTCTGGTTCAGCGGCTGCCGCCGCCTAGGGTTTGTGTGGGGTGAGGACTGAGGCGCACTGGGGACTGGGGTGAGGACTGAGGAGCACTGGGGACTGGGGTGAGGAGAGGAGCAGAGCAGAGGAAGACAGAAGTGGAGGAAGATGCGTCGTGGTCTGGTCGTGGGCACGCAGTGATTAGCACTAGTATTAAATTTTTTTTGGCTCCAAATCAAGGTATGGCACGTGCCACACCTTGCCCACCGGGCAGCTCCGCCAGTGAGCCTATGAGCAACAACAAAAAGAGATTCAGAATTAGTCTAATCAAAGGAAATAAATAAAACAGAAAGAAATTCAGAGTTAGTCCGAGTCAAAGGAAAGATATGGTTCGATGTCGGTCCGAGTGAAATGAAGAGGAAAAATAAAATAGATTTTTTGACATTAGTATATATGAAAAAGAAATGTGTTTAAAAAAAGAATATGAGAGGTAGCGGTCAGTCCGATCGTTTGAGACCTCTGTTTGGATAATATGTTTTTTACCGATTACCGATCAGACCGTCGGTGCAGGTGTTTGACACGCGTTCGGGATGCACGGCTGTAGAGACGAAAAATCAATTATTTTTTGACATTAGTCTATATGAAAACGAAATATGTGTATAAAAAGAGATTCGGAATTAGTCTGAATCAAAGGAAATAAATAAAACAGAAAGAAATTCAGAGTTATTCCGAGTCAAAGGAAAGAAATGGTTCGATGTCGGTCCGAGTGAAATGAAGAGGAAAAATAAAATAGATTTTTTGACATTAGTATATATGAAAAAGAAATGTGTTTAAAACAAGAATATGAGAGGTAGCGGTCAGCCCGATCGTTTGAGACCTCTGTTTGGATAGTATGTTTTTTACCGATTACCGATCAGACCGTCGGTGCAGGTGTTTGACACGCGTTCGGGATGCACGGCTGTAGAGACGAAAAATCAATTATTTTTTGACATTAGTCTATATGAAAACGAAATATGTGTATAAAAAAGACTGACGTCGCTCCGTACTTCTAGCCCCCAACATGCACGAGTTAACAGCGACCTAGGGTGACAGGCTGCTGGGCCAAACCCAGCCAAAAGTACGTCACGACCGCTTTTTACCTCGGCAGACCAAGCATAGCTAGTGCTAGCCTTGCGTCGTCGGCGATACATGGCTCATCGTCTTGCTATATAACCCGAGAAGTGGCCAGCTAAACGAGCCGTGTGGGACTAAATAAATACCGGGTCGGGGCGCGGCGCGGCGCATGTGAGCTGAGCTGAGCTGATTGGGCGGGCGGGCGGGGATGGGGATGGGGGTGGGAGGAGGGGAGGCGGCGGCGGCGGTGGCGGTGGGGGAGGAAGGGAAGGAGGAGGGCAAGGGGTGGCGCACCAAGTCGAAGCTGAGCGCGGCGGTAGGGGTGGCGCTGGCGTTGAGCGGGGTGCTGGTGCTGCACCGCAGCCTCCGCCACAACGCGCTGGTCAAGGCCGAGGAGGGCATCGTGTGCATGTGCGAGGAGCGCGCCCGCATGCTGCAGGACCAGTTCGCCGTCTCCGTCAACCACGTCCACGCCCTCGCCATCCTCGTCGCCACCTTCCACTACGAGAAGCAGCCGCCCGCGCTCGACCAGGTCCGTCCGTCGCTCCCTCCCTCCCTCCCCTACCTCCCACCACTGCCTTCCATCCATGCGTGCCTGCCGTCACCACGACGGACAGCTTCAGCAGTCGCCACTGCTTCCTCGGCTCCACCGCAGCGAGTTCGTGGGCGCCATGCTCTGGCTCAGATGCTCGCTCGCTTGCTCGCTCTGCGCCCGGAGTTACTCGCCTGTCTGGCTGGCTCCTGCCTGCTGCCTCTCCCAGTCCCATCCATTACGATGATACCTTGACCACGCAGCAGAAGTACATGCTCTGCCTTTGTACGGCTGCCCCCTCTTCATTGAATTCATGAGAGAGCTCTCCGGGGTCCGGGCCTGTGTCTGCCATGGAAGGACATGCCATCCAGTACCACCGTTTTACAAAAGCAGCTCCTGTTCCGGGGGTTTGAAACTTTGAATTGACGTGCCGATTTGCTCTGCGCCTCTGGCTTTAACGCGTGCGCTTCTCACCGCCAGCAGTGACGTGCGCGCTACCTCTCCGTTGGCATCTACGGCATGCAGCGAGTACTATCTGTGTGTCAACATATGCTACTACCAAGTATTTGGCTCGCCATGTTACATGTGTGCAATGTAATTCTCACACGTACATTACCAAGTTGAGGTCCCCAAAAAATAAAACAAAGCTCAGTTCTGTACTAGTGGTAGCAGGTTCACCAATAGATGCTCTCATCTTATGGAACTTTAAATTTTTCAACCACCAACCAGCGACCCACTTGTAGCTATGGTTCCTCTGCCTCCCGACTGCACCGACCACTCGTCCGCCTAGTCTCCGTTGGTGCGTCTAGCATCGTGTGAAAGCATGTGGAGGTGTGTATCCGACACTTTTCATGGGATTCCATCCGTTATTTTCTTTGGTGAACCTTTTTGCATCCGGTCTTCGTTCGTTTTGTTACTACCAAGTAGGAGTATTTGACTCCCCCATGTAACCTGCGTGCAATGTCATTCTCACACGTACATCATCAAGTTGAGTTCCTCAGAAATAAAACCAAGCTAGTTCTGTACTATTGGTAGCAGGTTCACTTCAAAATTTACAACCAGCAACCAACGACCCACTTGTAGCTAGGGTTTCTTTGCCTCCTGACTACGCCGATCGCCCGTCCGCCTAGTCTTTGTTGGTCCTAGGACCATGCAGGCACGATGGATCTCAGTCCTTGTCAGCCGGACAGTTATGTTTTACATGTACATGGGATTGATAATGATGCATCCGAAAATGTTATATGAAATTTCTATATACATATGTAATTTGAGATGAGTATTGCATTTGAGTGCACATGAAATGATATTTGATACATCTCATATAAACATATATTGATTACTATATATATTGTTGTTTGTACTAAAGGGCCCCGAGTTATAGTGTTCGCCCCGGGCCAGCAAAAACTTAGGACCGTCCCTGATCTCCGAATAGAACATGGTATTAAAGATCAAAGAGAGAGAAGAAGTCATCTAGCTAATCACTATCGACCCATAGGTGTGTGATAGACTACTCTCACATATCATCGGAGAGGCAGCAAGGTTGATGTACAAGCCCTACGCGATCGATTCCTTCTTAGGCAAGACGCCAGAAAAGTCTCGAGATGGGATCGCGAAAGAACAGAGACTTGCGGCGGCGAAAAATTTATTTCGGATCGCCCTCTAGGGTTTTGGAATATTAGGGAATTTATATTAATGGAATTATGTTAGACAGAGCCACGAGGGGCCGACAAGTCATCATGGCGTGCCCTAGCCCCTGGACGCGCGCCCTGTTGCCTTATTATCTCCTCATTTGTCGTCTATTCTCCCCCAAAGCTTACACACTCTTTTCTAGCCTAGAAAAATTATGAAAATCTTTCGTAGTGCTTGGACTCCAGTAGGTATTCTTTTTCCGTCAAAAAGAAAGCTGACAAAAAACAACATCTGCCACTAGGTACTGGGTTAATAGATTAGGTACCAAAAACAATATAAAATGAAGAAAAAAGTATCTAAGATTGATAATACAATTGCATAAAACTATCAAAAATTATAGTTAAGTTGAAGATGTATCATGATGTCAGCCTCCTTTTTCCCTCTTGTGTCTTTTTTCCTAACCTAAAAGAAAAGAATCCGCGAGGAGTAGTTCTCTCCGCACCTTCGCTCCCACTAGAGAGCCGAGTTTTATGATATAGAAAAGCTGTAATAGGTCGTTCTCTCTCGCACCCAATTCGACAAGACATCTATGTTGGAGCAATGTTGCCAATATGAATGGAAAATTTTACTTGTGGTTGCTTCATCATCCTATTTTTATTCATTCCAATTGGGTCAACGAAAATCTTTTCTCCCCTTTCTTTAAAGTCGTGTGAGTTAGGGTCGACTCGGAGGTACTCAGTATTTTCCCTTTCACACAGACTAACATCATCTTTATTTTATTGCAATCCAACTAACTCTGAATCATTTTTTTCTTCCTCACATGCTCGTGTTTTTCTGCGATACACATGCTCGTGTGTGTTAGGCATCAAAAGTATGGAGTAACATCATCCTCTTATTGCCCACTCGCATCTTCTTTTCTCGCATATGGACATGAAATAAATGAATCCGCTCAGTATAATGCTCCGGTACGACGTGGCAGATGCGCCCGGGCATCCCTTATTTGATCTAGATATGATATGAGAGGTGTCCATTAGCCCGAGCGTTTGAGGCATCCATCTGGATTGGTTTTATTTTAACCGGTCACTGATCGGGCCATCCGTCCGGATGTTTTGAGACGCGTTTGGGACACCCGGCTGTAGATGCTGTCAAGCCATACTTTTCACACCCAACACACATGAGCATGTGAGTAACGACAAAGAGAGATTCGGAGTTAGTCCGAGTTAAAAAATATATAAATACAACAGAAAGAGATTCGGATTCAGTCCGAAACGAAGGAAAGAAATAGAACAAAATGAGATTCGGAGTTAGTCCGAGTCAAAGGAAAAAATACAAAAAAAAAGAGAAGGTCCAAGTGAAACGAAAAGGAAAAATAGAATTGACTTTTAGATATTTTAGTCTATATGAAAAAGGAATGCCGGTCCTAATGAAACAAAAAGAAAAAATGAAATTCACTTTTAGACTTTTTAGTCTAAGTGAAACGCAAAGGAAAAATAGAATTGATGTTTAGATATTTTAGTCTATGTAAAAAAGGAAAGCCGGTCCGAATGAAACAAAAAGAGAAAATGAAATTGACTTTTAGATATTTGAGTCTATATGAAAAAGAAAAACAATGCTAAAAAAAGACTGACATTGCTCCGTACATCTAATCCCCAACGTGCACGAGTTAACAACGACCTAGGGTAACAGGTTGCTGGGCCAAACCCAGCCAGAAGTATGTCACGACCGCTTTTTACTTCGGCAGGCCAAGCGTAGCAAGTGCTAGCCTTGCGTCGTAGCCAGGAGAAACAAGAGAGAAGAGAACAAATGGATCCGGTAGACCGATGAGGTGGATTTGGTGCAATTTAATTTGTGGTGTTGTAGGCATGTCAGGTACGACGTGGCGGATGCGCCTGGGCATCCACTTATTTAATCTCGATATGAGAGGTGCCCATTAGCCCGAGCGTTTCAGGCGTCCAAGTGGATCGGGTGTATTTTGGTCGGTCACTGACCGGGCCATCCGTTCCGATGTTTTGAGACGTTTTTGGGAACACCCGGCTGTAGATGCTGTCAAGCCATACTTTTCACGCCCAACACACATGAGCATGTGAGTAATAACAAAGAGAGATTCGAAGCTAGTCCGAGTTAAAAAGATAGAAATACAATAAAAAGAGATTGGTATTTGGTCCGAATCGAAGGAGATAAATACAAAAAAAGGAGAATCGGAGTTCTTCCGAGTCAAAGGTTCGGAGCAGGTCGAGTGAAACTAAAAGGAAAAATAGAATTGATTTGTAGATATATTAGTCTATATGAAAAAGGAATGCATGTGCTAGTGAAACAGAAAGAAAAAATGAAATTGACTTTTAGACATTTTAGTCTATATGGAAAAGGAAAACAATGCTAAAAAAAGACTGACATTGCTCGGTGCTTTTAACCCCCAACATGCACGAGTTAACAGCGACCTAGGGTAACAGGCTGATGGGCCAAAACCCGCCAGAAGTACGTCACAACCGCTTTTTACCTCGGCAGGCCAAGCATAGCTAGTGCTAGCCTTGCGTCGTCGGCGATACATGGCTCATCGGTGTGCTACCCCCGAGCGTCGTGTGTGGATGTTGCGAACATCTAACATACTCGTTTTTATGACTACATGATAGTTCAGTGTGCCATGCTTTATGGCATAAAACTGAGGCACTCAAGACGTTTTAAACGTCTCGGAACATATGATATGTTCTAAGAGCTGAAATTATGATTTCAGACTCGTTCCATGTATGAAACCGATCTGACAAGATTCTTTGCCTGCAAAGTAAGGGAGAAAAGCTCAATCATTGAGCATGTGCTCACATTATCTGGGTGCTACAATCGCTTAAATCGAGTGGGAGTTGATCTTCCAGATAAGATAGTGATTGACATAGTTCTTTATTTTATTGCAACCGACTCGGAGGTACTCAGTATTTCCCCTTTCACACAGACCTACGGGCAGATCTTCCATTGCCAATGCATACAATCAATTAATCCAAGCAATCCTGGAAAACCTCTGGCCTCTTCAATAGCCAATAACTTTTATGTATGCTGCACATTTGGTTTTCTCATATACTTTCTTCCGAACACCTGCACCACATCGCATGCAAATTTGATATTACTCTTCATACATGTGCTCTCCCCTAGCCGGACCATTTCACCAATACCATCTTTAGCACTACGAAGTGCAAGCATCCTCAGAGTAGTAGTCGTGCATTTTTGGTTAGTAGAGAAAGAAAATTGTTTGTAACAATCCATTGTGAGATTGAAGTAGTAATTGTGTGTCTCCACGTCCTCACACAATGCGCAAAAACAATGGTTTTCCCATGAGAACACGGTGGTACTAAACCATGGATCATCCGAAAATGTTGGGTCCGAAGCAAAGTGGTCCTTCTACAGTAGCCGTGCTCTGGAGACCCTATCCCGATTAATCACTTTTCTCCATTTGATTGAGCTCTTGAAGTTCAGAATATGCTCCATTACCTTTTGCATGCTCATGAGCATGATCATGTCCACTTCTTCGTCCGAATCCGACGAATCAAAAAAATAAGCTTCAATCATAACATCAAGCTCCATCCATCCATACTCCCCGTCAGGCAAAGCATCAAAATTCTTGGTTTTCCCTACAAATAAATCACAAAAAACCAGCTCAGACATTCTGTCGAACACAGAACGGGCAAGGCTAAGACCGAGAGTTGCTGGACGTACCGCGGTGGCATCCGGAGCACGGCGATGTCCGTGGCAACGGGCACGAGAGAGAGGACTATTGTGTCGATCTTTTCGGTACTGAGGCTCGGAACGGTTGTGGAGCAAGGATGCCGACGGATTGTGAGACATACGACGCGAATGAGAAACAAGAGAGAAGTGAGCAAATCGATCCGGTAGATTGATGGGGTGGCTTTGGTGCAATTTTTTTGTGTTGTAGGCATGTCAGGTACGATGTGGCAGATGCGTCCGGACATCCCCTTATTTTATATGGATATGAGAGGTGCTCATTAGTTCAAGCGTTTGAGGCGTCCATCTGAATCAATTTTATTTTGATCGGTCATTGACCAGGCCATCCGTCCAGATGTTTTGAAGCGTGTTTGGGACACCCGGCTATAGATGCTCTCAAGCCATACTTTTCACGCCCAACAGACATGAGCATGTGAGTAACAACAAAAAGAGATACGGAGTTAGTTCGAGTTAAAAAATATAAATACAACAAAAAGAGATTCGGATTTAGTCTGAATCGAAGGAAATAAATACAAAAAAGAGAATCGGAGTTATTCCAAGTCAAAGGTCCGAGTGAAATGAAAAGGAAAAATAGAATTGATTTTTACATATTTTAGTCTATATGAAAAAGGAATGCCGGTTCAAATGAAACAACAAGAAAAAATGAAATTGCCTTTTAGAAATTTTAGTCTATATGAAAAAGGAAAACAATTAACTGGTAGCTGCTCGGTTTGTCTGCGAGTAGAGGATTAATAGGCTAATCGGCCAATTAATTAATTAATCGAATGATTTTTGAGTTAATCGACTACTCGATGACCCAATGAGTAGGGATTAATCGGCAAGTTAACTAGATAATCGGATGAATTCTTGAAAAGAACCAAAAAGAGATTCAAAGTTATTCCGAGTCAAAGGAAATAAATACAACAAAAAGAGATTCGGTGTTAGTCTGAGTCAACGAAAATAAATGGTTCGGTGTTTCGGTGCTGGTCTCCGTATTTGATCTAGATATGAGAGATGGCGGTCAGTCCGTACGTTTGAGACCTGTGTTTGGATCGTATGTTTTTTTACGATCACAACGATCACTGATCACACCGTTCGTGCGGGTGTTTGGATCATATGTTATTTTACTGCTCACTGATCACACCGTTCATGTGGGTGTTTGACACATGTTCGGGATGCACGGATGTAGATGCTCTCACACCATACTTTCGACATCCAACAAACATGAGCCTGTTAGCAACAACAAAAGGAGATCCGGAACTAGTCCGAATCAAAGGAGATAAATACAACAAAAGGAGATCCGGAACTAGTCCGATCACTGATCAGACCGTTCGTGCGTGTGTTTGACACGCGTTCGGGATGCACGGTTGTAGATGCTTTCACACCCTAATTCTGGCGCCCAACAAATATGAGCCTCTGAGCAACAACAAAAGGAGATCCGGAACTAGTCCGAATCAAAGGAAATAAATACAACAAAAAGAAATTCAAAGTTAGTCCGAGTCAAAGGAAAGAAATGGTTCGATGTCGGTCCGAGTGAAATGAAGAGGAAAAAAATATTGACATTAGTCTATATGAAAAAAAAATATCAGAATTAGTCTGAATCAAAGGAAATAAATACAACAAAAGGAGATCCGGAAGTCGTCTGATCACTGATCAGACCGTCCGTGCGGGTATTTGACACATGTTCGGGATGCATGGCTGTAGATGCTTTCACACCATACTTCTGGCGCCCAACAAACATGAGCGTGTGAGCAACAACAAAAGGAGATCCGAAACTAGTCCGAATGAAAAGAAATAAATACAACAAAAATAAATTAAGAGTTAGTCCGAGTCAAAGGAAAAACATGGTTCGATGTCGGTCCGAGTGAAATGAAGAGGAAAAATAAAATTGTTTTTTGACATTAGTGTATATGAAAAAGAAATATCGGAATTAGTCTGAATGAAAGGAAATAAATAAAACAAAAAGAAATTCAAAGTTAGTCCGAGTCAAAGGAAAGAAATGGTTCGATGTCGGTCCGAGTGAAATGAAGAGGAAAAATAAAATTGATTTTTTAACATTAGTCTACATGAAAAAAAATATGTGTATAAAAAAGACTGACGTCGCTACGTACTTTTAGCCCCCAACATGCACAAGTTAACAGCGACCTAGGGTGACAAGCTAGTACTAGCCTTGCGTCGTCGGGCGATACATGGCTCATCATCTCGTTATATAACCCGAGAAGTGACCGGCGAAACGAGCCGTGTCGGACTAAATAAATAGTACTAGCATGCAGCAACCGAGCTCGTCTTCGGCCCACCCGTGGCAAGTGCCCTCTTCTTCGCGTCTTCGGACCACCAGCTATGCTCTGTAGTCTGTATATACTCGTCGAGATCCACACAGCCCCACTGCTACTCACCACCAGTATCGTGGGCTCTCATCTTTCTTAGTTGCCACTCCGTTGGCATCGACGACATGCAGCAAGGACTACGTGCGTGTCAATATATGCTACTACCAAGTATTTGACTCGCCATGTCACATACGTGCAATTTAATGTAATTCTGACACGTACATAACCAAGTTCGAGTTCCCCCAATATAAAACCAAGCTCAGTTCTGTACCAGAGGTAGCAGGTTCACCAATACATGCTCTCTTCTCATCGTATGGAACTTCAAATATTTCATACAGCAACCAACAACCCACTTCTAGCTAGGTTTTCTCTGCCTCCCCACTGCGACGTCGACCGTCCGCCTAGTTTCCGTTGGCCCTAGGACCATGGGGGCACGGTGGATCTCGGTCCTTGTCGGCGGGAAGGTCCTGTTTTTAGATGTTTGTTTCTGTTCTGTTAGGGTTTCTTCCATGCTCAAGAAGGCGATCTTTAAACTGTAGATAATGCTTTTGAAGAATGTGAACTATTTTTTGAAGTTGTGAACAAATTATGAAATTGTGAAGAAATTTTTAAACCATATAATTGTTTTGAATTTCTGAGCAAATTTCGTAGACAGGAACATTTTTTGCATATGCGAACAAACAAACTGAAACTGTAGAAAATAATTTTGAAGAACCTGAACCATTTTCTAAAGTTCTGAACAAATTATGAAATTTTGAAAAAAAATTAAAATCCCAAACCTTTTGTGAAGTAATTTAGCGGGAAAACTAAAAAAATAGGAAGGTAGAGGACGAGAGCGAAGAATCTGGCCACATGGAAGGGAGGCGCAAACTGTGGTGAGCTCGGGGGTCTGCTGCACGGTGCCGGAGGTCGCCGGAAGCGGCGGCACGGTCTGTGTCAGCCGGCATGGGCGAGAGGGAGAGGAGGCAAGCCCGTGCTCATGTGGTCCTTTTTTTCCTTTAGAAATCTGCTCGGACAGCGCATTGAATGTGCTAGACGACGGGGTGCTTTGTTTAAAAATGAATCATTTTTCACGTATTCACTTAAACAGGGATTGCAAGTTTAATCCTCAAAAACAAAGGGACTCTTTTGAAAGAAATCCACGGGCAAAGCACCATTTGCTTTATTATTCGGTAAAGATTTGTTATTACTTTTGGCTTGCACTATTTTATGTGCGTGGGTAATTGGCTTCGACTGGGTAACACGGTCACCTTCGCGCACCGATATCGTCGTCTTGCCTCTGTCGACTCAATTGTGCCATCACCTTGGTGTGCTGACCTGTGTCAACATCCCTGCGCCATCACTTCATTTAGCCGATGTCCTATACGCCGACTTGCTCTCTCACCTCGGCTGGACCGGGGGCTTCGCCATTTCTTCATCAACCTTCTTCGGGGACTTCGGCGTTACCAGCCGACCAGCTTCGTCATGTTAGACGGACTGGGGCTTCGGCAAAGTCTTTTTCCTAAGTTAACTGGGGCTCTTAAATCTGTATGAGCCATTTTATAATATATGTGTTTCCTTCTTGGTTGTTGCAAAGTCTTTGTCTACGACTCCTTTTTTCAACACGAGTGTGTGGTCAATAGTCGGGTAGAGTGGTTTCTTTCTAAAGTCGCTCGAGTTTAGTTCGCTAAACAAGTCTCAGAGAAACACTCCGCCTTCGGAATATAGATGTTAAAGCCGAAGGCTGGCCCATTTAAAGTATGGAGATTGGATGTATCATGTTAAAGCACGATCGAAGCACATATTAACTTTAAAACCAATTTTTGAATTGGCACCAAGAAACTTGACTTAGTTTGGATGTGAAGTTTTTGCTACAAAACTTGGTATGGCGGCGCTTATGGCAGTTTTAATCTATTTTTATGTTTTTCTTTTAGAAAACATGACATCCTCTTGTTCGTGGTGTTCTGCATGGTGGATTTTCTTGGAAAATCTTTGTCGACCCACAGCTCGGCATCTTTTTGCCGAGATGCACCTCGGCGTTTAGGGATCCTCCTCTTGACTGGGTCCCTTACATAGTCATTCAGCTGGGGAAATATTTGCCGACCCACATTTCCGCATCTTCCCTATCGACCTGCACCATGGCGTCTTGGATATTGCCTTGTATGCATCAGTTTCGAAACATGTCTTTGGTCGAAATTGGGTTGCCCACCTCCCGTGCTTGCCCCTTACGTTCCACAATGTTCGGGCAAGGGTGTAAAGCAGAACCAGTGTGATTGTATTTCTAGCTTGACTCGTTAAGTACCCTAGTGGAGCAAGCCGAAGAGTGACTGCCATGCTAGGCGTAAACTAGTCGACCATCCAATGAATGTGTTAAACAAAAGATCGATAGAGATTACCCATGTTAAACGATGCCTTTTCATAAAATTGGCCGAAGTGTTAATGGCTCAACCTCGGCTGACGCCGAACACTAACCGGTGGGCTAGTAAGTGGCCTCCCACCTTCAAGCTCCTATGGCTAAGTGAAAGTTATAAAGCCTGCTATCTAAAGAATATAATTGGTCGGTAACGACGCAAGTGAACATTTAGGGTCAACAAGTCCATAGAGTTTGGGAACTTTCCCAAAACTAAATCGTCACTATTTTCCTCTCACATTGATCGGAGGTGAGGTTTCATGCTCATGGTTAACATGAGAGCCTGGGAAAATAAACTTATAATAGAACTATTTTTCTTAGAATATGTTTCTTATGTTTAATAGCAATATAACATATCTTTCGCGTACCTTTGTTTATAAAACCATATGGTCGGATTGTCTTGTTTTTCGTAAACCTTTGTCCTTCTAAAGGCTTTATAAAGTAGGACAAACACTTTCCGGCTACTGGGTGACGAGGTTGAAGTCGATGGTCGGTTGAAACCAAGAGTTAATGATGCAAAGTACTTGAATACATAGAATCAATACACATAAATTGTGACTAAACTCATTTTACTATGGATGTCGATCCTTAAGTCGGCACCCGTGCCCAAATAAAGGACCGGTGGCCGTGACTCCCCATTGATTTGCGTTGGTTTCCCTCCAAGCTTAAAGGGTGATGTAGCACAATGACTATAAGTATTTCCCTCACTTATGAAACCAATGTATGAATCGATTAGGAAGATCCACAATACTATGTAAGCCATACCCGCACACAAATAACAAATCCTCGCAACCCAACGCGTGTACTGGTTGTCAATCCCTCGTGGGTAAAGTAAAATGATAGATTGATAGATGCAAATAAAGTGATGGCAAATAAAACGCAGCAAGGTTGTTTTAGGTTTTTGGATAATATATATCTGAAAAAAAGAGCAAATAAAATGAAAAAACTAATAGCAAAATACAGATTGCAAATAGATGATGTGAAGTAGACCCGGGGGCCGTAGGTTTCACTAGTGGCTTCTCTCGAGAGAAAAGCAAACTATGAATAGACAAATTACTGTTGGGAAATTTATAGAAGAGCAAATAATTATGAACATATCCAAGACAATGATTATGTATATAGGCATCACGTCCAAGACAAGTAGATCGACTTCTGCCTGCATATACTTCTATTACTCCGCACATCGATCGCTATCCAGCACGCATCTAGTGTATTAAGTTCATGAAGAAATGGGGTAATGTTTTAAGAAAGATGACATGATGTAGAAAAGATCTATTCATATAGGAATAGGCCCCATCATTTTATCCTTAATAGCAATGATGCATGTATGTCATGTTTCTTTCTTTCATTGAGATTGAGCACCGCAAGATCGAACCCATCAGAAAGCACATCTTCCTTTGCAAGATAAAAGATCAAGTTGGCCAGACAAAAACCAAATATCGGAGAAGAAATACGAGGCTACAATAATCAAGGATGGATATAATTTCATAGATCTGATCATAATCTCATAATTCATCGGGTCCCAACAAACACACAGCAAAAGATAGAGTTACATCAAATGGATCTCGAAGAGACTATTGTATTGAGAAACAAAACAAGAGAGAAAGCCATCTAGATACTTCCTACGGACCCGTAGGTCTAGTATGAAGTACTCACGCATTATCTGAGGAGCACCAATGAGGATGATGAACCCCTCCATGATTGTGTTACTCTCTGAAACGAGCTCTAGATTCGATTTCGTGGCTTCTAGAACTTGCGGTGGCTGAAACGGTTTTTCATCGACTCCCCTAGGGTTTCTGGAGTATTGTGGTATTTATAGAACTCGGAGTTAGTGGAGGAGGTGCCCGAGGCCCCCACTACCAAGCAGGCCGCTCTAGGGGCCCTCGGCGTGCCCTGGTGCCTAGTGGGCTGCCTGGGCCTCCTCTGGTGATCATCCTTGGTCTCCAAGTTTCCTTCCGGTCAAAAAATATATTCAAAAAGTTTCGTGTCATTTGGGCTTCATTTGGTATTGATTTTCTCTAAAGAAAAAAAACAACAAAAAATAGCAACCGGCACTCGGCACTATGTCAATTGGTTAGTCCCAAAAAATGATTTAATGTTTTTATAAAATGATCATAAAACATCATAGAATGATAACATAACAACATGTAACAATCAAAAATTATGAATACGTTGGAGACGTATCAGGCCGCTGGGCTTTGCGCTTCTGATTGAAAGCCACTAAAGGGGTATATCGATCCCCACATATGGTGTTGCTACCTGACGAGTGGCTCGGGGGATACTGCACTGCCTAATAAATGTAGAAAATTCAAAGTGCAAAAACGGTTTCCGAAGAGATTACAATCCTCAGGTTTGTCAGCCTCACCCAACCTGAGTCACAAGGACTACCGCGTTTTTCTCCTAAAAACATGTTGCCGAGCAAGGAATTGATCCTCACGCCGATGTCCTAAATTGACGTGAGTCAGTGGGGCTACTAGGATAAGTGGTTTAATTTTTTTCCTTCAGGTGCATCTCGGTTTTAGACTGACACACACCTTGAGGGCTATTGGCTATACATCTTGGAAGTAAACAAATTGCAGCGATCACAAATAAATTCCGCAAAAGACAGCCCGAGACCCAGGTGGTGCACCACCTCGGAAGCAGTCCGGCACAGAGCTCAGATGCGAATGGCTGGTTCCATAAAAGACTATTTCGGCATTTAATATTGGATGAGCTCCTTCAAATTTTTCAAAGACCGAGGTAATCTATGACACCTCAGATACCGACCATTGTTGGAGCTGGGCTGCAAAAGGACACCTCAGATGCAGTTCGACATTGGAGCTCGGATGCAAGAGGACACCGCCGCACGGGAAATACTTCAAACCCGAGGTGCGGGGTAAAAAATAAAAATACATTGATATAGGCCAAAAACATAAAGGACTAGTCGGATGCCCGACGTGTGAACTCTTCGGCTTCAGCTTGGCGATCCTCAAGATCAAAGATGGGAAGATTTCTTAAACCAGCTTTCAAGACCGACGGCTGAAGATGAAGAACAATTCAGCAGAACCGAGGAGCGTCCCAAACTTGAAGACCGGCTCAGGGGGCTACTGATGGTGTCCTCGACTAGGGGGTACTCGGCTTCCAATTCTTCTCCCTAACTAGTTATAGGCCCTCTTAGTTATGGACCCACGTTGACGAAGCGTTTTGGAATTTTGGGACTCTACCGCCCTCGGCGAGCTCTCGTCTGGCCTTGTTGGATACACCATCAGGTCCCCACGGCCAATGCAACCGGCCCTGTTAGGCCAGTCATCCCGCCGCAGCAGCGCAACTTCCGTTTATTCCGGCAGCTACGCCACCAACGTCGACGATACCGGCCATGTGCTGCCTTGCGGCTGTCGACGCCCTGTTGATAAGAGTATGTCGCACATAGAATGGAATCCACAGCGAGAGTTCCACAACGAGAAATACATCTTAATCGATTTTCAGAAAATTTGCACAATTCAACTCCTCTAGTGTCGCTAACATCAATATGTTTATATACATATTGTGTTCCACGGAAAACAATGGGAAAATATTGCTTCACATGGATATGGGTTGATCTCTTCCAGAAATACGTGAGCGAGTTGCTCGACTACTCCATTGAACCACTAAGACGACAGATAGATGAGATGCAACTCAGGAACGATGTGATGGAAGGCCAAATCAAGAAATTCAACATGCTTCGATATGCACTTTTAGCCATTTGCGTGATTGGCCTTTTTCTCTTAGCTGGATCGATGGCACCATTTCTTCTCATGGTCGTCATCACACTGATGATATTCTTAGTCTAGATTTAGTAGTAAATTATATTTTTTGTCATTAATTATCCTTATGTAATGGCTAATTTTTTTTAAATATTGCATTTTTTATTCTTTTTGAAAAATAATGCACCAAATCAAAAAATTTGAGAAATATACCTGCCTCGGCCACCCTGTGGCCGACTGGGAGCTCTCGGCCTCGCCATAGCCGACAGGGTGCTCTCGGCCTCCCCCTAGCCGACAGGAAGCTCTCGGCTTCCACGTGGCCGATTACTGGCCGACCACTGCCACTTGGCTTTGGGGAAGCCGATAGGCCACTCGGCCTTGCCGGGGCCGAGTAGTGGCAGCGCCAGCCCCCCCCCACTCTCCCTCCTTTCTCTATTTCTTCTCCCTCCTTCTCTATTTCTTCTCCTTATTTCTCCCCTTATTTATTTTTGCTGTTTTGGAGGGAAGTGTCATCTTTTTTCCTCTTTGGAATAATCATTCGATTAATTCTAAGAAGAATTCAAACAATGAAAAAATGGTACTAAAATGATGTACTCCTTTTCTTGGATAAATAGCAATAGACACATGGAACTAAAATTACAATTTCCTATTTTTTGAACAGATAACAACTAGATTTGGAACATTCGCAAAAAAAAGATTAAATTTTGTAAAACTAAATCTGTCACTATTGTCTTTCTCATATTGCTTAGAGCAATGCTACACCCACGAATTGTTTTTAGAGGATGAAAGGACTAGCTTACATGAACTGTTTTGAACGTCTCACTCGCGATGATATTTTATGTTGTGTAAGGAGGAGGGCATCCAAACTATCCGTCTCACTCGCGATGATATTTTATGTAAGAAACTTATGTGTATTTTGAACGTTAGCTATTTTGCCTACTCCGTTGCCGTAAATATTTCCATGTCTTCATTCCCGCCTAATTTTTCGCACCACCTTTCCCGCCAAATTTTGCCCGTTTCGTTTCCCGCCACCTTTCCCGCCAACTATTTACCCTCTTATTTCCCGCCAAATCTTTCCCGCCTCATTTCCCTCCTCTTTTTCCCGCCATATTCCTGGTCATCTAAGTCTATAAAAGGAGGCATTGGACTGCCTTCCTCCATCATCCAGCCTCACTTGAGAACACTAGCACTGCCTTCCATCCTCAATCATCCAGTAAATATGAGTTTCCTTTGCTCGGATCAGAGCATCAAGCCTAAGAAAATGCAGAGTGCGAGTTTGCCTCGGGATGTGGAAGCAGTTCGATGTTGGTGCGGTGATCTCTGCAAGGTGAAGGAGGTGACAGATTTTTCAGATTGGTTGGGCATGAAGTTTTTCATGTGCGCCAATTATGAATCTGATCCGCCCAAATCTATTTCTGCGTACCCCAGGCCTCCGGTATGCTCAAGTTATCTAGAGTAAATATGTTGTTGATATTATTGTTTACTTGTTTACTTGATATATATTGTAGTCTCCTCCTCCTCTCTGCATGTACTATCGTTGGATTGACACGGAAATGCTGGACTGGGCGGTGATCGAGATTCGTGAAAGAGGTCATCGTGCATGGGCTAGCTTGGACTTGGAAGAGCGCCGCGCGAAGGCTGAAGCAGAGGAGAAAGCAGAGCAGAAGAAAGAGTGGGAAGATTACTGTGTGGAGCAGAGGGCTTTTATTGATGAGATGATAAGGAAGAACCAAGAAGAGAAACTTCGGTTGGAGGAGGTTTACAGACAGCGGGAACAGGCCCATGAAGCTGAGAGGGGGAGAAAGAGAGAAATGGCTCGTGCGGCCAAAGCAGCAGAAGAAGCCGGTGATGGAAAAGGGAAATATCCATGCTGGACTCAGTAGATTTATTATAATTTCAGCAAGTTGTATCTTAATTTCAGCAAGTTGTGTCAGCACGTTGTATCTTAATTTCAGCAAGTTGTATTTTAATTCCGGCAAGGTCTATCTTAGTTTGTGTGTAATCTCAAGTTATTGGTAGTATATGTGTTATCCACGAAGAACCAATAGAGCATTTTTGTTCCCGCCTTGCTTTCCCGCCATTTTGTTCCCGCTTAGCTTTCCCGCCATTTCGTTCCCGCCTCGCTTTCCCGCCATTTCATTCCCGCTCTTCGGCACCTATAAAACCCTCTCCACAGCAAGGTTGTTAAGGAGTGTGCTCAAAATGTCTCATTATCCTTTCGATCGTAGTTTTCACAGTGGTATGTCGGAGTGTCTTCTACGCTTGGCTAGCAATTTCAAGATAGACAATAGAATAGTTTCATGGGACGAATTCATCAGTAGTGACACGCTACTGAATGAGGTTGCTTATGCATTAGCTAGGAAGGGGTGGCCTGCAAGGACATATGAGGAGATTCGGAAGGAACTTCTGCGGTTGAATGAAAGGTGGAAGAAGAAAGGGCAGCACATACGCGGTTGAATGGGGATGTAACACTCACTCAAAGTAGTGACATGGGTCTCTGTGAACATCACCTTCCCAAGAAGCCATAATAGGTACGCCTCCAGGCTACGAGTAATCTGTATAGCATTCAAAAGGGACTTGTGAATAACCTGGAAATCTCTCGATCTGCAATCATGTAAGGACAAAGGGACTTGTGAATAACCTGGAAATATTGCAACTTGAAACATTTACCTTTGATAGATATGCGAGGTTGGAACTAACCCTGAAATGTTGTAACCAGTCATACTTAGGTCCGTGTGCCTCTGACGCCAGTATTGGAGCCCCATCATATATATTGAAGAAACGTGCTGCCAAAGTTTGTTGCCAATCTGGCGGGTCCTCCAACGGTCCTATCGCATTTCCCGCCAACGGAAGTCCGAGCAACATTGAGACATCTTCCAGAGTAGGAGCCATCTCACCCCCATCTGAAGTGGAAAGTGTGGGTCTCAGGCCTCCATCGGTCCACTAAGCAAGTGAGCAAAGAAGAGTCAATGATGAGGTGTCGCGAAGTCTCAGTGACCTCCACTAGACGTGCGAACGGTAAAAGCCCGGCCCATTTGAGTCTGCATATCCACCAATCATAAAAGAGATTGCGTCAAGACCTATGAGCCCGCAAGCAGCAAGTACATGCGAGCATCTCTTGCAGCTCTCCTGTCCCTAACATGTTTCTGTGTGCAAACATTTAGTCTATTACATATCAGCTCCTATTTCCATTGTTGGTTCTGCTTGCAGAGTTTTTTGAATAGATTCATGAGGTTCTTATTTCTAAATTGCGAGAAGAAATTTGCCCCTATATGGCGCATGCACCAACGACTCTGAATGTCCTACCAAGGAGTTTGTTCACCGGGAGCATGGTTTGACAATGTCTTGATCGCGCTGAGTATACTTGCATGCCTATCATGAAGGATGCACACATTCTGCTTATCTTGCATAACAACTATTTTCAACTGTCTGAAGAACCATGTCCAACTCTCGATGTTCTCGCTCTCCACAAAAGCAAATGCAAGTGGGACGACTTGATTTTGCCCATCTTGACCTATGGCTGTGAGGATCTGACCCTTGTAGTTGCGAGTGAGAAATGTGCCATCAACACATATCACCGGTCGACAATGTCTGAAAGCTTCAATGCAGGCACCGAAAGAGAAGAACATCCGATGCAACACCATAACTGTTGGGAACTCTGGCAGGTACAACTCTTGGATGTCAACATACGTGCCAGGATTCCGGTTCTGCAGTGTCTGCACGAGCCGAACAACAGAGTCATATGCATCAAAATATGAACCAAATCTGGTCTCCAGTGCCTTCTGCTTAGCCCTCCAAGCCTTGCCATATGATATGTTGTACTTTAACCTGACGAAGACTTTTTTCTGGATAGCCTTCACTTCCATCGCCTTGCACTCCACAATCTCGCTGTAAAGCAAGAGAGCTATCATAGTGGAAGTAAGGTTGGGATGATCTTGAGGGATGCATGGAATAACACAATTATGACTAACTAAGTCACTTATGACCCAGCTTGTGTCGTACTTAGGGAGATATCCATGCACCCTTGCGGGACAACCCTGATTTCTACAAACCATTGTCAACTTATCCGGACAAGATACTTGAGCTACAAATACCCTTTGAGTGGACATTGCCCAATTAAGGATGGCATCCTTCAGAGCTTGTTTGTTCGGGTAGAGGGCACCTGTTGCAATGTTGTTCTGGTGATACTGCCAGGTAGAATCATGACCGTCGTTCACCAACATTGCAGATGAGAAGTCCTGATTCCATGATGCAGGAATAGGCACTTCATGTGCTCTTCTCCATCTGATTCGGCGGATTCATCGGAAATATCACCCTCTATATCTTCTTCATGCATCTCGTTTTGCATGTACCCATCTATCTCGTCGGCATCCGCCTCACCGCTGAGATAATCATCTGCATCTCCCCCTTCTGCCTGACTACTCTGGCCTGCTTCGTAAAAATTATCCCCAGCATGGGACACATGAATTGACTGTGAATCATGCATCCCTACACTGCTCTCACCATATTCAGAGCTACGTTCCACTTTAGGTTTAGTAACCGGCTTTAGCACGGGGAGAAGTAAGGCCACAGGATGATATCCCCTACGCTCGCAAGATTGTAACAAGCGCACCCACTGGTCGTCCCGCTCTACATGCTTCAAATACCAGAAAATATTACCAGTGGACCGGGTCCATAATGCATGAACACCGATGGTGTGTGTTTCAGTATTGAACCCTAAACATCGCGCAAGCCATTCTGTCAACTGAGTAACAGAACAAGTTTTAGGGGAGGACACCTGCACCTTTTTGTACTGAAATTCACTAAGATCAGCTCCCATCTCATTTGTTTGAACGGTACCACGACCATAGTGCAAACATAACGTCACTAAATCAGACATCTATGCTGACCTAACATATTATTCAACAAGGAAAAAATTAGAAGAACGACAAACCGAAATATATTTTCCAAATCGATCGGAGAACCTAAAAATATTTAAACTACTTCATTTATACTAATCTACCGGAGCACCTAAAACTAGTTAGACAACTAAATTTATACTAATCTACCAGAGCACCTAAAACTAGTTAAACAACTAAATTTATACTAATCTACTGGAGCACCTAAAACTAGTTAAACAACTAAATTTATACTAATCTACCGGAGCACCTACAACCTGTTAAACAACTAAATTTATACTAATCTACCGGAGCACCTAAAACTATTTAAACAACAAAAATATTTTACCCTTGAAGCGTGCGCAGAAACGATGAACAATGAACGACTCTTGACGAACACCGAGATTAATCCCACACCACCACCTCCAACTCCACCAAAACAACCAACTACACCCACACCACCACCACCACCACCACTACAACCTCCACCTCAACCTCCACCACCACCACCAAAAATAGCTTCAAAACAGGCACCACAAACTACCCCATCGCGAGTGAGAAGGATAGTTCAGATGCCCTCCTCCTTACACAACAAATGTACGGTTCAAAAAGTGGAAATGGCAGATTTTTTGGGTGGGGGGAGAAGGTAGGAGGAGAAAGAAAGAAAGGAGATAAGGTAGAAAGGAGAAGGAAGAAAGAGGGAGGAGGAAGAAAGGAGGAAGAGAGGAGGAGGGGCTGCGTCGGCTGGCTGGCCACTAGTCGGCCTCCCCCAGGCCGATAGCCTTATCGGCTACGCCAGGGCCGACAGGCAGGGCCGACTGGGCTATCGACGTGGCCTGGCCAGTAGTCGGCCGCCACGTGGCCGAGAGGCACTTATCGCCGCCACTAGGCCGACTGGCCCCCTGTCGGCCGTGCCGACGCCGACAGCATCCTGTCGGTCACACCAGGGCCGAGGCAGGCCCACTTTTGAAAATATTCAAATTGGCGCATTATTTTTCAAAAAGAATAAAAAACAATATTAAAAAAATTTAGCTATGTAATGTATATATATATGTAAGAAGACTAGATTAATTAATGGTAAAGGTTGACCACATGGGCGAACGCTACCAAACACACCACTGTCTGTCTAATCCAACCGCCCATATACACACCCGATCTATTCCTCACACAAACACACCCAATCAATCCCAATCATCCGACTCCACCGTCGCCGGGAACGACCAAGGTCCTGGCTGCCGTTGCCATCTCTGACTCCACACGGCCGCCGTCTCCAACTCCACCGCTGCCGCGTCAAGGACCCGTCAGCCCCTCGCTTCTATCGCACCGTATAGCTAGATATTTTGTGTATGAATGGACTATTTAACTTTATGCATGTTATTATATGTTTGAGCCGTGCACCGTTTGAAGAATTGTTTACTTACTAGTATATGTTTTATTTTGATGTGTTAGTTATTTAGTTTAATGATCCATGCATGCTTACTTTGATCAACGATATTGAAAGAAGTTAATGAATGCCCCGTGTAAGAACTGTGGTGCTTTGAGATGTCAGAAGGATAGGAAGTTCTTCATCGATCTTTCGAAAGACTTTATCACTAAGACGGTATATATATGATTTAGTTCAACATGTTCTGTTTGAGTTCCTTGACCTCTCTCTGTACTGCTTGAAGCAGGCGCCCAGGCCTAGTTCGATTGCTTCACCGCTTTCCTTCACCAGGTTGGGTTCGTGGCGACCCGACCTGACCCGTCCCTCTTCGTGCTCAAGCGCTCCGACAAGTGTGCGTACCTCCTGTTGTACGACGACGACATTGTCATCACAGCTTCGTCATTGTCTCTCCTCCATCGACTCCAGCAACAGCTCCTTTCCGAGTTCACCATGAAAGTCTCGGCCCATTGCACTACTTCTTCACCATACGCGTCTCCCACACCAACGTCGGCTTCTTCCTGTCACAAAGCAAGTATGCCACAGAGCTGATGTACTGCACCGACATGCTGCAGTGCAAGCCGGTCAGCACACCCGTCGACACGCGTTGCAAGTTGTCCGCCGATGCGTGGGCCCCGACCAATGACGCCTCGGACTAGCGCAGCATTGTGGGCGCATTGCATTAACTAAATACAACAAAAGGAGATTCAAAGTTAGTCCGAGTCAAAGGAAATAAATAAAACAAAAAGAGATTCGGGGTTAGTCCCAATCAAAGAAAACAAATACAACCAAAAAGCATTGTTGAGGAAATCATTAACTGGTAGCTGCTCGGTTGGTCTATGAGTAGAGGATTAATAGGCTAATCAACAAGTTAATTGACCAATTAATTAATTAATCGGGAGATTTATGAGTTAATCGGCTACTCGATGACCCAATGAATTCAGAGTTAGTCTGTGTCAAAGGAAAGAATTGGTTCGATGGCGTCCGAGTGAAATGAAGAGGAAATATAAAATTAATTTTTTCACATTAGTCTATATGAAAAAAAAATGTGTTTGATAAAGACTGATATCGCTTCGTACTTCTAGACCCCAACATGCACGAGTTATCAACGACCTAGGATGACAGGCTGCTTGGCCAAACTCAACTAGAAGTACGTCACGACCGCTTTTTACCTCGGGCATAGCTAGTGCTAGCCTTGCATCGTCAGCGATACATGGCTCATCGTCTCGCTATATAACCCGACAAGTGGCCAGCGAAACGAGTCGTGTGGGACTAAAGAAATACCGAGCGGTACACCGGTACCGGTGGCAAGCTAAGCTAACCTCTGTATTCGTTTAGATCCACTTCTACTCACCGCCAGCATCGTGACGTGCGCGCTACCTCTCCGTTGGCATCCACGGCATGCAGCGAGTACTACCTGTGTGTCAACATATGTTACTACCAAGTACTAGTTATTTGCGACAGGGATATACAAATTTCGATGGATCAACACCGATCATTGGTAGACTATATCTTTAGATAGATTTCACATGAATAGCAGGTGATATTGTATTATGCTATCTATATTATTAAAGGGACATCTGCAGTCGTGATGGTTCAACCTTGTACGATCCCCACATCCTCCCGCTAGCACTTTCATCGATTTTTTTCAACCCTCCATAAATCAGGCGATTAAATAAAAAAAATAACCGGTTAACTAAAAAAAGGCCCTCTACCCTAACGAAATGATAATGCCCACCACCCCGCGCACGTCTTCCCCATCGCTCAACCCCACGCCCGCCCACCCCGGCACCCACACCCGCCCCCGCCCCACCAGCCCGCACGATGCCCCGCCCACCCCGACCCCCTCGCCGTCGACAAACCCAGCCCTGCAGAAACCCACGCCACGCCGCCTACCTCCGACCCCCTCTCCGTCGGCCATCCCAGCCCCGCCGGCCCCCACGCCTCGCCGGCCCCACACCGCGCCTGCCCACCCCCGCACCCGGCCCGCCGGACATCCCATCCCCAGCAGCAAAGGTCGCACGCACCCGATGGGAGGGTGGGACGGCAATGGCGGAGGCCGCAAATCACCTGTGGCCGGACGGCGACGGCAGAGGCTGCGCGTGCCTGACGGGGAGGTCGGAAAGCAACGGTGCACAGAGGTCGTCGGGTCCAGCGTAGTGGTGCATCCCGTGTGCGTCCTGGGTGAGAGAAGGAGGTGTGGGAGTGAATTGTGTTGCGAGGTGAAACTTAGCGCCACCAATCCCGTGCGTCTTCGAGAAGCCAATCCAGCCCCACTCCCCTCCCTCTCCACTGCGCCACCGGCTCCCCCCTTCTGCCCTGCTCTCCACCGTGCCGCTGCCTCCTCCCCTTTTGCCCTGCTCTCCACCACACCGCCTCCTCCTCCCTTTTACTGTTCTCTCCAGTGGCTGGCAAAGGGAGACGATGACGGTGCTCGATTCGATCTAGGGAAGAGAGAATACGAGAGGGAGAGAGACAAGGAAGTGGCGGAGAGTGTTAACGTACAAGATCCTAAAGTATGTTCGTTAAGCTTAGGTCATGTATATCTTGTTTATCTTGTTTAAACAACTAGTATCCAGCCGGACGGTTGTTGTACTTATCCTGTAGATTGTAATCTTTGCAATCAAGTCATTGCCGCCCGTATAAATACATGACCAGCCCCTCGGGGTATTGCACGGCAAACTATCCTTTCTAACTTGGTATACATAGCACCAAGATCCCATCTACCTTCCACCATGACCGGCAACTCCACCCTCGCCACCGTCGATGCCACCGCCGGCACCATCACCACTCCTTCCAGCTCATCTGCCGCACCTAAGAGATCACCTCGATCGGAAACCTCATCACCCTGCGTCTCACAAGGGACAACTTTCTCTTGTGGAAGACCTAGGTTGTCCCTGCTCTCGCCGCGAACGGCTTGTTCGGATATGTCTCCGGCTCCGAGGCGACACCGCCACACACCATCACGGAGGGTACCGGTGATACGGCCAAGGAGGTGGCCAACCCGTCGTTTCTCCGCTGGTACCAGCAGGAGCAGCTGGTGATGATCGCCCTCCTCGGCTCCATGACCGAGGATATCCTTGGGCAGATGACCCAGCTCCGCACGTCTGAACAGGTCTGGACTACTGTCCATGACATGTTTGACTCACAGAATCGTGCTTGCGTCATGCAGCTGCGCTATCAGCTCTCCAATCTGAAGAAAAAGGACCTCACCGCATCGAAGTACTACCGCAAGATGCGGGGCTTCGCCGATGCCATGGCAAATGGCATCCATCGGCAGGCCTCTCTCCGATGAAGAGGTGTTTGGCTACATACTCGCTGGACTAGGTCCCGAGTTCGAGCCGCTGGTTGCGTCCATCACAGCACGTGACAACCCCATCAGCCTCAGCAGCTTCTATGCGTTTCTCCTCAGCGCCGAGCTCCGCCTCGAGCAACAGTCCTCGGTTGGTGCGATCCACCCTTCGGCCAACGTCGCCACCCGCAACTCTGATGGTCGCGGCACTGGCCGTGGCAACCAGGGTGGACAAGGCAGCAACCAGGGTGGACAAGGTGGCGGCAACATCGGCAATCGCGGCCGCGGCGGGTGCGGCCGTGGCAACGGTCGTAGCAACCTGAAGTGACAAGTCTGCAACAAGTTTGGCCATGATGCGCTCCACTGCCATAACCGCTTCAACCATGCTTTTCAGCCTGAAGATCAGCGCGAACGCTCCGCCAACATCGCCAACACAGGCGACACCGATTGGTACGCTGACACAGGGGCGACCGATCACCTGACGAGCGACATTGATCGACTCGCCATCCACGAGCGCTACGGCGCCAAGGATAAGGTGCACGCCGCGAACGGGGCGGGTTTGTCTATCTCACATGTTGGTCATTCATCTATACCTGGCTCTTCCAAACTACTTTATCTCCGCAATATCCTGCATGTTCCTGATGTTGACAAAAATCTGCTCTCAGATTATCGATTAGTCTCTGACAATGATGCCTTTGCTGAATTTCATCCTCGTGTTTTTTATCTTAAGGACCGAGCAACAAGGACGGTTCTTCTTCGCGGTAGATGCCGTAATGGTGTTTACCCGGTGCCAAGCCGTCAGTCTGCATTCGTTTCATCAAATAATCGTCGAGATTTTGCCGGTGTCAAGCTCTCTCCAGACCTTTTGCATCACAGATTAGGTCATCCAGCAAAGAATGTCGTTGAGTTAGTTCATAGATCAAATAAATTTGCTTGTGCACCATCTCTTGAGTCTAGTGTGTGTGATTCTTGCCAACGAGCAAAGATACATCAGTTACCTTTTTATAATTCCAATCATGTTACACATACACCTCTTAAACTTATTCATTCGGATGTTTGGGGTCCGGCCATCACATCTGTTGGTGGTTTTAAGTACTATGTGAGTTTTCTGGATGATTTCAGTCGTTTTACTTGGATTTACCTTTTAAAACGCAAGTCTGATGTAGAGCAAGATTTCTACACTTTTCAGAAACATGTTGAACGCATGCTTGATACTAAGATCAAAACTGTTCAATCCGACTGGGGCGGTCAGTATCATCGTCTCAACAGGTACTTTGCTCAAGAAGGCATCACACACCGTGTCTCTTGTCTCCATACCTCACAACAAAATGGCATCGCCGAGCGAAAACATCGTCATATAGTTGAAACAGGCATTGCTCTTCTTGCTCATTCATCACTTCCCCTTCGCTTTTGGGATGAGGCTTTTCTCACTGCATGCTACCTCATTAATCGTATGCCCACACGTGTTCTCAAAAATTCCACACCTCTTTCCTGTCTGTGGAATGAGAAACCAGACTGTACTTTCCTTCGTGCTTTCGGATGTGGTTGTTGGCCGAATCTCCGGCCATACAACAATAGGAAACTCGAGTTTCGCTCGCGAGAGTGTGTCTTCCTTGAATATAGTCCCATGCATAAAGGATATAAGTGTCTGGATCGAACTAGTGGTCGTATCTATATCTCCCGTGACGTTGTTTTTGATGAGCGTGTCTTTCCTTTTGCCACTTCTCCACCACCATCACAACCAGCCAAGCCACTCTTTTCCACTGCTCCTTCCATTTTTCCTATTACTGAGCTAGCTGTAGTGGATGATCGCATGCGACGATATGATATTTCCTTGCTTACTGACCCGTCTTGCAACTCTCCTTCATCCGCAGGTACTGCTTCGCCGTCGCCCTCTGTATCGACGCCGTCTCCCTGCATGCGCTCTGTAGATGAGCCTGCGCCACCTACGGCCACCACTGGACCTGGGGTCCAGTCGCCTGAAGCGGTCTCCCCTGCGGAATCTGCTTCTCCTGCTTCAGCAACTCCTTCCATGTGTGCGGATCATGACCGGACCTCTCCCATGTCGGTCTCATCTTCTGACGCCGCGCCGCCACCGCCAGCATCACATCCGATGACAACACGACTCCGTGACAATATTGTCAAGAAGCTGGTTCCATCCGATGGCACCGTGAGCTATGACCCTCGCCACCGCGCCTTTCATGCCCCCCCCCCCGTCCTATCGCCTGGCTCTCAATGATGCAAAGTGGAGATCTGCCATGGAAGATGAGTTTTCTGCTCTTCAACAAAACAATACTTGGACCCTAATACCTCTCCCTGCTGGCAAGAATATCATCAATTGTAAGTGGGTTTTCAAGGTAAAGCACAAGTCTGATGGCTCCCTGGACAAATTCAAAGCTCGCCTTGTCACTCGCGGATTTACTCAGCAGCATGGTATTGACTACACGGATACTTTCTCTCCTATCGTCAAACCAGCCACGGTACGTCTTGTGCTTTCTCTGGCTGTGTCTCGTGGTTGGCACCTGCGGCAAGTGGACATCAGCAATGCGTTCTTGCATGATATTCTGACCGAAAAAGCCTATATGCAGCAGCCCCTGGTTTCCATGACACTGTCCATCCTGACTACGTGTGCAAATTGCACAAAGCTCTATATGGGTTAAAACAGTCACCTAGGGCCTGGTATGCCCGCCTGAGTGATCGTCTTCAGCAGTTGGGCTTCACCTTCTCAGCAGCTGATACTTCCTTGTTCATTTATGTTCATGGTGGTGTTACCATTTACATGCTTGTGTACGTTGACGACATTGTCATTGTTAGCTCTTCTGCATCAGCACTGGATCACCTCCTCTGTCAACTCTCTGCCACTTTTCCAGTGAAGGATCTTGGGTCTTTACATTATTTTTTGGGTATCGAGGTGCTTCGCAATTCAGGGTGAATGATTCTGTCCCAACAGAAATATGCACTTGATCTCCTACAACGCACCAACATGGCCAATTGCAAAGCAGTATCGATACCCATGTGTACCCATGAGAAGCTCACAAGAGAGTCTGGAGATTGCTTGAATGAGGAAGAGTCCTTTCAGTACAGGGGCACCGTTGGGGCACTTCAATATTTAACCTTGACACGACCTGATTTATCATTTGCCGTCAACAAGGTCTGCCAGTACCTATCACGACCTACTGATGTGCATTAGGAAGCTGTGAAGAGAATACTGTATTTTGTAAAAGGCACCGTGTCTACAGGATTGACACTTCGACGATCTCCATCAACCTTAATAAGCATCTACACTGATGCGGATTGGGCCGGTTGCATTGATGATCGTAGGTCCACGGGTGGCTTCGCAGTTTTCTTTGGGCCTACCCTCATCTCATGGAGTGCACGGAAGCAGCCAACGGTGTCACGATCGTCAACTGAAGCAGAGTATAAAGCCCTGGCAAATGGAACAGCAGAAGCAACATGGTTGCAGTCCTTCTTGAGAGAACTCAGAGTATCTCAGCCTCGAGCCCCTGTTCTTTGGTGTGACAATCTTGGCACAACTTACCTCACGGCCAATCCAGTGTTTCATGCTCGCACTAAACACATCGAGGTAGATTTCCATTTCGTAAGAGAGAAGGTGGCCATGAAAGCATTGGAAGTGCGGTTCATCTCCTCAGCTGACCAGGTTGCTGATGCATTCACAAAGCCCTTGACAAAGTTGATGCTTGCACGCCTTCGTTCCAATATCCACCTTCATACAGGTTGACATTGAGGGGGAATGTTAACGTACAAGATCCTAACGTATGTTAGTTAGGATTAGGTCATGTATATCTTCTTTGTCTCGTTTAAACAACTAGTATCCAGCCGGACGGTTGTTGTACTTATCGTGTAGATTGTAATCTTGGCAATCAAGTCATTGCCCGTATAAATACATGACCAGCCCCTCGGGGTATTGCACGGCAAACTATCCTTTCTAACTGAGAGGAGATGAAGGTGTTAAAGTCGTAGACCGTAGATCGACTAGGCATAGATAGATCCGGTGAAACCTTTTACTCACCTAATCCCGAGCCCGAGGAACTCCCTGCTCCGGCCATCGGTGCCGGTGTAGTCGTCGGTGGCGTGAGGGAAGAGGTGTGGTCGTGGGTGGTGCTTCCCGTGAGCACTGCGCTAACCCTAGATCGGAAGGGGATTTCGGTGGGGAGTCTGGCGGCGCGGTGAACCTCGTACCGTGCACCCCGGCCCCCACCACTTTATTTATAGCGCAGGTCACAGGGGCCCAACAACCATAACGGGTTGGGCACCCCCGATTAGGGCGCATAGATCAAGGGCCCGGTGGGCCGTTGGGCCCACGCGGAAGAGATCAACCTAACATTCTCCCCCTTGATCTCAACTTTCACTTTGACTTTGTACTTTTATTTGTTCCATCATATATAGGCGTTTAGAGCATGTCTCATCGTCACAGCTTAATTGCCGATAGAATCATACAGCCACAACACACCTTTTGTATTGAAACAAATTCATTTACTTCTGGGCCTCTTATTATCCAGGGATCATAGGCTTTCCATCAAACCCATGCCGGCTAAGTGTTCCTTGAACACACTGGGTGGTAAGCCTTTCGTTAGCGGATCCGCAAGCATATACTTCGTACTTATATACTCGAGACTTATAGTTTGATCCTCGATTTTATCTTTCACAACATAATACTTTATATCTATTGTCTTGGCAGCATTGCTGGACTTGTTGTTGTGAGCGTAGAATACTGCGGGCTGGTTGTCACAGTATATCTTTAGTTGCTTATGGATACAATCTACCACTTTCAAGTCGGGTATAAATTTCTTTAGCCATATCACCTGCCCGGTGGCTTCAAAACATGCTATGAACTCTGCTTGCATCATAGACGATGCAACTATGGTCTGTTTAGAGCTTTTCCATGGAATAGCTCCCCCTGCGAGAGTGAACACGTACCCAGACCTGGATTTTCTATCATCTCTATCTCCCGCAAAATCGGCGTCGGAGTACCCTTTTATCTCTAGGGAATCAGATCGCCTATATGTCAGCATGATTTCCTTTGTGCCTTGCACATAACGCAAAGCTTTCTTTGCCATCTTCCAGTGCTCTTGGCCTGGATTTGCTTGATATCTAGCGAGTACTCCGGTGATAAAAGATAAGTCAGGGCGTGTGCACACTTGTGCGTACTGTAAACTTCCAACAGCCGAAGTATACGACACTGTTTTCATTTCATTGAGCTCATACTGATTCTTGGGACATTGATATTTCCCAAAACTATCGCCCTTGACTATGGGAGCAGGTGTTGCTTTGCTCTTATGCATATTATACTTTTGGAGATCTTTCTCTAAATATGCTTTCTGTGAGAGTCCTAAGACTCCATTCTTTCTGTCTCGGTGAATTTCAATGCCCAAAACATATGAAGCTTCACCAAGGTCTTTCATGTCGAAGTGTGAGGATAAAAACTACTTTGTCTCTTGTAGTAGACCAATACCATTGCTTGCAAGCAAGATATCATCCACATACAAGATTAGGAAAATATATTTCCCATGTTTAAACTTAGCATAAATGCAATTATCCTCAACATTTTCTTGGAATCCAAATCTTTTAATGGTATCATTGAACTTGAAGTACCACTGTCTAGAGGCTTGCCTTAGCCCATAAATGGATTTCTTTAGACGGCAACCTAGATCTTCCTTGCCTTCCATGATAAAACCCTTGGGTTGTTTCATGTAGACATCTTCTTCTAAATCACTGTTTAGAAACGCCGTCTTTACATCCATTTGATGCAGCTCTAAATCAAAATGAGCAACTAGTGCCATAATGATTCTGAAGGAATCCTTACAAGAGACCGGAGAAAAGGTCTCATTGTAATCTATCCCTTCTCTTTGTGTAAATCCTTTTGCCACAAGTCGGGCTTTATACTTGTCTACATTCCCATTAGAGTCATACTTTGTTTTGTAGACCCATTTGCAGCCTACTATCTTTGCTCCTTTAGGAATAATCTCTAAGTCCCAAACATGATTGGAACTCATCGATTTCATCTCATCTTCCATTGCCTCTATCCATTTTGATGAGTGAGGGCTTTTAATGGCATCCTCATATGTGGTGGGATCACCTTCCATGTGGGCCATTTCTGTATTGTATACTTTATAATCAGTAGAAATAGTGGGTCTTCTTGTTCTATTAGACCTTCTAAGTGCCTCATTGTCGGGCACACTTTCTACTATTTCTTGCTGCACTTCCAATTCATGATCAACAACGGGTTCAGTCGGCTCCTGAAGGACAGGTTCCGGGTCTTCTCCCGCAGTTGTCATGGTTGGAGTTACAGTGGGTAGTGAGAAAAATGGGTCTTGAATCATCGGAATGGGTGCATGCACCCTTTTCTCCTCAAGATCAATTTTCCGAGCTACCCGGCTCCCCCTCATCATCTCGTCCTCTAAGAAGACAGCATGTCTCGTTTCCACAAACTTTGTGTATCTATCTGGACAGTAGAAACGAAAACCTTTTGACCTATCAAGGTAGCCCATGAAATGTCAACTCACATTCACATTCAACACATAGGAACGACAGATAGATGAGATGCAACTCAGGAACGATGTGATGGAAGGCCAAATCAAGAAATTCAACATGCTTCGATATGCACTTTTAGCCATTTGCGTGATTGGCCTTTTTCTCCCAGCTCGATCGATGGCACCATTTCTTCTCATGGCCGTCATCACACTGATGATATTCTTAGTCTAGATTTAGTAGTAAATTATATTTTTTATCGTTAATTATCCTTATGTAATGGCTAATTTTTTATAAATATTGCATTTTTTATTCTTTTTGAAAAATAATGCACCAAATCAAAATTTTCGAGAAATATACCTGCCTCGGCCACCCTGTGGCCGACTGGGAGCTCTCGGCCTCGCCATAGCCGACAGGGTGCTCTCGGCCTCCCCCTAGCCGACAGGGAGCTCTCGGCTTCCACGTGGCCGATTAGTGACCGACCACTGCCACTTGGCTTTGAGTAAGCCGATAGGCCACTCGGCCTGGCCGTGGCCGAGTAGTGGCAGCGCCAGCCCCTCCCCCCCTCTCCCTCCTTTCTCTATTTCTTCTCCCTCCTTCTCTATTTCTTCTCCTTATTTCTCCCCTTATTTATTTTTGCTGTTTTGGAGGGAAGTGTCATCTTTTTTCCTCTTTGGAATAATCATTCGATTAATTCTAAGAAGAATTCAAACAATGAAAAAATGGTACTAAAATGATGTATTCCTTTTCTTGGATAAATAGCAATAGACACATGGAACTAAAATTACAATTTCCTACTTCTTGAATAGATAACAACTAGATTTTGAACATTCGCAAAACAAAAGATTAAATTTTGTAAAACTAAATCTGTCACTATTGTCTTTCTCATATTGCTTAGAGCAATGCTACACCCACGAACTGTTTTTAGAGGATGAAAAGACTAGCTTACATGAACTGTTTTGAACGTCTCACTCGCGATGATATTTTATGCTGTGTAAGGAGGAGGGCATCCAAACTATCCATCTCACTCGCGATGATATTATATGTAAGAAACTGATGTGTATTTTGAACGTTAGCTATTTTGCCTACTCCGTTGCCGTAAATATTTCCATGTCTCCATTCCCGCCTAATTTTTCGCACCACCTTTCCCGCCAATTTTTGCACGTTTCGTTTCCCGCCAAATATTTACTCTCTTATTTCCCGCCTCATTTCCTCCTCTTTTTCCCGCCATATTCCTGGTCATCTAAGTCTATAAAAGGAGGCATTGGACTGCCTTCCTCCATCATCCAGCCTCACTTGAGAACACTAGCACTGCCTTCCATCCTCCATCATCCAGTGAATATGAGTTTGCCTTGCTCGGATCAGAGCATCAGGCCTAAGAAAATGCAGAATGCGAGTTTGCCTCGGGGTGTGGAAGCAGTTCGATGTTGGTGCGGTGATCTCTGCAAGGTGAAGGAGGTGACAGATTTTTCAGATTGGTTGGGCATGAAGTTTTTCATGTGCGCCAATTAAGAATCTGATCCGCCCAAACCTATTGTTGTTGATATGTATGCTCAAGTTAACCAGAGTAAATATGTTATTGATATTATTGTTTACTTGATATTTATATATATTTTTTGTAGTCTCCTCCTCCTCTCTGCATGTACTATCGTTGGATTGACACGGAAATGCCGGACTGGGCGGTGACCGAGATTCGTGAAAGAGGTCGTCGTGCATGGGCTAGCTTGGACTTGGAAGAGCGCCGCGCGAAGGCTGAAGCAGAGGAGAAAGCAGAGCAGAAGAAAGAGTGGGAAGATTACTGTGTGGAGCAGAGGGATTTTATTGATGAGATGATAAGGAAGAACCAAGAAGAGAAACTTCGGTTGGAGGAGGTTTACAAACAGCGGGAACAGGCCCGTGAAGCTGAGAGGGGGAAAAAGAGAGAAAGGGCTCGTGCGGCCAAAGCAACAGAAGAAGCCGGTGATGGAAAAGGGAAATATCCACGCTGGACTCAGTAGATTTATTATAATTTCAACAAGTTGTATCTTAATTTCAACAAGTTGTGTCAGCACGTTGTATCTTAATTTCAGCAAGTTGTATTTTAATTCCGGCAAGGTCTATCTTAGTTTGTCTGTAATCTCAAGTTATTGGTAATATATGTGTTATCCACGAAGAACCAACAGAGCATTTTTGTTCCTGCCTTGCTTTCCCGCCATTTTGTTCCCACCTAGCTTTCCCGCCATTTCGTTCCCACCTCGCTTTCCCGCCATTTATTTCCCGCTCTTCGGCACCTATAAAACCCTCTCCACAGCAAGGTTGTTAAGGAGTGTGCTCAAAATGTCTCATTATCCTTTCGATCGTAGTTTTCACAATGGTATGTCGGAGTGTCTTCTACGCTTGGCTAGCAATTTCAAGATAGACAATAGAATAGTTTCATGGGACGAACTCATCACTAGTGACACCTCCCCCGGCCGCCCCTATACCCTGCCCCACCGTCGCCTCCCCCGGCCGCCCCTATCCCCTGCGCCGCCGCCGCCTCGCCCGGCCGCCGCAGGCCGCAGCCGCCGTTTGCTGCAAGCCGCAGCCGCCGCCGCAGGCCGCAGCCGCCGTTTGCTGCAGGCCGCAGCCGCAGCCGTCGCCTCTCCCGGCCTCCCCTATCCCCCGGCCGCCGCAGGCCGTAGCCGCCGCCGCAGGCCGCCGTTTGCTGGCCCGCGCCGCCGCCTCTGGTTCAACCGCCGCCGCCGCCTAGGGTTTGTGTGGGGTGAGGACTGAGGCGCACTGGGGACTGGGGTAAGGAGAGGAGCAGAGCAAAGGAAGACAGAAGTGGAGGAGTCGTGGTCTGGTCGCGGGCACGCAGTGAATAGCACTAGTATTAAATTTTTTTTGGCTTCAAATCAAGGTATGGCACGTGCCACACCTTGCCCACCGGGCAGCTCCGCCAGTGAGCCTATGAGCAACAACAAAAAGAGATTCGGAATTAGTCTGAATCAAAGGAAATAAATAAAACAGAAAGAAATTCAGAGTTAGTCCGAGTCAAAGGAAAGAAATGGTTCGATGTCGGTCCGAGTGAAATGAAGAGGAAAAATAAAATAGATTTTTTGACATTAGTATATATGAAAAAGAAATGTGTTTAAAAAAAGAATATGAGAGGTAGCGGTCAGCCAGATCGTTTGAGACCTCTGTTTGGATAGTATGTTTTTTACCGATTACCGATTAGACCGTCGGTGCAGGTGTTTGACACGCGTTCGGGATACACGGCTGTAGAGACGAAAAATCAATTATTTTTTAACAAAACGAAATATGTGTATAAAAAAGACTGACGTCGCTCCGTACTTCTAGCCCCCAACATGCACGAGTTAACAGCGACCTAGGGTGACAGGCTGCTGGGCCAAACCCAGCCAGAAGTACGTCACGACCGCTTTTTACCTCGGCAGACCAAGCATAGCTAGTGCCAGCCTTCCGTCGTCGGCGATACATGGCTCATGGTCTTGCTATATAACCCGAGAAGTGGCCAGCTAAACGAGCCGTGTGGGACTAAATAAATACCGGGTCGGGGCGCGGCGCGGCGCATGTGAGCTGAGCTGAGCTGATTGGGCGGGCGGGCGGGGATGGGGATGGGGGTGGGAGGAGGGGAGGCGGCGGCGGCGGTGGCGGTGGGGGAGGAAGGGAAGGAGGAGGGCAAGGGGTGGCGCGCCAAGTCGAAGCTGAGCGCGGCGGTAGGGGTGGCGCTGGCGTTGAGCGGGGTGCTGGTGCTGCACCGCAGCCTCCGCCACAACGCGCTGGTCAAGGCCGAGGAGGGCATCGTGTGCATGTGCGAGGAGCGCGCCCGCATGCTGCAGGACCAGTTCGCCGTCTCCGTCAACCACGTCCACGCCCTCGCCATCCTCGTCGCCACCTTCCACTACGAGAAGCAGCCGCCCGCGCTCGACCAGGTCCGTCCGTCCGTCCGTCCGTCCCTCCCTCCCCTACCTCCCACCACTGCCTTCCATCCATGCGTGCCTGCCGTCACCACGACGGACAGCTTCAGCAGTCGCCACTGCTTCCTCGGCTCCACCGCAGCGAGTTCGTGGGCGCCATGCTCTGGCTCAGATGCTCGCTCGCTTGCTCGCTCTGCGCCCGGAGTTACTCGCCTGTCTGGCTTCTGAGCCGGCCCTGGCTGGCTCCTGCCTGCTGCCTCTCCCAGTCCCATCCATTACGATGATACCTTGACCACGCAGCAGAAGTACATGCTCTGCCTTTGTACGGCTGCCCCCTCTTCATTGAATTCACGAGAGAGCTCTCCGGGGTCCGGGCCTGTGTCTGCCATGGAAGGACATGCCATCCAGTACCACCGTTTTACAAAAGCAGCTCCTGTTCCGGGGGTTTGAAACTTTGAATTGACTGACCGCCGCCCCGACTTGCTCTGCGCCTCTGGCTTTAACGCGTGCGCTTCTCACCGCCAGCAGTGACGTGCGCGCTACCTCTCCGTTGGCATCTACGGCATGCAGCGAGTACTATCTGTGTGTCAACATATGCTACTACCAAGTATTTGGCTCGCCATGTTACATGTGTGCAATGTATTTCTCACACGTACATTACCAAGTTGAGGTCCCAAAAAATAAAACAAAGCTCAGTTCTGTACTAGTGGTAGCAGGTTCACCAATAGATGCTCTCATCTTATGGAACTTTAAATTTTTCAACCACCAACCATCGACCCACTTGTAGCTATGGTTCCTCTGCCTCCCGACTGCACCGACCGCTCGTCCGCCTAGTCTCCGTTGGTGCGTCTAGCATCGTGTGAAAGCATGTGGAGGTGTGTATCCGACACTTTTCATGGGATTCCATCCGTTATTTTCTTTGGTGAACCTTTTTGCATCCGGTCTTCGTTCGTTTTGTTACTACCAAGTAGGAGTATTTGACTCCCCCATGTAACCTGCGTGCAATGTCATTCTCACACGTACATCATCAAGTTGAGTTCCTCAGAAATAAAACCAAGCTAGTTCTGTACTATTGGTAGCAGGTTCACTTCAAAATTTACAACCAGCAACCAACGACCCACTTGTAGCTAGGGTTCCTTTGCCTCCCGACTACGCCGATCGCCCGTCCGCCTAGTCTTTGTTGGTCCTAGGACCATGCAGGCACGATGGATCTCAGTCCTTGTCAGCCGGACAGTTATGTTTTACATATACATGGGATTGATAATGATGCATCCGAAAATGTTATATGAAATTTCTATATACATATGTAATTTGAGATGAGTATTGCTTTTGAGTGCACATGAAATGATATTTGATACATCTCATATAAACATATATTGATTACTATATATATTGTTGTTTGTACTAAAGGGCCCCGAGTTATAGTGTTCGCCCCGGGCCAGCAAAAACTTAGGACCGTCCCTGATCTCCGAATAGAACGTGGTATTAAAGATCAAAGAGGAAGAAGAAGTCATCTAGCTAATCACTATCGACCCATAGGTGTGTGATAGACTACTCTCACATATCATCGGAGAGGCAGCAAGGTTGATGTACAAGCCCTACGCGATCGATTCCTTCTTAGGCAAGACGCCAGAAAAGTCTCGAGATGGGATCGCGAAAGAACAGAGACTTGTGGCGGCGAAAAAATTATTTCGGATCGCCCTCTAGGGTTTTGGAATATTAGGGAATTTATATTAATGGAATTATGTTAGACAGAGCCACGAGGGGCCGACAAGTCATCATGGCGTGCCCTAGCCCCTGGACGCGCGCCCTGTTGCCTTATTATCTCCTCATTTGTCGTCTATTCTCCCCCAAAGCTTACACGCTCTTTTCTAGCCTACAAAAATTATGAAAATCTTTCGTAGTGCTTGGACTCCAGTAGGTATTCTTTTTCCGTCAAAAAGAAAGCTGACAAAAAACAACATCTGCCACTACATACTGGGTTAATAGATTAGGTACCAAAAACAATATAAAATTAAGAAAAAAGTATCTAAGATTGATAATACAATTGCATAAAACTATCAAAAATTATAGTTAAGTTGAAGATGTATCATGATGTCAGCCTCCTTTTTCCCTCTTGTGTCTTTTTTCCTAACCTAAAAGAAAAGAATCCGCGAGGAGTAGTTCTCTCCGCCCCTTCGCTCCCACTAGAGAGCCGAGCTTTTATGATATAGAAAAGCTGTAATAGGTCGTTCTCTCTCGCACCCAATTCGACAAGACATCTATGTTGGAGCAATGTTGCCAATATGAATGGAAAATTTTACTTGTGGTTGCTTCATCATCCCATTTTTATTCATTCCAATTGGGTCAACGAAAATCTTTTCTCCCCTTTCTTTAAAGTCGTGTGAGTTAGGGTCGACTCGGAGGTACTCAGTATTTTCCCTTTCACACAGACTAACATCATCTTTATTTTATTGCAATCCAACTAACTTTGAATCATTTTTTTCTTCCTCACATGCTCGTGTTTTTCTGCGATACACATGCTCGTGTGTGTTAGGCATCAAAAGTATGGAGTAACATCATCCTCTTATTGCCCACTCGCATCTTCTTTTCTCGCATGTGGACATGAAATAAATGAATCCGCTCAGTATAATGCTCCGGTACGACGTGGCAGATGCGCCCGGGCATCCCTTATTTGATCTAGATATGATATGAGAGGTGTCCATTAGCCCGAGCGTTTGAGGCATCCATCTGGATTGGTTTTATTTTAACCGGTCACTGATCGGGCCATCCGTCCGGATGTTTAGAGACGCGTTTGGGACACCCGGCTGTAGATGCTGTCAAGCCATACTTTTCACATCCAACACACATGAGCATGTGAGTAACGACAAAGAGAGATTCGGAGTTAGTCCGAGTTAAAAAATATATAAATACAACAGAAAGAGATTCGGATTCAGTCCGAAACAAGGAAAGAAATAGAACAAAATGAGATTCGGAGTTAGTCCGAGTCAAAGGAAAAAATACAAAAATAAAGAGAAGGTCCAAGTGAAACGAAAAGGAAAAATAGAATTGACTTTTTGATATTTTAGTCTATATGAAAAAGGAATGCCGGTCCTAATGAAACAAAAAGAAAAAATGAAATTCACTTTTAGACTTTTTAGTCTAAGTGAAACGCAAAGGAAAAATAGAATTGATGTTTAGATATTTTAGTCTATGTAAAAAAGGAATGCCGGTCCGAATGAAACAAAAAGAGAAAATGAAATTGACTTTTAGATATTTGAGTCTATATGAAAAAGGAAAACAATGCTAAAAAAAGACTGACATTGCTCCGTACATCTAATCCCCAACGTGCACGAGTTAACAACGACCTAGGGTAACAGGTTGCTGGGCCAAACCCAGCCAGAAGTATGTCACGACCGCTTTTTACTTCGGCAGGCCAAGCGTAGCAAGTGCTAGCCTTGCGTCGTAGCGAGGAGAAACAAGAGAGAAGAGAGCAAATGGATCCGGTAGACCGATGAGGTGGATTTGGTGCAATTTAATTTGTGGTGTTGTAGGCATGTCAGGTACGACGTGGCGGATGCGCATGGGCATCCACTTATTTGATCTGGATATGAGAGGTGCCCATTAGCCCGAGCGTTTCAGGCGTCCAAGTGGATCGGGTGCATTTTGGTCGGTCACTGACCGGGCCATCCGTTCCGATGTTTTGAGACGTTTTTGGGAACACCCGGCTGTAGATGCTGTCAAGCCATACTTTTCACGCCCAACACACATGAGCATGTGAGTAATAACAAAGAGAGATTCGAAGCTAGTCCGAGTTAAAAAGATAGAAATACAATAAAAAGAGATTGGTATTTAGTCCGAATCGAAGGAGATAAATACAAAAAGAGGAGAATCGGAGTTCTTCCGAGTCAAAGGTTCGGAGCAGGTCGAGTGAAACGAAAAGGAAAAATAGAATTGATTTGTAGATATATTAGTCTATATGAAAAAGGAATGCATGTGCTAATGAAACAGAAAGAAAAAATGAAATTGACTTTTAGACATTTTAGTCTATATGAAAAAGGAAAACAATGCTAAAAAAAGACTGACATTGCTCGGTGCTTTTAACCCCCAACATGCACGAGTTAACAGCGACCTAGGGTAACAGGCTGATGGGCCAAAACCCGCCAGAAGTACGTCACAACCGCTTTTTACCTCGGCAGGCCAAGCATAGCTAGTGCTAGCCTTGCGTCGTCGGCGATACATGGCTCATCGGTGTGCTACCCCCGAGCGTCGTGTGTGGATGTTGCGAACATCTAACATACTCGTTTTTATGACTACATGATAGTTCAGTGTGCCATGCTTTATGGCATAAAACTGAGGCACTCAAGACGTTTTAAACGTCTCGGAACATATGATATGTTCTAAGAGCTGAAATTATGATTTCAGACTCGTTCCATGTATGAAACCGATCTGACAAGATTCTTTGCCTGCAAAGTAAGGAAGAAAAGCTCAATCATTGAGCATGTGCTCACATTATCTGGGTGCTACAATCGCTTGAATCGAGTGAGAGTTGATCTTCCAGATAAGATAGTGATTGACATAGTTCTTTATTTTATTGCAACCGACTCGGAGGTACTCAGTATTTCCCCTTTCACACAGACCTACGGGCAGATCTTCCATTGCCAATGCATACAATCAATTAATCCAAGCAATCCTGGAAAACCTCTGGCCTCTTCAATAGCCAATAACTTTTATGTATGCTGCACATTTGGTTTTCTCATATACTTTCTTCCGAACACCTGCACCACATCGCATGCAAATTTGATATTAGTCTTCATACATGTGCTCTCCCCTAGCCGGACCATTTCACCAATACCATCTTTAGCACTACCAAGTGCAAGCATCCTCAGAGTAGTAGTCGTGCATTTTTGGTTAGTAGAGAAAGAAAATTGTTTGTAACAATCCATTGTGAGATTGAAGTAGTAATTGTGTGTCTCCACGTCCTCACACAATGCGCAAAAACAATGGTTTTCCCATGAGAACACGGTGGTACTAAACCATGGATCATCCGAAAATGTTGGGTCCGAAGCAAAGTGGTCCTTCTACAGTAGCCGTGCTCTGGAGACCCTATCCCGATTAATCACTTTTCTCCATTTGATTGAGCTCTTGAAGTTCAGAATATGCTCCATTACCTCTTGCATGCTCATGAGCATGATCATGTCCACTTCTTCGTCCGAATCCGACGAATCAAAAAAATAAGCTTCAATCATAACATCAAGCTGCATCCATCCATACTCCCCGTCAGACAAAGCATCAAAATTCTTGGTTTTCCCTACAAATAAATCACAAAAAACCAGCTCAGACATTCTGTCGAACACAGAACGGGCAAGGCTAAGACCGAGAGTTGCTGGACGTACCGCGGTGGCATCCGGAGCACGGCGATGTCCGTGGCAACGGGCACGAGAGAGAGGACTATTGTGTCGATCTTTTCGGTACTGAGGCTCGGAACGGTTGTGGAGCAAGGATGCCGACGGATTGTGAGACATACGACGCGAAGGAGAAACAAGAGAGAAGTGAGCAAATGGATCCGGTAGATTGATGGGGTGGCTTTGGTGCAATTTTTTTGGGTTGTAGGCATGTCAGGTACGATGTGGCAGATGCGTCCGGACATCCCCTTATTTTATATGGATATGAGAGGTGCTCATTAGTTCGAGCGTTTGAGGCGTCCATCTGGATCAATTTTATTTTGATCGGTCATTGACCAGGCCATCCGTCCGGATGTTTTGAAGCGTGTTTGGGACACCCGGCTGTAGATGCTCTCAAGCCATACTTTTCACGCCCAACAGACATGAGCATGTGAGTAACAACAAAAAGAGATACGGAGTTAGTTCGAGTTAAAAAATATAAATACAACAAAAAGAGATTCGGATTTAGTCTGAATCGAAGGAAATAAATACAAAAAAGAGAATCGGAGTTATTCCGAGTCAAAGGTCCGAGTGAAATGAAAAGGAAAAATAGAATTGATTTTTACATATTTTAGTCTATATGAAAAAGGAATGCCGGTTCGAATGAAACGACAAGAAAAATGAAATTGCCTTTTAGATATTTTAGTCTATATGAAAAAGGAAAACAATTAACTGGTAGCTGCTCGGTTTGTCTGCGAGTAGAGGATTAATAGGCTAATCGGCCAATTAATTAATTAATCGAATGATTTTTGAGTTAATCGACTACTCGATGACCTAATGAGTAGGGAATAATCGGCAAGTTAACTGGATAATCGGATGAATTCTTGAAAAGAACCAAAAAGAGATTCAAAGTTATTCCGAGTCAAAGGAAATAAATACAACAAAAAAAGATTCGGTGTTAGTCTGAGTCAACGAAAATAAATGGTTCGGTGTTTCGGTGCTGGTCTCCGTATTTGATCTAGATATGAGAGATGGCGGTCAGTCCGTACGTTTGAGACCTGTGTTTGGATCGTATGTTTTTTTACGATCACTGATCACATCGTTCGTGCGGGTGTTTGGATCGTATGTTATTTTACTGCTCACTGATCACACCGTTCATGTGGGTGTTTGACACATGTTCGGGATGTACGGATGTAGATGCTCTCACACCATACTTTCGACATCCAACAAACATGAGCCTGTTAGCAACAACAAAAGGAGATCCGGAACTAGTCTGAATCAAAGGAAATAAATACAACAAAAGGAGATCGGAACTAGTCCGATCACTGATCAGACCGTTCGTGCGTGTGTTTGACACGCGTTCTGGATGCACGGTTGTAGATGCTTTCACACCCTAATTCTGGCGCCCAACAAACATGAGCCTATGAGCAACAACAAAAGGAGATCCGGAACTAGTCCGAATCAAAGGAAATAAATACAACAAAAAGAAATCCAGAGTTAGTCCGAGTCAAAGGAAAGAAATAGTTCGATGTCGGTCCGAGTGAAATGAAGAGGAAAAATAAAATTGATTTTTTGACAATAGTCTATATGAAAAAGAAATATGTGTATACAATAAAAGGAGATCCGAAACTAGTCCGATCACTGATCAAACCGTCCGTACGGATGTTTGACACACGTTCGGGATGCACGACTGTAGATGCTTTCACACCATACTTCTGGCGCCCAACAAACATGAGCGTGTGAGCAACAACAAAAGGAGAATCGGAATTAGTCTGAATCAAAGGAAATAAATACAACAAAAAGAAATTCAAAGTTAGTCCGAGTCAAAGGAAAGAAATGGTTCGATGTTGGTCCGAGTGAAATGAAGAGGAAAAAAAATTGACATTAGTCTATATGAAAAAGAAATATCAGAATTAGTCTGAATCAAAGGAAATAAATACAACAAAAGGAGATCCGGAAGTCGTCTGATCACTGATCAGACCGTCCGTGCGGGTATTTGACACATGTTCGGGATGCATGGCTGTAGATGCTTTCACACCATACTTCTGGCGCCCAACAAACATGAGCGTGTGAGCAACAACAAAAGGAGATCCGAAACTAGTCCGAATGAAAAGAAATAAATACAACAAAAAGAAATTAAGAGTTAGTCCGAGTCAAAGGAAAAAAATGGTTCGATGTCGGTCCGAGTGAAATGAAGAGGAAAAATAAAATTGTTTTTTGACATTAGTGTATATGAAAAAGAAATATCGGAATTAGTCTGAATGAAAGGAAACAAATACAACAAAAAGAAATTCAAAGTTAGTCCGAGTCAAAGGAAAGAAATGGTTCGATGTCAGTCCGAGTGAAATGAAGAGGAAAAATAAAATTAATTTTTTGACATTAGTCTACATGAAAAAAAATATGTGTATAAAAAAGACTGACGTCGCTAGGTACTTCTAGCCCCCAACATGCACAAGTTAACAGCGACCTAGGGTGACAAGCTAGTACTAGCCTTGCGTGTCGTCGGCGATACATGGCTCATCGTCTCGTTATATAACCCGAGAAGTGGCCGGCGAAACGAGCCGTGTGGGACTAAATAAATAGTACTAGCATGCAGCAACCGAGCTCGTCTTCGGCCCACCCGTGGCAAGTGCCTTCTTCTTCGCGTCTTCGGACCACCAGCTATGCTCTGTAGTATGTATATACTCGTCGAGATCCACACAGCCCCACTGCTACTCACCACCAGCATCGTGGGCTCTCATCTTTCTCAGTTGCCACTCCGTTGGCATCGATGGCATGCAGCAAGGACTACGTGTGTGTCAATATATGCTACTACCAAGTATTTGACTCGCCACGTCACATACGTGCAATTTAATGTAATTCTGACACGTACATAACCAAGTTCGAGTTTCCCCGATATAAAACCAAGCTCAGTTCTGTACCAGAGGTAGCAGGTTCACCAATACATGCTCTCTTCTATCGTATGGAACTTCAAATTTTTCATACAGCAACCAACAACCCACTTCTAGCTAGGTTTTCTCTGCCTCCCCACTGCGACGTCGACCGTCCGCCTAGTTTCCGTTGGCCCTAGGACCATGGGGGCACGGTGGATCTCGGTCCTTGTCGGCGGGAAGGTCCTGTTTTTAGATGTTTGTTTCTGTTCTGTTAGGGTTTCTTCCATGTTCAAGAAGGCGATCTTTAAACTTTAAACTGTAGATAATGCTTTTGAAGAATGTGAACTATTTTTTGAAGTTGTGAACAAATTATGAAATTGTGAAGAAATTTTTAAACCATATAATTGTTTTGAATTTCTGAGCAAATTTCGTAGACAGGAACATTTTTTGCATATGCGAACAAACAAACTGAAACTGTAGAAAATAATTTTGAAGAACCTGAACCATTTTCTGAAGTTCTGAACAAATTATGAAATTTTGAAAAAAAATTAAAATCCCAAACCTTTTGTGAAGTAATTTAGCGGGAAAACTAAAAAATAGGAAGGTAGAGGACGAGAGCGAAGAATCTGGCCACATGGAAGGGAGGCGCAAACTGTGGGGAGCTCGGGGTTCTGCTGCACGGTGCCGGAGGTCGCCGGAAGCGGCGACACGGTCTGTGTCAGCCGGCATGGGCGAGAGGGAGAGGAGGCAAGCCCGTGCTCATGTGGTCCTTTTTTTCCTTTAGAAATCTGCTCAGACAGCGCATTGAATATGCTAGACGACGGGGTGCTTTGTTTAAAAATGAATCATTTTTCACGTATTCACTTAAACAGGGATTGCAAGTTTAATCCTTAAAAACAAAGGGACTCTTTTGAAAGAAATCGGCGATGGTGAACGGGCAAAGCACCATTTGCTTTATAATTCGGTAAAGATTTGTTATTACTTTTGGCTTGCACTATTTTATGTGCGTGGGTAATTGGCTTCGACTGGGTAACACGGTCACCTTCGCGCACCGATATCGTCGTCTTGCCTCTGTCGACTCAATTGTGCCATCACCTTGGTGTGCTGACCTGTGTCAACATCCCTGCGCCATCACTTCATTTAGCCGATGTCCTATACGTCGACTTGCTCTCTCACCTCGGCTGGACCGGGGCCTTCGCCATTTCTTCATCAACCTTCTTCGGGGACTTCGGCGTTACCAGCCGACCAGCTTCGTCATGTTAGACGGACTGGGGCTTCGGCAAAGTCTTTTTCCTAAGTTAACTGGGGCTCTTAAATCTGTATGAGCCATTTTATTATATATGTGTTTCCTTCTTGGTTGTTGCAAAGTCTTTGTCTACGACTCCTTTTTTCAACACGGGTGTATGGTCAATAGTCGGGTAGACTGGTTTCTTTCTAAAGTCGCTCGAGTTTAGTTCGCTAAACAAGTCTCAGAGAAACACTCCGCCTTCGGAATATAGATGTTAAAGCCGAAGGCTGGCCCATTTAAAGTATGGAGATTGGATGTATCATGTTAAAGCACGATCGAAGCACATATTAACTTTAAAACCAATTTTTGGATTGGCACCAAGAAACTTGACTTAGTTTGGATGTGAAGTTTTTGCTACAAAACTTGGTATGGCGGCGCTTATGGCAGTTTTAATGTATTTTTATGTTTTTCTTTTAGGAAACATGACATCCTCTTGTTCGTGGTGTTCTGCATGGTGGATTTTCTTGGAAAATCTTAGTCGACCCACAGCTCGGCATCTTTTTGCCGAGATGCACCTCGGCGTTTAGGGAGCCTCCTCTTGACTGGGTCCCTTACGTAGTCATTCAGCTGGGGAAATATTTGCCGACCCACATTTCCGCATCTTCCCTATCGACCTGCACCATGGCGTCTTGGATATTGCCTTGTATGCATCAGTTTCGAAACATGTCTTTGGTCGAAATTGGGTTGCCCACCTCCCGTACTTGCCCCTTACGTTCCACAATGTTCGGTCAAGGGTGTAAAGCAGAATCAGTGTGATTGTATTTCTAGCTTGACTCGTTAAGTACCCTAGTGGAGCAAGCCGAAGAGTGACTGCCATGCTAGGCGTAAACTAGTCGACCATCCAATGAATGTGTTAAACAAAAGATCGATAGAGATTACCCATGTTAAACGATGCCTTTTCATAAAATTGGCCGAAGTGTTAATGGCTCAACCTCAGCTGACGCCGAACACTAACCGGTGGGCTAGTAAGTGGCCTCCCACCTTCAAGCTCCTATGGCTAAGTGAAAGTTATAAAGCCTGCATATCGGATTGCCTCGTTTCCACTAAACACAACCGCCTCCGAGCATCGAGATGCCAGCTAAGGGTTGTAGTAACTCCTATGGCTAAGTGAAAGTTATAAAGCCTGCATATCTCATTGCCTCGTTTCCACTAAACACAACCGCCTCCGGGCATCGAGATGCCAGCTAAGGGTTGTCTTGTTACTACAGAAACACCCTTCATAGCATCTACCAAAGGGTGGAAGCCGATGATGGGCCACTTTCAAATGATAAACAATCGCAACGGAGTCAGAATAAACATATAGCATAAAGCTGTAAAGAACAGCTTAAAAGCTAACTATCACGACATGTGTCGAGGTCTCCTTGAGGCACCTCGGCATGGTTACATCTGGACTCTTGGAGAGACCAACATATCATCAGTGTTTATATTTGATATACGTGTGTTTCCTTCAGAAATCATCATTCTAAAGCCATAAATATGCATCAATTTCACTTAAGACTTTAGCCAATCTGGATTGCGTCGCTCCTATGCTTATCCCCTACGTTCTCGATTGTTTGGATACGATGTAAAGGAGCATCTGTGTGATTGTTACTACAGGGTTATCCGGGTTAGTACCTCAGACTAGGTGAAGCCGAAAGCTAGCTATCTAAAGAATATAATTGGTCGGTAACGACGCAAGTGAACATTTAGGGTCAACAAGTCCATAGAGTTTGGGAACTTTCCCAAAACTAAATCGTCACTATTTTCCTCTCACATTGATCGGAGGTGAGGTTTCATGCTCATGGTTAACATGAGAGCCTGGGAAAATAAACTTATAATAGAACTATTTTTCTTAGAATATGTTTCTTATGTTTAATAGCAATATAACATATCTTTCCCGTACCTTTGTTTATAAAACCATATGGTCGGATTGTCTTGTTTTTCGTAAACCTTTGTCCTTCTAAAGGCTTTATAAAGTAGGACAAACACTTTCCGGCTACTGGGTGACGAGGTTGAAGCCGATGGTCGGTTGAAACCAAGAGTTAATGATGCAAAGTACTTGAATACATAGAATCAATACACATAAATTGTGACTAAACTCATTTTACTATGGATGCCGATCCTTAAGTCGGCACCCGTGCCCAAATAAAGGACCGGTGGCCGTGACTCCCCATTGATTTGCGTTGGTTTTTCTCCAAGCTTAAAGGATGATGTAGCACAATGACTATAAGTATTTCCCTCACTTATGAAACCAATGTATCAATCGAGTAGGAAGATCCACAATACTATGTAAGCCATACCCGCACACAAATAACAAATCCTCGCAACCCAACGCGTGTAGTGGTTGTCAATCCCTCGTGGGTAAAGTAAAGGATAGATTGATAGATGCAAATAAAGTGATGGCAAACAAAACGCAGCAAGGTTGTTTTAGGTTTTTGGATAATATATATCTGAAAAAAATAGCAAATAAAATGAAAAAACTAATAGCAAAATACAGATTGCAAATAGATGATGTGAAGTAGACCCGGGGGCCGTAGGTTTCACTAGTGGCTTCTCTCGAGAGAAAAGCAAACTATGAATAGACAAATTACTGTTGGGAAATTTATAGAAGAGCAAATAATTATGAACATATCCAAGACAATGATTATGTATATAGGCATCACGTCCAAGACAAGTAGATCGACTTCTGCCTGCATATACTTCTGTTACTCCGCACATCGATCGCTATCCAGCACGCATCTAGTGTATTAAGTTCATGAAGAAACGGGGTAATGTTTTAAGAAAGATGACATGATGTAGAAAAGATCTATTCATATAGGAATAGGCCCCATCATTTTATCCTTAATAGCAATGATGCGTGTATGTCATGTTTCTTTCTTTCATTGAGATTGAGCACCGCAAGATCGAACCCATCAGAAAGCACATCTTCCTTTGCAAGATAAAAGATCAAGTTGGCCAGACAAAAACCAAATATCGGAGAAGAAATACGAGGCTACAATAATCAAGGATGGATATAATTTCATAGATCTGATCATAATCTCATAATTCATCGGGTCCCAACAAACACACCGCAAAAGATAGAGTTACATCAAATGGATCTCCAAGAAACTATTGTATTGAGAAACAAAACAAGAGAGAAAGCCATCTAGATACTTCCTACGGACCCGTAGGTCTAGTATGAAGTACTCACGCATTATCTAAGGAGCACCAATGAGGATGATGAACCTCTCCATGATTGTGTTACTCTCCGAAACGAGCTCTAGATTCGATTTCGTGGCTTCGAGAACTTGCGGTGGCTGAAACGGTTTTTCATCGACTCCCCTAGGGTTTCTGGAGTATTGTGGTATTTATAGAACTCGGAGTTAGTGGAGGAGGTGCCCGAGGCTCCCACTATCAAGCAGGCCGCTCTAGGGGCCCTCGGCGTGCCCTGGTGCCTAGTGGGCTGCCTGGGCCTCCTCTGGTGATCATCCTTGGTCTCCAAGTTTCCTTCTGGTCAAAAAATATATTCAAAAAGTTTCGTGTCATTTGGGCTTCATTTGGTATTGATTTTCTCTAAATAAAAAAAACAACAAAAAATAGCAACCGGCACTGGGCACTATGTCAATTGGTTAGTCCCAAAAAATGATTTAAAGTTTCTATAAAATGATCATAAAACATCATAGAATGATAACATAACAACATGTAACAATCAAAAATTATGAATACGTTGGAGACGTATCAGGCCTCTGGGCTTTGCGCTTCTGATTGAAAGCCACTAAAGGGGTATATCGATCCCCTCATATGGTATTGCTACCTGACGAGTGGCTCGAGGGATACTGCACTGCCTAATAAATGTAGAAAATTCAAAGTGCAAAAACGGTTTCCGAAGAGATTACAATCCTTAGGTTTGTCGGCCTCACCCAACCAGAGTCACAAGGACTACCGCGTTTTTCTCCTAAAAACATGTTGCCGAGCAAGGAATTGATCCTCACGCCGATGTCCTAAATTGACGTGAGTCAGTGGGGCTACTAGGATAAGTGGTTTAATTTTTTTCCTTCAGGTGCACCTCGGTTTTAGACTGACACACACCTTGAGGGCTATTGGCTATACATCTTGGAAGTAAACAAATTGCAGCGATCAGAAATAAATTCCGTGAAAGACAGCCCGAGACCGAGGTGGTGCACCACCTCGGAAGCAGTCCGGCACAGAGCTCAGATGCGAATGGCTGGTTCCATAAAAGACTATTTCGGCATTTAATATTGGATGAGCTCCTTCAAATTTTTCAAAGACCGAGGTAATCTATGACACCTCAGATACCGACCATTGTTGGAGCTGGGCTGCAAAAGGACACCTCAGATGCAGTTCGGCATTGATGCTCGGACGCAAGAGGACACCGCCGCACGGGAAATACTTCAAACCCGAGGTGCGGGGTAAAAAATAACAATACATTGATATAGGCCAAAAACATAAAGGACTAGTCGGATGCCCGACGTGTGAACTCTTCGGCTTCAGCTTGGCGATCCTCAAGATCAAAGATGGGAAGATTTCTTAAACCAGCTTTCCAGACCGACGGCTGAAGATGAAGAACAATTCAGCAGAACCGAGGAGCGTCCCCAACTTGAAGACCGGTTCAGGGGGCTACTGATGGTGTCCTCGACTAGGGGGTACTCAACACGTCATCTCTCGACCAGTTAGTCGGGCCGAGGACCCCCATAATGGTTCCCTAATGGGCCACTTCGGACAGCCCCTGATGCATACAAGAGAGATTCCACAAGACTTGGCACAGAAGACAAGGACTCATCTAAGCCCTAGGCCTCTAGTATTATATAAACAGAGGACAGGCTAGTCAATAGATAATCTCATATTCATTACAACAATCTCATGGTAGATACATGTACTCTATACTATCCCCATATCAATACAATTAAAAGCTGGACGTAGGGTATTATTCTTCACTAGTGGATAAACGGCTACCCTCAACTTACGTTGGTGGCGCCCGAATTTGACGCGACACCGGAACTAATTTTTTCAAATAGAGATGACATAGGACAAATTGGTTCGTGAGCTTTGTGTAGTTAGTGTCGGCGTCGACTCACAGCGGAACACCATCGGAACATGGGCCCTGCTTAGCTGACCAGCCTGAATATATTGTTGATGTTGGATGTGCGCCTACGACACAGATATATTATATAGTGTTGTTGTTTCCTAGTCATGAATGCCAACACTAAGTTTGGCCTATATAAACTAGTGACCATGGTTTCTCAAAATACGTTTTACTTCCAATTCTTCTTCCTAACTAGTTATAGGCCCTCTTAGTTATGGACCCACGTTGACGAAGCGTTTTGAAATTTTGGGACTCTACCGCCCTCGGCGAGCTCTCGTCTGGCCTTGTTGGCTACACCATGAGGTCCCCACGGCCAATGCAGCCGGCCCTGTTAGGCCAATCATCCTACCGCAGCAGCGCAACTTCCGTTTATTCCGGCAGCTACGCCACCAACGTCGACGATACCGGCCATGTGCTGCCTTGCGGCTGTCGACGCCCTGTTGATAAGAGTATGTCGCACATAGAATGGAATCCACAGCGAGAGTTCTACGTATGTGCCAACCGTGAAAATGTCCATATACTTTTAGCACCCAACAAACATGAGCGTATGAGCAACAACAAAAAGAGATTCGGAATTAGTCCGAATCAAAGGAAATAAATAAAACAGAAAGAAATTCAGAGTTAGCCCGAGTCAAAGGAAAGAAATGGTTTGATGTCGGTCCGAGTGAAATGAAGAGGAAAAATAAAATTGATTTTTCGACATTAGTCTATATGAAAAAGAAATGTGTTTAAAAAAGAAATGTGAGAGGTAGCGGTCAGCCCGATCGTTTGAGGCCTCTGTTTGAATCGTATGTTTTTTTACCGATCACCGATCAGACCGTCCGTCCAGGTGTTTGACACGCGTTCGGGATGCACGACTGTAGATGCGCCCACACCATACTTTTGACTCCCAACAAACATGAGCCTGTGAGCAACAACAAAAGAAGATTCGGAATTAGTCTGAATTTCTTTTTAGTCAGTCCAGGGGCTAGATATGTCGTCGGTGATAAGTGGATAGCCACCAGAGCCTTCGTCGGTGATAAGTGGCTCATCGTCTTGTTATTTAAGTCGCCAAATTTGGATAATATGTTTTTTACCAGTCACTGATCACATCGTTCATGCGGGTGTTTGACACGTGTTCGGGATACACGGCTATAGATGCTTTCACACCATACTTTTAGCGCCCAACAAACATGAGCCTATCTGCCTATGAGCAACAACAAAAAGAGATTCCGAATTAGTCTGAATCAAAGGAAATAAATAAAACAGAAAGAAATTCAGAGTTAGTCCGAGTCAAAGGAAAGAAATGGTTCGATGTCGGTCCGAGTGAAATGAAGAGGAAAAATAAAATAGATTTTTTGACATTAGTATATATGAAAAAGAAATGTGTTTAAAAAAAGAATATGAGAGGTAGCGGTCAGCCAGATCGTTTGAGACCTCTGTTTGGATAGTATGTTTTTTACCGATGACCGATCAGACCGTCGGTGCAGGTGTTTGACACGCGTTCGGGATGCACGGCTGTAGATGCGCTCACAAAAAGAAATTCAGAGTTAGCCGAGTGAAATGAAGACGAAAAATAAAATTGATTTTTTGACATTAGAAAGAAATTCAGAGTTAGTCCGAGTGAAATGAAGACGAAAAATAAAATTGATTTTTTGACATTAGTCTATATGAAAACGAAAAATAAAATTGATTTTTTGACATTAGAAAGAAATTCGGAGCTAGTCCGAGTGAAATGAAGACGAAAACTAAAATTGATTTTTTGACATTAGTCTATATGAAAACGAAATATGTGTATAAAAAAGACTGACGTCGCTCCGTATTTCTAGCCCCCAACATGCACGAGTTAACAGCGACCTAGGATGACAGGCTGCTGGGCCAAACTCAGCCAGAAGTACGTCACGACCGCTTTTTACCTCGGCAGACCAAGCATAGCTAGTGCTAGCCTTGCGTCGTCGGCGATACATGGCTCATCGTCTTGCTATATAACCCGAGAAGTGGCCAGCTAAACGAGCCGTGTGGGACTAAATAAATACCGGGTCGGGGCGCGGCGCGGCGCATGTGAGCTGAGCTGAGCTGATTGGGCGGGCGGGCGGGGATGGGGATGGGGGTGGGAGGAGGGGAGGCGGCGGCGGCGGTGGCGGTGGGGGAGGAAGGGAAGGAGGAGGGCAAGGGGTGGCGCGCCAAGTCGAAGCTGAGCGCGGCGGTAGGGGTGGCGCTGGCGTTGAGCGGGGTGCTGGTGCTGCACCGCAGCCTCCGCCACAACGCGCTGGTCAAGGCCGAGGAGGGCATCGTGTGCATGTGCGAGGAGCGCGCCCGCATGCTGCAGGACCAGTTCGCCGTCTCCGTCAACCACGTCCACGCCCTCGCCATCCTCGTCGCCACCTTCCACTACGAGAAGCAGCCGCCCGCGCTCGACCAGGTCCGTCCGTCCGTCCGTCCGTCCCTCCCTCCCCTACCTCCCACCACTGCCTTCCATCCATGCGTGCCTGCCGTCACCACGACGGACAGCTTCAGCAGTCGCCACTGCTTCCTCGGCTCCACCGCAGCGAGTTCGTGGGCGCCATGCTCTGGCTCAGATGCTCGCTCGCTTGCTCGCTCTGCGCCCGGAGTTACTCGCCTGTCTGGCTTCTGAGCCGGCCCTGGCTGGCTCCTGCCTGCTGCCTCTCCCAGTCCCATCCATTACGATGATACCTTGACCACGCAGCAGAAGTACATGCTCTGCCTTTGTACGGCTGCCCCCTCTTCATTGAATTCATGAGAGAGCTCTCCGGGGTCCGGGCCTGTGTCTGCCATGGAAGGACATGCCATCCAGTACCACTGTTTTACAAAAGCAGCTCCTGTTCCGGGGGTTTGAAACTTTGAATTGACTGACCGCCGCCCCGACTTGCTCTGGGCCTCTGGCTTTAACGCGTGCGCTTCTCACCGGCCAGCAGTGACGTGCGCGCTACCTCTCCGTTGGCATCTACGGCATGCAGCGAGTACTATCTGTGTGTCAACATATGCTACTGCCAAGTATTTGGCTCGCCATGTTACATGTGTGCAATGTAATTCTCACACGTACATTACCAAGTTGAGGTCCCCAAAAAATAAAACAAAGCTCAGTTCTGTACTAGTGGTAGCAGGTTCACCAATAGATGCTCTCATCTTATGGAACTTTAAATTTTTCAACCACCAACCATCGACCCACTTGTAGCTATGGTTCCTCTGTCTCCCGACTGCACCGATCGCCCGTCCGCCTAGTCTCCGTTGGTGCGTCTAGCATCGTGTGAAAGCATGTGGAGGTGTGTATCCGACACTTTTCATGGGATTCCATCCGTTATTTTCTTTGGTGAACCTTTTTGCATCCGGTCTTCGTTCGTTTTGTTACTACCAAATAGGAGTATTTGACTCCCCCATGTAACCTGCGTGCAATGTCATTCTCACACGTACATCATCAAGTTGAGTTCCTCAGAAATAAAACCAAGCTAGTTCTGTACTATTGGTAGCAGGTTCACTTCAAAATTTACAACCAGCAACCAACAACCCACTTGTAGCTAGGGTTCCTTTGCCTCCCGACTACGCCGATCGCCCGTCCGCCTAGTCTTTGTTGGTCCTAGGACCATGCAGGCATGATGGATCTCAGTCCTTGTCAGCCGGACAGTTATGTTTTACATATACATGGGATTGATAATGATGCATCCGAAAATGTTATATGAAATTTCTATATACATATGTAATTTGAGATGAGTATTGCTTTTGAGTGCACATGAAATGATATTTGATACATCTCATATAAACATATATTGATTACTATATATATTGTTGTTTGTACTAAAGGGCCCCGAGTTATAGTGTTCGCCCCGGGCCAGCAAAAACTTAGGACCGTCCCTGATCTCCGAATAGAACGTGGTATTAAAGATCAAAGAGAAAGAAGAAGTCATCTAGCTAATCACTATCGACCCATAGGTGTGTGATAGACTACTCTCACATATCATCGGAGAGGGAGAGGCAGCAAGGTTGATGTACAAGCCCTACGCGATCGATTCCTTCTTAGGCAAGACGCCAGAAAAGTCTCGAGATGGGATCGCGAAAGAACAGAGACTTGCGGCGGCGAAAAAATTATTTTGGATCGCCCTCTAGGGTTTTGGAATATTAGGGAATTTATATTAATGGAATTATGTTAGACAGAGCCACGAGGGGCCGACAAGTCATCATGGCGTGCCCTAGCCCCTGGACGCGCGCCCTGTTGCCTTATTATCTCCTCATTTGTCGTCTATTCTCCCCCAAAGCTTACACGCTCTTTTCTAGCCTAGAAAAATTATGAAAATCTTTCGTAGTGCTTGGACTCCAGTAGGTATTCTTTTTCCGTCAAAAAGAAAGCTGACAAAAAACAACATCTGCCACTAGGTACTGGGTTAATAGATTAGGTACCAAAAACAATATAAAATTAAGAAAAAAGTATCTAAGATTGATAATACAATTGCATAAAACTATCAAAAATTATAGTTAAGTTGAAGATGTATCATGATGTCAGCCTCCTTTTTCCCTCTTGTGTCTTTTTTCCTAACCTAAAAGAAAAGAATCCGCGAGAAGTAGTTCTCTCCGCCCCTTCGCTCCCACTAGAGAGCCGAGCTTTTATGATATAGAAAAGCTGTAATAGGTCGTTCTCTCTCGCACCCAATTCGACAAGACATCTATGTTGGAGCAATGTTGCCAATATGAATGGAAAATTTTACTTGTGGTTGCTTCATCATCCCATTTTTATTCATTCCAATTGGGTCAACGAAAATCTTTTCTCCCCTTTCTTTAAAGTCGTGTGAGTTAGGGTCGACTCGGAGGTAGTCAGTATTTTCCCTTTCACACAGACTAACATCATCTTTATTTTATTGCAATCCAACTAACTCTGAATCATTTTTTTTCTTCCTCACATGCTCGTGTTTTTCTGCGATACACATGCTCGTGTGTGTTAGGCATCAAAAGTATGGAGTAACATCATCCTCTTATTGCCCACTCGCATCTTCTTTTCTCGCATGTGGACATGAAATAAATGAATCCGCTCAGTATAATGCTCCGGTACGACGTGGCAGATGCGCCCGGGCATCCCTTATTTGATCTAGATATGATATGAGAGGTGTCCATTAGCCCGAGCGTTTGAGGCATCCATCTGGATTGGTTTTATTTTAACCGGTCACTGATCGGGCCATCCGTCCGGATGTTTTGAGACGCGTTTGGGACACCCGGCTGTAGATGCTGTCAAGCCATACTTTTCACACCCAACACACATGAGCATGTGAGTAACAACAAAGAGAGATTCGGAGTTAGTCCGAGTTAAAAAAATATATAAATACAACAGAAAGAGATTCGGATTCAGTCCGAAACGAAGGAAAGAAATAGAACAAAATGAGATTCGGAGTTAGTCCGAGTCAAAGGAAAAAATACAAAAAAAAAGAGAAGGTCCAAGTGAAACGAAAAGGAAAAATAGAATTGACTTTTAGATATTTTAGTCTATATGAAAAAGGAATGCCGGTCCTAATGAAACAAAAAGAAAAAATGAAATTCACTTTTAGACTTTTTAGTCTAAGTGAAACGCAAAGGAAAAATAGAATTGATGTTTAGATATTTTAGTCTATGTAAAAAAGGAATGCCGGTCCGAATGAAACAAAAAGAGAACATGAAATTGACTTTTAGATATTTGAGTCTATATGAAAAAGGAAAACAATGCTAAAAAAAGACTGACATTGCTCCGTACATCTAATCCCCAACGTGCACGAGTTAACAACGACCTAGGGTAACAGGTTGCTGGGCCAAACCCAGCCAGAAGTATGTCATGACCGCTTTTTACTTCGGCAGGCCAAGCGTAGCAAGTGCTAGCCTTGCGTCGTAGCCAGGAGAAACAAGAGAGAAGAGAGCAAATGGATCCGGTAGACCGATGAGGTGGATTTGGTGCAATTTAATTTGTGGTGTTGTAGGCATGTCATGTACGACGTGGCGGATGCGCCTGGGCATCCACTTATTTGATCTGGATATGAGAGGTGCCCATTAGCCCGAGCGTTTCAGGCCTCCAAGTGGATCGGTTGTATTTTGGTCGGTCACTGACCGGGCCATCTGTTCGGATGTTTTGAGACGTTTTTGGGACACCCGGCTGTAGATGCTGTCAAGCCATACTTTTCACGCCCAACACACATGAGCATGTGAGTAATAACAAAGAGAGATTCGAAGCTAGTCCGAGTTAAAAAGATAGAAATACAATAAAAAGAGATTGGTATTTAGTCCGAATCGAAGGAGATAAATACAAAAAAAGGAGAATCGGAGTTCTTCCGAGTCAAAGGTTCGGTGCAGGTCGAGTGAAACGAAAAGGAAAAATAGAATTGATTTGTAGATATATTAGTCTATATGAAAAAGGAATGCATGTGCTAATGAAATAGAAAGAAAAAATGAAATTGACTTTTAGACATTTTAGTCTATATGAAAAAGGAAAACAATGCTAAAAAAAGACTGACATTGCTCCGTGCTTTTAACCCCCAACATGCACGAGTTAACAGCGACCTAGGGTAACAGGCTGATGGGCCAAAACCCGCCAGAAGTACGTCACAACCGCTTTTTACCTCGGCAGGCCAAGCATAGCTAGTGCTAGCCTTGCGTCGTCGGCGATACATGGCTCATCGGTGTGCTACCCCCGAGCGTCGTGTGTGGATGTTGCAAACATCTAACATACTCGTTTTTATGACTACATGATAGTTCAGTGTGCCATGCTTTATGGCATAAAATTGAGGCACTCAAGACGTTTTAAACGTCTCGGAACATATGATATGTTCTAAGAGCTGAAATTATGATTTCAGACTCGTTCCATGTATGAAACCGATCTGACAAGATTCTTTGCCTGCAAAGTAAGGGAGAAAAGCTCAATCATTGAGCATGTGCTCACATTATCTGGGTGCTACAATCGGTTTAATCGAGTGCGAGTTGATCTTTCAGATAAGATAGTGATTGACATAGTTCTTTATTTTATTGCAACCGACTCGGAGGTACTCAGTATTTCCCCTTTCACACAGACCTACGGGCAGATCTTTCATTGCCAATGCATACAATCAATTAATCCAAGCAATCCTGGAAAACCTCTGGCCTCTTCAATAGCCAATAACTTTTATGTATGCTGCACATTTGGTTTTCTCATATACTTTCTTCCGAACACCTGCACCACATCGCATGCAAATTTGATATTAGTCTTCATACATGTGCTCTCCCCTAGCCGGACCATTTCACCAATACCATCTTTAGCACTACCAAGTGCAAGCATCCTCAGAGTAGTAGTCGTGCATTTTTGGTTAGTAGAGAAAGAAAATTGTTTGTAACAATCCATTGTGAGATTGAAGTAGTAATTGTGTGTCTCCACGTCCTCACACAATGCGCAAAAACAATGGTTTTCCCATGAGAACACGGTGGTACTAAACCATGGATCATCCGAAAATGTTGGGTCCGAAGCAAAGTGGTCCTTTTACAGTAGCCGTGCTCTGGAGACCCTATCCCGATTAATCACTTTTCTCCATTTGATTGAGCTCTTGAAGTTCAGAATATGCTCCATTACCTCTTGCATGCTCATGAGCATGATCATGTCCACTTTTTCGTCCGAATCCGACGAATCAAAAAAATAAGCTTCAATCATAACATCAAGCTCCATCCATCCATACTCCCCGTCAGACAAAGCATCAAAATTCATGGTTTTCCCTACAAATAAATCACAAAAAACCAGCTCAGACATTCTGTCGAACACAGAACGGGCAAGGCGAAGACCGAGAGTTGCTGGACGTACCGCGGTGGCATCCGGAGCACGGCGATGTCCGTGGCAACGGGCACGAGAGAGAGAGGACTATTGTGTCGATCTTTTCGGTACTGAGGCTCGGAACGGTTGTGGAGCAAGGATGCCGACGGATTGTGAGACATACGACGCGAAGGAGAAATAAGAGAGAAGAGAGCAAATGGATCCGGTAGATTGATGGGGTGGCTTTGGTGCAATTTTTTTGTGTTGTAGGCATGTCAGGTACGATGTGGCAGATGCGTCCGGACATCCCCTTATTTTATATGGATATGAGAGGTGCTCATTAGTTCGAGCGTTTGAGGCGTCCATCTGGATCAATTTTATTTTGATCGGTCATTGACCAGGCCATCCGTCCGGATGTTTTGAAGCGTGTTTGGGACACCCAGCTGTAGATGCTCTCAAGCCATACTTTTCACGCCTAACAGACATGAGCATGTGAGTAACAACAAAAAGAGATACGGAGTTAGTTCGAGTTAAAAAATATAAATACAACAAAAAGAGATTCGGATTTAGTATGAATCGAAGGAAATAAATACAAAAAAGAGAATCGGAGTTATTCCGAGTCAAAGGTCCGAGTGAAATGAAAAGGAAAAATAGAATTGATTTTTACATATTTTAGTCTATATGAAAAAGGAATGCCGGTTCGAATGAAACGAAAAGAAAAAATGAAATTGCCTTTTAGAAATTTTAGTCTATATGAAAAAGGAAAACAATTAACTGGTAGCTGCTCGGTTTGTCTACGAGTAGAGGATTAATAGGCTAATCGGCCAATTAATTAATTAATCAAACGATTTTTGAGTTAATCGACTACTCGATGACCCAATGAGTAAGGATTAATCGGCAAGTTAACCGGATAATCGGATGAATTCTTCAAAAGAGCCAAAAAGAGATTCAAAGTTATTCCGAGTCAAAGGAAATAAATACAACAAAAAGAGATTCGGTGTTAGTCTGAGTCAACGAAAATAAATGGTTCGGTGTTTCGGTGCTGGTCTCCGTACTTGATCTAGATATGAGAGATGGCGGTCAGTCCGTACGTTTGAGACCTTTGTTTGGATCATATGTTTTTTTACGATCATTGATCACATCGTTCGTGCGGGTGTTTGGATCGTATGTTATTTTACTGCTCACTGATCACACCGTTCATGTGGGTGTTTGACACATGTTCGGGATGCACGGATGTAGATGCTCTCACACCATACTTTCGACACCCAACAAACATGGGCCTGTTAGCAACAACAAAAGGAGATCCGGAACTAGTCCGAATCAAAGGAAATAAATACAACAAAAGGAGATCCGGAACTAGTCCGATCACTGATCAGACCGTTCATGCGTGTGTTTGACACGCATTCGGGATGCACGGTTGTAGATGCTTTCACACCCTAATTCTGGCGCCCAACAAACATGAGCCTCTGAGCAAGAACAAAAGGAGATCCGGAACTAGTCCGAATTAAAGGAAATAAATACAACAAAAAGAAATCCAGAGTTAGTCCGAGTCAAAGGAAAGAAATGGTTCGATGTCGGTCCGAGTGAAATGAAGAGGAAAAAGAAAATTGATTTTTTGACATTAGTCTATATGAAAAAGAAATATGTGTATACAATAAAAGGAGATCCGGAACTAGTCCGATCACTGATCAAACCGTCCGTACGGATGTTTGACACACGTTCGGGATGCACGACTGTAGATGCTTTCACACCATACTTCTGGCGCCCAACAAACATGAGCGTGTGAGCAACAACAAAAGGAGAATCGGAATTAGTCTGAATCAAAGGAAATAAATACAACAAAAAGAAATTCAAAGTTAGTCCCAGTCAAAGGAAAGAAATGGTTCGATGTTGGTCCGAGTGAAATGAAGAGGAAAAAAAATTGACATTAGTCTATATGAAAAAGAAATATCAAAATTAGTCTGAATCAAAGGAAATAAATACAACAAAAGGACATCCGGAAGTCGTCTGATCACTGATCAGACCGTCCGTGCGGGTATTTGACACATGTTCGGGATGCATGGCTGTAGATGCTTTCACGCCATACTTCTGGCGCCCAACAAACATGAGCGTGTGAGCAACAACAAAAGGAGATCCGAAACTAGTCCGAATGAAAAGAAATAAATACAACAAAAAGAAATTAAGAGTTAGTCCGAGTCAAAGGAAAGAAATGGTTCGATGTTGGTCCGAGTGAAATGAAGAGGAAAAATAAAATTGTTTTTTAACATTAGTGTATATGAAAAAGAAATATCGGAATTAGTCTGAATCAAAGGAAATAAATACAACAAAAAGAAATTCAAAGTTAGTCCGAGTCAAAGGAAAGAAATGGTTCGATGTCGGTCCGAGTGAAATGAAGAGGAAAAATAAAATTAATTTTTTGACATTAGTCTATATGAAAAAGAAATATGTGTATACAATAAAAGGAGATCCAGAACTAGTCCGATCACTGATCAAACCGTCCGTACGGATGTTTGACACACGTTCGGGATGCACGACTGTAGATGCTTTCACACCATACTTCTGGCGTCCAACAAACATGAGCGTGTGAGCAACAACAAAAGGAGAATCGGAATTAGTCTGAATCAAAGGAAATAAATACAACAAAAAGAAATTCAAAGTTAGTCCGAGTCAAAGGAAAGAAATGGTTCGATGTCGGTCCGAGTGAAATGAAGAGGAAAAAAAATTGACATTAGTCTATATGAAAAAGAAATATCAGAATTAGTCTGAATCAAAGGAAATAAATACAACAAAAGGAGATCCGGAAGTCGTCTGATCACTGATCAGACCGTCCGTGCGGGTATTTGACACATGTTCGGGATGCATGGCTGTAGATGCTTTCACACCATACTTCTGGCGCCCAACAAACATGAGCGTGTGAGCAACAACAAAAGGAGATCCGAAACTAGTCCGAATGAAAAGAAATAAATACAACAAAAAGAAATTAAGAGTTAGTCCGAGTCAAAGGAAAGAAATAGTTCGATGTCAGTCCGAGTGAAATGAAGAGGAAAAATAAAATTGTTTTTTGACATTAGTGTATATGAAAAAGAAATATCGGAATTAGTCTGAATGACGTCGCTACGTACTTCTAGCCCCCAACATGCACAAGCTAACAGCGACCTAGGGTGACAAGCTGTTGGGCCAAACCCAGCCAGAAGTACGTCACGACTGTTTTTTACCTCGGCAGACCAAGCATAGCTAGTACTAGCCTTGCGTCGTCGGCGATACATGGCTCATCGTCTCGTTATATAACCCGAGAAGTGGCCAGCGAAACGAGCCGTGTGGGACTAAATAAATAGTACTAGCATGCAGCAGCCGAGCTCGTCTTCGGCCCACCCGTGGCAAGTGCCCTCTTCTTCGCGTCTTCGGACCACCAACTATGCTCTATAGTCTGTATATACTCGTCGAGATCCACACAGCCCCACTGCTACTCACCACCAGCATCGTGGGCTCTCATCTTTCTCAGTTGCCACTCCGTTGGCATCGACGGCATGCAGCAAGGACTACGTGTGTGTCACTATATGCTACTACCAAGTATTTGACTCGCCATGTCACATACGTGCAATTTAATGTAATTCTGACACGTACATAACCAAGTTCGAGTTCCCCCAATATAAAACCAAGCTCAGTTCTGTACCAGAGGTAGCAGGTTCACCAATACATGCTCTCTTCTCATCATATGGAACTTCAAATTTTTCATACAGCAACCAACAACCCACTTCTAGCTAGGTTTTCTCTGCCTCCCCACTGCAACGTCGACCGTCCGCCTAGTTTCCGTTGGCCCTAGGACCATGGGGGCACGGTGGATCTCGGTCCTTGTCGGCGGGAAGGTCCTGTTTTTAGATGTTTGTTTCTGTTCTGTTAGGGTTTCTTCCATGCTCAAGAAGGCGATCTTTAAACTGTAGATAATGCTTTTGAAGAATGTGAACTATTTTTTGAAGTTGTGAACAAATTATGAAATTGTGAAGAAATTTTTAAACCATATAATTGTTTTGAATTTCTGAGCAAATTTCGTAGACAGGAACATTTTTTGCATATGCGAACAAACAAACTGAAACTGTAGAAAATAATTTTGAAGAACCTGAACCATTTTCTGAAGTTCTGAACAAATTATGAAATTTTGAAAAAAAATTAAAATCCCAAACCTTTTGTGAAGTAATTTAGCGGGAAAACTAAAAAATAGGAAGGTAGAGGACGAGAGCGAAGAATCTGGCCACATGGAAGGGAGGCGCAAACTGTGGGGAGCTCGGGGGTCTGCTGCACGGTGCCGGAGGTCGCCGGAAGCGGCGGCACGGTCTGTGTCAGCCGGCATGGGCGAGAGGGAGAGGAGGCAAGCCCGTGCTCATGTGGTCCTTTTTTTCCTTTAGAAATCTGCTCGGACAGCGCATTGAATATGCTAGGCGACGGGGTGCTTTGTTTAAAAATGAATCATTTTTCACGTATTCACTTAAACAGGGATTGCAAGTTTAATCCTTAAAAACAAAGGGACTCTTTTGAAAGAAATCCGCGATGGTGAACGGGCAAAGCACCATTTGCTTTATTATTCGGTAAAGCTTTGTTATTACTTTTGGCTTGCACTATTTTATGTGCGTGGGTAATTGGCTTCGACTGGGTAACACGGTCACCTTCACGCACCGATATCGTCGTCTTGCCTCTGTCGACTCAATTGTGCCATCACCTTGGTGTGCTGACCTGTGTCAACATCCCTGCGCCATCACTTCATTTAGCCGATGTCCTATACGTCGACTTGCTCTCTCACCTCGGCTGGACCGGGGGCTTCGCCATTTCTTCATCAACCTTCTTCGGGGACTTCGGCGTTACCAGCCGACCAGCTTCGTCATGTTAGACGGACTGGGGCTTCGGCAAAGTCTTTTTCCTAAGTTAACTGGGGCTCTTAAATCTGTATGAGCCATTTTATTATATATGTGTTTCCTTCTTGGTTGTTGCAAAGTCTTTGTCTACGACTCCTTTTTTCAACACGAGTGTGTGGTCAATAGTCGGGTAGACTGGTTTCTTTCTAAAGTCGCTCGAGTTTAGTTCGCTAAACAAGTCTCAGAGAAACACTCCGCCTTCGGAATATAGATGTTAAAGCCGAAGGCTGGCCCATTTAAAGTATGGAGATTGGATGTATCATGTTAAAGCACGATCGAAGCACATATTAACTTTAAAACCAATTTTTGGATTGGCACCAAGAAACTTGACTTAGTTTGGATGTGAAGTTTTTGCTACAAAACTTGGTATGGCGGCGCTTATGGCAGTTTTAATGTATTTTTATGTTTTTCTTTTAGGAAACATGACATCCTCTTGTTCGTGGTGTTCTGCATGGTGGATTTTCTTGGAAAATCTTAGTCGACCCACAGCTCGGCATCTTTTTGCCGAGATGCACCTCGGCGTTTAGGGAGCCTCCTCTTGACTGGGTCCCTTACGTAGTCATTCAGCTGGGGAAATATTTGCCGACCCACATTTCCGCATCTTCCCTATCGACCTGCACCATGGCGTCTTGGATATTGCCTTGTATGCATCAGTTTCGAAACATGTCTTTGGTCGAAATTGGGTTGCCCACCTCCCGTACTTGCCCCTTACGTTCCACAATGTTCGGTCAAGGGTGTAAAGCAGAATCAGTGTGATTGTATTTCTAGCTTGACTCGTTAAGTACCCTAGTGGAGCAAGCCGAAGAGTGACTGCCATGCTAGGCGTAAACTAGTCGACCATCCAATGAATGTGTTAAACAAAAGATCGATAGAGATTACCCATGTTAAACGATGCCTTTTCATAAAATTGGCCGAAGTGTTAATGGCTCAACCTCGGCTGACGCCGAACACTAACCGGTGGGCTAGTAAGTGGCCTCCCACCTTCAAGCTCCTATGGCTAAGTGAAAGTTATAAAGCCTGCATATCGGATTGCCTCGTTTCCACTAAACACAACCGCCTCCGGGCATCGAGATGCCAGCTAAGGGTTGTAGTAACTCCTATGGCTAAGTGAAAGTTATAAAGCCTGCATATCTCATTGCCTCGTTTCCACTAAACACAACCGCCTCCGGGCATCGAGATGCCAGCTAAGGGTTGTCTTGTTACTACAGAAACACCCTTCATAGCATCTACCAAAGGGTGGAAGCCGATGATGGGCCACTTTCAAATGATAAACAATCGCAACGGAGTCAGAATAAACATATAGCATAAAGCTGTAAAGAACAGCTTAAAAGCTAACTATCACGACATGTGTCGAGGTCTCCTTGAGGCACCTCGGCATGGTTACATCTGGACTCTTGGAGAGACCAACATATCATCAGTGTTTATATTTGATATACGTGTGTTTCCTTCCGAAATCATCATTCTAAAGCCATAAATATGCATCAATTTCACTTAAGACTTTAGCCAATCTGGATTGCGTCGCTCCTATGCTTATCCCCTACGTTCTCGATTGTTTGGATACGATGTAAAGGAGCATCTGTGTGATTGTTACTACAGGGTTATCCGGGTTAGTACCTCAGACTAGGTGAAGCCGAAAGCTAGTTATCTAAAGAATATAATTGGTCGGTAATGACGCAAGTGAACATTTAGGGTCAACAAGTCCATAGAGTTTGGGAACTTTCCCAAAACTAAATCGTCACTATTTTCCTCTCACGTTGATCGGAGGTGAGGTTTCATGCTCATGGTTAACATGAGAGCCTGGGAAAATAAACTTATAATAGAACTATTTTTCTTAGAATATGTTTCTTATGTTTAATAGCAATATAACATATCTTTCCCGTACCTTTGTTTATAAAACCATATGGTCGGATTGTCTTGTTTTTCGTAAACCTTTGTCCTTCTAAAGGCTTTATAAAGTAGGACAAACACTTTCCGGCTACTGGGTGACGAGGTTGAAGCCGATGGTCGGTTGAAACCAAGAGTTAATGATGCAAAGTACTTGAATACATAGAATCAATACACATAAATTGTGACTAAACTCATTTTACTATGGATGCCGATCCTTAAGTCGGCACCCGTGCCCAAATAAAGGACCGGTGGCCGTGACTCCCCATTGATTTGCGTTGGTTTTTCTCCAAGCTTAAAGGATGATGTAGCACAATGACTATAAGTATTTCCCTCACTTATGAAACCAATGTATCAATCGAGTAGGAAGATCCACAATACTATGTAAGCCATACCCGCACACAAATAACAAATCCTCGCAACCCAACGCGTGTAGTGGTTGTCAATCCCTCGTGGGTAAAGTAAAGGATAGATTGATAGATGCAAATAAAGTGATGGCAAACAAAACGCAGCAAGGTTGTTTTAGGTTTTTGGATAATATATATCTGAAAAAAATAGCAAATAAAATGAAAAAACTAATAGCAAAATACAGATTGCAAATAGATGATGTGAAGTAGACCCGGGGGCCGTAGGTTTCACTAGTGGCTTCTCTCGAGAGAAAAGCAAACTATGAATAGACAAATTACTGTTGGGAAATTTATAGAAGAGCAAATAATTATGAACATATCCAAGACAATGATTATGTATATAGGCATCACGTCCAAGACAAGTAGATCGACTTCTGCCTGCATATACTTCTGTTACTCCGCACATCGATCGCTATCCAGCACGCATCTAGTGTATTAAGTTCATGAAGAAACGGGGTAATGTTTTAAGAAAGATGACATGATGTAGAAAAGATCTATTCATATAGGAATAGGCCCCATCATTTTATCCTTAATAGCAATGATGCGTGTATGTCATGTTTCTTTCTTTCATTGAGATTGAGCACCGCAAGATCGAACCCATCAGAAAGCACATCTTCCTTTGCAAGATAAAAGATCAAGTTGGCCAGACAAAAACCAAATATCGGAGAAGAAATACGAGGCTACAATAATCAAGGATGGATATAATTTCATAGATCTGATCATAATCTCATAATTCATCGGGTCCCAACAAACACACCGCAAAAGATAGAGTTACATCAAATGGATCTCCAAGAAACTATTGTATTGAGAAACAAAACAAGAGAGAAAGCCATCTAGATACTTCCTACGGACCCGTAGGTCTAGTATGAAGTACTCACGCATTATCTAAGGAGCACCAATGAGGATGATGAACCTCTCCATGATTGTGTTACTCTCCGAAACGAGCTCTAGATTCGATTTCGTGGCTTCGAGAACTTGCGGTGGCTGAAACGGTTTTTCATCGACTCCCCTAGGGTTTCTGGAGTATTGTGGTATTTATAGAACTCGGAGTTAGTGGAGGAGGTGCCCGAGGCTCCCACTATCAAGCAGGCCGCTCTAGGGGCCCTCGGCGTGCCCTGGTGCCTAGTGGGCTGCCTGGGCCTCCTCTGGTGATCATCCTTGGTCTCCAAGTTTCCTTCTGGTCAAAAAATATATTCAAAAAGTTTCGTGTCATTTGGGCTTCATTTGGTATTGATTTTCTCTAAATAAAAAAAACAACAAAAAATAGCAACCGGCACTGGGCACTATGTCAATTGGTTAGTCCCAAAAAATGATTTAAAGTTTCTATAAAATGATCATAAAACATCATAGAATGATAACATAACAACATGTAACAATCAAAAATTATGAATACGTTGGAGACGTATCAGGCCTCTGGGCTTTGCGCTTCTGATTGAAAGCCACTAAAGGGGTATATCGATCCCCTCATATGGTATTGCTACCTGACGAGTGGCTCGAGGGATACTGCACTGCCTAATAAATGTAGAAAATTCAAAGTGCAAAAACGGTTTCCGAAGAGATTACAATCCTTAGGTTTGTCGGCCTCACCCAACCAGAGTCACAAGGACTACCGCGTTTTTCTCCTAAAAACATGTTGCCGAGCAAGGAATTGATCCTCACGCCGATGTCCTAAATTGACGTGAGTCAGTGGGGCTACTAGGATAAGTGGTTTAATTTTTTTCCTTCAGGTGCACCTCGGTTTTAGACTGACACACACCTTGAGGGCTATTGGCTATACATCTTGGAAGTAAACAAATTGCAGCGATCAGAAATAAATTCCGTGAAAGACAGCCCGAGACCGAGGTGGTGCACCACCTCGGAAGCAGTCCGGCACAGAGCTCAGATGCGAATGGCTGGTTCCATAAAAGACTATTTCGGCATTTAATATTGGATGAGCTCCTTCAAATTTTTCAAAGACCGAGGTAATCTATGACACCTCAGATACCGACCATTGTTGGAGCTGGGCTGCAAAAGGACACCTCAGATGCAGTTCGGCATTGATGCTCGGACGCAAGAGGACACCGCCGCACGGGAAATACTTCAAACCCGAGGTGCGGGGTAAAAAATAACAATACATTGATATAGGCCAAAAACATAAAGGACTAGTCGGATGCCCGACGTGTGAACTCTTCGGCTTCAGCTTGGCGATCCTCAAGATCAAAGATGGGAAGATTTCTTAAACCAGCTTTCCAGACCGACGGCTGAAGATGAAGAACAATTCAGCAGAACCGAGGAGCGTCCCCAACTTGAAGACCGGTTCAGGGGGCTACTGATGGTGTCCTCGACTAGGGGGTACTCAACACGTCATCTCTCGACCAGTTAGTCGGGCCGAGGACCCCCATAATGGTTCCCTAATGGGCCACTTCGGACAGCCCCTGATGCATACAAGAGAGATTCCACAAGACTTGGCACAGAAGACAAGGACTCATCTAAGCCCTAGGCCTCTAGTATTATATAAACAGAGGACAGGCTAGTCAATAGATAATCTCATATTCATTACAACAATCTCATGGTAGATACATGTACTCTATACTATCCCCATATCAATACAATTAAAAGCTGGACGTAGGGTATTATTTCTTCACTAGTGGATAAACGGCTACCCTCAACTTACGTTGGTGGCGCCCGAATTTGACGCGACACCGGAACTAATTTTTTCAAATAGAGATGACATAGGACAAATTGGTTCGTGAGCTTTGTGTAGTTAGTGTCGGCGTCGACTCACAGCGGAACACCATCGGAACATGGGCCCTGCTTAGCTGACCAGCCTGAATATATTGTTGATGTTGGATGTGCGCCTACGACACAGATATATTATATAGTGTTGTTGTTTCCTAGTCATGAATGCCAACACTAAGTTTGGCCTATATAAACTAGTGACCATGGTTTCTCAAAATACGTTTTACTTCCAATTCTTCTTCCTAACTAGTTATAGGCCCTCTTAGTTATGGACCCACGTTGACGAAGCGTTTTGAAATTTTGGGACTCTACCGCCCTCGGCGAGCTCTCGTCTGGCCTTGTTGGCTACACCATGAGGTCCCCACGGCCAATGCAGCCGGCCCTGTTAGGCCAATCATCCTACCGCAGCAGCGCAACTTCCGTTTATTCCGGCAGCTACGCCACCAACGTCGACGATACCGGCCATGTGCTGCCTTGCGGCTGTCGACGCCCTGTTGATAAGAGTATGTCGCACATAGAATGGAATCCACAGCGAGAGTTCTACGTATGTGCCAACCGTGAAAATGTCCATATACTTTTAGCACCCAACAAACATGAGCGTATGAGCAACAACAAAAAGAGATTCGGAATTAGTCCGAATCAAAGGAAATAAATAAAACAGAAAGAAATTCAGAGTTAGCCCGAGTCAAAGGAAAGAAATGGTTTGATGTCGGTCCGAGTGAAATGAAGAGGAAAAATAAAATTGATTTTTCGACATTAGTCTATATGAAAAAGAAATGTGTTTAAAAAAGAAATGTGAGAGGTAGCGGTCAGCCCGATCGTTTGAGGCCTCTGTTTGAATCGTATGTTTTTTTACCGATCACCGATCAGACCGTCCGTCCAGGTGTTTGACACGCGTTCGGGATGCACGACTGTAGATGCGCCCACACCATACTTTTGACTCCCAACAAACATGAGCCTGTGAGCAACAACAAAAGAAGATTCGGAATTAGTCTGAATTTCTTTTTAGTCAGTCCAGGGGCTAGATATGTCGTCGGTGATAAGTGGATAGCCACCAGAGCCGTCGTCGGTGATAAGTGGCTCATCGTCTTGTTATTTAAGTCGCCAAATTTGGATAGTATGTTTTTTACCAGTCACTGATCACATCGTTCATGCGGGTGTTTGACACGTGTTCGGGATGCACGGCTATAGATGCTTTCACACCATACTTTTAGCGCCCAACAAACATGAGCCTATCTGCCTATGAGCAACAACAAAAAGAGATTCGGGATTAGTCTGAATCAAAGGAAATAAATAAAACAGAAAGAAATTCAGAGTTAGTCCGAGTCAAAGGAAAGAAATGGTTCGATGTCGGTCCGAGTGAAATGAAGAGGAAAAATAAAATAGATTTTTTGACATTAGTATATATGAAAAAGAAATGTGTTTAAAAAAAGAATATGAGAGGTAGCGGTCAGCCAGATCGTTTGAGACCTCTGTTTGGATAGTATGCTTTTTACCGATTACCGATCAGACCGTCGGTGCAGGTGTTTGACACGCGTTCGGGATGCACGGCTGTAGATGCGCTCACAAAAAGAAATTCAGAGTTAGTCCGAGTGAAATGAAGACGAAAAATAAAATTGATTTTTTGACATTAGAAAGAAATTCAGAGTTAGTCCGAGTGAAATGAAGACGAAAAATAAAATTGATTTTTTGACATTAGTCTATATGAAAACGAAAAATAAAATTGATTTTTTGACATTAGAAAGAAATTCGGAGCTAGTCCGAGTGAAATGAAGACGAAAACTAAAATTGATTTTTTGACATTAGTCTATATGAAAACGAAATATGTGTATAAAAAAGACTGACGTCGCTCCGTACTTCTAGCCCCAACATGCACGAGTTAACAGCGACCTAGGATGACAGGCTGCTGGGCCAGACCCAGCCAGAAGTACGTCACGACCGCTTTTTACCTCGGCAGACCAAGCATAGCTAGTGCCAGCCTTCCGTCGTCGGCGATACATGGCTCATGGTTTTGCTATATAACCCGAGAAGTGGCCAGCTAAACGAGCCGTGTGGGACTAAATAAATACCGGGTCGGGGCGCGGCGCGGCGCATGTGAGCTGAGCTGAGCTGATTGGGCGGGCGGGCGGGGATGGGGATGGGGGTGGGAGGAGGGGAGGCGGCGGCGGCGGTGGCGGTGGGGGAGGAAGGGAAGGAGGAGGGCAAGGGGTGGCGCGCCAAGTCGAAGCTGAGCGCGGCGGTAGGGGTGGCGCTGGCGTTGAGCGGGGTGCTGGTGCTGCACCGCAGCCTCCGCCACAACGCGCTGGTCAAGGCCGAGGAGGGCATCGTGTGCATGTGCGAGGAGCGCGCCCGCATGCTGCAGGACCAGTTCGCCGTCTCCGTCAACCACGTCCACGCCCTCGCCATCCTCGTCGCCACCTTCCACTACGAGAAGCAGCCGCCCGCGCTCGACCAGGTCCGTCCGTCGCTCCCTCCCTCCCTCCCCTACCTCCCACCACTGCCTTCCATCCATGCGTGCCTGCCGTCACCACGACGGACAGCTTCAGCAGTCGCCACTGCTTCCTCGGCTCCACCGCAGCGAGTTCGTGGGCGCCATGCTCTGGCTCAGATGCTCGCTCGCTTGCTCGCTCTGCGCCCGGAGTTACTCGCCTGTCTGGCTTCTGAGCCGGCCCTGGCTGGCTCCTGCCTGCTGCCTCTCCCAGTCCCATCCATTACGATGATACCTTGACCACGCAGCAGAAGTACATGCTCTGCCTTTGTACGGCTGCCCCCTCTTCATTGAATTCATGAGAGAGCTCTCCGGGGTCCGGGCCTGTGTCTGCCATGGAAGGACATGCCATCCAGTACCACTGTTTTACAAAAGCAGCTCCTGTTCCGGGGGTTTGAAACTTTGAATTGACTGACCGCCGCCCCGACTTGCTCTGGGCCTCTGGCTTTAACGCGTGCGCTTCTCACCGCCAGCAGTGACGTGCGCGCTACCTCTCCGTTGGCATCTACGGCATGCAGCGAGTACTATCTGTGTGTCAACATATGCTACTACCAAGTATTTGGCTCGCCATGTTACATGTGTGCAATGTAATTCTCACACGTACATTACCAAGTTGAGGTCCCCAAAAAATAAAACAAAGCTCAGTTCTGTACTAGTGGTAGCAGGTTCACCAATAGATGCTCTCATCTTATGGAACTTTAAATTTTTCAACCACCAACTATCGACCCACTTGTAGCTATGGTTCCTCTGTCTCCCGACTGCACCGATCGCCCGTCCGCCTAGTCTCCGTTGGTGCGTCTAGCATCGTGTGAAAGCATGTGGAGGTGTGTATCCGACACTTTTCATGGGATTCCATCCGTTATTTTCTTTGGTGAACCTTTTTGCATCCGGTCTTCGTTCGTTTTGTTACTACCAAATAGGAGTATTTGACTCCCCCATGTAACCTGCTTGCAATGTCATTCTCACACGTACATCATCAAGTTGAGTTCCTCAGAAATAAAACCAAGCTAGTTCTGTACTATTGGTAGCAGGTTCACTTCAAAATTTACAACCAGCAACCAACGACCCACTTGTAGCTAGGGTTCCTTTGCCTCCCGACTACGCCGATCGCCCGTCCGCCTAGTCTTTGTTGGTCCTAGGACCATGCAGGCACGATGGATCTCAGTCCTTGTCAGCCGGACAGTTATGTTTTACATATACATGGGATTGATAATGATGCATCCGAAAATGTTATATGAAATTTCTATATACATATGTAATTTGAGATGAGTATTGCTTTTGAGTGCACATGAAATGATATTTGATACATCTCATATAAACATATATTGATTACTATATATATTGTTGTTTGTACTAAAGGGCCCCGAGTTATAGTGTTCGCCCCGAGCCAGCAAAAACTTAGGACCGTCCCTGATCTCCGAATAGAACATGGTATTAAAGATCAAAGAGAAAGAAGAAGTCATCTAGCTAATCACTATCGACCCATAGGTGTGTGATAGACTACTCTCACATATCATCGGAGAGGCAGCAAGGTTGATGTACAAGCCCTACGCGATCGATTCCTTCTTAGGCAAGACGCCAGAAAAGTCTCGAGATGGGATCGCGAAAGAACAGAGACTTGCGGCGGCGAAAAAATTATTTCGGATCGCCCTCTAGGGTTTTGGAATATTAGGGAATTTATATTAATGGAATTATGTTAGACAGAGCCACGAGGGGCCGACAAGTCATCATGGCGTGCCCTAGCCCCTGGACGCGCGCCCTGTTGCCTTATTATCTCCTCATTTGTCGTCTATTCTCCCCCAAAGCTTACACGCTCTTTTCTAGCCTAGAAAAATTATGAAAATCTTTCGTAGTGCTTGGACTCCAGTAGGTATTCTTTTTCCGTCAAAAAGAAAGCTGACAAAAAACAACATCTGCCACTAGGTACTGGGTTAATAGATTAGGTACCAAAAACAATATAAAATTAAGAAAAAAGTATCTAAGATTGATAATACAATTGCATAAAACTATCAAAAATTATAGTTAAGTTGAAGATGTATCATGATGTCAGCCTCCTTTTTCCCTCTTGTGTCTTTTTTCCTAACCTAAAAGAAAAGAATCCGCGAGGAGTAGTTCTCTCCGCCCCTTCGCTCCCACTAGAGAGCCGAGTTTTTATGATATAGAAAAGCTGTAATAGGTCGTTCTCTCTCGCACCCAATTCGACAAGACATCTATGTTGGAGCAATGTTGCCAATATGAATGGAAAATTTTACTTGTGGTTGCTTCATCATCCCATTTTTATTCATTCCAATTGGGTCAACGAAAATCTTTTCTCCCCTTTCTTTAAAGTCGTGTGAGTTAGGGTCGACTCGGAGGTACTCAGTATTTTCCCTTTCACACAGACTAACATCATCTTTATTTTATTGCAATCCAACTAACTCTGAATCATTTTTTTCTTCCTCACATGCTCGTGTTTTTCTGCGATACACATGCTCGTGTGTGTTAGGCATCAAAAGTATGGAGTAACATCATCCTCTTATTGCTCACTCGCATCTTCTTTTCTCGCATGTGGACATGAAATAAATGAATCCGCTCAGTATAATGCTCCGGTACGACGTGGCAGATGCGCCCGGGCATCCCTTATTTGATCTAGATATGATATGAGAGGTGTCCACTAGCCCGAGCGTTTGAGGCATCCATCTGGATTGGTTTTATTTTAACCGGTCACTGATCGGGCCATCCGTCCGGATGTTTTGAGACGCGTTTGGGACACCCGGCTGTAGATGCTGTCAAGCCATACTTTTCACACCCAACACACATGAGCATGTGAGTAACAACAAAGAGAGATTCGGAGTTAGTCCGAGTTAAAAAAATATATAAATACAACAGAAAGAGATTCGGATTCAGTCCGAAACGAAGGAAAGAAATAGAACAAAATGAGATTCGGAGTTAGTCCGAGTCAAATGAAAAAATACAAAAGAAAAGAGAAGGTCCAAGTGAAACGAAAAGGAAAAATAGAATTGACTTTTAGATATTTTAGTCTATATGAAAAAGGAATGCCGGTCCTATTGAAACAAAAAGAAAAAATGAAATTCACTTTTAGACTTTTTAGTCTAAGTGAAACGCAAAGGAAAAATAGAATTGATGTTTAGATATTTTAGTCTATGTAAAAAAAGGAATGCCGGTCCGAATGAAAAAAAAAGAGAAAATGAAATTGACTTTTAGATATTTGAGTCTATATGAAAAAGGAAAACAATGCTAAAAAAAGACTGACATTGCTCCGTACATCTAATCCCCAACGTGCACGAGTTAACAACGACCTAGGGTAACAGGTTGCTGGGCCAAACCCAGCCAGAAGTATGTCACGACCGCTTTTTACTTCGGCAGGCCAAGCGTAGCAAGTGCTAGCCTTGCGTCGTAGCCAGGAGAAACAAGAGAGAAGAGAGAAAATGGATCCGGTAGACCGATGAGGTGGATTTGGTGCAATTTAATTTGTGGTGTTGTAGGCATGTCATGTACGACGTGGCGGATGCGCCTGGGCATCCACTTATTTGATCTGGATATGAGAGGTGCCCATTAGCCCGAGCGTTTCAGGCCTCCAAGTGGATCGGTTGTATTTTGGTCGGTCACTGACCGGGCCATCCGTTCCGATGTTTTGAGACGTTTTTGGGAACACCCGGCTGTAGATGCTGTCAAGCCATACTTTTCACGCCCAACACACATGAGCATGTGAGTAATGACAAAGAGAGATTGGAAGCTAGTCCGAGTTAAAAAGATAGAAATACAATAAAAAGAGATTGGTATTTAGTCCGAATCGAAGGAGATAAATACAAAAAAAGGAGAATCGGAGTTCTTCCGAGTCAAAGGTTCGGAGCAGGTCGAGTGAAACGAAAAGGAAAAATAGAATTGATTTGTAGATATATTAGTCTATATGAAAAAGGAATGCATGTGCTAATGAAACAGAAAGAAAAAATGAGATTGACTTTTAGACATTTTAGTCTATATGAAAAAGGAAAACAATGCTAAAAAAAGACTCACATTGCTCGGTGCTTTTAACCCCCAACATGCACGAGTTAACAGCGACCTAGGGTAACAGGCTGATGGGCCAAAACCCGCCAGAAGTACGTCACAACCGCTTTTTACCTCGGCAGGCCAAGCATAGCTAGTGCTAGCCTTGCGTCGTCGGCGATACATGGCTCATCGGTGTGCTACCCCCGAGCGTCGTGTGTGGATGTTGCGAACATCTAACATACTCGTTTTTATGACTACATGATAGTTCAGTGTGCCATGCTTTATGGCATAAAACTGAGGCACTCAAGACGTTTTAAACGTCTCGGAACATATGATATGTTCTAAGAGCTGAAATTATGATTTCAGACTCGTTCCATGTATGAAACCGATCTGACAAGATTCTTTGCCTGCAAAGTAAGGGAGAAAAGCTCAATCATTGAGCATGTGCTCACATTATCTGGGTGCTACAATCGGTTTAATCGAGTGGGAGTTGATCTTTCAGATAAGATAGTGATTGACATAGTTCTTTATTTTATTGCAACCGACTCGGAGGTACTCAGTATTTCCCCTTTCACACAGACCTACGGACAGATCTTCCATTGCCAATGCATACAATCAATTAATCCAAGCAATCCTGGAAAACCTCTGGCCTCTTCAATAGCCAATAACTTTTATGTATGCTGCACATTTGGTTTTCTCATATACTTTCTTCCGAACACCTGCACCACATCGCATGCAAATTTGATATTAGTCTTCATACATGTGCTCTCCCCTAGCCGGACCATTTCACCAATACCATCTTTAGCACTACCAAGTGCAAGCATCCTCAGAGTAGTAGTCGTGCATTTTTGGTTAGTAGAGAAAGAAAATTGTTTGTAACAATCCATTGTGAGATTGAAGTAGTAATTGTGTGTCTCCACGTCCTCACACAATGCGCAAAAACAATGGTTTTCCCATGAGAACACGGTGGTACTAAACCATGGATCATCCGAAAATGTTGGGTCCGAAGCAAAGTGGTCCTTTTACAGTAGCCGTGCTCTGGAGACCCTATCCCGATTAATCACTTTTCTCCATTTGATTGAGCTCTTGAAGTTCAGAATATGCTCCATTACCTCTTGCATGCTCATGAGCATGATCATGTCCACTTCTTCGTCCGAATCCGACGAATCAAAAAAATAAGCTTCAATCATAACATCAAGCTCCATCCATCCATACTCCCCGTCAGACAAAGCATCAAAATTCATGGTTTTCCCTACAAATAAATCACAAAAAACCAGCTCAGACATTCTGTCGAACACAGAACGGGCAAGGCGAAGACCGAGAGTTGCTGGACGTACCGCGGTGGCATCCGGAGCACGGCGATGTCCGTGGCAACGGGCACGAGAGAGAGAGGACTATTGTGTCGATCTTTTCGGTACTGAGGCTCGGAACGGTTGTGGAGCAAGGATGCCGACGGATTGTGAGACATACGACGCGAAGGAGAAATAAGAGAGAAGAGAGCAAATGGATCCGGTAGATTGATGGGGTGGCTTTGGTGCAATTTTTTTGTGTTGTAGGCATGTCAGGTACGATGTGGCAGATGCGTCCGGACATCCCCTTATTTTATATGGATATGAGAGGTGCTCATTAGTTCGAGCGTTTGAGGCGTCCATCTGGATCAATTTTATTTTGATCGGTCATTGACCAGGCCATTCGTCCGGATGTTTTGAAGCGTGTTTGGGACACCCAGCTGTAGATGCTCTCAAGCCATACTTTTCACGCCTAACAGACATGAGCATGTGAGTAACAACAAAAAGAGATACGGAGTTAGTTCGAGTTAAAAAATATAAATACAACAAAAAGAGATTCGGATTTAGTATGAATCGAAGGAAATAAATACAAAAAAGAGAATCGGAGTTATTCCGAGTCAAAGGTCCGAGTGAAATGAAAAGGAAAAATAGAATTGATTTTTACATATTTTAGTCTATATGAAAAAGGAATGCCGGTTCGAATGAAACGAAAAGAAAAAATGAAATTGCCTTTTAGAAACTTTAGTCTATATGAAAAAGGAAAACAATTAACTGGTAGCTGCTCGGTTTGTCTACGAGTAGAGGATTAATAGGCTAATCGGCCAATTAATTAATTAATCGAACGATTTTTGAGTTAATCGACTACTCGATGACCCAATGAGTAAGGATTAATCGGCAAGTTAACCGGATAATCGGATGAATTCTTCAAAAGAGCCAAAAAGAGATTCAAAGTTATTCCGAGTCAAAGGAAATAAATACAACAAAAAGAGATTCGGTGTTAGTCTGAGTCAACGAAAATAAATGGTTCGGTGTTTCGGTGCTGGTCTCAGTATTTGATCTAGATATGAGAGATGGCGGTCAGTCCGTACGTTTGAGACCTGTGTTTGGATCATATGTTTTTTTACGATCACTGATCACACCGTTCGTGCGGGTGTTTGGATCGTATGTTATTTTACTGCTCACTGATCACACCGTTCATGTGGGTGTTTGACACATGTTCGGGATGCACGGATGTAGATGCTCTCACACCATACTTTCGACACCCTACAAACATGAGCCTGTTAGCAACAACAAAAGGAGATCCGGAACTAGTCCGAATCAAAGGAAATAAATACAACAAAAGGAGATCCGGAACTAGTCCGATCACTGATCAGACCGTTCATGTGTGTGTTTGACACGCGTTCGGGATGCACGGTTGTAGATGCTTTTACACCCTAATTCTGGCGCCCAACAAACATGAGCCTCTGAGCAACAACAAAAGGAGATCCGGAACTAGTCCGAACCAAAGGAAATAAATACAACAAAAAGAAATCCAGAGTTAGTCCGAGTCAAAGGAAAGAAATGGTTCGATGTCGGTCCGAGTGAAATGAAGAGGAAAATTAAAATTGATTTTTTGACATTAGTCTATATGAAAAAGAAATATGTGTATACAATAAAAGGAGATCCGGAACTAGTCCGATCACTGATCAAACCGTCCGTACGGATGTTTGACACACGTTCGGGATGCACGACTGTAGATGCTTTCACACCATACTTCTGGCGCCCAACAAACATGAGCGTGTGAGCAACAACAAAAGGAGAATCGGAATTAGTCTGAATCAAAGGAAATAAATACAACAAAAAGAAATTCAATGTTAGTCCCAGTCAAAGGAAAGAAATGGTTCGATGTCGGTCCGAGTGAAATGAAGAGGAAAAAAAATTGACATTAGTCTATATGAAAAAGAAATATCAAAATTAGTCTGAATCAAAGGAAATAAATACAACAAAAGGAGATCCGGAAGTCGTCTGATCACTGATCAGACCGTCCGTGCGGGTATTTGACACATGTTCGGGATGCATGGCTGTAGATGCTTTCACGCCATACTTCTGGCGCCCAACAAACATGAGCGTGTGAGCAACAACGAAAGGAGATCCGAAACTAGTCCGAATGAAAAGAAATAAATACAACAAAAAGAAATTAAGAGTTAGTCCGAGTCAAAGGAAAGAAATGGTTCGATGTCGGTCCGAGTGAAATGAAGAGGAAAAATAAAATTGTTTTTTGACATTAGTGTATATGAAAAAGAAATATCGGAATTAGTCTGAATCAAAGGAAATAAATACAACAAAAAAAAATTCAAAGTTAGTCCGAGTCAAAGGAAAGAAATGGTTCGATGTCGGTCCGAGTGAAATGAAGAGGAAAAATAAAATTAATTTTTTGACATTAGTCTATATGAAAAAGAAATATGTGTATACAATAAAAGGAGATCCGGAACTAGTCCGATCACTGATCAAACCGTCCGTACGGATGTTTGACACACGTTCGGGATGCACGACTGTAGATGCTTTCACACCATACTTCTGGCGCCCAACAAACATGAGCGTGTGAGCAACAACAAAAGGAGAATCGGAATTAGTCTGAATCAAAGGAAATAAATACAACAAAAAGAAATTCAAAGTTAGTCCGAGTCAAAGGAAAGAAATGGTTCGATGTCGGTCCGAGTGAAATGAAGAGGAAAAAAATTTGACATTAGTCTATATGAAAAAGAAATATCAGAATTAGTCTGAATCAAAGGAAATAAATACAACAAAAGGAGATCCGGAAGTCGTCTGATCACTGATCAGACCGTCCGTGCGGGTATTTGACACATGTTCAGGATGCATGGCTGTAGATGCTTTCACACCATACTTCTGGCGCCCAACAAACATGAGCGTGTGAGCAACAACAAAAGGAGATCCGAAACTAGTCCGAATGAAAAGAAATAAATACAACAAAAAGAAATTAAGAGTTAGTCCGAGTCAAAGGAAAGAAATAGTTCGATGTCGGTCCGAGTGAAATGAAGAGGAAAAATAAAATTGTTTTTTGACATTAGTGTATATGAAAAAGAAATATCGGAATTAGTCTGAATGACGTCGCTACGTACTTCTAGCCCCCAACATGCACAAGCTAACAGCGACCTAGGGTGACAAGCTGTTGGGCCAAACCCAGCCAGAAGTACGTCACGACTGCTTTTTACCTCGGCAGACCAAGCATAGCTAGTACTAGCCTTGCGTCGTCGGCGATACATGGCTCATCGTCTCGTTATATAACCCGAGAAGTGGCCAGCGAAACGAGCCGTGTGGGACTAAATAAATAGTACTAGCATGCAGCAGCCGAGCTCGTCTTCGGCCCACCCGTGGCAAGTGCCCTCTTCTTCGCGTCTTCGGACCACCAGCTACGCTCTGTAGTCTGTATATACTCGTCGAGATCCACACAGCCCCACTGCTACTCACCACCAGCATCGTGGGCTCTCATCTTTCTCAGTTGCCACTCCGTTGGCATCGACGGCATGCAGCAAGGACTACGTGTGTGTCAATATATGCTACTACCAAGTATTTGACTTGCCATGTCACATACGTGCAATTTAATGTAATTCTGACACGTACATAACCAAGTTCGAGTTCCCCCAATATAAAACCAAGCTCAGTTCTGTACCAGAGGTAGCAGGTTCACCAATACATGCTCTCTTCTCATCATATGGAACTTCAAATTTTTCATACAGCAACCAACAACCCACTTCTAGCTAGGTTTTCTCTGCCTCCCCACTGCAACGTCGACCGTCCGCCTAGTTTCCGTTGGCCCTAGGACCATGGGGGCACGGTGGATCTCGGTCCTTGTCGGCGGGAAGGTCCTGTTTTTAGATGTTTGTTTCTGTTCTGTTAGGGTTTCTTCCATGCTCAAGAAGGCGATCTTTAAACTGTAGATAATGCTTTTGAAGAATGTGAACTATTTTTTGAAGTTGTGAACAAATTATGAAATTGTGAAGAAATTTTTAAACCATATAATTGTTTTGAATTTCTGAGCAAATTTCGTAGACAGGAACATTTTTTGCATATGCGAACAAACAAACTGAAACTGTAGAAAATAATTTTGAAGAACCTGAACCATTTTCTGAAGTTCTGAACAAATTATGAAATTTTGAAAAAAAATTAAAATCCCAAACCTTTTGTGAAGTAATTTAGCGGGAAAACTAAAAAAATAGGAAGGTAGAGGACGAGAGCGAAGAATCTGGCCACATGGAAGGGAGGCGCAAACTGTGGGGAGCTCGGGGGTCTGCTGCACGGTGCCGGAGGTCGCCGGAAGCGGCGGCACGGTCTGTGTCAGCCGGCATGGGCGAGAGGGAGAGGAGGCAAGCCCGTGCTCATGTGGTCCTTTTTTTCCTTTAGAAATCTGCTCGGACAGCGCATTGAATATGCTAGGCGACGGGGTGCTTTGTTTAAAAATGAATCATTTTTCACGTATTCACTTAAACAAGGATTGCAAGTTTAATCCTTAAAAACAAAGGGACTCTTTTGAAAGAAATCCGCGATGGTGAACGGGCAAAGCACCATTTGCTTTATTATTCGGTAAAGCTTTGTTATTACTTTTGGCTTGCACTATTTTATGTGCGTGGGTAATTGGCTTCGACTGGGTAACACGGTCACCTTCACGCACCGATATCGTCGTCTTGCCTCTGTCGACTCAATTGTGCCATCACCTTGGTGTGCTGACCTGTGTCAACATCCCTGCGCCATCACTTCATTTAGCCGATGTCCTATACGTCGACTTGCTCTCTCACCTCGGCTGGACCGGGGGCTTCGCCATTTCTTCATCAACCTTCTTCGGGGACTTCGGCGTTACCAGCCGACCAGCTTCGTCATGTTAGACGGACTGGGGCTTCGGCAAAGTCTTTTTCCTAAGTTAACTGGGGCTCTTAAATCTGTATGAGCCATTTTATTATATATGTGTTTCCTTCTTGGTTGTTGCAAAGTCTTTGTCTACGACTCCTTTTTTCAACACGAGTGTGTGGTCAATAGTCGGGTAGACTTGTTTCTTTCTAAAGTCGCTCGAGTTTAGTTCGCTAAACAAGTCTCAGAGAAACACTCCGCCTTCGGAATATAGATGTTAAAGCCGAAGGCTGGCCCATTTAAAGTATGGAGATTGGATGTATCATGTTAAAGCACGATCGAAGCACATATTAACTTTAAAACCAATTTTTGGATTGGCACCAAGAAACTTGACTTAGTTTGGATGTGAAGTTTTTGCTACAAAACTTGGTATGGCGGCGCTTATGGCAGTTTTAATGTATTTTTATGTTTTTCTTTTAGGAAACATGACATCCTCTTGTTCGTGGTGTTCTGCATGGTGGATTTTCTTGGAAAATCTTAGTCGACCCACAGCTCGGCATCTTTTTGCCGAGATGCACCTCGGCGTTTAGGGAGCCTCCTCTTGACTGGGTCCCTTACGTAGTCATTCAGCTGGGGAAATATTTGCCGACCCACATTTCCGCATCTTCCCTATCGACCTGCACCATGGCGTCTTGGATATTGCCTTGTATGCATTAGTTTCGAAACATGTCTTTGGTCGAAATTGGGTTGCCCACCTCCCGTACTTGCCCCTTACGTTCCACAATGTTCGGTCAAGGGTGTAAAGCAGAACCAGTGTGATTGTATTTCTAGCTTGACTCGTTAAGTACCCTAGTGGAGCAAGCCGAAGAGTGACTGCCATGCTAGGCGTAAACTAGTCGACCATCCAATGAATGTGTTAAACAAAAGATCGATAGAGATTACCCATGTTAAACGATGCCTTTTCATAAAATTGGCCGAAGTGTTAATGGCTCAACCTCGGCTGACGCCGAACACTAACCGGTGGGCTAGTAAGTGGCCTCCCACCTTCAAGCTCCTATGGCTAAGTGAAAGTTATAAAGCCTGCATATCGGATTGCCTCGTTTCCACTAAACACAACCGCCTCCGGGCATCGAGATGCCAGCTAAGGGTTGTAGTAACTCCTATGGCTAAGTGAAAGTTATAAAGCCTGCATATCTCATTGCCTCGTTTCCACTAAACACAACCGCCTCCGGGCATCGAGATGCCAGCTAAGGGTTGTCTTGTTACTACAGAAACACCCTTCATAGCATTTACCAAAGGGTGGAAGCCGATGATGGGCCACTTTCAAATGATAAACAATCGCAACGGAGTCAGAATAAACATATAGCATAAAGCTGTAAAGAACAGCTTAAAAGCTAACTATCACGACATGTGTCGAGGTCTCCTTGAGGCACCTCGGCATGGTTACATCTGGACTCTTGGAGAGACCAACATATCATCAGTGTTTATATTTGATATACGTGTGTTTCCTTCCGAAATCATCATTCTAAAGCCATAAATATGCATCAATTTCACTTAAGACTTTAGCCAATCTGGATTGCGTCGCTCCTATGCTTATCCCCTACGTTCTCGATTGTTTGGATACGATGTAAAGGAGCATCTGTGTGATTGTTATTACAGGGTTATCCGGGTTAGTACCTCAGACTAGGTGAAGCCGAAAGCTAGCTATCTAAAGAATATAATTGGTCGGTAACGACGCAAGTGAACATTTAGGGTCAACAAGTCCATAGAGTTTGGGAACTTTCCCAAAACTAAATCGTCACTATTTTCCTCTCACATTGATCGGAGGTGAGGTTTCATGCTCATGGTTAACATGAGAGCCTGGGAAAATAAACTTATAATAGAACTATTTTTCTTAGAATATGTTTCTTATGTTTAATAGCAATATAACATATCTTTCGCGTACCTTTGTTTATAAAACCATATGGTCGGATTGTCTTGCTTTTCGTAAACATTTGTCCTTCTAAAGGCTTTATAAAGTAGGACAAACACTTTCCGGCTACTGGGTGACGAGGTTGAAGCCGATGGTCGGTTGAAACCAAGAGTTAATGATGCAAAGTACTTGAATACATAGAATCAATACACATAAATTGTGACTAAACTCATTTTACTATGGATGCCGATCCTTAAGTCGGCACCCGTGCCCAAATAAAGGACCGGTGGCCGTGACTCCCCATTGATTTGCGTTGGTTTTTCTACAAGCTTAAAGGATGATGTAGCACAATGACTATAAGTATTTCCCTCACTTATGAAACCAATGTATCAATCAAGTAGGAAGATCCACAATACTATGTAAGCCATACCCGCACACAAATAACAAATCCTCGCAATCCAACGCGTGTAGTGGTTGTCAATCCCTCGTGGGTAAAGTAAAAGGATAGATTGATAGATGCAAATAAAGTGATGGCAAATAAAACGCAGCAAGGTTGTTTTAGGTTTTTGGATAATATATATCTGAAAAAAATAGCAAATAAAATGAAAAAACTAATAGCAAAATACAGATTGCAAATAGATGATGTGAAGTAGACCCGGGGGCCGTAGGTTTCACTAGTGGCTTCTCTCGAGAGAAAAGCAAACTATGAATAGACAAATTACTGTTGGGAAATTTATAGAAGAGCAAATAATTATGAACATATCCAAGACAATGATTATGTATATAGGCATCACGTCCAAGACAAGTAGATCGACTTCTGCCTGCATATACTTCTATTACTCCGCACATCGATCGCTATCCAGCACGCATCTAGTGTATTAAGTTCATGGAGAAACGGGGTAATGTTTTAAGAAAGATGACATGATGTAGAAAAGATCTATTCATATAGGAATAGGCCCCATCATTTTATCCTTAATAGCAATGATGCATGTATGTCATGTTTCTTTCTTTCATTGAGATTGAGCACCGCAAGATCGAACCCATCAGAAAGCACATCTTCCTTTGCAAGATAAAAGATCAAGTTGGCCAGACAAAAACCAAATATCGGAGAAGAAATACGAGGCTACAATAATCAAGGATGGATATAATTTCATAGATCTGATCATAATCTCATAATTCATCGGGTCCCAACAAACACACCGCAAAAGATAGAGTTACATCAAATGGATCTCCAAGAGACTATTGTATTGAGAAACAAAACAAGAGAGAAAGCCATCTAGATACTTCCTACGGAGCCGTAGGTCTAGTATGAAGTACTCACGCATTATCTAAGGAGCACCAATGAGGATGATGAACCTCTCCATGATTGTGTTACTCTCCGAAACGAGCTCTAGATTCGATTTCGTGGCTTCGAGAACTTGCGGTGGCTGAAACGGTTTTTCATCGACTCCCCTAGGGTTTCTGGAGTATTGTGGTATTTATAGAACTCGGAGTTAGTGGAGGAGGTGCCCGAGGCTCCCACTACCAAGCAGGCCGCTCTAGGGGCCCTCGGCGTGCCCTGGTGCCTAGTGGGCTGCCTGGGCCTCCTCTGGTGATCATCCTTGGTCTCCAAGTTTCCTTCTGGTCAAAAAATATATTCAAAAAGTTTCGTGTCATTTGGGCTTCATTTGGTATTGATTTTCTCTAAAGAAAAAAAACAACAAAAAATAGCAACCGGCACTGGGCACTATGTCAATTGGTTAGTCCCAAAAAATGATTTAATGTTTCTATAAAATGATCATAAAACATCATAGAATGATAACATAAGAACATGTAACAATCAAAAATTATGAATACGTTGGAGACGTATCAGGCCTCTGGGCTTTGCGCTTCTGATTGAAAGCCACTAAAGGGGTATATCGATCCCCTCATATGGTGTTGCTACCTGACGAGTGGCTCGGGGGATACTGCACTGCCTAATAAATGTAGAAAATTCAAAGTGCAAAAACGGTTTCCGAAGAGATTACAATCCTCAGGTTTGTCGGCCTCACCCAACCAGAGTCACAAGGACTACCGCGTTTTTCTCCTAAAAACATGTTGCCGAGCAAGGAATTGATCCTCACGACGATGTCCTAAATTGACGTGAGTCAGTGGGGCTACTAGGATAAGTGGTTTAATTTTTTTCCTTCAGGTGCATCTCGGTTTTAGACTGACACACACCTTGAGGGCTATTGGCTATACATCTTGGAAGTAAACAAATTGCAGCGATCAGAAATAAATTCCGTGAAAGACAGCCCGAGACCGAGGTGGTGCACCACCTCGGAAGCAGTCCGGCACAGAGCTCAGATGCGAATGGATGGTTCCATAAAAGACTATTTCGGCATTTAATATTGGATGAGCTCCTTCAAATTTTTCAAAGACCGAGGTAATCTATGACACCTCAGATACCGACCATTGTTGGAGCTGGGCTGCAAAAGGACACCTCAGATGCAGTTCGGCATTGGAGCTCGGACGCAAGAGGACACCGCCGCACGGGAAATACTTCAAACCCGAGGTGCGGGGTAAAAAATAACAATATATTGATATAGGACAAAAACATAAAGGACTAGTCGGATGCCCGACGTGTGAACTCTTCGGCTTCAGCTTGGCGATCCTCAAGATCAAAGATGGGAAGATTTCTTAAACCATCTTTCCAGACCGACGGCTGAAGATGAAGAACAATTCAGCAGAACCGAGAAGCGTCCCCAACTTGAAGACCGGTTCAGGGGGCTACTGATGGTGTCCTCGACTAGGGGGTACTCAACACGTCATCTCTCGACCAGTTAGTCGGGCCGAGGACCCCCATAATGGTTCCCTAATGGGCCACTTCGGACAGCCCATGATGCATACAAGAGAGATTCCACAAGACTTGGCACAGAAGACAAGGACTCATCTAAACCCTAGGCCTCTAGTATTATATAAACAGAGGACAGGCTAGTCAATAGATAATCTCATATTCATTACAACAATCTCATGGTAGATACATGTACTCTATACTATCCCCATATCAATACAATTAAAAGCTGGACGTAGGGTATTATTTCTTCACTAGTGGATAAACGGCTACCCTCAACTTACGTTGGTGGCGCCCGAATTTGACGCGACACCAGAACTAATTTTTTCAAATAGAGATGACATAGGACAAATTGGTTTCGTGAGCTTTGTGTAGTTAGTGTCGGCGTCGACTCACAGCGGAACACCATCGGAACATGGGCCCTGCTTAGCTGACCAGCCTGAATATATTGTTGATGTTGGATGTGCGCCTACGACACAGATATATTATATAGTGTTGTTGTTTCCTAGTCATGAATGCCAACACTAAGTTTGGCCTATATAAACTAGTGACCATGGTTTCTCAAAATACGTTTTACTTCCAATTCTTCTTCCTAACTAGTTATAGGCCCTCTTAGTTATGGACCCACGTTGACGAAGCGTTTTGAAATTTTGGGACTCTACCGCCCTCGGCGAGCTCTCGTCTGGCCTTGTTGGCTACACCATGAGCTCCCCACGGCCAATGCAGCCGGCCCTGTTAGGCCAATCATCCTACCGCAGCAGCGCAACTTCCGTTTATTCCGGCAGCTACGCCACCAACGTCGACGATACCGGCCATGTGCTGCCTTGCGGCTGTCGACGCCCTGTTGATAAGAGTATGTCGCACATAGAATGGAATCCACAGCGAGAGTTCTACATATGTGCCAACCGTGAAAATGTGCATATATGACCAGAAATACATCTTAATCGATTTTCAGAAAATTTGCACAATTCAACTCCTCTAGTGTCGCTAACATCAATATGTTTATATACATATTGTGTTCCACGGAAAACAATGGGAAAATATTGCTTCACATGGATATGGGTTGATCTCTTCCAGAAATACATGAGCGAGTTGCTCGACTACTCCATTGAACCACTAAGACGACAGATAGATGAGATGCAACTTAGGAACGATGTGATGGAAGGCCAAATCAAGAAATTCAACATGCTTCGATATGCACTTTTAGCCATTTGCGTGATTGGCCTTTTTCTCCCAGCTGGATCGATGGCACCATTTCTTCTCATGGCCGTCATCACACTGATGATATTGTTAGTCTAGATTTAGTACTAAATTATATTTTTTGTCGTTAATTATCCTTATGTAATGGCTAATTTTTTTAAAATATTGCATTTTTTATTCTTTTTGAAAAATAATGCACCAAATCAAAAATTTCGAGAAATATACCTGCCTCGGCCACCCTGTGGCCGACTGGGAGCTCTCGGCCTCGCCATAGCCGACACGGTGCTCTCGGCCTCCCCCTAGCCGACAGGGAGCTCTCGGCTTCCACGTGGCCGATTACTGGCCGACCACTGCCACTCGGCTTTGGGGAAGCCGATAGGCCACTCGGCCTGGCCGTGGCCGAGTAGTGGCAGCGCGAGCCCCCCCCCCCTCTCCCTCCTTTCTCTATTTCTTCTCCCTCCTTCTCTATTTCTTCTCCTTATTTCTCCCCTTATTTATTTTTGCTGTTTTGGAGGGAAGTGTCATCTTTTTTCCTCTTTGGAATAATCATTCTATTATTTCTAAGAAGAATTCAAACAATGAAAAAATGGTACTAAAATGATGTACTCCTTTTCTTGGATAAATAGCAATAGACACATGGAACTAAAATTACAATTTCCTACTTCTTGAACAGATAACAACTAGATTTTGAACATTCGCAAAAAAAAGATTAAATTTCGTAAAACTAAATCTGTCACTATTGTCTTTCTCATATTGCTTAGAGCAATGCTACACCCACGAATTGTTTTTAGAGGATGAAAGGACTAGCTTACATGAACTGTTTTGAACGTCTCACTCGCGATGATATTTTATGTTGTGTAAGGGGGAGAGCATCCAAACTATCCGTCTCACTCGCGATGATATTTTATGTAAGAAACTTATGTGTATTTTGAGCGTTAGCTATTTTGCCTACTCCGTTGCCGTAAATATTTCCATGTCTTCATTCCCGCCTAATTTTTCGCACCACATTTCCCGCCAAATTTTGCCCGTTTCGTTTTCCGCCACCGTTCCCGCCAACTATTTACCCTCTTATTTCCCGCCAAATCTTTCCCGCCTCATTTCCCTCCTCTTTTTCCCGCCATATTCCTAGTCATCTAAGTCTATAAAAGGAGGCATTGGACTGCCTTCCTCCATCATCCAGCCTCACTTGAGAACACTAGCACTGCCTTCCATCCTCCATCATCCAGTGAATATGAGTTTGCCTTGCTCGGATCAGAGCATCCGGCCTAAGAAAATGCAGAGTGCGAGTTTGCCTCGGGGTGTGGAAGCAGTTCGATGTTGGTGCGGTGATCTCTGCAAGGTGAAGGAGGTGACAGATTTTTCAGATTGGTTGGGCATGAAGTTTTTCATGTGCGCCAATTATGAATCTGATCCGGCCGAATCTATTTCTGCGTACCCCAGGCCTCCGGTATGCTCAAGTTATCTAGAGTAAATATTTTGTTGATATTATTGTTTACTTGATATTTATATTTATATATATATATATTGTAGTCTCCTCCTCCTCTCTGCATGTACTATCGTTGGATTGACACGGAAATGCCGGACTGGGCGGTGATCGAGATTCGTGAAAGAGGTCGTCGTGCATGGGCTAGCTTGGACTTGGAAGAGCGCCGCGCGAAGGCTAAAGCAGAGGAGAAAGCAGAGCAGAAGAAAGAGTGGGAAGATTACTGTGTGGAGCAGAGGGCTTTTATTGATGAGATGATAAGGAAGAACCAAGAAGAGAAACTTCGGTTGGAGGAGGTTTACAGACATCGGGAACAGGCCCGTGAACCTAAGAGGGGGAGAAAGAGAGAAAGGGCTCGTGCGGCCAAAGCAGCAGAAGAAGCCGGTGATGGAAAAGGGAAATATCCACGCTGGACTCAGTAGATTTATTATAATTTCAGCAAGTTGTATCTTAATTTCAGCAAGTTGTGTCAGCACGTTGTATCTTAATTTCAGCAAGTTGTATTTTAATTCCGGCAAGGTCTATCTTAGTTTGTATGTAATCTCAAGTTATTGGTAGTATATGTGTTATCCACGAAGAACCAACAGAGCATTTTTGTTCCCGCCTTGCTTTCCCGCCATTTTGTTCCCGCTTAGCTTTCCCGCCATTTCGTTCCCGCTCTTCGGCACCTATAAAACCCTCTCCACAGCAAGGTTGTTAAGGAGTGTGCTCAAAATGTCTCATTATCCTTTCGATCATAGTTTTCACAGTGGTATGTCGGAGTGTCTTCTACGCTTGGCTAGCAATTTCAAGATAGACAATAGAATAGTTTCATGGGACGAACTCATCAGTAGTGACACGCTAGTGAATGAGGTTGCTCATGCATTAGCTAGGAAGGGGTGGCCTGCAAGGACATATGAGGAGATTCGGAAGGAACTTCTGCGGTTGAATGAAAGGTGGAAGAAGAAAGGGCAGCACATACGCGGTTGAATGGGGATGTAACACTCACTCAAAGTAGTGACATGGGTCTCTGTGAACATCACCTTCCCAAGAAGCCACAATAGGTACGCCTCCAGGCTACGAGTAATCTGTATAGCACTCAAAGGGACTTGTGAATAACCTGGAAATCTCTCGATCTTCAATCATGTAAGGACAAAGGGACTTGTGAATAACCTGGAAATATTGCAACTTGAAACATTTACCTTTGATAGATATGCGAGGTTGGAACTAACCCTGAAATGTTGTAACCAGTCATACTTAGGTCCGTGTGCCTCTGACGCCAGTATTAGAGCCCCATCATATATATTGAAGAAACATGCTGCCAAAGTTTGTTGCCAATCTGGCGGGTCCTCCAACGGTCCTATCGCATTTCCCGCCAACGGAAGTCCGAGCAACATTGAGACATCTTCCAGAGTAGGAGCCATCTCACCCCATCTGAAGTGGAAAGTGTGGGTCTCAGGCCTCCATCGGTCCACTAAGCAAGTGAGCAAAGAAGAGTCAATGATGAGGTGTCGCGAAGTCTCAGTGACCTCAACTAGACGTGCGAACGGTAAAAGCCCGGCCCATTTGAGTTTGTATATCCACCAATCATAAAAGAGATTGCGTCAAGACCTATGAGCCCGCAAGCAGCAAGTACATGCGAGCATCTCTTGCAGCTCTCCTGTCCCTAACATGTCTCTGTGTGCAAACATTTAGTCTATTACATATCAGCTCCTATTTCCATTGTTGGTTCTGCTTGCAGAGTTTTTTGAATAGATTCATGAGGTTCTTATTTCTAAATTGCGAGAAGAAATTTGCCCCTATATGGCGCATGCACCAACGACTCTGAATGTCCTACCAAGGAGTTTGTTCACCGGGAGCAGGGTTTGACAATGTCTTGATCGCGCTGAGTATACTTGCATGCCTATCATGAAGGATGCACACATTCTGCTTATCTTGCATAACAACTATTTTCAACTGTCTGAAGAACCATGTCCAACTCTCGATGTTCTCGCTCTCCACAAAAGCAAATGCAAGTGGGACGACTTGATTTTGCCCATCTTGACATATGGATGTGAGGATCTGACCCTTGTAGTTGCGAGTGAGAAATGTTCCATCAACACATATCACCGGTCGACAATGTCTGAAAGCTTCAATGCAGGCACCGAAAGAGAAGAACATCCGATGCAACACCATAACCGTTGGGAACTCTGGCAGGTACAACTCTTGGATGTCAACATACGTGCCAGGATTCCGGTTCTGCAGTGTCTGCACGAGCCGAACAACAGAGTCATATGCATCAAAATATGAACCAAATCTGGTCTCTAGTGCCTTCTGCATAGCCCTCCAAGCCTTGCCATATGATATGTTGTACTTTAACCTGACGAAGACTTTTTTCTGGATAGCCTTCACTTCCATCGCCTTGCACTCCACAATCTCGCTGTAAAGGAAGAGAGCTATCATAGTGGAAGTAAGGTTGGGATGATCTTGAGGGATGCATGGAATAACACAATTATGACTAACTAAGTCACTTATGACCCAGCTTGTGTCGTACTTAGGGAGATATCCATGCACCCTTGCGGGACAACCCTGATTTCTACAAACCATTGTCAACTTATCCGGACAAGATACTTGAGCTACAAATACCCTTTGAGTGGACATTGCCCAATTAAGGATGGCATCCTTCAGAGCTTGTTTGTTCGGGTAGAGGGCACCTGTTGCAATGTTGTTCTGGTGATACTGCCAGGTAGAATCATGACCGTCGTTCACCAACATTGCAGATGAGAAGTCCTGATTCCATGATGCAGGAATAGGCACTTCATGTGCTCTTCTCCATCTGATTCGGCGGATTCATCGGAAATATCACCCGCTATATCTTCTTCATGCATCTCGTTTTGCATGTACTCATCTATCTCGTCGGCATCCGCCTCACCGCTGAGATAATCATCTGCATCTCCCCCTTCTGCCTGACTACTCTGGCCTGCTTCGTAAAAATCATCCCCAGCATGGGACGCATGAATTGACTGTGAATCATGCATCCCTACACTGCTCTCACCATATTCAGATCTACGTTCCACTTCAGGTTCAGTAACCGGCTTTAGCACGGGGAGAAGTAAGGCCATAGGATGATATCCCCTACGGTCGCAAGATTGTAACAAGCGCACCCACTGGTTGTCCCGCTCTATATGCTTCAAATACCAGAAAATATTACCAGTGGACCGGGTCCATAATGCATGAACACCGATGGTGTGTGTTTCAGTATTGAACCCTAAACATCACGCAAGCCATTCTGTCAACTGAGTAACAGAACATGTTTTAGGGGAGGACACCTACACCTTTGTGTACTGAAATTCACTAAGATCAGCTCCCATCTCATTTGTTTGAACGGTACCACGACCATAGTGCAAACATAACGTCACTAAATCAGACATCTATGCTGACCTAACATATTATTCAACAAGGAAAAAAATTAGAAGAACGACAAACCGAAATATATTTTCCAAATCGATCGGAGAACCTAAAAATATTTAAACTACTTCATTTACTAAACTTCATTTATACTAATCTACCGGAGCACCTAAAACTAGTTAGACAACTAAATTTATACTAATCTACCAGAGCACCTAAAACTAGTTAAACAACTAAATTTATACTAATCTACTGGAGCACCTAAAACTAGTTAAACAACTAAATTTATACTAATCAACCGGAGCACCTACAACCTGTTAAACAACTAAATTTATACTAATCTACCGGAGCACCTAAAACTATTTAAACAACAAAAATATTTTATCCTTGAAGCGTGCGCAGAAATGATGAACAATGAACGACTCTTGACAAACACCGAGATTAATCCCACACCACCACCTCCAACTCCACCAAAACAACCAACTACACCCACACCACCACCACCACCACCACTACAGCCTCCACCTCAACCTCCACCACCACCACCAAAAATAGCTTCAAAACAAGCACCACAAACTACCCCATCGCGAGTGAGAAGGATAGTTCGGATGCCCTCCTCCTTACACAACAAATGTACGGTTCAAAAAGTGGAAATGGCAGATTTTTTGGGTGGGGGGAGAAGGTAGGAGGAGAAAGAAAGAAAGGAGATAAGGTAGAAAGGAGAAGGAAGAAAGAGGAAGGAGGAAGAAAGGAGGAAGAGAGGAGGAGGGGCTGCGTCGGCTGGCTGGCCACTAGTCGGCCTCCCCCAGGCCGATAGCCTTATCGGCTACGCCAGGGCCGACAGGCAGGGCCGACTGGGCTATCGACGTGGCCTGGCTAGTAGTCGCCCGCCACGTGGCCGAGAGGCACTTATCGCCGCCACTAGGCCAACTGGCCCCCTGTCGGCCGCGCCGACGCCGACAGCATCCTGTCGGTCACGCCAGGGCCGAGGCAGGCCCACTTTTGAAAATATTCAAATTGGCGCATTATTTTTCAAAAAGAATAAAAAACAATATTAAAAAAATTAGCTATGTAATGTATATATATATGTAAGAAGACTAGATTAATTAATGGTAAAGGTTGACCACATGGGCGAACGCTACCAAACACACCACTGTCTGTCTAATCCAACCGCCCATATACACACCCGATCTATTCCTCACACAAACACACCCAATCAATCCCAATCATCCGACTCCACCGTCGCCGGGAACGACCAAGCTCCTGGCTGCCGTTGCCATCTCTGACTCCACACGGCCGCCGTCTCCAACTCCACCGCTGCCGCGTCAAGGACCCGTCAGCCCCTCGCTTCTATCGCACTGTATAGCTAGATATTTTGTGTATGAATTGACTATTTAACTTTATGCATGTTATTATATGTTTGAGCCGTGCACCGTTTGAAGAATTGTTTACTTACTAGTATATGTTTTATTTTGATGTGTTAGTTATTTAGTTTAATGATCCATGCATGCTTACTTTGATCAATGATATTGAAAGAAGTTAATGAATGCCCCGTGTAAGAACTGTGGTGCTTTGAGATGTCAGAAGGATAGGAAGTTCTTCATCGATCTTTCGAAAGACTTTATCACTAAGACGGTATATATATGATTTAGTTCAACATGTTCTGTTTGAGTTCCTTGACCTCTCTCTGTACTGCTTGAAGCAGGCGCCCAGGCCTAGTTCGATTGCTTCACCGCCTTCCTTCACCAGGTTGGGTTCGTGGCGACCCGACCTGACCCGTCCCTCTTCGTGCTCAAGCGCGCTGACAAGTGTGCGTACCTCTTGTTGTACGACGATGACATTGTCATCACAGCTTCGTCATTGTCTCTCCTCCATCGACTCCAGCAACAGCTCCTTTCCGAATTCACCATGAAAGTCTCGGCCCCTTGCACTACTTCTTCACCATATGCGTCTCCCACACCAACGTCGGCTTCTTCCTGTCACAAAGCAAGTATGCCACAGAGCTGATGTACTGCACCGACATGCTGCAGTGCAAGCCGGTCAGCACACCCGTCGACACGCGTTGCAAGTTGTCCGCCGATGCGTAGGCCCCGACCAATGACGCCTCGGACTAGCGCAGCATTGTGGGCGCATTGCATTAACTAAATACAACAAAAGGAGATTCAAAGTTAGTCCGAGTCAAAGGAAATAAATAAAACAAAAAGAGATTCGTGGTTAGTCCCAATCAAAGAAAACAAATACAACTAAAAAGCATTGTTGAGGAAATCATTAACTGGTAGCTGCTCGGTTGGTCTATGAGTAGAGGATTAATAGGCTAATCAGCAAGTTTATTGACCAATTAATTAATTAATTGGGAGATTTATGAGTTAGTCGGCTACTCGATGACCCAATGAATTCAGAGTTAGTCCGTGTCAAAGGAAAGAATTGGTTCAATGACGTCCGAGTGAAATGAAGAGGAAATATAAAATTAATTTTTTCACATTTGTCTATATGAAAAAGAAAAATATGTTTGATAAAGACTGATATCGCTTCGTACTTTTAGACCCCAACATGCACGAGTTAACAACGACCTAGGGTGACAGGCTGCTTGACCAAACCCAGCTAGAAGTACGTCACGACCGCTTTTTACCTCGGACATAGCTAGTGCTAGCCTTGCATCGTGAGCGATACATGGCTCATCGTCTCGCTATATAACCCGAGAAGTGGCCAGCAAAACGAGTCGTGTGGGACTAAAGAAATACCGAGCGGTACACCGGTACCGGTGGCAAGCTAAGCTAACCTTTGTACTCGTTTAGATCCACGGCATCTCCGCCAGCATCGTGACGTGCGCGCTACCTCTCCGTTGGCATCCACGGCATGCAGCGAGTACTACCTGTGTGTCAACGTATGTTACTACCAAGTACTAGTTATTTGCGACAGGGACATACAAATTTCGATGGATCAACACCGATCATTGGTAGACTATATCTTTAGATAGATTTCACATGAATAGCAGGTGATATTGTATTATGTATACTATCTATATTATTAAAGGGATATCTGCAGTCGTGATGGTTCAACCTTGTACGATCCCCACATCCTCCCGGTAGCACTTTCACCGATTTTTTTCAACCCTCCATAAATCAGGCGATTAAATAAAAAAAAACCGGTTAACAAAAAAAAGGCCCTCTACCCTAACGAAATGATAATGCCCACCACCCCGCGCACGTCTTCCCCATCGCTCAACCCCACGCCCGCCCACCCCGGCACCCACACCCGCCCCCGCCCCACCAGCCCGCACGATGCCCCGCCCACCCCGACCCCCTCGCCGTCGACAAACCCAGCCCTGCCGAAACCCACACCACGCCGCCTACCCCCGACCCCCTCTCCGTCGGCCATCCCAGCCCCGCCGGCCCCCACGCCCCGCCGGCCCCACACCGCGCCTGCCCACCCCCGCACCCGGCCCGCCAGCCATCCCATCCCCAGCAGCAAAGGTCGCACGCACCCGATGGGAGGGTGGGACGGCAATGGCGGAGGCCGCAAATCACCTGTGGCCGGACGGCGACGGCAGAGGCTGCGCGTGCCTGACGGGGAGGTCGGAAAGCAACGGTGCACAGAGGTCGTCGGGTCCAGCGTAGTGGTGCATCCCGTGTGCGTCCTGGGTGAGAGAAGGATGTGTGGGAGTGAATTGTGTTGCGAGGTGAAACATAGCGCCACCAATCCCGTACGTCTTCGAGAAGCCAATCCAGCCCCACTCCCCTCCCTCTCCACTGCGCCACCGGCTCCCCCCTTCTGCCCTGCTCTCCACCGCGCCGCTGCCTCCTCCCCTTTTGCCCTGCTCTCCACCACACCGCCTCCTCCTCCCTTTTACTGTTCTCTCCAGTGGCTGGCAAAGGGAGACGATGACGGTGCTCGATTCGATCTACGGAAGAGAGAATACGAGAGGGAGAGAGACAAGGAAGTGGCGGAGAGTGTTAACGTACAAGATCCTAAAGTATGTTCGTTAAGCTTAGGTCATGTATATCTTGTTTATCTTGTTTAAACAACTAGTATCCAGCCGGACGGTTGTTGTACTTATCCTGTAGATTGTAATCTTGGCAATCAAGTCATTGCCCGTATAAATACATGACCAGCCCCTCGGGGTATTGCACGGCAAACTATCCTTTCTAACTTGGTATACAGAGCACCAAGATCCCATCTACCTTCCACCATGACCGGCAACTCCACCCTCGCCACCGTCGATGCCACCGCCGGCACCATCACCACTCCTTCCAGCTCATCTGCCGCACCTACGATCACCTCGATCGGAAACCTCATCACCCTCCGTCTCACAAGGGACAACTTTCTCTTGTGGAAGACCTAGGTTGTCCCTGCTCTCGCCGCGAACGGCTTGTTCGGATATGTCTCCGGCTCCGAGGCGACACCGCCACACACCATCACGGAGGGTACCAGTGATACGGCCAAGGAGGTGGCCAACCCGGCGTTTCTCCGCTGGTACCAGCAGGAGCAGCTGGTGATGATCGCCCTCCTCGGCTCCATGACCGAGGATATCCTTGGGCAGATGACCCAGCTCCGCACGTCCGAACAGGTCTGGACTACTCTCCATGACATGTTTGACTCACAGAATCGTGCTTGCGTCATGCAGCTGCGCTATCAGCTCTCCAATCTGAAGAAAAAGGACCTCACCGCATCGGAGTACTACCGCAAGATGCGGGGCTTCGCCGATGCCATGGCAAATGGCATCCATCGGCAGGCCTCTCTCCGATGAAGAGGTGTTTGGCTACATACTCGCTGGACTAGGTCCCAAGTTCGAGCCACTGGTTGCGTCCATCACAGCACGTGACAACCCCATCAGCCTCAGCAGCTTCTATGCGTTTCTCCTCAGCGCCGAGCTCCGCCTCGAGCAACAGTCCTCGGTTGGTGCGATCCACCCTTCGGCCAACGTCGCCACCCGCAACTCTGATGGTCGCGGCACTGGCCGTGGCAACCAGGGTGGACAAGGTGGCGGCAACATCGGCAATCGCGGCTGCGGCGGGCGCGGCCGTGGCAACGGTCGTAGCAACCTGAAGTGACAAGTCTGCAGCAAGTTTGGCCATGATGCGCTCCACTGCCATAACCGCTTCAACCATGCTTTTTAGCCTGAAGATCAGCGCGAACGCTCCGCCAACATCGCCAACACAGGCGACACCGATTGGTACGCCGACACAGGGCGACCGATCACCTGACGAGCGACATTGATCGACTCGCCATCCACGAGCGCTACGGCGCCAAGGATAAGGTGCACGCCGCGAACGGGGCGGGTTTGTCTATCTCACATGTTGGTCATTCATCTATACCTCGCTCTTCCAAACTACTTCATCTCCGCAATATCCTGCATGTTCCTGATGTTGACAAAAATCTGCTCTCAGATTATCGATTAGTCTATGACAATGATGCCTTTGCTGAATTTCATCCTCGTGTTTTTTATCTTAAGGACCGAGCAACAAGGACGGTTCTTCTTCGCGGTAGATGCCGTAATGGTGTTTACCCGGTGCCAAGCCGTCAGTCTGCATTCGTTTCATCAAATAATCGTCGAGATTTTGCCGGTGTCAAGCTCTCTCCGGACCTTTGGCATCACAGATTAGGTCATCCAGCAAAGAATGTCGTTGAGTTAGTTCATAGATCAAATAAATTCGCTTGTGCACCATCTCTTGAGTCTAGTGTGTGTGATTCTGGCCAACGAGCAAAGATACATCAGTTACCTTTTTATAATTCCAATCATGTTACACATACACCTCTTGAACTTATTCATTCGGATGTTTGGGGTCCGGCCATCACATCTGTTGGTGGTTTTAAGTACTATGTGAGTTTTCTGGATGATTTCAGTCGTTTTACTTGGATTTACCTTTTAAAACGCAAGTCTGATGTAGAGCAAGATTTCTACACTTTTCAGAAACACGTTGAACGCATGCTTGATACTAAGATCAAAACTGTTCAATCCGACTGGGGCGGTGAGTATCATCGTCTCAACAGGTACTTTGCTCAAGAAGGCATCACACACCGTGTCTCTTGTCTCCATACCTCACAACAAAATGGCATCGCCGAGCGAAAACATCGTCATATAGTTGAAACAAGCATTGCTCTTCTTGCTCATTCATCACTTCCCCTTCGCTTTTGGGATGAGGCTTTTCTCACTGCATGCTACCTCATTAATCGTATGCCCACACGTGTTCTCAAAAATTCCACACCTCTTTCTTGTCCGTGGAATGAGAAACCAGACTATACTTTCCTTTGTGCTTTCGGATGTGGTTGTTGGCCGAATCTCCGGCCATACAACAATAGGAAACTCGAGTTTCGCTCGCGAGAGTGTATCTTCCTTGAATATAGTCCCATGCATAAAGGATATAAGTGTCTGGATCGAACTAGTGGTCGTATCTATATCTCCCGTGACGTTGTTTTTGATGAGCGTGTCTTTCCTTTTGCCACTTCTCCACCACCATCACAACCAGCCAAGCCACTCTTTTCCACTGCTCCTTCCATTTTTTCTATTACTGAGCTAGCTGTAGTGGATGATCGCATGCGACGATATGATATTTCCTTGCTTACTGACCCGTCTTGCAACTCTCCTTCATCCGCAGGTACTGCTTCGCCGTCCCCCTCTGTATCGACGCCGTCTCCCTGCATGCGCTCTGCAGATGAGCCTGCGCCACCTACGGCCACCACTGGACCTGGGGTCCAGTCGCCTGAAGCGGTCTCCCCTGCGGAGTCTGCTTCTCCTGCTTCAGCAACTCCTTCCATGTGTGCGGATCATGACCGGACCTCTCCCATGTCGGTATCATCTTCTGACGCCGCGCCGCCACCGCCAGCATCACATCCGATGACAACACGACTCCGTGACAATATTGTCAAGAAGCTGGTTCCATCCGATGGCACCGTGAGCTATGACCCTCGCCACCGCGCCTTTCATGCCCCCCCCCCCCCCCGTCCTATCGCCTGGCTCTCAATGATGCAAAGTGGAGATCTGCCATGGAAGATGAGTTTTCTGCTCTTCAACAAAACAATACTTGGACCCTAATACCTCTCCCTGCTGGCAAGAATATCATCAATTGTAAGTGGGTTTTCAAGGTAAAGCACAAGTCTGATGGCTCCCTGGACAAATTCAAAGCTCGCCTTGTCACTCGCGGATTTACTCAGCAGCATGGTATTGACTACACGGATACTTTCTCTCCTATCGTCAAACCAGCCACGGTACGTCTTGTGCTTTCTCTGGCTGTGTCTCGTGGTTGGCACCTGCGCCAAGTGGACATCAACAATGTGTTCTTGCATGATATTCTGACCGAAGAAGCCTATATGCAGCAGTCCCTGGTTTCCATGACACTGTCCATCCTGACTACGTGTGCAAATTGCACAAAGCTCTATATGGGTTAAAACAGTCACCTAGGGCCTGGTATGCCCGCCTGAGTGATCGTCTTCAGCAGTTGGGCTTCACCTTCTCAGCAGCTGATACTTCCTTGTTCATTTATGTTCATGGTGGTGTTACCATTTACATGCTTGTGTACGTTGACGACATTGTCATTGTTAGCTCTTCTGCATCAGCACTGGATCACCTCCTCTGTCAACTCTCTGCCACTTTTCCAGTGAAGGATCTTGGGTCTTTACATTATTTTTTGGGTATCGAGGTGCTTCGCAATTCAGGGGGAATGATTCTGTCCCAACAGAAATATGCACTTGATCTCCTACAACGCACCAACATGGCCAATTGCAAAGCAGTATCGATACCCATGTGTACCCATGAGAAGCTCACAAGAGAGTCTGGAGATTGCTTGAATGAGGAAGAGTCCTTTCAGTACAGGGGCACCGTTGGGGCACTTCAATATTTAACCTTGACACGACCTGATTTATCATTTGCCGTCAACAAGGTCTGCCAGTACCTATCACGACCTACTGATGTGCATTAGGAAGCTGTGAAGAGAATACTGTATTTTGTAAAAGGCACCGTGTCTACAGGATTGACACTTCGACGATCTCCATCAACCTTAATAAGCATCTACACTGATGCGGATTGGGCCGGTTGCATTGATGATCGTAGGTCCACGGGTGGCTTCGCGGTTTTCTTCGGGCCTACCCTCATCTCATGGAGTGCACGGAAGCAGCCAACGGTGTCACGATCGTCAACTGAAGCAGAGTATAAAGCCCTGGCAAATGGAACAGCAGAAGCAACATGGTTGCAGTCCTTCTTGAGAGAACTCAGAGTATCTCAGCCTCGAGCCCCTGTTCTTTGGTGTGACAATCTTGGCACAACTTACCTCACGGCCAATCCAGTGTTTCATGCTCGCACTAAACACATCGAGGTAGATTTCCATTTCGTAAGAGAGAAGGTGGCCATGAAAGCATTGGAAGTGCGGTTCATCTCCTCAGCTGACCAGGTTGCTGATGCATTCACAAAGCCCTTGACAAAGTTGATGCTTGCACGCCTTCGTTCCAATCTCCACCTTCATACAGGTTGACATTGAGGGGGAATGTTAACGTACAAGATCCTAACGTATGTTAGTTAGGATTAGGTCATGTATATCTTCTTTATCTTGTTTAAACAACTAGTATCCAGCCGGACGGTTGTTGTACTTATCGTGTAGATTGTAATCTTGGCAATCAAGTCAATGCCGGAAAAATACATGACCAGCCCCTCGGGGTATTGCACGGCAAACTATCCTTTCTAACTGAGAGGAGATGAAGGTGTTAAAGCCGTAGACCGTAGATCGACTAGGCATAGATAGATCCGGTGAAACCTTTTACTCACCTAATCCCGAGCCCGAGGAACTCCCTGCTCCGGCCATCGGTGCCGGTGTAGTCGTCGGTGGCGTGAGGGAAGAGGTGTGGTCGTGGGTGGTGCTTCCCGTGAGCACTGCGCTAACCCTAGATCGGAAGGGGATTTCGGTGGGGAGTCTGGCGGCGCGGTGAACCTCGTACCGTGCACCCCGGCCCCCACCACTTTATTTATAGCGCAGGTCACAGGGGCCCAACAACCATAACGGGTTGGGCGCCCCCGATCAGGGCGCATAGATCAAGGGCCCGGTGGGCCGTTGGGCCCACGCGGAAGAGATCAACCTAACATTCTCCCCCTTGATCTCAACTTTCACTTTGACTTTGTACTTTTATTTGTTCCATCACATATAGGCGTTTAGAGCATGTCTCATCGTCACAGCTTAATTGCCGATAGAATCATACAGCCACAACACACCTTTTCTTTTGAAACAAATTCATTTACTTCTGGGCCTCTTATTATCCAGGGATCATAGGCTTTCCATCAAACCCATGCCGGCTAAGTGTTCCTTGAACACACTGGGTGGTAAGCCTTTCGTTAGTGGATCCGCAAGCATATACTTCGTACTTATATGCTCGAGACTTATAGTTTGATCCTCGATTTTATCTTTCACAACATAATACTTTATATCTATTGTCTTGGCAGCATTGCTGGACTTGTTATTGTGAGCGTAGAATACTGCGGGCTGGTTGTCACAGTATATCTTTAGTTGCTTGTGGATACAATCTACCACTTTCAAGTCGGGTATAAATTTCTTTAGCCATATCACCTGCCCGGTGGCTTCAAAACATGTTATGAACTCTGCTTGCATCATAGACGATGCAACTATGGTCTGTTTAGAGCTTTTCCATGAAATAGCTCCTCCTGCGAGAGTGAACACGTACCCAGACGTGGATTTTCTATCATCTCTATCTCCCGCAAAATCGGCGTCGGAGTACCCTTTTATCTCTAGGGAATCAGATCGCCTATATGTCAGCATGATTTCCTTTGTGCCTTGCACATAACGCAAAGCTTTCTTTGCCATCTTCCAGTGCTCTTGGCCTGGATTTGCTTGATATCTACCGAGTACTCCGGTGATAAAAGATAAGTCAGGGCGTGTGCACACTTGTGCGTACTGTAAACTTCCAACAGCCGAAGTATACGGCACTATTTTCATTTCATTGAGCTCATACTGATTCTTGGGACATTGATATTTCCCAAAACTATCGCCCTTGACTATGGGAGCAGGTGTGGCTTTGCTCTTATGCATATTATACTTTTGGAGATCTTTCTCTAAATATGCTTTCTGTGAGAGTCCTAAGACTCCATTCTTTCTGTCTCGGTGAATTTCAATGCCCAAAACATATGAAGCTTCACCAAGGTCTTTCATGTCGAAGTGTGAGGATAAAAACTTCTTTGTCTCTTGTAGTAGACCAATACCATTGCTTGCAAGCAAGATATCATCCACATACAAGATTAGGAAAATATATTTCCCATGTTTAAACTTAGCATAAATGCAATTATCCTCAACATTTTCTTGGAATCAAAATCTTTTAATGGTATCATTGAACTTGAAGTACCACTGTCTAGAGGCTTGCCTTAGCCCATAAATGGATTTCTTTAGACGGCAACCTAGATCTTCCTTGCCTTCCATGATAAAACCCTTGGGTTGTTTCATGTAGACATCTTCTTCTAAATCACCGTTTAGAAACGCCGTCTTTACATCCATTTGATGCAGCTCTAAATCAAAATGAGCAACTAGTGCCATAATGATTCTGAAGGAATCCTTACAAGAGACCGGAGAAAAGGTCTCATTGTAATCTATCCCTTCTCTTTGTGTAAATCCTTTTGCCACAAGTCGGGCTTTATACTTGTCTACATTCCCATTAGAGTCATACTTTGTTTTGTAGACCCATTTGCAGCCTACTATCTTTGCTCCTTTAGGAATAATCTCTAAGTCCCAAACATGATTGGAACTCATCGATTTCATCTCATCTTCCATTTCCTCTATCCATTTTGATGAGTGAGGGCTTTTAATGGCATCCTCATATGTGGTGGGATCACCTTCCATGTGGGCCATTTCTGTATTGTATACTTTATAATCAGTAGAAATAGCGGGTCTTCTTGTTCTATTAGACCTTCTAAGTGCCTCATTGTCGGGCACACTTTCTACTATTTCTTGCTGCACTTCCAATTCATGATCAACAACGGGTTCAGTCGGCTCCTGAAGGACAGGTTCCGGGTCTTCTCCCGCAGTTGTCATGGTTGGAGTTACAGTGGGTAGTGAGAAAAATGGGTCTTGAATCATCGGAATGGGTGCATGCACCCTTTTCTCCTCAAGATCAATTTTCCGAGCTACCCGGCTCCCCCTCATCATCTCGTCCTCTAAGAAAACAGCATGTATCGTTTCCACAAACTTTGTGTATCTGTCTGGACAGTAGAAGCGAAAACCTTTTGACCTATCAGGGTAGCCAATGAAATGGCAACTCACTGTCTTCGGGTCTAACTTTCCAAGATTTGGATTAAACATTTTGGCCTCAGCAGGGCATCCCCACACTCTTAAGTGTTGTAGGGATGGCACTCTTCCTGTCCAGAGATCGTGCGGTGTTTTGGGCACCAACTTGCTTGGAACTCTGTTGAGAATGTGAATGGCGGTTTTAAGCGCCTCCATCCACAATCCCAACGGAAGGTCTGAGTAGCTCATCATGCTGCGTACCATATCCATGAGAGTACGGTTACGCCTTTTAGCTACTCCATTTTGCTGAGGCTCGCCCGGCATGGAATACTGGGCAACAATGCCAGTCTCTTGCAAGAATTTTGCAGAAGGTCCAGGGACTTGGCCATATGGAGTGTGTCGAACGTAGTACTCCCCCCCCCCCACGGTCAGACCTCACTATCTTAATCTTTTTATCAAGCTGATTTTCAACTTCAGCTTTAAATATTTTGAATTTATCCAATGCTTCATGTCGGTCTTTGATTGGATAAATGTAACCGAAGCGGGAGTAATCGTCTGTGAACGTTTTGAATGAATCATAACCATCCACACTTTTCACCGGAAACGGTCCACAAATATCAGTGTGGACAATTTCCAGTGTTCATGTGCTTTAGTTTGCTCCTTTCTTTATCTGTTTTACATATTTCCCTTTAATGCAATCCACGCATTGTTCTAAGTCAGAGAACTCCAACTTTGGATGAATTTCATTTTTGATTAATCTTTCTATTCTCCCCCTGGAAATATGGCCCAATCGACAGTGCCATAGTTTCGAGGAGTCGTGAGTTCTTTTTCTTTTCTTTTGATCGTTGTTCGACGAAGTACTTTGTTCATTCACATTCAACACATAGGCCGCTTTTTCACATAGCGATAATAAATAAAGCTCATCATGAAGAAATGCATCCCCAACATAATCATTATGAGACCAAATGGCACATTTGCCATGTCCAAAGAAACATTGATAATCGTCTTTGTCAAAACAGGAAACACTTATTAAGTTCCTATTACATGAAGGTACGAAAAGCACATACCTAAGCAGAAGTTTGAAACCACCGGCTAGCTCCAAGGAGACGTCACCCACAGCTTCAACTTCGGCTTGGACACCGTTCGCAACTTCAATTCCTCTTGAATTTCTTGGCAAAGTTACCGTCGAACTGAATCCCTGTAAAGAATTTGCAACATGAACAGTTGCTCCTGAGTCAATCCACCAAGTAGATTTCATAAACTTTGTATACAAGGATTCATTTACAAAAGAAACTATATCTTTACCTCTCTTAGCCATGAAGGTCTTTAAAAAACAGGGCAATGCGTCTTGTAGTGCCCTTTCTCCTTACAGTGGACGCAAGTTTCCCTATCCACTGGAATGTGCCTATGCTGATAACGGACAGGAGCTTTGCCATTGCCATTGCCCTGTGGCTTGGAGGGAGAAGCTTTGTTGGGTGGAAAGCCCTTCTTCTTTTCCTTCACATAGTTAAGAGAGCCATCATGTGAGGCCTTAATCCTCTCCTCCTCCTGAGTGCACATTGTGATGACCTTTTCTATGTCCCAAGTCTCGGGCTGCATGTTGTAGTTGACAACAAAGGTCTCGAACTCCTTAGGCAAAGAAGCCATCACCAGTCAAGGAGAGCTGGTTTTATCTCCAGATCCACATCCATAGGTTTGAGCTTAGCCTCCGTGTGGCTCATCCTAAGGATGTGCTCCCTTATGCCATGGCCACCATCATGGTAGCTCTCTGTCACCAGTTGTTTGATCAACTGGGTGGCATACGTCTTAGAAGAGCCAGTAAACTGACTCTTTATCTTGTTCAGCATTTCTTTTGACGTAGGGCAATCAGCAATTGATCCCACGATAGTGGTCTCAATGGTGTTCTTTATAAACTCCAAACATTTCTTGTTGGCATTTAACCATAGCCTGTTGCTGATGGAGTGGGACATCACCTCTTTTTCATAATTTCCTTTCTTTTTGTCCCAGCTCTCATCATCCTCATCAGCCTCTCTGACTGGGTCTGCAGGTGCAGCTGGTTGTGGTTCCTCCAGAACCCAGTCCACCTCTGCAATGCAGAGGGCCATGTCCACCTTCTTCCTCCACTCAGAGTAGTTGTCCCCCCTGAGTGTCGGAATTTCCTTGAGGCAGCTCATCAGATGGAAACCTCCTGAAATCACCAAATAAGCAAAGTCAGTACGACAATCATATGCATTAAATAACGTTGGTTAACATAATCATATAATTGCCTATGCATATTAATCTACATTGCCGTTGGGCAAATGATAGAAATAAATGCATCAAATTGCAATATGCAATATGACCGTGTGATTAAACAACGTCCGTCAGAATAACAACATGATCATATTCCATATTGCTTTTAGCAGCGGAAAACGTGAAATTAAATTTCATGTGCCTCTTAACTTTACGGCAAATAATTCTGACATTTAAAGTAAAATTCATGAATTTTATTAATGTTTTTATAAAATTCATGAACTATTCTTTTTTTGAGAAAGCTATTTTGTTCGCAAAATACTTTCTACTTTTCTTTACAGAAAAATTATATAACAATTCTGTAAATATTCAGAGAAACTTTGAACATTTTTACTTTCTATTTTTCTAAACATGTTATCGTAGGAAAAAATTCCTAGAAAAAACCTTTTTAAATCTGCCTATTAAGACAGAAACTAAGAATACTTTAAAAACGATAAATGGCCGGCAGGCCGGCCTGTGGCCTCGGCCTGGGCCGGCGCTCTCTGTGGCGTGGCGGACCGCAGCTCCTAAGGCTAGCGCGCGTCCCTTCGGCCCAAGAGCTCAGCCCGTGGTGGGCTGGCCTCGGCCTCAAACTCCCGCCGGCCCGAGCCGCACCTAGGGTTTCATCCGGGGCCGTCGGATGGGATCCGACGGTTGCCCGCGCGATTCGGTGGAATATAAGGGGCGAGCCGGCTGGGGAAAACCCTAATTTTCATTTCCTCCCCACACAGCGCCGCTCTCCTCCCTCTGCCCGACGGCTCCTCTTGTGTGGGTGGCCGCCGGGCCGCACCGCGCGCTGTCTGCCCCGACGAGGAGGAGGCCGTCGGCCTCTCTTCTTGTTCCTTTGTGCGAGCAGCACCCGCGGTGGCTCCCTGCCCCGCCGGAGCCTTGGATCTCGCCGCCCTCGTCGGAGGGCCCTGGGGATGGCTGCCGGCAGCGACGACCGAAGGTCCCGCGCCGTGCGTGCCTTCTGCCACTCCTTTTGTGGTGGTAGCCATGCCCCGCCGAGGGACCCTTCTTCCTTCGCGCAGCGGCGGCCTCCTCCGCTCCTCTTGCCGGTGCGCGCCCTCTCCCGAGGGAGAGTGCGCCGCCGTCAAGGGGGTTGTTGGAGTGCCAACTACACTGTCGTTCTTTTCGATCTCAAGAGAGACAGAATCATGGCGCCGTGGCCTCCCCTTTCGCCGGTGGCGCATTCCCTTGCGGGAGCGCATTGCCGTCGAGTGGGTTGGCCGCGGTGCCTCGTTGTCATTGGATCCGCAGGGCGAATCTTTCTTTTCTTTGCATGTTCCTTTCCCCCTGTTTTTTTTTCTTGCCTTTTGCGGATCGGATCCGTATACTTTTCTTGGTTTTTTTCTTTTGGATCTAGATCCGTACTTTGCCTCCGAGGAGGTAGGTTCTTCTTCCCCACACCTCGGCTTGCCGATGCGTGTGGGGATCGAGAGGAACAGGCGCGGCCTTGCGGCGGCGCTTCTTTTCCGACGAGGCTCTAGGCCGTCTTCGGTACTTGCCCATCTAGGGTTCATGTGGGGGGGAAGAGATTTGCTTTTCTTTAACCGAATGAATCCTTGCCTAGCAGCTCATGATACCAATGTTAAAGCCGTAGATCGACTAGGCATAGATAGTTCCGGTGAAACCTTTTACTCACCTAATCCCGAGCTCGAGGAACTCCCTGCTCCGGCCATCGGTGCCGGTGTAGTCGTCGGTGGCGTGAGGGAAGAGGTGTGGTCGTGGGTGGTGCTTCCCGTGAGCACTGCGCTAACCCTAGATCGCAAGGGGATTTCGGTGAGGAGTCCGGCGGCACGATGAACCTCGTACCGTGCGCCCCGGCCCCCACCACTTTATTTATAACGCAGGTCACAGGGGCCCACCAACCATAACGGGTTGGGCGCATAGATCAAGGGCCCGGTGGGCCGTTGGGCCCACGCGGAAGAGATCAACCTAACAGAAGGAGCAAGAGAGAGGAAAGACGAGAGGAGGTGTGGCAGCAGATGAGAGAGAGTCGCCAGAAGGAGCACCCACTTTTCTCTCCGGCGGTGGCGGAGCGCCCACTTTTCTCTTCTGCGGTGGCGACGGCTTGCAGGCAAAGAGCAACACCGGTGCCGCTCGATTTGATATGCACGAGAGAGATGATGAGAGGGAGAGAGAGAAGCATGGAGAGGAGAGGAGGTCCGACGGCGGACGGGGCAGGATCATTGGAAAGAGTGCCGCTGGCTCGTCGTCTTTCACACCGTGCTAGAGCAGAGATACCTCTGTACAACCGTCACGCACGCAGGTTCCTCCTCCTTCCTTCTTGTTGCCCCCTCTTTTGATTAGTGAAGCTTTAGCTCTATGATTCCTTCCTTTGTCTCATGGATGAAGCTGTCGGCTGCAGGGGTGTTGCCAGGCCATTTATCGAGGAGCAGGAGCAAGGATCTGGCGTCCTCTCTTCTCTCCTACGATCCCTCCTCTTCCTTAAGCTCTTGAGACGTGTCATGCAGGTGTAGGTGCTTGTGTCTCGACCATCTTCCTCCTTGTATCCTCACATTTTTAATTTCTGATTCATGTGTCACGATATTATTGGTAGGCTAGAGTTTGTCCATGTGTTGTTTATGCTATAGTTGTATCTCCACAAAAGATGGCCCACGCTACTTTGCAAGCAATTGTTGTTGTCCGGTTCAGAGGTACTCTGGGATTCATATCACAAGAGAGAGGGTCTTGGACTCGGATTGAGATGATTATATGGAGAAGGCACATCTAAAGAGGTACATGTTTTATTTTTCTCTCTTCTGCCTAATTGCACGGATATGATAATTTGTGTGCATTATTTGTTGTATGATTCAGATATATTAACATGTGCAAATGATGAATCATATTGGATTGAGAGTACGAAGTGTTGACTGATTTTATGAAGGAAGTTGATTATACTATATCATTCTCCTGATTTTTACTGGATATCCGCTTTGATGGGAGAATTATTTACCCATATTTTGTTTCTTTCGATTATTCGTTGCCCCTTGGCGTGTTCAATAGAAACCGTCACTTGTCGCTGGCTCGCTGCTATATATTGGCTTCATTAAGAGGGTGTAATGATGCAATAAATATTTGAAGGTGCACATGCAGATTTTGGAGAAAATCCAAGAAGGCTAACATGGTTCTGTGTAACGCATGGGGAGGTGCCAGGGATAGATGATGACGACGAAGTCATGGCGGGGAGATGAGGTGCGGCGACAGCTGGTGGCTTGCTCGCTATGGAGGAGGAGGAGGAGGAGGTTGTGTAGTATGTGAGTGAGAGGAGTGATTGGTTTTTTTCCTTCAAGAAAAGAACAGAAGAGCAACTGCTATGTGGTGACATAAATGTCACATAACCTAACAAGTCATTTTTCGAGAAAGTACCGACCAAGTGAACTATAGGTACCTACAATTTATAGCTCACTAAGATCATGGTGTGACTCACATTGCATGATGCAAATGAAGATGAAGACCACATTCTTCGCACTATATATATATATATATGGAATAAAATAAATATCTTAAATTCATCAAATATATCTTGGTTTGTACTCCCTCTGTCAACTAATATAAGAGCGTGTAGATTACTAAAATAGTGTTCTAAATGCTCTTATATTAGTTTACGGAGGGAGTAATAGATAACTATTTTGATCATTTCTTTCTATATACACATTGTTCTATTAGATTTTTTATAAACTTACATCATAAGTGAAGTGGATTAATTGCTTCTCCATTGTTACATGCTGCCATTTCTATACATTTGAAATTTATACATGCATTATAATTTTACATGAAACCGACAAAAAATATATTCATAGCCCGTGGCAACGCACGTGTCATTGTGTAGGCGTGTATCAAATTTAATCTTATTGGTTGGGTTCTCCCATCTGTTGTTAGAGTTGTATGAGTCCCTCCAGCCCACCGATTAAATGTTTCCTGTTGATGTTGAGTTGGTCACGTGCCACAAACTTTCCACCAGACCATCAGTTCGTTTCATTCATATTGTATTTCCATTTTGTGGATTGAACATATCTTACTTTGACATACAGGGTCCTAACATTCTACTGGATGACTCTCTTTCGGTTGAGGTGGATAAGAACTTGCTAAATGCAGTTAAAGATTCAATTGTTCAAGGGTAGGCATTATGTTCTGTTAATTCAAATTTCCTTCAGAATATTTGTGAGTTCCTTAACCATTTTATTTACTGCCCTAACCTCAGGTTTCAGTGGGGTGCTAGAGAAGGCCCCTTGTGTGATGAACCAATTAGGAATGTGAAGTTCAAGATCCTAAATGCAAATATCGCTCCAGAACCACTGCACCGTGGTGGCGGCCAAATAATCCCCACAGCTCGTCGGGTTGTCTACTCAGCATTTCTGATGGCCAATCCTCGAATTTTTTTGACCGAGCGGCCTGCCCGAACGTTTGAGGAGGGTTTGAGGGGTCCGGTTGTAGATGTTGTAAGTTCTTCTAGACATATTTCTCTGGACAAACACTTCATTGTTGAAGACTGGTTCTTCTAGCTAGAAAGATGATTAAAAAAAAAGCTAAGGTAATGTTGGTTCATTCATTTTGAATTACTTTTATCAGGGAAAGTCAAATCCCACTGAATCGTCTAACCAGGGCTAAACTCCTGTGGAATCAGGTAGTAAATCGTCTGTGCCAGCAAGGATCTTGATATCCAAACCAGTTATTGTGTCGTCCAGAAGTAGTGCTGAAACTGTACTTTGTATCCTATTGGGTTGTTCAGATGTTTTGTTTTAGAAAGAAAGAAAAAGTAAAGAGGCTGAACCAAAATATGTAGGCAACATGTACACAAAACATTGAACACTTTAAGGCAGAGTAGGCATGTCAATATACGGCAGCATATCACATCTACACGCTACAGCAGCAGCATGTCAGCAAGAGGAGGAAGCTAAGATTAACAAGTATCTATTACATCTTTCCCGGGCTGGTGAATCTTGAGCTGCTGAGCGCGTTCTTCATTAAGTCGAGATGTAGGCGAGTGCGGCAGCTACATCCACCATCTCAGGTCTCTCGCTGGCAGTTCTTTTGAGGCACATGCGAGCAATGGTGAGTGCCCTGCACAATTCTGTGATGCTGTATTGATTTGTAAGCATTTGATCTACCAACGTTCCAAAATCCTTTCTGGCGATCAAGTTGGCGGCCTGAAATTATACATTAACAAAAGTCACAAAAATTAATCTTCATCGCATACAGTTTTCCCTTTCTGTTGACCCAATGTAATAAAAGAAGATATGCACGAATCTGTGCTAATCAAATGGTTAAAAACTACTGATAGAGTAAGTAAAACTTAAGCTTATGATGCTTCTGCTTGCCAGTTTTCAGAAGCAAATTGAGATCAGAAATCACCACAACGTCCCCTTGCTACAGACTTATAGCATTGGGGAGAAGCAAGGACTAGTTCTTCAAAAGAAAAATAAAACGCAGGAAGTGATGCTTACCCATTGAACAAGAGTAAGCTCAGCTCCCATTCGATTCTGACCCATTGAATAAGGGTAAGCCTTTCTTCCTGTGATAACCTCCAGTATAACAACACCAAAGCTGTAAACATCTGACTTGGTAGTCAACTGACCGCTCTCAAGATACTCTGGCGCACAATACCAGGTGTACCCACCACTCTGCTTGGAACAAAAAAATCTGAAAGTTTTGGATGATATCCCTCGCCAAGCAAAATATTCGCGCATTTCACTCCACAGTTTATGACAGGAGGGTTGCAGTTAACATGCAAATGCTTCAGGCCTTGAGCTGCCCCAGCAAGTATCTTCATCCTTGTATTCCAGTCAAGAGGCTTCTTATCAGGGGGAAGATCTGGGAAGATAAGAAAAACAAAACCTAATTCTGGTTAAACAAGCTTCTGATTATTCGGCAACAGTGTAATGAAGTAGGGAACTATTACACACATGGTAGTTCAGTACCGTACCGAAAATGTGAGTTTCCAGGGAACCCAGAGGCATGAATTCATACACTAAAAGCCTCCGATCATCATCAGCGCAGAAGCCAACAAGCTTGACAAGATTCGGGTGATTCATCTTGCTCAACACCATAACTTCTGTGCAGAATTCTCTGCTCCCTTGCCATCCCGGGTTGAGGATCTTTATTGCAACCTGTTGCAGCAACATACAAGCGAATCATATACTACAACATCTCCTGAGCAAAACAACCTCACTAAACAATAGCATGGATCGTCGACTACATTAAAAAATCGTGTTATGTCTCCTCCCATAACCGATGTGGGACTAAACCGAACAGACGATCCGCATGCCGTGGCTCGAAGAGGTCGGAGCAGGGACCTGGCCGAGAGGAGGTGCGGAGGAGGTCGGAGCGGGGACCTGGCCGAGACGAGGCGCGGAGGAGGTCGGAGCAGGGACCTGACCGAGAGGAGGTCGGAAGAGGTCGGAGCAGGGACCAAGCGGAGAGGAGGCGCAGGGGAGGGGGCCCGGTGAGCCGCCGGACTGGAGCTCCCCAGCCGGAGCGCGGGCGCCGAGGAGAAACAGGCATTGGAGGAGGCAGCGGGTGCGACGGCCTCCTGCGCAGGGGAGCCGGCCCCGATCTTCCTCATCTTGTTGCTTGTACTGGCGAGGTCGGACCCGATCATGTCTCCGTGCAGAGTTGGATAGACCTTGGATAGGACCAACTTATCACCTCCTTCCATGGCTCCCTCGTCCCATGGCAGGGTGAGTTGTTGCATTAGGTATCCCAGGCGAAGCCTCTTCCCATGGCCATGGGGGCCGCTCACCTTGAACGAGAAGGTCTGTCGATAACCTTGAATGGAGCCGGATATGAGGGGAACGGGGGCTCGATCAGATGTCCAGATCCCCCCGGGGACGCTTCTCCTGCTTCGGTGGTCAGTCGCCGTCGTGGAGTGGACGATGTTTATGAAGAAGACGGTCGTCCCCCGCGGTCGCAGGGGGGTAAGTCTCCACGACGTCTTGCGGGTGGAATCGATAGACATCCACGCCCAGGTTGATGTAGCGGGGGCAGCATCCACGCGGGGTGGCCCCTCGCCCGGACGCGGAGCACCCCGAGGAGCACGAGGTGGCCGTCGTCCATCGCCGGAGGAGGCAGCGGCCCTGGAGGAGGCAGGGGCAGGCGGGCTGGAGCGGCGGCGCCGGCGGCGGCAGGCGCCTGTCTCTCTTCTTGGCTTTCCTCCATCTTTGATCGGGCCGGGTTGTTTTGGGTTGGGTTGGTTGCTCTGCTCTGCTCTGGTTTTGGGCGGCGGGGGGATATTTGAAGGAAGGGGCCGGTTGCGGTTGCGCCTGCAGGAAGGAAGAGGGGAGCGGGAACACGGGACAGGCACGACTCTGTCTCAAGTTAACTATGGTTCAGTTCAGAACTATCCCATTCCCATCTCAGGGAAACAAGCGTGCAACTTCAAATCCCATGAGAAATCAAACACTTTCACATGGAAGACACCGAATGGATCATCACCTTGCTATGGAATTCTCGTAATTCCGCTCGTTCCTTGCGAAATTCTGACCCGGATTGACCGAATAATCCCTAGAACCAAACAGACGAATTGGAATAATCGGGTCAGCAAGCGCTGTTTCCTTAACTCAAGTCAGTTCCCCTGTTTCCCAAACTGAAGTCAGCAGACACTGCCAAGGGTGTGTTTGGTTGGGGGGAGCAACTGTCAGATGGTCTGCCTCACCAAACTTCTTGGTCGGCTCGGTATCGCGGACCTGGAACGATTCGGAAGAGCGCTGGATTTGGTGGCTTCACTGGAACGACCCATGGCCGGATCACCACTGAACGGCCTTGCGATGCTTCCGACTTTGGGGCTTCCATGACAATCACCATTCGGGACTTGGAACAAAGTCAGGCCAAAATAAAGTAGACGCTGAGCATGTTAGGCTTAAGCTTTGTGATGAATGCTGGGACCCGTAACAGGTGCTATTGAAGCTGCTTGAGATGCCGCCTCACAAGTTTCAGTTCTGCCGCCGCCCCAAGAATGTAATACTGTCGCACAAGTTCTTGCACAATTTGGGTCTAATAAAGCTAAGCGTCTGTACCCCCTTTCTATCTGGGCTGATCATGCCTGCCCCCTGACTTTGTAACTGTGCTGCACAATCTGCATTCAAGTTGGGAGCAACAGGGGTGGTCCTGGTCTTGCCGAAGCAAGTCAAAAACTCGAATGCCCTACATATAATGCACAGATACTGGTAGTCTCTAAATGTACTGTCGACTTACCAAGCCTTGGTTATCCCTGCTCATGGCGACCAAGGGTAGCCCGCCGGCTTCACTGCCCATGACACGGAAGAGGATCACAGGAACCACCATCTTGCTGCCATCTACAACACAATTAACCGGCAGTTTGCTCAGAATGTTATTGTTTTCTTTTGCCAAATGAAACGGGTGAAGAAAAAAACTTTACCCTACCCCACACGCAACACGGCGCAGCACATCCATGTTCCTTCAGGCATCCAATGTCACATTCCCCCCCCCCCCCCCCCAAATGAACAAATAGCAACACACACTTGTCAGTGTATCAAAATGAGATTTCCACAGCTGGTAAGAAACACCATGATGACTCAATTCGGACAAATCATGAAAGAATGTCATTGGGCATGTATATGTTGTGGTAACTGCAATAGTGTTAGCAGAGCGAATAATAGTTTGAACAGGGCCCTAACAGAATACATTACAAGACTACAAACTCACTGTTTGCTTCGAGCAGCTCGGATAGCATGACCTTCGAACTGTGAAGGACTAACCTGTTCGCACAGCATAACAAAATTCTTGGTCAGGTTCAGTAGACTAAGGTTCCAGGCTGACTAGTTGATTGAGTTGTTTTATTAGTATGTATCTAACGGGAGTGATAGCAATTTTATCACTGTATTGCAGCAATGATAATTGATTCCAAGTTCCTTTATGTAGCAACCTCTAGAATGTTAGTCGACAACAGTATTAACAACAACAATATTTGTAATGCCCGATAAGAGAAGGTGTGTAAATAAACGGCAAGAAGTAATCCTTTCCCCCAACATAATAGCCGACATCTGAGCCCTCTTGCAAAATACCACTCACTTGTGCAAACCATGGTCCCTGCAGCAAGAACATATGTAGAGCAATAAAATGCATTGAACTCGAGGAGAAACAAATGTACAATGCAAGCAGCAGAGCCTACTTTCTTGTAGTTCTTACTTCACCTGTAGTCTTTACTCCTGGAGGAAAATTCTTAGGTACCCTAGCAGATGAAGTTGGACTTACTGCACTTGTAGTCTTGACTAGTGGGTAGAAATTCCTAGGTACCCTAACAGATGAAGTTGGGGGTCCAATTTTAGGTGACCTGTTACATGCCATCAGTAGAAACAATGCTATGTAAGAGAAAGGTACATTTGAAATTGGAGTACTGGCTTATTGAAATTCAGCCCGACTAATCCCTAGAACCAAACAAACAATGGGAATGGTGGTTTATGGAAAGCCTAGTCAGAAATGGAAATTCAATTCCGCGCCATGGATGAAGGAGCTGCTGCTGCTGCGTGGTGGGTGGCGCTCCCCTGCTGCTTCCTGGCTTCTCGCCGGAGGTGAATCGATCCTGCAAATCGTCAAATTGGTAGTCGAGGATCAAGGGGGAGACAGGGAAGCACAAAAATTCAGTGCTGGGAGGAAGAGCATCAAAAAATTACAGTGGTAGTCTTGGCTGGAGACGCAGCTCCCTCGGCTAGATTCAAGGTGCAGGGCGTGTGGGAGGTGGCTCGGTGGCGCACCACCACGCCGGCATGGAGCTTCTCCCATCTGGTCGTCGCGGCGGCCGTGGTCGATGAGGGGGGAGCAGCCGCGCTGGTCCTCGTGGGCGAGCCGCGTCGAGGGTGGAGGGCGCGGTGGCGGGGGCTGGGGCGGTCTACGGCGACCAGCCACCGGTGAGCCGCGCTGGTCGCCGTGGGTGAGCCGCGGCGCCGTGTGGGCAGAAGGTGTTCCTCGTGGGCGATGAGGAGGGGGTGACAAGTGTGTGTTTGTGGTTAAGTTTTTCTTTTCCCTCTTTAATTTACTTGGAAATTTGGCCCAATATCTAACTCTAATAATGTACAAAAAGAACCGAATTGCAAAAAGAGTGCTCAAAAGTATACTTCCAATTATGTTCAAACATGGTTGGGGCCTTTCTTTCGCTGGTACCTCCGACGGCGACTAGGGCGATTAGGGTTTCGAGGGGACTCATCGGTTCTCGCTGATGTCGACAAGGGGCGCGTCCGATCAACGGGGAAGGGATGGCTCGGTCCTCCTCTCACATTGGCACGGAGAACGCTGGCTCGTCCATCTCGGCGATAGCAAAGTTGGAGGAGGCAATGGGAAGCTGGACATTACCAGGAGGAGGCAACTCCCTTGTTGATCGACGACGTCCAGGTCGGGGCAAAACATAATTGGTTGAAGGAAAGAAAGATCTTGTATCGTAATCCGTTCCATATACAGACAATTTTATGTGCGCTCCTCCCGGCTCAAGGAAACCCTAGATGTCTTGTTTTTCGTCTGCACGGAGAGAGCATGTTTTCGGATGAATTCGAAACCCAACACTATATCGCCATGGCACGTGAGCAAGCACAGATCGATCCTAGAGAAATTTGAAGAATCCATGAGCCCATCATAACTCAGATTCAATAAACTTCATATTTGGGCAAGGGTGGTTATTCTTCTCTCCTTACAATTTGAGGAATGATACTTGGGGTCTTTTGATCGCCTAGCAAATTGATAAGAAGCAACAGTTGTGCCGATTTATTTCGTGGTGGTTAGAGTCACAATTGATATGTAATAACCCTTGAGATATATTGTTTATTATTTGACAGTGAGAAACGACAAGGATTGGTATTGATGGGGTTATAATCCTAGGGTAGGGTCATAGACATGCCATGTAGGTCCTACCCAAGGACTACCCTTCATAACGGACAAGGCCCTTAGTCAGTTCCGACTTAACTAAGAAGTTCCCATCATCCAGTCGGTAACAGATCTTCGACCATCCAGTCGGAGACGAGCATTCGGAGTATATCAAACTAACCGACTGAATTCCACTCTGTGCATCGTAACTCCCCTGGGGGAAACGGTCATACGTTTCCATGCGCCTTTATTAGCATTTAAAATGTACGTTACCTGTAATGTAGGCATTTAATCGCCATTACTCCACCCCTGTGCACCGAACCGTTGTGGAGGGCAGCGCACTCTATATAAGCCACCCTCCCCCACTGCAGGGGTTAGCAACTCATTGTATTCCATATTCCACTCGACAACAAGCTCCCAGAGCACTGAGACGTAGGGCTATTACCTCCACCGCGGAGGGGCCTGAAGTCATACAACCTCGTCGTAGCTAAGGCTCTGCCCATCCTTTTCGTACCCTACACATCTACTGTCAGACTTATACCCACGACAGTTGGCGCCCACCTTGGGGCAGGCGTCTAAGCGACTTCCGGCGAGTTTGCGACTACTTCGTTTCATCATGTCGTCCGGTGGAGATTCGAGCATAGGTCACCAGATCTTCTTCGGCGCTCTCTCCTTCATCGTCGACGATTCGGCGTGGCTTCGGGACGCCCCACTCGACGTCGAGGCGCTTCCCCGCCGTGGGGCTACGCACTTCCGTGCCGGCGCCCACGGCATTCTTCTTCTCCAGCAGTCGGCTCCGGTGTCGACCTACACCGCCGTCACGCGCCGCAACAAGCGGTCCCACCGTCCACGGCTCCAGCGTTGGGTGCAACACGCCCAGGCGCGCCAGAACGAGTCTTCACAAGTGGCGGTTCTAGAGTCGGTTGTGGTTGCCCCGCCGTCCCAGCACTCGGACTCGGTTCCGACTGAGTTTCCTTCCGAGTACGCGGGTCGCGGGCCTGCAGCAGAAGTACACATGGCCAACTCCCATGAAGATCCCCGTCAAGCTGGTCGGAACGAGCATGAAGTCGGCGAAACGTCTGGCGCGCGTCGCCCACCTCGTCGTTCTGCCAGTCGGCACACTCGGCGGAGCAACGTGGAGTTGTTCCGCACACCCCTCCTCAACTTGGCTGCGGCTGCCAAGATAGCCGATTCCCTTCAGCCGACTGATTCAGAGGCTGGCAGGGGGATCGAGCAAAACCGCGCCCTGTTGCACACGGCGCAGCAGCAAAATTCGGCTGTCTCTGAGTCGCACAACAGGATCGACAATAGTTCTGTTCATGCGAATACGCATCGGTCAGTTCACAGCCCTGGTTCTCATCAGCGGCACAGGGGAGGCAGCCGTTCCATAAATCCCGAAGATCGTCGCCGTTCACGCACCCCTCCGCGGGGTGGGCCCTACAGGCCCCGACATCATGATGATCGGCGTTCAGTCGGTGACACTTACGACCCAAGGCCCGACGCGAGAGGGCGTATCGCCCAGCGAAGGGTCGACAGGGGCCGAGCCCACCGCGATGGTTACGATATGGACCGTCCGAGTGGAAGCAGGACCATCGTGTCTGGTCCCGAGTGTTACAGTCGAGCCATCCGTTCGGCTGACATCTCTCCCAACTTCCGATTGGCGACGGGAATCAGCAAGTTTACAGGAGAGTCCAAGCCAGAAATGTGGCTAGATGATTACCGAGTGGCAGTCCAGATCGGAGGAGGGGACGACCATGTCGCCATGAAGCACCTCCCTCTGATGCTCGACGACTCGGCGCGAGCGTGGCTGAACCAGTTGGCCCCCTCAGGCATCTACATTTGGGCAGATCTGGCCCGAGTGTTCATCAGGACCTTCGAAGGGACGTGCAAGCGCCCTGCGGGCCTCGTGGAGCTTCAGCATTGCGTCCAGAAGCAGAATGAGCCCCTGCGTGATTTCATTCAGCGTTGGACAACTCTCTACCACACGGTGGAGAACGTCACAGAGCATCAAGCAGTCTGCGCCTTCAAGGCAGCGTGCGGTACAGGGATCTGTACCTAAAGTTCGGCCGAACAGGTGACATCTCCATGAGCAAGATGATGGAGATAGCAGCACGCTATGCAAATGGCAAAGAAGAGGACCGCATCCGAAGCGGAAGCACAAGACAGTCAGCGATGGAGATGGGAGTAACACTCGGAAGCAGAAGCAGAAAGCTCCGTCCACTCCGCAGGCAAAAGCTGCAGCCGTGACCAATGCCAAGTTCAAGGGCAAAGGGAAGGCTCAGTTTACCCCCAAGAAGAAGCAGTTCAATAATCCCATCCTGGACCAGCCATGTCCGGTTCATACAAAGATGGATGAAGAGGGCAACCCCATATATCCGAAGCATACCACTTGACAGTGTCGCCTCCTGATCCAGGGGTTCGGCGAAGGGCAACCGAGTGAAAAGGACAATGAACAGGATGAGGAGGATAAGGAGGATCCGTTCCCCCAAGTCCATGCAACACTGATGATTTTTGCTGACGTTGAGAGCAAGAGTCGGCTGAAGCTGGTGAACAGGGAGGTGAACATGGCCACCCCTACCAACCCCAAGTTCCTCAAATGGTCTCAGACTGCGATCACCTTTGACCAGTCGGATCATCCAGCACACGTACCCACCCCAGGGAGACAGGCTCTGGTCGTCGACCCGGTGGTGGAAGGAGTCCGACTGCGCAAAGTCCTCATGGACGGCGGCAGCGGCTTGAACATCATGTACGCCGACACTCTTAAGGGGATGGGCATTCCGATGTCCAAACTCAGCGAGAGCAGCATGCAGTTCCATGGAGTCGTCCCAGGACGGAAGGCCAAGTCACTCGGCCAGATCGCGTTGGACGTCGTTTTCGGCTCCGACAAGAACTTCCGCAAGAAAAAGCTGATGTTCGAAGTGGTGGACTTCCAGAGCGCTTACCACGCAATTCTGGGTCGCCCAGCATATGCGCGTTTCATGGCCCGTCCATGTTACGTATACCTGAAGCTGAAGATGCCAGGCCTGAAAGGTGTGATCACCATCACGGGCAATCGACAGCGGGCCGAAGAGTGTCTGCAGCAGGGATCAAGAATCGCCGACCAGCAGATGGCCGTCCTTGAGCTCGACGAGTACAAGAAAACAGTCGACCCCGCTGACTTGATGCGCTCGAAAAAGCCAGCTTCAGAGTCTGCATTCCAGTCGACGGGAGAGACGAAGAAGGTCAGCATCCACCCGACGGACGACACTGCTGCCCCAACGAACATCTCCACCACCCTCGATCCTAAATAGGAAGCCGAGCTCACCCAATTCCTCCGTGAGAACTCGGACATCTTTGCATGGAAACCCTCTGACATGCCAGGTGTACCCAGGGAGTTGGTTGAGCACCGACTGCATGTGGATCCCACCGCTCGGCCCGTCCGAGAACGCCTGCGCCGGTCCGCCGCGCACAAGAGGAAGGCAATCGGGGAAGAGGTGGCCAAGCTGCTGGCAGCCAACTTCATTCGCGAGGTTCACCACTCCGAGTGGCTCGCCAATGTTGTCATGGTGCCCAAGAAAGACAAGTCGCTCCGAATGTGCATCGACTTCAAGCATCTCAATAAGGTCTGCCCAAAAGATCATTTTCCGCTCCCCCGCATCGATGAAATTGTCGATTCGACTGCGGGTTGCGAGCGTTTGTCATTTCTTGATGCCTACTCGGGCTACATCAGATCCGTCTGTATGGCCCCGATGAATTAAAAACAGCCTTCATCACCCCATTCGGGTGCTTCTGCTACATCACTATGCCATTCGGTTTGAAGAATGCAGGAGCTACCTTTATGCGCATGATCCAAAAATGCCTCCTCGACCAGATTGGTCGGAATGTGGAGGCATATATGGATGATATCGTAGTCAAGTCACGCATAGGTTTCGACCTGCTGATTGACTTGGCAGAAACATTCACCAACCTTCGTAGGTACGATATCAAGCTCAACCCCGCCAAATGTTCATTCGGCGTTCCCAGCGGAAAGTTACTCGGTTTCTTCGTTTCCGAACGAGGGATCGATGTCAACCCCGAAAAGATCGGGACCATCGTCCGAATGGAGAGGCCGGCTAGAATACACGATGTTCAACGGCTCACAGGTTGCCTAGCGGCTTTGAGCAGGTTCATCAGTCGACTCGGCGAGAAAGCACTTCCTCTGTACCGACTCATGAAGAAATCAGATACTTTTGAGTGGACAGACGAAGCCTAAGTCGCATTCGACGACCTCAAAGTCCTACTTTCCACCCAGCCGGTTCTTACTGCTCCGCTCAGTAAAGAGCCCCTTCTTCTGTATATCGCGGCTACAAATCAAGTCGTCAGCATTGTTCTTACAGTCGAACGAGAAGAAGAAGGCAAAGCATACAAAGTTCAGCGGCCAGTGTACTACGTCTTCGAAGTCCTGACTCCTTCCAAGCAGAGGTATACCCACTATCAAAAACTTATCTACGGGATTTACATGACTGCGAAGAAGGTAGCCCATTATTTCCAAGACCACTCGGTGTCTGTTGTTTCTGATGCCCTGTTGTCGGAAATCCTCCACAATCGGGACGCATCAGGCCGAGTGGCGAAGTGGGCAATGGAGATGTTGTACTGCGATATCAAGTTCGAGGCCAAGAAAGCTATAAAGTCTCAAGCCCTGGCTGACTTCATAGCAGAATGGGTAGAACAACAACAACCGACCCACATCTACTCGGCTCATTGGACAATGTTCTTTGATGGGTCCAAGATGTTGAATGGCTCCGGCGCTAGCGTTGTGATCGTATCGCCAAAGGGCGACAAACTCAAATATGTGTTGCAGATACACTTTGATTCCTCCAACAATGAGGCAGAGTATGAAGCTCTCCTTTACGGACTGCGTATGGCCATCTCACTCGGCGTCCGTCGCCTGATGGTCTATGGCGATTCAGATTTGGTGGTTAATCAAGTGATGAAAGAGTGGGACGTCAGGAACCCCACCATGACCACATACTGCAATGCAGTGAGGAAGCTTGAGAAGAAGTTTGAAGGTCTGGAACTCCACCATGTTCCGTGACTGAAGAACCAAGCAGCTGATGAGTTGGCAAAACTCGGATCCACTCGGAGACCAGTCCCGAGTGATGTCTGCCTCGAGCACCTCCACCTTCCCTCAGTCAAAGAAGATCTTTTCACAGAGGAACCAGTACAACCAAAGAGTTCGGCAGATCCGACTGAAGTCGATGTACCTGCTGTGGTTGATCTGGTCATGGAGATTCTTGCTGTCATCCCCGATTGGACTGTGCCGATCATTGCATATATCCTGAGGTAGGAATTACCAGAAGACGAAGTCCAGGCCAGGCAGATAATCCACAGGTCGAAGTCGTTCACTGTCATTGATGGCCAATTGTACAAGGAAAGTGTTTCAGGCGTTCTTCAATGATGCATCTCCCCAGAGGAGGGGAAGCTAATCTTGGAAGAAATTCACTCGGGAACCTGCGGCCATCACGCCTCTTCAAGAGCATTCAGAGCTGGTTTCTTCTGGCTGTAGGCAAATGAAATGGCTAAAGATATGGTCGACCGATGTGAGGGCTGTCAGTTCTACTCCAACAAGTCCCACAAGCCAACATCTGCGTTGAAGACAATCCCTCTTGTGTGGCCGTTTGCAGTATGGGGATTAGATACGGTCGATCCATTCAGGACAGGCCAAGGAGGATACACACATCTGTTGGTGGCAGTCGACAAGTTCACAAAATGGATTGAAGCCAAGCCCATCAAGAAGCTCGACGCCCTAACAGCCATCAAGTTTGTGAGGGACATCATCTCCAGATTCGGTGTACCTCACAGCATAATCACGGACAACGGGACAAACTTTGACTCAGACAGATTCACAGGTTTCTGTGCAAGCAAAGGTATCTGAGTGGATTTTGCTTCCGTGGCGCATCCTCAATCCAATGGACAAGCAGAGCGGGTGAATGGACTCATTCTGCAAGGTTTGAAGCCCCGACTCTTGCGAGAGGTGGGACATGCCGCTGGCGCATGGGTCACCGAGCTACCTTCAGTGCTTTGGGGTCTTCGCACAACCCCGAACAGATCTACAGGGCGATAACCGTTCTTCCTCGTTTACGGAGCAAAAGCAGTCCTTCCGAGTGACTTGCTTCACAATGCTCCACGAGTCGAACTCTTCTCTGAAGCTGAAGCAGAACAAGCAAGGCAAGATGGAGTGGACCTTCTAGAGGAGGAGCGCGAGATGGCACTGACTCGCTCAACCATTTATCAACAAGATCTGCGGCGCTTCCATGCACGCCACGTCAGGAGTCGCACGTTCCAAGCAGGCGACTTGGTGCTCCGAGTGGATCAGCAAAGACCTCACAAGTTGGCTCCTGCCTGGGAAGGACCCTTCATCATCTCCAAGGTGCTGAACAACGGAGCATACAGACTCTACAACATCGACAGGGAGACAGACGAGCCGCGAGCATGGAACGGAGATCTCCTGAAGCGCTTCTACACGTGACCGTCGACTGAAGCAATGTAAAGAACAAGTATTGATGAAATAATATAAAGCAGATTGAGCTTTTGCAGATTCATAATTCTTCTACGATCACAGACTCCGGTCTCAAAAAAAAACTTAGCTGTGATCCAGAATCGCCTAAGTTCTAACTTTCTCCGAGTGTGCACTAAACGTAGCACTCGGGGACTTAGCTGCGATCAAGAATCGCCTAAGTACTAACTTTCTCCGTGTGCGCACTAAACGTCGGACTCGGAGACTTAGCTGCGATCAAGAATCGCCTAAGTAATAACTTTCTCCGAGTGGGCACTAAATGTCGCACTCGGGGACTTAGTTGTGATCAAGAATCGCCTAAGTAATAACTTTCTCCGAGTGTGCACTAAACGTCGCACTCGGAGACTTAGCTGTGATCAAGAATCGCCTAAGTAATAACTTTCTCCGAGTGTGCACTAAACGTCGCACTCGGGGACTTAGCTGCGATCAAGAATCGCCTAAGTATTAACTTTCTCCGAGTGTGCACTAAACGTCGCACTCGGGGACTTAGCTGCGATCAAGAATCGCCTAAGTATTAACTTTCTCCGAGTGTGCACTAAACGTCGCACTCGGGGACTTAGCTGCGATCAAGAATCACCTAAGTATTAACTTTCTTCGAGTGTGCACTTCACGTCACACTCGGGGACTTAGATGCGATCAAGAATCGCCTAAGTTTTAACTTTCTCCGAGTGTGCACTTAACGTCACACTCGGGGGCTTAGCTGCGATCCAGAATCGCCCAAGTACATGAGTAACAGACCCTCATTAAAGCTCATGTGGATGTCAAAACAACTGACAACTACATGAGTAGCAGACCCTCATTGAGGCTCATGTGGATGTCAAAACAACAGACAACTACATGACTAACACATCACCCCGAGTGCGACCTGATAGTCATACTCGACAACCTAGCTGCGATCCCGTATCGCCCAAGTATTTTTTTGTTGGGGAACGTCGCATGGGAAACAAAAATTTTCCTACGCGCACGAAGACCTATTATGGTGATGTCCATCTACGAGAGGGGATATTCGATCTACGTACCCTTGTAGATCGCACAACAGAAGCGTTAGTGAACGCGGTTGATGTAGTGGACCGTCCTCACGTCCCTCGATACGCCCCGCGAACTGTCCCGCGATCAGTCCCACGATCTAGTGCCGAACGGACGGCACCTCCGCGTTCAGCACACGTACAGCTCGACGATGATCTCAGCCTTCTTGATCCAGCAAGAGAGACGGAGAGGTAGATGAGTTCTCCGGCAGCGTGACGGCGCTTCGGAGGTTGGTGATGATCTTATCTCGGCAGGGCTCCGCCCGAGCTCCGCAGAAACGCGATCTAGAGGTAAAACCGTGGAGATATGTGGTCGGGCTGCCGTGGCAAAGTTGTCCCAAATCAGCCCTAAAACCTCCGTATATACAGGGGCAAGAGGGGGAGCCTTGCCTTGGGGTCTAAGGACCCCCAAGGGGTTCGGCTAAGCCAAGGGGGGGAGTCCTCCCCTTCCAAACCGAATCCAACTAGGTTTGGAAGGAGGAGTCCTTCCCCTTTTTCCCACCTCCTCTTTTTTTTCTTGTCTCTTTGATTTTCTTCCTATGGCGCATAGGGCCTTCTGGGCTCTCCCACGAGCCCACTAAGGGCTGGTGCACCACCCCCAAGGCCTATGGGCTTCCCCGGGGTGGGTTGCCCCCCCCCCCAGGTGAACACCCGGAACCCATTCGTCATTCCCGGTACATTCCCGGTAACTCCGAAAACCTTTCCGTAATCAAATGAGGTCATCCTATATATCAATCTTCGTTTCCGGACCATTCCGGAAACCCTCGTGACGTCCGTGATCTCATCCGGGACTCCGAAAAACATTCGGTAACCAACCATATAACTCAAATACGCATAAAACAACGTTGAACCTTAAGTGTGCAGACCCTGCGGGTTCGAGAACTATGTAGACATGACCCGAGTGACTCCTCGGTCAATATCCAATAGCGGGACCTGGATGCCCATATTGGATCCTACATATTCTACGAAGATCTTATCGTTTGAACCTCAGTGCCAAGGATTCATATAATCCCGTATGTCATTCCCTTTGTCCTTCGGTATGTTACTTGCCCGAGATTCGATCGTCAGTATGCGCATACCTATTTCAATCTCGTTTACCGGCAAGTCTCTTTACTCGTTCCGTAATACAAGATCCCGCAACTTACACTAAGTCACATTGCTTGCAAGGCTTGTGTGTGATGTTGTATTACCGAGTGGGCCCCGAGATACCTCTCCGTCACATGGAGTGACAAATCCGAGTCTCGATCCATACTAACTCAACGAACACCTTCGGAGATACCTGTAGAGCATCTTTATAGTCACCCAGTTACGTTGCGACGTTTGATACACACAAAGCATTCCTCCGGTGTCAGTGAGTTATATGATCTGATGGTCACAGGAACAAATACTTGACACGCAGAAAACAGTAGCAACAAAATGACACGATCAACATGCTACGTCTATTAGTTTGGGTCTAGTCCATCACGTGATTCACTTAATGACGTGATCCAGTTATCAAGCAACAACACCTTGTTCATAATCAGAAGACCCTGACTATCTTTGATCAACTGGCTAGCCAACTAGAGGCTTGCTAGGGACAATGTTTTGTCTATGTATCCACACATGTATATATGTCTTCATTCAATACAATTATAGCATGGATAATAAACGATTATCTTGATACAGGAATTATAATAATAACTATATTTATTATTGCCTCTAGGGCATAATTCCAACAGTCTCCCACTTGCACTAGAGTCAATAATCTAGCCCTCACATCATCATGTGAATTACATTGTAATAAATCTAACACCCATACAGTTCTGGTGTTGATCATGCTTTGCCCGTGGAAGAGGTTTAGTCAGCGGGTCTGCTACATTCAGATTCGTGTGCACTTTGCATATATTTACGTCCTCCCCTTCGACGTAGTCGCGGATGAGGTTGAAGCGTCGTTTGATGTGTCTGGACTTCTTGCGAAACCGTGGTTCCTTTGCTAGGGCAATGGCACCCGTGTTGTCACAAAACAAGGTTATTAGATTCAGTGCGCTTGGCACCACTCCAAGATCCGTCATGAACTGCTTCATCCAGACACCCTCCTTAGCCGCCTCCGAGGCAGCCATGTACTCCGCTTCACATGTAGAATCTGCTACGACGCTTTGCTTGGAACTGCACCAGCTTACCGCACCCCCATTAAGAATAAATACGTATCCGGTCTGCGACTTAGAGTCGTCTGGATCTGTGTCAAAGCTTGCATCGACTTAACCTTTTACGGCGAGCTCTTCGTCACCTCCATACATGAGAAACATCTCCTTAGTCCTTTTCAGGTACTTCAGGATATTCTTGACCGCCGTCCAGTGATCCACTCCTGGATTACTCTGGAACCTACCTTCCATGCTTATGGCCAGGCTAACGTCCAGTCTAGTGCACAACATTGCATACATGTTAGAACCTAAGGCTGAAGCATAGGGGACGGTGCTCATATGCTCTCTATCCTCATCAGTTGCTGGGCACTGAGTCTTACTCAATCTCGTACCTTGTAAAACTCGCAAGAACCCTTTCTTGGACTGTTCCATTTTGAACCTCTTCAAAACTTTATCAAGGTATGTGCTTTGTGAGAGTCCTATCAGGCGTTTCGATCTATCCGTGTAGATCTTAATGCCTAGAATGTAAGCAGCTTCTCCTAGGTCCTTCATAGAGAAACTTTTATTCAAATAATCCTTTATGCTCTCCAAAAAAACTCTACGTTGTTTCCAATCAGCAATATGTCATCCACATATAATATTAGAAACGCCACAGAGCTCCCACTCACTTTCTCGTAAATACAAGATTCTCCAACCACTTGTATAAACCCAAATGCTTTGATCACCTCAGCAAAGCGTTTGTTCCAACTCCGAGATGCTTGCACCAGTCAATAAATGGATCGCTAGAGCTTGCACACCTTGTTAGCATTCTTAGGATCGACAAAACCTTCGGGTTGCATCATATACAACTCTTCCTTAAGGAAACCGTTAAGGAACGCCGTTTTGACATCCATCTGCCAGATTTCATAATCGAAAAATGCAGCTATTGCTAACATGATTCTGACGGACTTAAGCATCGCTACGGGTCAGAATGTCTCATCGTAGTCAACTCCTTGAACTTGTGAAAAACCCTTTGCCACAAGTCGAGCTTTATAAACGGTCACATTGCCGTCAGCGTCCGTCTTCTTCTTAAAGATCCATTTGTTCTGAATAGCCTTGCGGCCCTCAGGCAGTACTTCCAAAGTCCACACATTGTTCTCATACATGGATCCTATCTCGGACTTCATGGCTTCTAGCCATTTGATGGAATCTGGGCCCACCATTGCTTCTTCATAATTTGCAGGTTCATTGTTGTCTAACGACATGATTGATAAGACGGGACGTACCACTCTGGAGCAGCACGTGGTCTCGTCGACCTGCGTGGTTCGACAGAAACTTGAACCGGAGTTTCATGATCATCATCATTAACTTCCTCCTCAACCGGCATCGCAACGACAGAGGTTTCCCCTTGCCCTGCGCCACCATCTAGAGGGATGAGAGGTTCGACAACCTCGTCAAGTTCTATCTTCCTCCCACTCAATTCTCTCGAGAGAAACTCCTTCTCGAGAAAAGCTTCGTTTTTAGCAACAAACACTTTGCCCTCGGATTTGAGATAGAAGGTGTACCCAACTGTCTCTTTCGGGTAACCTATGAAGATGCACTTTTCCGCTTTGGGTTCCAACTTTTCAGGCTGAAGCTTTTTGACATAAGCATCACATCCCCAAACTTTAAGAAACGACAACTTTGGCCTTTTGCCATACCACAGTTCGTATGGTGTCGTCTCAACGGATTTTGATGGTGCCCTATTTAAAGTGAATGCAGCTGTTTCTAATGCATAACCCCAAAATGATAATGGCAAATCGGTAAGAGACATCATAGATCGCACCATCTCTAATAAAGTACGATTACGACGTTCGGACACACCATTACGCTGTGGTGTTCCAAGCGGTGTCAACTGTGAAACAATTCCACATTGTCTTAAGTGAGCACCAAACTCGAAACTCAGATATTCACCCCCACGATCAGACCGTAGGAACTTGATCTTCTTGTTACGATGATTTTCAACTTCACTCTGAAATTGCTTGAACTTTTCAAATGTTTCAGACTTATGCTTCATTAAGTAGACATAACCATATCTACTCAAATCGTGAGTGAAGGTGAGACACTAACGATATCCGCCGCGTGCCTCTACGCTCATCGGACCACACACATCGGTATGTATGATTTCCAATAAGTCACTTGCACGCTCCATTGTTCCGGAGAACGGAGTTTTAGTCATCTTGCCCATGAGGCATGGTTCGCACGTGTTAAGTGACTCCAAAAGAACATCGGCATGGAGTTTCTTCATGCGCTTTACACCAATATGACCTAAGTGGCAGTGCCACAAAAATATGGCGCTATCATTGTTAACTCTAACTCTTTTGGTCTCAATGTTATGTATGTGTTTATCACTATCAAGATTCAATATGAACAATCCTCTCACATTGGGTGCATGACCATAAAAGATGTTACTCATAGAAATAGAACAACCATTATTCTCTGACTTAAAAGAGTAACCGTCTCGCAATAAACAAGATCCAGATATAATGTTCATGCTCAACACAGGCACTAAATAACAATGATTCAAGTTCATAACTAATCCTGATGGTAACTGAAGTGAAACTGTGCCGACGGCGATTGCATCAACCTTGGAACCATTTCCTACGCGCATCGTCACTTCATCTTTTGCCAGCCTTCATCTATTTCGCAGTTCCTGTTTTGAGTTGCAAATATGAGCAACAGAACCGGTATCGAATACCCAGGCACTACTACGAGAGTCGGTTAAGTACACATCAATAACATGTACATCAAATATACCTGATTTTTCTTTGGCCGCCTTCTTATCAGCCAGATACTTGGGGCAATTGCGCTTCCAGTGACCCATACCCTTGCAATAGTAACACTCTGTTTCAGGCTTAGGTCCAGCTTTGAGTTTCTTCGTCGGATTGGCAACAGGCTTGCCGCTCTTCTTTGAATTACCCTTCTTGCCTTTGCCGTTTCTCTTGAAACTAGTGGTCTTATTCACCATCAACACTTGATGCTCTTTACGGAGTTCAGACTCTGCGACTTTCAGCATCGCAAACAACTCGCTGGGAGACTTGTTCATCCCTTGCATGTTGTAGTTCAACACAAAGCCTTTATAGCTTGGCGGCAGTGATTGAAGGATTCTGTCAGTGATAGCTTCTTGAGGGAGTTCAATCCCCAGCTCAGCTAGACGGTTTGAGTACCCAGACATTTTCAGCACATGTTCACTCACAGACGAGTTCTCCTCCATCTTGCAAGCATATAATTTATCGGAGGTCTCATACCTCTCGATCCGGGCGTTCTTCTGAAAGATAAACTTCAACTCCTGGAACATCTCAAATGCTCCATGACGCTCAAAGCGACGTTGAAGTCCCGGTTCTAAGCCATACAAGACTGCACATTGAACTACTGAGTAGTCCTCCTTACGTGCTAACCAAGCGTTCTTAACATCTTGATCAGCCGTAGCGGGTGGTTCATCTCCTAGCGCAGCATTAAGGACATAATCCTTCTTCCCAGCTTGTAAGATTAGCTTAAGATTACGAGCCCAGTCTACAAAGTTCCTTCCATCATCTTTCAACTTAGCTTTCTCTAGGAACGTATTAAAATTCAGGGTGACTGTCGCGTGAGCCATGATCTACAACACAAATATATTCAAAGTGGACTTAGACTATGTTCAAGATAATTAGAGTTTAACTGAATCAAATTACTTGCTAAACTCCCACTCAAAAAGTACATCTCTCTAGTCATTTGAGTGGTTCATGATCCACTTACACTAGCTCAAGTCCGATCATCACGTGAGTTGAGTATAGTTTCAGTGGTAAGCATCCCTATGCTAATCATATCATCTATATGATTCATGATCGACCTTTAGGTCTCATGTGTTCTGAGGCCATGTCTTCACATGCTAGGCTTGTCAAGCTTAACCCGAGTGCTCCGTGTGTGCAACTGTTTTGCACTCGTTGTATGTGAACGTTGAGTCTATCACACCCGTTCATCATGTGGTGTCTCGAAACGACGAACTGTAGCAACGGTGCACAGTCGGGGAGAACACAATTTCGTCTTGAAATTTTAGTGAGAGATCACCTCATAATGCTACCGTCGTTCTAAGCAAAATAAGGTGCATAAAACGATTAACATCACATGCAATTCATAAGTGACATGATATGGCCATCATCACGTGCTCCTTGATCTCCATCACCAAAGCACCGACACGATCTTCTTGTCACCGGCACCACACCATGATCTCCATCAACGTGTCGCCATCGGGGTTGTCGTGCTACTCATGCTATTACTACTAAAGCTACATCCTAGCAAAATAGTAAACGCATCTGCAAGCACAAACGTTAGTTTAAATACAACCCTATGGCTCCTGCCGGTTGCCGTACCATCGACGTGCAAGTTGATATTATCTATTACAACATGATCATCTCATACATCCAATATATCACATCACATCGTTGGCCATATCACATCACAAGCATACCCTGCAAAAACAAGTTAGACGTCCTCTAATTTTGTTGTTGCATGTTTTACGTGGTGACCATGGGTATCTAGTAGGATCGCATCTTACTTACGCAAACACCACAACGGAGATATATGAATTGCTATTTAACCTTATACAAGGACCTCCTCGGTCAAATCCGATTCAACTAAAGTTGGAGAAACTGACACTTGCCAGTCATCTTTGAGCAACGGGGTTACTCGTAGCGATGAAACCAGTCTCTCGTAAGCGTACGAGTAATGTCGGTCCAAGCCGCTTCAATCCAACAATACCGCGGAATCAAGAAAAGACTAAGGAGGGCAGAAAAACGCACATCACCGCCCACAAAAACTTTTGTGTTCTACTCGAGAAGACATCTACGCATGAACCTAGCTCATGATGCCACTGTTGGGGAACGTCGCATGGGAAACAAAAATTTTCCTACGCGCACGAAGACCTATCATGGTGCTGTCCATCTACGAGAGGGGATATTCGATCTACGTACCCTTGTAGATCGCACAGCAGAAGCGTTAGTGAACGCGGTTGATGTAGTGGAACGTCCTCACGTCCCTCGATCCGCCCCGCGAACCGTCCCGCGATCAGTCCCACGATCTAGTGCCGAACGGACGGCACCTCCGCGTTCAGCACACGTACAACTCGACGATGATCTCGGCCTTCTTGATCCAGCAAGAGAGACGGAGAGGTAGATGAGTTCTCCAGCAGCGTGACGGTGCTCCGGAGGTTGGTGATGATCTTATCTCGGTAGGGCTCCGCCCGAGCTCCGCAGAAACGCGATCTAGAGGTAAAACCGTGGAGATATGTGGTCGGGCTGCCGTGGCAAAGTTGTCTCAAATCAGCCCTAAAACCTCCGTATATATAGGGGGAAGAGGGGGAGCCTTGCATTGGGGTCCAAGGACCCCCAAGGGGTTCGGCCGAGCCAAGGGGGAGAGTCCTCCCCTTCCAAACCGAATCCAACTAGGTTTGCAAGGAGGAGTCCTTCCCCTTTTTCCCACCTCCTTTTTTTTCTTTTCTCTTTGATTTTCTTCCTATGGCGCATAGGGCCTTCTTGGGCTGCCCCACCAGCCCACTAAGGGCTGGTGCACCACCCCCAAGGCCCATGGCTTCCCCGGGGTGGGTTGCCCCCCCCCCCCCCCGGTGAACACCCGGAACCCATTCGTCATTCCCGGTACATTCCCGGTAACTCCGAAAACCTTTCAGTAATCAAATGAGGTCATCCTATATATCAATCTTCGTTTCCGGACCATTCCGTAAACCCTCGTGACGTTCGTGATCTCATCCGGGACTCCGAACAACATTCGGTAACCAACCATATAACTCAAATACGCATAAAACAACGTCGAACCTTAAGTGTGCAGACCCTGCGGGTTCGAGAACTATGTAGACATGACCCGAGTGACTCCTCGGTCAATATCCAATAGCGGGACGTGGATGCCCATATTGGATCCTACATATTCTACGAAGATCTTATCGTTTGAACCTCAGTGCCAAGGATTCATATAATCCCGTATGTCATTCCCTTTGTCCTTCGGTATGTTACTTGCCCGAGATTCGATCGTCACTATCCGCATACCTATTTCAATCTCGTTTACCGGCAAGTCTCTTTACTCGTTCCGTAATACAAGATCCCGCAACTTACACTAAGTCACATTGCTTGCAAGGCTTGTGTGTGATGTTGTATTACCGAGTGGGCCCCGAGATACCTCTCCGTCACACGGAGTGACAAATCCTAGTCTCGCTCCATACTAACTCAACGAACACCTTCGGAGATACCTATAGAGCATCTTTATAGTCACCCAGTTACGTTGCGACGTTTGATCCACACAAAGCATTCCTCCGGTGTCAGTGAGTTATATGATCTCATGGTCATAGGAACAAATACTTAACACGCAGAAAACAGTAGCAACAAAATGACACGATCAACATGCTACGTCTATTAGTTTGGGTCTAGTCCATCACGTGATTCTTCTAATGACGTGATCCAGTTATCAAGCAACAACACCTTGTTCATAATCAGAAGACCCTGACTATCTTTGATCAACGGGCTAGCCAACTAGAGGCTTGCTAGGGACAGTGTTTTGTCTATGTATCCACACATGTATATATGTCTTCATTCAATACAATTATAGCATGGATAATAAACGATTATCTTGATACAGGAATTATAATAATAACTATATTTATTATTGCCTCTAGGGCATAATTCCAACATTTTTGACCTTCGAGTGTGCCCTACAGATCCACTCGGAGACTCAACAGACCCTCATTGAGACTCATGTGGATGTCAAGACCACTGAAATTACATGAGTAGCAGACCCTCATTGAGGCTCATGTGGATGTCAAGACCACTGACAATTACATGAGTACTAACTCGCTTCGAGTGAGACCTGTCCGACGCACTCGACGACTTAGCCGCGATCATGAATCGCCTAAGTACTCTGTTGCCTTCGAGTATACTCTACAGATAGACTCGGAAACCCCACAAGACCCTCACAGAGGCTCATGCAGATGTCAAGACAACTGACACTTACATGCTCCGCATGTTTGGCATTGGCTTCACCAAGAAACGCCAAACAAAAACTCGAGCCAAAATTGCAACACAAGAGCAAACGATTTGATTCAAATTCGAAGATCACCTAAAGATAGTTTACTCGGTGCGGATCAAGCTTACCCGCACCGACCCAAGAACGTGACGGCCAACAAAAGTGGCCAAGGTTTCTTACAATCAACACTCGGCATACCGAGGATAAAGTTTTCTTAAGCGTCGTCTGGATTAGCGCCAGGACTGGAGGGCTCTACGAATGTGTCCAGATCGATCCCGTCGGCGATGCGGGTGGCACTCTCAAGGAAGGTTTCCATGAAGTCTTCGAATCGAAGTTTCTTCGTGTTGGCGACCTTCAATGCTTTCAGCTTCTCCTCGCGCACCTCCTTGCAATGCACTCGGACCAGGGACAGAGCAACGTCTGCACCACAACGAGCCGCAGATTTCTTCCATGACTGCACTCGGTTTGGGACCTCCTCCAGTCGAGTCATCAAGTTTTCCATCTCCTGCCGCGACTCATCTTCAGGCCAAAGCTCCTTGTCGATCCGGCCGACGACTTGTCTCAGTCGACCGATGAAAGGACCAACTTTGCCCACGCGAATGTGCGCTCGGAGCAGATCTCGATTGGCGTCCTCGCCGAGTGGAATGTTCTCGCGAATCGACCGCTCCACGTCAGCTGCTTCAGCTTCAGCGTCCATGCAAAAATCTGCAACAACAGCACAAGCAAACAATAAGCGCCGAGTGTGACGCACATACCACAAGCACTCGGAAAAGCAGGACTTACCAGCCAGACGCGTCATCATCTGCCGAGCCCAGTCACTGACGTATTTCTCCTGCGCTATACACCGTTTGTTCAGCACATCCATTTGTCCCATTAGCGCGGTCCTTTGTTTCCCCATCTTCTCAACTTCAGTAGTTAGTGCCTTGTTCTCTTCACGAGCCTGCTCCAACGACTTCTCTCGTTCTGCCAGAACGTCCTTCATACTAGCCATTGCAAGCAGTGTCGCATCCAGCTCACCAGCAAACTGAATCTTTTCAGCCTTGAGAGTCTCGTATGCTGTCCCCATTTCACAAGTGTTCTGCCAGCCAGCACCAAGAGACGGTCAGACAATCCAACAATAAAAAGTCTAAGTTCTTCAGACCCCTGCCGACGCAAGCAGTCGACAGCGGTCTCGGGGACTACACCCAGTGGGTTCACTGAGAGTGACCCCACTGGCATGAAACTCAAACAGGTCCGCCCTATTGAGATACATGACAACACCTACGCCTACGAGGCTAATACTACCCGACCTGAGTAAAATTACTCTTGGGGACTCTTACAGTAGGTGCACTCCGAGTGCCCCAACTGTTAGCAGTCGACCATATTATTTACGGATCTGACCAAGTCAAAGACAATATGCATCAAGACAACTGCCAGTGCAAGCACTCGACAGAAGTCTCGGGGACTACACCCACTGGGTTCACTCAGAGTGAACCCATTGCAAACATCATACAGTATCCGAGCACACCCAGTGGGTTACAAGAGAAAAGTAAATACTTACTAGGCCACTTACTCGGATATCGTCCCACAGCTCCAAGCTCCGCTGGTACAGGGATGCGATGGAGTCGTACGCTTTCTTGGCTTCTCCCGCCATCAGCTCCGCCTGCACCATGGCCCCCTTGGCCGCTCCCACCTGATCCTCCGGGAGACGTTGGATGTTGAACTCGACAATCGACGGGCCTGGCATCGTTGGAAGCTCCTTGGGCATCCCAAAGCCCGCTCCAGTCGGTTCATCAGCCACCAGCGCCGTTTCAGTCGGTGGCATCGCCTCAGTCGGCGGCACGTCCGCGGCAAGAGCAGTAACTGGCGGAACAGCCTCAAGGACAGGCTCCGCAGCTTGCTCAGGTCTCCCCTGGTCACCCTCATCCACACAAATCGCCCCTGCCAGACCGAATGGCGCGGGATCTCAGAAAAAGAAAGAGGCAAGACCGAAGACAGAATTCGCGACGCGATAATATAAAACTCTCGGAATCACTACAACGCACCTGGCTGAGACGAGACGACGTTGTCCGTGTCCATGGGGTCATCCTCCTGGCGTGCCGGAGAGGTGGCGGAGGTAGCAACTCTGTTGAGTGCAATTCATTCGACCAATAAACAGGGGTCCAATCGGATATCAGAAGAAATTAGAAGAACAATATACTTACGTCGAGGCGACGGGAACGGTGACCCTCATCCGCGGCCAAGCCTTCCGAGGTTTAGATCCGCTCGGTTTGGCCGTTTTGGAAGGCTGGCCCGCAAGTTCAGTAGCAGCATCCCTGGTCCTCTTGGTGCTCCGAGCACTCGGACCCCATGGAACAGTTGACGGGGCACTCGGAACCGCAGGAGCGGTTGGCGGGCCACTCGAAGATGCCGGAAGGACCGAGTGAGCTGCAGGTTCATGTCGGCGCTTGGTTCGATGCTCTAGCTGCAGGGGTGGCGAGTCCTGCTCTTCGTCTTCCTCCTCTTCCTCACTAGTCTCTTCCTCCGTTTCCCCGCTGTCGGAGACATACTCGGCGCTCTCCACGCTGCCCTCCTGGCTGCCCTCCTCCTCCTCCTCGGCCGGGTTCCCGTTCGAGACAGGAGAAAACCAGTTGGTCCACTTCTGCATCAAATACAGTCGGCGACATCAGACGTCACACAGAGATTCAAACAAGCAATAAAACTAAGACACTTACGTGCACTCAACAAATGGTACTCACCTGGTTCGGAGGAGGATTGTCCGCGCAGAAAGCCTTCACTCGTCGGGACACTCTGGGGTTCTCGCAGGTGCCTGTGATCTGGAGCACCCACGATGCCACCTTCTCCTCGGTCACGCCCACGACGATGGTTCGACTGGAATCTTCGGGCCCCGTATAATGCCACATGGCATGGTCGCGAGCCTGCAGGGGTTGGATGCGCCGACCGAGGAAAACCTCGAGCAAATCTATGCTAGTGACCCCCCTTTTGATGACATCTACGAGTGCGTCGACCAGAGGCTGGATGTCGTTCTTCTCCGCCTTCGTGAGCGCAAGCTGCTTAGGCGGAGCGGGTCGATCTAAGCTAAAGGGAGGCAGCCCTGTCGTGGCATTCGGGCAGGCAACATCCTGGCAGTAGAACCACGTCGACTGCCAGTTCCTAACCGACTCACTCAGCTGAAGGGCAGGATAACTACTCCTACTCTTCTTCTGGAAACCTAAGCCTCCGCAGTGCTGGAGAAGGTGTGTCTTATCATCCGACTCGTGAAGTCGTTTGATAGTTTGAGATCTAGCAGAGGAAATATGTTTGAACAGCCCCCAATGGGGAGGACAACCAATGAAGCACTCACACAGGACTATGAAAGCAGAGAGATGGGATATAGCATTCGGGGGAAAGTGATGAAGCTGCGCCCTGAAGTGGTTCATAATGCCTTTGAAGAAAGGATGCGGGGGTAGAGAGAAACCTCGATATACATAGCTGAGCAGCAGGACGCGCTCCCCCTCCCGGGGCGCCGGCTCGACCTCATTCTCCGCCGGCAGCCTCCACGACTTGTGCACGATCATCTCGTGCTCCACCAGCTGCAGCAGATCCCCCTTCGTCACCGTGGAGGGGAGGAAGTCGCCTTGGATCCACCCCGCCGACAACGCTCGCTGCCGCCGCTGAGCAGGAGCCGTCGCCTTCCCCTTCTTCTTCCTCGCCTCCATCTTGCTGGTCTGACCCTTGGTCATGGAGGAAGCTGCGGATCCGCGGAGGGGAAGGAGGAGGAAGGAGTTTAGGTGCGCTGGAGGTGGCGAGAAGGACGGAGCAAGCAAAGGCAAAAGATCCGGCGAGCGTAACGAAAAACCCTTGCCGCTGGGATTTAAGTAAGGTTCCGACTGGGTTGCTGGCAGGTGGCCCCGAAACCTTATTGTTGGAATTATGCCCTAGAGGCAATAATAAATGTAGTTATTATTATAATTCCTGTATCAAGATAATCATTTATTATCCATGCTATAATTGTATTGAATGAAGACTCATTTACATGTGTGGATACATAGACAAAACACCGTCCCTAGCATGCCTCTAGTTGGCTAGCCAGTTGATCAATGATAGTCAGTGTCTTCTGATTATGAACAAGGTGTTGTTGCTTGATAACTGGATCACGTCATTAGGAGAATCACGTGATGGACTAGACCCAAACTAATAGACGTAGCATGTTGATCGTGTCATTTTGTTGCTATTGTTTTCTGCGTGTCAAGTATTTATTCCTATGACCATGAGATCATATAACTCACTGACACCGGAGGAATGCTTTATGTGTATCAAACGTCGTAATGTAACTGGGTGACTATAAAGGTGCTCTACAGGTATCTCCGAAGGTGTTAGTTGAGTTAGTATAGATCAAGACTGGGATTTGTCACTCCGTGTGACGGAGAGGTATCTCGGGGCCCACTCGGTAATACAACATCACACACAAGCCTTGCAAGCAATGTAACTTAGTGTAAGTTGCGGGATCTTGTATTACGGAACGAGTAAAGAGACTTTCCGGTAAACGAGATTGAAATAGGTATACGGATACTGATGATCGAATCTCGGGCAAGTAACATACCGAAGGACAAAGGGAATGACATACGGGATTATATGAATCCTTGGCACTGAGGTTCAAACGATAAGATCTTCGTAGGATATGTAGGATCCAATATGGGCATCCAGGTCCCGCTATTGGATATTGACCGAGGAGTCTCTCGAGTCATGTCTACATAGTTCTCGAACCCGCAGGGTCTGCACACTTAAGGTTCGACGTTGTTTTATGCGTATTTGAGTTATATGGTTGGTTACCGAATGTTGTTCGGAGTCCCGGATGAGAACACGGACTTCACGAGGGTTTCCGGAATAGTCCGGAAACGAAGATTGATATATAGGATGACCTCATTTGATTACCGGAAGGTTTTCGGAGTTACCGGGAATGTACCGGGAATGACGAATGGGTTCCGGGAGTTCACCGGGGGGGGGGGGGGCAACCCACCCCGGGGAAGCCCATAGGCCTTGAGGGTGGCACACCAGCCCTTAGTGGGCTGGTGGGACAGCCCAAAAGGGCTCTATGCGCCAAGGAGAAGAAAATCAAGAGGAAAGGAAAAAAAAGGAGGTGGGAAGGAAGGGGGACTCCCTCCCACCAAACCAAGTCCAACTCGGTTTGGGGGGGGGGAGTCCTCCCCCCTTGGACTCGGCCGACGCCCTTGGGGCTCCTTGAACCCCTAGGCAAGGTCCCCTCCCTCCCACCTATATATACGGAGGTTTTAGGGCTGATTTGAGACGACTTTTCCACGGCAGCCCGACCACATACCTCCACGGTTTTTCCTCTAGATCGCGTTTCTGCGGAGCTCGGGCGGAGCCCTGCTGAAACAAGGTCATCACCAACCTCCGGAGCGCCGTCATGCTGCCGGAGAACTCTTCTACCTCTCCGTCTCTCTTGCTGGATCAAGAAGGCCGAGATCATCGTCGAGCTGTACGTGTGCTGAACGCGGAGGTGCCGTCCGTTCGGTACTAGATCGTGGGACTGATCGCGGGATTGTTCGCGGGGCGGATCAAGGGACGTGAGGACGTTCCACTACATCAACCGCGTTCTCTAACGCTTCTGTTGTACGGTCTACGAGGGTACGTAGATCACTCATCCCCTCTCGTAGATGGACATCACCATGATAGGTCTTCGTGCGCGTAGGAAAATTTTTGTTTCCCATGCGACGTTCCCCAACAGTGGTATCATGAGCTAGGTTCATGCGTAGATGTATTCTCGAGTAGATCACAAAAGTTTTTTATGGGCGGTGATGTGCGTTTTGCTGCCCTCCTTAGTCTTTTCTTGATTCCGCGGTATTGTTGGATTGAAGCGGCTTGGACCGACATTACTCGTACGCTTACGAGAGACTGGTTTCATCGTTACGAGTAACCCCGTTGCTCAAAGATGACTGGCAAGTGTCGGTTTCTCCAACTTTAGTTGAATCGGATTTGACCGAGGAGGTCCTTGGATGAGGTTAAATAGCAACTCATATATCTCCGTTGTGGTGTTTGCGTAAGTAAGATGCGATCCTACTAGATACCCTTGGTCACCACGTAAAACATGCAACAACAAAATTAGAGGACGTCTAACTTGTTTTTGCAGGGTATGCTTGGGATGTGATATGGCCAACGATGTGATGTGATATATTGGATGTATGAGATGATCATGTTGTAATAGAAATATCGACTTGCACGTCGATGGTACGGCAACCGGCAGGAGCCATAGGGTTGTCTTTATACTAACGTTTGTGCTTGCAGATGCGTTTACTATTTTGCTAGGATGTAGCTTTAGTAGTAATAGCATGAGTAGCACGACAACCCCGATGGCAACACGTTGATGGATGATCATGGTGTGGCGCCGGTGACAAGAAGATCGTGTCGGTGCTTTGGTGATGGAGATCAAGAAGCACGTGATGATGGCCATATCATGTCACTTATGAATTGCATGTGATGTTAATCCTTTTATGCACCTTATTTTGCTTAGAACGACGGTAGCATTATGAGGTGATCTCTCACTAAAATTTCAAGACGAAATTGTGTTCTCCCCGACTGTGCACCGTTGCTACAGTTCATCGTTTCGAGACACCACGTGATGATCGGGTGTGATAGACTCAACGTTCACATACAACGGGTGCAAAACAGTTGCGCACGCGGAACACTCGGGTTAAGCTTGACGAGCCTAGCATGTGCAGACATGGCCTCGGAACACATGAGACCGAAAGGTCGATCATGAATCATATAGATGATATGATTAGCATAGGGATGCTTACCACTGAAACTATACTCAACTCACGTGATGATCGGACTTGGGATAGTGTAAGTGGATCATGAACCACTCAAATGACTAGAGAGATGTACTTTTTGAGTGGGAGTTTAGCATATAATTTGATTAGGTTAAACTCTAATTGTCTTGAACATAGTCTAAGTTCACTTTGAATATATTTGTGTTGTAGATCATGGCTCACGCGACAGTCATCCTGAATTTTAATACGTTCCTAGAGAAAGCTAAGTTGAAAGATGATGGAAGCAACTTTGTAGACTGGGCTCGTAATCTTAAGCTAATCTTACAAGCTGGGAAGAAGGATTATGTCCTTAATGCTGCGCTAGGAGATGAACCACCCGCTACGGCTGATCAGGATGTTAAGAACGCTTGGTTAGCACGTAAGGAGGACTACTCAATAGTTCAATGTGCAGTCTTGTATGGCTTAGAATCGGGACTTCAACGTCGCTTTGAGCGTCATGGAGCATTTGAGATGTTCCAGGAGTTGAAGTTTATCTTTCAGAAGAACACCCGGATCAAGAGGTATGAGACCTCCGACAAATTCTATGCTTGCAAGATGGAGGAAAACTCGTGTGTCAGTGAACATGTGCTCAAAATGTCTGGGTACTCAAACCGTCTAGCTGAGCTGGGGATTGAACTCCCGCAAGAGGCTATCACTGACAGAATCCTTCAATCACTGCCGCCAAGCTATAAAGGCTTTGTGTTGAACTACAACATGCAAGGGATGAACAAGTCTCCCGGCGAGTTGTTTGCGATGCTGAAAGTCGCAGAGTCTGAACTCCGTAAAGAGCATCAAGTGTTGATGGTGAATAAGACCACTAGTTTCAAGAGAAACGGCAAAGGCAAGAAGGGCAATTCGAAGAAGAGCGGCAAGCCTGTTGCCAATCCGCCGAAGAAACCCAAAGCTGGACCTAAGCCTGAAACGGAGTGTTACTATTGCAAGGGTATGGGTCACTGGAAGCGCAGTTGCCCCAAGTATCTGGCAGATAAGAAGGCGGGCAAAGAAAAATCAGGTATATTTGATATACATGTTATTGATGTGTACTTAACCGGCTCTCGTAGTAGTGCCTGGGTGTTCGATACCGGTTCTGTTGCTCATATTTGCAACTCGAAACAGGAACTGCGGAATAGACGAAGGCTGGCGAAAGATGAAGTGACGATGCGCGTAGGAAATGGTTCCAAGGTTGATGCAATCACCGTCGGCACAGTGTCACTTCAGCTACCGTCGGGATTAGTGATGAACTTAAATCATTGTTATTTAGTGCCTGTGTTGAGCATGAACATTATATCTGGATCTTGTTTATTGCGAGACGGTTACTCTTTTAAGTCAGAGAATAATGGTTGTTCTATTTCTATGAGTAACATCTTTTATGGTCATGCACCGAATGTGAGAGGATTGTTCATATTGAATCTTGATAGCGATACGCATATACATAACATTGAGACCAAAAGAGTTAGAGTAAACAATGATAGCGCCATATTTTTGTGGCACTGCCGCTTAGGTCATATTGGTGTAAAGCGCATGAAGAAACTCCATGCTGATGGACTTTTGGAGTCACTTGACTTTGATTCACTTGACCCATGCGAACCATGCCTCATGGGCAAGATGACTAAGACTCCGTTCTCCGGAACAATGGAGCGTGCAAGTGACTTATTGGAAATCATACATACCGATGTGTGTGGCCCGATGAGCGTGGAGGCACGCGGCGGATATCGTTATTTTCTCACCTTCACTGACGATTTGAGTAGGTATGGTTATGTCTACTTGATGAAGCACAAGTCTGAAACATTTGAAAACTTCAAGCAATTTCAGAGTGAAGTGGAAAATCATCGTAACAAGAAGATCAAGTTCCTACGGTCTGATCGTGGGGGTGAATATCTGAGTTTCGAGTTTGGTGATCACTTAAGACAATGTGGAATTGTTTCACAGTTAACACCGCCTGGAACACCACAGCGTAGTGGTGTGTCCGAACGTCGTAATCGTACTTTATTAGAGATGGTGCGATCTATGATGTCTCTTACTGATTTGTCGTTATCGTTTTGGGGTTATGCATTAGAAACAGCTGCATTCACTTTAAATAGGGCACCATCAAAATCCGTTGAGATGACACCATACGAACTGTGGTATGGCAAAAGGCCAAAGTTGTCGTTTCTTAAAGTTTGGGGATGTGATGCTTATGTCAAAAAGCTTCAGCCTGAAAAGCTGGAACCCAAAGCGGAAAAGTGCGTCTTCATAGGTTACCCAAAAGAGACAGTTGGGTACACCTTCTATCTCAAATCCGAGGGCAAAGTATTTGTTGCTAAAAACGGAGCTTTTCTCGAGAAGGAGTTTCTCTCGAGATAATTGAGTGGGAGGAAGATAGAACTTGACGAGGTTGTCGAACCTCTCATCCCTCTGGATGGTGGCGCAGGGCAAGGAGAAACCTCTGTCGTTGCAACGCCGGTTGAGGAGGAAGTTAATGATGATGATCATGAAACTCCAGTTCAAGTTTCTGTTGAACCACGCAGGTCAACGAGATCACGTGCTGCTCCAGAGTGGTACGGTAATCCCGTCTTGTCAATCATGTTGTTAGGCAACAATGAACCTGCAAATTATGAAGAAGCAATGGTGGGCCCAGATTCCAACAAATGGCTAGAAGCCATGAAGCCCGAGATAGGATCCATGTATGAGAACAAAGTGTGGACTTTGGAGGTACTACCTGAGGGCCGCAAGGCTATTCAGAACAAATGGATCTTTAAGAAGAAGACGGACGCTGACGGCAATGTGACCGTTTACAAAGCTCGACTTGTGGCAAAGGGTTTTTCACAAATTCAAGGAATTGACTACGATGAGACATTCTCTCCCGTAGCGATGCTTAAGTCCGTCAGAATCATGTTAGCAATAGCTGCATTTTTCGATTATGAAATCTGGCAGATGGATGTCAAAACGGCGTTCCTTAACGGTTTCCTTAAGGAAGAGTTATATATGATACAACCCGAAGGTTTTGTCGATCCTAAGAATGCTAAAAAGGTGTGCAAGCTCCATCGATCCATTTACGGACTGGTGCAAGCATCTCGGAGTTGGAACAAACGCTTTGATGAAGTGATCAAAGCATTTGGGTTTATACAAGTGGTTGGAGAATCTTGTATTTACAAGAAAGTGAGTGGGAGCTCTGTGGCGTTTCTAATATTATATGTGGATGACATATTACTGATTGGAAACAATGTAGAGTTTTTGGAGAGCATAAAAGGTTACTTGAATAAAAGTTTCTCTATGAAGGACCTAGGAGAAGTTGCTTACATTCTAGGCATTAAGATCTATAGGGATAGATCAAAACGCCTGATAGGACTTTCACAAAGCACATACCTTGATAAAGTTTTGAAGAGGTTCAAAATGGAACAGTCCAAGAAAGGGTTCTTGCCAGTTTTACAAGGTACGAGATTGAGTAAGACTCAGTGCCCAACAACTGATGAAGATAGAGAGCATATGCGCTCCGTCCCCTATGCTTCAGCCATAGGTTCTATCATGTATGCGATGCTGTGCACTAGACCGGATGTTAGCCTGGCCATAAGTATGGCAGGTAGGTTCGAGAGTAATCCAGGAGTGGATCACTGGACAGCGGTCAAGAATATCCTGAAGTACCTGAAAAGGACTAAGGAGATGTTTCTCGTATATGGAGGTGACGAAGAGCTCGTCGTAAAAGGTTACGTCGATGCAAGCTTTGACACAGATCCGGACGACTCTAAGTCACAAACCGGATACGTATTTATTCTTAATGGGGGTGCAGTAAGCTGGTGCAGTTCCAAGCAAAGCGTCGTAGCAGATTCTACATGCGAAGCAGAGTACATGGCTGCCTCGGAGACGGCTAAGGAGGGTGTTTGGATGAAGCAGTTCATGACGGATCTTGGAGTAGTGCCAAGCGCACTGAATCCAATAACCTTGTTCTGTGACAACACGGGTGCCATTGCCTTAGCAAAGGAACCACGGTTTCACAAGAAGACCAGACACATCAAACGACGCTTCAACCTCATCCGCGACTATGTCGAGGAAGAGGACGTGAATATATGCAAAGTGCACACGGATCTGAATGTAGCAGACCCGTTGACTAAACCTCTTCCACGGCCAGAACATGATCAACACCAGAACTGTATGGGTGTTAGATTTATTACAGTGTAATTCACATGGTGATGTGAGGGCTAGATTATTGACTCTAGTGCAAGTGGGAGACTGTTGGAATTATGCCCTAGAGGCAATAATAAATGTAGTTATTATTATAATTCCTGTATCAAGATAATTGTTTATTATCCATGCTATAATTGTATTGAATGAAGACTCATTTACATGTGTGGATACATAGACAAAACACCGTCCCTAGCATGCCTCTAGTTGGCTAGCCAGTTGATCAATGATAGTCAGTGTCTTCTGATTTGATAACTGGATCACGTCATTAGGAGAATCACGTGATGGACTAGACCCAAACTAATAGACGTAGCATGTTGATCGTGTCATTTTGTTGCTATTGTTTTCTGCGTGTCAAGTATTTATTCCTATGACCATGAGATCATATAACTCACTGACACCGGAGGAATGCTTTGTGTGTATCAAACGTCGCAACGTAACTGGGTGACTATAAAGGTCCTCTACAGGTATCTCCGAAGGTGTTAGTTGAGTTAGTATGGATCAAGACTAGGATTTTTCACTCCGTGTGACGGAGAGGTATCTCGGGGCCCACTCGGTAATACAACATCACACACAAGCCTTGCAAGCAATGTAACTTAGTGTAAGTTGCGGGATCTTGTATTACGGAACGAGTAAAGAGACTTGCCGGTAAACGAGATTGAAATAGGTATGCGGATACTGACGATCGAATCTCGGGCAAGTAACATACCGAAGGACAAAGGGAATGACATACGGGATTATATGAATCCTTGGCACTGAGGTTCAAACGATAAGATCTTCGTAGGATATGTAGGATCCAATATGGGCATCCAGGTCCCGCTATTGGATATTGACCGAGGAGTCTCTCGGGTCATGTCTACATAGTTCTCGAACCCGCAGGGTCTGCACACTTAAGGTTCGACGTTGTTTTATGCGTATTTGAGTTATATGGTTGGTTACCGAATGTTGTTTGGAGTCCCGGATGAGATCACGGACGTTACGAGGGTTTCCGGAATAGTCCGGAAACAAAGATTGATATATAGGATGACCTCATTTGATTACCGGAAGGTTTTCGGAGTTACCGGGAATGTACCGGGAATGACGAATGGGTTCCGGGAGTTCACCGGGGGGGGGGGGGGCAACCCACCCCGGGGAAGCCCATAGGCCTTGAGGGTGGCACACCAGCCCTTAGTGGGCTGGTGGGACAGCCCAAAAGGGCTCTATGCGCGAAGGAGAAGAAAATCAAGAGGAAAGGAAAAAAAGGAGGAGGTGGGAAGGAAGGGGGACTCCCTCCCACCAAACCAAGTCCAACTCGGTTTGGGGGGGGGAGTCCTCCCCCCTTGGACTCGCCGACCCCCTTGGGGCTCCTTGAGCCCCAAGGCAAGGTCCCCTCCCTCCCACCTATACATACGGAGGTTTTAGGGCTGATTTGAGACGACTTTTCCACGGCAGCCCGACCACATACCTCCACGGTTTTTCCTCTAGATCGCGTTTCTGCGGAGCTCGGGCGGAGCCCTGCTGAGACAAGGTCATCACCAACCTCCGGAGCGCCGTCACGCTGCCGGAGAACTCTTCTACCTCTCCGTCTCTCTTACTGGATCAAGAAGGCCGAGATCATCGTCGAGCTGTACGTGTGCTGAACGCGGAGGTGCCGTCCGTTCGGTACTAGATCGTAGGACTGATCGCGGGATTGTTCACGGGGCGGATCGAGGGACGTGAGGACGTTCCACTACATCAACCGCGTTCTCTAACGCTTCTGCTGTACGGTCTATGAGGGTACGTAGATCAGTCATCCCCTCTCGTAGATGGACATCACCATGATAGGTCTTCGTGCGCGTAGGAAAATTTTTGTTTCCCATGCGACGTTCCCCAACACTTATCCCCCGACCAACCGCGACGATATCAGTGGAGAGGATGAAGGCGCGAGAATCGAGGCGTCAGGCGCTACTCGAGCGCGATGGCGTCATCCCCGCTGCGCGCGCGGTAACCGAAATTTGAGGATCCCGGAAAATCCGCCGCTGTCAGTTGACTGGTCACGTCAGAAGATACCACGGAAGCACTCGGTTTTTGACAGTTTGTTTCACAAATACTTCCACTCGGATCGTTGGTCAGAAAAGATAAAATGGACCGAGGCAAGCAACGCCAAAGTCACATCCGTACCAGTCGGATCCAAACTTCAAGCATCGCTTCGTCGTTCCAACCCCAATCCATTCGGGGACTAATGATGGGGTTATAGTCCTAGGGTAGGGTCATAGGCCTGCCCTGTAGGTCCTACCCAAGGACTACCCTTCATAAGGGACAAGGCCCTTAGTCAGTTCCGACTGAACTAAGAAGTTCCCATCATCCAGTCGGTAACAGATCTTCGACCATCCAGTCGGAGACGAGCATTCAGAGTATATCAAACTAACCGACTGAATTCCACTCTGTGCATCGTAACTCCCCTGGGGGGAAACGGTCATACGTTTCCATGCGCCTTTATTAGCATTTAAAACGTACGTTACCTGTAACGTAGGCATTTAATCGCCATTACTCCACCCCTGTGTACTGAACCGTTGTGGAGGGTAGCGCACTCTATATAAGCCACCCTCCCCCACTCGTGCAGGGGTTAGCAACTCATTGTATTCCATATTCCACTCGACAACAAGCTCCCAGAGCACTGAGATGTAGGGCTATTACCTCCACCGCAGAGGGGCCTGAACTCATACAACCTCGCCGTAGCTAAGGCTCTGCCCATCCTTTTCGTACCCTACACATCTACTGTCAGACTTATACCCACGACAGGTATGATATACAATATGTCTAAGTTCCCCACTTCTATTTTTGATGTGGCCGTTTGGGACATTCAGATTTCGTATTTCTCGCATCTAGGGCTAGAGGCGATGGTGGAAATATTTTGTTCAAAATTAGGTTTAAGGACGCAGATGAATGAAGGAAAGCGAGTTTCGAGAAGAAATCTTCACACGACTAGCAGAGTTCACGGCAGAATAGGCAAGTGTCCAAATCAGAGCAAGTACAATAAAGTTGAATCAGCTGACTATAAAAAAATAAAGTACTTTATTTTTGCTAAATTAGAGGAAAGAGAGAAGGGGAGAGAAGGTAAGCGGACTCTTAGTTAAGAGCCAACTCTAGCACGTGCTGCTAGACACTTTGTGAGACTTTATGAGAATGAAATGTGGATCATATAATTAAAAAGTAGTACACTTTTATAATTAATTATTGTATATGTTAACTATAAAATGGGCTATAAATGACATGAAGTTGAAAGGGACCCAAAGAAGAAGAATCCAACTCCGCTCCCATTACAAAATTTGGTAGTAGGTGTGATGCAGCCGTGCAATCAATAATGAGTAGCTTAAGTTGGAATCGTCGGGGGCTTGGGAACTCCGCGACAGTTTATGAGGAGCTCAAAAATGTGAAACCAAAAAGCCTCACCCTTCTCTTCGTCATGGAGACCAAGATAATCGGAAAAATGTGTGGAGAATTCAAAATCATTTATTTGTAACAACCTGGATTTTCACTATTTTAAATTGTTTTTGCAAGTTTCTACTTTTGCCTTTCTGTTATGGTGTTTTTGGATTTTGATGAAACTTGGTGTGTACTTGATGATGATTGACTTGCCTAGTGAATCAAGACTTGTTAACCCAGCCAATTCACCTTGACCCTTGGAGTATATTTTTTCCTAGGAGTGGATCACTAAAACAGTAAAGCCCTAATCCCCCTTTATAAATGAAACCATATAGACCATTTTGCACTAGGACCCCAATTTCCATTGACACTTTGGCCTCACCAATTTTTATAGAGATCCTCCTATGCCTATAAACTCCATTTGCATCCAAACTCTGAGACGTATAGACCAATTTTTGACCATAGCATGGAGTTAGAGTTTCTGGCGTTTTTGCTGACCTATGAAACAAGTACTTGTATATCTGTCCTATGAAGCTGAAAATTTTCATAGAACACCATCCATCTACATAATGGCCATTCAAAAAAATGACCATCATGGAACACCTACAACTCCCTCCATAATTTCCCAAACTTTTTGTCCACGCCACCTTGTGAAAAGTTAGAGTTGTGTTGAATATTATTGTACAACGTAGGTTACAGTTGGACTTGGAGACGTACGGTGTGTAGACAAGGTAGGAGTCGTGTCCTATTAGGACACATGTATCCTTATGTCTCTTATATAATGAAAGGGTAGACACACGATGTATCATATGCCAACATAACAGCACATGCATGCGGGGGAGCCGGCGGCGTGTGCCGACGCCCGGGCGGCCGGGGTGCCGTATTGTGACGGTGTCGTGGGGAGGAGCGTGCGTAGTCAATGCCCCGGGGATGTAGCCATATTGATGAACCTCGATAACACATCTCGGTGTCATGCTCGTGTGATTGCTTGGTCATCGGTAGATCGACGGAAAACCTCGAATTATTCTAACATGAAGGAAGTGCATTTTCCACTCATCCATTTGCTCTGAATTTTGTGAGGGGTGATCAACCATGTAAAGAAAACACCACCACCCAAACTTCATCAAAATCCAGGACTCCATTTGGCCTACACAGATTTCCAAATATTTTGACCACTAGACAAGTTTCTAGAGGAAGTGACACCTACACTCATCCATTTGGCCTAAAACAAGTCGTGACATCACACGAAAACATAGCTTCATTTACCACACCAGTTATTCATGGGACAGCACAAACACGTTCGTGTCAGAAACATGTTTTGGTGCATGCATTTGACACAAATCTATTTTGAGCCACGAAAGATGCAGCTAGGTACTCTAGATACTAGTTAAAGCACATCAGGCAACTTTATCCATCCAAAATGCACCAGAGCGCGTGGCAACGGTGGTGACTAGGTGCAGTGCACGCCAAATCGAAGCTCTGGACACCCCCCTTGTGGCCTTGCTGCTCTGGGAACGCGCGATATGTCCACTGCGCTCATACGGACCCCCTCCTCTCGTTATCTCCAGTGGCGTGAAGCAGGCCGTCCTCCACCGCCGGCGGCGCTGCCGCACCGGGGCCGGCCACGCATGTGACCTCGGGTCGGAGCTGAGCGGCGTCCAGGGCCCTCCCCCTCTACAAGATGAAGGCACCCAGCAACCTCCTGGAGATCACCCGTGAGACTATGGAGGCCAAGGCCGTCGCCATCCGCTGCCCGAGCCACGGACTGGCTATAAAAGGGCAGCCCCGGCGCCCTCTAACGCTTGCACCACACTCCTCTCCCTCTCAGATATCCATTGGTTCACTCAGAGGGTCCTGAGAGCCCCTCTGCTCCACCATCGGCCGCCGCAAACTGCTCCGGTCCAACCCGAGCAGCAGGGCCCAATTCCTCCACGCTCGGGTGCGGGGTGGAGCGGCTCATCCGTACCCTTCATCGCCCGGCGCAGCATCGCGCGTTCCAGCAACGGCCGGCGCCCTCCCTCGGGAGGTTGAAGAAGAATAACAAGCAGCAGGGGAGGAGAGAGAACCTGCATGGGCCCCATCTGTAAGCGACAAGGCTTAGAGTTATATAGGTGGAGGTGTTTCCAAACGAAATACTTTTTCTTCTTCAGAAGGCGTATTTGCGTCGGACCTGTTTTCGCTTTGGAATGTATAGTGTGGTCACTACGGTGTTGCACACGCTTTCCCTACTCGAACTTCGAGTGATCTGGTTTTATGCTAAGTATCCACGAGGCAGATCGGTATGCTAGTGTTGGGGGATTCTGCTGGTTCATCAAGCAAGAACAATGATGAAGTAGCATGGAAGATTGCAATATATGGAATGTACTACCAACCAAGATCAAAATGTCCCTCTGGCAGTTGTTGAAGCACTCTACACCCACCCAAGGCTTGAGAGCTCATAGGCATATGACAACTTCTAGTTTGTATGGAGAGTGTAGAGCCCAGACTCGTGGAGACGTTCGCTTTTGGAGTGCATGGTGGCGTGGTGTACATGTACCTGGGTACTTGCGGATAATGAATTGTCTCAACACCTCATTGCCACTGCGGAGCCGCCGAATGCGAAGTGTTGGTTATTTTCGTTGACGGGAGCGTTGCCTCATACGGAATTCATCCAGATATATAGTGCCTCCGTTTCAAAATAAGCGTCTCAAGCTTAGTAAGACTTTGTATTAGAATTAGTACAAAGTTGAGACACTTATTTTGGGACGGAGGGAGTAGTAGTTATACTATGGGTGATTTGGTCCTCAAGGAGGAAAGCCAGCAAGGAAGGCATCTTTCAAAGTCCACATGACACACATGCTATTAAAGATATGTCCTAGAGTCAATCATGTGCAGAGTATGATGATATTTCCTATGTGTTTATGAATAAAGATAGTGTTGGAGCATATATCTCCATATGTGGTTTTGGTACTTGATGACAATTCCTATGGACTAATGGTTGCCTTAAGTTACATTTATAGGATTTGTCCATAGGCACTTCTTGAAGTCCATCTGTTGGGTTCAAGGAGTTTATATGATGACCAAGATGGTATTCAAGGTATTATCCAAAGAATGGTCATAGAGACACATGGTTGATCAAGATCTCAGACAAAGAGTAAATCAAGATGATCAACACACAAAGCGTACAAGATGTACCGAGAGGGATCAAGTGATCCCATGGTATGGATTTGTCCATAGGCACTTCTTGAAGTCCATCTGTTGGGTTCAAGGAGTTTATATGATGACCAAGATGGTATTCAAGGTATTATCCAAAGAATGGTCATAGAGACACATGGTTGATCAAGATCTCAGACAAAGAGTAAATCAAGATGATCAACACACAAAGCGTACAAGATGTACCGAGAGGGATCAAGAGATCCCATGGTATGGTAAGCATTGTCCATTACGTGTTTGTGTACTAACCCATGGTCTTCGTGAGAGTTCTATGTGGGGGTTAGGTGTGTTTACATGGGCTTGCGTCAAAGGGAAGATCTCATACAACCCATGGAGTATGACGTCAAGTTGTGATCATCATCAATGGTTGATCAAGATCTCAGACAAAGAGTAAACCAAGATTATCAACACACAAAGCGTACAAGATGTACCGAGAGGGATCAAGTGATCCCATGGTATGGTAAGCATTGTCCATTACGTGTTTGTGTACTAACCCATGGTCTTCGTGAGAGTTCTATGTGGGGGTTAGGTGTGTTTCCATGGGCTTGCGTCAAAGGGAAGATCTCATACAACCCATGGAGTATGGCGTCAAGTTGTGATCGTCATCAAGATTGCGATGTGCAAGTTCAAGTGGATCAGCACGAAGATAGCATGCTTGAAGCTTGCCGTCCATTGTGGTGGCAATGGACTTGTGAAGATATGCTGAAGAGTGGCTCACCCATAGTGAGTATGGGGGAGCAATCAACTAGTCTTCATCAAGCCAACACAATCAAGAAAGGTGGTCCATCTTGAGGAAGCCAAGATCATCATCATCTAGCTCAAGAGGACGAGGTGCAAGGTATAGGTTTGCCCTTGATAGGTTTTCTGGTAGGATAGATTGCTATTCTATCAAGGGGGCTCTCAAGTGAGTAGCTTGATCGTATCGTTCGTTGAGAGCTCAAACCATTTGCATCCTTGCATCATACTTCTTGGTTCTTGTTTGGTGTTTCTCTTTGTGAGTTTTAGAGCTTATGGTCATCTTCGTGACAAGCTCGAGTTCATCGAAAACGGAGTCCATATGCATCTACTATGATGTTTTCGATGTTGGAGTTTTTGCCGGTTCTTCATTCATAGAGATCTCACATCTCTATATCTTTGGCATATTCATAACCGCTGTTTGGATAGCCCTTGTCGTCCTGAATCCAACAAGCTTGGGTTTGCTCGATTCGGAGCTCGTATGCCAAAGTTATGGCTGTTTCAGTGGCGAGCGGTAGTACCGCTGGACCTAGCGGTAGTACCGCTAGAGTTGGCGGTAGTACCGCTAGCCCTAGCGGTAGTACCGCTGGCTCGCGGTAGTACCGCCCCTGGTCAGCGGTAGTACCGCTCCAGGAGCTTAGTACCGCCTGCCTAGCGGTTGTTCGTGGACGGACCTTTTTGCGAAGACTTTCTTGACGGTGGTAGTGCCTTTGCACTACCAGGGGCCCAGCGGTAGTACCACTGGGGTGCCAGCAGTAGTACCGCTGCAGCCAGCGGTAGTACCGCTAGCTGGCGATAGTACCGCTGGAGTGCGAGCGGTAGTACCGCTGCAGCCAGCGGTAGTACCGCTGGAGCTCGGGCAGAGAGTGGGGGTAACGGTCTGATTCTTTCCCCCACTATATAAATGGGGTCTTCTTCCCCCTTGGCCTTATCCATCCATTGAGCTCTTGTTCTACCTCCATTGTTGACATTCTTAGAGCTTGATTACTCTCTATCCCTCCAATGATTCTTGCTTGTTCTTGAGGGAAAAGAGAGAGGAGATCTAGATCCACATCTCCACCAATCACTTTCTCCTCTATGTGAGGGGAACCCCTTGGATCTTGATCTTGGAGTTCTTTGTGAGATCCTTGTTCTTCCTCTCATATTTCTCCATAGCTTTTGTTGTTGTGGAGGGATTTGAGTGTGAGGGACTTGACCACTTCATGTGTTCTTGCCATTGCATTAGTTGCATCGGTTTGAGTTCTCCACTGTGATACGTGGAAGTGAGAAGTTGAGAAAGCTTACTACCTTTGGTACTTAGTAACCTTGATATTGTTCTTCATGGATGCTTTGGCGTCCTAGAAGCTTGGTGGTGTCTCGGAGCTCAATCATTGTGGTGTGAAGCTCCGGGAAGCATCGGGGTCTCCAATTAGGTTGTGGAGATTGCCCCGAGCAATTTGTACGGGTACCGGTAACCGCCCCCAAGGGTTGCCACGTGTACGGGTTCGGTGACCGCCCCCAAGGGTTGCCATTTGTACGGGTTCGGTGACCGTCCTCAAGGGTCCCTTAGTGGAATCACGGCATCTTGCATTGTGCGAGGGCGTGAGGAGATTACGGTGGCCTTAGTGGCATCTTGGGGAGCATTGTGCCTCCACACCGCTCTAACGGAGATTAGCATCCGCAAGGGTGTGAACTTCGGGATACATCATCGTCTCCCCGTGCCTCGGTTATCTCTTACCTAAACCCTTTACTTATGCACTTTACTTTGTGATAGACATATTGTGGATTGTAATACTTCTTGCTATCACTTAGTTGTTTATCTTGCTTAGCATAAGTTGTTGGTGCACATAGGTGAGCCTAGTTGTTTGTAGGTTTTGTGCTTGACATATTAAACGTTAGTTTTATTCCGCATTTGTTCAAGCCTAAACCTTGACTATTTTAAAGCGCCTATTCACCCCCCCCCTCTAGGCGACATCCACGTCCTTTTCAGATAGTCTTTGAACATTATCAATGATGTGTATTAACAAGTGACTTGTTTATCAGACTATACATTGTATAATGACCGTCCTAAATGGTCCTAGTCGAGAGAATTGTGTGGACGTGCAACCAACTAGACTAGCATATGATACGATGGTGGTCCGATCTCACTGACCATGTAGCATTGGTTGCTAGCCAGATAATATGGACTCATAAAGATCTGGTCGGATTCGACGTAGTCCGATCCGAGTCGAGATAAGGTCTGAGTTGGACAGACCCATTATGAGACGCAACGATAGGTCATCTGTGAGTCTCTAGTACAACATACGTTCTATATCCTAAGACCTGAGCTGGCGCATGTAATCGGGATGGTGACAAACTTGCTTTGGGCCGACCAAACGCTACTCCGTGTCTGGATAGTTAGAATGGTAGGTTTCGGATTTGTTCAGACCCATGTTGCGAATGTGGTCGAGCAAGATGGGATTTGCCCCTTTGATCAGGAGAGATATACTCTGGACCCCTCGGATAATCTCACCTGGATAAGCATAGTCATGCGATGAGGATTATGAGATAATCCAAATGTTGGTCAGATTCATTAGAACGAGAAAGAGGTCGTGTGGCCACAAGGGTGACCATGTCGCCTTGAGCACGACAACACGTATATCGTGTGGCAAAGGGAACGGAAGTATGAAGTACAGGTTCACCTAACCAGCTTCATCGGACACTTGGAGCTGGCACGTCTTGCTAGAGACCGCTACCAACTAGCCGAGTCGGACGTGGTCTGACTCGCGACCAAGTGAACGAGAACCTAAGGGGTCGCACACTTAAGGGAAGGAACACGTGGGCTTTAGGGTCAATGCGAGCCCCAAGAGTTGAGCACACGTCGGACGCGTATATATAGTGGAGGTGCCGCACACTTATTCGATTGACCGCTTCGACACCGTCATTAGGGTTGTGCATGTGTTGCACCTAGCCACCTCCACTCGCCTTTGCCAACTGTGTGATCCGGACCTAGAAGTCCGCCGCACGGTATTCTTCATGTGCGCGCGGATACTGTTAGAGGCGGTGCACCTGCGTCGCTCCAGCGAATCTTTACATGGGATCCGACGACCGGTTGTTCGAGGGAGATCGGACAAGGAGGAGACGGACCATGCAGACGCGCTGGCGCCGGCGCTGCCACATATACTTCCGTTGCACGACGCTGCGCGTCCAGTGGTAACGATGTGTAATCCATCTCCGTAGCATGTTCTTGATTGTTCTTCGCGTAAGAAAATTTTAATTTACATGCGATGCGCCTACGATAGAACCCAACACATGCATCCATAAAAAGATACTTGGTTCATCTAGAAATCATCAGAGGGGGAAAACCAGCTCAAGTAGCCGGCGGTAACCCGCGGATGGTAAGAAACAGATTAGAGAAGGCACCCCCGGATTGTGTTGCTAAATTGCATGTCAATGCATGATTGCGCCCGACGAGGGGATGTTCTTATCGGTCGTATGCAGGGATCATTATGGCAACTTCTTATGGCAACTTCCTAGGAAGCTAAGCACTCGTTGTACAGGGAGTCCTCGGCCCGGCTACACTTGAGGCGATCGCGTGCAGGGAATCTTTCTCCCTAGCGGAAGATCTAAACATTCAGCGCATGTTGGTCGCGGGAGGTGGAATCGATCAATTGTTCGAGCAAGTAAACGTGAAGGAGTGATTTCGAATGTTGAATGCTTTTATTTTTGAGTTGACTAATGCTGCATATTGACTACGTGTGCAAATTACACAAATCTCTATATGGGTTAAAACAATCACCTAGGGCCTGGTATGCCCGCCCGAGTGATCGTCTTCAGCAGTTGGGCTTCACCTTCTCAGCAGCTGATACTTCCTTGTTCATTTATGTTCATGGTGGTGTTACCATTTACATGCTTGTGTACGTTGACGACATTGTCATTGTTAGCTCTTCTGCATCAACACTTGATCACCTCCTCTGTCAACTCTCTGCCACTTTTCTAGTGAAGGATCTTGGGTCTTTACATTATTTTTTGGGTATCGAGGTGCTTCACAATTCAGGGGGAATGATTCTGTCCCAACAGAAATATGCACTTGATCTCCCACAACGCACCAACATGGGCAATTGCAAAGCAGTATCGACACCCATGTGTACCCATGAGAAGCTCATAAGAGAGTCTGGAGATTGCTTGAATGAGGAAGAGTCTTTTCAGTACAGGAGCACCGTTGGGGCACTTCAATATTTAACCTTGACACGACCTGATTTATCATTTGCCGTCAACAAGGTCTGCCAGTACCTATCACGACCTACTGATGTGCATTAGGAAGCTGTGAAGAGAATACTGCATTTTGTAAAAGGCACCGTGTCTACAGGATTGACACTTCGACGATCTCCATCAACCTTAATAAGCATCTACACTAATGCGGATTGGGCCGGTTGCATTGATGATCGTAGGTCCACAGGTGGCTTCGCAGTTTTCTTCAGGCCTAACCTCATCTCATGGAGTGCACGGAAGCAGCCAACAGTGTCACGATCGTCAACTGAAGCAGAGTATAAAGCCCTGGCAAATGGAACAGCAAAAGCAACATGGTTGCAGTCCTTGTTGAGAGAACTCAGAGTATGTCAGCCTCGAGCCCCTGTTCTTTGGTGTGACAATCTTGGCGCAACTTACCTCACGGCCAATCCAGTGTTTCATGCTCGCACTAAACACATCAAGGTAGATTTCCATTTCGTAAGAGAGAAGGTGGCCATGAAAGCATTGGAAGTGCGGTTCATCTCCTCAGCTGACCAGGTTGTTGATGCATTCACAAAGCCTTTGACAAAGTTGATGCTTGCACGCCTTCGTTCCAATCTCCACCTTCATACAGGTTGACATTGAGGGGGAATATTAACGTACAAGATCCTAACGTATGTTAGTTAGGCTTAGGTCATGTATATCTTGTTTATCATGAAATTCTAGAAATATTCACAAATTTAAATGTTTAGTATTTTTTAGTAATCACATAATATTAAAATTTTGAAATTAAAAGTGTTTGCAAATCGAAAACAATGTTCAAGACTGGATGAAAAATAATATGATTATGGATCTAAAAAATAATTATGAATTTTAAAACGTTCATTGGCTTTTGGGAATATATTCAGCAATTTTAAAAAGACAAAGGAAACACACAGCGCTTAATAGTTGAGGAAACAAAGCATGCCAGGCTTAAGCGGGCCAGCCCATGTTCAATTTTCGTGAGCCTCCGGAAAAAAACGTGTCTTTCGTTGGTTAATAACTTTGAGGAAATATACTAATATACAGATTGTTTCAAAAAAGGTTTATTATACACTTCCTCCTTTTTTAAATAATTATACTCCCTTCGTACCAGTGCATAGGGCACCTTACAAAAATCAGATTTTTTTAAAACACTAGTCATTTTTCATTAACTGCTCTCCTCGTTCCCCTCCCAGCCTCGATCTCTTCCCGAGGAAACCCCTCCCCTCCTCTTCCTTCGGCTACATGCGTGAATCCAGGCTGGCGTGCATGCATGTGTGAAGCCAGGATGCTTGGCGTGCATGCCCTCTCCTCTCCCACCTTTCCCTTCCTTTAAATACTCCTACACAGATCGGTTCTATGGGCGCCATGGAAAAGGAGGAAAACAGCGACATAGGAGAGGATGCACTGAAGCAGTAGTACGACGACATGGGGGGCGAACTAGGGCAGCAGCAGATTGGCGCCGCGGTGGAGGTGCTCGTGTGTAGCCTAAGATCGATGCCGCGGTGGATGTGCTCATGCAGCAGCAACATGAAGAAGACACGGAGCAGCAGCAGCATGGCACCATGGGGGAGGAGATAGGCACCGTGGGAGAGAAGGTATAGTTAATTGACCCCTTATGCATAGTGAATTGACCCCTTATGCTTAATGATCTCTCTCATACAAGCCTGATGACTGAGGAAAATCCTATTTAAACGTTGATGTGGATATTCTTCTAGCGATTCTTCCACCTTCTTGACAATATCAGGGAGATCCTTTGGCATTTTTCTTTGAAAGATGGCTTGAATAGAGTTAAACCTGTTAGGTTGATCACTTTTGCGTGGGCCCAACGGCCCACCGGGCCCTTGATCTATGCGCCCTGATCGGGGGTGCTCAACCCATTATGGTTGGTGGGCCCCTGTGACCTGCGCTATAAATAAAGTGGTGGGGGCCGGGGCGCACGGTACGAGGTTCACCGCGCCGTCAGACTCCCCACCTAAATCCCCTTCCGATCTAGGGTTAGCGCAGTGCTCACGGGAAGCACCACCCACGACCACACCTCTTCCCTCACGCCACCGACACCGATGGCCGGAGCAGGGAGTTCCTCGGGCTCGGGATTAGGTGAGTACAATGGTAACTCCGGATCTATCTATGCCTAGTTGATCTACGGATTCAACATTGGTATCATGAGCCGCTAGGCAGAGATTTATTCGGTACAAAGAAAAGAAAGCATTTTTCCCTACCCCTACGAACCCTAAATGGGTAAGGCACCGAGGATGGCTACGGCCTCGTCGGAAAAGAAGCGCCGCCGCAAGGCCGCGCCTGTTCCTCTCGATCCCCACACGCATCGGCAAGCTGAGGTGCGGGGAAGAAGAACCTACCCCCTTGGGGGCTAAGTACGGATCAAGATCCGAAAGGAAAAACAAAGTATGGATCATATTCGATCCAAAAGAAGATCGGATTGAAACCGACAAAAGACAACAAAAAAGAGAGGGGGGAACTATGCAAAACAAAGGCAAAGGGTGCCACTACCGAACCGTTTGACGGCGGCGCGTTCACCCTAGAGGTGCTCGCACAGCCGGCAAAGGGGACGGAGATGGCGCCATCGTACTGCTCAAGGACGAAAAGAATGGCAGGGTGGATGGCACACCAACGCCCCCTTGACGGCGGCGCACTCTCCCTCGGGAGAGGGCGCGCACCGGCAAGAGGAGCGGAGGGGGCCGCCGCTGCATGACATGGTGAGGAAAAGAGGCCGCCGGCTCGCGAGAGGGGCGACGAGAGGCCACCTCGGCGGGGCCTTAGAGCCACCGCGCGAGGGAAGGGACCGGCTCCCCGTCGGCCAACCCCGACGGCCCCCTCCTCGGTGGGGCAGACGGTGCACGACGCGGGGCCCTCGGCCGCCACAGCCGGCGGCCACCGCCCGGCCAGCGCTCGGCAGGGCTTAGAGCCACCGCACAAAGGGAAGGCCACCTCGGCGGGGCCTTAGTGCCACCGCGCGAGGGGAGGGTCCGGCCCCCCGTCGGCCATGCCCGACGAGAGGAGGAGCCGCTCTCGATCTCTCTGTAGGGAGAGAGAGGGAGGAGAAAACGGGATAGAGCGGCGCCGAGAGGGGGAAATGAACACAGCTAGGGGTTTGGCTGGGAAGAGGGGGGTTTTACCCCAGCGCAAATCGTGCCCGGCCGTCGGATCTAATCCGACGGTCCGGGGCAAAACACTAAGCGGTGCAGGCCACCACGGGCCGGAAGGAAGAAGCGCCGGCCTAGGCCGAAGTGGCGCGCGCCCCAGGTCGCGTAGCGAGCCAGCGCTTGGCCGCGAGGAGGGGCGATGGGCCTTCGGGCCGACAGAAGAAAAAAACCCCAGGCCGGCGGGAGGAATCCCAGGGCCGACCCATTTTTCTGTTTTTTAAAGACCTTTTATTTCTGTCCCTCTTTAGGCAGATTTAAAAATGTGTTCTAGACATTTTTTCTTTGAAAATATGTTTAGAAAAATAGAAAGTAAAAATGTTCAAAGTTTCTGTGAATATTTACAGAATTGTTATATAATTTTTCTGTAAAGAAAAGTACAAAGTATTTTGAGAATAAAATAGCTTTCTCGCAAAAGGAAAAGTTCATGAATTTTATAAAAGCATTAATAAAGTTCATGAATTTTATTTTAAATGTCAGAATTATTTTCTGTAAAGTTAAGAGGCACATGAAATTTTATTTCACGTTTTCCGCTGCTAAAAGCAGTATGGAATATGATCCTGTTGTTATTCTGATCGACGTTGTTTAATCACACGGTCATATTGCATATTGCAAAATGATGCATTTATTTCTATCATTTGCCCAACGGTAATGTAGATTAATATGCATAGGCAATTATATGATTATGTTAACCAACGTTATTTAATGCATATGATTAATATGCACCTGCACCCCAGTCAGAGAGGCTGATGAGGATGATGAGAGCTGAGACAAAAAGCAAGGAAATTATGAAAAAGAGGTGATGTCCCACTCCATCAACAACAGGCTATGGTTAAATTCCAACAAGAAATGTTTGGCGTTTATAAAAAACATCATTGAGACCACTATCGTGGGATCAATTGCTGATTGCCCTACGGCAAAAGAAATGCTGAACAAGATAAAGAGTCAGTTTACTGGCTCTTCTAAGACGTATGCCACCCAGTTTATCAAACAACTGGTGACACAGAGCTACCATGGTGGTGGCCATGGCATAAGGGAGCACATACTTAGGATGAGCCACACGGCGGCTAAGCTCAAACCTATGGATGCGGATCTGGAGATAAAACCAGCTCTCCTTGTCCACCTGGTGATGGCTTCTTTGTCTAAGGAGTTCGGAACCTTTGTTGTCAACTACAACATGCAGCCCGAGACTTGGGACATAGAAAAGGTCATCGCAATATGCACACAGGAGGAGGAGAGGATTAAGGCCTCACATGGTGGCTCTATTAACTATGTGAAGGAAAAGAAGAAGGGCTTTCCGCCCAACAAAGCTTCTCCCTTCAAGCCACAGGGCAATGGCAATGGCAATAGCAAAGCTCCTGTCCATTATCAGCATAGGCACATTCCAGTGGAGAGGGAAACTTTCGTCCACTGTAAGGAGAAATGACACTACAAGAAGGATTGCCCTGTTTTTCTAAAGACCTTCATGGCTAAGAGAGGTAAAGAAATAGTTTCTTTTGTTAATGAATCCTTGTATACAAAGTTTATGAAATCTACTTGGTGGATTGACTCAGGAGCAACTGTTCATGTTGCAAATTCTTTACAGGGATTCAGTTCGACGATAACTTTGCCAAGAAATTCAAGAGTAATTGAAGTTGTGAAAGGTGTCCAAGCCGAAGTTGAAGCTGCGGGTGACGTCTCCTTGGAGGTAGCCGGTGGTTTCAAACTTCTGCTTAGGGATGTGCTTTCCGTACCTTCATGTAATAGGAACTTAATAAGTGTTTCTTGTTTAGACAAAGACGATTATCAATGTTTCTTTGGACATGGCAAATGTGCCATTTGGTCTCATAATGATTATGTTGGGGATGCATTTCTTCATGATGAGCTTTATTTATTATCGCTATGTGAAAAAGCGCCATATGTGTTGAATGTGAATGAACAAAGTACTTCGTCGAACAACGATCAAAAGAAAAGAAAAAGAACTCACGACTCCTCGAAACTATGACACTGTCGATTGGGCCATATTTCTAGGGGGAGAATAGACAGATTAATCAAAAATGAAATTCTTCCAAAGTTGGAGTTCTGTGACTTAGAACAATGCGTGGATTGCATTAAAGGGAAATATGTAAAACAGATAAAGAAAGGAGCAAACCGAAGCACAGGAACACTGGAAATTGTCCACACTGATATTTGTGGACCGTTTCCGGTGAAAAGTGTGGATGGTTATGATTCATTCATAACGTTCACAGACGATTACTCCCGCTTCGGTTACATTTGTCCAATCAAAGACCAACATGAAGCATTGGATAAATTCAAAATATTTAAAGCTGAAGTTGCAAATCAGCTTGATAAAAAGATTAAGAGAGTGAGGTCTGACCGTGGGGGGAGTACTACGGTCGACACACTTCATATGGCCAAGTCCCTGGACCTTTTGCAAAATTCTTGCAAGAGACTGGCATTGTTGCCCAGTATTCCATGTCGGGCGAGCCTCAGCAAAATGGAGTAGCTAAAAGGCGTAACCGTACTCTCATGGATATGGTACGCAGCATGATGAGCTACTCAGACCTTCCGTTGGGATTGTGGATGGAGGCGCTTAAAACCGCCATTCACATTCTCAACAGAGTTCCAAGCAAGTCGGTGCCCAAAACACTGCACGAGCTATGGACAGGAAGAGTGCCATCCCTACAACACTTAAGAGTGTGGGGATGTCCTGCTGAGGCCAAAATGTTGACCCGAAGACAGTGAGTTGCCATTTCATTGGCTACCCTGATAGGTCAAAAGGTTTTCGTTTCTACTGTCCAGATAGATACACAAAGTTTGTGGAAACGAGAGATGTTGTCTTCTTAGAGGACGAGATGATGAGGGGGATACGGGTAGCTCGGAAAATTGATCTTGAGGAGAAAAGGGTGCATGCACCCATTCCGATGATTCAAGAGCCATTTTTCTCACTACCCGCTGTAACTCCAACCATGACAACTGCGGGAGAAGACCCGGAACCTGTCCTTCAGGAGCCGACTGAACCCGTTGTTGATCATGAATTGGAAGTGCAGCAAGAAATAGTAGAAAGTGTGCCCGACAATGAGGCACTTAGAAGGTCTAATAGAACAAGAAGACCCGCTATTTCTACTGATTATAAAGTATACAATACAGAAATGGCCCACATGGAAGGTGATCCCACCACATATGAGAAGGCCATTAAAAGCCCTCACTCATCAAAATGGATAGAGGCAATGGAAGATGAGATGAAATCGATGAGTTCCAATCATGTTTGGGACTTAGAGATTATTTCTGAAGGAGCAAACACGGTAGGCTGCAAATGGGTCTACAAAACAAAGTATGACTCTAATGGGAATGTAGACAAGTATAAAGCCCGACTTGTGGCAAAAGGATTTACACAAAGAGAAGGGATAGATTACAATGAGACCTTTTCTCCGGTCTCTTGTAAGGATTCCTTCAGAATCATAATGGCACTAGTTGCTCATTTTGATTTAGAGCTGCATCAAATGGATGTAAAGACGGCGTTTCTAAACGGTGATTTAGAAGAAGATGTCTACATGAAACAACCCAAGGGTTTTATCATGGAAGGCAAGGAAGATCTAGGTTGCCGTCTAAACAAATCCATTTATGGGCTAAGGCAAGCCTCTAGACAATGGTACATCAAGTTCAATGATACCATTAAAAGATTTGGATTCCAAGAAAATGTTGAGGATAATTGCATTTATGCTAAGTTTAAACATGGGAAATATATTTTCCTAATCTTGTATGTGGATGATATCTTGCTTGCAAGCAATGGTATTGGTTTACGACAAGAGACAAAGAAGTTTTTATCCTCACACTTCGACATGAAAGACCTTGGTGAAGCTTCATATGTTTCGGGCATTGAAATTCACCGAGACAGGAAGGATGGAGTCTTAGGACTCTCACAGAAAGCATATCTAGAGAAAGTTCTCCAAAAGTATAATATGCATAAGAGCAAAGCCACACCTGCTCCCATAGTCAAGGGCGATAGTTTTGGGAAATATCAATGTCCCAAGAATCAGTATGAGCTCAATGAAATGAAAACAGTACCGTATACTTCGGCTGTTGGAAGTTTACAGTACGCACAAGTGTGCACACGCCCTGACTTAGCTTTTATCACCGGAGTACTCGGTAGATATCAAGCAAATCCAGGCCAAGAGCACTGGAAGATGGCAAAGAAAGCTTTGCGTTATGTGCAAGGCACAAAGGAAATCATGCTGACATATAGGCGATCTGATTCCCTAGAGATAAAAGGGTACTCCGACGCCGATTTTGCGGGAGATAGAGATGATAGAAAATCCACGTCTGGGTACGTGTTCAGTCTCGCAGGGGGAGCTATTTCATGGAAAAGCTCTAAACAGACCATAGTTGCATCGTCTACGATGCAAGCAGAGTTCGTAGCATGTTTTGAAGCCTCCGGGCAGGTGATATGGCTAAAGAAATTTATACCCGACTTGAAAGTGGTAGATTGTATCCACAAACCACTAAAGATATACTGCGACAACCAGCCCGCAGTATTCTACGCTCACAACAACAAGTCCAGCAATGCTGCCAAGACAATAGATTTAAAGTATTATGTTGTTAAAGATAAAATCCAGGATCAAACTATAAGTCTCGAGCATATATGTACGAAGTATATGCTTGCGGATCCGCTAACGGAAGGCTTACCACCCAGTGTGTTCAAGGAACACTTAGCCAGCATGGGTTTGATGGAAAGCCTATGATTCCTAGATAATAAGAGGCCCAGAAGTAAATGAATTTGTTTCAAAGCAAAAGGTGTGTTGTGGTTGTATGATTCTATCGGTAATTAAGCTGTGACGATGAGACATGCTCTACAAGCCTATATGTGATGGAACAAATAAAAGTATAAAGTCAAAGTGAAAGTTGAGATCAAGGGGGAGAATGTTAGGTTGATCTCTTCCGCCTGGGCCCAACGGCCCACCGAGCCCTTGATCTATGCGCCCTGATCGGGGGCGCCCAACCCGTTGTGGTTGGTGGGCCCCTGTGACCTGCGCTATAAATAAAGTGGTGGGGGCCGGGGCGCACGGTACGAGGTTCACCGCGCCGTCAGACTCCCCACCTAAATCCCCTTCCGATCTAGGGTTAGCGCAGTGCTCACGGGAAGCACCACCCACGACCACACCTCTTCCCTCACGCCACTGACGACTACACCGGCACCGATGACCGGAGCAGGGAGTTCCTCGGGCTCGGGATTAGGTGAGCACAATGGTAACTCCGGATCTATCTATGCCTAGTTGATCTACGGATTCAACAAAACCAACCAAGATCCAAGCCATTAGTGTCGGGTGAATTAGGTGGTTGGAAAATCATCCTAATGTCCCAACCACCTCTACTAGCTTAACGAAGAACGTCGGGATCGTCTACTTGAACGTGTGTCTTTGCATTGTCTTGTTGAATAAAAATCGTGTTCCACCGGTCTTCTTCCGGCCACTTCTCCTTGATCGCTGGCAAAACGTACTTAATGAGATATTCGCGGCTCCTCTCCTTACCTAAAGAAAGAGTAAAAAACAATGACAACATGAAAATATTACTCCAGGGTAAAATCGTCAAAATAATAGAATGACAACAACAAAAAGAATAAAACTTTTCCTTACCAACGCTCGTGCACGGCTTCAATTCTATGGTTCCCTTTAGCCTATTTCTGCTGTCCTTTTGTGCTGCCACCCATTCCACATAAGGCCACACCCCTATCTTACCATCGAATGTGCATTCTCCTGCACTATTGTATCTCGGCCTAGCCATGGCTGCAAGAAACATAATTTTCTCTATATGCCCTTTGTTCTTTGTTTGCCTCTGTGGATTTGGTTCCTTGTTGGTCAAATAAAGCTTCTGGTTCTTCCTCGTCCGATAGAACCACTTCTCATCTATATGCACAACATTGTACCCAGCCTTGAAAGTTGGCTTATGTGCCAAGCTAGACGGCTCAAGATGCATAAGAGAATATGAATTTTTGTCTAAAAAGACCACTAGCCAAATATTATTGTCAAAAAAGACCACATGTGGTATGAAATGAGAGAAAAGATCTCCATTTTTCGTGGGGGCAGGCGCGCCAGGTGACGCGTGGCACCTGCCGCCACGGACCGAGGCGGCCGGCCGGGCAGGTGACACCTGCCGCCAGCACTCCAGTCTCCAGGCGGCCGGCGGCATGCTGTGCATGGCAGCAATGCATGGCGCCGTGATGGGCAGCCAGCCAGCTCGAGGCATGCAAGAGCATGGCATGCTGTGCATGGCGCCGTGATGGGCAGCCAGCCAGGCATGGCTGGCCAGCTCGAGGCATGCATGTGAGCATGGGTAGCCTGCCGTCTGGAGTGGTGCACAGGTGCCACCTGCCCGGCCGGCCGCCTCGCCGGATGGCGGCGGGGCCCAGCCGCCTCGGCCCGTGGCAGTAGGTGTGCCACGCGTCACCTGGCGCGCCTGCCACCACGAAAAAGGGGTATTTTCTCTCATTTCGTATCGCATGTGGTCTTTTTTGACAATAGCATTCGGCTAATGGTCTTTTTGATAAAAATTCAAGAGAATATATGACACGAGCCTTCATATTTTCCTCATTCAACGCGGGTTTCAAGTCACTTGTATGCCGACGGAACTCTTTTTCTTTCAACCTACGATGCACTGTACTCTTATTCATGTTCAATGCAGCAGCTAAGCACCGTATTGTTGTTCGCTCAGTATGTGGTATAGCCTCCATGGCATCGACATGAAGATTTATTTTTTTCTTACCACACTTTAGCTTCTTCATGATCATGACGGAGTTAACCGAGCCAGTTTCTCGCCCTTGCTTCCATATCCTCTACACAACTCTCAGTGAACATTCAGCAATACGTGCAACTTCTTTACTTACTCCCCTCTTCCTTCTACCAAGACCACTTCTAGCCAAGAGCATGGTATAGATGTGTTTCCTCTCATTGGTGTCATATTGTTTCCTTTTTTCCTTATTGGCAAGTACATCTGTTATTTGAAGCGTAAACAAATATGATGAGTGCACATGTATTTTGAAAAAATCGACTAACTTAGGTCCAAACTTACTTAGGTCCAGTATCTACTTCTGGGCAAGCGGAAACTCCGGTAGAGGTGGGCAAGCATCCATGTGCTCAAACACACCAGCGTCATGAGTAAATTCGAAGTTGCCAAAGCTGTACACAGAAAAGCTTCATGAGTACATATTGAAACGAAAAACTTTTTGTTCAAAAGGAATACAAATGCACTTACGTATAGTTGCTATCAAAGCCACCGGCGTATCCAGGTCCGTCGTCATTTTCTTCGACACCGGGGTTGCGCGAAGTGCCACTACCGCTACCTTTTCGTGAACGTCGACCCCTACTGTTCCTCGGAGGTCCTAAGATATGTCACAAAAATTTATATGTACAGATTTACATCAGATTATAGAATACATTACAATTATACAAACTGTATGTTTCATCGAAGATCAGATCACATACTCTCTGCCATGCTCTTGCCACGAGTTGCACCTCGTGCCCGATTGGTCCCGCCGCCACGAGTTCCTCCTGCCTCACCCGTACCACCGTCAACATGCTCCTGCTCGTCACGATCGTCAAGTCCAAAGCCTTGCTCGTTCCCGTTGTGCCGCTCGACGTCGACAAAAGATCCTGATGCGCTGCTCCCGCCAATGGCCGGCCGACTTGCACCACCACGAACACACCGAGGACGGGCTGCACCTCGTGCCCGATTGCTCCCGACGCCACGAGTCCCTCCCGCCTCACACGAACCACCTCCGCGAGACCTACGGGACAGCCCAACGCGGCGCACGGGGGGCACTGGCTCGCTTCCAGCAGTGCCTATTTTGAAAGTGGGCATGGCTCTTCCAAAGAGGGCAAACGACGGCGTGTAGGAAGCTGCATCTCCAGTTATTGGATTGTAGACGAACGAGGCCTAGCGGTGGGAGGCCCGACGGTGTATCGCCGTTGCTACAAAGGAAGCCACCACGCGGACGACCAACCAGACGGCAGACCGAGAGGTGGCGGCCGGCGAACGCCTAGGACGGCCGCCTCTGGTGCGTCACAACCACCAACGACGACAGCTTTTGGTGACGGCGGCCGGCCTCCTCCATCCTCTCCACGTAGGCCTGCTCCATCCTGGACGAGAGCATCCGTTGGTAGCTGGTTGAGGTCGAACATGGCTTTGGACGGGAGGAAGAAGATGAATGGAGAAGATGAAACAAACCAGCCATCGGGGAGCCCTATTTATCAACTAATTTCGCTGTTTCCCGCGGGCAGTCAAAACTAAAACTTGCCGCCTCTATTCCGAAATTTTGTTGTGAAAATATCAGGCGCGGGAGGAAGCTTTAGGCTGAAAATTTTCGTCCAAAACTGACGCCGGGAAGAAGAGAAAGCGCTGGGAGGAAGAAGACCATCGACCTATGCATGCAGTGCGTCTTGGTGGTAAAATCAAAACCGGTTTGCATGCAATAAAGTAGGTGGGCCTGCATGGAGTAGCTAAAAGGGTATCTACTTAATTGCTGTGACTGAATGATGTGTTTAGAAGAGAGAAAACTGAATATTTATCAAGCAATGCTATAAATCTTGGGGGAGAGATTAGTGTGGAGAAAGACCAGTCCGTTAAATCTTGTAAAAAGTTCCCGTAAGTCTAGTATTTTTTATATTTATCCTCCAATATGCTGCTACCTTGGTCGCGCTGCAGTTCTTAATATGCCCTATGCACCGGTATGGAGGAAGTAGTTCTATTTTTAAATAATTATAGTTGGAAAGAACTAGACTAGTTCTTTTCGAATATAATTATTTAGAAACGAAGAAGTATTTTGAATTAATATGCATGCATCCCCTCTGCATGGTACTGTGTGGTAGCAGCATGTCCAAGTTGGCATGAACGAATCCTTCTCTTCCGAAACATAAAGAGAAGAGAAAGACTTGTGTCCACTGTTCATCTTCAGCAAGACAGCAACATCACCACGTTCCACGACGTTGTTCATGGAAAGTTCGCTACGGTCCATCTTGTACGGCGACAAGTTCAGACGGAGCCCCGTGGAAAATTTCATTCGGTAACAGTTACATGTCACTTTACACTTCCCAGCATGAACTTGACTACACACTCGTTACTTGATGCTGTCCATTCTAGGTGGTAGGTTCCAACACAAAATATATGTTCTGCTAGTTTGTAAGTTGTAACCGCTACATTGAGATACCATGCATTCACATTCACATTCACTAGTCTGATCTTTGATGCAAGCAGGACGCACCCAGTAACTGAAGAAGGGATTGACATTGCATCTCCCAGGATCTACTATTCAAGCACCGTCTTAAGCCCCCACCAACGAATCACAACCAGGAACAATTCTAAACTGCACAACCAAAGCAGATAGCGCTCTTCCCCAATCACATTTTAGCCCTCCAAATCTCACAAGGACATTCATCACGCAAGCTATAAGCAATATAAACGCTCGGGTGATTCGGATTGAACAGCCTCCCGACGGATTCGATCAGGAGCCTGCATCAGAGCCCATCAAATCGCACGAAGCATCAGCTAGACGTAGACTTGCACACACGCCACTTCGTTCGAACAAGCGCAGGGGCGAGGAGAATCGAGAGGAGGGGGAGCTCACGGGGAAGCGGGGGGGGGGGGGGGGGGGGGGGGGGGGGGGGTAGGCGGAGTCGTCGGTGGGGACCGGGAGGGAGCCCACGCGGAGGTAGCGCGCCGGCGGCGGCGCGGCGATCTCCAGCCGCCCCACGCACTGCATCTCGCCCGACGCGTCCATCGGAGCCGTCCTTCCTCCTCGCCGCCGGCGTCGGCTTGTGGAGCTCGCTCGGATCGCGGCAGCGGCAGCGCGTTCCGTGCCCGGCTTGACGAACGCCACGGAGTCAGTGGATGAGGGGCTTCACATTGGAGCTTGGAGGCCTCGTCTCGTCGCGGACGAGGAGTTCATGACCGTGTGCCTCGCCGAGTGCGGACGAGGAGTGAGCATTTCGTCAAACACCTCGCAGGCGAGCATCGGCGACTAGCTCCTCGGAACCCACCGTGCCTACTGTTGGTCTCGCTGGCCCCGGCGCCAAGGCCTCCGGAAGCCTCGCGCGCTGGACAAGGCCCTCGTGGTCATGAAAAGCACACCGCGAGGTAGGCCGCCGCGCGCTACAGAGAAGCCGTCGCGCGCTGTGAGATGCTCCTCTCCTCCGACCAGCTGCTGCGGCACTCCGTGGCACGCGCTGGAGGGTTGCCGCGAGCAGGGCAACTGTGGCGGCGTGACACGGCACGGTCGGCGCGAGCTGGGCGACGGCAGGTGTGGTCGAGGCGGAAGGAGCGTCTGACCTGGAGTCGCACGCCACTGTCGACATCCTCACCACGACGACGGAGTCCTCCCCCATCGCGTCTGCCATGCTGCAGTGGGAGTACGACTCCCTGAACGCGCTCTCCCGGGGCCTCCTGCTTCCGGTGGGCGCGGCGCTGGCGCTCCGGCATGGTTTTACGGGCACGCGGCGGTGCAGGCGACGGGGTACACCTGGGATCCGTCGGGCTCGCGGCGCGATGGCAGCCTGGCGCGAGCTCCAGCGCTCGAAAGCAAAGCATGAGCTACAACGGCGAGCCGGAGAGGAGGCGGCCCCGGTCCTTCTTGCGCTGCCGATCTCTTCCGCTTCTCGTCGACGCGGGGCGTGGGGAAGATCTTGAACAGGGCAAGCTCGTCCCCGCCGCCGCCGGCGAGGCATCCTGCCTGCGCGGGAAGGGGAGGAAGAGCTCGTTGTCAATGAGAAAATCACCCCGCTTCGAGAGCGAGAGTCGTTAGCTGGTGGGCCGCGGGCGAAGGTGGCCCAGCAAGCGTTTAGCACGCCGCTCCGTTCGCATATTTTTGTTTAGTACCACACGGCGAGCGGAGGTGCCATCTTCATGATTTATATACGTTTTTACTCACTCATTTGTCACCAAGGATGCACTCACGAATCAGTTAGCGTCCTGATTTAGTGAGTTTGCGGAGGTAAAAGATCGACGTATGGCTGCTAGTGGGTTATATTCCCAGGCTATACGATTGCGGTGAAGTATGGCTGCTAGTGGGTTATATTCCCAGGCTATACCATTGCCAGATCCGTGTAGACGTATGCGGTCGATCTTTTTTATTACGTTTCAATTTATCTTTTTTTTTACATCATACGCCTTCCGTCTTACAAATTTTGTCTTAAATTTATGTTTTTTTTTCATTGCGTTGCCACGGCACCAAAATCATACGCCTTCCGTCCTACACATTTTATCTTAAATTTGTGTTTTTTTCATTGCATTGCCACGAGCACTAACGTCATACGTCTTTCGTCCTAAATTTTTGCCTTAAATTTATGTTTTTTACATCCTAAATTTTTTATCTTAAAATTGTGTTTGTTTTCATTGCGTTGGCACGGACACCAACATCATACGGTTTCCGTCCTAAAATTTTGGAAAAAGCTTGTTTCAACCGACGGATCAATCTGCTCCGTCCGTCTCCTTCTACAATGGCCACGTGTCCTTAGCGCCAAGCGATCATCGCGACGCCGCCCATCGGTGAGAAGACATGCCCCCCTTCTCTTCTTCCGCATCTCCCCCTCTTCCCCTCTCCTTCCTCCCCCTCTCCTCTAACCTCGCAGCTATCTATCCCTCTTCAGATAGCTCTTCCTCTCCCCTTTCTCTAACCTTGTAGCCATTCATTCCTCTTCAGTTTCTGCAACGCGGTCGTTGTTTCATGAATTGGAGATATTGTTTCTGCTGATGCTCGGCCCAACAGTCGTGTCCGCGCTGCTCCTGGGCACCGGCATCTGGCTCTCCGTCATCGTGCTGCGGCCGGACCCACCGAGCTTCTTCGTGGACAGGCTCTCCGCGCACAACGCGTCATCTGGACTATGACTTCTCCCTCACGGCGGTCAACCCCAACAAGGTGATGGTGCTGTCGTACAGGGATGGCGGCATGGCCAGGCTGCTGCACCAGGGAACGACCTTGGCGAAGGCCGCGAAAGTGGGGAAGCCCAAGGACGGCGGCAAGGACGCCAAGGACTTCAACCTGTTGCTGCGTGGCGGCGGCCATGCGCCGCCCAAGGCGGCGGAGAAGGCGCTCAGGGAGTCCAAGGAGGGGGCTCTTGCGCTGGAGCTCACCGTGGAGGTTCCCGTTCACGTGCACATGGGCGTTGTCGGGATCGCGGCCAAAAGGCTGGTCGTGGCCTGCGAGATGAGAACGGCCGGGTTAGGGAAGCACGTGCACATTTCTTTGCAGAAATGCAGGCGCAGCTTCAAGAAGTGACCGACGACGCCGAGCGCCGCGCGCCGCAGTGACCACTCTCTTTCTGCAACACGGTCACTGTTTCTGCAACAAGACCATTATTTCAGGAACTAATGAGTGGGGGAGGGGATATGCAGGGCGTACCAAAAGATTGATCGACGGTTGTTTCTGCAACTGATTTGTTGTTTCATGAATTAGTTTGTCGGGGAGGCAACAAAGCCGTGTGCCAGGAGTTAGATCGGACGGCTGGTCATACGGAGATCCGACGGCTATCGAGGTGATGGATGTTTACTAGACATCTGCCGGCGGACGCGTAGCAGTGCCGTAACTTTTTTGCCTTAAATTTATGTTTTTTTACGTCTTCGATTTTTTGTCTTAATTTTTTGTTTTTTTTCATTGCGTTGCAACAGGCACCAACATCATACGCCTTCCTTTTACAAAAAAAATTGTGTTTTTTATTGCGTTGCAACGGGCACCAACATCACACGTCTTCCGCTTTTAAAAAAAATCTTCAACTTGTCTTTTCTTTTTCATTGTGTTGCAACGGGCACCAACATCATACGCCTTCCGTTTTCAAGAATAATTCTTAAATTTGTGTTTTATTTTTCATTATGTTGCAATGGACACAAACATCATATGCCTTCCTTTCTTAAAAAAGTTCTTAAATTTATGTTAAATTCTTAAATTTATGTTTTCTTTTTCATTGAGTTGCAATGGGCACCAACTGTTGGGTAACGTAGCATAAATTCAAAATTTTCCTACGCCATATTCAGATCTTCCTATGGAGAGACCAACAACGAGAGAGGGGAGAGTGCATCTTCATAACTTTGAAGATCGCTAAGCGGAAGCGTTGCTAGAACGCGGTTGATGGAGTCGTACTCGTGGCGATTCAGATCGCGGTGTGATTACGATCTAGTGCCGAACCACGACACCTCCGCGTTCAACACACGTGCATCCCGTTGACGTCTCCCTCACCTTGATTCAGCAAGGAGGAGGGAGAGGTTGGGGAAGATCTTCGGCAGCACGACGACGTGGTGTCGATGGAGAGACGAGGTCTCCTGGCACGGCTTCGCCAAGCACCGTGGGAGAGGAGGAAGAAGAGGGACAGGGCTACGCCGAGGGAGATATCAACTTGTGTCTCTAACAGCCCGAAACCCCTCTCTATGTATAGGAGGAGAGGGGAGGGGTGCGCCACCTCTAGGGTTCCCACCCTAGGGGTGGCGGCAGCCCAGATGGGAGAGGGGGGCGGCGGCCAGGGCAGGAGAGGGGGTGGCGCACCCCCTGGTGGGCCTTAGGCCCACCAGCGCCTAGGGTTCCCCCCTTTCTCTCTGGTGCACCATGGGCTGGGTGTGGGGGGCGCACCAGCCCACCCAGGGGCTGGTTCCCTCCCACACTTGGCCCATATAGCCTTTCGGGGCTTGTGGCCCCTCCCGGTGGGCCTCCGGAACCCTTCCGGTGGTCCCGACACTTTGCTGGTGGTGCCCGAAACATTTCCGGCGTCCAAACCCATCCATCCTATATATATCAATCTTTACCTCCGGACCATTCCGGAGCTCCTCGTGACGTCCGCGATGTCATCCTGGACTCCGAACAACCTTCAGTAACCTCGTATAACAATTCCCTATAACCCTAGCGTCATCGAACCTTAAGTGTGTAGACCCTACGGATTCGTGAGGCATGCAGACATGACCGAGACACTCTCCGGCCAATAACCATCAGCGGGATCTGGATACCCATGGTGGCTCCCACATGTTCCACAATGATCTCATCGGATGAACCACTATGTCAAGGATTCAATAAATCCCGTATACAATTCCCTTTGTCTGTCGGTATAAAACTTGCCCGAGATTCAATCGTGGGTATACCCATACCTTGTTCAATCTCATTACCGGTAAGTCTCTTTACTCGTTACGTAGCACATCATCCCATGACTAACTCCTTGCTCACACTGAGCTCATTATGATGATGTTCTGCCGATTGGGCCCAGAGATACCTCTCCGTCACACGGAGTGACAAATCCTGATCTCGATTCGTACCAACCCAACAGACACTTTCGGAGGTACCCGTAGTGCACCTTTATAATCACCCAGTTACGTTGTGACGTTTGATACACCCAAAGCACTCCTACGATATCCGAGAGTTGCACAATCTCATGGTCGAAGGAAAATATACTTGACATTAGAAAAGCATTAGCATACGAACAACACGATCTATTGCTATGCTTAGATTGGGTCTTGTCCATCACATCATTCTCCCAATGACGTGATCCCGTTATCAATGACATCTAATGTCCATTATCAGGAAACCATGATCATCTATTGATCAACGAGCTAGCTAACTAGAGGATTGCTAGGGACACATTGTGATCTATTTATTCACACATGTATTACTGTTTCCTGTTAATACAATTATAGCATGAACAATAGACGATTATCATGAACAAGGAAATATGATAATAACCATTTCATTATTGCCTCTAGGGCATATTTCCAACAGTCTCCCACTTGCACTAGAGTCAATAATCTAGCTACATTGTGATGTATCGAACACCCATAGCATTGTGGTGTTGATCATGTTTTGCTCGAGGAAGAGGTTTAGTCAACGGGTCTGCAATATTCATATCCGTGTGCACTTTACAAATATCTATTACTCCTCTCTGGACCTGGTCCTGGATGGAGTTGTAGCGGTGTTGGATGTGCTTGGTCTTCCGGTGAAATCTGGGCTCCTTGTCTATGGCAATGGCTCCAGTGTTATCACAGAAGAGTGTCATCGGACCTGACGCGCTTGGAACCACTCCAAGGTCAGCGATGAGCTCCTTCATCCAAATCGCTTCATGAGCCGCTTCTGAAGCAACTATGTACTCCGCTTCACATGTAGATGCTGCCATGACATCTTGCTTGTTGCCGCACTAGCTGATTGCCCTGCCATTCAAAACATACACGTATCCGGTCTGTGACTTAGAGTCATCCGGATCTGTGTCGAAGCTAGCATCAGCGTAACCTTTACGACGAGCTCTTCGTCACCTCCATAAACGAGAAACATCTCCTTAGTCCTTTTCAGGTACTTAAGGATATTATTGACCGCTGTCCAGTGTTCCATACCGGGATCACTTTGGTACCTCCCTATCAAACTTATGGCAAGGTTTGTATCAGGTCTAGTACACAGCATGGCATACATTAGAGAGCCTACGGCTAAAGCCTAGGGGACAATACTCATCTTCTCTCTATTTGCTGCCGTGGTCGGTTACTGAGTCTTACTCAATCTCATACCTTGCAAAACTGGCAAGAATCCCTTCTTTGAGTTTTCCATATTGAACTTCTGCAATATCTTGTCAAGGTACGTACTTTGCGAAAGACCTATGAGGCGTCTCGATCTATCTCTATAGATCTTGATGCCTAATAAGTATGCAGCTTCTCCAAGGTCCTTCATTGAAAAACTCTTGTTCAAGTAGGCCTTTATGCTCTCCAATAACTCTATATTATTCCCCATCAATAATATGTCATCCACATATAGTATGAGGAAAGCTACAGAGCTCCATTCACTTTCTTGTACACACAGGCTTCTCCATAAACCTGTATGAACCCAAACGCTTTAATCACCTCATTAAAGCGAATGTTCCAACTCCGAGATGCTTGCACCAGCCCATAGATGGAGCGCTGGAGCTTGCATACCTGGTTAGCACTCTTAGGATCGACAAATCCTTCTGGTTGCATCATATACAACTCTTACTTAAGATACCCGTTAAGGAACGTTGTTTTGACGACCATTTTCCAAATTTCATAATCATGAAAAGCGACAATTTCTAACATGATTCGGATTGACTTCAGCTTCGCTACGGGAGAGAAAGTCTCATCGTAGTTGATACGTCTCCAACGTATCTATAATTTTTTATGGTTTCATGCTATTATCTTGTCAAACTTTGGATGTTTTGCATGCCTTTTATTTATTTTTTGGGACTAACTTATTAATCCAGTGCCAAGTGCCAGTTCCTGTTTTTTCCAAATTTTTGACCCCTTTCAGATGAGATTTTGAAACGGAGTCCAAACAGAAGAAAATCCCCGAAAAGATTTTTTCTGGAACGGAAGAAGATCGGGGGACTTGGGAGCCAAGCCAGAAGAGCCCTAGGGGCCCCACAAGCCCCCACCCCGCGGCCAGGGGGGCGCGCCATGCAGGCTTGTGGGCCCCTGGAGGTCCCCTGACCTAGATCTTGCGCCTATAAATTCCCAAATATTCCCAAAAAATCAAGGGAGCATCGTAATCACTTTTCCGCCGCCGCAAGCTTCTATCTCCGCAAGATCCCATCTGGGGCACGTTCTGGTGCCCTGCCGGAGGGGGGATTCAGACACGGAGGGCTTCTTCATCAACAACATGACCTCTCCGATGATGCGTGAGTAGTTCACCATAGACCTACGGGTCCATAGCTAGTAACTAGATAGCTTCTTCTCTCTCTTGGATCTTCAGTACAAAGTTCTCCATGATCTTCATGGAGATCTATCCGATGTAATATTCTTTTGCGGTGTGTTTGTCGAGATCCGATGAATTGTGGATTTATGATCAGATTATCTATGAATCTTATTTGAGTTTCTTCTGATCTCTCTTATGCATGATTTCATATCCTTGTAATTCTCTTCGAGTTGTGGGTTTTGTCTGGCCAACTAGATCTATGATTCTTGCAATGGGAGAAGTGATTGGTTTTGGGTTCATACCGTGCGTTGACCTCACCCAGTGACAGAAGGGGTAGCGAGGCACGTATCGTGTTGTTGCCATCAAGGGCAAAAAGATGGGGTTTTCATCATTGGTTTGAGATTATCCCTCTACCATGTCATCTTGCTTAAAGCGTTACTCTGTTCATCATGAACTCAATACACTAGATGCATGCTGGATAGCGGTCGATGTGTGGAGTAATAGTAGTAGATGCAGAAAGTATCGGTCTACTTGTCTCGGATGTGATGCCTATATGCTAGATCATTGCCTTAGATATCGTCATGACTTTGCGCGGTTCTATCAATTGCTCGATAGTAATTTGTTTGAACCTGACGCGCGGGGCCCTGCGGTCAGTGGCCGAGGCCAGCGTGGGGGAGGAGGCTGGGCCACCGACAGGTGGGGCACACCTGTCGGGGTCGTCTCCTACCTCCGGCCAGAGAGGAGGAGGAGGACGCGGACGAGGTTGCCGACGCGCTCATGCTCCAACGAACACGAGAATGGGTTTGCCTGACCGTCGCCTACCTACTGGTGGTTGAAACAACGACGGGGAGGCAGGGGTTCGCCGGCGACGAGGAGGCCGTGGCGGAGGAGTTTCAGGAGGTGGTCGAGGGGGTGGCTAGAGACACGGAAAACCTCGGGCGAGTTGGGGGAAAGCTTCCTGGGATCAAGGGGGTCAGTTTGGTGGGTCGAGAGGCGCAGGAGCCGTCGTGTAGCCAGAGATCGACCAGAGCTTCGAGGCGGAGGGGCCTCGGTCGATCTCGAGCACCGGGGCTGTGCTGGTTTGCTGGGGTGGCTAGGGAGGTACTAGTGATCGTGGCGAAGCTATCTGAGGGGTGCTGGAGCGAGGGGGAGGGCTATTTATAGGCCCGCGACGGTGAGCAGATTCAGGAGCCCCGGTGACTCACCATGGCGCGCATGGGGGTGCAGAGAGACGTTGGGGTTGAAACCACGGTCTCAGGACGTGGTATTGGACCGCCCGAACCATCTGCTGCAGAGAGAGAGAGAGAGAGAGAGAGAGAGAGAGAGAGAGGAGTCGCGCATTCGTGGCCGCGCAACCTTGGCCGGTTTTGGAGCGCGCGGGCACGCGTCGCACGAGCTCTAGCATGAGAGAGGAGGGGACCTGAGGCTTGCCCGACGCAGAGGGGTTGTCGGGGAAGAGGTTGGACATATCGGGGGAGGCTGGAACTGGCCGAGGGCATCGCCCCCTCAAGCGCGACCAGAGCGTAGTTTTGGCATGCCACAGCATGCTCGTGCGCTCTGAGGCACTTTGGACGTGTCTAGCATGTCATGGCACTTGCTGGGGGTGTGGCTAGCCGTTTGGTTTTAGTGGGAGCTTCGGCTGGTCAAAGGAGGCCAGAAATACTGGTGTTGTCAGTCATGAACTAAGGTCTAAATTGGGGGGTTTTTGGGCTTTCCACTTTGAACCAGTGAGGGGCTAGTTGACTGGGGTTAGACACAGGTGCTCGCCACTTAATCTAAGAGTTTGAAGCAAAGGATTTTGGTTTAGCTGTGGCTAAGGTGGCTTTTTCCTATCTGTTAGAAGGTGTTCGACAGTGGGTTTAGGGGGTTGCCCCCCACCACTCGTGCTGAGACTTAACAGGCTTGGTTTTGGTGGTAAACCATGGAGTTCCATCAAATTTGAGCTCAAAAGGACAAGTTTAGCTTTGTAAACTTGAAAACACTCCATTATGACCAGATATGTTCCTTCCAAAGGGAGTGTGGGCAAAGTAAGTACCACAAATCCCATTTTTTGTGTGGAACCCTCATTTGAGGTATTAGGCACTCCTGCAAAGTCTTAGCCTTATTGGACAAACTTTGCTATGTAGAGTTGCTCTAACTTGATTATGGACAGATAGTGTTTTTGGGTTATTTGGGGTCCTTATCCACCTTTGATCAAGGTGAAACTTTATGTGGACACCAAACAAGGCATAAGGATACCACTGGAATTTTCTAGGGATTTATTGAGAATATTTCCTTTGGAAATATTTCAAAATGCTAAAACAGACAGAAATAGCTTATATAGTTTTAATCAATAAATATAATATAAAATGGGGTTTAAATCCTATCTATGGAAAATATACGTCCTTCTGATCATCTCTAAATTTAATCAGATGTTTCCAAGGCAGAAAAGTATTTTCCCATGTTGGAATACCAATTCTGGCCTCAGAAATGGACACGTTATTTAATTAGAAAAATAATCAAAAAAATAATTATTTTTTGTGGTTTTGAAATATAAAGACAGGTAAAAATCAGATTACCAAATATGAGTATAAGCACTGCTTGCCATCAAGGATATGTAGTGCAACTCAAGGTGGTTTTACTTTGGTGAGCAAAGGTTTTTGGAAAATCAGTATAATACCAAAGGAATTTAGGGTTTAAAACCTCACATGAACAAGCATACAAGCATACAATGTGAGTCATGGCACTCACCACATTAGTTTTGAAAAAGTTTTTAACAAGCTCAGAATTTTACAACACAGACAAGTGATAGCAAAAACAGGGTGTGACAGACCTATCCCCCTTACAAGAATCTCGTCCTCGAGATTCCTAAGCTCGGTGCTAAATAGGTCTGGAAACTTAGATCGGAGATAGTCTTCACGCTCCCATGTAGCTTCGGCTTCGGTGTGGTTGCTCCATTGAACCTTGAAGTACTTGATGGTGTGGCTTCGGGTGCATCGCTCTGCTTCATCCAGAATGCGGATTGGCCTCTCGCGGTAGGTGAGATCAGACTGAAGGTCAATGGCTCGATGATCAATGTCCTTGTAAGGATCGGAACGACTTGGCGTTTGGAGACACTTCCGAAGCTGTGACATGTGGAAAACGTTGTGCACACACGAAAGTTCCGGAGGTAACTCCAACTGGTAAGCGACCTCTCCACGCCTTGCCGTGATCTTAAATGGCCCAATGAACCTTGGAGCGAGTTTCCCCTTAAGATGGAAACGCTTGGTTCCCTTGAGAGGTGTGACACGGAGGTACACCAGATCTCCGGGAGTGAACTCCACATTCCTGCGGTGAGAGTCGGCATAACTCTTTTGTCGCGACTTGGCTGCTTTCAGATTTTCTTGGACTAGTTGCACCTTCTCTTCTGCCCGATGCAAAACTTCTGGTCCGAAAATCAGCCCGTCTCCGGTTTTTGACCAGTTGAGCAGGGTGCGGCATTTCCATCCGTACAACACTTCGAACGGGGCCATTAGGAGACTGGACTGGTAGCTGTTGTTGTATGAAAACTCAGCGAACGGCGTGCGCTAGGACGCACGCGTGGAGCATATCTTCGAGTATCTGATTCACCCTTTCCGTATGTCCTCCCGTCTGCGGGTGGAAGGCGGTGCTGAAAGAGAGCTTGGTACCGAGGTCTTCCTGAAGTTTCCTCCAAAACCTTGAGGTGAACTGCGTGCCTCGATCAGATACAATCTCCTTGGGAACTCCATGAAGGCTTACTATGCGCTCGATATAGAGACTAGCCAACTTGTTCCCGTCATAAGTGGTGTTGACAGGGATGAAATGGGCCACTTTGGTCAAATGGTCGACAACAACCCATATCGAGTCATGGCCGTTGCTAGAACTTGGTAGGCCGGTAATGAAATCCATCCCTACCTTGTGCCACTTCCATTCCAGCACCTGGAGAGGTTGCAGCAGTCTTGGGGTCGCTGATGCTCAGCCTTAACTTGCTGACACACAACGCACTTGGCCACATACGACGCGATTTCCCTCTTCATGCCGTGCCACCAGAATCTTTCTCGGAGATCTTGATACATCTTGGTACCACCGAGGTGAATGGAGTAGGGTGTATCATGAGCTTCCCGTAGGATGAGTTCCTTGAGTTCAGCCTTGTTGGGTACGCATAAACGTTTCCCAAACCACACCACTCATTGATCATCCTCCAAGAATCCTGGGGCCTTGCCTTCTGTAATCTTCTTCTTGATACATTCGATGCTCTTGTGACCCTTCTGTGCTCCTTTGATGTCGCCTTCCAGCGTTGGCTTAACTTCAAGGTTATCTAGGAATCCTGGTTCCACCAGTTCCAATCCGAAGTTCTCCAATTCTTCATATAAGGCGGGCTGCCTTTCCTTAAGCATGACGTTTAAGGTGCTGGTCTTCCGACTCAAGGCATCAGCCACTACATTTGCCTTACCGGGGTGATATTGAATGCTGAGGTCGTAGTCTTTGATTAACTCCAACCATCTCCATTGCCTCATATTCAATTCCCTTTGGGTGAAGATATACTTCAAACTCTTGTGGTCGGTGTATATTTCACATCGCTTCCCCAGAAGGTAATGTCGCCATGTCTTCAGGGCATGCACTACTGCTGCCAACTCGAGATCATGGGTGGCATAATTTTGCTCATGCGGGTGCAGTTGCCGTGACAAGTATGCCACGACCCTGCCATCCTGCATTAGAACCCCACCTAGCCCGGTCCTTGAGGCATCGCAATATATCACGAACTCCTTGCTGATATTTGGAGTGGCCAATACCGGGGCGGTGGTTAACCTCTTCTTCAACTCTTGGAAGCTTGCCTCACACTCTGGCGTCCAATCGAACTTCTTGCCTTTCTTCAGTAGCTGAGTCATAGGTCGCGCAATGCGGGAGGATCCTTCTATGAACTTGCGGTAATATCCTGCGAGTCCGAGGAAGCTCGTGACTTCCTTCACGTCGATTGGCGATTCCCAGTTGGTTACCGTGGTAATGTTAGAGGGATCAACTGCCAATCCACTTGCTGTCATAGTATGACCCAGAAATCCAACTTCGTTCAGCCAAAACTGGCATTTGCTGAACTTTGCATACAGTTGGTGCTCTCGAAGCTTCTCCAATACTAACCTCAAGTGTTTCTCATGCTCTTCTTCAGACTTGGAAAAGATTAATATGTCATCAATGGATACGACGACAAACTTATCCAGGTATTCCATGAAGACCTTATTCATGAGGTACATGAAGTAAGCTGGGGCATTCGTCAATCCAAAGGACATGACAGTGCATTCGTACAGACCGTACCGGGTCACAAATGCCGTCTTCGGAATGTCTTCGGGTCGAATCTTTAGTTGGTAATATCCAGATCAGAGGTCGATCTTGGAGAATACCTTTGCTCCATTTAGCTGGTCGAACAAGTCTTCAATCTTGGGGAGTGGATACTTGTTCTTGATCGTGACCTCATTGAGAGAACGGTAATCGACGCAAAGTCGGATTGTCCCATCCTTTTTGGACACGAAGAGAACAGGTGATCCCCAAGGTGACGCACTTGGACGAATAAACCCTTTCCTGAGTTGCTCATCCAGTTGCTCCTTCAACCCCGCTAGCTCTTCGGATCCCATCCTGTAAGGCTTCTTATAAATAGGCCTTGATCCTGGCATGAGTTCGATGATGAACTCGATGTATCGGTCAGGAGGCATCCCTGGTAGCTCATCAGGAAAGACGTTCGGGTATTCACAGACTATTGGCACTCGATCGAGTCCTTCCTCTGATAGGCTATTAACTCGTGGCACTCGAGTGGGTACTGGCTCAGAGACATACTTGACTTTGACCCCTTGGTCACTTGTCATGGTAATGGCCCTGTTAGCACAGTCCAAGATACTCTGATGCTTGGCCAACCAGTCCATACCGAGAATTACTTCTAGGCCTTGCGACTTAAGCACAATGAGATCCGCTGAGAAGCTCGTCCCATTGATAACTATCCCGACCTTCCTACACCCTAGGTTGGTCCTCAAAACTGCTCCCGGGGTTTGAATTGCCATATGCCCACGAAGCAAGGTAGGTTCTAGACCACACTTTTCCGCAATCTTTTGCGTAACAAAAGAATGCGAAGCACCACAATCAAACAATATTGTTGCTGGGGTAGAGTTGACGAGGAACGTATCCAGAATGCAGTCCGGGTCTTCGTGTGCCTCTTCTGCGGAAATATGATTAATCCGCCCTTTGCCGTGATACTGCTGATTGCAGGGAGCCTGGTTCCTGCCTGTTGCTCCTTGGCCTGGATTTTGCGCATTGGGGCGCGAAGCATCGAGTTTCTTGTTAGGGCACTGCCTGGAATAGTGCCCTGGTTGTCCACACCCGAAACAGGTAACTTGCGCTGGAAGGTTAGTCTTGCCTCCACCGTTGTTTGGCGGAGTGCTTACTTGCTTGACGCTGACTTGCTGAAGTTGGTAATTCTGGCGAAACGTTGGATGCTTGTACTGCTGCTGCTGATAGTTGGGTCTTGCCGGGGGTGACTGCCAAGGTCGTGGTTTCGAGCTAATCGGTCCTCCACTGCCCATTAGCTTGCGCTTACGGGTGTCGTCCATTGCACGACGCTTGTCTTCCAACATAAGGGCCTTATTAACCAGGTCACTGAAGGTCCGACATTCACAAACAACCAACTGATATTGGAGTGACTGCTGCAGTCCTTCCATAAAGCGCTCCACTTTGTCAGCCTCAGTGCTGACGTCTTCAGGTGCATATCTTGATAGGAGGTTGAACTTCTGCAAATACTCCTTGAATGATCCACTGCCTTGCCTTAAGGCTCAGAATTCCCGCTTCTTAATGGTCATCATTCCCGGAGGAATGTGAGCAGCGCTGAATCCATCCTTGAACACGGCCCAAGTGATGACTTGCCCGGCTCGCATGATCTGAAATCCATCCCACCAGGCTCTGGTTGTGCCTCCGAGACAGTGGGTTGCATAAAGGACTTTCTCGTTGTAGTCAGTGCACTTGACCAGCGCTAGAAGGTCTTCAATAGTGCGGATCGAGTCATAGGCATCCAAGGGCTTAGTCGTCTCCGTGAATATGGGCGGCGTAGTCCGCATAAACTTAGAGAGAGTTGAGCGACCATTGCCATTCCCCTTCTGCGGTGGGTGGTTTACCAAGGTTTGAGCCAGCTGCCGGATAGCGGCATTGTTGGCTTGACGCTCCTCCCGAAGAGCTTGAAGGAATTGAGCCATGGTCAACCTTTCAGGGGGAGGCGGGGGCGGTGGAACATCGTCTTGCTGCACATGGTGATCTCCAGCTTGAGCTTCCCCTCTGGTTCCCTGCTGCTATCTTGAAGAGGCAGAGCCGGGGTTGCCGAAAGTGCTGTTGCGAGTTGCATTCACCATCCTGTCAGGGGAGTAGACATGTCAATTTTTGCCGAACTGGTTGCACTCGAAAGGGATGACGTTCTAGTAAAGAGGGGGTCTGGTGTTGTGCTAGTGTGCAAGGTTTTTATGACAAAGGTTTTAAAAAGAACTACTGCATTAATTTAAAACAAGTGATGTAGTCACTCACAAGCTACTTAAGGCAGAATGCGACTTGCATCCAACAGGTTCACACAACATCCGGGTCATAAAATCCTGATACAAGAACTCCTACGTTCGGTACATCCTACGCTGCTAAGCGATCTACTACGCGGTCTCATAAGCCGGCTTTGTGGGATCTTCGTCTTCTTCTTCCTCTCTGTCTTCATCTTCATTAGTACTCCCCTTCCTCGAGGGAGTAGGGGAAGGAAGCAGACCATCACGACGTCTCTTGGTTGGTGAGGTAGCGAAGAGCTCGGTGTACTCTTCTGCGGTTAAACGACGACTCTGAAGAGGAACAACCTGAAGTGGGGGTATTCCTCCTTGGAATGCAAAGCCAGGTGATATTACGTGTGCTCCTTCTTTCTTCACCTTGCGGTTCTTCATCTTCTCCATACGAAGTCGGTCCTTGACTTGGTGCAGCTCTTGGCGGATCCTAGTCAACTCCTTGATCAAAAGATGCGTCAAGGTGTCTAAGGAGAGGCTGAAGTAGGTCTGAAACCTCAATGGCGTCCCATCCTTGGATGAGGGGTTGAGTGTCCAACTCCCGTCGACCTTATCCTTAACAAAACTTAGGTGACGAGTAGCTGGCTCGTCCGCCATCTCAGGAAGGATGTCGCAGAGTCGCACGAGTGCCTCTCGTGCTCCTGTCTCCACGGCCAACATCAGATCCTCCATCTGTGGCCCTTCAAAGAACCAGCTAGTTGGGGAGTCATTAGCCTTCACTATCACGTCCACGTGATACTCCTTGGTGTCGGTGTTGACCCAGTGTTCGTGGTAGAGAAAGACGGGCGTGCGACGCACTTGACACTTCTCGAGGCTATCACTCAAAAGCAGAGGAAAGCCTGTTTCCAGAAGCATCTCAGGTACGACGGCCATCTACAAGGTGTAGAGGAGAGGGTTAGAAATATTTAGTGGGTGCGGTTCTAGGGTCATTCTATGTGCACTAATTGTTTCGGCTATCTCCCATGCTACCTAAGGCTTCCTATAGTCAGGATGGCTCTAATACCAGCTCTGTGGGGACCCCGACTTACTAGTCGAGAATCGCCGTGCTCAGTGATCCCAGAGATCAATGCTCACCGAACACAGATACTGAATAAAGAGTCTTACATCCAAGTACCGAATATTACATCACGACCGAAGGGTCAAGTTCACAAGACAGGGCCTAAGGCCAAATCACACGAGTACACTAATAGCGGAAAACAAAGGGGCTAAGCGGGTGCCCATGCCATCAAGCCTACACCGACAGGCATTCTGACTCGGAAGCGTCCTAGTTCGCAGGGGTGTCTCCGAAGACGTACTCATCTCCAAACTCCGGTCCTTCCATGTCTGGTCAATGAAATAACCAGTGGAAAGCCAATGAGTACTTTGAATGTACTCGCAAACAGCCCATGATATAATCAACGAAAGTGAAGGATAACAATATCATGCATCTCTAGTATAACTCATCTGGCTGGAATGATCATGAATATGCATCAAGTTAAAGAATTACTCTTGAAGAACAGGTTACAGATATCAATATATCTGTCGAGGGCTGAACCATCCGGGTTCACCCTATATGCCAAGTCATCGATCTTGGTCATATCATTGCTATTAAAGCAACACTTTTCTATCTGCCGAGGGCTGAACCATCCGGGTTCACCCTATATGCCAAGTTACCGAACTTGGTCATATCCTTGCTATCATAGCAACACCTTTCTCAACACCACACACACACACACACTCACACACACTTGGTTTATGCGGAAATCTCAGGACGTAGTTTAAGCAGGATTACCCAACTGTCCTTGACCGTGGACACGGATATTCGAATAGTTTACACTCTGCAGAGGTAGTACGCTGGACCCACGAGATCCGGGAAACTTCCGTGTCATCCACGACTCGCGATATATCATATACCCGAGGTAAGTACCCGATCAATGCCTTTCCCCTGACGATACTAGACAAAGAGGTCCACTCGATTGGTACCCAGCCCACATGTTGTACGTCTTACGAGGTCCAACTCTAGACAGTACCAACCATGCAGGGACCAATGGTGTGACTGGAACTCATAAAAAGGCATAGTCGTCCTACCCGGCACGACCCCATCACGGGAGTGACCACATATCACTCCCGCCACTAGTAATGTGGCTCTTTGCTAGCACCGACCAGAGTAGTTAACATAGCCCCGTCCCATAAGGGGTAACGTGGTCGTACTGGAAAGGTTGGGACGGTCGACACATCAAAAATCTAATCCCATTTCCGAAACCTTACTCACACAAATACCGGGTGCATCACTTCACCAAAAGTGACCACCTAACTCATCATCACCCTCAGGCATTAGTGGCACCCGACGGGGTTTTCATAAACTCTTGCTTTGTCACAACAACATGCTCATGATGATACTACTTCTATCTTTACTTGTCAACATGGTATTAGCATGACCCTCAAGGGGTAGGGTCAACCTCAATGCATGTGCTCCGGGGGAGCCTTCGGTAAAATCATATCAAATGATTACCGGCACTTATGATCATATGCAACGGGAATAACTTGCTATCTTAACATGCAAAGTAACATATGCTCAGTCATGGTCAAAGGGCTGCTTGCCTTGGTCAGCTAAGTATCTGGGGTCTTCGAGGTCTTCCGCTCCGATTCCCTCATCACACGGATTTTCTATCGTCGATAAAACAATAAATAAGAAATAGCTCACACAGAAACAGTCCACAAAGTCATTTTAAAAATGTTCCCTATTTTTGATAAATCTAAGATATCATTTAAAAAATATTTGCCTTAGTTTTCTTTGAAGGAATATTTTTGAAAACAACCAAGCAGAAGCAAAACTATTCCATTTTAGTCCTTTTTATTAATATAAAATAGAACAGTTGCTGGAAAAATTCACCTAAGCATAGCATTAAATACTACACATTTTTAGAAGAATAACAGTGGAAGAATTATATTTTTACACTGGTTAAATGTTTTTATAAAAATCTTAGAAACCAGGGTTTAAAAAAAACAGGCTAACTCCGGCCTGGCTCGGCCCAGAGCTGGGCTGGCCAAGGGCCAGCCGACAGCGTGCCCAGGCGCGCGCGCCGTCAGGTTTGAACCTGACAAGTGGGACCCTGCGGTCAGTGGCCGAGGCCAGCGCGGGGGAGGAGGCTGGGCCACCGACAGGTGGGGCACACCTGTCGGGGTCGTCTCCTACCTCCGGCCAGAGAGGAGGAGGAGGATGCCGACGAGGTTGCCGACGCGCTCATGCTTCAATGAACACGGGAATGGGTTTGCCTGACCGTCGCCTACCTGCTGGTGGTTGAAACAACGATGGGGAGGTAGGGGTTCACCGGTGAAGAGGAGGCCGTGGCAGAGGAGTTTCGACAGGTGGTCGAGGGGGTGGCTATAGACACGGAAAAGCTCGGGCAAGTTGGGGGAAAGCGTCCTAGGATCAAGGGGGTCAGTTTGTTGGGTCGAGGGGCGCAGGAGCCATCGTGTAGCCGGAGATCGATCGGAGCTCTGAGGCGGAGGGGCCTCGGTCGATCTCGAGCACCGGGGCTCTGCTGGTTTGCTGGGGTGGCTAGGGAGGTACTAGTGATCGTGGCGAAGCTATCTGAGGGGTGCTGGAGCGAGGGGGAGGGCTATTTATAGGCCCGCAAGGCTGAGCAGATTCGGGAGCACCGGTGACTCACCGTGGCGCGCATGGGGGTGCAGAGAAACGTTGGGGTTGAAACCATGGTCTCAGGACGTGGTATTGGACCGCCCGAACCATCTGCTGCACAGAGAGAGAGAGAGGAGAGTCGCACATTCGTGGCCGCGCAACCTTGGCCGGTTCTGGAGCGCGCGGGCATGCGTCGCGCGAGCTCTAGCGCGACAGAGGAGGGGCCCTGAGGCTTGCCCGACGCAGAGGGGTTGTCGGGGAAGAGGTTGGACATCTCGGGGGAGGCTGGAACTGGCCGAGGGCGTCGCCCCCACGTCGGTGACTCCCTGTAGCGCGCCCAGAGTGCAGTTTTGGCATGCCACGACATGCTGGTGCGCTCTGAGGCACTTTGGACGTGTCTAGCCTGTCCTGACACTTGCTGGGGGTGTGGCTAGCCGTTTGGTTTTAGTGGGAGCTTCGGCTGGTCAAAGGAGGCAAGAAATACTGGTGCTGTCAGTCATGAACTGAGGTCTAAATTGGGGTTTTTGGCCTTTCCACTTTGAACCAGTGAGGGGCCAGTTGACTGGGGTTAGACAAAGGTGCTGACCACTTAATCTAAGAGTTTGATGCAAAGGAGTTTGGTTTAGCTGTGCCTAAGGTGGCTTTTTACTATCTGTCAGAAGGTGTTCGACAGTGGGTTTAGGGGGTTGCAACCCACCACTGGTGCTGAGACTTAACAGGTTTGGTTTTGGTGGTAAACCATGGAGTTCCACCAAATTTGAGCTCCAAAGGACAAGTTTAGCTTTGTAAACTTGAAAACACTCCATTATGACCAGATATGTTCCTTCCAAAGGGAATGTGGGCAAACTATGTCCCACAAATCCAATTTTTGGTGTGGAACCCTCGTTTGAGGTATTAGGCACTCCTACGAGGTCTTAGCCTTATTGGACAAACTTTGCTATGTAGAGTTGCTCTAACTTGATTCTGGACAGACAGGGTTTTTGGGTTATTTGGGGTCCTTATCCACCTGTGATCATGGTGAAACTTTATGTGGACACCAAACAAGGCTTAGGGATACCACTTGAATTTTCTAGGGATTTATTGAGAATATTTCCTTTGGAAATATTTCAAAATGCCAAAACAGACAGAAATAGCTTATATAGTTTTAATCAACAAATATAATATAAAATGGGGTTTAATATCCTATGTATGGAAAATATATGTCCTTCTAATCATCTCTAAATTTAATCAGATTTTTTCAAGGCAGAAAAGTATTTTCCCATGTTGGAATACCAATTCTGGCCTCAGAAATGGACAGGTTATTTAATTATAAAAATAATCACAAAAATAAATATTTTTGTGGTTTTTAAATATAAAGACAGGTAAAAATCAGATTACCAAATATGAGTAGAAGCACTGCTTGCTATCAAGGACATGTAGTGCAACTCAAGGTGGTTTTACTTTGGTCAGCAAAGGTTTTTGGAAATCAGTATAATACCAAAGGAATTTAGGGTTTAAAACCTCACATGAACAAGCATACAAGCATACAATGTCAATCATGGCACTCACCACATTAGTTTTGAAAAAGTTTTTAACAAGCTCAGAATTTTACAACACAGACAAGTGATAGCAAAAACAGGGTGTGACAACGGTAATGCCTCCCTTCTTAGGGACGCAATGCACCGGACTCACCCAATCGCTATGAGCAAGATGATAGATGATACCTGCTTCCAGGAGCTTTAGTATTTCTTTTCGTACTACTTTCATCTTAGGATTCAATCTCCTTTGATGATCAGCAACTGGTTTGAAGTCAGGATCAATTTTAATCTTGTGCTGGCATAGAGTGGGACTAATGCCTTTAAGATCATCAAGAGTATATCCAATAGCAGCACGGTGCTTCCTCAGAGTTTTTAGTAACTTCTTTTCTTCGTGCTCCGAGAGGCTAGCACTAATAATAACAGGATATCTCTATTTTTCATCAAGATAGGCATACTTAAGAGTATCAGGCAACTGTTTAAGCTCGAACACAGGATCACCCTTTGGTGGAAGTGGATCCCCAAGCAGTTCAACATGCAAGTTATTCTTAAGGATGGGATATTATTCTAAGACAACTCTATCTATCTCATCCCTTTCATCCATATGCATATCATTTTCATGCTCAAGCAAATATTGCTCTAAGGGATCAGTAGGAGGCACGGCAATAGAGGCTAAGGCAATAGTTTCATCCCTACTAGGCAACTCTTTTTCATGAGGTTGTCTACCAAACTTGGAGAAGTTGAACTCATGTGACACACCTTCAAAGCCAACAGTGACAGTTTGCTTCTCACAATCAATATGAGCATTGACGGTATTGAGAAAAGGTCTACCAAATATGATGGGACAAAAGCTATCTTCTGCGGTAGCAAGAACGAGGAAATCAGCAGGATACTTCGTTTTACCACACAAGACTTCAACATCCCTAACAATTCCCACAGGGCAGATAGTATCTCTATTGGCAAGCTGAATAGTGACATCAATGGGTTCTATCTCAACAGGTGCAATCTCATCTTTGATTTCATCATATAAGGATTGAGGTATTGCACTAACACTAGCACCCACGTCACATAAACCATGACAACAATGATCTCCTATCTTAACAGAAACCACAGGCGTGCCAACAACAGACCTATGTTTGTCTCTAACGTGAGGTTTAGCAATTCTAGCAGCATCTTCACAGAAGTGAATATTATGTCCCTCAACATCGTCGAACAGAAGATCTTTGATAATAGCAATGCTAGGTTCAACTCTAATTTCCTCAGGGGGTGTATGTGTTCTAATATAGCCTCTACGTATGATAGTTGAAGCTTTAGAATGATCCTTCATCCTTACAGGGAAAGGTGGTTTCTCAATGTAAGCACTGGGAACAACATGATCATTATAGGCAATGACTTTCTCTTCAACTGGAGTGGGTTTAACTACATTGAATTCTAAAGGAGGATGATATTTAAACCACTTCTCTTTGGGGAGATCAATATGAGAAGCAAATGATTCACACAATGAAGCTACTATCTCAGAGTCAAGTCCATACTTAGCGCTAAAGTCACTAAAGGTATTTGTCTCAACAAAGGATTTAACGCAATCAAACGTGAAATTGATACCTAACTCCTTACCTTCTTCAAGCTCCCAATCTTCAGAGTTGTGTTTAATTCTCTCCAATAAATTCCATTTGAAGTCAATATCTCTCTTCATAAAAGAACTGGTACAAGAAGTGTCAAGCATGGTGCGATCATCATGAGAAAGCCGAGCATAGAAGTTCTGAATGATAATTTCTCTCGAGAGCTCATGATTGGGGCATGAATATAGCATTGATTTAAGCCTCCCCCAAACTTGAGCGATGCTTTCTCTGTCACGAGGCCAAAATTTGTAAACATAATTCCGATCACGATGTACTAAATGCATAGGATAAAACTTTTGATGAAATTCCAATTTCAACCGATTGTAATCCCATGATCCAGTATCATCACATAGCCTATACCATGTCAACGCCTTATCCTTCAAAGATAAAGGAAAGACCTTCTTCTTGACCTCATCCTCGGGCACACCTGCAAGCTTAAATAAACCACAAACTTCATCTACATAGATTAGATGCAAGTATGGATGTGATGTTCCATCTCCTGTAAAAGGATTAGCCAGCAGTTTCTCAAGCATACCCGAAGGAAATTCAAAGAAAATATTTTCAGTAGGTGCAGCAACTTGAGGAGCAACTCTTTGTGCTTCCGTTCTAGGTGAAGATACCCCGAACAAGCCCCTCAAAGGATTAGTATCCATAGTGACAAGTGACAACAAATTTCAGCACACTATATGAATGTTTCCTTACCAAGTTCCACTTACCAAAGGCGCTTCACTCCGTGGCAACGGCGCCACAAAAGAGTCCTGATGACCCACAAGTATAGGGGATCAATCGTAGTCCTTTCAATAAGTAAGAGTGTCGAACCCAACGAGGAGCAGAAGGATCTGACAAGTGGTTTTCAGCAAGGAAATATCTGCAGGCACTGCAATTTTCGGTAACAAGTGATTGTGTTGTGAGATGGTTCATAGCAAGCAACAAGTAACAAAAGTAGCAACGATGCAGCAAAGTGGCCCAATCCCTTTTGTAGCAAGGGACGAACTTGTACAAAGTCTTATAGGAGGAAAAACGCTCCCGAGGACACACGGTAATTTCTGTCATGCTAGTTTCATCATGTTCATATGATTCGCGTTCGTTACTTTGATAGTTTAATATGTGGGTGGACCGGCGCTTGGGTACTGCCCTTACTTGGACAAGCATCCCACTTATGATTAACCCCTCTCGCAAGCATCCGCAACTACGAAAGAAGAATTAAGACAAAGTCTAACCATAGCATTAAACTAGTGGATCCAAACCAACCCCTTACGAAGCAACGCATAAACTAGGGTTTAAGCTTCTGTCACTCTAGCAACCCATCATCTACTTACTACTTCCCAATGGTGAAGTGTTATGTAGTCGACGTTCACATAACACCACTAGAGGGAAAACAACATACAACATATCAAATTACAGAACGAATACCAAATTCACATGACTACTATTAGCATGACTTATCCCATGTCCTCGGGAACAAAAGTAACTACGCACAAAGCATAATCATATTCATGATCAGAGAGGTAATGAGTAGCATCAAGGATCTGAACACAAACTCTTCCACCAAATAATCCAACTAGCATCAACTACAAAGAGTAATCAACACTACTAGCAACCTTACAAGTACCAATCGGAGTCGCGAGACGGAGATTGGTTACAAGTGATGAACTAGGGTTTGGAGATGAGATGGTGCTGATGAAGATGTTGATGGTGACGAGTCCCCTCCGATGAGAGGAGTGTTCGTGATGACGATGGCGACGATTTCCCCCTCCGGGAGGGAAGTTTCTCTGGCAGGATCGTCCTGTCGGAGCTCTAGATTGGTTCTGCTCAAGTTCTGCCTCGTGACGGTGGCGAATCCACGAAAAAGCTCCTCCTTGATTTTTTCCTGGATGAAACCCTTCATATAGCAAAAGAGGGGGCAAGTGGGCCAGTAGGGTGCCCACAAGCCCCCATGGCGCGGCCTGGGGGGGGGGGGGTGACCGCGCGGTGCAGGCTTGTGGCCACCCCCTGGCGCCCCTCTGGCGCTTCTTCGGCCCAGTATTTTTGATAAATCGGGAAAAAAATCCTCGTTGATTTTTACGGCGTTTGGAGTTGCGCAGAATAGGTATCTCAACTTTGCTCCACTTTTAGGCCAGAATTCGAGTTGCCGGCATTCTCCCTCTTCATGTAAACCTTGCAAAATAAGAGAGAAAAGGCATAAGAATTGTACCGCGAAGTGAAATAACAGCCCAAGAAGCGATAAATATCAACATGAAAACATGGTGCAAAATGAACGTATCAGTAAGCATGTCACAGCCAAGGAGGCTGCGATCCTGCAAGACGTCGAGGTGGGCGCCGATATGCGCCACCTTGGGAATCGGCTTCGGGAACTTCGCCCCCCAGTTCAACTTCGTCGGAGGAATGATGTTGAATGGGGGCATGTTAAGGGCGTCGTGTGCATGGTCGGCATTCTTCACGTAGAAGAAGCCCCTCTGCCACTGCTTGATGGACTCCTACAGCGGCAGCTGGGGGAAGCCGGACTTCGAGCGATGATGCACCAGTGCGGCTCCACACGGCATCATCGGGCGTGGCCCGGCGAGCTTCTCTAGCTTGGCCTACTCCATCGCAATGGACTGCTGCTTGAAGAAAAACAAGCTTCGCCACAGGTCGAGGCGGGGCTCGATCCCCAGGAAGCCCTCGCACAAGATAACAAAGGCCGACAGCTGCAGGATGGCGTCCGGCGCCAGGTGGTGCGGCTGCAGGCCGAAGAAGTTAAGCCAGTCGGAGAAGAAAGGGCTCGCCGGGAGCCCAAAGCCCCTGTAGAAGTGCTCGTCAAATACGACGATTCCCTCTTCCGGTGTCGGAGTTGTCTCGGCGCCAGGGATCCGCACCAACACCTCGGAGGTCGGGGGCAACGTCCGGTGGTGGCGGAGCGCCTCGATGCGGCCTTCGCAGATCTCGCTGCCAAGCCAGGCTCCCTGAGACGAAGTCTTCTTCGAGGGGGAGCCGCCGTCCATGACTGCGGGCGGCGGATGCTCGGGAAGGCTGGGGGCGCAACGGTGACGAAGAAGAAGAAGACGAAGGTGGACGACCTCTTTCTCTCTCGGCTCAGGAAGGAAGAGGGCATCGATGCGGGGCGAGAAGGGGGCGAGTGGCCTCCTCGGAACCCCCGCATCCCATTTAAACCCCACGAAGCGTCGTGGGGAGGGGATCCATGCTACCTCTTGAGCTTGCGTTGGTTTTTTCCCTTGAAGAGGAAAGGGTGATGCAGCATAGTAGCAGTAAGTATTTCCCTCAGTTTTGAGAACCAAGGTATCAATCCAGTAGGAGTATCAAGATGAAGCACTGATGTACCTGTGCAGAAACAGCAAACTTGCACCCAATGCTACGAAGGGGTTGTCAATCCCTTCACGATTGATTGCAAGGTGAGATCTGAAGGCGGAAAGTGCAACAAAGTAAAAGTGTAGGGTTGAAAATATGATGTGAAGTAGACCCGGGGGCCATAGTGTTCACTAGAGGCTTCTCTCAAGATAGCAAATATTACGGTGGGTGAACGAATTACTGTCGAGCAATTGATAGAACCGCGCAAAGTCATGACGATATCTAAGGCAATGATCATACATATAGGCATCACGTCCGAGGCAATGATCATACATATCTAAGGCAATGATCATCATACATATAGGTGACAGAAGCTTGTGGCGGCGGAAAAGTATTTTCGTGGATCTCTCTCATGGTTTTGGATTTTTGGGGGATTTATAGGCGGAAGAAGTAGGGCAGACGAGCCACAGGGGGCCCACAAGCCTGCTAGGCGCGCCCCCTGGCCGCACCTAGGGGGCTTGTGGCCTCCCCTGGTGGCCTCTGCCTTGGTTCTCACGCTCTCTACATATCTTCTGTTCCGAAAAAATCTTTTCAGAGGTTTTATTCCGTTTGGACTCCGTTTAATATTCTCCTCTGAAAAGGGTCAAAAACACAGAAAAACAGGAACTGGCACTTGGCACTGAGTTAATAAGTTAGTCCCAAAAAAGATAGAAAAGGCATACAAAACATCCAAAGTTTGACAAGATAATAGCATGGAACCATCAAAAATTATAGATACGTTGGAGATGTATCAATCCGGTGCGCGCGGAGCCCCACTAACCCCGTGTATTACTGGTGGTAACGGTTCCCGAAACCCAACCGCCGTGGAGTAAATCCGGAGAGGATCTTCCGCACGGAGGCCGCGAGGGCGTCGTGGCGGGACCCAGGGCCCAGGCCCGGTCCCGTCACCAGTAATAACCATCATTACGTCACGCCGGGCCTGGCACGTGGCGCAACCTGCGCGGCCTACGACGAAGCCGAGGCGTCGCTTCCAAGCCAGACGCCTCCCGACCCGAGGAACCCTGCCGCAGGTGGCGGCAGAAATACAATGACGAAAATCAAGTCGGTGAGGCCACCCGCCAGCATGCGGAGGGCCTCTCCAGCTTCGGGGACTACTGTCGGGGGGATAACGCCGGGGTAGGCTCAGCGAGCCTGCTCCTTTATCTCTGGCCCCAAAGGAATGACCAAGAACCATTTTGCAAGGCCCAAGTCCTCTAGCCGGCTAGGCCACACCTACCGGCTAGGGGGCGAGACGGCTAATTCTCTGGCCGGCCGGGCAACACCTACCGGTTAGAGGCAAGACTGCTACCTCTTCCTGGCCGCCTAGGCCAAGCCAGCCGGGTAGGAACGAGGCGGCCGTGCCTAAGCTGGCTAGCCAAGCAGGCTAGCCTGCTCGGGATCTCAAGCCACATCCGATCGTAGGTCATGACGAGACCCTACGATTAAAGGAGGCTACGCCTCAGCAAAGGTACTGGATTGGAGTGCACGGCGGGTACCAGCGTCAGCGGCCACGCCGCTGACCTACCCCGGCTCTGATCAATCACCCAACATAGTGTCGGCCGTCAAACTCCCACTCCATTACTGCACTCGGCGTGGGAACAGTGGAGGCGGTCGTACCGTCTGCCCATGACGAATCTCGCTGGACGACGCCGGACGTACTGCGCGTGCCCTGCGTCAACCTTATGCGAGAGCTCCATTGGCTAGCCGGCGGGTCCCACAGTGAGACGGGACCTCGCAGCCGACGGGGCCCTCAAGCGACAAGACAAGACCCTCGTGGCCCCCCTGGCCAGCGGGGTCCCACTCTTGTACCTTTTATCCATATTGTAGGCCGGTGGGTTCGTCTGTAAAATCCCCCGGTCCCCCTCCATGCAGAGGGTCGGTCAACAGATTACACACACACTCACCAACCACATAGGAGAGGCAGAGACGAGCCGGCTGCTCCCCTCTTCCTCCTCCGCAATACAGCTCTAGGAGCAATCTTGTAATCCCATCCATATACATCATACACTCCGGCAGGACTAGGGGTATTATCTCTACGGAGAGCCTTGAACCTGGGTACATCGTGCATTCCATGCTTGTACCAACCTCGTCCCCAGCGCCCTCCGTTGCCACTTCGGTTTTCACTGACTTTAGCCTACCTATGGCATATGTTGTGAGTATTCACCGACATGAAGTCAGAGGTTGAATAAGGTGGCTTCCTTGAAGCCGGAACCTTCCTCCGCTTTGCGCCCGCGGCCTTGCGGGCCTTCTCCGCCGCCGACCGGGATCGCACTGCGGCGTTGGTGCCCGGAGCACGGGCCGTCGCGGCGGGGGCAGCCGGATTCCCGCCCTGCACGACCACGTTGCCCTGCCGCTTGCGGGAAGGCGCGACGTGTGCTTGGGAGACGGCGGCGAGGGCAACATGGTCGGCGACGAGATCCGCCCGAAGGGAAGGAGCATGCGCGACCTCGACGGTGACGGGGGACAGCATGGGGTCCTCCATGGTGGCGAGGAATGACCGGGGAGGAGGAGCCGGAGCTTGCGGAGGGGGGCAATGGTGGCGGAGGGTGCGGGGAGCGGGGAAAGGGCGCGCGGAAATGTCCCTCCCGCCAAATCTCGCGTCGGATAGGGGTTCAGCTCGGATCGGCCTCCCAGCCCGTCAAGATAGAGGTTGGGGGAGAAGATTTGCCGCGCCCCGTAAAAATTTTTACGGACCGGAACGGGATGCGGGATCTGATCGTGCGGATTTTCCGGCCCCGGCCCGCAATTTGATGGTTATTTTACGGACCGGGGCGGGATGCGGGGTCTCCTAGAGTTGCTTTTACAAAGTGCTCATAGCCTTCCAGCCAATGGCAGCTGACTGCGAACGTGGGTTCTCCATTCGATGAGAAAAAGTATGACTGCTTTGATATTGACTTATCCCCACAATAAATAGAACACATGAGATCAAAGCCTAGAAGAGGAACTGGAAAGGAAAATAAGCTGAGTTCCCTTTATCTACTCTATACTTCGTTTTCTCATGCAATTTTTGCATGGGCTGCCGGAGTATAAGAAAACGACTGATACGATTTGGCTTTGCTGCATGGGATTTCATTATGGGAGCTTTAGATATGCTTGGATCACACGCAATATATGTAGATACGATTGTTGCTTCCTTATTTTTTGTTTCATGTTTATGTGTTCGGATATTTTTCAAACCTTATACGTACCAAGTAATTATGTTGTTTTGTAGGTTCGTCGAATACATTCGTTGATGCTCTGGACGGCATTTGACTGCCGTATGTTGCCGTATGTATCTAATTAGGTTTACAAGACACTTGCTTTTTTTCGCCATTTGTACCTTGAATGAGTTTATAAGTTATTAGTTTTTTTATTTCCCTTCATTTTGTCGATACTCAACTACTCGAGATTCCAAGAGCATAATCTTAGCAAGAACTTCCATTTAGAAGTTGCGAGGTAATAATGAGGTTCAACAAAGAAGGCTGCAAATAATTTATTTATTTAGTTGTTGCACATCCATACATGTCAACAGTATTGTCAATAGATAATGGAGAATGTAATTTTCAAAATACGTGATGAACTATGGAACGTCCATGGATGACTATACTATGGAATGAACAAGGCCCTAACTCATGACGATTCGGGAAGAGGTGGTTGCTACCCTCCGGAACGACGAATCTTTGAGTCAACTTCAAATGGTCAATCTCTCCCTAATAATAAAGCAGCCAATGCTTATGTCGTCCGTCATGACGGTTTTGCAAAAAAACCCTTTGGTTTTTTAAAATCAACCTGCAGTCCTCCGTTAAGTGAAAAAAAAAGGGTTCATTTTCTCAAAAAAAAAAAAACTGTCCTCCACCGGTCAAGGGATGGGGTGGATCAGGACGGTCTGGTCCCGATCTGGCGGTCCGTCGCCGGCGAGCATCGCGACGGTGGTCAGAGGTGGAGGCGAGGCCGAGGGGCGCGTGGAAGGCCGGGTCCATGGCGAGTCGGGCCGGATCTGGTGGCGGGCGCAGCGCACCATGCGGCGGAGCGGCGAGGCAGGAGGCGGCGGCGCGCGACAACGCAGGCGCGCGGGGCGGCGAGGCAGGAGGCGGCGGCGCGCGACAGCGCAGGCGCGCGGGGCGGCGAAGTGCGGCAGCGGCGGCACGCGGCAGTGCAGGCCACGGTTGTTGCTGCCGGCTGATCAATGATAGCGCGTGCACGGCAGCGCGCACGGCGCCAAGAATCCATCCCTTGCTGGCTCGCTCCCTGCCTCCTTTCGTTCTGATCTTTGCAGTCGGCAGGGGCAGCACGCCACATCGATTCAGTTTCACAGCTACAACTTACAAATTCAACCACTGAAGGTATAATTGATAATTAGATGTACTGATCCTTCTATTTCTAAAATTGGGATCTCTTCGCTCATGCAGCCATGCTGCTACTTGTTTGAAACAGTCATGCTAATTCGATTTCCCAATTTATCTATCAATGCAGGTGCAGGCATGCGCACAGTTTTGTGCTTGTTGTCAATCACGCTGCAGTATAGACGTGCAAGAGTAAGTTTATTTGATCAGTTGGTGCAAGTTCTTTCTGTAAAAAATGTTTCTAATGTATAAAAAACTGAACAATGATGCTTATACAAACTTTACGTAAACCAATGGCTTAGCTTTGATTTTTCATATTTTTTTAAACTGTTTTGCTAATGATTTTTTTTTAAGTATATGGATGTTGATATGCAACCTTGAACATTTGGCATGCATGTACTTACAAATTTATTGTTTTTGATGAAGATGTCTAATATGTTTGCAACCAAATTAAGACATTACTTGGATTACAAATGCAAACACTTATATCAGCAAGACAAAAATAATGCTCTTATGCGTATGCTATCATTAATTAATAAAACACACTTTGCTATTTTCATCATAATGCAAATATTTATGGACATCACCGAGGAGGAGAGAGACCATGCAACTTGAAACAACAAGTAAGATCATATCCATGCTTACTTATTATATGTTCATTAATAATATAAGTTCACATGACATAAATTTAAATTGTTTGGAATACCTACACGCAATATTCTTTCATACTTTGATTTCTTGATTTATTAATTAAATATGCATCGAGTTGACGTATAATCTCTCTGTAACTAAGCATACTGAACGTACTGAATTTTTTCTCAGAGAGAAAGAGGGATCTTAAAATGCGATGTCATTTAAAACTAAAAGACGTGGACCTATTAAGGTCTTGAGTCGTGGTTATTGTGTCAAGAGTGCGTGTTATTTTCTCTTCCGTTGCAACGCACGGGCTCTTTTGCTAGTAAGACTTACAAACTAAAATTTGTTTCACGTGTGTTAAACACTAAACTAGACACCAAAGTTACAACTATTGATTCATATCTTACATTACGAAAAATGTCCGAATGCACGGATTGATGACTAGTATGATTAAATTTTTGAGGCGTGACATGATAGTGGCAAATAGGTAAGAGACATCATAGAACACACCATATCCAATAAAGTATGATTACGACGTTTGGACATACCATTACGTTGTGGTGTTCCAGACGACGTGAGCTGTGAAATAATTTCACATTGTCTTAAGTGCATGCCAAACCCATAACTCAGATATTCTCCTCCTCGATTAGATCATAGGAATTTAATATTCTTGTTACGATGATTCTCAACTTTATTCTGAAATTGCATGAACTTTTCAAACATTTCAGACTTGTGTTTCATCAAGTAAATATACTCATATCTACTCAAATCATAGGTGAAGGTGAGAAAGTAACGATATCCACCGCACGCCTCAACACTCATTGAACCGCACATATCAGTATGCATGATTTCCAACAAGTCACTTATCCGTTTCATTGTACCGGAAAACGGGGTTTTAGTCATCTTGCCCATGAGACATGGTTCACATGTGTTAAGTGATTCAAAATCAAGGAACTTCAAAAGTCCATCAACATGGAGCTTCTTCATGCGTTTTACATCAATATGACCTAAGCGGCAATGCCACAAAAAGTGGTACTATCATCATTAACTCTAAATCTTTTGTCATCAATGTTTTAAATATGTGTATCATCACTATCGAGATTCAACAAAAATAAATCATTTACATTGGATGCATGAACATAAAAGATATTACTCATATAAATAGAACAACCATTATTTTCTGATTTAAATGAGTAACCGTCTCACATTAAATAAGATCCAGATATAATGCCCATGTTTAACGCAGACACCAAATAACAATTATTTAGGTTCATCACTAATCCCGATGGTAATCGAAGAGCGAGCGTGCCAACAGCGATCACATCAATCTTGGAACCATTTCCCACGCGCATCGTCACTTCATACTTTGCCAACCTCCGTTTATTCCGTAGTTCCTGCTTCAAGTTACAAATATGAGTAACCGAACCGATATCAAATACCCAGATACTACTACGAGAGCTAGTAAGGTACACATCAATAACATGTATATCATATATACCTGTGTTGACTTTGTCAGCCGTGTTATCAGCGAGATACTTGGGGTAGTTCTGCTTCGAGTGCCCAGTTCACTTGCAATAGAAGCACTCAGCCCGAGGCTTGGGTCCAGCCTTGGGTTTCTTCACGGGAGCGACAACTGCTTTGACGTTCTTCGTGAAGTTACCCTTCTTTCCCTTGCCCTTCCTGAAACTAGTGGTTTTATTGACCATCAACACTTATGCTCCTTCTTGATTTCTACTTCCGCGACTTTCAGCATCATGAACAACTCGAAGTCTGACATGTTCATCCCTTGCATATTATAGTTTATCATGAAGCCCTTGTAGCTAGGTGACAGTGACTGGAGAACTCTGTTAGTGATCATCTCGAGCAGAAGCTCAACTCCAGCCGAGTCAAATGGTTGTAATACCCAGACATTCTAAGTATGTTCTCACTGACAGAACTATTCTCCTCCATCTTGCAGGCAAAGAATTTATGAGAGGTCGCATACCTCATGATCCGGGCATTTGCTTGAAAAACAAAGTTCAACTCCTGGAACGTCTTTGAAGTCCCAATTCTAGGTTGTACAACATGGCACACTAAACTATCGTTTAGTCATCAACACGCGCCAGACGTTCACAACATCCACAGACGACGCTGGAGGGGGTGGCGCACCAAGCGACGCTTCAAGGACATAAGCCTTTTGCGAAGCCGTAAGGATAATCCTCAGATTACAGACCGAATCTGTAAAGTTGCTTCCATCATCTTTGAGCTTAACTTTCTCTAGGAACGAATTAAAATTAAGGGGAGCTACTGCGCGAGCCATTGATCTACAACATAATTTACAAAGACAACTTATACTATCGTTCATGATAATGAGTTTAATTAATCATATGACTCAAAAACTCCCACTCAAATCAACATCTCTCAGGTTGTCTGAGTGTAACATGACCCAAATTCACCAACTCAAGTCCGATCATCACATGAGATGAGGTGGTTTCAATGGTGAACATCTCCATATTGATAATATCTACTATATGACTCATGTTCGACCTTTTGGTATCTTGTGTTCTGAGGTCATGTCTGTACATGCTAAACTCAGACATATAAATAAATCGAAAAGATAACGCCCACACGTGTGGACGTTTGCAAACCGCCCACACACATGTGGATTGCCGTCCGTTTGTGGTTGCACAAATCTTGGTAAGTTTTGCCAGATTTTCTACGCCACGTGGGACTGGGCTGGTGTGTGGGCGTTTTATCAATTCACCCACACGCTTGTTTCACGCACGCAAAGCTCGCGGCTGCCAACCCAACGTGTGGTGGAACTGACGTCGCGTCCACAAGCCTATCAGTTGTCATGTCTTTCCAGTGTTACATGACAACTGAGTGAAACTAACGTCGCGCGCCTACACGCCTGTCAGTTGCCATGTATTTTCCAGTGTTACATGGCAACCGGGTGGAACTTCCATCGCACGCCCACATGCCTCTCAGTTGGTTCAAACATGACGGTTGCAGTTGAGCAACCATGACAACTGTAGTTGTTCAGACGTTGCCATGGTTCAGCAACCATAACAACTATCACGCGAGGGGCACGCGGGACCGCGAGGTGGTAGGCTGGATGTGTGGGTCGCGAGAGCAAGAGGCCAGACGTGTGGGTTATAGCTGTTTTGCCCACACGTAGATGCGTGGACTGTTTTCCTTACACATCAAACAAAACATATGGCAAGACTTCCTTAACGTCCACACTGTTAGGAATATGCAACTTGTCTCTATTGAAGGCCCAAGGGGCATATATATATTACACATGACTTGAGGTGGAAGGAAAGTAAACATAGACTAATAAGGACTCCTAGACTAATACTAATAGACTAATAAGGACTCCTAGACTAATACTAATACTTCCTAACACCCCCCCCCCCCCTCAAATGCAAAGCGTATGCAATAGCATTGCATTTGAAGAAGTGTAATACTAAAAAAATGATAATCCAAATCCGCGTCTTGAGAGTGTCGTCGTAGCATGAAGAGTCTTCAAAACTTGTCGAGTCGCCGAAGGAGATAACGAAGAGATGACACATATCAGAGGTAGACACCGCATCACTTGAAGATACAACATAAGTATCAAGAGAAGATGGGTTGTCAAAAGAAGATGGCACATCAAGAGGAAGACACCGAAGAGATGGCACATCAGAGGAAGACACCAAAGAGATGGCACATCAGAGGAAGACACCGCATCACTTGAAGATACATCATAAGTATCAAGAGAAGATGGGTTGTCAAAAGAAGATGGCACATCAAGAGAATAAAGCATTGCGCAGAAAATCATAGTCCACGACAACCGTCGACAAAAGCTCGGCGGATAAGGCAGGATGGACGTAGACCGACAATGCAAAAGAAATCCAGACAATCCTATAGAAAACAACAAGGGCAAGTAGGCCACAAAAGTTGTATAGAAAGGATCAGGACCAAAGAAAAGGCCGACAGACAAAGGTATGGTGGACTCGCATGGCATGAGAAAACACAAATATCAACGGATTTGATGGACGCAGCGGAAAACAGGAAAGCTAAATGCTAGGAAGCATACACGACACAAAGATGCAAAATTCATCGTGTATGCAGAAGACATTGAACCTTTTTTTAATATATATACTTTTTAAGAATCACAGTCAATGAGCAGCGTCCGCGTCTGAAACCGCGTCCGCGTCAACAACAGGTTTGGATGCGCCTCATCTGGCGAGAGGGGAGCCGGCGCTGGATCCCTTGTGAACGTGGCAGAGTAGGTCTGGCAGCGGGCGCCTCCAATCCTGTTGGATCCCTCGTGGATAGCAGGTGTGGCAGTGGGCGCCTCCAATCCTGTTGGATCCCTCGTGGAGAGCAGGTCTGGCAGCGGGCGCCTCGATCTGGCGGGACCTGCGGCCGCCAGAGGAGCAGGGCCTCACGAGATTGGGGATCGGTGGATTGGGGATCGGCAACTACGGATCGGATCAGACCGGTGCAGAGCTGACGGCGCGGGAATCAACGGCAGCGACCAGATCGGGAGATCGGCAGGATCGGGAGCAGCTCTTCCAGCGGGACGAGCTGAACCAGGCGGGACTGGTGGGATCTGGAGAAGCAGCGACGGCCGATCGGGACAGCAGCTGCGGCGATCGACACGAACGGGGAGGAGAGGAGGGTGGGTAGACCGGCTGCTAGGATGGATAGAAGACGAGGGAATAGATTGGATCGGGAGGGCGAGTTGCGGCGCCCCAAAAAAATAACCTAAGCTCTAATACAATGTTAGGAATATGCAACTTGTCTTTATTGAAGGCCCAAGGGGCATATATATATTACACATGACTTGAGGTGCAAGGAAAGTAAACATAGACTAATAAGGACTCCTAGACTAATACTAATAGACTAATAAGGACTCCTAGACTAATACTAATAGACTAATAAGGACTCCTAGACTAATACTAATACTTCTTAACACACACATATAGGTAATATTAGGACCCTAAATAAAATAACCATCAGGTTAAGACATAACAGAGAATCTCACAAGGGGTTGCTACTTTGGCACTATATACACTACAAATAAAGATGTCATTTCTAATATATCTAGATTACTGCAGTACATATATATGATCATGGCTAAGTATCCATCACAGTGTGTCCACCATAGAAACATCCAGTAGCCCGGCATCCCTCTTCAGGCCGTCAGTTCCAAAGTCTGCACGACACTTAATAAATAATAATACAAAAAATGAATACAAGCTTACATACTTAACGCAAGCATTATGTCTAGATAATTATTATCTACAAATTTTTTTGGAAAATACATACCAGAGAATTGAACTAATAATCTGGATAATAATTTGTAGACGGGGCTAGTTAAAGGAGATGTGTACCTAGCTTGTGATAATTTCTCCAAGTTCTGATAATTTCGCACTCAACTCTAGGGTGCTTCGTTGTTCTTTGAGTGTGTGAAACACCCCAACCTATACAGTTACTAAAACAAATCTCTTAGCGCTAGCATCTTGCTAATGATACTTTGGTACAGAGGAATGGATGGCAGTGGTCAAGCAAATCGCCGTTATAATGTAATCCCTCTGTGATCTAAATGCTCTTATATTTCTGTATAGAGGGAGTAGAAATGAACTTACAGAAATATGAACTTCAGCACCTGAAGGGCCCTTGCATGTGCTCATCAGCACATTCTCCAACTGATAATTGCAGAGAAAAAACATTGCAGTCAAGACGTGAAGCTACCAACTATCACACAAATATAATTTATTTTCAACTCATTAACCTAACAAAATCTCTAATACACCCACCTCAATTGTGGTAGAAACAGGCTTTCCATTGATACATTCAATAACATCACCTTTTTGGATTTCGAGTATCTCAGCATTAGATCCTTTGGACACCTAGGGTTCAATTGCTAAATAATTATACCATATACACATGGGAAAAAGAGCACCTTCAAGAAACGATTACATACCTCTTGAACAATAAGACCATAATCAATGTTGTACATACGCCATAACATGTCAACATGAGCAGGCTCTAGAAGCTTGATGGCTTCAAACATCATCCCAAGTTGGGGCCGGGCGATGCACCTACACCAAATCAGACACCATTTGACATTTCGAGCAAGGTATACGTGTACCTTTCAAAATAAGCAATCTTTGGTGCAATTCAACTTCTATCTAACATGTTAAAAAATCAACGTATTTCAAGCAAGATATATAAGGGTGGGTAAATCTTTCGATAAGCAATCTTTGGTGGAATTCAACTTCTATCTTTTAAGTTAAAAAAATCAACATATTTTGAGCAAGGTATACAGAAGTAACCCTGAAGTAACCCTTTCAAAATAAGTCAACTTCATTGGAATCTAACTTCTATCTAACATGTTAAAAATAAACGGTAACCAAACATTTTGATTCAAATAAAGTTCAATAGGGCCCGGATCATTCATTGTAGTTGGAAAATGCTCAAAGACGGGTTCTTCATGACTTTATGAAAAAGTAAAACATCATATTTCAATACAACCGGGAACAATTGAGTACCACAAAAGAACATTTGAATATCTCCTAGGTTTCGCGAAAATTTTCCATCAAAATTGAGAGAGAAAACCTAAAACATAGTATTCCATTTAACATTACTCTACAATTTAGCTGAAGACATCCGAATCAGAATTATAATGCCTTATCCGTTCCTTCTTATAGAAAATAGTTGTCATCATGAACCATTTTGTAGTCTCAGCATGATTGTACTTGTTTATTTTCTGTTCTTGATTTGCTTATTACAAAATTATTACTGTTAAATTGTTTATTTTAGCCACTTCTACAACCATATGACCATGTATATATACATACAACACGACAATGGTCACATTTTCTTTGAGAATCTTAACATAACTTATGGCCATTAAATTGCACTGTTAAAAATATCAGCCAGTTAATCAGCATATTGGGCAGTTAAAAACCACCTATTCATGCAATTGACTGGGTGGACCGATTTATCTGTCTGACAAGCCGTTTAATCGGCTTGTCAGACCAAATTATCGGCTGGACCAATTAACTATATGGGCAGGGCATTAGGTTGGTCCATCCCCTCTCTTCTCCCACTCATGGAGTAGCCCCCGCCCCAAGCAGCCGTCAGTGCCGTCCCTGTCCTCGAGCAGCTGCCTGCATCACCGCAGCGGACACACCTCCACTCCTCCAGCTGCTTCATGGTCTGCTGCTCCTGTGCTCTGTCCATGGCGTCAAGGCAGCAAGGTAAACTCCTCTCCTCTCTGATGTAATACTGCTTCTGTTCTGCTGCTGCTGTGCTGCTCTCCTATGTAGTATCTAGAATGCACTGATGTGGTGCATTTGGCATTTGTGGCAATCTATGTCTGCTTCTACTGCAGCATGTGCTACAACATTGAAAAACAATTCAGATGGAGCCTTCGGATATATATAGACATGGCCCTAGTTAACCTACTGATGAATTCAGTTAATAGGCTGATAAGCAAATTAACCCCTACTCAGCACCAAACTGGTAAGCTACCAGTTACCGTTATCCTGGAGATTGTTAAATTGCATAAAAGTGAGCAACTAGATACTACAAGAAATAGTTCGACTTCTAGAAATAAGTAGGAAGAAAACAATAGGAGAGAACACATTAGCTTAGCATCACCAATCAATCATATAGATATTATCTCGGAGTTGAGAGGAAAACGCACCGATATTTCTTCCATGAATCCAAACAGTTGAGCAAAATGGAAGAAGGTATAAAAGTCCCAAATCTTTTAGGGAGGTTGACCATTCCGACAACTTTTTCCTTCAAGTCAATGACTAGGCCCCCATTGTCATACTACAACAATTCATATTGACAAAACATGAGAATTTACAGTAACAAGAAAAATGTTATAAAACAGATGACATAGAAAAACTCAAAGTTGTAACAAATGCATATATTACTATCACATGATAAGATACATTACCTCATTATCATCACCATGGCCATCTGGAGAACGGAAGTGCACATTGTGGTACCGCCGATACATGTTTGGATTCCGATATTCTGCCCTAGCATATGTTATTCTTAGATCTAAGGAATTGTCTCTTCCGAGACGAAAAACGTCTTCAGCAAATTTTACATCCTTTTCACGAAACGTTGGTAACTTGATTGGTTGATCCACCTCAACATTCAAGAAGGCGATATCGTAATGGGGCTGATAGTAGACCAGCGTGCCCTTTGCACTGGTGCCATTTAGCAAATGAACAGTGACCTAAAAAAAGTTGTGGAACAGATTGTATTAGATTTTTTAACAATGCCTAGTAAGCAAATCACATATAATGTTTCCATTTTATTATCGGAAAAGGGAATAGCTAGCACAAAAACATGTCCTTTGCACTCACATCAGCATGAGGGGCATACTCTTCGCCGCCTGACCAGACGCTGGAAGGAGCATCCTTTGTGCGAATAAGCCACGCAGTTGTCAAAACAAGGCCGGCTTTCTTCTCCTCATCCCAGTCGACCCAGAAGCCAGAGCAGCGTCTCAACGGTTCGCCATCTGTGTGATGCAGGCACGAAACACGCATTAAGTTGATCGATCAATCAAATCCAAAACAGAGAGGGTGCATATACAACACGTAGTACATACCAAGAGAGGACGAAATCCCTAGAAGAAATTTGGCAGCAGAGAGCACGGCCTCGCTTCCAGATTCACGGACGGCGAAGACCTCGGCGGTGTGAAACCAGGTCGGGGGTTTGAAGTAATCGATCGTAGGGATTTTCACAGGGCGGGGAGCTAAATATCGATCGAGAGTAAATAAATAATCAATCAAGCAGTTGCGTTACATCTTGAGTGAACTGACTGATGAAATAATCGAGAGTAAACTGGCTGATTTTGATTAAGAAAGGGATGAGACGGACCTGATTCTTGGTCGCGTTTCATCTTGGCCAAGTCGGCATCGCTGATGACCCACGCGTCTGGATCCTCGTGCCTCCACACAATCACTTTCTTCTTCTTCTGCGCCAACGGCTCGGGATCGTCTCGGCTGGACCTGCTTCTTTTGTTCTTGGATCCCGCCGCACTCATCTTCTTTCTTGGAACCCGATCGAGGAACCTCCTCTGGCAATCGCCCCGCCGCCGAACGACTGTGTCGTGGTAGCGGATCTCCAACAGTCTACCGACCGACTCCAATTGATCCGAACGACTGTGTCGCGGTGGCGGATCCTCCAATCGCGCCGCCGGCCTGTTTGGTTTATGAGTAACTTTGCCACAAGCCTCTTTGGTTGGGGGATATTAGAGCATTACTAGTACCCTTAAACCTTCAAACCAGTTTAACGATTGAGAATTATCATTTTCTTTTGACACTTTTAAGGATTAAAAAACAGGGGTAAGATTAGAACCCTCAAACCCAACCCTTATAACAGTTTCTTCTTCATGATCGGCTTCTTCCTCTTCCGGGCGGGTGCGGGGGCGACGGAGCCTGTGAGGACGTGTGCCCGCCTCCTCTTCAAGCCGACGTGCGTGGAGGCCACCATACCAGCCACCATGGCGGCGCTCGGGGCGGGGGCGGGAGGAGGCTGCGCGGGGCCCTCGAGGCGCGGCCGGGCGCGGGATTCGGCGGCGGGGGCGGGAGGCGGCTGCACGGGGGCCCTCGAGGCGCGGCCGGGCGCGGGATTCGGCGGCGGGGTGGGGGCGCTCGAGGCAGGGGCCGACGGGGCCTCCATGGCCGGCAGCGGGGCGGACGAGGGTCGGCGGCAGCGCAGGGAAGGAGGAGAGCTCGAGCTGTTGAGGGATTTTTCCCTCCAGCGACGCGTCGTTGACCAGAATGAAGGGCCTTGTATTTTTGCCTCTCAACCTGTGTTTGTGCAGGTTGGGATGGAAAATGAGGGCTGGGCCTTCAATTTTTTTAAGGGTTTACAGGTTTGAGGGCTCTGTTCCGCGCCAACTTTCGGCCTCAACTCTCAAAAAAAAAGTTAATTTAAGGGTTTGGCCAGTTTAAGGGTTCTACCAGAGATGCTCTTAGAGCAGGGAACTGGAATTTAAGAGTAAGAGCATCTCCAACAGTCTTGCTATAATGGATTGTTAAAAATTGGATATAGCAAAAGGAGAGAGAAGGTTTGCAAAGCCAACACTTTTTGCTTCAACAACATTGTTATAAAATTTAGCAATCCTCTCAAATGACACGTGGCGAGTTGTGCCAGGCCCAGGGCAACATGAATCTAGGGGTGGTGGGGTCCACTTGTCAATGAAACAAAGGGATGTAGGGGACCATAAAAATTGGGCTGCTAAAAATTATAGCAAGTGTCTCTCCACTTTGCAAATATAGCCAACTTTGTAAAATAATTTATCGAAGACCACTTATATAAAGGCTGTTGGAGCAAAAAAATTAGACCAAGTTGCTATATTTCCAGTTTTTAGCAATCCTAGCCAAATATGCAAAGGTTGTTGGAGATGCTCTAAGTGACATATAATCCATTGTTTGGTTGGGGGGCAAGGAAATTGAAGTGGGATGGGGAAAGGGAATTAAGGAAGTCAATTCTCACATATCTCTTCTCAGCCTCCCCCTGTTAATTCACGTGGAAAGTTATTTTCTTTTATAGAAAATGCCCTCGTTTTCAAATTTTGTTTATAAATTTCATAAGATAGAATTTCAAAATTTGTTCACTTTGTTCTGGAAAATGTTTGGTAATTCAAAAAAATTGCAAATTTGTTTTCAACAACATGTTCACAATTAATTAATTTATTTATTTCTAAAGAACATTTGTTCACAAATGTTAAAAATATTTGTGTTTTATATTTTGTTCGGAAGTTTGAAAATATGTTCGCGTTTCCAACTATTGGTCCGACTTTCAAAAAATGTTCCCGCTTCAAAAAAATGATCATTATTTGCAAAAAAACGTTCCTGCTTTTAGAAAATGTTTCTGTTTCTTCAAAAATTGTTCACAAATTTTGCAAACAAGGACATTTTTTAGAATTGCTGAAAATTTTTGCAAATTTATGAACATCATTTCTAAATGCAATTTTTCTGGGAATTTGAAATTCTTTCAAAAGAGACCAACAAAATTTGAAATTCTAAACTTCTTTGAAATTGCCAACTAAACACAGGAAAATTTAATGAAAAAATGAACAAATGTTGAAAAATGTTCAGGTTTGAAAAATGAAGAACAATTTGAAAATAAGGATATATTTTTTCAAAAATTGTTCCCGTTTACAAAATATGTTCGGAACTATAAAAAAATGTTGGTGTTTCAACAATTATTCATATATTTGAAAATATGTTCTCGTTTCTAAAATGTGTTAACAATATTTTAGAAAAAAATTCATGCTTCAAGAAATATTGCCGGTTACAACATTTTTTGTCATTTCAAAAAATGTTCCCATGCCTAAAATTCTGTTTGCATTCCCTAAAATAGCATACGAATACAAATTTTGTTTACATATTTAACAAAAAATGTTCATCTTTCTAATTTTTCTTCCAAATTTAGAAAAGGTGAATGTTTCCATTTTTATTGCAAAATTGAAAAGTGTTGGTGATCTCAGAATATATTCGCAAATTTCAAAAGTTGTTTGCATTTTTTGTTATTCAGACATTTTTTCAGAAAATGTTCAACTTTTTAAGAAATGTTTGAATTCGAAAAACCATTTGGTAATTTCAAAAAAAGTGTTGCGCTACAGTACCAATTTAAAATTTTCTAATAAGAAAAGAAATCAAAGTAGTGGCCATCGGTATAAAATTCCTACGCCCGCTACGGCTGAGTAGGTAGGGAATCACTGCATGCGTTGGGTCATTATTTGATACAAGATGCGTAGTTAGCTCCCTTCAGAACACTAGTAACAATGCACGTGCAACACACGTGCAATCGAATGAATTTCCTCATTCATGAAGTTGCCAACCAGTTAATATGAAATGAAGACGATGGATATCCAGAATAAACAAGTAATATTTCAATATATAAGACACTGATACTTGTACATTATTGACACTAGTAGAGTGTCCGTGCGTTGTCATGGGCTTTTAAAATATTTTGCTAAAGTTATATAAATATAATGCATGTTAAATTTTACATGTAAAGAAAAGATAATGCGTGCAAAGAGTAATAATTAAACCCCACTTCACTTGCAATGTAAATTGATAACAAATATCAATTTGATGATGTATACTAAAAGCGACAATCTAGCTAAAATCTGTTACAAGTTAAAATCTATTTGATGCGCCTAAAAAAAATTCTTGCATAACATAAAAATTTCTTAAATTTCAGTCACATAAAATGTATTTAGTATGAATACTTCATGTCGAAGGTCTTAAAATGGGTAACACACATGCGTTGCCATGGACGACGGACATATAAAAATTGATGAGTGGGCAAAGCGTATTCGCTCAAAGGATCGTTAGTTGTACTTGACATATTGCGACCACGATACATTACAAGTTTCATATATTTTTTGTTTAAAGAAAGTTCAGCTAAGTAGAACATGACACTAGTAGAAAACAGGCCTTTGGCCTGGACCATTTAGTCCCGGACTGTCTTTGGGCCGGGACTAAAGACCCGGCCACGTCGCCCCAATTCTCAATGCCTCACTTGAGGCTTTAGTCCCGGCCCGTAAGGACCCTTTAGTCTCGGTTCGTGTCCCAAACCGGGACTAAAGGGCTACGCGGCGGGCAGTGGTGGTGGCAACCGTTCGTATCACCCTTTAGTCCCGGTTGGTGGCTCAACCCGGGACTAAAGGCCTAACACGTGGCATGCCGTGGTTGTGGCGACGGTTGGTATACCTCTTTAGTCCTGGTTGGTGGCTCAACCCGGGACTAAAAGCCTAACACGTGGCCTGCCGTAGTGGTGGCAACCGTTTGGTATACCTCTTTAGTCCCGGTTGGTGGCTCAACCCGGGATTAAAGGCCCAAACGGTTCTTCTCCTCTCTTCTTCCCTTCTCTTCTTCTTCTCTCTCGCGTCGCAAGATCCAAGATAGCAAGATCGTTTTGGGCGATGAAAAGCACGAACCGAAGCGTACATTCGCCATTTCTCTGTTCTTCTTCTCTCTCGCGTCGCCCTCTCTGTTCTTCTCCTCTCTTCTTCCCTTCTCTTCTTCCACCATGCCAACTAGCTTTCATGAGGTGGTCGCACATGGCACGACCAAGCTCCGTGTCGTGTACACGAACCTGGGCAGGGAGGTGCCGTTTTTTCCTTCAACAGTTGAAGGAACGATGGTTTGACCACGCAGCGGATCATGAGAAGTTCTTCGGGCTTGATCTAGAGTACACTGCTGATCAACGCGGTGTTGCCATCATCCAAATATGCTTCGCAAGCCATGTCTTGATCTTCCAATGGGCGAGGTAAGTTTTGAGGCTTCTTTGATCCAAGATAATGACATTGTAAGTTTATTTGTTTCAATCATAGTTGGTTCCCTTCAAATAGTTGTAGTGAAACAATTTTGATTAGTTGAAGGGGAGCACAATCTAATTGGAATAGTGTTCTATAATCTGAAAAATCGTATTAGAATCAACTAGTGTTTAATATGTTCCATTGGAATCATAGTTGGTTCCCTTCAAATAGTTGTAGTGAAACAATTTTGATTACTTGAAGGGGAGCACAATCTAATTGGAATAGTGTTCCATAATCTGAAAAATCGTATTAGAATCAACTAGTGTTTAATATGTTCCATTGGAATCATAGTTGGTTCCCTTCAAATAGTTGTAGTGAAACAATTTTGATTAGTTGAAGGGGAACACAATCTGATTGGAATAGTGTTCCATAATCTAAAAAATCATATTAGAATGAACTAGTGTTTAATATGTTCCATTGGAATCATAGTTGGTTCGCTTCAAATAGTTGGAGTGAAACAATTTTGATTAGTTGAAGGGAACACAATCTGATTGGAATAGTGTTCCATAATCTGAAAAATCTGATTGGTTCAATATGTTCCATTGAAATCATAGTTGTAGTGATACAATTTTATGCGTTGTTCTTTGATCCAAGGTTATGAAAATTGAATATAGCTAGTGATCTCTCTAGGTTCCATTGGATAGCAATATGATATGTCTCATATTCATGAAAATTGCATATAGCTAGTGATCTCTCTAGGTTCCATTGGATAGCTATAGTGATCTCTCTAGGTTCCATTGCATATGTTCTATTTGAATCCTAAAGATAAGTTTCTCTTTAGTTGTAGTGAAACATGTTTCCTTATTGCAGCAGTATGTAACATTTGTTCCATTTTAATTTGTTTCTGTTGTAGGAGTGACAAGCATTGTCCAGGACTCATGGAGTTCCTTCGCAGTGGCGTCACTTTTGCTTCCGTTGACATAAGGAATGACAAGCTGAAGATGAGGCACAGCTTCGGTATTGAGATACCAGCTGGTTGCCTCGTTGATCTCCAAACGATATTCAGGCTTCGATATGACAGGACTTCGATGGCTCATATGACAGTTGCCTTGATCGACGAGTCATATGGTGATATGAAGACCAGTTTCCTAAAGTATCAGCACAAACTTTGGGAGAAGGGCCCACTTGATGATATCAACATTGAGTATGCAGCAAAAGATGCATACGTGTCATACGAGTTGTACCGCAAGATTCGAGTCGTCAACTATGGCCAGCGTCACCTCGAGGAACGTGGACATTCTGATTTAGATGATTCAGACGAGTAGTGTTCTGAACGTCGAACACTTGTATATATATCTATGGTAGCTATTATTATGTACTGTTTGGGCTAGTATCATGTACTTCTTGGACCAATTTATATATGTCTAGTTTCTGTTTGTGCCATTATAGTTTGCAAATTTGAATAGTTTAGCCCTTTCTAACTTCATTTGCTACTTTTGAATGGTTTAGCCCTTTCTAACTTCATGGTATCATGCATTTCGACCACATATATATAGAAAAAGTCTTCATTCAAAAAATGAAATCCCTTTTGTAACAGATCTGTTTTTGATTAAAACAATCATTTAAAAATGAAAGACCACTAGTCCCACGTGGCGTGCAGCGGAACCACGTGGCGTGCCGCGGAACAACTTTTGTTGTGGGGGTCGCTTCTCCTTCTTATCCTTGTGCTAGATATTGGTTATGCACTAGGGGAAGTAGGAGTAGCGACCATCATCGACGGTTGAAAAATCAGGTGAGCTAGTGTCCACCATATATGAGAGAAGAAGAAATCCCTTTGTGATGTGCCTTTGAATGGTGCATTTTGAACACACAAAAAGTATGGAGTTCAAATAAGTTAAAAAAATGAAATCCCTTTGTAAGAGATGAGTTCTCGTTCGAAACCCTGCTACTTCGAGAGAGATTGTTAGTTTTGTACACGAACTGCATCCAGTTTTTGTCGTAGCCCTCTCAACTTTTTAACACATGCTATGTGGGTGAAATGATGATAGCATGCCAACTTTCAACATTTTCAGAGTTCATTTGTAGTGCTTTTCAATTTCAGGGTCAACTAGCTCAAAAAAATAAGTAAATGCACGAAATATACCAAATGAAGTCCGAAATTGTTGAAATTTTGTGATGTGCCTTTGAATGGTGCATTTTGAACACACAAAAAGTATGGAGTTCAAATAAGTTAAAAAAATGAAATCCCTTTGTAAGAGATGAGTTCTCGTTCGAAACCCTACTACTTCGAGAGAGATTGTCAGTTTTGTACACGCACTGCATCCAGTTTTTGTCGTAGCCCTCTCAACTTTTTAACACATGCTATGTGGGTGAAATGATAATAGCATGCCAACTTTCAACATTTTGAGAGTTGATTTGTAGTGCTTTTCAATTTCAGGGTCAACTAGCTCAAAAAAAAGTAAATGCACGAAATATACCAAATGAAGTCATAAATTGTTGAAATTTTGTGATTTGCCTTTGAATGGTACATTTTGAACACACAAAAAGTATGGAGTTCAAATAAGTTCAAAAAAATGAAATCCCTTTGTAAGAGATGAGTTCTCGTTCGAAACCCTACTACTTCGAGAGAGATTGTCAGTTTTGTACACGAACTGCATCCAGTTTTTGTCGTAGCCCTCTCAACTTTTTAACACATGCTATGTGGGTGAAATGATGATAGCATGCCAACTTTCAACATTTTCCGAGTTCATTTGTAGTGCTTTTCAATTTCAGGGTCAATTAGCTCAAAAAAATAAGTAAATGCACGAAATATACCAAATGAAGTCAGAAATTGTTGAAATTTTGTGATGTGCCTTTGAATGGTGCATTTGAACACATAAAAAGTATGGAGTTCAAATAAGTTTAAAAAATGAAATCCCTTTGTAAGAGATGAGTTCTCGTTCGAAACCCTGCTACTTCGAGAGAGATTGTCAGTTTTGTACACGAACTGCATTCGGTTTTTGTCGTAGCCCTCTCAACTTTTTGACACATGCTATGTGTATGAAATGATGATAGCATGCCAACTTTCAACATTTTTAGAGTTCATTTGTAGTGCTTTTCAATTTCAGGGTCAACTAGCTCAAAAAAAAGTAAATGCACGAAATATACCAAATGAAGTCAGAAATTATTGAAATTTTGTGATGTTCCTTTGAATGGTGCATTTTGAATACACAAAAAGTATGGAGTTCAAATAAATTAAAAAAATGAAATCCCTTTGTAAGAGATGAGTTCTCGTTCGAAACCCTGCTACTTCGAGAGAGATTGTCAGTTTTGTACACGAACTGCATCCAGTTTTTGTCGTAGCCCTCTCAACTTTTTAACACATGCTATGTGGGTGAAATGATGATAGCATGCCAACTTTCAACATTTTCAGAGTTCATTTGTAGTGCTTTTCAATTTCAGGGTCAACTAGCTCAAAAAAAATAAGTAAATGCACGAAATATACCAAATGAAGTCAGAAATTGTTGAAATTTTGTGATGTGCCTTTGAATGGTGCATTTTGAATACACAAAAAGTATGGAGTTCAAATAAGTTCAAAAAAAATGAAATCCCTTTAAGAGATGAGTTCTCGTTCGAAACCCTGCTATTTTGAGAGAGATTGTCAGTTTTGTATACGAACTGCATCCAGTTTTTGTCGTAGCCCTCTCAACTTTCTAAAACATGCTATGTGGGTGAAATTATGATAGCATGCCAACTTTCAACATTTTGAGAGTTCATTTGTAGTGCTTTTCAATTTCACGGTCAACTAGCTCAAAAAAAAAAAGTAAATGCACGAAATATACCAAATGAAGTCAGAAATTGTTGAAATTTTGTGATGTCCTTTGAATGGTGCATTTTCAATACACAAGAAGTATGGAGTTCAAATAAGTTCAAAAAAATGAAATCCCTTTGTAAGAGATGAGTTCTCGTTCGAAACCCTCCTATTTCGAGAGAGATTGTCAGTTTTGTACACGAACAGCATCCAATTTTTGTCGTAGCCCTCTCAACTTTTTAACACATGCTATGTGGGTGAAATGATGATAGCATGCCAACTTTCAACATTTTCAGATCATTTGTAGTGCTTTTCAATTTCACGGTCAACTAGCTCAAAAAAAAAAAGTAAATGCACGAAATATACCAAATGAAGTCAAAATAACAAAATAGATAATAGTTTGGATAGTCAAATTTATTAATTATGAAAATAAAAAATAGTTTTGCATTATTTATTCAATTTGAAACACTTTTCATTATCATAGTTTTGTCAAATTCTCAAATATGCAAAAAGAATTTTTAATAAACATAGTTTTTAATTGAAAATAACAAAATAGATAATAGTTTGGATAGTCAAAATTATTAATTATGAAAATAAAAAATAGTTTTGCATTATTTATTCAATTTGAAACACTTTTCATTATCATAGTTTTGTCAAATTCTCAAATATGCAAAAATAATTTTTAATAAAATAGTTTTTAATTGAAAATAACAAAATAGATAATAGTTTGGATAGTCAAAATTATTAATTATGAAAATAGAAAATAGTTTTGAATTATTTATTCAATTTCAAACACTTTTCATTATGATAGTTTTGTCAAATTCTCAAATATGCAAAAAGAATTTTTAATAAACATAGTTTTTAATTGAAAATAACAAAATAAGTTAATAGTTTGGATAATCAAAATAATTAATTTTGAAAATAGAAAAAAATTGAAACTATATGAGAAATCATGGACAAAATTCGACCTGAATTCACTTTGAATTCATATTGAATTTTATCCACAATTTCGAATATAGTTTCAATTTTCAGTAAGTTTAGGCCCGTAAGCCTGCTTTAGAGAGGAGCTCGATGGACAAGCTGCGACGGGGCTTATAAACAAGTGTTTTGCCCCCTTGCTTGACGAGGTGGGACTAAACTTATCGTGCAGCCGAGGAGGGGCTTTAGTCCCGGGTGGAGCCACGACCCGGGACTACAGACCCCCTTTAGTCCCGGCTGGAGCCACGCCCCGGGACTAAAGACCCCCTGCTTCCCGCCTCCTGGTCTGCCCGAAAAGAGGCCTTTAGTCCCGGGTCGTGGCTCCACCCGGGACTAAAGGGGGTCTTTAGTCCTGGCCCGAGCCACGCACCGGGACTATAGATCCACCTATATAAGCGGGACTTCGAAAATTTCCAACCCAATTCGTCCATTTCTCTTCTTCTTCCTCTCGTTCTCCTGCCTGTCGCGGCACAGCGACGAACTAACCGACGCCGTCAGGCTGCCCGCCGTCCTGCTCGCCGCCGCCTGCCGTCCTCCTCGCCGTCGGTCGTCCTCCTCGCCGCCGCGCCGTCCTCCTCGCCGTGGCGCCGTCCTCCTAGCCGTCGCGCCGTGCTCCTCGCCGTCGCGCCGTCCTCCGCGCCGTCCTCCTCGCCGCGCGCCGTCGACACCTCCGGCCGATAAGCCCCCCGCCCCCTCCTCCCCAATACCCCGGCCAGTATATACTGAAGAAAGAAAGAAAAAGGAGAAGAAAAGAAGAAAAAGGAGAAGAAAAGAAGAAAAAGAAAAAGATTTTTTTGTCATTTAATTCCTATTGTTATTAGGTTTGTGCTAGATTATTAGGGTTAGTAGTATTTAGAATTAGGTTAGGGTTACAAGAAAAAGAAATATGAACAAAAATAAGAAAATAAGAATAGGAAAAATGAAAATAAGAAGAGGAGGAGAAGAAAAGAAAAAAAAGTGTATATTGTATAGTGTATATGCTTAAGTGTATAGTGTATATAGTGTATAGTGTATAAGGAGAGGAGGAATTTTGCTATAGTGTATATAGTGTATAGTGTATATGAAAAGAAGAAAAGAAGAGGAGGAGAAGAGAAGAAAAGAAGAGGAGGAGAAGAAAAATGAAATTAAGAAGAGCAGGAATTTTGCTATTGTATAGTGTATATGCTTAAGTGTTAATAGTGTTTCTTAGATTATTGCTTAATTTTGCTATTGTATATGCTTAAGTGTTAATAGTTTAATTTTGCTATTGTATATGCTTAAGTGTTAATAGTTTATTTTTAGCAAGAAAATTAATAGAACTAGTTTATTTTTTTAGTTCATTTTACGATGCCTATCCCGCATCCTCGTCGTCGACTCGGCGGAGGACACATGCTTGATCAGAGGGGCCCTGTCCGGGACTGGGCTCCGCCCGGCTGGTATTGGGAGGTGCTACCTTCCGGGGGGCGTAGGTTGGTGAGGAGCCAGCCCGTCGTTGACCCGATCCTTGTTTGGTGGCTGTCGCGTGGGCCAGTGAGGGTGTCGAGGCTTCCGGACTCTGCGGAGGTGGTACGTCACCGTGTCAGCGAGGAGGATGAGCACATCCGTCGCTACATGGTTGCGTTGGAGGGCAGGTTCGAGCATACCTGGCAGGTTCTTCGGGGATCTCACTGGAGCTATGATCCTGTGATGGTTCCTTCTCTTTGGTTGTCCACCGCCCGCGCCGATACCCGTCGGGCGCTACGGTTCTAGATGTATTAGTGATGCTATATGTATGATAGTATTCGAGGAGTATTAGTGATAATATTCGACGATGTACGGACAAAAGTGATGATGTATTAGCTTATAATTGAATGCATGCTAATTTGAATACTACTTTATTTTACGATTTGGTTTTGCTTATTGAATGCTCAAATTGGAAAAGTACTCCTACTTTGAATACTATGCAGAAATCTAGGAGTCTCAAATTGGAAAAGTACTCCTACTTTGGTTTTTGGTACAAAGGTTAAGAGAATCCGTTTTTTGCAGAACTATGGATCCACATATCAGGAACCTCGAAGAGGAAGAACTTCTGGAAGATATAATCAAAGACGGCCCCGACATTGAACCAGCTGAATCTCTGTTGTCATATCTAAACCAGGACGTTGGAATGGAGGTCGAGCGACACGAAGATGAAGCCGATGGGGCAGGAGATAGGTCCAATGACGGAGAAGGTGATAGCTCCACTTATGGAGAAGCCGGTGAAGAGGAGAAGTCCGGCGAGGTATACATATGAAGTTCGACAATCACTTGTAATATGTGAAAATATTGGAGATAGCTCTATATTGTATACATATACATTCATTTGACGAATGTTTCTCCCTCTTAGGCCTCCACATCGAGCAAAACTACGAAACGAGGCCCGACTAGAAAGTTGGATGCACGGACGCATTACACATTTGAGGTGATATTTCCTACGGGCGAACCCAAGCTTCCTAAGAATGCTGCTGACACATTCAAGAAGTAATGCGGAGTTCTCGTTAGGGATCACGTCCGGATCAGCGTTCGGGAGTGGAACAAGCACAAAGGGGCAGCCGATAGTGACTATGTCGCCGAAAGGTACAAAGATAATCTTTGGAGTGATCTCATGTCACATTTGAACCTGCCAGAATGTGAGAATGAAGACGCCGCACACAAACTGAGGGCCAAAGTCAAGCAGTGGACTCTGAAGAAGATGGCCGAACTGTTCCGTAGCTGGAAGAAGAAGCTATGGAAAAACTATCTGAAGACACAGAAAGTGCCAGTATTCGAGGGGTATCTAGCCAAGCAGGCAAATCACTGGAAGGCATTTCAAGAGTACAAAGAGTCAGAAGATGCCCATGCATTATCAGAAAAGAACAAGATAAATGCCGACAAGAAGAAATATCACCACAAGCTGGGGCCAGGGGGCTATGAGACTGCCATCCCAAAGTGGGATAAGAAAGAGCAAGATCTGATAGATAAAGGCGTCATACCTGAACCACTCCGTGATGAGTGGCAATTGAGAGCAAGAAATTGGTTCCTTGCGCATGGTGGGTCGTACGACCAAACAACAGGGGACCTCATCTGCAATGACAATCTTAGGATACCCAGGGAGAATTGGAAAAGGATAGTGAAAGAAATTAAGGAGGAACAAAGAAAGTTCACTGCAGATAGAGATAAAGATTTGCTCACACTGGTCCTCGGCAATGACGAACATGGAGGACGAACGCGAGGCTTCGGTCCTTCTTACCCGTGGTGGCTTGGGTTTGCCAGAGACTAAGACACTTACAGAAGCCGAGAGAGAGCAAAGAAGCGGCAGCAGGATGAGGAGAATGACAAGTTCAACCAGTTGCTTGCCAGGATTAACGAGCAACAGAAGCAGATTGATGAGCTTAGAGGAGTATCGCGCCAGAAAGATCCTGTAGTTGATATTACTGGCGCCCCATCTAAGCGGAAAAGCAGCGTGGCTGAATCTGAGGCCCCGCCCGACGATGAACGAAGAATGATAGAGGGCGGTCCCGGCTACCCCGTGGATGGAATCAAGGAATCAACATCATGTGAACTCCATCAGAAATTCAAGAACATATCCATGAAGGTGGCCGTCGGACAAGCTTTACCTTCTGGCCCTGATGCACGCTGGCATGGCCGTGAGATTCCAGCTGGCTTTGCTAAAGTCGGGGTGGATGAAATCATGACGGGGTTTAATGATATGGAGCTCGACATAGCTGGACCCGAAGATGAGAGGACACTCGGAGAAGTACTCGGTGGAGTCATCCTATGGGACAAGAACTACATCAAGCTTCCAGGCTCGGCCCCAAGGACAACACCGCCTCCGAGTCGTCGCAGGTCACCTACACCTCCATTACCTCCAAGCCCTCCACATGACGTCGGCTAGCACAACACGAGTCTATCTCGATCACCGCCGCCGGACTTGGGTCGTCCATCTCCGCCGCCGCCCGCACATGATACTAAGCGGAAGCGTGCCAGCAAGAACGCTTCGTCGATGATTTCTAAGGGACGGAGCTCCCCAAAGCGCAAACTGTCGCCCCTCCAAAAGGTACCTCATGCTAATCTTCCTATCAGACCTTATGTTCGTACCCCCGAGGAAAACGCCAGGATAGCAAAGGAACAACATGATGCGCAGATGAAAAGGAAGGAACCCGAGCCCCGCCCGAAATACACCGAGAAGAACATAACATGGGCAAAAGACTTCATAACCACTCCATCACAGTATGACTTACACTATAAGCCTGATGACTATACACGCACATTGCAGAAGGAAGTGAAAAAGAGCAGGTCACGTGCAAGTGCAAGTGGGAGCAAATCAAGTTCAACTACAAGCAAGAAAAAATCAGACGTTCCTCAGCTTGGACAACAGGCCAAACAGTCGATCCCACCCCTCAAGGTGTTAATCGAGAATGTTCCCCCTCCGGTGCAGGGGCAAGCTTTTGAAAAAGCAAAGGAGTTGGCGGATGAATGTGGTATCTCGGTTGAAGATTTGCTGGCTTCCCAAGACGACAGGATACCCAAGGCTGTGGTAGCCCCTAAGCCACAGTTTGTCATGGGAGAGCCTTTGGTCAGCAAAGATGATCTCTCAACAAATATGCATTAGTTGCATACATGGTACTTAAGTGAATCAAAGAATGGGAGAACGATGATCGTGCTGAGTGTCCCACAGGAGTACTACGGCCGCTCCGAAGAAATCCATATCGACTTTGATGAACTCTTCCAGATGTACAACGGCGACGCCCTCGACAAATCGCTTATGAGTTGCTATTGTCTGTAAGTTTTTCAATTCATTGTCTACATATAACTTGTTTAGTTATTTCAATTCATTGTCTATATATAACTTGTACTCTATTATGCAGAATGAAGATTCTGGAGTGTAAAAGTAAGAGCATCCTAAATATTGGGTTTATTGATCCAGATAAAATACATATAGCGACGCTAACTAATTATCCCAAGGAGACGGAGGAAAACCTTCTAAGGTTTCTAAGAGATCAAAATTTCTGTGACCACATACTGTTTCCATACAACTTCAGGTGAGGGTCTTTACTCTGTTGTGTCCATTCACTTATAAGTGTAATTGATAAGTTACTGACACACACACACACACACACACACACACACACACACAGATATATATATACACACACACACACACACACACACACACATGTGCAGCTTCCATTGGATTCTGTTGGACATTCAAATTGATAAGGGAAGAGCTGATGCCTTCGACCCATTATCGAGACCCTTGGAACAGTTCCAAAGCCTGCAGGACATGCTCCAAGGGTAATTTTAATCAGTCTTGCGCTCTATCGGTCTCTTTCGATGATTTTCTGATATATCAATTAATGAAAAACTTAGCAAATCATTATCCTTGTCGGGCAGGGTTTGGAATCGGTTCAAGTGCATGACTCCCGGTAACTTTCCTGAGAAGCTGACCTTTAGAGCGGCTCAGGTAAGTAGTAGTATGATATACTTCTATTAATTTTCAATACATTTATGATGCTAGATTATTATTTTGATTATATATATTCTATTCTCGTAAAGTGCGACCAACAGCCACGGGGAACGCATCTATGCGGATACTATGTTTGCGAGACCATTCGCACGTTTACCTCTGAGTTCAAGGATCACAGATTCGACGTAAGCAATGAACATTCACACCTCTATTTTTACCCGTCATTCTTTGTTATCATGATTGATATTCATATTCATCTCCTCTTCTTATATAGCACACGACCATGAGGACGAAGGTCCTACCAAAGCAACGCGCGATTGCTGTTGCAGAGGAGCTTGCGGGATTTCTGAGGACGGAAGCTATAGAATACAAAGGACGATTTAGTGTAGCTAAGGGCCATTACTGATGTTCGTCCATGTAATCGAATAGACGGGCTCTAGTCCCGATAATTCAGCTCTCCATATAATTGTATATATATGATCGCTTGTAAGATAAGTTAATCTTATATATATATATATGCATAATTATTTCTATTTTAAATTATATGAAAACTAATTCCCGAACACCAAACGAGACATCACGTTAATCTCCTGAACACCTAAACCCTAAAACCCTAAAACCCAAAAATAATTTCATTCAAAAAAAACCCAAAAGCCAGCAAAATCTAAAAATATTTAGTCCCGGACCGTGTAACGAACCGGGACTAAAGGGCCTGCCCCTGGGGCGCTACGAGGCGCCCACGTGGAGCACCTTTAGTCCCGGCGTGTAAGAGGGCCGGGACGAAAAGGTTAGGCCTTTAGTCCCGCCCCTTTAGTCCCGGTTGGTGAACCGGGACTAAAGCCCCTTACGGGCCGGGGCTATAGGCCCTGTCCCCACTAGTGGGTGTGGACGAAAAGTTTGGGAAATTATGGAGGGAGTTGTAGGTGTTCCATGATGGTCATTTTTTTGAATGGCCATTATGTAGATGGATAGTGTTCTATGCAAATTTTCAGCTTCATAGGACAGATATACAAGTACTTGCTTCACAAGTAAGCAAAAACGCCAGAAACTCTAGCTCCATGCTATGGTCAAAATTTGGATGCAAATGGAGTTTATAGGCATAGGAGGATCTCTATAAAAATTGGTGAGGCCAAAGTGTCAATGGAAATTGGGGTCCTAGTGCAAAATGGTCTATATGGTTTCATTTATAAAGGGGGATTAGGGCTTTACTGTTTTAGTGATCCACTCCTAGGAAAAAATATACTCCAAGGGTCAAGGTGAATTGGCTGGGTTAACAAGTCTTGATTCACTAGGCAAGTCAATCATCATCAAGTACACACCAAGTTTCAACAAAATCCAAAAACACCATAACAGAAAGGCAAAAGTAGAAACTTGAAAAAATAATTTTAAAGTAGTGAAAATCCAGGTTGTTACAAATAAATGATTTTGAATTCTCCACACATTTTTCCGATTATCTTGGTCTCCATGACGAAGAGAAGGGTGAGGCTTTTCGGTTTCACATTTTTGAGCTCCTCATAAACTATCGTGGAGTTCCCAAGCCCCCGATGATTCCAACTTAAGCTACTCATTATTGATTGCACGGCTACCTCACACCTACTACCAAATTTTGTAATGGGAGCGGAGTTGGATTCTTCTTCTTTGGGTCCCTTTCAACTTCATGTCATTTATAGCCCATTTTATAGTTAACATATACAATAATCAGTTATAAAAGTGTACTAATTTTTAATTATATGACCCACATTTCATTCTCATAAAGTCTCACAAAGTGTCTAGCAGCACGTGCTAGAGTTGGCTCTTAACTAAAAGCCCGCTTACCTTCTCTCCCCTCCTCTCTTTCCTCTAATTTAGCAAAAATAAAGTACTTTATTTTTTATAGTCAGCTAATTCAACTCTATTGTACTTGCTCTGATTTGGACGCTTGCCTATTCTGCCGTGAACTCTGCTGGTCATGTGAAGATTTCTTCTCGAAACTCGCTTTCCTTCCTTCATCTGCGTCCTTAAACCTAATTTTGAACAAAATATTTCCACCATTGCCTCTAGCCCTGGATGCGAGAAATACTAAATCTAAATGTCCCAAACGGCACATGAAAAATAGAAGTGGGGAACTTAGACATATTGTATATCATACCAATCCTTGTCGTTTCTCAGTGTCAAATAACAAACAATACATCTCAAGGGTTATTACATATCAATTGTGACTCTAACCACCACGAAATAAATCGGCACAACTGTTGCTTCTTATCAATTTGCTAGGCGATCCATTTTTCTGTGGAATCAGATTTCATAAACTTTCATTTTTCTCTCTTGATGCCATGTTTAGAGCTTAGTATCATGTAGTGCTTTGACCCTATGAGGATGAATTCTTGATGTGGCAGTAGTGGGTGAACCCCTATACATCATGGGGTCTTTGTTTTGTCCATAGGAATTTGTATACACTTGTTGTGCCTTGTCTTGGCTGAAATTGTCAGCTTTGTGAAAATCTGTGATTTTCACTAAGTCTAAGAATCTGCTGTTATTTTCTTCCCTTGTTGTTTTGTTTGCACAATCTCATGTGTTGGGAATCAGCCCATGCAACAAACTAAGGTTTGTGAGCTTTTGGGTTTGTCTAGCTCTTTCACTTCCTCTAGATATCATTTTGGAGGCTGCCAAAATGCTTCAGAGCATAAGCAGCTGGTGAAAATCTGAGATTTTCACTAAGTCCCAGAATCTGTTATTTTTGTCCAAGTTTGTGTCCATAGATCTTCTCATGTGAGATGCCTTTGTAGTAGCTTCTTGCTCGGGCTTGTAGAGATTTTGGATGACTTTGCCACATATCTTGTTTGGCTCATTTGGGTGGTTGTAGGTACTTTGAATGTTGTAGACAAACTGCTATGATGCTGTTTAGGACAGATTGCATGTTTTAGTTGTTTTGAAGCTTGTGAGGGCATTGTTGATGGTATGGTGTGTTTCCATGCACCACCCCACTTGTATTTGTTTGTTTGATCATGTGGCAACCTGGTAACACCAGAGGAGTGCCATTGGAGTGTGCTTGTGGTGGATTTGAACCGTAGGACTCCATATCTTGTTTCGTAGTTTCCGGTTGATCAGGAGCTCCGTTCACAATGTTCTTTATATGTTTTTGCATCGGTTTCTCATGATGCACCTGTTCATGCCATTCTCATGCATGTCAAGATAGCTTAGTATGAAGTTCTGTCCAGAAGTTTATCATCTCATATCATGCATATGAAAGTGACTAGAATAGCGGTGCATGATTCCTTCTCATCCCATGCATCATATTGTTTGTTGTGTCATGTTGTGTTGGTGTTCATTGGCTGTTATTTTTATCTTGGGTAGCACCGGGATCGGAGAGCGAGTACGTGGATTCTGGAGAGACGTGCATGACAGTCAAGAGTAGTTCCAAGCTAAAGACATCACAGGCAAGATGACCGTGACCTTGATACCGTATCTAGCTTTGTTATGCTTAGAATCACGTTTCGTTCGATATATGCTCGCTGCCTACCACTTGATAAAAATGCCACATGTCATTGCCATGAAACCCAAACACCTTCCCCTCCTAGCTAATGTTGTTTCGCTAAGCAGGCTTGCTCAACTTCTAATGAATAGCTTTGCTAGTTGCAGGTGCCAGCTGTCTCATGTGATAACATGAGTATTTTGATATCATTATGCTTAAACTGCTATTTAATTAATGCACCTATATACTTGGTAAATGAAGGAAGGCCTAGCCTTTTGTCGGGTGATTTGTTCCGCTATTGCCGCCTTAGTTTCGATTACCGGTGTTTGATTCCAGAACTGATCGCTCCTAACACGTTTGGGGTTGTTATGGGGACCCCTTGATAAATCATGTAGTGTTAAGGCTTGTCCGGCAGGACCCAACATTGGTTTTAAATTTTCTAATCACGTAATAATAATTTACATAGGGAATAGCTACCCCGAGGATTTAATCAACAACCCGGGCCAGTGCTCCTCATGAGTGTTGGTCCCACCTAAGTGATGTCCGGGGCCCCCTGGTCACCCAATGGTTTGGCCAACCTGACGTCTAGCTCATCCGTCGTGTCCTGAGACTGAGATACGCAGCTCTTATCAGGGTCGTCGACACGACGGGACGTCCTTCTAGGTTCGTCTTACCTTAGCGATATATCTTGCGTATAGGAATCCCGGTGAAACTTTGGGTCTCCTCAAAGTTGAGGTTTTCCTCTAAGGAATCCGAGGAGATCACGAGATTCGTGATAGAGGATTACTTTGCGGCCCGTGGCAGTTTGTGATGGACTAGTTGGAGCAACCCTGCAGGGTTTAATCTTTCGGAAAGTCGTGCCCACGGTTATGTGACAAACATGGATAATTTGTTAACATCCGGTTCTAGATAACTTGAATTAACTCTAATAAAACTGCCAACTGTGTGCGTAACCGTGACTGTCTCCTTCGAAGACCTCTCTTCGATCGGAAACACAGTGGGGTTATGTTTGACGTAAGTAGGTGTTCAGGATCACTTAGTGATCATCTAGTCTTCGACCGCTCGCATAGACCACCATATCAATAAGTCTGATCATCGTAAGTTAGCCACCATACAAGCTTAGGATGCTACAACCTATACACTAAACCTTCCTCACCTAATAACTTGACTAGTTTCGGTACCAAGGTCATCCGATTGCTGAGTCCCCGTCGCTCACAGTTTACTACAACACCCCAACAGGTACAGGTACGCCCGACGCAGGAGATCCTGATGGCACGCAGCTGGCATGGCAGTACGATGAGGAGAAGGACCGACTGTATGTGAACTATCCGGAGGACTGAGGCCGTGGTCGTAATCATGGGCCAGCCTGCGGGATATCATAGTCTTTTCCTTGTTTCATGTTGTCCGTAGCAGGACTAACTTGTCTGGATAATTGTGTGGATGTAAACCTTATGTTATACTATGTCAGATGGCAAGTGTATGCCCTACTTGTCATTCTTTGAATATGTAATGTTGTGGTTATCTCGCTTGTGAAACGTTTAGATGCGCCTCTTTTCCTTTTGGGCATCGCCCCAAAAATAGAAAGGGCCGCATCTTAGTCATTACACCTACCATGTCTCGGTTTCAATGTCCATGTTCGCCCCAGCCACCATGAATGCCTCATCATGGACCAGGTGAGTGCTCCAAAACCATTGCCACCTTTCCTCACACTGTGGCATCTATTCTCATCCGGATCATCCCAATTGTCCCTCCTTCATTGAGTCTGGTGGCGGCAACTGAAGAATACAGTCGCCATCCATTTGTGAGGGCATGTAATTAAGGAAGGAAATATATGGTCCACGAGGTTGCTACCATCAGCCATCAGGCTGCTGAAATATAATGAAAAAGACTGAGATGGTTACTCTCATAGAAGACACCTTGGAATATAATTATAGGAAATAACTTTGTACATATTGGCCGACACAAAAAGAAAAAATCTCATACATGCACTATCATGAAGGAAACAATTCCTAGTTATCTTAGTTCCAAATGGAAACCGATATAAATTCATTGAGATTTAAATGAATGAGAACCGTTAAACCTATGTCTAACTCCATTTTTAGCGAGTTCAACAACGGGCTCGTGGGTATCTACACAACCGGAATAAAGACTCAGAATTACTGAGCTACCCACTCTTTTTTCTCTAATTACCCTCTAAGATCCTCCAAGTTAAACAAGAGTAGAGCATGCTCGTGATCAGCCCTTTCGAGACTTGCTTGACTTTTGGGGGTTTCCTCCAACCGAATCCTTTGTTCCACTTCCAGGCACCTCCTTGCGAAGCTTTCCGCCTCAAGGACATCCTGGTCGTGGGAAACAACATTGGAAAAGAAAACGGATCCTCCCTCATTCTTCCGCATATCTTGATAAGACGCTTGGAGAACAGTGAAAGAATCAGTTACATGAATATAGTCCGAATAGGAACGAAGCGCTTCATCGACTAAGTAGGGCTCGATCGGTAGATAAGGACCTACTTTTTGATAAAGCGCCACAAATTCATGAATGACATCTTGTCGCATAGAAGAGAGCTTTTCTTCCATTAGGAATAGCATAAGTCGCCCAAGTGTGTCTTCCAGAGGGGTATTGTGATTTAGCTTGTTCTGAATGAACGTAACCCACCCCATGTTCACTTTATGTGACAATTATGGAAAAGGAACAACCAGAAGAGAAAACAAACAAAAAAGCATGAGAAAGCACATGCAAGAAAATAAGCCTTTATTTTCTCTCATGAACATATGAAACATCATAGTAACTAAACACAGTAACAAATTCATTCAAAGGTAACCATATTAGTGCATGTAGTGAATAGTTATTTGATCCAGATTGAGTGAAGAAATCAGAAGAAAAAATCGCCTGAAGATCACCATATTAGTTTTCTAATGACTATTAATCAGAATAACATGTTGTCCATTCAAGAATGCAGACATGTATTCCATATTTGTTGTTGCACGCATTGCCACGGGAGACAAACACATAAAAATTGATGAATTATCACATGGTATTTGATAAAAGGATCATTAGTTCTACTTCACATATTGGGACCATGATACATTACAAGTGTCATAGATTTTTTGTTCAAAGAATGTTCACCTAAGTAGAAAATGGATAAAATATCAACATCTTAATCTCTACCAGCTAAGTTGATACATCGTATGGTACTCACGTCTCCACCCCTCGCGTGGCCTCCCCACCTCATCATTTTTTCAACCGAACCCATTTCCCTATGCAAGGTAAAAAGAAAACCGACCATCCATTTCCTTCTCCCTGGTATGACCCCCCCACAAGCACGATTCCTCCTCCGCCGCCGCTTTTGACCATGCCTCCCATATGATGTTGCCTTGTCTCACTCCCTCTGTCATCCAGGCCAACTCCCCTGCCACCTCTCCGCTTAGAGGTCCATGTTCATCCCCATCGCTAGGAATACCTCACCATGGACCAGGTGTGCGCTCCGAAACCGTCGCCTCCTTTCCTCAGCCCGTTGCATCTATTCTCCTCCGGATCATCTCGATTTTTCGTCCTTCACTAAGTCCGACGGCGGCAACCAAAGAAAACCATCCCAATCCATTTTTTCAGGACATGCAATTAAAGAAGGAGATGTGTGGTCCATGAGGTTGTTGCCATCAACCATCGATACTGCTGAAATCTAATGAAAACGTGCCTACAGTATAGTTCATTTCCACTCATTTCCTCATCATGTGGCATCTATTCTCCTCCGGATCATCTCAATTTTTCGTCCTTCACTGAGTCTGGCGGCGGCAACCAAAGAACCCATTCCCGATCCATTTTTTGAGGACATGCAATGAAGGAAGGAGATGTGTAGTCCATGAGGTTGTTGCCATCAGCCATCGAGACTGCTGAAATCTAATGAAAACGTGCCTACATTATAGTTCATTTACAGTCTCATTTATTGGTAGAAATACTCATATTTCAAGCATATAAATCCAAAATGAAAAAGTCTATTATGAGCACCAGAAAGATAGAAATGATCCATTCATTTCAACGCATACTATATTACTACTATGCCTTGGTGCTTAAAGACAAAATTAGTTGCAAACAGTGCATTGCCTACCAACACCATTTGGTGTACCGAGCATAACAATTATAAATTAGTCTATGGCTATGAAGTGCCTAAAACTGAGATTGCAACATGAAAGCAAGCACTCATCAAGTATTTTATTTTGAGATCAGCACTCATCAAGTATTGATCAAATTATATGGTTCAATCGTCCATAGTGAACACATAATTAAAAGAGCTGCCAGAACTCATTGTGGCATTCTATAGAAGCATCATTCTTCTTCAAGTATAGTATTCTCAAGAAAGCATGGTATATCCAATAGATCAAGGCGTTATACGAGCATTATTTCATAGCACAATCTAGGAAAAAATTCCTTTGTTTTGGAAGAACGACAACCCAAGATGTATAGGCCACAAGATCCACAGTTGCTTTGCATTACTCAAAATCAAAAGTTGTGTCAGCAACCATTATTATGTGACATACCTTTAGATAGGAGCTCAATGAAAATTTCCTTCTAAACCCATATTGTGAAAAATAAGCCAGGTTTCAATTTTAATATCTCTGCCAGCATTAATTTTCATCCGCGCAAGCAAAATAAAACTTGAATTTCATACCTCAGAAGCTACTAAAAGTACAATTACAGATTTTTACTATTTGAATATGAGAGAATTGCACACGGTAATTTTGTTATAGCATTTGGTGTTTGATTGTGAAAAATTAGTAATTCTGTGATAGCATTTGGTGTTTGATTGTGAAACGAATCATATGTGCAAGCATAGAGAAAATCTAAAATCCAAATATTTATGTAATTACTTCCTTTTAAACAATTGTTATGGTCAGGTCAAAAGACATAGAAATTGTGACATTTCTAACAACTAAATAGAGGTGCTAGTACAACAGAAAAATGTTGTTACAAGTGGTGTGTCAATGGATAAGTGTACAACCGTAATAAAATATCAAGAGCTGAAAGCATTTCTACTAAAGAAATAAAATAGTCATAAAGGACCAACAGTTCTATGTACAAAATAAATTGAATCAGTTGTAATAGCATTCACTAGTAGAAAATGGCCCATTTGTTCTAGTTCCAGTGGCCCATTAGCCCCGGTTCTTGAACCGGGACTAAATGTTGGGATTGAATCCCATAACCTTTAGTCCCGGTTCCCTTACTAAACAGGACCGAAGGGTCTCCACGTGGCCTCTAAGGGTAGCCCGGGCAGGAGGTTCTTTAGTCTCGGTTGGTCACACCAACCGGGACAACATGGCATCCACGCATCAGAAACTGGCCGGAGCTGGGGTTTTTGTTTTTTTAATGGGGGGAGGGGGTGGGTTTGGGGGGGGGGGGGTGGAGCGTTAATTTAGTGGTTTCATATTGTGTTAGCTAGCTAATAGAGAGAAGTGTCCTCTGTTTCTCCATGCTTGGTCGAACAACAAGTTTTCGTATATCTATCCGACGCTATTACATATATAAAATATAAAATCTTTTACAATTAAGTCAAAACATCATCTAATTAAGATCCAATGACAAATCCACATGGCATTCTTCGTATTTAGGTATGACGTGGTCAACAAAGAATCCCGCCAATTCCTCTTGAATTGCTCGTATGAGATCATATGGTAGGAGTTGATCCCGCATCTCGTAGATCAAATTTAAAGAAGGGGGCCAATACATGCATATATATGAATAAAAATCAACACAATTGTGAATATTATTTACGTACTTGAAATTGTTTCTCACAGAAGACCCCCTCAGAGGTCGAGTGGCGAATGAACTCACATACGTAGTATGCACATAAAACAGTGCCTTCTTTCTGGTACATACACTTTATGAGAATAGAGTTGAATCAAACTCATAAGCAAGCATGGTAATGATATGTTGATGAAAATTTGAATCAATTAGAGATGCGCGGAACTAGCTAGTACTACTTACTTTGGGGTGCATAAATCACAACTCTTTGTTTAGATCAGGAACCATATTGGCAAAATTCGTCCTAACCCTGCCAGACAAAGAAAATGATTAGTTGATATCAGGAAATTAACGAAAGTTGCATGTCGATATGGTCTCTGTATATTGACTGAACTTACTTCTTGAGCATTGTAGTAATGTCCTCATAATCCTCTACGGCTTTATGTCTCGAGTCTACGACATTTACTACTACCCTGCCAACGTCAATGTATAGGAGAATAAAGTGGTCTCTGCGCACGCATATATAACTCATCAATTACATTACTTAATTAACCTCGAGTAAGCGAAACCGAGTTTATAGAAAAGACAACAACACTCACTTGAAGTTGTAAGGAAAGATTATTTCCACTTTTTTTATGTATAAGGAACGAGTTTAGAAAGTTCTCCTCGGTCTCTTTGATTGAGTTTCGTACCGTCAATTCATTTACGACATTTGGGCTAATGAACCCAACGTCGATGATTCCTTCTTTTTTTGATTCGACGATCTTCAATCTGCGTAATATATATAGTGAGGATAATTATATATACATGCAATGAACGAGATGAGCTAGAGACTTAACTATAGAAGTAATACTTACAGACAGTAGGAAGCCATGAGTTGTTTGTCGAGGGCCAGTTGATTGTATAACTGAAATAACTCCTCAAATTGAATAGTAATCATGGGAAGTCCAATGAATTCATGCTCTAGTTTCACTGCCACATACACAACTTTTTTCCCACACTCCCTGCAGGTTTTCATGTACCACTCATGCAATCTGTGCATCATCGTTGTTAGAGCAGGATGACCAGGTTTGACGAGAGGCTTCTTGTGCATGTATTTATATTGTTCTTTTGTTACATCATCCCCCAAGTAATCATCAGGATTGTTACCGGGCACCATCTCCGGATGATTAGCAATGACGATATCAAGCTCGGGAATTGTTTTCCCACTTCTTCGTTCTGCTAACCTTGCATCACCAGTCATAGTTGGAATCCGACGGAGGCGATGGTGGACGCTGACATTGATTGATAGTGCGCTCCACTCTCACTAGATCTAGCTTCCCCTTCGAAGGTGGAGTTTTTTTTTTTGCAAAATGGGCCCTCAATTCGGCATGACATATCTCCTCGTTTTCCTCCTTGGTCCTCTCATATGGTAAATTTCCAGAGGCTTGAGAGATGGACCGAATTTCCCGCCTCTGCTTGTACTGCTAGCCGCCAGAGAGAAGGAGGCGTATCTCTTCTACTTGAGAGAAGGAGGCGGACTCCTCTAACGTGCCGGACGAGCCGGAGCGGCGGCGTTTGTCTTCCGACGTTGCCGACGAGGCGAAGAAGGAGGCGGACTGCTCTGACACGCCGGAGTAGGCGAAGGAGGAGGCGAAGTGCCCTCACGCGTCGGAGGAGCTGGAGAAGGAGGCGGAGTGCATTGATCACTTGCCGGAGGAGGAGGAGGGGGAGGAGGCGGAGTGCCCTGAGGAGTCAGAGGAGGAGGAGGAGGCGGAGGCATCTAGTTTGAAAGCTTGATGAACTCCTTCTGCCATAGACATGTACTCCCCACAACACGAACCAGCTAAATCTCCCCTTCACGTGTAGGGTGGTCAAGCTCGAGTTGCTCAAAATTCTCCATTACTTGATCCACCATCACAACAGCGTAGCCATGTGGAATCGGAAGGCAGTGAAAAGTTCTGTTGGGTTGAGGATGTTCAACAGAGCCGACAACCGCCATAAAAGTGAGGTTCCGACATTTCATCATAAGCTCGCAATGTTGAGCCTCCGTGATAGTATCCACGGGGTAGCTAGGAGCCATGAAGTCATGCTGAATGGGCTCCATGGAAGCCATGCTGCTTCTCCACTGAGATGGTGGGGTACCTTCTAGGACAGCTTCGTGCCGCTGAGATGGTTGGCCGGCAGCTCGCTGGCTCTCAAGTTCCTCTAGCTTTTGCAGTCTTGCCTTGATCTGTTGCATGTCGCTCAGCTCCACTTTCTTCTTTCTCTTCCGGCTTCTGTAACCGCTTGCGTTAGGAAACCCAAACTTCCACGGAACGGAGCCTGGTGTGCCTCGTGTTCGTCCAGGGTGCTCAACATTCCCTAGGGCCTCAGTCAGCTCGTGATTCTCTGTGTCTGGAATGAACGTCCCTTCCTGCGTTGCGGCGATACACTTTTGAAGCTTGATCATGGGTATTGCAAGTTGCTCATCCGTCCAACAACACTTCCCTGTTTCAGGGTCCAAAGTTCCCCCAACCCTGAAGAACCAAGTTCTTGAACGCTCTGGCCAGTTCAATGTGGTTGGACCCCTTTAGCAATCAGGTTATTCTCAGCTTTGTCCCAGAATGGTCGGGATTTGAGGTAGCCACATGACCCCGTGTGATGGTTATACTTCTTCTTTGCGGCACTGGTCTTGTTTGTCTTTGACATTTTCTTACTCTTCTCCGATGACTTGTAGGCCACAAATGCGGGCCAGTGATCTCTTATCTTCTCAAATCGGCCAACGAATTCTGGAGTCTTCCCTTGTCGACAAACATTGATTTCAAATCATTCTTCCACTTCCCGAATAGATGTGCCATCTTCTTAAGAGCACACGCCTTGACAAGTGAATCTATAACTCGCTTATTCGGATCTTCCTCTGGCGGTAGGGTGAAATTTGCCTTCAGCGCGGTCCAAAGATCATCTTTATGCCTATCGGTGACATAATCACCTTTAGGGACGTCGTCGCCCTTAGGTTTTTTCCATTGCTTGACGCTGATCGGGATGTTGTCCCTAACAATAGCTCCGCACTGAGCAGAAAATGCGTCCTTGGTCAGCTTGGGTTCAATCGGTAGGCCATCGGCCGAGATTGCTGTGATTGTGAACTTTTCATCCATGCGCAACCTTCTCTTCGGGCCTCGTCTCTTTACCGAAGTTTGGCTCGATCCGGAGGGCTATAAAAGAAGAAAGAATGAAGTGTTAATATATATACAGACCTTCGGGCTTAATTAATATATATACCTCGCCGGACTTTGCAACATCTCCCTCCTCCGTTTGGTCACCGGAGCCGTGCTACTGCGACAACAGACCTTCCCTAGCAACGGCCACAGGAATCCTGCTCCTACGGCTACGCCTTTAGGGAGTTCCTTCGCAAATATGCAAAGGATTTCCCCGCGGCCTTGGAGCCTTGCGTTGGTGTTCCCTTGAAGAGGAAAGGGTGATGTAGCACAGTGGCGGTAAGTATTTCCCACAGTTTGAGAACCAAGGTATCGATCCAGTGGGAGGATCTCGTCAAATCACAAGTACCTGCACAAACACAAAGAGCTTGCACCCAACGCTATGAAGGGGTTGTTAATCCCTTATAGATTGTTTGCAAAGTGAGAACTGAAAGCAAAAAAGGAAAACAAAGCAAAGTAAAAGTGAAAGTGGAGACGATAGTTGTGAATAGAGCTGGGGGCCGTAGTGTTCACTAGTGGCTTCTCTCATGAAAGCAAGTACACGGTGGGTGAACGAATTACTGTCGAGCAATTGATAGAACCACGCAAAGTCGTGACGTTATCTATGGCAATGATTATATCTATAGGCATCACGTCCAAAACAAGTAGACCGATACTTTCTGCATCTACTACTATTACTCCACACGTCAACCGCTATCCACCATGCATCTAGTGTATTAAGTTCAAAAGAACAGAGTAACACCTTAAGCAAGATGACATGATGTAGATGAACAATCTCAAATCTCTAATGAAAGCCCATCTTGTTACCCTTGATGGCAACAACACGATGCGTGCCTTGCTGCCCCTTCTGTCACTGGGAAAGGTCACCGCATGTTATGAATCCAAAACCTAGCACTTATTCCATTGCAAGAATCATAGATCTAGTTGGCCAAACAAAACCCAAGACTCAGAGAGACTTACAAGGATATAAAATCATGCATATAATAAATCAGCAAAGACTCAAATATAATTCATAGATAATCTGATCACAAATCCACAATTCATCAGATCTCGACAAACACACCGCCAAAGAGGATTACATCGGATAGATCTCCATGAAGATCATGGAGAACTTTGTATTGAAGATCCAAGAGAGAGAAGAAGCCATCTAGCTACTAACTACGGACCCATAGGTCTGAAGTGGACTACTCACGAGTCATTGGAGAGGCGATGATGTTGATGTAGAAGCCCTCCAACTCCAAAGTCCCCTTTGGCAGGGCACCGGGAAGGGCCTCTAGATGAGATCTCGCGGAAATGGAAGCTTGCGGCGGCGGAAAAGTGTTTTCGTGGATGCCCTGTTTTTTTTGGGATTTTAGGGAATATATAGGCGAAAGAGCTAGGGCAGGGGAGCTCCAGGGGGGCCACAAGCCTGGTAGCCACCGGCCCCCCTAGTGGCGGCTACAGGGCTTGTGGGCCCCCTGTGGCTCTCCTGCCTTGGCCCTCAAGTCCCCCGATCTTCTTTTGTTCTGGAAAAATTTATTTCGGGGATTTTATTCCGTTTGGACTCCGTTCCAAAATCAGATCTGAAAAGAGTCAAAAACAACGAAAAAAGGAACTGGCACTTGGCACTGAATTAATAAGTTAGTCCCAAAAAAGATATAAAAGGTATATAAAACATCCAAAGTTGACAAGATAACAGCATGAAACCATCAAAAATTACAGATACGTTTGAGATGTATCAAGCATCCCCAAGCTTAACTCCTGCTCGTCCTCGAGTAGGGAAGTGATAAAGAATGAATTTTTGATGCATTCATGCTACCTAGCATAGATGTCCTTTGTAACACCTCTTATGTGACATGAATGTTCAGATCCATTAGATTCAAAACAATAGTTTTCTATTGAGATGGAGAAAATAGCAGTTCAAGCAAACTAGCAAGGTAATCATTAACTTTCAAAATAACAAGGCCAAAAGAAAGTTATCCCTACAAAATCATTTAGTCTGGCTATGCTCTATCATCCTTGCACAACGAATTTAAATCATGCACAACCTCGGTATTGGCCAAGTAATTGTTTCACACCTTTACTTTCTCAAGCTTTTTCTACTCTCACGCAATACATGAGCATGAGCCATGGTTTTAGCACTATAAGTGGAATGGAGTGTGGTGGAGGTTGCAAGGCAAACAAGGAGAAGATGGTCACATTGACTAGGCATATCAACGAGCTATGGAGATGCTCATCAATAGATATCAACGTGAATGAGTAGAGATTGCCATACAAATGATGCACTAGAGCTAAGAGTATGTCAAAGCTCTTAAAGAAAACTAGTGGGTGTGCATCCAACTTGCTTGCTCACGAAGCCCTAAGGCAATTTTGAGGAAGCCTATCATTGGAATATACAAGCCAAGTTATATAATGAAAATTTCCCACTAGCTATATGGTGGTGACAAAACGAGAGGCTCTCAATCATGAAGATCATGGTGCTTAATAAGCACAAGTGTGGAAGGATAGTAGCATTGTCCCTTCTCTCTTTGTCTCTCATTTTTTGGTGGGCTCTTTGGCCTCTTTTTTTGGTGGGCATCTTTGGCCTCTTTTTGTAAATGGGCTTCGCTGGCCTCTTTTATTTCCTCACATGGGACAATGCTCCATCAATGATGATCATCACACTTTCAACTCAAAACTTAGAGCAATGATGACTCTATATGGAATGCCTCCGGTAGTGTACCGTGACAACGATCTAGCATGGCATAGACATTAATGGAAACATCATGCTAGCTATCTTACGATCATGCAATGGCAATGTAGAAGCTGTGGCACATGTCATGGTGGTAGTTTCATGGCAATATATCTCGGAATAGCTTTGAAAAAGCCATAGTAGGTAGGTATGGTGGCTGTTTTGAGGGAGGCTAATGGTGGGTTTATGCACCGGCAAAAGTTGCATGACACTAAAGAAGATAGTGATGGTGGAAGGTGAAAGTGCATCTAAACCATGGACTCAACATTAGTCATGAAGAACTCATATAATTGTTGCAAAAGTTTTAGTAGTAATCGAAACAAAGCATTCAACGCATACTCCTAGGGGAAGGGTTGGTAGGTATAAACCATCGCGCGATCCCGACCGCCACACAAAGGATGACAATCAATAGACTAATCATGCTCAGACTTAATCGCATAGTGGTTCACCATACGTGCATGCTACGGGAATCATTAACTTCAACACAAGTATTTCTAGATCCACAACACCTTACTAATATAACTTCAATATTACCACAACCACAACTCAAAACTAATTGAGAGGAATCAAACTTCTCTAACTATTCAATGCACATGAAGATGGAAGTTTTCATATCCCTTTGGATAACTACCCCTTTTGAGACTACTTTCAAAGCATAGATCAACTACCAAGCCACGCGCTTCCGTGCTCTAAAAGATGTAAGTGAAGCACATAGAGAAAAATCAACTAGCTCAAAATATATAAGTGAAGCACATGTGAGCTGAATTGTCTAACCAAAGGATATAAGAGAAGCTTGACAAAATCACGGTGAGTGCATGTCTCTCTCACTAGGTATGCAGCAAGGAAGATTGTGACAGAACAAAAATAAAAGATTCCTACGATACAAGACGCTCCAAGCAAAACACATAACATGTGGTGAATAAAAAGATAGCCCCAAGTAACGTTACCGATGGATTGAAGACGAAAGAGGGGATGCCTTTCCGGGGCATCCCCAAGCTTAGGCTTTTACGACATCCTTGAATCAACTTGGGGTGCCTTGGGCATCCCCAAGCTTGAGCTGTTTCCACTCTTTATCTCTTTTTCCATAAGAACTTCACCCAAAACTTGAAAACTTCACAACACGAAACTTAAACAGAAACTCGTGATATCATTAGCATAAGAAAGCAAACCACCACTTCCTTAGATAATGTACCAAACTTAAATTTTACTTATGTTGATTTTGGGTTACTGTATTTTCAATCTTGCATGGATAATACCCCCCCATACTATCCATAGTTTCATCAAAATAAGCAACCAACTCAACAAAAACAGAATCTGTTAATAGGAGACCAGTCTGTAGCAACCTGTATACTTCGTATACTTCTGGTACTTCACAAATTCTGAAAAATTACGACAGGCTGAAGAATTTTCGTAGCAATCATCAGAAAAAGAATCAACTCAAAATCTCTTACAGATTTTTTTTAAAAAATTCCTTTCGTGAGCAGAAAGTTTTTGTCTTTTCCAGCATGACCAAACGATCATCCCCAAGACTAATCATAACGGTTTCACTTGGCACAAACGCAAAAAGAAACACAAAAACACAATCATAACAGAATTATGAAAGTATGGAAAACATAAAACAGAAAGAAAAAGGATAGATTCGTTGGGTTGCCTCCCAACAAGCGCTATTGTTTAACGCCCTTAGCTAGGCATTGATAATTCAATGATGCTCACACAAAACACAAGAATTGAAGCACAACGAGAGCATCATAAAGCATGTGAAAATCACATCTAAGTCTAACATACTTCCTATGCATAGGCATTTTATAGGAAAACAGATTGTCAAGACAACCAATAGTTACCATATGCAAGGAAGAAGAAAGAGACAATAGCAATCTCAACATAACGAGAGGTGATTTAGTGATATGAAAGTTTCTACCACCATATTTTCCTCTCTCATAATAATTACGTGTGGGATCATATTCGAATTCAACAATGTAACTATCACATAGGATATTCTTTTCATGATCCACATGCATGCAAAGTTGACGCTCTTCCAAAATAGTGGGATTATGAAACCCAGTTACAATAATATTGCAAATATCATATTCATCGTGAGGCTTAAACAAATTTTAAAGATCATAAGAAAAATCATCGCCCCACTCATGATCATTGCAACAAGTAGTGGACATAGCAAAAGTAGCATCCCCAAGCTTAGGGTTTTGCATATTCTTAGCATGATTGTCACTAACAGAATTCATAGTGAAACCATTGCAATCATGCTTTTCATCCAAGGAGCCCTCGTGAATCTCTTCATAAATTTCTTCCTCACAATTTTCAGATTCACGCATCTCAAGCAAAACTCCATAAAGATAGTCAAGTGCACTCAACTCACTAGAAATTGGATCGACATAATTTGATCTCTTAAAGAGATTAGCAAGTGGATGAGGATCCATATCACTAGATTTTCAGCAAGCGAAGATGCAAGCATATTGAAGGCACATGGCACACAAGCGAACAGAAAGAAAGCGAGAGAAAAGGGCGAACGAAAAAGGCAAACGGAAAAGGGAAACAAAAAAGGCAAATTGTAAAGTGGGGGAGAGGAAAACGAGAGGTAACTGGCAAAAAAGGTAAATGCAAGAGATGAGTTTGTCACACTTACTTGGATAGATCTTGACTTGATCTCTCCTCCCCGGCAACGGCGCCAGAAATCCTTCTGCTACAGCGACAACAGACCTTCCCTGGCAACGGCGCCAGGAATCCTGCTGCGATGGCTACGCCTTTAGGGACTTCCTTGGCAAATATGCAAAGGATTTCCCCGCGACCTTGGAGCCTTGCGTTGGTGTTCCCTTGAAGAGGAAAGGGTGATGTAGCACAGCGGCGGTAAGTATTCCCCTCAGTTTGAGAACCAAGGTATCGATCCAGTGGGAGGATCTCATCAAGTCACAAGTACCTGCACAAACACAAAGAGCTTGCACCCAAAACTATGACGGGGTTGTCAATCCCTTATAGATTGTTTGCAAAGTGAGAACTGAAAGCAAAAAGGAAAACAAAGCAAAGTAAATGTGAAAGTGGAGACGATAGTTGTGAATAGACCCGGGGCCGTATTGTTCACTAGTGGCTTCTCTCATGAAAGCAAGTAGACGGTGGGTGAACGAATTACTGTCGAGCAATTGATAGAACCGCACAAAGTCGTGATGTTATCTATGGCAATGATTATATCTATAGGCTTCACGTCCAAAACAAGTAGACTGATACTTTCTGCATCTACTACTATTACTCCACACGTCGACCGCTATCCAGCATGCATCTAGTGTATTAAGTTCAAAAGAATAGAGTAACTCCTTAAGCAAGATGACATGATGTAGATGAACAATCTCAAATCTATGATGAAAGCCCATCTTGTTACCCTTGATGGAAACAACACCATGCATGCCCTTCTGCCCCTTCTGTCACTTGGAAAGGTCACCACACGGTATGAACCCAAAACCAAGCACTTCTCCCATTGCAAGAATCATAGATTTAGTTGGCAAAACAAAACCCAAGACTCAGAGAGACTTACAAGGATATCAAATCATGCATATAAGAAATCAGCAAAGACTCAAATATAATTCATAGATAATCTGATCACAAATCCACAATTCATCGGATCTCGACAAACACACCGCCAAAGAGGATTACATCGATAGATCCCCATGAAGATCATGGAGAACTTTGTATTGAAGATCCAAGAGAGAGAAGAAGCCATCTAGCTACTAACTACGGACCCGTAGGTCTGAAGTGGACTACTCACGAGTCATTGGAGATGCGATGATGTTGATGTAGAAGCCCTCCAACTCCAAAGTCCCCTCCGGCAGGGCACCGGGAAGGGTCTCCATATGAGATCTCGTGTAAACAGAAGCTTGCGGCGGCGGAAAAGTGTTTTCGTGGATGCCCTGATTTTTTCTGGGATTTTAGGGAATATATAGGCGAAAGAGCTAGGGCAGGGGAGCTTGAGTGCGGCCACAAGCCTGGTAGCCGCCGGCCCCCTGGTAGCGGCTACAGGGCTTGTGGGCCCCCTGTGGCTCTCGTGCCTTGGCCCTCAAGTCCCCCGATTTTACTCCGTTTGGACTCCGTTCCAAAATCAGATCTGAAAAGAGTCAAAAACACAGAAAAAAAGGAACTGGCACTTGGCACTGAATTAATAAGTTAGTCCCAAAAAAGATATAAAAGGTATATAAAACATCCAAAGTTGACAAGATAACAACATGAAACCATCAAAAATTACAGATACGTTTGAGACGTATCAATCATCCCCAAGCTTAACTCCTGCTCGTCCTCGAGTAGGGAAGTGATAAAGAATGAATTTTTGATGCATTCATGCTACCTAGCATAGATGTCCTTTGTAACTCCTCTTATGTGACATGAATGTTCAGATCCATTAGATTCAAAACAATAGTTTTCTATTGAGATGGAGAAAATAGCAGTTCAAGCAAACTAGCAAGGTAATCATGAACTTTCAAAATAACACGGCCAAAAGAAAGTTATCCCTACAAAATCATTTAGTCTGGCTATGCTCTATCATCCTTGCACAACGAATTTAAATCATGCACAACCTCGGTATTGGCCAAGTAATTGTTTCACACCTTTACTTTCTCAAGCTTTTTCTACTCTCACGCAATACATGAGCATGAGCCATAGTTTTAGCACTATAAGTGGAATGGAGTGTGGTGGAGGTTGCAAGGCAAACAAGGAGAAGATGGTCACATTGACTAGGCATATCAACGAGCTATGGAGATGCTCATCAATAGATATCAACGTGAATGAGTAGGGATTGCCATACAAGTGATGCACTAGAGCTAAGAGTATGTCAAAGCTCTTAAAGAAAACTAGTGGGTGTGCATCCAACTCACTAGAAATTGGATCGACATAATTTGATCTCTTAAAGAGATTAGCAAGTGGATGAGGATCCATATCACTAGATTTTCAGCAAGCGAAGATGCAAGCATATTGAAGGCACATGGCACACAAGCGAACAGAAAGCAAGCGAGAGAAAAGGGCGAACAAAAAAGGCAAACGGAAAAGGGAAACAAAAAAGGCAAATTGTAAAGTGGGGGAGAGGAAAACGAGAGGTAACTGGCCAAAAAGGTAAATGCAAGAGATGAGTTTGTCACACTTACTTGGATAGATCTTGACTTGATCTCTCCTCCCCGACAACGGCGCTAGAAATCCTTCTGCTACAGCGACAACAGACCTTCCCTTGCAACGGCGCCAGGAATCCTGCTGCTACAGCTACGCCTTTAGGGACTTCCTTGGCAAATATGCAAAGGATTTCCCCGCGACCTTGTAGCCTTGCGTTGGTGTTCCCTTGAAGAGGAAAGGGTGATGTAGCACAGCGGCGGTAAGTATTTCCCTCATTTTGAGAACAAAGGAATCGATCCAGTGGGAGGATCTCGTCAAGTCACAAGTACCTGCACAAACACAAAGAGCTTGCACCCAAAACTATGAAGGGGTTGTCAATCCCTTATAGATTGTTTGCAAAGTGAGAACTGAAAGCAAAAAGGAAAACAAAGCAAAGTAAATGTGAAAGTGGAGACGATAGTTGTGAATAGACCCGGGGGCCGTATTGTTCACTAGTGGCTTCTCTCATGAAAGCAAGTAGACGGTGGGTGAACGAATTACTGTCGAGCAATTGATAGAACCGCACAAATTCGTGATGTTATCTATGGCAATGATTATATCTATAGGCTTCACCTCCAAAACAAGTAGACTGATACTTTCCGCATCTACGACTATTACTCCACACGTCGACCGCTATCCAGCATGCATCTAGTGTATTAAGTTCAAAAGAACAGAGTAATGCCTTAAGCAAGATGACATGATGTAGATGAACAATCTCAAATCTATGATGAATACCCATCTTGTTACCCTTGATGGAAACAACACGATGCGTGCCCTTCTGCCCCTTCTGTCACTTGAAAAGGTCACCACACGGTATGAACCCAAAACCAAGCACTTCTCCCATTGCAAGAATCATAGATCTAGTTGGCAAAACAAAACCCAAGACTCAGAGAGACTTACAAGGATATCAAATCATGCATATAAGAAATCAGCAAAGACTCAAATATAATTCATAGATAATCTGATCACAAATCCACAATTCATCGGATCTCGACAAACACACCGCCAAAGAGGATTACATCGGATAGATATCCATGAAGATCATGGAGAACTTTGTATTGAAGATCCAAGAGAGAGAAGAAGCCATCTAGCTGCTAACTACGGACCCGTAGGTCTGAAGTGGACTACTCACGAGTCATTGGAGATGCGATGATGTTGATGTAGAAGCCCTCCAACTCCAAAGTCCCCTCCGGCAGGGCACCGAGAAGGGTCTCCAGATGAGATCTCGCGGAAACAGAAGCGTGCGGCGACGGAAAAGTGTTTTCGTGGATGCCCTGATTTTTTCTGGGATTTTAGGGAATATATAGGCGAAAGAGCTAGGGCAGGGGAGCTCCAGTGGGGCCACAAGCCTGGTAGCCGCCGGCCCCCCTGGTAGCGGCTACAGGGCTTGTGGGCCCCCTGTGGCTCTCCTGCCTTGGCCCTCAAGTCCCCCGATCTTCTTCTGTTCTGGAAAAATTTATTTCGGGGATTTTATTCCGTATGGACTCCGTTCCAAAATCAAATCTAAAAAGAGTAAAAAACACAGAACAACAGGAACTGGCACTTGGCACTGAATTAATAAGTTAGTCCCAAAAAAGATATAAAAGGTATATAAAACATCCAAAGTTGACAAGATAACAGCATGAAACCATAAAAAATTATAGATACGTTTGAGACGTATCAAACCGTCATCATGGTCTCCTTCTTCCTCTGGCCTTCGGTCACCGGAGCCATCATGATGATGTCCTTCCTCCTCCATTGTTTGATCATCCGAGCCGTCATCTTCTCCTTCCAGACCATCGGCGTTGTTGAGTGATACGTCTCCATCGTATCTACTTTTCCAAACACTTTAGCCCTTGTTTTGGACTCTAATTTGCATGATTTGAATGGAACTAACCTGGACTAATGCTGTTTTCAGCAGAATTGCCTTGGTGTTATTTTTGTGCAGAAATCAAAGTTCTCCAAACATCCTGAAAATTTACGGGGAGCAGTTTTGGAAAATATCAAAAATATCTGCGCCAAGTTCCACCTCAGGGGGTGGGTTAGTGGCCCACAAGCCCCTACTCCACCATCACCCCCTGGTGGCGGTGGGCAGGCTTGTGGGGCCCATAGGCACCTGCCGCCCCCAACTCCAGCTCTATAAGTTGCCTTTCGTCCCAGAAAAAATAAAAAGAGAAGTTTTCGTCGCGTTTTCGATATGGAGGCGCCGCCACCTCTTGTTCTTCATCTGGAGGGCAGATCTGGAGTCCGTCTTGGGCTCCGGAGAGGGGAAATCGTCGCCATCATCATCATCAACCTTCTTCCCTCTCCAATTCCATGAAGCTCTTCGTCGTTCATGAGTAATCGATTCGTAGGCTCGCTGGGCGGTGATGAGTAGGATGAGATCTATCATGTAATCGAGTTAGTTTTGATGGGGATTGATCCCTAGTATCCACTATGTTCTGAGATTGATGTTTCTACTACTTTGCCATGCTTAATGCTTGTCACTAGGGCCCGAGTGCCATGATTTCAGATCTGAAATTATTATGTTGTCACCAATATATGTGTGTTTTAGATCCGATCTTGCAAGTTGTAGTTACCTACTATGTGTTATGATCCGGGAACCCCGGAGTGACAATAACCGGAACCATTCCCGGTGATGACCATAGTTTGAGGAGTTCATGTGTTCACCAAGTGCTAATGCGTTGGTCCGGTTCTTTATTAAAAGGCGAACCTTAATATCCCATAGTTTCCTTTTGGACCCCGCTGCCACGGGAGGGATGGACAATAGATGTCATGCAAGTTCTTTTCCCTAAGCACGTATGACGACACACGGAATGCATGCCTACATCACATTGACGAACGGGAGCTAGCCACATATCTCTCCGTGTTATAGCTGTTGCATGATGAATATCATCCAAACAAATCACCGACCCATTGCCTACGAGTTTGTCCTACTGCTGTTACTTGTCTTGCTCTGCTGCTGCTGCTACTACTATTGCTACTGTTGTTACTTGTCTTGCTCTGCTGCTGCTCCTCCTACTGTTGCTACTATTGTCGCTTGCTACTGTTGCTACTTGCTACCCCTGTCACTACTACTGTTCCTTGCCACTGCTATTGCTCGGTACACTGCTGCTACCTGCTACACTGTTGGTTCACGTGACGTTGACGGGAACTGACAACTTCCGTCAACGCGGCAACGGAGGCGCCATTGATACAATCGTTAGGAATAGTCTGCCGTCAACAGATCGTTTCTGACACCGTTGTTATCATATTACTTTCCTGTTACTATTGTGCTTGCAGATACTAATCTTTCAAGTGTGGTTGAATCTGACAAATTCAGCTGCTAATACTCGAGAGTATTCTCTCACCTCCTATAGGCGATCAAGAAATTTGGGTCGAATACTCTACCCTCGAAAACTGTTGCGAACCCACGCGCTGGTGGGCCATCAACAACATTCTTCTAGTTTCATTGCCGGGGAGTGCTAGCAGCATGCTTCTGGTGCCGTTGTAGGAGAAGGTTTGTTGTCATAAGCATTCGTCTAGCTAACGCCAAAGATTGCAGATCAGCATTTTTCTGGCGCCGTTGCCGGGGAGGTATTGCTATATTCTCTGAGTTACTTGGGATTTATATCTGCTGATCACTATGAAGAATCTGAAGGATCCGAAGACCAAAGTCTTGCCCTCAACTACGAGGGGAGGTAAGTAATTGCCATCTAGCTCTGCACTTGATTCACCTTCGGTTATGAGTAAGTTTGCGACATTACCTCCTGCTAGAAATCTTGATATGTCGCCTGTGCTTGATGATGCTTGTGATACTACTGCTAGAGATGCTATGCCTGATACTATGCCTAATACTGCTTTGCGTGATACTGCTAGAGATGCTATGTTTGATACTATGCCTGATGATACTATGCTTGATACTATGCCTGATACTGCTTTGCCTGATACTGCTAGAGATGCTATGCTTGATACTACTATGCCTGATACTGCTAGAGATGCTATTTTGCCAGATGATGCTATGCTTGATACTGCTAGAGATGCTACTTTGCCTGATGTTCCACTAGGAGTGTTCCTTGATGCTCATATTGCTAGAGTTACTGCCAATGCTCGTGATGCTTCTGATACTGCCGATACTATTGAGATAGAACATGCTTTTGCTCCATCTAGATCTAGCTCTCCTATATATGAATTGCTTGATATACTTGAGGGTTACGTTATGGAGGGAGAGATAGCTGAGGATTTTCTTGCGTGTAAGGATGCCTATGAGGCTGAGAAATTACTTCTCAAGTGGAAGGAAAAATCTCGGGAAGCTAGGATGAAAAATGACCCGAAGTTTGCCACTTCGCCTATCTTTGTCACCGATAAGGATTATGAATTCTCTGTCGACCCTGAGATAATCTCTCTAGTCGAATCTGATCCTTTTCACGGTTATGATCTGAGACGGTCATAGCCCATCTTGCCAAACTATCCGAAATAGCCAACCTCTTCACTAATGAGGAGAAGATCCGCCACTACTATAACCTTAAGACGTTTCCTTTCTCTCTAAAGGATGAGGCTAAAGTCTCGTTCACCTCTCTTGCTCCTGGATGTGTGCGTAGTCCCCAGGAGATGGTCTATTAATTCTGTGAGAAATATTTCCCTGCCCATAAGAAGCAAGCTGCCTTGCAGGAAATATACAACTTTGCTCAACTCCAAGAAGAGAATCTTCCACAAGCTTGGGGGAGGCTCGGCAAAGGCAAAAGAAAACGACAAAGGAGAAAGGCAAATGAAAACGGCAAATGTGAAGTGGGGGAGAGGAAAATGAGAGGCAACTGGCAAAAAAGTAAATGTAAGAGATGAGTTTATGAGACCTACTTGGATAGATCTCTCCTTCCCCGGCAACAGCGCCAGAAATAGGCGTGTTGACGGGAGATTATTCTTGTCTTGATACTCCTCGGCAAGCGATCCTCCCTGGCAACGGCGCCAGAAATTCTTCTTGCTACTGGGACAACAAACCTTCCCTGGTACGGCGCCAGGAATCCTGCTGCAGCGGCTACGCCTTAGGGACTTCCTAGGCAAATATGCAAAGGATTCCCACATGGCCTTGGAGCCTTGCGTTGGTGTTCCCTCGAAGCGTAAAGGGTGATGTAGCACAGCGGCGGTAAGTATTTCCCTCAGTTTTTGAGAACCAAGGTATCGATCCAGTGAAGTAGTATCACAAGTGCCTGCACAAACACAAAGAGCTTGCTCCCAACGCAATGAAGGGGTTGTCAATCCCTTATAGATTGTTTGCCAAGTGAGAACTGAAAGCAACAAAGTAACAAAGCAAAGTAAAATCGGAGGTGTAAACGATGGGTGTGAATAGACCCGGGGGCCGTAGTGTTTACTAGTGGCTTCTCTCATGAAAGCAAGTAGACGGTGGGTGAACGAATTACTGTCGAGCAATTGATAGAACCGCGCAAAGTCGTGACGATATCTATGGCAATGATTATATCTATAGGCATCACGTCGAAAACAAGTAGACCGATACTTTCTGCATCTACTACTATTACTCCACACGTCGACCTCTATCTAGCATGCATCTAGTGTATTAAGTCCAAAAGAATAGAGTAACGCCTTAAGCAAGATGACATGATGTAGATGGACAATCTCATATCTACGACAAAGCCCACCTTGTTACGCTTGATGGAAACTACACGATGTGTGCCTTGCTGCCCCTACTGTCACTGGGAAAGGTCACCACACGGTAAGAACCCAAAACCAAGCACTTATCCCATTGCAAGAATCATAGATCTAGTTGGCCAAACAAAACCGAAGACTCGGAGAGACTTATAAGGATATCAAATCATGCAAATTAGAAATAAGCAAAGACTCAAATATATATCATAGATAATCTGATAACAAATCCACAATTCATTTGATCTCGACAAACACACCACCAAAGAGGATTACATCGGATAGATCTCCATGAAGATCATGGAGAACTTTGTATTGAAGATCCAAGAGAGAGAAGAAACCATCTAGCTACTAGCTACGGACCCGTAGGTCTGAAGTGAACTACTCACGAGTCATTGGAGGGGCGATGATGTTGATGAGTAGGCCCTCCAACTCAAAAGTCCCCTTGGCAGGGCACCCGGAAGGGTCTCCAGATGAGATCTCGCGGAAACAGGAACTTGAGGCGGCGGAACTCCTGATCTAGGTTTCTTTCTGGAGGTTTCTGAATTTATAGGACCATATGGCGGTGGAGTTGCATCAAGTGGGCCCCCGAGGGGCCCACAAGCTTGGTTGGCGCGAACTAGGGGGGGCCACGACGACAGGGCTTGTGGCGCCCTCATGACCCCCCTCCGGTATTTTTTTCTTCCGGTATTTTTGATATTTTCCATAAAAAATTATCGTGAAAGAATTATTCCATTTGGACTCCGTTCCAAAATCAGATCTGAAAAGAGTCAAAAACATAGAAAAAACAGGAACTGGCGCTTGGCACTGAGTTAATAAGTTAGTCCCAAAAAAGATATAAAAGGTAAACAAAACATCCAAAGTTGACAAGATAACAGCGTGAAACAATCAAAACTTATAGATACGTTTGTGACGTATCAAGCTACATGGCACTCCGGCAGGGCTTCACTAAGCACTACGGAGGACGAGGAGGAGGAGGAGTATGGCTGCGCCGTGGAGAGATGAATTGTGTGTCTCCAAAAGGCCAAAACCCTCCACTATATATAGGAGGAGAGGGAGGAGGTGCCCACCCTTAGGGTTTCCCACCCTAAGGGGTGCGGCAGCCCCATCTAGGGCAAAGGGGCGGCGGCCAGGGTTGGAGGCGCCCTAGGGTGGGCCTTTGGGCCCAAGGGTGCACTCCCACGCCTAGGGTTTGCCCCTCCCCACCCTTGTGCGCCTTGGGCTGAGAGAGGGAGGTGCACCAGCCCACTTTGGGCTGGTTCCCTTCCACCTTTTGGCCCATGTGCCCTTTTGGGGCTGGTGGCCCTTGCCGGTGGACCCCCGGAACCCTTCGCGTGGTCCCGGTACATTACCGGTGTCGCCCGAAACAATTTTGGTGACCAAATCCTCACTTCCTATATATCAATCTTTACCTCCGGACCATTCCGGAACTCCTCGGGATGTCCGGGATCTCATCCGGGACTCCGAACAACCTTCGGAAACCACATACACTATTTCCCTATAACCCTAGCATCATCGAACCTTAAGTGTGTAGACCCTACGGGTTCGGGAGACATGCAGACATGACCGAGACACCTCTCTGGTCAATAACCAAAAGCGGGGTCTGGATATCCATGTTGGTTCCCGCATGTTCCTCGACGATCTCATCGGATGAACCACGATGTCCGGGATTCAATCAATCCCGTATGCAATTCCCTTTGTGTACCGGTATGATACTTGCCCGAGATTCGATCGTCGGTATCCCTATACCTTGTTCAACCACGTTACCGGCAAGTCTCTTTACTCGTTCCATAACACATCATTTCATGGCTAACTCCTTAGTCACACTGAGCTCAATATGATGATGAATTGCCGAGTGGGCCCAGAGATACCTCTCCATCACACGGAGTGACAAATCCGAGTCTTGATTCGTATAACCCAACAGACACTTTTGTAGATATGTGTAGTGCACCTTTATAATCACCCAGTTACGTTGGGATGTTTGATACACCCAAAGCAGTCCTACGGTATCCGGGAGTTGCACAATCTCATGTTCTAAGGAAATGATACTTGACATTAGAAAAGCTTTAGCACACAAACAAAACGATCTAGTGCTATGCTTAGGATTGGGTCTTGTCCATCGCATCATTCCCCAATGATGTGATCCCGTTATCAATGACATCCAATGTCCATGATCAAGAAACCATGATCATCTATTGATCAACAAGCTAGCGAACTAGAGGCTCACTAGGGACACATTGTGATCTATATATTCACACATGTATTACAGTTTCTGGTTAATACAATTATAGCATGAATAATAGACAAATATCATGAACTCGAAATATAATAATAACAACTTTATTATTGCCTCTAGGGCATATTTCCGAGAGTCTCCCACTTGCACTAGAGTCAATAATCTAGTTACATTGTGATGAATCGAAGACCCATAGAGTTCTAGTGTTGATCATGCTTTGCCCATGGAAGAGGTTTAGTCAATAGGTCTGCGACATTCAGATCCGTATGTACTTTACAAATATCTATATCTCCATCGTGGAAGTATCCACGAATGGAGTTGAAGAGGTGCTTGATGTGCTTGGTCTCTGCTACTAAAACAAAAGACCTTCCAACGGCGCCAGAAATAGGCACGTCGATGGGAGAATACTTGGTTTGATCTTTCTGCTGCGGCTACGCTTTAAGCGACTTCCTAGGCAAGTATGCAAAGGATTTCCCCCGTGGCCTTGGAGCCTTGCGTTGGTGTTCCCTCGAAGCGGCAAGGGTGATGTAGCGTAGCGGTGGTAAGTATTTCCCTCAGTTTGAGAACCAAGGTATCAATCCAGTGGAGGAGTATCTCAAGATCCAGCACAAACACAAAAACTTGCTCCCAACGCTATGAAGGGGTTGTCAATCCCTTATAGATTGTTTGCCAAGTGAGAACTGAAAGCAACAAAGTAACAAAGCAAAGTAAAAGCAGAGATGTAAACGATGGATGTGAATAGACCCGGGGTCGTAGTGTTTACTAGTGGCTTCTCTCATGAAAGAAAGTAGAAGGTGGGTGAACAAATTACTATCGAGAAATTGATAGAACCATGCAAAGTCGTGACGATATCTGTGCAATGATTACTTCTATAGGAATCACGTCCAAAACAAGTAGACCGATACTGTCTGCATCTACTACTATTACTCCACACGTCGACCGCTATCCAGCATGCATCTAGTGTATTAAGTCCATAAGAACAGAGTAACGCCTTAAGCAAGATGACATGATGTAGAGGGATAATCTCAAACCAATGATAAAAACCCCATCTTTTAACCCTTGATGGAAACTACTTGATGTGTGCCTTGCTGCCCCTACTGTCACTGGGAAAGGTCACCACATGGCAGAACCCAAAACCAAGCACTTCTCCCATTACAAGAATCATAGATCTAGTTGGCCAAACAAAACCCAAGACTCGGAGAGACTTACAAGGATATAAAATCATGCATATAAGAAATCATCAAAGACACAAATATATATCATAGATAATCTGATCACAAATCCACAATTCATCGGATCTCGACAAACACACCGCCAAAGAAGATTACATCGGATAAATCTCCATGAAGATCATGGAGAACTTTGTATTGAAGATTTAAGAAAGAGAAGAAGCCATCTAGCTACTAACTACGGACCCGTAGGTCTGAAGTGAACTACTCACGAGTCATTGGAGGGCGATGATGATGATGAAGAAGCCCTCCAACTCCAAAGTCCCCTCTGGCAGGGCGCCGGGAAGGGTCTCCAGATGAGATCTCGCGGAAACGGAAGCTTGCGGCGGCGGAAAAGTATTTTCGAGGCTCCCCTGATTTTTTGCGGAATATTTGGGAATTTATAGGCCAAAGATCTAGGTCAGGGGGCGGCCAGGGAGGCCACAAGCCTGCCCACCGCCGCCTCCCCTGGTGGCGGAATGGGGGCTTGTGGGCTCCCTGGAGCCCACCTGGCTTGGCCCAAAGGCCCCCTGATCTTCTTCCGTTCGGGAAAAAATCATTTCGGGATTTTTCTTACGTTTGGACTCCGTTCCAAAATCAGATCTGAAAAGAGTCAAAAACACGGAAAAACAAGAACTGGCACTTGGCACTGAATTAATAAGTTAGTCCCAAAAAAGATATAAAAGGCACATAAAACAACCAAAGAAGACAAGATAACAACGTGAAACTATCAAAAATTATAGATACGTTTGAGACGTATCAAGCATCCCCAAGCTTAACTCTTGCTCGTCCTCGAGTAGGGAAGTGATAAGAATGAATTTTTGATGCTTTCATGCTACCTAGCATAGGTGTCCTTTGTAATTCCTCTTATGTGACGTGAATGTTCAGATCCATTAGATTCAAAACAATAGTTTTCTATTGATGTGGAAACAATAATAATTCAAGCAAACTAGCAAAGTAATCATGAACTTTCAAAATAACAAGGCCAAAATAAAGTTATCCCTACAAAAGCATATAGTCTGGCTATGCTCTATCATCATTGCACAACGAAGTTAAATCATGCACAACCCCGGTATTGTCCAAGTAATTGTTTCACACCTTTACTTTCTCAAACCTTTTCAACTGTCACGCAATACATGAGTGTGAGCCATGGTTATAGCACTATAGATGGTGTGGAGTGTGGTGAATGTTGCAAGACAAAAAGGAGAAGATAGTCACATTAACTAGGCATATCAATGACGTGTGGAGATGCTCATCAATAGATATCAATGTGAATGAGTAGGGATTGCCATACAAGCCAAGTTATATAATGAAAATTTCCCACTAGCTATATGGTAGAGACAAAACGAGAGACTCTCAATCATGAAGATCATGGTGCTTAATATGCACAAGTGTGGAAAAAGTGGTAGCATTGTCCCGTCTCTCTTTTTCTCTCATTTTATTATTATTATTTTGGTGGGCTCTTTGGCCTCTTTTTTTTTGGTGGGCTTCTTTGGCCTCTTTTATTTCCTCACATGGGACAATGCTCCATTAATGATGATCATCACACTTTCAACTCAAAACTTAGAGTAACGGTGACTCTATCTGGAATGCCTTCGGTAGTGTACCGTGGCAATGATCTAGCATGGGATAGACATCAATGGAAACATCATGCTAGCTATCTTACGATCATGCAATGGCAATGTAGACATGGTGGCACATGTCATGGTGGTAGTTGCATGGCAATATATCTTGAGATGACTTTGAAAAAGCCATAGTAGGTAGGTACGGTGGCTGTTTTGAGGGAGGCTAATGGTGGGTTTTGTGCACCGGCAAAAGTTGCACGACACTAAGAAGATAGTGATGGTGGAAGGTGAAAGTGCATCTAAACCATGGACTCAACATTAGTCATGAAGAACTCATATACTTTTTGCAAAAGTTTTATTAGTAATCGAAACAAAGCATTCAACGCATACTCCTAGGGGAAGGGTTGGTAGGTATAAACCATCGCGCGATCCCGACCGCCACGCAAAGGATGACAATCAATAGACTAATCATGCTCAGATTTCATCACATAGCGGTTCACCATACGTGCATGCTACGGGAATCACTAACTTCAACACAAGTATTTCTAGATCCACAACACCTTACTAGCATGACTTTAATATTACCATAACCACAACTCAAAACTAATTGAGATGAATCAAACTTCTCTAACTATTCAATGCACATGAAGGTGGAAGTTTTCGTATCCCTTTGGATAACTACCCCTTTTGAGACTACTTTCAAATCATAGATCAACTACCAAGCCACGCACCGCTGTGCTCTAAAAGATATAAGTGAAGCACATAGAGCAAAAGTATCTAGCTGAAAAGATATAAGTGAAGCACATGTGAGCTGAATTGTCTACCAAAAGATATAAGTGAAGCTCGACAAAATCACGGTGTGTGCATGTCTCTCTCTCTAGGTGTGCAGCAAGTATGATTGTGACACAACAAAAATAAAAGACTCCTGCGATAAAGACGCTCCAAGCAAAAACACATAACATGTGGTGAATAAAAAGATAGCCCCAAGTAACGTTACCGATGGATTGAAGACGAGAGAGGGGATGCCTTTGTCACATCCCTAGAACCCTAACCAAGGTTTAGCATTGTGCTCATATCTTCATTGCATTGCATCCAAGAAATTGCAACAAGATCAAAGTAAGTGGTGAAGTAAAACTCAAAAACCCTAGCCACTTTTCAAATTCAAAGAAATTCCAAACTTGTTAAAATCAATGAACCCAAAATGGCCTCAAGAAAAGTTCAACTTTTCTGATAATTCTTGAAAGCAAATCATCAGGGAAGAAAACTATTTTTAAAACAGATTTGGCATTTTATTTAAATTCAAAAGGCCACTAAGCTCAAGTTTAAATTTGAGTTCAAAAACTTTTAAGTTTTCAAAAATGTTGAAAACCTCAGGAATGGTTGGAAATATTCCAACTAATATTTCAGTGTGTTCAAAATGATTTTTGAAACAATATTTGAGCCAAAACAAATAGGAATTCAAATCAGTGGATAAAACAGAAATCAAAACAAGAAAAAAATAGCAAAACACTTACCTGTCGCTCACCTGGCCCAGGCCCAGCTCCCCCGTGTCGTCTTCCTCCTCGCCAGTGGGCAGCAGGAGGTGGCCGCCGCGACGCCCGGTGCCTCCACGTAGTTCCCTGCTTGCATGGACGTCTCGGTGCGCTGGCAAGGCGAGGATAACCTCCCCGAGCACAACCCTATCCATCCCCGCTACCCATTCCTCCCTTCTCCTCTCGGTTCCTTCCCCTCCTCCTGCCGCCATTGACACGAGCTCAAGCTCGAGCTGCCCGAGCCCTCTAGCCACCGGTTCTTCCCTCCGAGTGCTCCATTCTCTCTGCCTTGACAAGGTGGTCGTCCCTGCCCAAGAAGAAGGTCCCCCGAGCCCTGCAATGTGTTGGAATTATGCCCTAGAGGCAATAATAAATGTATAGTTATTATTATAATTCCTGTATCAAGATAATAGTTTATTATCCATGCTATAATTGTATTGAATGAAGACTCATTTACATGTGTGGATACATAGACAAAACACCGTCCCTAGCATGCCTCTAGTTGGCTAGCCAGGTGGTCAATGGTAGTCAGTGTCTTCTGATTATGAACAAGGTGTTGTTGCTTGATAACTGGATCACGTCATTGGGAGAATCACGTGATGGACTAGACCCAAACTAATAGACGTAGCATGTTGATCGTGTCATTTTGTTGCTACTGTTTTCTGCGTGTCAAGTATTTATTCCTATGACCATGAGATCATATAACTCACTGACACCGGAGGAATGATTTGTGTGTATCAAACGTCGCAACGTAACTGGGTGACTATAAAGATGCTCTACAGGTATCTCCGAAGGTGTTAGTTGAGTTAGTATGGATCAAGACTGGGATTTGTCTCTCCGTGTGACGGAGAGGTATCTCGGGGCCCACTCGGTAATACAACATCAGACACAAGCCTTGCAAGCAATGTAACTTAGTGTAAGTTGCGGGATCTTGTATTACGGAATGAGTAAAGAGACTTGCCGGTAAAACGAGATTGAAATAGGTATGCGGATACTGACGATCGAATCTCGGGCAAGTAACATACCGAAGGACAAAGGGAATGACATACGGGATTATACGAATCCTTGGCACTGAGGTTCAAACGATAAGATCTTCGTAGAATATGTAGGATACAATATGGGCATCCAGGTCCCGCTATTGGATATTGACCGAGGAGTCTCTCGGGTCATGTCTACATAGTTCTCGAACCCGCAGGGTCTGCACACTTAAGGTTCGACGTTGTTTTATGCGTATTTGAGTTATATGGTTGGTTATCGAATGTTGTTCGGAGTCCCGGATGAGATCAGGGACGTCACGAGGGTTTCCGGAATGGTCCGGAAACGAAGATTGATATATAGGATGACCTCATTTGATTACCGGAAGGTTTTCGGAGTTACCGGGAATGTACCGGGAATGACGAATGGGTTCCGGGAGTTCACCGGGGGGGGGGGGGCAACCCACCCCGGGGAAGCCCATAGGCATTGTGGGAGCCACACCAGCCCTTAGTGGGCTGGTGGGACAGCCCACAAGTGCCCAATGCGCCAAGAGAAGAAAAATCAAGAGGAAAAAAAAGGGAGGAGGTGGGAAGGGAGGGGGACTCCTCCCACCAAACCAAGTCCAACTCGGTTTGGTGGGGGGAGTCCTCCCCCCCTTGGCTCGGCCGACTCCTTGGGGGTCCTTGGACCCCAAGGCAAGGCCCCCCTCCCTCCTCCTATATATATATGGAGCAATTAGGGCTGATTTGAGACGACTTTCTCACGGCTGCCCGACCACATACCTCCATGGTTTTTCCTCTAGATCACGTTTCTGCGGAGCTCGGGCGGAGCCCTGCTGAGACAAGGTCATCACCAACCTCCGGAGCACCATCATGCTGCCGGAGAACTCTTCTACCTCTCCGTCTCTCTTGCTGGATCAAGAAGGCCGAGATCATCGTCGAGTTGTACGTGTGCTGAACGCGGAGGTGCCGTCCGTTCGGTACTAGATCGTGGGACTGATCGCGGGATTGTTCGCGGGGCGGATCGAGGGACGTGAGGACGTTCCACTACATCAACCGCGTTCTCTAACGCTTCTGCTGTACGATCTACAATGGTACGTAGATCACCCATCCCCTCTTGTAGATGGACATCACCATGATAGGTCTTCGTGCGCGTAGGAAATTTTTTGTTTCCCATGCGACGTTCCCCAGCAGTGGCATCATGAGCTAGGTTCATGCGTAGTTGTCTTCTCGAGTAGAACACAAAAGTTTTTGTGGGCCGTGATGTGTGTTTTGCTGCCCTCCTTAGTCTTTTCTTGATTCCGCGGTATTGTTGGATTGAAGCGGCTTGGACCGACATTACTCGTACGCTTACGAGAGACAGGTTTCATCGTTACGAGTAACCCCCTTTGCTCAAAGATGACTGGCAAGTGACGGTTTCTCCAACTTTAGTTGAATCGGATTTGACCGAGGAGGTCCATGGATGAGGTTAAATAGCAACTCATATATCTCCGTTGTGGTGTTTGCGTAAGTAAGATGCGATCCTACTAGATACCCTTGGTCACCACGTAAAACTTGCAACAACAAAATTAGAGGACGTCTAACTTGTTTTTGCAGGGTATGATTGTGATGTGATATGGCCAATGATGTGATGTGATATATTTGATGTATGAGATGATCATGTTGTAATAGAAATATCGACTTGCACGTTGATGGTAAGGCAACCGGCAGGAGCCATAGGGTTGTCTTTATACTAACGTTTGTGCTTGCAGATGCGTTTACTATTTTGCTAGGATGTAGCTTTAGTAGTAATAGCATAAGTAGCACGACAACCCCGATGGCAACACGTTGATGGATGATCATGGTGTGGCGCCGGTGACAAGAAGATCGTGCCGGTGCTTTGGTGATGGAGATCAAGAAGCACGTGATGATGGCCATATCATGTCACTTATGAATTGCATGTGATGTTAATCCTTTTCTGCACCTTATTTTGCTTAGAACGACGGTAGCATTATGAGGTGATCTCTCACTAAAATTTCAAGACGAAATTGTGTTCTCCCCGACTATGCACCGTTGCTACAGTTCGTCGTTTCGAGACACCACGCGATGATCGGGTGTGATAGACTCAACGTTCACATACAACGGGTGCAAAACAGTTGCGCACGCGGAACACTCGGGTTAAAGCTTGACGAGCCTAGCATGTGCAGACATGGCCTCGGAACACATGAGACCGAAAGGTCGATCATGAATCATATAGTTGATATGATTAGCATAGGGATGCTTACCACTGAAACTATACTCAACTCACGTGATGATCGGACTTGGGATAGTGTAAGTGGATCATGAACCACTCAAATGACCAGAGAGATGTATTTTTTGAGTGGGAGTTTAGCATATAATTTGATTAAGTTGAACTCTAATTATCTTGAACATAGTCTAAGTCCACTTTGAATATATTTGTGTTGTAGATCATGGCTCACGCGAGTGTCATCCTGAATTTTAATACGTTCCTAGAGAAAGCTAAGTTGAAAGATGATGGAAGAAACTTTGTAGACTGGGCTCGTAATCTTAAGCTGATCTTACAAGCTGGGAAGAAGGATTATGTCCTTAATGCTGCGCTAGGAGATGAACCACCCGCTACGGCTGATCAGGATGTTAAGAACGCTTGGTTAGCGCGTAAGGAGGACTACTCAATAGTTCAATGTGCAGTTTTGTATGGCTTAGAACCGGGACTTCAACGTCGCTTCGAGCGTCATGGAGCATTTGAGATGTTCCAGGAGTTGAAGTTTATCTTTCAGAAGAACGCCCGGATCGAGAGGTATGAGACCTCCGATAAATTCTATGCTTGCAAGATGGAGGAAAACTCGCCTGTCAGTGAACATGTGCTCAAAATGTCTGGGTACTCAAACCGTCTAGCTGAGCTGGGGATTGAACTCCCGCAAGAGGCTATCACTGACAGAATCCTTCAATCACTGCCGCCAAGCTATAAAGGCTTTGTGTTGAACTACAACATGCAAGGGATGAACAAGTCTCCCGGCGAGTTGTTTGCGATGCTGAAAGTCGCAGAGTCTGAACTCCGTAAAGAGCATCAAGTGTTGATGGTGAGCAAGACCACTAGTTTCAAGAGAAACGGCAAAGGCAAGAAGGGAAATTCGAAGAAGAGCGGCAAGCCTGTTGCCAATCCGCCGAAGAAACCCAAGGATGTACCTAAGCCTGAAACAGAGTGCTTCTATTGCAAGGGTATGGGACACTGGAAGCGCAATTGCCCCAAGTATCTGGCAGATAAGAAGGCGGGCAAAGAAAAATCAGGTATATTTGATATACATGTTATTGATGTGTACTTAACCGGCTCTCGTATTAGTGCCTGGGTATTCGATACCGGTTCTGTTACTCACATTTGCAACTCGAAACAGGAACTGCGGAATAGACGGAGGCTGGCGAAAGACGAAGTGACGATGCGCGTAGGAAATGGTTCCAAGGTTGATGCAATCGCCGTCGGCACAGTGTCACTTCAGCTACCATCGGGATTAGTGATGAACTTAATCATTGTTATTTAGTGCCTGCGTTGAGCATGAACATTATATCTGGATCTTGTTTATTGCGAGACGGTTACTCTTTTAAGTCTGAGAATAATGGTTGTTCTATTTCTATGAGTAACATCTTTTATGGTCATGCACCGAATGTGAGAGGATTGTTCATATTGAATCTTGATAGCGATACGCATATACATAACATTGAGACCAAAAGAGTTAGAGTAAACAATGATAGCGCCATATTTTTGTGGCACTGCCGCTTGGGTCATATTGGTATAAAGCGCATGAAGAAACTCCATGCTGATGGACTTTTGGAGTCACTTGACTTTGATTCACTTGACACGTGCGAACCATGCCTCATGGGCAAGATGACTAAGACTCCGTTCTCCGGAACAATGGAGCGTGCAAGTGACTTGTTGGAAATCATACATACCGATGTGTGTGGTCCAATGAGCGTAGAGGCACGCGGCGGATATCGTTATTTTCTCACCTTCACTGACGATTTAAGTAGATATGGTTATGTCTACTTGATGAAGCACAAGTCTGAAACATTTGAAAAGTTCAAGCAATTTCAGAGTGAAGTGGAAAATCATCGTAACAAGAAGATCAAGTTCCTACGATCTGATCGTGGGGGTGAATATCTGAGTTTCGAGTTTGGTGCTCACTTAAGACAATGTGGAATTGTTTCGCAGTTAACACCGCCTGGAACACCACAGCGTAATGGTGTGTCCGAACGTCGTAATCGTACTTTGTTAGAGATGGTGCGATCTATGATGTCTCTTACTGATTTGCCGTTATCATTTTGGGGTTATGCATTAGAAACAGCTGCATTCACTTTAAATAGGGCACCATCAAAATCCGTTGAGACGACACCATACGAACTGTGGTATGGCAAGAGGCCAAAGTTGTCGTTTCTTAAAGTTTGGGGATGTGATGCTTATGTTAAAAAGCTTCAGCCTGAAAAGCTGGAACCCAAAGCGGAAAAGTGCGTCTTCATAGGTTACCCAAAAGAGACAGTTGGGTACACCTTCTATCTCAAATCCGAGGGCAAAGTGTTTGTTGCTAAAAACGGAGCTTTTCTCGAGAAGGAGTTTCTCTCGAGAGAATTGAGTGGGAGGAAGATAGAACTTGACGAGGTTGTCGAACCTCTCATCCCTCTGGATGGTGGCGCAGGGCAAGGGGAAACCTCTGTCGTTGCGACGCCGGTTGAGGAGGAAGTTAATGATGATGATCATGAAACTGCAGTTCAAGTTTCTGTTGAACCACGCAGGTCGACGAGATCACGCGCTGCTCCAGAGTGGTACGGTAATCCCGTCTTATCAATCATGTTGTTAGACAACAATGAACCTGCAAATTATGAAGAAGCAATGGTGGGCCCAGATTCCAACAAATGGCTAGAAGCCATGAAATCCAAGATAGGATCCATGTATGAGAACAAAGTATGGACTTTGGAGATACTACCTGAGGGCCGCAATGCTATTCAGAACAAATGGATCTTTAAGAAGAAGACGGACGCTGACGGTAATGTGACCGTTTATAAGGCTCGACTTGTGGCAAAGGGTTTTTCACAAGTTCCAGGTATTGACTACGATGAGACTTTCTCTCCCGTGGCGATGCTTAAGTCCGTCAGAATCATGTTAGCAATAGCTGCATTTTTCGATTATGAAATCTGGCAGATGGATGTCAAAACGGCGTTCCTTAATGGTTTCCTTAAGGAAGAGTTGTATATGATGCAACCCGAAGGTTTTGTCGATCCTAAAAATGCTGACAAGGTGTGCAAGCTCCAGCGATCCATTTATGGACTGGTGCAAGCATCTCGGAGTTGGAACAAACGCTTTGATGAGGTGATCAAAGCATTTGGGTTTATACAAGTGGTTGGAGAATCTTGTATTTACAAGAAAGTGAGTGGGAGCTCTGTGGCGTTTCTAATATTATATGTGGATGACATATTGCTGATTGGAAACAACCTAGAGATTTTGGAGAGCATGAAAGGTTACTTGAATAAAAGTTTCTCTATGAAGGACCTAGGAGAAGCTGCTTACATTCTAGGCATTAAGATCTATAGGGATAGATCAAAACGGCTGATAGGACTTTCACAAAGCACATACCTTGATAAAGTTTTGAAGAGGTTCAAAATGGAACAGTCCAAGAAAGGGTTCTTGCCAGTTTTACAAGGTACGAGATTGAGTAAGACTCAGTGCCCATCAACTGATGAAGATAGAGAGCATATGCGCTCCGTCCCCTATGCTTCAGCCATAGGTTCTATCATGTATGCGATGCTGTGCACTAGACCAGATGTTAGCCTGGCCATAAGTATGGCAGGTAGGTTCTAGAGCAATCCAGGAGTGGATCACTGGACAGCGGTCAAGAATATCCTGAAGTACCTGAAAAGGACTAAGGAGATGTTTCTCGTGTATGGAGGTGACGAAGAGCTCGCCGTAAAAGGTTACGTCGATGCAAGCTTTGACACAGATCCGGACGACTCTAAGTCGCAAACCGGATACGTATTTATTCTTAATGGGGGTGCAGTAAGCTGGTGCAGTTCCAAGCAAAGCGTCGTAGCAGATTCTACATGTGAAGCGGAGTACATGGCTGCCTCGGAGGCGGCTAAGGAGGGTGTCTGGATGAAGCAGTTCATGACGGATCTTGGAGTGGTGCCAAGTGCACTGGATCCAATAACCTTGTTCTGTGACAACACTGGTGCCATTGCCTTAGCAAAGGAACCAAGGTTTCACAAGAAGACCAGACACATCAAACGACGCTTCAACCTCATCCGCGACTACGTCGAGGAGGAGGACGTAAATATATGCAAAGTGCACACGGATCTGAATGTAGCAGACCCGCTGACTAAACCTCTTCCACGGCCAAAACATGATCGACACCAGAACTGTATGGGTGTTAGATTTATTACAATGTAATTCACATGGTGATGTGAGGGCTAGATTATTGACTCTAGTGCAAGTGGGAGACTGTTGGAATTATGCCCTAGAGGCAATAATAAATGTATAGTTATTATTATAATTCCTGTATCAAGATAATAGTTTATTATCCATTCTATAATTGTATTGAATGAAGACTCATTTACATGTGTGGATACATAGACAAAACACCGTCCCTAGCATGCCTCTAGTTGGCTAGCCAGTTGGTCAATGATAGTCAGTGTCTTCTGATTATGAACAAGGTGTTGTTGCTTGATAACTGGATCACGTCATTGGGAGAATCACGTGATGGACTAGACCCAAACTAATAGACGTAGCATGTTGATCGTGTCATTTTGTTGCTACTGTTTTCTGCGTGTCAAGTATTTATTCCGATGACCATGAGATCATATAACTCACTGACACCGGAGGAATGCTTTGTGTGTATCAAACGTCGCAACGTAACTGGGTGACTATAAAGATGCTCTACAGGTATCTCCGAAGGTGTTAGTTGAGTTAGTATGGATCAAGACTGGGATTTGTCACTCCGTGTGACGGAGAGGTATCTCGGGGCCCACTCGGTAATACAACATCACACACAAGACTTGCAAGCAATGTAACTTAGTGTAAGTTGCGGGATCTTGTATTACGGAACGAGTAAAGAGACTTGTCGGTAAAACGAGATTGAAATAGGTATGCGGATACTGACGATCGAATCTCGGGCAAGTAACATACCGAAGGACAAAGGGAATGACATACGGGATTATACGAATCCTTGGCACTGAGATTCAAACGATAAGATCTTCGTAGAATATGTAGGATACAATATGGGCATCCAGGTCCCGCTATTGGATATTGACCGAGGAGTCTCTCGGGTCATGTCTACATAGTTCTCGAACCCGCAGGGTCTGCACACTTAAGGTTCGACGTTGTTTTATGCGTATTTGAGTTATATGGTTGGTTATCGAATGTTGTTCGGAGTCCCGGATGAGAATACGGACGTCACGAGGGTTTCCGGAATGGTCCGGAAACGAAGATTGATATATAGGATGACCTCATTTGATTACCGGAAGGTTTTCGGAGTTACCGGGAATGTACCGGGAATGACGAATGGGTTCCGGGAGTTCACCGGGGGGGGGGGGGAACCCACCCCGGGGAAGCCCATTGGCATTGTGGGAGCCACACCAGACCTTAGTGGGCTGGTGGGACAGCCCACAAGTGCCCAATGCGCCAAGAGAAGAAAAATCAAGAGGAAAGAAAAAAAAGGGAGGAGGTGGGAAGGGAGGGGGACTCCTCCCACCAAACCAAGTCCAACTCGGTTTGGGGGGGGAGTCCTCCCCCCCTTGGCTCGGCCGACTCCTTGGGGGTCCTTGGACCCCAAGGCAAGGCCCCCCTCCCTCCTCCTATATATATGGAGCAATTAGGGCTGATTTGAGACGACTTTCTGACGGCTGCCCGACCACATACCTCCACGATTTTTCCTCTAGATCGCGTTTCTGCGGAGCTCGGGCGGAGCCCTGCTGAGACAAGGTCATCACCAACCTCCGGAGCGCCGTCACGCTGCCGGAGAACTCTTCTACCTCTCCGTCTCTCTTGCTGGATCAAGAAGGTCGAGATCATCGTCTAGTTGTACGTGTGCTGAACGCGGAGGTGCCGTCCGTTCGGTACTAGATCGTGGGACTGATCTCGGGATTGTTCGCGGGGCGGATCGAGGGACGTGAGGACGTTCCACTACATCAACCGCGTTCTCTAACGCTTCTGCTGTACGATCTACAAGGGTACGTAGATCACCCATCCCCTCTTGTAGATGGACATCACCATGATAGGTCTTCGTGCGCGTAGGAAATTTTTTGTTTCCCATGCGACGTTCCCCAGCACAATGTCCTCGGCACCGTCGTCTTCAAGCTTCGGCCGCCGGCGAGCTCCGTTGGATTCGTCGCCCACAGCGCCTCCCCGAGCCGTCCGAGCTTTCCCCTGCACTCCCCGTGAGCTTGCGCTCGTTTCCACTCTTCTTCCGCTCAGTTTCGTGCACCCTAGCCACTAGACCGACGAGCCCGAGCTCCGGCCGTCGCCTCAGCTCATCGCCGGTGATCTCCGACTCTCCCCAGTCCTGCCTGAGGCCAGCACTGGATGAGGCCGAGCCTGGGGATCCTCCCAGTGCTCTCGGCCCTCGTTCCCGAGCACCACAGACAACTCCGGCGACTCTCCGGCAAAGATCCGTCGTGGATCTGGTCGCCGCCTGTCAGTTCCGGCAGGATCTGACCTGGCCTCGCTAATATGCCGGTTTAAGCTCTAAGCAGTCGCTGACAGTGGGCCCCAGTCGCAAGTCAAACGCAATCAGGGGCTGGTTAGCGCGGGGTTAACCCTGTGAGGCTGACCAGTGGGTCCCCCCTGTCGGGTTTGACCTTACGAGGTCGGCCGACGGCTCACGCTATGCTGACGTGGGCCTGACGCAATAATTAGCTTTTCTGATTTAAAAGAATTCCAGAAAATTCCCAAAACTTCTAAAAATCATAGAAATTAATCTGTAACTCCAATGGAAATAATTTATATATGAAAAAGTATAAGAAAAATCCAAGGAATCTGAATATGTCATTTTCAAACACGTTTGAAAATGTTACTGGACCAAACATGTAAAATGATGAATAGGTTAAATTTAATAAATGCTTTGGAGTTGGAGTTTGAAAATCATTTGAATTCCACTTCAAATGCTATGATCAAACATTGTTCAATCACAACCATTAACATAACATATCATTCCCATGCATGTTAGAAACAAGTTGATCTGAGCATCAGGTCGAATCAATTAAAATGGTATTTGAGAATACCTCGTTTGGAGTGATATTTGAATCTGATTCCAATCCACTTCAACCTAATAGTGGTAGCTACATTAGCATACCACCTTGCATCTTCATGCCATGATCATGCATCATTTTGTTGCATATGATTGTTATTGATTGATATCATTTCTATCGGTAGGCTCCGCTCCACCGGATTCCACCGAATATCCGACTGACGGGTATTGTCCCTGTGCTGAACAACAAGGCAAGCAACCATTTTGATCACCCCGATAAATCCCATGTTCTCGCTCCTGCACTTACTTATTGCATTAGGATCAAATGCTTAAAATGCTTTTGCCACGTTAGTTGAAAACACTTCCTTTGCATGACCTGTCTTTGTCACAGTAAATAGCTGAACCTTGCAACCTAGCATACCTGGTAGATGCTTGAGCCATGATGTGCCTTATCCTGCTATGCATGCTATGCTTAGAGTTGTGTATGGTCTATCATCTGGGTGATGAACATAATTGTGAGAATGTGTTCAGTAAGTAAAGGTTGTGTGTTGAACCTGATTTGGTAAAGGTACCGGTGAAAGGCTATGTAGGAGTACATGGCGGGTTGTTTCATTGGAACCGTCCTTAGGAACTGAGTTCCGTGTATGTAATCCAAGACGAGATACTACCACATGATGGGCCCTGAAATATGACCCCGCTCGACTTATTAATCGCCTAGTACTCGATCCAGGAGTTGCAAGTAGTTTCTGCTGTTTATAGTCATGCTGGAGGCCGTGCATAGCGCTGACCTGAGAGGTGGGCTGTGATGTGGTAGGCAGTGGCACGGTGTACCAAGTGGCACCCGGATGGTGGGCTTGGGAACCCTGTGCACATCGTTTGGGGCCGTGGCAGAAACCTCGGTCGGACTTCCGTGCGGGTTACCCTCAGATAGGCGATAGACCTGGACTAAGTATTAGCGTGGTTAACGGTCGTGGCCGACTCCCTCGCTGGGCTTCCGCTTGAAGGTTGCCGAGGTGCATGACGTGCACATGGCGATAAGTGGCGAGAGCATGTGTGAAGAAGTACACCCCTGCAGGGTTATAATCTATTCGAATAGCCGCGTCCGCGGATATGGACTACTTGGAGACATATGTTGTACATAGATAACTTTAATGGCTACTCATAAAATTGTCAAGATAAGCGTGAGTGTCGTGGACGGCATTTCCGTATGGTGACGGAATGATTCCACGATGGGGTATTGTTGTGGTGTTAGTGGACTCGTGTGCGAGAAATCAAGTTGTCAAAAATTATTTAAAAATGCAAGTTGTCTAGCCACGAGTCAATTGCTGGCTTTCTGCATGAAACCCCACAATTCCTTATTGATACATTGCATGAGTAGATAGTTATCCTAAAGTCTTGCTGGGTACCCCTATACTCACGTTTGCTTAATAATTTGTTGCAGAGGTTGTTAATGACCCTAATGGAGGGTTCTACCTAGACATCGACGACGACGAGTAGCTGGTATCCCAGCTACGATCTGGCCCTAGGGTGGGTCTGTAGTATAGTCAGGCCATGTGCCTTCTAGTTTCATCTGTTTGTACTCAGACAGTTTAATTACTTCCACTAGCTTGTAACTTGAATGACTGTTATGATGGGTCGTGAGACCCCTACTATGTAATATTATGTGTGGGGCTCTTTCGAGCCTTTTAAATAAAGCTTGTATGTTTATGGTTATGTTGTGATGCCATCGATGTATCTATACATATCGGTATGCCATGCGTACGCCTGTTGTACTTGATATGTATGGGGTTCTATTACCTAGTCGTAGGCTTTAGTAGCATTCCTTACAGGGAAATGCCCCTTTGTGATCCAACGAGCCATGGTAGTTCGCTACTGCTCCGGACACATTGGTTGACTGACATGTGTCCTTCTTAGCTGTTGTGTCTGTCCCCGTTGGGGAAATGTCACGTGATGTAATGGAGTCCTTGTAGCCTGCTACGACTCGTCTACATTCGCTGGTGACCGACACCTGCTTTGTTGGGTCATGTATGCATGTCCCTGTGCGGAACTGCCGCTTTGGTTTATGACTAGACATGTCGATCCGGGTTCTCTGTCACTGGATTGCTAGCAACACAATTGCATACGCGAGTAAAAAGACGCAAACGGTCCCGACTAAGGTAATGATGCAGTCGTGGGGATAACCGTGCGTGAGACCGCGAAGAGATGCGATGTGTTACAGGCTGGATTCCTATCACTTAGGATCGGGGTCCCGACAGCCTTCCCGGGGCATCCCCAAGCTTAGGCTTTTACGGCATCCTTGAATCTCTTGGGGTGCCTTGGGCATCCCCAAGCTTGAGCTCTTGCCACTCTTTATCTCTTTGTCCATAAGAACTTCACCCAAAACTTGAAAACTTCACAACACGAAACCTAAACTGAAACTCGTGATAACATTAGTACAAGAAAGCAAACCACCACTTCCTTAGGTACTGTAGAAAACTTAAATTCTACTTGTGTTGATGTTGGGTTACTGTACATTCAATCTTCCATGGCTAATACCCCCGATACTATCCATAGTTTCATCAAAATAAGCAACCAACACAACAAAAACAGAATCTGTTAACAGCAGACCAGTCTGTAGCAATCTGTATATTTCGTATACCTCTGGTACTTCAAAAATTCTGAAAAATTACGACAGTCTGAATAATTTCCGTAGCAATCATAAGAAAAAAGAATCAACTCAAAATCTCTTACAGAAGAAAAATAAAAATTCTTTTCATGAGCAGAAAGTTTCTGTCTTTTCCAGCATGACCAAACGATCATCCCCAAGACTAATCATCACGGTTTTGCTTGGCACAAACGCAAAAAGAAACACAAAAACACAATCATAACAGAATTATGAAAGTATGGAAAACACAAAACAGAAAGAAAAGGATAGATTCGCTGGGTTGCTTCCCAACAAGCGTTTTTGTTTAACGCCCTTAGCTAGGCGAAAGTGATGGAATCACGTATAGTCATCTTTGGTGCTCAAACTCTAGGTAGCCGTCATCATAGATTCATAAGGAAATCTTATTTTCTTTCTAGGAAAATGCTCCATGCCCTTCTTTAAAGGAAATTGAAATCTAATATTCCCTTCCTTCATATCGATGATAGCACCAATAGTCCTTAGGTAAGGTCTACCAAGAATAATGGGACATGAAGGATTGCAATCTATGTCAAGTACAATGAAATCCACGGGTACATAGTTCTTATTTGCAACAATAAGAACATCATTGATCCTCCCCATGGATTTCTTGACAGTAGAATCCGCAACATGCAAATTAAGAGAACACTCTTCAATCTCATGAAAACCAATAATATCACATAAAGACTTTGGAATCGCGGAAACACTAGCACCCAAATCACACAAAGCATTGCACTAATAGTTTTTTTTATCTTGATTTTGATAGTAGGTTCCCACTCATCATGAAGTTTTCTAGGTATAGAGACTTCTAGTTCGAGCTTTTCTTCTAGAGATTTAATCATAGCATCTACGATATGCGCGGTAAAGGCTTTGCTTTGGCTATAAGCTTGTGGAGAGTTTGCAATGGATTGCATCAAAGAAATGCATTCAAACAAGGAGAAATTATCATAATTGAATTCCTTGAAATCCAAAGTGGGAGTTTCATTACTACCCAAATTTTTGACTTCTTCTACTCCACTCTCCACAGCTTTATCATCAAGATAGGTGGACTCCGATGTTGGGTAACGTAGCATAAATTCAAAAAATTTCCTACACATGTTCAGATCTTCCTATGGAGAGACCAGCAATGAGAGAGGGGTAAGAGCATCTTCGTACCTTTGAAGATCGCTAAGCGGAAGCGTTTGCTAGAACGCGGTTGATGGAGTCGTACTCGCGGCGATTCCGATCTAGTGCCGAACAACGGCACCTCCGCGTTCAACACACGTGCAGCCCGGTGACGTCTCCCGCACCTTGATCCAGCAAGGAGGAGGGAGAGGTTGGGGAAGAAGACCAGCAACACGACGGCGTGGTGTTGGTGGAGAGACGAGGTCTCTCGGCAGGGCTTCGCCAAGCGCCGGCAGAGAGGAGGAATGAGAAGTGCGGGGCTGCGCCGAGGGAGAGGGAAAACTGTGTCCTCCAAAGGCCAAAAGTGCCCACTATATATAGGGGAAGGGGAGAGGGGGTGCCACCCCTAGGGTTCCCACCCTAGGGGGTGCGGCAGACCTCCCAGATGGGGTTTGTGGCGGCCAGATGAGGGAGGAGGGGTGGCGCACCCCTCTGGTGGGCCTAAGGCCCACCTGAGTTAGGGTTCCCCCCCTCTTTTCCTTTCCCCTGCGCCATGGGCTGAGTGGGGAGGCGCACCAGCCCAACTAGGGGCTGGTTCCCACCCCCACTTAGCCCATCTTACCTCTTGGGGTCGCAGCCCCCCTTCGGTGGTCCCCCGGGACTACCTCCGGTGGTCCCGGTACGTTACCGGTGATGCCCGAAACACTTCCGGTCTCCGAAACCATCCGTCCTATATATCAATCTTTACCTCCGGACCATTCCGGAGCTCCTCGTGACGTCCTGGATCTCATCCGGGACTCCGAACAACTTTCGGTAATCTCGTATAACAATTCCCTATAACCCTGGCGTCATCGAACCTTAAGTGTGTAGACCCTACGGGTTCGGGAGACAGGCAGACATGACCGAGACACCTCTCTGGCCAATAACCATCAGCGGGGTCTGGATACCCATGGTGGCTCCCACTAGCTCCACGATGATCTCATCGGATGAACCACGATGTCAAGGATTCAATCAATCCCGTATACGATTCCCTTTGTCTGTCGGTATAGAACTTGCCCGAGATTCGATCGTCGGTATACCTATACCTTGTTCAATCTCGTTACTGGTAAGTCTCTTTACTCGTTCCGTAGCACGTCATCGTGTGACTAACTCCTTAGTCACATTGAGCTCATGATGATGTTCTACCGAGTGGGCCCAGAGATACCTCTCCGTCACACGGAGTGACAAATCCCGATCTCGATTCGTGCCAACCCAACAGACACTTTCGGAGGTACCCGTAGTGCACCTTTATAGTCACCCAGTTACGTTGTGACGTTTGATACACCCAAAGCACTCCTACGGTATCCGGGAGTTGCACGACCTCACGGTCGAAGGAAAAGATACTTGACATTAGAAAAGCATTAGCATACGAACAATACGATCTAGTGCTAGGCTTAGGATTGGGTCTTGTCCACCACATCATTCTCCCAATGATGTGATCCCGTTATCAATGACATCCAATGTCCATGATCAGGAAATCATGATCATCTATTGACTAACGAGCTAGCTAACTAGAGGCTTGCTAGGGACACATTGTGATCTATTCATTCACACATGTATTACTGTTTCCTGTTAATACAATTATAGCATGAACGATAGACGATTATCATGAACAAGGAAATATGATAATAACCATTTTATTATTGCCTCTAGGGCATATTTCCAACATCCGAATCATTGGGGCATTTTTCAACCAAAGTGGATTCATATCCAGCCCCTCCATAAGTAGGTTTGACATGCGAAAACAAGATTCAAGAGAAGACACACCAAGCACTTTAAGATCTTCGTGATTTGCATCACAAATTTCAGGTTTAGCTGCCATCTTATTGACTAAGGTAGCCTGCTTGTCAGAAATTTGGCCCACCAATTTTTCAAGGTGAGCAAATTGAGAAGTAAGTGCAAGAAAATCATTGGCCATATCATCAACCTCTTTATTCAAACAGACCAAAAAGGATTTTTTCTCTTTTAATTCCCTACGGAAGTAACTATTTTGGTCAAACTGAGAAGACATGAAACTTTTGACATTAGTTTCAATCTCTTCCAATTTTCTGAAATAGTTTGGTTTGGCCATGAGGAAAGGTCTCTCACGAACAAACCGAAGAGCGGACGGGCAACAGGGAACGGCAAAGGCAAAAGAAAACGGCGAAGGAGAAAGGCGAATGAAAACGGCAAATGTGAAGTGGGGAAGAGCAAAACGAGAGGCAACTGGCAACAAAAGTAAATGCAAGAGAAGAGTTTGTGACACCTACTTGGATAGATCTTGATTTATCCTCCCCGACAACGGCGCCAGAACTACTTCTACTACTGCAACAAAAGACCTTCCAACGGCGCCAGAAATAGGCACGTCGACGGGAGAATACTTGGCTTGATCTTTCTGCTGCCGCTACGCCTTAAGGGACTTCCTAGGCAAGTATGCAAAGGATTTCCCCTTGGCCTTGGAGCCTTGGGTTGGTGTTCCCTCGAAGCGGAAAGGGTGATGTAGCATAGCGGTGGTAAGTATTTCCCTCAGTTTGAGAACCAAGGTATCAATCCAGTGGAGGAGTATCTCAAGATCCTGCACAAACACAAAAACTTGCTCCCAACGCTATGAAGGGGTTGTAAATCCCTTATAGATTGTTTGCCAAGTGAGAACTGAAAGCAACAAAGTAACAAAGCAAAGTAAAAGCGGAGATGTAAACGATTGATAGAACCATGCAAAGTCGTGACGATATCTATGCAATGATTATTTCTATAGGCATCACGTCCAAAACAAGTAGACCGATACTGTCTGCATCTACTACTATTACTCCACACGTCGACCGCTATCCAACATGCATCTAGTGTATTAAGTCCGTAAGAACAGAGTAACGCCTTAAGCAAGATGACATGATGTAGAGGGATAATCTGAAACCAATGATAAAAAACCCATCTTTTTACCCTTGATGGCAACTACTTGATGTGTGCCTTGCTGCCCCTACTATCACTGGGAAACGTCACCACATGGCAGAACCCAAAACCAAGCACTTATCCCATTGCAAGAATCATAGATCTAGTTGGCCAAACAAAACCCAAGACTCGGAGAGACTTATAAGGATATCAAATCATGCATATAAGAAATCAGCAAAGACTCAAATATATATCATAGATAATCTGAGCACAAATCCACAATTCATCGGATCTCAACAAACACACCGCCAAAGAAGATTACATCAGATAGATCTCCATGAAGATCATGGAGAACTTTGTATTGAAGATCCCAGACACACTACAGGAATCTGGCATTTTGCCGTCAGGATGCTACAGACGGCAAAGAGAGAATTACAGTAGGCAAAATTTTTGCCGTCAGCCCATGACGGCAAAAAATGTCGTCAACCCATGTGCTCGCAAAGGGTGTCTTTGCCGTCAGCGGCCGGGAGAGCAGACGGCAAATTTTTTACCGTTAGTGAAATTATGTTGCCGTCTTTTGGGCTAGTGGATGGCAAATATTTGGTAGGAAGACGGAACGGCCTAGCTAACGGACGACGTTAGTCATTTTTTCCGTCTGCTTGACGATATCACAGACGGCAAAGAGGTATGTTGTTTGCCGTCTGCTGCACAGGTACAAGACAACAAAATTGTTTTCTTGAATCAGGCTGATGGTGATTTGTACATATTCTTTTAAATAAAAACCTATCTCAGGAGTTCAATATACAACATATATCACAAATATAATAACAATGATCCATGGAAACAAAATCATACATATCAAATATCCATATATATCATAGGGTGCGCATATGAGTTCACAAAGTATCACATCTAGCTGGGCATCTTCAAGTCATGTACAATCTAGGAGCCCTTGCGACCATCAGGCTCTACACACATGCTAAGCTACAACTATGCTACTGGAAAGGAGACGAAGCAGAACTACTCGTCTTGTCGAGGGGATGAAAACGCTGCATCAGGTTGCCTGTAGCTCAGTGTGACGAGTCGTCGCTGAAGCTCCATCCCTTCTTCATGTGTCCCCTGCAATTAACCAAACAAGAAATCGGTTTTGACTTAGATTCATCATAGCAAATAGATTCAGACTCGAGAGCATCATTCATCATACTAAAGGCATTTTTTATCAATGAAATAAACTTGTCAAGCACTTGCAAACATTAAACATTATACTAATTAATGTTGGTTTAAAATGAAGCTAATATTAGAACCATGAATGCGGGCAAAAATAAACTAATGAATGTGGCTTTTAAAAATCAAGCTAATACAAACGCCATGAATGTTCCCATGTCGATTGTGCTAACAGTTTCTGCCCGTCAATGCAAACAAATACAATTTAAAAAAATAGCACGTGGCAACAGGTTCTCCACCCATTCTAGATAAATACCAAATCACGAATCATCTCACAACGATTCAGGAATTTATATGTCAAAAGCAGAAAAGACATCAATAAATATTTTTAGTTGTGTTATAATTGAAATAACACGCCACAACTAATCACTAAAGTATAGTGGACACTAAGAATTAAGGTTTTCAATTACCTCAAGAGTCATAAATACTAAGCATGTAAAGGATGTCAAAGGAAAAAAATTCGGAATGAAAGAGCACATGTGTATATGCTCTTCAACCATTTAGATAAAGACCAATCAGGACTTGACTGACCAAAATCCAGTTATTGGGTTGATAGCAAATCTAATGACAAAAATCTAGAAAGGACATAGCTAGAGATTTCGAGTTGCTATAAGAAATGACTCGGTGGCCATGAATCGGAGCATGCTACTACTGTTGCATGAAGGACATGGGCTTCAGAACAGATAGGAGGGAGGCAGAGGAGGAAGAAGGGAGGGAATGAAGCTCACCATGAGATTTTTGAAGTAGATGCCATGCACGGCTGACACCGCGGTTGTGGGGGAGCCATCCACCACCGTCTAGGAAACCACCAGAGGTGAGCCACTGTCGTGCTAGGGTTGGGCCGCCACAGGCGTATGTCGCGCAACCACCAGGTTCAGGAGCACCGTCCTGGTAGGCACGTGTTGGAGTCATGAAAAAACTATCTACAAGCAATGGTGCACTCATTGGGACATATCAGACAAAAATTTAGAAGGATATTATTACTGTTACATATGTTTTATCATATAGAACTTTGAAGTAGACCTCACACAACTACAGAATATGTATATCTTTTTCATAAAAGCCATTATTTCAGACTATGTTCAATACAGAATAATATATATAGCTGACTCGGAAGTTAAATTTCTTGATACAAAGTGCGTGACTTGAGAACCTATCTACTTAATAATACATTTCTTGGTACAAGTGCACGGAAGTCATCACAGTCAATACACATGTGCACCATCACAATACCTTACCTTCACTTTATTCCAATTGTAAAAGTCAGCAGGTTGAGACAAAATAATTTTCAGCGGATGTCTAAGTGTGGTGCCTCTATGATATCAGCACACAGAGTGTATCAGAAAGATGGCTCCCACGCAACCAAAGGTTCCTTGAATCCAACTAGAACAACACGATATTACATATATGCAATGCCTAGTCCAGTCAGGAAAAGGTCCGAACATTACATGGAGTAAATCAATGACAATCCTTTATGATGATCATAAATCAATCTAAAAAAATCAGACTGCTCATTTATATACCAAACTGAAGAACATCAGACTGCAAGCAAGATAACGAACTGAGCAGACTGCTCATTTATATACCAAACTAAAGAACATCAGAACAAGTCCTCACTCATTTACACACTAAACTTTGGACACTGGAAATAGGGTTGTGTATTCAGTTCATCAGGAATCGTGGCTTTGAAACCAGAAAGTACCTGGATTCTGCAATGCATCGTTGCTCAAGATGCCGACGAACTCGGCCCGCGTTTCCATGTGGTCAGAGGAACCTAGATTTGTCTCCTTGCGCTGAGTGCACCATGTCAGGTTCCTACACCAGCTTCCACCCTGTAGGCCAACACTAAAACAAAGCTTCAGTCATCTCCGTTGACACATAACATCAAACAGATAGCGGGTAGAGAAGCTGGCCATCACCTCCAAGTGGAGGAGCCACTTGTCGGACCCGTCCCAAAACCCCGGGAGCCAGTGGTACCCAGGCGGGGTCCCGTCCACGCACGCGGCGCCCTTCTCCCTGGAGCCAACCACGAGGGTGATGTCCATGAGCGTGGGGAACCGGTGGTCGTAGGACGGGTAGGACGTGGCAGACGGGGTGGAGGCATCACGGGAGGGGGTGGGGAAGAATGTGGCGGCGGAGGCGTCGTGTGAGGGGCGACGAAGAATGCGGCGGTGGAGGTTGGGACCGGCTGAGGTAGGGACCGACAGTGGCACCTCGGTGAAGGCTGGGACCGACAGCGACGGCGGCTTGGCGGAGGATTGGACCTGCGGCGGATTGGCAGAGGCTAGGACCGGCGGCGGCGGCGTGTAACCCTAGCGGGTGCACACGAGATGCGGGCGTGGGTGCGCATCGTGGGTGGGGGCGTGGCCGGCTGAATGAGGGGTGGAGTGGATAGTGCAGGGATAGATGCGGTGGTGTGGTGGATGTGTGCCACATCTCGGATCCGTGGCATCAATCTGTGGCATGTTTTCTTTTTTGCCGTCATTTGTTTCTATTACAGACTGCAAAATTTTCCTTCGCCGTCATCTGTTTTTATCATAGACGGCAAAATATTTTGGCCGTCATCTGTTTTTATTAGAGACGGCAAAATTTGTCTTAGCCGTCATCTGTTTCTATTACAGACGACAAAATATTCCTTTGCCTTCAGCAATTTTGACTATAGACGACAAAATATGTCTTTGCCATCAGTCATTCTTTGCCGTCAACAGTTTTTTATTATAGACGGCAAAAATGATCTTTGCTGTCATCCACGAAAAAAGCTGACGGCAAAGATCTTAAAAGACGGCAAATTACCCGATTCCCGTAGTGAGAGAGAAGAAGCCATTTAGCTACTAACTACGGACCCGTAGGTCTGAAGTGAACTACTCACGAGTCATTGGAGGGGCGATGATGATGATGAAGAAGCCCTCCAACTCCAAAGTCCCCTCCGGCAGGGCGCCGGGAAGGGTCTCCAGATGAGATCTCACGGAAACGGAAGCTTGCGGCGGCAGAAAAGTATTTTCGAGGCTCCCCTGATTTTTTGCGGACTATTTAGGAATTTATAGGCCAAAGATCTAGGTCAGGGGGGGTGGCCAGGGAGGCTACAAGCCTGCCCACCGCCGCCTCCCCCCTGGTGGGCTCCCTGGAGCCCACCTGGCTTGGCCCAAAGGCCCCCTGATCTTCTTCCATTCGGGAAAAAATCATTTCGGTGTTTTTCTTCGGTTTGGACTCCGTTCCAAAATCAGATCTGAAAAGAGTCAAAAACACGGAAAAAACAGGAACTGGCACTTGGCACTGAATTAATAAGTTAGTCCCAAAAAAGATATAAAAGGTACATAAAACAACCAAAGAAGACAAGATAACAGCGTGAAACCATCAAAAATTGTAGATACGTTTGAGATGTATCAGTCTCCTTGTGAAACCTGGGCTCCTTTGCAATGGCAATAGCTCAAGTGTTGTGAGAGAACAGAGTTATTGGGCCCGACACACTTGGAATCACTCCTAGTTCGGTGATGAACTCCTTCATCTAGACTCCTTCCTATGCTGCTTCTGAAGCAGCTATGTACTCTGCTTCACATGTAGTTGCCGCCACGACGCTTTGCTTGCAACTGCACCAGCTAACTGCCCCATTATTCAAAATATACACATATCTGGTTTGTGACTTATAGTCATCCGGATCTGTGTCGAAGCAAGCATCAACGTAACCCTTTACAATGAGCTCTTCGGCACCTCCATAAACGTGAAACATTTCTTTAGTCCTTTTCACGTACTTTAGCATATTCTTGACCGCTGTCCAGTGATCCACTCCTGGATCACTCTGGTACCTCCCTACCAAACATATGGCAAGGTTCGCATCAGGTCTGGTACACAACATGGCATACATGATAGAGCCTATGGGTGGAGCATAGGGGACGATACTCATCTTTTCTCTATCTTCCGCCGTGGTCGGGCGTTGAGTCGTACTCAACCTCACACCTTGTAATACAGGAAAGAACCCCTTCTTAGCCTTATCCATATTGAACTTCTTCAATATCTTGTCAAGGTATGTGTTTTGTGAAAGACCTATGAGGCGTCTCGGTCTATCTCTATAGATCTTGATGCCTAATATGGAAGCAACTTCTCCAAGGTCCTTCATTGAAAAACTCTTATTCAAATAGGCCTTGATGCTTTCCAATAGTTCTATATCATTTCCCATCAACAATATGTCATCCACATATAATATGAGAAATGCTACAGAGCTCCCACTCACTTTCTTGTAAATATAGGCTTCTCCATAAGTCTGTATAAACCCAACCACTTTTATCACCTCATCAAAGCGAATGTTCCAACTCCGAGATGCTTGCGCCGGCCCATAGATGGAGCATTGGAGCTTGCATGCCTTCTTAGCATTGTTAGGATCGACAAAACCTTCCGGTTGTATCATATACAATTCTTCTTTAAGAAAGACGTTCAGGAATACTGTTTTGACATCCATTTGCTAGATTTCATAATCATAAAATCCGGCAATTGCTAACATGATTCAGACCGACTTCAGCATCGTTACGGGTGAGAAGGTGTCATCGTAGTCAATCCCTTGAACTTGTCGATAACCCTTAGCGACAAGTCGAGGCTTATAGATGGTCGCATTACCATACGCGTTAGTCTTCTTCTTAAAAATCCATTTATTGTCTATGGCTCGCTGATCATCGGGCAAGTCCACCAAAGTCCATACTTTGTTCTCATACATGGATTCTATCTCGGATTTCATGGCCTCAAACCATTTGTTGGAATCCGGGCCCGCCATCGCTTCTTCATAGTTCGAAGGTTCACTGTTGTCCAACAACATGATTTCCATGACAGGGTTGCCGTACCACTCTGGTACGGACCATTGATACGTACAAAATGTATCACTATTTTGTATCATAATTTGTCTCTATTCATTGATATATTTCACATTATGATTATGTAACTATAGTGTTTTGGCTTATTTTACACAGTTTACAACTTTCCGGTGCCGAAACAGCACACGCAAGATTCAGCATAGAAAATAGCACGAAGAGTTACTATATCAGAACATCTCCAACTGCGCTGAAATTTCGACGAAAGGAGTTTCCGAATAGATCACGAAGACTCGCTGAAGGAGGGCCGAAGGGGGGACACAGGTCACCCAGGCAACCTGCTGGCGCGGGCCACCCCTAGGCCGCCTGGGTGGTGGGTCTCGCCTCCGACGCTCTCGTTTGGCCTATATCATCCTCTTGACCTAAAAGTTACGGGGATAGAAGAGTTTCCGCAGTTCCACCGCCGCTCCGCGGCGTAAACCTACAGAAAAGAAAAGACCTTTCCGGCGGGCAGATTCCGCCAGGGAGAACTCCTCCCGGAGGGGGAGATCGTCCTCATCATCATCACCATCGTCACGGGCATCATCGAGATCATAATCACCATCACTAGCACCATCTCCATCTTCATCCCATCTACTTCACCATTGCAATCGGAGTTGTACATTGCACTATTCATCCCCTCTACTCTACCCGTGTTGATTACTCTTTTGTGGTGAATGCTAGTTTTGTTGGAGAATTATTGTTATGACCAGATTGTTAATCATATTTTCATCACCTCTAATCATGATCTGTTTTATGTCTTGTGAGTAGTTCTGTTAGTTCTTGCGGACATGGGAAAAGTCTAGATGCTAGTAGTCATACGATGTTAAAGTAATATGTGTTGATTGATATTTAAGTTGTGGTGTTTTTATTCTAGTGTTGTTATGTGAACGTCGACTACATAACACTTCACCTTTTTAAGGACCTAGGTGAATGCGTCGTGTGTAAAGAATTCTTATGGTGGGTTGCCGGAGTGACAGAAACTTGAACCTCAGTTCGCATACTTTTGCATGAGGGAGTATTGGATTCTAAAGCTTATTGCTATGGTTAGGATTTGCCTTAATTTCTCTCTTTATTTGCGGGTGCTTGCAAGAGGGATTAATCATAAGAGTGTACTTGTCTTAGCCTAGACGGTGCACTAGTTAAGATCCACCCACATAACACTTACCAATACAAAACATAGTACTAGACGGAATATGGCGAAAGCGCTTGAATTTCTCTCTCGAGTGTCCTCAGGAACGTCTTAGTATTTATAAGTATAGTCCCTTGGCTTATCCTTTGTATTCAAAAGGATTGGGCAACTTGCTGCACCTCGGCACCATTTACTTTACTTATATTTATTTCCTTGTTGTTATTACTAGAAAACCCATAAAAAGTACCTTTCAGTACTTGTTGTTATTCCTTGCTCAAGATAACTTGTGAGTACCTTCTGCTCCTTGTTGGGTTCGACACTCTTACTTATCGAAAAGGCTATGGTGGATCCCCTACACTTGTGGGTCATCAAGACCATTTTCTGGCGCTGTTGCCGGGGAGTGTAGCGCTATTGGTAAGGAAACCTTTACGCTGTACATGTTGTTTTTGTTTTACTGTTTCCGGTTTTTGTCCCTATGGACAACTCTGCTCTTGGTTTGTTGCTTATGGGGAACCGCCCCAACGCTATTGTGGTTTAGAAGCCTCCCCCACCTACTGAAATTGTGCCCTTTAAAATACCAACTGATATTATTGATTGTGTCTTGGCTAATCCATATGCAGGAGATAGACATCCAGGTGAACACTTGCTATATCTTTCACAACTATGCTCCTTATTTAAGCTTGCAGGTATATCGATGGATTTTTTTATGAGAAAGCTATTCTCTCTATCATTGAAATATAAGGCTTTGGATTGGTATAGGCTTCTTGATGACTCTCATTTACTAAATTGGCAAGATCTTATGCCTCTCCTTTATGCAAAGTTTTATCCTTTTCATGAAATACATCGAGACATGAACTATATTTATAACTTTTTGTCTCATGAGGGAGAAAGCATCGCTCAATATTGGGGGAGACTGAAGTCCTTAATGCTCAAATGTCCCAATCATGAGCTCTCCAAAGAAATTCTTACAAATTTTTATGCAAGGCTTTCTCGTCAAGATAAAGAGATGCTTGATGCCTCCTCTAGTGGGGCATTCTCCAACAAAAGCACTGAAGCTAAGTGGGATCTTATTGAAAGGATCAAGAAGAACACTGAAGATTGGGAGATTGATAAAGGTATTGAACCCGTTATAAATTATGAGCATGATTACATTGAGAGCTATGTGGAAACTGATTACGTTAATACCTTTTCTGGTAAGATTGGTCTTGATTGCCAGCTTCTAATTGATTTTTGCAAAGACTTTGCCTCTCATATTGACTCTTCTAAGAAGAAGGAGGATCAACACCATAAACCTTTTAAGGAATTACCTATTGATACTAATGTTGTTGACCCTATCTTGCATGCAGTTGTATATGAAAAGCCCCCTTTTCCCGCAAGGATGAGGGAGCATTCTTTTGTCACAGGCATATTGAATAAAAGTGAAAGAACGACTGACAAGAATGAGGACCTGATTAAAGTCGATCCTCAAGTTGCATTAGTCAAGGATCTTGTTACTAGTAATACTGAGGATTCCAATATAATTTTTTGTGTTGTTTCTACTAACCTTGCTACAACCAAGAATAAAGGCCCAATTTCAGGTACTCCAGTTGTATCTGTTAAAATAGGAGATCATAATTATTATGGGCTATGTGATTTGGGATCCTGTGCTAGTGCTATTCCTTTTTCACTTTATTAAGAGATCATGAATGAGATTCTACCATGTGAAATTGAAGAAGTGGATGTTATTATTCATCTTGCAAACAAAGAAACTATCTCTCCTATTGGAATTGTGCGAGATGTTGAAGTTCTATGTGGAAAGGTAAAATATCCTACCGACTTTCTAGTACTTGGTTCAGTGCAAGATAGTTTTTGCCCTATTATCTTTGGTAGGCCTTTTCTTAAAACTTGTGGAGCTATTATAGATTGCAGGAAAGGAAAAGTATCTGTTGAATTTAATGGTGAGCCATATGAATTTAACTTTTCTAAATTCTTGAAGAAAACTCGTGGTACTGATCTGCCTAGTAACGATAAAATTATTTAAGAGATTGCTTCTATTTCTATTCCTCCTAACAATCCTTTGCAACAATTTATGGAAGACCACGAGAATGATATGCATATGCACGAAAGGAATGAGCTAGATGACATATTCTTGAGACAACCTGCTATCCTGAAGCACAACCTTCTGGTTGAGCCTTTGGGAATTTTATCGAAACCAAAAGAAGACCCGGCATTTGATCTCAAACCTCTTCCCAGTACGCTCAAGTATATTTATTTGGATGAAAAGAAAGTATATCCTGTTATTATCAATTCTAACCTTTCAGAATATGAAGAAGAGCGATTATTGGAAGTCCTTCGTAAATACTGAGGCGCTATTGGCTATACCCTTGATGATCTTAAGGGGATTAGTCCATCTATTTGTCAGCATACTATCAATCTAGAGCCTGATGCTAAACCGGTTGTTGATCATCAACGACGGTTGAACCCGAAGATGAAGGATGTTGTGAGGACCGAAATCCTCAAGCTTCTGGCTGCATGTATTATCTACCCTATAGCTGATAGTAAGTGGGTAAGTCCGGTACATTGTGTTCCCAAGAAAGGAGGTACGACTGTGGTTCCTAATGATAAGAATGAACTAATACCTCAAAGAATTATTATTGGATATAGAATGTGTATTGATTACAGGAAGCTGAACAAGGCAACCAGGAAGGACCAATGATAACCCACAAGTATAGGGGATCGCAACAGTTTTCGAGGGTAGAGTATTCAACCCAAATTTGTTGATTCGACCCAAGGGGAAGCAAAAGAATATTCTCGAGTATTAGCACTTGAGTTGTCAATTCAACCACACCTGAAAGTTTCAGTAGCACAGTAGTGTGATAGCAACAGTAGCAGCGGTAACAGTAGTAGTAGTGACAGCAGTAGCGGTAACAATAGCAACAGTGACAACAGTAACAGTAAAGTAACGTAGCAACGACTAGTAGGAAAAGCTCGTAGGTATTGGATCGGTGATGGATAATTATGTCGGTTGACATTCATCACGTAACAGTTATAACATGGGGAGATATGTAACTAGCTCCTGTTCGTCAATGTAATGTAGGCATGTATTCCGTATATAGTCATACGTGCTTATGGAAAAGAACTTGCATGCCATCTATTGTCCATCCCTCCCGTGGCAGCGGGGTCCTAATAGAAACTATGGGATATTAAGGGTCTCCTTTTAATAGAGAACCAAAACAAAGCATTAGCACTTAGTGAATACATGAACTCCTCATACTATGGTCATCTCCAGGAGTGGTACCCGCTATTGTCACTCCGGGGTTGCCGGGTCATAACACATAGTAGGTGACTACAACTTGCAAGATAGGATCAAGAACACACATATATTGATGAAAACATAATAGGTTCAGATCTGAAATCATGGCACTCGGGCCCTAGTTACAAGCATTAAGCATGGCAAAGTAGTAGCAACATCAATCTCAGAACATAGTGGATACCAGGGATCAATCCCCATCAAAACTAACTCGATTACATGATAGATCTCATCCAACCCATCACCGTCCAGCAAGCCTACGATGAGATTACTCACGAACGGTGAAGAGCATCATGGAATTGGCGATGAAGGATGGTTGATGATGATGACGGCGTCGATCTCCCCTCTCCGGAGCCCAGAACGGACTCCAGATCTGCACTCCAGAGGAAGAACACGTGGTGGCGGCGGCTCCGTCTCGTAAAACGCGATGAACTCTTCTCTCTGATTTTTTTCTCGGCGGGAGAGAATATATAGAGCTAGAATTGGAGGCGGCGGAGCCACGAGGGCCTCACAAGCCTGCCAGGCGCGGCCAGGGGAGGGGGCGCCTCCTGGGCTTGTGGGCTCCTCGCTTCGTCCCTCCAGGTAATTCTTGCGCCAATATTTTTATATATTCCACAAAAAATCCTCGTAAATTTCCAGGTCATTCCGAGAACTTTTTTTCTGCGCAAAAACAACACCATGTCAATTCTGCTGAAAACAGCGTCAGTCAGGGTTAGTTCCATTCAAATCATGCAAAATAGAGTCCAAAACAAGGGCAAAAGAGTTTGGAAAAGTAGATACGATGGAGACGTATCAACTCCCCCAAGCTTAAAGCCTTGCTTGTCCTCAAGAAATTCAGTTGACAAACTGAAAGACACATAAGAAAACTTATATGAACCCTGTTTAATCTTGTTGTTGTAATTATGTCTAACTCATATTCAGATTTTCAGCAAGATCATAAGCTAACCACATAAGCAATGACATTTAGGTCTCAAGATGTACTCATATCAATGGCATACTCAACTAGCGAGCAATAATCATAAGTTTCAAACGTCAACACTTCAATCAAAACAATCATGAAGCAATATGAACAGGTGGTATCTCGCTAGCTCTTTGTGAGACCGCAAAACATAAATGCAGAGCACCTTCAAAGATCAAGGGCCGACTGAACATTGTAATTCATGGCAAAGAAGATCCAGTCACAGTCATACTCAATAACAATTAATAACAAAGCAGAAAAATGATGGAAGTGCTCTCTAACTGGTGCTTTTATAAGGAGAGGATGACTCAACATAAACATAAATAGATAGGCCCTTCGCAGAGGGAAGCATTGATTTGCAGAGGTGCCACAACTCAAGCTTTGATGACAGAGATAAATAATTTTGGGTGGCATGCTTTCATTGTTAACGCGATGACCAAGAGTTTTCACCATCTTCCATGCTACACATACTATAGGCGGTTCCCAAACAGAAAAGTAAAGTTTTGACTCCCCCACCACCGATCAATCACACTCCACGAGTAGCCGAATCCTCGGGTGCCGTCCATACCAACAACAATCCAGGGGGAGTTTTGTTTGCAATTATCTTTTCGATTTGAGCATGGAACTAGCCATTCCGATTACCGGCCCCTTTCTCGTGAGTGATAGTGAATAAACACATATCGAGGATAACACGCCTAGCATGGAAGATATTGATCGCCCCTTGTCACGACATGAGCGGTTTGGGCTTGCAAAACAGATTATTACTTGAAGGTTTAGAGAGTGGCACATGCAAATTTACTTGGAACGACAGGTAGATACCGCATATAGGTAGGTATGGTGGACTCATATAGAACAACTTTGGGTTTATGGAAGTGGATGCACAAGCAGTATTCCCGCTTAGTACAAGTGAAGGCTAGCAAAAGACTGGGAAGCGACCAACTAGAGAGCGACAACAGTCATCAATATGCATTGAAATTAACCAACATTGAGTGCAAGCATGAGTAGGACATAAATCACCATAAACATGAATATCATAGAGGCTATGTTGATTTAGTTTCAACTACATGCATGAACATGTGCCAAGTCAAGCCACTTGAATCATTCAAAGGAGGATACCATCCTATCATACTACACCATAATCATCTTGAAATTCATGTTGGCATCCAAGACAAACCATTATAAGCTCCTAGCTAATTAAGCATGGCATCAGAAACTATGATCTCTAAGTTGTCATTGCAAACATGTTTCTCTCATAACAAAACTAAATTAGGAACGATGAGCTAGTCATATTTAAAAAACAAAATAGGTCAAGTTCATACCAACTTTTCCAGGCTCAGTCACTTCATCATATATCGTCATTATTGCCTTTCACTTGCACGACCGAATGATGTGAATCATAATGAGAGTGTTCGTGCATTGGGCTAAGCTGGAGCCTGCAAGCAAACTCAAAGGAGAAGACAAAGTAATATGGCTCTTTGACGGATAAATAGATATGCATGTGAGAGCCACTAAACATTTTAACCATGGTCTTCTACCTTGACCCAAAGAAAAAGAAAACTATTTACACGGGAAAGCTCCCAACAAGCAAAAGAAGAACGGGAAATCTTTTTGGGTTTTCCTTTTTTAAACACCACTAAGCAAGATGGAAAGCAAACGTACAACTATTTTTTTTCTTAGTCTAAACAAACACACGAGAAGAAAGCGAGAAAAAGAAATAAACTAGCATGGATGATGTAGTGGCAAGGTGTGAACACCGACTATCAAAGTGAAAGTGTAAGCATGAATATAAAATCGGTGAGAAACACATACTCCCCCAAGCTTAGGCTTTTGGCCTAAGTTGGTCTACTCCCATGGAGGGAAATAACCGTCTCCAGGGTACTCTGGAGTGTACTGAGGTTGCCACTGCTGGGTGATCTCCTCTGGCTCCAACTAATAAACTGGTGTCTGGTACTCGACTGGTAGCTCGAGCACGGGCGCCTGTTGTGGCGCTATGCCCCAATATGTGTAGATGTCCGAGGGCATAATAATGTACTTGCCTAGATGAAGATTGAACAAAGAAGGAGCAGACAAAGTAATAGTCTCACGAGTACCCTGGCTAAATACCAGGTTATAAATCATCCTCTTATTTATATCTTTATCGAGAAAGTCATGGCGAACCATGCTATCATAATGTAGATATCTCTCAGGAAGAAGCATCTCTTCTTCCTCGTGCAGTCTAATAGGTATCTCAAAAATTTTAGCAAGACGGGTAGCATAGATACCTCCATAAATAGCGCCTTTAGTACGATTCATGTTCAACCGTTGAGACACTATAGCGCCCAAGCTATAAGTTTTATCATTATAAAGGGCTTCATGCAAAACCGCAAGATCTGGGGAGCTAAGGGCCTCAGCTTTCCCACGGCCAATCAAACATTTTCCCATGAATAGTGAGAAATACCGAAGCACGGGAAAATGTATGCTAGCAACTCTAGCGCAAGATACTCCTCTCTCCTCTCTGACAGAAATAGTATCTATGAAAGCCTCCAAGTCCCATGGACGAGGTTCATGAATATCCCCAACATAAGGTAATTTGAAAACATTGCAAAAATCCTGAAGTGACATGCGCTGGGGGATATCATATAACTTGAACTCAACCATAGGAGGACTCTTCCTTGGATAGAAGTTAAATCTTTGCACGAAAATATTAGTGAGGAGGAGGTATTGTGGACACTTATCTTCAATAAATGCGGTAAGGCCTGCGTTCTCCACCAAGTAACAAAAATCCTCATAAAGACCAGCGGCACGTAAGAACACATCGCTTGGCCACTCGCACGCTCTAACTTCTGCAACTCGGCGGACCGGATACTTGGGTTTCTTCTTCTCATTTTCATCTTCCTTGGGGTCACGGCTTGAAGAGCCTCTTAGGAACCTCCTCATCTTTTCCTTTTCTTTCTCTGAAAATTTCTGAATTTTTTAGTGACTCAAAAGAAAAGTGAACAAGGCTCAACAAAACTCATAGCAACCACTCCTACAAATGCCTAGAGGCCATATCATGCATCAAAACTACCCGGGACCAACTAAAATTAACATGCAAAGCTCAAGAACAGGGTCACCAAGGTAGCAAAAAATATGCAACGAATAAGGCACTAGAGCAAAAACTAATTGGACCAATGGAGGAGTCACATACCAAGGAACAATTCCCCCAAAACAGTTTGTTGAATGGGGCTTTGCACAAGGAGATCGAAAGTCGCAGCAAGAAGAGCAAGAACACGAGTTTGAGTTGTGGAATGATTTTTTCTGGAGGTAGGAGAAGGAGATGGGAGCTGGAATAAGTGGAGGGGGGGGCACGTGGGGCCCACAAGCCTGGAGGTGCGACCAGGGGGGTGCCCGTGCCTCTTGGGCTTGTGGCCCACTGGTGCATCCCCCTGACTAGCTCTCTATCTCAGAATTTTTCAAAAATACCAGAAAAAATCATACTTGATTTTCAGGGCATTTGGAGAACTTTTATTTTCGGGAAACTTTTCTAAGGGATGCAAAAAGCAGAAAACAGGAAAAAACTAAAGCTAAATTTATCATTTTTTTTTCTAAACAACACAATGTAGAAGTTTGGAACACAGGGTTGTGACTCCTAGAGTCATCCATCTCATGGTCATCAAAAGAAATCCGCCAATGAGGTTGATCAAGTCTCCTTGACAAACATTTTCAAATCGCATAAAACCGGAGAATTTTCGAATGATCACTACTCAATGGGGATGTGCATATCCCCGACAAGCAAATCATACTTCATCTTGACAGTAGGTACATGGCATTCAAAGCTCCCAATAAGAATTGATGAAGTTTTTTCAATAGCATTGATACAATGTACTCGATATCGTTTCTTCAGAAAGTGCATCGTGTACTCATTACCATTAACATGGAAAGTGACATTGCCTTTGTCGCAATGAATAACAGCCCCTGCAGTGTTTAAAAAGGGTCTTCCAAGGATGACCGCCATGCCATCATCCTCGGGAATATCCAAAATAACAAAGTCCGTTAAGATGGTAACATTAGCAACCACAACAGGCACATCCTCGCAAATGCCGATAGGAAAAGAAGTTGATTTGTTGGCCATTTGCAAAGACATTTCAGTGGGTCTCAACTTATCCAATTCAAGTCTACGATAAAGAGAGAGAGGCATAACACTAACACCAGCTCCAAGATCGCATAAAGCAGTTCTAACGTAGTTTCCTTTAATGGAGCAAGGTATAGTGGGCACTCGAGGATCACCTAGTTTCTTAGGAGTTCCACCCTTGAAGGTGTAGTTGGCAAGCATGGTGGAAATCTCAACCTCAGGTATCTTCCTTTTATTGGTCACAATATCTTTCATGTACTTAGCATAAGGAGACATTTTGAGCATATCTGTCAAACGCATTTGCAGAAAGACAGGTCTAATCTCAACAAAGCGCTCGAAATCCTCATCATCTTTTTCCTTGGATGGTTTGGGAGGAAAGGGCATGGGTTTCTGAACCCATGGTTCTCTTTCTTTACCATGCTTCCTAGCAATGAAGTCGTTCATATCGTATCTCTTGTTCTTAGGTTGTGGGTTATCAAGATCAACACTAGGTTCAATCTCCACATCCTTATCATTACTAGGTTGAGCATCATCATGAACACCACTATCGATACTATCACTAGGCTCATGTTCATCACCAGATTGTGTTTCGGCATCAGAAACAGAGATATCGTTTGGATTCTCAGGTGTAACAGTAGTAGGTTTGCTAGCATGCTAGTTCCTATCATCTTTCTTTTTCTTCCTATCACTAGGATGACTAGATGCATCAGTGCTAACTCCTTGAGAATCTTGTTCAATTCTCTTAGGATGGCCCTCAGGATACAAAGGTTCCTGAGTCATTCTACCACCTCTAGTGACGACTCTAATGGAATTGTCATTCAACTCATTGAGCAAGTCATTTTGAGCCTTAAGTACTTGTTCTACTTGAGTAGTGACCATAGAGGCATGTTTACTCAAAAGCTTAAGATGATTGACATTTCTATCCACACAAGCACTTAAATGACTAAGCATACGAGCATTTTGTTCCAATTATCTGCTAATATAATCATTGAAACTTTGTTGTTTGGCAACAAAGTTATCAAATTCATCTAGGCATAAGCTAGCAGGTTTATCAAAAGGAATATCACTCTCATTGAATCTATGAAGAGAATTTACCTCTACTACCTGTGTCGGGTTATCAAGACCATGTATCTCTTTGATAGGTGGTAGATTCTTAACATCTTTAGATTTAATACCTTTCTCTTGCATAGATTTCTTGGTTTCTTGCATATCTTCAGGACTGAGGAATAGAATACCTCTTTTCTTTGGAGTTGGCTTCGGAGGTGGTTCGGGAATAGTCCAAGCATTATCATTGCTCAAGATATTATTCAATAGAATTTCAGCTTGTTCCACAGTTCGTTCCCTGAAAACACAACCAGCACAACTATCTAGGTGGTCTCTAGAAGCATCGGTTAGTCCATTATAAAAGATATCAAGTAGTTCATTCTTCTCAAGAGGGTGATCAGGCAAAGCATTCAGTAACTGGACAAGCCTCCCCCAAGCTTGTGGGAGACTCTCTTCTTCAACTTGCACAAAGTTATATATATCCTGCAAGGCATCTTGTTTCTTATGGACAGGAAAATATTTCTCAGAGAAGTAGTATATCATATCCTGGGACTACGCACACAACCAGGAGCAAGAGAAGTAAACCAAGTCTTAGCATCATCCTTTAGCGAGAAAGGAAACAACTTAAGGATGTAGTAATGGTGAATCTTTTCCTCACTCGTGAATAGGGTGGCTATATCATTCAGCTTAGTAAGATGTGCTACAACCGTTTCAGACTCATAACCATGAAAAGGATCAGATTCCACCAAAGTGATTAACTCAGGATCGACAGAGAATTCATAATCCTTATCGGTTACAAAGATGGGTGAAGTAGCAAACTTAGGATCGTATTTCATTCTAGCATTCAGAGATTTTTCCTTACACTTGCGCAATAAATTCTCAAGATCATAGCTATCCTTACAAGCAAGAAAGTCCTCAGCTACCTCTCCCTCCATAACATAACCCTCAGGTATATCAGGCAATTCATATCTAGGAGAGCTAGTTCTAACAGGTGAAATAGCAGGTTCTACTTCAATAATTTCAGCAGTTTCAGAAGTATCATCACATTCAGCAGCAACTCAACAATTTGTGCATCAAGGAATGCACCTAGTGGCAAAGTAGTATCAAGCAAAGCATCATCACAAGCATCATGGATAGCAGAAGTAGCATCATCAAGCACAGGCAACACATCAGAATTTCTAGTAGGTGGTGGTGTCGCAAACTTACCCATAACTTAAGGTGAATCAAGTGAAGAGCTAGATGGCAGTTCCCTACTTGTCCTCGTAGTTGAGGGCAAGACTTTAGTGTTTGGATCTCTCAGATTCCTCACAGTGATCAACAGACGTAAATCCCAAGTGACTCAGAGAATAGAGCTAGGCCTCCCCGGCAACGGCGCCAGAAAAGAGTCTTGATAACCCACAAGTATAGGGGATCGCAACAGTTTTCGAGGGTAGAGTATTCAACCCAAATTTGTTGATTCGACACAAGGGGAAGCAAAATAATATTCTCGAGTATTAGCAGTTGAGTTGTCAATTCAACCACACCTGAAAGACTTAGTATCTGCAACAAAGTTTCAGTAGCAGAGTAGCGTGATAGCAACAGTAGCAGCGGTAACAGTAGCAGTAGCGACAGCAATAGCGGTAACAGTAGCAGCAACGACAACAGTAACGGTAAAGTAACGTAGCAAGGACTAGTAGGAAAAGCTCGTAGGCATGGGATCGGTGATGGATAATTATGTGGGATGACATTCATCATGTAACAGTTATAACATGGGGAGATATGTAACTAGCTCTAGTTCGTCAATGTAATGTAGTCATGTATTCCGTATATAGTCATACGTGCTTATGGAAAAGAACTTGCATGGCAACTATTGTCCATCCCTCTCGTGGCAGCGGGGTCCTAATGGAAACTACGGGATATTAAGGGTCTCTTTTTAATAGAGAACCGGAACAAAGCATTAGCACTTAGTGAATACATGAACTCCTCATACTATGGTCATCTTCGGGAGTGGTACCGGCTATTGTCACTCCGGGGTTGTCGGGTCATAACACATAGTAGGTGACTACAACTTGCAAGATAGGATCAAGAACACACATATATTGATTAAAACATAATAGGTTCAAATCTGAAATCATGGCACTCAGGCCCTAGTGAGAAGCATTAAGCATGGCAAAGTAGTAGCAACATCAATCTCAGAACATAGTGGATACTACGGATCAATTCCCATCAAAACTAACTCGATTACATGATAAATCTCATCCAAACCATCACCGTCCAGCAAGCCTACGATGAGATTACTCATGAACGGTGAAGAGCATTATGGAATTGGCGATGAAGGATGGTTGATGATGATGACAGCGTCGATCTCCCCTCTCCGGAGCCCAGAACGAACTCCAGATCTGCCTTCTAGAGGAAGAACAGGTGGTGGCGGCGGCTCCATGTCGTAAAACGCGATGAACTCTTCTCTCTGATTTTTTTTCGGGCGAGAGAGAATATATAGAGCTGGAATTGGAGGCGGCAGAGCCACGAGGGGCTCACAAGCCTGCCAGGCGCGGCCAGGGGGGCCGCCCTCCTGGGCTTGTGGTCTCCTGGCTCCATCCCTCTAGGTAATTCTTGCGCCATTATTTTTTATATATTCCACAAAAAATCCTTGTAAATTTCCAGGTCATTCCGAGAACTTTCATTTCTGCGCAAAAACAACACCATGGCAATTCTGCTGAAAACAGCGTCAGTCCGGGTTAGTTCCATTCAAATCATCCAAAATAGAGTCCAAAACAAGCGCAAAAGAGTTTGAAAAAGTAGATACGATGGAGATGTATCAACCACTACCCGCTGTCGTTCATCGACCAAATGGTTAAAAGGTTATCCAAAAACACTAACTTTTGCTATCTTTGATGGGTACTCTGGCTTCTCTCAAATTCATGTTAACACTGCCGATCAAGAGAAGACCACTTTTACTTGTCCCTTTGGTACTTATGCTTATAGACGTATGCCTTTTGGTTTATACAATGCTCCTGCTACTTTTCAGAGGTGTATGTCTGCTATCTTTCATGGTTTTTGTGAGGAAATTGTGGAGGTCTTCATGGACGATTTCTCTGTCTATGGAACCACTTTTGACCATTGTCTCCACAACCTTAATAAAGTTTTGCGTAGATGTGAGGAGATGAACTTGGTACTCAACTGGGAGAAGTGCCATTTCATGGTCAATGAGGGAATTGTTCTTGGGCACAAGATTTTTGAAAAGGGAATCGAGGTGGACGGGGCAAAAGTCGAAGCAATCGAGACGATGCCTTATCCAAAGGACATCAGAGGTATACGTAGTTTCCTCGGTCATGCTGGTTTCTATAGAAGATTTATTGAAGAGATTTCTAAGACTTCAAAACCCCTCACTAATATTCTCCAGAAGGATATTTCTTTTGTGTTTGATGAAGATTGTAAGGAAGCCTTCGAAGTTCTTAAGAAATCCTTGATAACCGCCCCTATAGTCCAACCGCCTGATTGGTATTTGCCTTTGGAAATCATGTGTGATGCTAGTGATTTTTTTGTTGGAGCTGTGTTAGGACAAATGGTTGATAAGAAATTGAATGTTATACATTATTCTAGCAAAACCCTTGATAGTGGTCAAAAGAATTACGCTACTACTGAGAAAGAATTTTTAGCGATAGTGTTTGCTTGTGATAAGTTTAGGCCTTACATTGTTGATTCTAAATTCATCATCATACTGATCATGCTACTATTAAGTATCTTATGGAAAAGAAGGATGCCAAACCAAGGCTTATAGATGGGTCCTTCTTCTTCTTCAAGAATTTGATTTGCAGATTGTTGATAGGAAGGGAGCAGACAACCATATAGCAGACAACCTTTCCAGGATGGAGGACATACCACATGATCCTATTCCGGTCAACGATAGTTTTCCTCATGAACAATTAGCTGTTTTGAAAGTACAATCTAATTCCGATCCGTGGTATGCAGATTGTGCTAACTTTATTGTTGCAAAGTTTTTGCCTCCAGGTTTAACAGTCCAGCAGAGGAAGAAGTTCTTCCACGACTTGAGGCATTACTTTTGGGATGACCCGCATCTTTTTAGAGAAGGTGCGGATGGAATCGTGAGGAGATGCACACCGGAGCATGAGCAGAAGGATATCTTGAGACAATGTCACAGCAGTCCTTATGGAGGACATCATGCCGGTGAGAGGACCGCACACAAGGTTCTCCAATCAGGTTTTTATTAGCCTACTCTCTTTAAATATGCTAGAAATTATGTTTTATCTTGTGATAAGTGCCAGAGAGTTGGTAATATTAGTAGGAGGAATGAGATGCCTATGAATTATTCTTTAGTCATTGAGCCTTTTGATTGCTGGGGTTTTGATTTTATGGGTCCTTTGCCTCCTTCACACAAGTACACTCACATCTTAGTAGCTATTGATTATGTGACCAAGTGGGTTGAAGCAATACCCATTGAAACTGCTGATCACAAGACATCTTTGAAAATGCTCAAGGATGTAATCTTCCCTAGGTTTGGTGTACCTAGGTACCTCATGACAGACGGAGGATCACATTTTACACACGGTACTTTTAGAAAAGCTCTAGCTAAATATGATGTTAATCATAGAATTGCTTCACCTTACCACCCTCAAACAAGTGGGCAAGTTGAGCTCACAAATAGAGAGATCAAGTTGATCTTGCAAAAACAGTGAACAATTCTAGAAAGGACTGGTCCAATAAGCTAGGAGATGCCTTGTGGGCGTATAGAACTGCTTACAAAAATCCCATGGGGATGTCTCCGTATAAGATGGTCTATGGCAAGGCATGCCATCTACCTCTAGAGTTAGAGCACAAAGCTTTCTGGGCTGTTAGAGAGCTTAATATTGATCCAAAGCTTGCTGGTGAAAAGTGTCTCATGAACTTGACTTCTCTAGATGAGTGGAGAAGTGAAGCTTACGAGAGCGCAAAAATGTTCAAAGAAAAGGTAAAGAAGTGGCATGACAAAAGAATTTTGAAACATGAATTTAATGTTGGTGATAAAATTTTGTTGTATAGATCTCGTTTTAGGTTTTCTCCATGTAAATTACTTTCCAAGTGGAAAGGACCGTACCATATTAAAGAAGTTTATCGCTCCGGTGCAATCAAGATTAATAATTTTGAAGGCACAAAACCACATGTTGTGAATGCACAAAGACTCAAGCATTACGTGGCTGGAGACCCCATCAATGCAGAGGTGGATGTGATACAGGTAGAAACTCATGAAGAACATATTGCAACACTGTATCACACACCTACAGAAGCAGAATAAGAATAGGTATGAGTACGGTAAGGAAACTTCACGAACATCGATAAAAGTTCCAAATTATGTGTTTTGAAAAATTAGGAAAAATCCCAGCCGAAGCAGAGCCCGAGAGGAGCCCGAGGTGCTCCAGGCGACCTGTGGGCTTGTGCTACCTCTTGGCCGCGCCACGAGGCCGCCTGGACCATCCGGAGTCTCTCTCTGGTTCTACTTTGGCTTGTTACCTTCCTTTTGGTGCAGAAATTTTTGCTATATATTTTCCTGAATCGTCCCGGCTTTCTATCTTGCGATTCCGTGCGTTTTCTCTTTTGATCTTTTTCTGCCAGGATAATAAGCTATTGTTCAAGATGTCTTCTTGCGACTCAAGCGGGGAAGACTACACGGGTCATCGTCTCCGCCTTGTCCAGCAAGATATCAACCAAGGGAAGGTCACCGGATGGGCGACTAATGAAGAGATATCCGCAAGACAAGCGGAGATGGATTGCTTCATGAAAGAGGAAGTCAAGATGGTCACCACCCAGCAAGAAGGAGATCCTTCATCACGAGGATCCAGCTCCAACAACCCCATCCTCGTGGGGGTTATTAACCCTCAACATGATCTTTCTCTGAACATTTCAGAAACTGTCCCTCCACCAGGAGCTCCACCTGTGTCATCTACTATATCTGAAGCTTAAAGAATCACTAACCAATTCTGTGAAGACTTACGTGTCCTTAAAGTACAGGTGGCCATGTTGGAAGCTGCAAACAAAACCCTTCGGAGCATAATAGCGGACTTGAAGAACAACAAGTAGGATGAAGAGTGAAATCTTCATGGGTAATGGCATTCCCTTAGCTTGTTCCACGCTTCGGGGAGTGCCCGATATCTTTATTTTTATCCTTTACCTTTTATGGTGAAGTTTAGTGGCGTATCATGTCTAGGGAAGGTATCTTATGAAATAGGTGTTTGTATTGAGGTCTATCACTCCTTTGTGGAGAGTCTTGTGTCCGTGAGCGTGTAGTGTCTATGATGGAATATTAATGAGAAGTCTATTGGTTTGTTTGTTGCACTTGGTATTCTCTTCATGCAATCGATCTTATATGCTGATTCTTATGGGAGTATTGATCTTACATATCAGGCATGGCTTTGAAAACTTTATTTAATCTTGGCAAAAATAGCATTGGTTATAACAACAAGCATGAGTGTTTCTAGTAGCGACATAGCCAAAACCTTTATGTCTTATGCTGGAAGTGTTATGTCGACAAGGAAGACAACTTGATGTTTTATGCCAATCATTTATGTTAAACTTTATATTGTTTTGCATCCAAGTCAACATTATTTGTCTGCTCTCAAAAGCCTTTGCTAGCCGACCTTTGCACTAAGCGAGAATACTACTTGTGCATCCATGCCCTGAAACCTCAACCTTCCCAAGAGTCCACCATACCTTCCCTATACGTGGTATTTCACCGCCACTCCTAAAGTATATTACTCATGTGCTATCTTTAAACCTTCAAATATTACTCCCTATTTTGTGCCTCTATTTTAGCTCATGAGGAAGTAGTAGATAATTCATGATCTTCTCATACTGGACAAGTTTTATCCTGGGTTTGCATGTTTAATCTGCAAACCCCTAACACCAGAAGGGACTGGCATGAGCGCGCCCAGCTTGTAGAAGATAATAACAACAAACAAAACCTCCTTCACACTCTGTTGATGAGAAATCAGAAAACTTTTGTAGTGATAAACAAAGGAGACTAAGGGGATGTGCTCGTCCCCACTTTGGGAGCCATTCCTCAAAACTTGTCCAGCATGAGAAGTATTGGGCTATCTACTAGCATTCGTTGACAAATTATGCACCTCTCAAAAGCTTGTTTTACAATCTTGTTGATTTCAAAATCTCTAAAAGCTCTAGCACATGAGTTTTCCCTACTTCCCTCTGCAAAGGGCCAGTCTTTTACTTTTATGTTGAGTCAGTAAAACCTAATTCTTTCTATTCTAGAAAAGAGCAGACACCTTATGTTGATGAAGATGCATGCATTTATATTGTTTCATTAGGAATTGCCATATCGCAACTTTATTGACAACATCACTAAGATGAGTAAGTTGTTTGTTAAGCCTAGCTAAAGCAAACATCTTCCTTTGTGTTAGCATTTTCACTTCTTGACTAAAAGCATGTTCTTTCAAAAAGCTTCAATTGATCTCATCAAAATATAAGAGGACGAGCAAAAGTTAAAAGTTACTAGTTGTTCCTTGACCAAGGACATGTTTGCCATGGTTTGATGAGTTTCCTTAGCCCTACTTTTGATTGTAATTTATATTACTCTTTCATAAGGGACTTATGAGTTGAGATTGTTGTTGAGGATGGTTGAGTCTAGTAGAGAAATTATGATGCTTCTTGTCTATATTCTTATTTATCGACACTTCACTCTCTAAACTTGTGGACAGGTTTACCGAGCTCAGTATTCGCTTGGGGACAAGCGAGGTCTAAGCTTTGGGGAGTTGTTACGTCCAAAATGCGTCACTATTTTGTATCATAATTTGTCTCTATTCATTAATATATTTCACATTATGATGATGCACTTATAGTGTTTTGGCTTATTTTACACAGTTTACAACTTTTCAGTGCCGAAACAGCAGACACATGATTCAGCACAGAAAATAGCATGAAGAGTTACCATATCAGAACATCTCCAACTGCGCTGAAATTTTGAGGGAAGGAGTTTCCGAACAGATCGCGAAGACTCGCCAAAGGAGGGCCGGAGGGGGGCCAAAGGTCACCCAAGCGACCAGTTGGCGCGGGCCACCCCTAGGCCGCGCCTAGAGGCTGCCTGGGTAGTGGGTCCCGCCTCCGGCGCTCTGCTTTGGCCTATATCATTATCTTGACCTAAACGTTACGGGGACATAAGAGTTTTCGCAGTTCCGCCGCCGCTCTGCGACGGAAACCTACAGAGAAGAAAAGACCTTTCCGGCAGGCAGATTCCGCCAGGGAGAACTCCTCCCGGAAGGGGAAGTCGTCCTCGTCGTCATCACCATCATCACGGGCATCATCGAGATCATCATCACCATCATTACCATCACCAGCACCATCTCCATCTTCACCCCATCTACTTCACCATTGCAATCGGAGTTGTACCTTGCACTATTCATCCCCTCTACTCTACTGGTGTTGATTACTCTTGTGGTGAATGCTATTGAGTTTTGTTGGAGAATTATTGTTATGACCAGATTGTTAATCATATTTTCATCACCTCTGATCATGATCTCTTTTATGTCTTGTGAGTAGTTCCGTTAGTTCTTGAGGACATGGGAAAAGTCTAGATGCTAGTAGTCATATGATGTTAAAGCAATATGTGTTGATTTATATTTAAGTTATGGTGTTTTTCTTCTAGTGGTGTTATCTGAACGTTGACTACATAACACTTCACCTTTTTAAGGACCTAGGGGAATGCATCATGTATAAAGAATGCTTATGGTGGGTTGCCGGAGTGACAGAAACCTTAACCCCAGTTCGCATACTTTTGCATGAGGGAGTATTGGATCCTAAAGCTTATTGGTATGGTTAGGCTTTGCCTTAATTTCTCTCTTGTATTTGCGGATGCTCGCAAGAGGGATTAATCATAAGAGTGTACTTGTCTTAGCCTAGACGATGCACTAGTTAAGATCCACCCACACAACACTTATCAATACAAAACATAGTACTATACGGAATACGACGAAAGCACTTGACTATCTCTCTCGTGTGTCCTCGGAAACGTCTTAGTCTTTATAAGTATAGTCCCTCGGCTTATCATTTGTGTTCAAAAGGATTGGGCCACTTGCTCCACCTCGGCACCATTTACATTACTTACATTTATTTCCTTGTTGCTATTACTAGAAAACCCATAAAAAGTACCTTTCAGTACTTGAGTTATTCCTTGCTCAAGATCACTTGTCAGTACCTTCTGCTCGTCATTGGGTTCGAGACTCTTACTTATCGAAAAGGCTACGATGGATCCCCTACACTTGTGGGTCATCAAACGTACCCTTGTCGACCTTCCAGGTTCAATAGAAACTTGATCTGAAGTGTCATGATCATCATCATTAACTTCATCTCTAGCCGGTGCACGCGCCTCAGAAACATTTTCTTGCGTTGCGCTACTCTCTGGTTCGAGAGGAGGTACAATTACCTCATCAAGTTCTATTTGCCTCCCACTTACTTCTTTCAAGAGAAACTCTTTCTCTATAAAGGATACGTTCTTGGCAACAAAGATCTTGCCTTCGGATCTAAGATAGAAGGTGTACCCAATAGTTTCCTTAGGGTATCCTATGAAGACGCATTTTTCCGCTTTGGGTTCGAGCTTCTCTGGTTGAAGTTTCTTCATATAAGCATTGCAGCCCCAAACTTTAAGAAATGACAGCTTAGGTTTCTTGCCAAACCATAATTCATACGGTGTCATCTCAACGGATTTAGACGGTGCCCTATTTAACGTGAATGTGGCAGTTTCCTATGCATATCCCCAGAATGATAGCAGTAAATCGGTAAGAGACATCATAGATCGCACCATATCCAATAAAGTGCGATTACGACGTTCAGACACACCGTTACGCTGCGGTGTGCCAAGCGGCGTGAGTTGTGAAACAATTCCACATTTCTTTAGGTGTGTGCCAAACTCGTGACTCAAATATTTTCCTCCACGATGAGATCGTAGAAACTTTATTTTCTTGTCACGTTGATTCTCCACCTCACTCTGAAATTCCTTGAACTTTTCAAAGGTTTCAGACTTGTGCTTCATTAAGTAGACATACCCATATCTAGTTAAATCATCAGTGAGGGTGAGAACATAACGATAGCCACCGCGAGCTTCAATGCTCATTGGACCGTATACATCAGTATGTATTTTCTCCAACAAGTTGCTTGCTCGCTCCATTGTTCCGGAGAATGGAGTCTTGGTCATCTTGCCCATGAGGCACGGTTCACCCGTGTAAAATGATTCAAAATCAAGTGACTCCAAAAGTCCATCTGTGTGGAGTTTCTTCATGCGCTTTATGCCGATATGATCAAGGCGGAAGTGCCACAATTATGTGGGACTGTCATTATCAACCTTACATCTTTTGGCACTCACACTATGAATATGTGTATCATCACGATCGAGATTCATCAGGAATAAACCATTGACCAGCGGGGCATGACCATAAAACATACCACTCATATAAATAGAACAACCATTATTCTCACTTCTTAGATTTAAAGGAGTAGCCATCTTGCATCAAGCGAGATCCCGATACAATGTTCATGCTTAAAGATGGTATTAAATAACAATTATTAAGGTTTATAACTAATCCCGATGGTGGATGTAGAGGTAGCGTGCCGACGGCGATCACATCGACCTTGGAACCATTCCCGACGCGCATGGTCACCTCGTCCTTAGCCAGCCTACGCTTGTTCCGCACTTCCTGCTTAGAGTTGCAAATGTGAGCAACAACACCGGTATCAAATACCCAGGAGCTACTACGGGCGCTGGTAAGGTACACATCAATAACAAGTATATCACATATACCTTTGACGTTGCCCGCCTTCTTGTCTGCTAAGTATTTGGGGCAATTCCGCTTCCACCGACCGGTTCCCTTGCAGTAATAGCACTCAGTCTCAGGCTTAGGTCCTTTCTTTGGCTTCTTCCCGACAACTGGCTTACCAGGCGTGGCAACTTCATTGTTGTCTTACTTGAAGCTTTTCTTACCCTTGCCCTTCTTGAAACTAGTGGTCCTATTGACCATCAACACTTGATGCTCTTTCTTGATTTCTACCTCCGTAGATTTCAGCATTGAATACAACTCGGGAATAGTCTTTTCCATCCCTTGCATGTTGTAATTCATCACAAAGCCTTTATAGCTAGGTGGAAGCGACTGGAGGATTCTGTCAATGACCGCATCATTCGGAAGTTCAACTCCCAGCTGAGTCAAGCGGTTGTGTAACCCAGACATTCTGAGTATGTGCTCACTGACAGAACTATTCTCCTCCATCTTACAGCTAAAGAACTTGTCGGAGACTTCATATATCTCGACCCGGGCATGAGCTTGAAAAACAAGTTTTAGATGCTCGAACATCTCATATGCTCTGTGTTGCTCAAAACGCCTTTGGAGCCCCGGTTCTAAACTGTAAAGCATGCCGCACTGAACGGGAGATTAGTCATCACTCCGCGACTGCCAAGTGTTCCTAGCATCCTAGTCTGCCGCGGGAATGGGAGTATCACCTAGCGGTGCATCAAGGACATATGCCTTCTAGGAAGCCATGAGGATGACCTTTAAGTTACGAGCCCAGTCCGCATAGTTTCTCCCATCATCTTTCAGCTTGGTTTTCTCTAGGAACGCATTGAAATTCAATGGGACATCTGCGTTGGCCATTGGATCTACAATATTTGTAAAGAAATTTTAGACTAATTTCATGATAATTAAGTTCATCTAATCAAATTACTAATGAACTCCCACTTATATCGACATCCCTCTAGTCATCCAAGTGTTACATGATCCATGTCGACTAGCCCGTGTCCGATCATCACGTGAGACGGACTAGTCATCAATGGTGAGCATCTCCATGCTGATTGTATCAACCATACGACTCATGTTCGACCTTTAGGTCTCCCGTATTCGAGGCCATGTATGTACATGCTAGGCTCGTCGAGTCAACCCAAGTGTTTTGCGTCTGTAAAATGGCTTACACCTGTTGTATGCGGACGTTAGAATCTATCACACCCAATCACCACGTGGTGATTTGAGACAACGAACCTTTGCAACGGTGCACACTTAGGGGAATACATATCTCGATATATTAATGAGGAATCATCTTATCTTTGCTACCGTCGTTCTAAGTAATAAGATGAAAAACATGATAAACATCACACATAATCATATAGTGACATGATATGGCCAATATCATGTACCTTTGATCTCCATCTTCGTGGCACCATGATCATCATCGTCACTAGCATGCCACCATGATCTCCCTCATTGTGTCTCCGTGAAGTCGTCACGCCAACTATTACTTCTACTATATAGCTAACCGTTAGCGATAAAGTAAAGTAATCAACAAGGCGTTGCATCTCATACAATAAATTAAGACAACTCCTATGGCTCCTGCCAGTTTTCATACTCATCGACATGCAAGTCGTGAATCCTATTACAAGAACATGATCAATCTCATATATCACATATGTAACATCATATCCTTTTGGCCATATCACATCACATAACATATCCTGCAAAAACAAGTTAGACGTCCTCTAACTGTTGTTGCAAGTTTTACGTGGTTGGTTAGGGTTTCTAGCAAGAACGCTTCTTACCTACGTGACAACCACAATGTTGATATGCCAATGCTATTTACCCTTCATAAGGACCCTCTTCATCGAATCTGATCCGACTAAAGTGGGAGAGACAGACACCCGCTAGCCACCTTATGCAACTAGTGCATGTCGATCGGTGGAACTAGTCTCACGTAAGAGTACGTGTAAAGTCGGTCCATGCCGCTTCATCCCACGATGCCGCCGAATCAAGATAAGGCTAGTAACGACAAGCAATTGACAAATCAGCGCGCACAACTTTTGTGTTCTACTCGTGCACAGAATCTACGCATAGAACCTTGGCTCGGATGCCACTGTTATGTATCATAGTAATTTCAAAATTTTCCTACGCCATGCAAGGATCTCTCTATGGAGAAACCAGCATCGAGAGAGGTTGTAGAGCATCTTCATACCTTTGAATATCGCTAAGCGGAAGCGTTTCTAGAACGCTGTTGATGGAGTCGTACTCGCAGTGATTCAGATCCCGATGGATTCCGATCTATGCGCTGAACGTCGGCGCCTCCGCGTTCAACACGTGCAGCCCGATGACGTCTCCAACGCCTTGATCCAGCAAGGAGGAGGGAGAGGTTGAGGGAGACCTCTGACAGCACGACGGCTTGGTGACGATGGAGCTACATGGCACTTCGGCACGGCTTCGCTAAGCACTACGTAGGACAAGGAGGAGGAGGAGGAGTATGGCTACGCCGTGGAGAGCTGAATTGTGTGTCTCCAAAAGGCCAAAACCCTCCAATATATATATGAGGAGAGGGAGGAGGTGCCCACCCTAAGGCGTGCGGCAGCCCCATCTAGGGCAAAGGGGCGGCGACCAGGGTTGGAGGTGCCCTAGGGTGGGCCTTTGGGCCCAAGGGCGCCCTCCCACGCCTAGGGTTTGCCCCTCCCCACCATTGTGCGCCTTGGGCTGAGAGAGGGAGGCACACCAGCCCACTTTGGGCTGGTTCCCTTCCACCTTTTGGAATATGTGCCCTTTTGGGGCTGGTGGCCATTGCCGCTGGACCCCCCCCCCCCCCGGAACCCTTCCGGTGGTCCTGATACTTCACCATGTCGCCCAAAACAATTCTAATGACCAAATCCTCACTTCCTATATATCAATCTTTACCTTTGGACCATTCCGGAATTCCTCGTGATGTCCTGGATCTCATCCGAGACTCTGAACAACCTTCGGTAACCACGTGCACTATTTCCCTATAACCCTAGCGTCATCGAACCTTAAGTGTGTAGACCCTACGGGTTCGGGAGACATGCAGACATGACCGAAACACCTCTCTGGTCAATAACCAACAGTGGGATGGATATCCATGTTGGTTCCCGCATGTTCGTTGATGATCTCATCAGATGAACCACGATGTCGGGGATTCAATCAATCCCGTATGCAATCCTCTTTGTGTACGGGTATGATACTTGCTCGAGATTCGATCCTTCATACCCCTATACCTTGTTCATTCTCATTACCAGCAAGTCTGTTTACTCGTTTCGTAACACGTCATCCCGTGGCTAACTCCTTAGTCACACTGAGCTCAATATGATGATGAATTACCGAGTGGGCCCAGAGATACCCAGGGCCGGTCCTGAGATTTCGGGGGCCCGGGCCGAGTTAGAACACGGGGCCCTTATTATATTGAGAATGGTAGAAGTACAGATATATCAATTAAATGTACGTCCAATAGATGAAAAAAAAATGGCATGAGAAGGTTTTCAAGAATTTCGTTATAGAGCATTTCCAAATAATATGTGTGAGGCTATAGATCCCAGGTCGTTACAAGATAACATAGATACAACCGAATCAAGCATTTGGGCTAACACATGAGTATCACAAATGACATTATAAGGCAAAACATTCCTCATAATTGAAATTCATATAAAGAAGAATTGCGTGTCCCTGAAAAAAATGGGATGCTATCTAGTGACTTCCATTATTTTCGTGTTCAAATCAGATATATAGTATTTCTACAAGCACAACTCAACTCATCAATGCTAGCACAATTCAACCAAAATAGTAGGAGTTAATCACGGAACCAGACTAGGGTTAGCCCTTTGACACAAAGTTCAGTCGGCTAGAATGAGCAGTTAGGACCAAAGCCTACACCCAATAAGAAGAGAGAAGGACGCCCTAGATCATTGATCCAGTAGATAAACATGACGCACATGTTACTTGGTTGTCTCATAATCGAAGTTTGCCCAACCCCTCCGCCGCCGCCGCCGCTGATTAGACCCTCCGCCTCACCATTAGGCAGCACAATGCAACGGGTAGATGATTCCGAAGATTAAGCGCGCAGTTGGTAGGGGCGATCCCTTCTTTCCTTCTTTTTGGATTTGGAAAGAGCTAGATATCTTGACGTGTTTCCTTCTATTAGAAGATCTCAGCGTAGGTGAGAAAATGGGGCTGATCTCATGAACTAGTAAACACACTTGCCCAACCCAGTACACAGAGCAGTACCCAAATTGGGGGCCCCTTTGTGTTCGGGGGCCCGGAGCGGCCGCCCCTCCCGCCCCCTCAGGACCGGGCCTGGAGATACCTCTCCGTCACACGGAGTGACAAATTCCAGTCTCGATTCGTACAACCCAATAGACACTTTCGGAGCTACCTGTAGTGCACCTTTATAATCACCCAGTTACGTTGTGACGTTTGATACACCCAAAGCACTCGTACGGTATCCGGCAGTTGCACAATCTCATGGTCTAAGGAAATGATACTTGACATTAGAAAAGCTTTAGCAGACGAACAACACGATCTAGTGTTATGCTTAGGATTGGGTATTGTCCATCACACCATTCCCCAATGATGTGATCCTGTTATCAATGACATCCAATGTCCATGATCAAGAAACCATGATCATCTATTGATCAACGAGCTAGCCAACTAGAGGCTCACCAGGGACACATTGTGATCTATATATTCACACATGTATTACAGTTTCTGGTTAATACAATTATAGCATGAATAGTAGACAATTATCATGAACTGGAAATATAATAATAACAACTTTATTATTGCCTATAAGGCATAGTTCCAACACCATCACCATAAGATTGAACTTGTGATGAAGATGTGCTTGACTGACAGTTTGAAGCCCTTAGTGCCCTTGTAGCTACTTGAGCCCTTGTTGGTGCCCTTGGAGGTGGAGCACTTGGAGCTGCTTGTGCCCTTGGAGCTACTTGTGAAATTTGTGTTGGCTGGGAAGTGGCTGGTTGTGAACTATTTGTTGGCTGAGAGCATAGCCCTGCTTGCGGAGGTGTGTCCTTGCATTGTCTGAATTCAAACTTGGCATCACCACTGTGCCTGTAGGGGAGGGGGATTTATTTTCCGTGCAAAGCAGGAAGTCTTATTGCCGATTCCCATGTGAAACATGTGCCTTTGTCAATCCTACTCGGTAAAGCATCTGCCATGTATGTAAAACCGGCATCTCAAACCATCTAAAACATCATCAAAGGGTGATTTATCTGGTATTCCCTCAGTTCCATAATTTTTGTCGTTGTTTTAGTTTAACTAGCAAAAGATCCCGTGCGTTGCAACGGAAGAGAAAATAACACACGCTCTAAATGCAATATGTTTTCACATGGCATCACATTTGTGTTGCCGACGATGGCTTTAGTGCTCACACAAGAAAACGCGTTTGAATGTACAGTCACTCGGAATAAGATGAAAAATATGTTGTTTCTCCCCACGAGGTTTTTCAAAGGTGAGCATGTGTGGTTAACGATGTTTTCTTTCCTCTCAATTTGGTTTTAAGTTAATGAATGTTTATTGCAATTCGTATCTTCGCCGGAAAGAGAGAAAAAAGGACCGTACACTACAGATTAAGTTTGCACCAAAAATAATATTTGAGAAGTATTCAACAGCTAAAAATAACATCCTATTTAGATTCTACATTTTTTTAATCAAATTCATATATAACATGTTAAAATCAGAGTTACCGTTTAAAAGCTATGGATAATTTTGTTTTAGATAAAATTTAAATTGATTAACTAAAAAGTTAGGGTATTTTGGGTTAAAATACGGAGTGCGGGTTGATTACCTCAAACATTAGGGGGTTTTCTGAACAACGCAAAAAATGATTCGTTTACTGACTTAAATCCGGACTATGGGTTGATTTCAGGAAACATCGGGGGCTTTTTTGTAAAAGTGGCACGACGAAACGTTTCCCTTACTTAAGAAAGGACTGCGGGTTGATTAACTAAAAACGGAGGGACTTTTTCACAAAAATGCCACGAGGGACGACCAGAAACCGTATTTGCTTTATTATAATAATAATAATAATAATTATTATTATTAGGGAGAGATGTAAGAGTCGAGGGGATTAAGATTCCACCACGTATGTAAATCCGAGAGTTTAGTGGGTATGTGGACTTCTCCCCTAATAATAAAGCGTGCATCGCTTGTGTCGTACATCGTCGACTTTTTTGCAAAAACACCCCTCGCTTTTCCGATATTCAACCCGTAGTATGTTTTTCAGTTAAAAAACGTGTCTCGGCCGGCCACCACCACGCACAGCGCAGCCACCGCCCATGGCCGCTGCGGCCGGCGACCACCACGCTCAGCGCAGCCACTGCTCCCGGCCGCCGAGGCCTGCCACCACCACGCTCTACACAGCGAGAGCTCACAGCAAGGTTTGGGGCCGGCCACCACCACACCCTCCCCGGCTTATCCATTCCCTTTCTGAGGAGGGGCCTTCTCGCCGACGACGGGCAAGGAGGCGATGGGCCGGTGTCTGCCCGGCGACGACGCTTGGATGGGACGGGCCGGAGACGGACTGGCGACGACGCGCGGATGCGGAGAGGGCCGGGCGTGACGAGCAGGGCGATGCAGCGACGGGGATGGGGATGGTCGGGGGCGGCGCGGGAGGCTAGCGGGCAGGGGCGTGATACGTCCATTTTGCATCATGCTTTCATGTTGATATTTATTGCTTTTTGGGCTGTAAAATTACTTGTGGTACCATATTTATGCCTTTTCTCTCTTATTTTGCAAGGTTTATTTGAAGAGGGAGAATTCAGGCAGCTGGAATTCTGGACTAGAAAAGGAGCAAATCTTAGTGCACTATTCTGCACATCTCCAAATGCCTTGAAAAGTTACATGGATTTTTTTGGGATTATATAAAAAATACTAGGCGAAAGAACTACCAGAGGGGGGCCACCAGGGCTCCACAAGCTTGCCCACCGCCACCACCCCCTGGTGGCGCAGGGCAAGCTTGTGGCTGCCTGACGGCCCACTAGCCCCCCTCTTTTGCTATATGAAGCGTCCTGGTCCAGAAAAAATTCAATCGGGAGCTTTTTCGTGGTTTCACCGCTGCCACGAGGCGGAACTTGAGCAGATCCAATCTAGAGCTCCGGCAGGACGATCCTGCCGGGGAAACTTCCCTCCCGGAGGGGGGGAATCATCGCCATCATCATCACCAACACTCCTCTCGTCGGAGGGGAGGCATCTTCATCAACATCTTCATCAGCACCATCTCCTCTCCAATCCCTAGTTCATCTGTTGTAACCAATCTTCGTCTCGCAACTCCGATTGGTACTTGTAAGGTTGCTAGTACTGTTGATTACTCTTTGTAGTTGATGCTAGTTGGATTACTTGGTGGAAGAGTTTATGTTCAGACCCTTGATGCTATTCATTACACCTCTGATCATGATTATGATTATGTTTTGTGAGTAGTTACTTTTGTTCCTGAGGACATGGGATAGGTCATGCTGATAATAGTCATGTGAATTTGATATTCGTTCGGTATTTTGATATGTTGTATGTTGTTTTTCCTCTAGTGGTGTTACGTGAACGTCGACTACATAACACTTCACCATATTTCGGCCCAGAGGAAGGCATTGGGAAGTCGTAAGTAGATGATGGGTTGCTGGAGTGACAAGCTTAAACCCCAGTCTACGCGTTGCTTCGTGAGGGGCTGATTTGGATCCACTAGTTTAATGTTATGGTTAGACTTTGTCTTAATTCTTCTTTTGTAGTTGCGGATTCTTGTGAGAGAGGTTAATCATAAGTGGGATGCTTGTCCAAGTAAGGGCAATACCCAAGCGCGGGTCCACCCACATATCAAACTATCAAAGTAACGAACGCGAATCATATGAACATGATGAAACTAGCATGACAGAAATTCCCGTGTGTCCTCCGGAGCGTTTTCCCTCCTATAAGACTTTGTTCAGGCTTGTCCCTTGCTACAAAAGGGATTGGTCCACTTGCTGCACCGTTGCTACTACTTGTTACTTGTTACTCTTTGCTTGCTACGTTTCACCTCGCTACACAATCACTTGTTACCGTTACTTTCAGTGCTTGCAGTTATTACCTTGTTGAAATCCGTTTATCAAAGCCTTCTGCTCCTCGTTGGGTTCGACACTCTTACTTATCGAACAGACTACGATTGATCCCCTATACTTGTGGGTCATCAAGACTCTTTTCTGGCGCCGTTGTCGGGGAGTGAAGCGCCTGTGGTAAGTGGAAATTGAAAAGGAAACATTTTTATACTGTGCTGAAATTTATTGTCACTTGTCACTATGGAAACTGTTCCTTTGAGGAATTTGTTCGGGGTATCTTCACCACGAACGAAGCACTAGGAGTTGCTCCTCAACCTGAGGTACCTACTGAAAATATCTTTTATGAAATTCCTTCGGGTATGCTTGAGAAACTGCTGGCTAATCCTTTCACAGGAGATGGATCTTCACACCCACACTTGCATCTAATCTATGTAGATGAAGTTTGTGGTTTATTTAAGCTTGCAGGTTTTCCCGAGGATGAGGTAAAGAAGAAAGTCTTTCCTTTATCTTTGAAGGATAAGGCCTTGACATGGTATAGGCTATGTGATGATACTGGATCATGGGGCTACAATCGGTTGAAATTGGAATTTCATCAAAAGTTCTATCCTATGCATTTAGTACATCGTGATCGGAACTTTATTTATAACTTTTGGCCTTGTGAGAGGGAAAGCATAGCTCAAGCTTGGGGGAGGCTTAAATCAATGCTATATTCATGCCCCAATCATGAGCTCTCGAGAGAAATCATCACTCAAAACTTTTATGCTCGACTTTCTCATGAAGATCGTACCATGCTTGACACTTCTTGTGCCTGTTCTTTTATGAAGAAGGATATTGATCACAAGTGGAATTTATTGGAGAGAATCAAATGCAACTTTGAAGACTGGGAGCTGGAGGAAGGTAAGGAGTCAGGTATGAATTTTTAGTTTGATTGCGTTAAATCTTTTGTTGAGACAAACACTTCTAGAGATTTTAGCTCTAAATATGGACTTGACTATGAGATAGTAGCTTCTCTATGTGAATCTTTTGCTGCTCATGTTGACCTTCCCAAAGAGAAGTAGTTTAAATATCATCCTCCTGTAGAAAGAAACATAGACAAAACCAATCTAGTTGAGGAGAAAGTCATTGCTTTTAGTCATCCTGTTGTTCCTTGTGCTTACACTGAGAAACCACCATACCTTGCTAGGATAAAGGATTATTCTAAAGCTCCAACTGTGATACATAGGGGTTACATTAGATCACTTGCACCCCCTGAGGAGATTAGAGTTGAACCTAGTGTTGCTATTATCAAAGATCTCTTAGACGAAGACATCGATGGGCATGTTATGAAATTCTGTGAGGACTCCGCTAGAATTTCTAAACCTCACGCGGAAGACAAACACGGACCTGTAGTTGGCCTGCCCGTTGTTTCTGTTAAGATAGGATATCACTGTTACCATGGTTTATGTGATATGGGAGCTAGTGTTAGTGCAATACCCCGTTCTCTATATGATGAAATCAAAGATGAGATTGCACCTGCTGAGTTAGAACCCATTGATGTCACTATTACGCTAGCTAATAGAGACACTATCTGCCCTCTGGGAATTGTGAGAGACGTAGAAGCCCCGTGTGGTAAGACGAAGTATCCTACTGATTTCCTCGTCCTTGGTACTGCACAAGATAGCTTTTGTCCCATCATATTTGGTAGACCCTTTCTCAACACTATCAATGCTCACATTGATTGCATTAAGCAGACTGTCATAGTAAGTTTCGAGGTGTGTCTCATGAATTTAACTTCACCAAGCTTGGAAGACAAACCCATGAAAGAGAGTCGTCTGGTAGAGATGAAATCATTGCTCTTGCCTCTATTGCCGTACGTCCTACGGATCCTTTAGAGAAATATCTGCTTGAGCATGAAAATGATATGCATATGGAGGAGAGAGACGAGATAGATAAAATTTTCTTAGAACAATATCCTATTCTCAAGAATAATCTGCCTGTTGAACTGCTTGAGGATCCTCCCCCACCAAAGGGTGATCCTGTGTTCGAGCTTAAACAGTTGCCTGATACTTTAAGTATGCCTATCTTGATGAGAAGGAGATATATCCTGTCATTATTAGTGCTCTCCTCTCAGAGCGCAAAGAGAAGAAGTTACTAAAAACTTTGAGGAAGCACCGCGCTGCTATTGTATATACTCTTGATGATCTTAAGGGTATTAGTCCTACTCTATGTCAGCACAAGATTAAAACCGATCCTGACTTTAAACCAGTTGTTGATCATCAAAGGAGATTAAATCCTAAGATGAAAGAGGTCATTAGGAAAGAAATATTAAAGCATCTGGAAGCAGGAATCATTTATCCGGTTACTCATAGTGATTGGGTAAGTCCATTACATTGCGTACCTAAGAAGGGAGGGATCACCGTAGTTCCTAATGATAAGGATGAACTAATCCCACAAAGGATTATTACCGGCTATAGAATGGTGATAGACTTCCGGAAACTGAACAAGGCAACCAGGAAAGATCATTATCTTTTGCCTTTCATCAACCAAATGCTAGAAAGGATATCAAAACACACACACTTCTGCTTTCTAGATAGTTATTCAGGTTTCTCGCAAATACCTGTTGCACAATCTGATCAAGAGAAAACCACTTTCACTTGCCCTTTCGGTACCTTTGCCTATAGACGTATGCCTTTTGGCTTATGTAATGCACCTGCCACCTTCCAAAGATGTATGATGGCTATGTTCACTGACTTTTGTGAAAAGATTGTTGAGGTTTTCATGGATGACTTCTCCTTTTACGGGTCTTCCTTTGATGATTGCCTCAGCAACCTTGATCGAGTCTTACAGAGATGCGAAGAAACCAACCTCGTCTTGAATTGGGAGAAGTGCCACTTTATGGTTAATGAAGGTATCGTCTTAGGACACAAAATTTCTGAGAGAGGCATTGAAGTTGATAAGGCTAAGGTCGATGCAATTGAGAAAATGCCTTGCCCCACAGATATGAGAGGTATACGAAGTTTCCTAGGTCATGCTGGTTTCTATAGAAGGTTCATTAAAGACTTCTCTAAGATTTCTAGGCCTCTTACCAACCTCTTGCAGAAGGATGTTCCTTTTGTTTTTGATGAGGATTGTGAGGAAGCCTTCGAAATACTTAAGAAGGCTTTTATAACCGCACCTATTGTTCAACCACCTGACTGGAACTTGCCCTTTGAAATCATGTGTGACGCTAGTGATTACGTTGTTGGTGCTGTTCTAGGACAGAGAATTGACAAGGAGTTGAATGCCATTCACTACGCTAGTAAAACTCTAGACACTGCCCAAAGAAACTATGCCACTACGGATAAGGAATTTTTAGCAGTCGTGTTTGCATGTGAAAAGTTCAAATCTTACATAGTTGACTCCAAATTCACTATTCACTCTGATCATGTTGCTATGAAGTACCTCATGGGGAAGAAGGACGCTAAGCCTAGGCTGATCAGATGGGTTCTCCTCCTACAGGAATTTGATTTGCACGTCGTTGACCGAAAGGGTGCGGATAACCGTGTAGCAGATAACTTGTCTAGGCCACAAAATGTCCTTGATGACCCACTACCTATTGATGATAGCTTTCCTGATGAGCAATTAAATGTCATCCGCACTTCACATAGTGCATCGTGGTATGCCGATTATGCAAACTATATTGTAGCCAAATACATACCAACCAGTTTCACCTATCAGCAAAAGAAGAAATTCTTCTTTGATTTGAGACACTACTTTTGGGATGATCCTCACCTTTATAAGGAAGGAGTAGATGGTGTTACTAGATGTTGTCTCCCTAAACATGAACAAGGACAAATCCTGCAGAAGTGTCATTCCGAAGCCTACGGAGGACACCATGCTGGAGATAGAACTGCCCATAAGGTATTGCAATCAGATTTCTATTGGCCCACTCTCTTCAAGGATGCTCGTAAGTTTGTCTTGTCTTGTGACGAATTCCAAAGGATAGGGAACATCAGTAAGCATCAAGAGATGCCTATGAACTATTCACTTGTCATCGAACCATTTGATGTCTAGGGCTTTGATTATATGGGACCCTTCCCGAGTTCCAATGGGTACACTCACATCTTAGTTGTTGTGGATTACGTTACTAAGTGGGTAGAAGCTATCCCAACTAAAAATGCTGATCACCACACCTCTATTAAGATGCTTAAAGAAGACATATTCCCAAGTTTTGGAGTCCCTAGATACTTGATGACTGATGGCGGTTCACACTTCATTCATGGTGTTTTCCGCAAGATGCTAGCTAAGTATGATGTCAACCATAGAGTTGCATCTCCTTATCATCCTCAGTCTAGTGGTCAAGTGGAGTTGAGTAATAGGGAGATCAAGTTGATCTTACAAAAGACCGTCAATAGATCTCGAAAGAACTGGTCTAGCAAACTTTACGATGCACTATGGGCTTATAGAACTGATTATAATAATCCCATGGGCATGTCACCGTATAAAATGGTTTACGGTAAGGCCTGTCATTTACCTCTTGAGCTGGAACACAAAGCTTGTTAGGCAATCAAAGAGCTCAACTTTGATTTCAAACTTGCCGGTGAGAAGCGGTTGTTTGATATCAGCTCGTTAGATCAATGGAGAGCCGAGGCATACGAGAATGCCAGGTTGTTCAAGGAAAAGGTTAAGAGATGGCACGACAAACGAATACAGAAACGAGAGTTCAATGTAGGTGATTATGTCTTGCTATACAATTCTCGTTTGAGATTCTTTGCAGGCAAGCTTCTCTCTAAATGGGAAGGTCCCTATGCTGTCGAGGAAGTATATCGTTCCGGTGCCATCAAAATCAATAACACGGAAGGAATTTTCCTAGAGTGGTAAATGGGCAAAGAATCAAGCATTACATCTCTCGTACTCCCATAAATGTTGAGACCAATATCATCAATGTCATAACTCCACAGGAGTACATAAGGGATGTTTATCAGTCTGTTTCAGACCTTGAAAACGAAGATGTATCTGTTTCCGTATGAAATTGGACTCCGATACTTTTCCAATAGGAATTTTTTTCCGTTTTGGAATTTTTGGAAAATAAAAAAAATAAAAAATAGTCCGCAGAGTGAACGAGGCAGCCACAAGCCCTGCCACCGCCCCCTACCCCTAGTGGCGGAGGGCAAGCTTGTGGGCACCTCGTGTGTCTCCTGGACTCCGTTTTCTTGCGGAGGACTCCTTCTGCCCAGAAAAAATCAATATATAGTCGCCCGAAGGTTTTGATCTCTGTATCGCGCAGTTTTCCTATGTTTTCGTTTTGAGCTTGTTCTCCCGCAGATGTAGGTCAAGATGTCTTCTCAAGATTCAGAGGGAGAGAGCTATGTGGCTGACTACCTTCCTAACCCCAAGGTCTATGGGGACTTGGAACCATATGGCTGGACCACTGATGAGGAAGAGGACTATGAGCCCAAAGGGAAGGAGCAAACAAGTTCCGATGAAGAGGATGCTCCTCTACCTCAACCTGCAAACACCCATGTGGAGTTCAAGAAGTCAAGCCTCCCTGACCATAGGAAGAAGCCTAAGACCTTGTTTATCCCTTCTCATTTCTTGCAGGAGAGTAAGCAGGAGCTTTGCCATAGAGGAAAATGACGATCTAAGGGAGCATAACTTTTTGCTCAAGTGGAAATTAGACAAGCTCAAGACTACTCCGACAACAACACCACCATCACCACCAAAGAAAGACAACTAAGCATTGGTATGGGCAATCCCCTTGGCTTCTGCCAAGCTTGGGGGAGTTGCCCTGGTATCGTATCACCTTTATATCTTTTGCTTTTACCTTTGTTTTAGTTCTTTCCTTTTCAGTTTTTATTTCTTCTCTTAGAGGAATGAATCTTTATTTTTTAGTTTGAGTCTTTTGCTTTTGTCTCTCCCCCGATGTATTCGAGCTTACGAGCTATATAATAAAGAGTGTCTTAGTCAAGGGCTTTGCTTTGTGCCATGATCAAAAGTATGAAAAGAAAGATAGCATGAAAGATCATGAGACGATCTTATGGAAAGTGATAACTTCACGTATGACACGTATGATGATTGTAACTTGTTGAGAATAAATCAACATAGACCTAAGTCATTGTTGCAATTAATAAGAAGTAATAAGGAAAGAGAGGTTCACATATAAATATATCATCTTAGCCACTTTTTGCAATTGTGAGCACTCACCAAACTATTACATGCCTAGGAGTAGATGTTTGACAAGGAAGACAACATAATGAATTGTGTTTGCTTGGTTCCAAACAATGTTATATGATTAGAGATCCCTTAGCATGTGACGATTGCTTCCACCTCATATTAGCCAAAACTACCGCACCAAGTAGAGATACTACTTGTGCATCCATAAACCTCCAACCCAGTTTTGCCATGAGAGTCCACCATACGTACCTATGGATTGAATAAGATCCTTCAAGTAAGTTGTCATCGGTGCAAGCAATAAAAATTGCTCTCTAATATGTATGATCTATTAGTGTGTGGAAAATAAGCTTTGTACGAACCTGTGATGAGGAAGACATAAAAGCGACAGACTGCATAAGAAAGTTCTTTATCACAGGAGGCAATATAAAGTGACGTTCCTCCGCACTAAGAGGACACACATTCAAACCTCAAAAGCGCATGACAACCTCTGCTTCCCTCTGCGAAGGGCCTATCTTGTACCTTTACTTTTTACCTTTGTAAGAGTCATGGTGATCTTCACCAATTCCCTTTTTGCCTTTGTCTTGGCTACCGTCACATGCTTGGGAAAGATCTATATTCATATATCAACTTGGAGTTGAGTACTCATGCTTTATTGTTGTTGACTTTACCCTTGAGGTAAATCATTGGGAGGAAAAACTATAAGCCCCTATCTTCCTCTGTGTCCAGCTGAAACTTTGACACCATGAGTACCACGTGAGTTGTAACAATTGTGGAAAACAAAAGAGATGATTGAGTATGTGGGTTTGCCTTACAAGCTCTTATTTGACTCTTTCTGGTGTTGTGATAAATTGCAATTCCTTCAATGACTATGGATTATTGTTGGTTACTTCTCGGTAAGGTTTTTGCTTCATGCTTTGCTTTGTGAAGGAATTGTTACTTTCCCATAAGAATCTCTATGATGTATTGCTATTCTATGTGTGATCATGATGCCCTCATGTCCGTATTATGTTTTATCGACACCTTCGTCCCTCAACATGTGGACATGTTTATGGAACTTGGCTTTCGCTTGAGGACAAGCGAGGTCCAAACTTGGGGGAGTTGATACGTCCATTTTGCATCATGCTTTCATGTTGATATTTATTGCTTTTTGGGCAGTTATATTACTTGTGGTACCATATTTATGCCTTTTCTCTCTTATTTTGCAAGGTTTATTTGAAGAGGGAGAATTCATGCAGCTGGAATTCTGGACAGGAAAAGGAGAAAATCTTAGTGCACTATTCTGCACATCTCCAAATGCCCTGAAAAGTTACGTGGATTTTTTTGGGATTATATAAAAAATATTGTGCGAAAGAACTACCCGAGGGGGGCCACCAGGGCTCCACAAGCTTGTCCACCGCCACCACCCCCCTGGTGGAGCAGGGCAAGCTTGTGGGCTGTCTGACGTCCCACTAGCCCCCCTCTTTTGCTATATGAAGCGTCCTGGTCCAGAAAAAAAAATCAATCGGGAGCTTTTTCGTGGTTTCGCCGCCGCCACGAGGCGGAACTTGAGTAGATCCAATCTAGAGCTCCCGCAGGGCAATCCTGCCGGGGAAATATCCCTCCCGGAGGGGGGGGGGAATCGTCGCCATCTTCATCACCAACATTCCTCTCGTCGGAGGGGAGGCATCTTCATCAACATCTTCATCAGCACCATCTCCTCTTCAATCCCTAGTTCATCTCTTGTAACCAATCTTCGTCTCGCAACTCCGATTGGTACTTGTAAGGTTGCTAGTAGTGTTGATTACTCTTTGTAGTTGATGCTAGTTGGATTACTCGGTGGAAGAGGTTATGTTCAGATCCTTGATTCTATTCATTACACCTCTGATCATGATTATGATTATGTTTTGTGAGTAGTTACTTTTGTTCCTGAGGACATGGGATAAGTCATGCTGATAATAGTCATGTGAATTTGATATTCGTTCGGTATTTTGATATGTTGTATGTTGTTTTTCCTCTAGTGGTGTTATGTGAACATCGACTACATAACACTTCACCATATTTGGGCCTAGAGGAAGGCATTGGGAAGTAGTAAGTAGATGATGGGTTGCTGGAGTGATAGAAGCTTAAACCCTAGTCTATGTGTTGCTTCGTGAGGGGCTGATTTGGATCCACTAGTTTAATGCTATGGTTAGACTTTGTCTTAATTCTTATTTTGTAGTTGCGGATGCTTGCGAAAGAGGTTAATCATAAGTATGATGCTTGTCCAAGTAAGGGCAGTAACCAAGCGCCGGTCCACCCATATATCAAACTATCAAAGTAACGAACGCGAATCATATGAACATGATGAAACTAGCATGACAGAAATTCCCTTGTGTCCTCGGGAGCGTTTTCCGTCCTATAAGACTTTGTTCAGGCTGGTCCCTTGCTACAAAAGGGAGTGGGCCACTTGTTGCACCGTTGCTACTACTTCTTACTTGTTACTCTTTGCTTGCTACGTTTCACCTGGCTACATAATCACTTGTTACCGCTACTTTCAGTGCTTGCAGTTATTACCTTGCTGAAATCCGTTTATCAGAGTCTTCTGCTCCTCGTTGGGTTCGACACTCTTACTTATCAAAAGGACTACGATTGATCCCCTATACTTGTGGGTCATCAGGGCGGCGCTACGATGGGGATGGCTGTGCCGGAGCACGGCGAGGCCGGGGACGCAGCAAGGGAAAGGGGAGGCCGGCAGGCTTCACGCGGTGGTGCGTTGCCGTGGCGATGGTGTCCGATTCAAAGTACAAACCGCGTCTTTGTGGAACTCAAACTGATGAAGTGCCCGTCCTGGATTGCTGCTGGATGCTATGAGAAGGACACCACCTCGGCTGAAATCTGCATCAGGTCAATTGCCACAAAACTATCTCCATCGGGTCAATTGTCTACGAAACATCCAAGGTCACCGCCGAGTTCGTCGGAGAAAGAAGCGCGGACTTCACCGAAGGTAGAAGATCATCCGTCGAGCACTCCAATGTCGCCTGTTGCGGCTACACGAGAGGTATGTATCACACCGACCACTGTATTTTACACAATGTTTCCTTGTTGAGTGTGAACCAAGAACAGCACCAGGGCTGATATGCCTCCCGCAGCCAGTGATTTCTGGCTTCCGTTCTTCATGTAACCGATTACTCCACCAGCTGCAAAAGGTAGTAGCACAATGAATCAATAAAGGGGGGAAATGAAACCCGGTATTCAATCAGATGCTCAGTTACAGAAACAACTTCAGTTATAGAACAAACATCAGACATTTGCTTGTGAATAGCAGCATATGTAGTCATGAGACATCAAACAAGCCAATTTCATTATGCATATATCATCAATATAGGGTGGATAGCACATCAACTCTGTTATGGCTAAGGGCATGTACAATGCAAGTCCTTAGATGTGCGTACAAAAGAAAATTGCTTTTCGTGGCAACCTAGGAAAATTAAGGTACTAATTTAATAGCACCAATGCTTGAGTGGGCATCGGTTTCTAACAAACATGTAGGCAGATAACAACCCCATTTGACTGACATTGATAAAATGATGGCATTTTTTACAAATGGTGGAAACTAACAAAAGCTAATAAAACGGGACTTCACGTGTTGTATCATACTTTGGCAAGCAGCCCTCTAGGCCTCATCCTTGCAACGGCTAAGATTCCTCGTGGCATAATTACGCAGCAAAAAAGGAAGGGATCTCTAAACATGGGATGAAAAAAATGTTTGTGAATACACAAATACCACAAAATATGACCAACCGCAAATTGTGGAGTTATAAAAATAAGATTTACAGTCTTATTTCGTTATACTGGTTTAAAAAAATAATGAACCAATGCACTTCATCAATACTGAACAAATTTAAGTAAGACGATCGAGATTAACCAATTAAGATGCAATTTGGGCCTTCATTTGATAATAACTTACCTTGTAATTCAAAAACAAAGACCTAAGGCCATAACAGGTACTAACAATGACAAAATAAGGAGGAGAAAATTACAGCGTCTGGACCATGTTGAACTGCCGCACCATCGTTCTTCAGCACAGAAACACTAACATAGGCAGGTTTCTTTGCCAAATCAGCACCTACAATATTCTTCTCACTCTTTGGTATTACCATAGAGAAACCTGGAGCAATTCGAGGAATGATCGGAATCTGTGTTGCTAAATGTTGCAACTTCCCGAGATGAGTCAATACTTTCAGCATGCTTTCAGTTATAACGTTGTGTAAGGTTGCGGAACCTCATAGTTCTATAAGATGGTTGATGGAGCTAAAATAATGTCAGTGGTATTTAGGGGGGCAGTAATTGAGAGTTGTTTTTAACGTAAGTATCATGATATTCATACTAGAAACGACAAAGTGCGGTCTGTGCCTGTGAAGTAGCTCTATCTCTCTTGCGTGTACTTAATGATTGTGCATCTCGGACACCCCAGTTTGCTTAGACAGATGAAGTTTTATGCCTACTATTTATTTAGAATCTAGGTGTGATAATCATGTGGAATTTCGTACTCCATAAGTACGGAATTACGACAAGATGTGCCCACTCTATTGTTTGGTAGGAAACTAATAGGTGACAATGAGATGAACTCCATTTACAGAATGGTGAGACTCCAGAGATCTCATCCACCTAACATTTATTTTATAAAGATAAATCCCATAATTGTATCACGGACTTTGCTTTTTTTCATGAGTGGCAGGACATATAGATTTCTCTTAAATGTAAGGAGAATACTGTAGCACACATGTTCAGATTTGACAATTATGTGGTAAGAAAGTACAAAATAATTGGTAGGAGCTTTCAGGGCTTTTCTCCTCTGTCTGGGAAATAGAAACCCATATCATTGCAAGGATTACTTGGTTGCAGCCATAGTTAAAAAAGCCACGCCTCAGCGAGCGCTTAAGTGCACTTAGGCTCTACAAGATGGTTGATGGAGCTAAAATAATGTGAGGGGTATTTAGGGGGGGCAGTAATTGAGAGTTGGGTATTTAGGGGGGGGGCAGTAATTGAGAGTTGTTTTCAACGTAAGTATCATGGTATTCATAAGAGAGCGAGCTATATTCTTCGTGGCTATCTTTTAAGCGCATCCTCATGTGCCAAGTGATCTCCTTGGCCAGTCTTCTCGAGGATACTGTTTCATCAACTGCCATCACACTATCATCGTCACTATCTGGTTCTGTCGATGATTCCAACGAGGACGCTGGGATCATATCTTCATGAGACTTTGGAAGTCCTGGCTTTAGTACCACAATTCTTGTTGGTTCAGACAGGGTTGAATTTGCTGGGTTAACATTTAAGCTCTGGTTGCGCCAGCATCTGTTGCATTTAGCTTCATTTCCATCTGAATATAGCTGCCTCCCAATATGAATGTTGCCCTTTCTCTTCACTGATTCTGATGGCTTCAGTATGGTTATTTGCTTTATTTCTGAATGTGGCGCAACATGTTCGAACCCATAATGGTTGTTTGATAACAAGGGAGTTGGCTCATCTAGGAACTTTAGGAACAAGTCTTTATTTGAGCTCAAAAACTGCATCGCTTCTTGGAACTCCTTTGAATGGAGAAGCTTCTCGTCCGTGGCGAGGCGTTTTGCTTCAGCAAACTTTTCGCGGACAAGGGACATTCTCCTCTCTCAAGAAGGATCCTTCCCTTGGTGCCTGTTCTTGCTGCTATCGATCTTGGGGGGCCAATAGCTCATGTGCGACGTCTTTCCTGCGAATTGGATGGAATGGGACGTTGTTCGACAGAATGGCTCGGCAGCGACACTTTTGAGCGAGTAAATAGCTCCTGTGCGACATGGCCCTTAAGCTGAACTGATATCCTCATTAGCTGTTATGGGTTGGACCCACAACGTATCCACGTAAGAGCGGGACCTATCACTTGTCCAGTAAGCGCGGGACCTACCTCGTCGCGGCTAGAAGCGATTCCGCCCGTGCCCGTCCGTCCGCCGCCGCCCATTGCTTTCCCCTTTCCCCATTCTTCTTCTTCCTCGGGTCTCCGGTGACCTAGTGAAGATGTCCACCTCCTCGGCCACGCAATCAAACTGGCGTCAGTATGGTCCAGTGATGCTCACAAGATGCCCTAACTGCCCACGCCCAGAGCCTCTCAAACGGTTAGTGATTAAGACGGATGAGAATGGCAATCTTGGGCGGGAGTTTGTGAAATGCTTGAGCAAACCAATGGCAGGAAGGGATGGCAAGGTTAGATCTCGGTTCTAAGCCCGTTCTTTCGCTGTTGTTTGCTTTGATTTCTCCATATATTTTTTTTCTCCTCGAATTTGAGATTTAGGGTTCATTTTGTGGTTTACAGATCCTGAAGAAATGCACACATTTTGAGTGGATTGATGAATATGTTCACAGGATTAAATCTGAGGGCTACATTGATTCTAGCGTGGCCGCAACCTGGGAGCTCAATTTGGGCGGGGTGCCGCAGATGCAGAATTGGGGGAGCTCGGACAGAGGGGCGGGCAGAGTTGTGCCGATGGCGAGGTACTTGGAGTCTGAACTGACCGATGAACTGAAGAAGATAAAGAAAACTAAAAGGGAGATGATCGATTTGCAGAAGTAAGCAAATATCATGGCAGTGTTTTTTTATTGCTGTGTCATTGCTCTGTTTATGTTTTACTTGCTATTCATCGTCATTAAAGGGGGCATTTAGGTCTGTCCAGTGTAGACGATGTGATCTGTGCGCCATGACAAGTTCATGTATCTTAAATGAATTAGCAGTTTGGAACACAAATTATTCAGTTTTATGTTGTGTTTCCTCTATTTTTTGTTCTTCAGTTAACAGAGTACACACCCAAATTCAGTTTGCAGTAAAAAAACAAAATTGGGCTGCCGAGTGCGAGACCAAAGAAAGTTCAGTTTGAGTACAAAAAAATTATTCGTGGGCTGGCGAATAGATGTTGGGCCCAAAATAAAAACGACGGATTATAACCATGCCCAAAGGTGTAATTTACAAAAGGTACTACTGATTTCAATAGGAATAACCAGGCCCAAAATTATTTGACTGGTCATGTATGATTTTCAATAGGAAATAAAAACGACGGATTATATACAACAATCGAAGTTCATTTATCTTAACAGGGTTGAACATCTAATCTGATTTGTATTATTTACAAACATGGCCTAAGCGGCCTGCAAGATACAAGTGTAAAATCTACAGAGCAAGTACTACACGGGGCAACTACACTTGAGGAACGACGTGCACGTCTCCTGACTACTCCTTTTCTGGGGCTTACTCGCTTGACAACGACTGTGATGCGTGGAAGAGTGGCTGGAACAGGTTCTGGCTGCTTCTTTTCTGGCCCTTACTCATTGTTCTTTTCTGCAGAATCGCCTGTTCTGGTTGGAACGGGCCCGGCTGGAATAGGTTCTGGCTGCCAAACCGGAGCCCCTTGTCGCTGCGGCTGCGCTCCATTGTCCCCCCCTCCATTGCTGCCTTGCTGCTCCGGGCCCTGCTGCTCCTGGGTCAACCAAACGAGAGATTAGTTCCTGGTGAATGGTGACAAGATAAACACAGAACCATGAATGGTGAGAAGAAAGGATCAGCCCAATACCTGGTGCACTGCGTCACGGTCACTGATAAATATATAAACTTACAAATAGCCCCAAATAAACACATAGATGTGCACAACATAGATAAGATATAAACGGGCCCGATATAAACATGGGCATCACATAAACTGGCACAACAGTACGTAGGGCACAATAGTACGGGCGATTACAATAAACTTACAGATAAGATAGTGTTTAACATTAAAGATACGATAGATAAGAAAGATTAAACTACGATAAACCCGACATGGAGGGGCGACGGGCGCGCGTCTTCACTCCTCGTCGTCGGCCGGCGGGAGGTTGTAGGGGAGGGTGTGCATGGCGTGCTCGTTGGGCCAGATGCTGTCGATGTCGGTGAAGATGTTGTAGGTGGTGAAGCAGATGAACTCGCAACCGCCAAACCAGACATGGCCGAGGAGGTGATACGCATCGTAGGGGTTGCGGAAGCGCACGATCATGCCCGTTCCTCCCATGCGAGACTCGTCGATGGTGAACATCTGCGGAGTTCCCACAGGGAGGTGGCGATAGAGGGCGCGAAGGAAGAGCCCCGCGAACTCCAGTCCACCCCGCCAGCGCGACATGGCCCAGACCTGGAGCTAGTTCTCCACGATGACCCCAGCGGGGTACATCCTTTCCGGCTTGGTGCCGGACGCTTGGAACGTCGGGCCGTGGAACTCCATGCCGGGGCTTGCGGTTGCTTGGATGTGAGGAGGGCAAGGAGGAAGATGAAGATGTGCACGGGGCAGAGGAGGGTTAAATAGCAGGTTTTGGGCTGCGTCGGTTGCGGTTCGTCGATTCAGTTGCAGCAATTAATGGATGCCGCCCATTTGCGTTTTCCTATTGGATCAAAGGGTGCGTCGCTGATTCACACACTGCGTCGAGGACTGCGTCGAGCACGCCCGCCTTCAGACTTTCGTCGGTGCACCGCGTCGAGCACGCCCCCCTCATATTCAGAGCCCATTCAGACTGCGCTGCTAATGGCTCTGATGCGACGCGTGCATGCATGCAGAAAAACCGACGCGTGTCATGCAACAAAGAAGCACACGAAGTCAGATGCACGTACGCCACATCCATGCACCGATTCATTTCCAATCGTCGGATCTTCACTGAACTGACTAGATCCAACGGACAGGCCCTTACTCGGGCCCTCGATCCAAACCCCCGCTCGCCAGCCAATCAGCACACACGGATCACGGGCGGATCACAAACATGGCGGGGTCAGATCCAACCGCTGACTCAGCAATGATCGACGACTATAAACATGGCGGGGTTTCGCATGGGGTTTCCGGGGTTATGGGGTTTAGGGTTGTAGTGAGCTAGGGTTGAGCACAAAAAATTCAAAAAAAATCAAAAAAATATGAAACTTTCTCCCACTGTCTACTGATGCAACTACGTTGCTATAAAAAAATTGATTCATGTTATATCCATGTTTAAATGAAAAAGATTCACACAATTCATGTTATTGATGGAATGATCTAGGGTAGAGCATAAGTAATTAAAAAAAATCAAAGAATACAAAACCAGCGCACATTGTGTACTTATTCAACTGAGTTGCTATAAAAAATGGAAACTTGTTATATGCAAAGTTTAAAACCAAAATTCACACGTTCACGATATCGACGAAATGAGCTAGGGTTGAACATAATTAATTCAAAAAAATAAAAAAAATATAAAACCAGCACACATTATCATTTTACATCACATACTTAGCAAACAAAAATATAAACTTTGATTTTGAGTCGGTCAACGTTTTTGTGAAAAAGTTGACTGTTTTTCAAATGAGCACAAATAATTCAAAAAAATCAAAAGAAATCAAAACTTGTGCCCATAGTCCTATTATGTTGCATAGCAATCAAAAAAAATATAAACATGGTATATATACAATTGCAGGAAAATGCCTTCAAGAAGATGGGATTTTGTTACAATGTACAATGTACTATGGAGGGGTTTCGGATGGGGTTTTCGGGGTTTAGGGTTGTAGTGGGCTAGGGTTGAGCACAAAAAATTCAAAAAAAATCAAAAAAATATGAAACTTTCTCCCACTGTCTACTGATGCAACTACGTTGCTATAAAAAATTGATTCATGTTATATCCATGTTTAAATGAAAAAGATTCACACAATTCATGTTATTGATGGAATGATCTAGGGTAGAACATAAGTAATTCAAAAAAATTCAAAAAATACAAAACCAGCGCACATTGTGTACTTATTCAACTGAGTTGCTATGAAAAATGGAAACTTGTTATATGCAAAGTTTAAAACCAAAATTCACACGTTCACGATATCGACGAAATGAGCTAGGGTTGAACATAATTAATTCAAAAAAAAAATCAAAAAAATATAAAACCAGCACACATTGTCATTTTACATCACATACTTAGCAAACAAAAATATAAACTTTGATTTTGAGTCGGTCAACGTTTTTGTGAAAAAGTTGGCTGTTTTTCAAATAAGCACAAATAATTCAAAAAAAATAAAAATAAAATCAAAACTTGTGCCCATAGTCCTATTATGTTGCATAGCAACCAAAAATATATGTGAACATGGTTTATATACATTTGCAGGAAAATACTTTTAAGAAGATGACGTTTACCCTACCTTATGAGGTCGTTTGTCACACATTTTTCATGACCATGGCTCTAACTTAACAAAAGAGCTCAGAATGATGACATAACAACCATATTTGAGTTGTTGTGGTAGCATTGAAACATCATACCCGAGTCAAAAGTTCAACTTACTCCAAATTTGAATTTAAACCGAAATTTTAATTTTTCATCAAATTTGAAATTCAGTTTGAAAACAATAATAATCAAACAAGTTTTGATGGAAACATGTGGGTACATAGTGCCCAACAAATTTTATTACATGCCATAAATTTCAAATGATCAACAGTTCTATCTCTTCCGACCACGCCGTGTACCCTTCTTCGCCTTGTCATTTCTTGTTTTTGGTTGTACTGCACACACAAGTTCACTGATCATCTTGGTTTTCTTCACTGGACTCGATGCTATCGCCTCATGAAACTCGATATCAGCTTCGGTTTCGACAATTTCGACAGTGTGCACAGCTTCAGTTTTAGTTTCGAAGTGTGCACAACTTCAGTTTCGACAGTGTGCACAGCTTCAGTTTCAGTTTCGACAGTGTGCACAACTTCAGTTTTGACAGTGTGCACAGCTTAAATTTCAGTTTCGACAGTGTGCACAACTTCAGTTTCGACAGTGTGCACAGCTTCAGTTTCGACAGTGTCCACAGCTTCAATTTAGTCACTTGCAGCACCAAACTGTTCCATCCACTGACTTGTTTGCCTTCTGCTGCCACTCACTCTTGCTCTTTTTGTTGGCCAACACTGTTCGACAACAATAGGCTGACTTGGAAGCTTCCTCTTGAAAACAACAAAGCATGCCACATATTTATAATTTGAACAAAATCAGAATATGAACAAACACAGATAAACAAGCACATACTTTCTCGGATTAGGAGGAGAGAAACTGCATAGTCTGGATCCCTCTCTATGCCCAAGTATTTGGCACCTTTTGCATCTGTTTTTGTTACCCTTTTGAGCCCTTTTTGGCTTTGCATCTTTCTAGTCCTTCTTGCCCTTCTTACTACTCCCACCTTTTTCAAACCATGCTTTGAATCTACTCTGTTTAGGTCTGCCTGCCTTTCTTTTTGTTAGAGGAGGACACATGGAATATTCAAGCGGCACTTCTGGCCACTGTTCCTGATCTGTAAGAGGTGGAATTGGAGTTGCATATGCAGCTCTGAATTTTGCTACCGAATAATACTCATGCAGATATGGATGCATATTTATCTTTGGTTGGCCGGCTAAGAATAGAATGGCATGATCACATGGTTTACCAGTGGCCTGCCATTCGAGGCAACTGCAATCATGCAATTCAGTGTTAACAACATGCCTCCTTCCAGTCTTGTTATCTCTAACTTCAGCACCCCACAGTGATGATTTTTCAACAGACAAATGTGTAAGACCTCTGCTTCTGTTGACCACCTGTTGCACCACTGTTGGAAGTTTATCACCTTGCAGACAATCAGCAATCTTTTTTCTCAATTCCCACAGCCGCATGAGCATGATCCTGATTTGATCAACCATGTCATGCACAAGCAAATCTTTTAGCTGCTTCACCTTGTTGTTGAAACTTTCTGCCAAATTGTTGTTGATATGGTCACACTTGATGGCAGTGTTGAATCCTGACCTGTACCATAATAAAGAATGGTAGGTGTTCAACCATGTACAAACTCCTCACATGTTGCCATTACCTTACTAAGATGATATGAATGTGTCTGTTTAGTGTAAGATCTTGCTTCTGGCCACATTCTCCCAAATTCATCTCCTCTGAATTTTTTGATCAAATTCATCCACAAATGGCCGAAGCACTCCCTTTGCTCAGCATGTGGGAACACATTTTTAACTGCATTTTCTAGACCTTTGCATGCATCTGTGTGTATTGCCAAAGGTGACACTGGCCCTAAGCATCTTTTCAACTGCATCATGAACCATGTCCATGAAGCCTCTGTCTCTGACTGAAACAAGCCAATAGCAACTGGAAACATCCAGTTATGTCCATCTAGAGCATTACATGCTGCCAACTGACCATTCCACTTGCCTGTCAAAAATGATGAGTCTATGCTCAAATATGGACGACATCCTGCTTTGAAGCCATCGATGCAAGGCTTTAAAGCCATAAATTTTTTGGAGAAATAAACCTTGCCATCCTCTGATACCTCAGTATCTATCTCGACAACACTGCCAGGTGACCTTTTCTCCACCTCTGCTTTGAAATTGAAAAGCAGCCTAAATGTGCTTGCCCAATCACCATACAAATTCTTCATTGCCCTTTGTTTAGCCTTCCACACTGTGGTATAATGCAGTTTAATGGGGTACAACTTTTCCAAGTCTACTTGGAGTCTTTTTGCAGTAGTATTGGGTGTTTTGGCCAAAATTGGAGTTATCTTTTCTGCAACCCAAATCTGTGATGTCATGCTTGATTTTTTCTGTGAACTTGTGAGACAAGTATGTTTATTAGGGATTTGGTTAACCCTGACAGTACTTCCATCAGGCTGCAGTCTAGCAGATATGTACCACTTGCAAGCCCTCCTACCACTACCATCAAAACCTCTGCACTTAGCATAAAACTTCTTTCTATCAGTCCAAACTGTCTTGGCATCAAACTGATGTCTGACTGCATAAGTCTTGAAAGACAACCTGAACTCATCCATGTTTGGCCACAACTTCCCCACTCGAATGCAGGGTTTTCCTTGTCATACACATGCACTAGCTCTTCATCATGTGCATCACCTACATCATCTGCAACATCTTTCATCCACTGTTCATCTACATCACTCAATTCTCTATCATCATTATCACTTGTATTAGCTTCATCCCTCTCCTCCTCATCTCTGTCATCGACTGGAATGCCAAATAGTTTGGCCATCTCAGTATTAGCAATTTGTGCAATGACCAAATCAGTAGGCTCCTCCAACTCAACTGCATTCCAATCAACAACATTAACATTTCCCTCTTCTGCATGTGCATTAGCTCCATCGGCTATTACTGTTAGATCCGTAATAATGGGAACGATATGTCTCTGTGAAGCTCAATCATCATCTGCCTTCTGCATAGCCAAGTGTGACGGCACATAACCTACCTTCGAGTCAATATTCAGATCAACGAGCTCAGCAAAAAATTCAGCCCTGAGGCTTGCCCAGCCCTCTTGCCTATCGATTTCAACAACAATATCTTCACCATCTTCAATTCTGACATACTCTCCTTTGAAATCATCATACCGCAATAGTGAAACTTCTTGCTCTGGACCCCAAAGCACAGTTCCCCAATTTTGTCCACCAATTTCCTCACTGCCTTCTCTTCCATCGACTGTATCTCAATGGGATCAATTTCTGAACAATCAACCTCCCATTTCACAATTGTGTCTCTCTGATTGTTCTCAATGCTACCATCAACTAATTTTGCCGTCGATGGAAAGAAATTGATTGCAAATTCAAATGTTTCAGCAGCATTCCCTCTGTTATAGGCGGGCGGGCAGCGTGAGATAGAGCAAAGATTGCCTTCAATCGCACTCACAAAATGGGTGGAATGGAGGCGCATTACCTGTTCGAAGCTGAATCTGGCGGCTCCTTCTCGACCTGACCACGGGCTCCTCTCACCGCGCCGCCCCCTCTCACCTTCTATCGATTTCACCAAGCAAAACAAAGAGCTTAGATCTACAAGGCATAGGGGATTGGGACTAGAGTATCAAATTCACTCACCACCATGGCCGCCGCCGCCGAAAGGGGGCTACGCCGAGAAAGAGGGCTCCTCCGCCGTAGCCGCCGCCGGAGCTGAAGATGTCGGGCTGTTTCGGACAGCTCTAGTCGGGCAGTTTCACGAGATGCGGTGCTAATTAATTTGGGCCCAAATTAGGTAAGACATGACTTAACGCAAATTGGACTAGTTGACTAAGGTTTTATCGCATGTGTGGCCGTGAGATATTTTCTCCCTGCAAACCGTCGCAAGAGAGCTATTTCATTGAAAGATGTCGCACTGCTTCCAATTCGCAGGAAAGACGTCGCACAGGAGCTATTGGCCCGATCTTGGGAGGCTGATCACGTAAACTGCTCCATGTCTCCTAATGTCGTGTTCCTGCCTTGTGGTTCTGGTGGCATTTGTTCTCGTTCTTCGGTTTGACATTTTGGACATCGTCTTCCTTACTGAACCATCTTGTTGATGCCAAATCTTAAATGGTCGGTCTGTGCTATGATTGCCTTCTCAACTGCAGGAAATTCTGCCTCTAGCTGCTGCAACCTAAGCATAAAACCATGCCCTCTAGAAGGAGTGGCCATCACATCTTGATGCAGGTCATGAAAAAGTTCTACAGCGAACCTTTTTTGCACAAAGGGAACACAAAAACTCTTCAGTACAAATGGAAGGAATGACATATCCACTACAATACATTAACTGCTAACATCTAAACTCCAGATGGACCATTTACCATTGAACGAGATCTGGGAGTCAGCTAGCAGCCCTCACAGCTGTTTTATTTGTCTTCGAGGGGCTTGCTGATACATAGTCATGGATATGACCTTCAGCTACACCTAATTATGTTTATTTCATCCATCTGAATATCATGTGGGAGTTATCAAGTGTAAACCCGAAATATGGGTTCCACTGGCTACTCCCATGACTTATTTTATTCAAATATAAGAATATAACAGATCGGATAGAAGATAAAAGATTTGTACTGTTCCAAAGGAAAGGAATGTATCTTTATTTAGTTACTATATACTCATATAACTAGCAGGCTACTGCATGTAGCTATGTGCATTTCTTTTTTACCTTGGGATAAGATTTTGTTTCAAAAGGTTCATACTTAATATCCCGACGAAGTAGGGTGTTGCACCAATCCATTAATAAAAAACTGTAGGTACAAAATGGTGGAAAGCATCAATGGAAGCAGTTCAGTTCAACAAGCATTGAAAGGAATTTTGTTGCTGCCTCTCCAGATTTGGTATGAATTAATTTGCTCATCAGCTTAGCTATCCATATAAACTATCGGCAGCCTCTATCTGGTCACATAAGGACTACTGAGAGCTTTCCTACGAGATGGCAGTGTGTGTTTTGAAACTGGTGCACTTCTTGTCATGTCTAACAATAAGATATCCATTTGGAGTTCTTCAGCCCCGACTTGAGTGTCATAACACTCATCTAATTGTCGTAACCTGTTCATCTATATCCGTTGCATGTGTATATAACACAGGTTGTCCCTTGCCACTGCCCCCCGTTTAACACTCAAATCAAAGTTGAGAACAGAGCAACAACCATCAGATGAACTTGCAGAACGAAAGAAAATACGTTTTTAATGGGTTTGGTGGTGGTTTATTTTGTTATGGTTGAAGTGCACATGGTATTACTGATACACACATGAATTGGAAGTTGAGAATCTATTTGAGCTAATTATAATTAGGTTGTTATTGCAGGAAATAGATCACATTGTTGAACCGAACATTGTAGAGGATTTGGATAACCGTCCTTCAAAAAAAGCAAAAATTTCTAAATTAGGTGTTATGGAGCCAAAACCAATGTCACCAACTATGTCAGCATCTTCTCCAAATTCTGAATGTTTTGAATCAATTGTGCCAGAATCAGACATTCAGATAGATCGTGATCCATTGGCATCACCCACTTCTGGAAAACAGTTTTTTGCCATCTGCCTAATCTTTGCCGTCTGCTAGGTGATGGCAAAGAGTGACTTTGTCGTCAGCTTACGCAAAGCAGACGGCAAAGCACTGGCTGATGGCATAGAGTGTTTTTGCGATCAGTCACATCTTTGCCGTCAGCTAGCAGACGACAAAGAGTCTCACAGCAGACGGCAAACATGTAGATGGGCCCACCTGACCGCGGGGTGGTTAGGTCAAATTGGAGTCTCTTCTTTGCCGTCTTCTAGCAGATGACAAAGAGTCTGGAGGCAGACGGCAAAGCATCTAGACTCCTTGCCGTCCGCGGGCAGACGACAAAGAGATAACTCCGTTAACGGCTCTTTCCCCCCACCCCGCCCCTTTCTCTCTCACCCACACTGTGTAACGACCCTCTCTCTCTCCCAATCCCCAACGCCCACCGGCCGCCGCCACCACCGTCGCGCCGCCGCCCCCGTCGTGCTGCCGCCCCTGTCGCCCCCGCCGCCGCCCCTGTCGCCCCCACCGCTGCCCCTGTTGCCCCCGCCGCCACCGTCGCGCCACCACCACCGTCCCACCGCTGCCCCACCTCGGCCCCGCTGCCGCTGCCCCACCACCGTCGTGCCGCCGCCCCTGGCGCCCCCGGCGCCGCCCCGCCACCCCCAACAGCCCCGGCCCCGCCATAGCCGCCCCTCCCGGTGAGCCGCCACACCCCCCCGCACCCGCATTTTTTTGTTAATTAGTAGGTAGTTTAGAGGTAGATTTTGTTTTGTTAATTAGTGGTAGCTTGTTAAATTAGTTAGGTTAGTTAGTTAGCTTGGTTAGTTAGGTGGAGGAGTAGAAGAGGAGAAGAGGAGGAGGAGGAGGATGAGAAGAGGAGAAGAAGAAGAGGAGGAGGAGGAGGAGGAGGAAAAAAAGAAGAAGAAGAAGAAGAAGAAGAAGAAGAAGAGAAGAAAAAAATAAGAAGGAGACGAAGAAGAAGAAGAAGAAGAAGAAGAAGAAGAAGAAGAGAATAAAAAAATAAGAAGGAGAAGAAGTAAAGAAGAAGAGGAGAAGAAGAGAATAAGAAAAAAATAAGAAGGAGAAGAAGAGAAAAAAGAAGAAGAAGTTGGTTTTTTATTGTTTGGTATTTAGTGGTAGCTAGATTCTTTTTTAGTTACTTAGTGGTAGATTCTTTTTTTGTTATATTTTTGCTGTTTAGTGCTATCTAGGTTTAGCGATAGGTTTAGTTATCTTGGTTAGTTAGGTTATTAGTTAGTTAGTTAGCTTAATAGAAAGAATAGGAAGAAGAAGAAGAGGAGGAGGAGGAGAAGAGGAGAAGAGGAGGAGGAGAAGAATAAGAAGAAGAAGAAGAGGAGGAGGAGAAGACAAAAATAAGAAGGAGAAGAAGAAAAGAAGAAGAGAAGAAGAGAAGAATAATACCTTCTCCTCCTCCTTCTTCTCCTCCTCCTGCTTCTACTTCTTCTTGATTTCTTCTTCGTCTTCTCCTCCTCCTCTTTCTTCTCCTCTATCTTATTCTCCTTACCTTATTTTCCCCAACAATGAGATAATTAGCCCATTTAGCTACAAAATGGCATAAAAACCTTGGTTAGCTCATGAATATTATATTCTTAACTTGTTTTCCTCTAAAATTACATAATTAGAATATTTGTGTTGATCGGGTGGATTTACATGTGATAGTTGTCTCGTCACCGTGAGGTCTGCTATGCGAAGACCTCCTCGTGCGTTGTACGAGCTCCGCCCCTGCATTCGTGGGTCAGTACAAATTTCCTCTCCTCCCCGCCCCTTCATTTACTGTGGCTCGGTTTCCGGATGAAACTTTCTAGATTTAGGTAATTAAATTAATTTATCAGTATGCTTGACCAGTATGCGTCTCCCGTTCGAAAGGGCGACATCTATAAATATGCATGTCTTTGCATATTTATAACAGCCATCCTTTCAAATTGTCCAACATTATCCATGGACAGCCCGAGTATGTGTAGATTGGGTTCGTTTTCCCATATGTTGTGCTTTGGATCCGATGCGGAATTTCGTCAGTGCCTCCCTGTTGTTCTCCGGATGCACATCCTCTCTGTTTATTGCGGAGACGTGTATCAGGAGAACAGCGGGGAGGTGCTGCCAAAATTTTGCGTTGGATCCGGAGCAAAGCATGGGAAAACGAACCCAATCTACACATACTCGGGTGGGACTAGGACCTATCTTTACTATTAGCGTGTAGGTTGCCTGGACGTAATAAAAATGGCGAACCTGATTAACCGATGAATATAAATGCTAAATTATATATAAATATATTTCTTCTGTCTTTAGTAGCTACAGAAGATGAGTGATCATGCGTGGATGTATACCGGTCACCCTAGTCAGAAATAGATGATGAAAGAATGGTTTGTAAAAACAAAGGAATTTGTGAAAGCCGCATTTGGAAATGGCTAGTAAAGAAACTATTGCCCCTGTCCTGGATGCGACAACTATAAAAAGGCAACAAAGGCTGTAATGATTAAACACCTGTAGAGGAGGGGTTTTAAGCCTAATTATACAGTGTGGACATTTCATGGTGAGTCTATACAACGCACAAGAGCTGAGGTGGTCCGTCATCGCACGGACGAGCATGCTACCGGGATCGAAGACTTGGTGCAAGACTTTGATGATGCTCGGGATTCTGAAGATGAGATGGAGGAATCTGCAAAGGCCTTTTATGAAATGTTGGAGTCTTCAAAACGTCCTCTCCATGAGCACACTGAGCTCTATCAGCTGGATGCAATTGCACAAGTAATGGCTCTGAAGGCTCAGTTCAACTTGGGAAGAGAATGCTACGACGCGATGATGACACTATTTGGACCCTTCCTGCCCAAAGGCCATGTCATGCCTGCAAACCTGTACCAGTCGGACAAAATACTTCGTGTACTTAAGATGCCTTATGAGAAGATAGAAGCATGTGAGAAAGGATGTGTCTTATTTACGAAGGATTATGCACACTTGGACTATTGTCCCAATTGCGAGTCTTGCAGGTATCTTATGGTAGACAACGGTATGGGTGAGAAGAGGCAGACCAAAATCGCAGTTAGTGTTCCTCGGTATATGTCAATCATACCAAGACTTCAACGTATTTTCATGGTCGAAGAGACGGCCAGACAGATGACATGGCACAAATTGGGCAAAAGAACCGAACTCGATGCGGATGGGAATAAGATGGTGGTACACACATCGGATGGGGAAGCGTGGAAACATTTCAATGGATTGCATCAGGATAAAGCGGCAGATCCAAGGAATCCTCGAGTCTGCATCACCACGGATGGTTTTAATCCCTTCGGCATGACGGCAACCAAATATAGTTGTTGGCCTGTATTTGTCATTCCACTCAATCTTCCATCGCTCAGATTATGCAAAGAAAGAACGTATTTATGACGTTGATAATTCCAGGGCCCAATTATCCGGGGAAGAATATGAATGTGTACCTGCAGCCGCTTATGGATGAATTGGATGACGCTTGGGATAATGGGGTCAAGACATATGATGCCGCTAGAAAACAAAACTTCAAAATGCATGTGTGGTACATGTACTCTATGCATGACTTGCCGGCGTATGCACTATCCTCTGGATGGTGTGTGCATGGAAGGTTCCCGTGCCCCCAATGCAAGGCAGCTCTTCAGTTTCATTGGTTGCAGGAGGGTCGGAAGTATTCTTGCTTTGACTTGCATAGACAGTTCCTGGATCATGACCATCAGTTCAGAAAAGACAAGAAGAACTTTACCAAAGGTAAAGTTGTCAAAAACTTAGCACCACCTACGTTGACAGGCCAACAAATCCTGGATCAGTTAAACGCCCTCGAGCCTGATCCAGAGCGTCCAAGGTATTTCAAGGGGTATAATTCAAAACACGCCTGGACTCACAAGCCATGCTTTTGGGATCTGCCTTACTTCAAAGACCTCCTTCTTCCACACAATATCGACATGATGCACACCGAAAAGAATATCAGAGAGGCTATTTTTGGTACATTGTTCGACATAGATGGGAAGACAAAGGATAATACTAAGGCTAGAGTCGATCAAGAGACACTATGTCATAGACCGTTACAAAACGTGCGAGAAGGCAATGGAAAGCAGAAGTGGTCGAAGCCAAAGGCCTGGTTCAATCTTGGAAGGCCAGCTATGAGGGAAATTATCTTGTGGGTCAAAATGCACTTGATGTTCCCCGATGGTATGCAGCGAATCTAAAGAGGGGAGCGAGTCTTGAAAAATTAAAAATCTTTGGTCTCAAGAGTCATGATTGGCACATATGGCTAGAGCGGGTAATGCCGGTGATGTTACGTGGCTTTATTCCCAAGGATGAATGTCTAGTACTGGCGGAGCTGAGCTATTTCTTCCGTGTTCTTTGTGCGAAAGAATTGTTGCCTGGCGAGGTAGAAGACATGGAGGAGTTTGCACCAGAGTTGTTGTGCAAGTTAGAGAAGATCTTTCCACCGGGCTTCTTTAATCCAATGCAGCATTTGATTTTACATCTATCAACCGAGGAAAGATTGGCTGGGCCCGTGCAAGATTGTTGGTGCTATGCAATTGAGAGGGTGCAGAAGACCCTTCGAGCTAAATGTAAAAATAAGCGTAGAATTCAAGCATCGATGGCTGAGGCATTCATTACTAAGGAGGTGGCAAACTTTGTGACATCACACTACGAAGCCAAAAATCAACATTTGCATAATCCGAAGCCTCGGCACAATGATGCAGACCCTAAAAAAGGTGGGTCCAACCTCAGCCTATTCAAAGGGAAGCTCGCACCAGCTGGTTCTTCGAAACCAATAACGTTGGATGTCGAAGAATGGTGGAACATTTCGTTGTATATCTTCAACAACCTAACAGAAGTGAGGCCGTACATCGCGTGAGTTCTTGGCACATTTTCCCGTAACTTCTAATTCATTTGAACTACTCTTATTCCCGGATATTTCAAACAGCTGTTATGTTGTGAAATTATCGGAGGGAGCGGTGATCGAAAATGATTCCATCGAAGAGTATGAGCTTCTGTCAAAGATAGTAGGCGGCTATCCCGGTTTTATCTCTTGGTTCAAACAAACGGTAATTATCAATAATGGACCATTTCATTTCTTGGTCTAACTTGCGGCTAACGCAACAATCATTTCGTATTAAACTTGTAGGCTAATTCAGAGTCTATGGACGCCGAATTGAGACAAGTCGCTAATGGTTTTGACTATAAGGTCCGTTCATTTGAGAAATACAGCATCAACGGGTATCTCTTTCGTACCTTTGGCAAAGAGCTATCTATGCTCGACCGGAAATCTACAAATTGTAGTGTCTCTGATATCGGCGAAGGTGTTATCGAGTATTATGGAAGAGTTGAAGCAATTTATGAACTTCAATTCTATGGTGAAAACCCACCGAACGTCGTAGTCTTAAAATGTTATTGGTTCCAGCCGAAGGAGACTAGAAGGACTCATGAACATATAGGACTAGTCGAAATCAATCCAAACACCCATTTAGATGTTCCGATGTCTATATTACGGCTCAACAGGAGACCCAAGTTTTCTATCTACCGTGGGCATGCCAAACGGATAAGAATCTGGAAGGTTGGTATGTTGTTTATGAAGTGCCGCCACATGTCACACCACCTCTCTCAAATGAACAGGATTATGAACCTCACATTTACCCAGACACATATGATGGAGATTTTTTCCAAGAAACACGTCTTTCCAAGAAACATTTCAAGAACCGTCGTGCTTCACCCAAGAACATGGAAGTAGACAGCGACAATAAATCCGACTCCACCCCTGAGCTGGAACCAGAAGACCTGGAACTCGTAGAGGTTACTGAAGCGGATGACCTGTCAATGCTTCAACGATTAAAGAAAGGCCTTTCACAACTTCACGCCGTTGAACCCGACGAGCACGTCATTCATGAAGACATGCGTGATAGTGATGATGATGATGCATTTATTGATGATGATTATTATTTTGTAAGATTCAGAACTTAAAATATATATTTTAATCTTTATTATTCATGTACATATTATTATTCATGTCAGTTATTCAATTTTTTTATGTTGTACTAATTTGTTTTAATCTTTATCATGGCAGGTCACCAGGTGTTGAAATATGGTGGGCGCTGGTCCAGAGCGCTCGACGGGTTCTTCCCAGCCGCCCCGCACGAGGGGTGGTACTTCCCTTCCACCCCTATCTCTCCATAGAGCCTTGGTAGATAGTCTGTCGACACCACCCGTGGGTTCTTCTTCGTTGGCGGCATTGCCACTAGGAGAGGTGCTGGTCGGGTAGGGAAGAAGGGGAAGGGTACAGGGAGAGGTGGTGGCCGCGGAAGATCCAGGAGGACTGTTGAGCCGTCCTCGCCACCACCACGAGCTCATTCACCCGAGCATAGGACTACTATGGTCGACCCGTTTGCGGAGGAGGCTACGGGGACTCCGGTCCAGGAGCCTGGTGTTGACGGGCATTCGTCCCATGAGACTCCGGTCCAGGATCAGCCTCGGCTCGAGGTGCATTCGGCCCACGAGACTACGGTTCTGGAGGCTTCAGCCGACGTGGAGAGGCCCGGATGGGAGACCTGGCCAGATCGGACCGAGTTGCCGGATTGGACCGAGGGTCTGGGTGGCTCAGGGGGCGGGGATGGAAGGGATGAGATTACGGATAGTGAGGGCGATGTGCAGGTGGACGGAGCCACCGTGTACAAGCATGGTAGTACACGTCTCCCGGTCATGCCGGCTACCCGCGAGGAGAGGCCGGTGATTAAACCTGAAGGAGATAGCTAAGTACATTTACTCTTTTTTTAGCTTTTTCCTTCAACTTTGTTCAAATATCTAATGCGTTGACCTTATATATCATACTGCAGGGGATGGGTACACCCTCTTGGAGTCCGCAGGCCGAACTCCGTCCTTGGTGTGCTTTGCCGGACAAATTTCCCGGGGGTTGTCACGTTACCTAGTGAGGGTCAGGTTCCTACACTAGGATTTTCCTCGGAGCACTACCAGGCTGCGCAGGCCCCGCCGGAGGTGATTATAGATGGTGTCCTGTGCCACACGAGGGCCGAGATGGTGATCAAGAGGTTTTGGGTAAATTATCCTTTTACACAATCTAAAATTAACAATATAGCTAATTATTGTACTAATCGGTGTTTTCACGTTTGATTGTAGACCTTCTATAGGTGTGAGGATGGATATGAGGAGGAGGCGGCCAAGGTTCTCGAGGCCGAGTGGAGGCAGTTACTACAGAACTTACGCCACGAGGCTCGGCTGCAGGCTATTCGAGACTACTACGCCACGCGTGGTATTAAGAAGCAGAAGAAGGATTGCCGCGGAAAGTTTTTGAAGAAGGAGCAATACATGAAGGTAATTACCTATTCTTAAGTCCTTCTATGTAGTTTTCTTGATTTCATTCATAGGCGTAGCGCTCAAAATTCTTTCTAATAACTTACGGGTGCCCCCGAGATGGTGTGCGGATAAGCTGGATTGTTGGGAGGCGTTGGTTGATGAGTGGTGCACAGGCGAGCCGTCCACGAGAATGCGAAGGATCGGCGTAGCCAAATGGTTGGTGTGCCACACCATCAAGGCAGCGCCAACTTACTTCAGTTCGGACGAATCTGGGTATGTGATTTGCTTCATGATTCATGCAATTCATTCTTCATGCTAATATTTTGTTCCTCTCTTTTAGGCGCATCACAATAAGACTGAGATGCCACACTTGTATGACCTTTATGACATGGCCCATACTGCCTCGTACCAGAAGGAGAAGGCATTCTCTGAGTCTGACCTGGATGATCCCAATAACTTCACCAACATATCATCCCACCACAAGCTCGTGGCATACAGGGACCTGGGGAAGGTTATGAAAGGGGATGACTTTAACCCTAGCCAAGAACCTTTGGATCCAGAGCTGGTGATGATATCCGGTGGCGGGAGGCCCCTTGCTCGATAGACATTGGAGATGGGATAATACGTTGTCCACTCACTCTCCCGGAGATCAAGGCACGCCAGTCGAGCAGCTGTCCTGAGATAACGCGTCGTCCACGACCAGTCGATCTTTCCATCGAGGTTAGTTGTACGGACTAAGACCACTTTCATCCATTTGATTATGTGTGTCACCATAGATCATTACTGTGGTAACAAGGAATGGTGTTTTAGGCTGCTCTTCGGAAAGAGAGATTGGCAAACCAGGATGCTCTTGAGAAAGAGAGATTGGTAAACCAGGCTGCTCTTGAGAAAGAGAGATTGGCAAGCCAGACTGCTCTTCAGGCTGCTCTTGATGAGAGGGACCAGACCACGGCACGATTGATTGAGGAGGAGAGGTCCCGGAATTAGGCGGGTCAATGGGCCCTGTACGAGCTTTTTGTGGTAAGTTTTTCTTCACATTACCCAAATCATGTGTGTAATGTCTGTTTCATTACTAACTAATACGACCCACTCTTCAGGGTCTGTGCGAGAAGAGCGGTCAAGTCCCTCCGCCGATGCCCGTCTTCTCTTCGATTGGCATGGTGAGTTTCATTATAAACTAGTATTAATAATTGAGTGTCATCATGCTAACTGAGAAATTGCAAAATATCTATTCTGCAGAATAACTCATGAGAGGCATCGCACGACCCTTCTCTAGGTGTTTCTCCTCCTTGATGACCACTACGGTAAGTTTCTCTTCTCCTCCTTCATATTCTCCTTGCCTTAATTTCCCCAACAATGACATAATTAGCCCATTTAGCTCCGAAAAGACATAGTTAGCTAATTTAGATCCAAGAAGAGGAGAAGAGGAGAAATTAAAAGGAAGAACAAAAAGAAGAAGAGAAAGAGAAGAGAAGGAGAAGGAGAATAAGGAGGAGGAGGTAGAGGAGGAGGAGAAGGACTAGAAGGTCCTCCTCCTCCTTCTCCTCCTTCTTTATTTCTTCTTCTTCTCCTCCTCCTCCTCTTTCTTCTCCTCTTTCATATTCTCCTTGCCTTAATTTCCCCAACAATGACATAATTAGCCCATTTAGCTCCAAAAAGACATAGTTAGCTAATTTAGATCCAAGAAGAGGAGAAGAGGAGAAATTAAAAGGAAGAACAAAAAGAAGAAGAGAAAGAGAAGAGAAGGAGAAGGAGAATAAGGAGGAGGAGAAGGAGGAGAAGGCCAAGGACCTTCTAGTCCTTCTCCTCCTCCTCCTCCTTCTCCTCCTTCTTTATTTCTTCTTCTTCTCCTCCTCCTCCTCTTTCTTCTCCTCTTTCATATTCTCCTTGCCTTAATTTCCCCAACAATGACATAATTAGCCCATTTAGCTCCAAAATGCCATAATAACCTCAAAATGGCATAAGAACCTTAGTTAGCTCATTAATATTATATACTTAGCTTGTTTTCCTCTAAAATGGGATAATTAGCCTATTTAGCTCCAAAAAGACATAGTTAGCTAATTTAGCTCCAAGAAGATGAAAAGAGGAGAATAAATAGGAAAAATGAAAAGAAGAAGAAGAAGAGAAGAAGGAGAAGGAGGAGGAGGAGGAGGAGGAGAAGGAGGAGAAGGCCAAGGACCTTCTAGTCCTTCTCCTCCTCCTTCTCCTCCTTCTTCTTTATTTCTTCTTCTTCTCCTCCTCCTCCTCTTTCTTCTCCTTTTTCATATTCTCCTTTCCTTAATTTCCCCAACAATGACATAATTAGCCAATTTAGCTCCAAAAAGACATTATAAGCTCAAAATGACATAAGAACCTTGGTTAGCTCATTAATATTATATCCTTAGCTTGTTTTCCTCTATAATGACATAATTCGCCCATTTAGCTCCAAGAAGAGGAGAAGATGAGAAACGAAAAGGAAGAACAAAAAGAAGAAGAGAAAGAGAAGAGAAGGAGAAGGAGAAGAACGAGGAGGAGAAGAAGGAGAAGGAGGAGGAGGAGGAGGAGGAGGAGGAGGAGGAGAAGGAGGAGAAGGGCAAGGACCTTCTAGTCCTTCTCCTCCTCCTCCTCCTTCTCCTCCTTCTTTATTTCTTCTTATTCTCCTCCTCCTCCTCTTTCTTCTCCTCTTTCATATTCTCCTTGCCTTAATTTCCCCAAAAATGACATAATTAGCCCATTTAGCTCCAAAATGCCATAATAACCTCAAAATGGCATAAGAACCTTGGTTAGCTCATTAATATTATATACTTAGCTTGTTTTCCGCTAAAATGGGATAATTAGCCCATTTAGCTCCAAAAAGACATAGTTAGCTAATTTAGCTCCAAGAAGAGGAGAAGAGGAGAATAAATAGAAAAATGAATTGAAAGAAGAAGAAGAAGAAGAGAAGAAGGAGAAGGAGGAGGAGGAGGAGGAGGAGAAGGAGGAGAAGGCCAAGGACCTTCTAGTCCTTCTCCTCCTCCTCCTTCTCCTTCTCCTCCTTCTTCTTTATTTCTTCTTCTTCTTCTCCTCCTCCTCTTTCTTCTCCTCTTTCATATTCTCCTTACCTTAATTTCCCCAACAATGACATAATTAGCCCATTTAGCTCCAAAAAGACATTATAAGCTCAAAATGGCATAAGAACCTTGCTTAGCTCATTAATATTATATGCTTAGCTTGTTTTCCTCTAGAATGACATAATTAGCCCATTGAGCTGCAAAAAGACATAGTTAGCTAATTTAGCTCCGAGAAGAGGAGAAGAGGAGAAATGAAAAGAAGGAAGAAGAAGAAGAAGAAGAAGAGAAGAAGAAGAGAAGGAGAAGGAGAAGGAGAAGAAGAAGGAGGAGGAGGAGAAGAAGAGAAGGAGAAGGAGAAGGAGGAGGAGAAGGAGAAGGAGTCCTCCTTCTTCTCCTTCTTCTTCTCTCCTCCTTCTTCGCCTCCTTCTTCTCCTTCTTCTTCTCTTCTTCTTTTTTCTTCTTGTCCTACTCCTTCTCCTTCTCCTTCCCCTCCTCATCCTCCTCCTTCTTGTTTTTCATCTCCTTGTTCTCTCCTTGCTTCTTCTCTTTCTTCTGCAATTTAGCTTATTTGTCATATATATGTTGTTGTTCTTCTTCTTCTGACTTTCTTATTTCCATTTTGCAGATTGGATGCAGTACATGCTGTTGGAATTATGCCCTAGAGGCAATAATAAATATAGTTATTATTATAATTCCTGTATTCAGATAATCGTTTATTATCCATGCTATAATTGTATTGAATCAAGACTCATTTACATGTGTGGATACATAGACAAAACAGCGTCCCTAGCATGCCTCTAGTTGGCTAGCCAGTTGATCAATGATAGTCAGTGTCTTCTGATTATGAACAAGGTGTTGTTGCTTGATAACTGGATCACGTCATTGGGAGAATCACGTGATGGACTAGACCCAAACTAATGAACGTAGCATATTGATCGTGTCATTTTGTTGCTACTGTTTTCTGCGTGTCAAGTATTTATTCCTATGACCATGAGATCATATAACTCACTGACACCGGAGGAATGCTTTATGTGTATCAAACGTCGCAACGTAACTGGGTGACTATAAAGGTGCTCTACAGGTATCTCCGAAGGTGTTAGTTGAGTTAGTATGGATCAAGACTGGGATTTGTCATTCCGTGTGACGGAGAGGTATCTCGGGGCCCACTTGGTAATACAACATCACACACAAGCCTTGCAAGCAATGTAACTTAGTGTAAGTTGCGTGATCTTGTATTACGGAACGAGTAAAGAGACTTGCCGGTAAACGAGATTGAAATAGGTATACGGATACTGACGATCGAATCTCGGGCAAGTAACATACCGAAGGACAAAGGGAATGACATACGGGATTATATGAATCCTTGGCACTGAGGTTCAAACGATAAGATCTTCATAGAATACGTAGGATCCAATATGGGCATCCAGGTCCCGCTATTGGATATTGACCAAGGAGTCTCTCGGGTCATGTCTACATAGTTCTCGAACCCGCAGGGTCTGCACACTTAAGGTTCGACGTTGTTTTATGCGTATTTGAGTTATATGGTTGGTTACCGAATGTTGTTCGGAGTCCCGGATGAGATCACGGACGTCACGAGGGTTTCCGGAATGGTCCGGAAACGAAGATTGATATATAGGATGACCTCATTTGATTACCGGAAGGTTTTCGGAGTTACCGGGAATGACGAATGGATTCCGGGAGTTCACCGGGGGGGGGGGGGGCAACCCACCTCGGGGAAGCCCATAGGCCTTGAGGGTGGCACACCAGCCCTTAGTGGGCTGGTGGAACAGCCCAAAAGGGCTCTATGCGCCAAGAGAAGAAAAATCAAGAGGAAAAGAAAAAAAAAGGAGGAAGTGGGAAGGGAAGGGGACTCCCTCCCACCAAACCAAGTCCAACTCGGTTTGGGGGGGGGAGTCCTCCCCCCTTGGACTCGGCCGACCCCCTTGGGGCTCCTTGAGCCCCAAGGCAAGGTCCCCTCCCTCCCACCTATATATACGGAGGTTTTAGGGCTGATTTGAGACGACTTTTCCACGGCAGCCCGACCACATACCTCCACGGTTTTTCCTCTAGATCGCGTTTCTGTGGAGCTCGGGCGGAGCCCTGCTGAGACAAGGTCATCACCAACCTCCGGAGCGCCGTCACGCTGCCGGAGAACTCTTCTACCTCTCCGTCTCTCTTGCTGGATCAAGAAGGCCGAGATCATCGTCGAGCTGTACGTGTGCTGAACGCGGAGGTGCCGTCCGTTCGGTACTAGATCGTGGGACTAATCGCGGGATTGTTCGCGGGGCGGATCGAGGGACGTGAGGACGTTCCACTACATCAACCGCGTTCTCTAACGCTTCTGCTGTACGGTCTACGAGGGTACGTAGATCACTCATCCCCTCTCGTAGGTGGACATCACCTTGAGAGGTCTTTGTGCGCGTAGGAAAATTTTTGTTTCCCTTGCGATGTTCCCCAACACATGCATGGAAGCTGGCATTGGAGTGCTTTAGTTCCCGTTTTTATGTGAGTTGATGAACAATGTGGAACTATATGTATATGTATATATGGATGAACAATATATGTGCAACTATATGTATGTTTATATGGATGAAACTTTGTATGTGTTGGTTCTTTTGATATATGGGATGTACGTTGATGAACAAATGGCATTGATGAGCTTTATATGTATATCATATATGTGTTGTGACCTATTTATCATATATGTGCTATGAATTATATATATATATATATATATATATATATATGTGTGTGTGTGTGTGTGTGTGTGTTGTGAAATAGAAAAAATAAACAAAAATGTGACAATATAGGGTCTTTCCCGTCTACCAGCAGATGGCAAAGGCCTTTGCCATCAGCTAACCGACGGCAAAGGTGCCACGTGCCGCCCAGCTGTGCAACCTGGGCAGTAGTAGCTGGCCATATAGTATCTTTGTCGTCTGCTTCCAGGGGGACAGACGGCAAAGAAGAGGGCACAGAGGAGGGGGGAGGAGGAGGTGGAGGCTGACGGCAAAGAAGAGGGGGAGGCAGACGACATAGAAGAGGGGGGAGGCAGACGACAAAGAAGAGGGGGGAGGCAGACTACACAGAGGAGGTGGGGAGGAGGGGGAGGCAGATGACAAAGAAGAGGGGGGAGGCAGACGGCAAAGCCTCCGTTAGCCCCTAACGGAGGCAACGCCTGCCGGCTGCCGTCTCCACATATTTGCCGACTTCTCTCATGGAAAGCTGACGGCAAAGCTCTTTGCCGTTCGCTTCGGTGAGGCAGACGGCAAAGAAGCTACAGTGCCGTCGTAGGCTGATGCAGAAATTTTCTGACAGTGAGATTCTTTGCCGTCTGTGATATACTCTTTTCCATCCGTGATATACTCTTTGCCGTCTGTGATGGCAGACGGCAAAGAAGCTAATTCCTGTAGTGACCTCCATCCCTATCTAGCTCGACATTATCTTTTGTTTTACCATTACATGATGTTAAGGAACCAGATTCAAATAAAGAGATCAAAATAGTTCAAAAATATGATTATCTACCACAAGGTATTTGTTTCATTTATTTTGTGTACTTTTTTATTCAATATATTCTTAAATTATATGTCAGCATCTACTCCAAATTCTGAATATTTTGAATCAATTGTGCTAGAATCAGACATTCACATAGGTCATGATCCATTGGCATCACCTCCATCCCCATCTAGCTCGACATTATCTCCTGTTTTACCATTACATGATGTTAAGGAACCAGATTCAAATAAAGAGATCAAAATTGTTCAAAAATATGATTATCTACCACAAGGTATTTGTTTCATTTATTCTATGTACTTTTCTATTCAATATATTCTTAAATTATTTGATTTTTTGCAGAACATACATTGACCGATTATGATCTATGTGCTCATATAATAATTGAATCATCTTTGAGAAAACAAGAGTTGGTTCACTTAGATGGAAGTACTGTGTTACAAAATCAATTGATGTGTTTGCTTGATGAAAAAGAGTGGGTAAATGATGATGTAAGTATACCCTTACTCCAATAGAAATAAGTTTCTAATCACTAATATTTATTACTAATGTATTTTTTTGAAAATAATCTTAATTATAGGTGATCGATGCATATATATGTTGTATAAAGGACCAAATACATGTCTAGAATGGCAATAAAGTATATTTTGAGAGTCCTTTTGTTATCTCACTATTAAAACGGGATGGTAACCTTGGCATACAACAAAATAGTGTCTTCATTACAGAGATTGTCAAGAAATATATGGAGCATGACATGGTAATATCCGTATCCATAGTTTTCATGTTCATGTTTCAATCAATATTTATTTTTATTTTCCTAATTATCTTTATTACAGATTGGACTTCCAATAAATACCAACAACACACATTGGTATTTAGCTATTTTAAATTCCAAAAAACGCGAGATTCAAGTACTAGACTCATTGTGTTGGAAGTTTGACTCACATGATCTCTCTATTATGGTTAGTTACATCATCAGTTTTAATCCTACATGTAAATGACATAAATTCATACATTGTTAATGTCTATCTTTTCTGATCACTAAATCTTTTTCAGCTACGAGGAATACAATTTCATTTGGACCTTATTAAAAGTCAAAACTTGATTAACGATGATTGGAAAGACGTTGATCTTACTGAATGGAAGATCACGGAACAATTTCAAAAGCCAGTTCGAAAAGGCAGTTCTTCATGTGGTTTATTTATGGTCAAATTTATGGAATATTTCACCGGAAGTGCACTATCATACGCAATTACATAGGTATATGTCTTTTTGTTTAATAGGAAGTCTATCAATTTTACATAAAGTATGTTAATTTTTGAAAATATACTAATAATTTTTTATATAGCACAGGAAATGATTACTTCATTTAGGTTTAAGTTAGCCAGCATACTATTATGTTGGAAAACAAACACTTCATCAATCACTACAATCGTTGAAGAAACTGCCGATGACACCAATGGAGATCCTAATGATGTTCAAATATTGGAAAGTCTAGATAATATAAAAAAATCAACACAAAAAATCCCATTATCGGTTGAAATGAAATACAGATCACTGATATCTATTCTTTCTAATATGAGCTTGCATGAGTTAACATCTGGACTTTGTAGCTTCATTAAATCCATGAATTACACCGAGATTTTAGAGTAAGACATTTCAAATTAGTAATAAAATTGTACAATATCTTTCTTATTTTCTTATTGATTCATTATCTTAATTTTTTCCATTACCAGGAAAGTATGGATCCAAAGTACAAAGCCATATCCAATAAGTTTGTCTCTCAAAAAACTACAAGGAATGCTAAAGGATGATTTACCAATGGACAGAGATAGCTTTAATTTGGTCATACGGAAGATTATGTTTGATGACATCCAAACGGCACAAAAATCAAAACAATTGATAGCAAAACATTATATGGACATGAAATTTTGGGTACGTTCTTAAATTCATTATTTAATTTTTTCTATATTCTTATTTTTAATCACTTTTATAACCAATTATTTTTATGTGCTAGATGACTACTGATTTTGGACGGCACCCAGATTTTCGTAAAAAGTTAGATGTCGAACAACTAGCAAATTCTGTTCGTAGTTGGCCCGGTAGCAAATATAATGTTTCAAAATGCAAATCGGTAAGAGCACTTTTGTATACTTTGTACCACACATTTTTTATTACATCTAATATATTTATCCTATTTCAGATCCATATTCCTGTACAATCCAACAATGATTTCATTCTATTCACATTGGACAAAGATACCAGAACAATGTATATTTTGGACCCTGCTCCTATTAATCGCATTTACAGATGCAACCCACTCGCAAAATATGTGCACAAAATTATATGGATTACAGAACACTTACCAAAAGCAATGTCAAAGGCATGCCCTGGGTCTAGATGGAACGAGAATATTCTTCTATGGCATCAAAAAATATTAGATGATATTCCAATTTACAACAAGTATTTTTGAAGAGATGAATATTATATAGTGAGAATTGTTTGTTTTGAAAATGAATTTAAATTTAAATTAATAACATATATATTCTTATATATAAGGGAACTTTCCGCTTATATTGTTCCCCTTTTCATGTCCACATGGGAAGATGAAAGACCACATTTGCCATTTATAAAGGTAAATATAAAGACAATATAGATCATTTAATTTTAATTATAATTACACATCTAATTTTGATGCCATTCGTTTACAAAAATAATGGTTGTACAGGATGGATATGAACTCAGAAAACTAATTTTGGGCCAACTATTAACATTCAAGGACAATGAATGTGAAGATAACATGCCTGCCGGTGCACTTGAATTCATCAGTTGTATCAGGAAAATCCAATTTAAATCTGGTAAGTATAGTACAATTTGGAAGGTTTCTTAATAAAAAATTCTTTTTTCAAGATTGATTGTTATGTCATACTAACTTCTATTTGCTCAAACAGGACGTGCATGCTATTTCTGAAGATGATCTCTGCTCGAAGGTGATGGCCGAAATCTGGGCCGAGACCATCATCTATATAATATGTCATCACAAAGTATCAAGGTGCACATGGAATGACTTGCGCAAGGAGGGGAATTCCTTTCTCACGTCTGGCTCTCCTCTATCACATAGACAACCTAAAACATAGATAGAAGCAAACCCCTTAAGAAACCGTGTAGTGATAATGTGCTTTCTGTACTCCCATACTGTTGTAAGCTAGAAAGTGTCAATAAGATACCTCAGACATCCCTCTTTCTGTCCATAAAGATCCATGTTCTTTGCATATGACTGAGCACATCCAATTTGGTGTCCATCTTCAAGAAATATACGGATTGCCTTGGCAAAGCATTTTCGAACATCATTTTTGTTTTTTTTGTCATGACTTCCACAAATGTGATTTCATACTGAAATTTTGCAAGCTCTTAGATATTTTATTAAGGTTTACCGTAAAAATAATTTCAAAACTTTGTGAACATTTTTACAAAAAATTTCGAATTTACTGTTCGGGTATAGAAGAGCACTTGATGTTCATGCGACCATCGATTCTCGATCCAACAAACAGAAATGAGGGGCAAGGCACCACACTGTTCACCGGTGCCTTGGCTCTGTCAAGGCACTGGATCTCAGTCTGTTTTGGAGGGGAGAAGGGGAGTAGAGAAAGGGGACCTAGACTGCATCATCGGCTTACAAGGCCCAGTTTTTATAACATCTCCGTTCACCCTTGCAGGATATGGTTTGGAAGGTTTGCTTAACACCCCCCTCTCCTGCACTTTTTTCTAGCGCGGTGCAACACACGGGCATTTGTACTAGTGAAGAATTATTATTGGAGGTGATATAGCTGAACAGGTGCTGACCGCTTTATGGCTTGCGCTGACAAAAGCATGTTTTGCGTTGTCCTAGCATGTGCATTCCTTTGATTTGCCGTCACGAGGGTATATCAACATCTCAGGTTCTGCGAGTTGAGAAAGTACTTGTGCAGGGATGCTATCATATGTGTGGTGGAGCTGGCACTAGTAGAAAAAGGGCCTTTAGTCCCGGTTCGGTTGGGCATTAGTCCCTGTTCGCGAACCGGAACTAATCAATCAAGACTAATCCTAGTCCCGGTTCGGCCCTGAACCAGGGCTAATGGCCTTCCACGTGGCGGGGCTGGGAGCGAGGGGGGTAGGGGTATTAGTCCCGGTTCGTATTACAAACCGGGGCTATTTCTTCGCTTTTTTTTTGAGCAATTTTTAGGTTTAGGGTTTTGTACTAAATTGGATAAGCTTGCCCTCTATTCTCTCATTTATTTGTTTTTGGCATTTTTTTTGCACTAAATTGGATTGCACATACACAACAATAAAGGAACAACTATATTGCACATCGTCACAAATATATTACATCATGTCATCCGTCGTGCTTTGTCGAACGTACTTAATTACAAAATGTAGACATGAGTTACATGCACATATATGCGTCTTTTTTACACTAGAACATTTCATATCATTGTCATTGAATGGCAATAGTATTCTCCCTTGGGATCTAGGACCTCTTCATCAAAGAATCCAACAATTTCCTCTTGAATTGCTCGTACACGTTCCTGTGGTAGAAGACCGCCCCTTAACCGTTCGGTCTAATATAAAGAATGTGTCAATATATATATCAAATGAAACCGGTAATAAAATAAAGTTGTGAGCATTGTCTATTGTACTTGGATTTTTTTGATGTCCCGGGTTTTGCCCTTTTCATGGGTCGTCTGAGGAATGAACTCGCAAACATAGTATCCACATAAATTGTTCCCATGTTCCTGCCTCAAGCACTTTACGAGAACAGAGTTCGATCAAAAACATAATCAAGAATTATAATGGTATTGAAACTATAATAAAGAGATGTGCGGATCTAGCTCGTAGTTACTTACATCTATTTGTTTAAATGTAAGCTCTGGCTTCCAATCACCCTGAGCTTTGGCGGTGAACCAGTTCCATGCCCTGCCAAGAAAAGGAAATGAATAAAGGAGTTCTATATTAATTCCTTGCTATCAGGAAATGAACGAGAAGTTGCCGATGTAGTGCCATAATGATTGAAATTACTTCTGGACGCATTCCTACAAGTTCGTCCATTCAGTTAGGCGTGTGCGTTTCGGGTCCATGACTATTACTTGTCCATTATCAGGTACAATGATTAACAAAATGGAAAATCTAAAAATAAGCATGCCCATACTAGCGTTTCCATGCGGCGGGTTTACGCTAGATTCCGTCGCTATCACGCTACAATGGGAGCACTACAGTGAGGAGAACAGTCCTACAGGGGTGACTGCGCTATAGTGCGCTTTTTTATTTTATATTTTAAAAACATTTATCTTCCAAACCGTTATCTCAATTAATGATCCGCTTTCATCACTCACTTTTTTGCGACGAGATCTTCAAAACTAGATTCCATGTCGATATGTTTCGATAACTTTCATTTTTATCGGTACTTGCCAGATTACTATCACTTACTTGTCGCATTATTTTTCACATAGTTCTCACATTAAATCAACTTGGTTATTAGTATTATGAATGTCGATATACCCCACTAAAAAACTTGCTTCATTTATACTTGTGCTGATTCATGCATTTACTTGGTTATTGTTAGTGCTTTAATGCCCACTTTTTAACTACACATAACATTGCAATGCTTAAAAATTATAAAATTATTGTCCGGTAACTATGTATAATTTTTGTGACAAGTATACACCTGTAAGATGAGAACTATGATGACATAAATATGGCAACTAGGAACGAGGAAAAAAAATCAACTAAACATGTCAACATGAGATCTTATTTTGAAGGTCTCGTCGAGACGAACCTAACGGTGAAGGCAAATCTCCAATCAAATTATTAATCTATGAGATAAATCATTTTCAAAAATTCAAAAAAGCATTTAATACGATGCAAGCGTAAGATAGAAGATTCATGCATGTAAGCATTTAATGCGATGATGTAAGCACGCTTATGAAATTCAATTAGCAGGCCGCTTTACCGGAAGGGTTGCATGGGGCGCTGCTACGTAGTCAATCCCTTAACAAAATAGAGTGGAACCTGCATGCGCATGACGAGTCAATTATACGTACACTTATAATAACATCGAGTAAGCAAAAATAGAATGTGTGTATAGTAACACTCATTTGAAGTTGTAAGGAAATAGTATTTCCCTTTTGGTACTGCAAAGCCTTAACGCTTGTACCAAGTTATTCTCTGTCTCGCCGGGATTCGTTTCAACACTTTGGTGATGATTGTAATTTGGGTCAATGAACCCAATGTCATAGATTTCTAATCTTTTGCATTCGAGAATCTTCATTATGCAAAATCAATATAGTGATGAGGAAGATTATACATGCAAGAACAAGCTGAGTAAGACTTAATGACATAAATTAATAATACTTACAAACAATAGGCACTGACGATAGATTCGTCGAGGGTGTCTTGTTTGTATAACTGAAATAATTCTTCGAATTCAATCATCATCACGCCTCGTCCAGTCCCGAAATGCTCGTCTTCATATGCTAAGTAGAGCCAGTTTTTCGATTGAGCACATGCTTGCATGTACCAGTCATGCAATCTTCGCATTTTTGTTGGTAGCTCTTTGACTAACTTAGGTTTGACCAGAGGACGCCCATACCGGTACGTGTATTCTACGTTACTGAATACCTCCAAATGGTTTAAGTACTCATCAATAGACATGCCTTGAGCCTTGGCCGCTTCTCCATAGTTTGCAAGAAATTCTGGGTCGATCTCAACTGTTTCATCATTCCTCTACTGGACCGCAACTCCACTCGAGCACACATTTGTATCAGAATACACTATGAGCGGGGGCACGATTGGTTTTTCTGTTGTCCGAGCTGGGCAACTGATTTCCCGCTCGACGTACTACTCTTCAACCGCTGATTTTTTGTGTGAGCCGACTTGATAATAGAGTGTTCATAGTCTGCTCACAACGGTGGTGGGAGATCTTCAAGGTTTTTCAGCATTTTCACTACCGCAACATGCTCTCGTCGGGTGGCCGGGTTATCTGGCTCTTTCAGTTTATTCTTGTTAGCCACTTGAGCCTTCCACTGTTCATGATGGGCGTCTGCCCTCTTAATATTGTCCTCTCCGATATAGTCCCAAGGTCTCTTCACCATATTCTTATGAGGTACTGTTGGGAGGGGCGACAACTTACATTTTGGTGATCGGATCCTCTTTCTGCCGCCACTACTAGCGGTGGTCTGTTTCCACTTTTTGCTCCGATCCCGAGTGGATGGAGACGGCTGACGGGGCGGTGGAGACGGCTGGCGGGGCGGTGGAGACGGCTGATGCGGCGATGGAGACGGCTGCGCTGGAGACTGGTGAGGCGGCGAAGACGACGGCTGCGCTGGAGATTGGTGAGGCGACAAAGACGACGGTTGCGTTGGAGACTGGTAAGGTGGAGGCGTAGAAGGATTGCTGCTATGAGGAGTCGGTGGCCTTGGCGTCCAATTTGGAAGGACGATGTCCTCCTTTGGCCATACAACGGTTTGGGATTTGACTTCTCCAAGTTGAGTCCAATCCCTATCTTCACCTGCAGGGTGGTCGAGCTTCAGCTCCTCATAATCTTTCGTCACTTCATCTACCGCGACGACAGCGTACCCTTGTGGAACCGGAGAGCAATGCCAAGTTGGATGTGGTCCAATTGGTAAGGCCATGCCGACCGCCACCGTCAACCTTAAGTTAGCAACTTTCACCTTTAGTTCACAATGTGTGCTCTCAGTGATATCATCCACTAGGTAGTGACGAGGCGGACTTGTCATCGGTGCATCATCACCATCATCTTGGAGCTGCGTGGAAGCGACATAGCTTTTCCGATTCGATGCAGCTTCTATCATGAGCCGCTGAGATTGGTCGCTACCTTGCTGTCTGAAAGTCCGTTATATCGACTAGAGGGGGGTGAATAGGAGATTTTCAGAATTTCATCACTCAGGAAATTCCTCACTGATGACTAACTTACAGCGGAAACAGTAAAAGATCAGGAGTGCAAAGTTTCACTACAGCAGTTTTTCACGATGAAGAATATGAAAACAGTTTGCACCGTATGCAAGCACGCAGAAAACATATGAGGATTAACTTGCGTGAAGAATTTGGGGTTGAGGAATTTTAGAGAAAGTCTTCAGCAAATTCTTCAAACAGTGACAGTGAAAATCATCAACACACAATTTGAGGAATATAAAGAGTTGAGGAAATAGAACCCGTTTCACAGTGAAGACAGTGGTTGATAACCCATTTCCAACTGCTGACAGTTGTACATCTGGTTTGGAGAAGCTTGGTATTGAAACCAAAGGACACACAGTCTCGGGACACAAAGTCCCTATCATATTCTCCTTGGGCTAAGAACACACTGTCCTCGCCCAACAGTCGTGGTAAGTCTTCAGGGCAGACTTCCAAACCCTCACAAACTTGGTCACCTGGCGATCCACAATTCACTGTTGGATTGCTCTAGACCATGATGCCTAACCATCTGGAGGATGCACAGACCTCAAAGGTAAAAGGCTTCAGTCCCACACAGGAACAACTTCTTCAGTGATGCTCAATCACTTCCTTTTCGGTTTGTGGTTTGGTATTTGGGGTATTTCCTCACTGATGAATTACTCTCGAAGACTCTGAGGAATTTGGGTTGCTCTTATGACAAGTGTTAGTTTCTAACGGAGCACCCAACCAGCTAATGGTTGTGGGGGGCGGCTATTTATAGCCTCGGAGCATCCCTACATGATTTGACATTAATGCTCTTAAATAATATGACCGTTGGTGTGGATAAGACCAATGATGTGGCATGGCTATCGATAACGGTCGGGACCCTCAACTGTGAAGTCCTCATGTCTCTCATATTCCTCACTTGAGGCTTTTGGTAGGATTAGGCTTGGGTTGAGCATCATGAGGAAATTCATTCCAATGTGTTACCTCGACCCCCTTTAACAGTACGGTGTTCCTATTACTCAAGTGTGAAGAAAACAAAACAGAAAGAATAAATCTTCATGGTTCAAAGTCTTCAGATTGATTTTCTTCAGGACAGACCAAATTCCTGAATTTGAATATCTTCTTGAGGAATATCAATTTCATCGAAAATTCTTCGCGATTGAATTCTTCAGCTTCAGACCAATTTCTTCAACCAAAGATATACATTTTTAGGGGGCGATATTCATCCAATATTTCAAACTCCTCAGCCACTTATAGATCCTGTGTACACTCAAGAACACATTAGATACTTAACCTATAAGTCTTCAAACCACCAAAATCACTAAGGGGCACTAGATGCACTTACAATCTCCCCCTTTTGGTGGTTGATGACAATTAGGTTAAGTCTTCAACAGGGATAAAAATATGAAGTGTAAATACTCATTTGAGGAATTTGAAATCAAGATTCAGAGAGACTCCCCCTGAAGATGTGCATATCTTGAGGATTTTGCTTTTCACAGCAAATGCACATTGATGATTTATTTCATGGAGATCTCCCCCCGAGTCTTGTAAATCATGCATACATACGACATATAGTATGAAGAAATTGAGGATGCATGATGACAAATGGTATCTGACAAATTCCAGCATGCATGCATTGAAATTTTGAGGAATAAGCATGCGAAGAAAAACGTTCAAAAGCGTCAGAGTACCATCGGCTTAAGTTACAACTCATTACATAAAACACTTCAGAAGAACCAAGAGTTTGTAACTTAAATATAGTTTATAAGCCCCCAAAATATCCCGCGTGAAGACTAAATCTCAAGTTTCTCCCCCTTTGTCATCAAGTGACAAAAAAAGGACAAACTGAGGACTAACTGTCATGCCCAAGATGCGACCCTATCCTCAATTTGGCACGAAGGCCTCGTCATGGATAGAAACACATCTCGTCGTGTCGCAAGAATGAATATCGTTACAAGTACATGTACTAAAAAGAAGAGATATATAAATAGAGTTGGCTTACACTCTCCACAAGCTACATCAGAGTCACAGCAGTACAATACATAATCATCATGAAGAAGAGCAGGGTCTGACTACGGACGAAAACAAACGAGAAAAGAAGAACGACGTCCATCCTTGGTATCCCAGGTTGCCGGCCTCGAAACCATCCTAGATAGATGATGAAGAAGACGAAGAATCAACTCCAAATGAACAATCAACGCGCTCGCGTCAAGTAACCTTTACCTGTACCTGCAACTGGTGTTGTAGTAATCTGTGAGCCACAGGGGACTCAGCAATCTCATTTCCAAAGGTATCAAGACTAGCAAAGCTTAATGGGTGAGGCATGGTTAAGTGGTGAGGTTACAATAGCGGCTCAGCATATATTTGGTGGCTAAACTTACGAGTACAAGAAATAATAGGGGGAACATCTACGCATAGCGGACGTGACTACTGATGATCAAATGAATGATCCTGAACACCTACCTACGTCAGACATAACCCCACCGTGTCCTCGATCGGAGAAGGAACTCACGAAAGAGACAGTCATGGTTACGCACACGGTTGGCATATTTTAATTAAGTTAACTTCAAGTTATCTAGAACCCGTGTTAAACAAAGTTTCCACGTTGCCACATAACCGCGGGCACGGGTTTCCGTAAGATTTAACCCTGCAGGGATGCTCCAACTGTTAAGATAGGATATCACTGTTACCATGGTTTATGTGATATGGGAGCTAGTGTTAGTGCAATACCCTGTTCTCTATATGATGAAATCAAAGATGAGATTGCACCTGCTGAGTTAGAACCCATTGATGTCACTATTACGCTAGCTAATAGAGACACTATCTGTCCTCTGGGAATTGTGACAGACGTAAAAGCCCTGTGTGGTAAGACGAAGTATCCTACTGATTTCCTCGTCCTTGGTACTGCACAAGATAGCTTTTGTACCATCATATTTGGTAGACCCTTTCTCAACACTGTCAATGCTCACATTGATTGCATTAAGAAGACTGTCATAGTAAGTTTCGAGGGTGTGTCTCATGAATTTAACTTCACCAAGCTTGGAAGACAAATCCATGAAAGAGAGTCGTCTGGTAGAGATGAAATCGTTGCTCTTGCCTCTATTGCCGTACCTCCTACGGATCCTTTAGAGAAATATCTGCTTGAGCATGAAAATGATATGCATATGGAGGAGAGAGATGAGATAGATAAAATTGTCTTAGAACAATATCCTATTCTCAAGAATAATCTGCCTGTTGAACTGCTTGAGGATCCTCCCCCACCAAAGGGTGATCCTGTGTTCGAGCTTAAACAGTTGCCTGATACTTTAAGTATGCCTATCTTGATGAGAAGGAGATATATCCTATCATTATTAGTGCTCTCCTCTCAGAGCGCGAAGAGAAGAAGTTACTAAAAACTTTGAGGAAGCACCGCGCTGCTATTGTATATACTCTTGATGATCTTAAGGGTATTAGTCCTACTCTATGTGAGCACAAGATTAAAACCGATCCTGACTTTAAACCAGTTGTTGATCATCAAAGGAGATTAAATCCTAAGATGAAAGAGGTCGTTAGGAAAGAAATATTAAGGCATCTGGAAGGAGGAATCATTTATCCTGTTACTCATAGTGATTGGGTAAGTCCAGTACATTGCGTACCTAAGAAGGGAGGGATCACCGTCGTTCCTAATGATAAGGATGAACTAATCCCACAAAGGATTATTACCGGCTATAGAATGGTGATAGACTTCCGGAAACTGAACAAGGCAACCAGGAAAGATCATTATCCTTTGCCTTTCATCGACCAAATGCTAGAAAGGATATCAAAACGCACACACTTCTGCTTTCTAGATAGTTATTCAGGTTTCTCGCAAATACCTGTTGCACAATCTGATCAAGAGAAAACCACTTTCACTTGCCCTTTCGGTACCTTTGCCTATAGACGTATGCCTTTTGGCTTATGTAATGCACCTGCCACCTTCCAAAGATGTATGATGGCTATGTTCACTGACTTTTGTGAAAAGATTGTTGAGGTTTTCATGGATGACTTCTCCTTTTACAGGTCTTCCTTTGATGAGTGCCTCAGCAACGTTGATCGAGTCTTACAGAGATGCGAAGAAACCAACCTCCTCTTGAATTGGGAGAAGTGCCACTTTATGGTTAATGAAGGTATCGTCTTAGGACACAAAATTTCTGAGAGAGGCATTGAAGTTGATAAGGCTAAGGTCGATGCAATTGAGAAAATGCCTTGCCCCACAGATATGAGAGGTATACGAAGTTTGCTAGGTCATGCTGGTTTCTATAGAAGGTTCATTAAAGACTTCTCTAAGATTTCTAGGCCTCTTACCAACCTCTTGCAGAAGGATGTTCCTTTTGTTTTTGATGAGGATTGTGAGGAAGCCTTCGAAATACTTAAGAAGGCTTTGATAACCGCACCTATTGTTCAACCACCTGACTGGAACTTGCCCTTTGAAATCATGTGTGGAGCTAGTGATTACGTTGTTGGTGCTGTTCTAGGACAGAGAATTAACAAGAAGTTGAATGCCATTCACTACGCTAGTAAAACTCTGGACAGTGCCCAAAGAAACTATGCCACTACGGATAAGGAATTTTTAGCAGTCGTGTTTGCATGTGAAAAGTTCAAATCTTACATAGTTGACTCCAAAGTCACTATTAACTCTGATCATGTTGCTATTAAGTACCTCATGGGGAAGAAGGACGCTAAGCCTAGGCTGATCAGATGGGTTCTCCTCCTACAGGAATTTGATTTGCACGTCGTTGACCGAAAGGGTGCGGATAACCGTGTAGCAGATAACTTGTCTAGGCCACAAAATGTCCTTGATGACCCACTACCTATTGATGATAGCTTTCCTGATGAGCAATTAAATGTCATCCGCACTTCACATAGTGCATCGTGGTATGCCGATTATGCAAACTACATCGTAGCCAAATACATACCAACCAGTTTCACCTATCAGCAAAAGAAGAAATTCTTCTTTGATTTGAGACACTACTTTTGGGATGATCCTCACCTTTATAAGGAAGGAGTAGATGGTGTTACTGATGGCGGTTCACACTTCATTCATGGTGTTTTCCGTAAGATGCTAGCTAAGTATGATGTCAACCATAGAGTTGCATCTCCTTATCATCCTCAGTCTAGTGGTCAAGTGGAGTTGAGTAATAGGGAGATCAAGTTGATCTTACAAAAGACCGTCAATAGATCTCGAAACAACTGGTCTAGCAAACTTTACGATGCACTATGGGCTTATAGGACTGATTATAATAATCCCATGGGCATGTCACCGTATAAAATGGTTTACGGTAAGGCCTGTCATTTACCTCTTGAGCTGGAACACAAAGCTTGTTAGGCAATCAAAGAGCTCAACTTTGATTTCAAACTTGCCGGTGAAAAGCGGTTGTTGGATATCAGCTCGTTACATGAAAGGAGAGCCGAGGCATACGAGAATGCCAGGTTGTTCAAGGAAAAGGTTAAGAGATGGCACGACAAACGTATACAGAAACGAGAGTTCAATGTAGGTGATTATGTCTTGCTATACAATTCTCGTTTGAGATTCTTTGCAGGCAAGCTTCTCTCTAAATGGGAAGGTCCCTATGTTGTCGAGGAAGTATATCGTTCTGGCGCCATCAAAATCAATAACACGGAAGGAATTTCACTAGAGTGGTAAATGGGCAAAGAATCAAGCATTACATCTCTCGTACTCCCATAAATGTTCAGACCAATATCATCAATGTCATAACTCCAGAGGAGTACATAAGGGATGTTTATCAGTCTGTTTCAGACCTTGAAAACGAAGATGTATCTGTTTCGGTAAGAAATTGGACTCCGATACTTTTCCAATAGGAATTTTTTTCTGTTTTGGAATTTTTGGAAAATTAGAAAAATAAAAACAGTCCGCAGAGTGAACGAGGCAGCCACAAGCCCTGCCACCGCCCCGTACCCCTGGTGGCGGAGGGCAAGCTTGTGGGCACCTCGTGTGTCTCCCGGACTCCGTTTTCTTGCGGAGGACTCCTTCTGGCCCAGAAAAAATCAATATATAGTCGTCCGAAGGTTTTGGTCTCTGTATCGCGCAGTTTTCCTATGTTTTCGTTTTGAGCTTGTTCTCCCGCAGATGTAGGTCAAGATGTCTTCTCAAGATTCAGAGGGAGAGAGCTATGTGGCTGACTACCTTCCTAACCCCAAGGTCTATGGGGACTTGGAACCATATGGCTGGACCACTGATGAGGAAGAGGACTATGAGCCCAAAGGGAAGGAGCAAACAAGTTCCGATGAAGAGGATACTCCTCTACCTCAACCTGCAAACACCCATGTGGAGTTCAAGAAATCAAGCCTCCCTGACCATAGGAAGAAGCCTAAGACCTTGTTTATCCCTTCTCATTTCTTGCAGGAGAGTAAGCAGGAGCTTTGCCATAGAGTTTTAAAACTTGAGGAGGAAAATGACGATCTAAGGGAGCAGAACTTTTTGCTCAAGTGGAAATTAGACAAGCTCAAGACTACTCCGACAACAACACCACCATCACCACCAAAGGAAGACAACTAAGCATTGGTATGGGCAATCCCCTTGGCTTCTGCCAAGCTTGGGGGAGTTGCCCTGGTATCGTATCACCTTTATATCTTTTGCTTTTACCTTTGTTTTAGTTCTTTCCTTTTCAGTTTTTATTTCTTCTCTTAGAGGAATAAGTCTTTATTTTTTAGTTTGAGTCTTTTGCTTTTGTCTCTCCCCGGATGTATTCGAGCTTACGAGCTATATAATAAAGAGTGTCTTAGTCAAGGGCTTTGCTTTGTGCCATGATCAAAAGTATGAAAAGAAAGATAGCATGAAAGATCATGAGACGATCTTATGGAAAGTGATAACTTCACGTATGACACGTATGATGATTGTAACTTGTTGAGAATAAATCAACATAGACCTAAGTCATTGTTGCAATTAATAAGAAGTAATAAGGAAATAGAGGTTCACATATAAATATATCATCTTAGCCACTTTTTGCAATTGTGAGCACTCACCAAACTATTACATGCCTAGGAGTATATGTTGGACAAGGAAGACAACATAATGAATTGTGTTTGCTTGGTTCCAAACAATGTTATATGATTAGAGATCCCTTAGCATGTGACGATTGCTTCCACCTCATATTAGCCAAAACTCCCGCACCAAGTAGAGATACTACTTGTGCATCCATAAACCTCCAACCCAGTTTTGCCATGAGAGTCCACCATACGTACCTATGGATTGAATAAGATCCTTAAAGTAAGTTGTCATCGGTGCAAGCAATAAAAATTGCTCTCTAATATGTATGATCTATTAGTGTGTGGAAAATAATCTTTGTACGAACCTGTGATGAGGAAGACATAAAAGCGACAGACTGCATAAGAAAGTTCTTTATCACAGGAGGCAATATAAAGTGACGTTCCTCCGCACTAAGAGGACACACATTCAAACCTCAGAAGCGCATGACAACCTCTGCTTCCCTCTGCGAAGGGCCTATCTTGTACCTTTACTTTTTACCTTTGTAAGAGTCATGGTGATCTTCACCAATTCCCTTTTTGCCTTTGTCTTGGCTACCGTCACATGCTTGGGAAAGATCTATATTCATATATCAACTTGGAGTTGATTACTCAAGCTTTATTGTTGTTGACTTTACCCTTGAGGTAAATCGTTGGGAGGCAAAACTATAAGCCCCTATCTTCCTGTGTGTCCAGCTGAAACTTTGACACCATGAGTACCACGTGAGTTGTAACAATTGTGGAAAACAAAAGAGATGATTGAGTATGTGGGTTTGCCTTACAAGCTCTTATTTGACTCTTTCTGATGTTGTGATAAATTGCAATTCCTTCAATGACTATGGATTATTGTTGGTTACTTCTCGGTATGGTTTTTGCTTCATGCTTTGCTTTGTGAAGGAATTGTTACTTTCCCATAAGAATCTCTATGATGTATTGCTGTTCTATGTGTGATCATGATGCCCTCATGTCCGTATTATGTTTTATCGACACCTTCGTCCCTCAACATGTGGACATGTTTATGGAACTTGGCTTTCGCTTGAGGACAAGCGAGGTCCAAGCTTGGGGGAGTTGATACGTCCATTTTGCATCATGCTTTCATGTTGATATTTATTGCTTTTTGGGAAGTTATATTACTTGTGGTACCATATTTATGCCTTTTCTCTCTTATTTTGCAAGGTTTATTTGAAGAGGGAGAATTCATGCAGTTGGAATTCTGGACTGGAAAAGGAGAAAATCTTAGTGCACTATTCTGCACATCTCCAAATGCCCTGAAAAGTTACGTGGATTTTTTTGGGATTATATAAAAAATATTGGGCGAAAGAACTAGCCGGGGGGGGGGGGGACACCAGGGCTCCACAAGCTTGTCCACCGCCACCACCCCCCTGGTGGAGCAGGGCAAGCTTGTGGGCTGCCTGACGGCCCACTAGCCCCCCTTTTTTGCTATATGAACCATCCTGGTCCAGAAAAAAATTCAATCGGGAGCTTTTTCGTGGTTTCGCCGCCGCCACGAGGCGGAACTTGAGCAGATCCAATCTAGAGCTCCGGCAGGACTATCTTGCCGGGGAAACATCCCTCCCGGAGGGGGGGGGGAATCGTCGCCATCTTCATCACCAACATTCCTCTCGTCGGAGGGGAGGCATCTTCATCAACATCTTCATCAGCACCATCTCCTCTTCAATCCCTAGTTCATCTCTTGTAACCAATCTTCGTCTCGCAACTCCGATTGGTACTTGTAAGGTTGCTAGTAGTGTTGATTACTCTTTGTAGCTGATGCTAGTTGGATTACTCGGTGGAAGAGTTTATGTTCAGATCCTTGATGCTATTCATTACACCTCTGATCATGATTATGATTATGTTTTGTGAGTAGTTACTTTTGTTCCTGAGGACATGGGATAAGTCATGCTGATAATAGTCATGTGAATTTGATATTCGTTCGGTATTTTGATATGTTGTATGTTGTTTTTCCTCTAGTGGTGTTATGTGAACATCGACTACATAACACTTCACCATATTTGGGCCTAGAGGAAGGCATTGGGAAGTAGTAAGTAGATGATGGGTTGCTGGAGTGATAGAAGCTTAAACCCTAGTCTATGTGTTGCTTCGTGAGTGGATGATTTGGATCCACTAGTTTAATGCTATGGTTAGACTTTGTCTTAATTCTTATTTTGTAGTTGCGGATGCTTGCGAAAGAAGTTAATCATAAGTATGATGCTTGTCCAAGTAAGGGCAGTAACCAAGCGCCGGTCCACCCACATATCAAACTATCAAAGTAACGAACGCGAATCATATGAACATGATGAAACTAGCATGACAGAAATTCCCGTGTGTCCTCGGGAGCGTTTTCCCTCCTATAAGACTTTGTTCAGGCTTGTCCCTTGCTACAAAAGGGATTGGGCCACTTGTTGCACCGTTGCTACTACTTCTTACTTGTTACTCTTTGCTTGCTACATTTCACCTCGCTACATAATCACTTGTTACCGCTACTTTTAGGGCTTGCAGTTATTACCTTGCTGAAATCCGTTTATCAGAGTCTTCTGCTCCTCGTTGGGTTCGACACTCTTACTTATCGAAAGGACTACGATTGATCCCCTATACTTGTGGGCCATCAGGGCGGCGCGACGATGGGGATGGCTGTGCCGGAGCACGGCGAGGCCGGGGACGCAGCAAGGGAAAGGGGAGGCCGGCATGCTTCACGCGGTGGTGCGTTGCCGTGGCGATGGTGTCCGATTCAAAGTACAAACCGCGTCTTTGTGGAACTCAAATTGATGAAGTGCCCGTCATGGATTGCTGCTGGATGCTATGAGAAGGACACCACCTCGGCTGAAATCTGCATCAGGTCAATTGCCACGAAACTATCTCCATCGGGTCAATTGTCTACGAAACATCCAAGGTCACCGCCGAGTTCGTCGGAGAAAGAAGCACCGACTTCACCGAAGGTAGAAGATCATCCGTCGAGCACTCCAATGTCGCCTGTTGCGGCTACACGAGAGGTATGTATCACACCGACCACTGTATTTTACACAATGTTTCCTGGTTGAGTGTGAACCAAGAACAACACCAGGGCTAATATGCCTCCCGCAGCCAGTGATTTATGGCTTCCGTTCTTCATGTAACCCATTACTCCACCAGCTGCAAAAGGTAGTAGCACAATGAATCAATAAAGGGGGGAAATGAAACCCGGTATTCAATCAGATGCTCAGTTACAGAAACAACTTTAGTTATAGAACAAACATCAGACATTTGCTTGTGAATAGCAGCATATGTAGTCATGAGACATCAAACATGCCAATTTCATTATGCATATATCATCAATATAGGGTGGATAGCACATCAACTCTGTTATGGCTAAGGGCATGTACAATGCAAGTCCTTAGATGTGCGTACAAAAGAAAATTGCTTTTCGTGGCAACCTAGGAAAATTAAGGTACTAATTTAATAGCACCAATGCTTGAGTGGGCATCGGTTTATAACAAACATGTAGGCAGATAACAACCCCATTTGACTGACATTGATAAAATGATGGCATTTTTTACAAATGGTGGAAACTAACAAAAGCTAATAAAACGGGACTTCACGTGTTGTATCATACTTTGGGAAGCAACCCTCTAGGCCTCATCCTTGCAACGGCTAAGATTCCCCGTGGCATAATTACGCAGCAAAAAAGGAAGGGATCTCTAAACATGGGATGAAAAAAATGTTTGTGAATACACAAATACTACAAAATATGACCAACCGCAAATTGTGGAGTTATAAACATAAGATTTACAGTCTTATTTCGTTATACTGGTTTAAAAAAATGATGAACCAATGCACTTCATCAATACCGAACAAATTTAAGTAAGACGATCGGGATTAACCAATTAAGATGCAATTTGGGCCTTAATTTGATAATAACTTACCTTGTGATTCAAAAACAAAGACCTAAGGCCATAACAGGTACTAATAATGAAAAAATAAGGAGGAGAAAATTACAGCGTCTGGACCATGTTGAACTGCCGCACCATCGTTCTTCAGCACAGAAACACTAACATAGGCAGGTTTCTTTGCCAAATCAGCACCTACAATATTCTTCTCACTCTTAGGTATTACCATAGAGAAACCTGGAGCAATTCGAGGAATGATCGGAATCTGTGTTGCTAAATGTTGCAACTTCCCGAGATCAGTCAATACTTTCAGCATGCTTTCAATTATAACGTTGTGAAAGGTTGTGGAACCTCATAGTTCTATAAGATGGTTGATGGAGCTAAAATAATGTCAGGGGTATTTAGGGGGGCAGTAATTGAGAGTTGTTTTTAACGTAAGTATCATGATATTCATACTAGAAACGACAAAGTGCGGTCTGTGCCTGTGAAGTAACTCTATCTCTCTTGCGTGTACTTAATGATTGTGCATCTCGGACACCCCAGTTTGCTTAGACAAATGAAGTTTTATGCCTACTATTTATTTAGAATCTAGGTGTGATAATCATGTGGAATTTCGTACTCCATAAGTACGGAATTACGACAAGATGTGCCCACTATATTGTTTGGTAGGAAACTAATAGGTGACAATGAGATGAACTCCATTTACAGAATGGTGAGACTCCAGAGATCTCATCCACCTAACATTTATTTTATAAAAATAAATCCCATAATTGTATCACGGACTTTGCTTTTTTTCATGAGTGGCGGGACATATAGATTTCTCTTAAATGTAAGGAGAATACTGTAGAACACATGTTCAGATTTGACAATTATGTGGTAAGAAAGTACAAAATAATTGGTAGGAGCTTTCAGGGCTTTTCTCCTCTGTCTGGGAAATAGAAACCCATATCATTGCAAGGATTACTTGGTTGCAGCCATAGTTAAAAAAGTCACGCCTAAGCGAGCGCTTAAGTGCACTTAGGCTCTACAAGATGGTTGATGGAGCTAAAATAATGTCACGGGTATTTAGGGGGGGGCAGTAATTGAGAGTTGGGTATTTAGGGGGGGGGCTGTAATTGAGAGTTGTTTTCAACGTAAGTATCATGGTATTCATAAGAGAGCGAGCTATATTCTTCCTGGCTATCTTTTAAGCGCATCCTCATGTGCCAAGTGATCTCCTTGGCCAGTCTTCTCGAGGATACTGTTTAATCAACTGCCATCACACTATCATCGTCACTATCTGGTTCTGTCGATGATTCCAACAAGGATGCTGGGATCATATCTTCATGAGACTTTGGAAGTCCTGGCTTTAGTACCACAATTCTTATTGGTTCGGACAGGGTTGAATTTGTCGGGTTAACATTTAAGCTCTGGTTGCGCCAGCATCTGTTGCATTTAGCTTCATTTCCATCTGAATATAGCTGCCTCCCAACATGAATGTTGCCCTTTCTCTTCACTGATTCTGATGGCTTCAGTATGGTTATTTGCTTTATTTCTGAATGTGGCGCAACAGGTTTGAACCCATAATGGTTGTTTGATAACAAGGGAGTTGGCTCATCTAGGAACTTTAGGAACAAGTCTTTATTTGAGCTCAAAAACTGCAGCGCTTCTTGGAACTCCTTTGAATGGAGAAGCTTCTCGTCCGTGGCGAGGCGTTTTGCTTCAGCAAACTTTTCGCGGACGAGGGACATTCTCCTCTCTCAAGAAGGATCCTTCCCTTGGTGCCTGTTCTTGCTGCTATCGATCTTGGGGGGCCAATAGCTCCTGTGCGACGTCTTTCCTGTGAATTGGATGGAATGAGACGTTGTTCGACAGAATGGCTCGGCAGCGACACTTTTGAGCGAGTAAATAGCTCCTGTGCGACATGGCCCTTAAGATGAACTGATATCCTCATTAGCTGTTATGGGTTGGACCCACAACGTATCCACGTAAGCGCGGGACCCATCACTTGTCCAATAAGCGCGGGACCTACCTCGTCGCGGCTAGAAGCGATTCCGCCCGTGCCCGTCCGTCCGCCGCCACCCATTGCTTTCCCCTTTCCCCATTCTGGTTCTTCCTCGGGTCTCCGGCAACCTAGTGCAGATGTCCACCTCCTCGGCCACGCAATCAAACTGGCGTCAGTATGGTCCAGTGATGCTCACAAATTTCCCTAACTGCCCACGCCCAGAGCCTCTCAAACGGTTGGTGACTAAGACGGATGAGAATGGCAATCTTGGGCGGGAGTTTGTTAAATGCTTGAGCAAACCAATGGCAAGAAGGGATGGCAAGGTTAGATCTCGGTTCTAAGCCCGTTCTTTCGCTGTTGTTTGCTTTGATTTCTCCATATATATTTTTTTCTCCTCGAATTTGAGATTTAGGGTTCATTTTGTGGTTTACAGATCCTGAAGAAATGCACACATTTTGAGTGGATTGATGAATATGTTCACAGGATTAAATCTGAGGGCTATATTGATTCTAGCGTGGCCGCAACCTGGGAGCTCAATTTGGGCGGGGTGCCGCAGATGCAGAATTGGGGGAGCTCGGACAGAGGGGCGGGCAGAGTTGTGCCGATGGCGAGGTACTTGGAGTCTGAACTGACCGATGTACTAAAGAAGATAAAGAAAAATAAAAGGGAGATGATCGATTTGCAGAAGTAAGCAAATATCATGGCAGTATTTTTTATTGCTGTGTCATTGCTCTGTTTATGTTTTACTTGCTATTCATCGTCATTAGTGGGGGCATTTAGGTCTGTCCAGTGTAGACAATGTGATCTGTGCGCCATGACAAGTTCATGTATGTTAAATGAATTAGCAGTTTGGAACAAAAATTATTCAGTTTTATGTTGTGTTTCCTCTATTTTTTGTTCTTCAGTTAACAGAGTACACACCCAAATTCAGTTTGCAGTAAAAAAACAAAATTGGGCTGCCGAGTGCGAGACCAAAGAAAGTTCAGTTTGAGTACAAAAAAAATATTCGTGGGCTGGCGAATAGATGTTGGGCCCAAAATAAAAACGACGGATTATAACCAGGCCCAAAGGTGTAATTTACAAAAGGTACTACTGATTTCAATAGGAATAACCAGGCCCAAAATTATTTGACTGGTCATGTATGATTTCCAATAGGAAATAAGAACGACGGATTATATACAACAATCCAAGTTCATTTATCTTAACAGGGTTGAACATCTAATCTGATTTGTATTGTTTACAAACATGGCCTAAGCGGCCTGCAAGATACAAGTGTAAAATCTACAGAGCAAGTACTACACGGGGCAACTTCACTTGAGGAACGTCGTGCACGTCTCCTGACTGCTCCTTTTCTGGGGCTTACTCGCTTGAGAACGACTGTGATGCGTGGAACAGTGGCTGGAACAGGTTCTGGCTACTTCTTTTCTGGCCCTTACTCATTGTTCTTTTCTGCAGAATCGTCTGTTCTGGTTGGAACCGGCCCGGCTGGAATAGGTTCTGGCTGCCAAACCGGAGCCCCTTGTCGTTGCGGCTGCGCTCCATTGTCCTCCCCTCCATTGCTGCCTTGCTGCTCCGGGCCCTGCTGCTCCTGGGTCAACCAAACGAGAGATTAGTTCCTGGTGAATGGTGACAAGATAAACACAGACCCATGAATGGTGAGAAGAAAGGATCAGCCCAATACCTGTGCACTGCGTCACGGTCACTGATAAATATATAAACTTACAAATAGCCCCAAATAAACACATCGATGTGCACAACATAGATAAGATATAAACGGGCCCGATATGAACACGGGCATCACATAAACTGGCACAACAGTACGTAGGGCACAATAGTACGGGCGATTACAATAAACTTACATATAAGATAGTGTTTAACATTAAAGATACGATAGATAAGAAAGATTAAACTACGATAAACCCGGCATGGAGGGGCGACGGGCGCGCGTCTTCACTCCTCGTCGTCGGCTGGCGGGAGGTTGTAGGGGAGGGTGTGCATGGCGTGCTCGTTGGGCCAGATGTTGTCGACGTCGGTGAAGATGTTGTAGGTGGTGAAGCAGATGAACTCGCACCCGCCAAACCAGACATGGCCGAGGAGGTGATACGCATCGTAAAGGTTGCGGAAGCGCAAGATCATGCCCGTTCCTCCCATGCGAGACTCGTCGATGGTGAACATCTACGGAGTTCCCACAGGGAGGTGGCGATAGAGGGCGCGAAGGAGGAGCCCCGCGAACTCCAGTCCACCCCGCCAGCGCGACATGGCCCAGAACCGGAGCTAGTTCTCCACGATGACCCCAGCGGGGTACATCCTTTCCCGCTTGGTGCCGGGCGCTTGGAACGTCGGGCCGTGGAACTCCATGCCGGGGCTTGCGGTTGCTTGAATGTGAGGAGGGCAAGGAGGAAGATGAAGATGTGCACGGGGCAGAGGAGGGTTAAATAGCAGGTTTTGGGCTGCGTCGGTTGCGGTTCGTCGATTCAGTTGCAACAATTAATGGATGCCGCCCATTTGCGTTTTCCTATTGGATCAAAGGGTGCGTCGCCGATTCACACACTGCGTCGAGGACTGCGTCGAGCACGCCCGCCGTTCAGACTTTCGTCGGTGCACCGCATCGAGCACGCCCCCCTCATATTCAGAGCCCATTCAGACTGCGCTGCTAATGGCTCTGATGCGACGCGTGCATGCATGCAGAAAAACCGACGCGTGTCATGCAACAAAGAAGCACACGAAGTCAGATGCGCGTACGCCACATCCATGCACCGATTCATTTCCAATCGTGGGATCTTCACTGAACTGACTAGATCCAACGGACAGGCCCTCACTCGGGCCCTCGATCCAAACCCCCGCTCGCCAGCCAATCAGCACACACGGATCACGGGCGGATCACAAACATGGCGGGGTCAGATCCAACCGCTGACTCAGCAATGATCGATGGCTATAAACATGGCGGGGTTTCGGATGGGGTTTCCGGGGTTATGGGGTTTAGGGTTGCAGTGAGCTAGGGTTGAGCACAAAAAATTCAAAGAAAAAAATCAAAAAAATATGAAACTTTCTCCCACTGTCTACTGATGCAACTACGTTGCTATAAAAAATTGATTCATGTTATATCCATGTTTAAATGAAAAAGATTCACACAATTCATGTTATTGATGGAATGATCTAGGGTAGAGCATAAGTAATTAAAAAAAATTCAAAAAATACAATACAAGCGCACATTGTGTACTTATTCAACTGAGTTGCTATAAAAAATGGAAACTTGTTATATGCAAAGTTTAAAACCAAAATTCACACGTTCACAATATCGACGAAATGAGCTAGGGTTGAACATAATTAATTCAAAAAAAATCAAAAAAATATAAAACTAGCACACATTGTCATTTTACATCACATACTTAGCAAACAAAAATATAAACTTTGATTTTGAGTCGGTCAACGTTTTTGTGAAAAAGTTGACTGTTTTTCAAATGAGCACAAATAATTCAAAAAAATCAAAAGAAATCAAAACTTGTGCCCATAGTCCTATTATGTTGCATAGCAATAAAAAAAATATAAACATGGTATATATACAATTGCAGGAAAATGCCTTCAAGAAGATGGGATTTTGTTACAATGTACAATGTACTATGGAGGGATTTAGGATGGGGTTTTCGGGGTTTAGGGTTGCAGTAGGCTAGGGTTGAGCACAAAAAATTCAAAAAAAATCAAAAAAATATGAAACTTTCTCCCACTGTCTACTGATGCAACTACGTTGCTATAAAAAATTGATTCATGTTATATCCATGTTTAAATGAAAAAGATTCACACAATTCATGTTATTGATGGAATGATCTAGGGTAGAGCATAAGTAATTCAAAAAAATTCAACAAATACAAAACCAGCGCACATTGTCTACTTATTCAACTGAGTTGCTATAAAAAATGGAAACTTGTTATATGCAAAGTTTAAAACCAAAATTCACACGTTCACGATATCGACGAAATGAGCTAGGGTTGAACATAATTAATTCAAAAAAAATCAAAAAAATATAAAACCAGCACACATTGTCATTTTACATCACATACTTAGCAAACAAAAATATAAACTTTGATTTTGAGTCGGTCAACGTTTTTGTGAAAAAGTTGACTGTTTTTCAAATAAGCACAAATAATTCAAAAAAAATAAAAAAAAATCAAAACTTGTGCCCATAGTCCTATTATGTTGCATAGCAACCAAAAATATATATGAACATGGTTTATATACATTTGCAAGAAAATGCCTTTAAGAAGATGACGTTTACCCTACCTTATGAGGTCGTTTGTCACACATTTTTCATGACCATGGCTCTAACTTAACAAAAGAGCTCAGAATGATGACATAACAACCATATTTGAGTTGTTGTGGTAGCATTGAAACATCATACTCGTGTCAAAAGTTCAACTTACTCCAAATTTGAATTTAAACCGAATTTTTTATATTTCATCAAATTTGAAATTCAGTTTGAAAACAATAATAATCAAACAAGTTTTGATGGAAACATGTGGGTACATAGTGCCCAACAAATTTTATTACATGCCATAAATTTCAAATGATCAACAGTTCTATCTCTTCCGACCACGCCGTGTACCCTTCTTCGCCTTGGCATTTCTTGTTTTTGGTTGTGCTGCACACACAAGTTCACTGATCATCTTGGTTTTCTTCACTGGACTCGATGCTATCGCCTCATGAAACTCGATATTAGCTTCGGTTTCGACAATTTCGACAGTGTGCATAGCTTCAGTTTCAGTTTTGAAGTGTGCACAACTTCAGTTTCGACAGTGTGCACAGCTTCAGTTGCAGTTTCGAGAGTGTGCACAACTTCAGTTTCGACAGTGTGCACAGCTTAAATTTTAGTTTCGACAGTGTGCACAACTTCAGTTTCGACAGTGTGCACAGCTTCAGTTTCGACAGTGTCCACAGCTTCAATTTAGTCACTTGCAGCACCAAACTGTTCCATCCACTCACTTGTTTGCCTTCTGCTGCCACTCACTCTTGCTCTTTTTGTTGGCCAACATTGTTCGACAACAATAGGCTGACTTGGAAGCTTCCTCCTGAAAACAACAAAGCATGCCACATATTTATAATTTGAACAAAATCAGAATATGAACAAACACAGATAAACAAGCACATACTTTCTCGGATTAGGAGGAGAGAAAATGCATAGTCCGGATCCCTCTCTATGCCCAAGTATTTGGCACCTTTTGCATCTGTTTTTGTTACCCTTTTGAGCCCTTTTTGGCTTTGCATCTTTCTTGTCCTTCTTGCCCTTCTTACTACTCCCACCTTTTTCAAAACATGCTTTGAATCTACTCTGTTTAGGTCTGCCTGCCTTTCTTTTTGTTAGAGGAGGACACATGGAATATTCAAGTGGCACTTCTGGCCACTGTTCCTGATCTGTAAGAGGTGGAATTGGAGTTGCATATGCAGCTCTGAATTTTGCTACCGAATAATACTCATGCAGATATGGATGCATATTTATCTTTGGTTGGCCGGCTAAGAATAGAATGGCATGATCACATGGTTTACCAGTGGCCTGCCATTCGAGGCAACTGCAATCATGCAATTCAGTGTTAACAACATGCCTCCTTCCAGTCTTGTTATCTCTAACTTCAGCACCCCACAGTGATGATTTTGCAACAGAAAAATGTGTAAGACCTCTGCTTCTGTTGACCACCTGTTGCACCATTGTTGTAAGTTTATCACCTTGCAGACAATCAGCAATCTTTTTTCTCAATTCCCACAGCCGCATGAGCATGATCCTGATTTGATCAACCATGTCATGCACAGGCAAATCTTTTAGCCGCTTCACCTTGTTGTTGAAACTTTCTGCCAAATTGTTGTTGATATGGTCACACTTGATGGCAGTGTTGAATCCTGACCTGTACCATAATAAAGAATGGTAGGTGTTCAACCATGTACAAACTCCTCACATGTTGCCATTACCTTACTAAGATGATATGAATGTGTCTGTTTAGTGTAAGATCTTGCTTCTGGCCACATTCTCCCAAATTCATCTCCTCTGAATTTTTTGATCAAATTCATCCACAAATGGCCGAAGCACTCCCTTTGCTCAGCATGTGGGAACACATTTTTAACTGCATTTTCTAGACCTTTGCATGCATCTGTGTGTATTGCCAAAGGTGACACTCGCCCTAAGCATCTTTTCAACTGCATCATGAACCATGTCCATGAAGCCTCTGTCTCTGACTGAAACAAGCCAATAGCAACTGGAAACATCCAGTTATGTCCATCTAGAGCATTACATGCTGCCAACTGACCATTCCACTTGCCTGTCAAAAATGATGAGTCTATGCTCAAATATGGACGACATCCTGCTTTGAAGCCATCGATGCAAGGCTTTAAAGCCATAAATTTTTTGGAGAAATAAACCTTGCCATCCTCTGATACCTCAGTATCTATCTCGACAACACTGCCAGGTGACCTTTTCTCCACCTCTGCTTTGAAATTGAAAAGCAGCCTAAATGTGTTTGCCCAATCACCATACAAATTCTTCATTGCCCTTTGTTTAGCCTTCCACACTGTGGTATAATGCAGTTTAATGGGGTACAACCATTCCAAGTCTACTTGGAGTCTTTTTGCAGTAGTATTGGGTGTTTTGGCTAAAATTGGAGTTATCTTTTCTGCAACCCAAATCTGTGATGTCATGCTTGATTTTTTCTGTGAACTTGTGAGACAAGTATGTTTATTAGGGATTTGGTTAACCCTGACAGTACTTCCATCAGGCTGCAGTCTAGCAGATATGTACCACTTGCAAGCCCTCCTACCACTACCATCAAAACCTCTGCACTTAGCATAAAACTTCTTTCTATCAGTCCAAACTGTCTTGGCATCAAACTGATGTCTGACTGCATAAGTCTTGAAAGACAACCTGAACTCATCCATGTTTGGCCACAACTTCCCCACTCGAATGACAGGGTTTTCCTCGTCATACACATGCACTAGCTCTTCATCATGTGCATCATCTACATCATCTGCAGCATCTTTCATCAACTGTTCATCTACATCACTCAATTCTCTGTCATCATTATCACTTGTATTAGCTTCATCCCTCTCATCCTCATCTCTTTCATCGACTGGAATGCCAAATAGTTTGGCCATCTCAGTATCAGCAATTGGTGCAATGACCAAATCAGTAGGCTCCTCCAACTCAACTGCATTCCAATCAACAACATTAACATTTCCCTATTCTGCATGTGCATTAGCTCCATCGGCTATTACTGTTAGATCCGTAATAATGGGAACGATATGTCTCTGTGAAGCCCAATCATCACCTGCCTTCTGCATAGCCAAGTGTGACGGCACATAACCTACCTTCGAGCCAATATTCAGATCAACGAGCTCAGCAAAAAATTCAGCCCTGAGGCTTGCCCAGCCCTCTTGCCTATCAATTTCAACAACAATATCTTCATCATCTTCAATTCTGACATACTCTCCTTTGAAATCATCCGCAATAGTGAAACTTCTTGCACTGGACCCCAAAGCACAGTTTCCCCAATTTTCTCCACCAATTTCCTCACTGCCTTCTCTTCCATCGACTGTATCTCAATGGGATCAATTTCTGCACAATCAACCTCCCATTTCACAATTGTGTCTCTCTGATTGTTCTCAATGCTACCATCAACTAATTTTGCCGTCGATGGAAAGAAATTGATTGCAAATTCAAATGTTTCAACAGCATTCCCTCTGTTATAGGCGGGCGGGCAGCGTGAGACAGAGCAAAGATTGCCTTCAATCGCACTCACAAAATGGGCGGAAGGGAGGCGCATTACCTGTTCGAAGCTGAATCTGGCGGCTCCTTCTCGACCTGACCACGGGCTCCTCTCACCGCGCCGCCCCCTCTCACCTTCTATCGATTTCACCAAGCAAAACACAGAGCTTAGATCTACAAGGCGGAGGGGATTGGGACTAGAGTATCAAATTCACTCACCACCATGGCCGCCGCCGCCGAAAGGGGGCTACGCCGAGAAAGAGGGCTCCTCCGCCGTAGCCGCCGCCGGAGCTGAAGATGTCGGGCAGTTTCGGACAGCTCTAGTCAGACAGTTTCACGAGATGCGGTGCTAATTAATTTGGGCCCAAATTAGGTAAGACATGACTTAACGGAAATTGGACTAGTTGACTAAGGTTTTATCGCATGTGTGGCCGTGAGATATTTTCTCCCTGCAAACCGTCGCAAGATAGCTATTTCATTGGAAGATGTCGCACTGCTTCCAATTCGCAGGAAAGACGTCGCATAGGAGCTATTGGCCCGATCATGGGAGGCTGATCACGTAAACTGCTCCATGTCTCCTAATGCCGTGTTCCTGCCTTGTGGTTCTGGTGGCATTTGGTCTCCTTCTTCGGTTTGACATTTTGGACACCGTCTTCCTTACTGAACCTTCTTGTTGATGCCAAATCTTAAATGGTCGGTCTGTGCTATGATTGCCTTCTCAACTGCAGGAAATTCTGCCTCTAGCTGTTGCAATCTAAGCACAAAACCATGCCCTCTAGAAGCTGTGGCCATCACATCTTGATGCAGGTCATGAAAAAGTTCTGCAGCGAACCTTTTTTGCACAAAGGGAACACAAAAACTCTTCAGTACAAATGGAAAGAATGACATATCCACTACAATACATTAACTGCTAACATCTAAACTCCAGATGGACCATTTACCATTGAATGAGATCTCGGAGTCAGCTAGCAGCCCTCACAGCTGTTTTATTTGTCTTCGAGGGGCTTGCTGATACATAGTCATGGATATGACCTTCAGCTACACCTAATTATGTTTATTTCATCCATCTGAATATCATGTGGGAGTTATCAAGTGTAAACCCGAAATATGGGTTCCACTGGCTACTCCCTTGACTTATTTTATTCAAATATAAGAATATAACAGATCGGATAGAAGATAAAAGATTTGTACTGTTCCAAAGGAAAGGAATGTATCTTTATTTAGTTACTATATACTCATATAACTAGCAGGCTACTGCATGTAGCTATGTGCATTTCTTTTTTACCTTGGGATAAGATTTTTTTCAAAAGGTTCATACTTAATATCCCGACGAGGTAGGGTGTTGCACCAATCCATTAATAAAAAACTGTAGGTACAAGATGGTGGAAAGCATCAATGGAAGCAGTTCGGTTCAACAAGCATTGAAAGGAATTTTGTTGCTGCCTCTCCAGATTTGGTATGAATTAATTTGCTCATCAGCTTAGCTATCCATATAAACTATCGGCAGCCTCTATCTGGTCACATAAGGACTACTGAGAGCTTTCCTACGAGATGGCAGTGTGTGTTTTGAAACTGGTGCACTTCTTGTCATGTCTAACAATAAGATATCCATTTGGAGTTCTTCAGCCCCGACTTGAGTGTCATAACACTCATCTAATTGCCGTAACCTGTTCATCTATATCCGTTGCATGTCTATATAACACAGGCTGTCCCTTGCCACTGCCCCCCGTTTAACACTCAAATCAAAGTTGAGAACAGTGCAACAACCATCAGATGAACTTGCAGAACGAAAGAAAATACGTTTTTAATGGGTTTGGTGGTGGTTTATTTTGTTATGGTTGAAGTGCACATGGTATTACTGATACACACATGAATTGGAAGTTGAGAATCTATTTGAGCTAATTATAATTAGGTTCTTACTGCAGGAAATAGATCACATTGCTGAACCGAACATTGTAGAGGATTTGGATAACCGTCCTTCAAAAAAAGCAAAAATTTCTGAATTAGGTGTTGTGGAGCCAAAACCAATGTCACCAACTATGTGAGCATCTTCTCCAAATTCTGAATGTTTTGAATCAATTGTGCCAGAATCAGACATTCAGATAGATCGTGATCCATTGGCATCACCCACTTCTGGAAAACAGTTTTTTGCCATCTGCCTAATCTTTGCCGTATGCTAGGTGATGGCAAAGAGTGACTTTGCCGTCAGCTTACGCAAAGCAGACGGCAAAGCACTGGCTGATGGCATAGAGTGTTTTTGCCATCAGTCACATCTTTGTCGTCAGCTAGCAGACGGCAAAGAGTCTCACAACAGACGGCAAACATGTAGATGGGCCCACCTGACCGCGGGGTGGTTAGGTCAAACTGGAGTCTCTTCTTTGCCGTCTGCCAGTGGACGACAAAGAGTCCGGAGGCAGACGGCAAAGAGTCTAGACTCTTTGTCGTCCACGGGCAGACAACAAAGAGATAACTCCGTTAACGGCTCTTTCCCCCACCCCGCCCCTTTCTCTCTCACCCACACTGTGTAACGACCCTCTCTCTCTCCCAATCCCCAACGCCCACCGGCCGCCGCCACCACCGTCGCGCCGCCGCCCCCGTCGTGCCGCCGTCCCTGTCGCCCCCGCCGCCGCCCCTGTCGCCCCCACCGCTGCCCCTGTTGCCCCCGCCGCCACCGTCGCGCCACCACCACCGTCCCACCGCTGCCCCACCTCGGCCCCGCTGCCGCTGCCCCACCACCGTCGCGCCGCCGCCCCTGGCGCCCCCGGCGCCGCCCCGCCACCCCCAACAGCCCCGGCTCCGCCACAGCCGCCCCTCCCGGTGAGCCGCCACACACCCCCCCCCCCCCCCCCCCGCACCCGCATTTTTTTTGTTAATTAGTAGGTAGTTTAGTGGTAGATTTTGTTTTGTTAATTAGTGGTAGCTTGTTAAATTAGTTAGGTTAGTTAGTTAGCTTGGTTAGTTAGGTGGAGGAGTAGAAGAGGAGAAGAGGAGGAGGAGGAGGATGAGAAGAGGAGAAGAAGAAGAGGAGGAGGAGGAGGAGGAGGAGGAGAAAAAGAAGAAGAAGAAGAAGAAGAGGAGGAGGAGAAGAAAAAAAATAAGAAGGAGAAGAAGAAGAAGAAGAAGAGAATAAAAAAATAAGAAGGAGAAGAAGTCAAGAAGAAGAGGAGAAGAAGAGAATAAGAAAAAAATAAGAAGGAGAAGAAGAGAAAAAAGAAGAAGAAGTTGGTTTTTTATTGTTTGGTATTTAGTGGTAGCTAGATTCTTTTTTAGTTACTTAGTGGTAGATTCTGTTTTTGTTATATTTTTGTTGTTTAGTGCTATCTAGGTTTAGCGATAGGTTTAGTTAGCTTGGTTAGTTAGGTTATTAGTTAGTTAGTTGGCTTAATAGAAAGAATAGGAAGAAGAAGAAGAGGAGGAGGAGGAGAAGTGGAGAAGAGGAGGAGGAGGAGAAGAATAAGAAGAAGAAGAAGAAGAGGAGGAGAAGACAAAAATAAGAAGGAGAAGAAGAAAAGAAGAAGAGAAGAAGAAGAGAAGAAGAGAAGAATAATACCTTCTCCTCCTCCTTCTTCTCCTCCTTCTTCTCCTCCTCCTGCTTCTACTTCTTCTTGATTTCTTCTTCGTCTTCTCCTCCTCCTCTTTCTTCTCCTCTATCTTATTCTCCTTACCTTATTTTCCCCAACAATGAGATAATTAGCCCATTTAGCTACAAAATGGCATAAAAACCTTGGTTAGCTCATGAATATTGTATTTTTAACTTGTTTTCCTCTAAAATGACATAATTAGAATATTTGTGTTGATTGGGTGGATTTACATGTGATAGTTGTCTCGTCACCGTGAGGTTAGCTGTGCGAAGACCTCCTCGTGCGTTGTACGAGCTCCGCCCCTTCATTCGTGGGTCAGTACAAATTTCATCTCCTCCCCGCCCCTTCATTTACTGTGGCTCGGTTTCCGGATGAAACTTTCTAGATTTAGGTAATTAAATTAATTTATCAGTATGCGTCTCCCGTTCGAAAGGGCGACATCTATAAATATGCATGTCTTTGCATATTTATAACCGCCATCCTTTCAAATTGTCCAACATTATCCATGGACAACCCGAGTATGTGTAGATTGGGTTCGTTTTCCCGTATGTTGTGCTCTGGATCCGATGCGGAATTTCGTCAGTGCCTCCCTGTTGTTCTCCGGATGCACATCCTCTCTGTTTATTGCGGAGACGTGTATCAGGAGAACAGCGGGGAGGTGCTACCAAAATTTTGCGTTGGATCCGGAGCAAAGCATGGGAAAACGAACCCAATCTACACATACTCGGGTGGGATTAGGACCTATATTTACCTATTTGCGTGTAGGTTGCGTGGACGTAATAAAAATGGCGAACCTGATTAACCGATGAATATAAATGCTAAATTATATATAAATATATTTCTTCTGTCTTTAGTAGCTAGGGAAGATGAGTGATCATGCGTGGATGTATACCGGTCACCCTAGTCAGAAATAGATGATGAAAGAATGGTTTGTAAAAACGAAGGAATTTGTGAAAGCCGCATTCACAAATGGCTAGTAAAGAAACTATTGCCCCTGTCCTGGATGCGACAACTATAAAAAGGCAACAAAGGTTGTAATGATTAAACACCTGTAGAGGAGGGGTTTTAAGCCTAATTATACAGTGTGGACATTTCATGGTGAGTCTATACAACGCACAAGAGCTGAGGTGGTCCATCATCGCACGGACAAGCATGGTACCGGGATCGAAGACATGGTGCAAGACTTTGATGATGCTCGGGATTCTGAAGATGAGATGGAGGAATATGCAAAGGCCTTTTATTAAATGTTGGAGTCTTCAAAACGTCCTCTCCATGAGCACACTGAGCTCTGTCAGCTGGATGCAATTGCACAAGTAATGGCTCTGAAGGCTCAGTTCAACTTGGGAAGAGAATGCTACGACGCGATGATGACACTATTTGGACCCTTCCTACCCAAAGGCCATGTCATGCCTGCAAACCTGTACCAGTCGGACAAAATACTTCGTGTACTTAAGATGCCTTATGAGAAGATAGATGCATGTGAGAAAGGATGTGTCTTATTTAGGAAGGAGTATGCACACTTGGACTATTGTCCCAATTGCGAGTCTTGCAGGTATCTTATGGTAGACAACGGTATGGGTGAGAAGAGGCAGACCAAAATCGCAGTTAGTGTTCTTCGGTATATGTCAATCATACCAAGACTTCAACGTATTTTCACGGTTGAAGAGACGGCCAGACAGATGACATGGCACAAATTGGGCAAAAGAACCGAACTCGATGCGGATGGGAATAAGATGGTGGTACACACATCGGATGGGGAAGCGTGGAAACATTTCAATGGATTGCATCAGGATAAAGCGGCAGATCCAAGGAATCCTCGAGTCTGCATCACCACGAATGGTTTTAATCCCTTCGGCATGACGGCAACCAAATATAGTTGTTGGCCTGTATTTGTCATTCCACTCAATCTCCCCCCGCTCAGATTATGCAAAGAAAGAACGTATTTATGACGTTGATAATTCCAGGGCCCAATTATCCAGGGAAGAATATGAATGTGTACCTGCAGCCGCTTAAGGATGAATTGGATGATGCTTGGGATAATGGGGTCAAGACATACGATGCCGCTAGAAAACAAAACTTCAAAATGCATGTGTGGTACATGTACTCTATGCATGACTTGCCGGCGTATGCACTATTCTCTGGATGGTGTGTGCATGGAAGGTTCCCGTGCCCCCAATGCAAGGCAGCTCTTCAGTTTCATTGGTTGCAGGAGGGTCGGAAGTATTCTTGCATTGACTTGCATAGACAGTTCCTGGATCATGACCATCAGTTCAGAAAAGACAAGAAGAACTTTGCCAATGGTAAAGTTGTCAAAAACTTGGCACCACCTACGTTGACAGGCCAACAAATCCTGGATCAGTTAAATGCCCTCGAGCCTGATCCAGAGCGTCCAAGGTATTTCAAGGGGTATAATTCAAAACACGCCTGGACTCACAAGCCATGCTTTTGGGATCTGCCTTACTTCAAAGACCTCCTTCTTCCACACAATATCGACATGATGCACACCGAAAATAATATCAGAGAGGCTATTTTTGGTACATTGTTCGACATACATGGGAAGACAAAGGATAATACTAAGGCTAGAGTCGATCAAGAGACACTATGTCATAGACCGTTACAAAACGTGCGAGAAGGCAAACGAAAGCAGAAGTGGTCGAAGCCAAAGGCGTGGTTCAATCTTGGAAGGCCAGCTATGAGGGAAATTATCTTGTGGGTCAAAATGCACTCGATGTTCCCCGATGGTATGCAGCGAATCTAAAGAGGGGAGCGAGTCTTGAAAAATTAAAAATCTTTGGTCTCAAGAGTCATGATTGGCACATATGGCTAGAGCGGGTAATGCCGGTGATGTTACGTGGCTTTATTCCTGAGGATGAATGTCTAGTACTGGCGGAGCTGAGCTATTTCTTCTGTGTTCTTTGTGCTGAAGAATTGTCGCCTGGCGAGGTAGAAGACATGGAGGAGTTTGCACCAGAGTTGTTTTGCAAGTTAGAGAAGATCTTTCCACCGGGCTTCTTTAATCTAATGCAGCATTTGATTTTACATCTATCGACCGAGGAAAGATTGGCTGGGCCCGTGCAAGATTGTTGGTGCTATGCAATTGAGAGGATGCAGAAGACCCTTCGAGCTAAATGTAAAAATAAGCGTAGAATTGAAGCTTCGAAGGCTGAGGCATTCATTACTGAGGAGGTGGCAAACTTTGTGACATCACACTACGAAGCCAAAAATCATCATTTGCATAATCCGAAGCCTCGGCACAATGATGCAGACCCTAAAAAGGTGGGTCCAACCTCAGCCTATTCAAAGGGAAGCTCGCACCAGCCGGTGCTTCGAAACCAATAACGTTGGATGTCGAAGAATGGTGGAACATTTCGTTGTATATCTTCAACAACCTAACAGAAGTGAGGCCGTACATCGAGTGAGTTCTCGGCACATTTTCCCGTAACTTCTAATTCATTTGAACTACTCTTATTCCCGAATATTTCAAACAGCTGTTACGTTGTGAAATTATCGGAGGGAGCGGTGATCGAAAATGATTCCATCGAAGAGTATGAGCTTCTGTCAAAGATAGTAGGTGGCTATCCCGGTTTCATCTCTTGGTTCAAACAAACGGTAATTATCAATAATGGACCATTTCATTTCTTGGTCTAACTTGCGGCTAATGCAACAAACATTTCATATAACTTGTAGGCTAATTCAGAGTCTATGGACGCCGAATTGAGACAAGTCGCTAATGGTTTTGACTATAAGGTCCGTTCATTTGAGAAATACAGCATCAACAGGTATCTCTTTCGTACCTTTGGCAAAGAGCTATCTTTGCGCGACCGGAAATCTACAAATTGTGGTGTCTCTGATATCGGCGAAGGTGTTATCGAGTATTATGGAAGAGTTGAAGCAATTTATGAACTTCAATTCTATGGTGAAAACCAACCGAACGTCGTAGTCTTAAAATGTTATTGGTTCCAGCCGAAGGAGACTAGAAGGACTCATGAACATATAGGACTAGTCGAAATCAATCCAAACACCCATTTAGATGTTCCGATGTCTATATTACGGCTCAACAGGCGACCCATGTTTTCTATCTACCGTGGGCATGCCAAACGGATAAGAATCCGGAAGGTTGGTATGTTGTTTATGAAGTGCCGCCACATGTCAGACCACCTCTCTCAAATGAACAGGATTATGAACCTCACATTAACCCACACACATATGATGGAGATTTTTTCCAAGAAACACGTCTTTCCAAGAAACATTTCAAGAACCGTCGTGCTTCACCCAAGAACATGGAAGTAGACAACGACAATAAATCCGACTCCACCCCTGAGCCGGAACCAGAAGACCTGGAACTCGTAGAGGTTACTGATGCGGATGACCTGTCAATGCTTCAACGATTAAAGAAAGGCCTTTCACAACTTCACGCCGTTGAACCCGACGAGCACGTCATTCATGAAGACATGCGTGATAGTGATGATGATGATGCATTTATTGATGATGATTATTATTTTGTAAGATTCACAACTTAAATTATATATATTTTAATATTTATTATTCATGTACATATTATTATTCATGTCAGTTATTCAATTTTTTTATGTTGTACTAATTTGTTTTAATCTTTATCATGGCAGGCCACCAGGTGTTGAAATATGGTGGGCGCTGGTACAGAGCGCTCGACGGGTTCTTCCCAGCCGCCCCGCACGAGGGGTGGTACTTCCCTTCCACCCCTATCTCTCCATAGAGCCTTGGTAGACAGTCTGTCGACACCACCCGTGGGTTCTTCTTCGTTGGCGGCATTGCCACTGGGAGAGGTGCTGGTCGGGTAGGGAAGAAGGGGAAGGGTACAGGGAGAGGTGGTGGCCACGGAAGATCCAGGAGGACCGTTGAGCCGTCCTCGCCACCACCACCAGCTCATTCACCCGAGCATAGGACTACTATGGTCGACCCGTTTGCAGAGGAGGCTACGGGGACTCCGGTCCAGGAGCCTGGTGTTGACGGGCATTCGTCCCATGAGACTCCGGTCCAGGATCAGCCTCGGCTCGAGGTGCATTCGGCCCACGAGACTACGGTTCCGGAGGCTTCACCCGACGTGGAAAGGCTCGGATGGGAGACCTGGCTAGATCGGACCGAGTTCCCGGATTGGACCGAGGGTCCGGGTGGCTCAGGGGGCGGGGATGGAAGGGATGAGCTTACGGATAGTGAGGGCGATGTGCAGGTGGACGGGGCCACCGTGTACAAGCGTGGTAGTACACGTCTCCCGGTCATGTCGGCTACCCGCGAGGAGAGGCCGGTGATTAAACCTGAAGGAGATAGGTAAGTACATTTACTCTTTTCTTAGCTTTTGCGTTCAACTTTGTTCAAATATCTAATGCGTTGACCTTATATATCATACTGCAGGGGATGGGTACACCCTCTTGGAGTCCGCAGGCCGAACTCCGTCCTTGGTGTGCTTTGCCGGACAAATTTCCCGGGGGTTGTCATGTTACCTAGTGAGGGTCAGGTTCCTACACTAGGATTTTCCTCGGAGCACTACCAGGCTGCGCAGGCCCCGCCGGAGGAGATTATAGATGGTGTCCTGTGCCACACGAGGGCCGAGATGGTGATCAAGAGGTTTTGGGTAAATTATCCTTTTACACAATCTAAAATTAACAATATAGCTAATTATTGTACTAATCGGTGTTTTCACGTTTGATTGCAGACCTTCTATAGGTGTGAGGATGGATATGAGGAGGAGGCGGCCAAGGTTCTCGAGGCCGAGTGGAGGCAGTTACTACAGAACTTACGCCACGAGGCTCGGCCGCAGGCTATTCGAGACTACTACGCCACGCGTGGTATTAAGAAGCAGAAGAAGGATTGCCGCGGAAAGTTTCTGAAGAAGGAGCAATACATGAAGGTAATTACCTATTCTTAAGTCCTTCTATGTAGTTTTCTTGATTTCATTCATAGGCGTAGCACTCAAAATTCTTTCTAATAACTTACAGGTGCCCCCGAGATGGTGTGCGGATAAGTTGGATTGTTGGGAGGCGTTGGTTGATGAGTGGTGCACAGGCGACCCGTCCACGAGAATGCGAAGGATCGGCGTAGCCAAATGGTTAGTGTGCCACACCATCAAGGCAGCACCAACTTACTTCAGTTCGGATGAAACTGGGTATGTGATTTGTTTCATGATTCATGCAATTCATTCTTCATGCCAATATTTTGTTCCTCTCTTTTAGGCGCATCACAATAAGACTGAGATGCCACACTTGTACGACCTTTATGACATGGCCCATACTGCCTCGTACAAGAAGGCGAAGGCATTCTCTGAGTCTGACCTGGATGATCCCAATAACTTCACCAACATATCATCCCACCACAAGCTCGTGGCATACAGGGACGTGGGGAAGGTTATGAAAGGGTATGACTTTAAACCTAGCCAGGAACATTTGGATCCAGAGCTGGTGATGATATCTGGTGGCGGGAGGCCCCTTGCTCGATAGACATTGGAGATGGGATAATACGTTGTCCACTCACTCTCCCGGAGATCAAGGCGCGCCAGTCCAGCAGCTGTCCTGAGATAACGCGTCGTCCACGACCAGTCGATCTTTCCATCGAGGTTAGTTGTACGGACTAAGACCACTTTCATCCATTTCATTATGTGTGTCACCATAGATCATTACTGTGGTAACGAGGAATGGTGTTTTAGGCTGCTCTTCACAAAGAGAGATTGGCAAACCAGGGTGCTCTTGAGAAAGAGAGATTGGTAAACCAGGCTGCTCTTGAGAAAGAGAGATTGGCAAGCCAGACCGCTCTTCAGGCTGCTCTTGATGAGAGGGACCAGACCACGGCACGATTGATTGAGGAGGAGAGGTCCCAGAATTAGGCGGGTCAACGGGCCCTGTACGAGCATTTTGTGGTATGTTTTTCTTCACATTAGCCAAATCATGTGTGTAATGTCTGTTTCATTACTAACTAATACGACCCACTCTTCAGGGTCTGTGCGAGAAGAGCGGTCAAGTCCCTCCGCCGATGCCCGTCTTCTCTTCGATTGGCACGGTGAGTTTCATTATAAACTAGTATTAATAATTGAGTGTCATCATGCTAACTGAGACATTGCAAAATATCTATTCTGTAGAATAACTCCCGAGAGGCATTGCACGACCCTTCTCCAGGTGTTTCTCCTCCTTGATGACCACTACGGTAAGTTTCTCTTCTCCTCTTTCATATTCTCCTTGCCTTAATTTCCCCAACAATGACATAATTAGCCCATTTAGCTCCAAAAAGACATAGTTAGCTAATTTAGAACCAAGAAGAGGAGAAGAGGAGAAATTAAAAGGAAGAACAAAAAGAATAAGAGAAAGAGAAGAGAAGGAGAAGGAGAATAAGGAGGAGGAGAAGGAGGAGGAGGAGGAGAAGGAGGAGAAGGCCAAGGACCTTCTAGTCCTTCTACTCCTCCTCCTCCTTCTCCTCCTTCTTTATTTCTTCTTCTTCTCCTCCTCCTCCTCTTTCTTCTCCTCTTTCATATTCTCCTTGCCTTAATTTCCCCAACAATGACATAATGAGCCCATTTAGCTCCAAAATGCCATAATAACCTCAAAATGGCATAAGAACCTTAGTTAGCTCATTAATATTATATACTTAGCTTGTTTTCCTCTAAAATGGGATAATTAGCCTATTTAGCTCCAAAAAGACATAGTTAGCTAATTTAGCTCCAAGAAGATGAGAAGAGGAGAATAAATAGGAAAAATGAAAAGAAAGAAGAAGAAGAAGAAGAGAAGAAGGAGAAGGAGGAGGAGGAGGAGGAGGAGAAGGAGGAGAAGGCCAAGGACCTTCTAGTCCTTCTCCTCCTCCTCCTCCTTCTCCTCCTTCTTCTTTATTTCTTCTTCTTCTTCTCCTCCTCCTCTTTCTTCTCCTCTTTCATATTCTCCTTGCCTTAATTTCCCCAACAATGACATAATTAGCCAATTTAGCTCCAAAAAGACATTATAAGCTCAAAATGACATAAGAACCTTGGTTAGCTCATTAATATTATATACTTAGCTTGTTTTCCTCTATAATGACATAATTCGCCCACTTAGCTCCAAAAAGACATAGTTAGCTAATTTAGCTCCAAGAAGAGGAGAAGAGGAGAAACGAAAAGGAAGAACAAAAAGAAGAAGAGAAAGAGAAGAGAAGGAGAAGGAGAAGAACGAGGAGGAGAAGAAGGAGAAGGAGGAGGAGGAGGAGGAGGAGGAGAAGGAGGAGAAGGGCAAGGACCTTCTAGTCCTTCTCCTCCTCCTCCTCCTTCTCCTCCTTCTTCTTTATTTCTTCTTATTCTCCTCCTCCTCCTCTTTCTTCTCCTCTTTCATATTCTCCTTGCCTTAATGTCCCCCAAAATGACATAATTAGCACATTTAGCTCCAAAATGCCATAATAACCTCAAAATGGCATAAGAACCTTGGTTAGCTCATTAATATTATATACTTAGCTTGTTTTCCTCTAGAATGACATAATTAGCCCATTTAGCTCCAAAAAGACATAGTTAGCTAATTTAGCTCCAAGAAGAGGAGAAGAGGAGAAGAATTAGAAAAATGAAAAGAAAGAAGAAGAAGAAGAAGACAAGAAGGAGAAGGAGGAGGAGGAGGAGGAGGAGGAGAAGGAGGAGAAGGCCAAGGACCTTCTAGTCCTTCTCCTCCTCCTCCGTCTCCTTCTCCTCCTCCTCCTCCTTCTTTAGTTCTTCTTCTTCTCCTCCTCCTCCTCTTTCTTCTCCTCTTTCATATTCTCCTTGCCTTAATTTCCCCAACAATGACATAATTAGCCCATTTAGCTCCAAAAAGACATTATAAGCTCAAAATGGCATAAGAACCTTGGTTAGCTCATTAATATTATATGCTTAGCTTGTTTTCCTCTAGAATGACATAATTAGCCCATTTAGCTGCAAAAATACATAGTTAGCTAATTTAGCTCCAAGAAGAGGAGAAGAGGAGAAATGAAAAGAAGGAATAAGAAGAAGAAGAAGAAGAGAAGAAGAAGAGAAGGAGAAGGAGAAGGAGAAGAAGAAGAAGGAGGAGGAGAAGAAGAGAAGAAGAAGGAGAAGGAGGAGCAGAAGGAGAAGGAGTCCCCCTTCTTCTCCTTCTTCTTCTCTCCTCCTTCTTCGCCTCCTTCTTCGCCTTCTTCTTCTCTTCTTCTTTTTTCTTCTTGTCCTACTCCTTCTCCTTCTCCTTCCCCTCCTCATCCTCCTCCTCCTTCTTGTTTTTCATCTCCTTGTTCTCTCCTTGCTTCTTCTCTTTCTTCTTCAATTTAGCTTATTTGTCATATATATGTTGTTGTTCTTCTTCTTCTGACTTTCTTATGTCCATTTTGCAGATTGGATGTAGTACATGCATGGAAGCTGGCATTGGAGTGCTTTAGTTCCCGTTTTATTTGAGTTTATGAACAATGTGGAACTATATGTATATGTATATATGGATGAACAATATATGTGCAACTATATGTATGTTTATATGGATGAAACTTTGTATGTGTTGGTTCTTTTGATATATGGGATGTATGTTGATGAACAAATGGCATTGATGAGCTTTATATGTATATCATATATGTGTTGTGACCTATTTATCATATATGTGCTATGAATTATATATATATATATATATATATATATATATATATATATATATGTGCTGTGAAATAGAAAAAATAAACAAAAATGTGACAATATAGGCTCTTTGCCGTCTACCAGCAGATGGCAAAGGCCTTTGCCATCAGCTAACCGATGGCAAAGGTGCCACGTGGCGCCCAGCTGTGCAACCTGGGCAGTAGTAGCTGGCCATATAGTATCTTTGTCGTCTGCTTCCAGGGGGACAGACGGCAAAGAAGAGGGCACAGAGGAGGGGGGAGGAGGAGGTGGAGGCTGACAGCAAAGAAGAGGGGGAGGCAGACGACATAGAAGAGGGGGGAGGCAGACGGCAAAGAAGAGGGGGAGGCAGACTACACAGAGGAGGGGGAGGTGGAGGGGGAGGCAGACGACAAAGAAGAGGGGGGAGGCAGACGACAAAGCCTCCGTTAGCCCCTAACGGAGGCAACGCCTGCCGGCTGCCGTCTCCACATATTTGCCGACTGCTCTCATGGAAAGCTGACAGCAAAGAAGCTACACTGCCGTTCGCTTCGGTGAGGCAGACGGCAAAGAAGCTACACTGCCGTCGTAGGCTGATGCAGAAATTTTCTGACAGTGAGATTCTTTGTCGTCTGTGATATACTCTTTTCCATCCGTGATATACTCTTTGCCGTCTGTGATGGCAAACGGCAAAGAAGCTAATTCCTGTAGTGACCTCCATCCCTATCTAGCTCGACATTATCTCATGTTTTACCATTACATGATGTTAAGGAACTAGATTCAAATAAAGAGATCAAAATAGTTCAAAAATATGATTATCTACCACAAGGTATTTGTTTCATTTATTTTGTGTACTTTTTTATTCAATATATTCTTAAATTATATGTCAGCATCTACTCCAAATTCTGAATATTTTGAATCAATTGTGCTAGAATCAGACATTCACATAGGTCATGATCCATTGGCATCACCTCCATCCCGATATAGCTCGACATTATCTCCTGTTTTACCATTACATGATGTTAAGGAACCAGATTCAAATAAAGAGATCAAAATTGTTAAAAAATATGATTATCTACCACAAGGTATTTGTTTCATTTATTCTATGTACTTTTCTATTCAATATATTCTTAAATTATTTGATTTTTTGCAGAACATACGTTGACCGATTATGATCTATGTGCTCATATAATAATTGAATCATCTTTGAGAAAACAAGAGTTGGTTCAGTTAGATGGAAGTACTGTGTTACAAAATCAATTGATGTGCTTGCTTGATGAAAAAGAGTGGGTAAATGATGATGTAAGTATACCCTTACTCAAATAGAAATAAGCTTCTAATCACTAATATTTATTACTAATGTATTTTTTTGAAAATAATCTTAATTATAGGTGATCGATGCATATATATGTTGTATAAAGGACCAAATACATGTCTAGAATGGCAATAAAGTATATTTTGAGAGTCCTTTTGTTATCTCACTATTAAAACGGGATGGTAACCTTGGCATACAACAAAATAGTGCCTTCATTACAGAGATTGTCAAGAAATATATGGAGCATGACAAGGTAATATCCGTATCCATAATTTTCATGTTCATGTTTCAATCAATATTTATTTTTATTTTCCTAATTATCTTTATTACAGATTGGACTTCCAATAAATACCAACAACACACATTGGTATTTAGCTATTTTAAATTCCAAAAAACGCGAGATTCAAGTACTAGACTCATTGTGTTGGAAGTTTAACTCAGATGATCTCTCTATTATGGTTAGTTACATCATCAGTTTTAATCCTACATGTAAATGACATAAATTCATACATGGTTAATGTCTATCTTTTCTGATCACTAAATCTTTTTCAGCTACGAGGAATACAATTTCATTTGGAACTTATTAAAATTCAAAACTTGATTAACGATGATTGGAAAGACGTTGATCTTACTGAATGGAAGATCACGGAACAATTTCAAAAGCCAGTTCGAAAAGGCAGTTCTTCATGTGGTTTATTTATGGTCAAATTTATGGAATATTTCACCGGAAGTGCACTATCATACGCAATTACATAGGTATATGTCTTTTTGTTTAATAGGAAGTCTATCAATTTTACATAAAGCATGTTAATTTTTGAAAATATACTAATAATTGTTTATATTGCACAGGAAATGATTACTTCATTTAGGTTTAAGTTAGCCAGCATACTATTATGTTGGAAAACAAACACTGCATCAATCACTACACTCGTTGAAGAAACTGCCGATGACACCAATGGAGATCCTGATGATGTTCAAATATTTGAAAGTCTAGTTAACATCTGGACTTTGTAGCTTCATTAAATCCATGAATTACACTGAGATTTTAGAGTAAGACATTTCAAATTAGTAATAAAATTGTACAATATCTTTCTTATTTTCTTATTGATTCATTATCTTAATTTTTTCCATTACTAGGAAAGTATGGATCCAAAGTACAAAGCCATATCCAATAAGTTTGTCTCTCAAAAAACTACAAGGAATGCTAAAGGATGATTTACCAATGGACAGAGATTGCTTTAATTTGGTCATACGGAAGATTATGTTTGATGACATCCAAACGGCACAAAAATCAAAACAATTGATAGCAAAACATTATATGGACATGAAATTTTGGGTACGTTCTTAAATTCATTATTTACCTTTTTCTATATTCTTATTTTTAATCACTTTTATAACCAATTATTTTTATGTGCTAGATGACTACTTATTTTGGACGGCACCCAGATTTTCGTAAAAAGTTAGATGTCGAACAACTAGCAAATTCTGTTCGTAGTTGGCCCGGTATCAAATATAATGTTTCAAAATGCAAATCGGTAAGAGCACTTTTGTATACTTTGTACCACACATTTTTTATTACATCTAATATATTTATCCTATTTCAGATCCATATTCCAGTACAATCCAACAATGATTTCATTCTATTCACATTGGACAAAGATACCAGAACAGTGTATATTTTGGACCCTGCTCCTATTAATCGCATTTACAGATACAACCCACTCGCAAAATATGTGCACAAAATTATATGGATTACAGAACACTTACCAAAAGCAATGTCAAAGGCATGCCCTGGGTCTAGATGGAACGAGAATATTTTTCTATGGCATCAAAAAATATTAGATGATATTCCAATTTACAACAAGTATTTTTGAAGAGATGAATATTATATAGTGAGAATTTTTTGTTTTGAAAATTAATTTAAATTTAAATTAATAACATATATATTCTTATATATAAGGGAACTTTCCGGTTATATTGTTCCCCTTTTCATGTCCACATGGGAAGATGAAAGACCACATTTGCCATTTATAAAGGTAAATATCAAGACAATATAGATCATTTAATTATAATTATAATTACACATCTAATTTTGATGCCATTCGTTTACAAAAATAATGGTTGTACAGGATGGATATGAACTCAGAAAACTAATTTTGGGCCAACTATTAACATTCAAGGACAATGAATGTGAAGATAACATGCCTGCCGGTGCACTTGAATTCATCAGTTGTATCAGGAAAATCCAATTTAAATCTGGTAAGTATAGTACAATTTGGAAGGTTTCTTAATAACAAATTCTTTTTTCAAGATTGATTGTTATGTCATACTAACTTCTATTTGCTCAAACAGGACGTGCATGCTATTTCTGAAGATGATCTCTGCTGGAAGGTGATGGCCGAAATCTGGGCCGAGACCATCATCTATATAATGTGTCATCACAAAGTATCAAGGTGCACATGGAATGACTTGCACAAGGAGGGGAATTCCTTTCTCACGTCTGGCTCTCCTCAATCACACAGACAACCTAAACATAGATAGAAGCAAACCCCTTAAGAAACCGTGTAGTGATAGTGTGCTTTCTGTACGCCCATACTGTTGTAAGCTAGCAAGTGTCAATAGGATACCTCAGACATCCCTCTTTCTGTCCATAAAGATCCATGTTCTTTGCATATGACTGAGCACATCCAATTTGCTGTCCATCTTCAAGAAATATACGGATTGCCTTGGCAAAGCATTTTCGAACATCATTTTTGTTTTTTTTGTCATGACTTCCACAAATGTGATTTCATACTGAAATTTTGCAAGCTCTTAGATATTTAATTAAGGTTTACTGTAGAAATAATTTCAAAAATTTGTGAACTTTTTTACAAAAAAATTCGAATTTACTGTTCGGGTATAGAAGAGCACTTGATGTTCATCCGACCATCGATTCTCGATCCAACAGACAGAAATGAGGGGCAAGGCACCACACTGTTCACCGGTGCCTTGGCTCTGTTAAGGCACTGGATCTCAGTCTGTTTCGGAGGGGAGAAGGGGAGGAGAGAAAGGGGACCTAGACTGCATCATCGGCTTACAAGGCCCAGTTTTTATAACATCTCCGTTCACCCTTGCAGGATATGGTTTGGAAGGTTTTCTTAACACCCCCCTCTCCTGCACTAGCGCGGTGCAACACACGGGCATTTGTACTAGTGAAGAATTATTATTGGAGGTGATATAGCTGAACAGGTGTTGACCGCTTTATGGCTTGCGCTGACAAAAGCATGTTTTGCGTTGTCCTAGCACGTGCATTCATTTGATTTGCCGTCACGAGGGTATATCAACATCTCAGGTTCTGCGAGTTGAGAAAGTACTTGTGCAGGGATGCTATCATATGTGTGGTGGAGCTGGCACTAGTAGAAAAAGGGCCTTTAGTCCCAGTTCGGTTGGGCATTAGTCCCTGTTCGCGAACCGGAACTAATCAATCGAGACTAATCCTAGTCCCGGTTCGGCCCTGAACCAGGGCTAATGGCCTTCCACGTGGCGGGGCTGGGAGCGAGGGGGGTAGGGGTATTAGTCCCGGTTCGTATTACGAACCGGGGCTATTTCTTCGCTGTTTTTTTGAGCAATTTTTAGGTTTAGGGTTTTGTACTAAATTGGATAAGTTATTTTGCTGCCCTCTATTCTCTCATTTATTTGTTTTGGGCATTTTTTTTGCACTAAATTGGATTGCACATACACAACAATAAAGGAACAACTATATTGCACATCGTCACGAATATATTACATCATCTCATCCGTCGTGCTTTGTCGAACGTACTTAATTACAAAATGTTGACACGAGTTACATGCACATATATGCGTCTTTTTTACACTAGAACATTTCATATCATTGTCATTGAATGGCAATAGTATTCTCCCTTGGGATCTAGGACCTCTGCATCAAAGAATCCGGCAATTTCCTCTTGAATTGCTCGTACACGTTCCTGTGGTAGAAGACCGCCCCTTAACCGTTCGGTCTAATATAAAGAATGTGTCAATATATATATCAATGAAACCGGTAATAAAATAAAGTTGTGAGCATGGTCTATTGTACTTGGATTTTTTTGATGTCCCGGGTTTTGCCCTTTTCATGGGTCGTCTGAGGAATGAACTCGCAAACATAGTATCCACATAAATTGTTCCCGTGTTCCTGCCTCAAGCACTTTACGAGAACAGAGTTCGATCAAAAACATAATCAAGAATTATAATGGTATTGAAACTATAATAAAGAGATGTGCGGATCTAGCTCGTAGTTACTTACATCTATTTGTTTAAATGTAAGCTCTGGCTTCCAATTACCCTGAGCTTTGGCGGTGAACCAGTTCCATGCCCTGCCAAGAAAAGGAAATGAATAAAGGAGTTCTATATTAATTCCTTGCTATGAGGAAATGAACGAGAAGTTGCCGATGTAGTGCCATAATGATTGAACTTACTTCTGGACGCATTCCTACAAGTTAGTCCATTCTGTGAGGGGTGTGCGTTTCGGGTCCATGACTATTACTTGTCCATTATCAGGTACAATGATTAACAAAATGGAAAATCTAAAAAGAAGCATGCCCATACTAGCGTTTCCGTGCGGCGGGTTTACGCTAGATTCCGTCGCTATCACGCTACAATGGGAGCACTACAGTGAGGAGAACAGTCCTACAAGGGTGACTGCGCTATAGTGCGCTTTTTTATTTTATATTTTAAAAACATTTATCTTCCAAACCGTTATCTCAATTAATGATCCGCTTTCATCACTCACTTTTTCGCGACGAGATCTTCAAAACTAGATTCCATGTCGATATGTTTCGATAACTTTTATTTTTATCGGTACTTGCCAGATTACTATCACTTACTTGTCGCATTATTTTTCACATAGTTCTCACATTAAATCAACTTGGTTATTAGTATTATGAATGTCGATATACCCCACTAAAAAACTTGCTTCATTTATACTTGTGCTGATTCATGCATTTACTTGGTTATTGTTAGTGCTTTAATGCCCACTTTTTAACTACACATAACATTGCAATGCTTAAAAATTATAAAATTATTGTCCGATAACTATGTATAATTTTTGTGACAAGTATACACCTGTAAGATGAGAACTATGATGACATAAATATGGCAACTAGGAACGAGGAAAAAAAATCAACGAAACATGTCAACATGAGATCTTATTTTGAAGGTCTCGTCGAGACGAACCTAACGGTGAAGGCAAATCTCCAATAAAATTATTAATCTATGAGATAAATCATTTTCAAAAATTCAAAAAAGCATTTAATACGATGCAAGCGTAAGATAGAAGATTCATGCATGTAAGCATTTAATGCGATGATGTAAGCACGCTTATGAAATTCAATTAGCAGGCCGCTTTATGGGAAGGGTTGCATGCGGCGCTGCTACATAGTCAATCCCTTAACAAAATAGAGTGGAACCTACACGCGCATGACGAGTCAATTATACGTACACTTATAATAACATCGAGTAAGCAAAAATAGAATGTGTGTATAGTAACACTCATTTGAAGTTGTAAGGAAATAGTATTTCCCTTTTGGTACTGCAAAGCCTTAACGCTTGTACCAAGTTATTCTCTGTCTCGCCGGGATTCGTTTCAACACTTTGGTGATGATTGTAATTTGGGTCAATGAACCCAATGTCATAGATTTCTAATCTTTGCATTCGAGAATCTTCATTATGCAAAATCAATATAGTGATGAGGAAGATTATACATGCAAGAACAAGCTGAGTAAGACTTAATGACATAAATTAATAATACTTACAAACAATAAGAACTGATGATAGATTCGTCGAGGATGTCTCGTTTGTATAACTGAAATAATTCTTCGAATTCAATCATCAACACGCCTCGTCCAGTCCCGAAATGCTCGTCTTCATATGCTAAGTAGAGCCAGTTTTTCGATTGAGCACATGCTTGCATGTACCAGTCATGCAATCTTCGCATTTTTGTTGGTAGCTCTTTGACTAACTTAGGTTTGACCAGAGGACGCCCGTACCGGTACGTGTATTCTACGTTACTGAATACCTCCAAATGGTTTAAGTACTCATCAATAGACATGCCTTATGCCTTGGCCGCTTCTCCATAGTTTGCAAGAAATTCCGGATCGATCTCAACTGTTTCATCATTCCTCTACTGGACCGCAACTCCACTCGAGCACACATTTGTATCACAATACACTATGAGCGGGGGGCACGATTGGTTTTTCTGTTGTCCGAGTTGGGCAACTGATTTCCCGCTCGACGTACTACTCTTCAACCGCTGATTTTTTGCGTGAGCCGACTTGATAATAGAGCATTCATAGTCTGCTCGCAATGGTGGTGGGAGCTCTTCAAGGTTTTTCAGCATTTTCACTACCGCAACATGCTCTCGTGGGGTGGCCGGGTGATCTGGCTCTTTCAGTTTATTCTTGTTAGCCACTTGAGCCTTCCACTGTTCATGATGGGCGTCTGCCCTCTTAATATTGTCCTCTCCGGTATAGTCCCAAGGTCTCTTCACCATATTCTTATGAGGTACTGTTGGGAGGGGCGACAACTTACATTTTGGTGATCGGATCCTCTTTCTGCCGCCACTACTAGCGGTGGTCTTTTTCCACTTTTTGCTCTGATCCCGAGTGGATGGAGACGGCTGACGGGGCGGTGGAGACGGCTGGCGGGGTGGTGGAGACGGCTGATGCAACGATGGAGATGGCTGCGCTGGAGACTGGTGAGGCGGCGAAGACGACGGCTGCGCTGGAGATTGGTGAGGCGACAAAGACGACGGTTGCGTTGGAGACTGGTGAGGTGGAGGCGAAGAAGGATTGCTGCTATGAGTAGTCGGTGGCCTTGGCGTCCAATTTGGAAGGACGATGTCCTCCTTTGGCCATACAACGGTTTGGGATTTGACTTCTCCAAGTTGAGTCCAATCCCTATCTTCACCTGCAGGGTGGTCGAGCTTCAGCTCCTCATAATCTTTCGGCACTTCATCTACCGCGACGACAGCGTACCCTTGTGGAACCGGAGAGCAATGCCAAGTTGGATGTGGTCCAATTGGTAAGGCCATGCCGACCGCCACCGTCAACCTTAAGTTAGCAACTTTCATCCACTAGGTAGTGACGAGGAGGACTTGTCATCGGTGCATCATCACCATCATCTTGGAGCTGCGTGGAAGCGACATAGCTTTTCCGATTTGATGCAGCTTGTATCATGAGCCGCTGAGATTGGTCGCTACCTTGCTGTCTGAAAGTCCATTATATCGACTAGAGGGGGGTGAATAGGAGATTTTCAGAATTTCATCACTCAGGAAATTCCTCACTGATGACTAACTTACAGCGGAAACAGTAAAAGATCAGGAGTGCAAAGTTTCACAACAGCAGTTTTTCAGGATGAAGAATATGAAAACTGTTTGCACAGTATGCACGCACGCAGAAAAAAGATGAGGATTAACTTGCGTGAAGAATTTGGGATTGAGGAATTTCAGAGAAAGTCTTCAGCAAATTCTTCAAACAGTGACAGTGAAAATCATCAACACACAATTTGAGGAATATAAAGAGTTGAGGAAATAGAACCCGTTTCACAGTGAAGACAGTGGTTGATAACCCATTTCCAACTGCTGTGACAGTTGTACGTCCGGTTTGGAGAAGCTTGGTATTGAAACCAAAGGACACACAGTCTCGGGACACAAAGTCCCTACCGTATTCTCCTTGGGCTAAGAACACACTGTCCTCGCCCAACAGTCGTGGTAAGTCTTCAGGGCAGACTTCCAAACCCTCACAAACTTGGTCACCTGGCGATCCACAATTCACTGTTGGATTGCTCTAGACCATGATGCCTAACCATCTAGAGGATGCACAGACCTCAAAGGTAAAAGGCTTCAGTCCCACACAGGAACAACTTCTTCAGTGATGCTCAATCACTTTGTTTTCGGTTTGTGGTTTGGTATTTGGGGTATTTCCTCAGTGATCAATTACTCTCGAAGACTCTGAGGAATTTGGGTTGCTCTTATGACAAGTGTTAGTTTCAAACGGAGCACCCAACCAGCTAATGGTTGTGGGGGCGGCTATTTATAGCCTCGGAGCATCCCGACATGATTTGACATTAATGCTCTTAAATAATATGACCGTTGGTGTGGATAAGACCAATGATGTGGCGTGGCTATCGATAACGGTCGGGACCCTCAACTGTGAGAGTCCTCATGTCTCTCATATTCCTCACTTGAGGCTTTTGGTAGGATTAGGCTTGGGTTGAGCATCATGACGAAATTCATTCCAATGTGTTACGTCGACCCCCTTTAACAATACGGTGGTCCTATTACTCAAGTGTGAAGAAAACAAAATAGAAAGAATAAATCTTCATGCTTCAAAGTCTTCAGATTGATTTTCTTCAGGACAGACCAAATTCCTCAATTTGAATATCTTCTTGAGGAATATCAATTTCATCGAAAATTCTTCGCGATTCAATTCTTCAGCTTCAGACCAATTTCTTCAACCGAAGATATACATTTTTAGGGGGCGATATTCATCCAATATTTCAAACTCCTCAGCGACTTATAGATCCTGTGTACACTCAAGAACACATTAGATACTTAACCTATAAGTCTTCAAACCACCAAAATCACTAAGGGGCACTAGATGCACTTACAATCTCCCCCTTTTGGTGGTTGATGACAATTAGGTTAAGTCTTCAATAGGGATAAAAATATGAAGTGTAAATACTCATTTGAGGAATTTGAAATCAAGATTCGGAGAGACTCCCCCTGAAGATGTGCATATCTTGAGGATTTTGCTTTTCACAGCAAATGCACATTGATGATTTATATCATGGAGATCTCCCCCCGAGTCTTGTAAATCATGCATACATACGACATATAGTATGAAGAAATTAAGGATGCATGATGACAAATGGTATCTGACGAATTCCAGCATGCATGCATTGAAATTTTGAGGAATAAGCATGCGAAGAAAAACGTTCAAAAGTGTCAGAGTACCATCGGGCTTAAGTTACAACTCATTACATAAAACACTTCAGAAGAACCAAGAGTTTGTAACTTAAATATAGTTGATAAGCCCCCAAAATATCCCGCGTGAAGACTAAATCTCAAGTTTCTCCCCCTTTGTCATCAAGTGACAAAAAAATGACAAACTGAGGACTAACTGTCATGCCCAAGATGCGACCCTATCCTCAATTTGGCACGAAGGCCTCGTCATGGATAGAAACGCATCTCGTCGTGTCGCAAGAATGAATATCGTTACAAGTACATGTACTAAAAAGAAGAGATATATAAATAGAGTTGGCTTACACTCTCCACAAGCTACATCAGAGTCACAGCAGTACAATACATAATCATCATGAAGAAGAGCAGGGTCCGACTACGGACGAAAACAAACGAGAAAAGAAGAACGACGTCCATCCTTGGTATCCCAGGTTGCCGGCCTCGAAACCATCCTAGATAGATGATGAAGAAGACGAAGAATCAACTCCAAATGAACAATCAACGCGCTCGCGTCAAGTAACCTTTACCTGTACCTGCAACTGGTGTTGTAGTAATCTGTGAGCCGCAGGGGACTCAGCAATCTCATTTCCAAAGGTATCAAGACTAGCAAAGCTTAATGGGTGAGGCATGGTTAAGTGGTGAGGTTGCAATAGCGGCTCAGCATATATTTGGTGGCTCAACTTACGAGTACAAGAAATAATAGGGGGAACATCTACGCATAGCGGACGTGACTACTGATGATCAAATGAATGATCCTGAACACCTACCTACGTCAGACATAACCCCACCGTGTCCTCGATCGGAGAAGGAACTCACGAAAGAGATAGTCATGGTTACGCACACGGTTGGCATATTTTAATTAAGTTAACTTCAAGTTATCTAGAACCCGTGTTAAACAAAGTTTCCACATTGCCACATAACCGCGGGCACGGGTTTCCGAAAGATTTAACCCTGGAGGGATACTCTAACTAGTCCATCACAAATTACCACAAGCCGCATAGAAATCCTCAATCACGAAGATCACGATCTGGTAGGATTCCCTAGTGGAAAACCTCAACTCTGAGATTACCCAAAGCATCATCGGAATCCCGATGCACAAGATATTTCGTCAAAGGTAAAACTAATCCAGCAAGGCCGCCCGACGTGTCGACGATCCCGATAGGAGCCGCGTATCTCATTCTCAGGACACGACGGATGAGCTAGACGTCGGTATCGCTAAACCTCTGGGTGACCAGAGGGGCGTCGGACATCGCTCAGGTGGGACCAACAATCATGAGGAGCACTGGCCCGGGGGATGATTAGATTACTCCGCGGGTGCCGGCGGGTCCCTATGCATTATTATTAGGTTATTAGGAAAATGTAGTACCAATGTTGGGCCTTGCCAGACCAGTTTTAATCTAAAACGAATTATCAAGGGGGTCCCCATAACAACCCTGATCGTGTTAGGAGCGCTCAATTATGAAACATAACACCGGTAGCCGAAACTAAGGGGGCAAAGGTGGAACAAAACACCAGGCTAGAAAGGCCGAGTCTTCCACCTTTTACCAAGTATATAGGTGCATTAAATTAAATAGCATTAATATGGTGATATGACAAGGAACCCATGTTATCACATGGAGGCAACTTCACCTGCAACTAGCAACGCTACACAGGGTTAAGAAAGCGGTAACATAGCCAATCAGTGGTTTGCTAGGTTGAACAGGTTGAACGTTTTCGTGGCATTATTGAGAGGCTGATATTTAACATGTGGTAGGCAACGAGACATAACCGATAGAAATGGTAATACTAGCATGGCAATGATAGTAACGGTATATGGGGAAATGGTCATCTTGCCTGAGATCCGGCTTGGAAGAAGAATGCCTCCGTGAAGCAGACGAACCGACGTAGTCGAACGGGTCCTCACAATCCGGCACGCTGCGGAACTCTATCGAGACGAAGTAAACCAGAAACACAAATCAACACACGGAATTCACCACGCGATGCACAACACATATGATGCATGAGCATCTGAATACATGCAAGTCACGGCATGACAATTCACACAATCAAACACTACACATTAAGTGAAGTTCAATATGCAACGAGTTGCATATTGACGAAACTCCATGTTTATTTACTTAGTTCTGTCCCGATTTGATACACGACAATATTAAATGTGGTTAAACATGGAAAGAGGTGAAGCGTAATTAAACTACCTATCTAGGCATTTTCAATGAGGTCGGAAATGTCATATAGCAAAACAAATAGGTTCACGTGATTCTGTCTAGATGTTAATTTACAATTCTGTCCAGATCTGAACTACCACATTTAATTAGTTGTTAAAAAGCAAAACAAATAGGTTCACGTGATTCTACATGTCGTTACAAGCAATTTACACATAGAGAACATCTCCAACGGAGCTACGGATCAAAAGATACAAGCCCCGCAAGATATGATGGCATGAATGCAATATGTGTGCAACGATGGTCACAAACACTTCAAAACATACAACCAGCAATTTAAAATGAAACTGCATGAGATTCTAAGCAAGTTCCATGTAGGACACGATCAAAACAGAGCTACGAATCAACAACTACGAGCAAAACAAGGAATCACTACAAACTGCCAAAATCAGCCACATAGCATTTTCTACGCCCCACAACTATGAGCTAAAAAACTCCAATCTACTCAACCAAGGCATGACACAAAAGAGGGCAAGAAGCACTACAACAAACAACTATCAACAACTAGCATTGCATCATGGATCACTAGGGAAAGAAGTCTCAAAATGGCTCCTCACACGCAGTTTCAGACTTGGTGAAAATGACACTTCATGAAAGTGGAGTTTTCGATTTGAAGCCACATTGACAGTAGCAAAACCATAAGCTACAGGACTCCAAATGGCAGGAAAATTTACAACAAGCTAGAGAAACATAAACTCTACAACTAACTCCATTGCACCAACCTCAAAAGAGCTACATATCACAAGGTAGAAGCAAGACAAGACAACAACAAAATATGACAGATTCTAGACTTAGAAATATTTCAGCATCTCTAAAACATCACTATTTCTAGCAACTTGAGAGCAAGAAAACCCCACCTAATCCTGCATTTCTATTGCAACTAAAAATACCAGGGGCTAGACTAAACATCAAAGAACAACTCCCTAGTTGACAACTTGATCATCGCATGCACGGAATAAATCCTAAGAAATGGACAAGAGGGCAACATGGCAAAATATCGCGCGAACTAACTTGCTCAAAAGCTAAAACTAATTGCACAGAAAAATCCTATGGATTTTTCTACCACAAAAACACATAAAACATGTGGGGTTGCAACACGAAAATATAGCCACACGTAAATGCGAGAATATGTCCTAAACACGGGAAATAAACTAGCGGCAAATCCCTACACACGAAAAATACCGACGTCTACTCTAAAATACATGGAAAAGTGGTTCCTAAAACATGGGCATTTTATCTACGGCATACGAGCAATCTGGGCACGCACGAAAATTAAACACGGGAAATATACTATTGGGACAACACGTAAAACTATGCATATGGCGGCTCAAACTACGTCAGACAAATATGCAAGTTGTGAAATCGTAATCTACGTGAAATTGTACACCAAAACCATATGTAATTTATCGCGAAACATTACACGGTTTAGAAGTTACGGGAGTTTATATAATCGTCTAATTCCTCGAATATAACTAAATTCCAAAAACTCCAAATAAATCTATTGGGCCGAACAGTGGCGCACCATTACTAAAATGCACGCAGGCGGGGGATAGCGGCATGGAGTGGGATCACCTGCGTGGCGCTTGCGCCGATGGGGCTTGCGAGCTGGGCCGGCCGCGGAGGCAGGCCGCGAACCTGGGCCTCAGGCTGGCGGCGCACGACCTGGGCCTCGGCCTGGGCAGCTACTAGCCTGGGAGCCCGACCTGGCGACGGGATGCAGGTCTGGGGCGGTCGTCGTCCTCGATCGGCTGGACCTACCGATGGCGGCAGCTGACTTATCTAGCACGGATCCGGCGACGGATGAGGGCTGACCGGCTCCCGGTGGTGGGGGGACCGAGGCGGAGCTGGGCGAGCAGATCGGCGGCGGGGATTTCACGAGATCCCTGGCTCGGGCGATGACCGAGGGCTTGGAGGCAGAGGAAGAGCCGGCAAGGGGATGGAGGTCGTCCGGCGAGCTTCGCTGAGCACGGGGCGGCCACAACCGGCGGCGGGCGGTGAGAGCACCGACAGGGCTGGCGTCTGGCGGCGCAAGCGGGTGAAGCTTCGGCAGGACCACGGGCAGGGAGGCAGAACGGGCGGCGACGGCGGCCGGATGGGCCTACCCGGGCCCGATCTGGGCTCGGCGGGCCCGCGACGGCTGGTGGGTGGTGGGAGGAGAGAGAGAGAGTGGGGGCTAGGGTTTCGGGTGCGGATCCCGAGGTAGAGGGTGGTGGGTGTCCAAAAAATGCACACGGACTATATATAGACAAATGGGGGGGGGGCTAGGCTAACCGGAATTTCGTTCTGGATCCAACCGTGCGGTCGGATTTGGACGATTCCGTACGCAGGAACGGGTAAGTGGCCGTGTAGTGTAGATATATGGAGACGAGAGGGGAAACGGGCGACGCGGCAACGATTTTTAAGACACCGACAACTGTCCGACGGTAGACCGAATACGGTGCCGCTACGGTCGACCGTTCGGGTCCGAGACGGACTCCGATCGCGACGAAATTTGACAGGCGGCCTACCTAAAACTAATTACAACGGCATGCCAAGTTTCACCCCGATCAGAGAAAGTTTTACGCACACTTTTGAAAACAAGGTTTTGACGATGCCGCGGGCACGGGCGTGTGCGGTCGGGCTCAGAACGAACAACGATGTGAACGGGCAACTAACAACGGATGCAAGTTTTGAAAACTGGCGGCAACGGAGATGCCGATGCAATGCTGATGATGCGAATGATGCGATGATGATGCGACAAAAATAAAATAGACATACGACGAAAACGGAATAAAGGGGGGAATCTTCTGGAACGTCAGCATCGGGCTGTCACAACTCTCCTACACTACAAGAGGATCTCGCCCCGAGATCCAAGAATGAAAGGACGAGAGGATGAGAAAGAACAAGAGGTAAAATTTAGTGGCTTCTTGACAAATGATTGAAACCAATGAACCTTGAAAGTTGCAAGGCGATGAGGAATGATATGAGAAAGAAGCAAGAATTCACGGAAAATTTCGGCAGCGCTTCGGTAGGAAAATGGGACAAAAAATTCGATAATAAGGAGGAAATAGACAATAAACATAACAAACAACTAAATAGAACAAGGGAACACCATGATCTTGACAGAACAAGAAGCTAGACCCAAAAGAACAACATCACAATGCCTCCGGAACAATAGAATAGGAACTAGCTCATACGCAAGAAGAGAATGAAGAGAGAATGACAACTACTAACTCAAATGAACTTGGCAAGCATCCTTGCAAGGAGAATTGAACGAAGTTGTTGGAAAATAACAACGAAAAGAACAAGATAGTAGTGGGCTTATGGAAACCTTTTCAAACTAATGAAGTGACAACCAGCCATTACAGAAACAAGGATTGATTCGGAGAAACAAGATATGAACAATTTCTTACACCAAGAGGATACATTGAGAACTTGGATTAATGACAAGCACCATGATAGCAACAAACCATATGAAAAGCTTTAGGTGAAATCCAAACCAAGATAGCTCAATGAAGAAATCATGAGTTGAAAATATCTCATGATCAGAGAATTGGTGGGTTTAATTATCTCATTCTTGAAAGGAAATCTCTTCGAGGCTCCTACACTAACAAGAATGCTATAATACCACCTCAAAGGATAAAGGAAGAACAATTGCACATAGAAATGCAAGAGAAAGGATACTTGAGGTTCTCCAACAAGAATCTTGAAGAACACTTTGAGAGAAAAAAAATCACATCCTGGAAGAACCACCATGACGAGCCTCCGTATCAAAAGGATGATGCAAGATATGAAGGATGAAAGAATAAGATTGAAGCCTTGCAAAGACTTAGATGAAGCTACTCAAGAGATACTTGATAGAACTTGGAACTTCAGAAATAAAGATAAGAACTAGAGAAAAGCATTGATATCATGAGGCACTCCGGAAGAAGAATTCAGAGTACTATCAACAAGAATAAGAATTATGTTATGCTTATCCTTCATCAAGTTTAATTGATGACAAGCAACGGATTTAGCATACCCCTTATTCTTCAAGAAATGATCGAGGAGAGATATGATCACAAACTAGAAGAAGTCTTGAAGGCGACACCAGTGAGAATTGACATAATGAGGCAACCATGAATGAATGGAGATACATGAGAATGAAGAGATCATGAGCCACCTCAGAGAAAACTAGAACAGTCACCAGAATAATCGAGAGACAAACGAAGAGACAACAATTGAGAAGAATTAGAGAACGAAAGATGAAAGTTGAGAACGAAGAAGTCTTCTGAAATGATGGCCTTCGGAGGAATGAGAAATAAAAACAATTCAGAAATGCACCGGATAGCAAGAAAGGGATAATCATGACTGACAACAATTAAGATGATGGCACAAAGCTGAAATGAAGAATCTGCAAGAGAATGGATCAAGATTTGAGAGAAACAGTCCTTCGAATTTGCAAGCTGAGAATGATGACGACAAACAATACCAAGAATACTAAGACATTCCGGAATAATGAAGAATGCAAGCTTGAGCCAATTATGAGAATTAACTCAAATAGAACTTGGAGAAAGAATATGACTGATGAAATTCATACTTACGTCATAGTTGAAAACAATAATTAGAGATCTCCGGGAAAAGATTACAAGAGCCAGATAAGATCCTGGGAAAAACCTGTGGGTTATGGGCCCACTCAAAGAAACCACAGTTAGAAAAGATTGAAAGAAAGATTGAATGCACCGGTATAAGAAAACTAGATGAGGTCAGCACCTTAAAATAATTGAAAAGACTGGAAAGAAGAACTGCAGAGATAACTTCAATGCTCCGGATCGAAAAGAGAGGAATAAATAGCAAGATAGGCTCATAAAAAATTCCAACATGGAAAAGAATTTACAAGGATGAAAATGATATGATGAGCACGGACAGCTTGAACTGAATTCACCAGAAAAGATAACAAGATTGAATAAATATTAACACGAAGTTCCTGAGAATCTTCACAACGAATCACCGGATAGGACACGGAAGAAAAGATAGCGGAAGTATCACCGAATAAGAAGGCACTTGGATGAAATCCAAACACTGAAGAAAAGGGCGGGAGGGCGGGAAAAACAAAGACAACATGGGACAGATGAGATGAACTCCGGAATGAAAAGAGAGAATGATCTTGCAAAATTGGAGAGGATAGAATTGCTTGAAGAGAGACACACCGGTTGGAAGAGAATTAACATGACGACTCCGGTTGACAAGAATTCATATGACAATTTGAACGAACAAAATAATTTGCATTCTCACATGAAAATATGAGAACACCTCTTAGGAAAGATCTGAAATCACCACTTGACATTGAAGCAACTTGAATTACCATACTCCAACAAAACAAAGGGTGAGGCTTATGAAACAAGCCAAAACAAACTCATGAGAAAGATTTCGTCCGATATTTTCGTGGACAGGATCGCACGGGCTCGAACCTTATAGTAGCCATCAAGTGCAAGGCAGTGCACCCGACATACGAAGCGTCCCTGAGTCGTAGCAAGCTATAAGGACTCTTTAAGACACAACGAGAACCGCTGTAAGTCGACCATCAACAAACGAATCCACTAGATGTCGAACCCCAACCTAACATCATGCATTTGTTGGAAGATGGTCCTATAAGCAACTACTAGAATTCCCACCTATAAATTCCGGAAATATCTGGTCATGCAATCTGGTACATTGATACAAGGAGTAATAATCACAGAACTCCTATACTAACCCGTCTCTTGTATCACATCCGTCAACACACAACCAGAATCTCGGACCTTCATCTACAACAGACCCTCGTGATCACAACGATACAAAGTATGGCAGTACTCCCGAACAATCTACACCAGTGCTCGGGACATCGGGGTTATCTCGCCAGTACTAGAATTGAAGCAATTTCGAACATCCTTCGTTCTTAGATCCTAAGAAATCTGAATGATAATGATGTGCTCGAGAATCCCCTGGAGCTCAACTCCCTGGAAAAATCAAGTCAGACACGAGGCACCAAGACAGAACTCCGTCACATCGGCATCATATAGATTCCGAAAATATCCATGTGATCCTAAAAAAAATTGAGTGAGAAGAGGAGTAGAATAAATTATTACCTCAAGATTCCTTACCAGAGCATAGAAGAGGAGAAAAAAGAATCCTACTCTCCGATATATAACTAGACTCAAAGTAGTTTTTCACTAGACTCGACTCGGCCAAGTTCGATCAATCAAGGGGGCTCCTAGGTCGGTACTGCTCTGATACCAACTTGTCACGCCCAAGATGCGACCCTGTCCTCACTTAGGCACGAAGGCCTCGTCAGGGATAAAAGCGCATCTCGTCATGTCGCAAGAATGAATATCGTTACAAGTACATGTACTCAAAAGAAGAGATATATAAATAGAGTTGGCTTACACTCGCCACAAGCTACATCAGAGTCACAGCAGTACAATACATAATCATCATGAAGAAGAGCAGGGTCCGACTACGGACGAAAAAAAGAGAAAGAAGAACGACGTCCATCCTTGCTATCCCAAGCTGCCGGCCTGGAACCCATCCTAGATCAATGAATAAGAAGAAGAAGAAGAAGCAACTCCAAATGAACAATCGATGCACTCGTGTCAAGTAACCTTTACCTGTACCTGCAACTGGTGTTGTAGTAATCTGTGAGCCACAGGGGACTCAGCAATCTCATTTCCAAAGGTATCAAGACTAGCAAATCTTAATGGGTGAGGCATGGTTAAGTGGTGAGGCTGTAGCAGCGGCTAAGCATATATTTGGTGGCTAAACTTACGAGTACAAGAAATAAGAGGGGGAAGATCTACGCATAGCGGACGTACCTACTGATGATCAAATGAATGATCCTGAACACCTACCTACGTCAGACATAACCCCACCGTGTCCTCGATCGGAGAAGGAACTCACGAAAGAGACAGTCACAGTTACGCACACGGTTGGCATATTTTAATTAAGTTAACTTCAAGTTATCTAGAACCAGTGTTAAACAAAGTTTCCACGTTGCCACATAACCGTGGGCACGGCTTTCCGTAAGATTTAACCGTGCAGGGGTGCTCCAACTAGTCCATCACAAATTACCACAAGCCACATAGAAATCCTCAATCACGAAGCTCGCGATCTCGTAGGATTCCCTAGTGGAAAACCTCAACTCTGAGATTACACAAAGCATCACCGGAATCCCGATGCACAAGATATTTCGTCAAAGGTAAAACTAATCCAGCAAGGCCACCCGATGTGTCGATGATCCCGATAGCAGCCGCGTATCTCGTACTCAGGACATGACAGATGAGCTAGACGTTGGTATCGCTAAACCTCTGGGTGACCAGAGGGGCGCCGGACATCGCTCAGGTGGGACCAACAGTCTTGAGGAGCACTGGCCCGGGGGATGATTAAATTACTCCGCGGGTGTCGGCGGGTCCCTATGCATTATTATTAGGTTATTAGGCAAATGTAGTACCAATGTTGGGCCTTGCCGGACCAGCTTTAATCTAAAACGAATTATCAAGGGGGTCCCCATAACAACCCCGATCGTGTTAGGAGCGCTCAATTATGGAACATAACACCAGTAGCCGAAACTAAGGGGGCAAAGGTGGAACAAAACACCAGGCTAGAAAGGCCGAGCCTTCCACCTTTTACCAAGTATATAGGTGCATTAAATTAAATAGCATTAATATGGTGATATGACAAGGAACCCATGTTATTACATGGAAGCAACCGCACCTGCAACTAGCAACGCTACACAGGGTTAAGCAAGCGGTAACATAGCCAATCAGTGGTTTGCTAGGTTGAACAGGTTGAAGGTTTTCATGGCATTGTTGAGAGGCTGATATTTAACATGTGGTAGGCAACGAGACATAACTGATAGAAATGGTAATACTAGCATGTCAATGATAGTAATGGTATCTCGGGAAATGGTCATCTTGCCTGAGATCCCGCTTGGAAGAAGAATGCCTCTGTGAAGCAGCCGAACCGACGTAGTCGAACGGGTCCTCACAATCCGGCATGCTGCGGAACTCTATCGAGACGAAGCAAACCGGAAACAAAAATCAACACACGGAATTCACCACACGATGCACAACACATATGATTCATGAGCAGCTGAATACATGCAAGTCACGGCATGACAATTCACACAATCAAACATTACACTTTAAGTGAAGTTCAATATGCAATGAGTTGCATATTGACGAAACTCCACGTTTATTTACTTAGTTCTATCCCAATTAGATACACGACAATATTAAATATGGTTAAATATGGCAAGAGGTGAAGCGTAATTAAACTACCTATCTAGGCATTTTAAATGACGTAGGAAATGTCATATAGCACCTCCGAGGCGACCTCACATGTTAATTTACAACTCTTTCAAGATCTGAACTAACACATTCAATTAGTTGTTAAACAGAAAAACAAATAGGTTCACGTGATTCTACGCGTCGTTACAAGCAATTTACACATAGAGAACATCTCCAACGGAGCTACGGATCAAAAGATACAAGCACCGCAAGATATGATGGCATGAATGCAATATGTGTGCAACGATGGTCACAAACACTTCAAAACATACAACCAGCAAGTAAAAAATGAAACTACACGAGATTCTAAGCAAGTTCCATGTAGGACACGATCAAAACGGAGCTACGGATCAACAACTACGAGCAAAACAAGGAATCACTACAAACTGCCAAAATCAGCCACATAGCATTTTCTATGCCCCACAACAATGAGCTACAAATCTCCAATCTACTCAACCAAGGCATGACACGAAAGAGGGCAAGAAGCACTACAACAAACAACTAACAACAACTAGCATGGCATCATGGATCACTAGGGAAAGAAGTCTCAAAATGGCTCCTCACACGCAGTTTCAAACTTAGTAAAAATTACACTTAATGAAAGTGCAGTTTTCAATCTGAAGCTACATTGACAGCAGAAAAACCATAAGCTAGAGGAGTCCAAACGGCATGAAAATTTACAGCAAGCTAGAGAAACATAAAGTCTACAACTAACTCTTGCACCAACCTCAAAAGAGCTACAGATCACAAGGTAGAAGCAAGACAAGACAACAACAAAATATAACAGATTCCAGTCTTAGAAATATTTTAGCATCTCTAAAGCATCACTATTTCTAGCAACTTGAGAGCAAGCAAACCACACCTAAACATGCATTTCTATTGCAACTAAAAATACTAGGGGCTAGACTAAACATCAAAGAACAACTCCCTAGTTGACAACTTGATCATCGCACGCACGGAATAAATCCTACGGAATGGACAAGAGGGCCACATGGCAAAATATCACGTGAACTAACTTTCTCAAAAGCTAAAACTAATTGCACCCCAAAAACATATAAAATATGTGGGGTTGCAACACGAAAATATAGCCACACGTAAATGCGAGAATATGTCCTAACCACGGGAAATAAACTAGCGGCAAATCCCTACACGCGAAAAATACCAACGTCTACTCTAAAATACATGGAAAAGTGGTTCCTAAAACATGGGCATTTTATCTACGGCATACGAGCAATCCAGGAACGCACGAAAATTAAACACGGGCAATATCCTATTGGGACAACACGTAAAACTATGCATATGGCGGCTCAAACTACGTCAACAAATATGCAAGTTGTGAAATCGTATTCTACGCGAAATTCTACACCAAAACCATATCTAATTCATCGCGAACCGTTACAGGGTATAAAAGTTACGGGGGTTTATATAATCGTCTAATTCCTGGAATATAACTAAATTCCGAAAACTCCAAATAAATCTATTGGGTCGAATAGTGGCGCAACATTATTAAAATGCACGCAGGCGGGGGATAGCGGCAGGGAGTGGGCTCACCTGCGTGGTGCTTGGGCCGACGGGGCATGCGAGCTGGGCCGTCCGCGGATGTAGGCCCCGAACCTGGGCCTCAAGCTGGTGGCGCGCGACCTGGGCCTCGGCCTGGGCCGCTACTGGCCTGGGAGGCCGACCTGGCGACGGGACACGGGTCTAGGGCAGTCGTTGTCCTCGATCGGCTGGACCTACCGAGAGCGGCGGCTGACGTCTCCAGCACGGATCCGGCGACGGCTGAGGGCTGACCGGGTCCCGGTGGTGGGGGACCGAGGCAAAGCTGGGCGAGCAGATCGGCGGCGGGGATCTCGCGAGGTCCCTGGCTCGGGCGGTGGCCGACGGCTTGCAGGCAGAGGACGAGCTGGCGAGGGGACGGAGGTTGGCCGACGGGCTTCGGCGAGCACGGGGCGGCCAAAGACGGCGGCGGGCGGCGAGAGCACCGGCAGGGCTGGCGTCTGGCGGCGCAAGTGTGAGAGGCTTCGGCAGGAGCTCGGGCAGGGAGGCAAAACGGGCGGCGGCGGCGGCCGGATGGGCCTGCCCAGGCCCGATCTAGGCTCGGCGGGCCCGCGGCGTCTGGTGGGTGGTGGGAGGAGAGAGAGAGGGGGGCTAGGGTTTCGGGCGCGGATCCCAAGGTAGAGGGTGGTGGGTGTCCAAAAAATGCAGGGGGACTATATATAGACAAATGGGGGGGGGGGCTAGGTTAACCGGAATTTTGTTCCGGATCCAACCGTGCGGTCGGATTCGAACGATTCCGTACGCGGGAACGGGTAAGTGGCCGTGTAGTGTAGATATCCGGAGACGAGAGGGGAAATGGGCGACGCGGCAACGATTTTTAAAACATCGACAACTATCCGACGGTAGACCGAATACGGTGCCGCTAAGGTCGACCATTCGGGTACCAGACAGACTCCGATCGTGATGAAATTTGACAGGCGGCCTACCTATAACTAATTACGACCGCGTGCTAAGTTTCACCCCGATCAGAGAAAGTTTTATGCACACTTTTGAAAACAATGTTTTGACGATGCCGCGGGCGCGTGCGTGTGCGGTCGGGCGCAGAACAAACAACGATGTGAACCAGCAACTAACAACGGATGCAAGTTTTGAAAACTGGCGGCAACGGAGATGCTGATGCAATGCAGATAATGCGAATGATGCAATGATGATGCGACAAAAATAAAATAGACACACGACAAAAACGGAATAAAGGGGGGAATCTTCTGGAACGTCAGCATCGGGCTGTCACACTAAGGCCCGTGAATACTTTCACTCCTTGGCAGTTGAGGAAGACGCGTGAGGATTCTTGGGAGCAGACTTCCTCCTTGGACCAGTGGCAATGTCTTGTTGTTCTTCATCAGATTCAGAAGTGCGGAATGAAGGAAAAGAACTGTTCCTCAAGGTCTGGAACTGGAATTGGCCTGAATTTCTTCTTTGGTGGCCACGACCAGTCAAAGTCCCGCACAAACTCCAATTCTTCAAGTTCTGCTAGAGTCTTCAGATGAGCCAGTGTAGCCCAGGTGCGATAAAAAACCTCATGAAGATAATAATGGTTAAGCTTCACAACATTATTCGTTTCATTGAGGGTTTTCACAATGGCGCCGAACTGGCGTTTGACCCACTTGTGATTCCGATCCACCTTCTGGTGAAGACTAAGAAGAAGCTCTTTGGTATTCAGCACCCTAGGAGCAACAGGACTTGGTGGACGGGTTTCAGTGTCATCCCATGAAGAATAAGCTTCGGGCTCTCTGAACTAGCCATCAAGGGGCCGACTACCTTCATCAATGACATACTTTCCTTTTCCTTCAACAGGCTCGAAAGTCTTCTTGTTGACCCTTATAGGAGGCATATAACCGACATGGTTGTTGAAATCAGCATGATAATTGATGCCTGACCTTGTTCTGATGAATCTCATGATCCATGGAGCATATATCTTGTGGTCAAAAGGAGCCATAGCATTTTCGGCCAAAGTCCTCAAGAAGAAATCATGAATGTTGATGGGAATACCATGTGTGATGTTGAAGAGGATATTCTTCATGTTGCCTACGACATCTTCTTCATCATCATGGCCCTTGATTGGCGCAAGAATTCTGTAGAGGATTTTGTAAACCGTCCTGGGTTCATATTTCAGCTCATGGACCAGGAAGGTTGTTCTTGGTGGTTGCCCCTTAGCCAAAGGCTTCATGAGGACATCCATCAGCTTGTTAGCCAGCTCACGTTCATCATATAGCTTCACTGTCTGCTCTGAGGGAATTGATACTGGAAGTTCACGCAGCAGCTCATTGGCAGGAGCCTTGAAGTGTGTGGTTTGCGTCATCCAATCGAGCACCCATGTGTTGATGTCTGTTGGATCTCCTGATATGTGAAGAGTTGCATAGAATTGAAGAATTAGCTCACTGTTCGAATCACAGATATCCGAGCACATTGGGAGGAGTCCAGCTTCAAAAAGGACGTTGAGGACTGGAGCAAAGCATGGTATTTCTTCAAGCTCTACATGAGGAATGTGCCTGTGCTGGAAAATCTTGTTTCTTCCACACAACACAGAGGCATAGTAATTGAGCTGTGTCCTTGTCCAAAACTTCAGATGCCTGATGCGAGGCTTGTCATAGGTATTTTCTCCGATGAAGAACATGCGTTCTTCAAAGAACGACTCCTTTTGAAACTTTGGCCGCTTGGAGAACGGCTGACGCTGCATCGGCTGAAGATTTTGCGGCTGGACTTGAGGGGAGATAATTATTGCAGATTCTGGGTTGAGGACGACAAAGGCATTGTCTGGGTCTCGTGCATTTTCCTCAGCATGGTCCTCAGGGTGAGGAATTTCATCAGCTTGAGCTTCAGGGTGAGGAACATGCTCTGGTTGAGGAATGTCGTCAACCGGAGCTTCCTGATGAGGGTTTTGCTCTGGAGGAGGAATTGGTTCATCCTGAGCCTCAGCTTGAGGGTTTTGCTCAGGAGGACGAGGAGTTGGGTCAGCCTGAGCCTCGGGTTGAGGATTTTTCTCAGGATTTTGACTTTCATCAGGCTCAGGATTTTCACGTTGTTCTTCCTCAGCTTGAGGAGCTTGCTTGGTGGAGGAGTCAGATTCATCAGCTGGTGCAGCTGATCTTTGTGTTGTTTCTTCATGAGGAATGGAGGACTCAGGATTGTCATCAATGTGAATTTCCTCATCAGTATGTTCCTCAGATTCAACATTCTTCATTTCCTCATCTGCCCCTTGCTCCTGGTCTTCGCTTGCGAAGGATGTGATCTCATATGATGGAGCGCTATTGAGAGGCACATGATCCGAAGGAGCATTTTCTTCAATTGCTTTGAGGCGCTTGGCCTTAGTGGATTCTTCTGCTGTTGAAGCTTTTCTTTTCTTGGCTTCCTTTTCAGCAGCCCTGGTCTTTTTCATGTCTGATGCATACAGAGTCATTTTCTTCACCTTTGAAGCTTTTGGTGAAGGTGTTTTCTCAGTAGAGACAATTTCATCAGCTGGTGCAGAGTTATCAGCTGGCTTAGAAGCACCAGCTGGAGCAGAGTCATCAACTGGCTTTGAAGCACCAGCTGGAGCAGAGTCATCAGCTAGCTTTGAAGCACCAGCTGTAGCAGGGTTAGTCTCACCAGCTGTAGCAGAGTCATCAGCTTTATTTTCCTTGGTGATTTCCTCAATAGCCGGTTCATTGGCACGGCTTCCTTGAGGGATTTCCTCAGCATGAGCAGTTTCATCAGCTGGTTCTTCAATCAGAGGCTGAGGAGTTGGTACTGGATGGACAGCCTTCTTGTTGTAATCATCAACTGCGTGAGTGGCAAATTTGATGAAGTTGTTTTTGAGAATTTGACGATCAGAAAGCTTACAGTACTTTTCTGTCAAAGTCTTCAACTCAGCCTGTGTTGACACAAGTGCATCAGGCGTCAGGTTGAGGAGATTCTGCGTGAGTAATTTCTCCTTTTTGAGCTTGGCAACCTTGGCCTGGTTGGCTTGCTGCTCCTTCCACTTGGCCTCATTGATGAATGTGAACACCATGTGGCTGATGCCCGGGGGAAGCTTCAAATCATTGATTGGAGTATTGGGGTTCTCGTACCAGATGTTGATGTAATCGAGGAGGACCTTTGGGTCCATGGCCAGAGGAATGAAATTGCCAGAGGCTTGAGCTACCCTCTCGTGCTTGTTTCTGATGATGGCTTGCAGAGTGTCATCATCAAATTCATCACTACCTTTTGATGCAGAAGGAACCTTGATGATTTTGCTTGGGCTTGGTCTTGTTCCTCTCCCAACAGTCACCTTAGTCTTTCGAGGAGTCGGTGAAGACTTTGTCTTGGAGCTTGTAGCAGATGGGACTGAGGAGCTGGAGACTGTAGGCAATTGCTTCACTATTGGCTTCTGTTCAGGCTTTGAAGCCTTTGGTGGTGCTGAGGGTTTTGGTGCTGAGGCTGGTGCAGTTTTCTGAGGCATTCTCTCTTGAGGCTTTGAAGCCTTTGGTTTTGGTGGCACAAACTTTATTTGAGGAATGGCCATACCAGAAGTCTGAGCTGCAGAGGAAGTTGCGGCAGTTGCAGCAGCAACAGATTCTTGATTGAACTTCCTCACAGCAGCTTCTGCTTGCTTCTGAAGCTTTGACAAGTGTTTTGAATTTTCCTTAGGATAGTCATCAATTGTCATGATGCTTGAGGGATGTGCTTCATGATAATCCTCAAGTGGAGCCCGTTTGCCAGGAGGCTTCAGAGCGAATTTCTTCGCGTATTTGGGAGTGACGAATCTGTACTCCTTCCACTCCTTAGCCCATCGGCGTTCTATCTTTTGAAGCCTGATCTTTCTTTGGGGCATAGATTCATGTTCATCGGGAGTGCCATAATCCAGGTATATATCCTGAGGGATATCTATGGCAGTGTTATGCTCGAGTTTCTTTCCTCCCTTTTGCTTCAGTTCATCCTCCATTTTCTTCAGCTGAGGCTTTTGCTGATGAGATTGAACTCTTGAGGATTCTGATGAAACTTGCAGATTTTCTTCAAGAAACACTGCAAATGAGTTAAGTTGATGAGAACCTAGAGATTCATCAGCTGGCATGTTTGTACCTGTGAACAGAGTATAGTTGTGAGGAATTTGGAGAGGTCATATGCGTTCTCAGATTTGATGAAATGAAAATTTTTGACAGTTGAGGAATTTGACCAGTGGTTGAGGAATTCGTCTAAGCATACTGCTCTTGGGTTCCAGAGTTGTACAGATCTTAAAATTCGCACAACTGAGGAATCTCGTGAAAATCTTAGATTCTTAGTGAAGTACATCAATAGTTGGGTGATAGGCAGTGTTTGAGGAAAAGAAACTGATGGATTCTTGAGGAGAAACAGATTTCACATCTCTAAGGTAAACTAGTAGATCAAACTGGGTGTAAAAATAGGGTTTTTATTTACCCTAGATGGAAGCACGAAGAACAGAGAAGAGGTAGCAGTAGATGCTCTTTAAGTGCGAGTCCAATGCGCCCTAACTCGGCAGCAGAGGACGGCTACGGCGACGGCGGACGAAGATGGTCCGGTTCCGGCGTGGTTTCGGCGAGGGAGAGGTCGAGGCAGTCAAGCTCTTCTTCGCCAGCGTCGAGACTTCTAGCGGTGGCGCTAGGGCTTGGAGCTTTGCTGTAGCAGGAGAGCGATGGGACGAAGAAGATTTTATCGAGGGAGCTGGGGACATATTTATAGCCAGGCGGTAACTGTTGGCACAAAAATATCGGACCAAATAGCCCCTGTCTCTACGTCTCCACGGGACACGTGTAGCTCACGAGAGAAGCGGTGGACATCGTCGAGATCGTGGTTATCCGAACGAGGAAAGTGGGGTTCAGTTACTGTTTATAGGAAAAAAACATTTTTGAAGCTTTGAGGATTTTGTTACAAAATCATCAGCTGACAAGGGCGCAGTGAGGATTTCAAACAAAGTTTCAAGTAGAACGCATATGAAGAATTGAATAGACTGGTTGAGAGTAGTAGAGAAGGAAAGTAGGGTCCGATCACATTCACTTAGATGAAATATCAAATTGAAGAAAAAGCTATAAGTGAATGTTGTTGAGGACTTGAAATCATAGTCTATCTAGGTAAACAAAAATCATTAAGTGTTTTTGAAGATTTTGAATAACTTGAGGATTTTGTGATAAAGCTTCATGATGATGAATTTCAGTTTTGAAGAAAAACGATTTTGAAGAGCAACGATTTTGAAGAAAATCAAATTTTGAAGAAATTCAGCTTTGAAGAAATTCAACTTGAGGAATTTCACGTTGGGTGGTGGTGTGACCCACCATATAAGAATGTTGATTACAGACGCTGTGTACAATTGTCGTAGGGCCCTGAGAATCAATATCTTCGTTGATTTCTTCACATTCAGAGTGATATTCTCCATTAGTTGAAGAAAATCGATTCATCATGTGTTGCACATCTAAGTCATCAATTTTGCATAAGTGTTAGGATGTGTGCATGTTTTTACAAAACATTTGAAGATTCTAAGATATTTAGCTCACACCGCAACTTGCAAAACCTTTTCTCATCCAAGGGCTTAGTGAAGGTATCTGCCAATTGTTCGTTAGTCTTCATATGGTCGATGAGGATATTGCCCTTGAGGACCTGGTCCCAAAGAAAATGATGACGAATCTGGATGTGCTTGGTCATCGAGTGTTGTACTGGGTTGTATGCAATCTTTATTGCACTCTCATTGTCGCAGTAGAGAGGCACATTCTTCATATTGATGCCGTAGTCCTTGAGGGTTTGCTTCATCCATAGCAATTGAGCACAACATGAACCAGCAGCAATGTACTCAGCTTCGGCAGTGGAAAGTGAAACGCAGTTCTGCTTCTTTGAGGACCAACAGACTAGTGATCTTCCGAGGAAATGACATGTGCCAGAGGTTGACTTGCGATCGACACGGTCACGAGCATAGTCAGAATCAGAATATCCCACAAGATGAAGAATTGAGCCCTTGGGGTACCATAATCCTAGTGTTGGTGTGTGAGCTAAGTATCGAAGAATATCCTTCACAGCCTTATGGTGTGATTCCTTCGTGTTTGCTTGAAAATGTGCACACATGCAAACACTAAGCATTATATCTGGCCTAGATGGACATAAATACAATAAAGAGCCAATCATAGAGCGATATACCTGCTGATCGAATTCTTTACCATTTTCGTCAGTGCAGAGGTGGCCGTTCTCATGATCCATGGGGCATGTATGTTGTGATCAAAAGGACACATAGCATTGTCAGCCAAAGTCCTCAAGAAGAAATCATGGATGTTGATAGGAATTCCATGAATGATGTTGAAGAGGATATTCTTCATGAGGCCTACAACATCTACTTCATCATCATGGCCTTTGATCGGCACGAGCACACTGCAGAGGATTCTGTAAACAGATCTGGGAGCGTACTTGACCTCATGGACGAGGAAGGTTGTTCTCGGAGATTTTCCTTCAGCCAAAGGCTTCATGAGGACTTCCATCATCTCATTTGGCAGCTCACGCTCACCATAAAGCTTCACAGCCTCATCTGAGGGAATTGGTACACGCAGTTCACGGAGAAGCTCAGTAGCAGGCGCCTTGTAGTGAGTGTTTTGTGTCATCCAGTCAAATACCCAAGTTTTAATGTCTTCAGGGTTGCTAGAGATGTGAAGAGTGGCATAGAACTGAAGAATTAGCTCGTTGTTCCAGTCAGAGATGTCAGAGCACATAGGGAGTAAACCAGCATCATGGAGTACACTGAGGACTGGCGCCAGGCACGGTATTGCTTCAAGTTCAACATGAGGAATATGCCTGTGTTGGAATATCTTGTTTCGTCCATATAGCACAGAGACATAGTAATTCATCTGAGTCCTAGTCCAAAACTTCAGATGCCTCATTTGAGGCTTGTCATAGGGGTTTTCTCCAATGAAGTACATGCGTTATTCAAAGAAATTTTCCTTTTGAAACTTAGGACGTTTGGAGAATGGCTGACGCTGAACTGGCTTTAGATTTTGCTGAGGAACAGGAGGGGAGACAACAATGGCAGTCTCTGGGTTGAGCACGATGAATGCATTGTCTTGGTTCAGTGCATTTTCCTCAGCATTTTCCTCAGGGTGAGGAATTTCAGTAGCTGGTACTTCAGGTTGAGGAGATGGTGCTTGCTGGGCGTCAGGCTGAGGGGCTTGCTCTGGCTGTGCTTCAGGCTGAGGAATAGCTTCTTCTTGCTCAGTTGGAGGAGTTGGGTGAGCCTGTTCCTCAGTTTGAGGATTTTGCTCAAAGCGTTGAATGTCATAAGCTTGAGGTTTTTCAGTTTGTTCTTCCTCAGCTGGCTTGGTGGCAGATGCAGTTTCATCAGCTGGTGCAGCTGATTCTTGAGCAGTGTCTTTCTGAGGAATGAAGGGCTGAGGACTGTCATCTATAGGAATTTCCTCGTTAGTGTGTTCCTCAAAGGCAGCATCCTTCATTTCCTCATCTGCATTTTTCGCTGGATCATCAATGATGATCATTTCATAAGAAGGAGCGACATTCAGGGGCACAGGGTCCAGAGGAGCAGTTTCTTCAAGTGCTTTGAGGCGCTTGGCCTCTGTTTCTTCTTCTGGTGAGGAGGCCTTTCTCTTTTTGGCTTCCTTCTCAGCAGCCCTAGTTTTCTTCACGTCTGATGCAGACGGAGTCATCTTCTTCACCTTTGAAGCTTTTGGTGAAGGGGTTCTCTCTACAGATTCTTTAGCCGGCATTGAGGAACCAGCTGGAACAGAGTCATCAGTTACCTTTGATGAAGCAGCTGGGCAGGGGCAGTCTCATCAGCTGCAGAAAATTCATCAGCTGGAGTTTCCATGATGATTTCTTCAATAGCCGGTTCATCAAGACGGCGCTCTTGGTGTACTTCCTCAGCTTGAGGAGTTTCCTCATCATGAGGAGATTCATCTGCTGGCTCCTCAATCAAGGGCTGAGAAGTTGGTGCTGGGGATGCAGCCTTCTTATTGTAGTCATCAACAACACTAGTGGCCAGCTTGATGAAATTGCTTTTGAGACTCTTACGATCAGACAGCTTGGAGTACTTGTCAGACAATTTCTTCACCTCTGCCTGTGTTGACACCAGTGCACCAGGAGTCAATTTGAGGAGATTCTGCTTGAGGAATTTCTCCTTTTTAAGCTTTGCAACTTTGGCCTGCCTGGCCTGCTGTTCTTTCCACTTGGCTTCATTGATGAAAGTGGTCACCATGTGGCTGATCCCATGGGGAAGCGTCAAATCATCAAGTGGAGTGTTTGGGTCCTCATACCAGATGTTGATGTAGTCAAGGAGGAACTTGGGGTCCATTGCCAGAGGAATAGCACTGCCTAATGCTTGAGCTACTCTTTCCTGCTTGTTTCTGATGATGGCTTGCAGGGTTTGATCATCAAATTCATCACACCCCTCTGATGCAGACGGGACGGTGATGATTTTGCTGGGGCTTCACAGAGGTGCACGTTCAGCAGATACCTGAGTCTTCGCAGGAGGTGGTGAAGACTTTGTCTCCGAGCTGGTTGCAGCTGGGAGTGAGGAGCTGGAGCTCGCGGTCATAGGCTTCATGACTTTCTTCTGTACTGGTTTCTCTTGAGGCTTTCGAGGTGGAGCTAAGGATTTTGGAGTTGAGGAGATTGGCATTGAGGGTTTTGGCGCTGATGGTTTTGGTGCTGAAGGTTTTGTGGCTGAAGCCTGAGCATACTTCTCTTGAGGCTTTGGAGCCCTTGGCTTTGACAGTACAGACTGCATTTGAGGAATTTCTGAACCAGAAGTCTCAGCGGCAGAGGAGGTAGCAGCAGCTGAGGCAGCAGCTGAGGATTCATTGAATTTCCTCACTACAGTTTCTGCCTGCTTCTTGAGCTTAGCTAGATGCTTTTCCTTCTCATCTGGATAATCATCAATGGTCTTGAGGCTTGAGGGATGTGCTACTTGATTATCCTCAAGTGGGGCCCGTCTGCCAGGGGGCTTCAGAGCGAATTTCTTCGCATACTTGGGAGTCACAAACCTGTATTCCTTCCATTCCTTCGCCTATCGGCGTTCTATCTTCTGCTGTTGTATCTTTCTCTTGGCCATTGTCTCATTTTCATCAGGCGTGCAATAGTCCAAGTAAATATCCTCAGGGATATCCGCAGTTGTGTTTTGCTCAAGTTTCTTTCCTCCCTTCTGTTTTCTGTCATCCTCCATTTTCTTCAGCTAAGGATTTTGCTGATGAGATTGAACACCTGAGGATTCTGATGAGACTTGAAGATTTTCTTCCAGAAACGCTGCAAATGAGTTAATGTGATGAGAACCGAGAGATTCATCAGCTGACATGTGTGTACCTGTGAACAGAGTGTAGTTGGGAGGAATTTGGAGAGGTCATATGCGTTCTCAGATTTGAAGAAAATGAAAAAGTTTGATAGTTTGAGGAATATAACCAGTGGTTGAGGAATTTGCCTAAGCATACTATTCTTGGGTTCCAGAGTTGTACAGATCCGAAAATTCGCACAATTGAGGAATCTCATAAAAATCTTAGATGCTTAGCATGGTTCATCAATGATGTGGTGATAGGTAGTGTTTGAGAAATCAAGTGCTTATCAATTCTTGAGGAAAAACAGATTTCTCATGGAAAATGTAAAATTTTAGATCTAACTTGCGGTAAAAAATGGGATTTATTTACCCTGGAAGGTGCGCACGAAGAACACAGAAAGGTGTGTGGAGAAGCTCTTCGGTTGCGTGTCCAATGCACCCTAACTCGGTGATAGAGGACGTCTACGGCGGCGGCGGACGAAGATGGTCCGACTCCGGCGTGGTTCTGGCGATGGAGAAGTCGAGGCAGTGAAGCTCTTCCTCATCGGCGACGAGACTTCCAGCGATGGCGCTAGGGTTCGGTGGTGTTTGCTGTGGTAGTAGAGCGATGGAGCGAAGAAGAGTATGCCAAGGGGGATAAGGACATATTTATAGCCAAACAGTTACTGTTGGCGTGAAAATTTCGGCCAAACATCCCCTGCCTCTACGTCTCCGCAGGACACGTCTAGCTCCCGAACACTGCGGTGGAGATAGTGGAGATCGTGGTTATCCGATCGTGTGAAGTGGGGTTGAGTTACTTTGTATTAAAGAAACTGTTTTTGAAGATTTGAGGATTTTCGTTTCAAAATCATCAGCTGACAAGGACGTAGTGAGGATTTTGAGCAAAGTTTCAATTAGAACGCATATGAAGAATTGAATAGACTGGATGAGTATAGCATAGAGGGAAAGTAGGGTCCGATCACATTCACTTAGCAGAAATGTCAACTTGAAGAATTAGCAATAAGTGAATGTTATTGAGGACTTGAAATCACAGTCTATCTAGTCAAATGAAAGTCATCAAGTGTTTTTGAAGATTTTGTGATAAATCGTCACAATGAAGAACAACTGTTTTTGAAGAAAAACACATTTTGAGGAAATAGAACATTTGAAGAAAATCAACTTGAGGAATTTCACGTTGGGCGGTGGCATGACCCATCGTATAAGAATGTTGATTACAGACGCCGCGTACAATTGTCGTAGGGCCCTGAGAATCAATTTCTTCGTTGATTTCTTCACACTCAGAGTGACATTCTTCATTAGTTGAAGAAAATCGATTCATCATGTGTTGCACATCTAAGTCATCAATTTTGCATAAGTGTTAGCATGTGTGCATGTTTTTACAAAACATTTGAAGATTCTAAGATATTTAGCTCACACCGCAACTTGCAAAACCTTTTCTCATCCAAAGGCTTAGTGAAGATATCTGCCAGTTGATCATCAGTCTTCACATGGTCGATGAGGATATTGCCCTTGAGGACATGGTCCCGAAGAAAATGATGACGAATCTGGATGTGCTTGGTCTTCGAGTGCTGAACTGGGTTATATGCAATCTTGATAGCACTCTCATTGTCACACTAGAGAGGCACATTCTTCATGTTGATGCCGTAGTCCTTGAGGGTTTGCTTCATCCATAGTAATTGAGCACAACAAGAACCAGCAGCAATGTACTCAACTTCGGCACTGGAGATTGATACGCAATTCTGCTTCTTTGAGGACCAGCAAACTAGTGATCTTCCGAGGAAATGGCATGTGCCAGAAGTTGACTTGCGATCCACACGGTCACCAGCATAGTCAGAATCAGTATACCCTACCAGATGAAGATTTGAGCCCTTGGGATACCATAATCCTAGTGTTGGTGTGTGAGCTAAGTATCGAAGAATATGTTTCACAGCCTTTATGGTGTGATTCCTTCGGTTTTGCTTGAAAACGTGCACACATGCAAACACTAAGCATTATATCTGGCCTAGATGCACATAGATACAATAAAGAACCAATCATAGAACGATATACCTGCTGATCGAAATCTTTACCATTTTCATCAGTGCCGAGGTGGCCGTTGGTAGGCATATATTGGAGTCTTGGCACCTTTGCATTCATGCATGTCGAATTTCCTCAGAACATCCTTAGGTATTTCTCCTGTGATATGAAGATTCCATTGCTTTGTTGATGAATTTGAAGACCTAAGAAGAATTTCAGCTCCCCCATCATGGACATCTGATATTCTTCACTCATCATGTAGGAAAATTCATCACTGTATTGTTTGTCAGTACAGCCAAATATGATATCATCGACATATATTTGACACACAAATAGCTCATTATCATAGGATTTTGTGAAAAGAGTTGGATCGAGTGAACCAGGTTTGAAGCCTTTCTTAATGAGGAATTCCTTCAATGTATCATACCATGCCCGAGGGGCTTGCTTGAGACCATAAAGAGCCTTTTTAAGTCTGAAGTCTTTGTCTGGATTCTTTGGATCCTCAAAACCTGGGGGCTGAGCAACATATACTTCTTCCTCAAGCTTACCATTGAGGAATGCACTTTTCACATCCATTTGATATAAGATGATGTTATGATGATTAGCATAAGTAAGTAGTATTCGGATAGCTTCAAGTCTAGCAACAGGTGCAAAACTTTCATCGAAATCTATTCGTTCAACCTGGGTGTAGCCTTGGGCTACAAGTCGTGCCTTGTTCCTCACCACTTGACCGTCCTCATCTTGCTTGTTTCGGAAAATCCACTTGGTGCCGATGATGTTGTGCTTGCGACGATCTGGTCGTTTGACGAGCTCCCATACGTCATTCAGCTTGAATTGAAGAAGTTCGTCTTGCATAGCTTGGATCCACTCCGGTTCCAGAAAAGCCTCAGCAACTTTTGAGGGTTCTGTGATGGATACAAAGGAAAAATGGCCACAAAAGTTAACTAAGTGTGAAGCTTTTGAGCATGTGAGAGGACCTGGCGCGTTGATGTCCTTGAGGATTTTGTCAAGTTCTACTTCGTTTGCAATCCTTGGATGAGCTGATTGAGGATTTCGTCTAGGTTGAGGAAGTGGTTCTGGTGCAATTTCCTCAGGAGCATCTTCTTGATTTTCATCACTGATGGGAATCATTTCTTCACCAATTTCCTCAGTGGGGACAATGTCTTCAGTAGGTTTGAGCTTTATTGCTTCCTCAGGAGACAGCTTATCTGGATCAGAAGGCAATTGCGCTCTTTGTGAGCCATTAGTTTCATCGAACCGCACATCTACAGTCTCAACAACTTTGTTGTGATAGTTGTTGAAGACTCTGTAAGTGTGCGAGTCCTTTCCATAACCGAGCATAAAACCTTCATGTGCCTTTGGTGCAAATTTTGAGCTATGGCGAGGATCTCTAATCCAACATTTTGCACCGAAGACTTTGAAATAACTTACATTGGGTTTCTTGTCACTGAGGAGTTCATATGAGGTTTTCTTGAGGAATTTGTGAAGATATACCCTGTTGATGATATGGCATGCAGTGTTGATTGCTTCAGGCCAAAAGCGACGAGGAGTCTGATATTCTTCAAGCATAGTTCTTGCCATTTCAACCAAAGTCCTGTTCTTCCTTTCGACGACACCATTATGCTGAGGAGTATAAGAAGCAGACAATTCGTGAGTAATACCAAGTTCATCAACATAATCATCAAGACCAGTGTTTTTGAACTCGGTTCCATTATCACTCCTGAGATGTTTGATCTTGATGCCAAAGTTCGTCGAGGCCCTTGAAGAAAATCGTTTGAAGATTTCCTGCACTTCAGTTTTATACACTATGGTATGCACCCAAGTATATCTCGTATAATCATTTACTATGACGAAGCCATATAAAAGATGCTGCATTGGTTAGTGTGGCATATTGAGTAGGTCCAAATAAATCCATATGAAGCAATTCGAATGGACGTGTAGTGGTCATGATAGTCTTAGAGGGATGCTTGGATCTGGTCATTTTCCCAGATTCACAAGCACCGCAGAGATGATCCTTGAGGAATTTTACTGATTCGATGCCGATGACATGCTTCTTCTTCGCGAGCGTGTGCAAATTCCTCATGCCTGCATGACCTAGTCTTCGGTGCCACAGCCATCCTTCTGAGGATTTTGCTAGTAAGCAAGTGGCTGGTTGAGGACCTGTAGAGAAATCAACAATGTACAAATCCCCTCTTCTTACACCTTCGAAGACTTTGGATCTGTCAGATTCCATGATGACTACACATCTATATCTACCAAAGATAACAATCATATCAAGATCACAAAGCATCGAGACTGACATGAGGTTAAAACCAAGGGATTCAACAAGCATCACTTTGTCCATATGCCTATCCTTGGAAATAGCCACTTTGCCAAGTCCCAATACCTTGCTTTTACCTTATGTGATTTGCTTCAGAGGTGATGGAGTTAGTGGCATATTCATCAGTAAGCTTTTATCACCAGTCATGTGATGTGTACAGCCACTATCAAGAACCCACTCAGTATTCTTGGGTTTGTCATCCTGCAGATGAATTCGTATAGCTTACCATCTCATATGCTTCAGATTTGAAGAATATGATACTAATTTCATCAGATCATTAATTTCATCATAGCAGAAATGTAAGGACGTGTGAAATATTTCTATTTCATCAATCATTAGCTTGCGTCCTATCAAGCATTTCTTCAGGTCTCCAGCAAATTCTTCAGATGATGATTTTCATCTGGAGACCTGACCTGCAGAAGTGATTAGTTCGATATCTTCACCACCCACATCTGAAGGGGTGGCAAAGCATTCATCATCCTGCGAGCACCATATGAGAACAGTGGCATTGAGGCCAATGCACTTTCTCTTAATAATAGGGGCATTAAAGTACTCATATGTAAATGCAAAGAACTGGTTTGAGGATTTATGAATATAATGATTTGAGGACTAACGCTCATATTCATATTCCTTGTAGTTTCCCTGCATGTTAGATGCATTAGCACGGGTACGAGCATAGTTTTGACCAGTTGAGAATTTTGATCCTCTTGAAGACTTTGGTCCTCCTGAGAAATTTGATCTGGGGTTCTAATTCTTCAGTGGTGGTGTCATGAGGACATTCACCTGAAGATTTTCAAGACAGCTTTTGGGAACCCAGATTTTCCTCAAGGGAGGGCCATTCCTACAGTTAGTTCAAACATATCGAGCAAATACTTCACCAGATTGATTTTTGAACAGTTTATAGTTGGAGTCAAATGACTCATATGAGGAATAGGATAATTCACATGAGAATCCAATTAGATTAGATGGATCAAAATGAGGCCCAGTAGCAGCAACCCATGAGGTTTTGGGATATTGCTCAGGTTTCCAATAAAATCCATCAGCATTTAATTTCCTCTCAAAGGCAATTCCTTCTTCCCTTGGGTTCCTGTTCAAGATCTGCTTTTTGAGCACATCACAAAGGGTTTGATGTCCTTTGAGGCTTTTGTATATGCCTGTCACGTACAATTCCTTCAACCCTGCATTTTCATCAGTAACATTTGTGTTTTCCTCAAGTGAGGAAATAGACACAACAGGTGCAGTTGAAGAATTTGTAGCAATGGTAGCATTTCATGATTCTGGTGAGGAATTAGCAGTTTCGCGTTCAATGCATTTAAGACATGGAGGAATAAATTCAACTTGACCAGTGCTGATCTGTTGAGCTAGTAATGAATGATTTTCCATACGAAGATCATCATGAGACATCCTCAGCTTCTCAAGATCAATCTTTCTTTGAAGAAATTCATAGGAAAGCTTCTCATGATCAGTGAGGAGTGTATCAAAACGATCCTGAAGATTATCATATCTAGACTGAAGAATTTTCACATCTTCAGTGAGGATTTGGGTAAGGTTCATTTCATCATTCAAGAGATCATCACTTTTATCTAGTAGTTTCTGAAGCGTTTCCAGGGTAGTTTGTTGTTTAGTGGCAATGATAGCAAGTTCACTGTAACTGGGTTTCTTATAATCATTAGGTTCACAGTCACTTGAATCAGAGGAGGAGGCATTATTTTGTACCTTTGAACCTTTTACCATGAAGCAATAGGTTGGAGCGAAGTCATCAGCATAGTCATCAGTGTGGACGGTGCTATTATTTTCTTCAAGATTGAAGATTGACTTGCTGATGAAAGTGGGTGCCAGTGCAAGACTAGCCTGTCCGGATTATGAGTCTTGATCAGAACCCTCTTCTTCATCATCTTCCTCTGATTCTGCTTCTGAGTCCATTTCCTTGCTAATAAGTGCCTGAGCCTTTCTCAAACTAGTCTTCTTGTGCGATGAGGACTTTGAAGATGAGGATTTTGAAGATTTCTTATTTTTCTTCGAGTCATCAGAACTTTCATCCTTCTATTTCTTCTTCTTCGATTCCTTTCCCCAACGAGGACAATCAGCAATGTAGTGACCTGATTTCTTGCATTTGTGGCAGGTTCTTTTCTTGTAGTCCTCATATGAAGATTCTGATTTCCTCATATCTCATCTTGAACATTTACCAAACTGGCCACGTCGTGTAAACCTCTAGAATTTCCTCACGAGCATTGTAAGCTCCTGTCCAAATTCTTCAGGATCACCAATTCTACCATCCGAGTCTTCTTCTTCAGATGAGGAAATTGCTTTGGCCTTCAGTGCACGTGGTCTAGAATAGCTTGGTCCATATAGATCTCTCTTTTCTTCTTTTTGGAATTCATGAGTATTGAGTCTTTCGAGTATATCAGCTGGATCAAGCATCTTGTAGTCTGGTCTTTCTTGAATCATCAGAACTAAAGTATCAAATGAATAATCCAAAGATCTTAGCAGTTTCTTCACAACTTCGTGATCAGTAATGTCTCGAGCTCCAAGTGCTTGCAGTTCATTTGATATGTCAGTGAGGCGATCAAAGGTATCTTGGCAGCTTTCATTGTCAAACCTCTTGAAGCGATTGAAGAGATTGCGAAGAACATCAATACGAGACTCACGCTGGGTTGATACTCCTTCATTAACTTTGGACAACCTTTCCCAGATAAGTTTCGCTGAGCCCAAAGCACTCACTCTGCCATACTGGCCTTTGCTCAGATGGCCATAGATGATATTCTTCGCTTGAGAATCAAGTTGCTTGAATTTCTTCACATCAGCAGCAGAGATAGTAGCAGAGATGATGGGGACTCCATGTTCCACAATACACCAGAGATCATTGTCAATAGCTTGTAGATGCATCTGCATCTTGGTCTTCCAGAAGGGAAAGTCCTTTCCTTCAAAAGTAGGACAAGCTGCAGTAACCTTAATCATGCGTGTAGTCGACATAACTAAAACTCCAGGTGGTTAAACCAAAATCACACAGAACAAGGGAGTACCTTGCTCTGATACCAATTGAAAGTGTGTTATATCGACTAGAGGGGGGGTGAATAGGAGATTTTTAGAATTTCATCACTGAGGAAATTCCTTTTGAGGAAATTCCTCACTGATGAATAACTTACAACAGAAACAGTAAAAGATCAGGAGTGCAAAGTTTCACTACAGCAGTTTTTCAGGATGAAGAATAAGAAAATAGTTTGCATAGTATGCAGGCACGCAGAATACAGATGAGGATTAACTGACATGAAGAACTTGGGGTTGAGGAAATTCAGAGAAAATCTTCAGTAAATTCTTCAAATAGTTGCAGTGGAAGTCATCAACACATAATACGAGGAAAGTAAGGAGTTGAGAATTAGAACCCGTTTCTCAGTGAAGACAGTCGTTGATGACCGAGTTCCAACTACTGTGACAGTCGTACATCTGGTTTGGAGCGGCTTGGTATTGAAACCAAAAGACACACAGTCCCGGGACACACAGTCCCTACCGCATTCTCCTTGAGCTAAGGACACACAGTCCTCACCCAACACTCGTGGTAAGTCTTCAGGGCAGACTTCCAAACCCTCACAAACTTGGTCACCCGGCGATCCACAATTGACTGCTGGAAAGCTCTAGAGCATGACGCCTAACCGTCTGGAGGATGCACAGTCCTCAAAGGTAAAAGGCTTCAGTCCCACACAGGAACAACTTCTTCGGTGATGCTCAATCACTAGGTTTGGTTTGTGGTTTCGGTGTATGGTGTATTTCCTCACTGATGAATTACTCTCGAAGACTCTGAGGAATTGGGTTGCTCTTATGACAAGTGTCAGTTTCTAACGGAGCAGCCAACCGGCTAGTGGTTGTGTGGGGTGGCTATTTATAGCCTGGGAGCATCCCGACATGATTTGACACTAATGCCCTTAAATAATATGACCGTTGGAGTGGATAAGACCAATAACTTGGCGTGGCTATCGAAACGGTTGGAACCCTCAACTGTGGGAGTCCTCATGTCACTCGTATTCCTCACTTGAAGCTTTTGGTAGGATTAGGCTTGGGTTGAGCTTCATGAGGAAATTCATTCCAAAGTGTAACTTCGACCCCCTTTAACAGTACGGTGTTCCTATTACTCAAATGCGAAGAAATTAAAACAAAATGTGTAAATCTTCATGCTTCAAATTCTTCAGAGTGATTTTCTTCAGGACACACCGGATTCCTCAATATCAGTGTTTTCATGAGGAATATCAATTTCATCGCAGATTCCTCACGATTCATTTCTTCAGCTTCAGACCAATTTCTTCAACTGAAGACATATATTTTTAGGGGTCGATATTATTCAAATATCTCAAACTCCTCAATGACTTATAGATCCTGTGTACACTCATAAGCACATTAGATACTTAACCTATAAGTCTTGAAACAACCAAAATCACTAAGGGGCACTAGATGCACTTACACTGTCTCTCGATTTGATCCTGCTGCAGCCGCTTTATTGCTTCTTCTACATTACGCAACCGGTCTACAGCAGCCGCTTTCTCAGATGCCTCCTTTTCATTTCTCCTCTGATGGCTGCTATCGAGAAATCTCTTTATTTACTCGGTAAACGCAAGCATCCACGGCGGGGAGCCTGGTAAGCCTCGTGCTCGCCCTTTGTGTTCCTTATTCCCAAGGGCGCGTGTGAGCTCGTCGTTCTCTCTATCAGGAACGAACACTCCCTCTTCAACATCCTATACTGCACTTCTAATCTGCTCGATGGGTAGGGGCTTATCTTTGTGTCTTTGGTTATATGTTGCCTTTCCTTCTTCGTCCAACAAGCCCCCATGCCCGTAAAACGGGTTTCTTCCTCGTTGGAGCCATCTTAAGGGCTCTAGAGTGATATTTTTTTCCAGAAATGATGCCTCAAGTGCTTCCCACTTAGCCATCTTAGTGCTGTAGCCACCAGGCCCCATAATGTGGTGGTACTTCTTCTTGCCTACATTCGCCTTATTTTTTTCCAGACATTTTCAAGGCGTCCTCCGATTTCTTGTACGTCACAAATTGAGCCCAGTAGTCTTTTATCTTCTCATAGCCGTGGTCGAAATCTAGTGTCTTATCTTTCAAGATAAATTCCTGGTGTAACCTTTTTTTCCATCCCCTGAATAGATCCGCCATCTTCTTAAGAGCCCACTGGTAACCCACAAGTATAGGGGATCGCAACAGTTTTCGAGGGTAGAGTATTCAACCCAATTTTGTTGATTCGACACAAGGGGAAGCAAAAGAATATTCTCGAGTATTGGCAGTTGAGTTGTCAATTCAACCACACCTGAAAGACTTAGTATCCGCAGCAAAGTTTCAGTAGCAAAGTAGTGTGATAGCAACAGTAGCAATGGTAACAGTAGTAGAGTGAGAGCAGTAGAAGTAACAATAGCAGTAGTGACAGCAGTAGCGGCAAAGTAACGTAACAAGGACCAGTAGGAAAAGACTCGTAGCCATTGGATCGGTGATGGATAATTATGCCGGATGACATTCATCATGTAACAGTTATAACATGGAGAGATATGTAACTAGCTCCAGTTCATCAATGTAATATAGGCATGTATTCTGTATATAGTCATACGTGCTTATGAAAAGAACTTGCATGACATCTATTGTCCATCCCTCCCATGGCAGCGGGGTCCTAATGGAAACTACGGGATATTAAGGTTCTCCTTTTAATAGAGAACCGGAACAAAGCATTAGCACTTAGTGAATACATGAACTCCTCATACTTTTGTCATCTCCGGGAGTGGTTCCGGCTATTGTCACTCCGGGGTTGACGGGTCATAACACATAGTAGGTGACTACAACTTGCATGATAGGATCAAGAACACACATATATTGACGAGAACATAATAGGTTCAGATCTGAAATGATGGCACTCGGGCCCTAGTGACAAGCATTAAGCATGGCAAAGTAGTAGCAACATCAATCTCAAAACATAGTGGATACTAGGAATCAATCCCCATCAAAACTAACTCGATTACATGATAAATCTCATCCAACCCATCACCGTCCAGCAAGCCTACGATGAGATTACTCACGCACGGTGAAGAGCATCATGGCATTGGAGATGAAGGAAGGTTGGTCATGACGATGGCGACGATCTCCCCTCTCCGGAGCCCAGAACGGACTCCAGCTCTGCCCTCCAGAGGAAGAACGGGTGGTAGCGGCACCTCCGTATCGTAAAACGCGATGAATTCTTCTCCCTGATTTTTTTTTCCGGACGAAAGGGACTACATAGAGCATGAGTTGGAGGCGGGGGAGCCCTGAGGGCCCCACAAGCCTGCTAGGCGCGGTCAGGGGGGCCCGCGCCTCCTGGGCTTGTGGGCTCCTAGCTCCACGTCTCCGGTTGATTGTTGCGCCAGTATTTTTTATATATTCCACAAAAAATCCTCGTAAATTTCCAGGTCATTCCGAGAAATTTTATTTCTGCGCAAAAACAACACCATGGCAATTCTGCTGGAAACAGCGTTAGTCCGGGTTAGTTCCATTCAAATCATGCAAATTAGAGTCCAAAACAAGGGCAAAAGAGTTTGGAAAAGTAGATACGATGAAGACATATCAACTCCCCCAAGCTTAAAGCCTTGCTTGTCGTCTAGCAATTCAGTTGACAAACTGAAAGAGACAAAAGAAAAACTTTTACGAACTCTGTTTGATCTTGTTGTTCTAATTATGTCTAACTCATATTCAGATTTTCAGCAACAACATAAGCTAACCACATAAGCAATGACATTTAGGTCTCATGATGAACTCATATCAATGGCATAATCAGCTAGCGAGCAGTAATAATAAGTTTCAAACGTCAACACTTCAATCAAAACAATCATGAAGCAATATGAACAAATGGTATCTCGCTAGCTCTGTCTGAGACCGCAAAACATAAATGGAGAGCACCATCAAAGACCAACGGTTGACTGAACATTGTAATTCATGGCAAAGAAGATCCAGTCACACTCATACTCAATAACAATTAGAAGCAAAGCATAAAAATGACGGAGGTGCTCTCTAATTGGTGCTTTTAAAAGAAGAGGATGACTCAACCGAAACGTAAATAGATAGGCCCTTCGCTGAGGGAAGCATTGATTTGCAGAGGTGCAAGAGCTCAAGCTGTGAAGACAGAGATGAATAATTTTGGGTGGCATGCTTTCATTGTCAATGCAATGACTGATACGTCTCCGTCGTATCTACTTTTCCGAACTCTTTTCCCCTTGTTTTGGACTCTAATTTGCATGATTTGAATGGAACTAACCCGGACTAACGCTGTTTTTAGCAGAATTGCCATGGTCTTGTTTTTTGTGCAGAAATAAAAGTTCTCGGGAAGTCCTGAAAATTTACGAAGATTTTTTTTGGAATAAAAGAGAAATACCTGCCGTGTAATCAAGATTCATCGTAGGCTTGCTGGACGGTGATGAGTTGGATGAGATCTATCATGTAATCAAGTTAGTTTTTTACGGGGATTGATCCCTAGTATCCACTATGTTCTAGATTGATGTTGCTACTACTTGGCTATGCTTAATGCTTCTCACTAGGGCCCGAGTGCCATGATTTCAGATCTGAACCTATTATGTTGTCGCCAATATATGTGTGTTTTAGATCCTATCTTGCAAGTTGTAGTCACCTACTATGTGTTATGACCCGGCAACCCCGGAGTGACAATAGCCGGAACCACTCCCGGAGATGACCATAGTATGAGGAGTTCATGTATTCACCAAGTGTTAATGCGTTGGTCCGGTTCTTTATTAAAAGGAGAACCTTAATATCCCGTAGTTTCCATTAGGACCCCGCTGTCACGGGAGGGATAGACAATAGATGTCATGCAAGTTCTTTTCCCTAAGGACGTATGACTACATACGGAATACATGCCTACATTACATCGACGAACTGGAGCTAGTTACATATCTCTCCGTGTTATAGCTGTTACATGATGAATCACATCCCTCATACTCATCCATCACCGATCCGCTGCCTATGAGTGTAACATCCCAATTTTCTTAAATTCGGATGTTAATAGATCATTCATATGCATCTCATATTTTATGCATATTTGTGTTCTTCTGAAAATTCTATTCGTTATGTAACCTTGGGAAATTTATTGGAGTGGAGATAATATGACTTCTCCCTGTGAGTTAAAGTGCATAATGTTTCGAATATTATTGAAGTCACCAATTTGGTTTTGCAAATTTTCTAAACTCCGAATTATTTTAGTTGAGTTTTTCAATCTCGTTGTGTGATCTATTGCATAAAACTCATTTTCGAAAGTTTGCATTAGGTGGAACTAGGGTTTCCATAGATATTATATGTATATGTATATATAAATATATTATATATATATATTAGTTGTATATATATTATTCTGTTTTTTTCCTAAGTATTCTAGTGTACATATATTAGTACCTATTTTCTAGTATTTGTTAGCTAGGGAACCGGCCAGGCCGAGCCAAAAGGGCTCAGCCCAGCCATGCACTCGAGCCACCCTTGCCCCCGTACCCCAGCATGCTCCACCAGGCCACGAGGCCACATGCACCCGAGCTACCTCTCCCCACCAGCGATTTTTTCTTTTTTTCCCACAGCTCCTTCTCTTTCCTTCCTCTCTCTCCTCTCCTTTCCTCTCCTTCCTTTCTTCTACCGAGACCGAGCCGCTGCCACCAGGAAACCCGCGATTTTCTTCCCCGAGTTCTCTCTCTCCCTTCCTTAGCACCCCCCCTCCTAGCCTATATATACCCAGCACCCTCGGCCGACCCCGTTCCCACCCTCGCCGCCACCCCGCCCCGTCCCCTCGCCACCCGAGCCCGCCTGCCGGAGTAGCAGCAGCAGCACTCGAGGCCCCTCTCCCCCCCGAGCGCCTCCCCGAGGAGGAGGACTGCCCCGCCGCCGCCTCCCCGACCCTCCACCGCCCCGGAGCTGCCCCTCCCTCGCCGGCAGCCACGCCCCTGCCGGAGCTACTGCCCCAGTCACGGTACTCTCTCCCACCTCTCTGTCTTTCTTCGTTTCCTTTTTTTTAGCCCTTAGATCCTAGTTGGACGGTTTAGATTAGATCATATATATAACCTTTCGGTTTAGTTTAGAAAACCAGTGGTTTTATAGTTCACTTATTCTTTTAGCCAGCAACTTTGCTTAGCCGTAGGCCGTTTGCTCGAAGCCATTCAACAAACAGCCCCGCAGCCACTAGTAGCCTGACATGTGTAACTCCCTGTTAGCACTAGTAGTATTGTATTTTTCTGTCCAGATTACAAAAACAGAAACTTTCAATTTTGTTTTGGCCACAACTTTCTATACCTACGTCCAATGACATTGATTGTTTTTCCAGTAGCTCACAAATTTCCTGTAGTTTTTAAAAACATATAATTTTTCTATGTTTGAAATTTTCAAATATAAGTTAGAGCAGATTTAGTTTAAAAACTGTTTTGCCTATTCCAGGAGTTTGAAAAATGATTTTGAGTTGATTCGTTTTGCTACTGCTTTCTAGTGATAAACTCTTAGTGTGGTAGAAGTTTCAGAATTTTTAAAGTACTTTTACTGGTGTTTTCAACAGAAACAAGTTTCAGCCATACCGGCGCGCGATAAATTCTTTTGCGTAGTCTTTTGCAAATCATTGCATGTGATGTTATTTTTACTTGTGGCATGATTGAATTGCTTATGTGCTCTGTGTTTGTATCGGTAGATCATCCGGACTGTGAAGCGTGTTACTTAGAGACGCTCGAGCAGGACAACTATCATCAAGGCAAGTTATCTTTGATCATGTTATTTTTGCCTATGTTTTCAATGCATAGTAGATCACCTTCTTTGCCCTATTTGCATGCTGCCTAGGTACTTGGAAACTTTAGTCATAGGTGTAGTATCATGTGGTAGGAAGACCAACACCCCGATACTTGGCCCCAGGACCACAATGTTATATATGCTATGCTCTAGTAGACGGGTTATCGGTTGAGTGTATTCCACGAGTGATGCGAGGTTGATATAATAACCAAGACCGGACTAAGACAAGATTTTCAAGACCTCGGACGCAATGCAACACTGGGTGAAGGACGGTTGATCGGCTCCCTGGAAAACCCAGTGGATGCCCGGGATGCTGGAGAGGCCATGTCATCCTGCGGAAATCTTCACCCAGGCTCAAAGAGACGGACGGATATTTTCAAGACTCAAGGCTTACCTGCACAGCCACAAGTCATTATGGGCTCTGGCTTGGTTGGACAATGCGGCCACTCTGGACAGGCGGTGCTAGCAGATGTAAACGAACGGTAGGAATGGATGGGCACCGACAGGGATTCAGAGGGACCCGTTGAAAGACCATGTTTTGATCATCCGGTCTTCAAACACCCTGAAGTGCGAGGACAAATCCGGAGGCGATCAAATCTTGTGGGGAACGTGTGCAAAACTCTGCAGAGTACCCAACCTAATTGATTAGCCGTGTCCATGATCTTGGACAACTTGAGCCGAAGGCATTGAATTTCCCCTGAACTGTCGACACAACTTAATAATGATGTGGGTGTTAACAACTATTCGGGTACGAGAACTGGTTGGCGGAACCATCTCGTTAACAACAAACTATGTAGTAACATTTTGCTTTCAACCCCTCTTGTTGTAGGATAAAACTGGCTTTATGCAAAACTTAGCTCCACCGGCCAAATATGCATGTAGAGATAGTGGATTATTATTTTACCCCTCTCTTTGATGATTTGCCGGCATATTCAATTTGCTGACCTACACGGCTGCAACGTATCATGTTGCAGAGTACTTTTCCGACCAGGAGTGAGGCTACGATTCTACGCTCAGCGACATGCCCTTGGAGTCGGATGGACTCGTCTACCTGATGCTTCCGCTTAGTCTTCGTTAGATAATCTCATGAGTTGGCCTTCAGCCACTTTATTGTACTCCTTTATTGTAATAAAGTACTCTTTATGAGATTTCGATTAATAAAGCAGTGTGATTGCACTCTTGAATATATACATTATGTACTGTGTGTGTACCAGCATGATCTTGGGATGGTACAGAAACACCAGAGGCTTGACTCGTTGAGTCGGGTCGCTACAGAAATGGTATTCAGAGCACACGCTGACCTTAGGACGTAACCTCTAGGAATGGAAAAGCCTTAGGAAGAAAACTATTTTCTCTTATGTCTATAAATCTTCTATTTCCTCTTCTGATCATTTCTGACTTCTCTCCGATTTTCCAATGTTTAGATGGCCACCTTCATCCCTGTTAAGTTCACGGAGTTTTGCCAGCCCGACACCACTATGCCATTCGGAAAGGAGCTGGTGCAGATCACCAAGGATTTGAGGATTGCTCTGCCGACTATCACAGGGAAGCCAACTTCGTTCTACCCAGAGGATTCATGCTACAGGATCGAGGTGCATATTCCCGGAAGGACATTCCAGCCGCGCACTTAGCCGATGGATTTCAAGTTCATCGCACCCAACTGGATTCTCGGAAGGGACATGGCGATCAATTGTGCACTCGAACGTATCAAGGAAGAATACAAAGGCTGCCCAATTTCTCCAGACCTATCCACCATATCCCGGAGAAACGAAGACGGAGATATCATCTCAAGCAAGACCAAGGACGCTCTCTTGTCTTATGCCCAGACTTTGGAGAAGCACAGCGGGACTCTGGAGTATCACGTGATCAAGGACGCCAGGAAGATCAAGCAACTGTCACTCCGCGAGCTTGAGCTTGAAGATGCAGCCCGGGAAGCCCACTATGAACATGAACTGGAAGTGAAGGACTTTCTGGAGCGGATCGAGAAGCTGAAGACTCGAGTTGCATACCTGGAGGAGGAACTGGACATGGGCGAGAACCTTCATCCCGAAGGAGACGTAGCCCCCTTGATCAGCGACGACGGGGACTATGAAGAAAGCTCCACTGAAGGACCCGCCACCATGCTATTCTAAGGAGGACACTTAGACTAGACCACCAAATTTACTTTATCGTTTTACGTTTTAGGCCGATGTTTAGGATTATCGAATTGTGTATCCCAGTGTGAACCATTGTGATGATATTGAATAAAATGTGTGGTGTGATACTTGTTTGTTGCATTCATATGGGTAGTGTAATTACTCTTAGACCATTGTTCTATGCTAATCTCACCTCTCCACAAACATCAGATGCCTCCGAGACGCGCCCCTGAGTCCAACTTTCCGCCGGAACTCACCAGTTGATCCAGCAACAAAACACCCTGATGCAGCTGATCATCCAGAACCAGAACAACAACAACAACCATCATCCACCCCAGGCTGACAATCTCACCCGTTTTCTGAGGTTGAACCCTCCAACTTTCTCTCGCAGCATTGAGCCCATTGTGGCAGATGATTGGCTCCGCAAGATGGAGCGTGAACTTATCACTGCTGGTTGTTCTCAAGCTGAGAAGGTGCGTTTTGCCACGCATCAACTTGAAGGCCCCGCAGCTGCTTGGTGGGAGAACTACACCACCACTTATCCCATTGCTGGAGTCACTTGGGAGAAATTCAAGCAAGCCTTCCGCACCGCGCATGTCTCAGCTGGTGCAATGAGTCTGAAGAAGCATGAGTTTCGCAACTTACGCCAGGGGAATCGCTCTGTGGCCTAGTACGCTGATGAATTCAGCATGCTCGCCCGTTATGCACCTGGAGATGTGGCCGATGATGCGGCCAAGCAGGAAAAGTTCTTGGAAGGACTGAATGATGAGCTGAGCATTCAGTTGACTGTAGTCACCTTCAACAGCTACCAGGAGCTGGTTGATAAAGCCCTCATCTTGGAGGGGAAACATCAGCAGATGGAGAACCGCAAGCGAAAGTATGGGGTTGGAAAGTTCAACTCCGGCACTCAGCAGAAAACTCGCTACACCCCTTATCCAGGGAATACCGGGACTGGATCCGGTAAGTTTGGAGGACACGTTCAGCATAACCACCCAGTGCACAACCATGGAGGCCACACCCATGGAGGAAATGGGAACCACCGCAACAACAGCAACTTCAAGAATGGCGGTACTGGCACTCAGCAGCATTCAGCTCCAGCTCAGAAGGATCTGACTCACATCACCTGCTTCAAGTGTCAGAAGACGGGACACTATGCCACTGATTGTCCCCAGAACAAGCAGGGAAATGGAAACGGCAACGGCAACTCTGGAGCAAAGAAGCCCAATCCTTTTCCTCGAGCTCAGGTGAACCACCTTGATGTTGAAGAGGTCTATGATCACCCCGATACTGTGGTTGGTAACTTTTTGCTAAATTCATGTCTAGTATTGGTACTTTTTGATTCTGGTGCAACACATTCATTCATATAAAGGGTAGTTGTGGAAAAGTATAGTTTGCCAACTAGAACCCTCAGCCAACCTATTAAGGTCAGTTCCCCAAGAGGCATGATGACAGCCGGGATAGGATGCCATGCTTTGAGTCTCAACATCGGGAACCATAATTTTCCCACCGACCTCATCGTATTAGAGTCCCAGGGATTGGATGTAATCCTAGGCATGGATTGGTTGGCCAAGTATGAAGGGAATATTGATTGTGCCCTTAAGTCTATTTTGCTCACCACCTCGAGCAGAAGCGGATTAAGTACGTGTCACCGCACCCGACACGGAGTAAGCGAGTAAACTCTCTCACGGGAGTAGTCCAGGAGGAAGTACCGATTGCACAGGAGTACCCACATGTATTTCCGGAGGAATTGCCGGGCATGCCACCCGATAGAGAGATTGAGTTCTTGATTGAGCTATTACCCGGAACAGCCCCGATATCCAAGAGACCTTATCGGATGCCCGCAAATGACTTGATAGAAATCAAGAAGCAAATTAAGGAGTTATTGGACAAAGGGTATATTCGCCCAAGGTCTTCACCTTGGGGAGCCCCAGTGCTCTTGGTTGAAAAGAAGGACAAGTCCTTGAGAATGGTTGTCGATTATCGTGCATTGAACGATGTGACCATCAAGAACAAGTACCCCTTGCCGATGATCAATGATCTGTTCGATCAGTTAGTTGGAGCTCGCGTATTCTCAAAGATAGATCTTCGATCCGGGTATCATCAGTTGAAGATTCATGAACAGGATATACCCAAGACAGCCTTCACCACTCGGTACGGCTTGTATGAGTACACGGTCATGTCATTTGGACTGACTAATGCTCCGGCATATTTTATGAATCTGATGAACAAAGTATTTATGGAATACTTGGACAAGTTTGTCGTGGTGTTCATCGATGACATACTGATATTCTCCAAGAACGAAGAGGAACACAAGGAACATCTGCGTCTAGTTCTGGAGAAACTTCGAGAGCATAAGCTATATGCAAAGTTTAGCAAATGTGAGTTTTGGTTGAAGGAAGTCGGATTCCTCGGACACGTCATCTCAGGAGAAGGAATAGCAGTGGACCCTGCCAAGGTCGCAGCAGTCACCGAATGGGTAGCACCCACTTCAGTCAAGGAGATCCGCAGTTTCTTCGGACTTGCCGGATATTACCGGAGGTTCATTGAGAATTTCTGAAAGATTGCCAAGCCCATGACAGAGTTGTTGAAGAAGGAATCCAAGTATATTTGGACTGAGCAATGTGAAACCAGTTTTCAAGAGCTGAAGAAACATCTTGTTACAGCCCCAGTGCTGATATTGCCGAACATTCGGAAGGATTTGTAGGTTTACTGTGACGCTTCTCGTCAAGGACTTGGAGGAGTGCTCATGCAAGAAGGCAAAGTTGTAGCCTATGCATCCAGACAGCTCAGACCTCATGAGTTGAATTATGCCACACATGACTTGGAACTAGCATCCGTAGTGCACGCTCTCAAGACCTGGAGACATTTCCTGATCGGAAATAGTTGTGATGTTTACACTGATCACAAGAGCCTGAAATATATCTTCACGCAGAAGGAGTTGAACCTCAGACAGAGGCGATGGCTAGAGTTGATCAAGGACTATGACATGAGATTGCATTATCACCCAGGCAAGGCAAATGTTGTAGCCGATGCGTTGAGCCGCAAGAGTTATGTGAACACGCTCACAGCGGGAGCATTACCCCAGGAGTTAGTCGATGATCTCCGAGAGCTCCAATTGGAGATAGTTCCAAGAGGATTTGTTGCCACTCTGGAAATTCAGTCTACTTTGACGGAAAAGATCCGTGAAGCACAGAAAGCTGACAAGGAGATAGCTGAGATTAAGCAGAAAATGGAAGACGGGAAAGCTAAAGGTTTTCGTGAGGATGAACACAGAACTTTATGTTTTGAGGATCGCATCTATGTGCCCAATGATCCCGAACTCAGGAAGTTGATACTTCAGGAGGCTCATGATTCCCCGTACTCGATACACCCCGGTAACACCAAGATGTATCTGGATCTGAAAGAAAGTTTCTGGTGGACAGGATTGAAGAAAGACATTGCCGAGTTTGTAGCAATATGCGATGTTTGTCAGCGAGTAAAAGCCGAGCATCGAAAGCCAGCAGGTTTGCTCCAACCTCTGCCGATACCCGAATGGAAATGGGAAAAGCTTGGAATGGACTTCATCACAGGATTACCCAGGACCCGTTCTGGCTATGATTCTATTTGGGTTGTGGTCGATCGTTTGACCAAGGTAACTCACTTCATTCCGGTGAAGACTACTTACACGAGTGCCAAGCTGGCCAAGATATATATGACGAGGATCGTATGTCTGCACGGAGTACTGAAGAGCATTGTGTCCGATAGAGGGACTCAGTTCACATCGAAATTTTGGCACCAACTGCATGAAACCTTGGGAACAAGATTGGAGTTCAGCACAGCATTTCACCCGCAGACAGATGGACAGACCGAGAGAGTTAATCAGATTCTGGAAGACATGTTGAGAGCTTGCGCCCTAGACTATGGGTCTAGTTGGGATGACAATTTACTGTATGCCGAGTTCTCGTACAACAATAGCTACCAGACCAGTCTGAAGATGGCCCCTTTCGAAGCTCTATACGGAAGGAGGTGCAGAACACCGTTGATGTGGGATGGAGTTGGAGACCAACAACTTTTTGGCCCCGACCTCATCCGAGATTCTGAAGAGAAGGTCAAGCTTATTCGTGAACGACTCAAGATAGCTCAGTCCAGGCAGAAGAGTTATGCCGACAGGAAACGCAAGAAAGTAACGTACGAAGTGGGAGATCGAGCATATCTTCAGGTGTCTCCACTTCGAGGAATCAAGAGATTCGTTGTGAAAGGAAAATTAGCCCCACGTTTCATTGGCCCCTACAAAATTCTTGAACGTAGAGGCAAAGTTGCTTACAAACTGGGACTGCCGGAAGGATTGTCCGGAGTTCATGATGTCTTCCATGTTTCCCAGTTGAAGAAATGCCACGCTGAGATGGCCGATGTTCCGTTGAGAGATACCGTGCCCCTAGAGGCCATACAGCTTGACAGCAATCTGACGTATGAGGAGAAACCCGTCAGGATTCTCGAGACTGCCAACAGAGTGACCCGCAGCAAGATCATCAAGTTCTGCAAGGTGTTGTGGAGCCACCACACCGAGGAAGAAGCCACCTGGGAATGAGAAGAGGATCTTCGTCGGGACCACCCGCACCTATTTTCTAGCCAACCCGAATCTCGAGGGCGAGATTCATCTTAAGGTGGGTAGGTTTGTAACATCCCAATTTTCTTAAATTCAGATGTTAATAGATCATTCATATGCATCTCACATTTTATGCATATTTGTGTTCTTCTGAAAATTCTATTCGTTATGTAACCTTGGGCAATTTATTGGAGTGGAGATAATATGACTTCTCCCCTCTGAGTTAAAGTGCATAATGTTTCGAATATTATTTAGTAGGCGTGGCCAGGGGGGTGCCCACACCTCATGGGCTTGTGGCCCACTAGTGCATCCCCCTGACTAGCTCTCCTTCTCATAATTTTTCAAAAATTCCAGAAAAAATCATACTTGATTTTCAGGGCATTTCAAGAACTTTTATTTTTGGGACACTTTTCTACGGGACGGAAAAAGCAGAAAACAGGAGAAACTAAAGCTAAATCTATCATTTTCCTTCTAAACTACCGAAAGTAAAAGTTGGGGCAGAAGGTTGTGACTCTCAGATTCATCCATCTCATGGTTATCAAAAGAAATCCGTCAATGAGGTTGATCAAGTCTCCTTGACAAACTTTTTTTGAATCGCATAAAAACGGAGAATTTTGGAATAGTCACTAGGTTACCTCAATGGGGATGTGCATATCCCCAACAAGCAAATCATACTTCATCTTGAAAGTAGGTATAGGGCATTGAAAGCTCCCAATAAGAATCGATGAAGTTTTTTCAATAGCATTGATGCAATGTACTTGATATTGTTTCTTTGAAAAGTGCACCGTATGCTAATTACCATTCACATGGAAAGTGACATTGCCTTTGTTGCAATCAATAACAGTCGCTGCAGTGATTAGAAAGGGTCTTCCAAGGATGAACGACATGGCATCATCCTCGGGAATATCCAGAATAACAAAGTCCGTTAAGATAGTAACGTTAGCAACCACAACAGGCACATCCTCCCAAATGCCGACAGGGAAAGCAGTTGATTTGTTGGCCATTTGCAAGGAGGTTTCAGTGGGTAACAACTTATCCAATTCAAGTCTACGATAAAGAGAGAGAGGCATAACACTAACACCGGCTCCAAGATCACATAAAGCGGTTCTAATGTAGTTTCCTTTAATGGAGGAAGATATAGTGGGCACTCCGGGATCACCTAGTTTCTTAGGAGTTCCACCCTTGAAGGTGTAATTAGCGAGCATGGTGGAAATCTCAACCTCGGGTATCCTCCTCTTATTAGTCACAATATCCTTCATGTACTTAGCATAACGAGACATTTTGAGCATATATGTCAAACGCATTTGCAGAAAGACAGGTCTAATCATTTTAACAAATCGCTCAAGGTCCTCATCATCCTTTTTCTTGGATGCTTTGGGAGGAAAGGGCATGGGTTTCTGAACCCATGGTTCCCCTTCTTTACCATGCTTCCTAGCAGTGAAGTCGTTCTTATCGTATCTCCTATTCTTAGGTTGTGGGTCATCAAGATCAACACTAGATTCAATCTCCACATCTTTATCATTGCTAGGTTGAGCATCAACATGAACATCACTATCGATATTATCATTAGGCTCATGTTTATCACCAGATTGTGTTCCGGCATCAGAAACTGAGATATCATTTGGATTCTCTAGTGTAACAGCAACGGGGTTGCTAGCATGCAAGTTCCTATCATCTTTCTTTTTCTTCCTAGGATGACTAGGTACCCGATACGTCCATTTTGCATCATGCTTTCATGTTGATATTTATCGCTTTATGGGTTGTTATTACAAATCATGGTACAATACTTATGCCTTTTCTCTCTTATTTTGCAAGGTTTACATGAAGAGGGAGAATGCCGGCAGCTGGAATTCTGGCCTGAAAAAGGAGCAAGTTTTAGATGCCTATTCTGCGCAACTCCAAAAGCCGTGAAAATCAACGATGATTTTTTTGGGATTTATAAAAAATACCGGGCCGAAGAAGTGCCAAAGGGGCGCCAACAGGTGGCCAAAAGCCTGCTAGGCGCGACCACCCCCCTGGCCGCGCCTAGGGTGCTTGTGAGCTCCCTGCTGGCCCACTGGCCCCCCTCTTTTGCTACAAGAAGGGTTTCGGTCTGGAAAAAATCGAGAGGAGGCTTTGCGGAGGATTCGCCGCCGCCACCAGGCGGAACTTGAGCAAAACCAATCTAGAGCTCCCGCACGACGATCCTGCCGGGGAAACTTCCCTCCCGGAGGGGGAAATCGTCGCCATCGTCATCACCAACACTCTTCTCATCGGAGGGGACTCATCACCATCAACATCTTCATCAGCACCAACTCATCTCCAAACCCTAGTTCATCACTTTTAACGAATCTCTGTCTCGCGACTCCGATTGGTACTTGTAAGGTTGCTAGTAGTGTTAATTACTCTTTGTAGTTGATGCTAGTTGGATTACTTGGTGGAAGAGTTTATGTTCAGATCTTTGATGCTACGCATTACCTCTCTGGTCATGAATATGATTATGCTTTGTGAGTAGTTACTTTTGTTCCTGAGGACATGGGATAAATCATGCTAATAGTAGTCATGTGAATTTGGTATTCGTTCGGTATTTTGATGTGTTGTATGTTGTTTTTCCTCTAGTGGTGTTATGTGAACATCGACTACATAACACTTCAAAATTATTTGGTCCTAGAGGAAGGCATTGGGAAGTAGTAAGTAGATGATGGGTTGCTAGAGTGACAGAAGCTTAAACCCTAGTTTATGCGTTGCTTCGTAAGGGGCTGATTTGGATCCACTAGTTTAATGCTATGGTTAGACTTTGTCTTAATTCTTCTTTCGTAGTTGCGGATGCTTCCGAGACGGGTTAATCATAAGTGGGATGCTTGTCCATGTAAGGTCAGTACCCAAGCGCCGGTCCACCCACATATCAAACTATCAAAGTAACGAACGCGAATCATATGAACATGATGAAAACTAGCTTGACAGAAATTCCCGTGTGTCCTCGGGAGCGTTTTTCCTCCTATAAGACTTTGTCCAGGCTTGTCCCTTGCTACAAAAGGGATTGGGCCACTTTGCTTCACCTTTGTTACTTGTGCTACTTGTTGCTTGCTATGAATCATCTCACCACACAACTACTTGTTCCCGATAATTTCAGTGCTACCAGATTTTACCTTGCTGAAAACCACTTCTCACATCCTTTTGCTCCTCGTTGGGTTTGACATTCTTATTTATCGAAAGGACTATGATAGATCCCATATACTTGTGGGTCATCAAAACTCTTTTCTGGCGCCGTTACCGGGGAGTGAAGCGCCTTTGGTAAGTGGAAATTGGTAAGGAAACATTCATATAGTGTGCTGAAATTTATTGTCACTTGTCACTATGGAAACTAATCCTTTGAGGGGCTTGTTCGGGGTATCTTCACCTCGAACGGAAGCACAAAGAGTTGCTCCTCAACCAGCTGCACCTACTGAAAATATTTTCTTTGAATTTCCTTCGGGTATGCTTGAGAAACTGCTGGCTAATCATTTTACAGGAGATGGAACATTACATCTAGACTTGCATCTAATCTATGTAGATGAAGTTTGTGGTTTATTCAAGCTTGCAGGTCTTCCCGAGGATGAGTTCAAGAAGAAGGTCTTTCCCTTATATTTGAGGCATAAGGCGTTGACATGGTATAGGCTATGTGATGATACTGGATCATGGAACTACAATCGGTTGAAATTGGAATTTCATCAAAAGTTTTACCCTATGCATCTAGTACATCGTGATCGGAATTATATTTATAATTTTTTCCCTCGTGACAGAGAAAGCATCTCTCAAGATTGGGGGAGGCTTAAATCAATGTTATATTCATGCCCCAACCATGAGCTCTCGAGAGAAATTATCATTCAGAACTTCTATGCTCGGCTTCTCATGATGATCGCACCATGCTTGACACTTCTTGTACCGGTTCCTTTATGAAGAGAGATATTGACTTCAGATGGAATTTATTGGAGAGAATTAAACGCAACTCTGAAGATTGGGAGCTTGACGAAGGTAAGGAGTCAGGTATGAATTTCAAGTTTGATTGCGTTAAATCCTTTGTTGAAACAAATACTTTTTGTGACTTTAGCGCTAAGTATGGACTTGACTCTGAGATAGTAGCTTCATTGTGTGAATCATTTGCTGCTCATATTGATCTCCCCAAAGAGAAGTGGTTTAAATATCATCCTCCCTTAGAAGTCAATGTAGTTAAACCCAAGCCAGTTGAAGAGAGAGTCATTGCCTATAATGATCTTTTTGTTTCCAGTGCTTAATTGAGAAACCACCTTTCCCTGTTAGGATAAAGTATCATTCTAAAGCTTCAACTATGATACGTAGAGGCTACATTAGAACACCTACACCCCCTGAGCAAATTAGAGTTGAACCTAGCATTGCTATTATCAAAGATCTTATATCCGACGATGTTGAGGGACATAATATTCACTTCTGTGAAGATGCTGCTAGAATTTCTAAACCTCACGCTAGAGACAAACATAGGCATGTTGTTGGCACGCCTGTTGTTCCTGTTAAGATAGGAGATCATTGTTATCATGGTTTATGTGACGTGGGTGCTAGTGTTAGTGCAATACCTCATGGTTTATGTGACGTGGGTGCTAGTGTTAGTGCACCTGTTGAGATACAGCCTATTGATGTCACTATTCAGCTTGCCAATAGAGATACTATCTGCCCTGTGGGAATTGTTAGGGATGTTGAAGTCTTGTGCGGTAAAACAAAGTATCCTGCTGATTTCCTTATTCTTGCTACCGCACAAGATAGCTTTTGTCCCATCATATTTGGTACACCTTTTCTCAATACTGTGAATGCGCATATTGACTGTGAGAAGCAAACTGTCACTGTTGGCTTTGAAGGTGTGTCACATGAGTTCAATTTCTCCAAGCTTGGTAGACAACCTCATGAAAAAGAGTTTCCCGGTAAGGATGAAACTATTGCCTTAGCTTCTATTGTCGTTCCTCCTACTGATCCCTTAGAGCAATACTTGCTTGAGCATGAAAATGATATGCATATGAATGAAAGGGATGAGATAGATAGAGTTGTCTTAGAAAAATATCCTATCCTTAAGAATAACTTGCCTGTTGAACTGCTTGGGGATCCACCCCCACCAAAGGGTGATCCTGTGTTCGATCTTAAACAGTTGCCAGATACTCTTAAGTATGCTTATCTTGATGAAAAAGAGATAAATCATGTTATTATTAGTGCTAGCCTCTCAGAGCATGAAGAAAAGAAGTTACTAAAAACTCAGAGGAAGCATCGTGCTTCTATTGGATATACTCTTGATGATCTTAAGGGCATTAGTCCCACTCTATGCCAACACAAGATTAAAACTGATCCTGATTCCAAGCTAGTTGTTGATCATCAACAGAGATTAAATCCTAAGATGAAAGAGGTAGTAAGAAAAGAAATACTAAAGCTCCTAGAAGCGGGTATTATCTATCATGTTGCTCATAGTGATTGGGTGAGTCTGGTGCATTGCGTCCCTAAGAAGGGAGGCATTACCGTTGTCCCTAATGATAAGGATGAACTAATCCCACAGAGGATTATTACTGGCTATAGGATGGTGATCGATTTTAGGAAATTGAATAAAGCCACTAGGAAAGATCATTACCCTTTACCTTTTATCGACCAAATGCTGGAAAGACTGTCTAAACACACACACTTCTGCTTTCTAGACGGTTATTCTGGTTTCTCTCAAATACCAGTTGCATAAGCTGATCAGGAGAAAACTACTTTCACCTGCCCTTTCGGTACCTTTGCTTATAGACGTATGCCTTTTGACTTACGTAATGCACCTGCCACCTTTCACAGATGTATGATAGCTATATTCTCTGACTTTTGTGAAAAGATTGTTGAGGTTTTCATGGATGACTTCTCCGCCTACGGGTCTTCTTTTGATGATTGCCTCAGCAACCTTGATCGAGTCTTGGAGAGATGTAAAGACACCAATCTTGTCTTGAATTGGGAGAAGTGCCACTTTATGGTTAATGAAGGCATCGTCTTAGGACATAAAATTTCCGAAAGAGGTATTGAAGTCGATAAGGCTAAGGTTTATGCAATCGAGAAAATGTCATACCCCACAGATATCAAAGGTATAAGAAGTTTCCTTGGTCATGCTGGTTTCTATAGAAGGTTCATTAAAGACTTCTCTAAGATTTCTAGGCCTCTTACCAATCTCTTGCAAAAGGATATTCCTTTTGTTTTTGACGACGATTGTGAGGAAGCCTTTGAAATACTTAAGAAGGCCTTAATAACTGCACCTATTGTTCAACCACCTGATTAACTTACCTTTTGAAATCATGTGTGATGCTAGTGATTATGCTGTTGGTGTTGTCCTAGGGCAAAGAGTTCATAAGAAGTTGAATGTTATTCACTATGCTAGTAAAACTCTAGACAGTGCCCAAAGAAACTATGCTACTACGAAAAAGGAATTTTTAACAGTCGTGTTTGCATGTGAAAAGTTCAGGTCTTACATAGTTGATTCCAAAGTCACTATTCACACTGATCACGCTGCTATTAAGTACCTAATGGAGAAGAAAGACGCTAAACCTAGACTTATGAGATGGGTTTTCTTGCTACAAGAATTTGATTTGCAAGTTGTCGATAGGAAGGCTGGTGAGAACCCCGTAGCAGATAACTTGTCTAGGTTGTAGAACGTTCTTGATGCCCACAATCTATTGATGATAGCTTTCCCGGTGAGCAATTGAGTGTCATCGATGCTTCACGTAGTGCACCGTGGTATGCTGATTATGCAAACTATATAGTTGCCAAATATATACCACCTAGTTTCACATACCACCAAAAGAAGAAATTCTTCTTAGACTTGAGACATTAATTTTGGGATGATCCTCACCTTTATAAGGAAGGAGTAGATGGTGTTATTAGGCGTTGTGTAACTGAACATGAACAGGGACATATCCTACAGAAGTGTCACTCCGAGGCCTACGGAGGACACCATGCGGGAGATAGAACTGCACACAAGGTATTGCAAGCAGGTTTCTATTGGCCCACTCTCTTCAAGGATGCCCGTAAGTTTGTCTTGTCTTGTGAAGAATGCCAAAGAATAGGTAATATCGGTAAACGTTAGGAAATGCCTATGAATTATTCACTTGTCATTGAACCATTTGATGTCTGGGGCTTTGATTATATGGGACCTTTTCCAAAATCCAACGGGTATACTCATATCCTAATTGTTGTTGATTACATCACTAAGTGGGTAGAAGCTATCCCCACTAGTAATGTTGATCACAACACCTCTATCAGGATGCTTAAAGAACTTATGTTCCCTAGATTTGGAGTCCCTAGATATCTAATGAGCGACGATGGTTCATATTTCATTCATGGCACTTTCCGTAAAACGCTTGCTAAGTACGATGTCAACCATAGAATTGTGTCTCCCTATCACCCTAAGTCTAGTGGTCAAGTAGAGCTAAGCAATAGAGAGATTAAACTGATTCAGCAAAATACTATAAATACGTTTGAGACGTATCAAGCTCTTTGATTGCCCAATAAGCCATATGCTCTAGCTCAAGAGGTAAATGACATGCTTTACCATATGCCATTTTGTACGGAGACATGCCCATGGGATTCTTATAGGCAGTTCTATAAGCCCACAGTGCATCATCGAGCTTCTTAGAGCAATTCTTTCTCTATAATTTTGGATGGTTTCGTGCTATTATCTTGTCAACTTTGGATGTTTTATATACCTTTTATATATATTTTGGGACTAAATTATTAATTCAGTGCCAAGTGCCAGTTCCTGTTTTTTCTATGTTTTTGACTCTTTTCAGATCTGATTTTGGAACCCAAACGGAATAAAATCCCTGAAATAAATTTCTCCACAACAGAAGAAGATCGGCGGACTTGAGGGCCAAGGCAGGGGGCCCACACGGAGCCCACAAGTCATGTTGCCGTGGCCAGGGGGGACCACGGCAACCAGGCTTGTGGCCTCCCTGGCGCTCCCCCGCCCTAGCTCTTTGGCCTATAAATTCCCTAAAATCACAGAAAAAATCAGGGCATCCACGAAAACACTTTTCCGCCGCCGTAAGCTTCTGTTTCCGCAAGATCTCATCTGGAGACCCTTCCAGGTGCCCTGCCGGAAGGGAGTTTGGAGTTCGAGGGCTTCTACATCAACATCATCGCCTCTCCAATGACTCATGAGTAGTCCACTTCAAACCTACAGGTCCGTAGTTAGTAGCTAGATGGCTTCTTCTCTCTCTTGGATCTTCAATACAAAGTTCTCCATGATCTTCATGGAGATCTATCCGATGTAATCCTCTTTGGCGATGTAATCCGAGATCCGATGAATTGTGGATTTGTGATCAGATTATCTATGAATTATATTTGAGTCTTTGTTGATTTCTTATATGCATGATTTGATATCCTTGTAAGTCTCTCCGAGTCTTGGGTTTTGTTTCGCCAACTAGATCTATGATTCTTGCAATGGGAGAAGTGCTTGGTTTTGGGTTCATACCGTGCGGTGACCTTTCCCAGTGACAGAAGGGGCAGCAAGGCACGCATCATGTTGTTGCCATCAAGGGTAACAAGATGGGCTTTCGTCATAAATTTGAGATCGTTCATCTACATCATTTCATCTTGCTTAAGGCGTTACTCTGTTCTTTTGGACTTAATACACTAGATGCATGCTGGATAGCGGTCGACGTGTGGAGTAATAGTATTAGATGCAGAAAGTACGAGTCTACTTGTTTTCGACGTGATGCCTATAGATATAATCATTGCCATAGATAACGTCATGACTTTGCGCGGTTCTATCAATTGCTCGACGGTAATTTGTTCACCCACCGTCTACTTGCTTTCATGAGAGAAGCCACTAGTGAATACTACGGCCCCCGGGTCTATTCACAACTATCGTCTCCACTTTCACTTTTACTTTGCTTTGTTTACTTTTTGCTTTCAGTTCTCACTTTGCAAACAATCTATAAGGGATTGACAACCCCTTCATAGCGTTGTGTGCAAGCTCTTCGTGTTTGTGCAGGTACTTGTGACTTGACGCGATCCTCCCACTGGATCAATACCTTGGTTCTCAAACTGAGGAAAATAGTTACCGCCATTGTGCTACATCACCCTTTCCTCTTCAAGGGAACACCAACGCAAGGCTCCAAGGCCGCGGGTAAATCCTTTGCATATTTGCCAAGGAAGTCCCTATAGGCATAGCCCGTAGCAGCAGGATTCCTGGCGCCGTTACCAGGGAAGGTCTGTTGTCACAGTAGCAGAAGGATTTCTGGTGCCGTTGCTGGGGAGGAGAGATCAAGTCAAGATCCATCCAAGTAGGTGTCACAAACTCATCTCTTGCATTTACCTTTTTTGCCAGTTGCCTCTCGTTTTCCTCTCCCCCACTTCACATTTGCCGCTTTCATTTGCCTTTCTCCTTTGACGTTTTCTTTTGCCTTTTTGCCTTTCTCCTTTGCCGTTTTCTTGCTTGCTTGTGTTCTTGTTGGTTTATTGAAGTCATCATGGATGAAAAGACCAAACTTTGCGACTTCTCGAGTACCAATAATAATGATTTTATTAGCACTCCGATTGCTCCCACCACTAGTGCGGAATCGTATGAAATCAGCACTGCCTTGCTGAATCTTTTTATAAAAGAGCAATTCTCTGGCCTTCCAAGTGAAGATGTCGCATCCCATCTCAATACCTTCATTGAACTTTGCGATATGCAAAAGAAAACAGATGTGGATAATGACGTGATTAAGTTGAAGCTTTTTTCTGTTCTCTTTGCGTGATCATGCGAAAACTTGGTTTTCTTCTTTGCCTAAAAATAGTATCGATTCTTGGGATAAGTGCAAAGATGCTTACATATCCAAGTATTTTCCGCCGGCTAAGATTATCTCTCTACGTAACGATATCATGAATTTCAAGCAACTTGATCATGAACACGTTGCACAATCTTGGGAGAGGATGAAGTTAATGATTAGAAATTGTCCCGCTCATGGCTTGAGTTTGTGGATGATTATACAAATCTTTTACGCTGGTTTGAATTTTTCTTCGCGCAATATCTTGGACTCCGCCTCAGGTGGAACATTCATGGAAATCAAGTTAGGAGACGCTACAAAACTCCTAGACAATATCATGACCAACTTCTCTCAGTGGCACACTGAAAGGTCACCTGCTAGCAAAAAAGTACACGCTATAGAAGAAATTAACTCGCTTAGTGCTAAGATCGACGAGTTGATGAATTTGGTTGCTAGTAGAAATGCTCCTTTAGATCCTAATGACATGCCACTATCATCCTTGATTGAGAGTAGCAACGCTAGTTTGGACATTAATTTTGTTGGTAGGAACAATTGTGGCAACAACAATGCTTTTAGAGGAAACTATGTTCCTAGGCCTTTTCCTAGTAACTCCTCTAACAATTATGGTAATTCCTACAACAACACTTATGCAAAGCACAACAAATTACCCTCTCATTTAGAGAGTAATATCAAAGAGTTCATCAACTCTCAAAAGATTTTCAATGCGTCCATAGAGGAAAAACTACTCAAAATAGACGATTTGGCTAAGAGCGTTGATAGGATGTCTTGTGATATTGATGCTTTGAAAGTTAGATGTGCTCCTCCCAAGGTCAACTTGGATGAAACTTTAAAAGCTATGCGTGTCTCCATGAATGAGAGCAAAGAAAGAACCGCCCAAATTCGCGCTAGGCATAAATGGTTTAAAAGGGTGCATTCTAGTGATGCAAATCACGAAGATCTTAAAGTGCTTGGTGTGACTCCTCTTGAATCTTTGTTTTCGCGTGTCAAACCTATTGATGAAGGGGCTGGATATGAAACCACTTTGGTTGAAAAACACCCCAATGATTCGGAGCCCACCTATCTTGATGATAAAGGTGTGGAGAATGGAGTAGAAGAAATCAAAATATTGGGTAGTAATGAAACTCCCACTTTAGATTTCAAGGAATTCAATTCTGATAGTTGCTCCTTGTTTGAATGCATTTCCTTGATGCAATCCATTGCAAACTCTCCACATGCTTATAGCCAAAGCAAAGCCTTTACCACACATATCGTAGATGCTATGATGAAATCTCTAGAAGAGAAGCTCGAATTAGAAGTCTCTATACCTAGAAAACTTCATGATGAGTGGGAACCTACTATCAAAATCAATATCAAAAACTATGAATGCAATGCTTTGTGTGATTTGGGTGCTAGTGTTTCCGCGATTCCAAAGTCTTTATGTGATATTCTTGGTTTTCATGATATTGAAGAGTGTTCTCTTAATTTGCATCTTGCGGATTCTACTGTCAAGAATCCCATGGGTAGGATCGATGATGTTCTTATTGTTGCAAATAATAACTATGTGCCCGTGTATTTCATTGTACTTGACATAGATTGCAATCCTTCATGTCCCATTATTCTTGGTAGACCTTTCCTAAGGACTATTGGTGCTATCATCGATATGAAGGAAGGGAATATTAGATTTCAATTTCCCCTAAAGAAGGGCATGGAGCATTTTCCTAGAAACAAAATAAGATTGCCTTATGAATCTATGATGAGGGCTACTTTTGGTTCGAGCACCAAAGATGACTATACGTGATTCCATCACCTTATGCCTAGCTAAGGGCGTTAAACAATAGGACTTGTTGGGAGGCAACCCAACGAATCTATCCTTTTGCTTTCTGTTTTGTGTTTTCCACACTTTCATAATTCTGTTATGATTGTGTTTTTTGTGTTTCTTTTTGCGTTTGTGCCAAGTAAAACTGTTATGATTAGTCTTGGGGATGATCGTTTGGTCATACTCGGAAAGACAGAAACTTTCTGCTCACGAAATGAATTTTCATTTTTTATGTAAGAGGTTTTGAGTTCATTCTTTTTGCTGCGGATTGCTAAGCAAATTCTACAGACTTTCGTAATTTTTCAGAATTTTTGAAGTACTAGAAGTATACGAAGTATACAGATTGCTACAGATTGGTCTGTTGTTAACAGATTCTGTTTTTGTTGAGTTGGTTGCTTATTTTGATGAAACTATGGATAGTATCGGGGGGTATTAGCCATGGAAGCTTGAAAATATAGTAACCCAACATCAACATAAGTAGAATTTAAGTTTGCTATAGTACCTAAGGAAGTGGTGGTTTGCTTTCTTATACTAATGTTATCACGAGTTTGTGTTTAAGTTTTATGTTGTGATGTTTTCAAGTTTTGGGTGAAGTTCTTATGGACAAAGAGATAAAGAGTGGCAAGAGCTCAAGCTTGGGGATGCCCAAGGCACCCCATGTTGATTCAAGGATGTCGTAAAAGCCTAATCTTGGGGATGCCCTATTGGAATTATGCCCTAGAGGCAATAATAAATAGAGTTATTATTATAATTCTTGTATCAAGATAATCGTTTATTATCCACGCAATAATTGTATTGAATGAAGACTTATATACATGTGTGGACACATAGACAAAACACTGTCCCTAGCAAGCCTCTAGTTGGCTAGCCAGTTGATCAAAGATAGTCAGTGTCTTCTGATTATGTACTAGGTGTTGTTGTTGATAACTGGATCACGTCATTAGGAGAATCACGTGATGGACTAGACCCAAACTAATAGACGTAGCATGTTGATCGTGTCATTTTGTTGCTACTATTTTCTGCGTGTCAAGTATTTGTTCCTATGACCATGAGATCATATAACTCACTGACACCGGAGGAATACTTTGTGTGTATCAAACGTCGCAACGTAACTGGGTGACTATAAAGATGCTCTACAGGTATCTCCGAAGGTGTTCGTTGAGTTAGTATGGATCAAGACTGGGATTTGTCACTCCGTGTGACGGAGAGGTATCTCGGGGCCCACTCGGTAATACAACATCACACACAAGCCTTGCAAGCAATGTGACTTAGTGTAAGTTACGGGATCTTGTATTACGGAACGAGTAAAGAGACTTGCCAGTAAACGAGATTGAAATAGGTATGCGGATACTGACGATCGAATCTTGGGCAAGTAACATACCGAAGGACAAAGGGAATGACATACGGGATTATATGAATCCTTGGCACTGAGGTTCAAACGATAAGATCTTCGTAGAATATGTAGGATCCAATATGGGCATCCAGGTCCCGCTATTGGATATTGACCGAGGAGTCTCTCGGGTCATGTCAACATAGTTCTCGAACCCGCAGGGTCTGCACACTTAAGGTTCGACGTTGTTTTATGCGTATTTGAGTTATATGGTTGGTTACCGAATGTTGTTCGGAGTCTCGGATGAGATCACGGACGTCACGAGGGTTTCCGGAATGGTCCGGAAACGAAGATTGATATATAGGATGACCTCATTTGATTACCGGAAGGTTTTTGGATTTACCGGGAATGACGAATGGGTTCCGGGAGTTCATCGGGGGGGCAACCCACCCCGGGGAAGCCCATAGGCCTTGAGGGTGGCGCACCAGCCCTTAGTGGGCTGGTGGGACATCCCAAGAAGTCCCTATGCGCCAGAGGAAGAAAATCAAAGAGAAAAAAAAAGAGGAGGTGGGAAAAGGGGGAAGGACTCCTCCTTCCAAACCTAGTTGGACTCGGTTTGGAAGGGGAGGGTTGCCCCCCTTGGCTCAGCTGAACCCCTTGGGGGTCCTTGGACCCCAAGGCAAGGCTCCCCCTCTTCCCCCTATATATACGGAGGTTTTAGGGCTGATTTGAGACAACTTTGCCACGGCAGCCCGACCACATATCTCCACGGTTTTACCTCTAGATCGCGTTTCTGCGGAGCTCGGGCGGAGCCCTGCTGAGATAAGATCACCACCAACCTCCGGAGCGCCGTCATGCTGCCGGAGAACTCATCTACCTCTCCGTCTCTCTTGCTGGATCAAGAAGGCCGAGATCATCGTCGAGCTGTACGTGTGCTGAACGCGGAGGTGCCGTCCGTTCGGCACTAGATCGTGGGTCTGATCGCGGGACGGTTCGCGAGGCGGATCGAGGGACGTGAGGACGTTCCACTACATCAACCGCGTTCACTAACGCTTCTGCTGTGCGGTCTACAAGGGTACATAGATCGCACATCCCCTCTCGTAGATGGACATCACCATGATAGGTCTTCGTGCGCGTAGGAAAGTTTTTGTTTCCCATGCGACGTTCCCCAACAGTGGCATCATGAGCTAGGTTCATGCGTAGATGTCTTCTCGAGTAGAACACAAAAGTTTTTGTGGGCGGTGATGTGCGTTTTGCTGCCCTCCTTAGTATTTTCTTGATTCCGCGGTATTGTTGGATTGAAGCGGCTTGGACCGACATTATTCGTATGCTTACGAGAGACTGGTTTCATCGCTACGAGTAACTCCGTTGCTCAAAGATGACTGGCAAGTGTCAGTTTCTCCAACTTTAGTTGAATCGGATTTGACCGAGGAGGTCCTTGGATGAGGTTAAATAGCAACTCATATATCTCTGTTGTGGTTTTTGCGTAAGTAAGATGCGATCCTACTAGATACCCATGGTCACCACGTAAAACATGCAACAACAAAATTAGAGGACGTCTAACTTGTTTTTGCAGGGTATGCTTGTGATGTGATATGGCCAACGATGTGATGTGATATATTGGATGTATGAGATGATCATGTTGTAATAGATAATATCGACTTGCACGTCGATGCTACGGCAACCGGCAGGAGCCATAGGGTTGTCTTTAAAGTAATGTTTGTGCTTGCAGATGCGTTTACTATTTTGCTAGGATGTAGCTTTTGTAGTAATAGCATGAGTAGCACGACAACCCCAATGGCGACACGTTGATGGAGATCATGGTGTGGCGCCGGTGACAAGAAGATCACGCCGGTGCTTTGGTGATGGAGATCAAGGAGCACATGATGATGGCCATCTCATGTCACTTATGAATTGCATGTGATGTTAATCCTTTTATGCACCTTATTTTCCTTAGAATGACGGTAGAATTATGAGGTGATCTCTCACAAAAATTTCAAGACGAAATTGTGTTCTCCCCGAATGTGCACAGTTGTTACAGTTCGTCGTTTTGAGACACCACGTGATGATCGGGTGTGATAGACTCAACGTTCACATACAACGGGTGCAAAACAGTTGCGCACACGGAACACTCGGGTTAAGCTTGACGAGCCTAGCATGTGCAGACATGGCCTCGGAACACATGAGACCGAAAGGTCGATCATGAATCATATAGATGATATGATTAGCATAGGGATGCTTACCACTGAAACTATACTCAACTCACGTGATGATCGGACTTGAGCTAGTGTAAGTGGATCATGAACCACTCAAATGACTGGAGAGATGTACTTTTTGAGCGGGAGTTTAGCGAGTAATTTGATTAAGTTAAACTCTAATTATCTTGAACATAGTCTAAGTCCACTTTGAATATATTTGTGTTGTAGATCATGGCTCACGCGACAGTCACCCTGAATTTTAATACGTTCCTAGAGAAAGCTAAGTTGAAAGATGATGGAAGCAACTTTGTAGACTGGGCTCACAATGTTAAGCTAATCTTACAAGCTGGGAAGAAGAATTATGTCCTTAATGCTGCGCTAGGAGATGAACCACCCGCTATGGCTGACCAGGATGTTAAGAATGCTTGGTCAGCACGTAAGGAGGCCTACCTAGTAGTTCAATGTGCAGTCTTGTATGGCTTAGAACTGGGACTTCAACGTTGCTTTGAGCGTCATGGAGCATTTGAGATGTTCCAGGAGTTGAAGTTTATCTTTCAGAAGAGCGCCCGGATCAAGAGGTATGAGACCTCCGATAAATTCTATGCTTGCAAGATGGAGGAGAACTCGTCTGTCAGTGAACATGTGCTCAAAATGTCTGGGTACCCAAACCGTCTAGCTGAGCTGGGGATTGAACTCCCGCAAGAGGCTATCACTGACAGAATCCTTCAATCACTGCCGCCAAGCTATAAAGGCTTTGTGTTGAACTACAACATGCAAAGGGATGAACAAGTCACCCGGCGAGTTGTTTGCGATCCTGAAAGTCGCAGAGTCTGAACTCCGTAAAGAGCATCAAGTGTTGATGGTGAATAAGACCACTAGTTTCAAGAGAAACGGCAAAGGCAAGAAGGGTAATTCAAAGAAGAGCGGCAAGCCTGTTGCCAATCCGACGAAGAAACCCAAAGCTGGACCTAAGCCTGAAACAGAGTGTTACTATTCCAAGGGTATGGGTCACTTGAAGCGCAATTGCCCCAAGTATCTGGCTGATAAGAAGGTGGCCAAAGAAAAATCAGGTATATTTGATATACATGTTATTGATGTGTACTTAACCGGCTCTCGTAGTAGTGCGTGGGTATTCGATACCGGTTCTGTTGCTCATATTTGCAACTCAAAATAGGAACTGCGGAATAGACGAAGGCTGGCGAAAGATGAAGTGAAGATGCGCGTAGGAAATGGTTCCAAGGTTGATGCAATCACCGTCGAAACAGTTTCACTTCAGTTACCATCAGGATTAGTTATGAACTTGAATCATTGTAATTTAGTGCCTGCGTTGAGCATGAACATTTTCTCTGGATCTTGTTTATTGCGAGACGGTTACTCTTTTAAGTCAGAGAATAATGGTTGTTCTATTTCTATGAGTAACATCTTTTATGGTCATGCACCCAATTTGAAAGGATTGTTCATATTGAATCTTGATAGTGATACACACATACATAACATTGAGACCAAAAGAGTTAGAGTTAACAATGATAGCGCCATATTTTTGTGGCACTGCCTCTTAGGTCATATTGGTGTAAAGACCATGAAGACACTCCATGCCGATGGACTTTTGGAGTCACTTGACTTTGATTCACTTGACACGTGCGAACCATGCCTCGTGGGCAAGATGACTAAAACTCCGTTCTTTGGAACAATGGAGCGTGCAAGTGACTTGTTGGAAATCATACATACCGATGTGTGCGGTCCGATGAGCGTAGAGGCACGCGGCGGATATCATTATTTTCTCACCTTTACTGATGATTTGAGTAGATATGGTTATGTCTACTTAATGAAGCACAAGTCTGAAACATTTGAAAAGTTCAAACAATTTCAGAGTGAAGTTGAAAATCATCGTAATAAGAAGATCAAGTTCCTACGGTCTGATCGTGGGGGTGAATATGTGAGTTTCGAGTTTGGTGCTCACTTAAGACAATGTGGAATTGTTTCACAGTTGACACCGCCTGGAACACCATAGTGTAATGGTCTGTCCGAACGTCGTAATCGTACTTTATTAGAGATGGTGCGATCTATGATGTCTCTTACCGATTTGTCGTTATCATTTTGGGGCTATGCATTAGAAACAGCTGCATTCACTTTAAATAGGGCACCATCAAAATCCGTTGAGACGACACCATACGAACTGTGGTATGGCAAAAGGCCAAAGTTGTCTTTTCATAAAGTTTGGGGATGTTATTCTTATGTCAAAAAGCTTCAGCCTGAAAAGCTGGAACCCAAAGCGGAAAAGTGCATCTTCATAGGTTAACCAAAAGAGACAGTTGGGTACACCTTCTATCTCAAATCCGAGGGCAAAGTGGTTGTTGCTAAAAACGAAGCTTTTCTCGAGAAGGAGTTTCTCTAAAGAGATTTGAGTGGGAGGAAGATAGAACTTGATGAGGTTGTCGAACCTCTCATCCCTCTAGATGGTGGCGCAGGGCAAGGGGAAACCTCTGTCGTTGCGACGCCGGTTGAGGAGGAAGTTAATGATGATGATCATGAAACTCCGATTCAAGTTTCTGTCGAACCACGCAGGTCGACGAGACCACGTGCTGCTCCAGAGTGGTACGGTAATCCTGTCTTGTCAATCATATTGTTAGACAACAATGAACCTGCAAATTATGAAGAAGCAATGGTGGGCTCAGATTCCAACAAATGGCTAGAAGCCATGAAGTCCGAGATAGGATCCATGTATGAGAACAAAGTGTGGACTTTGGAAGTACTACCTGAGGGCCGCAAGGCTATTCAGAACAAATGGATCTTTAAGAGGAAGACGGACGCTGACGGCAATGTGACCGTTTATAAAGCTCGACTTGTGGCAAAGGGTTTTTCACAAGTTCAAGGAGTTGACTATGATGAGACATTCTCACGCGTAGCGATGCTTAACTCCCTCAGAATCATGTTAGCAATAGCTGCATTTTTCGATTATGAAATCTGGCAGATGGATGTCAAAACGGCGTTCCTTAACGGTTTCCTTAAGGAAGAGTTGTATATGATGCAACCCGAAGGTTTTGTCGATCCTAAGAATGCTAACAAAGTATGCAAGCTCCAGCGATCCATTTATGGACTGGTGCAAGCATCTCGGAGTTGGAACAAAAGCTTTGATGAGGTGATCAAAGCATTTGGGTTTATACAAGTGGTTGGAGAATCTTGTATTTACAAGAAAGTGAGTGGGAGCACTGTGGCGTTTCTAATATTATATGTGGATGACATATTGCTGATTGGAAACAATGTAGAGTTTTTGGAGAGCATAAAGGACTACTTGAATAAAAGTTTCTCTATGAAGGACCTAGGAGAAGCTGCTTACATTCTAGGCATTAAGATCTACAGGGATAGATCAAAACGCCTGATAGGACTTTCACAAAGCACATACCTTGATAAAGTTTTGAAGAGGTTCAAAATGGAACAGTCCAAGAAAGGGTTCTTGCCAGTTTTACAAGGTACGAGATTGAGTAAGACTCAGTGCCCAACAACTGATGAGGATAGAGAGCATATGAGCACCGTCCCCTATGCTTCAGCCATAGGTTCTATCATGTATGCAATGTTGTGCACTAGACCGGACGTTAGCCTGGCCATAAGTATGGCAGGTAGCTTCCAGAGTAATCCAGGAGTGGATCACTGGACGACGGTCAAGAATATCCTGAAGTACCTGAAAAGGACTAAGGAGATGTTTCTCGTGTATGGAGGTGACGAAGAGCTCGCCGTAAAAGGTTACGACGATGCAAGCTTTGACACAGATCCGAACGACTCTAAGTCGCAAACCGGATACGTGTTTATTCTTAATGGGGGTGCGGTAAGCTGGTGCAGTTCCAAGCAGAGCGTCGTAGCAGATTCTACATGTGAAGCGGAGTACATGTGTCGGGACCCCGATCCTAAGCCATAGGAATCCAGCCTGTAACACATCGCATCCCTTTGCGGTCTCACGCACGGTTAACTCCACGGCTGCAGCCTTACCTTAGCCGGGACCGTTTGCGTCTTTTGACTCACGTATGCGATAGTGTCGCTAGCATTCCAATGTCAAAGAACCAGGATCGACATGTCTAGTCATAAACCAAAGTGGCAGTACCGCACAAGGACAGGCATACATGACGCAACAAAGCAGGTGTCGGTCATCAGCGAATGTAGACGAGTCGTAGCAAGCTACAAGGACTCCATTACATCGCGTGATATTTCCCCAAAGGGGACAGAGACAGCAGCTAAGAAGGACACATGCCGGTCAACCAATGTGTCCGGAGCAGTAGCGAACTACCAAGGCTCGTTGGATCACAAAGGGGCATCTCCTTGTAAGGAGTGCTACTAAAGTTCACGACTAAGTAATCGAACCCCATACATATCAAGTACGACACACGTACGCATGGCATACCGATATGTATAGATACATCGATGGCATCACAACATAACCATAAACATACAAGCTTTATTTAAGAGGCTCGGAAGAGCCACACACATAATATTACACATTAAGGGTCTCACGACCCATAATAGCAGTCATTCAGTTACAAGCCAGCGGAAGAGTTTAAACTGCCTGAGTACAGACAGGCCATCTAGAAGGCACATGGCCTGACTATACTACAGACCCAACGTAGCGCCAGATCGTAGCTGGGACACCAGCTACTCGTCGTCGTCGATGTCTACGAAGAACCCTCCATCAGGGTCATTAGCAACCTCTGCAACATTTATTAAGCAAACATGAGTACGAAGGTACTCAACAAGTCTTTAGGATAACTATCTACTCATGCAAGGTATCAAGAAGGTATTGTGGGGTTTCATGCAGAAAGCCAGCATTTGACTCGTGGCTAGACAACTTGCATTTTAAAATTTTTGACAACTTGATTTCTCGCACACGAGTCCACTAACACCACAACAATACACTATCATGGAATCATTCCGTCTCCATACGGAAATGCCGTCCACGACACTCACGCTTATCTTGACAATTTTATGAGTAGCCATTGAAGTTATGTATGAACAACATATGTCTCCAAGTAGTCCATATCCGCGGACGCGGCTATTCGAATAGATCATAACCCTGCAGGGGTGTACTTTGTCACACACGCTCTCGCCACTTATCGCCATGTGCACGTCATGCACCTCGGCAACCTTCAAGGGGAAGCCCAGCGAGGGAGTCGGCCACGACCGTTAACCACACTAGTACCTAGTCCAGGTTTATCGCCTATCTGAGAGTAACCCGTACGGAAGTCCGGCCGAGGTTTCTGCCACAGCCTCAAACGATGTGCGCAGGGTTCCCAAGCCCACCATCTGGCTGCCACTTGGTACACCGTGCCACTGCCTACCGCATCACGGCCCACCTCTCAAGTCAGCACCATGCACAGCCTCCAGCATTACTATAAACACCAGAAACTACTTGCAACTCCTGGACCGAGTACTAAGCGATTAATAGGCCGAGCGGGGTCATATTTCAGGGCCCAGCATGTGGTAGTATCTAGTCTTGGATTACATACACGGAACTCAGTTCCTAAGCATGGTTCCAATGAAACAACCCGCCATGTACTCCTACACAGCCTTTCACCGGTACCTTTACCAAATCAAGTTCAACACACAACCTTTGCTTACCGAACACATTCTCACAATTCTGTTCATCTCCCAGATGACATACCATACACAACTCTAAGCATAGCATGCATAGCAGGATAAGACACATCATGGCTCAAGCAACTACCAGGTATGCTAGGTTGCAAGGTTCGGCTATTTACTGTGACAAGGTTAGGTCATGCAAAGGAAGTGGGTTCAACTAACGTGGCAAAAGCAGTTGAAGCATTTGATCCTAATGCAATAAGTAAGTGCAGGAGCAAGAAAATGGGATTTATTGGGATGATCAAAATGGTTGCTTGCCTTGTTGCTCAGAGGAGGGACAATATCCGTCAGACGGATATTCGGTGGAATCCGGGGGTGCGGAGCCTACCGAAATGAATGGCAACAATCAATAACAATCATATTCAAACAAGATGATGCATGAGCATGAGAATGCAAGGTGATTAACTATTGTAATCAACATGTATTAGGTTTGGATTTGATTTGAATCATATTCGGATATCATTTCAAACGAGGTATTGCCGGATACCGATTTAATTGATTCGACCTGATGCTCAGATCAACTTGATGTTAACATGCATGGAATGTCATGTTAGGGTACTGATTTGTAATTAGGACAGTGTGTGATCATGTCATTCATAATGAAATTTGAATATTTTCCAAATTCCATTTATAAAGTGTTTATAAGAATTGACTTATTCATTATTCTACATGTTAGGGTTCTGTAACTTTTTCAAACATGATTGAAAATAGCATATTCAGATTCCTTGAATTTTTCTGATACTTTTTCATATATAAATTATTTTCATTGGAGTTCCAGATTAATTTCTATGAATTTTGGAAGTTTTAAACATTTATGGAATTATTTTTATACTAGAAAATACTTTTATTGCATCAGCATGACATCAGCAGGTCCATCTGGCCGTTGAAAGTCAAACCTGACTAGTGGGACCCACTGGTCAGTCTCTCTGGTCAATTTTAGATTAGGATTAATCTTATTTAGTTAATTAAACCCATTGGACCCACATGTCAGTGACTTAAACTTAATCTCCCAGAGGCTGGCCCCACACGTCAGTGCCTCAGGCCATCCGAGATCCACCGGTGGCGAGGTCGTCCTCGCCGGCGGCGAGCCTCCGGCGAGCACCAAAACGTCGGGAGGGCTCGGAAATGGCGCACAGAGGGCCAAACGCACGACTGAGACCATGGGAGAAACGACCACTCGATGGCGCGCACGATGGAACAAGCCCCAGGGGCTGGGGTGGCCGGGATCAACGTCGGCGACGAGCTTGGCGGCGACCAAGTTCGGCCATCGTCGAAGCCATCGGATACGGGGTCAAAACGCTCGGGGCTGGACACCTAACGCATCTACACGACGTCCTGAGGCTGTTGGTAGCCTCAGACGGACCAGCACTTCACCGGAGGGTTACCGGCGACGAGCTGCACCGGCGGTCCTCGTCGGGCTCCGATGGAACTTAGCCTAGAGGAGGGGATCGACGGGGAGAGCTTAGGGGAAAAGACCGCATGCTCACGGGGAGTGCAGAGCAGGGCTTAGACGGCTCGGGGAAGGCCTGGGAGCGACGAATCGAGCAGAGTTCGCCGGCGGCCGAAGGTTGAAGACGACGGTGCCGTGGGCGTTGCAGGGCTCGGGGAAGCTTCGGCTTCTGCAGGGAGGACCAGATCGACGAGGCGGAGCTAACGGCACACTCAGAGAGGGGATCCTATGGCTAGGGGCACGGGTAGCTCGAGCTTTGCTCGGGCTCCAATGGAGGCAGAAGGAGGGAGGAGAGATCCGAGAGGAGGGGGGGATCTGGCGCTGGGAATGGATAGGGTCGGCCACGGGGAGCTTTTCCCCGTGCTTGCCAGCGCGAGGCGGCAGCCAGGCAGGCGCACAGGTGCGTGGCCACGCCGAAGAACGCGGCGGCCACCTCCTACTGCCCACTGGCGGGGAGGAAGACGACACGGGCTGAGATGGGCCGGGCCAGGTGAGCGACAGGTAAGAGTTTTCCATTTTTTTTCTGTTTTTGTTTCTATTTTAGCTAATTCAATAATTTGCTATTTATTTCAGCTCCCAAATAATTTGTAAAATTTATTTGAGGCACCCTAGAATATTTGTTGGAATATTTCCAACCATTCCTAAAGTTTTCAACATTTTTGAAAATTTAAAGTTTCTGATTTCAAATTTAAAACTTGAAACCAGTAGCTTTTGCATTTATTTAAAATGCTTAAAGTGTCAAGAAAATAGTTTTCTCTAATGCTCATTTACTTCCAGGATTTATCAGAAAGTTTGAACATTTCTTGAGGCCATTTTGGGTTCATTGTTTTTAACTAGTTTGAGATTTCCTTTGTTTAAAGAAGTGGCTAGGGTTTGAGTTTTTCCTTCCCTCTTTCTTTGTTCTTGTTGAAAAATTATTAGATGCAATCAAAGAAGACATGAGCACAAGACTAACTTGCTTAAGGGGTCAGGGATGTGACAACATGGCTGCCTCGGAGGCGGCTAAGGAGGGTGTCTGCATGAAGCAGTTCATGACGGATCTTGGAGTGGTGCCAAGCACACTGAATCCAATAACCTTGTTCTGTGACAACACAGGTGCCATTGCCCTAGCAAAGGAACCACGGTTTCACAAGAAGTCTAGACACATCAAACGACGCTTCAACCACATCCGCGACTACGTCGAAGGGGAGGACGTAAATATATGCAAAGTGCACACGGATCTGAATGTAGCAGACCCGCTGACTAAACCTCTTCCACGGGCGAAGCATGATCAACACCAGAACTGTATGGGTGTTAGATTTATTACAATGTAATTCGCATGATGATGTGAGGTCTAGATTATTGACTCTAGTGCAAGTGGGAGACTGTCGCAATTATGCCCTAGAGGCAATAATAAATAGAGTTATTATTATAATTCCTGTATCAAGATAATCGTTTATTATCCATGCTATAATTCTATTGAATGAAGACTTATATACATGTGTGGATACATAGACAAAACACTGTCCCTAGCAAGCCTCTAGTTGGATAGCCAGTTGATCAAAGATAGTCAGTGTCTTCTGATTATGAATAAGGTGTTGTTGTTGATAACTGGATCACGTCATTAGGAGAATCACGTGATGGACTAGAGCCAAACTAATAGACGTAGCATGTTGATCGTGTCATTTTGTTGCTACTCTTTTCTGCGTGTCAAGTATTTGTTCCTATGACCATGAGATCATATAACTCACTAACACCGGAGGAATACTTTGTATATATCAAAAGTCGCAATGTAACTGGGTGACTATAAAGATGCTCTATAGGTATCTCCGAAGGTGTTCGTTGAGTTAGTATGGATCGATACTAGGATTTGCCACTCCGTGTGACGGAGAGGTATCTCGGGGCCCACTCGGTAATACAACAGCACACAAGCCTTGCAAGCAATGTGACTTAGTGTAAGTTACGGGATCTTGTATTACGGAACAATTAAAGAGACTTGCCGGTAAACGATATTGAAATAGGTATGCGAATACTGACGATCGAATCTCGGGCAAGTAACATACCGAAGGACAAAGAGAATGACATACGGGATTATATGAATCATTGGCACTGAGGTTCAAACAATAAGATCTTCGTAGAATATGTAGGATCCAATATGGGCATCCAGGTCCCGCTATTGGATATTGACCGAGGAGTCTCTCGGGTCATGTCTACATAGTTCTCGAACCCGCAGGGTCTGCACACTTAAGGTCCGACGTTGTTTTATGCGTATTTGAGTTATATGGTTGGTTACCGAATGTTGTTCGGAGTCCCGGATGAGATCACGGACGTCACGAGGGTTTCCGGAATGGTCCAGAAACGAAGATTGATATATAGGATGACCTCATTTGATTACCGGAAGGTTTTCGGATTTACCGGGAATGTACCGGGAATGACGAATGGGTTCCGGGAGTTCACCGGGGGGGCAACCCACCCCAGGGAAGCCCATAGGCCTTGAGGGTGGCGCACCAGCCCTTAGTGGGCTGGTGGGACAGCCCAAGAAGTCCCTATGCGCCATAGGAAGAAAATCAAAGAGAAAAGAAAAAAAAGAGGAGGTGGGAAAAGGGGGAAGGAGTCCTCCTTTCAAACCTAGTTGGACTCGGTTTGGAAGGGGAGGGTTGCCCCCCTTGGCTCGGCCGAACCCCTTGGGGATCCTTGGACCCCAAGGCAAGGCTCCCCCTCTTCCCCCTATATATACGAAGGTTTTAGGGCTGATTTGAGACTACTTTGCCACGGCAGCCCGACCACATATCTCCACGGTTTTACCTCTAGATCGCGTTTCTGCGGAGCTCGGGCGGAGCCCTGCTAAGATAAGATCACCACCAACCTCCGGAGCGCCGTCACATTGCCGGAGAACTCATCGTCTCTCTTGCTGGACCAAGAAGGCCGAGATCATCGTCGAGCTGTACGTGTGCTGAACGCGGAGGTGCCGTCCGTTCGGCACTAGATCGTGGGACTGATCGCGGGACGGTTCGCGGGGCGGATCGAGGGACGTGAGGACGTTCCACTACATCAACCGCGTTCACTAACGCTTCTGCTGTGCGGTCTACAAGGGTACGTAGACCGAACATCCCTTTTCATAGATGGACATCACCATGATAGGTCTTCGTGCGCGTAGGAAAATTTTTGTTTCCCGTGCGACGTTCCCCAACATGCCCCGGGAAGGCATCCCCTCTTTCGTCTTCAATCCATCGGTAACATTACTTGGGGCTATATTTTTATTCACCAGATGTTATGTGTTTTGCTTGGAGCGTCTTGTATCGTAGGAGTCTTTTATTTTTGTTGTGTCACAATCTTCCTTGCTGCACACCTAGAGAGAGACATGCACTCACCGTGATTTTGTCAAGCTTCACTTATATCCTTTGGTTAGACAATCCAGCTCACATGTGCTTCACTTATATCTTTTGAGCTAGTTGATTTTGTTCTGTGTGCTTCACTTATATGTTTTAGAGCATGGAAACGCGTGGGTTGGTAGTTGATCTATGCTATAATAGTAGTCTCAAAAGGGGTAGTTATCCAAAGGGATATGAAAACTTCCACCTTCATGTGCATTGAGTAGTTGGAGAAGTTTGATTCATCTCAATTAGTTTTGAGTTGTGGTTGTGGTAATATTGAAGTTATACTAGTAAGGTGTTGGGTATCTAGAAATACTTGTGTTGAAGTTAGTGATTCCCGTAGCATGCATGTATGGTGAACCGCTATGTGATGAAGTCTGAGCATGATTAGTCTATTGGTTGTCATCCTTTGTGTGGCGGTCGGGATCGTGCGATGGTTTATACCTACCAACCCTTCCCCTAGGAGTATGCGTTGAATGCTTTGTTTCGATTACTACTAAAACAAGTATATGAGTTCTTCATGACTAACGTTGAGTCCATGGTTTATATGCACTTTCACCTTCCACCATCACTATCTTCTTTAGTGTCGTGCAACTTTCGCTGGTGCACAAAACCCACCATATAGCCTCCCTCAAAACAGCCACCATACCTACCTACTATGTCTTTTTCAAAGCTATTCCGAGATATATTGCCATACAACTACCACCATGACATGTGCCACCACTTCTACATTGCCATTGCATGATCATAAGATAGCTAGCATGATGTTTGCATTGATGTCTATGCCATGCTAGATCATTGTCACGGTACACTACCGAAGGCATTCCATATAGAGTCATCATTGCTCTAAGTTTTGAGTTGTAAGTGTGATGATCATCATTGATGGAGCATTGTCCCATGTGAGGAAATAAAAGAGGCCAGCGAAGCCCATTTACAAAAAGAGGCCAAAGATTCCCACCAAAATAATATATATATATAAAAAGGGAAAAAAGAGGTCAAAGATCCCACAAAAAAATGAGAGAAAAAGAGAGAAGGGACAATGCTACTATCTTTCCACACATGTGCATATTAAGCACCATGATCTTCATGATTGAGAGTCTCTTGTTTTCTCACCACCATATAGCTAGTGGGAAATTTTCATTATATAACTTGGCTTGTATATTCGAATGATAGGCTTCCTCAAAATTTCCTTAGGTCTTCGTGAGCAAGCAAGTTGGATGCACACCCACTAGTTTTCTTTAAGATCTTTCACATACTCTTAGCTCTAGTGCATCATTTGTATGGAATCCCTACTCATTCACGTTGATATCTATTGATGAGCATCTCCATAGCTCATTGATATGCCTAGTCAATGTGACCATCTTCTCCTTGTTTGCCTTGCAACCTCCACCACACTCCATTCCACTTATAGTGCTAAAACCATGGCTCACGCTCATGTATTGCGTGAGAGTTGAAAAGGTTTGAGAAAGTAAAGGTGTGAAAAAAATTACTTGGCCAATACCGAGGTTGTGCATGATTTAAATTCGTTGTGCAAGGATGATAGAGCATAGCCAGACTATATGATTTTGTAGGGATAACTTTCTTTTGGCCTAGTTATTTTGAAAGTTCATGATTACCTTACTAGTTTGCTTGAAGTATTATTGTCTCCACGTCAATAGCAAACTATTGTTTTGAATCTAATGGATCTGAACATTCACGTCACATAAGAGGAGTTACAAAGGACATCTATGCTAGGTAGCATGAAAGCATCAAAAATTCATTCTTTATTACTTCCCTACTCGAGGACGAGCAGGAGTTAAGCTTGGGGATGCTTGATACGTCTCAAACGTATCTATAATTTTTGATGGTTTCATGATGTTATCTTCTCAACTTTGGATGTTTATATACCTTTTATATCTTTTTTGGGACTAAATTATTAATTCACTGCCAAGTGCGAGTTCCTGTTTTTTCTGTGTTTTTGACTCTTTTCAGATCTGATTTTGGAACGGCGTCCAAACGGAATAAAATCCCTGAAATAAATTTTTCCAGAACATAAGAAGATTAGGGGACTTGAGGGCCAAGGCAGGGGCCCCACAGGGATCCCACAAGCCCTGTTGCCGCGTCTAGGGGGCCCGCAGCAACTAGGCTTCTGGCCTCCCTGGCGCTCCCCTGCCCTAGCTCTTTGGCCTATAAATTCCCTAAAATCACAGAAAAAATCAGGTCATCCATGAAAGCACTTTTCCGCTGCCGCAAGCTTCCATTTCCGCGAGATATCATCTGGAGACCCTTCCTGGTGCCCTGCCGGAGGGGACTTCGGAGTTGGAGGGCTTCTACATCAACATCACGCCTCTCCAATGACTCGTGAGTAGTCCAGTTCAGACCTATGGGTCCGTAGTTAGTAGCTAGATGGCTTCTTCTCTCTCTTGGATCTTCAATACAAAGTTCTCCATGATCTTCATGGAGATCTATCTGATGTAATCCTCTTTGGCGTGTGTTTGTCGAGATCTTATGAATTGTGGATTTGTGATCAGATTATCTATGAATTATATTTGAGTCTTTGCTGATTTCTTATATGCAAGATTTTATATCCTTGTAAGTCTCTCTGAGTCTTGGTTTTTTGGCCAACTAGATCTATGATTCTTGCAATGGGAGAAGTGGTTGTTTTTGGGTTCATACCGTGCGGTGACCTTTCCCAGTGACAGGAGGGGTAGTAAGGCACGCATCTTGTTGTTGCCATCAAGGGTAACAAGATGGGCTTTCATCATAAATTTGAGATTGTTCATCTACATCATGTCATCTTACTTAAGGCGTTACTCTGTTCTTTTGGACTTATTACACTAGATGCATGCTGGATAGCGGTCCACGTGTGGAGTAATAGTAGTAGATGCAGAAAGTATCGGTCTACTTGTTTTGGACGTGATGCCTATAGATATAATCATTGCCATAGATAACGTCACGACTTTGCGCAGTTGTATCAATTGCTCGACAGTAATTCGTTCACCCACCGTCTACTTGCTTTCACGAGAGAAGCCACTAGTGAACACTACGGCCCCCGGGTCTACTCACAACTATCGTCTCCACTTTCACTTTTACTTTCCTTTGTTTACTTTTTGCTTTCACTTCTCACTTTGCAAACAATCTATAAGGGATTGACAACCCCTTCATAGCGCTGGGTGCAAGCTCTTTGTGTTTGTGCAGGTACTTGTGACTTGACGCGATCCTCCCACTAGATCGATACCTTGGTTCTCAAACTGAGGGAAATACTTACCGCCGCTGTGCTACATCACCCTTTCCTCTTCAAGGGAACACCAACGCAAGGCTCCAAGGCCGCGGGGAAATCCTTTGCATATTTTCGAAGGAAGTCCCTATAGGCGTAGCCCATAGCAGCAGGATTCCTGGCGCCGTTACTAGGGAAGGTCTGTTGTCGCAGTAGCAGAGCTCAACTTTGATTTCAAACTTGCTGGTGAGAAGAGGTTATTTGATATTATCTCGCTTGATGAATGGAGAACTCAGGCTTATGACAATGCCAAGTTGTTCAAAGAAAAGGTTAAGAGGTGGCACGATAAGAGGATACAAAAACGTGAGTTGAATGGAGGTTATTATGTCTTGCTATATAATTCTCGTTTAAGATTTTTTGCACACAAGCTTCTCTCTAAATAGGAAGGTCCCTACATTGTTGAGGAAGTATATCGTTCCGGTGCTATCAAGATCAACAACACAGAAGGTAATTGTCCGAGAGTGGTAAATGGGCAGAGAATCAAGCATTATATCTCAGGTACTCCCATAAATGTTGAAAGCAATATTATCAATACCATGACTCCGGAAGAATACCTAAGGGATATTTATCAGCCTATTTCTGACTCCGAAAACAAAGAGGTATGTGATCCGGTAATAAAACAGACTCCAAAACTTTTCGAGTAGGAATTTTTCTCCGTTTTGGAATATTTGAAAAAATAGAAAAATTGGTAGTAGTCCGGAAAGCGCGCGAGCAGGCGACAAGCCTGCCATGCGCTGGCCCACCGCCTGGCTGCGCCTGGGGGGCTTGTGGCCACCTCGCGTGCCTCCCGGACTTCATTTTCGTGCGGAGTACTCGTTCTGGTCTGGAAAAAATCATTATATATTCTTCCAAAAGGTCTGACCCTTGTATCACACAAATTTCCTCTGTTTTCGTTTCGAGCCTGTTTCTGCTGCAGATCTAGATCGCTATGACATCCCCAAAAGCTCCGAAGGACAAGATCTTCGAGAAGGTCATCAATCCCTACCTCGTGGGAGTGCCGAACACTCTCAATCTATTGAGGTGTGTGACGGGATGTTGCACATCCGTGATGTTGAGGGGCCCAAGAAGACCGAAAGCATGGAGGCGAGGCTCGAAGCAATGGAGGAACAGGTCTTCAAGTGCCAAGGGATGGTGGAGCATGGACTCAACGCCAACCACATGATGATCACGGAGTTCACCAGCAAGCACAGGATCGATGCCAATGACATTGGGAAGCACCTCTCCAGGCTCTATGACAGGATTGATCACCTCCAGGCCCAGATCTATGACCTGCAGAACCAAAACTGTGAGTATGAGTATAGATTTAAATCAATACGGTTGGCTGCAGATTTGAGGATTCCGGAGACTCGTTCATCTTTCCATTATGGAGCACCTATGCCTTGGAAGACGGAGGATCAAACCCATGTTGCAACAACTCCACCACCATCACCTCCAAAGGAAGACAACTAAGCATGGGAATGGTCAATCCCCTTGGCTTGTGCCAAGCTTGGGGGAGTTGCCTCGGTATCGTATCACCATCACATCTTTTGCCTTTACCTTTGTTTTAGTTTGTTCCTTTTCAGTTTTCTCTTTCTCTAGTAGAATTAAGGTCTTAGTGTTTTAGGCTTGAGTTTTGCTTTGTGTCACCGCCGATGTATTCGAGCCCGTGAGCCATATAATAAAGATCAAAAGATTGAGAAAGAACAAAAGCATGAAAGATCATGTAATGATCTTTTGGGAAGTGATGGCTTCACATATAAAATGAATGATGAATGAAACTTCTTGAGGGTAGACAAACGTAGACCTTGGTCATTGTTGCAATTAATAGGAAGTGATAAAGAAGGAGAGGTTCACATATAAATATATCATCTTTGACACCATCTATGATTGTGAACACTCACTAAACTATTGCATGCTTAGAAGTAGATGTTGGACAAGGAAGACAACATAATGAATTGTGTTTGCTTGGTTCCGAACAATGTTATATGACTAGAGATCCCTTAGCATGTGACGATTGCGTCCACCTCATATTAGCCAAAACTCCCGCACCAAGTAGAGATACTACTTGTGCATCCATAAACCTTCAACCCAGTTTTGCCATGAGAGTCCACCATACCTACCTACGGATTGAATAAGATCCCTCAAGTAAGTTGTCCTCGGTGCAAGAAATAAAAATTGCTCCCTAATATGTATGATCTATTAGTGTGTGGAAAATAAGCTTTGTACGAACCTGTGATGAGGAAGACATAAAAGCGATACACTGCATAATAAAGTTCTTTATCAAAGGAGGCAATATAAAGTGACGTTCCTCCGCACTAAGAGGACACACATCCAAACCTCAAAAGCGCATGACAACCTCTACTTACCTCAGCGAAGGGTCTGTCTTGTACCTTTACTTTTTGCCCTTGAAAGAATCATGGTGATCTTCACCAATTCCTTATTTCGCCTTTACCTTGGCTAACGTCATATGCTTGGGAAAGATCTATATTCATATGTCAACTTCGAAGTAAGTATTCATGAATTATTATTGTTGACATTACCCTTGAGGTAAGCAATTGGGAGGCAAAACTATTAGCCCCTATCTTTCTCTATGTCCAGCAGAAACTTTGATCTCATGAGTACCACGTGAGGTGTAGCAATTGTAGAGAACAAAAAGATGATTGAGTATGTGGATTTTCTTTACAAACTCTTATTTGACTCTTTCTGATGTTGTGATAAATTGCAATTGCTTCAATGAATAAAGGCTATCGGTTGTTACTTCTCGGTAAGGTTGTTGATCCATACTTTACTTTGTGAAGGAATTGTCACTTTAGCATCAGAGATTATATGATGATATTGTAGTTCTCATCATGATCATGATGCTTGCATGTTTGTATCTTCTTTTGTCGACACATCTCTCCCTAAACATGTGGGCATGTTTATTAATCTAGGCTTTCGCTTGAGGACAAACGAGGTCTAAGCTTGGGGGAGTTGATACGTCCATTTTGCATCATGCTTTCATGTTGATATTTATCGCTTTATGGGCTGTTATTACACTAAACGGTACAATACTTATGCCTTTTCTCCCTTATTTTGCAAGGTTTACATGAAGAGGGAGAATGTCGGCAGCTGGAATTCTGGCCTGAAAAAGGAGCAAGTTTGAGATGCCTATTCTGCGCAACTCTAAAAGCCGTGAAAATCAACGATGATTTTTTTGGGGATTTATAAGAAATACTGGGTCGAAGAAGTGCCAGAGGGGCGCCATCAGGTGGCCACAAGCCTGCTAGGCGCGGCCACCCCCTGGCCGCGCCTAGGGGGCTTGTGAGCTCCCTGCTAGCCCACTGGCCCCCTCTTTTGCTACAGGAAGGGTTTCGGTCTGGAAAAAATCAGGAGGAGGCTTTTCGGAGGATTCGCCGCCGCCACGAGGCGGAACTTGAGCAGAACCAATCTAGAGCTCCGGCAGGACGATCCTGCCGGGGAAACTTCCCTCACGGAGGGGGAAATCGTCGCCATCGTCATCACCAACACTCCTCTCATCGGAGGGGACTCATCACCATCAACATGTTCATCAGGACCATCTCATCTCCAAACCCTAGTTCATCACTTGTAACCAATCTCTATCTCGCGACTCCGATTGGTACTTGTAAGGTTGCTAGTAGTGTTAATTACTCTTTGTAGTTGATGCTAGTTGGATTACTTTCTGGAAGAGTTTATGTTCAGATCTTTGATGCTACTCATTACCTCTCTGGTCATGAATAGGATTATGCTTTGTGAGTAGTTACTTTTGTTCCTGAGGACATGGGATAGGTCATGCTAATAGTAGTCATGTGAATTTGGTATTCGTTCGGTATTTTGATGTGTTGTATGTTGTTTTTCCTCTAGTGGTGTGATGTGAACGTCGACTAGGTAACACTTCACCATTATTAGGGCCTAGAGGAAGGCATTGGGAAGTAGTAAGTAGATGATGGGTTGCTAGAGTGACAGAAGCTTAAACCCTAGTTTATGCGTTGCTTCGTAAGGGGCTGATTTGGATCCAGTAGTTTAATGCTATGGTTAGACTTTGTCTTAACTCTTCTTTCGTAGTTGCGGATGCTTGCGAGAGGGGTTAATCATAAGTGGGATGCTTGTCCAAGTAAGGGCAGTACCCAAGCGCCGGTCCACCCACATTTCAAACTATCAAAGTAACGAACGCGAATCATATGAACATGATGAAAACTAGCTTGACACAAATTCCCATGTGTCCTCAGGAGTGTTTTTCCTATTATAAGACTTTGTCGAGGCTTGTCCCTTGATACAAAAGGGATTGGGCCACTTTGCTGCACCTTTGTTACTTGCGCTACTTGTTTGCTTGCTACGAATCATCTCACCACACAACTACTTGTTACCGATAATTGAAGTGCTTGCAGACTTTACCTTCCTAAAAACCACTTGTCTGATCCTTCTGCTCCTCGTTGGGTTCGACACTCTTACTTATCGAAAGGACTACGATAGATCCCCTATACTTGTGGGTCATCAGTGCCTCGGTGCTAACTCCATGAGAATCTTGTTCAATTCTCTTAGGATGACCCTCAGGATACAATGGTTCCTGGGTCATTCTACCACCTCTAGTGACGACTCTGACAGAATTGTCATTCAACTCATTGAGCAAGTCATTTTGAGCCTTAAGTACTTGTTCTACTTGAGTAGTAACCATAGAGGCATGTTTACTCAAAAGCTTAAGATCATTGACGTTTCTATCCACACAAGCACTTAAATGACTAAGCATACGAGTATTCTGTTCCAATTGTCTGCTGACATAATCATTGAAACTTTCTTGTTTGCAACAAAGTTATCAAATTCATCTAGGCATAAGCTAGCGGGTTTATCAAAAGGAATATCACTCTCATTGAATCTACGAAGAGAATCTACCTCTACCACCTGTGTCGGGTTATTGATACGTCCATTTTGCATCATGCTTTCATGTTGATATTTATCGCTTTATGGACTGTTATTATACTTTGTGGTACCATAACTATGCATTTTCTCTCTTATTTTGCAAGGTTTATTTGAAGAGGGAGAATACCGGCAGCTGGAATTCTGGACTGGAAAAAGAGCAAGTCTGAGTCCTCTATTCTGCGCAACTCCAAATGCCCTGAAAATCAACGTGGATTTTTTTGGGAATATATAAAAAATACTGGGCGAAAGAAGTGTCAAAGGGGAGCTGCCAGGGGCCCACAAGCCTGGTTGCCACGGCCTACCCCCTGGTCGCGGCAACAGGGCTTGTGGGCACCCTGGTGGCCCACTGGCCCCCCTCTTTTGCTATATGAAGGGTTTCATCTCAGAAAAAATCAGGGTGGAGCTTTTTCGTAGATTCGTCGCCGCCACGAGGCGGAACTTGAGCAGAACCAATCTAGACCTCCGGCAGGACGATCCTGCCGGGGAAACTTCCCTCCCGGAGGGGGAAATCATCGCCGTCGTCATCACCAACACTCCTCTCGTCGGAGGGGAGTCATCTCCATCAACATCTTCATCAGCACCATCTCCTCATCAAACCCTAGTTCATCTCTTGTAACCAATCTCTGTCTCGCGACTCCGATTGGTACTTGTAAGGTTGCTAGTAGTGTTGATTACTCTTTATAGTTGATGCTAGTTGGATTACTTGGTATAAGAGTTTATGTTCAGATCCTTGATGCTATTCATTACACCTCTGATCATGATTATGATTATGCTTTGTGAGTAGTTACTTTTGTTCCTGAGGACATGGGATAAGTCATGCTAATAATAGTCATGTGAATTTGGTATTCGTTCGATATTTTGATATGTTGTATGTTGTCTTTTGCTCTAGTGGTGTTATGTGAACGTCGACTACATAACACTTCACCATACTTGGGCCTAGAGGAAGTCATTGGGGAGTAGTAAGTAGATGATGGGTTGCTAGAGTGACAGAAGCTTAAACCCCAGTCTATGTGTTGCTTCGTAAGGGGCTGATTTGGATCCACTAGTTTAATGCTATGGTTAGACGTTGTCTTAATTCTTCTTTCGTAGTTGCGGATGCTTGCGAGAGGGGTTAATCATAAGTGGGATGCTTGTCCAAGTAAGGGCAGTACCCAAGCGCCGGTCCTCCCACATATCAAACTATCAAAGTAACGAACGTGAATCATATGAACATGATGAAACTAGCATGACAGAAATTCCCGTGTGTCCTCGGGAGCGTTTTTCCTCTTATAAGACTTTGTTCAGGCTTGTCCCTTGCTACAAAAGGGATTGGGCCACTTTTCTGCACCGTTTCTACTACTTGTTAGTTGTTACTTTTCGCTCGCTACGTTTCACCTCACTACACCATCTCTTGTTACCGCGACTTTTAGTGCTTGCAGTTATTACCTCGCTGAAAACCGTTTATCAGAGCCTTCTTCTCCTCGTTTGGTTTGACACTCTTACTTATCGAAAGGACTATGATTGACCCCCTATATTTGTGGGCCATCAAGACTCTTTTCTGGCGCCGTTGCCGGGGAGGAAAGCGCCTTTGGTATGTGGAATTTGGTAAGGAAACATTTATATACTGTGCTGAAATTTATTGTCACTTGTCACTATGGAGACTGTTCCTTTGAGGAATTTGTTCGGGGTATCTTCACCCCAAACAGAAGCACGAGGAGTTGCTCCTCAACCTGAGGTACCTACTGAAAATATCTTTTATGAAATTCCTTCGGGTATGCTTGAGAAACTGCTGGCTATTCCTTTTACAAGAGATGGATCTTCACATCCAGACTTGCATCTAATCTCTCTAGATGAAGTTTATGGTTTATTTAAGCTTGCAGGTTTGCCCGAGGATGAGGTAAAGAAGAAACTATTTCCTTTATCTTTGAAGGATAAGGCGTTGACATGGTATAGGCTATGTGATGATACTAGACCATGGGACTACAATCGGTTGAAATTGGAAGTTCATCAAAAAATTTGTCCTATGCATTTAGTACATCGTGATCGGAATTATATTTATAACTTTTGGCCTCGTGGCAGGGAAAGCATAGCGCAAGATTGGGGGAGGCTTAAATCAATGCTATATTCATGCCCCAATCATGAGCTCTCGAGAGAAATTATCACTCAAAACTTTTATTCTCGGCTTTCTCATGAAGATCGTACCATGCTTGACACTTCTTGTACCGGTTCTTTTATGAAGTAGGATATATAGCACAAGTGGAATTTATTGGAAAGAATCAAACGTAACTCTGAATATTGGGAGCTTGAAGAAGGTAAGGAGTCAAGTATGAATTTCCAGTTTGATTGCGTTAAATCTTTTGTTGAAACAAACACCTCTAGAGATTTTAGCGCTAAGTATGGACTTGACTCTCACATAGTAGCTTCTCTATGTGAATATTTTGTTGCTCATGTTGATCTTCCCAAAGAGAAGTGGTTTAAGTATCATCCGCCTGTAGAAGTCAACATAGTTAAACCCAATCTAGGTGAAGATAAAGTCATTGCCTTTAGTGATCCTATTGTTCCTTGTGCCTACGCTGAGAAACCACCTTACCCTGCTAGGAAAAAGGATTATTCTAAAGCTCCAACTGTGATACGTAGGGGTTACATTAGACCACTTGCACCCCCTGAGGAAATCATAGTTGAACCTAGTGTTGCTATTATCAAAGATCTCTTAGCCGAAGACATAGACGGGCATGTTATCAAATTCTGTGAGGACTCCGCTAGAATTGCTAAACCTCATGCGGAAGACAAATACGGACCTCTAGTTGGTCTGCCCGTTGTTTCTGTCAAGATAGGAGATCACTGTTATCATGGTTTATGTGATATGGGTGCTAGTGTTAGTGCAATACCCCGGTCCCTATATGATGAAATCAAAGATGAGATTGCACCTGCTGAGTTAGAACCCATTGATGTCACTATTACGCTAGCTAATAGAGACACTATCTGCCCTATGGGAAATGTGAGAGATGCAGAAGTCTTGTGTGGTAAGACGAAGTATCCTACTCATTTCCTCGTCCTTGCTAGTGTGCAAGATAGCTTTTGTCCCATTATACTTGGTAGACCCTTTCTCAACACTGTCAATGCTCACATTGATTGCATTAAACAGACTGTCACTATTAGTTTCGAGGGTGTGTCTCATGAATTTAACTTCTCCAAGTTTGGAAGACAACCCCATGAAAAAGAGTCGTCTGGTAGGGATGAAATCATTGCTCTTGCCTCTATTGCCGTGCCTTCTACGGATCCTTTAGAGCAATATCTGCTTGAGCATGAAAATAATATGCATATGGATGAAAGAGATGAGATAGATAAAATTGTTCTAGAACAATATCCTATTCTCAAGAATAATCTGCCTGTCGAACTGCTTGGGGATCCTCCCCCACGAAAGGGCGATCCTGTGTTCGAGCTAAAACAGTTACCAGATACTCTTAAGTATGCCTATCTTGATGAGAAGGAGATATATCCTCTTATTATTAGTGCTCACCTCTCGAATAACGAAGAGAAGCAGTTATTAAAAACTTTGAGGAAGCACCGTGCTGGTATTGGATATACTCTCGATGATCTTAAGGGTATTAGTCCAATCTATGTCAGCACAAGATTAAAACCGATCCTGATTCTAAGCCAGTTGTTGATCATCAATGGAGATTAATTCCGAGGATGAAAGAGGTCGTGAGAAAAGAAATATCAAAGCTTCTAGAAGCAGGAATCATTTATCCTGTTGCTCATAGTGATTGGGTAAGTCCAGTACATTGCGTACCTAAGAAGGGAGGTATCACCGTGGTTCCTAATGATAAGAATGAACTAATCCCACAGAGGATTATTACTGGCTATAGGATGGTGATAGACTTCCGGAAACTGAACAAGGCAACCAGGAAAGACCATTATCCTTTGCTGTTTATCGACCAAATGCTAGAAAGGCTATCTAAACACACACACTTCTGCTTTCTAGAGGGTTATTCAGATTTCTCGCAAATACCTGTTGCACAATCTGATCAGGAGAAAACCACTTTCACCTGCCCCTTCGGTACCTTTGCTTATAGACGTATGCCTTTTGGCTTGTGCAATGGACCTGCCACGTTTCAAAGATGTATGATGGCTATGTTCTCTGACTTTTGTGAAAAGATTGTTGAGGTTTTCATGGATGATTTCTCCGTTTACGGTTCTTCCTTTGAAGATTGCCTCAGCAACCTTGATTGAGTCTTACAGAGATGCAAAGATACCAACCTCGTCTTGAACTGGGAGAAGTGCCACTTCATGGTTAATGAAGGCATCGTCTTAGGACACAAAATCTCTGAGAGAGGCATCGAAGTTGATAAGGCTAAGGTTGATGCAATTGACAAAATTCCTTGCCCCACAGATATCAGAGGTATACGAAGTTTCCTAGGTCATGTTGGTTTCTATAGAAGGTTCATTAAAGATTTCTCTAAGATTTCTAGGCCTCTTACCAACCTCTTGCAGAAGGATGTTCCTTTTTGTTTTTGATGAGGATTGTGAGGAAGCTTTCGAAATACTTAAGAAGGCCTTGATAACTGCACCTATTGTTCAACCACCTGATTGGAACTTGCCCTTTGAAATCATGTGCGATGGTAGTGATTATGCTGTTGGTGTTGTTCTAGGACAAAGAGTTGACAAGAAGTTGAATGTCATTCACTACGCTAGTAAAACTCTAGATAGTGCCCAAAGAAACTATGCCACTACGGAGAAGGAGTTTTTAGCAGTCGTGTTTGCATGTGAAAAGTTCAGATCTTATATAGTTGACTCCAATGTCACTATTCACTCTGATCATGCTGCTATTAAGTACCTTATGGAGAAGAAGGACGCTAAGCCTAGGCTAATCAGATGGGTTCTCCTGCTATAGGAATTTGATTTGCACGTTGTTGGCCGAAAGGGTGCTGATAACCCTGTAGCAGATAACTTGTCTAGGCTAGAGAATGTCCTTGATGACCCACGACCTATTGATGACAGCTTTCCTGATGAGCAATTGAATGTCATCCGCACTTCACTTAGCGGACCGTGGTATGCTGATTACGCAAACTATATCGTAGCCAAATACATACCACCGAGTTTCACCTACCAGCAAAAGAAGAAATTCTTCTTTGATTTGAGACACTACTTTTGGGATGATCCTCACCTTTATAAGGAAGGAGTAGATGGTGTTATTAGATGTTGTGTGCCTGAACATGAACATGGACAGATCCTATAGATGTGTCATTCCGAAGCCTACGGAGGACACGATGCTGGAGACAGAACTGCTCATAAGGTATTGCAATCAGGTTTCTATTGGCCCACTCTCTTCAAGGATGCCTGTAAGTTTGTCTTGTCTTGTGACGAATGCTAAAGAATAGGGAACATCAGTAAGCGTCAGGAAATGGCTATGAACTATTCACTTGTCATTGAACCATTTGATGTCTGGGGCTTTGATTATATGGGACCTTTCCCGAGCTCCAATGGGTATACTCACATCTTAGTTGTTGTGGATTACGTCACTAAGTGGGTAGAAGCTATCCCCACTAGAAATGTTGATCACCACACCTCTATTAAGATGCTTAAAGAAGTCATTTTCCCAAGATTTGGAGTCCCTAGATATCTGATGACTGATGGCGGTTCACACGTCATTCATGGTGTTTTCCGCAAGATGCTCGCTAAGTATGATGTCAACCATAGAGTTGCATCTCCTTATCATCGTCAGTCTAGTGGTCAAGTGGAGTTGAGTAATAGGGAGATCATATTGATCTTACAAAAGACTGTCAATAGATCTCGAAAGAATTGGTCTAGCAAACTTGACGATGCACTATGGGCTTATAGGACTGCTTATAAGAATCCCATGGGCATGTCGCCGTATAAAATGGTTTACGGTAAGGCATGTCATTTAACTCTTGAGCTGGAACACAAAGCTTATTGGGCAATCAAAGAGCTCAACTTTGATTTCAAACTTGCCGGTGAGAAGCGGTTGTTTGATATCAGCTCATTAGATGAATGGAGGGCCCAGGCATATGAGAAGGCCAAGTTGTTCAAGGAAAAGGTTAAGAGATGGCCCGCTAAAAGAATACAAAAACAAGAGTTCAATGTAGGTGATTATGTCCTTCTATACAATTCTCGCTTAAGATTTGTAGCGACCCGACTCAAGACGAGTCAAGCCTGTGTGTATCTGTGCCATCCCTGGATCAGTATGCTGGCACACACAGTACATCAATGTATATATCAAAGTGCAATCACATGTAAATAGCGTAAAACTGATATATACCTTAATTATCTCAGCGGAAGCGGTCAAGGGAGTGGAGTCCCAATAAACACCAACGGCAAGTTGAGTGTAGACCGTAACCCTGAATCGTACTCTTACTCGTCGAAGAAAAATATCTGCAACATAAGATGTTGCAGCCGTGTAGGTCAGCATATTGAATATGCCGGCAAGTCACATCAGAGAGGGGTGAAAAGCAATCATATATACTATATGCATATATGGCAGGTGGGGCTATAAGTTTTTAGCGAAAAGCAAGTTTTCTCCTACATCAAGAGAGGGCTAAAAGCAAAATGTTACTACATAGTTGGTTGTTAACGAGATGGTTCCGCCAACCAGTTCTCGTACCCGAGTTATCAATAATTACCCTCATCAAATATATTTAATGGTGTTGAGAAATCCAGATAACTTCAGTTCCTTTGGCTCAAGTTGTCCATGACCGTGGACACGGCTAATCGATTAGGTTTGAGTACTCTGCAGAGTTTTGCACACGTTCCCCACAAGATTTGATTGCCTCCGTGTATGTCCTTGCACTTCAGGGTGTTTGAAGACCGGATGATCAAAACATGGTCTTTCAACGGGTCCCTCTGAATCCCTATCGGTGCCCATCCATTCCTACCGTTCTTCTACATCTGCTAGCACCGCCTGTCCAGAGTCGCCGCGTTGTCCAACCAAGCCAGAGCCCATAATGACTTGTGGCTGTGCAGGTAAGCCTTGGGTCTTGAAAATATCCGTCCGTCTCTTTGAGCCTGGGTGAAGCTTTCCGCAGGATGTCATGGCCTCTCCAGCATCCCGGGCATCCACTGGGTTTTCCACGGAGCCAATCAACCGTCCTTCACCCAGTGTTGCATTGCGTCCGAGGTCTTGAAAATCTTGTCTTAACCGGTCTTGATTATTATATCAACCTCGCATCACTCGTGGTATACACTCAACCGATGACCCGTCTACTCAAGCATAGCATTAAGAAATTGTCGTCCCGGGGCCAAGTATCGGGGTTGTTGTGTTCCTACCACATGATACTACAACTTATACTAAAGTTTCCAAGTACCTAGGCAGCATGCAATTGGGCATAGGATGGTAGAACTACAATGCATAAAACATGGGTGATAGTATGATCAAAGTGACTTGCCTGGTGATGTTGACGAAGAACAATTTCTCGAGAAAATAACTTGATAGACTACTCGTCACTCTCCGATGAATTCTATATAACAAACATATCATTCACATAAGCACTCATACTAGCAATCATTCTAGCAATCAAAACAAAAGAGAGAGCGAATAGGAATCCGAAGGAAACTTCAAATAAGACTAGAGAGTCTTCTACTACGTCAAACACTAAATAGTTTTTGTCTAATAGAAAATAATAACAAGGAACTAAGATATAAATCTAACTAAGATAAAATAAAGTATTTTTCACAAAACTTTTTGAAAGTATTCCCAAACGGAATTTGAAACAATGCGAAAACCAATTGCAAGTTACTAAGGAACTAGAATTGATTTCATGAAAACAAATAAACATAAAATAAAAACTTGTTGCAAAACTACTGTTAACTAACATAAACAAAACAATAATCTTTCTGAAATAATAAAGAAAATATTTTAAAACAATTTACAGAAAAATAATAGCTATAGTCCTAAAAGAGCTAAAACAGAATCTGTTTTGGTAAAAACCCCAATTAAAAATATTTAAAAAAAATTGAAACTTAAACTACTGAAATATATGATCAATAGGAAGCAGCAGCAAAAAGAATCAAATTAAAAGCTATTTTTAAACTCCCGGAATAAGAAAAACAAGCTTTAATTCAACTCTGATCTAACTCAATTTTTATAAATTCAAACATAGACAAATTATATATCTACAGAAACTGCATAAAATTTGTGATCCAATGCAAAAAGAATCACCTAATTCGGAGTTATAGAGTAATAGATATGAATTTTCTAAGATTGCAATTTTCTGAAAAAACTGCAATACGGGATTTCGTGAATCTCACCATGGGTGACACACAGGAAGAACTCCGGCGAGGTAGCTGCTCCGGCGAGGTGGGGAGGTCGCCGGCGGGGTGGGGAATCGGCAGAGGAGTAACACGGCAGGGGGTGGGGCGCTGGAGAGGCTCGGCAGGGGTGATGGGGAAGCGCCACGAGACCTACTGTACTCCGTTCTTGACAGGAAGATGAGGATGGTGGCACCGTGGCTACGAGCAGGGAGAAGGCAAGGTGATGGGGGAAATGGAACGAGGAGAGGAGGGGCGTTCTTATAGGGGTGGTGGGAGGCGCCGGGAAGGAAATGGCTTCGCGAATCCCGGAGGTGGGGATTCTCTTCTCCATGGAAGGAAACTTCGTGTGACTTGAGGGAGAGAGGAGGAAGAAGATGATCCTCTGTTGGGCCAAATTTGGAAAGCTCTTAATGGGCTAGCTCGTATTTCCTAATAAAAGTGATCTCCTTCCTATTTTCAAAACTAGGAAACTAAAACGTTAAAAAGGAAATCAAATCAATTCGGAATAAAGAGTTTTTATATACTAAAATTATCAGAAAAATAAAATATAGATGATGGGCATTTTTCCACGGCAAAAATAAAACTTCAGAAAAAATGTTTTTCCAAAAATCCCTAAAAGCATTATTTCTTTTTGCAAATAATTTTCAAATGATCCTCTAAGTTTGAGGGTTCAAATAACTTTCAAAACGCCCGTGGGTTCGAGGGTCATGTTCCTCCTCTATGGAAAGGTATTTCCCGGCATTTTGTTGCACGAAGAAAACGAATGAAAATGCAAAAGAATTCAATGCAAATATCTCTGTTCGAATTCTTTATAGTTGAAGAAGTCATGTCGTCTTCTCTCGTTGCTTTTAAAAGTTTGAATTTGAATTCACCGGAGAAGGGGAAAGTCATTTTATTCCCTCTCATTCAAAAGTTTTCGAAAAGTTTCAATTTTCACACAAGTTTCAGTCACTCAGCAAACAAACAAACAATCAATCTAATAATTATATTAACATTCCAAAATTTATAATTTTGGGATGTTACAAGATTCTTCGCAGGCAAGCTTCTCTCTAAATGGGAAGGTCCCTACGTTGTCGAGGAAGTATATCGTTCCGGTGCCATCAAAATCAATAACACGGACGGTAATTTTCCTAGAGTGGTAAATGGGCAAAGAATCAAGCATTATATCTCTAGTACTCCCATAAATGTTGAGACCAATATCATCAATATCATCACTCCAGAGGAGTACATAAGGGATGTTTATCATCCTGTTTTAGACCCTGAAAACGAAGAGGTATGTGTTTCGGTAAGTAATTGGACTCCGAAACTTTTCCAGTAGGAAATTTTCTCCGTTTTGGAATTTATGGAAAATTAGAAAAATAAAAAGCAGTCCGGAGAGCGCACGAGGCGGCCACAAGCTTGGTTGCCGCGACCTCCCCCTGGCCGCGGCAACAGGGCTTGTGGGCACCTGGTGTGCCTCCCGGACTCCGTTTTCTTGCAGAGCACTCCTTCTGGTCCAGACCAAATCATTACATATACGCCCAAGGGTTTTGATCTCCGCATCGCGTAGTTTTCCTCTGTTTTTGTTTCAAGCCTGTTTCTGTTGCAGATCTAGATAGTCATGACTTCCCCAAAAGCTCCTAAGGACAAGATCTTCAAGAGGGTCATCAATCCCTACCTCATAGAGGTATTGCAGCACCCTCAATCTATCAAGATGAGCGAGGGGATGTTGCACATCCATGATGTTGAGGGACCTAAGAAGACTGGAAGCATGGAGACGAGGCTCGAAGCAATGGAGCAACAAGTCTTCAAGTGCCAAGGGATGGTGGAGCGTGGACTCAACGCCAACCACATGATGATCACGGAGTTCACCAACAATCACAATATGGATGACATTGACATTGGGAAGCAACTCTCCAGGCTCTATGACAGGGTTGATCAACTCCAGGACCCGATCTATGACCTGCAGAACCAAAACTGTGAGTGTGAGTATAGATTTAAATCAATAAGGTTGGGTGCATATTGGAGGATTCCGGCGACTCGTTCATCCTGCCATGATGGAGCACCTATGCCTTGGAAGACGGAGGATGAAACCCATGTTGCAACTCCACCACCATCACCACCAAAGGAAGACAACTAAGCATTGGTATGGGCAATCCCCTTGGCTTTTGCCAAGCTTGGGGGAGTTTCCCTGGTATCGTATCACCTTTATATCTTTTGCTTTTACCTTTGTTTCAGTTCTTTCCTTTACAGTTTTTATTTCTTCTCTTAGTAGAATAAGTCTCTAGTGTTTAGTTTGAGTCTTTTGCCTTGTGTCTCCCCCGATGTATTCGAGCTTGCGAGCTATATAATAAAGAGTATCTTAGTCAAGGGCTTTGTTTTGTGTCGTCATCAAAAGTATGAAAAGAACGATAGCATGAAAGATAACGAGATGATCTTATGGAAAGTGATAGATTCACATATAACAAGTATGATGATTGAAACTTGTTGAGAATAGACCAACATAGATCTCAGTCATTGTTGCAATTAATAAGAAGTAATAAGGAAAGAGAGGGTCACATATAAATATATCATCTTAGACACTTTCTATAATTGTGATCACTCACCAAACTATTACATGCTTAGAAGTAGATGTTGGACAAGGAAGACAACATAATAAATTGTGTTTGCTTAGTTCCAAACAATGTTATATGATTAGAGATCCTTAGCATGTGACGATTGCTTCCTCCTCATATTAGCCAAAACTCCCGCACCAAGTAGAGATACTACTTGTGCATCCATAAACCTTCAACCCAGTTTTGCCATGAGTGTCCACCATACCTACCTATGGATTGAATAAGATCCCTCAAGTAAGTTGTCATCGGTGCAAGCAATAAAAACTGCTCTCTAATATGTATGATCTATTAGAGTGTGGAAAATAAGCTTTATACGAACCTGTGATGAGGAAGACATAAAAGCGACAGACTGCAGAATAAAGTTCTTTATCACAGGGGGCAATATAAAGTGACGTTCCTCCGCACTAAGAGGACACACATCCAAACCTCAAAAGTGCATGACAACCTCTGCTTCCCTCTGCGAAGGGCCTATCTTGTACCTTTACTTTTTGACCTTGTAAGAGTCATGGTGATCTTCACCAATTCCTTATTTAGCCTTTTTCTTGGTGAACGTCATATGCTTGGGAAATATGTATATTCATATATCAACTTGGAGATTAGTACTTATGCTTTATTATTGTTGACTTTACCCTTGAGGTAAATGGTTGGGAGGCAAAACTATAAGCCCCTATCTTTCTCTGTGTCCAACTGAAACTTTGATACCACGAGTACCACGTGAGTTGTAACAATTGTGGAAAACAAAAGAGATGATTGAGTATGTGGATTTGTTTTACAAGCTCTTATTTGACTCTTTGTGATGTTATGATAAATTGCAATTGCTTCACTGAGTATGGATTGTTGTTGGCTACTTCTCTGTAAGGTTTTTATGTCATACTTTGCTTTGTGAAAGAATTGTTACTTTCCCATAAGAATCTTTATGATGTATTGTTGTTCTATGTGTGATCATGATGCCCTCATGTCCGTATTATGTTTTATCGACACCTTCATCCCTAAACATGTGGAGATGTTTATGGATCTTGGTTTTCGCTTGAGCACAAGCGAGGTCTAAGCTTGGGGAGTTGATACGTCCATTTTGCATCATGCTTGCATGTTGATATTTATCGCTTTATGGACTGTTATTATACTTTGTGGTACCATACTTATGCCTTTTCTCTCTTATTTTGCAAGGTTTATTTGAAGAGGGAGAATACCGGCAGCTGGAATTCTGGACTGGAAAAGGAGCAAGTCTGAGTCCTCTATTCTGTGCAACTCCAAATGCCCGGAAAATCAACGTGGATTTTTTTGGAAATATATAAAAAATACTGGGCGAAAGAAGTGTCAGAGGGGACGTGCCAGGGGCCCACAAGCCTGGTTGCCACGGCCTACCCCCCTAGTCGCGGCAACAGGGCTTGTGGGCACCCTGGTGGCCCACTGGCCCCCCTCTTTTTCTATATGAAGGGTTTCGTCCGAAAAAAATCAGGGTGGATCTTTTTCATAGATTCGCCGCCGCCACAAGGCGGAACTTGAGCAGAACCAATCTAGAGCTCCGGCAGGACGATCCTGCAGGGGAAACTTCCCTCCTGGAGTGGGAAATCGTCGCCATCGTCATCACCAACACTCCTCTCATCGGAGGGGAGTCATCTCCATCAACATCTTCATCAGCACCATCTCCTCTCCAAACCCTAGTTCATCTCTTGTAACCAATCTCCGTTTCGTGACTCCGATTGGTACTTGTAAGGTTGCTAGTGTTGATTACTCTTTGTAGTTGATGCTAGTTGGATTACTTGGTGGAAGAGTTTATGTTCACATCCTTGATGCTATTCATTACACCTATGATCATAATTATGATTATGCTTTGTGAGTAGTTACTTTTGTTCCTGAGGACATGGGATAAGTCATGCTAATAATAGTCATGTGAATTTGGTATTCGTTCGGTATTTTGATATGTTGTATGTTGTCTTTTCCTCTAGTGGTGTTATGTGAACGTCGACTACATAACACTTCACCATATTTGGGCCTAGGGGAAGGCATTGGGGAGTAGTAAGTAGATGATGGGTTGCTAGAGTGACAGAATCTTAAACCCCGGTCTATGCGTTGCTTCGTAAGGGGCTGATTTGGATCCACTAGTTTAATGCTATGGTTAGACGTTGTCTTAATTCTTCTTTCGTAGTTGCGGATGCTTGCGAGAGGGGTTAATCATAGGTGGGATGCTTGTCCAAGTAAGGGCAGTACCCAAGCGTCAGTCCTCCCACATATCAAACTATCAAAGTAACGAACGCGAATCATATGACCTTGCTTTAAGTGCTTGCAGTTATTACCTTGCTGAAAACCGTTTATCAGAGCCTTCTTCTCCTCATTGGTTTCGACACTCTTACTTATCGAAAGGACTACGATTGACCCCCTATACTTGTCGGTCATCAGTTATCAAGACCATAGATTTCTTCGATAGGTGGTAGATTTTTGACATCTTCAGATTTAATGCCTTTCTCTTTCATAGATTTCTTAGCTTCTTGCATATCTTCAGGACTGACGAATAGGATACCTCTTTTCTTTGGAGTTGGCTTCGGAGGTGGTTCGTGAATAGTCCAAGCATTCTCATTGCACAAGATATTATTTAATAGAATCTCAACTTGTTCCACAGTTCGTTCCCTGAAAACACAACCAGCACAACTATCTACGTGGTCCCTAGAAGCATCAGTTAGTCCATTATAGAAGATGTCAAGTATTTCATTCTTCTCAAGAGAGTGATCAGGCGAAGCATTCAGTAGCTGGACGAGCCTCCCCCAAGCTTGTGGGAAACTCTCATCTTCAACTTGCACAAAGTTATATATATTCTGCAAGGCAGCTTGCTTCTTATGGGCAGGGAAATATTTCTCAGAGAAGTAGTAGATCATATCCTGGGGACTGCGCACAGAATCAGGAGCAAGAGAAGTGAACCAAGTCTTAGCATCATCTTTTAGCGAGAAAGGAAACAGCTTAAGGATGTAGTAGTAGCGGATCTTTTCCTCACTCGTGAATAGGGTGGCTATATCGTGCAGCTTAGTAAGATGTGCTACAACCGTTTCAGACTCATAACCATGAAAAGGATCAGATTCGACCAAAGTAATTAACTCAGGATTGACAGAGAATTCATAATCCTTATCGGTCACAAAGATAGGCGAAGTAGCAAACTTAGGATCGTATTTCATCCTAGCGTTCAGGGATTTTTCTTTCCACTTACGCAGTAATTTCTCAAGATCATAGCTATCCTTAAAAGCAAGAAAGTCCTCAGTTACCTCTCCCTCCATAACATAACCCTTAGGTATATCAGGCAATTCATATCTAGGAGAGCTAGTTCTAACAGGTGAAATATCTAGTTCTACTTCAATAATCTCAGCAGTTTCAGAAGTATCATCACATTCAGCAGCAACTCTAGCAATTTGTGCATCAAGAAATGCACCTAGTGGCAAAGTGATAACCCACAAGTATAGGGGCTCGCAATAGTTTTCGAGGGTAGAGTATTCAACCCAAATTTATTGATTCGACTCAAGGGGAAGCCAAAGAATATTCTCAAGTATTAGCAGTTGAGTTGTCAATTCAACCACACCTGAAAGATTTTGTATCTGCAGCAAAGTATCAGTAGCAAAGTAGTATGATAGCAGCAGTAGCAACAGTAACCAGTAGCAGCAAAGTGAGAGCAGTAGCGGCAAAGTAAGGTAGCAAGGACCAGTAGGAAAAACTCATAGCTATTGGATCGGTGATGGATGATTATGCGGGATGCTATTCATCATGTAACAGTTATAACATAGAGAGATATGTAACTAGCTCCAGTTCGTCAGTGTAATGTAGGCATGTATTTCGTATGTAGTCATACGTGCTTAGGGAAAAGAACTTGCATGACATCTATTGTACATCCCACCCGTGGCAGCGGGGTCCTAATGGAAACTACGGGATATTAAGGTTCTCCTTTTAATAAAGAACCGGACCAACGCATTAACACTTAGTGAATACGTGCACTCCTCATACTATGGTCATCTCCGGGAGTGGTTCCGGCTATTGTCACTCCGGGGTTGCCGGGTCATAACACATAGTAGGTGACTACAACTTGCAAGATAGGATAAAGAACACACATACATTGGCGATAACATAATAGGTTCAAATCTGATATCATGGCACTCGGGCCCTAGTGACAAGCATTAAGAATGGCAAAGTAGTAGCACCATCAATCTCAGAACATAGTGGATACTAGGGATCAATCCCCGTCAAAACTAACTCGATTACATGATAGATCTCACCCAACCCATCACTGTCCAGCAAGCCTACGATGAGATTACTCACGAACGGTCAAGAGCATCATGGAATTGGCGATGAAGGAAGGCTCGTGATCACGATGGCGACGATGTCCCCTCTCCGGAATCCAGAACGGACTCCAGATCTGCCCTCCAGATGAAGAACGGGAGGTGGCGGCGCCTCCGTATCATAAAACGCGATGAACTCTTCTACTTGATTTTTTCAAACAAAACGGAATAAATAGAGCTGGATTTGGAGGCGGTGGAGTTTTGTGGGCCCCACAAGCCTGCCAGGCGCAGCTAGGGGGGCCCGCGCCTGGTGGACTTGTGGGCTCCACGCTCCACTTCCTCCGCCGATTCTTGCGTCAGTATTTTTTATATATTCCACAAAAATTCTCCGAAAATTTTCAGGTCATTCCGATAACTTTTATTTCTGCGCAAAAACAACACCATGGCAATTATGCTGAAAACAGCGTTAGTTCGGGTTAGTTCCATTCAAATCATGCAAATTAGAGTCCAAAACAAGGGCAAAAGAATTTGGAAAAGTGAAACGTCTCCAACGTATCTATAATTTTTTATGGTTTCATGCTATTATCTTGTCAAACTTTGGATGTTTTGCATGCCTTTTATTTATTTTTTGGGACTAACTTATTAATCCAGTGCCAAGTGCCACTTCCTGTTTTTTCCATGTTTTCGACCCCTTTCAGAGGAGATTTTGAAACGGGGTCCAAACGGAAGAAAATCCCCGAAAAGATTTTTCTAAAACGGAAGAAGATCGGGGGGACTTGGGAGCCAAGCTGGAAGAGCCCCAGGGGCCCCACAAGCCCCCACCACGTGGGCACGGGGGTCGCGCCATGCAGGCTTGTGGGGCCCGTGGAGGTCCCCTGACCTAGATCTTGCGCCTATAAATTCCCAAATATTCCCAAAAAAATCAGGGGAGCATCGTAATCACTTTTCCGCCGCCGCAAGCTTCTGTCTCCACAAGATCCCATCTGGGGCACGTTCTGGTGCCCTGTCGGAGGGGGGATTCGGACACGGAAGGCTTCTCGATCAACACCATGACCTCTCTGATGATGCGTGAGTTGTTCACCATAGACCTACGGCTCCATGGTTAGTAACTAGATAGCTTCTTCTCTCTCTTTGATCTTCAATACAAAGTTCTCCATGATCTTCATTGAGATCTATCCGATGTAATCTTCTTTTGCGGTGTGTTTGTCGAGATCCGATGAATTGTGGATTTATGATCAGATTATCTATGAATCTTATTTCGGTTTCTTCTGATCTCTCTTATGCATGATTTCTTATCCTTGTAATTCTCTTCGAGTTGTGGGTTTTGTCTGGCCAACTAGATCTATGATTCTTGCAATGGGAGAAGTGCTTGGTTTTGGGTTCATACTGTGTGGTGACCTCACCCAGTGACAGAAGGGGTAGCAAGGCACGTATCGTGTTGTTGCCATCAAGGGTAAAAAGAGGGGGTTTGCATCATTGGTTTGATATTATCCCTCTACATCATGTCATCTTGCTTAAAGCGTTAATCTGTTTGTCATGAACTCAATACACTAGATGCATGCTGGATAGCGGTCGATGTGTGGAGTAATAGTAGTAGATGCAGAAAGTATCGGTCTACTTGTCTCGGACGTGATGTCTATATGCTAGATCATTGCCTTAGATATCGTCATGACTTTGCGCGGTTCTATCAATTGCTCGACAGTAATTTGTTCACCCACCGTATTACTTGCTATTTTGAGTGAAGCCTCTAGTGAACACTATGGCCCCCAGGGTCTACTCCACACCATATTTTCAGACTTACACTTTTTACTTCGTTGCACTTTCCGCCTTCAGATCTCACTTTGCAAACAATCTTGAAGGGATAGACAACCCCTTTGAAGCGTTGGGTCCAAGCTTGTTTGTGTTTGCGCAGGTACTCTGGACTTGTCGAGACCCTCCTTCTGGATCGATACCTTGGTTCTCAAACTGAGGGAAATACTTACTGCTCCTGTGCTGCATCACCCATTCCTCTTCAAGGGAAAAACCAACGCAAGCCAATCTCCGTCAACGTGTCAATTTCTGGCGCTGTTGTTTGAGAAGTAGCAGAAGGATTTCTGGCACCGTTGCCGGGGAGGAAGATCAAGTCAAGAACTCATCCAAGTAAGTGTCACAAACTCATCTCTTGCATTTACTTTGTTTGCCAGTTGCCTCTCGTTTTCCTCTCCCCCACTTCACCAATTTGCCTTTTTTGTTTGCCTTTTCCGTTCGCCCTTTTCTCTCACTTGCTTTCTCCTTGTCTGTGTGGGATAGCCTATCCAGATGGCTAGAACCACCACTTCGAACGATACTCCCGAGAGCGAAGTTCTCAATTTCAAACAAATTGAGGGAGAAAAGTTAAAGGACGCTTGGTATAGGATTTGCAATGCTCAGAGTAGATCTACTCATAAGCAATCCACTACCGTCTTGCTTCGCAGTTTTTATGTGGGTATTTCTCCTTGGAATAGGTATATTCTTGACACCATCGTAGGTGGGAATTTCGTGGGTAGCCATACCGTTGATTCTTACGGAGCAGTGATAAATTTGGTAGGCTCACCCCCACTCATGGTTAATAGAACTACTTTAACTCTAGAACAAGTGATGCGTAGGCTGGACGCTATTGAAAATAGAGTTACTATGATTGAACTCATTGAGAATTTGGATAAAAATATCCACAATCAAATCACTCAGTACGGATCCAAGGTGGGAATGGTTTTGAAATTTTAAAGGAGAAGGAACCCACAGTCAACGAAAAGCTAGGTCATGATTCCGCTAGGATTGGCAAACTAGAGGATGTTATAACCAACTTGGGTTCCGCTTTTGCCACTGTGCAGAATACTCCAAAATTTTCCCACAATAAAATCACCAAGTCCGTCTTTGTTCCTAAAAGTAGTGGTGAATTATCTAGCAAGAAAGATGAAAACCTCAAGATAATAAGTGATCACGCCACTTATGGTTTGAGCACCAAAGACGACGATACGTGATTCTATCGCTTTTATGCCTAGCTAAGGGCGTTAAACAATAGCGCTTCTTGGGAGGCAACCCAATGAATTTATCTTTTTCTTTCTGTTTTGGTGCGTCCACACTTCCATAATTCTGTTGTGATTGTGCTTTTTGTGTTTCTTTTTGTGTTTGAGCCAAGCAAAGCCTTTATGATTAGTCTTGGTAATGGTTGTTTGATCGTGCTGGAAAAAGAAAAAAACTTTTAGCTCACGAGATGATTTTTCATTTTTATTCAGAAAGATATTTTGAGTTGATTCTTTTTGCAGCTGATTTATATACGTTTTCCCTAGACCTTCGTAATTGTTCAGATTTTTTGAGGTACCCGAAGTATAAGAAGTATACAGATTGCTACAGACTGGTATGTTTTGACAGATTCTGTTTTTGTTGGGTTGGTTGCTTGTATTGATGAAACTATGGTTAGTACCGGGGGTACAAGCCATGGAAAAGTGAGAATACAGTAGCCCATCATCAATATAGATGGAATTGAAGTTTTCTACAGTACCAAACAAAGTGGTAGTTTGTTTTCTTGTATTAATGTTATCACAAGTTTCTGTTTAAGTTTTATGTTGTGAAGTTTTCAAGTTTTGGGTGATGCTCTCATGGACAAAGAGATAAGGAGTGCAAAGAGATCAAGATTGGGGATGCACAAGGCACCACAAGACAAATTCAAGGACACCAAAAAGCCTAAGCTTGGGGATGCCCCGGGAAGGCATCCCCTCTTTCGTCTTCAATTCATCGGTAACATTACTTGGAGCTATATTTTTATTCACCACATGATATGTGTTTTGCTTGGACCGTCTTGTATCTTAGGAGTCTTTTCTTTTTTTTGTGTCACAATTATCCTTGCTGCACTCCTTTTTGAGAGAGAGAGATACATGCACTCGTCGTGATTTTGCTAGAATGATCATAGTGCTTCACTTATATCTTTTGAGCTAGATACTTTTGCTCTAGTGCTTCACTTATATCTTTTGAGCTAGATACTTTTGCTCTTGTGCTTCACTTATATCTTTAGAGCACGGCGGTGCTTGATTTGGTAGTTGGCTTATGCTATGAAAGTAGTCCCATGTGCTAGGTACCCAAAGAGGATGCAAAAACCTCCATCTTCATGTGCATTGAGTAGAAAGGAAAGTTTCGATTCCTCTCAATTAGTTTTGAGACATGGATTCGGGAATATTAAAAGCTACGTTAGTAGGGTGTTTTGAATCTAGAAATACTTGTGTTGAAGTTAGTGATTCCCGTAGCATGCATGTATGGTGAACCGCTATGTTAGGAAGTCGGAGCATAATTGATCTATTGATTGTCATCCTTTGTGTTGAGGTCGGGATCATGCGATGGTTTACACCTACCAACCCTTCCCCTCGGAGTATGCGTTTAGAACTTTGTTTCGATTACTAATAAAAACTTTCGCAACAAGTATGTGAGTTCTTTATGATTAATGTTGAGTCCATGGTATAGATGCACTTTCACCTTCCACCATTGCTAGCCTCTCTAGTGCCACGCAATTCTCGCTAGTGCACAAACCCACCAAATTCCTTCTTCAAAACAGCCACCATACATACCTACTATGGCATTTTCATAGCCATTCCGAGATATATTGCCATGCAACTACCACCGTTCCGTCTCATGACTTGTGTCGTCACTCTCATATTGCCATTGCACGATCATACTAGATGGTTGCACATCCCGGTACACTGCCGAAGTGTGATGATCGTCATTATTAGAGCATTTTCCCATGTGAGCAGATAAAAAAAAAGAGGCCAAATAGCCCAAAAACCAAAAAAAGTGAGAAAAGAAAAAAAAGAGGCCTAAAAGCCCAAATAAAAAAATGAGAGAAAAAGAGAGAAGGGACGATGCTACTATCTTTTTCCACACTTGTGCTTCATATTAGCACCATGTTCTTCATGACTGAGAGCTTCTTGCTTTGTCACTACCATATGCTAGTGGGAATCTTTTATATACTTGACTTGTATATTCCAATAACGGGCTTCCTCAAAATTGCCCTAGGTCTTCGTGAGCAAGCAAGTTGGATGCACACCCACTAGTTTTCCTTTTGAGCTTCCACATACTTATAGGTCTAGTGCATCTCTTGTATGGCAATCCCTACTCATTCACATTGATATCTATTAATGGGCATCTCCATAGCCTATTGATACGTCAAGTCAATGTGACCATCTCCTCCTTTTTGGGCTCACAACCACCACCACACTCTATTCCACCTATAGTGCTATATCCATGGCTCGCGCTCATGTATTGCGTGATAGTTATAAAAAGTTTGAGAAAGTAAGAGTGCGAAAACAATTACTTGGCCAATTCCGGGGTTGTGCATGATTTACATTATTTGTGTGAGGATGATGGAGCATAGCCAGACTATATGATTTTGTAGGGATGACTTTTTTTGGCCTTGTTATTTTGAAAGTGCATGATTACTTTGCTACTTTGCTTGAAGTATTACTATTTTCATGTCAATAGCAAACTATTGTTTTGAATCGTACGGATCTGAACATTCATGCCACATGAAAGAAGTTGCAAAGGACAACTATACTAGGTATCATTCCTCATCAAGAATTCATTCTTTATCACTTCCCTACTCGAGGACGAGCAGGAGTTAAGCTTGTGGATGCTTGATACGTCTCCAACGTATCTATAATTTTTGATGGTTTCATGCTATTATCTTGTCAAACTTTGGATGTTTTGCATGCCTTTTATTTATTTTTTGGTACTAACTTATTAATCCAGTGCCAAGTGCCATTTCCTGTTCTTTCCATGTTTTTGACCCCTTTCAGAGGAGATTTTGAAACGGAGTCCAAACGGAAGAAAATCCCCAAAAAGATTTTTTCTGGAACGGAAGAAGATCGAGGGACTTGGGAGCCAAGACAGAAGAGCCCCGGGGGCCCCACAAGCCCCCACCCCGCGGCCAGGGGGTCGCGCCATGCAGCCTTGTGGGCTCCCTGGAGGTCCCCTGACCTAGATCTTGCGCCTATAAATTCCCAAATATTCCCAAAAAATTCAGGGGAGCATCGTAATCACTTTTCCGCCGCCGCAAGCTTCTTTCTCCACAAGATCCCATCTGGGGCACATTCGGGTGCCCTGCTGGAGGGGGGATTCGGACACGGAAGCCTTCTCCATCAACACCATGACCTCTCCGATGATGCGTGAGTAGTTCACCATAGACCTACGGGTCCATAGTTAGTAACTAGATGGCTTCTTCTCTCTCTTGGATCTTCAATACAAAGTTCTCCATGATCTTCATGGATATCTATTTGATGTAATCTTCTTTTGCGGTGTGTTTGTCGAGATACGATGAATTGTGGATTTATGATCAGATTATCTATGAATCTTATTTGAGTTTCTTCTGATCTCTCTTATGCATGATTTCATATCCTTGTAATTCTCTTCGAGTTGTGGGTTTTGTTTGGCCAACTAGATCTATGATTCTTGCAATGGGAGAAGTGCTTTGTTTTGGGTTCATACCGTGCGGTGACCTCACCCAGTGACAGAAGGGGTAGCGATGCACGTATCGTGTTGTTACCATCAAGGGTAAAAAGATGGGGTTTTCATCATTGGTTTGAGATTATCCCTCTACATCATGTCATCATTGCCTTAGATATCGTCATGACTTTGCGCGGTTCTATCAATTGTTCGACAGTAATTTGTTCACCCACCGTATTACTTGCTATTTTGACAGAAGCCTCTAGTCAACACTATGGCCCCCAAGGTCTAATCCACACCAGATTTTCAGCCTTACACTTTTTACTTCGTTGCACTTTCCGCCTTCAGATCTCACTTTGCAAACAATCTTGAAGGGATTGACAACCCCTTTGTAGCGTTGGGTGCAAGCTTGTTTGTGTTTGCGTAGGTACTCTGGACTTGACGAGACCCTCCTTCTGGATCGATACCTTGGTCCTCAAACTGAGGGAAATACTTACTGCTCCTGTGCTGTATCACCCTTTCCTCTTCAAGGGAAAAACCAACGCAAGCCCAATCTTCGTCAACGTGTCAATTTCTGGCGCTGTTGTTTGAGAAGTAGCAAAAAGTACATACGATGGAGACGTATCAACTCCCCCAAGCTTAAAACCTTGCTTGTCCTCAAGCAATTCAGTTGACAAACTGAAAGAGACAAAAGAAAAACTTTTACGAACTCTATTTGATCTTCTTTTTGCAACTATGTCTAACTCATAACCAGTATTTCAGCAAGATCACAAGCTAACCACATAAGCAAATGACATCGAGGTCTCACGGTAACTCATATCAATGGCATAATCAACTAGCGAGCAAATAATAATGAGTTTCAAACGTTAACACTTCAATCAAAACAATCATGAAGCAGTACGAACAGATGGTATCTCGCTAGCTCTTTCTGAGACCGCAAAACATAAATGCAGAGCACCTTCAAAGACCAAGGGTTGACTAAACATTGTAATTCATGGCAAAGAAGATCCAGTCGTACTCATAGTCAACAGCAATTAAAAGCAAAGCATAAAAATGACAGAGGTGCTCTCGAATTGGTGCTTTTATAAGAAGAGGATGACTCAAGAGGAACGTAAATAGACAGGCCCTTCGCGGAGGGAAGCATTGATTTGTAGAGGTGCCAGAGCTCAAGCTTTTAAAACAGAGATAATAATTTTGGGAGGCATTCTTTCATTGTCAACGCAATGACCAAGAGTTCTCACCATCTTCCATGCTACACATGCTATAGGTGGTTCCCAAACAAAAAAGTAAAGTTTTGACTACCCCACCCCCGATCAATCACACTCCATGACTAACTGAATCCTCGGGTGTCGTCCATACCAACATCAATCCAGGGGGAGTTTTGTTTGCAATTATCTTTTCGATTTGAGCATGGAACTGGGCATTCCAATTACCGGCCCCTTTCTCGTGAATGATAGTGAATAAACACATATCGAGGATAACATGCCTAGCATGGAAGATACTGATAGCCCCTGTCACCACATGAGCGGTTTGGGCATGCAAAACAGATTATTTCTTGAAGGTTTAGAGAGTGGCACATGCAAATTTACTTGGAACGGCAGGTAGATACCGCATATAGGTAGGTATGATGGACTCATATGGAACAACTTTGGGTTTATGGAAGTGGATGCACAAGCAGTATTCCCGCTTAGTACAAGTGAAGGCTAGCAAAAGACTGGGAAGCGACCAACTAGAGAGCGACAACACTCATCAAAATGCATTGTGATTAACCAACATTGAGTGCAAGCATGAGTAGGACATAAATCACCATGAACATGAATATCATAGAGGCTATTTTGATTTTGTTTCAACTACATGCGTAAACATGCGCCAAGTCAAGCCACTTGAATCATTCAAAGGAGGATACCATCCTATCATACTTCATCATAGTCATCTCAAAATTCATGTCGGCATCCAAGACAAACCATTATAAGCCCCTAGCTAATTAAGCATGGCATCAGAAACTATGATCTCTAAGTTGTCATTGCAAACATGTTTCTCTCACAACAAAGCTGAATCAGGAACGATGAGCTAGTCATATTTACAAAAACAAAATAGATCGAGTTCATACCAGCTTTTCCAGGCTCAGTCACTTCATCATATATCGTCATTATTGCCTTTCACTTGCACGACCGAATGATGTGAACAATAATAAGCGTTCTCGTGCATTGGACTAAGCTGGAATATGCAAGCAAACACAAAGGAGAAGACAAAGTAATATGGCTCTTTAACAGATAAACAGATATGCATGCAAGAGCCACTAAACATTGTAACCATGGCCTTCTACCTTGACCCAAAGAAAAAGAAAAGTATTTACACGGGAAAGCTCCCAACAAGCAAAAGAAGAAAAGAAAATCTTTATGGGTTTTCTCAAACTAGACAGACACACAAAAATAAAACGAGAAAAAGAAATAAACTAGCATGGATGATACAGTGGCAAAGTGTGAACACCGATAATTCTACTCGCCACACTCCGAGCAATCTATCGTAAACAAATAGCATTCAATAAACATTCATGCCAAAGAGGAAGAACCAAGAGAACATAAGAACAAAGCATGACTTGGTGCAAAATAACAATGTACTAAGGTTTAATAAAAAGGTCCTAAGTGTGTTGTAAAGTGAAGATGCATGAATGAGATCAAAAGAGTTAATGGACGATGAACTATTGCTATATAAGGTCGACTTGCATACACTATGGGAGATGATCAAAAATATTGGGAGAACAACATGAATGTTGTTGGACAAATTGTATAAGACATACGAATTTATTTGTAGAAAGAATTTCTTGAAATGGAGCACTACAACGCAAGTTATAGCGAATTGAAGTATGAATTTAATTTGCATTAAAAAGGTCAAGAGAAGTTGAACTGAAGTACGATGGTTATGTACAAAAATATATGACATGAGTATTTAGGGGTAAAAGGAATCAATTGAAAAGGTGGTACGATTTGCAAGATAATATCAAATGAATGTTCGAATACAAATTTGAATCGCTCAAATTTGTAAGGTTCAAAGGTCGAAACTAATGATGCTACTGGATATAGGAGATCAATATGAGCGTGTAGAAAAAAGAATTACTAGATTTGAAATAGCGGATCAAAAGATACAAATATTTGAATATAACATTGAATCGGCTTAGAACGATGTGAACACTTTTGGGCACTAATAGATAAATCTGATTTGATCAAAATTATAAGTTGAAAAGTTAAAACTAATGATACAAACGGGAAGATTACTTTGATACGAATCCGACGCAATTGGATTCATCTAAAATGGAGCTACGGATAAAAAGATATGATCAAAAGAAGTTTGAATATGAATATGAACAAATTTCGAAATTTGAAAATTTCGAAAAGTTGATATGATTGGTTCATCGGATAGGTGGGATCAAGACGAAACTCTAGGCGTTGGTTTCATCTAATTCGGATAAACGAGTAAAAAGTTATGGCTATTTGAAAAATCAGGGCCAAGCTGTTTTACGGAAAAAAAGTGCTATATCTAAAAGAATTCTAGTACTAATGTGTAAATACGAAGACTAAATAATATATCTAATTACTCTACCGTATACTAGTGTAGGATTACTAGTCTAGAAATAATAAATTACGGGAGTATAAAAAAATACGAAGAGAAATACCTTTAGAATGCAGAGTAAGAATTAATTCCAATGAGGAGACGACTTCGAGAAATCCCGCCGAAGAGAAAAAAATATTTTTATTTAATAAATCTAGTTAAACCAAAAGATTGATTTAAGCCGAAATAGATGATTTTTTGGATGCTCCTATGGGTCTATATTTATAGGTGGAAGAGAGGTCTAATGATCCATAGATAGGCAATGTGGGACTAAACATATACGTAAAGAGGAGAAAATAGAAAAAAGAGAGCCGCATGGGCTGAACGGCCAGCCGTGGTCTTTTTTTTTTTTTTTGCGAACGAACAATTTTTTTTTAAAAAACAAAGAAGAGAAACGTATAAATGAAAAAGAGAGAACATTTTATATAGACATATTATATATCAAAATTTTCAGAATAAAATTTTCTAAAACATGAACATATTATCAAAACCAAAAAAATATTTTTTTTAAAAATCAGTTTTTTTGCAATAACTTTAAAATGAAAAGGAATTCGAATTTCAAATAAATTGCAAATACTTAAAATTTGAATCAAGACATTGTCTGTGATTTTGGAGGGTCATTTTCCTCCTGTCGTTTGATATTTTTTTAATCGAAGGGTTTTGAAAATATTCAAACTCAAAATTGAAAAGGGATTCAAAATAATAAATTTTGGGAAAGTCATTTTATTCCCTCTCATTTTTTTTGAATAGTTTCAAATTCCACTCAAGTTTCAATCACTCAAACAAACAAACAATCAATCTAATAATTATATTAACATTCCAAAATTTATAATTTTGGGATGTTACAAACTACCACACTTAATATGAATCTCGTCCTCAAGATTCGAAGAGGCTAGAAAGAAAAGGTTTAGGTTTTGGAGGTCTTCTCACAAATCCAATCTCCTGCAAAGTGGGGTGCTACCACACTTAAAATGAGAGTTACCGGTCGCTCAAATTTTTAACAATCCTCTGGGGTCTAGGCAACTGACATCGCACAGTCTTCATATTAAATCCTTTGGTGATGCTCTCCCGTTGATATAAGTTTCTTCCATCACTGGGTCTTCTTAACTAATAGTCTCGTGGTCAATTCTAAATAACATATCGATGGTTCTCATGGTGGTCTACCATTTTTGGTTATTCTGCAGAGAGAGGGGTCTTGTCTTGATCCTCACCGTGAAATTTCCTACGCGTGACAAAAAATGCCATGTACATGGGCTTTTCTTATACCATTCTAAGGCTTAAACAAAAGCTTCAAAGAACGTCGTCTCTCACTATGGGTAAGTCTCTCAGATTTACCATTCCGAATAGCAAGATAGATGATAAGAGTAAGTCATCATGGTGATCAATCCATTCCGCACCCAAATCATTTCTCTGTATAAGGTTTAGCGAATCTCGCATTCTAACACTTGGGCATCCTCACAAGCGTTGCAGAATTTCTCTTGTCCACGAACGAAGTTCGGATAATCCATTGGTTCTGCAAGCTGAACGAAACATCTATCGTATCTTCACAACTCTCAGGTTTTCGTATGCTCCTAAGAAAACGTTTGCTGATCCATGTTTCCTTCTCCAAAAAGATAGTACTTGGTCCTTGTTAGTCCCGGGGACTATGGGTTTCAGGCATACTTGGGGTAAATGTGACACTGAGCTGGGTAGTGGGTGGTTCCTTCACAAAGGAAACAAGTCACCTGACTACTTGGGCACTCCTCAGCTGGGTGATTTTCTTCACAATGAGTGCATACATCCTTGTGTTCTTCATGGGTGTGTCCTATTTATCCATAGATCTTTCATGCACAAGTCTTCTCCTTCGGATTGTCATAGCACTTCTGAATTAGTCGGGATCTTCACAAAGTCTTCTTGAATTCATCCCAAGTTTCTGCTCCACTAAATCCTTGTATGGCATGACGCATTTTCGACCAGATTGCAGCACTTTGTGTAAAGTACTGAAGAGCGTGTTCCACTTCATACTTCCTTGAGATCAAGTTGCTCCCGAAGTGGTTCTCCATGTTTTGAATCCATATATCAGCCTCCAGCTGGGTCATTGGTCCAGAGACTACAAGTCCAGCTTCATACTCCATCTGGTAGGGTTGAGGTTTTGGGGATGAGACGGGTAAGAGAGGGATGGAGATACACACAATACAAACAATATTTTTGAGAATAGGTTTTATTTGTGGCCGTCGGAAAACACACACCAATGACGGCTCACAAATCATCGTATCTAACATGGGTATATAACAGGGGTTTGGACTTCTAATGGTCATATAAATATTCGAACGCTTCGGGGTCTTCGAGTTCTTCGGGTCTTGAGAGTCTACTGCTGGTGTAGCTTCAACTGCATGATGAAATCCTCTTTACTTTGAAGTGGGAGTCGGTTGATCCTTCACGTGGTCAAAGGGGAAAGGGCATTGTCTAATTATGTGAGGTGGGAGAGAACGTTTGATGAAATCAAAAGAGGTGAGAAGTAAAAGGTGTTGTTTGAAAATAAGATTTTTGAGAGGTCCTATCATAAGAAGTTTCAAGTTTCTAGGGTCACGTCCTATAGTCAACATGTGCTCTGATACCATTTCTGTAGCGACCCGACTCAAAACGAGTCAAGCCTCTGTGTTTCTGTGCCATCCCTGGATCAGTATGCTGGCACACACAGTACATCAATGTATATATCAAAGTGCAATCACATGTAAATAGCGTAAAACTGATATATACCTTAAATATCTCAGTGGAAGCAGTCAAGGGAGTGGAGTACCAATAAACACCAACGGCAAGTTGAGTGTAGACCGTAACCCTGAATCGTACTCTTACTCGTCGAAGAAAAATATCTACAACATAAAACATTGCAGCCGTGTAGGTCAGCATATTGAATATGCCGGCAAGTCACATAAGAGAGGGTTGAAAAGTACTCATCTATACTATATGCATATATGGCAGGTGGGGCTATAAGTTTTTTTAGCGAAAAGCAAGTTTTCTCCTACATCAAGAGAGGCTAAAAGCAAAATATTACTACATAGTTGGTTGTTAATGAGATGGTTCCGCCAACCAGTTCTCATACCAAAGTTATAAATATTACCCTCATCAAGTATTTATAATGGTGTTGAGAATTTCAGATAACTTCAGTTCCTTTGGCTCAAGTTGTCCATGACCGTGGACACGGCTAATCGATTAGGTTTGAGTACTCTGCAGAGTTTTGCACACGTTCCCCACAAGATTTGATCGCCTCCGAATATGTCCTCGCACTTCAGGGTGTTTGAAGACCGGATGATCAAAACATGGTCTTTCAACGGGTCCCTCTGAATCCCTATCGGTGCCCATCCATTCCTACCGTTCTTCTACATCTGCTAGCACCGCCTGTCCAGAGTCGCCGCGTTGTCCAACCTAGCCAGAGCCCATAATGACTTGTGGCTCTGCAGGTAAGCCTTGGGTCTTGAAAATATCTGTCCGTCTCTTTGAGCCTGGGTGAAGCTTTCCGCAGGATGTCATGGCCTCTCCAGTATCCCGGGTTATCCACTGGGTTTTCCAGGGAGCCGATCAACCGTCCTTCACCCAGTGTTGCATTGCGTCCAAGGTCTTGAAAATCTTCTCTTAGTCTGGTCTTGATTATTATATCAACCTCGCATCACTCGTGGTATACACTCAACCGATAACCCGTCTACTTAAGCATAGCAAATATAACATTGTCGTCCCGGGGCCAAGTGTCGGGGTTGTTGTGTTCCTACCACATGATACTACAACATATGCTAAAGTTTCCAAGTACCTAGGCAGCATGCAATTGGGCATAGGATGGTAGAACTACGATGCATAAAATATAGGTGATAGTATGATCAAGGTGACTTGCCTGGTATTACTTGATGAAGATAGTCGCTCTCATAATCCTGATAATTCTACTCGCCACACTCCGAGCAATATATCGTTAACAAATAGCATTCAATAAACATTCATGCCAAAGAGGAAGAACCAAGAGAACATAAGAACAAAGCATGACTTGGTGCAAAATAACAACGTACTAAGGTTTAATAAAAAGGTCCTAAGTGTGTTGTAAAGTGAAGGTGCATGAATGAGATCAAAAGAGTTAATGGACGATGAACTATTGCTATATAAGGTCGACTTGCATACACTATGGGAGATGATCAAAAATATTGGGAGAACAACATGAATGTTGTTTGACAAATAGTATAAGACATAAGAATTTATTTGTAGAAAGAATTTCTTGAAATGGAGCACTACAAAGCCAGTTATAGCGAATTGAAGTATGAATTAAATTTGCATTAAGAAGGTCAAGAGAAGTTGAACTGAAGTACGATGGTTATGTACAAAAATATATGACATGAGTATTTAGGGGTAAAAGGAATCAATTGAAAAGGTGGTACGATTTGCAAGATAAGATCAAATGAATGTTCGAATACAAATTTGAATCGCTCAAATTTGTAAGGTTCAAAGGTCGAAACTAATGATTCTACTGGATATAGGAGATCAATATGAGCGTGTAGAAAAAAGAATTACTAGATTTGAAATAGCGGATCAAAAGATACAAATATTTGAATATAACATTGAATCGGCTTAGAACGATGTGAACACTTTTGGGCACTAATAGATAAATCTGATTTGATCAAAATTATAAGTTGAAACGTTAAAAATAATGATACAAACGGGAAGATTACTTTGATACGAATCCGACGCAATTGGATTCATCTAAAATGGAGCTACGGATAAAAAGATATGATCAAAAGAAGTTTGAATATGAATATGAAGAAATTTCGAAATTTGAAAATTTCGAAAAGTTGATATGATAGGTTCATCGGATAGGTGGGATCAAGACGAAACTCTAGGCGTTGGTTTCATCTAATTCGGATAAACGAGTAAAAAGTTATGGCTATTTGAAAAATCAGGGCCAAGCTGTTTTACGAAAGAAAAAAAGTGCTATGTCTAAAAGAATTCTAGTACAAATGTGTAAATACGAAGACTAAATAATATATCTAATTACTCTACCGTATACTAGTGTAGGAATACTAGTCTAGAAATAATAAACTACGGGAGTATAAAAAAAATACGAAGAGAAATACCTTTAGAATGCAGAGTAAGAATTAATTCCAATGAGGAGACGACTTCGAGAAATCCCGCCGAAGAGAAAAGAATATTTTTATTTAATAAATCTAGTTAAACCAAAAAATTGATTTAACCAGAAATAGATGATTTTTTGGATGCTCCTAGGGTCTATATTTATAGGTGGAAGAGAGGTCTAATGGTTCATAGATAGGCAATGTGGGACTAAACATATACGTAAAGAGGAGAAAAAAAAAGGGCCACATGGGCTGAATGGCCAGCCGTGGCCTTTGTTTTTTTTTTGCGAACGAACATTTTTTTTTAAAACAAAGAAGAAAAAGTATAAATGAAAAAGAGAGAACATTTTATATAGACATATTATATATCAAAATTTTCAGAATAAAATTTTCTAAAACATGAACATATTATCAAAACCAAAAAAATACTTTTTTAAAAACTCATTTTTTTGCAATAACTTTAAAATGAAAAGGAATTTGAATTTCAAATAAATTGCAAATACTTAAAATTTGAATCAAGACATTGTCTCTGATTTTGGAGGGTCATTTTCCTCCTCTCGTTTGATTTTTTTTAATCGAAGGGTTTTGAAAATATTCAAACTCAAAATTGAAAAGGGATTCAAAATAATAAATTTTGGGAAAGTCATTTTATTCCCTCTCATTTTTTTTGAATAGTTTCAAATTCCACTCAAGTTTCAATCACTCAAACAAACAAACAATCAATCTAATAATTATATTAACATTCCAAAATTTATAATTTTGGGATGTTACAACTAAATCTATAATTTTTCTTCTAAACAACGGAAGGTGAAAGCTTGGAACCGAGGTTTCTGACTCCTTGATTCATCCGTCTCATGGTCATCGAAAGAAATCCGTCAATGAGGTTGATCAAGTCTCCTTGACAAACTTTTTCGAATCGCAAAAGAGAACGGAGAATTTTCGAATAGTCACTAGGTCACCTCAATGGGGATGTGTATCTCCCCAACAAGCAAAGCATACTTCATCTTGACAGGAGGTATAGGGCATTCAAAGCTCCCAATAAGAATCGATGAAGTTTTTTCGATAGCATTGATGCGATGTACTCGATATTGTTTCTTCGGAAAGTGCATCGTATGCTCATTACCGTTGACATGGAAAGTGACATTGCCTTTGTTGCAATCTATAACAGCCCCTGCAGTGTTTAAAAAGGGACTTCCGAGGATGACCGCCATGGCATCGTCCTCGGGAATATCCAAGATAACAAAGTCTGTTAAGATAGTTCCACCCTTGAAGGTGTAATTAGCAAGCATGGTGGAAATCTCAACCTCAGGTATCCTCATCTTATTAGTAACAATATCCTTCATGTACTTAGCATAGAGAGACATTTTGAGCATATCTGTCAAACGCATTTGCAGAAAGACAGGTCTAATCATTTCAACAAAGCGCTCAAAATCCTCAGCATCCTTTTTCTTGGATGGTTTGGGAGGAATGGGTATGGGTTTCTGAACCCATGGTTCCCTTTCTTTACCATGCTTCCTAGAAATGAAGTCATCCTTAGCATATCTCCTATTCTTAGGCTGTGGGTTATCAAGATCAACAGGTTCAATCTCCACATCCTTATCATTGCTAGGTTGATAAATCTTATCCTTATCAAATCTCCACATCCTTATCCTTATCAAATCTCCACATCCTTATCAACAGGTTCAATCTCCACATCCTTATCCTTATCAAATCTTATCCTTATCAACAGGTTCAATCTCCACATCCTTATCCTTATCAAATCTCCACATCCTTTTTCTTGGATGGTTTGGGAGGAATGGGTATCATGAATATCACTATTGATATCATCATTAGGCTCATGTTCATCACCAGATTGTGTTTCAGCATCAGAAACAGAGACATCGTTTGGACTCTCAGGTGTAACAGCAACAGGGTTACTGGCGTGCTAGTTCCTATCATCAATTCTCTTAGGATGACCCTCAGGATACAAAGGTTCCTGGGTCATTCTACCGCCTCTAGTGACGACTCTGACAGAATTTTCATTCAACTCATTGAGCAAGTCATTTTGAGCCTAAGTACTTGTTCTACCTGAGTAGTAACCATAGAGGCATGCTTAGTCAGAAGCTTAAGATCATTGACATTTATGTCCACACAAGCACTTAAATGACTAAGCATATGAGCATTCTGTTCCAATTGTGTGCTAACATAATCATTGAAACCTTTTTGTTTGGCAACAAAGTTATCAAATTCATCCAGGCATAAGCTAGAAGGTTTATCAAAAGGAATATCACTCTCATCAAACCTACGCATAGAATTTACTTATACTACCTGTATCGGGTTATCAAGACCATGGATCTCTTCGATAGGTGGTAGATTTTTGACATCTTCGGATTTTAATGCCTTTCTCTCGCATAGATTTCTTAGCTTCTTGCATATCTTCAGGAATGAGGAATAGAATACCTCTTTTCTTCGGAGTTGGCTTAGGAGGTGGTTTGGGAATAGTCCAAGCATTCTCATTGCCCAAGATATTATTCAATAGGATCTCAGCTTGTTCTACAGTTCGTTCCCTAAAAACACAACCAACACAACTATCTAGGTGGTCTCTAGAAGCATCGATAAGTCCATTATAGAAGATATTGAGTATTTCATTCTTCTCAAGAGGGTGATCAGACAAAGAATTCAGCAGCTGGACGAGCCTCCCCCAAGCTTGTGGGAGACTCTCTTCTTCAGCTTGAGCAACGTTGTATATTTCCTGCAAGGCAGCTTGCTTCTTATGGGTAGGGAAATATTTTTTAGAGAAGTAGTAGATCATATCCTGGGGACTACGCACACAACCAGGAGCAAGGGAAGTGAACCAAGTCTTAGCATCATCCTTTAGCAAGAAAGGAAACAACTTAAGGATATAATAGTGGCAGATCTTTTCCTCACTAGTGAATAGGGTGGCTATATCGTGCAGTTTGGTAAGATGGGCTACAACCGTTTCAGAATCATAACCGTGAAAAGGATCAGATTCGACCAGAGTGATTAACTCAGGGTCGACAGAGAATTCATAATCCTTATCGGTCACAAAGATAGGCGAAGTAGCAAACTTCGGGTTGTATTTCATCCTAGCATTCAGAATTCATATCTAGGAGAGCCAGTTCTCGACATCATAGCTATCCTTGCAAGCAAGAAAGTCCTCAGCTATCTCTCCCTCCATAACATAACACTCAGGCAGGCAATTCATATCTAGGAGAGCTAGTTCTACCAAGAAAAATAGCAGGTTCTACTTCAATAGTATCAAGAGTTTTAGAAGTATCATCACATCTAGCAGCAACTATAGCAATTTTTGCATCAAGGAATGCACCTAGTGGCAAAGCAGTATCAATCATAGCATCATCATAAGCATCATGGGCAGAAGAAGTAGCATCATCAAGCACAGGCGACATATCAAGATTTCTAGCAGGAGGTGGTGTCGCAAACTTACTCATAACTGAAGGTGAATCAAGTGCAGAGCTAGATGACAGTTCCTTACCTGTCCTCGTAGTTGAGGGCAAGACTTTGATTTTTTGGATCTATCGGATTCCTCATAGTGACCAGCAGACGTAAATCCCAAGTGACTCACAGAATATAGCTGTGCCTCCCCGCTAACGGCGCTAGAAAAAGGTCTTGATAACCCACAAGTATAGGGGATCGCAACAGTTTTCGAGGGTAGAGTATTCAACCCAAATTTATTGATTCGATTCAAGGGGAAACGAAAGAATATTCTAAATTATTAGAAGTTGAGTTGTCAATTCAACCACACCTGAAATATTTAGTATCTGCAGCAAAGTATCAATAGCTAATTAGTATGATAGCAGCAGTAGCAACAATAACCAGTAGCAGCAAAGTGACAGCAGTAGCGGCAAAGTAACGTAGCAAGGACCAGTAGGAAAAACTCGTAGGCATTGGATCGGTGAGGGATGATTATGCCGGATGCTATTCATCATGTAACAGTTATAACACGGAGAGATATGTAACTAGCTCCAGTTCGTCAATATAATGTAGGCATGTATTCCGTATATAGTCATACGTGCTTAGGGAAAAGAACTTGCATCACATCTATTGTCCATCCCTCCCGTGGCAGCGGCGTTCTAATGGAAACTACGGGATATTAAGGTTCTCCTTTTAATAAAGAACCGGATCAACGCATTAACACTTAGTGAACACATGAACTCCTCATACTATGGCCATCTCCGGGAGTGGTTCCGGCTATTGTCACTCAGGGTTACCGGTTCATAACACATAGTAGGTGACTACAACTTGCAAGATAGGATCAAGAACACACATATATTGGCGACAGTATAATAGGTTCAGATCTGAAATCATGGCACTCGGGCCCTAGTGACAAGCATTGAGCATGGCAAAGTAGTAGCAACATCAATCACTACAAGAAATATGCTAATACACGACGCTATATTTTCGTCGCTACATCGTCACAGTTTTTAGTTTACGACGATCTCACGATGAAAAACCAAACGTCGAAAACGGAGCGTCATAAATGAACACCATCGACGTTTTGATCAAAATCGTCGTAACCTTTACGACGATTCCTGGATCGTCGTAACTTTTACGACGATCTTAAATCGTCGTTGGCAATCCAACCGAGTCCTACGTGGCAGTCCTACGTGGCAATATTACGACGAAATCAAAACATCATGGTTGAAATCAGCCCAACCCATTTCAATTGATCACATGGGCTCGTTTTATTTTTTGGGGCTTTTCTTATTGGGCTTGTTTTTGGGCCTTGGCCTATTTACAGCCACTTTAGTATTTTTTTCGAATTTTTTTATCATTCTAATTTGGGCCCTGGCCTTTTCATGCCCAAATACATTTGATCCAGTTTCATTTTAGCCTTTTTCATTTTTGAATTCAACAGTTTTTTTCTAGAACTTGGTTTCATTTCTATTTATTGGGCCTTTTCAACCAATTATTTGTCCAATATTAAATGCAGCACTATTTCATATTCAAATCAAGAAAACTCCAAGTCGAATTAAAATCATCCATCATATAACATCACATAATACATCTCCCAGGTTTGCACAATCAAAATACACACTTTTAGCACCAACACCAACATGGCTGATAAACTAGTAAAGTGATACTACTATAAACAAAGTTTCACTACACTTTAACACCAACACCAACAGGTCTGATAAACTAGTAAACTGACACTACTACAAACAAAGTTTCAATTGCTTCCAGCATAAGGCTAGAAGCAAATCAAAAGGAGCACTTGCTTCTATGGTTCGGTTGGTTGTACTCGCGTCCATACATGGAAGGATGTTGTTGAGAGCAGTCTCTGCTCGAGGATGGTCTGCTGATTCGTCCATTGTCTGGCATGTATCCTTTGAAGCAATGTAACAACAACAAAATTATGGTTTCAAATAAAAAATCATTATAATACATATGGTAGCAAATCTATAAGAATGAAGAGAGTTGCCACTATGTGTGAAGATGATGTTAAAAATCCTGAGATATAAATTATGGAGTATAATTAGTCCAACCTAAACAGGTCACAGAAACAGAAAATTAACTTCAAACTATCTAAGATTGTTCCAGGAAATTGTGGACAAAGAAAATGCAAACAAGTAAACTCAATATCTTTTTGGTATTTTCGCTTTACTGGAGGAATTTAAGCACTGACAAAAGCAGGAGTCAATGACACAATAATTAGCAGACATGTAAGATAATACAAAACAAGCTACTCCACATTAGTGTGATAACCAGGTGAAAACCAGGGTGTAAGAACATTACCGTGAGCTTTGATCTTAGAAAAATACATTTTAACAAGAAGCTTACCGTGAGCCTTGATCTTAGAAAAACAGCGAACTGACACCTATAAATTCTAAAACAGCGAACTGACACATACATTCTAGAACACCGAACTGAAAAATACACTTTCTTCTTAAAATGTATCTTAGGAAAACAGCGAACTGACACAATTATGTCATGGTTGAATTATTTGCGAAGTAACTTTATTTTAGGTGGCACACATTCAGAGCGTAAATTAATGCTCGTAAAAAATTAATGCTCGAGCTATCCTTAATCATGTCCTACAGCTACAAATCACTATAAGAATCCACATATTGTGATAAATTTGTTTAGTATGGTTTATTAAGTCCTACAGTTGATCTACCATTTCGACTGCTAATTAGAGCATTGCATTGCCAACTCTGCAGTTAATGCCAAAGGCAACTAAAGTACAGAACAGGAGAACAGAAAGTGCAGGTGAACTAAAGTAAAGAAACGTACAAACTGAACCAGACTTCAACCGACACGTAGAAAGTGAAGGTGATATTCAGATTAGGGGGTAGTTGGGCTCACCATGTTTGCTGCAAGGGGCGGTCCAGCCGCTAGGTGGGAGGTGAAGATGGATGTTGGCCCGCTGCTCCACCTCCTCTGGACGCTGCACCTACAGAGACGATACGGGAAAAGGGGATTCATTTCATTTATTCAGAGAGGAGGAATTTTCGACCACAGCAAAACAGTGGTGTGTACATCATTCATAGCTCTAAAGAATAAAGTGATAGGGTCAACTATATATACTAGCCACTCTAACATGCTCCCTACACCACATGCATAAGTTATTCATGACCGAACCAGGATATATAGATAGAAACAAGGTGGCAGGCGAGAGCGGAGCATCGACAATTTGCTTGCGTAAAACAAAGACAAGACTTGCAGGCATATATTCACAACTACATGACCATCTAGTACATGCTAGCAGAACATCCAACCATTTTGTGAATGCAAACAAACACAATACTTTCTACAGTAGAGGTGATTACATGACCGTCAGTACAGGAAATCAAATTAATTCCTGAATGCAAGTAAGCGGCAAATAGCTACATGAGTAAGTTATCTACAGATGCATTACATTATAATTAAGATGTTTGTTCGACAGTGTACACATTTACAGAAACCAAAATAAGAAGTTATTTTCACATGAATGGCTGGATCCTCCCCTGATTTTCTTACAACATGTACGAGTTTTTGCCAAGGAACGACCTGCCTCCGATTTATGATAGTTTTTCTCCAATCTCTTGAAGATAGGAGAACAGTACACTGTAAATAAATAAACTTCATGATCTCAATAATATTGTAGGGCATACGATGCCAAGCTAGTAACCAGTATCCTTCACTAAGGAAGGCAAAAATTCTTAACAAGGAATTAGTTTTGGTGTCAACAAAGAAAAAGATGAACATTAAAGCCTTCAAAGTACTCCCAAGTTAATGAAAATTATTTGAGCATATGAAGAACTACCAAGTTACTCCCAGATGGTATCCTTCGTCTGAAGAAATCAAGTGTAATAACAAGCAGAGAGCATATATTAATTTCCCAGTTAGCAGAAGAAGAATGATTTGTGGAAAATCAAAGGAGTGATACATGGAAAATCAAAGGAGCATCCAATACAACTCTGGTTAAAAAACAGAGCTACCCTCTAATGGAGAATCGACCTAGTCCTGTTAATACCCGAGGTGATCTCGAACTGAGACAATAGTTTGAGCGGCTCGGAGGATGAGAAACCACAGCAACTTCCGAACATTTCTACCCCAGATGGGATCTACAAATGAAACGACGAAGCCACCGAGTATTACTCCGAGAAAAAATGACAGGAGGCTCCAAAAATTCGTGCCCGACAATGGCGGCGGCCGCGAAAATGTTGCTGCAGTCTAGAGGCCAGACGACAGCAGATCCGATCGAAATTCCCAAGCCCCAAGGCCAAGACGAGGGAAATGGCTTATACTCTTAAAAAGAGTAACCTAGTCTATCTATGTGCACATACAAATTTTCAAGGCAATTATCCAGGTTCATGATTTTAGGGACTTGGACATTCCAACTAGAAATATATATAACAGAGCAATTTCCAGGTGGACCATGGCAAAAAAATATGCATACAAAAGATATCACTGGCACCAAAGAGATCCAACAAAAGGTATAATAGTATCTTTCTGAAATATAGTATGACATTTTGAATCTTACTAACTAGATAAGTATTGTACTATATTAAATATGTTACGACACTGAAAGCAGTTATAATAGAATAGATAAGTACATGCCAATAGCAGGCAAACAATTTGTTTGGAACAGAGAGTGCTCACGCACGTGTTTATTGGGTGAATGCTTGGGAAGCACAACATATCAAGCACGGTCATCCATATAATGATAAATCCATACATAATATGTAAACATAAAATATGAAAAGATCCTAGTTCAATTCAATTGAGCTTCATCAGACTTAATTTATATGCTACAACAATGGTAACAGGTGTGACTTTTGCTAATTTATATCAGGGCACTTTTTTCTACCGCTTTATAATCTATATGATAATGTAGTTACGGTTGAAAGAAACGTTACTACCTTCATCAATTTCCTAGATGATGTCAACTCATTCAGTTTTGCAGACAGTACATGATCAAAATCAGCAGGTGGCCAGTATTGTTCCTACATGACAAGAAAAATATGTTAAGAACCAGTGCAATCTACATAACAAACTAGATTAGGTAGAACTCTGCCCAATGGAAAGGGATTTTGTAGCCACTAGTTATCATGAAATCATTTTTGCATGTCTATGTTGTCACAAAATTTTCTACATCACTGACTCAATAATTGTAAAAAATATATATTAAGTGATCAGCGAAGTAAATGAGTAATTCTTTTTATTCATGAAGACTAAAAAATTTGGTATTTATAATAAAGGATCATATATCATTTCATTGTGATAAAGTACACGATAAATAGAAGAATTAGCAACGACTGTTTTGTATGACCGTGTAGGTTCATTCAAGGTCTTCACGTTCTCCAGTATGATATTTTCTAGCCTGCAGGAACGGCATCACAAAGGTACATTAAAGCAATCAAAACCTTGCAAGTTTCTGTTCAAGATACTTGTAGAACAAAGGACATAAAACAAGCATTCCAAACCGGCATATCAAACGGGACACCTACCTAGATAGCGATTTATTCCCTGTAGTAAACGTTACAATGGGCTTTATGATAGGCTTCACATTGACGACGTCATCATCACCGTCATAGGTGATGGTGGTGATCGCCGTCGAGTGGCTTTCCTACTTCGGAGCAGACCTCGGCTTCTTAGCCGTGGGCGTTGTCGTCACCATTGTTCGCACTTTGTCGCGAGAGCCCGACGCGTTCACGGTGACATTCATGTTCCTGTACTTGTCCTACGATCACGGCCGGCAAACACACACCCGCACAGGCAAACAACCATCAGAATTCCCTGCCTACATACAACGGCTAAAGCTGGCAGGGTCTGGCGGCCCAGGAAACGAACCTTGAGGTCCACGTTGGAGCGGTAGCACAGGATGTTCCTGAACTCGGGGTCCTTGAGTATGGTGCACCATTTCCTGGCCCCGTGCTTGCCTATCCCGGCCTTGAGCGCCGCCTCCTCCTCCGCTGTCCACTTCTACTTTGGCTCCCACATTTGCGGCCTTGCCCTAGGAGGTGGCTAGGACTCCCCCTCCTTCTCCTTCGATAACGACAACAACAACACCAGCTATCGCCGAGCGAATCAGAGGCGGATCTAGACCGGGAATCCCACGGGGTCAGTTCGGGATCGAGTAATCAACCACTGGATCGATGCCTAGAAAGCTCGTATTCGTACGTGCCTTGGAGACGAAGGCTGGGGATGGGGGTGCGGCGCATTGGGGCGGGGAGGAGGTGTCGGGGGAGCCGGCGAGGGCGAGGAGGAGCAAGAGAAGGAGGCGAGCCCAGAGCGGGCGCTGCTGCCACCTCCGGTGGAAGGAGGGGCGCCGCTGGTCGAGGAACGGGCGCCGCCGTGTCGTCGGGTCGAGGAGGCCCGTCGGCTGCACCATCCCCGTCGGCCGGGGAGGAGGTTCCCCTTCTCGTCCACACGCCCATCAGATCGGCACGGCAGGTTGGGTGGGGGTAGGGGAGAGGTGGCTGCCGCCGGCTGGTTGGGTGGATCTGGGATTCGGGGGGGAGGAATGAAGCCTAGGGTTTGGTGGGCCGGTGGGTTGGATGGACGGATGGATGGATATACGGATGGATGGATGTTTGACACATCATCGATCCATGCCATAGCAGATTCCATCAATCATAATTAAGCTTATATAAAACAATGTTTGTTTGTTTCTCTTATATTTTATCCTGTTATAGTTTGTTACAATGATCCAATATTGTCCACATTTGTGTATGTTGGTATGAAAACAACGTTGTTAAAGAGATTTTACATTTTGTTTGCACAAAAAAATCATTTTCTATTTTCGAAGTGTGAGAAAATAGGTTTTTTGTAAAGAACGTACCAAACCTTTGTTGTAAAAATGTAGCAACTCATTTAAAAATATATTAGACCATATATTATGTATAATATAAAATATTATCACACACCACAAACCAGTCCATTAGCAAGCATGAAGGATAAAATACCAGCCCAATATAAAAGTAAGATGAAAAAAATAGCCCAACAAAAAAGTGGTATAAAAAACAATTCAATACATGGATGAGGTGGGATAGAATGGACCCACAAATGACATGTCAACATAGTTAGAACATGTTACGACATTTTTATAATCGTCGTGAAAGTGATGACGATCTCATCTTATGCGGTTACGACGTTTTTTACTCACATCGTCGTAATTTATATGTAGATTTGATCCCCTCAAACGGCTTACGACAATCTCAGAGGAAATCGTCATAGATTTATGACGAATTCATCAAGGACATCTTAAAGAACGTCATGTATGAGATAAATTTCTTGTAGTGAATCTCAGAACATAGTGGATACTGCTACGTCGACAGAAACCTTCTGTCATCTCTTGAGCTTGCGTTGGTTTTTCCCTTGAAGAGGAAAGGGTGATGCAGCGCAGGAGCAGTAACTATTTCCCTCAGTTTGAGAACCAAGCTATCAATCCAGTAGGAGAATCTCGTCAAGTCCAGAGTACCTGCACAAACACAAAGAGCTTGCACCCAACGCTATAAAGGGGTTGTCAATCCCTTCAAGATTGATTAGAAAGTGCGATCTGAAGGCGGAAAGTGCAACGAAGTAAAAGAGTAAGGCTGAAAATATGGTGTGAACTAGACCCGGGGGCCATAGTGTTCACTAGAGGCTTCCCTCAAAATAGCAAATATTACGGTGGGTCAACAAATTACTGTCGAGCAATTGATAGAACCGCGCAAAGTCATGACGATATCTAAGGCAGTGATCATACATATAGGCATCACGTCCGAGACAAGTAGACCGATACTTTCTGCATCTACTACTATTACTCCACACATCGACCGCTGTCCAGCATGCATCTAGTGTATTGAGTTCATGACGAACACAGTAACGCCTAAAGCAAGATGACATGATGTAGAGGGATAAACTCAAACCAATGATGAAAACCCCATCTTTTTACCCTTGATGGCAACAACACGATGCGTGCCTCTCTACCCCTTCTGTCACTGGGTGAGGTCACCGCACGGTATGAACCCAAAACCACGCACTTCTCCCATTGCAAGAATCATCGATCAAGCTGGCCAAACAAAACCCACGAATCATAGGATATGAAATCATGCATATAAGAGATCAGAAGAAACTCAAATAAGATTCATAGACAATCTGATCATAATTCCACAATTCATCGGATCTCGACAATAACACTGCAAAAGAAGATTACATCGGATAGATCTCCATGAAGATCATGGAGAACTTTGTATTGAAGATCCAAGAGAGAGAAGAAGCCATATAGCTACTAGCTATGGACCCGTAGGTCTATGGTGAACTACTCACGCATCATCGGAGACGTCATGGTGTTGATGAAGAAGCCCTCCGTATCTGAATCCCCCTCCGGCAGGGCACCAGAACGTGCCCTAGATGGGATCTTGCGGAGACAGAAGCTTGCAACAGCGGAAAAGTACTTTCAATGATCTCCTGATTTTTTCTGGAATTTTTGGGAATATATAGGCGAAAGACATAGGGAAGAGGTGGCCCAGGGAGCCCACAAGCCTGGGAGGCGCGGGCCCCCTGGCCGCGGCTAGGGGGCTTGTGGGGTCCCTTGTGGCTCCCTGCCTTGGTTCTCAAGTTCCCCGATCTTCTTCTGTTTCGAAAAAAATCTTTTTGGAAGTTTCATTCCGTTTGGACTCCCTTTAAAATCCTCCTCTGAAAAGGGTCAAAAACACGGAAAAAATAGGAACTGGCACTTGGCACTGAGTTAATAAGTTAGTCCTAAAAAAGATATAAAAGCATACAAAACATCCAAAGTTTGACAAGATAATACCATGAAACCATCAAAAATTATAGATACGTTGGAGATGTATCAAGCATCCCCAAGCTTAACTCCTGCTCGCCCTCGAGTAGGGAAGTGGTAAAGACTGAATTTTTGATGTGGAATGCTACCTAGCATAGTTGTCCTTTGTAACTTCTTTCGTGTGACATGAATGTTCAGATCCGTAAGATTCAAAACAATAGTTTGCTATTGACATGAAATCAATAATACTTCAAGCAAACTAGCAAGGTAATCATGAACTTTCTAAATAACAAGGCCAAGGAAAGTTATACCTACAAAAACATATAGTCTGGCTATGCTCCATCATCCTCACGCAACTAATTTAAATCATGCACAACCCCGGTATTGGCAAAGTAATTGTTTTCGCACTCTTACTTTCTCAAACTTTTTATGACTATCACGCAATACATGAGCGTGAGCCATGGATATAGCACTATAGGTGGAATAGAGTGTGGTGGTGGTTCTGAGACAAAAAAGGAAGAGATGGTCACATTGACTTGGCGTATCAAAGGGCTATGGAGATGCCCACGAATAGATATCAATGTGAATGAGTAGGGATTGCGATACAAAGGATGCACTAGAGTTATAAGTATGTGAAATCTCAAAAGGAGAACTAGTGGGTGTGCATCCAACTTGCTTGCTCACAAAGACCTAGGGCAATTTTAGGAAGCCCATCATTGGAATATACAAGCCAAGTTATATAACAAAGATTCCCACTAGCATATGGTGGTGAAGAAATGAGAGGCTCTCAATCATGAAGAACATGGTGCTATTATGAAGCACAAGTGTGGAAAAAGATAGTAGCATTGTCACTTCTCTCTCTTTTTTTGTTATTTGGGCTCTTGGGCCTCTTTTTTTTATTTGGGCTCTTTGGCCTCCTTTTCTTTTTTTTATTTCCTCACATGGGACAATGCTCTAATAATGATGATCATCACACTTTTATTTACTCATAGCTCAAAGCTTAGAACGATGATGACTCTATAGGAAATGTCTCCGGCAGTGTACCGGGATGTGCAACGATCTAGCTTGGCGTATGACGTTGAAACATCTCGCTAGCTATCTTACGATCATGCAATGGCAATATGAGAGTGACGGCAGAAGTCATGAGATGGAACGGTGGGAGTTGCGTGGCAATATATCTCGGAATGGCTATGAAAATGCCATAGTAGGTAGGTATGGTGGCTGTTTTGAGGAAGGCATATGGTGGGTTTGTGTACCGATGAAAGTTGTGCGGCACTAGAGAGGCTAGCGATGGTGGAAGGTGAAAGTGCATCTATACCATGGACTCACATTAGTCATGAAGAACTCACATACTTGTTGCGAAAGTTTTTATTAGTAATCGAAACAAAGTGCTAAACGCATACTCCTAGGGGAAGGGTTGGTAGGTGTTAACCATCACGCTATCCCGACCTCAACACAAAGGATGACAATCAATAGATCAATTATGCTCCGACTTCCTAACATAGCGGTTCACATACGTGCATGCTACGGGAATCACTAAATTCAACACAAGTATTTCTAGATTCACAACACCCTACTAACATAACTCTTAATATTACCAAATCCATGTCTCAAAACTAATTGAGAGGAATCAAGACTTCTCTTTGTACTCAATGCACATGAAGATGGAGGTTTTTGTATCCTCTTTGGGTACCTATCACCTTTGGGTCTACTTTCATAGCATAAGCCAACTACCAAGTCACGCACCGCCGTGCTCTAAAAGATCTAAGTGAAGCACATAGAGCAAAATTATCTAGCTCAATAGATATACGTGAAGCACGATGAGCATTCTAGCAAAATCATGATGAGTGCATGTCTCTCTCTCAAAAAGGTGTGCAGCAAGGATTATTGTGACACAAAAAAAAGAAAATACTCCTATGATACAAGACGCTCCAAGCAAAACACATATCATGTGGGGAATAAAAATATAGCTCCAACTAATGTTACCGATGGATTAAAGACGAAAGAGGGGATGCCTTCCCGGGGCATCCCCAAGCTTAGGCTTTTTGGTGTCCTTGAATTTGGCTTGGGATTCCTTGGGCATCCCCAAGCTTGAGCTCTTTCCACTCTTTATCCCTTTGTCCATGAGAACATCACCCAAAACTTGAAAACTTCACAACACAAAACTTAAACAGAAACTCGTGATATCATTAGCACAAGAAAACAAACTACCACCTCTTTAGGTACTGTAGCAAACTTGAATTCTATTCATATTGGTGTTTGGCTACTGTATTCTCACTTTTCCATGGCTAGTACCCCCGATACTATCCATAGTTTCATCAAAACAAGCAACCAACTCAACAAAAACAGAATGTGCCAAAAATAGACCAGTCTATAGCAATCTGTATACTTCGTATACTTCTGGTGCCTCCAAAATTCTGAAAACTTACGACTGCCTGGGAAAAAGGCATATCAACCAGCAGGAATAAGAATCAACTCAAAATCTCTTTCTGAATAAAAATGAAAAATGATGTGGTGAGCGAAAAGTTTCTGTCTTTTTCCAGCAGGATCAAACAACCATCACCAAGACTAGTCATAAAGGTTTTGCTTGGCTCAAACACAAAAAGAAACACAAAAGACACAATAATAACATAATTATGATGGTGTGGACACAACAAAACAGAAATAAAAAGAAATAAATTCATTGGGTTGCCTCCCAAAAAGCGCTATTGTTTAACGCCCTTAGCTAGGCATAAGGCGATAGAATCACGTATCGTCATCTTTGGTGCTCAAACCATAAGTAGCATGATCACTCATCATCTTAAGGTCTTCATCTTTCTTACTAGATGATTCACCACTATTTTTAGGAACAAAAACAAACTTGGTGACCTTATTGTGGACAAAATTTGGTGTATTCTGCACAGCGTCAAAAGCGGAACCCAAGTTGGTTATAACATCCTCTAGTTTGCCAATCCTAGCGGAATCATGACCTAGTTTTTCATTAACTGTGGGTTCCTTCTCCTTTAAATTTTTCAAAACCATTCCCACCTTGGATCCGTACTGAGTGATTTGATTGTGGATCTTTTTATCCAAATTTTCAATAAGTTCGATCGTAGCAACTTTATTTTCAATGACATCCAGCCTACGCATCACATGTTCCATAGTTAAGGTAGTTCCATTAACCATGAGTGGGGGTGAGCCTACCAAATTTATTACAGCTCCGTAAGAATCAACGGTATGGTACCCAAGAAATTTCCACCTACGAGAGTGTCAAGAATATACCTATTCCAAGGAGAAATACCCACACAAACGAACAGAAAGCAAGAGAGAGAAAAGGGCGAACGAAAAAGGCAAACGAAAAAGAGGCAAACAAAGAAAAGGGCAAATCTTTTTGTAAATTTTTGTTTTTCAAAAGTGGGGGAGAGGAAACGAGAGGCAAAAAAAAGTAAATGCAAGAGATGAGTCTGCGACACTTACTTGGATGAGTTCTTGACTTGATCCTCCCCAGCAATGGCGCCAGAAATCCTTCTGCTACATCGACAGAAACCTTCTGTCGTCTCTTGAGCTTGTGTTGGTTTTTCCCTTGAAGAGGAAACGGTGATGCAGCACAGGAGCAGTAAGTATTTCCCTCAGTTTGAGAACCAAGGTATCAATCCAGTAGGAGAATCTTGTCAATTCCAAAGTACCTGCACAAAGACAAAGACCTTGCACCCAACGCTATAAAGGGCTTGTCAATCCCTTCAAGATTGATTGCAAAATGAGATCTGAAGGCGGAAAGTGCAACGAAGTAAAAGTGTAAGGCTGAAAATATGGTGTGAAGTAGACCCGGGGGGCCATAGTGTTCACTAGAGGATTCTCTCAAAATAGCAAACAATACGGTGGGTGAACAAATTATTGTCAAGCAATTGATAGAACCGCACAAAGTCATGATGATATCTAAGGCAATGATCATACATATAGGCATCACGTCCGAGACAAGTAGACCGATACTTTCTGCATCTACTACTATTACTCCACACATCGACCGCTATCCAGCATGCATCTAGTGTATTAAGTTCATGACGAATAGAGTAACACCTTAAGCAAGATGACATGATGTAGAGGGATAAACTCAAACCAATAATGAAAACCCCGTCTTTTTACCCTTGATGGCAACAACATGATGTGTGCCTTGCTACCCCTTCTATCACTGGGTGAGGTCACCAAATGGTATGAACCCAAAACCAAGCACTTCTCCCATTGCAAGAATCATAGATCAAGCTGGCCAAACAAAACCCACGACTCGAAGAGAATTACAAGGATATGAAAACATGCATATAAGAGATCATAAGAAACTCAAATAAGATTCATAGATAATCTGATCATAAATCCATAATTCATCGGATCTCGACAAACACACCGCAAAAGAAGATTACATCGGATAGATCTCCATGAAGATCATGGAGAACTTTGTATTGAAGATCCAAGAGAGAGAAGAAGCCATCTAGCTACTAGCTATGGACCTGTAGGTCTATGGTGAACTACTCACGCATCATCGGAGAGGTCATGGTGTTGATGAAGAAGCCCTCCGTATCTGAATCCCCCTCCGGCAGGGCATCAGAACGTGCCCCAGATGGGATCTTGAGGAGACAAAAGATTTCTACGGTGGAAAAGTACTTTCGATGATCTCCTATTTTTTTTGGAATTTTTGGGAATTTATAGGCGAAAGACCTAGGGCAGAGGTGGCCCACGGAGCCCACAAGCCTGGGAGGCACCCCCCCCCTCGCCGCGGCTAGGGGGCTTGTGGGGTCCCTGGTGGCCCCCTGCCTTGGTTCTCAATTTCCCCGATCTTCTTCTGTTTCGAAAAAAATCTTTTTGGATTTTTGTTCCGTTTGGACTCCGTTTAAAATCCTCCTCTTAAAAGTGTTAAAAACACGGAAAAAACAGGAACTAGCACTTGGCGCTGAGTTAATAAGTTAGTCCCAAAAAAGATATAAAAGGCATACAAAACTTCCAAAGTTTGACAAGATAATAGCATGAAACCCTCAAAAATTATAGATACGTTGGAGACGTATCAGATACCAGGGATCAATCCCCATCAAAACTAACTCAATTACATTATAGATCTCATCCAACCCATCACCGTCCAGCAAGCCTACGATGAGATTACTCACGAACGGTGAAGAGCATCTTGGAATTGGAGATGAAGGAAGGTTGGTGATGACGATGGCGACGATCTCCCCTGTCCGGAGCCCAGAATGGACTCCAGATCTGGCCTCCAGATGAAGAACAGGAGGTGGCGGCGCCTCCGTATCGTAAAACGCGATGGACTCTTCTCCTTGATTTTTTTTCCGGACGAAACGGACTAAATAGAGCTGCATTCGGAGGCGGAGGAGTTTTGTGGGGCCCACAAGCCTGCCACGCGCGGTGAGGGGGCCAGCGCCTGGTGGGCTTGTTGGCTCCATGCTCCACTTCCTCCGCTGATTCTTGGGCCAGTATTTTTTATATATTCCACAAAAATTCTCCGTAAATTTTTAGGTCATTCCGAGAACTTTTATTTCTACGCAAAAACAACACCATGCCAATTCTGCTGAAAACAGCGTTAGTCCGGGTTAGTTCCATTCAAATCATGCAAATTAGAGTCCAAAACAAGGGCAAAAGAGTTTGGAAAAGTAGATACGATGGAGACATATCACAAAGCAGTATCAAGCAAAGCATCATCACAAGCATCATGGATAGCAGAAGTAGCATCATCAAGCACATGCAACATATCAAAATTTCTAGCAGGAGGTGGTGTTGCAAACTTACTCATAACTGAAGGTGAATCAAGTGCAGAGCTAGATGGCAGTTCCTTACCTGTCCTCATAGTTGAGGGCAAGACTTTAGTTTTTGGATCTCTCAGATTCCTCATAGTGATTAACAGACGTAAATCCCAAGTGACTCAGAGAATAGAGCTATGCCTCCTCGACAACGGCGCCAGAAAATAGTGTCGATAACCCACAAGTATAGGGGATTGCAACAGTTTTCGAGGGTAGAGTACTCAACCCAAATTTGTTGATTCGTCACAAGGGGAAGCAAAAGAATATTCTCGAGTATTAGCAGTTCAGTTATCAATTCAACCACACCTGAAAGACTTAGTATCTGCAGCAACGTTTCAGTAGCAAAGTAGTGTGATAGCAACAGTAGCAATGGTAACAGTAGCAGCAGTGACAACAGTAGCAGTAACAATAGCAACAGTGACAGCAGTAACGGCAAAGTAACGTAGCAAGGACCAGTAGGAGAACACTCGTAGCCATTGGATCGGTGATGGATAATTATGCCGGATGACATTCATCATGTAACAGTTATAACATGGGGAGATATGTAACTAGCTCCAGTTCGTCAATGTAATGTAGGCATGTATTCCGTATATAGTCATACGTGCTTATGAAAAGAACTTGCATGACATCTATTGTCCATCCCTCCCGTGGCAGAGGGGTCCTAATGGAAACTATGGGATATTAAGGTTCCCCTTCAAATAGAGAACTGGAACAAAGCATTAGCACTTAGTGAATACATGAACTCATCATACTATGGTCATCTCCAGGAGTGGTTCCGGCTATTGTCATCCGGGGTTGCCGGGTCATAACACATAGTAGGTGACTACAACTTGCAAGATAGGATCAAGAACACACATATATTGACGAGAACATAATAAGTTCAGATATGAAATCATGGCACTCGGGCCCTAGTGACAAGCATTAAGCATGGCAAAGTAGTAGCAACATCAATCTCAGAACATAGTGGATACTAGGGATCAATCCCCATCAAAACTAACTCGATTACATGATAGATCTCATCCAACGCATCACCGTTCAGCAAGCCTATGATGAGATTACTCGCGCACGGTGAAGAGCATCATGGAATTGACGATGAAGGAAGGTTGGTGATGACGATGGCGACGATCTCCCCTCTCCGGAGCCCAGAACGGACTCCAGATCTGCCCTCTAGGGGAAGAACAGGTGGTGGCGGTGCCTCTGTATTGTAAAATGTGATGAATTCTTCTCCCTGATTTTTTTTCCGGACGAAAGAGACTAAATAGAGCTGGAGTTGGAGGCGGCGGAGCCCCGAGGGCCCCACAAGCCTGCTAGGCGCAGCCAGGGGGGGTCGCGCCTCCTGGCCTTGTGGGCTCCTCGCTCCACGTCTCCGGTTGATTCTTGCGCCAGTATTTTTTATATATTCCACAAAAAATCCTCGTAAATTTCCAAGTCATTCCGAGAACTTTTATTTCTGCGCAAAAACAACACCATGGCAATTCTGCTGAAAACAGCGTCAGTCCGCGTTAGTTCCATTCAAATCATGTAAATTAGAGTCCAAAACAGGGTCAAAAGAGTTTGGAAAAGTAGATACGATGGAGACGTATCACCCACTCCTTGACTTTTTTCTCTAGGGCCTCTTTTTGCCTCTTCATTTCCTCCTCATTTGTCTCCTCCTCATCTGGATCCACCTCTGGCGCCGGCAGGGTAAAATTAAGCATGAGCTTTCTCCAAATGTTTTCTTTGGCTGATGTGCTGACATATGAGACTCCTTCCTGATCCCTTGGTTAATCCATTCTCGAGTAGTGAGAGGGATGTGGTCCCTAACAACAACTCCGCATGCCTTCACAAACTTCTGCTTTACATCTGCAGGAGCAATTGGTTCCCCGGCATGTGAGACTGTTTCGATCCTGTACCTCTCACCGTCATCCAACTTCTTGGTTGGGCCTCGTTTTGTACGTACTGAAGTTTTGCTCGATCCGGAGGGCTAAAATAAATATCATTAATATATGTATACATATAGCAGATGATTAATTTATTAATATATATATGCACCTCAACGGAGCAGCCGGCTTCTCCCTCGTCGGCTTCTTCCTCATTGGAGCCGCCGATTCCTCCCTCGACGGAGGCGTGGGCGTCTACCTCACCGGAGCTTCTACCTTGTGTGTTGAGAGACTCATCTCCCTCGCCGGACTAGTTCAGAAACTGATTGGTGACACTGACATCGCCAACTAAAATATCATCCCCGCGGATGACACCATGCATCACATCTTCCTGATATTCGTCTCTACCGTGTGGATCCATAGTATCTACAAATTAATTAAACATAAAAAACTAAATTAACTAACAACTAAAACTATATACATCGAATAATCCACTTAATTAATGCATCATCAAATAATCCACTTAATATTATCGAATATATAATCTGGAATACATAAATAATACATCTCTCGAATAAAGTAATACATCGAATAATAACGACTGATCAGTCAACAAAGAGTCGTCGTACTACTGATGCGCGGGCGGTGGACACCCAAATAGCAGGGACCATCACCGGATCATAGCTCCGGTGAGATCCCAAAGAACCTGCCAAGTCCTGTCAAACCTGGCATCCAACGCCTCCATGTAGCAACGGACGTGCTCGTCCTCCTCCCTGACACGGCGACGTACCTCCTCCTCGAGGGTCGGCACCCTCTGCACCCTCTGTGGACCCTGCGAACGCCACCAAAGAAGCTCCGGGTCGACGACGGGAGCCTGGTTCCTCACCAAGCTACGCGCCCCGGAAGGTAACTCCTCCCAGTGCCAGCTCGGCGGAGCCCAGTCCCGCACACGCTAGCGCATATCAAGCAGGTGGCCGTCACCGTGTCGACGACGAGGATGCTAGCCGGGCATCGTATGTACTACTATTTAAATTCCTACTGTTTAATAAAATTTTCTAAATTTGTACTCTCCTTCCGTTCCAAAATATAAGACCTTTTAAAGATTTCATCAAAAAATTACATACGGAGCAAAATGAGTGAACATATACTCTAAAGTATGTCTATATATATCCGTATGTAGTCCACTAATGGAACCTCTAAAAAGACTTATATTTAGAAACAGAGGGAGTAATTAATTGCAAATATATAACAAACTTTTGCAAATGTCAAAATTCATCAAACTTTTGCAAAAACAACTAAATTAACTAAAACAATATGAAACACTTAATTACCAAAAACACTATGGACAATTAATTAACTAAAACAATATGAACACTAAATTACCAAAAAAAATAATCCTAATCTTTTTTTGGCTATCTAATTAACTAATATTATTTCTTAACCCTAATTTTGCGAGAGTGTTTCAGAGAGAGTGTGTGTGTGTACGTGTACGTGTGTGTGTACGTGTGTGTATGGCACCGGCGGCTCGAACGTCGTAGATGGACGGGGCACAGCGGGGCTCCTACGCCGGAGATGGATCGGGCATCTCCGGTGGTGGCTAGGTGGGGGATGGGCTCGGGGAGGGACGGCAATGGCGCGCGGTCGAGCTCGTCGGCCGCGGCCTTCACGAGGAGAGGGAGAAGAGGGTCGGTGGCTCACCTCGGGGGAGAAGAGGCCCGCGCGGAGATCCGATGCCGGCGAGGAGGACGACGGGCGTCGGCGATGGCGACAATGAGGCGGACATCGGGGCAGCCTGGCGGCGTCGAGCTCGTCGTCGCGTCGTGCGGTGCGCAGGCGAGAGCGAGGAGGAAGAAAACGAAACTGGCGATGGTGGGGGTTGGAAAAATTGAAGTCCCGCTTATATAGGATGGGCTTTAGCCCCGGGTCTTGGGAAAAACCGGGACTAAAAACCACCCTTTAGTCACGGTTCTTCCCACGACCCGGGGCTAAAGGTAGTTTTCGGCAGGCGAGGAGGCGGGAAGGCGAGGGGATTTAGCCCTGGGTCGGGGCTAGACCCGGGACTAAAGGGGGGTGTCTTTAATCGCGGTTCTAGCCACGACCCGGGGCTAAAGCCCCTCGGCTGGCTGCGCGATATGTTTAGTCCCACCTAGCCGAGCGAGGGGTGGTGGCACTGGTTTATAAGCCCCGCCGTAGCAACTGCATCGAGCTCCTCCTCTCTAAGGCAGGCCAACGGTCCTATCTGTCCTCTCATTGCCTGTTGGGCAAATTGGGCTCGCAGGCCTGCATCCTCGACCACCTGTCGGGTAGGGTTTCTAGTCGTATGCACGCCGTGATGGCCCAATAGGCGGCTTTTTTACTTTAATAATTTCTCTCTTTTATTTTTGTTTTCTATTTAAGTATTTAACAAAGGGATTTCATTTTTTGAACTTATTTGAACTCCATACTTTTTGTGTGTTAAAAATGCATCATTCAAAGGCACATCACAAATTTTCAACAATTTCTGACTTCATTTGATATTTTTCGTGCATTTACTTATTTTTTTCAGCTAGTCGACCCTGAAATTGAAAAGCACTACAAATGAACTCTGAAAATGTTAAAAGTTGGCATGGTATCATCATTTCACCCACACAGCATGTGATAAAAATTTGAGAGGGTTATGACAAAAACTGGATGCACTTCGTGTACAAAACGGACAAACTCTCTCGAAGTATGAGGGTTTCAAACGATAACTCATCTGTTACAAAGGGATTTCATTTTTTGAAATTATTTGAATTACATACTTTTTGTGTGTTCAAAATGCACCATTCAAAGGCACATCACAAATTTTGAACAATTTCTGACTTCATTTGATATTTTTCCTGCATTTACTTATTTTTTGAGCTAGTTGACCCTGAAATTGAAAAGCACTACAAATGAACTCTGAAAATGTTGAAAGTTGGCATGGTATCATCATTTCAACCACATAGCATGTGATAAAAAGTTGAGAGGGTTACGACAAAAAATGGATGCACTTCGTGTACAAAATGGACAATCTCTCTCGAAGTATCACAGTTTCGAACGATAACTCATCTATTACAAAGGGATTTCATTTTTTTGAACTTATTTGAATTCCATACTTTTTGTGTTTTCAAAATGCACCATTCAAAGGCACATCACAAATTTTCAACAATTTCTGACTTCATTTGATATTTTTCGTGCATTTACTTATTTTTTGAGCTAGTTGACCCTGAAATTGAAAAGCACTACAAATGAACTCTGAAAATGTTAAAAGTTGGCATGGTATCATCATTTCACTCACATAGCATGTCATAAAAGGTTGAGAGGGTTAGGACTAAAACTGGATGCACTTCGTGTACAAAACGGACAATCTATCTCGAAGTATCACGATTTCGAACGATAACTCATCTGTTACAAAAGGATTTCTTTTTTTAAACTTATTTGAATTCCATACTTTTTGTCTGTTCAAAATGCACCATTCAAAAGCACATCACAAATTTTCAACAATTTCTGACTTCATTTGATATTTTTTGTGCATTTACTTATTTTTTGAGCTAGATGACCGTGAAATTGAAAAGCACTACAAATGAACTCTGAAAATATTGAAAGTTGGCATGGTATCATCATTTCACCCACATAGCATGTGATAAAAGGTTGAAAGGGTTCCGATAAAATCTGGATGCACTTCGTGTACAAAACGGACAATCTCTCTCTAAGTTTAATACATTAGTACACATCACATAAAGTTTAATATAGTAGTACACATCACATAAAGTTTAATACATTAGTACACATCACATAAAGTTTAATACATTACATAGATTTATATTTTGATCCCTTGCCTATGATCGCTTTGGCCATAACCATGGAGCATCTTCATTATTTAACGATATATCCTCTATGTAACCATAGTATGTGTCCTTTTTTCCATTATCGTCTGTCGCATCATAGCGGACACCACTGTTTTGGTTGGTGCTCTTTTTATCTTGGGCGGTCGTGTAAAAAGTATTCCCGTTTATCACGTACCCTTGGAAATGTAATACAGTCGAAGAAGGTGACGCGACCAACAAGTAGAGTTGATCTCCAACAGTGTTGTCATTCATGAGACGTGCTCGGAACCAACTGTCGAAAGTATCCATTTGTTTTTCTTCAATCCAGGAGATAGCCTTCCCCAGGAACTCGGAGCGTACAAAATTCTTTTGCTCCTCGATATACAAAGCCACGAAGGTGGAACTTTTTAGGACTGTGTAGTGTGCTTGAGTGAAAGAATGTCCATCGCTACATATCACTTCTTTCTTTCCTAGTGTGACTTTTCCACTCAGTCTCCCCTCATGTCGCGATTCAGGAATACCAATCGGCTTAAGGTCAGGAAGAAAGTCTACACAGAACCCAATGACCTACTCTGTTCAATAGCCCTTGGAGATGCTTCCTTCTGGCCTAACACGGTTATGAACATATTTCTTTAAGACTCCCATGAACCTCTCTAAGGGGAACATATTGTGTAGAAATACAGGACTGAGAATGGAAATCTCGTCGACTAGGTGAACCAGGAGATGCATCATAATATTAAGAAGGACGGGGGGAACACCAACTCAAAACTGACAAGACATTAGACCACATCCTTCTGTAGTCGTTCCAGACGTTCTCGATCGATTACCTTCTGTGATATTGCATTGAGGAATGCACATAGCTTCACAATGGGTAATCGAACATTTTTCGGTAGAAGCCCCCTCAATGCAACCGGAAGCACTGCGTAATAATCACGTGGCAATCATGAGACTTCATGTTCTGGAATTTTTTCTGTGCCATATTTATTATTCCCTTTATATTAGACGAGAAGCCAACGGGGACCTTCATACTGCTCACACATTCAAAAAAGATTTCCTTCTCTGCTTTGCTAAGAGCGTAGCTGCTTAAGTATCGACGCCCTTTATCAGTCTTCTTGTCGTATGGGTCTTTCATACGTTGATGCTCCTCCTGTGCTTCTGTTGTATCTTTTGTCTTCCCATACACGCCCAAGAAGCCTAGCAGGTTCATGCAAAGATTCTTCATCACGTGCATCACGTTGATTGAAGACCGGACCTCTAGATGTTCCAATAGGGTAGCTCCCAAAATAAATATTTCTTTTTCCACATGGGCACGTGTCCGGTAACGTCGTCTTTTGGAACAGATTGACCACCAGGACCCTTTCCAAAGATAACTATTTTATCCAAATCCTTGACCATAGCCAATAACTCATCACCAGTAGGGAGGTTAGGCTTCTTCCGGCGATCTGCCTCACTGTTGAAATGCTTGCCTTTCTTTCTTACGGGATGCTTGGTCGGAAGAAATTGACGACACTCCAGGTAGACAACCTTCTTAGATTTTTCCAAATATGTACATTTAATCTTATCTAAACAGTGTCTGCATGCATTGTATCCCTTGTTTGACTGTCCTGAAATGTTACTAAGAGCAGGTCAATCATTGATGGTTACGAACAACAATGCTCGTAGGTCAAATTTCTGTTGTTTGTCCTCATCCCACACACGTGCACCTGGTTTGCCCCACAATTGCAAAAGTTCATCAACTAATGGCCTTAGGTACACATCAATGTCGTTGCCGGGTTGCTTCGGTCCTTGGATGAGCATTGGCATCATAATGAACTTCCGCTTCATGCACAACCAAGGAGGAAGGTTGTAGATACATAGAGTCATGGGTCAGGTGTTGTGACTGCAGCTCTGCTACCCAAAAGAATTCATGTCGTCCGTACTTAGATCAAGCCATAAGTTCCTTGGATCATCTGCAAAGTCCGGTCATTCCCTCTCGATTTTCCTCCACTGTGACCCATCTGCGAGGTGTCTCAACTTTTTCCCGTCTTTCTTACGCTCGTCTTTGTACCATCGCATTAACTTGGCATGCTCACTGTTTCTGGACAGACGTTTCAACCGTGGTATTATAGGAGCATACCACATAACCTTAGCAGGAACCTTCTTCTTGGGGGGCTCGTCATCGCCCTCAACATCACCAGGGTCATCCTGACTGATCTTGTACCGACTTGCAGTGCATACTGGGCATTTATCCATATTCTCATACTTCTCACCGCGGTACAGGATGCAGACATTAATGCATGCATGTATCTTCTGCACATCTAATCCAAGAGGTCAGATAGCCTTCTTTGCTTCGTACGTAGTCTCAGGCAATTCTTTATCCTTTGGAAGCTTCGGCTTCAATATTTTCAGTAACTTCTCAAATCCCTTGTCAGATAAACCAGTTTCTACCTTCCATTTCAACAGTTCCAGTGTGGTGCCGAGCTTTGTGCTGCCATCTTCGCAATTTGGGTACAACAACTTTTTATGATCCTTTAGCATGGCCTCCAACTCCAGCTTCTCCTTTTCTGTATCGCACTCTCTCTTTGCATCAGAAATGACCCGACCAAGACTATCAGCGGGCTCATCTGATGTCGGTTGTTCTTCACCTCCTTCTTCTTCATTGTCTTCCATTGTAGTATCATCGTGTTCTTCAGTGAACATATGATAGTTGTCATCATCATCATCTTCTTCATTGTCTTCCATCGTAACCCCTCTTTCTCCGTGCATGGTCCAACAATAATATGTGGGCATGAAACCTCTCTGAAGCAAGTGGAGATGAATGACTTTCGAGCTAGAGTACTCCTTCCCGTTTCGACAACCAACACATGGGCAAGGCATAAAATTATCCACTTTGTTTGCCTCAGCCACATCGATAAATTTATGCAGGCCTGCAATAAATCCGGAACCGCGTTGTTTGTCGTACATCCATCGCTTCCGTGCATCGATCTGGCATCATACATGAATAGTGAAATGACCATCGTACATTGACACATGCAATATTTTTGTATCAATTACACATGAAGAAGGTTGCTAACCTCGGTCGAGGATACCATTTCGTGTGAACTTTAGTGTGACTCTGGCATTAATTAGTCCCGGTTCGTAATGTACTCCGAAGTGCGCCTGTCACCGTACATCCATTAGCGGTTCATCTCTATTATGAAATTAAGTATATCAAAAAACCATTGCAGAACATCATGAATAAAGAAATGACCAAATTAATACAAGTTCATCATCACATTAAAACCAAAGCTCAGTAGTGATCAAACGTTCTTATTGCAAAAATAAATAGATAAAGTTCTCTCATAAAACAACATACAACTATGTAAAATATTTAAATGCAACAACAAATGCCATCAAAATGGCAACTAAGGTAACAATTGACCCAACAACATAATGATACCAAGCCTCTTTAACAATGACATATTTTCTAATATTCCTAATCTTCAAGTGCATTGCATCCATCTTCAAGCGCATTGCATCCATCTTCAACAACATCGCATCGATCTTCATCTTGCGATCATCGATGACATCGGCGACATGCAACTCCGGTTCCATATTCTTTTCCTCAATTATTTTCAATTTTTCCTTCAAGTATTTGTTTTCTTTTTCAACCAAATTTAACTTCTCGATAAGAATTTCTATGTGGGTTCGAATTTCTGGTTCACATACCTACTAGATTAAAAAATATGTGCCACATTGGTCATCATAATTGTCATAAACAATAAATAAAACAAATAGTTATAAAAGATAATATATACCACATCCGAAGTATAGACAGGACGAGGGCCGACGGAGGCGGATACCAAAACCATCGTACTATATAATAACAAAAAATAATGAAAGTAAGCAATTTATACAAGTATGTATCTAAACCATACAAGTAAGAAAAAAATTTCTTTTAAAAAGAAGACAAGAACAAGAGGCTCACCACGGTGGTGCTCGCGGCGAGATAGGCTCGGGGCGATCGACAACGGTGAGGACGGGCACGGCACGGCACCCTACACATGTGCAGACTCTAAGAAGTTAATTTGAGCATTTCAAATGAGCTAAACTAGCAGTGACAGATGAAAGGATGAAGTAGCTAACCTTTTAAAACACTTGTGGAGTTGGTGCATGGCCAAACCTAGACAAATATTGAGGAAAATGGAATTTGTTGGTCGAGTTTGGAGAGGAGAAAGCTTAACTAGTGTGGCTCGGGCATTTCATCGAACACGTCAAGTGCATGAACTAGAGTGACAAGGGTGGCATGGCATGGACACACTTCAGCCAAAAAACAGAGGAGAGTGTGGGCAGGGACGACGGTATATATAGGCAGAACTTTAGTCCCGGTTTTTTTCTAAAACCGGGACTAATAGCCTACCCTTTAATCCCGGTTCGTGCCACAAACCGGGACTAATGCTCTGTGGCACGCCACGCGGGAGTCCCTGAATTTTTAGTCCCGGATTTTTCCACGAATCGGGACTAGTGAGGTGAACGGAACTGGGACCAATGCCCCGACAAACCAAACTGAGACCAATGCCTGGCATTGGTCCCGGTTTTGATTTGAACCGGGACTAATGGTCTTTCGGCCCTCGGCCGAAAGACCCTTTTTCTACTAGTGTGGGGTTTTTCTGTGTTATCATTGAGACGGATTGTCTAGCAGTTGTTACGACGTGGAAACAAGAAAATGATGGCTCAGTTGAAGGACACTTGTGCAAGGAGATGCGGACCTATCTCTATAATTTCTAGGGTTTTGCCCTGAGATGAATGAACAGGACGAGAAGCAAATGTTGCTGCTCACTTATGTGCTAATAAATAAGCTCTAGTTTTAGAGTCTGTCTCTCTATCGTTTGATGTAATTCTTGAATTTCTGATTGATGTTTTGCAATCAGATGTAAACCACTGAAATGAATAAAATGCCTTGATGGTGGTTCTTAAAAAAAGAAAAAGAAAAAAGAAAAAGGGTTCCACTTTGTACGCCATAACGTTGCGATCCCGTTTTCTGGGTTTCTGGCACGTGGCGCCGCCGACGGTCGTTCAGCCCAATCGATGCCCCCTATGCGTGGAGCCTGCACGTTCTTTATTTCCTATGGAGGTGGGTAGGCCTAGAGGTGGGACTGGCACGACAAGGCAGGGCGAATCTGCTGGAGACCTCGAGCAATGGACGGACGATGACTCACGTTGCCACAACTGCAGCGGCTGGATCATGGAGCCGAAGATGAGAGAGAGCTCGTGCTAGGAGAAAGACATCTCACCGGGCACCGGCTACACTCGCGTGAGTGAGGTAGGAGAAAGCCTCTCTAGCTGTGTGTGTGCGGCCAAAAGACAAGTACATACAGGGCTGAGAAAGCCTCTTTAGCTGTGTATGTGCGCTAAAAGACAAGTAGTTCCTTTATAAACTACTACATCGTCTTAAAATAAATGTCTCAACTTTGTATTAGTTTTAGTATAAAGTTGTATTAAACTTAAAACACTTATTTTACGATGAAAGGAGTAATATTCTACTACAGAAGGAGTTATATAGAATGTTTAACATTTTATATTAGTTTACAAAAAAAGTACTACATACAGGGCTCGTCTCTATGGAAAAGACATCCGGCAGCAACTTTTTTTGGAACACACAAGAGCTATCTGTAAAGGACTCCAAAGAGGCAAGGATGCGGCTGACACGTACTAGTCTTGGACTATTTATTTTCTATAATAAAAACCAATGAGGCCTCCTATATGTCCCTCTTGTAAGCATCACCTTCAATTTTGGCCCTCCTCCCCTCCCTTCCTCCTATATATATTAGAGGTATTGAGGATTTTTGAGACATAGAAAAATAGCCACGTGCTGCCCTCTCTCTCTAGATCTCTTTCTCCTCTAGTCTACTTTCAGCGGTGCTTAGGCAAAGCCCTGCTGGAATAGTTTCACCACCATCACCACCACGCCACCGTGCTGGATAACTCATCTACCTCTCCACCCCTCTTGCTGGATCAAGAAGGCGGAGATAGTCATCGAGCTGTACGTCTGCTGAACGCGGAGGTGTCGTCCGTTCGGCACTAGATCGGGATGGATCGTGATGGGATCGCGGGACGGGCTGCGATTTGGATCACGAAGATGTTCCACTACATCAACCGTGTTATATACGCTTTCGCTTAGCGATCTACAAGGGTATGTAGATCCGATATCCCTCTAGTAGATGATCACCACCATGATAGGTCTTCGTGTGCGTAGATTTTTTTGTTTCCCATGCAACACTCCCCAACAAGTTTACCCAGGTTCGGCCCCTCCGATGGAGGTAAAAGCCTACGTCCTACTTGTGTTTCATTGATGAGAATGGTGATCTCGATTACAAGGGCGCGGAGTCGCTACCTCTAATCTCGAAGGTGTCTAATATGTCTATCTCTAATGACTTGAACTTATGAATCTATCTCTCTTGGGGCGCCTAACCCCTCCTTATATAAGTGGAAGGGGTAGGTTTTATATGTAGAGTCCTAATAGAAGTAGGACTAGGATTAGTCTCTCTTGAATTCTAATCCGGGTCTTGTTTCCTTTGTGAGGAGTCTTTCCTCTTCTTGGGCCTTCTCTTGTGAGATGGTCCTCCTGGCCTCTCTATGAGTCGTCTGATGCCAGCGTGCACGTCGGGCCTTGGGCCTTCGTCATTTGTCTGAGTCACCTGTGTGGTCATGTATGAGCCACCCGCCAGGTCACTGATGAGTCGCCAGTGAGTCTCCAAGTCCCAGTCGGGTCATACTTCAAACCGGGTTACATCGTGAGGTATATCCCCGACACATAGCGTAAATCCTAGCCACATGTCATCTTATATAGGCATTGATAATTTTATGCAATGAAAATAAATGAAATCTAATTAAACACATCCGTAATGGTAAAATTCGGTAGACAACAAGAATAAAAAAAGTACATCAACCAATCAAGCCAACACTTCAAACTAGAAGCCCATTAGAATGACCAAACAACGGGCTACAAAAGGCGAGAGACTATATCATATAGTAGTAGTGGAGATATTCCAAATGTTATGGATCGCTTGTTGTCAATGTTAAGCTAATCATCCGATAGCGTTGGTGGATGTGTCATTCCATTAGTAATCGCAGTGAAGCGAGTGATGAACAGCTGGGATAGATGACGACCCGTTTTAGCAAACTTCTGGATGGTTCATGACCACATTGGGGAACCTTCTAGAAGGTTCCTCAACCATTTTATTTATTTTCCTGTTTTTTCATTTTTTATTTTATTTTGTTTCTTGTTTTAAATTACCAAATTTAAAAATAAATAAAATATCCAATAATTGTTCAAAATGTGATAAACTTTTCATTCATCAAGAAATACATGAGGATTCTAACAATTGTTCACATATTTTACAGAAATGTTAACAATTTCAAAAAAATATTTTTGTTTTGAAAATGTTCCGATTTCCAACATTATTCACCATTTAAAATAAGACACGAACTTTAAAAAATACTCAAAACTGAATTTTTAATTCTTTCAGAATTCTTGATTTAAAATAAGGACCACAAACATTTGTGAATTCAATTTTTAAAAAAATTGCCAAAAGATCAAGTTCCTGAACAATTCTTGTTTTAAAGAACATCTTTCAGTACTATTTCCTTTTTTTAATTCGTGGAGTTTTTTTTGAATTCAAGAACATTTTTGAATACATGAAATTTTGAAATTTCAAGTATTCAAAAATGTTCTTGAATTGAAATTTTAAAATTTTCAGATTTTTTTGAATTCATAATTTTTTTATATTCTTATTGGAAAAGGTTCTAATCACCTAACGGAGCCCGCGTTAAACATCCACGATCTTCCCTACACGCCAAGTGCCCACGCCAGCCTGCTCCACCACCATGTTTCAGTACTGCATGCGGCAACAGTTCATACGACAACAGAGTTGACGTTTTTTGCAACATAATTTTGTTTAATAAAATTTCAACAAGGGTTTTGTCACAGGAATACATAGAAGGGGTCGAAGATGCTACTGTAAATTTTGCAACAAGGGTATTTCTACAAGAATATAAAGAAGAGGCTGTAGATATTGCAAATTTGGCAACTGGGATCTTGTTCCGGGAATTACGTTTGCAACAAGAGTCTTGTTGCAGGAAAAAGGAGAACATTTTTGCAACTGGGGTCTTATTGCGGGAATGAGGTTTGCAACAACGGGCTTGTGGCGGGAAATAGAAAAAGGAACACACGGCTCGCATCATATAATTGGACGGCTTGCGAGGTGGCGGGTGGATGTGTAGCAGGCCCCATTCTTATTTCTCTCCAAAGCCAATTCAAATGAAATAAAATAAAAAACCGAAGGATAAAAACCCTAAAAAAGGAATGATGTACATGCTCTCCGCTTACTCTGTACAGCACAAAGTTTAGCTATCGCTATGAACCATACTATAAATCGGGCCTCCTATCTACCGCATTTTGTGGTAGACTTGCGGGACTTTGCATAGGTTAGTCATCCTCTAGGCCGGCCCAGGCAGCAACAGTTAGTGCGGTAAAAATCAACATAGAAAAAGAAATGTTTTGGTGAGGATTCGAACCCCAATTCGTCTGGGCCGGCCCAGGTAGCCGATGGAGCAGGTCAGCGCTAGTGTTAAATTACATTACGAGAATCATTAGGACTAACTATATCGAGAGATCCAAAATTTTCCCCATTTTCCAAACATAAGGAAATTTCGAATACTTTCTAAAAGGAAATTCATTTTTTGTTGAAAAACGAAAAAGTATTAAAAATTGCTCAATTTTGGATTTATAACCAAATTTCAAAATGGAAAGAATGCATTAATCCGTGAACAATTTTTGGGAAAACGGGAACATTGTTTTATTTGACAAAACGAACATTTTTTATTTTGTTAAAAAAAATTAAAATGAGAACACTTTTAATTTATGAAAAATGTTGGATTAAAGGAACATTTTTTGAAAACATGAACATTTTGGAGAAAAAGGAACAATTTTTGCATCTGCGAACATAATTTTGAAACTGTGAACAACATTTGAAAAATTCAATTGGTATGAAGATCTGTCGAATTTGTGAACAAATTTGAAACTAGGAACATTTTTTAACTTATGAACCTAAATTGAAAGGCATTTTTTTTAGAAATCAGGAAATTATATTGCGTTTGTGAGACAAATTTGAATTAATAAAAATTGTTGAACTTATGAACATTTGTTGAAAGGTTAACATTTTTTTAAATCACAATTTTTATTTTGAACTTCTGAAAAAAACAGGAACATGTTTTCAACTTCCGAGTATTTTTAATTTTTTGAATAAATTTTGAAGTTGCGAGATAAAATTGTGTTTTCTCCGAGTGTACACCGTTGCGACAGTTCATCGTTTCGAGACACCACATGATGATCGAGTGTGATAGAATCTATGTTTATATACAACAGGTGCAAAATAGTTACACACGCGGAACACTCGGGTTAGACTTGACGAGCTTAGCATGTACAGACATGACCTCGATTCACAAGAGACCGAAAGGTCGGACATGAGTCATATAGTAGATATGATCAACATAGAGATGTTCACTATTGAAGCTAACTCAACTCACGTGATGATTGGGTTTGAGTTAGTGAATATGGATCATGTGCCACTCGAATGACTAAAGGGATATCAATTTGAGTGGAAGTTCTTAAGTAATATGATTAATTGAACTTATTATCATGAACATAGTCAATATGTCTTTGCAATGTTGTACCTTGCGTTATAGCTCCACTATTTATGATATGTTCCTAGATAAAACTTAGTTGAAAGATGATATTAGCAAATATGCGGACACGGTCCGTAAACTGAGGATTGTCCTCATTGCTGCACAAAAGGCTTATGTCCTTAATGCACTGCTCGGTGTGCTACCCCATGAGCGTCATCTGTGGATGTTGCAAACATTTGACATACACGTTGTGATGACTACGTGATAGTTCAGTGCGTAATGCTTAACAACTTAGAATTGAGGCGCCCAAGAGATTTTTGAACGTTACGGAACATATAAGATGTTCCAAGAGCTGAGATTTGGATTTCAGGCCCGTCCTCGTGTTGAGAGGTATGAGACCTTCGACAAGATTCTTTGTCTACAAAGTAACGGAGAAAAGCTCAACCTTTGAGCATGTGCTTAGATTGTCCGAGTACTACAATCGCTTGAATCGAGTGGGAGTTGATCTTCCAGATAAGATAGTGATTGACATAGTTCTCCAAAGTCACTGCCACCAAGCTACTGGAGCTTCCTGATGAACTATAGCATATCAGGGATACACAAGATGATTCGTGAGTTATTAGCGATATTTGACACCGCGAACGTAGAAATCAAGTAGGAGCATCAATTGTGGATGGTTAGTAAAACCACTAGTTTCAAGAAGGGCAAGGGCAAGAAGGAATACTTCATGAATGGCAAACCTGTTGCCGCTCTAGTAAAAAAAACCAAGGTGGAATCCAAACCCGGGACTAAGTGCTTCTGTTAAGAGGGGAATGGTCCCTGAAGCGGAACTACCCAAGGTACTTGGTAGATAAGAAGGCTAGCAAAGTCGACGAAAGTATATTGGACATACGTGATATTGATGTGTACCTTGCCAGTACTACTAGTAGCACCAGGGTATTAGATACCAGTTCAATTACTAAGTGTTAGTAACTCAAAATTATAGCTACAAAATAAACGGATACTAGAAAGGGTGAGGTGAGATGTGTGTTGGAAGTAATTCTAAGGTTGATGTGATCAAACATCGTACGCTCCCTCTACCATCGAGATTAGTGTTGAACCTAAATAAATGTTATTTGGTGTTTCTGTTGAGCATAGACATGATTAGATTGTGGTTATTGCAATATAGTTATTCATTTCAAGAGAATAATAGTTATTATGTTTACTTGAATAATACCTTCAATGGTATTGCACCTAAAATGAATGGTTTATTGAATCTCGATCGTAGTGATACACATGCTCATAATATTGGTGCCAAAAGATACAAAGTAGTAATGATAGTACCACTTACTTCTAGCACTGCCGCTTGAGTCATATTGGTATAAAACGCATGAAGAAGCTCCATGCTGATGGATCTTTGGACTCGCTCATTTTTAGAACATTTGGGACATGTGAACCATGCCTATTGGTATAAACGCATGAAAAAACTCCATGCATATGGATTGTTTAGACTCACTTGATTTTGAATCACTTCAGACATGCAAATCATGCCACATGGGCAAGATGACTGAAGGCCTCGTTTTCAGTGAGATGGAACGAGTAAGTGACTTGTTGGAAATGATACATTTTGATGTATGCTGTCAGTAGATCTCGTATACTGTTCCCTTTGTCCATCGGAATGTTACTTGCCCAAGATTCGATCATCGGTATCTCTATACCTAGTTCAATCTCGTTACCGGCAAGTCTCTTTACTCGTTCCGTAATAAAAGATCCTGTGACTAACTCTTTAGTCACATTCCTTGCAAGCTTCTTGTGATGTTGTATTACCCAAGTGGCCTTGAGATACCTCTCCATCACACGGAGTAACAAATCCCAGTCTTGATTCATGCCAACTCAACATACACCCTCGGAGATACCTCTAGAGCACCTTTATAGTCACCCAGTTATGTTGCGACGTTTGATACACACAAGTTACTCCTCCTCTGTGAGTGAGTTTGCATGATCCCATGGTCATAGGAATAGATACTTGACATGCAGAAAACAATAGCAATAAACTGACACGATCATATGCTACATTCATAGTTTGGGTCTTTTCCATCACATCATTCTCCTAATGATGTGATCCCGTTATCAAATGACATCTCATGTCCATGGCCACGGAACCTTTGACCATCTTTGATCAACGAGCTAGTCTACTAGATGTTTACTAGGGATAGTGTTTTGTCTATGTATCCACACATGTATTTGAGTTTCCAATCAATACAATTCTAGCATAGATAATAAACGATTATCTTGAACAAGGAAATATAATAATAACCACTTTATTATTGCCTCTAGGGCATATTTCCAACTGTCTCCACATGATTCGTAGGAATAGAATGACGAGCCAGACTTGGTGGATGAGCAGGAGGATCAATTGAAGTGCCTATAATCTCTAATGGTTTGTCCATTAAAAAAGGTCATCAAATTTAGGCGTCTCAACGACGGCTGTCGGATCAGCCGCAACATCTGGAATGTTTCCTTCAGAATGGTCAACTTTGTGGCTGCCTTTTCCATTTGGAGGTTCAAATTTTCTTGGTGATCGACACCAGAAAATGACCGAATAGCGCAACTAGACAAAGTAGCTTTGGCCCTACAAAGATCAGAAATCAAATACTATGCTAAGGAAGGTAAACATTTGCAATCAGGTCATGATCAGAAATTTACCAGCGGTTGATGTTAAAGGTTGGGAATTGCGTTTTCGATGAGGCGCCTGATGACCCACAAGTATAGGGGATCAATCGTAGTCCTTTCGATAAGTAAGAGTGTCGAACCCAACGAGGAGCAGAAGGCTCTGATAAACGATTTTCAGCAAGGTAATAACTGCAAGCACTGAAAGTAGCGGTAACAAGTGATGGTGTAGCGAGGTGAAATGTAACAAGCGAAAAGTAACAAGTAACAAGTAGTAGCAACGGTGCAGCAAGTGGCCAAATCCCTTTTGTAGCAAGGGACAAGCCTGAACAAAGTCTTACAGGAGGAAAAACGCTCCCGAGGACACACGGGAATTTCTGTCATGCTAGTTTCATCATGTTCATATGATTCACGTTCGTTACTTTGATAGTTTGATATGTGGGTGGACCGGCGCTTGGGTACTGCCCTTACTTGGACAAGCAATCCCACTTATGATTAAACCCTCTCGCAAGCATCCGCAACTACCAAAGAAGAATTAAGACAACGTCTAACCATAGCATTAAACTAGTGAATCCAAATCAGACCCTTACGAAGCAACGCATAGACTGGGGTTTAAGCTTCTGTCACTCCAGCAGCCCATTATCTACTTACTACTCCCCAATGCCTTCCTCTAGGCCCAAATATGGTGAAGTGTTATGTAGTCGACGTTCACATAACACCACTAGAGGAAAAGACAACATACATCATATCAAAATACCGAACGAATATCAAATTCACATGACTATTATCAGCACGACTTATCCGATGTCCTCAGGAACAAAAGTAACTACTCACAAAGCATAATCATAATCATGATGAGAGGTGTAATGAATAGCATCAACGATCTGAACATAAACTCTTCCACCAAGTAATCCAACTAGCATCAACTGCAAAGAGTAATCAACACTACTAGTAACCTTACAAGTACCAATCGGAGTCGTGAGACGGAGATTGGTTACAAGAGATGAACTAGGGATTGGAGAGGAGATGGTGCTGATGAAGATGTTGATGAAGATGCCTCCCCTCTGACGAGAGGAGTGTTGGTGATGACGATGGCGACGATTTCCCCCTCCGGGAGGGAAGTTTCCCCGGCAGGATCGTCCTGCCGGAGCTCTAGATTGGATCTGCTCAAGTTCCGCCTCGTGGCGGCGGTGAAACCACGAAAAAGCTCCCGATTGATTTTTTTCTAGAACGAAACCCTTCATATAGCAAAAGAGGGGGTTAGTGGCCCGTCAGGGAACCCACAAGCTTGCCCTCCGCCACCAGGGGGTGGCGGTGGCAGGGCTTGTGGCGCCCTGGTAGCCCCCCTCTGGTACTTCTTTCGCCTAGTATTTTTTATATAATCCCAAAAAATTCCACGTAACTTTTCAAGGCATTTGGAGATGTGCAGAATAGTGGACTAAGATTTGCTCCTTTTCCAGTCCAGAATTCCAGCTGCCTGAATTCTTCCTCTTCAAATAAACCTTGCAAAATAAGAGAGAAAAGGCATAAATATGGTACCACAAAGTAATATAACAGCCCATAAAGCAATAAATATCAACATGAAAGCTTGATGCAAAATGGACGTATCAACTCCCCCAAGCTTAGACCTCGCTTGTCCTCAAGCGAAAACCAAGTTCCAAACATGTCCACATGTTGAGGGATGAAGGTGTCGATAAAACATAATACGGACATGAGGGCATCATGATCACACATAGAACAGCAATACATCACAAAGATTCGTATTGGAAAGTAACAATTCCTTCACAAAGCAAAGCATGAAGCAAAAACCTTACCGAGAAGTAACCAACAACAGTCCAAAATCATTGAAGCAATTGCAATTTATCACAACATCAGACAGAGTCAAGTAAGATCTTGTAAGGCAAATCCACATACTCAATCATCTCTTTTGTTTTCCACAATTGTTACAACTCACGTGGTACTCATGGTGTCAAAGTTTCAGCTAGACACAGAGGAAGATTGGGGCTTATAGTTTTGCCTCCCAACTATTTACCTCAAGGGTAAAGTCAACAATAATAAAGCATAAGTACTCAACTCCAAGTTGATATATGAATATAGATCTTCCCAAGCATGTGACGGTAGCCAAGACTAAGGCACAAACAGGGAATTGGTGAAGATCACCATGACTCTTACAAGGGAAAAAAGTAAAGGTACAAGATAGGCCCTTCGCAGAGGGAAGCGGAGGTTGTCATGCGCTTTTGAGGTTTGAATGCGTGTCCTCTTAGTGCGGAGGAACGTCACTTTATATTGCCTCCTATGATAAAGAACTTTATTATGCACTCTGTCGCTTTTATGTCTTCCTCATCACAGGTTCGTACAAAGCTTATTTTCCACACACTAATAGATCATACATATTAGAGAGCAATTTTTATTGCTTGCACCGATGACAACTTACTTGAAGGATCTTATTCAATCCATAGGTACGTATGGTGGACTCTCATGGCAAAACTGGGTTGAAGGTTTATGGATGCACAAGTAGTATCTCTACTTGGTGCGGGAGTTTTGGCTAATATGAGGTGGAAGCAATCGTCACATGCTAAGGGATCTCTAATCATATAACATTGTTTGGAACCAAGCAAACACAATTCATTATGTTGTCTTCCTTGTCCAACATCTACTCCTAAGCATGTAATAGTTTGGTGAGTGCTCACAATTGTAAAAAGTGTCTAAGATGATATATTTATATGTGAACCTCTCTTTCCTTATTACTTCTTATTAATTGCAACAATGTCTGAGGTCTATGTTGATTTATTCTCAACAAGTTACAATCATCATACATGTCATATGTGAAGTTATCACTTTCCATAAGATCGTCTCATGATCTTTCATGATATCGTTCTTTTCATACTTTTGATCATGGCACAAAGCAAAGCCCTTAACTAAGATACTCTTTATTATATAGCTCGTAAGCTCGAATACATCGGGGGAGAGACAAAAGCAAAAGACTCAAACTAAATACTAAAGACTTATTCCTCTAAGACAAGAAATAAAAATTGAAAAGGAAAGAACTAAAACAAAGGTAAAAGCAAAAGATATAAAGGTGATACGATACCAGGGCAACTCCCGCAAGCTTGGCAGAAGCCAAGGGGATTGCCCGTAGCAATGCTTAGTTGTCTTCCTGTGGTGGTGATGGTGGTGGAGTTGTTGCCTTTGATTCCAAGAGAGCTATCAATCTTTGACTTATACCTTTGAGATCTGTGACATGGTTCTCCAGCAAAACAACTTCACGAGAAACGGAAATATTGCGAGCACGAGTTGTTTCACAAAACCTCAAGAGTTCAATCAAGGATGGAGACAACACGTGGAGGAAGGGTTGGAGAAAATCTACTCCTTCAATGTCTTCAATGTTGAACATAGGTTGAACTTCCTCCCTAGCTTGGGTTTTCTCCTTAGCTTGGTCCCTGGCTTCCGTGACTTCTACTCTTTTCAGATCAGCATCTACTTCTTCATGAACTTGGTGAAGATCATTCTCCCCAATAGATTCCTGAGACATCTTTGCTCTAAATCTGCGGCACACAACAAGCTCGAAACGAAAACAGAGGAAAACTGCGCGATACGGAGATCAAAACCTTCGGGCGAATATATATTGATTTTTCTGGACCAGAAGGAGTGCTCCGCAAGAAAACAGAGTCCGGGAGGCACACGAGGTGCTCACAAGCCCTCCCTTCGCCACCAGGGGGTAGGTGGCGGCGTCCAAGCTTGTGGACTCCTCGTGCGCTCTCCAGACTGCTTTTTATTTTTCTAATTTTCCAAAAATTCCAAAATAGAGGAAATTTCCTATTGGAAAAGCATCGGAGTCCAATTTCTTACCGAAACAGATACCTCTTCGTTTTCAGGGTCTGAAACAGGTTGATAAGCATCCCTTATGTACTCCTCTGGAGTTATGACATTGATGATGTTGGTGTCAACATTTATGGGAGTACCAGAGATGTAATGCTTGACTCTTTGCCCATTTACCACTCTAGGAAAATTTCCTTCCATGTTATTGATTTTGATGGCACCGGAACGATATACTTCCTCGATAACATAAGGACCTTCCCATTTAGAGAGAAGCTTGCCTGCGAAGAATCTTAAACGAGAATTGTATAGCAGGACATAATCACCTACATTGAACTCTCATTTCTGTATTCGTTTGTCGTGCCATATCTTAACCTTTTCCTTGAACAACTTGGCATTCTCATATGTCTGGGCCCTCCATTCATCTAACGAGCTGATATCAAACAACCGCTTCTCACCGGCATGTTTGAAATCAAAGTTGAGCTCTTTGATTGCCCAATAAGCTTTCTGTTCCAGCTCAAGAGGTAAATGACAGGCCTTACCGTAAACCATTTTATATGGCGACATGCCCATGGGATTCTTATAAGCAGTCCTATAAGCCCATAGTGCATCGTCAAGTTTGCTAGACCAATTCTTTCGAGATCTATTGACGGTCTTTTGTAGGATCAATTTGATCTCCCTATTACTCAACTCCACTTGACCACTAGACTAAGGATGATAAGGAGATGCAACTCTATGGTTGACATCATACTTAGCGAGCATCTTGCGGAAAACACCATGAATGAAGTGTGAACCGCCATCAGTCACCAAATATCTAGGGACTCCAAATCTTGGGAAAATGACTTCTTTAAGCATCTTAATAGAGGTGTGGTGATCAACATTTTTAGTGGGGATAGCTTCTACCCACTTAGTAACGTAATCCACAGCAACTAAGATGTGAGTGTACCCATTGGAACTCGGGAAGGGTCCCATATAATCAAAGCACCAGACATCAAATGGTTCAATGACAAGTGAATAGTTCATAGGCATTTCCTGACGCTTACTGATATTCCCTATTCTTTGGCATTCGTCACAAGACAAGACAAACTTACGGGCATCCTTGAAGAGAGTGGACCAATAGAAACCTGATTGCAATACCTTATGGGCAGTTCTATCTCCAGCGTGGTGTCCTCCGTAGGCTTCGGAATGACACTCCTGCAAGATCTATCCATGTTCATGTTCAGGCGCACAACGCCTAATAACACCATCTACTCCTTCCTTATAAAGGTGAGGATCATCCCAAAAGTAGTGTCTCAAATCAAAGAAGAATTTCTTCTTTTGCTGATAGGTGAAACTGGGTGGTATGTATTTGGCTACGATATAATTTGCATAATCGGCATACCACAGTGCACTATGTGAAGTGCGGATGACATTCAATTGCTCATCAGGAAAGCTGTCATCAATAGGTAGTTGGTCATCAAGGACATTCTCTAGCCAAGACAAGTTATCTGCTACAGGGTTATCAGCACCCTTTCGGTCAATGACGTGCAAATCAAATTCCTATAGCAGGAGAACCCATCTGATTAGCTTAGGCTTAGCGTCCTTCTTCTCCATAAGGTACTTAATAGCAGCATGATCAGAGTGAATAGTGACTTTGGAGTCAACTATATAAGATCTGAACTTTTCACATGCAAACACGACTGGTAAAAATTCCTTCTCCGTAGTGGCATAGTTTCTTTGGGCACTGTCTAGAGTTTTACTAGCGTAGTGAATAGCATTCAACTTCTTGTCAACTCCTTGTCCTAGAACAGCACCAACAGCACAATCACTGGCATCGCACATGATTTCAAAGGGCAAGTTCCAGTCAAGTGGTTGAACAATAGGTGCGGTTATCAAAGCCTTCTTAAGTATTTTGAAAGCTTCCTCACAATCCCCATCAAAAACAAAAGGAACATCCTTCTGCAAGAGGTTGGTAAGAGGCCTAGAAATCTTAGATAAGTCTTTAATGAACCTTCTATAGAAACCATCATGACCTAGGAAACTTCATATACCTCTGATATCTGTGGGTCAAGGCATTTTCTCAATTGCATCAACCTTAGCCTTATCAACTTCAATGCCTCTTTCAGAAATTATGTGTCCTAAGACGATGCCTTCATTAACCATAAAGTGGCACTTCTCCCAATTCAAGACGAGGTTGGTGTCTTCGCATCTCTGTAAGACTCGATCAAGGTTGCTGAGGCAATCATCAAAGGAAGACCCGTAAACGGAGAAGTCATCCATGAACACCTCGACAATCTTTTCACAAAAGTCAGAGAATATAGCCATCATACATCTTTGAAAGGTGGCAGGTGCATTGCATAAGCCAAAAGGCATACGTATATAAGCAAAGGTACCGAAGGGATAGGTGAAAGTGGTTTTCTCCTGATCAGATTGTGCAACAGGTATTTGCGAGAAACCTGAATAACCGTCCAGAAAGCAGAAGTGTGTGTGTTTTGATAGCCTTTCTAGCATTTGGTCGATAAACGGCAAAGGATAATGATCTTTCCTGGTTGCCTTGTTCAGTTTCCGGAAGTCTATCACTATCCTATAGCCGGTAATAATCCTTTGTGGGATTAGTTCATCCTTATCATTAGGAACGAAAGTGATACCTCCCTTCTTAGGTAGGCAATGTACTGGACTTACCCAATCACTATGAGCAACAGGATAAATGATTCCTGCTTCCAAAAGCTTTAATATTTCTTTTCTAACGACCTCTTTCATCTTATGATTTAATCTCCTTTGATGATCAACAACTGGTTTAAAGTCAGGATCGGTTTTAATCTTGTGCTGACTTAGAGTGGAACTAATACCCTTAAGATCATCAAGAGTATATCCAATAGTAGCACGGTGCTTCCTCAGAGTTCTTAGTAACTTCTTCTCTTCGTGCTCTGAGAGGGGAGCACTAATAATAACATGATATATCTTCTTCTCATCAAGATAGGCATACTTAAGAGTATCAGGCAACTGTTTAAGCTCGAACACAGGACGACCCTTTGGTGGGGGAGGATCCCCAAGCAGTTCAACAGGTAGATTATTCTTGAGAATAGGATATTGTTCTAAGACAATTTTATCTATCTCATCTCTCTCCTCCATATGCATATCATTTTCATGCTCAAGCAGATATTGCTCTAAAGGATCCGTAGGAGGTACGGCAATAGAGGCAAGAGCAATAATTTCATCCCTTCGAGACGACTCTTTTTCATGGGGTTGCCTTCCAAACTTGGAGAAGTTAAATTCATGAGACACACCCTCGAAACTAACTGTGACAGTCTTATTAATGCAATCAATGTGAGCATTGACAGTGTTGAGAAAGGGTCTACCAAATATGATGGGACAAAAGTTATCTTGTGCAGTACCAAGGATGAGGAAATCAGTAGGATACTTCGTCTTACCACACAGGACTTCTACGTCTCTCACAATTCCCAGCGGGCAGATAGTGTCTCTATTAGCTAGCGTAATAGTGACATCAATGGGTTCTAACTCAGCAGGTGCAATCTCGTCTTTGATTTCATCATATAGAGAACGGGGTATTGCACTAACACTAGCTCTCATATCACATAAACCGTGGTAATAGTGATCTCCTATCTTGACAGAAACAACGAGCAGGCCAACTACAGGTCCGTATTTGTTTTTCGCGTGAGGTTTAGCAATTCTAGCGGAGTCCTCACAGAATTTGATAACATGGTCGTCTACGTCTTCGACTAAGAGATGTTTGATAATAGCAACACTAGGTTCAACTCTAATCTCCTCAGGGGGTGCAAGTGGTCTAATGTAACCCCTACGTATCACAGTTGGAGCTTTAGAATAATCCTTTATCCTAGCAGGGTATGGTGGTTTCTCAGTGTAAGCACAAGGAACTACAGGATCACTAAAAGCAATGACTTTCTCCTCAACTAGATTGGTTTTGGCTATGTTGCTTTCTACAGGAGGATGATATTTAAACCACTTCTCTTTGGGAAGATCAACATAAGAAGCAAAAGATTCACATAGAGAAGCTACTATCTCAGAGTCAAGTCCATACTTAGCGCTAAAATCTCTAGAAGTGTTTGTCTCAACAAAAGATTTAACGCAATCAAACTGGAAATTCATACCTGACTCCTTACCTTCCTCCAGCTCCCAATCTTCAGAGTTGCATTTGATTATTTCCAATAAATTCCACTTGTGGTCAATATCCTTCTTCATAAAAGAACCGGTACAAGAAGTGTTAAGCATGGTACGATCTTCATGAGAAAGCCGAGCATAAAAGTTTTGAGTGATGATTTCTCTCGAGAGCTCATGATTGGGGCATGAATATAGCATTGTTTTAAGCCTCCCCCGAGCTTGAGCTATGCTTTCCCTGTCACGAGGCCAAAAGTTAAAAATAAAGTTCCGATCACGATGTACTAAATGCATAGGATAGAACTTTTCATGAAATTCCAATTTCAACCAATTGTAGTCCCATGATCCAGTATCATCACATAGCATATACCATGTCAATGCCTTATCCTTCAAAGATAAAGGAAAGACTTTCTTATTAACCTCATCCTCGGGCAAACCTCAAGCTTAAATAAACCACAAACTTGATCTACATAGATCAAATGCAAGTCTGGATGTGAAGATCCATCTCCTGTGAAAGGATTAGCCAGCAGTTTCTCAAGCATACCCGAAGGAATTTCATAAAAGATATCTTCAGTAGGTACCTCAGGTTGAGGAACAACTCCTCGTGCTTCCGTTCGTGGTGAAGATACCCGGAACAAACTCCTCAAAGGAATAGTTTCCATAGTGACAAGTGACAATAAATTTCAGCACAGTATATAAATGTTTCCTTACCAATTTCCACTTACCAAAGGCACGTCACTCCCCGGAAACGGCGCCAGAAAAGAGTCTTGATGACCCACAAGTATAGGGGATCAATCGTAGTCCTTTCGATAAGTAAGAGTGTCGAACCCAACAAGGAGCAGAAGGCTTTGATAAACGGTTTTCAGCAAGGTAATAACTGTAAGCACTGAAAGTAGCGGTAACAAGTGATGGTGTAGCGAGGTGAAACGTAGCAAGCGAAAAGTAACAAGTAACACGTAGTATCAACGGTGCAGCAAGTGTCCCAATCCCTTTTGTAGCAAGGGACAAGCTTGAACAAAGTCTTATAGGAGGAAAAACGCTCCCGAGGACACACGGGAATTTCTGTCATGCTAGTTTCATCATGTTCATATGATTCGCGTCCGTTACTTTGATAGTTTGATATGTGGGTGGACCGGCGCTTGGGTACTGCCCTTACTTGGACAAGCAATCCCCTTATGATTAACCCCTCTCGCAAGCATCCGCAACTACGAAAGAAGAATTAAGACAACGTCTAACCATAGCATTAAACTAGTGGATCCAAATCAGCCCCTTACGAAGCAACGCATAGACTGGGGTTTAAGCTTCTGTCACTCGAGCAACCCATCATCAACTTACTACTCCCCAATGCCTTCCTCTAGGCCCAAATATGGTGAAGTGTTATGTACTCGACGTTCACATAACACCACTAGAGGAAAAGACAACATACAACATATCAAAATACCGAACGAATATCAAATTCACATGGCTATTATCAGCATGACTTATCCCATGTCCTCAGGAACAAAAGTAACTACTCACAAAGCATAATCATAATCATGATCAGAGGTGTAATGAATAGCATCAAGGACCTGGACATAAACTCTTCCACCAAGTAATACAACTAGCATCAACTACAAAGAGTAATCAACACTACTAGTAACCTTACAAGTGCCAATCGGAGTCGTGAGACGGAGATTGGTTACAAGAGATGAACTAGGGATTGGAGAGGAGATGGTGCTGATGAAGATGTTGATGAAGATGCCTCCCCTCCGACGAGAGGAGTGTTGGTGATGACGATGGCGACGATTTCCCCCTTCGGGAGGGAAGTTTCCCCGAGAGGATCGTCCTGCCGAAGCTCTAGATTGGTTCTGCTCAAGTTCCGCCTCGAGGCGGCGGCGAAACCATGAAAAAGCTCCCGATTGATTTTTTTTCTGGAACGAAACCCTTCATATAGAAAAAGAGGTGGGGCAGTGGGCCGTCAGGGAGCCCACAAGCTTGCCCTCCGCCACCAGGGGGTGGCAGTGGCAGGGCTTGTGGCGCCGTGGTAGCCCCCTGTGGTACTTCTTTCGCCCAGTATTTTTTATATAATCCCAAAAAACTCCACGTAACTTTTCTGGGCATTTGGAGATGTGCAAAATAGTGGACTAAGATTTGCTTCTTTTCCAGTCTACAATTCCAACTGCCTGAATTCTCCCTCTTCAAATAAACCTTGCAAAATAAGAGAGAAAAGGCATAAATATGGTACCACAAAGTAATATAACATCCCATAAAGCAATAAATATCAACATGAAAGCATGATGCAAAATGGACGTATCAGCGCCCGAAGATGGAGGAGATTCCTGATAAAGTGAGTTTGAAGGTCTAAGAGGTTGTTTAAAGAGACCATCCTTGGGAAAAGAATCAGTGGGACTATGTGGTACCCCAACACGTGGCTTACGAGCCGGCGGCGCATGAGACAAGCCTAGGTCTAACTCACCCGCGTCACTTCAGGTCTGACGTTTTGATTGACCAACGAAGTGTGCTTTCTGCAAAAGAAAATTGGAAGCTAAATGAGCGTCTGGATTTGATATTTTAACCTTCCGGACGGCTTGCCTTGTCTTTCTTGCAACAGACATTTCTGTGGAACTGGAAGAGATTGGAATTACCTCAGCACCGCCGGCTTGGATGGATTCAGAGTCGCCCTGAGAGTAAGGCATGTCAGCAAGTTTGGTAAACAAACGGTCAAGTGAGTCGAGTTCTACCTCAGATAGTTCTCCTGCAGATGAGTTAGGGGTCGGGTCATCACAACCCGGATCATTCCCTTGGCCTCAGGAAGAAGCAGGGGTCTGAGGTGTGACTTTCCAAAAGCTAGAATTCTCCTACAGCCGGAAGTACGTGATGAGGATGACGGGTCGAAATTAAATCAGCAAGGGAACAAAGCATACATGATAGGAAAAAGATCAGTACTAAAATGTACCTAGACCAGTAACGATGCACCATTCCTTTGAGTTGGAGAAAAACCTCTTTATCTCTTTATTAAGGGTATCGTCGATTAAGTCTTGGGTGGAGAAGCATTGGGCGTTGGATGAGTTAGCTCAGTAGTCGCACATTAATCCATTCCTCACACTAACAGGTTCGATGCGCCACTTTAGCTAGATACGGATCAAGTCGATCCCGAGTAAGCCATGAGAAACCAAGCTCTCAATTTTGTGCGAATAGGAGCCATTGTATCCCTCTTCTCATCCATTCGCCAACCCTAGAATTCTACATAGCTGCTGGTCGTCTCCAATCTATAACCTTACAGCGGATTTTCTCCCATGGGGGTAGTATTTTTACAATAAAACTAGGTCTTGTTCCATCCTTTCGGATGACTTGCCAATTTAGATTCACGAAAGAGATCGTTTTTCCTTTTCTGAATGAAGATTCTGCCAAGTTCACAAGTAGGGCCATTCTTGACTTCAATTTGACGATTGACATAGAAAAAATACCTAAACACAGTCACTGACGACAAAATCTGGAAATATACTTCACATAAAACTTGAAATTGGCAAATGTTGGTCATAGAATTGGGACCGATATCCTGAGGCTGGAGATTGAAGAAGTGCAGAAGGTACCTGAAGAACTTTGAGCCGGGCGGTCGAAAACTTCTTCGTAAGTGATCAGTAAAAATAACAACTTCTTCTTGTCGAGGTTGCAGATAAGGCTCTTCTTTGGGAGCTCGCCAGTTTACATCCTTTCGAGTCGGCAACAATCCTTGACTCACACGGTTTTCTAAAGTGAGTTTGGACTCTTGGGACCGGGCCCAGCTACAAGCTTTGGAGTTCTTAGGGGCCATTAGGCGATATGAAACAACTACTACACAACGGTGTTGTAAGCCAGCAAGTTTTACAGCAAGGTGTTTAAGCTCGTAATAACAAGTAAGGGATGTTGTAGGCAAACTACACCTCTATGGAAGACTTAGTGGAAATTATCCACAAACAGGTTGCTACAAGCGATATCTCCTACGATGGATCTAAATAATACGTGAAAAATAAAGGAATAAGTGTTCTACGCTAGAGGAATAACAAAAGCTCAAGGCATTGGCACAGGTTCTCCTAAAAGTGTTTTTTTCCTGATCTGTGTACAAAGAATACAAAGCGGAGACCGCGACAAACCTATGGATGCACGAGGGATGAAAAACTTGTGGATCTACAAAGCGGTTCTTCGGTGAACTCGATGAACATGGTATGAACACCGACAAAACCTACTGACGAATCTACAAACCCAAGTGAGGAGGAATGCGTACCTGATTCGTTGGAGGTAGAAGGTGATGGCCGCATGCACCCCGACGAATGCGAGGGAGATCGAGTAACACACAAGACGCGGTCGAGAAGGTCCGATCGGCATCCTCAGAGCTCTGTTGTGCGCAGTGAGGGGGAAGAGCGTGAAGAAGAAGGGAAAAGATAACAGAGAGGTTCATCCCGCCTGTTTATAAGGAAGGGGTAATTGAAACGGCACCGTGTGAAACAAAGTGGTCACAGAAAATTAGTGGCTAGGATTACGCCTAGATTTTTGCACGAGTCCAGATTTAATTAGGTTTTTAAAAGATTCGCTATGATGGCCATGGATGACAGCGGCCAGCACGGTGACGTCACAAGAATATTGATTGAAAAGATTCGAAGTCTCAAGTAAGGAGAAATGACCTGGTACAGTCTTGACCAGGATTTGAGTTTTATTTCACAGATAAAGGGCGAAGAATTGTTGGTTCATAGTTTGACCAAGGAAGATTGATATCAACAAGTTTAAATCAACCTCAGACCTAATGTTAGGGATATGACCCCGCGGTATATCCCACCGTTTGGGTCGAGTTATGTCATAGGCAGCATAAGGAACATATACTCGATGGGCCGTAGAGATGATAGAAAGGTGAGCGAGAAGACTTACCAACTGAGCCGCTTAGCGGCCCAGTACCAGAAGATGGCGACTCAAGACCCACAAGGTGGAAGACTCTACAATCTTTCCTAACTTGGGAAACAAGATAAAGTAGAATTGTAATAGGTCACGAGACATAATATGACTCGGACTCTTGTAAACCCGGGTGCCTCGACCTGTATATAAAGGAAGGATCCTGAGGTCAAAAGGATAGGGAAGAAACTCTCGAAAGCTAGGTTAGCTATTCCGCTCCCTTCTAATCGATATCACCATCAATATAGACACAAAAGTAGGACATAGGCTTTTACCTCCATTGGGGGCGGACCTAGGTAAATCTGTCTCTCATTCCTGATCAACCCCTTCGAGTCGCCACATAGCGGCAATGGCCTCACACCTAAGTTCTCCGATGAGAATATCTGCCGTGACAAAACCACGACAATGCCCTTGGTGGGAAACCAAGTGACCAATTGCTACAAACCACCATGATGGATGCCGATGGGAGGAATCTTCTTGAAATAGAAGTCAAGAACGCCTTGTACGTACATACTTACAGAATGAGCTACAATTCAGAAAAACAATATGGCAGACAATCAACCAACAATCAACTGTAGGAGGTGTCACTTGGTGGACTTGTCGAGGAGGCGCTGACACAATCTGATTGCTTGCCTATTGTTCAAGGGACATGGGTGAGGCAATTATTGCCTGTTTGGAGTGAAGTCGCCATGGTCTAGTACAGGTCACGAAAGCAAATTTTTTGATAAAGGAAGCTTTTGTTGAATAGATCATTACATCAAGATGATATAATTATGCTGAGATCACTTCCGGCCTCTTCATAACTAGGATGGACACACTAAAGTTTTATAATAAATGGAATAACATGAAAATGCTTTGGACCGTCAATCCTTAGACTAGACTGCCACCCATGCTCCTCCGTAAAACACTCTCTGGCCACGTGCTCCAAATGTTGACATGCCACTACAACCAAATCCTCGAAACCCGACTTCTGAAGAATTACCTAGGTATAGGGCTAGTGGGTAACTGAATAAATAGCATGTAGAGGAGATGCAATTTTCCTTGTCAAAAAACACATAGTTCCGGCATAACCAAAGCGCCCAACAAGCAGTCCTCATCTCTAACATGACTTGTTGTTGTCGGTCCTTCCTAATACCCATAGCCAACCACTAAACATATTTGACATACTTTAAGGTGGGAATAACCATGAAGCTGCTTGTATAATAGACCAAACTTCCCGTGCAAAGCGATCACTAGTAGAAAACAGGGCTACCGTTCGGCCCTGGCCAGCCCATTAGTCCCGGTTCTTCAAGAATCGGGACCAATGGGGGGTATTAGACCCGGTTCGTGAGGCCAGGGGGCCAGCCGGGGCCTCGTGGGCATTGGTCCCGATTCGTGTGGAACCATTTATCCCGGTTCAAGCCACGAACCGGGACCAATGGTCCTCGCTGCTGGCCCACAACCTTTAGTCCCGGTTCATGCCATGAACCGGGACAAATAACTTGCCTACATATATACCCACCGCCGCGGCAGAGCACTCCACAGTGCTCTGTTTTTGTCGAGCCGGCGAGGGGAGGGCATTTGGGTGCTCTAGTTCACCTCCTATGCACATGAGGTGTTCATTGAAATGCCCGAGCCACACTAGTTAAGCTTTCTCCTCTTGAAACTCGACCTCTGAGCTCCATTTTCAACGAGACTTGTCTAGATTTAGCGGTCCGTCATGCCCCGTCCCCGCCCCGTCTTCACCGCCGTCAATCGCCCGCGCCGATCTCGTCGCCGGCACCACCGTGGTGAGCCTCTTGTTCTTATCTTCTTTTTTGAAAGAAAAAATTCTGACTTCAGATAGATACTTGTCTGATTTTCTTACTTTTATTATTCCTTGTTATTATATAGTGCGATGGTTTTGGTATCCGCCCCCGTCGACCCTCGTACTGTCTATGATCAGATGTGGTATATATTATCTTTTCATAACTATTTGGTTCATTTATTTTTTATGACAATTATGATGACCAACGTGACATATATTTTTAATCTAGGAGGTATGTGAACCGGAAATTCCAATCCACCTAGATATGCTTCTCCAGAAGTTAACTTTGGTTCAAAAAGAAAACAAATACTTGAAGGAAAAGTTGAAAATAATTGAGGATAAGAATATGGAAATGGAGTTGCATGTTGCCGAGGTCATTGACGATCGCAAGATGAAGATCGATGCGATGCGGTTGAAGATGGATGCAATGCGCTTGAAGATGGATGAAATGCGCTTGAATATTAGGAATATTAGAAAATATGCCATTGATAAAGAGGCTTGGTATCATTATGCTGTTGGGTCAATTGTTACCTTACTTGCGATTTTGATCGCGTTTGTTGTTGCATTTAAATGTTTTACATAGTTGTGTGTTGTTTTATGAGAGAACTTTATGTATTTATTGTGCTTTGGTTTTAATGTGATGATGAACTTGTATTAATTTGGTCATTTCTCTATTCATTTTGTTCTGCAATGGTTTTTTGATATATACTTAATTTCATAATAGAGATGAACCGCCAATGGTTGTACGGTGACCGACGCACTTTGGAGTACATTACGAACCGGGACTAATGCCCGAGTCGACAAGGGTTGTAAATGGATGATGTGGCTTTGAATGGTGCATTTTGAACACAGAAAAACTATGGAGTTCAAATAAGTTCAAAAAAATGAAATCCCTTTGTAACAAACGAGTTTCCGTATAAAACCTTGATACTTCGAAAGAGATTGTCCGTTTTGTACACGAAGTGCATCCAGTTTTTGCCGTAACCCTCTCAAAATTCTCGCACATGCTATGTGGGTGAAATGATGATACCATGCCAACTTGGAACCTTTTCAGAGTTCATTTCAAATGCTTTTCAATTTCATGGTCTTATAGCTCAAAATAATCAGTAAATGCATGAAAAATAACAAATGTAGTTAGAAAGGGTTGTAAATTGACTATGTGGCTTTGAATGGTGCATTTTGAACACAGAAAAACTATGGAGTTCAAATAAGTTCAAAAAAATGAAATCCCTTTGTAACAGACGAGTTTCCGTATGAAACCCTAATACTTCGAAAGAGATTGTCCGTTTTGTACACGAAGTGCATCCAGTTTTTGCCGTAACCCTCTCAACTTTCTCGCACATGCTATGTGGGTGAAATGATGATACCATGCCAACTTGGAACCTTTTCAGAGTTCATTTCAAATGCTTTTCAATTTCATGGTCTTATAGCTCATAATAATCAGCAAATGCATGAAAAATGACAATTGAAGTCAGAAAGGGTTGTAAATTGATGATGTGGCTTTGAATGGTGCATTTTGAACACAGAAAAACTATGGAGTTCAAATAAGTTCAAAAACATGAAATTCCTTTGTAACAGACGAGTTTCCATATGAAACCCTGATACTTCGAAAGAGATTGTCCGTTTTGTACACGAAGCGCATCCAGTTTTTGCCGTAACCCTCTCAACTTTCTCGCACATGCTATGTGGGTGAAATGATGATACCATGCCAACTTGGAACCTTTTCAGAGTTCACACTACAAGAAATATGCTCATACATGACATTTTTTAAGACGTCGTTGATGAATTCGTCATAAATCTATGATGATTTCATCCGAGATTGTCGTAAACCGTTTGAAGGGATCAAATCTACATATAAATTACGACGATGTGAGTCAAAAACGTCGTAACCGCATAAGATGATATCGTCATAACTTTTACAACGATTATAAAAATGTCGTAACATGTTCTAACTATGTTGACATGTCACTCGTGGGTCCATTCTATGTCACGCGCCAATCCCGCCTAGTTTGTGATGAAACCTACTATTCTCTCATTCCAAAAATTCTCAAAAAATTCTCATAAATACTTTGGATCATATATTCCTAAAATATGTGAAAACCCTTCCTTCCATAGTTCGAAAATAATTCAGCAATACTCATTACCCTATTTTCTTCAGAATAGCACTTTGTGAAGGAAGTGCAATTTCTATTTATTTAATTACCCTCATATTTTTTGGGTACTCTTTCCTATCCAAATCATTGCCTCATGAAAAAATTTGGCACCATTTTCCTAGTAAATCTTTCTCAGCAAATTTTCAAAGTTTGTGTTCACCTAACAACTTTGTGAAGGAAGTACTAGATAGGAATATAATAATGAGTTGATTTTTTTCCACACCTTATATGTGCCCAAAACATAGCTCTCCTCAAAATTTTAGCCCCATCTAACAATCCATGTGAGCTCATCATCCAATCTTTGTTTCTGGTAATATATTCATTTTGTGAAGCAACTACATTTTATATTGCTTTATAGTTGATGGCCTCCCCGATGCTCCTCCCCGATCCATTCCCGCCCCACCCGACCATCTCCTTATCACCGCCCTCCTCTCCCATATGGCTCATCGGTGTAAGATCCGCCGCACCACAAATTGTCGTGTTTGTCCATCCATCCATCAAGATCCTCCCCTGCCATCCACCCATAGCCTTACCTCGTGTCTAGGGTTTTGGTGGCCTTCACCTTCGAGGTTGCTCGGATGGCGCCGAGGCTAGAAGCCGCCAGATCTATCACCGAAGAAGCTGCGGTTCCCTCATTCGTCGATCCAAGAGGGTAGAAAAAATTAGAAGTTATAAAAAAAATGGAAAACACAATTACATGAGCTGGATTTCTATTGGTGGAAACATTTGTACCACGGATCAATGACGTGGCACATATCCATCCATCCACCTATCGAACCCACATATCCATCCATCCATCCATTCATCTAGAGAAAAAAAGAAAAGGAAAAAGAGCCCGTGAGAGAGAGAGAGCTCACCCAGCTCCACCAAACGCCACCTCCCTCTGTGTCTTGTCTCGTGACCTATCCTCTCCCCTCACGAACTCCTCTCCCTCGCCGCCGCCACCTGCCTTGTCTGCCTATTCTGGCCAGCTACGGCAACAGGAAGCATTCCCCCGAGCGACCGACGCTCGACGCCTCCTTCCCTTCCGGCCAGCATCTACCCCCCCCCCCCTCCCCCCGCGTGCGAGGTGGCTAGCTAGGGTATCGGCCTGCATCCCTAACAGACCGTGCCCCCCTCCCCTCATCTCCTTCGCCCCTCTCGTAGCACCACGCTGAAGGGCCACCCGCGAGCGCCGCAGATCTAACATCGCGCGTCTCTCATGCGCCTCATGCCGCCATGCAGATGTCGACGACTTCTTCGACAGCTGCGACCCAGGTGAGTTGCCCCCTAGATTGGATGGACTGGGTTGCCGCCGCCGGGCAATGGGATCCGGACGGGCGGGGATTGACTGGATCGGCCTGGGTTTTGTCTCTCTCTGCCCGCAGATAAGGGGAACCTCTGCCTCTGCGGCCACCCCTACGGGACCTGGGAGGTGTCGCTGCCAGCGGAGGAGGTGCCGCCCGAGCTGCTCAAGCCGGCCCTCGGCATCAATTTCGCTCACAACGGCATGAACCGTCGCGACTGGCTCTCCCTCGTCGCCGTCCACTCTGACTTGTGGCTCCTCTCTGTCGCCTTCTTCTTTGGCGCGCCGCTCAGCACCAACGAATGGTAATTTCACTGCCTCTGCCCCTCCTCCTCCATTTCCCAGTTCGATTTACTCTTAGCTTGGTGCCTTGGACGATCGGGAAAATATTTGCTTTAGCTTTGAAATTACCTATCTGCCCATGAATAAATCCATCCTCGCTCTGCTGCTGCTAGTAGTACTACTACTACTATCTCGCAATTATTTACTGTGTCTGAAGCAAAGTAAAAATGCTCTCACAAGGAATCCAATATTAGTAGTATTTTTGTTTTCTCACCACCGCAGATAATGACTGTTTCCACTCTGCAGAATGTTCGATGTTTGGTGCTTGCATAAACCCATCCAAGACCTTACCACCTTCCAATGTGCGTGTTTCTCATGTGGATTTTCAGAGCTGAAGTACACAAATGCCATGCCGCATTCTTAAAGAAAATGTTCATCTTGGAGTATCCCGGTTTGACTATTGCCACATATCCCGGAGCATTGTTGATAAGCAAAATCTGGATGGAACTTGGGTGATGAATGCAAGTCTTGTTGAGTACGTAGAGAGGACAGTGAGATCAGAGAGGTCACGGGCACCGGACAGACCAGTCTATCTTGTTGGCGAATCCATCGGAGTGTGCATTGCTCTCGTTGTGGCGGCACGGAACCGAGACGTCGATTTGGTCCTCGTCCTAGTCAACCCAAGTCTTTCTTCCATCAACCATGGTTTCTGCATTGCTCTGTTCTTTCTTTTGGTGACAGTAACTTCTTACTAACCAATCTGTATTTTTGCATCTTCAGGGACATCTTTCCACAGGTCACAGCTGCAGTCTCTCTCAGCATTCCTGGATTTGGTCCCTGGTCCATTCCATTTAAGCACCCCACAGTTCCTAAATTTCCTCACAGGTTTGGCACCATCTCCATGAACAACGAGCTGAATTTTAATATGGATATCTGCTCGCCTTGTACTAGTTTTAAGTGAGAAGAATAACGATCATATATAGAGTGTCAAATCAGTGATCTATTCAAAAAAGAACCAAATCATCAGTGAATGAAAATACAACATAGGCATGGTTTAATTTTGTATGCAATTAGTACTCATATTGTTTTCACCTTGAATGTTAGGCGATGATGAAAACGATGGTGTCTTGCACCAAAGCACGTTCGGTGTGTTCGACAAATCTGTCCAGGAGGTAACATCAGATATCATATCACACACAGCCTTTGGAAGTAGCTACAAGTTAGGAATGGAAGCCTTCTATGCCCAGAAAGAGCTCCAGGCAATCGCCATATCCAGTTTAGTTTAGTCCCTCTGTGCTGTTATGATGCTTATGCTACATGGTACTGAGCTGGCGCACAAATATCTAGCACAGTGACACCAGAAAGGCACATCCTACACAGAATTTGTATGTGTTTTCATAGCTTTCGTGTTCTTCGTATAAATAGTACCGCAACTTGATATATGTCCAAATTAATAGACCACAATGTTGTAAGACGATGATGGAACACAAGGAATTGTTTAGCTATTTTGTGCCACAAACATATTGTATGCCTATTGCTATTCAAACTCTTATCTTCTTATATCCTTTTGAAGTGTGCATGCCTACATCGTCTTCAAAGATGAGCAGTGTGCGCGGACAGCTTTATCTCATAATATGGCACAGGTGTGTTCCTTGTCTTACAAGTTACAACCGATAAGAAATTACTTCATAAAGCTTAAGTACATGTTTAAGAAATTTCTGTGTCATGTCTTATATCTAATAATACAATATACATATATCTGAAGGTCAGGAGGCCGGGTACGAGCGGCGGACGCTGGGTGCGGCGCCCGCGCCTCTGCGGACAGCGGCGGCGGCGGCCCCGTCCGCATCTGCTTTGCGCCGTCGCCCACCGGCGGCGCCAGCACCGCGCTCTTCAACTACCTCTTCACGTGCTCCACAGGCGGCAAGTTCGTCCTCCGCGTCGAGGACGCCGACCTCTTGCGCTCCACCAAGAAGTCTGAGGAGGTCGTCTTCACCGACCTCTCCTGGCTCGGCCTCAACTGGGACGAAGGTATTTACCATCACCCACATTTCACCCTGGCAGGGTTCTTCTGAGGTGACCGAGGGATACTTGATGACTAGAGTTTAAGAACGAACTCCTACTCTGGATTGTGTTTGCTTATTCAGCTGAACTAGAGTAGTTAATCACTAGAGTAGCAGAGTATAATCTGTTACCTGCAAATTGGTGTGCTCATATCTGTACCGGTTTAGGCCCGTACATTGGTGGCGATTTAGGCCCTAACCGCCAGTCAGATCGCAATGTTGTGTACAAAGAGCGTGCCCAGAAGCTAATGGAGTGGTGCTGTTTATCGATGCTTTTGCTCTAACGAGGTATCTCGATCTCATCCCGATCTCATCCCAAGGTACTGGAATAAGATGAGGGCTGCGCTCTGAATTGTTGGTGATTTTTCAGGTGTACCGTTCAGGAAGAACTCTCGCGAGCCGAGATACCGCGTGGAGTACCACCCCGTCGATTTGCCATACCACCCGGTGAGTGAGTAGTTGACTCCTGACGAGTCCTCATTCTGTTCTTCCAGCAGCAGGAAAACATGTGTTTTTCTTCAGTTCTGAACTCCTGGGTTTAGCGAGTAAGAATTCAAGCCAAATAAGATGACATACTACCAAGAAATAATAATCAGTCCATGACATGTTAAATGTATGTAACTAGCTAAGATCCCAAAAGAGTGGGGAATGGCAAGAGGAACTGCATATCCTCTGTTTCTCAAACGGGGGAATATGTTACTGTATTCACATGTTTCTACTAAGTCATGTGTATCCCATGCCATTGTCTTTTCCTGAATTTGGGTCTTTCTTTCACCTAAAGTCCTTGCTGCAGAGGTTGCTGTTCGACAAACCTACTTCCTCTAGCTAATTGTAACTGTTAACGAAAGATACTTACTGTTCTTCTGCAGAAGAATGGCCAGGAGTCTGAACCAATGAATGACCATGAGGGGAGACATTACACATGCTACCTACTAGTCAAAGAAACCAAGACCATGAAGTCGATTGTCCCACAGAATGCAACCAATGTTATCATAGAAAGTGAACGGAAAGTTTACAGTCTGCTATGCTTGACTACAGACATACATTTAAGTTCACCATACTGAAGTTCATATGGCTTAGGTGTAGTAGTGCAGTAAGTCCTTAATTCAGCATTACACGTGTTCAAGGAAAAATTATAAAACCAACACATAACTCTTGAAACAAAAACGATGGAACATATCTGATTTATCTTTTCTGATTTGTTTGTGAAACTGTAGACACGAGTTCGTGTCTGTTTTCATGTGCTTTCTTGTGCATATCAGCATATGTTTTCTAGCCCTGGAACAAACAAGCATATGATGATTTAATTATTTGACTGAATCTAGACCGTATAATAAGGTCCAAGTAGTGTATGCTTAAGATAAATTTTGGAGTGCTTACTGCCAAGTATTTGTTTCAAAAATCACCCGTCAACATCTAAACTCAACAGACTTAGTTTTGCATTTTACAAAATATCAAAAATATAGAAACCATTTGATGATTTTGCAGACCTGACGAGGTGGAGAAGAAGGACCACCGGCTGTCCGGCTCCATGGTCCAATACACCATGGACCTCCAGCCCCACATTAGCTGCACCCCCCCTCTCACCTCGAGAGCGACAAGGTCTTTCTTCTCCTCCCCGAAACATGCATCTCTCTTTTGCTGATGACAGATCCCATATTCTAGTAAGTGTTGTACAAATTCATGATTTTTTCAGTGATTAGAATGAGTAGAATAATTGAGGAAACCTCATGGTGTTGGTGTATACGAATCCATCCATTAGATGAGAGTAAAGCCAATCTGAAGAGCTTGATTCAGTTAGTTATGGATGAGCTTCTTGTCTGATTACGAGCATCCTTTTTGTTCTATTGTACAGTAGTATGTTTTTCTATACTACTATATAGCGTATCACTATATAGCGTATCAGTTTGAACCAGACATTGAAATACTATCCGGCCATTCACTGGCTTCCATCCAGCGGCCTACAGTGCTTGGATTTGCAGCTACAGTGGCTCTGGGTGCCATCTGGGTCATTCCAAAGGCAGCCATGAATTGTCATAGAGTCAAAACTATTTGGTTCATTCTACATGCAGTAGATACTATGTTATTCTCATTTTTAGGAACTATAATTTAAGAATTTTGGGTGTGGATTCCTCTTGTCCCGTGTGACAGTCACATAACTAATTGAACGCATTAGCAAAACTGCAGAAGAACAACGACCCTTCTACTTGGAAAATATATAAGCTTTAGTAAACCAACAACTGAATTACCACCAGGTTCCTGAACCTGGCAGCTCATCTACTAACCATTCATGCTTTTTCCAGAAATTCAATCCATAAACTTGCTACTTGAAAAAAGAACTAGTATATTATGCACTCATCATTCTTAATGTTTTGCTCCTCGTGGCATTGTAACACATTGATCATGTTTACTGCTACTGTATTTTACTCCTATTTTCAGTTAAATGCTTATTTTCAGAAAAGTTCCTAAGAGTGTGCTTCTGAATTGCATTTGTAGGAGAAGGGCCATGCCTATGCGACTCCCTCGGGCTGGGCTGGTGCACCTTGGGCTGGGGCTAGGTTGGATCAGCTCCGCCTGGGAGAAGTTCAGTAGTGCCTGAGTGGCAAGGAGAAGGCCTGGGTGCTGATGTGTCATTCTATTGTGCAGATGTGTTATTGTTCTATTATGCAATTCTATTTGTTCTTGCTATATTCCTGTGTAAGGAAATGTATTCAAGAGATGACTTATTGTGTTATGTAAACCTGGGAGATGTATTATGTGATGTTATATGATGGATGATTTTAATTTGACTTGGATTTTCTTGACTTGAATATGAAATATTGTTGGATTTAATATTGGACAAATAATTAGGCTGAAAAGGCCCAACAAATAAAATGAAACCAAAAATAAAAAAGACCAAAACTGAACTGGACCAAATGTATTTGGGCACAAAAAGGCCAGGGCCCAAATTATAATGACAAAAAAATTCAAAAAAAATATACTAAAGTCCCAAAAAGAAGCCCAATAAGAAAAAATCCCAAAAAAATAAAACTAGCCCATGTGATCAATTGAAATGGGTTGGGCTGATTTCAACCATGACGTTTTGATTTCGTCGTAATTTTGCCACGTAGGACTGAGTTTGATTGCCAACGACAATTTGGGATCGTCGTAAAGGTTACGATGATCCAGGAATCATCGTAAAAGTTACGACGATTTTGATCAAAATGTCGCTGATGTTCATTTGTGACGCTCCGTTTTCAACGCTTGGTTTTTCGTCGTGATATCGTTGTAAATTAAAAACCTTGATGATGTAGCGACGAAAAAATAGCGTCGTGTATGAGCTTATTCCTTGTAGTGTCATTTCAAACGCTTTTCAATTTCATGGTTTTATAGCTCAAAATAATCAGTAAATGCATGAAAATAACAAATGAAGTCAGAAAGGGTTATAAATTGATGATGTGGCTTTGAATGGTGCATTTTTAACACAGAAAAACTATGGAGTTCAAATAAATTCAAAAAAATGAAATCCCTTTGTAACAAACGAGTTTCCATATGAAACCCTGATACTTCGAAAGAGATTGTCCGATTTGTACACGAAGTGCATCCAATTTTTGCCGTCACCCTTTCAAAATTCTCGCACATGCTATGTAGGTGAAATGATGATACCATGCCAACTTGGAACCTTTTGAGAGTTCATTTCAAATGCTTTTCAATTTCATGGTCTTCTAGCTCAAAATAATCAGTAAATGCATGAAAAATAACAAATGTAGTTAGAAAGGGTTGTAAATTGACGATGTGGCTTTGAATGGTGCATTTTGAACACAGAAAAACTATGGAGTTCAAATAAATTCAAAAAAATGAAATCCCTTTATAACACACGAGTTTCCGTATGAAACCCTAATACTTCGAAAGAGATTGTCCGTTTTGTACACGAAGTGCATCCAGTTTTTGCCGTAACCCTCTCAACTTTCTCGCACATGCTATGTGGGTGAAATGATGATACCATGCCAACTTGGAACCTTTTCAGAGTTCATTTCAAATGCTTTTCAATTTCATGGTCTTATAGCTCATAATAATCAGTAAATGCATGAAAAATAACAAATGAAGTCAGAAAGGGTTGTAAATTGATGATATGGCTTTGAATGGTGCATTTTGAACACAGAAAAACTATGGAGTTCAAATAAGTTGTAAAAAATGAAATCCCTTTGTAACAGACGAGTTTCCATATGAAACCCTGATACTTCGAAAGAGATTGTCCGTTTTGTACACGAAGTGCATCCAGTTTTAGTCGTAACCCTCTCAACTTTCTCGCACATGCTATGTGGGTGAAATGATGATACCATGCCAACTTGGAACCTTTTCAGAGTTCATTTGAAATGCTTTTCAATTTCAAGGTCTTATAACTCAAAATAATCAGTAAATGCATAAAAAATAACAAATGAAGTCAGAAAGGGTTGTAAATTGATGATGTGGCTTTGAGTGGTGGATTTTGAACACAGAAAAAACTATGGAGTTCAAATAAGTTCAAAAAAATGACATCCCTTTGTAACACACGAGTTTCCGTATGAAACCCACATACTTCGAAAGAGATTATCCGTTTTGTACACGAAGTGCATCCAGTTTTTTCCGTAACCCTCTCAACTTTCTCGCACATGCTATGTGGGTCAAATGATGATATCATGCCAACTTGGAACCTTTTCAGAGTTCATTTCAAATGCTTTTCAATTTCATGGTCTTATAGCTCAAAATAATTAGTAGATGCATGAAAATAACAAATGAAGTTAGAAAGGGTTGTAAATTGATGATGTGGCTTTGAATGGTGCATTTTGAACACAAAAAAAACTATGGAGTTCAAATAAGTTCAAAAAATGAAATCCCTTTTTAACAGACGAGTTTCCGTATGAAACCGTGATACTTCGAAAGAGATTGTCCGTTTTGTACACGAAGTGCATCCAGTTTTTGCTGTAACCCTCTCAACTTTCTCGCACATGCTATGTGGGTGAAATGATGATACCATGCCAACTTGGAACCTTTTCAGTGTTCATTTCAAATGCTTTTCAATTTCATGGTCTTATAGCCCAAAATAATCATTAAATGCATGAAAAATAACAAATGAAGTGAGAAAGGGTTGTAAATTGATGATGTGGCTTTGAATGGTGCATTTTGAACACAGAAAAACTATGGAGTTCAAATAAGTTCAAAAAAATGAAATCCCTTTGTAACAGACGAGTTTCCGGGACTAAAGATCCAGCGAAACCACGTGGCGTGACGCGCAAACACGTGGCGTGCCGCATATGTTATTTGTCCCGGTCCAGGACAAAAACCGGGACTAAAGATCCAGCGAAACTACGTGGCGTGCCGCGCAAACACGTGGCATGCCCCATATGTTATTAGTCTTGGTTTTAGATACGAACCGGGACTAAAGGATTGCCTATATAAACCCTCCCCCTCCCACCCCTCTCCTGTGTTCTTGGGCGTTGAGGTGTGAGCATGCATGCCATGCTCTTGCCACTCTAGCTCATGCATATGAGAGAAGAAGAATGACGGCTGTTGTTATGGGGTTCGCTCTTCCTTCCTCTCCTTGTGCTACATATTTGTTATGCATTAGGGGAAGAAGGAATAGCGGCCATCATCGACGGTCGAAAAATCAGGTGAGGGAGTGTCCACCATATATGAGAGAAACTTTAATAGCAAAAAGAATTATCATAAAATAAAATTAATAAGTAATTATAAACAAAATAAAATAAAATAAATAAGTATTTTGTTGTAAGTAGAAACAAAACAAAATAAGCTAACTAGCACTTTGAATTTAAGTAGAAACAAAAAATAAACAAAACAAAAAATAAAAGAAAAAATAATCAGTAAATGCAACTAAAGTTATCAAAGTATTTTATGTTAAAAATCATTAAAAGCAAAAAGAATTTTCATAAAGAACTTTTTTTGTTAGAATCTTTAATGGCAAAAAGAATTATCATAAAATAAAATAAATAAGTAATTAGAAACAAAAAAATAAAAAAATAAGTATTTTGTTGTAAGGAGAAACAAAACAAAATAAGCTAACTAAAAAAATAAACAAAACAAAAATAAAGCAAAAAACAAAAACAAAAATAATGGAAAAAAAATAAAAAATAGTTGTTTCTCTCCACGTTGCATCCACGGCGGAGCTTATAAACAGGCTCGGAAGCCCTTCGCTTGGCGAGGTGGGACTAAACATTCAACCGCACCACGGCTGTGGCAGGCAACCGGTACCAATGCAAAAAATAAATAAAATAAATAAAGCAAAAAAGAAAACAAAAAAACTGGGAAAAAAATAAAAAAATTGCCACCAACTCGGCCACCACGGCGTGAGTACGACTAGAAACCCATCCATGGCTAGGATTTAGGCCCGCAGTAGGCCCAGAAGGCCCATCAGGCAAAGCATTAGCAAGTAGGCCCGTAAGCCTGCAGCGGAGAGGAGCTTGAGAGGGGTGCGACAGTGGGGCTTATAAACCACTGCGCGCCCCTCTCAACTAGCGAGGTGGGACTAAACTTTGGCCGCGACGCGGGCACCACAAGGGCCTTTGGTACCGGTTCATGGCACCAACCGGTACCAATGCCCCCTTTAGGCCCGGTTGGTGCCACCAACCGGGACCAAAGGTCAGGTCCCGGTTGGTGGCACCAACCGGGACTAAAGGGGGCATTGGTACCGGTTGGTGCCACGAACCGGTACCAATGGCTTTGCTATATAAGTCAGCAGTTGTGAAAATTTCGTGAGTTTCTTCGATTCCTCCGACGATGCCGTGAGGCTGCCTGAGCTGGCCGTCGTCGCCCCTGCCCCCGACCACGCCGCCGTTGCCCGGACCGACCACACCGTCGTCGCCCCTGCCCCCCGACCACGTCGCGCGCCCTCGCCGTGCCTCTACCGCGCCCCTACCCGCCCCGTCGATGCCGTCGCCGCCCTTTGCCCCGTCGAACGCCATCGCCCCGGCCCCGACCACGCCGCCGTCGCCCCTGCCCCGACCACGCCGTCGTCGCCGCCCTCTACACCGGCGCTGTGCCTCTCCTTGGTCACCCTGTCCTCTCCTTTGTTCATATAAATGATGATTTTTTTTGCATTTTTATAAAAATGTATTTATGTATGTATGTTCTCTCTGCATATAAAAGTTAGATTTTTAGTACATTTGGGTACATTTTAGGTTAGTTTTATCTATATATGTTCTCTGATTTAGTACATTTTAGGTTAGTTTCATTTTTAGAAAAGTTTTCTAGATTTAGGAAAAGAAGGAAGAGAAGGAAGAAGGAAGAAGGAAGAAGAAGAAAAAGTTTTATATATGCAAAAGTTACATTTTTAGAAAAGTATTATATATAGCTAGGAAGATAACGAAGAAGAAGAAAAAGAATGAGAGGAGAAAAAGGAAAATAAGAAGAGGAAGAAAGGAGAAGAAGAGGAGAGGAAGAAGAGGAGAAATAAATAAGAAGAGTAAAAAGAAGAAAAAGAAGAGGAGAAGAAGAAAGGAATAGAGGAGAAAGAAGAAGAAAAATAGAAAATTTCTATTTTTTTCTCCTTCTCCTTTTTCTTCTTCTTTCTTTTCTTCGATTGCTTCTCTTCTATTCCTTTCTTCTTCTCCTCTGTTTATTTCTTCTTTTGTCTTCTTATTTTTTATCGGGTATGTCGTTGTCGATATACCCCCTCCCGATCGAACTGCAACAGGAGGGCGGGGGGGGGGGGGGTCTACCGATATACCCCCTTCCCGATAACATTATTTTCCCATGTATATGTATGTTGCGTCGTTGTCGATATAACCCCCTCCCGGATAACTTCGACATGAGGGGCGGTCGATATATATACCCACTCTCGACCGTGATAAATTATACCACGGGAGCACCCCCCTCGGCCGTCTCGCTCGACCAAAACTCTCAAGGACATCCAATCCCTAGAGAAAAAACGATGTTGGTCTCCTACCCCCTCCCGCCGCGCACCTACCCGACAAACTCTCTCGAGGCCACCCAAATTTACCAAGTTAAAAGAGCGTTGTCGTCGAGGCCACCCCAAACCCTTGAAGCGTTGTGTCGAGGCCACCCCAAACCCTTGAAGCGTTGTCTAGGCCACCACAAACCCTAGAGAAGCAGCGTCGAGGCCACTAACATGATTCCTTATTGTGATTAGCTAGCTCGTTCTAAGTTTGCCACTAATATATATCCATCTGTACCTTGTTTGAATAATAATTGACATGTTGTAAATATTTGCTGAAACTATGGATCACTCCCGAGACGAAGAGGAAGAAGCGATGTTGGGGGAGATAATCGCACAAGGAAGTGATGTCATTGCGTCGTTTCTCAGAGACACCGATGGTCTGGAAGGACCGGGTGAAGAAGAGGGCTATGTTCATGATGATCTGGAAGGACCGGGTGAAGAAGAGGGCATTCATGATCATCTGGAAGGACCGGGTGAAGAAGAGGGCATTCATGATCATCTGGAAGGACCGGGTGAAGAAGAGGGCATTCATGACGGCTCCGTTGAGCGAACCGAGTCCGGCCAGGTATATATATATTAGTTAAGCCCATGCTGACTAGTTAATTGATGCATTCATTGTTTTCATATGTACACATATTAATTAACTCTCGTCTTTCTTCTTTTTTCTCTAGCCCTCCGGATCGACCTCAACTTCGGTAAAGAAACGAGGCCCGAAGAAAAAGTTGCACTCGGATGAAAGGTTTGAGATCACAACAATCGCGCGCGATGGCAAGCCGATTGAACCCATCCGGACAAGGGATGCATTTCGTGCTCAGTGCGGGGTTCTTGTTAGGTACAAGACCCCGATCAGTATCTAGCAATGGTTAAAGCCAAAGAAGGAAGACCCTGAGATGCCGACGTCTTATGTCTCCGATAAACAGAAAGAAGATCTTTGGACAACGCTTAAGGAAAATTTCAGCCTACCGCGAGAGGAGGATCTAGAGAAGCCAGTTAAAGAGGAATTGATCAAGTCTCATGCTCTTAAGAAGATGGAAGAACTATTCAGGAGGTGGAAGAATGAGCCGAAAACGTTTGTCGACAAAGAAGAGACACCAGAATTCACCGGCTGGTTTGAGAAGATCAGAGATCAATTGCCCGCATTTGTGGCCCACAAGACATCGGAAAAGAGTAAGAAGATGTCAGTGACAAACAAGAAAAATGCTGCGAAGAAGAAGCATCACCATCGCACGGGGTCAGGTGGTTACCTCAAAGCCCGACCTTTGTGGGACAAGGCTGAGAATGACCTGATTGCTAAAGGGGTCGAACCAGAGACATTGAGATGGCCAGACCATTGCCGGACTTGGTTCTTCGGGGTTGGTGGAACCTTGGACCCTGTATCAGGGGAGTGCATTTGGACGGAAGAGAAACTGCGAATACCCGTCACGAAGCTTCAACACTATATCGCCGTAGCACAGGAAGGTGCGTTCATTCCAGACAGAGAGAATGACGAGCTCACAATGGCCCTCGGGAATCGTGAGCACCCTGGGCGGACATGAGGCATGCCAAGCTCCCTTCCGTGGAAGGCTGGGTTTCCGGACGCAAGGGGTTACAAAACCCAGGAGAGGAGGAAGAAATTGGAGCATAGCCAATTGCAGGCGCTGCACGAAAGGGTACAAGGGCTAGAGGAACGAGAAGCAGATCGGAGCAAACGACCTGCCGAAGCTTCCCCTGAACATTGCTACCTTATGACGCAATGGATGACATTCAAAGTCAAGGCGGCTGTTGGATCTGTTATACCTAATGAACCTGGCTCAACCTACCACAGCCAGTCGATTCCAGAAGGATATGCTAGGGTGATGGTGGATCAAATAACGGAAGGATTTGAGGACCTTGAGCTTTACCACCCTACGGGTGAAGGGGAGATTCGGCTGGGTTCTTCTCTGAAGACTCTATGCCTATGGCAGAAGGAGCTCATCCACCTTCCGAACTAGACGCCTCCGCCTCCTCCTCCTCCTCCGGCGAGTCAGGGCCCACCTCATCCTCCATCTCCTCCTCTGCCTCCTCCCGCAAGTGATCAGGGCACTCAGCCTCCTTCTCCGGTGCGTGACGGCACTCCGCCTCCTTCTCCGCCTGCGCCGGCGCGCCCGAGCAGCCAGCTGCCTCCTCCTTCTCTGCCTCGTCAACAAGGGCTGAAGAGACCCGCCGCCGCTCCGGCTCCTCCGGCGCGTAGTCCTTCTCCTCTGCCTGGTAAGAAAGGAAAGACAGTCGCAGCCGCTCCGTCTGCTCCGACGTGTAGCAGTACAGCCAGAGGCAGGAAATACAAATACGGTCCTTCTCTGAAGCCTCTAGAGAAGTTACCATACGAGAGGAGCCCAGAGGAAAACGAGAAAATCGTGGAAGCCGAAGTGAAGAACTTCTTTGAAGGGGTGAAAGAAAAAAAACATCCACCTCCGGAGGAGAAGATAGATCCGGTAAAAGCAAAGCGTACTCTGGCTGCCCTGAAGAAACCAACAAAGTCTCCGACGAAAGGCAACTATGAGCGCATTATTACAAAGTCATTTATCGAAGTGCAGCGGTCGGGAAGTACTGTCACTGATCAAAGGTTAGCAGAACGACGAGCTGGGAAAAAAGTTGCCTAGCTCGGCGAACAAGCGAACCAATCGTTCCCCCTGCTCAAGGTGTCTAGCGATATCGTCGCTAATCATCCGGGGATCTTGTTGCTCGGTACCAATCCTGCAGATTACCTGCCCGATGATGCACATTTTGATTTATTGGAGGTGGACGAACACAAATACGTGTACGGGAAACCTCTCGTCAAAGATGAAAGATCTCTAATGACGATGATGCGAAGATTCCATGATTTGTACATGAAAACTTGCAAAGAGTCTGGGGGAGTAATATTTTGACGCTGGGAGTTAGAAAGGACCATGACCTCGTTGGACTTGAACTGTTGATGGTTCCATTTGAGGAGTTCTTCCCGTTTTTCAATCTAAAGGCCCTCGATAAATTAATGATCACTTTCTACTGCCTGTAAGTAGTACTAGTTCTGTCATTAGGTCTCTATATGTAGGTCAGCTCTTTCATTGCATGTATTTTCAATTATCCTCACTATATTATATGCAGATTGAAGATCGTTGAATTGAAGAAAAGACAAATCGGTGATATTGGGTTCATTAACACAAATCTCGTAGATGCATTTATGATTAAATCTCAGGCCAAAGATACCGAGGCCAACCTGCTACAATCGTTTGAATTGAATCAAAACAAAGCTATAATATTCTTCCCTTACGAATTCCAGTGAGTGTTACTGTCTTGTGCATATTCGGTTTCTCTTATTAGTCAAGGTTATAGTAATGCAATTGATGAGTTATGCATGCGTGCGCAACTTCCACTATATTCTCCTAGAGATTAAGCTTGAGCAGGGACTAGTAACCGTCTTAGACTCGAGACGAAAATATCCCAACGAGTATGCGGACATGACTGAAATTCTAGAGAAGTAAGTTAAATCGATCATTATCTCACCATATTGGCAACTTTGTTCATTTCCTGATATCAAGTAATTGTTTTCTTTGTCTGACAGGGTTTGGAAAAAATTCACCGCAAAAACTACGGGACTGCCGAAGAAGCTGCAATTTAGACACCCGAAAGTAAGTACTATAGTAGCATGTTCCACGCATCTCCTAGTGATTCAAGCGCTAGTTTCATCAATACCATTTAGCATGCTTGCTAACTATCAGTTTGATTGACCTCTATATCTTGTAAAGTGGTTGTAGCAGGAACCAGGGAATGATTACTATGGATACTAACATTTGCGAGTCCATCCGCCACGTGACCTGTGAGCGGGGCTACTCTGACAAACAATATGACGTGCGTAAAAAATAATATTCACAATTTTATTTTATTACCATCATTTGTGTTCAGTTTAATTTATTCATATATATGTATTGACCCCCTTCTTCAAATTAGATATATCGGATGCAGAATGAACTCCTACCAGCAGATCGTATGCGAGGAATTCAAGAGGAATTGGCGGCATTCTTTCTTGACCACGTGATCGCTAAAGACGGAGAATACCATGTGAACCCTAATGACTTGAATTTTAATTAGGAGTTTATATTGTAAGAGATAATTATATTGTATATATGTAGCCAGTAGCGTCGGATAGATATACGAGAACTTGTTGTTCGACCAATCTCTCAGAGAAGGAGAGGTGGTCGATATCACTTCTCTTTGTATGCATATGTTCATGACGATCTTCTGTTTCCTTTATTTGCTTATACTAGTTAGCATGTCTAGTCCTCTCTATACGTATAGTATGCAGCGTCGACCAAGCATGGAGATAAGAGAGGACACTTCTCTCTATTCATTAGCTAGCTAACACAATATATGAAACACCTAAATTAACCCCCCAAAACCCCCTAAACCCCCCTTTAAAAAAACCATCACCTGAAATGCTCACGCGTGGATGCCTTTTGGTCCTGGTTGGTGTCACCAACCGGGACTAAAGGCCCCCCTGCCCGGGCTTGCCGCACGGCCACGTGGAGGCCTATCTGTCTCGGTTCGTGTAAGAACCGGGACTAAAGGCCAAGGGCATTAGTAACGACCTTTTAGTCCCGGTTCCGAAACCGGGACAGAAGGCCCTGACGAACCGGGACAAAAGGCCTTTTTTTACTAGTGGATATTCAAAGAAAGGTTGTCGGATAGTCTCATTTTTGTGACAAAAGCAACAATTTTTGTTGCCTTGCCCGTGACGTTTAGCCAAGTTATCCATAGTTAGAACTACTACATGTCGTAAGTACCAAGGGAATATCTTAACTTTGACCAGCACCATAATTTTCCACAAGCCTTCGTTGGAATTGGGAACATCACAAGGCACAAGAGCAAGATAATGAGACTTCACCGAGAACACCCCACTAGGGGTTAAGTTCTAGCGAAAAACTGTCTTTCTCATGTGTGAAAACAGTATTAAGAAGTGGAGCAAGTAAATTATTCCAAGCTACTAATTTTTGCCTCACGAGGTCTCTCCTCCATTGTAACATCGGAGGGGAAGTTTGGAGGACGTGTGTCACAATAGACTATTTGTGCCTTACAATGTAGTAGAGGTTTGGATATTGTACCTGCAGCGGGATATTACCCAATCATGTGTCCTTCAAAAACCTAAGTCGGGTACATCCTTTATCGTGAAAGTACGAAAGAAAAAAAATAACCCTTCACTTTCATGAGGCTAGCCCGAAAGTGCGAATCTCCAGGTCTCCACCGGACTTGCGACAAAAGCTTACTACATAACTACTTGTTACGTATCAACTATTGGCATACTCCATCACTTGTCTGCAACTTAAACAACCACTTGCTTAGCAAGGCAACATTCTTCATGTCCAACTCATTAATTCTTAGACCCCCTTGCATTGTAGGGCGGCAGAATGCTCCATTTAACTTATTGGGTACTTTTTCTTGTGATCATCACTCTGCTGGTAAAATCTAGAGCGAAAGTAATCGATTTTTTAAATACATCCCTTGGTATAGTGAAAAAGTACATCATATACAAAGGAAGGCTGCTAAGCACCGAGTTAATGAGTGTAAGTCGTCCTCCTGAAGAAAGATATTTTCCTTTCCAACTACAAAGTATTTTCTCGAACAGTTCTAATACCCTTTTCCATTCAACATTCGTCAGCTTCGTATCGATAGGAATATCTAAATACATTAGTGGAAATTCACGACAAGCACAACCAAAAATTTATGTATATTGACTCTTCATAGCTTGCGCTTCTCCAAAACAGAATAACTCACTCTTATAAAAGTTAATCTTAACACCTGAGAGTTGCTCGAATGCATAAAATAATATATTCATGTTTTGAGTCTTCTCTAGGTCATGATCCATAAACATAATTGTGTCGTGTGCATACTGAAGAATAGACAGGCCTCCATCAACTAGATGCGGCACTACTCCACTAATCTGCCCATGTGTTTTGGCTCTATCAATTAGAACGGCCAACATGTCAACAATGATGTTGAAGAACCATGGAAGCAAATGGTGTTGCAAAATCAGTTGAGACCCTGCAATCTTCTTTACACACATGTGCCGGCCCAGGAGCAAAATCAGTGATAGAAATAGGGGACAGAGAGATTGAGATATTATTCAACACAATTTTGCTTGGTAATAGCGGAGGATGACAAAGCTTAAGTTCAAGAAGAATGGAGGAAGCCTGGGCTGAACCTTGAGGGGAGGGGCGGTAAGTGAATGGACACATTGTTGTGACTCCATCCAGTACTTCGAAGTACGTCAGTCGCCACCGGGGATTAATACCCATGATTATTGGCAGGCAGTGCGCGTGATCAGTTATAGAATCCCTTGAATCAGGCGAGATATTATGGTGTTTTTTTATAACACATAAGCTTTCTAGATCATGGTATAATGTCCATACATATAGTTTCCCGGATGCATTCCGGGGACACACCACGCCAAACACGACATTCTAGCTGATTACATGATCTAGCCAACAAATATGCAGCAACATTTTGTTCCCTACGCACATGAAATATAGAACAACTCGTGAAGGAAGCTCTAAGTTGCTTGATATCCTGAATCACAGGACCACACAAAGATCGATCCTGGCTCAGCGAATTGATGCGCAGGATAACCGTCAAACAATCTGAACCAAGAATAACCTCCTGAAACCCTTCACACAAAGCAAATAGCAAATCTCTAATTGCAATGGCCTCTGTTAGCTCTGAAAGTATCACATTAGGAACACCAATACCATAACAAGCGATGCAAGAACCCGAATGATCTCGCATTACCACACCTGCTCCCATGCTCCTGTCATGTGAGAAAAGGACAGCATCAACGTTTATCATCACCCTACCTGCCGACGCTGGAACCCAAGATGTTGTACATGGCTTCGTCATGAGTCTCATGCAGGCTGTTTATGGTTGAAAATGTACATAATTAATGGTGCATTATTTATTGTTGAAGTGACATGCGTGGTTGTTTCAAAAAAACTATTGATGTGGTATGAGTGCTGAGATGGAATAGTTGCATGTTGCGATGAGGTGGTTAGGATGCATGTAAGAGAATTGGTACCAACTTCTTAAGAATGTAAGATTTGCCAACTAACATTCGTTCCCTCTAAATCTTCAGGTGGTGGGCCCCTTCCTCCCCTAATCTTCTATCCCAATCCAACTGGTGGGTTACGTTAAATCGTAAGCATATTTTTGCAGGTGTAGCATTACAGACAAAAAATAGGAGACGAGGAAAGATGGACAAATGCTTAACCAATCAATTTCATGCACCAAGTAAAGCTCTCCAAATCAGTTGCATGAAGCAATTAAGACGTTGAGACTCTCCTGCACCAACATGGACAAATTAGGCCAAATTTCCCTCCTTTGTATGCGGGTCTAGGGCTATGCCTAGACTAAACAGGTACTGAGGGAGTACTTCAATTTTTATCTATACATTCAGAAATATATATAAAAGAACGAATTATACAATTAGAAAAATTGAACTATCCTATTAGTAATACCGTGTCCTACTATATGGTATCATATCAATCAGACTCGGATACCTACCTGATTTCTGTCGCATCATACACCACATGATTTGCAATCTATTTTAGTCGAAATTTATTGTAACTTCTTTCGGCTTACTAATGTAATACTATGTACACATAGATAATGATTTGGCGAACGACTTGAAACAATTTCTCATAATTTCCAAGTACCAGTTTATGAAATTATTTACTCCCTCTATCGGATATATAGGGCCCAATATGTATTTCTAGAATTACTTTGACCATTGATAAAATTAATAATGTAGATATGTATTCTAAAAAATTCATACCATTAGAAAGTCCTTTCAAATACAAACTTGCTGGTATAACTTTTTTGATAAATAAGTCATATATCATTGGTTGAAGTGATGGTCAAAGTATATTTTGCAATATGGATTAGAGTCTATATATCTACATGGAGCGAGTACTCCATGACCATATTGACATGCACAATACACAACCCGACGACTTAACCACCAAAGGGAAAAACACTATCCCAACAGAATTTGTAATCCACCATCCATCATCGCGTTGAGAACTTGAAATATGCGCTAGCCAACTAACTTTATTACTAGATAAAAGTTTCTCTTTTCCATTTCTCGCACATGAAACAAAATACAAAAATTTAAACTTTCTAGGTTGTCAAAACTTTAGAACTACAATGTGGCAAAATATTATTTTTTTTGTCTATCATAATTGTAAGAAGAGATTACTTAAAAAAACCAATGTTTTTTAAATATAAATGCTGCACCAAAAAATATATGTATTATTTCTGTTCGCAAAATCATGTATAAAACATGAATAGTTAATAATTTTAATTTTAAATAAATTATTAACTTAAATAGATTATGTGAAAAACATTATGTAAAAATGTTTTTATGCATCTCTAAACAATATTACTAGTTTATTTTACTAAAAAAGCAGGATAAAATATTAATGAGAAAGGCTGAAAAACAAAAATGGAAAGAAAATGCCCAAACAAGAAAAGAAAAGAAATCACGCTTCTTGGGATGGCGCAGGGGCGTGTGAGCAACCCGTGCACAGAGGGTGCTATATACCATCACCATATATTATGATACGGTGGGAGTAAAACACATGAATAATTTTATTTTTTATCATGTTATTAATTGTATACTCCCACCAATCCAAAATATAAGTCGTCTTAGCATGTTTTCGGCCAGGTGAAAAATGAGCTAAATGACCATGTAACCCCTTGCTGAATTTCAATCATGGTCATCTCCTACCAGCGCTCGACCTCCACGCTCCACCTTTGGCCCGCACCTCTGGCCCCCACCTCTGTCGCTTCTCTGCCCAGCTCCTCCGCCCCACCCCCGCGGCTCCTCTTCCCCCACCTTTACGTCTCCTCTGCCCTACCCCCACCTCCACGCACTCCTCTGCCTCCACCTCTGCCCCTCACCCAGCTCCTCCGCCCGAGTTCCTTTGCGGCTGATTTGGCCCGGTGAGAAGCCGACGAGAGAGAGAAGGAGAGGCTGACGAGCGAGTGGGAAACGAGAAGTGAATCGGGAGTGGTGGGAGTGTGACGGGGAGAAGAGAGGTGGATCTGAAGTGGAACAATGGTGCCAGCGAGGGGCAAGTCAGACAACTGACAAAATTTCTTAACATGAGGAAAATTGAACTACTCCCTCCGTCCCAAAATTCTTGTCATAGGTTTGTCTAGATATGAATATATCTAGTCAAGTTTTAGTATTTAGATACATCCATTTCTAAACAAATTTAAGACAAGAATTTTGAGACGGAGGTAGTACAAAAGCTAAAACGACTTATAATTTGGAACAGAGGGAGTACAAATTAGAAACACAAAAATATTCTGTGCAAAACATTATATAAAAATGTGTTCATGAATCTCTAGAAAATATCAATATTTTATTTAACCTTCTTTTTTGTGGGAAACTTTTTTTTTCTTGAAACCCCACAGAAAAGCTAATTTAAAAAAGGTGAAACACAAAAAGAAAAATTACCCAAACGCGAAAAAGAAATAAACCGCGCTGGTTGGGCTGGCCCAGCAGAGGCGCGTGTGAGCCACCCAAACGCAGCGGGTGCTATATAGCATCGCCCCTCTCCTCCCCTTCTTCTCTCTGTTTCTTGCAATCCTTCTCACCACCGCAGAAGCGCGGCATCAATGGTCGCGCCCGCGTACGTTGTTCCGCCCACCGGCGGTCTGACCACCTCGAATGCGAGGAACGGGCCTGCGGTGGGATGGGAGAATGTGAGGTTTATGCCCACGGGTATCTACAACAAGTTCAAGGAGCTCATGGACGAGGATGGGGACTGGGAGCACGAGAATGTGGATGTGGACGGGGAGCTCATGGACGAGGAGGACGCCGAGCAGCACGCCGGCACGGCCGTGCAGCACCCTCAGCGACGTCATGTGTGACGCCGACACGGACGCGGACGTCGCCGCCTATTCCTCCGCTTCGTCCCTGTCGCGGGCGCCATCGCCCTCCTCCTTCTCTTCATCTCGTCGCGGCGCAGCGGTATTACTCCTTACCGGCGCACGGATCGACAACTCGCACCCTCTTGGTAGCGGGCTCCTGCCTCCTGATACGCCCCCTCCTTCCATACTCCTCCTCTTCTGTCACGATGCATAGAAAGAAAGCAAGAACCCCAAGAACGAGCGACGAGAGTAGAGAAATGGAGGTCGCAGACGAGCGGAGGGCGGATCTCAGTTTGGTATGCCGCGCCGCCAAGAAACTAGCCAAGAATCCTTTCGTTTGCCTCTCGTCTCGAACATTCTGGAATCTCCGTTTAATTTAGCTTCACGGCGATGACCAGGAAGAGATGCTCCAAGAACAAGATGGAAATCCCTAACTTCGGCCACCTTGGCATTGCGGAGGTGTTCGGGGACAAGGGCGCATGTTTTCCACTGTCGGCGAGGGCGACTTGGTGCGCCGCGCTCGCCGCTGACAGTGCCTTAATTTGCTTGCTCTGCCCGCGGCATGCGTGCTCATTGACCAAAGCTGCGGCTGCACCGCGCCTCGATCGAATAGCAATTGCACAATATTTCGTCACTAATCTTATTCTTTGTTGGGAAAATCTAACTAACTGCGCAGCATTTTGTTACTACCGTGCGGCGGTTGCGGGACTGATTTGTTTGTGCTCTCTTCTTCATACATGCATGCATGCAGTGATGTCATCAGTTTTGTTTTAAATTATCGGACTTTAAAAACTTTTATCTCTTAAACCGTTAATTCGATCGATGATCTGTTTTCACCGTTGACTTTGTTTCGACGAAATCTTTAAAACTAGATCCTATGTCGATACGTTTCGACAACTTTTTTTTTCTCGTACTAATCACATTTGTTGCACTTACTTATCATATTAGTAAGTACTTACTTGTGTGATAAAAAATAACTTAATCGTCATATTTAAAAAAATGCACAAAATAGTTTTCTGACAAAGTTGTATGTAAATATGACAAGTTGGTATATTTTAAATTGGCAAACACAACCTATGACATGCTTTTGTATAATGAAATCTGATACAAGGCTTTTTTGTACGAAACAACATTAAAAAGTGGCAATCAAGTTATTTTTCTCAGGTAAGTAAGTGGTTAATTATATGACAAGTGGGTCTAAAAATGTAGCAAGTATGAACGAAAAAAAATAGTTGACGAAACATATCAACATGAGATCCAGTTTCGAAGAAGTCGTTGCGAGAAAGTCAATGGTGAAAACGGATCATCAATTGAATTTACGATTTTGTAGATAAAACTTTTTGAATTTCAAACATGAAAGGGAATCTTACGTGTGGTGTTGTATGTTTTCTAGTCACCGGATAGCTCATCCATATGGTCCATCGGACAGCTTTTTTAAGGTTAAAATGCATTAATGAGGAGATTGCTTGACCGCCGTACCGTAAGACTTATATACGGGGCCGCTACGTCCTTCTTTGTTTCATTGCTTTTCTTGCAGACGGCCGGCAAGGATGCCTGCAAGATTTGCTAATCACTGGACCGTAGCCGGGCTTGGGTAAAGAAACTTCAGTTACAGTTGAACTCAAGTAGTTAGCTTTTTTGGGTAAAGAAACTCGTATTGTTGTAGTTAATCTTTTTGGGTAAAGAAACTGGTCTGGTAGAATGTACGTAAGTATATTTTACATTGGTCGTTGTGTCATCACGTATAATCCAAAGACAGTTTCTCTGTAGTTGATACAGACTCTGCTTCATTTCTCTTTCCGAGAAAGACTTGATTCAACTGACTTTCTTCATCGTTGTTAACTACCCAATGTTCACTCTCCTTCCATATCCGGGTAATGGATTTTTGATGCGAGAGAATCGATGATCTATGCATTTTTTGCCCTACAGATATATTTCAAAGGCAACGCCGATTGATCGAGCACCCGCCGGTCCTAGCCGCTCTATTGAGTCACCGAATGCCAATTTGTGAGAAAATCAACAAGTATCGACCAGGTCAAACCGGACGTACTTGCATATATGGGTAAGTATCATGTTCCTGTCATTTCGACTTAAGGAAATTCGAACATAGCGTAAATCGTAGCCACATGTCGGCTTATATAGGCTTTAATAAACTCCACACGCAATGAAAATAAATGTACTCTAATTAAACATATTTGTAATGGTAAAAGCCGGTAGATAACAAGAACAAAAAAACATACATCATCCAATCAAGCCGACACGTCAAACTAGAAACCCGTTAGAATGATCGAACAACGGGCTAGGGAAGGCGAGAGGCTATAGCATATTGTAGTAGGCGAGATCCAAATGTTATGAATCGCTTGTTGTCAGTGTTACACTAATCACCCACTAGCGTTGGTAGATGTGTCATCCCAGTAGTAATCGCAGTTAAGCGAGTGATGAACAGCTGGGGAGATGACGACCCGTTTTCGCAAACTTCTGGATGGTTCATGACCGCATTGGGAAACCTTCTAGAAAGTTCTTCAGCCATTTTATTTATTTTTATGATTTTCCATTTTTTTATTTCTTACTTTATTTTGTTTCTTGTTTTTACACCTTTTATTATTTTAAATTACCAAATTTAAAAATGATTAAAATATTCCGTAATTGTTCAAAATGTGATAAACTTTTCATTTATCAAGAAATACATGAGGATTCTAACAATTTTTCACATTTTTAAAGAAATTGTAACAATTTCAAAATATATTTATGTTTTGAAAACGTTCAGATTTCCAACATTTTTCACCATTTAAAATAAGGACCACAAACTTTAAAAAATACTCTAAAATTGGATGTTTCAAAATTGTTCAGATTTTTTTTTAAATCACAAACATTTTTTCGCATCCGTGTATGTTTTTTTAATATGCAAAGAATATTTGAATTCATCAACTTCTGTCCACATTTGGAAGTCTTTTGAATTCCTGATTTGTTTTTGAATTCATGAACATTTGTTTGAATTTGCAAACACTTATTGAATTCACAAACATTTGCAAATTCAATTTTTTAAAAATTTGCCAAAAGATCAATTTCCTGAACAATTTTGTTTTAAAGAACATCTTTTAATACTATTATCTTTTTTGAATTCGTGGAGGATTTTTTGAATTCAAGAACATTTTTAATACATGAAAATTTTAAAATGTTCTTGAATTGAAATTTTAAAAATTTCTGATTTTGTTCTCATAACTTTTTTCTATTCTTATTGGGAAAGGTTCTAATCACCTGACAGATCCCGGCTAAACATCCACGATCTTCCCTACACGCCACATGCCAACGCAAGCCTACACCACTGCCATGTTTCAGTACCGCATGCGGCCACAATTCATACGACAACAGACTTGTTGCGATGATGGATGTGAGGCGGTGACGTTTTTTGCAACATAGTTTTGTTTAATAAAATTTTAACAAGGGGTTTGTTGCAGGAATACATAGAAGGGGTCGAAGATTCTACTATAAATTTTGCAACAAGGGTATTTCTACAAGAATATAAAGAAGAGGCTATAGATATTGCAAATTTGGCAACTCGGATCTCGTTCCAAGAATTACGTTTGCAACAAGAGTCTTGTTGCCGGAAAAAGGAGAATATTTTTGCATCTGGGGTCTTATTGCAGGAATGAGGTTTGCAACAACGGGCTTGTGGCAGGAAATAGAAAAAGGAACACACGGTTCGCATCATATAATTGGACGGCTTGCGAGGTGGCGGACGGATGTGTAGCAGGCCCCATTCTTATTTCTCTCCAAAGTTAATTAAAATGAAAGAAAATAAAAATACGGAAGGATAAAAAACCTAAAAAAAGAATGATGTACATGCTCTCTGCTTACTCTGTACAGCACGAACTTTAGCTATCGCTATGAACCATATGGTGGATTCTATAAATCGGACCTCCTGTCTGCCGCATTTTGCGGTAGACTTGCGGGACTTTTGGATCTACGTAGTAGTCTTGGTCTTCGTCTGGGCCGGTCCAGACAGCAACAACTAGTGAGATAAAAATCAACATAGAAAAAGAGTTGTTTTGGTGAGGATTCGAACCCCAATTCGTCTGGGTCGGCCCAGGAAACCGACGGAGCAGGTTAGCGCTAGTGTTAAATGTCATTGCGAGAACGATTAGGACTAACTATATCGAGACATCCAAAATTTTCCCCAATTTCCAAACATATGGAAATTTTGAATAGTTTTTGAAAAGAAATTGAACAATTTCTTAAAACACGAAAAAATATTAAAAATTCCTCAATTTTTCGATTTATAACCAAATTTCAAAATGGAACGAACGAATTAATCCGTGAACATTTTTTTGGAATACAAGAAAATTGTTTTATTTGACAAACACAAACATTTTTGAATTTGTGAATTTTTTTAAAATGAGAACACTTTCAATTTATTAAAAATGTCGGATTAAAGGAACATTTTTTGAAAACATGAACATTTTGGAGAAAAGGGAATTTTTTTTGCATCTGTGAACATAATTTTGAAATTGTGAACTGATGGGGAACGTTGCATGGGAAACAAAAAATTTCCTACGCACACGAAGACCTATCATGTTGATGTCCATCTATGAGAGGAGATTTGGATCTACGTATCCTTGTAGATCGCACAGCAGGAAGCGTTAAGAAACGCGGTTGATGTAGTGAAACGTCTTCACGTCCCTCGAACCGCCCCACGAACCGTCTCACGAACCGTCCCGCGATCCGTCCCATGAACCGTCTCGCGACCCGTTGCACGAACCGTCTCGCGATCCGTTGCATGAACCATCTTGTGATCTAGTGCCGAACGAACGACACCTCCGCATTGAGCACACGTATAACTCGGTGATGATCTCAGCCTTCTTGATCTAGCAAGCAAGACAGATAAGTAGATGAGTTCTCCGGCAGTGTAATGGCGCTTCGGTGTTGGTGACGATCTACTCCTGCAGGGCTCCGCCCGAGCTCCGCGGAAATACGATCTAGAGGAAGAACTATGGTGTCATAGATCTGAGTTGCACATGGCAAAAAGTTATCTTAAATCAGCACTAAATCATCACTATATATAGGAGGGAGTGGGAGTAGGCTTGCCTTGAGGACCAAGTCCACAAGGGGGCACCGGCCAGGAGGAGAGGAGGAATCCTACTCCAATTAGGATTGGAAAGTGGAGTCCTTCTCTTCCTTCCCACCTCCCCTTTTTTTCTTTCTCTTTGGTTTTTCTTTCTTGGCGGAAAGGCCCTCTTGAGCCGTCCCACCAGCCCAATAAGGGATGATGGTGCCATCCTATAACCTTGGGCTCACTCCCGGGTGGGTGGGCCCCTCCCGGTGAACTCCCGGAACCCATTCGTCACTCCTGGTACAATGCCGGTAATGCCCGAAAACCTTTCGGTAACCAAATGAAACCATCCTATATATCAATCTTTGTTTTCGGACCATTCCGGAAACCCTCGTGACGTCCGTGATCTCATCCAGGACTCCGAACAACATTCGGTAACCACACATATAACTAAACTATACTAAAACATCATCGAACCTTAAGTGTGCAGACCGTGCGGGTTCGAGAACTATGTAGACATGCCCCCAGGTACTCCTTGGTCAATATCCAATAGAGGGACCTGGATGCCCATATTGGATCCTACATATTCTCCGAAGATCTTATCGGTTGAACCTTAGTGTCAAGGATTCATATAATCCCGTATGTCATTCCCTTTGTCCTTCGGTATGTTACTTGCCCGAGATTTGATTGTCGGTATCCGCATACCTATTTCAATATCGTTACTGGCAAGTCTCTTTACTCATTCCGTAATACAAGATCCCATGACTTACTCTTAGTCACATTGCTTGCAAGGCTTGTGTGTGATGTTGTATTACCGAGTGGGCCCCGAGATACCTCTCCGTCACACGGAGTGACAAATCCCAGTCTTGATCCATACTAACTCAACGGACACCTTCGGAGATACCTGTAGAGCACCTTTATAGTCACCCAATTACGTTGTGACGTTTGATACACACAAGGTATTCCTCCGGTGCCAGTGAGTTATATGATCTCATGGTCATAGGAACAAATACTTGACACGCAGAAAACAATAGCAATAAAATGACACGATCAATATGCTACGTATATAATTTGGGTCTTGTCCATCACATGATTCTCCTAATGATGTGATCCCATTATCAAGTGACAACACTTGCCTATGGCCAGGAAACCTTGACCATCTTTGATCAACAAACTAGTCAACTAGAGGCTCACTAGGGACAGTGTGTTGTCTATGTATCCACACATGTATTTGAGTTTCCAATCAATACAATTCTAGCAAGGATAATAAACGATTATTATGAACAAGGAAATATAATAATAACTAATTTATTATTGCCTCTAGGGCATATTTCCAACAGTCTCCCACTTGCACTAGAGTCAATAATCTAGTTCACATCACCATGTGATTAGAACGAATCCAACATCCATATAGTTCTGGGGTCTGATCACGTCTTGCTCGTGAGAGAGGTTTTAGTCAACGGTTCTGAATCTTTCAGATCCGTGTGTGCTTTACAAATCTTTATGTGATCTTATAGATGCTACTACTACGTTCTATTCGGAAATACTCCAAATATCTACTCTAATATACGATCCGTTTTACTACTCATAGTTATTCGGATTAGTGTCAAAGCTTGCATCAACGTAACCCTTTACGACGAACTCTTTAACCACCTCCATAATCGAGAAAAATTCCTTAGTCCATTAGTTACCAAGGAAAACTCTGACCGTTGTTCAGTGATTCAATCATGGATCACTCTCTGTACCTCTTAACAGACTTCTGGCAAGGCACACATCAGGTGCGGTACACAACATGGCATAATGTAGAGTCTACGGCTAAGGCATAGGGGACGACCTTTGTCCTTTCTCTTTCTTCTGCCGTGGTCGGGCTTTTGAGTCTTACTCAAATTCACACCTTACAACACAACCAAGAACTCCTTCTTTGCTGATCTAATTTAAACTCCTTCAAAAACTTGTCAAGGCATGCATTTCATTTGAAAGTTCTGTTTAGCATTTTGATATATCTCCATAAATCTTGATGCTCAATGTTCAAGTAGCTCTTTATATGTCTTCCTTTGAAAAACACCTTTCAAACAACCTTTATGCTTACAGAAATTCTACATTACTTCTGATCAACAATATGTCAACCACATATACTTTATCAGAAATATTATAGTGCTCCCACTCACTTCTTTGGAAATACAAGTTTCTCATAAACCTTGTACAAACCCAAAAGCTTTGATCATCTCATCAAAGTGTGCATTCCAACTCCGAGATGCTTGTACCAGTCCATAAAAGGATCGCTGGTGCTTGCATACTTGTTAGTATCCTTAGGATCGTCAAAACCTTCTGGTTGTATCACATACAACCTTTCCTCAAGGAAACCGTCGAGGAAACAATGTTTTGACATCCTGTGTGCAATATTTCATAAATAATGCAGCAACTACTAACATAATTCCAACAAACTTTTAGCATCGCTACGAGTGAGAAAGTCTCATCATAGTCAACTCTTTGATCTTGTCGGAAACATCTTTGCTACAAGTCGAGCTTTTCTTAATAGTGAGTTTTCACCATTATCGTATGTCTTCCTTTTAAAGATCCATCTTTACTCACTAATCTCATGACCATCAAGTAGTTCTTCGAAAGTCTACACTTTGTCTTCATACATGGATCCTCTCTCGGATTTCATGGCCTCTAGCCATTGGTCGGAATCCGGGCCCACCATCGCTTCTCCATAGCTCGTAGGTTCATTGTTGTTCAACAACATGACCTCCAAGACAGGGTTACCGTACCACTCTGTAGTAGTACGCAACCTTGTCGACCTACGAGGTTTGTAGTAACTTGATCCGAAGCTCAATGATCACCATCATTAGTATCTACTTCAATTGGTGTAGGCGTCACAGAAACATCTTCCTGCGCCCTGCTACACAATGGTTGAAGTGACGGTTCACTAACCTCATCAAGTTCCACCACCCTCCCACTCAATTCTTTCGAGAGAAACCTTTGCTCGAGAAAGGACCCGTTTCTAGAAACAAACACTTTGCTTCCGGATCTAAGATAGGAGATATATCTAACTGTTTTGGATATCCTATGAAGATGCATTTATCCGCTTTGGGCTCGAGCTTATCAGACTGAAACCTTTTTCACATAAGTGTCGCAACCCGAAACTTTCAAGAAACAACAGTTTCAGTTTCTCCAAACCATAGTCTATACTGTGTCATCTCAATGAAAATACGTGGTGCCCTATTTAAAGTGAATGCGGTTGTCTCTAATGCATAACCCATAAACGATAGTGGTAATTCGATAAGAGACATCATAGTATGCACCATATCAAAATAGGGCGTGGCTATGACGTTCGGACACACCATCACACTATGGTATTCCAGGTGGCATGAACTGTGAAGCAATTTCCACATTGTCTTAACTGTGTACCAAAAACTCGCAACTCAGATATTCATCTCTATGATCATATCGTAGACAGTTTATCCTCTTCTCACGACGATCTTCACTCTGAAATAGCTTTGAACTTTTCAACATTTCAGACTTGTGATTCATCAAGTAAATACTCCTGTATCTACTCAATTTGTTAGTGAAGTAAGAACACAAGGATATCCACTGCGTGCCTCAGCACTCATTGGACTGCACACATCAAAATATATTACTTCCAACAAGTCACTCTCTTATTCCATGTGGTATGTTTTCCATGTCTCAAGTGATTCAAAGTCAAGTGAGGCCAAACGATCCATCTCTATGGATCTTTTTCAATCATTTATACCAACATGTATGGTTTGCATGCCTCAAATGTTTCAAAAATGAGTGAGTACAAAGATCCATCAGCATGGAGCTTCTTCATGCATTTTACACCAACATGACTCAAGTGGCAGTGCCACAACTAAGTGGTACTATCATTATTACTTTGTATCTTTTGACACCAATATTATGAACATGTGTAACACTACGATCGAGATTCAATAACCCATTGAGGGTAATCATTCAAGTAAATAGAATAACTATTATTCTCTTTAAATGAATAATCATAGGCAATAAACATGATCAAATCATGTTCATGCTCAACGCAAACACTAAATAACAATTATTTAGGTTTACCACCAATCCCGATGATAGAGGGAGCGTGCAATGTTTGATCACATCAACCTTGGGAACACATCCAACACGTATCGTCACCTTGCCTTTAGCTAGTCTCCGTTTATTCCATAGCTTTCATTTCGAGTTAATAATCACTTAGCAACCGAACCGGTATCAAATACCTTCGTGCTACTAGGAGTACCACTAAAGTACACATCAATATCATGTATATCAAATATACTTCTGTCGACTCTACAACCTTCTTATCTACCAAGTATCTAGGGTAGCTCCGCCTCAGTGACCATTCCCCTCATAACAGAAGCACTTAGTCTCGGGTTTGGGTTCAATCTTGGGTTTCTTTATTAGAGCAGCAACTGGTTTGCCGTTTCATGAAGTATCCCTTTCTAGCCCTTGCCCTACTTGAAACTAGTGGTTTTACTAACCATCAACAATTGATGATCCTTCTTGATTTCTACTTTCGCGGTGTCAAACATTGCGGATCGCTCAAGGATCATCATATCCTTGATATGTTCATAGTTCATCACGAAGCTCTAGAAGCTTGGTGGCAGTGAGTTTGGAGAACCATCACTGTCTCATTTGGAAGATTAACTCCCACTTGATTCAATTGATTGTTGCAATCAGACGATCTGAGCACACGCTCAACGATTGAGCTTTTGTCCTTTACTTTGTAGACAAAGAATCTTGTCACAGTTCTCACACCTCTCAACAAGGGCACGAGCATGAAATCTCAATTTCATCTCCTAGAAAATCTCTTATGTTCCCTGACGTTTCAAAGCGTCTTCGGTGCCTTGCTTCTAAGACATTAAGTATTACGCACTGAACTATCACGTAGTCATAAAAACGTGTATGCCAGATGTTCGCAACATCCACAGACGACGCTCGAGGTGCAGCACACCGAGTGGTGCATTAAGGACATAAGCCTTCTGCGAAGCAATGAGGACAATCCTTAGTTTTACGAACTCAGTCCGCAAAGTTGCTACTATCAACTTTCAACTAAATTTTCTCTAGGAACATATAAAAATAGTAGAGCTATAGCACAAGCTACATCACAATTCGCAAAGACCATTAGACTATGTTCATGATAATTAGTTCAATTAATCATATTACTTAAGAACTCCCACTCAAAAAGTACATCTCTCTAGTCATTTGAGTGGTACATGATCCAAATCGACTAACTCAAGTCTGATCATCACGTGAGTTGAGAATAGTTTCAGTGGTAAGCATCACTATGCTAATCATATCAACTATACGATTCATGCTCGACCTTTCGGTCTCATGTCTTCTGAGGCCATGTCTGCACATGCTAGGCTCATCAAGCTTAACCCGAGTGTTCCGCGTGTGCAACTGTTTTGCACCCGTTGTATGTGAACGTTGAGTCTATCACACCCGATCATCAAGTGGTGTCTCGAAACGACGAACTGTAGCAACGGTGCATAGTCGGGGAGAACACAATTTCGTCTTGAAATTGTAGTGAGAGATCTCCTCATAATGCTAGCGTTGTTCTAAGCAAAATAAGGTGCATAAAAGGATTAACATCACATGCAATTCATAAGTGACATGATATGGCCATCATCTTGTGCTTCTTGATCCCCATCACAAAAGCACCGGCATGATCTTCTTGTCACCGACGCCATGATACGTCTCCGTCGTATCTACTTTTCCAAACTCTTTTCCCTTGTTTTGGACTCTAATTTGCATGATTTGAATGGAACTAACCCGGACTAACGTTCTTTTCAGCAGAATTGCCATGGTGTTGTTTTTGCACAAAAATAAAAGTTCTCGAAATGACCTGGAAATTTACGGGGAATTTTTGTGGAATATATAAAAAAAACTAGCGCAAGAATCAACCGAAGGGGTGGAGCTGAGAGCCCACAAGCCAACCAGGCGCGGGCCCCCCTTGGCCGTGCCTGGCAGGCTTGTGGGGCCCACGTTGCTCCACCGCCTCCAATCTCAGCTCTATTTAGTCCCTTTTGCCCGGAAAAAAAATCAAGGAGAAGAGTTCATCGCGTTTTATGATACGGAGGCGCCGCCACCTCCTGTTCTTCCTCTCGAGGGCAGATCTGGAGTCTGTTCTGGGCTCCGGAGAGAGGAGATCGTCGCCATCGTTGATACGTCTCCAACGTATCTATAATTTTTGATGGTTTCATGCTATTATCTTGTCAAACTTTGGATGTTTTGTATGCATTTTATATCCTTTTTGGGACTAACTTATTAACGAAGTGCCAAGAGCCAGTTAATGTTTTTTCCGTGTTTTTGACCCTTTTCAGAGGAGGATTTTAAACGGAGTCCAAACGTAATAAAACTTCCGAAATGATTTTTTCCGAAAGAAAAGACGATCGGGAGACTTGAGAACCAAGGCAGGGGGCCACCAGGGACCCCACAAGCCCCCTAGCCGCGGCCAGGGGCGCCCCTCCCAGGCTTGTGGGCTCCCTGGACCTCCTCTATCCTAGGTATTTCGCCTATATATTCCCTAAAATCCCCAAAAAAATCAGGAGATCCACGAAAATACTTTTCCGCCGCTGCAAGCTTCTGTCTCCACAAGATCCCATCTGGGGCACGTTCTGGTGCCCTACCGGAGGGGGGATTTTGATACGGAGGGCTTCTTCATCAACACCATGACCTCTCCGATGATGCGTGAGTAGTTCACCATAGACCTACGGGTCCATAGGTAGTAGCTAGATGGCTTCTTCTCTCTCTCTTGGATCTTCAATACAAAGTTCTCCATGATCTTCATGGAGATCTATCCGATGTAATCTTCTTTTGCGGTGTGTTTGTCGAGATCCGATGAATTGTGGATTTAAGATCAGATTATCTATGAATCTTATTTGAGTTTCTTCTGATCTCTTATATGCATGATTTCATATCCTTGTAATTCTCTTCGAGTTGTGGGTTTTGTTTGGCCATCTTGATCTATGATTCTTGCAATGGGAGAGGTGCTTGGTTTTGGGTTCATACCGTGCGATGACCTCACCCAGTGACAGAAGGGGTAGCGAGGCACGCATCGTGTTGTTTCAATCAAGGGTAAAAAGATGGGGTTTTCATCATTGGTTTGAGTTTATCCCTCTACATCATGTCATCTTGCTTAAGGCGTTACTCTGTTCGTCATGAACTCAATACACTAGATGCTTGCTGGATAGCGGTCGATGTGTGGAGTAATTGTAGTAGATGCAGATAGTATCGGTCTACTTGTCTCGTACGTGATGCCTATATGTATGATCATTGCCTTAGATATCATTATGACTTTGCGCGGTTCTATCAATTGCTCGACACTAATTTGTTCACCCACCGTAATATTTGCTATTTTGAGAGAAGCCTCTAGTGAACACTATGGCCCCCGGGTCTACTTCACATCATATTTTTAGCCTTACACTTTTACTTCATTGCACTTTCTGCCTTGAGTTATCACTTTGCAATCAATCTTGAAGGGATTGACAACCCCTTTATAGCGTTGGGTGCAAGCTCTTTTGTGTTTGTGCAGGTACTCTGGACTTGACGCGATTCTCCTACTGGATTGATACCTCGGTTCTCAAACTGAGGGAAATACTTACTGCTCCTGTGTTGCATCGCCCTTTCCTCTTCATGGGAAAAACCAACGCAAGCTCAAGAGACGACAGCAGATTTATGTCGCCGGAGCAGAAGAATTTCTGGCGCGTTGCCGGGGAGGAGGATCAAGTCAAAATAATTTCCCGTCAACGTGCCAATTTCTGGCGCCGTTGCCGAGGAGGATCAAGTCAAGAACTCATCCAAGTAAGTGTCGCAAACTCATCTCTTGCATTTACTTTTTTGCCTCTCATTTTACTCTCCCCCACTTCTGAAAAACAAAAATTTACAAAAATATTTGCCCTTTTCTTCGTTTTCCTTTTTCGTTCGCCCTTTTCTCTCGCTTGCTTTCTGTTCGCTTGTGTGCTTGCTTGCTTGCTGAAGTCACCATGACTGAAAACACCTAACTTTGTGACTTCTCGAATACTAATAATAATGATTTTATTAGTACTCCGATTGCTCCCGCCACTACTGCGGTGTCATACGAAATCAATGCTGCTTTGCTGAATCTTGTTATGAAAGAGCAATTCTCCGGCCTTCCTAGTGAAGATGTCGCATCCCATCTTAATACCTTCATTGAGCTTTGCGATATGAAAAAGAAGAAAGATGTGGATAATGATGTGATTAAATTGAAGCTTTTTTCCTTTCTCGTTGCGAGATCGAGCAAAAACATGGTTTTCGTATTTGCCCAAAAATAGTATTGATTCTTGGAATAAGTGCAAAGATGCTTACATATCCAAGTACTTTCCGCCGGCTAAGATTATCTCTCTCCGTAATGATATCATGAATTTGAAGCAACTTGATCATGAACATGTTGCACAATCGCCGGTCATTGCTTGAGTCTTTGGATGATTATACAAATCTTTTACGCTGGCTTGAATTTCGCTTCTAGAAATATCTTGGACTCCGCCTCAGGTGGAACATTCATGGAAATCACGTTAGGAGAAGCTACAAAACTCCTAGTCAATATCATGACGAACTACTCTCAGTGGCACACTGAAAGGTCACCTACTAGTAAGAAGGTACACGCTATAGAAGAAATTAACTCGTTAAGTGCTAAGATGGATGAGTTAATGAATTTGGTTGCTACTAGAAGTGTTCCTTTATATCCTAATGACATGCCCTTGTCTTCCTTGATTCAGAGTAGCAACGCTAGCTTGGACGTTAATTTTGTTGGTAGGAATAATTTTGGCAACAACAATGCTTTTAGAGGAAACTATGTTCCTAGGCCTTTTCCTAGTAACCCCTCTAATAACTTTGGCAACTCCTACAACAATAATCATGGAAATGACAATAGATTACCCTTTGATCTAGAGAGTAATATCAAAGAGTTTATCAACTCACAAAAGATTTTCAATGCGTCCATAGAGGAAAAACTACTCAAAATTGACGATTTGGCTAGGAGCGGTTATAGAATGTCTAGTGATATTGATGATTTGAAAGTTAGATGTGCTCCTCCCAAGATCAATATGGATGAAACTTTGAAAGCTATGCGTGTTTCCATGAGTGAGAGCAAAGAAAGAACCGCCCAAATTCGTGCTAGACATGAATGGCTTAAAAAGGCGTGTTCTCGTGATAAAAATCATGAAGATCTTAAAGTGCTTGGTGTGACTCCCATTGAATCTTTGTTTTCTTGTGTCAAACCTAATGATGATGGGGCTGGATATGAATCCACTTTGGTTGAAAAACGCCCCAATGATTCGGAGTCCATCTATCTTGATGCTAAAAATATTGAAAGTGGAGTAGAAGATATTAAAACTTTGAGTAGTAACGGAATTACTACTTTGGATTTCAAGGAATTCAATTATGATAGTTTCTCCTTGATTGAATGCATTTCCTTGATGCAATCCATGGTAAACTCTCCACACACTTATAGCCAAAACAAGGCCTTTACCGATCATATCGTCGAAGCTATGATAAAATCTCTTGAAGAGAAACTTGAATTGGAAGTTTCTATCCCTAGAAAGCTTCATGATGAGTGGGAACCTACTATAAAAATCAAAATCAAAAACTATGAATGCAATGCTTTGTGTGATTTGGGTGCTAGTGTTTCCGCGATTCCAAAGTCTTTATGTGATGTTCTAGGTTTTAATGAGATTGAGGAGTGTTCTCTTAATTTGCATTTTGCGGATTCTACGATCAAGAAACCCATGGGAAGGATCAATGATGTTCTTATTATTGCAAATAGGAACTATGTACCCGTGGATTTCATTATGCTTGACATTGATTGCAATCCTACATGCCCTATCATTCTTGGTAGACCTTTCCTAAGGACTATCGGTGCTATCATCGATATGAAGGAAGGGAATATTAGATTTCAATTTCCTTTAAAGAAGGGCATGGAGAATTATCCTAGAAAGAAAGTAAGATTGCCTTATGAATCCATGATGAGGGCTACTTATGGTTTGAGCACCGAAGATGACAATATGTGATTCTATCGCTTTATGCCTAGCTAAGGGCGTTAAAAAATAGCGCTTGTTGGGAGGCAACCCAATGAATTTATCCTTTTCTTTTTGTTTTGTTGCGTCCACACCACCATAATTATGTTATGATAGTGTATTTTGTGTTTGATCCAAGCAAAACCTTTTTGAGTAGTCTTGGTGATGGTTGTTTGATCCTGCTGGAAAAAGACACAAACTTTTTGGCTCACGAGATTATTTTTAATTTTTATTCAGAAAGATCTTTTGAGTTGATTCGTTTTGCTTCTGGTTGATATGCCTTTTCCCAGGTAGTCGTAAGTTTTCAGAATTTGTGAGGTACCACAAGTATACGAAGTAGACAGATTGCTACAGACTGGTCTGTTTTTGACAGATTCTGTTTTTGTTGAGTTGGTTGCTTGTTTCGATGAAACTATGGATAGTATCGGGGGGTACTAGCCATGGAAAAGTGAGAATACAGTAATATAACACCAATATGAATAGAATTCAAGAATGCTACAGTACCTAAAGAGGTGGTTGTTTTTTTTTCTTGTGCTAATGATATCACGAGTTTCTCTTTAAATTTTGTGTTGTGAAGTTTTCAAGTTTTGGGTGATGTTCTCATGGACAAAGGGATAAAGAGTGGAAAAAGCTCAAGATTGGGGATGCCCAAGGCATCCCAAGCCAAATTTAAGGACACCAAAAAGCCTAAGCTTGGGGATGCCCCGGGAAGGCATCCCCTCTTTCGTCTTGAATCCACCGGTAACATTACTTGGGGCTATATTTTTATTCACCACATGATATGTGTTTTGCTTGGAGCATCTTGTATCATAGGAGTATTTTCTTTTTGTTGTATCACAATCATCCTTGCTGCACACATTTTGAGAGATACATGCACTCATCGTGATTTTGCTAGAATACTCATTGTGCTTCACTTATATCTTTTGAGTTAGGCAATTTTGCTCTATGTGCTTCACTTAGATCTTTTAGAGCACGGCGATGCGTAACTTGGTAGTTGGCTTGTGCTAGGAAAGTAGTCCCAAAGGTGATAGGTACCCAAAAAGGATACAATAAAACTTCCATCTTCATGTGCATTGAGTAGAAAGAGAAGTTTGATTCCTCTCAATTAGTTTTGTGCCGTGGATTTGGTAATATTAAGAGTTATGTTAATAAGGTGTTGTGAATCTAGAAATACTTGTGTTGAAGTTAGTGATTCCCGTAACATGCATGTATGGTGAACCGCTATGTTAGGAAGTCGGAGCATAATTGATCTATTGATTGTCATCCTTTGTGTTGCAGTCGGGATCGCGCGATGGTTAACACCTACCAACCCTTCCCCTAGGAGTATGCGTTTAGCACCTTGTTTCGATTACTAATAAAAATGTTCGCAACAAGTATGTGTATTCTTCATGACTAATGTGAGTCCATGGTATAGATGTACTTTCACCTTCCACCATTGCTAGCCTCTCTAGTACCGCGCAATTTTCGCCGGTGCACAAACCCACCATATGCCTTCCTCAAAACAGCCACAGTACCTACCTACTATGGCATTTTCATAGCCATTCCGAGATATATTGCCATGCAACTCCCACCATTCCATCTCATGACTTGTGCCGTCACTCTCATATTGCCATTGCATGATCGTAAGATAGCTAGCGAGATGTTTCAACGTCATACGCCAAGCTAGATCGTTGCACAACCTGGTACACTGCCGGAGGCATTTCCTATAGAGTCATCATCGTTCTGAGCTTTGAGCTGTGAGTAAATAAAAGTGTGATGATCATCATAATTAGAGTATTGACCCATGTGAGGAAATAAAAAAAAGAGGCCAAAGAGCCCAAACAAAAAAATAAGAGGTCAAAGAGCCCAAATAGAAAAAAGAGAGAAGGGGCAATGCTACTATCTTTTTCCACACTTGTGCTTCATAATAGCACCATGTTCATCATGATTGAGAGCCTCTCGTTTCATGACCATCATATACTAGTGGGAATCTTTATTATATAACTTGGCTTGTATATTGCAATGATGGGCTTCCTCAAATTGCCCTACGTCTTCGTGAGCAAGCAAGTTGGATGCACACCCACTAGTTCTCCTTTTGAGATTTCACATACTTATAGATCTAGTGCATCCTTTGTATGGTAATCCCTACTCATTCACATTGATATCTATTAAGGGGCATCTCCATAACCCTTTGATACGCCGAGTCAATGTGACCATCTCCTCCTTTTTTGTCTCACAACCACCACCACACTCTATTCCACCTATAGTGCTATATCCATGGCTCACGCTCATGTATTGCATGATAGTTGAAAAAGGTTTGAGAAAGTAAGAGTGCACAGACAATTACTTGGCCAATACCAGCGTTATGAATGATTTAAATTAGTTGTGTGAGGATGATGGAGCATAGCCACACTATATGATTTTGTAGGGATAACTTTGTTTGGCCTTGTTATTTCGAAAGTTCATGATTACCTTGCTAGTTTGCTTGAAGTATTATTGTTTTCATGTCAACAGAAAACTATTGTTTTGAATCTTACGGATCTGAACATTCATGTCAGATGAAAGAAGTTACAAAGGACAACTATGCTAGGTAGCATTCCACATCAAAAATTCAGTCTTTATCACTTCCCTACTCGAGGACGAGCATGAGTTAAGCTTGGGGATGCTTGATACGTCTCCAACGTATCTATAATTTTTGATGGTTTCATGCTATTATCTTGTCAAACTTTGGATATTTTGTATGCCTTTTATATCTTTTTTGGGACTAACTTATTAACTCAGTGCCAAGTGCCGGTTCCTGTTTTTTCGGTGTATTTGACCCTTCTCAGAGGAGGATTTTAAACGGAGTCCAAATGGAATAAAACTTCCGAAAATATTTTTTTCCGAAACAAAAGACGATCGGGAGACTTGAGAACCAAGGCACGGGCCACCAGGGACCCCACAAGCCCCCTAACCGCGGCCAGGGGGCCCGCGCCTCCCAGGCTTGTCGGCTCCTTGGACCTCCTCTGCCCAAGGTGTTTCGCCTATATATTCCCTAAAATCCTAGAAAAAATCAGGAGATCCACGAAAATACTTTTCCGTCGCTGTAAGCTTCTGTCTCCACAAGATCCTATATGGGGCACGTTCTGGTGCCCTGTCGGAGGGGGGATTCGGATACGGAGGGCTTCTTCATCAACACCATGACCTCTCCGATGATTCATGAGTAGTTCACCATAGACCTACGGGTCCATAGCTAGTAGCTAGATGGCTTCTTCTCTCTCTTGGATCTTCAATACAAAGTTCTCCATGATCTTCATGGAGATCTATCTGATGTAATCTTCTTTTTTGGTGTGTTTGTCGAGATCCGATGAATTGTGGATTTATGATCAAATTATCTATTAATGTTATTTGAGTATCTTGTGATCTCTTATATGCATGATTTCATATCCTTGTAATTCTCTTCGAGTTGCGGGTTTTGTTTGGCCAGCTTGATCTATGATTCTTGCAATGGGAGAAGTGCTTGGTTTTGGGTTCGTACCGTGCGGTGACCTCACCCACTGACAGAAGGGGTAGCGAGGCACGCATCGTGTTGTTCCCATCAAGGGTAAAAAGATGGGGTTTTCATCATTGGTTTGAGTTTATCCCTCTACATCATGTCATCTTGCTTAAGGCGTTACTCTGTTCGTCATGAACTCAATACACTAGATGCATGCTAGATAGCGATGGAGTGTGGAGTAATAGTAGTAGATGCAGAAAGTATCGGTCTACTTGTCTCAGACGTGATGCCTATATGTATGATCATTGCCTTAGATATCGTCATGACTTTGCGCGGTTCTATCAATTGCTCGACACTAATTTGTTCACCCACCGTAATATTTGCTATTTTGAGAGAAGCCTCTAGTGAACACTACGGCCCCGGGTCTACTTCACATCATATTTTCAGCCTTACACTTTTACTTCGTTGCACGTTCTGCCTTCAGTTTTCACTTTGCAATCAATCTTGAAGGGATTGACAACCCCTTTATAGCGTTGGGCGCAAGCTCTTTTGTGTTTGTGCAGGTACTCTGGACTTGACGCGATTCTCCTACTGGATTGGTACCTTGGTTCTCAAACTGAGGGAAATACTTACTGCTCTTGTGCTGCATCACCCTTTCCTCTTCAAGGGAAAAACCAACGCAAGCTCAAGAGACGACAGAAGATTTCTGTCGCCGTAGCAATCGTCATCACCAACCTTCCTTCATCGCCAATTCCATGATGCTCTTCACCGATCGTGAGTAATCTCATCGTAGGCTTGCTGGACGGTGATGGGTTGGATGAGATCTATCATGTAATCGAGTTAGTTTTGACAGGGATTGATCCCTAGTATCCACTATGTTCTGAGATTGATGTTGCTACTACTTTGCCATGCTTAATGCTTGTCATTAGGGCCCGAGTGCCATGATTTCAGATCTGAACCTATTATGTTGTCGCCAATATATGTGTGTTCTTGATCCTATCTTGCAAGTTGTAGTCACCTACTATGTGTTATGACCCGGCAACCCCGGAGTGATAATAGCCGGAACCACTCCCGGAGATGACCATAGTATGAGGAGTTCATGTATTCACTAAGTGTTAATGCGTTGGTCCGGTTCTTTATTAAAAGGAGAACCTTAATATCCCGTAGTTTCCTGTCGGGACCCCGATCCTAAGCCATAGGAATCCAGCCTGTAACACATCGCATCCCTTTGCGGTCTCATGCACGGTTAACTCCACGGCTGCAGCCTTACCTTAGCCGGGACCGTTTGCGTCTTTTGACTCACGTATGCAATAGTGTTGCTAGCATTCCAATGTCAAAGAACCCGGATCGACATGTCTAGTCATAAACCAAAGTGGCAGTACCGCACAAGGACAGGCATACATGACCCAACAAAGCAGGTGTCGGTCATCAGCGAACGTAGACGAGTCGTAGCAAGCTACAAGGACTCCATTACGTCGCGTGACATTTCCCCAAAGGGGACAGACACAACAGCTAAAAAGGACACATGCCGGTCAACCAATGTGTCCGGAGCAGTAGCGAACTACCAAGGCTTGTCGGATCACAAAGGGGCATTTCCTTGTAAGGAGTGCTACTAAAGTTCACGACTAGGTATTCGAACCCCATACATATCAAGTAAGACACACGTACGCATGGCATACCGATATGTATACATACATCGATGGCATCACAACATAACCATAAACATACAAGCTTTATTTAAGAGGCTCGGAAGAGCCACACACATAATATTACACATTAAGGATCTCACGACCCATAATAACAGTCATTCAGTTACAAGCCAGCAGAAGAGTTTGAAACTGTGTGAGTACAAACAGGGCAACTAAAAGCACATGGCCTGACTATACTACAGATCCAACGTAGGGCCAGATCATAGCTGGGACACCAGCTACTCGTCGTCGTCGATGTCTACGAAGAACCCTCCATTAGGGTCATTAGCAACCTCTGCAACATTTATTAAGCAAACATGAGTACGAAGGTACTCAGCAAGACTTTAGGATGACTAACTACTCATGCAAGGTATCAAAAGGTATTGTGGGGTTTCATGCGAAAAGCCAGCATTTGACTCGTGGCTAGACAACTTGCATTTTTAAATAATTTTGACAACTTGATTTCCCGCACACGAGTCCACTAACACCACAACAATACACTATCGTGGAATCATTCTGTCTCCGTACGGAAATGCCGTCCACGACACTCACGCTTATCTTGGCAATTTTATGAGTAGCCATTGAAGTTATCTATGAACAACATATGTCTCCAAGTAGGCCATATCCGCGGACGCGGCTATTCGAATAGATCATAACCCTGTAGGGGTGTACTTCGTCACACACGCTCTCGCCACTTATCGCCATGTGCACGTCATGCACCTCGGCAACCTTCAAGCGGAAGCCCAGCGAGGGAGTCGGCCACGACCGTTAACCACACTAGTACCTAGTCCAGGTTTATCGCCTATCTAAGAGTAACCCGTACGGAAGTCCGGCCGAGGTTTCCGCCACGGCCTCAAACGATGTGCGCAGGGTTCCCAAGCCCACCATCCGGGTGCCACTTGGTACACCGTGCCACTGCCTACCGCATCATGGCCCACCTCTCAGGTCAGCACCATGCACGGCCTCCAGCATTTCTATAAACACCAGAAACTACTTGCAACTCCTGGACCGAGTACTAAGCGATTAATAGGCCGAGGGGGGTCATATTTTAGGGCCCAGCATGTGGTAGTATCTAGTCTTGGATTACATACATGGAACTCAGTTCCTAAGGACGGTTCCAATGAAACAACCCGCCATGTACTCCTACACAGCCTTTCACCGGTACCTTTACCAAATCAAGTTCAACACACAACCTTTGATCACCGAACCATTCCACAATTCTGTTCATCTCCCAGATGACAGACCATACACAACTCTAAGCATAGCATGCATAGCAGGATAAGGCACATCATAGCTCAAGCAACTACCAGGTATGCTAGGTTGCAAGGTTCGGCTATTTACTGTGACAAGGTTAGGTCATGCAAAGGAAGTGGGTTCAACTAACGTGGCAAAAGCAGTTGAAGCATTTGATCCTAATGCAATAAATAAGTGCAGGAGCAAGAACATGGGAATTATCGGGATGATCAAAGGGGTTGCTTGCCTTGTTGCTCAGAGGAGGAACGATATCCGTCAGACGGATATTCGGTGGAATCCGGGGTTGCGGAGCCTACCGAAATAAATGGCAACATTCAATAACAATCATATGCAATCAAAATGATGCATGAGCATGGCATGAGAATGCAAGGTGATAAGTTATTATAATCAACATGTATTAGGTTTAGAGTTGATTTGAATCACATTCGAATATCAATTCAAACGGGGTATTCTCGGATACCGTTTTAATTGGTTCGACCTGATGCTCAGATCAACTTGATGTTAGCATGCATGAGATGTCATGTTATGGTACTGATTTGTAACTAGGACAGTGTGTGATCATTGCATTCATAATGAAATTTGAATATTTTTCCAAATTCCATTTAAAAGGTAATTATAAGAATTGAATTATTCCTTATTCCACAATTTAGGGTTCTGTAACTTTTTCAAACATGGTTGAAAATAGCATAATCATAATCCTTGAATTTTTCTGATACTTTTTCATATATAAATTATTTTCATTGGAGTTACAGATTAATTTCTATGATTTTTACAAGTTTTAGCAATTTCCTGGAATTAGTTTTATACTGGAAATTCTATTTATTGCATCAGACTGACGTCAGCAGGTCAGCCGACCTGTTCAGGTCAAACCTGACAGGGGGCCCCACTGGTCAGCCTCTCTGGGACTAATCCTGCGCTGACCAGTCCTAATTGGGGTTTGACTTGGCCTTGGGCCCACTGTCAGCGAGTGATTAAGCCCCTAAACTACTGGGTTAGCTTTGCCACGTCGACCCCCACCGGAGCATGGCCGGCGGCGACCACGGGCACGGCGGAGGGCTCGCCGGAGAGAGCTAGACAGCGCATCGGCCATCGGTTTTGGGCGCAGAAAGGAGCTACGGTTAGCTGGTGCAACGCCGCATCTAGCAGGGGCATCAGGGGAAGCTAGGGTCGCCGAGAGAGGCGCCGGCGACGAGCCGAAGCGGCGGCCGAAGCTCGGCCTTCTACGAGCGATGGCTCTAGGACACGGGGAGGGCAGCTGGAGGGCTCATCACACTCCTGGAGGCTCTAGGAGCTCGATCCCTAGCTCGAGCGCGTGGATCTGACACCATAGCGACGACGACGACATGACCGGCGGCGAGGTGCTCTCGGCCTTGGTGGGGAACGGGGCTACGATGCACAGAAGAGCATGGGGAGATAGGGGAAACGACGACGAGCTCACGGCGGTTCCGATGGTGTTGTTGAAGGGCTCGGGGGTGCGCCGGAGGGAGCGAATCGACGGGAGAGGTCCGGCGGCCGGAGGTGGAAGACGACGGCGTTGGGGGCGATGCAGAGCTTGGGGAGACTTCGGCTTCTGCAGGGAGGACCGGCTCGACGAGGCGGAGCTCACGAACAACTCAGAGGTATGTTCCCGTGGCTAGAAGCGCTGCGGATCGAGCTCGAGCTCGGCTCTAATGGCGGCAGCAAGAGGGAGGGCAAGATCCGAGAGGAGAGGGAAAACGGTGCTGGGGAATGGATAGAGGAGACCCTGGGGAGCTTATCCCCGTCGTCGAGCTAGCACGGAGGCTCTGGAGCTTGCCACGGCGAAGCAGGAGGTGGAGGGGGCCGCCGTGGTCGATCTCCCCTCTGCCAGAAGGCACAGGAAGAAGACGACCCTGCTCCTGGTGGGCTGGGCCTCCTCAGGCGTCAGGTAAGGTTTTCTTCCTCCTTTTTCTTTTCTGTTTTGTTCTGTTTTGTTAACTAATGTTTTGCTATTTATTTCAGCTCCAAAAAGGTGGTAAAAATTATTTTAGACACACCTGATTATTTGTTATAATATTCCTATCCATTTCCAAAGTTTTCAACATTTTTGAAAAATAGTTTCTGATTTCAAATTTAAAGTTTGAAACCAGTGGCTTTTGCATTAATTTAAAATGCTTAAAGTGTCAAGAAAATAGTTTTCTCCAATGCTCATTTACTTTCATGATTTATCAGAAAGTTTGAACATTTCTTGAGGCCATTTTGGGTTCATTGATTTTAACTAGTTTGAGATTTTCTTTATTTAAAGTAGTGGCTAGGGTTTTAAGTTTTTCCTTTGCCACTTTCTTGTTCTTGTTGAAAATTCTTAGATGCAAATGCAAAGAAGACATGAGCACAAGGCTAACTTGCTTAAGGGTTAGGGATGTGACAACTCACCCCCACTCAAAAGAATCTCGTCCCAAGATTTAGAAGTCGTCGGGAATAACGCAGGATACTCAAGTCGAAGACGATCCTCTCTTTCCCAAGTTGCCTCCTTTACAGAATGATTTGACCATTGAACTTTAAGAAACTCGAGGTTTCGACGTCGAGTGGTACGCTCAGCTTGATCAAGAATACGCACGGGGTATTTTCGGTATGAAAGGTTATCTTGGAGATCAAGCGTTTCGTGGTCCACTTCACGGATAGGATCCGAAAAGCAACGCCTGAGTTGCGAGACGTGGAAAACATCATGAACCTTGGAAAGATTCGGAGGAAGTTCCAACTGGTAGGCAACTTCTCCTCGTTTGGCAAGAATGCGAAAAGTACCAATGTAACGAGGAGCCAATTTGCCCTTGATACAGAATCGATGGGTACCCTTCAAAGGTGTAACCCGAAGGTAAGCCTTCTCGTCAACTTCAAAGGTCACAGCCTTATGATGACGATCATATTGGCTCTTTTGACGAGACTGGGCTGTTTTCAACTTTTCACGAATAATGCGAACCTGCTCTTCTGCATCCTGGATCATATCCGGGCCAAAGAGTTGCCTCTCTCCGGTTTCTGACCAATTTAGAGGTGTTCGACATCTTCGTCCATAGAGAACTTCAAAAGGAGCTTTGCCCAAACTTGATTGGTAACTATTGTTATAAGCGAATTCGGCGAATGGAAGACACTTCTCCCAATTCATACTGAACGATATAACACAAGCTCGGAGCATATCTTCTAGGATTTGATTCACTCTTTCTACTTGACCACTTGACTGGGGATGGAAAGTAGTGCTAAAAGATAAGTGAGTCCCCATGGCATTCTGAAAACTTTCCCAGAAGCGAGAAGTAAAGATACTTCCACAGTCCGAGTTAATTCCAGGGGAACACCATGAAGAGACACTATTCAAGAGATATATAACTCTGCTAGCTGGATAGCTGTTATACTCTCACGAACAGGAAGAAAATGAGCCACTTTGTAAAGACGGTCAATGACCACAAAGATAGCATTATTTCCTTTCTTGGTCTTGGGAAATCCGGTAATGAAGTCCATGCTAACTTTATCCCATTTCCATTCAGGAATAGCTAGAGGCTGAAGGGTGCCAGCAGGCCATTGATGTTCTGCCTTAACTCGACGACAAACGTCGCAGTTAGCAACGAACTCAGCAATTTCTCTCTTCATCCTAGTCCACCAAAACCTCTGGCGTAGGTCCTGATACATCTTAGTACTACCGGGATGAATGGTGAGAGGAGAATCATGAGCCTCCTTAAGGATTAATTGCCTTAGATGTGGGTTCTTAGGAACCACTAAACGATTCTGGAAGAACACAACACCTTGATCGTTCATGGAAAATTCTTTAGCGTTTCTGCTAAAAATATTCTCCTTGATCCGTGATATACCCTTGTCACGCTTTTTTCCAGCTATAATTTGATCCTTAAGAGTAGGCTTCGCCACCAGGGTAGAAAGGAATCCTTGAGGAACAATTTGAAGATTCAACTTCCGAAAGTCCTCATGGAGATGTGGTTGACCTTGTTGTAGCATCAAATTGTTACAATAAGATTTACGACTTAGTGCATCGGCCATAACATTGGCCTTCCCCGGGGTGTAAGTTATCCCTAAGTCGTAATCCGAGATCAACTCAACCCACCGTCTTTGCCTGAGATTCAAATCCGGCTGGGTGAAGATATATTTCAGACTTTGGTGATCAGTGAATATTTCGCAACGATTACCCAGAAGGTAATGTTGCCAGGTTTTTAGTGCATGGACCACAGCTGCAAGCTCAAGGTCATGTGTGGGATACTTATCCTCATGTGGACGCAACTGTCGAGATGCGTATGCGATCACATGACGATCTTGCATGAGAATGCAACCTAATCCTTGTCGCGAGGCGTCGCAATAGATAACAAAGTCCTTAGAAAAATCTGGTGGTAGCAACACAGGTGTGGAAGTCAGGCGTCTTTTCAGTTCCTGAAAACTATGCTCACACTGTGGTGTCCACTCGAACTTTTTATCTTTCTTAAGGAGTTCAGTTAGAGGCTTTGCAAACTTGGAGAAATTCTCGACAAAGCGGCGACAATAGCTCGCTAGACCAAGAAAACTCCTAACTTGCTTAACCGATTCAGGTTGAGTCCAATCAAGGACAGCTTGAACTCTCTCGGGATTGACAGCAATACCCTTACCAGAGATTACGTGGCCTAGATAGGTCACTTCTGGTAACCAGAATTCACATTTTGAAAATTTGGCATAAAGGTGATGCTCTCGAAGTTTCATCAATACCAGCCTTAGATGCTCGGCATGTTCTTGTTCATTCTTTGAGTAGATGAGGATATCATCGAGGTATACTACGACGAATTTATCCAAATACTCCATAAAAATTGAATTCATCAGCCGAGAGAAGGTGGCTGGGGCATTGGTTAAACTGAAGGACATAACGGTGTACTCATATTGGCCATAACGAGTAACAAAAGCCGTTTTTGGAATGTCCTCGTTCTTAATCTTGATTTGATGGTATCCCAACCTCAAATCCATTTTGGGGAAGACTGAGGATCCAGCGAGCTGATCGTACAGATCGTTGATCCTGGGGAGCGGATACTTGTTCTTTATGGTGACCAGGTTAACTGGTCGGTAATCTACAACCATCCGATCCGTTCCGTATTTCTTCTTGACGAAGAGGACGGGACAAGCCCAAGGAGAAGAGCTAGGACGAATGAAACCCTTGTTCAAGGCCTCATCTAATTGCTTCTTAAGTCCGGCTAGCTCCAGGGGTGCCATCTTATATGGTCTTCTGGCTATTGGGACAGTTCCCGGAACAAGATCTATTACAAACTCTACATCTCGGTCAGGTGGAATTCCTGGCAGTTCCTCTGGAAAAACATCCGGGAAGTCACGGACTACCGAAATGTCTTCAAGTTCCGGAAGAGGGTTGGCATTTAGGGAATAGAGTTGGCATTTGGCAACTCGAGTGGAGACATTTACTATCTCACCCGAGGGATGGGTAAGCTGGACATTTCTAGAATGAGTATGAATCTTGGCATAGTGAGCTGACATCCAATCCATGCCCAAGATGATATTAATATCCGAAGATTTCAAGGCTATCAATGAGGCTAGAAAAACTAGCCTATCTACTAGAATTTCATTGTCATAGGTTATCCTAGAGGTTTGCCATTTACTACCAGGGGTTTGGACAACCAATGGGATTGGCATATCACAAAATGACATGTTATGCAACTGTGCATAACTTTATGAAATGAAGGAATGACAAGACCCAGTGTCAAAGAGAACGGACGCTGGGTGATGATTAACAAGAAGCGTACCCAGCATGACGTCGGGATCCTCTGCAGCTTCTTCTGCTGACACATAGTTCACATGGCCACGTGCAGGAGTTGGCTTCACATAAAAAGCTTTGCCCGACTTGGCTTGCCCGACGGACTTTCCGGGTTGCTTGGCACCCACATTCTGAGGACACTCACGGGAATAGTGCCCTGGTTCTCCACACTTGTAGCATATCACCTGGTTGGCACGTGGTGCAGCATTGCTAGCTGGACCACCATAAGCTTTTGCTGGAGGGTTGGCCTGATTCGTCTGAGGCGCCACGTAGGATGGCCTCGGAGTATATCTTGGTGGCAAAGAACTGTTTGGAACCCACAGCCTGCGTTTTGGAAACGCGGAACCAGAAGACGAGCCAAAGTCACGGGAGTGCTTCCTTGTGGCTTCGAAGTCAGTATGACCAGTCTCGGCACCGATCGCTTTGTTGACCAGGGCTTGAAAGCTTGCACACTCATGGAGGCGCAGATCACGACGGAGCTCAGGGCTGAGACCCTTACGGAATCTTGCTTGCTTCTTGGCGTCGGTAGACACCTCCTCTGTTGCATAGCGGGCGAGGTTACCGAACTCGCGGCTATAGGCATCCACAGACAACTTGCCCTGAGTGAAGGCACAGAACTCCTCTCTCTTTCTGTCCATCAGGCCCTCTGGAATATGGTGCAGACGAAAAGCTGCGCTGAAGTCTGCCCATGTGGCCACTGGTTCAGCGGGACGCATAGCTTCAAAATTCTCCCACCACAGATTGGCAGGTCCTTCCAAGAAATACGCCGCAAAGGTCACCTTGTCGGCCTCAGACACATTCGCAGAGCGAATCTTGCGTGAGATGCTGCACAACCAGTCATCAGCGTCGAGGGGATCGACATAATGATGAAACTTTGGAGGATTCAGCTTCACAAAGTCATTGAGGGACACTGCAGCATTCCTAGGCTGTCGAGCCGTATTCTGCTCAATACGCTCTAGCAGACGGTTGGTCTCCCTTTTGTTTCTTTCTGCCTCAAGCATCACTTCTACCAGAGAAGGTGGGTGAGGCAGGTCTTCCTGCGACGCTTGACTACCCTCACCTTGCTCATGAGCAGGGGCACGGTTCAACCTGGTGAACACCATCCTGACAAACAAACTCATAGCTTAGACCAACATCATAACAATACTAGCTATGGATTAAGAATGTACTGAACACACGGAATGTGGAAATGAATATCCGAACAGCATGGTAACAAGCAACTGCTATATATACACCATGGTTCATACACACCCTTACATAGTTCAGTACAACCTTAACCGAAGAGCAACTACTGAAATTATGAAACTACTCATCAGAGGCTTACAAGCTTCCTATACATTATTTATCTAGGCCTCCGGAATTCATTTCACATTACATGCATACTTCACAAGTCATGCAGGACTGTGAACGTACGGCTACTACCATGCTATCCTTCCGCTCACAGCTCAGGCATCCGCATAGAACATCTCATAGAGATTACCTCCATGACCTGGTAGCTCAACTTGCGGGTCAGGAAACACTCTAGCCTGAGATCCCTGGGATCCATAAGGACACGGATGTGGCCTTGGTCCCCTGACTGGTGGTAAGAGGGGTCCCCGAAGAGGTGTGACTCCTCCTATAGATGGCGAGTCAACGTGAGCCGGAAGATGGGTCCTAACAGGGTTCAGCATCTCCATCTCTCCTTACCCTGTCTGGACTACCGGTGCCAGCTGCGTCAAAGCTGTCCATAGACGGGCACGGGTAGCATAAAGCTCCATGCGGAGAGAACGAGCATCCCTGTCTCTGTTCTCTAGCATCTCAACAGTGGACTGCAGAAGTGGATCCTCCATAGAAGAATCAAAATAGACTCCACTGAGGTATCCCTCTTCATCAGGCTGAGAGGCCGGAACATAGCAGAACTCTGAATTCTACAGCAGTGCATGTCTCGCTCTCATAATAGTCAGCATTGAATAGGCAGCATCCTGTACTGCCATGTCAACAGTGACCCCCAACCCATAGGACCAATGGATTGGCTTCTCCGCTCCAGGGTAGTCTGGAAATACCCTAAAAGTGCAGATGTGCTGGCTGTGGTTGAAGTCTCGGTACTGTTCCTCCATTGTGTACTCGGGGTACCAGCGGTAACCGCACACCGACATCACCCTGACCAGCATGGCCGTATGACCCGGCACATCAATGCACCTGGTCAGACGTACCACCTGACGAGAAGGACGGCCAGGCATCTGTAAATAGAGAGTAATGCAAAAGCATTAGAGCTCCGAATGCAAAATTGGGCAGCATAACGGCTGTAAATGCTCAAAACAAATTTTGAGACAACCCAAAATGGAATAGCGTAACCCCTCAACTATCAAGTTCAACTCTCTGATCATCAAACATACTTCCTTTTTCCTAGGAATGACAGAAACCCAATATCTCTTGACCCGAAGTCCTATAAGCTACCGATCGGAAACACGAGCCTAGGAGAAGATGAGTAACCTAGTCCCTAATTCCCGCAGAAGAGACGAGGATGACCAGAATAGAATAACTTGAGAAGAGAACAAGAGTCTTATGTTCCCTTCCACAAACAATTCCCTTATATATAACTAAAGCAATTCTAGACTCAACTTCGACCAGTTTGGCTTAGTAATCCTACAGTCAGTCAGGCTCTGATACCAACGCTGTCGGGACACCGATCCTAAGCCATAGGAATCCAGCCTGTAACACATCGCATCCCTTTGCGGTCTCACGCACGGTTAACTCCACGGCTGCAACCTTACCTTAGCCGGGACCGTTTGGGTCTTTTGACTCACGTATGCAATAGTGTTGCTAGCATTCCAATGTCAAAGAACCCGGATCGACATGTCTATTCATAAACCAAAGTGGCAGTACCGCACAAGGACAGGCATACATGACCCAACAAAGCAGGTGTCGGTCATCAGCGAACGTAGACGAGTCGTAGCAAGCTACAAGGACTCCATTACGTCGCGTGGCATTTCCCCAAAGGGGACAGACACAACAGCTAAGAAGGACACATGCTGGTCAACCAATGTGTCCGGAGCAGTAGCGAACTACCAAGGCTCGTTGGATCACAAAGGGGCATTTCCTTGTAAGGAGTGCTACTAAAGTTCACGACTAGGTATTCGAACCCCATACATATCAAGTAAGACACACATATGCATGGCATACCGATATGTATAGATACATTGATGGCATCACAACATAACCATAAACATACAAGCTTTATTTAAGAGGCTCGGAAGAGCCACACACATAATATTACACATTAAGGGTCTCACGACCCATAATAACAGTCATTCAGTTACAAGCCAGCGGAAGAGTTTTAAACTGTCTGAGTACAGACAGGGCAACTAAAAGCACATGGCCTGACTATACTACAGATCCAACGTAGGGCCAGATCGTAGCTGGGACACCAGCTACTCGTCGTCGTCGATGTCTACGAAGAACCCTCCATTAGGGTCATTAGCAACCTCTGCAACATTTATTAAGCAAACATGAGTACGAAGGTACTCAGCAAGACTTTAGGATGACTAACTACTCATGCAAGGTATCAAAAGGTATTGTGGGGTTTCATGCGGAAAGCCAACATTTGACTCGTGGCTAGACAACTTGCATTTTTAAATAATTTTGACAACTTGATTTCCCGCACACGAGTCCACTAACACCACAACAATACACTATCGTGGAATCATTCCGTCTCCGTACGGAAATGCCGTCCACGACACTCACGCTTATCTTGGCAATTTTATGAGTAGCCATTGAAGTTATCTATGAACAACATATGTCTCCAAGTAGGCCATATCCGCGGACGCGGCTATTCGAATAGATCATAACCCTGTAGGGGTGTACTTCGTCACACACGCTCTCGCCACTTATCGCCATGTGCACGTCATGCACCTCGGCAACCTTCAAGCGGAAGCCCAGCGAGGGAGTCGGCCACGACCGTTAACCACACTAGTACCTAGTCCAGGTTTATCGCCTATCTAAGAGTAACCCGTACGGAAGTCCGGCCGAGGTTTCCGCCACGGCCTCAAACGATGTGCGCAGGGTTCCCAAGCCCACCATCCGGGTGCCACTTGGTACACCGTGCCACTGCCTACCGCATCATGGCCCACCTCTCAGGTCAGCACCATGCACGGCCTCCAGCATTTCTATAAACACCAGAAACTACTTGCAACTCCTGGACCGAGTACTAAGCGATTAATAGGCCGAGGGGGGTCATATTTCAGGGCCCAGCATGTGGTAGTATCTAGTCTTGGATTACATACATGGAACTCAATTCCTAAGGACGGTTCCAATGAAACAACCCGCCATGTACTCCTACACGGCCTTTCACCGGTACCTTTACCAAATCAAGTTCAACACACAACCTTTGATCACCGAACCATTCCACAATTCTGTTCATCTCCCAGATGACAGACCATACACAACTCTAAGCATAGCATGCATAGCAGGATAAGGCACATCATAGCTCAAGCAACTACCAGGTATGCTAGGTTGCAAGGTTCGGCTATTTACTGTGACAAGGTTAGGTCATGCAAAGGAAGTGGGTTCAACTAACGTGGCAAAAGCAGTTGAAGCATTTGATCCTAATGCAATAAATAAGTGCAGGAGCAAGAACATGGGAATTATCGGGATGATCAAAGGGGTTGCTTGCCTTGTTGCTCAGAGGAGGAACGATATCCGTCAGACGGATATTCGATGGAATCCGGGGTTGCGGAGCCTACCGAAATAAATGGCAACATTCAATAACAATCATATGCAATCAAAATGATGCATGAGCATGGCATGAGAATGCAAGGTGATAAGTTATTATAATCAACATGTATTAGGTTTAGAGTTGATTTGAATCACATTCGAATATCAATTCAAACGGGGTATTCTCGGATACCGTTTTAATTGGTTCGACCTGATGCTCAGATCAACTTGATGTTAGCATGCATGAGATGTCATGTTATGGTACTTATTTGTAACTAGGACAATGTGTGATCATTGCATTCATAATGAAATTTGAATATTTTTCCAAATTCCATTTAAAAGGTAATTATAAGAATTGAATTATTCCTTATTCCACAATTTAGGGTTCTGTAACTTTTTCAAACATGGTTGAAAATAGCATAATCATAATCCTTGAATTTTTCTCATACTTTTTCATATATAAATTATTTTCATTGGAGTTACAGATTAATTTCTATGATTTTTACAAGTTTTAGCAATTTCCTGGAATTAGTTTTATACTGGAAATTCTATTTATTGCATCAGACTGACGTCAGCAGGTCAGCCGACCTGTTCAGGTCAAACCTGACAGGGGGCCCCACTGGTCAGCCTCTCTGGGACTAATCCTGCGCTGACCAGTCCTAATTGGGGTTTGACTTGGCCTTGGGCCCACTGTCAGCGAGTGATTAAGCCCCTAAACTACTGGGTTAGCTTTGCCACGTCGACCCCCACCGGAGCATGGCCGGCGGCGACCACGGGCACGGCGGAGGGCTCGCCGGAGAGAGCTAGACAGCGCATCGGCCATCGGTTTTGGGCGCAGAAAGGAGCTATGGTTAGCTGGTGCAACGCCGCATCTAGCAGGGGCATCAGGGGAAGCTAGGGTCGTCGGGAGAGGCTCCGGCGACGAGCTGAAGCGGCGGCCGAAGCTCGGCCTTCTACGAGTGATGGCTCTAGGACACGGGGAGGGAAGCTGGAGGGCTCATCACACTCCTGGAGGCTCCAGGAGCTCGATCCCTAGCTCGAGCGCGTGGATCTGACACCATAGCGACGACGACGACATGACCGGCGGCGAGGTGCTCTCGGCCTTGGTGGGGAACGGGGCTACAATGCACGGAAGAGCGTGGGGAGAGACGGGAAACGACAACGAGCTCTCGGCGGTTCCGATGGTGTTGTTGAAGGGCTCGGGGGTGCGCCGGAGGGAGCGAATCGAGGGGAGAGGTCCGGCGGCCGGAGGTGGAAGACGACGACGTTGGGGGCGATGCAGAGCTTGGGGAGACTTCGGCTTCTGCAGGGAGGACCGGCTCGACGAGGCGGAGCTAACGAACTACTCGGAGGAATGTTCCCGTGGCTAGAAGCGCTGCGGCTCGAGCTCGAGCTCGGCTCTAATGGCGGCAGCAGGAGGGAGGGCAAGATCCGAGAGGAGAGGGAAAACGATGCTGGGGAATGGATAGAGGAGACCCTGGGGAGCTTATCCCCGTCGTTGCGCTGGCACGGAGGCTCTGGAGCTCGCCACGGCGAAGCAGGAGGTGGAGGGGGCCGCCGTGGTCGATCTCCCCTCTGCCAGAAGGCAGAGGAAGAAGACGACCCTGCCCCTGGTGGGCTGGGCCTCCTCACGCGTCAGGTAAGGTTTTCTTCCTCCTTTTTCTTTTCTGTTTTGTTTGTTTTATTAACTAATGTTTTGCTATTTATTTCAGCTCCAAAAAGGTGGTAAAAATTATTTTAGACACACCTGATTATTTGTTATAATATTCCCATCCATTTCCAAAGTTTTCAACATTTTTGAAAATCTATAGTTTCTGATTTCAAATTTAAAGTTTGAAACCAGTGGCTTTTGCATTAATTTAAAATGCTTAAAGTGTCAAGAAAATAGTTTTCTCCAATGCTCATTTACTTTCATGATTTATCAGAAAGTTTGAACATTTCTTGAGGCCATTTTGGGTTCATTGATTTTAACTACTTTGAGATTTTCTTTATTTGAAGTAGTGGCTAGGGTTTTAAGTTTTTCCTTTGCCACTTTCTTGTTCTTGTTGAAAATTCTTAGATGCAAATGCAAAGAAGACATGAGCACAAGGCTAACTTGCTTAAGGGTTAGGGATGTGACATTTCCATTAGGACCCCGCTGCCACCGGAGGGATGGACAATAGATGTCATGCAAGTTCTTTTCCCTAAGCACGTATGACTACATACGGAATACATGCCTACATTACATTGGCGAACTAGAGCTAGTTACATATCTCTCCGTGTTATAGCTGTTGCATGATCAATAACATCCGGCATAATCATCCATCACCGATCCAATGCCTACGAGTCTTTTACTACTGGTCCTTGCTACGTTACTTTGTTGCTACTGCTGTCACTGCTGTCACTCTGTCACTACTGCTGTCACTGCTGCTACTGTTACTGTTGCTACTGTTGCCATCACACTACCTTGCTACTGATACTTTGCTGCAGATACTAAATCTTTCAGGTGTGGTTGAATTGACAACTCAAATGCTAATAATTGAGAATATTCTTTGGCTTCCCCTTGTGTCGAATCAATAAATTTGGGTTGAATACTCTACCCTCGAAAACTGTTGCGATTCCCTATACTTGTGGGTTATCAACACCTTTTTCTGGCGCCGTTGCCGGGGAAGCCAAGTCAAGAATATTCTCCCGTCAACATGCTATTTTTTGGCGCTGTTGCCGGGGAGGCATAGCTCTATTCTCTGAGTCACTTGGGATTTACGTCTGCTGATCACTATGAGGAATCCGAAAGATCCAAGAACTAAAGTCTTTCCCTGAACTACGAGGACAGGTAAGGAAATGCCATCTAGCGCTGCACTTGATTCACCTTCAGTTATGAGTAAGTTTGCGACACCACCTCCTTCTAGAAATTTTGTTATGTCGCCTGTGCTTGATGATGCTACTTCTGCTGTCCATGATGCTTATGATGATGCTATGCTTGATACTGCTTTGCCACTAGGTGCATTCCTTGATGCACAAATTGCTAGAGTTGCTACTAGATGTGATGATACTTCTGAAACTGCTGATATTATTGAAGTAGAACCTGCTATTATGCCTGTTAGAACTAGCTCTCCTAGATATGAATTGCCTGATATGCCTGAGGGTTATGTTATGGAGGGGGAGATAGCTGAGGACTTTCTTGCTTGTAAGGATAGCTATGATGTTGAGAAATTACTGCGCAAGTGGAAAGAAAAATCTTTGAACGCTAGGATGAAATACGACCCGAAGTTTTCTACTCCGCCTATCTTTGTGACCGATAAGGATTATGAATTCTCTGTCGACCCTCAGCTAATCACATTGGTCGAATCTGATCCTTTTCATGGTTATGAGTCTAAAACGATTGTAGCCCATCTTACCAAACTGCACGATATAGCCACCCTATTCACTAGTGAGGAAAAGATCCTCCACTACTATATCCCCAAGCTGTTTCCTTTCTCGCTAAAGGATGATGCTAAGACTTGGTTCACTTCTCTTGCTCCTGGTTGTGTGCGTAGCCCCCAGGATATGATCTACTACTTCTCTAAAAAATATTTCCCTGCCCATAAGAAGCAAGCTGCCTTGCAGGAAATATACAACTTTGCGCAAGTTGAAGAAGAGAGTCTCCCACAAGCTTGGGGGAGGCTCGTCGAGCTACTGAATGCTTTGCCTGATCACCCTCTTGAGAAGAATGACATACTTGATATCTTCTATAATGGACTAACCGATGCTTCTAGATACCACTTAGATAGTTGCGCCGGTTGTGTTTTTAGGGAACGAACCGTAGAACAAGCTGAGATCCCATTGAATAACATCTTGTGCAATGAGAATGCTTGGACTATTCCCGAACCACCTCCAAAGCCAACTCCGAAGAAAAGAGATATTCTATTCCTCGGTCCTGAAGATATGCAAGAAGCTAAGAAATCTATGAAAGAGAAAGGCATTAAATCTGAAGAGATCCATGGTCTCGATAACCCGATACAGGTAGTAGAGGTAAATTCTCTTCGTAGATTCAATGAGAGTGATATTCTTTGATAAACCCGCTAGCTTATGATTGGATGAATTTGATAACTTTGTTGCTAAACAACAGAGTTTCAATGATTATGTTTGCAAACAATTGGAACATAATGCTCGTATGCTTAGTCATTTAAGTGCTTGTGTGCACAGAAACGTCAATGATCTTAAGCTTCTGAGTAAACATGCCTCTATGGTTACTACTCAGGTAGAACAACTACTTAAGGCTCAAAATAACTTGATCAATGAGTTGAATGACAATTATGTCAGAGTCGTCACTAGAGGCGGTAGAATGACCTAGGAACCTTTGTATCCTGAGGGTCATCCTAAGAAAATTGAACAAGATTCTCAAGGAGTTAGCACCGATGCACCTAGTCATCCTAGAAAGAAAAGGAAAGATGATAGGAACTTGCACGCTAGCAACCCTGTTGCTGTTACACCTGAGAATCCAAATGGTATCTCTGTCTCTGATGCCGAAACACAATCTGGTGATGAACATGAGCCTAATGATAATATCGATAGTGATGTTCATGTTGATGCTCAACCTAGCAATGATAAGGATGTGGAGATTGAACCAGTCGATCTTGATAACCCACAACCTAAGAATAAGAGATACGATAAGAACGACTTCGCTGCTAGGAAGCATGGTAAATAAAGGGAACCATGGGTTCAGAAACCCATGCCCTTTCCTCCCAAACCATCCAAGAAAAAGGATGATGATGATGTTGAGCGATTTGTTGAAATGATTAGACCTGTCTTTCTGCAAATGCGTTTGACAGATATGCTCAAAATGTCTCCGTATGCTAAGTACATGAAGGATATTGTGACTAATTAGAGGAGGATACCTGAGGTGGAGATTTCCACCATGCTCGCTAATTACACCTTCAAGGGAGAAACTCCTAAGAAACTAGGTGATCCCGGAGTGCGCACTATACCTTGCTCCATTAAAGGCAACTACGTTAGAACTGCTTTATGCGATCTTGGAGCCGGTGTTAGTGTTATGCCTCTCTCTCTTTATCGTAGGCTTGAACTGGGTAACTTGACACCCACTGAAATCTCTCTGCAAATGGTCGACAAATCAACTGCTTTCCCTATCGGCATTTGCGAGGATGTGCTTGTTGTGGTTGCCAACGTCACTATCTTAACAGACTTTGTTATTCTCGATATTCCTGAGGATGATGCCATGGCGGTCATCCTTGGAAGACTCTTTTTAAACACTACAGGGGATGATATTGATTGCAACAAAGGCAATGTCACTTTCCATGTCAATGGTAATGAGCATACGGTGCACTTTCCAAAGAAACAATATCGAGTACATTGCATCAATGCTACCGAAAAGACTTCATCGATCCTTATTGGGAGCTTTGAATGCCCTATACCTACTGCCAAGATGAAGTATGATTTGATTGTTGGGGATATGCACATCCCCATTGAGGTAACCTAGTGACTATTCGAAAATTCTCCTTCTTCTTTTGTGATTCGAAAAAGTTTGTCAAGGAGACTTGATCAACCTCATTGACGAATTTATTTCGATGACCATGAGATGGATGAATCGAGGAGTCACAACCCTCTTTCCAAGCTTTCACCTTCGGTTGGTTAGAAGAAAAATGATAGATTTAGTTTAGTTTTCCCTGTTTTCTGCTTTAAGCGTCCCGTAGAAAAGTACCCCGAAAATAAAAGTTCTCCGAATGCCGTGAAAATCAAGTATGATTTTTTCTGGATTTTATGAAAAATACTGAGACGAAGAGCTAGTCAGGGGGCTGCACCAGTGGGCGACAAGCCCTGGAGGCGCGGGCACCCCCTGGCCGCGCCTACCAGGCTTGTGGGGCCCACGTGTACCCCCTCCACTTATTCTAGCTCCCATCTACTTCTCCTACCTCCAGAAAAAATCGTTTCGCAGCTCAAACCCGTGTTCTTGCTCTCCTTGCTGTGATTTTCGATCTCCTTGTAAAAAGCACCATTCAGCAAGCTGTTTTGGGGAAATTGCTCCTTGGTATGTGACTCCTCCATTGGTCCAATTAGTTTTTGCTCTAGTGCCTTCTATGTCGTGTATTTTTGCTGCCATGGTGACCCTGTTCTTGAGCTTTGCATGCTAATTTTAGCTGGTCCCAAGTTTTGATGCGTGATATGACCTCTAGGCACTTGTCGGAGTAGTTGCTACGAGTTTCGTTGGGCCTTGTTCACTTTTCCTTAGAGTCACTGAAAATTTCAGAAAAGGAAAATGTTCAGGAGAAACTATGATGTTGGTTCTTCAAGCAAGAGGGGTCCCCGTATCGCGATTCGGGAGCCCGATCCTTACCAACAGAGGAATGCACAGGTACAACCATGTGAATGGCCTTCTGATGAATTCATGATTGAGGCAGGTTTCAATGACGAGTTTGATACACTTTTTCACAACGTCCGACTCGAATAATTCATCCCCGATAAATGTGAACAATATGTTACTCTCACTGCCTGTTTTGTTCGTAGTTTCAAATTTTCAGCTGGCCGTGACACATCCGTACTGTTTGATCTCTATGACAAATCATATACCATGGATTTAGAGGATTTCAATAGAATCTGCAAGATACCTGTTTGGGGTAGTCTCAATGATCCTCCTAAATCTCCGGTTAGAGATTTTTTCTGTGGTATAACTGTCGGAGAAACTAGAGATATTACATAGGCTACCATGGGGAGCATTCATTTTCCTGCCTTGCATTACTTTGCCCTCTTCATAGGTAGATGCATTAACGGCAAGATTGAGCATTGTCACCTCTGCGCACCTCACCATAGTATTCTTAAGAGCGCAGTAACGGGTGATAGAAGTTTCAACATGGGAGCTATAATAGCAAGGAGGCTGAATAATAATGCTAATGAAGGGGATTTCTTTGGTGATAAATGTCATGCAAGTTCTTTTCCCTAAGCACGTATGACTACATACAGAATACATGCCTACATTACACTGACGAACTAGAGCTAGTTACATATCTCTCCGTGTTATAGCTATTGCATGATGAATAACATCCGGCGTAATCATCCATCACCGATCCAATGCCTACGAGTCTTTTACTACTGGTCCTTGCTACGTTACTTTGTTGCTACTGCTGTCACTTCTATCACTCTGTCACTACTGCTGTGACTGCTGCTACTATTACTGTTTCTACTGTTTCTATCACACTACCTTGCTACTCATACTTTGCTGCAGATACTAAATCTTTCAGGTGTGGCTAAATTGAAAAATCAACTTCTAATACTTGAGAATATTATTTGGCTTCCCCTTGTGTCGAATCAATAAATTTGGGTTGAATACTCTACCCTCGAAAACTGTTGCGATCCCCTATACTTGTGGGTTATCACGCCACACCATGATCTCCATCAACATGTCTCCATCGAGGTTGTCGTGCTACTTATGCTATTACTAAAGCTACGTCCTAGCAATATAGTAAACGCATCTGCAAACACAAACGTTAGTTTAAAGACAACCCTATGGCTCTTGCCGGTTGCCGTAGCATCGACGTGCAAGTCAATATTAACTATTACAACATGATCATGTCATACATCCAATATATCACATCACGTCATTGGCCATATCATATCACAAGCATACCCTACAAAAAAAAGTTAGACGTCCTCTAATTTGTTGTTGCATGTTTTACGTGGCTGCTATGGGTATCTAGTATGATCGCATCTTACTTACGCAAAAACCACAACGAAATGTGCAAATTGCTATTTAACCTCTCCAAGGACCGCCTCGGTCAAAACCAATTCAAATAAAGTTGAAGAAACCGACACCCGCCAGTCATCTTTATGCAACGAGGTTGCATGTCAATCCACGAAACCAGTCTTCCGTAAGCGTACGAATAATGTCGCTCCGGGCTGCTTCAATCCAACAATACCGCCAAATCGAGAAAAGACTAAGGAGGGCAGCAAATCGAACATCACCGTCCAGAAAACCCTTTGTGTTCTACTCGAGATAACATCTACGCATGAACCTAGCTCATGATGCCACTGATGGGGAACGTTGCATGGGAAACAAAAATTTTCCTATGCACACGAAGACCTATCATGTTGATGTCCATCTACAAGAGGAGATTTGAATCTACGTACCCTTGTAGATCGCACAGCAGGAAGAGTTAAGAAACACGGTTGATGTAGTGGAACGTCTTCATGTCCCTCGAATCGCCCCACGAACTGTCCCGCGATCCGTCCCATGAACTGTGCCGAGATCCGTCCCATGAACCGTCTCGCGATCCGTTGCACGAACCGTCTTGCGATCCGTTGCACGAACCGTCTTGCGATCTAGTCCCGAACGGACGACACCTCCGCGTTCAGCACACGTACAGCTCGGTGATGATCTCGGCCTTCTTGATCTAGCAAGCAAGACGGAGAAGTAGATGAGTTCTCCGGCAGCGTGATGGTGCTCCGGTGTTGGTGACGATCTACTCCTGCAGGGCTCCGCCCGAGCTCCGCAGAAATACGATCTAGGGGAAGAACTATGGTGTCTAGATCTGAGTTGCACGTGGCAAAAAGTTGTCTCAAATCAGCCCTAAATCACCACTATATATAGGTGGGATGGGGAGGAAGCTTTCCTTGAGGACCAAGTCCCCAAGGGGGCGCCGGCCAGGAGGAGAGGAGGAATCCTACTCTAATTAGGATTGGAAAGTGGAGTCCTTCTCTTCCTTCCCACCTCTCCTTTTTTTTTCTTTCTCTTTGGTTTTTCTTTCTTGGCGCCAAGGCCCTCTTGGGATGTTCCACCAGCCCACTAAGGGCTGATGGCGCCACCCTATAGCCTTGGGCTCACTCCCGGGTGGGTGGGCCCCTCCCGGTGAACTCCCGAAACCCATTCGTCCCTCCGGGTACAATGCCGGTAATGCCCGAAAACCATCCGGTAACCAAATGAAACCATCCTATATATCAATCTTCGTTTTTGGACCATTTCAGAAACCCTCATGATGTCTGTGATCTCATTCGGGACTCCGCACAACATTTGGTAACCACACATATAACTCAACTATACTAAAACATCATCGAACCTTAAGTGTGCAGACCCCGCGGGTTCGAGAACTATGTAGACATGCCCCGAGGTACTCCTCGGTCAATATCCAATAGCGGGACCTAGATGCCTATATTGGATCCAACATATTCTCCGAAGATCTTATCGGTTGAACCTTAGTGTCAAGGATTCATTTAATCCCGTATGTCATTCCCATTGTCCTTCGGTATGTTACTTGCCCGAGATTTGGTCGTCGGTATCCGCATACCTATTTCAATCTCGTTACCGGCAAGTCTCTTTACTCATTCCGTAATACAAGATCCCGTGACTTACTCTTAGTCACATTGCTTGCAAGGCTTGTGTGTGATGTTGTATTACCGAGTGGGCCCCGAGATACCTCTCCGTCAAATGGAGTGACAAATCCCAGTCTTGATCCATACTAACTCAACGGACACCTTCGGAGATACCTGTAGAGCACCTTTATAGTCACCCAGTTACGTTGTGATGTTTGATACACACAAGGTTTTCCTCCGGTGCCAGTGAGTTATATGATCTCATGGTCAAAGGAACAAATACTTGACACGCAGAAAACAATAGCAATAAAATGACAAGATCAATATGCTATGTATGTAATTTGGGCTTGTCCATCACATGATTCTCCTAATGATGTGATCCCGTTATCAAGTGACAACACTTGCCTATTGCCAAGAAACCTTGACCATTTTTTGTCAACGAACTAGTCAACTAGAGGCTCACTAGGGACAGTGTGTTGTCTATGTATCCACACATGTATTTGAGTTTCCAATCAATACAATTCTAGCATGGATAATAAACGATTATTATGAACAAGGAAATATAATAATAACTAATTTATTATTGCCTCTAGGGCATATTTCCAACATGAACAACATTTGAAAAATTCAATTGGTATGAAGATTTGTCGAATTTGTGAACAAATTTGAAATTAGGAACATTTTTTAACTTATGAACTCAAATTGGAAGGTATTTTTTTAGAAATCAGGAAATTATATTGCGTTTGTGAGTCAAATTTGAAATAATATTTTTTTTGAAGTTATGAACATTTGTTGAAAGGTCAACATTTTTTAAAATCACAATTTTTATTTTGAACTTCTCAACAAAAAATTAAAAACAGGAACATATTTTCAACTTCCGAATATTTTTAAATTTTGGAATAAATTTTGAAATTTCGAGATAAAATTGTGTTCTTCCCGAGTGTGCACCGTTGCGACAGTTCGTCATTTCGAGACACCATGTGATGATCAGATGTGATAGACTCTACGTTTACATACAACGGGTGCAAAACAGTTGGACACGCGGAACACTCGGGTTAAACTTGACGAGCCTAGCATGTACAGACATGGCCTCCGAACACAAGAGACTGAAAGGTCGAACATCAGTCATATAGTAGATATGATCAACATAGAGATGTTCACCATTGAAGCTCACTCAACTCACGTGATGATCGGACTTGAGTTAGTGAATTTGGATCATGTGTCACTCGAATGACTAGAGGGATGTCAATTTGAGTGGAAGTTCTTAAGTGAAATGATTAATTGAACTTATTATCATTAACATAGTGAATATATCTTTGCAATGTTGTAGCTTGTGCTGTAGCTCCACTATTTTTGATATGTTCCTAGACAAAACTTAGTTGAAAGACGCTAGTAGCAAATATGCGGATTCGGTCCGTAAACTGAGGATTGTCCTCGTTGTTGCACAGAAGGCTTATGTCCTTAATGCATTGTTCGGTGTGCTGCCCCCCGAGCATAGTCTGTGGATGTTGCGAAAATTTCACATACACGTTTTGATGACTATGAGATAGTTCAGTGCGTAATGCTTAACAACTTAGAATTGAGGCGCCCAAGACATTTTTGAACGTCACGGAACATATAAGATGTTCCAAGAGCTGAGATTTGGATTTTAGGCCCGTGCCTGTGTTGAGCGGTATGAGACCTCCGAAAAGATTGTTTGTCTACAAAGTAAGGGAGAAAACCTCAATCTTTGAGCATGTGCTCAGATTGTTCGAATACTACAATAGCTTGAATCGAGTGGGAGTTGATCTTCGAGATAAGATAGTGATTTACATAGTTCTCCAAAGTCATTACCACCAAGATACTGAAGCTTCGTGATGAACTATAGCATATCAGGGATACACAAGATGATCCCTAAGTTATTCACGATACTTGACACCGCGAAATTAGAAATCAAGTAGGAGCATCAATTGTTGTTGGTTAGTAAAACCACTAGTTTCAAGAAGGGCAAGGGCAAGAAGGGATACTTCACGAATGGCAAACCTGTTGCCGCTCTAGTAAAGAAAACCAAGGTTGAACCCAAACCCAAGACTAAGTGCTTATGTGAAGAGAGGAACGGTCACTGAAGCGGAACTACCCAAGGTACTTGGTAGATAAGAAGGCTGGCAAAGTCGACGAAAGTATATTGGACATACGTGATATTGATGTGTACCTTGCTAGTACTCCTAGTAGCATCAGGGTATTAGATACCGGTTCAGTTGCTAAGTATTAGTAACTCGAAATTATAGCTACAGAATAAACGGATACTAGCAAGTGTGAGGTGACGATGTGTGTTGGAAGTAATTCCAAGGTTGATGTGATCAAACATCGCACGCTCCCTCTACCATCGAGATTAGTCTTCAACCTAAATAATTTTTATTTGGTGTTTGTGTTGAGCATAGACATGATTAGATTGTGTTTATTGCAATATTATTATTCATTTAAAGATAATAATAGTTATTCTGTTTACTTGAATAATACCTTCAATGGTCTTGAACCTAAAATGAATGGTTTATTGAATCTCGATCGTAGTGATACACTTGCTCATAATATTGGTGCCACAAGATACAAAGTAGTAATGATAGTTCCACTTAGTTGTGGCACTGCTGCTTGAGTCATATTGGTATAAAACGCATGAAGAAGCTCCACGCTAATGGATCTTTGGACTCACTCGTTTCTGAAACATTTGAGACATGTGAACCATGCCTATTGGTATAAACGCATGAAAATACTCCATGCAGATGGATTGTTTAGACTCACTTGATTTTGAATCACTTGAGACATGCAAATCATGCCACATGGGAAACATGACTGAAGGCCTCGTTTTCAGTGAGATGGAACGAGTAAGTGATTTGTTGGAAATGATACATTTTGATGTATGAAGTCAATCAATCACGTATATTGTTCCCTTTGTCCATCGGAATGTTACTTGCCCAAGATTCGATCATCGGTATCTCCATACCTAGTTCAATCTCGTTACCGGCAAGTCTCTTTACTCGTTCCATAATAAAAGATCTCGTGGATAAATCTTTATTCACATTGCTTGCAAGCTTGTTGTGATGTTGTATTACCGAGTGGGCCCTGAGATACCTCTCCGTACACCCTCAGAGTAAAAATCACAGTCTTGATTCATGCCAACTCAACATACACCCTCAAAGATACCTGTAGAGCACCTTTGTAGTCACCCAGTTATGTTGGGACGTTTGATACACACAAGTTACTCCTCCGGTGTGAGTGAGTTTGCATGATCTCATGGTCATAGGAACAGATACTTGACATCTAGAAAACAATAGCAATAAACTAACACGATCATATGCTACGTTCATAGTTTGGGTCTTGTCCATCACATCATTCTCCTAATGATGTGATCCCATTATCAAATGACATCTCATGTCCATGGCCATGAAACCTTTAACCATCTTTGATCAACAAGCTAGTCTACTAGAGGCTTACTAGGGATAGTGTTTTGTCTATGTATCCACACATGTATTTGAGTTTCCAATCAATACAATTATAGCATGGATAATAAATGATTATCTTAAACAACGAAATATAATAATAACCACTTTATTATTGCCTCTAGGGCTGATACGTCTCCAACGTATCTATAATTTTTTATGGTTCCATGCTATTATCTTGTCAAACTTTGGATGTTTTGTATGCCTTTTATATATTTTTTGGGACTAACCTATTAACTCAGTGCCAAGTGCTAGTTCGTGCTTTTTCCGTGTTTTTGACCCTTTTCAGAGGAGAATATTAAATAGAGTCCAAACAGAATAAAACCTCCAAAAAGATTTTTTTCCGGAACAGAAGATACGCACGGAGCTTGAGAACCAAGGAAGAGGGCGCCAGGGGAGGCACCCCCCTAGCCGCGGCCTGAGGGGGCGCCTAGCAGGCTTGTGGCCCCCCTGTCGCTCCTCTGCCCTACTTCTTCCGCTTATAAATCCCCGAAAAATCCAAAACCACGGGAGAGAGACACGAAAATATTTTTTCGCCGCCGCAAGCTTCTGTCTCTGAAAGATCCCATCTGGGGCACGTTCTGGTGCCCTGCCGGAGGGGAGATTCGGACACGGAGAACTTCTTCATCAACACCATTGCCTCTCCGATGATGCATGAGTAGTTCACCATAGACCTTCGGGTCCATAGCTACTAGCTAGATGGCTTCTTCTCTCTCTTGGATCTTCAATACAAAGTTCTCCATGATCTTCATGGAGATCTATCCGATGTAATCTTCTTTTGCGGTGTGTTTGTCGAGATCTGATGAATTATGGATTTATGATCAGAATATCAATGAATCTTATTTGAGTTTCTTCTGATCTCTTATATGCATGATTTCATATCCTTGTAATTCTCTTCAAGTTGTGGGTTTTGTTTGGCCAACTTGATCTATGATTCTTGCAATGGGAGAAGTGCTTGGTTTTGGGTTCATACCGTGCAGTGACCTCACCAAGTGACAGAAGGGGTAGCGAGGCATACATCGTGTTGTTGCCATCAAGGGTTAAACGATGGGCATTTATATCTATTGCATGAATTTATCCCTCTACATCATGTCATCTTGCTTAAGGCATTACTCTGTTTTTCATGAACTCAATACACTAGATGCATGCTGGATAGCGGTCGATGTGTGGAGTAATAGTAGTAGATGCAGAAAGTATCGGTCTACTTGTCTCGAACGTGATGCATATATGTATGATCATTGCTTTAGATATCGTCATCACTTTACGCGGTTCAATCAATTGCTCGACAGTAATTTTTCACCCATCGTAATATTTGGTATCTTGAGAGAAGCCTCTAGTGAACACTATGGCCCCCGGGTCTACTTCACAACATATTTTCAACCCTACACTTTTACTTTGTTGCACTTTCCGCCTTCAGATCTCACCTTGCAATCAATCTTGAAGGGATTGACAACCCCTTTGTAGCGTTGGGTGCAAGTTTGCTATTTTTGTGCAAGTATGGTGGAGACTTGGCTTGATACTCCTACTGGATTGATACCTTGGTTCTCAAACTGAGGGAAATACTTACTGCTACTGTGCTACATCACCCTTTCCTCTTCAAGGGAAAAAGCCAACGCAAGCTCAAGAGGTAGCAAGAAGAATTTCTGGCGTCGTTGCCGGGGAGCATCAAGTGAAGCTTATCCAAGTATCTGTCGCAAACTCATCTCTTGCATTTACTTTTTTGCCTCTCGTTTTCCTCTCCCCCACTTCTAAAAAACAAAAATTTACAAAAATATTTGCCTTTTTCGTTCGCCCTTTTCTTTCGCTTTCTTTCTGTTTGCTTGTGTGCTTGTCTGCTTGCTCAGTCACCATGAGTGAAAACACAAAATTGTGTGACTTCTCGAATACTAATAATAATGATTTTTTTAGAACTCTGATTGCTCCCGCCAGTAGTGCGGAATCTTATGAAATCAATGCTGCTTTGCTGAATCTTGTTATGAAAGAGCAATTCTCTGGCCTTCCTAGTGAAGATGCCGCATCCCATCTTAATACCTTCATTGAGTTATCTGATATGCAAAAGAAGAAAGATGTGGATAATGATGTTATTAAATTGAAGCTATTTCCGTTCTCATTGCGAGATCGAACAAAAACTTGATTTTCATCTTTGCCCGAAAATAGAATTGATTCTTGGAACAAGTGCAAAGATGCTTATATATCCATGTATTTTCCATCGGCTAAGATTATCTCTCTCCATAATGATATCATGAATTTTAAGCAACTATATCATGAACATGTAGCACAACCTTGGGAGAGAATGAAATTGATGATTAGAAATTGTCCCGCTCATGGCTTGAGTCTTTGGATGATTATACAAATCTTCTATGCTCGTTTGAATTTTGCTTCTAGAAATATCTTGGACTCCGCCTCTGGTGGAACTTTCATGGAAATCACATTATGAGAAGTCACAAAACTCCTAGACAATATCATGACAAACTATTCTCAGTGGCACATTGAAAGGTCACCTACTACTAAAAAAGTACACGCTATAGAAGAAATTAACTCGTTGAGTGCTAAGATGGATGAGTTAATGAAATTGTTTGCTAGTAAAGGTGCTCCTTTAGATCCAAATGATATGCCCTTGTCTTCCTTGATTGAGAGTAGCAATGAGAGCTTGGATGTTAATTTTGTTGGTAGGAATAATTTCGGCAAAAACAATGCTTTTAGAGGAAACTATATTCCTAGGCCTTTTCCTAGTAATCCCTCTAATAACTTTGGCTACTCCTACAACAATGCTCATGGAAATTAAAATAAATTACCCTCTGATCTAGAGAGTAATATTAAAGAGTTTCTGAACTCGCAAAATATTTTCAATGCGTCCATAGAAGAAAAACTACTCAAAATTGATGATTTGGCTACAAGCATTGATAGAATGTCTCTTGATATTGATGCTTTGAAAGTTAGATGTGCTCCTCCCAAGATCAATATGGATGAAACTTTGAAAGCTATGCGTGTTTCCATGAATGAGAGTAAAGAAAGAACCGCCCAAATTCATGCTAGACATGAATGTCTTAAAAAGGCGTGCTCGCGTGATGAGAATCACGAAGATCTTAAAGTGCTTGGTGTGACTCCCATTGAATCCTTGTTTTCTAGTGTCAAACCTAATGATGATGGGGCTGGATATGAATCCACCTTGGTTGAAAAACGCCCCAATGATTCGGAGTCTATCTATCTTGATGCTAAAAGCATTGAAAGTGGGTAGAAGATATCAAAACTTTGAGTAGTAATGAAACTACTACTTTGGATTTCAAGGAATTCAATTATGATAGTTGCTCTTTGATTGAATGTATTTCCTTGATGAAATCCATGCTAAACTTTCCACACGCTTATAGCCAAAACAAGGCCTTTACCGATCATATCGTCGATGATATGATGAAATCTCTTGAAGAGAAACTTGAATTGGAAATTTATATTCCTAGAAAACTTCATGATTAGTGGGAACCTACTATCAAAATCAATATCAAAAACTATGAATGCAATGCTTTGTGTGATTTGGGTGCTAGTGTTTCCGCGATTCCAAAGTCTTTATGTGATGTTCTAGGCTTCAATGAGATTGATGAGTGCTCTCTTAATTTGCATCTTGCGGATTCTACTGTTAAGAATCCTATGGGAAGGATCAATGATGTTCTTATTATTTCAAATAGGAACTATGTACCCGTAGATTTCATTGTGCTTGATATTGATTGCAATCCTACATGTCCTATCATTCTTGGTAGACCTTTCCTAAGGACTATTGGTGCTGTCATCGATATGAAGGAAGGGAATATTAGATTTCAATTTCCATTAAAGAAGGGAATGGAACATTTTCCTAGAAAGAAAATAAGATTGCCTTATGAAACCATGATGAGGGCTACTTATGGTTTGAGTACCAAAGACGACGATACGTAATTCTATCGCCTTATGCCTAGCTAAGGGCGTTAAACAATAGCGCTTGTTGGGAGGCAACCCAATGAATTTATCTTTGCTTTTTTTTCTTTCTGTTTTTTTTGCGTACACACCATCATAATTCTGTTATGATTGTGTCGTTTGTGTTTCTTTTTGTGTTTGAGCCAAGTAAAACCTTTATGACTAGTTTGGTGATGGTTGTTTGATCATGCTGGAAAAAGACGGAAACTGTTTTCTCACGAAAGTATTTTTCATTTTTATCCAGGAAGAGATTTTGAGTTGATTCTTTTTTCTTCTGGTTGATATGCCAATTTCCCAAATTGTCGTAATGTTTCAGAATTTTTGAGATATCACAAGTATACGAAGTATACAGATTTCTACAGACTAGTCTGTTTTTGACAGATTCTGTTTTTGTTGTGTTGATTGCTTATTTTGATGAAACTATGGATAGTATCAGGGGGTACTAGCCATGGAAAAGTGATAATACAGTAATCTAACACCAATATAAATAGAATCAAGTTTGCTACAGTACCTAAAGAGGCGGTAGTTTGTTTTCTTGTGCTAATGATATCATGAGTTTCTATTTAAGTTTTGGGTTGTGAAGTTTTCAAGTTTTGGGTGATGTTCTCATGGACAAAGGGATAAAGAGTGGAAAGAGCTCAAGCTTGGGGATGCTCAAGGCATCCCAAGCCAAATTCAAGGACACCAAAAAGCCTAAGCTTGGGGATGCCCCGGGAAGGCATCCCCTCTTTCGTCTTCAATCCATAGGTAACATTACTTGGAGCTATATTGTTATTGACCACATGATATGTGTTTTGCTTGGAGCGTCGTGTATTATAGGAGTATTTTTTGTGTGTCACAGTCATCCTTGCTGCACACCTTTTGAGAGACACATGCACTCATCCTGAATTTTCTAGAATACTCATTGAGCTTCGCTTATATCTTTTGAGTTAGGCAATTTAGCTCACATGTGCTTCACTTATATCTTTTGATCTAGATAACTTTGCTCTAAGTGCTTCACTTCGATCTTTTAGAGCACGGCGGTGTCATATTTTGGAGAAATAAGAACTCTCGATCTTCACTTGTATCTTTTTGAGAGTGCTCTCTATGAGTAACTTGGTAGTTGGCTTGTGCTATGAAAGTAGTCCTAAAGATGATAGGCATCCAAAGAGGATACAATAAAACTTCCATATTCTTGTGCATTGATTAGAAAGAGAAGTTTGATTCCTCTCAATTAGTTTTGAGACATGGATTTGGTAATATTAAGAGTCATGTTAGTAGGTTGTTGTGAATCTATAAATACTTGTGTTGAAGTTAGTGATTCCCGTAACATGCACGTATGGTGAACCGCTATGTTAGGAAGTCGGAGAATAATTGATTTATTGATTGTCATCCTTTGTGTTGCGGTCAGGATCGCGCGATGGTTAACACCTACCAACCCTTTCCCTAGGAGTATGCGTTTAGCACTTTGTTTTGATTAGTAATAAAAACTTTCGCAATAAGTATGTTAGTTCTTCATGACTAATGTGAGTCCATGGTACAGATGCACTTTCACCTTCCACCATTGCTAGCCTCGCTAGTGCCGTGCAACTTTCGCCGGTACACAAAACCACCATAGACCTTCCTCAAAAACAGCCACCATACCTACCTATCATGGCCTTTTCATAGCCATTCCGAGATAATATTGCCATGCAACTCCCACCGTTCCGTCTCATGACATGTGCCGTCACTTACATATTGCCATTGCATGATCGTAAGATATCTATTGAGATGTTTCAACGTCATATGCCAAGCTAGATCGTTGCACATCCCGGTACACTGTCGGAGGCATTTCCTATAGAGTCAGCATCGTTCTAAGCATTGAGCTATGAGTAGATAAAAGTGTGATGATCATCATTATTAGAGCATTGACCCATGTGAAAAATAAAAAATGAAAAAGAGGCCAAAGCTGCCCACATAAAAAAAGAGATAGATATGGAAAGAGGACAAAGGTCCCAAACAAAAAAAGATAAAAAAGAGAGAAAAAGAGAGAAGGGACAATGCTACTATCTTTTTCCACACTTGTGCTTCATAATAGCACCATGTTCTTCATGATTGAGAGTCTCTTATTTTGTCACCACCATATACTAGTGGGAATCTTCATTATGTAACTTGGCTTGTATATTCCAATGATGGGCTTCCTCAAAATTTCCCTAGGTCTTCGTGAGCAAGCAAGTTGGATGCACACTCACTAGTTCTCCTTTTGAGCTTTCACATACTTATAGCTCTAAGTGCATCCATTGCATGGTAATCCCTACTCTTTCACATTGATATCTATTGATGGGCATCTCCATAGCCCTTTGATACGCCGAGTCGTTGTGACCATCTCCTCCTTTTTGTCTCACAACCTCCACCACACTCGATTCCACCTATAGTGCTATATCCATGGCTCACGCTCATGTATTGCATGAGAGTTGAAAAAGGTTTTAGAAAGTAAGAGCGTGAAAACAATTACTTGGCCAATACCGGGGTTGTTCATGATTTAAATTCGTTGTGTGGGGATGATGGAGCATAGACAAACTATATGATTTTGTAGGGTAATTTTATTTGGCCTTGTTATTTCGGAAGTTCATGATTACCTTGCTAGTTTGGTTGAAGTATTATTGTTTTCATGTCAATAGAAAACTATTGTTTTGAATCTTATGGATCTGAACATTCATGTCACATGAAAGAAGTTACAAAGGACAAATATGCTAGGTAGCATTGCACATCAAAAAGTCAATCTTTATCACTTCCCTACTCGACGACGTGCAGGAGTTAAGCTTGGGGATGCTTGACACGTCTCCAACGTATATATAATTTTTTATGGTTCCATGCTATTATCTTGTCAAACTTTGGATGTTTTGTATGCCTTTTATATCTTTCTTGGGACCAACCTATTAACTCAGTGCCAAGTGCCAGTTTCTGTTTTTTCCGTGTTTTTGACCCTTTTCAGAGGAGAATATTAAACGGAGTCCAAACGGAATAAAACCTCCAAAAAGATTTTTTCCGGAACAGAAGATACGAAGGGAGCTTGAGAACCAAGGCACAGGGCGCCAGGGGAGGCCACAAGCCCCCTAATCCCGGCCTGGGGGCGCCTAGCAGGCTTGTGGCCCCCTGTGGCTCCTCGGCCCTACTTCTTCCGCCTATAAATCCCCGAACAATCCAAAACCACGGGAGAGAGCCACGAAAATACTTTTCCGCCGCCGCAAGCTTTTGTCTCCACAAGATCCCATCTGAGGCACGTTCTGGTGCCCTACCGGAGGGGGGGATTCGGACACACATGCCTTCTTCATCAACACCATTGCCTCACCGATGATGCGTGAGTAGTTCACCATAGACCTTCGGGGCCATAGCTAGTAGCTAGATGGATTCTTCTCTCTCTTGGATCTTTAATAAAAAGTTCTCCATGATCTTCATGGAGATCTATCCGATGTAATCTTCTTTTGCGGTGTGTTTGTCGAGATCTGATGAATTGTGGATTTATGATCAGCTTATCTATGAATCTTATTTGACTTTTTCTGATCTCTTATATGCATGATTTCATATCCTTGTAATTATCTTCGAGTTTTGGGTTTTGTTTGGCCAACTTGATCTATGATTCTTGCAGTGGGAGAAGTGCTTGGTTTTGGGTTCATACCGTGCAATGACGTCACCCAGTGACAGAAGGGGTAGCGAGGCACGCATCGTGTTGTTGCCATCAAGGGTAAAAAGATGGGGTTTATATCTATTGCATGAATTTATCCATCTACATCATGTCATCTTGCTTAAGGCGTTACTCTGTTTGTCATGAACTCAATACACTAGATGCATGCTGGATAGCGGTCGATGTGTGGAGTAATAGTAGTGGATGCAGAAAGTATCGGTCTACTTGTCTTGGACGTGATGCCTATATGTATGATCATTGCTTTAGATATCGTCATGACTTTGCACGGTTCTATCAATTGCTCGACAGTAATTCGTTCACCCACCATAATATTTGCTATCTTGAGAGAAGCCTCTAGTGAACACTATGGCCCCCGGGTCTACTTCACATCATATTTTCAGGCCTACACTTTATTTTGTTGCACTTTCCGCCTTCACATCTCACCTTGCAATCAATCTTGAAGGGATTGACAACCCCTTTGTAGCGTTGGGTGCAAGTTTGCTCTTTTTGCGCAGGTACGGTGGAGACTTGGCTTGATACTTCTACTGGATTGATCCCTTGGTTCTCAAACTGAGGGAAATACTTACAGCTACTGTCGTGGGTATAAGTCTGATGGTAGATGTGTAGGGTACGAAAGGATGGGTAGAGCCTTAGCTACGGCTAGTTAGTAGCTACGGGTCCAATGACTCGTGAGTAGTTCACTTCAGACCTACGGGTCTGTAGTTAGTAGCTAGATGGCTTCTTCTCTCTATTGGATCTTCAATACAAAGTTCTCCATGATCTTCATGGAGATCTATCCGATGTAATCTTCTTTGGCGGTGTGTTTGTCGAGATCCGATGAATTTTGGATTTGTGATCAGATTACCTATGATATATATTTGAGTCTTTGCTGATTTCTTATATGCATGATTTGATATCCTTGTAAGTCTCTCCGAGTCTTGGGTTTTGTTTGGCCAACTAGATCTATGATTCTTGCAATGGGACAAGTGCTTGGTTTTGGGTTCTACCATGTGGTGACCTTTCCCAGTGACAGTAGGGGCAGCAAGGAACACATCAAGTAGTTGCCATCAAGGGTAAAAAGATGGGGTTTTTATCATTGGTTTGAGATTATCCCTCTACATCATGTCATCTTGCTTAAGGCGTTACTCTGTTCTTATGGACTTAATACACTAGATGCATGCTGGATAGCGGTTGACGTGTGGAGTAATAGTAGTAGATGCAGAAAGTATCGGTCTACTTGTTTTGGACGTGATGCCTATAGATATAATCATTGCATAGATATCGTCACGACTTTGCACGGTTCTATCAATTGCTCGACAGTAATTTGTTCACCCACCGTCTACTTGCTTTCATGAGAGAAGCCACTAGTAAACACTATGGCCCCCGGGTCTATTCACATCCATCCTTTACACCTCCGCTTTTACTTTGCTTTGTTACTTTGTTGCTTTCAGTTCTCACTTGGCAAACAATCTATAAGGGATTGATAACCCCTTCATAGCGTTGGGAGCAAGCTTTTGTGTTTGTGCAGGATCTTGTGATACTCCTCCACTGGATTGATACCTTGCTTCTCAAACTGAGGGAAATACTTACCACCGCTGTGCTACATCACCCTTTCCACTTCGAGGGAACACCAACGCAAGGCTCCAAGGCCACGGGGGAAATCCTTTGCATACTTGCCTAGGAAGTCCCTTAAGGCGTAGCCGCAGCTGAAGGATTCCTGGTGCCGTCGACACGACTATTCTTGGATCTGTTGCAAGGGAAGCACAGCTGACTTCAGAAGTATTTCTGGCGCCGTTGCCGGGGAGGAGAGATCAAGATCTATCCAAGTAGGTCTCACAAACTCTTCTCTTGCATTTACTTTTGTTGCCAGTTGCCTCTCGTTTTCCTCTCCCCCACTTCACATTTCCGTTTTCATTTGCCTTTCTCCTTCGCCGTTTTCTTTTGCCTTTGTCGTTTCCCTTTGCCGGTTTTCTCGCTTGCTTGTGTGCTTGTTTGTTTGTTGAAGTCATCATGGCTGAAAACACCAAACTTTGCGACTTCTCGAGCACTAAAAATAATGATTTTATTAGTACTCCGATTGCTCCCGCCACTAGTACAGAATCGTATGAAATCAACGCAGCTTTGCTAAATCTTGTTATGAAAGAGAAATTCTCTAGCCTTCCTAGTGAAGATGCCACATCCCATCTCAATACCTTCATTGAGCTTTGTCATATGCAAAAGAAAAGAGATGTGGATAATGACGTGATTAAGTTGAAACTTTTCCTTTCTCGTTGCGAGATCGCGCAAAAACTTGGTTTTCTTCTTTGCCTAAAAATAGTATCGATTCTTGGGATAAGTGCAAAGATGCTTACATATCCAAGTATTTTCCGCCGGCTAAGATCATCTCCTTACGTAAAGATATCATGAATTTCAAGCAACTTGATCATGAACACGTTGCATAGTCTCGGGAGAGGATGAAGCTTATGATTAGAAATTGTCCTGCTCATGGCTTGAGTTTGTGGATGATTATACAAATCTTTTACACTCGCTTGAGTTTCGCTTCTCGCAATATGTTTGACTCTGCCTCAGGTGGAACGTTCATGGAAATCACGTTAGGAGATGCTACAAAACTCCTAGACAATATCATGACCAACTACTCTCAGTGGCACACTGAAAGGTCGCCTGCTAGCAAAAAGGTGCACGCTATAGAAGAAATTAACTCGCTTAGTGCTAAGATGGACGATTTGATGAATTTGGTTGCTAGTAGAAACGCTACCGTAGATCCTAATGGCATGCCACTATCTTCTTTGATTGAGAGTAGCAATGCTAGTTTGGACGTGAATTTTGTTGGTAGGAACAATTTTGGCAACAATAATGCTTTTAGAGGAAACTATGTTCCTAAGCCTTTTCCTAGTAACTCCTCTAAGAATTATGGCAATTCCTACAACAACACTTATGGAAATCACAACAAATTACCCTCTGATCTAGAGAGTAATATCAAAGAGTTCATCAACTCTCAAATGATTTTCAATGCGTCCATAGAGGAAAAACTACTCAAAATAGACGATTTGGCTAAGAGCGTTGATAGGATGTCTTGTGATATTGATGCTTTGAAAGTTAGATGCGCTCCTCCCAAGGTCAACTTGGATGAAACTTTGAAAGCTATGCGTATCTCCATGAATGAGAGCAAAGAAAAAACAGCCCAAATTCGCGCTAGACATGAATGGTTTAAAAGGGTGCTTTCTAGTGATGCAAATCACGAAGATCTTAAAGTGCTTGGTGTGTCTCCTCTTGAATCTTTGTTTTCGCGTGTCAAACCTACTTATGGAGGGGCTGGATATGAGTCCACTTTGGTTGAAACACGCCCCAATGATCCGGAGACCACCTATCTTGATGATAAAGGTGTGGAGAGTGGAGTAGAAGAAGTCAAAATTTTGGGTAGTAATGAAACTCCCACTTTGGATTTCAAGGAATTCAATTATGATAATTGCTCCTTGTTTGAATGCATTTCTTTGATGCAATCCATTGCAAACTCTCCGCATGCTTGTAGCCAAAGCAAAGCCTTTACCGCGCATATCGTAGATGCTATGATGAAATCTCTTGAAGATAAGCTCGAACTAGAAGTATCTATACCTAGAAAACTTCATGATGAGTGGGAACCTACTATCAAAATCAAGATAAAAAACTATTAGTGCAATGCTTTGTGTGATTTGGGTGCTAGTGTTTCCGCGATTCCAAAGTCTTTATGTGATATTCTTGGTTTTCATGAGATTGAAGAGTGTTCTCTTAATTTGCAACTTTCGGATTCTACTGTCAAGAAACCCATGGGAAGGGTCGATGATGTTCTTATTGTTGCAAATAAGAACTATGTACCCGTGGATTTCATTGTACTTGACATAGATTGCAATCCTTCATGTCCCATTGTTCTTGGTAGACCTTTCCTAAGGACTATTGGTGCTATCATCGATATGAAGGAAGGGAACATTAGATTTCAATTTCCTTTAAAGAAGGGCATGGAGCACTTTCCTAGAAAGAAATTAAGATTGCCTTATGAATCTATGATGAGGGCTACCTATGGTTTGAGCACCAAAGATGACTATACGTGATTCCATCACTTTTCGCCTAGCTAAGGGCGTTAAACAAAATCGCTTGTTGGGAGGCAACCCAACGGATCTATCCTTTTTATTTCTGTTTTGTGTTTTCCACACTTTCATAATTATGTTATGATTGTGTTTTTTTGTGTTTCTTTTTGCGTTTGTGCCAAGCAAAACCGTTATGATTAGTCTTGGGGATGATCGTTTGGTCATGCTGGAAAAGACAGAAACTTTCTGCTCACGAAAAGAATTTTCATTTTGTTTCTGTAAGAGCTTTTGAGTTGATTCTTTTTTATTCTGATTGCTACGCAAATTCTTCAGACTGTAGTAATTGTTCATAATTTTTGAAGTAACAAAGGTATACGAAATATACAGATTTCTACAGACTGGTCTGCTGTTAACAGATTCTAGTTTTTGTTGTGTTGGTTGCTTATTTTGATGAAACTATGGATAGTATCGGGGGGTATTAGGCATGGAAGATTGAAAGTACAGTAACCCAACATCAGCACAAGTATAATTTAAGTTTTCTACAGTACCTAAGGAAGTGGTGGTTTGCTTTCCTGTACTAATGTTATCACGAGTTTCTGTTTAAGTTTCATGTTGTGAAGTTTTCAAGTTTTGGGTGAAGTTCTTATGGACAAAGAGATAAAGAGTGGCAAGAGCTCAAGCTTGGGGATTCCCAAGGCTCTTCAAGATATTCAAGGATGCCGTAAAAGCCTAAGCTTGGGGATGCCATGGGAAGGCATCCCCTCTCTCTCGTCTTCAATCCATCGGTAACGTTACTTGGGGCTATATTTTTATTCACCACATGTTATGTGTTTTTGCTTGGAGCGTCTTGTATCGTAGGAGTCTTTTTTTGTTGTTGTGTCACAATCATCCTTGTTGCACACCTAGAGAGAGATACATGCACTCACCGTGATTTTGTCGAGCTTCACTTATATCTTTTGTTAGACAATTCAGCTCACATGTGCTTCACTTATATCTTTTGAGCTAGATAATTTTGCTCTATGCGTTTCACTTATATCTTTTAGAACGCAGCGGTGCGTGGCTTGGTAGTTTATCTATGATTTGAAAGTAGTCTCAAAAGGGGTAGTTATCCAAAGGGATACGAAAACTTCCACCTTCATGTGCATTGAATAGTTAGAGAAGTTTGATTCATCTCAATTAGTTTTGAGTTGTGGTTATGGTAATATTGAAGTCATGCTAGTAAGGTGTTGTGGATCTAGAAATACTTGTGTTGAAGTTAGTGATTCCCGTAGCATGCACGTATGGTGAACCACTATGTGATGAAATCTGAGCATGATTAGTATATTGATTGTCATCCTTTGCATGGCGGTCCGGATCGCGCGATGGTTTATACCTACCAACCCTTCCCCTAGGAGTATGCGTTGAATGCTTTGTTTCGATTACTAATAAATTTTTTGCAACAAGTATATGAGTTCTTCATGACTAATGTTGAGTCCATGGTTTAGATGCACTTTCACCTTCCACCATCACTATCTTCTTAGTGCCGTGCAACTTTGACCGGTGCACAAAACCCACCATTAGCCTCCCTCAAAACAGCCACCATACCTACATACTATGGTTTTTTTGAAAGTCATTCCGAGATATATTTCCATGCAACTACCACCATGACATGTGCCACCACGTCTACATTGCCATTGCATGATCATAAGATAGCTAGCATGATGTTTCCATTGATGTATATGCCATGCTAGATCATTGCCACGGTACACTACCGAAGGCATTCCATATAGAGTCATAGTTTCTCTAAGTTTTGAGCTGAAAGTGTGATGATCATTATTAATGGAGCATTGTCCCATCTGAGGAAATAAAAGAGGCCAAAGAATCCCACCAAAAAAAAGAGGCCAAAGAGCCCACCAAATAAAATAAAATAAAAAATGAGAGAAAAAGAGAGAAGGGGCAATGCTACCACTTTTTCCACACTTGTGCATATTAAGCACCATGATCTTCATGATTGAGAGTCTCTCGTTTTGTCACCACTATATAGCTAGTGGGAAATTTTCATTATATAACTTGGCTTGTATATTCCAATGACAGGCTTCCTCAAAATTGCCTTAGGTCTTCGTGAGCAAGCAAGTTGGATGCACACCCACTACTTTTCTTTAAGATCTTTCACATACTCGTAGCTCTAGTGCATAATTTGTATGGAAATCCCTACTCATTCACATTGATATCTATTGATGAGCATCTCCACAGCTCATTGATATGCCTAGTTAATGTGACTATCTTCTCCTGTTTGTCTTGCAACCTCCACCACACTCCACACCATCTATAGTGCTATAACCATGGCTCATGCTCATGCATTGCGTGAGAGTTGAAAAGGTTTGAGAAAGTAAAGGTATGAAACAATTACTTGGCCAATACCGGGGTTGTGCATGATTTAAATTCGTTTTGCAATGATGATAGAGCAAAGCCAGACTATATGCTTTTGTAGGGATAAATTTCTTTTGGCCTTGTTATTTTTAAAGTTCATGATTACCTTGCTAGTTTGCTTGAATTATTATTGTTTCCATGTAAATAGCAAACTATTGTTTTGAATCTAATGGATCTGAACATTCACATCACATAAGAGGAATTACAAAGGACACCTATGCTAGGTAGCATGAAAGCATCAAAAATTCATTCTTTATCACTTCCCTACTCGAGGACGACCAGGAGTTAAGGCATGTCAGCAAGTTTAATAAACAAACGGTCAAGTGAGTCGAGTTCTACCTCAGATAGTTCTCCTGCACATGAGCTAGGGGTCGGGTCATGATGATGAGATGATGTATATACTTCTCGCACATCGTTGGTTACCCCAAGTGGAAGGTTGAGATGTAGTCGGCAGCAAGTTTTCCCTTACACGAAGACTATAAGGTTTATTGAACCAGGAGGACTCCTAGGCTGAACAATTAGGTGTCTTCCACCCTGGCGCTAGCAGAAGACGTGGACCTGCAAACACAACAAATAACTATGATCCCAACGAGTATAGATAGGTTGTCAATCTCTACGGCCTTGTAGTTTGCAAAGGATCAAAACACAAGCGGGAAAGTAATAGTGATTGCAGCGAAAAAGTAAATGAAACAGTAAATGATGGAGGTGTAAACAAGGATGGTGATATGGACTTAAGTCACATGATGTTCACTAGTGATGTCTCTCTCCAAAAATACCATAAACAACTATGCTTGGGTAAACAAATCACACTTGGGCAATTGACAGAATTATGATCGCACCACAATGCTAATTATGCTACTTGATAGTTAGAGGTTCAATAGTAATAGGAAGTACGCCAAGACAAGTAGACCGTTTATTCATCAGCATCTACTTACTAATCATCCACCTTGAGATATATCTATCAAAATATCTCGCCGGTATTAAGTTGCGAGCCCCACCCAAAATGTAAACTCAAAGCAATGGACAACTGCATTAACGAACTATGCGTAAGGTAAACAATCCTTGCAACCATGGTCACAAGCAGCGTTGTTTTCTCCCTGGTGGCAACAAGCACATACCCTAGTCTCATGTTTTTGTCACTCAAGCTAGACATCGAGGGGCATGAACCCACAATCATGCATAACACTCCCTCTTGGAGTTACAATCTACTACTCGGCCAAAGAATTAAATAGCAATGGAGAACTTGGATGAATCACCAAGGAACATAATATAAAAGGATAATCAAATATATAACTCATAACAATCTGAACATAATCTCATAATCCATCAGATCCTAACAAACCGAGCATACAAATAGCAAGAGAATTACATAGATGCCATGATCATGTAGGGCAGCTCACAAGGACTAACCATTGAAGCACAAGATTGGAGAGAATACATCACATAGCTACTGGTCATGGACTCATGGTCTAAGGAGGACTACTCACGGTACGTCCGGGAAGAATTCATGGCGGTGGATAAGCTCCCGGAGGTCAATCCTCCCTCCGGCAGGGTGCCAGGAAGGGGTCTCCTGACGCTCCCGATCTCGGAAGCTCTGCGGCGGCGGAAGGATGGAGAAATTCCTGATTCTGGAATTTGTTGAAGGGTCTCCTCTCGGGACTCTAAATATAGGCCAAAGGAGGGAACCGGAGGAGGTAGGACCCACCCAGGCGGCTGATACGTCTCAAACGTATCTATAATTTTTGATGGTTTCACGCTGTTATCTTGTCTTCTTTGGATGTTTTATGTGCCTTTTATATCTTTTTTGGGACTAACTTATTAATTCAGTGCCAAGTGCCAGTTTGTTTTTTTTGTGTGTTTTTGACTCCTTTCAGATCTGATTTTCGAACGGAGTCCAAACGGAAGAAAAACCCCGAAATGATTTTTTCTCGAACGGAAGAAGATCACGGGGCCTTGGGCCAAGCCAGGTGGGCTCCACGGAGCTCACAAGCCCCCACTCCGCCACCACGGGGGAGGCAGCGGTGGCAGGGCTTGTGGCCTCCCTGGCCGCCCCCTGACCTAGATCCTTGGCCTATATATTCCCAAATATTCAGCAAAAAATCAGGGTAGCCTCGAAAATACTTTTCCGCCGCCGCAAGCTTCCGTTTCCACGAGATCTCATTTGGAGACCCTTCCTGGCGCCCTGCCGGAGGGGACTTTGGAGTTGGAGGGCTTCTTCATCATCATCATCGCCCCTCCAATGACTCGTGAGTAGTTCACTTCAGACCTACGGGTCCGTAGTTAGTAGCTAGATGGCTTCTTCTCTCTCTTGGATCTTCAATACAAAGTTCTCCATGGTCTTCATGGAGATATATCCAATGTAATCTTCTTTGGCGGTGTGTTTGTCGAGATCTGATGAATTGTGGATTTGTGATCAGATTATCTATGATATATATTTGAGTCTTTGCTGATTTCTTATATGCATGATTTGATATCCTTGTAAATCTCTGTTAGTCTTGGGTTTTGTTTGGCCAACTAGATCTATGATTCTTGCAATGGGAGAAGTGCTTGGTTTTGGGTTCTACCATGTGGTGACCTTTCCCAGTGACAGTAGGGGCAGCAAGGCACACATCAAGTAGTTGTCATCAAGGATAAAAAGATGGGATTTTTATCATTTGTTTGAGATTATCCCTCTACATCATGTCATCTTGCTTAAGGCGTTACTCTGTTCTTATGGACTTAATACACTAGATGCATGCTGGATAGCGGTCGACGTGTGGAGTAATAATAGTAGATGCAGAAAGTATCAGTCTACTTGTTTTGGACGTGATGCCTATAGATATAATCATTGCATAGATATCGTCACGACTTTGCGCGGTTCTATCAACTGCTCGACAGTAATTTGTTCACCCACCCTCTACTTGCTTTCATGAGAGAAGCCACTAGTAAACACTACGGCCCCCGGGTCTATTCACATCCATCATTTACACCTCCGCTTTTACTTTGCTTTGTTACTTTGTTGCTTTCAGTTCTCACTTGGCAAACAATCTATAAGGGATTGACAACCCCTTCATAGCGTTGGGAGCAAGCTTTTGTGTTTTTGCAGGATCTTGTGATACTCCTCCACTGGATTGATACCTTGCTTCTCAAACTGAGGGAAATACTTACCACCGCTGTGCTACATCACCCTTTCCGCTTCGAGGGAACACCAACGCAAGGCTCCAAGGCCACGGGGGAAATCCTATGCATACTTGCCTAGGAAGTCCCTTAAGGCGTAGCCGCAGCTGAAGGATTCCTGGTGCCGTCGACACGACTATTCTTGGCGCCGTTGCAAGGGAAGCACAACTGACATCAGCGTCCTCCTGGCGCGGCCTAGGGCCTGGCCGCGCCAGCAGGTCCCGTGGGAGGCCCCTAGCCCCCCTCTGGCCCATCTTCGGAGATCCGGAAGCTTGTGTTTCGCTGATTTTTGATATATTTTTTCTGGAGTTTTTCGAGCTTTGGAAAACTGGGTAAAAGCCCCTACAAAATATACATCAACAGACAGAAACTAGAACTGGGTGCACTGAGTTAGGAGGTTAGTCCAAATATGTGTAAAATGATATAAAAATGTAGCAAAACATATAATAATGTCACCCAAAAGATCATGGGACAAGCAGAAATTATAGATACGTTTGGGACGTATCAACATCCCCAAGCTTAATTTATGCTCGTCCTCGAGTAGATAAAAGATAACACAATAATTTCTGTGGTGACATGCTAACACACATATAAGAACTTCAAAGTAAAGAAAGTGAGATATGCAATTCAAGTCAAGACAATAACAAGCAAGAGTCTATATCTAGTATTGAGTTTAGCAAAGTAAGAACATAAAGGTGCAAGAGCTCTCGCTGTCCGTGACTCGAATGTCTCCAAATGGTGTTTGCGTGCAAGAAGTGGGAGATGGGTTGAGATCATAAAATATTTTGTTTAATTGAGAACTCAATCTACTAAAATTTCACACTTGGTCTCCTTTGGAATCTTATTTTGACTCATCCCCAGACCACTAATCAGGCACAAGTCAAAATGATCCTCTCCCTTTAGATTTTGAGCACTCATGCAATGTATGAGCATAAGCAAGATATGTTGGCACTTAGGATGGCAAATGGAATAATGATGGGGAAGGAAGACAAAAAGGTGTGAAAGGCTCACATCAATAAAGACAACCATATGCGAGAGAAAGCCAAATGATAGATATGATGTGAGGAGTAGGGATTGCCATGTAATGGATGCAGATATGAGCTAAGGTAGGCTCTCCAATGGAACAAGTGGGGGTGCATCCAACTTGTTTGCTCATGAAGAACTAGAGCTCATTTGAGGAGGCTCATCATTGGAATATGCAAACCAAGTTCTATAGTGTAAGGGTCCCCACATAGTTATGCATGAATGATAATCTCTATGTAGTACCAATATAGCAATGGAGTACGAGTGTGGATCTTCAAAAGGAATAGTAGTGTTTCCCCTTCTTTTTTTGTTTCTTTTTATTTTTATTTTTCTTTTTCTCATTTTTTTAATTTTTTTGTGGCCTCTTTGGCTCTTTCTTTTTATCTCTCATTTGTCCTCTTTGGGATCTTTTGTTTGTCCTCTTTGGGATCTTTTCCCCACTTAAGGACAACACTCTATGTTTTACAAGAATAAAAATAAGATTATCACACTTTATGACAAGTACTCAACATAAAGACAAGTAAAAACTATCATGATGTATGCAAATGTATGCCTCTGCTAGTGTAGCAGGATATGCAATGATACTAGCGCGTCATGTAGCAGTAATAAGGGAAGGCCCAACTAGCACGCGGCTCTACGATCAAGCAAAAGCATGTAGGACATGAAGATTAAGTCATGAGATGGTGGATGTTGCATGGCAATGTATCTTGGAAAGGCTATGGAAATGCCTTAATAGGTAGGTACGATGGCTGTTTTGAGGAAAGATATAACGAGGCATATGTATGACAGAGCGTATCATGTCATGGGTATGGATGCACCAGCGGAGTTTGAACCAACTCTCAATGTGAGAAAGGGGAATGCACGGTACCGAAGATGCTAGCAAAATATGGATGGTGGAAATGCCAACACTCGAATACTCACATTAGTTCGAAGAACTCATACACTTATTATCGGTAACTCTCTATCTAGTTAGGAAATTCACAAAGAGACAAGTACCCCGAGGAGGAGTGTTTGGGGATTTGGTTATCCTTTCGCATCCTCGACTCATGGTAACGTGAGGGTACTCTATATATTCCAACCCCTCCAGAGGTTAGCGATCAATTTAGTAGCTAGAGTTCTCAACTAATTTTAGTTTTTTTTAAACACACGGATTTCCCAAAATATGACACCTATCACTAATAGGCTCAAGCTCTTGGCACCAATAGTCCAAACATTACTCAAATCAATACCTCAAAACTATTGCAAGTTACTACTATACTTATATAGCAACCTCAATTACCTACTCATTCAAGACACACAACTCAGTGCAATGAGCCAACTCTCTAAACAATATAAGCATGATAACTCAAGAGAGTTCCATAAGCAACCTAAATAATAGATCTTAAAAAGATAACAATGAAAACTAAAAGCTAAGCATGATAGTAGCTACGAAAAGATGAAGAACACACAAAAGGGATAAGCATGAAAACCTATGTTGTGTTCTAGAGTGGAATGGAGCGTGTGTCTCTCCCAAACAATGTAGTCTAGGTTCCGACTTGTTATGAACAGCAAGAAAAACTAAAACAAACTAAAAAGTAAAGAGGGAGACGCTCCAAGCATAGCACATATCATATGAAGTGATAAAAATATAGCATGGAGATGGACGAATTGATGATTGTTGATAGAGAAGGGGATGCACGGGGGCATCCCCAAGCTTAGACGCTTGAGTCTCCTTTGAATATTTCTTGGGGTTCATGGGTTCATCCCCAAGCTTGAGCGCTTGACACTCCCGTGTCTTCTTTCATTATCTCCCATCGCATACTTGAAACCTCCCTTCATACGAGACTCATCATAAGCAGATTAGAGTGGTTAGTTCCCTTAATAAAATAATTAATTACCTGCGGGAAATAAAGATTTTCATGAAAATCTACTGCTTCTTATCAATGCCAAAATGTTCTTGCAAATAGAAAGTAAGCTTAGGATTTGCAAAACAATGAAAACGCAAAAGATGGCAGAATCTATGAAAACAGAACAACAGGTAGTAAATAATTTATTCGTGGCACTTCTGCAACTCAAATCAAAAAACTCAGAACATATGCCAGAAAGAAATTATATAGAGCATGTTATCAAAAAAATGCAGAGCAAAAAGATGATCTAGTAATTTATGGAGAAGTTTTTCGTCAAGCAGACATAATCTATTTCTGGACAGCATGTCACAATTTTTGAACTTTCTTGCAATCGGAGGCTATAACTTGGCACAACGCTTAAAAATAAAGATACAATTATGCTGCTACAGTAGTAACAAGCATCAAGGCCACTAAAATAGGAAGTAAAAAAATTGGGTTGCCTCCCAACAAGCGCTTTCTTTTATGCCTTTGAGCTAGGCATAATGCAAGAAAATCAAGTATTATCAACTCCAAAAGAATAACTTGCGTGAGTAACGGACTCATAAGGTAAATTAATCTTATTTATAGGGAAGTATTCAATTCCCTTTTTAATAGGAAATTGGAATTTAATAATTCCCTCTTTCATGTCAATGATAGCACCAACGGTGCGGAGAAAAGGACGTCCAAAAATAATTGGACATGAAGGATCCCATTCAATGTCCATAATAAGAAAATCAACGGGAACATAATTATCATTGACAATAATAATAACATCGTCAATTCTCCCTACAGGTTTCTTTATGGAAGAATCAACGTAACGCCCAAGATGTGATCCTATCTTATTTTAGGCGCGAGGGCCTCAAAAAGGATAAAAGCGCATCTCGGCGTTTCGCAAGAATGGATATCGTTACAAGTACATGTACTGAAAAGAATAAATATATGGAATTGGCTTACACTCGCCACAAGCTACATCAGATACACATCAGTACAATACATAAATATCACGAAGAAGAGGAGGGTCCGACTATGGACGAAGACAAACGAGAAAAGAACGACGTCCATCCTTGCTATCCCAGACTGCCGGCCTGGAACCAATCCTAGATCGACGAAGAAGAAGAAGAAGAAACTCCAAATGAACAATCAATGCGCTCGTGTCAAGTAACCCTTTACCTGTACCTGCAACTGGTGTTGTAGTAATCTATGAGCCACAGGGGACTCAGCAATCTCATTTCCAAAGGTATCAAGACTAGCAAAGCTTAATGGTGAGGTATGCTTAAGTGGTGAGACTGCAGCAAGCGACTAAGCATTTATTTGAGGTGGCTAACTTACGAGTACAGGAATAAAGAGTGGAATGATCTACGCAGAGCGGACATGAACTACTGATGATCAAATGAATGATCCTGAACACCTACTTACGTCAGACATAACCCCACCGTGTCCTCGATCGGAGAAGGAGCTCACGACAGAGACAGTCATGGTTACGCACTCAGTTGGAAAGTTTTAATTAAGTGAACTTCAAGTTATTTAGAACCGGATGTTAAACAAAGTTTCCACGTTGCCACATAACCGCGGGCACGACTTTCTGAAAGATTTAACCCTGCAGGGGTGCTCCAACTGGTCCATCACAAATTACCACAGGCCGCATAGAAATCCTCGATGACGAAACTCGCGATCTCGTTGGTCTCCTTAGTGGCAAACCTCAACTCTGAGATTACCCAAAGCATCACCGGTATCCCGATGCACAAGACATTGGTCAAAGGTAAAACAAATCCAGCAAGGCCGCCCGAAATGTCGACGATCCCGATAGGAGCCGCGTATCTCGTTCTCAGGACAAGACGGATTGTCCAAACTTCCGGTAGGCCAATCACAGAGTTGCCCCTGGCAGCCACCGGCGGTTGACAATTTGGAGCAACACTCATGCGGAGCACTGGCCCGGGGGTTGATTAATTATCCGCGGGTGTCGGCGGGTCCCTATGAATTTTTATTAGTTATTAGGCAAATGTAGAACCAAATTTGGGCCTTGCCAGACCAGTATTAATCTAAGACGAATTATCAAGGGGGTCCCCATAACAACCCCGATCGTGTTAGGAGCGCTCAATTATGGAACATAACACCGGTAGCTGAAACTAAGGGGGGCAAAGGTGGAACAAAACACTAGGCTAGAAAGCCGAGCCTTCCACCTTTTACCAAGTATATAGGTGCATTAAATTTACATAGCAATTTATATGGCGATATAACAAGAACCCATGTTATCAAATGGAAGCAACTGCACCTGCAACTAGCAACGCTAACACATGGTTAAGCAAGCGGTAACATAGCCAATCAGTGGTTTGCTAGGTTGTGAACAGGTTGAAGGTTTTCATGGCAATGTTGGGAGGCTAATATTTAACAGGTGGTAGGCAACGAGACATAACGATGAAAATGATACAACTAGCATGGCAATGATAGTAATTGTATCTAGGGAAATGGTCATCTTTCCTGAGATCCCGCTTGGAAGAAGAATGACTCCGTGAAGCAGACGAACCGACATAGTCGAACGGGTCCTCACTTTCCGACACGCTTGCGGAACTCTATCGAGACGAAGCAAACCGGAAACAAGAATCAACTCACGATATTCAACCCACGATGCACAACAAAAATGGTGCATGAGCGATTTCATGCAAGGCATGACATGGAAATTCACTCCAATCAAACACTAGACATTAAGTGAAGTTCAATATGCAACGAGTTGCAAATTGACGAAACTCCACATACGAATTATTTAGTTTTATCCTGGATAGGTACACGGCAATATCAATTGTGGTTAAAGATGGCAAGAGGTGAAGCGTAATTAATCTACCTATCTAGGCATTTTAAATGAGGTCGGAAACGACTTATAGCATCTCCGGACTGACCTCACACGTTAATTTATAATTCTGTCCAGATCTGAACTAACATGTTTTAATATTTTTTAAACAGAAAAATAAAGTGGTTCACACGAAACTAGACGTCGTTCCAATCAATTTACACAAAGAGAACATCTCCAACGGAGCTACGGTTCAAAAGATATGATCACCGCAAGATATGATGCCATGAATGCAATATGTATGCAAATGACAGCCACAACATTGCAAACCAAGAAGGCAGCAACATAATATTAAACTACACGAGATTCTAAGCAAGTTTCATATAGGACACGATCAAAACGGAGCAACGGTTCAACAAATACAAGCTACTCAAGAAATAGTCATAATCTGCCAAAAACAGCAAAATGACATTTTCTACACCCCAAAACAACAAACTACATAAATCCAAAATGCTCAAACAAGACATGAGGCGGTAGAGGTCAAGATGCACTACAACATACTACTAATAACATCTAGCATGGAAGCATGGATCACTAAGAAAAGAAGTCACAAAATGGCATCTCACACACAGTTTCAGACTTAGAGAAAATCATACTTTGACAATGCAGTTTTCCGATCTGAAGGCATATTGACAGCAGCAAAACTATATGCTACATGGCACCGAATAGCATGAAAATTTATAGCATGCTAGAGAATCTTAAGGACTACAAATAACTCCATTGCACCAACCCCAAAGGAGCTATAGATCACTAGCAAAACTCATAAGAAAACAGCAACAAAATATTACAAATTTGAGACTTAGAAATATTTCAGCATCTCCAAATCAGCACTATTTTCTAGCATGTTGACATAAAGCAAACAACACCTAAACATGGATTTCTAAGGCAACCAAAAATACCAGGGGCTAACATCCAAGAGCATATCTCTAGTTCACAACTCATGTATATCACGCACGGAATAAATCCCACAAAATAGACAAGAGGGCAACATGACAGAAATATCATGCACGCTAACTTGCTCAAAAGCTAAAACTAAATGCATAGTTAAATTCTATGGATTTTTCTATCCCGAAAACATGTGTAATATGTGGGGTTGCAAAAATAAAACTAATGCCACATGTATATGCGAGAATAAGTCCTAATCACGACATAATAAACTAACGACGGAACCTACATGCTAAAAAAATGCAAAAAACTACTCTAAAATACATGGCAAAGGGTTAAAAACAACAAAAACATTTTATCTATGTGATTTGAACAATCCGGACATGCACAAAAATATCTACGAAATATCTTGCATATTAGGACAGCACGCAAACCTAGACAGTTAGCATGTCAAACTACTCCAAACATGCATGCAAGTTGCAAAATATTATTCTACATGAAAAACTACACGAGTTACATATATAATTCATCGCGATCCGACGCACGGTTTAAAAGCTACACGCGTTTGAAAAATCTAGCATTTCTGAAATTACTAAATTCGCAGGAATTAAATAAAACTCTACGGGCCGAATCTACTGCAGATGGGCCTACTCAGGGGTGGGCAATGGATAACTAAACTGCGCCCTGGGCGAAAAATTAGAGGGGCTCGGGGTGTTGCTCACCTTGGGCTTGGGGCGCTGGGCCTCGCGTGGAGGTGGGCCTGGAGGAGGCCGGCTAGGGCGTTGGCGTTGGGCCTCAGCTGCTGATCAAAGGTTGTTGGGCCGTGGGATCTAGGCCGCTGGGGGAGGCCGGCCCGCAGGGGCGCTAGCGACGCTCTGCTTCCCCCCTCGGCCCGATCCCACTCATGACCGAGAGAAGAAGCGGCGGTGCTGCTACACGCTCCAGCGATGCTGCTACACAGGCGACGATGGGAAGAGGCGGACAAGGCTTCAGCGACAACATCCGGTCCGGCCGACGTCCAGCGGCGCGGGGCAGCAACTTCGACGCAAGGAGGGGATGGTGCGGCATGATACGTCCATTTTGCATCATGCTTTCATATTGATATTTATCTCCTTTTGGGCTGTTACTACACATTACGGTACAATACTTATGCCTTTTCTCTCTTATTTTGCAAGGTTTACATGAAGAGGGAGAATGACGGTAGCTGAAATTCTGGCCTGAAAAGGAGCAAGTTTGAGATACCTATTCTGCGCAACTCCAAAAGCGGTGAAAATCAACATGGACTTTTTTGGGATTTATACAAAATACTAGGCCGAAGAAGTACCAGAGGGGCACCAGCAGGAGGCCACAAGCCTGCTAGGTGCGGCCTCCCCCCTGGCCACGCCTTGGGGGCTTGTGGGCTCCCACTTGGCCCTCTGGCTCCCCCCTTTTGCTACAAGAAGGGTTTCGGTCTGGAAAAAATCAGGAGGCGGCTTTTCGGCGGATTCGCCGCCGCCACGAGGCGAAACTTGAGCAGAACCAATCTAGAGCTCCGGCAGGACGATCTTGCCGGGGAAACTTCCCTCCCTGAGGGGGAAATAGTCGCCATCGTCATCACCAACACTCCTCTCATCGGAGGGGACTCATCACCATCAACATCTTCATCAGCACCATCTCATCTCCAAACCCTAGTTTCTCTTGTAACCAATCTCCGTCTCGCGACTCCAATTGGTACTTGTAAGGTTGCTAGTAGTGTTAATTACTCTTCGTAGTTGATGCTAGTTGGATTACTTGGTGGAAGAGTTTATGTTGAGATCTTTGATGCTACTCATTACCTCTCTGGTCATGAATATGATTATTCTTTGTGAGTAGTTACTTTTGTTCCTGAGGACATGGAATAAGTCATGCTATAAGTAGTCATGTGAATTTGGTATTCGTTCGATATTTTGATGTGTTGTATGTTGTTTTTCCTCTAGTGGTGTTATGTGAACGTCGACTACATAACACTTCACCATTATTTGGGCCTAGAGGAAGGCATTGGGAAGTAGTAAGTAGATGATGGGTTGCTAGAGTGATAGAAGCTTAAACCCTAGTTTATGCGTTGCTTCGTAAGGGGCTGATTTGGATCCACTAGTTTAATGCTATGGTTAGACTTTGTCTTAATTTTTCTTTCGTAGTTGTGGATGCTTGCGAGAGGGGTTAATCATAAGTGGGATGCTTGTCCAAGTAAGGGCAGTACCCAAGAGCCGGTCCACCGACATATCAAACTATCAAAGTAACGAACGCGAATCATATGAACATCATGAAAACTAGCTTGACAGAAATTCCCATGTGTCCTCGGGAGCGTTTTACCTCCTATAAGAATTTGTCCAGGCTTGTCCCTTTCTATAAAAGGGATTGGGACACTTTGCTACACCGTTGTTACTTTTTTTACTTGCTGCTTGCTACGAATCATCTTGTCACACAACTACTTGTTACCAATAATTTCAGTGCTTGCAGATATTACCTTGCTGAAAACTGCTTGTTAGATCCTTCTGCTCCTCATTGGGTTCGACACTCTTACTTATCGAAAAGACTACGATAGATCCCCTATACTGGTGGGTCATCACGGCGGCGCGATGCCAGAGGCGACTGTGGACAACGACAACTGGCGGCGGGTCACAGGAACTGCAGAGGACGGCGCGGAGAACCCGGGGCGGCGCGAGGCTGGCGGCGCAAGGCGGCGGGCACCCGAGGAGAGCACGGGGCTCAGCTACTGGTGCTCGGCATGAGAGGGCTCGGGGGCTCCTCCCCTTGAGCTGCCGGCTAGTGGCGGCGGTGCTGGCCCGGATCGGGACTGGGCGAGCCAGAACTGGGTTCGGCGGGCCCTAGTGGCGGCTGAGGCGCTTGTGGGAGGTGGCAGGCGACCAGGTGGCGGCTAGGGTTAGGAGGGGCGCGGAAATCAAGGGAGAGAGAGGGTTTCCATTAGGGGCACGAGGTTAGGGGTGCTTAAATAGGAAAGGGGGCCTAGCTTAAAGGGTTTTTCGCCCCGGTTTCAACCGTGTGATCGGAATCAAACGGTTCTGGTCACGAGGCCGGGCTAGGTGGTTGTGTAGAGTAGGCTAGCCAGAGATGAAAGGGAAAACGACACCCGGCAACGTAATTTTAAAACATCATAAACCCGTCCGCCGATAAACCAATGACGGTGCCGCTACGGTCGACCGTTCGGGTACTAGACAGACTCCGATTGGGACAAAAATTAGCAGGCGGCCTACCTATAACTAAAATAAGACCAAACGCCATGTTTCGACTCAATCCGGAAATATTTTGTGCACACTTTTAAAACCAAATATTTTAACGATGCTGCTGGCGCGTGCGTGTGTGGTCGGGCTCAAGACGGCCAACGACGAGAGCGGAGAGAACCGGCAACTAATAACGGATGCAAGTTTGAAAACTGGTGGCAATGGGATGACGATGCAATGGAGATGATGTGCATGATGCGATGATGATGCGATAAATAAAATAAACACACGTCAACAACGGAAAAGAGGGGAATCTTCTGGAGCGTCGCTCTCGGGCTGTCACAACTCTCCTACACTACAAGAGGATCCCGACCCGAGATCCAAGAATCAAAGGGGGAAGAGGAAGAGAAAGAGCAGGAGGTAAAACTTAGTCGCTTCTTTGACAAACGAGTGAAACCAACAATCCTTTAAGGTTACAAAGAGATGAAGAATGATATGAGAAACAAGCAAGAATTCACAGAAAATTTCGACAACACTTCGGTAGAATAAGGGGACAAAATTCAAAACAATGGAGAGATCTTGAGAAGATTCACAACAAACTAACTAAATTGAAAACAACGAAGGAACATGATCTTGATAGAACAAGATGATAGATTGAAGAGAGCAACATCACAAAGCCTCCATTACAAGAATAGAACTAGATCTTGGCAAGAAAGAACGAAGAAGAAAATGACAACTACTACAACAAGGATCTTGAAGAACACCTTGAGAATGAAGAGATCTTGAGCCGCCTAACATAACATGAATGAGGCACCGGAATAACTGAGGGACGAACGAAGATACAACAATTGAGAATAATTTTAGAACAAAGCTGAAAGCTGAGAACGAAGAAATCTTCTGAAATGATGGCCTTCAGAGTATCAAGAATAAGAACAACTTAGAATTGCACCAGATAGAAACAAAGGGAATTTTCATGATCGAAAACAAATGAGAGGATAACACGAAGCTGAGATGACAATCTTCACAAGAATGGAGCAAGACTTGAGATAAACACTCCTTCGGTCTTCCAAGCTGAACAAGATAAGGAGAACACCACCAAGAATAACTAATACACTCCAGAATAAAGAATATGCAAGGTTGAGCCAATGATGAGAATAATTGAAAAGTTCTTCAAGAAGCATTATGGCTGATGGAAATCATACTTACGCCATAGTTGAAAAGAATTAGAGATCTCCGGAAAATAATAGAAGAGACAAATAAGATCCTGGGAAAAACCTGTGGGTTATGGGTCCACTCAAAGAAACCACCGTTGAAAAGATTGCTTAGAAGAGAGATATTGCACCGGTATAAAGAAAACTTGTTGTGGTTAGCACCTTGAAATAATTTAAAGAATTGAAAACAAGAAACTTCTGAGATAACTTCAGCACTCCGGATAGAATAGAGAGAAATGACAACAAGAAGACTTGAAGAGAATTTTCAACATGGAAAAGAATTTATAGGATGAAAAGGATATGATGAACACGGATGACTGAATTGAATTCATGGGAAAAATATAACAAGAATGAATAAAGATGAACATGAAGCTCCTGATAATCTTCACAATGAATCACCGGATACCACACGAAAGAGAAGATAACGGAAGCATCACTGAAGAGAAATACACTTGGATGTAGATTGAATCAGAGGAGAAAAGGGTGGGAGGGCGAGAAAAACAAAGAATACTTGGGACGGATGAGACAACTCCGGAAAGAAAAGAGAGATTGATCTTGCAAATATTGGAGAGGATTGAATTCACTTGAAGAGAAGCACATCGGTTGGAAAAGAATTGATATGACGACTCCGGTTGACAAGAATTGATAAGGCAATTGATTAAGCAAAAGGATTAGCACTCTCATAAAAATATGAGAACACCTTTTGGAACAGATATGAATTCACCACTTGACATCAAAGCAACTCGAATTACCATCCTCCAACAAAACAAAGGGATGAGGCTTATGAAACAAGCCAGAAAAAATTCATGAGATAGATTCCGTCCGATATTTCCGTGGATAGGATCGCACGGGCTCGATCCTTACAGTAGCCATCATGTACAAGGCAGTGCACACGACATACGAAGCTTCCATTATTTGTAGATGGCTACAAGGACTCTTTGAGACACAACGAGAACCGCTGTAAGACGACCGTGAAAAAACGAATCCACTAGATGACGAACCCCAACCTAACATCATGCATTTGTTGGAAGATTGTCCTATAAGTAACTACTTGAATTCCCACCTAAGAACTCCCGAAGTTTTCTCGTCAAGCAATCTGGTCCACGGATACTAGGAGTAATATATCACTCAACTCCTATACTAACCCGTCCAGTGTATCGCGTCTGTCAACACATAACCAGAATCTCGGAAACTCATCTATCTGAGACCCTCGTAATCACAATGGTACTAAGTATGGCGATACATCCGGATCTATCTACACCAGTACTGGGGAAGTCGGACTCCTCTCACCACTACTAGTATTGAAGCAATTTTGAAAATCCTTCGTCCTGAGATACTAAGAAATCCGAATGATAGAGGTGTGCTCAAGAATCCCCTAGAGCTCAACTCCCCAGAAGAAATCAAGACAGACAGGAGGCATCAAGACAGAATTCTGTCACATCGGCATCATATAGATTTCAAAAATATCCGCGTGATCCTAAAAAAATTGAGTGTGAAGAGGAGTAGAATTGAAATCGTACGTCGAGATTCCTAACCAATGTATAGAAGAGGAGAAAAAAAGAACCCTACCCTCCAATATATAACTAGACTCAAAGCAGTTTTTTACTAGACTCGACTCGGCCAAGTTCAATCAATCAAGGGGGCTCCTAGGTCGGTACAGCTCTGATACCAACTTGTAACGCCCAATATGCGATCCTATCCTATTTTAGGGGCGAGGGCCTCGACAGGGATAGAAGCGCATCTCGTCGTTTTGCAAGAATGGATATCGTTAAAAGTACATGTACTGAAAGGAAGAGATATATGGAATTGGCTTACCCTCACCACAAGCTACATCAGAGTCACATCAGTACAATACATAAATATCACGAAGAAGAGCAGGGTCCGACTACGGACGAAGGCAAACGAGAAAAGAACGACGTCCATCCTTGCTATCCCAGGTGTCGGCCTGGAACCCATCCTAAATCGACGAAGAGGAAGAAGAAGAAACTCCAAATGAACAATTAACGCGCTCGCGTCAAGTAACCCTTTACATGTACCCGCAACTGGTGTTGTAGTAATCTGTGAGCCACAGGGGACTCAGTAATCTCATTTCCAAAGGTATCAAGACTAGCAAAGCTTAATGGTGAGGTATGGTTAAGTGGTGAGACTGCAGCAAGCGACTAAGCATTTATTTGAGGTGGCTAACTTACGAGTATAAGAATAAAGAGGGGAATGATCTACGTAGAGTAGACATGAACTACTGATGATCAAATGAATGATCCTGAACACCTACTTACGTCAGACATAACCCCACCATGTCCTTGATCGGAGAAGGAGCTCACGAAAGAGACAGTCACGGTTACGCACTCAGTTGGCAAGTTTTAGTTAAGTTAACTTCAAGTTATCTAGAACCGGATATTAAACAAAGTTTCCACGTTGCCACATAACAGCCGTCATGGCTTTCCGAAAGATTTAACCCTGCAGGGGTGCTCCAACTGGTCCATCACAAATTACCACAAGCTGCATAGAAATCCTCGATCACGAAACTCGCGATCTCGTCGGACTCCTTAGTGGAAAACCTCAACTCTGAGATTACCCAAAGCATCACCGGAATCTCGATGCACAACACATTCGTCAAAGGTAAAACTAATCCAGCAAGGCCACCTGACGCGTCGAGGATCCCAATAGGATTCGCGTATCTCGTTCTCAGGACACGACGAATTGTCCAAACTTCTGGTAGGCCAATCACAGAGTTGCCCCTGGTAGCCATTGGTGGTTGACATGTTGGACCAACACTCATGCGGAGTACTGGCCCGGGGGTCATTAATTATCCACGGGTGCCGGCGGGTCCCTATGCATTTTTATTAGTTATTAGGCAAATGTAGAACCAAAGTTGGGCCTTGCCAGACCAGTATTAATCTAAGACGAATTATCAAGGGGGTCCCCATAACAACCCCGATCGTGTTAGGAGCACTTAATTATGGAACATAACACGGTTAGCCAAAACTAAGCGGGGCAAAGGTGGAACAAAACACCAGGCTAGAAAGCCGAGCCTTCCACCTTTTACCAAGTATATATGTGCATTCAATTTACATAGCAATTTATATGGTGATATAACAAGGAACCCATGTTATTACATGGAAGAAACTAGCAACGCTAACACATGGTTAAGCAAGCAGTAACATAGCCAATCACTGGTTTGCTAGGTTTTGAACAGGTTGAACGTTTTCATGGCAATGTTGGGAGGCTAATATTTACTAGGTGGTAGGCAGCGAGACATAGCGATGAAAATGATACAACTAGCATGGCAATGCTAGTAATGTTATCTAGAGAAATGGTCATCTTGCCTGAGATCCCGCTTGGAAGAAGAATGACTCCGTGAAGCAGACGAACCAACGTAGTTGAACGGGTCCTCACTTTCTAACACGCTTGCGGAACTCTATCTAGACGAAGCAAACCTGAAACAAGAATCAACACACGGTATTCAACACACCATGCACAACACAAATGGTGCATGAGCAGTTTCATGCAAGACATGACATGGCAATTCACTCTAATCAAACACTACACATTAAGTGAAGTTCAATATGCAACGAGTTGCATATTGACGAAACTCCACATACGAATTATTAATTTTATCCCGGATAGGTACACGGCAATATCAATTGTGGTTTAACATGGCAAGAGGTGAAATGTAATTAATCTACCTAACTAGGCATTTTAAATGAGGTCGGAAACGACTTATAGCATCTCCGGACTGACCTCACACGTTAATTTATAATTCTGTCTAGATCTGAACTAAAATGTTTTAATATTTGTTAAACAGCAAAATAAAGTGGTTCAAGTGAAACTACACGTCGTTCCAATCAATTTACACAAAGAGAACATCTCCAACGGAGCTACGGTTCAAAAGATATGATCACCGCAAGATATGATGCCATGAATGCAATATGTATGCAAATGGCAGCCACAACATTCCAAACCAAGAAGGCAGCAACATAATATGAAACTACACGAGATTCTAAGCAAGTTTCATATAGGACACGATCAAAACGGCGCAACGGTTCAACAAATTCAAGCTACTCAAGAAATAGTCATAATCTGCCAAAAACAGCAACATGGCATTTTCTACACCCCAAAACAACAAGCTAGATAAAACCAAAATGCTCAAACAAGACATGAGGCGGTAGAGGTCAAGAAGCACTACAATATACTACTAATAACATCTATCATGGAAGCATGGATCACTAGGAAAAGAACTCACAAAATGGCATCTCACACAGAGTTTCAGACTTAGAGAAAATCACACTTTCATAGTGCAGTTTTTCAATCTGAAGGCATATTGACAACAGCAAAACTATATGCTACAGCACACCAAATGGCATGAAAATTTACAGCATGCTAGAGAATCTTAAGGACTACAAATAACTCCATTGCACCAACCCCAAAGGAGCTATAGATTACTAGCAAAACTCATGGCAAGACAACAACAAAATATAACAGATTTCAGACTTGGAAATATTTCAGCATCTCCAAATCAGCACTATTTTCTAGGCTGTTGACAACAAGCAAACAACACCTAAACATGGACTTCTAAGGCAACCAAAAATACCAGGGGCTAGCCTACACATCCAAGAGCATATCTCTAGTTCACAACTCATGTATATCACACACGGAATAAATCCCACAAAATAGACAAGAGGGCAGCATGGCAGAAATATCATGCACGCTAACTTGCTCAAAATCTAAAACTAAATTCATAGTTAAATTCTATGGATTTTTCTACCCCGAAAACATGTATAATATGTGGGGTTGCAAAAATAAAACTAACACCACACGTATGTGCAAGAATAAGTCCTAACCACGACATAATAAACTAACGACGGAACCTACATGCTAAAAAAATGCAAACAACTACTCTAAAATACAAGGCAAAGGGTTACAAAAAACATGAACATTTTATCTATGGAATTTGAACAATCCGGACATGCGTAGAAATATCTACGGAATATCTAGCATATTAGGACAGCACGCAAACCTAGGCAATTAGCATGTCAAACTACTCCAAACATGCATGCAAGTTGCAAAATATTATTCTACGCAAAAATCTACACGAGTTACATATATAATCCATCGTGATCCGATGCACGGTTTAAAAGCTACACGCGTTTGAAAAATCTAGCATTTCTGAAATTACTAAATTCGCAGGAATTAAAGAAAACTCTACGGGCCGAATCTACAGCAGATGGGCCAACTCAGGGGTGGGCGCTGGATAACTAAACTGCACCATGGGCGAAAAATTAGAGGGGCTCGAGGTGCTGCTCACCTTGGGCTTGGGGTGCTGGGCCTCGCGTGGAGGTGGGCGTGGAGGAGGCCGGCTAGGGCGCTGGCGTTGAGCGTCACGTGCTGGTCAACGGTTGCTGGACCGTGGCATCTAGGCTGCTGCGGGAGGCTGACCCGCAGGGGTGCTAGCGACGCTTGGGCTTCTCCCCTCGTCCCGATCCCACTCGGGGCCGAGAGAAGAAGCGGCGGCGCTGCTACAGGCTCCGGCGACGCTGCTACAGAGGAGGCGACGGGAAGAGGTGGACGGGGCTCCGGTGACCAGAACCGGTCCGGCCGGCGTCCAGCGGCGGTGGGGCAGCAACTTCGACGCGAGGAGGGGATGGTGCGGCGGCGCGATGCTGCTGGCCACTACAGACGACGACAATTGGCGGCGGGTCACAGGAACTGCAGAGGACGGCCCAGAGAACCCGGGGCGGCGCGAGGCTGGCGGCGCACGGGGCTCGACTACTGGTGCTCGGCATGAGCGGGCTCGGGGGCTCCTCCCCTCGAGCTATCGGCTGGCGGCGGCGGTGGTGGCCCGGATCGGGCCCGGGCGGGCCAAATCTGGGTTTGACGGGCCCTAGTAGCGGCTGAGGCGCTGGTGGGAGGTGGGAGGCGACCAGGTGGCGGCTAGGATTAGGAGGGGCGCGGAAATCGAGGGAGAGAGAGGATTTCCATTAGGGGCAGGTTAGGGGGTGCTTAAATAGGAAAGGGGGGCTAGGTTAGAGGGTTTTTCGCCCCGGTTTCAACCGTATGATCGAAATCAAACGGTTCTAGTGGCGAAGTCGGGCTAGGTGGTTGTGTAGAGTAGGCTAGCCGGAGATGAGAGAGAAAACGGCACCCGACAACATAATTTTAAAACATTGAAAGCCCGTCCGCCGATAAACCGATGACGCTGCCGCCACGGTCGACCGTTCGGGTACCAGACGGACTCCTATGGCGACAAAAATTGGCAGGCGGCCTACCTATAACTAAAATAAGACCAGACGCCAAGTTTGGACTCAATCCGAAAATATTTTATGCACACTTTTAAAACCAAATATTTTAACGATGTCGCGGGGGCGTGCGTGTGTGGTCGGGCTCAACATGGCCAACGACGAGAGCGAATAGAACCGACAACTAATAACGAATGCAAGTTTGAAAACTGGCGGCAACGGGATGCCGATGCAATGCATATGATGCGCATGATGTGAAAAATAAAATAAACACACGCTAGCAACGTAAAAGAGGGGAATCTTCTGGAGCGTCGGTCTCGGGCTGTCACAATCAACAAGAAGAACACCAGAAGAACATGGATCATAAGGTTTCCAATCAAGCATATCATACATTCTTTTGGGAAAAACGGAAGCACTAGCTCCAACATCACACAATGCAAAGCAAGAGATATTATACAATTTTATTTTGACCATAGGATCCCAACCATCTTCTAGTTTTCTGGAATAGAAGTCTCTAGCTTGAGTTTCTCCTCCCTAGCTTTGATAAGAGCATTGGTAATATGCTCAGTGAAGGCAATATTGAGTGTACTAGTGTGGGGGTCTGTAGCCATTCTTTGCAAAAAAGTGATAATTTTGAAGAGACTACAATTGTCAAAATCAAGGTTACTACCATTAATTAAAGTGGTAATAATGTCATCTAAGCTCATTCTTTTGGTAGTCTCTAAATTCAAAGGACCTTCTTGTCCTATAGTTGAGGTATTAGCATCACCATTAATAGGTCCATTGGGACTAGTAGTGCGATGGGTGCTAAAAGTTTTGAGATGCTCAACAACTTGTATAGTAGCAATGGTAGTGTGTGTAGGAAGGCTCTTAATTCTCTCTTCCTCTTCCTTTTCTCTAGCCCATCTATCTTTAAGTTTGGCTAGCATTCTTATGTTCTCATTAATTTGGACTTGGATAGCATTCATGGGTGTGGTGTTCCTTTCCTCAAGTGGGGTAGTTCTAATTTTAAGCATCTCTACATCATGAGCTATGTTGTCCACCCTCAAAAAGAGACTATCTATTTTTTCTAGTTTCTCTTCTACACTCTTGTTGAAGGCTTTTTGGTGCTAGGATAATTATTGTTGTTCCCATAGTTGTTGGATGGAAACGGTCTAGGATTGCTACCAAAATTACTCATATAAGCATTGTTATTAAAGTTGTTCCTAGAGATAAAATTGACATCAACTTGCTCTCTTTCTTGAGCAACCAAAGAATTTAAAGGAACATCATGAGGATCAATAGGATCTTGCTTAGTAAGTAGAGTCATGATCATGTCAACCTTATCGTTACGGGAGGAGATCTCCTCCATAGAGTTTACCTTCCTACCTGTTGGAGCTCTCCCGGTGTGCCATTGAGAATAATTTGTCATCATCTCATCCAATGGCTTTGTGGCAGCACCAAGTGTATTGACATAAAGGTTCCTCCCGCGGCCGAGTCTAACAGATTCCGCGAGGTAAAGTTCAATCCTGCATAGAAAGTTTGGATAACCATCCAAATAGTCAAACCATGTGCAGGGCAATTCTTAACAAGATATTTCGTATGTTCCCAAGCTTGAGCAACATGTTCATTATCCAATTATCTAAAATTCATAATGTTACTCCTCAATTGGATAATCTTAGCAGACGGGTAATACTTCCCAATAAACGCATCTTTGCACTTATCCCAAGAATCTATGCTATTCCCAGGCAAAGATTGAAGCCACACTTTAGCTCCTCCTCTCAAGGAGAAAGGAAAAAAAGCTTAAGGTTAACAATATCACCATCTACTTCTTTATATTTTTGCATATCACGGAGCTCAACAAAAATTTTCAAGTGCAAGGCATCATAATCTCCAACACCGGAGAATTGATCTTTCATAACTAGGTTCAATAAAGCAGGTTTAATCTCATAGGGCGTGGCTCGAGTGGCGGGAGTAGCAATAGGAGTGCAGATAAAGTCATTGTTGTTGTGACTAGTGAAGTCACACAACTTGGTGTTTTCAGTGGAACCCATAGCAGCGGCAACAAGCAAGAACAACGCAACTTTTTTTAGTGGTTTTTGGTATAAGACTCTAAAGCAAAAACTAGAAAGCAAACTAAGAAGATTAAAAAGCAAAGGTAAGGGATAACGTGCAACTCCTCCATCTTGAAGACTGGAGTCCCCGGGAATAGCGTGAGAAAACTCTTGCTTGATGATGAGATGATGTATATACTTCTCACACCTCGTTGGTTACCCCAAGTGGAAGTTTGACATGTAGTCAGCAACAAGTTTTCCCTTACACGGAGACTGTAAGGTTTATCGAACCAGGAGGACTCCTAGGCTCAACAAGTAGGTGTCTTCCACCTTGGTGCTAGCAGAAGACGTGGACCTGCACATGCAAAAAATAACTTTGCTCCCAACGAGTATAGAGTGGTTGTCAATCTCTCCGGCCTTGTAGTTTGCAAAGGATCAAAACACAAGTAGGAAAGTAATAGTGATTGCAACGGAAAAGTAAATGAAATGGTAAATGATGGAGGTGTAAACAATGATGGTGATATGGATCGGAGTCACATGATGTTCACTAGTGATGTCCCTGTCCCAAAAGACGATAAACAACTATGCTTGGGTAAACAAATCACAGTTGGGCAATTGACAGAATTGTGATCACACCGCAATGCTAATTGTGCTACTTGATAGTTAGAGGTTCAATAGTAATGGGCAGTACACCAAGACAAGTAGACCGTTTATTCATCAACATCTACTTACTAATCATCCACCTTGAGATATCTTTCCAGAACATCTCGCCGGTATTAAGTTGTGACCCCACCAAAAGTGTAAACTCAAAGCAACAGACAACTGCATTAACGAACTATGCATAAGGTAAACAATCCTTGCAACCGTGGTCACAAGCACCGTTGTTTTCTCCCTGGTGGCAACAAGCACGTCCCCTAGTCTCATGTGTCTATCACTCAAGCTAGACATCGAGGGGCATGAACCCACAGTCATGCATAACGCTCCCTCTTGGAGTTACAATCTACTACTCAGCCAAAGCAATAAATAGCAACGGTGAACATGCATGAATCACTAAGGATCATAATATAAAAGGATAATCAAATATATAACTCATAACAATCTGAACATAATCTCATAATCCATCGGATCCCAACAAACTGAGCATAGCAATAGCAAGAGAATTACATAGATGCCTTGATCATGTAGGGCAGCTCACAAGGACTAACCATTGAAGCACAGGATTGAAGAGAAAACATCACATAGCTACTGGTCATGGATTCATGGTCCAAGGAGGACTACTCACGGCATGTCCGGGAAGCATCCATGGCGGTGGAGAACCTCCCGGAGGTCAATCCTCCCTTCGGCAGGGTGCCAGGAAGAGGTCTCCTGACGCTCCCGATCTCGGAAGCGCTGCGGCGGCGGACGATGGAGAAATTCGCGATTCTGAAAGTTGTCGAAGGGTTTCCTCTCGGGACTCTAAATATAGGCTAAAGGATGCAACCGGAGGAGGTGGGACCCACCTAAGCGGCCTCCTGGCGCGTCCTAGGGCCTGGCCGCGCCAGCAGGTCCCGTGGGAGGCCCCTAGCCCCCCTCTGGCCCATCTTCGGAGATCCGGAAGCTTGTGTTTCGCTGATTTTTTTTTCTGGAATTTATTGTGCTTCAGAAAACTGCGTAAAAGCCCCTACAAAATAGACATCAGCAGACAGAAACTGGCACTGGGTGCACTGAGTTAGTAGGTTAGTCCAATATGTGTAAAATGATACAAAAGTGTAGCAAAACATATAACAATGTCACCCAAAAGATCATGGAACAAGCAGAAATTATAGATACGTTTGGGACGTATCAGTAATTTCACAAGCCGGATCATTCCCTTGGCCTCAGGAAGAAACAGGGATCTGGGGTGTGACTTTCGAAAAGCTAGAATTCTCCTACAAACTAAGTGCATGATGAGGACAACGAGTCAAAATTAAATCAGCAAGGGAACAAAGCATACATGATAGGAAAAAGATCAGTACTGGTGGTGGAGGATTCAACAGATAAAATGGACCTAGACCCGTAACGCTGCACCATTCCTTTGAGTCCAAGAAAAACCTCTTTATCTCTTTATTAAGGGCATCGTCGATTAAGTCTTGGGTGGAGATGCATTGGGCGTCGGATGAGTCGCCTCAGTAGTCGCACATTAAACCATTCCTCACACTAACAGGTTTGATGTGCCACTTTAGCTAGAAATGGATGAAGTCGGTCCCGAGTAAGCAATGAGCAACGAAGGCTCTCAATTTTGTGCGAATAGGAGCAATTTTATCCCTCTCCTCATCCATTCGCCAACCCGGGAATTCTACGTAGCTGTTGGTCGTCTCCAATCTATAACCCTACAACGGATTTTCTCCCGTGGGGGTAGTATTTTTACAATAAAACCAGGTATTGTTCTATCCTTTCGGATGACTCGCCAATTTAGATTTAGGAAAGAGATCATTTTTCCTTTTCGGAATGGCGATTCCGCCAAGTTCACAAGCAGGGCCATTCTTGACTTTAGTTTGACGATTGATACAGAAAAAAATCCCTAAGCACAGTCAGTGACGACTCAATCTGGAGATATACTTCACATAAAACTTGAAATTGGCAAATGTTGGTCATAGAATTGAGACCAATATCCTGAGGCCTGAGATTGAAGAAGTGCATAAGGTCCCTTTAGAACTTTGAGCCAGGCGGTCGAAAACCTCCGCGTAAGTGATCAGTAAAAGTAACAACTTCTTGTTGTCGAGGTTGCAGATAAGGCTCTTCTTTGGGAGCTCGCCAGTTTGCATGTTTTCGAGTCGGCAAGAATCATTGACTCACAAGGTTTTCTAAAGTGAGTTTGGACTCTTGGGACCGAGCCCAATTACAAGCTTTGGAGTTCTTAGGGGCCACTAGGCGATATGAAACAACTACTATAGAACAGTGTTGTAAGCTGGCAAGTTTTACAGCAAGGTGTTTAAGCTAGCAATAACAAGGGATGTTGAAGGCAAACTACACCTCTATGGAAGACTTAGTGGAAATTATCCACAAACAGGTTGCTACAAGCGATATCTCCTACGATGGATCTAAATAATACGTGAAAAATAAAGGAATAAGTGTTCTATGCTAGAGGAATAACCGAAGCTCAAGGCATTTGCACAGGTTCTCCTAAAAGTGTTTTATTCCTGATCCATGTACAAAGAATACAAAGCGGGGACCACGACAAACATATGGATGCACGAGGTATGAAAAATTTGTGGATCTACAAAGCGGTTCTTCGGTGAACTCGATGAACATGGTATGAACACCGACAAAACCTATTGACAGATCTACAAACCCTAGTGAGGAGGAATGCGTGCCTGATTCGTTGGAGGTAGAAGGTGATGGCCGCATGCACCCCAATGAATGCGAGGGAGATCGAGTAACACACAAGACGCGGTCAAGAAGGTCCGATCGTCAACCTTGGAGCTCTATTGTGCGCAGTGATGGGGAAGAGCATGAAGAAGAAGAAGGGAAAAGATAACACAGAGGTTCGTCCCGCCTATTTATAAGGAAGGGGTAATTGAAACGGCACCGCGTGAAACAAAGTGGTCACAGAAAATTAGTGGCTAAGATTACGCCTAGATTTTTGCGCCAATCCGGATTTAATGTTGTTTTTTGAAAATATTCTCTATGATGGCCGTGGATGACAGCGGCCAGCACGGTGATGTCACAAGAATATTGATTGAAAAGATTTTAAGTATCAACTAAGGAGAAATGACCTGGTACACTCTTGACTAGGATTTGAGTTTTATTTCACGGATAAAGGGCGAAGAATTGCCGGTTCATAGTTTGACCAAGGAAGATTGACATGAACAAGTTTAAATCAACCTCAGACCTAATATCGGGGATATGACCCAGCGGTATAACCCACCGTTTGGGTCGAGTTAGGCCATAGGCGGCTTAAGAAACATATACTCGATGGGCCGTAGAGATGATAGAAAGGTGCGCGAGAAGACTTACCAAGTGAACCGCCTAGCGGCCCAGTACCTAAAGATGGTGAATCAATGCCCACGAGGTGGAAGACGCCACAATCTTTCCTAATTTGAGAAACAAGATAAGGTAGAATTGTAATAGGTCACGAGACATAATATTACTCGGGCTCTTGTAAACCCACGGGCCTCGACCTGTATATAAAGGAGAGCCCCTGAGGTCAAAAGGATAGGGAAGAAACTCTCGAAAGCTAGGTTAGCTATTCCGCTCCCTTGAAATCAATATCACCATCAATATAAACACAAAATCACGACGTAAGCTTTTACCTCCATTGGGGGGGCCTGGGTAAATCCGTCTCTCGTTCCAGATCAACCCCTTCGAGTCGCCACATAACGGCGATGGCCTCAAACCTAAGTTCTCCAATGAAAACATTTGCCGTAACAAAACCACGACAATGCCCTTGGTGGGAAACCAAGTGACCAATTGCTACAAACCACCATGATGGATGTCGTTGGGATGAATCTTCTTGAAATAGAAGTTAAGAACGCCATGTACGTACATACTTACGAAATGAGCTAGCATTCAGAAAAACAATGGCATGCAATCAACCAACAATCAACTGCAAGAGGTGTCACTTGGTGAACTTGTCGAGGAGGCGCTGAAACAATCTGATTGCTTGCATATTGTTCAAGGGGCATGAGTGAGGCAATTATTACCTGCTTGCACAGAAGGCGCCATGGTCTAGTACAGGCCGCAGAAGCATATTTTTGATAAAGGAAGATTTTGTTGAACTCAGATCATTCCATCAAGATGATACAATTATGCTGTGATCACTTCCGGCCTCTGCATAACTAGGATGGACATACTAAAGTTTTATAACAAATGGAATAACATGAAAATGCAATGGATCGTCAATCCTTAGACTAGACCGCCACCCATGCTCCTTCGTAAAACACTCTCTGGCCACTTGCTCCAAATGGTGACAAGCCACTACAACCAACTCCTCGGAACCCGACTTCTGAAGAATAACCCAGGTACAGAGCTAGTCGGTAACTGAATAAATAGCATATAGAGGAGATGCAATTTTTCTTGCCACATAGTTCCTGCATAACCAAAACACCCAACAAGCAGTGCTCTTCTCTAATAAGACTTGTCATTGTCGGTCCTTCCTAATTCCCCATAGCCAACCACTAAACATATTTGACATACTTTAAGGTGGGAATAACCATGAAGCTTCTTGTATAATAGACCAAACTTCCCATGCAAAGCGATATTCAAAGAAAAGGTGTCGTATAGTCCCATCGCTGTGACAAAAGCAACAATTTGTGTTGACTTGCCAGTTATGTTTAGCCAAGTTATCCCTAGTTAGAGCTACTCCATGTCGTAAGTACCAAGGGAATATCTCAACTTTGAGTGGTACCCTAATTTTTCACAAGCTTTCGTTGATATTGGGAACATCACAAGGCACAAGAGCAAGATAATGAGATTTCACCGAGAACATCCCACCAAGGGTTAAGTTCCAGCGACAAATGTCTTGCTCATGTGTGAGAACAATATTAGCAAGTCGATCAAGTAAATTATGCCAAGCTACTAATTTTGCCCAACAAGATCTCTCCTCCGTTGTAACATCGGAGGGAACTTTGGAGGACGTCTGCCATAGTAGACTGTTTGTGCCTTACAATGTAGTAGAGGTTCGGATATTGTACCCACAGCAGGATATTACCCAACCACTTGTTCTCCCATCGTAATTCAGGTACCATCCTTTATCGTGAAAGTACCAAAGCGAAGAAAAACTCCCTTCACTTTCATGAGGCTGGTCCGAAAGTGCGAATCTCTAGCTCTCCACCGGACTTGCGGCAAAGGATTACTACCTAAGTACTTGTTACATATCAATTGTTGCCAAATTCCATGAGTTGTCTGTAGCTTAAACAACCACTTGCTAAGCAACACAACATTCTTCATGACCAAATCATAAATTTCTAGACCCCCTTGCTCTCTAGGGCGGCACAAAATGCTCCATTTAACCAATCAGTACTTTTCTTGTGATCATCACTCTGTTGGTAAAATATCGAGCAAAAGTAATCAATTTTTTTAGTACAAGAAAAAGGACAACATATACAAAGGAAGGATGCTAAGCACCGAGTTAATCAGTGTAAGACAACATCCTAAAGAAGCATATTTTCCTTTCTACAAAGTCTTTTCTCGATCCGTTCTAATACCCTTTTCCAGTCAGCATTCGTCTGCTTCCTATGGATATGAATACCTAAATATGTTAATGGCAATGCACCAGAGGCACAACCAATTTTTTTGGTATATTGACTATCCATAGCTTGGGCTTCTTCAAAACATAATAACTTACTCTTATGGAAGTTAATCCTAAGACCTGAGAGTTGTTCGAATGCATAAAGTAATATCTTGGTGTTTCGAGCCTTCTCTCGGTCATGATCCACAATCATAAATGCGTCATCTGCATACTAAAGAATAGATAGGCCTCCATCGACTATATGTGCCACTACTCCACTAATCTGCCCATGTGTTTTGGCTCTATCAATTAGAACGACCAACCTGTCAGTTATGATGTTGAAGAGCCACAAAAGTAGATGGTGTTCCAAAATCATTTGATACCCCTGCAATCTTCTCTACAGACATCTGTCGGCCAAGTAGCAAAATCAATGAAAGAAATAGGTCTGTTTTGATTACTAAAACAAAGCACACATAGCGTATAGAGAGATTGTGATAGTATTCAACATTGTTTTGCTTGGTAATAGCGGAGGATTGAAAAACTTAAGTTCAAGAATAATATAGGAAGCTCGGGTTGAACCTTGGAAGGAGGGACGGTAAGTTAACGGACGCATTGTTGTGGCTCCATCCACTACTTCGAAGTACCTTAGACGCCATCGAGTATTAATAGCCATGATTATTGGCAGCCAGTGTGCCTGATCAGTTAAAGAAGCGCATGAATCAGGCGAGATATTACGGTGTTGGGCTAGCTGCCTAGGTGGCTTCGTCATGAGTCACATGCGGGCTGTTTATGGTTGAAAATGCACATAATTAATGGAGCATTATCTGTTGTTGAACTAACATGCGTGATTGTTTCTGAAAAACTGTTGATGTGGCATGAATGTTGAGATGGAATAGTTGCATGTTGAGATGAGGTGGATAAACTGCAAGTCAAGAGAAATGGTACCAACTTTTTAATAATGTAAGATTTTCCAAGTAACACTCGTTCCCCGTGAATATCAAGGGGGTAGGCCCCTTCCTCCCCTAATCTCCAATCCGAGTCCTCCAACTAGCGGGTTACATTAAACTGTAAGCATATTTATGCAGGTGTAGAATTACTAATAAAAATTAAGAGACGAGGAAGGATATAAAATGTTTAACCAATCAATTTCATGGAGCAAGTAAAGCTCGTCAAATCAGTTGCATGAAGCAATTAAGACGTTGAGTCTCTCCTCCACGAACATGGACAAATTATGCCAGAATTCCGTCCTTCGTATGTTGGTCTAGACCTATGCCCAGACTTAACATGTACTCAGGGAATACTTAAATTTTTATCTATACATTCAAAAACATATTTAAAAGGATGAATTATCCGATTAGAAAAATTTAATCATCCTACATCATTATATATTAGTGATACCATATGCCACATGATTCGTGTCGCATCCTATGCCACATGATTTGCAATCGATTTTAGTTGAAATTTATTGTAACTTCTTTCTGCTTTACTAATGTAATACTATGTACACGTAGATAATGATTTGGCAAACAAGTTGAAACAATTTCTCATAATTTCCAAGTACCCGTTTATGAAATTATTTCCTCCCTCTAATGGATATATAGGGCCCAATATGTATTTCTAGAATTACTTTGACCATTGATAAAATTAATAATGAAGATATGTATTCTAAAAAAATCATACCATTAGAAAGTCCTTTCAAATACAAACTTGCTGGTATAATTTTTTTGACAAATAAATCATATATTATAGGTTTAAGTGATGGTCAAAGTATATTTCGAAATATGGATTAGAGCCTATATATCTACATGGAGCTGAGTACTCCATGACCATAATGGCATGCACAATACACAACCGGACGACTTAACAACGAAAGGGAAAAACAATATCCCAATAGAATTTATAATCCACCATCCATCATTGCGATGAGAACTTGAGATATGTGCTAGCCAACTAACTTTATTACTAGATAAAAGTTTCGCTTTTCCGTTTCTCGCACATGAAACAAAATCAAAAATTTCAACTTTGTAGGTTGTCAAAACTTTAGATCTACAATGTGGCAAAAAATATTTTTTGTCTAGCATAAATGTAAGAAGAGATTATTTAAAAAAATCAATGTTTTTTTCAAATATAAATGCTGCACCAAAAAATATATGTATTATTTCTGTGCGCAAAATCATGTATAAAACATGAATAGTTAATAATTTTATCCCGATAATATTTGCAAATAAATTATTAGCACCAATAGATTATGTAAAAAACATTATGTAAAAAAATTATGCATCTCTAAACAATATTACTAGTTTATTTTACCAAAAAACAGGAGAAAATATTATGGAGAAAGGGTGAAATAAAAAAAGAAAAGAAAATGCCCAAACAAGAAAAGAAAAGAAATCACGCTGCTTGGGCTGGCGCGTGAGAGCAACCCGTGCACACAGGGTGCTATATACCATCACCATATATTATGGTCAGTAAAACACATGAATAATTTTATTTTATTATCATGTTATTAATTGTATACTCCCTCCAATCCAAAATATAAATCGTCTTAGCATTTCTCCGACCAGGTAACCCCTCACTGAATATCAATCATGGTCATCTCCTACCGACGCTCGACCTCCACGCTCCACCTTTCGCCCGCACCTCCAGCCCCCACCTCCGTCGCTTCTCTGCTCAGCTCCTCCGCCCACCCCTGCGGCTCCTCTGCCCCCACCTTCGCGGCTCCTCTGCCCTGCCCCCACTTCCGCGCTCTCCTGTGCCTCCACCTGTGCCCCTCACTCAGCTCCTCCGCCCGAGTTCCTTTGCGGCTGATTTGGCCCAGGGAGGGGTCGACGACAGAGAGAAGGAGAGGCAGGCGAGCGAGTGGAAACGAGAAGTGAATCTGGAGTGGTGGGATGTGACATCCTCGACTTTTGCAACAGTAATTATTGTAATTAAGCTACAGTGATCAAGCGCTAATGATGCCACGTCATCGAATTCCCATCTCACACCCGCGTTGGTTCGAGTCTGTCCGGATCCAAAATTTGAAAGCAAAAGAAAAGTACTTTATGAGTTCATTACAAATATTAAAAGAATATATATAAAAAGGAAAGTATTAAAAATAATAATGAAAAAAAGGAAAGAAAGAAATAATAAAAAAAGGAAAAAAGAAAACAAAATAAAACAAAACAAAGGAACAAAAAAAAAGAAGAAAACCCCCCCACCCACTGGCCTGGCTGGGCCAAGAGGCCCAACCGGCCAGAACCCTAGCGCCCCCCCCCCCCTGGCGAGGGAGCCCCTGCCTCGCTCCCTCCCCTCCCACCGAGCGCTGCCAGCCTCCCCCTCGTGGGGGGCCCCACCCCCACCGACAGCGGCCCCATCTCTCTCTCTCGTGATCCTCCCCCATCCCACCGACAGACCCCCACGCCACGAGACCCCTCTCCCCCCACGACCCTCCTCTCCTCCCTTCGCCCCCCCCCTCAGATCCACTTCCTCCCTGGCCGGCGAGCCTCCTCCCGCCGGCGAGCTCCCCCGTCGCCCCCCCACGGCCTCCTCCTTCCCGCCGGCGAGCCCCCCCCCCACGGCCTCCTCATCCCGCCGGCGAGTTCCCCCCCCCCACGGCCTCATCCTACCGCCGGCGAGCCCCCCCCCTCGGCCTCCACCCTGCCGGCAGGGGCCCCGGCCACCTCGGCCCTCCACCTCGCCGGCCTACAACCCCGCCCCCGTCGGCCTTCCTCCCGCTCGGTCCAGGAGGGACCGGGCAGGAAGACTTCTTCGCCTCGCCGGATCCGGCCGGCTCCCCCTCGCCGGCACGACCTCTCCCGTGACCGGCATCATCATCACCGCCTACAGGAACGCCTCCACGCCGTCTCCTCCGCCCCTTCCCACGAACTCCGCCTTCACCGGCCCGTCCCGTCAACGTCGGTGAGCCCCTCCTCGGGCTCCTCCCACCATGTCGTTCTCCTCGCCGTCCCGGTTCCGTTCCGGCAAACGAGGCTTCGATCCGTCGATGGTAGACTCCGGTAGGAAGGATTGAACATTTGGTTCTTCTATGTGGAGTTAGCAGAGAACCTCTCTGTTATAGTTGTTAACAAAGAGAGGGAGATGAGAGTTTTGAGAGAAAACAAAAAAACAAATATTGGATTCCGTATGTATGTATGTATGTATTTGATACCCGTATTTATGTATGTATTTGCGTATATAGGCATGTGGAGAAATACGACATTTGTATGGTTATGTATTTGTGATTAAAAATGTGTTTTTGGCCTAGGGTCACTTACCGGTGGGGCCAATGCACCCGCTGTCTATGACAGGGAGGCCCCACGCGATAGTTAATATAAATAATAAAAAATAATGTTTTTATTAAATAAATAAATAGATATATTAGTTAAATTAATTAACTAGAATAATTAGGGTATGACACGTGGGTCCCCCACTAAATTAATCTGATTAATTAATAATTAATCTTAATAAAAACTTGTGCCTATGACGTTCGGGACCCGCTGGTCAGTTGACCAGTCAAATGTTGATGTCAGCATGACATCGCGATGATGTCATAATTGGAATTTTATTAAAATAGCTAAATCTGTTTTTAACTCCTAAATAATTAATAAAACTTTGAATATTAATATTAAATAATCCGTAAGTCAGATCGAAATAATTTCAACATGAAAGTTGATCAGCAAAACGAGACGAACCCGGATACACGGTCCATTCGTCTGTCACGCGTCCCTAGCATAGCAAACTTGGAACTTTTCCTTCGTTTCCTGTATAACCGGTAGTAGCCCGAGACCCGGAAAATATCGTCAGATATTCTTCCGACCCGTCTATGATGGATGTTGCTGCGTTAGCTCATGTCTAGCCTGCATCTTTCCATGTCATGCTTTGTGTTGCATTGGTGCTATTATTTATTGTTTCTTCCCCCTCTTCTTACCGGTAGACCCCGAGACTGACGCTGCTGTCGGGTACATCTACGACCCTGCCGATCAGTCCTTTGCCGCAGAGCAGCAAGGCAAGCAAACTCCCCTTGATCATTCCTATATCGCCTATGTCTTTCTTCCTACTGCTTGCATTAGTATTTTGCTACTGTTGTAGTTAAGCTCCTATATCTGATGCATAGCCTATTTTTGATGAACTGCTACTTTCAGTCCTGTACTTTAAATATGCTTAGCATAGGTGGAGTAGTCATCCCCTCTGACCCCGTAGTTCAGTTGCCCCGCTTGTTTTCAAATCTCGATCTCTGATCGACGAGCCAGACCCGACACAACACATTCACCCCCCTTCGTTGTACGACGCTACAGAGATACTATCAGGTACCGAGGGTGACACCTCACTAAGTACTCCTGATGATATCTCTGTAGTATAGCTAGTCGGTCGTGGTTATCGAGGGTGATTCCTCTTTCACCATTCCCGATGACGCCTCTGTCGTGCAACCCCCCAAGTGTGGGACCCCCGAGGGTGATTTCCTCCAAGCCCACCTTGACGGGTACATCGTTCGGAATCCAACGAGGGTGATACCTCGGATTCCCCCCGATGTTACAACCACACAGTTACTCGACCATGTTACTGGGATCTTTGGTGATTAGTTGTAAGACGGGTGGATTTCCCGTGAAACTGTGTTGCTGGCCTAATTAAAATGCTAATGGATTTGGGTATTTGATCTGGGTTGGTCGGAGACCTTTTCGCACTAACCGGCTATGCGGGAAGAATTATGGGTACTCGGCGTCGCGGTATCAGCCGAAGCTTTTCAGATGCCAGCAATGTAGCGGCGCGCACCCGAGTGGTCCCGAGATGCATCGCGCTTGTGATTAAGGGATGCTAGGACTGACGTCGGCCGCCCACGCCACGTGCAGGAGCGTGAAGGGGAACTGGGCCCATGAACCCTTTGTGCTTAGGATTTAGACCGGCGGGCTGGCCTCTCTGATTAGTCTTAGGTGGGGCTGCGACGTGTCGATATTCCGAGGCCGGGCAGGACCCAGAAAAGTATGTCCGGCCAGAGTGTTATCGAGCGTGACGGGACATGTGGTGCACCCCTGCAGGGATGAAAATTAACTATTCGGATAGCCGTGTCCACGGTTACAGGACGACTTGGAGTTGTGCCCCGATCTTTTACAACTACAATTGTTACTTAACTGGAATTAGTTTGCCTCGGGACTGCTTCCTCGCGGGGAGTCGAGGGAAGATCTTTATGCGTGACCTCACTTTAATATTGCTGCAACAATATGACTATTTATATGTTACCCCCTGTTCTACTCTCGTCTATTGCTGCAAGACCCTGAAGATGCTAGTCTTCGATAGGACTAGGCCTTCTCTCTCTTTTCTCGCATTGCTGCAGTCAGTCCACATATAACCCCCCCTTCTTTGATACTGATGCATAATTAGAATACTTCTGATGTAAGACTTGCGAGTACTTTGGATGAGTACTCACCGCTGCTTTTCTCCCCCCTTGTCTCCTTGATCCGTTTGCTGCGACTAGATGATGGAGCCCAGGAGATGGAGGTCCCCGCCGCCGACGACTGCTACCCCGACGGTGCCTACTACTACGTGGAGGCCGCTGATGATCAGGAGTAGTTAGGAGGTTCCCAGGCAGGAGGCCTCGCCTCGTTCGATCGTTGTATCTTTTTTGCTAGCCTTCTCTAAGGCACCCCATGTTTTATGTATGTACTCAGATATTTGTTGCTTCCGCTGACTCGTGTGTTTATCGAGCTTTCGTATTCTAGCCCTCGAGGCCCCTGGCTTGTAATATGAAGCTGATGTTATTTTCATTTGTGTCTGGAGTTGTGTTGTGATATCTTCCCGTGAGTCCTTGGGTTTGGTCGTACGCATTTGCGTGTATGATTAGCGTACGATTAAATCGAGGGCGTCACAAGTTGGTATCAGAGCCAACTGCCTGTAGGTAGCCCCCTTTCCAACTCCTTGTCCGAAGTTGAGTCTAGTGTTTGAAAAACTTTACTAACACTGATGTTGTGGCTTACGGGCCCACATCTCAATTGGGTGGTATTAGTATCTTTTACTCCTTTCCTATACTCTGGGCTCTACTTTCTCTTCTCTTTCGGGTCAAAGATTTTACTAACTCTAACATTAGGTTCTCGAATCACATCGATCCGGAGCGCTGGACTATCTACTCTTTTTCTCCTGAATATGTATTACACACACTGTCATTGACATCCGTCAATCTTATTTTCAGATGCGTCCCGCAAGACAGCACATGCGCCTGACACAGGCCACTGAGACGACTGGGTTCCCGGCCATTTTGGTCGATCTCCTGACTAGGCTGGGATATCGCTGGTACCCCGAGTACACTGTGTTCGAGGATTTCCGCGAGTACAACCAGTACCAGTACCAGGCTGAGGTCCGCATCTTCGACCAGAGGGGCGGCGAGACCCTCGAGCGCCACGTGTTCTGTGGTATTGGAGTGTCGGTCGAGATGGCCGTCCATGATGCGGCCTACATCGCCATCACCCGTCTCCGTGGAGCGTACCCTCACCTGGAGGAGAGCCCTTTCAGATACATCCCGCATGCTCGTGCTGGGGATGAGACTGGATCCGATCTCACTGCCTACGCTTCTGACGTTCGGGAGCGCAACGACCGTTCCTACGTCGCTGTCTGCGCCCCCTACGTGACGCGTCGCTACGACGCGCGGGTTCTGGTGCAGTACACTGAGGCAATGGATCGTGCTTTCCGAGCTCTGACTGTGGAGCTGTATGCTACGCGCGCTCGTCTTTACGACGCGTTGACAGAGCTACAGCCATCACACTGTCCGAGGGTTCCACCTATGCGCATCCGCGAGCCGAGCAGGACAGAGCTACCATCAGCTCTCGAGTGGACAGATGTTGGGGGTAGAACCCTTGCACTTGGACCTCAGCTGCTCGACTGGATGTGTTACCCTTACCAGAGTCACAACGGGACACAGGGTCTTGTCCCTACCTTCTATCACCGCCAGCTACCAGGATTCGATCGTCCTCTCCGACGTTGATGTAGCCTTATCGCTACATCTCGTTGTGGTACTCTTCCACCGCGTGCCTCCGCGCCGCCTAGTGAGTCCAGGGTATCGTCTAATGCGTCCGGGCTATCGCCAAATTTCGAATTTGTAATCGTTAGTCTGTAATCGAACTTATGTATGGGTCTGTATGTCGAACTCAACTATTATGGAGTATCTATCGCATTTCCCTTGCATTATGCTTAACCACTTCATGAATGCGTGCGATGCCTTTCAATTACTTTAATGCTAAACTATCCCTGCTAAATATTTAACAGGATGGTTAGACCAGCTGGCCGCCCGCGTGCCCCTGCCAATGATGCACCACCCCCGCCTCCTGAGTATATGGCGGGGATGATCCAACAGTTTGAGCTGAACCGCCAGTTTATGCAAGGGCTCATGGATCAGTTCCAAAGGCCGAACATGAACCAACCACAAAGCGTGACACTGCAAGACTTCTGCCGTCTCAACCCTGCGATCTACCGCAGCTCAACTCAGCCTCTAGATGCTGATGACTGGCTCCGTGACATTTCCTATGAGCTGGAGTCTGCCAATGTGCCCCTGGCGAGCTACGTCAACTTTGCCGCCTACTTTCTGAAGGGTCCCGCTGCTCAATGGTGGGACAGCCACAGGCGCTCTCAGCCTGATGGAACTATCATCACTTGGGCAGAGTTCAAGGCTGCTTTCCGTGCTCGATACATTCCCCAGGGAATCATGGACCGGAAGAAGCGTGAGTTCCGCAACTTGGTCCAGGGCAATAAGACTGTGGATGCTTATCAGCGGGAATTTCTGGAATTATCTCGCTATGCTGAAGAAGACATTGCGACTGATGCACGCAGGCAGGAGAAGTTTCGTGAAGGCCTCCACCCTGATATCAAGCTGACACTCCTCGTTCAGGACTATGCTGACTTCGCCACCCTGGTGAACAAGGCTATTCAGGTTGAGACTGGTGTGCAGGATTACAAAGATAGCAGCAAGCGCAACCGTGACATGGGCTCATCTTCGGGCTCATCTGCACAGAAGCGGAAGATCTGGATTCCCAACAACATGTACCATGCACCTGCTCCTACTCCGAGGCCGTCCTATGCTACACCTCGCCTGCCTCCTCCACCACCTAGGCAGCCGAGGCTTCCAGCTCCACCACCTCGAGTTCCTCCTTCCCGTCCTGAGGACGGGCTGTGCTTCAAGTGTGGCCGTCTAGGTCACCGTGCTAGAGACTGCAGGCAGAATCCGAATCAGCTGGCACTTCCCGCAACTGGCAGTGGCAACAACCAGAACCGCAACTTCAACACTAAGCCTCCTTATGTTCATGGTCAGGCCAACAACATTGATATGGGTCAAGCTCAAGACCAGCCTGCTACCGTGATGGGTACACTTCTCGTTAACTCAGTACCTGCTTCTGTATTGTTTGATACAGGAGCATCGCATTCCTTTATGTCGGAAAATTTTGCATACATGCATGACATTAGGAGCGAAGAGATGAACATCCCGATAGTGGTAAACACCCCTGGGGGCGAATGCCGAACCTCTGTGGTTTGCCCCCATGTTCCAGTTGAAATTGAGGGATTAGAATTCCTTGCCAACCTCATCCTACTAAAGTCATCCAACATTGATCTCATATTGGGGATGGACTGGTTGAAAGCTCATACGGCATCGATCGTTTGTGCCACCAAGACCGTCCACCTTCTACACACTTTAGATGAAGTAATAAGCTACCATGCGCATCTCGTCCGTAATGCTGAGGCACGACTGTATGCTTTGAATGCATTAAATGCGTCGCCTCTTGAAGGGATTGAAAACATACCAGTGGTCCGAGAATTTCAAGATGTCTTTCCAGAAGAACTTCCGGGGTTCCCCCTGCTCGAGCTGTCGAGTTTGTCATTGACTTGGTACCCGATACCACTCCTATTGCCAAGCGTCCTTATAAAATGCCATGACATGAACTCCTTGAACTTAAGCAAGAAATTGACAACTCGCTCCGTCTGGGTTTCATCCGTCCGAGTTCCTCTGCTTGGGGAGCACCTTCTCTCTTTGTTAAGAAGAAGGATGGGACAAATCTATTGGTCCAAGACTATCGTCCTATCAACCAGGCCACTATTCAAAACAAATATCCTCTCCCTCGGATAAATGATTTGTATGATCAACTTGCTGGTTCCACCGTTTTCTCTAAGCTCGACTTGAGATTGGGATACCACCAGATCCGTGTTCGCAAGGAGGATATTCCAAAGACCGCCTTTGTTACTCGATATGGATCATACGAGTACACCGTCATGTCCTTCGGCTTAACCAATGCACCGGCAACCTTCTCTCGACTGATGAATTATATATTCATGGACTACCTCGATAAATTTGTCGTGGTATATCTGGATGATATTCTGGTGTTTTCGAAGAACAAAGAAGAGCATGCTGAACATCTTCGTCTTGTACTGGATAAGCTTCGGGAGCATAAACTCTATGCGAAGTATTCCAAATGTGAGTTCTGGCTAGACGAAGTGACTTACCTTGGTCATGTGATTTCCAAGGATGGTATTGCGGTCAACCCCGAACGAATTCAAGCTATTCTTGACTGGACTCCCCCGAAGAATGTCAAGCAAGTCAGAAGTTTTCTCGAACTCGCCAGCTATTGCCGTCGATTCGTCGAGAACTTCTCCAAGATTGCGAAGCCCTTAACCAACCTGCTTCACAAAGGTGTTAAGTATGAATGGACTGATAAATGTCAGGAAAGTTTCCAGGCGCTCAACGACAAACTGACGTCCGCTCCAGTACTAGCTCCTCCAGATACGAAAAGGGATTTCGTCATATACTGTGATGCTTCTCGTCAAGGAATAGGTTGTGTCCTAATGCAGGATCGCAAGGTGATCGCTTATGCTTCACGTCAACTGCGTGCTCATGAAGAGAACTACCCAGTTCATGATCTCGAGCTTGCCGCAGTCATTCATGCATTGAAGGAATGGCGACAATACCTTGTCGGTAATCGCTGTGAAATCTACACCGACCATCAGAGTTTGAAGTACTTGTTCACTCAACCGGAGCTGAACCTGCGTCAACAAAGATGGATGGAGCGTATAGCAGATTTTGACTGTAGTATATCATATACCCCTGGCAAGGCTAACGTAATGGCTGATGCCTTAAGTCGCAAGTCATACTCCAACCACCTCCAGGTTCATCAGGTTCACGATCGTCTGCAAGAGGAGTTCCGTAAGCTGAACCTCCACATTGTTCCTCAGGGTTACCTTGTTCCCCCTCCTGAAGACTGTCAAAAGATGAACCTTCGTGTTGTTAATCAGGGTTCCCTCAGTAACCTAGTGGTTGAACCAGATCTTGTGAGCTCCATAAAGAATCTGCAAGATTTTGACGATGATGTCGACAGGATTAAGAGCTATATTGCGAAGGGTAAACCCTCCTTTTTCACTATTGATGAAGGTGGCGCCTTGTATTTCAAGGGTCGCCTATTCGTCCCAAATAAGAAGGAAAATCTCAGGATGACTGGGAAGGTGATGGAAGAAGCTCATGACACACCATTGTCTATTCACCCGGGTAGTACCAAGATGTACCAAGACATCTGGCAAAGATTCTGGTGGCCCAATATGAAATAAGACATTGCACGCTATGTGGCAGAATGTGATATATGCCGGCGTATCAAAGCGGAACACCAAAAGCCTGCTGGAACTCTGCAACCTATCTCTATTCCCGAGTGGAAATGGGACCACGTTGAAATGGACTTCGTCACTGGTTTTCCCAGATCTCAGAAAGGTAATGATGCTATTCTTGTCGTCATTGATCGACTGTCCAAAGTTGCACATTTCCTGGCCGTCAAAGAAACGGTTAATGCTAGTCAACTGGCAGATCTTTATATGTCAAGAGTTGTTTCACTTCACGGTATTCCGTTGGTAATCAGTTTGGACCGTGGCAGCTTGTTCACTTCAAAATTGTGGGAAAGTTTTCAGAAGGCTATGGGGACTCATCTCTCCTTCAGCACTGCATTTCATCCTCAATCCCAGGGACAAGTTGAACGAGTCAACCAAATTCTCGAGGACATGCTTCGAGCTTGTGTCATTTCTTTCGGTAAGAAATGGGAGGAATCTCTCCCGTATGCCGAGTTCTCTTACAACAATAGCTATCAAGCTAGTCTGAAGATGGCCCCTTTCGAAGTATTGTATGGGCGAAGGTGTCGAACTCCTCTGAATTGGTCAGAAACTGGGGAACAATCACTCTTCGGTCCGGATATTATTCAACATGCCGAAGATCAAGTCCGCATTATTCATGAGAATCTGAAGGCTGCTCAGTCTCGTCAGAAGAGTCAGTATGACCGTCATCATCAAGATATGGTCTATCAACCTGGCGAAAAGGCTTATCTTCGTGTCACACCAATGAGAGGTGCACACCGTTTCGGAATCAAGGGCAAGTTAGCTCCTCGTTATATTGGTCCTTTCATTGTTCTCGAAAGGCGTGGAAGAGTGGCTTATCAATTGGAACTGTCGGCGAACCTTTCTCAGGTTCACGATGTCTTCCATGTTTCTCAGCTCCCTCGCTGCTTCAAAGACCCTATTCGAGCAGTGGAGCACGATATGCTTGAGCTACAACAAGACCTCTCTTATAAAGAGCACCCGGTTCGCATTCTCGACCAAGCTGAACGTAAGACTCGTCGCAAGGCCACTAAGTTCCTTAAGGTGCAGTGGTCAAATCACTCTGAAAATGAAGCCACTTGGGAACGCGAGGATCATCTTCGTGATGAATACCCCGGGCTCTTTCCCTCTACCTCTTAATTATCGGGACGAGAATTCTTGTTAGTAGGGGAGAATTGTGACATCCTCGAATTTTGCAACAGTAATTATTGTAATTAAGCTACAGTGATCAAGAGCTAATGATGCCACGTCATCGAATTCCCATCTCAGACCCGCGTTGATTCGAGTCTCTCCGGATCCAATATTTGAAAGCAAAAGAAAAGTACTTTATGAGTTCATTACAAATATTAAAAGAATATATATAAAAAGGAAAGTATTAAAAATAATAATGAAAAAAAGGAAAGAAAGAAATAATAAAAAAAGGAAAAAAGAAAACAAAATAAAACAAAACAAAGCAACAAAAAAAGAAGAAGAAGAAAACCCCCCCACCCCCTGGCCTGGGTGGGCCAAGAGGCCCAACAGGCCAGAACCCTAGCGCCCCCCCCCCCCGGCGAGGGAGCCCCTGCCTCGCTCCCTCCCCTCCCACCGAGCGCCGCCAGCCTCCCCCTCGTGGGGGGCCCCACCCCCACCGACAGCGCCCCCATCTCTCTCTCTCTCGTGATCCTCCCCCATCCCACCGACAGACCCCCACGCCACGAGACCCCTCTCCCCCACGGCCCTCCTCTCCTCCCTTCGCCCCCCCTCAGATCCACTTCCTCCCTGGCCGGTGAGCCTCATCCCGCCGGTGACCTCCCCCGTCGCCCCCCCACGGCCTCCTCCTTCCCGCCGGCGAGCCCCCCCCCCCCCACGGCCTCCTCCTCCCGCCGGCGAGTTCCCCCCCCCCCACGGCCTCATCCTCCCGCCGGCGAGCCCCCCCCCCTCGGCCTCCACCCCGCCGGCAGGGGCCCCGGCCACCTCGGCCCTCCACCTCACCAGCCTACAACCCCGCCCCCGTCGGCCTTCCTCCCGCTCGGTCCAGGAGGGACCGGGCAGGGAGACTTCTTCGCCTCGCCGGTGAGCCCCTCCTCGGGCTCCTCCCACCATGTCGTTCTCCTCGCCGTCCCGGTTCCGTTCCGGCAAACGAGGCTTCGATCCGTCGATGGTAGACTCCGGTAGGAAGGATTGAACATTTGGTTCTTCTATGTGGAGTTAGCAGAGAACCTCTCTGTTATAGTTGTTAACAGAGAGAGGGAGATGAGAGTTTTGAGAGAAAATAAAAAAACAAATGTTGTATTCCCTATGTATGTATGTATGTATGTATTTGATACCCGTATTTATGTATGTATTTGCGTATATAGGCATGTGGAGAAATACAACATTTGTATGGTTATGTATTTGTGATTAAAAATGTGTTTTTGGCCTAGGGTCACTTACCGGTGGGGCCAATGCACCCGCTGTCTATGACAGGGAGGCCCCACGCGATAGTTAATGTAAATAATAAAAAAATAATGTTTTTATTAAATAAATAAATAGATATATTGGTTAAATGAATTAATTAGAATAATTAGGGTATGACACGTGGGTCCCCCACTAAATTAATCTGATTAATTAATAATTAATCTTAATAAAAACTTGTGCCTATGACGTTCGGGACCCGCTGGTCAGTTGACGAGTCAAATGTTGATGTCAGCATGACATCGCGATGATGTCATAATTGGAATTTTATTAAAATAGCTAAATCTGTTTTTAATTCCTAAATAATTAATAAAACTTGGAATATTAATATTAAATAATCCGTAAGTCAGATCAAAATAATTTCAACATGAAAGTTGATCAGCAAAACGAGACGAACCCGGATACACGGTCCATTCGTGTGTCACACGTCCCTAGCATAGCAAACTTGGAACTTTTCCTTCGTTTCCTGTATAACCGGTAGTAGCCCGAGACCCGGAAAATATCGTCAGATATTCTTCCGACCCGTCTATGACGGATGTTGCTGCGTTAGCTCATGTCTAGCCTGCATCTTTCCATGTCATGCTTTGTGTTGCATCGGTGCTATTATTTATTGTTTCTTCCCCCTCTTCTTACCGGTAGACCCCGAGACTGACGCTGCTGCCGGGTACATCTACGACCCTGCTGATCAGTCCTTTGCCGCAGAGCAGCAAGGCAAGCAAACTCCCCTTGATCATTCCTATATCGCCTATGTCTTTCTTCCTACTGCTTGCATTAGTATTTTGCTACTGTTGTAGTTAGCTCCTATATCTGATGCATAGCCTATTTTTGATGAACTGCTACTTTCAGTCCTGTACTTTAAATATGCTTAGTATAGGTGGAGCAGTCATCCCCTCTGACCCCATAGTTCAGTTGCCCCGCTTGTTTTCAAATCTCGATCTCTGGTCGACGAGCCAGACCCGACACAGCACATTCACCCCCGTTCGTTGTACGATGCTACAGAGATACTATCGGGTACCGAGGGTGACACCTCACTAAGTACTCCTGATGATATCTCTGTAGTATAGCTAGTCGGTCGTGGTTATCGAGGGTGATTCCTCTTTCACCATTCCCGATGATGCCTCTGTCGTGCAACCCCCCAAGTGTGGGACCCCCGAGGGTGATTTCCTCCAAGCCCACCTTGACGGGTACATCGTTCGGAATCCAACGAGGGTGATACCTCGGATTCCCCCCGATGTTACAACCACACAGTTACTCGACCATGTTACTGGGATCTTTGGTGGTTAGTTGTAAGACGGGTGGATTTCCCGTGAAACTGTGTTGCTGGCCTAATTAAAATGCTAATGGATTTGGGTATTTGATTTGGGTTGGTCGGAGACCTTTTCGCACTAACCGGCTACGCGGGAAGAATTATGGGTACTCGGCATCGCGGTATCAGCCGAAGCTTTTCAGATGCCAGCAATGTAGCGGCGCGCGCCCGAGTGGTCCCGAGATGCATCGCGCTTGTGATTAAGGGATGCTAGGACTGACGTCGGCCGCCCACGCCACGTGCAGGACCGTGAACTGGGCCCACGAACCCTTTATGCTTAGGATTTAGACCGGCGGGCTGGCCTCTCTGATTAGTCTTAGGTGGGGCTGCGACGTGTCGATATTTCGAGGCCGGGCAGGACCCAGAAAAGTATGTCCGGCCAGAGTGTTATCGAGCGTGACGGGACATGTGGTGCACCCCTGCAGGGATGAAAATTAACTATTCGGATAGCCGTGTCCACGGTTACAGGACGACTTGGAGTTGTGCCCCGATCTTTTACAACTACAATTGTTACTTAACTGGAATTAGTTTGCCTCGGGATTGTTTCCTTGCAGGGAGTCGAGGGAGGATCTTTAGGAGTGACCTCACTTTAATATTGCTGCAACAATATGACTATTTATATGTTACCCCCTGTTCTACTCTCGTCTATTGCTGCAAGACCCTGAAGATGCTAGTCTTCGATAGGACTAGGCCTTCTCTCTCTTTTCTCGCATTGCTGCAGTCAGTCCACATATAACCCCCCCCTTCTTTGATACTGATGCATAATTAGAATAGTTCTGATGTAAGACTTGCGAGTACTTTGGATGAGTACTCACCGCTGCTTTGCTCCCCCCTTGTCCCCTTGATCCGTTTGCTGCGACCAGATGATGGAGCCCAGGAGATGGAGGTCCCCGCCGCCGATGACTGCTACCCCGACGGTGCCTACTACTACGTGGAGGCCGCTGATGATTAGGAGTAGTTAGGAGGTTCCCAGGCAGGAGGCCTCGGCTCGTTCGATCGTTGTATCTTTTGTGCTAGCCTTCTCTAAGGCACCCCATGTTTAATGTCTGTACTCAGATATTTGTTGCTTCCGCTGACTCGTGTGTTTATCGAGCTTTCGTATTCTAGCTCTCGAGGCCCCTGGCTTGTAATATGAAGCTGATGTTATTTTCATTTGTGTCTAGAGTTGTGTTGTGATATCTTCCCGTGAGTCCTTGGGTTTGGTCGTACGCATTTGCGTCTATGATTAGTGTACGATTAAATCGAGGGTGTCACATGGGAGTGCGAAGGGGATAAGAGAGGTGGATGTGAAGTGGAACAGTGGTGCCAGCAAGGGGCAAGTTGGACAACTGACAACATTTCTTAGCATGGGGAAATTGAACTACTCCCTCCGCCCAAAATTCTTGTTGTAGGTTTGTCTAGATATGAATATATTTAGTCATGTTTTAGTATTTAGATACATCCATTTCTAAACAAATTTAAGACAAGCATTTTGAGACGGAGGGAGTACAAAAGCTAAAACGACTTATAATTTGGAACAGAGGAAGTAGAAATTAGTAACACAAAAATAATCTGTGCAAAAAATTATATAAAAATGTGTTCATGAATCTCTAGAAAATATCAATATTTTATTTGACCTTCTTTTTTGTGGGAAACTATTTTTTTTTGTTTTTCTGGAAACCCCAAAGAAAAGATTATTTAGAAAAGGTCAAAAACAAAAGGAAAAAAAAATACCCAAACGCAAAAAAGAAAGAAACCGCGCTAGTTGGGCTGGCCCAACAGAGGCACATGTGAGCCACCCGAACGCAGCGGGTGCTATATAACATCGCCCCTCTCCTCCCCTTCTTCTCTCTCTTTCTCGTGATCCTTCTCACCACCGCGGAAGCGCAGCATCCATGGCCGCGCCCGCGTACGTTGTTCTGCCCACCGGCGATTTGACCGCCCCGAATGCGAGGAATGGGCCTGCGGTGGGACGGGAGAATGTGATGTTTATGCCCACGGATATCAAGTTCAAGGAGCTCATGGATGAGGATGTGGACGGGGAGCACGAGGATGCGGATGTGGACGGGGAGCTCATGGACGGGGAGGGAGCCGAGCAGCACGCCGACGCGGCCGTGCAGCAACCTCAACGACGTTGCAGACGACGCTGACACGGACGCGGACGTCGCCGCCTCTTCCTCCGCTTCATCCCCGTCGCGGCCGCCATCGCCTTCCTCCTTCTCTTTGGCACGGACCAGCGGTACTACTCCTTACCGACGCACGGATCGACAGCTCGCACCCGCTAGGTAGCGGGCTCCTGCCTCCTGGTACGCCCTCCTCCTTCCTTCTTCCTTCTCTTCCGTCGCGATGCGTAGAAAGAAAGGAAGAACCCCAAGAACGAGCGGCGAGGGTAGAGAAATGAAGGTCGCGGACGAGCGGAGGGCGGATCCTGGTTTGGTATGCCGCGCCGCCGCCAAGAAACTAGCCAAGAATCCTTCCGTTTGCCTCTCGTCTCGAACATTCTGGAATCTCCGCTTAATTTAGCTTCACGGCGATGACCGGGAAGAGCTGCTCTAAGAACAAGAAGGAAATCCCCAACTCCGGCCACCTTGGCGGAGAGTCGTTCCAATTTATTTTTGGGCCCGGGACGATTTAATATCAAACATTCATACTTGTCTTAAACTAAGTGTACCATATAACAATTTTAATTAATATAATTTTGTGTTACTTAGCCACATAACATTTTTCCAAATAATAATTATATTATTCATATTTATACAATTGTGATCTACATCACTAAATATTTAATTCCGCCAAATTTAAGTTGTATAAGGTAACAAAAATTATCTTTTTTAATGTCCAAATATTGCATGAATTGTACATTGCATATTTGTATATCTATGTGTGTGTGTCTCCATATGTCATATAATTGAATGTCGTGGTTGATATTTCTAAATCATAAATATTTTAGTAGTGGTTTGCATTGTATGTTAGGTAACCATATTCCAAAAAACTTCTAGGCCTATCAATTGTGACATGCAGGTTGGTCCAGTAATAGAACCATCGAAGAATAAAATATGTTCATCGTTGTACTTTTGTGTATGATTTAATTATTTCACATGCTCATCTAGATTCACTTAGTTCGATTTGGTGCAAATGCGATCTCCTACCCGTTTGGTCGTTGTGTCATCACGAATAACCCAAAAACAGTGTCTACTCGTATGCAATTTCTCTCTAGTAGATACAGACTCTACTTCATTTCTTTTTTCTGACTTTCTTCACCGTTGTTAATTAACTACCCAATGTTCACTCTCCTTCCATATCTGGGTAATGGATGTTTGACGCGAGAGAATTGATGATCTATACGGATAGATTTCAAATGCAACACCGACTGATCGAGCATCCGCCCAATAAGAATTTCCTTGTGCGACGCCTATCCAGTCCTAGCCGCTCTATCAAGTCACCAAGTGCCAATTTATGAGAAAATCAACAAGTATAGAGGAGGCCAAACCGGACGTACTTGTATATATGAGTAAGTATAATGTTCCTACCATTTCGACTTAAGGGAAATTCAAACATGGCGTAAAATCATAGCCACATGTCGGCTTATATAGGCTTTGATAATTCCCACACGCAATGAAAATAAATGAACTCTATTTAAACACATGTGTAATGGTAAAAGCCGGTAGACATCAAGAACAAAAAAAGTACATCAACCAACCAAGCCAACACAAAAACTAGAAAACCGTTAGAATGACCGAACAACGGGATACAAAAGGCAAGAGGCTATACCATATTGTAGTAGGTGAGATATCCCAAATGTTATGGATCGACTGTTGTCAACATTAAGCTAATCATCCAATAGCGTTCGTAGTTGTGTCGACCCATTAGTAATCACAGTGAAGGGAGTAACGAACAGATAGGAGAGATGACGACCCGTTTTAGCAAACTTCTGGATGGTTCATGACCGCATTGGAAACCTACTAAGAGGTCCCTCGGCCATTTTATTTATTTTCAAGATTTCTCCTTTTTTTTGTTTCTTAAACTTTATTTTGTTTCTTGTTTTTTTACCTTTTATTATTTAAAATTAGCAGATTTCAAAATGATTAAAATATTCAGTAATTGTTCAAAATGTGATAAACTTTTCATTTATCAAGAAATACATGAGGATTCTAACAATTTTTCACATTTTTAAAGAAATGTTAACAATTTCAAAAAATATTTATGTTTTGAAAACGTTCAGATCTCCAACATTGTTCACCATTTAAAATAAGGACCACAAACTTTAAAACATAGTAAAAATTGAATTTTTAATTGTTTCAGAATTCATGGTTTTTTTTGAAATCACAAACATTTTTTCACATCCATGAATTTTTTTGAATTTGCAAACAATATTTGAATTCATCAACTTCTGTCCACATTCGTAAGTGTTTTGAATTCCTGATTTGTTTTTGAATTCATGAACATATGTTTGAATTCTCAAACACTTACTGAATTCACAAACATTTGCGAATTCAATTTTTTTAAAATTTGCCAAAAGATCAACTTCCTGAACAGTTTTTGTTTTAAAGAATATAGTTCAATACTATTTCCTTTTCTCAATTCGTGGAGGTTTTTTGAATTCAAGAACATTTTTGAATACATGAAATTCAAAAATGTTCTTGAATTGAAATTTTCAAATTTTCAAAAAAAAAATCGAATTCATAACTTTTTTCTATTTATATTGGGAAAGGTTGTAATCACGTGACGGATCCCGCTCTAAACATACACGATCTTCCCTACACGCCACAAGCCCACGCAAGCCTGCACCACCGCCATGTTTGAGTGCTGCATGCGGCAATAGTTCATAGGACAACAGAGTTGTTGCAATGGCGGATGCGACGCGGTTTTTTGCAACATGGTTTTGTTTAATAAAATTTCAACAAGGGGTTTGTTGCAGGAACACATAGAAGGGGTCAAAGATGCTACTATAAATTTTGCAACAAGGGTATTTCTACAAGAATATAAAGAAGAGGCTGTAGATATTGCAAATTTGGCAACTGGGATCTTGTTCCAGGAATTACGTATGCAACAAGAGTCTTGTTGCAGGAAAAAGGAGAATATTTTTGCAACTGGGATCTTATTGCAGGAATGAGGTTTGCAACAATGGGCTTGTGGCAGGAAATAGGAAAAGGAACACACGGATTGCATCATATAATTGGATGGCTTGCGAGGCCGCGGACGGATGTGTAGCAGGCCCCATTCTTATTTCTCTCCAAAGTTAATTCAAATGAATGAAAATAAAAAGACGGAAGGAGAAAAAAACCTAAAAAAAGAATGATGTACATGCTCTCCTCTTACTCTGTACAACACGAACTTTAGCTACCGCTATGAAAATTACGGTGGATTCTATAAATCGGACCTCCTATCTCTCGCATTTTGCGGTAGACCTGCGGGACTTTGCATAGGTTAGTTTTCGTCTGGGCCGGCCCAGGCAGCCACAGCCAGTGGGGTAAAAATTAACAAAGAAAAAGAGTTGTTTTGGTGAGGATTCGAACCCCAATTCGTTTGGGCCGGCCCAGGTAGCTGATGGAGCAGGTCAGCGCTAGTGTTAAATTACATCGCGGGACCATTAGGAGTATCTATATCGAGAGATCCAAAAATTTCCCCATTTTCCGAACATCAAGAAATTTTGAATACTTTTTAAAAAAAATTGAAAAAAAATTGAAAACACAAAAAAGTAGTAAAAATTGCTCAATTTTTGGATTTATAACCAAATTTCAAAATGGAAAGAATGCATTAATCTGTGAACAATTTTTTGGAAAACAGGAACATTGTTTTATTTGACAAACACAAACATTCTTGAATTTGTGAATTTTTTTAAAATGAGAACACTTTGAATTTATGAAAAATGTTGGATTAAAGGAACATTTTTTTAGAACATGAACATTTTGGAGAAAAGGGAACAATTTTTGCATCTGCGAACATAATTTTGAAACTGTGAACAACATTTGAAAAATTCAATTGGTATGAAGATTTGTCGAATTTGTGAACAAATTTGAAACTAGGAACTTTTTTAACTTATTAACTTAAATTGAAAGGTAATTTTTTAGAAATCAGGAAATTATATTGCATTTGTGAGATAAATTTGAAATAAGAAAAATTGTTGAACTTTTGAACATTTGTTGAAAGTTCAACATTTTTTAAAATCACAATTTTTATTTTGAACTTCTGAACAAAAAATTAAAAACAGAGACATGTTTTCAACTTCAGAATATTTTTAAATTTTTGAATAAATTTTGAAAATTTCGAGATAAATTGTGTTCTCCCCGAGTGTGCACCGTTGCGACAGTTTGTCGTTTTGAGACACCACATGATGATCGAGTGTGATAGAATCTATGTTTACATACAACGGGTGCAAAACTGTTGCGCACGCGGAACACTCGGATAAAACTTGACGAGCCTAGCATGTACATACATGGTCTCGAAACACAAGAGACCGAAAGGTCGAATATGAGTCATATAGTAGATATGATCAACATAGAGATGTTCACCATTGAAGCTAACTCAACTCATGTGATGATCGGACTTGAGTTAGTGAATTTGGAGCATGTGTCACTCGAATGACTAGAGGGATGTCAATTTGGGTGGAAGTTCTTAAATAATATGATTAATTGAACTTATTATCATGAATATTGCCAATATGTCTTTCCTATGTTGTATCTTGCGCTGTAGCTCCACTGTTTTTTGATATGTTCCTAGAGAAAACTTAGTTGAAAGATGATAGTAGCAAATATGCGGACAGGGTCCTTAAACTGAGGATTGTACTCATTGCTGCACATAAGCCTTATGTCCTTAATGCACTGCTCGGTGTGCTACCCCCAACATCGTCTATGGATGTTGCGAACATTTGACATATGCGTTTTGATGACTACGTGATAGTTGAGTGCGTAATGCTTAACAACTTAGAATTAAGGCGCACAAGACATTTTTGAACGTCACAGAACATATAAGATGTTCTAAGAGCTGAGATTTGGATTTCAGGCTCGTGCCAGTGTTGAAAGGTATGAGACCTCCGACAAGATTCTTTGTCTACAAAGTAAGGGAAAAAAGCTCAATCTTTGAGCATGTGCTCAGATTGTCCGAGTACTACAATCGCTTGAATCGAGTGGGAGTTGATCTTCCAGATTAGATAGTGATTGACATAGTTCTCCAAAGTCACTGCCACCAAGCTACTAGAGCTTCGTGATGAACTATAGCATATCAGGGATAGAGAAGATGATCCCTGAGTTATTCGCGATAGTTTACACCACGAAAGTAGAAAGCAAGTAGGAGCATCAATTGTTGATGGTTAGTAAAACCATTAGTTTTAAGAAGGGCAAGGACAAGAAGGGATACTTCATGAATGGAAAACCTGTTGCCGCTCTAGTAAAGAAACCCAAGGTTAAACCCAAACCCGAGACTAAGTGCTTCTGTGAAGAGGGGAATTGTCACTGAAGCGGAACTACCCAAGGTACTTGGTAGATAAGAACGCTGGCAAAGTCAGTGAAAGTATATTGGACATACATAATATTGATGTGTACCTTCCTAGTACTCCTAGTAGCACCGGGATATTAGATACCAGTTCAATTGCTAAGTGTTAGTAACTCAAAATTAAACTTACATAATAAACGTACTAGAAAGGGTGAGGTGACGATGTGTGTTGGAAATAATTCCAAGGTTTATGTGATCAAACATCGCATGCTCCCTCTACCATCAAGGTTAGTGTTGAACCTAAATAATTGTTATTTGGTGTACGCGTTGAGCATAGACATGATTAGATTGTGTTTATTGCAATAGAGTTAATCATTTAAAGAGAATTATACTTATTCTGTTTACTTGAATAATACCTTCAATGGTCTTGCACCTAAAATGAATGGTTAATTGAATCTCGATCGTAGTGTTACATATGCTCATAATATTGGTGCCAGAAGATACAAAGTAGTAATGATAGTACCACTTACTTGTGGCACTGCCGCTTGAGTCATATTGGTATAAAACACATGAAGAAGCTCAATGCTGATGGATCTTTGGACTCACTCATTTTTGAAACATTTGAGACATGTGAACCATGCCCATTGGTATAAACGCATGAAAAAACTCCATGCAGATGGATTGTTTAGACTCACTTGATTTTGAATCACTTGAGACATGCAAATCATGCCACATGGCCAAGATGACCGAAGGCCTCGTTTTCAGAGAGATGGGACAAGTAAGTGACTTGTTGGAAATGATACATTTTGATGTATGCAATCAATCAATCCCGTATACTGTTCCCTTTGTCCACCGAAATGTTACATGCCCAAGATTCGATCATCGGTATCTCCATACCTAGTTCAATCTCGTTACCGGCAAGTCTCTTTGCTCGTTTTGTAATAAAATATTCTGTGGCTAACTCTTTAGTCACATTGCTTGCAAGCTTGTTGTGATGTTGTGTTACCGAGTGGGCCCTGAGATACCTCTCCGTCACACGGAGTAACAAATCCCAGTCTTGATTCATGTCAACTCAACATACACCCTCGGAGATAAGTCTCTTCTTTGGGAGCTCACCAGTTTGCATGTTTTCGAGTCGGCAAGAATCATTGACTCACAAGGTTTTCTAAAGTGAGTTTGGACTCTTGGAACCGAGCCCAGTTACAAGCTTTGGAGTTCTTAGGGGCCATTAGGCGATATGGAACAACTACTGTAGAACGGTGTTGTAAGCTGGCAAGTTTTACAGCAAGGTGTTTAAGCTAGCAATAACAAGTAAGGGATGTTGAAGGCAAACTACACCTCTATGGAAGACTTAGTGGAAATTATCCACAAACAGGTTGCTACAAGCGATATCTCCTATGATGGATCTAAATAATACGTGAAAAATAAAGGAATAAGTGTTCTATGCTAGAGGAATAACCGAAGCTCAAGGCATTTGCACAGGTTCTCCTAAAAGTGTTTTATTCCTGATCTTTGTACAAAGAATACAAAGCGGGGACTGCGACAAACATATGGATGCACGAGGTATGAAAATTTTGTGGATCTACAAAGCGGTTCTTCGGTGAAATCGATGAACATGGTATGAACACCGACAAAACCTATTGACAGATCTACAAACCCTAGTGAGGAGGAATGCGTGCCTGATTCGTTGGAGGTAGAAGGTGATGGCTGCATGCACCCCAACGAATGCGAGGGAGATCGAGTAACACACAAGCCGCGGTCAAGAAGGTCCGCTCGTCAACCTCGGAGCTCTATTGTGCGCAGTGATGGGGAAGAGCGTGAAGAAGAAGAAGGGAAAAGATAACACAGAGGTTCGTCCCGCCTATTTATAAGGAAGGGGTAATTGAAACGGCACCGCGTGAAACAAAGTGGTCACAGAAAATTAGTGGCTAAGATTACGCCTATATTTTTGCGCCAATCCAAATTTAATGTTGTTTTTTGAAAAGATTATCTATGATGGCCGTGGATGATAGCGGCCAGCACGATGATGTCACAAGAATATTGATTGAAAATATTTTAAGTATCAACTAAGGAGAAATGACCTGGTACACTCTTGACTAGGATTTAAGTTTTATTTCACGGATAAATGGCGAAGAATTGTCGGTTCATAGTTTGACCAAGGAAGATTGACATGAACAAGTTTAAATCAACCTCAGACCTAATATCGGGGATATGACCGAGCGGTATAACCCACCGTTTGGGTCGAGTTAGGCCATAGGCGGCTTAAGAAACATATACTCGATGGGCCGTAGAGATGATAGAAAGGTGCGCGAGAAGACTTACCAAGTGAGCCGCCTGGCGGCCCAGTACCTGAAGATGGTGAATAAATGCCCACGAGGTGGAAGACGCCACAATCTTTCCTTACTTGAGAAACAAGATAAGATAGAATTGTAATAGGTCACGAGACATAATATTACTCGGGCTCTTGTAAACCCGGGGGCCTCGACCTGTATATAAAGGAGAGCCCCTGAGGTCAAAAGGATAGGGAAGAAACTCTCGAAAGCTAGGTTAGCTATTCCGCTCCCTTGAATTCAAGATCACCATCAATATAAACACAAAATCACGACGTAGGCTTTTACCTCCATTGGGGGGGCCTGGGTAAATCCGTCTCTCGTTCCAGATCAACCCCTTCGAGTCGCCACATAACGGCGATGGCCTCAAACCTAAGTTCTCCAATGAAAACATCTGCCATGACAAAACCACGACAATGCCCTTGGTGGGAAACCAAGTGACCAATTGCTACAAACCACCATGATGGATGCCGTTGGGATGAATCTTCTAGAAATAGAAGTTAAGAACGCCATGTACGTACATACTTACGAAATGAGCTAGAATTCAGAAAAACAATGGCACACAATCAACCAACAATCAACTACAGGAGGTGTCACTTGGTGGACTTGTCGAGGAGGCGCTGACACAATCTGATTGCTTGCATATTGTTCAAGGGGCATGGGGTGAGGCAATTATTACCTGTTTGCAGAGAAGGCACCATGGTCTAGTACAGGCCGCAGAAGCATATTTTTGATAAAGGAAGATTTTGTTGAACTCAGATCATTCCATCAAGATGATACAATTATGCTGTGATCACTTCTGGCCTCTGCATAACTAGGATGGACATACTAAAGTTTTATAAGAAATGGAATAACATGAAAATGCTATGGACCGTCAATCCTTAGACTAGACCGCCACCCATGCTCCTTCGTAAAACACTCTCTCGCCACTTGCTCCAAATGCTGACATGCCACTACAACCAACTCCTCGGAACCCGACTTCTGAAGAATAACCTAGGTACAGAGCTAGTCGGTAACTGAATAAATAACATATAGAGGAGATGCAATTTTTCTTGCCACATAGTTCCTGCATAACCAAAACGCCCAACAAGCAGTGCTCATCTCTAATAAGACTTGTCATTGTCGGTCCTTCCTAATTCCCCATAGCCAACCACTAAACATATTTGACATACTTTAAGGTGGGAATAACCATGAAGCTTCTTGTATAATAGACCAAACTTCCCATGCAAAGCGATATTCAAATAAAAGGTGTCGTATAGTCTCATCGCCGTGACAAAAGCAACCAGTTATGTTTAGCCAAGTTATCCCTAGTTAGAACTACTCCACGTCGTAAGTACCAAGGGAATATCTCAACTTTGAGTGGCACCCTAATTTTCCACAAGCTTTCGTTGATATTGGGAACATCACAAGGCACAAGAGCAAGATAATGAGACTTCACCGAGAACATCCCACCAGGGGTTAAGTTCCAGGGAAAAATGTCTTGCTCATGTGTGAGAACAATATTAGCAAGTCGATCAAGTAAATTATCCCAAGCTTATAATTTTGCCCAACAAGATCTCTCCTCCGTTGTAACATCGGAGGGGAACTTTGGAGGACGTCTGCCATAGTAGACTGTTTGTGCCTTACAATATCGTAGAGATTCGGATATTGTACCCACAACAGGATATTATCCAACCACTTGTCCTCCCATCGTAATTCGGGTACCATCCTTTATCGTGAAAGTACCAAAGCGAAGAAAAACTACCTTCACTTTCATGAGGCTGGTCTGAAAGTGCGAATCTCTAGCTCTCCACCGGACTTGCGACAAAGGATTACTACATAAGTACTTGTTACATATCAATTGTTGCCACATTCCATGAGTTGTCTGTAGCTTAAACAACCACTTGCTTAGCAACACAACATTCTTCATGTCCAAATCATAAATTTCTAGGCCCCCTTGCTCTCTAGGGCGGCACAAAATGCTCCATTTAACCAATCAGTACTTTTCTTGTGATCATCACTCTGTTGGTAAAATATAGAGGAAAAGTAATCAATTTTTTAAAGTACAAGAAAAAGGACATCATATACAAAGGAAGGATGCTAAGCACCGAGTTAATCAGTGTAAGGCAACATCCTGAAGAAGCATATTTTCCTTTCTACAAAGTCTTTTCTCGATCCGTTCTAATACCCTTTTCCATTCAGCATTCGTCTGCTTCCTATGGATATGAATACCTAAATATGTTAATGGAAATGCACCGGAGGCATAACCAAATTTTTTGGTATATTGACAATCCATAGCTTGGGCTTCTCCAAAACAGAATAACTTACTCTTATGGAAGTTAATCCTAAGACCTGAGAGTTGTTCGAATGCATAAAGTAATATCTTGGTGTTTCGAGCCTTCTCTCGGTCATGATCCACAAACAGAAATGCGTCATCTGCATACTGAAGAATAGATAGGCCTCGATCGACTAGATGTGCCACTACTCCACTAATTTGCCCATGTGTTTTGGCTCTATGAATTAGAACGGCCAACATGTCAGTTATGATGTTGAAGAGCCACGGAAGTAGATGGTGTTCCAAAATCATTTGATACCCCTGCAATCTTCTCTACAGACATCTGTCGGCCAAGTAGCAAAATCAATGATAGAAATAGGTCTGTTTTGATTACTAAAACAAAGCACACATAGCGTATAGAGAGATTGTGATAGTATTCAACATTGTTTTGCTTGGTAATAGCGGAGGATTGAAAAACTTAAGTTCAAGAATAATGTAGGAAGCTCGGGTTGAACCTTGCAGGGAGGGACGGTAAGTTAACGGACGCATTGTTGTGACTCCATCCACTACTTCTAAGTACCTTAGACGCCATCGAGTATTAATAGCCATGATTATTGGCAGCCAGTGTGCCTGATCAGTTAAAGAAGCGCATGAATCAGGCGAGATATTACGGTGTTGGGCTAGCTGCCTAGGTGGCTTCGTCATGAGTCACATGCGAGCTGTTCATGTTTGAAAATGCACATAATTAATGGAGCATTATCTGTTGTTGAACTAACATGCGTGATTGTTTCTGAAAAACTGTTGATGTGGCATGAATGTTGAGATGGAATAGTTGCATGTTGAGATGAGGTGGATAAACTGCAAGTCAAGAGAAATGGTACCAACTTTTTAATAATGTAAGATTTGCCAAGTAACACTCGTTCCCCGTGAATATCAAGGGGGTGGGCCCCTTCCTCCCCTAATATCCAATCCCATGCCTCCAACTAGCGGGTTACATTAAACCGTAAGCATATTTATGCAGGTGTAGCATTACTAATAAAAATTAAGAGAAGATGAAGGATATAAAATGTTTAACCAATCAATTTCATGGAGCAAGTAAAGCTCATCAAATAAGTTGCATGAAGCAATTAAGATGTTGAGGCTCTCCTCCACGAACATAGACAAATTATGCCAGAATTCCGTCCTTCATATGTTGGTCTAGGCCTATGCCCAGACTAAACAGGTACTCAGGGAATACTTAAATTTTTATCTATACATTCAAAAACATATTTAAAAGGATGAATTATCCGATTAGAAAAATTGAATCATCCTACATCATTATATATTAGTGATACCATCTCCTATATGGTATCATACCAATCAGACTCGGATACCTATCTGATTCGTGTCGCATCCTATGCCACATGATTTGCAATCGATTTTAGTTGAAATTTATTGTAACTTCTTTCTGCTTTACTAATGTAATACTATGTACACGTAGATAATGATTTGGCAAAAAAGTTGAAACAATTTCTCATAATTTCCAAGTACCCGTTTATGAAATTATTTCCTCCCTCTAATGGATATATAGGGCCCAATATGTATTTTCTAGAATTACTTTGACCATTGATAAAATTAATAATGAAGATATGTATTCTAAAAAAATCATACCATTAGAAAGTCCTTTCAAATACAAACTTGCTGGTATAATTTTTTTGACAAATAAATCATATATTATAGGTTTAAGTGATGGTCAAAGTATATTTCGAAATATGGATTAGAGCCTATATATCTACATGGAGCGAGTACTCCATGACCATATTGGCATGCACAATACACAACCGGACGACTTAACAACGGAAGGGAAAAACACTATCCCAATAGAATTTATAATCCACCATCCATCATTGCGTTGAGAACTTGAGATATGTGCTAGCCAACTAACTTTATTACTAGATAAAAGTTTCGCTTTTCCGTTTCTCGCACATGGAACAAAATACAAAAAATTAAACTTTGTAGGTTGTCAAAACTTTAGATCTACAATGTGGCAAAAATATATTTTGACTAGCATAAATGTAAGAAGAGATTATTTAAAAAAAACAATGTTTTTTTTCAAATATAAATGCTGCACCAAAAAATATATGTATTATTTCTGTGCGCAAAATCATGTATAAAACATGAGTACTTAATCATTTTATCCTGAAAATATTTGCAAATAAATTATTAGCACCAATAGATTATGTAAAAACATTATGTAAAAAACAATTATGCATCTCTAAACAATATTACTAGTTTATTTTACCAAAAAACAGGAGAAAATATTACTGAGAAAGGGTGAAATACAAAAAAGGAAAGAAAATGCCCAAACAAGAAAAGAAAAGAAATCACGCTGCTTGGGCTGGCGCGTGTGAGCAACCCGTGCACAGAGGATGCTATATACCATCACCATATATTATGATGAGTAAAACACATGAATAAATTTATTTTTTTATCATGTTATTAATTGTATACTCCCTCCAATCCAAAATATAAATCGTCTTAGCATTTCTCCGACCAGGTGAAACATGAGCTAAATGACCAGGTAACCCCTCACTGAATTTCAATCATGGTCATCTCCTACCGACGCTCGACCTCCACGCTTCACCTTTCGCCCGCACCTCCGCCTCCACCTCCGTCGCTTCTCTCCTCAGCTCCTCTGCCCCACCCCTGCGGCTCCTCTGCCCCCACCTTCGCGGCTCCTCTGCCCTGCCCCCACCTCCGCGCTCTCCTCTGCCTCCACCTCTGCCCCTCACTCAGCTCCTCCGCCCGAGTTCCTTTGCGGCTGATTTGGCCCAGGGAGAGGTCGACGACAGAGAGAAGGAGAGGTTGGCGAGCGAGTGGAAACGAGAAGTGAATCTGGAGTGGTGGGAGTGCGACGGGAGAAGAGAGGTGGGTGTGAAGTGGAACAGTGGTGCCAGCGAGGGGCAAGTTGGACAACTGACAAAATTTCTTAACATGGGGAAATTGAACTACTCCCTCCGCCCAAAATTCTTGTCGTACGTTTGTCTAGATATGAATATATCTAGTCACGTTTTAGTATTTAGATACATCCATTTCTAAACAAATTTAAGACAAGAATTTTGAGACGGATGGAGTACTTAAGCTTAAACAACTTATAATTTGGAACAGAGGAAGTAGAAATTAGTAAGACAAAAATATTCTGTGCAAAAAGTTATATAAAAATGTGTTCATGAATCTCTAGAAAATATCAATATTTTATTTGACCTTCTTTTTTGTGGGAACTATTTTTTTTTGTTTTTCTGGAAACCCAAAGAAAAGATTATTTAGAAAAGGTCAAAAACAAAAAGAAAAAAAATACCCAAACGCAAAAAAGAAAGAAACCGCACTAGTTGGGCTGGCCCAGCAGAGGCGCATGTGAGCCACCCGAACGCAGTGGGTGCTATATAGCATCGCCCCTCTCCTCCCCTTCTTCTCTCTGTTTCTCACGATCCTTCTCACCACCGCGGAAGCGCAGCATCCATGGCCGCGCCCGCATACGTTGTTCTGCCCACCGGCGGTTTGACCGCCCCGAATGCGCGGAATGGGCCTGCGGTGGGACGGGAGAATGTGATGTTTATGCCCACGGATATCAAATTCAAGGAGCTCATGGATGAGGATGTGGACGGGGAGCACGAGGATGTGGATGTGGACGGGGAGCTCATGGACGAGGAGGGAGCCGAGCAGCACCCTCAACGACGTCGCAGACGACGCTGACACGGACGCGGACGTCGCCGCCTCTTCCTGCGCTTCATCCCCGTCGCGGCCGCCATCGCCTTCCTCCTTCTCTTTGTCGCGGACCAGCGGTACTACTCCTTACCGGCGCACGGATCGACAGCTCGCACCCGCTAGGTAGCGGGCTCCTGCCTCCTGGTACGCCCTCCTCCTTCCTTCTTCCTCCTCTTCCATCGCGATGCGTAGAAAGAAAGCAAGAACCCCAAGAATGAGCGGCGAGGGTAGAGAAATGAAGGTCGCGGACGAGTGGAGGGCAGATCCCGGTTTGGTATGCCAAGAAACTAGCCAAGAATCCTTCCGTTTGCCTCTCGTCTCGAACATTCTCGAATCTCCGCTTATTTTAGCTTCACGACGATGACCGGGAAGAGCTGCTCTAAGAACAAGAAGGAAATCCCCAACTCCGGCCACCTTGGCGCAGAGCCGTTCCAATTCATTTTTGGGCCCGGGACGATTTAAAACAATTATCTTTTATATCAAACATTCAAACTTATCTTAAACTAAGTGTACCATATAACAATTTTAATTAATATAATTTTGTGTTACTTAGCCACATAACATTTTTCCAAATAATAATTATATTATTCATATTTATACAATTGTGATCTACATCACTAAATATTTAATTCCGCCAAATTTAAGTTGTATAGGGTAACAAAAATTATCTTTTTTAATGTCCTAATATTGCATGAATTGTATATTGCATATACATATATTTGTATATCTATGTGTGTGTGTCTCCATATATCATATCATGTCATATAATTGAATGTCGTGGTTGATATTTCTAAATCATAAATATTTTAGTAGTGGTTTGTATTGTATGTTAGGTAACCATATTCCTAAAAACTTCTAGGGCCTATCAATTGTGACATGCAGGTTGGTCCAGTAATAGAACCATCAAAGAATAAAATATGTTCATCGTTGTACTTTTGTGTATGATTTAATTATCTCACATGCTCATCTAGATTCACTTAGTTCGATTTGGTGCAAATGCGATCTCCTACCCGTTTCTCAAATGAAAAATTATGTATTGGTTTAAAAATTCTGTGTAAAGAAACCAGTCTGGTAGAATGTACGTAAGCACATTTTAAATTGGTCGTTGTGTCACGTATAACCCAAAAACAGTGTCTACTCGTATGCAATTTCTCTCTAGTAGATACAGACTCTACTTCATTTCTTTTTTCTGACTTACTTCACCGTTATTAACTACCCAATGTTCACTCTCCTTCCATATCTAGGTAATGGATGTTTGATGCGAGAGAATTGATGATCTATACGGATAGATTTCAAATGCAACACCGACTGATCGAGCATCCGCCCAATAAGAATTTCCTTGTGCGACGCCTATCCAGTCCTAGCCGCTCTATCAAGTCACCAAATGCCAATTTGTTAGAAAATCAACAAGTATAGAGGAGGCCAAACCGGACGTACTTGTATATATAAGTAAGTATCATGTTCCTACCATTTCGACTTAAGGGAAATTCAAACATAGCGTAAAAACATAGCCACATGTCGGCATATATAGGCTTTGATAATTCCCACACACAATGAAAATAAATGAACTCTAATTAAACACATCTGTAATGGTAAAAGCCGGTAGACAACAAGAACAAAAAAAACGTACATCAACCAACCAAGCCAACACGAAAACTAGAAACCCGTTAGAATGACCGAACAACCGGATACAAAAGGCAAGAGGCTATAGCATATTGTAGTAGGTGAGATATCGCAAATGTTATGGACCGACTGTTGTCAACATTAAGCTAATCATTCAATAGCGTTCGTAGTTGTGTCGACCCATTAGTAATCACAGTGAAGGGAGTAACGAACAGATAGGAGAGATGACGACCCGTTTTAGCAAACTTCTGGATGGTTCATGACCGCAGTGGAAACATACTAAGAGGTTCCTCGGCCATTTTATTTATTTTCAAGATTTCTCCTTTTTTTTGTTTCTTACTTTATTTTGTTTCTTGTTTTTTTACCTTTTATTATTTAAAATTAGCTGATTTCAAAATGATTAAAATATTCAGTAATTGTTCAAAATGTGATAAACTTTTCATTTATCAAGAAATACATCAGTATTCTGACAATTTTTCACATTTTTAAAGAAATGTTAACAATTCCAACATTGTTCACCATTTAAAATAAGGACCACAAACTTTAAAACATAGTAAAAATTGAATTTTTAATTGTTTCAGAATTCATGATTTTTTTGAAATCACAAACATTTTTTCACATCCATGAAAGTTTTTTGAATTTGCAAACAATATTTGAATTCATCAACTTCTGTCCACATTCGTAAGTGTTTTGAATTCCTGATTTGTTTTTCAATTCATGAACATATGTTTGAATTCGCAAACACTTATTGAATTCACAAACATTTGCGAATTCAATTTTTTTAAAATTTGCCAAAAGATCAACTTCCTGAACAGTTTTTGTTTTAAAGAACATAGTTCAATACTATTTCCTTTTTTCAATTCGTGCAGGTTTTTTGAATTCAAGAACATTTTTGAATACATGAAATTCGAAAATGTTCTTGAATTGAAATTTTCATATTTATAAAAAAAATTCGAATTCATAAATTTTTTCTATTCATATTGGGAAAGGTTGTAATCACCTAACGGATCCCGCGCTAAACATACACAATCCTCCCTACACGCCACAAGCCCACACAAGCCTGCACCACCGCCATGTTTCAGTACTGCATGCGGCAACAGTTCATACGACAACAGAGTTGTTGCAATGGCGGATGTGACACGGTTTTTTGCAACATGGTTTTGTTTGATAAAATTTCAACAAAGGGTTTGTTGCAGGAATACATAGAAGGGGTCGAAGATGCTACTATAAATTTTGCAACAAGGGTATTTCTACAAGAATATAAAGAGAGGCTGTAGTTATTGCAAATTTGGCAACTGGGATCTTGTTCCAGGAATTACGTATGCAACAAAAGTCTTGTTGCAGGAAAAAGGAGAATATTTTTGCAACTGGGATCTTATTGTAGGAATGAGGTTTGCAACAATGGTCTTGTGGCAGGAAATAGGAAAAGGAACACATGGATCGCATCATATAATTGGACGGCTCGCGAGGCGGCGGACGGATGTGTAGCAGGCCTCATTCTTATTTCTCTCCAAAGTTAATTCAAATGAATGAAAATAAAAAGACGGAAGGAGAAAAAACCTAAAAAAAGAATGATGTACATGCTCTCCGATTACTCTGTACAACACGAACTTTAGCTATCGCTATGAAAATTACGGTGGATTCTATAAATCGGACCTCCTATCTCCCGCATTTTGCGGTAGACCTGCGGGACTTTGCATAGGTTAGTTTTCGTCTGGGCCGGTCCAGGCAGCGACAGCCAGTGGGGTAAAAATAAACAAAGAAAAATAGATGTTTTGGTGAGGATTCGAACCCCAATTCGTCAGGGCCAGCCCAGGTAGCTGATGGAGCAGGTCAGCGCTAGTGTTAAATTACATCGCGAGAACCATTAGGACTATCTATATCGAGAGATCCAAAAATTTCCCCATTTTCCAAACATCAAGAAATTTCGAATACTTTTTAAAAATAAATTGAAAAAAATTGAAAACACAAAAAAGTATTAAAAATTGCTCAATTTTTGGATTTATAACCAAATTTCAAAATGGAAAGAATGCATTAATCCGTGAACAATTTTTTGGAAAACAGGAACATTGTTTTATTTGACAAACACAAACATTCTTGAATTTGTGAATTTTTTTTAAATGAGAACACTTTCAATTTATGAAAAATGTTGTATTAAAGGAACATTTTTTTAGAACATGAACATTTTGGAGAAAAGGGAACAATTTTTTCATCTGCGAACATAATTTTGAAACTGTGAACATCATTTGAAAAATTCAATTGGTATGGAGATTTGTCGAATTTGTGAACAAATTTGAAACTAGGAACTTTTTTAACTTATGAACTTAAATTGAAAGGTAATTTTTTAGAAATCAAGAAATTATATTGCGTTTGTGAGATAAATTTGAAATAAGAAAAATTCTTGAACTTTTGAACATTTGTTGAAAGTTCAACATTTTTTAAAATCACAACTTTTATTTTGAACTTCTGAACAAAAAATTAAAAACATGGACATGTTTTCAACTTCTGAATATTTTTGAATTTTTGAATAAATTTTGAAATTTCGAGATATAATTGTGTTCTCCCCGAGTATGCACCGTTGCGACAGTTTGTCGTTTTGAGACACCACATGATGATCGGGTGTGATAGACTCTACGTTTACATACAACGGGTGCAAAACTGTTGTGCATGCGGAACACTCGGGTAAAACTTGACGAGCCTAGGATGTATATACATGGTCTCGGAACACAAGAGACCGAAAGGTCGAACATGAGTCATATAGTAGATATGATCAACATAGAGATTTTCACAATTGAAGCTAACTCAACTTACCTGATGATCGGACTTGAGTTAGTGAATTTGGATCATGTGTCACTCGAATGACTAGAGGGATGTCAATTTGAGTGGAAGTTCTTAAGTAATATGATTAATTGAACTTATTATCATGAATATTGTCAATATGTCTTTCTTATGTTGTATCTTGCGCTGTAGCTCAACTGTTTTTTGATATGTTCCTAGAGAAAACTTACTTGAAAGATGATAGTAGCAAATATGCTGACTGGGTCCTTAAACTGAGGATTGTCCTCATTGCTGCACATAAGCCTTATGTCCTTAATACACTGCTCGGTGTGCTACCCCCCAGCATCGTCTATGGATGTTGCGAATATTTGACATACACGTTTTGATGACTACGTGATAGCTGAATGCGTAATGCTTAACAACTTAGAATTGAGGCGCCCCAGACATTTTTGAACGTCACAGAACATATAAGATGTTCTAAGAGCCGAGATTTGAATTTCAGGCTCGTGCCAGTGTTGAGACGTATGAGACCTCCGACAAGATTCTTTGTCTACAAAGTAAGGGAGAAAATCTCAAACTTTGAACATGTGCTCAGATTGTCCGAGTACTACAATCGCTTGAATCGAGTGGGAGTTGATCTTCCAGATTAGATAGTGATTGACATAGTTCTCCAAAGTCACTGCCACCAAGCTACTAGAGCTTCGTGATGAACTATAGCATATCAGGGATAGACAAGATGATCCCCGAGTTACTCGCGATATTTTACACCGCGAAAGTAGAAATCAAGTAGGAGCATCAGTTGTTGATGGTTAGTGAAACCATTAGTTTGAAGAAGGGCAAGGGCAAGAAGGGATACTTCATGAATGGAAAATGTGTTGCCGCTCGAGTAAAGAAACCCAAGGTTGAACCCAAACCCGAGACTAAGTGCTTTTGTGAAGAGGGGAATGGTCACTGAAGCGGAACTACCCAAGGTACTTGGTAGATAAGAACGCTCGCAAAGTCAGCGAAAGTATATTGGCATACATGATATTGAAGTGTACCTTCCTAGTACTCCTAGTAGCACCGGGGTATTAGATACCAGTTTAGTTGCTAAGTGTTAGTAACTCGAAATTAAACCTACGTAATAAACGTACTAGAAAGGGTGAGGTGACGATGTGTGTTGGAAGTAATTCCAAGGTTGATGTGATCAAACATCGCACGCTCCCTCTACCATCAAAATTAGTGTTGAACCTAAATAATTGTTATTTGGTGTACGCATTGAGCATAGACATGATTAGATTGTGTTTATTTTAATAGAGTTAATCATTTAAAGAGAATTATACTTATTCTGTTTACTTGAATAATACCTTCAATGCTCTTGCACCTAAAATGAATGGTTTATTGAATCTCGATCGTAGTGTTACATATGCTCATAATATTGGTGCCAAAAGATATAAAGTAGTAATGATAGTACCACTTACTTGTGGCATTGCCGCTTGAGTCATATTGGTATAAAACGCATGAAGAAGCTCCATGCTGATGGATCTTTGGACTCACTCATTTTTGAAACATTTGAGACATGTGAACCATGCCCATTGGTATAAACGCATGAAAAAACCCCATGCAGATGGATTGTTTAGACTCACTTGATTTTGAATCACTTGAGACATGCAAATCATGCCACATGGGCAAGATGACCGAAGGCCTCGTTTTTCAGTGAGATGGAACGAGTAAGTGACTTGTTGGAAATGATACATTTTGATGTATGAAGTCAATCAATCATGTATATCGTTCCCTTTGTCCATCGGAATGTTACTTGCCCAAGATTCGATCATCGGTATCTCCATACCTAGTTCAATCTCGTTACCGGCAAGTCTCTTTGCTCGTTTCGTAATAAAAGATCCCGTGGCTAACTCTTTAGTCACATTGCTTGCAAGCTTGTTGTGATGTTGTGTTACCGAGTGGGCCCTGAGATACCTCTACGTCACACGGAGTAACAAATCCCAGTCTTGATTCATGTCAACTCAACATACACCCTCGGAGATACCTGTAGAGCACCTTTATAGTCACCCAGTTATGTTGCCATGTTTGATACATACAAGTTACTCCTCCGGTGTGAGTGAGTTTTCATGATCACATGGTCATAGGAATAGATACTTGACATGCAGAAAACAATAACAATAAGTTGACACGATCATATGCTACGTTCATAGTTTGAGTCTTGTCCATCGCATCATTCTCCTAATGATGTGATCCCGTAATCAAATGAAATCTCATGTCCATGGCCATGAAACCTTTGACCATCTTTGATCAACGAGCTAGTCTACTAGAGGCTTACTAGGGATAGTGTTTTTTCTATGTATCCACACATGTATTTGAGTTTCCAATGAATACAATTCTAGCATGTATAATAAACGATTATCTTGAACAAGGAAATATAATAATAACCACTTTATTATTGCCTCTAGGGCATATTTGCAACTGTCTCTACATGATTCACCGGACTAGAATGACGAGCCAGACTTGGTGGATGAGCAGGAGGATCAATTGAAGTGCCTATAATATCTACTGGTTTGTCCAATAAAAACAGGCTCGTCAAATTTAGGCGTCTCAACAATGGCTGCCGGATCCGCCACAACATCTGGAATGTTTCCTTCAGAATGGTCAACTTTCGTGGCTGCCTTTTCCGTTTGGAGGTTCAAATTTTCTTGGTGCTCGGCACCAGAAAATGAACCGACATCGTGACTAGACAAAGTAGCTTTGGCCCTACAAGGATCGGAAATCAAATACTATGCTAAGGAAGGTAAACATTTGCAATCAGGTCTTGATCAGAAATTTACCCCCGGTTGATGTTAAAGGTTGTGATTTGCGTTGTTAATGAGGCGCCCGAAGATAGAGGAGATTCCTGATAAAGTGAGTTTGAAGGTCTAAGAGGTTGTTTAAATAGACCAGCCTTGGGAAAAGAATCAGTGGGACTATGTAGTACCCCAACACGTGGCTTACGAGCCGGCGGCGCATGAGACAAGCCTTGGTCTAACTCACCCGCGTCACTTCAGGTCTTACGTTTTGATTGAACAGCAAACTATGCTTTCTTCAAAAGAAAATTGGGAGCTAAATGAGCATCTTGATTTGATATTTTAACATTCCGGACGGCTTGCCTTGTCTTTCTTGCAACAAACAATTCTGAGGAACTGGAATAGATTGGAATTACCTCAGTGTCGCCGGCTTGGATGGATTTAGAGTCGCCCTGAGAGTAAGGCATGTCATCAAGTTTAGTAAACAAACGGTAAAGTGAGTTGAGTTCTACCTCAGATAGTTCTCCTGCATATGATCTAGGGGTCGGGTCATCACAAGCCGGATCATTCCCTTGGCCTCAGGAAGAAACGGGGATCTGAGGTGTGACTTTCCAAAAGCTAGAATTCTCCTACAAATGAAAGTGCATAATGAGGACGGGAGATCAAAATTAAATCAACAAGCGAACAAAGCATACATGATAGGAAAAAGATCAGTACTAGTGGCGGAGGATTCAACACATAAAATGGACCTAGACCAGTAACGCTACACCATTCCTTTGAGTCGGAGAAAAACCTCTTTATCTCTTTATTAAGGGCATCGTCGATTAAGTCTTGGGTGGAGAAGCATTGGGCGTCGGATGAGTCTCGGTAGTTGCACATTAAACCATTCCTCACACTAACAGGTTTGATGCGCCACTTTAGCTAGAAACGGATCAAGTCGATCCCGAGTAAGCCATGAGAAACCAAGGCTCTCAATTTTATGCGAATAGGAGCCATTGTATCCCTCTCCTCATCCGTTCGCCAACCCGAGAATTCTCCATAGGTGCTGGTCGTCTCCAATCTATAACCCTACAACGGATTTTCTCCCGTGGGGTTAGTACTTTTACAATAAAACCAGGTATTGTTCCATCCTTTCGGATGACTCGCCAATTTAGATTCAGGAAAGAGATCGTTTTTCCTTTTCTGAATGGAGATTCCGCCAAGTTCACAAGCAGGGCCATTCTTGACTTTGGTTTGACGATTGACATAAAAAAATCCCTCAACACAGTCACTGACGGCTCAATCTGGAGATATACTTCACATAAAACTTGAAACTGGCAAATGTTGGTCATAGAATTGTGACCGATATCCTGAGGCCTGAGATTGAAGAAGTGCAGAAGGTCCCTGAAAAACTTTGAGCCGGGCGGTCGAAAACCTTTGCGTAAGTGATCAGTAAAAATAACAACTTCTTGTCGAGGTTGCAGATAAGGCTCTTCTTTAGGAACTTGCCAGTTTGCATCCTTTCGAGTTGGCAAGAATCCTTGACTCACAAGGTTTTCTAAAGTAAGTTTGGACTCCTAGGACCGGGCCCCGTTACAAGCTTTGGAGTTCTTAGGGGCCATTAGGCGATATGAAACAACTACTACAGAACGGTGTTGTAAGCCGGCAAGTTTTACAGCAAGGTGTTTAAGCTAACAATAACAAGTAAGGGATGTTGAAGGCAAACTACACCTCTATGGAATACTTAGTGGAGATTATCCACAAACAGGTTGCTACAAGCGATATCTCCTACGATAGATCTAAATAATATGTGAAAAATAAAGGAATAAGTGTTCTACGCTAGAGGAATAACAGAAGCTCAAGGCATTTGCACAGGTTCTCCTAAAAGTGTTTTATTCCTGATCTATGTACAAAGAATACAAAGCGGAGACCACGACAAACATATGGATGTACGAGGGATGAAAAACTTGTGGATCTACAAAGCGGTTCTTCAGTGAACTCGATGAACATGGTATGAACACCGACAAAACCTACTAAAGGATCTACAAACCCTAGTGAGGAGGAATGCGTACCTGATTCGTTGGAGGTAGAAGGGATGGCCGCATGCACCCCGACGAATGCGAGGGAGATCGAGTAACACACATGACGCGGTCGAGAAGGTCCGTTCGGCATCCTTGGAGCTCTGTTGTGCGCAGTGAGGGCGAAGAGTGTGAAGAATAAGAACGGAAAAGATAATAGAGAGGTTCGTCCCGCCTATTTATAAGGAAGGAGTAATTGAAACGGCACCGCGTGAAACAAAGTGGTCACAGAAAATTAGTGGCTAAGATTACGCCTAGATTTTTGCGCCAGTCCGGATTTAATGTTGTTTTTTGCAAAGATTCACTATGATGGTCATGGATGACAGCGGCCAGCACGGTGACGTCACAAGAATATTGAATGAAAATATTCTAAGTCTCAAGTAAGGAGAAATGACCTGATACAGTCTTGACCAGGATTTGAGTTTTATTTCACGGATAAAGCGCGAAGAATTGCGAGTTCATAGTTTGACCAAGGAAGATTGACATGAACAAGTTTAAATCAACCTCACACCTAATGTCGGGGATATGACCCCGCGGTATAACCCACCATTTGGGTCGAGTTAGGCCATATGAGGCTTAAGGAACATGTAATCGATGGGCTGTAGAGATGATAGAAAGGCGAGCGAGAAGACTTACCAAGTGAGCCGCCTGGCGACCCAGTACCTGAAGATGGCAACTCAAGGCCCATGAGGTGGAAGATGCCACAATCTTTCCTAACTTTGGAAACAAGATAAGGTAGAATTGTAATAGGTCACGAGACATAATATGACTCGGACTGTTGTAAAACTGGGGGCCTCGACCTGTATATAAAGGAGAGCCCCTGAGGTCAAAAGGATAGGGAAGGAACTCTCGAAAGCTAGGTTAGCTATTCTTCTCCCTTTTAATCGAGATCACCATCAATATAGACATAAAAGCAGGATGTAGGCTTTTACCTCCATTGGAGGGGCGGACCTGGGTAAATCTGTCTCTCGTTCGTGATCAACCCCTTCGAGTCGCCATATAGCGGCGATGGCCTCACACCTAAGTTCCCCGATGAGAACATGTGCCGTGACAAAACCACGACAATGTCCTTGGTGGGAAACCAAGTGACCAATTGCTACAAACCACCATGATGGATGCCGATGGGAGGAATCTTCTTGAAATAGAAGTCAAGAACGCCATGTATGTACATACTTACGGAATGAGCTAGAATTCAGAAAAACAATGGCAGACAATCAACCAACAATCAACTGCAGGAGGTGTTACTTGGTGGACTTGTCGAGGAGGCACTGACACAATCTGATTGCTTGCCTGTTGTTCAAGGGGCATGGGTGAGGCAATTATTGCCCGTTTGCACTGAAGTCACCATGGTCTAGTACAGGCCGCGGAAGCAGATTTTTTGATAAAGGAAGCTTTTGTTGAACTTAGGTCATTACATCAAGATGATACAATTATGCTGAGATCACTTCCGACCTATGCATAACTAGGATGGACACACTAAAGTTTTATAACAAATGGAATAACATGAAAATGTTATGGACCGTCAATCCTTAGACTAGACCGCCACCCATGCTCCTCCGTAAAACACTCTCTCGCCACGTGCTCCAAATGATGACATGCCACTACAACCAACTCCTCAGAACCCGACTTCTGAAGAATAACCCAGGTACAGAGCTAGTGGGTAACTGAATAAATAGCCTATAGAGGAGATGCATTTTTTCTTCTCAAAAAACACATAGTTCCTGCATAAATGATAACCCACAAGTATAGGGGATCGCAACAGTTTTCGAGGGTAGAGTATTCAACCCAAATTTATTGATTCGACACAAGGGGAAACCAAAGAATATTCTTGAGTATTATCAATTGAGTTGTCAATTCAACCACACCTGAAAGACTTAGTATCTGCAGAAAAGTTTCAGTAGCAAAGTAGTGTGATAGTAACGGTAGCAGTAGTGACAGCAGCAGCAGTGATAGCAGTAGCGGTAAAGTAACTTAGCAAGGACCAGTAGGAAAAGACTCGTAGCCATTGGATCGGTGATGGATAATTATGTCGGATGACATTCATCATGTAACAGTTATAACATAGGGTGATATGTAACTAGCTCCAGTTCGTCAATGTAATGTAGGCATGTATTCCGTATTTAGTCATACGTGCTTATGGAAAAGAACTTGCATGAAATCTATTGTCCATCCCTCCCGTGGCAGCGGGTGATAACCCACAAGTATAGGGGATCACAACAGTTTTCGAGGGTAGAGTATTCAACCCAAATTTATTGATTCGACACAGGGGGAAGCCAAAGTATATTCTCGAGTATTAGCAGTTGAGTTGTCAATTCAACCACACCTGAAAGACTTAGTATCTGCAGCAAAGTAGTGCGATAGCAATAGTAGCAACGGTAATAGTAGCAGCAGTGACAACAGTAGTGATAGAGTAACAGTAGCAGCAGTGACAGAAGTAGAAGTAGCAGTAGCAGAAGCGACAGCAGTAGCGGCAAAGTAACGTAGCAAGGACCAGTAGGAAAAACTCGTAGGCATTGGATCGGTGATGGATAATTATGCCGGATGACATTCATCATGCAACAATTATAACATGGGGAGATATGTAACTAGCTCCATTTCGTCAATGTAATGTAGGCATGTATTCCGTATATAGTCATACGTGCTTAGGAAAAGAACTTGCATGACATCTATTGTCCATCCCTCCCGTGGCAGCGGGGTCCTAATGGAAACTACATGATATTAAGGTTCTCCTTTTAATAGAGAACCGGAACAAAGAATTAGCACTTAGTGAATACATGAACTCCTCATACTATGGTCATCTCCAAGAGTGGTTCCAGCTATTGCCACTCCGGGGTTGCCGGGTCATAACACATAGTAGGTTGATAACCCACAAGTATAGGGCATCGCAACAGTTTTCGAGGGTAGAGTATTCAACCCAAATTTATTGATTCCACTCAAGGGGAAGCCAAAGAATATTCTCAAGTATTCGCAGTTGAGTTGTCAATTCAACCACACCTGAAAGATTTAGTATCTGCAGCAAAGTATCAGTAGCAAAGTGGTGTGATAGCAACAGTAGAAATGGTAACCAGTAGCAGCAAAGTGACAGCAGTAGCAGCAAAGTAACAACAGTAGCAACAAAGTAACAATAGCAGAAGTGACAACAGTAGCAGCAAAGTAGCGTAGCAAGGACCAGTAGGAAAAACTCGTAGGCATTGGATCGGTGATGGATGATTATGCCGGATGCTATTCATCATGCAACAGTTATAACACAGAGAGATATGTAACTAGCTCTAGTTCGTCAATCTAATGTAGGCATGTATTTCGTATGTAGTCATACGTGCTTAGGGAAAAGAACTTGCATGACATCTATTGTCCATCCCTCACGTGGCAGCGGGGTCCTAATGGAAACTACGGGATATTAAGGTTCTCCTTTTAATAAAGAACCGGACCAACGCATTAATAGTTGGTGAATACATGAACTCCTCATACTATGGTCATCTCCGGGAGTGGTTCCGGCTATTGTCACTCCGGGGTTGTAGGGTCATAACACATAGTAGGTGACTACAACTTGCAAGATAGGATCAAGAACACACATATATTGGTGCCAGCATAATAGGTTCAGATCTGAAATCATGGCACTCGGGCCCTAGTGACAAGCATTAAGCATGGCAAAGTGGTAGCAACATCAATCTCCGAACATAGTGGATACTAGGGATCAATCCCCGTCAAAACTAACTCGATTACATGATAGATCTCATCCAACCCAGCATCATCCAGCAAGCCTATGATGAGATTACTCACGAACGGTGAAGAGCATCATGGAATTGGCGATGAAGGAAGGTTCGTGATGACAATGGCGACGATCTCCCTGTCTAGAGCCCAGAACGGACTCCAAATCTGCCCTCCAGAGGAAGAACAGAGGTGGCGGCACCTCCTTATCGTAAAACGCGATGAACTCTTCTCCTGGATTTTTTTCGAACGAAAGGGACTAAATAGACCTGAGATTGGAGGCGGTGGAGCTTTGTCGGCCCCACAAGCCTGCCACGCGCGGCCAGGGGGCGCCCGGTGGGCTTGTGGGCTCACAACTCCACTTCCTCCGTTGATTCTTGCGCCAGTATTTTTTGTATATTCCACAAAAATTCTCCATAAATTTTCAGGTCATTCCGAGAACTTCATTTCTGCGCGAAAACAACACCATGGCAATTCTGCTGAAAATAGCGTTAGTCCGGGTTAGTTCCATTCAAATCATGCAAATTAGAGTCCAAAACAAGGGCAAAAGAGTTTGGAAAAGTAGATACGATGGATACGTATCATAGGTGACTACAACTTGCAAGATAGGATCAAGAACCCACATATATTGACGAGAACATAATAAGTTCAGATCTGAAATCATGGCACTTGTGCCCTAGTGACAAGCATTAAGCATGGCAAAGTAGTAGCAACATCAATCTCAAAACAAAGTGGATACTAGGGATCAATCCCCATCAAAACTAACTCGATTACATGATAGATCTCATCCAACCCATCACCGTCCAGCAAGCCTACGATGAGATTACTCATGAACGGTGAAGAGCATCATGGAATTGACGATTAAGGAAAGTTGGTGATGACGATGGTGACGATCTCCCCTCTCCTGAGCCCAGAACGGACTCAGATCTTCCCTCGAGAGGAAGAACAGGTGGTGGCGATGCCTTAGTATCGTAAAATGCGATGAACTCTTCTCCTTGATTTTTTTCCGGACGAAAGGGACTAAATAGAGCCAGAGTTGGAGGCGGCGGAGCTCCGAGGGCCCCACAAGCCTGCTAGGCGCGGCCGGGGGGACCGCGCCTGGTGGGCTTATCGGCTCCTCGCTCCAGTCCTCCGGTTGATTCTTGCGCTAGTATTTTTTACATATTCCATAAAAAATCCTCGTAAATTTCCACGTCATTCTGAGAACTTTTATTTCCGTGCAAAAACAACACCATGGCAATTCTGCTGAAAACATCGTTAGTCCGGGTTAGTTCCATTCAAATCATGCAAACTAGAGTCCAAAACAAGGGCAAAAGAGTTTGGAAAAGTAGATACGACGGAGACGTATCAACTCCCCCAAGATTAAAGCCTTGCTTGTCCTCAAGCAATTCAGGTGACAAACTGAAAGAGACAAAACAAAAACTTTTACGAACTCTGTTTGATCTTGTTGTTGTAATTATGTCTAACTCATATTCAGATTTTCAGCAAGATCATAAGCTAACCACATAAGCAATGACACTTAGGTCTCATGGCAAACTCATATCAATGGCATAATCAACTAGCAAGCAATAATAATAAGTTTCAAACGTCAACACTTCAATCAAAACAATCATGAAGCAATATGAACAGATGGTATCTCGCTAGCTCTTTCTGAGACCGCAAAACATAAATGCAGAGCACCTTCAAAGACCAAGGGCTGACTGAACATTGTAATTCATGGCAAAGAAGATCGAGTCACAGTCATACTCAGTAACAATTAAAAGCAAAGCATAGAAATGATAGAGGTGCTCTCTAACTGGTACTTTTTGAAAGAACAAGATGACTCAATAGAAACATAAATAGATAGGTCCTTCGCAGAGGGAAGCATTGATTTGCAGAGGTGCCAGATCTCAAGCTTTTAAAACGGAGATAAATAATTTTGGGTGGCATGCTTTCATTGTCAATGCAATGACCAAGAGTTTCACCATCTTCCATGCTACACATACTATAGGCGGTTACCAAACAGAAAAGTAAAGTTTTGACTCCCCCACCACTGATCAATCACACTCCACGGCTAGCCAAATACTCGGGTGCCGTCCATACCAACAACAATCCAAGGGATTTTTGTTCGCAATTATCTTTTTGATTTGAGCATGGAACTGGGCATTCCAATTACCGGCCCCTTTCTCGTGAGTGATGGTGAATAAACACATATCGAGGATAACACGCCTAGCATGGAAGATACCGACCACCCCTTGTCACCACATGAGCGGTTCGGGCATGCAAAACAGATTATTTCTTGAAGGTTTAGAGAGTGGCACATGCAAATTTACTTGGAACGGCAGGTAGATACTGCATATAGGTAGGTATGGTGGACTCATATGGAACAACTTTGGGTTTATGGAAGTGGATGCACAAGCAGTATTCCCTCTTAGTACAACTGAAGGCTAGCAAAAGACTAGGAAGCGACCAACTAGAGAGCGACAATAGTCATCAATATGCATTGACATTAACCATCATTGAGTGCAAGCATGAGTAAGACATAAATCACCATGAACATGAATATCATATAGGCTATGTTGATTTTGTTTCAACTACATGCGTAAACATGCGCCAAGTCAAGCCACTTGAATCATTCAAAGGAGGATACCATCCTAACATACTACATCATAATCATCTCAAAATTCATGTTGGCATCAAGGACAAACCATTATAAGCTCCTAGCTAATTAAGCATGGCATCAAAAACTATGATCTCTAAGTTGTCATTGCAAACATGTTTCTCTCACAACAAAGCTGAATTAGGAACGATGAGCTAGTCATATTTACAAAAACATAATAGATCGAGTTCATACCAGCTTTTCCAGGCTCAGTCACTTCATCATATATCGTCATTATTGCCTTTCACTTGCACGACTGAAAGATGTGAACAATAATAAGAGTGTTCGTGCATTGGACTAAGCTGGAATCTTCAAGCAAACACAAAGGAGAAGACAAAGTAATATGGCTCTTTGACACATAAATAGATATGCATGTGAGAGCCACTAAACATTGTAACCATGGTCTTCTACATTGACCCAAAGAAAAAGAAAACTATTTACACGGGAAAGCTCCCAACAAGCAAAAGAAGAACGAGAAATATTTTTAGGTTTTCTCAAACTAGACAAACACACGAAAAGAAAAAGAAATAAACTAGCATGGATGATATAGTGGCAAGGTGTGAACACCGACTAACAAAGTGAAAGTGCGAACATGAATATAAAGTCGGTGAGAAACACGTACTCCCCCAAGTTTAGGCTTTTGGCCTAATTTGTCTACTCCCAAGGAGGGAAATAACCGTATCCAGGGTACTATGAAGTGTACTAAGGGTACCACTGTTGTGTGAGCTCCTCTGGCTCCGACTCATAAACTAGCGTCTGGTACTCGACCGGTAGCTCGGGCACGGGCGCTTGTGGTGGTGCTATGCCCCAATATGCGTAGATGTCCGAGGGCATAATAATGTAGCTGCCTAGATGAAGATTGAACAAACAAGGAGCAAGCAAAGTAATAGTCCCATGAGTACCCTCACTAAATACCAGGTTATAAATCATCCTCTTATTTATATCTTTATCAAGAAAGTCATGGCAAACCATGCTATCATAATCTAGATATCTCTCAGGAAGAAGAATCTGTTCTTCCTCGTGCAGTCTAATAGGTATCTCAAAATGTATAGCAAGACGGGTGGCATAGATACCTCCATAAACAACGCGTTTAGAACGGTTCATGTTCAACCGTTGAGCTACTATAGCGCCCAAGCTATAAGTTTTATCATTATAAAGGGCTTCGCGCAAAACCGCAAGATCAGGGGAGCTAAGAGCCCCAGCTTTCCAACGGCCAATCAAACATTTTCCCACGAATAATGAGAAGTAACAAAGCATGGGAAAATGTATGCTAGCAGCTCTAGCACAAGACACTCCTCTCTCCTCTCCTAAAACAATAGTATCAATGAAAGCCTCCAAGTCTCGTGGACGAGGTTCATGAATATCCCCAACATAAGGTAATTTGCAAACATTGCAAAAATCCTGAAGTGACATGCGCTGGGGGATACCTTATAATTTGAACTCAACCATAGGAGGACTCTTCCTTGGATAGAAATTAAATCTTTGCACGAAAATATTAGTGAGGAGGAGGTACTGCAGACACTTATCTTCAACGAAGGTGGTAAGGCCCGTGTTCTCCACCAAGTAATAAAAGTTCTCATGAAGTCCGGCGGCGCGTAAGAACACATCGCTTGAAGAGCCTCTTAAGAACCTCCTCATCTTTTCCTTTTTCTTTCTCTGAAAATTTATGAAATTTTTACTGACTCTAAGGAAAAGTGAACAAGGCTCAACGAAACTCATAGCAACTACTCCGACAAGTGCCTAGATGCCATATCACGCATCAAAACTACTTGGGACCAGCTAAAATTGGCATGCAAAGCTCAAGAACAGGGTCACCAAGGCAGCAAATATACGCAACGAATAAGGCACTAGAGCAAAAACTAATTGGACAAATGGAGGAGTCACATACCAAGGATCAATTTCCCCAAAACGGTTTGGTGAATGGGGCTTTGCACAAGGAGATCGAAAATCGCAGCAAGAAGAGCAAGAACATGGGTTTGAGTTGTAGAATGAATTTTTTTGGAGGTAGGAGAAGGAGATGGGAGCTGGAATATGTGGAGGGTGGACACGTGGGCCCCACGAGCCTGGTAGGCGCGGCCAGGGGGTGCTCGCGCCTCCTGGGCTTGTGGCGCACTGGTGCATCCCCTTGACTAGCGCACCGACTCAGAATTTTTCAAAAATTCCAGAAAAAATCATACTTGATTTTCAGGGCATTCGGAAAACTTTTATTTTCGGGACACTTTTATACGGGACGAAAAAAGCAGAAAACAGGATAAACTAAAGCTAAATCTATCATTTTTCTTCTAAGCAACCGAAGGTAAAGGTTTGGAACGGAGGGTTGTGACTCTCCGATTCATCCATCTCATGGTATCAAAAAGAAATCTGTCAATGAGGTTGATCAAGTCTCCTTGACAAACCCTTTCTGAATCACGTAAAAACGGAGAATTTTTGAATAGTCACTAGGTTACCTCAATGGGGATGTGCATATCCCCAACAAGCAAATCATACTTCATCTTAACGGTAGGTATAGGGCATTCAAAGCTCCCAATAAGAATCGATAAAGTTTTTTCAATAGCATTGATGCAATGTACTCGATATTGTTTCTTTGGAAAGTGCATCGTATGCTCATTACCATTGACATGGAAAGTGACATTGCCTTTGTTGCAATCAATAATAGCCCCTGCAGTGTTTAAAAAGGGTCTTCCAAGGATAACCGCCATGGCATCATCCTCGGGAATATCCAAGATAACAAAGTCCGTTAAGATAGTAACGTTAGCAACCACAACAGGCACATCCTCACAAATGTCGATAGGGAAAGCAGTTGATTTGTTAGCCATTTGCAAGGAGATTTCACTGGGTGTCAACTTATCCAGTTCAAGTATATGATAAAGAGAGAGAGGCATAACACTAACACCGGCTCCAAGACCGCATAAAGCAGTTCTAATGTAGTTTCCTTTAATGGAGCAAAGTATAGTGGGCACTCCGGGATCACCTAGTTTCTTAGGAGTTCCACCCTTGAAGGTGTAATTAGCGAGCATGGTGGAAATCTCAACCTCAGGTATCCTACTCTTATTAGTAACAATATCCTTCATGTACTTAGCATACGGAGACATTTTGAGCATATCTGTCAAACGCATTTGCAGAAAGACAGGTCTAATCATTTCAACAAAGCACTGAAAATCCTCATCATCCTTTTTCTTGGATGGTTTGGGAGGAAAGGGCATGGGTTTCTGAACCCATGGTTCCCTTTCTTTACCATGCTTCCTAGCAGTGAAGTCGTTCTTATCGTATCTCCTATTCTTAGGTTGTGGGTTATCAAGATCAACACTAGGTTCAATCTCCACATCCTTATCATTTCTAGGTAGAGCATCAACTTGAACATCACTATCGATATTATCATTAGGCTCATGTTCATCACCAGATTGTGTTTCAGTATCAGAAACAGAGATATCATTTGGATTCTCACATGTAACAGAATAGGGTTGCTAGCATGCAAGTTCCTATCATCTTTCTTCTTCTTCCTAGGATGACTAGGTGCCTCGGTGCTAACTACTTGAGAATCTTGTTCAATTCTCTTAGGATGACCCTCAGGATACAACGGTTCCTGGGTCATTCTACCGCCTCTAGTGACGACTCTGACAGAATTGTCATTCAACTCATTGAGCAAGTCATTTTGAGACTTAAGTACTTGTTCTACTTGAGTAGTAACCATAGAGGCATGTTTACTCAAGAGCTTAAGATCATTGACGTTTCTATCCACACAAGCACTTAAATGACTAAGCATACGAGCATTATGTTCCTATTGTCTCCTAACATAATCATTGAAACTTTGTTGTTTGGCAACGAAGTTATCAAATTCATCTAAGCATAAGCTAGGAGGTTTATCAAAAGGAATATCACTCTCATTGAATCTACGAAGAGAATTTACCTCTACTACCTGTGTCGGGTTATCAAGACCATGGATCTCTTTGATAGGTGGTAGATTTTTGACATCTTCAGATTTAATGCCTTTCTCTTTCATAGATTTCTTAGCTTCTTGCATATCTTCAGGATGAGGAATAGAATACCTCTGTTCTTTGGAGTTGGCTTCAGAGGTGGTTCGGGAATTGTCCAAGCATTCTCATTGCACAAGATATTATTCAATAGGATCTCAGCTTGTTCCACAGTTCGTTCCTTGAAAACACAACCGATACAACTATCTAGGCGGTCCTTAGAATCATCTGTTAGTCCATTATAGAAGATATCCAGTATTTCATTCTTCTCAAGAGGGTCATCAGGCAAAGCATTCAGGAGCTGGACGAGCCTCCCCCAAGCTTGTGGGAGACTCTCTTCTTCAACTTGCGCAAAGTTATATATTTCCTGCAAGGCAGCTTGCTTCTTATGGGCAGGAAAATATTTCTCACAGAAGTAGTAGATCATATCCTGGGAACTACGCACACAACCAGGAGCAAGAGAAGTGGACCAAGTCTTAGAATCACCCTTTAGCGAGAAAGGAAACAAATTAAGGATATAGTAGTGGCGGATCTTTTCCTCACTCGTGAATAGGGTGGCTATATCGTGTAGCTTAGTAAGATGTGCTACAAGCGTTTCAGACTCATAACCATGAAAAGGATCAGATTCGACCAAAGTGTTTAACTCAGGATCGATAGAGAATTCATAATCCTTATCGGTCACAAAGATAGGCGAAGTAGCAAACTTAGGATCGTATTTCATCCTAGCCTTCAGAGATTTTTCTTTCCACTTACGTAGTAATTTCTCAAGATCATAGCTATCCTTACAAGCAAGAAAGTCCTCAGCTATCTCTTCCTCCATAACATAACCCTCAGGCATATCACGCAATTCATATCTAGGAGAGCTAGTTCTAACAGGTGAAATAGCAGGTTCTACTTCAATAATCTCAACAGTTTCAGAAGTATCATCAAGCACAGGCAACATATCAGAATTTCTAGCAGGAGGTGGTGTCCAAACTTACTCATAACTGAAGGTGAATCAAGTGCAGAGCTAGATGGCAGTTCCTTACCTGTCCTCGTAGTTGAGGGCAAGACTTTAGTTTTTGGATCTCTCGGATTCCTCATAGTGATCAGCAAACATATATCCCAAGTGACACAGAGAATAGAGCTATGCCTCCCCGGCACCAGCGCCAGAAAATAGTCTTGATAACCCACTAGTATAGGGGATCGCAACAGTTTTCGAGGGTAGAGTATTCAACCCAAATTTATTGATTCGACACAAGGGGAAGCCAAAGAATATTCTCGAGTATTAGCAGTTGAGTTTTCAATTCAACCACACTTGAAAGACTTAGTATCTGCAGCAAAGTAGTGTGATAGCAACAGTAGCAACGGTAATAGTAGCAACAGTGATAGCAGTAGAAACAGAGTAACAGTAGCAGCAGTGACAGAAGTAGCAGTAACAGTAGCAGCAGTGACAGAAGTAGCGGCAAACTAACATAGCAAGGACCAATAGGAAAAACTCGTAGGCATGGGATCAGTGATGGATAATTATGACGGATGATATTCATCATGCAATAGTTATAACATGGGGAGATATGTAACTAGCTCCAGTTCGTCAATGTAATGTAGGCATGTATTCCGTATATAGTCATATGTGCTTAGGGAAAAGAACTTGCATGACATCTATTGTCCATCCCTCCCGTGGCAGCGAGGTCCTAATGGAAACTACGGGATATTAAGGTTCTCCTTTCAATAGAGAACCGGAACAAAGCATTAACACTTAGTGAATACATGAACTCCTCATACTATGGTCATCTGCGGGAGTGGTTCCGGCTATTGTCACTCCGGGGTTGCCGGGTCATAACACATAGTAGGTGACTACAACTTGCAAGATAGGATCAAGAACACACATATATTGACGAGAACATAATAGATTTAGATCTGAAATCATGGAACTCGGGCCGTAGTGACAAGCATTAAGCATGGAAAATTAGTAGCAACATCAATCTCAGAACATAGTGGATACTAGGGATCAATCCCCATCAAAACTAACTCGATTACATGATAGATCTCATCCAACCCATCACCGTCCGGCAAACCTACGATGAGATTACTCACGAACGGTGAAGAGCATCCTGGCATTGGCGATGAAGGAAGGTTGGTGATGACGATGGCGACGATCTCCCCTCTCCGGAGCCTAGAACGGACTCCAGATCTGCCCTCTAGAGGAAGAAAAGGTGGTGGCGGCGCCTCCGTATCGTAAAACGCGATGAACTCTTCTCCTTGATTTTTTCCGGACAAAAGGGACTAAATAGAGCTGGAGTTGGATGCGGCAGAGCTCCGAGGGCCCCACAAGCCTGCTAGGCGCGGCCAGGGGAGCCGCGCCTGGTGGGCTTGTGGGCTCCTCGCTCCACTCCTCCGGTTGATTCTTGCGCCAGTATTTTTTATATATTCCACAAAAAACTCCTTGTAAATTTCCAGGTCATTCCGAGAACTTTTATTTCTGCGCAAAAACAACATCGTGGCAATTGTGCTGAAAACAGCGTTAGTCCGGGTTAGTTCCATTCAAATCATGCAAATTAGAGTCCAAAACAAGGGCAAAAGAGTTTGGAAAAGTAGATACGACGGAGACGTCTCAGCGGGGTCCTAATGGAAACTAAGGGATATTAAGGTCTCCTTTTAATAGAGAACCGGAACAAAGCATTAGCACAAAGTGAACACATGAACTCCTCATACTATGGTCATCTCCGGGAGTGGTTCCGGCTATTGTCACTCCGGGGTTGCCGGGTCATAACACATAGTAGGTGACTACAACTTGCAAGATAGGATCAAGAACACACATATATTGATGAAAACATAATAGGTTCAGATCTGAAATCATGGCACTCGGGCCCTAGTGACAAGCATTAAGCATAGCAAAGTAGTAGCAACATCAATCTTAGAACATAGTGGATACTAGGGATCAAACCCCATCGAAACTAACTCGATTACATGATAGATCTCATCCAACCCATCACCGTCCAGCAAGCCTATGATGAGATTACTCGTGAACAATGAAGAGCATCATGGAATTGGTGATGAAGGATGGTTGGTGATGACGTCGGCGTCGATTTCCCCTCTCTTGAGCCTAGAACGGACTCCAGATCTGCCCTCCAGAGGAAGAACAGGTGGTGGCGGTGGCTCCGTATCGTGAAACGCGATGAACTCTTCTCTCTTCATTTTTTCTGGGTGAGAGAGAATATATAGAGCTGGAATTGGAGGCTGCGGAGCCAGGAGGGTCTCACAAGCCTGCTAGGCGCGACCAGGGGGGCACGCCTCCTGGGCTTGTGGGCTCGTGGCCCCGCATCTCTAGGTAATTCTTGCGCCAGTATTTTTTATATATTCCACAGAAAATCCTCGTAAATTTCCAGGTCATTCCAAGAACTTTTATTTCTGCGCAAAAACAACAGCATTTCAATTCTGCTGAAAACAGCGTTAGTCCGGGTTAGTTCCATTCAAATCATGCAAATTAGAGTCCAAAACAAGGGCAAAAGAGTTTGGAAAAGTAGATACGATGGAGACGAATCAACTCCCCCAAGCTTAAAGCCTTGCTTGTCCTCAAGCAATTCAGTTGACAAACTGAAAGAGACAAAAGAAAAACTTTTACGAACTCTGTTTGATCCTGTTGTTGTAATTATGTCTAACTCATATTCATATTTTCAGCAAGATCATAAGCTAACCACATAAGCAATAACATTTAGGTCTCATGGTGTACTCATATCAATGGCATAATCAACTAGCGAGCAATAATGATAGGTTTCAAACGTCAACACTTCAATCAAAACAAACATGAAAACAATATGAACAGATGGTACTGTCACATCCCTGACACCTTAAGCAAGTTAGTCTTGTGCTCATGTCTTCTTTGCATTTGCATCTAAGAATTTTCCAACAAGAACAAGAAAGTGGTAAAGGAAAAACTCAAAACCCTAGCCACTACTTTAAATAAAGGAAATCTCAACCTAGTTAAAATCAATGAACCCAAAATGGCCTCAAGAAATGTTCAAACTTTCTGATAAATCATGAAAGTAAATAAGCATAGAAGAAAACCATTTTCTTGACACTTTAAGCATTTTAAATTAATACAAAAAGCTATTGGTTTCAAATTTTAAATTTGAAATCAGAAACTTTAAATCTTCAAAAATGTTGAAAACTTTATGAATGGTTGGAAATATTCCAACAAATATTCTAGGGTGCTTAACATAGTTTTTACAATTTATTTGGGAGTTGAAATAAATAGAAAACTAGGGAAATAGCAAAACAGAAAGAAAAACAGAAAGAAAATGAAAAATCCTTACCTGTCGCCTAGCCTGGCCCAGCCCATCTTCCCCAGTCGTCTCCTCCCTCGCGCCAGTAGAAGCAGGAGGTGGCCGCCGCGTTCTCCGGCGCGGCCACGCACCTGTGCGCCTGCCTGGCCGCCACCTCGCGCTGGCAAGGCTGGGGATAAGCTCCCCGAGGCTGCCCCTATCCATTCCCAGCGCCAGTTCTCCCCCTCCTCTCGGATCTCTCCTCCCTCCTTCTGCCGCCATTCGAGCCCGAGCAAAGCTCGAGCTGCCCGTGCCCCTAGCCATAGGATCCTCTTGCTGAGCACGCCGTTAGCTCTGCCTCGTCGATCTGGTCGTCCCTGCAGAAGCCGAAGCCTTCCCGAGCCCTACAACGCCCTCGGCACCGTCGTCTTCAACCTTCGGCCGCCGGCGAGCTCTGCTCGATTCGTCGCCCTCAGCCCTTCCCCAAGCCGTCTAAGCCCTGCTCTACACTCCCCGTGAGCATGCGGTCATTTCCCCTAAGATCTTCCCGTCGATCCCCTTCTCTAGGCTTAGTTCCATAGGAGCCCGACAAGATCCGCCGCTGTAGCTCGTCGCCGGTAGCCCTCCGGTGATCAGCTCGTCTTTCTGAGGGCACCAGCAGCTTCAGGCCGTCGCGTAGATGCTGTAGGAGCTAAGAACCATGCGTAGTTCCCTCGGAATCAAAGACCCCGATGACGCCCGAACCTTGGCCGCCGCCAAGCTCGTTGCCGGCGTCATCTCCGGCTAGATCAGCCCCGGCTAAGTGCAGAAATGGAGCCGCAGGCGAAGTGCCTTTCTTCTGGTGCTCTCTGCGCCGAGTTTGGCCCCCTGTGCGCCGTTTCCGAGCCCCTCCGCCGTTCGGGTGGTCGTCGGAGGCTCCCCGCCGGCGAGGACGACCTCGCCGCCGTTGGATCTCAGCTGGCCTGAGCCACTGACGTGTGGGGCCAGCCTCTGGGAGTTTAAGATTAAAGGAAATAAATTTAATTAATCTCCTAAGTCACTGACATGTGGGTCCAGTGGGTTAAATTAACTAAATAAGATTAATCCTAATCTAAAAATTGCCAGAGACACTGACCAGTGGGTCCCACTGGCCAGGTTTGACTTTCAACGGCCAGATGGACCTGCTGATGTCATGCTGATGCAGTAAAAGTATTTCCAGTATAAAAATAATTCCAGAAATGTTTAAAACTTCAAAAATTCATAGAAATTAATCTGTAACTCCAAGGAAAATAATTTATATATGAAAAAGTATCAAAAAAATTCAAGGAATCTGAATATGCTATTTTCAATCATGTTTGAAAAGTTACATAACCCAAACATAACATAACATTCAAATTTCATTATGTTTGAAAAAGATTAATGAATAAGTCAATTCTTATAAATACTTTTTAAATGGAATTTGGAAAATATTCAAATTTCATTATGTTTGACATGATAAAACATTGTTCTAATAACAAACCAATAACATAACATGACATCTCAAGCATGCTAACATCAAGTTGATCTGAGCATCAGGTCGAATCAATTAAATCGGTATCCGAGAACACCTCGTTTGATTTGATATTTGAATGTGATTCAAATCAACTTCAAACCTAATACATGTTGACTTTATTAGTATACCACCTTGCGTTCTCATGCCATGCTCATGCATCATCTTGTTTGCATATGATTGTTATTGATTGTTGCCCTTCATCTCGGTAGGCTCCGCACCCCCGGATTCCACCGAATATCCGTCTGACGGATATTGTCCCTCCTCTGAGCAACAAGGCAAGCAACCCTTTTGATCATCCCGATAAATCCCATATTCTTGCTCCTGCACTTATTTATTGCATTACGTTCAAATGCTTCAAATGCTTTTGCCACGTTAGTTGAACCCACTTCCTTTGCATGACCTAACCTTGTCACAGTAAATAGCCGAACCTTGCAACCTAGCATACCTGGTAGTTGCTTGAGCTATGTTGTGCCTTATCCTGCTATGCATGCTATGCTTAGAGTTGTGTGTGGTCTGTCATCTGGGAGATGAACAGAATTGTGAGAATGTGTTCGGTAAGCAAAGGTTGTGTGTTGAACCTGATTTGGTAAAGGTACCGGTGAAATGTTGTGTAGGAGTACATGACGGGTTGTTTCATTGGAACCGTCCTTAGGAACTGAGTTCCGTGTATGTAATCCAAGACTAGATACTACCACATGCTGGGCCCTGAAATATGACCCCGCTCGGCCTATTAATCGCTTAGTACTCGGTCCAGGAGTTGCAAGTAGTTTCTCGTGTTTATAGTCATGCTGGAGGCCGTGCATAGTGCTGACCTGAGAGGTGGGCTATGATGCGGTAGGAAGTGGCACGGTGTACCAAGTGGCACCCGGATGGTGGGCTTGGGAACCCTGCGCACATCGTTTGAGGCCGTGGCGGAAACCTCGGCCGGACATCCGTACGGGTTACTCTCAGATAGGCGATAAACCTGGACTAGGTACTAGTGTGGTTAACGGTCGTGGCCGACTTCCTCACTGGGCTTCCGCTTGAAGGTTGCCGAGGTGCATGACGTGCACATGGCGATAAGTGGCGAGAGCGTGTGTGACGAAGTACACCCCTGCAGGGTTATGATCTATTCGAATAGCCGCGTCCGCGGATATGGACTACTTGGAGACATATGTTGTTCATAGATAACTTCAATGGCTACTCATAAAATTGTCAAGATAAGCGTGAGTGTCGTGGACGGCATTTCCGTATGGAGACGGAATGATTCCACGATAGTGTATTGTTGTGGTGTTAGTGGACTCATGTGCGAAAAATCAAGTTGTCAAAATTATTTCAAAATGCAAGTTGTCTAGCCACGAGTCAAATGCTGGCTTTCCGCATGAAACCCCACAATACCCTTTTGATACCTTGCATGAGTAGTTAGTTATCCTAAAGTCTTGCTGAATACCTTCGTACTCATGTTTGCTTAATAAATGTTGCAGAGGTTGCTAATGACCCTAATGGAGGGTTCTTCGTAGACATCGACGACGACGAGTAGCTGGTGTCCCAGCTACGATCTGGCCCTACGTTGGATCTGTAGTATAGTCAGGCCATGTGCCTTCTAGTTGTCCTGTCTGTACTCAGACAGTTTAAAACTCTTCCGCTGGCTTGTAACTGAATGACTGCTATTAGGGGTCGTGAGACCCTTAATGTGTAATATTATGTGTGTGGCTCTTCCGAGCCTCTTAAATAAAGCTTGTATGTTTATGGTTATGTTGTGATGCCATCGATGTATCTATACATATCGGTATGCCATGCGTATGTGTGTCGTACTTGATATGTATGGGGTTCGATTACCTAGTCGTGAACTTTAGTAGCACTCCTTACAAGGAAATGCCCCTTTGTGATCCAACGAGCCTTGGTAGTTCGCTACTGCTCCGGACACATTGGTTGACCGGCATGTGTCCTTCTTAGCTGTTGTGTCTGTCCCCTTTGGGGAAATGTCACGCGATGTAATGGAGTCCTTGTAGCTTGCTACGACTCGTCTACATTCGCTGATGACCGACACCTGCTTTGTTGGGTCATGTATGCCTGTCCTTGTGCGGTACCGCCACTTTGGTTTATGACTAGACTTGTCGATCCGGGTTCTTTGACATTGGAATGCTAGCGACACTATTGCATACGTGAGTCAAAAGACGCAAACGGTCCTGGCTAAGGTAAGGCTGCAGCCGTGGAGTTAACCGTGCGTGAGACCGCAAAGGGATGCGATGTGTTACAGGCTGGATTCCTATGGCTTAGGATCGGGGTCCCGACAGCATTGGTATCAGAGCCTAACTGACTATAGGATTGCTAAGCCAAACTGGTCGAAGTTGAGTCTAGAATTGCTTTAGTTATATATAAGGGAATTGTTTGTGGAAGGGAATGTAAGATTCTTGTTCTCTTCTCAAGTTATTCTATTCTGGTCATCCTCGTCTTTTCTACGGGAATTAAGGACTAGGTTACTTATCTTCTTCTAGGCTCATGTTTCTGATCGGTAGAATATAGGACTGCGGGTCAAGAGATATTGGGTTCCTTTCATTCCTAGGAAAAAGGAAGTAAGCTTAATGATCAGAGAGTGGAACTTGATAGTTGAGTGGTTACGCTATTCCATTTTTGGGTTGTCTCAAAATTTGTTTTTGAGCATTTACAGCCGTTATGCTGCCCAATTTTTCATTCGGAGCTCTAATGCTTTTGCATTATTCTCTATTTACAGATGCCTGGCCGTCCTTCTTGTCAGGTGGTACGTCTGACCAGGTGCATTGATGTACCGGGTCATACGGCCATGCTGGTCAGGCTGATGTCGGTGTGCGGTTACCGCTGGTACCCCAAGTACACAGTGGAGGAACAATACCGAGACTTCAACCAGAGCCAGTACACCTGCACTGTTAGGGTATTTCCAGACTACCCTGGAGCTGAGAAGCCAATCCATTGGTCCTATGGGTTGGGGGTCACCATTGACATGGCAGTACAGGATGCTGCCTATTCAATGCTGACCATTATGAGAGCGAGACATGCACTGCTGCAGAATTCAGAGTTCTGCTATGTTCCGGCCTCTCAGCCTGGTGAAGAGGGATACCTCAGTGGAGTCTATTTTGATTCTTCTATGGAGGATCCACTACTGCAGTCCACTGTTGAGATGCTAGAGAACAAAGACAGGGATGCTCGTGCTCTCCGCATGGAGCTTTATGCTACCCGTGCCCGTCTGTGGACGACTTTGACGCAGCTGGCACCGGTAGTCCAGACAGGGTATGGAGAGATGGAGATGCTGAACCCTGTTAGGACCCATCTTCCGGCTCACGTTGACTGGCCAGCTATAGGAGGAGTCACACCTCTTCGGGGACCCCTCCTACCACCAGTCACGGGACCAAGGCCACATCCGTGTCCTTATGGATCCCAGGGATCTCAGTCTATAGTGTTTCCTGATCCGCAGGTTGAGCTTCCAGGTCATGGAGGTAATCTCTATGAGATGTTCTATGCGGATGCCTGAGCTGTGAGCGGAAGGATAGTATGGTAGTAGCCATACGTTCACAGTCCTGCGTGACTTGTGAAGTATGCCTGTAATGTGAAATGAATTCTGGAGGCCTAGATAAATAATGTATAGGAAGCTTGTAAGCCTCTGATGAGTAGTTTCATAATTTCAGTAGTTTGCTCTTCGGTTAAGGTTGTACTCAACTATGTAAGGGTGTGTATGAACCATGGTGTATATATAGCAGTTGCTTGTTACCATGCTGTTCGGATATTCATTTCCGCATTCCGTGTGTTCAGTACATTCTTAATCCATAGCTAGTATTGATATGATATTGGTCTAAGTTGTGAGTTTGTTTGTCAGGATGGTGTTCACCAGGTTGAACCGTGCCCCTGGTCATGAGCAAGGCGAGGGTAGTCAAGCGTCGCAGGAAGACCTGCCTCACCCGCCCTCTCTGGTGGAAGTGATGTTTGAGGCAGAGAGAAACAAAAGGGAGACCAACCGACTGTTAGAGCGTATTGAGCAGAATACGGCTCGTCAACCTAGGAATGCTGCAGTGTCCCTCAATGACTTTGTGAAGCTGAATCCTCCAAAGTTTCATCATTCCGTCGATCCCCTCGACGCTGATGACTGGCTGTGCAGCATCTCACGCAAGATTCGCTCTGCGAATGTGTCTGAGGCCGACAAGGTGACCTTTGCGGCATATTTCCTGGAGGGACCCGCCAATCTATGGTGGGAGAATTTTGAAGCAATGCGTCCCGCTGAACCAGCAGCCACATGGGCAGACTTCAGTGCAGCCTTTCGTCTGCACCATATTCCAGAGGGCCTGATGGAGAGAAAGAGAGAGTAGTTCTGTGCCTTCACTCAGTGCAAGTTGACCGTGGATGCCTATAGCCGCGAGTTCGGTAACCTCGCCCGCTATGCAACAGAGGAGGTGTCTACTGACGCCAAGAAGCAAGCAAGATTCCGTAAAGGTCTGAGCCCTGAGCTCCGTCGTGATCTGCGCCTCCATGAGTGTGCAAGCTTTCAAGCCCTGGTCAACAAAGCGATGAGTGCCGAGACTGGTCATTCTGACTTCGAAGCCACAAGGAAGCACTCCCGTGACTTTGGCTCGTCTTCTGGTTCCGCGTTTCCAAAACGCAGACTGTGGGTTCCAAACAGTTCTCTGCCGCCAAGATACACTCTGAGGCCATCCTACGTGGCGCCTTAGACGAATCAGGCTAACCCTCCAGCAAAAACTTATGGTGGTCCAGCCGGCAATGCTGCACCACGTGCTAATCAAGTGATATGCTACAAGTGTGGAGAACCAGGGCACTATTCCCGTGAGTGTCCTCAGAATGTGGGTGCCAAGCAACCCGGAAAGTCCGTCGGGCAAGCCAAGTCGGGCAAAGCTTACTATGTGAAGCCAACTCCTGCACGTGGTCGTGTGAACTATGTGTCAACAGAAGAAGCTGCAGAGGATCCCGACGTCATGCTGGGTACGCTTCTTGTTGATCATCACCCAGCGTCCGTTCTCTTTGACACTTGGTCTTCTCATTCCTTCATTTCAAAAAGTTATGCACAGTTGCATAACATGTCTTTTTGTGATATGCCAATCCCATTGGTTGTCCAAACCCCTGGTAGTAAATGGCAAACCTCTAGGATAACCTATGACAATGAAATTATAGTAGACAGGCTAGTTTTTCTAGCCTCATTGATAGCCTTGAAATCTTCGGATATAAATATCATCTTGGGCATGGACTGGATGTTAGCTCACTATGCCAAGATTGATACTCATTCTAGAAATGTCCAGCTTACCCATCCCTCGGGTGAGATAGTAAATGTCTCTACTCGAGTTGCCAAATGCCAACTCTATTCCTTAAATGCCAACCCTCTTCCGGAACTTGAAGACATTCCGGTAGTCCGTGACTTCCCGGATGTCTTTCCAGAGGAACTGCCAGGAATTCCACCTGACAGAGATGTAGAGTTCGTGATAGATCTTGTTCCGGGAACTGTCCCAATAGCCAGAAGACCATATAAGATGGCACCCCTGGAGCTAGCTGAACTTAAGAAGCAATTAGATGAGGCCTTGAACAAAGGTTTCATTCGTCCTAGTTCTTCTCCTTGGGCTTGTCCCGTCCTCTTCGTCAAGAAGAAAGACGGAACGGATCGGATGGTTGTAGATTACCGACGAGTTAATCTGGTCACCATAAAGAACAAGTATCCGCTCCCCAGGATCAACGACCTGTACGATCAGCTCGCTGGATCCTCAGTCTTCTCCAAAATGGATTTGAGGTTGGGATACCATCAAATCAACATCAAGAACGGGGGCATTCCAAAAACGGCTTCTTTTACTCGTTATGGCCAATACGAGTACACCGTCATGTCCTTCGGTTTGACCAATGCCCCAGCCACCTTCTCTCGACTGATGAATTCAATCTTCATGGAGTATTTGGATAAATTCATCGTGGTATACCTTGATGATATTCTCATCTACTCGAAGAATGAACAAGAACATGCCGAGCATCTAAGGCTGGTATTGATGAAACTTCGAGAGCATCGCCTTTATGCCAAGTTTTCAAAATGTGAATTCTGGTTACCGGAAGTGACCTATCTGGGTCACGTAATCTCTGGTAAGGGTATTGCTGTCAATCCCGAGAGAGTTCAAGCTGTCCTTGATTGGACTCAACCTGAATCGGTTAAGCAAGTTAGGAGTTTTCTTGGTCTAGCGAGCTATTGTCGCCGCTTTGTCGAGAATTTCTCCAAGGTTGCAAAGACTCTAACTGAACTCCTCAAGAAAGATAAAAAGTTCGAGTGGGCACCACAGTGTGAGCATAGTTTTCAGGAACTGAAAAGACGCCTGACTTCCGCACCTGTGTTGCTACCACCAGATTTTTCTAAGGACTTTGTTATCTATTGCGACGCCTCGCGACAAGGATTAGGTTGCATTCTCATGCAAGATCGTCATGTGGTCGCATACGCATCTCGACAGTTGCGTCCACATGAGGATAATTATCCCACACATGACCTTGAGCTTGCAGCTGTGGTCCATGCACTAAAAACCTGGCGACATTACCTTCTGGGTAATCGTTGTGAAATATTCACTGATCACCAAAGTCTGAAATATATGTTCACCCAGCCGGATTTGAATCTCAGGCAAAGACAGTGGGTTGAGTTGATCTCGGATTACGACTTAGGGATAACTTACACCCCAGGGAAGGCCAATGTTATGGCCGATGCACTAAGTCGTAAATCTTATTGTAACAATTTGATGCTACAACAAGGTCAACCACATCTCCATGAGGACTTTCGGAAGTTGAATCTCCATATTGTTCCTCAAGGATTCCTTTCTACCCTGGTGGCGAAGCCTACTCTTAAGGATCAAATTATAGCTGGCCAAAAGCGTGACAAGGGTATATCACGGATCAAGGAGAATATTTTTAGCGGAAACGCTAAAGAATTTTCCATGAACGATCAAGGTGTTGTGTTCTTCCAGAATCGTCTAGTGGTTCCTAAGAACCCACATCTAAGGCAGTTAATCCTTAAGGAGGCTCATGATTCTCCTCTCACCATTCATCCCGGTAGTACTAAGATGTATCAGGACCTACGCCAGAGGTTCTGGTGGACTAGGATGAAGAGAGAAATTGCTGAATTCGTTGCTAACCGCGACGTTTGTCGTCGAGTTAAGGCAGAACATCAAAGGCCTGCTGGCACCCTTCAACCTCTAGCTATTCCTGAATGGAAATGGGATAAAGTTAGCATGGATTTCATTACCGGATTTCCCAAGACCAAGAAAGGGAATAATGCTATCTTTGTGGTCATTGACCGTCTTTCCAAAGTGGCTCATTTTCTTCCTGTTCGTGAGAGTATAACAGCTAGCCAGCTAGCAGAGTTTTATATCTCCCGAATAGTGTCTCTTCATGGTGTTCCCCTGGAGATTAACTCGGGCCGTGGAAGTATCTTTACTTCTCGCTTCTGGGAAAGTTTTCAAAATGCCATGGGGACTCACTTATCTTTTAGCACTGCTTTCCATCCCCAATCAAGTGGTCAAGTAGAAAGAGTGAATCAAATTCTAGAAGATATGCTCCGAGCTTGTGTTATATCGTTCGGTATGAATTGGGAGAAGTGTCTTCCATTCGCCGAATTCGCTTATAACAATAGTTACCAATCAAGCTTGGGCAAAGCCCCTTTTGAAGTTCTCTATGGTCGAAGATGTCGAACACCTCTTAATTGGTCAGAAACCGGAGAGAGGCAACTCTTTGGCCCGGATATGATCCAGGATGCAGAAGAGCAGGTTCGCATTATTCGTGAAAAATTGAAAACAGCCCAGTCTCGTCAAAAGAGCCAATATGATCGTCATCATAAGGCTGTGACCTTTGAAGTTGACGAGAAGGCTTACCTTCGGGTTACACCTTTGAAGGGTACCCATCGATTCGGTATCAAGGGCAAATTGGCTCCTCGTTACATTGGTCCTTTTCGCATTCTTGCCAAACGAGGAGAAGTTGCCTACCAGTTGGAACTTCCTCCGCATCTTTCCAAGGTTCATGATGTTTTCCACGTCTCGCAACTCAGGCGTTGCTTTTCGGATCCTATCCGACAAGTGGACCACGAAACGCTTGATCTCCAAGATAACCTTTCATACCGAGAATACCCCGTGCGTATTCTTGATCAAGCTGAGCGTACCAGTCGACGTCGAAACCTCAAGTTTCTTAACGTTCAATGGTCAAATCATTCTGAAAAGGAGGCAACTTGGGAAAGAGAGGATCGTCTCCGACTTGAGTATCCTGCGTTATTCCCGACGACTTCTAAATCTCAGGACGAGATTCCTTTGAGTGGGGGTGAGTTGTCACATCCCTGACACCTTAAGCAAGTTAGTCTTGTGCTCATGTCTTCTTTGCATTTGCATCTAAGAATTTTCCAACAATAACAAGAAAGTGGTAAAGGAAAAACTCAAAACCCTAGCCACTACTTTAAATAAAGGAAATCTCAAACTAGTTAAAATCAATGAACCCAAAATGGCCTCAAGAAATGTTCAAACTTTCTAATAAATCATGAAAGTAAATGAGCATTGAATAAAACCATTTTCTTGACACTTTAAGCATTTTAAATTAATACAAAAAGCTATTGGTTTCAAATTTTAAATTTGAAATCAGAAACTTTAAATCTTCAAAAATGTTGAAAACTTTATGAATGGTTGGAAATATTCCAACAAATATTCTAGGGTGCTTAACATAGTTTTTAAAATTTATTTGGGAGTTGAAATAAATAGAAAACCAGGGAAATAGCAAAACAGAAAGAAAAGCAGAAAGAAAATGAAAAATCCTTACCTGTCGCCTAGCCTGGCCCAGCCCATCTTCCCCAGTCGTCTCCTCCCCCGCGCCAGTAGAAGCAGGAGGTGGCCGCCGCTTTCTCTGGCGCGGCCACGCACCTGTGCGCCTGCCTGGCCGCCGCCTCGCGCTTGCAAGGCCAGGGATAAGCTCCCCGAGGCCGCCCCTATCCATTCCCAGCGCCAGTTCTCCCCCTCCTCTCGGATCTCTCCTCCCTCCTTCTGCCGCCATTGGAGCCCGAGCAAAGCTCAAGCTGCCCGTTCCCCTAGCCATAGGATCCTCTTGCTGAGCATGCCGTTAGCTACGCCTCGTCGATCCGGTCCTCCCTGCAGAAGCCGAAGCCTTCCCGAGCCCTGCAACACCCTCGGCACCGTCGTCTTCAACCTTCGGCCGCCGGCGAGCTCTGCTCGATTCGTCGCCCTCAGCCCTTCCCCGAGCCGTCTAAGCCCTGCTCTAGACTCCCCGTGAGCATGCAGTCATTTCCCCTAAGCTCTCCCTGTCGATCCCCTTCTCTAGGCTTAGTTCCATCGGAGCCCGACAAGATCCGCCGCTGCAGCTCGTCGCCGGTAGCCCTCCGGTGATCACCTCGTCTTTCTGAGGGCACCAGCAGCTTCACGCCGTCGCGTAGATGCTGTAGGAGCTAAGAACCGTGTGTAGTTCCCTCGGAATCAAAGACCCCGATGACGCCCGAACCTTGGCCGCCGCCAAGCTCATCGCCGGCGTCATCCCCGGCCAGATCAGCCCCGGCTAAGTGCAGAAATGGAGCCGCAGGAGAAGTGTCGTTCTTCTGGTGCTCTCCGCGACGAGTTTGGCCCCCTGTGCGCCGTTTCCGAGCCCCTCCGCCGTTCGGGTGGTCGCCGGAGGCTCCCCGCCGGCGAGGACGACCTCGCCGCCGGTGGATCTCAGCTGGCCTGAGCCACTGACATGTGGGGCCAGCCTTTGGGAGTTTAAGATTAAAGAAAATAAATTTAATTAATCTGCTAAGTCACTGACATGTGGGTCCAGTGGGTTTAATTAACTAAATAAGATTAATCCTAATCTAAAAATTGCCAGAGACACTGACCAGTGGGTCCCACTGGTCAGGTTTGACTTTCAACGGCCAGATGGTCCTGCTGATGTCATGCTGATGCAGTAAAAGTATTTCGAGTATAAAAATAATTCCAGAAATGTTTAAAACTTCAAAAATTCATAGAAATTAATCTGTAACTCCAATGAAAATAATTTATATATGAAAAAGTATCAGAAAAATTCAAGGAATCTGAATATGCTATTTTCAATCATGTTTGAAAAAGTTACAGAACCCAAACATGTAGATTAATGAATAAGTCAATTCTTATAAATACTTTTTAAATGGAATTTGGAAAATATTCAAATTTCATTATGTTTGACATGATCAAACATTGTTCTAATAACAAACCACTACCATAACATGACATCTCATGCATGCTAACATCAAGTTGATCTGAGCATCAGGTCGAATCAATTAAATCGGTATCCGAGAACACCTTGTTTGATTTGATATTTGAATGTGATTCAAATCAACTTCAAACCTAATACATGTTGACTTTATTAGTATACCACCTTGCCTTCTCATGCCATGCTCATGCATCATCTTGTTTGCATATGATTGTTATTGATTGTTGCCCTTCATCTCGGTAGGCTCCACACCCCCGGATTCCACCGAATATCCGTCTGACGGATATTGTCCCTCCTCTGAGCAACAAGGCAAGCAACCCTTTTGATCATCCCGATAAATCCCATGTTCTTACTCCTGCACTTATTTATTGCATTAGGATCAAATGCTTCAAATGCTTTTGCCACGTTAGTTGAACCCACTTCCTTTGCATGACCTAACGTTGTCACAGTAAATAGCCGAACCTTGCAACCTAGCATACCTAGTAGTTGCTTGAGCTATGTTGTGCCTTATCCTGCTATGCATGCTATGCTTAGAGTTATGTATGGTCTGTCATCTGGGAGATGAACAGAATTGTGAGAATGTGTTCGGTAAGCAAAGGTTGTGTGTTGAACCTGATTTGGTAAAGGTACCGGTGAAAGGCTGTGTAGGAGTACATGGCGGGTTGTTTCATTGGAACCGTCCTTAGGAACTTAGTTCCGTGTATGTAATCCAAGACTAGATACTACCACATGCTGGGCCCTGAAATATGACCCCGCTCGGCCTATTAATCGCTTAGTACTCGGTCCAGGAGTTGCAAGTAGTTTCTGGTGTTTATAGTCATGCTGGAGGCCGTGCATAGTGCTGACCTGAGAGGTGGTCTATGATGCGGTAGGCAGTGGCACGGTGTACCAAGTGGCACCCGGATGGTGGGCTTGGGAACCCTGCGCGCATTGTTTGAGGCCGTGGCGGAAACCTCGGCCGGACTTCCGTACGGGTTACTCTCAGATAGGCGATAAACCTGGACTAGGTACTAGTGTGGTTAACGGTCGTGGCCGACTTCCTCACTGGGCTTCCGCTTGAAGGTTGCCGAGGTGCATGACGTGCACATGGCGATAAGTGGCGAGAGCGCGTGTGGCGAAGTACACCCCTGCAGGGTTATGATCTATTCGAATAGCCGCGTCCGCGGATATGGACTACTTGGAGACATATGTTGTTCATAGATAACTTCAATGGCTACTCATAAAATTGTCAAGATAAGCGTGAGTATCGTGGACGGCATTTCTGTATGGAGACGGAATGATTCCACGATAGTGTATTGTCGTGGTGTTAGTGGACTCTTGTGTGAAAAATCAAGTTGTCAAAATTATTTCAAAATACAAGTTGTCTAGCCACGAGTCAAATGCTGGCTTTCCGCATGAAACCCCACAATACCCTTTTGATACCTTGCATGAGTAGTTAGTTATCCTAAAGTCTTGCTGAGTACCTTCGTATTCATGTTTGCTTAATAAATGTTGCAGAGGTTGCTAATGACCCTAATGGAGGGTTCTTCATAGACATCGACGACGACGAGTAGCTGGTGTCCCAGCTACGATCTGGCCCTACGTTGGATCTGTAGTATAGTCGGGCCATGTGCCTTCTAGTTGTCATGTCTGTACTCAGACAGTTTAAAACTCTTCCGCTGGCTTGTAACTGAATGACTGCTATTAGGGGTCGTGAGACTCTTAATGTGTAATATTATGTGTGTGGCTCTTCCGAGCCTCTTAAATAAAGCTTGTATGTTTATGGTTATGTTGTGATGCCATCAATGTATCTATACATATCGGTATGCCATGCGTACGTGTGTCGTACTTGATATGTATGGGGTTCGATTACCTAGTCGTGAACTTTAGTAGCACTCCTTACAAGGAAATGCCCCTTTGTGATCCAACGAGCCTTGGTAGTTCGTTACTGCTCCAGACACATTGGTTGACGGGCATGTGTCCTTCTTAGCTGTTGTGTCTGTCCCCTTTGGGGAAATGTCACGCGATGTAATGGAGTCCTTGTAGCTTGCTACGACTCGTCTACATTCGCTGATGACCGACACCTGCTTTGTTGGGTCTTGTATGCCTTTCCTTGTGCGGTACCGCCACTTTGGTTTATGACTAGACATGTCGATCCGGGTTCTTTGACATTGGAATGCTAGCGGCACTATTGCATACGTGAGTCAAAAGACGCAAATGGTCCCGGCTAAGGTAAGGCTGCAGCCGTGGAGTTAACCGTGCGTGAGACCGCAAAGGGATGCGATGTGTTACAGGCTGGATTCCTATGGCTTAGGATCGGGGTCCCGACAGCATTGGTATCATAGCTAAATTTATCATTTTTCTTCTAAACAACAAAAAGTAAAATTTGGGAGCAGAAGGTTGTGACTTCTAGATTCATCCATCTCATGGTCATCAAAAGAAATCCGCCGATCAGGTTGATCAAGTCTGCTTGACAAACTTTTTTCGAATCACATAAAACCGGAGAATCTTCGAATAATCACTAGGTTACCTCAATGGGGATGTGCATATCCCCAACAAGTAAATCATACTTCATCTTGACAATAGGTATAGGGCATTCAAAGCTTCCAATAAGAATTGATCAAGATTTTTCAATAGCATTGACTGTAAGTGCATCTAGTGCCCCTTAGTGATTTGGGTGGTTTGAAGACTTATAGGTTAAGTGTCTCATGTGTTCATAAGTGTACACAGGATCTATAAGTCACTGAGGAGTTTGAAATATTCGATGAATATCGACCCCTAAAAATGTATATCTTCGGCTGAAGAAATTGGTCTGAAGCTGAAGAATTGAATCGCTAAGGAATTGCGATGAAATTGATATTCCTCATGAACAAATCGAACATGAGGAATTCGGTGTGTCCTGAAGAAAAACAACCGGAAGATTTTGAAGCATGAAGATTTATTCTGTCTGTTTTATTTTCTTCACTTTTGAGTCATAGGAACACCGAACTGTTAATGGGGGTCAAAGTAACACGTCGGAATGAATTTCCTCATGATGCTCAACCCAAGCCTAATCCTACCAAAAGCCTCAAGTGAGGAATATGAGAGACATGAGGACTCTCACAGTTGAGGGTCCCGACCATTACCGCTAGTTGCGCCACATCATTGGTCTTATCCACACCAACGGTCATATTATTTAAGGGCATTAATGTCAAATCATGTTGGGATGCTCCCAGGCTATAAATAGCCGCCCCCACAACCACTAGCTGGTTGGCTGCTCCGTTGGAAACTCACACTTGTCATAAGAGCAACCCAAATTCCTCAGAGTCTTCGAGAATAATTCATCAGTGAGGAAATACCCCAAACACCAAACCACAAACCGAAAACCAAGTGATTGAGCATCATTGAAGAAGTTGTTCCTGTGTGAGACTGAAGCCTTTTACCTCTGAGGACTGTGCATCCTACAGACGGTTTGGCGTCATGGTCTAGAGCAATCGAGCAGTCAATTGTGGATCTCCAGGTGACCAAGTTTGTGAGGGTTTGGAAGTCTGCCCTGAAGACTTACCACGAGTGTTGGGCAAGGACTGTGTGTTCTTAGCTCAAGGAGAATACGGTAGGGATTGTGAGTCCCGGGACTATGTGTCTTTTGGTTTCAATACGAAGCCGCTCCAAACCAGATGTACAACTGTCACAACAGTTGGAACTAGGTCATCAATCATTGTCTTCACTGTGAAACGGGTTCTATTTCTTCAACTCTTTACATTCCTCAGATTTTATGTTGATGATTTTCACTGTCACTGTTTGAAGAATTTGCTGAAGACTTTCTCTGAAATTCCTCAACCCCAAATTCAGCACGCGAGTTAATCCTCATCTGTTTTCTCCGTGCGTGCATATTGTGCAAACTGTTTTTCATATTCTTCACCCTGAAAACTGTTGCAGTGATACTTTGCATTTCTGATCCTTTGTTGTTTCCGCTGAAGTTAGTCATCAGTGAGGAATTTCCTCAAAAGGAATTTCCTCAGTGATGAAATTCTCAAAATCTCCTATTCACCCCCATCTAGTCGATATAACGCACTTTCAATTGGCATCAGAGCAAGGTACTCCCTTGTTCTTTGTGATTTTAATTTAACCACCTGGAGTTTTAGTTATGTCGACTGCGGGCATGATCAAGTTTACTGCCGGATGTCCTACTTTCGAAGGAAAGGACTTTCCCTTCTGGAAGACCAAGATGCAGATGCATCTACAAGCTATTGACAACGATCTCTGGCTGAAAGTGCGTTATATCGACTAGAGGGGGGTGAATAGGAGATTTTTAGAATTTCATCACTGAGGAAATTCCTCACTGATGACTAACTTGCAGCGGAAACAACAAAAGGATCAGGAGTGCAAAGTATCACTACAGCAGTTTTTTAGGGTGATGAATATGAAAAACAGTTTGCATAGTACACAATCACGGATAAAGCAGATGAGGATTAACTCGCGTGAAGAATTTGGGGTTGAGGAATTTAGAGAAAGTCTTCAGCAAATTCTTCAAACAGTGATAGTAAATATCATCAACACACAAGCTGAGGAATGTAAAGAGTTGAAGAAATAGAACCCGTTTCACAGTGAAGACACTGGTTGATGACCCAGTTCCAACTACTGTGACAGTTGTACATATGGTTTGGAGCGCCTTGGTATTGAAACCAAAAGACACACAGTCCCAGGACTCACAGTCCCTACCGTATTCTCCTTGGGCTAAGAACACACAGTCCTCGCCCCTCGTGGTAAGTCTTCAGGGCAGACTTCCAAACCCTCACAAACTTGGTCACCTGGCGATCCACAATTGACTGCTGGATTGCTCTAGACCATGACGCCTAACCGTCTGGAAGATGCACAATCCTCAAAGGTAAAAGGCTTCAGTCCCACATAGGACTAACTTCTTCAGTGATGCTCAATCACTTGGTTTTCGGTTTGTGGTTTGGTGTTTGGGGTATTTCCTCACTAATGAATTACTCTCAAAGACTCTAAGGAACTTGGGTTGCTCTTATGACAAGTGGCAGTTCCTAACAGAGCAGCCAACCAGCTAATGGTTGTGGGGGCGGCTATTTATAGCCTGGGAGCATCCCGACATGATATGACATGAATGCCCTTAAATAATATGACCGTTGGTGTGGATAAGACCAATGATGTGGCGTGACTTGCGTTAACGGTCGGGACCCTCAACTGTGAGAGTCCTCATGTCTCTCATATTCCTCACTTGAGGCTTTTGGTAGGATTAGGCTTGGGTTGAGCATCATGAGGAAATTCATTCCAACGTGTTACTTTGACCCCCTTTAACAGTACGATGTTCCTATGACTCAAAAGTGAAGAAAATAAAACAGACAGAATAAATCTTCATGCTTCAAAATCTTCAGATTGTTTTTCTTCAGGACACACCGAATTCCTCATCTTCTATTTCTTCATGAGGAATATCAGTTTCATCGCAATATCTTCGCGGTTCAATTCTTCAGCTTCAGACCAATTTCTTCAGCCGAAGATATACATTTTTGGGGGTCGATATTCAACGAATACTTCAAACTCCTCAGCGACTTATAGATCCTGTGTACACTTATGAAGACATTAGATACTTAACCTATAAGACTTCAAACCACAAAATCACTAAGGGGCACTAGATGCACTTACAATCTCCCCCTTTTTGGTGGTTGATGACAATTAGGTTATGTCTTCAACAGGGAGAAAAATAAGAAGTGTAAATACTCATTTGAGGAATTTGAAATCAAGATTCAGAGAGACTCCCCCTGAAGATGTGCATATCTTGAGGATTTTTCTTTTCACAGCAAATGCACATTGATGATTTATATCATGGAGATCTCCCCGTGAGTCTTGTAAATCATGCATACATACGACATATAGTATGAAGAAATTGAGGATGCATGATGACAAATGGTATCTGACGAATTCCAGCATGCGTGCATTAAAATTTTGGGGAATAAGCATGCGAAGAAAAACGTTCAAAAGCGTCAGAGTACCATCGGGCTTAAGTTACAACTCATTACATAAAACACTTCAGAAGAGCCAAGAGTTTGTAACTTAAATAAAGTTTATAAGCCCCCAAAATATATCCCGCGTGAAGACTAACTCTGAGATTTCTCCCCCTTTGTCATCAAGTGACAAAAAGGGACAAACTGAGGACTAACGCCTGTGAAGACTTTCACTTCTTGGCAGTTGAGGAAGATGCGTGAGGATTCTTGGGAGCAGACTTCCTCCTTGGACCAGTGGCAGTATCTTGCTGATCTTCATTTGATTCAGCAGTGCGGAATGAAGAAAACGAACTGTCCTCAAGGCCTAGAACTGGAATTGGCCTGAATTTCTTCTTTGGTGTCCACGACCAGTCAAAGTCCCGTACAAACTCCAATTCTTCAAGTTCTGCTGGAGTCTTCAAATGAGCCAGTGTGGCCCAGGTGCAATCAAAAACCTCATGAAGATAATGATGGTTAAGCTTCACGGCATTCTGTGTTTCATTGAGTGTTTTCAGAATGGCGCCGAACTGACGTTTGACCCACTTGTGATTTCGATCAACCTTTTGGTGAAGAATGAGAAGAAGCTCTCTGGTATTCAGCACCCTTGGAGCAACAGGACTTGGAGGATGGGTTTCAGTGTCATCCCATGAGGAATAAGCATCTGGCTCTCGGAACTGGCCATCAAGGGGCCGACTGCCTTCATCAATAACAGACTTGCCTTTTCCTTCAACAGGCTCGAAAGTCTTCTTGTTGACCCTTAGAGGAGGCATATAACCTATATGATTGTTGAAATCAGCATGATAGTTGATGCCCAACCTGTGTGTGATGAATTTCATGATCCATGGAGCGTAAATCTTCAGGTCAAAAGGGGACATAGCATTTTCCGTCAGAGTCCTCAAGAAGAAATCATGGATGTTGATGGGAATGCCATGGATGATGTTGAAGAGGATATTCTTCATGATGCCCACGACGTCTTCTTCATCATCATGACCCTTGATAGGCGCAAGAACACTGCAGAGGATTCTGTAAACCGTCCTGGGTTCATATTGCAGCTCATGGACTAGGAAGGTTGTTCTTGGTGGTTGCCCCTTAGCCAAAGGCTTCATGAGGACTTCCATCAGCTTGTTTGCCAGCTCACGTTCATCATACAACTTTACTGCCTACTATGAGGGAATTGGCACTCGAAGTTCACGCAGCAGCTCATTGGCAGGAGCCTTGAAGTGTGTGTTCTGCATCATCCAATCTAGCACCCAAGTGTTGATGTATGTTGGATCTCCAGAGATGTGCAGAGTTGCATAGAATTGAAGAACAATGTCACTGTTCCAATTGCAGATATCTGAGCACATAGGGAGCAGTCATGCTTCATAAAGAACGTTGAGGACTAGGGCGAAGCAAGGAATTTCTTCAAGCTCAACGTGAGGAATGTGCCTGTGCTGGAAAATCTTGTTTCTTCCACACAACACAGATGTGTAGTAGTTGAGTTGTGTCCTGGTCCAAAACTTCAGATGCCTGATGCGAGGCTTGTCATAGGGATTTTCTCCGATGAAGAACATGCGTTCTTCAAAGAAAGATTACTTTTGAAACTTTGGCCGCTTAGAGAACGGTTGACGCTGCATCGGCTGAAGATTTTGCATCTTGCCTTGAGGAGAGACAATCACCACAGTTTCTGGATTGATGACGACAAGAGCATTCTATGGATCTGGTGCATTTTCCTCAGCATGTTCCTCGGGATGAGGAATTTCATCTGCTTGTGCTTTAGGCTGAGGAGCTTGCTCTGGTTGAGGAATGTCATCAACGGGAACTTCTGGTTGAGGATTTTGCTCTAGAGGAGGAATTGGTTCATCCCGAGGCTCAGGTTGAGGATTTTTCTCCGGAGGAGGAATTGGGTCATCCTGAGCCTCAGGTTGAGGATTTTTCTCAGGATTTTGGATTTCGTTAGGCTGAGGATTTTTTCTTTGTTTTTCCTCAGCTTGAGGAGCCAGATTCATCAGCTGGTGCAGCTGATCCTTGAGCAGTTTCTTCAGAAGGAATGAAGGTCTGAGGACTGTCATCAATTCGAATTTCCTCATTAGTGTGTTCTTCAGACGCATCATTCTTCATTTTCTCATCAGCAAAGTGCACTTTGTCTTCGCTGTCGAAGGGAGTCATCTCATAAGATGGAGCAACGTTGAGAGGCACAGGGTCCAGAGGTGCATTTTCATCAAGTGATTTGAGGCGCTTGGCCTCAGTTGATTCTTCTGCAGAGGAAGATTTTCTCTTCTTGGCTTCCTTTTCAGCAGCTCTGGTCTTCTTCACGTCTGATGCAAACGGAGCCATTTTCTTCACCTTTGAAGCTTTTGGTGAAGGCGTTTTCTCAGTTGAAGCAGTTTCATCAGCTGGTTCAAAGTCATCAGCTCGCTTAGAAGCAGCTGGAGCAGTTTCACCAGCTGTAGCAGAGTCATCAGCTGGGTTTTCCTTGATAATTTGATCAATAGCCGATTCATCACCACAGCTTTCTTGAGGGATTTCCTTAGCATGAGCAGTTTCATCAGTTGGTTCCTCAATCAGAGGCTGAGGTGTTGTTGCTGGAGGGGCAGACTTCTTGTTGTAATCATCAACTGCGTTAGTGGCAAATTTGATGAAATTGTTTTTGAGACTTTGACGATCAGAGAGCTTAGTGTACTTGTCAGTCAAAGTCTTCAATTCAGCCTATGTGGACACAAGTGCATCAGGCGTCAGGTTGAGGAGATTCTGTCGGAGGAATTTCTCCTTTTTGAGCTTGGCAACCTTAGCTTGTTTGGCTTGCTGCTCTTTCCACTTGGCCTCGTTAATGAATGTGGCCACCATGTGGCTGATGCCTGGGGGAAGCTTCAAATCGTCGACTGGAGTGTTGAGGTCCTCATACCAGATGTTGATGAAATCCAAGAGGACTTTTGGGTCCATGGCCAGAGGAATGGAGTTGCCTGAAGCTTATGCTACCCTCTCCTGCTTGTTTCTGATGATGGCTTGCAGAGTCTCATCATCATATTCATCACTACCCTCTAATGCAGAAGGGACTTTGATGATTTTGCTAGGGCTTGGTCTGGTTCCTCTCCTAGCAGTCACCTTAGTCTTCAGGGGAGTCGGTGAAGACTTTGTCTCGGAGCTTGTTGCAGACGGAATAGAGCAACTGGAGACAGTGGGCAGTTGCTTCACAATCTGCTTTTGTTCAGGCTTTGAAGCCTTTGGTGGTGCTGAGGGTTTTGGTGCGGATGCTGGTACAGCTTTCTGAGGCATTTTCTCCTGAGGCTTTGAAGCCTTTGGTTTCGGTGGCACGGACTTCATTTGAGGAATGGCCGTACCAGAAGTTTCAGCTGCAAAGGAGGTGGCGGCAGTTGCAGCAGCAGCAGATTCTTCATTGAATTTCCTCACAGCGGCTTGTGCTTGCTTCTGAAGCTTTGACAAATGTTTTGACTTTTCTTCAGGATAGTCATCAATTTTCTTGAGGCTTGAGGGGTGTGCATCCTGATAGTCCTCAAGAGGAGGCCGTTTTCCAGGAGGCTTCAGAGCGAATTTCTTCGCATACTTGGGAGTGACGAATCTGTATTCTTTCCACTCCTTAGCCCATCAGCGTTCTATCTTTTGAAGCCTTATCTTCCTCTTGGGCATAGTCTCTTGCTCATCAGGAGTGTAGTATTCCAAGTATATATCCTCAGGGATATCAATGGCAGTGTTCTTCTCGAGCTTCTTGCCACCCTTTTGCCTCCTTTCATCTTCCATTTTCTTCAGCTGAGGCTTTTGCTAAGGAAATTGAACTCTTGAGGATTCTGATGAAACTTGCAGATTTTCTTCAAGAAACACTGCAAATGAGTTAAGTTGATGAGAACCTAGAGATTCATCACCTGACATGTTTGTACCTATGAACATAGTATAGTTGCGAGGAATTTGGAGAGGTCATATGCGTTCTCAGATTTGATGAAATGAAATCTTTTGAAAGTTGAGAAATTTGACCAGTGGATGAGGAATTCGTCTAAGCACACCGTTCTTGGGTTCCAGAGTTGTACAGATTCGAAAATTTGCACAATTGAGGAATCTCGTGAAAATTTTAGATGCTTAGTGAAGTTCATCAATAGTTGAGGAATAAGCAGTGTTTGAGGAAAAGAAACTGATGGATACTTGAGGAAAAAACAGATTTCACATCTCTAAGGTAAAATAGTAGATCAAAAGAGCTGTAAAAATAGGGTTCTTATTCACCCTAGATAGCGTGCACGAAGAACAGAGAAGGAAGTAGCAGTAGATGCTCTTCGGTGCGAGTCCAATGCGCCCTAACTCGGCAACAGAGGACAACTACGGCGGCGGACGACGAAGATGGTCCGGTTCCGGCGTGGTTTCGGCGACGGAGAGGTCGAGGCAGTCAAGCCTTTCCTTGCCAGCGTCGAGACTTCTAGCGGTGGCGCTAGGGCTTTTGAGCTTTGCTGTAGCAGGAGGGCGATGGGACGAAGAAGATTTTACCAAAGGGAGATGGGGACATATTTATAGCCAGGTGGTAACTGTTGGCGCGAAAGTATCAGACCAAATAGCCCCTGTCTCTACGTATCCGCAAGACACGTGTAGCCCACAACCGAAGCGGTGGAGATCGTGGTTATCCGAACGGGGAAAGTGGGGTTCAGTTACTGTGTAACAAAAAAAAAATTTGAAGGTTTGAGGATTTTTTTACAAAATCATCAGCTAAGAAGGACGCAGTGAGGATTTTGAACACAGTTTCAAACAGAATGCATATGAAGAATTGAATAGACTGGGTGAGAGTGGCATAGAGGGAAAGTAGGGTCCGATCACATTTACGTAGATGAAATATCAAATTGAAGAAATAGCTATAAGTGAATGTTGTTGAGGACTTTGAAATCACACTCTATCTAGGTAAACGAAAATCATCAAGTGTTTTTGAAGATTTTGATTAACTTGAGGATTTTGTGACAAAGCGTCATAATGATGAATTTCAGTTTTGAAGAAAAACAAATTTGAAGAACAACTGTTTTGAAGAAAATCAACTTTTGAAGAAATTCAGCTTTGAAGAAATTCAACTTGAGGAATTTCAAGTTGGGTGGTGGCGTGACCCACCATATAAGAATGTTGATTTCAAACGCCGCGTACAATTGTCGTAGGGCCCTGAGAATCAATTTCTTCATTGATTTCCTCACACTAAGAGTGATATTCTTCATTGGTTGAAGAAAATTGATTCATCGTGTGTTGCACATCTAAGTCATCAATTTTGCATAAGTGTTAGGATGTGTGCATGTTTTTACAAAACATTTGGAGATTCTAACATATTTAGCTCACACCGCAACTTGCAAAACCTTTTCTCATCCAAGGGCTTAGTGAAGATATCTCCCATTTGATCGTCAGTCTTCACATGGTCGATGAGGATATTGCCCTTGAGGACATGGTCCCCAAGAAAATGATGATGAATTTGGATGTGCTTGGTCTTCGAGTGTTGTACTAGGTTGTATGCAATCTTGATTCACTCTCATTGTCGCATTAGAGAGGCACATTTTTCATGTTGATGTCGTAGTCCTTGAGGGTTTGCTTCATCCATAGTAATTGAGCACAGCATGAACCTGCAGCAATGTACTCAGCTTCGGCGCTGGAGAGTGAAATGCAATTCCGCTTCTTTGAGGACTAGTAGACTAGTGATCTTTCGAGGAAATGACATGTGCCAGAGGTTGACTTGCAATCCATACGGTCACCAGCATAGTGAGAATCAGAATATCTCACAAGATGAAGATTTGAGCCCTTGGGGTACCATAATCCTAGTGTTGGTGTGTGAGCTAAGTATCGAAGAATATGCTTCACAGCCTTATGGTGTGATTCCTTCGGTTTTGCTTGAAAACGTGCACACATGCAAACACTAAGCATTATATCTAGCCTAGATGCACATAAATACAGTAAAGAGCCAATCATGGAGCGATATACCTGCTGATCGAATTCTTTACCATTTTCATTAGTGCAGAGGTGAACGTTGGTAGGCATTGGAGTCTTGGCACCTTTGCATTCATGCATGTCGAATTTCCTCAGAACATCCTTGAGGTATTTCTCCTGTGATATGAAGATTCCATTGCGTTGTTGACGAATTTGAAGACCTAAGAAGAATTTCAGCTCCCCCATCATAGACATTTGATATTCTTCACTCATCATGTAAGGAAATTCATCACTGTAACGTTTGTCAGTACAACCAAATATGATGTCATCGACATATATCTGGCAAACAAATAGTTCAATATCATAGGATTTAGTGAAAAGAGTTGGATCAAGTGAACCAGGTTTGAAGCCTTTCTTCATGAGGAATTCCTTCAATGTATCATACCATGCACGAGGGGCTTGCTTGAGACCATAGAGCGCCTTTTTGATTCTGAAGACTTTGTCTGGATTCTTTGGATCCTCAAAACCTGGGGGCTGAGCAACATATACTTCTTCCTCAAGCTTACCATTGAGGAATGCACTTTTTACATCCATTTGATATAAGATGATGTTATGACGATTAGCATAAGCAAGTAGTATTCGAATAGCTTCAAGTCTAGCAACAGGTGCAAAAGTTTCATCGAAATCTATTCCTTCAACTTGTGTGTAGCCTTGGGCTACATGTCGTGCCTTATTCCTCACCACTTGACCATCCTCATCTTGCTTGTTTCGGAAAATCCACTTGGTTCCGATGATATTGTGCTTGCGAGGATTTGGTCGTTTGACGAGCTCCCATACGTCATTCAGCTTGAATTGAAGAAGTTCGTCTTGCATGGCTTGGATCCACTCTGGTTCCATGAAAGTCTCAGCAACTTTTGAAGGTTCTATGATAGACACAAAGGAGAAATGCCCACAAAAGTTAACTAAGTGTGAAACTTTTGAGCGAGTGAGAGGACCTGGCGCGTTGATGTCATTGAGGATTTTGTCAAGTTCCATTTCGTTTGCAATCCTCGGATGAGCTGGTTGAGTGTTTCATCTGGGCTGAGGAATTGGTTCTGGAGCAATTTCCTCAGGAGCATCTTCTTGATTTTCATCAGTGCTGGGAATGATTTCTTCATCAATTTCCTCAGTGGTAACAATGTCTTCAGTAGCTTTGAGCTTTATTGCTTCCTCATGAGACAACTTATCTGGATCAGGAGGCAATTGCTCTCTTTGCGAGCCATTAGTTTCATCGAACCGCACATCTACAGCCTCAACAACCATGTTGTGATAGTTGTTGAAGACTCTGTAGGTGTGCGAGTCCTTTCCATAACCGAGCATAAAACCCTCATGTGCCTTAGGTGCAAACTTTGAGCTATGGTGACGATCTCTAATCCAACATTTTGCACCGAAGACTTTGAAATAACTTACATTGGGTTTCTTGTCTATGAGGAGTTCATATGAGGTTTTCTTAAGGAATTTGTGAAGATATACCATGTTGATGATATGGCATGCAGTGTTGATTGCTTCATGCCAAAAGCGACGAGGAGTCTGATATTCTTCAAGCATGGTTCATGCCATCTCAACCAGAGTCCTGTTCTTCCTTTCGACGACACCATTCTGTTGAGGAGTATAAGGAGCAGACAATTCGTGAGTAATACCAAGTTCATCAAGATAATTATCAAGACCAGTGCTTTTGAACTCTGTTCCATTATCACTCCTGATGTGTTTGATCTTTATGCCGAAGTTTGTCGAGGCCCTTGAAGAAAATCGTTTGAAGACTTCCTGCACTTCAGTTTTATATAAAATGATATCCACCCATGTATATCTGGAATAATCATCAACTATGGCAAAGCCATATAAAGATGATGCATTTGTTAGAGTGGCATAATGAGTAGGTCCAAATAGATCCTTGTGAAGCAATTCAAATGGAGGAGTAGTGGTCATGATAGTCTTCGAGGGGTACTTGGATCTGGTCATTTTCCCAAACTCACAAGCACCGCAGAGGTGATCCAGGAATTTGACTGATTCGATCCCGATGACATGCTGCTTCTTTGCAAGCGTGTGCAAATTCCTCATGCCTGCATGACCGAGTCTTCGATGCCACAACCACCCTTCTGATGTTTTTGCTAGTAAGCAAGTGGCTGGTTGAGGACCTGTAGAGAAATCAACAATGTACAAATCCCCTCTTCTAACACCTTCGAAGACATTGGATCTGTCAGATTCCATGATGACAACACATCTATATCTTCCAAAGATAACAATCATATCAAGATCACAAAGCATTGAGATTGACATGAGGTAAAATCCAAGGGATTCAACAAGCATCACTTTGTCCATGTGCCTATCCTTGGAAATAGCCACTTTGCCAAGTCCCAATACCTTGCTTTTACCTTTGTCAGCATATGTGATTTGCTTCAGGGGTGATGGAGTTAGTGGCATATTCATCACCAAGCTTTTGTCACCAGTCATGTGATGTGTGCAGCCACTATCAAGAACCCACTCAGTACTCTTGGGTTTGTCATCCTGTAGATGAATTAGTACAGCTTACCATCTCATATGCTTTAGCTTTGAAGAATATGATATTAATTTCATCAGATAGGAATTTCATCATAAACAGAATTATAAGGACGTGTGAAATATTTCTATTTCATCAATATTAGCTTGCGTCCTATCAAGCATTTTCTTCAGGTATCCAACAAATTCTTCAGATGATGATTTTCATCTGGAAACCTGACCTGCAGAAGTGATTAGTTCAATTTCTTCACCACCCACATCTGAAGGGGTGGTAAAGCATTCATCATCCTGCAAGCACCATATGAGAAAGGGGGCATTGAAGCTAATGCACTTCTCTTAACAGTAGGGGGATAAATTATTCAAATGAATATGCAGAGAACTTATTTGAGGATTTATGAACATAATGATTTGAAGAATAACGCTCATATTCATATTCCTTTTAATTTCCCTACATGTTAGAAGCATTAGCACGGGTACGAGCATAGTTTTGACCAGTTGAAGATTTTGATCCTCTTGAAGACTTTGGTCCTCCTGAGGAATTTGATCTGGGGTTCAAATTCTTCATAGGTGATGTCATGAGGACATTCACCTGAAGATTTGTAAGGCAACTTTTGGGAACCCAGATTTTCCTCAGGGGAGGACCATTCCTGCAGTTAGTTCCAACTTATCGAGCAAATACTTCACCAGATTGATTTTTGAACAGTTTATAGTTGGAGTCAAATGACTCATCTCAGGAATAGGATAATTCACATGAAAAGCCTGTTAGAATTGATGTATCAAAAGGAGGCCCAGTAGCAGCAACCCATGAGGTTTTGGGATATTGCTCAGGTTTCCAATAAGATCCATCAGCATTCAATTTCCTCTCAAAGACAATTCCTTCTTTCCTCGGGTTCCTGTTCAAGATCTGCTTTTTGAGCACATCACAAAGGGTTTTGTGTCCTTTGAGACTTTTGTATATGCCTGTCACATACAATTCCTTCAGCCCTGCATTATCATCAGTGACATTTCTGGTTTCCTCAAGTGAGGAATTTTACACTACAGGAACAGTTGAAGAATTTGCAGCAATAGAGGCATGTGACGATTCTGGTTAAGAATTAGCAGTTTCACGTTCGATGCATTTAATACATGGAGGAATGAATTCAGCTTGAGCAGTGCTGATCTGTTGAGCTAGTAATGAATCATTTTCCATACGAAGATCATCATGAGAAATCCAAGATCAAGCTTCCTTTGAAGAAATTCATAGGAAAGTTTCTCATGATCAACAAGGAGTGTAACATGATGATCTTGAAGATTATCAAATCTGGACTGAAGACTTTTCAAATCTTCAGTGAGGAATTGGGTAAGATTCATTTCATCATTCAACAGATCATCACTTCTGTCTAGTAGTTTCTGAAGCTTCTCGAGGACAGTTTGTTGTTTAGTGGCAATGATAGCAAGTTTACTGTAACTGGGTTTTTCATAATCATCAGGTTCACAGTCACTTGAATCAGAGGAGGAAGCATCATTCGGTACCTTTGAACCTTTTGCCATGAAGCAATAGGTTGGAGCGAAGTCATCAGCATAGTCATCAGTGTGGATGGTGTTATCATTTTGTTCAAGGTTGAAGATTGACTTGCCGATGAATGTGGTTGCAAGTGCAAGGCTAGCCTGTGCAGATTCTGAGTCTTCATCAGAACCCTCCTCTTCATCACATTCCTCGGATTCTTCCTCGGAGTCCATTTCCTAGCCAATAAGTGCCAGAGCCAATCTGAAACTAGTCTTCTTGTGCGATGAGGACTTTGAAGATGAGGATTTTGAAGATTTCTTTTTTTCTTCGAGTCATCAGAACTTTCATCCTTGTATTTCTTCTTCTTTGATTCCTTTCCCCAACGAGGACAATCAGCAATGTAGTGACCTGATTTCTTGCATTTGTGGCAAGTTCTTTTCTTGTAGTCCTCAGATGAAGATTCTGATTTCCTCATATCTTTTCTTGAAGATTTACCAAACTGGCCACATCGTGTAAACTTATGGAATTTCCTCACGAGCATTGCAAGCTCCTGTCCAAATTCTTCAGGATCACCAATGCTACCATCCGAGTCTTGTTATTCAGATGAGGAAATTGCTTTGTCCTACAGTGCACGTGGTCTAGAATAGCTTGGTCCATATAGATCTCTCTTTTCTTCTTGTTAGAATTCATGAGTATTGAGTCTTTCGAGTATATCAGCTGGATCAAGCATCTTGTAGTCTGGTCTTTCTTGAATCATCAAAACTAAAGTATCAAATGAAGAATCCAAAGATATTAGCAGTTTCTTCACAACTTCGTGATCAGTAATGTCTCGAGCTCCTAGTGCTTGCAGTTCATTTGATATGTCAGTGAGGCGATGAAAGGTATCTTGGCAGCTTTCATTGTCAAACCTCTTGAAGCGATTGAAGAGATTGCGAAGAACATCAACACGAGAATCACGTTGGGTTGATACTGCTTCATTAACTTTGGACAGCCTTTCCTAGAAAAGTTTTGTTAAGCCCAATGCACTCACTCTGCCATAATGACCTTTGCTCACATGGCCACAGATGATAGTCTTTGCTTGAGAGTCAAGTTGCTTGAATTTCTTCACATCAGCAGCAGAGATAGTAGCAGTGAAGAAATTCAAGCAACTTGACTCTCAAGCAAAGAATATCATATGTGGCCATCTGAGCAAAGGTCATTATGGCAGAGTGAGTGCTTTGGGCTCAGCAAAACTTATATGGGAAAGGATGTCCAAAGTTAATGAAGGAGTATAAAGCCAACGTGATTCTCGTGTTGATGTTCTTCGCAATCTCTTCAATCGCTTCAAGAGGCTTGACAATGAAAGCTTCCAAGATACCTTTGATCGCCTCACTGACATATCAAATGAACTGCAAGCACTGGGAGCTCGAGACATTACTGATCATGAAGTTGAGAAGAAACTGCTAAGATCTTTGGATTCTTCATTTGATACTTTAGTTCTGATGATTCAAGAGAGACCAGACTACAAGATGCTTGATCCAGCTGATATACTCAAAAGACTCAATACTCATGAATTCTAACAAGAAGAAAAGAGAGATCTATATGGACCAAGTTATTCTAGACCACGTGCACTGAAGGCCAAAGCAATTTCCTCATCTGAAGAACAAGACTCGGATGGTAGCATTGGTGATCCTGAAGAATTTGGACAGGACCTTGTGATGCTCTTGAGGAAATTGCAGAAGTTCACACGACGCGGCCAGTTTGGTAAATCTTCAACAAGAGATATGAGGAAATCAGAATCTTCATCTCAGGACTACAAGAAAAGAACCTACCACAAATGCAAGAAATCAGGTCACTACATTGCCGATTGTCCTCGTTGGGGAAAGGAATCAAAGAATAAGAAATACAATGATGAAAGTTCTGATGACTCGAAGAAAAAGAAGAAATCTTCAAAATCCTCATTCTCAAAGTCCTTATTGCACAAGAATACTAGTTTCACAAAGGCTCGCGCACTTATTGGCGAGGAAATGGATTCTGAGGCAGAATCCGAGGAATGTGATGAAGAGGAGGGTTCTCGTGAAGACTCAGAATCTGCACAGGCTAGCCTTGCACTTGCAACCACATTCGTCAGCAAGTCAATCTTCAACCTTGAAGAAAATGATAGCACCATCCACACTGATGACTATGATGATGACTTCGCTCCAACCTATTGCTTCATGGCAAAAGGTTCAAAGGTACCGAATGATGCTTCCTCCTCTGATTCAAGTGACTGTGAACCTGATGATTATAAAAAACCCAGTTACAGTAAACTTGCTATCATTGCCACTAAACAACAAACTGCCTTGGAAAAGCTTCAGAAACTACTAGACAGAAGTGATGATCTGTTGAATGATGAAATGAATCATACCCAAATCCTCACTGAAGATTTGAAAAGTCTTTAGTCCAGATTTGATAATCTTCAAGATCGTCATTTTACACTCCTCGCTGATCATGAGAAACTTTCGTATGAATTTCTTCAAAGGAAGCTTGATCTTGAGAAGCTGAGGATTTCTCATGATGATCTTCGTATGGAAAATGATTTATTACTAGCTCAACAGATCAGCACTGCTCAAGCTGAATTCATTCCTCCATGTCTTAAATGCATCGAACGTGAAACTGCTAATTCTTCACCAGAATCATCACATGCTTCTATTACTGGAAATTCTTCAACTGTTCCTGTAGTGTCAAATTCCTCACTTGAGGAAACCACAAATGTCACTGATGATAATGAAGGGCTGAAGGAATTGTATGTGACAGGCATACACAAAAGTCTCACAAGACACCAACGCCGGTCCACCCACATATCAAACTATCAAAGTAACGAACGCGAATCATATGAACATGATGAAAACTAGCATGACAGAAATTCCTGTGTGTCCTCGGGAGCGTTTTTCCTCCTATAAGACTTTGTCCAGGCTTGTCCCTTGCTACAAAAGGGATTGGGCCACTTTGCTGCATCGTTGCTACTTTTTTTACATGTTGCTTGCTATGAATCATCTCACCACACAATCACTTGTTACTGACAATTTTAGTGCCTGCAGATTTTACCTTGCTGAAAACCACTTATCAGATCCTTCTGCTCCTCGTTGGTTTCGACACTCTTACTTATCGAAAGGACTATGATTGATCCCCTATACTTGTGGGTCATCAGTAAGCTGTACTAATTCATTTGCAGGATGACAAACCCAAGAGTACTGAGTGGGTTCTTGATAGTGGCTACACACACCACATGACTGGTGACAAAAGCTTGCTGATGAATACGCCACTAACTCCATCACCCCTGAAGCAAATCACATATGCTGACAAAGGTAAAAGCAAGGTATTGGGACTTGGAAAAGTGGCTATTTCCAAGGATAGGCACATGGACAAAGTAATGCTTGTTGAATCCCTTGGATTTAACCTTATGTCAGTCTCAATGCTTTGTGATCTTGATATGATTGTTATCTTTGGAAGATATAGATGTGTTGTCATCATGGAATCTGATAGATCCAAAGTCTTCGAAGGTGTTAGAAGAGGGGATTTGTACATTGTTGATTTCTCTACAGGTCCTCAACCTGCCACTTGCTTACTAGCAAAAACCTCAGAAGGGTGGCTGTGGCATCAATGACTTGGTCATGCAGGCATGAGGAATTTGCACACGCTCGCGAAGAAGAAGCATGTCATCGACATCGTATCAGTCAAATTCCTCAAAGACCACCTCTATGGTACTTGTGAGTCTGGGAAAATGACCAGATCCAAGCATCCGTCGAAGACCATCATGACCACTACTCATCCATTTGAATTGCTTCACATGGATCTATTTGGACCTACTCATTATGCCACTCTAACAAATGCAACATCTTTATATGGCTTTGTCATAGTCGATGATTATTCCAGATACACATGGGGCATATCATTTTATATAAAACTGAAGTGCAGGAAGTCTTCAAACAATTTTCTTCAAGGGCCTCGATGAACTTCGGCGTCAAGATCAAACACATCAGGAGTGATAATGGAACAGAGTTCAAAAACACTGGTCTTGATAATTATCTTGATGAACTTGGTATTACTCACGAATTGTGTGCTCCTTATACTCCTCAACAGAATGGTGTCGTCGAAAGGAAGAACAGGACTCTGGTTGAGATGGCAAGAACCATGCTTGAAGAATATCAGACTCCTCGTCGCTTTTGGCCTGAAGCAATTAACACTACATGCCATATCATCAACAGGGTATATCTTCACAAATTCCTCAACAAAACCTCATATGAACTCCTCACAGACAAGAAACACAATGTAAGTTATTTCAAAGTCTTCGGTGCAAAATGTTGGATTAGAGATCCTCATCATAGCTCAAAGTTTGCACCTAAGGCACATGAGGGTTTTATGCTCGGTTATGGAAAGGACTTGCACACCTACAGAGTCTTCAACAACTATCACAACAAGGTTGTTGAGACTGTAGATGTGCGGTTCGATGAAACTAATGGCTCGCAAAGAGAGCAATTTCCTCCTGATCCAGATAAGCTATCTCCCGAGGAAGCAATAAAGCTCAAAGCTACTGAATACATTGTTCCTACTGAGGAAATTGATGAAGAGATCATTCCCAGCACTGATGAAAATCAAGAAGATGCTTGCTGCGGCAACAAAATTCATTCCCTGGTGCGTAGGAATTCTTCTTGTTACTTCTCTGGTTTGCGTCGGTTTTTCCCTTGAAGAGGAAAGGGTGATGCAGCACAGGAGCAGTAAGTATTTCCCTCAGTTTGAGAACCAAGGTATCGATCCAGAAGGAGGGCCTCGTCAAGTCCAAAGTACCTGCGCAAACACAAACAAGCTTGCACCCAACGCTTCAAAGCGGTTGTCAATCCCTTCAAGATTGTTTGCAAAGTGAGATCTGAAGGCGGAAACTGCAACGAAGTAAAAAGTGTAAGGCTGAAAATATGGTGTGGAGTAGACCCTGGGGGCCATAGTGTTCACTACAGGCTTCTCTCATAATAGCAAATGTCACGGTGGGTGAACTAATTACTGTCGAGCAATTGATAGAACCGCGCAAAGTCATGACGATGTCTAAGGCAATGATCTAGCATATAGGCATCACGTCCGAGACAAGTAGACCGATACTTTCTGCATCTACTACTATTACTCCACACATCGACCGCTATCCAGCATGCATCTAGTGTATTGAGTTCATGATGAACAGAGTAACGCTTTAAGCAAGATGACATGATGTAGAGGGATAATCTCAAACCAATGATGAAAACCTCATCTTTTTACCCTTGATGGCAACAACACGATACGTGCCTCGCAACCCCTTCTGTCACCGGGTGAGGTCACCGCACTTATGAACCCAAAACCAAGCACTTCTCCCATTCCAAGAATCATAGATCTAGTTGGCCAAACAAAACCCACAACATGAAGAGAATTACAAGGATATGAAATCATGCATAAGAGAGATCAGAAGAAACTCAAATAAGATTCATAGATAATCTGATCATAAATCCACAATTCATCGAATCTCGACAAACACACCGCAAAAGAAGATTACATCGGATAGATCTCCATGAAGATCATGGAGAACTTTGTACTAAAGATCCAAGAGAGAGAAGAAGCCATCTACTTACTAGCTATGGACCCGTAGGTCTATGGTGAACTACTCACGCATCATCGGAGAGGTCATGGTGTTGATGAAGAAGCCCTCCGTATCCGAATCCCCCCTCCGGCAGGGCACCAGGACGTGCCCAGATGGGATCTTGTGGAGACAGAAGCTTGCGGCGGCGGAAAAGTAATTGCGATCGTCTATTGATTTTTTTGGGAATATATAGGTGCAATATCTAGGTTAGGGGACCTCCAGGGGGCCCACAAGCCTGGATGGCGCGGCCCCCCTGGCCGCGGGTGGGGGCTTGTGGAGCCCCTGGGGCTCTTCTGGCTTGGCTCCCAAGTCCTCGGATCTTCTTCCGTTCCAGAAATAATCTTTTCGGGGATTTTCTTCGGTTTGGACTCCGTTTCAAAATCTCCTCTGAAATGGGTCAAAAACATGGAAAAAACAGGAACTGGCACTTGGCACTAAGTTAATAAGTTAGTCCTAGAAAATAAATAAAAGGCATGCAAAACATCCAAAGTTTGACAAGATAATAGCTTGAAACCATCAAAAAATATAGATATGTTGGAGACGTATCAAGCATCCCCAAGCTTAACTCCTGCTCATCCTTGAGTTGGGAAGTGATAAAGAATGAATTTTTGATGTGGAATGCTACCTAGCATAGTTGTCCTTTGCAACTTCTTTCACGTGGCATGAACATTCAGATCCATAAGATTCAAAACAGTAGTTTGCTATTGACATGAAAACAATAATACTTCAAGCAAACTAGCAAGGTAATCATGAACTTTCAAAATAACAAGGCCAAAGAAAGTTATCCCTACAAAATCATATAGTCTGGCTATGCTCCATCATCCTCACACAACTAATGTAAATCATGCACAACCCCGAAATTGGCCAAGTAATTGTTTTCGCACTCTTAATTTCTCAAACTTTTAATAACTATCACGCAATACATGAGCGCGAGCCATGGATATAGCACTATAGGTGGAATAGAGTGTGGTGGTGGTTGTGAGACAAAAAGGAGGAGATGGTCACACTGACTCGGCATATCAGTAGGCTATGGAGATGCCCATTAATAGATATCAATGTGAATGAGTAGGGATTGCCATACAAGAGATGCACTAGAGCTATAAGTATGTGAAAGCTCAAGAGAAAACTAGTGGGTGTGCATCCAACTTGCTTGCTCACGAAGACCTAGGGCAATTTTGAGGAAGCCCATCATTGGAATATACAAGCCAAGTTATATAACGAAGATTCCCACTAGCATATGGTAGTGACGAAGCAAGAAGCTCTCAATCATGAAGAACATGGTGCTAACATGAAGCACAAGTGTGGAAAAAGATAGTAACATTGTCCCTTCTCTCTTTTTCTCTCATTTCTTTTTTTTATTTGGGTTGTTAGGCCTCTTTTTTCTCTTCTCTCTTCTTTTTTGTTTTTTTTGGGCTCTTTGGCCTCTCTTTTTTATTATTATTTCCTCACATGGGACAATGCTCTAATAATGATAATCATCACACTTTTATTTACTCACAGCTCAAAGATCACAATGATGATGACTCCATAGCAAATGCCTCCGGTAGTACCGGGATGTGCAACGATCTAGTATGATCATGCAATGGCAATATGAGAGTGACGGCACAAGTCATGAGACGGAACGGTGGGAGTTTCATGGCAATATATCTCGGGATGGCTATGAAAATGCCATAGTAGGTAGGTATGGTGGCTGTTTTGAGGAAGGAATTTGGTGGGTTTGTGCACCGGCGAGAGTTGCACGGCACTAGAGAGGCTAGCAATGGTGGATGGTGAAAGTGTATCTATACCATGGGCTCACATTAGTCATGAAGAACTCATATACTTGTTGCGAAAGTTTTTATTAGTAATTGAAACAAAGTTCTAAACGCATACTCCAAGGGGAAGGGTTGGTAGGTGTTAACCATCGCGCGATCCCGACATCAACAGAAAGGATGACAATCAATAGATCAATTATGCTCCGACTTCCTAACATAGCAGTTCACCATACGTGCATGCTACGGGAATCACTAACTCCAGCATAAGTATTTCTGGATTCACAACACCCTACTAACATAACTCTCAATATTACCGAATCCACGTCTCAAAACTAATTGAGAGGAATCAAAACTTCTCTTTCTATTCAATACATATGAAGATGGAGGTTTTTCATCCTCTTTGGGTACCTAGCACATTTGGGACTACTTTCATAGCATAAGCCAACTACCAAATCACGCACCGCCGTGCTCTAAAGATATAAGTGAAGCACAAGAGCAAAAAGTATCTAGCTCAAAAGATATAAGTGAAGCACTATGAGCATTCTAGCAAAATCACGATGAGTGCATGTCTCCCTCTCTCAAAAAGGTGTGAAACAAGGATGATTGTGACACGACAAAAAGAAAAGACTCCTAAGATACAAGACGCTCCAAGCAAAACACATATCATGTGGAGAATAAAAATATAGCTCCAAGTAATGTTACCGATGGATTGAAGACGAAAGAGAGGATGCCTTCCCGGGGCATCCCCAAGCTTAGGCTTTTTTGGTGTCCTTGAATTTGGCTTGGGGTGCCTTGGGCATCCCCAAGCTTGAGATCTTTCCACTCCTTATCTCTTTGTCCATGAGAACGTCACCCAAAACTTGAAAACTTCACAACACAAAACTTAAACAGAAACTTGTGATAACATTAGTACAAGAAAACAAACTACCACTTCTTTTGGTACTGTAGCAAACTTGAATTCCATCTATATTGATGATGGGCTACTGTATTCTCACTTTTCCATGGCTAGTACCCCCCCGATACTAACCATAGTTTCATCAAAACAAGCAACCAACTCAACAAAAATAGAATTTGTCAAAAACAGACCAATCTGTAGCAATCTGTATACTTCGTATACTTCTGGTACCTCAAAAAATCTGAAACATTATGACGGTCTGGGGAAAACACATATCAATCAGCATCAAAAAGAATCAACTCAAAAGATCTTTCTGAATAAAAATGAAAAATCATCTCGTGAGCGAAACGTTTTTGTCTTTTTCCAGCAGGATCAAACAACCATTACCAAGACTAGTCATAAAGGTTTTGCTTGGCTCAAACACAAAAAGAAACACAATCACAACAGAATTATGAAAGTGTGGACGCAACAAAACAGAAAGAAAAAGATAAATTCATTGGGTTGCCTCCCAACAAGCGCTATTGTTTAACGCCCTTAGCTAGGCATAGGAGCGATAGAATCACGTATCGTTGTCTTTGGTGCTCAAACCATAAGTAGACCTCATCATGGATTCATAAGGCAATCTTATTTTCTTTCTAGGAAATTGTTCCATGCCCTTCCTTAAAGGAAATTAAAATCCAATATTCCCTTCCTTCATATTGATGATAGCACCAATAGTCCTTAGGAAAGGTCTACCAAGAATAATAGGGCATGTAGGATTGCAATCTATGTCAAGCACAATCAAATCCACGGGTACATAGTTCCTTTTTGCAATAATAAGAACATCATTGATCCTTCCCATGGGTTTCTTGGTAGTAGAATCAGCAAGATGCAAATTAAGAGAACACTCTTCAATCTCATTAAAACCCAGAATATCACATAAAGACTTTGGAATCGCAGAAACACTAGCACCCAAATCACACAAAGCATTGCACTCATAGTTTTTTATTTTGATTTTTATGGTAGGTTCCCACTCATCGTGAAGCTTTCTAGGGATAGAGACTTCCAATTCAAGTTTCTCTTCAAGAGCTTTTATCATAGCTTCGACGATATGATCGGTAAAGGCTTTGTTTTGGCTATAAGCATGTGGAGAGTTCAACATGGATTGCATGAAAGAAATGCATTCAATCAAGGAGCAACTATCATAATTGAATTCCTTGAAATCCACGGTAGTAATTTCATTACTACTCAAAGTTTTAATGTCTTCTACTCCACTTTTAACACTTTTAGCATCAAGATAGATGGACTCCGAATCATTGGGGCACTTTTCAACCAAAGTGGATTCATATCCAGACCCATAATCATTAGGTTTGACACAAGAAAACAAAGATTCAATGGGATTCACACCAAGCACTTTAAGATCTTCGTGATTCTCATCACAAGAACACGCCTTTTTAAGCCATTCATCTCTAGCACGAATTTGGGCAGTTCTTTCTTGACTCTCAATCATGGAAACATGCATAGCTTTCAAAGTTTCATCCATGTTGATTTTTAGAGGAGCACATATAACTTTCAAAGCATCAACATCACAAGCAATCCTATCAACGCTGTTAGCCAAATCGTCAATTTTGAGTTGTTTTTCCTCTATGGACGCATTGAAAATCTGTTGAGAGTTGATGAACTCTTTGATATTACTCTCTAGATCAGAGGGTAATCCATTGTAATTTCCATGGGTATTGTTGTAGGAGTTGCCAAAGTTATTAGAGGAGTTACTAGGAAAAGGCCTAGGAACATAGTTTCCTCTAAAGGCATTGTTGTTGCCAAAGTTCTTCCTACCAACAAAATTAACGTCCAAGCTAGCGTTGCTACTCTCAATCAATGAATACAAAGGCATATCATTAGGATCCAAAGGAGCACTTCTACTAGCAACCAAATTCATTAACTCATCCATCTTAGCACTCAACGAGTTAATTTCTTCTATAGCGTGTACCTTCTTACTAGTAGGTGACCTTTGAGTGTGCCACTAAGAGTAGTTCGTCATGATGTTGTCTAAGAGCTTTGTGGCTTCTCCTAACGTGATTTCCATGAACGTTCCACCTGAGGCGGAGTCCAAGATATTTCTAGAAGCTAAATTCAAGCCAACATAAAAGATTTGAATAATCATCCAAAGACTCAAGCCATGAGCGGGACAATTTCTAATCATTAATTTCATTCTCTCCCAAGCTTGTGCAACATGTTCATGATCAAGTTGCTTAAAATTCATGATATCATTACGAAGAGAGATGATCTTAGCCGGCGGAAAAAACTTGGATATATAAGCATCTTTGCAGTTATCCCAAGAATCGATACTATTTTTGGGCAAAGAAGAAAACCAAGTTTTTGCGCGATCTCGCAATGAGAAAGGAAAAAAGCTTCAATTTAATCACGTCATTATCCACATATTTTTCTTTTGCATATCGCAAAGCTCAATGAAGGTATTGAGATGGGATGCGGCATCTTCACTAGGAAGTCCAGAGAATAGCTATTTCATAAAAAAATTCACCAAAGCGGCATTAATTTCATATGACTCCGCACTAGTGGCAGGAGCAATCGGAGTACTAATAAAATCATTATTATTAGTACTCGAGAAGTCACAAAGCTTGGTGTTTTTGTTCATGGTGACTTCAACAAGCAAGCAAGCACACAAGCAAACAAAAAGCGGGGAAGAAAAAGGGCGAACGAAAAAGGCAAATTGGTGAAGTGGGGGAGAGGAAAACGAGAGGCAACTGGCAAACAAAGTAAATGCAAGAGATGAGTTTGCGACACCTACTTGGATGAGTTCTTGACTTGATCTTACTCCCCGGCAACGGCGCCAGAAATTCTTCTGTTGTGGCAACAAAAGTCCTTCCCTCGTGCGTAGGAATGCTTCTTGTTACTTCTCTGGTTTGCGTCGGTTTTTCCCTTGAAGAGGAACGGGTGATGCAGCACAGGAGCAATAAGTATTTCCCTCAGTTTGAGAACCAAGGTATCGATCCAGAAGGAGGGCCTCGTCAAGTCCAAAGTAGCTGCGCAAACACAAACAAGCTTGCACCCAACGCTTCAAAGGGGTTGTCAATCCCTTCAAGATTGTTTGCAAAGTGAGATCTGAAGGCGGAAAGTGCAACAAAGTAAAAAGTGTAAGGCTGAAAATATGGTGTGGAGTAGACCCTGGGGGACATAGTGTTCACTAGAGGCTTCTCTCATAATAGCAAATATCACGGTGGGTGAAAAAATTACTGTCGAGCAATTGATAGAACCGCGCAAAGTCATGACGATATCTAAGGCAATGATCTAGCATATAGGCATCACGTCGAAGACAAGTAGACCGATACTTTCTGCATCTACTACTATTACTCCACACATCGACCGCTATCCAGCATGCATCTAGTGTATTGAGTTCATGGCGAACAGAGTAACACTTTGAGAAAGACGACATGATGTAGAGGGATAATCTCAATCCAATGATGAAAACCCCATCTTTTTACCCTTGATGGCAACAACACGATACGTGCCTCGCTACCCCTTCTGTCACCGGGTGAGGTCACCGCAGGGTATGAACCCAAAACCAAGCACTTCTCCCATTGCAAGAATCGTAGATCTAGTTGGCCAAACAAAACCCACAACTCGAAGAGAATTACAAGGATATGAAATCATGCATAAGAGAGATCAGAAGAAACTCAAGTAAGATTCATAGGTAATCTGATCATAAATCCACAATTCATTGGATCTCGACAAACACACCGCAAAAGAAGATTACATCGGATAGATCGCCATGAAGATCATGGAGAACTTTGTATTGAAGTTCCAAGAGAGAGAAGAAGTCATCTAGTTACTAGATATGGACCCGTAGGTCTATGGTGAACTACTCACGCATCATTGGAGAGGTCATGGTGTTGACGAAGAAGCCCTCCGTATCCGAATCCCCCCTCCGGCAGGGCACCAGGACGTGCCCAGATGGGATCTTGCGGAGACACAAGCTTGCGGCGGCGGAAAAGTAATTGCAATCGTCTCTTGATTTTTTTTGGGAATATTTGGGAATATATAGGCGCAAGATCTAGGTCAGGGGACCTCCAGGGGGCCCACAAGCCTGGATGGCGCGGCCCCCCTGGCCGCGGGGTGGGGGCTTGTGGGGCCCCTGGGGCTCTTCTGGCTTGGCTCCCAAGTCCTCCGATCTTCTTCCGTTCCAGAAAAAATCTTTTCGGGGATTTTCTTCCGTTTGGACTCTGTTTCAAAATCTCCTCTGAAAGGGGTCAAAACATGGAAAAAACAGGAACTGGCACTTGGCACTAAGTTAATAAGTTAGTCCCAGAAAATAAATAAAAGGCATGCAAAACAACCAAAGTTTACAAGATAATAGCATGAAACCATCAAAAATTATAGATACGTTGGAGACGTATCAACGCTCCTGAGGAAATTGCTCCAGAACCAATTCCTTAGCCCAGACGAAATCCTCAACCAGCTCATCCGAGGATTGCAAATGAAGTGGAACTTGACAAAATCCTCAATGACATCAACGCGCCAGGTCCTCTCACTCACTCAAAAGCTTCACACTTAGTTAACTTTTGTGTGCATTTCTCCTTTGTGTCTATCACAGAACCTTCAAAAGTTGACGAGGCTTTCATGGAACTGGAGTGGATCCAAGCCATGCAAGACGAACTTCTTCAATTCAAGCTGAATGACGTATGGGAGCTCGTCAAACAACCAGATCCTCGCAACCACAATATCATCGGCACCAAGTGGATTTTTCGAAAAAAAGCAAGATGAGGATGGTCAAGTGGTGAGGAATAAGGCACGACTTGTAGCCCAAGGCTACACACAGGTTGAAGGAATAGATTTCGATGAAACTTTTGCACATGTTGCTAGACTTGAAGCTATTCGAATACTACTTGCTTATGCTAATCATCATAACATCATCTTATATGAAATGGATGTGAAAAGTGCATTCCTCAATGGTAAGCTTGAGGAAGAAGTATATGTTGCTCACACCCAGGTTTTGAGGATCCAAAGAATCCACACAAAGTCTTCAGACTCAAAAAGGCATTCTATGGTCTCAAGCAAGCCCCTCGGGCGTGGTATGATACATTGAAGGAATTCCTCATGAAGAAAGGCTTCAAAACTGGTTCACTCGATCCAACTCTTTTCACTAAATCCTATGATAATGAACTATTTGTGTGCCAGATATATGTTGATGACATCATATTTGGCTGTACTGACAAACTTGACAGTGATGAATTCGCTTACATGATGAGGGAAGAATATCAGATGTCTATGATGGGGGAGCTGAAATTCTTCTTAGGTCTTCAAATTCGTCAACAACGCAATGGAATCTTCATATCACAGGAGAAATACCTCAAGGATGTTTTGAGGAAATTTGACATGCATGAATGCAAAGGTGCCAAGACTCCAATGCCTACCAACGGCCACCTCTGCGCTGACGAAAATGGTGAAGTATTCGATCAGCAGGTATATCGCTCCATGATTGGCTTTTTACTGTATTTGTGTGCATCTAGGCCAGATATAATGCTTAGTGTCTGCATGTGTGCACGTTTTCAAGCAAAGCCGAAGGAATCACACCATAAGGCTGTGAAGCATATTCTTCGATACTTAGCTCACACACCAACACTGGGATTATGGTACTTCAAGGGCTCAAATCTTCATATTGTGGGATATTCTGATACTGACCATGCTGGTGACCGTGTGGATCGTAAGTCAACCTCCGGCACATGTCATTTCCTTGGAAGATCATTAGTCTGCTGGTCCTCAAAGAAGCAGAACTGCGTTTCACTCTCCACTGCCAAAGCTGAGTACATTGCTGCTGGTTGCTGTGCTCAATTACTATGGATGAAGTAAACCCTCAAGGACTACGGCATCAACATGAAGAATGTGCCTCTCTACTGCGACAATGAGAGTGCAATCAAGATTGCATACATCCCAGTATAGCACTCGAAGACCAAGCACATCCAGATTCGTCATCATTTTGTTCGGGACCATGTCCTCAAGGGAAATATCCTCATCGACCATTTGAAGACTGACGATCAACTGGCAGATATCTTCACTAAGCCCTTGGATGAGAAAAGGTTTTGCAAGTTGCGGTGTGAGCTAAATATCTTAGAATCCTCAAATGTTTTGTAAAAACATGCACACATCCTAACACTTATGCAAAATTGATGACTTAGATGTGCCATACACGAATAATAGATTTTCTTCAAAACAATTGTTCTTCAAACTTGTTTTTTTTTCTTCAAAACTGAAATTCATCATCATAACGCTTTGTCACAAAATCTTCAAAAACACTTGATGATTTTCGTTTGCCTAGATAGACTGTGATTTCAAAGTCCTCAACAGCATTCACTTATAGCTATTTCTTCATTTTGCTACTTCATCTAAGTGAATGTGATCGGACCCTACTTTCCCTCTATACTAATCTCACCCAGTCTATTCAATTCTTCATATGCATTCTACTTGAAACTTTTTTCAAAATCCTCACTGCGTCCTTGTCAGCTGATGATTTTGTAACAAAATCCTCAAATCTTCAAAAATATTTTTACACAGTAACTGAACCACACTTTCCCCGTTCAGATAACCACGATCTCCACCGCTTAGGTCGTGGGCTACACGTGTCTTATGGAGACATAGAGACAGGGGCTATTTGGTCCGATACTTTTGCGCCAACAGTTACCACCTGGCTATAAATATGTCCCCATCCCCTTTTAGTAAAATCTCCTTCGTCCCATCACCCTCCTGCTACAGCAAAGCTCAAAAGCCCTAGCGCCACCGCTAGAAGTCTTGACACCGGTGAGGAAAAGCTTGACTGCCTCAACCTCTCCATCGCCGAAATCACGCCGGAACTGGATCATCTTCATCCGCCACCGTTGTAGCTGTCCTCTGTTGCCGAGTTAGGGCATAGTGGACTCGCACCAAAGAGCATCAACTGTTACTTCCTTCTATGTTCTTCGTGCGCACCATCTAGGGTAATTAAAAACCCAAATTTTACAGCTCTTTCGATCTACTATTTTACCTTAGATGTGTGAAATCTGTTTTTCCTCAAGTATCCATCAGTGTCTATTCCTCAAACACTTCTTATTGCTCAACTATTGATGAATTTCACTAAGCATCTAAAAATCTTCACGAGATTCCTCAATTGTGCAAATTTTCGAATCTGTACAACTCTGGAACCCAAGAACAGTGTGCTTAGACGAATTCCTCACCCACTGGTCAAATTCCTCAACTTTAAAAAAATCATTTCATCAAATCTGAGAACGCATATGACCTCTCCAAATTCCTCGCAACTATACTATGTTCACAGGTACAAAAATGTCAGCTGATGAATCTTAGGTTCTCATCAACTTAACTCATTTGCAGCGTTTCTTGAAGAAAATCTGCAAGTTTCATCAGAATCCTCAAGAGTTCAATTTCCTCAGCAAAAGCCTCGGTTGAAGAAAATGGAAGATGAAAGGAAACAAAAGGGTGGCAAGAAGCTCGAGAAGAACACTGTCATTTATATCCCTGAGGATATATACTTGGAATATTGCACACCTAATGAACAAGAGACTATGCCCAAGAGGAAGATTAGGCTTCAGAAAATAGAACGCCGGTGGGCTAAGGAGTGAAAAGAATATAGATTCGTCACTCCCAAGTATGGGAAGAAATTCGCTCTGAAGCCTCCTGGCAAACGGCCTCCTCTTGAGGATTATCAGGATGCACACCCCTCAAGCCTCAAGACAATTGATGACTATCCTGAGGAAAATTCAAAACATTTGTCAAAGCTTCAGAAGCAAGCAGAAGCTGCTGTGAGGAAATTCAATGAAGAACCTGATGCTGCTGCAACTGCCGCCACCTCCTCTGCAGCTGAAACTTCTGGCACGGCTATTCCTCAAGTGAAGTCTGTGCCACCAAAACCAAAGTCTTCAAAGCCTAAGGAGAAAATGCATCAGAAAACTGCACCAGCATCCGCACCAAAACCCTCAGCACCACCAAAGGCTTCAAAGCCTGAACAGAAGCAGATTGTGAAGCAACTGCCCACTGTCTCCAGCTCCTCTGTTCCTTCTGCAACAAGCTCTGAGACAAAGTCTTCACCAACTCCAATGAAGACTAAGGTGACTGCTGGAAGAGGAACCAGACCAAGCCCTAGCAAAATCATCAAAGTCCCTTCTGCATCAGAAGGCAGTGATAAATATGATGATGAGACTCTGCAAGCCATCATCAAAAACAAGTAGGAGAGGGTAGCACAAGCTTCAGGAAGCACCATTCCTCTGGCCATGGACCCAAAAGTCCTCTTGGATTACATCAACATATGGTATGAGGACCCCAACACTCCTATTGATGATTTGAAGCTTCCCCCAGGCATCAGCCACATGGTGGCCACATTCATCAACGAGGCCAAGTGGAAGAAGACGCAAGCCAAACAAGCTAAGGTTGTAAAGCTCAAAAAGGAGAAATTCCTCAAACAAAATCTCCTCAACCTGACGCCTGATGCACTTGTGTCCATGCAGGCAGAATTGAAGACTTTGACTGACAAGTACACTAAGTTGTCTAATCGTCAAAGTCTCAAGAACAATTTCATCAAATTTGCTATTGATGCAGTTGATGATTACAACAAGAAGGCTGCCCCTCCAGCAACAACACTGCAGCCTCAGATTGAGGAACCAGCTGAGGAAACTGCTCATGCTGAGGAAATCCCACAAGAAAGCCGTGCTGATGAACCGGCTATTGAGGAAATAACCAAGGAAGCTCCAGGTGATGACTCTGCTCCAGCTGATGAAACTGCCACAGCTGATGCATCTAAGCCAGCTGATGACCTTGTTCCAGCTGAAGAAACTGCTTCAGCTGAGGAAACTACCAGGACGGATGTGTCTCCGCCTCCTGAAGAGAAAACGTCTTCACCAAAATATTCAAAGGTGAAGAAAATGACTCCGTCTGCATCAGACGTGAAGAAGACCAGAGCTGCTGAAAAGGAAGCCAAGAAGAGAAAAGCTTCCTCAACAGAAGAATCAACTGAGGCCAAGCGCCTCAAATCTCTTGATGAAAATGCACCTCTGGATCCTGTGCCTCTCAACATTGCTCCATCTTATGAGATGACCCCCTTCGAAAGCGAAGACAAGGAGCACTTGCCTGATGAGGAAATGAAGAATGATGCATGTGAGGAACACACTGATGAGGAAATTCGGATTGATGACATTCCTCAGACCTTCATTCCTCCTGAAGAACCTGCTCAAGGATCAGCTGAACCAGCTGATGAATCTGCCTCCTCCACCAAAAAAAACCCTCAAGCTGAGGAAAAACAAGGAGAAAACCCTCAGCCTAAAGAAAATCAAAATCCTGAGCAAAATCCTCAACCTGAGGCTCAGGATGAAGCTATTCCTCCTCCTGAGCAAAATCCTCAACCACAGCAAGCTCCTCAGCCTGAAGCACAAGCAGATGAAATTCCTCATCCTCAGGAACATGCTGAGGAAAATGCCCCTGCACCAAATCCAGAAAATGCTCTTGTCGTCATCAATTTAGAAACTGTGATGATTGTCTCTCCTCAAGGGAAGAAGCAAAACCTTCAGCCAATGCAGCGTCAGCCATTCTCCAAGCGGCCAAAGTTTCAAAGGAATCCTTCTTTGAAGAACGGATGTACTTCATCGGAGAAAATCCCTATGACAAGCCTCGCATCAGGCATCTGAAGTTTTGGACCAGGACACAGCTCAACTACTATGCATCTGTGTTGTGTGGAAGAAACAAGATTTTCCAGCACAGGCATATTCCTCATGTTGAGCTTGAAGAAATTCCGTGCTTTGCTCCAGTCCTCAACGTTCTTCATGAAGCAGGACTGCTCCCCATGTGCTCTGATATCTGCGATTGGAACAGCGACATTGTTCTTCAATTCTATCCAACTCTGCACATCTCTGGAGATCCAACTGATATCAACACTTGGGTCCTGGATTGGATGACGTAGCAGACACACTTCAAGGCTCCTGCCAATGAGCTGCTGCGAGAACTTCCTGTGTCAATTCCCTCAGAGCAGGCAGTAAAGTTGTATGATGAACGGGAGCTGCCAAACAAGCTGATGGAAGTCCTCATGAAGCCTTTGGCCAAGGGGCAACCACGAAGAACAACCTTCCTGGTCCATGAGCTGAAGTATGAACCCAGGACGGTTTACAGAATCCTCTGCAATGTTCTTGCAGATATCAAGGATCATGACGATGAAGAAGACGTCGTAGGCATCATGAAGAATATCCTCTTCAACATCATCCATGGCATTCCCATCAACATTCATGATTTCTTCTTTAGGACTCTGGCGGAAAATGTTATGTCCCCGTTTGACCTGAAGATTTACTCTCCATGGATCATGAGATTCATCAGACGCAGGTCAGGCATCAACTATCATGCTGATTTCAACAATCATCAAAGTTATATGCCTCCCCTAAGGGTCAACAAGAAGACTTTCGAGCCTGTTGAAGGAAAGGCGAGTCTGTTATTGATGAAGGCAGTCGGCCCCTTGATGGACAGTTCCGAGAGCCAGATGCATATTCCTCATGGGATGACACTGAAACCCATCCACCAAGTCATGTTGCTCCAAGGGTGCTGAATACCAGAGAGCTTCTTCTCAGTCTTCACCAAAAGGTTGATCGAAATCACAGGTGGGTTAAACGCCAGTTCGGCGCCATTGTGAAAACCCTCAATGAAACTCAGAATGTCGTGAAGCTTAACCATCATTATCTTCATGAGGTTTTTGATCGCACCTGGGCCACACTGGCTCATTTGAAGACTCAAGCAGAACTTGAAGAATTGGAGTTTGCACAGGACTTTGACTGGTCGTGGCCACCAAAGAAGAAATTCAGGCCAATTCCAGTTCCATACCATGAGGACAGTTCGTTTTCTTCATTCCGCACTGCTGAATCAGATGAAGATCAACAAGATACTGCCACTGGTCCAAGGAGGAAGTCTGCTCCCAAGAATCCTCACGCGTCTTCCTCAACTGCCAAGAAGTGAAAGTCTTCACGGGGCGTTAGTCCTCAGTTTGTACCTTTTTGTCACTTGATGACAAAGGGGGGGGAAATCTGAGAGTTAGTCTTCGCGCAGGATATATTTTGGGGGCTTATAAACTTTATTTAAGTTACAAACTCTTGGCTCTTCTGAACTGTTTTATGTAATGAGTTGTAACTTAAGCCCGATGGTACTCTGACGCTTTTGAACATTTTTCTTCGCATGCTTATTCCTCAAAATTTTAATGCACACATGCTGGAATTTGTCAAATACCATTTGTCATCATGCATCCTCAATTTCTTCATACTATATGTCGTATGTATGCATGATTTACAACACTCGGGGGGAGATCTCCATGATATAAATCATCAATGTGCATTTGCTGTGAAAAGCAAAATCCTCAAGATATGCACATCTTCAGCGGGAGTCTCACTGAATCTTGATTTCAAATTCCTCAAATGAGTATTTACACTTCATATTTTTATCCCCGTTGAAGACTTAACCTAATTGTCATCAACCACCAAACCGGGGGAGATTGTAAGTGCATCTAGTGCCCCTTAGTGATTTTGGTGGTTTGAAGACTTATAGGTTAAGTATCTAATGTGTTCATAAGTGTACACATGATCTATAAGTCACTGAAGAGATTGAAATATTCGATGAATATCGACCCCTAAAAATGTATATCTTCGGCTGAAGAAATTGGTCTAAAGCTAAAGAATTGAATCGTGAAGGAATTGCGATGAAATTGATATTCCTCATGAAGAAATTGAAGATGAGGAATTCGGTGTGTCGTGAAGAAAAACAAGCTGAAGATTTTGAAGCATGAAGATTTATTATGTCTGTTTTATTTTCTTCACTTTTGAGTCATAGGAACACCGAACTGTTAAAGGGGGTCAAAGTAACACGTCGGAATGAATTTCCTCATGATTATCAACCCAAGCCTAATCCTACCAAAAGCCTCAAGTGAGGAATATGAGAGACATGAGGACTCTCATAGTTGAGGGTCCCGACCATTACCGCTAGTCGCGCCACATCATTGGTCTTATCCACACCAACGGTCATATTATTTAAGGGCATTAATGTCAAATCATGTTGGGATGCTCCCAGGCTATAAATAGCCGCCCCCCACAACCACTAGCTGGTTGGCTGCTCCGTTGGAAACTGACACTTGTCATAAGAGCAACCCAAATTCCTCAGAGTCTTCGAGAGTAATTCATTAGTGATGAAATACCCCAAACACCAAACCACAAACTGAAAACCAAGTGATTGAGCATCACTGAAGAATTTGTTCCTGTGTGGGACTGAAGCCTTTTACCTTTGAGGATTGTGCATCCTCCAAGACGGTTAGGCATCATGGTCTAGAGCAATCCAGCAGTCAATTGTGGATAGCCAGGTGACCAAGTTTGTGAGGGTTTGGAAGTCTGCCATGAAGACTTACCACGAGTGTTGGGCAAGGATTGTGTGTTCTTAGCTCAAGGAGAATATGGTAGGGACTGTGAGTCCCGGGACTGTGTGTCTTTTGGTTTCAATACCAAGCCGATCCAAACCAGATGTACAACTGTTACAGCAGTTGGAACTGGGTCATCAATCACTGTCTTCACTGTGAAACGGGTTCTATTTCTTCAACTCTTTACATTCCTCAGATTGTATGTTGATGATTTTCACTGTCACTCTTTGAAGAATTTGCTGAAGACTTTCTCTGAAATTACTTGCTGCGGCAACAAAAGTCCTTCCCTGGCGCGTAGGAATTCTTCTTGTTACTTCTCTCGTTTGCGTCGGTTTTTCCCTTGAAGAGGAAAGGGTGATGCAGCACAGGAGTAGTAAGTATTTCCCTCAGTTTGAGAACCAAGGTATCGATCGAGAAGGAGGGCCTCGTCAAGTCCAAAGTACCTGCACAAACACAAACAAGCTTGCACCCAACGCTTCAAAGGGGTTGTCAATCCCTTCAAGATTGTTTGCAAACTGAGATCTGAAGGCGGAAACTGCAACGAAGTAAAAAGTGTAAGGCTGAAAATATGGTGTGGAGTAGAACCTGGGGGACATAGTGTTCACTAGAGCCTTCTCTCATATAGCAAATATCACGGTGGGTGAACAAATTACTGTCGAGCAATTGATAGAACCGCGCAAAGTCATGGGGATATCTAAGGCAATGATCTAGCACATAGGCATCACGTCTGAGACAAGTAGACCGATACTTTCTGCATCTACTACTATTACTCCACACATCGACCGCTATCCAGCATGCATCTAGTGTATTGAGTTCATGATGAACAGAGTAACACTTTAAGAAAGACGACATGATGTAGAGGGATAATCTCAAACCAATGATGAAAACCCCATCTTTTTACCCTTGATGGCAACAACACGATACGTGCCTCGCTACCCCTTCTGTCACTGGGTGAGGTCACCGCACGGTATGAACCCAAAACCAAGCACTTCTCCCATTGCAAGAATCATAGATCTAGTTGGCCAAACAAAACCCACAACTCGAAGAGAATTACAAGAATATGAAATCATGCATAAGAGAGATCAGAAGAAACTCAAATAAGATTCATAGATAATCTAATCATAAATCCACAATTCATTGGATCTCGACAAACACACTGCAAAAGAAGATTACATCGGATAGATCTCCATCAAGATCATGGAGAACTTTGTATTGAAGATCCAAGAGAGAGAAGAAGCCATCTAGTTACTAGCTATGGACCCGTAGGTCTATGGTGAACTACTCACACATCATGGGAGAGGTCATGGTGGTGATGAAGAAGCCCACTCTATCCGAATCCCCCCTCCGGCATGGCACCAAGACGTGCCCCAGATGGGATCTTGCGGAGACAGAAGCTTGCGGTGGCAGAAAAGTAGTTGCGATCGTCTCTTGATTTTTTTGGGAATATTTGGGAATATATAGGCGCAAGATCTAGGTTAGGGGACCTCCAGGGGGCCCACAAGCCTGTCTGGCACCCCCTGGCCGCGGGGTGGGGGCTTGTGGGGCCCCTTGGAATCTTCTGGCTTGGCTCCCAAGTCCTCCGATCTTCTTCCGTTCCAGAAAAAAATATTTTCGGAGATTTTCTTCCGTTTGGACTCCGTTTCAAAATCTCCTCTCAAAGGGGTCAAAAACATGGAAAAAACAGGAACTGGCACTTGGCACTGAGTTAATAAGTTAGTCCCAGAAAATAAATAAAAGGCATGCAAAACATCCAAAGTTTGACAATATAATAGCATGAAACCATCAAAAATTATAGATACGTTGGAGACGTATCAGACCTCAACCCCCAATTCTTCACGCGAGTTAATCCTCATGTGTTTTCTCCGTGCCTGCATACTGTGCAAACTATTTTTCATATTCTTCACCATGAAAACTACTCTAGTGATACTTTGCACTTCTGATCCTTTGTTGTTTCCGCTGCAAGTTAGTCATCAGTGAGGAATTTCCTCAAAAGGAATTTCCTCAGTGATGAAATTCTAAAAATCTCCTATTCACCCCCCTCTAGTAGATGTAACGCACTTTCATTGATACAATGAACTCGATATTGTTTCTTCGGAAATTGCACCGTATGCTCATTACCATTAATATGGAAAGTGACATTGCCTTTGTTGCAATCAATAACAGCCCCTGCAGTGTTTAAAAAGGGTCTTCCAAGGTTGACCGCCATGGCATCATCCTCTGGAATATGTAGAATAACAAAGTCCCTTAAGATAGTAACGTTAGCAACCACAACAGGCACATCCTCGCAAATGCCGATAGGAAAAGCAGTTGATTTGTCGGCCATTTGCAAAGACATTTCAGTAGGTGTCAACTTATCCAATTCAAGTCTACGATATAAAGAGAGAGGCATAACACTAACACCGGCTCCAAGATCGCATAAAGCAGTTCTAACATAATTTCCTTTAATGGAGCAAGGTATAGTGGGCACTCCGGGATCACCTAGTTTCTTAGGAGTTCCACCCTTGAAGGTGTAATTAGCGAGCATGGTGGAAATCTCAACCTCATGTATCCTCCTTTTATTAGTCACAATATCTTTCATGTACTTAGAATAAGGAGACATTTTGAGCATATCTGTCAAATGCATTTGCAAAAAGACAGGTCTAATCATTTCAACAAAGCGCTCAAAATCCTCATCATCCTTTTTCTTGGATGATTTGGGAGGAAAGGGCATGGGTTTCTCAACCCATGGTTCTCTTTCTTTACCATGCTTCCTAGCAACAAAGTCATTCTTATCGTATCTCTTGTTCTTAGGTTGTGGGTTATCAAGATCAACAGGTTCAATCTCCACATCCTTATCATTACTAGGTTGAGCATCAACATGAACACCACTATCAATATTATCACTAGGCTCATGTTCATCACCAGATTGTGTTTCGGCATCAGAAACAGAGACATCGTTTGGATTCTCGGGTGTAACAGCAACAGGTTTGCTAGCATGCAAGTTCCTATCATCTTTCTTTTTCTTCCTAATACCAGGATGACTAGGTGCATCAGTGTTAACTCCTTGATAATATTGTTCAATTCTCTTAGGATGACCCTCAGGATACAAAGGTTCCCGGGTCATTCTACCACCTCTAGTGACAACTCTAACAGACTTGTCATTCAACTCATTGAGCAAGTCATTTTGAGCCTTAAGTACTTGTTCTACTTGAGTAGTGACCATAGAGGCATGTTTACTCAAAAGCTTAAGATCATTGACATTTCTATCCACACAAGCACTTATATGATCAATCATACGAGCATTTTGTCTCAATTGTCTGCTAACATAATCATTGAAACTTTCTTGTTTGGCAACAAAGTTATCAAATTCATCTAAGCATAAGCTAGCAGGTTTATCATAAGGAATATCACTCTCATTGAATCTACGAAGAGAATTTACCTCTACTACCTGTGTCGGGTTATCAAGACCATGTATTTCTTCGATAGGTGGTAGATTCTTAATATCTTCAGATTTAATGCCTTTCTCTTGCATAGATTTCTTGGCTTCTTGCATATCTTTAGGACTGAGGAATAGAATACCTCTTTTCTTCGGAGTTGGCTTCGGAGGTGGTTCGGGAATAGTCCAAGCATTATGATTGCTCAAGATATTATTCAATATAATTTCAGCTTGTTCCACAGTTCGTTCCCTAAAAACACAACCAGCACAACTATCTAGGTGGTCCCTAGAAGCATCGGTTAGTCCATTATAAAAGATATCAAGTATTTCATTTTTCTCAAGAGGGTGATCAGGCAAAGCATTAAGTAGCTGGACAAGCCTCCCCCAAGCTTGTGGGAGACTCTCTTCTTCAACTTGCACAAAGTTATATATATCCTGCAAGGCAGCTTGTTTCTTATGGGCAGGAAAATATTTCTCGGAGAAGTAATAAATCATATCCTCGGGACTACGCACACAACCAGGAGAAAGAGAAGTGAACCAAGTCTTAGCATCACCCTTTAGTGAGAAAGGAAACAACTTAAGGATATAGTAATGGCGAATCTTTTCCTCATTCGTGAATAGGGTGGCTATATCGTGCAGTTTGGTAAGATGTGCTACAACCGTTTCAGACTCATAACCATGAAAAGGATCAAATTCAACCAAAGTGATTAACTCAGGATCGACAAAGAATTCATAATCCTTTTCAGTAACAAAGATAGGCGAAGTAGCAAACTTAGGATCGTATTTCATTCTAGTATTCAGATATTTTTCTTTCCACTTGCGCAATAAATTCTCAAGATCATAGCTATCCTTACAAGCAAGAAAGTCTTCAGCTACCTCTCCCTCCATAACATAACCCTTAGGTATATCAGGCAATTCATATCTAGGAGAGCTAGGTCTAACAGGTGTAACAGCAGGTTCTACTTCAATAATTTCATCAATTTCAGAAGTATCATCACATTCAGCAGTAACTCTAGCACTTTGTGCATCAAGAAATGCACCCAGTGGCAAATCAATATCAAGCAAAGCATCATCATAAGCATCATGGATAGTAGAAGTAGCATCATCTAGCACAGGCGACATATCAAAATTACCAATAGGTGGTAGTGTCGCAAATTTACTCATAACTAAAGGTGAATCAAGTGCAGAGCTAGATGGCAGTTCCTTACCTATCCTCGTAGTTGAGGGCAAGACTTTAGTTTTTGGATCTCTCGGATTCCTCATAGTGATCAACAGACATAAATCCCAAGTGACTCACAGAATAGAGCTATGCCTCCCCGGCAACGGCTCCAGAAAAAGGTCTTGATAACCCACAAGTATAGGGGATCGCAACAGTTTTCGAGGGTAGAGTATTCAACCCAAATTTATTGTTTTGACACAAGGGGAAGCCAAAGAATATTCTCGAGTATTAGCAGTTGAGTTTTCAATTCAACCACACCTGAAAGACTTAGTATCTGCAGCAAAGTTTCAGTAGCAAAGTAGTGTGATAGTAACGGTAGCAGAGTGACAGCAGCAGCAGTGACAAAAGTAGCGGTAAAGTAACTTAGCAAGGACCAGTAGGAAAATACTCGTAGGCATTGGATCGGTGATGGATGATTATGTCGGATGACATTCATCATGTAATAGTTATAACATAGGATGATATGTAACTAGCTCCAGTTCGTCAATCTAATGTAGGCATGTATTCCGTATTTAGTCATACGTGCTTATGGAAAAGAACTTGCATGACATCTATTGTCCATCCCTCCCGTGGCACAAGGGTCCTAATGGAAACTAAGGGATATTAAGGTCTCCTTTTAATAGAGAACCGAAACAAAGCATTAGCACATAGTGAATACATGAACTCCTCATAGTATGGTCATCTCCGGGAGTGGTTCCGGCTATTGTCACTCTGGGGTTGCCGGGTCATAACACATAGTAGGTGACTACAACTTGCAAGATAGGATCAAGAACACACATATATTGATGAAAACATAATAGGTTCAGATCTAAAATCATGGCACTCGGGCCCTAGTGACAAGCATTAAGCATAGCAAAGTAGTAGCAACATCAATCTTAGAACATAGTGGATACTAGGGATCAAACCGCATCAAAACTAACTCGATTACATGATAGATCTCATCCAACCCATCACCGTCCAGCAAGCCTACGATGAGATTAGTCACGAACGATCAAGAGCATCATGGAATTGGCGATGAAGGATGGTTGGTGATGACGATGGTGTCGATTTCCCCTCTCGAGAGCCCAGAACGGACTCCGGATCTGCCCTCCACAGGAAGAACAGGTGGTGGCGGCGGCTCCGTATCATGAAACGCGATGAACTCTTCTCTCTTCATTCTTTCTGGGCGAGAGAGAATATATAGAGCTGGAGTTGGAGGCTGCGGAGCCACGATGGCCTCACAAGCCTGCCAGGTGCGGCCAGGTGGGCTCGCGCCTCCTCGGCTTGTGGGCTCCTGGCTCCGCGTCTCCAGGTAATTCTTGTGCCAGTATTTTTTATATATTCCACAAAAAATTCCTCGTAAATTTCCAGGTCATTCCGAGAACTTGTATTTCTACGCAAAAACAACACCATGGCAATTGTGTTGAAAACAGCGTCAGTCCGGGTTAGTTCCATTCAAATCATGCAAATTAGAGTCCAAAACAAGGGCAAAAGAGTTTGGAAAAGTAGATACGATGGAGACGTATCAATAACCAAAGCGCCCAACAAGCAAGTGCTCATCTCTAACATGACATGTCGTTGTCGGTCCTTCCTAATGCCACATAGACAACCACTAAACATATTTTACATACTTTAAGGTGGGAATAACCATGAAGCTTCTTGTATAATAGACCAAACTTCCCGTGCAAAGCGATATTCAAAGAAAAGGTGTCGTATAGTCTCATCGTTGTGAAAAAAGCAACATTTTTTGTTGCCTTGCCAGTTATGTTTAGACAAGTTATCCCTAGTTAGAGCTACTCCACATCGTAAGTACCAAGGGAATATCTCAACTTTGAGCGGCACCCTAATTTTCCACAAGCTTTCGTTGATATTGGGAACATCACACGGCACAAGAGCAAGATAATGAGACTTCACCGAAAACATCCCCACCATGGGTTAAGTTCCAGCGAAAAATGTCTTGCTCATGTGTTAGAACAATATTAGCAAGTCGAGCAAGTAAATTATGACAAGCTACTAATTTTTGCCCCACAAGGTATCTCCTCCATTGTAACATCGGAGGGGAACTTTGGAGGACGTCTGCCATAGTAGACTGTTTGTGCCTTACAATGTAGTAGAGGTTCGGATATTGTACCCGTAGCGGGATATTATCCAACCACTTGTCCTCCCATCCTAATTTGGGTACCATCCTTTATAGTGAAAGTACCATAGCAAAGAAAAACTCCCTTCACTTTCATGAGGCTGGTCCGAAAGTGCGAATCTCCAGCTCTCCACAGGACTTGCGACAAAGGATTACTACATAAGTACTTGTTACGTATCAATTGTTTCCACATCCCATGAGTTGTGTGTAGCTTAGACAACCACTGGCTTAGCAACGCAACATTCTTCCTGTCCAAATCATAAATTTCTAGACCCCCTTGCTCTCCAGGGCAGCACAAAATGCTCCATTTAACCAATCGGTACTTTTCTTGTGATCATCACTCTGCTGGTAAAATCTAGAGCAAAAGTAATCAATTTTTAAGTACAAGAAAAAGGACATCATATACAAAGGAAGACTGCTAAGCACCGAGTTAATCAGTGTAAGGCAACCTCCTGAAGAAACATATTTTCCTTTCTACAAAGTCTTTTCACGAACCGTTCTAATACCCTTTTCCATTCAGCATTCGTCAGCTTCCTATGGATATGAATACCTAAATATGTTCATGGAAATGCACCGGAGTCACAACCAAAAATTTCGGTATATTGACTCTCCATAGCTTGGGCTTCTCCAAAACAGAATAAACTCACTCTTATGAAAGTTAATCCTAAAACCTAAGAGTTGTTCGAATGCATAAAGTAATATCTTCATGTTTCGAGCCTTCTCTCGGTCATGATCCACAAACAGAAATGTGTCGTGTGCATACTGAAGAATAGATAGGCCTCCATCGACTAGATGCATCACTAGTCCACTAATCTACCCATCCGTTTTGGATATATCAATTAGAACGGCCAACATGTCAGCTATGATGTTGAAGATACACGGAAGCAGATGGTGTTCCAAAATCAGTTGATACCCTGCAATCTTCTTTACAAACATGTGTCGGCCAAGGAGCAAAATCAATGATAGAAATAGGTTTGTTATGATTACTAAAACAAAGCACGCATAGGGGATAGAAAGATTGAGATATTATTCAACACAGTTTTGCTCGGTAATAGCGGAGGATGGAAAAGCTTAAGTTTAAGAAGAATGAAGGAAGCCCGGGCCGAACCTTGCGGGGAGGGATGGTAACTGAACAGACGCATTGTTGTGATTCCGTCCACTACTTTAAAGTACCTTAGACGCCATCGGGTATTAATAGCCATGATTATTGTTGTGACTCCATCCACTACTTTGAAGTACCTTAGACGCCATCGGGTATTAATAGCCATGATTATTGGCAGCTAGTGTGTCTGGTCAGTTAAAGAAGCGCACGAATCAGGCGAGACATTACGGTGTTGGGCTAGCTTCCTAGGTGGCTTCGTCAGGAGTCACATGCAGGCTGTTTATGGTTGAAAATGCATAGAATTAATGGAGCATTATCTATTGTTGAACTAACATGCGTGATTGTTTTTGAAAAACTGTTGATGTGGCATGGATGTTGAGATGGAATAGTTGCATGTTGAGATGAGGTGGATTAACTACAAGTCAAGAGAATAGGTACCAACTTTTTAAGAATGTAAGATTTGCCAACTAACACTCGCTCCCCTCAATATCAAGGAGGTGGGCCCCTTCCTCCCCTAATCTTCAATCCCAATCCTCCAACTAGCAGGTTACGTTAAACCGTAAGCACATTTATGTAGATGTAGCATTACTAATAAAAATTAAGAGACGAGGAAGGATAGAAAATGTTTAACCAATCAATTTCATGCAGCAAGTAAAGCTCGTCAAATCAGTTGCATGAAGCAATTAAGACGCTGATGCTCTCTTGCACGAACATGGACAAATTATGCCAGAATTCCCTCCTTCGTATGCTGGTCTAGGCCTATGCCCAGACTAAACAGGTACTCGGGGAATACTTAAATTTTTATCTATACATTCAAAAACATATTTAAAAGGATGAAATATCCGATTAGAAAAATTGAATTATCCTAAGTCATTATATATTAGTGATACCATCTCCTATATGGTATCATACCAAACAGACTCGGATACCTATCTGATTTGTGTCGCATCCTATGCCAGATGATTTGCAATCTATTTTAGTCAAAATTTATTGTAACTTCTTTCTGCTTTACTAATGTAATACTATGTACACGTAGATAATGATTTGGTGAACAAGTTGAAACAATTTCTCATAATTTCCAAGTACCCGTTTATGAAATTATTTACTCCCTCTATCGGATATATAGGGCCCAATATGTATTTCTAGAATTACTTTGACCATTGATAAAATTAATAATGAAGATATGTATTCCAAAAAAATCATACCATTAGAAAGTTCCTTTCAAATACAAACTTGCTGGTATAATTGTTTTGACAAATAAATCATATATTATAGATTTTAAGTGTTGGTCAAAGTATATTTCAAAATATGGATTAGAGCATATATATATATATACATGGAGCGAGTACTCCATGACAATATTGGCATGCACAATACACAACCGGACGACTTAACCACGAAAGGGAAAAACACTATCCCAATAGAATTTATAATCCACCATCCATCATTGCGTTGAGAACTTTTTTTTTGAGGGAAAGACAAAGCTTTATAAATCAACCACGCTCGGGCATATCGCCCAACACGCAAGAAGCCACATTGGGCGGTACAATCGAGTCTCATTCAACACAGCTATGAGCGACACACCTACTACCAATCTGGGCTAGTTCGTGTGCAACTGTGTTCACATTGCGCTTACATACTGTGATATTCCAGTAAGCGAACCATATTTTGAGCTGGTACTTCAGATCCTCGATGATGACAGCATAGGGCGAGGCATCGGCCCGGGAGACGTCCATGGCTTCCACGAGTAGTTGCGAGTCTGTCTCGAAGATAACTCTGATGGCTCCTATCTCAGTAGCAGTCGTCACCGCCGCTGCTAGGGCATGAAGCTCGGCTCCAAAGGCATCCGTCACTTGCTCCTTCCTTCCTGCTCGCGCTACCAGGAGAGTACCATGGGTGTCCCGTGCCGCGATCCCCCATCCACTGTAGGAGTTTCCTGGCGTGAATGCACCATCGAGGTTGATTTTGATCAGCTCATCCCGCGGAGGTTGCCAACGGTCCAGTTTACGTTTGGGTGCAGCCGGTCCTAGGATTTCGGCATATTCCATTGCATCACAACGGGCTCGTCTGACGATCTCGGACGGCTGGGCAGAAGGATCCCCGTCTCGGACTCTATTCCGGTTATTCCACCAGTGCCACCAGAATGTGATGATGAGAACGCGTTTCTTCTCGGCTAGCCCCCAGAGGGAGTCAAGCATTGCATGCACGTGCCCAATGGTTTCAAGCTGGCGTCACTCCTGCTCCAGCCCTAGCTGTCTCCATGCTTCCTTGACCGCTTTGCATTTGATGAATAAGTGACCACCATCCTCCTCCCCCCTCCCACAGACAAAGCATGACATAGATTCGAGCTTCATACCGCGCCTTTTTAAGTTGGTGCAGAGGGCAAGGGATTCATGGCGGAGTCGCCACACAAACATTTGTAGTTTAGCTGGGCATGGTAACCTCCATATGCGCTTCCAGGATTGATCTGAGCATCCGTCAAGCCGTCCTTCGCCCTCTGTACTCGTCCCAGGAGCTCCATTGCTGCACTCCCTCCCGCAGTGGTATTTGCAAAATGTAGCGAGCATCCTCATCGCAGAATGTTTCCCGTATAAGCTGTTCATCCCAGACCCCTGTTATCGGGCACAGCAGCTCATTGACGTGGGTTAGCAGGCTAGCCCCCCGTGGCGTGATAACTCTCCTCGACCATGGCCTAGGGATCCATGGATCCCGCCAGATATTGATGTTTGTACCATCCCCTACTCTCCAGATATATCCCTGCTTCACCACATCGATGCCTTGGAGGATGCTTCGCCAGGCGTACGAAATACCATCGTGAGCCACTGCATCTAGAGCTGAACCAGATGGGAAATAACGAGCTTTGAGGATCCGGGCACATAGGTTATCTGGTTGCTGAATGATCCTCCATCCCTGTCGAGGCAACATGGCAAGATTGAATGTGTGCATATCCCGAAAACCAAGGCCCCCCATCGCTCTCGGGAGTGTCAATTTTTCCCATCTCAACCAGTGCATAGGGTTTTGCTTATCCTGTTGGCTCCACCAAAATTTCCCGAGTAGGGCATTCAGCTCCGCGCAGAAGGAATTTGTCAAGTCGAAGCAAGACATTGCATATGTCGGAATTGACTGTCCAACCGCCTTAACCAGCACCTCCTTGCTCTCTTTGGCTAACAGCTTTTCCTGCCACCCATTGACCCGCCTACACATGTTGCGCTTGATATATTTGAACGCCTGCTTCCTTGATCGCCCGACATGGACCGGCAAGCCCAGGTATTTCTCACTCCAATCCTCGCTGTGGATGTCCAGTTCATCTTTCACTAAGGTTCTTTCCGGGACACTTGTATTAGGGCTGAACATCATGGCTGATTTCTCCGTGTTGATACACTGTCCCGAGGTGCTAGCCAACTAACTTTATTACTAGATAAAACTTTCGCTTTTCAGTTTCTCGCACATGAAACAAAATACAAAAATATAAACTTTGTAGGTTGTCAAAACTTTAGAACTACAATGTCGCAAAAATATTTCTTTGTCTAGCATAAATGTAAGAAGAGATTATTTAAAAAACAATGTTTTTTTAAATATAAATGTTGCACCAAAAAATATATGTATTATTTCTGTGCGCAAAATCATGTATAAAACATGAATAGTTAATAATTTTATACCGAAAATAATTGTAAATAAATTATTAACACAAATAGATTACGTGAAAAACATTATGTAAAAATGTTTTTATGCATCTCTAAACAATATTACTAGTTTATTTTACCAAAAAAACAGGAGAAAATATTATTGAGAAAGGGTGAAATACAAAAAAGAAAAGAAAATGTCTAAACAAGAAAAGAAAAGAAATTACGCTACTTGGGTTGGCACAGCAGAGGCGCGTGTGAGCACCCCGTGTGCAGAGGATGCTATATACCATCACCATATATTATGGTACGGTGGGAGTAAAACACATGAATAATTTTAATATTTTATCATGTTAATGATTGTATACTCCCTCCAATCCAAAATATAAGTCGACTTAGCATTTTTCCGACCAGATGAAAATGAGCTAAATGACCAGGTAACCCCTCGCTGAATTTTAATCATGGTCATCTCCTACCGACGCTCGACCTCCACGCTCCGCCTTTGGCCCGCACCTCCGCTCCCCACCTCCATCGCTTTTCTGCCCAGCTCCTCCGCCCCACCCCCGCGGCTCCTCTGCCTCCACCTCTGCCCCTCACCCAACTCCTCTGCCCGAGTTCCTTTGCGACTGATTTGGCCCAGGGAGAAGCCGACGACAGAGAGAAGGGGAGGCTAGCGAGTGAGTGGGAAACGAGAAGTGAATCTAGAGTGGTGGGAGTGCGACGAGGAGAAGAGAGGTGGATCTGAAGAGGAACAGTGGTGCCAGCGAGGGGCAAGTTGGACAACTGACAAAAATTCTTAACGTGAGGAAAATTGAACTACTCCTTCCGTCCTAAAATTCTTTTCGTAGGTTTGTCTAGATATGAATATTATCTAGTCATGCTTTAGTATTTAGATACAACCATTTCTAAACAAATCTAAGACAAGAATTTTTAAGATGAAGGGAGTACAAAAGCTAAAACGACTTATAATTTAAAACAGAGGGAGTAGAAATTAGTAACACAAAAATATTCTGTGCAAAACATTATGTAAAAATGTGGTCATGAATCTCTAGAAAATATCAATATTTAATTTGACCTTCTTTTTTGTGGGAAACTATTTTTTTTCCTGAAACCCCATAGAAAAGATTATTTAGAAAAGGTAAAACACAAAAGGAAAAATTACCCAAACGCGAAAAAGAAAGAAACCGCAGTGGTTGGGCCGGTAGACAACAAGAACAAAAGAAGTACATCAACCAACCAAGCCAACACGAAAACTAGAAACCTGTTAGAATGACCAAACAATGGGATACAAAAGGCAAGAGGCTATAGCATATTGTAGTAGGCGAGATATCCCAAATGTTATGGATCGACTGTTGTCAACATTAAGCTAATCATCCAATAGCGTTGGTAGATGTGTCTGTCCATTAGTAATCGCAGTTAAGCGAGTGACGAACAGCTGGGAGAGACGGCGACCCGTTTTAGCAAACTTCTGCATGGTTCATGACCGCATTAGGGAACCTTCTAGAAGGTTTCTCAACCGTTTTGTTTATTTTCATGATTTTTCCATTTTTGTTTCTTGCTTTATTTTGTTTCTTGTTTTTCCCTTTTAATATTTTAAATTATAATTTTTTTAAATGAATAAAATATCCAATAACTGTTCAAAATGTGATAAACTTTTCATATTTTTAAAGAAATGTTAACAATTTCAAAAAATATTTGTGTTTTGAAAATGTTCCGACTTCCAACATTATTCACCATTTAAAATAAGGACCACAAACTTTAAAACATAGTCAAAATTGAATTTTTAATTGTTTCAGAATTCATGATTTTTTTCAAATCACAAACATTTTTTCACATCCATGAAAGTTTTTTGAATTTGCAAACAATATTTGAATTCATCAACTTGTGTCCACATTCGTAAGTGTTTTGAATTCCTGATTTGTTTTTGAATTCATGAACGTATGTTTGAATTTGCAAACACTTATTGAATTCACAAACATTTGCGAATTCAATTTTTTGAAAATTTGCCAAAAGATCAAATTCCTGAACAGTTTTTGTTTTAAAGAACATCTTTCATTACTATTTCCTTTTTTCAATTCGTGGAGGTTTTTTGAATTCAAGAACATTTTTGAATACATGAAATTCGAAAATATTCTTGAATTGAAATTTTAAAATTTTCAGATTTTTTTTCGAATTCATAGCTTTTTTCTATTCTTATTGGGAAAGGTTCTAATCACCTGACGGATCCGGCGCTAAACATCCACGATCTTCCCTACACGCCACATGCCAACGCAAGCCTGCACCATCGCCATGTTTCAGTACTGCATGCGGCAACAATTCATACGACAACAAAGTTGTTGCAATGACGGATGTGACGGGGTGACGTTTTTTGCAACATGGTTTTGTCTATTAAAATTTTAACAAGGGGTTTGTTGCAGGAATACATAGAAGGGGTCGAAGATGCTACTGTAAATTTTGCAACAAGGGTATTTCTACAAGAATATAAAGAAGAGGTTGTAGATATTGCAAATTTGGCAACTGGGATCTTGTTCCAGGAATTAAGTTTGCAACAAGAGTCTTGTTGCAGGAAAAAGGAGAATATTTTTGCAACTGGGATTTTATTGCAGGAATGAGGTTTGCAACAACGGGCTTGTTGCAGGAAATAGAAAAAAGGAACACATGGCTGGCATCATATAATTGGACGGCTTGCGAGACGGCGGACGGATGTGTAGTAGGCCCCATTCTTATTTCTCTCGAAAGTCAATTCAAATGAAAGAAAATAAAAAGACGAAAGGATAAAAAACCTACATGCTCTCCGCTTACTCTGTACAACACGAAGTTTAGCTATCGCTCTGAACCATACGGTGGATTCTATAAATCGGACCTCCTATCTGCCGCATTTGCCGGCAGACTTGCAGGACTTTGAATAGGTTAGTTTTCGTCTGGGCCAGCCCAGGCAGCAACAGTTAGTGGGGTAAAAATCAACACGTAAAAAGAGCTGTTTTTGTGAGGATTAGAACCCTAATTCGTCTGGACCGGCCCAGGTAGCTGATGGAGCAGGTCAGCGCTAGTGTTAAATTACATCGCAAGAACCATTAGGACTAACTATATCGAGAGATCCAAATATTTCCCCATTTTCCAAACATAAAGAATTTTGAATACTTTTTAAAAATAAATTGAACAATTTTTGAAAACACAAAAAAGTATTAAAAATTGCTCAAAATGGAAAGAATGCATTAATCCGTGAACAATTTTTTGGAAATAGGAACATTGTTTTATTTGAAAAACACAAACATTTTTGAATTTGTGAAAAAAATTAAAATGCGAACACTTTGAAGTTGAAATGAGTGTGACTTGGTGCGCCGCGCTCGCCGTTGACAGTGCCTTAATTTGCTTGCTCTGCCCGCGGCGTCCGTGCTCATCGGCCACAGCTGCGGCTGCACCGCGCCTCGATCGAATAGCAATTGCACGCTTTTTAGTTCACAGTATTTCGTCACTAATCTTATTCTTTGTTTCATTGGTTTTCTTGCAGACGGCCGGCAAGGATGCCTGCAAGATTTGCTAATCACTGGACCGGAGCCGGGCTTGGCCGGCAAGGATGCCTCCGACAGCAGAGTCTTCTTCGGTTACAGTTGATCAAGCTTCATGTACAGCTTGTAGTTAGCTTTTTTGGGTAAAGAAACTGGTATTGTTGTAGTTAATATTTCTGGGTAAAGAAACTGGTCTGGTAGAATGTATAACCCAAAAACAGTGTCTATTCTTATGCAATTTCTCTCTAGTTGATACAGACTCTGCTTCATTTCTTTTCCTGAGAAAGACTTGATTCAATTGACTTTCTTCACCGTTGTTAACTACCCAATATTAGTTTGATGCGAGAGAATTGATGATCTATGCATTTCTTGCCCTACGGATAGATTTCAAATGCAATACCGACTGATCGAACTCCCGCCCAATAAGAATTTCCTTCTGCGACGCCTATCCGGCCCTAGCCGCTCTATCGAGTCACCGAATGCCAATTTGTGAGAAAATCAACAAGTATAGACGAGGCCAAACTGGACGTACTTGTATATATGAGTAAGTATCATGTTCCTACCATTTCGACTTAAGGGGAATTCAAACATAGCATAAATTCTAGCCACATGTCGGCTCATATAGGCTTTGGTAATTCCCAAACACAATGAAAGTAAATAAATTGTAGTTAAATACATTTGTAATAGTAAAAGCCAGTAGACAATAAGAACAAAAAAAAGTACATCAACCAACCTAACCAACACGAAAACTAGAAACCCGTTAGAATGGCCAAACAATGGGCTACAAAAGGCAAGAGGCTATAGCATATTGTAGTAGGCGAGATATCCCAAATGTTACGGATCGACTGTTGTCAACGTTAAGCTAATCATGCAATAGCGTTTGTAGTTGTGTCGGCCCATTAGTAATCGCAGCGAAGGGAGTAACGAACAGCTGCGAGAGATGACGACCCGTTTTAGCAAACTTCTGGATGGTTCATGACCACATTGGAAACCTTCTAGGAGGTTCCTCAACCATTTTATTTACTTTCATGATTTCCCCTTTTTCTGTTTCTTACTTTATTTTGTTTCTTGTTTTTTCCCTTTTATTATTTTAAATTACCAAATTTAAGAATGAATAGAATATTCAGTAATTGTTCAAAATGTGATAAATTTCCATTTATCAAGAAATACATGAGGATTCTAACAATTGTCACATTTTCTAAAGAAATGTTAACAATTTCAAAAAATATTTGTGTTTTGAAAATTGTTCAGATTTACAACATTATTCACCATTTAAAATAAGGGAAACAAACTTTAAATATACCAAAAAAATCGTAATTCATGATATTTTTGAAATTACAAACATTTTTCACATCATGAAAGTTTTTTGAATTTGCAAACTATTTTTGAATTCATCAACTTATGTCCACATTCGTTAGTTTTTTGAATTCCTGATTTTTTTAATTCACAAAACATTTGTTTGAATTTGAAAACAATTATTGGATTCAAAAACATTTTTGAATTTTTAAAAATTGCCAAAAGATCAAGTTCCTGAACGATTTTTGTTTTAAAGAGCATCTTTGAATACTATTTCCTTTTTTGAACTCGTGGAGGGTTTTTTGAATTCAAGAACATATTTGAATTCATGATTATTTTTCAATTTCCAGATTTTTTTCGAATTCATAACTTTTTTGGTTCTTATTGGGAAAAGGTTCTAATCACCCAACGGATCACGCGCTAAACATCCACCATCTTCCCTACGCGCCACATGCCCACATGAGCCTGCATCGTAGCCACGTTTCGATACTGCGTGCGGCAACAGTTCATGCAACAACATAGTTGTTGCAATGTCAGATGTGACGCGGTGACCTTTTTTGCAACATGGTTTTGTTGAATGAAACTTCAACAATGGGTTTATTGCAGGAATAGAGAGAAGAGGTCGAAGATGCTACCGTCAATTTTGCAAGAAGGGTATTTCTACAAGAATATAAAGAAGAGGCCGTAGATATTGCAAATTTGGCAACTTGGATATTGTTTTAGGAGTTACGTTTGCAACAATAGTCTTGTTGCAGGAAAAAGCAGAATATTTTTGCCCCTCGGATCTTGTTGCAGGAATGAGGTTTGCAACAACGGGCTTGTGGCCGAAAAATAGAAAAAGGAACACACGGCTCACATCATATATAATTGGACGGTTTGCGAAGTGGTGGATCCTTCAAAAAGGTCCGGCGACGGATGCGTAGCAGGCTCCATTCTTAGTTCTCTCCAAAGTCAATTCAAATGAAAGAAAATAAAAAGGACAGAAGGATAAAAAACCCAAAAAAAGAATGATGTACATGCTCTCCGTGCGAACTGTTGCTATCTCTATGGACCATACAGTGGATTCTAAAAATTGGGACCTCCTATCTGCCGCATTTTGCGGCAGACTCCGGCTACCCAAGGCAGCAACAGCTAGTGGGATAAAAATCAATGCAGAAAAAAGCGGCTTCGATCAGGATTCGAACCCCAATTCGACGCTAGTAGAGAGAGCTACCTAGCCAATTGAGCAGATCAACGCTAAAGTTAAATGTCATCGCGGGAACCATTAGGACTAACTATATCGAGAGATCCAAAATATTTCCCACTTTTCCAAACATTTAAAGGAAATTTCGAATAGTTTTTAGAAAAATTGAACAACTTTAGAAAAAATTGCTCAATTTTTGGATTTAAAAAATTGCTCAATTTTTGGATTTGTAACCAAATTTCAAAACCAAAAGAATGCATTAATCCGTGACCAATTTTTGAAAAACAGGAACATTGTTTTATTTGAGAAACACAAAACATTTTTGAATTTGTGAACAAATCTAAAAATGAGAACATTTTTGAATTTACGGAAAATGTTAGATTATAGGCATATTTTTTGAAAGCATGAAAATTTTGGAGAAAAGGGAACATTTTTGCATCTGTGAACATAATTTTGAAATTGCGAACGACATTTGAAAAATGCGAATATTATCAAGATTTCTCGAATTTGTGGACAAATTTGAAAACAGGAACATTTTTTGAACTTATGAACATAAATTGAAAGGCAGTTTTTTGTAGAAATCAGGTGCGTTTGTGAAACAAATTTGAAATAAGAAAAACTATTGAACTTATCAACATTTGTTGAAAGGTCAACATTTTTTAAAATCCCAAATGTTATGAATCGCTTGTTGTCAACGTTAAGATAATCACCTAATAGCGTTGGTAGATGTGTTGGCCCATTAGTAATCGCAGTTAAGCGAGTGACAAACAGCTGGAGAGATGATGACCCGTTTTAGCAAACTTCTGGATGGTTCATGATCGCATTGGGGAACCTTCTAGAAGGTTCCTCAACCATTTTATTCATTTTCATGATTTTTCTAAAAAAAATGTTTTCTATTTTATTTTATTTCTTGTTTTCCCCTTTTATTATATTAAATTACCAAATTTAAAAATGAATTAAATATCTAATAATTGTTCAAAATGTGATAAACTTTTCATTTATCAAGAAGTACATGAGGATTCTTACAATAGTTCACATTTTTACAGAAATGTTAACAATTTCAAAAAATATTTGTGTTTTGAAAATGTATAAATTTCCAACATTCTTTACCATTTAAAATAAGGACCACAAACTTTAGAAAATACTAAAAACAATTAATTTTTATAATGTTTTTCAGAATTCATGATTTTTTTTAAATCAGAAACATTTTTTCACATCCATGAAAGTTTTTTGAATTTGCAAACAATATTTGAATTCATCAACTTCTGTCCACATTCGTAAGTGGTTTAAATTCCTGATTTATTTTTGAATTCATGAACATTTGTTTGAATTTGCAAACACTTATTGAATTCACAAACATTTGCTAATTCAATTTTTTTTAAATCTGCCAAAAGATCAAGTTGCGGAACAGTTTTTGTTTTAAAGAACATCTTTCAATACTATATCCGTTTTTGAATTGATGGAGTGTTTTTTGAATTCAAGAACATTTTTTAATACATGAAATTTTTTAATTTCTGGATTTTTAGCGAATTCATAGCTTTTTTGTATTCTTATTGGGAAAGATTCTAATCACCTGACGGATCCCGCACTAAACATCCACCATCTTCCCTACACACCACGTGCCCACGGGGGCCTGCACCACCGCCACATTTCGGTACTGCATGCGGCAACAGTTCCTACGACAACGGAGTTGTTGCAATGGCGGATGTGACGCGGTGACGTTTTCTGCAACATGATTTGGCTAAATAAAATTACAACAAGGGGTTTGTTGCAGGAATACATAGAAGAAGTCGAAGATGCTACTGTAAATTTTTTACAAGGGTATTTCAACAAGAATATAAAGAAGATGCCGTAGATATTGCAAATTTGGCAACTAGAATCTTGTTCTAGAAATTATGTTTGCAACAAGAGTCTTGTTGCAGGAAAAAGGAGAATATTTTTGTAACTGGGATCTTATTGCAGGAATGAGGTTTGCAACAACGGGCTTGTGGCATGAAATAGAAAAAGAAACACACAGCTCGCATCATATAATTGGACGGCTTGCGAGGCGGCAGGTCTTTCAAAAAGTTCCGCCGACGGATGCGTAGCACGCCCCATTCTTATTTCTCTCCAAGTCAATTCAAATGAAAGAAAATGGAAAGACGGAAGGATAAAAAACCTAAAAAAAAGAATGATGTACATGCTCTCCGCTTACTATGTACACCTAGAACTTTAGCTATCGCTATGAACCATACGGTGGATTCTATAAATCAAACCACCTATGACACACTTGTGGGACTTTGCATAGGTTAGTCTTCGTTTGGGCCGGCCAGGTAGCAACACCAGTGGGGTAAAAATCAACACAGAAATAGAGTTGTTTTGGTGAGGATTGGAACCCCAATTCAGCGCTGGTAGAGAGAGCTACCTAGCCAACGGAGCAGATCATCGCTAGTGTTAAATGTCATCGCGAGAACCATTAGGACTAACTATATTGACAGATCCAAAATATTTCCCCATTTTCCAAACATAAGGACATTTTAAATATATTTTTAATAAATTGAACAATTTTTGAAAACACAAAAAAGTATTAAAAATTGCTTAATTTTTGGATCTATAACCAAATTTCAAAATGGAAGGAATGCATTAACCCGTGAACAATTTTTTGGAAAACAGGAACATTGTTTTATTTGACAAACAAAAACATTTTTGAATTTGTGAACAAATTAAAAATGAGAACTCTTTGAATTTACGAAAAATGTTGGATTAAAGGAACATTTTTTGAAAACATGAACATGCTGGAGAAAAGGGACCAATTTTTGCATTGCGAATATATATTTGAAACTTTTAACAACATTTGAGAAATTCAAATGTTATGAAGATTTATCGAATTTGTGAACAAATTTTAAAATAGGAACATTTTTTAACTTATGAACTGAAATTGAAAGGTGATTTTTTTAGAAATCAGGAAAATATATTGCATTTGTGAAACAAATTTGAAATAAGAAAAAATGTTGAACTTATGAACATTTGTTGAAAGGTCAAAAAAAATCACAATTTTTTTTAAACTTCTGAACAAAAATAAAAAAACAGGAACATGTTTTCAACTTCCGAATATTATTGAATTTTTGAATGAATTTTTAAATTTCGAACAAAAAATCTAGAACAGTTTTTTAACTGATGAACATTTTTTGAAAGGAGAACATTTTTTCAAATAAGCAAATGTTTTCTAAATTTTATATTTAATTTGAATTTGTGAACAAAAATAAATTAGATGAACATTGTTTTAACTTCTCAATATGTTTTGAATTATTGTACAAATTTTGAAATTCTTAAAAACAGGAACTAAAAGAAAATAAAAATAAAAAATGTAATTAGTAAACAAAAAAGGAAAAAGAAACATAAAACAAATCTGTGAAAGCCGGTTCAGAAACCTTCTAGAACGTTCCCAAAACCAGTTAGTAACTTTCTAGATGGTTCACCAAAATAGTTTCTACATGTCCTTGTATATGTGGAAGGTCTTCGGATCAATACCTGACTCGTATGCAATTTCTTTTTAGTTTGTAGAAGAAGGTCCTGCCCAATAAGAATTTTCATGTGCGATGTGAGGCCAACGTTCGGATTGTGACTCCCGGCCGCAAGGCAACATGAAGGCACAAACGTTTTGCACTAGGTTGATCGACATTATGACTTGCTTTTCCCACACTGCTTGATCTCGACTCATACTACGAATCTACCCTGCGTGCTTTGTGTGAGATGATGAGGCCGAAAAAATATGTCCGATATGAAAGATTTCCACCCATAGGTCCCACCTCGCCTTTCCGGTCCTAGCAGCGGTGGAGCTTGAAACAAAAAGCTGGATGGGCGACGGGCTAATCTGACGGGAATTGCTCTTGAGATGGCCTTCACTTCATGCACGGTGTGAGCGTTTGCTCCTAGGCTGGGCGGGCCATGGCCACTTTATGCCGTAACGTAGCTCCGCCCATGGGTCCTAGCCGCTCTTTCGAGTGACCGAATGCCAATTTGCGAGAAATCAACAAATATAGCAGTACAAGGCTAAATTGGACGTATTTGTATATATGAGTAAGTATCATGTTCCTACTATTTTGATTGAAGGGGAATTCGAACATAGCATAAATCCTAGCCATATGCCGGCTTATATAGGGTTTGGTAATTCCCAGACGCAATGAAAGCAAATGAACTGTAGTTAAACACAATTGTAATGGCAAAAAGCCAATAAACAACAAGAGAAAAAAACATACATCGACTGATCGAGCCATCGCGCTAACTAGAAACCCGTTAGGATGGACAACCCACTTGTGCCAGAAGGCGAGAGGCTATAGCATTTTGCAGTAGACGAGAAACCCCAAATGTTATGTATCACTCGTTCTCAACGTTAAGATAACCCCCCCCCCCCCCCCCCCCCAAATAGCGTTGGTCGATGGCCCGACCCACTAATAATTGCAGTAAAGTGAGTGACGAACAACTAGGAGAGATGACGACCAATTTTAAACTTGTGGATGGTTCATGGCCACATTTGGGAACCTTCTTAACAATTATTTTTTTCATGGGTTTTTCAAAAAAAGAACTTTTGTGTTTCTTCTTTTCTTTTCTTTCTTGTTTTTCTTTCTTTTTTCCTATTACTATTTTAACTCCTAAATTTACAAAATCTTTAAATTATCCAACAGTTGCTGAGAAATTGATTGTTCATTTTCTCAAAAGATATATGAGGATTCCAACAATTGTTCACATTTTGTAAGAAATGTTAACAATTTCAAAATATATTTGTGCTTTTAAAATGCTAAGATTTCCAACATTGTTTACAATTTAAAATAATGATCACAATGTTTAAAAATGCTCAAATTATTAAAATGTTGTTTGAAATTTTCTATCCATAAATACATGTACCTACGCTGTGATCAGAATTAGAATTTACTCCCTTCGTTCCTAAATATAAGTCTTTTAGAGACTTCACAAGGAGACTATATACGAAACAAAATAAGTGAATCTACACTCAAAAGTATGTCAATATACATCCGTATGTAATTTTTTAATAAAACCTCTAAAAAGATTTATGCTCCCTCCGTCCTAAAATTCTTGTCTTAATTTGTGTAGATATGAATGTATCTAGTTAAATTTTAGTATTTAGATACATCTATTTCTAGACAAAACTAAAACAAGAATTTTAAAACGGATGGAGTATTTAGGAACGGAGGGGAGTAGCACGCACGGATACAAAATCTAGCTAGAACAACACAAACTATTCAATGCCAGCTACGATGGAGCCAGAGAGCACCGTAGAGGAGTACTGGTTCGAGGTCCGCGAGCGAGAAGGATTCCGCCGGCCGGGTCTGTTCATCGTCGACTGCTCTAGCGTCTACTCCAAGGCAAAGCGCCGCTACATCTGCAAGACGTGCCACCACAGCTACCGCTCGTCAAGGCCTACCGCTTCATGCGCACGCTGAGGCTAAATGGCTGGCCAGAGCACGACGAGCGAGCCAGGAGAAAGATCACGCGGTGGAAGCAGATGCTCATGGACGCCTACTCGGACGCCGCGCCGAACGAGCTTAGAGCAACTCTAGCACACCCCGCATCCTGTCGGCCTGCAAAACGCGTTTGCAGTTCGCGGAAAATCATTTTTGCGAGACGGCGTGGGTTGGCACAGATGCATACCCCCAAACAGATTCGTAAAAAAGTATATTCGCAGAATATGTTTTTTACGGATTGGCTTCTGCGGGTTGTGCTCGGGCTCCACCGCGACGACCCGCAAACAGAAAACTGCAAATCTCGCATTTGACATAGGATTTGACAAACAAGTTCAAATTCAAACAAAATAAACAGTTTACGCGCAAATAAAAGCGAAGTTCATTATGCAAAATAGGGCATACAAAGGTTTGCGCCCATGTCCGGCATCATCTTGGGGGGTCGATCTTCACTCCGCGTCATGGAGTCCATATTGAAGCTCATCGACGCCACCGAATTCACATCCGTCACTTGTTCCAACTCCCGCACCGAAATCATCCACATTGGCACCATATGGAGCAGAGAAAACATCACCGAAACCACCGCTATAGCGAACGATAACAAGTCACGAGCTATCAAGACTAATGGCGAAAAATGAAAAGGAATCGCCAAGACCGAAGAGGCATACCTTCCGGCCATTTCATCGAACACCAAGGCCGCGGGGGGAGCGGAATTATTCAACGGCATCGCCGGAGCACCTCCTTGCGGGGGGGGGGGGGGGGGGGGTGAAGTCAGAGGTTGAATAAGGTGGCTTCCTTGAAGCCGGAACCTTCCTCCGCTTTACGGCCGCGGCCTTGCCGGCCGGGTTCGCACTGCGGCGTTGGCGCCCGGAGCACGGGCCGTCGTGGTGGGGGCAGCCGGATTCCCGCCCTGCACGACCACGGTGTCCTGCCTCTTTCGGAAGGCGCGGCGTGTGCTTGGGCGACTGCGGCGGGGGCAACATGGCCGGCGACAAGATCCACCCGAGGGGAAGGAGCATGCGCGACCTCGACGGTGACGGGGGACAGCATGGGGTCCTCCATGGCGGCGAGGAATGGTCGGGGAGGAGGAACCGGAGCTTGCGGAGGTGGGGCAATGGTGGCGGAGGGTGCGGGGAGCGGGGAGCGGGGAAAGGGCGCGCGGAAATGTCCCTCCCGCCAAATCTCGTGCCGAATAGGGGTTCGGCTCGGGTCGGCCTCCCAGCCCGTGAAGATGGAGGTTGGGAGAGAAGATTTCCCGCGCCCCAAAAAAAATGCAGGTCGGCGCAGGACGCGGGGTTTGCTCGTGCGGATTTTCCGGCCCCGACCCGCAATTTGGCGGTTATTTTGCTGGTCGGGGCGGGATGCGGGGTCTGCTAGAGTTGCTCTTAGGGCGAGCGTGATGGAGCGGTACGGTACCTGAGGGCGCGATACAAGCACGGGATGGTCTACCCTTTCGTGGCCTTCGGGTTCGCTATCATGGCTTGCTCCAGTCTCGAGCGGCGGATAATGGTCGGGAGTTTCTGCCTCGGCATGCCGATTTTGTGGCTGCTGGTGCTGCTCTTCTGCGTGTGTGCATGGTGTCTCGTAGCGACGACGGAGGGACTCGTCAAGGATAGTTGGACCCTCTCCCTCTCTCAAATACACTTAAGTCTTAAAATATGAGTTGGCAAAGTGATCTACCACACACACACACACACACACACACACACACACACACACACACATATATATATATAGGTCTATTCTAATAACACCGCTTAAGAACTTATTCTAATAGGTGAGTACTATAAATCTGTCGGATGATTTAATCCACTTTTAAGTCACCGGTAGAGCCGTCCGATAGGATGCTCTACAACCGCATGATCAACCAGCTCCCAGCCTCCTATGGCAGCAGCAGGCAAACAGATCTAGCGCACAAAGCAACACCGGAGGCATCTAACGTCGCTCCATTGCAACTCCGACGGCTTCAATGCAGCTCCGACGGAGCTTCAACGCCCTCCGACGATGCTCCAATGCAGCACTCAACGGCCTCAGCAAACCTCGCAACAGGGGCAGCCCTCCGACGAAGCTCCAATGCAGCACTTGACGGCCTCGGCGGACCTCCATCGTAGCACCAGCGTCTTGCCGAGGAAGCTCCAATGTAGCACTACACGGCCTCGTCAGACTTCTATAGCAGCACCGGTGACCTTCTGACGAAGCTCCAATGCATCACTAGACATCCCCGACGGAGCTGCATCACAACACTAGTTATCCCCCGCGAAGCTCCATTGTAGCGCTAGACTTCCTCGGCGAAGTTCCACAACAGTGGCTGCCAGAGCTGCGAAGGCAGACGCTGCATGGTGAGGTGAAGCTGCGGCGGCGCGTACCACGACAGAGTCGATTGCGGTTGGTCGAGGAAGAGCAGGCCGGGGCACGACGCAACGGTAGCTGATGCACGGACACGCGGAGAGGCCGACGAGGCGGCAGTGACGTGGCAGTCGGTGGCTTGCGACGAGGCGGAGCAGTGAGGCGGGACGCACGACAGAGCTACCCGGAGCCGTAGGCATGTGGTGGCGTGGATGGAGGTGAGGCGAGGCAGTGTGGTGGCGGAGCCGACGCAGCGGGCAGCGAGCCGGTGCGGTGGTGGTCCGTCGCAGCACCAACCGGTCATCACAGCTTCATCACAGCACCTACGGGAGGCTGTGGATGGACGGTGTGGCGAGGAACGAAGGTAGAAGAAAGGGGAAATGGGAAAGAGATAAGGCCTATTTTCAGTTGGGGTTATGCATGCTGGAACACGTGTAGTCACAACGAGGTGGTTTACGCGCTCGGTGGATCAGCCGGTTGATTTTAATAGTTTTCCATTCTAATAACACTTTCTTTTATTCTACAAACACCACACCAAATCGCCACAGCCTCTCCCATCCCGGCCTTCTCCCTCGGCGGTGGCCTCGGAGCGCCCCCTCCCCTCCCAGTTTTCTTCCGCGGAAGCGGCCTCGAAGCTCGACCGCCCCTTTGACTCCGTGACAACAGACCTTCCCCTGCAACGACATCGGAAGAATGCTGCTAGCACTCCCCGGTAATCAAAACTAGAAGAATGTCGTTGACGGCCCACCAACGCGTGGGATCGTAGCAATTTTCGAGGGTAGAGTATTCGACCCAAATTTGTTTATTCGCCAGGCATAAGGTGAGAGGATACTCTCGAGTATTAGCAGCTGAATTTATCAGATTCAACCACACCTGAAAGATTAGTATCTGCAAGCAAAGAGTCAGCAGCAAAGTAGTATGATAGCAACGGTGTTAGGAAAGATCTGTTGACAAGGCAGACTATTCCTAATTGAAGTATCAATGGCGCTATAAGTTGCCCGTGGACGGAAAATATTCTTTCCCGTCAACGGCGCGAGAAAAAGTATTGTAGCAGGTAGCAGCAATTTAACGAGTAATAGCAGTGGCAAGGAACAACATTAGTGACAGCAGTAGCAAGTAGCAACAGTAGCAAGCGATAGTAGCAGCAGAGCAAGACAAGTAACATCAGTAGCAACAGAGCAAGACAAGTAACAGCAGTAGCAACAGAGCAAGACAAGTAACAATAGTAGTAGGGCGAACTCGTAGGCAATGGGTCGGTGATTTGTTTGGATGATATTCATCATGCAACAGTTATAACACGGAGAGATATGTGGCTAGCTCCCGTTCGTCAATGTGATGTAGGCATGCATTCCGTGTGTCGTCATACGTGCTTAGGGAAAAGAACTTGCATGCCATCTATTGTCCATCCCTCCCGTGGCAGCGGGGTCCAAAAGGAAACTACGGGATATTAAGGTTCTCCTTTTAATAAAGAACCGGACCAACGCATTAGCACTTGGTGAACATATGAACTCCTTAAACTATGGTCATCACCGGGAGTGGTTCCGGTTATTGTCACTCCGGGGTTGCCGGATCATAACACATAGTAGGTAACTACAACTTGCAAGATCGGATCTAAAACACACATATATTGGTGACAACATAATAATTTCAGATCTGAAATCATGGCACACGGGCCCTAGTGACAAGCATTAAGCATGGCAAAGTAGTAGCAACATCAATCTCAGAACATAGTGGATACTAGGGATCAATCCCCGTCAAAACTAACTCGATTACATGATAGATCTCATCCTACTCATCACCGCCCAGCGAGCCTACGAATAGATTACTCATGAACGACAAAGAGCTTCATGGAATTGGAGAGGGAAGAAGGTTGATGATGACGATGGCGACGATTTCCCCTCTCCGGACCCCAAAATGGACTCCAGATCTGCCCTCCTGTAGCGACCCGACTCAAAACGAGTCAAGCCTCTGTGTTTCTGTGCCATCCCTGGATCAATATGCTGGCACACACAGTACATCAATGTATATATCAAAGTGCAATCACATGTAAATAGCGTAAAACAGATATATACCTTAAATATTTCAGCGGAAGAAGTCAAGGGAGTGGAGTCCCAATAAACACCAACGGCAAGCTGAGTGTAGACCGTAACCCTGAATCGTACTCTTACTCGTCGAAGAAAAATATCTGCAACATAAGACGTTGCAGCCGTGTAGGTCAACATATTGAATATGCCGGCAAGTCACATAAGAGAGGGGTGAAAACTAATCATCTATACTATATGCATATATGGCAGGTGGGGCTATAAGTTTTTAGCGAAAAGCAAGTTTTCTCCTACATCAAGAGAGGGCTGAAAGCAAAATGTTATTACATTGTTGGTTGTTAACGAGATGGTTCCACCAACCAATTCTCGTACCCATGTTGTCAATAATACCCACATCAATATTATTATTTGTGTTGAGAATTTCAGATAAATTCAGTTCCTTTGGCTCAAGTTGTCCATGACCATGGACACGGCTAATCGATTAGGTTTGAGTACTCTGCAGAGTTTTGCACACGTTCCCCACAAGATTTGATCGCCTCCGAGTATGTCCTCGCACTTCAGGGTGTTTGAAGACCCGATGATCAAAACATGGTCTTTCAACGGGTCCCTCTGAATCCCTGTCGGTGCCCATCCATTCCTACCGTTCTTCTACATTGCTAGCACCGCCTGTCCAGAGTCGCCACGTTGTCCAACCAAGCCAGAGCCCATAATGACTTGTGGCTGTGCAGGTAAGCCTTGGGTCTTGAAAATATCCGTCCGTCTCTTTGAGCCTGGGTGAAGCTTTCCGCAGGATGTCATGGCCGTCTCCAGCATCCCTGGTCATCCACTGGTTTCTCCAGGGAGCTGATCAACCGTCCTTCACCCAGAGTTGCATTGCATCATGAGTCTTGAAAAGTCTTGACTTAACCGGTCTTGGTTATTAAATTATTCTCAACCAGAATCCCGTCTACTCAACCAGAATCCCGTCTACTCAAGCATAGCAATATGAAATTTGTCGTCCCGGGCCAAGTAACGGGGTTGTTGGGTGCCTACCACATGATACTACAATATGTAACCATAATTTCCAAGTACCTACTCAGCATGCAAATTGGGCATAGGATGGTGGAACTACGATGCATAAAACATAGGTGATACATGATCAAATGACTTGCCTGGTGATGTTGACGAAGAAGAATTTCTCAAGAAATAACTTGATAGACTACTCGTCACTCTCCGATGAAATCTATATAACAAACATATCATTCACATAAGCACTCATACTAGCAATCATTCTAGCAATCAAAACAAAAGAGAGAGCGAATAGGAATCCGAAGGAAACTTCAAATAAGACTAGGGAGTCTTCTACTACATCAAACACTAAATAGTTTTTGTCCAATGGAAAATAATAACAAGGAACTAAGATATAAATTTAACTAAGATAAAATAGAGTATTTTTCTCAAAACTTTTTGAAAGTATTTCCAAACGGGATTTGAAACAGTGGAGAAACCAATTGCAAGTTATTAGAGAACTAGAATTGATTTCATGATAACATATAAAAATCAAAATCAAAACTTGTTGCAAACCTACTGGTAACTAACAGAAACAAAACATAATCTTTCTGAAATATAAAATAAAATAATTTAAAAACAATTATAGAAAAGGAAATAGCCATAATCCTAAAAGAGGTGAAACAGAAATTGTTTCACAAGAAACAATGAGCTAAAATAATCAAATAATTCTGAAATTTTTACCACTGATAACTAAGATCACTAGTGATCAGTAGCAAAAAGAATCAAATTAAAAGCTATTTTTAAACTCCTGGAATAAGCAAAACAAGGTTTAAACTAAATCTAATCTAATTCAAATTTGAAAATTTCAACCATAGACAAATAATATGTTTTTGAAATCTACACGGCAATTGTGATCTACTGGAAAAAGATTCAACTCCGTTGGACTTATGGATCAAAAGTTATGAGCAAAAGAAAATTGAAACTCTCTCTGTTTTTGAATTAACACTGAAAAACTGAATAGCTAATTAGTGAGCGGGGGTCCACGTGGCGTGTTGTGATTGGCTGTGGGGTGTGCGTTGCATAGGCTAAACAGCGGATGGCCGCTATATAAGAAACCGCTTCGGCTAAACTTACTAATAAAAATAACCGCTGGTTCTTTTAAAAGAACCGAAGGGGTATCTTCAGATCTAATCTCACACGTAGGATTTTAATCGAACGACTAACAAAGGGGATGGGGTTGCTCACAGAGGTGGCTGCTGGTGCTGGCTCTTCTCCGGTGAACAGGGACGTGGTGGTCGATGGGGATGAGGCTCCAGCGAGTCTCCGGTGGGTCCGACGACACCAAATGATGGCGACGAGGCTCCGATGTCCGAGGGAGGCGTCGGCGAGGAGAGAGGGAGCCAGGGGCGTCGTGCTCGAGCTCCTCGAGTTCCTGGTGGCGTCTAACTCCGGGGAGGTTGGGGGTGAGGCGTGGTGGCGTGGGAGCTCGGGCCTTGGGAGGAAAATGGAACACGGCGGCGATGAGGAAGCTCGTGGCGGCGTTGGTTGGGGCGGGGAGGCGAGCGGTGGCGCAGGGTGGTGGGGGCGTTTCTTCTCTTGAGCTTCTTCGACGAGGCAGTGGCTGGGCGAGGCGGCGTGGGGAGGAGGGTCCGAGGGGGGGGGGCTGGGGCGGCGGCTTATATAGGGGGGAGGCGAGGGAAGGAAGGGGAGGGGGAATCGGGAGGGGGATCCCGTGATCAGAGGAGGTGGCGCCATGGAAAGGTGCTGGTCGCTGGGGAAGGAAAGGGTGGGCTCGTGGGGAAAGAAAGAAGGAAAGAAGAAGAAGAGGAAAGGAAAAAAGAAAGAAAAAAAAATAAAAGAAAGAGGGGGTGCGCTGGGGAGCTGGTGGTTGGAGAGATCTCTCCAGCGATGGGGGATGTCGCCCCCGATTTGTTTTTTTGTTTTTTTAACAGCAAGAAAAAAAAATAAAAGGAAAAAAATAAAAATAATTTATATGGGGTATTATATACCAAATCGATCAGAAAAATATTTCCTAATTTATTATCATTTTTCCAAAACCAAAATAAAAACTTTTAAAAAATGTTTTTTTTCGGAAAAATCCCTAAGGCTTTATTTTCTTTTGGCAAAATATTTTCCCCATAAACTTGGGTCTTCTTGGCTCAAAATATTTCAGAAATGCCTCACATTTTGGAGTGTCATTTTCCTCCGCTCTTTCTTGCGTGCAAGAATTTTGTCGGGGCATTTTCTTGGGGAAGAAAAGTATAGAAGCAAGGGCAAATATTTTGAAAGGATTCAAATGCAAACTCCGTTCAAATTCTTTATAGTTGAAGAAGTCATGTCATCTTCTCTCTTTGCTTTTAAGAGATTGAATTTGAATTCATCGGAGATGGGGAAAGTCATTTTATTCCCTCTCATTCAAAAGTTTTTGAAAAGTTTCAAATTTCACTCAAGTTTCAATCACTCAAGCAAACAAACAAACAATATAATAATTATATTAACATTCCAAAATTTGGGATGTTACACCTCCAGATGAAGAACAGGTTGTGGCGCCGCCTCCGTATTGCAAATGCGACGAAATCTTTTCTTTTTATTTTTTTCTGGGACGAAAGTGAACTTATAGAGCTGAGATTGGGGGCGGCAGAGCCACGTGGGCCCCACAAGCTTGCCATCTACCACCAGGGGGGTGGCGGCTACACGGCTTGTGGCCCACTGGCCCACCCCCTCAGGTGGATCTTTGCGCAGGTATTTTTCATATTTTCCAAAAATAATCTCCGTAAATTTTCAGGACGTTTGGAGAACTTTCATTTCTGCACAAAAACAACACCAAGGCAATTCTGCTGAAAACAACATCAGTCCAGGTTAGTTCCATTCAAATCATGCAAATTAGAGTCCAAAACAAGGGCAAAAGAGTTTGGAAAAGTAGATACGATGGAGACGTATCAACTCCCCCAAGCTTAAAACCTTGCTTGTCCTCAAGCAACTCAGTTGACAAACTGAGAGAGAAAGAAAAACTTTGACAAACTCTGTTTGATCTTGTTTATTGCAACTATGTCTAACTCATAACCAGAGTTTCAGCGAGATCACAAGTTAACCACATAAGCAAGTGACACAAAGGTCTCACGGTAAACTAATATCAATGGCATAATCAGCTAACGAGCAAATAATAATGAGTTTCAAATACCAACACTTCAATCAAAACAAGCATGAAGCAATATGAATAGGTGGTATCTCGCTAGCTCTTTCTAAGACCGCAAAACATAAATGGAGAGCACTTTCAAAGATCAAGGGCTGACTAAACATTGTAATTCATAGCAACGAAGATCCAGTCATAGTCATACTCAATATCAATCAAAAGCAAAGCATAAAAATGACAGAGGTGCTCTCTAACTGGTGCTTATATAAGAAGAGGATAACTCGAAAGGAAAATAAATAGACAAACCCTTCGTAGAGGGAAGCATTGATTTGCAGAGGTGCCAGAGCTCAAGCTTTGAAAACAGAGATAATAATTTTGGGTGGCATGCTTTCATTGTCAACGCAATGACCAAGAGTTCTCAATATCTTCCATGCTACTCATGCTATAGGCGGTTCCCAAACAGAAAAGTAAAGTTTTAACTCCCCCACCACCAATCAATCACACTCCATGGCTAGCCGAATCCTCGGGTACCGTCCATACTAACATCAATCCGGGGGGAGTCTTGTTTTACAGTTATGTTTTTGATTTAAGCGTGGAACTGGGCATTCCAATTACCGACCCCTTTCTCGTGAATGACAGTGATTAAACACATGTCGAGGATAACACTCCTAGCATGGAAGATACCAATAGCCCCCTATCACAACATGAGCGGTTCGGGCATGCAAAACAGATTATTTCTTGAAGGTTTAGAGAGTGGCACATGCAAATTTACTTGGAACGGCAGGTAGATACCGCAAATAGGTAGGTATGGTGGACTCTCATGGAAAAACTTTTGGGTTTATGGAAGTGGACGCACAAGTAGTATTCCGCTTAGTACAAGTGAAGGCTAGCAAAAGACTGGGAAGCGACCAACTAGAGCGCGACAATAGTCATCAAGATGCAACGAGTTTGACTAACATTAAATGCAAGCATGAATAGGATATAAATCACCATGAACACGAACATCATAGAAGCTATGTTGATTTTGTTTCAACTACATGCATGAACATGCGCCAAGTCAAGCCACTTGAATCATTCAAAGGAGAATACCATCCTATCATACCATATCATAGTCATCTCAAAATCTATGTTGGCATTCAAGACAAACCATTATAAGCTCCTAGCTAAATAAGCATGGCATCAGAAACTATGATCTCTAAGTTGTCATTGCAAACATGGTTCTCTCACAACAAAGCTGAATCTGGTTTGACAAGCTAGTCATATTTACAAAAACAAAATAGATAGAGTTCATACCAGCTTTTCAGTCTCAGTCACTTCATCATATATCATCATTATTGCCTTTCGTTTGCACGATCGAACGATGTGAACAATAATAAGAGCATTGGACTAAGCTGAATCTACAGGCAAACACAAAGGAGAAGACAAAGTAATATGGCTCTTTGAAAGCTAAACAGGTATGCATGCAAGAATCACTAAACATTGTAACCAATATCTTCTACCTTGACCCAAAGAAAAGGAAAACTGTTTACACGGGAGAGCTCCCAACAAGCAAAAGAAGAAAGAAAAATCTTTTTGGGTGTTCTCAAAAGGACACAAAACAAGAAAACAAGAAAACGAAAATAAACTAGCATGGATAATACAGTGGCAAAGTGTAAACACCGGCTAACAAAGTGAAAGCATAAGCATGAATGTAAAGTCGGTGAGAACACGTACTCCCCCAAGCTTAGGCTTTTGTCCTAGCTTGGTCTATTCCCATGGATGGTCCTGGCGAAACCCAAAATCATAATGGGTGTTATACGGGAGCGCTGCGGCCACTGCCTGAATAGCTGCCTCATGTAGTCGAGCAGCCGTCGCCTCCCTCTCATACTCCTCTGCCTCTCCTATGGTTATGTAGTATCTTCGTTTTACCTGAAAGTCAAAGAAAGCAGGAGCAGGAAGGGTAATATGGAAAACACGCTGCCGGTTAAATATCAAGTGGTATAGGAGGGATCCATGATCTCTCTCAAGGAACTGGTAGCGTGTTAGAGCGACACGATCAAGGTAGGCTGTACGGAGAGGAGGGTCTTCTGAACGGATGGATACTCCAAGAAAATTTGCTAAGCGTGTAGCATAAACTCCACCAAAGAAATCCCCCTCATTGGCATTATTATTCAGCCTCTTTGCTATTATAACTCCCATATTGAAGCTCCTGTCACGTGTTACTGCGCTCTTAAGGATACTAAGGTCGGAAGCGCATAGGTGACAATATGTGCACCCTTGCCGTTAATGCACCTACCTATGAAGAGGGCAAAGTAGTGCAAGGCAGGGAAATGGATGCTTCCTATGGTGGCTTGCGTGATATCTCTGGTTTCTCCAACAGTTATACTGGAGACAAAGTATCTGACCGAAGACTTAGAAGGATCATTAATACTACCCCCATCGGGTATCTTGCAAATCCTATTGAAATCCTCCAAATTCATGGCGTAGGATTTATTGTACAGATCAAACAGTATGGATGAGTCACGGCCAACTGAAAATTTAAATCTACGCACAAAAGAGGCAGTGAGCATAGCATACTGTTCACATTTATCTGAGAGGAATTCTTCTAACCTGGCATTGCGGACAAGTGTATCAAACTCATCCTTGAAACCTGCTTCGATCATGAACTCATCGGAAGGCCATTCACATGGTTGTACCGGTGCGTCCCTTAGTTGAAAAGGTTCGGACTCCCGAAAAGAAAGACGGGGACCCTTCTTACTTGAGGAACCACCATGAAACTTCCTCCTGAACATAATTTCCTTTTGCTGAAATTTTTGAAGTTCAAGAGAAAAGTGAATGAAGACCAACAACACCTTGTAGCAACTACTCCTACTAGTGCCTAGAGACCGTATCACGCGCTAAAACTACTTAGGACCAGCTAAAATCAACATTTCTAGCTCAAGAACAGGGTCACCAAGGTAGCAAGAATACGCGAAGGATAAAGCACTAGAGCAAAAACTAATTGGACCAATGGAGGAGTCACTTACCAAGGAGTAATTTCCCCAAAACGGTTCGGAGAATGGTGCTTTGAGCAAGGAGATCGAAAATCACAGCCAAAAGAGCAAGAACACGGGTTTGAGTTGCGAAACAATTTTTTCTCGAGGTGGAAGAAGAGGTCAGGAGCTGGAATGAGTGGAGGGGGTCCCTGTGGGCCCCACAAGATTGCTAGCCGCCACCAGGGGGCTTGCGGTGGCAGGGCTTGTGGCCCACTAGTCAGGCCCCTAGGCCAGCTCTCAGGCCCAGTAATTTTCAAATATTCTAGAAAAAAATCATACTAAATTTTCAGGACCATCACAGAACTTTTATTTTTGAGGTATTTTTCTCCGGGACGCAAAAACAGAAAACAGGAAAAACTAAACTAAATCTATCATTTTTCTTCTAAGAAACAGAAAGTGAAAGCTTAAAACAGAGGTATGTGACTCCTTGAGTCATCCGTTTCATGGTCATCGAAAGAATTCCGTCAATGGGGTTAAGTCACCTCAATGGGGATATGTATCTCCCCAACAAGCAAATCATACTTCATCTTGACACGAGGAATAGGGCATTCAAAGCTCCCAATAAGAATCGTGAAGTCTTTTCGATAGCATTGATGCAGTGTACTTCATATTGTTTCTTCGGAAAGTGCACTGTGTGCTCATTACCGTTGACATGGAAAGTGACATTGCCTTTGTTGCAATCTATAACAGCCCTGCAGTGTTTAAAAAGGGTCTTCCGAGGATGACAGCCATGGCATCATCCTCGGGAATATCCAAGATAACAAAGTCTGTTAAGATAGTGGTGTTAGCAACCACAACAGGCACATCCTCGCAAATCCCGATAGGGAAAGCAGTTGATTTGTCGGCCATTTGCAGAGAAATTTCAGTGGGTGTCAACTTATCCAATTCAAGTCTACGATAAAGAGAGAGCGGCATAACACTAACACCGGCTCCAAGGTCACATAAGGAAGTTCTTACGTAGTTTCCTTTGATGGAGAAAGGTATAGTGGGCACTCCGGGATCACCAAGTTTCTTAGGAGTTCCACCTTTGAAAGTGTAATTGGCAAGCATGGTGGAGATCTCAAGATCTGGTATCTTCCGTTTATTAGTCACGATATCCTTCATGTACTTGGCATACGGAGACATTTTGAGCATATCAGTTAACCTCATCTGCAGAAAGATGGGTCTTATCATCTCAACGAAGCGCTCAAAATCCTCATCATCCTTTTTTTTGGATGGCTTAGGAGGAAAGGGCATAGATCTCTGAACCCATGGCTCCCTTTCTTTACCATGCTTCCTAGTAGTGAAGTCATTCTTATCGTATCTCTAAGGTTGTGGGTTAGCAGGATTAACCATAGGTTCAATCTCCACATCCTCATCATTGCTAGGTTGAGCATTATTATGAACATCACTGTCCATATTGTCACCAGGTTCATGTTCATCACCAGAGAGATATCATTAGGTTCTTCAGGTGTGACAGTATTTGGTGAACTGGCATGTAGGTTTCTATCATCCTTCTTCTTCTCCTTAGGATGACTAGGTGTATCAGCATTGATTCCTTGAGAATCTTGATCAATTCTCTTAGGATGACCTTCAGGATACAAAGGTTCCTGATTCATTTTGCCTCCTCTAGTAGTGACTTTGACAAAGTTGTCATTTAATTCATTGAGCAAGTCATTCTGAGCTTTAAGTACTTGTTCTACCTGAGTAGTAATCATAGAGGCATGTTTGCTCAGAAGCTTCAGATCATTGACATTTCTGTCTACACAAGCACTTAGATGGCTAAGCATACGAGTACTTTGTTCCAGATGTCTGCTAACATAATCATTGAAACTCTGTTGTTTGGCAACAATGTTGTCAAAGTCATCAAAGCATAGGCTAGTAGGTTTGTCAAAAGGAATATCACTCTCATCAAACCTGCGGAGAGAATTCACTTCTACTACTTGTATCGGGTTATCGAGACCATGGATCTCTTCGATAGGTGGTAGATTTTTGACATCTTCAGATCTAATGCCTTTCTCTTGCATAGATTTCTCGGCTTCTTGCATATCTTCGGGACTGAGGAATATAATACCTCTTTTCTTTGGAGTTGGCTTAGGAGGTGGTTTGGGAATAGTCCAAGCATTATCGTTGATCAAGATGTTATTCAGTAGGGTCTCGGCTTGTTCTACAGTTTGTTCCCTAAAAACACAACCGGCACAACTATCTAGGTGGTCTCTAGAGGCATCGATAAGTCCGTTATAGAAGATATCATGTATCTCATTCTTCTTAAGAGGGTGATCAGGCAAAGCATTTTGTAGCTGGACGAGCCTCCCCCAAGCTTGTGGGAGACTCTCTTCTTGGAGTTGAGCAAAGTTGTATATTTCCTGCAAGGCGGCTTGCTTCTTATGGGTAGGGAAATATTTCTCACAGAAGTAATAGACCATATCCTCGGGACTACTCACACATCCAGGAGCAAGAGAGGTGAACCAGGCTTTAGCGTCATCCTTTAGAGAGAAAGGAAACATCTTAAGGATGTAGTAGTGGCGGATCTTCTCCTCACTAGTGAAAAGGGTGGCTATATCGTGTAGTTTGGCAAGATGGGCTACGACCGTCTCAGACTCATAACCGTGGAAAGGATCAGATTCGACTAGAGAGATTATCTCAGGATCGACAGAGAATTCATAATCCTTATCGGTGATAAAGATAGGTGAAGTGGCAAACTTCGGGTCGTATTTCATCCTAGCTTTCAGAGATTTTTCGTTCCACTTGAGAAGTAATTTCTCAGCTTCATAGGCATCCTTACACGCAAGAAAATCCTCAGCTATCTCTCCCTCCATAATGTAACCCTCATGTATATCAGGCAATTCATATCTAGGAGAGCTAGATCTAGCAGGAGCAAAAGCAGGTTCTATCTCAATAGTATTGACAGTATCAGAAGCATCACGAGCATTGGCAGTAACTCTAGCAATATGAGCATCAAGGAACACCCCTAGTGGAACATCAGGCAAATTAGTATCTCTAGCAGTATCAAGCATAGCATCATCAGGCATAGCATCTCTAGCACTATCAAGCATATCATCTCTAGCAATATCAGGCAAAGCAGTATCATGCATAGTATCTCTAGCAGTAGCATCATAAGCATCATCAAGCACAGGCGACATATCAAGATTTCTAGCAGGAGGTGATGTCGCAAACTTACTCATAACTGAAGGTGAATCAAGTGCAGAGCTAGATGGCAATTCCTTACCTCCCCTCGTAGTTGAGGGCAAGACTTTGGTTTTTGGATCCTTCAAATTCTTCATAGTGATCAGCAGATATAAATCCCCAGTAACTCAGAGAGTATAGAAATACCTCCCCGGCAACGGCGCCAGAGAAATGCTGACTCCGTGACAGCAGACCTTCCCCTGCAATGGCACCAGAAGAATGCTGCTAGCACTCCCCGGTAATCGAAACTAGAAGAATGTTGTTGACGGCCCACCAGCGCGTGGGATCGTAGCAGTTTTCGAGGGTAGAGTATTCTATTCCTCAGTCCTGAAGATATGCAAGAAGCCAATAAATCTATGCGAGAGAAAGGCATTAAATCTGAATATGTCAAAAATCTACCACCTATCGAAGAGATCCATGGTCTCGATAACCCGATATAGGTAGTAGAAGTAAATTCTATGCGTAGGTTTGATGATAGTGATATTCCCTTTGATAAACCTGCTAGCTTATGCATGGCTGAATTTGATAACTTTGTTGCCAAACAACAAAGTTTCAATGATTATGTTAGCAGACAATTGGAAAAGAGTGCTCGTATGCTTAGTCATTTAAGTGCTTGTGTGGACAGAAATGTCAACGATCTTAAGCTTCTGAGTAAACATGCCTCTATGATTACTACTCAGGTAGAACAAGTACTTAAAGCTCAAAATGACATGCTCAATGAGTTGAATGACAATTCCATCAGAGTCGTCACTAGAGGCGGTAGAATGACCCAGGAACCTTTGTATGCTGAGGGTCATCCGAAGAGAATTGAACAAGATTCTCAAGGAGTTAGCACTCATGCACCTAGTCATCCTAGAAAGAAGAAGAAAGATGATAGGAACCTGCACGCTAGCAACCCTGTTGCTGTTACACCTGAGAGTCCAAACGATGCCTCCATCTCTGATGCTGAAACACAATCTGGTGATGAACATGAGCCTAATGATAATATCAATAGTCATGTTCATGTTGATGCTCAACCTAGCAATGATATGGATGTGGAGATTGAACCTAGTGTTAATCTTGATAACCCACAGCCTAAGACTAAAAGATACGATAAGAATGACTTCGCTGCTAGGAAGCACGGTAAAGAAAGGGAACCATGGGTTCATAAACATATGCCCTTTCCTCCCAAACCATCCAAGAAAAAGGATGATGAGGATTTTGAGCGATTCGTTGAGATGATCAGACCTGTCTTTCTGCAGATGCGTCTGACAGATATGCTCAAGATGTCTCCATATGCTAAGTACATGAAAGATATTGTGACTAATAAGAGGAGGATACCTGATCTTGAGATATCCGCCATGCTTGCCAATTACACTTTCAAGGGTGGAACTCCTAAGAAACTAGGTGATCCCAGTTTGCCCACTATACCTTGCTCCATTAAAGGAAACTACGTTAGAACTGCGTTATGCGATCTTGGAGCCGGTGTTAGTGTTATGCCCCTCTCTCTCTATCGTAGACTTGAACTGGATAAGTTGACACCCACTAAAATCTCTCTGCAAATGGCCGACAAATCAACTGCTTTCCCTATCGGCATTTGCGAGGATGTGCCTGTTGTGGTTGCTAATGTCACTATCTCAACAGACTTTGTTATCTTGGATATTCCCGAGGACGATGCCATGGCGGTCATCCTCGTAGGACCCTTTTTAAACACTGCAGGGGCTGTTATAGATTGCAACAAAGGCAATGTCACTTTCCATGTCAACGGTAATAAGCATACGTTGCACTTCCCGAAGAAACAATATCGAGTACATTGCATCAATGCTATCGAAAAGACTTCATCGATACTTATCGGGAGCTTTGAATGCCCTATTCCTCATGTAAAGATGAAGTATGACTTGCTTGTTGGGGAGATACATATCCCCATTGAGGTGACCTAGTGACTATTCTAAAATTCTCCATCTTCTTTTGCGATTCGAGAAAGCTTTGTCGAGGGGATTTGATCAACCCCATTGACGAATATCTTTCGATGACCATGAGATAGATGAATCGAGGAGTCACAAACCTCTGTTCCAAGCTTTCACCTTTAGTTGCTTAGAAGAAAAATGATTGATTTAGTTTAGTTTTCCCTGTTTTCTGTTTTAGCGTCCCGTAGAAAAGTACCCCAAAAATAAAAGTTCTCAGAATGCTGTGAAAATCAAGTATGATTTTTCTGGATTATTTGAAATGTTTTGGGACAAAGAGTTTGTCTGGGGGCCACACCAGTGGCCACAAGCCCTAGGGGCGCGGGAACCCCCCTGGCCACGCCACCAAGGCTTGTGGGGCCCACAGGCACCCCCTCCACTCATTCTTGCTCTCATTTGGTTCTCCTACCTCCAGAAAAAATCGTTTCGCAGCTCAAACCCATGCTCTTGCTCCTCTTTCTGGGATTTTTGATCTCTTTGCTCAAATCACGTTCTCCGAACTGTTTTGGGGAAATTACTCCTTGGTAAGTGACTCCTCCATTGGTCCAATTAGTTTTTGCTCTAGTGCCTTATACTCCGTGTATTTTTGCTGCCTTGATGACCATGTTCTTGAGCTTTGCATGCTAATTTTAGCTGGTCCCGAGTAGTTTTGATGCGTAACATGGCCTCTAGGCACTTGTTGGAGTAGTTGCTACGAGTTTCGTTGGGCCTTATTCACTTTTTCTTAGAATCACTAAAAATTTCAGAAATTTTCAGAGATAGAAAGGAAAAAGATGAGGAGGTTCTTAAGAGGCTCGTCAAGCCGTGACCCCAAGGATGATGGAAGTGAGAAGTAGCCCAAGTATCTGGTTCCTCGAGTTGCAGAAGTTCGAGCATGCGAGTGGGCAAGCGACGTGTTCTTACGCGCCGCTGGAATTTATGAGGACTTTTATCACTTGGTGGAAAACGCAGGCCTTACCGCCTTCGTTGAAGATAAGTGTCCTCAATACCTCCTCCTTACTAATATCTTCGTACAAAGCTTTAACTTCTATCCGAGGAAGAATCCTCCTATGGTTGAGTTCAAACTTTATGATATCCCCCAGCGCATGTCACTCCAGGATTTTTGCAATGTTTGCAAATTACCTTATGTTGGGGATATTCATGAACCTCGTCCACGGGGCTTGGAAGCTTTCATCGGTACAATTGCTATAGGAGAGGAGAGAGGAGTGCCTTGCGCTAGAGCTGCTAGCATTCATTTTCCCGTGCTTCGGTACTTCTCACTTTTTGTGGGAAAATGTTTGATTGGCCGTGGGAAAGCTGGGTCACTTAGTTCCCCAGATCTTGCGGTCTTGCGCGAATCCTTTTATAACGACAAAACTTATAGCTTGGGCGCTATAGTAGCTCAACGGTTGAACCTGAACCGTTCTAAAGGTGTTGTCTATAGAGGTATCTATGCTACCTGTCTTGCTAGACACTTTGAGATACCCATTAGACTGGAGGAAGAAGAGGAGGTTCTTCTTCCTGAGAGATATCTAGATTATGATAGCATGGTTCGCCATGACTTTCTTGATAGAGATATAAATAGAAGGATGATTTATAACCTGGTATTTAGTCAGGGTACTCGTGAGACTATTACTTTGCCTACTCCTTCTTTGTTCAATCTTCATGCAGCTAGGTACATTATTATGCCCTCGGACATCTACGCATATTGGGGCTTAGCCCAACCATAGGTGCCCGTGACCGAGCCACCAATCGAGTACCAGACGCCAGTTTATCAACGAGAGCCAGAGGAGCTCACACAGAAGTGGCATCCTCAGTCCACTCTGGAGTACCCCGGAGCTGGTTATTTCCCTCCTTGGGAGTAGACCAACTTAGGCCAAAAGCCTAAGCTTGGGGGAATACGTGTTCTCACCGACTTTACATTCTTGCTTATGCATTCACTTTGTTAGCCGGTGTTCACACTTTGCCACTGTATCATCCATGTTAGTTTATTTTCTTTTTCTAGTTTCCTTTTCGTGTGTTTGTCTAGTTTGATAAAAAACAAAAAGATTTTCTTGTTCTTCTTTTGCTTGTTGGGAGCTTTACCGTGTAAATAGTTTTGTTTTTCTTTGGGTCAAGGTAGAAGATATTGGTTACAATGTTTAGTGGCTCTTGCATGCATACCTGTTTAGCATTCAAAGAGCCATATTACTTTGTCTTCTCCTTTGTGTTTGCCTGCAGGTTCCAGTCCAATGCACGAGCACTCTTATTATTGTTCACATTGTTCGGTCGTGCAAGTGAAAGGCAATAATGACGATATATGATGAAGTGACTGAGCCTGGAAAAGCTGGTATGAACTCGATCTATTTTGTTTTTGTAAATATGACTAGCTCAGCATGCCTGATTCAGCTTTGTTGTGAGAGAAACATGTTTGCAATGAAAACTTAGAGATCATAGTTTATTATGCCATGCTTACTTAGCTAGGAGCTTATAATGGTTTGTCTTGGATGCCCACATGAATGTTGAGACGACTATGATGTTGTGACAACCCGATGCCGACGTTCCAGAAGATTCCCTCTCCTTTCCGTTTTCGTCGTGTGTCTGTTTTATTTTGTCGCATCATCATCGCATCATTCGTATCATCTGCATTGCATCGGCATCTCCGTTGCCGCCAGTTTTCAAACATTGCATCCGTTGTTAGTTGCCGGTTAACGTCGTTGTTTGTTCTGAGCCTGACCGCACACGCACGCGCCCGCGGTACCGTCGTAACTCTGTTTTTAAAGCGTGTATAAAACTTTCTCCAATTGAGCTGGAATTTGTCGTGCCGTTTTATTTATATATAGGTAGGCCGCCTGTCAAATTTCGTCGCGATCGGAGTCCGTCTGGTACCCAAACGGTCGACCGTAGCGGCACCGTATTCGGTCTACCGTCGGACGTGTGTCGGTGTTTTAAAATTCGTTGCCGCGCCGCCTGTTTTCCCTCTCGTCTCTGGATATCCCCTGTACACGGCCGCGTACCCATTCCCGCGTTCGGAATCGTCTGAATCCGACCGCACAGTTGGATCCGGAACGAAATTCCAGGTAACCTAGCCCCCATATGTCTATAAATAGACCCCGTGTATATTTTAGACAGCCACCCGAGCCCCTGCATCGATTTCCGTGCCAAACCCTAGCCACAGCCTCCTCCCACCTCCTCCTCGCGCCACCGGGCCCGCGAGCCCACGCGAGGCCCGCCGAGCCCATCCGGCGCTGCTCCGTTCTCCTCCCAGCCCCGAGAGCCTCCTACCAGGAGCTGCGCACCGCCCGATTCGCTTCCCGCCGGCGTCCGCCGCCGCAGGCCGCCCCGATCCAACCCCGCGCCTGCCCGCGCCGCCCCAAGTTTCCCCGTACTCTGCCGCCTTGCGCCTCCAGCCGCCGGCCACGGCCGCTGCCTCGTCGGTGCGCCGCCCGTTCTGCCTCAGCTCGCCCAACCCTGCGCAGCTTCTCCTGCCACCTCGTCTTTCCCGCGCCGGTCGGCGCCGCTTTGGAGAGCCGCCGGGAACCGGCCGGAGCAGGCCCCGCCGCTCAGATCAGGCCGCCCTAGGAGCACCAGGCCATAGCCCCGCCGTGCCCGTCGCCAGCAACCGGCGCCGCCGGTAGCTCGTGGACTGGGGACGAGGGATCGAGGAGAGGGACGAGAGCCTCCCCGCCTGGGCCTCCTCCCCTGGGCCCGGCAACAGCCCAGGCCGGCTTGCATCCGCCGCCCAAGGCCCAGCTCCACCTCTCCAGATCTGGCCCAGGTGCACTTGGTGAGCCTCAGCTATTCCCCGCCCCGTTGCAACATTGATATTTTTGCGCTCGTCGCCTGTTAGGCCCAGTTCGGAATTCGGCCCATTATTTGATTTATTTCAGGTTTGCGATCTATTTATTTTCAGGGTTTAGTATATATTAAAACGCCCGTGGTTTAATATCCGTAAGTCGGATCGCGAAGATTTAGATATGTATCTTGTGTATTTTTCTGCGTAGATTCCGAATTTCTAACTTGCGTAATTATTTCCGGCAGTTTGAAGTGCCTAATGCATCGTTTTGCGTGCTGTTTCAATAGGATCCGTTCCGTAGTTATTTCTCGTGCGTGTGCGGACTGCCCGTATACTGTAGATTAAATGTCCATGTTTTAGGAATCATTTTTGCATGTATTTTAGAGCGGTCATTTGTATTTTTTACGCGTAGGGTTTGGCCGCTAGTTTATTTTCCCGTGTATAGGTAACTATCTTGCATATATGTGTGGCATTAATTTTGTGTTGCAACCCCACATATTTTATATGTTTCCGGGGTAGAAAAATCCATGTGATTATTTTGTGCAATTAGTTTTAGCTTTTGAGGGAGTTAGTTCGCGAGATATTTTGCCATGTTGCCCTCTTGTTTATTTCGTAGGATTTATTCCATGCTTCGTTTGACGGAGTTGTCAACTAGAGAGTTGATCTTGGGTGTTTATACTAGCCCCTGGTATTTTTCGTTGCAATAGAAATGCATGTTTAGGTGTGTTTTGATTGCCCTCAAGTTGCTAGAAATAGTGCTGTTTTGGACGTGCTGAAATATTTCTAAGTCTGGGATCTGTATTATTTTTGTTGCTGTCTTATCTTGCATGCATCTTGTGATCTGTAGCTCTTTTGAGGTTGGTCCAATGGAGTTAGTTGTACCCCTTGTGTTTCTCTAGCATTCTGTAAATTTTCATGCCATTTAGAGTCCGGTAGCTATAGGTTTTGCTGCTGTAAATATGGCTTCAGATCGAAAAATGCACTTTCATGAGGTGTAATTTTCACTAAGTCTGAAATAGTGTGTGGGAAGCCATTTTGTGACTTCTTTTCCTAGTGTTCCATGATGCCATGCTAGTTGTTGTTAGTTGTTTGTAGTAGTGTTTCTTACCCTCTTCCGTGCCATGCCTTGCTTGAGCATATCGGAGTTGTGTAGCCGTAGTTGTGGGGCGTAGAATATGTTATGTGGCTGATTTTGGCAGTTTGTAGTGATATCTTGTTTTGGTCGTAGTTTTTGGACCATAGCTCCGATTTGAACGTGTCCTACATAAAACTTGCTTAGAATCTCGTGTAGTTTCATTTTCTATTGCTGGTTGTTTGTTTTGAAGTGCTCGTAGCCGTCGTTGCACACATATTGCATTCATGCCATCATATCTTGCGATGCTTGTATCTTTTGAACCGTAGCTCCGTTGGAGATGTTCTTTATGTGTAGATTGCTTGAAATAACACGTAGCCTCACGTGAAACTATTTTTTTTGCTGTTTAACAACTAATTAAATGTGTTAGTTTAGATCTGGACAGAATTGTAAATTAACATGTGAGGTCGTTTTGGAGATGCTATAAGTCATTTCCGACCTCATTTAAAATGCCTAGATAGGTAGATTAATTGCGCTTCACCTCTTGCCATGTTTAAACACATTAATATTGCCGTGTAAATAACCGGGAGTGAACTAAATAATTCATATGTGGAGTTTCGTCAATATGCAACCCGTTGCATATTGAACTTCACTTAATGTGTAGTGTTTGATTGTGTGAATTGTCATGCCGTGACTTGCATGTATTCAACTGCTCATGCATCATATGTGTTGTGCATCGTGTGGTGAATTCGTGTGTTGATTCGTGTTTCCGGTTTGCTTCGTCTCGATAGAGTTCCGCAAGCATGTCGGATGTGAGGACCCGTTCGACTACGTCGGTTCGTCTGCTTCACGGAGTCGTTCTTCTTCCAAGCAGGATCTCAGGCAATATGGTCATTTCCCCAGATACCATTACTATCATTACCATGCTAGTTTTATCGCTTCTATCGATTATGTCTCGTTGCCTACCACTTGTTAAATATCAGCCTCTCATCAATGCCATGTTAACCTTCAACATGTTCAACCTAGCAAACCACTGATTGGCTATGTTACTGCTTGCTTAACCCTGTTGTTAGCGTTGCTAGTTGCAGGTGTAGATGCTTCCATGTGAAAGCATGGGTTCCTTGTTATATCACCATATTAAATGCTATTTAATTTAATGCACCTATATACTTGGTAAAAGGTGGAAGGCTCGGCCTTTCTAGCCTGGTGTTTTGTTCCACCTTTGCCCCCTTAGTTTTCGGCTACCGGTGTTATGTTCCATAATCGAGCGCTCCTAACACGATCGGGGTTGTTATGGGGACCCCCTTGATAATTTGTTTTAGATTAAGACTGGTCTGGCAAGGCCCAACTTTGGTACTACATTTTCCTAAACATCTAATAAAATTGCATAGGGACTTTCCGGACCCCGAGGATAATTTAATCAACCCCCGGGCCAGTGCTCCGCATGAGTGTTCGTCCAAATTGGCAGACTACGGGGCCACCACGGGGCAACCCGAGGTTTGGTATCTCCTAGTGTGACCCATCCGTCGTGTCCTGAGAACGAGGTACGCGACTCCTATCGGGATCATCGACACGTCGGGCGGCCTTGCTGGGTTAGTTTTACCTTTGACGAAATATCTTGTGCATCGGGATTCCGGTGATGCTTTGAGTAATCTCAGAGTTGAGGTTTTCCACCAGGGAATCCGACGAGATCGCGAGCTTCGTGATTGAGGATTTCTATGCGGCTTGTGGTAATTTATGATGGACTAGTTGGAGCACCCCTGTAGGGTTAAATCTTTCGGAAAGCCATGCCCGCGGTTATGTGGCAACGTGGAAACTTTGTTTAACACTGGTTCTAGATAACTTGAAGTTAACTTAATTAAAATATGCCAACTGTGTGCGTAACCGTGACTGTCTCTTTCGTGAGTTCCTTCTCCGATCAAGGGCACGGTGGGGTTATGTCTGACGTAGGTAGGTGTTCAGGATCATTCATTTGATCATCAGTAGTTCACGTCCGTTATGCGTAGATCTTCCCCCTCTTATTTCTGGTACTCGTAAGTTTAGCCACCAAATATTTGCTTAGTCGCTGCTACAACCTCACCACTTAACCATGCCTCACCCGTTAAGCTTTGCTAGTCTTGATACCTTTGGAAATGAGATTGCTGAGTCCCCTGTGGCTCACAGATTACTACAACACCAGTTGCAGGTATAGGTAAAGGTTACTTGACGCGAGCGCATTGATTGTACATTTGGAGTTGCTTCTTCTTCTTCTTCTTCATCGATCTAGGATGGGTTCCAGGCCGGCAGCCTGGGATAGCAAGGATGGACGTCATTCTTATTTTTCTCATTTGTTTTCGTCCGTAGCCGGACTCTGCTCTTACTCTTGATGATTATGTAATATACTGATGTGACACTGATGTAGCTTGTGGCGAGTGTAAGCCAACTCTGTATATATATCTCTTCTTTTCAGTACATGTACTTGTAACGATATCCATTCTTGCGACACGACGAGATGCGCTTCTATCCCTGACAAGGCCTTCGTGCCAAATTGAGGATAGGGTCGCATCTTGGGCATGACAAGTTGGTATCAGAGCAGTACCGACCTAGGAGCCCCCTTGATTGATCGAACTTGGCCGAGTCGAGTCTAGTGAAAAACTGTTTGAGTCTAGTTATATATCGGAGAGTAGGATTCTTTTTTCTCCTCTTCTATGCTCTGGTGAGGAATCTTGACGTAATAATTTAATTCTACTCCTCTTCCCACTCAAAAAAAATTTAGGATCACGCGGATATTTTTGGAATCTATATTATGCCGATGTGACGGAGTTCTGTCTTGGTGTCTCCTATCTACTTTGAGTTTCAGGGGAGTTGAACTCCAGGGGATTCTTGAGCACATCGTTATCATTCAGATTTCTTAGTATCTCAGAACGAAGGATGTTCGCAATTGCTTCAATACTAGTAGTGGCGAGATAACCCCGATGTCCCCAGTACTGGTGCAGATTGTTCGGGAGTACTGCCATACTTGTATCGTTGTGATCACGAGGGTCTGTTGTAGATGAAGGTCCGAGATTCTGGTCGTGTGTTGATGGATGTGATACAGGTGACGGGTTAGTATAGGAGTTGTGTGAAATACTCCTTGTATCCGTGTACCAGATTGCATGACCAGATATTTCGGGAATTCATAGGTGGGAATTCAAGTAGTTGCTTATAGGACAATCTTCCAACAAATACATGATGTTAGGTTGGGGTTCGACATCTAGTGGATTCCTGTCCACAAAAATATCGGACGAAATCTTTCTCATGAGTTTGTTCTGGCTTGTTTCATAAGCCTCACCCTTTGTTTTGTTGAACTATGGTAATTCAAGTTGCTTCGATATCAAGTGGTGTTTCAGATCTTTTCTAAGAGGTGTTATCATATTTTTATATGAGAGTATTAATTATTTTTCTCTATCAATTGTCTTATCAATTTCTTTCAATCGGAGTTGTTATGTCAAGTCTTTTCAACCAGTGTGTTTCTCTCCAAGTGGATTCAATCCTCTCCAATTCTTGCAGATCTTTCTCTCATTAATTCCGAAGTTCATCTCATCTGTCCCGAGTTATCTTTGTTTTTCCCCACCCTCCCGCCCTTTTTCTCAGTGATTCAATTTTTATCCAGGAGTTTTCCTTTCATTGTGCTTCCATTGTCTGTTCTTTTCTCTCTTACCTGATGATTCATTGTGAAGATTCTCAGGAGCTTCGTGTTCATATTTGTTCATTCTTGTCATCCTTACCGGTGAATTTAATTCAGTTCTCCGTGTTCATCATATTCCTTTCGTCCTTGTAATTCTTTCCTGTGTTGGAAATTCTTATCTAGTACTCTCTTGTCATTTATCTCTATTCTTTCCGGAGCATTGAAGATATCCCAGTAGTTTCTTGTTTTTAGATCTTTCATTGTTTCGAGGTGCCAACCTCATCTAGTTCTCGTTATACCGATGCAACATCTCTCCTTATAATCAGTTGTTTCAACGGTGGTTTCTTTGAGTGGGCCCATAACCAACAGGTTCTTTCCCAGGATCTTTCCTCGCTCTTTTAATCTTTTGTTGGAGATCCTTTAATTCTTTTCAATTATGACGTAAGTTTGAATTTCATCAGTCATATCCCTTCTTCAAGATCTATTTCAATTAATTAATTCTTTGGCTCAACCTATCATTCTTCATTATTCCGGAGTGTCTCACTAATTCTTGGTGTTGCTCTCGTCATCATTCTCAGCTTGCAATTCGAAGGAGTGTTTTTCTCGAATCTTGGTCTATTCTCTTGGATATTCGTCATTTCAGCTTCGTGTTATCATCTTGAATTTGTTTTCAATCATGAGTAATCCCTTTCTTGCTATCCGGTGCATTTCGGAGTTGTTTTTTATTTCTCGTTCCTCCGAAGGCCATCATTTTAGAAGATTCTTCGTTCTCAGCTTTCAGCTTTCATCCTCAAATCTTCTCAATTGTTGCCTCTTCGCTCGTCTCTCAATTATACCAGTGCCTTGTTCTAGTTTTTTTCCCTCAACTGTCTCATGATCTCTTCATCCTCTTGCATCTCCATTAATTCTTGGTTGCCTCATTTATTCCAATTCTCACCGGTGCGTCCGTCAATTATGCCTCAAGTGGTGCTTATCTCTTTGTCTCTTCAAGATCATTTCAAGAAGAATAAGTGGTATGCTAAATCCGTTGCTCGTCATCAATTAAACTTGATGAAGGATAAGCATAACATAATTCTTATTCTTGTTAATAATAATCTGAATTCTTCTTCCGGAGTGGCTCATGATATCAATTCCTTTTTCTCAAGTGTTCTTATCTTTTCTTTTCCGGAGTTCCAAGTTTTCTCAAGTTCTCTTCGTGAAGCTTCATCTAAATCTTGGCAAGGCTTCAATCTTATTCTTTTCTACCTTCACACCTTTGCATCATTCTTTTGTATACGGTGGTCCGTCATGGTGGTTCTTCAAGGATGTGATTCATTCTCAAGTGTTCTTCAAGATTCTTGATTGGAGAACCTCAAGTATCGTTTCGCTTGCATCTCCAAGTGCATTTGTTCTTCCTTTATTCTTTGAGGTGGTATTATAGCATTCTTGTTAGTGTAGGAGCCTCAAAGAGTTTTCCTTTCAAGAACGACATAATTAAATCCACCAATTCTATGATCATGAGATATTTCAACCCATGATTTCTTCATTGAGCTATCTTGGTTTGGATTTCACCTAAAGCTTTTCCTATGGATTGTTGCTATCATGGTGCTTGTCATTAATCCAAGTTCTCGATGCATCCTCTTGGTGTAAGAAGTTTTGATTCTTGTCGCTCCCAATCTATCCTTGTTTCTTTTAGTGGTTGTTTGTCACCTCATATTTGTTGAGTTGATTTTCATAAGCCCACTACTATCTTGTTCTTTTCGTTGTTGGTTTTCCAACTACTCCGTCTATTCTTCTATCCGGAGGCTCTTCAATTCTATCGTGATGATAGTTGTCATTCCTTTCTTCATTCTCTCCTTCCGCTTGAGCTAGTTCCTATTCTATTGTTCCGGGGGCATTGTGATGTTGCTCATTTGGGTCAATCTTGTTGTTCTATCAAGATCATGGCGTCCCTTGCTCTATTTTACATGTTTGTTGTGAATATTGTATAATTCTCTCTTCTTATCAAATTTTTTGTCCCATTTTCCTACCGAAGTGCTGTCGAAATTTTCCGTGAATTCTTCCTTCTTTCTCATATCACTCCTCAACGCTTGCAAGCTTCAAGGTTCATTGTTTTCACTCATTTGTCAAAGAAGCGACTAGTTTTTACCTCTCGTTCTTTCTCATCCTCCCCCCTTTCATTCTTGGATCTCGGAGCGAGATCCTCTTGTAGTGTAGGAGAGTTGTGACAGCCCGATGCCAACGTTCCAGAAGATTCCCTCTCCTTTCCGTTTTCGTCGTGTGTCTGTTTTATTTTGTCGCATCATCATCGCATCATTCGCATCATCTGCATTGCATCGGCATCTCCGTTGCCGCCAGTTTTCAAACGTTGCATCCGTTGTTAGTTGCCGGTTAACGTCGTTGTTCGTTCCGAGCCTAACCGCACACGCACGTGCCCGCGGAACCGTCGTAACTCTGTTTTTAAAGCGTGTATAAAACTTTTTCCGATTGAGGTAGAATTTGTCGTGCGGTTTTATTTATATATAGGTAGGCCGCCTGTCAAATTTCGTCGCGATCGGAGTCCGTCTGGTACCCGAACGGTCGACCGTAGCGGCACCGTATTCGGTCTACTCTCGGACGTGTGTCTGTGTTTTAAAATTCGTTGCCGCGTCGCCCGTTTTCCCTCTCGTCTCCGGATATCCCCTCTACACGGCCGCGTACACATTCCCGCATTCAGAATCGTCCGAATCCGACCGCACAGTTGGATCCGGAACGAAATTCCGGGTAACCTAGCCCCCCATATATCTATAAATAGACCCCGTGTATATTTTAGACAGCCACCCCAGCCCCTGCATCAATTTCCATGCCAAACCCTAGCCGCAGCCTCCTCCCACCTCCTCCTCGCGCCGCCGGGCCTGCGAGCCCACGCGAGGCCCGCCGAGCCCATCCGGCGCTGCTCCGTTCTCCTCCCAGCCCCGAGAGCCTCCTACCAGGAGGTGCGCGCCGCCCGATTCGCTTCCCGCCGGCGTCCGCCGCCGCAGGCCGCCCTGATCCAACCCCTCCCCTGCCCGCGCCGCCCCAAGTTTCCCCGTACCCCGCCGCCTTGCGCCTCCAGCCGCCGGCCACGGCCGCTGCCTCGCCGGTGCGCCGCCCGTTCTGCCTCAGCTCGCCCAGCCCTGCGTAGCTTCTCCTGCCGCCTCGTCTTTCGCGCGCAGGTCGGCGCCGCCTTGGAGAGCCGCCGGGAACCGGTCGGAGCAGGCCCCGCCGCTCAGATCGGGCCGCCCTAGGAGCACCGGGCCATAGCCCCGCCGTGCCCGTCGCCAGCAACCGGCGTTGCCGGCAGCTCCTGGACTGGGGACGAGGGATCAAGGAGAGGGACGAGAGCCTCCCCGCCTGGGCCTCCTCCCCTGGGCCCCGCAACAGCCCAGGCCGGCTTGCATCCGCCGCCCGAGGCCCAGCTCCACCTCTCCAGATCTGGCCCAGGTGCACTGGGTGAGCCTCATCTATTCCCCGCCCCGTTGCAACATTGATATTTTTGCGCTCGTCGGCTATTAGGCCCAGTTCGGAATTCGGCCCATTATTTGATTTATTACAGGTTTGCGATCTATTTATTTTCAGGGTTTAGTATATATATTAAAACTCCCGTGGTTTAATATCCGTAAGTCGGATCGTGAAGATTTACATATGTATCTTGTGTATTTTTCCGCGTAGATTCCGAGTTTCTAACTTTCATAATTATTTGAGGCAGTTTGAATTGCCTAATGCATCATTTTGCGTGTTGTTTCAATAGGATCCGTTTCGTAGTTATTTCTCGTGCGTGTCCGGACTGCCCGTATACCGTAGATTAAATGTCCATGTTTTTGGAATCATTTTTGCATGTATTTTAGAGCGGTCATTTGTATTTTTTACGTGCAGGGTTTGGCCGCTAGTTTATTTTCCCGTGTATCGGTAATTATCTTGCATATATGTGTGGCATTAATTTTGTGTTGCAACCCCACATATTTTATATGTTTCCGGGGTAGAAAAATCCATGTGATTTTTCTGTGCAATTAGTTTTAGCTTTTGAGGAAGTTAGTTCGCGAGATATTTTGCCATGTTGCCCTCTTGTTTATTTCGTAGGATTTATTACGTGCTTCGTTTGACGGAGTTGTCAACTAGAGAGTTGATCTTGGGTGTTTAGACTAGCCCCTGGTATTTTTAGTTGCAATAGAAATGCATGTTTAGGTGTGTTTTGATTTCCCTCAAGTTGCTAGAAATAGTGCTGTTTTGGACGTGCTGAAATATTTCTAAGTCTGGGATCTGTATTATTTTTGTTGCTGTCTTATCTTGCTTGCATCTTGTGGTCTATAGCTCTTTTGAGGTTGGTCCAATCGAGTTAGTTGTACCCCTTGTGTTTCTCTAGCATGCTGTAAATTTTCATGCCATTTGGAGTCCGGTAGATATAGGTTTTGCTGCTGTCAATATGGCTTCAGATCGAAAACTACACTTTCATGAGGTGTAATTTTCACTAAGTCTGAAATAGTGTGTGGGAAGCCATTTTGTGACTTCTTTTCCTAGTGTTCCATGATGCCATCCTAGTTGTTGTTAGTTGTTTCTAGTAGTGCTTCTTGCCCTCTTCCGTCCCATGCCTTGCTTGAGCATATTGGAGTTGTGTAGCCGTAGATGTGGGGCGTAGAATATGCTATGTGGCTGATTTTGGCAGTTTGTAGTGATATGTTGTTTTGCTCGTAGTTTTTGGACCGTAGCTCCGATTTGAACGTGTCCTACATGAAACTTGCTTAGAATCTCGTGTAGTTTCATGTTCTCTTGCTGGTTTTTTCTTTTGAAGTGCTTGTAGCCGTCGTTGCACACATATTGCATTCATGCCATCATATCTTGCGATGCTTGTATCTTTTGAACCGTAGCTCCGTTGGAGATGTTCTTTATGTGTAGATTGCTTGAAATGACGCGTATACTCACGTGAACCTATTTGTTTTTCTGTTTAAAAACTAATTAAATGTGTTAGTTCAGATCTGGACAGAATTGTAAATGAACATGTGAGGTCGTTTCGGAGATGCTATAAGTCATTTCCGACCACATTTAAAATGCCTAGATAGGTAGATTAATTGCGCTTCACCTCTTGCCATGTTTAACCACATTAATATTGCCGTGTAAATAACCGGAAGTGAACTAAATAATTCATATGTGGAGTTTCGTCAATATGCAACCCGTTGCATATTGAACTTCACTTAATATGTAGTGTTTGATTGTGTGAATTGTCATGTCGTGACTTGCATGTATTCAACTGCTCATGCATCCTATGTGTTGTGCATCGTGTGGTGAATTCGTGTGTTGATTCGTGTTTCCGGTTTGCTTCGTCTCGATAGAGTTCCACAAGCATGTCGGATGTGAGGACCGTTCGACTACGTCGGTTCGTCTACTTCACGGAGTCGTTCTTCTTCCAAGCGGGATCTCAGGCAAGATGATCATTTCCCCAGATACCATTACTATCATTGCCATGCTAGTTTTATCGCTTCTATCGATTATGTCTCGTTGCCTACCACCTATTAAATATCAGCCTCTCATCAATGCCATGTTAACCTTCAACCTGTTCAACCTAGTAAACCACTGATTGGCTATGTTACTGCTTGCTTAACCCTGTTGTTAGCGTTGCTAGTTGCAGGTGCAGATGCTTCCATGTGAAAGCATGGGTTCCTTGTTATATCACCATATTAAATTCTATTTAATTTAATGCGCCTATATACTTGGTAAAAGGTGGAAGGCTCGGCCTTTCTAGCCTGGTGTTTTGTTCCACCTTTGCCCCCTATTTTTCGGCTACCGGTGTTATGTTCCATAATCGAGCGCTCCTAACACGATCGGGGTTGTTATGGGGACCCCCTTGATAATTCGTTTTAGATTAAGACTGGTCTCGCAAGGCCCAACTTTGGTACTACATTTGCCTAAACATCTAATAAAATTGCATAGGGACTTTCCGGACCCCAAGAATAATTTAATCAACCCCCGGGCCAGTGCTCCGCATGAGTGTTGGTCCAAATTGGCAGACTACGGGGCCACCGCGGGGCAACCCGAGGTTTGGTATCTCCTAGTGTGACCCATCCGTCGTGTCCTCAGAACGAGGTACGCGACTCCTATCGGTATCGTCGACACGTCGGGCGACCTTGCTGGGTTAGTTTTACCTTTGACGAAATATCTCGTGCATTGGGATTCCGGTGATGCTTTGGGTAATCTCAGAGTCGAGGTTTTCCACTAGGGAATCCGAGGAGATCGCGAGCTTTGTGATTGAGGATTTCTATGCGGCTTGTGGTAATTTTTGATGGACTAGTTGGAGCACCCGTGCAGGGTTAAATCTTTCGGAAAGCCGTGCCTGCGGTTATGTGGCAACGTGGAAACTTTGTTTAACACTGGTTCTAGATAACTTGAAGTTAACTTAATTAAAATATGCCAAATGTGTGCGTAACCGTGACTGTCTCTTTCGTGAGTTCCTTCTCCGATCGATGACACGGTGGGGTTATGTCTGACGTAGGTAGGTGTTCAGGATCATTCATTTGATCATCAGTAGTTCACGTCCGTTATGCGTAGATCTTCCCCCTCTTATTTCTGGTACTCGTAAGTTTAGCCACCAAATATATGCTTAGTCGCTGCTGCAACCTCACCACTTAACCATGCCTCACCCGTTAAGCTTTGCTAGTCTTGATACCTTTGGAAATGAGATTGCTGAGTCCCCTGTGGCTCACAGATTACTACAACACCAGTTGCAGGTACAGGTAAAGGTTACTTGACGCGAGCGCGTTGATTGTACATTTGGAGTTTCTTCTTTCTCTTTCTTCATCATCGATCTAGGATGGGTTCCAGGCCGGCAGCCTGGGATAGCAAGGATGGACGCAATTCTTATTTTTCTCGTTTGTTTTCGTCCGTAGCCGGACTCTGCTCTTAGTCTTGATGATTATGTAATGTACTGATGTGACTCTGATGTAGCTTGTGGCGAGTGTAAGCCAACTCTGTATATATATCTCTTCTTTTCAGTACATGTACTTGTAACGATATCCATTCTTGCGACACGACGAGATGCGCTTATATCCCTGACGAGGCCTTCGTGCCAAATTGAGGATAGGGTCGCATCTTGGGCGTGACAGATGTAGTATGATAGGATGGTATCCTCCTTTGAATGTTTCAAGTGGCTTGACTTGGCGCATGTTCACGCATGTAGTTGAAACAAAATGAACATAGCCTCTATGATGTTCATGTTCATGATGATTTATGTCCTAATCATGCTTGCACTCAATGTTAGTTAATCTCAATGCATTTTAATGACTGTTGTCGCTCTCTAGTTGGTCGCTTCCCAGCCTTTTGCTAGCCTTCACTCGTACTAAGCGGGAATACTGCTTGTGCATCCACCTCCCATGAACCCAAAGTTGTGCCATATGAGTCCACCATACCTACCTATGTGCGGTATCTACCTGCCGTTCCAAGTAAATTTGCATGTGCCACTCTCTAAATCTTCAAGAAATAATCTGTTTTGCATGCCCGAACCGCTCATGTGGTGACAGGGGGCTATTGGTATCTTCCATGCTAGGCATGTTATCCTCGATATGTGTTTATTCACTATCATTCACGAGAAAGGGGCCGGTAATTGGAATCCCAGTTCCATGCTCAAATCAAAAAGATAATGACAAACAAAACTCCCCCAGGATTGATGTTGGTATGGACGGTACCCGAGGATTCGGCTAGCCATGGAGTGTGATTGATTGGTGGTGGGGGAGTCAAAACTTTACTTTTATTTTTGGGAACCCCCTATAGCATTTGTAGCGTGGAAGATGTTGAGAACTCCTAGTCATTGCGTTGACAATGAAAGCATACCACCCAAAATTATTATCTCTGTTTTCCAAGCTTGAGCTCTGGCACCTCTGCAAATCAATGCTTCCCTCTGCGAAGGGCCTGTCTATTTATGTTCCTGTTGAGTCATCCCCCTCTTATAAAAGCACCAATTAGAGAGCACCTCTGTCATTTTTATGCTTTTCTTTTAACTGTGTTGAGTATGACTATGACTGGATCTTCATTGCCTTGAATCACAATGTTTAGTCAGGCCTTGGTCTTTGAAGGTGCTCTCATTTATGTTTTGCGGTCTCAGAAAGAGCTAGCGAGATACCATCTATTCGTACTTCTTCATGTTGTTTTGATTGAAGTGTTGACGTTTGAGACTTATTATTATTTTCTCGCTAGTTGATTACGCCATTGATATGAGTTTACCGTGAGACCTAGATGTCATTTTATTATGTGGTTTGCTTGTGATCTTGCTGAAATTCTGGTTATGAGTTAGACATAGTTGCAACAACAAGATCAAACAGAGTTCGTCAAAGTTTTTCTTTTGTCTCTCTCAGTTTGTCAACTGAGTTGCTTGAGGACAAGCAAGGCTTTAAGCTTGGGGGAGTTGATACGTCTCCGTCGTATCTACTTTTCCGAACTCTTTTGCCCTTGTTTTGGACTCTAATCTGCATGATTTGAATGGAACTAACCCGGACTAACGATGTTTTCAGCAGAATTGCCATGGTGTTGTTTTTGTGCAGAAATAAAAGTTCTCGGAATGTCCTGAAAATTTACGGAGATTTTTCTGGAATAAAAGAAAAATACCTGCGCAAAGATCCACCGGAGGGGGCGTGCCAGTGGGCCACAAGCCCACAGGCCGCGGCCACCCCCATAGGTCGGGCCGTGAGGGCTTGTGGGGCCCTCGTGGCACCACCGCCCCCAAACTCAGCTCTATATCTTCCGTCTCACCCGGAAAAAATCAGACAGAAGGTTTCATCGCGTTTTACGATACGGAGGCGCCACCACATCCTGTTCTTCATCTGGAGGGCAGATCTGGAGTCCGTTCGGGGCTCTGGAGAGGGGAAATCGTTGCCATCGTCATCATCAACCTTCCTCCATCGACAATTCCATGATGCTCTTCATCGTTCATGAGTAATCTCATCATAGGCTTGCTGGACAGTGATGAGTTGGATGAGATCTATCATGTAATCGAGTTAGTTCTTGACGGGGATTGATCCCTAGTATCCACTATGTTCTAGATTGATGTTGCTACTACTTGGCTATGCTTAATGCTTGTCACTAGGGCCCGAGTGCCATGATTTCAGATCTGAACCTATTATGTTGTCGCCAATATATTTGTGTTTTAGATCCTATCTTGCAAGTTGTAGTCACCTACTATGTGTTATGACCCGGCAACCCCGGAGTGACAATCGCTGGAACCACTCCCGGAGATGACCATAGTATGAGGAGTTCATGTATTCACCAAGTGTTAATGCGTTGGTCCGGTTCTTTATTAAAAGGAGAACCTTAATATCCCATAGTTTCCATTAGGACCCCGCTGCCACGGGAGGGATGGACAATAGATGTCATGCAAGTTCTTTTCCCTAAGCACGTATGACTACATACAGAATACATGCCTACATTAGATTGATGAACGGGAGCTAGTTACAGATCTCTCCATGTTATAGCTGTTACATGATGAATCACATCCGGCATACTCATCCATCACCGATCCACTGCCTATGAGTCTTTTACTACTGGTCCTTGCTACGTTACTTTGCCTAGGCTTGTCCCTTGCTACAATAGGGATTGGGCCACTTTGCTGCTGTCACTTTGTTACTCCGTTGCTACTGTTGTTACTCTGCTGCTACAGTTGTTCCTTGCTACTTCGCTGTTACTTGTTGCAAGATCCTTTTTCGTCCCCGTTGTCGGGAAAGAATAGTTCCTCGCCCACGTGCAACATTGGCGCCATTGATACAACAGTTAGGAATAGTCTGCCGTCAATAGTTCTGTTTCTGACACCGTTGTTGTCATACTACTTTGCTACTCATACTTTGCTTGCACACACTAATCTTTCAGGTGTGGTTGAATCTGACAAACTCAGCTGCTAATACTCGAGAATATTCTTTCGCTTCCCCTATCGAACCAACAAATTTGGGTTGAATACTCTACCCTCGAAAACTATTGCGATCCCCTATACTTGAGGGTCATCAGCCCCCTGTGGCTCCTCTGCCCTACTTCTTCCGCCTATAAATCCCCGAAAAATCCAAAACCAAGCGAGAGAGATCCACGAAAATACTTTTCCGCCGCCACAGGCTTCTGTCTCCGCAAGATCCCATCTGGGGCACGTTCTGGTGCCCTGCCGGAGGGGGGATTCGGATATGGAGGGCTTCTTCATCAACACCATGGCCTCTCTGATGATGCGTGAGTAGTTCACCATAGACCTTCGGGTCCATAGCTAGTAGCTAAATGGCTTCTTCTCTCTCTTGGATCTTCAATACAAAGTTCTCCATGATCTTCATGAAGATCTATCCAATATAATCTTCTTTTGCGGTGTGTTTGTCGAGATCCGATGAATTGTGGATTTATGATCAGATTATCTATGAATCTTATTTGAGTTTCTTCTGATCTCTTATATGCATGACTTCATATCCTTGTAATTCTCTTCGAGTTGTGTGTTTTGTTTGGCCAACTTGATCTATGATTCTTGCAAAGGGAGAAGTGCTTGGTTTTGGGTTTATACCATGTGGTGACCTCACCCAGTGACAGAAGGGGCAGCGAGGCACGCATAGTGTTGTTGTCATCAAGGGTAAAAAGATGGGGTTTATATCTATTGCATGAATTTATCCCTCTACATCATGTCATCTTGCTTAAGGTGTTACTCTGTTTGTCATGAACTCAATACACTAGATGCATGCTGGATAGCGGTCGATGTGTGGAGTAATAGTAGTAGATGCAGAAAGTATCGGTCTACTTGTCTCGGACGTGATGCCTATATGTATGATCATTTCCTTAGATATCATCATGACTTTGTGCGGTTCTATAAATAGCTCGACAATAATTTGTTCACCCACCGTAATATTTGCTATCTTGAGAGAAGCCTCTAGTGAACACTATCACCCTCGGGTCTACTTCACATCATATTTTCAGCCCTACACTTTTACTTTGTTGCACTTTCCGCCTTCAGATCTCACCTTGCAATCAATCGTGAAGGGATTGACAACCCCTTTGTAGCGTTGGGTGCAAGTTTGCTGTTTTTGCGCAGGTACATTGGTGCCTCATCTTGATACTCCTACTAGATTGATACCTTGGTTCTCAAACTGAGGGAAATACTTACTGCTACTGTGCTACATCACCCTTTCCTCTTCGAGGGAAAAAACCAACGTATGCTCAAGAGGTAGCAAGAAGAATTTCTGGCGCCGTTGCCGGGGAGCATCAAGTGAAGCTTATCCAAGTAAGTGTCACAAACTCATCTCTTGCATTTAGTTTTTTGCCTCTCGTTTTCCTCTCCCCCACTTTTGAAAAACAAAAATTTACAAAAATATTTTCCTTTTTCGTTCTCCCTTTTCTTTCGCTTGCTTTTTGTTTGCTTGTGTGCTTGTCTGCTTGCTGAAGTCACCATGACTGAAAACACCAAACTTTGTGACTTCTCGAATACTAATAATAATGATTTTATTATTACTCCGATTGCTCCCGCCACTAGTGCGGAATCATATGAAATCAATGCTGCTTTCCTGAATCTTGTTATGAAAGAGAAATTCTCCGGCCTTCCTAGTGAAGATGCCGCATCCCATCTTAATACCTTCATTGAGTTATGCGATATGCAAAATAAGAAAGATTTGGATAATGATGTGATTAAATTGAAGCTATTTCCGTTCTCATTGCGAGATCGAGCAGAAACTTGGTTTTCATCTTTGCCCAAAAATAGTATTGATTCTTGGAACAAGTGCAAAGATGTTTACATATCCAAGTATTTTCCGCCGGCTAAGATTATCTCTCTCTGTAATGATATCATGAATTGTAAGCAACTTGATCATGACCATGTTGCACAATCTTGGGAGAGAATGAAATTGATGATTAGAAATTGTCCTGCTCATGGCTTGAGTCTTTGGATGATTATACAAATCTTCTACGCTGGTTTGAATTTTGCTTCTAGAAATATCTTAGACTCCTCCTCTGGGGGAACCTTCATGGAAATCACATTAGGAGAAGCCATAAAACTCCTAGACAATATCATGACAAACTTTTCTCAGTGGCACACTCAAAGGTCACCTACTAGTAAAAAGGTACATGCTATAGAAGAAATTAACTCGTTGAGTGGTAAGATGGATGAGTTAATGAAATTGTTTGCTAGTAAAGGTGCTCCTTTAGATCTAAACGATTTGCCCTTGTCTTCCTTGATTGAGAGCGGAAATGAGAGCTTGGATGTTAATTTTGTTGGTAGGAATAATTTTAGCAACAACAATGCTTTTAGAGGAAACTATATTCCTAGGCCTTTTGCTAGTAATCCCTCTACTAACTTTGGCAACTCCTACAACAATACTCATGGAAATTACAATAAATTACCCTATGATCTAGGGAGTAATATTAAAGAGTTTATCAACTCTCAAAATATTTTCAATGCGTCCATAGAAGAAAAACTCCTCAAAATTGATGATTTGGCTAGGAGCGTTGATAGAATGTCTCTTGATATTGATGCTCTGAAAGTTAGATGTAATCCTCCCAAGACCAAATTCGTGCTAGACATGAATGGCTTAAAAAGGCGTGTTCTCGTGATGAGAATCACGAAGATCTTAAAGTGCTTGGTGTGACTCCCATTGAATCCTTGTTTTCTCGTGTCAAACCTAATGATGATGGGGCTGGATATGAATCCACTTTGGTTGAAAAACGTCCCAATGATTCGGAGTCTATCTATCTTGATGCTAAAAGCATTGAAAGTGGAGTAGAGGATATCAAAACTTTGAGTAGTAATGAAACTACTACTTTGTATTTCAAGGAATTCAATTATGATAGTTGATCTTTGATCAAATGTATTTCCTTGATGCAATCCATGCTAAACTCTCCACACGCTTATAGCCAAAACAAGGCCTTTACCGATCATATCGTCGATGCTATGATGAAATATCTTGAAGAGAAACTTGAATTGGAAGTTTCTATTCCTAGAAAACTTCATGATGAGTGGGAACCTACTATCAAAATCAAGATCAAAAACTATGAATGCAATGCTTTGTGTGATTTGGGTGCTAGTGTTTCCGCGATTCCAAAGTCTTTATGTGATGTTCTAGGCTTCAATGAGATTGCTGAGTGCTCTCTTAATTTGCATCTTGCGGATTCTACTGTTAAGAAACCTATGGGAAGGATCAATGATGTTCTTATTATTGCAAATAGGAACTATGTACCCGTAGATTTCATTGTGCTTGATATTGATTGCAATCCTACATGTCCTATCATTCTTGGTAGACCTTTCCTAAGGACTATTGGTGCTGTCATCGATATGAAGGAAGGGAATATTAGATTTCAGTTTCCATTAAAGAAGGGCATAGAGCATTTTCCTAGAAAGAAAATAAGATTGCCTTATGAATCCATGATGAGGGCTACTTATGGTTTGAGTACCAAAGACGACGATACGTGATTCTATCGCCTTATGCCTAGCTAAGGGCGTTAAACAATAGCGCTTGTTGGGAGGCAACCCAATGAATTTATCTTTGCTTTTTTGCTTTCTATTTTGTTGTGCCCACACCATCATAATTCTGTTATGATTGTGTTTTTTGTGTTTCTTTTTGTGTTTGAGCCAAGTAAAACCTTTACGACTAGTTTGGTGATGGTTGTTTGATCATGCTGGAAAAAGACAGAAACTTTTCGCTCACGAAATTATTTTTCATTTTTATCCAGAAAGAAGATTTGAGTTGATATATTTTGCTGCTGGTTGATATGCCAATTGCCCAAACTTTTGTAATTTTTCAGAATTTTTTAGATACCAGAAGTATACGAAGTATACAGATTGCTACAGACTGGTCTGTTTTTGACAAATTCTGTTTTTGTTGTGTTGATTGCTTATTTTGATGAAACTATGTATAGTATCAGGGGGTATTAGCCATGGAAAAGTGAGAAAACAGTAATCTAACACCAATATAAATAGAAATCAAGTTTTCTACAGTACCTCAAGAGGTGGTAGTTTGTTTTCTTGTGCTAATGATATCATGAGTTTCTGTTTAAGTTTTGTGTTGTGAAGTTTTCAAGTTTTGGGTGATGTTCTCATGGACAAAGGGATAAAGAGTGGAAAGAGCTCAAGCTTGAGGATGTCCAAGGCATCCCAAGCCAAATTCAAGGACACCAAAAAGCCTAAGCTTGGGGATGCCCCGGGAAGGCATCCCCTCTTTCGTCATCAATCCATCGGTAACATTACTCGGAGCTATATTTTTATTCACCACATGATATGTGTTTTGCTTGGAGCATCATGTATTATAGGAGTCTTTTCTTTTTGTTGTGTCACAATCATCCCTCCTGCACACCTTTTGAGAGAGACATGCACTCATCGTGAATTTGCTAGAATACTCATTGAGCTTCGCTTAAATCTTTTGAGTTAGGCAATTTAGCTCACATGTGCTTCACTTATATCTTTTGAGCTAGATAACTTTGCTCTAAGTGCTTCACTTAGATCTTTTAGAGCACGGCGGTGTCATATTTTTGAGAAATAAGAACTCTCGATCTTCACTTAAATCTTTTCGAGAGTGCTCTCTCTGAGTAACTTGGTAGTTGGCTTGTGCTATGAAAGTAGTCCCAAAGATGATAGGCACCCAAAGAGGATACAATAAAACTTCCATATTCATGTGCATTGATTAGAAAGAGAAGTTTGATTCCTCTCAAATAGTTTTGAGACATGGATTTGGTAATATTAAGAGTTATGTTAGTAGGGTGTTGTGAATCTAGAAATACTTGTGTTGAAGTTAGTGATTCCCGTAACATGCACGTATGGTGAACCGCTATGTTAGGAAGTCGGAGCATAATTGATTCATTGATTGTCATCCTTTGTGTGGCGGTCGGGATCACGCAAAGGTTAACACCTACCAACCCTTCCCCTAGGAGTATGCATTTAGCACTTTGTTTCGATTACTAATAAAAAATTTCGCAATAAGTATGTGAGTTCTTCATGACTAATGTGAGTCCATGGTATAGATGCACTTTCACCTTCCACCATTTCTAGCCTCTCTAGTGCCGCGCAACTTTTGCCGGTACGCAAAACCACCATATACCTTCCTCAAAACAGCCACCATACCTACCTATCATGGCATTTTCATAGCCATTCCGAGATATATTGCCATGCAACTCCCACCATTCCGTCTCATGACATGTGTCGTCACTTTCATATTTCCATTGCATGATCGTAAGATAGCTACCGAGATGTTCCAACGTCATATGCCAAGCTAGATCGTTGCACATCACGGTACATTGCCGGAGGCATTTCCTATAGTGTCCTCATCGTTCTAAGCAATGAGCTGTGAGTAAATTAAAGTGTGATGATGATCATTATTAGAGAATTGTCCCATGTGAGGAAATAAAAAAAGGGAGGCCAAAGTTGCCCACAAAAAAAATATGGAAAGAGGCCAAAGAGCCCAAACAAAAAAAGAGAGAAAAAGAGAGAAGGTGTAAGTGCATCTAGTGCCCCTTAGTGATTTTGGTGGTTTAAAGACTTATACGTTAAGTATCTAATGTGTTTATGAGTGTACACAGGATCTATAAGTCATTAAGGAGTTTGAGATATTTGAAGAATATCGACCCCTAAAAATATATGTCTTTAGTTGAAGAAATTGGTCAGAAGCTGAAGAAATGAATCGCGAGGAATCTGCGATGAAATTGATATTCCTCATTAAGATACTGATATTGAGAAGACCGGTGGTTCCTGAAGAAAATCATTCTGAAGAATTTGAAGCATGAAGATTTACACTTTCTGTTTTACTTTCTTCGCATTTGAGTAATAGGAACACCGTACTGTTAAAGGGGGTCGAAGTTACACTATGGAATGAATTTCCTCATGATGCTCAACCCAAGCCTAATCCTACCAAAAGCCTCGAGTGAGGAATATGAGTGACATGAGGACTCTCACAGTTGAGGGTTCCGACCGTTTCGATAGCCACGCCAAGTCACTGGTCTTATCCACTCCAACGGTCATATTATTTAAGGGCATTAGTGTCAAATCATGTCGGGATGCTCCCAGGCTATAAATAGCCACCCCCCACAACCACTAGCTGGTTGCCTGCTCCGTTAGAAACTGACACTTGTCATAAGAGCAACCCAATTCCTCAGAGCCTTTGAGAGAAATTCATCAGTGAGGAAATACACCACCCACCGAAACCACAAACCAAACCTAGTGATTGAGCATCACTGAAGAAGTTGTTCCTGTGTGAGACTGAAGCCTTTTACCTTTAAGGACTATGCATCCTCCAGACGGTTAGGCGTCATGGTCTAGAGCTTTCCAGCAGTCAATTGTGGAGCACCGGGTGACCAAGTTTGTGAGGGTTTGGAAGTCTGCCCTGAAGACTTACCACGAGTGTTGGGCGAGGACTGTGTGTCCTTAGCTCAAGGAGAATACGGTAGGGACTGTGTGTCCCGGGACTGGGTGTCCTTTGGTTTCAATACCAAGCCGCTCCAAACCAGATGTACGACTGTCACAGCAGTTGGAACTGGGTCATCAACGACTGTCTTCACTGAGAAACGGGTTCTAATTCCTCAACTCTTTACTTTCCCGTATTATGTGTTGATGACTTTCACTTTGACTGTTTGAAGAATTTGCTGAAGACTTTCTCCGAATTTCCTCAACCCCAAATTCTTCACGTTAGTTATTTCTCATCTGTATTCTGCGTGCCTGCTCACTGTGCAATCTATTTTCACATTCTTCACTTTGAAAAACTGCTGTTGTGAAACTTTGCACTTCTGATCCTTTACTGTTTCCACTGTAAGTTAGTCATCAGTGAGGAATTTCCTCGAAAGGAATTTCCTCGGTGATGAAATTCAAAAAATCTCCTATTCACCCCCCTCTAGTCGATATAACGCACTTTCAATTGGTATCAGAGCAAGGTACTCCCTTGTTCTGTGTGATTTTGGTTTAACCACCTGGAGTTTTAGTTATGTCGACTGCAGGCATGTTTAAGGTGATTGCAGCATGTCCTACCTACGAAGGAAAGAACTTTCCCTTCTGGAAGAAAAAAATGCAAATGCATCTTCAAGCTATTGATAATGATCTCTCGTATATTGTGGAAAATGGCGTCCCCATCATCTCTGCCAGTGTCACTGCAGCTGATGTGAAGAAATTCAAGCAACTCGATTCTCAAGCGAAGAACATCATCTGTGGCCATCTGAGCCCAGGCCAGTTTGGAAGAGTAAGTGCTTTGGGCTCTGCAACACTGATCTGGGAAAGACTATGCAAGGTAAATGAAGGAGTATCAACCCAGCGTGACTCTCGTGTTGATATTCTTCACAATCTCTTCAATCACTTCAAGATACATGACAATGAAAGCTGTCAAGACACCTTTGATCGCCTCACTGACATATCAGATGAACTGCAAGCACTGGGAGCTCGAGATACTGATCACGAAGTTGTGCAGAAACTGTTGAGATCTTTGGATTCTTCATTTGACACTTTAGTTCTGATGATTCAAGAAAGACCAAACTACAAGATGTTGGATCCAGCTGATATACTTGAAAGGCTAAATACTCATGAATTCCAGCTAGAAGAAAAGAGAGATCTATATGGACAAAGCTAATCCAGACCACGTGCACTGAAGGCTAGGGCAATTTCCTCATCTCAAGAAGAAGACACAGATGACAACATTTGTGATCCTGAAGAATTTGGACAGGAGCTTGCAATGCTCATGAGGAAATTCCAGAGATTTAGACGACGTGGTCAGTTCGGTAAATCTTCAAGAAGAGACATGAGGAAATCAGAATATTCATCTGAGGACTACAAGAAACGAACCTGTCACAAGTGCAAGAAATCAGGTCATTACATTGCTGATTGTCCCCGTTGGGGAAAGGAATCAAAGAATAAGAAATACAAGGATGACAGTTCTGATGACTCAAAGAAGAAGAAGAAATCTTCAAAATCTTCATCTTCAAAGCCCTCATCGCACAAGAAGACTAGTTTCCGAAAGGCTCGGTCACTTATTGGCAAGGAAATGGACTCCGAGGCAGAATCAGAGGAATGTGATGAAGAAGAGGGTTCTGATGAAGACTCAGAATCCGGACAGGCTAGTCTTGCACTGGCAACCACTTTCGTCAGCAAGTCAATCTTCAACCTTGAAGAAAATGATAGCACCATCCTCACTGATGACTATGCTGATGACTTCGCTCCAACCTTTTGCTTCATGGCAAAAGGTTCAAAGGTACCAAATAATGCCTCCTCCTCTGATTCAAGTGACTGTGAACCTGATAATTATAAAAAACCCAGTTACAGTAAACTTGCTATCATTCCCACTAAACAACAAACTGCTCTGGAAAAGCTTCAGAAACTGCTAGATAAAAGTGATGATCTGTTGAATGATGAAATGAATCTTACCCAAATCCTCACTGAAGATGTTAAAAGTCTTCAGTCTATATTTGATAATCTTCAGGATCGTTATGATACACTCCTCACTGATCATGAGAAGCTTTCCTATGAATTTCTTCAAAGTAAGCTTGATCTTGACAAGCTGAGGATGTCTCATGATGATCTTCGTATGGAAAATGATTCATTACTAGCTCAACAGATCAGCGCTGATCAAGTTGAATTCATTCCTCCATGTCTTAAATGCATTGAATGTGAAACTGCTAATTCCTCACCAGAATCATCAAATGCTACTATTGCTACAACTTCTTCAACTGCACCTGTTGTGTCTATTTCCTCACTTGAGGAAAACACAAATGTTATTGATGAAAATGCAGGGTTGAAGGAATTGTACATGACAGGCATGTACAAAAGCCTCAAAGGACATCAAACCCTTTGTGATGTGCTCAAAAAGCAGATCTTGAACAGGAATCCGAGGAAAGAAGGAATTGCCTTTGAGAGGAAATTAAATGCTGATGGATCTTATTGGAAACCTGAGCAGTATCCCAAAACCTCATGGGTTGCTACTACTGGGCCTCCTTTTGATCCATCTAATCTAACTGGCTTTTCATGTGAATTATCCTATTCCTTGGATGAGTCATTTGATTCCAACTATAAACTATTCAAAAATCAATCTGGTGAAGTATTTGCTCGATATGTTGGAACTAACTGCAGGAATGGCCCTCCTCTGAGGAAAATCTGGGTTCCCAAAAGCTGTCTTGAAAATCGTCAGGTGAATGTCCTCATGACACCACCACTGAAGAATCTGAACCCCAGATCAAATTCCTCAGGAGGACCAAAGTCTTCAAGAGGATCAAAATCCTCAACTGGTCAAAACTATGCTCGTACCCGTGCTTATGCGTCTAACATGCAGGGAAACTACAAGGAATATGAATATGAGAATTACTCCTCAAATCATTATGTTCATAAATCCTCAAACCAGTTCTCTGCATATTCATATGAGTACTTTAATCCCCCTACTGTTAAGAGAAGTGCATTGGCTTCAATGCCACCTTTCTCATATGGTGCTCGCAGGATGATGAACGCTTTGCCACCCCTTCAGATGTGGGTGGTGAAGAAATCAAACTAATCACTTCTGCAGGACAGGTCTCCAGATGAAAATCATCATCTGAAGAATTTGCTGGAGACCTGAGGAAATGCTTGATAGGACGCAAGCTAATGATTGATGAAATAGAAATATTTCACACGTCCTTACATTTCTGTTATGATGAAGTTACTGATCTGATGAAATTAGAATCATATTCTTCAAATCTGAAGCATATGAGATGGTAAGCTGTACTAATTCATCTGCAGGATGAAAAACCCAAGAATACTGAGTGGGTTCTTGATAGTGGCTGCACACATCACATGACTGGTGATAAAAGCTTACTGATGAATATGCCACTAACTTCGTCACCTCTGAAGCAAATCACATATGCTGACAAAGGTAAAAGCAAGGTATTGGGACTTGGCAAAGTGGCTATTTCCAAGGATAGGCATATGGACAAAGTGATGCTTGTTGAATCCCTTGGTTTTAACCTTATGTCAGTCTCGATGCTTTGTGATCTTGATATGATTGTTATCTTTGGTAGATATAGATGTGTAGTCATCATGGAATCTGACAGATCCAAAGTCTTCGAAGGTGTAAGAAGAGGGGATTTGTACATTGTTGATTTCTCTACAGGTCCTCAACCAGCCACTTGCTTACTAGCAAAAACCTCAGAACGATGGCTGTGGCACCGAAGACTAGGTCATGCAGGCATGAGGAATTTGCACACGCTCGCGAAGAAGAAGCATGTCATCGGCATCGAATCAGTCAAATTCCTCAAGGATCATCTCTGCGGTGCTTGTGAATCTGGGAAAATGACCAGATCCAAGCATCCCTCTAAAACTATCATGACCACTACACGTCCATTCGAATTGCTTCATATGGATTTATTTGGACCTACTCACTATGCCACACTAACCAATGCAGCATCTTTATATGGCTTCGTCATAGTTGATGATTATTCCAGATACACTTGGGTGCATATCATGGTGTATAAAACTGAAGTGCAGGAAATCTTCAAACGATTTTCTTCAAGGGCCTCGACGAACTTTGGCATCAAGATCAAACATATCAGGAGTGATAATGGAACCGAGTTCAAAAACACTGGTCTTGATGATTATCTTGATGAACTTGGTATTACTCACGAATTGTCTGCTCCTTATACTCCTCAGTAGAATGGTGTCGTCGAAAGGAAGAACAAGACTCTGGTTGAAATGGCAAGAACTATGCTTGAAGAATATCAGACTCCTCATCGCTTTTGGCCTGAAGCAATCAACACTGCATGCCATATCATCAACAGGGTATATCTTCACAAATTCCTCAAGAAAACCTCATATGAACTCCTCACTGACAAGAAACCCAATGTAAGTTATTTCAAAGTCTTCGGTGCAAAATGCTGGATTAGAGATCCTCACCATAGCTCAAAATTTGCACCTAAGGCACATGAGGGTTTTATGCTCGGTTATGGAAAGGACTCGCACACTTACAGAGTCTTCAACAACTATCACAACAAAGTTGTTGAGACTGTAGATGTGCAGTTCGATGAAACTAATGGCTCGCAAAGAGAGCAATTGCCTTCTGATCCAGATAAACTGTCTCGTGAGGAAGCTATAAAGCTTAAGCCTACTGAAGACATTGTCCCCACTGAGGAAATTGGTGAAGAAATGATCCCCATCGATGATAAAAACCAAGAAGATGCTCCTGAGGAAATTGCACCGGCACCACTTCCTCAGCCCAGACAAAATCCTCAACCAGCTCATCCGAGGATTGCAAACGAAGTAGAACTTGACAAAATCCTCAACGACATCAATGCGCCAGGTCCTCTCACTCGCTCAAAAGCTTCACACTTAGTTAACTTTTGTGGGCACTTTTCCTTTGTATCCATCACAGAACCCTCAAAACTTGCTGAGGCTTTTCTGGAACCGGAGTGGATCCAAGCTATGCAAGATGAACTTCTTCAATTCAAGCTGAATGACGTATGGGAGCTCGTCAAACGACCAGATCCTCGCAAGCACAACATCATCGGCACCAAGTGGATTTTCCGAAACAAGCAAGATGAGGACGGTCAAGTGGTGAGGAACAAGGCACGACTTGTAGCCCAAGGCTACACCCAGGTTGAAGGAATAGATTTCGATGAAACTTTTGCACTTGTTGCTAGACTTGAAGCTATTCGAATACTACTTGCTTATGCTAATCATCATAACATCACCTTATATCAAATGGATGTGAAAAGTGCATTCCTCAATGGTAAGCTTGAGGAAGAAGTATATGTTGCTCAGCCCCCAGGTTTTGAGGATCCAAAGAATCCAGACAAAGTCTTCAGACTCAAAAAGGCTCTTTATGGCCTCAAGCAAGCCCCTCGGGCATGGTATGATACATTGAAGGAATTCCTCGTGAAGAAAGGCTTCAAACCTGGTTCACTCAATCCAACTCTTTTCACAAAATCCTATGATAATGAGCTGTTTGTATGTCAAATGTATGTCGATGATATCATATTTGGCTGTACTGACAAAAGATACAGTGATGAATTTGCCTACATGGTGAGTGAAGAATATCAGATGTCCATGATGGGGGAGCTGAAATTCTTCTTAGGTCTTCAAATTCGTCAACAAAGCAATGGAATCTTCATATCACAGGAGAAATACCTCAAGGATGTTCTGAGGAAATTCGACATGCACGAATGCAAAGGTGCCAACACTCCAATGCCTACCAACGGCCACCTCGGCGCTGATGAAAATGGTAAAGATTTCGATCAGCAGGTATATCGTTCTATATTGGCTCTTTATTGTATCTATGTGCATCTAGGCCAGATATAATGCTTAGTGTTTGCATGTGTGCACGTTTTCAAGCAAAACCGAACAAATCACACCATAAGGCTGTGAAACATATTCTTCGATACTTAGCTCACACACCAACACTAGGGTTATGGTATCCCAAGGGCACCAATCTTCATCTGGTAGGGTATTCTGATTCAGACTATGCTGGTGACCGTGTGGATTGCAAGTCAACTTCTGGCACATGCCATTTCCTCGGAAGATCACTAGTTTGCTGGTCCTCAAAAAAGCAGAACTGCGTATCACTCTCCACTGCCGAAGTTGAGTACATTGCTGCTGGTTCTTGCTGTGCTCAATTGCTATGGATGAAGCAAACCCTCAAGGACTACAGCATCAACATGAAGAATGTGCCTCTCTACTGCGACAATGAGAGTGCTATCAAGATGGCATACAACCCAGTACAGCACTCGAAGACCAAGCACATCCAAATTCGTCATCATTTTCTTCGGGACCATGTCTTCAAGGGCAATATCCTCATCGACCATGTGAAGACTGATGATCAACTGGCAGATATCTTCACTAAGCCCTTGGATGAGAAAAGGTTTTGCAAGTTGCGGTGTGAGCTAAATATCTTAGAGTCTTCAAATGTTTTGTAAAAACATGCACACATCCTAACACTTATGCAAAGTTGATGACTTAGATGTGCAACACATGATGAATCGATTTTCTTCAACTGATGAAGAATGTCACTCTGAATGTGAAGAAATTAACGAAGAAATTGATTCTCAGGGCCCTACGACAATTGTACGCGGCGTCTGTAATCAACATTCTTATATGGTGGGTAACGCCACCGTCCAATGTGAAATTCCTCAAGTTGATTTTCTTCAAATGATCAATTTCCTCACAATGCGTTTTTCTTCAAAACAGTTGTTCTTCATTGTGATGATTTATTAAAATCCTCAAAAACACTTGATGACTTTCATTTGACTAGATAGACTGTGATTTCTAGTCCTCAACAGCATTCACTTATTGCTATTTCTTCAAGTTGATGTTTCTGCTAAGTGAATGTGATCGGACCCTACTTTCCCTCTATGCTATACTCATCCAGTCTATTCAATTCTCCATATGCGTTCTACTTGAAACTTTGTTCAAAATCCTCACTGCATCCTTGTCAGCTGATGATTTTGTAACGAAAATCCTCAAATCTTCAAAAATTGTTTCTTCAAAGACACAGTAACTGAACCCCCACTTCCCACGATCAGATAACCACGATTTCCACTATCTCCACCGCATCGTACGGGAGCTACACGTGTCCTGCGGAGACATAGAGGCAGGGGCTATTTGGTCCGACATTCTCGCGCCAACAGTAACTTTTGGCTATAAATATGTCCTTATCCCCCTCGGCATCCTCTTCTTCGCCTCATCGCTCTCCTACCACACACACTCCACTGAAGCCTAGCGCCACCGCTGGTAGTCTCGTCGCCGGTGAGGAAGAGCTTCACTGCCTCGACTTCTCCGTCGCCGGAACCACGCCGGAGTCGGACCATCTTCGTCCGCCGCCGCCGTAGACGTCCTCTGTCCCCGAGTTAGGGTGCATTGGACACTCGAACGAAGAGCCTCTCTACACACAACTTTCTGTGCTCTTCGTGCTCACCTTCCAGGGTAAATATATCCCATATTTACAGCAAGTTAGATCTAAAATTTTACATCTTCTATGTGAAATCTGTTTTTCCTCAAGATACGATGCGCACTTGATTCCTCAAACACTACCTATCACCACAATCATTGATGAACTATCCTAAGCATCTAAGATTTTCACGAGATTCCTCAATTGTGCGAATTTTCGGATATGTACAACTCTGGAACCCAAGAATAGTATGCTTAGGCAAATTCCTCAACCACTGGTTATATTCCTCAAACTGTCAAACTTTTTCATTTTCCTCAAATCTGAGAACGCATATGACCTCTCCAAATTCCTCGCAACTATACTCTGTTCACAGGTACACACATGTCAGCTGATGAATCTCTCGGTTCTCATCACATTAACTCATTTGCAGCGTTTCTGGAAGAAACTCTTCAAGGATCATCAGAATCCTCAAGAGTTCAAACTCATCAGCAAAATCCTCAACTGAAGAAAATGGAGGAAGACAGAAAACAGAAGGGAGGAAAGAAACTTGAGCAAAACACAGCTGCTGATATCCCTGAGGACATTTACTTGGACTATTGCACGCCTGATGAAAATGAGATAATGGCCAAGAGAAAGATACGGCTGCAGAAGATTGAACGCCGATGGGCGAAGGAATGGAAGGAGTACAGGTTTGTGACTCCCAAATATGCGAAGAAATTCGCTCTGAAGCCTCCTGGCAGAAGGGCCCCACTTGAGGATCATCAAGTAGCACATCCCTCAAGCCTCATGACCATTGATGACTATCCAGATGAGAAAGAAAAGCATCTGGCCAAGCTGAAGAAACAGGCAGAAGCAGCAGTGAGGAAATTTAATGAATCCTCAGCTGCTGCCTCAGGTGCTGCAAATTCCTCAGCTGCAGAAACCTCAGGCTCAGAAATTCCTCAAATGCAGTCTGTGCCATCAAAGCCAAGGGCTCCAAAGCCTCAAGAGAAGTCTGCTCAGGCTTCTGTCACGAAACCCTCAACACCAAAACCCTCATTACCAAAACCTTCAACACCAAAACCATCAGCGCCAAAGCCCTCAGCACCAATCTCCTCAGTACCAAAATCCTGAACTCCACCTCCAAAACCTCAAGAGAAACCAGTACAGAAGCAAGTCGTGAAGCCTACGACCGCCAGCTCCAGCTCCTCACTCCTAGCTGCAACCAGCTCAGAGACAAAGTCTTCAACACCTCCTGCGAAGACTTTGGTAACTGTTGAACGTGCACCTCTGCCCAGCCCCTGCAAAAATCATCACAGTCCCGTCTGCATCAGAGGGAAGTGATGAATTTGATGATGAAACCCTGCAAGCCATCATTAGAAACAATCAAGAAAGAGTAGATTAAGCATCAGGCAGTGCCATTCCTTTGGCCATGGACCCCAAGGTCCTCCTTGACTACATCAACATCTGGTATGAGGACCCAAACACTCCAATTGATGACTTGAAGATTCCGTCTGGCATCAGTCACATGGTGACCACTTTCATCAATGAAGCCAAGTGGAAAGAACAACAGGCCAAGCAGGCCAAAGTTGCAAATATCAAAAAGGAGAAATTCCTCAGGCAGAATCTCCTCAAATTGACTCCTGATGTACTAGTGACAACACAGGCAGAGCTGCAAAAATTGACTGACAAGTACGCCAAGCTATCAGATCGCAAAAGCCTCAAGAGCAATTTCATCAAGCTGGCCACTAGTGTTGTTGATGACTACAACCAGAGAGCCGCACCCCCAGCACCAACTCCTCAGCCCTTGATTGAGGAGCCTGCAGATGAATCTCCTCATGAGGAGGAAGCTCCTCAAGCTGAGGAAGTACACCAAGAGCGTCGTGTTGATGAACCAGCCATTGAAGAAATCATCATGGAAACTCCAACTGATGAATTTGCTGCCGCTGATGAGACTGCTCCTGATCCAGCTGCTTCATCAAAGCAGGCTGATGACTCTATTCCAGCTGGTTCCTCAATACCAGCTGAAGAATCTGTAGAGAGAACCCCTTCACCAAAAGCTTCAAAGGTGAAGAAGATGATTCCGTCTACATCAGACGTGAAGAAAACAAGGGCTGCTGAAAAGGAAGCCAAAAAGAGAAAGGCCTCCTCAGTAGAAGAAGAAACAGAGGCGAAGCGCCTCAAAGCACTTGAAGAATCTGCTCCTCTGGACCCTGTGCCCCTGAATGTCGCTCCTTCCTATGAGATGGTCATCATTGATGATCCAGTGAAAAAGGCAGATGAGGAAATGAAAGATGTCGCCCCTGAGGAACACACTGATGAGGAAATTCAGATAGACGACAGTCCTCAACCTCTCATTCCTCAGACAGAAAATGTTCAAGCATCAGCTGCACCAGCTGATGAAACTGCCTCTGCGACAAAGCCAACTGAGGAAAAACAAGCTGAAAATCCTCAAGCTGACAAAATTCAGCACTCTGAGCAGACTCCTCAAGATGAGGAATAGGCTGATCCAACTCCTCCAACTGAGAAAGAAGCAGAAATTCCTCAGCCTGAAGCTCGGCCAGATTAAGCACCATCTCCTCAGCCTGAAGTACCAGCTGCTGAAATTCCTCACCCTGAGGAAAATGCTGAAGAGAATGCACCTGCCCAAGACAATGCATTCATTGTGCTCAACCCAGAGACTGCTATTGTTGTCTCCCCTCCTATTCCTCAGCAAAATCTTCAGCCAGTTCAGCGTCAGCCATTCTCCAAGCGTCCAAAGTTTCAGAAGGAGAATCTCTCTGAAGAACGCATGTACTTCATCGGAGAGAACCCCTATGACAAGCCTCAAATGAGGCATCTGAAGTTTTGGAGTAGGACTCAGATGAACTACTATGCCTCTGTGCTCTGTGGACGAAACAAGATATTCCAGCACAGGCATATTCCTCATGTTGAGCTTGAAGCAATACCTTGCCTAGAGCCAGTCCTCAGTGTACTCCATGATGCAGGTTTGCTCCCAATGTGCTCCGACATATCTGACTGGAACAGCGAGTTAATTATTTAGGTCTATGCCACTCTTCACATATCTCGCAACCCTGAAGACATCAACACTTGGGTGTTTGACTGGATGTCACAAAACACTCACTACAAGGCTCCTGCTACTGAACTCCTCAGAGAACTGCCCGTACCAATTCCCTCAGATGAGGCTGTGAAGATTTATGGTGAGCGTGAGCTGCCAAATGGAATGATGGAAGTCCTCATGAAGCCTTTGGCTGAAGGAAAATCTTCAAGAACAACCTTCCTCGTCCATGAGCTCAAGTACACACCCAGGTCTGTCTACAGAATCCTCTGTAGTGTGCTCGCACCGATCAAAGGCCATGACAATGAAGAAGATGTTGCATGCCTCATGAAGAATATCCTCTTCAACATCATTCATGGTATTCCTATCAATATCCATGATTTCTTCTTGAGGACTTTGGCCGACAATGCTATGTGCCCTTTTGATCACAAGATATATGCCCCGTGGATCGTGAGATTCATCAGGACAAGGACAGGCATCAACTTTCACGCTGATTGTCAAAACCATGTTCTTTATATGCCTCCTATCCGGGTCAACAAGAAGACTTTCGAGCCCATTGAAGGAAAAGGAAAATCAGTGATTGAAGAAGGTAGTAGGCCCCTTGATGGCCAGTTCAGAGAGCCAGAAGCTTATTCTTCATGGGACGAGACTGAGACTCGTCCAGCAAGCCCCGTTCCTCCTCGTGTGCTGAATACCAGAGAGATCCTCCTCAGTCTTCACCAGAAAGTGGATCGCAACCACAAATGGTTCAAACGCCAGTTTAGTGCCATTGTGAAAACCCTCACTGAAACACAGAACTCTGTGAAGATTAACCATCACTATCTGCATGAGGTTTTTGATCGCACCTGGGCTACACTTGCACATCTGAAGACTCAGACTGAGCTTGAAGAAATGGACTTTGAGCGAGACTTTTACTGGTCGTGGCCTCCCAAGAAGAAATTCAGGCCCATTCCAGTGCCAGACCTTGAAGACAGCTCCTTTTCTTCATTCCGCACTGCTGAATCTGATGAAGAACAGCTTGACACTGCTACCGGCCCAAGGAAGAAGACTACTCCCAAGAAGCATCACAGCTCTTCCTCAACCGCCAAGAAGTGAAGTCTTCACGGGCGTTAGTCCTCAGTTTGTCCCTTTTTGTCACTTGATGACAAAGGGGGAGAAACTCGAGAGTTAGTCTTCAAGCAGGATATTTTTGGGGCTTATAAACTATATTTAAGTTACAAACTCTTGGCGCTTCTGAAGTTTTTATGTAATGAGTTGTAACTTAAGCTCGATGGTACTCTGACGCTTTTGAACGTTTTTTTTCGCATGCTTATTCCTCAAGTTTTAATGCACGCATGCTGGAATTCGTCAGATACCATTTGTCGTCATGCATCTTCATTTTCTTCATATGATATGTTACATGTATGCATGATTTACAAGACTCAGGGGGAGATCTCCATGATATAAATCATCAATGTGCATTTGTTGTGAAAAGCAAAATCCTCAAGATATGCACATCTTCAGGGGGAGTCTCTCTGAATCTTGTTTTAAAATTCCTCAAATGAGTATTTACACTTCATATTTTTTATCCCTGTTGAAGACTTAACCTAATTGTCATCAACCACCAAAAAGGGGGAGATTGTAAGTGCATCTAGTGCCCCTTAGTGATTTTGATGGTTTGAAGAATTATAGGTTAAGTATCTAATGTGTTTATGAGTGTACACAGGATCTATAAGTCATTATGGAGTTTGAAATATTTGAAGAATATCGACCCCTAAAAATATATGTCTTCAGTTGAAGAAATTAGTCTGAAGCTGAAGAAATGAATCGCAAGGAATCTGCGATGAAATTGATATTCCTCATGAAGATACTGATATTGAGAAGACCGGTGGTTCCTGAAGAAAATCATTCTGAAGAATTTGAAGCATGAAGGTTTACACTTTCTGTTTTACATTCTTAGCATTTGAGTAATAGGAACACCGTACTGTTAAATGGGGTCGAAGTTACACTATGGAATGAATTTCCTCATGATGCTCAACCCAAGCCTAATCCTACCAAAATCCTCAAGTGAGGAATATGAGTGACATGAGGACTCTCACAGTTGAGGGTTCCGATCGTTTCGATAGCCACGCCAAGTCACTGGTCGTATCCACTCCAACGGTCATATTATTTAAGGGCATTAGTGTCAAATCATGTCGGGATGCTCCCAGGCTATAAATAGCCACCCCCACAACCACTAGCTGGTTGGTTGCTCCGTTAGAAACTGACACTTGTCATAAGAGCAACCCAATTCCTCAGAGCCTTCGACGGAAATTCATCTTTGAGGAAATACACCACCCACCGAAACCACAAACCAAACCTAGTGATTGAGCATCACTGAAGAAGTTGTTCCTGTGTGGGACTGAAGCCTTTTACCTTTGAGGATTGTGCATCCTCAGACGGTTAGGCGTCATGGTCTAGAGCTTTCCAGCAGTCAATTGTGGATCGCCGGGTGACCAAGTTTGTGAGGGTTTGGAAGTCTGCCCTGAAGACTTACCACGAGTGTTGGGCGAGGACTGTGTGTCCTTAGCTGAAGGAGAATACGGTAGGGACTGTGTGTCCCGGGACTGGGTGTCCTTTGGTTTCAATACCAAGCCGCTCCAAACCAGATGTACGACTGTCACAGCAGTTGGAACTGGGTCATCAACGACTGTCTTCACTGAGAAACGGGTTCTAATTCCTCAACTCTTTACTTTCTCGTATTATGTGTTGATGACTTTCACTGTGACTGTTTGAAGAATTTGCTGAAGACTTTCTCCGAATTTTCTCAACCCCAAATTCTTCACGTTAGTTATTTCTCATCTGTATTCTGCGTGCCTGCTCACTGTGCAATCTATTTTCACATTCTTCACTTTGAAAAACTGATGTTGTGAAACTTTGCACTTCTGATCCTTTACTATTTCCGCTGTAAGTTAGTCATCAGTGAGGAATTTCCTCAAAAGGAATTTCCTCAGTGATGAAATTCTAAAAATCTCCTATTCACCCCCCTCTAGTCGATATAACGCACTTTCAGAAGGGACAATGCTACTATCTTTTTCCACACTCGTGCTTCATAACAGCACCATGTTCTTCATGATTGAGAGTCTCTTGTTTTGTCACCACCATATGCTAGTGGGAATCTTTGTTATATAACTTGGCTTGTATATTCCAATGATGGGCTTCCTCAAAATTGCCCTAGGTCTTCATGAGCAAGCAAGTTGGATGCACACCCACTAGTTCTCCTTTTGAGCTTTCACATACTTATAGCTCTAAGTGCATCCATTGCATGGTAAGCCCTACTCTTTCACATTGATATCTATTGATGGGCATCTCTATAGCCCTTTGATACGCCGAGTCGATGTGACCATCTCCTCCTTTTTTCTCACAACCTCCACCACACTCTATTCCACCTATAGTGCTATATCCATGGCTCACGCTCATGTATTGCATGAGAGTTGAAAAAGGTTTGAGAAAGTAAGAGTGCGAAAACAATTACTTGGCCAATACCAGGGTTGTGCATGATTTAAATTAGTTGTGTGGGGATGATGGAGCATAGCCAGACTATATGATTTTGTAGGGATAACTTTCTTTGGCCTTGTTATTTCAAAAGTTCATGATTACCTTGCTAGTTTGCTTGAAGTATAATTGTTTTCATGTCAATGGAAAACTATTTTTTTGAATCTTATGGATCTGAACATTCATGTCACATGAAAGAAGTTACAAAGGACAAATATGTTAGGTAGCATTCCACATCAAAAATTCAGTCTTTATCACTTCCCTACTCGAGGACGAGCAGGAGTTAAGCTTGGATAATTTTGATAGTTCCATGTTATTATCTTGTCAAACCTTGGATGTTTTGCATGCCTTTTATATATTTTTTTGGCACTAACTTATTAACTCAGTGTCAAGTGTCAGTTCTTGTTTTTTCCGTGTTTTTGACCCTTTTCAGAGGAGAATATTAAACGGAGTCCAAATGGAATAAAACCTCCGAAAATATTTTTTCCGGAACAGAAGATATGCACGGAGCGTGAGAACTAAGGCAGAGGGCACGAGGGAAGGCCACAAGCCCCCTAGGCGCGGTCAGGGGGGCCCGCGCCTAGTAGGCTTCTGGGCCCCCTCGGCTCCTCTGCCCTACTTCTTCCGCCTATAAATCCCCGAAAAATCCAAAACCACTAGAGAGATCCACGAAAATACTTTTCCATCGCCACAAGCTTGTGTCTCCTTAAGATCCCATCTGGGGCACGTTCTGGTGCCCTGCCGAAGGGGGATTCAGATACGGAGGGCTTCTTCATCAACACCATGGCCTCTCCGATGATGCGTGAGTAGTTCACCATAGACCTTTGGGTCCATAGCTAGTAGTTAGATGGATTCTTCTCTCTCTTGGATCTTCAATACAAAGTTCTCCATGATCTTCATGGAGATCTATCCGATGTAATCTTCTTTTGCGGTGTGTTTGTCGAGATCCGATGAATTGTGGATTTATGATCAGATTATCTATGAATCTTATTTGAGTTTCTTCTGATCTCTTATATGCATGATTTCATATCCTTGTAATTCTCTTCGAGTTGTCGGTTTTGTTTGTCCAACTTGATCTATGACTCTTGCAATGGGAGAAGTGCTTGGTTTTGGGTTCCTACCGTGTGGTGACCTCACCCAGTGACAGAAGGGGCAGCGAGGCACGCATCATGTTGTTGCCATCAAGGGTAAAAAGATGGGGTTTATATCTATTGCATGAATTTATCGCTCTACATCATGTCATCTTGCTTAAGGCGTTACTCTGTTTGTCATGAACTCAATACACTAGATGCATGCTGGATAGCGGTCGATGTGTGGAGTAATAGTAGTAGATGCAGAAAGTATCGGTCTACTTGTCTCGGACGTGATGCCTATATGTATGATCATTGCCTTAGATATCGTCATGACTTTGCGCGATTCTATCAATTGCTCGACAGTAATTCGTTCACCCACCGTAATATTTGCTATCTTGAGAGAAGCCTCTAGTGAACACTATGGCCCCCGGGTCTACTTCACATCATATTTTCAGCCCTACACTTTTACTTTGTTGCACTTTCCGCCTTCAGATCTCACATTGCAATCAATCGTGAAGGGGTTGACAACCCCTTTGTACCGTTGGGTGCAAGTTTGTTGTTTTTGCGCATGTACATTGGTGCCTCATCTTGATACTCCTACTGGATTGATACCTTGGTTCTCAAACTGAGGGAAATACTTACTGCTACCGTGCTGCATCACCCTTTCCTCTTCAAGGGAAAAAACCAACGCATGCTCAAGAGGTAGCAATGACGTGCGCGGCGTCAAAGTGTGCATAACTAAAAATTTGCGAAGCTTCGAGCAATCAAGATACATAATGAGGGGAACAATGGCGCCACCTTCTGCAGAATTCTGCTTGCTACCATCTGTCTGCCACTTCACCGCACCTACGTGCATCTCATCGGCAAAAAGATGACAAAAGTCCATCTACGCGACAGCCGCATAATCCATGTTCTCAAACATGGCAGCAACCCTGCTCAAACGAACTGCACACCCGGGCATAGCAAATTCTGATAAACTATCAGGAAGAATACCTTGATAGCAAGATCAACCGTCACATGATCATCATCATCCACCAACTCTGGAGGTTCTGAACCAAGTCCTTGAAGCCTATACTTTGTGAATGTTTAGAGCCAAGCTCATCCTTCAGGGCAGACAATGAGTCATCATGGCCACTGTTAGTAGGCATGGGTGTTGTGCAAGGTCCCATAGGAAAACCAAACATATGATGAACTGCACAACGATTAATTGGAAGAACCCTGTCATTCCCAAAGTCCATTATCATCATCGCAGGGTCAATCACTTCGATCAGATGGCACATAAGAATGCGAGACACATTTTTGTTTACTTTCAACTCAAAGACATCTCCAAAGTTAGCGTCCCAAACACGATTACAGTGTGCTTATTTGAATAAAGCAGCAGCTTTGCAAACAGTATGGATAGACAAATGTACGGTCTTGTTTAATCGAGAATCATCTCCGTCGCCGTCATCTACAGTCCCCTTGCTCTTCTTACTAGCCTTCTTCCTTTGCATAAACGAAAATGCATTCCACATTAGGAAATTAGTCATAAAAAGAGACAAAAAACAATAGATAGAATAACAACAGAAGAAACCAAATGGAGTCCACTTAAAACAAACCTTTGGAACAACATTCGTCTCCCCATCAGAGCCAACGTCCAAATTATCATCCCCATCATCAAAGGGCCACTAGGGTTGACTCTTGATACGTCCATTTTGCATCAAGCTTTCATGTTGATATTTATCGCTTTATGGGCTGTTATTACACTTCACGGTACAATACTTATGCCTTTTCTCTCTTATTTTGCAAGGTTTACATGAAGAGGGAGAATGCCGACAGCTGGGATTCTGGCCTGAAAAAGGAGCAAGTTTGAGATACCTATTCTGCGCAACTCCAAAAGCCGTGAAAATCAACGAGGATTTATTTTGGAATTTATAAAAAATATTGGGCCGAACAAGTACCAGAGGGGAGCCAGCAGGAGGCCACAAGCCTGCTAGGCACGGCCTACCCCCCTGGCCGCGCCTAGGGGGCTTGTGGGCTTCCTGTTGGCCCTCTGTCCCCCCTCTTTTGCTATAAGGAGGGTTTCGTTCCGAAAAAAAATCAAGAGGAGGCTTTCGGGAGGAATCGCCGCCGCCACGAGGCGGAACTTCAGCAGAACCAATTTAGAGCTCCGGCAGGGCCGTCCAGCCGGGGAAACTTCCCTCCTGGAGGGGGAAATCCTCGCCAGCGTCATCACCAACACTCCTATCATCGGAGGGGACTCATCACCATCAACATCTTCATCAGCACCATCTCATCTCCAAACCCCAGTTCATCTCTTGTAACCAATATCCGTCTCGCGACTCCGATTGGTACTTGTAAGGTTGCTAGTAGTGTTAATAACTCTTTGTAGTTGATGCTAGTTGGATTACTCGATGGAAGATTATATGTTCAGACCCTTGATGCTATTCAATACCTCTCTGGTCATGAATATTATTATGCTTTTTGAGTAGTTACTTTTGTTCCTGAGGACATGGGACATGGGATATGTCATCAAATTATATCGTTGCCAAATATATATCACCTAGTTTCACATACCAGCAAAAGAAGAAATCTTACTTTGATTTGAGACATTACTTTTGGGATGATCCTCACCTTTATAAGTAATGAGTAGATGGTGTTATTAGACGTTGTGTACCTGAGCATGAACAGGGACAAATCGTACAGAAGTGTCACTCTGAGGCTTACGGAGGACACCATGCTGGAGATAGAACTGCACACAAGGTATTGCAATCAGGTTTCTATTGGCCCACTCTCTTCAAGGATGCCCGTAAGTTTGTCTTGTCTTCTCACAAATGTTAAAGAATAGGTAATATCAGTAAATGTCAGGAAATGCCTATGAACTATTCACTTGTCATTGAACCAATTGATGTTTGGGGATTTGATTATATGGGACCTTTGCCAAAATCCAACGGATATACTCATATCCTGGTTGATGTTGATTACGTTACTAAGTGGGTAGAAGCTATCCCAACTAGTAGTGCTCATCACAACACCTCTATCAGGATGCTTAAAGAAGTTATTTTCCCTAGATTTGGAGTCCCTAGATATCTGATGACTGATGGTGGTTCACATTTCATTCATGGTGCTTTCCATAAAACACTTGCTAAGTATGATGTCAACCATGTAGTTGCATCTCCCTATCATCCTCAGTCCAGTGGGCAAGTAGAGCTAAGCAATAGAGAGATTAAACTAATTCTGCAAAAGGCTGTCAATAGGTCTAGAAAGAATTGGTCTAAGAAGCTCGATGATGCACTGTGGGCTTATAGAACTGCTTATAGGAATCCCATGGGCATGTCTCCGTACAAAATGGATTACGGTAAAGCATGTCATTTACCTCTTGAGCTAGAGCATAAGGCTTATTGGGCAATCAAAGAGCTCAACTTTGATTTGAAACTTGCTGGTGAGAAGAGGTTATTTGATATTAGCTCGCTTGACGAATGAAGAGCTTAGGCATACGAAACTGCCAAGCTGTTCAAAGAAAAGGTTAAGAGGTGGCATGATAAAAGGATACAAAAACGTGAGTTCAATGTAGGTGATTATGTCTTGCTATATAATTCTCGTTTAAGATTTTTTGGAGGCAAGCTTCTCTCTAAATGGGAAGGTCCCTACATTGTTGAGGAAGTATATCATTCCGGTGCCATCAAGATCAATAACACGGAAGGTAATTTTCCGAGAGTGGTAAATGGGCAAAGGATCAAGCATTATATCTCAGGTACTCCCATAAATGTTGAAAGCAATGTTATCAATACCATAACTCCAGAGGAGTACATAAGGGATATTTATCAGCCTGTCTCAGACTCTGAAAACGAAGAGGTATGTGATTCGGTAAGTAAATAGAATCCAAAACTTTTCCAGTAGGAATTTTTCTCCGTTTTGGAATTTTTAGAAAAATAGAAAAATTTAAAGCAGTCCGGAAAGCGCACGAGGAGGCGACAAGCCTGCCAGGCGCGGGCCACCCCCTAGCCGCGCCTGGGGGCTTGTGACCACCTCGTGTGCCTCCCAGACTCTGTTTTCTTGCGGAGTACTCCTTATGGCCGGACAAAAAATCATTATATATTCTCCCTAAAGGTCTGACCCTCGTATCATGCAATTTTCCTGTGTTTTCGTTTCGAGCCTGCTTTCTGCCGCAGATTTAGAGCAAGATGTCGTCTCAGGAATTTGTGGGGGAGAACGATCTCCCTCAAGTCTATGAAGAAGTAAATGCTGATATGAAAAGAATGGAGGTCATGGAGGACAAGGAAAGGCTACCTAAAGAAACTAAGGGCAAACGCAAGGAGAAGAATCTGGTGTTGGACGGAGGGCAATCTGTGCCCAACAAGGAAGAAACCGAGGAAGAGGATTTTCTTCAACCTTACCTCCACCTTTTACCTCCATCCTTGATTGAGCTCTTGAGGTTATGTGAAATAACTCGTGTTCGTAATACTTATCTCACTCGTGAAGTTGTTTTGCTGGAGAAACATATCACAGAGCTCCAAGGTATAAATCAAAGATTGATGGCCCTCTTGGAATCAAAGGACAAAACAACTCCACCACCATCACCATCGAAGGAAGACAACTAAGCATGGGTATGGGCAATCCCGTTGGCTTGTGCCAAGCTTGGGGGAGTTGCCCCGGTATCGTATCACCATCACATCTTTTGCCTTTACCTTTGCTTAGTTCGATCCTTTTTCGTTTTATCTTCCTCTAGTAGAATAAAGTTCTTAGTGTTTTAGGCTTGAGTTTTGCTTTGTGTCACCCTTGATGTATTCGAGTTCGTGAGTCATATAATAAAGAGTGTTTTAGTTAAGGGCCTTGCCTCATGCCATGACTAAAAGAATGATAATAGAACAAAAGCATGAAAGATCATGTAATGATCTTATGGGAAGTGATGGCTTCACATATAAAAAGAATGATGATTGAAACTTGTTGAGGGTGGACAAACATAGACCTTGGTCATTGTTGCAATTAATAGGAGGTGATAAAAAAGGAGAGGTTCACATATAAATATATCATCTTGGGCACCATCTATGATTGTGAACACTCATTGAACTATTACATGCTTAGAAGTAGATGTTGGACAAGGAAGATAACATAATGAACTATGTTTGCTTGGTTCCGAACAATGATTATATGACTAGAGATCCCTTAGCATGTGACGATTGCTTCCACCTCATATCAGCCAATACTTCCGCACTAAGTAGAGATACTACTTGTGCATCCACAAACCTTCAACCCCAGTTTTGCCATGAGAGTCCACCATACCTACCTATGGATTGAATAAGATCCCTCAAGTAAGTTGTCATCGGTGCGAGCAATAAAAATTGCTTCCTAAATATGTATGATCTATTAGTGAATGGAAAATAAGCTTTGCACGAACCTGTGATGAGGAAGACATAAAAGCGACAGACTGCATAATAAGGTTCTTTATCACAGGAGTTAATATAAAGTGACGTTCTTTCACACTAAGAGGACACACATCCAAACCTCAAAAGCGCATGACAACCTCTGCTTCCCTCTGCGAAGGGCCTATCTTGTACCTTTACTTTTTGCCCTTGAAAGAGTCATGGTGATCTACACCAATTCCTTATTTCGCCTTTATCTTCTCTAACGTCATATTCTAGGGAAAGATCTATATTCATATGTCAACTTGGAAGTAAGTATTCATGAATTATTATTGTTGACATTACCCTTGAGGTAAGCAGTTGGGAGGAGAAACTATAAGCCCCTATCTTTCTCTGTGTCCGACTGAAACTTTGATCTCATGAGTACCACGTGAGTTGTAGCAATTGTAGAAGACAAAAGGATGATTGAGTATGTGGATTTGCTTTACAAGCTCTTACTTGACTCTTTCCGATGTTATGATAAATTGCAATTGCTTCAATGACTAAAGGCTATTGGTTGTTAATTCTCATTAAGGTTCTTGATCCCTACTTTACTTTGTGAAGGAATTATCACTTTAGTATGATGATATTGCTGTTCTGATTATGATCATGATGCCTGCATGTCCGTATCTTGTTTTATCGACACCTCTCTCTCTAAACACGTGGGCATATTTAATGATCTCGGTTTCCGCTTGAGGACAAGCGAGGTCTAAGCTTGGGGGAGTTGATACGTCCATTTTGCATCGTGCTTTCATGTTGATATTTATCGCTTTATGGGCTGTTATTACACTTCACCGTACAATACTTATGCATTTTCTCTCTTATTTTGCAAGGTTTACATGAAGAGGGAGAATGCCGGCAGCTGGGATTCTAGCCTGAAAAAGGAGCAAGTTTGAGATACCTATTCTGCACAACTCCAAAAGCCGTGAAAATCAACGAGGATTTATTTTGGAATTTATAAAAAATACTGGGCCGAAGAAGTACCAGAGAGGAGCCAGCAGGAGGCCACAAGCCTGCTAGGCGCGGCCTACCCCTCTGGCCGCGCCTAGGGGGCTTGTGGGCTCCCTGTTGGCCCTCTGGCCCCCCTATTTTGCTATAAGGAGGATTTCGTTCCAAAAAAATCGAGAGGAGGCTTTCGAGAGGAATCGCCGCCGCCGCGAGGTGGAGCTTGAGCAGAACCAATCTAGAGCTCCTGCAGGGCCGTCCTGCCGGGGAAACTTCCCTCCCAGAGGGGGAAATCATCGCCATCGTCATCACCAACACTCCTATCATCGGAGGGGACTCATCACCATGAACATCTTCATCATCACCATCTCATCTCCAAACCCTAGTTCATCTCTTGTAACCAATCTCTGTCTCGCGAATCCGATTGGTACTTGTAAGGTTGCTAGTAGTGTTAATTACTCTTTGTAGTTGATGCTAGTTGGATTACTCTGTGGAAGATTATGTGTTCATACCCTTGATGCTATTCAATACCTCTCTGGTCATGAATATTATTATGCTTTGTGAGTAGTTTCTTTTGTTCCTGAGGACATGGGATAAGTCATGCTATAAGTAGTCATGTGAATTTGGTATTCGTTCGATATTTTGGTGCGTTGTATGTTGTTTTTCCTCTAGTGGTGTTATGTGAACGTCAACTACATAAAACTTCACCATTATTTGGGCCTAGAGGAAGGCACTGGGAAGTAGTAAGTAGATGATGGGTTGCTAGAGTGACACAAGCTTAAACCCTAGTTTATGTGTTGCTTCGTAAGGGGCTGATTTGGATCCACTAGTTTAATGCTATGGTTAGACTTTGTCTTAATTCTTCTTTCGTAGTTGCGGATGCTTGCGAGAGGGGTTAATCATTAGTGGGATGCTTGTCCAAGCAAGGTCAGTACCCAAGCGCCGGTCCACCCACATATCAAACTATCAAAGTAGCGAACGCGAATCATATGAACATGATGAGAACTAGCTTGACAGAAATTCCCGTGTGTCCTCGGGAGCGCTTTACCTCCTATAAGAGTTTATCCAGGCTTGTCCCTTGCTACAAAAGGGATTGGGCCACTTTGCTGCACCATTGTTACTTTTGTTACTTGCTACTTGCTGAGAATCATCTTATCACACAACTATCTGTTGCCGATAATTTCAGTGCTTGCGGAGAATACCTTGCTGAAAACCACTTGTCAAATCCTTCTACTCCTCGTTGGGTTCGACACTCTTACTTATCGAAAGGACTACGATAGATCCCCTATACTTGTGGGTCATCAACTCTTAGATGGAAAACAATCTTTTCGTTGTCCAGAACGAACATACCTCACAAACTCAGCAAGCACAAAGTCATCATCGTTAGAGTTGGTCCCTTCACTGATATGTGGTCACTTCCGCCGAGGATCCTCTGCACCAGCTTGAGCAGCTCTCTTACCAAGATTCTTGTTCTTGCAAGCAACATGAGGACTCCGCCGAGGAGTACCACCTTCCTCAGCAACAGAATTCAGTCTCCTCTTGAATTTCCCAAATTTGGCACCCTTGGCACCATCTACAGCCCTCCTCCGCTTCTCTTTCTCCACAAACTCCTTTCACTCACTATCAAACTTCAACTTTTTCTTGTGTGGATTCAACTCAAATGGACAAAGATGATCCGGGACCATCCACCTCTTGCGTAACTAACTCCGTGCCATCAACAGATTGTGGTTGTTCTTCAAACAACACAGGACGCCCACTGTTCTGGTGAAAGCTCACAAGAACATCACCCTGTGCAAAATAATGGCTAATCAATTGAGTAACCTCCTCAAACCCACGCGCCCCAGCATAAAAACCAGACACTGTGTCAAAAAATAAAGTTTAACTATGGTCATTGAGAAGTGCGCATAAGGAACAAATGTAGTACACACATACGTACAAATGCATTGCTGCAAACACATGCCCAATAAAAGCCAATGCAGTTTGCAAAAATAACTAGAATGGAGTTAACCCATCTGCGTACACAACCTGAATAGTACGACAAATAAATTTCACACACACATGTAGTCAGGTTCGCATGTAGATATAAATGTAGTACACACATAGATACAAATGGAGTGCTGCAAAAACACAAGCTGAGTAATGGAGTTAACCCATATGCGTACACAACTTGAACAAAACGACAATGAAGTTCACACATACATGTATTCGTGTTCACATGTAGATGTAAAATGCAGTGCCGCATACACTAACAAAAGCATTCACATCAAAATTAGCAAGTATATATATAAGATCAATGCGGTTCAAAAATCATAGGACACATATGAAATTTACAAAAAGAGCAGAGTAATAGAAACAATTTGGCAAACTAAAAATAATAGAAAGAACAAACAACATACCAAAAGGAGTGGCCACACTTATAGGAGAACATTCAATTGGTGAATTCATTTCATGGCCTATATTACCAACATGATCCTTGGCACGAGGAATACGACTACCAACTGGCGTAATATGGACAATATCATTACAACAAGTGCCAACAGAATCACCTACTGGATTCAAATAAAAACAAACAAAAAATTAAAAACAGCACATGAAAAAATAATGCCAGCAACGCTGAGAACTAACACAACATAAACAAATATTTTAGGACGAACTTGGAAATTGATAAACAAGACAGAAAAAAACAATGCCAATCAAGCACTCCACATACCTTGAACTCGACCATCTACTCTCCTTGGGGAAGACATGTAGTTTTCCTGCAGCGCAAGGACAAAGTGACAAAAATGAACAACAAAAAATACTCGAAAAAATGACTATACCTTAGATGCAAATGCAGCCGCTATGGGAATCAGACCAAGGGCTCGAGAAACGGACCACAACCAAGGGGATGAACAACGGACGTGGGGGCCGGGGGCTGGAGCAGAGGGGTAAAGGGCATGGGAGTGGAGGGGGAGTGGTCGGGGAGGGGATGGGGGCGCGGAAATGCAGGAATATAGACCTATGGTTGATGGAGGTTCCGCGGGCGATGACGATTGTTTTGGGCGATGGCGGTTGCTGCACGCTGCGACGATTTGGACGAGGGGGAGATATTTCCAAATGCTCTGGAAGAGTGGGGAGAATTTTTTTTCGCGCTCTCCCTATGAGCGGATCAATACGAGTGCATGTGAGGGCCTCATGTGAACGGTTCCAGAAACGGGCCTAGCCAAAATGGCCCGGCTAAAAGGGACAATGAAGTTCGCTATCCTGCCTCAAAAAACATGCAGTTCGCTATGATGCAAAAATGAAGTTAGGACGATCAAACAAAGAAAATGCATATAGTTTGTACAAACAGTTAAAGTCGAAAAAAACGTGTGTGTCAATATAACGCGTCCAACAAAAATGCCTTCCTTCAAAATAAGTGTCACAGCAAACAAAAAAATTGGGGCCCCCCCACCCCCACCCCCACAAACCCTTGAGAGGAGCTGCAACAACTACATGGAACAGGTGCAGTCCGCAGCTATTGATAATGAAGTGCATTAATACACACAAATAAGTATTGAACCATTAGCAATGCAGTTCGGAAAAAACGTTTACCACAGATGACAGGAGAAATACTCGACCGGAAAAACATGGTAGTTAAAAAATTACTAATGAACATAAAATAGAAACACGATGAACAACAATCAGAGACAACAACCCACATCCAACCGCATGCAATTCCACAAACCCATGATCACATACTCAAACCAACCCACGAACTGCACAACCCACGATCTGCGCAACTGCATCGTCCGCGAGATCGTGCAGTTCATCCATTGCGGCAAACTCCCACTTAAATTCAGACCCCCGCCAAAGCTTTCTCACCCACAAGTCGCCATAGCGCTGCCACCAAAATCCCTCCCTCTCTTCAACCTGGACAAAAGACACCAAGCCCCTCTACCGGTGATGGGGTTCGTCGACGTTTACAGGGACGTGCATACCCACGGCAACACCAAGTTGCACATCATCCACATGAACAGCAAGGAGCAGATGTCGGCCTCCATCAAGCAGTACGAGCGCCACCTCGCACTCTAGTGCCGCAAGATCATCGGAATTGATCTAAAGTACACCAACGAGTCTGAAGAGATGCAGAAACCCGCCCTCGTCCAACTCTCTGTCGGCAAGACACAACCGGTGTTGCTCTTCCAACTAAGCATCGCTGAAAGGTGCACCGTCTTTGACAACTTCCTCGCCGACACCAGGTACACGTTTGATGGCTTCTCCATCGGCGGCGACAAAATCAGGCTCAAGCACGTCAATTTGGAGGTCGCTAACTTCGTCGACATCCAGAAGGAATGGACAGTGTCCGAGGAAACCAAAGAGTTGGACTCCCTTGCAGACGTGGCCGGCATGCTTGTCGACGACTACAACAACGACATGAAGAATAAGATCACCAACGAAGAGCACAAGCGCTAGAGCACCCTGCCCCTATTCACGAGGCACATAGAGTACGCAACGAAGTATGCGTACACAGCATACGACATATGGAATCGCATCATCCTCACTGAGGATGGGCTTCGTCGCGCAAAGCTGGAGAAGGAGGAGCCACCCATGAAGCGCGCCAGGAGCTGGGGAGACTGCGCATGGTGAAGAAGCACACCAGGATATAGGGAGACTGCATATGCCGGCAAATAAAGTATCTACAACATTGTGCACATTGTTTTAGATTTATCATCAAATTTACTTTCTATTGTTTGCTTATGTAAATTTAGTTTGCTTGTGATCGTTTTCCTTTCCTAAACTTGGTTTGCTTCTCATATAGAAAAGCTTGTAATGAAGAAGTTTGCTTATGTTATGCCTAACTTTATTTCAGTTACAAAACCAGAATTCATAAATAATTAGAACAAACTGGAGTGCACACAAAAACTAGATTTCAAATGTTAAAACATACTGTAGTGCACGAACGCAATAAGATGCAGTGCACACATACGATGCACGCAGTGCAAACTGTAGGCATGTCCGCTATTATATTCTGATTAATGTAGTACATAACAATCTAACAAAAAAGCAGTGCACACCCCTATATAAAAAAAGGTACGGAACCAGAAAAAACACGGACTTTTTTTTGCAGAAATAGGCACTGCACAAAAGTATGATGCACGCAGTACAAAAATGCTCCTGCGTTTGAAGTGCATACTATAGGCATATGCAGTATAGTATTTTCATGAATGCAGTGCACAACGATCTAAAAAGTAGTAGACTCCCTATATAAGAAGGAGAAAAAAATATGAAAAAATGGACCGCCCAGGTGCAACGAGGCCCCATCATATCAACACAGTCGATGTGTGGGTGTCGATGTCAAAACCGACAGGTCTCGAGTAGGGGGGTCCCGAACTATGGACATAGGATCGATGGGTTGCGGGAAGAAGGGGAACACGATGGTTTTACCTAGGTTCGTGCCCTCCAATGGAGGTAATACCTACGCCTGCTTGATTATATTGATGAAGATGATTACAGACTAGATCTACCTCAAGACCGTATATGCTAAATCCTAGATGATTTAGCCTCTTCTACACGTAGAAGGGCCTCTCGTTTATATAGACATGAGGGGCCCTATGGTTTACAACTTACCGACTACCGCGAGGGGGTAGCTTAGCCGACCTAATCCTTCTAAACTTGGAGTCCATGCAAGTCTTCGGAGCTTTCCTTCAGTCGTACAAGGTCTATAGAATACCAGGGCTCTAATGATGCGGTCCACGGGCCAGCCCCTCGAGGACACCCAAATCGAGGACTCCCTCAGTAGCCCCCGAACTAGCGTTCAACCCGTTGTGTGTAGTCTTCAGCATCTCCATGCATCCTTAGTAGTTGGCTTGCAAGGCAAGTTCCTCCTCCAAGTTATAACGTGACGAACTAGTCTTTGGTGAATACTCGAATATCAAAGTGTTGTGGGACCCATAACTTTTTTATCCTGCTCCAAATTTCAATCATCGAGCGTCGTGCGTCTTAAAGTACGCACGTGTACCCCACCAATTCCTGAATGGATCCAACCCTTACAAATGCGGGAGGGAGGTGAATTCTCTTATAAATAAACGAGGAGGCGTGTATAATGTTTTTATCACCACTCACCTCTCCACAAACGCCGCCAATAAACCCTAAGATCCTAGAATCTAGCACCATGGTAGGTTCCTCTTCTTGTCCCCTTGGCCCTCAACTAGGGGAGGCTAGATGTTCTGTCTCCCGACTTCAGCCGCGGAACCTTGAAGTCCAAGGATATCTCCCCTCACCCGATCTAACACCCACGCGGGTCGGCGTGACTTCCTATAATGGCAAGGCCTAACTTTATTTCGGTTACCAAACTAGAGTTCAGAAATAATTAGAACAAACTCGAGTGCACACAAAAACTAGAGTTCAAATGTTAAAACATACTACAGTGCACGAACGCAATAAGATGCAATGCACACATACGGTGCACGCAGTGCAAACTGTAGGCACGTCCACTATTATATTTTGATTAATGTAGTACACAACAATCTAACAAAAAAGCAGTGCACACCCCTATATTAAAAAAGGTACGAAAAACAGGAAAAACACAGATTTGTTTTGCAAAAATAGGCACCGCACAAAACTATGATGCACGGGGTGCAAAAATGCTCGTGCGTTTGAAGTGCATACTATAGGCACATGCAGTATAGTATTTTCATCAATGCAGTGCACAACGATCTAAAAAGTAGTAGACGCCCTATATAAGAAGGAGAAAACATATGAAAGAATGGACCACCCAGGTGCAACGAGGCCCCATCATATCAACACAGTCGATGTGTGGGTGTCGGTGTCAAAACCTACAGATCTCGAGTAGGGGGTCCCGAACTGTGGACATAGGATCGATGGGTTGCAGGAAGAAGGGGAACACTGTGGTTTACCTAGGTTCGGGCCCTCCTATGGAGGTAATACCCTACATCCTGCTTGATTATATTGATGAAGATGATTATAGAGTAGATCTACCTCAAGATCGTATATGCTAAATCCTAGATGATTTAGCCTCTTCTACACGTAGAAGGGCCTCTCGTTTATATAGGCATGAGGGGCCCTATGGTTTACAAGTTACGAACTACAGTGAGGGGGGTAGGTTAGCCGACCTAATCCTTCTAAACTTGGAGTCCATGCCAGTCTTCGGAGCTTTCCTCCTGTCGTACAAGGTCTATAGATTACCAGGGCTCTAATGATACGGTCCACGGGCTAGCCCCTCGAGGACCCCCAAATAGAGGACTCCCTCAGTAGCCCCCGAACTAGCCTTCAACCCGTTGTGTGTAGTCTTCAGCAGCTTCATGCATCCTTAGTAGTCGGCTTGCAAGGCGAGTTCCTCCTCCAAGTTATAACGTGATGAACTAGTCTTCGGTGAATCCTCGAATATCAAAGTGCCGTGGGACCCATAACTTTTTTATCCTGCTCCAAATTTCAATCATCGAGCGTCACGCGTCTTAAAGTATGCACGTGTACCCCACCAATTCCTTAATGGATCCACCCCTTACAAATGCAGGAGGGAGGCGAATTGTCTTATAAATAAACGAGGAGGCGTGTATAAGGTTTTTATCACCACTCACCTCTCCACAAACGCCGCCAATAAACCCTAAGATCCCAGAATCTAGCACCATGGTAGGTTCCTCTTCTTGTCCCCTTGGCCCTCAACTAGGGGAGGCTAGTTGTTCTGTCTCCCGACTTCGGCTGCGGGACCTTGAAGTCCAAGGATATCTCCCCTCACCCGATCTAACACCCACATGGGTCGGCGTGACTTCCTATAATGGCAAGGCCTTTGCAGAAAAACTTCTATGTCCCCCAACGAGGCGAAAGTGTCTACTTCACTTCTTTCTTGCTGAGCGGGATGGGATTCCCAATTCACCCATTCCTGAGGGGTGTGCTAGAGTTCTACGGGTTGCAACTCCACAATCTGACCCCGGGTTCTATCCTCCACATCTCAGGCTTTGTATCTTTATAAGAGATGTTCCCAGACTGAAGGATTATCCCTCTGGGAAGCGTGTGGAGTCAAGGTGTGGCGCATAGCTGCCACCGGATACCCAGTCGGTACACTAAAGGAGGAGACCAATGAAAGGTCATCCGAATCGTTTTATATTGACGACGTTCCTTTACTTGAGCCAGTTCAGAGATGCCTGCCCGAATACTCCGCGGCTCCCTTGAAGAAGCGTTATTTCTGGCGTCCGAAGAGTTCCTCCGAAGAAGAAAGCTCCAAAGTGAAGCGCCTAGCCAGCAATATTAAGATGCTTGCTCACAGTGGGTGCTACCTCTTGAGCTTGCGTTGGTTTTTCCCTTGAAGAGGAAAGGGTGATGCAGCACAGTAGCAGTAAGTATTTCCCTCAGTTTGAGAACCAAGGTGTCAATCCAGTAGGAATATCAAGCCAAGTTTCCAAAGTATCTGCGCAAAAACAACAAACTTGCACCCAACGCTACAAAGGGGTTGTAAATCCCTTCACGATTGGTTGCAAGGTGAGATCTGAAAGCGGAAAGTGCAACGAAGTAAAAGTGTAAGGCGGAAAATATGATGTGAATAGACCTAGGGGCCATATGTTCGCTAGAGGCTTCTCTCAAATTAGCAAATATTACGGTGGGTGAACGAATTACTGTCGAGCAATTGATAGAACCGCGCAAAGTCATGACGATATCTAAGGCAATGATCATACATATAGGCATCACGTCTGAGACAAGTAGACCGATACTTTCTGCATCTACTACTATTACTCCACACATCGACCACTATCCAGCATGCATCTAGTGTATTGAGTTCATGACGAACAGAGTAACGCCATAAGCAAGATGACATGATGTAGAGGGATAAATTCATGAAATGGATATAAACCCCATCTTTTTACCCTTGATGGCAACAACATGATGCGTGCCTTGCTGCCCCTTCTGTCATTGGGAGAGGTCACCGCAGGGTATGAACCCAAAACCAAGCACTTCTCCCATTGCAAGAATCATAGATCCAGTTGGCCAAACAAAACCCACAACTCAAAGAGGATTACAAGGATATGAAATCATGCATATAAGAGATCAGAAGAAACTCAAATAAGATTCATAGATAATCTGATCATAAATCCACAATTCATCGGATCTCGACAAACACACCGCAAAAGAAGATTACATCAGATAGATCTCCATGAAGATCATGGAGAACTTTGTATTGAAGATCCAAGAGAGAGAAGAAGCCATCTAGCTACTAGCTATGGACCCAAAGGTCTATGGTGAACTACTCACGCATCATCGGGGAGGTCATGGTGTTGATGAAGAAGCCCTCTGTATCCCCCTTCGGCAGGGCACCAGAACGTGCCCCAGATGGGATCTCGCGGAGACAGAAGCTTGCGGCGGCGGAAAAGTATTTTCGTGGATCTCTCGCGTAGTTTTGGATTTCTCGGGAATTTATAGGCGGAAGAGGTAGGGCAGACGAGCCACAGGGGGGCCACAAGCCTGCTAGGCACGGGCCCCCTGGCCGCACCTAGGGGGCTTGTGGCCTCCCCTGGTGGCCTCTTGTGGCGCCCTCGGTTTAATCGTACGCTAATCATACACGCAAATGCATACGATCAAACTCAAGGACTCACGGGAAGATATCACAACACAACTCTAGACACAAATAAAACAATATCAGCTTCATATTACAAGCCAGGGGCCTCGAGGGCTAGAATACAGAAGCTCGATAAACACACGAGTCAGCGGAAGCAACAATATCTGAGTACAGACATAAAACATGGGGTGCCTTAGAGAAGGCTAGCACAAAAGAAACACGATCGAACGAGGCGAGGCCTCCTGCCTGGGAACGTCCTAACTACTCCTGGTCTTCAGCGGCCTCCACGTAGTAGTAGGCACCGTCGGCGTAGCAGTCATCATCGGCGAGGGACCTCCATCTCCTGGGCTCCATCATCTGGTCGCAGCACGGATCAAGGGGACAAAGGGGGAACAAAGCAACGGTGAGTACTCATGAGAAGTACTCGCAAGTCTTACATCATAACTATTCTAAGTATGCATCAGTATCAAAGAAGGGGGGTGGTTATATGTGGACTGACTGCATCAATGCGAGAATAGAAAGAGAAGGCCTAGTCCTATAGAAGACTAGCATTTTCAGGGTCTTGCAACAATAGACAAGAATAGAGCAAGGCAACACAATTAATAGTCATATTGTTGCAGCAGTATTAAAGTGAGGTCACGCCACAAGATCCTCCCTCGACTCCCTGCGAGGAAGCAATTCTGAGGCAACTGATTCCAGTTAAGTAACAATTGTAGTTGTGTAAGATCAGGGCAGAACTCCAAGTCGTCCTGTAACCGTGGACACGACTATTCGAATAGTTAATTTTCATCCCTGTAGGGGTGCACCACATGTCCCGACGCGCTCGATAACACTCTGGTCGGACACACTTTTCTGGGTCCTGCCCGGCCTCGGAATATCGACACGTCACAGCCCCACCTAAGCTGAGCAGAGAGGCCAGCCCGCCGGTATAAATCCTAAGCGCAAAGGGTTCATGAGCCGACGTCAGTCCTAGCACCCCTTAATCACAAGCGCGATGCATCTCGGGACCACTTGGGCGCGCGCCGCTACATCGCTGACGTCTGAAGAGCTTCGGCTGATACCACGACGTCGATTACCCATAATTCTTCCCACGCAGACGGTTAGTGCGAAAAGGTCTACAACCAACCCAGATCAAATACCCAAATCCATTAACATTTTAATTAGGCCATCGACACAATCTCGCGGGAATCCACCCGTCTTAACAACTAGTCACCAATGATCCTAGAAACATGGTCGAGTAACTGTGTGGTTGTAACATCAGGAGGAATCCAAGGTATCACCCTCGTTGGATTCCGAATGATGTATCCGTCAAGGTGGGCTTAGAGGAATCACCCTCGGGGGTCCCACACTTGAGGGGTTGCACGACAGAGGCATCATCGGGAATGGTGAAAGAGGAATCACCCTCGATAACCACGACCGACTAGCTATACTACAGAGATATCATCAGGAGTACTTAGCAAGGTGTCACCCTCGGTACCCGATAGTATCTCTGTAGTGTCGTACAACTAAGGGGGGTGTATGTGCTGTGTCGGGTCTGGCTCATCGATCAGGGATCGAGATTTGCAAACAAGCGGGGCAACTGGATTACGGGGTGAGAGGGGATGACTGCTCCACCTATACTAAGCAGATTTAAACTACAATACTGAAAGTAGTAGTTCATGAAAAATAGGCTATGCATCAGATATAGGAGCTAACTACAACAGTAGCAAAATACTAATGCAAGCAGTAGGAAGAAAACATAGGCGATATAAGAATGATCAAGGGGGGTTTGCTTGCCTTGCTGCTCTGCGGCAAAAGGCTGGTTGGCAGGGTCGTAGATGTACCCGGCAGCAGCGTCAGTCTCGGGGTCTACCGGTAAGAAGAGGGGGGAAGAAACAATAAATAATAGCAACAGATATGACACGATGCATGACATGGCAAGATGCAGGCTAGACATGAGCTAACGCAGCAACATCCGTCATAGATGGGTCGGAAGAATATTTGACGATATTTTCCGGGTCTCGGGCTACTACCAGTCAGACGGGAAACGATGGAAAAGTTCCATGTTTGCTATGCTAGGGACGCGTGGACAATACGCCAAGACAAGTAGACCGTTTATTCATTAGCATCTACTTACTAATCATCCACCTTGATATATCTATCCAGAACATCTCTCCGGTATTAAGTTGCGAGCCCCACCCAAAGTGTAAACTCAAAGCAATGGACAACTGCATTAACGAACTATGAGTAAGGTAAACAATCCTTGCAACCTTGGTCATAAGCATCGTTGTTTTCTCCCTGGTGGCAACAAGCACATCCCCTAGTCTCATGTTTCTGTCACTCAAGCTAGACATCGAGGGGCCCGAACCCACAATCATGCATAATGCTCCCTCCTGGAGTTACGATCTACTACTTGGCCAAAGCAATAAAAAGCAACGGAGAACATGCATGTATCACTAAGGAACATAATACAAAAGGATAATCAAATATATATAACTCATAACAATCTGAACATAATCTCATAATCCATCGGATCCCAACAAACCGAGCATAGAAATAGCAAGAGAATTACATAGATGCCTTGATCATGTAGGGCAGCTCACAAGGACTAACCATTGAAGCACAAGATTGGAGAGAAGACATCACATAGCTATTGTTCATGGACTCATGGTCCAAGGGAAACTACTAACGGCACATCCGGGAGGCGTCCATGGTGGTGGAGAAGCTCCCGGAGGTCAATCCTCCCTCCGACAGGGTGCCGGGAAGAGGTCTCCTGACGCTCCCGATCTCGGAAGTGCTGCGGCGGCAGAACGATGGAGAAATTCGCGATTCCAGAAAGTCTGCGAGGGTTTCCTCACAGAACACAAAATATAGGCCAAAGGAGGGCATCGGGGGAGGTGGGGCCCACCCAGGCGACCTCCTGGCACGGCCTGGGCCCTGGCCGCGCCAGCAGGCCGCATGGGAGGCCCCTGGGACCCCTATGGCCCTCCTTCGGTGATCCCGAAGCTTCTGTTTCGCTGATTTTTTAATATATTTTTCTGGGTTTTTTCGGGTTTCGGAAAATTGGGTAAAAGCCCCTGCAAAAAAGACATCAGCATACAGAAACTGGCACTGGGTGCACTGAGTTAGTAGGTTAGTCCAAATATTTGTAAAATGATATAAAAGTGTAGCAAAACATATAACATTGTTACCCAAAAGATCATGGAACAAGCAGAAATAATAGATACATTTGGGACGTATGAGATGGTACTACAATGGAGGAAGAAGCTAAAGTAGAGGCACTAGATGAGCCCATTGATGATCTTGGTCGGGCCATTGCTGATGCAAAGAGAAACTGCGCAAGTGAAAAGGAGAAGTTGAAGTTGCAGCGCATGTTAGAGGATCACAAGAAATTGTTGTACCCAAATTGCAAAGATGACAAGAAGAAGTTGGGTACCACACTGGAATTGCTGCAAAGGAAGGCAGAGAATGGTGTATCTGACAAGGGTTTCGAAAAGTTGCAAAAATCCTTAAAGAAGATGCTTCCAAACGACAACGAATTGCCTGACAGTACGTACGAAGCAAAGAAGACCATCTACCCACTAGGATTAGAGGTGCAGAAGATACATGCATGCCCTAATGAATGCAGCCTGTACCACGGTGAGGAGTACGAAAATTTTAATGCATGCCCGGTATGCGGTGCCGAGCGCTATAAGATTGTCCGCGATGACCCTCGTGATGATGTTGAGGTCCAGTGCCCCAGGAAGAGGATTCCTGCCAAGGTGATGTGGTATGCTCCTATAATACCACGGTTGAAATGTTTGTTCCAAAACAAAGAGCATGCCAAGTTGATGCGATGGCACAAAGACGAGCGTAAGAAAGACGGGAAGTTGAGAGTACCCGCAGATGGGTCGCAGTGGAGGAAAATCAAGAGAGAGTGGTCGGACTTTGCAGATGACCCAAGGAACTATTGGCTTTGTTTAAGTGCAGATGGCTTTAATCCTTTTGGGGAGTAGAGCAGCAATCATTGCACCTGGCCCGTGACTCTATGTATCTATAACCTTCCTCCTTGGTTGTGCTTGAAGCACAAGTTCATTATGATGCCACTACTCATCCAAGGCCCCAAGCAACCCAGCCACGACATTGATGTGTACCTGAGGCCATTAGTTGAAGAACTTTTACAGCTGTAGGAATCAAAGGTGTACGTGTGTGGAATGAGCACAAACAACGGGAATTTGACCTACGAGCATTGTTGTTTGTAACCATCAATGATTGGCCTGCTCTTAGTAACATTTCAGGATAGACAAACAAGGGATACCACGCATGCACGCACTGTTTAGATGATACCGAAAGTATATATACTTGGATAAATGTAAGAAGAATATGTACCTAGGACATCATCGATTTCTTCCGATCAAGCATCTCTTAAGAAAAGAAGGCAAGCATTTCAAAGGTGTGGCAAATCACCGGAATAAACATGACCATCGTATTAGCGATCATATACTTCATATGGTCAAGGATTAAAAGTAATTTTTGGAAAGGGTCCTGGCGGACAATCGGTTCCGAATGACGTTGATGGACACGCACCCATGTGGAAGAAGAAATCTATATTTTGGGACCTACCTTATTGGAAAGTCCTAGAGGTCCGCTCTGCAATAGACGTGATGCACGTGACAAAGAATCTTTGCGTGAACCTGCTAGGCTTCTTGGGCGTGTATGGGAAGACAAAAGATACACCGAAGGCACGGGAGGACCAGCAACGTATGCACGAAAAAGACGTCATGCATCCAAAGCAGTATGGAGGTCCTGTAAGCTAGGCTCTTACCAAAGAAGAGAAGGAAATCTTCTTTGAATGCAATAGATATCAATGTGAATGAGTAGGGATTGCCATACAAATGATGCACTAGAGCTACGAGTATGTGAAAGCTCTTAAAGAAAACTAGTGGGTGTGCATCCAACTTGCTTGCTCACGAAGACCTAAGGCAATTTTGAGGAAGCCTATCATTGGAATATACAAGCCAAGTTATATAATGAAAAATTCCCACTAGATATATGGTGGTGACAAAACGAGAGACTCTCAATCATGAAGATCATGGTGCTTAATATGCACAAGTGTGGAAAAACTGGTAGCATTGTCCCTTCTCTCTTTTTCTCTCTTTTTTTGGTGGTCTCTTTGGCCTCTTTTTTTTATTTTTTTATTTGGTGGGCATCTTTGGACTCTTTTATTTCCTCACATGGGACAATGCTCCATTAATAATGATCATCACACTTTCAACTCAAAACTTAGAGCAACTATGACTCTATATGGAATGCCTTCGGTAGTGTATCGTGGCAATGATCTAGCATGGCATAGACATCAATGGAAACATCATGCTAGCTATCTTACGATCATGCAATGGCAATGTATACGTGGTGGCACATGTCATGGTGGTAGTTGCATGGCAATATATCTCGGAATGACTTTGAAAAAGCCATAGTAGGTAGGTATGCTGGCTGTTTTGAGGGAGGCTAATGGTGGGTTTTGTGGACCGGCGAAAGTTGCACGGCACTAAGAAGATAATGATGGTGGAAGGTGAAAGTACATCTAAACCATGGACTCAACATTAGTCATGAAGAACTCATATACTTGTTGCAAAAGTTTTATTAGTAATCAAAACAAAGCATTCAAAGCATACTCCTAGGGCAAGGGTTGGTAGGTATAAACCATCGCGTGATCCCGACCGCCACACAAAGGATGACAATCAATATACTAATCATGCTCAGATTTCATCACATAGCGGTTCACCATACGTGCATGCTACGGGAATCACTAAGTTCAACACAAGTATTTCTAGATCCACAACACCTTACTAGCATGACTTCAAAATTACCATAACCACAACTCAAAACTAATTGAGATGAATCAAACTTCTCTAACTATTCAATGCACATGAAGGTGGAAGTTTTCGTATCCCTTTGGATAACTACCCCTTTTGAGACTACTTTCAAAGCATAGATCAACTACCAAGCCACGCACCGCTGTGCTCTGAAATATATAAGTGAAGCACATAGAGCAAAAGTATCTAACTCAAAAGATATAAGTGAAGCACATGTGAGCTGAATTGTCTACCAAAATATATAAGTGAAGCTCGACAAAATCACGGTGTGTGCATGTCTCTCTCTCTAGGTGTGCAGCAAGGATGATTGTGACACAACAAAAATAAAAGACTCCTATGATACAAGACGCTCCAAGCAAAAACAAATAACATGTGGTGAATAAAAATGTATCCCCAAGTAACGTTACCGATGGATTGAAGACGAGAGAGGGGATGCCTTCCCGGGGGATCCCCAAGCTTAGGCTTTTACGGCATCCTTGAATCTCTTGGGGTGCCTTGGGCATCCCCAATCTTGATCTCTTGCCACTCTTTATCTCTTTGTCCATAAGAACTGCACCCAAAACTTGAAAACTTCACAACACGAAACTTAAACAGAAACTCGTGATAACATTAGTACAAGAAATCAAACCACCACTTCCTTAGGTGCTGTAGCAAACTTAAATTCTACTTGTGCTGATGTTGGGTTACTGTACTTTCAATCTTCCATGGCTAATACCCCCCGATACTATCCATAGTTTCATCAAAATAAGCAACCAACACAACAAAAACAGAATCTGTTAACAACAGACCAGTCTGTAGCAATCTGTATATTTCGTATACCTCTGGTACTTCAAAAATTCTGAACACTTACGAAAGTATGAAGAATTTGTGTATCAATCAGCAGCAAAAAGAATCAACTCAAAAGCTCTTACATAAAAAAATGAAAGTTCTTTTCGTGAGCAGAAAGTTTCTGTCTTTTCCAGCATGACCAAGAGATCATCCCCAAGACTAATCATAACGGTTTTGCTTGGCACAAACGCAAAAAGAAACACAAAAAACACAATCATAACAGAATTATGAAAGTGTGAAAAACACAAAACAGAAAGAAAAGGATAGATTCGTTGGGTTGCCTCCCAACAAGCGCTTTTGTTTAACGCCCTTAGCTAGGCATTCAATGATGCTCTCACAAAAGACAAGAATTGAAGCACAACGAGAGCATCCTAAAGCATGTGAAAATCACATCTAAGTCTAACATACTTCCTATGCATAGGCATTTTATAGGAAAACAAATTGTCAAGACAACCAATAGCTGCCATATGCAAGGAAGAAGAAAGAGACAATAGCAATCTCAACATAACGAGAGGTAATTTGGTAACATGAAAGTTTCTACCAAAATATTTTCCTCTCTCATAGCAATTACATGTGGGATCATATTAAAATTCAACAATATATCTATCCCATAGGATATTCTTTTCATGATCCACATGCATGCAAAGTTGACGCTCTTCAAAAATAGTGGGATTATCATCAACTAAAGTCATGACTTCTCCAAACCCACTTTCAATATGATTGCAAATATCATATTCATCATGAGGTTCGAAGAAATTTTCAAGATCATAAGAAAGATCATCACCCCAATCATGATTATTGCAACAAGTAGTGGTCATAGCAAGACTATCATCCCCAAGCTTAGGGTTTTGCATAATTTTAGCATGATTGTCGCTAATAGGATTTATAGTGAAACCATTGCAATCGTGCTTTTCATTCAAGGAGCCCTCGTGAATCACTTCATGAATTTCTTCCTCACAATTTTCAGATTCATGCCTCTCACACGAAACTCCATAAAGATAGTCAAGTGCCCTCAACTCATTAGCAATTCGTTCCACATAAGTGGGTCTCTTAAAGAGATTAACAAACGAAGATGCAAGCATATTGAAGGCACATGGCACACAAGCAAACAGAAAGCAAGCGAGAGAAAAAGGGCGAACAAAAAATGCAAAAGGCAAAAGAAAAAGGGAAAGGAGAAAGGCAAATGAAAACGGCAAATGTGAAGTGGGGGAGAGGAAAACGAGAGGCAACTAGCAACAAAAGTAAATGCAAGAGAAGAGTTTGTGAGACCTACTTGGATAGATCTTGATTTCTCCTCCCCGTCAACGGCGCCAGAAATGCTTCTGATGTCAATTATGCTACTGCACAAAAGACCTTCCGATGGTGCCAGAAATAGATGTGTCGACGACACCAGGAATCCTTCTGTTGCGGCTACGCCTGAAGGGACTTCATGGGCAAGTATGCAAAGGATTTCCCACGTGGCCTTGGAGCCTTGAGTTGGTGTTCCCTTGAAGCGGAAAGGGTGATGTAGCACAGCGACGGTAAGCATTTCCCTCAGTTTGAGAACCAAGGTATCAATCCGGTGGAGGAGTATCTCAAGATCCTGCACAAACACAAAAGCTTGATCCCAACGCTATGAAGGGGTTGTCAATCCCTTATAGATTGTTTGCCAAGTGAGAACTGAAAGCAACAAAGTAACAAAGCAAAGTAAAAGCGGAGATGTAAACGATGGATGTGAATAGACCCAGGGGTCGTAGTGTTTACTAGTGGGTTCTCTCATGAAAGCAAGTAGACGGTGGGTGAACAAATTACTGTTGAGCAATTGATAGAACCGCGCAAAGTCGTGACGATATCTATGCAATGATTATATCTATAGGCATCACGTCCAAAACAAGTAGACCGATACTTTCTACATCTACTACTATTACTCCACACGTCGACCGCTATCCAGCATGCATCTAGTGTATTAAGTCCATAAGAACAGAGTAACGCCTTAAGCAAGATGACATGATGTAGAGGGATAATCTCAAACCAATGATAAAAACCCCATCTTTTTACCGTTGATGGCAACTACTTGATGTGTGCCTTGCTGCCCCTACTATCACTGGGAAAGGTCACCACATGGTAGAACCCAAAACCAAGCATTTCTCCCATTGCAAGAATCATAGATCTAGTTGGTCAAACAAAACCCAAGACTCGGAGAGACTTACAAGGATATCAAATCATGCATATAAGAAATCAGCAAAGACTCAAATATATATCATAGATAATGTGATCACAAATCCACAATTCATCGGATCTCGACAAACACACCACCAAAGAAGATTACATCGGATAGATCTCCATGAAGATCATGGAGAACTTTGTATTGAAGATCCAAGAGAGAGAAGAAGCCATCTAGCTACTAACTACGGACCCGTAGGTCTGAAGTGAACTACTCACGAGTCATTGGAGGGGTGATGATGATGATGAAGAAGCCCTCCAACTCCAAAGTCCCTTCCGGCAGGGCGCCGGGAAGGGTCTCCAGATGAGATCTCGTAGAAACGGAAGTTTGCGGTGGCGGAAAAGTATTTTCGAGGCTCCCCTTATTTTTTGCTGAATATTTGGGAATATATAGGCCAAGGATCTAGGTCAGGGGGCGGCCAGGGAGGCAACAAGCCATGACCCCGCCGCCTCCCCCCTGGTGGCGGAATGGGAGCTTGTGGGCTCCCTGGAGCCCACCTGGCTTGGCCCAGAGGCCCACTGATCTTCTTCTGTTTGGGAAAAAATCATTTCGGGGTTTTTATTCCGTTTGGACTCCGTTCCAAAATCAGATCTGAAAAGAGTCAAAAACACAGAAAAAACAGGAACTCGCACTTGGCACTGAATTAATAAGTTAGTCCCAAAAAAGATATAAAAGGTACATAAAGCATCCAAAGAAGACAAGATAACAGCATGAAACCATCAAAAATTATATATACGTTTGAGATGTATCAATAGTTCATACGCGTTTCCTCACGTTTGCTAATATTACCTATTCTTTGACATTCGTCACAAGACAGGACAAACTTACGGGCATCCTTGAAGAGAGTGGGCCAATAGAAACTTGATTGCAATACCTTGTGTACAGTTCTGTCTCCCGCATGGTGTCCTCCGTAGGCCTCGGAGTGACATATCTGTAGGATCTGTCCCTGTTCATGTTCAGGTACACAACGTCTAATAACACCATCTAATCCTTCCTTATAAAGGTGAGGATCATCCCAACAGTAGTGTCTCAAGTCAAAGAAGAATTTCTTCGTTTGCTGGTACGTGAAACCAGGTGGTATGTATTTGGCAACGATATAGTTTGCATAATCAGCATACCACGGTGCACTACGTGAAGCATTGATGACATTCAATTGCTCACCGGGAAAGCTGTCATCAATAGGTTGTGGGTGATGACTTACAAGTATAGGGGATCAATTGTAGTCCTTTCGATAAGTAAGAGTGTCGAACCCAACGAGGAGCAGAAGGCTCTGATAAACGGATTTCAGCAAGGTAATAACCGCAAGCGCTCAAAGTAGCGGTAACAAGTGATGGTGTAGTGAGGTGAAACGTATCAGGTGAAAAGTAACAAGTAACAAGTAATAGCAACGGTGCAGCAAAGTGGCCCAATCCCTTTTGTAGCAAGGGACAAGCCTGAACAAAGTATTATAGGCGAAAAACGCTCCTGAGGACACACGGGAATTTCTGTCATGCTAGTTTTCATCATGTTCATATGATTCGCGTTCGTTACTTTGATAGTTTGACATGTGGGTGGACCGGCGCTTGGGTACTGCCGTTACTTGGAAAAGCATCCCACTTATTATTAACCCCTCTCGCAATCATCTGCAACTACGAAAGAAGAATTAAGACAACGTCTAACCATAGCATTAAACTAGTGGATCCAAATCAACCCCTTACGAAGCAACGCATAGACTGGGGTTTAAGCTTCTGTCACTCTAGCAACCCATCGTCTACTTACTACTCCCCAATGCCTTCCTCTAGGCCCAAATAATGGTGAAGTCTTATGTAGTTGACGTTCACATAACACCACTAGAGGAAAAACAACATACAACATATCAAAATTCCAAACGAATACCAAATTCACATGACTATTATTAGCATGACTTATCCCATGTCCTCAGGAACAAAAGTAACTACTCACAAAGCATAATCATAATCATGATCGGAGGTGTAATGAGTAGCATCAAGGATCTGAACATAAACTCTTCCACCAAGTAATCCAACTAGCATCAACTACAAAGAGTAATCAACACTACTAGCAACCTTACGAGTACCAATCGGAGTCGTGAGACGGAGATTGGTTTCAAGAGATGAACTAGGGTTTGGACATGAGATGGTGCTGATGAAGATGTTGATGGAGACGAGTCCCCTCTGACGAGAGGAGTGTTGGTGATGACGATGGCGATGATTTCCCCCTCCGGGAGGGAAGTTTCCCCGGCAGGATCGTCCTGCCGGAGCTCTAGATTGGTTCTGCTCAAGTTCCGCCTCGTGGCGGCGGCGAATCCCTGAAAAAGCTCCGCCCTGATTTTTTTTCCGAACGAAACTGTTCATATAGTAGAAGAGGGGGCCAGTGGGCCACCAGGGTTCCCACAAGCCCTGTAGCCGCGTCCAGGGGGGCAGGCCGCGGCTACCAGGCTTGTGGCTCCCTGGCAGCTCCCCTCTGGCACTTCTTTCGCCCTGTATTTTTTATATATTCCCAAAAAGTTCCACGTTGATTTTCAGGCATTTGGAGTTGCGCAGAATAGAGGAATCAGACTAGCTCCTTTTCCAGTCCAGAATTCCAGCTGCCGGTATTCTCCCTCTTCAAATAAACCTTGCAAAATAAGAGAGAAAAGGCATAAGTATGGTACCACAAAGTATAATAACAGTGCATAAAGCGATAAATATCAACATGAAAGCATGATGCAAAATAGACGTATCAACTCCCCCAAGCTTAAACCTCGCTTGTCCTCAAGCGAAAACCAAGTTCCATAAACATGTCCACATGTTTAGGGATGAAGGTGTCGATAAAAAAATAATACGGACATGAGGGCATCATGATCACACATAGAACAACAATACATCATAAAGATTCTTATAGGAAAGTAAAAATTCCTTCACAAAGAAAAGTATGAATTAAAAACCTTACCGAGAAGTAGCCAACAACAGTCCATAGTCATTGAAGCAATAGCAATTTATCATAACATCGGAAAGAGTCAAATAAGAGCTTGTAAAGCAAATCCACATACTCAATCATCTCTTTTGTTTTCCACAATTGTTACAACTCACGTGGTACTCATGGCATCAAAGTTTCAGTTGGACACAGAGAAAGATAGGGGCTTATAATTTTGCCTCCCAACCATTTACCTCAAGGGTAAAGTCAACAATAATAAAGCATAAGTACTCATCTCCAAGTTGATATATCAATATAGATCTTTCCCTAGCATATGACATTCACCAAGATGAAGACGGAATAGGGAATTGGTGTTGATCACCATGACTTTCACAAGGACAAAAGTAAAGGTACAAGATAGGCCCTTCGCAGAGGGAAGCAGAGGTTGTCACGCGCTTTTAAGGTTTGGATATACGACCTCTTAGTGCAAAAGAACGTCACTTTATATTGCCCCCTGTGATAAAGAACTTTATTATGCAGTCTGTCGCTTTTATGTCTTCCTCATCACAGGTTTGTACAAAGCTTATTTTCCACACACTAATAAATCATACATACTTTAGATAGCAACTTTTTATTGCTTGCACCAATGACAACTTACTTGAAGGATCTTACGCAATCCATAGGTAGGTATGGTGGACTCTCATGGCAAAACTGGGTTGAAGGTTTATGGATGCACAAGTAGTATTTCTACTTAATACGGAAGTTTTGGCTAATATGAGGTGGAAGCAATCGTCACATGCTAAGGGATCTCTAGACATATAACATTGTTTGGAACCAAGCAAACACAATTCATTATGTTGTCTTCCTTGTCCAACATCTACTTCCAAGCATGTAATAGTTTGGTGAGTGCTCACAATTATAGAAAGTGTCTAAGATGATATATTTACATGTGAACCTCTCTTTCCTTATTACTTCTTATTAATTGCAACAATGACTGGAGTCTACGTTGGTCTATTCTCAACAAGTTTCACTCATCATACTTGTTATATGTGAAGCTATCACTTTCCATAAGATCATCTCATGATCTTTCATGCTATCGTTCTTTTCATACTTTTGATCACGGCAGAAAACAAAGCCCTTGACTAAGATACTCTTTATTATATAGCTCGCAAGCTCGAATACATCGGGGGAGACACAAGATAAAAGACTCAAACTAAACACTAAAGACTTATTCCACTAAGAGAACAAATAAAAATTGAAAAGGAAAGAACTAAAACAAAGGTAAAAGCAAAAGATATAAAGGTGATACGATACCAGGGCAACTCCCCCAAGCTTGGCATAAGCCAAGGGAGTTGCCCATACCAATGCTTAGTTGTCTTCCTTTGGTGGTGATGGTGGAGGAGTTGCAACATGAGTTTGATCCTCCGTCTTCCAAGGCATAGGTGCTCCATCATGGCAGGATGAACGAGTCGCCGGAATCCTCAAATCTGCAGCCAACCGTATTGATTTAAATCTATACTGATACTCACAGTTTTGGTTCTGCAGGTCATAGATCTGGCCCTGGAGTTGATCAACCCTATCATAGAGCCTGGAGAGGTGCTTCCCAATGTCATTGGCATCCATCTTGTGCTTGTTGGTTAACTCCATGATCATCATGTGGCTGGCGTCGAGTCCATGCTCCACCATCCCTTGGCACTTGAAGACTTGTTGCTCCATTGCTTCGAGCCTCGTCTCCACAATCCCGGAATTCTTAGGCCCCTCAACATCACGAATGTGCAACATCCCTTCACTCATCTTGATAGATTGAGGGTGCTGCAACACTTCCGCGAGGTAAGGATTGATAACCTTCTCAAACACCTTGTCCTTCGGAGTTTTTGGGGAAGCCATAGGAGTCTAGATCTGCATCAGAAACAGGCTCGAAATGAAAACAGACGAAAATTGCGTGATACGGAGATCAAAACCCTCGGGCGTATATATAATGATTTTTTCTGGACCAGAAGGAGTGCTCCGCAAGAAAACGGAGTCCGGGAGGCACACGAGGTTCCCGCAAGCCCTGTAGCCTCGTGCGCTCTCCGAACTGCTTTTTATTTTTCTATTTTTCCATAAATTCCAAAACGGAGAAAATTTTCTACTCGAAAAGTTTTGGAGTCCAATTACTTACCGAAACACATACCTCTTCATTTTTAGAGTCTGAAACAGGCTGATAAACATCCCTTATGTACTCCTCTGGAGTTATTATATTGATGATATTGCTCTCAACATTTATGGGAGTACCAGAGATATAATGTTTGATTCTTTTCCCATTTACCACTCTAGGAAAATTACCTTCCGTGTTATTGATTTTGATGGCACTGGAACGATATACTTCCTCGACAATGTAGGGACCTTCCCATTTAGAGAGAAGCTTGCCTGCGAAGAATCTAAAGCGAGAATTGTATAGCAGGACATAATCACCTACATTGAACTCACGTTTTTGTATTCTTTTATCGTGCCATCTCTTAACCTTTTCCTTGAAAAACTTGGCATTTTCATATGACTGGGCCCTCCATTCATCTAATGAGCTGATATCAAACAACCGCTTCTCACCGGCAAGTTTGAAATCGAAGTTGAGCTCTTTGATTGCCCAATAAGCTTTGTGTTCTAGCTCAAGAGGTAAATATGTCAACTAACGACCTTCAATATTGGTCACTGAATGGTCACTGATTTCCATTTGTGACCTTTTTATGACCAAAAACGGAAGGTCTAAAGATGAGGGTCTTTAATGAACTATAACGACCTTTTTTCTGGATTGGTCGTAGGATTTTATGACCAAACAGAAGGTCATAGGTTTAATGACCAAATGATTTGGTCACTAGCAATCTGCCCGCACCACATCAGATCCACCGTGGCAGGCTGACGTGGCAGAATTATGACCAAATGAAAAGGTCGTAAATAAGATTCAGCCCAGTCCATTCCGGTCGTCTACATGGGTTGGGCCCAATAATTTGGCCTTTTATTTTCTGGGATAGAATCTTTTACTGAGCAGGTTTTTTATTAGTCCACTTTTCTTTTGGGCCTTGGCCTACTCTTTTTAGTCCAGTTCTTGTTTGGGCCTTGGCCTACTCTTTTTTTAGGCCCAAGCCTTTTTAGACAAATTCTAATTTGGGCCTTGGCCTACACTTTTTTTAGGCCCAAGCCTTCTTAGTCTATTTCTTGTTTGGGCCTCGGCCTTTTTGCTGTCCAAACTAACTTTAGTGCCCAAACAAAATGGTCCAAACAAAACTTAAATAATTGACAACTTCACAGGTGCACAGCTTCACAAAATACTTCATCAGGTTCACAGGTTCAAATAAAGCAAGACATTGTTTCATCACCAGAATGACCAATCAAGTGGGCTAACTTCATCAGGTTCTTGAGAAGTTAGCCCACTTCACTGTTTCTAGGGCAGGTTCTACGACAGGTTCAACTTATACAATGCTTTAGCGCAGAAGAGAGCCATCAAGTGGGCTAACTTCTCTTAATGTTCCTGAGACTTCTTCGTCCATCGGCGAAAACTCATCACGCATTTCCACCGAGCTCTCAAAGCCCATGCCCAGCGGACTTTCCTGATGGTACGTCGCAGCCGTCATAGTTGCTTTCTGCCTTGTGACTCTATCAGGTTCATCAGGTTCCAGGATCCTCTTTGTTTGTCCTGGAGGTGGGGCCATCACCCTTCCTGGAGGTATTGCAGCAGATGCTTCTGAGCTCTTCCTCTTCTTGCTGGTTGTCTTCTTAACACCAGGCCTCTTCATTCTAGATTCCTTCAGTGCCTTGTATAAATAGCACAGAAAAAATTAGATCACAAGATAAATATGTTTGCACAAGGAAACACAGAGCATACAAGAACCCGAACCCTCCAAGCAAGACAGAGTTTGCACCTTAACAGTCTTGTGCACTACAACTTCATCCTCCTTAGGATTGTACTCTGGGTCATCACTGATAACTCCACTACCTTCTTGAACCCCATTAGTTGTACCTTCTTGTACATCATTTGTTTTCCTAATCATTGACGCTATTGCATCAATGCCAAGGGACTGGAATATCCGGTTGTTCCTCATCATTTTTCTAGCCCTAACCTTCTCGTACTCGGTGAGAGGATGCTCATCTTTGCAAGGCAAAGTAAACATAATTATTAGGTTCATTGTTGGAATGCATGGACAGACAGCCAAATATATCTTATGATATTTTATTATCATTTAATCCTACTTATTCAGCTAAGGAAGAGTATCAGCACACAGGCACAGCTAAGCCAGCTAATTCAGATTACAGCAATACATTTGCATAATAAAATTTGATAGTATTTTACATCACCAGCCTCCAAGATATTTTACTTAGCATATTACATTTCACTTAGCATATTAAGACACATTTTATAAATCTGACACTATAACCACAAGGAGCAACTTGCATACCGCTGGTTGGCCTCGGGTTTGACCTTGTCATCCATGACATGGATGATCTTGAGGTGGTGATTGCAAAATAGAATAAACAACAATCAGATACAATAGGGATAAAGTAAAATGATGCACTTATATCAATAAAGGAAAGCATTTAGACGAGCATGCACATACATGTAATACATGTGAAGCAAACTTGTTGGATCAACAATATAGTGATGTACTTAATGCATCAGTACTAATACATGTAAAACACTTGGGCCAGCATGCACATACACCTGTAGCAATGCACATACAGTTAATGCATCAGTACTAAACTGACAGTTGAAGCAAGCAACTAAATTGAAGCACTTGGACTAGCATGCACATACAAGTGTAGCAATGCATCAGTATTAAAACATGTGAAGGAGGAGGTAGTAATGTACTAAACTGATAGTTGAAGAAAACTATATATGTGAAGCAATGCATTAACTATTTACAACAATTACTTTTATGTTTTAACTTGCAATTTTATCCATGTACCTGCAATCATCTATAAGCAAAGTAATTACTCAACTGTATCCCTAATGGATGCAAACATATGCATTCATAGCAACTGGTTGCCCAACATTTGGTGAATAAAGAAGCAAGTAGTGTGCAAGCAAGCAAGCAAAGTGCATAAGTGCTACTAATACAAGCAAGCAAGCAAGCAAAGTGCATAAGTGCTACTAATACAAGCAAGCAAGCAAAACAAGTGCTACTGATAGAAACAAGCATAGTGCTACTGATAGAAACAAGCAAGCAAGGAAGAAAATTTAAGAGGAGCAAGCAAGCAAGTACTGTTGATACCAACCCTAGTAGCTTCTTCTCCAAGTGCTACTGATACAAGCAAGTATTGCTGATGGAAACTCTAATTAACCATGTATGCTAGCAAGCAAGCAAGCCATAGTAGTCAAGCAATATGAACATGAACCCTAACCCCATGAAGCAGACTACCAGAGGGGGATAGAACGAACCACTAGGAATAAATCCCATGAACATGAACAAGAACCTCCAGGAGCTCCTAGATTGACTGAATCCTAACCCTAGATCGACCAGATGGGGGAGGTACCCCCATTTGTTACCCATCACAAATGCAGGACCCCATGATCTAGCCCCATTGATCGAGCCCCATGACAACTACAACCCTAACCCCATAATCAACAGAACCACGTCAACGGACATATTTACCCCATGAACCCTAACCCTGACCCCATGAATGTACCGAACCATCCCCATTGATCCAGCCCCATGAACCCTAGAAGAACACATGAGGGGGATCTATCAAACCCTAGAAGATCTACTATAAGAACACATCAGGGGATCTATCAACGGGATATGGGTCGAGGGGAGAGGTACCTATCGTCGTCGACTATTGATTATGTAGATGTACCCGCTGTCGTCGTCGATGTAGTCGTAGTCGACGGCGTCGATGTAGATGTAGCTGTCGTCGTCGATGTAGATGTAGCCGTCAACATCGTCGATGTAGTCGTCGTCGATGTAGATGTAGCCGTCGACGTCGTCGATGTAGTCGTCGTCGGGGAGAGGGGAGAGGGGCGGAGGGGCAGCACGGAGCACGGGAGGGGCAGCGGGGCGGCGCGGAGCAGGGGAGGGGCGGCGGAGTGGGGAGTGGAATGGATCCCGCGTGGGTAGTGGGGAGTGTAATAGAGAGGGGAGTGGGAGAGGGAGTGGTGGGTCCCGCATGGTAGTGGGAGAGGGAGTGGAGGGAAATTTTGGTGGGGTGACAGGGAAAATTTGGAGGGGTGGGAGGGAAAGTTTTCACTAGTTTTTTGGGGTTTGGAGGCAGACTTTTTCTTTTTCTTTTTTATAAACATTGTAGAAATAACGGTTAGAATCATACCGAATAGTTCAAGAAGACATCGGTACTCAAATTTATATATCTTTTCTAGTTGGCAGGTCACATGTGATGATGCGACACGAAGGTTTCCCATTTTTTGGATTTTTTTTGAATTTTTCATGGCCATTTCAAAATGCGGTCGAAACGGCGGGCATGACCGTTCCTACCTAGTGGTTGAATCTTGGAAACCTTTTGGAGTTTCTATGATTAAATAGATACTTGTGTACCTAGAAATCATTTTTGGAAAAAATAAAGAGCAAACTATAAGGCAGCCGCAGTTCAAATTTGACCCGCTTCCACCTGATTCAACATAGATTTGTCTTTTTCACGAGAGATGGATAAAAGCTTTTGACACCCAACCATTTTGTCAATTGTACATTAAATATGTCCTAGTATGTTAGAAAAATGATTTGGACCAATTTTGAAACAAATATATGGTAGGTCCTTCACAAAAAAACTCATTTCGGGCACTTGAAAAATGAAAAATGAATTTTTCATACAAGGAAGATGAAAACTTCCTTAATAAACATTGTTTTTCATTCCAACATGCACCATTATGCAAAATATGAGACCATTTCAACAAACTATGCCATGAATATGGCCATGAGATTGATCATGTGGCTTGAAAGCCATGAATCTTCACACATGATAGCTCATTTGTGTGAACACGTTTTGAAACTAATTGTCGTATTACAAGTTTATTATTTTAAATGGTAATTTTATCACATATTATGACATAATGCAAAGGTTTCCCATTTTTGATTTTTTTTTATTTTTCATGCTCGTTTCAAAATGCGGTCGAAACGACAGGCATGACCGTTCCTACCTACTGGTTGAATCTTGGAAACCTTTTGGTGTTTTTATGATTAAATAGATACTTATGTACCTAGAAATGATTTTTGGAAAAAATAAAGAGCAAACTATAAGGCAGCCGCAGTTCAAATTTGACCCGCTTCCAACTGATTCGACATAGATTTGTCTTTTTCACGAGAGATAGATAAAAGCTTTTGACACCCAACCATTTTGTCAATTGTACATTAAATATGGCCTAGTATGTTAGAAAAATGATTTGGACTAATTTTGAAACAAATATATGGTAGGTCATTCACAAAAAAACTCATTTCGGGCACTTGAAAAATGAAAAATGAATTTTTCATACAAGGAAGATGAAAACTTCCTTAATCAACATTGTTTGTCATTCCAACATGCACCATTATGAAAAATATGAGACCATTTCAACAAACTATGCCATGAATATGGCCATGAGATTGATCATGTGGCTTAAAGGCATGAATCTTCACACATGATAGCTCATTTGTGTGAACACTTTTTAAAAATAATTGTCGTATTACAGGTTTATTATTTTACATGGTAACTTTATCACATATCATGACATAATGCAAAGGTTTCCTATTTTTTGATTTTGTTTGAATTTTTCATGCCCGTTTCAAAATGCGGTCGAGATGGCACGCATGACCGTTCCTACCTAGTGGTTGAATCTTGGAAACATTTTGGTGTTTATATGATTAAATAAATACTTGTGTACCTAGAAATAATTTTTGGAAAAAATAAAGAGCAAACTATAATGCAGCAGCAGTTCAAATTTGACCCGCTTCGAGCTGATTCGACATAGATTTGTCTTTTTCACGGGAGATGGATAAAAGCTTTTGACACCCAACCATTTTGTCAATTGTTCATTAAATATGGCCTAGTATGTTAGAAAAATGATTTGGACCAATTTTGAAACAAATATATGGTAGGTCCTTCACAAAAAAACTCATTTCGGGCACTTGAAAAATGAAAAATGAATTTTTCATACAAGGAAGATGAAAACTTCCTTAATCAACATTGTTTGTCATTCCAACATGCACCCTTCTGCAAAGTATGAGACCATTTCAAAAAACTATGCCAGAAGATCAACAACTAGTGGCAGTGTTAATAGGCCTTTCACTACCCCAAGATTTCGTGTTGGAGGTTCATCGTCATCTGCTCCTGCCACAAGATTTGCTGCTGGAGCTTCATCATCATCTCCTGGAGGTTCATCAGCTGCTCCTACACCAAGAAACCATTCTGGCTGGATGGCATTTTTTACTGCCAGTGGAAACCATGAATAATGATGTGTATTCAGAGTATCTTCTGGTTGTATGATCAGTACTAAGTGATGTGTGATAACTGATCAGTACTAAGTTCTATGATGTGTCTTTGCTGGTTATATTTGCTGGTAGTAACTCATGTGTGATAAGTATTAAGTGAAATTGTTGGTTGTTGGTTCTATGATGTCTTTTTATGTGTGATTGATGGTCATGATCTGTTTATAGCAACAGGTTAGGACATGTCATTGTCATGGACACTTCAACACATAATACAACAAATTAAGAGCTCTCTTTAGCTAGCAGATTTCACATAATACAACAAATAACATATACCAGTATAGTTCTCTTTAGCTAGCAGATTCCACATAATTTTCATGGGCACTTAAAGACATTTGCAACAAATAAGAAGTCACTTAAACCAATCTATGAACAAATAAGATACAACAAGTAGGATCAACCAATCTATCAACATACTTGGGTTGAACAAAGATAAAGTCGCTTAATCATACATAATTAAGAGATTCTTCTCATCTTGCATTACAACATTGCTACAAAAGAGCAACACATCAACAATAGCATAGTACAGTTACAAACATAGCATAGTGGAGTCACTTAATCATACATAATATAGAGATTCTGATCATCTTGCATTACAACCTTGGTACAAAAGAGCAACACAGCAACACAACAACACATCAACCATAGCATAGTGGACTTCATCTTCATCTGATCAGCTCATCCATCCAAAATGTCCCTGATCATCTTCAACTTCTCTTGGTTCTTCTCCAATGCCTTCAACTGATCAGCAACCTGGATCTTTAGCTCATCCCTGCATTTAATCAGATTCTCAATTCCTTTCTTCAGACCATCAATATGAAGGTTGAGCACCACAATTTCATCATTAAGTTTGTCCTCATATTTTGACAGTTTATCAACCTGGAGCTTTAAATTGTAGTTCTCTTCAGTAAGCTTCTCCTTCTCCTTCAAATGATTTGCCTTCTGGGTCCTAATGACCCTGCCTTGAGCTTCTGCAAGGTTGAGCAGTTGATTCACATCTTCTACTAGTTTGCCATAGTTTGCATCAAGATTTATTTTCTCCTCTGTGAGGTGGTGAATTTTCAGTGAATTCTCCAAATTATCATCCCTCCTAGCACTCTTGTTGTCTTGCAACATTTCCCACAGTTTTAACAATGCATTTTGCATTGTGGGAGGCCACTCTTGGTCTACGCAACCAACAAAACCACAGTTTTGAGGTGGCTGCAATACAAAATAATCAGTACTTCAGCAATACAAAATAACCAGAAAATAACAAGCCAGAATTCTGTAATAAACATGCAATGATAGTGCTGTAATAAACAAGCAATGACAGTGTTGTAACAAGCCAGAATCTTTTAGCTAAACTAGCAATGACAGTGTTGTAATAAACAATGACAGTCTGAATATTTGAGCTAAACAAACAATGACAGTGATGTAGTAAACACTGACAGTCTGAATCTTTTGAGCTAAACGAGCAATGACAGTCTGAATATTTTAGCTAAACAAACAATGACAGTGATGTAGTAAACACTGACAGTCTGAATCTTTTCAGCTAAACAAACAATGACAGTCTGAATCTTTTGAGCTAAAAAAACAATGACAGTCGGAATATTTTGAGCTAAACAAACAAAATTGCAGGGAACAACCACATAGAAAAAACAGAAGCAACTTCATGCATGTCTAACACTAAAGAAGCTAGAACTAACCGGCTGAGCACACACTAAAAATCTTCTCCCTGTCTCAAATCCTTCGAATGCTACGCGACGCTCAGGCGGCAGCCCATGCTCCAAGCAAACATCCAAGGCAGAATTCTCGATGCCCATGTAGTCTTCGTTCTCGATGCTAGCAGGGATCTAAAGAAGAACCAAGAAACAGAGATAAATCCCCAATGTGAAGAAACCGAAACCCTAAACCTAACCCTAGCTCTACAAATTACCTGGTACATCATGCCGTCCAAGGAAGAGTTGATGTCCAGGCTCGATAGGTCATTGCTACTCTCATCCTCGTAAACCATGCGTGGCGGAGGTGGTGGCGGCCGACGAGCTTCGGCAACGAGGGGGGCAGAGCGCGAGCAAAGAAGAAGAGTTTATGCAGGAAGGAGTAGACTTGCTCGGTCGACCAGGTTCGAGCGAGACACAGAGACCGACCGAACCGGTTCGTGCCGACACTTACATGTGGGCCATTTGTTTTTTTTGAAGGTGTCTATGCCATTTGTTTTTTTAAGATGTCCCGGACGGCACGTGGCGGACGACACGTTGCAGGAACTGTCACATCGTATAAAGAGGGAACTGCCTCCGGGCGCATCGTCTCCCTCGTCGCCTTGTCTCCCACTCCTCCCACTTCGTCTTCTCGCTCTCTCCCGTCGCACCATCTCCCCGTTGCTCTCATCTCCCACACCCAATGGAGGGCGCTCATTGCGCCGTCGCCGTTGCGGATCTTGAGAAGGAGGTGTCGAAGCAGGAGGACACGACCGCAACCGCTGTCGCCACTGCGGATCTTGAGAAGGAGGTGCCGAAGCAGGAGGACATGACCACAACCGCTGTCGCCGCTGCGGATCTTGAGAAGGAGGTGCCGAAGCAGGAGGACACGACCTCGAGCGGTGCTGCGCAGGCTCACGACGATGAGCTGGGTTTTTTAGATGAGGTTTTCTGGTTTTTTTATAGTTGATTCGTGCTTGAATGCTACATAGATTTATTGAGACTTGGATTTCTTTAATTTCAATCTTGATTTGTGCATGTGGATGTGGTATGCTTCCCGTTCCCCTGCTTTCATAGTTATCATTGATAAGCAGGAGATTTAGCATATATTCAGAGAGCAGAACACACTCTGCTTTTGCATGTGTTGGCGAACTTTTACATTTTGTTGGCTTGAAACAACGAAATCTTTCTCTTATTAGTAAATATTTCACCTAGGTCATGTGCTTGATATATACGAACACCCATTCCTAAATTTTGCCTAGGTCTGCCCCCTCTCTTGCATTTTATTGGGATTATTAGTAAAGATTTAATAAGAGTTAGGTTTTGAATTGGGATCTTGATTGCTGCATGTGCTTAGATTTTATTATGTGTCGGATATGTTGATAGATTTGTTGTGGTTATCCCCTCACCGGGGCACGGCAGGGGCTGAGCAGCCCAATTGTGCAATATTTAAATTTTATTTTGTATAAATCAGGCTATGTATGTTCCTGAATAGGGTGGCTGATGCAGCAGCACTATGAATGTAATTAGAAGCACATTGTTGAATGCTTGACCTTTTGAATACTGTGTTACATAGTTTGTACTAATCGAATTACTTATATTGTAGGAAAAGGAAGCTGGAGGCATGAAGAGGAAGCTCGCCAAGACTGGGTTCAAGAGCCCGTATGACTCTGACTACGACGACGACGACCCGTATGAGGTAATCCCAACTATTTTAGTTCAGCGTAAGCACTATATGAATGCATGTTGGTGGGCTTTTTAATGAAATTGATGTAGTGAGTGTTTTAATGTTGATTGTTTAATTAGATTACTGTACATGACTTTTTTCTTTGTTTGTTCATTAAAATTTGGTAAATGGGAATTATCTGATGTTTGTTCATTGCATCATTCTGAATCAGAAGTGTGTGTTCTGGCTCCATAATGCCTATATGAATGCATAATGTGTTCCCGCAATTAATTTGTGTGTGCAGTATAACTCTGGAGATGACGTGGAGGACGGCAACAAAGAGTCCTTCATTGAGAAGGAAGCCCAGACGATTAGGGAGAAGGGGAAGGCGGCGTACTTTAAGAGGGGAATGTTCAGATGCCCATACTACACCACAAAGCCAAAGCCCAAGGATGGGATTTATGAACACCTTATGTCGCATGCACGCGGTTTATCGACGAGTGCTGCAAACATCAAGACCAGGGCAGAGCATGCAGCCCTCCTCAAGGTTCTAGGTCCCATTTATTCACCCTCCATGATTTAGATGTCGTTGTGAACTATTTTACTTTTGCGCAAATGGCAGGTTGTTGTGAACTGTTGGAATGTTATGGCAGGTTGTTGTGAACTGTTGGAATGTTCTACTTTTGATGTTGGAATGTATTATGAGTTTATGTGTTGCAACAATCACGGTAGCTACTTCTATTTTGCTTCACTGATCCTAAAGAGTGGGTCGACTGGTTTGATGTATTGAAAAGAGTGAGCATAGAGTAGAAAACCAACAGCCTGTTCCTAGCCGAGTAGTAGATACCCAATGAAATGAGCGCCAGGTCGTGGGTTCGAGCCCACGCTCGCGCATTATTTTTTGTCAGAAAACAACAGCTATCTGAAAACTTCACGAAACAACAGTTCTGAAAACAACAGCAACAGGCAACATCTCAATTCAGCTCTCTGATGTAGATAGAAACAGCAACAGCTCTCTGATGTAGTTAGCAATAGCAACAGCAACAGCAACAATTGCCGATGGGTGAGGTGGCCGTGGCGTCAGCACCACCACCGCTGGTCACCGCCTCGTCGGTTGCTGCCCCCATCCCCGTCGGTCGCCGCCACCCCCATCCCCGTCGATCGCCGCTGCCCCGTCCCCGTCGATCGCCGCCGCCCCCGAGATCTAGATTTGCTAAGTGCTGGAAACTGGCTAAGTGTTGGCCCCTGTCGGAAACTGGCTAAGTGTTGGCCCCTGTCGGAAATTGGCTAAGTGTTGGCCGTCCCCGTCGGTCCCACTTGTCAATGATACGAGAGACCCGCGATTGAATATAATATACACACGAATACCGATACCTGAGCAACAGTCCCTCTCTAACCCAGTGGTAGCACACACTTAGAGTCCCCACTCGGTCGTGGGTGTGGGTTCGAGTCCCCGCTCGCGCAGCTTTTTCGGGAATTAAGCGCTCGGCCCCTCGTGTCATTGTGTGCTCACCTGCCTGTCAAATGGGTCCTACCTCAGTGACACGTAAGCGAGGCTGCTGAGGTGGCTGCGTAACCAGCCTAGTGCATTCGAACTATTTAGTAACGACCATTCATATTGGTCATTATCACCTAGAAATAAGGCAGTGCCAGGTGTTGTCCGCTTTATGACCTTTTGCAGTAAGCAAGTTATGACCTTTCTAATGAAAAAGGTCATTAGTTTTTGGGGTTAGGACCCCTCCGGACAGCTTACGACCAATTGGTGTCAAATGGTCATAGATTTATGACCATTCCTTCCAGCGTCACTGACAAAAGGTCGTTAGTTGACATATTTCTTGTAGTGAGGCCTTACCGTAAACCATTTTATATGGCGACATGCCCATGGGATTCTTATAAGCAGTCCTATAAGCCCATAGTGCATCATCAAGTTTGCTAGACCAATTCTTTTGAGATCTATTGATAGTCTTTTGTAAGATCAATTTGATCTCCCTATTACTCAACTCCACTTGACCACTAGACTGAGGATGATAAGGAGATGCAACTCTATGGTTGACATCATACTTAGCGAGCATCTTGCGGAAAACACCATGAATGAAGTGTGAACCGCCATCGGTTATCAGATATCTAGGGATTCCAAATCTTGGGGAAATGACTTCTTTAAGCATCTTAATAGAGGTGTGGTGATCAGCATTTCTAGTGGGGATAGCTTCTACCCACTAAGTGATGTAATCAATAGCAACTAAGAACTGGGTATACCCATTGGAACTCGGGAAGGGTCCCATATAATCAAAGCCCCAGACATCAAATGGTTCAATGACAAGCGAATAGTTCATAGGAATTTCCTGACGTTTACTGATGCTCCCTATTCTTTGGCATTCGTCACAAGACAAGACAAACTTACGGGCATCCTTGAAGAGAGTGGGCCAATAGAAACCTGATTGAAATACCTTATGAGCAATTCTATCTCCAGCATGGTGTCCTCCGTAGGCTTCGGAATGATACTTCTACAGGATATGTCCTTGTTCATGTTCAGGCACACAACGTCTAATAACACCATCTACTCCTTCCTTATAAAGGTGAGGATCATCCCAAAAGTAGTGTCTCAAATCAAAGAAGAATTTCTTCTTTTGCTGGTAGGTGAAACTGGGTGGTATGTATTTGGCTACGATATAGTTTGCGTAATCAGCATACCATGGTGCACTATGTGAAGTGCGGATGACATTCAATTGCTCATTGGTAAAGCTGTCACCAATAGGTCGTGGGTCATCAAGGACATTCTTTAGTCTGGACAAGTTATCTGCTACAGGGTTAGCAGCACCCTTTCGGTCAACAACGTGCAAATCAAATTCCTATAGCAGGAGAACCCATCTGATTAGCCTAGGCTCAGCGTCCTTCTTCTCCATAAGGTACTTAATAGCAGCATGATCAGAGTGAATAATGACTTTGGAGTCAACTATATAAGATCTGAACTTTTCACATGCAAACACGACTGCTAAAAATTCCTTCTTCGTAGTGGCATAGTTTCTTTGGGCACTGTCTAGAGTTTTACTAGCGTAGTGAATGACATTAAACTTCTTGTCACCTCTTTGTCCTAGAACAGCACCAACAGCATAATCACTAGCATCGCACATGATTTCAAAGGGCAAGTTCCAATCAGGTGGTTGAACAATAGGTGCGGTTATCAAGGCCTTCTTAAGTATTTCGAAAGCTTCCTCACAATCCTCATCAAAAACAAAAGGAACATCCTTCTACAAGAGGTTGGTAAGAGGCCTGGAAATCTTAGAGAAGTCTTTAATGAACCTTCTATAGAAACCAGCATGACCTAGGAAACTTCGTATACCTCTGATATCTGTGGGGCAAGGCATTTTCTCAATTGCATCAACCTTAGCCTTATTAACTTCAATGCCTTTCTCAGAGATTTTGTGTCCTAAGACGATGCCTTCATTAACCATGAAGTGGCACTTCTCCCAGTTCAAGATGAGGTTGGTATATTTGCATCTCCGTAAGACTCGATCAAGGTTGCTGAGGCAAACGTCAAAGGAAGAACCGTAAACGGAGAAATCATCCATGAAAACCTCAACAATCTTTTCACAAAAGTCAGAGAATATTGTCATCATACATCTTTGAAAGGTGGCAAGTGCATTGCATAAGCCAAAAGTCATACGTTCATAAGCAAAGGTACCGAAGGGGCAGGTTAAAGTGGTTTTCTCCTGGTCAGATTGTGCAACAGGTATTTGCGAGAAACCTGAATAACCGTCTAGAAAGCCGAAGTGTGTGTGTTTAGATAGCCTTTCTAGCATTTGGTCGATAAACGGCAAAGGATAATGGTCTTTCCTGGTTACCTTGTTCAGTTTCTGGAAGTCTATCACCATCCTATAGCCAGTAATAATCCTCTGTGGGATTAGTTCATTCTTATCATTAGGAACGACGGTGATACCTCCCTTCTTAGGTACGCAATGTACTGGAATTGCCCAATCACTATGAGCAACAGGATAAATGATTCCTGCTTCGAGAAGCTTTAATATTTCTTTTCTCATGACCTCTTTCATCCTAGGATTTAACCTCCGTTGATGATCAGCGACTGGCTTAGAATCAGGATCGGTTTTAACCTTGTGCTGACATAGAGTGGGACTAATACCCTTAAGATCATCAAGAGTATATCCAATATCAGCACGGTGCTTCCTCAAAGTTTTTAATAACTTCTTCTCTTCGTGATTCGAGAGGTGAGCACTAATAATAACAAGATATATCTCCTTCTCGTCAAGATAGGCATACTTAAGTGTATCTGGTAACTGTTTTAGCTCGAACACGGGATCACCCTTTAGTGGGGGAGGATCCCCGAGCAGTTCAACAGGCAGATTATTCTTAAGAATAGGATATTGTTCTAAAACAATTTTATCTATCTCATCTCTTTCATCCATATGCATATCATTTTCATGCTCAAGCAGATATTGCTCTAAAGGATCCGTAGGAGGCACGGCAATAGAGGCAAGAGCAATGATTTCATCCCTACCAGACGACTCTTTTTCATGGGGTTGTCTTCCAAACTTTGAGAAGTTAAATTCATGAGACACACCCTCGAAACTAAAAGTGACAGTCTGTTTAACGCAATCAATGTGAGCATTGATAGTGTTGAGAAAGGGTCTACCAAATATGATGGGACAAAAGCTATCTTGTGCAGTAGCAAGGACGAGGAAATTAGTAGGATACTTCGTCTTACCACACAGTACTTCTACATCTCTCACAATTCCCACACGGCAGATAGTGTCTCTATAAGCTAGCGTAATAGTTTCATCAATGGGTTCTAACTCAGCAGGTGCAATCTCATCTTTGATTTCATCATATAGGGACCGAGGTATTGCACTAACACTAGCACCCATATCACATAAACCATGATAACAGTGATCTCCTATCTTGACAGAAACAACGGGTAGGCCAACTACACGTCTGTATTTGTCTTTCGCGTGAGGTTTAGCAATTCTAGCGGAGTCCTCACAGAATTTGATAACATGCCCGTCTATGTCTTCGGCTAAGAGATCTTTGATAATAGCAACACTAGGTTCAACTCTAATTTCCTCAGGGGGTGCAAGTGGTCTAATGTAACCCCTACGTATCACAGTTGGAGCTTTAGAATAATCCTTTTTCCTAGCGGAGTAAGGTAGTTTCTCAGTGTAGGCACAAGGAACAAAAGGGTCATTATAGGCAATGACTTTCTCTTCAACTAGATTGGGTTTAACTATGTTGACTTCTACAGGAGGATGATACTTAAACCACTTCTCTTTGGGAAGATCAATATGAGCATCAAAAGATTCACATAGAGAAGCTACTATCTCAAAGTCAAGTCCATACTTAGCGCTAAAATCTCTAGAAGTGTTTGTTTCAACAAAAGATTTAATGCAATCAAACTGGAAATTCATACTTGACTCCTTACCTTCTTCAAGCTCCCAATCTTCAGAGTTACGTTTGATTCTTTCCAATAAATTCCAATTGTGGTCAATATCATTCTTCATAAAAGAACCGGTACAAGAAGTGTCGAGCATGGTACGATCTTCATGAGAAAGTCGAGCATAAAAGTTCTGAGTGATAATTTCATGATCAGAGAGGTAATGAGTAGCATCAAGGATCTGAACATAATCTCTTCCACCAAGTAATCCAACTAGCATCAACTACAAAGAGTAATCAACACTACTAGCAACCTTACGAGTACCAATCGGAGTCGCGAGACGGAGATTGGTTACAAGTGATGAACTAGGGTTTGGATATGAGGTGGTGCTGATGAAGATGTTGATGGAGATGAGTCCCCTCCGATGAGAGGAGTGTTGGTGATGACGATGGCGATGATTTCCCCCTCCGGGAGGGAAGTTTCCCCGGCAGGATCGTCCTGTCGGAGCTCTAGATTGGTTCTGCTCAAGTTTTGCCTCGTGGCGGCGGCGAATCCTTGAAAAAGCTCCGCCCTAATTTTTTTACACACGAAACCCTTCATATAGCAGAAGAGGGGGGCCAATGGGCCACCAGGGCGCCCACAAGCCCTATAGCCGCGGCTAGGGGGCAGGCCGCGGCTACCAGGCTTGTGGGGCCCTGGCAGCTCCCCTCTGGCACTTCTTTCACCCTGTATTTTTATATATTCCCAAAAAATTCCACGTTGATTTTCAGGGCATTTGGAGTTGCGTAGAATAGAGGACTCAGACTTGCTCCTTTTCTAGTCCAGAATTCCAGCTGCCGGTATTCTCCCTCTTCAAATAAACCTTGCAAAATAAGATAGAAAAGGCATAAGTATGGTACCACAAAGTATAATAACAGTCCATAAAGCGATAAATATCAACATGAAAGCATGTTGCAAAATGGACGTATCAGTGGGTCATCAAGAACGTTCTCCAACCTAGACAAGTTATGTGCTACTGGGTTATCAGCACCCTTTCTGTCGACAACGTGCAAATCACATTCTTGTAGCAAGAGAACCCATCTGATAAGCCTAGGTTTAGCGTCCTTCTTCTCCATGAGGTACTTAATAGAAGCGTGATCAGCGCGAATAGTGACTTTGGAATCAACGATGTAAGACCTGAACTTTTCACATGCAAACACGAGTGCTAAAAATTCCTTCTCCGTAGTGGCATAGTTTCTCTGGGCACTGTCTAGAGTTTTACTAGCGTAGTGAATAACATTCAACTTCTTATCAACTCTTTGCCCTAGAACAGCACCAACTGCATAATCACTAGCATCACACATGATCTCAAAAGGTAAGTTCCAATCAGGTGGTTGAACAATAGGTGCAGTTATCAAAGCCCTCTTAAGTATTTCGAAGGCTTCCTCACAATCATCGTCAAAAACAAAAGGAATATCCTTTTGTAAGAGATTGGTAAGAGGCCTAGAAATCTTAGAGAAGTCTTTGATGAACCTTCCTTCTATAGAAACCAGCATGACCAAGGAAACTTCTTATACCTTTGATATCTGTGGGGTATGGCATTTTCTCGATTGCATCAACCTTAGCCTTATCGACTTCAATACCTCTTTCAGAAATTTTATGTCCTAAGACGATGCCTTCATTAACCATAAAGTGGCACTTCTCCCAATTCAAGACAAGATTGGTGTCTTTACATCTCTGTAAGACTCGATCAAGGTTGCTGAGGCAATCATCAAAGGAAGACCCGTAAATGGAAAAGCCATCCATGAAAACCTCGACAATCTTTTCACAAAAGTCAGAGAATATAGCCATCATACATCTTTGAAAGGTGGCAGGTGCATTACATAAGCCAAAAGGCATACGTCTATAAGCAAAGGTACCGAAAGGGCAGGTGAAAGTGGTCTTCTCCTGATCAGATTGTGCAACTGGTATTTGGGAGAAACCAGAATAACCGTCTAGAAAGCAAAAGTGTGTGTGTTTGGACAGCCTTTCTAGCATTTGGTCGATAAAAGGCAAAGGGTAATGATCTTTCCTAGTGGCTTTATTCAGTGTCCTAAAATCAATCACCATCCTATAGCCAGTAATAATCCTCTGAGGGATCAATTCATCCTTATCATTAGGGACAACGGTAATGCCTCCCTTCTTAGGGACGCAATGCACCAGACTCACCCAATCACTATGAGCAACATGATAGATGATACCTTCTTCCAGGAGCTTTAATATTTCTTTTCTCACTACTTCTTTCATCTTAGGATTTAATCTCCTTTGATGATCAGCAACTGGTTTGAAGTCAGGATCAGTTTTAATCTTGTGCTGGCATAGAGTGGGCCTGATGCCCTTAAGATCATCAAGAGTATATCCAATAGCAGCACGATGCTTCCTCGGAGTTTTTAGTAACTTCTTTTCTTCATGCTCTGAGAGGCTAGCACTAATTATAACAGGATATATCTCTTTTTCATCAAGATAGACATACTTAAGAGTATCAGGCAACTTTTTAAGCTTGAACACAGGATCACCCTTTGGTGGGGGTGGATCCCCAAGCAGTTCAACAGGCAGATTATTCTTAAGGATAGGATATTGTTCTAAGACAACTCTATCTATCTCATCCATTTCATCCATATGCATATCATTTTCGTGCTCAAGCAAGTATTGCTCTAAGGGATCAGTAGGAGGCACGGCAATAGAGGCTAAGGCAATAGTTTCATCCTTACTAGGCAACTCCTTTTCATGAGGTTGTCTACCAAACTTAGAGAAATTGAACTCATGTGACACACCTTCAAAGCCAACAGTGACAGTTTGCTTCTCACAGTCAATATGAGCATTGACGGTATTGAGGAAGGGTCTGCCAAATATGATGGGACAAAAGCTATCTTGTGCGGTAGCAAGAACGAGGAAATCAGCAGGATACTTCGTTTTACCACACAAGACTTCAATATCCCTAACAATTCCCACAGGGCAGATAGTATCTCTATTAGCAAGCTGAATAGTGACATCAATAGGTTCTATCTCTACAGGTGCAATCTCATCTTTGATTTCATCGTATAAGGATTGAGGTATTGCACTAACACTAGCACCCACGTCACATAAACCATGGTAACAATGATCTCCTATCTTAACAGAAACCACAGGCATGCCAACAACAGGCCTATGTTTGTCTCTAACGTGAGGTTTAGCAATTCTAGCAGCATCTTCACAGAAGTGAATATTATGTCGCTCAACTTCTTCAGACAGAAGATCTTTGATAATAGCAATGCTAGGTTCAACTCTAATTTTCTGAGGGGGTGTAGGTGTTCTAATATAGCCTCTACGTATCACAGTTGAAGCTTTAGAATGATCCTTTATCCTAACAGGGAAAGGTGGTTTCTCAATGTAAGCACTGGGAACCACAGGATCATTATAGGCAATGACTTTCTCTTCAACTGGAGTGGGTTTAACTACATTGACTTCTAAAGGAGGATGAAATTTAAACCACTCTCTTTGGGGAGATCAATATGAGCAGCAAAGGATTCACACAATGAAGCTACTATCTCAGAGTCAAGTCGATACTTAGCGCTGAAGTCACAAAAAGTATTTGTCTCAACAAAGGATTAGACGCAATCAAAAGTGAAATTCATACCTGACTCCTTACCTTCTTCAAGCTCCCAATCTTCAGAGCTGCGTTTAATTCTCTCCAATAAATTCCATTTGAAGTCAATATCTCTCTTCATAAAAGAACCGGTACAAGAAGTGTCAAGCATGGTGCGATCATCATGAGAAAGCCGGGCATAGAAGTTCTGAGTGATAATTTCTCTCGAGAGCTCATGATTGGGGCATGAATATAGCATTGATTTAATCCTCCCCAAAGCTTGAGCGATGCTTTCTCTGTCACGAGGCCAAAAATTGTAAATATAATTCCGGTCACGATGTACTAAATGCATAGGATGAAACTTTTGATGAAATTCCAATTTCAACCGATTGTAGTCCCATGATCAAGTATCATCACATAGCCTATACCATGTCAACGCCTTATCCTTCAAAGATAAGGGAAAGAATTTCTTCTTGACCTCATCCTCGAGCACACCTTCAAGCTTAAATAAACCACAAACTTCATCTACATAGATTAGATGCAAGTCCGGATGTGATGTTCCATCTCCTGTAAAAGGATTAGCCAATAGTTTCTCAAGCATACCCGAAGGAAATTCGATGCAAATATTTTCAGTACGTGCAGCAGGTTGAGGAGCAACTCTTTGTGCTTCCGTTCGAGGTGAAGATACCCCGAACAAGCCCCTCAAAGGATTAGTATCCATAGTGACAAGTGACAACAAATTTCAACACACTACATGAATGTTTCCTTAGCAAGTTCCACTTACCAAAGGCGCTTCACTCCCCGGCAACGGCGCCAGAAAAGAGTATTGATGACCCACAAGTATAGGGGATCAATCGTAGTCCTTTCGATAAGTAAGAGTGTCGAACCCAACGAGGAGCAGAAGGATCTGACAAGTGGTTTTCAGCAAGGAAATATCTGCAAGCACTGAAATTGTCGGTAACAAGTGATTGTGTGGTGAGATGATTCGTAGCGAGCAACAAGTAAAAAAAGTAGCAACGGTGCAGCAAAGTGGCCCAATCCCTTTTGTAGCAAGGGACAAGCCTAGGCAAAGTCTTATAGGAGGAAAAGCGCTCCCGAGGACACACGGGAATTTCTGTCATGCTAGTTTCATCATGTTCATATGATTCGCGTTCGTTACTTTGATAGTTTGATATGTGGGTGGACCGGCGCTTGGGTACTGCCCTCACTTGGACAAGCATCCCACTTATGATTAACCCCTCTCACAAGCATCCAAAACTACGAAAGAAGAATTAAGACAAAGTCTAACCATAGCATTAAACTAGTGGATCCAAATCAGCCCCTTACGAAGCAACGCATAAACTAGGGTTTAAGCTTCTGTCACTCTAGCAACCCATCATCTACTTACTACTTCCCAATGCCTTCCTCTAGGCCCAAATAATTGTGAAGTGTTATGTAGTCGACGTTCACATAACACCACTAGAGGAAAAACAACATACAACATATCAAAATACCGAACGAATACCAAATTCACATGACTATTATTAGCATGACTTATCCCATGTCCTCGGGAACAAAAGTAAGTAATCACAAAGCATAATCATATTCATGATCAGAGAGGTAATGAGTATCATCAAGGATCTGAACATAATCTCTTCCACCAAATAATCCAACTAGCATCAACTACAAAGAGTAATCAACACTACTAGCAACCTTACAAGTACCAATCGGAGTCGCGAGACGGAGATTGGTTACAAGTGATGAACTAGGGTTTGGAGATGAGGTGGTGCTGATGAAGATGTTGATGGAGATGAGTCCCCTCCGATGAGAGGAGTGTTGGTGATGACGATGGCGACGATTTCCCCCTCCGGGAGGGAAGTTTCCCCGACAGGATCGTCCTGCCGGAGCTCTAGATTGGTTCTGCTCAAGTTTCGCCTCGTGGCGGCGGCGAAACCACGAAAAAGCTCCTCTGTGATTTTTTCCTGGAGGAAACCCTTCATATAGAAAAAGAGGGGGGCAAGTGGGCCTGCAGGCTGCCCACAAGCCCTCATGGCGCGGCTTGGGGGGTGGTCGCGCCTTGCAGGCTTGTGGCCACCTGCACACCCCCCTCTGGCACTTCTTCGGCCCAGTATTTTTGATAAATCGGGAAAAAATCCTCGTTGATTTTTACGGCATTTGGAGTTGCGCAGAATAGGTATCTCAACTTTGCTCCACTTTCAGGCCAGAATTCCAGTTGCCGGCATTCTCCCTCTTCATGTAAACCTTGCAAAATAAGAGAGAAAAGGCATAAGAATTGTACCGTGAAGTGAAATAACAGCCCAAGAGTCGATAAATATCAACATGAAAACATGATGCAAAATGGACGTATTAGAGCCCATGGAGTGGAGCCCAGGCAACAATAGCAGCGAAAGCCCGTAGATGGATCCTCGGCAGCCGTAGGGACTAGAAATGCCGAGGATGATAGTTGGACGTCAGTGAGGAGGGGGTGGCCTCCGGCGGGTGGGGAAGGGGGTGGGGCGGTCGACGGTGGTTGGAGAAGGGGTGGGGCGGCTGTCGGTGGGTGAGGAAGGGGGTGATGCGGCCGTCGGCGGGTGAGGAAGGGGGTGGGCGGCCTCCGGCAGGTGGAGAAGGGGTGGGGCGGCTATCGGTGGGTGGGGAAGGGGTGGGGCGGCCAGGCTATGCTGCTGTCGTTTCGAGCACGGGGCTAAGTGCGAGGATGATGGGCGGGCTGGAGTTGTGGCGCTGCACGGCTTGCTGGCCGTCGTGGCGGGTGGCTGGGCATGAGGACGGCGGGTGAGGGTAGGCTGGAATCGTCCGCGGGGCGGGGGGCGATGACTACCGCGGCTGGCTGATCAGGGTGGTCCTAGTAGCCCCGCAGCTGTCGGGGTCCCTCGCAGGTTGCGTACCTGGCCGGGGGTGGGTGGTGGGGGGAAGCTCGCGCGCGGGGGAGCACTTTCTCAGCAGAGGTGGCGGGAGATGGGATCAAGCGCAAGGGCGACGGTGGAGGCGGGCAGATTGGATCGGGCGCGAGGGCAGCGCGGCGGTAGCCAGGGCTTCAGATTTGGGAATTTTGCACGGGTAAGGGCTATTTTGCACGAGGGATATTTTACACGAACAGGCAAAAATTTCGGCTGCGCGCTGAAATCACACGCCATTTTTTTGACGTTTGAACCATTGACACGTGTCTACCTACGCCAACACTTAGTCCATGTCCATACACCCTACCTATGCCGACACTTTTGATGTTGTCAAGTGCGTGTATACGTCGATTGATAAACTGTCAAGGGACATACACTAGTGGAAAACGGGCCTTTGGCCTAGACCCTTTAGTCCCGGCCTGCCTCTGGGCCGGGACTAAAGGCCCGGCCACGTCGCCCCAATTCCCAATGCCTCCCTCGAGGCTTTAGTCCCGGCCCGTAAGGAACCTTTAGTCCCGGTTCGTGTCCCAAACCAGGACTAAAGGGCTACGCGGTGGGCAGCCCGCATGTGCGCCACCTTTAGTCCCGCTTTGTGTCTCAAACCGGGACTAAAGTCCTCTGCCTATATATAGCACAGCCCCCCTCTCCCCTCTTCCTTGCATTTTTCTTGGATGGAGGATTGTGGGTGGGTGCTTGCTCTCCACTTTTTTGATGCACTAGAGGTGTTTGTTGAAATGTGTGTTAGAGCGATGCCGCTTCAGTTCACCGAACACAACTACGATATGAGATGCCTGAGCCACGCTTAAACCTCTTCCTCTTTATTTCTACTTATTCTAAAAGGTTAGCAACTATATTTCCAAGTTTAGACCGTGCGGTACTAATTTTTAGGATCGTGATTGTATTTGATATACTGTCGTATAACACAGATGAGCCATCCATGGATGTACGGTGATCGACGCATAGCCGCTTACAGAGATGGCGTGCATTCTTTTCGAGATGCAGCCGATGCGAACAAGCATGGTGGTGGCTATATGTTTTGTCCATGTGTTGAATGTCAGAATGAGAAGGATTACACTTCCTCAAGAGTCATTCAGAGCCACCTGCTTCGGTCCGGTTTTATGTCGGGCTATAATGTTTGGACCAAGCACGGAGAAAGAGGGGTTATGATGGAAGACGACGATGAAGAAGAAGAGAACGATGATGACAACTACCGATCTATGTTCCCTGAGTATGCTGATACCGCAATGGAAGAAAATGAAGAAGAAGTTCAGGATGAAGAACGGGAACCAGATGAGCCCGCTGATGATCTTGGCCGGGTCATTTCTGATGCACGGCGAGGTTGCGACACATAAAAGGAGAGGTTGCAGTTCGAGCAGATGTTACAGGACCACAACAAATTGTTGTACCCAACTTGTGAAGATGGCCAGAAGAAGCTGGGTAGCACACTGGAATTGCTGAAGTGGAAGGCAGAGACCGGTGTGACTGACTCGTCATTCGAAAAGTTGCTGGTACTGATGAAGAAGATGCTTCCAAGAAAGAACGAATTGCCCGCCAGCACGTACGAAGCAAAGAAGCTTGTCTGCCCTCTAGGATTAGACGTGCAGAAGATACATGCATGCCCTAATGATTGCATCCTCTACCGCGGTGAGAAGTACGAGAATATGGATAAATGCCCGGTATGCACTGCATTGCGGTATAAGATCAGAAAAGATGACCCTAGTGATATTGAGGGCGAGCCACCCAGGAAGAGGGTTCCTGCCAAGGTGATGTGGTATGCTCCTATAATACCACGGTTGAAACGTCTGTTCAGAAATAAAGATCATGCGAAGTTGTTGCGATGGCACATGGAAGATCGTATGAAAGACGATAAGTTGAGGCACACCGCTGATGGTCGGCAGTGGAGAAAAATCGAGAGAGAGTTCCCGAGATTTGCAGCTGGCGCAAGGAACTTATGGTTAGGTCTGAGTACAGATGGCATGAATCCTTTTGGGGAGCAGAGTTGCAGTCACAGCACCTGGCCCGTTACTCTATGTATCTACAACCTTCCTCCTTGGTTGTGCATGAAGCGTAAGTTCATTATGATGCCAGTGCTCATACAAGGTCCAAAGCAACCCGGCAACGATATTGATGTGTACCTAAGGCCATTAGTTGATGAACTTTTATAGCTGTGGGCCGAACCAGGTGTACGTGTGTGGGACGAGCACAAACTAGAGGAATTTGACCTTCGAGTGTTGCTTTTTGTAACCATCAATGATTGGCCTGCTCTTAGTAACATTTCAGGACAGTCAAACAAGGGATACAATGCATGCACACACTGTTTGGATCAGACAGAAAGTATATATCTCGACAACTGTAGGAAGATTGTGTATCCGTGCAATCGTCGTTTTCTTCCGCCCAAGCATCCCTTAAAGAAAAAAGGCAAGCATTTCAACGGCAAGGCAGAACCCCGGGGGAAGCCTGTCATCCGTACTGGTGCTGAAGTATTTGATATGGTCAAAGATTTAAAAGTAATCTTTGGAAAGGGTCCTGGCAGCCAACCTCTTCCTAACGGCCCTGATAAGCGCGTACCCATGTGGAAAAAAAATCTATATTTTGGGAGCTACCCTACTGGGAAGTCCATGAGGTCCGCTCGGCAATCAACGTGATGCACCTGACGAAGAATCTCTGCGTGAATATTCTAGGCTTCTTGGGCTTGTATGGGAAGTCAAAAGATACACCAGAAGCACGGGAGGACCAGGAACGTCATAAAGGAAGAGATGGCATGCATCCAGGGCAGTTTCAAGGGCGTGCCAGCTACGCTCTTACTAAGGAAGAGAAGGAAATCTTCTTTGAAGTCCTTTTCAGTATCAAGGTCCCGACTGGCTTCTCGTCGAATATAAAGGGAATCATAAATATGAAAGACAAAAAATTCCAAAACCTAAAGTCTCATGACTGCCACGTGCTTATGACGCAATTGCTTCTGGTTGCATTGAGGGGAATTCTACCGAAAAATGTTCGCCTGGCAATTGTAAAGGTATGTGCATTCCTCAATGCAATTTCTCAGAAGGTAATCGATCGAGAAAGTCTATCAGGGTTACAGATTGATGTGGTCCAATGTCTGGTCAGCTTTGAGTTGTTGTTCCCGCCATCCTTCTTCAATATAATGACACACCTCCTAGTTCACCTAGTCGAAGAGATTAGAATTCTCGGTCCTGTGTTTCTACACAATATGTTCCCCTTCGAGAGGTTCATGGGAGTCTTAAAGAAATATGTTCGTAACCGTGCTAGGCCAGAAGGAAGCATCTCCAAGGGCTATGGAACAGAGGAGGTCATTGAGTTTTGTGTGGACTTTCTTCCTGACCTTAAGCCGATTGGTGTTCCTGAATCTCGGTATGAGGGTAGGCTGACAGGAAAAGGCACACTAGGAAGGAAAGCAAAAGTATGTATGGATGGGCATTCTTTCTCTCAAGCACACTACACAGTTCTACACAATTCCACCATGGTGGCTCCGTATATCGTGAGACACAAGAATATTCTATGCTCCGAAAACCCGGGGAAGGCTGACTCTTGGATTAAAGGGGAACACGAGAAGACTTTCGGCAGTTGGTTGCAGACACATCTCATGAATGACGACACCGTTGGAGATGAGCTGTACTGTTTGGCCAGGCCACCATCTTCGACTATATGTACTTTCCAAGGGTATGAGATAAATGGGAATACATTTTACACAGTTGCCCAAATAAAAAGAGCACCAACCAAAATAGTGGTGTCCGCTTTGATGCAACAGACGAGAATGGGCACTGTTTGGAAACATATTACGGGTACATAGAGGAGATATGGGAACTTGACTATGGACCTACTTTTAAGATCCCTTTATTTCGGTGCAAATGGGTGAAGCTGACAGGAGGCGGGGTAGTTGTAGACCAAAAGTACGGCATGACAACAGTGGATCTCAACAATCTTGCATACATGGACGAACCATTTGTCCTAGCCAATGATGCCTCTCAGGTTTTCTATGTGAAGGACATGTCTACATTAACGAGAAAAAGAAATCAGCAAAAGAAGATATCGTCCGATGAGCCAAAACGCCACATAGTTCTTTCAGGGAAAAGAAACATCGTGGGAGTAGATGACAAGACACACATGTCAGAAGATTATAATAAGTTTCATGAAATTCCGCCCTTCAAAGTGAAAACTGACCCAAGCATCCTACTGAATGATGAAGATTCTCCATGGCTACGACCCAGAAGAAAACAGAAATAATAGATAGGAATATTGGTGCAATAATGTAATAATGTATTAAACCTTTTATGTAATGCATGTATGGAATGTACTAAATTTCAAACACTTTTCATTTTCATAGTATCCATGTAAGAGATGAGTTCTTGTTCGAAACCCTCATACTTCGAGAGAGATTGTCCGTTTTGTACAAGAAGTGCATCCAGTTTTTGTCGTAGCCCTCTCAACTTTTTAACACATGCTATGTGGGTGAAATGATGATAGCATGCCAACTTTCAACATTTTCAGAGTTCATTTGTAGTGCTTTTCAATTTCAGGGTAACTAGCTCAAAAAAATAAGTAAATGCACGAAATATACCAAATGAAGTCAGAAATTGTTGAAATTTTGTGATGTGCCTTTGAATGGTGCATTTTGAACACACAAAAAGTATGGAGTTCCAATAAGTTCACAAAAATGAAATCCCTTTGTAAGAGATGAGTTCTCGTTCGAAACCCTGATACTTCGAGAGAGATTGTCCGTTTTGTACACGAAGTGCGTCCAGTTTTTGTCGTAGCCCTCTCAACTTTTTAACACATGCTATGTGGGTGAAATGATGATAGCATGCCAACTTTCAACATTTTCAGAGTTCATTTGTAGTGCTTTTCAATTTCACGGTCAACTAGCTCAAAAAAAATAAGTCAATGCACGAAATATACCAAATGAAGTCAGAAATTGTTGGAGTTTTGTGATGTGCCTTTGAATGGTGCATTTTGAACACACAAAAAGTATGGAGTTCAAATAAGTTCAAAAAAATGAAATCCCTTTGTAAGAGATGAGTTCTCGTTCGAAACCCTGATACTTCGAGAGAGATTGTCCGTTTTGTACACGAAGTGCATCCAGTTTTGATCATAGCCCTCTCAACTTTTTAACACATGCTATGTGGGTGAAATGATGATAGCATGCCAACTTTCAACATTTTCAGAGTTCATTTGTAGTGCTTTTCAATTTCACGGTCAACTAGCTCAAAAAAATGAGTAAATGCACGAAATATACCAAATGAAGTCAGAAATTGTTGAAATTTTGTGATGTGCCTTTGAATGGTGCATTTTGAACACACAAAAAGTATGGAGTTCCAATAAGTTCACAAAATGAAATCCCTTTGTAAGAGATGAGTTCTCGTTCGAAACCCTGATACTTCGAGAGAGATTGTCCGTTTTGTACACGAAGTGCATCCAGTTTTTGTCGTAGCCCTCTCAACTTTTTAACACATGCTATGTGGGTGAAATGATGATAGCATGCCAACTTTCAACATTTTCAGAGTTCATTTGTAGTGCTTTTTAATTTCAGGGTCAACTAGCTCAAAAAAAATAAGTAAATGCACGAAATATACCAAATGAAGTCAGAAATTGTTGAACACACAAAAAGTATGGAGTTCAAAAAACCATATTATGAAATTAAATATTATCATTTAAAAAACCATTGCAGAACATATGCGATTCATCTCTATTATGAAATTAAATATATCAAAAAACCATTGCAGAACATCTGACCAAATTAATACAAGTTCATCATCACATCAAAGCCAAAGAACAGTAGTGATCAAATGTTATTATTGCAAAAAATAAATACATAAAGTTCTCTCATAAAACAACATACAACTATGTAAAACATTTAAATGCAACAACAAACGCGATCAAAATCACAACTAAGGTAACAATTGACCCAACAGCATAATGATACCAAGCCTCTTTATCAATGGCATATTTTCTAATATTCCTAATCTTCAAGCGCATTTCATCCATCTTCAAGCGCATTGCATCCATCTTCAACCGCATCGCATCGATCTTCATCTTGCGATCATCGATGACATCGGCGACATGCAACTCCAGTTCCATATTCTTATCCTCAATTATTTTCAATTTTTTTCTTCAAGTATTTGTTTTCTTTTTCAACCAAATTTAACTTCTCGACAAGAATTTTTATGTGGGTTGGAATTTCCGGTTCACATACCTCCTAGATTAAAAATATATATGTCACATTGGTCGTCATAATTGTCATAAACACTAAATAAAACAAATAGTTATAAAAGATAATATATACCACATCCGAATCATAGACAGGACGAGGGCCGATGGAGGCGGATACCAAAACCATCGCACTATATAATAACAAAAAATAATGAAAGTGAGTAATTTATACAAGTATGTATCTAAATCATACAAGTAAGATTTTTTTTTATTTTAAAAAGAAGATAAGAACAAGAGGCTCACCACGGTGGTGCTCGTAGTTGGTGCACGGCCAAACCTAGACAAATATTAAGGAAAATGGAGCTTGGAGGTCGAGCTTGGAGAGGAGAAAGCTTAAGTAGAGTGGCTCGGGCATTTCATCGAACACGTCATGTGCATGAACTAGAGTGGCAAGAGCATGGCATGGTCACACTTCAACAACCAAAAAACAGGGGATATGGTGGGCAGGGGCGAGGGTTTATATAGGCAACACTTTAGTCCCGGTTCTTTCCACGCCCCGGGACTAAAGGCCCCTGCTTCCCGCCTTCTGGTCTGCCGAAAAAGGGCCTTTAGTCCCGGGTCATGGCTCCACCCGGGACTAAAGACCCCCTTTAGTCCCGGTTCTTGCCACGCCCCGGGACTAAAGGCCCCTGCTTCCCGCCTTTTGGTCTGCCCGAAAAAGGGCCATTAGTCCCAGGTCGTGGCGCCACCCGAGACTAAAGGGGTCTTTAGTCCCGGATCGAGCCCCGAACTGGGACTAAAGATCCACCTGTATAAGCGGGAGTTAGAAAATTTCGAACCCAAATCGTCCATTTCTCTTCTTCTTCCTCTCGTTCTCCTGCCCGGCGCGGCAAGCGACGAACTCGACGACGTCGTCAGGCTGCCCGCCGTCCTGCTCGCCGCCGCCTGCCGTCCTCCTCGCCATCGCCGTCGTCCTGCTCGCCGCCGCCGTCCTCCTCGCCGCGCGCCGCCCTCCTCGCCGCGCGCCGCCTCGTCTTCCTCGCCGCGCGCCGTCGACACCTTCGGCCGGTAAGCCCCACGCCCCCTCCTCCCCAACACTCCGGCCAGCACAAGCAAAGAAGAAAAAGGAGAAGAAAGGAAGAAAAAGGAGAAGAAAAGAAGAAAAAGGAGAAGAAAGGAAGAAAAAGGAGAAGAAAGGAAGAAAAAGGAGAAGAAAGGAAGAAAAATAGAAGAAAGGAAGAAAAAGGAGAAGAAAGGAAAAAAAGGAGAAAAAAAGAAGAAAAAGGAGAAGAAAGGAAGAAAAAGGAGAAGAAAGGAAGAAAAAGGGAAGGAGGAGAAAAGAAGAAAAAGGAGAAGAAAAGAAGAAAAAGGAGAAGAAAAGAAGAAAAAGGGAAGAAAGGAAGAAAAAGGAGAAGAAAGGAAGAAAAAGGAGAAGAAAGGAAGAAAAAGGGAAGGAGAAGTTAAGAAGAAAAAGGAGAAGAAAAGAAGAAAAAGGAGAAGAAAAGAAGAAAAAGGGAAGAAAGGAAGAAAAAGGAGAAGAAAGGAAGAAAAAGGAGAATAAGAAGGGGAGGAGAAGAAAAGAAGAAAAAGGAGAATAAGAAGAGGAGGAGAGGAGAAGAAGAGGAAAAATAGAAGAAGAGGAGAGGAGAAGTAGTAGAAGAAGAGGAGAAGTAGAAGTAGAAGAAGAAGTAGAAGAAGAGGAGAAATAGAAGAAGAGGAAAAATTAGTTTAGGGTTACAAGAAGAAGAAATGTTTTTTTTGTCATTTAATTTTGCTATTGTATAGTGTATATGCTTAAGTGTTAATAGTGTTTCTTAGATTATTGCTTAATTTTGCTATTGTATATGCTTAAGTGTTAATAGTTTAATTTTGCTATTGTATATGCTTAAGTGTTAATAGTTTATTTTTAGCAAGAAAATTAATAGAACTAGTTTAATTTTGCTATTGTATATGCTTAAGTGTCCGAGACTGGGCTCCGCCCGGCTGGTATTTTAGAGTTTAGGTTCTAGCCAAGACCCGGGACTAAAGGTCCTCCTATATAAAACGAGCCTTCGAAGTTCCCAACCCCTCTTATATAGTTGTTAGTTTATTAGTTAATCAAATGTCCATTTTTTGCAGAACTATGGATCCACATATCAGGAACCTCGAAGAGGAAGAACTTCTCGAAGATATAATCAAAGACGGTCCCGACGTTGAACCAGCTGAATCTCCGACGTCATATCTAAACGACTCCGGATATGGAATGGAGGTTGAGCGACACGAAGATGAAGCCGATGGGGCAGGAGATAGGTCCAATGACGGATAAGGTGATAGCTCCACTGAGGGAGAAGCCGGTGAAGAAATAATAAAGTCCGGCGAGGTATACATATGAAGTTCGACAATCACTTGTAATATGTGAAAAATATTGGAGATAGATCTATATTGTATACATATACATTCATTTGACGAATGTTTCTCCCTCTTAGGCCTCCACATCGAGCAAATCTACGAAACGAGGCCCGACTAGAAAGTTGGATGCACGGACGCATTACACCTTTGAGGTGATAATGCCTACGGGCGAACCCAAGCTTCCTAAGAATGTTGCTGACACATTCAAGAAGCAATGCGGAGTTCTCGTTAGGGATCACGTCCCGATCAGCGTTCAGGAGTGGAACAAGCGCAAAGGGGCAGCCGATAGTGACTATGTCGCCGAAAGGTACAAAGATAATCTTTGGAATGATCTCATGTCACATTTCAACCTGCCAGAATGTGAAAATGAAGACGCCGCAGACAAACTGAGGGCCAAAGTCAAGCAGTGGACTCTAAAGAAGATGGCCGAACTGTTCCGTAGCTGGAAGAAGAAGCTATGGAAAAACTATCTGAAGACAAAGAAAGTGCCAGTATTCGAGGGGTATCTAGCCAAGCAGGCGAATCACTGGAAGGAATTTCAAGAGTACAAGGAGTCAGAAGATGCCCAGGCATTATCAGAAAAGAACAAGATAAATGCCGATAAGAAGAAATATCACCACAAGCTAGGGCCAGGGGGCTATGAGACTGCCATCCCAAAGTGGGAAAAGAAAGAGCAAGATCTGGTAGATAAAGGCATCGTACCTGAACCACTCCGTGATGAGTGGGAATTGAGAGCAAGAAATTGGTTCCTTGCGCATGGTGGGTCGTACGATGAAACAACAGGGGACCTCATCTGCAATGACGATCTTAGGATACCCAGGGAGAATTGGAAAAGGATAGTGAAAGAAATTAAGGAGGGACAAAGAAAGTTCACTGCAGATAGAGATAAAGATTTGCTCACACTGGTCCTCGGCAATGACGAACACGGAGGACGAACGCGAGGCTTCGGTCCATCTTACCCGTGGTGGCTTGGGTTTGCCACAGACCAAGACACTTACAGAAGCCGAGAGAGAGCAAAGAAGAGGCAGCAGGATGAGGAGAATGACAAGTTCAACCAGTTGCTTGCTAGGATTAACGAGCAACAGAAGCAGATTGATGAGCTTAGAGGAGTACCGTGCCAGGAAGATCCTGCACTTGATATTACCGGCGCCCCATCTAAGCGGAAAAGCAGCGTGGCTGAATCTGAGGCCCCGCCCGACGATGAACGAAGAATGATAGAGGGCGGTCCCGGCTACCCCGTGGATGGAATCAAGGAGTCAACATCATGTGAACTCCATCAGAAATTCAAGAACATATCCATGAAGGTGGCCGTTGGACAAGCTTTACCTTCTGGGCCTGATGCACGCTGGCATGGCCGTGAGATTCCAGCTGGCTTTGCTAAAGTCGGGGTGGATTAAATCATGACGGGGTTTAATGATATGGAGCTCGACATAGCTGGACCCGAAAATGAGAGGACACTCGGAGAAGTACTGGGTGGAGTCATCCTATGGGACAAGAACTACATCAAGCTTCCAGGCTCGGCCCCAAGGACAACACCGCCTCCGAGTCGTCGCACGTCACCTACACCTCCATTACCTCCAAGCCCTCCACATGACGTCGGCCAGCACAACACGAGTCCATCTCGATCACCGCCGCCGGACTTGGGTCGTCCGTCTCCGCCGCCGCCCGCTCCGGATACAAAGCCTGAGCCTGCCACGGATACAAAGCGGGAGCGTGCCACCAAGAACGCTCCGCCGCCGCCCGCTCCGGATACAAAGCGTGAGCCTGCCACGGATACAAAGCGGGAGCGTGCCACCAAGAACGCTCCGCCGATGATTCCTAAGCCACAGAGCACCCCAAAGCGCAAACGGTCGCCCCTCCCAAAGGTACGTCATGCTAATCTTCCTATCAGACCTTATGATCGTACCCCCGAGGAAAACGCCAGGATAGCAAAGGAACATCATGATGCGCAGATGAAAAAGAAGGAACCCGAGCCCCGCCCGGAATACACCTAGAAGCAAATAGCATTTGCAAAATACTTCACGACCCTTCCATCACAGTATGACTTACACCATAAGCCTGATGACTATACACGCACATTGTAGAAGGAAGTGAAAAAGAGCAAATCACGTGCAAGCCCTCCACATGACGTCGGCTAGCACAACACGAATACATCTCGATCACCGTCGCCGGACTTGGGTCGTCCGTCTCCGCCGCCGCCCGCTCCGGATACTAAGCGGGAGCGTGCCACCAAGAACGCTCCGCCGACGATTCCTAAGCCACAGAGCACCCCAAAGCGCAAACGGTCGCCCCTCCCAAAGGTACGTCATGCTAATCTTCCTATCAGACCTTATGACTTACACCATAAGCCTGATGACTATACACGCACATTGCAGAAGGAAGTGAAAAAGAGCAGATCACGTGCAAGTGCAAGTGGGAGCAAATCAAGTTCAACTACAAGCAAGAAAAAATCAGACGTTCCTCAGCTTGGACAACAGGCCAAACAGTCGATCCCACCCCTCAAGGTGTTAACCGAGAATGTTCCCCCTCCGGTGCAGGGGCTAGCTTTAGAAAGAGCAAAGGAGTTGGCGGCTGCATGTGGTGTCTTGGTTGAAGAATTGCTGTCTTCCCAAGACGACAAGATACCCAAGGCTGTGGTAGCCCCTAAGCCACAGTTTGTCATGGGTGAGCCTTTGGTCAGCAAAGATGATCTCCCAACAAATATGTGTTACTTGCATCAATGGTACTTAAGTGAATCAAAGAATGAGAGAACGATGATCGTGCTGAGTGTCCCACAGGAGTACTACGGCCGCCCCGAACAAATCCATATCGACTTTGATGAACTCTTCCAGATGTACAATGGCGACGCCCTCGACAAATCGCTTATGAGTTGCTATTGTCTGTAATTTTTCAATTCGTTGTCTACATATAACTTGTTTAGTTATTTCAATTCATTGTCTATATATAACGTGTACTCTATTATGCAGAATGAAGATTCTGGATTGTAAAAGTAAGAGCATCCTAAATATTGGGTTTATTGACCCAGATAAAATACATATAGTGACGCTAACTAATTATCCCAAGGAGACGGAGGAAAACCTTCTAAGGTTTCTAACAGATCAAAATTTCTGTGATCACATACTGTTTCCATACAACTTCAGGTGAGGGTCTTTACTCTGTTGTGTCCATTCACTTATAAGTGTAATTGATAAGTTACTGACACACACACACACACACAAATATATATATATATATATATATATATACACACACACACACATGTGCAGCTTCCATTGGATTCTGTTGGACATTCAAATTGATAAGGGAAGAGTTGATGCCTTCGACCCAATATCGAGACCCTTGGAACAGTTCCAAAGCCTGCAGGACATGCTCCAAGGGTAATTTCAATCATTCTTGCGCTCTATCGGTCTCTTTCAATGATTTTCTGATATATCAATTAATGAAAAACTTAGCAAATCATTATCCTTGTCGGGCAGGGTTTGGAAGCGGTTCAAGTGCGTGACTCCCGGTATCGAGCATGAGAAGCTGACCTTTAGAGCGGCTCAGGTAAGTAGTAGTATGATATACTTCTATTTTCAATACATTTATGATGCTAGATTATTATTTTGATTATATATATTCTATTCTCGTAAAGTGCGACCAGCAGCCACGGAGAACGCATCTATGCGGATACTATGTTTGCGAGACCATTCGCACGTTTACCTCTGAGCACAAGGATCACAGATTCGACGTAAGCAATGAACATTCACACCTCTATTTTTACCCGTCATTCTTTGTTATCATGATTGATATTCATATTCATCTCCTCTTCTTATATAGCACACGGCCATGACGACGAAGGTCCTACCAGAGCAACGCGTGATTGCTGTTGCAGAGGAGCTTGCGACCTTTCTGGGACGGAAGCTATAGATGACAAAGGACGATTTAGTGTAGCTAGGGGCCATTACTGATGTTCGTCCATGTAATCAAATAGACGGGCTCTAGTCCCGATAATTCAGATCTCCATATAATTGTATATATATGCTCACTTGTAAGATAAGTTAACCTTATATATATATGCATGATTATTTCTATTTAAATTATATGAAAACTAATTCCCGAACACCAAGCGAGGCATCACGTCAATCTCCCGAACACCTAAACCCTAAAACCCTAAAACCCAAAAATAATTTCATTAAAAAAACCCAAAAATAAGCAAAGTCTGAAACTCTTTAGTCCCGGCCCGTGTAACGAACCGGGACTAAAGGTCCTGCTCGTGGGGCGCTACGAGGCGCCCACGTGGAGCACCTTTAGACCCGGCTTGTAACAGGGCCTGGACTAAAGGTTAGGCCTTTAGTCCCGCCCCTTTAGTCCCGGTTGGTGAACCGGGACTAAAGCCCCTTACGGGCTGGGGTCGTCGCCGCCCGAGATCACCCGCCACCAGTTAGTCCCTTTTTGTGATTTTTGCGAGCTGTGCGAGAAGATGGAATGACCCCGTGCGAGAAGTTCTTACTATCCGATTCGGACGACTCGGATGTTGAGACCATGCTTGCGAACTTTCGGTAGCAAACATTAGTTATGGCGCCTGCCGTGAAGGAGCATGAAGACGAGCACCGGAAGAGGAGGCGAGGATCGACTGTCGGGCGTTTGTGCATTCATCGGAATCGCCATCTTGGGAACGAGATGTTGATGCAAGACTATTTCGCGGAGAATCCTACATATCCTTCGCACCTCTTCCGGAGAAGGTACCGAATGTGTCGATCCCTCTTTGTGAAACTTGTTAAAGCTTGCGAGGCAATTTGCCGGTATTTTACTCAAAGAAGGAATGTCGCGGGTTTAAAGGGATTTAGTACATATTAAAAAATCTCTGCAGCTATGTGGGTGATTGCATATGGCGTTCCGGCTGACTATGCCGATGAGTATCTTCGCATTGGTGAAAATATCACAATTGAGTGTGTGCGTAGATTTGCGAAAGTGATCATCCGCGTCTTCGGTCCTGAGTATCTTCGGGCACCCAATGAAGATGACACAAAGAAATTGATGGCATCTAATGAGAGGAGAGGTTTGGCCTGGTATGCTAGGTAGCATTGATTGTATGCATTGGAATTGAAAAAATTGCCCCAAGGCTTGGCAAGGAATGTATTGTGGCAAGTCTCGTGATGCAACAATTGTGCTAGAGGCCGTATCATCCGAGGATTTATGGATTTGGCATTGTTTTTTTGGTATGCCGGGCACTCTCAATAATATCAATGTGTTGCAATGGTCTCATTTGTTTGCTAGGCTTGCTAGTGGTGATGCTCCTGCTTGCAATTACACTATCAATGGGCATGAATACACAAAGGGGTATTATCTTGCAGATGGTATATACCCTCCTTGGTGCACACTTGTCAAGAGCATCAAAGAACTCAGAACCAAAAAACAATGTGAATTTGCAAGGGTGCAAGAGGCAGCCCACAAAGACATTGAAAGAGCATTCGATGTTTTGCAATCTAGGTTTGCCATTGTCCGTGGTCCTGCTCATTTTTGGGATAAGAAAACCTTGAAGAACATCATGACATGTTGTGTTATCCTGCACAATATGATTCTTGAAGATGAGAGAGGATTGAACTTAGAATTCTTTTACGACAATGTGGATAGCCATGTCAAACCAGCTAGAGACTCAAACCGCATTAGAGCTTTTCTTCAGACATACAAGGAGATTGAAAATGCAGACACCCACTTTTAACTTCAGAAAGATCTCATTGAGCACCATTGGCAAAGGGCTGGACAATGACTTATTTTTGTATTCATTTGTATTTGTATTGCACTATTTAAGTTTGCTACGGTTATTTGAATAATTATTTGTAATGCGGATAATTATTGTATTATGTTTGATTCGAATAATTCAGTTTGTTTTCGATTGTTAAATTATGTTGTATTTGATATTTGCGAGCTGATGATATGCGGGATGCAGTGGCGCAAAGAACAGACCCCGTAAAACCGATCCGTAAAAAAGTATATTCCGCGATTTTTTTTTAAGGATCCGTTTAGGGGATCTGCATCTGTGTCAGCCCAGACCGGCCCGCAAAAGCTGTTTTGCGCGAACTACAAACACGTTTTGCGGGCCGGTGGAATGCGGGTCTGTTAGAATTGCTCTTACACGTTGAATTGCTGAATAGTTAAGATCAGTTTGCTCATCCGCGGCAGTCGGCAGCCAACAACCAGGCCGTTCGGCCATGCGTGCAGTAGCTAGTCGACGCATGTATACGTGTTAACTCTTGGGTTGGATAAGTATCCTACTCTCTTTAAAAAAAAAAGATAGGTATCCTACTCTTTTCGTTTCAAAAAAATATCATAAATTTAATATAACTTTATATTAAACCTAACACAAAGTTAAGATAATTATTTTGAAACGAAGAGAGTATTTAACGGTGTTAATTACAATAAACAACAAAGAGCATCTCTAGCAGACCTCTTATAATACCCTGACCCGTAAAATAATCCCAAAATAAGGGTTGGGGCGAAAAATACCGCCAGAGCAGACCTCGCAAACGTACAATTTTTTGCGGGGCGCAGCAAAAGTTCACCCTTAACCTTCAGATTCATGGGGTGGGAGGCCGACCCGAGCTCGCCCCTTATCCACAACGAGATTTGGCGCCGGGGAAATTTCCGCGCCGTCCCCCCCCCCCCCCCCCTCACACACACACACACCCTCCCGCTTCCCTCTTGTCGGTAACCGTTGCCCCGCCCACCGCGTGCTCCGCACCTTCTTCCCCCGCCATTCTTCGCAGCCATGGAAGCCTTCCAGACGGCGGATCTCGTCAACGTGGAGGTCGCGCACGCGCAATCCCGTCCGACGGATCTCGTCGCCGACCATGTGGCCCCCGCTCCCGCTGTCGCCAACGCGCCAGCCTGCGAGCGGCAAGGCAACACTGGCGTGCAGGGCGGCATTCCGGCTGGCCCAGCCGGAAGGGAAGGCGCGTCGGGCGTCGTCGCTGCTGCGCGATCTGCCCGACTGCCGGAGGGGAAGATGAACAAGGTTTCGGGCGTGAAGTGGAATAAGGATCCTACGAAGAAACATGCGCCTACTCCATCCTCCCCGGCGAGACGTTCCCCGACGGTGCCTTCCTACGTCGCTGCTTCCACCGCAGGCGAGGTGTTCGATGAAAGGGTCGGAAGGTATGCATCTTCTCTCACTTGTTTTTGCTTCGATTATTCGTCATTGTGGTAGGTCATGATGTGTTTTCACTCGATGTAGTCGTGGTTCGAACAATCCCGCTGCCGAGTTCGTGAACTTGTTGGCCACCAACGCAGTCGACCAGGGGCGGACCCAGGATAAAAACTGACCGGGGGCACTAATCTATAACGAAACGCACGAACACAATATGCTTCTAACCTCACATTATGTTATATATAATTAGAATTTTTCAATTAACTCATAAGCTATTTCAACCAAGTTCTAATAAAATATACTAATCCAATAGCAACACGACGAGTTTATTTATCACTGAAGTGAAAGACCTTACACAACGATTTTATATCTTGATTAACCTTGTCATGGAGTATATTATCAATGTAGAGGCCAAATTCATGGGGCTAAGTCATCAGAATGGAATTTAGCTAATTTCAGCAACTTCTCCTTACCAAAACGACGGAATAAAATACTAAGGCTCAAAGAAGATATGCATGGAAGCAACTTGGAATTTACCTCATTAGCATCATCATCATACCAATCTAGACTGAATCTCCTCTTCTTCTTCTTCCCAAACTTCCTGTATGGAACGCCAATACAAGGCTGGTTAGGTACCCAAATTAAGTACTTTCATCTTATCGCATCACGTTGGTTGGGGTGATAATCTGTGATTCAATTACTTTTAGATGGATCCCGAGAAGTTTTTCAAATCAATTAGTTCAGGCACAACAGGATTATGTCTTGGTGGAGGTCTTGATGCATTTTTACTACCACTTAAACTGTTGGTGGTGTCAGTGGTTGACATCTCTTGAGTTTTTTTATCAATTACTTGTCTATCATCTATCAGATCGTTGAAATACTAGCTGTAAAAAATTCAGATAAAAGTACGCTACTTGCAGCGTGCTAACACACAAATACTAGTTACAGAAGATTTGATTAGAACAAATTATGCTAGCAGTAGCAGCCTGCCATGTCTGCAAACAAGTATTAGTACTCTATTCTCAAATCCTAGAAAATGACCTACTGGTGGTGTGTCACACTAATCCTAACAAACTTGATTAGAACAAAATACATGCCTCATAAAAGTAGCAGTACTATACTATCACGAATTCCATATGTGCATTTGATATGGCATGAACCAGAACCAGAAATTCAGAAGAAACAAATTCATAGCATGAGATGAATGGATCAGTTCATGAAAAACAAACCAAGTTTCACAGTTGGGGATGAAGAATTGACGGGTGAGGCTCATGCAGACCTATAGTGTTGAGTAGGGGAGCGACCAGTGTCCAGCGACGTTGATAGCCTGGCCGGCCGGCGGCGGCGGCGGTGCAGCAGCGGACCCTGGCGCATGGTGGACTCTGCGGAGCAATGTAGGTCGAGCGTCACAGCAGGCGGAGGTTGAGGGGACGATGTTGTTTCGTCTCCCATTTAATCGCTCTCATTTAATCACTCGATTTTATTTTAATTACTCGAAAATTGCTCCTTGACGCATGCACTGTCTTCTTTCTCCTTTTTGGGTTTTGCAAGGGAGTGGGGGCACCAGGCCAAGGCCGACCGGGGGCCATGCTGGGGGAGTACTAGACATGTAAGGCAGGATTAGAAACTGAGTGGGGTCCTGGGCCCCCACTCACTTGAACGTGCGTCCGCCCCTGCAGTCGACATCGATCAAGCCCCAATCAGTGGTTTCGATTACAATAAATTGAAGGGTGAAGACGAGGTGGAGGAGATAGATGAGGGGATGTATCATTAATCGCAAGGAAAAAGCGTGAGATCAAAGAACTATACGATCTTGGAAGATCAAATGTTGATCAAGGCTTGGAGTACGGTGTTTATGGATCCTTGCACAGATGTGTCTATAAATGTCAAGACGTATTGGCAAAGAATTGAAGATAAATACTTCCAATTGATGGCCAAGTATCCCAACAGGACAGCACGGACATTTCTATCACTCCAAGATCGTTGGGACGTGATCAATCCGACTTGTAGCCGTTGGGCAGCTTGCTTGGAACAAGTTCACAATGCTCCTCCAAGTGGAACCGTCGAATCCGACTATGTGAGTTGGTTCATGTCAAATGGTTCCATTAGTTTGCATAATGTACAATGGTTCCACCACTTTGACTTTGTTTTTATTGTGTAGGAAAAAAATTGCCCAACAACGATACAAAGACATGGATGCTTCCGAAGGCAGATTTTTTAAACTAGAGCATTGTTGAAAATTGCTCAAAAAACTGCGACAAGTGGGCATTGATTGATAGAGAATCCCCACCGAAGAGAGGTTCACTTACGGACATGGATGAATATGAAGATGATGATGGCCCAAGAAAATGAACAAGCCCGATGGTGACAAAAAGACAAAGGAAAAGATCAAAAGGGAACGTGAAGCATCGACCTTGCGGGACAAGATAGATTCCATGTTGCAATCAAATGAGGTATTGCTAGCGAAGTCTTTGGATGCAAAGATAGAGATGGCCGAGAAGAAGCCACGAGAGAAGCAAGAGAGGTGGAAATTGCTCAAGGAAATTGAGGAGAGAAAAGCACGTGCTGCTGAGAACAAAACCATGGCCAACCTTCTTGCCGAAGAGAATAGGATCATGACTTTGAACCGCAATAACATGGACGACATCAGCAAAGAATAGCATGATATGACAAGGAAAGCAATCTTGAAGAGGAGGGTGCTTGCGTGTTATAACGGTGGCGATGGTTTATCCTCTGAAATCAAAACCGATGATTTTGGTGTTGGCATAGGGACAAGTGTCGGAGTAGAAACAAGTGTAGGCGATGGATGGCTCAGTCTATCTGGAATGCTTTTGTATAATAGGAATTAATTATAAATAGGTATTCCGTTTCATCTAGGAAAAGAACCTAAAAATATTCCTTGACTTGAATAAAATCTGGAGTTGTGTTGTATAAGTGAGCACGAATTTCTTATCATTCAATGAGCATCTTGTATTTCATAAAAATTGGGGGTTATATAGTCCTTACGTAAGGGCCAGCCTATCCAACTTTCAGGCATTAGGATACGTTTAAGGCGCGGATGATTATCATAAGAAATTCCCACCATATCATAAGATTCGCGTTCTTGAAAATCGGCACTTCTCCAAATCCAGAAGACAGACGGAATTCTAGGATTATCCTTTTGGGCAAAGACTTTTATGCAGACTTCTTCTGGATTATCTATACCGTATTGTATTCGGGGGAGTGGATGGATTCGGGAGCGGCGATGAACTCGATGGTGCAGAGTGAAGAACGACCATGATGCATGAAGTCCTTTTTGCGTTTGTGTTTCAAACTATGTTGTCATTTCGCGAGCGAACTATGTTTTATTGTTTAAATTCGAACTCATTTGCCGGAATCGTTGTCAAATTTCAACTATATTTTATTGCGTGATTTTCCGATTTGTGGGTCGCTACGATGACGTTCGAACAGATCCCGTATTGACGACCTGTATAATAGTATTTTCTATAAATATGCTTTTATACGAATTCATTTTGAAAAGTCTGCCTCGACCCGCACCCGTGAAACCCGTTTTTCACGGGTCGACATTATACTGGTATCCTAGAAATGCTCTAAGAACCATCCGACCATGCATGCGTGGCCAAGCTTTGGGCTACATCGTGCCGAACCCAATCATAAGGAAACTAGCAAAATATTTATGGAAATATGCACGTACGTCGTCTCCTCTCTTGCACAATATCGATCACCTGTATATTTATAGCGACATTTCTCCATTCGGGCTCAGCTGCACCCGCATTCGTGAAAAAATCAAAACAAATATTAGAATTTTTTACAAATTAAGGTCTGTAAAAAAGGTTTACTGTTCACAAACTATTTTGACCCTATTTTGACCCGCGTCAAATTCCAATTTATTTTGACATATGAATAAAAAAGATAAATCAAGGTCTATAAATTTTTTACTGCCGGTCCAATTTGTCTTTTTGCCAAGAGCTGTTCAGGTGTTTAAATAAATTAAAATTTAAAGCAAACCTCACTAATCAAAACATCTACCACACACAAAAAAAATGAATTTTTCTAATATTTGTTTTAATTTTTATCATCAGCAAGAACAAATGAACCGGGAGCGGACTTGGATTTTCGATACTCTCTTATTTAGGTAAGGGGAGTATAAATCTTCTAAGAGATTTTACTACAGACTACATACAAAGCTAGATACTCCTTTCGTTCCTAATATGAGACCTTTTAGAGATTACAATATGAACTATATACGGTTGTTTATAGATATATTTTATTGTATAGATTCATCCGTTTTGCTTCGTATGTAATTTATGAGCTTTGCTATACTTACGTAAATTTGCTACAAAGACGTACTCATATGTTGATGTCTTGTTTAATTGGCTGGCACGCCCCTCCACCCTGAAAATCGGGAGGGAGGGGAGTGGTTAGGATTAAGGAAGAAAATATCACTTTTATATAAGATTAAGTAGCAATTTACATAGGTGTAGCATTTTTAATAGTTTATAGTGTAATCTCTAGAAAGTCTTATATTTAGGAACGGAGGGAGTAGAATGTATATCCGTTCATTTTGTTCCATACGTAGTTTTCTGATGAAACCTTTAAAAAAACTATATTTAGAAATGGAGGGAGTAGTTTGTAGTGGAATCTACTAAAAGAGAACGGAGGGAGTGTGTAACTAACAAATCATGATAAAATCTCGTCAAACAGAAGGTCAAGCAAAACATCATTCCAACAACATGACCATATTTCCCTATTTAACATGGGATCTCAGACGTCATTCCAAAATGGTCCACTAGATGCATTCACACTTTCTTTGAGTCTAACAGCCCGCCGAGATACTATCTTCACATGGAGTACATATGATCCATCACAATACATCTAATATGGAAACCTTTCCTTTTTCTGACAGCCAGTTCAAGAGACTCCAGTACCTGTTACAAACAATAGCACAACATGAGTGACTGTCAAATAACCAAGCCTCTAAAGGAAAATGTTTTTCATCATGCAAGCAATATCCATACGTACTTTTTTTTAAATGGTTTAATTTTTGCATTCTTTGCAACCCAAACTTGGTGCCTCACAAATCACAAGGGTACACACAAACATACATCTCTAATCTCTTATACTTGTTACCCCCTAAAATTTACAACTTTACAGACAACCTAACATGGATTCTTTGGTGAAGTTGAAAGCTTTAATTTGTCTGTAACGTAGTAAAAAAAGATGGATGAACTCTCTTCTCAACAATTTACTTCTGCTGGACCAGCCATTTACGAAAACCATAAACATAAATATATCAACTAACAATATCAACCAATGCTTAGAAGGGATTAGAGACTCCAGTTTGCAGATGCATTGCGTGATTGCTAACATAGGGAGTGTACTTGGCATTGATATGGCAACTTCATGAAAAAGTTTCATGGTGAAGTGTACACAGAGCACTTGTACCCTGAACCACCAAATTTCTTCATCACATGGAGAAGATATATGTGGCAAATCCAAATGCTATATACTCCTCAGAATCTAGGGTGCATGCATTTTTGTGCAAGTCAAATTTATGTATGTTTGACCAAGATTAGAGTAAAATATCAACATCTATAATACCAAGAAAATATTTTTTGTGACGATACAATTTTTTTATTGTAGGTACTGAAGTACTTTTTTCTAAAAACTTGATCAAACATGCACATGTTTGACTTTTGAAAAAACTAATACACATTATATTTTGGAATGGAGGGAGTAGTTTTTAGGATTTCCACACACAAAATAAGGTATAGATGTGTGTTCTCTGAAGCTAACAGCTCATAAATAACATATTTGAAAGTTTTAACAATCAATGAAATACCCAACATCACAGCTCCAAAGACTGGCGGCTCTCTGCTCGCTTTCAGTTTCTGGAGACAAGAGAAAAGGTTTTTTATAGCCTATGTTTCCTGGAAGCTTGTTTAATCTGGAGGGAAAGAAACTATCGGAATTTAATGGTAAGGCTGCAGCTCTTCAGGACTTTGTTTTGACCAGAAGCTATTCAGGGCATGGATAATAAGCTCAAAGTGGTTTACAAATTGTGGAGTCTGGCCAGTGTTAAGGGCCGGAGCAAACTGGTTGCTGGCAAGTTGCCTGTTTCAGTTCAGTTTGGGCCGTTAAAATGTTGCCGGTCGCATCAAGGTCGTTTCTTCCTTGGTCTTCGTGTACTAAACCCCTTCTGCATGGTTAGAAAAAAAAATAGCAATCAAATTAAGGACTTAATTGGATCAACGATTTACTCATCTAAACGATCTTATATTTCTTTACAGAGGGAGTACTTCATTATGGAGTAGGAGGTTGGAAGGCCGAATCTTGCTAACTGCAGTGAAGCAACTAAATGCATTGAGCAAAACAATAGGGATCCATAGAGTTGCTTGGAGAAATGAGTTTGAAGCAGAAATAAGTATGCTTGAACCACAAGGGCATGATACGCTACAAGTCGTAAACATAACAGATAATACATGTTCATGCAGAGTGTGGCAAGTCTTGGGGAAGCCATACCTTCATGCATTGGCCTTCATCTGCTCAATCAGGGGAGCTGAGATCCAAGCACATGTTGATGACTATTACAGCATTGAAAAGTTTAGGGCAGCATATGCTGGGTCAGTACCATCCACGACATATTCACTGGATAAGGCACAACTGGTTGAAAGTCAACTCAGGTTGCAAAGTACACCCACCAACTCTAAAAAGGCCTCCAGGCAGAACCAGGAAGCAGAGAATTAGGAGAATGTTTTTGAACCTGGCAGAAATGTGGTCAGGTGCAGAAGATGTTAAAGGAGTGGGCCATACGACGAAAACATGCAAGGAACCGGAATCCGAACAAGAAAACCTATGATCTTATATGATGTTAATGAGGAACCAACTTCAAACATGAGCACTATGTTTAATCTTACGTATCATTGTTTCGTACCGAGCACTATGTTCCGTACCAAGCACTATGTTTTCTTGTTATTTTCTTTTACATATCATTGTTTCATACTGAGCACTATGTTAATCTTATAAATCATTGCAGAAAGAAATGTGCACTTGTGGTTGTAGAAGCTGGAGAACAAACTCTGAGAAGATATGAGCATTGCACATGCCTTTAGTCACAGTTTTACTGCTCAGCATAGTTTAAAAAGGCGCGCCTAGGCTCTAGGCGAGAGCAAAACGCCTAGCGCATAACTGTGCATAATTGCGCATAAGCATGCGCTTTGGTCAGAAAAGCACAAGGCGGTAGCAAAACGCACAATTAACTCCTAGCGCTTTTTTGAACTATGCTGCTCAGTGTAATGTTTTTGGCACAATAATCATTTCAGGAGAGAAGGTATGAGGATTGAAGAATCTAGAGCTAATTACAAGAGGTATTAATCTGATTTGTACATATTTACATTTGCAAATAGATTAAAGAACCTGTACTAACTATATTATATTTATTTTTTTACTCTAGGAAGGAAACTTCTGTCAACATGACTCCAATTAAGCAAACTCTTATGAAGAAGCCCACGGCCAAAGAAAATGACAAGATAACTCCAGTGAAGAAAGCTGCACCTAAAACGAAGAAACATGGAGCATGGAAATGGATGCTTCGGTAAAAAAACATGGATGAACTCTGTTCTCAACAATTTACTTGCTGGACAGACCCATTTACCAAAACCATATAAACTCCCAAAATATTCAACATAGTTTATAGTGTAGTATAATATTGTAAGCATCATATGGATAGCATAAGCACAATGCACATAAGCTTACACAATTATAGTTAAATATAATAGATCTACAAAAACTGGAATATGCATACTTGAGAATTGAACTGATAATCTAGATAATTTGTAGATAAAAGAGGAGACGTGAACCTCTTCCAATAATAACTTCTCCAAGGTCTGATACATTTGCAGTCAACTCTACGATCCTTCGGTATTTTTTGAGTGTGTGAAATACCCCGACCTATGAGTTACCATAACACATTTCTCAGTGCGAAGATTTTGCTAATAAATACTTCTGTACAAAGGAATGGATGGCAGGGATCAAGCAAACTGCCATTATAAGATAGAACTGAACTTACAGAAATATGAACTTCAGCATTATGGCAATTTTGACTATCTGAAGGGCCTTTGCATATGCTCATCAACAGATTTTCCAACTGATAATTTCAGAAGAAAAAGACATAGAAGTCAAGAGCATGAAGCTACCGAGTATCACAAGTGTAATTTATTTTCACTTTATTAACCTAACAAATCTCTAATACACCTACCTGAATTGTTGTAGAAATGCATTCTCCCTTAATACATTCAATAAGATCACCTTTTTGGATTCCACATTTCTCAGCATTAGATCCTTTCGACACCTAAGGTTCAATTGCCAAATAATTATACCATATGCACATGGGAAAAAGAGCACCTCCAAGAAGGCATTATATACCTCTGTAACAACAAGACCGTCATCAATGTCATACATACGCCATAACATGTCAGCATGAGCAGGCTCTAGAAGCTTGATGGCCTCAAATCTCATCCCAAGATGGGGCCGAGCAATGTACCTACACCAAATCAAGTAGCATTTAACATATTTCAAGCAAGGTATACATGGGTAAGTAACGCTTCCAAAATAAGCCATTTTAGTGGAATCCAACTTCTATCTTTTTTTTTCATTTGAACAAGGACTTCTATCTAACACATTTAATATTTCCTGTCACTAACCAAATATTTTGATTGAAATAGATTTCAATAAGTCCCAAAGGGGATGAATCATTAATAGTAGTTAGAAATGCTCAAAGAAGATTTTTCATGATTTTACGTAAAAATGAAACATCGGATTTAGATGAGATCAATTAAGTATCATAAAAACATTTGTTCATGAATATCTCCTAGGTTTAAATTCAAGCCATCCTTAAAAAAAGATGGGTTCAGGAAAATTGACCATCAAAATTGTGAGAAAAAACTAAAACAAAGTTTTCCATTTAACTTCACTCTACACTTTGGCTATAGATAGTACTAAAGGCATGTGAAGCAAAATTATAATGTCTTATCAGTTCTATCTTATGAATAATTGTCATGATGAGACATTTTGTAGTCTAAGATTGATTCTAATTGTTTCTTTCTGTCTAGGCCCCATCATAGATCCAGTGCTTGATTTGCTTATAAATGGTTGTTGCTATATTATCTATTGCAGCCACTTGTTCAAACATATCACTACATATGTAACATGACAATGACTATACTATTTTCAAAATCTTAACATATCTTAAAGGGCATACAAGTGCTGAAAGCTCACAAACAAGGTGGGGTCTTGGGAGGGGAATTTTTAGACAGCCATACCCTTGCATGGTAATTGTGCAAGGAGGCTGGTTCGAATCCAAGACCTCCAGGCCACAAGTGGAGAGACTACCACTGGGCCAGGCCCACCCTCCAAAATCTTAACATCTGATGGCCATTAAATTGCGTAAAAGTGAGAAAATAGATACTCCTACTAGTTCGACTACGAACAACAACAACAAAAGGGGAAAACACATTACCAAACAATAATAGATACTATCAGAGAGCTGAGAGGAAAAACACACCGATATTTCTTCCATGAATCCAAACAATTGAGCAAAATGGAAGAAGGTATAAAAGAGCCAAATCTCTCAGGGTTGTTGACCATTCCGACAACTTCTCCGTTCAAGTCAATAACTAGCCCCCCATTGTCATACTACAACAATTCATATGGACAAAATATGGGATTTTGCAATATGAAACATAAAATGACATTAGAAAACTCAAAGTTGTAATTGTAACAAATGTATATAATACCACCTCATAATAAGATATATTACCTCATTATTATAATCATCATGGCCATCTAGAGAAGAAAAGTACACGTTGTGGTGCCGCTCAAACATGTTTGCATTCAGATATTCTGCCCTAGCATATGTTATCCTTAGATTTAAGGAATTGTCTCTTCCTAGCTGAAAAACCTCTTGAGCAAATTTTACATCTTTTTTACAAAAAGATGGTGACTTGATTGGTTGACCCACCTCAACATTCAAGAAAGCGATATCGTAATGGGGCTGATAGTAGACCAGATCGCCCTTTGCACTGGTGCCATTTAGCAAATGAACAGTGACCTACAAAAAAGTTCAGGAACAGATTTTATAAGATTTTCGAACAATGCCTAGTAAGCAAATAGCATATGATGTTTCCATTTTGTTATTAAAAACTCCCTCCGTCCCATAATGTAAGACATTTTTTGACACGGGACCGAGGAAGTAGACAAGACCAATAGCACAAAAAACATGTCGTTTGCAACTGTGTCATCTAGCAAATGAACAATGCTATATTAAAAACCTATAAAAAAGTTGCATGACAGATTATATAAGAAACAATGCTTAGTAAGCAAACGCACGTGCCTTTTCAATTTGTTATTAGGAAAGGCCAATAGTTAGCACACACACACACACAAAAAAACGAGCAAATTGCAACTACTTAGATTTACACCTAAGATTTATTTAGACCCTGTTTGAAACCACCCAGATTATATAATCCAGTTTTTATAATCTATTATGTCTCCAAACAGGACAGATTATGGTGTAGATTATAAAAACTAGATGGATAGATTATTAAAAACTCATAATCTAATCTACACCAGCTAAAATCGGATTATGGATTGCTAATGACCCATTACCCTTGTAAAGTTGGAGATAATTACATTCCTACCACTGTCACCCTTCTCTTTTTAAAAAAACAGAGGGCAGACAGGTCATTATGCAATGTAAAACCTGGATTACAGTTTATATAATCTGGCCTCCAAACATGTCCACCTAGATTATTTTTATAAACTAGATTATATAATCTATCTTCATAATCCAGATTATCATAATCTATTATGGTTCCAAACAGGGCCTTAGTTATTTATTTGGGTGGAAGCGGCTGGAAAGAATCATAAAAAGGGTAGAAATTTTCAAAAGAAACAAACACTAGATTTGACTGACATGAGCATGAGGGGCATACTCTTGGCCGCCTGACCAGACGCCGGAAGGAGCATCCTTTGTGCGAATGAGCCACGCACTTGTCAAAACAAGGCCGGTTTTCGTCTCCTCGTCCCAACCGACCCAGAAGCCGGAGCAACGTCTCAGCGATTCGCCGTCTGCGTGATTCGGGCACGATATACACATCAGGTTGTACGACCATGGATGGATGGATGAATCAATCAGATTCAAAAACAGATACAGACCAAGAGAGGACGAAACCCCTAGGAGAAACTTGGCGGCGGAGAGGACGGCCTGGCTTCCAGATTCACGGACGGGGAAGAGCTCGGCGGTGTGAAACCGGGTCGGGGGTTCGAAGCGGTCGAGCGTGGGGATTTTCACAGGGCCGGAAGCTACAGGCAGCGCAGGCAGGCGGCAGGAGCATAAATAAATAGAGAAATAGATGTATCAACTGATGGAAGAGAATGGATGCGACGGACCTGATGATTCTTGGTCGCGTCTGGCCTGTTCCAAGCAGTCATTGCGTAAGAAATCAGGATGATGAACCCAGGTGAAGAGATCAGGCGACGAGACCTCTCCCTCTTCGCTCCACGCAATCGCCTTCCTCCTCTTCTCCGACAGGGGATCGTCTCGTCTGGTCGGATAAGCCGCCATCGTCTCTTCCTTTCCTTGTGTTGTTGTTGGATTGGACTGGATTGGATTGGGTTGGATCTCTCCACACCCGCAATCGTCTTCTTTCCCGGGTCGCCTCGATAACCGATCCGCTCGCAATCGCGCCGCCGCCCGCCGGTGGTGAAGGGATTTATCATCTGTGCGTCCAGTTTTTTCTATTTCTATTTCTATTTCTGGGGAAGGGATTCCCCCACAGGGCCACCGCGTGCGGGCTAGATCTGGACCCAGCCCGGGCCTCATCAGGATCATGGGTCCGCGGGCCGTTAGATGGGCTGGCACGACCCGCCTCTAGTAGATGGCTTCATGGAGTCACTCGTTAGCGAGTGTTCCTTCGAAAGTCTTTCAGCGATCATTTCCGTGCACCGTCATTTAGCACGTTCCTAGCCGTCGTCATGTGTCGAGCTCTGAGCGCTTTTTTGAATTTTGTTTTTATTTTTCGCACTTGTTTTTGGCTTTTTAGATGGAGGTACTACGCGTCCACCGACGGATGTTTCGACGGTCGTCCGATCCGCGTTCGGGGCTCCGGTCGGCACCTAGTGATTTCTGAAACGACGGTCGAGTTACAGAAACAATCGCTTTGTTGCAAAAATTAAACTTTGGACCCATTAATTCCTGAAACAAAGGTCGAGTTTCAGAAACAATCGCTTTGTTGCGGAAAAAATCATTCGTCTTTCTGCAACATCGGCTGTGTTGCAGAAACAATTGTTGAAACAACGAACGGGTTGCAGAAACAATTTCTCCAACTCCTGAAACAACGACCGCGTTAGAGAAACTGAAGAGGGATAGATGGCTGCAAGGTTAGAGGAGAGGGAGAGGGAGGAAAGGGAGGAGAGGGGAAGAGCTTAGTGGGGTTGTGCCAACCTCCTACGTTCTCAGCTCCGGGGGCGTCACGGGACGCCCAGCTGCTGTCCGTCGTAGAACGGTGTGGCATTGAGCTTCATAGATGGCTGACGGCCATGGTGGAAGCAGCTGACGACCGCAAGCTACAGTTATTCCGCCGCATCCGAGCTAGCTTGCGGCATAACCTCTTGCTTGTAGCTGCAGCAATGGCTCGTGGGATGGAAAAGGGTGAAGACGAAGATTAGTGGTTGTGAGACGTTTGGAGATAAGGACAAGGATGTGAGGTGGGACAGCTGCATGGGGCACGTGTCAGTTGCACGAGGCGGTCGATGCATGCCGTATCCGCTGATGAGAAGCTTTTCCCTTTTCAGATTTGGTTTTTTCTGATTTTTTTGATGTTTCGGTTTTTCGCCGGTCTTTCTTATCTTTTTGACTATATATATATATATATATATATATATATATATATATATATATATATATATATATATATATATATATTTCACGAAAAGATGTGTTTTCTGTTTTTCCGCAAGGGGCATGGTTTTGCTTTCGCGAGAGGCATGGTTTTACCTTCACGAGAGGCACGGCCACGCCTTTTAGAAACGAAAAAAATGTGTTTTTGTTTTTTTACGAGAGGCTTAGTTTTGCTTCTTGGAGAGGCGCGGTTTTGTTTCCACGAGAGGCACGATTTTGCCTTCGCGATCCGTGCCTCTCGGAAAGGGAAAAAACGTGTTTTCTGTTTTTTTTCTACGAGAAGCACGTTTTACTTCCACAAGAGGCACGGTTTTGCCTTTGTGAAAGGCACGCCCGTGCCTCTCGGAAAGGAGTTTTTTCCGTGAGTGTGCCTCTCTGAAAGGAAAAAATGCGAAAAAATATGTTTTTTTGTTTTTTTCTATAGCGATAGGCACGGTTTTTTTGTCCTTTTTTGTGAATTTTTTTTGTCAAAACCTATTAGTATGGATATAGTTTTGAAGACCTCGGCGCGAGAAGTCCAACGGTGAAAACTGTTCGAGATTTCGATGCACGGTTTAGAAGATAAAACGTTTTGAAAATACGAATCTACAAAAAAAGGAAAAACTCCGAGGTTGCGACAAGTGGCACGCATGTAGTGCGCCACTTGTCGCTACCTGGGAGGTGGGGTGATCTTTGAAAGGAGTACTCCCTAATTAGTGATTTCGGGCCTCATGGGTTTCTAAAACAAAGGTAAATGGGTCAGGTTGTGCCGACACTCGTGTCCAACCTTGCAGCCCACGCATGGCCCAATTATAAACGTCTCGGGCCAATGATGATGCCATGGAAGGGAGCTACCTACGCATTTTGCGTCAAATAACGACCCGGCGCACGCAATGACCACTACCAACTCGACCGTAGCGATCGTAGGTTTTTATACTGATGACCACTACTTTGATTTTTTGTTACCTAAAATCTAAAAAAGGACGTGCGTTGAATCAACTTACCGAGCAGGATGCGCGTGAGCCGCTGGATCGTGGCGAATCGAACGGCTGGAAGGGGCACGGGGCACCAGATGCTACCTGGTCGGGAAAGACGCGTGTGGTTGGGTCCGTCGGATTACCCGCTCGCCTGGTCGGATGGCGTCAAGGACATGACCCCACCTATCAGCGACGTCCGGAGATCCAGCGATAGGTAACGGCGACTTGGCACAACAGTTTTTTGAATTTTTGGCCGGTCTCTACCCCCATTTCCTCCCCTCCTCCTCTGCGAATCTCTCTGCCTCTTCATCCCAGTGCTCCCATGTGTGGGAGAAGTGACTCCGCCGCCGCGGCGACTCTAGTGGAAGACATGGGTAGGCGAGGTGCGGGTGTGATGTCTACGCACGCTTCTATTCTTGTAGGCTATGTTGGGCCTCCAATTGCAGAGGTTTGTAGAACAACAGCAATTCCCCTCAAGTGGATGACCTAAGGTTTATCGAACTCAAGGAACTAGAGGTTGAAGATGCTCTCTCTCAAGCAACCCTGCAATTAAGATACAAGAAGTCTCTTGTGTCCCCAACACACCTAATATAATTGTCAGTTGTATAGGTGCACTAGTTCGGCGAAGAAATGTTACAAGGCAAGTGATATGGATGGTAAAACAAGGTATTGTAAATCTGAAATAAAAATGGCAGCAAGGTAGCAAGTGACAAAAGTGAGCATAAACGGTGTAAATAATGGTGAGAAACAAGACCTAGTGATGGGGTTATAGTCCTAGGGTAGGGTCATAGGCCTGCCCTATAGGTCCTACCCAAGGACTACCCTTCATAGAGGACAAGGCCCTTAGACAGTTCCGCCTGAACTAAGGGCCTCCCCCATCATCCAGTAGGCGTCGAGCACTCGGAGCATATTTAACGTACCGACTGGAATCCACTCTGTACATCGTAACCTCCCAGGAGGGCAACGGTCATACGTTTTCATACACCATTATTAACATTTAAGGCTTACGTTACCTGTAACGTAGGCATTTATTCACCACTATTCCACCTCTGTCCACCGGGCCATTGTGAAGGGCAGCGCACTCTATATAAGCCGCCCTTCCCCACTGGAGCAGGGGTTGGCACTTGTTGTAATCCTATAATCCACTCGACACTAAGCTCCCAAGAGCACTGAGACGTAGGGCTTTTACCTCCACCGTAGAGGGGCCTGAACTCATACATCCTCGCCGTAGCTAAGGCTCTGCCCATCCTTTCATACCCTACACTTCTACTGTCAGACTTATACCCACGACAGTTGGCGCCCACCGTGGGGCAGGCGTCTAAGCGACTTCCGGCGAGTTTGCGTTTTCATCTTTTCATCATGTCGTCCGGCAGAGATCTGTGCATGGGTCGTGAGATCCTCTTCGACACACTCTCCTTCATCGTCGACGATTCGGTATGGCTTCGGGATGCGCCCCTCGACGTCGAGGCGCTCCCCAGTCGCGGGGCTACGCACTTCCGTGCCGGTTCCCGCGGCGTCCTTCTTCTCCAGCCATCGGCCCCGCTGTCGATCCTCGCCCCCGTCACGCACCGCAACAAGCGATCCCATCACCCGCGGCTCCAGCGTTGGGTGCGACACGCCCAGGCGCGAAAGAGCGCGTCCTCTCAAGTGGTGGTGCTCGAATCGGTTGTGGTCACGCCACCATCCCAGTGCTTGGACTCAGTTACGACTGAGGTACCTTCTGAGTACCTGGGGCGCGGGCCTGCAACCAAAGTTCTCATGGTCGATTCCCATGAAAGTCCCCTCCGGACTGGTCGGAACGAGCATGAGGTCGGAGAATCATCCGGCGCTCGTCGTCAGCACCATCGTTCTGCCAGTCAATGCACTTGCGAGAGCAACGTCGAAGTGTTCCGCACACCCATCCTCAACTTGGCTGCGGCCGCCAGGATCGCCGATTCTCTCCAGCCGACTGATTCAGAGGCTGGTAGAGGGATCGAGCAGATTCGTGCCCTGTTGCATCCGGCGCAGCAACAAAATTCGGCGATCTCCCAGTCGCACAACAGGATTCACAACAGTTTTGTTCACGCGAACACGCATCGGTCGGTTTTCAGCCCCGACTCTCATCAGCGACGCAGGGGGGCAGCCATTCCCGGAATCCCGAAGATCGTCGCCGTTCGCGCACTCCTCCGCAGGGTGGGCCTTACGGGCCCCGACATCACGATGATCGTCGTTCAGTCGGTGACGCGCATGATCCCAGGCCCGATGCAAGAGGGTACATCGCCCAGAAGAAGGTCGACAGAAGTCGAGCCCACCGTGATGGTCACGATAGAGACCGTCCGAGTGGAGGCAGGACCGTCGTTTCTGGTCCCGAGTGCTTCAGTCGGGCCATCCGCTCAGCTGACATCCCTCCCAACTTCCGATTGGCGACAGGAATCAGCAAGTTCACAGGAGAGTCCAAACCAGAAACTTGGTTGGACGACTACAGAGTGGCAGTCCAGATCGGTGGCGGAGATGACCAGGTCGCCATGAAACATCTCCCCTTGATGCTCGACGGCTCGGTGCGAGCTTGGTTGAACCAGTTAGCTTCGTCAAGCATCTACAGCTGGGCAGATCTGTCCCGAGTGTTCATCAAGACCTTCGAGGGTACGTGCAAGCGCCCTGCTGGTCTCGTGGAGCTCCAACACTGTGTCCAGAAGCAGAACGAGCCCCTGCGCGATTTCATCCAGTGTTGGACGACCCTCTACCACACGGTGGAGAACGTCACAGAGCACCAAGCAATCTGCGCCTTCAAGGCAGGCATGCGGTATAGAGATCTGTACCTGAAGTTCGGTCGGACAGGCGACATCTCCATGAGCAAGATGATGGAGATAGCCGCACGCTATGCAAATGGCGAAGAGGAAGACCGCATACGTAGCGGCAAGCATAAGGCAGCCGCCGATGGAGATGGGAACAGCAATCGGAAGCAGAAGCAGAAAGCTCCATCCACTCCGCAGGCAGAGGAAGCAGCCGTTACAAATGCCAAGTTCAAGGGTAAGGGGAAATCTCAGTACACCCCCAAGAAGAAACAGTTCAGAAACTCCGTCCTGGATCAGCCGTGTCCAATCCACACGAAGATGGATGAAGAAGGCAATCCCATATTCCCGAAGCATACCACTCGGCAGTGTCGCCTCCTGATCCAAGGATTCGGTGAAGGGTAGCCGAGTGAAAAGGACAACGAGGAGGATGATGAGGACAAGGAGGATCCGTTCCCCCAAGTCCATGCAACGTTGATGATTTTTGCTGATGTGGAAAGCAAAAGTCGACTGAAGCTGGTGAACAGGGAGGTGAACATGGCAACCCCAACCACCCCCACGTTCCTCAAGTGGTCACAGACTGCGATCACCTTTGATCAGTCGGACCATCCAGCACACGTACCCACCCCAGGGAGGCAAGCTTTGGTCGTCGACCCGGTGGTGGAAGGAGTCCGACTGCGCAAAGTCCTCATGGACGGCGGCAGCGGCTTGAACATCATGTACACCGACACTCTCAAGGGGATGGGCATTCCGATGTCCAAACTTAGCGAGAGCAGCATGCAGTTCCACGGAGTCGTCCCAGGACGAAAGGCCAAGTCACTCGGCCAGATCGCGTTGGATGTCGTCTTCAGCTCCGACAAGAACTTCCGCAAGGAAAAGCTGACATTCGAGGTGGTGGACTTCCAGAGTGCATACCATGCGATTCTGGGCCGTCCGGCGTATGCGCGTTTCATGGCCCGTCCATGTTACGTGTATTTGAAGCTGAAGATGCCAGGTCCCAAAGGTGTGATCACGGTCACAGGCAATCGACAGCGGGCCGAGGAGTGTCTGCAGCAGGGGTCGAGGATTGCCGATCAGCAGATGGCTATCCTCGAGTTGGATGAGTACAAGAAGACCGCCGACCCCGCTGACCTGATGCGTTCGAAGAAGCCAGCTTTGGAGTCCGCATTCCAGTCGGCGGGAGACACGAAGAAAGTCAGCATCCACCCGACGGACGACGCCGCTGCCCCCACGAACATCTCCACCACCCTTGATCCAAAATAGGAAGCCGAGCTCATCCAATTCTTCCGTGAGAACTGGGACATTTTTGCATGGAAGCCCGCTGACATGCCAGGTGTACCCAGGGAGTTGGCTGAGCACCGACTGCATGTGGATCCTGCTGCTCGGCCCGTCCGAGAATGCCTACGTCGGTCCGCCGTGCACAAGAGGAAGGCAATCGGAGAGGAGGTGGCTAAACTTTTGGCAGCCAACTTCATTCGCGAGGTACACCACTCCGAGTGGCTCGCCAATGTTGTCATGGTGCCCAAGAAGGACAAGTCTCTCCGTATGTGCATCGACTTCAAGCATCTCAATAAGGTCTGCCCAAAAGATCACTTCCCGCTCCCCCGCATTGATCAAATTGTTGATTCGACTACGGGTTGCGAGCGTTTATCATTCCTTTATGCCTATTCGAGCTATCATCAGATCCGTCTGTATGGTCCGGATGAATTAAAAACAGCCTTCATCACCCCATTCGGGTGTTTCTGCTACATCACTATGCCATTCGGTTTGAAGAATGCAGGAGCAACTTTTATGCACATGATCCAAAAATGCCTCCTAGACCAGATCGGTCGAAATGTGGAGGCATATATGGACGATATCGTAGTCAAGTCACGCAAAGGTTCCGACCTGCTGACTGACTTGGCAGAAACATTCGCCAACCTACGTAGGTACGATATCAAGCTCAACCCAGCCAAATGTTCATTCGGCGTTCCCAACGGGAAGTTACTCGGTTTCTTCATTTCCGAACGAGGGATCGATGTCAACCCCGAAAAGATCGGGACCATCATCCGAATGGAGCGGCCGGTAAGAATACATGATGTTCAAAGGCTCACAGGTTGCCTAGCGGCTTTGACCAGGTTTATCGCTCGACTCGGCGAGAAGGCCTTACCTCTGTACCGACTCATGAAGAAATCAGATACCTTCGAGTGGACAGACGAAGCCCAAATTGCATTCGACGACCTCAAAGCCCTGCTTTCCACCCAGCCGGTTCTTACTGCCCCGCTCAGTAAGGAACCCCTTCTTTTGTACATCGCGGCTACAAATCAAGTCGTCAGCACCGTTCTGACAGTCGAACGCGAAGAAGAAGGCAAAGCGTACAAGGTTCAGCAGCTAGTATATTATGTCTCCGAAGTCCTGACTCCTTCCAAGTAGAGGTATCCCCATTATCAGAAGCTTATTTTTGGGATCTACATGACTGCAAAGAAGGTGGCTCATTATTTCCAAGACCACTTGGTGTCTGTCATATCTAATGCTCCGTTGTCGAAAATTCTCCACAATCGGGGCGCATCAGGCCGAGTGGCAAAGTGGGCAATGGAGATGTTATACTGCGACATCAAGTTCGAAACCAAGAAGGCTATAAAGTCTCAAGCTCTGGCTGACTTCATAGCAGAATGGGTAGAACAACAGCAACCGACTCACATCTACTCGGCTCATTGGACCATGTTCTTCGATGGGTCCAAGATGTTGAATGGCTCCGGCGCTGGCGTAGTGATCATATCGCCAAAAGGTGATAAACTCAAGTATGTGTTGCAGATACGTTTTGATTCTTCCAACAACGAGGCAGAGTACAAAGCTCTCCTTTACGGATTGCACATGGCCATCACACTCGGCGTCCGTCGCCTGATGGTCTATGGCGACTCAGATCTGGTGGTTAATCAAGTGATGAAGGAATGGGACGTAAGGAACCCCACCATGACTACATACTGCAACACAGTAAGGAAGCTTGAGAAGAAGTTTGAAGGTCTGGAACTTCACCATGTCCCCCGACTGAAAAACCAAGCAGCAGATGAATTGTCAAAACTTGGATCCACTCGTAGACCGGTCCCGAGTGATGTCTGCCTCGAGAACCTACACCTCCCCTCGGTGAAGGAAGACCCTTTTACAGAGGAACCAGTTCAACCAAAGAGCTCAACAGATCCGACTGAAGTCGAGGTCCCGCTGTGGTTGATTTGATCATGGAGATTCTTGCTGTCATCCCCGAATGGACCGAGCCGTTCATTGCATACATCCTGAGGCAAGAGTTACCAGAAGACGAAGTCCAAGCTAGGCAGATCGTCCGCAGGTCCAAGTCCTTCACCGTCATTGATGGCCAGTTGTACAAGGAAAGTGTTTTAGGCGTCCTTCAGCGGTGCATCTCCCCTGAGGAGGGACAGTTAATCTTGGAAGAAATTCACTCGGGAACCTGCGGTCATCATGCCTCCTCAAGAGCAATCATCGCCAAAGCATTCAGAGCTGGTTTCTTCTGTTGCAGGCGAATGAAATGGCAAAAGATATGGTCGACCGATGCGATGGCTGTCAGTTCTATTCGAACAAGTCCCACAAGCCAACATCTGCGCTGAAGACAATTCCTCTTGTTTGGCCATTCGCCGTGTGGGTATTAGATACAGTCGGACCATTCAGAACAGGCCAAGGAGGATTCACTCATCTGCTGGTAGCAGTCGACAAGTTTACCAAGTGGATTGAAGCAAAGCCCATCAAGAAGCTTGACGCCCTTATGGCCATCAAATTTATCAGAGACATCATCGCCAGATACGGGGTTCCGCACAACATAATCACCGACAATGGTACAAACTTTGACTCAGACAGATTCAAAGGTTTTTGCACAGGCCAAGGTATCCGAGTGGATTTTGCATCCGTGGCGCACCCCCAAACAAACGAGCAAGCAGAGCGGGCGAATGGACTTATTCTTCAAGGGTTGAAGCCTCGACTCCTGCGAGAAGTTGGACATGCCGCCGGCGCATGGGTCACCGAGCTACCTTCGGTGCTATGGGGCCTCCGCACAACTCCGAATAGATCTACAGGGCGATCCCCGTTCTTCCTTGTTTATGGAGCAGAGGCAGTCCTTCCGAGTGACTTGCTTCACAACTCTCCACAAGTCGAACTCTTCTCCGAAGCCGAAGCAGAGCAAGCCAAGAAAGACGGAGTGGATCTTCTAGAAGAAGAGCGCGAGATGGCACTGACTCGCTCGACAATTTATCAACAAGATATGCGGCGATTTCACGCGCGGCACATCAGGAGTCGCACATTCCAAGCAGGCGACCTGGTGCTCCGAGTGGATCAGCAGAGACCACACAAGTTGGCTCCTGCCTGGGAAGGACCCTTCATCATATCTAAGGTGCTGAACAACGGAGCATATCGACTCTACAACCTTGACAGGGAAACGGACGAGTCACGAGCATGGAATGGAGATCTCCTGAAGCCCTTCTACACATGACCGCCGACGGAGACAATGTAAAGAACAAGCATCATTGAAGTAATATAAAGCAGATTGATTTCTTGCCGATTCAAAATTCTTCCGCGTTTGCAGACTCCGGTCTAAAAAAAACTCACTCCGAGTGTGCACTAAAAGTCGCACTCGGGGACTTAGCTGCGACCCAGAGTCGCCTAAGTACAAACTCGCTCCGAGTGTGCACTAAAAGTCGCACTCGGAGACTTAGCTGCGACCCAGAGTCGCCTAAGTACAAACTCGCTCCGAGTGTGCACTAAAAGTCGCACTCGGAGACTTAGCTGCGGCCCAGAGTCGCCTAAGTACAAACTCTCTCCGAGTGTGCACTAAAAGTCGCACTCGGAGACTTAGCTGCGGCCCAGAGTCGCCTAAGTACAAACTCGCTCCGAGTGTGCACTAAAAGTCGCACTCGGAGACTTAGCTGCGACCCAGAGTCGCCTAAGTACAACTCGCTCCGACTGTGCACTAAAAGTCGCACTTGGAGACTTAGCCGCGACCCAGAGTCGCCTAAGTACAAATTCGCTCCGAGTGTGCTCTAAAAGTCGCAGTCGGAGACTTAGCTGCGACCCAGAGTCACCTAAGTACAAACTCGCTCCGAGTGTGCACTAAAAGTCACACTCGGAGACTTAGCTGCGACCCAGAGTCACCTAAGTACAAACTCGCTCCGAGTGTGCACTAAAAGTCACACTCGGGGACTTAGCTACGACCCAGAGTCACCTAAGTACAAACTCGCTCCGAGTGTGCACTAAAAGACACGCTCGGGGACTTAGCTGCGACCTAGAGTCGCCTAAGTACAAACTCGCTCCGAGTGTGCACTAAAAGACACGCCCGGGGACTTAGCTGCGTGTGGGGACCCCGACTGGTGAGTCGAGATCGCCGTGCCCAGTGATCCCAAGGATCAATGCTCACTGAACACAAATACTGAAATAATAGAGTCTTACATCCAAATACCGAATATTACATCACATGACCGAAGGGTCAGGTTCACAAATAGGGCCTAAGGCCAAATAAAGCGGGTACAGCGGGTAGCGGAAACTCATAAGGGCTAAGCGGGTGCCCATGCCATCAAGCCTACACCGACAGGCATTCTGACTTGGAAGCGTCCTAGATCGCAGGTCCGTCTCCGAAGACGTACTCGTCGCCAAACTCAGGTCCTTCCTTGTCTGGTCAATAATATAACCAGTGGCAAGCCAATGAGTACTTTTGAATGTACTCGCAAACAACCCATGATCTGAATAATAAAAATGATGGACAGCATTATCATGCATCTCTAGTATAACTCATCTGGGTAAAATGATCATGAATATGCATCAAGTTAAAGAATTACTTTTGAAGAACAGGTTACAGATATCAACATATCTGCTAAGGGTTGAAACATCCGGGTTCACCCTATATGCCAAGTCATCGGACTTGTCATAACCTCAATGTATCAGCTGAGGGTTAAACCATCCGGGTTCACCCTTTATGCCAAGTCACCGAACTTGGTCATATTATTACTCTCATAACAACACCTTTTTAACAACACACACACACACTCACACTTGGTTTATGCGGAAATATCAGGACGCAGTTTAAGAAGGATTACCCAACTGTCCTTGACCGTGGACACGGCTATTCGAATAGTTTACACTCTGCAGAGGTAGTACGCTGGACCCATGAGAAACGGGAAACTTCCATGTCGTCCACGACTCGTAGTATATCACATATACCCGAGGTAAGTACCCGATCATCATCTTTCCCGTGACGATACTAGACAAACAGGTCCACTCGATTGGTACCCAGCCCACATGTTGTACGTCTTATGAGCATCGACTCTGGACTGTATCAACCATGCAGGGACCAACGGTGTGCCTGGAACTCATAATAATGGCATAGTCGTCCTACCTGGCACGACCCCATTACGAGAGTGACGACAATCACTCCCGCCACTAGTAATGTGGCTCTTTGCTAGCACCGACCAGAGTAATCAACAAAGCCCCGTCCCATAAAAGGGGTATCGTGGTCGTACTGGTAAGGTTGGGACGGCCGACACATCATAAATCTAATCCCCTTTCCGAAACCATACTCACACAAAAACACCGGTGCATCACTTCACCAAAAGTGATCACCAACTCATCATCACCCTCGGGCATTAGTGGCACCCGACGGGGTTTTCATAAATCTTTGATTTAACTCATCATCATGCTCATGAAAATATACTTTTATCTTTACTTGTCAACATGGTATTAACATGGCCCTCAAGGGGTAGGGTCAAGATCATTGCAATGATCCTATAACTTTACTAGTCAACATGACAGTAGCATGATCCTCATAGATGGTAGGGTCAAGCTCATCATGCTTGTGCTCCGAGGAGCCATATGTATAACATCACCATCATGCAAGTGCTTCGAAGAAGCCTTCGGTACCATCACACCAATGATGAACCGGCACTGTGATCTCATGCAACGGAAAAGTACTTGTTATTCTAGCATGCATCAATGTATGTGCTCAAGTCATGGTCAAAGGGATGCTTGCCTTGGTCAACTAAGTATCCCGGGTCTTCGAGGTCTTCCACTCCGAATCCTTCCTCACTCGGTAATTCTATCGTTGAGAATAGAATAAATAAGAAATAGCTCACACAAAAACAGATCACAAACCATTTTTAAAAATGTTGCAAGTCTTGGTAAAAATCAGGTTGTTACTTTGAAAATATCTTCTCATTGTTTTTACTAGCAAAGCATTTTTAATAATTATAAAACAGAAGCAAATTATTGCTTTTAATGCCTTTATATTGCTATAAAACAGATTCTGCTTTTGAAAAATATCAACAATGGAAGAATCAAATACTACTCATTTTTAGAAAAATATCAGTGGAAGAATCATATTTTTCCACTGATAGTTATTTTTACAAAAATCATTTAGTCTGAGGTCTATAAAAATAAAATAAAAGGCCAAAGCCTAGCCTGGGAAGCAGGCCGCCCCAGCCAGCCAGCAGGCTGCCAGGTGCGCGCGCACCAGGTTTGAACCTGACGTGCGGGCCCCTGGAGTCAGCGGCAGTGGCTGCGTGCGAGGCAGCTCCACGACGCCGACAAGTGGAGCCCACCTATCGGGGTCTTCCCCTACCTCCAGCCAGAGAGGAGGAAACGAACGCCGGCGAGGCTACCGTCGTCCATGGGCCTAGCTAAGGGCTGGAATGGATTCAGCATGCCTCCGCCTACCTGTAGGTGGTCGGAACAGCGCCGGAGAGGCTAGGAGTCGCCGGCGACGAGGTGGCCGTGGCCGAGGAGTTTCAGGAGGTAGCTGAACTGATAGCTAGGGGCACGAAAAAGCTCAGGGCTGTTGGGGGAAAGGTTCCTGGTGTCGAGGGAGTGCTTTGGTGGGTCGAGTGTTGCAGGAGCCGACGTGTAACAGGAGATCGACCGAAGCTCCGAGGCGGAGGGGCCTCGGTCGATCTCGAGTACTGGGGCTCTGTGAGCTCGATTGGGTGGCTAGGGGGGGCTAGTGGTTGTGCAGAGGCTGTTGGAGGGGTGCTGAGGTGCCGGGGGGGGGGCCTATTTATAGGCTGGCGACGGTGAGCCGAACTAGGTGCGTCGGTGACTCACCGTGGCGCGCGTGCGTGCACAGTGAGGGGCTGGCTGCGAAACCACGGTCTCCGGACATGGTTTAGGACGCTCAGAAGCATCGGTCGTAGAAGGAGAGAGCGTGGGGTCGAGCTGCAGCGTCCGTGCATGCTCGGCCGAGTCAGGTGCGCGCGGGCACGCGTCGCCCGAGCTCTAGCGCGGGGGAGGAGGGTCCCTGGCATCTGCTTTACACTAAGAGGTTGTCGGGGGAGGTCTTGGACACTTCGGGGGAGGTTGGAACCGGCCGGGAGTGTCGTCCCCTTCTCGGTTGCTCTTTGTAGCGCGTCCAGAGCGCGGTTTTGGCATGCCACGGCATGCTGGCACGCTTTGGGGCACTTCAGACGTGTCCCGCATGTCCTGGGTGTTGCTGGGAGTGTATCTAGCCGTTGGGTGCTAGTGAGAGCACTGGCTGGTCAAGGGGGACATGGTTTACTAGTGCTACCAATCCTGATCTGTGGCACAAATTGGAGTTTTTGTCACTTGTGCTTTGAACTGGGGAGGGGCCAGTTGACTGGGTGTTTAGGTTGGTCTGTGGCACTAATATAACAAGTTTGAGGCTCTGACATGGGGTAAAACAGTGGCTAGGTGGGTTTTTACCTTGCTGTCAGAAGGTGTTCGACAGTGGTTTGGGGTGCTTCCACTCTACCAGTGGAACTGCCACTTAACAGGTTTGGTCTTGGGGTTAAAGTAGAGGTTTCCACCAAATTTGAGCTCCATTGCACAAGTTTAGCTTTGTAAACTTGAAAATGCATGGTAGTGGCCAGATCTGTCTTCTCCAAAAGGGAGTGTGACTAAAGAGAGTCTAGCAAATCTCATTTTTGGTGTGGAGTCCTCTTTTGAGGTGCAAAACTCCCGTGCAAAGTTTCAGCCCTGTTGGACAAACTTTGCTATGTAGAGTTGTTCCAACTCTATTCTAGACAGAGAGGGTTTTAGGCTCATTTGGTGACCTTCCCCACCTTAGATCAAGGTGAGAGTTTATGTGGGCACCAAATATGGCTTGGGGAGGCTCTTGTAATTTAATGGGATTTTATTGAGAATATTTCCTTTGGAAATATCTCAAAAGGTTAAAACAGACAGAAATGATTTTCAGGGGTTTTCTCAAATAATAATAATATAAATAGGGTTGAAAATGTTATGTATGGAAAATATATGTCCTTCTGAGCTTCCATGAATTTACTCAGAATTTTCTAAGGCAGAGAAGTATTTTTCCTTGTGGGAATATCATTTCTGGCCTTAGAAACAGACATGTATTTAAAATAGAAAAAAAATGTTTTAAATCTTTAAATAATGTTTTTGGCAAAACATAGTAGTATTTGATTTCAGATCACCAACTTTGGTTGAGAGGGCTACTAAGCATCATGAACTAGTAGTGTAACCCAAGCAAGGTAAATGTGATCTGATGTCAAAGAAAAGAGGTTTGGAAATTCATTTTTAAGTAAATAAATAATTAGCCATGGGTTTGGTTCAACAAGAAAACAAGCACACGTTCATACAAGGCATTCATAGCATTCACAACATCATTGGAAAAAGTTCTAACAAGCCCTGATTTTTGCAACTCAAAACATTGGTGGTGAAAAACAGGGTGTGACAGACCTATCCCTCTTACAAGAATCTCGTCCTCGAGATTCCTAAGCTAAGCGTTAAATAGCTCTGGAAATTCTGATCGGAGATAGTCTTCACGTTCCCATGTTGCTTCTGCTTCGGTATGGTTGCTCCACTGAACCTTGAAATACTTGATGGTGCGGCTTCTGGTGCAATGCTTTGCTTCATCCAGAACGCGAATCGGCTTCTCGCGATAAGTAAGGTCTGGTTGAAGGTCGACAACTTGGTGGTCAATGTCCTTGCAATGATCGGAACGGTTCGGCACTTGTAAGCACTTCCGGAGTTGTGACACGTGGAACACGTTGTGCACACCCGAAAGTTCTGGGGGTAGCTCTACCTGATAAGCCACTTCCCCGCGCCTTGCCGTGATCTTGAAAGGTCCAATAAACCTTGGGGCTAGCTTCCCCTTGACGTGGAAACGCTTGGTTCCCTTGAGAGGCCTAACGCGCAGGTACACCCGATCTCCGGGAGTGAACTCCACATTCTTGCAGTGAGAGTCCGCATAGCTCTTCTGTCGTGACTTAGCTGCCTTCAGGTTTTCTTGGACGAGCTGCACCTTTCTTCCCGCTTCCTGCAACGCTTTTGGCCCAAAAACTAGCCCTTCTCCGGTTTCGGACCAATTGAGAGGGGTGCGACACTTCCGTCCATATAGCACTTCGAATGGGGCCATTTGGAGACTGGACTGGTAGCTGTTGTTGTAAGAGAACTCAGTAAATGGCAGACAGTCTTCCCACTTGGCACCATGGGCCAGGACACATGCGCAGAGCATGTCCTCGAGTATCTGGTTCACCCTCTCGGTCTGTCCGCCCGTCTGCGGGTGGAAAGCCGTGCTGAAAGAGAGTTTGGTTCCGAGAGCTTCTTGAAACTTCTTCCAGAATCTTGAGGTGAACTGCGTGCCGCGGTCGGACACAATCTCCTTAGGAACTCCATGAAGGCTAACGATGCGCTCAATGTAGAGGCTAGCCAACTTGTCGCCCCCATAGGTGGTGTTGACCGGAATGAAATGAGACACCTTAGTCAAGTGGTCGACGATGACCCATATGGAGTCGTGGCCCCTGCTTGACCGGGGTAGTCCGGTAATGAAGTCCATGCCGACCTTGTCCCATTTCCATTCTGGCACTTGAAGAGGTTGTAGCAGTCCAGCACGTCGTTGATGCTCAGCCTTGACCCGCTGGCATACATCACACTTAGCGACGTAGGAGCCTATTTCTCTTCTCATGCCATGCCACCAGAATCATTCTCGAAGATCTTGATACATCTTGGTACCACCGGGATGGATGGAGTATGGCGTGTCGTGGGACTCTTGCAGGATCAGGTCCTTGAGTTTGGCCTTGTTGGGCACGCATAAGCGTTTCCGGTACCACACCACTCCTTTATCATCGATCGAGAACCCTGGGGCCTTGCCTTCCCGAATCTTCTTCTTGAGGCCTTCAATACTCATGTGTCTTTTCTGGGCTTCCTTGATATCATCGGCCAGAGTTGGTTTGACTTTGAGGTTGGCCAGGTATCCTGGTCCGACCAACTCCAATCCGAAGCTTTCCATCTCTTCATACAAGGCGGGCAACCGTTCCTTGAGCATGACATTCAAGGTGCCTGCCTTCCGGCTTAAAGCATGAGCTACCACGTTAGCCTTACCAGGGTGGTACTGAATGCTGAGGTCATAATCCTTGATTAACTCAAGCCATCTTCGTTGCCTCATATTCAGCTCCCTTTGGGTGAAAATATATTTCAGACTCTTGTGGTCCGTGTATATTTCCCATCGCTTCCCCAGAAGGTAATGTCGCCATGTCTTCAAGGCATGCACTACGGCTGCTAACTCGAGATCATGGGTTGCATAGTTTTCCTCATGCGGACACAGTTGCCGTGACAAGTACGCCACGACTCTGCCATCTTGCATTAGGACTCCACCGAGTCTGGTTCCGGAGGCATCACAGTAAATCACAAACTCCTTGTTGATGTCCGGGGTAGCTAGCACTGGGGCAGTAGTCAGTCTTTTCTTCAACTCTTGGAAGCTTGCTTCGCATGCCGGTGTCCACTCGAACTTCTGACTTTTCTTCAAAAGCTGAGTCATAGGTCGAGTGATGCTGGAGAATCCTTCTACGAACTTGCAGTAGTATCCGGCGAGTCCGAGGAAACTCCTGACATCCTTCACGTCCCTTGGTGATTCCCAGTTGGCCACTGTGGAAATCTTGGATGGATCTACTGCCAATCCGATTGCCGTCATGATATGACCCAAAAATCCAACTTCGTTCAGCCAAAACTGACACTTGCTGAACTTGGCATACAGTTGGTGCTCTTGAAGTTTTCCCAGAACTATCCTCAAGTGTTGCTCATGTTCTTCTTCGGATTTGGAGAAGATTAGAATGTCATCAATGAATACGACGACATACTTATCTAAATACTCCATGAAAACCTTGTTCATGAGGTACATGAAGTAAGCTGGGGCATTTGTCAATCCGAAGGGCATGACTGTGCACTCATAGAGATCGTATCGGGTCACGAATGCAGTCTTGGGTATGTCCTCGGGTCGAATCTTCAACTGGTAATATCCGGATCGAAGATCGATCTTGGAAAATACCTTAGCTCCATTTAACTGGTCAAACAGGTCTTCTATCTTGGGGAGTGGGTACTTGTTCTTGATTGTGACTTCATTGAGAGAACGGTAATCGATGCAGAGTCGAATAGTACCATCCTTCTTTGATACAAACAGAACAGGTGATCCCCAAGGTGACGCACTCGGGCGGATGAATCCTTTCCTGAGTTGCTCCTCCAGCTGCTTCTTCAGCTGTGCTAGCTCCTCAGATCCCATCCTGTAAGGCTTCTTATAAATAGGCCTTGACCCGGGCATGAGCTCGATGATGAACTCGATGTCTCGGTCAGGAGGCATTCCGGGTAGCTCGTCAGGAAAGACGTTCGGGTACTCACAGACTACTGGTACTTGGTCGAGCTCTACCTCAGATAGGCTGTTGATTTGAGGTACTTGAGCTGATACCGGCTCAGAGACATACTTGACCTTGACCCCTTGGTCGCTTGTCATGGTAATGGCCTTGTTGGCACAGTCCAAGAGACTCTGGTGCTTGGCCAGCCAATCCATGCCGAGGATTACTTCTAAGCCTTGTGACTTAAGCACAATGAGGTCTGCCAAGAAGCTCGTCCCATTGATAACTACCTCGACCTTTCTACACCCTAGGTTTGACCTCAACACTGCTCCCGGGTTTGAATTGCCATCCGCCCGTGAAGCAGAGTGGATTTTAAACCACACTTCTCCACAAACTTTTGAGTAACAAAAGAGTGCGAAGCACCACAATCAAACAACACTGTAGCTGGGGTGGAGTTGACGAGGAACGTACCCAGAATGCAGTCCGGGTCTTCCTGCGCCTCTTTGACGATGATTTGATTGATCCGCCCCTTGCTGTTGAACTGCTGATTGCGGGGAACTTGGTTTCTTCCTGGTGCTCCTTGACCTGGGTTGGGTGCATTGGGACGCGGTGCATCGGGCTTCTTGTTGGGACACTGCCTAGAATAGTGCCCGGTTTGACCACACCCAAAACAGGTGACCTAACCCGGAGGGTTGGTCTTGACTCCACTGTTGTTCGGCGGGTTGGGAACTGGCTTGGTGTTGACTTGAGGCTGATAATTCTGACGGAACACCAGGGTCTTGTACTGCTGTTGCTGACAGTTGGGCCTCGCAGGTGCTGACTGCCATGGTCTTGGTCTTGCATTACTGGGTCCTCCACTGCCTATCATCTTGCGCTTGCGGGTGTCGTCCATTGCACGACGCTTGTCTTCTAGCATAAGTGCCTTGTTAACCAGGTCGCTGAAGGTTCTGCAGTCGCAAACTACCAACTGGTATTGTAGGGACTGCTGCAATCCTTCCATGAAGCGTTCCACCTTAGCGGCCTCAGTGTTAACATCCTCAGGGGCATACCTCGACAAGAGGTTGAACTTGTGCATATATTCCTTAACAGTCCCACTGCCTTGCCTCAAGGCTCGGAATTCCCGCTTCTTGATGGTCATCATTCCGGGCGAAATATGAGCTGCGCGGAATCCTTCCTTGAACATTGCCCAAGTGATGACTTGTCCATCTAGCATGATCTGGAAACCATCCCACCAAGCTCTGGCGGTGCCTCCGAGACAGTGAGAAGCATAAAGGACCTTCTCACGTTCGTCGGTGCACTTGACTAGCGCAAGGAGGTCTTCAATAGTGCGAATCCAGTCATCGGCATCCAACGGTTCAGTCGTCTTCGAGAATATGGGAGGCGTAGTCCGCATAAACTCTAAGAGAGTAGAGCGGCCATTGCCATTCCCGTTCTGCGGCGGGTTGTTCACTAGGACTTGAGCCAGCTGCTGAATGGTGGCATTGTTGGCTTGACGTTCCTCACGAAGAGCATGAAGGAACTGAGCCATAGTCAAGTTCTCGGGAGGAGGTGGCAGAGGAACATTGCCATGCTGCTCGTGGTGATCTCCAGCGTGAGCTTCCCCTTTGGTTCCCTGTGGCTGACCTGAGGAGGCGGTGCCGGGGTTGCCGAAGGTGCTGTTGCGAGTTGCATTCACCATCCTGTCATGGAAACAGACAGGTCAAAAATCCGCCTTGCTTGAAATCACAAGGGTTCGCTCTAGTAAGAGGGGGGGGGGGTCCAAATGTGCTAGTGCGAGTTTTTTAAAAACAATGTCTTTAAAACGGAATTTGCATTCATTGAAAACAAGTAACGTAGTCGCGTACAGGCTGCCTAAGGCAGAGCGGCTTACGTCATACACACTCATAATTTAAAGGATCGGATACATGGATACCGTATGCTCAGGGGTACTCCTAGTTGCCTACGCTGAAATCCTACACGACGGACTGCTAGGTCTCAAAAGTGGGTTCGGTAGGATCTTCGTCTTTGTCGGTGTCTTCTTCCTTCAATGGAGTGGAAGAAAGAATCCGCACATCACGGCGTCTCTTAGGTGAGGCGGCAAAGAGCTCAGTATATTCTTCTGCTGTTAGGCGGCGACTCTGAAGAGGAACGGCCCGGATTGGTAGCACACCACCCCTGGTAGCAATACCGGCCCTTCCTTCAGGTGCGCCTTCTTTCTTCATCTTGCGATTCTTCATCTTCTCCGTGTGAAGTAGGCACTTAACTTGGTGTAGTTCTTGGCGAAGCTTTGTTGATTCTTTAACTAGAAGGTGCGTCAGGGTGTCGGATGAGAGACTGAAGTAGGTCTGAAACCTTAATGGCATTCCATCCTCAGACGATGGAGTGAGCGTCCAGCTCCCGTCCACTCCTTCCTGAAGAAAAGGTAGGTGGCGAGTAGCAGGTTCATTAGCCATCTCGGGGAGGATATCGCGGAGACGTACGAGCGCCTCTCGTGCTGCTGTCTCCACTTCCAGCATCAGTTCTCCCATTTGTGGTCCTTCAAAGAACCAACTAGTCGGGGAGTCATTAGCCTTCACTATAACGTCCACGTGATATTCTTTGGTGTCGGCGTTGACCCCGTGCTCGTGGTAGAGGAAGATGGGCGTGCGGCGTACGTGGCACTTCTCGAGACTATCCACCAGAAGTAGGGGAAAGCCGGTTTCCAGAAGCGTCTCATGTACAACGGCCATCTACAAGGTATATGAGAGAGAGAAAATCAGAAGGATTTAGGTGCGAGTGTAAGGTTGGTGTACTAATTGTTCCCGGCTAACGGCCATGCTACCTAAGGCTTCCTATAGTCAGGATGGATCTGATACCAGTTCTATGGGGACCCCGACTGGTGAGTCGAGATCGCCGTGCCCAGTGATCCCAAGGATCAATGCTCACTGAACACAAATACTGAAATAATAGAGTCTTACATCCAAATACAGAATATTACATCACATGACCAAAGGGTGAGGTTCACAAACAGGGCCTAAGGCCAAATAAAGCGGGTACATCGGGTAGCGGAAATTCATAAGGGCTAAGGGGGTGCCCATGCCATCAAGCCTACACCGACAGGCATTCTGACTTGGAAGCCTCCTAGATCGCAGGTCCGTCTCCGAAGACATACTCGTCGCCAAACTCCGGTCCTTCCTTGTCTGGCCAATAATATAACTAGTGGCAAGCCAATGAGTAATTTTGAATGTACTCGCAAACAGCCCATGATATGAACAATAAAAATGATGGACATCATTATCATGCATCTCTAGTATAACTCATCTGGGTAAAATGATCATGAATATGCATCAAGTTAAAGAATTACTTTTGAAGAACAGGTTACAGATATCAACATATTTGCTAAGGGTTGAACCATCCGGGTTCACCCTATATACCAAGTCATCGGACTTGTCATAACCTCAATGTATCAGCTGAGGGTTAAACCATCCGGGTTCACCCTATATGCCAAGTCACCGAACTTGGTCATATTATTACTCTCATAACAACACCTTTTTAACAACACACACACACACACACACACACACTCACACTTGGTTTATGCGGAAATATCTGGACGTAGTTTAAGCAGGATTACCCAACTGTCCTTGACCGTGGACACGACTATTCGAATTGTTTACACTCTGCAGAGGTAGTACACTGGACCCACGAGAAACGGGAAACTTCCATGTCCTCCACGACTCGCAGTATATCACATATACCCGAGGTAAGTACCCGATCATCATCTTTCCCCTGACGATACTAGACAAAGAGGTCCACTCGATTGGTACCCAACCCACATGTTGTACGTCTTACGAGCACCGACTCTGGACTGTATCAACCATGCAGGGACCAAAGGTGTGCCTGGAACTCATAATAATGGCATAGTCGTCCTACCTGGCACGACCCCATCACGAGAGTGACGACAATCACTCCCGCCACTAGTAATGTGGCTCTTTGCTAGCACCGACCAGAGTAATCAACAAAGCCCCGTCCCATAAAAGGGGTATCGTGGTCGTACTGGTAAGGTTGGGACGGTCGACACATCCTAAATCTAATCCCCTTTCCGAAACCATACTCACACAAAAACACCGGTGCATCACTTCACCAAAAGTGATCACCAACTCATCATCACCCTCGGGCATTAGTGGCACCCGACGGGGTTTTCATAAATCTTTGATTTAACTCATCATCATGCTCATGAAAATATACTTTTATCTTTACTTGTCAACATGGTATTAACATGACCCTCAAGGGGTAGGGTCAAGCTCAATGCAATGATCCTATAACTTTACTAGTAAGCATGACAGTAGCATGATCCTCATAGATGGTAGGGTCAAGCTCATCATGCTTGTTCTCCGAGGAGCCATATGTATAACATCACCATCATGCAAGTGCTTCGAAGAAGCCTTCGGTACCATCACACCAATGGTGAACCGGCACTGTGATCTCATGCAACGGAAAAGTACTTGCTATTCTAGCATGCATCAATGTATGTGCTCAAGTCATGGTCAAAGGGCTGCTTGCCTTGGTCAACTAAGTATCCTCGGTCTTCGAGGTCTTCCGCTCTGAATCCTTCATCACTCGGTAATTCTATCGTTGAGAATAGAATAAATAAGAAATAGCTCACACAAAAACAGATCACAAACCATTTTTAAAAATGTTGCAAGTCTTGGTAAAAATCAGGTTGTTACTTTGAAAATATCTTCTCTTTTTTTTTACTAGCAAAGCATTTTTAATAATTATAAAACAGAAGCAAATTATTGCTTTTAATGCCTTTATATTGCTATAAAACAGATTTTGCTTTTGAAAAATATCAACAATGGAAGAATCAAATACTGCTCATTTTTAGAAAAATATCAGTGGAAGAATCATATTTTTCCACTGGATAGTTATTTTTACAAAAATAAAAGAAAAGTCCAAAGCCTGGCCTGGGAAGCAGGCCGACCCAGCCAGCCAGCAGGCTGCCAGGTGCGCACGCGCCAGGTTTGAACCTGACGTGCGGGCCCCTGGAGTCAGCGGCAGTGGCTGTGTGCGAGGCAGCTCCAGGACGCAGACAAGTGGAGCCCACGTGTCGGGTTCTTCCCCTACCTCCAGCTAGAGAGGAGGAAATGAACGCCGGCGAGGCTACCGTCGTCCATGGGCCTAGCTAAGGGCTAGAATGGATTCAGCATACCTCCGCCTACCTGTAGGTGGTCGGAACAGCGCCGGAGAGGCTAGGAGTCGCCGGCGACGAGGTGGCCGTGGCCGAGGAGTTTCGGGAGGTAGCTGAACTGATAGTTAGGTGCACGGAAAAGCTCGGGGCTGTTGGGGGAAAGGTTCCTGGTGTCGAGGGGAGTGCTCTGGTGGGTCGAGTGTTGCAGGAGCCGGCGTGTAACATGAGATCGTCCGGAGCTCCGAGGCGGAGGGGCCTCGATCGATCTCGAGTACCGGGGCTCTGTGACCTCGATTGGGTGGCTAGGGGGGGCTAGTGGTTGTGCAGAGGTTGTTGGAGGGGTGTTGAGGTGCCGGGGGGGCCTATTTATAGGCTGGCGACGGTGAGCCGAACTCGGTGCGCCGGTGACTCACCGTGGCGCGCGTGCGTGCACAGTGAGGGGCTGGCTGCGAAACCACGGTCTCCGGACGTGGTTTAGGATGCTCTAAAGCATCGGCCGCAGAAGGAGAGAGCGTGGGGTCGAGCTGCAGCGTCCGTGCATGCTCGGCCGAGTTGGGTGCACGCGGGCACGCGTCGCCCGAGCTCTAGCGCTGGGGAGGAGGGTCCCTGGCGGCTGCTTTACACTGAGAGGTTGTCGGGGGAGGTCTTGGACACTTCGGGGGAGGTTGGAACCGGCTGGGAGTGTCGTCCCCTTCTCGGTTGCTCTCTGTAGCGCGTCCAGAGCGCGGTTTTGGCATGCCAGGGCATGCTGGCGCGCTTTGGGGCACTTCAGACGTGTCCCTCATGTCCTGGGTGTTGCTGGGAGTGTATCTAGCCGTTGGGTGCTAGTGAGAGCATTGGCTGGTCAAGGGGGACATGGTTTACTAGTGCTGCCAGTCCTGATCTATGGCCCAAATTGGAGTTTTTGTCACTTGTGCTTTGAACTGGGGAGGGGCCAGTTGACTGGGTGTTTAGGTTGGTCTGTGGCACTAATACAACAAGTTTGAGGCTCTGACATGGGGTAAAACAGTGGCTAGGTGGGTTTTTACCTTGCTATCAGAAGGTGTTCGACAGTGGTTTGGGGTGCTTCCACTCTACCACTAGAACTGCCACATAAAAGGTTTGGTCTTGGGGTTAAAGTAGAGGTTTCAACCAAATTTGAGCTCCATTGCACAAGTTTAGCTTTGTAAACTTGAAAATGCATGGTAGTGGCCAGATCTATCTTCTCCAAAAGGGAGTGTGACTAAAGAGAGTCTAGCAAATCTCATTTTTGGTGTGGAGTCCTCTTTTGAGGTGCAAAACTCCCCTGCAAAGTTTCAGCCCTGTTGGACAAACTTTGCTATATAGAGTTGTTCCAACTCTATTCTGGACAGAGAGGGTTTTAGGCTCATTTGGTGACCTTCCCCACCTTAGATCAAGGTGAGAGTTTATGTGGGCACCAAATATGGCTTGGGGAGGCTCGTGTAATTTAATGGGATTTTATTGAGAATATTTCCTTTGGAAATATCTCAAAAGGTTAAAACAGACCCATTCGGGGAGGCTCCGAGTGCGCGCTAACAGTCACACTCGGAGACTTAGCCGCGACCCAGAGTTGCCTAAGTAAAAGCCCGCTCCGAGTGCGCACTCGGAGGCTTGACATACCCTCATTGAGGCTCATGTGGATGTGAAGACAACTGACAACTACATGCTTCACATGTTTGCCATTGGCTTCACCAAGAGACGCCAAACAAAAACCACGAGCCAAAATCGTGTAAAAAAAGACTTAGCGAAAGAAGAGCAAAAGATCCAATTTGAATTCAAAGTTGGATCTATGATCAGTTGGCTCGGTGTGAATCAAGCTTATCCACACCGAACCACGAATGTGCCGGCCAATAGCAGTGGCCAAAGTTTAATACAGATACCACTCGGCATACCGAGGTAAATGTGCGTTCACCATGAAGTTTTTTCAAGCGTCACCGGGGCTGGCAGGCTCCACAAAGGTGTCAAGGTCGATTCCGTCTGCAATGCGAGTGGCTGTGTCGAGGAAGGTCTCCATGAAATCTTCGAGTCAAAGCTTCTTGGTGTTGGCGACCTGCAACGTCTTCAGCTTTTCTTCGCGAGCTTCCTTGCAGTGCACTCGGACCAGAGATAGCGCCACGTCCGCACCACAACGAGCTGCAGACTTCTTCCATGCCTGCACTCTGCTTGGGACGTCCTCCATCCGAGTCATCAACCCATCTATTTCTTGCCGGGAATCGTCTTCAGGCCACAGCTCCTTGTCGATCCGGCCGATGACTTTTCTCAGGCGGCCAATGAAAGGTCCCACCCTGCTAAGGCGAATATGCGCTCGGAGCAAGTCCCGGTTGGCTTCGTCGCCGAGTGGAACGTTCGGAACAAGCGACCGTTCGATGTCAGCTGCTTCAGCCTCAACGTCCCGACAAAAGTCTGCAAAGAAAAGACAAGCAGAAAGTAAGCGCAGAGTGAACTCCAAAGTCAAGAAGCACTCGGCAACAACTTACCACCAAGCAGTGCAACCATCTTCCATGCCCAGTCGCTGATGTACTTCTCCTGCGCCATGCACCGAGTGTTCATCACCTTCAGCTGACCCATCCATTCGGATCTCTGGCCCTTCAATTTTTCAACTTCGGCTAGCAATGCCTTGTTGGTCTCCCGAGATTCCTCCAAAGACTTCTCTCGGTCAGCAAGAGCCTCCTTCACACCAGCCAGGTCATTCACAGCCGCCTCCAAGTCTGCAGCAAGCTGGATCTTCTCAGCCTTCACAGCATTGTACGCAGATCCCATTTCGCAAGTCTTCTGCCAAATAGGCACAAAGGGAGGATCAGACACATTCAACAAGGAAAAAGTATCGACACATATGACAAAACAATCAAAGCCCAAAATTCTTCAGACCCCTGCAGATGCAAGCAATCGACAGCGGTCTCGGGGACTACACCCAGTGGGTTCACTAAAAGTGACCCCACTGGTATGCAGCTCGAACAGGTCGGCCCTATCGAGCTCCATAGCGAACAAACGACACTATGAGACTACTATTACCCGACCTGAGTAACACTACTCTCGGGGACTACACCCAGTGGGTGCACTCGGAGTGCCCCCACTGGTACCATTCGGGCAGATCAGCTCTGATCTGTTCAGATTATGGAAAATACATATAAAGACAACTGCCGGTGCAAGCACTTGGCAGAAGTCTCGGGGACTACACCCACTGGGTTCACTCGGAGTGAACCCACTGCAAAATCATCCTACTGTATCCGAGTATATCGCTGAAACCCCCAGTGGGTAACAAGAGGAAAGTAAACACTTACTAGCGGACTTACTCAGATATCGTCCCGGAGTTCCAAGCTTTTCTTGTACAAAGACGCGATGGAGTCATATGCTCCCTTGGCGTCACCCACCATCAGCTCCATGTGCACCATGGCGTCGTTGGCGGCCCCCACCTAGTCTTTCGGGAGGCGTCGGGCGTCATATTGAACAGTTGATGGACCCGGCGCGACAGAAGACTCCTTGGGCATCCCGAGCTCCGCTCCAGTCGGTTCCGCCATGAGGGACACCGTCTCAGTCGGCGACACCGTCTCAGTTGGCGGCACGTTCATGGTGGGAGCAGCAGTAGATGGGACAACCTCAAGGACAGGCACCACAGCTGGCTCCGACCCCCTTTGGTCGTCGTCCTCCAGATGGATCACCTTCGAAGGAAGCACGACTGAACAAAATGAAATTACAGAGAAAGGGCAAGATCAAAGACAGCACTCGTGAAACAATAATACAAACTCTCGGAGTCGTGACAACGTACCTTGCTGGGACGTGGGGGCGTTATCTGTGTCCATGGGATCATCATCCTGGCGCGGCAGAGAGGTGGCGGAGGTAGCAGCTCTGTTGAGTGAAATCCACTCGACGGATAAGCATGAGTTCAATCAGATACTGAAGGAAGATGGAAGAACAAGACACTTACGCTGAGGCGACTCGAATAGCGATCCTCATCTGAGGCAAAGCTTTCCGAGGCTTAGGCCCACCAGGTTTGGCCACCTTGGACGGCTGGTCCGTGGGCTCGGCAGCAGCATCCCTGGTCCTCTTCACACTCCGAGCACTCGGAGCCACGGGAGGGGCTGGCGGAGCACTCGGGGCCGCTGGAGGAGCCGACGGAGTAGCGGGATCGTGACGACGCTTAGTTCGGTGCTCTGGTGGTGAAGGTGGCGAGCTCTGCTCCCCCTCCTTCTCCTCCTCCTCTTCCGTCTCCTCTTCTGTCTCCCCACTGTCGGAGACGTACTTGGCGCTATCCATGCTGCCCTCCTCTTCCTCGGCTGGATTCCCGTTTGAGACGGCAGAATACCAGTTGGTCCACTCCTGCACAAAACACAGTCGGCAACGTCAGTCGGCGGGACAAGAAAAGCGATAAATCTAAGAAGATTAAGAGCACTTAACAAGATGTGCTCACCTCATTCGGAGGAGGATTGTTGGCGCGGAAGGGCTTCACCCGCCGGGCTCCTTCGGGGTTGTCACATGCGCCTGTGATGCTGCGTACCCACGCTCTCACAGTCTCCTCGGTCACACACTCTGGATGAGACCGAGTGGAATCCGAAGGCCCCGCGTAGTGCCACATGGCGTGGTGTCGGGCTTGCAGCGGCTGGATGCGCCGACCCAGAAAAGTCTCCAGCAGGTCCGTGCCGGTGACTCCCTTGCGGACGACGGCTATCAGCGCGTCGACCAAAGGCTGGATCTGGATCCTTTCCCCCTTAGAGAGCGCAAGCTTCCTAGGAGGGCCCGGACGGTCTAGGCTAAAAGGTGGCAACCCACTCGAAGCATTCAGACAAGCAATGTCCTGGCAATTGAACTAGGTCGATTGCCAGTTCCTAACTGACTCGGACAACTGGAGGGGGGGGGGTAGCTACACTTTGTTTTCTTCTGGAAGCCTAAACCCCTGCAGAGCTGGAGGAGATGGGTCTTATCGTCCGACTGGCTAAGCTTTTTGACGGTTTGGGATCTAGCGGAGAAGACGTACTTAAAGAGCCCCCAGTGGGGGGGACATCCAATAAAGCACTCACAAAGGGTGACGAATGCAGCAAGGTGGGCTATTGCGTTCGTAGGAAAATGATGGAGCTGCGCCCCGAATTAAGTCATGATACCTCAGAAGAAGGGGTGGGGAGGCAAGGAGAAGCCCCTGAACACATGGCTGAGCAGCAGAACGCGCTCCCCCTCCTTCGGCGCCGGCTCCGTATCGCCCTCCGGCGGCCTCCAGGACTTGTTGACAATCATGCCATGCTCCACCAGCTCCAGCAAGTCGTCCTCCGTCACCGTGGAGGGGAGGAAATCCCCCTGGATCCAACTCGCCGGCAGCGCCCGCTGCCGCCGCTGAGCAGGGGCCGCCCCCTTCTTCTTCTTCTTCTGCGACTCGAGTTTGCTGGTCTGCCCCTTCGTCATGGCGAAGGCAACAGATCCGCAGAGGAGGAGAGGAAGGAGGAGGCTTGAGACGTACAGAGAGCGACAGCAGGAGTGGGGTTAATGCGAGGAAGATGAGCAGCGCAACAGGGAATCCCGCCGGAGAGGCTTAAATAAGCTTCCGACTGGGTCACTAACAGGTGGACCCGAAATCTTATCTCCCCAACCGGCCGCTGCGATGTTAGTGGAGAAGATAAATGCGCGGTAATCGAGGAGGCAAAACCTACTCGATGGCGACGTCGTCATCCCCGCTGAGCGTGCGGCAACCAAAATTTGAGGATCCCGAAAAATCCGCCGCTGTCAGTTTGACCAGTCACGTCGAAAGATTCCGCGGAAGCACTCGGTCCCTGACGGTTCGTTTCACTGGTATATTCACTCGGATCACTGGTTGAAAGGATAAAATGGATCGAGCCAAACAACGCTAAAGTCACCTCCGTACCAGTCGGTTCCATACTCCAGACATCACTGCATCGTTCCAACCCCGATCCATTCGGGGACTAATGATGGGGTTATAGTCCCAGGGTAGGGTCATAGGCCTGCCCTATAGGTCCTACCCAAGGACTACCCTTCATAGAGGACAAGGCCCTTAGACAGTTCCGACTGAACAAAGGGCCTTCCCCATCATCCAGTCGGCGACGAGCACTCAGAGCATATTTAACGTACCGTAGCTAAGGCTCTGCCCATCCTTTCGTACCCTACACTTCTACTGTCAGACTTATACCCACGACACCTAGGCTTCATACTTTCACTAGTGGCAACTCCCAACAACATTAACATAGTCTAATCACATGATATTTCCACTAAAACATGCAATGGAGACGTACTCGGAGGTCATTCCTTTGTGATCAAGAGAGGACAAGAATTATGTAGGGTAACAAAAGCACACCTCAGAGTTCGTAGTTCTCATCTATGGATTTCCCAATGTCACCGCGGCCATCCAAAGAGAGTACCACAATCACCACAACATATCTGAAGGATAGTCAAAGACAAGCACCAAGAGACTCTCAATCTTCAATCAATTCACAAAAGAGGAAATCAGTCATGAAAATATTCTTCTAATCCATGTCCAATAGACCGCTGTCACCATGTTCTCGGGGATTATACTAGATAAGATCAAGTGAGTACATCAATCCAATACATAGAAGAAGGGGAAACATCATGGGATCACCCTAGGATAACATAGCCTATGATCACCATCAAGATCACATCATGGGAGAGAGAATTAACCACATAGATACTATAGAAGACCTCAGCCCCGAGGCGGAACTACTCCCGCTTCATGGAGGGAGGAAGCAACGTCGATGGAGATGAATCCGGGGGCACTTCCCCGTCCCGGCAGGGTGCCGGCACAGGAATCCTGGTCCCCCGATACTTGTTGGCGATGGCGGCGGAGATCGGAATTGCTTCTGGAGGAAAGGGTTCCAGAATCAGGGGTTCCTCCACGGGGGTAAAAATAGGAGCCAAGGTAGGGCACCAGAGGAGGTGCCCCCACCCACGCGGCCTAGTGGCGCGACCAGGAGGGGACCCGCGCAGGGAGGTCGCTTGGGCAAGCCCTGGCCCCCCTCTGGCCCACCTTGATGTTTCATGAAGCTTCCGTCACACTGATTTTTATATATATTTTTTGGGATTTTTGGGACTCGGTAAATTGGGGTAAAAGTCCGTGCAAAAAAGACATCAGCAGAAAGAAACTGGCACTAGGCGCACTGAGTTAGTAAGTTAGTCCAAATATGTGTAAAAAGGTATGAAAGTGTAGCAAAACATATAACAATATCACCCAAAAGAACATGAAAGAAACATAAATTATAGATACGTTTGGGACGTATTAGGGTGCTGCTGTGTCTTCCTGCTCGCCGCTGTCGTAGGTATCGTCATCCTTTCTTGCTTCGCCCTCCGTGCTTTGCGGTTGCATGTCCTCGATCTAGAATGCACGACGCGGTCGCGCTCGACGTTGCTCGATCTGTCCGTTCCTATGAATGGTTTGTCGATGACGAGGTAGTTGAATAGGGATGGCGTCGATGAGGTAGTCGTCGCTGTTGTTCGAGTCCACTGCGCGGCTGTAATGCCCAAGTGTAACCTTGCCATATTTGGAAACCTTTCATGGTTGGATCCATGTGGTCATGTGTAGTGGCAACAAAAGTCCTTCCCTGGCGCTTAGGAATTCTTCTTGTTACTTCTCTGGTTTGCGTCGATTTTTCCCTTGAAGAGGAAAGGGTGATGCAGCACAGGAGCAGTAAGTATTTCCCTCAGTTTGAGAACCAAGGCATCGATCCAGAAGGAGGGCCTCGTCAAGTCCAAAGTACCTACGCAAACACAAACAAGCTTGCACCCAATGCTTCAAAGGGGTTGTCAATCCCTTCAAGATTGTTTGCAAAGTGAGATATGAAGGCGGAAAGTGCAACGAAGTAAAAAGTGTAAGGCTGAAAATATGGTGTGGAGTAGACCCTGGGGGCCATAGTGTTCACTAGAGGCTTCTCTCATAATAGAAAATATCACGGTGGGTGAACAAATTACTGTCGAGCAATTGATAGAACCGCGCAAAGTCATGACGATATCTAAGGCAATGATCATACATATAGGCATCACGTCCGAGACAAGTAGACCAATACTTTCTGCATCTACTACTATTACTCCACACATCGACCGCTATCCAGCATGCATCTAGTGTATTGAGTTCATGACGAACAGAGTAACACTTTAAGCAAGATGACATGATGTAGAGGGATAATCTCAAACCAATGATGAAAACCCCATCTTTTTACCCTTGATGGCAACAACACGATACGTGCCTCGCTACCCCTTCTGTCACTGGGTGAGGTCATCGCACGATATGAACCCAAAACCAAGCACTTCTCCCATTGCAAGAATCATAGATCTAGTTGGCCAAACAAAACCCACAACTCGAAGAGAATTACAAGGATATGAAATCATGCATAAGAGAGATCAGAAGAAACTCAAATAAGATTCATAGATAATCTGATCATAAATCCACAATTCATCGGATCTCGACAAACACACCGCAAAAGAAGATTACATCGGATAGATCTCCATGAAGATCATGGAGAACTTTGTATTGAAGATCCAAGAGAGAGAAGAAGCCATCTAGTTACTAGCTATGGACCCGTAGGTCTATGGTGAACTACTCACGCATCATCGGAGAGGTCATGGTGTTGATGAAGAAGCCCTTCGTGTATGAATCCCCCCTCCGACAGGGCACCAGGACGTGCCCCAGATGGGATCTAGAGGAGACAGAAGCTTGCGGCGGCGGTAAAGTACTTTCGATGATCTCCTGATTTTTTTGGGATTTTTAGGGAATTTATAGGCGCAACCCCTAGGTCAGGGGGCGCTCAGGGGGCCCACAAGCCTGGATGGCGCGTCCTCCCACCTAGCCACGGGGTGGGGGCTTGTGGGGCCCCTGAGGCTCCCCTGCCTTGGCTCCCAAGCTTCTCGATCTTATTTCGTTCCAGAAAAAATCTTTTCGGGGATTTTCTTCCGTTTGGACTCCGTTTCAAAATCTCCTCTGAAAGGGGTCAAAAACATGGAAAAAACAGGAACTGGCACTTGGCACTGAGTTAATAAGTTAGTTCCAAAAAATATATAAAAGGCATGCAAAACATCCAAAGTTGGACAAGATAATAACATGAAACCATCAAAAATTATAGATACATTGGAGACGTATCAAGCATCCCCAAGCTTAACTTCTGCTCGTCCTCGAGTAGGGAAGTGATAAAGAATGAATTTTTGATGTGGAATGCTACCTAGCATAGTTGTACTTTGCAAGTTCTTTCACGTGGCATGAATCTTCAGATCCATAAGATTCAAAACAATAGTTTGCTATTGACATGAAAACAGTAATACTTTAAGCAAACTAGCAAAGTAATCATGAACTTTCAAAATAACAAGGCCAAAGAAAGTTATCCCTACAAAATCATATAGTATGGCTATGCTCCATCCTCCTCACACAACTAATGTAAATCATGCACAATCCCGGTATTGGCCAAGTAATTGTTTTCGCACTCTTACTTTCTCAAACTTTTTATAACTATCACGCAATACATGAGCGCGACCCATGGATATAACACTATAGGTGGAATAGAGTGTGGTGGTGGTTGTGAGACAAAAAGGAGGAGATGGTCACATTGACTCGGCGTATCAATAGGCTATGGAGATTCCCATTAATAGATATCAATGTGAATGAGTAGGGATTGCCATACAAAGGATGCACTAGAGCTATAAGTATGTGAAAGCTCAAAAGGAAAACTAGTGGGTGTGCATCCAACTTGCTTGCTCACGAAGACCTAGGGCAATTTTGAGGAAGCCCATCATTGGAATATACAAGCCAAGTTATATAATGAAGATTCCCACTAGCATAAGGTAGTGACAAAGCAAGAATCTCTCAATCATGAAGAACATGGTGCTATCATGAAGCACAAGTGTGGAAAAAGATAGTAGCATTGTCCCTTCTCTCTTTTTCTCTTTTTTTCATTTGGGCTCTTAGGCCTCTTTTTTTCTTTTCTTTTATTTTTTTGTTTTTGTTTTTGGGCTCTTTGGCCTTTTTTTATTTCCTCACATGGGACAATGCTCTAATAATGATGATCATCGCACTTTTATTTACTCACAACTCAAAGATCACAATGATGATGACTCCATAGGAAATGCCTCTGGCAGTGTACCGGGATGTGCGACGATCTAGCATGGCGTATGACATTGAAACATCTCGCTAGCTATATTACAATCATGCAATGGCAATATGAGAGTGACGACACAAGTCATGAGATGGAATGGTGGGAGTTGCATGGCAATATATCTCGGAATGGCTATGAAAATGCCAGAGTAGGTAGATATGGTGGCTGTTTTGAGGAAGGAATTTGGTGGGTTTGTGCACCGGCGAGAATTGCGCGGCACTAGAGAGGCTAGCAATGGTGGAAGGTGAAAGTGCATCTATACCATGGGCTCACATTAGTCATGAAGAACTCACATACTTATTGCGATAGTTCTTATTAGAAATCGAAACAAAGTGCTAAACGCATACTCCGAGGGGAAGGGTTGGTAGGTGTAAACCATCGCGCGATCCCGACCTCAACACAAAGGATGACAATCAATAGATCAATTATGCTCCGACTTCCTAACATAGCGGTTCACCATACGTGCATGCTACGAGAATCACTAACTTCAACACAAGTATGTCTAGATTCACAACACCCTACTAACATAACTTTTAATATTACCAAATCCATGTCTCAAAACTATTTGAGAGGAATCAAGACTTCTCTTTTTACTCAATGCACATGAAGATGGAGGTTTTTGCATCTTCTTTGGGTAACTATCACATTTGGAACTACTTTCATAGCATAAGCCAACTACCAAATCACGCACCGTCGTGCTCTAAAAGATATAAGTGAAGCACATAGAGCAAAAGTATCTAGCTCAAAAGATATAAGTGAAGCACTATGAGCATTCTAGCAAAATCACGATGAGTGCATGTCTCTCTCTCTCAAAAAGGTGTGCAGCAAGGATGATTGTGACACAACAAAAGGAAAATACTCCTACGATACAAGACGCTCCAAGCAAAAACACATATCATGTGGTGAATTAAAAAATAGCTCCAATTAATGTTACCGATGGATTGAAGACGAAAGAGGGGATGCCTTCCTGGGGCATCCCCAAGCTTAGGCTTTTTGGTGTCCTTGAATTTGGCTTGGGATGCCTTGGACATCCCCAAGCTTGATATATTTTGACTCCTTATCTCTTTGTCCATGAGAACATCACCCAAAACTTGAAAACTTCACAACACAAAACTTAAACAGAAACTCGTGATATCATTAGTACAAGAAAACAAACTACCACTTCTTTTGGTACTGTAGCAAACTTGAATTCTATCTATATTGATGATGTCCTAATGTATTCTCACTTTTACATGGCTAGTACCCCCCGATACTAACCATAGTTTCATCAAAACAAGCAACCAACTCAACAAAAACAGAATCTGTCAAAAACAGACCTGTCTGTAGAAATCTGTATACTTCGTATACTTATGGTATCTCCAAAAATCTGAAAAATTACGACGGCCTGGGAAAAAAGTATATCAATCAGCAGAAAAAAGAATCAACTCAAAATCTCTTTCTGAATAAAAATGAAAAATCATCTCGTGAGAGAAAAGTTTCTGTATTTTTGCAGCAGGATCAAACAACCATTACTAAGACTAGTCATAAAGGCTTTGCTTGGCTCAAACACAAAAAGAAACGCAAAAAACACAATCACAACAGAATTATGAAAGTGTGGGCGCAAAAAAACAGAAATAAAAAGATAAATTCATTGGGTTGCCTCCCAACAAGCGCTATTGTTTAACACCCTTAGCTAGGCATAGAAGCGATAGAATCACGTATCATCGTCTTTGGTGCTGAAACCATAAGTGGCCCTCATCATTGATTCATAAGGCAATTTTATTTTAGTTTTAGGAAAGTGTTCCATGCCCTTCCTTAAAGGAAATTGAAATCTAATATTCCCTTCCATCATATCGATGATAGCACCGATAGTCCTTAGGAAAGGTCTACCAAGAATAATAGGGCAAGTAGGATTGCAATCAATGTCAAGCACAATGAAATCCACGGGTACATAGTTCCTATTTACAACAATAAGAACATCATTGATCCTTCCCATGGGTTGCTTGACAGTAGAATCAACAAAATGCAAATTAAGAGAACACTCTTCTGTAAGTGCATCTAGTGCCCCTTAGTGATTTTGGTGGTTTGAAGACTTATAGGTTAAGTATCTAATGTGTTCATGAGTGTACACATGATCTATAAGTCGCTGAGGAGTTTGAAATATTCGATGAATATCGACCCCTAAAAATGCGTATCTTCGGTTGGAGAAATTGGTCTGAAGCTGAAGATTTGAATCGCGAAGAATTTGCGATGAAATTGATATTCCTCATGAAGATATTGAAATTGAGGAATTCGGCGTGTCCCGAAGAAAATCATTCTGAAGACTTTGAAGCATGAAAATTTACTCTTTGTGTTTTGTTTTCTTCACACTTGAGTAATAGGAACACCGTACTGTTAAAGGGGGTCGAGGTAACACATTGGAATGAATTTCCTCATGATGCTCAACCCAAGCCTAATCCTACCAAAAGCCTCAAGTGAGGAATATGAGTGACATGAGGACTCTCACAGTTGAGGGCCCCGACCGTTTCGATAGCCACACCACATCATTGGTCTTATCCACACCAATGGTCATATTAGTTAAGGGCATTAATGTTAAATCATGTCGGGATGCTCCCAGGCTATAAATAGCCGCCCCCACAACCATTAGCTGGTTGGCTGCTCCGTTAGAAACTGACACTTGTCATAAGAGCAACCCAAATTCCTTAGAGTCTTCGAGAGTAATTCATCAGTGAGGAAATACCCCAAACACCAAACCACAAACCGAAAACCAAGTGATTGAGCATCACTGAAGAAGTTGTTCCTGTGTGGGACTGAAGCCTTTTACCTTTGAGGACTGTGCATCCTCCAGACGGTTAGGCGTCATGGTCTAGAGCAATCCAGCAGTCAATTGTGGATCGCCGGGTGACCAAGTTTGTGAGGGTTTGGAAGTCTTCCCTGAAGACTTACCACGAGTGTTGGGCGAGGACTGTGTGTTCTTAGCCCAAGGAGAATACGGTAGGGACTGTGTGTCCCGGGACTGTGTGTCTTTTGGTTTCAATACCAAGCCGCTCCAAACCAAATGTACAACTATCACAACAGTTGGAACTGGGTCATCAACTACTGTCTTCGCTGTGAAACGGATTCTAATTCCTCAACTCTTTATATTCCTCAGATTATGTGTTGATGATTTTCACTGTCACTGCTTGAAGAATTTGCTGAAGACTTTCTCTGAAATTCCTCAACCCCAAATTCTTCATGCAAGTTAATCCTCATCTGTTTTCTGTGTGCCTGCTTACTGTGCAATCTGTTTTCACATTCCTTATCCTGAAAAACTGCTATAGTGAAACTTTGCATTCTTGATCCTTTGCTGCTTCCACTGTAAGTTAGTCATCAGTGAGGAATTTCTTCAAAAGGAATTTCCTCAGTGATGAAATTCTAAAAATCTCCTATTCACCCCCGCTCTAGTCGATATAACTCACTTTCAATTGGTATCAGAGCGAGGTACTCCCTTGTTCTGTGTGATTTTGGTTTAACCACCTGGAGTTTTAGTTATGTCGACTGCAGGCATGATGAAGGTCACTACAGCATGTCCTAATTTTGAAGGAAAGAACTTTCCCTTCTGGAAGACCAAGATGCAGATGCATCTACAAGCTATTGACAATGATCTCTGGTATATTGTGGAACATGGTGTCCCCATCATCTCTGCTAGTATCTCTGCTGCTGATGTGAAGAAATTCAAGGAACTTGATTCTCAAGCGAAGAATATCATCTATGGCCATCTGAGCCCAGGCCAGTTTGGAAGAGTGAGTGCTTTGGGCTCAGCGACACTTATCTGGGAGAGACTGTGCAAAGTAAATGAAGGAGTATCAACCCAGCGTGATTCTCGTGTTGATGTTCTTCGCAATCTCTTCAATCTTCAAGAGGCTTGACAATGAAAGCTGCCAAGATACTTTTGATCGCCTCACTGACATATCAAATGAACTGCAAGCACTGGGAGCTCGAGACATTACTAATCATGAAGTTGTGAAGAAACTGCTAAGATCTTTGGATTCTTCATTTGATACTATAGTTCTGATGATTCAAGAAAGACCAGACTACAAGATGGTTGATCCAGCTGATATACTCGAAAGACTCAATACTCATGAATTCCAGCAAGAAGAAAATAAAGATCTATATGGACCAAGCTATTCTAGACCACGTGCACTGAAGGCTAGAGCAATTTCCTCATCTAATGAAGAAGACTCGGATGATAGCATTGGTGACCCTGAAGAATTTGGACAGGAGCTTGCAATGCTCGTGAGGAAATTCCAGAGGTTTACACAACGTGGCCAGTTTGGTAAATCTTCAAGAAGAGATATGAAGAAATTAGAATCTTCATGTGAGGACTACAAGAAAAGAACCTGCCACAACTGCAAGAAATCAGGTCACTACATTGCTGATTGTCCCCGTTGGGGAAAGGAATCAAAGAAGAAGAAATACAAGGATGAAAGTTCTGATGACTCGAAAAAGAAGAAGAAATCTTCAAAATCCTCATCTTCAAAGCCCTCATCGCACAAGAAGACTAGTTTCAGAAAGGCTCGGACACTTATTGGCAAGGAAATGGATCCCGAGGCAGAATCAGAGGAATGTGATGAAGAGGAGGGTTCTAATGAAGACTCAGAATCCGGACAGGCTAGTCTTGCACTTGCAACCACTTTCGTCAGCAAGTCAATCTTCAACCTTGAAGAAGATGATAACACCATCCACACTGATGACTATGCTGATGACTTCGCTCCAACCTATTGCTTCATGGCAAAAGGTTCAAAGGTACCGAATGATGCTTCCTCCTCTGATTCAAGTGACTGTGAACCTGATGATTATAAAAAACCCAGTTACAGTAAACTTGCTATCATTGCCACTAAACAACAAACTGCACTGGAAAAGCTTCAGAGACTGCTAGATAGAAGCGATGATCTGTTGAATGATGAAATGAATCTTACTCAAATCCTCACTGATGACATGAGAAGTCTTCAGTCTAAATTTGAAATCTTCAAGATCGTCATGTTACACTCCTCGCTGATCATGAGAAACTTTCCTATGAATTTCTTCAAAGAAAGCTTGATCTAGAGAAGTTGAGGATTTCTCATGATGATCTTCGAATGGAAAATGATTCATTACTAGCTCAACAGATCAGGGTTGCTCAAGCTGAATTCATTCCTCCATGTCTTAAATGCATTGAACGTGAGACTGCTAATTCTTCACCAGAATCATCAAATGCTTCAATTGCTACAAATTCTTCAACTGCTCCTGTAGTGTCAAATTCCTCACTTGAGGAAAACACAAATGTCACTGATGAAAATGCAGGGCTGAAGGAACTGTATGTGACAGGCATATACAAAAGCCTCAAAGGACATCAAACCCTTTGTGATGTGCTCAAAAAGAAGATCTTGAACAGGAACCCGAGGAAAGAACGAATTGCCTTTGAGAGGAAATTGAATGCTGATGGATCTTATTGGAAACCTGAGCAGTATCCCAAAATCTCATGGGTTGCTGCTAGTGGGCCTCCTTTTGATCCATCCAATCTAACTGGTTTTTCATGTGAATTATCCTATTCCTTATATGAGTCATTTGATTCCAAGTATAAACTGTTCAAAAATCAATATGGTGAAGTATTTGCTCGATATGTTGGAACTAACTTCAGGAATGGCCCTCCCTTGAGGAAAATCTGGGTTCCCAAAAGCTGTCTTGAAAATCTTCAGGTGAATGTCCTCATGACATCACCGATGAAGAATTTGAACCCCAGATCAAATTCCTCAGGAGGACCAAAGTCTTCAAGAGGACCAAAATCCTCAACTGGTCAAAATTATGCTCGTACCCGTGCAAATGCTTCTAACATGCAGGGAAACTACAAGGAATATGAATATGAGCGTTACTCTTCAAATCATTATGTTTATAAATCTTCAAACCAGTTCTCTACATATTCATATGAGTACTTTAACCCCCCTACTGCTAAGAGAAGTGCATTAGCTTCAATGCCTCCTTTCTCATATGGTGCTCGCAGGTTGTTGAATGCTTTACCACCCCTTCAGATGTGGGTGGTGAAGAAATTGAACTAATCACTTCTGCAGGTCAGGTCTACAGATGAAAATCATCATCTGAAGAATTTGCTGGAGACTTGAGGAAATGCTTGATAGGACGCAGGCTAATATTGATGAAATAGAAATATTTCACACGCCCTTATAATTATGTTATGATGAAATTCCTATCTGATGAAATTGATATCATATTCTTCAAATCTGAAGCATATGAGATGGTAAGCTGTACTAATTCATCTGCAGGATGACAAACCCAAGAGTACTGAGTGGGTTCTTGATAGTGGCTGCACACATCACATGACTGGTGATAAAAGCTTGCTGATGAATATGCCACTAATTCCATCACCTCTGAAGCAAATCACATATGCTGACAAAGGTAAAAGCAAGGTATTGGGACTTGGCAAAGTGGCTATTTCCAAGGATAAGCATATGGACAAAGTGATGCTTGTTGAATCCCTTGGATTTAACCTCATGTCAGTCTCGATGCTTTGTGATCTTGATATGATTGTTATATTTGGTAGATATAGATGTGTTGTGATCATGGAATCTGACAAATCCAAAGTCTTCGAAGGTGTCAGAAGAGGGGATTTGTACATTGTTGATTTCTCTACAGGTCCTCAACCAACCACTTGCTTACTAGCAAAAACCTCAGAAGGGTGGCTGTGTCATCGAAGACTCGGTCATGCAGGCATGAGGAATTTGCACACGCTCGCAAAGAAGAAGCATGTCATCGGCATCGAATCAGTCAAATTCCTCAAGGATCATCTCTGTGGTGCATGTGAATCTGGGAAAATGACCAGATCCAAGCATCCCTCGAAGACTATCATGACAACTACTCGTCCATTCGAATTTCTTCACATGGATCTATTTGGTCCTACTCACTATGCCACACTAACAAATGCAACATCTTTATATGGCTTTGTCATAGTTGATGATTATTCCAGATATACATGGGTGCATATCATCTTATATAAAACTGAAGTGCAGGAAATCTTCAAACGATTTTCCTCAAGGGCCTCGACGAACTTTGGCATCAAGATCAAACATATCAGGAGTGATAATGGAACAGAGTTCAAAAACATTGGCCTTGATGATTATCTTGATGAACTTGGTATTACTCACGAATTATCTGCTCCTTATACTCCTCAACAGAATGGTGTCGTCGAAAGGAAGAAAAGGACTCTGGTTGAGATGGCAAGAACCATGCTTGAAGAATATCAGACTCCTCATCGCTTTTGGCCTGAAGCAATCAACACTGCAGGCCATATCATCAACAAGGTATATCTTCACAAATTCCTCAAGAAAACCTCATATGAACTCCTCACTTATAAGAAACCCAATGTAAGTTATTTTAAAGTCTTCGGTGCAAAAAATGTTGGATTAGAGATCCTCACCATAGCTCAAAATTTGCACCTAAGGCACATGAGGGTTTTATGCTCGGTTATGGAAAGGACTCGCACACCTACAGAGTCTTCAACAACTATCATAACAAAGTTGTTGAGACTGTAGATGTGCGGTTCGATGAAACTAATGGCTCGCAAAGAGAGCAATTGCCTTCTGATCCAGATAAGCTGTCTCCTGAGGAAGCAATAAAGCTCAAACCTAGTGAAGACATTGTTCCCACTGAGGAAATTGATGAAGAAACCATCCCCATCACTGATGAAAATCAAGAAGGTCCTCCTGAGGAAATTGCACCAGAACAAATTCCTCAGCCCAGACGAAATCCTCAACCAGCTCATCCGAGGATTGCAAATGAAGTGGAACTTTACAAAATCCTCAATGACATTAACGCGCCAGGTCCTCTCACTCGCTCAAAAGATTCACACTTAGTTAACTTTTGTGGGCATTTCTCCTATGTATCTATCACAGAACCCTCAAAAGTTGCTGAGGCTTTCCTGGAACCGGAGTGGATCCAAGCTATGCAAGACGAACTTCTTCAATTCAAGCTGAATGACGTATGGGAGCTCGTCAAACGACCAGATCCTCGCAAGAACAATATCATCGGAACCAAGTGGATTTTCTGAAACAAGCACGATGAGGATGGTCAAGTGGTGAGGAATAAGGCACGACTTATAGCCCAAGGCTACACCCAGGTTGAAGGAATAGATTTCGATGAAACTTTTGCACCTGTTGCTAGACTTGAATCTATTCGAATACTACTTGCTTATGCTAATCATCATAACATCATCTTATATCAAATGGATGTGAAAAGTGCATTCCTCAATGGTAAGCTTGAGGAAGAAGTATATGTTGCTCAGCCCCCAGGTTTTGAGGATCCAAAGAATCCAGACAAAGTCTTCAGACTCAAATAGGCGCTCTATGGTCTCAAGAAAGCCCCTCGGGCGTGGTATGATACATTGAAGGAATTCATCATGAAGAAAGGCTTCAAACCTGGTTCACTCAATCCAATTCTTTTCACTAAATCCTATGATAATGAGCTATTTGTGTGCCATATATATGTTGATGACATTATATTTGGCTGTACTCACAAACGATACAGTGATGACTTTGCTTACATGATGAGGTGAAGAATATCAAATGTCTATGATGGGGGAGCTGAAATTCTTCTTAGGTCTTCAAATTCGTCAACAACGCATTGGAATCTTCATATCATAGGAGAAATACCTTAAGGATGTTCCGAGAAAATTCAACATGCATGAATGCAAAGGTGCCAAGACTCCAATGCCTACCAACGGCCACCTCGGCACTGATGAAAATGGTAAAGAATTCAATCAGCAGGTATATTGCTCTATGATTGGCTCTTTATTGTATCTATGTGCATCTAGGCCAGATATAATGCTTAGTGCTTGCATGTGTGCATGTTTTCAAGAAAAACCGAAGGAATCACACCATAAGGCTATGAAGCATATTCTTCGATACTTAGCTCACACACCAACACTAGGATTATGGTACCCCAAGGGCTCAAATCTTCATCTGGTAGGGTATTCTGATTCTGACTATGCTGGTGACCGTGTGGATCGCAAGTCAACTTCTGGCACATGCCATTTCCTCGGAAGATCACTAGTTTGCTGGTCCTCAAAGAAGCTGAGTACATTGCTGCTGGTTCATGCTATGCTCAATTGCTATGGATGAAGCAAACCCTCAAGGACTACGACATCAACATGAAGAATGTGCCTCTCTACTGCGACAATGAGAGTGCAATCAGGATTGCATACAACCCAGTACAGCACTCGACGACCAAGCACATCCAGATTCGTCATCATTTTCTTCGGGACCATGTCCTCAAGGGCAATATCCTCATCGACCATGTGAAGACTGATGATCAACTGGCAGATATCTTCACTAATCCCTTGGATGAGAAAAGGTTTTGCAAGTTGCGGTGTGAGCTAAATATCTTATAATCTTCAAATGTTTTGTAAAAACATGCACACATCCTAACACTTATGCAAAATTGATGACTTAGATGTGCAACACATGATGAATCGATTTTCTTCAACTGATGAAGAATATCACTCTGAGTGTGAAGAAATCAACGAAGAAATTGATTCTCAGGGCCCTACGACAATTGTATGGGGCGTGTGTAATCAACATTCTTATATGGTGGGTCACGCCACCGCCCGACGTGAAATTCCTCAAGTTGAATTTCTTCAAAGTCTCATTTCTTAAAAAATTTGACTTTCTTCAAAACAATTGTTCTTCAAAATCCTCAAGTTATTCAAATATTTAGAAACCCTTGATAACTTTCGTTTACCTAGGTAGACTGTGATTTCAAGTCCTCAACAACATTCACTTATAGCTATTTCTTCAAGTTGATATTTCATCTAAGTGAATGTGATCGGACCTTACTTTCCCTCTATGCTATTCTCATCCAGTCTATTCAATTCTTCATATGCGTTCTACTTGAAACTTTGTTCGAAATCCTCACTGCGTCCTTGTGAGTTGATGATTTTGTAACAAAATCCTCAAATCTTCAAAAATATTTTTTTAATGAACAGTAACTGAACCCCACTTTCCTCGTTCGGATAACCATGATCTCCACGATCTCCACCGCTTCGCTCGTAAGCTACACGTGTCGTGCGGAGACGTAGAGGCAGGGTCTATTTGGTCCGATTTCCTCGCGCCAACAGTAACTGCCTGGCTATAAATATGTCCCCATCCCCCTCCGTAAACTCTTCTTCGCTCCATCGCTCTCCTGCTACAGCAAAGCTCCAAGCCCTACTGCCACCGCGGGAAGTGTCGACGCCGGCGAAGAAAAGCTTTAGTGCCTCGACTTTTCCGTCGCCTTAACCATGCCGGAGTCGGACCATCCTCGTCCGCCGCCGTAGACGTCCTCTGCTGCCGGGTTAGGGCGCATTGGACATGCACCAAAAGAGCTTCTCCTGCTACTCTTCTCTGTTCTTCGTGCGCGCCATCTAGGGTAAATAAAAACCCTATTTTTACAGCAAGTTTGATCTACTATTTTACCTCTGAGATGTGAAATCTGTTTTTCCTCAAGAATCCATCCGTTTCTTTTCCTCAAACACTGCCTATCACCACACTATTGATGAACTTCACTAAGCATCTAAGATTTTCACAAGATTCCTTAGTTGTGCGAATTTTCGGATCTGTACAACTCTGGAACCCAAGAACAGTATGCTTAGGCAAATTCCTCAACCACTGGTCAAATTCCTCAACTGTCAAATTTTTTCTTTTTCTTCAAATCTGAGAACGCATATGACCTCTCCAAATTCCTCGCAACTATACTCTGTTCACAGGTACACACATGTCAGCTGATGAATCTCTCGGTTCTCATCAAATTAACTCATTTGCAGCGTTTCCTGAAGAAAATCTTCAAGTCTCATCAGAGTCCTCAAGAGTTCAATCTCATCAGCAAAATCCTTAGCTGAAGAAAATGGAGGATGACAGGAAGCAAAAGGGAGGCAAGAAACTTGAGCAGAATACAGCCGCAAATATCCCTGAGCATATATACCTGGATTACTGCACTCTTGATGTAAATGAAACTATGCCCAAGAGAAAGATTCGGCTTCAGAAGATAGAACGCCGATGGGCTAAGGAGTGGAAGGAGTACAGATTTGTCACTCCCAAATATGCGAAGAAATTCGCTTTGAAGCCTCCTGGCAAACAAGCTCCACTTGAGGATTATCAAGCAGCAGATCCCTCAAGCCTCAAAACACTTGATGATTATCCTGGTGAAAAGGAAAAACACTTGGCAAAGCTCAAGAAGCAGGCAGAGGCTGCTGTGAGGAAATTCAATGAATCATCTGCTGCTTCAACTGCCGCTACTTCCTCTGCTGCTGAGACTTCTGTTTCGGCAATTCCTCAACAAAAGTCTATGCCACCAAAACCAAAGGCTTCAAAGACTCAAGAGAAAACAGCTCCAGCATCAACACCAAAACCATCAGCGCCAAAACCCTCAGCACCAAAATCCTCAGCACCACCACAGGCATCGAAATCTGAACAGAAGCCGGTAGTGAAGCCAGTGCCCACTACCTCCAGCTCCTCACTCCCAGCTGCAACAAGCTCGGAGACAAAGTCTTCACCAACTCCTCTGAAGACTAAGGTGACTGCTGGGAGAGGAACAAAATCCAGCCCAAGCAAAATCATCATGGTCCCTTCCGCATCAGAAGGTAGTGATGAATTCGATGATGAAACTCTGCAAGCAATGATCAGAAACAAGCAAGAGAGGGTAGCTCAAGCTTTTGGTAGCTCCATTCCTCTAGCCATGGACCCAAAAGTCCTCCTCGACTACATCAATATCTGGTATGAGGACCCCAACCCTCCACTTGATGATTTGAAACTTCCCCCAGGCATCAGCCACATGGTTGCCACATTCATCAACGAGGCCAAGTGGAAGGAGCAGCAAGCCAAACAGGCCAAGGTTGCTAAGCTCAAGAAGGAGAAATTCCTCAGGAGAATCTCCTCAACCTGACGCCTGATGACCTGGTGTCAAAACAGGGAGAGTTGAAGACTTTGACAGATCAGTACTCCAAGCTTTCTGACCGACAAAGTCTCAAAAGCAGTTTCATCAAACTTGCTACTGATGCTGTTAACAACTACAACAAGAAAGCTGCCCCTCCAGTACCATCTCCTCAGCCTCTGATTGAAGAACCAGCTGATGAAACTGCTCATGCTGAGGAAATCCCTCAAGGAAGCCGTGTGGATGAACCGGCAATTGAGGAAATCACCACGGAAAATCTAGCCGATGAATCTGCTACAGCTGGTGAGACTGAATCTGCTCCAGCTGCTGCTTCCAAGCGAGCTGATGAATCTATTCCAGCTGCTGCTTCAAAGCCAGTTGATGACTCTGCTCCAGCTGGTTCCTCAAAACCAGCTGATGAAAATGTCTCTGATGAGAAAACACCTTCACCAAAAGCTTCAAAGGTGAAGAAGATGACTCCGTCTGCATCAGACGTGAAAAATACAAGGGCTGCTGAAAAGAAAGCCAAGAAGAGAAAAGCCTCTTCAGGAGAAGAACACACTGAGGCCAAGCACCTCAGAGCACTTGAAGAAAATGCTCCTCTGGATCCTGTGCATCTTAACAGTGCTCCGTCTTATCAGATGATTCCCTTTGCAAGCGAAGACCACGAGCAAGGGCCAGATGAGGAAATGAAGGATGCTGAATCTGAGGAACACACTGACGAAGAAATTCGCATTAACGACAGTCCTCAACCTTCCATTCCTCATGAAGAAACTGCACAAGGATCAGCTGCACCAGCTGATGAATCTGGCTCCGTCACCAAGCAAGCTGAGGAAGAACACACTGAAAATCCTCAGCCTGATGAACGTCGCAGTCCTGAGCAAAATCCTCAACCTGAGGACCAGGCTGACCCAACTCCTCCTCCTCCTGAGCAAACTCATCAAGCTGAGGCTCAGGATGAACCCATTCCTCCTCTAGAGCAAAACCCTCAACATGATGCTCTAGTTGACGACCCTCCTTAGCCTGAGGCTCAGCCAGACGACATCCCTCAGCCTGAAGCGCAACAAGAGCATGCTCCTTAGCCTGAAGCTCAAGCTGATGAAATTCCTCACCCTGAGGACCATGATGAGGAAAACGCAGCAGACCAAGACAATGCCTCCGTCGTCCTTAACCCAGAATCTGCAATTGTTGTCTCCCCTCAGGCCCAACAGCAAAACCTTCAACCCATGCAGCGTCAGCCGTTCTCCAAGCGGCCAAAGTTTCAAAAGGAGTCCTTCTTTGAAGAACACATGTTCTTCATTGGAGAAAATCCCTATGACAAGCCTCACATCAGGCATTTGAAGTTTTGGACAAGGACCCAACTCAATTACTATGCCTCTGTGCTGTGTGGAAGAATCAAGATTTTCCAGCACAGGCACATTCCTCACATTGAGCTTGAAAAAAATACCATGCATTGCTCCAGTCCTCAACGTCCTTCATGAAGCTGGACTCCTCCCAATGTTCTCAGATATCTGTGACTGGAATAGTGAGCTTATTCTTCAATTTTATGCCACTCTTCACATATCTGGAGATCCTGCAGATATCGACACCTGGGTGTTTGACTGGATGACACAAACAACACACTACAAGGCTCCTGTCATTGAGCTCCTGCGTGAACTGCCAGTGTCAATTCCCTCATAGCAAGCCGTGAAGCTTTATGATGAGCGTGAGCTGCCCAACAAGATGATGGAAGTCCTCATGAAGCCTCTAGCTAAAGGGCAACCACCGAGAAAAACCTTCCTCATCCATGAGCTCATATATGAACCAAGGACTGTTTACAGAATCCCTGCAGCGTTCTTGCGCCGATCAAGGGCCACGATGATGAAGAAGATGTTGTAGGCATCATGAAGAATATCCTCTTCAACATCATCCATGGTATTCCTATCAACATCCATGATTTATTCTTGAGGACTTTGGCAGACAATGCAATGTGTCCTTTTGACCACAAGATATATGCTCCATGGATCATGAGATTCTTCAGAACAAGGTCAGGCATCAACTATCACGCTGATTTCAACAACCATGTTGGTTATATGCCTCCTATCAGGGTCAACAAGAAGACTTTCAAGCCTGTTGAAGGAAAAGGCAAGTCTGTTATTGATGAAGTAGGCCCCTTGATGGCCAGTTCAGAGAGCCCGAAGCATATTATTCATGGGATGATACTGAGACTCATCCTCCAAGCCTTGTTGCTCCTCGTGTGCTGAATACCAGAGAGCTTCTTCTTAGTTTTCACCAGAAGGTGGATCGGAATCACAAATGGGTCAAACGTCTGTTCAGCGCCATTGTGAAAACCCTCAATGAAACGCAGAATGCTGTGAAGCTTAACCATCATTATCTTCATGAGGTTTTTGATCGCACCTGGGCTACACTTGCTCATCTGAAGACTCCAGCAGAACTTGAAGAATTGGACTTTGTGCGAGACTTTGACTAGTCGTGGCCACCCAAGAAGAAATTCAGGCCAATTCCAGTTCCAGACCTTGAGGATAGTTCTTTTTCTTCATTTCGCACTGCTGAATCTGATGAAGAACAACAAGACACTGCCACCGGTCCAAGGAAGAAGACTGCTCCCAAGAATCCTCACGCGTCTTCATCAACTTCCAAGGAGTGAAGTCTTCACGGGCGTTAGTCCTCAGTTTGTCCCTTTTTGTCACTTGATGACAAAGGGGGAGAAACTTGAGAGTTAGTCTTCACGCAGGATATTTTGGGGCTTATGAACTATATTTAAGTTACAAACTCTTGGCTCTTTTGAAGTGTTTATGTAATGAGTTGTAACTTAAGCCCTACGCTGACGCTTTTGAACGTTTTTCTTCGCATGCTTATTCCTCAAAATTTTAATGCACGCATGCTGGAATTCGTCAAATACCATTTGTCATCATGCATCCTCAATTTATTCATACTACATGTCGTATGTATGCATGATTTACAAGAGGGAGATCTCCATGATATAAATCATCAATGTGCATTTGCTGTGAAAAGAAAAATCCTCAAGATATGCACATCTTCAGGGGGAGTCTCTCTCAATCTTGATTTCAAATTCCTCAGATGAGTATTTACACTTCATATTTTTATCCCTGTTGAAGACTTAACCTAATTGTCATCAACCACCAAAAAGGGGGAGATTGTAAGTGCATCTAGTGCCCCTTAGTGATTTTGGTGGGTTGAAGACTTATAGGTTAAGTATCTAATGTGTTCATGAGTGTACACATGATCTATAAGTTGCTGAGGAGTTTGAAATATTCGATGAATATCGACCCCTAAAAATGTGTATCTTCGGTTGAAGAAATCGGTCTGAAGCTGAAGATTTGAATCGCGAAGAATTTGCGATGAAATTGATATTCCTCATGAAGATATTGAAATTGAGGAATTCGGTGTGTCCTGAAGAAAATCATTCTGAAGACTTTGAAGCATGAAAATTTACTCTTTCTATTTTGTTTTCTTCACACTTGAGTAATAGGAACACCATACTGTTAAAGGGGGTCGAGGTAACACATTGGAATGAATTTCCTCATGATGCTGAACCCAAGCCTAATCCTACCAAAAGCCTCAAGTGAGGAATATGAGAGACATGAGGACTCTCACAGTTGAGGGTCCCGACCGTTATCGATAGCCACGCCACATCATTGGTCTTATCCACACCAACGGTCATATTATTTGAGAGCATTAATGTCAAATCATGTCGGGATGCTCCGAGGCTATAAATAGCCGCCCCCACAACCATTAGCTGGAATTTGCTGAAGACTTTCTGAAATTCCTCAACCCCAAATTCTTCACGCAAGTTAATCCTCATCTGTTTTCTACGGGCCTGCTTACTGTGCAATCTGTTTTCACATTCCTCATCCTGAAAAACTGTTGTAGTGAAACTTTGCACTCCTGATCCTTTACTGTTTCCGCTGTAAGTTACTCATCAGTGACGAATTTACTCAAAAGGAATTTCCTCAGTGATGAAATTCTAAAAATCTCCTATTCACCCCCTCTAGTCGATATAACACACTTTCATCTTCAATCTCATTAAAACCGAGAACATCACATAAAGACTTTGGAATCGCAGAAACACTAGTACCCAAATCACACAAAGCATTGCATTCATAGTTTTTGATTTGATTTTGATGGTAGGTTCCCACTCATCATGAAGCTTTCTAGGGATAGAGACTTCCAATTCAAGTTTCTCTTCAAGAGATTTTATCATAGCTTCGACGATATGATTGGTAAAGGCCTTGTTTTGGATATAAGCGTGTGGAGAGTTCAACATGGATTGCATCAAGGAAATGCATTCAATCAGGGAGCAACTATCATAATTGAATTCCTTGAAATCCATGGTAGTAATTTCATTACTACTCAAAGTTTTAACATCTTCTACTCCACTTTTAATGCTTTTAGCATCAAGATAGATGGACTCTGAATCTTTGGGGCACTTTTCAACCAAAGTGGATTCATATCCAGCCCAATAATCATTAGGTTTGACACAAGAAAACAAAGATTCAATGGGAGTCACACCAAGCACTTTAAGATCTTCGTGATTCTCATCACGAGAACACGCCTTTTTAAGCCATTCATGTCTAGCACAAATTTGGGCGGTTTCTTTCTTGGCTCTCAATCATGGAAACACGCATAGCTTTCACAGTTCCATCCATGTTGATTTTGGGAGGAGCACAACTAACTTTCAAAGCATCAACATTACAAGAAATTCTATCAACGCTCTTAGCCAAATCGTCAATTTTGAGTAGTTTTTCCTCTATGGACGCATTGAAAATCTTTTGAGAGTTGATGAACTCTTTGATATTACTCTCTAGATCAGAGGGTAATCTATTGTAATTTCCATGAGTATTGTTGTAGGAGTTGCCAAAGTTATTAGAGGAGTTACTAAGAAAAGGCCTAGGAACATAGTTTCCTCTAAAAGCATTGTTGTTGTTATTCTTACCAACAAAATTAACGTCCAAGCTAGTGTTGCTACTCTTAATCAAAGTAGACAAAGGCATATCATCAGGATCCAAAGGAGCACTTGTACTAGCAACCAAATTCATTAACTCATCCATCTTAGCACTTAACGAGTTAATTTCTTCTATAGCGTGTACCTTCTTACTAGTAGGTGACCTTTCAGTGTGCCACTGAGAGTAGTTTGTCATGATGTTGTCTAAGAGCTTTGTGGCTTCCCCTAACATGATTTCCATGAATGTTACACCTGAGGCGGAGTCCAAGATATTTCTAGAAGTGAAATTCAGGCCATCATAAAAGATTTGAATAATCATCCAAAGACTCAAGCCATGAGCGGGACAATTTCTAATCATTAATTTCATTCTCTCCCAAGATTGTGCAACATGTTCATGATCAAGTTGCTTGAAATTCATGATATCATTACGGAGAGAGATGATCTTAGCCGGCGGAAAATACTTGGATATATAAGCATGTTTGCACTTATCCCAAGTCGATACTATTTTTGGGCAAAGAAGAAAACCAAGTTTTTGCACGATCTCGCAACGAGAAAGGAAAAAGCTTCAATTTAATCACTTCATTATCCACATCTTTTTTCTTTTGCATCTCGCAAAGATCAATGAAGGTATTGAGATGGGATGCGACATCTTCACGAGGAAGGCCAGAGAATTGCTCTTTGATAACAAGATTCAGCAAAGCGGCATTGATTTCGTATGACTCCGCACTAGTGGCGGGAGCAATCGGAGTACTAATAAAATCATTATTATTAGTATTCGAGAAGTCACAAAGTTTGGTGTTTTCGTTTATGGTGACTTCAGCAAGCAAGCAAGCACACAAGCAAACAAAGAGCAGGCGAGAAAAAGGCGAAAGAAAAGGCGAACGAAAAAAGCAAATTGGTGAAGTGGGGGAGAGGAAAACGAGAGGCAACTAGCAAACAAAGTAAATGCAAGAGATGAGTTTGCAACACCTACTTGGATGAGTTCTTGACTTGATCTTCCTCCCCGGCAACGGCGCCAGAAATTCTTCTGCTGCGGCAACAAAAGTCCTTCCCTGGCGCGTAGGAATTCTTCTTGTTACTTCTTTGGTTTGCGTCGGTTTTTCCCTTGAAGAGGAAAGGGTGATGCAGCATAGGAGCAATAAGTATTTCCCTCAGTTTGAAAACCAAGGTATCGATCCAGAAGGAGGGCCTCGTCAAGTCCAAAGTACCTACGCAAACACAAACAAGCTTGCACCCAACGCTTCAAAGGGGTTGTCAATCCCTTCAAGATTGTTTGCAAAGTGAGATTTGAAGGCGGAAAGTGCAACGAAGTAAAAAGTGTAAGGCTGAAAATATGGTGTGGAGTAGACCCTGGGGGCCATAGTGTTCACTAGAGGCTTCTCTCATAATAGAAAATATCACGGTGGGTGAACAAATTACTGTCGAGCAATTGATAGAACCGCGCAAAGTCATGACGATATCTAAGGCAATGATCTAGCATATAGGCATCACGTCCGAGACAAGTAGACCGATACTTTCTGCATCTACTACTATTACTCCACACATCGACCGCTATCCAGCATGCATCTAGTGTATTGAGTTCATGAAGAATAGAGTAATGCTTTAAGCAAGATGACATGATGTAGAGGGATAATCTCAAACCAATGATAAAAATCCCATCTTTTTACCCTTGATGGCAACAACACGATGCGTGCCTCGCTACCCCTTCTATCACTGGGTGTGGTCACCGCACGGTATGAACCCAAAACCAAGCACTTCTCCCATTGCAAGAATCATAGATCTAGTTGGCCAAACAAAACCCACAACTCGAAGAGAATTACAAGGATATGAAATCATGCATAAGAGAGATCAGAAGAAACTCAAATAAGATTCATAGATAATCTAATCATAAATGCACAATTCATCGGATCTCGACAAACACACCGCAAAAGAAGATTACCTCGGATAGATCTCCATGAATATCATGGAGAACTTTGTATTGCAGATCCAAGAGAGAGAAGAAGCCATCTAGTTACTAGCTATGGAGCCGTAGGTCTATGGTGAACTACTCACGCATCATCGGAGAGGTCATGGTGTTGCTGAAGAAGCCCTTCGTGTACGAATCCCCCCTCCGACAGGGCACCAGGACGTGCCCCAGATGGGATCTTGCGGAGACAGAAGCTTGCGGCGGCGGAAAAGTACTTTCGATGATCTCCTAATTTTTTTGGGATTTTTAGGGAATTTATAGGCGCAACCCCTAGGTCAGGGGGCGCTGAGGGGGCCCACAAGCCTGGATGGCACGACCTCCCCCCTAGCCGCGGGGTGGGGGCTTGTGGGGCCCGTTAGGCTCCCCTGCCTTGGCTCCCAAGTTTCCCGATCTTCTTCCGTTCCAGAAAAAATCTTTTCGGGGATTTTCTTCCGTTTGGACTCCGTTTCAAAATCTCCTCTGAAAGGGGTCAAAAACATGGAAAAACAGGAACTGGCACTTGGCACTGAGTTAATAAGTTAGTTCCAAAAAATATATAAAAGGCATGCAAAACATCCAAAGTTTGACAAGATAATAGCATGAAACCATAAAAAATTATAGATACGTTGGAGACGTATGATCATGCTATATGAGAGTTGTCATTTCATGTCTTCTTCTTTGCATCATACTATTCATAGCATTCATGCCTTTTCTTGTGTTGTTGTTGTTGTTAATCCATATGTGTGGTGTGATGAGTGCATGTGACATGTTGATGTGGTGTGCAAAGCTTGGGTTTCAACTATGTTAGTTTTCAAACTAGATTTCAAAGGAAACCACTTCTTCTTTATTTTTCTTGAGCTTAAGTTTTACTTGCTCCTTTCCTGATTTTAAAATGTAGATTATTTAGTGCGTTCTCTTGTGGATGTGGAGATGTGACGAGGGTATTTTAAAACTTTGTTTAAATGGGGATTTAGTTACAAAACAGATTAAATTAATTCTGTTTTGTAATTATTTTATTGCTCCAAAAATCATCTTTGTATTTTATTTAATTGGGTCATAATTCCCTTATGACCAGGGTCATTTTATTTTTATTTTTAGAGACCTAGATTTCCCTAGGTGTTTTATTTTGCTGTGTATTTGTTTTAAATGGAAAACCAAAGGGTTTTCCTTTCTTTCTATCTGGCGCCAGCACAGGGCCTCCTCCCTCCCGCAGGCCCAGTTCCTCTCCTCCTCACAGCGCAGCCCATCTCCCCCCCGTGCCTTTCTTCTTTGACGGCGTCTCCTTCCTCGCTCGCTTTCCGTCAGGTTCTGAGAGAGAGAGAGTGCGCGCGCCGTCATCTCACGGACGTCGAGGCGGCCCCTCGCCTCTATCTAATCCCCCCTCGATGTCTGGGCCGTCTAGGGTTCCTCCTCACGCCGCGACCCCTCGATCTCATCTCTCTCCCTCTCCCTCGTCAGGTAAGACCAGGGGGTTCAGTGGTTCAGAGAAGTCGGCACCGACGATCCCGCGTTCCCCTCGTCGCCGGCAGCCTCTCCCCGCGGCGTCCGAGGTGTCCGCGAGCATGGGGCATCTCCCGCCATTCCATTCCCGTTGCTAGAGGGGTGGATCCCCCTCTCTGGCGCTCCCTCCACGGCGGCTCCGTCAGGCCAGAGCAGAACGCCGTCGATCCCACGCCTCTGCTTCCTCCTTCCTCTACGCCGTAGCAAGCCGTCCGCGAGCACTCGAGGGTGAGCAGCTCCTCTCCTCCTTCCTCTTCCCTCGCCCGTAGAGTCCCCAGATGCGTAGCGTCGCTGCTTCTGTCGCCATCGCCCCCATGATGCAGAGCACAGGTGCACCGTCGTAGCAGGCCTCCTCCTGCTGCGGTTGGCACATGAATGGATCCCACAGAGATCCCTCTTCCTCCCAACGAGTTCTCCCTTGCCAATTTTGGTCGTAGCATCGCCGGTGACCATCCCCTGTTCCGACCGCAGTCGATCTGTAGTAGGTATAGAGTGGGATGCTCAAAAGAGCAATGCCCCCCCTCTCTGTTAAGTACCGCGGCGTAGCAGAGTGGTGAGTAGGTGGTTTTGGCGCCTGGTGGGCGTGGGTTCGAGTCCCAGAGGCGCCCCATTTTTAATTCGTGTTTTTGTGGTGCAGTAGGTCGACAGAAGATGTTACCCTGTTTCCCTCCTCCTCTCTGTCGAAGGGAATGGCCTAGCGCAGTGGTTGGGGTGCTGGTTGTGCACCAGAGGGGCCTGGGTTCGATCCCAGTGTTCTCCTTTTTTTCTGTTTGTAGTTTTTGCTGCACTAGTCATTGTCTTGGGCAGAAAGTTGTGGTGTTTATAACACAAACCAGTGGGTTTCGCCTCCTTTTAAATTTAGCTTGTGGTGTATGTGGTGAGTAGTGTGGATATGCACATGTTTGGTGCATGTGTGTGTGGGTAGTTCATGCATGTATATGTGGGTGTTTGTGTGTATGTGTGCATGAGAGCATATGCACTAGCGTGTGCATGTGTGTATGTGTGTGGGTTACGACCACATATTTGTGCAAGTTTGCACCAACACATGTATGTGTGTGTGTGTGTGTGCAAGTGCTTGTGCATGCACTTGTGTGATAGTGGTAGTGTATGTGTGTGTGTGTGTCACCCACACATGAGCAAGTGTGTGCATGGTGGCCTTAGTAAACCATGGGGTGTTCTTTTGAACACCTATGTATATGTGAGTGAGTGTCATGTGGTAGTTTGTGAGTGTATGCATTTTTGTGTGGATATGCATGTGTGTATGTGGTCATGCATGTGTGTGTGTGGGCATGAGTGCACCATGCACTTGTGCATGAGGGATAACCCCTCATGGTTGCCCTTATGTTGTTGTGGTGGTGTATGAACTTGTGTGTGTGCATAGGTAGGTATAGAGATGCCATGTATGCTTGATTCACATGTGATAATGCTCTTATATGCTTATAGTGATTTCTAGGTTGATTTTCGAGCTAGCTTTGTGCCTAGTTGTTTCATGCAAGTACCCATGTATTATATATGGATTTGGGGTAGAATCATCCCAGGAATCCACTGGTGGAATCAGATTTCACTTTGGAGCAACTTCATAAACTGTCATTTTTCTGTCTTGACGCTATGTGTAGAGCTTATTGCCATGTGGTGTGTTGGCCCTATGAGGATGAATCCTTGATGTGGCAGTAGTGGGTGAACCCCTCTAGAACGTGGAGTCTTTGTTTTATACATAGGAGTTTGTATGAACTTGTTGTGCCTTGTCAAAGTTGACACTTGGCTAAAATTGTCAGCTTTGTGAAAATCTATGATTTTCACTAAGTCTGAGAAACTGCTCTTATTTTCTTCCCTTGTTGATATGGTTGCACAAGCTCATGTGTTGGGAATCAGCCCATGCAACAAACTAAAGTTTGTGAGATTTTGTGTTTGTCTAGCTCTCTGTTAAATTTCATGCTCTTTCACTTCCTGTAGATATCATTTTGGAGGCTGCCAAAATGCTTCAGAGCATAAGCAGCTGGTGAAAATCTAAGATATTCACTAAGTCCGAGAATCTGTTATTTTTGTCCAAGTTTGTGTCCATAGATCTTCTCATGTGTGATGCCTTTGCAGTAGCTTCTTGCTCAGGCTTGTAGAGTTTCTGAATGGCTTTTGCCACATATCTTGTTTGGCTCATTTGGGTGGCTGTAGGTACTTTGAATGTTGTAGACAAACTGCTATGATGCTGTTTAGGATAAATTGCTTGTTTTAGTTGTTTTGAAGCTTGAGTGAGCATTGTTGATGGTGTGGTGTGTTTCCTTGCACCACCCCACTTATATTTGTTTGTTTGATCATGTGGCAACCTGGGAACACCAGAAGAGTGCCATCAGAGTGTGCTTGTGGTGGATTTGAACCATAGGACTCCATATCTTGTTTCGTAGTTTTCGGTTGATCCGTAGCTCCGTTCTCTATGTTCTTTATATGTTTTTTGCATCGTTTTCTCGTGATGCACCTGTTCATGCCATCCTCATGCATGTCAAGATAGCCTAGTGTGAAGTTCTGTCCAGAAGTTTATCTTCTCATCCCATGCATATGAAAGTGACTAGAATAGTGATGCATGCTTCCTTCTCATCTCATGCATCATATTGTTTGTTGCATCATGTTGTGTTGGTGTTCATTGGCTGTTATTTATCTTGGGTAGCACCGGGATCAGAGAGAGAGTACGTGGATTCTGGAGAGTATGTGGAGGACGATCAAGAGCAGTTCCAAGCTGAAGACATCACAAGCAAGATGACCGTGACCTTGATACCGTATCTAGCTTTGTTATGCTTAGAATCACGTTTCTTTTGATATATGCTCGCTGCCTACCACTTGATAAATGCCTCCTGTTAATGCCATGAAACCCGAACACCTTCCCCTCCTAGCTAATGTTGTGTGGCTAAGTAGCCTTGCTCAACTTCTAATGATAGCTTTGCTAGTTGCAGGTGCGAGCTGTCTCGTGTGATAACATGAGTATTTTGATATCATTACGATTAAACTGCTATTTAATTAATGCACCTATATACCTGGTAAATGACGGAAGGCCTAGCCTTTTGCCGGGTGATTTGTTCCATTATTGCCGCCTTAGTTTCGGCTACCGGTGTTTGGTTCCATAACTGATCGCTCCTAACACGTTCGGGGTTGTTATGGGGACCCCCTTGATAAATCGTGTAGTGTTAAGACTTGTCCAGCAGGACCCAACATTGGTTTTAGTCTGCTAATCACCTAATAATAATTTGCATAGGGAATAGCTACCTTGAGGTTTTAATCAACAACCCGGGCCAGTGCTCCTCATGAGTGTTGGTCCAAACCAGAGCACTGCGTGGGGCCAACTCAGGGCAACTTGAGTGATTTCTATCAGGCCATCATGCGCGTAGCTTATCCGTCGTGTCCTGAGACTAAGATACACGGCTCTTATCGGGGTCGTCGACACATCGGGAGGTCCTGCTAGATTTGTCTTACCTTAGCGATATATCTTGCTTATAGGAATCCCGGTGAAACTTTGGGTCTCCTCAAAGTTGAGGTTTTCCTCTAAGGAATCCGACGAGATCACGAGATTCGTGATAGAGGATTACTTTGCGGCCCGTGACCGTTTGTGATGGATAAGTTGGAGCACCCCTACAGGGTTTAATCTTTTGGAAAGCCGTGCCCGCGGTTATGTGGCAAACATGGATAATTTGTTAACATCCGGTACTAGATAACTTGAATTAACTCTAATAAAACTGCCTACCGTGTGTGTAACCGTGACTATCTCCTTCGAAGACCTCTCTTCGATCGAGAACACGGTGGGGTTATGTTTGACGTAAGTAGGTGTTCAGGATCAATTAGTGATCACCTAGTCTTCGACCGCTGGCGTAGACCACCATATGAATAACTCTGATATTCGTAAGTTAGCCACCATATATGCTTAGGATGCTGCAACCTATACAGTGAACCTTCCTCACATAATAACTTGACTAGTTTCGGTACCAAGGTCATCCGATTGCTGAGTCCCCGTAGCTCACAGTTTACTACAACACCCCAACAGGTACAGGTATGCCCGAAGCAGGAGATCGAGATGGCACGCAGCTGGCGTGGCAGTACGATGAGGAGAGCGACCAACTGTACGTGAACTATCCAGAGGACTGAGGCCGTGGTCGTAATCGTAGGCCAGCATGCGGGATATCATAGTCTTTTCCTTGTTTCATGAAGTCTGTAGCGAGACTAACTTGTCTGAATAATTGTGTGGATGTAAACCTTATATTATACTATGTCAGATGGCAAATGTATGCCCTATTTTTCATTCTTCATTTATCTATTCGCTATTATTATCTCGCTTGTGAAACGCTTAGATGTGCCTCTTTCCCTTTTGGGGTGTCGCCCTCAAAAATCGGAAAGGGCCGCATCTTAGTTGTTAAAAGTTGGTAATCAGAGCCTTACGACCATAGGAGCCTTTGTGTGATCGAACTTGGCCGAGTCGAGTCTAGTAAAATGTTTTGAGTCTTAGTTATATCGGCGAGTAGGTTTCTTTTTTCTCCTCTTCTATGCTATGGTGAGGTTCTCGACTTAGGAAATCTTAATTCTACTCCTCTTCTTGCTCAAATTTTATTAGGATTGATGACCCACAAGTATAGGGGATCAATCGTAGTCCTTTCGATAAGTAAGAGTGTCGAACCCAACAAGGAGCAGAAGGATCTGACAAGTGGTTTTCAGCAAGGTAAAATCTGCACGCACAGAAGTTGTCGGTAACAAGTGATTGTGTGGTGAGATGATTCGTAGCAAGCAACAAGTAAAAAAAGTAGCAACGGTGCAGAAAAGTGGCCCAATCCCTTTTGTAGCAAGGGACAAGCCTGGAGAATGTCTTATAGGAGGAAAAACGCTCCCGAGGACACACGGGAATTTCTGTCATGCTAGTTTCATCATGTTCATATGATTCGAGTTCGTCACATTGATAGTTTGATATGTGGGTGGACCGGCGCTTGGGTACTGCCCTTACTTGGACAAGCATCCCACTTATGATTAACCCCTCTCGCAAGCATCCGCAACTACGAAAGAAGAATTAAGACAAAGTCTAACCATAGCATTAAACTAGTGGATCCAAATCAGCCCCTTACGAAGCAACACATAAACTAGGGTTTAAGCTTCTGTCACTCTAGCAACCCATCATCTACTTACTACTTCCCAATGCCTTCCTCTAGGCCCAAATAATGGTGAAGTGTCATGTAGTCGACGTTCACATAACACCACTGAGGAAAAACAACATACAACATATCAAAATACCGAACGAATACCAAATTCACATGACTACTATTAACATGACTTATCCCATGTCCTCAGGAACAAAAGTAACTACTCACAAAGCATGATCATATTCATGACCAGAGAGGTAATGAGTAGCATCAAGGATCTGAACATAAACTCTTGCACCAAATAATCCAACTAGCATCAACTACAAAGAGTAATCAACACTACTAGCAACCTTACATGTACCAATCGGAGTCGCGAGACGGAGATTGGTTACAAGTGATGACTAGGGTTTGGAGATGAGAAGGTGCTGATGAAGATGTTGATGGTGATGAGTCCCCTCCGATGAGAGGAGTGTTAGTGATGACGATGGCGATGATTTCCCCCTCCGGGAAGGAAGTTTCCCCGGCAGGATCGTCCTGCCGGAGCTCTAGATTGGTTCTGCTCAAGTTCCGCCTCGTGGCAGCGGCGAAACCACGAAAAAGCTCCTCCTTGATTTTTTCCTGGACGAAACCCTTCTTATAGAAAAAGAGGGGGGCCAGTGGGCCAGTGCGCTGCCCACAAGCCCTCATCGCGCGACTTGGGGGGGGGGGGGTGGCCGCGCCGTGCAGGCTTGTGGGCACCCCCTGGTGCCCCTCTGGCACTTCTTTGGCCCAGTATTTTTGATAAATCGGGAAAGAAATCCTCGTTGATTTTTACGGCGTTTGGAGTTGCGCAAAATAGCTATCTCAACTTTGCTCCACTTTCAGGCCAGAATTCCAGTTGCCGGCATTCTCCCTCTTCATGTAAACCTTATAAAATAAGAGAGAAAAGGCATAAGAATAGTACCGTGAAGTGAAATAACAGCCAAAGAAGCGATAAATATCAACATGAAAAGATGATGCAAAATGGACGTATCAACTCCCCCAAGCTTAGATCCCGCTTGTCCTCAAGCGAAAGCCTAGCTCAATAAATATGTCCACATGTTTAGGGAGTGAGGTGTCGACAAAACAAGATACGAGCATGCAGGCATCATGATCATGATCAAAAAAACAATACCAACATATAATCTCTCATGCTAAAGTGATAATTCCTTCACAAAGTAAAGCATGGATCAAGAACCTTACCGAGAAGTAACAACCGATAGCCTTTAGTAATTGAAGCAATTGCAATTTATCACAACATCAGAAAGAGTCAAATAAGAGCTTGTAAATCAAATCCACATACTCAACCATTCTTTCATTCTCTGCAATTGCTACAACTCACGTGGTACTCATGAAATCAAAGTTTCAGCTGGACACACAGAAAGATAGGGGCTTATAATTTTGCCTCCCAACTGCTCACCTCAAGGGTAATGTAAACAATAATAATTCATGAATACTTACCTCCAAGTTGACATATGAATATAGATCTTTCCCAAGCATGTGACAGTAGCCAAAACAAAGGCAAAATAAGGAATGGGTGAAGATCACCATGACTCTTTCAAGGGAAAAATGTAAAGGTACAAGATAGGCCCTTCGCAGAGGGAAGCAGAGGTTGTCATGCACTTTTGAGGTTTGGATGCGTGCCCTCTTAGTGCGGAGGAACGTCACTTTATATTGCCCCCTGTGATAAAGAACTTTATTATGCAGTCTGTCACTTTTATGTCTTCCTCATCACATGTTCGTATAAAGCTTATTTTCCACACACTAATAGATCATACATATTAGAGAGCAATTTTTATTGCTTGCACCGATGACAACTTACTTGAGGGACCTTATTCAATCCATAGGTAGGTATGGTGGACACTCATGGCAAAACTAGTTTGAATGTTTGTGGATGCACAAGTAGTATCTCCATTTGGTGCCGGAGTTTTGGCTAATATGAGGTGGAAGCAATCGTCACATGCTAAGGGATCTCTAATCATATAACATTGTTCGGAACCAAGCAAACACAATTCATTATGTTGTCTTCCTTGTCTAACATCTACTTCTAGGCATGCAATAGTTTAGTGAGTGTTCACAATCATAGATGGTGACAGGGATGATATATTTATATGTGAACCTCTCCTTCTTTATCACTTCCTATTAATTGCAACAATGACCAAGGTCTACGTTTTCCTACCCTCAACAAGTTTCAATCATCATTCTTTTTATATGTGAAGCCATCACTTCGTATAAGATCATTAGATGATCTTTCATGCTTTTGTTCTATTCTCACTCTTTTGATCATGGCAAAAGGCAAATCCCTTCAACTAAGACACTCTTTATTATATGGCTCACGAGCAAGAATACATCGGGGGTGACACAAAGCAAAACTCAAGACTAAAACACTAAGACTTTTAAACTACTAGAGAAAAAGAAAACTGAAAAGGAAAACTAAAACAAAGGTAAAGGCAAAAGATATGATGGTGATACGATACCGGGGCAAGTCCCCCAAGCTTGGCAAAAGCCAAGGGGATTGCCCATACCAATGCTCAGTTGTCTTCCTTTGGTGGTGATGGTGGAGTTGTTGAAGAGGCCTTGAGCTTGTTTAATTTCCACTTGAGCATAAAATTCTGCTCCCTCAGATCATCATTTTCCTCTTCAAGCTTCAACACCCTTTGGCATAATTCCTTCTTACTCTCCTACAAGAAACGAGAAGGGATAAACAAGGTCTTAGGCTTCTTCCTTGAGTCAGGGAGGCTCGACTTCTTGAACTCCACATGCGTGCGTCCAAGTTGAGGTAGAGGAGCCTCCTCTTCATCGGAACTCGTTTGTTCCTTCCCCTTGGGATCATAATCTTCTTCCTCATCAGAGGTCCAACCATAAGGATCAAAGTCCCCATAGACCTTGGGGTTAGCAAGGTAATCAGCCACATAGCTCTCCTCCTCTGAATTCTGAGAAGACATCTTGACCTAGATCTGCAGCAGAAAACAGGCTCAAAACAAAAAACAGAAGAAATCTGCGTGATGCAGTGGTCAGACAAAATGGAAGAATATATAATGATTTTTTCGAGACCAGAAGGAGTACCCAGCATGAAAACGGAGTCTGGGAGGCGCACGAGGTGGTCACAAGCCCTCACGGCGCGGCCAAGGGGTGGGCCCGCACCGTGCAGGCTTGTCGCCTCCTCGTGCACTTTCCAGACTACTTCCAATTTTTGTTTTTTTTCAAATATTCCAAAACGGAGAAAATTTCCTACTGGAAATTTTTTGGACTGTGTTTTCTTACTGAATCACATACCTCTTCGTTTTCGGAGTCTGAAACAGGGTGATAAATATCCCTTAGGTATTCCTCCGGAGTTATGGTATTGATGATATTGCTTTCAACATTTATGGGAGTACCTAAGATATAATGCTTGATTCTGTGCCCATTTACCACTCTCGAACAATTACCTTCCGTGTTGTTGATCTTGATAGCACCGGAACGATATACTTCCTCAACAACATAGGGACCTTCCCATTTAGAGAGAAGCTTGCCTGCAAAGAATCTTAAACGAGAGTTATATAGCAAGACATGATCACCTACATTGAACTCACGCTTTTGTATCCTCTTATCATGCCACCTCTTAACCTTCTCTTTGAACGGCTTGGCATTCTCATATGCCTGAGTTCTCCACTCATCAAGCGAGCTAATATCAAATAACCTCTTCTCACCGGCAAGTTTGAAATCAAAGTTGAGCTCTTTGATTGCCCAATAAATTTTATGCTCTAGCTCAAGAGGTAAATGACATGCTTTACCGTACACCATTTTGTACGGAGACATGCCCATGGGATTCTTATAGGCAGTTCTATAAGCCCACAGTGCATGATCGAGCTTCTTAGACCAATTCTTTCTAGACCTGTTGATAGTCTTTTGCAGAATCAGTTTAATCTATCTATTACTTAGCTCTACTTGACCACTGGACTGAGGGTGATAGGGAGACGCAATTCTATGGTTGACATCGTACTTAGCAAGCATTTTACGGAAAGCACCATGAATGTAGTGTGAACCACCGTCGGTCATTAGATATCTAGGGACTCCAAATCTAGGGAAGATAACTTCTTTCAGCATCTTGATAGAGGTGTTGTGATCATCACTACTAGTGGGTATAGCTTCTACCCACTTAGTGACATAATCAACAACAACTAAGATATGAGTATACCCATTGGATTTTGGAAAAGGTCCCATATAATCAAAGCCCCAGACATCAAATGGTTCAATGACAAGTGAATAGTTCATAGGCATTTCCTGACGTTTGCTAATATTACCTATTCTTTGACATTCATCACAAGACAAGACAAACTTACGGGCATCCTTGAAGAGAGTGGGCCAATAGAAACCTGATTGCAATACCTTGTGTGAAGTTCTATCTCCCGCATGGTGTCCTCTGTAGGCCTCGGAGTGACACTTCTGTAGGATCTGTCCCTGTTCATGTTCAGGTACACAACGTCTAATAACACCGTCTACTCCTTCCTTATAAAGGTGAGGATCATCCCAAAAGTAGTGTCTGAAGTCAAAGAAGAATTTCTTCTTTTGCTCGTACGTGAAACTAGGTGGTATGTATTTGGCGACGATATAGTTTGCATAATCAGCATACCACGATGCACTACGTGAAGCATTGATGACATTCAGTTGTTCATCGGGAAAGCTATCATCAATAGGTTGTGGGTCATCAAGAACGTTCTCCAACCTAGACAAGTTATCTGCTACGAGGTTATCAACACCCTTTTTGTCGACAACGTGCAAATTAAATTCCTGTAGCAAGAGAACCCATCTGATAAGTCTAGCTTTAGCGTCCTTCTTCTCCATGAGGTACTTGATAGCAGCATGATCAGTGTGAATAGTGACTTTGGAATCAACTATGTAAGACCTGAACTTTTCACATGCAAACACGACTGCTAAAAATTCCTTCTCCGTAGTGGCATAGTTTCTCTGGGCACTGTCTAGAGTTTTACTAGCATAGTGAATAACATTCAACTTCTTATCAACTCTTTGCCCTAGAACAACACCAACAACATAATCGCTAGCATCACATATGATCTCAAAAGGTAAGTTCCAATCAGGTGGTTGAACAATAGGTGTAGTTATCAAAGCCCTCTTAAGTATTTCGAAGGCTTCCTCACAATCATCGTCAAAAACAAAAGGAATATCCTTTTGCAAGAGATTGGTAAGAGGCCTAGAAATCTTAGAGAAGTCTTTAATGAACCTTCTATAGAAACCAGCATGACCAAGGAAACTTCTTATACCTTTGATATCTATGGGGTATGGCATTTTCTCGATTGCATCAACCTTAGCCTTATCGACTTCAATACCTCTTTCAGAAATTTTATGTCCTAAGACGATGCCTTCATTAACCATAAAGTGGCACTTCTCCCAATTCAAGACAAGATTGGTGTCTTTACATCTCTGTAAGACTCGATCAAGGTTGCTGAGGCAATCATCAGAGGAAGACCCGTAAACGGAAAAGTCATCCATGAAAACCTCGACAATCTTTTCACAAAAGTCAGAGAATATAACCATCATACATCTTTGAAAGGTGGCAGGTGCATTACATAAGCCAAAAGGCATACATCTATAAGCAAAGGTACCGAAAGGGCATGTGAAAGTGGTTTTCTCCTGATCAGATTGTGCAACTGGTATTTGGGAGAAACCAGAATAACCGTCTAGAAACAAAAGTTTGTGTGTTTAGACAACCTTTCTAGCATTTGGTCGATAAAAGGCAGAGGGTAATGATGTTTCCTAGTGGCGTTATTCAATTTCCTAAAATCGATCACCATCCTATAGCCAGTAATAATCCTTCGTGGGATCAATTCATCCTTATCATTAGGGACAATGGTAATGCCTCCCTTCTTAGGGACGCAATGCACCGGACTCACCCAATCGCTATGAGCAACATGATAGATAATACCCCCTTCCAGGAGCTTTAGTATTTCTTTTCTTACTACTTCTTTCATCTTAGGATTCAATCTCCTTTGATGATCAGCAACTGGTTTGAAATCAGGATCGGTTTTAATCTTGTGCTGGCATAGAGTAGGACTAATCCCTTAAGATCATCAAGAGTATATCCAATAGCAACACGATGCTTCCTCAGAGTTTTTAGTAACTGATACGTCTCAAACATATCTATAATTTTTGATGGTTTCACGCTGTGATCTTGTCAACTTTGGATGTTTTGTTTACCTTTTATATCTTTTTGGGACTAACTTATTAATTCAGTGCCAAGTGCCAGTTCCTGTTTTTTCTGTGTTTTTGACTCTTTTCAGATCTGATTTTGGAACGGAGTCCAAACGGAATAAAATCCCCGAAATAAATTTTTCCAGAACAGAAGAAGACCAGGGGACTTGAGGGCCAAGGCAGGAGATCCACAAGGGGCCCACAAGCCCTGTAGCTGCCACCAGGGGGGCGACTACTAGGCTTGTGGCCTCCCTGGCGCCCCGTGACCTAGCTATTTCGCCTATATATTCCCTAAAATCCAGAAAAAAATCAGGGCATCCACGAAAACACTCTTCCGCCGCCGAAAGCTTCCGTTTCCGCGAGATCTCATCTGGAGACCCTTCCCGGTGCCCTGCCGGAGGGGACTTTGGAGTTGGAGGGCTTCTACATCAACATCATCGCCTCTCAAATGACTCGTGAGTAGTCTACTTCAGACCTACGGGTTCGTAGTTAGTAGCTAGATGGCTTCTTCTCTCTCTTGGATCTTCAATACAAAGTTCTCCATGATCTTCATGCAGATCTATCCGATGTAATCCTCTTTGGCGGTGTGTTTGTCGAGATCCGATGAATTGTGGATTTGTGATCAGATTATCTATGTATTATATTTGAGTCTTTGCTGATTTCTTGTATGCATGATTTGATATCCTTGTAAGTCTCTCCGAGTCTTGGGTTTTGTTTGGCCAACTAGATCTACTAGTCGTCCACCCGTGCATTTGCACGAGCTAGTTATTACATACAACTTCAGCACTATGCGTGAGATATCATTAAATGAATTATTTCGTTTTCCACTCCTCCTACTGATAAAACATAAGAAATTGTAGTATTGGTAAACCATGTACACATAAGTTATTTTATATAACAAAAATATATGAAAATGACTACTCTATGTTAATTATTTTCGTAATTGTTACCCAATATATATCATGGAGATAATAATTTAATGAATCAGTGAAATCTATATCACATACATAATTATTTGCTATTTCAAGAATAATTTGGTAAATTTCCACATCTTTGCATTTAATTAAAGTGAAACTTCAACAATTAACAAAATTAAAGAAGACCTTCATTACGAAGTTCGAAATAATATAGAATGCTAATACTGAGTTAGTTAATGATCCATTAATTAAAAAGACAGCACATCCAAATTTATGCATCTAGAGTGCACTCATAAGCCTTTCATCTATAACTTTTGCTTTGATTGTGTCAACAGTAACACCCCATTGATAGATGGATCATTGTTATTCAAAACTAACGACGAAGGTTGACACCAAGTTATCAAAGCTTTATGTATGTCAAATAGACAAACAATATAACTGTACGTCTGTTCCATTCTATTTTGTTTAGAGACAAAACCATTTTGTTTAGTAATAATTTATCATATGAGTTGAAGTGATGCAAAGTCTAACATGTCTATCTCCAACAGTGTATTTGCATTTGGTACAAACAAATAAACAGTAGCACCATGTATATAGAAAATATAGCACCTTTAGTTCTTGCAAGATGCATATATGCAATTGGATAACTGGATGATCATAAAACTAATCGATCAACGTGATGAAAATCACACAGTTTCGGCGTGTTACAAAACAGAGAGTAGTCTTAACAAACCGTGTTGTGCTCAAAAATGACTAATCCAGATTCAAACGAAATTAGAAGAGGTGTTCTAGTCCACACTGTCCAAGTATATATGTCACACACTTTTGAATTGGATAACACAGTTGGATTGTAGAGCACTTTGAAATTCTACCGTCCCATCTAACTAATGCATATTTTTTCTTTGTCGGAAATAAATATATAAATATGTAGGTCAGGAACTAAGGAACGCTCATAATAAAAATCCCACTAAAGATACTCCTAGTCTATACTTGCTCATTAGAGACCAAATATCAAATTGCAGGACCCAAACATAAAAATTCCCAAAGCGAAAAATATAATCTGTTTATGTTCCTTGCAGACCGGGAGGCACGACATGTGATGTTAACAGTCGCAACGTTAGAACGGGTGGGGATGTGGGGTTGAGTTTGATGCCGGATAGATCTACCGTGAACATATCGAAGAGAGGTGATTATATCTTTATAGCAATGTAATTTATGAACCTCCTCGCTATTGTTAAAGTCGCTGACGAAGATTCAGAAATTGGACCACCTGCCAGACATGTGTATCATTGATATAGTAAGCCATATTCCTCATGCTATGCATATCCATCTTCCTCTTTACTGCCTCCATGCCTCGCGATGGATGAGGGCATCAGGATTGGACGTGCGTGGAGGAGCATGTGTGCTGATGCTTTGGTTCGTGAGCCCCACATGATTTCAAAATCTGTTTATGATTTTTGATATTGTCCTACCTCTTTTTCTATTGTTAGACAATGTTTTTGACCCATGATAAGTTTGATTAGTGATTTCTAAGACTAGTATGAAAATATGTATGAAAATACGGCTGTAATTAGGCAACGCATGGAACTAATAACATGTACGACCTGAAAAAAATGTAGGACCTGAGCTATCTTCTAGGTCTCCATAGAATACAGGACTCCTTTTTTTTACGTGAGAAAATGGGACTCCTTGATCAGAAGAAAGAATATAGAAGAAGGAACGGTACAAATCTACCATAGAGGATTATGCGTGTGGATAACCTGAATAAAATGAACATGCATGCCCAAAGCTACGTATTAACTCTCCGTATGAAAATAGGAGTCCTTGATCGGGCCTTTTCCTGTCTGATTCATTAAAAATTAATTCTACTGATCAGTTGTACATTAAATCTGACCATCATAACTCGGTCCCATTAGATTAACGGCTGTAGTTTTTTTAATAACATGGTAATTTCTTTGAGTCTCTAATTAGTATGCTGATTAATTATAGATTAAATCTGGCCGTTATAACTCGGTCCCACCAGATTAACGGCTCTAATTTTTTGATTAACGTGGTAATTAGTAAGCTGATTAATTATAGATTAAATCTGGCCGTTATAACTCGGTCCCACCAGATTAACGACTCTAATTTTCTAATTGACGTGGTAATTTCTTGAGAGTCTCTAATTAGTACAAGTATAGCTGATTCTTGCAATGGGAGAAGTCCTTGGTTTTGGGTTCATACCGTGTGGTGACCTTTCCCAGTGACAGAAGGGGCAGCAAGGCACGCATCATGTTGTTGCCATCAAGGGTAACAAGATGGGCTTTTGTTGTAGATATGAGATTGTCCATCTACATAATGTCATCTTGCTTAAGCATTACTCTGTTCTCATGAACTTAATACACTAGATGCATGCTGGATAGCGGTCGACGTGTGGACTAATAGTAGTAGATACAGAAAGTATCGGTCTACTTGTTTAACATGTGATGCCTATAGATATAATCATTGCCTTAGATAATGTCATGACTTTGCGCGGTTCTATCAATTGCTCGACAGTAATTCGTTGACCCACCGTCTACTTGCTTTCATGAGAGAAGCCACTAGTGAACACTACTGCCCCCGGGTCTATTCACAACTATCGTTTCCACTTTCACTTTTACTTTGCTCTGTTTACTCTTTGTTGCTTTCAGTTCTCACTTTGTAAACAATCTATAAGGGATTGACAACCCCTTCATAGCGTTGGGTGCAAGCTCTTTGTGTTTGTGCAGGTACTTGTGACTTGACACGATTCTCCTACTGGATTGATACCTTGGTTCTCAAAACTGAGGGAAATACTTACCGCCGCTGTGCTACATCACCCTTTCCTCTTCAAGGGAACACCAACGCAAGGCTCCAAGGCCGCGGGGAAATCCTTTGCATATTTGCCAAGGAAGTCCCTAAAGGCGTAGCCGTAGCAACATGATTCCTGGCGCCGTACCCGGGAAGGTATGTTGTCGCAGTAGCAGAAGGATTTCTGGCGTTGTTGCCGGGGAGGATCAAGTCAAGAATAGTCTGTCTTCAACGTGCTGATTTCTGGCGCATGGAGGAGAGATCAAGTCATCTATCCAAGTAGGTGTCACAAACTCATCTCTTGCATTTACTTTTTTTGCCAGTTGCCTCTCGTTTTCCTCTCCCCCACTTCACATTTGCCTTTTTCATTTGCCTTTCTCCTTTGCCTTTTTCTTTTGCCTTTTTGCCGTTTTCCTTTGCCGCTTTCTTTTGCCCTTTGCCGTTTTCCTTTGATAGTTTTATTGCTCGCTTGTGTGCTTGTTTGTTTGTTGAAGTCATCATGGCTGAAAAAACCAAACTTTGCGACTTCTCGAGTACCAATAATAATGATTTTATTAGTACTCCAATTGCTCCCGCCACTAGTGTGGAATCGTATGAAATTAACGCAGCTTTGCTGAATCTTGTTATGAAAGAGCAATTCTCTGGCCTTCCTAGTGAAGATGCCGCATCCCATCTCAATACCTTCATTGAGCTTTGCGATATGCAAAAGAAAAGAGATGTGGATAATGACATGATTAAGTTGAAGCTTTTTACCTTCCTCGTTGCAAGATCGCACAAAAACTTGGTTTTCTTCTTTGCCTAAAAATAGTATCAATTCTTGGGATAAGTGCAAAGATGCTTACATATCCAAGTATTTTCTGCCGGCTAAGATTATCTCCTTACGCAACGATATCATGAATTTCAAGCAACTTGATCATGAACACGTTGCACAATCTTGGGAGAGGATGAAGTTAATGATTAGAAATTGTCCCGCTCATGGCTTGAGTTTGTGGATGACTATACAAATCTTTTACACTGGTTTGAATTTCGCTTCTCGCAATATCTTGGACTCCGCCTCAGGTGGAACGTTCATGGAAATCATGTTAGGAGACGCTACAAAACTCCTAGACAATATCATGACCAACTACTCTCAGTGGCACACGGAAAGTTCACTTGCTAGAAAAAAGGTACACGCTATAGAAGAAATTAACTCGCTTAGTGCTAAGATGGACGAATTGATGAATTTGGTTGCTAGTAGAAATGCTCCTTTAGATCCTAATGACTTGCCACTATCTTCCTTGATTGAGAGTAGCAACGCTAGTTTGGACATTAATTTTGTTGGTAGGAACAATTTTGGCAACAACAATGCTTTTAGAGGAAACTATGTTCCTAGGCCTTTTCCTAGTAACTCCTCTAACAATTATGTCAATTCCTACAACAACACTTATGGAAATCACAACAAGTTACCCTCTGATTCAGAGAGTAATATCAAAGAGTTCATCAACTCTCAAAAGATTTTCAATAGGTCCATAGAGGAAAAACTACTCAATATTGACGATTTGGCTAAGAGCGTTGATAGGATGTCTTGTGATATTGATGCTTTGAATGTTAGATGTGCTCCTCCCAAGGTCAACTTGGATGAAACTTTAAAAGCTATGCGTGTCTCCATGAATGAGAGCAAAGAAAGAACCACCCAAATTCGCACTAGGCATGAATGGTTTAAAAGGGTGCGTTCTAGTGATGCAGATCACAAAGATCTTAAAGTGCTTGGTGTGACTCCTCTTGAATCTTTGTTTTCGCGTGTCAAACCTGTTGATGAAGGGGCTGGATATGAATCCACTTTGGTTGAAAAATGCCCCAATGATTCGGAGTCCTCCTATCTTGATGATAAAGGTGTGGAGAGTGTAGTTGAAGAAATCAAAATTTTGGGTAGTAATGAAACTCCCACTTTGGATTTCGAGGAATTCAATTATGATAGTTGCTCCTTGTTTGAATGCATTTCCTTGATCTAATCCATTGCAAACTCTCCACATGCTTATAGCCAAAGCAAAGCCTTTACCGCTCATATCGTAGATGCTATGATGAAATCTCTTGAAGAGAAGCTCGAATTAGAAGTCTCTATACCTAGAAAACTTCATGATGAGTGGGATCCTACTATCAAAATCAAGATCAAAAACTATGAATGCAATGCTTTGTGTGATTTGGGTGCTAGTGTTTCCGCGATTCCAAAGTATTTATGTGATATTCTTGGTTTTCATGAGATTGAGGAGTGTTCTCTTAATTTGCATCTTGCGGATTCTACTGTCAAGAAACCCATGGGAAGGATCGATGATGTTCTTATTCTTGCAAATAAGAACTATGTACCCGTGGATTTCATTGTACTTGACATAGATTGCAATCCTTCATGTCCCATTATTCTTGGTAGACCTTTCCTAAGGACTATTGGTGCTATCATCGATATGAAGGAAGGGAATATTAGATTTCAATTTCCTCTAAAGAAGGGCATGGAGCACTTTCCTAGAAAGGAAATAAGTTTGCCTTATGAATCTATGATGAGGGCTACTTATGGTTTGAGCACCAAAGATGACTATACGTGATTCCATCACCTTTTGCCTAGCTAAGGGCGTTAAACAATAGCGCTTGTTGGGAGGCAACCAACAAATCTATCCTTTTTCTTTCCGTTTTGTGTTTTCCACACTTTCATAATTCTGTTATGATTGTGTTTTTTGTGTTTATTTTTGCATTTGTGCCAAGCAAAACCGTTATGATTAGTCTTGGGGATGATCGTTTGGTCATGCTGGAAAAGACAGAAACTTTCTGCTCACGAAAAGAATTTTCATTTTTTTTTCTGTAAGAGCTTTGAGTTGATTCTTTTTGCTGCTGATTGCTAGGCAAATTCTTCAGACTGTCATAATTTTTCAGAATTTTTGAAGTACCAGAACTATACGAAGTATACATATTGCTACAGACTGGTCTGCTGTTAACAGATTCTGTTTTTGTTGTGTTGGTTGCTTATTTTGATGAAACTATGGATAGTATCGGGGGGTATTAGCCACGGAAGATTGAAAATACAGTAACCCAACATCAACATAAGTAGAGTTTATGTTTGCTACAGTACCTAAGGAAGTGGTGGTTTGCTTTCTTATACTAATGTTATCACGAGTTTCTGTTTAAGTTTCGTGTTGTGAAGTTTTCAAGTTTTGGGTGAAGTTCTTATGGACAAAAAGATAAAGAGTGGCAAGAGCTCAAGCTTTGGGATGCCCAAGGCACCCCAAGATGATTCAAGGATGCCGTAAATGCCTAAGCTTGGGGATGCCCCGGGAAGGCATCCCCTCTTTCGTCTTCAATCCATCGATAACGTTACTTGGGGCTATATTTTTATTCACCACATGTTATGTGTTTTGCTTGGAGCGTCTTGTATCGTAGGTGTCTTTTATTTTTGTTGTCTCACAATAATCCTTGCTCCACACCTAGAGAGAGAGACATGCACTCATCGTGATTTTGTCGAGCTTCACTTATATCCTTTGCTTAGACAATTCAGCTCATATGTGCTTCACTTATATCTTTTGAGCTAGTTGACTTTGCTCTGTGTGCTTCACTTATATCTTTTAGAGCACGGCGGTGCATGGCTTGGTAGTTGATCTATTCTATGAAAGTAGTCTCAAAAGGGGTAGTTATCCAAAGGGATATGAAAACTTCCACCTTCATGTGCATTGAATAGTTAGAGAAGTTTGATTCATCTCAATTAGTTTTGAGTTGTGGTTATGGTAATATTGAACTTATATTAGTAAGGTGTTGTGAATCTAGAAATACTTGTGTTGAAGTTAGTGATTCCTGTAGCATGCATGTATGGTGAACCGCTATGTGATGAAGTCTGAGCATGATTATTCTATTGATTGTCATCCTTTGTGTGGCGGTCGGGATCGCGCCATGGTTTATACCTACCAACCCTTCCCCTAGGTGTATGCGTTGAATGCTTTGTTTCGATTACTACTAAAACTTTTTGCAACAAGTATATGAGTTCTTCATGACTAATGTTGAGTCCATGGTTTAGATGCACTTTCACCTTCCACCATCACTATCTTATTTAGTGCCGTGCAACTTTCGCCGGTGCACAAAACCCACCATTAGCCTCCCTCAAAACAGCCACCATACCTACGTACTATGGCTTTTTCAAAGTCATTCCGAGATATATTGCCATACGACTACCACCATGACATGTGCCACCACTTGTACATTGCCATTGCATGATCGTAATATAGCTAGCATGATGTTTCCTTTAATGTCTATGCCATGCTAGATCATTGTCATGGTATACTACCGAAGGCATTCCATATAGAGTCATCATTGTTCTAAGTTTTGAGTTGTAAGTGTGATGATCATCATTGATGGAGCATTGTCCCATGTGAGGAAATAAAAGAGGCCATCGAAGCACATATAAAGGAGGCCAAAGATGCCCACCAAAAAAGAGAGGCCAAAGAGCCCACCAAAAAAATGAGAGAAAAAGAGAGAAGGGACAATGCTACTGTCCTTCCGCACTTGTGCTTATTAAGCACCATGATCTTCATGATTGAGAGTCTCTTGTTTTGTCTCCACCATATAGCTAGTGGGAAATTTTCATTATATAACTTGGCTTGTATATTCCAATGATAGGCTTCCTCAAATTTTCCTTAGGTCTTCGTGAGCAAGCAAGTTGGATGCACACCCACTAGTTTCCTTTAAGAGATTTCACATACTCTTAGCTCTAGTGCATCATTTGTATGTCAATCCCTACTCACTCACATTGATATCTATTGATGAGAATCTCCACAGCTCATTGATATGCCTAGTTAATGTGACCATCTTCTCCTTATTTGTCTTGCAACCTCCACCACACTCCGCACCACTTATAGTGCTAAAACCATGGCTCACGCTCATGTATTGCGTGAGAGTTGAAAAAGTTTGAGAAAGTAAAGGTGTGAAAACAATTACTTGGCCAATACCGGGGTTGTGCATGATTTAAATTCGTTGTGCAATGATGATAGAGCATAGCCAGACTATATGATTTTGTAGGGATAACTTTCTTTTGGCCTTGTTATTTTGAAAGTTCATGGTTACCTTGCTAGTTTGCTTGAATTATTATTGTCTCCACGTCAATAGCAAACTATTGTTTTGAATCTAATGGATCCGAACATTCACGTCACATAAGAGGAGTTACAAAGGACATCTATGCTAGGTAGCATGAAAGCATAAAAAATTCATTCTTTATCACTTCCCTACTCGAGGACGAGGAGGAGTTAAGCTTGGGGATGCTTGATACGTCTCAACGTATCTATAATTTTTGATAGTTTCACGCTGTTATCTTGTCAACTTTGGATAATTTGTTTACCTTTTATATCTTTTTTGGGACTAACTTTTTAATTCAGTGCCAAGTGCCAGTACCTGTTTTTCTGTGTTTTTGACTCTTTTCAGATCTGATTTTGGAACAGATTGCAAATGGAATAAAATCCCTGAAACAAAATTTTCCAGAACGGAAGAAGATCAGGGGACTTGAGGGCCAAGGCATGAGAGCCACAGGAGGCCCACAAGCCCTGTAGCCGCCACCAGGGGAGGCGGCGGCTACCAGGATTGTGGCCTCCCTGGCGCCCCCCTGACCTAGCTCTTTCGCCTATATATTCCCTAAAATCTAGAAAAAATCAGGGCATCCACGAAAACACTTTTGCGCCGCCGCAAGCTTCCGTTTCCGCGAGATCTCATCTGGAGACCCTTCCCGGTGCCCTGCCGGAGGGGACTTTGGAGTTGGAGGGCTTCTACATCAACATCATTGCCTCTCCAATGACTCGTGAGTAATCTACTTCAGACCTACGGGTCCGTAGTTAGTAGCTAGATGGCTTCTTCTCTCTCTTGGATCTTCAATACAAAGTTCTCCATGATCTTCATGGAGATCTATCTGATGTAATCCTCTTTGGCGGTGTGTTTGTCGAGATCCGATGAATTGTGGATTTGTTATCAGATTATCTATGAATTATATTTGAGTCTTTGCTGATTTCTTATATGCATGATTTGATATCCTTGTAAGTCTCTCCGAGTCTTGGGTTTTGTTTGGCCAACTAGATCTATGATTCTTGCAATGGGAGAAGTGCTTGGTTTTGGGTTCATACCGTGTGGTGACCTTTCCTAGTGACAGAAGGGGCAGCAAGGCACGCATCGTGTTGTTCCCATCAAGGGTAACAAGATGGGCTTTTATCATAGATATGAGATTGTCCATCTACATCATGTCATCTTACTTAAGGCGTTACTCTGTTCTCATGAACTTAATACACTAGATGCATGCTAGATAGCGGTCGACGTGTGGAGTAATAGTAGTAGATGCAGAAAGTATCGGTCTACTTGTTTAACACGTGATGTCTATAGATATAATCATTGCCTTAGATAACGTCATGACTTTGCGCAGTTCTATCAATTGCTCGATAGTAATTCGTTCACCCACCGTCTACTTGCTTTCATGAGAGAAGCCACTAGTGAACACTACGGCCCCCGGGTCTATTCACAACTATCGTTTCCACTTTCACTTTTAGTTTGCTCGGTTTACTCTTTGTTGCTTTCAATTCTCACTTTGTAAACAATCTATAAGGGATTGACAACCGCTTCATAGCGTTGGGTGCAAGCTCTTTGTGTTTGTGCATGTACTTGTGACTTGACGCGATCCTCCTACTGGATTGATACCTTGGTTCTCAAAACTGAGGGAAATACTTACCGCCGCTGTGCTACACCACCCTTTCCTCTTCAAGGGAACACCAAGGCAAGGCTCCAAGGCCGCGGGGAAATCCTTTGCATATTTGCCAAGGAAGTCCCTAAAGGCATAGCCATAGCAGCAGGTTTCCTGGCGCCATACAGGGAAGGTCTGTTGTCGCAGTAGCAGTAACTTCTTTTCTTCTTTCTCTCAGAGGCTAGCACTAATAATGACATGATATATCTCCTTTTCATCAAGATAGGCATACTTAAGAGTATCAGGCAATTGTTTAAGCTCGAACACAGGATCACCCTTTGGTGGGGGCGGATCCCCAAGCAGTTCAACAGGCAAGTTATTCTTAAGAATACGATATTGTTCTAAGACAACTCTATCTATCTCATTCCTTTCATCCATATGCATATCATTTTCATGCTCAAGCAAGTATTGCTCTAAGGGATCAGTAGGAGGCACGGAAATAGAGGCTAAGGCAATAGTTTTCATCCTTATTAGGCAACTCCTTTTCATGAGGTTGTCTACTAAACTTGGAGAAATTGAACTCATGTGACACTCCTTCAAAGCCAACAATGACAATTTGCTTCTCACAATCAATATGAGCATTGACAGTATTGAGAAAAGGTCTACCAAATATGATGGGACAAAAGCTATCTTGCGCAGTAGAAAGAACGAGGAAATCAGTAGGATACTTTGTTTTAGCACACAAGACTTCAACATCCCTAACAATTCCTACAGGGCAGATAATATCTCTATTGGCAAGCTGAATAGTGACATCAATAGGCTCTATCTCAACAGGTGCAATTTCATCTTTGATTTCATCGTATAAGGATTGAGGTATTGCAGTAACACTAGCACCCACGTCACATAAACCATGATAACAATGATCTCCTATCTTAACAGAAACCACACGCATGCCAACAACAGGCCTATGTTTGTCTCTAGCTCGAGGTTTAGCAATTCTAGCAGCATCTTCACAGAAGTGAATATTATGTCCCTCAACTTCTTCAGACAGAAGATCTTTGATAATAGCAATGCTAGGTTCAACTCTAATTTGCTCAGGGGGTGTTGGTGTTCTAATATAGCCTCTACGTATCAGAGTTGAAGCTTTAGAATGATCCTTTATCCTAACAGGGAAAGGTGGTTTCTCAATGTAAGCACTGGGAACAACAGGATCATTATAGGCAATGACTTTCTCTTCAACTGGAGTGGGTTTAACTACATTGACTTCTAAAGGGGGATGAAATTTAAACCACTTCTCTTTGGGGAGATCAATATGAGCAGCAAAGGATTCACACAATGAAGCTACTATCTAAGAGTCAAGTCCATACTTAGCGCTAAAATCACTAAAGGTATTTGTCTCAACAAAGGATTTAACGCAATCAAACGTGAAATTCATACCTGACTCCTTACCTTCTTCAAGCTCCCAATCTTCAGAGTTGCATTTAATTCTCTCCAATAAATTCCATTTGAAGTCAATATCTCTCTTCATAAAAGAACCGGTACAAGAAGTATCAAGCATGGTGCGATCATCATGAGAAAGCCGAGCATAGAAGTTCTGAATGATAATTTCTCTCAAGAGCTCATGATTGGGGCATGAATATAGCATTGATTTAAGCCTCGCCCAAGCTTGAGCGATGCTTTCCCTGTCAGAGGCCAAAAATGATAAATATAATTCCGATCACGATGTACTAAATGCATAGGATAATTTTTTTGATGAAATTCCAATTTCAACCGATTGTAGTCCCATGATCCAGTATCATCACATAGCCTATACCATGTTAACGCCTTATCCTTCAAAGATAAAGGAAATACCTTCTTCTTGACATCATCCTCGGGCACACCTGCAAGCTTAAATAAACCACAAACTTCGTCTACATAGATTAGATGCAAGTCTGGATGTGATGTTCCATCTCATGTAAAAGGATTAGCCAGCAGTTTCTCAAGCATACCCGAAGGAAATTCAAAGAAAATATTTTAAGTAGGTGCAGCAGGTTGAGGAACAACTATTTGTGCTTCCGTTCGAGGTGAAGATACCTCGTACAAGTCCCTCAAAGGATTATTATCCATAGTGACAAGTGACAATAAATTTCAGCACACTATATGAACGTTTCCTTACCAAGTTCCACTTACCAAAGGCCCTTCACTCCCCGGAAACGGCGCCAGAAAAGAGTCTTGATGACCCACAAGTATACGGGATCAATCGTAGTCCTTTCGATAAGTAAGAGTGTCGAACCCAACGAGGAGCAGAAGGATCTGACAAGTGGTTTTCAGCAAGGTAAAATCTGCAGGCACTGAAATTGTCGGTAACAAGTAATTGTGTGGTGAGATGATTCGTAGCAAGCAACAAGTAACAAAAGTAGCAACGGTGCAGAAAAGTGGCCCAATCCCTTTTGTAGCAAGGGACAAGCCTGGACAAAGTCTTATAGGAGGAAAAACGCTCCCGAGGACACACGGGAATTTCTGTCATGCTAGTTTCATCATGTTCATATGATTCGCGTTCGTTACTTTGATAGTTTGATATGTGGGTGGACCAGCGCTTGGGTACTGCCCTTACTTGGACAAGCATCCCACTTATGATTAACCCCTCTCGCAAGCATCCGCAACTACGAAAGAAGAATTTAGACAAAGTCTAACCATAGCATTAAACTAGTGGATCCAAATCAGCCCCTTACAAAGCAACGCATAAACTAAGGTTTAAGCTTCTGTCACTCTAGCAACCCATCATCTACTTACTACTTCCCAATGCCTTCCTCTAGGCCCAAATAATGGTGAAGTGTTATGTAGTCGACGTTCACATAACACCACTAGAGGAAAAACAACATACAACCTATCAAAATACCAAACGAATACCAAATTCACATGACTACTATTAGCATGACTTATCCCATGTCCTCAGGAACAAAAGTAACTACTCACAAAGCATAATCATATTCATGACCAGAGAGGTAATGAGTAGCATCAAGGATCTGAACATAAACTCTTCCACCAAATAATCCAACTAGCATCAACTACGAAGAGTAATCAACACTACTAGCAACCTTACAAGTACCAATCGGAGTCGCGAGACGGAGATTGGTTACAAGGGATGAACTAGGGTTTGGAGATGAGATGGTGCTGATGAAGATGTTGATGGTGACGAGTCCCCTCCGGTGAGAGGAGTGTTGGTGATGACGATGGCGACGATTTCCCCCTCCAGGAGGGAAGTTTCCCCGGCAGGATCGTCCTGTCGGAGCTCTAGATTTGTTCTGCTCAAGTTCCGCCTCGTGGCGGCGGCGAAACCACGAAGAAGCTCCTCCTTGATTTTTTCCTGGACGAAATCCTTCATATAGCAAAAGAGGAGGGCCAGTGGGCTACCAACAAGCCCTCATGGCGCGGCCTGGGGGGGTGGCCGCGCCGTGCAGGCTTGTGGGCACCCCTTGGTGCCCCTCTGGCACTTCTTCAGCCCAGTATTTTTGATAAATCGGGAAAAAAATCCTCGTTGATTTTATGGCGTTTGGAGTTGCGAAGAATAGGCATCTCAACTTTGCTCCACTTTCAGGCTAGAATTCCAGTTGCCGACATTCTCCCTCTTCATGTAAACCTTGCAAAATAAGAGAGAAACGACATAAGAATAGTACCGTGAAGTGAAATAACAACCAAAGAAGCGATAAATATCAACATGAAAACATGATGCAAAATGGAGGTATCAAGGATCACGCGGGTATTTTGAAATTTATATGATATCGATGTGACGAAGTTCTGTCTTGGTGCCTACTGTCTGACTTGATTTCTTCCGGGAGTTGAGCTCCACGGGATTCTTGTGCACATCACCATCATTCAGATTTCTTAGTATCTCGGAACGAAGGATGTTCGTAATTGCTTCAATACTAGTAGTGGCGAGATAACCCCGATGTCCCTAGTACTGGTGCAGATTGTTCGGGAGTACTGCCATACTTTTTATCGTTGTGATCACGAGGGTCTGTAGTAGATGAAGGTCCAAGATTCTGGTTATGTGTTGACGGATGTGACACACTGGATGGGTTAGTATAGGAGTTGTGTTAAATATTACTCCTTGTATCGGTGTACCAGATTGCATGACCAGATATTTTGGGAATTCATAGGTGGGATATCAAGTAGTGACTTATAGGACAATCTTCCTATAGATGCATGATGTGAGGTTGGGATTCGACATTCAGTGGGTACGTTTGTTCACGGTCATCTTACAGTGGTTCTCGTTGTGTCTTAAAGAGTCCTTGTAGCTTGCTACGACTCGGGGATGCTTCGTAAGTCGTGTGCACTACCTTGCACATGATGGCTACTGTAAATTCGAGCCCGTGTGATCATATCCACAAAGATATCGGATGAAATCTTGATCATATGTTTGTTCTGAGCAGTTCTAGCTCATACTTGGTTTGCAAGTGGTCTTTAATCAGAATTTTGTCGACAGTCACTTTGAGGAAGCATTCTTACTATTTTGTTCGAGTCCAATTGCTTATATTTGTTCAGATATTCCTGCCTTTTGATTCAGCTTTACCTTCAATATTATTCTCTGGGCTAATGTGTTGTCCGTCTTCAGGATGGCTCCACCAACTCGTCAGAATCCGGGTCGTGAGGGTGCTGAGATGGCGCCACCACCCCCTCCACCACCTCCTCCGCCGCCGCCTCCTCCTGCAGAGGCTTGGCAAGCGGTGATGGCTACAACAAATGCTAACACTCAATTATTAATCCAGCTGTTGCAATGAAGGACTAATCAGCAGCAGGGCAACTTCAACCATGGTGGTAATCAGTTTGCTACTCTCAGTCAATTCCTAGCAAACCAGCCGAAGACCTTCACGTCGTGTGATCAGCCGTTTGACGCTGAGGACTGGATTCGGGACATGAACAAACACTTTGAGTGCGACAATGTCCATCCAGAGGACTTCGTCAAGTTTGCAACATTCCAGCTCAAGGGGCAAGCATCAATTTGGTGGCAACAGTTGAAGGACTCCACGGGTGCCAGAGTGATCACTTGGGATGAGTTCTGCAGAGATTTCAGGTCCCACTATATCCCATCTAGCTTTGTGGAGGAGATGCATGAGAAGTTCAGGCGCTTGAAGCAAGGTGGTTCTTCCGTGTACAAGTACAACGTCGAGTTCCACGAGCTAGCCCGATATGCCTTGCAGGACATTCCAGATCAGAAGAGTAAGATCTATCAGTTTAGAGGTGGTCTGAAAGAGGATTTGCAGCTAGCCCTCGCCTTGCACGATCCTTATGAGTTCAATAAGTTCTACAACTTGGCTCTCAGGGCTGAGGCAGCTTTGCTCAGGGTGGAGAATTCAAAGAAGCGTTTCAGAGATCCAGCTCGTCTTCCTCAACTCAGGTGGTTTAGAAGCAACAGAAATACTGGGTGTCTCCTCCACCTTCGGCACACACAGCAGTTCAAGCAAGCAGGTGGTCGTGGTTCTTCCCACCCACCCAACCCAGCTTTCCAACACAGGTTTCAGCAGCAAAAGCAAGGGATTCCTCACACGCAGTTCCGTCAGCCGACAGATGTTACTTGTCACAAGTGTGGGCAGAAGGGTCACTATGCCAACAAGTGCACCTCTCAGCTGTTTCTTCCGCCTCCTCCTCCAGGCAAACCTCCAAGAAATGCTATAGTGAAGTTCAACCCCAGGTCTGCGAGAGTCAATATGGTGAATGCAGCTGAAGCAGAAAACTCCTCAGACGTGATTATGGGTAATCTCCTCGTTAATGATATTCCTGCAAAGGTTTTATTTGATTCTGGTGCTTCTCATTCATTCATGTCTAGACCATTTGCATGGAATCATGGATTCGTTTCTGAGGCGTTGGACATACCTTTCTGTGTGGTTTCCCCGGGCATGTTGATGAGTTCTAATGTGGTAATTCCGGATGTTTCTGTCAAGATGGGTAAATATGTTTTTCTGGCTTCTCCCATTGTCCTTGGCAACTCCGACATTGATTTGATCCTTGGTATGGACTGGTTGGCCATGAACAAGGCATCTATTGATTGTGAAGCTAAAGAAGTGAAGCTAACTCATTCTTCGGAGGACGTGATTATCTTCGCAGCTCATGATGACACGGTCGGACTGTTTTCTTTGAATGAGAAGGGTGAGATCTCTCCAATTTCGCAAGTCCCAGTGGTCTGTGAATATGAAGATGTTTTTCCGGAAAAACTGCCTGGAATGCCTCCGCACCGAGCAGTTGAGTTCGTAATTGAGCTTGAACCGGGTACTGTGCCTGTGTGCAAACGACCGTACAAACTGGGTCCAGAAGAGCTGAAGGAGCTAAAGAAACAACTCGATGAGCAGGAGCGTCTAGGTCTGATCAGACCAAACTCATCTCCTTGGGGCTGTGGAGTTCTTTTCGTCAAGAAGAAGGATGGTATGGAACGACTCTGTGTCGATTACCGCCCATTGAATAAGAAGACGATTAAAAAAAGTATCCACTTCCTAACATCAATGAGTTGTTCGAGCAATTGAAAGGGGCTAAGATCTTCTCGAAGCTTAGTCTCAGGATGGGTTATCATCAGATTCGCATTCGCGAAGAGGACATTCCAAAGACTGCTTTCAGGACAAGCTTTGGCTCGTATGAGTATACAGTGATGTCTTCTGGTCTGGCCAATGCTCCACCGACCTTCATCGAATGATGAATTATATCTTCTCCCCATTCAAGGATGAATTCGTCTTGTTGTATGTTGATGATATTCTGGTGTTTTCGGAAACTGAGGAAGAGCATGAAGAACATCTCAGGCTGGTGCTTGATAAGCTAAGAGAGCATAAGTTCTATGCTAAGTTTTCCAAATGTGAATTCTGGTTGAAAGAAGTTGTCTACCTTGGGCACATCTCTGCCGAGGGCATCAAAGTTGATCCGTCGAAGGTGGAGGCCATTGTTCAGTGGGAGCCTCCGCAGAATGTGAAGCACCTTTGAAGCTTTCTCGGGCTTGCAAGCTATTGTAGAAGATTCGTTGAGAATTTCTCCAAGATTGCTAAGCCTCTCTCAAGTCTTCTTCAGAAGGGTGTGAAGTATGTCTGATCTCTAGAGTGTCAGTTGGTCTTTCGACACACTCAAAGAGAAGCTCACTTCTACTCCAGTCTTGGTTCCTCCTGATGACTCCAAACCTTACCAAGTGTTCCGCGATGCCTCTCTTCAAGGTCTTGGCGCATTGTTGATGCAAGACAAGAAAGTGGTAGCTTATACCTCGAGGTGGTTGAAGCCAAGTGAGAAGAATTACCCCACTCATGATCTTGAGTTGGCGGCATTGGTACATGCTCTAATGACTTGGAGACACCTCTTGTTGGAACGAAAGGTTGAAGTGTTCACCGATCACAAGAGTCTCAAGTACATCTTCACCCAGCCTAACCTCAATCTTCGGCAAACTCGTTGGGTGGAAATGCTCCAAGATTTTAATCCGAGCGTTGAGTACACGCCAGGCAAAGCTAATGTCATGGCAGATGCTTTGAGCAGGCAAGCTTACTGCAACAGTCTCATTCTGAAGCCTCTCCAGCCTGACCTTTGTGAATCTTTCAGAAAGCTCAACCTTCAGTTAGTACCTTGATACGTCTCCAACGTATCTATAATTTTTGATGGTTTCATGCTATTATCTTGTCAAACTTAGGATGTTTTGTATGCCTTTTATATCTTTTTTGGGACTAACTTATTAACTCAGTGCCAAGTGCCAGTTCCTGTTTTTTCCGTGTTTTTGACCCTTTTCAGAGGAGGATTTTAAATGGAGTCCAAACGGAATAAAATCTGGGGAATGATTTTTTCCATAACAGAAGACACACGGGAGACTTGAGAACCAAGGCAGGGGACCGGGCCTAGCAAGCTTGTGGGCTCCCCGTGGCTCCCCTGCCCTAGGTCTTCCGCCTATATATTCCCTAAAATCACAGAAAAAATCAGGAGATCATCGAAAATACTTTTCCGCCGCCGCAAGCTTCTGGCTCCGCAAGATCCCATCTGGGCACGTTCTGGTGCCCTGCCAGTGGGGGGATTCGGATAGGGAGGGCTTCTTCATCAACACCATGACCTCTCCGATGATGCCTGAGTAGTTCACCATAGACCTACGGGTCCATAGCTAGTAGCTAGATGGCTTCTTCTCTCTCTTGGATCTTCAATACAAAGTTCTCCATGATCTTCATGGAGATCTATCCGATGTAATCTTCTTTTGCGGTGTGTTTGTTGAGATCCGATGAATTGTGGATTTATGATCAGATTATCTATGAATCTTATTTGAGTTTCTTCTGATCTCTCTTATGCATGATTTCATATCCTTGTAATTCTCTTCGAGTCATGGGTTTTGTTTGGCCAGCTTGATCTATGATTCTTGCAATGGGAGAAGTGCTTGGTTTTGGGTTCATACCGTGAGGTGACCTCACCCAGTGACAGAAGGGGTAGCGAGGCACATATCGTGTTGTTGCCATCAAGGGTAAAAAGATGGGGTTTTCATCATTGGTTTGGGATTATCCCTTTACATCATGTCATCTTGCTTAAGGCGTTACTCTGTTCGTCATCCCAGGATCCCTAAATAGGGTTTAGTATTTGTGCTCATGTTTTCTTCCATTGCATTCAAGAAATTGAAACAAACTCCAAGAAGTGGTGAAACTCAAACCAAAAACCCTAGCCACTTCTAATTCAAGGAAAATTCAAATCTTGTCAAAATCAATGAACCCAAAATGGCCTTCTTAAAAGTTCAATATTTCTGATAAATATTGAAAACAAGTTATCAGGGGAGAAAACTATTTTTAAGACATCCTTGGAATTTTAAATTTAGTTCAGAAAGCCCCTGAATTCAAACTTAAATTTGAATTCAAATATTTTCAAGTTTCAAAAATGTTGCAAACCTCAGGAGTAGTTGGGAATATTCCAACTATCACTCATGGCTATTAAAAATTATTTTTGAACTAATTTTGGAGCCAAAATCAATGGCAAATCAAATCAGCAACAAAACAGAAAACAAAAATAGAAAAAAATGGGAAAAACTTACCTATCGCTCACCTGAGGAAGCCTAGCCCACACGGGCAGGGGCGTCTTCTTCCTCCTGCCTTGTGGGAGAGGAGTGAACGCCCACGGCGACTCCTCCACCTCCTGCTTCGCCGTGGCGCGCTCCGGTGCCCCCAGGACAGCGCGATGGCGGGAATGAGACCCCCGCACACATCCTTATCTTCTCCCGTTCCCCATTCCTCGCCCCTCCTCTCGGCTTTCTTCCTTTCTTCCTCTGCCGCCATGGACAAAGCTCGAGCTCGAGCTGCCCGAGCCCGCTAGCCACATGATAGTTCCTCCGAGTGCTCCATTCTCTCCGCCTCGTCGAGCTAGCTGTGTACGCCGAAGCATTTGACCTCCCCGAGCTCTGCTGCGCCACATTGCTGTCGTCTTCAACCTCCGGCCGCCGGCAAGCTTTTGTTGATTCGACGTCCATAACACCTCCCCGAGCCGTCTGAGCTTCCCAACGCCTCCACCGTGAGCGTGCGCGTGTTTCCCCTCTTCTTCCCCTCATTTTCCTGCACGCTAGCCACTAGACCGATGAGCCCGAGCTCTGGCTGCCGCCTCAGCTCGTCGCCGGTGACCTCTGGTCATTCCCAGTCCTTCGTGAATCCCGTAATGGATGAGGCCGAGCCTGGGGATCCTCCCAGTGCTCTCGACACTCGATACCGAGCACCACAGCGATCTCTCGCGTCTCTCCGGCGAAGATCCGCCGTGGATCTGGTCGCCGCCGGTCAGTCTCCGGCGGGGGACGACGTGGCCGGCCTAATCCCGGTGGATTAGCACTAAGCAGCCACTAACAGTGGGCCCTAGCAGTGGGTCAAACCCACTTAGGGGCTGGTCAGCGCGGGATTAGCTCCTGAGACGCTGACCAGTGGCCCCCACTTGTCAGGTTTGACCTGACCAGGTGAGTTGACCTGCTGACGCAATGCTGACGTGGGCCTGACGCAATAAATAGCTTTTTTGTTATAAAAGAATTCCAGAAAATGCCCAAAACTTCTAAAAATCATAGAAAATAATCTGTAACTCCAATGAAAATAATCTATATATGAAAAAGTATCAGAATAATCCAAGCAATCTGATTTCGATATTTTCAAACATGTTTGAAAATGTTAACATCACCAAACAGATTCAATGATGATTGGGATAACCTTATTAAATAATATAGATTTGGAATTTGAAATCCATTTGAATTCCACTTCAAATATTATGACCAAGCCATGATCAAGAACAACCAGCAACCCAACATACCATCATCTTGCATGCTAAAACAAGATTACCTGAGCATCAGGTCGAATCAATTAAAAGGGTACTTGAAAATACCTTGTTTGAAGTGATATTTGAATCTTGATTCAAATCAACTTCAACTTAAGAAATGGTAGTCACATTAGCCTACCACCTTCATTTTCATGCCATGCTCAAGCATCATCTTCTTGCATATGATTGTTATTGATTGATATTGTTTTTACCTGTAGGCCCCGCTCCTCCGGATACCACCGGATATCCGACTAACGGATATTGTTCCTCTGCTGAGCAACAAGGCAAGCAACCATTTTGATCATCCCGATAAATCCCATGTTCTCGCTGCTGCTCTTATTTATTGCATTAGGGCAAATGCTTTCACTGCTCTTACTACGTTAGTTGAACCCACTTCCTTTGCATGACCTGTCTTTGTCACAGTAAATAGCTGAACCTTGCAACCTAGCATACCTAGTAGATGCTTGAGCCATGATGTGCCTTATCCTGCTATGCATGCTATGCTTAGAGTTGTGTATGGTCTGTCATCTGGGTGATGAACAAAATTGTGAGAATGTGTTCAGTAAGTAAAGGTTGTGTGTTGAACCTGATTTGGTAAAGGTACCGGTGAAAGGCTATGTAGGAGTACATGGCGGGTTGTTTCATTGGAACCGTCCTTAGGAACTGAGTTCCGTGTATGTAATCCAAGACTAGATACTACCACACGTTGGGATACTTAATTGACCCTCTCGACTTATTAATCTCTTAGTACTCGGTTCAGGAGTTGCAAGTAGTTTATGGTGTTTATAGTCATGCTGGAGGCCGTGCGTAGCGCTGACCTTAGAGGTGGGCTATGATGCGGTAGGCAGTGGCACGGTGTAACAAGTGGCACCCGGATGGTTGGCTTGGGAACCCTGCGCACATCATTTGGGGCCATGGAGGAAACCTCGGCCGGACTTCCGTGCGGGTTACCCTCAGATAGGCGATAGACCTCGACTAAGTATTAGCGTGGTTAACGGTCGTGGCCGACTCCCTCGCTGGGCTTCCGCTTGAAGGTTGCCGAGATGCATGACGTGCACATGGCGATAAGTGGCGAGACCGTGTGTGAAGAAGTACACCCCTGCAGGGTTATGATTTATTCGAATAGCCGCGTCCGCGGATATGGACTACTTGGAGACATATGTTGTTCATAAATAACTTTAATGGCTACTCATAAAATTGTCAAGATAAGCGTGAGTGTCGTGGACGGCATTTCCATATGGAGACGAAATGATTCCACGATGGAGTATTGTTGTGGTGTTAGTGGACTCGTGTGCGAGAAATCAAAGTTGTCAAAAATAATTTAAAATGCAAGTTGTCTAGCCACGAGTCAAATGCTGGCTTTCCGCATGAAACCCTACAAATCCTTATTGATACATTGCATGAGTAGATAGCTTATCCTAAAGTCTTGGTGAGTACTTTTGTACTCGCGTTTTCTTAATAAATTGTTGCACAGGTTGTTAATGACCCTAATGGAGAGTTCTTCCTAGACATCGACGACGACGAGTAGCTGGTATCCCAGCTACGATCTGGCCCTAGGATGGGTCTGTAGATAGTCAAGCCATGTGCCTTTGTCTTTCCTTCTGTCTGTACTCAGACAACTTTACTCTTCCGCTGGTTTGTAAGAATTGTGTGAATGACGTGTGATGATGGGTCGTGAGACCCCTACCTTGTAATATTATGTGTGTGGCTCTTCCGAGCCTTCTAAATAAAGTTTGTATGTTTATGGTTATGTTGTGATGCCATCGATGTATCTATACATATTGGTATGCAATGCGTACGTGTGTTGTACTTGATATGTATGGGGTTCGATTACCAAGCCGTAGCCTTTAGTAGCATTCCTTACAGGGAAATGCCCCTTTGTGACCCAACGAGCCATGGTAGTTCGCTTCTGCTCCGAACACATTGGTTGACCGGCATGTGTCCTTCTTAGCTGTTGTGTCTGTCCCCGTTGGGGAAATGCCACGCGATGTAATGGAGTCCTTTTAGGTTGCTACGACTCGTCTACGTTCACTGGTGACCGACACCTGCTTTGCTGGGTCATGTATGCGTGTCCCTGTGCGGAACTGCCACTTTGGTTTATGAGTAGACATGTCGATCCGGGTTCTTTGTCATTGGATTGCTAGCGACACAATTGCATACGCGAGTCAAAAGGCGCAAACGGTCCCGGCTAAGGTATGGCTGCAGCCGTGGGGATAACCGTGCGTGAGACCGCAAAGAGATGCGATGTGTTACAGGCTGGATTCCTATGGCTTAGGATCGGGGTCCCGACGGCGTTGGTATCAGAGCCTGACTGACTGTAGGATTACTAAGCTAAACTGGTCGAAGTTGAGTCTAGAATTGCTTTAGTTATATATAAGGGAATTGTTTGTGGAAGGGAACGTAAGACTCTTGTTCTCTTCTCAAGTTATTCTATTCTGGTCATCCTCGTCTTTTCTGCGGGGATTAAGGACTAGGTTACTTACCTTCTCTTAGGCTCGTGTTTCTGATCGGTAGACTATAGGACAACGGGTCAAGAGTTATTTCAGGTTTCTTTTATCCCTAGAAAAAGGAAGTAAGTTTTGATGATCAGAGAATTGAACTTGATAGTTGAGTGGTTACGCTATCCTATTGTTATGGGTTGTCTCAAAATTGTTTTTGAGCATTTACAGCCGCTATGCTGCCCAATTTTGTATTCAGAGCTCTAATGCTTTTGCATTACTCTCTATTTTCAGATGCCTGGCTGTCATTCTCGTCAGGTGGTTCGTCTGACTAGGTGCATTGATGTGCCGGGTCATACGGCCATGCTAGTCAGGATGATGTCAGTGTTCGGTTACCGCTGGTACCCAGAGTACACAGTGGAGGAGCAGTACCGGGATTTTAATCAGAGCGAGTACCTCTGCACTGTTAGGGTATTCCCAGATAACCCTGGAACTGAGGAGCCAATCCATTGGTCTTATGGATTGGAAGTCACTGTTGACATGGCAGTACAAGATGTTGCCTATTCAATATTGACCATCATGAGGGCTAGACATGCACTGCTGCAAAATTCAGAGTTCTGCTATGTTCCTGCCTCTCAGCCAGGTGAAGAAGGATACCTCAGTGGGGTCTACTTTGATTCCTCTATGGAGGATCCGCTGCTGCAGTCCACTGCTGAGATGCTAGAGAATAGAGGCAGGATGCTCGTGCCCTTCGTATGGAGCTTTATGCTACACGTGCCCCTCTCTGGACGGCTTTGATGCAGCTCCCACCTGTAGTTCAGACAAGGTATGGAGATATGGAGATTGTGACATCCTCGATTTTTGCTACAGTGATGATTGTAATTAAGCGACAGTGATCCCGCGCTAATGATGCGACGTCATCGTGGATTATATCAATGTTGTCATGTTGGTTGAAACCGAATCAAAATTCGAGCTTTGAGATTAAGTCAAACGAGAAAAGAATTCGTTTGTTGAAATAATAACTTGGGGAGTTATAAAAATTCCCTCGCGGATTATAATATCAAATCGGGCACTTTAGGAATTATCGGTAAACGCTATATATTTTAAAGTGGAGCTTTGAATAAGATAAATAAAAGAAATATAGTAAATAGAAAAGAAATAAATAAAAGAAAGTGTTAAAAATATATATACAAAATTGTAAAAGAAAGTAAATAAAAATAATGATGAAAAGAAATAGTAATAATAAAAAAAAGGAAAGTACTAAAAAAAAGGAACCCCCTGGCCTAACTGGGCCTAGAGGCCCACCCGGCCATGCCACAACCCCGCAGGGCAAACCCTAACGCACCCCTGCGTCCCCCCTGCTTCCCAGCGCCGCCGCCAGCCTCATCCCATCGAGGGGGGCCCCTCCCCACGATCTCCTGCCCTCCCTCCACCGACACCTCTCTCTCTCTCGTAACCCCCCCACCCAACGAGAGGCTTCTCCCACCTCTCGTTCTCTCCCTCCCGTCTCACCTACCCAGCCCGATCCACCCACCCCACGTTCCCCCGCTCTCTCCCTCCTCTCTCGGTCTCTACCGAGCCAGAGCCCCCAGCAACCTCCCCACCGAGGCCCTCCTCTCCACCTTGCCCCCACCCCGGCCGGCGAGCCCCACTTCCTCTCTCACCCGCCGGCAGCAAGGCCCCCTCGGCCCCTTCAACCGCCGGCCGAGCCCCTCTCCTGCCTCCCACCCGACCAGCCGCCCCCCCTTCAACTCCGGCGACCCTACCCTCCCCTACACACGCCGACACCCTCCCGAGCCTCAGCCCCAGCAGCCCCGTCCACCACCCCTCCGGATCTGTCGGCCGAGGCCCCCTCCATCTCGCCGACCGGAGCCCTCTCGGCGGCTCCATCCCGGGGCCCCTCCTCACCGGGGCCCATCTCGGTACGACCTCGCCGGCTCCGTCACCGCCGTCACCACCGCGCCATTACCGCCGTCACCTCCACCTTCCCGCGAACTCCGGCTTCACCGGGCCGTCTCGTCAACGTCGGTGAGCCCCTCCTCGGGCTCCTCCCACCATCGTGTTCCCCTCACCGTCCCGGTTCCGTTCCGGCAAACGGGACTCCGATCCGTCGACGGTAGTGACCGGTAGGAAGATTTGAAGGATGTGTTCTTCTATGTTGAGTTAGAGCACAGAGTTCTTTGTAACTCTGTTAACACAGAGAGAGATGGGAGTGTTGATGAGTTAAAAGAAAATAAAACAAATGATGTATTAGATGCCGTATGTATGTATGTATGTATGAGATGCGATGTATGTATTTGCGTATATAGATATTTGGAGGAATGCGATAATTGCATGATTATGTATCTATGAATAAAATTGAGTATATGGCCTAAAGCCACTTACCGGTGGGGCCAACGCCCCCCGCTGTCTATGACACGGAGGCCCTACGCGATAATTAAAAAAATAAAGATAATGTTAATGTTTTTATTAAATAAATAAATAGATATATTAGTTAAATTAATTAATTGGATAATTAGAATAATTAGAGTATGACACGTGGGTCCCCCACTAAATTAATCTGAATAATTAATATTTAATCTTAACTAAAACTTGTGCCTATGACGTTCGGGACCCGCCGGTCAGTTGACCAGTCAACTGTTGATGTCAGCATGACATCATGCTGATGTCACAATAGCTTTTTATTAAATTATTTAAATCTGTTTTTAATTCCTAATTATTGAATAAAACTTTAAAAATTAATATTAAATAATCCGTAAGTCAGATCAAAATATTTTCAACATGAAAGTTGATCAGCAGAACGAGACGAACCCGGATACACGGTCCATTCGTCTGTCACGCGTCCCTAGCATAGAAAACATGGAACATTTCCATCATTTCCAGTATGACCAGTAGTAGCCCGAGACCCGGAAAATATCGTCAGATATTCTTCCGACCCGTCTATGACGGATGTTGCTGCGTTTAGCTCATGTCTAGCCTGCATCTTGCCATGTCATGCTTTGTGTTGCACTGTTCCTATTATTTATTGTTTCTTCCCCCTCTTCTTACCGGTAGACCCCTAGACTGACGCTGCTGCCGGGTACATCTACGACCCTGCCGATCAGTCCTTTGCCGCAGAGGAGCAAGGCAAGCAAACCCCCTTGATCATTCCTATATCGCCTATGTCTTTCTTCCTACTGCTTGCATTAGTATTTTGCTACTGTTGTAGTTAGCTCCTATATCTGATGCATAGCCTATTTTTGATGAACTGCTACTTTCAGTCCTGTACCTTTAATCTGCTTAGTATAGGTGGAGCAGTCATCCCCTCTGACCCCGTAGTTCAGTTGCCCCGCTTGTTTTCAAATCTCGATCTCTGATCGACGAGCCAGCCCTGACACAGCACATACACCCCCTTCGTTGTACGAGCTACAGAGATAATATCGGGTACCGAGGGTGACACCTCGCTAAGTACTCCTGATGATATCTCTGTAGTATAGCTAGTCGGTCGTGGTTATCGAGGGTGATTCCTCTTTCACCATTCCCGATGCCGCCTTTGTCGTGCAACCCCTCAAGTGTGGGACCCCCGAGGGTGATTCCTCTAAGCCCACCTTGACGGGTACATCGTTCGGAATCCAACGAGGGTGATACCTCGAACGCCCCCCCCCGATGTTATAACCACACAGTTACTCGACCTTGTTACTGGGATCATTGGTGATTAGTTGTAGGACGGGTGGATTCCCGTGAGACTGTGTTGCTGGCCTAATTAAAATGTTAATGGATTTGGGTATTTGATCTGGGTTGGTCGGAGACCTTTTCGCACTAACCGGCTACGCGGGAAAAATTATGGGTACTCGGCGTCGCGGTATCAGCCGAAGCTTTTCAGATGTCAGCAATCGTAGTGGCGCGTGCCCGAGTGGCCCCGAGATGCATTGTGCTTGTGATTAAGGGATGCTAGGACTGACGTCGGCCGCCCTCGCATCGTGCAGGAGTGCGGAGGGGAACTGGGCCCATGAACCCTTTGCGCTTAGGATTTAGACCGGCGGGCTGACCTCTCTGATTAGTCTTAGGTGGGGCTGCGACGTGTCGATATTCCAAGGCCGGGCAGGACCCAGAAAAGTATGTCCGGCCAGAGTGTTATCGAGCGTGACGGGACATGTGGTGCACCCCTGCAGGGATGAAAATTAACTATTCGGATAGCCGTGTCCACGGTTACAGGACGACTTGGAGTTGTGCCCCGATCTTATACAACTACAATTGTTACTTAACTAGAATTAGTTTGCCTCGGGATTGCTTCCAGCAGGGAGTCGAGGGAGGATCTTTAGGCGTGACCTCACTTTAATATTGCTGCAACAATATGACTATTAATGTTTTACCCCTATTCTACTCTCGTCTATTGCTGCAAGACCCTGAAGATGCTAGTCTTCGATAGGACTAGGCCTTCTCTCTCTATTCTCGCATTGCTACAGTCAGTCCACATATAACACCCCCCTTCTTGATACTGATGCATATTTAGATTAGTTCTGATGTAAGACTTGCGAGTACTTTGGATGAGTACTCACCGCTGCTTTGCTTCCCCCTTGTCCCCTTGATCTATTGCTGCGACCAGATGATGGAGCCCGGGAGTGGAGTTTCCTGCCGATGTCTGTCATCTCGATGGTGTCATCTTCGTGGAGGCCGTTGAAGCTTAGGAGTAGTTAGGAGGTTCCCAAGCAGGAGGCCTCGCCTCGTTCGATCGTGTTTTCTTTTGTGCTAGCCTTCTCTAAGGCACCCCATGTTTTATGTTTGTACTCAGATATTTGTTGCTTCCGCTGACTCATGTGTTTATCGAGCTTCTGTATTCTAGCCCTCGAGGAGCCTGGCTTGTAATATGAAGCCGATGTTATATTATTTGTGTCTAGAGTTGTGTTGTGATATCTTCCCGTGAGTCCTTGGGTTTGATTGTATGCATTTGCGTGTATGATTAGTGTACGATTAAACCGAGGGCGTCACAGAGATGCTGAACCCTGTTAGGAACCATCTTCCGGCTCATGTTGACTGGCCTGCTATAGGAGGAGTCACCCCTCTTCGGGGACATCTACTACCACCAGTCAGGGGACCAAGGCCACACCCGTGTCCTTATGGATCCCAGGGGTCTCAGGCTGGAGTATTTCCTGATCCGCAGGTTGAGCTTCCAGGCCATGGAGGCAATCTTTATGAGATGTTCTATGCAGATGCCTGAACCGTGAGTGGAAGGATAGTATGGTAGTAGCTGTACTTTCACAGTCCTGTGTGACTTGTGAAGTATGCTTGTGTTGTGAAATGAATTCCGGAGGCATAGATAAATAATGTATAGGAAGCTTGGAAGCCTCTGATGAGTAGTTTCATATTTTCAGTAGTTTGTTCTTAGGTTAAGGATGTACTGAACTATGTAATGGTGTGTATGAACCATGGTGTATATATAGCAGTTGCTTGTTACCATGCTGTTCAGATATTCATTTCCGCATTCCATGTGTTCAGTGCATTCTTAATCCATAGCTAGTATTGATGTTGATATTGGTCTAAGCTGTGAGTTTGTTTGTCAGGATGGTGTTCACCAGGTTGAACCGTGCCCCTGCTCATGAGCAAGGCGAGGGTAGTCAAGCGTCGCAGGAAGAACTGCCTCACCCGCCCTCTCTGGCGGAAGTTATGCTTGAGGCAGAGAGAAACAAAAGGGAGACCAACCGACTGTTAGAGCGTATTGAGGAAAATACGGCTCGTCAGCCTAGGAATGCTGCAGTGTCTCTCAATGACTTTGTGTAGCTGAATCCTCCAAAGTTCCATCACTCCGTCGATCCCCTCGACGCTGATGATTGGCTGTGCAGTATTTCACGTAAGATTCGCTCTGCGAATGTTTCTGAGGCCGACAAGTTCTGTGCATTCACCCAGGGAAAGTTGACCATGGATGCCTATAGCCGCGAGTTCGGTAACCTCGCCCGCTATGCAACAGAGGAGGTGTCTACTGATGCCAAGAAGCAAGCAAGATTCCGTAAGGGTCTGAGCCCTGAGCTTCGTCGTGATTTGCGCCTCCACGAATGTACAAGTTTCCAAGCCCTGATCAACAAGGCAATCAGTGCCGAGACTGGTCATACCGACTATGAAGCCACAAAGAAGCAGTCCCGTGACTTTGGCTCATCATCTGGTTCCGCGTTTCCAAAATGTAGGCTGTGGGTTCCAAATAGTTCTCTGCCGCCAAGATACACTCCGAGGCCATCCTATGTGGCGCCTCAAATGGATCAGACCAACCCTCCAGCAAAAACCTATGGTGGTCCACCTAGCAATGCTGCACCACGTGCCAATCAGGTGATCTGTTACAAGTGTGGAGAACCAGGGCACTATTCCCGTGAGTGTGCTCAGAATGTGCGTGCCAAGCAACCCGGAAAGTCCGTTGGGCAAGGCAAGTCGGGCAAAGCTTACTATGTGAAGCCAACTCCTGCACGTGGCCGTGTGAACTATGTTTCAGCAGAAGAAGCTGCATAGGATCCCGACGTCGTACTGGGTACGCTCCTTGTTAATCATCACCCAGCGTCTGTTCTTTTTGACAATGGGTCTTCTCATTCCTTCATTTCAGAAAGTTATGCACAGTTGCATAACATGTCTTTCTGTGATATGCCAATCCCATTGGTTGTCCAAACTCCTCGTAGTAAGTGGCAAATCTCCAGGATAACCTATGACAACGAAATTCTAGTAGACACGCTAGTTTTTCTAGCATCATTGATAGCCCTGAAATCTTCGGATATTAATATCATCTTGGGTATGGACTGGATGTCAGCTCACTATGCCAAGATTGATAATCATTCCAGAAATGTTCAGCTTACCCATCCCTCGGGTGAGATAGTCAATGTCTCTACTTGAGTTGCCAAATGCCAACTCTATTCCCTCAATGCCAACCCTCTTCCGGAACTTGAAGACATTCTGGTAGTCCGTGACTTCCCGGATGTTTTTCCAGAGGAACTGCCAGGAATTCCACCTGACAGAGATGTAGAGTTTGTGATAGATCTTGTTCCGAGAACTGTTCCAATAGCCAGAAGACCATATAAGATGGCACCCTTGGAGCTAGCCGAACTTAAGAAGCAACTAGATGAGGCCTTGAATAAAGGTTTCATTCATCCTAGCTCTTCTCCTTGGGCTTGTCCCGTCCTCTTCGTCAAGAAGAAAGACGGAACAGATCGGATGGTTGTAGATTACCGACCAGTTAATCTGGTCACCATAAAGAACAAGTATCCGCTCCCCAGGATCAACGACTTGTATGATCAGCTCGCTGGATCCTTAGTCTTCTCAAAAATGGATTTGAGGTTGGGATACCATCAAATCAAGATCAAGAACGGGGACATTCCAAAAACGGCTTTTATCACTCGTTATGGCCAATATGAGTACACCGTCATGTCCTTCGTTTTAACCAATGCCCCAGCCACTTTCTCTCGCTTGATGAATTCAATCTTCATGGAGTATTTGGATAAATTCGTCGTAGTATACCTCGACGATATTCTCATCTACTCGAAGAACGAACAAGAACATGCCGAGCATCTAAGGCTGGTATTGATGAAACTTCGAGAGCATCGCCTTTATGCCAAGTTCTTAAAATGTGAATTTTGGTTACCAGAAGTGACCTATCTAGGTCACGTAATCTCTGGTAAGGGTATTGCTGTCAATCCCAAGAGAGTTCAAGCTGTCCTTGATTGGACTCAACCTGAATCGGTTAAGCAAGTTAGGAGTTTTCTTGGTCTAGCGAGCTATTGTTGCCGCTTTGTCGAGAATTTCTCCAAGGTTGCAAAGCCTCTAACTGAACTCCTCAAGAAAGATAAAAAGTTCGAGTGGACACCACAGTGTGAGCATAGTTTTCAGGAACTGAAAAGACGCCTGACTTCCGCACCTGTGTTGCTACCACCAGATTTTTCGAAGGACTTTGTTATCTATTGCGACGCCTCGCGACAAGGATTAGGTTGCATTCTCATGCAAGATTGTCATGTGATAGCATACGCATCTCGACAGTTGCGTCCAGATGAGGATAATTATCCCACACATGATCTTGACCTTGCAGCTGTAGTCCATGCACTTAAAACCTGGCGACATTACCTTCTTGGTAATCGTTGCGAAATATTCACTGATCACCAAAGTCTAAAATATATCTTCGCCCAGCCGGATTTGAATCTCAGGGAAAGATGGTGGGTTGAGTTGATCACGGATTACGACTTAGGGATAACTTACACCCCGGGGAAGGCCAATGTTATGGCTGATGCACTAAGTCGTAAGTATTATTGTAACAATTTGATGCTACAACGAGGTCAACCACATCTCTATGAGGAATTTCGGAAGTTAAATCTTCATATTGTTCCTCAAGGATTCCTTTCTACCCTGGTGGCGAAGCCTACTCTTAGGAATAAAATCATAGCCATGCAGGCTTATGATAAGGGTATATCCCGGATCAAGGAGAATATTGCTAGCGGAAATGCTAGGGATTTCTCCATCAATGAGAAAGGTGTTGTGTTCTTTCAGAACCGTTTAGTGGTTCCTAAGAGTAAACGTCTGCGGCAATTGATCCTTAAGGAGGCTCATGATTCTCCTCTCACCATTCATCCTGGTAGTACTAAGATGTATCAGGACCTACGCCAGAGATTTTGGTGGACTAGGATGAAGAGAGAAATTGCTGAGTTCGTTGCTAACTGCGACGTTTGTTTTCGAGTTAAGGCAGAACATCAAAGGCCTGCTGGCACCCTTCAACCTTTAGCTATTCCTGAATGGAATTGGGATAAAGTCAGTATGAATTTCATTACCGGATTTCCCAAGACCAAGAAAGGAAATAATGCTATCTTTGTGGTCATTGACCGTCTCTCCAAAGTAGCTCATTTTCTTCCAGTTCGTGAGAGTATAACAGCTAGCCAGCTAGCAGAGTTATATATCTCTCGAATAGTATCTCTTCATGGTGTTCCCCTGGAGATTAACTCAGACCGTGGAAGTATCTTTACTTATTGCTTATGGGAAAGTTTTCAGAATGCTATGGGGACTCACTTATCTTTTAGCACTGCTTTCCATCCTCAATCAAGTGGTCAAGTAGAAAGAGTGAATCAAGTCCTAGAAGATATGCTCCGAGCTTGTGTTATATCGTTCGGTATGAATTGGGAGAAGTGCCTTCCATTCGCTGAATTTGCTTATAACAATAGTTAACAATGAAGCCTGGGCAAAGCCCCTTTTGAAGTTCTCTATGGACGAAGATGTCGAATACCTCTTAATTGGTCAGAAACCGGAGAGAGGCAACTCTTTGGCCCGGATATGATCCAGGATGCAGAAGAGCAGGTTCGCATGATTCGTGAAAAGTTGAAAACAGCCCAGTCTCGTCAAAAGAGCCAATATGATCGTCATCATAAGGCCGTGACCTTTGAAGTTGACGAGAAGGCTTACCTTCGGGTTACACCTTTTAAGGGTACCCATCGATTCGGTATTAAGGGCAAGTTGGCTCCTCGTTACATTGGTCCTTTTCGCATTCTTGCCAAACGAGGAGAAGTTGCCTACCAGTTGGAACTTCCTCCGCATCTTTCCAAGGTTCATGATGTCTTCCACGTCTCGCAACTCAGGCGTTGCTTTTCGGATCCTATCCGTGAAGTGGACCACGAAATGCTTGATCTCCAAGATAACCTTTCATACCGAGAATACCCCGTGCGTATTCTTGATCAAGCTGAGCGTACCACTCGACGTCGAAACCTCAAGTTTCTTCAAGTTCAATGGTCAAATCATTCTGAAAAGGAGGCAACATGGGAAAGAGAGGATCGTCTCCGACTTGAGTATCCCGCGCTATTCCTGACGACTTCTAAATCTTGGGACGAGATTCTTTCGAGTGGGGGTGAGTTGTCACATCCCTGGATCCCTAACTAGGATTTAGTATTTGTGCTCATGTTTTATTCCATTGCATTCAAGAAATTGAAACAAACTCCAAGAAGTGGTGGAACTCAAACCAAAAACACTAGCCACTTCTAATTCAAGGAAAATTCAAATCTTGTCAAAATCAATGAACCAAAAATGGCCTTCTTAAAAGTTCAATATTTCTGATAAATATTGAAAACAAGTTATCAGGGGAGAAAACTATTTTTAAGACATCCTTGGCATTTTAAATTTAGTTCAGAAAGCCCCTGAATTCAAACTTAAATTTGAATTCAAATATTTTCAAGTTTCAAAAATGTTGCAAACCTCAGGAGTAGTTGGGAATATTCCAACTATCACTCAGGGCTATTCAAAATAACTTTTGAACTAGTTTTGGAGCCAAAATAAATGGTAAATCAAATCAGCAACAAAACAGAAAACAAAAACAGAAAAAATGGGAAAAACTTACCTGTCGCTCACCTGAGGAAGCCCAGCCCACAGGGGCAGGGGCGTCTTCTTCCTCGTGCCTTCTGGTAGAGGAGTGAACGCCCACGGCGACTCCTCCACCTCCTGCTTTGCCGTGGCGCGCTCCGGTGCCCCCCAGGACATCGCGATGGCAGGAATGAGACCCCCGCACGCGTCTTTATCTTCTCATGTTCCCCATTCCTCCCCCTCCTCTCGGCTTTCTTCCTTTATTCCTCTGCCGCCATGGACAGAGCTCGAGCTCGAGCTACCCGAGCCCTCTAGCCACAGGATAGTTCCTCCGAGTGCTCCATTCTCTCCACCTCGTCGAGCTAGCCGTGTACGCCGAAGCATTCGACCTCCCCGAGCTCTGTTGCGCCACATCGCCGTCGTCTTCAACCTCCGTCCGTCGGCAAGCTTCTGTTGATTCGACATCCACAACACCTCCCCGAGCCGTGTGAGCTTAAAATCGCCTCCACCGTGAGCTTGCGCGTGTTTCCCCTCTTCTTCCCCTCATTTTCTGCATGCTAGCCACTAGACCGACGAGCCCGAGCTACGACTGCCGCTTCAGCTCGTCGCCGGTGACCTCCGGTCATTCCCAGTCCTTCCTGAAGCCCGTAATGGATGAGGCCGAGCCTCGGGATCCTCCAAGTGCTCTCGGCACTCGATCCCGAGCACAATAGCGATCTCTGGCATCTCTCCGGCAAAGATCCGCCACGGATCTGGTCACCGCCGGTCAGTCTCCGGCGGGGGACGACATGGCCGGCCTAATCCCGGTGGATTAGCACTAAGCAGCCATTGACAGTGGGCCCTAGCAGTGGGTCAAACCCACTTAGGGCTGGTCAGCGCGGGATTAGCTCCTGAGACACTGACCAGTGGCCCCCACCTGTCAGGTTTGACCTGACCAGGTGAGTTGACTTGCTGACGCAATGCTGACGTGGGCCTGACGCAATAAATAGCTTTTTTGTTATAAAAGAATTCCAGAAAATGCCCAAAACTTCTAAAAATCATAGAAAATAATCTGTAACTCCAATGAAAATAATCTACATATGAAAAAGTATCAGAAAAATTCAAGCAATATGATTTTGATATTTTCAAACATGTTTGAAAATGTTAACATCACCAAACAGATTCAATGATGATTGGGATAACCTTATTAAATAATATAGATTTGGAATTTGAAATCCATTTGAATTCCACTTCAAATATTATGACCAACCCATGATCAAGAACAACCAGCAACCCAACATACCATCATCTTGCATGCTAAAACAAGATTACCTGAGCATCAGGTCGAATCAATTAAAAGGGTATTTGAAAATACCTTGCTTGAAGTGATATTTAAATCTTGATTGAAATCAACTTCAACTTAAGAAATGGTAGTCACATTAGCCTACCACCTTTCATTTTCATGCCGTGCTCACGCATCATCTTGTTGCATATGATTGTTATTGATTGATATTGTTTTTACCGGTAGGCCCCGCTCCTCCGGATTCCACCGAATATCCGATTGACGGATATTGTCCCTCTGCTGAGCAACAAGGCAAGCAACCATTTTGATCATCCCGATAAATCCCATGTTCTCGCTGCTGCTCTTATTTCTTGCATTAGGGCAAATGCTTTCACTGCTTTTACTATGTTAGTTGAACCAACTTCCTTTGCATGACCTGTCTTTGTCATAGTAAATAGCCGAACCTTGCAACCTAGCATACCTAGTAGATGCTTGAGCCATGATGTGCCTTATCCTGCTATGCATGCTATGCTTAGAGTTGTGTATGGTCTGTCATCCGGGTGATGAACAGAATTGTGAGAATGTGTTCAGTAAGTAAAGGTTGTGTGTTGAACCTGATTTGGTAAAGGTACCGGTGAAAGGCTATGTAGGAGTACATGGCGGGTTGTTTCATTGGAACCGTCCTTAGGAACTGAGTTCCTTGGCCGACTCCCTCGTTGGGCTTCCGCTTGAAGGTTGACAAGGTGCATGACGTGCACATGGCGATAAGTGGCGAGAGCGTGTGTGAAGAAGTACACCCCTGCAGGGTTATGATCTATTCGAATAGCCGCGTCTGCGGATATGGACTACTTGGAGACATATGTTGTTCATAGATAACTTTAATGGTTACTCATAAAATTGTCAAGATAAGCGTGAGTGTCGTGGACGGCATTTCCATATGGAGACGGAATGATTCCACGATGGAGTATTGTTGTGGTGTTAGTGGACTCGTGTGCGAGAAATCAAAGTTGTCAAAAATAATTTAAAATGCAAGTTGTCTAGCCACGAGTCAAATGCTGGCTTTCCGCATCAAACCCCACAAATCCTTATTAATACATTGCATGAGTAGATAGCTTATCCTAAAGTCTTGCTGAGTACTTTTGTACTCACGTTTGCTTAATAAATTGTTGCAGAGGTTGTTAATGACCCTAATGGAGGGTTCTTCCTAGACATCGACGACGACGAGTAGCTGGTATCCCAGCTACGATCTGGCCCTAGGATGGGTCTGTAGATAGTCACGCCATGTGCCTTTGTGTTTCCTTCTGTCTGTACTCAGACAGCTTTACTCTTCCGCTGGTTTGTAAGAATTGTGTGTATGACTTGTGATGATGGGTCGTGAGACCCCTACCTTGTAATATTATGTGTGCGGTTCTTCCGAGCCTTCTAAATAAAGTTTGTATGTTTATGGTTATGTTGTGATGCCATCGATGTATCTATACATATCAGTATGCCATGCATACGTGTGTTGTACTTGATATGTATGGGGTTCGATTACCTAGCCGTAGGCTTTGGTGGCATTCCTTACAGGGAAATGCCCCTTTGTGATCCAACGAGCCATGGTAGTTCGCTACTGCTCCGAACACATTGGTTGACCGGCATGTGTCCTTCTTAGCCGCTGTGTCTGTCCCCGTTGGGGAAATGTCACACGATGTAATGGAGTCCTTGTAGCTTGCTACGACTCGTCTACGTTCGCTGGTGACCGACACCTGCTTTGCTGGGTCATGTATGCCTGTCCCTGTGCAGAACTGCCGCTTTGGTTTATGACTAGACATGTTGATCCGGGTTCTTTGTCATTGGATTGCTAGCGACACAATTGCATACGCGAGTCAAAAGGCGCAAACGGTCCTGGCTAAGGTAAGGCTGCAGCCGTGGGGATAACCGTGCGTCAGACCGCAAAGAGATGCGATGTGTTACAGGCTGGATTCCTATGGCTTAGGATCGGGGTCCCGACAACATGTTGGATAGCGGTCGATGTGTGGAGTAATAGTAGTAGATGCAGAAAGTATCGGTCTACTTGTCTCGGACGTGATGCCTATATGTATGATCATTGCCTTAGATATCGTCATGACTTTGCGCGGTTCTATCAATTGCTCGACAGTAATTTGTTCACCCACCATAATACTTGCTATTTTGAGAGAAGCCTCTAGTGAACACTATGGCCCCCGGGTCTACTCCACACTATATTTTCAGCCTTACTCTTTTTCTTCGTTGCACTTTCCGCCTTCAGATCTCACTTTGCAATCAATCTTGAAGGGATTGACAACCACTTTATAGCGTTGGGTGCAAGCTCTTTTGTGTTTGTGCATGTACTATGGACTTGATGAGATTCTCCTACTGGATTGATACCTTGGTTCTCAATCTAAGGGAAATACTTACTGCTCCTGTGCTGCATCACCCTTTCCTCGTCAAGGGAAAAACCAACGCAAGCAAGTCTCCTTCAACGTGTCAAATTCTGGCGCTGTTGTTTGAGAAGTAGCAGAAGGATTTCTGGCTCCGTTGCATGGGAGGATCAAGTTAAGAACTGATCCAAGTAAGTGTCACAAACTCATCTCTTGCATTTACTTTTTTTGCCTCTCGTTTTCCTCTCCCACACTTCTGAAAAACAAAAATTAACAAAAAGATTTGCCTTTTTCGTTTGCCTTTTTCATTTGCCTTTTTCGTTCGCCTTTTCTCTCGCTTGCTCTTTGTTCATTTCTGTGGGATAGTCTACCTGTCCTCATGGCTAGATCCACCACTTCGAACGATACTCCCAAGAATGAAGTTCTCAATTTCAAACAAATTGAGGGAGAAAACCTAAAGGACGCTTGGTATATGATTTGCAATGCTCAGAATAGATCTACTCATAAGCAATCTACTACCGTCCTGCTTCACAGCTTTTATGCGGGTATTTCTCCTTGGAATAGGTATATTCTTGACACCATCGTAGGTTAAAATTTCTTGGGTAGCCATACCGTTGATTCTTACGGAGCTGTAATAAATTTGGTAGGCTCACCCCCACTCATGGTTAATGGAACTACCTTAACTCTGGAACATGTGATGCGTAGGCTGGATGTCATTGAAAATAAAGTTGCTACGATCGAACTTATTGAGAATTTGGATAAAAAGATCCACAATCAAATCACCCAGTATGGATCCAAGGTGGGAATGGTTTTGCAAAATTTAAAGGAGAAGGAACCCACAGTTAACAAAAAACTAGGTCATGATTCCGCTAGGATTGGCAAACTAGAGGATGTTATAACCAACTTGGGTTCCGCTTTTGCCGCTGTGCAGACTACTCCAATTTTTGCCCACAATAAGGTCACCAAGTCTGTTTTTGTTCCCAAAAATAGTGGTGAATCATCTAGCAAGAAATATGAAAACCATAACATGATAAGTGATCACGCTACTTATGGTTTGAACACCAAAGACGACGATACGTGATTCTATCGCCTTATGCCTAGCTAAGGGCGTTAAACAATAGCGCTTGTTGGGAGGCAACCCAATGAATTTGTATTTTTCTTTTCTGTTTTGTTGCGTCCACACAATCATAATTTTGTTATGGTTGCATATTTTGTCTTTCCTTTTGTGTTTGAGCCAAGCAAAACCTTTATTACTAGTCTTGGTGATGGTTGTTTAATCCTGTTGGAAAAAGACAGAAACTTTTCACTCACGAGATGATTTTTCGTTTTTATTCAGAAAGAGATTTTGAGTTGATTCTTTTTTCTGCTGGTTTATATACCTTTTTCCCAGGCAGTCGTAATTTTTCAGAATTTTTGAGGTACCAGAAGTATACGAAGTATACAGATTGCTATAGACTGGTCTGTTTTTGACAGATTCTGTTTTTGTTGAGTTGGTTGCTTGTTTTGATGAAACTATGGATAGTATCGGGGGTAATAGCCATGGAAAAGTGAGAATACAGTAGCCTAACACCAATATAAATAGAAATCAAGATTGCTACAGTACCTATAGAGGTGGTAGTTTGTTTTCTTGTGCTAATGTTATCACGAGTTTTTGTTTAAGTTTTGTGTTGTGAAGTTTTCAAGTTTTGGGTGATGTTCTCATGGACAAAGAGATAAGGAGTGGAAATAGATCAAGCTTGGGGATGTCCAAGGCATCCCAAGCCAAATTCAAGGACACAAAAAAGCCTAAGCTTGGGGATGCCCCGGGAAGGCATCCCCTCTTTCGTCTTCAATCCATTGGTAACATTACTTGGGGCTATATTTTTATTCACCACATGATATGTGTTTGTCTTGGAGCGTCTTGTATCTTAGGAGTCTTTTCTTTTTGTTGTGTCACAATCATCCTTTCTGCACACCTTTTGAGAGAGACATGCACTCATCGTGATTTTGCTAGAATGCTCATTGTGCTTCACTTATATCTTTTGAGCTAGATAATTTTGCTCTATGTGCTTCACTTAGATCTTTTAGAGCACGGCGGTGCGTGACTTGGTAGTTGGTTTATGCTATGAAAGTAGTCCCAAAGGTGATAGCTACCCAAAGAGGATACAAAGACCTCCATCTTCATGTGCATTGAGTAGAAAGAGAAGTCTTGATTCCTCTCAATTAGTTTTGAGACATGGATTTCGTAATATTAAGAGTTATGTTAGTAGGGTGTTGTGAATCTAGAAATACTTGTGTTGAAGTTAGTGATTCCTGTAGCAAGCACGTATGGTGAAACGCTATGTTAGGAAGTCGGAGGATAATTGATCTATTGATTGTCGTTCTTTGTGTTGAGGTCGGGATCGCGCGATGGTTAACACCTACCAACCCTTGCCCTAGGAGTATGCGTTTAGCACTTTGTTTTGATTACTAATAAAAACTTTCACAACAAGTATGTGAGTTCTTCATGACTAAAGTGAGTCCATGGTATAGATGCACTTTCACCTTCCACCATTGCTATCATCTCTAGTACCGCGCAATTCTCGCCTGTGCACAAACCCGCCATATGCCTTCCTCAAAATAGTCACCATACCTACCTACTATGGCATTATCATAGCCATTCCGAGATATATTGCCATGAAACTCCCACCGTTCCGTCTCATGACTTGTGCCGTCACTCTCATATTGCCATTGCATGATCGTAAGATAGCTAGCGAGATGTTTCCAACGTCATCCGCCATGCTAGATCGTTGCACATCCCGGTACACTGCCGGAGGCATTTCCTATAAAGTCATCATCGTTCTAAGATTTGAGCTGTGAGTAAATAAAAGTGTGATGATCATCATTATTAGAGCATTGTCCCATGTGAGGAAATAAAAAAAAAGAGGCCAAAGAGCCCAAATAAAAAAAGAGAAAAAAAGAAAGGAGAGAAAAAGAGAGAAGGGACGATGCTACTATCTTTTTCCACACTTGTGCTTCATAATAGCACCATGTTCTTCTTGATTGAGAGTCTCTTGTTTTGTCACTACCATATGCTAGTGGGAATCTTTATTATATAACTTGGCTTGTATATTCCAATGATGGGCTTCCTCAAAATTTCCCTAGGTCTTCGTGAGCAAGCAAGTTGGATGCACACCCACTAGTTATCCTTTTGAGCTTTCGCATACTTATAGCTCTAGTGCATCATTTGTATGGAAATCCCTACTCATTCACATTGATATCTATTAATGGGCATCTCCATAGCCCTTTGATACGCCGAGTCAATGTGACCATCTCTTCCTTTTTGTCTCACAACCACCACCACACTCTATTCCACCTATAGTGCTATATCCATGGCTCACGCTCATGTATTGCGTGATAGTTATAAAAAGTTTGAGAAAGTAAGAGTGCGAAAACAATTACTTGGCCAATACTGGGGTTGTTCATGATTTAAATTAGTTGTGTGAGGATGATGGAGCATGGCAAGACTATATGATTTTGTAGGGATAACTTTCTTTGGCCTTGTTATTTTGAAAGTTCATGATTACCTTGCTAGTTTGCTTGAAGTATTATTGTTTTCATGTCAATAACATTCATGTCACATGAGAGAAGTTGCAAAGAACAACTATGCTAGGTAGCATTCCACATCAAAAATTCAGTCTTTATCACTTCCCTACTCGAGGACGAGCAGGAGTTAAGCTTGGGGATGCTTGATACGTCTCCAACGTATCTATAATTTTTGATGGTTTCATGCTATTATCTTGTCAAACTTTGGACGTTTTGTATGCCTTTTATATCTTTTTTGGGAGTAACTTATTAACTCAGTGCCAAGTGCCAGTTCCTGTTTTTTTCCCGTGTTTTTGACCCTTTTCAGAGGAGGATTTTAAACAGAGTCCAAACGAATAAAATCCGCGGAATGATTTTTTCCATAACAGAAGACACATGGAAGACTTGAGAACCAAGGCAGGGGACCTCGGAGGAGGTCACAAGCCCACCAGGCTCGACCTAGGGGGGCCGGGCCTACCAGGCTTGTGAGCTCCCCGTGGCTCCCCTCCCCTAGGTCTTCCGCCTATATATTCCCTAAAATCCCAGAAAAAATCAGGAGATCATCGAAAATACTTTTCCGCCGCCGCAAGCTTCTGTCTCCGCAAGATACCATCTGGGGCACGTTCTGGTACCCTGCCGGAGGGGGATTCAGATACGGAGGGCTTCTTCATCAATACCATGACCTCTCCGATGATGCGTGAGTAGTTCACCATAGACCTACGGGTCCATAGCTAGTAGCTAGATGGATTCTTCTCTCTCTTGGATCTTCAATACAAAGTTCTCCATGACCTTCATGGAGATCTATCCAATGTAATCTTCTTTTGCAGTGTGTTTGTCGAGATCCAATGAATTGTGGATTTACGATCAGATTATCTATGAATCTTATTTGAGTTTCTTCTGATCTCTCTTATGCATGATTTCATATCCTTGTAATTTTCTTCGAGTCGTGGTTTTTGTTTGGCCAGCTTGATCTATGATTCTGTCAATGGGAGAAGTGCTTGGTTTTGGGTTCATACCGTGCGGTGACCTCACCCAATGACAGAAAGGGCAGCGAGGCATGTATCGTGTTGTTGCCATCAAGGGTAAAAAGATGGGGTTTTCATCATTTGTTTGAGATTATCCCTCTACATCATGTCATCTTGCTTAAGGCGTTACTCTGTTCGTCATGAACTCAATACCCTAGATGCATGCTGGATAGCGGTTGATGTGTGGAGTAATAGTAGTAGATGCAGGAAGTATTGGTCTACTTGTCTCGGATGTGATGCCTATATGTATGATCATTTCCTTAGATATCGTCATGACTTTGCGCGATTCTATCAATTGCTCGACAGTAATTTGTTCACCCACGGTAATACTTGCTATTTTGAGAGAAGCCTCTAGTGAACACTATGGCCCCCGGGTCTACTCCACACTATATTTTCAGCCTTATTCTTTTTCTTTGTTGCACTTTCCGCCTTCAGATCTCACTTTGCAATCAATCTTGAAGGGATTGACAACCCCTTTATAGCGTTGGGTGCAAGCTCTTTTGTGTTTGTGCAGGTACTCTGGACTTGACGAGATTCTCCTACTGGATTGATACCTTCATTCTCAAACTGAGGGAAATACTTACTGCTCCTGTGCTGCATCACCCTTTCCTCTTTATGGGGAAAACCAATGCAAGCAAGTATCCGTCAACGTGTCAAATTCTGGTGCCGTTGTTTGAGAAGTAGTATACCTCAGGGATTTCTTGCAAATCTTCAGATCTCTCCTACCTTGGAAGACCAGGTCCGACAATTTCAATTTCTTGATGCAATGGTGAAGAAAGTTAAGATTGGCTTGGCAAAGGGAGTTCCCAAATATAAGTGCTTCAGTGTTGATGCCAGAGATACATTATTCTTTGAGGATCGTCTTGTCGTTCCGAAAGGGGATCTCAGAAAGGTTATCATGGAAGAAGCTCATAACTCTCTTCTCTCCATACATCGAGGAAGTTCCAAGATATATCAGGACTTGAAACAGACCTTCTGGTGGACTCGCATGAAGCGTGAAATTGCTCAGTTCATAAATGAATGTGATGTATGTTGAAGTGTGAAAGCAGAGCATCAACGTCCAACAGGTCTTTTGCATCCTTTGCCCATTCCCGAGTGGAAGTTCGACCATATTAAGATGGATTTCGTCACCGGGTTTCAGAAGTATAAGAAGGGTAATGATGCCATCTTCGTCGTCATCGACAAGTTGAGCAAAGTAGCTCATTTCCTTCCAGTCAAGGAGTCCATCTCGGCAGCTCAGCTTGCAGAGCTGTACACTTAGAGAATAGTCTCTTTGCACGGCGTGCCAATGCTAATTTCTTCGGATCGCAGAAGTATCTTCACTTCCAAGTTCTGGGACTCTTTCCAGTCTGTGATGGGTACGAAGATACGATTCAGCACAACCTTTCATCCTCAGACTAGTGGGCAAGTGAGAGAGTCAATCAGGTCCTCGAGGATATGCTAAGAGCCTGTGTCATTTCCTTTGGCATGAAGTGGGAAGACTACCTACCTTTTGCTGAGTTCTCTTATAACAACAGCCATCAGGCAAGTTCAGGCAAAGCTCCGTTTGAGATTCTCTATGGCAGGAAGTGCCGTACCCTGCTCAACTGGTCCGAGACCGGCGAGCGTCAGATTCTTGGGAATGACTTGATCGAAGAAGCAGAACAGATGTGTCGGGTATTTCGAGACAATCTCAAAGCAACGCAGTCCTATCAGAAGAGCTACTATGATAGCAAGCATCATGACATGTCTTATGAGCTTGATGAAGTCGTCTATCTCAAAGTGTCTCCTATGAAGGGCACTCAGCGTTTTGGCATCAAAGGCAAGCTTGCTGTCATTTCGTTGGTCCTTTCAGAGTTGTTGGCAAGAGAGGCGACCTTGCTTATAACCTTGAGCTCCCTTCAAACTTCGCAAATGTGCATGACGTGTTCCATGTCTCTCAGCTCTAGAGATGCTTCAAGACTACTGATACGTCTCAAACGTATCTATAATTTTTGATGGTTTCACGCTGTTATCTTGTCTTCTTTGCATGTTTTATGTACCTTTTTATATCTTTTTGGGGACTAACTTATTGATTCAGTGCCAAGTGCCAGTTCCTTTCTTTCCGTGTTTTTGACTCTTTTCAGATCTTATTTTGGAATGGAGTCCAAACGGAATAAAATCCCCGAAATGATTTTTTCCCAAACGAAAGAAGACCAGGGAGCCTTTGGGCCAAGCCAGGTGGGCCCCAGGGACCCCACAAGCTTGCACCACGCCACCAGGGGGGAGGCGGCGGTGGGCAAGCTTGTGGCTTCCCTGGCCGCCTCCTGACCTAGGTTTTGCGCCTATATATTCCCAAATATTCTGCAAAAAAATCAGGGGAGCCTCGAAAATACTTTTCCGCCGCCGCAAGCTTCCGTTTCCGCGAGATCTCATCTGGAGACCCTTCCCGGCGCCCTGTCGAAGGGGCCTTTGGAGGTGGAGGGCTTCTTCATCATCATCATCGCCCCTCCAATGACTCGTGAGTAGTTCACTTCAGACCTACGGGTCCGTAGTTAGTAGCTAGATGGCTTCTTCTCTCTCTCGGATCTTCAATACAAAGTTTCCCATGATCTTCTTGCAGATCTATCCGATGTAATATTCTTTGGCGGTGTGTTTGTCGAGATCCGATGAATTGTGGACTTGTGATTAGATTATCTATGAGATATATTTGAATCTTTGCTGATTTATTATATGCATGATTTGATATCCTTGTAAGTCTCTCCGAGTCTTGGGTTTTGCTTGGCCAACTAGATCTATGATTCTTGCAATGGGAGAAGTGCTTGGCTTTGGGTTCTGCCATGTGGTGACCTTTCCCAGTGACAGTAGGGGCAGCAAGGCACACATCAAGCAGTTGCCATCAAGGGTAAAAAGATGGTGTTTTTATCATTGGTTTGAGATTATCCCTCTACATCATGTCATCTTGCTTAAGGCGTTACTCTGTTCTTATGGACTTAATACACTACATGCATGCTGGATAGCGGTCGACGTGTGGAGTAATAGTAGTAGATGCAGACAATATGGGTCTACTTGTTTCGGACGTGATGCCTATAGAAATAATCATTGCATAGATATCGTCACGACTCTGCATAGTTCTATCAATTGCTCGACAGTAATTTGTTCACCCACCGTCTACTTGCTTTCATGAGAGAAGCCACCAGTAAACACTACGGCCCCCGGGTCTATTCACATCCATCGTTTACACCTCTACTTTTACTTTGCTTTGTTACTTTGTTGCTTTCAGTTCTCACTTGGCAAACAATCTATAAGGGATTGACAACCCCTTCATAGCGTTGGGTGCAACTTTTGTGTTTGTGCAGGATCTTGAGATACTCTTACGCCGGATTGATACCTTGGTTCTCAAACTGAGGGAAATACTTACCACCGCTACGCTACATCACGCTTTCCGCTTCGAGGGAACACCAATGCAAGGCTCCAAGGCCACGGGGGAAATCCTTTGCATACTTGCCTAGGAACTCCCTTAAGGCGTAGCCCCAGCTGAAGGATTCCTGGTGCCGTTGCTGAGGAGTATCAAGCAACACTCCTATTTCTGGCGCCGTTGGAAGGTCTTTTGTTGCAGTAGCAGAAGTATTTCTGGCGCCGTTGCCGGGGATACACAACAAACATCACAAGTATTTCTGGCGCCGTTGCGGGGGATACACAGCAAACATCAGAAGTATTTCTGGCGCCGTTGCCGGGGAGGAGAAATCAAGATCTATCCAAGTAGGTCTCACAAACTCTTCTCTTGCATTTACTTTTGTTGCCAGTTGCCTCTCGTTTTCCTCTCCCCCACTTCACATTTGTCGTTTTCATTCGCCTTTCTCCTTCGCCATTTTCTTTTGCCTTTTTGCCGTTTCCCTTTGCCGGTTTCCTTGCTTGCTTCTGTGCTTGTTTGTTTGTTGAAGACATCATGTCTGAAAACACTAAACTTTGCGACTTCTCGAGCACTAATAATAATGATTTTATTAGTACTCCGATTGCTCCCGCCACTAGTGCGGAATCGTATGAAATCAACGCAGCTTTGCTGAATCTTGTTATGAAAGAGCAATTCTCTGGCCTTCCTAGTGAAGATGCCGCATCCCATCTCAATACCTTCACTGAGCTTTGCGATATGCAAAATAAAAAAGATGTGGATAATGACGTGATTAAGTTGAAACTTTTTCCTTTCTCGTTGCGAGATCGCGCAAAAACTTGGTTTTCTTCTTTGCCTAAAAATAGTATCAATTCTTGGGATAGGTGCAAAGATGCTTACATATCCAAGTATTTTCGCCGGCTAAGATCATCTCCTTACGTAACGATATCATGAATTTCAAGCAACTTGATCATGAACACGTTGCAAAATCTTGGGAGAGGATGAAGCTTATGATTAGAAATTGTCCGCCCATGGCTTGAGTTTGTGGATGATTATAAAAATCTTTTACGTTGGCTTGAATTTCGCTTCTCGCAATATCTTGGACTCCGCCTCAGGTGGAACATTCATGGAAATCACGTTAGAAGATGCTACAAAACTCCTAGACAATATCATGACCAATTACTCTCAGTGGCACACTAAACGGCCGCCTGCTAGCAAAAAGGTGCACGCTATAGAAGAGATTAACTTGCTTAGTGCTAAGATGGACGAGTTGATGAATTTGGTTGCTAGTAGAAACGCTACCGTAGATCCTAATGACATGCCACTATCTTCTTTGATTGATAGTAGCAACGCTAGTTTGGACGTGAATTTTGTTGGTAGGAATAATTTTGGCAACAACAATGCTTTTAGAGGAAACTATGTTCCTAGGCCTTTTCCTAGTAACTCCTCTAACAATTATGGAAATTCCTATGACAACACTTATGAAAATCATAACAAATCACCCTCTGATCTAGAGAGTAATATCAAGGAGTTCATCAACTCTCAAAAGATTTTCAATGCGTCCATAGAGGAAAAACTACTCAAAATAGACGATTTGGCTAAGAGCGTTGATAGGATGTCTTGTGATATTGATGCTTTGAAAGTTAGATGCACTCCTCCCAAGATCAACTTGGATGAAACTTTGAAAGCTATGCGTATCTCCATGAATGAGAGCAAAGAAAGAACAACCCAAATTCGCGCTAGACATGAATGGTTTAAAAGGGTGCGTTCTAGTGATGCAAATCACGAAGATCTTAAAGTGCTTGGTGTGTCTCCTCTTGAATCTTTGTTTTCGCGTGTCAAACCTACTTATGGAGGGGCTGAATATGAATCCACTTTGGTTGAAAAACGCCCCAATGATTCGGAGTCCACCTATCTTGATGATAAAGTTGTGGAGAGTGGAGTAGAAGAAGTCAAAATTTTGGGTAGTAATGAAACTCCCACTTTGGATTTCAGGGAATTCAATTATGATAATTGCTCCTTGTTTGAATGCATTTCTTTGATGCAATCCATTGCAAACTCTCCACATGCTTATAGCCAAAGCAAAGCCTTTACCGCGCATATCGTAGATGCTATGATGAAATCTCTTGAAGAGAAGCTCGAACTAGAAGTCCCGATTCCTAGAAAACTTCATGATGAGTGGGAACCTACTATCAAAATAAAGATCAAAAACTATGAGTGCAATGCTTTGTGTGATTTGGGTGCTAGTGTTTCCGCGATTCCAAAGTCTTTATGTGATATTGTTGGTTTTCACGATATTGAAGAGTGTTCTCTTAATTTGCATCTTGCGGATTCTACTGTCAAGAAACCCATGGGAAGGATCGATGATGTTCTTATTGTTGCAAATAAGAACTATGTACCCGTGGATTTCATTGTACTTGACATAGATTGCAATCCTTCATGTCCCATTATTCTTGGTAGACCTTTCCTAAGGACTATTGGTGCTATCATCGATATGAAGGAAGGGAATATTAGATTTCAATTTCCCTTAAAGAAGGGCATGGATCACTTTCCTAGAAAGAAAATAAGATTGCCTTATGAATCTATGATGAGGGCTACCTACGGTTTGCGCACCAAAGATGACTATACGTGATTCCATCACTTTCGCCTAGCTAAGGGCGTTAAACAAAAGCGCTTGTTGGGAGGCAACCCAACGAATCTATCCTTTTTCTTTCTGTTTTGTGTTTTCCACACTTTCATAATTCTGTTATGATCGTCTTTTTTGTATTTATTTTTGCGTTTGTGCCAAGCAAAACCGTTATGATTAGTCTTGAGGATGATCGTTTGGTCATGCTGGGAAAGACAGAAACTTTCTGCTCACGAAAAGATTTTTTTTTTCTATAAGAGCCTTTGAGTTGATTCTTTTTGCTGCTGAGTGCTACGCAAATTCTTCAGACTGTCGTAAGTTTTCAGAAGTTTTGAAGTAGCAGAGATATACGAAACATACAGATTGCTATAGACTGGTCTGCTGTTAACAGATTCTGTTTTTGTTGTGTTGGTTGCTTATTTTGATGAAACTATGGATAGTATCGTGGGGTATTAGCCATGGAAGATTGAAAGTACAGTAACCCAACATCAGCACAAGTAGAATTTAAGTTTGCTACAGTACCTAAGGAAGTGGTGGTTTGCTTTCTTGTACTAATGTTATCACGAGTTTCTGTTTAAGTTTCGTGTTGTGAAGTTTTCAAGTTTTGGGTGAAGTTCTTATGGACAAAAAGATAAAGAGTGGCAAGAGCTCAAGCTTGGGGATGCCCAAGGCACCCCAAGAGATTCAAGGATGCCGTAAAAGCCTAAGCTTGGGGATGCCCCGGGAAGGCATCCCCTCTCTCGTCTTCAATCCATCGGTAACATTACTTGAGGCTATATTTTTATTCACCACATGTTATGTGTTTTTGCTTGGAGCGTCTTGTATCGTAGGAGTCTTTTATTTTACTGTGTCACAATCATCCTTGCTGCACACCTAGAGAGAGACATGCACACACTGTGATTTTGTCGAGCTTCACTTATATCTTTTGGTAGACAATTCAGCTCACATGTGCTTCACTTATATCTTTTGAGCTAGATACTTTTTCTCTATGAGCTTCACTTATATCTTTTAGAGCGCAGCGGTGCGTGGCTTGGTAGTTATCTATGCTTTGAAAGTAGTCTCAAAAGGGGTAGTTATCCAAAGGGATACGAAAACTTCCTCCTGCATGTGCATTGAATAGTTAGAGAAGTTTGATTCATCTCAATTAGTTTTGAGTTGTGGTTATGGTAATATTGAAATCATGCTAGTAAGGTGTTGTGGATCTAGAAATACTTGTGTTGAAGTTAGTGATTCCCGTAGCATGCACGTATGGTGAACCGCTATGTGATGAAATCTGAGCATGATTAGTCTATTGATTGTCATCCTTCGCGTGGCGGTCGGGATCGCGCGATGGTTTATACCTACCAACCCTTCCCCTAGGAGTATGCGTTGAATGCTTTGTTTCGATTACTAATAAAACTTTTTGCAACAAGTATATGAGTTCTTCATGACTAATGTTGAGTCCATGGTTTAGATGCACTTTCACCTTCCACCATCACTATCTTCTTAGTGCCGTGCAACTTTCGCCGGTGCACAAAACCCACTATTAGCCTCCCTTAAAACAGCCACCATACCTACCTACTATGGCTTTTTCAAAGTCATTCCGAGATATATTTCCATGCAACTACCACCATGACATGTGCCACCATGTCTACTTTGCCATTGCATGATCGTAAGATAGCTAGCATGATGTTTCCATTGACGTCAATGCCATGCTAGATCATTGCCACGGTGCACTACCGAAGGCATTCCATATAGAGTCATCATTGTTCTAAGTTTTGAGTTGAAAGTGTGATGATCATCATTATTGGAGCATTGTCCCATGTGAGGAAATAAAATAGGCCAAAGAAGCCCATAAAAAAGAGGCCAAAGAGCCCACCAAAAAAAGAGAGAAAAAGAGAGAAGGGACAATGCTACCACTTTTTCCACACTTGTGCATATTAAGCACCATGATCTTCATGATTGAGTCTCTCGTTTTGTCACCACCATATAGCTAGTGGGAAATTCTCATTATATAACTTGGCTTGTATATTCCAATGATAGGCTTCCTCAAAATTGTCTTAGGTCTTCGTGAGCAAGCAAGTTGGATGCACACCCACTAGTTCTCTTTAAGAGCTTTCACATACTTGTAGCTCTAGTGCATCATTTGTATGGCAATCCCTACTCATTCACATTGATATCTATTGATGAGCATCTCCACAGCTCATTGATATGCCTAGTTAATGTGACTATCTTCTCCTTTTTGTCTTGCAACCACCACCACATTCCACACCATCTATAGTGCTATAACCATGGCTGACGCTCATGTATTGCATGAGAGTTGAAAAAGTTTGAGAAAGTAAAGGTGTGAAACAATTAATTGGCCAATACCGAGGTTGTGCATGATTTAAATTTGTCGTGCAATGATGATACAGCATAGCCAGACTATATGCTTTTGTAGGGATAACTTTCTTTTGGCCTAGTTATTTTGAAAGTTCATGATTACCTTGCTAGTTTGCTTGAATTATTATTGTTTCCACGTCAATAGAAAACTTTTGTTTTGAATCTAATGGATCTGAACATTCACGTCTCATAAGAGGAATTACAAAGGACACCTATGCTAGGTAGCATGAAAGCATCAAAAAATCATTCTTATCACTTCCCTACTCGAGGATGAGCAGGAGTTAAGCTTGGGGATGCTTGATACGTCTCAAACGTATCTATAATTTTTGATGGTTTCACGCTGTTATCTTGTCTTCGTTGCATGTTTTATGTACCTTTTTATATCTTTTTGGGGACTAACTTATTGATTGAGTGCCAAGTGCCAGTTCCTGTTTTTCCGTGTTTTTGCCTCTTTTCAGATCTGATTTTGGAACTGAGTCGAAACGGAATAAAATCCCCGAAATGATTTTTTCCCGAATGAAAGAAGACTAGGGAGCCTTTGGGCCAAGCCAGGTGGGCCCCAGGGAGCCCACAAGCTTGAACCACGCCACCAGGGGGAGGCGGCGATGGGCAAGCTTGTGGCTTCCCTGGCCGCCTCTTGACCTTGGTTTTGGGCCTATATATTCCAAAATATTCCGCAAAAAATCAGGGGAGCCTCGAAAATACTTTTCCGCCGCCGCAAGCTTCCGTTTCCACGAGATCTCATCTGGAGACCCTTCCCGGCGCCCTGCCGGAGGGGCCTTTGGAGGTGGAGGGCTTCTTCATCATCATCATCGCCCCTCCAATGACTCGTGAGTAGTTCACTTCAGACCTACGGGTCCGTAGTTAGTAGCTAGATGGCTTCTTCTCTCTCTTGGATCTTCAATACAAGTTCCCCATAATATTAATGGAGATCTATCCGATGTAATCTTCTTTGGCGGTGTGTTTGTCGAGATCCGATGAATTGTGGACTTGTGACCAGATTATCTATGAGATATATTTGAGTCTTTACTGATTTCTTATATGCATGATTTGATATCCTTGTAAGTCTCTCCGAGTCTTGGGTTTTGTTTGGCCAACTAGATCTATGATTCTTGCAATGGGAGAAGTGCGTGGTTTTGGGTTCTGCCATGTGGTGACCTTTCCCAATGACAGTAGGGGCAGCAAGGCACACATCAAGCAGTTGCCATCAAGGGTAAAAAGATGGGGTTTTTATCATTTGTTTGAGATTATCCCTCTACATCATGTCATCTTGCTTAAGGCGTTACTCTGTTCTTATGGACTTAATACACTACATGCATGCTGGATAGCGGTCGACGTGTGGAGTAATAGTAGTAGATGCAGACAATATCGGTCTACTTGTTTCGAATGTGATGCCTATAGAAATAGTCATTGCATATATATCGTCACGAGTCTGCACAGTTCTATCAATTGCTCGACAGTAATTTGTTCACCCACCGTCTACTTGCTTTCATGAGAGAAGCCACCAGTAAACACTACGGCCCCCGGGTCTATTCACATACATCGTTTACACCTCTGCTTTTACTTTGCTTTGTTACTTTGTTGCTTTCAGTTCTCACTTGGCAAACAATCTATAAGGGATTGACAACCCCTTCATAGCGTTGGGTGCAAGCTTTTGTGTTTGTGCAGGATCTTGAGATACTCTTCCGCGGATTGATACCTTGGTTCTCAAACTGAGGGAAATACTTACCAGCGCTACGCTACATCACCCTTTCTGCTTCGAGGCAACACCAACGCAAGGCTCCAAGGCCACGGGAAAATCCTTTGCATACTTGCCTAGGAAGTCCCTTAAGGCCTAGCAGCAGCTGAAGGATTCCTGGTGCCGTTGCTGAGGAGTATCAAGCAACACTCCAATTTCTGGTGCCGTTGGAAGGTCTTTATTTGTTGCAGTAGCAGAAGTATTTCTGGCGCCGTTGCCGGGGATACACAGCAAACATCAACTACTGAGCGCACAATTGATCTTCAGGATATCGACCTTCAACCCGACCTATCCTATCGTGAGCATCCAGTTGCAGTTCTCGAGACGACTGAGCGCAAGACCCGCAATAAGTCAATCATGTTTCTCAAGGTGCAGTGGTCACATCATTCCAATAAAGAGGCCACTTGGGAGCGCGAGGATCACCTCCATTCCGAATTTCCATATTTCTTTCAGTCCTAGATCTCGGGACGAGATCTTCTTGTAGTGTGGGAGAGTTTGTAATGCCCAAGTGTAACCTTGCCATATTTGGAAACCTTTCATGTTTGGATCCATGTGGTCATGCTATATGAGAGTTGTCATTTCATGTGGGCATTTCATGTCTTCTTCTTTGCATCATACCATTCATAGAATTCATGCCTTTTCTTGTGTTGTTGTTGTTGTTGATCCATATGTGTGGTGTGATGAGTGCATGCAACATGTTGATGTGGTGTGCAAAGCTTGGGTTTCAACTATGTTAGTTTTCAAAGTAGATTTCAGAGGAAACCCCTTCTTCTTTATTTTTCTTGAGCTTAAGTTTTACTTGATCCTTTCCTGATTTTAAAATGTAGATTATTTAGTGCCTTCTCTTGTGGATGTGGAGATGTGACTAGGGTATTTTAAAACTTTGTTTAAATGGGGATTTAGTTACAAAACAGATTAAATTAATTCTGTTTTGTAATTATTTTATTGCTCCAAAAATCATCTTTGTATTTTATTTAATTGGGTCATAATTCCCTTATGACCAGGGTCATTTTATTTTTATTTTTGGAGACCTAGATTTCCCTAGGTGTTTTATTTTGCCGTGTATTTGTTTTAAATGGAAAACCCTTTGGGTTTTCCTTTTTTCTATCTGGCACCTGCATAGGGCTTCCTCCCTCCCGCAGGCCCAGTTCCTCTCCTCCTCGCAGCGCAACCCATCTCCCCCCGTGCCTTTCTTCTGTGACGGCGTCTCCTTCCTCGCTCGCTTCCCGTCAGGTTCCGAGAGAGAGAGTGCACGCGCTGTCATCTCACAGACGTTGAGGCACCCCCCTAGCCTCTATTTAATCCCGCCTCGACGTCTGGGCCGTCTAGGGTTCCTCCTCGCGCCGCCACCCCTCGTTCCCATCTCTCTCCCTCTCCCTCGTCAGGTAAGACCAGTGGGTTCAGAGGTTGAGAGAAGTCACCGCTGACGATCCCGCGTTCCCCTCGTCACCGGCAGCCTCTCCCTGCGGCGTCTGAGGCATCCACGAGCATGGGGCATCTCCCGTCGTTCCGTTCCCGTCGCTAGAGGGGTGGATCCCCCTCTTTGGCGCTCCCTCCACGGCGGCTCCGTCAGGCCGGAGCAGAACGCCGTCGATCCCACGCCTCTGCTTCCTCTTCTTCCTCTACGCCATAGCAAGCCGTCCCTGAGCACTCCAGGGTGAGCAACTCCTCTCCTCCTTCCTCTTCCCTCGCGTGTAGAGTCCCCAGATGCGTAGAGTTCCTGCTTCTGTCGCCGTTGCCGCCATGATGCAGAGCACACGTGCGGCGCCGTAGCGTGCCTCCTCGTGCTGCGGTTGGCACGGGAATGGATCCCAGAGAGATCCCTCTTCCTCCCAGCGAGTTCTCCCTTGCCAATTTTGTCCGTAGCATCGCCGGTGACCATCCCCTATTCCGGCCACCGTCGATCTGTAGTAGGTACAGAGGGGGATGCTCAAAAGAGCAACGCCCCCTCTGTGTTAAGTACCGCAACGTAGCAGAGTGGTGAGTAGGTGGTTTTGGCACTTGGTGGTCGTGGGTTCGAGTCCCAGAGGCGTCCCCTTTTTAATTCATGTTTTTGTGGTGCAGTAGGTCGACAAGAGATGTTACCCTGTTTCCCTCCTCCTCTCTGTCGAAGGGAATGGCCTAGCACAGTGGTTGGGGTGCTCTTTGTGCACCAGAGGGGCCTGGGTTCGATCCCAGTGTTCTCCGTTTTTTTGCTGTTTATAGTTTTTGCTGCACTAGTCATTGTCTTGGGTAGCAATTTGTGGTGTTTATAACAAAAACCAGTGGGTTTCACCTCCTTTTAAATTTAGCTTGTGGTGTATGTGGTGAGTAGTGTGGATATGCACATGTTTGGTGCATGTGTGCGTGGGTAGTTGATGCATGTGTATGTGGGTGTTGTGTGTATGTGTGCATGAGAGCATATGCACTAGTGTGTGCATGTGTGTATGTGTGTGGGTTACTCATACGTCTCCAACGTATCTACTTCTCCAAACTCTTTTGCCCTTGTTTTGGACTATAATTTGCATGATTTGAATGGAACTAACCAGGACTGACGCTGTTTTCAGCAGAATTGCCTTGGTGTTATTTTTGTGCAGAAATCATAGTTCTCCAAACGTCCTGAAAATTTGAGGGGAGCAGTTTTGGAAAATATCAAAAATATCTGCGCCAAGTTCCACCTCAGGGGGGGCTAGTGGGCCACAAGCCCCTGCTCCGCCACCACCCCCTGGTGGCGGTGGGCAGGCTTGTGGGGCCCACAGGCACCTACCGCCCCCAACTCCAGCTCTATAAGTTGTCTTTCGTCCCAGAAAAAAATAAAAGGAGAAGTTTTCATCGCGTTTTCAATACGGAGGCGCCGCCACCACCTGTTCTTCATCTAGAGGGCAGATCTGGAGTCCGTCTTGGGCTCCGGAGAGGGAAATCATCGCCATCATCATCATCAACCTTCTTCCCTCTCCAATTCCATGAAGCTCTTCGCCGTTCGTGAGTAATCTATTCGTAGGCTCGCTGGGCAGTGATGAGTAGGATGAGATCTATCATGTAATCGAGTTAGTTTTGATGGGGATTGATCCCTAGTATCCACTATGTTCTGAGATTGATGTTGCTACTACTTTGCCATGCTTAATGCTTGTCACTAGGGCCCGAGTGCCATGATTTCAGATCTGAAATTATCATGTTGTCACCAATATATGTGTCTTTTAGATCCGATCTTTCAAATTGTAGTTACCTACTATGTGTTATGATCCGGCAACCCCGGAGTGACAATAACCGGAACCACTCCCGATGATGACCATAGTTTGAGGAGTTCATGTGTTCACCAAGTGCTAATGTGTTGGACCAGTTCTTTATTAAAAGGAGAACCTTAATATCCCATAGTTTCCTTTTGGACCCCGCTACCACGGGAGGGATGGACAATAGATGTCTTGCAAGTTCTTTTCCCTAAGCACGTATGACGACACACGGAATGCATGCCTACATCACATTGACGAACGGGAGCTAGCCACTTATCTCTCCGTGTTATAGCTGTTCATGATGAATATCATCCAAACAAATCACCGACCCATTGCCTACGAGTTTGTCCTACTGTTTCTATTGCTCTTACTTGTCTGGCTCTGCTGCTACTACTCTTGCTACTGCTGTTACTTGTCTTGCTCTGCTGCTACTACTGTTGCTACTGCTGTTACTTGTCTTGCTCTGCTGCTACTACTGTTGCTACTACCGTTACTTGTCTTGCTCTGTTGCTGCTACTACTGTTGCTACTACTGTCGCTTGCTACTGTTGCTACTTGCTAGTGTTGTTCCTTGCCACTACTATTGCTCGTTACACTGCTACTACCTGCTACACTGTTGATTCGCCAGACCGTTGACGGGAATTGACAACTTCCGTCAACGCGGCCACGGAAGCGCCATTGATACAATCGTTATGAATAGTCTGCCGTCAACAGATCGTTTCTGACACCGTTGTTATCATATTACTTTGCTGTTACTACTATGCTTGCAGATACTAATCTTTCAGGTGTGGTTGAATCCGACAAATTCAGCTGCTAATACTCGAGAGTATTCTCTCACCTCCTTCAGGCGATCTACAAATTCGGGTCGAATACTCTACCCTCGAAAACTGCTGCGAACCCACGCGCTGGTGGGCCATCAACAACATTCTTCCAGTTTCATTGCCGGGGAGTGCTATCAGCATTCTTCTGGTGCCATTGCACGACAAGGTTTGTTGTCATAAGCATTTGTCTAGTTAACGCCAGAGATTGCGCAGATCAGCATTTTTCTAGCGCCGTTCCGAGGAGGTATTGCTATATTCTCTGAGTCACTTGGGATTTATATCCGTTGATCACTATGAAGAATCTGAAGGATCCGAAGACCAAAGTCTTGCCCTCAACTACGAGGGGATGTAAGGAATTGCCATCTAGCTCTGCACTTGATTCACTTTTAGTTATGAGTAAGTTTGCGACATCACCTCCTGCTAGAAATCTTGATATGTGGCCTGTTCTTGATGATGCTTGTGATACTACTGCTAGAGATGCTATGCTTGATACTATGCCTGATGATACTATGCTTGATACTATGCCTGATACTGCTAGAGATACTATGCCTGATACTGCTAGAGATGCTATGCCCGATACTGCTTTGCCTGATGATGCTAGAGATGCTATTTTTCCTGATGATACTATGCTTGATACTGCTAGAGATGCTATTTTGCCTGATACTGCTTTTCCTGATGATGCTAGAGATGCTATATTGCCCGATGATACTATGCTTGATACTATGCTTGATACTGCTAGAGATGCTATGCTTGATACTGCTTTGCCTGATGATGCTAGAGATGCTACTTTGCCTGATGATGCTATGCTTGATATTGCTAGAGATACTCCTTTGCCCGATGTTCCACTAGGAGTGTTCCTTGATGCTCATATTGCTAGAGTTACTGCCAATGCTCGTGATGCTTCTGAAATTGCCGATACTATTGAGATAGAACCTGCTTTTGCTCCTGCTAGATCTAGCTCTCCTAGATATGAATTGCCTGATATACCTGAGGGTTATGTTATGGAGGGAGAGATAGCTGAGGATTTTCTTGCGTGTAAGGATGCCTATGACGCTGAGAAATTACTTCTCAAGTGGAAGGAAAAATCTCGGGAAGCTAGGATGAAAAATGACCCGAAGTTTGCCACTTCACCTATCTTTGTCACCGATAAGGATTATGAATTCTCTGTCGACCCTGAGATAATCTCTCTAGTCGAATCTGATCCTTTTCATGGTTATGAGTCTGAGACGGTCATAGCCCATCTTGCCAAACTATCCGAAATAGCCAACCTTTTCACTAATGAGGAGAAGATCCGCCACTACTATATCCTTAAGCTGTTTCCTTTCTCTCTAAAGGATGATGCTAAAGTCTGGTTCACCTCTCTTTCTCCTGGATGTGTGCGTAGTCCCCACGAGATGGTCTATTACTTCTGTGAGAAATATTTCCCTGCCCATAAGAAGCAAGCTGCCTTGCAGGAAATATACAACTTTGCTCAACTCCAAGAAGAGAGTCTTCCACAAGCTTGGGGGAGGCTCGTCCAGCTACAGAATGCTTTGCCTGATCACCCTCTTAAGAAGAACGAGATACTTGATATCCTCTATAACGGACTTACCGATGCCTCTAGAGACCACCTAGATAGTTGTGCCGGTTGTGTCTTTAGGGAACGAACTGTAGAAAAAGCTAAGACTCTACTGAATAACCTCTTGATCAACGATAATGCTTGGACTATTCCCGAACCACCTCCTAAGCCAACTCCTAAGAAAAGAGGTATTCTATTCCTCAGTCCCGAAGATATGCAAGAGGCCAAGAAATCTATGCAAGAGAAAGGCATTAGATCTGAAGATGTCAAAAACCTACCACCTATCGAAGAGATCATGGTCTCGACAACCCGACACAGGTAGTAGAAGTGAATTCTCTGTGTAGGTTTGATGAGAGTGATATTCCTTTTGATAAACCTACTAGACTATGCTTTGATGAATTTGACAACTTTGTTGCCAAACAACACAGTTTCAATGATTATGTTAGCAGACATTTGGAACAAATTACTCGTATGCTTAGCCATTTAAGTGCTTGTGTAGACAGAAATGTCAATGATCTGAAGCTTCTGAGTAAACATGCCTCTATGATTACTACTCAGGTAGAACAAGTACTTAAAGCTCAGAATGACTTGCTCAATGAATTAAATGACAACTCTGTCAGAGTCATTACTAGAGGAGGCAAGATGACTCAGGAACCTTTGTATCCTGAAGGTCATCCTAACAGATTTGATCAAGATTCTCAAGGAATCAATGCCGATACACCGAGCCATTCTAAGGAGAAGAAGAAGGATGATAGAAACCTGCACGCCAGTTCACCAAATACTATCACACCTGAAGAACCTAATGATATTTCTGCGTCTGATGCAGAAACACAATCAGGTGATGAACATGAACCTGGTGACAATGTGGACAGCGATGTTCATAATAATGCTCAACCTAGCAATGATGAGGATGTGGAGATTGAACCTACAGTTAATCCTGATAATCCACAACCTAAGAAATACGACAAGAATGACTTCACTTCTAGGAAGCATGGTAAAGAAAGGGAGCCATGGGTTCAGAGACCTATACCCTTCCCTCCTAAGCCATCCAAGAAAATGGATGATGAGGATTTTGAGTGCTTCATTGAGATGATAAGATCCGTCTTTCTGCAGATGCGGTTAACTGATATGCTCAAGATGTCTCCGTATGCCAATTACATGAAAGATATCGTGACTAATAAACGGAAGATACAAGATCTTGAGATCTCCACCATGCTTGCCAATTACACTTTCAAAGGTGGAACTCCTAAGAAACTTGGTGATCCCGGAGTGCCCACTATACCTTGCTCCATTAAAGGAAACTACGTAAGAACTGCCTTATGTGACCTTGGAGCCGGTGTTAGTGTTATGCCACTCTCTCTTTATCGTAGACTTGAGTTGGATAAGTTGACACCCACTGAAATTTCTCTGCAAATGGCCGACAAATCAACTGCTTTCCCTATCGGCATTTGCGAGGATGTGCCTATTGTGGTTGCTAATACCACTGTTTTAACAAACTTTGTTATCTTGGATATCCCCGAGGACGATGCCATGGCTATCATCCTCGAAAGACCCTTTTTAAACACTGCAGGGGCTGTTATAGATCGCAACAAAGGCAATGTCACTTTCCATGTAAATGGTAATGAGCACACAGTGCACTTTCCGAAGAAACGATATCTAGTACATTGCATCAATGCTATCGAAAACACTTCATCGATTCTCATTGGGAGCTTTGAATGCCCTATTCCTCGTGTCAAGATGAAGTATGATTTGCTTCTTGGGGAGATACATATCCCCATTGAGGTGACTTAGTGGCTATTCGAAAATTCTTCGTTCTCTCTTGTGATTCGAGAAAGTTTTGTCATAAGGACTTGATCAATCCCATTGACTGATTTCTTTCGATGACCATGAAATGGATGAATCAAAGAGTCACACACCTCTGTTTTGAGTTTTTATTTTCTTTTGATTAGAAGAAAAATGATGGAATTAGTTTAGCTTTTCATGTTTCTGTTTTAGCGTCCCGGAGAAAAATACGTCGAAAATAAAAGTTCTCCGATGGTCCTGAAAATTTAGTATGATTTTTTGTGGAATTTTTGAAAATTTATGGGCCTGAGAGCTGGCCTGGGGGCCTGACCAGTGGGCCACAAGCCCCCCACCGCCACCTACCCCCCTGGTGGTGGGGTGCAAGCTTGTGGGGCCCACAGGCACCCCCTCCACTCATTCCATCTCCCAGCCTCTTCTTCCACCTCCAGAAAAAATTGTTTCGCACCTCAAACCCGTGTTCTTGCTCATTTGGCTGTGATTTTCGATATCCTTGCTCAAAGCACCATTCTCCAAACTGTTTTGGGGAAATTGCTCCCTGGTAAGTGACTCCTCCATTGGTCCAATTAGTTTTTGCTCTAGTGCTTTATCCGTCGCGAATTCTTGCTACCTTGGTGACCTTGTTCTTGAGCTATAAATGTTGATTTTAGCTGGTCCCAAGTAGTTTTAGCGTGTGATACGTTCTCTAGGAACTAGTAGGAGTAGTTGCTACAAGTTGGGTTGATCCTTGTTCACTTTCCTTTTGAAGTCTCTAAAAATTTCAGAATTTTTCAGAGCTAGAAAAAGGAAGAGATGAGGAGGTTCTTGAGAGGCTCTTAAAGCCGTAACCACAAGTAGGATGAGAAGAATCACCCCAAGTACGTAGTCCCTCGAGTCACAGAAGTTCAAGCGTGCGAGTGGCCAAGTGATGAATTTTTGCGCGCCGCCGGACTTTATGAAGACTTTTATTACTTGGTGGAGAACGTAGGTCTTACTGCGTTTGTTGAAGATAAGTGCCCACAATATCTCCTCCTCACCAATATTTTCGTTCAAAGCTTGAACTTTTATCCGAGGAAGAATCCTCCCATGGTTGTGTTCATGATATACGATGTCCCCCAGTGCATGATGCTGCAGGATTTTTGCAATGTATTCAAATTACCTTATGTTGGGGATATCCATGACCCTCGTCCACGAGACTTGGAGGATTTCATTGGTTCTATTGCTGTTGGAGAGGAGAGAGGACTGTCTCGCGCTAGAATTGCTTGCATACATTTTCCTGTGCTTCGGTACTTCTCACTATTTGTGGGAAAATGTTTGATTGGCCGTGGGGAGGCTGGATCACTCAGTTCTCCAGACCTTGCGGTTTTGCACGAAGGCCTTTATAACGATAAGACTTATAGCTTGGGCGCTATAGTAGCTCAACGGTTGAACCTGAACCATTCTAAAGTTGTTGTCTATGGAGGTATCTATGCTACCCGTCTTGCCAAACACTTTGAGATACCGATTAGACTGTGAGAGGAAGGAGAGATTGTTCTCCCTCAGAGATATCTGGATTATGACAACATGGTTCGCCATGATTTTCTGGATAGAGATGCTAGTAGATGGATGATTTATAACCTGGTGTTTAGTCAGGGTACTCGAGAGACTATTACTTTGCCTGCTCCTTCTTTGTTTGATCTTCATGCAGGTAGGTACACTATTATGCCCGCGGAAATCTACGCATATTGGGGCTTGGCCCAACCACAGGCGCCCGTGCCCGAGCCGCCAGTCGAGTACCAGACGTGAGTTTATTAGTGGGAGCCAAAGGAGCTCACACAGCAGTGGCATCCATAGTCTGCTCCGGAGTATCCTGGAGCTGGTGATTTCCCACCTTGGGAGTAGACCGAGCTAGGCCAAAAGCCTAAGCTTGGGGGAGTACGTGTTCTCACCGACTTTACATTCATGCTTATGCTTTCACTTGTTAGCCGGTGTTTACACTTTGCCACTGTATTATCCATGGTAGTTTCTTTTCTTTTTCTTGTTTTCTTGTGTTGTGTCCTTTTGAGAAAACCCAAAAAGATTTTTCTTTCTTCTTTTGCTTGTTGGGAGCTTTCCCGTGTAAATAGTTTTCTTTTTCTTTGTGTCAAGGTAGAAGATATTGGTTACAATGCTTATTGGTTCTTACATGATTACCGGTTTAGCTTTCAAAGAGCCATATTATTTTGTCTTCTCCTTTGTGTTTGCCTACAGATTCAGCTTAGTCCAATGCGCTTATTATCATTTACATCGTTCGATCGTGCAAATGAAAGGCAACAATGATGGTACATGATGAAGTGGCTGAGACTGAAAAGCTGCTATGAACTCTATCTATTTTGTTTTTGTAAATATGACTAGCTTGTGGACCCAGATTTAGCTTTGTTGTGAGAGAACCATGTTTGCAATGACAACTTAGAGATCATAGTTTATGATGCCATGCTTATTTAGCTGAGAGCTTATAAGGGTTTGTCTTGATTGCCAACATAGATTTTGAGATGACTATGATGTAGTATGATAGGATGATATTCTCCTTTGAATGTTTCAAGTGGCTTGACTTGGCGCATGTTCATGCATGTAGTTGAAACAAAATCAACATAGCCTCTATGATGTTCGTGTTCATGGTGATTTATATCCTGTTCATGCTTGCATTTAATGTTAGTCAAACTCATTGCATCTTGATGACCGTTGTCGCTCTCGAGTTGGTCGCTTCCCAGTCTTTTGCTAGCCTTCACTTGTACTAAGCGGGAATACTGCTTGTGCATCCACTTCCATAAAACCAAAAGTTTTTCCATGAGATTCCACCATACCTACCTATTTTTCGGTATCTACCTGCCATTCCAAGTAAATTTGCATGTGCCACTCTCTAAACCTTCAAGAAATAAATTTGTTTTGCATGCCCGAATCGCTTATGTGGTGTCAGAGGGCTATTGGTATCTTCCATGCTAGGAGTGTTATCCTCGACATGTGTTTATTCACAGTCATTCACGAGAAAGGGGCCGATATTTGGGATGCCCAGTTCCATGCTTAAATCGAAAACATAACTGTAAAACAAGACTCCCCCCGGATTGATGTTAGTATGGACGGTACCCGAGGATTCGGCTAGCCGTGGAGTGTGATTGATTGGTGGTGGGGGAGTTAAAACTTTACTTTTCTGTTTGGGAACCACCTATAGCATGACTAGCATGGAAGATATTGAGAACTCTTGGTCATTTCATTGACAATGAAAGCATGCCACCCAAAATTAGTATCTCTGTTTTCAAAGCTTGAGCTCTGACACCTCTGCAAATCAATGCTTCCCTCTGCGAAGGGCCTGTCTATTTATTTTCCTGTCGAGTCATCCTCCTCTTATATAAGCACCAATTAGAGAGCCCCTCTGTCATTTTTATGCTTTGCTTTTGATTGATATTGAGTATGACTATGACTGGATCTTCGTTGCTATAATTACAATGTTTAGTCAGCCCTTAATCTTTGAAAGTGCTCTGCATTTATGTTTTGCGGTCTCAGAAAGAGCTAGCGAGATACCACCTATTCATATTGCTTCATGCTTGTTTTGATTGAAGTGTTGGTATTTGAAACTCATTAGTATTTGCTCGTTAGCTGATTATGCCATTGATATTAGTTTACAGTGAGACCTTTGTGTCATTTGCTTATGTGGTTAACTTGTGATCTTGCTGAAATTCTGGTTATGAGTTATACATAGTTGCAAGAACAAGATCAAACAGAGTTTGTCAAAGTTTTTCTTTCTCTCTCAGTTTGTCAACTGAGTTGCTTGAGGACAAGCAAGGTTTTAAGCTTGGGGGAGTTGATACGTCTCCAACGTATCTACTTTTCCAAACTCTTTTGCCCTTGTTTTGGACTATAATTTGCATGATTTGAATGGAACTAACCTGGACTGACGCTGTTTTCAGCAGAATTGCCTTGGTGTTATTTTTGTGCAGAAATCAAAGTTTTCCAAACGTCTTGAAAATTTACGGGGAGCAGTTTTGGAAAATATCAAAAATATCTGCGACAAGTTCCACCTCAAGGGGTGGGCCAGTGGGCCACAAGCCCCTGCTCCGCCACCACCCCCCTGGTGGCGGTGGGCAGGCTTGTGGGGCCCACAGGCACCTGCCGCCCCCAACTCCAGCTCTATAAGTTGTCTTTCGTCCCAGAAAAAATAAAAAGAGAAGTTTTCGTCGCGTTTTTGATACGGAGGCGCCGCCACCACCTGTTCTTCATCTGGAGGGCAGATCTGGAGTCCGTCTTGGGCTCTGGAGAGGGGAAATCGTCGCCATCGACATCATCAACCTTCTTCCCTCTCCAATTCCATGAAGCTCTTCGCCGTTCGTGAGTAATCTATTCGTAGGCTCGCTGGGCAGTGATGAGTAGGATGAGATCTATCATGTAATCGAGTTAGTTTTGATGGGGATTGATCCCTAGTATCCACTATGTTCTGAGATTAATGTTGCTACTACTTTGCCATGCTTAATGCTTGTCACTAGTGCCCGAGTGCCATGATTTAAGATTTGAAATTATTGTGTTGTCACCAATATATGTGTGTTTTAGATCCGATCTTGCAAGTTGTAGTTACCTACTATGTGTTATGATCCGGCAACCCCGGAGTGACAATAACCGGAACCACTCTCGATGATGACCATAGTTTGAGGAGTTCATGTGTTCACCAAGTGCTAATGCGTTGGTCTGGTTCTTTATTAAAAGGAGAACCTTAGTATCCCGTAGTTTCCTATTGGACCCCGCTGCCACGGGAGGGATGGACAATAGATGTCATGCAAGTTCTTTTCCCTAAGCACGTATGACGACACACAGAATGCATGCCTACATCACATTGACGAACGGGAGCTAGCCACTTATCTCTCCGTGTTATAGCTGTTGCATGATGAATATCATCCAAACAAATCACTGACCCATTGCCTACGAGTTTGTCCTACTGTTGCTATTGTTGTTACTTGTCTTGCTCTGCTGCTACTACTCTTGCTACTGGTGTTACTTGTCTTGCTCTGCTACTACTACTTTTCCTACTGCTGTTACTTGTCTTGCTCTACTGCTACTACTGTTGCTACTGCTGTTACTTGTCTTTCTCTGCTGCTGCTACTACTGTTGCTACTACTGTCGCTTGCTACTGTTGCTACTTGCTACTGCTGTTCCTTGCCACTGCTATTGCTCGTTACACTTCTACTACCTGCTACACTGTTAATTCTCCAGACCGTTGACGGAAATTGACAACTTCCGTCAACGCGGCAACGGAAGCGCCATTGATACAATCGTTAGGAATAGTCTGCCGTCAGCAGATCGTTTCTCACACCGTTGTTATCATATTACTTGCTGTTACTACTGTGCTTGCAGATACTAATCTTTCAGGTGTGGTTGAATCCGACAAATTCAGCTGCTAATACTCGAGAGTATTCTCTCACCTCCTTCAGACGATCTACAAATTTGGGTCGAATAATCTACCCTCGAAAACTGCTGCGAACCCACGCGCTGGTGGGCCATCAACAACATTCTTCCAGCTTCATTGCTGGGGAGTGCTATCAGCATTCTTCTGGTGCCGTTGCAGGAGAAGGTTTGTTGTCATAAGCATTCGTCTAGTTAATGCCAGAGATTGCGCAGATCAGTTACCCCCACATATTTGTGCAAGTTTGCACCAACACATGTATGTGTGTGTGTGTGCAAGTGCTTGTGCATGCACTTGTGTGGTAGTGGTAGTGTGTGTGTGTGTGTGTGTCACACACACATGAGAAAGTGTGTGCATGGTGGCCTTAGTAAACCATGGAGTGTTCTTTTGAACACCTATGTATATGTGAGTGAGTGTCATGTGGTAGTTTGTGAGTGTATGCATTTGTGTGTGGATATGCATGTGTGTATGTGGTCATGCATGTGTGTGTGTGGGCATGAGTGCACCATGCACTTTTGCATGAGAGATAACCCCTCATGGTTGCCCTTATGTTGTTGTGGTGGTGTATGACCTTGTGTGTGTGCATAGGTAGGTATAGAGATGCCATGTATGCTTGATTCACATGTGATCATGCTCTTATATGCTTATAGTACTTTCTAGGTTGATTTTCGAGCTAGCTTTGTGCCTACTTGTTCCATGCAAGTACCCATGTATTATATATAGATTTGGGGTAGAATCATCCCAGGAATCCACTGGTGGAATCAGATTGCACTTTGGAGCAACTTCATAGACTGTCATTTTTCTGTCTTGATGCTATGTTTAGAGCTTAGTGCCATCTGGTGTGTTGGCCCTATGAGGATGAATCCTTGATCTGGCAGTAGTGGGTGAACCCCTCTACAACATGGAGTCTTTGTTTTATACATAGGAGTTTGTATGAACTTGTTGTGCCTTGTCAAAGTTGACACTTGGCTGAAATTGTCACCTTTGTGAAAATCTGTGATTTTCACTGTCTGAGAAACTACTGTTATTTTCTTCCCTTGTTGATATGGTTGCACAAGCTCATGTGTTGGGAATAAGCCCATGCAACAAACTAAGGTTTGTGAGATTTTTGTTTGTCTAGCTCTCTCTTAAATTTCATGCTCTTTCACTTCCTGTAGATATCATTTTGGAGGCTGCCAAAATGCTTCAGAGCATAAGCAGCTGGTGAATATCTCTGAGATATTCACTAAGTCCCAGAATCTGTTATTTTTTTCCAAGTTTGTGTCCATGGATCTTCTCATGTGTGATGCCTTTGCAGTAGATTCTTGCTCAGGCTTGTAGAGCTTTTGAATGGCTTTTTCCCCATATCTTGTTTGGCTCATTTGGGTGGCTGTAGGTACTTTGAATGTTGTAGACAAACAGCTATGATGCTGTTTAGGACAGATTGCATGTTTTAGTTGTTTTGAAGCTTGAATGAGCACTGTTGATGGTGTGGTGTGTTTCCTTGCACCACCCCACTTATATTTGTTTGTTTGATCATGTGGCAACCCGGGAACACCAGAAGAGTGCCATTGGAGTGTGCTTGTGGTAGATTTGAACTGTAGGACTCCATATCTTGTTTCGTAGTTTCCGGTTGATCCATAGCTCCGTTCTCTACGTTCTTTATATGTTTTTGCATCATTTTCTAGTGATGCACCTGTTCATGCCATCCTCATGCATGTCAAGATAGCCTAGTGTGAAGTTTTGTCCAGAAGTTTATCTTCTCATCCCATGCATATGAAAGTGACTAGAATAGTGATGCATGCGTCCTTCTCATCTCATGCATCATATTGTTTGTTGCATCATGGTGTGTTGGTGTTCATTGGCTGTTATTTTTATCTTGGGTAGCACCGGGATCGGAGAGCGAGTACGTGGATTCTAGAGAGTACGTGCAGGACGATCAAGAGCAGTTCCAAGCTGAAGACATCACAGGCAAGATGATCGTGACCTTGATACTGTATCTAGCTTTGTTATGCTTAGAATCACGTTTCCTTCAATATATGCTCGCTGCCTACCACTTGATAAATGCCTCGTGCTAATGCCATGAAACCCAAACACCTTCCCCTGCTAGCTAATGTTGTTTGGCTAAGTAGGCTTGCTCAGCTTCTAATGATAGCTTTGCTAGTTGCAGGTGCCAGCTGTCTCATGTGATAACATGAGTATTTTGATATCATTACGATTAAACTACTATTTAATTAATGGACCTATATACTTGGTAAACGACGAAAGGCCTAGCCTTTTGCCGGGTGATTTGTTCCGTTATTGCCACCTTAGTTTCGGCTATCGGTGTTTGGTTCCATAATTGATCGCTCCTAACACGTTCGGGGTTGTTATGGGGACCCCCTTGATAAATCGTGTAGTGTTAAGACTTGTTCGGCAGGACCCAACATTGGTTTTAATCTTCTAATCACCTAATAATAATTTGCATAGGGAATAGCTACCCCGAGGATTCAATCAACAACCCGGGCCAGTGCTCCTCATGAGTGTTGGTCCAAACGAGAGCACTGCGCGGGGCCAACTCAGGGCAACTTGATTGATTTCTATCAGTCCATCGTGCGCGTAGCTCATCCGTCGTGTCCTGAGACTGAGATACACGACTCTTATCAGGGTCGTCGACATGTCGGGAGGTCCTGCTAGATTTTTCTTACCTTAGCGATATATCTTGCGTATAGGAATCCTGGTGAAACTTTGGGTCTCCTCAAAGTTGAGGTTTTCCTCTAAGGAATCCGAGGAGATCACGAGATTCCTGATAGAGGATTAGTTTGCGGCCCGTGACCGTTTGTGATGGACTAGTTGGAGCACCCCTGCAGTGTTTAATCTTTTGGAAAGCCGTGCCCGCGGTTATGTGGCAAACATGGATAATTTGTTAACATCCAGTACTAGATAACTTGAATTAACTCTAATAAAACTGCCTACCGTGTGCGTAACCGTGACTCTATCCTTCGAAGACCTCTCTTCGATCGAGAACACGGTGGGGTTATGTTTGACGTAAGTACGTGTTCAGGATGACTTAGTGATCACCTAGTCTTCGACCGCTCGCGTAGACCACCATATGAATAACTCTGATATTCGTAAGTTAGCCACCATATATGCTTAGGATGCTGCAACCTATACACTGAACCTTCCTCACCTAATAACTTGACTAGTTTCGGTACCAACGTCATCCGATTGCTGAGTCCCCGTGGCTCACAGTTTATTACAACACCCCAACAGGTACAGGTACGCCCGACGCAGGAGATCGAGATGGCATGCAGCTAGCGTGGCAGTACGATGAGGGTAACGACCGACTGTACGTGAACTATCCGGAGGACTGAGGTCGTGGTCGTGATCATGGGCCAACATGCGGGATATCATAGTCTTTTCCTTGTTTCATGAAGTCCGTAGCGGGACTAACTTGTCTGAATAATTGTGTGGATGTAAACCTTATATTATACTATGTCAGATGGAAAATGTATGCCTGATGACACACAAGTATAGGGGATCAATCGTAGTCCTTTCGATAAGTAAGAGTGTCGAACCCAACGAGGAGCAGAAGGATCTGACAAGTGGTTTTGAGCAAGGTAAAATCTGCAAGCACTAAAATTATCGGTAACAAGTGATTATGTGGTGAGATGATTCGTAGCAAGCAACAAGTAACAAAAGCAGCAACGGTGCAACAAAGTGGCCCAACCCCTTTTGTAGCGAGGGACAAGCCTGGACAAAGTCTTATAGGAGGAAAAATGCTACCGAGGACACACGGGAATTTCTGTCATGCTAGTTTTCATCATGTTCATATGATTCGCGTTCGTTACTTTGATAGTTTGATATGTGGGTGGACCGGCGCTTGGGTACTGCCCTTACTTGGAAGAGAATCCCACGTATGATTAACCCCTCTCGCAAGCATCCGCAACTATGAAATAAGAATTAAGACAATGTCTAACCATAGCATTAAACTAGTGGATCCAAATCAGCCCCTTACGAAGTAACACATAAACTAGGGTTTAAGCTTCTGTCACTCTAGCAACATCTACTTACTACTTCCCAATGCCTTCCTCTAGGCCCAAATAATGGTGAAGTGTTATGTAGTCGACATTCACATAACACCACTAGAGGAAAAACAACATACAACACATCAAAATACCTAACGAATACCAAATTCACATGAGTACTATTAGCATGACTTATCCCATGTCCTCAGGAACGAATGTAACTACTCACAAAGCATAATCATATTCATGACCGGAGAGGTAATGAGTAGCATCAATGATCTGAACATAAACTCTTCCACCAAGTAATCCAACTAGCATCAACTACAAAGAGTAATTAACACTACTAGCAACCTTAAAAGTACCAATCAGAGTCGCGAGACGGAGATTGGTTACAAGAGATGAACTAGTGTTTGGAGATGAGATGGTGCTGATGAAGATGTTGATGGTGATGAGTCCCCTCCGATGAGATGAGTGTTGGTGATGAAGATGGTGACGATTTCCCCCTCCGGGAGGGAAGTTTCCCCGACACGATCGTCCTGCCGGAGCTCTAGATTGGTTCTGCTCAAGTTCCGCCTCGTGGCGGCGGCGAATCCACGAAAAAGCCTCCTCTTGATTTTTTTCGAGACGAAACCCTTCATATAGCAGAAGAGGGGGCCAGAGGGCCAGCTGGGTGCCCACATGCCCCCTAGGCGCGGCCAGGGGGGTGGCCGCGCCTAGCAGGCTTGTGGCCACCTGCTGGCGCCCCTCTGGCGCTTCTTCGGCCCAGTATTTTTATAAATCCAGAAAAAATCATCTTTGTTTTTTACGGCATTTGGAGTTGCGCAGAATAGGTATCTCGAACTTGCTCCACTTTTAGGCCAGAATTCCAGCTACCGGCGTTCTCTCTCTTCAAGTAAACCTTGCAAAATAAGAGAGAAAAGGCATAAGTATTGTATCGTGAAGTGAAATAACAGCCCAAGAAGCGATAAATATCAACATGAAAGCATGATGCAAAATGGACGTATTAACTCCCCCAAGCTTATACCTCGCTTGTCCTCAAGCGAAAGCCTAGCTCAATAAATATGTTCACATGTTTAGGGAGAGAGGTGTCGACAAAACAAGATACGAACATGCATGCATCATGATCATGATCAGAACAACAATACCAACATATAATCTCTCATGCTAAAGTGATAATTCCTTCACAAAGTAAAGCATGGATCAAGAACCTTACCGAGAAGTAACAACCGATAGCCTTTAGTCATTGAAGCAATTGCAATTTATCACAACATCAGAAAGAGTCAAATAAGAGCTTGTAAAGCAAATCCACATACTCAATCATCCTTTCGTTCTCTACAATTGCTACAACTCACGTGGTACTCATGAGATCAAAGTTTCAGCTGGACACAGAGAAAGATAGGGGCTTATAGTTTTGCATCCCAACCATTTACCTCGAGGGTAGTGTCAACAATAATAATTCATGAGTACTTGCTTCCAAGTTGACATATGAATATAGATCTTTCCCAAGCATATGATGTTAGCCAAGATAAAGGCGAAACAAGGAATTGGTGAAGATCACCATGACTCTTTCAAGGGCAAAAAGTAAAGGTACAAGATAGGCCCTTCGCAGAGGGAAGCAGAGGTTGTCATGCGCTTTTGAGGTGTAGATGTGTGTCCTCTTAGTGCGGAGGAATGTCACTTTATATTGCCTCCTGTGATAAAGAACTTTATTATGGAGTCTGTCGCTTTTATGTCTTCCTCATCACAGGTTCGTACAAAGCTTATTTTCCACACACTAATAGATCATACATATTAGGGAGCAATTTTTATTGCTTGCACCTATGACAACTTACTTGAGGAATCTTATTCAATCCATAGGTAGGTATGGTGGACTCTCATGGCAAAACTGGGTTGAAGGTTTGTGGATGCACAAGTAGTATCTCTACTTGGTGCGGGAGTTTTGGCTAATATGAGGTGGAAGCAATCGTCACATGCTAAGGGATCTCTAATCATATAACATTGTTCGGAACCAAGCAAACACAATTCATTATGTTTTCTTCCTTGTCCAACATCTACTTCTAGGCATGTAATAGTTTAGTGAGTCTTCACAATCATAGATGGTGTCATAGATGATATATTTATATGTGAACCTCTCCTTCGTTATCACTTCCTATTAATTGCAACAATGACCAATGTCTACGTTTGTCTACCCTCAACAAGTTTCAATCATCATTCTTTTTATATGTGAAGCCATCACTTCACATAAGATCATTACATGATCTTTCATGCTTTTGTTCCTTTCTCACTCTTTTGATCATGGCAAGAGGCAAAGCCCTTCAACTAAGACACTCTTTATCATAAAGCTCACGAGCTCGAATACATCGGGGGTGACACAAAGCAAAACTCAAGACTAAATACTAAGACTTTTAATCTACTAGAGAAAGAGAAAACTGAAAAGGAACAAACTAAAACAAAGGTAAAGGTAAAATAAGTGATGGTGATACGATACCGGGGCAACTCCCCCAAGCTTGGCACAAGCCAAGGGGATTGCCCATACCCATACAACTTCATGAGTGAGATAAGTATTGGGAGCACGAGTTGTTTCACAAAACTCAAGAGTTCAATCAAGAATGGAGACAGTAGGTGGAGGTAGGGTTGGAGGAAATCCACCTTTTCAACTTCTTCCTTGTTGAGCACAGATTGCACATCGTCCCATGCGTGATTCTTCTCCTTAGCTTTGCCCTTGGTTTCTTTAGGTAGCCTTTCCTTGGCCTCCATGACCTCCATCCTTTTCAGATCAACACTTACTTCTCCATAGACTTGAGGGAGATTGTTCTCCCCCACAGATTCCTGAGACAACATCTTTCTCTAAATCTGCAACAGAAAACAGGCTCGAAACGAAAAAACAGAGGAAATCTGCGTGATACACGGGTCAAACCTCACGCGAGAATATATATTGATTTTTTCCAGACCAGAAGGAGTATCCGCATGAAAACGGAGTCCGGGAGGCACACGAGGTGGCCACAAGCCCCCAGGCGCGGCCAGGGGGCGGGCCCGCGCTGGCAGGCTTTTCGCCTCCTTGCGCACTTTCCGGACTACTTCCAATTTTTATATTTTTTCAAATATTCCAAAATGGAGAAAAATTCCTACTAGAAAAGTTTTGGAGTCTGTTTTCTTACCGAATCACATACCTCTTCATTTTAGAGTCTGAAACAGGCTGATAAATATCCCTTAGGTATTCTTCCGGAGTTATGGTATTGATAATATTGCTTTCAACATTTATGGGAGTACCTGAGATATAATGCTTGATTCTCTGCCCATTTACCACTCTCGGACAATTACCTTCCGTGTTGTTGATCTTGATAGCACAGGACCGATATACTTCCTCAACAATATAAGGACCTTCCCATTTAGAGAGAAGCTTGCCTGTAAAGAATCTTAAACGAGAATTATATAGGAAGACATAATCACCTACATTGAACTCACGCTTTTGTATCCTTTTATCATGCCACCTCTTAACCTTTTCTTTGAACAACTTGGCATTCTCATATGCCTGAGTTATCCATTCATCAAGCGAGCTAAGGTCAAATAACCTCTTCTCACCAGCAAGTTTGAAATCAAAGTTGAGCTCTTTGATTGCCCAATAAGCTTTATGCTCTAGCTCAAGAGGTAAATGACATGCTTTGCCGTACACCATTTTGTACGGAGACATGCACATGGAATTCTTATAGGCAGTTCCATAAGCCCACAGTGCATCATCGAGCTTCTTAGACCAATTCTCTCTAGACCTGTTGACAGTCTTTTGTAGAATTAGTTTAATCTCTCTGTTTCTTAGCTCTACTTGACCACTGGACTGAGGGTGATAGGGAGACGCAATTCTGTGGTTGACATCATACTTAGAAAGCGTTTTACGGAAAGCACCATGAATGAAATGTGAACCATCGTCGGTCATTAGATATCTAGGGACTCCAAATCTAGGGAAAATAACTTCTTTAAGCATCCTGATAGAGGTGTTGTGGTCAACACTACTACTGGGGATAGATTCTACCCTCTTAGTGACGTAATCAACAACAACTAGGATATGAGTATACCCGTTGGATTTTGGAAAAGGTCCCATATAATCAAAGCCCCAAACATGAAATGGTTCAATGACAAGTGAATAGTTCATAGGCATTTCCTGACGTTTACTGATATTACCTATTCTTTGACATTCGTCACAAGACAAGACAAACTTACGGGCATCCTTGAAGAGAGTGGGCCAATAGAAACCTGATTGCAATACCTTGTGTGTAGTTCTATCTCCCGCATGGTATCCTCCGTAGGCCTCGGAGTGACACTTCTGTAGGATCTGTCCCTGTTCATGTTCAGGTACACAATGTCTAATAACACCATCTACTCCTTCCTTATAAAGGTGAGGATCATCCCAGAAGTAATGTCTCAAGTCAAAGAAGAATTTCTTCTTTTGCTGGTATGTGAAACTAGGTGGTATATATTTGGCAACGATATAGTTTTCATAATCAGCATACCACGATGCACTACGTGAAGCATTGATGACACTCAATTGCTCATCGGGAAAGCTATCATCAATAGGTTGTGGGTCATCAAGAACATTCTCCAACCTAGACAAGTTATCTGCTACGGGGTTATCAACACCCTTCCTGTCAACAACGTGCAAATCAAATTCTTGTAGCAAGAGAACCCATCTGATAAGTCTAGGTTTAGCGTCTTTCTTCTCCATGAGGTACTTAATAGCAACATGATCAGTGTGAATAGTGACTTTGGAATCAACTATGTAAGACCTGAACTTTTCACATGCAAACACGACTGCCAAAAATTCCTTTTCCGTAGTAGCATAGTTTCTTTGGGCACTGTCTAGAGTTTTACTAGCATAGTGAATAATATTCAGCTTCTTATCAACTCTTTGCCCTAGAACAGCACCAACAACATAATCACTAGCATCACACATGATTTCAAAAGGTAAGTTCCAATCAGGTGGTTGAACAATAGGTGCAGTTATCAAAGCCTTCTTAAGTATTTCGAAGGCTTCCTCACAATCATCGTCAAAACAAAAGGAATATCCTTTTGGAAGAGATTGGTAAGAGGCCTAGAAATCTTAGAGAAGTCTTTAATGAATCTCCTATAGAAACCAGCATGACCAAGGAAACTTCTTATACCTTTGATATGTGTGGGGTATGGCATTTTCTCGATTGCATCAACCTTAGCCTTATCGACTTCAATAACTCTTTCAGAAATTTTATGTCCTAAGACGATGCCTTCATGAACCATAAAGTGGCACTTCCCCCAATTCAAGACAAGATTGGTGTCTTTACATCTCTGCAAGACCCGATCAAGGTTGCTAAGGCAATCATCAAAGGAAGACCCTTAAACGGAGAAGTCATCCATGAAAACCTCAACAAACTTTTCACAAAAGTCACAGAATATAGCCATCATACATCTTTGAAAGGTGGAAGGTGCATTACATAAGCCAAAATGCATATGTCTATAAGCAAAGATACTAAAAGGGCAGGTGAAAGTGGTTTTCTCCTGATCAGATTGTGCAATTGGTATTTGGGAGAAACCAGAATAACCGTCTAGAAAGCAGAAGTGTGTGTGTTTAGACAGTCTTTCTAGCATTTGGTCGATAAAAGGCAAAGGGTAATGATCTTTCCTAGTGGCTTTATTCAATTTCCTAAAACCGATCACCATCCTATAGCAAGTAATAATCCTGTGTGGGATCAATTCATCCTTATCATTAGGGACAACGGTAATGCCTCCCTTCTTAGGGACGCAATGCACCGGACTCACCCAATCACTATGAGCAACAGGATAGATAATGCCTGCTTCCAGGAGCTTTAGTATTTCTTTTCTTACTACCTCTTTCATCTTAGGATTCATTCTCCTTTGATGATCAGTAACTGGTTTGGAATCAGGATGAGTTTTGATCTTGTGCTGGCATAGAGTGGGACTAATTCCCTTAAGATCATCAAGAGTATATCCAATAGCAGCACGGTCCTTTCTCAGAGTTTTTAGTAACTTCTTTTCTTCATGCTCTGAGAGGCTAGCACTAATTATAACAGGATATATCTCTTTTTCATCAAGATAAGCATACTTAAGAGTATCAGGCAACTGTTTAAGCTCGAACACAGGATCACCATTTGGTGGGGGTGGATCCCCAAGCAGTTCAACAGGCAGATTATTCTTAAGGATAGGATATTGTTCTAAGACAACTCTATCTATGTCATCACTTTCATCCATATGCATATCGTTTTCATGCTCGAGCAAATATTGCTCTAAGGGATCAGTAGGAGGCACGACAATAGAAGCTAAGGCAATAGTTTCATCCTTACTGGGCAACTCTTTTTCATGAGGTTGTCTACCAAACTTGGAGAAATTGAACTCATGTGACACACCTTCAAAGCCAACAGTGACAGTTTGCTTCTCACAATCAATATGAGTATTGACGGAATTGAGGAAGGGTCTGCCAAATATGATGGGAATAAAGCTATCTTGTGCGGTATCAAGAACGAGGAATTCAGTAGGATACTTCGTTTTACCACACAAGACTTCAACATCCCTAACAATTCCCATAGGGCAGATAGTATCTCTATTGGCAAGCTGAATAGTGACATCAATAGGATCTATCTCAAGAGGTGCGATCTCATCTTTCATTTCATCATATAAGGATTGAGGTATTGCACTAACACTAGCACCCACGTCACACAAACCATGATAACAATGATCTCCTATCTTAACTGAAACAATAGGCGTGCCAACAACAGGCCTATGTTTGTCTCTAGCGTGAGGTTTAGCAATTCTAGCAGCATCTTCACAGAATTGAATATTATGTCCCTCAACGTCGTTAGACAGAAGATCTTTGATAATAGCAATGCTAGGTTCAACTCTAATTTTCTCAGGGGGTGTAGGTTTTCTAATGTAGCCTCTACATATCACAGTTGAAGCTTTAGAATGATCCTTTATCCTAACAGGGAAAGGTGGTTTCTCAATGTAAGCACTGGGAACAATAGGATCATTATAGGCAATGACTTTCTCTTCAACTGGATTGGGTTTAACTACATTGACTTCTAAAGGAGGATGATATTTAAACCACTTCTCTTTGGGGAGATCAATATGAGTAGAAAATGATTCACACAATGAAGCTACTATCTCAGAGTCAAGTCCATACTTAGCGCTAAAGTCACAAAAACTATTTGTTTCAACAAAGGATTTAACGCAATCAAATTTGAAATTCATACCTGACTCCTTACCTTCTTCAAGCTCCCAATCTTCAGAGTTGCGTTTAATTCTCTCCAATAAATTCCATCTGAAGTCAATATATCTCTTCACAAAAGAACCAGTACAAGAAGTGTCAAGCATGGTGCGATCATCATGAGAAAGCCGAGCATAGAAGTTTTGAATGATAATTTCTCTCAAGAGCTCATGATTGGGGCATGAATATAACATTGATTTAAGACTCCCCCAAGCTTGAGCGATGCTTTCTTTGTTACGAGGCCAAAAGTTATAAATATAATTCTGATCACGATGTACTAAATGCATAGGATAAAACTTTTGATGAAATTCCAGTTTCAACCGATTGTAGTCCCATCATCCAGTATCATCACATAGCCTATACCATGTCAACGCCTTATCCTTCAAAGATAAAGGAAATTCCTTCTTCTTGACCTCATCCTCGAGCAAACCTGTAAGCTTAAATAAACCAAAAACTTCATCTACATAGATTAGATGCAAGTCTGGATGTGATGTTCCATCTCCTGTAAAAGGATTAGCCAGCAGTTTCTCAAGCATACCCAAAGGAAATTCAAAGCAAATATTTTCAGTAGGTGCAGCCGGTTGAGGAGCAACTCTTTGTGCTTCCGTTCGAGGTGAAGATACCCCGAACAAGCCCCTCAAAGGATTAGTATCCATAGTGACAAGTGACAATAAATTTCAGCACACTATATAAATGTTTCCTTACCAAGTTCCACTTACCAAAGGCGCTTCACTCCCCGGCAACGGCGCCAGAAAAGAGTATTGATGACCCACAAGTATAGGGGATCAATCGTAGTCCTTTCGATAAGTAAGAGTGTCGAACCCAACGAGGAGCAGAAGGATCTGACAAGTGGTTTTGAGCAAGGTAAAATCTGCAAGCACTGAAATTATCGGTAACAAGTGATTGTGAGGTGAGATGATTCGTAGCTAGCAACAAGTAACAAAATTAGCAACGGTGCAGCAAAGTGGCCCAATCCCTTTTGTAGCAAGGGACAAGCCTAGAAAAAGACTTATAGGAGGAAAAACGCTCCCGAGGACACACGGGAATTTCTGTCATGCTAGTTTTCATCATGTTCATATGATTCACGTTCGTTACTTTGATAGTTTGATATGTGGGTGGACCGGCGCTTGGGTACTGCCCTTACTTGGACAAGAATCCCACTTATGATTAACCCCTCTCGCAAGCATCCGCAACTACGAAATAAGAATTAAGACAAAGTCTAACCATAGCATTGAACTAGTGGATCCAAATCAGCCCCTTACGAAGTAACGCATAAACTAGGGTTTAAGCTTCTGTCACTTTAGCAACCCATCATCTACTTACTACTTCCCAATGCCTTCCTCTAGGCCAAATAATGGTGAAGTGTTATGTAGTCGACGTTCACATAACACCACTAGAGGAAAGACAACATACAACACATCAAAATACTGAACGAATACCAAATTCACATGAGTCCTGTTAGCATGACTTATCCCATGTCCTGAGGAAGAAAAGTAACTACTCACAAAGCATAATCATATTCATGACCAGAGAGGTAATGAGTAGCATCAAGGATCTGAACATATACTCTTCCACCAAGTAATCCAACTAGCATGAACTACAAAGAGTAATTAACACTACTAGCAACCTTACAAGTACCAATCGGAGTCGCGGGACGGAGATTGGTTACAAGAGATGAACCAGGGTTTGGAGATGAGATGGTGCTGATGAAGATGTTGATGGTGATGAGTCCCTTCCGATGAGAGGAGTGTTGGTGATGATGATGGCGACGATTTCCCCCTCCAGGAGGGAAGTTCCCCGGCAGGATCGTCCTGCCAGAGCTCTAGATTGGTTCTGCTCAAGTTCCGCCTCGTGGCGGCGGCGAATCCACGAAAAAGCCTCCTCTTGATTTTTTACCAGACGAAACCCTTCATATAGCAGAAGAGGGGGGCCAGAGGGCCAGCTGGGTGCCCACAAGCCCCCTAGGCGCGGCCAGGGGGGTGGTCGCGCCTAGCAGACTTGTGGTCACCTGCTGGCGCCCCTCTGGCGCTTCTTCGGCCCAGTATTTTTTATAAATCCAGAAAAAAATCATCGTTGATTTTTACGGCGTTTGGAGTTGCGCAGAATAGGTATCTCAAACTTGCTCCACTTTCAGGCCAGAATTCCAGCTGCCGGCGTTCTCCCTCTTCAAGTAAACCTTGCAAAATAAGAGAGAAAAGGCATAAGTATTGTACCGTGAAGTGAAATAACAGCCCAAGAAGCGATAAATATCAACATAAAAGCATGATGCAAAATGGACGTATCAATGCCCTATTTGTCATTCTTCATTTATTGTATTCGCTATGATTATCTCGCTTGCGAAACCTTAGATGCGCCTCTTTCCCTTTTGGGGCATCGCCCCCAAAAATCGGTAAGGACCGCATCTTAGTCGTTATAGCGACCGTGCGTGTCTTGGTGGAGATCTCACCGGATTTCGTGGGGATGGCGGGGCATCGCCGTCGGTAGCATGCTCGGGTTTAGTCAGGTCGAGATCCAGGGGGCAGCCGTGTGTGCACCATCTCATGTTTTTCAATGATATGACTAAACTGTTGGCTGCAATTGTGGCATTAGTTGCACATGGAACCCGAAACCACAACAGTAGGTCATGGAAGTCATCAATAGTGTTGCTGTCAAATCCATGTATGTGGGTTTGTCCAACTTTGTTGCTACGCTGTGTTGGTGGAAAATGTTGTAGCAGAGTCAAATTGTCAATTCCTATACGCATTGTTCGTTGTTTTTGAAAATGCTTCCTCGACCTCCGAGTGTGCAACTGGGACTGCTTTTTTGTGCAACGTGTTATCATGAGTTGCCAATTTCATCACATTACAAGTGCAACATTATCATGTCAAATCCACGTAGTTGGTTTTGTTAAACTTTGTTGCTATGATGTATTGGTGGAAAATGTCGTAGCCTGTGAGTGTTGCTGTCAACTTTTTTTGTTGTACTGAAAACTGGTTACGTGGCATGTGAGTGTGTAACTGGGCCTGTTTTTTGTGCAACCTGTTAAATTGAGTTGCCAATTTCATCAGATTAGCAGTGCAACATTATCATGTCAAATCCATGTAGTTGATTATCTAAATTTTCTGCTATGCTCTAATGGTGGAAAATGTTTGTAGCAGAGTCAGATTGTCTTCTCCTATATACTTTTTTTGTTGTATTGAAAAATTCTTTCGGTGGCCTATCAGTGTACAACTGGGACTTTTTTGTGCAACCTGTTAGACTGATTTGCCAATTTCATCACATTATTAGTGCAACTGTGTTATATAGTGTTGCCAACTCAACATTTAAATTATATACAATTGATGTGCATCTTTGTTTTTTCCTCGTGTTGTTCTACTTTTTGTAGATTAGAAATGGGTTTGTTAATTATTTTTCACACACTCCAAAATGGCTTCATGTAACGCCCAAGATGCGATCCTATACTCATTTTGGCACAAGTGCCTCCACAGGTATAGAAGGACATCTCATCATTTTGCAATAATGGATATCGTTACAAGTACATGTACAGAAGAGATGAGTATATGGAATTGGCTTACACTCGCCACAAGCTACATCAAGATCACATCAATACAACAACATAATCAATCATCATAAAGAAGAACATGCTCCAACTATAGATGAAAACAAACGATAAAAGAACGACATCCATCCTTGCTATCCCAGGCTGCCAGCCTGGAACCCATCCTAGATCGACGGCGAAGAAGAATAAGAAACTACAAATAGAACAATCATCGCGCTCACGTACTTGTGTCACTTTACCTGTACCTGCAACTGTTGTTATAGTAATCTGTGAGCCACAGGGACTCAGCAATCTCATTTCCAAAGGTATAAAGACTAGCAAAGCTTAATGGGTGAGGGTATGGTTAAGTGGTGAGGTTGCAGGAAGCGACTAAGCATTTATTTGAGTGGCTAACTGATAACCCACAAGTATAGGGGATCACAATAGTTTTCGAGGGTAGAGTATTCAACCCAAATTTATTGATTCGACTCAAGGGGAAGCCAAAGAATATTCTCAAGTATTAGCAGTTGAGTTGTCAATTCAACCACACCTGAAAGATTTCCCCCGTGGCCTTGGAGCCTTGCGTTGGTGTTCCCTCGAAGCGTAAAGGATGATGTAGCGCAGCGGTGGTAAGTATTTCCCTCAGTTTTGAGAACCAAGGTATCGATCCAGTGAAGGAGTATCACAAGTGCCTGCACAAACACAAAAGCTTGCTCCCAACGCTATGAAGGGGTTGTCAATCCCTTATAGATTGTTTGCCAAGTGAGAACTGAAAGCAACAAAGTAACAAAGCGAAGTAAAAGCAAAATGGAAACGATTTGTGTGAATAGACCTGGGGGCCGTAGTGTTTACTAGTGGCTTCTCTCATGAAAGCAAGTAGAAGGTGGGTGAACAAATTACTGTCGAGCAATTGATAGAACCACGCAAAGTTATGACGTCATCTATGGCAATGATTATATCTATAAGCATCACGTCCAAAACAAGTAGACCGATACTTTCTGCATCTACTACTATTACTCCACACGTCGACCGCTATCCAGCATGCATCTAGTGTATTAAGTACAAAAGAACAGAGTAACGCCTTAAGCAAGATGACATGATGTAGATGGACAATCTCATATCTACGACAAAGCCCGCCTTGTTACCCTTGATGGCAACTACACGATGTGTGCCTTCCTGCCCCTACTTTCACTCGGAAAGGTCACCACATGCTAAGAACCCAAAACCAAGCACTTCTCCCATTGCAAGAATCGTAGATCTAGTTGGCCAAACAAAACCAATGACTCGGAGAGACTTACAAGGATATCAAATCATGCATATAAGAAATCAGCAAAGACTCAAATATATATCATAGATAATCTGATCAAAAATCCACAATTCATCGGATCTCGACAAACACACCGCCAAAGAGGATTACATCGGATAGATGTCCATGAAGATCATGGAGAACTTTGTATAGAAGATCCAAGAGAGAGAAGAAGCCATCTAGCTACTAACTACGGACCCGTAGGTCTGAAGTGAACTACTCACGAGTCATTGGAGGGGCGATGATGTTGATGTAGAAGCCCACCAACTCCAAAGTCCCCTCCGGCAGGGCACCGGGAAGGGTCTCCAGATGATATCTCGCAGAAAAGGAAGCTTGCGGCGGCGGAAAAATGTTTTTGTGGATTCCCTGATTTTTTTCCCTGTATTTTAGGGAATATATAGGCGAAGGAGCTAGGTCAGGGGGCGCCAGGGAGGCCACAAGCCTGCTAGCCGCCGCCCCCTGGTGGCGGCTACACGGCTTGTGGGCTCCTTGTAGCTCTGCTGGCTTGGCCCACAAGCCCGTGATCTTCTTTCGTTCGGGAAAACTTTATTTCGGGGATTTTATTCCGTTTGAACTCCGTTCCAAAATCAGATCCGAAAAGAGCCAAAAACACAGAAAAAACAGGAACTGGCACTTGGCACTGAATTAATAAGTTAGTCCCAAAAAAGATATAAAAGATACATAAAACATCCAAAGATGACAAGATAACAGCGTGAAACCATCAAAAATTATAGATACGTTTGAGACGTATCAGGCCTCCAAGTGCAGAGGTTTGTAGGACAGTAGCAATTTTCCCTCAAGTGGGTGCCCTAAGGTTTATCAATCCGTGCGAGGCGTACGATGAAGATGGTCTCTCTCAAGCAACCCTGCAACCAAATAACAAAGAGTCTCTTGTGTCCCCAACACACCCAATACAATGGTAAATTGTATAGGTGCACTATTTCGGCGAAGAGATGGTGATACAAGTGCAATATGGATAGTCGCGGCCCGCAACATCGTCGGCAATGTCATCTCCTTTGGCCTCTTCTTGTCCCCTGTGTAAGCCGCCGCCGCCATCCCAAATTGACGTGATTAGCTCCTCGTCCCAAGAGATATAGGTTTCTGTAATATGAAATTATAAAAACAGCAAGGTAATTAATAATAAAACTGAGCAAAAACGGTATTGGAATGCGTGGAAACAAGGCCTAGGGTTCATACTTTCACTAGTGAAGTTCTCTCAACAATGATAACATAATTGGATCATATAGCTAACCCTCAAAATGCAACATAGAGTCACTCCCAAAGTCACTAATAGCGGAGAACAAACGAAGAGATTATTGTCGGGTACGAAACCACCACAAAGTTATTCTTTCTGATCAATCTATCCTAGAGTTCGTACTAGAATAACACCTTAAGAGACACATCAACCAAGACCCTAATATCACCTAGATACTAGATTGTCACCTCAAGTATACGTGGGCATGATTATACGATATGCATCACACAATCTCAGAATCATCTATTCAACCAACACATAGAACTTCAAAGAGTGCCCCAAAGTTTCTACCGGAGAGTCTAAACGTGTGCCAACCCATATGCATAGGTTCCCGATGTCACGAAACCCGCAAGTTGATCACCAAAACATACATCAAGTACTCACATGAATATCCCATTGTCACCACAGATAGATACGTGCAATACATGCATCAAGTGTTCTTAAAGACTCAATCCGATAAGATAACTTTAAAGGGGAAACTTAATTCATTACAAGAAGGGACAGGGGGGAGAACATCATAGGATCAACTATAGTAGCAAGGCCTGTGGTACATTGAGATCATGACATCTCGAGAACATGAGAGAGAGATCAAACACATAGCTACTGGTACATACCCTTAACCCCGACGGAGAACTACTCCCTCCTCGTCATGGAGATCGTCGGGATGATGAAGATGGCCACCGGAGATGGATTCCCCCTCCGGCAGGGTGCCGGAACGGGCTCTCAATTGGTTTTTGGTGGCTACAGAGGCTTGCGGCGGCGGAACTCCCAATCTAGGTTTATTTCTGGAGGTTTCTGTACTTATAGGAGCGGACGGCGTCGAGAACAAGTCAGGGGGACCCACGAGGGAGTCACGAGCCCCCCAGGCGCGCCCAGCGGGGGTGGGCGCGCCTCCCTGGCTCGTGGCTTCCTCGGGACTCCCCTCTGGTATCTTTTTCTTCTGGTATTTTTGATATTTTCCGTAAAAAATCACGGCGAAAGTTTTATTCCTTTTGGACTCCATTTGATATTCCTATCTGAAAAAGGTCAAAAACAAGGAAAAAAACAGGAACTTGCACTGGGCTCTAGGTCAATAGGTTAGTCCCAAAAATAATATAAAATAGCATATTCATGCATATAAAACATCCAAAGTTGATAACATAATAGCATGAAACGATCAAAAATTATAGATACGTTGGAGACGTATCAAGCATCCCCAAGCTTAATTCCTGCTCGTCCTCCAGTAGGTAAATGATAAAAACTGAATTTTTTATGTGGAATGCTACCTAACATATATTGTGGCATGAATATTCAGATCCATATGATTCAAGACAAAATTTTTAATGTTGACATAAGAACAATAATACTTCAAGCATACTAACAAAGCAATCATGTCTTCCCAAAATAACATGGCCAAAGAGAGTTATCCCTACAATATCATATAGTCTGGCTATGCTCCATCTTCCCCCACACAACGTATTTAAATCATGCACAACCCCGGTATTAGTCAAGTTATTGTTTTCACACTTTTACTTTCTCAAACCTTTTCAACTCTCACGCAATACATGAGCGTGAGCCATGGACATAACACTATTGGTGGAATAGAATATGGTGGTTGTTGTGAGGCAAAAAGGAGGAGATGGTCACATCAACTAGGCGTATTAACGGGCTATGGAGATGCCCAACAATAGATATCAATGTGAGTGAGTAGGGATTGCCATGCAATGGTTGCACTAGAGCTATAAGTGTATGAAAGCTCAAAAAGAAACTAAGTGGGTGTGCTTCGAACTTGCTTGTTGATACATCTCCATCGTATCTACTTTTCCAAACTCTTCTGGCCTTGTTTTGGACTCTAATTTGCATGATTTGAATGGAACTAACCCGGACTGATGCTATTTTCAACAGAATTTCCATGGTGTTGTTTTTGCGCAGAAATAAAAGTTCTCAGAATGACCTGGAAATTTATGAGGATTTTGTGGAATATATAAAAAATACTGCCTCAAGAATTACCTGGAGGGACGGAGCGAGGAGCCCACAAGCCCAGGAGGCGCGGGCCCCCCTGGCCGCGTCTGGTAGGCTTGTGAGGCCCTCGGGGCTCCGCCGCCTCCAACTCCAGCTCTATTTAGTCTCTCTCGCCGAGAAAAAAAGAGGAGAGAAGAGCTCATCGCGTTTTATGACACGGAGCTGCCGCCACCACCTGTTCTTCCTCTGGAGGGCAGATCTAGAGTCCGTTCTGGGCTCCGGAGAGGGGAGATCGACGCCGTCGTCATCACCAACCATCCTTCATCGCCAATTCCATGATGCTCTTCACCCCTCGTGAGTAATCTCATCGTAGGCTTGCTGGACGATGATGGGTTGATATATCATGTAATCGAGTTAGTTTTGATGGGGTTTGATCCCTAGTATCCACTATGTTCTTAGATTGATGTTGCTACTACTTTGTTATGCCTAATGCTTGTCACTAGGGCCCGAGTGCCATGATTTCAGATCTAAACCTATTATGTTCTCATCAATATATGTGTGTTCTTGATCCTATCTTGCAAGTTATAGTCACCTACTATGTGTTATGACCCGGCAAACCCGGAGTGACAATAGCCGGAACCACTCCCACAAATGACCATAGTATGAGGAGTTCATGTATTCACTAAGTGCTAATGCTTTGTTTCGGTTCTCTATTAAAAGGAGAACCTTAATATCCCTTAGTTTCCATTAGGACCCCGCTGCTACGGGAGGGATGGACAATAGATGTCATGCAAGTTCTTTTCCATAAGCACGTATGACTATATACGGAATACATGCCTACATTACATTGACGAACTAGAGCTAGTTACAAATCACCCCATGTTATAACTGATACATCATGAATGTCATCCAGAATAATTATCCATCACCGATCCAATGCCTATGAGTCTTTTCCTATTGATCCTTGCTATGTTACTTTGCCGCTACTGCTGTCACTGCTGCTACTGTTACCGCTACTGCTGTCACTATTGCTACTGTTACCATTGCTACCATTACTAACACACTACTTTGCTACTGAAACTTTGTTGCAGATACTAAATCTTTCAGGTGTGGTTGAATTGACAACTCAACTGCTAATACTCGAGAATATTCTTTGGCTTCCCCTTGTGTCGAATCAACAAATTTGGGTTGAATACTCTACCCTCAAAAACTGTTGCGACCCCCTATACTTGTGGGTTATCACTTGCTCACGAAGACCTAGAGCAATTTGAGGAAGCCCATCATTGGAATATACAAGCCAAGTTTTATAATGAAATTCCCACTAGTATATGAAAGTGAAAATATATGGGACTCTCTGTCATGAAGATCATGGTGCTACTTTGAAGCACGAGTGTGGTAAAGGATAGTAGCATTGTCCCTTCTCTCTTTTTCTCTCATTTTTTGTTTGGGCTCTTTGGGCTCTTTTTTTCATTCATTTTTTTGGTGGGATCTTTGAACTCTTTTATTTTCTTTTTATTTTAAGTCCAGAGTCTCATCCAACACTTGAGGGAATCATAGCTTCCGTCCTTTCCTCACATGGTACAATGCTCTAATAATGATGATCATCACACTTTTATTTACTTACAACTCGATACTTAGAACAAAGATACGACTCTATATGAATGCCTCCGGCAGTGTACCGGGATGTGCAATGACTCATGAGTGACATGTATGAAAGGTAACGATGGCTTTGCCACAAATACGATGTCAACTACATGATCATGCAAAGAAAGATGACAATGATGATGCGTGCCATAATAAACAGAACAGTGGAAGTTACATGGCAATATATCTTGGAATGGCTATGGAAATGCCATGATGGGTAGGTATGGTGGCTGTTTTGAGGAAAGGTATATGGTGGGTTTATGCACCGGCAAAAAATGTGCGGCACTAGAGAGGCTAGCAAGGGTGGAAGGGTGAGAGTGCGTATATACCATGGACTCACATTAGTCAGAGAGAACTCACATACTTGTTGCGAAAGTTTTATTCGTAATCAAAACAAAGTGCTAGGCGCATGCTCCTAGGGGAAGGGTTGGTAGGAGTTAACCATCGCGCAATCCTGACCGCCGCACAAAGGATGACAATCAATAAATACATCATGCTCTAACTTCCTAGCATAGCGGTTCACCATACGTGCATGCTACGGGAATAACAAACTCTAACACAAGCATTTCTACCAATCCATAATTACTCACAAGCATGACTCTAACATCACCATCTTTATATCTCAAAACTATATGCAAAGAATCAAACTTCTCACAATATTCGATGCACTATATATGAAAGTTTTTATTATATCCCTCTTGGATGCCCATCATATTAGGACTAGATTCATAACCTAAGAAAATTACCATGCTGTTTAAGACTCTCAAAATAATATAAGTGAAGCATGAGAGTTCAACTATTTCTATAAATAAAACCATTTCAATGCTCTACAAAGATATAAGTGAAGCACTAGGGCAAAAGACAAACTACTCCACAAGATATAAGTGAAGCTCAATGAGTAGTTGAATAATTATTTGACTATGTGAATACTATCCCATCTAAGAATTTCAGATCTTAAGTACCTTATTCAAACAAAATAAAATGACACTTGAAGGATAGCACGAATCATGTGAAGAAGCAAAAACTTAGGTTCAACCGATACTAACCGATAATTGGTTGAAGAAGAAAGGTGGGATACTATCCGGGTCATCCCCAAACTTAGGTGCTTGAGACTTCTTGAAATATGAATTGGGTATGCCTTGGGCATCCCCAAGCTTGATCTTTTTGTGTCTCCTTAATTCCTCTCATATGACGGTTTCCGAAATCTTAAAAACTTCATCCACACAAAACTCAACAAGAACTCGTGAGATAGGTTAGTATAAATCAATGCAAAACTTTATCATCCTCTACTGTAGTATATCACTAAAATTATTATTTGGCATTTCATACTAAACGCCTCTGCATATTTAAAACTCCTATCCTCAAATAGGATCATTAAACAAGCAAACATATGCAAACAATGCAAACATAACAGCAATCTGGCTAAACAGAACAGTCTGTAAAGAATGGAGAAAGATCCATACTTACTTAACTCCAAAAAATCTTCAAAAAATCCACGCTGTAGAGAATTTATAATAGCATACGGTGTCCAAATTTTAAGTTATTCTGACATACATAGAATTCCAGGGAATTCGTGCACTACAAGCAAACTTTCTGTTTTGGAACAGCAACTCCTAAACTTGCAAATTAAGCATGGTAAAGGCTCTCCTTGACATTTTTATTGAACTAAATGATGAAAAACATTAATATATATAACAGCAAGCAAGTACTAATAAAATAAAATTACGCTCCAAGCAAAACACATATCATGTGGTGAATAAAAATATAGCCCCAAGTAAAGTTACCGATGGATTGAAGACGAAAGAGGGGATGCCTTCCCGGGGCATCCCCAAGCTTAGGCTATTTGGTGTCCTTAAATATGGCTTTAAGGTGCCTTGGTCATCCCCAAGCTTAGTATCTTGCCACTCCTTGTTCCATAGTCCATCGAAACTCTACCCAAAACTTGAAAACTTCACAACACAAAACTTAACTGAACTTCGTGAGATGGGTTAGTATGATAACGAGCAAATCAATCACTTGGGTACTGTCAAAACAAGACTCATAATTATTTTCACACAATGACTACTGTATCTTACTATTTCCACAATTTATATTACTCAATATAATCTATGGAAACACCAAAAAAGCAAACTATGTATTGAAAACAGAATCTGGCAAAAACAGAACAGTCTGTAATGATCTGAATGATAATCATACTTATGCACTTCCAAAAATTCTGAAAAATTTATGAAAATTAAGGAAATTTGTATATCAATTAGAAGCAAAAAGAATCAACCTCAAATCACTCTCTGGATAGAAATTAGAAATGATTTCGCGAGCGTAAAGTTTCTGTCTTTTTCAGCATGATCAAACAACTATGACCCAAACTAATCATAAAGGCTTTACTCGGCACTTTATTGAAACTAAGGCAATAAAACATGATTAATACAGTAGCTTAATCATGTGAACACACAAAAATAGTAAGGATACATATTGGGATGTCTCCCAACAATCACTTTTCTTTAATGCCTTTCAAGCTAGGCATGATGATTTCAATGATGGTCACATAAAAGATAAGGATTGAAACATAATGGAAGCATCATGGAGCATATGACTAGCACATTTAAGTCTAACCCACTTCCTATGCATAGGGATTTTGTGATCAAACAATTTATTGGAGCAATAATCAACGAGCATAGGAAGATAAAACAAGCATGACTTCAAAAGTTTCAACACATCGAGAGGAAGCTTCATATTATTGCAATATGTAGAAGCATATGATCCTATCTCATAATAATTTTCAGTAGCATCATGAATGAATTCAAAAATATAACCAGCACTTAAAGTATTATTTTCATGATCTACAAGCATAGGAATTTTATTACTCTCCACATAAAGAAAATTTATTCTCATCAATAGTAGTGGAGTATCGTAAAAGACTTGAACACTACGAATTGTTTCCACATTAAAAGAGTAATGTTCAGTAAGAGGGTACTCATAATTGTGACAAGTTTTATTATCATTCTTCTTTATAGAATAAGTATCATCACAATAATCACCATAGATAGGGGGCATGCTTTCATCATAATAATTTTGATCATTCAAAGTGGGGGAACTAAAAAGATCATCTTCATCAAACATAGCATCCCCAAGCTTGTGGCTTTGCATATCATTAGCATCATGGGTATTCAAAGAATTCATACTAACAACATTACAATCATGCTCATGATTAACATATTTTATGCCAAGCATTCTATGTAATTCTTCTTTTAGCACTTGAGCACAATTTTCATTTCCATCATTTTCACGAAAGACATTAAAAAGATGAAGCATATGAGGCAACCATAATTCCATTTTTTGGTTTGTAGTTTTCTTTTAATAAACTAAACTAGTGATAAAACAAGAAACTAAAAGATTCGATTGCAAGATCTAAAGATATACCTTCAAGCGATAACCTCCCCAGCAACGGCGCCAGAAAAGAGCTTGATGTCTACTACGTAACCTTCTCCTTGTAGACGTTGTTGGGCCTCCAAGTGCAGAGGTTTGTAGGATAGTAGCAATTTTCCCTCAAGTGGATGACCTAAGGTTTATCAATCCGTGGGAGGCATAAGATGAAGATGGTCTCTCTCAAGCAACCGTGCAACCAAATAACAAAGAGTCTCTTGTGTCCCCAACACACCCAATACAATGGTAAATTCTATAGGTGCACTAGTCCGGCGAAGAGATGGTGATACAAGTGCAATATGTATAGTAGATATAGGTTTTTGTAATCTGAAATTATAAAAACAGCAAGGTAATTAATAATAAAAGTGAGCACGAACGGTATTGCAATGTGTGGAAACAAGGTCTAGGGTTCATACTTTCACTAGTGAAGTTCTCTCAACAATGATAACATAATTGGATCATATAACTAGCCCTCAAAATGCAACAAAGAGTCACTCCAAAGTCACTAATAGTGGAGAACAAACAAAGAGATTATTGTCGGGTACAAAACCACCACATAGTTATTCTTTCTGATCAATCTATCCTAGAGTTCGTACTAGAATAACACCTTAAGACACACATCAACCAAGACCCTAATGTCACCTAGATACTCCATTGTCACCTCAAGTATCCGTGGACATGATTATATGATATGCATCACACAATCTCAGAATCATCTATTCAACCAACACATAGAACTTCAAAGAGTGCCACAAAGTTTCTACCGGAGAGTCTAAACGTGTGCCAACCCATATGCATAGGTTCCCGATGTCAATAAACCCGCAAGTTGATCACCAAAACATACATCAAGTACTCACATGAATATCCCATTGTCACCAGAGATAGATACGTGCAAGACATACATCAAGTGTTCTTAAAGACTCAATCCGATAAGATAACTTCAAAGGGGAAACTAAATTCATTATAAGAAGGGAGAGGGAGAAGAACATCATAGGATCCAACTATAGTAGAAAAGCCCATGGTACATTGAGATCATGACATCTCAAGAAGACGAGAGAGAGAGAGATCAAACACATAGCTACTGGTACATACCCTCAGCCCCGAGGGAGAACTATTCCCTCCTCGTCATGGAGATCGCCGAGATGATGCGGATGGCCACCGGAGATGGATTCCCCCTCTCACAGGGTGCCGGAACGGGCCCCGATTGGTTATTGGTGGCTACAGAGGCTTGCGGCAGCGGAACTCCCGATCTAGGTTTATTTCTGGAGGTTTCTGTATTTATAGGAGAGGATGGTGTTGAGAACAAGTCAGGCGGACCCACGAGGGAGTCACGAGCCCCCAGAGGCACCCAGGGGGGAGCGCCTCCCTGGCTCGTGGTTCCTCGGGACTCCCCTCTGGTATCTTTTTCTTCTGGTATTTTTGATATTTTTCATAAAAAATCACGCCGAAAGTTTTATTCCGTTTGGACTCCATTTGATATTCCTATCTGAAAAAGGTCAACACCAAGGAAAAAACAGGAACTCGCACTAGGCTCTAGGTCAATAGGTTAGTCCCAAAAATAATATAAAATAGCATATTCACGCATATAAAACATCCAAGCTTGATAATATAATAGCATGGAACGATCAAATATTATAGATACGTTGGAGACGTATCAGACATCACATAGCTACTGGTCATGGACTCATGGTCCAAGGAGGACTACTCACCACAGGTCCGGGAAGCGTCCATGGTGGTGGAGAAGCTCCCGGAGGTCAATCCACCCTCCCGCAGGGTGTGGGGAAGAGGTCTCCTGACGCTCCCGATCTCGGAAGCGTTGTGGCGGCGGAACGATGGAGAAATTCACAATTTTGGATATGCCTCGAGGGTTTCCGATCTGAGGGGTCAATATAGGCCAAAGGAGGGCGTTAGAGGAGGTAGGCCCCACCCAGGCAGTCTGTGGTCACGGCCAGGGGCCAGGCCGCGCAGGGTGGCTGATGACCCACAAGTATAGGGGATCAATCGTAGTCCTTTCGATAAGTAAGAGTGTCGAACCCAACGAAGAGAAGAAGGCTCTGATAAACAGTTTTCAGCAACGTAATAACTGCAAGCACTAAAAGTAGCGGTAACAAGTGATGGTGTAGTGAGGTGAAACGTAGCAAGCGAAAAGTAACAAGTAGTAGCAACGGTGCAGCAAGGTGGCCCAATCCCTTTTGTAGCAAGGGACAAGCCTGAACAAAGTCTTATAAGAGCAAAACGCTCCCGAGGACACACAAGAATTTCTGTCATGCTAGTTTCATCATGTTCATATGATTCGCGTTCGTTACTTTCATAGTTTGATATGTGGGTGGACCGGAGCTTGGGTACTGCCCTTACTTGGACAAGCATGCCACTTATGATTAACCCCTCTCGCAAGCATCCGCAAGTACGAAAGAAGAATTAAGACACCGTCTAACCATAGCATTAAACTAGTGGATCCAAATCAGCCCCTTACGAAGCAACACATAGACTGGGGTTTAAGCTTCTGTCACTCTAGCAACCCATCATCTACTTACTACTCCCCAATGCCTTCCTCTAGGCCCAAAGATGGTGAAGTTTTATGTAGTCGACGTTCACATAACACCACTAGAGGAAAAGATAACATACAACATATCAAAATACCGATAGAATATCAAATTCACATGACTATTATCAGCATGACTTATCCCATGTCCTTAGGAACAAAAGTAACTACTCACAAAGCATAATCATGATCATGATCAGACGTGTAATGAATAGCATCAAGGATCTGAACATAAACTATTCCACCAAGTAATCCAAATAGCATCAACTACAAAGAGTAATCAACACTACTAGCAACCTTACAAGTACCAATCGGAGTCGTGAGACGGAGATTGGTTACAAGAGATGAACTAGGGTTTGGAGAGGAGATGGTGCTGGTGAAGATGTTGATGGAGATGACTCCCCTCCGACGAGAGGAGTGTTGGTGATGACGATGGCAATGATTTCCCCCTCCGGGAGGGAAGTTTCCCACGCAGGATCGTCCTGCCGGAGCTCTAGATTGGTTCTGCTCAAGTTCCGCCTCGTGGCGGCGGAGAATCCATGAAAAAGCTCCACCCTGATTTATTTTTCTCGGAAGAAACCCTTCATATAGAAAAAGAGGGGGCCAGTGGGCCACCAGGGTGCCCACAAGCCCTGTTGCCACGGCCAGGGGGTAGGCCGCGGCAACCAGGCTTGTGGGCCCCTGGCAGCTCCCCTCTGACACTTCTTTCGCCCAATATTTTTTATATATTCCCAAAAAATTCCACATTGATTTTCAGGGCATTTGGAGTTGCGCAGAATAGAGGACTCAGGCTTGCTCCTTTTCCAGTCCAGAATTCCAGCTGCCGGTATTCTCCCTCTTCAAATAAACCTTGCAAAATAAGAGAGAAAAGGCATAAGTATGGTACCACAAAGTATAATAACAATCCATAAAGCAATAAATATCAACATGAAAGCATGATGCAAAATGGACGTATCAACTCCCCCAAGCTTAGACCTCGCTTGTCCTCAAGCGAAAACCAAGATCCATAAACATTTCCACATGTTTAGGGATGAAGGTGTCGATAAAACATAATACGGACATGAGGGCATTGATGGGGTCATAGTCCTAGGGTAGGGTCATAGGCCTGCCCTACAGGTCCTACCCAAGGACTACCCCACACAAGGGACAGGACCTTAAGTATGCCCGACTGAATTAAGGTGCCCCCATCATCCAGTCGGTAACAGGCCTAGAATCGTCCAGTCGGAGACTAACATTCGGAGGACACCGGGCCTACCGACTGGATACACTCGGTACGCCGTAACCTCTCTGGAGGGAAACTGTTGTACGTTTCCGGGTGCATTTACTAGCATTTAGAGCAGACGTTACCTGTAACGTACGCATTCAATCGCCACTACTCCACCCTTGAATCAGAACCGTTGTGGAGGGCAGCGCACTCTATATAAGCCGCCTTACCCCACTGGTAAAAGGGTTAGAAAAACATTGTACTCCATATTACACTCGGTAACAAGCTCCGAGAGCATTGAGACGTAGGGCTATTACCTCCACCGTAGAGGGGCCTGAACTCATACAACCTCGCCGTAGCTAGGACTCTGCCCATCTCATTCGTACCCTACACATCTACTGTCAGGCTTATACCCACGACAGTTGGCGCCCACCTTGGTGCAGGCGTCTAAGCGACTTCCGGCGAGTTTGCGACTACTTCCTTTCGTCATGTCGTCCGGTGGAGGTTCGAGCATGGGTCACCAGATCCTCTTCGGCATTCTCTCCTTCGTCGTCGACGATTCGGCGTGGCTTCGGGATGCACCTCTCGACGTCGAGGCGCTTCCCCGTCGCGGGGCCACACACTTCCGTGCCGGCGCTCGCGACGTTCTTCTTCTCCAACAATCGGCTCCATTGCCGGCTTGCACCTTCGTCACGCGCCGCAGCAGGCGATCTCGCAGTCCGCGTCTACAACGTTGGGTGCAGCATGCCCGAGCGTGCCAGTTCGCGTCCTCTCAAGTGGCGGTTCTGGAGACTGTTGTGGTTGCCCCGCGTCCCCAGTGCTCGGGCTCGGTTCCGACTGAGATTCCTTCCGAGTACGTGGGCCGCGGCCCTGCAGCAGAAGTTCACATGGCCAACACCCATGAAGATCCCCATCAGGCCGGCCGGAACGAGCGTGAAGTCGGTGAAGCATCCGGTGCACGCCGTCCGCCTCGCCGTTCTGCCAGTCGGCACACCCGGCAGAGCAACGTAGAGTTGTTCCACACACCTCTCCTCAACTTGGTTGCGGCAGCCAAGATCGCCGATTCCCTCCAGCCGACTGATTCAGAGGCAGGAAGAGGAATCGAACAGATCCGTGCTCTGTTGCACACGGCGCAGCAACAAAATTCGGCGGTCTCCCAGTCACACAATCGGATCCACAACAGTTCCACCCATGCAAACACGCATCGATCTGTTCACAGCCCTGGTTCTCATCAGTACTGCCGCCGCTCACGCACCCCTCCGCGGGGTGGGCCCTATGGGTCTCGACATCATGATGATCGGAGTTCGGTCGGCGACACTTACGACCCAAGACCCGACGCAAGGGGGCGAATCGCCCAGCGAAGAGTCGACAGGGGTCGAGCCCACCGCGATGGTCGCGATATGGACCGTCCGAGTGGAAGCAGGACCATCGTGTCCGGCCCCGAGTGTGTTAGTTGAGCCATCCGCTCGGCTGATATCCCGCCCAACTTCTGATTGGCAGCGGGAATTGGTAAATTCTCAGGAGAGTCCAAGCCCGAAACATGGCTAGACGACTACCGAGTGGCAGTCCAGATCGGAGGAGGAGACGACCATGTCGCTATGAAGCACCTCCCTCTGATGCTGGATGGCTCGGCCCGAGCTTGGCTGAACCAGTTGGCCCCCTCAAGCATTTACAGTTGGGCAGATCTAGCCCGAGTGTTCATCAGGACCTTCGAAGGGACGTGCAAGCGCCCTGCAGGCCTTGTAGAGCTTCAACACTGTGTACAGAAGCCGAATGAGCCCTTGCGCGACTTCATCTAGCGATGGACGACTCTTTACCACACGGTGGAGAGCGTCACCGAGCATTAAGCGGTCTGCGCATTCAAGGCAGGCGTACGGTATATAGAGTTGTACTTAAAGTTCGGCCGGACAGGCGACATCTCCATGAGCAAGATGATGGAGATAGCTGCTCGTTATGCAAATGGCGAGGAAGAAGACCGCATCCGGAGCGGCAAACACAAGATAGTCGGCGAGACCGACGGAGGTAACACTCGGAAGCAGAAACAAAAGGTTCCGCCCACACCGCAAGCAGAAGCTGCAGCTGTAACCAGCGCCAAGTTCAAGGGCAAAGGGAAAGCGCAGTTCACCCCCAAGAAGAAGCCTTTCAACAATCCCATCCTCGACCAGCCTTGTCCGATTCATACGAAGATGGACGAGGAAGGCAACCCCATATACGCGAAGCACACCACTCGACAGTGCCGTCTCCTGATCCAGGGGTTCAGTGAAGGGCAACCGAGTGAGAAGAATCCCGAACAAGATGAGGAGGACAAGGAGGATCCGTTCCCCCAAGTCCATGCAACCCTCATGATTTTTGCTGACGTCGAAAGCAAGAGTCGACTGAAGTTGGTGAATAGAGAAGTCAACATGGCCGTTCCGACTGCCCCCAAATTTCTCAAATGGTCTCAGACTGCGATCACCTTCGACCAGTCGGATCATCCAACACATGTCCCCACCCCAGGAAGGCAGGCTCTGGTCGTCGACCCGGTGGTGGAGGGAGTCCGTCTGCGCAAAGTCCTCATGGACGGCGGTAGCGGACTGAACATCATGTACGCCGACACCCTCAAGGGAATGGGCATTCCGATGTCCAGACTCAGCGAGAGAAATATGAAGTTCCACGGAGTCGTCCCCGGGCGGAAGGCCAAGTCACTCGGCCAGATCGCGCTGGACGTCACTTTCGGCTCTGACAAAAACTTTCGCAAGGAGAAGCTCACATTCGAGGTGGTAGATTTCCAGAGTGCTTACCATGCAATTCTGGGTCGCCCGGCGTACGTGAGTTTCATGGCACGCCCGTGCTATGTGTACTTGAAGCTGAAGATGCCGGTGCCAAAGGGCGTTATCACCATCACCGGCAACCGCCAGCGAGCCGAGGAATGCCTGCAAGAGGGATCAAGAATCGCCGACCATCAGATGGCAGTACTCGAGCTCGACGAATACAAGAAGGCAGTCGACCCTGCCGACCTGATGCGCTCGAAGAAACCAGCTTCTGAGTCCGCGTTCCAGTCGGCAGGAGAGACGAAGAAAATCAACATCCACCCGACGGACGAGTCTGCCGCCCCGACGAACATCTCCACCACCCTCGATCCTAAATAGGAAGTCGAGCTCACCCAATTCCTCTGTGAGAACTGGGACATCTTCGCATGGAAGCCTTCTGACATGCCGGGTGTTCCCAGGGAGTTGGCTGAGCACCGACTGCATGTGGATCCCGTCGCTCGACCCGTCCGAGAGCGCCTGCGTCGGTCCGCCGCGCACAAGAGGAAGGCAATCGGAGAAGAGGTGGCCAAGCTGCTGGCTGCCAATTTCATTCGCGAGGTTCACCACTCCGAGTGGCTCGCCAATGTCGTCATGGTGCCCAAGAAGGACAAGTCACTCCGAATGTGCATTGACTTCAAGCATCTCAATAAGGTCTGCCTGAAAGACCATTTTCCGCTCCCCCGCATAGATAAATTTTTCGATTCGACTACGGGATGCGAGCGTTTGTCATTCCTTGATGCCTACTCGCGTTATCATCAGATCCGTCTGTATGGTCCCGATGAGTGGAAAACAGCCTTCATCACCCCGTTTGGGTGCTTCTGCTACATCACCATGCCTTTCGGTTTGAAGAATGCAGGAGCTACCTTTATGCGCATGATCCAAAAATGCCTCCTCGACCAGATCAGTCGCAATGTGGAGGCATACATGGATGATATCGTAGTCAAGTCACGCAAAGGTTCTGACCTGCTGACTGCCTTGGCAGAAACATTCGCCAACCTTCGTAGGTACGATATCAAGCTAAACCCAGCTAAATGTTCATTTGGCGTTCCCAGCGGAAAGTTACTCGGTTTCTTGGTTTCCGAACAAGGGATCGATGTTAACCCTGAAAAGATCGGGACCATCGTCCGAATGGATAGGCCGGTCAGAATACACGATGTTCAACGGCTCACAGGTTGCCTAGCGGCTTTGAGCAGGTTTATCAGTCGACTCGGTGAAAAAGCACTTCCTCTATACCGACTCATGAAGAAGTCAGATACCTTCGAGTGGACAGACGAAGCCCAAATCGTATTCGACGACCTCAAAGTCCTACTTTCCACCCAGCCGGTTCTTACTGCTCCGCTCAGTAAAGAGCCCCTTCTTCTATATATCGCGGCCACAAATCAAGTGGTTAGTACTGTTCTTACAGTCGAGCGAGAGGAGGAAGGCAAAGCTTACAAAGTTCAACGGCCAGTGTACTACGTCTCCGAGGTCCTGACCCCTTCCAAGCAGAGGTATCCCCATTATCAGAAGCTTATCTATGGGATCTATTTAACTGCAAAGAAGGTTGCCCATTATTTCCAAGACCACTCGGTATCTGTCGTTTCTGATGCTCCGTTGTCGGAAATCCTCCACAATCGGAACGCATCGGGCCGAGTGGCGAAGTGGGCAATGGAGATGCTGTACTGCGACATCAAGTTCGAGGCCAAGAAAGCTATTAAGTCTCAAGCCATGGCTGACTTTATAGCAGAATGGGTAGAACAACAGCAACTGACTCACATCTACTCGGCTCATTGGACAATGTTCTTCGATGGGTCTAAGATATTGAATGGATCCGTCGCTGGTGTTGTGATCATATCACCCAAAGGCGACAAGCTCAAGTATGTGCTTCAAATACACTTTGATTCCTCTAACAACGAGGCAGAGTATGAAGCTCTTCTCTACGGATTGCGAATGGCCATCTCACTCGGCGTCCGTCGCCTGATGGTCTACGGCGATTCAGACTTGGTGGTCAACCAAGTGATGAAAGAGTGGGACGTAAGGAACCCCACTATGACAACATACTGCAATGCAGTCAGGAAGCTGGAGAAGAAGTTTGAAGGTCTAGAACTTCATCATGTTCCAAGACTGAAGAACCAAGCAGCGGACGAGTTGGCGAAACTCGGATCCACTCGGAGACCCGTCCCGAGTGATGTCTGCCTCGAGCACCTCCATCTTCCTTCAGTCAAAGAAGATCCCTTCACGGAAGAACCAGTATAACCCAAGAGCGCAACAGATCCGACTGTAGTCGATGTGCCTGCTGTGGTAGATCTGGTCACAGAGATTCTGGTAATCATCCCCGATTGGACTGTGCCAATTATGGCATATATCGTGAGACAAGAACTTCCAGAAGATGAAGTCCAAGCCCGGCAAATAGTTCGCAGGTCAAAGGCATTCACTGTCATTGGCGGTCAATTGTACAAGGAGAGTGTTTCACGCGTCCTCCAACGTTGCATTTCCCCAGAGGAAGGACAGTTGATCCTAGAGGATATCCACTCGGGAACCTGCGGCCATCACGCTTCTTCGAGAGCAATCGTCGCCAAGGCGTTCAGAGCCGGATTCTTCTGGTTGCAGGCCAATGAGATGGCCAAAGCTATGGTCGATCGATGTGAAGGCTGTCAATTCTACTCCAACAAGTCCCAGAAGCCAACATCTGCACTAAAGAGAATCCCACTTGTGTGGCCATTTGCAGTTTGGGGATTAGACACAGTCGGACCATTCAAGACAGGCCAAGGAGGCTACACACATCTGTTGGTGGCAGTCGACAAGTTTACAAAATGGATAGAAGCCAAGCCCATCAAGAAACTCGACGCCTCCACAGCCGTGAAGTTTGTCAGAGACATCATCTCCAGATTCGGAGTGCCCCACAGCATAATCACGGACAATGGAACAAACTTGGACTCAGACCGATTCAAAGGTTTCTCTGCGAGTCAAGGTATCCGAGTGGATTTTGCTTCCGTAGCACATCCACAATCCAATGGATAAGCTGAGCGTGCGAATGGACTTATCCTTCAAGGTTTGAAGCCTCGACTCTTGCGAGAGGTAGGACATGCTGCTGGTGCATGGGTAACCGAGTTACCTTCAGTACTTTGGGGTCTCCGCACCACTCCGAACAGATCAACAGGGCGATCACCGTTCTTCCTCGTCTATGGAGCAGAAGCGGTCCTTCCGAGTGACTTGCTTCATAATGCCCCGCGAGTCAAACTCTTCTCCGAAGCTGAAGCAGATCAAGCAAGGCAAGATGGAGTCAATCTTCTAGAGGAGGAGCGTGAGATGGCACTTACTCGCTCAACAATTTACCAGCAAGATCTGCGACGTTTTCATGCACGACATGTGAGGAGCCGCACGTTCCAAGCTAGCGATTTGGTGCTCCGAGTGGATCAACAAAGACCACACAAGTTGGCTCCGTCCTGGGAAAGGCCTTTCATCATTTCCAAGGTGCTGAACAACGGGGCATACAGACTCTACAACATTCAGAAGGAGACAGACGAGCCACGCGCGTGGAACGGAGACATCCTCAAGCGTTTTTATACGTGATCGCCGACTGAAGCAGTGTAATAATATACAGCAGATTCAGTTTATTTTGCAGATTCAGAGTTCTTCCACGGTTGTAGACTACGGTCACACACACACACACAAAAAAAAAACTTAGCTGCGATCCCGAATCGCCTAAGTAATACCTTCCTCCGACTGTGCACTTCACGTCGCACTCGGGGACTTAGCTGCGATCCCGCATCGCCTAAGTACTAACTTCCTTCGAGTGTGCACTTCACGTCACACTCGGGGACTTAGCTGCGATCCCGCATCGCCTAAGTACTAACTTCCTTCGAGTGTGCACTATACGTCGCACTTGGGGACTTAGCTGCGATCCCGCATCGCCTAAGTACTAACTTCCTCCGAGTGTGCACTTCACGTCGCACTCGGGGACTTAGCTGCGATCCCGCATCGCCTAAGTACTAACTTCCTCCGAGTGTGCACTTCACGTCGCACTCGGGGACTTAGCTGTGATCCTGCATCGCCTAAGTGATAATCTCCTTCGAGTGTGCACTTCACATCACACTCGGGGACTTAGCTGCGATCCCGCATCGCCTATGTGATAATCTCCTTCGAATGTGCACTTCACGTCACACTCGGGGATTTAGTTGTGATCACGAATCACCTAAGTACTACCATCTTCGAGTGTGCACTATACGTCGCACTCAGGGACTTAGCTGTGATAAAGAATCACCTAAGTAATAATCTCCTTCGAGTGTGCACTATACGTCACACTCGGGGACTTAGCTGCGATCGTGCATCGCCTAAGTATTAACTTCCTTCGAGTGTGCACTATACGTCGCACTCAGAGACTTAGCTGCATTTCCGCATCGCCTAAGTAATAATCTCCTTCGAGTGTGGACTATACGTCACACTCGGGGACTTAGTTGTGATCACGAATCGCCTAAGTAATAACTTCCTTCGAGTGTACACTATACGTCGCACTCGGGGACTTAGTTGTGATGAAGAATCACCTAAGTACTCACTTACTCCGAGTGTACACTATACGTCGCACACGGGGACTTAGTTGTGATCAAGAATCACCTAAGTACTAACTTCCTCCGAGTGTGCACTATACGTCGCACTCGGAGACTTAGTTGTGATCAAGAATCACCTAAGTACTAACCTTCTCCGAGTGTGTACTATACGTCGCACTCGGAGACTTAGCTGCGATCCCGAATCGCCTAAGTAATACCTTCCTCCGAGTGTGCACTATACGTTGCACTCGGAGACTTAGTTATGATCAAGAATCATCTAAGTACTAAACTCCTCCAAGTGTGCATTATACGTCACACTCGGGAGCTTAGTTGTGATCACGAATCACCTAAGTCTTAATATTCTCTGAGTACACACTAAGTGTTGAACTCGAAACAGCATTCAAGTAAAAGACTAAATGTTTTCATTGTGACTCCAACAGTCTAGAAACAATAATTGACTCGGTGCGGATCAAGCTTACCCGCACCGATTTAAAAGTATGATGGCCAACAGAAGTGACGAGAGTATCTTACAGGCAAACACTCGGCATACCGAGGATAAAGTTTGATCATGCGTCAGCTGGGTCCGCGTCAGGACTGGAGGGCTCCACAAAAGTATCCAGGTCGATTCCATCAGCAATGTGGGTAGCAGTCTCCAGGAATGTCTCCATGAAGTCTTCGAATTGAAGCTTCTTCGTGTTGGCGACCTTCAATGCTTTCAGCTTATCTTCCCGCACCTCCTTGCAATGGACTCGGACCAAGGACGGCGCAACGTCAGCACCGCAACGCGCTGCCGATTTCTTCCACGATTGCACTCGGGTCGGAATCTCCCCAGTCGCCCCAACAGAGTCTCCATCTTCTGCCGCGACTCGTCTTCCGGCCAAAGCTCCTTCTCAATGCGGCCGAAGACTTCTCTCAGTCGGCTGATGAACGGACCCACTTTGCCTACGCGGATATGAGCCCGGAGTAGATTCCGGTTGGCGTCCTCGCTGAGTGGCACATTGTCCTTCATGGATCGCTCCACAGCCGCCGCTTCAGCTTCGGCGTCACTACAAAAATCTGCACCAAACGAGCAAATAGACAGTAAAAACCGAGTGTATGGCACACGATACAACCACTCGACAAATCATCAGACTTACCAGCCAGACCAGTCATCATTTGCGCAGCCCAGTCGGTGACATACTTCTCTTGAGCTATGCATCATTTGTTCAAGACGCCCATCTGATTGTGCAATTCGGTCCTCTGTTTCCCCATCCTCTGCATCTCCGCCGTCAACACCCTGTTCGTCTCTAGAGCCTCTTTCAAGGACTTTTCTCTCACTTCTAGAGCGTCCTTCATACCAGCCATGGCAAGCATTGCAGCTTCCAGTTCACCAGCATATTGGTTCCTCTCCGCTCTTAGGGCTTCATAAGCAGTTCCCATTTCACAAGTTTTCTGCACCATGAAACAAAGGGTAGTTAGCAAGTTTATCAGTTCACACACTAAGTTCTTCAGACCCCTGCCGACGCAAGCAGTCGATAGCGGTCTCGGGGACTACACCCAGTGGGTTCACTAAGAGTGACCCCACTGGCATGCACCTCAAGCAGGTCTGCCCTATTGAGCTGCACGTTTTCACCTAGGCCTCCGAGGCTAATACTACTCGACCTGCGTGCAGTTTACTCTAGGGGACTCTTACCGCAAGAGTGCTCCGACTGCAGTAAGTACTCGCACTCGGGAATCTTGTCTACGGACACGACAAAAATACAGACCAAATATATAAAGACAACTGTCGGTGCAAGCACTCGGCAGAAGTCTCGGGGACTACACCCACTGGGTTCACTCGGAGTGAATCCATTGCAAACAACAGACAACACCCAGTGGGTTAAAGAAGAAAAGTAAGTACTTACTAGGTTACTTACTCGGATGTCATCGCGCAGCTCCAAGCTCCGCTGATATAAAGCCGTAGCAGAGTCATAAACCCTCTTGGCCTCTCCGGCCATCAGCTCCGCCTGGACCATGGCCCCCTTGGCCGCTCCCACCTGCTCCTCTGGGACACACCGAATGTTGAATTCAGCATTCGACGAACCGGGAATCGTGGGAAGATCCTGGTTCATCCCAAGGTTTGCCCCAGTCGGTTCCTCACCCGCCAGCACCGGTTCAGTCAGCGAAGGCACTTCGTTCGGTGGAGCGTCGACGGCAGGGGCGACAGCAGGAGGAGCAGCCTCAAGGACAGGCTCCACGACGGGTTCCACGGCCGGGTCGGCTCTCTCCCCTGACAAGCCGAATAAGACAGCGCCTCAGAAGACGAAAGAGATGGCGCAGTCTGCAGAAATAAAACACCCGACTCTCCCACAACATACCTGGCTGAGATGAAACGACGTTGTCCGTCTCCATGGGGTCATCCCCTTGGCGGGCCGGCGAGGACGCAGAAGTGGCAACCCTGTCGAGCGAAGACCATTTTACTTGTAAAGAAAGAGTTCACTCGGTCAACAGAAAGACCCGAAAACTAGATTCACTTACGTGGAGGTGACGGGGATGGCCATCCTCATCCGCGGCAGAGCCTTCCGAGGGTTGAACCCACTCGGCTTGGGCGCCCTAGAGGACTGGCCTGCAGGTTCAGCGGCTGCGTCCCTCGCCCTCTTGGTGCCTCGAACACTCGGTACCACCGGGACAGCAGGCGGAGCATTCGACGACGCAGGGGGAGCTGAAGGGACGGCAGGCTCATGCCGACGCTTACTCCGATGCTCTGTCCGCGGAGGTGGCGAGTCCGCCTCTTCATCCTCTTCCTCTTCCTCACTGTTTTCCCCCTCCGACTCTCCGCTGTCGACGACGTATTCGTCGCTCTCCACGCTCCCCGCCTGGCTGCCTTCTTCCTCTTCCTCCTCCGGTTTCCCGTTCGAGACGGGGGAGAACCAGTTGGTCCACGCCTGCATGAATTTCAGTCGGAAACGATTAAGCATCACGCGGAGATATAAATGAACTGCTGAAATCAAGACAGTTCAACGCACTCGGCTAATGCTACTCACCTGATTCGGTGGAGGGTTGTCCGCGCTGTAAGGCGTCACTCGGCGGGCTCCCTTGGGATTCTCACAGGGACCCGTGATTTGGAGCACCCCTGAGGTCACCTTCTCCTCGAGAATGCCCTCCACGTTGATCCGAGTGGAGTCCTCGGGCCCTGCGTAGTGCCACATAGCGTGATGGCGGGCTTGCAGAGGCTGAATTCGCCGACCGATGAAGACTTCCAGCAAGTCAATCCCAGTGACCCCCCTCCTGACAACATCCGCGAGTGCCTCGACTAAAGGCTGGATGTCGTTCTTCTCAGCTTTCGAGAGGGCGAGTTGCTTGGGCGGAGCAGGACGATCTAGACTAAATGGAGGCAGCCCAGTCGACGCGTTCGGACAGGCTATGTCCTGGCAGTAGAACCACGTCGACTGCCAGTTCCTAACCGACTCGCTCAACTGCAGAGCAGGGTAGCTACTCCGACTCTTCTTTTGGAACCCTAAACCCCCACAGAGCTGGAGGAGATGCGTCTTGTCATCCGACTGACTAAGACGTTTCATGGTTTGGGAGCGGGCGGAGAAGATGTGTTTGAATAAACCCCAATGGGGAGGACAACCAATAAAGCACTCACACAAATCAATGAAGGCAGAAAGGTGGGCGATGGCATTCGGAGGGAAGTGATGGAGTTGAGCACCAAAATGATTCATGATACCTTTGAAGAAAGGATGCGGAGGCAGAGAGAAACCTCTGTGAACATGACTGAGGAGCAAGACGCGCTCCCCCTCCCGTGGCGCCGGCTCGACCTCGTCGTCCGCCGGCAGCCTCCAGGACTTATGCACGAGCTGACCGTGCTCTACCAGTTCCAGCAGGTCCCCCTCCGTCACTGTGGAGGGGAGAAAGTCTCCCTGGATCCATCCCGCCGGCAATGGCCGCTGCCGCCACTGAGCAGCCGCCGCCTTGTTCTTCTTCTTCCTTGCCTCCATCTTGCTGGTTTGACCTTTGGTCATGGCGGCGATGGCGATCTCTTGAGAAGGAGGGGAAGAGAAGGGTGTATGAGCGCAGGAGATGGCGAGGAAGACGGAGCAAGCAAGAGCAGAGGATTCGGCGAGCGTAACCGAAGGGTCTCGTCGACCAGAGTTAAATAGAGCACCGACTGGGTCGTTGGCGAGCGGGCCCGAAATCTTATCTGCCCAACCAGCCGCGGCGATATCGGTGGAGGAGTTGAAGGCGCGAGGATCGAGGAGTCAGGCGCTACTCGAGCGCGCTGACGTCGCCCCCGCTAAGCGCGCGGAACCCGAAATTTGAGATCCTGGAAAATCCGCCACTGCGAGTTGACCGGTCACGTCAAAAGATGCCGTGAAAGCACTCGGTTCCCGACAGTCTGTTTTCGCAAAACACATCCACTCGGACCATGAGTCAGGAGAGATAAAATGGATACAGGCAAGCAACGCCCAAGCTGAAGCTAGTCCACTCGGATCTGAACCTCGAGCACTGCTTTGGCGTTTCAACCCCAATCCATTCGGGGACTAATGATGGGGTCATACTCCTAGGGTAGGGTCATAGGCCTGCCCTACAGGTCCTACCCAAGGACTACCCCACACAAGGGACAGGACCTTAAGTATGTCTCACTGAATTAAGGTGCCCCCATCATCCAGTCGGTAACAGGCCTAGAATCATCCAGTCGGAGACTAACATTCGGAGGACACCGGGCCTACCGACTAGATACACTCGATACACCGTAACCTCTCTGGAGGGAAACTACTGTACGTTTCCGGGTGCATTTACTAGCATTTAGAGCAGGCGTTACCTGTAACGTACGCATTCAATCGCCACTACTCCACCCTTGAATCAGAACCGTTGTGGAGGGCAGCGCACTCTATATAAGCCGCCCTCCCCCACTGGTAAAAGGGTTAGAAAAACATTGTACTCCATATTACACTCGGTAACAAGCTCCGAGAGCACTCAGACGTAGGGCTATTACCTCCACCGTAGAGGGGCCTGAACTCATACAACCTCGCCGTAGCTAGGACTCTGCCCATCTCATTCGTACCATACACATCTACTGTCAGGCTTATACCCACGACAGGCATCATGATCACACATAGAACAACAATACATCATAGAGATTCTTATGGGAAAGTAACAATTCCTTCACAAAGCAAAGTATGAAATAAAAACCTTACTGAGAAGTAGCCAACAACAGTCCATAGTCATTGAAGCAATTGCAATATATCATATCATCAGAAAGAGTCAAATAAGAGCTTGTAAAGCAAATCCACATACTCAATCATCTCTTTTGTTTTCCACAATTGTCACAACTCACGTGGTACCCATGGTATCAAAGTTTCAGTTGGACATAGAGAAAGATAGGGGCTTATAATTTTGCCTCCAAACCATTTACCTCAAGGGTAAAGTCAACAATAATAAAGCATAAGTACTCATCTCCAAGTTGATATATGAATATAGATCTTTCCCAAGCATATGTCGTTCAACAAGAAAAAGGCTAAATAAGGAAATGGTGAAGATCACCATGACTCTTACAAGGGCAAAAGGTAAAGGTACAAGATAGGCCCTTTGCAGAGGGAAGCATAGGTTGTCATGCACTTTTGAGGTTTGGGTGTGTGTCCTCTTAGTGCGGTGGAACGTCACTTTATATTGTCCCCTGTGATAAAGAACTTTCTTATGCAGTTTGTCGCTTTTATGTCTTCCCCATCACAGGTTCGTATAAAGCTTATTTTCCACACACTAATAGATCATACATATTAGAGAGCAATTTTTATTGCTTGCACCGATGACAACTTACTTGAGTGATCTTATTCAATCCATAGGTTGGTATGGTGGACACTCATGGCAAAACTGGGTTGAAGGTTTATGGATGCACAAGTAGTATCTCTACATGGTGCAGGAGTTTTGGCTGATATGAGGTGGAAGCAATCGTCACATGCTAAGGGATCTCTAATCATATAACATTGTTTGGAACCAAGTAAACACAATTCATTATGTTGTCTTCCTTGTCCAACATCTACTTCTAAGCATGTAATAGTTTGGTGAGTGCTCACAATTATAGAAAGTGTCTAAGATGATATATTTATATGTGAACCTCTCTTTCCTTATTACTTCTTATTAATTGCAACAATGACTGAGGTCTATGTTGGTCTATTCTCAACAAGTTTCAATCATCATACTTGTTATATGTGAAGCTATCACTTTCCATAAGAACATCTCATGATCTTTCATGCTATCGTTCTTTTCATACTTTTGAGCACGGCACAAAACAGACCCCTTGACTAAAATACTCTTTATTATATAGCTCGCAAGCTCGAATACATCGGGGGAGACACAAGGCAAAAGACTCAAACTAAACACTAAAGACTTATTCCACTAAGAGAAGAAATAAAAACTAAAAAGGAAAGAACTAAAACAAAGGTAAAAGCAAAAGATATAAAGGTGATACGATACCAGGGCAACTCCCCCAAGCTTGGTATAAGCCAAGGGAGTTGCTCATACCAATGCTTAGTTGTCTTCCTTTGGTGGTGATGGTGGTGGAGTCTTTGCCTTTGATTCCAAGAGAGCTATCAATCTTTGATTTATACCTTGTAGATCTGTGACATGGTTTTCCAGCAAAACAACTTCACGAGAAAGGGAAATATTGCGAGCACGAGTTGTTTCATAAAACCTCAAGAGTTCAATCAAGGATGGAGACAGGATGTGGAGGAAGGGTTGGAGAAAATCCACTCCTTCAACGTCTTCAATGTTGAACATAGATTGAACTTCTTCCCTAGCTTGGGTTTTCTCCTTAGATTTATCCCTGGCTTCCGTGACTTCTACTCTTTTCAGATCAGCATCTACTTCTTCATGAACTTGAGGAATACTATTCTCCCCAACAGATTCCTGAGACATCTTTGCTCTAAATCTGCGGCAGACAACATGCTCGAAATGAAAACAGAGGAAAACTATGCGATGCGGAGATCAAAACCCTCGGGCGCACAAATAATGATTTTTTCTGGACCAGAAGGAGTGCTCCGCAAGAAAACGGAGTCCGGGAGGCACACGAGGTGCCCACAAGCCCTGTTGCCGCGGCCGGGGGGGAGGGGAGGTCGCGGCAACCAAGCTTGTGGCCTCCTCGTGCGCTCTCCGGACTGCTTTTTATTATTTTAATTTTCCAAAAATTCCAAAACGGAGAAAATTTCCTATTGGAAAAGTTTCGGAGTCCAATTACTTACCGAAACACAAACCTCTTCGTTTTCAGGGTCTGAAACACGCTGATAAACATCCCTTATGTACTGCTCTGGAGTTATGATATTGATGATATTGGTCTCAACAATTATGGGAGTACCAGAGATATAATGCTTGATTCATTGCCCATTTACCACTCTAGAAAAATTACCTTCCGTGTTATTGATTTTGATGGCACCGGAACGATATACTTCCTCGACAACGTAGGGACCTTCCCATTTAGAGAGAAGCTTGCTTGTGAAGAATCTTAAGCGAGAATTGTATAGCAGAACATAATCACCTACATTGAACTCTCATTTTTGTATTCTTTTATCGTGCCATCTCTTAACCTTTTCCTTGAACAACTTGGCATTCTCATATGCCAGGGCCCTCCATTCATCTAATGAGGTGATATCAAACAACCGCTTCTCACCGGCAAGTTTGAAATCGAAGTTGAGCTCTTTGATTGCCCAATAAGCTTTGTGTTCCAGCTCAAGAGGTAAATGACAGGCCTTACCGTAAACCATTTTATACGGCGACATTCCCATGGGATTCTTATAAGCAGTCCTATAAGCCCATAGTGCATCGTCAAGTTTGCTAGACCAATTCTTTCGAGATCTATTGACGGTCTTTTGTAAGATCAATTTGATCTCCCTATTACTCAACTCCACTTGACCACTAGACTGAGGATGATAAGGAGATGCAACTCTATGGTTGACATCATACTTAGCAAGCATCTTGCGGAAAACACCATGAATGAAGTGTGAACCGCCATCAGACATCAGATATCTAGGGACTCCAAATCTTGGGAAAATGACTTCTTTAAGCATCTTAATAGAGGTGTAGTGATCAACATTTCTAGTGGGGATAGCTTCTACCCACTTAGTGACGTAATCCACAGCAACTAAGATGTGAGTATACCCATTGGAACTTGGGAAAGGTCCCATATAATGAAAGCCCCAAACATCAAATGGTTCAATGCCAAGTGAATAGTTCAGAGGCATTTCCTGACGCTTACTGATGTTCCCTATTCTTTGGCATTCGTCACAAGACAAGACAAACTTACGGGCATCCTTGAAGAGAGTGGGCTAATAGAAACCTGATTGCAATACCTTGTGAGTAGTTCTATCTCCAGCATGGTGTCCTCCGTAGGCTTCGGAATGACACTTCTGCAGGATCGGTCCCTGTTCATGTTCAGGCACACAACGTCTAATAACACCATCTACTCCTTCCTTATAAAGGCGAGGATCATCCCAAAAGTAGTGTCTCAAATCAAACAAGAATTTCTTCTTTTGCTGGTAGGTGAAACTGGGTGGTATGTATTTGGCTACGATATAGTTTGCGTAATCAGCATACCACGATGCACTATGAAGTGCGGATGACATTCTATTGCTCATCAGGAAAGATGTCATCAATAGGTCGTGGGTCATCAAGGACATTCTCTAGCCTAGACAAGTTATCTGCTACAGGGTTATCAGCACCCTTTCGGTCAACAACGTGCAAATCAAATTCCTGTAGCAAGAGAACCCATCTGATTAGCCTAGGCTTAGCGTCCTTCTTCTCCATAAGGTACTTAATATCAGCATGATCAGAGTGAATCGTGACTTTGGAGTCAAGTATATAAGATTAAACTTTTCACATGCAAACACGACTGCTAAAAACTCCTTCTCCGTAGTGGCATAGTTTCTTTGGGCACGGTCTAGAGTTTTACTAGCGTAGTGAATGACATTCAACTTCTTGTCAACTCTTTGTCCCAGAACAGCACCAACAGCATAATCACTAGCATCGCACATGATTTCAAAGGGCAAGTTCCAATCAGGTGGTTGAACAATAGGTGCGGTTATCAAGGCCTTCTTAAGTATTTCTAAAGCTTCCTCACAATCCTCATCAAAAACAAAAGGAACATCCTTCTGCAAGAGGTTGGTAAGAGGTCTGGAAATCTTAGAGAAGTCTTTAATGAACCTTCTATAGAAACCAGCATGACCTAGGAAACTTCATATACCTCTGATATCTGTGGGGCAAGGCATTTTCTCAATTGCATCAACCTTAGCCTTATCAACTTCAATGCCTTTCTCAGAGATTTTGGGTCCTAACACGATGCCTTCATTAACCATGAAGTGGCATTTCTCCCAGTTCAAGACGAGGTTGGTATCTTTGCATCTCTGTAAGACTCAATCAAGGTTGTTGAGGCAATCATCAAAGGAAGAACCGTAAACAGAGAAATAATCCATGAAAACCTCAACAATCTTTTCACAAAAGTCAGAGGATATAGCCATCATACATCTTTGAAAGGTGGCAGGTGCATTGCACAAGCCAAAAGGCATACGTCTATAAGCAAAGATACCGAAGGGGCAGGTGAAAGTGGTTTTCTCCTGATCAGATTGTGCAACAGGTATTTGCGAGAAACCTGAATAACTGTCTAGAAAGCAGAAGTGTGTGTGTGTTTAGATAGCCTTTCTACAATTTGGTCGACAAACGTCAAAGGATAATGGTCTTTCCTGGTTGCCTTGTTCAGTTTCCGGAAGTCTATGACCATCCTATAGCCAGTAATAATCCTCTGTGGGATTAGTTCATTCTTATCATTAGGAACGACGGTGATACCTCCCTTCTTAGGTACGCAATGTACTGGACTTACCCAATCACTATGAGCAAAAAGATAAATGATTCCTGCTTCCAGAAGCTTTAATATTTTTTTCTCATGACCTCTTTCATCCTCGGATTTAATCTCCGTTGATGATCAGCAACTGGCTTAGAATCAGGATCGGTTTTAATCTTGTGCTCACATAGAGTGGGACTAATACCCTTAAGATCATCAAGAGTATATCCAATAGCAGCACGGTGCTTCCTCAAAGTTTTTAATAACTTCTTCTCTTCGTGATTCGAGAGGTGAGCACTAATAATAACAGGATATATCTCCTTCTCATCAAGATAAGCATACTTAAGAGTATCTGGTAACAGTTTTAGCTCGAACACAGGATCGCCCTTTAGTGGGGGAGGATCCCCAAGTAGTTCAATAGGAAGATTATTCTTGAGAATAGGATATTGTTCTAAAACAATTTTATCTATCTCATCTCTTTCATCCAAATGCATATCATTCTCATGCTTAAGAAGATATTGCTCTAAAGGATCCGTAGGAGGTACGGCAATAGAGGCAAGAGCAATGATTTTATCCCTACCAGGCGACTCTTTTTCATGGGGTTGTCTTCCAAACTTGGAGAAGTTAAATTCATGAGACACACCCTCGAAACTAACGGTGACAGTCTGTTTAACGCAATCAATATGAGCATTGACAGTGTTGAGAAAGGGTCTACCAAATATGATGGGACAAAAGCTATCTTGTGCAGTAGCAAGGACGAGGAAATCAGTAGGAGGGGTCAATATAGGCCAAAGGAGGGCGTCAGAGGAGGTGGGCCCCACCTAGGCGGTCTGTGGTCGCGGCCAGGGGCCAGGCCGCGCAGGGTGGCTGATGACCCACAAGTATAGGGGATCAATCATAGTCCTTTCGATAAGTAAGAGTGTCGAACCCAACGAAGAGAAGAAGGCTGTGATAAACAGTTTTCAGCAAGGTAATAACTACAAGCACTGAAAGTAGCGGTAACAAGTGATGGTGCAGTGAGGTGAAACGTTGCAAGCGAAAAGTAACAAGTAACAAGTAGTAGCAATGGTGCAGCAAGGTGGCCCAATCCCTTTTGTAGCAAGGGACAAGCCTGAACAAAGTCTTATAAGAAGAAAAACGCTCCCGAGGACACACGGGAATTTCTATCATGCTAGTTTCATCATGTTCATATGATTTGCGTTCGTTACTTTGATAGTTTGATATGTGGGTGGACCGGCGCTTGGGTACTGCCCTTACTTGGACAAGCATCCCACTTATGATTAACCCCTCTCGCAAGCATCCACAACTACGAAAGAAGAATTAAAACAACGTCTAACCATAGCATTAAACTAGTGGATCCAAATGAGCCCCTTACGAAGCAACGCATAGACTGGGGTTTAAGCTTCTGTCACTCTAGCAACCCATCATCTTCTTACTACTCCCCAATGCCTTCCTCTAGGCCCAAAGATGGTGAAGTGTTATGTAGTCAACATTCACATAAAACCACTAGAGGAAAAGATAACATACAACATATCAAAATATCGAACGAATATCAAATTCACATGACTATTATCAGCATGACTTATCCCATGTCCTGAGGAACAAAAGTAACTACTCACAAAGTATAATCATAGTCATGATCAGAGGTGTAATGAATAGCATCAAGGATCTGAACATAAACTCTTCCACCAAGTAATCCAACTAGAATCAACTACAAAGAATAGTCAACACTACTAGCAACCTTACAAGTACCAATCGGAGTCGCGGGACGGAGATTGGTTACAAGAGATGAACTAGGGTTTGGAGAGGAGATGGTGCTGATGAAGATGTTGATGGAGATGACCCCCCCTCCAACGAGAGGAGTGTTGGTGATGACGATGGCGATGATTTCCCCCTCCGGGAGGGAAGTTTCCCCGGCAGGATCGTCCTGCCGGAGCTCTAGATTGGTTCTGCTCAAGTTCCGCCTCGTGGCGGCGGAGAATCCACGAAAAAGCTCCACCCTGATTTTTTCTCGGACGAAACCCTTCATATAGCAAAAGAGGGGGGCCAGTGGGCCACCAGGGTGCCCACAAGCCCTGTTGCCGCGGCCAGGGGGGTAGGCCGCGGCAACCAGGCTTGTGGCCCCTGGCAGCTACCCTCTGACACATCTTTCGCCTAGTATTTTTTATATATTCCCAAAAAATTCCACGTTGATTTTCAGGGCATTGGGAGTTGCGCAGAATAGAGGACGCAGACTTGCTCCTTTTCCAGTCCAGAATTCCAGCTGCCGGTATTCTCCCTCTTCAAATAAACCTTGCAAAATAAGAGAGAAAAGGCATAAGTATGGTACCACAAAGTATAATAACAGTCCATAAAGCGACAAATATCAACATGAAAGCATGATGCAAAATGGACGTATAAGTGTCAGCCTGGGCAGCCCCTGGCTCCCCTCTGGCCCATCTTCGGTGATCTAGAAGCTTTCGTCACGCTGATTTTTTTATATTTTTCTTGGGATTTTTGGGGCTTTGGAAATTTGGGTAAAAGCTCCTGCAAAAAATACATCAGCAGACAGAAACTGGCAGTGGGTGCACTGAGTTAGTAGGTTAGTCCTAATATGTGTAAAAAGATATAAAAGTGTAGTAAAACATATAACAATGTCACCCAAAAGATCATGGATCAAGCAGAAATTATAGATACATTTGGGACGTATGAAGTGTCACGAAGTAGTGGAGGGAGTGTTGGGGAACGTTGCATGGGAAACAAAAATTTTCCTACGCGCATACAAGATCTATCCATGGTGATGAGCATCTATGAGAGGAGAGATCGGATCCACATACCCTTGTAGATCGCTAAGCAGAAGCATTAAAGAGTGATGTTGATGTAGTGGTATGTCTTCGCAATCCAATCACGATCCGTGCCATGAACTCCCGATCAAGCACCGAACGGACAGCACCTCCACGTTCAGCACACGTGCAGCGTGAGCAGCTCGATGACGTCTCTGCCTCCTCGATCCAGTGAGCGAGGGAAGAGTAGTAGATGAGTTCTTCGATAACACGAGGGTGTGGTGGCGGTGGTGCTGGTTCTATCCCGGCCGGGCTACGCCTTGCGCTATCGAAACCGCAAACGAAGGAGAAAATGATCTAGGGAGAAAGAGGGGCGCCAAGGGATTCGTGTGTGCTCTTGGGGCGCCCCTCCTCTCTCTATATATAGGTGGAGGGACGTGGGGAACAGCCACTCCAAGCCCTAGGGCGCAGCCAAGGGGGAGGAGGTGGAATCCTAGTCCCCTTCCTTCCGTTCCATACAAAGGTGGACTTTCCACCTTTCCCAACTACATGGGCCTTGAGGGACTTGTGCGCTTGGCCGAATGAGGCCACGACATCTCCCCTCATCCCATAGAAACCCTTGGGACGTGGTGGAACCCTTTTTGGACTTTTGTACTCCTCTGGAAGTTTCCGGTACCTTCTAGAATCTTCCTGGTACAATACCAGAAAAACCCGAAACTTTTCTATAGCCAAAATATAACTTCCATTATATAAATCTTCACCTCCGGACCACTTCAGAGCTCCTTGTGACGTCCGGGATCTCATCCGGGACTCCAAACAACTTTCAGTTACTACCACACATAACTTATTAATACCAAATCATCACCAAACCTTAAGTATGCAGACCCTGCGGGTTCGAGAACTATGCACACATGACCGATACACTCTCTGGCCAATAACCAATAGTGGGACCTGGATGTCCATATTGGCTCCTGCATATTCTATGAAGATATTTATCAGTCGAACCACAATGTCAAGGATTCAATCAATCCCGTATACTATTCCCTTTGTCTATCGGTATGTTACTTGCCCGAGATTCGATCGTCGGTATCTCCATACCTAGTTCAATCTCGTTACCGGAAGTCTCTTTACTCGTTTCGTAATACAAGATCTCGTGACTAACTCCTTACTCGTATTGATTGCAAGCTTCTTGTGATGTTGTATTACCGAGTGGGCCCTAGAGATACCTCTCCGTCATATAGAGTGACAAATCCGAGTCTCGATTCACGCCAACCCAACAGACACCCTTGGAGATACCAAGAGAGCACCTTTATAGTCACCCAGTTACGTTGTGAAGTTTGATACACACAAGGCATTACCCAAGTGTCCGGGAGTTGCATGATCTCATGGTCATAGGAGCATATACTTGACATGCAGGAAACAGTAGCAATAAACTAAGACGATCACATGCTACGTTCATAGTTTGGGTCTTTTCCATCACATCACTCTCCTAATGATGTGATCCCGTTATCAAATGAAAACTCTTGTCTATGCTCACGAAACCTTGACCATCTTTGATCAACGAGCTAGTCCATTAGAGGCTTACTAGGGACAGTGTGTTGTCTATGTATCCACACATGTATGTGAGTTTCCAATCAATACAATTATAGCATGGATAATAAATGATTATCACGAACAAGGAAATATAATAATAACCAATTTATTATTGCCTCTAGGGCATATTCCAATAGTCTCCCATTTGCACTAGAGTCAATAATCTAGTTCACATCACTATGTGATTGTAATGAATCTAACACCCATACAGTTCTGGGGTTTGATCATGTCTTGCTTGTGAGAGAGGTTTTGTCAACGGGTCTGAAACATTCAGATCTATGTGTACTTCTACAAATCTCTATGTCATACTGTAGATGCTTCTTCCATGCTTCACTTGGAATAATTCCAAATGATTGCTCCACTATATGAATCTGGTTTACTACTCAGAGTTATCCGGATTAGTGTCAAAGCTTGCATCGACGTAATCCTTTACAAGGAACTCTTTTATCACCTCCATAATTGATAAAAATTCCTTAATCCATGATTTACTAAGGATAACTTTGACCGTTGTACCCGTTAGCAGACTCATGGTAAGGCGCACAATAGGTGCGGTACACAGCATGGCATACTATAGAGCCTACAGCTAAGGCATAGGGGACGACCTTCATCCTTTCTCTTTCTTGTGTCGTGGTCAAATTTTGAGTCTTACTCAAATTCACATCTAACAATACATTCAAGAACTCCTTCTTTGACTGATCCATTTTGAACTCCTTCAAAATCTTGTCAAGGTATGTATTGATTGAAAGTTATATCAAGCGTCTTGATCTATCTCTATAGATCTTGATGCTCAATGTTCAAGTAGCTCAATCCAGGTTTTCCTTTGAAAAACTCCTTTCAAACAACATATACTTATCAGGAATTCTATAGTGCTCCCACTCACTTTCTTGAAAATACAAGTTTCTCGTAAACCTTGTATAAAACCAAAAACTTTGATCATCTTATCAAAGAATATCACTACTGGAATCAAGGAATTTGCCATCAGCCAGTTCTTTGCCGTCTGCTGGCTATGGCAAACAGCCTGTGTATCGTCAGCTTTCAGAAAACAGACGACAAACATCTGGCTAATGGAAAAGATCCTATTTTCCTTCAGCCACCTCTTTGTCGTCTGCCAACACACGACAAAGAAGGTGCAAGTAGATGGCAAAGAGCTGGCTGTTGGCAAAAAACATGTTGGCCATCAGACACCTCTTTACCGTCTGCCAACAGACGGCACAGAAGCCGAAGACAGACATCAAAAGGGACGGCCCTAATGGCTGGAGCCCATCCCATCCCACCCCACCCCACCCCACCCCTTTGTCGTCTGCCTCCCAACCTTTGTCGTCCGTTGCAGACGGCAAAGGGGGCTCCCCCTAACGGTCATCAGCCCCACCCGCTCCACCACTCTCTCTCCCACTCTTTCCACCTCACACACCCTCTCTCTCGCCCCTGAGCACCCTCTCTCTCGCCCCTGCCCACCCCAGCGCCGCCGCGGCACCACCGGAGCCACTCCGTCCCCCACCCCGCCCCGGCAACCCACTACACCCCGCCCCGGCCACCCACCCCGCTCCGGACCCCCGACGCCCCTACCATCGCGGAGCCCTCGGCCGCCACAGCTGCCCCCATCCACCCTCGCCTATGCTGCCCCGCCGCCCCCCGCCGGTGAGTACCACTGCCTTCTTCCACTTTTTATGTTTTTCGGTTAATGTAGTTAGTTTATAATTAGGTTAGTTTTATTAGTTTATTAGGTTAGTTTATTAGGCTAATTAGGTCAGTATTATTAGTTTATTAAGTTAGTTTATTAGGTCAATTAGGTTAGTTAGTTAGTTTTGAACAAAAAAGGAAATAAGAAGGAAAAAATGAAAAATAAAAAAGGAAAATTGGAAAAGAATTAGAAGAAGAAGAAGAAGGAAAAGAAGAAGGATAAGAAGAAGAAGAAGAAGAAGAAGAAGAGGAGGAGGAGGACGACGAGGAGAAAGAATAAGAAGAAGAAGAAGAGGAGGAGGAGGTGGAGGAGGAGGAGAGATGAGAAGAAGAAAGAAGAGGAAAAGGAAAAGAAGGAAGAAGAAGAAGACGAAGAAGAAGAAGGAAAAATGAAAAGAAGGAAGAAGAAGAAGAAGAAGAAGAAGAAGAAGGGGACATCCCGACACCCCACCACGACGCCCCGACACCCCGGCACAACGCCCCGACACCCCGGCACGATGCCCCGATGCCCCGACACCTCAGCACGACGCCCAACACCCCGACATAAAACTCCGCACAACTGTTAATACACCGCCCCCGATGCCACTGACCCCCAACCCCTAACCCCCGATTCCACTTCGGCACACCTGCAGAGGAGGGGTTTTAAGCCTAATTATACGGTGTGGACATTTCATGGTGAGTCTATACAATGCACCAGAGCTGAGGTGGTTCGTCGTCGCACCGGCGAGCATGGTACCGGGATGGAAGACATGGTGCAAGAGTTTGATGATGCTCGGGATTCAAACGAAGAAATGGAGTAATCTGCAAAAGGCATTCTATGAAATGTTGGAGTCTTCAAAATGTCCTCTCCACGAGCACACTGAGCTTTGTCAGCTGTACTCCATTGCACAAGTAATGGCTCTGAAGGCTCAGTTCAACTTGATAAGAGAATGCTACGACGTGATGATGACACTATTTGGACGCTTTCTACCCAAAGGCAATGACATGCCTGCAAACCTGTACCAGTCGGACAAAATACTTTGTGTACTTAAGATGCCCTATGAGAAGATAGATGCCTGCGAGAAAGGATGTGTCTTATTTAGGAACGAGTATGCACACTTGGGATATTGTCCCAGTTGCGAGTCTTGCAAGTATCTTGTGGTAGAAAACGGTATGGGTGAGAAGAGGCAGACCAAAAACGTAGTTAATGCTCTTCGATATATGCCAATCATACCAAGGCTTCAACGTATTTTCATGGTCGAAGAGACAGCCAGACAGATTACATGACACAAATTGGGCAAAAGAACCGAACTAGATGCGGATGGGAATAAGAAGGCAGTACACACATCGGATGGGGAAGCATGGAAACATTTTGATGTATTACATCCGGATAAAGCGGCAGAACCAAGGAATCCTCGAGTGTGCATCACCATGGATAGGTTCAATCCCTTCGGCATGACGACAACCCAATACAGTAGTTGGCCTGTATTTGTCATTCCACTCAATCTCCCCCCGGTCACATTATGCAAAGAAAGAACATATTCCTGACGTTGATAATTCCAGGGCCCAACTATCGGTGAAGAATATGAATGTGTACATGCAACTTCTTAAGGATGAATTGCATGAATTTTGGGATAATGGGGTCAAGACATATGATGCCGCTAGAAAAGAAAACTTCAAAATGCATGTGTGGTACATGTACTCGATGCACGACTTGTCGGTGTATGCGCTATTCTTTGGATGGTGTGTGCATGGAAGGTTCCCGTGCCCCTTGTGCAAGGGAGATCTTTAGTTTCATTGGTTGCAGGTGATACGTCTCCAACGTATCTATAATTTTTGATTGTTCCATGCTATTATATTATCAACTTGGGATGTATTATATGCATTTATATGCCATTTTATATCATTTTTGGGACTAACCTATTAACTTAGTGCCTAGTGCCAGTTTCTGTTTTTTCCGTGTTTTTGACCCTTTTCAGAAAAGAATATTAAACGGAGTCCAAACAGAATAAGACCTGCGGGATGATTTTTTTCCATAACAGAAGATACCCAGAAGACTTGAGAACCAAGGCAGGAGGTCTCGTGGGAGGTCACGAGCCCCCTAGGCATGCCCCAGGGGGGCACCTAGAAGGCTCGTGGGCTTCCCTTGCCTCCTTTGACCTACCTCTTTCACATATAAATTCCCTAAAATCCCGAAACCAATAGGGAGAGCCACAAAAATACTTTTTCACCGCCGCAACCTTCTGTCTCCGTGAGATCCCATCTGGGGACCGTTCTGGTGCACTGTCGGAGGGGGATTCAGACACGGAGGGCTTCTTCATCAACACCATTGCCTCTCCGATGGTGCGTTAGTAGTTCACCACACACCTTTGGGTCCATAGCTAGTAGCTAGATGGCTTCTTCTCTCTCTTGGATCTTCAATACAAAGTTCTCCACGATCTTCATGGAGATCTATGCGATGTAACCTTCTTTTCCGGCCTGTTTGTCAAGATCTGATGAATTGTGGATTTATGATCAGATTATCTATGCATATTATTTGAGTCTCCTCTGATTTCTTATATGCATGATTTCATATCCTTGTAATTCTTTTCGAGTTATGAGTTTCGTTTGGCCAACTTGATCTATAATTCTTGCAATGGGAGAAGTGCTTGGTTTTAGGTTCATACCGTGCAGTGTCCTCACCTAGTGACAGAAGGGGTAGCGAGGCACGCATCGTGTTGTTTCCATCAAGGGTAAAATGATGGGGTTTATATCATATTGCATGAATTTATCCCTCTAGATCATGTCATCTTGCTTAAGGCGTTACTCTGTTTGTTATGAACTTAATACACTAGATGCATGCTGGAAAGCGGTCGATGTGTGGAGTAATAGTAGTAGATGCAGAAAGTATCGGTCTACTTGTCTCGGACATGATGCCTATATGTATGATCATTGCCTTAGATATCGTGATGACTTTGCGTGATTCTATCAATTGCTCGACAATAATTCGTTCACCCACCGTAATACTTGCTATCATGAGAGAAGCCTCTAATGAACACTATGGCCCCCGGGTCTATTTTACACATTATATATTCAGATCTACATATTAAAAATACCAAAAATACATTGCTGCACTTCTATTTATATTTACCTTTTATCACTATCAGATCTCACCTTGCAAGTAATCGTGAAGGGATTGACAACCCCTTTATCGCGTTGGGTGCAAGTTTGTTTGTTTTTGCGCAGGTTCATTGGTGCCTCATCTTAATACTCCTACTGGATTGATAACTTGGTTCTCAAACTGAGGAAAATACTTATCTCTACTTTGCTGCATCACCCTTTCCTCTTCAAGGGAAAAACCAACGCAAGCTCAAGAAGTAGCAGGAAGAATATCTGGCGTCGTTCCCGGGGAGTATTCAAGTGAAGCATATCTACCAAGTACCTATCACAAACTCATCTCTTGCGTTTACATTATTTGCCATTTGCCTCTCGTTTTCCTCTCCCCTCTTCTAAAACGATTTTCCGAAAATACCAGAAAGATTTTCCTTTTTATTCGCTCTTCTTCTGTTCGCCTTTTTGTTGCTATGTTTGCTTGTGTTGCCATGTGCCTTCTATTTGCTTGCATCTTCGCTTGCTAAAAATCTATTGATATGGATCCTCATCCACTTGCTAATCTTTTCAAAAGACAAAATTATGATGAACAATTTGCGAGTGAGTTGAGTGAACTTGACTATCTTTATGGAGTTTTGTTTGAAAATCATGAATCTGAAAATTTTGATGAAGTGTTGAAAGAAGAAAATTATAAAGTGGTTCATGATATCTGCTTGAATGAAAAACACGATTGCCATGTTGTTAGTATGAATTCTCTGAATATCTATGATGCTAATGATATGCAAAACCACAAGCTTGGGGATGCTATGCTTGATGAAGATGATATTTTTTGTTTCCCAAGTTTTGGTGATGACCCTTATGCTATAATTGATCATGAAAAGAATGCTTTGTGTGATAGTTATATTGTAAGATTCCTTCATGATGTTACTGAAAATTACTATGAGAGAGGAACATATGCTTTTACATATTGCAATAATATCAAGTTTCCTCTCTATGTGTTCAACGTTTTGAAGTTATGCTTGTTTTGCCTTACTATGCTAGTTAATTCTTGTTCCCATAAATTGTTTCCTCACAAAATCCCTATGCATAGGAAGTGGCTTAGACTTAAACGTGTTTTTGCCATTCATGATGCTCTTTTGCATATCTCAACTACTACTTTTTATGTGAGCATCATTGAAATTGTGAAGCCTAGCTAAGGGCGTTAAACGATGGCGCTTGTTGGGAGACAACCCAATGAATAAATTTATTTTTGCTTTTCACTTTCTGTTTTGTTGAGTCCACACCATCGTGATTCTGTTACGATTGTGTTTTTTTATGTTTTAGTTAGTGTTTGTGCAAGTAGAACATTTATGATTAGGTTTGGTGATAGTTGTTTAATCATGCTGAAAAAAGACAAACTTTGCGCTCACGAAATTATTTTTAATTCCTATCCACAAAGAGCTTTTTGAGTTGATTCGTTTCGCTTCTGATTGATATGAAAATTGCCCTAATTGTCATAATTGTTTCAGAATTTTTGGAATGGCATACGTATACGAAATATACAGATTGCTACGGACCGTTCTGATTTTGACAGATTCTCTTTTTGTTGTGTTGATTACTTATTTTGATGAAACTATGGTTAGTATCATCGGGTATGAGCCATGGACAAGTGAGAATACAGTAATATATCATCAATCTAAATGGAAATTAAGTTTAATACAGTACCTAAAAAGTTGGTGGTTTTTTTTCCTATGCTAATGATATCACGAGTTTCTATTTAAGTTTTGTGTTGTGAAGTTTTTAAGTTTTGGGTGACGTTCTTATGGACAATGGAATAAAGAGTGGAAAGAGCCTAAGATTGGGGATGCCCAAGTCATCGCAAGCCAAATTCAAGGACACCAAAAACAATAAGCTTGGGGATGCCCCGGGAAGGCATCCCCTCTTTCGTCTACAATCCATCGGTAACGTTACTTGGAGCTATATTTTTATTTACCACATGATATGTATTTTTCTTGGAGCGTCATGTATTATAGGAGTCTTTGTTTTTTTGTTTTATCACAATCATCCTTGCTGCACACCTTTTTTAGAGGGACATGCACTCATCGTGAATTTGTTAGAATACTCAATGAGCTTCACTTATATATTTTGAGCTAGGCAATTTAGCTCCCATGAGCTTCACTTATATCTTGTGAGCTAGATAATTTTGCTCCCATGAGCTTCACTTATATATTTTGAGCTAGATAATTTTTCTCTAAGTGCTTCACTTAAATCTTTTTAGAGCACGGCGGTGTCATATTTTGTAGAAATAAAAACTATCGATCTTCACTTATATCATTTTGAGAGTGCTCTCTCTAAGTAACTTGGTAATTGGCGTGTGCTATGAAATTAGTCCTAAATATGATAGGCATCCAAAGAGGATATAATAAAAACTTTCATATTCAAGTGCATTGATTAGTAAGAGAAGTTTGATTCCTCACAATTAGTTTTGAGATATGGATATGGTAATATTAGAGTCATGTTAGTAGGGTGTTGTGAATCTAGAAATACTTGTGTTGAGGTTAGTAATTCCGTAGCATGCACGTATGGTGAACCGCTATGTTATGAAGTCGGAGCATAATTTATTTATTGATTTTCATCCTTTGTGTGGCGGTCGGGATCGCGCCATGGTTAACACCTACCAACCCTTCCCCTAGGAGTATGCGTTTAGCACTTTGTTTCGATTACTAATAAAACTTTCGCAATAAGTATCTGAGTTCTTCATGACTAATGTGAGTCCATGGTATAGATGCACTCTCACCTTCCACCATTGCTAGCCTCTCTAGTGCCACGCAACGTGCGCCGATGCACAAACCCACCATATACCTTCCTCAAAACAGCCACCATACCTACCTATTATGGCATTTTCATAGCCATTCCGAGATATATTGCCATGCAACTCCCACCGTTCCGTCTCATGACATGTGCCATCATTTTTATTTTGCCATTGCATGATCGTAAGATAGCTAGCGAGATGTTTCAACATCATACACTAAGCTAGATTGTTGCACATCCCGGTACACTGCCCGAGGCATTTCATATAGAGTCATTATTGTTCTAAGTATTGAGTTGTAAGTAAATAAAAGTGTGATGATCATCATTATTAGAGCATTGTCCCATGCGAGAAAATGAAAAAAAAAGAGGCCAAAGATGCCCACCAAAAAAAGAAAAAAATGAAATGAAAAAAAGAGGCCAAAGAGCCCAAACAAAAAAATGATGAGAGAAAAAAGAGACAAGGGACAATGCTACTATCTTTTTCCACACTTGTGCTTCAAAGTAGCACCGTGTTCTTCATGATAGAGAGTCTATTGTTTTGTCACTATCTTATACTAGTGGGAATTTTCATTATATAACTTGGCTTGTATATTCTAATGATGGGCTTCCTCAAACTTGCCTTAGGTCTTCATGAGCAAGCAAGTTGGGTGCACACCCACTAGTTTTCTTTTTGAGCTTTCATACACTTATAGCTCTAGTGCATCAGTTGCATGGCAATCCCTACTCATTCACATTAATACGTATTGATGGGCATCTCCATAGCCCATTGATACGCCGAGTCGATGTGACCATCTCCTCCTTTTTGCCTCACAACCTCCACCACACTCTATTCCACCTATAGTGCTATATCCATGGCTCACGCTCATGTATTGTGTGAGAGTTGAAAAAGTTGAGAAAGTAAGAGCGCGAAAACAATTACTTGGCCAATACCGGGGTTGTGCATGATTTAAATTCATTGTGTAGGGATGATGGAGCATAGCCAGACTATATGATTTTGTAGGGATAACTTTCTTTGGCCTTGTTATTTCAAAAGTTCAAGATTAGTTTGCTACTATGCTTGAAGTATTATTGTTTTCATGTCAATATTAAACTATTGTTTTGAATCTTACGGATCTGAACATTCATGCCACAATAAAGAAGTTACAAAGAACACATATGTTAGGTAGCATTCCACATCAAAAAATTGGTCTTTATCACTTCCCTACTCGAGGACGAGCAGGAGTTAAGCTTGGGTGATGCTTGATACGTCTCCAACATATCTATAATTTTTGGTTGTTCCTATATTATCAACTTGGAATGTCTTATATGCATTTATATGCCATTTTATATAATTTTTTGGGACTAACCTATTAACTCAGTGCCTAGTGGTAGTTTCTGTTTTTTGCGTGTTTTTGACCCATTGCAGAAAACAATATTAAACGGGGTCCAAAAGGAATAAAACCTGCGGGATAATTTTTTTCCCTACAGAAGATACCTAGAAGACTTGAGAACCAAGGCAGGAGGTCTCGTGTGAGGTCACAAGCCCCCTAGGTGCGCCCAGAACGGCGCCTAGCAGGCTCGTGGGCCCCCTTGCCTCCTTTGCCCTACCTCTTTCGCCTATAAATTCCCTAAAATCCCGAAACCAACTAGGAGAGCCACGAAAATACTTTTCTGCCGCCGCAAGCTTCTGTCTCCGCTAGATCCTATCTGGGGACCGTTCTGGTGCCCTGCCAGAGGGGGATTCGGACACGGAGGGCTTCTTCATCAACACCATTGCCTCTCCGATGATGCGTGAGTAGTTCACCACACACCTTCGGGTCCATAGCTAGTAGCTAGATGGCTTTGATAACCCACGAGTGTAGGGGGTCGCAACAGTTTTTGAGGGTAGAGTATTCAACCCAAATTTATTGATTCGACACAAAGGGAAGCGAAAGAATAGTCTCAAGTATTAGAGGCTGAGTTTGTCAATTACAACCACACCTGAAAGATTAGTGTCTCCAAGCAAAGTATCAGTAGCAAAGTGGTATGATAGCAACGGTGCGAGAAACAGGTATGTTGACGGCACACTATTCCTAACTTGTTGTATCAATGGCGCCAGTAAATAGCACGTGGACGGCAGATTATTCTTCCCCAGGCAACGGCTCCAGAAAAGTCTTGCAACAAGTAGCAGCAAAGTAACAGCAGTAGTGACAGCAGTAGTAAGGAACATCAGTAGTGACAGCAGTAGTAGCAGCAGAGTAACAGCAGTAGCGACAGAGTAACAGCAGCAGCAACAAAGTAACGTAGCAAGGAACAGTAGTAAAAGACTCGTAGGAAGTGGATCGGTGATGGACGAGTATGCCGGATGTGATTCATCATGTAACAGCTATAACACAGAGAGATAAGTAACCAGCTCACGTTCGTTAATCTAATGTAGGCATGTATTCCGTATGTAGTCATACGTGCTTAGGAAAAGAACTTGCATGACATCTATTGTCCATCCCTCCCGTGGCAGCGGGGTCCTAATGGAAACCACGGGATATTAAGGTTCTCCATTTAATAAAGAACCGGACCAATGCATTAACACGTGGTGAATACATGAACTCCTCATGCTATGGTCATCTCCGGGAGTGGTTCCGGCTATTGTCACTGCGGGGTTGCCTGGTCATAACACATAGTAGGTGACTACAACTTGCAAGAGATGATCTAAAACACACATATATTGGCGACAACATAATAGGTTCAGATCTAAAATCATGGCACTCGGGCCCTAGTGACAAGCATTAAGCATAGCCAAGTAGTAACAACATCAATCTAGAACATAGTGGATACTAGGGATCAATCCCCGTCAAAACTAACTCGATTACATGATGGATCTCATCCAACTCATCACCGTCCAGCAAGCCTACGATGAGACTACTCACGAACGGTGAAGAGCATCATGGAATTGTTGATGGAGGAAGGTTGATGATGACGATGGCAACGATTTCCCCTCTCCGGAGCCTAGAACGGACTCCAGATCTACCCTCCAAATGAAGAACAGGAGGTGGCGGTGCCTCCGTATCGTAAAACGCAAGGAATCCTTATCTCTGGGTTTTTTCCGGGCGAGACGGAATAAATAGAGTTGAGTTTGGGGGCGGTGGAGCCACGTGGGCCCCACAAGCCCTCACGACGCGGCCAGGGGGGTGGCCGCGTCCCAGGGTCTTGTGGCCCACTCGCACACCTCCTACGGTGGAACTTTGCGCAGGTATTTTTCTTTTATTCCAGAAAAATTCTCCGTAAATTTTCAGGACATTCCGAGAACTTTTATTTCTGCACAAAAACAACACCATGGCAATTCTGCTGAAAACATCGTCAGTCCGGGTTAGTTCCATTCAAATCATGCAAATTAGAGTCCAAAACAAGGGCAAAAGAGTTCGGAAAAGTAGATACGACGGAGACGTATTAACTCCCCCAAGCTTAAATCCTTGCTTGTCCTCAAGCAATTCAGTTGACAAACTGAAAGAGACAAAATAAAAACTTTGACGAACTCTGTTTGATCTTGTTGTTGCAACTATGTCTAACTCACAACCAGAATTTCAGCAAGATCACAAGCGAACCACAAAAGCAAATGACATCTAGGTCTCACGGTAAACTCATATCAATGGCATAATCAGCTAGCGAGCAAATAATAATAAGTCTCAAACGTCAACACTTCAATCAAAACAACATGAAGTAGTACGAATAGATGGTATCTCGCTAGCTCTTTCTGAGACCGCAAAACATAAATGCAGAGCACCTTCAAAGACCAAGGGCTGACTAAACATTGTAATTCAAGGCAATGAAGATCCAGTCACAGTCATACTCAACATAGTTAAAAGCAAAGCATAAAAACGACAGAGGTGCTCTCTAATTGGTGCTTTCGTAAGAGGAGGATGACTCAACAGGAACATAAATAGATAGGCCCTTCGCAGAGGGAAGCATTGATTTGCAGAGGTGCCAGAGCTCAAGCTTTGAAAACAGAGATAATAATTTTGGGTGGCATGCTTTCATTGTCAACGCAATTACTAAGAGTTCTCAATATCTTCCACGCTACACATGCTATAGGCGGTTCCCAAACAAAACAAAGTAAAGTTTTGAGTCCCCCACCACCAATCAATCACACTCCACGGCTAGCCGAATCCTCAGGTACCTCCATACCAACATCAGTCTTGGGGGAGTTTTGTTTGCAATTATCTTTTTGATTTGAGCATGGAACTGGGAATTCCAATTACCGGCCACTTTCTCGTGAGTGATAGTGAATAAACACATATCGAGGATAACACGCCTAGCATGGAAGATACCAATAGCCCCCTGCCACCACATGAGCGGTTCGGGCATGCAAAACATATTATTTCTTGAAGGTTAAGAGAGTGGCACATGCAAATTTACTTGGAACGGCAGGTAGATACCGCATATAGGTAGGTATGGTGGACTCACATGGAACAACTTTGGGTTTATGGAAGTGGATGCACAAGCAGTATTCCCGCATAGTACAAGTGAAGGCTAGCAAAAGACTGGGAAGCGACCAACTAGAGACTGACAACAGTCATCAAAGTGCATTGAGATTAACTAACATTGAGTGCAAGCATGAGTAGGACATAAATCACCATGAACATGAACATCATAGAGGCTATGTTGATTTTGTTTCAACTACATGCGTGAACATGCGCCAAGTCAAGCAACTTGAATAATTCAAAGGAGGATACCATACTATCATACTACAACACAGTCATCTCAACATTCATGTGGGCATCCAAGACAAACCATTATAAGCTCCTAGCTAAGTAAGCATGGCATAAGCAACTATGATCTCTAAGTTGTCATTGCAAACATGTTTCTCTCACAACAAAGCTGAATCAGGCACGATGAGCTAGTCATATTTACAAAAACAAAATAGATCGAGTTCATACCAGCTTTTCTAGGCTCGGTCACTTCATCATATATCGTCATTATTGCCTTTCACTTGCACGACCGAACGATGTGAACAATAATAAGAGTGCTCGTGCATTGGACTAAAGCTGGAATCTGCATGCAAACACAAAGGAGAAGATAAAGTAATATGGCTCTTTGAAAGCTAAATAGGTATGCATGCAAGAGCCACTAAACATTGTAACCATGGTCTTCTACCTTGACCCAAAGAAAAAGAAAACTATTTACATGGGAAAGCTCCCAACAAGCAAAAGAAGAAAAGAAAATCTTTTTGGGTTTTTTTCAAACTATACAGACACACGAAAAGAAAACGAGAAAAATAAAATAAACTAGCATGGATGATACAGTGGCAAAGTGTGAACACCGGCTAACAAAGTGAAAGCATAAGCAAGAATGTAAAGTCGGTGAGAAACACGTACTCCCCCAAGCTTAGGCTTTTGCCCTAAGTTGGTCTACTCCCAAGGATGGTCTTGGCGAAACCCAAAATCATAATGGGGTTATACGGGAGCGCTGCAGCCACTGCCTGAATAGCTGCCTCACGGAGACGAGCAACCTTTGCCTCCCTCTCATACTCCTCTCCCTCTCCTCTGGTTATGTAATATCTCCGTTTTACCTGAAAGTCAAAGAAGGCAGGAGCAGGAAGGGTAATATGGAAAACACGCTGCCGGTTAACTATCAATCGGTATAGGAGGGATTCGTCATCCCTCTCAAGGAACTGGTAGCGTGTCAAAGCGACGCGGTCAAGGAAAGCCGTATGGAGCAGGGGATCTCCTTCACGGATGGGTACTCCAAGAAAATTTGCTATCCGAGTGGCATAGATCCCACCAAAGAAATCCCCTTCATTAGCATTCTTATTCAGCCTCCTTGCTATTATAGATCCCATGTTGAAGCTTTTGTCACCTATCACTGCGCTCCTAAGGATACTAAGGTCAGGTGCGCAAAAGTGACAATGCTCAATCTTGCCACTAATGCATCTGCCTATGAAGAGGGCAAAGTAATGCAAGGCAGGAAAATGAATACTCCCCATGGTAGCTTGCGTAATGTCTCTAGTTTCTCCAACAGTAATACTAGAGCAAAAATCTCTAACCAAAGATTTAGGAGGATCATTGAGGCTACCCCAAATAGGTATTTTGCAAATTCTATTGAAATCCTCTAAATCCATGGTATACGATTTATCATAGAGATCAAACAGTACCGATGTCTCACGGCCAGCTAAAAATTTGAATCTACGAACAAAAGAGGCAGTGAGAGCAACATATTGTTCACATTTATCGGAGATGAATTCCGTGAGTCCGACGTTGTGAACAAGTGCATCAAACTCATCTTTGAAACCTGCCTCAATCATAAATTCATCAGAAGGGCATTCACATGGTTGTACCTGCGCAATCCTTGGTTGGTAAGGATCAGGCTCCCGAATCGCAAGACGGGGACCTCTCTTGCTTGAGGAACCACCATGAAAGTTTCTCCTGAACATCTTCCTTTTCTGAAATTTTCAGTGACCCAAAGGAAAAGTGAACAAGGCTCAACTAAACTCGTAGCAACTACTCCCACAAGTGCCTAGAGGAAATATTACGCATCAAAACTTCTTGGTACCAGCTAGAATCGGCATGCAAAGCTCAAGAACATGGTCACCAAGGCAGCAAAAATACACGAAGTATAAGGCACTAGCGCAAAAACTAATTGGACCAATGGAGGAGTCACTTACCAAGGAGTAATTTCCCCAAAACAGTTCGGAGAATGGTGCTTTGAGCAAAGAGATCGAAAATCCCAGCAAGGGGAGAAAGAACACGGGTTTGAGCTGCGAAACAATTTTTTTCTGGAGGTAGGAGAACCAGATGAGAGCAATAAGGAGTGGTGGGGGTTCCTGTGGGCCCCACAAGCCTGGGTGCCGCGGCCAGGGGGAGCCCGTGCCCCAAGGGCTTGTGGCCCACTGGTGTGGCCCCCAGACAAGCTCTTTGTCTCATAATTTTTCAAAGATTCCAAAAAAAATCATACTTGATTTTCAGGACGTTCGGAGAACTTTTATTTTCGGGGTACTTTTCTACCGGACGCTAAAACAGAAAACAGTGAAAACTAAACTAAACCTATCATTCTTCTTCTAAGCAACCAAAGGTGGAGGCTTGGAACAGAGGTTCGTGACTCCTTGATTCATCCATCTCATGCTCATCGAAAGAAATCCGTCAGTGAGGATGATCAAGTCTTTTTGACAAACTTTTTCGAATTGCAAAAAGAGAGCGGAGAATTATCGAATGGTAACTAGGTCACCTCAATGGGGATGTGTATTTCCCCAGGAAGCAAATCATACTTCATCTTGACACGAGGAATAGGGCATTCAAAGCTCCCAATAAGAATCAATGAAGTTTTTTCGATAGCATTGATGCAATGTACTCGATATTGTTTCTTCAGAAAGTGCACCGTATGCTCATTACCATTGACATGGAAAGTGACATTGCCTTTGTTGCAATCTATAACAGCCCCTGGAGTGTCTAAAAATGGTCTTCCGAGGATGACCACCATGGCATTGTACTCGGGAATATCCAAGATAACAAAGTCTGTTAAGATAGTGACGTTAGCAACCACAACAGGCACATCCTCGCAAATGCCGATAGGGAAAGCAGTTGATTTGTCGGCCATTTGCAGAGAGATTTCAGTGGGTGTCAACTTATCCAGTTCAAGTCTACGATAAAGAGAGAAAGGAATAACACTAACATAGGCTCCAAGGTCGCATAAAGCAGTTCTAACGTAGTTACCTTTAATGGAGCAAGGTATAGTGGGCACACCGGGATCACCTAGTTTCTTAGGAGTTCCACCCTTGAAGGTATAATTAGCAAGCATGGTGGAAATATCAACCTCAGGTATCCTCCTCTTATTAGTCACAATATCTTTCATGTACTTAGCATAGGGAGACATTTTGAGCATATCTGTCAAACACATTTGCAGAAAGACAGGTATGATCATTTCAACGAATCGCTCAAAGTCCTCATCATCCTTTTTCTTGGATGGTTTGGGAGGAAAGGGCATGGGTTTCTGAACCCATGGTTCCCTTTCTTTACCATGCTTCCTAGCATCGAAGTCATTCTTATCGTATCTTCTATTTTTAGGCCGTGGGTTATCAAGATCAATAGGTTCAATCTCCACATCCTTATCATTTCTAGGTTGAGCATCTTCATGAATATCACTATTGATATTATCATTAGGCTCATGTTCATCACCATATTGTGTTTCAGCATCACAAACAGAGGCATCGTTTGGACTCTCAGGTGTAGCAGCAACAGGGTTGCTAGCATGCAGGTTCTTATCATCTTTCTTCTTCTTTCTAGGATGACTAGGTGCATCAGTGCTAACTCCTTGAGAATCTTGTTCGATTCTCTTCGGATGACCCTCAGGACACAAAGGTTCCTGGGTTATTCTACCGCCTCTAGTAATGACTCTGACAGAATTGTCATTCAACTCATTGAGCAAGTCATTCTGAGCTTTAAGTACTTGCTCTACCTGAGTAGTAACCATAGTGGCATGTTTACTCAGAAGCTTACGATCATTGACATTTCTGTCCACACAAGCACTTAAATGACTAAGCATACGAGCATTCTGTTCCAATTGTGTGCTAACATAATTATTGGAACTCTATTGTTTAGCAACAAAGTTATCAAATTCATCCATGCATAGGCTAGCAAATTTATCAAAAGGAATATCACTCTCATCAAACCTACGTAGAGAGTTTACTTCTACTACCTGTATCGGGTTATCAAGACCATGGATCTCTTCGATAGGTGGAAGATTTTTGACATCTTCACTTTTAATGCCTTTCTCTCGCATAGATTTCTTGGCTTCTTGCATATCTTCAGGACTGAGGAATAGAATACCTCTTTTCTTCGGAGTTGGCTTAGGAGGTGGTTCGGGAATAGGCCAAGCATTCTCATTGCACAAGATGTTATTCAATAGAATCTCAGCTTGTTCTACGGTTCGTTCCCTAAAAACACAACCAGCACAACTATCTAGGTGGTCTTTGGAAGCATCGGTAAATCCATTATAGAAGATATCAAGTATTTCATTCTTCTCAAGAGGGTGATCAGGCGAAGCATTCAATAGCTGGATGAGCCTCCCCCAAGCTTGTGGGAGACTCTCTTCCTCAGCTTGAGCAAAGTTGTATATTTCCATCAAGGCAGCTTGCTTCGTATGGGCAGGGAAATATTTTTCAGAGAAGTAGTAGACGATATCCTGGGGGCTACGCACACATCCAAGAGCAAGAGAAGTGAACCAAATCTTAGCATCATCCTTTAGCGAGAAAGGAAACAGCTTGAGGATATAGTAGTGGTGGATCTTTTCCTCACTAGTGAATAGGGTGGCTATATCATGCAGTTTGGTAAGATGGGCTACAACCGTTTCAAACTCATAACTGTAAAAAGGATCAGATTCGACCAGAGTGATTAACTCAGGGTCGACAGAGAATTCATAATACTTATCGGTCACAAAGATAGGCGAAGTAGCAAACTTCGGATCGTATTTCATCCTAGCATTCAGAGATTTTTCTTTCCACTTGCGCAGTAATTTCTCAACATCATAGCTATCCTTACACGCAAGAAAGTCCTCAGCTATCTGTCCCTCCATAACATAGCATTCAAGCATAACAGGAAATTCAGGCATAGTAGTAGGGTCTACTTCAATAGCATCAGCAGTTTCAGAAATATCATCATGTCTAGCAGCAACTCTAGCAATATGTGCATCAAGGAATGCACCTAGTGGCAAAGCAGTATCAGGCATAGCATCATCAGGCAAAGCAGTATCAGGCATAGCATCATCAGGAATAGTATCAAGCATAGCATCATCACGCATGGTATCAAGCATAGCATCATCAGGCATAGTTGTAACATCCCAAATTTTGGAATGTTAATATAATTATTAGATTGCTTTGTTTGATTGAGTGATTGAAACTTGAGTGAAGTTTGAAACTTTTCAAAAACTTTTGAATGAGAGGGAATAAAATGACTTTCCCCTTCTCCGCTGAATTCAAATTCATCCATTTAGAATCAATGAGAGAAGATGACATGACTTCTTAAAATTATAAAGATTTTGAATGAAGGTGGCATTTGAATTTTTTTCAATTGTTGTTTTGCAAATTCGTTTTCTTTTTCACTCATGGAGTGCCGGGATTATTATCTTGCCAAGCAAGAAAGAGTGAAGGAACATGACCCTCCAAAACCAGGGGTATTTATTTGAAGTATTTGAACCATAAAACCCCAGGGTTTATTTGAAAATTATTTGCAAAAATAAATAAAGCTTTTAGGGGATTTTCTGAAAAACATTTTTTAAAAGTTTTTATTTTTGCCGTGGAAAAATGCCCATCATTTAGATTTTATTTTTCTGATAATTTTAGTATATAGAAACTCTATTTTCGGAATTGATTTGATTTCCTAAATCCTCCTTTTACCTTCCTGTTTTATTTAAAAGGAAAATCTTCCTATATTAGGAAAATCGCCAGAGGCCCAATAGGCAGGTTTGGGCCCGATCCCCTTTCTTCCTCCCCTAATCATCTCCTTCCTTCTGCGTTCGAGGAACCTTCCATCAATGGAGGAAGGAATCCTCTCCTTCCCGATCTCCCTCTTCTTTCCTTCCGCACGCCATCCGAGGCCGCCTATAAAACCCTCAGCACCTCCTCTCTCCATTTTCACCTTCCCCAACCCCATCTCCCCTGCCGCGTCGCCACCCCAAACTCGCCGGAGCCGAAGCTCCGGGAGCCTTCTGGTCACCCCGACGGCACCACCCCCCTCCTGCCGCACCCCTGAAGCCCTCCCCTACCCCGCGGCACCCTCCCACACCTCACCGCCGCCACCCCCCTCCGTCGCCCCACCCCCATCATCGGAGACCCCTCCCCCATCGCCCTGCAGCGCCCCTGCAAGCCCCTCCCAGGAGCCTCCCCATAGCGCCCCCCTGCACCCCATCGCCCCAGGAGCCTCCCTCCCCACAGCGACCCCCCCTCCATCGCCTCGCCTCCTCCGCCACCACACCCCGCCGGAGCCGCCCTCCCCACCTCACCGGAGCCGCCCCCATCGCCGGAGCAGCCCCTGCTCGATTTTGTCACGGGAGGTAACTCCTCCTTTTCTTTTTTCTTTTGTTCGTTTTTTTGTATTGTGTAGCCTACCGTTAGATATAGATCCAACAGCGTACATTAAAATCAACTTACCCCTTCGAATTTTATTTAAAGAACCAAATGGTTTTCTGTCTCACTTAAATTTAGCCAGGGGTTTTTGTTTAAGTACCGGCCGTTTGCTAGTTAGCCCCGCAGCACACACCCTCCCAACCAACCAGGAGCTGCCACCTAACTCCCCTGTTCGTTAGATCCAATTTTTCCTTTTTTCTGTTTTAGTTAGAAAACAGAGAGAGTTTAAATTTTGTTTTCCCTATAACTTTTGATCTAGAGGTCCAATGAGGTTGATTCTTTTTCTAGTAGATCAAAAAATTTCTTTAGTTTTTGAAAACATATTATTTGCCTATGTTTAAATTTCAAAATTTGAATTAGATCAGATTTAGTTTAAATATTGTTTTTCTTATTCCAGGAGTTTAAAAATAGCTTTTAATTTGATTCTTTTTGCTGCTGCTTTCTAGTGATCATATTTTTCTGTTGTTGAACTTTAAATTTTTTTAATATATTTTTCCGTGGGGCGTATCAAAAACAGATTCTGTTTTGATTAGGTGAAGTGAATTTCTTCACTTTATGCAATAGTAGTTTTATGCTAGTGATGTTATTTTGCTTGTTAATGATTGTAGTGCTTATGGTGTGTATTTGTTTGTATCGATAGATACCCGGAGTGCGAAGCGTGCTACTTAGAAGTGCTTGATAACGACAACTATCAGTAAGGCAAGTCACTTTGATCATACTATCGCCTATGTTTTCTATGCATGGTAGTTTTACCTTTCTTTGCCCAATGGCATGCTGAGTAGGTACTTGGAAATTATGGTTACATGTTGTAGTATCATGTGGTAGGCACCCAACAACCCTGTTACTTGGCCCGGGACGACAAATTTTATGTTGCTGTGCTTGAGTAGACGGGATTCTGGTTGACTGCATAACACGAGTTATGCGAGAATATTTTAATAACCAAGACCAGTTAAGTCAAGACTTTTCAAGACCTCGTGAAGCAAATGCAACTCTGGGTGAAGGACGGTTTTGATAGGCTCCCTGGAGAAACCAGTGGACGACCCGGGATGCATGGAGAAGTGCCATGACATCTTGCGGAAAGCTTCACCCAGGATCGAAGGGATGGACGGAGGCTTCAAGACCCACGGCTTACCTTCACAGCCACAAGTCATTATGGGATCTGGCTTGGTTGGACAACGCGGCGACTCTGGACAGGCGGTGCTAGCATATGTAGAAGAACAATAGGATTGGATGGGCACCGACAGGGGATCAGAGGGACCCATTGAAAGACCATGTTTTGATCATCCGGCCTTCAAACACCCTGACGTGCGAGGACATACCCGGAGGCGATCAAATCTTGTGGGAACGTGTGCAAAACTCTGCAGCGTACTCAAACCTAATCGATTAGCCGTGTCCATGGTCATGGACAACTTGAGCCGAAGGCATTGAAATTTTCCTGAACTCTCAACGCAATTTAAGAATGATGTGGCAATTATTGACAACTCGGGTACGAGAATTGGTTGGCGGAACCATCTCGTTAACAACAAACAACGTAGTAATATTTTGCTTTTAACCCTCTCTTGATGTAGGAGAAAACTAGCTTTTTGCCAAAAACTTATAGCCCCACCTGCCATATATGCATGTAGAATAGATGATTATTATTTCACCCCCTCTCTTTGATGACTTGCCGGTATATTCAATATGCTAACCTACACGGCTGCAACGTCTTATGTTGCAGATACTTTCTTTGATGAGTTAGTGTACGATTCAGGGTCACGGTCCGCACTCAACCTGCCGTTGGTGTTATTTGGGACTCCACTCCCTTGATTGCTTCCGCTGAGATTTTAAGGTATATATATCAGTTTTACGCTATTTACATGTGAATGCACTTTGATATATACATTGATGTATTGTGTGTGCCAGCATACTGATCCAGGGATGGCATAGATACACAGAGGATTGACTCGTTTTGAGTCGGGTCGCTACAAAAATGGTATGAGAGCCAGGTTGACTGTAGGACGTGACCCTAGAAACTGGGAATTTCTTAGGATAGGACCTCTCTAAAAATTCTTCAAGAACATCCTTTACTTCTCATCTCTTCTGATTTCATCAAATGTTCTCTCTCACCTCAAATAGCTATACAATACCCTTACCCCTTTGACCTCATGAAGAATCAGCGGAGTTCTACTTCAAAGTAAAAAAGGATTCCACCACGCATTTGAAGAATTGAAGCTACACCAATTGAAGACTCTCAAGACCCGAAGAACTCGAAGACCCTGAAGCATTCGAATATTTATATGACCATTAGAAATCCACACCCCTCCTATATACCACGTTAGATACGATGATTTGTGAGCCGTCATTGGTGTGCGTTTTCCGGCGGCCACAAATAAAACCTATTCTCAAAAATATTGTTTGTATTGTGTGTATCTACCTCCCTCTCTTACCCGTCTAATCCCCAAAACCTCAACCCTACCAGATGGAGTATGAAGCTGGATTTGAAATCTCTGGACCAATTACACAACTGGAGGCTGATATATGGATTCAGAACATGGAGAACCACTTCGGGAGCAACTTGATCTCAAGGAAGTATGAAGTGGAACACGCTCTTCAGTACTTTACCCAAAGTGTTGTTGCCTGGTGGAAGATGCACCATGCCATATAAGGATCTAGTGGAGTAGAAACTTGGGACGAATTCAAGGAGACTCTGTTAAGATCCCGACTTATTCAGAAGTGCTATGATAATCCGAAGGAGAAGACTTGTGCATGCAAGATCTGTGGAGAAATAGGACACACCGAGGAAGAACACAAGAATGGATGCACTCATTGTGAAGAGAATCACCCAACTGAGGAGTGCCCAAGTAGTCAGGTGACTTGTTTCCTTTGTGAAGGAACCACCCACTACCCAGCTCAGTGTCACATTTACCCCAAGGTGCAACAAGTTGTCAAGCAGCAGAAAGATGCAATGAAGGAAACCCTCAAGAAGAAGATTCTAGAAGAACCTATGATGAACGAAAATATAGAAGACCCTGATGAACAAGGTCTGACCAGATTTTTCTCCAATACGTGTTACTCATGTGGAGAAGAAGGACATTATTCACAGGATTGCACGAAGGGAAGCCAAGAGTATCTGGGAAACTTCCCGACGGAAAAAGTGGAGTTTGATCCACTTGAAATAGAAGAACTGGCCAAAATGAAGGAGTCCGGAAAGAAGAAAAAGTACCCTTGGAAGGGCCAAATCTCTGCAGATAAAGACCTGAGTCATGTCAGATGTTTTAAGTGTATGGAATTTGGCCACTACAAATACATGTGTTCAGGAAGGAAGCCGGAAACCCAAGGAGCAAAAGCAAACACTAAGAAGCCTCGAGACTTGTCAGAACTCATTTGCTTTCGTTGCAAGGAAGCAGGACATTATGCTAATGATTTTCCACATGGGAAGAAAGCTAGAATGGAGTAGTTAAGTTTTGACCATGGCAATAAGTGTAATCTGAAGCACTCTTGTTCTTCATGAGATCCTAGAGTTGAAATTTTTGTAACAGAAGTCGCTGAGATTGTAATAGCTCATGAATCAATAAAATTGTTGTGTCATTATCTCCTATGTTGAATTGTATGCGTTGTTTTCTCTACGAGCAAATATCTTTGAACATTTATGAGGATGAGAGAAAATATGGACTATGCAGGCATGAGTATAATTCATTTTTAGTGTGGTAGTAATCGGTAAACCCATAGGATCCACTGAGTAGGAATGTACCATGATTACCAAGGAGACACATACATTCCTCTGAGTACCTATTTACTGACACCTGCAGATGACAACTCTCTACGAGTCATTCCTCAAGAGCCCAAAAACAATCATGACCCTGACAAGTGATCATGATTACCCAAAAATCCTGAAGGACATGATGAAGCACATTCATCTTGAAGGAGATGCAGTCTACAAAGGCTACCCGTTCATGGAAAATGGAGTGGAACTTTGGTATGTGGAAGTACACCTCCACCATGTGAAAGGAGTTTGTCCAAAGACGTTGGGGCAATACTTTTTCATTTCACGTGTACCACGAGCAACCTTCTTTGATGTTGTTCATGAAGCTGCCATGGAAGCCATACGTCAGATTGGAGAAATACTTGAAGCGAGACTCCCTCATACCCAGGAATACATGAGTGAAGTGCATGCTGAGATGATGGAGATGAAGCTCATGGCCACCATGAGAAAGCAAAATATGGATGATTTCAAGGAACACATCAAAAAGTTCCAGTGGAACTAAGGTATCTCCAAGGGAGACAAATGAATAAACTTGGCAGGAATGCTTGACCATACCGAACAATAAGGATGGCAGCATTTGTAATAAAGTTACTTTTGAATTTGGAGTTTTGAGAAGAAATTAAGGATGTAATAAAGGATTAAGTATGAAATAAATATGAATTATCGTTGATAAATACCTTCTTATGGTATCCCACAGAGTGGCGTGTGAACCAAAAATAAGTCTGAGGATTTTTTTTATGATGGTTACCCAAAGAGTATGATGGAATGAAACACTATAGGATTTAAAGGCAGAGTAATTCCAAGTATGCCTGAAACCCATAGACCGCGGGACTAATAAGGATCAAGTACTATATTTTTGGAGAAGGAAACTTGGATCAGCAAACGTTTTCTTAGGAGCATACGAAAACCTGAGAGTTGTGAAGATACGTTAGATGTTTTGTTAGCTTGCAGAACCGATGGATTACACGAACTTCATTCGTAGACAAGAGAAACCCTGCAACGCTTATGAGGATGCCCAAGTGTTAGAATGCGAGATTCGCTAAACCTTATACAGAGAAATGAATTGGGTGCGGAATGGATTGATCACCATGACGACTTACTCTTATCATTTATCTTGCTATTTGGAATGGTAAATCTGAGGGACTTACCCATAGAGAGAGACAACGTTCTTTGAAGCTTTTGTTCAAGCCTTAGAATGGTATGATGAAAACCCCATGAACATGGCATCTGTTGTCACGCGTAAGAAATTTTACGGTGAGGATGAAACCAAGACCCCTCTCTCTGCAGGATAACCACAAATGGTAGACCACCATCAGAACCATCGATATGTTATTTAGAATTGACCACGAGACTGTCAGTTAAGAAGACCCAGTAATGGAAGAAGCTTATATCAACAAAAGAACCCTCGTTTTGATGGAGACATTATGAATATAATGGAAGATATGAAGACTGTGAGGAGTCAGATGCCAAAACCCCAAGGGATTGTTAAAGTTTTAAGGGACCATCAATCTTCATTTTAAGTGTCATAGCATCCCACTTTCCCGGAGGTTGGATATGTTAGAAGACCCCCAAACCCTAACCTTTCTTTCTAGCCTCCTCGAATCTCGAGGTCGAGATTCATTTTAAGTGTGGTAGGTTTGTAACATCCCAAATTTTGGAATGTTAATATAATTATTAGATTGCCTGTTTGTTTGATTGAGTGATTGAAACTTGAGTGAAGTTTGAAACTTTTCAAAAACTTTTGAATGAGAGGGAATAAAATGACTTTTCCCTTCTCCGGTGAGTTCAAATTCATCCATTTAGAATCAATGAGAGAAGATGACATGACTTCTTCACCTTATAAAGATTTTGAATGAAGGTGGCATTTGAATTTTTTTCAATTGTTGTTTTGCAAATTCGTTTTCTTTTTCACTCACGGAGTGCCAGGATTATTATCTTCCCAAGCAAGAAAGAGTGCAGGAACATGACCCTCCAAAACCAGGGGTATTTATTTTAAGTATTTGAACCATAAAACCCTAGGGTTTATTTGAAAATTATTTGCAAAAAGAAATAAAGCTTTAGGGGATTTTCTGAAAAAACATTTTTTAGAAGTTTTTTTTTTGCCGTGGAAAAATGCCCATCATTTAGATTTTATTTTTCTGATAATTTTAGTATATAGAAACTCTATTTTCGGAATTGATTTGATTTCCTAAATCCTCCTTTTACCTTCCTGTTTTATTTAAAAGGAAAATCTTCCTATATTAGGAAAATCGCCAGAGGCCCAATAGGCAGGTTTGGGCCCGATCCCCTTTCTTCCTCCCTTGATCGTCTCCTTCCTTCTTCGTTTCAGGAACCTTCCATCGATGGAGGAAGGAATCCTCGCCTTCCCGATCTCCCTCTTCTTTCCTTCCGGACGCCATCCGAGGCCGCCTATAAAACCCTCAGCACCTCCTCTCTCCATTTTTCACCTTCCCCATCCCCATCTCCCGTGCCGCGTCGCCACCCCAAACTCGCTGGAGCCGAAGCTCCGGGAGCCTTCTGGTCACCCCGACGGCACCAACCCCTCCTGCCGCACCCCTGCAGCCCTCCCCCTACCCCGCGGCACCCTCCCACACCCCACCGCCGCCACCCCCCCTCCATTGCCCCAACCCCATCGCCGGAGACCCCTCCCCCATCGCCTTGCAGCGCCCCTGCAAGGCCCTCCCAGGAGCCTCCCCACAGCGCCCCCCTGCACCCCATCACCCCAGGAGCCTCCCTCCCCACAGCGACCCCCCTCCACCGCCCCCCCTCCTCCGCCACCTCACCCCGCCGAAGCCGCCCTCCTCACCTCGCCGGAGCCGCCCCCATCGCCGGAGCAGCCCCTGCTCGGTTCTATCATGGCAGGTAACTCCTCCTTTTCTTTTTGCTTTTGTTCGTTTTTTTGTATTTTGTAGACTACCGTTAGATCTAGATCCAACCGCGTACATTAAAATCAACTTACCCCTTCAGTTTTTAGTCAAAGAACCGAACGGTTTTCTGTCTCACTTAAATTTAGCCGGAGGTTTTTGTTTAAGTAGCGGCCATTCGCTAGTTAGCCCCGTAGCACACACCCTCCCAACCAACCAGGAGCTGCCACCTAACTCCCCTGTTCGTTAGATCCAATTTTTCCTTTTTTCTGTTTTAGTTAGAAAATAGAGAGAGTTTAAATTTTGTTTTCCCTATAACGTTTGATCTAGAGATCCAATGAGGTTGATTCTTTTTCCAGTAGATCACAATTTTTCTGTAGTTTTCGAAAACATATTATTTGCCTATGTTTGAAATTTCAAAATTTGAATTAGATTAGATTTAGTTTAAATATTGTTTTGCTTATTCCAGGAGTTTAAAAATAACTTTTAATTTGATTCTTTTTTCTGCTGCTTCCTAGTGATCATATCTTTCTGTAGTTTAAGTTGCAATTTTTTTTAAATATGTTTACGTGGGATTTTATCAAAAAAAGATTCTGTTTTGATTAGGTGAAGTGAATTTCTTCACTTTATGCAATAGTAGTTTTATGCTAGTGATGTTATTTTGCTTGTTAATGATTATAGTGCTTATGGTGTGTATTTTTTTGTATCGATAGATACCCGGAGTGTGAAGCGTGCTACTTAGAAGTGCTTGATAACGACAACTATCAGCAAGGCAAGTCACTTTGATCATACTATGGCCTATGTTTTCTATGCATGGTAGTTTTACCTTTCTTTGCCCAATGGCATGCTGAGTAGGTACTTGGAAATTATGGTTACATGTTGTAGTATCATGTGGTAGGCACCCAAAAATCCCGTTACTTGGCCCGGGACGACAAATTTTATGTTGCTATGCTTGAGTAGACGGGATTCTGGTTGAATGAATAACACAAGTGATGCGAGAATATTTTAATAACCAATACCGGTTAAGTCTAGACTTTTCAAGACCTCGTGAAGCAAATGCAACTCTGGGTGAAGGACGGTTTTGATGGGCTCCCTGGAGAAACGAGTGGATGACCCGGGATGCATGGAGAAGTGCCATGACATCTTGCGGAAAGCTTCACCCAGGCTCGAAGGGATGGACGGAGGCTTCAAGACCCAAGGCTTACCTACATAGCCACAAGTCATTATGGGCTCTGGCTTGGTCGGACAACGCGGCGACTCTGGACAGGCGGTGCTAGCAGATGTAGAAGAACGATAGGATTGGATGGGCACCGACAGGGGATCAGAGGGACCCGTTGAAAGACCATGTTTTGATCATCCGGCCTTCAAACACCCTGAAGTGCGAGGACATACCCGGAGGCGATCAAATCTTCTGGGGAACGTGTGCAAAACTCTGCAGAGTACTCAAACCTAATCGATTAGCCATGTCCACGGTCATGGACAACTTGAGCCGAAGGCTTTGAAATTTTCCTGAACTCTCAACACAATTTAATAATGATGTGGGAATTATTGACAACTCGGGTACGAGAATTGGTTGGCGGAACCATCTCATTAACAACAAACAACGTAGTAATATTTTGCTTTTAACCCTCTCTTGATGTAGGAGAAAACTTGTTTTTCGCTAAAAACTTATAGCCCCACCTGCCATATATCCATGTAGAATAGATGATTATTATTTCACCCCCTCTCTTTGATGACTTGTCGGCATATTCAATATGCTGACCTACACGGCTGCAACATCTTATGTTGTAGATACTTTCTTGGACGAGTAAGTGTACGATTCAGGGTTACGATCTGCACTCAACCTACCGTTGCTGTTATTTGGGACTCCACTCCCTTGACTGCTTCCGCTGAGATTTTAAGGTGTATATATATCAGTTTTACACTATTTACATGTGATTGCACTTTGATATATACATTGATGTACTGTGTGTGCCAGCATACTGATCCAGGGATGGCACAGATACACAGAGGGTTGACTCGTTTTGGGTCGTGTCGCTACAATAGTATCAAGCATAGCATCATCAGGCATAGTATCAAGCATAGCATCATGGGCAGCAGAAGTAGCATCATCAAGCACAGGCGACATATCAAGATTTCTAGCAGGAGGCGATGTTGCAAACTTACTCAAAACTGAAGGTGAATCAAGTGCAGAGCTAGATGGCAGTTCCTTACCTCTCCTCGTAGTGGAAGGCAAGATTTTAGTTCTTGGATATTTCGGATTAATCATAGTGACCAGCAAACGAAAATCCCAAGTGACTCAGAGAATACAGATGTGCTTCCCCGGCAACGGCGCCAGAAAATAGTCTTGATAACCTACAAGTGTAGGGGATCGCAACAGCTTTTTAGGGTAGAGTATTCAACCCAAATTTATTGATTCGACACAAAGGGAAACGAAAGAATATTCTCAAGTATTAGCAGCTGAGTTTGTCAATTTCAACCACACCTGAAAGATTAGTGTCTACAAGCAAAGTATCAGTAGCAAAGTGGTATGATAGCAATGGTGCCAGAAACAGGTTTGTTGATGGCAGTTTATTCCTAACTTGTTGTATCAATGGCGCCAGTAAATAGCACGTGGACGGGGGATTATTCTTCCCCAGGCAACGGCTCTAGAAAAGTCTTGCAACAAGTAGCAGCAAAGTAACAGCAGTAGTGACAACAGTAGTAAGGAACAGAAGTAGTGACAACAGTAGTAACAGCAGAGTAACAGCAGTAGCGACAAAGTAACAGCAGCAACAAGAAAGTAACGTAGCAAGGACCAGTAGAAAAGACTCGTAGGCAATGGATCGGTGATGGATGAGTATGCCGGATGTGATTCATCATGTAACAGCTATAACACGGAGAGATAAGTAACTAGCTCCCTTTCGTCAATCTAATGTAGGCATGTATTCCGTATGTAGTCATACGTGCTTAGGGACAAGAACTTGCATGACATCTATTGTCCATCCCTCCCGTAGCAGCGGGGTCCTAATGGAAACTACGGGATATTAAGGTTCTCCTTTTAACAAAGAACCGGACCAACGCATTAAAACGTGGTGAATACATGAACTCCTCATACTATGGTCATCTCCAGGAGTGGTTTCGGCTATTGTCACTCCGGGGTTGCCGGGTCATAACACATAGTAGGTGACTACAACTTGCAAGATAGGATCTAAAACACACATATATTGGCGACAACATAATAGGTTCAGATCTGAAATCATGGCACTCGGACCCTAGTGACAAGCATTAAGCATAGCCAAGTAGTAGCAACATCAATATAGAACATAGTGGATACTAGGGATCAATCCCCGTCAAAACTAACTCGATTACATGATAGATTTCATCCAACTCATCAACGTCCAGCAAGCCTACGATGAGAATACTCACGAACGGTGAAGAGCATAATGGAATTGTCGATGGAGGAAGGTTGATGATGACGATGGCGACGATTTCCCCTCTCCGGACCCCAAAACGGACTCCAGATCTGCCCTCCAGATGAAGAACAGGAGGTGGCGGCGCCTCCGTATCGTAAAACGAGATAAATCCTTCTCTCTGATTTTTTTCCGAGCGAGACGGAATAAATAGAGCTGAGTTTGGGGGCGGTGGAGCCACGTGGGCCCCACAAACCCTCACGGCACGGCCAGGGGGGTGGCCGCGGCCCAGGGGCTTGTGGCCCACTCGCACACCTCCTCCGATGGAACTTTGCGGTGGTATTTTTCTTTTATTCCAGAAAAAATCTCCGTAAATTTTCAGGACATTCCGAGAACTTTTATTTCTCCACAAAAACAACACCATGGCAATTCTGCTGAAAACAACCTCAGTCCGGGTTAGTTCCATTTAAATCATGCAAATTACAGTCCAAAACAAGGGCAAAAGAGTTCGGAAAAGTAGATACGACGGAGACGTATCAGGCTTCTTCGCTCTCTTGGATCGTCGATACAAAGTTCTCCATGAGCTTCGTGGAGATCTATCCGATGTAACTTCCTTTTGCGGTGTGTTTGTCGAGATCCGATGAATTTTGGAATTATGATCAGATTATCTATGAATATTATTTGAGTCTCCTCTGATTTCTTATATGCATGATTTCGTATCCTTGTAATTCTCTTCGAGTTATGGGTTTTGTTTGGCCAACTTGATCTATAGTTCTTGCAATGGGAGATGTGCTTGGTTTAGGGTTCATACCATGCAGTGTCCTCACCTAGTGACAGAAGGGGTAGCGAGGCATGCATTGTGTTATTGCCATCAAGGGTAAAAAGATGGGGTTTATATCATATTGCATGAATTTATCCCTGTACATCATGTCATCTTGCTTAAGGCGTTACTCTGTTTGTTATGAACTTAATACACTAGATGCATGCTGGATAGCGGTCGATGTGTGGAGTAATCTATACCTAATAATAAAGAGGCTATTGCTTCCGTCGGAAAACTCACCGCAACATTTTTTTATAAAAAAGCCCCTATAATTTTTGTTATTCAACCCGCGCTCCATCATTTATCTGCAACGCAAAAGGAAAAAACGATTCGCTGCAAAAATTATACGCGTATGCATCGCCTCCTCCCGTCGACCCTGGGCCACCCTGGCGTGTGTCCAGGTCGCTACCACACCACTCGCCGCCGCGGCCGACCTCAACCGCCACCGCTGCCGATCTCAACCCACCCGCCTCCGCGGCCGTACCTCTCCTCGCTCACTGCCCCCGTTGCGGCGCTCGAGCGCATCGCGTTGATCCTGGTCCACCCTGGCGTGTGTCCAGGCCGCTGCCACACCACTCGCCGCCGCGGCCGACCTCAACCACCACTATTGTCGATCTCAACCCACCCGCCTCCGTGGCCGTACCTCTCCCCGCTTGCTGCCCTTGTTTCCGCGTTCGAGCACAGCTTCTGGATCAAATCAACCTGACAGCTACAGTGACTGGGGATGATGCGTCTGCTCGATGCAGAACGGCGGCAGCGCGGCGGAGCGAAGTACTTGCAGGTGGAGGCGGGCCTTCATGGCTCAGACGGGGAACTCCGAGGTTATGGCGCGGCAACGGCGACTCCTTATGGCGAGATAGAGGCGCCTAACCCTTGCTCCCCTCATCGTATCCCCTCCTCCGGCAGGAACTCATCATCTGGTGAGATCCCCTCCCCATGCCTCCAACCGTGTGCCAAGCACCGGCAAGAAATTTTGTTTTGTGGGGATTTGTTTGCTGATGAATGAATGTATTGAATGTAAGATTGTATTGTTGTAGAGACAAAGAATGGAACACCACCTTCAGTTTGTCATCTGATCCCACATTCTCTACCCCATGAGTGAAAGAAGATAACATTCCATTGATCAATCCATGTAGCCTCTTTGTTTTGCTTTGCTTGTCCCGCTCAATTTCTCATCATGGTGGAATTAACAATGGATGGGTTGATTTATCAACAAAATAGGATAGGACTGACTACATTAGTTAGTTAGCTTATTATTTTAATAAATCAAAATAATTATAAAAAGATTAAAAGCGTGTGGTATTTTTTTCTCCCGTTGCAACGCACGGGCCCTTTTGCTAGTAGTAGTAGATGCAAAAAGTATCGGTCTACTTGTCTCGGACGTGATGCCTATATGTATGATCATTTCTTTAGATATCGTCATGACTTTGCGTGATTCTATCAATTGCTCGACAGTAATTCGTTTAGCCACCGTAATACTTGCTGTCATGAGAGAAGCCTCTAGTGAACACTATGGCCCCCGGGTCAATTTTACACATTATATATTCAGATATACATACAAAAATACTAAAAATACCTTGGTGCACTTTTGTTTATATTTACCTTTTATCACTATCAGCTCTCACCTTGCAAGTAATGGTGAAACGATTGACAACCCCTTTATCGCGTTGGGTGCAAGTTTGTTTGTTTTTGCGCAGGTTCATTGGTGCCTCATCTTGATACTCCTACTGGATTGATACATTGGTTCTCAAACTGAGGGAAATACTTATCTCTACTTTGCTGCATCACCCTTTCCTCTTTAAGGGAAAAACCAACGCAAGCTCAAGAAGTAGCAGCACGCGGGTGGGAAGTATTCTTGCTTTGACTTTCATAGACAGTTCCTGGATCCTCACCATCAGTTCAGAAAAGACAAGAAGAACTTTACCAAAGGTAAAGTTGTCAAAACCTTGCCACCACCTGCGTTGACAGGCCAACAGATCCTGGATCAGTTGGACGCCCTCGAGCTTGATCCAAAGCATCCAAGGTATTGCAAGGGGTGTAATTCAGAACACGCCTGGACTCAGAAGTCATGCTTTTGGGATCTGCCTTACTTCAAAGACCTCCTTCTTCCACACAACATCGACATGATGCACACTGAAAAGAATATCGGAGAGGTCATTTTTGGTACATTGTTCGGCATAGATGGGAATACAAAGGATAATCCTAAGGCTAGAGTCCTTCAAGAGACACTATGTCATAGACCGTTACAAAACATGCGAGAAGGCAAAGGAAAGCAGAAGTGGTCGAAGCCAAAGACCTGGTTCAATCTTGGAAGGCCAACTATGAGGGAAATTATCTTGTGGGTCAAAATGCACTTGATGTTCCCTATTGGGTATGCAACAAATCTAAAGATGGGAGCGAGTCTTGAAAAATTAAAAATATTTGGTCTCAAGAGTCATGATTGGCACATATGGCTTGAGCGGGTAATGCCGGTGATGTTACATGGCTTTATTCCCGAGGATGAATGGCTAGTACTGGTGGAGCTGAGCTATTTCATCCGTGTTATTTGTTTGAAAGAACTGTCGCCTAGCATGGTAGATGACATGGAGGAGTTCGCACCGGAGTTGATCTGCAAGTTAGAGAAGATCTTTCCGCCGGGCTTCTTTAATCCAATGCGGCATTTGATTTTACATCTACTGATCGAGGCAAGTTTGGGTGGGCCCGTGCAAAATCATTGGTGCTATGCAACTGAGAGGATGCAGAAGACGCTTCGAGCTAAATATAAAAATAAACGTAGAATTGAAGCATCGATGGCCGAGGCATTCATTACTGAGGAGGTGGCTAACTTTGTGACATCACACTACGAAGCCAAAAATCGTCATTAAGCCTCGGTACAATGATGCCGACCCTAAAAAAGGTAGATCCAACCTCATCCTATTCAAAGGGAAGCTCGCACCAGTCGGTGCTTCGAAACCAATAACGTTGGACATCGAAGAATGGTGGAACATTTCATTGTATACCTTCAACAACCTAACAGAAGTGCGGCCGTACATCTGTTAAGTTCTCGGCACATTTTCCCATAACTTCTAGTTCCTTTGAACTGCTCTTATTCTCGGATATTTGATATAGTCGATACGTCGCCAAATTCTCGGATGGAGTGGTGATCCAAAATGATTCCATCGAAGAGTATGAGCTTCTAGCAAAGCATGGAGGCAGTTATCCCAGATTCATCTCTTGGTTCAAACAAACGGTAATTATCAATAATGTACCATTTCATTCGTTGGTCTAACTTGCGGCTAATGCAACAATCGTTTCGTATTAAACTTGTAGGCTAATTAAGAGTCTATTGACACCGAATTGAGACAAGCCGCTAATGGATTTGACTATAAGGTCCGTTCATTTGAGAAATACAACATCAACGGGTATCACTTCCGTACCTTTGGCAAAGAGCTACCTATGCCATTCCGGAAATCTACAAATTGTGGTGTCTGTGCTATCGGCAAAGGTGGTATAGAGTATTATGGAAGAGTTGAAGCAATTTATAACTTCAATTCAAGGGTGAAAACCCACCGAACTTCATAGTCTTCAAATGTTATTTGTTCCAGCCGAAGGAGACTAGAACGACTCATGAACATATAGGGCTAGTCGAAATCAATCCAAGGCCCCATTTAGATGTTCCTGATGTCTATCTTACGGCTCAACACGTGTAACGACCAAGATGCGGTCCTTTCCGATCTCGGGGTTGAGGCCCCCAAATAGGAAAGAAGCGCATCTAAGCGTTTCGCAAGCAAGTAAGATAGCACAACTAATAATAAAAGTAGACAATTCGGGATTCAACTGTCTACTCATTAATAACTCAGAGTACATCATAGATACAATCAAGGTAGTTCCGCTGTGGACTACAAAACATGAAAATGCTATGCTACCCTGCCTGCAGGCCCACGATCACGACCACGCCTCAGTCCTCTGGATAGTTCACGTAGAGGCGGTCTGTCTCCTCGTCGTACTGCCACGCTAGCTGAGTGCCGTCGGGATCATCTGTCTCTGGGGTTCCTGTACCTATTGGGAGTTTCGGAGGAATCCGTGAGCCACGGGGACTCAGCAATCTAAGACCTTGGTGCCAAAACTAGTCATGTTTTAGGTATGGTAAGGGTGAGGTGTATAAGGCTGCAACATCCTAAGCTTGATTTAGTGGCTAACTTACATAAAGGAATTATGAAGGTGGTCTACACTAGCGGTCGTGAATACTTGATCACTAAGTGATCCTGATCACCTACCTACGGCATTCATAACCCCACCGTGTTCCCGATCGAAGAGAGATCTTCGAGGGGACAGTCACGGTTACGCACACCGTTGGCAATTTTATTAGCTTATGTTTAAGTTCTCTAATACCAGATGTTAACAAAATATTCCAAGTTGCCACATAACCGCGGGCACGGCTTTCCGAAAGATTAAACCCTGCAGGGGTGCTCCAACTAGTCCATCACAAACGAACACAGGCCGCAAAGGCATCCTCTATCATGAATCTCGTGATCTCATTGGATTCCTTAGAGGAAAACCTCAACTCTGGGGGAAACCAAAGCTTCACTGGGATTCCTATACGCAAGATATACCGCTAAGGTAAGGCAAGGCTAGCAGGACCTCCCGACGTGTCGACGACCCTGATAAGAGCCGTGTATCTCAGTCTCAGGACACAACGGATAAGCGAAGCATACGGTGGCCAGAGAAATCTCCCGAGTTGCCTCGGGATGGCCCCGCACGGTGCTCTAGTTTGGACAAACACTCATGAGGAGCACTGGCCCGGGTTGTTGATTAAAATCCTCGGGGTAGCTACTCCCTATGCAGTTTATTATTAAGTGATTAGCAAATTAACACCAATGTTGGGTCCTGCCGGACAAGTCTTAGCACTACGCGATTTATCAAGGGGGTCCCCATAACAACCCCGAACGTGTTTGTAGCGATCATTATGGAATCAAATACCGGTAACCGGTAACTAAGGCGGCAATAACGAAACAAAGCACCCAGCAAAAGGCTAGGCCTCCCGTCATTTACCAACTATATAGGTGCATTAATTAAATAACAGAATTTAAAGTAATGATATCAAGCTCATGTTATCACATGAGTCAAAGCACCTGCATCTAGCAACGCTAACATTAGTAGCTGAGCAAAGCCTACTTAGCCATACAAGTTTTGCTAGGAAGAGGAACAGTGTTTGGGTTCATGGCATAACAGGAGGCAATATAATTCAGTGGTAGGGAGCGAGCAATATAACATGGAAACGAAACTAGCATAACAAGTCTAGAGATGGAATCAAGGTCATATCATCTTGCCTGTGATATCCTCAGCTTGAAATGGTTCTGGTTCGTCCTGCACGTACTCTCCTGACTCCACGTATTCGTTCTCCGATCCTGGTGCTACCCAACATGAGAATAACAACCAATGAACAGCATCACCACAAGATGCAACAAACACATGATGCATGAGATGAAAAATGAGCATGCATCACTATTTCTATCACTAGCACAAGCAAAAGAAGCTACTATAAGTTTCTGGACAGAACTGTACACTAAGCTATTTTGACATGCATGAGGATGGCATGAACAGATGTGGCTCGTGAAAACAATGCAAAAAACATATAAAGAACATTGCAAACGGAGCTACGGATCAACGGGAATCAACGAAACAAGATATGAAGCTCTACGTGGAAGAATCAACACCACACACTCAATTGGCACAAATCTGGTATTCCCAGGTTGCCAAGGCATATAACAACCCAACATGAATGGATTGGAGCAAGGAAGAACACCACAACATCAACTAAGCACACACAATGATCAAAATGACTATACTACTCAATCTGCCATAATCTGCATCTTAGCTCTTTGTGAGCCACATGCAACATAGCTACAGGCCTCCAAATATGGCAAATTATATGTGTCTGTAGCCAACCAAGAACACTACAAGCACCAGCAAGAATCACAGCAAAAGGAATTAAACTCTAGAAGATACAAGGCCACAAACTTTCACAAAACCATCAGATCTCACGGACTTGGTGAAAATTCCTGCACCTGACTTTCTGTCTTTGTTCTGAAGCTTTTTGGTAGCAATCAAAACACAACCTACTGGACTAAAAATGAGATGAAATTTGATAGGGAGCTTCACAAACATATCAGGTCCAAAATCCTAGCACTGAACTAAGGCTAGTTCACAACACAATGACCAGCACATCCTCATCTACAGGAGAAGAAAACGTTTCCAGCGTCTCAGACTTAGTGAAATTCCAGATTTCACTAAGCTGGACTTTTTCAGCCACATGCCCACTTTGTCTAGGCATATTTTGCACCCTAATAACACCAAGTGATAAGTGACACCACTATGGTGTAGAGCAAAAACCCCTACTACTATCACACAAAAGCACATGCCCTTGGGCTCCACCTATTCCATGGAAACCAAGATCAAACTTGCAACAAATCTGAATATGTCAACTCCATAAAGTATCCCAATGGAAAAACTAACTTCACCACTAGATTCCTTGGGAGTTTGTACCCTAAAATCATACATAAAATGTGGGCGCCTACTTGGAACAAGTGACCACAAATTAAGGGAGAGGAAACTACTCCAAATTATGCCTAGTGATTGGGCATCATTTCAAGTAGTTCCACTATAACAACAACTACAAAGGTTGAGCTCATGTGCACAATGACAAAGTGACATGGGGGTTTGAACCCCATGTTTGTGTCATGCACATCAACTTCACAACCCCTACTATTAAGCTTCTCACACAAATATCATGCCATGCCCTCTCAGATATGGACATGTGGAGGTGCAAGGCTTGCTTGCCAAGGTGGGATGCTACTCACACACACTCCTAGTCCACATCACCCACAAGCACAACATAATCAAGATCAACACCATACACTTACACATGTTATCTTGGCAACCAACTAGAACAAGGTCAACTCCATTTACAAACACACAACCTAGTGCATCAACAAATGCTAGTACCTACAGCAATGAAGAACCTACACAAGCTACCACTTCACTTGCTAGCATCACCTAGGATAAACTACTAGGAAGCACCACCATGCACACACAACATGTAAAGCTAACTCCATATGTATGTCCTCACACACACATGCACCTCTCACAAGCACATCCACACACACTACATCACCTAGCATAATTATATCAGCAAAGAAAAAATAGAAACGAGATGCCATGGCCACCTATGGTTGTAACAGGATCAGCAATAGCAAAGAGGAAATAGAATGCAGCAAAAGAGAAAAACAAAAGGAGGCTCCCTGGGGTTCGAACCCAGAACCTACTGGTGCAACAAACCTCCCCCTACCACTCTGTTACTGTCAACTAATCGACAGAACAGAGAGTTCAGGCAAGGTAAGGCAACCCCTGCAGTATACTGTGCCATGAAATCAAAGAAACAAAAAGGTGATACGAGGGGGATTGAACCCAGCACCTACATCAGACATAACAGGACACATTCCACTTGGCTACGCTACGGAGTCTGATCTAGCATGCGCAACAAACGAGTTGAAGAAGGTTCCCTCTGCTGATCTACTATCGGCGGCAGACCGGAACAGGGGAAGGCCCTCGCCGGCGACATGGGTCAAATCAATCAACGTCTCGTGGAGGGGAGTAAGCCCACACACACACGGGCTCATTTCATGTGCTAGCTGCACCCGAGAGGCTCTACTACAGCGCAGCGACGGCGAGCGGCGGCGCCGGCGACAGAGAGCAAGCACACGTCGAACCTACTGGTATTGCACCCGATCTGAGCCAGGGAGGGGGTAGGAGAAGCACTACCTCACGTACAAGTCGAGGAGAGGAATGGCTCGTAGAGGAACTAGTGGAGGAAGGCCGTCGGGGATGCTTCTCGTCGGAGGGGATGCGCTGCCGGGAAGCAGTGCACGCAGCGAGGGGGAGGTCGATCTCGCGCCGGGAACGGGCTCCTGGAGGCGTCCTCGAGCTGCTGGAGTCATCGTAGAGGAGGTAGGGTAAGTAGATCGACGGCGGCGACGAACTCCTACCCGTCGGCCATGGCGGACCCGAGCGCTCCTCACCTTGCTGTGACGAGAGAGAGAGGGGGTTCGGGATCTGGACGTTGCGGCGGCGGGGAGGAACCCTAACACGAGTGCACGGACTCCAAGGGGGGGGTTAAATAGCTGGAGAGGAGGACGCGAGGGCGTGCCGTCAGCCATGTGCTGTCGTTCCTCTCGGTGGAGCAGAGGGGAGGGATAGAGAGGATGACATGTGGGGCCGCCTGCCTCGCTGGAAAGGGAGGAGGACGACCTACCGCGCGCGTCAGCGGGGAGGAGTTGGGATGGGCCGCGCTGGTGGCTTTGCCACTGGCGACAGATAGAGGAGGGGGCCTGAGAGGGGTTTTGTTCTATTAAATAAACACAGCAAAGGATTTAAAACCACTTGCAGTTCTGTTGGGGTAAAAATCAAAACAAAAATGCCCCTGGTCATAAGGATTTATGACCTATTTGAATAAAATAGAAAAGCAATATTTGGAGCAATTTGAATAAATGTAAAACAGTAATTTATTTACTGTTTTGGATTTATTTGCACCCTTAAAACTAAGATACAAATCAGCAAATACACACCTTGGCATCCTCCACAAAATACACTAAATCCTGGGCATTTTTGAAACAAGGTTGGGACAAGTGAATTTTGAATTGGGGAATTAAAAGAGAGAGAGAGAGGTTGCAACAAGACAAGCTCACTACATTTAGGACCATCATCACATTGCATCATAGAACACCTCAACAGCACACAACATCACAAAGTAACTATTCCCAAGGCCACCACATCACATGAAATGCTAAGATCATATGGCAACAACATAAGACAAGGGCATGTAATGATATGCTATGCATGCATGCATGGGAAGGAAGGGAAAAGAAACAAGGGACACCACATGAGGTCATGGCACAAATGCTATCATCAATACACTGACAAGGTGGACCCACATGCAATAGGTTCCAAATAAGGCAAGGTTACACCTGGGGCACTACAACACGTGACCCAAGTTTTCTATCTACTGTGGGCATGCCAAACTGATAAGAATCAGAATGGTTGGTATGTTGTTTATGAAGTGCCGCCACGTGTTAGACCACCTCCCCTGGATGAATAGGATTATGAACCTCACATTAACCCAGACACATATGATGGAGAATTCTTCCAAGAAACACATCTTTCCAAAACATTTCAACCGCCGTGCTTCACCCCAGAACATGGAAGTAGACAGCGACAGTGAATCTGACTTCACCCCTGAGCTGGAACAAGCAGAGCCGGAACTAGAAGAGGTTACTCTTGCGGATGACCTGTCAATGATTGACCGATTACAGAAAGCCCTTCCACAAGTTCATGCCGTTGAACCCGATGAGCACGTCATTCATGACGACACGCATGATATTGATGATGATTATGCATTTATTGATCCTGAGTATTATTGATTTGTATGCATCCCAACTTAAATTATATATGTACATATTTGTATTCATGTTAGGTATTCAATTTTTTATGTATTACTAATTTCTTTTACTATTTATCATGGCAGGTGTTTAAAGATGGTGGGCGCGGGTCTAGATCGCTCGGCGGGTTCTTCTTCATCGGCGGCCCACGCGAGGGGTGGTACTTCCATTCCACCCATATCTCTTCGTAGATCCTTGGCAGACAGTCTGATGACACCACCCGCAGCTGCTTCTTCGTCGGCGGCGTTACCAACTGCGAGAGGAGGTCGGGCAGGGAAGAAGGAGAAAGGTACAAGACGTGGTTGCGGGAGAGGTAGGTGGGATGCTACGCCGTCCTCGCCACCACCACCAGCTCATTCACCCCAGCACATGACCATTATGGTGGACCCGTTTGCGATGGATGCTACGGGGACTCCGGTCCAGGAGCCTCGGGTCGACGGGCTTTTGGCCCATGAGACTCCGGTCCAGGAGCCTGAGGTCGACGGTCATTCGGCCCATGAGACTTCGGTTCCTGAGGCTACGTCCGAGGAGACTCCCGCCGCAGAGGCTTCGGCAAATGTGGAGACGCCCAGATGGGGTGCCTGGCCGGATCGGACCGAGGGACCGGGTCGCCATTCTGTTGGTGGCGGGGATGAGTCTACGGATAGTGAGAGCGACGTCTCTAGGTCGTATCGGCGACCCGCGAGCAGAGGCTGGTGATTAAGCCTGAAGGGGAGAGGTAATTGCATGTATTTTTTTTACCTTTTTCCTTCAAGTTTCTTCAAATATGTAATGCGTTGACCTTGTCATACTGTAGGGGTTGGATACACCCTCTTCGAGTTTGCAAGCCGAACACCGTCCTTGGTGTGCTTTGCTGGACAAATTTCTCGGGGTTTGTCACGTTGCCCGGTGAGGGTCAGGTTCCTACACTAGGAATTACCTGGGAGCACTACCAGGCTGCGCAGGCCCCGCCGAAGGAGATTGTAGATGGTGTCTTGTGCCACACGAGGGCCGAGATGGTGATCAACACCTTCTGGGTAAATTCTCCTTTTAGACAATCTAAAATTAACAATATATCTAATTATTATACTAATTGGTGTTGTCTCATTTGATTGCAGACCTTCTACAGGTGTGAGGAGGGATATGAGGAGGCGGTGGCCAATGTTCTCGAGGCCGAATGCAGGCGGCTATTACAGAACTTGCGCCACGAGGCTCGGCCGCTAATACGTCTCCATCGTATCTACTTTTCCAAACTCTTGTGCCCTTGTTTTGGTCTCTAATTTGCATGATTTTAATGGAAATAAGCCGGACTAACGTTGTTTTCAGCAGAATTGCCATGCTTTTGTTTTTGCGCAAAAATAAAAGTTCTCGGAATGACCTGGAAATTTACGAGGATTTTTTGTGGAATATATAAAAAATATTGGCGCAAGAATTACCTGGAGGGACGGAGCGAGGAGCCCACAAGCCCAGGAGACGCGGCCCCCCTGGCCGCGCCTAGCAGGCTTGTGAGGCCCTCGGGGCTGTGCCGCCTCCAACTCCAGCTCTATTTACTCTATTTCACCCAGAAAAAATAAGAGAGAAGATTTCATCGAGTTTTATGATATGGAGCCGCCGCCACCACCTGTTCTTCCTCTGGAGGGCAGATCTGGAGTCTGTTCTGGGCTCCGGAGAGGGGGAATCGACGCCTTCATCATTGCCAACCATCCTTCATCGCCACTCCATGATGCTCTTCATCGTTCATGAGTAATCTCATTGTAGGCTTGCTGGATGGTGATGGGTTGGATGAGATCTATCATGTAATCGTGTTAGTTTTGATGGGGTTTGATCCCTAGTATCCACTATGTTCTGATATTGATGTTGCTACTACTTTGCTATGCTTAATGCTTGTCACTAGGGCTCTAGTGCCATGACTTCAGATCTGAACCTATTATGTTCTCATCAATATATATGTGTTCTTGATCCTATCTTGCAAGTTGTAGTCACCTACTATGTGTTATGACCCGGCAACCCCGGAGTGACAATAGCCGGAACCACTCCCGGAGATGACCATAGTATGAGGAGTTCATGTATTCAGTAAGTGCTAATGCTTTGTTCCGGTTCTCTATTAAAAGGAGAACCTTAATATCCCTTAGTTTCCATTAGGACCCCGCTGCCATGGGAGGGATGGACAATAGATGTCATGCAAGTTCTTTTCCATAAGCACGTATGACTATATACGGAATACATGCCTACATTACATTGACGAACTGGAGCTAGTTACAAATCACCCCATGTTATAACTATTACATGATGAATGTCATCCGGCATAATTATCCATCACCGATCCAATGCCTACGAGCTTTCCTACTGGTCCTTGCTACGTTACTTTGCCAGTACCGATGTCACTACTGCTACTGTTACCGCTACTACTGTCACTCCTGTCACTGCTGCTACTGTTACCGCTACTGCTGTCACTGCTACTGTTACCGTTGCTACTGTTACTATCACACTAATTTGCTACTGAAATTTTGCTGCAGATACTAAGTCTTTCAGGTGTGGTTGAATTGACAACTCAAGTGCTAATACTCAAGAATATTCTTGGGCTTCCCCTTGTGTCGAATCAACAAATTTGGGTTCAATACTCTACCCTCGGAAACTGTTCCGATCCCCTATACTTGTGGGTTATCAAGACTATTTTCTGGCGTCGTTGCCGGGAAGGCATAGCTCTATTCTCTGAATCACTTGGGATTTACGTCTGTTGATCACTATGAGGAATCCGAGAGATCCAAAAAGTAAACTCTTGCCCTCAACTACAAAGACAAGAAAGGAACTGCCATCTAGCTCTGCACTTGATTCACCTTCAGTTATGAGTGAGTTTGCGATACCACCACCTACTAGAAATTTTGATGTGTCGCCTTTGCTTGATGATGCTACTTCTGCTATCCATGATGCTTACGATGATGCTTTTCTTGATACTGCTTTGCCACTGGGTGCATTCCTTGATGCACAAATTGCTAGAGTTGCTGCTGAATGTGATGATACTTCTGAAACTCCTGAAATTATTGAAGTAGAACCTGTTGTTTCACCTGTTAGAACTAGCTCTCCTAGATATGAATTGCCTGATATACCTGAGGGTTATGTTATGGAGGGAGAGGTAGCTGAGGACTTTCTTGCTTGTAAGGATAGCTATGATCTTGAGAATTTATTGCGCAAGTGGAAAGAAAAATCTCTGAACGCTAGGATGAAATACGATCCTAAGTTTGCTACTTCGCCTAACTTTGTGACCGATAAGGATTATGAATTCTCTGTCGATCCTAAGTTAATCACTTTGGTCGAATCTGATCCTTTTCACGGTTATGAGTCTGAAACGGTTGTAGCACATCTTACTAAGTTACACGATATAGCCACCCAATTCACGAGTGAGGAAAAGATCCGCCACTACAATATCCTGAATTTGTTTCCTTTCTCACTAAAGGGTAATGCTAAGACTTGGTTCACTTCTCTTGCTCCTGGTTGTGTCTGTAGTCCCCAGGATATGATCTACTACTTCTCTGAGAAATATTTTCCTGCCCATAAGAAACAAGCTGCCTTGCAGGATATATATAACTTTGTGCAAGATGAAGAAGAGAGTGTCCCACAAGCTTGGGGGAGGCTTGTCCAGCTACTTAATGCTTTGCCTGATCACCCTCTTGAGAAAAGTGAAATACTTGATATATTCTATAATGGACTAATCGATGCTTCTAGGGACCACCTAGATAGTTGTGCTGGTTGTGTTTTCAGGGAACGGTCTGTGGAACAAGCTGAGATTCTATTAAATAATATCTTGAGCAATGAGAATGATTGGACTATTCCCGAACCACCTCTGAAGCAAACTCCTAAGAAAATAGGTATCCTATTCCTCAGTCCTAAAGATATGCAAGAAGCTAAGAAATCTATGCAAGAGAAAGGCATTAAATTTGAAGATGTCAAGAATCTACCACCTATCGAAGTAATACATGGTCCTGATAACCTGACACAGGTAGTAGAGGTAAATTCTCTTCGTAGATTCAATGAGAGTGATATTCCTTTTGATAAACCTGCTAGCTTATGCTTAGATGAATTTGATAACTTTGTTGCCAAACAACAAAGTTTCAATGATTATGTTAATAGACAATTGAGGCAAAATGCTCGTATGATTGATCATATAAGTGCTTGTGTGGATAGAAATGTCAATGACCTTAAGATTTTGAGTAAACATGCCTCTATGGTCACCACTCAAGTAGAACAAGTACTTAAGGCTCAAAATGACTTGCTCAATGAGCTGAATGACAAGTCTGTTAGAGTTATCACTAGAGGTGGTAGAATGACCCAGGAACCTTTGTATCCTCAGGGTCATCCTAAGAGAATTGAACAAGATTCTCAAGGAGTTAACACCAAGGCACCTAGTTATCCTAGGAAGAAAAAGAAAGATGATAGGAACTTGCATGCTAGCAAACCTGCTGCTGTTACACCTGAGAATCCAAATGATATCTCCGTTTCTGATGCCGAAACACAATCTGGTGATGAACATGAACCTAGTGATAATATTGATAGTGTTTTTCATGATGATGCTCAACCTAGTAATGATAAGTATGTGGAGATTGAACCTGGTGTTGATCTTGATAACGCACAACCTAAGAACAAGAGATACGATAAGAACGACTTCATTGCTAGGAAGCATGGTAAAGAAAGGGAACCATGGGTTCAGAAACCCATGCCCTTTCCTCCCAAACCATCCAAGAAAAAGGATGATGAGGATTTTGAGCGCTTTGTTGAAATGATTAGACTTGTCTTTCTGCAAATGCGTTTGACAGATATGCTCAAAATGTCTCCTTATGCTAAGTACATGAAAGATATTGTGACTAATAAGAGGAGGATACCTGAGGTTGAGATTTCCACCATGCTTGCTAATTACACCTTCAAGGGTGGAACTCCTAAGAAACTAGGTGATCCCGGAGTGCCCACTATACCTTGCTCCATTAAAGGAAACTACGTTAGAACTGCTTTATGCGATCTTGGAGCCGGTGTTAGTGTTATGCCCCTCTCTCTTTATCGTAGACTTGAATTGGATAAGTTGACACCCACTGAAATGTATTTGCAAATGGCCGACAAATCAACTTCTTTTCCTATCGGCATTTAAGAGGATGTGCCTGTTCTAGTTGCTAACGTTACTATCTTAACGGACTTTGGTATTGTGGATATTACCGAGGATGATGCCATGGCGGTCATCCTTGGAAGACCCTTTTTAAACACTGCAGGGGCAGTTATTGATTGCAACAAAGGCAATGTCACTTTCAATGTCAATGGTAATGAGCATACGATGCACTTTCTAAAGAAACAATATCGAGTTCATTATATCAATGCTATTGAAAAAACTTCATCAATCCTTATTGGGAGCTTTGAATGCCCTATACCTACTTTCAAGATGAAGTATGATTTGCTTGTTGGGGATATGCACATCCCCATTGAGGTAACCTAGTGACTATTTGAAAATTCTCCGGTTTCATGTGATTCGAAAAAAGTTTGTCAAGGAGACTTGATCAACCTCATTGACGGATTTCTTTTGATGACCATGAGATGGATGAATCTTGGAGTCACAACCTTCTGTCCCGAGCTTTTATTTTCTATTGTTTAGAACAAAAATGATAAATTTAGCTTTAGTTTTTCCTGTTTTCTGCTTTTTGCGTCCCTTAGAAAAGTGTATCGAAAATAAAAGTTCTTCAAATGCCCTCAAAATCAAGTATGATATTTTCTGGAATTTTTGAAAAATTCTGAGATAGAGAGCTAGTCAGGGGGATGCATGATACGTCTCCCTCGTATCTACTTTTCCGAACTCTTTTGCCCTTGTTTTGGACTCTAATTTGCATAATTTGAATGGAACTAACCCAGACTGACGCTGTTTTCAGCAGAATTGCCATGGTGTTGTTTTTGTGCAGAAATAAAAAGTTCTCGGAATGTCCTCAAAATTTACGGAGAATTTTTCAGGAATAAAAGAAAAATACCTGCGCAAAGATCCACCGGAGGAGGTGGACCAGTGGGCCACAAGCCCACAGGCCGCGGCCACCCCCTAGGCCGCACCGTGAGGGCTTGTGGGGCCCACGTGGCACCACCGCCCCCAAACTCAGCTCTATATCTTCCGTCTCGCCTAGAAAAAAATCAGAGAGACGGTTTCATCGCGTTTTACAACACGGGGGCGCCGCCACCTCCTCTTCTTCATTTGGAGGGAAGATCTGGAGTCCGTTCTGGGCTCCGGAGAGGGGAAATCATCGCCATCGTCATCATCAACCTTCCTCCATCGACAATTCCATGATGCTCTTCACCTTTTGTGAGTAATCTCATTGTAGGCTTGCTGGACGGTAATGAGTTGGATGAGATCTATCATGTAATCGAGTTAGTTTTGACGGGGATTGATCCCTAGTATCCACTATGTTCTGAGATTGATGTTGCTACTACTTTGCCATGCTTAATGCTTGTCACTAGGGCCCGAGTGCCATGATTTCAGAACTGAACCTATGATGTTGTCGCCAATATATGTGTGTTTTAGATCCTATCTTGCAAGTTGTAGTTACCTACTATATGTTATGACCCGGCAACCCCGGAGTGACAATAGCCGGAACCACTCCCAGAGATGACCATAGCATGAGGAGTTCATGTATTCACCGCGTGTTAATGCGTTGCTCCGGTTCTTTATTAAAAGGAGAACCTTATTATCCCGTAGTTTCCATTAGGACTCCGCTACCACGGGAGGGATGGACAATAGATGGCATGCAAGTTCTTTTCCCTAAGCACGTATGACTACATACGGAATACATGCCTACACTAGATCGACGAACGGGAGCTAGTTACATATCTCTCCGTGTTATAGCTGTTACATGATGAATCACATCCGTAATACTCATCCATCACCGATCCACTGCCTACGAGTCTTTTACTACTGGTCCTTGCTACGTTACTTTGTCTAGGCTTGTCCCTTGCTACAAAAGGGATTGGGCCACTTTGCTACTACTATTGCTACTGCTGCTACTGTTGCTACTACTGTTACTTTGCTGCTGGTGCTACTGTTGTTTCTTGCTACTTCGTTGTTACTTGTTGCAACACATTTACTGGCGCCATTGATACAACAGTTAGGAATAGTCTGTCGTCAACAGATCTGTTTCTGACACAGTTGCTATCATACTACTTTGCTACTGATACTTTGCTTGCAGACACTAATCTTTCAGGTGTGCTTGAATCGGACAAACTCAGCTGCTAATACTTGAGAATATTCTTTCGTTTCCCCTTGAGGCGAATCAGCAAATTTGGGTCGAATACTCTACCCTCGAAAACTGTTGCGATCCCCTAAACTTGTTGGTTATCAAGACCTTTTTCTGGCGGCGTTGCCGGGGAAGCACAACTATATTCTCTGAGTCACTTGGGATTGACGTCTGCTGGTCACTATGAGGAATCCGAAAGATCCAAGAACTGAAATCTTGCCTTCCACTACAAGGACAGGTAAGGAACTACCATCTAGCTCTGCACTTGATTCACCTTCAGTTTTGAGTAAGTTTGCGACATCGCCTCCTGCTAGAAATCTTGATATGTCGCCTGTGCTTGATGATGCTACTTCTGCTGTCCATGATGCTATGCTTGATACTATGCCTGATGATGCTATGCTTGATACTATGCCTGATGATGCTATTCTTGATACTATGCCTGATACTGCTTTTCCACTAGGTGCATTCCTTTATGCACAAATTGCTAGAGTTGCTGCTAGACGTGATGATACTTCTGAAACTGTTGATGCTATTGAAGTAGAACATGCTACTATGCCTGAATTGCATGTTATGCCTGATACGCACTATGTTATGGAGGGAGAGATAGCTGAGGATTTTCTTGCGTGTAAGGATAGCTATGATGTTGAGAAACTACTACACAAGTGGAAAGAAAAATCACTGAATGCTAGGATGAAATATGACCCGAAGTTTGCTACTTCGCCTATCTTTGTGACTGATAGGGATTATGAATTCTCTGTCGACCCTGAGTTAATCACTCTGGTCGAATCTGGTCCTTTTCACGGTTATGAGTCTGAAACGGTTGTAGCCCATCTTACCAAACTGCACGATATAGCCACCCTATTCACTAGTGAGGAAAAGATCCGCCACTACTATATCCTCAAGCTGTTTCCTTTCTCGCTAAAGGATGATGCTAAGACTTGGTTCACTTCTCTTGCTCCTGATTGTGTGTGTAGCCCCCAGGATATGGCCTACTACTTCTCTGAAAAGTATTTCCCTGCCCATAAGAAGCATGCTATGCCTTGCAGGAAATATACAACTTTCCTCAAGCTGAAGAAGAGAGTCTCCCACAAGGTTTGAGGAGGCTCATACAGCTACTGAATGCTTTGCCTGATCACCCTCTTGAGAAGAATGAAATGCTTGATACCTTTTGTAATGGACTTGTTGATGCTTCCAAAGACCACCTAGATAGTTGTGTCGGTTGTGTTTTTAGGGAACGAACTGTAGAACAAGCTGAGATTCTATTGAATAACATCTTGTGCAATGAGAATGCTTCGACTATTCCCGAACCGCCTCCTAAGCCAACTCCGAAGAAAAGAGGTATTCTATTCCTCAGTCCTGAAGATATGCAAGAAGCCAAGAAATCTATGCGAGAGAAAGGCATTAAATCTGAAGATGTCAAAAATCTACCACCTATCAAAGAGATCCAAGGTCTCGATAACCTGATACAGGTAGTAGAAGTAAATTCTCTGCATAGGTTTGATGAGAGTGATAGTCCTTTTGATAAACATGCTAGCTTATGCATGGATGAATTTGATAACTTTGTTGCCAAACAACAGAGTTTCAATGATTATGTTAGCAGACCATTGGAAAAGAATGCTCGTATGCTTAGTCATTTAAGTGCTTGTGTGGACAGAAATGTCAATGATCTTAAACTTCTGAGTAAACATGCCTCTATGGTTACGACTCAGGTAGAACAAGTACTTCAAGCTCAGAATGACTTGCTTAATGAGTTGAACGACAATTCTGTTAGAGTCGCCACTAGAGGCGGTAGAATGACCCAGGAACCTCTGTATCCTGAGGGTCATCCAAAGAGGATTGAACAAGATTCTCAAGGAGTTAGCACTGATGCACCTAGTCATCCTAGAAAGAATAAGAAAGATGATAGGGATTTGCACGCTAGCAACCCTGTTGCTGCTACACCTGAGAGTCCAAACGATGCCTCTGTCTCTGATGCTGAGACACAATCTGGTGATGAACATGAGCCTAATGATAATATCAATAGTGATGTTCATGAAGATGCTCAGCCTAGCGATGATAAGGATGTGGATATTGAACCTGTTGATCTTGATAACCCACAGCCTAAGAATAGAAGATATGATAAGAATGACTTCGCTGATAGGAAGCATGGTAAAGAAAGGGAGCCATGGGTTCAGAAACCCATGCCCTTTCCTCCCAAACCATCAAAGAAAAAGGATGATGAGGATTTTGAGCGATTTTTTGAAATGATCAGACATGTCTTTCTGCAAATGCGTTTGACAGATATGCTTAGGATGTCTCCGTATGCTAAGTACATGAAAGATATTGTGACTAATAAGAGGAGGATACCTGAGGTTGAGATTTCCACCATGCTTGCTAACTATACCTTCAAGGGTGAAACTCCCAAGAAACTAGGTGATCCTGGTGTGCCCACTATACCTTGCTCCATTAAAGGCAACTACATTAGAACTGCGTTATGCGACCTTGGAGCCGGTGTTAGTGTTATGCCTCTCTCTCTTTATCGTAGACTTGAACTGGATAAGTTGACGCCCACTGAAATCTCTCTTCAAATGGCCGACAAATCAACTGCTTTCCCTATCGGCATTTGCGAGGATGTGCCTGTTGTTGTAACATCCCAATTTTCCTAATTGGGAATGTTTTACATTGTAGCTAAGCATCTATGCATATTGGTTGAAATAAATTTAGCTCGTGAATTTTCTTTCGTCTTTGATTTGCATTTCTATTTTTCCTCGCACGACAAATGCCCGGAGAAAACTCTCTTGCACGCAAGAGAGAGAGCGAAGGAAAATGACACTCCAAAAGTGCGGGCAATTTTTGAAATGTTGGAGCCAAGAAAACCCAAAGTTCTTTTGCAAAAATAATTGCAAAAAGAAATAAAGCAAATTGGGAATTTCTGAAAAAAAAACATATTTTTTTAAGTTTTTATTTTGCTTTGGAAAAATGTTATTCGGGTAGAGATTGTTTTTCTGATTTTATTGGTATATAATACCCTATATAAATATTTTGATTTATTTCCATTTTATTAGCTTTTGTTTTCTGTTTCGGAAAAAGGTTAGACTTAGGAAAGGTTATATTTTTTCCTTAACCGCCGCCGCCGGGCACACTATAGGCCCTGGGCCGAGATCCCCCCAGTCCCGGGATTGAATCCCTTTAAAATAGGGCAACCGACCCCTTCCCTCTCCTCCCCCTCTCTCTGCCCAAGGGCCCCACCCGAGCCCCTCTCTCCCCGTCGGTCACCACCTACCTCTCCTTCCTTCTTCTACCGAAACCGAGCTGCACCAGGAACCCTCGATTTCCTTCCCCCGTTTCTCCCTCTCCCTTCCTTTCTACCCCCTCCCCATGGCCTATAAATACTCCCCCATCTCCACCGCCCCCGTTCCCAACCCTACCTCGCCGCCGCCACCGCCCGAAGCCCCTGCACCGCCCTCGCCAGCAGCCCGAGGCTACTGCCACCTTCGGCCTACAGGAGCAGCCCCAGCGCCACCCGTCGCCGCCCCTCTCTTCCCCGAGAACCTCCCCCCGAGGAGGAGAAGCACCCCGTCGCCGCCTCCCCGACATCCCCACCGCCCCGGAGCTCCTCCCTCGCCGGCAGCCACGTCCCCCGCCGGAGTAGCTACTGCCCAGCCACGGTAGCCCCCCCCCCCTCCTCTCTGTATTTCATGTTCTTCTTTTTTTAGCCGTTGGATATAAGAGGTAAGGCCTAGATTAGATCACTAGTTAACCTTTCGGTTTAGTTTAGAGAACCCACGGTTTTATTCTCACTTATGTTTTAACCAGTGGCTTTTGCTTAGCATCGGCCGTTTTCCCAAAGCATTCCAACAAAAAACACCCGCAGCCAACCGTAGCTTGCCACGTGTACCCCAATAGTTAGCTAGTTGTTTTCAGTTTTTCTGTCAAAAATTACAAAAAACAGAAACTTTCTATTTTGTTTTGGCCACAACTTTTTATCCCGAAGTCCAATGGCATTGATTCTTTTTCCAGTAGCTCACAAATTGCATGTAGTTTATAAAAACATATAATTTGTCTTTGTTTGAAATTTTTAAATATAAGTTAGAGCAGATTTAGTTTAAACCTTGTTTTTCCTATTCAGGGAGTTTGAAAAATGATTTTGAGTTGATTCTTTTTGCTACTGTTCTCTAGTGATAAAATCTTACTGTGGTAGAAGTTTCAGAATTAAGTATTTTTACTGGTGTTTTCAACAGAAACAAGTTTCTGCCATACCGGCGCGTGATAAATTATTTTGCTTAGGCTTTCGCAAATCATTACTTGTGATGTTATTTTTACTTGTGGCATTATTGAAGTGCTTATGGTGTGCTTTGTGTTTGTATCGGTAGATCATCCGGAGTGCGAAGCGTGTTACTTAGAGACGCTCGAGCAAGACAACTATCATCAAGGCAAGTCATTTTGATCATGTTATTTTACCTATGTTTTCGATGCATGGTAGATCACCTTCTTTGCCCAATTTGCATGCTGCCTAGGTACTTGGAAACTTTAGTGTAAGTTGTAGTATCATGTGGTAGGAACACAACACCCCGATACTTGGCCCCGGGACGACAATTTCTTAATGCTATGCTTGAGTAGACGGGTTATTGGGTGAGTGTATGCCACGAGTGATGCGAGGTTGATATAATAACCAAGATCGGACTAAGACAAGATTTTCAAGACCTCGGACGCAATGCAACTCTGGGTGAAGGACGGTTGATCGGCTCCCTGGAGAACCCAGTGGATGCCCGGGATGCTGGAGAGGCCATGTCATCCTGCGGAAAGCTTCACCCAGGCTCGAAGAGACGGACGGAGACTTCAAGACTCAAGGCTTACCTGCACAGCCACAAGTCATTATGGGCTCTGGCTTGGTTGGACAACGCGGCGACTCTGGACAAACGGTGCTAGCATATGTAGACGAACGGTAGGAATGGATGGGCACCGACAGGGATTCAGAGGGACCCGTTGAAAGACCATGTTTTGATCATCCGGTCTTCAAACACCCTGAAGTGCGAGGACAAACCCGGAGGCGATCAAATCTTGTGGGGAACGTGTGCAAAACTCTGCAGAGTGCCCAACCTAATCGATTAGCCGTGTCCACGGTCATGGACAACTTGAGCCGAATGCATTGAATTTCCCCTGAACTCTCGACACAACTTAATAATGATGTGGGTGTTAACAACTATTCGGGTACGAGAACTGGTTGGCGGAACCATCTCGGTAACAACAAACATTGTAGTAATATTTTGTTTTCAACCCCTCTTGTTGTAGGATAAAACTGGCTTTATGCAAAACTTAGCTCCACCGGCCAAATATGCATGTAGAGATAGTTGATTATTATTTTTACCCCCTCTCTTTGATGACTTGCCGGCATATTCAATATGCTGACCTACACGGCTGCAACGTATCATGTTGCAGAGTACTTTTCCGACCAGGAGTGAGGCTACGATCTACGCTCAGCGACATGCCCTTGGATTCAGATGGACTCGTCTACCTGATGCTTCCGCTTAGTCTTCGTTAGATAATCTCATGAGTTGGCCTTCAACCACTTTATTGCACTCCTTTATTGTAATAAAGTACTCTTTATGAGATTTCGATTAATAAAGCTGTGTGATTGCACTCTTGAATATATACATTATGTATTGTGTGTGTACCAGCATGATCTCGGGATGGTACGGAAACACCAGAGGCTTGACTCGTCTTGAGTCGGGTCGCTATAGAAATGGTATCAAAGCACACGCTGACCTTAGGACGTAACCTCTAGGAATGGAAAAGCCTTAGGAAGAAAACTATTTTCTTTTATGTCTATAAATCTTCTATTTCCTCTTCTGATCATTTCTGACTTCTCTCCGATTTTCCAATGTTTAGATGGCCACCTTCGTCCCTGTTAAGTTCACGGAGTTTTGCCAGCCCGACACCACTATGCCGTTCGGAAAGGAGCTGGTGCAGATCACCAAGGATTTGAGGATTGCTCTGCCGACTATCACAGGGAATCCAACTTCGTCTTACCCGAAGGATTCACGCTACAGGATCGAGGTGCATATTCCCGGAAGGACATTCCAGCCGCGCACATAGCCGATGGATTTCAAGTTCATCGCACCCAACTGGATTCTCGGAAGGGACATGGCGATCCATTGTGCACTCGGACGTATCATGGAAGAATACAAAGGCTGCCCTATTTCTCCAGACCTATTCGCTGTATCCCGGAGAAACGAAGACGGAGATATCAACTCAAGCAAAACCAAGGACGCTCTTTTGTCTTATGCCCAGACCTTGGAGAAGCACAGCGGGACTCTGGAGTATCACGTGATCAAGGACGCCAGGAAGATCAAGCAACTGTCACTCCGCGAGCTTGAGCTTGAAGATGTAGCCCGGGAAGCCCACTATGAACATGAGCTAGAAGTGAAGGACTTTCTGGAGCGGATCGAGAAGCTGAAGACTCGAGTGGCATACCTGGAGGAGGAACTGGACATGGGCGAGAACCTTCATCCCGAAGGAGACGTAGCCCCTTTGATCAGCAACGACGAGGACTATGAAGAAAGCTCCACCGAAGGACCCGCCACCATGCTATTCTGAGTAGGACACTTAGACTAGACCACCAAATTTACTTTATCGTTATACGTTTTAGGCCGATGTTTAGGATTATCGAATTTTGTACCCTCGTGTGAACCTTGTGATGATTGAATAAAATGTGTGGTGTGATACTTGTGTGATGCATTCATATGGGTAGTGTAATTACTCTTAGACCATTGTTCTATGCTAATCTCACCCCTCTACAAACATCAGATGCCTCCGAGACGCGCCCCTGAGTCCAACTTTCCGCCGGAACTCACCCAGTTGATCCAGCAACAAAACACCCTGATGCAGCTGATCATCCAGAACCAGAACAACAACAACCATCATCCACCCCAGGCTGACAATCTCACCCGTTTTCTGAGGTTGAACCCTCCAACTTCCTCCAGCAGCATTGAGCCCATTGTGGCAGATGATTGGCTCCGCAAGATGGAGCGTGAACTTATCACTGCTGGTTGTTCTGAAGCTGAGAAGGTGCGTCTTGCCGCGCATCAACTTGAAGGCCCTGCAGCTGCTTGGTGGGAGAACTACACCACCACTTATCCCATTGCTGGAGTCACTTGGGAGCAATTGTAGCAAGCCTTCCGCACCGCACATGTCTCAGCTGGTGCAATGAGTCTGAAGAAGCTTGAGTTTCGCAACTTACGCCACGGGAGTCGCTCTGTGGCCCAGTACGTCGATGAATTCAGCATGCTCGCCCGTTATGCACCTGGAGATGTGGCCGATGATGCGTCCAAGCAGGAAAAGTTCTTGGAAGGACTGAATGATGAGCTGAGCATTCAGTTGACGGTAGCCACCTTCAACAACTACCAGGAGCTGGTTCATAAGGCCCTCATCTTGGAGGGGAAACATCAGTAGATGGAGAACCGCAAGCGAAAGTATGGGGTTGGAATGTTCAACTCCGGCACTCAGCAGAAGCCTCGCTACACCCCCTATCCAGGGAATACCGGGACTGGATCCGGTAAGTTTGGAGGACACGTTCAGCATAACCACCCGGTGCACAACCATGGAGGTCACAACCAGGGAGGAAATGGGAACCACCGCAACAACAGCAACTTCAAGAATGGTGGTACCGGCACTCACCAGAATTCAGCTCCAGCTCAGAAGGATCTGACTCACATCACTTGCTTCAAGTGTCAGAAGACGGGACACTATGCCACTGATTGTTCCCAGAACAAGCAGGGAAATGGAAACGGCAACGGCAACGGCAACTCTGCAGCAAAGAAGCCCAATCCTTTTCCTCGAGCTCAGGTGAACCACCTTGATGTTGAAGAGGTCTATGATCACCCCGATACTGTGGTTGGTAAGTTTTTGCTAAATTCACATCCAGTATTGGTACTTTTTGATTCTGGTGCAACACATTCATTCATATCAAGGGTAGTTGTGGAAAAGTATAGTTTGCCAACTAGAACCCTCAGCCAACCTATTAAGGTCAGTTCCCCAGGAGGCATGATGACAGCCGGGATAGGATGCCATGCTTTGAGTCTCAACATCGGGAACCATAATTTTCCCACCGACCTCATCGTATTAGAGTCCCAGGGATTGGATGTAATCCTAGGCATGGATTGGTTGGCCAAGTATGAAGGGAATATCGATTGTGCCCTTAAGTCTATTTTGCTCACCACCCCCGAGCAGAAGCGGATTATGTACGTGTCTCAGCGCCCGACACGGAGTAAGCGAGTAAACTCTCTCACGGGAGTAGTCCAGGAGGAAGTACCGATTGTACAGGAGTATCCAGATGTATTTCCGGAGGAATTGCCGGGCATGCCACCCGATAGAGAGATTGAGTTCTTGATTGAGCTATTACCCGGAACAGCCCCGATATCCAAGAGACCTTCTCGGATGCCCGCAAATGACTTGATAGAAATCAAGAAGAAAATTAAGGAATTATTGGACAAAGGGTATATTCGCCCAAGTTCTTCACCTTGGGGAGCCCCAGTGCTCTTGGTTGAAAAGAAGGACAAGTCCTTGAGGATGATTGTCGATTATCGTGCATTGAACGATGTGACCATCAAGAACAAGTACCCCTTTCCGATGATCAATGATCTGTTCGATCAGTTAGTTGGAGCTCGCGTATTCTCAAAGATCGATCTTCGATCCGGGTATCATCAGTTGAAGATTCGTGAACAGGATATACCCAAGACAGCCTTCACCACTCGGTACGGCTTGTATGAGTACACGGTCATGTCATTTGGACTGACTAATGCTCCGGCATATTTTATGAATCTGATGAACAAGGTATTTATGGAATACTTGGACAAGTTTGTCGTGGTGTTCATCGATGACATACTGATATTCTCCAAGAACGAAGAGGAACACAAGGAACATCTGCATCTAGTTCTGGAGAAACTTCGAGAGCATAAGCTATATGCAAAGTTCAGCAAATGTGAGTTTTGGTTGAAGGAAGTCGGATTTCTCGGACACGTCATCTCAGGAGAAGGCATAGCAGTGGACCCTGCCAAGGTCGCAGCAGTCACCGAATGGGTAGCACCCACTTCAGTCAAGGAGATCCGCAGTTTCCTCGGACTTGCCGGATATTACCGGAGGTTCATTGAGAATTTCTCAAAGATTGCCAAGCCCATGACAGAGTTATTGAAGAAGGAATCCAAGTATATTTGGACTGAGGAATGTGAAACCAGTTTTCAAGAGCTGAAGAAACGTCTTGTTACAGCCCCAGTGCTGATATTGCCGAACATTCAGAAGGATTTCCAGGTTTATTGTGACACTTCTCGTCCAGGACTCGGAGGAGTGCTCATGCAAGAAGGCAAGGTTGTAGCCTATGCATCCAGACAGCTCAGACCTCATGAGTTGAACTATGCCACACATGACTTGGAACTAGCAGCCGTAGTGCACGCTCTCAATACTTGGAGACATTTCCTGATCGGAAATAGTTGTGTTGTTTACACTGATCACAAGAGCCTGAAATATATCTTCACGCAGAAGGAGTTGAACCTCAGACAAAGGCGATGGCTAGAGTTGATCAAGGACTATGACATGAGATTGCATTATCACCCAGGCAAGGCAAATTTTGTAGCCGATGCGTTGAGCCGCAAGAGTTATGTGAACACACTCACAGCTGGAGGATTACCCCAGGAGTTAGTCGATGACCTCCGAGAGCTCAAATTGGAGATAGTTCCAAGAGGATTTGTTGCCACTCTGGAAATTCAGTCCACTTTGATAGAAAAGATCCGCGAAGCACAGAAATCAGACAAGGAGATAGCTGAGATTAAGCAGAAAATGGAAGACGGGAAGGCTAAAGGTTTTCATGAGGATGAACACGGAACTTTATGGTTTGAGGATCGCATCTATGTGCCCAATGATCCCGAACTCAGGAAGTTGATGCTTTAGGAGGCCCATGATTCCCCGTACTCGATACACCCCGGTTACACCAAGATGTACCTGGATCTGAAAGAAAGTTTCTGGTGGACAGGATTGAAGAAAGACATTGCAGAGTACGTAGCTATATGCGATGTTTGTCAGCGAGTAAAAGCCGAGCATCAGAAACCAGCAGGTTTGCTCCAACCTCTGCCAATACCCGAATGGAAATGGGAAAAGCTTGGAATGGACTTCATCACAGGATTACCCAGGACCCGTTCTGGCTATGATTCTATTTGGCTTGTGGTCGATCGTTTGACCAAGGTAGCTCACTTCATTCCGGTGAAGACTACTTACACGAGTGCCAAGCTGGCCAAGATATATATGACGAGGATCGTATGTCTGCACGGAGTACCGAAGAGCATTGTGTCAGATAGAGGGACTCAGTTCACATCAAAGTTTTGGCACCAACTACATGAAACCTTGGGAACGAGATTGGAGTTCAGTACAGCTTTTCACCCGCAGACAGATGGACAGACCGAGAGAGTTAATCAGATTCTAGAGGACATGTTGAGAGCTTGCGCACTAGACTATGGGTCTAGTTGGGATGACAATCTACCTTATGCCGAGTTCTCATACAACAACAGCTACCAGACCAGTCTGACGATGGCCCGTTTCGAAGCTCTATATGGAAGGAGGTGCAGAACTCCGTTGATGTGGGATGGAGTTGGAGACCGACAACTTTTTGGTCCCGACCTTATCCGAGACTCTGAAGAGAAGGTCAAGCTTATTCGTGACCGACTCAAAATAGCTCAGTCCAGGCAGAAGAGTTATGCCGACAGCAAACGCAAGGAAGTAACGTACGAAGTGGGAGACCGAGCATATCTTCGGGTGTCTCCACTTCGAGGAATCAAGAGATTCGGTGTGAAAGGAAAATTAGCACCTCGTTTCATTGGCCCCTACAAAATTCTTGAACGTAGAGGCGAAGTTGCATACAAACTGGAACTGCCGGAAGGATTGTCCGGAGTTCATGATGTCTTCCATGTTTCCCAGTTGAAGAAATGCCACGCTGAGATGGCCGATGTTCCGTTGAGAGATACAGTGCCCCTAGAGGCCATACAGCTTGACAGTGATCTGACGTATGAGGAGAAACCCGTCAGGATTCTCGAGACTGCCAACAGAGTTACCCGCAACAAGATCATCAAGTTCTGCAAGGTGTTGTGGAGCCACCACACCGAGGAAGAAGCCACCTGGGAACGAGAAGAGGATCTTCGTCGAGACCACCCGCACCTATTTTGTAGCCAACCCGAATCTCGAGGGCGAGATTCATCTTAAGGTGGGTAGGTTTGTAACATCCCAATTTTCCTAATTGGGAATGTTTTACATTGTAGCTAAGCATCTATGCATATTGTTTGAAATAAATTTAGCTCGTGAATTTTCTTTCGTCTTTGATTTGCATTTCTATTTTTCCTCGCACGAGAAATGCCCGGAGAAAACTCTCTTGCACGCAAGAGAGAGAGCGGAGGGAAATGACACTCCAAAAGTGCGGGCAATTTTTGAAATGTTGGAGCAAAGAAAACCCAAAGTTCTTTTGCAAAAATAATTGCAAAAAGAAATAAAGCAAATTGGGAATTTCTGAAAAAAAAACATATTTTTTTAAGTTTTTATTTTTCTTTGGAAAAATGTTATTCGGGTAGAGATTGTTTTTCTGATTTTATTGGTATATAATACCCTATATAAATATTTTGATTTATTTCCATTTTATTAGCTTTTGTTTTCTGTTTCGGAAAAAGGTTAGACTTAAGAAAGGTTATATTTTTTCCTTAACCGCCGCCGCCGGGCACACTATAGGCCCTGGGCCGAGATCCCCCCAGTCCCGGGATTGAATCCCTTTAAAATAGGGCAACCGACCCCTTCCCTCTCCTCCCCCTCTCTCTGCCCAAGGGCCCCACCCGAGCCCCTCTCTCCCCGTCGGTCACCACCTACCTCTCCTTCCTTCTTCTACCGAAACCGAGCTGCACCAGGAACCCTCGATTTCCTTCCCCCGTTTCTCCCTCTCCCTTCCTTTCTACCCCCTCCCCATGGCCTATAAATACTCCCCCATCTCCACCGCCCCGTTCCCAACCCTACCTCGCCGTCGCCGCCGCCCGAAGCCCCTGCACCGCCCTCGCCAGCAGCCCGAGGCTACTGCCACCTTCGGCCTACAGGAGCAGCCCCAGCGCCACCCGTCGCCGCCCCTCTCTTCCCCGAGAACCTCCCCCCGAGGAGGAGAAGCACCCCGTCGCCGCCTCCCCGACATCCCCACCGCCTCGGAGCTCCTCCCTCGCCGGCAGCCACGTCCCCCGCCGGAGTAGCTACTGCCCAGCCACGGTAGCCCCCCCCCTCCTCTCTGTATTTCATGTTCTTCTTTTTTTAGCCGTTGGATATAAGAGGTAAGGCCTAGATTAGATCACTAGTTAACCTTTCGGTTTAGTTTAGAGAACCCACGGTTTTATTCTCACTTATGGTTTAACCAGTGGCTTTTGCTTAGCATCGGCCGTTTGCCCAAAGCGTTCCAACAAAAAACACCCGCAGCCAACCGTAGCTTGCCACGTGTACCCCAATAGTTAGCTAGTTGTTTTCAGTTTTTCTGTCAAAAATTACAAAAAACAGAAACTTTCTGTTTTGTTTTGGCCACAACTTTGTATCCTGAAGTACAATGGCATTGATTCGTTTTCCAGTAGCTCACAAATTTCCTGTAGTTTATAAAAACATATAATTTGTCTATGTTTGAAATTCGTAAATATAAGTTAGAGCAGATTTAGTTTAAACCTTGTTTTTCCTATTCAGGGAGTTTGAAAAATGATTTTGAGTTGATTCTTTTTGCTACTGTTTTCTAGTGATAAAATCTTACTGTGGTAGAAGTTTCAGAATTTTTAAAGTATTTTTAATGGTGTTTTCAACAGAAACAAGTTTCTGCCATACCGGCGCGTGATAAATTCTTTTGCTTAGGCTTTCGCAAATCATTACTTGTGATGTTATTTTTACTTGTGGCATGATTGAAGTGCTTATGGTGTGCTTTGTGTTTGTATCAGTAGATCATCTGGAGTGCGAAGCGTGTTACTTAGAGACGATCGAGCAAGACAACTATCATCAAGGCAAGTCATTTTGATCATGTTATTTTACCTATGTTTTCGATGCATGGTAGATCACCTTCTTTGCCCAATTTGCATGCTGCCTAGGTACTTGGAAAATTTAGTGTAAGTTGTAGTATCATGTGGTAGGAACACAACACCCCGATACTTGGCCCCGGGATGACAATTTCTTAATGCTATGCTTGAGTAGACGGGTTATTGGTTGAGTGTATGCCACGAGTGATGCGAGGTTGATATAATAACCAAGATCGGACTAAGACAAGATTTTCAAGACCTCGGACGCAATGCAACTCTGGGTGAAGGACGGTTGATCGGCTCCCTGGAGAACCCAGTGGATGCCCGGGATGCTGGAGAGGCCATGTCATCCTGCGGAAAGCTTCACCCAGGCTCGAAGAGACGGACGGAGACTTCAAGACTCAAGGCTTACCTGCACAGCCACAAGTCATTATGGGCTCTGGCTTGGTTGGACAACGCGGCGACTCTGGACAGGCGGTGCTAGCAGATGTAGACGAACGGTAGGAATGGATGGGCACCGATAGGGATTCAGAGGGACCCGTTGAAAGACCATGTTTTGATCATCCGGTCTTCAAACACCCTGAAGTGCGAGGACAAACCCGGAGGCGATCAAATCTTGTGGGGAACGTGTGCAAAACTCTGCAGAGTGCCCAACCTAATCGATTAGCCGTGTCCACGGTCATGGACAACTTGAGCCGAATGCATTGAATTTCCCCTGAACTCTCGACACAACTTAATAATGATGTGGGTGTTAACAACTATTCGGGTACGAGAACTGGTTGGCGGAACCATCTCGTTAACAACAAACATTGTAGTAATATTTTGTTTTCAACCCCTCTTGTTGTAGGATAAAACTGGCTTTATGCAAAACTTAGCTCCACCGGCCAAATATGCATGTAGATATAATTGATTATTATATTTACCCCCTCTCTTTAATGACTTGCTGGCATATTCAATATGCTGACCTACACGGCTACAACGTATCATGTTGCAGAGTACTTTTCCGACCAGGAGTGAGGCTACGATCTACGCTCAGCGACATGCCCTTGGAGTCTGATGGACTCGTCTACCTGATGCTTCTGCTTAGTCTTCGTTAGATAATCTCATGAGTTGGCCTTCAGCCACTTTATTGTACTCCTTTATTGTAATAAAGTACTCTTTATGAGATTTCGATTAATAAAGCTGTGTGCTTGCACTCTTGAATATATACATTATGTACTGTGTGTGTACCAGCATGATCTTGGGATGGTACGGAAACACCAGAGGCTTGACTCGTCTTGAGTCGGGTCGCTACAGTTGTGGTTGCTAACACCACTATCTTAACAGACTTTGTTATCTTGGATATTCCCGAGGACGATGCCATGGCTATCATCCTCGGAAGACCCTTTTTAAACACTTCAGGGGCTGTTATAGATTGCAACAAAGGCAATGTCACTTTCCATGTCAACGGTAATGAGCATACGGTGCACTTTCCGAAGAAACAATATCGAGTACATTGCATCAATGCTATCGAAAAAACTTCATCTATTCTTATTGGGAGATTTGAATGCCCTATTCCTCGTGTCAAGATGAAGTATGACTTGCTTGTTGGGGAGATACACATCCCCATTGAGGTGACCTAGTGACTATTCGACAATTCTCCGTTCTCTTTTTGCGATTCAGAAAAGTTTGTCAAAGAGACTTCATCAACCTCACTAACGGATTTCTTTCGATGACCTCGAGATGGATGAATCGAGGAGTCATGAACCTCTGTTCCAAGCTTTCACCTTCGGTTGCTTAGAAGAAATATGATAGATTTAGATTAGTTTTCCCTGTTTTTTATTTTAGCGTCCGGTAGAAAAGTATCCCGAAAATAGAAGTTCTCCGAACGTCCTGAAAATATAGTATGTTTTTTTCTGGAATTTTTGAAAAATTCTAAGACAAAGAGTTTGTCTGAGGCCCACACCAGTGGGCCACAAGCCCTAGGGGTGCGAGCACCCCCCTGGTCATGCCACCCAGGCTTGTGGGGCCCACAGGCACCCCCTCCACTCATTCTTGCTCTCATGTGGTTCTCCTACCTCCAGAAAAAAATCGTTTCGCAGCTCAAACCCGTGTTCTTGCTCCTCTTGCTGGGATTTTCGATCTCTTTGCTCAAATCACCGTTCTCCGAACAGTTTTGGGGAAATTACTCCTTGGTAGGTGACTCCTCCATAGGTCCAATTAGTTTTTGCTCTAGTGACTTATACTCCGCGTATTTTTGCTGCCTTGGTGACCATGTTCTTGAGCTTTGCATGCTGATTTTTGTTGGCCCCAAGTAGTTTTGATGCGTAATATGGCCTCTAGGCACTTGTGGGAGTAGTTGCTACGAGTTTCGTTGAGCCTTATTCACTTTTCCTTAGAATCACTAAAAAATTCAGAAATTTTCAGAGATAGAAAAGGGAAAAGATGAGGAGGTTCTTAAGAGGCTCTTCAAGCCGTGACCCCAAGGATGATGGGAGTGAGAAGAAGCCCAAGTATCTGGTCCCTCAAGTCGTAGAAGTTCGAGCGTGCGAGTGGCCAAGCGACGTGTTCTTACGCGCCACTGGAATTATGAGGACTTTTATCACTTGGTGGAAAACGCAGGCCTCACCGCCGTCGTTGAAGATAAGTGTCCGCAATACCTCCTCCTCACTAATATCTTCGTACAAAGATATAACTTCTATCCGAGGAAGAATCCTCCTATGGTTGAGTTCAAACTTTATGATATCCCCCAGCGCATGTCACTCCAAGATTTTTGCAATGTTTGCAAATTACCTTACGTTGGGGATATTCATGAACCTCGTCCACGGGACTTGGAAGCTTTCGTCAATACAATTGCTAGTCCCCCCAAGCCAAATTCAAGGACACCAAAAAGCCTAAGCTTGGGGATGCCCCGGGAAGGCATCCCTCTTTCGTCTTCAATCCATCGGTAACATTACTTGTAGCTATATTTTTATTCACCACATGATATGTGTATTGCTTGGAGCGTCTTGTATCATAGGAGTCTTTTCTTTTTGTTGTGTCACAATCATCCTTGCTGCACACCTTTTTGAGAGAGAGAGGCACGCACTCATCGTGATTTTGCTAGAATGCTCATAGTGCTTCACTTATATCTTTTGAGCTAGATACTTTTGCTCTAGTGCTTCACTTATATCTTTTGAGCTAGATACTTTTGCTCTAGTGCTTCACTTATATCTTTTGAGCTAGATAATTTTACTCATAGTGCTTCACTTATATCTTTTGAGCTTGATACTTTTGCTCTAGTGCTTCACTTATATCCTTTGAGCTAGATACCTTTTGCTCTTGTGCTTCACTTATATCTTTAGAGCACGGCGGTGCGTGATTTGGTAGTTGGCTTATGCTATGAAAGTAGTCCCATGTGCTAGGTACCCAAAGAGGATGCAAAAACTTCCATCTTCATGTGCATTGAGTAGAAAGAAAAGTTTCGATTCCTCTCAATTAGTTTTGAGACATGGATTCGGGAATATAAAAAGCTATGTTAGTAGGGCGTTGTGAATATAGAAATACTTGTGTTGAAGTTAGTGATTCCCATAGCATGCACGTATGGTGAACCGCTATGTCAGGAAGTCGAAGCATAATTGATCTATTGATTTTCATCCTTTGTGTTGAGGTCGGGATCGCGCGATGGTTTACACCTACCAACCCTTCCCCTTGGAGTATGCGTTTAGCACTTTGTTTCAATTACTAATAAAAACTTTCGCAACAAGTATGTGAGTTCTTTATGACTAATGTTGAGTCCATGGATTAGATGCACTTTCACCTTCCACCATTGCTAGCCTCTCTAGTGCCACGCAATTCTCGCCGGTGCACAAACCCACCAAATTTCTTCCTCAAAACAGCCACCATACCTACCTACTATGGCAATTTCATAGCCATTCTGAGATATATTGCCATGCAACTACCACCGTTCCGTCTCATGACTTGTGTCTTCAATCTCATATTGCCATTGCATGATCATACTAGATCGTTGCACATCCCGGTACACTGCCGGAGGCATTTCCTATGGAGTCATGACCATTGTGATTTTTGGGCTTTGAATAACTAAAAGTGTGATGATCATCATTATTAGAGCATTGTCCCATGTGAGGAAATAAAAAAAGAGTCGAAAGAGCCCAAAAAGAAAAAAAGAGAGAAAAGAGAAAAAAAAGGAGGCCTAAGAGCCCATATAAAAAAAGAGAGAAAAAGATAGAAGGGACAATGCTACTATCTTTTTCCACACTTGTGCTTCATATTAGCACCATGTTCTTCATGATTGAGAGCTTCTTGCTTTGTCACTACCATATGCTAGTGGGAACCTTTTATATAACTTGGCTTGTATATTCCAATGATGGGCTTCCTCAAAATTGCCCTAGGTCTTCATGAGCAAGCAAGTTGGATGCACACCCACTAGTTTTCCTTTTAAGCTTTCGCATGCTTATAGCTCTAGTGCATCTCTTGTATGGCAATCCCTACTCATTCACGTTGATATCTATTAATGGGCATCTCCATAGCCAATTGATACGCCGAGTCAATGTGACCATCTCCTCCTTTTTGTCTCACAACCACCACCACACTCTATTCCACCTATAGTGTTATATACATGGCTCGCGCTCATGTATTGTGTGATAGTTATAAAAAGTTTGAGAAAGTAAGAGTGCAAAAACAATTACTTGGCCAATTACGGGGTTGTGCATGATTTACAGTAGTTGTGTGAGGATGATGGAGCATAGCCAGACTATATGATTTTGTAGGGATAACTTTCTTTGGCCTTGTTATTTTGAAAGTTCATGACTACTATGCTAGTTTGCTTGAAATATTACTGTTTTCATGTCAATAGAAAACTATTGTTTTGAATCTTACGGATCTGAACGTTCATGCCACGTGAAATAAGTTTCAAAGGACAACTATGCTAGGTAGCATTCCACATCAAAAATTCATTCTTTATCACTTCCCTACTCGAGGACGAGCAGGAGTTAAGCTTGGGGATGCTTGATACATCTCCAACGTATCTATAACTTTTTATGGTTTCATGCTATTATCTTGTCATACTTTGGATGTTTTGCATGCCTTTTATTTATTTTTTGGGACTAACTTATTAATCCAGTGCCAAGTGCCAGTTCCTATTTTTTCCATGTTTTTGACCCCATTCAGAGGGGATTTTGAACGGAGTCCAAACGGAATAAAACTTCCGAAAAGATTTTTTCCGAAACGGAAGAAGATCGGGAGACTTGAGAACCAAGGCAGGGGGTCCTCAGGGACCCCACAAGCCCTCATGGCGCGGCCAGCGGGCCCGCGCCATCCAGGCTTGTGGGCTCCCTGGGCCACGTCCGCCCTAGGGTTTGCGCCTATATATCCCCAAAAATTCCACAAAAAATCAGGGGAGCATCGTAATCACTTTTCCGCCGCCACAATCTTCTGTCTCCGCAAGATCCCATCTCGGGCACGTCCTGGTGCCCTGCCGGAGGGGGATTTGGACACGGAAGGCTTCTCCATCAATACCATGACCTCCCCGATGATGCGTCAGTAGTTCACCATAGACCTACGGGTCCATAGCTAGTAACTAGATGGCTTCATCTCTGTCTTGGATCTTCAATACAAAGTTCTCCATGATCTTCATGGAGATCTATCCGATGTAATCTTCTTTTGTGGTGTGTTTGTCGATATCCGATGAATCGTGGATTTATGATCAGATTATCTATGCATCTTATTTGAGTTTCTTCTGATCTCTCTTATGCATGATTTCATATCCTTGTAATTCTCTTTGAGTTGTGGGTTTTGTTTGGCCAACTAGATCTATGATTCTTGCAATGGGAGAAGTGCTTGGTTTTGGGTTCATACCATGCGGTGACCTCACCCAGTGACAGAAGGGGTAGCGAGGCACGTATTGTGTTGTTGCCATCAAGGGTAAAAAGATGGGGGGTTTTATCATTGGTTTGAGATTATCCCTCTACATCATGTCATCTTGCTTAAAGTGTTACTCTGTTTGTCATGAACTCAATACACTAGATGCATGCTGGATAGCAGTCAATGTGTGGAGTAATAGTAGTAGATGCAGAAAGTATCGGTCTACTTGTCTCGGACAAGATGCCTATATGCTAGATTATTGCCTTAGATATCGTCATGACTTTGCGCGGTTCTATCAATTTCTCGAGAGTAATTTGTTCACCCACCATGATATTTGCTATTATGAGAGAAGCCTTTAGTGAACACTATGGCCCCCAGGGTCTACTCCACACCATATTTTCAGCCTTACACTTTTTACTTCGTTTCACTTTCCGCCATCAGATCTCACTTTTGCAAACAATCTTGAAGGGATTGACAACCCCTTTGAAGCATTGGGTGCAAGTTGTTTGTTTTTGCGCAGGTACTTTGGACTTGACGAGGCCCTCCTTTTGGTTCGATACCTTGGTTCTCAAACTGAGGGAAATACTTACTTCTCCTGTGCTGCATCACCCTTTCCTCTTCAAGGGAAAAACCGACGCAAACTAGAGAAGTAACAAGAAGAATTCCTTGCCCATCATTCATTCTCCATAGCTTGTAGGTTCATTGTTGTCCAGCAACATGACCTCCAAGACTAGATTACCGTACCACTCTGGAGTAGTACGTGTCCTTGTCGATCTATGAGGTTTGTTAGTAACTTTATCCGAAGCTTCATGATCACCATCATCAGCTTCCACTTCAACCGGTGTAGGCACCACAGGTACAATTTCATGTGCCCTTGTACTCTCTGGTAGAAGTGATGGTTCAATAACCTCATCAAGTTCCACCATCCTCCCACTCAATTCTTTCGAGAGAAACTCTTTCTCGAGAAAGGATCCATTTTTGGAAACAAACACTTTGCTTTCGGATCTGAGATAGGAGGTATACCCAACTGTTTTGGGTAACCTATGAAGATGCATTTATCTGCTTTGGGTTCGAGCTTATGGGGCTGAAGCCTTTTGACATAAGCATCATAGCCCCAAACTTTAAGAAATGACGGCTTAGGTTTCTCCAAACCATAGTTCATACGGTGTCATGTCAACGGAATTACGTGGTGCCCTATTTTAAAGTGAATGTGGTTGTCTCTAATGCCTAACCAAAAAACGATAGTGGTAATTCGATAAGAGACATCATAGTATGCACCATATCCAATAGGGCGCGACTACGACGTTCGGACACACCATCCCACTATGGTGTTCCAGGTGGCATGACTTGTGAGACAATTTTTGCATTGTCTTAAATGTTCACCAAACTCGCAACTCTGATATATATTTACCTCCACAATCACATCGTAGATATATTATCCTCTTATCACGACGATCTTCAACTTCACTCTGAAATTGTTTGAACTTTTCAATATTTCAGACTTTGTGATTCATCAAGCAAACACACATGTATCTACCCAAATCATGAGTGAAGTAAGAACATAACGATATTCACTGCATGACTCACCACTCATTGGATTGCATACATAAAATGTATTATTTCCAACAAGTCACTTTCTCGTTCCATCTCACTGAAAACGAGGCCTTGAGTCAACTTGCCCATGTGGCATGATTTGCATGTCTCAAGTGATTCAAAATCAAGGGAGTCTAAACAATCCATCTGAATGGAGTTCCTTCATGCGTTTACACCAATAGCATCAAAATTAACCTTCTCCGAAGATGGAAGAGGTAACAAATCAATAGGTGCACAAGTTAAGAAACCATGCACAACTTCAAAAGGGCACATCTTAGTAGTAGAATCCAGCAAACGCTTATAAGAAAATTCAATATGAGGCAAGCATTATTCCCACATTTTCAGGTTTTTCTTCAAAATAGACCTAAACATAGTAGACAATGATCTATTGACTACTTCAGTTTGTCCATCAGTTTGGGGGTGACATGTAGTACTAAAAAGCAATTTTGTCCCCAACTTAGCCCATTAACATCTCCAAAAGTGGCAAAGAAATTTAGCATCGAGATCTAAAACAATCGTGTTTGGCACACCATGCAAGCGAATAATTTCACGAAAGAACAAATCAGCCACATTAGCAGCATCATCACTTTTATGACATGGTATAAAGTGTGCCATTTTTGAAAATCCGTCCACAACAACAAATATGTTATCCCTCCCCTTCTTTGTTCGAGGTAAACCTAAATCAAAGTCCATAGATATATCCTCCCAAGTAACACTAGGTACAGGCAAAGGCATATATAAACCATGAGGATTGAGTCGTGACTTAACTTTTTGACATGTCGTGAAGCAAGCAACAAAACACTCAACATCCCATCGCATATTTGGCCAAAAGAAATGTGTAGCAAGTACGTCCTCTGTCTTCTTTACGCCAAAGTGTCCCATCAATACTCCTCCATGTGCCTCCTCTAAGTACAAAAGACGAACGGATCTAGCTGGAATGCATAGCTTGTTAGCATGGAACACAAATCCATCATTAATGATGAACTTGTTCCATGTTCTCCCTTCTTTACAATTCTCCAACACATCTTTAAAATCAGCATCATGCACATATTGATCTTTGATGGTCTCCAAACCAAATATTTTAAAGTCAAGTTGTGAAAGTATAGTATAACAATAAGACAATGCATCAGCAATAACATTTTATTTACCCTTCTTGTGTTTAATGACGTACGGGAAAGTCTCAATGAATTCAACCCATTTAGCGTGTCTACGGTTCAGTTTTGCTTGACTTCTTATATGTTTCAAAGATTCATGATTAGAATGTATGACAAATTCTTTGGGCCACAAATAATGTTGCCATGTTTCCAAAGTCCAAACAAGAGCATATAATTCCTTAACATAAGCAGAATAATTCAGACTAGGCCCACTCAATTTTTCAGAAAAGTATGCAATAGGTTTACCATCTTGTAATAACATACCTCCTAATCCAATTCCGCTAGCATCACATTCAAGCTCGAAAGTCTTATTGAAATCATGAAGTTGGAGTAAAGGAGCATGTGTTAACTTATCTTTCAAAACCGCGAAGGCTTCTTCCTATGCGGTACCCTGATACGTCTCCAACGTATCTATAATTTTTGTTGGTTTCATGCTATTATCTTGTCAAACTTTGGATGTTTTGTATGCCTTTTATATCTTTTTTGGGACTAACTTATTAACTCAGTGCCAAGTGCCAGTTCCTGTTTTTTCCGTGTTTTTGACCCTTTTCAGAGGAGGATTTTAAACGGAGTCCAAGGGGAATGAAACTTCCAAAAAGATTTTTTTCCGAAACAGAAGAAGATCGGGGAACTTGAGAAAAAAGGCAGGGGGCCACCAGGGACCCCAGAAGCCCCCTAGCCGCAGCCAGGGGGTCGCGCCTCCCAGGCTTGTGGGCTCCCTGGGCCACCAGTGCCCTAGGTCTTTCGCCTATATATTCCCAAAAATTCTAGAAAAAATCAGGAGATCATCGAAAGTACTTTTCCGCCGCCACAAGCTTCTGTCTCCGCAAGATCCCATCTATGCACGTTCTGGTACCCTGCCGGAGGGGATTCGGATACGTAGGGCCTCTTCATCAACACCATGACCTCTCCGATGATGCGTGAGTAGTTCACCATAGACCTACGATTCCATAGCTAGTAGCTAGATGGTTTCTTCTCTCTCTTGGACCTTCAATACAAAGTTCTCCATGATCTTCATGGAGATCTATCCGATGTAATCTTCTTTTGCAGTGTGTTTGTCGAGATCCGATGAATTGTGGATTTATGATCAGATTATCTATGAATCTTATTTGAGTTTCTTCTGATCTCTTATATGCATGATTTCATATCCTTGTAATTCTCTTCGAGTTCTGGGTTTTGTTTGGCCAACTTGATCTATGATTCTTGCAATGCGAGAAGTGCTTGGTTTTGGGTTCATACCATGCGGTGACCTCACAAAGTGACAGAAGGGGTAGCGAGGCACGCATCGTGTTGTTGCCATCAAGGGTAAAAAAGATGGGGTTTTCATCATTGGTTTGAGTTTATCCCTCTACATCATATCATCTTGCTTAAGGCATTACTCTGTTTGTCATGAACTCAATACACTAGATGCATGCTGGATAGCGGTCGATGTGTGGAGTAATAGTAGTAGACGCAGAAAGTATCGGTCTACTTGTCTCAGACGTGATGCCTATATGTATGATCATTGCCTTAGATATTGTCATGACTTTGCGCGGTTCTATCAATTGCTCGACAGTAATTTGTTCACCCACCGTAATATTTTCTATTTTGAGAGAAGCCTCTAGTGAACACTATGGCCCCCGGGTCTACTTCACACCATATTTTCAGCCTTACTCTTTTACTTCATTTTACTTTCCGCCTTCAGATCTCACTTTGCAATCAATCTTGAAGGGATTGACAACCCCTTTATAGCCTTGGGTGCTAGCTCTTTGTGTTTGTGCAGGTACTCTGGACTTGACGAGATTCTCCTACTGGATTGATACCTTGGTTCTCAAACTGAGGGAAATAGTTACTGCTCCTGTGTTGCATCACCCTTTCCTCTTCAAGGGAAAAACCAACACAAGCCCAGTCTTCGTCAATGTGCCAATCTTTGGCGCTGTTGTCTGTTGACGTAGCATACCCCAAGCATAAGGCACATCCTTCTTTGTAAGCTCATTGAGAGGTGCAACAATGGTGCTGAAATCTCTCACAAAACGCCTATAAAACCCGGCGAGTCCAAGAAAACTCCTCACTTGTGTGACCGTTTTGGGCTGCGTCCAACTCTCAATTGCTTCAATCTTGTCTTTATGAACTTCAATTCACCGTGGAGTAACAACATAGCCAAGAAAAGATACTTGGTTGGTGCAAAAGGTGCACTTCCCAAGGTTACCAAACAAACGTGCATCATGTAGAGCAATAAAAACAGCACGCAAATGATCCAAGTGTTCCTCCAAATATCTACTATAAATCAGTATATCATCAAAGTAGACTACTACAAATCGTCCAATGAAACCAGGTAAAACCTCATTCATTAATCTCATGAAAGTGCTAGGTGCATTAGTCAACCCAAAAGGCTTAACTAACCACTCATATAATCTAAACTTAGTTTTAAATGATGTTTTCCATTCTTCTCTCAAATTCATGCGAATTTGATGGTATCCACTACGCAAATCAACTTTGGAGAAATTGTAGAGCCACTTAATTCATCAAGCATATCATCTAGCCTAGGAATAGGATGACGATAACGAATAGTAATATTATTAACGCCTCTACAATCAACACACATATGCGATGTACCATCCTTTTTTGGCACTAGAATAATAGGAACAACACAAGGACTAAGATATTCGTGTATATAACCTTTGTCGAGCAGTGATACGTCTCAAACGTATCTATAATTTTTGATGGTTTCATGTTGTTATCTTGTCAACTTCGGATGTTTTGTTTACCTTTTATATCTTTTTTGGGACTAACTTATTAATTCAGTGCCAAGTGTCAGTTCCTGTTTTTTCTATGTTCTTGACTCTTTTCAGATCTGATTTTGGAACGGAGTCCAAACGGAATAAAATCCCCGAAATAAATTTTTCCAGAACGGAAGAAGATCAGGGAACTTGAGGGCCAAGGCAGGAGAGCCACAGGGGGCCCACAAGCCGTGTAGCCGCCACCAGGGGGTGGCGGCTACCAGGCTTGTGGCCTCCCTGGCACCCAGCTGACCTAGCTCTTTCGCCTATATATTCCCTAAAATCCAGAAAAAATCAGGGCATCCACGAAAACACTTTTCCGCCACCGCAAGCTTCCGTTTCCGCGAGATCTCATCTGGAGACCCTTCCCGGTGCCCTGCCGGAGGGGACTTTGGAGTTGGAGGGCTTCTACATCAACATCATCGCCTCTCCAATGACTCGTGAGTAGTCTACTTCAGACCTACGGGTCCATAGTTAGTAGCTAGATGCTTCTTCTCTCTCTTGGATCTTCAATACAAAGTTCTCCATGATCTTCATGGAGATCTATCCGATGTAATCCTCTTTGGCGGTGTGTTTGTCGAGATCCGATGAATTGTGGATTTGTGATCAGATTATCTATGAATTATATTTGAGTCTTTGTTTATTTCTTATATGCATGATTTGATATCCTTGTAAGTCTCTACGAGTCTTGGGTTTTGTTTGGCCAACTAGATCTATGATTCTTGCAATGGGAGAAGTGCTTGGTTTTGGGTTCATACCGTGTGGTGACCTTTCCCAGTGACAGAAGGGGAAGTAAGGCACGCATCGTGTTGTTGCCATCAAGGGTAACAAGATGGGCTTTTATCGTAGATATGAGATTGTCCATCTACATCATGTCATCTTGCTTAAGGCGTTACTCTGTTCTCATAAACTTAATACACTAGATGCATGTTGGATAGCGGTCGACGTGTGGATTAATAGTAGTAGATGCAGAAAGTATCGGTCTACTTGTTTTGGACGTGATGCCTATAGATATAATCGTTGCCTTAGATAACGTCACGACTTTGCGCGGTTCTATCAATTGCTCGACAGTAATTCGTTCACCCACCGTCTACTTGCTTTCATGAGAGAAGCCACTAGTGAACACTACGGCCCCGGGGTCTATTCACAACTATCGTTTCCACTTTCACTTTTACTTTGCTCTGTTTACTCTTTGTTGCTTTCAGTTCTCACTTTGCAAACAATATATAAGGGATTGACAACCCCTTCATAGCATTGGGTGCAAGCTCTTTGTGTTTGTGCAGGTACTTGTGACTTGACGAGATCTTCCATTGGTTCGATACCTTGGTTCTCAAAACTGAGGGAAATACTTACCGCCGCTATGCTACATCACCCTTTCCACTTCAAGGGAACACCAACGCAAGGCCCCAAGGCCGTGGGGAAATCCTTTGCATATTTGCCAAGGAAGTCACTAAAGGCGTAGCCGTAGCAGCAGGATTCCTGGCGCCGTACCAGGGAAGGTCTGTTGTCGCAGTAGCAAGCAGCTCATGTACTTGACGCATAATCTCCTTCATCTCCTGTGGATTGGTGCGGTATGGTGCACGGTTGGGTAGCGATGCACCGGGAATTAAGTCAATCTACTGCTCAATTCCTCTAATAGGTGATAATCCCGGTGGCACATCTTGTGGAAAGACGTCAGTGAACTGCAAAATGTTAATAACAGCAGGAGGCAAAGAGGGAGGCATGTCCTCGAATGAAAATAATACCTCCTTGCATATGAAAGCATAGAAAACAGATGTAATAGCATCCAAATTAGTAATATCAAATTTAGTGGCAAGTAAACAACCACTCTTCAGTTTTATTTCAGATGCAACACTAGAAAATGGTTTATTAGACTTATTGTGTTGCTCAAATTCCTTTGCTACAATCTGATTTTCATTCTTATGTAGGTCATGTTTTTCTATACTAGCTCTAGCAATGTCATCATTAATAATATGTTCAGAAGACATACGAAGCAAAGTTATATTTTGATCCTTATGAACAAGAGTATACCGATTTGTCCTATCATGATGTACATAATTTTTATCAAATTGCCATGGTCTACCAAGTAAAACGGAGCATGCTTGCATGGGTACCACATCACAATCAACAAAATCAGAATATGTAGCAATGCTAAAATGCACACGAATAGTACATGTTACCTTAACCTTGCCACTGTTGTTGAACCACTGGATGTAATAAGGATGAGGATGTGGTCTGGTGGTGAGAGACAGCTTCTCCACCATTGATACGTATCCATCGTATCTACTTTTCCAAACTCTTTTGCCCTTGTTTTGGACTCTAATTTGCATGATTTGAATGGAACTAACCCGGACTAACGTTGTTTTCAGCAGAATTGCCATGGTGTTGTTTTTGCGCAGAAATAAAAGTTCTCGGAATGACCTGGAAATTTACGAGGATTTTTTGTGGAATATAAAAAATACTGGCGCAAGAATCAATCGGAGAAGGGGAGCATGGAGCCCACAAGCCCACCAGACGCGGCCCCCCTTGCCGCGCCTAGCACGCTTGTGGGGCCCACGGAGCTCCACCGCCTCCAATTCCAGCAATATTTAGTCCCTTTCGTCCGGAAAAAAATAGGGAGAAGAGTTCATCGCGTTTTACAATACGGAGGCGCCGCCACCTCCTGTTCTTCCTCTGGAGGGCAGATCTCGAGTCCGTTCTGGGCTCCGGAGAGGGGAGATCGTCGCCATCATCATCACCAACCTACCTTCATCGCCAATTCCATGATGCTCTTCACCGTTCGTGAGTAATCGCATCGTAGGCTTGCTAGACGGTGATGGGTTGGATGAGATCCATCATGTAATCGAGTTAGTTTTGACGGGGATTGATCCCTAGTATCCACTATGTTCTGAGATTATTGTTGCTACTACTTTGCCATGCTTAATGCTTGTCACTAGGGCCCGAGTGCCATGATTTCAGATCTGAACCTATTATGTTGTCGTCAATATATGTGTGTTCTTGATCCTATCTTGCAAGTTGTAGTCACCTACTATGTGTTATGACCCGGCAACACCGGAGTGACAATAGCCGGAACCACTCCTGGAGATGACCATAGTATGAGGAGTTCATGTATTCACTAAGTGTTAATGCGTTGGTCCGGTTCTCTATTAAAAGGAGAACCTTAATATCATGTAGTTTCCATTAGGACCCTGCTGCCACGGGAGGGATGGTAAATAGATGTCATGCAAGTTCTTTTCCCTAAGCACGTATGACTACATACGGTATACATGCCTACATTACATTGACAAACTGGAGCTAGTTACATATCTCTCTGTGTTATAACTGTTGCATGATTAATACCATCCGGCATAATTATCCATCACCGATCCAATGCCTGCGAGTTTTTCCTACTGGTCCTTGCTATGTTACTTTGCCGCTACTGCTGTCACTACTGTCACTTTGCTGCTACTGCTACTCTGTCACTACTGCTGTCACTATTGCTACTAGTTACTGTTGCTACTGTTGTTATCACACTACTCTGCTACTGATACTTTTCTGCAGATACTAAGTCTTTCAGGTGTGGTTGAATTGACAACTCAACTGCTAATACTTGAGAATATTCTTTGGCTTCCCCTTGTCTCGAATCAACAAATTTGGGTTGAATACTCTACCTTCGAAAACTGTTGCGATCCCCTATACTTGTGGGTTATCAAGAACCATCTCCATGATAGCTAAGTTGTTGCAACTCCCTCCATCAATGATTACGGGAAGAAAATGTTCATTCACAACTCCCTTTGTATGGAACAAGTTGTACCTCTAATTTTGCTCAACATGTGTTACCTGCACATTAAAAGCACGTTGAGCAACTAAGCTTTCATACATGTCAGCATAGTCAGCAACCATGTATTGTGTCTCTTGTTCAGCATCATCTACACCCTGTTCTTCACTTGCAATAAGAGCCAGAGTCTCCTTGTCATAATCACTAGTGGAGTCATATCCACCATCCTCACTAATAATCATCACATGCTTTGATGGGCACTCTCTCGCATAATGACCTCCACCCTTGCAACGACGACATATAACCTCATGTGTTTTCCCTGTGCATGCCATGGATGAAGAAGAGCTTTGTGTTGTCCAGGAAGGTGTGCTCTTGGCGAAGGGTGGGGCAGGGGCCTGTTTCCTGGTATCTCTGTTGGAATTGTTGGCTGAAGTAGGTGATGTTGGTGTAGGATGATGTGTGGAAGTAGATGAGGTCCGGGGCATCCATGAGGAAGCGCGACCTGCAGAAAAGTTAGTTCTCGCCAATGCCTGTCGATCCTGTACTTCACGTTTAGCTTTGCAAGCAAGATGTAATAAACGAGTGATAGTGTTATAATCCTTATATTCTAGAATAGTCTGAATATCTATATTTAATCCACCCATAAAACGTGCAAGCATATCTTCATTGTCCTCAACAATACCACATCTAATCATGCCAGTTTGTAATTCCTGATAATGTTCTTCTACAGAATTTTTTCCTTGTCTTAAACGCTGCAATTTTTGAAGTAATTCACATTGATAATATGGTGGAACCCAACGAGTACGCATAGCAGTTTTGAAAGAAGCCCAAGTAGTTGGAATATTAGCATGATGTATTCAACAATGTTCCGACCACCAAACGCAAGCAAAACTAATGAATGAACAAACAACAGCAATAACACGACTATCTTCAGGAAATTGTAAGCATGTAAAACATTGCTCTATTTCTAACTCCCAGGTAAGATATATATCAGGAACATATCGACCATCAAATGTAGGAATATTCAATTTAACTTTAGGGAGATGGTCATATCACGTACCTGAATGGGTGGTGTAGCCCTACCATTGCGATTGTATCCATGTGGACTGCTACCTCTTGAGCTTGCGTTGGTTTTTCCATTGAAGAGGAAAGGGTGATGCAGCACAGTAGCAGTAAGTATTTCCCTCAGTTTGAGAACCAACATATCAATCCAGTAGGAGTATCAAGACAAGTCGCCAATGTACCTGCGCAAAAACAAAAAAACTTGCACCCAACGCTATAAAGGGGTTGTCAATGCCTTCACGATAAATTGCAAGGTGAGATCTGAAGGTGGAAAGTGCAACAAAGTAAAAGTGTAGGGCTGAAAATATGATGTGAAGTAGACCCGGGGCCATAGTGTTCACTAGAGGCTTCTCTCATGATAGCAAGTATTACGGTGGGTGAACGAATTACTGTCGAGCAATTGATAGAACCGCGCAAAGTCATGATGATATCTAAGGCAATGATAATACATACATGCATCACGTCCGAGACAAGTAGACCGATACTGTATGTATCTACTACTATTACTCCACACATCGGCCGCTATCCAGCATGCATCTAGTGTATTGAGTTCGTAACGAACAGAGTAACGCCTTAAGTAAGATGACATGATGTAGAGGGATAAATTCATGCAATAGATATAAACCCCATCTTTTTACCCTTGATGGCAACAACACGATGCGTGCCTCGCTACCCCTTCTCTCACTGGGTGAGGACACCGCACGGTATGAACCCAAAACCAAGCACTTTTCCCATTGCAAGAATTATTGAACAAGTTGGCCAAACGAAACCCACAACTCGAAAAGAAATACAAGGATACGAAATCAAGCATATAAGACATCAGAAGAGACTAAAATAACATTCATAGATAATCTGATCATAAATCCACAATTCATCGGATCTCGAGAAACACACCGAAAAAGAAGGTTACATCGGATAGATCTCCATGAAGATCATGGAGAACTTTGTATCGAAGATCCAAGAGAGAGAAGAAGCCATCTAGCTACTAGCTATGGACCCAAAGTTCTGTGGTGAACTAGTCACACATCATCGGAGAGGCAATGGTGTTGATGAAGAAGACCTCCGTATCCGAATCCCCCCTTCGGCAGGGCACCTGAACGGTCCCCAGATGGGATATTGCGGAGACAGAAGTTTGCGGCGGCGAAAAAGTATTTTCGTGGCTCTCTCTGGCAGTTTTGGATTTTTAGGGAATTTATAGGCGGAAGAAGTAGCGCAAAGGACCCACGGGGGGGGCATAAGCCTGGTAGCCCCCCCCCCACGCCGCGGCTAGGGGGCTTGTGGCCTCCCCGGGGTCCTTTGCCTTGGTTCTCAAGTTCCTTGTGTATCTTCTATTACGGAAAAAATCTTTCGGAAGGTTTTATTCCGTTTGGACTTCGTTTAATATTCTTCTCTGAAAAGGGTCAAAAACACGGAAAAAACAGGAACTGGCACTTGGCACTGAGTTAATAGGTTAGTCCCAATAAATATATAAAATAGCATATTCATGCATACAAAATATCCAAAGTTGACAAGATATTAGCATGGAACCATAAAAAATTATAGATACGTAGGAGAGGTATCATGGACGACCTGCGGCTTGTGGTGGTGGTTGTTGTCCCTGGTGCTGATTTGAGCAACATCTCCTTCATCATCGTAATCACCATCACAATCCTCATTCTACTCAGCCACAAAAACCTCATTAGTAGCAGTAGGAGCAGCAACAAGAGCAACAAAACCAGAATTTTGAACTTGGACAGAAGGCTCACATCGCGCTCGTCCCACCATGTCCGGGCCTCGTTGTTGTAGTAGTTGTTATTGTTGTTGGAGAGTGACGGAAGTGCTATCCCACAAACAACAGCGCCAGAAATTGACACGTTGACAGAGGCTGGGCTTGCGTTGGTTCTTCCCTTGAAGAGGAAAGGGTGATGCAGCACAAGAGCAGTAAGTATTTCCCTCAGTTTGAGAACCAAAGTATCGATCCAGAAGGAGGGTCTCGTCAAGTCCAGAGTACCTGCACAAACACAAACAAGCTTGCACCCAACGCATCAAAGGGGTTGTCAATCCCTTCAGGATTGTTTGCAAAGTGAGATCTGAAGGCGGAAAGTGCAACAAAGTAAAAATGTTAGGCTGAAAATATGGTGTGGAGTAGACCTTGGGGGCCATAGTGTTCACTAGAGGCTTCTCTCAAATTAGCAAGTATTACGATGGGTGAACAAATTACTGTCGAGCAATTGATATTACCGCACAAAGTCATGACGATATCTAAGGCAATGATCATACATATAGGCATCACGTCCGAGACAAGTAGACCGATACTTTCTGCATCTACTACTATTAGTCCACACATTGACCGCTATCCAGCATGCATCTAGTGTATTGAGTTCATGGCGAACAGAGTAACGCTTTAAGCAAGATGACATGATGTAGAAGGGTAATATCAAACCAATGATGAAAACCCATCTTTTTACCCTTGATGGCAACAACACGATGCTTGCCTCGCTACCCCTTCTGTCACTGGGTGAGGTCACCGCACGGTATGAACCCAAAACCAAGCACTTCTCCCATTGCACGAATCATAGATCTAGTTGGCCAGACAAAACCCACAACTCGAAGTGAATTACAAGGATATGAAATCATGCATAAGAGAGATCAGAAGAAAATCAAATAAGATTCATAGATAATCTGATCATAAATCCACAATTCATCGGATCTCGACAAACACACTTCAAAAGAAGATTACATTGGATAGATCTCCATGAAGATCATGGAGAACTTTGTATTGAAGATCCAAGAGAGAGAAGAAGCCATCTAGCTACTAGCTATGGACCCGTAGGTCTATGGTGAACTACTCACGCATCATCAGAGAGGTCATGGTGTTGATGAAGAAGCCCTCCGTGTCTGAATCCCCCCTCCGGTAGGGCACCAGAATGTGCCCCAGATGGGATCTTGCGGAGACAGAAGCTTGCGGCGGCGGAAAAGTGATTGCGATGATCTCCTGATTTTTTTGGAATTTATGGGAATATATAGGCGAAAGACCTAGGTCAGGGGACGTCCAGAGGGCCCACAAGCCTGGATGGCGCGGCCCCCTGGCCATGGGGTGGGGGCTTGTGGGGCCCCTTGGGCTCCCATGCCTTGGCTCCCAAGCTCTCCGATCTTCTTCCATTCCAAAATAATATTTTCGGGGATTTTCTTCCGTTTGGACTCCGTTTCAAAATCTCCTCTGAAAGGGGTCAAAAACATGGAAAAACAAGAAACTTGCACTTGGCGCTGAATTAATAAGTTAGTCCCAAAAAAATATATAAAAGGCATGCAAAACATCCAAAGTTTGACAAGATAATAGCATGAAACCATCAAAAATTATAGATATGTTGGAGACGTATCAGGAAGCTACAACTAGTGGTGGTAGACGGGCAAGCATCTCATTAAACTTGGCGTCCATCTTGGCGTGGAATGTCTTCTCCAAACCGTCCAGCTTCTCCATGGCCTCTCCAAGGCTGGCCACGAAGTCTTGTACCTGGTCAGCCATCATTTCCTGAAATTTATCATGGAGCTCATGGTTGGTGAGACTCTCCTAGTCGATCTCGTTGGCTTGTGATCCTAGCATGGTTAGCAGTAATAGGAACACAGAAGAATGTGAACCTGCAAATTACTAGGAAGTGGTGGTGCTGGTGGTGGTGGTGGTGGTGTTGGTGGTGATGGTGGTGGTGTGTCACATATCCGTCAAGCGAATCTCAAATTCTTACCAGTTCTTACCCAGCAGCAGGTGGTGATTGGCAATCGGTATAGTCAAAACTCTCAAAGGTTGGATAGAGCGATTGTCAGGTGGTGTCAAACACATGATCTAGATGTATGTGGAGCTAGGAAGTCTTATAATATGGTAGCAAAAAGGGTCAGCAATAATCAGTTGAGAGATGCAAAGTTGAAAGAACGCTCAACAATGGTATCGTGCTGGTCCTAGGCTAGACCATACTAGAGAAGCGAGCCTAGAACACCAACAAAAGCACGATGCTAGACGCGATCAGTGGAAGAGCCAATCTGATTTTCTTTCTTTCTTCCTTTTTTCTTTTTTTGCGCTCTTTTTTCAGAAAATCACTATAATGGTAACTGTCTCGAAACTCTTCCGAAGGACTAAAAAGAGGATAGGTACGAAATAAATTGACTATTTTTCTGGAGAAATCTGGGGTTGTGACGACCAAAAATTGTGACAAATCTCACTATGGTGGTGAGTGTCTCAAAACTTTGTAAAAAGCCTAACAACACGATAGGGAAAAATCACCCTCCGAAATTTTGGCCTAAAAAGTGCTCTGAAAAACGTGCCAGACTCTTTTTTTTCCTCCAAAACCTACTCAGGTAAGGAAACGTGAAACCGAAAACAAGAGGATCTCGAAATTAACGTAATATGGAAAGGACTCGGACTAGGATTGGTGGTGATATATGGCAGCAAGGATGATGGTGGCATGGTGGTGGTATATGGCAGCAGCGATGATGGTAGCGTGGTGGTGGTATATGGCAGGGATGAAAGATGGCGCGGTGGCGGCGTGACAACTTGTGAATAGAACTCGAGACTCTAAAGGACTAGACACTAAGATCAGCAACTCGACAAAGCAAAATACTGAAAAGACTATGCAAAGGCTCAGATTAGTTCGGATATGATGATCTAACCCTAATTTTTTTTTGTCTTTTCCATGGACTATAGGTATAAAGAACAGATGCGATCTAACTACGAAAAACTAGTAAAATCTCACTCAGAAACCTGAAAATCTGATACCACTTGATAGAGGCAAAGTTGTCCCTGTCTTTCGATCAGATGGTGGTTATCGTTTTGGCTGGAGTGGAATTTGACGATACGACTACGAACGTGTGAGGACGTCGTGCCTTAGCAATCGCTAAACCAACTCCGAGAGGTTATTGACCACGTCGGAGCACGATCAACCTGACCATGAAGGTTTGTTTCCTGCACGCAAACGAAGAACAAGCAAGAAACTAAGATTGCAATCAGGATATTGCGAATATAAGAGGAAAGCTTTATTGATGAAAGTGGGGTTCTGTGACGCCTTTGTCTGGTCGTGGAACACAAACGAAGAACGTGAAGTTGCAGCTATGGTGAACTTGTAATCTAAACAAAACCCGAGTCTAAACAGTGCCCTAAGGGCTGTATATATGAGGGAATAGAGAGGGATTTTCGTGACCCTTGGAGGAGGGGTCCGAAAACAACCCTAAACTCAGTTTCCCCACACATAGGGCTCTGAAAACAGCCTATATTATGGTATTTCGAAATTATATGGACCTGACCCAAAAATAAGGAGGTTCAACATGTATAATAGCCTATGGACGGAATTTACAAAGTGATGTCTTGAATATTTCGTCCAAGCCTTCATGCTCTCCTTATGGTGGCTTCAAAGTGCGAAAATCACTAGTGGAAGCTCCATTGTTCTTTCCTACACGTGCACCTTCTTCTCCATGCTTGATCCCGCTCCAAAAAATATCCTTCTTGTCCATGCTAGGTCCTTCATTCATAAGTACAACAAAAGTATCTAACTTAGGCAGCATCATATGTTCATGAACATTAGAAGGATTTCCAAGAAACGAAAGTACGTGGTAATACAATTGGCGTGCGCGAGCTCTAGTAGCTGTTCCAGTATGTATAGCAGCTGGGGCTGTGGGTGTAACAATGGTATTGATGTCCTCATGAGAGGAAGGAATGATTTTCATGGTTGTCTATCGTTTCTGGTCGGTTGACCCATAGCCTCCAGATTGAATTTATTTTCCTGTCGTCTGATTTGGATTTGTGTTCTTTTTTTTGCAAGATTGGATGTGTTGGATGGTGTTTGTATTTCGAGTGATTCAAAAAAACGACGACTCAATTTATGAGGCGACTCGTCGTGGACTTGCGTGATGTAGTTTTGGAGCACAGGGGACAGAACATTCAGCTCAGGGATGAACCGGAGAAAATTGTTATTCTCGGTGCAAGCATGAGACAATTGGTATCAGTAGTTTGTATTAGCAGTACTTTATGTATCAATGAGAATTTATCTGAATATCGTCTGAAAAATGCAAGAGTTTGTTTGTCTCAACCACTATTTTGCAGCATACATCACAGCAACATCAAGCAACAAAGTTGGCATACAAAACAACAATATCCATCATATTTGTAAGATTATATAAGATGCACTAGAGCCTTTCCAGTTTGGCATAACATCAAAATGATGCAACAAACCCATCATTCAGTTCACATAGTCAGACTGAATGTTAGATAACTTGAAACGTAAACTGAAGTTTAACATGTCCAAAAGACAAAGCTACAGCCTTTCCATTTTTTTTCATGTGCAAAAACACAGATTTAAAAATGATGTTACACATCAATAGAAGAACCAGACCTAATGTTTAAACATTTTCTTTGCACTGATGTTTGACATCATCTTCACTGATCAAAACCTATCACCAAATAACAGCCACTAGAACCTGTTATTTGTTGGAACTTGGCCTGAAGATGACCCAGGTTGATGCATTGACACTGGTGCAGTTTGTCGGGCCCTTTCTACTCCTCCTGCACTTCCTGGTGGTTGAGATCTTGGTGTTTGCTGGGAATGAATGGGTGTTGGTTGTGACCTTGTTGCTTGTTGGGAATGCATAGGTGTCATTTGTGACCTTGGTTCTTCCTGTGAGTGCATAGGTGCTGGTTGTGCTCCTGTTTTCTTAGAAGCTTTGCTCCTGTTTCTCTTTGCTTGTTGAGTTGGCTACATAAAAAAGAAATACATGGTTAATTAAAAAAGGCAATACATGGTTAATTAAAAAAAGCACATCCTAATACCATCAAGGATCGTTATCGTCGACGAGGATGATGATCATCATAGCTTAGAAATAAATATATGCATAACTTAGAAATAAATACATTCATAACTTTGCATTTGCTTATATAACTTACATACCTCAAGGTTCCCTGCTGCTTGTTCTTTCCTTTTGTTGCCCCTCTTTGCTGCTTGTGCATATATGGCACTATCACTTCTGTTTCGAGGGACATGTGAGAACGTCGTACCCAGCCTTGGGCGACAGTTGCATGTTATATAGAGGGTTCGCAACACCTTGAGATAGCGTTACAATGTTAAAGTTACATCTTGGGGAACAATAGATAAGAGAGATCAAGGTATTCGGTCTGAAGGAGATTACAACCATTTAAACTAACTCTATCTTATCTATCTATATCTTGCGGTATAAGAGATCTCTCACGTGTGCTAATATTGGTTAACATCCTCCCTTAATCACAACTTCAGCAAGTTGAGATTACGCTTGAATTCCTCAAGATTTTTTGTTGGCAATGCTTTTGTGAATCCATCTGCAACCTGATCATGTGAATGCACAAAACGAATTTCCAATTGCCTTCTAGCAACTCTTTCTCTTAAAAATGGAAATCAATTTCAATGTGTTTTGTTCTGGCATGAAAAACAGGGTTAGAAGATAGGTAGGTAGCACCAAGGTTGTCACACCACAAGCATGGAACTGGTGTATGCCTCACACCAAGTTCTTTCAACATGGACTGAAACCAAATAATTTCAGTTGTGGCATTTGCTAGTGCCTTATACTCAGCTTCTGTGCTTGATCTAGATACAATGTCTTGCTTCTTAGCACGCCATGATATCAAGTTTGGACCAAAGAACACAGCAAAGCCACCACTAGAGCGTCTGTCATCTAGACACCCTGCCCAGTCAGAGTCAGAAAAGGCACTAACAAGAGTTGATGAAGATTTGTTGAAAGTGAGATCAATCAAAGTATCCTTAACATATCTGACTATATGTTTTGCAGCAGTCCAATGGGTGTTGGTAGGTGCATGAAGAAACTGACAGACTTTGTTTACAACAAAAGAAATATCAGGTCTTGTCAGGGTTAAATATTTAAGTGCTCCTACCAGACTTCTGTACCTAGTACTATCCACTTGATTCAAAGGTTCAGCATCAGTGAGGGATAATTTTTCTGAGCTTGAGAGAGGAGTTGGAGAAGACTTACACCCTGCAAACCTTCTCTTCTTACCAGGTCTTTAGCATATTTTTCCTGAGAGAGATGAAGATTGTTACCATGTTTCCTGACTTCAATCCCTAAAAAGAAATGCCTCCCAGATCCTTGAGAGCAAACTCAACACTTAAATCTTTCAATAGTCCTGTTATTGCCTCATCAGATGAGCTTGTGACAATAATATCATCAACATAAATAAGAACAAATATAGAGGTATTTGACTTATTGTAAATGAACAGGGACGTATCAGATTTTGATGGAGAAAAACCAAGTGCTTGGAGTTTTTGACTAAGTCTGGAATACCATGCTCTGGGGGCTTGTTTTAGTCCATATAAGGCTTTGTCAAGCTTGCACACACGAAAGGGCTTACTCTTGCTTTCAAACCAGGAGGTTGTTTCATATATACTTCCTCTTCCAGAACACCATGAAGAAACGTGTTCTGTACATCTAGCTGTCTGAGATTCCATCCCCTGGAAACAGCAATGCACAGTACAAGACGGATGGTTGCAGCTTTTACAACAGGACTAAATGTATCCTCGTAGTCTTTGCCATACCGTTGTTTGAAGCATTTTGCAACAAGTCTTGCTTTGTATCTGTCTATAGTTCCATCATATCTTCTTTCGATTATGAAAACCCACTTAAAGTCAATCCGGTTTTTACCTCTCTGAGGGGGAACCAGGTGCCATGTTTTGTTTTTGTGGAGTGCCATATGTTCCTCTTCCATAGCATTCTTCCACCTCATATCACCAAGTGCCTCCTCAAGAGTACTAGGTTCACCTGTGGAACATGCAAGGCCAAATTTTGTTATACACTTATAGTCAACATGCTTTGTTACCCCCTTCCGTAAGCGTGTACGCGGTGCAGGAACAACAGAGTCAGTTGGTGTAGAGAACCTGCCGACGCCGGGATCCTGTGTGGCGACGGGAGGGGGGCTGAAGTAGCAGCAGTCGGCGTAGAAGATCCGGGGCGCCGAGGCTCATCGTGTGGTAATGATGGCGCAGGTGATGGTGCGGACCCGACCGAAAACATGTTGGATCCTGAGTCGGTCGGGTGATCAGTGTCAACGTCGGGGCCTGGCGCGCCTGTCTCCTGTCGGCCCACGTGCACCGGTTGTCGCCTTGAATACTCGAGGGGCCCACCAGGGGGCCAGCGAGGTGACGCGGGCTGCATGTCGGCACTAGAGAGGTGCGGATCTGCTGCAGCAGTCGGTCGCGCAGGTAACGCGGCGGTCGATTGCACCAATCCCGAGGAAGATCTGCTCCCGAGCGGCGGCCGGTCCCCTCGAGGTAGACACATAAAATGACGCGCTGGGGAACTATTTTCTTCATTGTTTTCGCTGATTTCTGCACCATTGTCTCCAGAATTTCTATCTGCATCATAACAAGGCTCAAGTAGAGGGTTATGAGAATTAGACAAAAATTTATCAACACAATCATTGTCCCCTTGATCAAAAGCGGTAAGGCTAGATGGTAAAAGAAGGATTTCTTTTCGAAGAAGAGCGCCTACGTTGGGGTGGAGATCAGAAAATGGAAATTTTGTTTCATCAAAGATGACATCTCGTGAGATGTAGATACGGCCAGTGGAGACATCAAGGCACTTAACACCTTTATGTTGAGCGCTATAGCCATGGAAAATGCATTGCTTGGAGCGGAACATAAGTTTGCAATTATTGGAGGGGCGAAGGTTTGGCCAACAGGCACATCCGAACACACGTAGAGATGAGTAATCTGGTTCAGTGTGGAGGAGCCTTTCCATTGGAGTTCCATTGTTAATGACACGACTAGGGAGCATGTTGATGATATGAACGGTGGTGAGAAAAGCCTCATCCCAAAACATTAGTGGCATGGATGCACCAGCCAGGAGTGCTAGCCCTACCTCAACAATATGCATGTGTTTGCGCTCGGCAGACCCAGTTTGTTGATGGGCATGTGGGCAGGACACATGATGAGAGATTCCAAGATTTTGAAAGCAGGAGTTTAATTTCTCATACTCACCTCCCCAATCTGATTGGAAAGCAATAATCTTGGTGTCAAATTTTTGTTCAACAAGGGCTTGGAAATTAAGAAATACTTGGAACACATCGAATCGTTTCTTAAGAAGGTAAATCCAAACAAACTTACTGTAGTCGTCAATGAAAATCACATAGTATGTGTGTCTACCAACAGATGAGGGTGCAGGACCCCAAACATCAGCAAATATAAGTTGCAATGGCTTAGTGGAAATACTGGTAGACACTGGATAAGGTAATTAATGACTTTTGGCCTTTTGGCAGGAATCACAAATAGTTTTGACACTTCGATCTCCACTATATGGGAGTTTATTTTTGCTAAGTAGGCGCTCAACTAAAGAAAAAGATGCATGTCCTAGACGATCATGCCATCGTGTTGAAGACACTTTGGTGGCACTAAGACTATGTTTATTCAACCTTCAAAGCTCCGGAATTAGAGGGTATAGCCCACAAACACATCTACCTCGGTAAAGCACCTTCATCGTTGCCTGATCCTTAATCAAAAAGAAGAAAGGGTCAAACTCAAGGAAGACATGGTTGTCAATGGCAATACGATGAACATAAAGAAGATTCTTGGAAGCACTAGGAACATGAAGAATTTTCCGGAGATGAATTTTATTGTGAGGGGTTTTAATGATGGAATGACCAATATGACTGATTTTCATTGTAGGGGATCGTTGCATGGGAAACAAAAAAATTCCTACGCACACGAAGACCTATCATGGTGATGTTCATCTACGAGAGGACATTAGATCTATGTACCCTTGTAGATCGCTAAGCGTGAAGTGTTAAGAAAACGCGGTTGTTGTAGTGGTACAGCTTCGTGATTCAAATCATCGTCGTCCCACGATCCATCCCACAATCCGTTCCGATCTAGCACTGAACGGACGGCACCTCCGCGTTCAGCAGACGTATAGCTCGATGACGATCTCGGCCTTCTTGATCCAGCAAGAGAGACGGAGAAGTAGATGAGTTCTCCGGTAGCGTGACGGCGCGCCGGTGTTGGTGATGATCTATTCATGCAGGGCTCTGCTACTTCTCAGACAACAGCGCCAGAAATTGACACGTTGATGGAGACTTGCTTGCATTGGTTTTTCCCTTGAAGAGGAAAGGGTGATGCAGCATAGGAGCAGTAAGTATTTCCATCAGTTTGAGAACCAAGGTATCAATCCAGTAGGAGAATGTCGTCAAGTCGAGAGTACCTGCGCAAACACAAACGAGCTTGCACCCGACGCTATAAAGGGGTTGTCAATCCCTTCAAGATTGATTGCAAAGTGAGATCTGAAGGCGGAAAGTGCAACAAAGTAAAAGAGTAAGGCTGAAAATATGGTGTGAAGTAGACCCCGGGGGGCGTACTGTTCACTAGAGGCTATTCTCAAAATAGCAAATATTATGGTGGGTGAACAAATTACTGTCGAGCAATTGATAGAACCGCGCAAAGTCATGACGATATATAAGGCAATGATCATACATATAGGCATCATGTCCGAGACAAGTAGACCGATAGTTTCTGCATCTACTACTATTACTCCACACATCGACTGCTATCCAGCAAGCATCTAGTGTATTGAGTTCATGATGAACAGAGTAACGCCTTAAGCAAGATGACATGATGTAGAGGGATAAACTCAAACCAATGATGAAAACCCCATATTTTTACCCTTGATGGCAACAACATGATGCATGCCTCGCTACCCCTTCTATCACTGGGTGAGGTCACCGCACGGTATAAACCCAAAACCAAGCACTTCTCCCATTGTAAGAATCATAGATCAAGCTGGCCAAACAAAACCCACAACTCGAAGAGAATTACAAGGATATGAAATCATGCATATAAGAGAGATCAGAAGAAACTCAAATAAGATTCATAGATAATCTGATCATAAATCTACAATTCATCGGATCTCGACAAACACACCGCAAAAGAAGATTACATCGGATAGATCTCCATGAAGATCATGGAGAACTTTGTATTGAAGGTCCAAGAGAGAGAAGAAGCCATCTAGTTACTAGCTATGGACCCGTAGGTCTATGGTGAACTACTCACGCATCATTGGAGAGGTCATGGTGTTGATGAAGAAGCCTTCCGTATCCGAATCCCCCCTCCAGCAGGGCACCAGAACATGCCCCAGATGGGATCTTGCAGAGACAGAAGCTTGCGGCGGCGGAAAAGTACTTTCGATGATCTCCTGATTTTTTCTGGAATTTTTGGGAACATATAGGCGAAATATCTAGGGCAGAGGTGGCCCAGGGAGCCCACAAGCCTAGGAGGAACCCCCCTGGCCGCAGCTAGGGGGCTTGTGGGGTCCCTGGTAGCCCCCTGCCTTGGTTCTCAAGTCCCCCGATCGTCTTCTGTTTCGGAAAAAATCTTTTTGGAAGTTTCGTTCCGTTTGGACTCCGTTTAAAATCCTCCACTGAAAAGGGTCAAAAACACGGAAAAAATAGGAACTCGCACTTGGCACTGAGTTAATAAGTTAGTCCCAAAAAAGATATACAAGGCATACGAAACATGCAAAGTTTGACAAGATAATAGCATGAAACCATCAAAAATTATAGATACGTTGGAGACGTATCAAGCATCCCCAAGCTTAACTCCTGCTCGTCCTCGAGTAGGGAAGTGATAAAGACTGATTTTTTGATGTGGAATGCTACCTAGCATAGTTGTCCTTTGTAACTTCTTTCGTGTGACATGAATGTTCAGATCCGTAAGATTAAAAACAATAGTTTGCTATTGACATGAAAACAATAATACTTCAAGAAAACTAGCAAGGTAATCATGAACTTTCGAAATAACAAGGCCAAAGAAAGTTATCCCTACAAAATCATATAGTCTGGCTATGCTCCATCATCCTCACACAACTAATTTAAATCATGCACAACCCCGGTATTGGTCAAGTAATTGTTTTCGCACTCTTACTTTCTCCCACTTTTTGTAACTATCACGCAATACATGAGCATGAGCCATGGATATAGCACTATAGGTGGAATAGAGTGTGGTGGTGGTTGTGAGACAAAAAGGGAGGAGATGGTCACATTGACTCGGCGTATCAAAGGGCTATGGAGATGTCCATTAATAGATATCAATGCGAATAAGTAGGGATTGCCATACAAAGGATGCACTAGAGCTATAAGTATGTGAAAGCTCAAAAGGAGAACTAGTGGGTGTGCATCCAACTTGCTTGCTCACGAAGACATTGGAATACAAAAGCCAAGTTATATAATAAAGAATCCCACTAGTATATGGTGGTGACAAAACGAGAGGCTCTCAATCATGAAGAACATGGTGCTATTATGAAGCACAAGTGTGGAAAAACATAGTAGCATTGTCCCTTCTCTCTTTTTCTCTCTTCTTTTTTTTATTTGGGCTCTTGGGCCAGTCTTTCTTTTATTTGGGCTCTTTGGCCTCTTTTTTTTATTTCCTCACATGGGACGATGCTCCAATAATGATGATCGTCACACTTTTATTTACTCACAGCTCAAAGCTTAGAACGATGATGACTCTATAGGAAATGCCTCCGGCAGTGTACCAGGATGTGCAACGATCTAGCTTGGCGTATGACGTTGAAACATCTCGCTAACTATCTTACAATCATGCAATGGCAATATGAGAGTGACAGCACAAGTCATGAGACGGAACGGTGGGAGTTGCATGGCAATATATCTCGGAATGGCTATGAAAATGCCATAGTAGGTAGGTATGGTGGCTGTTTTGAGGAAGGCATATGGTGGGTTTGTGTACCGACGAAAATTGGGCGGCACTAAAGAGGCTAGCAATGGTGGAAGGTGAAAGTGCATCTATACCATGGACTCACATTAGTCAAGAAGAACTCACACACTTGTTGCGAAAGTTTTTATTAGTAATCGAAACAAAGTGCTAAACGCATACTCCTAGGGGAAGGGTTGGTACGTGTTAACCATCGCGCGATCCCGACCGCAACACAAAGGATGACAATCAATAGATCAATTATGCTCCAACTTCCTAACATAGCCGTTCACCATACGTGCATGCTACGGGAATCACTAACTTCAACACAAGTATTTCTAGATTCACAACACCCTACTACCATAACTCTTAATATTACCAAATCCATGTCTCAAAACTAAATAGAGGAATCAAGACTTCTCTTTCTACTCAATGCACATGAAGATGGAGGTTTTTGAATCCTCTTTGGTTACCTATCACCTTTGGGACTACTTTCATAGCATAAACCAACTACCAAGTCACGCACCGCCGTGCTCTAAAAGATCTAAGTGAAACACATAGAGCAAAATTATCTAGCTCAAAAGATATAAGTGAAGCACGATGAGCATTCTAGCAAAATCACGATGAGTGCATGTCTCTCTCAAAAGGTATGCAGCAAGGATGATTGTGACACAACAAAAACAAAAGACTCCTAAGATACAAGACGCTCCAAGAAAAACACATATCATGTGGTGAATAAAAATATAGCCCCAAGTAATGTTACCGATGGATTGAAGACGAAAGAGGGGATGCCTTCCCGGGGCATCCCCAAGTATAGGCTTTTTGGTGTCCTTGAATTTGGCTTGGGATGCCTTGGGCATCCCCAAGCTTGATCTATTTCCACTCCTTATCTCTTTTTCCATGAGAACATCACCCAAAACTTGAAAACTTCACAACACAAAACTTAAACAGAAACTCGTGATATCATTAGCACAAGAAAACAAACTACCACCTCTTTATGTACTGTAGCAATCTTGATTTCTATTTATATTGGTGTTAGATTACTGTATTCTCACTTTTCCATGGCTAGTACCCCCACGATACTATCCATAGTTTCATCAAAACAAGCAACCAACTCAACAAAAACAGAATCTGTCAAAAACAGACTAGTCTGTAGCAATCTGTATACTTCGTATACTTCTGGTACCTCAAAAATTCTGAAAAATTACGACTGCCTGGGAAAAAGGCTTACCAACCAGCAGAAAAAATAATCAACTCAAAAGATATTTCTGAATACAAATGAAAAATAATCTCGTGAGCGAAAAGTTTCTGTCTTTTTCCAGCAGGATCAAACAACCATCACCAAGACTAGTCATAAAGGTTTTGCTTGGCTCAAACACAAAAGACACAATCATAACAGAATTATGATGGTGTGGACGCAACAAAACATAAATAAAAAGATAAATTCATTGGGTTGCCTCCCAACAAGCGCTATTTTTTAACGCCCTTAGCTAGGCATAAAGCGGTAGAATCACGTATCGTCGTCTTTGGTGCTCAAACCATAAGTAGCCCTCATCATGGATTCATAAGGCAATCTTATTTTCTTTCTAGGAAAGTGCTCCATGCCCTTCTTTAAAGGAAATTGAAATCCAATATTCCCTTCCTTCATATCGATGATAGCACCGATAGTCCTTAGGAAAGGTCTACCAAGAATAATAGGGCATGTAGGATTGCAATCAATGTCAAGCACAATGAAATCCATGGGTACATAGATCCTATTTGCAATAATAAGAACATCATTGATCCTTCCCATGGGTTTCTTGACAGTAGAATCTGCAAGATGCAAATTAAGAGAACACTCCTCAATCTCATTAAAACACAGAACATCACATAAAGACTTTGGAATCGCGGAAACACTAGCACCCAAATCACACAAAGCATTGCATTCAAAGTTTTTGATTTTGATTTTGGTAGTAAGTTCCCACTAATCATGAAGATTTCTAGGGATAGAGACTTCCAATTCAAGTTTCTCTTCAAGATATTTTATCATAGCTTCGACGATATGATCGGTAAAGGCCTTGTTTTGGCTATAAGCGTGTGGAGAGTTTAGCATGGATTGCATCAAGGAAATGCATTCAATCAAGGAGCAACTATCATAATTGAATTCCTTGAAATCCAGGGTAGTAACTTCATTACTACTCAAAGTTTTAATATCTTCTACTCCACTTTCAATGCTTTTAGCATCAAGATAGATGAACTCCGAATCATTGGGGCGTTTTTCAACCAAAGTGGATTCAAATCCAGCCCCATCATCATTAGGTTTGACACAGGAAAACAAATTCAATGGGAGTCACACCAAGCACTTTAAGATCTTCCTTATTCTCATCACAAATTTCAGGTTTAGCAGCCATTTTATTGACTAAAGTAGCCTGTTTATCAGAAATCTGGCCTACCAATATTTCAAGACAAGCAAACTGAGAAGTTAGCGCACGGAATTCTTTGGCCATATCATCAATTTCTTTATTAATAAAAGCCAAAAAATAATTTTGCTCCTTCACTTCTCTACGAAAGTAACTATTGTATTCAAACTGTGTAGACATGAAGCCTTTAACACTAGTTTCAATTTCTTCCAACCTCGCATAGTGAGCATCAAAATCCCTTGGTTGGGCCATACAGGTCTTAGCAGGCAGACAAGCGGACAAAGAGCAAGCGAGAGAAAAGGGCAAACGAAAAAGGCAAACGAAAAAAAAACAAATCTTTTTGTAAATTTTTGTTTTTTCAGAAGTGGGGGAGAGGAAAACGAGAGGCAAAAAGAGTAAATGCAAGAGATGAGTTTGCGACACTTACTTGGATTAGTTCTTGACTTGATCCTCCCCGGCAGCGGCGCCAGAAATCCTTCTGCTACTTCTCAAACAACAGCGCTAGAAATTGACACGTTGACGGAGACTTGCTTGCGTTGGTTCTCCCTTGAAGAGGAAAGGGTGATGCAGCACAGGAGCAGTAAGTATTTCCCTCGGTTTGAGAACCAAGGTATCAATCCAGTAGGAGAATCTCATCAAGTCTAGAGTACCTGCGCAAACACAAACGAGCTTGCACCCAACGCTATAAAGGGGATGTCAATCCCTTCAAGATTGATTGCAAAGTGAGATCTGAAGGCGGAAAGTGCAATGAAGTAAAAGAGTAAGGCTGAAAATATGGTGTGAAGTAGACCCGGGCGCCATAGTGTTCACCAGAGGCTTCTCTCAAAATAGAAAATATTACGGTGGGTGAACAAATTACTATCGAGCAACTGATAGAACCGTGCAAAGTCATGAATATATCTAAGGCAATGATCATACATATAGGCATCACGTCCGAGACAAGCAGACCGATACTTTCTGCATCTACTACTATTACTCCACACATCAACCTCTATCCAGCATGCATCTAGTGTATTGAGTTCATGACGAACAGAGTACCGCCTTAAGCAAGATGACATGATGTAGAGGGATAAACTCAAACCAATGATGAAAACCCCATCTTTTTACCCTTGATGGCAACAACACGATGCGTGCCTCGCTACCCGTTCTATCAATGGGTGAGGTCATCGCACGGTATGAACCCAAAACCAAGTACTTCTCCCATTGCAAGAATCATAGATCAAGCTGGCCAAACAAAACCCACAACTCAAAGAGAATTACAAGGATATGAAATCATGCATATAAGAGAGATCAGAAGAAACTCAAATAAGATTCATAGATAATCTGATCATAAATCCACAATTCATCGGATCTCGACAAACACACCGCAAAAGAAGATTACATCGGATAGATCTCCATGAAGATCATGGAGAACTTTGTATTGAAGATCCAAGAGAGAGAAGAAGCCATCTAGTTACTAGCTATGGACCCGTAGGTCTATGGTGAACTACTCACGCATCATCGGAGAGGTCATGGTCTTGATGAAGAAGCCCTCCATATCTGAATCCCCCCTCCGGCAGGGCTCCAGAACGTGCCCTAGATGGGATTTTGCGGAGACAGAAGCTTGCGGCGACGGAAAAGTACTTTCGATGATCTCCTGATTTTTTCTGGAATTGTTGGGAATATATGGCGAAAGATCTAGGGCAGAGGTGGCCCAGGGAGCCCACAAGCCTGAGAGGCGTGGGCCCCCCTAGCCGCGGCTAGGGGGCTTGTGGGGTCCATGCTGGCCTCCTGCCTTGGTTATCAAGTCCCCCAATCGTCTTCTATTTCAGAAAAAATCTTTTTGGAAGTTTCGTTCTGTTTGCACTCTGTTTAAAATCCTCCTCTGAAAAGGGTCAAAAACACGGAAAAAACAGGAACTGGCACTTGGCACTAAGTTAATAAGTTAGTCCCAAAAAAGATATAATATAGAGGAAGAACTACGAGGTGTAGGTTTGAGTTGCACGTGGCAAAGTTGTGTCTCAAACAGCCCTAAACCTCAAGTATATATAGGAGGAGCCAAGGGGTGGGGCAAGCCCTTAGGGCACCAGCCAAGAAGGCCTCCTTGGGTCGGCCGACTTAGCGAAGGGAGGAGTCCTTCTCCAATCCCACTTGGATTAGGACTCCTTCCTTATTTTCCCACCTCTTTTGGATTTTACACTTTTTCCTCATGGGCTTTCCTTGGATGACTTTGTAAGCCCATTATACCTTATTGTGCATCCAATAAACCCATGTGAGCCCCTTGGGGCATGGTGGGCCCACCCAGTGGCCCCCGCGAACCCATTTGTCACTCCTGGTACACTGCCGGTAATGCCCGAAAACTTTTCGAAATCCAAACACCAACTTCCTATATATCAATCTTCGTTTCCGGACCATTCCGGAAACCCTCATGACGTCCGTGATCTCATCCGGGACTCCGAACAACCTTCGGTCACCAACACATATAACTCAACTAAACTAAAACGTCATTGAACCTTAAGTGTGCAGACACTGCGGGTTCGAGAACTATGTAGACATGACCCGGGACACTCCTCGGTCAATATACAATAGCGGTACCTGGATGTCCATATTGGATCCTACATGTTCTACGAAGATCTTATCGGTTGAACCTCCGTGCCAAGGATTCATATAATCCCGTATAACATTCCCTTTGTCCTTCGGTATGTTACTTGCCCGAGATTTGATCGTCGGTATCCCTATACCTATTTCAATCTCGTTACCGGCAAGTATCTTTACTCGTTCCGTAATACAAGATCCCGTGACTTACACTTGAGTCACATTGCTTGCAAGGCTTGTATGTGATGTTGTATTACCGAGTGGGCCCCGAGATACCTCTCCGTCACACGGAGTGACAAATCCCAGTCTTGATCCATGCTAACTCAACGGACACCTTCGGAGATACTTGTAGAGCACCTTTATAGTCACCCAGTTACGTTGTGACGTTTGATACACACAAGGTATTCCTCCGGTGTCAGTGAGTTACATGATCTCATGGTCATAGGAATGAATACTTGACACGCAGAAAACAATAGCAATAAAATGCCACGAGCACATGCTACGTTCATAGTTTGGGTCTTGTCGATCACATGATTCTCCTAATGATATGATCTCGTTATCAAGTGACAACACTTGTCTATGGTCAGGAAACCTTGACCATCTTTGATCAACGAGCTAGTCAACTAGAGGCTTACTAGGGACAGTGGTTTGTCTATGTATCCACACATGTATTTGTGTTTTCAATCAATACAATTATAGCATGGATAACAAACGATTATCATGAACAAATAAATATAATAATAGCTAATTTATTATTGCCTCTAGGGCATATTTCCAACAGTCTCCCACTTGCACTAGAGTCAGTAATCTAGTTCACATCACTATGTGATTTTAACGAATCCAACACCCATATAGTTCTGGGGTTTGATCACATCTTGCTTGTGAGAGAGGTTTTAATCAACGGTTTTGAACCTTTCAGATCCGTGTGTGCTTTACAAATCTTTATGTCATGCTATAGATGTTGCTACTGCATGCTATTTGTAAATATTCCAAATGACCACTCTACTATACGAATCCGGTTTACTCCTCAGAGTTATTAGGATTAGTGTCAAAGCTTGCATCAACGTAACCCTTTACGACGAAATCTTTAATCACCTCCATAATTGAGTAAAATTCCTTAGTCCACTTGTTAGTAAGGATAACTTTGACCGATGTTTAGTGATTCAATCCTGGATCACTCTTTGTACCCCTTGACAGACTCATGGCAAGGCACACATTAGGTGCGGTACACAACTTGGCATACTTTAAAGCCTACGGCTAAGGCATAGGGGACGACCTTCGTCCTTTCTCTTTCTTCTGTTGTGGTCGATCTTTTGAGTCTTACTCAAATTCACACCTGACAACACAACCAAGAACTCCTTCTTTGCTGATCTATTTTGAACTCCTTCAAATACTTGTCAAGGCATGCATTTCTTTGAAAGTTCTATTAAGCGTTTTGATCTATCTCTATAAATTTTGACGCTTAATGTTCAAGTAGCTCTATCCAGGTTTTCCTTTGAAAAGCTCCTTTCAAACAACCATTTATGCTTTACAGAAATTCTACATTACTTCTGATCAACAATATGTCAACCACATATACTTATCATAAATTCTATAGTGCTCCCACTCACTTCTTTGGAAATACAAGTTTCTCACAAACCTTGTATAAACCCAAAAGCCTTGATCATCTTATCAAAGCGTATATTCCAACTCCGAGATGCTTGCACCAGTCCATAGAAGGATCTTTGGAGCTTGCATACTTGTCAGCATCCTTAGGATCGACAAAACCTTCTAGTTGTATCACATACTACTTTTCCTCAAGGAAACCGTCGAGGAAACTCTGTTTTAACATCCTATGTGCAATATTTCATAAATAATGCAACAACTGCTAACATAATTTCAACAGACTTTTAGCATTGCTATGATTGAGAAAGTCTCATCATAGTCAACTCTTTGAACTTGTCGGAAACATCTTTGCGACAAGTCGACCTTTTCTTAATGGTGACTTTTCACCATCATCGTCTGTCTTTATTTTAAAGATCCATATTTACTTAATAGTCTTATGACCATCAAGTAGTTCTTCCGAAGTCTACACTTTGTTTCCATACATGGATCCTCCCTCGGATTTCATGGCCTCCAGCCATTTGCCAGAATCCGGGCCCACCATCGCTTCTCCATAGCTCGTAGGTTCATAGTTGTTCAACAACATGACCTCCAAGACAGGGTTATCGTACCACTCTATAGTAGCACGCGACCTTGTCAACCTACGAGGTTTGTAGTAACTTGATCCTGAAGCTTAATGATCACCATCATTAGTTTCTACTTCAATTGGTATAGGCGCCACAGGAACACCTTCCTGTGCCTTGCTACACACTGGTTGAAGTGACGGTTCAATTAACCTTATCAAGTTCCACCACCCTCCCACTCAATTCTTTCGAGAGAAACCTTTCCTCGAGAAAGGACCCGTTTTTAGAAACAAACACTTCGCTTCTGGATCTGAGACAGGAGATGTACCCAACTATTTTGGATATCCTATGAAGATGCATTTATCCGCTTCGGGTTCGAGCTTATCAAACTCAAACTTTTTCACATAAGCTTCGTAGCCCCAAACTTTCAAGAAACGACAGCTCAGGTTTCTCCAAACCATATATTGTGTCATCCCAACGGAAATATGCGGTGCCCTATTTAAAATGAATGATGTTGTCTCTAATGCATAACCCATAAACGATAGTGGTAATTTTGATAAGAGACATCATAGTATGCACCATATCAAATAGGGCGCGGCTATGACGTTCGGACACACCATCACACTATGGTGTTCTAGGTGGCATGAATTGCGAAACAAATTTCCACATTGTCTTAACTGGGTACCAAAAACTCGCAACTCTGATATTCATCTCAATGATCATATCATAGACAGTTTATCCTCTTGTCACGATGATCTTCACTCTGAAATAGCTTTGAAATTTTCAATATCTCAGACTTGTGATTCATCAAGTAAATACTCATGTATCTACTCAAATCGTCAGTGAAGTAAGAACATAACAATATCCACTGTGTGCGTCCGCACTCATTGGACTGCACACATCAAAATGCATTGCTTCCAACAAGTTACTTTCTTGTTCCATGTGGTATGATTTTGCATGTCTCAAGTGATTCAAAATCAAGTAAATCCAAACGATCCATCCGCATGGAGTTTCTTCATGCGTTTATACTAACAGGTATGGTTTGCATGTCTCAAACGTTTCAAAAATGAGTGAGTACAAAGATCCATCAGCATGGAGCTTCTTCATGCATTTTACACCAACATGACTCAGTTGACAGTGCCACAAGTAAGTGGCACTATCATTATTACTTTGTATCAATACCCTCGTGCTACTAGGAGTACCAGTAAAGTACACATCAATATCATGTATATCAAATATACTTTTGTCGACTTTGCCAGCCTTCTCATCTACCAAGTATCTAGGGTAGTTCCGCCTCAGTGACCGTTTTCCTCATAAAAGAAGCACTTATTCTCGTGTTTGGGTTCAACCCTGGGTTTCTTCACTAGAGCAGCAACTGGTTTGTCGTTTCATGAAGTATCCCTTCTATCCCTTGCCCTTCTTGAAACTAGTGGTTTTACTAACCATCAACAATTGATGCTCCTACTTGATTTCTACTTTCGCAGTGTCAAATATTGCGAATCGCTCAAGGATCATCATATCTATCCTTGACATGTTATAGTTCATCACTAAGCTCTAGCAGCTTGGTGGCAGTGACTTTGGAGAACCATCACTATCTCATCTAGAAGATTAACTCCCACTTGATTCAAGCGACTGTTGCACTCAGACAATCTGAGCACATGCTCAACGATTGAGCTTTTCTCCTTTTACTTTGTAGACAAAGAATCTTTTCGGAGGTCACATACCTCTCAACAAGGGCACGAGCATGAAATCCCAATTTCATCTCTAAGAACATCTTATATGTTCCGCGACGTTAAAAAAACGTCTTCAGTGCCTCAATTCTAAGTTGTTAAGTATTACGCACTGAACTATCGTGTAGTCATCAAAATGTGTATGTCAAATGTTCGCAACATCCACACACGACGCTCGAGGTGCAGCACACCGAGCGGTGCATTAAGTACATAAGCCTTCTGCTTAGCAATGAGGACAATCCTCAATTCACGAACTCAGTCCGCAAATTTGCTACTATCATCTTTCAACTAAATTTTCTCTAGGAACATATAAAAAACAGTAGAGCTACAGCGCAAGCTACAACATAATTCGCATAGACCTTTTGACTGTGTTCATGATAATTAGAGTTTAACTAATCAAATTACTGATAAACTCCCACTTAAAAAAAGACATCCCTCTAGTCATTTGAGTGGTGCATGATCCAAATCCAATAACTCAAGTCCGATCATCACATGAGTTGAGTATAGTTTCAGTGGTAAACATCTCTATGCTAACCATATCAACTATACGATTCATGCTCGACCTTTCTGTCTCTTCTGTTCCGAGGCCATGTCTGCACATGCTAGGCTCGTCAAGCTTAACCCGAGTGTTACACGTATGCAACTGTTTTGCACCCGTTGTATGTGAACGTTGAGTCTATCACACCCGATCATCACGTGGTGTCTCGAAACGACGAACTGTCACAATGTGCACAGTTAGGGAGAACACAATTTCATCTTGAAATTTTAGTGAGGGATCACCTTATAATGCTACCGTCGTTCTAAGCAAGATAAGGTGCATAAAAGGATTAACATCACATGCAATTCATAAGTGACATGATATGGCCATGATCTTGTGCTTCTTGATCTCCATCACCAAAGCACCGACATGATCTTCGTTGTCACCGGCGCCACACCATGATCTCCATCATCGTGCCGCTAGTGAGGTTGTCGTGCTATCTATGCTATTACTACTAAAGCTACAACCTAGCAATATAGTAAACGCATCTGCAAACACAAACGTTAGTTTAAAGACAACCCTAACCGGCCATAGCATCGACGTGCAAGTCGATATTAACTATTACAACATGATCATCTCATACATCCAATATAACACATCATGTCTTTGGCCATATCACATCACAAGCAATACCCTGCAAAACAAGTTAGACGTCCTCTAATTTGTTATTGCATGTTTTACGTGGCTGCTATGGGTATCTAGTATGATCGCATCTTACTTACGCAAACACCACAACGGTGATGTGCAAATTGCTATTTAACCTCTCTCCAAGGACCGCCTCGGTCAAATCCAATTCAACTAAAGTTGAAGAAACAGCCATCCGCCAGTCATCTTTATGCAACGAGTTGCATGTTAGTCGATGAAGCCAGTCTCTCGTAAGCGTACGAGTAATGTCGGTCCGGGACGCTTCAATCCAACAATACCGCTGAATCGAGAAAATACTAAGGAGGGAAGCAAATCGAACATCAACGCCCACAAAATTTTTTGTGTTCTACTCGAGATAACATCTACGCAGGAACCTAGCTCTGATACCACTGTAGGGGAACATTGCATGGGAAACAAAAAAATTTCTACGCACACGAAGACCTATCATGGTGATGTTCATCTACGAGAGGAGATTAGATCTACGTACCCATGTAGATCGCTAAGCGGGAAGTGTTAAGAAAATACGGTTGATGTAGTGGTACAACTTCGTGATTCAAATCACCGTCGTCCCACGATACGTTTCGATCTAGCGCCGAACGGACGGCACCTCCGCGTTCAGCACATTGATGACCCACAAGTATAGGGGATCTATCTGTTGGGGAACGTCGCATGGGAAACAAAAATTTTCCTACGCGCACGAAGACCTATCATGGTGATGTCCATCTACGAGAGGGGATGAGTGATCTACGTACCCTTGTAGATCGTACAGCAGAAGAGATTAGAGATCGCGGTTGATGTAGTGGAACGTCCTCACGTCCCTCGATCCGCCCCGCGAACAATCCCGCGATCAGTCCCACGATCTAGTACCGAACGGACGGCACCTCCGCGTTCAGCACACGTACAGCTCGACGATGATCTCGGCCTTCTTGATCCAGCAGGAGAGACGGAGAGGTAGAAGAGTTCTCCGGCAGCGTGACGGCGCTCCGGAGGTTGGTGATGATCTTGTCTTAGCAGGGCTCCGCCCGAGCTCCGCAGAAACACGATCTAGAGGAAAAACTATGGAGGTATGTGGTCGGGCAGCCGTGAGAAAGTCGTCTCAAATCTGCCCTAAAAGCCCCATATATATAGGAGGAGGGAGGGGGACCTTGCCTTGGGGTCCAAGGGATCCCCAAGGGGTCGGCCGAGCCAGGGGGGAGGACTCTCCCCCCCCCAAACCGAGTCCTACTTGGTTTGGTGGGAGGGAGTCCTTCCCCCTTCCCACTTCTTCCTTTTTTTTCTTTCCTTTGATTTTTTCTTCCTTGGCGCATAGGGGATTGGTGGGCTGTCCCACCAGCCCACTAAGGGCTGGTGTGACCCCCCAAATACCTATGGGCTTCCCCGGAGTGGGTTGCCCCCCTCCGGTGAACTCCCGGAACCCATTCGTCATTCCCGGTACATTCCCGGTAACTCCGAAAACCTTCCGGTAATCAAATGAGGTCATCCTATATATCAATCTTCGTTTCCGGACTATTCCGGAAACCCTCGTAACGTCCGTGATCTCATCCGGGACTCCGAACAACATTCGGTAACCAACCATATAACTCAAATACGCATAAAACAACGTCGAACCTTAAGTGTGCAGACCCTGCGGGTTCGAGAACTATGTAGACATGACCCGAGAGACTCCTCGGTCAATATCCAACAGCGGGACCTGGATGCCCATATTGGATCCTACATATTCTACGAAGATCTTATCGTTTGAACCTCAGTGCCAAGGATTCGTATAATCCCGTATGTCATTCCCTTTGTCCTTCAGTATGTTACTTGCCCGAGATTCGATCGTCAGTATCCGCATACCTATTTCAATCTCGTTTACCGGCAAGTCTCTTTACTCGTTCCGTAATACAAGATCCCGCAACTTACACTAAGTTACATTGCTTGCAAGGCTTGTGTGTGATGTTGTATTACCGAGTGGGCCCCGAGATACCTCTCCGTCACACGGAGTGACAAATCCCAGTCTTGATCCATACTAACTCAACTAACACCTTCGGAGATACCTGTAGAGCATCTTTATAGTCACCCAGTTACGTTGCGACGTTTGATACACACAAAGCATTCCTCCGGAGTCTGTGAGTTATATGTTCTCATGGTCATAGGAATAAATACTTGACACGCAGAAAACAGTAGCAACAAAATGACACGATCAACATGCTACGTCTATTAGTTTGGGTCTTAGTCCATCACGTGATTCTCCTAATGACGTGATCCAGTTATCAAGCAACAACACCTTGTTCATAATCAGAAGACACTGATTATCATCGATCAACTGGCTAGCCAACTAGAGGCATGCTAGGGACGGTGTTTTGTCTATGTATCCACACATGTAAATGAGTCTTCATTCAATACAATTATAGCATGGATAATAAACTATTATCTTGATACAGGAATTATAATAATAACTATACATTTATTATTGCCTCTAGGGCATAATTCCAACACTATCGTAGTCCTTTCGATAAGTAAGAGTGTCGAACCCAACGAGGAGCAGAAGGATCTTACAAGTTGTTTTCAGCAAGGTAATCTCTGCAAGCACTGAAATTATCGGTAACAAGTACTTGTGTCAAAAGATGATTCGTAGCAAGTAGCAAGTAACAACGGTAAAAAAGGTGCAGAAAAGTGTCCCAATCCCTTTTGTAGCAAGGGACAAGCCTGGACAAACTCTTATAGGAGGTAAAACGCTCCCGAGGACACATGGGAATTTCTTTCAAGCCAGTTTTCATCATGTTCATATGATTCGTGTTCGCTACTTTGATAGTTTGATATATGGATGGACCGGCATTTGGGTACTACCCTTACTTGTACAAGCATCCCACTTATGATTAACCCCTCTCGCAAGCATCCGCAACTACGAAAGAAGAATTAAGACAAAGTCTAACCATAGCATTAAACTAGTGGGTCCAAATCAGCCCCTTACGAAGCAACGCATAAACTAGGGTTTAAGCTTCTGTCACTCTAGCAACCCATCATCTACTTACTACTTTCCAATGCCTTCCTCTAGGCCCAAATAATGGTGAAGTGTTATGTAGTCGACGTTCACATAACACCACTAGAGGAAAAACAACATACAAAACATCAAAATATCGAACAAATACCAAATTCACATGACTACTTATAGCATGACTTATCCCATGTCCTCAGGAACAAAAGTGACTACTCACAAAGCATAATCGTATTCATGACCAGAGAGGTAATGAGTAGCATCAAAGATTTGAACATATAATCTTCCACCAAGTTGTAACATCCCAAAATTTGGAATGTTAAAATAATTATTAGAATGATTGTTTGTTTGATTGAGTGATTGAAGCTTGAGTGAAATTTGAAACTTTTCAAAACTTTTGAATGAGAGGGAACAAAATGACTTTCCCCTTCTCCGATTAATTCAAATTCATCCAATTAAAAGCAATGATAGAAGATGACATGACTTCTTCAACTATAAAGAATTTGAACAGAGTTTTGCATTTGAATTCTTTCAAACATTTGCCCTTGCTTCTCTATTTTTCTTCCCTGAGAAATACCCCGAAAATAATTCTTGCAAGCAAGAAAGAGAGGAGGAATATGACCCTCCAAAATCAGGGGCACTTTTGAAAATATTTGAGCCAAGAAAAACCAGAGTTTTATGGAGAAAATAATTGCAAAAAGAAAATAAAGCCTTAGGGGTTTTTCTAAAAAAACATTTTTAAATAAAGTTTTTATTTTGGTCTTGGAAAAATGATAAGCGAGTAGGAATTTTTTTTCTGAAAATTTTTGTATATAATACCCCTATGTTTGGTATTTATTTATTTCCTTTTTATATTTTATTACTTCTTGTTTTTGAAAAAAACAAAAATCGGGAAGTATATTTTTTTAATAGGAAAGCGCCCCGGGCGCATTATAACCTGCCGGCCCACTCCCCTTTTGGCCCGGGACCGAATCCCGTAGGATCCGGCCGACCGAACCGACCGACCGCGCCCTTCTCTCTTTGCCCGGTGGGACCCGCCCGACCGACCCCTGCCCGAGTCGGCCACCCCCCTCCTCCTTCCTTTCTTCTCTCCCTCCCCTTCCTTTTCTCTCAGCCGACCGGCCCACCCTCGCCGGAGTTGCCCTCCGCCCCGATCTCCTTCCCTCTGGAGCCCCCCTCTCTCCCTATATAAGCCCCCCCGGCCCTCTCCTCACCCCGTTTCCCTCCTCGCCGCCCCCTGCCCGAGCCCCACCACCTCTGCCGGCCACCCTCACCGGAGCCGAGCTCCACCCGAAGCCCCGGCGCCGTGCTGCTCTCCCCCCGACCCCCGAGTTGCCTCGTCGTCGCCTCCATTCGTCGGAGGAACCTCGCCGCCATCCCCTGGTGCCCTCGGCCTCGCCGGAGACTCGCCGGAGCCCCATCCCCGTCGACCACCACCGCCTCGGCCTCATCGGAGTCTCGTCGGAGCTCCTGCCTGTGAGTATCTCCCCAACTCTCTCCTGTAGTCGTAGGATCTTTAATCTACGGTGTAGATTAGAATCATTATACCCCTTCGGTTTTAGTTAAAAGACCGAGCCGGTTTTCTTTACTTATTAGTTAGCCGGAGTTTTTAGTTAGATATCGGCCGCTTGCTAGTATTCCCCATAGCACACACTATCTCAGCCAACCAAAACACGCCACGTACCCCCTCCCGTGCACTAGTTAGTTACTCTCTTTTTCTTGTTTTAATTCAAAAACAGAGAGAGTTTCAATTTTGTTTTGCTCTTAACTTTTGATCCACAACTCCAATGGAGTTGAAACTTTTTCGAGTAGATCAAAAAAATTCTGTAGTTTTCAAAAACATATAATTTGTCTATGTTTGAAATTTTCAAATTTGAATTAGATCAGATTTAGTTTAAACCTTGTTTTGCTTATTCCAGGAGTTTAAAAATAGCATTTAATTTAATTATTTTTGCTACTGATCACTAGTGACCTTATTTATCAGTGGTAAAAATTTCAGAATTATTTGAGTAATTTAGCTAATTGTTTCTTGTGAAACAATTTCTGTTTCACCTCTTTTAGAATTCTGACTTATTTCCTTTCTTTAGTTGTTTTTAAATTATTTTTCTTTTATATTTAAGAAATATTATGTTTTGTTTCTGTTAGTTAACAGTAGGTTCTCAACAAGTTTTTATTTTTATTTTATTTGTTATCATGAAATCAATTCTAGTTCTCTAATAACTTGCAATTGATTTCTTTACTGTTTCAAATCCCGTTTGGAAATACTTACAAAAAGTTTTGTGAAAAATACATTATTTTATCTTAGTTAAATTTATATCTTAGTTCCCTGTTATTATTTTCTGTTAGACAAAAACTATTTAGTGTTTGATGTAGTAGAAGACTCCCTAGTCTTATTTGAAGTTTCTTTCGGATTCTTATTCGCTCCCACTTTTGTTTTGATTGCTAGAATGATTGCTAGTATGAGTGCTTATGTGAATGATATGTTTGTTATATAGATTTCATCGGAGAGTGACGAGTAGTCTATCAAGTTATTTCTCGAGAAATTCTTCTTCGTCAACATCACTAGGCAAGTCATTTGATCATGTATCACCTATGTTTTATGCATCGTAGTTCTACCATCCTATGCCCAATTTGCATGTTGACTAGGTACTTGGAAATTATGGTTACATATTGTAGTATCATGCGGTAGGCACCCAACAACCCCGTTACTTTGTCCGGGACGACAAATTTCATATTGCTATGCTTGAGTAGACGGGATTCTGGTTGAGAGTTTATCACGAGTGATGCGAGAATAATTTAATAACCAAGACCGGTTAAGTCAAGAATTTTCAAGACCTCGTGATGCAATGCAACTCTGGGTGAAGGACGGTTGATCGGCTCCCTGGGGAAACCAGTGGATGACCCGGGATGCTGGAGACGGCCATGACATCTTGCGGAAAGCTTCACCCAGGCTCAAAGAGACGGACGGATATTTTCAAGACCCAAGGCTTACCTGCACAGCCACAAGTCATTATGGGCTCTGGCTTGGTTGGACAACGCGGCGACTCTGGACAGGTGGTGCTAGCAGATGTAGAAGAACGATAGGATTGGATGGGCACCGATAGGGATTCAGAGGGACCCGTTGAAAGACTATGTTTTGATCATCCGGTCTTCAAACACCCTGAAGTGTGAGGACATACCCGGAGGCGATCAAATCTTGTGGGGAACGTGTGCAAAACTCTGCAGAGTACTCAAACCTAATCGATTAGCCGTGTCCACGGTCATGGACAACTTGAGCCAAAGGAACTGAAGTTATCTGAAATTCTCAACACAAATAATAATATTGATGTGGGTATTATTGACAACATGGGTACGAGAATTGGTTGGTGGAACCATCTCGTTAACAACGAACAATGTAGTAACATTTTGCTTTTAGCCCTCTCTTGATGTAGGAGAAAACTTGCTTTTCGCTAAAAACTTCCAGCTCCACCTGCCATATATGCATATAGTATAGATGATTACTTTGCACCCCTCTCTTATGTGACTTGCCGGCATATTCAATATGCTGACCTACACGGCTGCAACGTCTTATGTTGCAGATATTTTTCTTCGATGAGTAAGAGTACGATTCAGGGTTACGGTCTACACTCAACTTTTCGTTGGTGTTTATTGGGACTCCACTCCCTTGGCTGCTTCCGCTGAGATATTTAAGGTATATATCAGTTTTACGCTATTTACATGTGATTGCACTTTGATATATAAATTGATGTATTGTGTGTGCCAGCATACTCATCCAGGGATGGCACAGATACACAGAGGCTTGACTCGTTTTGAGTCGGGTCACTCCACAAGTAATCCAACTAGCATCAACTACAAAGAGTAATTAACACTACTAGCAACCTTACAAGTACCAATCGAAGTCGCGAGACGGAGATTGGTTACAAGAGATGAACTAGGGTTTGGAGATGAGATGGTGCTGATGAAGATGTTGATGGTGATGAGTCCCCTCCGATGAGAGGAGTGTTGGTGATGACGATGGCGACGATTTCCCCCTTCGGGAGGGAAGTTTCCCCGGCCAGACGACCCTGCCGGAGCTTTAGATTGGTTCTGCTCAAGTTCCGCCTCGTGGCGTCGGTGATTCCTCCCGAAAGCCTCCTCCTGATTTTTTCTGGAACGAAACCCTTCTTGTAGCAAAAGAGGGGGGCCAGAGGGCCACCAGGGTGCCCACAAGCCCCCTAGGCGCGGCAAGGGGAGGCCGCGCCTAGCAGGCATGTGGCCTCCTGCTGGCTCCCCTCTGGTACTTCTTCAGCCCATTATTTTTTATAAATTCCAAAATAAATCCTCGTTGATTTTCACGGCTTTTGGAGTTGCACAGAATAGGTATCTCAAACTTGCTCCTTTTTCAGGCCAGAATTCCAGCTGCCGGCATTCTCCCTCTTCATGTAAACCTTGCAAAATAAGAGAGAAAAGGCATAAGTATTGTACCGTGAGGTGTAATAACAGCCCATAAAGAGATAAATATCAACATGAAAGCATGATGCAAAATGGACGTATCAAATCCCCCAAGCTTAGACTTCGCTTGTCCTCAAGCAGAAACCGAGATCAATAAATATGCCCACGTGTTTAGAGAGAGAGGTGTCTACAAAGCAAAATACGGACATGCAGGCATCATGATCATAATCGGAACAGCAATATCATCATATAATCTCTCATGCTAAAGTGATAATTCCATCACAAAGTAAAGTAAGGATCAAGAAGCTTAATAAGAATTAACAACCGATAGCCTTTAGTCATTGAAGCAATTGCAATTTATCATAACATCGGAAAGAGTCAAATAAGAGCTTGTAAAGCAAACCCACATACTCAATCATCCTTTCGTATTCTACAATTTCTACAACTCACATGGTACTCATGAGATCAAAGTTTCAGTTGGACACAGAGAAAGATAGGGGCTTATAGTTTTGCCTCCCAACTATTTACCTCAAGGGTAATGTCAACAATAATATTTCATGAATACTTTCTTCCAAATTGACATATGAATAAAGATCTTTCCCTAGCATATGACGTTAACCAAGATAAAGGCGAAATAAGGAATTGGTGTAGATCACCATGACTCTTTCAAGGGCAAAAAGTAAAGGTACAAGATAGGCCCTTCGCAGAGGGAGGCAGATGTTGTCATGCGCTTTTGAGGTTTGGATGTGTGTCCTCTTAGTGCGAAGGAACATCACTTTATATTGCCTCCTGTGGTAAAGAACTTTATTATGCAGTCTGTCACTTTTATGTCTTCCTCATCACAGGTTCGTACAAAGCTTATTTTCTACACACTAATAGATCATACATATTAGGGAGAAATTTTTATTGCTTGCACCGATGACAACTTACTTGAAGGATCTTATTCAATCCGTAGGTAGGTATGGTGGCCTCTCATGGCAAAAATGGGTTGAAGGTTTATGGATGCACAAGTAGTATCTCTACTTAGTGCGGAAGTTTTGGCTAATATGAGGTGGAAGCAATCGTCACATGCTAAGGGATCTCTAGTCATATAACATTGTTCGGAACCAAGCAAACACAATTCATTATGTTGTCTTCCTTGTCCAACATCTACTTCTAAGCATGTAATAGTTTAGTGAGTGTTCACAATCATAGATGCTGTCAAAGATGATATATTTGTATGTCAACCTCTCCTTCTTTATCACTTCCTATTAATTGCAACAATGACCAAGGTCTACGTTTGTCCACCCTTAACAAGTTTCAATCAACATTCTTTTATATGTGAAGTCATCACTTCCCATAAGATCATTACATGATCTTTCATGTTTTTGTTCTTTTATCATTCTCTTGATCATGGCATGAGGCAAGGCCCTTAACTAAAACTCTCTTTATTATATGGCTCACGAGCTCGAATACATCGGGGGTGACACAAAGAAAACTCAAGCCTAAAACACTAAGAACTTTATTCTACTAGAGAAAGATAAAACCAAAAAGGATCGAACTAAGAAAAGGTAAAGGCAAAAGATGTGATGGTGATACGATACCGGGACAACTCCCCCAAGGTTGGCACAAGCCAAGGGGATTGCCCATACCCGTGCTTAATTGTCTTCCTTTGGAGGTGATGGTGGTGGAGTTGTTTTGTCTTTCGATTCCAAGAGGGCCATCAATCTTTGATTTATACCTTGGAGCTCTGCGATATATTTCTCCAACAAAACAACTTCACGAGTGAGATAAGTATTACGAACACGAGTTATTTCACATAACCTCAAGAGCTCGATCAAGGATGGAGGTAAAAGGTGGAAGTAAGGTTGAAGAAAATCCTCTTCCTCAGCTTCTTCCTTATTGAGCATAAATTGCCCTTCGTCCAACGCCGGATTCTTCTCCTTACTTTTGCCCTATGTTCTTTAGGTAGCCTCTCCTTGGCCTCCATGACCTCCATTCTTTTTAGATCAGCATTTACTTCTTCATAGACTTGAGGGAGATCGTTCTCCCCCACGGATTCCTGAGACGACATCTTGTTCTAAATCTGCGGCAGAAAACAGGCTCGAAACAAAAACAGAGGAAATTTGCGTGATACGAGGGTCAGACCTTTCGGGAGAATATATAATGATTTTTTTCCGACCAAAAGGAGTACTCCGCAAGAAAACAGAGTCCGGGAGGCACACGAGGTGGTCACAAGCCCCCTAGGCGCGGCCAGGGGGGTGGCCCGCGCCTGGCAGGCTTGTCGCCTCCTCGTGCGCTTTCCGGACTACTTCCAATTTTTGTATTTTATCAAATATTCCAAAACGGAGAAAATTTCCTACTGGAAAAGTTTTGGAGTCGGTTTACTTACCGAATCACATACCTCTTCGTTTTTGGAATCTGAAACAGGCTGATAAATATCCCTTATGTACTCCTCCGGAGTTATGGTATTGATAATATTGCTTTCAACATTTATGGGAATACCTGAGATATAATGCTTGATTCTTTGCCCATTTACCACTCTCGGAAAATTACCTTCCGTGTTGTTAATCTTGATGGCACCGGAACAATATACTTCATCAACAATGTAAGGACCTTCCCATTTAGAGAGAAGCTAGCCTGCAAAAAATCTTAAACGAGAATTATATAGCAAGACATAATCAACTACATTGAACTCACGCTTTTGTATCCTTTTATCATGACACCTCTTAACCTTTTCTTTGAACAACTTGGCATTCTCATATGCCTGAGTTCTCCATTCATCAAGTGAGCTAATATCAAATAACCTCTTCTCACCAGCAAGTTTGAAATAAAAGTTGAGCTCTTTGATTGCCCAATAAGCCTTGTGCTCTAGCTCAAGAGGTAAATGACATGCTTTGCCGTAAACCATTTTGTACGGAGACATGCCCATGGGATTCTTATAGGCAGTTCTATAAGCCCACAGTGCATCATCAAGCTTCTTAGACCAATTCTTTCTAGACCTATTGACAGTCTTTTGCAGAATTAGTTTAATCTCTCTATTGCTTAGCTCTACTTGACCACTGGACTGAGGGTGATAGGGAGATGCAACTCTATGGTTGACATCGTACTTAGCAAGCGTTTTACGGAAAGCACCAAGAATGAAATGTGAACCACCGTCGGTCATTAGATATCTAGGGACTCCAAATCTAGGGAAGATAACTTCTTTAAGCATCCTGATAGAGGTCTTGTGATCAGCACTACTAGTCGTGATAGCTTCTACCCACTTAGTAACGTAATCAACAGCAACTAGGATATGAGTATACCCGTTGTATTTTGGAAAATGCCCCATATAATCAAAGCCCCAAACATCAAATGGTTAAATGACAAGTGAATAATTCATAGGCATTTCCTGGCGTTTACCAATATTACATATTCTTTGACATTCGTCACAAGACAAGACAAACTTACGGGCATCCTTGAAGAGAGTGGGTCAATAGAAACCTGATTGCAATACCTTGTGTGCAGTTCTATCTCCCACATGGTGTCCTCCGTAGGCCTCGGAGTGACACTTCTGTAGGATCTGTCCCTGTTCATGTTCAGGTACACAACGTCTAATAACACCATCTACTCCTTCCTTATAAAGGTGACGATCATCCCAAAAGTAATGTCTCAAATCAAAGAAGAATTTCTTCTTTTGCTGGTATGTGAAACTAGGTGGTATATATTTGGCAACGATATAATTTGCATAATCAGCATACCACGGTGCACTACGTGAAGTATTGATGACATTCAGTTGCTCATCAGGAAAGCTAGCATCAATAGGTTGTGGGTCATCAAGAACATTCTCCAACCTAGACAAGTTATCTCCTACTGGGTTCTCAACACCCTTCCTATCGACAACATGCAAATCAAATTCTTGTAGCAAGAGAACCCATCTGATAAGTCTAGGTTTAGCGTCTTTATTTTCCATGAGGTACTTAATAGCAGCGTGATCAGTGTGAATAGTGACTTTGGAATCAACTATGTAAGATCTGAACTTTTCACATGCAAACACGACTGCTAAAAATTCCTTTTCAGTAGTAGCATAGTTTCTTTGGGCACTGTCTAGAGTTTTACTAGCATAGTGAATAACATTCAACTTGTTATCAACTCTTTGTCCTAGGACAGCACCAACAGCATAATCACTAGCATCACACATGATTTCAAAAGGTAAGTTCCAATCAGGTGGTTGAACAATAGGTGAAGTTATCAAAGCCTTCTTAAGTATTTCGAAGGCTTCCTCACAATCATCGTCAAAAACAAAAGGAATATCCTTTTGCAAGAGATTGGTAAGAGGCCTAGAAATCTTAGAGAAGTCTGTAATGAACCTTCCATAGAAACCAGCATGACCAAGGAAACTTCTTATACCTTTGATATCTGTGGGGCATGGCATTTTCTCGATTGCATCAACCTTAGCCTTATCGACTTCAATACCTCTTTCAGAAATTTTATGTCCTAAGATGATGCCTTCATTAACCATAAAGTGGCACTTCTCCCAATTCAAGACAAGGTTGGTGTCTTTACATCTCGGCAAGACTCCATCAAGGTTGCTGAAGCAATCATCAAAAGAAGACCCGTAAACGGAGAAGTCATCCATGAAAACCTCAACAATATTTTCACAAAAGTCAGAGAATATAGCCATCATACATCTTTGAAAGGTAGCAGGTGCATTACATAAGCCAAAAGGCATGCGTCTGTAAACAAAGGTACCAAAAGGGCAGGTGAAATTGGTTTTCTCCTGATCAGATTGTGCAACAGGTATTTGGGAGAAACGAGAATAACCGTCTAGAAAGTAGAAGTGTGTATGTTTAGACAGTCTTTCTAGCATTTGGTCGATAAAAGGCAAAGGGTAATGATCTTTCCTAGTGGCTTTATTCAATTTCCTAAAATCGATCACCATCCTATAGCCAGTAATAATCATGTGTGGGATCAATTCATCCTTATCATTAGGGACAATGGTAATACCTCCCTTCTTAGGGATGCAATGCACCAGACTCACCCAAACACTATGAGCAACAGGATAGATAATGCCTGCTTCTAGGAGCTTTAGTATTTCTTTTCTTACTACCTCTTTCATCTTAGGATTTAATCTTCGTTGATGATCAGCAACTGGTTTGGAATCAGGATCAGTTTTAATCTTGTGCTGGCATAGAGTGGGACTAATGCCCTTAAGATCATCAAGAGTATATCCAATAGCAGCACGGTGCTTCCTCAGAGTTTTTAGTAACTTCTTTTCTTCATGCCCCGAGAGGCTAGCACTAATAATAACAGGATATATCTCTTTTCCATCAAGATAAACATACTTAAGAGTATCAGGCAACTGTTTGAGCTCGAACACAGGATCACCCTTTGGTGGGGGTGGATCTCCAAGCAGTTCAACAGGCAAATTATTCTTAAGGATAGGATATTGTTCAAAGATAACTCTATCTATCTCATCTCTTTCATCCATATGCATATCATTTTCATGCTCAAGCAAGTATTGCTCTAAAGGATCAGTAGGGGCATGGCAATAGAAGCTAGGGCAATAGTTTCATCCTTACTAGGCAACTCTTTTTCATGAGGTTGTCTACCAAACTTGGAGAAATTAAACTCATGTGACACGCCTTCAAAGCCAACAGTGACAGTTTGCTTCTCACAGTCAATATGTGCATTGACAGTATTGAGAAAAGGTCTACCAAATATGATGGGACAAAAGCAATCTTGTGTGGTAGCAAGAACGAGGAAATCAGCAGGATACTTCGTTTTACCGCACAAGACTTCAACATCTGTGACAATTCCCAAAGGGAAGATAGTATCTCTATTGGCAAGCTGAATAGTGTCATCAATGGGTTCTATCTCGACAGGTGCAATCTCGTCTTTGATTTCATCATATAAGGATCGAGGTATTGCACTAACACTAGCACCCATATCACATAGACCATGATAACAATGATCTCCTATCTTAACAGAAACAACAGGCATGCCAACAACAGGCCTATGTTTGTCTTTAGCATGAGGTTTAGCAATTCTAGCAGCATCTTCACATAAGTGAATATCATGGCCATCAACATTGTCGGACAGGAGGTCTTTGATAATAGCAATGCTAGGTTCAACTCTAATTTGCTCAGGGGGTGTAGATGTTCTAATGTAGCCCTACGTATCACAATTGAGGCTTTAGAATGATCCTTTATCCTCACAGGGAAAGGTGGTTTCTCAATGTAAGCACTAGGAACAATAGGATCATTATAGGCAATGACTTTCTCTTCAACTGGATTGGGTTTAACTACATTGACTTCTAAGGGAGGATGATATTTAAACCACTTCTCTTTGGGGAGATCAATATGAGCAGCAAATGATTCACACAATGAAGCTACTATCTCAGAGTCAAGTCCATACTTAGCGCTAAAATCACAAAAAGTGTTTGTTTCAACAAAGGATTTAACGCAATCAAACTTGAAATTCATACCTGACTCCTTACCTTCATCAAGCTACCAATCTTCAGAGTTGCGTTTAACTCTTTCCAATAAATTCCATTTGAATTCAATATCTCTCTTCATAAAAGAACCGGTACAAGAAGTGTCAAGCATGGTGCGATCATCATGAGAAAGCCGAGCGTAGAAGTTCTGAACGATAATTTCTCTCGAGAGCTCATGGTTGGGGCATGAATATTACATTGATTTAAGCCTCCCCCAAGCTTGAGCGATGCTTTCCTTGTCACGAGGCCAAAAATTATAAATATAATCCCAATCACGAAATGTACTAGATGCATAGGATAAAACTTTTGATGAAATTCCAATTTCAATCGGTTGTAGCTCCATGATCCAGTATCATCACATAGCTTATACCATGTCAATGCTTTATCCCTCAAGGATAAGGGAAAGACCTTCTTCTTGACCTCATCCTCGGGCAAACCTGCAAGCTTAAATAAACCACAAACTTCATCTACATAGATTAGATGCAAGTCGGGATGTGATGTTCCATCTCCTGTAAAAGGATTAGCTAGAAGTTTCCCAAGCATACCTGAAGGAAATTCATAGCAAATATTTTCAGTAGGTGCAGCAGGTTGAGGAGCAACTCCTTGTGCTTCCGTTTGAGGTGAAGATACCCCGAACAAGCTCCTCAAAGGATTAGTTTCCATAGTGACAAGTGACAATAAATTTCAGCACACTATATAAATGTTTCCTTACCAAATTCCACTTACGAAAGCGCTTCACTCCCCGGCAACGGCGCCAGAAATAGTCTTGATGACCCACAAGTATAGGGTATCTATCGTAGTCCTTTCGATAAGTAAGAGTGTCGAACCCAACGAGGAGCAGAAGGATCTGACAAGTGGTTTTCAGCAAGGTAATCTCTGCAAGCACTGAAATTATCGGTAACAAGTAGTTGTGTGACAAGATGATTCGTAGCAAGTAGCAAGTAACAATAGTAACAAAGGTGCAGCAAAGTGGCCCAATCCCTTTTGTAGCAAGGTACAAGCCTGGACAAACTCTTATAGGAGGTAAAACGCTCCCGAGGACACATGGGAATTTCTGTCAAGCTAGTTTTCATCATGTTCATATGATTCGCGTTCGCTACTTTGATAGTTTGATATGTGGGTGGACCGGCGTTTGGGTACTGCCCTTACTTGGACAAGCATCCCACTTATGATTAACCCCTCTCGCAAGCATCCGCAACTACGAAAGAAAAATTAAGACAAAGTCTAACCATAGCATTAAACTAGTGGGTCCAAATCAGCCCCTTACGAAGCAACACATAAACTAGGGTTTAAGCTTCTGTCACTCTAGCAACCCATCATCTACTTACTACTTCCCAATGCCTTCCTCTAGGCCCAAATAATAGTGAAGTGTTATGTAGTCGACATTCACATAACACCACTAGAGGAAAAACAACATACAACACATCAAAATATCGAACGAATACCAAATTCACATGACTACTTATAGCATGACTTATCCCATGTCCTCAGGAACAGAAGTGACTACTCACAAAGCATAATCATATTCATGACCAGAGAGGTAATGAGTAGCATCAAAGATCTGAACATATAATCTTCCACCAAATAATCCAACTAGCATCAACTACAAAGAGTAATTAACACTACTAGCAACCTTACAAGTACCAATCGGAGTCGCGAGACGGAGATTGGTTACAAGAGATGAACTAGGGTTTGGAGATGAGATGGTGCTGATGAAGATGCTTCACCAGGGTGCCCACAAGCCTCCTGCTGGCTCCCCTCTGGTACTTCTTCGGCCCAGTATTTTTTATAAATTCCAAAATAAATCCTCGTTGATTTTCACGGCTTTTGGAGTTGCGCATAATAGGTATCTCAAACTTGCTCCTTTTTCAGGCTAGAATTCCAGCTGTCGGCATTCTCCCTCTTCATGTAAACCTTGCAAAATAAGAGAGAAAAGGCATAAGTATTGTACCGTGAGGTGTAATAACAGCCCATAAAGCGATAAATATCAACATGAAAGGATGATGCAAAATGGACGTATCACACACGTACAGCTCGATGACGATCTCAGCCTTCTTGATCCAGCAAGAGAGACGGAGAAGTAGATGAGTTCTCCGGCAGCGTGACGACGCGCTGGTGTTGGTGATGATCTATTCATGGAGGGCTCCGCCCGAGCTCCGTAGAAATCTAATCTAGAGGAAGAACTACGAAGTGTAGGTTTGAGTTGCACATGGCAAAGTTGTGTCTCAAACAGCCCTAAACCTCAAGTATATATAGGAGGAGCCAAGGGGTGGGGCAAGCCCTTAGGGCGCCGGCCAAGAAGGCCTCCTTGGATCGGCCGACTTGGGGAAGGGAGGAGTCCTTCTCCAATTCCACTTGGATTAGGACTCGTTCCTTATTTTCCCACCTCTTTTGGATTTTCCACTTTTTCCTCATGGGCTTTTGTTGGATGAATTTGTCATCCCATTTTACCTTATTGTGCATCCAATAAACCCATGTGAACCCCTTGGGGCGTGGTGGGCCCACCCAGTGGGCCCCCGGAACCCATTCGTCACTCCCGGTACACTGCCGGTAATGCCCGAAAATTTTCTGGAATCCAAACACCAACTTCCTATATATCAATCTTCATTTCCGGACCATTCCGGAAACCCTCGTGACGTCCGTGATCTCATCCAGGACTCCGAACAACCTTCGGTCACCAACACATATAACTCAACTAAACTAAAACGTCATCGAACCTTAAGTGTGCAGACCCTGCGGGTTCGAGAACTATGTAGACATGACCCGGGACACTCCTCGGTCAATATCTAATAGCGGGACTTGGATGTCCATATTGGATCCTACATATTCTACGAAGATCTTATCGATTGAACCTCCGTGCCAAGGATTCCTATAATCCCGTATAACATTCCCTCTGTCCTTTGGTATGTTACTTGCTCGAGATTTGATCGTCGGTATCCCTATACCTATTTCAATCTCGTTACCGGCAAGTCTCTTTACTCGTTCTGTAATACAAGATCCCGTGACTTACACTTGAGTTCACATTGCTTGCAAGGCTTGTATGTAATGTTGTATTACCGAGTGGGCCCCGAGATACCTCTCCGTCACACGGAGTGACAAATCCCAGTCTTGATCCATGCTAACTCAACGGACACCTTCGAAGATACCTGTAGAGCACCTTTATAGTCACCCAGTTACGTTCTGACGTTTGATACACACAAGGTATTCCTCCGGTGTCAGTGAGTTACATGATCTCATGGTCATAGGAATGAATACTTGACACGCAGAAAACAATAGCAATAAAATGACACGATCACATGCTACGTTCATAGTTTGGGTCTTGTCCATCACATGATTCTCCTAATGATGTGATCCCGTTATCAAGTGACAACACTTGTCTGTGGACAGGAAACCTTGACCATCTTTGATCAACGAGCTAGTCAACTAGAGGCTTACTAGGGACAGTGTTTTGTCTATGTATCCATACATGTATTTGTGTTTCCAATCAATACAATTATAGCATGGATAATAAATGATTATCATGAACAAAGAAATATAATAATAACTAATTTATTATTGCCTCTAGGGCATATTTCCAACATTCATACCTTCTCCACTGGCGGTGTGAACGTGATCCTTGCCACGGTACTTCTCCCGCATGGTTACTTTCTCCAATTCGCCGGTGATGTGATTCGTGGCGCCGTTGTCGACATACCAGTTTGTGTCAACGCCGTAGGAGCCCTCCGCAGCTCCAACTACCTTCTCATCCTGAGAGGATTCATCACCGTCTTCATCAAACTGGTAGCAGCAATCTTTTGCTGAGTGTCCTGGTTTGCCGCAGATTTGGCATCGAGCCATGTCCGAGCGAGACGGTTGTTGGAGTCGTGTCGGCCTCTGTTGGGCCTGCTGCCGTTGTTGTTGTTGTGGCGGTCATTGCCGCCGTTGAAGCCTCTGCCCTTGCTGGTGCGAGGGGGGCCACCATGGCCACCACGGCCACCTCAACCGCGGGTGGCCGCGTTTGCCGAGGACTTGAATCCGCTGCCTGCGCCCGAGCCTTGGAAGAGGGCCACCCTTTGATCGAAGTTGCTCATCTGAGCAAACAACTCGTCAAGGGTGACAGGAATGGTGTGTGCGTCGAGGGCGGACACAAGAGGCTGATACTCCATGTCGAGGGCATTGACGATGTAGGAGATCAGCTCGTCATCCGACAGTGGTTTTCCTGCCAAAGCGAGCTCGTCGGCGAGGCCCCTCGTGTGAGCAAAGAAGGAGGACACGTATTGCATCCCCTTATGTGCATTGGTGAGGGCTGCACGGATGTTGTTGACGCGGGACAACGACGTTGACGAGAACATGCTTGCCAACGCTGCCGAGAGCTCATGTGCATGGCTAATGGAGGTAACCTGCACGAGTGTCTCTTTGGAGAGATTGTTGAGAAGATAGCCAAGTACCTACTGATCTTCTCTGATCCAGATCGTATGAAGAGGTTTGGGGATGGTTTCCTCCTTGCCATCCTTATCCTTGCCGACGACGACTTTGGCCGGCTCCGGTATGCTTCCATCCACGTAACCGAAGACACCAGCTCCACGAAGTTGCGGCGCGATCTGGGTGCACCACAGGATGTAGTTGTTGCGAGTGAGACGCTCGGTGATTTGGCCGATGAGGGTGGGAGTGGAGGTGCTGGAGGAGGCCATGGAAGCAAGGGAGGTGCTAGCGCTAGATGGGAAGAGCTAGGCTCTGATTACCATGTGAGAACGTCGTACCCAGCCTTGGCCAACAGTTGCATGTTATATAAAGGGTTCGCAACACCCTGAGATAGCGTTACGACGTTTAAGTTACATCTTGGAGAACAAGAGATAAGAGAGATAAAGATATTCGGTTTGAAGGGCATTACAACCATTTAAACTAACTCTATCTTATCTATCTATATCTTGCGGTACAAGAGATCTCTCACGTGTGCTAATATTGTTTAACAGGACACACTTCCTCTTTGTATGCCCTACAGTGTGACAGATGGAACATGTCATCTGTACTCCTTTTCTTGATAGTTTGTTTCCTGTACTCTTTGGTTTCTCAGTTTCCTCTCTGGTTCTTTCTGTCTTCTTCCTTCCAGGCTTATTATTCACTCTAACAGGTGGAAATGGTTTGGGGTTTGTACAAACAGGCCAGCTCTCCTTGCCTTCAACTGGTTCTAGCACATGATCACATATCCTGTTGTAGGTGTCGATTGAATAGCATGGAGCAATGAAATCGTCAAGTTCTGAGCAACAGCAACGGCATTTCACTGTTATGTCCCGTACAGCCATAGACTAGCATTATCAGGACACCCTGACTTGCACATTAGCATGACGAAAACAAAACAAGAATCATCCTTTTTTTCTGAGCAACAGCAAGGGCATTTCACTGCTATGTCCCGTACAGCCATGTTGCTTTCAGCTCCAATATCATGATTAGTATGTATGGTTGTATCATTTCCAGAACCAGGTGAGCCTGAAGCATTACGTTCATCTAAACATCAACTTCCATAATCTTGAACCACTCTTTCAAAGGCCAAAAACGCCCTCTGCCTAACTTCACCGCGTTCAACAACATGGCTTCCAGCCAGCCTTGAAGTTGTGATGAGCAAAAGACCCAACGAACAACATGGCTTTGTATGCTGATTTGGCCGTCCAGCACTAGCATACATCGTCTACAACAAGAGGGGTGAGCTGCACCTCCCTAACCCCGAGCCATAGAGCCACGAACCCATGCAGCAGCTCAGTCCAATTGATTCCCTGAATTAACCTCATCCATCTGTTTTCTGTCAGAGCCATCTGCACCATAATAATGTTTTTTCTCTCTGTTGAATATAGATCGCGATGCACTCCCTCTAAACTAATATAAGAGTGTTTAGATCACTAAAGTAGTGATCCAAACGCTCTTATATTAGTTTACGGAGGGAGTAGTCAGTAACACTTTCTTTCTGTTGAATGATTGCTGACACTTGAGGAGCTTCAGGGCATGCCGGAATACCTTGTCGAGTTTATTTTGGAGGGGTGGCGCTGTTTAAATGCTGGTGCTCATATGCATAAATCTCTTTGAATAAGGTCTTCATTATAGGCCTTGTTGAACTGCAGAAGAAAAAAAATCAATCTAATCGTGTTGAAGACCCTTGGCACATAAGGATATAGATCATCACGGGCGCGCATGTACTCAAGGTCCAAGCACCGGTGGGCAGCCAGTCTGAATTTCTTCAGCTTGAGAATGTCTTCATAAGTACAGTGCTGGAATTGGTTCCAGAACCGAGCATCACAATCGGGGCCCCTGGCATGAATTGGTCGCACTGGATGTCGCAATTAGCCTTCCAGTTAGCATTGTGCTGTAGACTTTCCAGAGACAAACGAAGGGACATACGGAGTTGAGCACAAATAGCTTCTATCATCATTAGTTGGAACCTGAGTTAGATATCGGAGGGCATAACATGCTGCTGCCACCAAATGACTGCTTTACTGAAGACACAATTCCATCAGTTCAGTTGGGTGTTGTGTCATGCATCCAGAAGTCAAGGTATTGCGCGGATAATCAAGAGAAAATGGGTATGGCTGGTTTGCGACAAAATGATCTCAGTGGTATCTCGTTGTTTAGGAGCAAGGAGCAAACAATTTGTTGAAAGATGCTCATGGCTCGATTGGTAAGGTGATTCCGTTCGGTTGTTGTGGACTGGGAACAGTTTGGGCACCAAAAGGCTTAGTTACCAACAGTGTGGCATCAGCACATTTGGCCATGTCCCAGAAGTACTAGGTGGTATATTCGGGCGCATGCTTGTAGAAGCAGAGCCGTTTGTTTTGACTGTTGAGATCTTGGGGTATCAAACTGTGGGATTGATCAGCAGAAAAAAGAGAACTATTTGGAGCCAAGGAAGGTCCTTGTACTGCAGTGCTTCATTTTTATTCAGACTAGCAGCACCTGTGACTAAATACGACGCTCAACCCTCTTCTTGTCATACAAGATGCAACCCATATAGTACTTGGACAACCTGCAGATGAAAACAAGAATAGTTCATCAGAAAATCGCAGCCTTGCAATCAGAAGGTCCATGATTTCGCCATGTGCACCCATCGTAAGTGGTAGGCAGTCATATGTTTGAACAACTGACTAGCAGTAATGGAATGCGGATGATTTTCAACAAAATTGAGAATTCCACCAATTCTTCAACAACTGAGAAACAAAATTGACACTTTTTTCCAGCTGATTAAACATTTACCCCCATGCACCTCCTCATCGGCCGCCCATAAGAAGCCTCTCCTTATCATATCAATCCTCTTAATAAACCACTTGTCCATCCGGAATGCGGTCAGGAAGTAAGTTAGAGCAGATGTTAGCACCGAGTTGATTAAAGTGAGGCGTCCCGATCTGTTTAGTAGCTTCCCATTCCACACCGGAAGCCTACCAGCCACCTTATCAGTCACAGGATGAAGCTCCGCACGCCGAGGCTTCTGAATCCCAAGTGGCAGTCCCAAATATTTGCACGGCAAGGAGCCCTGCACAGCACTGAACGTGCCCAATATAGTGGTCAAGTCCATGCCATCACAAGCAATTGGATAAGCAATACTCTTGGTAAGGTTGACCTTCAGCCCTGATACATCACCAAATAACCGCAGAATTGCATGTACTGCTTCAAATCACTAGCCAGGGGGTTAACAAAAAGCACAGCATCGTCCGCATAGAACTAGACCTCAATCTAGTCATTCGCAGTCGCAACGGAGAAAGAATCATCCTCTTGGTGGCCAGCTGTAGAAATCTTTGAAGCAGTTCCAACACCATGATGAACTACGTTGGTGATAAGGGGTCCCCCTGTCGAAGAACTTTCCGGTGTTGGCACGGCTTGCCCGGTATCCCGTTCAATAATATCCGAGAGGACGAAGAGGCCAATAACAGAGCAATCATATCTCTCCAACGCTGACCAAACCCCATGACAGCCAAAACCTCAAGTAGGAACCCCCAATTAACCGAGTCAAACCCCCTTGCGATATCCAGCTTAAAAAGAAAAAGTTGGGCATTTCTTTGTATGTGTCTCCTTGATCAAATTTCTGACGTATAAGAAATTGTACTGAATAGATCGACGTTTGATGAACGCACTTTGATTGTTAGAGACTAGCCGGTCCAGCTCCGGTGCAAGACGCAATGCCAACAACTTACAAAGGATCTTGGCCACACTATGCATGAGGCTGACAGGTCTGAAATCACTAGCATGTTCGGCACCCTCTTTCTTTGGAAGCAACACAATGTTGGCCGACTTCAGAAGATTCCAATGGCCACTGCGGAGGGAGTGCAGTTGATTGACTGCAGCAAGTAAGTCGGCCTTCTCCCCATGCAATTGGAACACCGCGTCATGCAACTCCACTTCAGACAAAGGCGCATCAAGATGGCCAAGATCAGCTCGTGGCAACTCCAGAAACTCCCAGTTGATGCCCATAGACCGGGGTTGTGCTGCACCAAGCGCCCCCCAAGACATGATGAAGCAAGACTTGGGCCTTTTCCTGATGGCTGCTGACCAACCCATTTGGGGTGACAAGCTTTGCAATGTGATTCTTGCGCCGTCTTCCATCTGCCCTGATCTGAAAGTACCTGGTGTTCGCCTTGCCTTCCCTTATCTCAGTCAAACGAGATCTTTGCCTGCATTTTGCCCTATCAATCGCAGTAAATCCTAACAGCTTGTTCTTTAATAATCCACGAAAATCTCGCTCATCATCAGTCTTACCGCCTCCCCGCCGGCGGCCGGACAAGAAACGCCACCGGACTCGAGGAGCCTCCACATCCCTCCCTGCCGGCGGCCTTGGGTGCGTCGCCCCCCACCCCCCCACCCCCCCCCCCCCCCCACACACACACACCGCGGCGTTCCCGTTTCCCAGTTCATTTTCCCGCTTTAAGTTTGGGCACTGCTTGCGTCATTTTTGTAGAGAACTCCACAAAATGTTTAGGAACTAGAATTTCATCCAAGCAAAAGGGAATTCTGCAGTGTTGCAAGCATGAAGGGGCACATGGTGTACAACCTTGCGCAACGGGATTGAAAGTCGGGCATCGTTGGTGGCCGGCGGTCGAAATGGGCCGACGTGAACACATGATGCACGGCATGATGATTATGGTTGATCGTCACGTTTTTGAATCTTATACGGCATGGTTAGACCTAAAATATGGTTTCTTGGCAGCGAAATATAGGTGGCTACTTGTCTCCATGCATATTTGGACGTGCTGTTGGAGCATGCATGTTTTTTGTTGGAGAAACAAAAAGAATTTGTTTATGGGTAAAGTTAGCCCTCCGACAACACGATTGGACGGTGGGGCTTGGGGTGACCGGCAGAATATGGAACTTGACCGTGCGATGGTGTTAGTGCTATGTTTTTGGGTTGCTTGGATCTTGTGATAGGTTGCATTTTTTCCGGCCCTTTTTACTTTGCATAAGTCTTGCATTGTTCGACGGAGCATCACTATTTTGATCAAATTTATATAGAAAAAACATCAACATTTACAATGTCAAATTAATAATGCTATTGGATGGATGAAATTATGTAACTCGATCTTTTTTCGCGAGGAAAGAAAATCCTATGTCCAGCACGTACGCACACACATATACATATATGCTCATTCGTACATACTTTCTTGTGTTGTGTACATGTGCAGACAAGAGCAGTAAAACAGTCCGAGATGGGCGAGCCGAATGAGTGGAGGGCCAGGTTCGACGGCGCCAAGCACTCGGTGGTGTATATCCAGTTCGCCCCGCTGCCAGGCATGGCGAACGAGATCCAGAGGCTCGCCGACCGGGTGCGGAGCATCGAGGATGAGCAGGAGAGACGGCTGGCCGTTAGGAGCCCAAGCACCTGCGTCGGCTTCGTCCACAGCTCGACCAACGGCGACGACGATGATGCTGCTGCATGCCACCTGAACGTGATGACAACAGCCCATGCCCTCAAGCATGTCTACAGCTGGGCCGATCCGCTCACCATTGAGAAGGCGCGCCTCTTCCGTGCATCCGTTGTCTGCTATCATCGCGAGGAAGCTCGCAGGCTGTCCAGGCTGCCGGAGGAGAGCAGGAGGTACGTGGAGGCCAAGATCACGGCGTCGTCGTGGGCACACGACATACTCCTGCTCACGGTCGGTGTCGAGGCTTTGAGAAGCTTCCACGCCGAGGTCTGCCCCGGACCGCATCCGCACCCGGCCCTCCCCGTGGCCCCCAAGATGCCGAGGAAGGCGATGCGGTGCATGCTGCTGACCTGGCCCGAGGTGGACGGGCCTCCAAGGGATGCCATGGGGTGGACGAGCTGCTCCAGGGGGGTGGAGATGATGAGTACTAACCACCTGGGATATAGGATGATCCTCGTCGAGGTTGACGTAGACAGCGTGGCCGGGATGTCCGGTGCGCCACTTGTCGACGCCGACGGAATGGTCATCGGGATGCTCCATGGCGGGTTTGGGGGCACCCACTCCTACTTCGTGGCATGCCCCCATCTCTATCAGTGGGCGAGGCAGAACCGAACCCGCACACGCATAGTGAGGAGGATTGGGGTGGCGAGTAGCTGGGCAACATTCAAGGCTGGCTAACTCGACTGTGCATCACGTTGCCACGTTGGTATAGCTCGTTACATATATACGCTAGTTTGCTTGTACATACTGGCTACATCCAGGATCCATCGTCCTCCATTTTTTTGCAGGGACGATTGCAGAAAGTATTGCATGTTGCAAGCTCATTTTGCATGTATTGCAGTCAATCATGTTGCAAGCTCATTTCTCACACACAGAGAGAGAGAAAGACTAGCTAGTAGCTAGCTAGCTTGGGATCCATCCCAGCCTCTCTCAGACAGACACACAAAAACATACAGGCTACAGCCGCAACGCTCGTCGAATATATAAATACATACGACAAGAGCATGCTTAGCTTGCGATTCACGTATAGCATGAATCTGCAGTAGAAAGTGCAGGGTCTAACAGAGCACAGTTTGACAAAATCCAGGCATCTCAAACTGGCACTCGCAAGTTTGGTTACATTTTCATTTCAAACCATGCATGGCAAAAGTAGTCACAGCTAACAAAAGTACGTAGTTTTATAATGATGATGGGCTGATCTATAATCACAAGTTCTCAGTAGTCAGTACTCATCATGAGAAGCAGGGGACAAAGAAAACCTGATGAATCAGTTGCTGCAACTCAGAGCCACCCGGCCGCATAAAGAACATGTCTCCTGATCATCTAGGCTCTATAGATAGAAAACCTTAGAGACGGCAAGGGAAAATTAATGTAAGCAGCTGGCCCGGTTTGGAAAAAAATAATATAAGCAGCTGGCAAGAAATTCAAAATCCCACGTGAAATTGGAGCTTAAGATCTTGAAAGCAGTTTGTAGTTAACTCTTTAAGTCTTAACTGCAATACTTCAAACTTTGAAGCCTTTTAGAGTTCCTGCTATGATCTAGTGCACAATCTCCACTCATCTACGGCACAAAACCACTTATCTACTAGGGAGTGTTTCAATATAGACAAGAGTGGCCCCTAGTGCATTTTTGTTCCGTCTATTTCTAGAAACTGCCAAGCAAGCCCAGCCCGGCCCCAAATAGGTAGGGAACTACTCCTTCCGTTCCTATCCGTTCCTAAATATAAGTCTTTTTAGTGATTTCGCTACGGACTACATACGGAGTAAAATGAGTGAATCTATTACATTCTAAATTATGTCTATATACATCCGTATATAGTCCGTAATGCAACCTTTTAAAAGACTTATATTTAGGAATGGAAGGAGTAGTTACTATGGCGGCCGGCATGATGAGGGTTGCACGTACTTAGCATCTACTCCCTCCGTTCCTAAATATAAGACCTTTTAAAGATTGTACTATAAACTACATATGGATGTACATAGACATATTTTAAAGTATAGATTCACTCATTTTGCTCCGTATGTAGTCTTCTAGTGAAATACCTAAAAGGTCTTATATTTTGGAACGGAGGGAGTATTAACTCAGTGGACTACGTGGAGGGGTGCAAATTTTTCTGGCTGGACAGAACAGTTATTGTTACACTGAAGCCCCCAATATATGAACATGTGGTAAAATAAAATATCTTTCAACTCAAAGAATGTTGCAGAAGCCAGCTTACCAAGAATTATCTCTAATAATGTATTTCACACAGCTAGTTAGGCATGTGACTAGAGTATATCATCAACTATAAGTTCAATTAATTGTACCCTCTGATAGACAAGACAATTCAGTTTCATTCACTGGATTTGATTATAAACAGATTCCACGCGTTACTCTTGCAAAATTTAGGACTGTACAGGTATGTGGAGATAACACAACTGCTACTATAGCCTGATCTAGATCATCAACTAATAAGGAGTTCACCAGAAAAAACTAAAATAGTACGGCTCTTATGTACAGTTAGTTGTGTTGTCAGAGGTAAATTGGCATTAGGCCAACAATCTTAATAACCTGACAAAAGAGCTAATAAACCAAGGGCTCTTAGGGGCTTTCCAAGGATGCAATCCAGATTATTCTAGTTGCACTCAGCATGTGCAAGAAACTATGTCCAGAAGATATGGCAGGTTTAATTTACCTGAGTTAGATACTGTGAGGAGCCATAGCAAAACCAAAATAGCCATTGTACTGCTCAATTCAGTTCACAATAGGAGCGATTTCTTGTTCAGCACGCAGCACGGAAGCAGCTTCGGAAGGTAAAGGTACCAGCAGAGTAATGGGTCGACGAGAAACAGAGGAATCAAACAGGGTAACTGGCATGTAAGTAAACCAAGGATCGTGTTGTACGTACTTACTGCATTGCCACCAAGGAACCAACCCAACCGTGTGAGGGACCTCTGATCTTCTTCAGTTGGCCAAATTCATGCAATGCCAATATATATTGCACTTGGCCACTCTCTCAGCAACATGGACGCGGCCGGAGGCGGAAAGCATCAACATGTCTCATGTCTGGGGGCGCCTGCATCGGCTTCATCAGTCCCTCTTGCCTCCTCGACCTCGCCCTGCCCTTCCCAGCACCTCCACCGTAGGCGCGCGTATAGTGCTCTGCAGTGCCGGCCTCACGCCTCACCCACCATCCTGACAAAATTAAGAGCATGTCACCGCCTTGTACTTGTCATCCATCTCCGGATCTCCCCCTCCCGTGCACCAGTCGGCACCGTCCGACGCTCGACAGCGCGGTGCGGGCAATTCGTCCAACAGGCTGCGCGCGGAGTCCGGCGGCGACATCTCGCTGGACCGCGGCAGCGTGGAGGGTGGCCGCCAGCGAGAGAGACGGCAGCGTGGCGGCGCCGCGGAGGAGCCTCGCTCGGACGGTGGCCGCTCACTGACTCCCAAGGAAAATACGAGGCCCAGAGGCCCAGACCCAGGTACGTAGGGCGGGCCCAAGTGTCTTACGTGCAAGCGGCCCATGTACTACTGCCACACTTGGCCCATGCCAAGTGGCAGCCATGCGACGCCCTTGGAATATTGTTGAAGGTTCGAGAAACTTCTGGAACCTTTCGGATGTTTTTAACGTTTACACGAAGCATTTTTGGTTTTTCGGGTTTTCCAGTTTTCTTCCAAAACCTTCTAGGTCTCTCTCTGAAACCTTTTATCTTTATCAAAAACTTTTTTGGTGCAAATAATATGAGCTCCCACACTTCTAATACTCAACAGATGACGCTTAAGCGGGTGACCCAAGAAGTTTGGTTCTAATCCATCTTTCTATTTTTTAGTACATGTTGTTGAAGGACGAAACAATCTATTTTCTACAGATGAAGCATTCTATTCCATTAGTACAGGTTGCATGTAAATATAATAAAGTACCAAAGTATAATATAATTATAATTAATAGTATTAAAGCTACTAGGCCAGCCTCGCTCCCGTGCATTTGCAAGCTTCGGCGTGAGCTTTTATCTGATAGCCGCGTTTTACTCTTACTAGCAAAACGGTCCGTGCGATTATAACGGGAGAAAAGAAATCCTATTCTATAATGACAATGATCATATTTTGCTGCATCATCGAGATACACTATCACTTTCATGTTCATGAAATTGTGAACAATTTTTGAAAATCATGGACATATTTGAAATCGTAAACTCAATTCACGAACATTTTCTTAACAACAACAAAATATTTTTTGGTTGAGCAAACTGCATTAATGGACCATGTGTGAGCTAGATTGATGAATGATATGTCTCGCTTGTGTTTTTCATAACCAGTAAAAACCATGACATCAGAATAAACATTTAGTCATCTTCATATAACTTACAAAAACTAACCTATAGAAAGTTGTGTCAATTTTTTGGGGCACAACGTTGTACAAAGCATGGAAACTTTTTTCTTACACGACCCGTGAGGGGCTTAATAAAATTATAAAACGAAATCTACAAATCTATTAATATAATCTCTACATAAGAGACAGTTCGTTTTGTTTGTTATTTACGTATCCGTTTTATTTTTTGTGAACATTTTAAAAAATTTGATGGACATTTTATTTCAAATTACCAAATGTTTTTTGAATATACGATCATCTTTTCAAAATCATGAAGATTTGTATTTCACTAACATTTTCTCGAAACACTGCAAAAAATAAAAACATTAAAAAGAAAATTGTTGGGCCAAAGTTTTTAGAATGCCCCATATAAAAAAGGTATTAATTAAGGATGTAAAGACAATTTCAGAAATAATTATCATGAAAGATAATATTATATTTAAAGTCTACATATTTTTTAAGCTATTTCATATATAACTTTTGAAATTTAGAGTTAGAGTTTTAAATATATGAATATTTCAAAATATATTTGAATCTGCAAAAAATAGAAACATTAAAAAAAATTGAGCCGAAGTTGCAACAATGCAGCTCTAACTTAGAGCTAGCCTGAAATCAAGTAGAGAAAAGAAAAAGAAAAACTCGGTGCTGTTGGGATTCGAACTAGGGTATCCAAGGTGGGTGTTGAACGCTCAAGCCAATCAGGCTACTGTCATCTACTGTATGTTAAGGGCCTGAGGGTTAGATAAACCAAACCCACTGGGCTGTGAATTTCAAAAAAGAAAAATGAAGCGTTTTCTTTATTTATGGGTGGCACAGTGGGTAATTTATATCAACTTTAGGGATGATATTAATGACGGACGACAGAAGCACTAATTGCTTTATTAGTAGGTAACGATAAAGATATGTTTAACATGTACTACCTTCTAAGCCAACAAATAGGTTTTTTAACTTTTTTTTACTCCCTCTGTCCCAAAATTCTTGTCTTAACTTAGAAATGGATGTATCTAAATACTAAAACTTGACTAGATACATTCATATCTAAACAAATCTAAGACAATAATTTTGGGACGGAGTGTTGGAAATATGCCCTAGAGGCAATAATAAAATGGTTATTATCATATTTCCTTGTTCATGATAATCGTCTATCGTTCATGCTATAGTTGTATTAACAGGAAACAGTAATACATGTGTGAATGAATAGATCACAATGTGTCCCTAGCAAGCCTCTAGTTGACTAGCTCGTTAGTCAATAGATGATCATGATTTCCTGATCATGGGCATTAGATGTCATTGATAACGGGATCACATCATTGGGAGAATGATGTGATGGACAAGACCCAATCCTAAGCCTAGCACTAGATCGTATTGTTCGTATGCTAATGCTTTTCTAATGTCAAGTATCTTTTCCTTCGACCGTGAGATTGTGCAACTCCCGGATACCGTAGGAGTGCTTTGGGTGTATCAAACGTCACAACGTAACTGGGTGACTATAAAGGTGCACTACGGGTACCTCCGAAAGTGTCTGTTGGGTTGGTACGAATCGAGATCGGGATTTGTCACTCCGTGTGACGGAGAGGTATCTCTGGGCCCACTCGGTAGAACATCATCATGAGCTCAATGTGACTAAGGAGTTAGTCACACGATGACGTGCTACGGAACGAGTAAAGAGACTTACCGGTAACGAGATTTAACAAGGTATAGGTATACCGACGATCGAATCTCGGGCAAGTTCTATACCAACAGACAAAGGGAATCGTATACGGGATTGATTGAATCCTTGACATCGTGGTTCATCCGATGAGATCATCGTGGAGCTAGTGGGAGCCACCATGGGTATCCAGAACCCGCTGATGGTTATTGGCCAGAGAGGTGTCTCGGTCATGTCTGCCTGTCTCCCGAACCCGTAGGGTCTACACACTTAAGGTTCGATGACGCTAGGGTTATAGGGAATTGTTGTACGAGGTTACCGAAAGTTGTTCGGAGTCCCGGATGAGATCCTGGACGTCACGAGGAGCTCCGGAATGGTCCGGAGGTAAATATTGATATATAGGACGGATGGTTTTGGACACCGGAAGTGTTTCGGGCGTCACCGGTAATGTACCGGGACCACCGAAGGGGGGCAACGACCCCGGGAGGCTAGATGGGCTAAGTGGGGAAGGGAACCAGCCCCTAGGTGGGCTGGTGCGCCCCCCCACCCAGCCCATGCGCACCAGAGAAGGGGGGAGGGGAAACCCTAGGCGCAGATGAGACCCAAGGCCCACCTAGGGCGCGCCCCCCTCTTTCCCTGCCCTGGCCGCCGCCCCCCTCCCATCTGGTGGCTGCCGCACCCCCTAGGGGGGAACCCTAGGGGTGGCGCACCCCCTCCCCTCCTCCTATAAATATAGAGGGGTTTTGGCCTTTGGAGCACACACTTTTCCCTCTCCCTCGGCGCAGCCCTGCTCTTCTTCCTCCTCCTCTCCGTCGGTGCTTGGCGAAGCCCTGCCAGGAGACCTCGTCTCTCCATCGACACCACGCCGTCGTGTTGCTGGACTTCTTCCCCAACCTCTCCCTCCTCCTTGCTGGATCAAGGTGCGGGAGACGTTACCGGGCTGCACGTGTGTTGAACGCGGAGGTGCCGTTGTTCGGCACTAGATCAGAATCGCCGCGAGTACGACTCCATCAACCGCGTTCTAGCAACGCTTCCGCTTAGCGATCTTCAAAGGTACGAAGATGCTCTTACCCCTCTCTCGTTGCTGGTCTCTCCATAGGAAGATCTGAACATGCGTAGGAAAATTTTGAATTTATGCTACGTTACCTTGCAGTGGCATCCGAGCCAGGTTTTCTATGCGTAGATTCTATGCACGAGTAGAACACAAAAGTTGTGGGCGATGGTTTGTCAATTTGCTTGCCGTTACTAGTCTTATTATTTTCCGGCGGTATTGTGGGATGAAGCGGCCCGGACCGACCTTACACGTACGCTTACGTGAGACTGGTTCCACCGACAGACATGCACATCGTGCATAAAGGTGGCTAGCGGGTATCTGTCTCTCCTACTCTAGTCGGATTGGATTTGATGAAAAGGGTCCTTATGAAGGGTAAATAGCTTTGGCATATCATCGTTGTGGTTGTCACGTAGGTAAGAAGGCGTTCTTGCTAGAAACCCAAATCAGCCACGTAAAACTTGCAACAATAATTAGAGGACGTCTAACTTGTTTTTGCACGGTTTTGACATGTGATGTGATATGGCCAAAGTTGTGATGTTGCATGTATGATGTATGAGATGATCATGTTATTGTAATAGGTTTCACGACTTGCATGTCGATGAGTATGACAACCGGCAGGAGCCATAGGAGTTGTCTTAATTTATTGTATGAGATGCAACGCCATGTGCTTACTACTTTTACTTCATTGCTAACGGTTAGCCATAGTAGTAGTGATAGTAGTAGTTGGCGTGACGACTTCACGGAGACACGATGATGGAGATCATGGTGTCACACCGGTGACGTTGATGATCATGCAATGCCTGAAGATGAAGATCGAAAGAGCAAAGATGATAATGGCCATATCATGTCACTATATGATTGCATTGTGATGTTTATCATGTTTTACATCTTATTGCTTAAAACGTTGGTAGCATAATAAGATGATCCCTCTTAAAATTTCGAGAACGTATTCCCCTAAGTGTGCACCGTTGCGAAGGTTCGTTGTCTCGAAGCACCACGTGATGATCGGGTGTGATAGATTCTAACGTTCGCATACAACGGGTGTAAGCCAGATTTACACACGCGAAACACTTAGGTTGACTCGACGAGCTTAGCATGTACAGACATGACCTCGAATACAAGAGACCGAAAGGTCGAACATGAGTAGTATGGTTGAATACGATCAGCATGAAGTTGCTCACCATGGTGACTAGTCCGTCTCACGTGATGATCGGACACGGGTTAGTCAACATGGATCATGTATCACTTAGATGACTAGAGGGATGTCGATTTAAGTGGGAGTTCATACTTAATTTGATTAAGTGAACTTAATTGTCATGAACTTAGTCTAAAAGTTGTCTTTACAAATATTGTAGATGTCCAACGTCAACCTCAACTTCAACGCATTCCTAGAGAAAAACAAGCTGAAAGATGATGGTAGCAACTATGCGGACTGGGTTCGCAACCTGAAGCTCATCCTTGAATCAGCTAAAAAGGCTTATGTCCTTAATGCGCCGCTAGGTGACCCTCCCGCTCCCGCAGCAGCCCAGGACATTCTAAACGTCTGGCAAGCGCGGAGTGATGACTACTCTCTGGTCAGGTGTGGCATGTTATACAGTTTAGAAACGGGGCTCCAAAGACGTTTTGAGCAACACGGGGCATATGAGATGTTCCAAGAGCTGAAGCTAGTTTTTCAAGGTCATGCCCGTGTCGAGAGATATGAAGTCTCCGACAAGTTCTTCAGCTGTAAGATGGAGGAGAACAGTTCTGTCAGTGAGCACATACTCAAAATGTCTGGGTTACACGGTCGTCTGACTTCACTTGGAGTCGAACTTCCGGATGATGCTATCATTGGCAAAATCCTCCAGTCTCTCCCACCAAGCTACAAAGGCTTTGTGCTTAACTACAACATGCAAGGGATGGAGAAAACCATTCCCGAGTTGTATTCGATGCTCAAGTCTGCAGAAGTAGAAATCAAGAAGGAGCATCAAGTGTTGATGGTCAACAAGACCACTAGTTTCAAGAAAGGCAGGGGTAAGAAGAACTTCAAGAAAGACGGCAAAGCTGTTGCCGCGCCTGGTAAGCCAGATGCCGGGAAGAAGAAAAAGAACGGGCCCAAGCCTGAGACTGAGTGCTTCTATTGCAAGGGAAAAGGTCACTAGAAGCGGAACTGCCCCAAATACTTAGCGGACAAGAAGGCCGGCAACGTTAAAGGTATATGTGATATAGATGTTATTGATGTGTACCTTACCAGCACTCGTAGTAGCTCCTGGGTATTTGATACCGGTGTTGTTGCTCACATTTGCAACTCAAAGCAGGAACTGCGGAATAAGCGGAGACTGGCCAAGGACGAGGTGACGATGCACGTCGGGAATGGTTCAAAGGTCGATGTGATCGCCGTCGGCACGCTACCTCTACATCTACCATCGGGATTAGTTTTAAACCTTAATAATTGTTATTTAGTACCAGCTTTAAGCATGAACATTGTATCAGGGTCTTGCTTAATGCGAGACGGCTACTCATTTAAGTCCGAGAATAATGGTTGTTCTATTTATATGAGTGATATGTTTTATGGTCATGCTCCGCTGGTGAATGGTTTATTCTTGATGAATCTCGATCGTGATGTTACACATATTCATAGTGTGAGTACCAAAAGATGCAAAGTTGATAATGATAGTCCCACATACTTGTGGCACTGCCGCCTTGGTCATATCGGCGTTAAACGCATGAAGAAGCTCCATACTGATGGACTATTAGAGTCTCGTGACTTTGAATCATTTGACACATGCGAACCATGCCTCATGGGCAAGATGACTAAGACTCCATTCTCAGGAATAATGGAGAGAGCAACCGACTTATTGGAAATAATACATAGTGATATGTGTGGTCCAATGAACGTTGAAGCTCGCGGTGGTTATCGTTATGTTCTCACTCTCACCGATGATTTGAGTAGGTATGGGTATATCTACTTGATGAAGCACAAATCTGAGACGTTTGAAAAGTTCAAGGAATTTCAGAGTGAGGTTGAGAATCAATGTGACAGAAAAATTAAATGTCTACGATCTGATCGTGGAGGAGAATATTTGAGTCACAAGTCTGGCACACACCTAAGGAAGTGTGGAATCGTTTCACAACTGACGCCGCCTGGCACACGCAGCGCAACGGAGTGTCTGAACGTCGTAATCGCACTTTATTAGATATGGTACGATCTATGATGTCTCTCACCGACTTACCGCTATCAGTTTGGGGATACGCATTAGAAACTGCAGCATTCACTTTAAATAGGGCACCGTCTAAATCCGTTGAGACGACACCGTACGAATTATGGTTTGGCAAGAAACCTAAGTTGTCGTTTCTTAAAGTTTGGGGCTGTGATGCTTATGTGAAGAAACTTCAACCAGAAAAGCTCGAACCCAAAGCGGAGAAATGTGTATTCATAGGATACCCTAAGGAAACTATTGGGTATACCTTCTATCTTAGATCCGAAGGTAAAACCTTTGTTGCCAAGAACGGATCCTTTCTAGAGAAAGAGTTTCTCTCGAAAGAAGTAAGTGGGAGGAAGGTAGAACTTGATGAGGTAATTACACCCCGTCTCGAACAGGAAAGTAGCGCAGCGCGGGAAATTGTTCCTGTGGCACCTACACCGACTGAAGAGGAAGTTAATGATGATGATCATGAAGCTTCGGATCAAGTTACCACTGAACCGCGAAGGTCCACAAGGGTACGCTTCGCACCAGAGTGGTACGGCAACCCTGTGATGGAAATCATGTTGTTAGACAACGGTGAACCTTCGAACTATGAAGAAGCAATGACGGGCCCAGATTCCAACAAATGGCTTGAGGCCATGAAATCCGAGATAGGATCCATGTATGAGAACAAAGTGTGGACTTTGGTGGACTTGCCCGATGACCGGCGAGCCATAGAAAATAAATGGATCTTCAAGAAGAAGACTGATGCAAACGGTAATGTAACCGTTTACAAAGCTCGACTTGTCGCAAAGGGTTTTCGACAAATTCAAGGAGTTGACTACGAAGAGACTTTCTCTCCCGTAGCGAAGCTGAAATCAGTCCGAATCATGTTAGCAATTGTCGCCTTTTATGATTATGAAATTTGGCAAATGGACGTCAAAATAGCGTTCCTTAACGGGAACCTTAAGGAAGAGTTGTATATGATGCAACCAGAAGGTTTTGTCGACCCTAAGGATGCTAACAAAGTGTGCAAGCTCCAGCGCTCCATCTATGGGCTGGTGCAAGCATCTCGGAGTTGGAACATTCGCTTTAATGAGGTGATTAAAGCGTTTGGGTTCATACAGGTTTACGGAGAAGCCTGTCTGTACAAGAAAGTGAGTGGGAGCTCTGTAGCTTTCCTCGTACTATATGTGGATGACATATTATTGATGGGGAATAATATAGAGATGTTGGAGAGCATAAAGGCCTATTTGAACAAGAGTTTTTCAATGAAGGACCTTGGAGAAGCTGCATACATATTAGGCATCAAGATCTATAGAGATAGATCGAGACGCCTCATAGGTCTTTCGCAAAGTACATACCTTGACAAGATATTGAAGAAGTTCAATATGGAAAACTCAAAGAAAGGGTTCTTGCCAGTTTTGCAAGGTATGAGATTGAGTAAGACTCAGTCGCCGACCACGGCAGCAGATAGAGAGAAGATGAGTTCTGTCCCCTACGCTTCAGCCGTGGGCTCTCTAATGTATGTCATGCTGTGTACCAGACCTGATATAAACCTTGCCATAAGTTTGGTAGGAAGGTACCAAAGTGATCCCGGTATGGAACACTGGACAGCGGTCAAGAATATCCTTAAGTACCTGAAAAGGACTAAGGAAATGTTTCTCGATTATGGAGGTGACGAAGAGCTTGTCGTAAAGGGTTACGTCGACGCTAGCTTCGACACAGATCCGGATGACTCTAAGTCACAGACCGGATACGTGTATGTGTTGAACGGTGGGGCAGTGAGCTGGTGCAGCAGCAAGCAAGAAGTCGTGGCAGCATCTACATGTGAAGCAGAGTACATACCTGCTTCAGAAGCGGCTCATGAAGGAATTTGGATGAAGGAGCTCATCACCGACATTGGAGTGGTTCCAAGTGCGTCGGGTCCTATGACACTCTTCTGTGATAACACTGGAGCCATTGCCATAGCCAAGGAGCCCAGGTTTCACCGGAAGACGAAGCACATCAAGCGCCGCTACAACTCCATCCAGGACCATGTCCAGAGTGGAGTGATAGATATTTGTAAAGTACACACGGATCTGAATATTGCAGACCCGTTGACTAAACCTCTTCCACGAGCAAAACATGATCAGCACCATAATGATATGGGTGTTCGATACATCACAATGTAACTAGATTATTGACTCTAGTGCAAGTGGGAGACTGTTGGAAATATGCCCTAGAGGCAATAATAAAATGGTTATTATCATATTTCCTTGTTCATGATAATCGTCTATCGTTCATGCTATAATTGTATTAACAGGAAACAGTAATACATGTGTGAATGAATAGATCACAATGTGTCCCTAGCAAGCCTCTAGTTGGCTAGCTCGTTAGTCAATAGATGATCATGGTTTCCTGATCATGGGCATTAGATGTCATTGATAACGGGATCACATCATTGGGAGAATGATGTGATGGACAAGACCCAATCCTAAGCCTAGCACTAGATCGTATTGTTCGTATGCTAATGCCTTTCTAATGTCAAGTATCTTTTCCTTCAACCGTGAGATTGTGCAACTCCTGGATACCGTAGGAGTGCTTTGGGTGTATCAAACGTCACAACGTAACTGGGTGACTATAAAGGTGCACTACGGGTACCTTCGAAAGTGTCTGTTGGGTTGGTACGAATCGAGATCGGGATTTGTCACTCCGTGTGACGGAGAGGTATCTCTGGGCCCACTCGGTAGAACATCATCATGAGCTCAATGTGACTAAGGAGTTAGTCACACGATGACGTGCTACGGAACGAGTAAAGAGACTTACCGGTAACGAGATTGAACAAGGTATAGGTATACCGACGATCGAATCTCGGGCAAGTTCTATACCAACAGACAAAGGGAATCGTATACGGGATTGATTGAATCCTTGACATCGTGGTTCATCCGATGAGATCATCGTGGAGCTAGTGGGAGCCACCATGGGTATCCAGACCCCGCTGATGGTTATTGGCCAGAGAGGTGTCTCGGTCATGTCTGCCTGTCTCCCGAACCCGTAGGGTCTACACACTTAAGGTTCGATGACGCTAGGGTTATAGGGAATTGTTCTACGAGGTTACCGAAAGTTGTTCGGAGTCCCGGATGAGATCCCGGACGTCACGAGGAGCTCCGGAATGGTCCGGAGGTAAAGATTGATATATAGGACGGATGGTTTTGGACACCGGAAGTGTTTTGGGCGTCACCGGTAATGTGGGGGCAACGACCCCGGGAGGCTAGATGGGCTAAGTGGGGAAGGGAACCAGCCCCTAGGTGGGCTGGTGCGCCCCCACCCAGCCCATGCGCACCAGAGAAGGGGGGGAGGGGGAAACCCTAGGCGCAGATGAGGCCCAAGGCCCACCTAGGGCGCGCCCCCCTCTTTCCCTGCCCTGGCCGCCGCCCCCCTCCCATCTGGTGGCTGCCGCACCCCCTAGGGGGGGAACCCTAGGGGTGGCGCACCCCCTCCCCCTCCTCCTATAAATATAGAGGGGTTTTGGCCTTTGGAGCACACACTTTTCCCTCTCCCTCGGCGCAGCCCTGCTCTTCTTCCTCCTCCTCTCCGCCGGTGCTTGGCGAAGCCCTGCCGGGAGACCTCGTCTCTCCATCGACACCACGCCGTCGTGTTGCTGGACTTCTTCCCCAACCTCTCCCTCCTCCTTGCTGGATCAAGGTGCGGGAGACGTCACCGGGCTGCACGTGTGTTGAACGCGGAGGTGCCGTTGTTCGGCACTAGATCGGAATCGCCGCGAGTACGACTCCATCAACAGCGTTCTAGCAACGCTTCCGCTTAGCGATCTTCAAAGGTACGAAGATGTTCTTACCCCTCTCTCGTTGCTGGTCTCTCCATAGGAAGATCTGAACATGCGTAGGAAAATTTTGAATTTATGCTACGTTACCCTACACGGAGGTAGTACCATTGAAGGAAATATCTAGAGGTGAGGTGGGGCTCGCTGACCACCGCCAATCCCTCGCGCCTTCCTTATCTTCTCAGGAAGAAAGAAAGCTATGAAGCATGGATACGACGATACGGGTAATATCAATATGGGATACGACAATTACTTTAAAACAGCAATACATCGATACAACAAGCATATATAAATAATAATAAAATGACATGTAATAAAAACTAGGGTCGTGATATTCACCACACATGTGGCATATTACACATCTGCCCACACACCGTGTGTGACGTACGCAGAAGGTAGCCCACCACACGGATTGTGTGTGGGTGAGCAATAGAACTGTCCACACGTGTGGGCACAACTACTTCGTGCCACACGCCCAATGGGTATTACTCATCCTCATCCGCGCGTGTGGTACGAAGCAAATCTGCCCACACGTTCTAGGCAGCTAAGTTAGTTATCCGCGGGATGACACTTTAGTTACCCCCGGGGATGGTAACTCTACTTACCGAGGATGGAAAATGTAGTTCTAAAAGTATACTCTCTTTGTTTTGGTTGACTATAGTTACCCGCATGATGGCACTTTAGTTATGTGGTGATAGTTGCCATGTGAGGTCCAACCATAGTTTCCATGTATGGTTAATCGTAGTTGCCATGTGTGTTTATCTGGGTGTGTCTACCTGGTTGCCACGTACGTGAAACTACAGTTCCATCTAGCAACGAATCATAGTTGCCATGTGTGTTTACCTGGGTGTGTCTACCTGGTTGCCACGTACGTGAAACTACAATTGTCATCTAGCAACGAATCATAGTTGCCATGTGTGTTTACGTAGTTTCCATGTACGTGTCACTGCAGTTGCCATCTAGCAATGTACGAGCGTCGTGTGGGCGAAGAACAGTTCACCCATACGTACGGGGACTAGGTGGTGACTGTGTTGGCAGTAACTGATTCGTCCACAAGGCCCAGCTAACAACCGCATGTTGTGGGTCGTGTGGACAAACTCTCCAATGCACACACGATGATGCCTACGTGGGTATGCCAAGTGATGTGGGCAGCTCAAAAAACGGGGCTTCTAAGTATTTGGGTGATAGAGTTTGGAACAAAGTAAAGGGATGACTGGAAAAACTATTGTCGACTGGTGGAAAAGATATCCTTATCAAAAGTGTTGCTCAAGCAGTTCCAATGTACTCAATGTCTTGTTTTCTTCTTCCTAGGGGTCTCTGTCTGCATATCAATTCTCTTATCTAGAAGTTTTGATGGGGAAGCAAGAAAGGGAAAAGGAAAGTTAGTTGGTTTTGGCGCGGCTCGCGCTAGCGTAGGACCGCCGCCGCCGCCGGCTGATCTCCCTCCTCCGTCCACCTCCGGCCCAGCCAAACGCAGATCCGGAACCCCGCCAGCGTCCTCTCTCCATCCATCCCGAAGCCCGGCGCCGTCTTCACCGGCTCTCTCCTCGCGGCGGATTTCGAGTCGGGGCCTCCCCTCTTCCTGCCCCGCTCCCGTGCGGCCGCGCCGGGCCGCACCGGGGCGCCCCTTCGGGCTCGAGCCGGTCCCTCCATGCCTCTCTCTCCGCTCGCCGCCGCCGGAGGCGTCGCCGGGCAAAGCCCTGGCGGTGCGGCGGCGGCGGGACCCCTCGGTCGCCGTCTCAAGAGCGGGGGCGGCGTTGCTCCGCTGCTCCAGGCAGTGATGATGCGGGGCCTGCCGTGGCGGCATGATGCGGTGGAGGAAGCCGAGGCGGCAGCCTGGGGTGATGATTGCAGTGGCTGGAGAGTGCGGCGGATTTGGCGGCACTGAGATCTCGTGTCTCTGGGGGCTACTGCGGTGCTGCGTGGAGGAGGTGCTTGGTGGCTCTCCAGTGCCGCTGGCGCGGTGACTTTGTGGGAGGCTTGTGGGCTAGCGGAGGTGCTGTATGTGGGGTTGTGGTGTTGGGAGGTGCTCCGGGCGAAAGCTTGCCGCGCAAGAGCTTGCCGGCCGACGGTGTCGGCGTCTGTGGACGTCGTCTCACCTTCTTGGAGGCACCGTTGAGGAGTTCTCTCCCTACACACCCTCGGATCCAGTTCTTCGGGTGAAAACCTTAGGCCCGGCTGGGCCGGACGACGGCGTCGGCATCGTCGCTTCCTCCTTGGGGGCGTCGTCTTGAAGAGCTTTGGATTTCGATTGCACTCTCCAGGGGCTAGACGCTCGCGACATTGCGTTCGGCCAGGGATCGTCTGGCAATGTGGATGATCTGCGCGGTTTCTTGTGTGGCAACGATGGCCCCTTCAAGCGGAGAAGGATTTGTTGTTGGGTCCTTGTAGTCGGTCTCGTCCGGCGTGTTCGAGGGGTCGCCGTGCCTCTCTTGTCTTCTGAAGTCGGAGCTGTTTGAGGGGGATCCTTGCGGCGACGATGACGTGAAGATGGGTGGTTGGTTCTGGCGCTGGCTCGACGCAGGTCCAGTGCTTTCTTCCTTCAATGCTCGTCAGCTGAGTCGAAGTTGCCTGGTCGCCGGCGCGTGTGGTGGACTGTTTGGCGTTGTCCGACGCAGGCCTCTACGCTTGTCTGAGGTGGAGGCTACATCGGTGGTCGTCGATGGTGAAGTCGGAGTCGCCCTCGCGGAGGCGTGATGACGATGACGCCGGATTACAACCTCGACGGAGTTCTTCCCTTAGGCGGCGTGTGTGCGTTCTTGTGAAGGTTTCCAGGTCGCCCTGTGTGTCCTGTTGTGGCGGGCGCATTGTGACGGTTTTAGCTCGGTTTTCCGATTATTAACCGGGCAACTCTCTTCGACCTTTTTTAATGAGATCGGTACCTCAGGGACCGTGTTTCAAAAAAAAAAGTTAGTTGGTTTTTTTGGAAGTAATGACAAGACCCAAGTACATGGGTGGACTGGGGTTCCCAGATATTGAGATTTTCAATCTTGCTCTGTTGGCGAGACAGGCATGGCGCATATTGCAGGACGAGAAATGTGTGATAGCTCCCGGGTGCCTAGGCATCCTCTATAAACAGTAAAATCAAAAAAATAAAAAACAAAATCTAAAAAATCTGAAACTTTGCAGCATCAACGATGATCAAACTTTGTAGGTTCCTACAAGTTTTCATGTCAAAATATCATGTAGAGAAAGATGTACAAATAAGTTTCAGATTACAGCAAAAAAAATGCTCAAAACTTCAAGCATTGAAATATTTTCCGTGTGTAGAGCTTCTCGAATAGTTTTTTTTTTACATGAAAACTTGCAAACACCTACAAACTTTCATCATCTTTGATGCTGCAAAGTTTCAGATTTTTTTTATTTTGTTTTCTATTTCTTTTGATTTTACTGTGCCTAGGCACCCGGGAGCTGAAAATCCACTCTCTTGCAGGACCCAAACTCTCTGTGCGCTAGAATCCTTAAAGCAAAATATTATCCCCGGTCAAACTTCCTACAGGCTGAACTGAGAAGCTCACCATCTCAGATTTGGCGTGCTATTGTTGAAGAAAAAGGCATACTAAAACAGGGTCTGATCAAGAGGATAGGAAACGGAGCAACAATGCACACCTGGCGGGACAATTGGTTACCTCGTGAGCATAATATGAGACCCATCACCAGTCGATCACCAAATCCTCCTCAAATTGTGAGTGAGCTGATACTGCACAACGCGGGTGACTGGAATAGGGCCCTGATAAGAAGTACATTCATTCAATTTTGATGTTGATGCAGTCTTATCTATCCCAATATGCACCAGGAAGATAGAGGACTTTTGGGCATGGAATCATGACCCGAGGAGAGTTTTTTGTGTCCGGTCTGCCTACCGAATGATTGTGACCATGAAGCTCCGGCGGGAGGCTTGGTTGAGGGGAGAGGTGACTCCTCAGTTTCTGAACAAGAAGAACAGTCATGGTGTAAACTTTGGAAGGTTCAGGGTGCCATCCAAAATTCGAGTCTTCCTCTGGTGGCTAGCACAGTAGTCCATAGTCCATACCGCTTGCTAATGTGCTTCACCATCGAAATATGGCCACATCAAGTCAGTGTGCGATCTGCGGGAACGGGGATTCATGGTGACACTCTTTGTTGGAATGCACAATGGCGAGATGTGTGTGGGCACTTGAGGATGAGGAGCTTGTCTCAGTGCTGGTTGAAACGACTGAACCAGATGCTCGACGGTGGCTATTTTTCAGTTATGGAGAAACTGACCGAGACGGCTTTGAACAAGGCCCTCATTATGCTCTGGGCAATATGGCATGCTCGTAGGAAAGCCATACATGAGCATGAGTTTCAGAGCCCTTCCAATACTCACTGCTTCGTTAATCGGTTTATATCTGAGATCTCTGTGTCTCACCCAACAAAACCAGTGCAGGCACCGGGTACAAGCACTGCTTCTCGCTGAATACTTCCGCCAATGGGCTTCTGCAAGATCAAGGTTGATGGTGCTACAACACGATTAGCAAGATGTGGTTCAGTGGGTGTAATCTGCAGAACAGAGGACGAGGCTTATATGGGGGTGTCGGTGGTCTCTTTCGAGAGCGTATCGGACCCAACCTTGCTAGAGGCTCTGGCATGCAGGGATGCACTTGCTTTGAGCCTTTGGCAGCGGATTTTATGCAGCAACACATCGTCGTCGCCTCAGATTGCAAAGAAGTCATCTCCAACATATCAGAGGGAACGGGTGGGAAGTAGGCAAACATCATGCAGGAAATAAAATTGATGGCTTCCGAGTTTCTATCTTGCTCTTTCATCTTTAAACGCAGAAGTTCTAATGTCGAGGCACATAGCCTCGCTAAACACACACTTAATCTTTCATTGGGGCGCCATGTGTGGCTCCTACAACCTCCGAGACTAAGTTGTATTCTTGAGAACATTCTTAAGCAATAAAGTGTGTGTTTAGCCTAAAAAAATCTATGGGCTAATATGGCGAATTAGGTAATTAACTGCGACAATTAGCAGTCCTAAAAAACGGTCATTACCGTATCTCCATTAATAAAAGCAAAAGAAGGCAGATCCAACTCTACATCTGGACTGTCTAAACATTGATCAACGTTCTGGATACCTCGTTTATGAAAACGGTTTTCGTTAGCGCTAAACAAATCGCACACCCCCACCTCGTCTCGTCAATCCCGGCCGCAACCTCGCTCGCCTCACCTCACCCCGCTCGCCAGCCCGCCGCGCCGCGCCGCGCCGCTCGCCATGCCGCCGCGTCGCTCCCCCCGCCGCCCGCGACGCGCTCGCCCGGCCGGCGAGCGAGCCGCCGCGCCGCGCTCGCCCCCCTCCCCCCCCCCCCCCCGCTCGCGCCGCAGGACGCCGCGCCGCCTCCCCCGCTCGCCCCGCTCGCCACGTGCCGCGCTCGCCCCGCCTCCCCCCGCTCGCGCCGCAGGACGCCATCCGCCTCCCCCGCTCGCCACGTCCCTGTCCAGGAAGAAGCCCGCCGGCGCGAGTTACAGGTCCGTCCCAGATCCTGCTCCTCCTCCGCCTCGCTTCCCACAACAGTTCATCTTTACAGTTTGTATCTTTGTAGCCGCATGAATTATTCAAGTTGATTCGCTGAACTCACTCCTGTTGATAGAGCTAGAAGGTTTGTGGGTGAAGATGGGCCAGTATTTGTTCACCAAAGCGGACGTGCTTCCTGAGCCATACATAGAGGTCCTGAAGCAGTTGTAGGACTCGCTTCCTCCACGCCCTCTTGAAGAGGTATGCATTTCCTCTTCATTAGTTACTCTCAAGAAAGAAAGAAAAAACTGTTCATTAGTAAATGGTATCATAAGTAACTGTACTTCCATTAATTTGTGACCAATCAAACTGGCATCATCAGATAGCATAACTGTAATGCAGTTTATCTTAGTCTTGGTTTTTGTCTGTTGTGTGCAGGTTCGTGGAACCATAGAAAAAGAACTTGGTAAACCCATGAGTGGACTCTTTGCTACTTTTGACCTTGACCCTCTTGCAACCGCATGAGTAAGTTCCATGCCTCCCAAATGAACTATACTTTCACTGGTGTAAATTCGTAATATGCTCAAGTGAATGAACACTTCTTGACAGATAGCACAGGTTCATCGTGCAACTCTGGAAGATGGCAGAGAAGTTGTTGTGAAAGTTCAGCATGATGGTATCAAAGAGATCATATTAGAGGTTATTTTCTTTTCTGTGAATAGTATTTTGTAAGATAAGTAGGATTGCTATTGCAACTTTTCATCTGTGGTCAGGATTTGAAGAATGCAAAATCATTGATCGAATGGATTGCATGGGCAAAACCTCAATATGACTTCAACCCAATGATTGATGAATGGTGCAAGGAGGCACCCAAGGAACTTGATTTCAATCATGAAGCAGGTACTTCTCCTTGCTCAGATTCTTAGGTACAGTCATTCATAAAGAGGTCATCATGATAATGTAAGGTGCAAAATCTACTTTCAGAGAACACTAGGACCGTCTCGAAGAATCTTAGTTGGAAAACTAAAGGTGGGAGTGGCAGTGTTCCCAATGATGTTGATGTACTGGTACCAGAAATTATTCAGGTATTAATTGGCAGCCTAAACTTTATTCTGTTTGTCTTGCATTAGTGTTTGCAAATCACGTGAACCGGGACCATCATCTGACCCATTCTTTTCTGTATCAATCTACTGAAAAGATTCTGATTCTGGAATACATGGATGGAATTCGCTTACATGACAATGATTCATTGGAAGAATATGGTGTCGATAAGAAAAAACTCGTTGAAGAGATAACCCGTGCTTATGCTCATCAAATATACATTGACGGTTTCTTCAACGGAGATCCTCATCCTGGTACTTTAATTCTATGCTTCTTTAGGCAGATCTTGTGTCACAAATTTTATGTTCTCCAATATTTCCATTGGATATCTTTGTGTTGCTTTCACATCGATTTTATGCTAACATGCTTTTCTTTTCTGTAGGCAATTTTCTTGTAAGCAAGGAACCTCCACACAAACCGATTCTCCTTGATTTTGGGCTCACTAAACGCATATCACAGTCGATGAAGCAAGCACTAGCAAAGATGTTTTTGTCATGCGCTGAGGTTTGTAACAGTCTGATCTTACAAATAATACACATGACATCAAAGAGAAGTCAATTAAGGGTATCTTTTGTAGCTATAAGCAACAAGCATTTCCTTCGGAGTAACTGTTACCCCTCTTTTGTATTATGGTTGAATCAAAAGAAGCATATCTTTTACTTTTGGTAGATTTAAACTTTTTTTCATGTAATAAATATTGTGGCTCTTTATCCCTGCATTACACACCAGTGTTATTGCAGGCTGGTAGATGACGCGACACATTCAACAACTATAGTACACCAGTGTTATTGGAGTATAAGATAAGCAAAACAGAATCATGAATTAGGCTTTGTTTTTGCGACCATGTTTTTTCCTATAGTAAGTTATTGAGTTTCACGCAACACTACGCGATCATAGGCACAAATGTCATTTTTTGTGAGATGTTCTCTTTATTCTATCTTGTCGCTTATTACTAGCTTACCATTCTTTTGTTTAAACTCTATAATTTACAATTCTGAGATCAATGTGTAGGGTGACCAAGTGGCACTGCTGTCAGCCTTTGCAGAGATGGGGCTTAAGCTGCGAGTTGACATGCCTCAGCAGTCTTTGGAGATTGCCTCAATATTTTTCCGCCAGTCCACTACAGCAACTGAAGCGAAAGTATGCTGAAGGCCAGTTATAGATTATTTTTGTTCCTAATACTGCAGGAAGTTGTAGTAACTGGTTGGTTGTGGTTTGTTCCTACTTATTAGGAGAACATTAAAGCATTGAATGAGCAAAGAGAACGAAACGCCAAAGCTCTTCAAGAGAAGATGAAATTGAACAAGAAGGAGGTTAAACATTTCAATCCTGTGAGTAGCCATGCGCAGCTAATTACTTTCCTGTAAGCTGTGTTGGGTTTGTCAACCAAGAGTCCGGTGTTAAATGGAGGTTTTCTCGCTGTCAGGTTGACGCTTTCCCTGGGGATGCGATAATTTTCATGAGGGTCTTGAATCTTCTTAGAGGCATGTCTTGGTCTCTTGAACTTGTACATTCCTCTGATATTTCCAGCATCACAGTGGCAGTTTTTCATTTATACCTGCAGGGCTTTCGGCTTCACTGAATGTTAGGATAGTTTATCTAGACATCATGAGGCCATTTGCTGAATCAACTTTGCTAGGGTGAGATGCGCGTCATGCTTATGTTTGCATCAGCTTTGTAGGGATCATCATTTCGAATTTGCTAATTTATGATTTCATTGATATCAGGAGTATGACACGCAGTCCCTCAACTAACAGCGAGTGGATCTATGACTCGCCTGTTAACTCTGAAGTGGAGTCTAAACTGAGGAATCTTCTAATTGAGATGGAAGCGACAAAATTTTGGGTTTACAAGTGGGTCAATAATCTCTTGCCATTCATTTACATGCCATGATGTTGTTGTAGCAATATCTGTATGCCAAAACTTTGCATCACGAGTTTAGCTATGATATATGCATATGATGGTTACCTTGTTGCAATGCAGCCATATTGATACGATATTCTTCTCACATGTATGCGCATACAAAGATGGAAAGGTCATAATAGATACTGCTGCTGGCACATTGGGGAAATACGATCCGCGCCCCGTTCAACCTGATTCTCTGTTTCCGGTTTTCTCGGTGACAAAGGGCATCACTGCTGGAATGGTACATTGGCTCGTCGATCAAGGGTGAGTGGTTAATTTTAGTACCAAGTGTTTTAACATTCCACTATGAATCTGTCGACGGGACATCTGGTTGCGTTATGCCGTAGAATTAATCATGCTATGTATGTGCAAATCTTTGGTCATCCTCATCTTCATCTTGCTTTGCTTGTACATGGAAAAGGCCTAGAAATATGACATGGTACCATCCCCTGCAGTTTTATGTTGCTGTTTCCCCTGTAGTTTTATGTTGCTGTTTTAGTTTCCTACATCTGCTTCTTCTCCAGATCGGAGCAATCTGCACATAAAACAAAGGAGGAAAGAATCAGAAGATGTGTAGATGAAGAAACAGAGAAGTGAAGGGTGGATGGTAGGGATTCATGCCAACCCACCATGGTCGGAGATCCACGATCGCCATGAGTGAGCTCACCAGCGCGCGTCGAGGAGGTGGAGGAAGAATCGGCGTTCGCCGAGCAGTACAATGCCATCCAGGAGACAGAGCGGCGCGTGGGGAGCTGCTCCCTAGGCAAAGAACATGAGAGGAGGTCGGATCGGGCGGTGGCGGATCTGGAGGCCGGCACTCCGCCTAACTATCCCAAGGGCGTGAAGGGGGGCGACGGTCGAGGGCAAGGATGAGCGGGGGCGGTCTGAAGGGGAGGCGGTGGGATGGTCGAGCGGGCGGAGGCGGGGCTGAGCGGGGCGACATGAAGGGGAGGCGACGGATGTGGCGAGCGGCGGAGGCGAGGTTGAGACGGGGGCAGCGGGCGGAGACAGGGGCAGTGCGCAGAGCGAGGGCAAAACTGTGGTGCGTGCGGGCGGGCGGTTGGCGAAGTGGACGGGGGATTAGCGTTAACGAAGATTCGTTTTTCGATAACGATGATTTTAAACCATTGATGATGCTATTAGACGGCTGAGATTGCGAGTTGGATCTGCCCTCTGGTGCTTTTTTAGTGGTAGTAGATGATGTTAAAAGCAGATGTAACCTCATTTATTTTTATATTAATATCAAATGCCTCTTGGCAAACACCTAGCATTTTGTTTCTTGAATGCATTTATTGGGTTTTGAAAGGAATGTTAAAATTCTTATGTTCAATTATAATTTATCTCCGAAAGCTCATTCTAGAATAGTTTTATACAGGTTCCCATTAATGCAAATTTATTATAAATTATACTAGGACAGGGATTTTAAATTTCGGATCCTTTGAGCATACTCACATTTATATTTGATGATGAACACGTGTGTTGCACGTGCATTGTTACTAGTATACACTAGACTACTTGGCACAAATCGTTGAGGGGGGCGGGCCATTGGCAGGGATCTAGCCATTACACGCTAAAAAAAATTGGTCGTGGCCTCTCAAACAAATTTGAGAAATTTGAATAGTTTCTGGAAATTGTTAACTTCTCTTGAAGAATGAACAAATGTTGAATTGTTCGAACGTATTTTGACTTTTGAATGAAATTTTCATTCCTGTTTTCTTTGAAAAACACGAACATTGTAACTTATTTTAGTCTTTTTGAAAGTTTTAATTCTGAAAATTATTTAGAAAATGTGAAGTATTATTGAAATTAAGATTTATTTGGAACGAACAATTTTTTGTTGGAGACGTTAATTTTCTTTTCAAAATACTAGTTGCATATTAATGGTGGAATTGCAACTAGGACAAAAAAAGTATTGGTCTAGTTGTGAGACGGTTGTTGGTTCGCAACTCGGATAAAAAAAGGTCGAGCCCAGTAGGTAGTCAATGGTGGATTTGCACTCTTGTCAAAAAGATCAGAGAGTCAGTGGTGAGTCAAGGATGGACTTACAACTCAGGGAAAAACATAATGTAAGATCACAGTTGTGACTCACTGATTGACTTGCAACTACGACAAAGAAAATCAAAGATATATTTGTGTGTCGATGATTGACTTGGAACTGATATAAAAAGGGCAAACCCACTTGCGAGGCAATGATTAACTTGCAATCCGAGATCAACTTCCCGGCTTAACCTGTGAGTTCTGTTCGAATAGGCTCCCGAAAAAAAGGAATTTTTTTATTGATATGAGTAGTCTATCATCCCTAATAAGCCAGGCTATCCTAGTACCACTTACGAGTCAAGTGTGGGATTGGAACTGGGACAAAAAAAGGTCAAACCCAAGTTGCAAGTCAAGGATGGACTTGCAACTGGAAGAAAAAATGGTCGCGCCCAGATCGAGTAGGGTGGACTTGCAACCGAGACAAAAAAAGATGCGACCCTAGTTGCAAGTCGAGGATGGACTTGCATCTGGAACAAAAAGGTTGGGTCCGAGTTGCTAGTCGAAGATGAACTTGCAACTCAGACAGAAAAGGATGGGCCCGGTTGCGAGTTGATGGTGGACTTGCAACTGAGGCAAAAAAAACATTCCCAGTTGCGAGTCAAGAGTGAACTTGCAATTAGAACAAAAAAATTGACCCCAAGTTACGAGTCAAGGGTAAACTTGCAACCGGGATCAAAGCAAACTATGGACCCAATTTTGTGTCAATGATGGACTTGCAACTAGGACTACATAAAATTACTATATCAGTAGCGAGTCAATGATGGACTTGCAACTAACATAATATAAATTACGAGCCTTAGTTGTGAGTTGAGGGTGAAGTTGCAACTGGGACGAAAAATAAACCATAGTGTCAGTTGAACTTTGATAACTTTATACCCTGGTTTAAGGGAGGTCTTCATGAAAAAAAAACTGGAGACAAAAAAACTACACAGAAACGGGCCCAGATGGAAAGGAAAAATATAACAAAGAAACTGAAAAACAACACACATGTAGATGTGCTATGCACAAAACAAAAAAGGGATACTAGTCACAGAAAAGGAAAGGAAAAAATCGATGTATATTTCTTTTCTTGAAAAGTTGCACGTGGTGAGACACTGGGCCTCTCGCACAACACCATGCTTTTGACATGAAAAAAATGGGAATTACAGTTGAAAAATATGCTTAAAATGCTTAAAATGTAATCTAGAAACTAAAAGCAAAACTGCTGGTAGAAAGAACGGGAATAGGACTAGTAGTGCGTAGAGAGTGGCAAACAGGAACAAAAGACATGACAAAAAAGTTTCTCGCTATACCATTCAATTCTCCCTGAAACCCTATTTACCGCAACAGGCGCCGGTTACAGATAAAATTTGCTAACTGGCGTCTACAGCGCTTCGCAATGGACTGACATATGTAGAGATCCTTCATAAATGTTTTTTAGCCCGTAAACTGTTTTAGCCTGTGAACGTTTTTTGAAATCTGTGTTTTTTTTTGAAAATTGATGACTTTTATTGGAAATTCATGACATTTCTGAAAACCGATGAACGTAGTTTAAGATTCATGAACTTTTTTTAAAATCAGTGAACTGTTTTTAAAAATTGATAAATGTTTTTCAAAATTGTTGATTTTTTTTCGAATTCTGTAAACTTTTTTCAAAATCCATGAACATATTCAAAAAATCGGTAAACTTTTTTTCATAATAATTGTAATTTTTCTACAAATCTGAATTTATTGAAAATATTTAAACTTTTTTGAAATTTTTACTGGCCAACGCATTTTTAGATGGACCGGCCCATGAGGAGGAGCGCTGCAGGCGCCGGTTTTGAGCCGAATAGGAGCACCCCAATTCTCCTGGCAACCCACTGGAAAAAAATCATATATCTGCCCAGATCCGGCCGAACAGACAAAGACCAGGCCCAGTCGGGACAAAAAAGAGCAACCTAGACTCAGGCCGAAAATAACGGCATTTCCTATTTGACGCAAAAGGTGCCAGTTAAAGTGCATTTTTGCTAACTGGCGCCTGTGGTGTTCGAACTGGGCCAGCACATCTAGGCGCTTGTGACGTTTTTGTACAAATTCTATGAAATTATTTAAATTTTTTTGAAATTTTTAAAATTTTATGAACATCTTTTTGAAAATGTATGAACTTTATAAACCTTTATGATTTTTTCAGTTCAATGAACTTTTTAAAAAAATACATGAACTTGTTGTGAATTTTTATGAACCTTTTTCAATTTTACTGATTTTTTATAATAATAACGAAGTTTTCCTAAATTGGATGAACTTTTTTCATTTTACTTGTACTTTTTTTTTGAAAATTATGAACTTTTTTCAAAATCGATGAACCTTTTTTAAAGATATGATCTTTTTTTTCAAATGCATGAATCTCTTTTCTTTAAATCTGTAAACCTTTTTTGATTATGTATTTTTTTTCTAATAAAAAAATGAAAAAGAAATAAAAACTGGAAAGCATACTAGTGGGCCTATCCATGCTAGCAGTGCTACAGGCGCCAACTGCCTGAAAATAAAGACACACTGCAGACGAAAACAGTGGAACAACTAGCGACAATTCATGTAAAAAAGCTAGCGTTCACATCTGGAGTTTTTCACATCTGAATGTGAAATAGCAAAACTGTAAAAAAATAAAAATAAACTAGGTCTCTAGAGTTTCTTTTTGAATAGCAAACATCTATCGTACCTCACCCATGACCTTTCCCATTGATGAGACTTTCGAGCTCGACAGCATATGAAATCTCCATCCGGCTGCTGTTGTCCTTCCCTTCCGCTTTCCTTGGTCTATGAGATCATCGCCCCGGGCTACTTCTCGCCTCCCTTTCGAAATAGTTTGGCATCGAAAATAAAACCGGTCCAATCTGTAAGAATACACGTCACACATTCAAATCAAACTAAACCAGATAATTTATCAAGACTCCAGACCAAAGCAAGCTATACATGCTGTTCATCTAAGGGCAACTTTTACGCACAACATCAAACAAACGTCCGTTTGTCTCGATTTTATCCGTTTGGAACAGAAAAACGGACAACGGATGATGACGGACAGGCGAACACGGCTCTGCACCCAACGACACTGCCCCATGTGCTCGGTTGTCTGCACCCGTCATTTCATCGAAAACCTGCCTCACGCTCGCCCTGCCGCGTCGGTGCCCGCCTCACCTCCCGCTTGCCCTCACCACGCCCGCGCTCGCCCTGTCGTAGCGGCACCCGTCGCGACTGAGCGCCCTCGCCCGCGCCCAGCTGAGCCGCGCTCGCCTCGCGCCTGACCGCCCTCGCCCACGCACTTACGCCTTCGCCCGTGCTCGCCTCGCCGGTGGCCAAGCTAAGCCGCGCTCGCCGCGCACACACCCAGGCGGCAGCGTGCTCACCTCGCCCTCGCCTACGCCGCGCCCGTGCTCGCATGCAACAGCAGCCCGCCTCGCTCGCGCCTGCCTGCGCGCTCGCCTTGCCGCCCTGCTCGCGCCTGGCTACGCTCGGTGGCGCGCGCCCGAAACTCGTCCTCTAGTCGGGCAGTCCACGGTTGGTCCCCGCCGCGTTCAGCTCCTGCACGGGGTCGAGGGCCTGCGGCGCACCTCGCTCATCGCCCGCTCGCCGGCCACGCCCTGCCGCGTGCCGTGCCGCCCATCAGCCACGCCCTACCACCCGTCAGCGCTCCGGGTTGCAGTCGCGCTGGCCGCTTTGCCGCTGCACCAGCTTCGGCGCTCCTGCTCCAGCATGCGCCCTGCCGACGCGCCTGCCACTGCTCAAGTTGCGCGTCGGAGTAGCCCGAGTGCCTGCACGGGCAGCGCTCGCCCTCCCGCGCCTTGCCGGGGCCACGCTCGCTGGAGGGTCCGTGAGAACGAGAGAGAATAGATTTAATCAGCGCAACCTCTAGGGCACAAGATTTTCATCAAGTTACAACAGATAACAAGAGATATTAACTACCTATATAATATTCGGTGTTTAACATCTCCTGATAACATTGTAGGACACCACTACATAGCCGGGTCGCATGCGTGTGTTTCCGTGCGGCGGCAGTTGATCACCTGGCAAATCACGGTTTAGCACATCGACGATACAACGGTCGCTCCTATAGTAGTACTCCAGGAGTAGGTTCTTTTTGGAATGTCGGCAATGGATTGCCGAATTAATTGATCAGGGAAGAAAGTAAGACATACAAAGCTATGCCGAAGAAAGCAGCAAGCGCCCACCCAAATTAAAAGAAGAAGAAAAACAAGGAAAGAAAAATAGAAAAAGGTGTGGAGACACATCCATCTCAGCCTGAGTCAAATGAGATTCCTGCACCTGCCATATTCCAATGATGAATTTCATCAACTACCTTCTTTAGGAAAACATTATTCTGTCGACTGTCGAGGCTAAAGATGCGACGGTTCCTCTCCAGCCATATTTCCCAGAGAACCAAATGCATCACTGTTAGGACTTTCTTCCTATTGTCTGCCTGAGCTAGCCTGAATCTCATACTCATCCAGGTTTTGAGGTCGGATGAGTCGTTCCATGTTGCCAATTCCAGAGAAGGCAATTTAGTCATTGTGGCAATGGCATCCCAAACCAATCTGGACCATGGGCAGTCCACCAGAAGATGATAGGTGGTTTCCAGATTCCTCATACACAATGGGCAAAAGTAATTATTCGGCCACTCCCGCCGTAGCAGGACATTAGCAGTAAGTATTTTGCTCAAGATAGCAGTCCAGACGAATAACCTGCATTTACCAGTAGACCAGGCGCCCCAGATCAGATGATGGCAATCAAACTTGATTGCCCCCTGAAATTGTAGTATGTATGCAGACCTGGCTGAGTAGCTTCCTTTCTGCGAGAATCGCCATACAATACTATCATGTTGGTCAGGTTGCAACTGTACATCATCCAACAGGGCAGCCAGGTTTGTGAGCTCGTCTGTCATTTGTTCTGTTAGTCCACTTCGAAGGTCCATAAGCCATGTGTCATGCGCTAGCGCCTCCTTCACCGATCTGTTTTTGCGTATTGATATGTTGTATAGGGCTGGCGCAAAGAGCTTCGGGCATTGCCCCTGCAGCCAAGCATCATTCCAAAAACTGGCTTTAGCGCCATCTCCCAAGGTAATTCTGGTTGCCATGGAGAAGAGCTCCTTTTCCTTGATACTGCATGTCAGCGGCCCTTGCGCCCATGGCCTCTGGTCGTCTTTCCAAGCGAGCCACAGCCATCTAAGCCTTAACGCAATTCCAAAGTTACGAAAATCAAGAACTCCAAGTCCACCAAGGCTTTTTGGCCTGCAAACAATGCTCCAAGCCACCCTGCATTGACCTCCATTGCAGCCACTCTCTCCATTCCACAGCCATGCACGACAAAGTTTTGTAATTTGTTGTAGCACCCCCGCCGGTATGCAATGCACAGTCATCAGATAGACCGCAAGAGCTGCTAGATTGCACTTAAGTAGCACTAGTCTTCCGCTTTTTGCCATTAATCCCCCTTTCCAACCAGACAATCTGCTCCCAAATTTGAGAACTAAGGGCTCTAGGTCCACCTTAGTCAGGCATCTTAGGGATAGAGGCATTCCCAGATATGTTGTTGGAAACTGCTTGACCGGAATTCCTAGAGGAGCAAGAATTTCTGACACACTAAAATTTGCACAGCGGATTGGCAAGGCCATGTTGGAATTATGCCCTAGAGGCAATAATAAATATAGTTATTATTATAATTCCTGTATCAAGATAATCGTTTATTATCCATGCTATAATTGTATTGAATGAAGACTCATTTACATGTGTGGATACATAGACAAAACACCGTCCCTAGCAAGCCTCTAGTTGGCTAGCCAGTTGATCAAAGATAGTCAGTGTCTTCTGAATATGAACAAGGTGTTGTTGCTTGATAACTGGATCACATCATTAGGAGAATCACGTGATGGACTAGACCCAAACTAATAGACGTAGCATGTTGATCGTGTCATTTTGTTGCTACTGTTTTCTGCGTGTCAAGTATTTATTCCTATGACCATGAGATCATATAACTCACTGACACCGGAGGAATGCTTTGTGTGTATCAAACGTCGCAACGTAACTGGGTGACTATAAAGATGCTCTACAGGTATTTCCGAAGGTGTTAGTTGAGTTAGTATGGATCAAGACTGGGATTTGTCACTCCGTGTGAACGGAGAGGTATCTCGGGGCCCACTCGGTAATACAACATCACACACAAGCCTTGCAAGCAATGTAACTTAGTGTAAGTTGCGGGATCTTGTATTACGGAACGAGTAAAGAGACTTGCCGGTAAACGAGATTGAAATAGGTATACGGATACTAACGATCGAATCTCGGGCAAGTAACATACCGAAGGACAAAGGGAATGACATACGGGATTATATGAATCCTTGGCACTGAGGTTCAAACGATAAGATCTTCGTAGAATATGTAGGATCCAATATGGGCATCCAGGTCCCGCTATTGGATATTGATCTAGGAGTCTCTCGGGTCATGTCTACATAGTTCTCGAACCCGCGGGGTCTGCACACTTAAGGTTCGACGTTGTTTTATGCGTATTTGAGTTATATGGTTGGTTACCGAATGTTGTTCGGAGTCCCGGATGAGATCACGGACGTCACAAGGGTTTCAGGAATAGTCCGGAAATGAAGATTGATATATAGGTTGACCTCATTTGATTAGCGGAAGGTTTTCGGAGTTACCGGGAATGTACCGGGAATGACGAATGGGTTCCGGGAGTTCACTGGGGGGGGGGGGGGGCAACCCACCCCGGGGAAGCCCATATGCCTTGAGGGTGGCACACCAGCCCTTAGTGGGCTGGTGGGACAGCCCAAAAGGGCTCTATGCGCCAAGAAGAGAAAATCAAGAGAAAAGAAAAAAAAGGGAGGAGGTGGGAAGGAAGGGGGACTCCCTCCCACCAAACCAAGTCCAACTCGGTTTGGGGGGGGGAGTCCTCCCCCCTTGGACTTGGCCGACCCCCTTGGGGCTCCTTGAGCCCCAAGGCAAGGTCCCCTCCCTCCCACCTATATATACGGAGGTTTTAGGGCTGATTTGAGACGACTTTTCCACGGCAGCCCGACCACATACCTCCACGGTTTTTCCTCTAGATCGCGTTTCTGCGGAGCTCGGGCGGAGCCCTGCTGAGACAAGGTCATCACCAACCTCCGGAGCGCCGTCACGCTGCTGGAGAACTCTTCTACCTCTCCGTCTCTCTTGCTGGATCAAGAAGGCCGAGATCATCGTCGAGCTGTACGTGTGCTGAACGCGGAGGTGCCGTCCGTTCGGTACTAGATCGTGGGACTGATCGCGGGATTGTTCGCGGGGCGGACCGAGGGACGTTAGGACGTTCCACTACATCAACCGCGTTCACTAACGCTTCTGCTGTACGATCTACAAGGGTACGTAGATCACTCATCCCGTCTCGTAGATGGACATCACCATGATAGGTCTTCGTGCGCGTAGGAAAATTTTTGTTTCCCATGCGACGTTCCCCAACAGTGGCATCATGAGCTAGGTTCATGCGTAGATGTCTTCTCGAGTAGAACACAAAAGTTTTTGTGGGCGGTGATGTGCGTTTTGCTGCCCTACTTAGTCTTTTCTTGATTCCGCGGTATTGTTGGATTGAAGCGGCTTGGACCGACATTACTCGTACGCTTACGAGAGACTGGTTTCATCGTTACGAGTAACTCCGTTGCTCAAAGATGACTGGCAAGTGTCGGTTTCTCCAACTTTAGTTGAATCGGATTTGACCGAGGTGGTCCTTGGATGAGGTTAAATAGCAACTCATATATCTCCGTTGTGGTGCTTGCGTAAGTAAGATGTGATCCTACTAGATACCCATGGTCACCACGTAAAACATGCAACAACAAAATTAGAGGACGTCTAACTTGTTTTTGCAGGGTATGCTTGTGGTGTGATATGGCCAATGATGTGATGTGATATATTGGATGTATGAGATGATCATGTTGTAATAGAAATATCGACTTGCACGTCGATGGTACGGCAACCGGCAGGAGCCATAGGGTTGTCTTTATACTAACGTGTGTGCTTGCAGATGCGTTTACTATTTTGCTAGGATGTAGCTTTAGTAGTAATAGCATGAGTAGCACGACAACCCCGATGGCAACACGTTGATGGAGATCATGGTGTGGCGCCGGTGACAAGAAGATCGTGCCGGTGCTTTGGTGATGGAGATCAAGAAGCACGTGATGATGGCCATATCATGTCACTTATGAATTGCATGTGATGTTAATCCTTTTATGCACCTTATTTTGCTTAGAACGACGATAGCATTATGAGGTGATCTCTCACTAAAATTTCAAGACGAAATTGTGTTCTCCCCGACTGTGCACCGTTGCTACAGTTCGTCGTTTCGAGACACCACGTGATGATCGGGTGTGATAGACACAACGTTCACATACAACGGGTGCAAAACAGTTACGCACGCGGAACACTCGGGTTAAGCTTGACGAGCCTAGCATGTGCAGACATGGCCTCGGAACACATGAGACCGAAAGGTCGATCATGAATCATATAGATGATATGATTAGCATAGGGATGCTTACCACTGAAACTATACTCAACTCACGTGATGATCGGACTTGAGCTAGTGTAAGTGGATCATGAACCACTCAAATGACTAGAGAGATGTACTTTTTGAGTGGGAGTTTAGCGAATAATTTGATTAAGTTAAACTCTAATTATCTTGAACATAGTCTAAGTCCAGTTTGAATATATTTGTGTTGTAGATCATGGCTCACGCGACAGTCATCCTGAATTTTAATACGTTCCTAGAGAAAGCTAAGTTGAAAGATGATGGAAGCAACTTTGTAGACTGGGCTCGTAATCTTAAGCTAATCTTACAAGTTGGGAAGAAGGATTATGTCCTTAATGCTGCGTTAGGAGATGAACCACCCGCTACGGCTGATCAGGATGTTAAGAACGCTTGGTTAGCACGTAAGGAGGACTACTCAATAGTTCAATGTGCAGTCTTGTATGGCTTAGAACCGGGACTTCAACGTCGCTTTGAGCGTCATGGAGCATTTGAGATGTTCCAGGAGTTGGAGTTTATCTTTCAGAAGAACGCCCGGATCGAGAGGTATAAGACCTCCGATAAATTCTATGCTTGCAAGATAGAGGAAAACTCATATGTCAGTGAACATGTGCTCAAAATGTCTGGGTACTCAAACCGTCTAGCTGAGCTGGGGATTGAACTCCCGCAAGAAGCTATCACTGACAGAATCCTTCAATCACTGCCGCCAAGCTATAAAGGCTTTGTGTTGAACTACAACATGCAAGGGATGAACAAGTCTCCCGGCGAGTTGTTTGCGATGCTGAAAGTCGCAGAGTCTGAACTCCATAAATAGCATCAAGTGTTGATGGTGAATAAGACCACTAGTTTCAAGAGAAACGGCAAAGGCAAGAAGGGCAATTCGAAGAAGAGCGGCAAGCCTGTTGCCAATCTGACGAAGAAACCCAAAGCTGGACCTAAGCCGGAAACGGAGTGTTACTATTGCAAGGGTATGGGTCACTGGAAGCGCAATTGCCCCAAGTATCTGGCAGATAAGAAGGTGGGCAAAGAAAAATCAGGTATATTTGATATACATGTTATTGATGTGTACTTAACCGGCTCTCGTAGTAGTGCCTGGGTATTCGATACCGGTTCTGTTGCTCATATTTGCAACTCGAAACAGGAACTGCGGAATAGGCGAAGGCTGGCGAAAGATGAAGTGACGATGCGCGTAGGAAATGGTTCCAAGGTTGATGCAATCGCCGTTGGCACAGTGTCACTTCAGTTACCGTCTGGATTAGTGATGAACTTAAATCATTGTTATTTAGTGCCTGCGTTGAGCATGAACATTATATCTGGATCTTGTTTATTGCGAGACGGTTACTCTTTTAAGTCAGAGAATAATGGTTGTTCTATTTCTATGAGTAACATCTTTTATGGTCATGCACCGAATGTGAGAGGATTGTTCATATTGAATCTTGATAGCGATACGCATATACATAACATTGAGAACAAAAGAGTTAGAGTTAACAATGATAGCGCCATATTTTTGTGGCACTGCCGCTTAGGTCACATTGGTGTAAAGCGCATGAAGAAACTCCATGCTGATGGACCTTTGGAGTCACTTGACTTTGATTCACTTGACACGTGCGAACCATGCCTCATGGGCAAGATGACTAAGACTCCGTTCTCAGGAACAATGGAGCGTGCAAGTGACTTGTTGGAAATCATACATACCGATGTGTGTGGTCCGATGAGCGTGGAGGCACGCGGCGGATATCGTTATTTTCTCACCTTCACTGACGATTTAAGTAGATATGGTTATGTCTACTTGATGAAGCACAAGTCTGAAACATTTGAAAAGTTCAAGAAATTTCAGAGTGAAGTGGAAAATCATCGTAACAAGAAGATCAAGTTCCTGCGGTCTGATCGTGGGGGTGAATATCTGAGTTTCGAGTTTGGTGCTCACTTAAGACAATGTGGAATTGTTTCACAGTTAACACCGCCTGGAACCCCACAGCGTAATGGTGTGTCCGAACGTCGTAATCGTACTCTATTAGAGATGGTGCGATCTATGATGTCTCTTACTGATTTGCCGTTATCATTTTGGGGCTATGCATTAGAAACAGCCGCATTCACTTTAAATAGGGCACCATCAAAATCCGTTGAGACGACACCATACGAACTGTGGTATGGCAAAAGGCCAAAGTTGTCGTTTCTTAAAGTTTGGGGATGTGATGCTTATGTCAAAAAGCTTCAGCCTGAAAAGCTAGAACCCAAAGCGGAAAGGTGCGTCTTCATAGGTTACCCAAAAGAGACAGTCGGGGTACACCTTCTATCTCAAATCCGAGGGCAAAGTGTTTGTTGCTAAAAACGGAGCTTTTCTTGAGAAGGAGTTTCTCTCGAGAGAATTGAGTGGGAGGAAGATAGAACTTGACGAGGTTGTCGAACCTCTCATCCCTCTGGATGGTGGCGCAGGGCAAGGGGAAACCTCTGTCATTGCAACGCCGGTTGAGGAGAAAGTTAATGATGATGATCATGAAACTCTAGTTCAAGTTTCTGTCGAACCACGCAGGTCGACGTGACCACGTGCTGCTCCAGAGTGGTACGGTAATCCCGTCTTATCAATCATGTTGTTAGACAACAATGAACCTGCGAATTATGAAGAAGCAATGGTGGGCCCAGATTCCAACAAATGGCTGGAAGCCATGAAGTCCGAGATAGGATCCATGTATGAGAACAAAGTGTGGACTTTGGAGGTACTGCCTGAGGGCCGCAAGGCCATTCAGAACAAATGGATCTTTAAGAGGAAGACGGATGCTGACGGTAATGTGACCGTTTATAAAGCTCGACTTGTGGCAAAGGGTTTTTCACAAGTTCAAGAAGTTGACTACGATGAGACTTTCTCACCCGTAGCGATGCTTAAGTCCGTCAGAATCATGTTAGTAATAGCTGCATTTTCCGATTATGAAATCTGGCAGATGGATGTCAAAACGGCGTTCCTTAACGGTTTCCTTAAGGAAGAGTTGTATATGATACTAAGAATGCTAACAAGGTGTGCAAGCTCCAGCGATCCATTTATGGACTGGTGCAAGCATCTCGGAGTTGGAACAAACGCTTTGATGAGGTGATCAAAGCATTTGGGTTTATACAAGTGGTTGGAGAATCTTGTATTTACAAGAAAGTGAGTGGGAGCTCTGTGGCCTTTCTAATATTATATGTGGATGACATATTACTGATTGGAAACAACGTAGAGTTTTTAGAGAGCATAAAGGATTACTTGAATAAAAGTTTCTCTATGAAGGACCTAGGAGAAGCTGCTTACATTCTAGGCATTAAGATCTATAGGGATAGATCAAAACGCCTGATAGGACTTTCACAAAGCACATGGAGGTGACGAAGAGCTCGCCGTAAAAGGTTACGTCGATGCAAGCTTTGACACAGATCCGGACGACTCTAAGTCGCAAACCGGATACGTATTTATTCTTAATGGTGGTGCAGTAAGCTGGTGCAGTTCCAAGCAAAGCGTCGTAGCAGATTCTACATGTGAAGCGGAGTACATGGCTGCCTCGGAGGCGGCTAAGGAGGGTGTCTGGATGAAGCAGTTCATGACGGATCTTGGAGTGGTGCCAAGCACACTGAATCCAATAACCTTCTTCTGTGACAACACTGGTGCCATTGCCTTAGCAAAGGAACCATGTTTTCACAAGAAGACCAGACACATCAAACGACGCTTCAACCTCATCTGCGACTACGTCGAGGGAGAGGACGTGAATATATGCAAAGTGCACACGGATCTGAATGTAGCAGACCCACTGACTAAACCTCTTCCATGGCCAAAACATGATCAACACCAGAACTGTATGGGTGTTAGATTTATTACAATGTAATTCACATGGTGATGTGAGGGCTAGATTATTGACTCTAGTGCAAGTGGGAGACTGTTGGAATTATGCCCTAGAGGCAATACTAAATATAGTTATTATTATAATTCCTGTATCAAGATAATCGTTTATTATCCATGCTATAATTGTATTGAATGAAGACTCATTTACATGTGTGGATACATAGACAAAACACCGTCCCTAGCAAGCCTCTAGTTGGATAGCCAGTTGATCAAAGATAGTCAGTGTCTTCTGATTATGAACAAGGTGTTGTTGCTTGATAACTGGATCACGTCATTAGGAGAATCACGTGATGGACTAGACCCAAACTAATAGACGTAGCATGTTGATCGTGTCATTTTGTTGCTACTGTTTTCTGCGTGTCAAGTATTTATTCCTATGACCATGAGATCATAAAGTCACTGACACCGGAGGAATGCTTTGTGTGTATCAAACGTCGCAACGTAACTGGGTGACTATAAAGATGCTCTATAGGTATCTCCGAAGGTGTTAGTTGAGTTAGTATGGATCAAGACTGGGATTTGTCACTCCGTGTGAACGGAGAGGTATCTCGGGGCCCACTCGGTAATACAACATCACACACAAGCATTGCAAGCAATGTAACTTAGTGTAAGTTGCGGGATCTTGTATTACGGAACGAGTAAATAGACTTGCCGGTAAACGAGATTGAAATAGGTATACGGATACTAACGATCGAATCTCGGGCAACTAACATACCGAAGGACAAAGGGAATGACATACGGGATTATATGAATCCTTGGCACTGAGGTTCAAACGATAAGATCTTCGTAGAATATGTAGGATCCAATATGGGCATCCAGGTCCCGCTATTGGATATTGACCGAGGAGTCTCTCGGGTCATGTCTACATAGTTCTCGAACCCGCAGGGTCTGCACACTTAAGGTTCGACGTTGTTTTATGCGTATTTGAGTTATATGGTTGGTTACCGAATGTTGTTCGGAGTCCCAGATGAGATCACGGACGTCACGAGGGTTTCCGGAATAGTCCGGAAACGAAGATTGATATATAGGATGACCTCATTTGATTACCGGAAGGTTTTCGGAGTTACCGGGAATGTACCGGGAATGACGAATGGGTTCCGGGAGTTCACCGGGGGGGGGGGGGGAACCCACCCCGGGGAAGCCCATAGGCCTTGAGGGTGGCACACCAACCCTTAGTGGGCTGGTGGGACAGCCCAAAAGGGCTCTATGCGCCAAGAAGAGAAAATCAAGAGAAAAGAAAAAAAAGGGAGGAGGTGGGAAGGAAGGGGGACTCCCTCCCACCAAACCACGTCCAACTCGGTTTGGGGGGGAGTCCTCCCCCCTTGGACTCGGCCGACCCCCTTGGGGCTCCTTGAGCCCCAAGGCAAGGTCCCCTCCCTCCCACCTATATATACGGAGGTTTTAGGGCTGATTTGAGACGACTTTTCCACGGCAGCCCGACCACATACCTCCACGGTTTTTCCTCTAGATCGCGTTTCTGCGGAGCTCGGGCGGAGCCCTGCTGAGACAAGGTCATCACCAACCTCCGGAGTGCCGTCACGCTGCCGGAGAACTCTTCTACCTCTCCGTCTCTCTTGTTGGATCAAGAAGGCCGAGATCATCGTCGAGCTGTACGTGTGCTGAACGCGGAGGTGCCGTCCGTTCGGTACTAGATCGTGGGACTGATCGCGGGATTGTTCGCGGGGCGGATCGAGGGACGTGAGGACGTTCCACTACATCAACCGCGTTCACTAACGCTTCTGCTGTACGATCTACAAGGGTACGTAGATCACTCATCCCCTCTCGTAGATGGACATCACCATGATAGGTCTTCGTGCGCGTAGGAAATTTTTTGTTTCCCATGCGACGTTCCCCAACAGGCCATACTCTTGGAAGCGTTCATGCAAAGCCCGGAGATAGATGCAAAACTGTCTAGCAGTAGCTTTACCATGCGCGCATCTCGCTCAATCGGGTTGATGAACATCACAACATCGTGCGCGTAGAAGGAGCAACGCATGAGGCTACTTCTCCCTGGTAGCCTCGAGAGGACTTTCTCTTCTGTAGCCAGGCTCATCATGCGTTGAAGAGGATCCATAGCAAGTATAAACAAAAAAGGCGAAATTGGGTCTCCTTGCCTCAGGCCTTTCCTGTGAATTATGTGCTCGGACTGTTGGCCATTAATGAGCACTCGTGAGGAGGAGGAGCTCAAAAGCATTGCGATCCAGTCGCGCCAACGCTGGCTGAAACCACGCGCACGAAGCATGTCCAGAATGTACTCCCAAGAGAGAGAGTCGAAGGCCTTCGCAATATCAAGCTTCAACAGAATAGACGGCTTCTTTGACTTATGCAAATATCTAGCTGTGTTCTGCACATAGACATAGTTCTCCTGGATGCTGCGCTTCTTGATGAAAGCACTCTGGCAGTGATCTATTAAATCAACAAGTTTTGGGGTCAAGCGCCGCGCTAGAAGTTTAGTGAAAATCTTGATAATGTTGTGCACCAGAGATATTGGACGGAAGTCCGATAGGCTGTCCGCGCCCTACTTTTTTGGGATGAGCACAATGAGCGCTCTATTAACTTGGGCCATCCCCCTATTGTCGAGCCGATGCAATTGATTTATTGCTGCTAGCACATCTAGCTTGACAGTCTCCCAACATCGTTTATACAAACCCCCAGAGAACCCGTCCGGCCCCGGCGCCTTGTCCGCAGGCATTTCATCAATTGCTAGTTTGATCTCCTCAAGAGTGAATTCACCATCGATGTCGGACAGATCGACCCAATTTAGGTCTAGCTCATTCCAATTTAAAACTGCTGTTGTGCTGGTAGACTGGCCGAAAATGCTGAAAAAATGTTTTCGGGCTAGCTCTGTCATTTACGAATTGTTAGAAACCATCCCATCTGGGCCATGCAGGACATGGATGCTGCTGCGATTGTGCCTAGCGTTTGCTTTCCTTTGAAAAAACCTCGTGTTGGCATCCCCAGCCCTCAACCAGAGCACCCTGCTTCGCTGACGCATCTTAACTTTGAACAGCACAGCCAGCCCCAAAGATCTTGTTTTCAGTTTTGAACGCAGGCCACTCTCCTCAGCCGATAGGCTCCTATGATCTTGTGTTGCGTCCAACTACAGCGTCATCTCATTGACAATGGCCATTTGCTGCTTGATGTCGCCGACCTTGGATTTGCTCCACTTCCGCAGGTCTCTACTGAGCCGCCAAAGTTTCATACTCAGCATGTTTAGCGGACATCTATTGCTAACCGGCGCCATCCAGGATTGATTGACCCGCTCCATATAACCATCGATGAGCTCCCAATATGATTCGTATCTAAACCGCTTGTTTGTTTTCATGATCACGTCATTGCGCAGGAGCAAAGGACAGTGATCCGAGATAGACGATGATTGAGGCAGTAGCTTGGCCGCCGGGAACATAAGTTCCCAGTCTACGTTGGAGAACGCCCGATCAAGACGCACAAGGGTAGGGGAAGCTTGCTCATTGCTCCATGTATATTTTCTACCGATCAGTGGTACCTCATGTAGGCTAGACCTATTGAGGTAGCAACGGAACTTTTTCATCCATCGTTGGCATACGCGGTCGTTGTTTTTGTCTATCGGGTCTACAATCATGTTGAAGTCTCCAATGACAATCCAAGGCCCAGTCATGCCGGTATGAATATCTGCGAGCTCATTCAGGAAGTTCTGCTTCCGCCCATAGTCGTGAGGCCCATAGACAGCAGAAAGTGACCACGGGCAGTTAGCTCCAATTGGGGTAAAAGTCGCTGTAATGGAGAAAGTTCTCGTTGTGATTGCTGAAGCCGTGAAGAGAGATGATTTCCAACAGAGCAGGACACCGCCACGAGTGCCATCAGCATTCAGGGCTGCGTGGCAGTCGAAAGCCGGCCCAACAATTTCATTAATATCTGATGTACACACGGTTTGAAGCTTGGATTCCTGCAGGCAGATGATTGAGCATGCAAGTTGTGCTAGCAAGGCGCGAACAGCCGCCCGACGCGCTCGGTTATTCAAGCCGCGGACATTCCAGCTAGCTATGGAAAGGTTCTTACTCATTAAAAGATCCATAAGCTACAAGACAGAGTCTGGGCATCGCAAACCCAATGAAGAACCGATACATGAGGGTCAAAAGGACCCCCCAGCAGCCCACAGGCGCTCACACAAATGTAAGGTAGGATGATGAAAGCAACAATTCATGGGAAACTAGATGGACAACATAGCGCGGCATGCAAAGCATCGCAACTTAAAGAGGCCGGCCTGCGAGCTCCTTGAGGACTGCCTGCAACTCCAAGTCAGGTAAGCGCAAGCGCGAAGGCGACGAAAGCCCTGCTATCTGTGCCAGCTTTGTGACATTATCAGGTGACATTGGCGCGCAGAAGAATTGCAGGTAGGCCAGCAAAGTTTCCTCCGTGAACTCCTCCGGACGTTTGATGAAGCCAAGTCGAACGCTGATATCTTCCTGGGATCTTCGAGATGATGATAGCGAGGAGCGCATGCGCTGCAGACGAGGACTCTGTCGGGATGCTATGGCAGCTCCCAGGTGGCGTTGCTTAGGTCTCCTTGAAGACAAGGACGAACCAGCTGGTGGGGCTCCAAAGATGGAGGACGATATGATGGCCACAATCTTGCCAATGAATCGCTGCTATTCATCAATATGTAGCCCGTGAATTTTCTCCGTGATTGCTGAGATCAAGCCTAGGCTAGACAGATTTGCTTCGGCCAGAGCCTTTCTAGCACGCAGCTCCTCCACGGACTGCCGTACTTGCTGTGCGTGCTCTTCCCTTCCCTCCATCGAGTGCATCGGGTTTGGAAGTGGAGTATAGATGTTCCTAAACACCCCTGGCTCAAAGGTTACCTCTGGGATAGAATTCCAAGTCACATCCATCAGAGGCATTGCAACCTGGGCAGTAGCCCAGCTAGGCATGCAGTATGGTTCAGTGTCGGGTATAGTAGTCTGAAACTCGCAGTCAGGTGTAACGAACTGGTCCAGTGTCGGAGGAAGCGGAGGTAGATCAAAGTTGCAGACTTTGGTGGCTATGCAGGGGATCCTACTTGTATCTGGAGCCGTGAACCCATCGGCCCAGCTGGTCCAGTAGTCGCAGACTTGATGCCCTGTGTTAGAGACAATTGACAGAAGATCCGAGTGGCCCGAGCTCCGTCCCATGCCAGCGCCAGGGAAATCATGGCATGCCCAAGCCTTACCCGACGAATCCTCAGCCTCCTGGCATCGGCCTAGCTCGGAGGGGGAGAGAGGGCAGTCCCGATGGTGCATACTGGGCTGCAGCTCTGCTGAGCTAATAGCATCACTGAGCTCCAGGGTCTCCAAAACAGTCTTCTGCAGGTTAGAGATGGAGCGCTGCTCGTCGGGCTGATGTGCGGCAAGGCTCTGGGCGTCGCTAATGCCATCCTCTGATCTCTGCTTATCCTGCTGCTCTATTGATCCATGAGGAGCCTCTTCCTGAGACTGTTGCCGATTACCAGTGAGTGCCATCTTCGCGCGAGTGAGCAGCGATGGCGCTGAGCCAGCCTTATCAGCCATTTGTGCCGCAGGAATTGCAGCTGGCGCGGAGCTCGCAACCTCACCGTGCCGCCGACGTTGCTGTGGTGCTGGGTTGTAAGAGGACGTGTCACGACACTGCGCTTGGTCGCGCATCCGCTGCCAGAGCCTCTGTCGGACGCCTCCCCTCTTGCCACGCTTACGCTGCGAACCAGCGTCATCTCTGTCCTCATCGCTACGCCTACCAGAGTGGAAGGATGCTGTCGGCACCGCTGCGCATCCTTTGCTCTCTCCGTCCTTGATGCCCAACCGCCAGTCAGCGAAGCGATAGATTCGGGGCCACTCACTCCCCTCGTCCTCATTTGGGAGGGGGGTGTAATCTTTCACCTCATCCAGGTGAATGAGCACCGGGAAAAAAGGCCCCTCCTTACCCTCCTCGACCGGTGCTCCCTCCGGCAGCGATTCCCTGGACCGAATGTAGTCCGGTCTACTGAGCACCGTGAAATCTGCCGCTCTTGGAATCATGTCCGGGTTCCATGTCCACAGCCAAGCAAAGAGAGCAGACCGGTTCCTCCTGGAAGTTGACTGACGCTCAATAAGATCTAGCTTGCAGTTCTGGCCAATGACCTGCTGCACATTGTCCCAATCCCAAGCATTAAGCGGCAGCCTGTCGATGGCCATTCCATAGTAGTATCGCCAAATCTTGTGGCCACCTGGCGGTGGAAACCATGGCCTGAGCTGAAACTTTACACCTGCAACTTCCACATAGCGGGCTTCAAACACGAGATCTCTCTGAAATCGCTCCGCAAGCGTGAGAATGAAATCTTCCGGGAAGCAGGGCGCCACCTCGATGTCGCCAAGGCGGAAACGGTGATTGCACTGCAGCACGTCCACCACCATATCGGGGGAGATGCCCGGGCAGGCGAACGTGGCTGTTAGCAGCAAGGCAGTGGTCCTCAAGCGATATGCCTCCTCTTGCATCAGTGGTGTGCTGACCACCATGCAGCTGGACTTCGCCGGTCGCTGCCGCGGTGCTCCTGGGACGAAATCCATGACAGTCTCAACTGGAGCTTTCTTTGGTGGCGCGGTGTGAGGCTGTGGTGGGTTGGTTGGCCGCGCGGCGCAGTGCAGCGGAGGAGACCTGGAGGGCAGCTTTGGTGGCCTGGGAGCGAGCGGGGCGAGCGCAGTGACCTTTGTTGAAGGGCGAGCAAGACGGACTGGGCAGACGCGCTCTCGGTGGCCAGTTCTTTTGCAGGTGTAGCAAATAAACGGGTCACGGCATTCAAACGATTTGTGCCGACTACCAAGGCAACGAAAGCAGCAATTACCGAACCTCTTCTTGAATGCCTGAGCAGCAGCCGCGCCCCGCTCGTTGAGATGCCTCGGATGCTCAGCTTGCTGCGGCAGAGGAAGAGCCTGTCGCCGTGCCTGGCGTCGCGAATGCCGAGAGACAGCGATCTCCCATCCTCCATTACTAGGATCCACCCGAGAACGGGGACGGACAGGAGCGGCAGCCGGCGAGACAGAGCCGGAGTGCCTCGCCCCCCTTGTGCAAAGCTGGCGTTGAGGAGGGGGCGGTGTTAATGCGGCCGGATCCACAATAATGGAACGCAGCCTAGGCCTGGCCCGGGCGGCCACCTCCGCCCAAGATGGCGCTTGGACCACCACCCCGCCGGCCGAGCCGCGGAGACTTGCCTGGGAGGGGCATCCCGGGGAACCGCGTCGCGGGCAAGGATGGCAGCCTCCTTCTCCAACGCAATCAAGGTGACGCATGGGAGGATCCTCCCTAAGATCTGATCCACATACTCCCCGAGCATGGCCTCCGGAGGGCCTCGAAGCGCGACGCAGGGAAGAACGCGATCGGAGACTGGGTCTACGAAAGCTGTTGGCGCCGGATCCGCGGATTTGGGGCAGGCCGGAGCGCAGCGGGCGGTGGATCCTCCGCCGGTCGGCAAGGAGGGGTGGAGCGGGGCACTCGATAGGAGAGCCATGGTAAACCTCATCAATCGCATCCGTTGAAGGCCTCTAAGATTCGAAATGCAGTCTGCCCTAGGAGTAGGTTCTCAAGGAGTACCTTCAGTGGTGGCGGACGCATGTGACAGTGTCGTGCGACATAAAAGAGTCGCTCTTTTTTTTAATGTGAAAACAGTCACTCCTAGTCCCTATGCATATGTAGTGTGGCAGAGGCCTGTGCCGCAAGTACTGGATTTTTTTTTAAATCTCAGTTTGGGCTGGCTGCATATGCTTACATGCAAACCATCACAAAAAGAAACATGCAGACTGACAGAGCTAGCAGTAGAAAAAGGCCCCTACTAACAAAAATGCTTAGCTCTAATTGAATGCATGGTTGCCAAATTTACATGTACTTAATACAAATGATTGTCGTCAAACTACAAAAACTTGGTGTCAGAAATACAAGTGATTAGCTGTCGGAAGTACAAGTGATTAGTTGTCAAATTACAATTATTTGTTGTTAGAAATTCAAGTGATTAGTTATCAGAAATACAAGCCATGAGTTGTCAAATTACAACTACTTAGTTGTCAGAAAGCAAGTCACTAGTTGCCAAATAATAATAACTTAGATGTCACAAATACAAGTGATTAGTTATCAAATTACAATTACTTAGTTGTCAAAAATACACATGATTAATTGTCAAACTACAGTTTACTTGTCAGACTACAAGTGATTAGTTTCCATGTTAAACATGCTTACTTGCCATAATACAAAATGCTTACTTGCCAAAAGTTAAAAATGCTTAGCTGTAGAGTACTGATGTACTGAGTTGCCGATAAAACTCTGGTTGCCACGTAGTGATTTTTTGTTTTGGAAAATTAGTTGCCAAATCAAATGTGCTCATTTTAAAAATGTATGAGTTTATTAGACGATAAGTACTTAGTTAATGGTTAAACCTTTGTCATCCCTGTAGGTAACAAGTTGTATAGTAGGGCTGTTGAAAAAAGACAAACTGTAGCAGCACCTGGAAACATGCATGTGTGTCAGCCCTATAGCCTAGCCCGAAAGGAGTAGATAGCAGTGCATCATGCTGTACAGTCATGTTAATTAGTGTCGGAGGATGCATATAAATGACTCGCTTATTAAGAGGGTGCTTGGATGCGTTTTAGTCCCATGACTAAAAGTAGTAAGACTAAAACTTGCTAGCCTCACCCATGCTTGGATCCAAGTACTAGAGAGACTAAAATCAAGTTAATGAGCATTTATTATCCTCCAAACCCTCCAATCCAGAACTTGCATGAAGAGTTAAATGAGGAGAGAGGGGACTAATGCACATTTTAGTAGGGGTACCCTTGACTAAAAGATTTTAGCCTCAAGACTAGTTTTAGCCTCTCTTTAGTCAGGGGTGCTTGGAACTTTAGCCTCTTAAAGAGACTAGTTTTAGTCAGACTAGTTTTAGTCTCTTGGATCCAAGCACCCTCTAAGGCGAAAGATCCGGTACGTCTTATTTAGATCGGAGGTCCAGATTAGCCGCCGCACGGGATGATGCGGGTGCGCACGCTACAACGTAGATTTTCCCAACATTGTATCTATTGGAAACAAAAGGAGTCTCTCACTAGTAGAAAAAAGGACACTTAGCCCCGGTTTGGTTGGACATTAGTCCGCGAACCGGGACTAATGCTAGCCCCGGTTCGGCCCCGAACCAGGGCTAATGGCCTTCCATGTGGCGGGGCTGGGAGCAAGGGGGAGGGGTATGCTGGAATTTTGTGTATTTATGGGCCAGCCCAATATGTAATTTCAGAAATTCCTAATAAATTCTAGAGGCCCACGCAGCCCATTTGTGCAAGGCAAGAGGTGGAAATGTTTAGTCCCACATTGCTAGTTTAGTGGGAGTTGGACCTCCTTATATGGGAGGATGTTTCCACACATTTATGAGCTTGAGAACAAGAGAGACATACACACGCGCTCCTCCTCCGCCGGCCGCCTCGTCACGACGCGCCGTGCCGCGGGAATGAGCCGAGCCGAACTAAATTTTTGCCACGCACAACTGGTATTCAAAAGTCCATTTGGAGAAGCTGAATGTTTTGCTAGTGGATATTGAAACCGACTAGTGCAACTCATTTCACTGCTGTCTATTCGTTTCGTATCCCGTCGCTCTCTTCGGCTCCCGTCGCTGGCTTCTCGCCTCCTTCTCGTGCGCCTATAAAAGGGAGGTCGCTCCTCTCTAGTAAACACATCAGAAGTTCCCACTCGCCACCGGATCTTCTCTCTGTGCTGCTGCTACGTTCTTCCTCATCCTGTCCTGCGGCATGCACCGTTCGTCGGGATAGTAGGCCTCCGAAACTCCGTCTCTTCGAGTCCTGTACGGGAGAAGGGCGATAAGGTTTTTGGGGAGCGCTCAGCGCGACTACTGGCTTCCATCATGGACACCGACGATCTCTTGCCGGACGACGACTACTTCCCCGACGTCGACCACCTCTTTGGTACCATGGCCAACGACAACGCCAACACCAATCCTCCTCCTGCTGCAACTTTGTACGTACTCATGTGCTTCTTCTTTGAATTCCTATCACACCTTTTTGCTATAGTTTCTCTGCTAGATATGTCCTGTTTCTACTCATTACTCCAGATGATACCTTGTCTTTGAAGAACGGTTATACATATGCTCTTTTCTGGATCCTACGTGCACATGTCTTTTGTCTTCTCATCTCTATATAGCTTGCCTTCTTTCGTTGTTGTTATGTTGATTATGTTTTTCCTAGTTTTTCCTGTAATAAAATCCTATGGTAAATGGCTCATATTTCCAACATTCCAAAAACCTTATTATAGGCAATTTACGCCGAGTGGTTTTGCTGCTTCCATGAGACCTCCTATGTTTGAGGGTGTTCACTATAAGAGGTGGCGCGTGAGAGCTGTCCTATGGTTTCAAACCATGAGCTGCTATGACGCCACTCTTGGCAAACCTGAAGGAGATCATGATGCTCAACAAGAGCTAGCCTTTCAGAAAATGGATACCTTGTTTAAGGCTGCTCTTTTGAGCGTTCTTGGTGAAAACATAGTTGATGCTTATGCATCAGTTGATAATGGAAAAGATATGTGGGATGCACTCAAGGCCAAGTTTGGGGTCTCGGATGCTGGCACTGAGCTGTACATCATGAAACAATTCTATGACTACAGGATGACTGAAGAGCGCTCCGTGGTTGAGCAAGCTCACGAAATACAGTCATTTGGAAGAGAACTTGAGCACTTTAATTGCATGCTACCGGACAAGTTCGTTGCCGGAGGCATCATCACTAAACTTCCTCCTTCGTGGAGGAACTTTGCTACCTTACTGAAGCATAAGAGACAGGAGTTTTCCATTCCGGATCTCATAGGTACTCTTGATGTGGAAGAAAAGGCGAGAGCAAAAGACTCACGTGCTCGAGCTATTGAGGGAGGTTCTAGTGCGAATCTGGTACAGAAGAAAAACTTCCAGCCCCACAATTTCAAGAACAAGGGAAAGTTTGATGGTAAAGCAAAGTTCGATGGGAAGAACAAGGCTGTACAGCACACCAACTTCAAGAAGAAGAATGAGAAGAAGAAAGGTGTTTGTCATGTGTGTGGAGATCCTCATCATTGGGCACCTAACTGCCCTAATCGTTATGACAAGCGTCAACATGGGAAAGGCGGCAAGTCTGCTAATGTCGTCATTGCTGACACTGACGTGGAGGATGTTGGGTATGGTATATTACCCACTATTCTTTCAGTATGTCATTTTCCTGATTGGTTAATTGACACGGGTGCTAATGTGCATATATGCGGTGATATTTCCATGTTTTCATCTTATCAGTCCGCAAGGACTTCCACCGTCCTGATGGGCAACAGTTCACGTGCTTCTGTTTATGGTGTTGGCACGGTCCATCTGAAGTTTACTTCGGGAAAGATCGTGCGGCTGAAGAACGTGCATTATGTCCCCTCTGTGAATAAAAATCTTGTTAGCGGATCTCTTTTATGTAGAGATGGCTACAAGCTTGTCTTTGAGTCTAATAAATTTGTGATATCAAGTATGGAACTTTTGTTGGTAAAGGCTACGAGTCAGGAGGCCTATTTCGTTTATCCTTGTCAGACGTTTGCAATAAAGTTGTTAATCATGTTTACAACAATAGTGAATCAAATGTGTGGCATTCACGTCTTTGTGATGTTAATTTTGGTTGCATGTCGCGACTAGTCAAATTGAACTTAATCCCTAGCTTTAACACAGTCAAGGGATCTAAGTGTCAAGTTTGTGTGCAAGCGAAACAACCTCGTAAGTCTCATACGACTGCCAAAACGAGAAATCTTGCACCACTAGAGCTCATACATTCAGATCTATGTGAAATGAATGGCATTTTGACAAAAGGTGGAAAGAAATATTTCATGACACTAATTGATGACTCCACTAGATACTGCCGAGTGTATCTTCTAAAGTCTAAGGATGAGGCTTTGAACTTTTTCAAGATCTATAAAGCTGAAGCAGAAAACCAACTTGATCGAAAGATCAAGAGGCTTAGGTCCGATCGTGGTGGAGAGTATTTCTCAAATGAATTTGATTCCTTTTGTGCGGAACATGGTATAGTCCATGAGAGGACGCCTCCCTATTCACCTCAATCAAATGGGATAGACGAAAGAAAGAACCGTACTCTAACTGATTTGGTTAACGCCATGTTAGACACATCAGGTCTCTCCAAGGCATGGTGGGGGGAGGCGATATTGACTGCATGTCATGTCCTAAATCGAGTTCCCACAAAGAAGAAAGAGATAACTCCATTCGAGGAATGGGAAAAGAAAAGGTTAAAACTCTCTTATCTACGAACCTGGGGTTGTTTGGCAAAAGTCAATGTGCCAATCCCAAAGAAGCGCAAGCTAGGACCAAAAACTGTGGATTGTGTTTTTCTGGGATATGCTTTTCATAGCATAGGATATAGATTCTTGGTTGTAAAATCTGAGGTATCTGACATGCATGTCGGTACAATCATGGAGTCGAATGATGCGACTTTCTTCGAAGATATCTTTCCCATGAAGGATACAGCTACCTCATCTAATCAGGAGATGCCTAATTCATCAAACCATGAATTAGTCACATTTACTGAACCTATCATTTCAATGGAACACTTTGAAAATATTATGGAGGAGAACAATGAAGTTCCTACCAGGAGCAAGAGACAGAGGACTGCAAAGTCCTTTGGTGATGATTTTCTTGTGTATCTCATAGATGACACTCCCAGTTCTATTTCAGAGGCCTATGCGTCTGAAGATGCTGACTACTGGAAGGAGGTAGTCCGTAGTGAGATGGATTCCATCTTGGCAAATGAAACTTGGGAGATCACTGATCGTCCTTATGGGTGCAAACCTATAGGATGCAAATGGGTATTCAAGAAGAATCTTAGGCCCGATGGTACTATCGAAAAGTACAAGGCACGACTCGTGGCTAAGGGTTATACCCAAAAGGAAGGTGAAGACTTCTTTGATACTTACTCACCCGTGGCTCGACTGACCACTATTCGAGTACTACTTTCACTAGCCGCCTCACATGGTCTTCTCGTTCATCAAATGGATGTTAAGACTGCTTTCCTAAATGGAGAGTTGGATGAGGAAATTTACATGGAACAACCAGATGGGTTTGTAGTACATGGTCAGGAAGGGAAAGTATGCAAGTTGCTGAAATCTCTATATGGACTTAAGCAAGCACCAAAGCAGTGGCATGAGAAGTTTGAAAGAACTCTAACTACTGCAGGCTTTGTAGTAAACGAAGCTGATAAATGTGTGTACTATCGCCATGGTGGGGGCGAGGGAGTTATCCTTTGCTTGTATGTTGATGACATACTGATTTTCGGAACAAATCTGAATGTTATTAAAGAGGTCAAGGATTTCCTATCTCAATGTTTTGAGATGAAGGATTTAGGAGTGGCTGATGTCATTCTGAACATCAAGTTGTTGAGAGACAAAGATGGTGGGATTACATTGCGTCAATCTCATTATGTGGAAAAGATCTTGAGTCACTTTGGGTATAGTGACTGCAAGTCCTCTCCCACACCATATGATGTGAGCGTGCTGCTTCAAAAGAATCAAAGAATTGCTAGAGATCAATTGAAATATTCTCAGATTATTGGCTCGCTTATGTACTTAGCCAGTGCTACAAGACCTGACATCTCTTTTGCTATTAGCAAACTGAGTCGGTTTGTCTCAAAACCAGGAGATGTGCATTGGAAAGCTCTAGAGAGAGTTTTGCGTTATTTGAAAGGCACTGCAAATTATGGAATCCACTATACTGGAAACCCAAAGGTGCTTGAAGGGTATAGTGATTCAAACTGGATCTCTGATGCTGATGAGATAAAGGCCACTAGCGGATATGTATTCACTCTTGGAGGTGGCGCTGTTTCTTGGAAGTCTTGCAAGCAAACGATCTTAACAAGGTCAACAATGGAAGCAGAATTCACAACACTAGATACAGCTACGGTCGAAGCAGATTGGCTTCGTCGGCTCTTGAGTGACTTGCCGGTTGTTGAGAAACCAGTACCTGGTATCCTTATGAACTGCGACAATCAAACTGTGATCACGAAAGTGAGCAGCTCAAAGGATAACATGAAGTCATCAAGACACATTCAGAGAAGGTTAAAATCTGTCAGGAAAATGAGAAACTCTGGAGTTATTGCATTGGATTATATCCAAACATCTAAAAATATGGCAGATCCTTTTACTAAGGGTCTATCACGTAATGTGATAGATAATGCATCGAGGGAGATGGGTATGAGACCCACAATTTGAGTTGTTCACAGTGGTAACCTATTCTTTGTGATCGGAGATCCCGTGAATTAGATGTGAAAGACAAGCTGTTGGTCAACTGAGAGGAAAGTATCCTTATCATTAATGATACCACTCCATGAAGATGCAATACTTTTCTAAACTGCATGGCAGGTTGATATACATCTTAATATGTTCTAAGTTGCTTACTGAAGCAGAGATGTTGTCCTACAGAACATCTTTTGAAGAACATACCTATATGAGTCAGATTGTTAAAAGTCGCAATCTATGAGAGTAGGGTGCTCTCTAGTATACTCATGAAAGGTCTCGGAGTATGACGCATAAGCTCCATCCGTGGGGAAGTCCCACGGCAGCCTAGTATCGGTCAAGGATCTGTGTGAAGCTAGATTCACAGAAAACTTGCAGTTCAAGGCCTAGTCCACTGTTCAACTTGCTTACTAGTGTAGCATAGAGTTCTAGGTGGAAGTTCAACTTAACAGTCTCCACTACAGTATCGGTATATAAAACAGTGTTTTGGAACCAAAGGCAAATTTTGTGTGCCCTTGGGATCTGGTGAGGGATTGCTGGAATTTTGTGTATTTATGGGCCAGCCCAATATGTAATTTCAGAAATTCCTAATAAATCCTAGAGGCCCACGCAGCCCATTTGTGCAAGGCAAGAGGTGGAAATATTTAGTCCCACATTGCTAGTTTAGTGGGAGTTGGACCTCCTTATAAGGGAGGATGTTTCCACACATGTATGAGCTTGAGAACAAGAGAGACATACACGCGCGCTCCTCCTCCTCCGCCGCCCGCCTCGCCTCGTCACGACGCGCCGCGGGTTGCGGGAATGAGCCGAACTAAATTTTTTCCACGCACAATTGGTATTTAAAAGTCCACTCGGAGAAGCTGAATGTTTTGCTAGTGGATATTGAAACCAACTGCTGCAACTCATTTCGCTGCTGTCTGTTCGTTTCGTATCCCGTCGCTCTCTTCGGCTCCCATCGCTGGCTTCTCGCCTCCTTCTCCTGCGCCTATAAAAGGGAGGTCGCTCCTCTCCAGTAAACACATCATATGTTCCCACTCGCCACCGGTTCTTCTCTCTGTGCTGCTGCTACGTTCTTCCTCATCCCGTCCTGCGGCGTGCACCGTTCGTCGGGACAGTAGGCCTTCGAAACTCCGTTTCTTCGAGTCCTGTACGGGAGAAGGGCGATAAGGTTTTTGGGGAGCGCTCAGCGCGACTACTGGCTTCCATCACGGACACCGACGATCTCTTGCCGGACGACGACTACTTCCCCGACGTCGACCACCTCTTCGGTACCATGGCCAACGACAACGCCAACACCAATGCTCCTCCTTCTGCAACTCAGTACGTACTCATGTGCTTCTACTTTGAATTCCTATCACACCTTTTTGCTATAGTTGCTCTGCTAGATATGTTCCGTTTCTACTCATTACTCCAGATGATACCTTGTCTTTGTAGAACGGTTATACATATGCTCTTTTCTGGATCCTACGTGCACATGTCTTTTGTCTTCTCATCTCTATATAGCTTGCCTTCTTTCGTTGTTGTTATGTTGATTATGTTTTCCCTAGTTTTTCCTGTAATAAAATCCTATGGTAAATTGCTCCTATTTCCAACAGGGTATTAGTCCCGGTTCGTATTACGAACCGGGGCTATTTCTTCACGGTTTTTTTGAGCAATTTTTGGGTTTAGGATTTTGCACTAAATTGGATGGGGTTTAGGGTTTTGCTGCCCCCTATTTGCCCATTTAATTATTTGTTTTGGTCATTTTCTAATTTTTGTTTTGCACTAAATTGGATTGCACATACACAACAATAAAGGAGCAACTATATTTCACATTGTCACGAATATATTACACCATCTCATCCGTCGTGCTTTGTCGAACGTACTTACAAAATGTAGACACGAGTTACATGCACATATATGCATCTTTTTTACACTATATCATTTCATATCTTTTTCATCGAATGGCAATACTATTCTCCCTTGGGATCTAGGACCTCTGCATCAAAGAATCCGGTAATTTCCTCTTGAATTGATCGTACACGTTCCTGTGGTAGAAGACCGTCCCGCAACCGTTCGGTCTAATTTAAAGAATGGAGCACTCTCAAAAAGATATAAGTGAAGATCGTGGGTTCTTATTTCTCCAAAATATGACACCACCGTGCTCTAAAGGATCTAAGTGAAGCACTTAGAGCAAAGTTATCTAGCTCAAAAGATATAAGTGAAGAACATGTGAGCTAAATTGCCTAACTCAAAAGATATAAGCGAAGCTCAATGAGTATTCTAGTATATTCACGATGAGTGCATGTCTATCTCAAAAGGTGTGCAGCAAGGATGATTGTGACACAACAAAAAGAAAAGACTCCTATAATACACGACGCTCCAAGCAAAACACATATCATGTGGTGAATAAAAATATAGCTCCAAGTAATGTTACCGATGGATTGAAGACGAAAGAGGAGATGCCTTCCCGGGGCATCCCCAAGCTTAGGCTTTTTGGTGTCCTTGAATTTGGCTTGGGATGACTTGGGCATCCCCAAGCTTGAGATCTTTCCACTCTTTATCCCATTGTCCATGAGAACATCACCCAAAACTTGAAAACTTCACAACACAAAACTTAAACAGAAACTCGTGATATCATTAGCACAAGAAAACAAACTACCACCTCTTTAGGTACTGTAGAAAACTTGATTTCTATTTATGTTGGTGTTAGATTACTGTATTCTCACTTTTCCATGGATAGTACTGTAACGCCCCGGACACACCCGTCGACCGTCGTTACTCCTGGCGGGATCTAGACTGGTCCCACATATCAATACTAGTCTTTTCTGCGCACTTTGTCCTCACTCATGCGCACCCGGGATGAACTTCCCGGTCGGTCACCCCCAGTCGGCCACCCATCCTAGAACTACTCCAAGCCGAACACGCTTAACCTGGGAGTTCTGTTTGAATGGGCTATCGGAAAAGAAGGAATGCGCATGAACTTCCCGGTCGGTCACCCATCCTAGAACTACTCCAAGCCGAGCACGCTTAACCTTGGAGTTCTATTTGAATGAGCTACCAAAAATGAAGGAATTCTTTATTGATATGAGTAGTCTATCATCTCTAATAAGCCAGGCTATCACAAGTACCCCCGATATCATCCATAGTTTCATCAAAATAAGCAATCGACACAACGAAAACAGAATCTGTCAAAAACAGACTAGTCTGTAGCAATCTTTATACTTCGTATACTTATGGTATCTCACAAATTCTGGAAAATTATAACAATTTGGGCAATTGGCATATCAACCAGCAGCAAAAAGAATCAACTCAAAAGCTCTTTCTGGATAAGAATTAAAAATAATTTCATGAGCGCAAAGTTTCTGTCTTTTTCAGCACGATCAAACAACCATCACCAAAACTAGTCATAAAGGTTTTACTTGGCTCAAACACAAAAAGAAACACAAAAAACACAATCATAACAGAATTATGATGGTGTGGACACAAAAAAACAGAAAGCAAAAAGCAAAGATAAATTCATTGGGTTGCCTCCCAACAAGCGCTATTGTTTAACGCCCTTAGCTAGGCATTGATAATTCGATGATGCTCACATAAAAGACAAGAATTGAAGCACAAAGAGAGCATCATAAAGCATGTGAAAATCACATATAAGTCTAACATACTTCCTATGCATAGGCATTTTATAGGAAAACAAATTGGCAAGACAACCAATAGTTACCAAATGCAAGGAAGAAGAAAGAGACAATAGCAATCTCAACATAACGAGAGGTAATTTGGTAACATGAAAGTTTCTACCACAATATTTTCCTCTCTCATAGAAATTACATGTGGGATCATAATCAAATTCAACAATATATCTATCACAAAGGATATTCTTTTCATGATCCACATGCATGCAAAGTTGACGCTCTTCAAAAATAGTGGGATTATCATCAACTAAAGTCATGGACTCTCCAAACCCACTTTCAATATTATTGCAAATATCATATTCATCATGAGGCTTAAACAAATTTTCAAGATCATAAGAAAAATCATTACCCCAATCATGATCATTGCAACAAGTAGTGGACATAGCAAAACTAGCATCCCCAGGCTTAGGGTTTTGCATATTTTTAGCATGATTGACACTAATAGGATTTATAGTGAAACCATTGCAATCATGCTTTTCATTCAAGGAGCCCTCATGAACCACTTCATAAATTTCTTCATCACGATTTTTAGATTCACGCATCTCAAGCAAAACTTCATAAAGATAGTCAAGTGCACTCAACTCACTAGCAAATGGTTCAACACAATTGGATCTCTTAAAGAGATTAGCAAGTGGATGAGGATCCATATCATTAGATTTTCAGCAAGCGAAGATGCAAGCATATTGAAGGCACATATCACACAAGCAAAGGAAAGGCAAACGAAAAAGGCAAATATTTTTGTAAATTTTTGTTTTTCAGAAGTGTGGGAGAGGAAAACGAGAGGCAAAAAAGTAAATGCAAGAGATGAGTTTGCGACAGTTACTTGGATGAGCTTCACTTAGAACAGTCCCCGGTGCCAAAAATTGACACGTTGGAGGAAGACTATTCTTGACTTGATACTCCCCGGCAACGGCGCCAGAAATTCTTCTTGCTACCTCTTGAGCTTGCGTTGGTTTTTTCCCTTGAAGAGGAAAGGGTGATGCAGCATAGTAGCAGTAAGTATTTCCCTCAGTTTGAGAACCAAGGTAACAATCCAGTAGGAGTATCAAGCCAAGTCTCCAAAGTACCTGCGCAAAAACAACAAACTTGCACCCAACGCTACAAAGGGGCTGTCAATCCCTTCACGATTGATTGCAAGGTGAGATCTGAAGGCGGAAAGTGCAAGAAAGTAAAAGTGTAGGGCTGAAAATATGATGTGAAGTAGACCCGGGGGCCATAGTGTTCACTAGAGGCTTCTCTCATGATAGCAAATATTACGGTGGGTGAACGAATTACTGTCGAGCAATTGATAGAACCCCGCAAAGTCATGACGATGTCTAAGGCAATGATCATACATATAGGCATCACGTCCGAGACAAGTAGACCGATACTTTCTGCATCTACTACTATTACTCCACACATCGACCGCTATCCAGCATGCATTTAGTGTATTGAGTTCATAACAAAAAGAGTAACGCCTTAAGCAAGATGACATGATGTAGAGGGATAAATTCATGCAATAGATATAAACCCCATCTTTTTACCCCTGATGGCAATAACACGATGCGTGCCTCTCTACCTCTTCTGTCACTAGGTGAAGTCACCGCACGGTATGAACCCAAAACCAAGCACTTCTCCCATTGCAAGAACTGTAGATCAAGTCGGCCAAACGAAACCCACAACTTGAAGAGAATTACAAGGATATGAAATCATGCACATAAGGGATCAGAAGAAATTCAAATAAGATTCATAGATAATCTAATCATAAATCCACAATTCATCGGATCTCGACAAACACACCGCAAAAGAAGATTACATCGGATAGATCTCCATGAAGATCATGGAGAACTTTGTATTGAAGATCCAAGAGAGAGAAGAAGCCATCTAGTTACTAGCTATGGACCCGAAGGTCTATGGTGAACTACTCACGCATCATCGGAGAGGCAATGGTGTTGATGAAGAAGCCCTCAGTGTCCGAATCCCCCCACCGGCAGGGCACCAGAACGTGCCCAGATGGGATCTTGCGGAGACAGAAGCTTGCGACGGCGGAAAAGTATTTTCGTGGCTCACTCCCGTGGTTTTAGATTTTTCGGGGATTTATAGGCGGAAGAAGTAGGGCAAAGGAGCCACAGGGGCCCCACAAGCCTGCTAGGCGCGCCCCCCCAGGCCGCGGCTAGGGGGCTTGTGGCCTCCCCTGGTGCCCTTTGCCTTGGTTCCCAAGCTTCCTGCGTATCTTCTGTTCCGGAAAAAATCTTTTCGGAGGTTTTATTCCGTTTGGACTCCGTTTAATATTCTCCTCTGAAAAAGGTCAAAAACACAGAAAACAGGAACTGACACTTGGCCCTGATTTAATAAGTTAGTCCCAAAAAAGATATAAAATGCATACAAAACATCCAAAGTTTGACAAGATAATAGCATGGAACCATAAAACAATTATAGATACGTTGGAGACGTATTAGTACTCTGGCTCTTTCAGTTTATTCTTGTTAGCCACTTTAGCCTTCCACTGTTCATGATGGGCGTCTGCCCTCTTAATATTGTCCTCTTGAGTATAGTCCCAAGTTCTCTTCACCATATTCTTATGAGGTACTGTTAGGAGAGGCGACAACTTACGTTTTGGTGATCGGATCCTCTTTCTGCCGCCACTACTAGCGGTGGTCTGTTTCTGCTTTTTGCTCTGATCCCGAGTGGAAGGAGACGACTGACGGGGCGGTGGAGATGGCTGATGAGGCGGTGGAGACGGCTGATGTGGCGGTGGAGATGGCAGCGCTGGAGACTGGTGAGGCGGCGAAGACGACGGCTGCGCTGGAGATTGGTGAGGCGGTGATTGCGCAATCTCTGGCGTTAACTAGATGAACGCTTATGACAACAAACCTTCTCCTGCAACGGCACCAGAAGAATGCTGATAGCACTCCTCGGCAATGAAACTGGAAGAATGTTGTTGATGACCCACCAGCGCGTGGGTTCGCAACAGTTTTCGAGGGTAGAGTATTCGACCCAAATTTGTAGATCGCCTGAAGGAGGTGAGAGAATACTCTCGAGTATTAGCAGCTGAATTTGTCGGACTCAACCACACCTGAAAGATTAGTATCTGCAAGCACAGTAGTAACAACAAAGTAATATGATAACAACGGTGTGAGAAACAATCTGTTGACGGCAGACTATTCCTAAAGATTGTATCAATGGCGCTTCCGTTGCCGCATTGACGGAAGTTGTCAATTCCTGTCAACGGTCTGGCGAATCAACATTGTAGCAGGTAGTAGCAGTGTAACGAGCAATAGCAGTGGCAAGGAACAGTAGTAGCAAGTAGCAACAGTAGCAAGCGACAGTAGTAGCAACAGTAGTAGCAACAGCAGAGCAAGACAAGTAACAACAGTAGCAACAGTAGTAGCAGTAGAGCAAGACAAGTTACAACAGTAGCAACAGTAGGACAAACTCGTAGGCAATGGGTCGGTGATTTGTTTGGATGATATTCATCATGCAACAGCTATAACACGGAGAGATATGTGGCTAGCTCCCGTTCCTCAATGTGATGTAGGCATGCATTCCGTGTGTCGTCATACGTGCTTAGGGAAAAGAACTTGCATGACATCTATTGTCCACCCCCCCCCCCCCCCCGTGGCAGCGGGGTCCAAAAGAAACTACGGGATATTAAGGTTCTCCTTTTAATAAAGAACCGGACCAACGCATTAGCACTTGGTGAACACATGAACTCCTCAAACTATGGTCATCATCGGGAGTGGTTCCGGTTATTGTCACTCCAGGGTTGCCGGATCATAACACATACTAGGTAACTACAACTTGCAAGATCGGATCTAAGACACACATATATTGGTGACAACATAATAATTTCAGATCTGAAATCATGGCACTCGGGCCCTAGTGACAAGCATTAAGCATGACAAAGTAGTAGCAACATCAATCTCAGAACATAGTGGATACTAGGGATCAATCCCCATCAAAACTAACTCGATTACATGATAGATCTCATCCTACTCATCACCGCCCAGCGAGCCTACAAATAGATTACTCACGAACGACGAAGAGCTTCATGGAATTGGAGAGGGAAGAAGGTTGATGATGATGATGGCAACGATTTCCCCTCTCCGGAGCCCAAGACGGACTCCAGATCTGCCCTCCAGATGAAGAACAGGAGGTGGCGGCGCCTCCGTATAGAAAACGCGAAGAAAACTTCTCTTTTTATTTTTTCTGGGACGAAAGACAACTTATAGAGCTGGAGTTGGGGCGGCAGGTGCCTGTGGGCCCCACAAGCCTGCCCATCGCCACCAGGGGGGTGGTGGCGAAGCAGGGGCTTGTGGCCCACTGGCCCACCCCCTGAGGTGGAACTTGGCGCAGATATTTTTGATATTTTCCAAAACTGCTCCCTGTAAATTTTCAGGACATTTGGAGAACTTTGATTTCTACACAAAAATAACACCAAGGCAATTCTGCTGAAAACAGCGTCAGTCCAGGTTAGTTCCATTCAAATCATGCAAATTATAGTCCAAAACAAGGGCAAAAGAGTTTGGAAAAGTAGATACGTTGGAGACGTATCAACTCCCCCAAGCTTAAAACCTTGCTTGTCCTCAAGCAACTCAGTTGACAAACTGAAAGAGAAAGAAAAACTTTGACAAACTCTGTTTGATCTTGTTGTTGCAACTATGTCTAACTCATAATCGGAATTTCAGCAAGATCACAAGTTAACCACATAAGCAAATGACACAAAGGTCTCACTGTAAACTAATATCAATGGCATAATCAGCTAACGAGCAAATAATAATGAGTTTCAAATACCAACACTTCGATCAAAACAAGCATGAAGCAATATGAATAGGCGGTATCTCGCTAGCTCTTTCTGAGACCGCAAAACATAAATGCAGAGCACTTTCAAAGATCAAGGGCTGACTAAACATTGTAATTCATAACAACGATGATCCAGTCATAGTCATACTCAATATCAATCAAAACCAAAGCATAAAAATGACAGAGGTGCTCTCTAATTGGTGCTTATATAAGAGGAGGATGACTCGACAGGAAAATAAATAGACAGGCCCTTCGCAGAGGGAAGCATTGATTTGCAGAGGTGCCAGAGCTCAAGCTTTAAAAACAGAGATAATAATTTTGGGTGGCATGCTTTCATTGTCAACGCAATGACCAAGAGTTCTCAATATCTTCCATGCTACTCATGCTATAGGCGGTTCCCAAACAGAAAAGTAAAGTTTTAACTCCCCCACCACCAATCAATCACACTCCACGGCTAGCCGAATCCTCGGGTACCGTCCATACTAACATCAATCCGGGGGGAGTCTTGTTTTACAGTTATGTTTTCGATTTAAGCATGGAACTGGGCATCCCAAATACCGGCCCCTTTCTCGTGAATGACTGTGAATAAACACTTGTCAAGGATAACACTCATAGCATGGAAGATACCAATAGCCCTCTGTCACCACATGAGCGGTTCGGGCATGCAAAACAGATTTATTTCTTGAAGGTTTAGAGAATGGCACATGCAAATTTACTTGGAACGGCAGGTAGATACCGCAAATAGGTAGGTATGGTGGACTCGCATGGAAAAACTTTTGGGTTTATGGAAGTGGATGCACAAGCAGTATTCCCGCTTAGTACAAGTGAAGGCTAGCAAAAGACCGGGAAGCGACCAACTAGAGAGCGACAACGGTCATCAAGATGCAATGAGTTTGACTAACATTGAATGCAAGCATGAAGATGATATAAATCACCATGAACACGAACATCACAGAGGCTATGTTGATTTTGTTTCAACTACATGCATGAACATGCGTCAAGTCAAGCCACTTGAAACATTCAAAGGAGAATACCATCCTATCATACTACATCATAGTCATCTCAAAATCTATGTTGGCATTCAAGACAAACCATTATAAGCTCTCAGCTAAATAAGCATGGCATCAAAAACTATGATCTCTAATTTGTTTTTGCAAACATGGTTCTCTCCCAACAAAGCTAAATCTGGGTCGACAAGCTAGTCATATTTACAAAAACAAAATAGATAGAGTTCATACCAGCTTTTCAGTCTCAGTCACTTCATCATATATCATCATTGTTGCCTTTCATTTGCATGATCGAACGACGAAAACAATAATAAGCACATTGGACTAAGCTGAATCTGCAGGCAAACAAAAAGGAGAATACAAAGTAATATGGCTCTTTGAAAGCTGAACAGGTAAGCATACAAGAACCAATAAGCATTGTAACCAATATCTTCTACCTTGACACAAAGAAAAAGAAAACTATTTACACGGGAAAAATCCCAACAAGCAAAATAAGAAAGAAAAATCTTTTTGGGTTTTCTGAAAAGGACACAAAACAAGAAAACAAGAAAACAAAAAGAAACTAGCATGGGTAATACAGTGGCAAAGTGTAAACACCGGCTAACAGAGTGAAAGCATAAGCATGAATATAAAGTCGGTGAGAACACGTACTCCCCCAAGCTTAGGATTTTGGCCTAGCTTGGTCTACTCGCATGGATGATCCTGGCGAAACACAAAATCATAATGGGTGTTATACGGGATCGCTGCAGCCATTGCCTGAATAGCTGCCTCACAAAGTCGAGCAGCCGTCGCCTCCCTCTCATACTCCTCTGCCTCTCCTATGGTTATGTAGTATCTTCGTTTAACCTGAAAATAAAAGAAAGCAGGAGCAGGAAGGGTAATATGGAAAACACGCTGACGGTTAAATATCAAGCGGTATAAGAGGGATCCATGATCTCTCTCACGGAACTGGCACCGTGTTAGAGCGACACGATCAAGGTAGGCTGTACGGAGAGGAGGGTCTTCTGGACGGATGGATACTCCAAGAAAATTTGCTAAGCGTGTAGCATAAACTCCACCAAAGAAATCCCCCTCACTGGCATTTTTATTCAGCCTCCTTGCTATAATAGCTCCCATATTGAAGCTCCTATCACATGTTACTGCGCTCATAAGGATACTAAGGTCGGAAGCGCATAGGTGACAATGTGCACCCTTGCCGTTAACGCACCTACCTATGAAGAGGGCAAGGTAGTGCAAGGTAGGGAAATGGATGCTTCCTATGGTGGCTTGCGTGATATCTCTGGTTTCTCCAATAGTTATACTGGAGACAAAGTCTCTAACGGAAGACTTAGGAGGATCATTAACACTACCTCCTTCGGGTATCTTGCAAATCCTATTGAAATCCTCCAGACCCACGGTATAGGATTTATCGTACAGATCAAACAGTATGGATGATTCATGGCCAACTAAAAATTTAAATCTACGCACGAAAGAGGCAGTGAGCATAGCATACTGTTCACATTTATCTGAGAGGAATTCTTCTAACCCGGCATTGCGGACAAGTGCATCAAACTCATCCTTGAAGCCTGCTTCGATCATGAACTCATCGGAAGGCCATTCACATGGTTGCACCGGTGCGTCCCTTAGTTGAAAAGGTTCGGGCTCCCGAAAAGAGAGACGAGGACCCTTCTTACTTGAGGAACCACCATGAAACTTCTTCCTGAACATAATTTCCTTATGCTGAAATTTTTGAAGTTCAAGAGAAAAGTGAATAAAGACCCACCACACCTTGTAGCAACTACTCCTACTAGTGCCTAGAGACCGTATCACGCGCTAAAACTACTTGGGACCAATTAAAATCAACTTTTCAAGCTCAAGAACAGGGTCACCAAGATAGCAAAAATACACGAAGGATAAAGAACTAGAGCAAAAACTAATTGAACCAATGGAGGAGTCACTTACCAAGGAGTAATTTCCCCAAAACGGTTCGGAGAATGGTGCTTTGAGCAAGGAGATCGAAAATCACACCCAAATGAGCAAGAACACGGGTTTGAGCTGCGAAACAATTTTTTCTGGAGGTGGAAGAAGAGGCTGGGAGCTGGAATGAGTGGAGGGGGTGCCTGTGGGCTCCACAAGCTTACACCCCGCCACCAGGGGGTAGGTGGCGGTGGGGGAGGGGGGCTTGTGGCCCACCGGTCAGGCCCCCAGGCCAGCTCTCAGGCCCAGAAATTTTCAAAAATTCCAGAAAAAATCATACTAAATTTTCAGGACCATCGGAGAACTTTATTTTCGAGGTATTTTTCTCCGGGACGCTAAAACAGAAAACAGGAGAAGCTAAACTAATTCTATCATTTTTCTTCTAAGCAACAGAAAAAAGAAAGCTTAAAATAGAGGTATGTGACTCTTTGATTCATCCGTTTCATGGTCCTCGAAAGAAATCCGTCAATGGGATTGATCAAGTCCTTATGACAAAACTTTCTTGAATCGCAAGAGAGAACGGATATTTTTTGAATAGCCACTAAGTCACCTCAATGGGGATATGAATCTCCCCAACAAGCAAATCGTACTTCATCTTGACACGAGGAATAGGGCATTCAAAGCTCCCAATAAGAATCGATGAAGTCTTTTCGATAGCATTGATGCAATGTACTGGATATCGTTTCTTTGGAAAGTGCACTGTGTGCTCATTACCGTTGACATGGAAAGTGACATTGCCTTTGTTGCAATCTATAACAGCCACTGCAGTGTTTAAAAAGGGTCTTCCGAGGATGATAGCCATGGCATCGTCCTCGCGAATATCCAGGATAACAAAGTCTGTTAAGATAGTGGTATTAGCAACCACAACAGGCACATCCTCGCAAATGCCGATAGTGAAAGCAGTTGATTTGTCGGCCATTTGCAGAGAAATTTCAGTGGGTGTCAACTTATCCAGTTCAAGTCTACGATAAAGAGAGAGCGGCATAACACTAACACCGGCTCCAAGGTCACATAAGGCAGTTCTCACGTAGTTTCCTTTAATGGAGCAAGGTATAGTGGGCACTCCGGGATCACCAAGTTTCTTAGGAGTTCCACCTTTGAAAGTGTACTTGGCAAGCATGGTGGAGATCTCAAGATCTGGTATCTTCCGTTTATTAGTCACGATATCTTTCATGTACTTGGCATACAGAGACATCTTGAGCATATCAGTTAACCGCATCTGCAGAAAGACGGGTCTTATCATCTCAACGAAGCGCTCAAAATTCTCATCATCCTTTTTCTTGGATGGCTTAGGAGGAAAGGGCATAGGTCTCTGGACCCATGGCTCTCTTTCTTTACCATGCTTCCTAGCAGTGAAGTCATTCTTGTCGTACCTCTTAGGTTGTGGATTATCAGGATTAACCGTAGGTTCAATCTCCACATCCTCATTATTGCTAGGTTGAGCATTATTATGAACATCACTGTCCATATTGTTACCAGGTTCATGTTCATCACCAGATTGTGTTTCGGCATCAGGCACAGAAATATCATTAGGTTCTTCAGGTGTGATAGTATTTGGTGAACTAGCGTGTAGGCTCCTATCATCCTTCTTCTTCTCCTTAGGATGACTGGGTGTATCAGCACTGATTCCTTGAGAATCTTGATCAACTCTCTTAGGATGACCTTCAGGATACAAAGGTTCCTGAGTCATTTTGCCTCCTCTAGTAATGACTCTAACAGAGTTGTCATTTAATTCATTGAGCAAGTCATTCTGAGCTTTAAGTACTTGTTCTACCTGAGTAGTAATCATAGAGGCATGTTTACTCAGAAGCTTCAGAGCATTGACATTTCTGTCTACACAAGCACTTAAATGGCTAAGCATACGAGCACTTTGTTCCAAATGCCTGCTAACATAATCATTGAAACTCTGTTGTTTGGCAACAAAGTTGTCAAATTCATCAAAGCATAGGCTAGCAGGTTTATCAAAAGGAATATCACTCTCATCAAACCTGCGCAGAGAATTCACTTCTACTACCTATATCGGGTTATCGAGACCATGGATCTCTTCGATAGGTGGTAGATTTTTGACATCTTCAGATCTAGTGCCTGTCTCTTGCATAGATTTCTTGGCTTCTTGCATATCTTCGGGGCTGAGGAATAGAATACCTCTTTTCTTAGGAGTTGGCTTAGGAGGTGGTTCGGGAATAGTCCAAGCATTATCATTGATCAAGAGGTTATTCAGTAGGGTCTCAGCTTGTTCTACAGTTTGTTCCCAAAAACACAACCGGCACAACTATCTAGGTAGTCTCTAGAGGCATCTGTAAGTCCGTTATAGAGGATATCAAGTATCTCGTTCTTCTTAAGAGGGTGATCAGGCAAAGCATTCTGTAGCTGGACGAGCCTCCCCCAAGCTTGTGGAAGACTCTCTTCTTGGAGTTGAGCAAAGTTGTATATTTCCTGCAAGGCAGCTTGCTTCTTATGGGCAGGGAAATATTTCTCACAGAAGTAATAGACCATCTCCTGGGGACTACGCACACATCCAGGAGCAAGAGAGGTGGACGAGGCTTTAGCATCATCCGTTAGAGAGAAAGGACACAACTTAAGGATATAGTAGTGGCGGATCTTCTCCTCATTAGTGAAAAGGTTGGCTATTTCGGATACTTTGGCAAGATGGGCTATGACCGTCTCAGACTCATAACCGTGAAAAGGATCGGATTCGACTAGAGAGATTATCTCAGAGTCGACAGAGAATTCATAATCCTTATCGGTGACAAAGATAGGCGAAGTGGCAAACTTCGGGTCATTTTTCATCCTAGCTTCACGGGATTTTTTCTTCCACTTGAGAATTAATTTCTCAGCGTCATAGGCATCCTTACAGGCAAGAAAATCCTCAGCTATCTCTCCCTCCATAACATAACCCTCAGGTATATCAGGCAATTCATATCTAGGAGAGCTAGATCTAGCAGGAGCAATAGCATGTTCTATCTCAAAGTATCGGTAGTATTAGAAGCATCACGAGCATTGGCAGTAACTCTAGCAATATGAGCATCAAGGAACACTCCTAGTGGAACATCAGGCAAAGGAGTATCTCTAGCAGTATCAAGCATAGCATCATCAGGAAAAATAGCATCTCTAGCATCATCAGGCAAAGCAATATCAAGCATAACATCTCTAGCAGTATCAGGCATAGTATCTCTAGCAGTATCAGGCATAGTATCAAGCATAGGCGACATATCAAGATTTCTAGCAGGAGGTGAAGTCGCAAACTTACTCATAACTGAAGGTGAATCAAGTACAGAGCTAGATGGCAATTCCTTACCTCCCCTCGTAGTTGAGAGCAAGACTTTGGTCTTCGGATCCTTCAGATTCTTCATAGTGATCAGCAGATATAAACCCGAAGTGACTCAGAGAATATAGCAATACCTCCCCGGCAACGGCGCCAGAAAAATGCTGATTGCCCAATCTCTAGCGTTAACTAGACAAATGCTTATGACAACAAACCTTCTCCTGCAACGGCACTAGAAGAATGCTGATAGCACTCCCCGGCAATGAAACTGGAAGAATGTTGTTGATGGCCCACCATCGCATGGGTTCGCAGCAGTTTTCGAGGGTAGAGTATTCCACCCAAATTTGTAGATCGCCTGAAGGAGGTGAGAGAATACTCTTGAGTATTAGCAGCTGAATTTGTCGGATTCAACCACACCTGAAAGATTAGTATCTGCAAGCACAGTGTAACAGCAAAGTAATATGATAACAACGGTGACAGAAACAATCTGTTGACGGCAGACTATTCCTAACGATTGTATTAATGGCGCTTCCATTGCCGCGTTGACGGAAGTTGTCAATTCCCATCAACGGTCTGGCGAATCAACAGTGTAGCAGGTAGTAGCAGTGTAACGAGCAATAGCAATGGCAAGGAACAACAGTAGCAAGTAGCAACAGTAGTAGCAGCAGCACAGCAAGACAAGTAACAGCAGTAGCAACAGTAGTAGCAGCAGAGCAAGAAAAGTAACAACAGTACCAACAGTAGGACAAACTCGTAGGCAATGGGTCGGTGATTTGTTTGGATGATATTCATCATGCAACAGCTATAACACGCAGAGATATGTGGCTAGCTCCCATTCGTCAATGTGATGTAGGCATGCATTCCGTGTGTCGTCATACGTGCTTAGGGAAAAGAACTTGCATGACATCTATTGTCCATCCCTCCCGTGGCAGCGGGGTCCAAAAGGAAACTACGGGATATTAAGGTTCTCCTTTAAAAAAATAACCGGACCAACGCATTAGCACTTGGTGAACACATGAACTCCTCAAACTATGGTCATCACCGGGAGTGGTTTCGGTTATTGTCACTTCGGGGTTGCCGGATCATAACACATAGTAGGTAATTACAACTTGCAAGATCGGATCTAAAACACACATATATTGGTGACAACATAATAATTTTAGATCTGAAATCATGGCACTCGGGCCCTAGTGACAAGCATCAAGCATGGCAAAGTAGTAGCAACATCAAGCTCATAACATAGTGGATACTAGGGATCAATCCCCATCAAAACATACTAGATTACATGATAGATTTCATCCTACTCATCACTGCCCAGCGAGCCTACGAATAGATTACTCACGAACGACGAAGAGCTTCATGGAATTGGAGAGGGAAGAAGGTTGATGATGACGATGGGGACGATTTCCCCTCTCCGGAGCCCAAGACGGACTCCAGATCTGCCCTCCATATGAAGAACAGAAGGTGGCGGCGCCTCCGTATCGAAAAACACGACGAAAACTTCTCTTTTTATTTTTTCTGGGACGAAAGACAACTTATAGAGCTGGAGTTGGGGGCAGCAGGTGCCTGTGGGCCCCACAAGCCTGCCCACCGCCACCAGGGGGTGGTGGCGGAGCATGGGCTTGTGGCCCACTGGCCCACCCCGTGAGGTGGAACTTGGCACATATATTTTTGATATTTTCCAAAAATGCTCCCCGTAAATTTTCAGGACGTTTGGAGAACTTTGATTTCTGCACAAAAATAACACCAAGGCAATACTGCTGAAAACAACGTCAGTCCAGGTTAGTTCCATTCAAATCATGCAAACTATAGTCCAAAACAAGGGCAAAAGAGTTTGGAAAAGTAGATACGTTGGGGACGTATCAGGCGGCGAAGACGACGGTTGCGCTCGAGACTGGTGAGGTGGAGGCGAAGAAGGATTGCTGCTATGAGGAGTCGGTGGCCTTGGCGTCCAATTTGGAAGGAAGATGTCCTCCTTTGGCCATACAACGATTTGGGATTTGACTTCTCCAAGTTGAGTCAAATCCCTATCTTCACGTGAGGGTGGTCGAGCTTCAGCTCCTCATAATCTTTCATCACTTGATCCACCGCGACGACAACGTACCCTTGTGGAACCGGAGAGCAATGCAAAGTTGGATGTGGTCCAATTAGTAAGGCCATGCCTACGTGTCATGCCCAAGATGCGACCCTATCCTCAATTTGGCACGAAGGCCTCGTGAGGGATAGAAGCGCATCTCATCGTGTCGCAAGAATGGATATCGTTACTAGTACATGTATTCAAAAGATGAGAAATATATATAGAATTGGCTTACACTCGCCACAAGCTACATCAGAGTCATAGTAGTACAATACATAAACATCATGAAGAAGAGCAGGGTCCGACTACGGACGAAAACAAACGAGAAAAGAAGAACTGCGTCCATCCTTGCTATCCCAGGCTGCCGGCCTGGAACCCATCCTAGATCGATGAAGAAGAAGAAGAAGAAGCAACTCCAAATGAACAATCAACGCGCTCGTGTCGACTAACCTTTACCTGTACCTACAACTGGTGTTGTAGTAATCTGTGAGCCACAGGGGAGTCAGCAATCTCATTTCCAAAGGTATCAAGACTAGCAAAGCTTAATGGGTGAGGCATGGTTAAGTGGTGAGGTTGCAGCAGCGGCTAAGCATATATTTGGTGGCTAAACTTACGAGTACAAGAAATAAGAGGGGGAAGATCTATGCATAACGGACGTGAACTACTGATGATCAATAGAATGATCCTGAACACCTACCTATGTCAGACATAACCCCACCGTGTCCTCGATCGGAGAAGGAACTCACGAAAGAGACAGTCACGGTTACGCACACAGTTGGCATACTTTAATTAAGTTAACTTCAAGTTATCAAGAACCAGTGTTAAACAAAGTTTCCACGTTGCCACATAACCGCGGGCACGGCTTTCCGAAAAGATTTAACCCTGCAGGGGTGCTCCAACTAGTCCATCACAAATTACCACAAGCCGCATAGAAATCCTCAATCACGAAGCTCGCGATCTCGTCGGATTCCCTAGTGGAAAACCTCAACTATGAGATTACCCAAAGCATCACCGGAATCCCGATGCACAAGATATTTCGTCAAAGGTAAAACTAATCCAGCAAGGTCGCCCGACGTGTCGACGATCCCGATAGGAGTCGCGTACCTCGTTCTCAGGACACGACTGATGGGTCACACTAGGAGATACCAAACCTCAGGTTGCCCCGCGGTGGCCTCGTAGTCTGCCAATTTGGACCAACACTCATGAGGAGCATTGGCCCGCGGGTTGATTAAATTAGTCCGCGGGTGCCGGTGGGTCCCTATGCATTATTATTAGGTTATTAGGCAAATGTAGTACCAAAGTTGGGCCTTGCCAGACCAGTCTTAATCTAAAACGAATTATCAAGGGGGTCCCCATAAGAACCCTGATCGTGTTAGGAGCGCTCAATTATGGAACATAACACCGGTAGCCGAAAACTAAGGGGGCAAAGGTGGAACAAAACACCAGGCTAGAAAGGCCGAGCCTTCCACCTTTTACCAAGTATATAGGTGCATTAAATTAAATAGCATTTAATATGGTGATATAACAAAGAACCCATGTTTTCACATGGAAGCATCTGCACCTGCAACTAGCAACGCTAACAACAGGGTTAAGCAAGCGGTAACATAGCCAATCAGTGGTTTGCTAGGTCGAACGGGTTGAAAGTAATCATGGAATTGTTGAGAGGTTGATATTTAACATGTGGTAGGCAACGAGACATAATCGATAGAAGCGATAAAACTAGCATGGCAATGATAGTAATGGTTTCTAGGGAAATGGTCATCTTGCCTGAGATCCCGCTTGGAAGAAGAACAACTCTGTGAAGCAGACAAACCGACGTAGTCGAACGGGTCCTCACAATCCGGCACGCTGCGGGACTCTATCAAGACGAAGCAAACCGGAAACACACATCAACACAGATATTCACCATATGATGCACAACACATATGATGCATGAGCAGCTGAATATATGCAAGTCACGACATGACAATTCACACAATCAAACACTACACATTAAGTGAAGTTCAATATGCAACGAGTTGCATATTGACGAAACTCCACGTTTATTTATTTAGTTCTATCCCGATTAGATACACGGCAATATTAAATGTGGTTAAACATGGCAAGAGGTGAAGCGTAATTAAACTACCTATCTAGGCATTTTAAATGAGGTCGGAAATGTCATATAGCACCTCCGAAACGACCTCACATGTTAATTTACAATTCTGTCCACATCTGACCTAACACACTTAATTGGTTGTTAAACAGCAAAACAAATAGGTTTACGTGATTCTACTCGTCATTTCAAGCAATTTACACATAGAGAACATCTCCAACGGAGCTACGATTCAAAAGATACAAGCACCGCAAGATATGATGGCATGGATGCAATATGTGTGCAACGACAATCACGAACACTTAAAAACATACAACCAGCAATAGAAAATGAAACTACACGAGATTCTAAGCAAGTTTCATGTAGGACACGATCAAATCGGAGCCACGGTTCAACAACTACGACCAAAACACGAAATCACTATAATCTGCCAAATCAGCCACATAGCATTTTCTACGCCCCACGACTACGAGCTACACAACTCCAATCTACTCAACCAAGGGATGACACGAAAGAGGGCAAGAAGCACTACAACAAACAACTAACAACAACTAGCATGGCATCATGGATCACTAGAGAACGAAGTCACAAAATGGCATCTCACACACTATTTCAGACATAGTGAAAATAGCAGTTTTTGAAGCTGCAGTTTTCGATCTGAAGGCATATTGATAGCAGCAAAACCTATAGCTACAGGTCTCCAAATGGTATGAAAGTTCACATCATGCTAGAGAAACACAAGGGCTAAAACTAACTCCATTGCACAAACCTCAAAAGAGCTACAGATCACAAGTTACAAGCAAGACAAGACAACAACAAAATATAACAGATTTCAGACTTAGAAATATTTCAGCACCTCCAAATCAGCACTATTTCTAGCAACTTGAGAGCAAGCAAACCACACCTAAGCATGCATATCTATTGCAACCAAAAATACCAGGGGCTATACTAAACATCAAAGAACAACTCCCTAGTTGACAACTTAATCAAACGAAGCACGGAATAAATCCTACGAAAAAGACAAGAGGGCAACATGATAAAATATCGCGCGAACTAATTTACTCAAAAGCTAAAACTAATTGCACAGAAAAATCCCCCGAAAACATATAAAATATGTGGGGTTGCGCAACAAAAATATTGCCACACGTAAATGCGAGAAAATAACCTATTCACGAAAAAATAAACTAGAGGCAATCCCTACACGCAAAAATACCAACGACTACTCTATAATACGTGGAAAATGGTTCCTAAAACATGGGCATTTTATCTAAGGCATACGAGCAATCCGGGCACGCACGAAAACAAATGCGGGCGTCTATCCTATTGGAACAGCATGCTAATCTATGCATTCGACATGTCAAACAACGTCAAATAATTATGCAAGTAGCACCAACGTAATCTACGCGCAAAACTACACGAAATCCGTATGCTACATGCCGCGATCCGACTAACGGAATAAAAGTTACGAGCGTTTTAATAACCGTCTATTTTTCTGGAATTTATATTAATTCCGAAAATTCCTAAAAAAGAAATTAAACTACCGGGCCTACTGGGGCGTAAAATATCTAACTCGCACCTAGGCGAGGATTAGAGGCGGCAGGGAGTTCTCACCTCGGTGGGCCGGATCTGGAGGAGAGGGCGGCATGGCTTGGGCTCCTCGGCCAAGGCGAGACGCTGGGGAAGCCGGCCCACGTCGCCAGCGCGGGGAGCGGCCCAGGCGGAGCTGGAGCGGGGCGCTGGCTCGGTCAACGGGCCCCCATCTGGATCCCCGATCCAGATCGCGAGGAGGAAGCAGGCGCAACCAAGGGCGGCTTCACGGGGAGGCGGCACCCACGGGGAAGGTGCGGCGGAGCTCGGGAATGGGGGTTCCTCGGTCGGGCCTAGCCGGACCCGACCGGAACTGGGCGGCTGGCGGCGAACGGCGGCTAGAGACGGAGGAGGCGGCGAGCTCCTGGCGGCGGGCATGGCTCTGCTTCGGCGAGCTGCTGATGCCCCGGGCAGGGAGAGGCCGGGGTCGAGCAGTGGGGCTCCGGCTGGGCGTCGCGGCTGGAGGCGCGGGTCACGGGCGACGAACGGGGCGCAGGCGGAGCGAGCGTCGGGCAGGGAGATCGGGCTTGCGCAGACGGCAGCGCTGGTTCGGGCGCGGGTGGGCTCCAGATGGGCCTGGGCGGGCCCACGGCGGCTGGACGCTGAGGAGTGAGGAGGCTGCGGCTAGGGTTTGATGGGGGCGCAGATTTCGAGGCAAAGGGGGTGGGTGCCTAAAAAGTAGGAGGAGGGGTCTATTTATAACAAATGAGGGGGCTAGGTTACCCGGAATTCCGTACCGGATCCAACCGTGTGGTCGGATTCAGACGATTCCGAACGCGGGAACGGGCGAGGCCGTGTAGAGTGGATATCCGGAGACGAGAGGGAGAACGGGCGGCGCGGCAATGAATTTTAAAACACCGACAGACGTCCGATGGTAGACCGAATACGGTGCCGCTACAGTCGACCGTTCGGGTACTAGACGAACTCCGATCGTGACAAAATTCGATAGGCGGCCTAGCTATATCTAATTATGACCGCATGCCAAGTTTCACCCCGATCACAGAAAGTTTTACGCACACTTTTAAAACAGGGTTTTGACGATGCCGCTGGCGCGTGCGTGTGCTGTCGGGCTTAGAATGGACAACGACGCGAACAGACAACTAACAACGGATGCAAGTTTTGAAAACTGGCAGCAACGGAGATGCCGATGCAATGCTGATGATGCGCATGATGCGATGATGATGTGACAAAAGAAAATAGACACACGACGAAAACGGAATAAAAGGGGAATCTTCTGGAACGTCGGCATCGGGCTGTCACACTACCGCCACCGTTAACCTTAAGTTAGCAACTTTCACCTTTAGCTCACAATGTGTGCTCTCAGTGATATCATCCACTAGGTAGTGACGTGGAGGACTTGTCGTCGGTGCATCATCACCATCATCCTAGAGCTGCGTGGAAGCGACACTGCTTTTCTGATTCGATGCAGCTTCTATCATGAGCCGTTGATATTGGTCGCTACCTTGCCGTCTCTCGATTTGATCCTGCTGCAGTCGCTTTACTGCTTCTTCTACATTAGCGGTCGGTCTGCAGCAGCCGCTTTCTCAGTTGCCTACTTTTACTTTCTCCTCTGATGGCTTCTATCGGGAAATCTCTTTCTTTCCTCAGAAAACGCAAGCGTCCACGGCGGGGAGCCTGGTAAGCCTCGTGCTCGCCCTTTATGTTCCTTATTCCCAAGGGCGCGTGTGAGCTCGTCGTTCTCTCTATCGGGAACAAACACTCCCTCTTCAACATCATGTACTGCACGTCTAATCTCTTCGATGGGTAGGGGGTTATCTTTGTGTCTTTTGTTATATACTGCCTTTCCTTCTTCATCCAACAAGCCCCCATGCCCGTAAAACTAGTTTCCTCCTCGTGTGAGCCATCTTAAGGGCTCTGGAGTGATTTTTGTTTCCAGAAATGATGCCTCAAGTGCTTCCCACTTAGCCATCTTAGCGCCGTAGCCACCAGGCCCCATAATGTGGTGGTACATCTTCTTGCGTGCATTCGCCTTATTTTTTTCAGACTTTTTCAAGGCGTCCTCCGATTTCTTGTACGTCACAAATTCAGCCCAGTAGTCTTTTATCTTCTCATAGCCGTGATCGAAATCTCGACTCTTATTCTTCAAGATAATTTCGTGGTGCAATATTTTTTTCCAGCCCCTGAATAGATCGGCCATCTTCTTAAGAGCCCACTCCTTGACTTTTTTCTCTAGGGCCTCTTTTTGCCTATTCATTTCCTCATCATTTGGCGCCTCCTCATCTGGATCCACCTCTGGCGCCGGCAGGGTGAAATTAACCATGAGCTTTCTCCAAAGGTTTTCTTTGGCTGTTGTGCCGACATATGAGACTCCTTCCTGATCCCTTGGCTTAATGCATTCTCGAATGGTGATAGGGATGTGGTCCCTAACAACAACTCCGCATGCCTTCACAAACTTCTGCTTTACATCTGCGGGAGGAATTGGTTCCCCGGCATGTGAGACTGTTTCGATCCTGTACCTCTCACCGTCATCCAGCTTCTTGGTTGGGCCTGTTTCGTGCGTACTGAAGTTTTGCTCGATCTGGAGGGCTAAAAGAAAGAGCGTTAATATATGTATACATATAGCAGAGGATTAATTTATTAATATATATATATATATATATATATATATATATATATGCACCTCGACGGAGCGGCCGTCTTCTCCCTCGTCGGCTTCTTCCTCATTGGAGCCGCCGATTCCTCCCTCGCCTGAGGCGTGAGCGTCTACCTCACCGGAGCTTCTACCTTGTGTGTTGAGAGACTCATCTCCCTCGCCGGACTCGTTTCGAAACTGATTGGTGACATCGACATCGCCAACTAAAATATCATCCCCGCGGATGACACCATGCATCACATCTTCCTGATATTCGTCTCTACCGTGTGGATCCATAGTATCTACAAATTAATTAAACATAAAAAACTAAATTAACTAACAACTAAAACTATATACATCGAATAATACACTTAATTATTGCATCATCGAATAATCCACTTAATATTATCGAATATATAATCTGGAATACATAAATAATACATCTCTCCAATACATGTAATACATCGAATAATAACGACTGATCAGTAAACAAAGACCCGTCATACTACTGAGGTGCGGGCAGTGGACACCCAAAGAGCAGGGACCATCACCGGATCATAGCTCCGGTGAGATCCCCAAAGAACCTTCCAGGTACTGTCGAACCTGGCATCCAACGCCTCCATGTAGCGACGGACATGCTCGTCCTCCTCCCTGACACGGCGACGTACCTCCTCCTCGGGGGTCGGCACCCTCTGCACCCTCTATGGCCCCCGCGACCGTCACCAAAGAAGATCTGGGTCGACGACGGGAGCCTGGTTCCTCACCAAGCTGCGCGCCCCGAAAGGTAACTCCTCCCAGTGCCAGCCTGGCGGAGCCCAATCCCGCACACGCTGGCGCATATCAAGCAGGTGGCCGCCACCGAGTCGACGACGAGGATGCTGGCCGGGCATCATATGTCCTACTATTTAAATTCCTACTGTTTAATAAAATTTTCTAAATTTGTACTCTCCTTACGTTTCAAAATATAAGACCTTTTAAAGATTTCATCAGAAAACTACATACGGAGCAAAATGAGTGAACATATGTTCTAAAGTATGTCTATATATATATACATCCGTATGTAGTCCACTAATGGAAACTCTAAAAAGACTTATATTTAGGAACGGAGGGAGTAATTAATTGCAAATACGTAACAAAGTTTTGCAAATGTCAAAATTCTCATCAAACTTTTGCAAAAAAACTATACAACTAAAACAACTAAATTAACTAAAACAATATGAAACACTTAATTACCAAAAACAATATGGATACTTAATTAACTAAAACAATACGAACACTTAATTACCTAAAACAATAATCCTAATTTTTCGTTTTACTATCAAATTAACTAATTTTATTTCTTAACCCTAAAATTTTCAGAGTGTTTCAGAGAGTATGTGTGTACGTGTACGTGCGTGTGTGTGTGTGTACGTACGGCACCGGCGGCTCGAACATCGGAGATGGACGGGGCGCGGCGGGGCTCCTACGCCGGAGATGGATCGGGCATCTCCGGTGGTGGCTAGGCGAGGGATGGGCTCGGGGAGGGGCGGCCATGGCGGCGCGCGGTCGAGCTCGTCGGCAGCGGCCTCACGAGGAGAGGGAGAAGAGGGTAGGTGGCTCACCTCGGGGGAGAAGAGGCCCGCACGAAGATCCGATGCCGGCAAGGAGGACGATGGGCGTCGGCGATGGCGACAGCGAGGCACACATTGGGGCAGCCTGGCGGCGCTGAGCTCGTCGTCGCGTGCGGTGCGCAGGCGAGAGCGAGGAGGAAGAAAACGAAACTGGCGATGGTGGGGTTGGAAAAATTGAAGTCCCACTTATATAGGACGGGCTTTAGAATCGGGACTAAAGACCATCCTTTACTCCCGGTTCTTCCCACGACCCGGGGCTAAAGGTAGTTTTCAGCAGGCGAGGAGGCGGGAAGGCGAGGGGCTTTAGCCCCGGGTCGGGGCTAGACCCGGGACTAAAGGGGGAGGGTCTTTAGTCCCGGTTCTAGCCACGACCCGGGGCTAAAGCCCCTCGGCTGGCTGTGCGATATGTTTAGTCCCACCTTGCGGAGTGAGGGGCGCTCGCACTGGTTTATAAGCCCCACCTTGCCGCTCCTCTCTAAAGCAGGCCTTCGGGCCTATCTGTCCTCTTGTTGCCTGTTGGGCCTATATTGGGCTCGCGGGCCTGCATCCTGGCCCACCTGTTGGGTAGGGTTTCTAGTCGTATGCAGGTCGTGATGTCCCAATAGGCGGAATTTCTTTACTTTAATATTTTTTCTCTTTTATTTTTGTTTTCTATTTAAGATTTTAACAAAAGGAATTTCATTTTTTGAACTTATTTGAACACCATACTTTTTGTGTGTTCAAAATGCACCATTCAAAGGCACATCAAAAATTTTCAATAATTTCTAACTTCATTTGATATTTTCCATGCATTTACTTATTTTTTTGAGCTAGTTGACCCTGAATTGAAAATCACTACAAATAAACTCTGAAAATGTTAAAAGTTGGCATGGTATCATCATTTCACCTGCATAGCATGTGATAAAAAGTTGAGAGGGTTACGAGAAAAACTGGATGCACTTCGTGTACAAAACGGACAATCTCTCTCGAAGTATTAGGGTTTCGAACGATAACTCATCTTACAAAGGGATTTCATTTTTTGAACTTATTTGAACTCCATACTCTTTGTGTGTTCAAAATGCACCATTCAAATGCGCATCACAAATTTTCAACAATTTCTGACTTCATTTGATATTTTTCGTGCATTTACTTATTTTTTTAGCTAGTTGACCCTGAAATTGAAAAGCACTACAAATGAACTCTGAAAATGTTGACAATTGGCATGGTATCATTATTTCACCCACATAACATGTGATAAAAAGTTTAGAGGGTTACTACCAAAACTGGATGCAATTCATTTACAAAATGGACAATCTCTCTCGAAGTATGAGGGCTTCGAACGATAACTCATCTGTTACAAAGGGATTTTATATTTTTGAACTTATTTGAACTCCATACTTTTTGTGTGTTCAAAATACACCATTCAAAGGCACATCACAAATTTTCAACAATTTCTGACTTCATTTGATATTTTTCGTGCATTTACTTATTTTTTTCCAGCTAGTTGACCCTAAAATTGAAAAGCACTACAAATGAACTCTCAAAATGTTGAAACTTGGCATGGTATCATCATTTCATCCACATAGCATGTGATAAAAAGTTGAGAGGGTTACGACAAAAACTGGATGCACTTCGTGTACAAAACGGACAATCTCTCTCGAAATATCACGGTTTCGAACGATAACTCATGTGTTACAAAGGAATTTCATTTTTTTGAACTTATTTGAACTCCATACTTTGTGTGTGTTAAAAATGCACCATTCAAAGGCACATCACAAATTTTCAACAATTTCTGACTTCATTTGATATTTTTCGTGCATTTACTTTTTTTTAGCTAGTTGACCGTGAAATTGAAAAGCACTACAAATGAACTCTGAAAATGTTGAAAGTTGGCATGGTATTATCATTTCACCCACATAGCATGTGATAAAAGGTTGAGAGGGTTACGAAAAAAACTGGATGCACTTCGTGTACAAAACGGACAATCTCTCTCTAAGTTTAATACATTAGTACACATCACATAAAGTTTAATACAGTAGTACACATCACATAAAGTTTAATACATTAGTACACATCACATAAAGTTTAATACATTACATAGATTTATATTTTGATCCATTGCCTATGATCGCTTTGGCCGTAACCATGGAGCATCTTCATTATTTAACGGGATGTTTGGGTCAATTCTCACTATGAAGGGCGGAATTTCATCAAACTTATTATAATCTGCTGACATGTCTGTCTTGTCCTCGATCCCCACGATGTTTCTTTTCCCTGAAAGAACTATGTGACACTTTGGCTCATCGTCTGATGTATTCATTTGCTTACTTTTTCTTTTTTTCGGTCTGGAGGACATGTCTTTCACGTAGAAAACCTGAGCCACATCATTGGCTAGGACGAGTGGCTCATCTCTGTAACCAAGATTCTTGAGATCAACTGTTGTCATTCCGTACAACTGGTCTACCTTTACCCCTTTTCCATTCATGTTCACCCAACTACACTGAAACAAAGGGACCTTCAAAGTAAGTCCGTAGTCAAGTTCCCATATATCCTCTATGTAACCATAGTATGTGTCCTTTTTCCCATTATCGTCTGTCGCATCATAGCAGACACCATTGTTTTGGTTGGTGCTCTTTTTATCTTGGGCGGTCGTGTAAAAAGTATTCCCGTTTATTCATACCCTTGGAAATGTAATACAGTCGAAGAAGGTGACGCGGCCAACAAGTAGAGTTGATCTCCAACAGTGTTGTCATTCATGAGACGTGCTCACAACCAACTACCGAAAGTATCCATGAAGATAGCCTTCCCCGGGATCTCGGAGCGTACAAAATTCTTGTGCTCCTCGATCTACGAAGCCACGAAGGTGGAACTTTTTAGAACTGTGTAGTGTGCTTGAGTGAAAGAATGTTCGTCCCTACATATCACTGCTTTCTTTCCTAGTGTGCCTTTTCCACCCAGTCTCCCCTCATGCCGCGATTGAGGAATACCAATCGGCTTAAGGTCAGGAAGAAAGTCTACGCAGAACCCAATGACCTCCTCTGTTCCATAGCCCTTGGAGATGCTTCCTTCTGGCCTAGCACGATTATGAACATATTTATTTAAGACTCCCATGAACCTCTCGAAGGGGAACATATTGTGTAGAAATACAGGACCGAGAATGGAAATTTCGTCGACTAGGTGAACCAGGAGATGTGTCATAATATTGAAGAAGGGCGGGGGGAACACCAATTCAAAACTGACAAGACATTGGACCACATCCTTCTGTAGTCTTTCCAGACGTTCTTGATCGATTACCTTCTGAGATATTGCATTGAGGAATGCACAGAGATTCACAATGGGTAATCGAACATTTTCTGGTAGAAGCCCCTCAATGCAACCGAAAGCAACTGCGTCATAATCACGTGGCAATCATGAGACTTCAGGTTCTGGATTATTTTCTCTGCCATATTTATTATTCCCTTTATATTAGACGAGAAGCCAGCGGGGACCTTCATACTGCTCAAACATTCAAAAAATATTTCCTTCTCTGCTTTGCTAAGAGCGTAGCTTCTTAAGTATTGACGCCCTTTATCAGTCTTCTTGTCGTATGGGTTTTTCATATGTTGCTGCTCCTCCCGTGCTTTTGTTGTATCTTTTGTCTTCCCATACACGCCCAGTAAGCCTAGCAGGTTCACACAAAGATTCTTCGTCACGTGCATCACATCGATTGAAGACCGGACCTCTAGGTGTTTCCAATAGGGTAGATCCCAAAATAAAGATTTCTTTTTCACATGGGCACGTGTCCGGTAACGTCGTCTTTCGAAACAGATTGACCACCAGGACCCTTTCCAAAGATTACTATTTGATCCAAATCCTTGACCATAGACAATAACTCATCACCAGTAGGGAGGTTAGGCTTCTTCCGGCGATCTGCCTCACCGTTGAAATGCTTGCCTTTCTTTCTTACGGGATGATTGGTCGGTAGAAATTGACGACGCCCCAGGTAGACAACCTTCTTAGATTTTTCCAAATATGTACCTTTAGTCTTATATAAAAAGTGCGTGCATGCATTGTATCCCTTGTTTGACTGTCCTGAAATGTTAGTAAGAGCAGGCCAATCATTGATGGTTACGAACAATAATGCTCGTAGGTCAAATTCCTGTTGTTTGTGCTCATCCCACACACGTACACCTGGTTTGGCCCACAACTGCAAAAGTTCATTAACTAATGGCCTTAGGTACACATAAATGTCGTTTCCGGGTTGCTTCGGTCCTTGGATGAGTACTGGCATCATAATGAACTTCCGCTTCATGCACAACCAAGGAGGTATGTTGTAGATACATAGAGTCACAGGCCAGGTGCTGTGACTGCAGCTCTGCTCCCCAAAAGGATTCATGCCTTCTGTACTTAGACCAAGCCATTGTTGGAAATATGCCCTAGAGGCAATAATAAATTAGTTATTATTATATTTCTTTGTTCATGATAATCGTTTATTATCCATGCTATAATTGTATTGATTGGAAACAAAATACTTGTGTGGATACATAGACAAAACACTGTCCCTAGTAAGCCTCTAGTTGACTAGCTCGTTGATCAAAGATAGCCAAGGTTTCCTGGCCATAGGCAAGTGTAGTTACTTGATAATGGGATCACATCATTAGGAGAATCATGTGATGGACTAGACCCAAACTAATATACGTAGCATGTTGATCGTGTCATTTTGTTGCTACTGTTTTCTGCGTGTCAAGTATTTGTTCCTATGACAATGAGATCATATAACTCACTGACACCGGAGGAATGCTTTGTGTGTATCAAACGTCGCAACGTAACTTGGTGACTATAAAGATGCTCTGCAGGTATCTCCGAAGGTGTTAGTTGAGTTAGTATGGATCGAGACTGGGATTTGTCACTCCGTGTGACGGAGAGGTATCTCGGGGCCCACTCGGTAATACAACATCACACACAAGCCTTGCAAGCAATGTGACTTAGTGTAAGTTGCGAGATCTTGTATTACGGAATGAGTAAAGAGACTTGCCGGTAAACGAGATTGAAATAGGTATGCGGATACTGACGATCGAATCTCGGGCAAGTAACATACCGAAGGACAAAGGGAATGACATACGGGATTATATGAATCCTTGGCACTGAGGTTCAAATGATAAGATCTTTGTACAATATGTAGGATCCAATATGGGCATCCAGGTCCTGCTATTGGATATTGACCAAGGAGTCTCTCGGGTCATGTCTACATAGTTCTCGAACCCGCAGGGTCTGCACACTTAAGGTTCGACGTTGTTTTATGCGTATTTGAGTTATATGGTTGGTTACCGAATGTTGTTCGGAGTCCCGGATGGGATCACGGACGTCACGAGGGTTTCCGGAATGGTCCGGAGACGAAGATTGATATATAGGATGACCTCATTTGGTTACCGGAATGTTTTCGGGCATTACCGGAAAAGTTTCGGGCTCATCGGTAGTGTACCGGGAGTGCCGGGAGGGGTGACGGGGACCATCGAGAGGGGTGTCACGCCCCAAGGGGTCCCATGGGCTATGTGAAGAGATAAACCAGCCCCTAGTGGGCTGGAATAAGTTCCCACTAAGGCCCATAAGGTTTGAGAAGGGAAAAACACAAGGTGGAAAGAGTTTCCAAGTGGGAAGGTGGAATCCTACTCCAAGTAGGATTGGAGTAGGACTCCTCCACCTCAAATTTCGGCCAAACCTTGAGGGTTTGAGGCGGCCTCCTCCCCTCCCTCCCTCCATCCCTCCTCTATATAGTGGGGTTTTAGGGCTGATTTGAGACAACTTTTGCCACGGCAGCCCGACCACATATCTCCACGGTTTTACCTCTAGATCGCGTTTCTGCGGAGCTCGGGCGGAGCCCTGCCGAGATTAGATCATCACCAACCTCCGGAGCGCCGTCACGCTGCCGGAGAACTCTTCTACCTCTCCGTATCTCTTGCTGGATCAAGAAGGCCGAGATCATCGTCGAGCTGTACGTGTGCTGAACGCGGAGGTGCTGTCCGTTCAGCACTAGATCGTGGGACGGATCGCGGGACGGTTCGTGGGACGGTTCGCGGGGCGGATCGAGGGATGTGAGGACGTTCCACTACATCAAACGTGTTCACTAACGCTTCTGCTGTGCGATCTACAAGGGTACGTAGATCGGAAATCCCCTCTCGTAGATGGACATCACCATGATAGGTCTTCGTGCGCGTAGGAAAATTTTTGTTTCCCATGCGACGTTCCACAACAGTGGCATCATTTGCCAGGTTCATGCGTAGATGTAATCTTGAGTAGAACACAAAAGTTTTTGTGGGCGGTGATGTGCGTTTTTCTGCCCTCCTTAGTCTTTTCTTGATTCCGCGGTATTGTTTGATCGAAGCGTCTCGGACCGACATTACTCATACGCTTACGAGAGACTGGTTTCATCGCTACGAGTAACTCCGTTGCTCAAAGATGACCGGCGACTGTCAGTTTCTCCAACTTTAGTTGAATCGGATTTGACCGAGGAGGTCCTTGGATGAGGTTAAATAGCAATTCATACATCTCCGTTGTGGTGTTTGCGTAAGTAAGATGCGATCCTACTAGATACCCATGGTCACCACGTAAAACATGCAACAAAAATTAGAGGATGTCTAACTTGTTTTTGCAGGGTATGCTTGTGATGTGATATGGCCAACGATGTGATGTGATATATTGGATGTATGAGATGATCATGTTGTAATAGTTAATATCGACTTGCACGTCGATGGTACGGCAACCGGCAGGAGCCATAGGGTTGTCTTTAAACTAACATTTGTGCTTGCAGATGCGTTTACTATATTGCTAGGACGTAGCTTTAGTAGTAATAGCATGAGTAGCACGACAACCCCGATGGCGACACGTTGATGGAGATCATGATGATGGAGATCATGGTGTGACGCCGGTGACAAGAAGATAGTGCCGGTGCTTTGGTGATGGAGATTAAGAAGCACATGATGATGGCCATATCATGTCACTTATGAATTGCATGTGATGTTAATCCTTTATGCACCTTATCTTGCTTAGAACGACGGTAGCATTATGAGGTGATCTCTCACTAAAATTTCAAGACGAAATTGTGTTCTCCCCGACTGTGCACTGTTGCGACAGTTCTTCGTTTCGAGACACCACGTGATGATCGGGTGTGATAGACTCAACGTTCACATACAACGGGTGCAAAACAGTTGCACACGCGGAACACTCGGGTTAAGCTTGACGAGCCTAGCATGTGCAGACATGGCCTCGGAACACATGAGACCTAAAGGTCGAGCATGAATCGTATAGTTGATATGATCAGCATAGAGATGCTTACCACTGAAACTATTCTCGACTCACGTGATGATCGGACTTGAGATAGTGGATTTGGATCATGTACCACTCAAATGACTAGAGAGATGTACTTTTTGAGTGGGAGTTCTTAAGTAATATGATTAATTGAACTAGTTGGCATGAACATAGTCTAATGTTCTTTGCGAATTACGATGTAGCTTGCGCTATAGCTCTACTATTTTTATATGTTCCTAGAGAAAATTTAGTTGAAAGTTGATAGTAGCAAATTTTGTAGAGGATTGTCCTCGTTGCTGCGCAGAAGGGTTATGTCCTTAATGCACCACTCGGTGTGCTGCACCTCAAGCGTTGTCTGTGGATGCTGTGAACATCCGACATACACGTTTCTGATGACTACACGATAGTTCAGTACAAAATACTTAATGGCTTAGAAGCAAGGCACCGAAGACGTTTTGAAACGTCACGGAACATAAGTGATGTTCTAAAGAGATGAAATTGTGATTTCATGCTCGTGCCCTTGTTGAGAGGTACGAGACCTTCGACAAGATTCTTTGTCCACAAAGTAAAGGAGAAAAGCTCAATCGTTGAGCGTGTGCTCAGCTTGTCTGAGTACGACAATCACTCTAATCAATTGGGAGTTAATCTTCCAGATGAGATAGTGATGGTTCTCCAAAGTCACTGCCACCAAGCTGTGAGAGCTTCGTGATGAACTATAACATATCAAGGATAGATACAATGATCCTTGAGCGATTCGCGATGTTTGACACTGCGAAAGTAGAAATCAAGAAGGAGCATCAATAGTTGATGGTTTGTAAAACCACTATGTTTCAAGAAAGGCAAGGGCTAGAAGGGATACTTCGTGAAATGGCAAAACAGTTGCTGCACTAATGAAGAGACCCAAGATTAAACCCGAACCCGAGACTAAGTGCTTCTGTAATGAGGGGAACAGTCACTGAGGCGGAGCAACTCTAGATACTTGGTAGATAAGAAGGCTGGCAAAAGTCGAAAGAAGTATATTTGATATACATGATGTTGATGTGTACTTTACTAGTACTCCTAGTAGCATGAGGGTATTGGATACTGGTTCGGTTGCTAAGTGATTAGTAACACGAAATGAAAGCTACGGCATAAACAGAGACTAGCTAAAGGCGAGGTGACGATACGTGTTGGAAGTGTTTCCAAGGTTGATATGATCAAACGTCGTACGTTCCCTCTACCATCGGTATTGGTGTTAAACCTAAATAATTGTTATTTGGTGCTTGCGTTAAGCATGAACATGAATGGATCGTGTTTATTGCAATACGATTATTCATTTAAAGAGAATAATGGTTACTCTATTTTCTTGAATAATCACCTTCAATGGTTTATTGAATCTCGATCGTAGTGTTACACATGTTCATGATATTGGTGCCAAAAGATACGAGGTAATGATGATAGTACCACTTACTTGTGGCACTGCCGCTTGAGTCATGTTGGTATAAATTTCATAAAGAGGCTCCATGCTGATGGATCTTTATACTCACTTGATTTTGAATCACTGGTGACATGCAAATCATACCACATGAGCAAGGCCTTGTTTTCGTTGAGATGAAATAAGATAGTAACTTGTTGGAAGTGATACATTTTGATGTATGCAGTCCAATGGGTGCCGAGGCACGCAGTGGATATCATTATGTTGTTGCTTCAATGACGATTTGAGTAGATACTAGAGTATTTGCTTAATGAATCACAAGTCTGAAATATTGAGAAGATCAATTCTGTTTCGGAGTGAAGTTTTTCATAACAAGAGGATAAACTGTCTACGATATGATCATAGAAATGAATATCTGAGTTACGAGTTTTGGTACGTAGTTAAGACAATGTGGAAATTGTTTCGCAGTTCATGCCACCTAGAACATCATAGTGTGATGATGTGTCTGAACGTCATAGCCACACACTATTTGGTATGGTGCATGCTATGATGTCTCTTATCGAATTACCACTATCGTTTATGGGTTAAGCATTAGAGACAACCGCATTCACTTGAAATAGGGCACCACGTATTTACGTTGAGATGACACAGTATAGACTGAGGTTTAGAGAAATCTAAACTTTCGTTTCTTGAAAGTTTGGGGTTTTGACACTTATGTGAAAAAGTTTCAGTCTGATAAGCTCGAACCCAAAGCGGATAAATGCATGTTCATAGGATATCCAAAACAGTTGGGTACATCTCCTACCTCAGATCCGAAAGCAAAGTGTTTGTTTCTAGAAACGGATCCTTTCTCGAGGAAAGGTTTCTCTCGAAAGAATTGAGTGGGAGGGTGGTAGAACTTGATGAGGTTATTGAACCATCACTTCGACCAGTGTGTAGCAGGGCGCAGGAAGTTATTCCTATGGCGCCTACACCAATTGAAGTGAAAGCTGATGATGGTGATCATCGAGCATCGGATCAAGTTACTACAAGCCTCGTAGGTTGACAAGGTCGCGTACTACTACAGAGTGGTACGGTAACCCTGCCTTGGAGGTCATGTTGTTGAGCAACAGTGAACCTACGAGTTATGGAGAAAGCAATGGTGGGCCCAGATTCCGACAAATGGCTGGAAGCCATGAAATCCGAGAGAGGATCCATATATAAAACAAAGTGTAGACTTTGGAGGAACTACTTGATGGTAGTAAGACTATTGAGTAAAGATGGATCTTTGTAAGGAAGACAGACGACGATGGTGTTAAGTCACCATTAAGAAAATCTCGACTTGTCGCAAAGATGTTTCTGACAAGATCAAACAGTTGACTATGATGAGACTTTCTCACTCGTAGCGATGCTAAAAGTCTGTTAGAATTATGTTAGTAGTTGCTGCATTATTTATGAAATATTGCATGTAGGATGTCAAAACATTGTTTCCTCGACGGTTTCCTTGAGCAAACATTGTATGAGATACAACCATGAGGTTTTGTCGATCCTAAAGATACTAGCAAGTATGCAAGCTCCAGCGATCCTTAAATGGACTGGTGCAAGCATCTCGGAGTTGGAATATACACTTTGATGAGATGATCAAAGATTTTGGGTTTGTACAAGGTTTATGAGAAACTTGTATTTCCAAAGAAGTGAGTGGGAGCACTATAGAATTTCTGATGAGTATATGTGGTTGACATATTGTGGATCAGAAGTAATGTAGAATTTCTGTAAAGCATACAAGGTTGTTTGAAAGGAGTTTTCAAAGGAGTACCAGGATTGCGCTACTTGAACATTGAGCATCAAAGATCTATGGAGATAGATCGAAAGCGCTTAATGGAAGTTTCAACAAGATGCATGCCTTGACAAGTTTTTGAAGGAGTTCAAAATAGATCAGCAAAGAAGGAGTTCTTGGTTGTGTTGTAAGGTGTGGATTTGAGTGAGACTCAAAACCGGGCCACGACAGAATAAAGAGAATAGACGAAGGTCGTCTTCTATGCCTTGGCCGTAGAATCTAAAGTATGCCATGCTGGGTACCACACCTGATGTGTGCCTTGACTCAAAGTCTGTTGAGAGGTACAGAGAGTGATCCATGATTGAATCACTAGCAGTGGTCAAAATTTATCCTTAGTAACTGATGGACTAAGGAATTTCTCTCGATTATGGAGGTGGTTAAAGAGTTCGTCGTAAAGGGTTACGTCGATGTAAGCTTTGACACTAATCCGAATAACTATGAGTAGTGAAACGGATTCATATAGTAGAGTAGATATTTGGAGTATTTTCGAATAGCACATAGTAGCAGCATCTATAAGATGACATAAAGATTTGTAAAGAACACACAGATATGAAAATTTCAGAACCGTTGACTAAAACCTCTCTCATGAGCAAGACGTGATCAGACCCCATAACTATATGGGTGTTGGATTCGTTGGAATCACATGGTGATGTGAACTAGATTATTGACTCTAGTGCAAGTGGGAGACTGTTGGAAATATGCCCTAGAGGCAATAATAAATTAGTTATTATTATATTTCTTTGTTCATGATAATCGTTTATTATCCATGCTATAATTGTATTGATTGGAAACACAATACTTGTGTGGATACATAGACAAAACACTGTCCCTAGTAAGCCTCTAGTTGACTAGCTCGTTGATCAAAGATAGCCAAGGTTTCCTGGCCATAGGCAAATGTTGTTACTTGATAACGGGATCACATCATTAGGAGAATCATGTGATGGACTAGACCCAAACTAATATACGTAGCATGTTGATCGTGTCATTTTGTTGCTACTGTTTTCTGCGTGTCAAGTATTTGTTCCTATGACCATGAGATCATATAACTCACTGACACCGGAGGAATGCTTTGTGTGTATCAAACGTCGCAACGTAACTGGGTGACTATAAAGATCCTCTACAGGTATCTCCGAAGGTGTTAGTTGAGTTAGTATGGATCGAGACTGGGATTTGTCACTCCGTGTGACGGAGAGGTATCTCGGGGCCCACTCGGTAATACAACATCACACCCAAGCCTTGCAAGCAATGTGACTTAGTGTAAGTTGCGAGATCTTGTATTACGGAACGAGTAAAGAGACTTGCCGGTAAACGAGATTGAAATAGGTATGCGGATACTAACGATTGAATCTCGGGCAAGTAACATACCGAAGGACAAAGGGAATGACATACGAGATTATATGAATCCTTGGCACTGAGGTTCAAACGATAAGATCTTCGTAGAATATGTAGGATCCAATATGGGCATCCAGGTCCCGCTATTGGATATTGACCGAGGAGTCTCTCGGGTCATGTCTACATAGTTCTCGAACCCGCAGGGTCTGCACACTTAAGGTTCGACGTTGTTTCATGCGTATTTGAGTTATATGGTTGGTTACCGAATGTTGTTCGGAGTCCCGGATGGGATCACGGACGTCACGAGGGTTTCCGGAATGGTCCGGAGACAAATATTGATATATAGGATGACCTCATTTGGTTACCGGAATGTTTTCGGGCATTACCGGAAAAGTTTCGGGCTCATCGGTAGTGTACCGGGAGTGCCGGGAGGGGTGACGGGGACCATCGAGAGGGGTGTCACGCCCCAAGGGGTCTCATGGGCTATGGGAAGAGATAAACCAGCCCCTAGTGGGCTGGAATAAGTTCCCACTAAGGCCCATAAGGTTTGAGAAGGGAAAAACACAAGGTGGAAAGAGTTTCCAAGTGGGAAGGTGGAATCCTACTCCAAGTAGGATTGGAGTAGGACTCCTCCACCTCAAATTTCGGCCAAACCTTGAGGGTTTGAGGCTGCCTCCTCCCCTCCCTCCCTCCCTCCTATATATAGTGGGGTTTTAGAGCTGATTTGAGACAACTTTTGCCACGGCAGCCCGACCACTTATCTCCACGGTTTTACCTCTAGATCGCGTTTCTGCGGAGCTCGGGCGGAGCCCGGCCGAGATTAGATCATCACCAACCTCCGGAGCTCCGTCATGCTGCCGGAGAACTCTTCTACCTCTCCGTCTCTCTTGCTGGATCAAGAAGGCCGAGATCATCGTCGAGCTGTACGTGTGCTGAACGCGGAGGTGCTGTCCGTTCAGCACTAGATCGTGGGACGGATCGCGGGACGGTTCGTGGGACGTTCGCGGGGCGGATCGAGGGACGTGAGGACGTTCCACTACATCAACCGCGTTCACTAACGCTTCTGCTGTGCGATCTACAAGGGTACGTAGATCGGAAATCCCCTCTCGTAGATGGACATCACCATGATAGGTCTTCGTGCGCGTAGGAAATTTTTTGTTTCCCATGCGACGTTCCACAACAGCCATAAGTTTCTTGGGTCATCTGCAAAGTCCGGCCACTCCCTCTCGATTTTCCTCCACTGCGACACATCTACGAGGTGTCTCAACTTTTTCCCGTCTTTCTTACGCTCATCTTTGTGCCATCGCATCAACTTGGTATGTTCATTGTTTCTGAACAGACGTTTCAACCGCGGTATTATAGGAGCATACCACATAACCTTGGCAGGAACCTTCTTCCTGGGGGGCTCGTCATCGCCCTCAACATCACCAGGGTCATCCTGCTTGATCTTGTACCGACCTGGAGTGCATACCGGGCATTTATCCATATTCTCGTACTTCTCACAGCGGTACAAGATGCAGTCATTAATGCATGCATGTATCTTCTGCACATCTAATCCAAGAGGGCAGATAACCTTCTTTGCTTCGTACGTAGTCTCGGGCAATTCGTTATCCTTTGGAAGCTTCGACTTCAATATTTTCAGTAACTTCTCAAATCCCTTGTCAGATAAACCAGTTTCTGCCTTCCATTTCAACAGTTCTAGTGTGGTACCGAGCTTTGTGCTGCCATCTTTGCAATTTGGGTACAACAACTTTTTATGATCCTTTAGCATGGCCTCCAACTTCAGCTTCTCCTTTTCTGTATCGCATTCTCTCTTTGCATCAGAAATGACCCGACCAAGATTATCAGCGGGCTCATCTGATGCCGGTTGTTCTTCACCTCCCTCTTCTTCATTTTCTTCCATTGTAGTATCACCATGTTCTTGAGTGAACATATGATAGTTGTCATCATCATCTTCTTCTTCATTTCTTCCATCGTAACCCCTCTTTCTCCGTGCATGGTCCAACAATAATATGTGGGCATGAAACCTCTCTAAAGCAAGTGGAGATGAATGACTTTCGAGATAGAGTACTCCTTCCCGTTTCGACAACCAACACATGGGCAAGGCATAAAATTATCCACTTTGTTTGCCTCATCCACATCGATAAATTTATGCAGGCCTGCAATAAATCCGGAACCGCGTCGTTCACCGTACATCCATCGCTTCCGTGCATCGATCATACATGAATAGTGAAATGACCACCATACATTGACACATGCAATATTTTTGTATCAATTACACATGAAGAAGGTTGCTAACCTCGGTCGAGGATACCATTTCGTATGAACTTTAGTGTGACTCGGACATTAATTAGTCCCAGTTCGTAATGTACTCCGAAGTGTGTCGGTCACCGTACATCCATTAGCGGTTCATCTCTATTATGAAATTAAGTATATCAAAAAACCATGGTAGAACATCATGAATAAAGAAATGACCAAATTAATACAAGTTCATCATCACATTAAAACCAAAGCTCAGTAGTGATCAAACATTATCATTGCAAAAATAAATACATAAAGTTCTCTCATAAAACAACATACAACTATGTAAAACATTTAAATGCAACAACGAATGTGATCAAAATCGCAACTAAGGTAACAATTGACCCAACAACATAATGACACCCAGCCTCTTTATCAATGGCATATTTTCTAATATTCCTAATCTTCAAGCGCATTTCATCCATCTTCGAGCGCATTGCATCCATCTTCAAGCGCTGTGCATCCATCTTCAACAACATCGCATCGATCTTCATCTTGCGATCATCGATGACATCGGCGACATGCAACTCCAGTTCCATATTCTTGTGCTCAATTATTTTGAATTTTTTCTTCAAGTATTTGTTTTCTTTTTCAACCAAATTTAACTTCTCGAGAAGAACTTCTATGTGGGTTGGAATTTCCGGTTCACATACCTCCTAGATTAAAAAATATATGTCACGTTGGTCGTCATAATTGTCATAAACAATAAATAAAACAAATAGTTATAAAAGATAATATATACCACATCCAAATCATAGACACGACGAGGACCGACGGAGGCAGATACCAAAACCATCGTACTATATAATAACAAAAAATAAAGTAAGTAATTTATACAAGTATGTATCTAAATCATACAAGTATGATTTTTTTTCTTTTAAAAAGAAGACAAGAACAAGAGGCTCACCACGGTGGTGCTCGCGACGAGATCGGCACGGGGCGATCGACAATGGTGAGGACGGGCATGGGACGGCACCCTACACATGTGCAGACTCTAAAAAGTTAATTTAATCATTTCAAATGAGCTAAACTAGCAGTAACACATGAAAGGATGAAGTAGCTAACCTTTTAAAACACTTGTGGAGTTGGTGCACGGCCAAACATAGACAAATATTGAGGAAAATGGAGTTTGGAGGTCGAGTTTGGAGAGGAGAAAGCTTAACTAGTGTGGCTCGGGCATTTCATCGAACACGTCAAGTGCATGAACTAGAGTGGCAAGGGTGGCATGGCATGTGCACACTTCAGCCAAAAAACAGAGGAGAGTGTGGGCAGGGGCGACGTATATATAGGCAGAACTTTAGTCCCGGTTTTTGTCTAAAATCGGGACTAATAGCCTACCCTTTAGTCCCGGATCGTGTCAAAAACTGAGACTAATGATCCGTGGCACGCCACGTGGGAGTCGCTGGATCTTTAGTCCCGGGTTTTTCCTGAACCGGGACCAATGCCCCGGCAAACCGAACCGGGACCAATGCCTGGCATTGGTCCCGGTTTTGATTTGAACCGGGACTAATGGTCTTTCGGCCCTCCCTTTTTCTACTAGTGGTCTGCTAATGGTTTAGTGAATATGTCGGCGATCTGTTTCTTGGATCAGATGAAGCGAACATCAAGAGCCTTGCATGCCACTTTTTCTCGAACAAAGTGAAAGTGCACCTCAATGTGTTTTGTCTTAGCGTGAAAAACTGGATTAGGAGACAAATAGGTTGCTCCTAAGTTATCACACCACAAAACTGGAGGTCGTGACATAAAGATTTCAAACTCTCCAAGAACAAACTGTATCCAAATTACTTCAGCCGTACCATTAGCCACCCAGGCTTGTGGGCCCACAAACAGGCCTCTGTGGTCCTCCTTCTATATGAAGCCATTTGTCCTAGAAAAAAATAAGAATACGAATTTTGGGACGAAGTGCCGCATCTTGCGGCAGAACCTGGGCAGGAGCATTTTTGCTCTCCGGCGGAGCGATTCCGTCGGGGAAACTTCTCTTCAGGAAGAGGAGATCAAAGCCATCATCGTCACCAATGTTCCTCTCATCATGGTAGGACTCATCTCCACCAACATCTTTACCAGCATCATCTTATCTCCAACTCCAATTCATTTTTTCTATTCAATCTTTGTCCAAAATCTCTGATTGGTACATGTGGGTCGCTAATAGTGTTGATTACCTCTTGTACTTGATGCTAGTTCATTTATTTGGTGGAAGATCATATGATCAAATTTTTAATCGTATATTTATCTTCTTTGATCTTGGACATGAATATGATTTGTGAGTAGTCCCGTTTGTTTGTGACGACATGAGAAAAGTCTTGTTGTAAATTATCATGTGAAGTTAACATTCGTTCAATATTTTGATGACATGTATGTTGTTCTTTCTCTAGTGGTGTCCTTTGAATAACGACTACATGACACTTCATCATACTTGAGCCTAAAGGAAGGCATTATGGAGTAGTAAGTAGATAACGTGTTACGAGAGTGATAGAAGGTTAAACCCTTGCTTATGCGCTATTCTGTAAGGGTCCAATTTTAATCCATATGGTTTATGTTATGGTTAGATTTTATCTTAAATATTTTTTCATAGTTGCAGATGCTTGTGATAGATGATAATCATAAGTAAGTTGTTTGTTCAAGTAAGAACAACATCCTAGCACCGGTTCATTCACATAGTAATCTATGACTTACTTTTCCCACACTACTTGGTCTTGACCAACGAAAAAAATAGCGTGCAGCAAAATATAGCGAGGCCCTTCTTGAAATGCTACAAAAGTTATAGCGTGCTAATAACATGCCATATTTGAAAAAAGCATTCAACAACTAAAATTTTCCCAAGTGCACTACATGCATAAATGCCAAATCTAAATTGTACTCAATTTATTTAACATATCAGCTCCAAATATTGAACACCGAGTCTACATCTACCTGCTGGGTTGTGGCCTTGTTTTTTTTTCTCAATATCTTTATCATGTGTACGCTATAACGCTAGCTACATGCTACAACGCTATAGGGTCGTGTAGCACGTTAATTACGTGAATAACACCGTAGCAGCTAAATTTGCTAAAATACAGCGTTTGCTTTCCTAATACACTATAACAACGCTATAGCGTCGTTATATCGTGCTATTTTTTCGTTGTCTTGACTCATACCACAAATCTACCTCTTGCGTTTGGGGTCACACGACGAGGCTGAACATATATGCGCGATACGAAAGATTCCAACCCACACGCCCCACCTTGTTTATCAGGTTCTCGCCACTCTGTCGAGTGATCGGGTGCTAGTCTGTGAGAAAACCAACAAGTATAATATGAGGCCAAATCGGGCGTATTTGTATATATGAGTAAGTATCATGTTCCTACCATCTCGACTAAAGGGGAATTCGAACAAGCGCGAATCCTAGCCACATCTCGGCTTATATTGGCTTTGATAATTCCCAGATGCAACAAGAGTAAATGAGTTGTAGCTAAACATAGTTGTAATGGTAGAAGCCAGTAAACAGCAAGAAGGAAAACACAAAATACATAGACAGACTGAGCCAACACGCTAACTATTAGAATGTCCGACCCATTTGGCTATAGCATTTTGCATTAGGCGAGATATCCCAAATGCTATGTATCACTCGTTGTTGTCAGCTTTAAGATAATCAACCAATAACATTTGTAGATGGGTCGGCCCACTAGTACCAAAAATGAAGCGAGTGCGGAACGGCCAGGGGAGATGACGACCAGTTTTAGCAAACTTCTGGATGGTTCATGACTGCATTTGGGAACCTTTTCCTCGATGGTAATTTTTTTCATAGTTTTTCAAATTTTAATTTTTTTGTTTCTTCTTTTCTTTTCTTTCTTGTTTTTTTATTTTTCCTATTATTGTTTTAATTCCTATATTTAGAAAATATTTAAAATATCCAACAATTGTTCAAAATTTGATAAATTGCTCATTTTCTCAAAAAATATATGAGGATTCCAACAATCGTTGACATTTTAAAGAAAGGTTAGAAATTTCAAAAAGTATTTGTATTTTTAAAATGCTCAGATTTCCAACATTTTACACAATTGAATATAGTGATCACAAATTTTTAAAAATGCCCACGTTATTTAAATGTTGTTTGAATTTTTCAAACTTGGTTCAGATTTCATGTTTTTATTTGAAGTCAAAAACATGTTTTATCATCCAAGAACGTCCGTTGAATTTGCAAACAATCTTTGAATTCATGAACATCTGTCCAAATTCGTAATTTTTCTGAATTTGTGAATTTTTTTAATGCACCACCATTTACCAAATTCATAAATATTTTGTAAGTAATGAAGCATACTTAAATTTGCCAATAAATAAATTTTTGAAGATTTTTTTTACTGAATATTTTAAATTTTATTTTGTTTTTGAATTCATGGAGGTTTTTTCGAATACAAATTTATGACCTTTTCAAAATTTACCGGGTTGTTTTTGAATTCATAAATTTTTGGAATTCTTATGTATCTCCAAATTTAATTAAAATGAAATTAGAAAATACGAAAGGTGAAAAATCGAATAAATGATATGCACGCTCTCCGCTAAATCTGTTCATATCACTGGGTCAGGCGAACAAGGCGAACCATAGCGACCGCTATGAGCGATACGGTGGATTCTATAATCCGTCTAGGGGTGGATTTTTTAAAATTCCGTAGACATTTTGGTAATATACAATGAATATTTACTCAATATAAAATGAACATTTTTGTTACACGTAGTTAACTTATCGTACTATACAGTGAACTTCTTTTAAATACACATTTTACTTTTTCTAAACTAACATTGAACACTTTTTAATAAAGGATGAAACTTTTTAATAAAGTATGATAATTTAAAAAAAAAAATTAAAAACAAATATTGAAACAACCAGTTTTCGGAAGCAAACTAACCGAAAACCGAAGAAACAAAAAAGAACTGCAATAGAGTATGCTACACTGGGCCGATGGCCCATTACACAAGAACTTGTATGAATCCTCATCTCTTTCATGCTAACAGAGATTTCGAGGCGATGCCTAGCAGCGCGCAAGGTGAGGTATGGCTGGTGGATGGATGGTTCATCTTTTTCCAAGGAGCAACTAGGTAGCGGGCACTTTTTGGGGCATGGGCTTATGGGTTCTTGACTCGTGAGTCATGCTTACTGTCTAAGGACATCCGATATTTTCTTAATTCTGTTCCAGTACCAATTTACCACGGTAAAGATAATCCATAATTTTATGGTCAGAAAACTGGGTGGTTGTTGTAAATTAACATCATCTTCTGCAGTGAGAGAGATCAGGTATGGTAGTTATTTTGTATTGCAGCTCAAAAAGGCAAACATCACTTCTCCTTTCAGGAGGTGCATTGTGCTCATCAATAAGTTTTGCCCTGGAATTTTTCTAATTGAGTTTTTCTATTTTTGGTATTGCTCAATGTGCTTTATAATATATAGTTGTGTGCTCCCACTTTTGTTGATCCATTTTTTTCACTTAGCAGCAGCCGATTGATCGACCAACTATGCAGGTAATGTACACTTCTCCTTTCAGGAGGTGCATTGTGCTCATCAATAAGTTTTGCCCTGGAATTTTTCTAATTGAGTTTTTCTATTTTTGGTATTGCTCAATGTGCTTTATAATATATAGTTGTGTGCTCCCACTTTTGTTGATCCATTTTTTTTCACTTAGCAGCAGCCGATTGATGGACCAACTATGCAGGTAATGTCCTTAATTTTAGAGAAGATGCAAAACCGAGAACATGCATGAGCTTGCATACTTGCCAACAGTGTAGCTTTCTGCTGGACCATATATTCTACCAGGAGAAGTTTCAATGACGAATGGATAATGGTCACTGGTCCATACGTATACGAGGCATCTTGTACTGGGCCGGCCCATTAAGTCATGTATGTGCAGGGAATAATGAAAAAACGGCAATGACAAGATTCGATCTCAGGGGGTCATACCCTTAGGACGAACTGATTACCACACGACCAAGCAACTGCTTGTGGTTTTACACAGCGCATTTGCTATATGTACAAAACAACACATTTATATATTAAACATTTCTGAGAAACGGAACTTTTCTTGAAAAAACTGTGAACAACTTGGAAATGTCGAATACATTTTGTAAAAATAAAATTATTTATGAAACTGAAAACATTTTTGAAAATATTGAATATTTTTTCAAATATGTGAAAAAAAATCGGGCTTCCTTACATTTAAAAATAATATATGAATACTTCATAAAAATGCAAATAAACTTTTGAAGTACACGATTTTTAAAAAGATATGAAAGCCCGAGACCGACGCGTCAGAAGATTCCCCTTTTATTCCGTTTTCGTCGTGTCATTATTTTTATTTGTCGCATCATCATCGCATCATCCGCATCATATGCATTGCATCGGCATCTCCGTTGTCACCAGTTTTCAAACTTGCATCCGTTATTAGTTGTCGATTCTCTCCGTGTTCGTCGTTGACTGTGTTGAGCGCGACCACACACACGTACCCGCGGCATCGTCAAAACCTTGTTTTTAAAAGTGTGTGTAAAACTTTCTCTGATTGGGTTGAAACTTGACATGCGGCCTTATTTAGATATAGGTAGGCCGTCTGCCAGTTTTCATCGCAATCGGAGTACGTCTGGTACCCGAACGGTCGACCATAGCGGCACCGTCTTCGGTTATTCGTCGGACGTGTTTCGGTGTTTTAAATCGGATTGCCGCGTCGCACCATTTCCCTCTCGTCTCCGGCTAGCCACTCTACACGGCCACTTAGCCTGTCTCCGCGTTCGAGATCGTTCGATTCCGATCACGCGGTTAAAACCGGGGCGAAAAACTGCTAAACCTAGATGCGCTTCCTTATTTAAACAGCCCCACCTTCCTAATCTAGCCCCTCTCTCTCTTCTCCTTGTTTCCCGTGCAGACCTAACCCTAGCCGCCCTACCTTCTCCCTTCTCCCTCAGCCGCCGGGGCCCGACCGAGCCCGCAGCCGGCCCTCCTCGGGCCGAGTCGCGCTGCAGCTCACCCGGAGCCGCGAGCCACGAGCCACCGTCCTCGTCGCCCCGTGCCCACATCCGCCATCGGAGCCCGTGCCGTCGCCATTCCTCGTCGCCGTTCGGCCTGGATCCGGCAAGGTCCGGCCGGATCAGCTTCCTCCTGGCCGCCGCGCTGCCCTGTGCCGCCCAAGCACCGCTCCTCCCTCGATCCCGATCTGGATCGGGAGGAGTAGGTCCCCTCGCGCCGCGCAACCTCTTCGCCATCTGGGCCAGGCCAGGCCTCCCTCGGGCCAGCGCTAGCTCCGCCCGCGGCCCACCTCCTTCGCCGACCCCAGGCGAGCCAGCCTGTTGCCTCCTCGCCGTCCTGGGCCGAGCCCAAGGTGAGCCGCCCCTCCCAAGCCCCATTATATGTCGCCCTGAGCGTCTCATAGCTGATGTGCGCCTGCGGTTTCGGCCCGTTTAGAATATAGATTTTTCCCTGCGATTTATTTCGTTTTTCAGAAAATGCTAGATTTTCAAACGAGCGTAGATTTCAAACCGTGCGTCGGATCGCGATGATTTAAATATGCAACTTGTGTAGTTTTTTGCGTAGATTCATATTTTGCAACTTGCATGCATATTTGAAGTGGTTTGATCCGCCTTATGCGTAGTTTTGCATACTGTCCTAATATGTTAATTACCCCGTATTTATTTTTGCGCGTGTCCGGATTGCTCAAACCCCGTAGATGAAATGCTCATGTTATTAGAGACCTTTTGCCACGTATTTTAGAATAGTTGGTTGCATTTTTTTGCTTATAGGAGATATGAATGGTTTGCTATGACGTGTTTAGGACATTTTTCTCGCATATATGTGTGCGATATTTTTATTTTGCAACCCCACATGTTATATATGTTTTCGGGGTAGAAAAATCCATAGAATTCAACCGTGCATCTAGTTTTAGCTTTTGAGAAAGTTAGTACGCGTGATATTTTGCCATGTTAGCCTTTTGTTTATTTTGTGGGATTTATTCCCTGCATGATATGAATGAGTTGTCAACTAGAGATATGCCCTTGGATGTGTAGGTTAGCCTCTGGTAATTTTGGTTGCAATAGAAATTGATGTTTAGGTGTTGTTTGGTTGTTCTCAACATGCTAGAAAATAATGCTCATTTGGATATACTGAAATATTTCTAAGTCTGAAATCTGTTATATTTTGTTGCTGTCTTTCCGTGAGTTTATCTGGTGATCTATATCATGGTGTGAATTTTCATGTCATTTGGTGCCCTGTAGCATATAGTTTTGTTGCTGTCAACATGCTTCAGATCGAAAAATGCATTGTAAAAAACTGATATTTTCACTAAGTTTGAAACTGTGTGTGAGATGTCCTTTTGTGAGTTCTTTTTCTAGTAATTCATGCTTCCATGGTAGATGTTATTAGTAGTATGTTGTAGAGCATATTTACCTCTACTGTCTCATGCCTTGTTTGAGCATTTTGGATTTATGTAGCTAGTTGTTCGGGGTGTAGAAAATGTCATGTTGCTGTTTTGGGCAGATTGTAGTGATTTCTTGTTTAGCTTGTAGTTGTTGAACCGTTGCTCCGTTTTGGTCGTGTCCTAGATGAAACTTGCTTAGAATCTCGTGTAGTTTAATTATCTTGCTGGTTATATGTTTTGAAATGCTTGTGACTGTCATTGCACACATGTTGCATTCATGCCATCGTATCTTGCGGTGTTCGTATCTTTTGAACCGTAACTCTGTTGGAGATGTTCTCTATGTGTAAGTTGATTGAAACGAGCGTAGAATGACGTGAATCTATTCATTTTGCTGTTTTAACAAATATTAAAATATGTTAGTTCAGATCTGGACAGAATTGTAAATTGACGCATGAGGTCATCTCAGAGATGCTATATGTCGTTTTCCGACCTCATTTAAAATGCCTAGATATGTAGATTAATTACGCTTCACCTCTTGCCATGTTTAACCACATTTAATACTGCCGTGTACCTAATCGGGATAGAACTAAATAATTCGTATGTGAAGTTTCATCAATATGCAACTCGTTGCGTATTGAACTTCACTTAATGTGTAGTGTTTGATTGTTGTGAAGTGCCATGTCATGTCTTGCATATATTCATTTGTTCATGCATCATATGTGCTATGCATCATGTGGTGAATATCTGTGTTGATGCTTGTTTCCAGTTTGCTTCGTCTCAATGGAGTTCCGCAAGCGTGTCGGAAAGTGAGGATCTGTTCGACTACATCGGTTCGTGTGCTTCACGGAGTCGTTCTTCTTCCAAGCAGGATCTCAGGCAAGATGACCATTTCCCCAGACACCATTACTATCATTGCCATGCTAGTTTTATCGTTTCTACCGTTATGTCTCGCTGCCCACCATGAAAACCTTCAATCTGTTCACAACCTAGCAAACCACTGATTGGCTATGTTTCTGCTTGCTTAACCATGTGTTAGCGTTGCTAGTTGCAGGTGCAGTTGCTTCCATGCGATAACATGGGTTCCTTGTTATATCACCCTATTAAATGCTATTTAATTTAATGCACATATATACTTGGTAAAAGGTGGAAGGCTCGGCCTTTCTAGCCTGGTGTTTTGTTCCACCTTTGCCCCTTAGTTTCGGCTACTGGCGTTATGTTCCATAATTGAGCGCTCCTAACACGATCACGGTTGTTATGGGGACCCCCTTGATAATTCGTTTTAGATTAAAGCTGGTATGGCAAGGCCCAACTTTGGTTTTACATTTGCCTAATAACTAATAAATGCATAGGGACCTGCCCGCATCCGCGGAGTAATTAATCAACCCGCGGGCTAGTGCTCCTCATCAGTGTTGGTCCAAAAAGGGAAGACTACGGGGCCACCATGGGGCAACTCGAGGTTTGGTACCTGTAGGCTTTCCCATCCGGTCGTGTCCTGAGAACGAGATACGCGGCTCCTATCGGGTTCGTCGACACGTCGGGCGGCCTTGCTGGATTAGTTTTACCTTTGACGAAATATCTTGTGCATCGGAATTCCGGTGAAACTTTGGGTAATCTCAAAGTTGAGGTTTTCCACTAAGGAATCCGACGAGATCGCGAGTTTCGTGTTCGAGGATTTCTATGCGGCTTGTGGCAATTTGTGATGGACTAGTTGGAGCACCCCTGCAGGGTTTAATCATTCGGAAAGCCGTGGCCGCGGTTGTGTGGCAACGTGGAAACTTTGTTTAACACTCGTTCTAGACAACTTGAAGTTAACTTAATTAAAATATGCCAACTGAGTGCGTAACCGTGACTGTCTCTTTCGTGAGCCCCTTCTCCGATCGAGGACACGGTGGGGTTATGTTTTGATGGAAGTAGGTGTTCGGGATCATTCATTTGATCATCAGTAGTTCACGTCCGCTGTGCGTAGATCATCCCCCCTCTTTATTCTTGTACTCGTAAGTTAGCCACTAAATAAATGCTTAGTCTCTTGCTGCAGCCTCATCACTTAACCATACCTCACCCATTAAGCTTTGCTAGTCTTGATACCTTTAGAAATGAGATTGCTGAGTCCCTTGTGACTCACATATTACTACAACACCAGTTGCAGGTACATGTAAAGGTTACTTGACGCGAGCGCATTGATTGTTCACTTGGAGTTTCTACTTCTTCTTCATCGATCTAGGATGGGTTTCAGGCCGGTAGCCTGGGATAGCAAGGATGGACGTCGTTCTTTTATCGTTTGTTTTGTCCGTAGTCGAACCCTGCTCTTCTTCATGATGTTTATGTATTGAACTGATGTGACTCTGATGTAGCTTGTGGCGAGTGTAAGCCAATTCCATATATCTCCTCTTTTCAGTACATGTACTTGTAACGATATCCATTCTTGCGAAACGACGAGATGCGCTTCAATCCCCGACGAGGCCCTCGTGCCAAACTAAGGGTAGGATCACATCTTGGGCGTTACAAAAGAAGACACACATTGTTTAATGCCATTATTGGATTACCTTATTTCGTCGGAGCATTATAACAACGAGCACAAATCTCTTATAATGATGGGCCCACTAACGCCGTTGTCAAGGGTTTATCTTCTTCAATATCTTTGTTCACTTAAAGCGATGATGTGATGACGTTACTCTGACTCATGAAACAAAAACATTTTTTTTCACACGCCCTAGTGATCATCACAAGGAGTCACGCCAATTTTTTAAATTTTGACATTTCGTGCATTTTCTATGATTTTTCATGCGAAAACACAGAAAACAGTTTCAGACGTGACACAACGTGCTTTTGGTGTCCGATTTTGTTCAAATTTTCCATGGGTCATTTGTATGTTCATTCTCACTTGCTAGCAAAAGTTGTGTAGATTTGATGAACGTATGCATGTACATCATGTGGAACCCAAGGAAGTCGTAAGGGCGGAAGGGGTGTTATAGTGCGATGATGTTTCTCAGACTCGTGAAATGGACCCAATTTTTTTCACATGTCCTAATGATCATCATAAGAAGGCATGCCAAATTTATTTAATTTCTGACAATCTGTGCATTTTATATGATTTTTCGTGCGAAAACACAAAAAACAGTTGCCGGACGTGAGGCAACATGGGTTTGGTGCCCAATTTCGTTTAAATTTTGCGTGGATCATTTGTATGTTCATTCTTACTTTCTCGCAAAAGTTGGATAGATTTGATGAACGTATACATGTACATCATGTGGAATTCACAGATGTCGGTAAGGGCGAAAGAGTGTTATAAATCGATGATGTTTCTTACACTCATGAACCCAATTTTTTTCCACACACCCTTGTGATCATCACAAGGATGAACGCCAATTTTTTAATTTCTGACATTCCGTGCATCTTCTATGATTTTCATGCAAAAACAACGAAAAACAGTTGTTAGACTTGACGCAATGTGCGTTTGGTGTCCGATTTCATTCAAAATTTGCACGGATCATGTGTAATGTTTATTCTCATTTACTCGCAAAAGTTGGGTAGATTTGATGAACGTATAAATGTACATCATGAGGAACCCATGGGCGTCGGTAAGGATAGAAGGGGTGTTATAATGCAATGGTGTTTCTTAGAGTCATGAAGCGAAACTAAATTTTTTTCACACGCCCTAGTGATCATCACAAGGAGGCACCCCAAATAAATTTAATTTATGACATTCGGTGCATTTTCTGTTATTTTTCATGCGGAAACACGGAAATATAGTTTCGGGACGTGACGTAACGTGCGTTTGGTGTCCGATTTCATTTAAATTTTGCGTGAGTCATTTGTATGTTAAGTCCCACTTGCTGGCAAAACTTGGGTAGATTTGATGAACGTATGCATGTACATCATGTGGAACCCACGAGTGTGGGTAAGAGCGAAAGTGGTGTTGTAATGCGATGATGTTTCTCAGATTTATGAAACAGACCTAGTTTTGTTCACACGCCCTAGTGATCATCACGAGGAGGTATGCCAAATTTTTAAATTTCTGACATTACGTGCATTTTCTGTAATTTTTTATGCGAAAACATGGAAAAATAGTTGCCGGACGTGACGCAACGTGCGTTTGATGTCCGATTTTGTTCAAATTTTGCATAGGTCATTGGTATGTTCATTCTCACATGCTGACAAAAGTTGGATAAATCTAATGAATGTATACATGTACATTATGTGAAACCCACGGATGTCGGTAAGGCGGAAGAGGTGTTATAATGGGATGATGTTCCTTAGACTCATGAAATGGACCCAATTTTTTCACATGCCCTAGTTATCATCACATGACGCACGCCAAATTTCTTAAATTTCTGACATTTCGTGCATTTTCTATATTTTTCATGCGAAAACACGAAAAAACAGTGGCTGGACGTGACGCAACGTGCGTTTGTTGTTCGATTTCGTTGAAGTTTTATGTCAGTCATTTGTATGTTCATTCTCACTTGCTGGCAAAAGTTGAGTAGATTTGATGAATGTATGCATATACATCATGTTGAACCCACGGGTGTAGGTAAGGGCGGAAGAAATGCTATAATGCGATGGACTCATGAAACGGGCCCAATTTTTCTCATACTCCTCATATCTCTTTCAAATTGTTCAAAATGTTGTTCTAAAAATGTTCTTAACATTTTTAACTAACATATCTATTTAAAATTTCCAAATTGTTCATGCTTGTAGAAAATATTGTTCAAAATTTTCAAAAAGTGTTCATTCTTTTCTAGAAAAATGATATTTTTAAAATGTGTTCAAATCGTTCAAAAAATTGTTGGATTTTCGAACATTATTCAGGTTTTAAAAAAATAGTCTGAATATCCAACAAATGTTCGAAAAATTTGAAAAGGTGTCCGGATTCTGCTTTGGTGTTACCTCTGTCCAGTTATTTTAGGCTGGAGGAAGCCCACTTTTGTAAGGCAGGTTGCTATTGCCTACGTGTGAATTAATAGACAGTTACTTAATCGTTGGAAATTAATTTCAAGGTGTTAAGTGAAAGTTGCACTTTGATTGGGCCATGCAGCCAATATGTACGTGAGGTGCAGCACTGGGTTTGGAAATTAATTTATGATGGTTAATGTCATTCAATCCTTCGGGCTAATTCAAAAGCAAAAACCGGCCCCAATATGATTGGCCTTGTCAATAAAATCGGACAGAATAGGTTTAAAGAATGTACGCAATTAATTATCCACGAATAATAGTCATCTCAATTGGTCAGCCACTTGCTCTTACTTGCAAGTTGCAACAGTTCTATGCTTCGAGTCCTTGTGCATGCACTGGTATGGAGAAATCTCGTTCGTTCATGTGTTCAGGGATTGTATCGAAGAGGAAGTGAATCATCTATTATCCATGTCAGATTTCGGCTTAAATTGTGGTGCTTCTGTTCTATGCAATTTTATTTTCTTGCTGATGCTATATTCTGGCATTCCTTATCTTTTATGCGTGGTATTGTCTTAGTGCTAATAACTATTTTTTCCAATGGTAAATCTACCTTTTTCCCATCACGTGACTTAAAGCTAATCTATTCATGGTTAGTTTTCCTTCCTGTACAAAGGTCATCTTTTTTCAGTATAATTTTTCTTCCCTTTCTTTTACAGTAGCATAGACCATGCTAACATGGTTGCAACTTGTAAACAGAGATGGAAACGTGCATATAGATCTCTCAAGCATGCACTATTTTTCCAAGGTGACAACTTTTTTACATAGCTTTATATCTGAAGATACCTTTGATTGGCTCTATTTGTTGTACTAGCAAAAGGGCCCATGCGTTGCAACGGGAGAAAAAAATACCACACGGCACACGCTCTTAATTTCTAAAAAATGTCTATAATTTAAGAATTTATAGTTACGATACAAATAAAGATGGTCTTATCCTACAAAAATGCAGTTCAAAATTTCACGGGTCTTCTATTTTAACACGGCTTGCATGTAGATTTAATACGTACAAAGAATCAGTCAAGTGACCTTCAGTTTCATCTCTAATCCTGATTTTGTTGACGTGTTCATCCCCAACCCGGATGAGTACCGGTATGAAAGAAAGACGAAACTTATTTATTAAGATTGCACCCTAGATAGTATTTTTATTAAACGTTTAACTGATAAAATAATATCATATTTAAATTCTACATATTTTTCTAATCAAATTCCATGTATAATATGTTAAATTTAGAGTTACGGTTTAAAAGATATTAAAAAAATATTTAATATATACTACGAGTTTAATGTCATAAACAGTAAGGTTTTTTTTGTAAAATCACCTCGATGGGTTTTCCGACAGAAGCGATAGCCTCTTTATTATTAGGCCATATACGTTTTATCTGAATATAGCTTTGGATGCTTATACCATATCTGATGGCCCTTGGTAATTATACCTGAAGATACCTTGGTCACCCCTTTCTATGTTCATTTGTGAATAATAAACTCGAATGAAACCATGAGACGACACAGAGGAACACTAGTTGGGGCAGTACAACGTTATAGTGTTCGCTTTTTGTTGAGAGGTGAGCAAACATGTATAGCCCACGAAGCACCTGTGTGGGTGAATCATGACAGCATCTTTAATAAATGGTTTAAATGTAAAAGTAACTAACTTTTGGACCGTCTGAGGTCAAAAACGTAGCTCCAACAGACGGTTCATATGTAAAAAAATTTGGACCGCGGCCTCCTCGTGTTGTAAAATGCAACACCTCGCGGTGCAAATTTACATCACGAGATGCATCTGGTCCAAAACCAGTCGCCGCCCGCGAACGCCCAACCGCCACTTCATTTTCTTTCCCGCCCGCCCGCTCGCGACCTCCCGCCCGTCCGCTGCTGCCCCCACAACCCGTCGTCACCCAGCCGCACGCCACCCGCATCAGATCCGGCCCCGCCCCGCCCCTCCCCGGCTGTTTCCCCGCCGCCCCGACGCCCGCCCGCTGCGGATCCGGCCGTGGCCGCAGCGCACGCCGCCGCCTTGTGCGTCGCCGCCCCGCCCCGTCCGTCCGTCGCAACTCCTCGGGTGCACCTCAACTTCCGAGAGATCGAGAGTCGGGTGGAAGCGGAGATGCTTGTGTCGCAGGGCATCAAGATGAAGGAGATCACGACGAAGAAGAAGACGACGAAGAAGCCGTCGGTTGTCGTCAATGCCGGCGAGACAGACGAGGAGGCAATGGGGAGGTTTGCTCGGGAGCATCCGGAGTACGTCCAGGCCGAGCTGGAGCACTACTGAAAGCGTGAGGCGGAGCAGAAGAAGAAGGAGGACGAGGCCGGTCCCCCGACGGTGATCCCCATTGAGTCCTCTTCCGAGGAGGACTGGGCAGACTTCTCGGAGGAGGAGGAGGGGTGCGACGACCGGGAGGAGGAGTTCTGGAAGCAGTTCCGCAACTCCGATGATGAGGAGTAGTTTATCTAGTAGTTTGAAGTAGTAGTTGAAGTTCATGTATGAAACTATGTTGAATTTGATGTTTGAACTATGTTGAATGGACTAGTAGTTTGTGGTTTTAAGAAATTTTATGGTTTGACTAAGACGTTTTATGGTTTGACTAAGAAATTTTATGGTTTGTCTTGTCATCCGATTGACTAAGACGTTTTATGGTTTGGGAGCGGACGGAAAAGATGTGTTTGAACAAACCCCAATGGGGAGGACAACCAATAAAACATTCGCATAAAACGATGAAGGCAGATAGGTGGGCGATGGCATTTGGAGGGAAGTGATGGAGTTGAGCACCAAAATGATTCATGATGCCCTTGAAGAAAGGGTGGGGGGCAGAGAGAAACGTCGATGAACGTGGCTGAGGAGCAAGACGCGCTCCCCCTCCCGCGGTGCCGGCTCAATCTCGTCATCCGCCGGCAGCCTCCAAGATTTATGCACGAGCTGGCCGTGCTCAACCATCTCCAACAAGTCCCCCTCCGTCACTGTGGAGGGGAGAAAGTCTCCCTGGATCCATCCCGCTGGCAATGGCCGCTGCCGCCGCTGAACAGCCGCCGCCTTGCCCTTCTTCCTCCTTGCCTCCATCTTGCTGGACTGACCCTTGGTCATGGCGGCGATGGCGAGCTTCCGAGAAGGATGGGAAGAGAAAGGCGTACGAGTGCAAGGGGTTGCGAGGAAGACGGAGCAAGCGAGAGCAGAGGATTCGACTAGCGTAACCGAAGGGTCTCGTCGGCCGGAGTTAAATAGAACACCGACTGGGTCGCTGGCGAGCGGGCCTGAAATCTTATCCGCCCAACCAGCCGCGGCGATATCGGCGGAAGAGTTGAAGGCGCGAGGATCGAGGAGTCAGGCGCTACTCGAGCGCGCTGACGTCGCCCCCGCTAAGCGCGCGGAACCCGTAATTTGAGATCCCGGAAAATCCGCCGCTGTCAGTTGACCGGTCGTGTCAAAAGATGCCGCAAAGGCACTCGGTTCCCGACAGTCCGTTCTGCAGAGCACATTCACTTGGATCATCGGCCAAGAGAGATAGAATGGATAGAGGCAAGCAACGCAAGCCGAACCTAATCCAGTCGGATCTGAGCATCGAGCACTGCTTTGACGTTTCAACCCCAATCCATTTGGGGACTAATGATGGGGTCATAGTCCTAGGGTAGGGTCATAGGCCTGTCCTACAGGTCCTACCCAAGGACTACCCCAGCAAGGGACGGGACCTTAAGTATGCCCGACTGTATTAAGGTGCCCCCATCATCCAGTCGGTAACAGGCCCAGAATTATCCAGTCGGAGACTAAGACTCGGAGAACACCGGACCTACCGACTGGATACACTCGGTTCGTCGTAACCTCCCTGGAGGGAAACCGCCGTACGTTTCCGGGTGCATTAACTAGCATTTATAGCATACGTTACCTGTAACGCATGCATTCAATCGCCACTACTCCATCCTTGAATCAGAACCGTTGTGGAGGGCAGCGCACTCTATATAAGCCGCCCTCCCCCACTGGTAAAGGGGTTAGAAAAACATTGTACTCCATATTACACTCGGTAACCAGCTCCAAGAGCACTGAGACGTAGGGCTATTACCTCCACCGTAGAGGGGCCTGAACTCATACAACCTCGCCGTAGCTAGGACTCTGCCCATCTCATTTGTACCCTACACATCTACTGTCAGGCTTATACCCACGACAGTTGGCGCCCACCGTGGGGCAGGCGTCTAAGCGACTTCCGGCGAGTTTGCGACTACCTCCTTTCGTCATGTCGTCCGGTGGAGTTTCGAGCATGGGACACCAGATCCTCTTCGGTGCTCTATCCTTCGTCGTCGACGATTCGGCGTGGCTTCGGGAGGCACCCCTTGACGTCGAGGTGCTTCCCCGTCGCGGGGCCACGCACTTTCGTGCCGGCGCTCGCGGCGTTCTTCTTCTCCAACAATCGGCTCCGTTGCCGGCTTGCATCTTTGTCACGCGCCCCAGCATGCGATCTCGCAGTCCGCGTCTACAACGTTGGGTGCAGCATGCCCGAGCGAGCCAGTTCGCGTCCTCTCAGGTGGCAGTTCTGGAGTCTGTTGTAGTCGCCCCACGCTCCCAGTGCTCGGACTCGGTTCCGACTGAGCTTCCTACCGAGTACGTGGGTCGTGGGCCTGCAGCAGAAGTACACATGGGCAACTCCCATGAAGATCCTCGTCAAGCCGACCGAGGTGAAGTTGGCGAAGCATCCGGTGCGCGTCGTCCGCCTCATCGTTCTGCCAGCCGACACACTCGGCGGAGCAACGTGGAGGTGTTCCGCACACCTCTCCTCAACCTGGCCGCGGCTGCCCAGATTGCCGATTCCCTCCAGCCGACCGATTCAGAGGCAGGAAGGGGAATGGAACAAATCCGAGCCCTGTTGCGCACGGCGCAGCAGCAGAATTCGGCAGTATCCCAGTCACACAATCGCATCCACAATAGTTCCGTCCATGCAAACACGCATAGATCGGTTCACAGCCCTGGATCTCATCAGTATCGCCGTCGCTCATGCACCCCTCCGCAGGGTGGGCCCTATGGGTCCCGGCATCATGATGATCGGCGTTCAGTCGGCGACACCCACGACCCAAGACCCGACGCAAGGGGCCGAATCGCCCAGCGAAGAGTTGACAGGGGTCGAGCCCACCGCGATGGCCGCGATATGGACCGTCCGAGTGGAAGCAGGGCCATCGTATCTAGCCCCGAGTGTTTTAGTCGAGCCATCCGCTCGGCTGATATCCTGCCCAACTTCCGATTGGCTGCGGGAATCGGTAAATTCTCAGGAGAGTCCAAGCCTGAAACATGGCTAGACGACTACCGAGTGGTAGTCCAGATCGGAGGAGGAGACGACCATGTCGCTATGAAGCACCTCCCTCTGATGCTGGACGGCTCGGCCCGAGCCTGGCTGAACCAGTTGGCCCCCTCAAGCATTTACAGTTGGGCAGATCTAGCCCGAGTGTTCATCAGAACCTTCGAAGGAACGTGCAAGCGCCTTGCATGTCTTGTGGAGCTTCAGCACTGTGTCCAAAAGCCGAATGAACCCTTGCGCGACTTCATCCAGCGATGGACGACTCTCTACCACACGGTGGAGAACATCACCGAGCATCAAGCAGTCTGCGCTTTCAAGGCAGGCGTGCGGTACAGGGAGCTGTACTTTAAGTTTGGTCGAACCGACGACATCTCCATGAGCAAGATGATGGAGATAGCAACTCGCTATGCAAATGGCGAGGAAGAGGACCGCATCCGGAGCAGTAAACACAAGACAGTCGGCGACACCGATGGGGGTAACACTCGAAAGTAGAAACCGAAGGTTCCACCCACACCGCAAGCAGAAGCTGCAGCTGTAACCAGCGCCAAATTCAAGGGCAAAGGGAAAGCGCAGTTCACCCCCAAGAAAAAGCCGTTCAACAATCCCATCCTGGACCAGCCTTGTCCAATCCATACGAAGATGGATGAGGAAGGTAACCCCATATACGCAAAGCACACCACTCGGCAGTGCCGTCTCCTGATCCAAGGTTTCAGCGAAGGGCAGCCGAGTGAGAAGAATCCTGAACAGGATGAGGAGGACAAGGAGGATCCGTTCCCCCAAGTCCATGCAACCCTCATGATCTTCGCTGACGTCGAAAGCAAAAGTCGACTGAAGCTAGTAAACAGAGAAGTCAACATGGTTGTTCCGACTGCCCCCAAGTTTCTCAAATGGTCTCAGATTACGATTACCTTCAATCAGTCGGATCATCCAACACATGTCCCCACCCCAGGAAGGCATGCTCTGGTCGTCGACCCGGTGGTAGAAGGAGTCCGACTGCGCAAGGTCCTAATGGACGACGGCAGCAGATTGAATATTATGTACGCCGGCACTCTCAAGGGGATGGGCATTCCGATGTCTAGACTCAACGAGAGCAATATGCAGTTCCACGGAGTCGTCCCAGGGCGGAAGGCCAAGTCACTCGGCCAGATCGCGTTGGAGGTCATCTTCGGCTCTGACAAGAATTTTCGCAAGGAGAAGCTCACATTCGAGGTGGTAGATTTCGAGAGTGCTTACCATGCAATTCTGGGCCGCCCGGCGTACGTGAGTTTCATGGCATGCCCGTGCTATGTGTACTTGAAGCTGAAGATGCCGGGACCAAGAGGCGTTATCACCATCACCGGCAACCGCCAGCGAGCAGATGAGTGTCTGCAAGAGGGGTCGAGGATCGCCGACCAGCAGATGGCTGTACTGGAGCTCGAAGAATACAAGAAGACAGTCGACCCCGCCGACTTAATGCGCTCAAAGAAGCCAGCTTCTGAGTCCGCGTTCCAGTCGGCAGGAGAGACTAAGAAGGTCAGCATCCACCCGACGGACGAGTCTGCCGCCCCGACGAACATCTCCACCACCCTGGATCCCAAATAGGAAGCCGAGCTCACCCAATTCCTCCGTGAGAACTGGGACATCTTCGCATGGAAGCCATCTGACATGCCGTGTGTACCTAGGGAGTTGGCTGAGCACCGACTGCATGTGGATCCCGCTGCTCGGCCCGTCCGAGAGTGCCTACGTCGGTCTGCCGTGCACAAAAGGAAAGCAATCGGAGAAGAGGTGGCTAAGCTGCTAGCTGCCAGATTCATTCGCGAGGTTCACCACTCCGAGTGGCTCGCCAATGTAGTCATGGTGCCCAAGAAGGACAAGTCACTCCGAATGTGTTGGGGAACGTCGCAAGGGAAACAAAAATTTTCCTACGCGCACGAAGACCTATCATGGTGATGTCCATCTACGAGAGGGGATGAGTGATCTACATACCCTTGTAGATCGTACAGCAGAAGCGTTAGTGAACGCGGTTGATGTAGTGGAACGTCCTCACGTCCCTCGATCCGCCCCGCGAACAATCCCGCGATCAGTCCCACGATCTAGTACCGAACGGACGGCACCTCCGCGTTCAGCACACGTACAGCTCGACGATGATCTCGGCCTTCTTGATCCAGCAAGAGAGACGGAGAGGTAGATGAGTTCTCCGGCAGCGTGACGGCGCTCCGGAGGTTGGTGATGATCTTGTCTCAGCAGGGCTCCGCCCGAGCTCCGCAGAAACGCGATCTAGAGGAAAAACTATGGAGGTATGTGGTCGGGCAGCCGTGAGAAAGTCGTCTCAAATCAGCCCTAAAACCTCCGTATATATAGGTGGGAGGGAGGGGAGGAGGCAGCCTCAAAACCTAAAGGTTTGGCCGAAATTGGAGGTGGAGGAGTCCTACTCCAATCCTACTTGGAGTAGGATTCCACCTTCCCACTTGGAAACTCTTTCCACCTTGTGTTTTTTCCTTCTCAAACCTTATGGGCCTTAGTGGGAACTTATTCCAGCCCACTAGGGGCTGGTTTATCTCTTCCCATAGCCCATGAGACCCCTTGGGGCGTGACACCCCTCCCGATGGTCCCCGGCACCCCTCCCGGCACTCCCGGTACACTACCGATGAGCCCGAAACTTTTCCGGTAATGCACGAAAACCTTCCGGTAACCAAATGAGGTCATCCTATATATCAATCTTCGTTTCCGGACCATTCCGGAAACCCTCGTGACGTCCGTGATCTCATCCGGGACTCCGAACAACATTCGGTAACCAACCATATAACTCAAATACGCATAAAACAACGTCGAACCTTAAGTGTGCAGACCCTGCGGGTTCGAGAACTATGTAGACATGACCCGAGAGACTCCTCGGTCAATATCCAATAGCGGGACCTGGATGCCCATATTGGATCCTACATATTCTACGAAGATCTTATCGTTTGAACCTCAGTGCCAAGGATTCATATAATCCCGTATGTCATTCCCTTTGTCCTTCGGTATGTTACTTGCCCGAGATTCGATCGTCAGTATCCGTATACCTATTTCAATCTCGTTTACTGGCAAGTCTCTTTACTCGTTCCGTAATACAAGATCCCGCAACTTACACTAAGTTACATTGCTTGCAAGGCTTGTGTGTGATGTTGTATTACCGAGTGGGCCCCGAGATACCTCTCCGTTCACACGGAGTGACAAATCCCAGTCTTGATCCATACTAACTCAACTAACACCTTCGGAGATACCTGTAGAGCATCTTTATAGTCACCCAGTTACGTTGCGATGTTTGATACACACAAAGCATTCCTCCGGTGTCAGTGAGTTATATGATCTCATGGTCATAGGAATAAATACTTGACACGCAGAAAACAGTAGCAACAAAATGACACGATCAACATGCTACGTCTATTAGTTTGGGTCTAGTCCATCACATGATTCTCCTAATGATGTGATCCCGTTATCAAGTGACAACACTTGCCTATGGCCAGGAAACCTTGACCATCTTTGATTAACGAGCTAGTCAACTAGAGGCTTACTAGGGACAGTGTTTTGTCTATGTATCCACACAAGTATTGTGTTTCCAATCAATACAATTATAGCATGGATAATAAACGATTATCATGAACTAAGAAATATAACAATAACTAATTTATTATTGCCTCTAGGGCATATTTCCAACAGTCTCCCACTTGCACTAGAGTCAATAATCTAGTTCACATCACCATGTGATTTCAACGAATCCAACACCCATATAGTTCTGGGGTCTGATCACGTCTTGCTCGTGAGAGAGGTTTTAGTCAACGGTTCTGAAACTTTCAGATCCGTGTGTTCTTTACAAATCTTTATGTCATCTTATAGATGCTGCTACTATGTGCTATTCGGAAATACTCAGAATATCTACTCTACTATACGAATCCGTTTCACTACTCATAGTTATTCGGATTAGTGTCAAAGCTTGCATCGACGTAACCCTTTACGACGAACTCTTTAAGCACCTCCATAATCGAGAAAAATTCCTTAGTCCATTAGTTACCAAGGATAAATTTTGACCGCTGCTAGTGATTCAATCATGGATCACTCTCTGTACCTCTCAACATACTTTGAGTCAAGGCACACATCAGGTGCGGTACATAGCATGGCATACTTTAGATTCTACGGCTAAGGCATAGAAGACGACCTTCGTCTATTCTCTTTATTCTGCCGGGGTCGGGTTTTGAGTCTTACTCAAATTCACACCTCACAACGCAACCAAGAACTCCTTCTTTGCTGGTCTATTTTGAACTCTTTCAAAAACTTGTCAAGGCATGCATCTTGTTGAAACTTCTATTAAGCGCTTTCGATCTATCTCCATAGATCTTTGATGCTCAACCTTCAAGTAGCATAATCCAGGTACTCCTTTGAAAACTTCTTTCAAACAACCTTGTATGCTTTACAGAAATTCTACATTACTTCTGTTCCACAATATGTCAACCACATATACCTATCAGAAATTCTATAGTGCTCCCACTCACTTCTTTGGAAATACAAGTTTCTCATAAACCTTGTACACACCCAAAATCTTTGATCATCTCATCAAAGTGTTTATTCCAACTCCGAGATGCTTGCACCAGTCCATTGAAGGATCACTGGAGCTTGCATACTTGCTAGTATCTTTAGGATCGACAAAACCTTCTGGTTGTATCACATACAATGTTTGCTCAAGGAAACCGTCGAGGAAACAATGTTTTGACATCCTACGTGCAATATTTCATAAATAATGCAGCAACTACTAACATAATTCTAACAGACCTTTAGCATCGCTACGAGTGAGAAAGACTCATCATAGTCAACTGTTTGATCTTGTCGAAAACATCTTTGCGACAAGTCGAGCTTTTCTTAATAGTGACTTATCACCATCATCGTCTGTCTTCTTTTAAAGATCCATTTTACCCAATAGTCCCATGACCATCAAGTAGTTCTACCAAAGTCTACACTTTGTTTTCACACATGGATCCTCTCTTGGATTTTATGGCTTCCAGCCATTTGTCGGAATCTGGGCCCACCATCGCTTTCTCCATAACTCGTAGGTTCACTGTTGCTCAACAACATGACCTCCAAGACAGGGTTACCGTACTACTCTGCAGCAGTACGCGACCTTGTCGACCTACGAGGTTTGTAGTAACTTGATTCGAAGCTTAATGATCACCATCATCAGCTTCCACTTCAATTGGTGTAGGCGCCACAGGAACAACTTCCTACGCCCTGCTACACACTGGTTGAAGTGATGGCTCAATAACCTCATCAAGTTCTACTACCCTCCCACTCAATTCTTTCGAGAGAAACCTTTTCTCGAGAAAGGATCCGTTTCTAGAAACAAACACTTTGCTTTCGGATCTGAGATAGGAGATGTACCCAACTGTTTTGGATATCCTGTGAAGATGCATTTATCCGCTTTGGGTTCGAGCTTATCAGACTGAAACTTTTTCACATAAGTTTCGAAGCCCCAAACTTTCAAGAAACGACAGTTTAGATTTCTCTAAACCTCAGTCTATACTGTGTCATCTCAACGGAAATACGCGGTGCCCCATTTAAAGTGAATGTGGTTGTCTCTAATGCATAACCCATAAACGATAGTGGTAATTCGATAAGAGACATCCCAGCATGCACCATACTAAATAGTGCGTGGCTATGACGTTCAGACACATCATCACACCATGATGTTCCAGGTGGCATGAACTGTGAAACAATTTCCACATTGTCTTAACTGTGTACCAAAAATTCGTAACTCAGATATTCATTTCTATGATCATATCGTAGACAGTTCATCCTCTTGTTACGACGAACTTCACTCTGAAACAGAATTGAACTTTTCAATATTTTAGACTTGTGATTCATTAAGTAAATACTCCTGTATCTACTCAAGTCGTCAGTGAAGTAAGAACATAATGATATCCACTGCGTGCCTCAACACTCACTGGACTGCATACATCAAAATGTATCACTTCCAACAAGTTACTATCTTGTTTCATCTCAATGAAAACAAGGCCTTGCTCATGTGGTATGATTTGCATGTCACTAGTGATTCGAAATCAGGTGAGTAAAGATCCATCAGCATGGAGCCTCTTCATGCAATTTATACTAACATGACTCAAGCGGCAGTGCCACAAGTAAGTGGTACTATCATCATTTAACTCGTATCTTTTGGCACCAATGTGTAACACTACAATCGAGATTCAATAAACCATTGAAGGTGATTATTCAAGCAAATAGAGTAACCATTATTCCTTTTGAATGAATAATCGTATTGCAATAAACACGATCCAATCATGTTCATGCTTAACGCAAGCACCAAATAACAATTATTTAGGTTCAACACCAATCCCGATGGTAAAGGGGGCGTGTGACGTTTGATCATATCAACCTTGGAAACACTTCCAACACGTATCGTCACCTCGCCTTTAGCTAGTCTCCGTTTATGCCGTAGCTTTCATTTCGCGTTACTAATCACTTAGCAACCGAACCAGTATCCAATACCCTCGTGCTACTAGGAGTACTAGTAAAGTACACATCAACATTATGTATATCAAATATACTTCTCTCGACTTTTGCCAGTCTTCTTATCTACCAAGTATCTAGAGTTGCTCCGCCTCAGTGACTGTTCCCCTTATTACAGAAGCACTTAGTCTCGGGTTTGGGTTTAATCTTGGGTCTCTTCATTAGTGCAGCAACTGTTTTGCCGTTTCACGAAGTATCCCTTCTAGCCCTCGCCTTTCTTGAAACTTAGTGGTTTTTCAAACCATCAACTATTGATGCTCCTTCTTGATTTCTACTTTCGCAGTGTCAAACGTCGCGAATCTCTCAAAGATCATTGTATCTATCCTTGATATGTTATAGTTCATCGCGAAGCTCTCAAAGCTTGGTGGCAGTGACTTTTGGAGAACCATCACTATCTCATCTGGAAGATTAGCTCCCACTTGATTCAAGTGATTGTCGTACTCAGACAATCTGAGCACACGCTCAACGATTGAGCTTTTCTCCTTTACTTTGTGGTCAAAGAATTTTGTTGGAGGTCTCGTACCTCTTAACAAGGGCACAAGCATGAAATCAAAATTTCATCTCTTTAGAACATCACTTATGTTCCGTGACGTTTAAAACGTTTTCGGTGCCTTGCTTCTAAGCCATTAAGTACTTTGCACTGAACTATCGTGTAGTCATCAGAAACGTGTATGTCGGATGTTCACAGCATCCACAGACGACGCTCGAGGTGCAGCACACCGAGTGGTGCATTAAGGACATAAGCCTTCTGCGCAGCAACGAGGACAATCCTCGATTTTACAGACTCAGTCTGCAAAGTTTGCTACTATCAATTTTCAACTAAATTTTCTCTAGGAACATAAAAAAACAGTAGAGCTATAGCGCAAGCTACATCGTAATTCGCAAAGACCATTAGACTATGTTCATGACAATTAGTTCAATTAATCATATTACTTAAGAACTCCCACTCAAAAAGTACATCTCTCTAGTCATTTGAGTGGTACATGATCCAAATCCACTATCTCAAGTCCGATCATCACGTGAGTCGAGAATAGTTTCAGTGGTAAGCATCCCTATGCTAATCATATCAACTATACGATTCATGCTCGACCTTTCGGTCTCATGTGTTCCGAGGCCATGTCTGCACATGCTAGGCTCGTCAAGCTTAACCCGAGTGTTCTGCGTGTGCAACTGTTTTGCACCCGTTGTATGTGAACGTTGAGTCTATCACACCCGATCATCACGTGGTGTCTCGAAACGAAGAACTGTCGCAACGGTGCACAGTCGGGGAGAACACAACTTCGTCTTGAAATTTTAGTGAGAGATCACCTCATAATGCTACCGTCGTTCTAAGCAAAATAAGGTGCATAAAAGGATTAACATCACATGCAATTCATAAGTGACATGATATGGCCATCATCACGTGCTTCTTGATCTCCATCACCAAAGCACCGGCACGATCTTCTTGTCACCGGCGCCACACCATGATCATCCATCAACGTGTTGCCATCGGGGTTGTCGTGCTACTTATGCTATTACTACTAAAGCTACATCCTAGCAAAATAGTAAACGCATCTGCAAGCACAAACGTTAGTATAAAGACAACCCTATGGCTCCTGCCGGTTGCCGTACCATCGACGTGCAAGTCGATATTTCTATTACAACATGATCATCTCATACATCCAATATATCACATCACATCGTTGGCCATATCACATCACAATCATACCCTGCAAAAACAAGTTAGACGTCCTCTAATTTTGTTGTTGCATGTTTTACGTGGTGACCGAGGGTATCTAGTAGGATCGCATCTTACTTACGCAAACACCACAACGGAGATATATGAGTTGCTATTTAACCTCATCCAAGGACCTCCTCGGTCAAATCCGATTCAACTAAAGTTGGAGAAACAGTCACTTGCCAGTCATCTTTGAGCAAAGGGGGTTACTCGTAACGATGAAACCAGTCTCTCGTAAGCGTACGAGTAATGTTGGTCCAAGCCGCTTCAATCCAACAATACCGCGGAATCAAGAAAAGACTAAGGAGGGCAGCAAAACGCACATCACCGCCCACAAAAACTTTTGTGTTCTACTCGAGAAGACATCTACGCATGAACCTAGCTCATGATGCCACTGTTGGGGAACGTCGCAAGGGAAACAAAAATTTTCCTACGCGCACGAAGACCTATCATGGTGATGTCCATCTACGAGAGGGGATGAGTGATCTACGTACCCTTGTAGATCGTACAGCAGAAGCGTTAGTGAACGCGGTTGATGTAGTGGAACGTCCTCACGTCCCTCGATCCGCCCCGCGAACAATCCCGCGATCAGTCCCACGATCTAGTACCGAACGGACGGCACCTCCGCGTTCAGCACACGTACAGCTCGACGATGATCTCGGCCTTCTTGATCCAGCAAGAGAGACGGAGAGGTAGATGAGTTCTCCGGCAGCGTGACGGCGCTCCGGAGGTTGGTGATGATCTTGTCTCAGCAGGGCTCCGCCCGAGCTCCGCAGAAACGCGATCTAGAGGAAAAACTATGGAGGTATGTGGTCGGGCAGCCGTGAGAAAGTCGTCTCAAATCAGCCCTAAAACCTCCGTATATATAGGTGGGAGGGAGGGGAGGAGGCAGCCTCAAAACCTAAAGGTTTGGCCGAAATTGGAGGTGGAGGAGTCCTACTCCAATCCTACTTGGAGTAGGATTCCACCTTCCCACTTGGAAACTCTTTCCACCTTGTGTTTTTTCCTTCTCAAACCTTATGGGCCTTAGTGGGAACTTATTCCAGCCCACTAGGGGCTGGTTTATCTCTTCCCATAGCCCATGAGACCCCTTGGGGCGTGACACCCCTCCCGATGGTCCCCGGCACCCCTCCCGGCACTCCCGGTACACTACCGATGAGCCCGAAACTTTTCCGGTAATGCACGAAAACCTTCCGGTAACCAAATGAGGTCATCCTATATATCAATCTTCGTTTCCGGACCATTCCGGAAACCCTCGTGACGTCCGTGATCTCATCCGGGACTCCGAACAACATTCGGTAACCAACCATATAACTCAAATACGCATAAAACAACGTCGAACCTTAAGTGTGCAGACCCTGCGGGTTCGAGAACTATGTAGACATGACCCGAGAGACTCCTCGGTCAATATCCAATAGCGGGACCTGGATGCCCATATTGGATCCTACATATTCTACGAAGATCTTATCGTTTGAACCTCAGTGCCAAGGATTCATATAATCCCGTATGTCATTCCCTTTGTCCTTCGGTATGTTACTTGCCCGAGATTCGATCGTCAGTATCCGTATACCTATTTCAATCTCGTTTACTGGCAAGTCTCTTTACTCGTTCCGTAATACAAGATCCCGCAACTTACACTAAGTTACATTGCTTGCAAGGCTTGTGTGTGATGTTGTATTACCGAGTGGGCCCCGAGATACCTCTCCGTTCACACGGAGTGACAAATCCCAGTCTTGATCCATACTAACTCAACTAACACCTTCGGAGATACCTGTAGAGCATCTTTATAGTCACCCAGTTACGTTGCGACGTTTGATACACACAAAGCATTCCTCCGGTGTCAGTGAGTTATATGATCTCATGGTCATAGGAATAAATACTTGACACGCAGAAAACAGTAGCAACAAAATGACACGATCAACATGCTACGTCTATTAGTTTGGGTCTAGTCCATCACATGATTCTCCTAATGATGTGATCCCGTTATCAAGTGACAACACTTGCCTATGGCCAGGAAACCTTGACCATCTTTGATTAACGAGCTAGTCAACTAGAGGCTTACTAGGGACAGTGTTTTGTCTATGTATCCACACAAGTATTGTGTTTCCAATCAATACAATTATAGCATGGATAATAAACGATTATCATGAACTAAGAAATATAACAATAACTAATTTATTATTGCCTCTAGGGCATATTTCCAACAGAATGTGCATTGACTTCAAGCACCTCAATAAGGTCTGCCCGAAAGACCATTTTCCGCTCCCCCGCATAGATCAAATTGTCGATTCGACTGCGGGGTGCGAGCGTTTATCATTTCTTGATGCCTACTCGGGTTATCATCAGATCCGTCTGTATGGTCCCGATGAGTTGAAAACAGCTTTCATCACCCCGTTTGGGTGCTTCTGCTACATCACCATGCCTTTCGGTCTGAAGAATGCAGGAGCTACTTTTATGCGCATGATCCAAAAATGTCTCCTCGACCAGATCGGTCGCAATGTGGAGGCATACATGGATGATATCGTAGTCCAGTCTCGCAAAGGTTCCGACCTGCTGACTGACTTGGCAGAAACATTCGCCAACCTGCGTAGGTACGATATCAAGCTAAATCCTGCCAAGTGTTCGTTCGGTGTTCCCAGCGGAAAGTTACTCGGTTTCTTCGTTTCCGAACGAGGGATCGATGTTAACCCCGAAAAGATCGGGACCATCGTCCGAATGGAGAGGCCGGTCAGAATACACGATGTTCAACGACTCACAGGTTGCTTAGCAGCTTTGAGCAGGTTCATCAGTCGACTCGGCGAAAAAGCACTTCCTCTGTACCGACTCATGAAGAAATCAGATACCTTCGAGTGGACAGACGAAGCCCAAGTCGCGTTCGACGACCTCAAAGTCCTACTCTCCACCCAGCCGGTTCTTACTGCTCCGCTCAGTAAAGAGCCCCTTCTTCTGTATATCGCGGCTACAAATCAAGTCGTCAGTACTGTTCTTACAGTCGAGCGAGAAGAAGAAGGCAAAGCATACAAAGTTCAGCGGCCAGTGTACTACGTCTCCGAAGTCCTGACACCTTCCAAGCAGAGGTATCCCCATTATCAGAAGCTTATCTATGGGATCTATTTCACTGCGAAGAAGGTTGCCCATTATTTCCAAGACCACTCGGTATCTGTCGTTTCTGATTCTCCTTTGTCGGAAATTCTCCACAATCGAGACGCGTCAGGCCGAGTGGCGAAGTGGGCGATGGAGATGCTGTACTGTGACATCAAGTTCGAGGCCAAGAAAGCTATTAAGTCTCAAGCCCTGGCCGACTTTATAGCAGAATGGGTAGAACAACAGCAACCGACTCACATGTACTCGGCTCATTGGACGATGTTCTTCGATGGGTCTAAGATGTTGAATGGATCCGGTGTTGGCGTTGTGATCGTATCGCCAAGGGGTGACAAGCTCAAGTATGTGCTTCAGATACACTTTGATTCCTCTAACAATGGGGCAGAGTATGAAGCTCTTCTCTATGGATTGCGCATGGCCATCTCACTCGGCGTCCGTCGCCTGATGGTCTACGGCGATTCAGACTTGGTGGTCAACCAAGTGATGAAAGAGTGGGACGTAAGGAACCCCACTATGACAACCTACTGCAATGGAGTCAGGAAGCTGGAGAAGAAGTTTGAAGGTCTAGAACTTCATCATGTTCCAAGACTGAAGAACCAAGCAGCGGACGAGTTGGCGAAGCTCGGATCCACTCGGAGACCCGTCCCGAGTGATGCCTGTCTCGAGCACCTCCATCTTCCTTCAGTAAAAGAAGATCCCTTCACGGAAGAGCCAGTACAACCCAAGAGTGCAACAGACCCGACTGAAGTCGATGTACCTGCTATGGTTGATCTGGTCACAGAGATTCTGGTAATCATTCCCGATTGGACTGTGCCAATTATGGCATATATCCTAAGGCACGAACTTCCAGAAGATGAAGTCCAGGCCCAACAGATAGTTCGCAGGTCGAAGGCATTCACTGTCATTGACGGTCAACTGTATAAGGAGAGTGTTTCAGGCGTTCTCCAATGTTGCATTTCCCAGAGGAAGGGCAGTTGATCCTAGAGGATATCCACTCGGGAACCTGCGGCCATCATGCTTCTTCAAGAGCAATCGTCGCCAAGGCGTTCAGGGCTGGATTCTTCTGGCTGCAGGCTAACGAAATGGCCAAAGCTATGGTCGATCGATGCGAAGGCTGTCAGTTCTACTCCAACAAGTCCCACAAGCCAACATCTGCACTAAAGACAATCCCACTTGTGTGGCCGTTTGCAGTTTGGGGATTGGACACAGTCGGACCATTCAAGACAGGCCAAGGAGGCTACACACATCTGTTGGTGGCAGTCGACAAGTTTACAAAGTGGATAGAAGCCAAGCCCATCAAGAAACTCGACGCTTCCACAGCCGTGAAGTTTGTCAGAGACATCATCTCCAGATTCGGAGTGCCTCACAGCATAATCACAAACAATGGGACAAACTTCGACTCGGACAGATTCAAGGGTTTCTGCGCGAGTCAAGGTATCCGAGTGGATTTTGCTTCCGTAGCACATCCGCAATCCAATGGACAAGCTGAGCGAGCAAATGGACTTATCCTTCAAGGTTTGAAGCCTCGACGCTTGCGAGAGATAGGACATGCTGCTGGTGCATGGGTAATCGAGTTACCTTCAGTACTTTGGGGCCTCCGCACCACTCCGAACAGATCAACAGGGCGTTCATCGTTCTTCCTCGTCTATGGAGCAGAAGCGGTCCTTCCGAGTGACCTGCTTCACAATGCCCCACGAGTCGAACTCTTCTCCGAAGCCGAAGCAGAACAAGCAAGGCAAGATGAAGTCGATCTTCTAGAGGAGGAGCGCGAGATGGCACTTACTCGCTCAACAATCTATCAGCAAGATCTGCGACGTTTTCATGCACGACATGTCAGAAGCCGCACGTTCCAGGCTGGCGATTTGGTGCTCCGAGTGGATCAACAAAGACCACACAAGTTGGCTCCGGACTGGGAAGGTCCTTTCATCATTTCAAAGGTACTGAACAACGGGGCATACAGACTCTACAACATTCAGAAGGACACCGACGAACCCCGCGCGTGGAACGGAGACCTCCTCAAGCGTTTCTATACGTGATCGCCGACTGAAGCAGTGTAACGAACAAGTATTGGAGAAATAATATACAACAGTTTCAATTTCTTTTGCAGATTCAGAGTTCTTCCGTAGTTGCAGACTACGGTAAAAAAAAGAGACTTAGCTGCGATCCCGAATCGCCTAAGTAACACCTTCCTCCGAGTGTGCACTTCATGTCGCACTCGGAAACTTAGCTGCGATCATGCATCGCCTAAGTATTAACTTCTCCGAGTGTGCACTTTACGTCGCACTCGGGGACTTAGCTGCGATCATGCATCGCCTAAGTATTAACTTCTCCGAGTGTGCACTTTACGTTACACTCGGGGGCTTAGCTGCGATCCTGCATCGCCTAAGTATTAACTTCTCCGAGTATGCACTTCACGTCGCACTCGGAGACTTAGCTGCGATCCTGCATCGCCTAAGTATTAACTTCTCCGAGTGTGCACTTTACGTTGCACTCGGAGACTTAGTTGCGATCCTGCATCGCCTAAGTATTAACTTCCTCCGAGTGTGCACCTCATGTCACACTCGAGGACTTAGCTGCGATCCTGCATCGCCTAAGTACTAATCGCTCCTCCGAATGTGCACTATACGTCGCACTCGGAGACTTAGCCGCGATCCCGATTCGCTTAAGTAATACCTTCCTCCGAGTGTACCCTATATGTTCCACTCGGAGTCTGCGTTCTGATCAAGAATCACCTAAGTCCTAATATTCTACGAGTACACATTAAGTGTTCAACTCCAAACATCATTCAAGCAAAATAATAAGTGTTTTCGTTGTGACTCCAGCAGTCTACAAACGATAGCAAACTCGGTGCGGATCAAGCTTACCCGCACCGATTTAAAAGTATGATGGCCAACAGAAGTGGCCAGAATATCTTACAGCCAAACACTCGGCATACCGAGGAAGAAGTTTGATCATGCGTCAGCTGGGCCAGCGTCAGGACTAGAGGACTCCACAAAAGTGTCCAAGTCAATTCCATCAGCAATGCGGGTGGCAGTCTCGAGGAACGTCTCCATGAAGTCTTCGAATTGAAGTTTCTTCGTGTTGGCGACTTTCAACGCTTTCAGCTTATCTTCCGGCACCTCCTTGCAATGGACTCGGACCAACGACAGCGCAACATCAGCACCGCACCGCGCTGCCGATTTCTTCCAAGATTGCACTTGGTTCGGCACCTCCTCCAGTCGGCTCGTTAGGGTCTCCATCTCCTCCAGCGACTCGTCTTCCGGCCAAAGTTCCTTGTTAATTCGGCCGACGACTTCTCTCAGTCGACCGATGAAAGGACCTACTTTGCTAGCGCGGATTTGTGCTCGAAGCAGATCCCGATTGGCGTCCTCACCGAGTGGAACTTTGTCCTTAACAGACTGTTCCACAACCGCCGTTTCCGCTTCAGGGTCTCCGCAAAAGTCTGCCACCAACAAGCAAGCGGACAATGAAAACCGAATGTCGGACACAGGATAAAGTCACTCGACAAAGCATAAGACTTACCAGCCAGACAAGTCATCGTTTGCTCAGCCCAGTCGGTGACATACTTCTCTTGAGCTATGCACCTTCTGTTCAGGGCACCCATCTGATTATGCAGATCGGTTCTATGTTTCCTCATCATCTGCGTCTCCGCCGTCAATACCCTGTTTGCCTCCCGAGCTTCTTCCAAGGACTTTTCTCGCGCCTCCAGAGCATCCTTCATGCCAGCCATGGCAAGCATTGCAGCTTCCAGTTCACCAGCATATTGATTCCTCTCCGCTCTGAGGGCTTCATAAGAAGTTCCCATTTCACAAGTTTTCTACAAAACGAAGCAAAGGGTTATCAGCAACTTTCTCAATACACATTACATTCTTCAGACCCTGCCGACGCAAGCAGTCGACAGCGGTCTCGGGGACTACACCCAGTGGGTTCACTAAGAGTGACCCCACTGGCATGCACCTCAAGCAGATCTGCCCTATTGAGGTGCACGTTTTCACCTACACCTCCGAGGCTAAAGCTACTCCACCTGTGTGCAGTTTACTCTAGGGAACTCTTCCGCAAGAGTTCTCCGACTGCAGTAAATACTTGCATTCAGAAATCTTGTCTACGGACACGACAAAAATAAAGACCAACTGTATAAAGACAACTGTCGGTGCAAGCACTCGACAGAAGTCTTGGGACTACACCCACTGGGTTCACTCCGAGTGAACCCATTGCAAACAACAGACTACGACAACACCCACTGGGTTAGAGAAGAAAAGTAAGTACTTACTAGGGTACTTACTCGGATGTCATCGCGCAGCTCCAAGCTCCGCTGATATAAAGCAGCAGCGGAGTCATAAATCCTCTTGGCCTCTCCGGCCATCAGCTCCGCCCGAACCATGGTCCCCTTGACCGCCCCCACCTGCTCCTCCGGGACACACCGAATTTTGAATTCAGCGTGCGACGAACCGGGAATCGGGGGGAGATCCTGGTTCATCCCAAGGTTCGCCCCCGTATGTTCCTCACCCGTCAGCGCCGGTTCAGTCGGCGGAGGCGCTTCGTTTGGTAGAGCGTCGGTGGCGGGGGCGGCGGCAGGAGAAGCAGCCTCAGGGACAGGCTCTTCGACGGGCTCCGTGGTCGGGTCAGCTCTCCCCCCTGACAAGCCGAATAACACAGTGTTTCAGAAGAAGAAAGAGATGGCGCAGTCTGCAGGAATAAAATACCAGACTCTCCCACGACGTACCTGGCTGTGATGAAACGACATTGTCCGCGTCCATGGGGTCGTCCCCTTGGCAAGCAGGCGAGGTCGCAGAAGTGGCAACCCTGTCGAATGAAGACCATTTCACTTGTAAAACAAGAGTTCACTCGGTCAACAGAAAGGACCGAAAACTAGATTCGCTTACGTGGAGGTGACGGGGATGGTCACCCTCATCTACGGCAGAGCCTTCCGAGGTTTGAACCCGCTCGATTTGGGCGCCTTGGAGGCCTGGACCGCAGGTTCTGCGGTTGCGTCCCTGACTCTTTTGGTACCTCGAACACTCGGTGCAGCCGGGGAAGCAGGCGGGACACTCGGTGACACAGGGGGAACTGAAGGGACAGCAGACTCTCGCCGACGCCTATTCCGATGCTCTGGCCGCGGAGGCGGCGAGTTTGGCTCGTCCTCTTTTTCCTCTTCCTCGCTGTTTCCCTCCTCCGACTCTCCGCTGTCGAAGATGTATTCGTCGCTCTCCACGCTTCCCTCCCGGCTGCCTTCTTCATCTTCCTCCTCCAGTTTCCCGCTCGAGACGGGGGAGAACCAGTTGGTCCACTCCTGCAGTCGGAAACGTTAAGCATCACGCGGAGATATAAATGAGTTGCTGAAATCAAGGTAGTTCAACGCGCTCGGCTAATGCTACTCACCTGATTCGGTGGAGAGTTGTCCGCACCATAAGGCGCCACTCGGCGGGCCCCCTTTGGATTCTCACAGGGACCCGTGACCCCCCTCCTGACAACATCCGCGAGTGCCTCAACCAAAGGCTGGATGTCTTTCTTCTCCGTTTTTGAGAGAGCGAGTTGCTTGGGTGGAACGGGGCGGTCTAGACTGAATGGAGGCAACCCAGTCGACGCGTTTGGGCAGGCTATGTCCTGACAGTAGAACCACGTCGACTGCCAGTTCCTAATCGACTCACTCAACTGCAGAGCAGGGTAAATACTCCGATTCTTCTTCTGAAACCCTAAACCCCCACAGAGCTGGAGGAGATGCGTCTTGTCATCCGATTGACTAAGACGTTTTATGGTTTGGGAGCGGACGGAAAAGATGTGTTTGAACAAACCCCAATGGGGAGGACAACCAATAAAACATTCGCATAAAACGATGAAGGCAGATAGGTGGGCGATGGCATTTGGAGGGAAGTGATGGAGTTGAGCACCAAAATGATTCATGATGCCCTTGAAGAAAGGGTGGGGGGCAGAGAGAAACGTCGGTGAACGTGGCTGAGGAGCAGGACGCGCTCCCCCTCCCGCGGCGTCGGCTCAATCTCGTCATCCGCCGGCAGCCTCCAAGATTTATGCACGAGCTGGCCGTGCTCAACCAGCTCCAACAAGTCCCCCTCCGTCACTGTGGAGGGGAGAAAGTCTCCCTGGATCCATCCCGCTGGCAATGGCCGCTGCCGCCGCTGAACAGCCGCCGCCTTGCCCTTCTTCCTCCTTGCCTCCATCTTGCTGGACTGACCCTTGGTCATGGCGGCGATGGCGAGCTTCCGAGAAGGATGGGAAGAGAAAGGCGTACGAGTGCAAGGGGTTGCGAGGAAGACGGAGCAAGCGAGAGCAGAGGATTCGACTAGCGTAACCGAAGGGTCTCGTCGGCCGGAGTTAAATAGAACATCGACTGGGTCGCTGGCGAGCGGGCCTGAAATCTTATCCGCCCAACCAGCCGCGGCGATATCGGCGGAAGAGTTGAAGGCGCGAGGATCGAGGAGTCAGGCGCTACTCGAGCGCGCTGACGTCGCCCCCGCTAAGCGCGCGGAACCCGTAATTTGAGATCCCGGAAAATCCGCCGCTGTCAGTTGACCGGTCGTGTCAAAAGATGCCGCAAAGGCACTCGGTTCCCGACAGTCCGTTCTGCAGAGCACATTCACTCGGATCATCGGCCAAGAGAGATAGAATGGATAGAGGCAAGCAACACCTAAGCCGAACCTAATCCAGTCGGATCTGAGCATCGAGAACTGCTTTGACGTTTCAACCCCAATCCATTCGGGGACTAATGACGGGGTCATAGTCCTAGGGTAGGGTCATAGGCCTGTCCTACAGGTCCTACCCAAGGACTACCCCACGCAAGGGACGGGACCTTAAGTATGCCCGACTGTATTAAGGTGCCCCCATCATCCAGTCGGTAACAGGCCCAGAATTATCCAGTCGGAGACTAAGACTCGGAGAACACCGGACCTACCGACTGGATACACTCGGTTCGTCGTAACCTCCCTGGAGGGAAACCGCCGTACGTTTCTGGGTGCATTAACTAGCATTTATAGCATACGTTACCTGTAACGCATGCATTCAATCGCCACTACTCCATCCTTGAATCAGAACCGTTGTGGAGGGCAGCGCACTCTATATAAGCCGCCCTCCCCCACTGGTAAAGGGGTTAGAAAAACATTGTACTCCATATTACACTCGGTAACCAGCTCCAAGAGCATTGAGACGTAGGGCTATTACCTCCACCGTAGAGGGGCCTGAACTCATACAACCTCGCCGTAGCTAGGACTCTGCCCATCTCATTCGTACCCTACACATCTACTGTCAGGCTTATACCCACAACAGGTTGGATTGATCGCAAAATGCTGCCGGCCTATCGCATCACCGCTGCTACATCCATCGACGAGAGTCTTCATACTCGATTCAAAACGGAATCATTAGATCCGATGGATCGGCGACCACGATCCACGATATCAGACTCTACAACACCGTTGCGTTGGCGACGGATGACGCCACACATGGGAACACAACGTCAGGTAGCCTGCCGTCTTTCATTGACGAATCATATTTTCTGATTAACTTCGACTTCTGCTTCTAATTTCTATTTTTAATTATTTTTTGGCAGGCTTCGATATAGATTGGTTGTTGCCTCCTTGATTAAAGATCATAGTGTAGCAATAGCAGTTTAATCGGCACGACAAGAGACTAGGTGAGTTAGACGGTTTGTTTCATTGCCAAACATTGATGCGTAATCTCCAATTTACATTTGCTGATGTATCGCTTCAATTGAGAGTGAATTGTTGGAGAAGATTGTTTACAAGAATATAATTGAAGATTTTATTTCAAAAAATACTAAAAAATGTTTTTGTTAAAATAAATATTATGCAACTCGGAGTTAAACATGTACGTTTTTTATACACCCAATTGTTATGTAAGACATTATATATATGCATTATATTTTTTATGCTAGATATATATACATTATAATTACTAGTTAGTTCATTTTTGTAATAAGGTAGGGCCCATGTTTTAGTTTTGCATAGGGCCCTGGAATTTGCCGGCCCGGTCCCGAAAAGGGGACTACATGCAGCAACAAAACCAGAATTTCGTTATGCATTTGCTCTCGTTAGGTTTTTCCCCCTCTCGTTAGGGTTTTCCCCCTCTCGTAGGCGACGGCGGCGATCGTCATCTACGTTGAGATCCTGCTCCCCTGCGACCTCCCTACGCCACCGTTTAGCCTGGGCCTTGTGTTCCCGGCCAGGGGAAGATCGGATAGAGAACCACCGCCCGCGGACTCTCTTTCACGGGCAAGAGAAAACATGGCGTCGACGGCTTCAACCTCGGGTACTTCTGATCTGGAGGCCATGATGGAGGAGCTTGAGCTGAACGAAGAGAAGTTGCAAGATGTAGTTGTGGATGAAAAGGATCTGCCTAAAGAATCCACACGGTGGATGGCAATCTCTCGAGTCCACACACCCAAAGTATACAGTCAATACTGGTTCTACCGTAATATGAGGGTCACCTGGGATCTAGCGCAGGAAGTTAAAATCCGCCCCCTCGAGGGGAACCTCTACACCTTCCAGTTTCAATGCCTTGGCGATTGGGAGAGGGTCATGGAAGAGGGCCCTTGGTCGTTCAAAGGGAAGGTTGTGGTCATGGCACCCTATGATGGGTTTACTAGACCCTCTACCATTGTTTTGGATAAGATTGAAACCTGAGCGCAGATTCATGATTTTCCGGAGGGCTACTTCCCCCTCATCAAGTCACTAGCTGTCACAATTGGTGAGTTTGTTTATGCAAAGCCTAAATCTCAGTACTTTGAAGGGAAATTCTTCCGTGTTCGAGTTAAGATAAATTTTAGAGAACCCTTGAGGAATGCTGTTTCACTAGTAAAGAACAAGAAGAGGGAGATTTTCAGAGTTAAATATGAAAGGCTACCAGATTGGTGTGCCATTTGTGGCAATCGAGGACATTTGCACAAGGAATGTGGAGATGGGGTTCACCCACCAAAAGCCCTAGTCTTTAAGGATCTGCGTGCTACCTGGTTCATGGGACCGGGCCACGGACCGGGTGAAGGAAGGGCTGGAAGAGGAAGCAGAACTCAAGGAGGCTGAGGCAATGGACACTCTGGTCGTGGAGGTCGGGGCTCGGGACAATCTGCTCGCGAGGGTTTTGAGAAAGAGGATGGTTTAGATGCTGATATGGAGGATGCATACTTGAACCGTAAGAGAGGAGCTCATGCAAATGTGCCATTACTCACGCTCCAGGAGTTACACCATCAACACAGGGAGATATTCCTATGCTCCCAACTGCTACTGTTCCGGCGAGCCCTTCGTCCAAGCAGGAACCAAAGAGACCCAAGACTAATCCACCACAGTAGAGAAGAGCCAGTTGAAGAACAAAGTGGCAACACAAAATGATGCGCGTTTGGCGGGCCCCAACAGTGGGTCGCGCTTAGCGCAATGAGTTGTTTAGTGTGGAACTGTCGTGGGGCTGGCAAACCTGGGACAGTTCACGAGCTTCGGGATCTCTCGAAGCAACTTTCCCCTTCTATTGTCTGGATTCTTGAAACTCAAGTAGAAGGTTCGCGTGTTGAGATTTTGGTAGGATCATTAGGATAAAATAAAAGTTTTGCTGTAAGAAGCTCTGGTACAAGTGGTGGACTAGGCATTTTTTGGAATGAAGAAATAAAGTTGGAGATTCTTGGTTATTCGGAATACCACACTGATACACTTGTAAAAGAAATGACAGGTACAGAGACTAGAATCACTTTCGTCTATGGAGAGGCCCAAGTAAGCGAGAGATACAAAACTTGGGATATGCTTTGAGGCATTGGAGGTACATGCAATCAGCCGTGGGTGGTGATCGGAGACTTCATTGAAGTACTCCAGGCACATGAACATGACGGAGTTGGGAACCGTAGCCAAGCGCAGATGGACGGATTCCGCGACGCACTGGACACCTGTGGACTGTCTGATATCGGGTACCAAGGACAATCATGGACGTTTGAGAAGAAGGTCACTAGTGGAACCTTTACGAGAGTACGGTTGGACAGGGGTGTTGCAAATCCAGATTGGATGCTAGCTTTCCCCTCTGCCTCAATGGAGCATCTAACAGCCGCTACCGCAGACCAATACCTCTCTTGCTTCGGATGCAAGAAGCACATGCATGCAGGCGGGGCCGAAGCCATTTAAATACGAGGTCTGCTGGGAGCGGGAGCAGTCGCTGAATGAGGTGGTGAGTGGCAACTGGGTGCTCGGCCCGGGAGGCTCGGTGGCCATGTTAAAGAAAAGCTCCTTTCGCTGTCTGGCGAACTAGCAACATGGGATCAAATGCATTTTGGCAGTGTCCGGAAGGATATAGCTGATCTAAAATAGGAGCTCAAGATTCTGCGGGAAAGACCAGGAAGAACCGGACCAACGAGGCAAGAGATTAAAATATGTGGCCGATTGGTAGAATTGTTCCATCGTGAGGAAATCTTGTGGAGACAGCGATCTAGAGTTGATTGGCTCGTGCATGGAGACAAGAATACCTATTTTTTTCCATCTACAAGCTAGTAGGCGTAGAAGAAGGAATCAAATTAAAGCCTTGCAGAAGTTTGATGGGCAAATGACACAGAATTTGCATCAGATGGAAGAGATGACAACTTCTTTTTATAAAGATCTATACACGGTGGAGGGGGTTCATGACATGGAGCAGGTGCTAGCTACGGTTCCTTGCAAAGTAACACATGCTATGAACGAGTCTTTGAATGCGCCATATAGGAGTGAAGAGGTAAAACAACCCTGCTTCAGATGTTTCCTATCAAGGATCCTGGCCCGGACGGATTCCCACCTCATTTTTCCAGCGTCATTGGGAGACTTGTGGTGATGAAGTGACGAAGGTGGTGTTGAAAATTGTAGAGGGCACATAATCTGCAGCATTCATTAACCAGACTGTACCGGTTCTGATTCCAAAGGTAAAACACCCCAGCTTATTAACCCAGTTTCGCCCTATCAGTCTATGCAAAGTTCTATGCAAGATTGCTTCGAAGGTGATCTCTAACCGCGTGAAACTGGTTCTACCTCACATTATCTCTGAGGAGCAATCTGCCTTTGTTCCAGGAGATTAATTACTGATAACATCATTACAGCTTACGAGTGTCTCAATTTTATGAAAAGAAACAAAGCTAAGAAGCACCAGACTTTTGCCCTAAAGCTTGATATGATGAAGGCCTATGATAGGGTGGAATGGCCATATATCAGAGCAGTTATGATTAAGCTGGGCTTAACTGAACGGTGGGTGAATATAGTCATGGGGCTGGTCACCATAGTTAAATTTTATGTCATGTTCAATGGTAAGAAGTTAGAAGAGTTTGAGCCAACACGTGGGATTAGACAAGGGGACCCAATTTCTCCCTACTTGTTCTTGCCAGCAGCAGAGGGCCTTTTGTGCCTGTTAAAATCCAGAAGTGAGTCATCCAACTTGGGTGGAGTACAAGTGGCACCTACGGCGCCACCGGTTAACCATCTTTTATTTGCTGATGACAGCGTGCTGTTCTGTAAGGCAAACATTAACGGAGCAAACGAGGCGAACCTAGTCTTGAACAGTTATTGCCAATCTTGAGGTCAACGTATTAACTTTGCCAAATCATCCATCTTTTTCAGCAAAGGGGTGCCAGAAAATGTCAGAGGAGAAATTAAGGGTTTGCTCAATGTCCCTAATGAAACTTTAAATGAAAAGTACTTGGGCATGTCGTCAGATATTGGAAGTTCGAAAAACGGGGCCTTCAAATATTTGAAAGATCGTTTATGGAGTAAGGTCCAGGGATGGATAGAGAACACTTTGTCAACAACGGGTAAAGATGTGCTGGTTAAATCAGTTGCCCAGGTCATTCCAGTTTTCTCAGTGTCCTGCTTTAAGCTCCCAAGAGGGCTATGTGAACATCTTAACATGCTTATCAGGAAGTTCTGGTGGGGTAGTAAAGAAGGTAAACGGAAACCCAATTGGGTATCATGGAAGACAATGACACAGCCAAAGGGATTGGGAGGTCTTGGTTTCATGGACTTCGAGCATTTCAACCTAGCTATGCTAGCTTGTCAGGCATGGCGATTGTTGCAATCACCTGAATATTTAAGCGCGTGGCTAATGAAGAGTATATATTATCCTGACACTACAATCCTGCATGCATCATTAGGGAACCACCCCACCCAGATCTGGAGAGCTATTGTTGAAGGCCGATATATTATGAAGCAGGGGCTGATTCGTAGGATTGGGAATGGTGCAACAACTCGGATATGGGAGGATACCTGGCTGCCTAGAGACGAGATGCTAAGGCCCTACGGGTGCTTAGTTGCAGATCCGCCAACTCTGGTCTCTGAGCTTATTGATCCTACATCGGCTTCCTGGGATTATGCATGCATCTCGTCGGTGTTCTATCCTATGGATGCACGCATTATCATGGGAATACCTCTGTGCACCCGGAACATAGATGATTTCTGGAGTTTGCAGTTTGAACCAAGTGGTAATTTTTCTGTAAAGTCGGCATACCGGATGCTTGTTTCAACGAGACAACAATGGGAGGCATGGCTAGAAGGCAGCGCCGCTTCCTCGTCAGTTATTTCTGAAGAAGTAGCTTGGAAGACCATGTGGAAAACACAAGTGCCAGCAAAACTTAAAATGTTCCTATGGAGATTATCCAAACAATATTTGCCAACAGAGGACATTAGGGCGCACCAGCACATGACTGACAACCCTCTCTGTGGACCGTGCGGCTCGCATGACTCTTGGAGGCATTCCTTCATTGGTTTCACAACATCCAAATTCACTTGGGCCTTGGTTGACGAAGATCTTGCACAGAACCTTGTGTCAACGACGGAACCAAACGCCAAGCATTGGCTATTCACACTGATGGATTCGTTATCGCATGATCAATTTGTGACTCTGGTTGTATCCCTGTGGGCGATCTGGACAACTAGGCGCAAGGCTATTCATTAGGGTATTTTCCAGTCGCCGGTCGAAACAAACACTTTTGTTAAAAGGTACATCTCCGAGCTGCAAATTATCAAGCAACAACCACCTCTTCGGGGTTTTCCGCCTACGCGGGTCACCCGACCGAGAGCACCCCCCGTTGGTCATGCGAAGATTCATGTTGATGCTAGTGTAAGAGCGGGAAGAGGTGTATCAACTGCTGCTATATGTCGGGACATGCAAGGGAATTACCTGGGGAGTTCGACTGTAGTGATTGCAGGTTTGGAGGATCCAGCGATACTGGAGACTATTGCATGCCGAGAGACTTTGGCGCTAGCAGAAGATCTCAACTTAACGAATGTTCTCATAGCTTCTGAGTCCAAGCAAACGGTAGCAGATATCAAGAATGGTGCAAAAGGACGGAACGGCTCCATAGTCCATGAAATTTCTCTTAGAGCAACTTTATTTCATTGTAATTTTTCTTTTGAAGGTCGTGTTGTTAATACTGAAGCACATAAGTTAGCCAAGTATTCACTCACTCTCGGTCTGGTACGCCACATTTGGTTGAGCCAACCCCATGATCCGATTTGTATCCCACAACTTGTAGCTTTTGATGAATAAAATTGGCTTTACCCCTCAAAAAAAAGTTATGCATTTGCTTTAGCCAAGATAAATGAATGCCGGCCGACTTTTCAAACATGCCAACTTATGTTACGGTTCCTGTTGCAACACACAACAATTAATTACAGAGAGACAATTATTCGTTTAGTACGGATAATAAGTTCGGGAATGAAAAGAGAGACACTGCGCAGAGTTCTTCTCGAAGTGACATTTTTTTTGAGAGCGTGCGTGTTTGTGTAGGCAAGTCTTTATGTTTGGGCCAAGAGTCCAAATAGTGCAAAAAGAAAACAATTACAAATAAATCATTTTTTTACAAAAAAACATTCTTGAAAAGCGTATGTTAAAAAATGATTTTTTTGAAGAAATGATCCAATGTTGTAAACACATTCATATTTTGACGTTAACTTTATTAAAAAAGTTCCACGTTTAACCTTATCATCAACATTCACTAAAATTGGATATAAAAAATGACGCACAATGGCACATGAAACATGTTTTTAGGCTAATCACATGCTTTATTTATTGCTTAATAATGTTTTGAGGAATACATTTTTTTGGCTCATATAATGGTTTTTTTGTTGCATCGAGCTCATGATGTAGTTATGTTTTGTTTTTTCGTCCATTGCAACGCGCATGCATTTGTACACTATGATGAGACTACATACTTGAGGTCACTTCGGCGTCATGCCAGGGCCGTTCTTGAGATTTTGGAGGCCCAGGGCGAAAACTAATATGGTGGCCCTCATTGCTATGAAGTGACAGCTCAAAAAATGTATGTACGTAGTATTATAATATACATCAATTTAGAATGTATAATACACATCAATTTAGAACGTAATATCCAATGCACTAAAATAATTTCTACAAAACATCTCAATGTTGATTCAAAGAACAAATGGTATCATAAACACTTACTTGATTCTTAACATCATTAGTTGGGTCATTCACAGGAATTACCGCAAACTCGTCGAAATCCCCATATTACTCTTGAGAAAAAATTATCCATAGTTCCTCTATATAATTATAATAACTCATCTACAAGGCTATTTTCTTTTTTTCTTGCTCATTACCAAATCCATACTTTCCAGATGATATAATATCCGACAGTGTTGAAAGACAACAATTACAATTCCGTTGAGCTAAAATAATCGAATTGCGAGCATACATATAGTGCCAATGGTTAGTGAATTGGTGATTAACAATATACCTAGGACATCCGGCCGGTGAAGCAATTAGGGCTGATTAATCGTAATACATGTGTGAATACATAGACCACAATGTGTCCCTAGTGAGCCTCTAGTTGGCTAGCTCGTTGATCAATAGATGATCATGGTTTCCAGATCATGAACATTGAATGTCATTGATAACGGGATCACATCATTCGGAGAATGATGTGATGGACAAGACTCAATCCTAAGCATAGCGCTAGATCGTAATGTTCGTCTGCTAAAAGCTTTTCTAATGTCAAGTATCATTTCCTTAGACCATGAGATTATGCAACTCCCGGATACCGTAGGAGTGCATTGGGTGTATTAAACGTTACAATGTAACTGGGTGATTATAAAGGTGCACTACAGGTATCTCCGAAAGTATATGTTGGGTTGGTATGAATCGAGACTCGGATTTGTCACTCCGCGTGACGGAGAGGTATCTCTGGGCCCACTCGGTAATGCATGACCATACTGAGCTCAATGTGACTAAAGAGTTAGCCACGGGATGATGTGTTATGGAACGAGTAAAGAGACTTGCCAGTAACGAGATTGAACAAGGTATAGGGATATCGACGATCGAATCTCGGGCAAGTAACATACCGATAGACAAAGGGAATTGCATACAGGATTGATTGAATCCCCGACATCGTGGTTCATCCGATGAGATCATCATGGAACATGTGGGAACCAACATGGATATGTAGACCCCGCTGTTGGTTATTGACCAGAGAGGTGTCTTGGTCATGTCTGCATGGTTCCCGAACCCGTAGGGCCTACACATTTAAGGTTCGATGACGCTAGGGTTGTAATGGGAATAGTATGTGGTTACTGAAGGTTGTTCGGAGTCCCGGATGAGATCTTGGACAGCACGAGGAGTTCTGGAATAGTCTGGAGGTAAAGATTCATATATAGGAAGTGGAGATTTGATCGCCGTAAACGTTTCAGGAATCGTCGATATTGTATCAAGACCACCGGAAGGGTTCCGGGGGTCCACTGGGAGGGGCCACCAACCCCAAAGGGGTACATGGGCCAAAAGTGGATGGGAACCAGCCCCTAGGTGGGTTGGTGCGCCACCAACCAAGGCCCAAGGCGCACAAGGATGGAAAGGAGGCAAAACCCTAGGCGAGGGGGCTGCCTTGGCTGGCAAGCCACCCTAGGGCGCCGCCTCGACCTCCTCCTCCTTGGCCGGCGCACCACCTACGGTAAACCCTAGGATGGCCGTCCCCCTCTCCGTCTGTGACAGCCCGAGACCAACATTCCAGAAGATTCCTTTTATTCCGTTTCGTCGTGTGATTATTTTTATTTGTCGCATCATCATCGCATCATTCGCAGCATTACATCGGCACTCCGTTGCCGCCAGTTTTCAAAACTTGCATCCTTTATTAGTTGCTGGTTCTCTCCGTGTTCGTCGTTGTCTGTGTTGAGCCCGACCACACACGCACGCGCCTGCGGCATCGATCAAATCCTTGTTTCTAAAAGTGTGTATAAATTTTTCTCTGGTTGGGTTGAAACTTGGCGTGCGGTCTTATTTAGTTGCAGGTAGGCCGCCTGCCAAATTTCGTCACAATCGGAGTCCGTCTGGTACCCGAATGGTCGACCGTAGCGGCACCGTCTCCGGTCTATCGTCGGATGTTTTTCGGTATTTTAATTCGCGTTGTCACGGGCCGCACCATTTCCCTCTCATCCCTATATAGCCCAACTACACATCCCACTAGACCCATCTAGCTACTTCCTTCGTTCATGGTCGTTGGATCGCGATCGGACGGACGAGGTCCAACCCACCATAGCCCAACCCTATATAAGAACCACCCCATGGAGAGACCTCTTTCACTCCACTAGGGTTTCCCCTTAGCCATCTTTTGCAGACACCCCCCTAGAAAATCCTACCTGCTAGCCCAAACTCTTAAAATCCCGCAACCCTAGATCCATAGCCATTTCAGCCATCAGATTTCGATTCAGTGGCCCCAATTCGTCCAAAACCCCACCTACCGGACATGTCCGTGGCCAACTCGGACATGTCCGGGTGACCACAGTGCAACCCGAGCTGCCGGACCTAGTGCTCGCTCCCTCCTCCTGCGGATCTGCAGCGCGCCGCCCCGCCGCCTGTAGCACGCTGCCGCTTGCACCTTGCCACCGCGTCGACCTCGCCTGTGCGCTGCCCTGTTCCCCGCAGCCGCCAGCTCGCGCCGCCGCCTACACGCCCGGCTCCCGCGAGCTTCCTCGCCTGCCCGCGCCGGCTTGCCGTGCCGCCGCCGCTCACCCATGCCCCCACCGACGGACCTGCGCCGCCGCCCCACCTGTCTCCCGTCGCGCTGGCCATCGGCTGCAGCCTCGCCGGCCGGAGCCCAAGCCGCCTGCCATCGCACCGCCTCCTCGTCGCTCGATCTCGATTGAACCAATCCAACATCGCTACGGCGTTGACCCACTGAGTGGGCCGGCCTCCCACGTCGAGTGCCCTGGGCCAGCTCGGCTCCATCGCGCCGGCCCACTCCCCATGTGGCCGAGCTGGCCGGCCTCTCCTCCAGACCGGGCCAATGCCCGAGGTGAACCCCACTGTTGCCCCTATTTGCGCCCAAGCGCTGCTTAACTATCCTGTGCCCATGCCTAGGATTCGGCCGTTAAAGTATTTAGGTTTTTTTCGATTTTATTTATTTTAGAAAAATTGCTAGAATTTAAAAACGCCGTAGCTTTTAATCCGAGCGTCGGATCAGAACATTTTAAATATGAAACTTGTGTAGTTTTTCACGTAGATTCATATTTTGCAACTTGCATGCATGTTTGATGTGATTTGTCTTGCCATATTCCTAGAAACGTGTGCTGTCCTAATAGGTTGCTTATCCCGTATTTATTTTCGTGCATGTCCGGATTGCTCGAATCCCGTAGTTTAAATGCTCATATTTTGGGGACCTTTTGCCATGTATTTTAGAGTAGTTGTTTGAAATTTTGCATGTAAGTTCCGTCACTAGATTGTTATATCACGTTTAGGACATAATCTCGCATATTTGTGTGGCGTGGTTTTATTTTTCGATCCCCTCATGTTATATATGTTTTCGGGGTAGAAAAATCCATAGTATTTAACTGTGCATTTAGTTTTAGCTTTTGAGCAAGTTAGTGCGCGTGATATTTTGCCATGTTGCCCTCTTGTCTATTTTGTGTGATTTAATCCGTGCATGATACGAATGAGTTGTCAACTAGAGATATGCCCTTGGATATGTATGCTAGCCCCCGATAGTTTTGGTTGCAATATAAATCCATGTTTAGGTGTGGTTTGGTTGTTCTCAACATGCTAGAAAATAGTGTTGTTTTGGAGATGCTGCAATATTTCTAAGTCTGAAATCTGTTATATTTTGTTGCTGTCTTTCCATGAGTTTATCTGGTGATTTATAGCTCTTTTCAGGTTGGTGCATTGGAGTTAGTTGTAGACCTTAAGATTATCTAGCATGCTGTGAATTTTCATGTCATTTGGTGTCCTGTAGCATATAGTTTTGTTGCTGTTAATATGCCTTCAGATCGAAAACTGCACTATCTAAAACTGATATTTTCACAAAGTCTGAAATTGTGTGTGAGATGCCATTTTGTGAGTTCTTTTCTTAGTGATCCATGCTTCCATGCTAGATGTTGTTGGTAGTATGTTTTAGTGCATCTTACCCTCTACTATCTCATGCCTTGGTTGACCATTTTGGATTTGTGTAGCTAGTTGTTCGAGTGTGTAGAAAATGCTATGTGGCTGATTTTGGCAGATTGTAGTGAATTCTTGTTTAGCTCGTAGTTGTTGAACCGTTGCTCCGTTTTAATCGTGCCCTATATTAAACTTGCTTAGAATCTCGTGTACTTTCATATTATCTTGCTGGTTGTATGTTTTGAAATGCTTGTGACTGTTCATGCACACATATTGCATTCATGCCATCATATCTTGCGGTGTTCGTATCTTTTGAACCGTAGCTCCGTTGGAGATGTTCTCTATTTATTTTGATTGGAACGACGCGTAGAATCACGTGAACCTATTTATTTTGATGTTTAACAAATATTAAAACATGTTAGTTGCTACGGCGACAGAAATCTTCTGTCGTCTCTTGAGCTTGCGTTGGTTTTTCCCTTGAAGAGGAAAGGTCGATGCAGCACATGAGCAGTAAGTATTTCCCTCAGTTTGAGAACCAAGGTACCAATCCAGTAGGAGAATCGCGTCAACTCCAGAGTACCTACACAAACACAAAAGAGCTTGCACCCAACGGTATAAAGGGGTTGTCAATCCCTCCAAGATTGATTGCAAAGTGAGAACTGAAGGCAAAAAGTGCAACGAAGTAAAAGTATAAGGCTGAAAATATGGTGTGAAGTAGACCCGGGGGCCATAGTGTTCACTAGAGGCTTCTCTCAAAATAGCAAATATTACGGTGGGTGAACAAATTACTGTCGAGAAATTGATAGAACCGCGCAAAGTCATGACGATATCTAAGGCAATGATCATACATATAGGCATCACGTCCGAGACAAGTAGACCGATAGTTTCTGCATCTACTACTATTACTCCACACATCGACCGCTAAGCAGCATGCATCTAGTGTATTGAGTTCATGACGAATAGAGTAACGCCTTAACCAAGATGACATGATGTAGAGGGATAAACTCAAACCAATGATGAAAACCCCATCTTTTTACCCTTGACGGCAACAACATGATGCGTGCCTCGCTACCCCTTCTGTCACTGGGTGAGGGCACCACACGGTATGAACCCAAAACCAAGCACTTCTCCCATTGCAAGAATCATAGATCAAGTTGGCCAAACAAAACCCACAACTTGAAGAGAATTACAAGGATATGAAATCATGCATATAAGAGATCAGAAGAAACTCAAATAAGATTCGTAGATAATCTGATCATAAATCCACAATTCATCGGATCTCGACAAGCACACCGCAAAAGAAGATTACATCGGATAGATCTCCATGAAAATCATGGAGAACTTTGTATTGAAGATCCAAGAGAGAGAAAAGCCATCTAGCTACTAGCTATGGACTCGTAGGTATATGGTGAACTACTCACGCATCATCAGAGAGGTCGTGGTGTTGATGAAGAAGCCCTCCGTATCCGAGTCCCCCCTCCGGCAGGGCACCAGAACGTGCCCCAGATGGGATCTTGCGGAGACAGAAGCTTGCGGCGGCGGAAAAGTATTTTCGTGGATCTCCTGATTTTTTCTGGGGTTTTAGGGAATATATAGGCGAAAGACCTAGGGCAGAGGAGGCCCAGGGAGCCCACAACCCTGGGAGGCGTGGGCCCCCTGGCCGCGGCTAGGGGGCTTGTGGGGTCCCTGGTGAACCTCGGCTTTGGTTCTCAAGTCTCCCGATCGTCTTCTGTTTCAGAAAAAATCTCTTTGGAAGTTTCATTCCGTTTGGATTCCGTTTAAAATCCTCCTCTAAAAAGGGTCAAAAACACGGAAAAAACAGGAACTGACACTTGGCACTGAGTTAATAAGTTAGTCCCAAAAAAGATATAAAAGGCATACAAAACATCCAAAGTTTGACAAGATAATAGCATGAAACCATCAAAAATTATAGATACGTTGGAGACGTATCAAGCATCCCCAAGCTTAACTCCTGCTCGTCCTCGAGTAGGGAAGTGATAAAGACTGAATTTTTGATGTGGAATGCTACCTAACATAGTTGTCCTTTGTAACTTCTTTAATGTGACATGAATGTTCAGATCCGTATGATTCGAAACAATAGTTTGCTATTGACATGAAACAAATAATACTTCAAGCAAACTAGCAAGGTAATCATGAACTTTCGAAATAACAAGGCCAAAGAAAGTTATCCCTAGAAAACCATATAGTCTGGCTATGCTCCATCATCCCCACACAACTAATGTAAATCATGCACAACCCCGGTATTGGCCAAGTAACTGTCACGCAATACATGAGCGTGAGCCATGGATATAGCACTATAGGTGTAATAGAGTGTGGTGGTGGTTCTGAGACAAAAAAGGAGGAGATGGTCACATTGACTCGGCGTATCAAAGCGTTATGGAGATGCCCATTAATAGATATCAATGTGAATGAGTAGGGATTGCCATACAAAGGATGCACGAGAGCTATAAGTATGTGAAAGCTCAAAAGGAGAACTAGTGGTTGTGCATCCAACTTGCTTGCTCACGAAGATCTAGGGAAATTTTGAGGAAGCCCATCATTGGAATATACAAGCCAAGTTATATAATAAAGATTCCCACTAGTAGATGGTGGTGACAAAACGAGAGGCTCTCAATCATGAAGAACATGGTGCTATTATGAAGCACAAGTGTGGAAAAAGATGGTAGCATTGTCCCTTCTATCTTTTTCTCTTTTTTTATTTGGGCTCTATGGCCTCTTTTTTTGTGGGCAACTTTGGCCTCTTTCTTTATTTCCTCACATGGGACAATGCTCTATTAATGATGATCATCACACTTCTATTTACTCATAGCTCAAAGCTCAGAACGATGATGACTCTATAGGACATGCCTCCGGCAGTGTACCGGGATGTGCAACGATCTAGCTTGGCGTATGATGTTGAAACATCTCGCTAGCTATCTTACGATCATGCACTGGCAATATGAGAGTGACGGCACAAGTCATGAGACGGAACGGTTGGAGTTGCATGGCAAATATCTCGGAATGGCTATGAAAATGCCATAGTAGGTAGGTATGGTGGCTGTTTTGAGGAAGGCATATGGTGGGTTTGTGCACCGGCGAAAGTTGCGCGACGCTAGATAGGCTAGCAACGGTGGAAGGTGAAAGTGCATCTATACCATGGACTCACATTAGTCATGAAGAACTCACATACTTGTTGCGAAAGTTTTTATTAGTAATCAAAACAAAGTGCTAAATGCATACTCCTAGGGGAAGGGTTGGTAGGTGTTAACCATCGCGCGATCCCGACCGCAACACAAATGATGACAATCAATAGATCAATTATGCTCCGACTTCCTAACATAGCGGTTCACCATAGGTGCATGTTACGGGAATCACTAACTTCAACACAAGTATTTCTAGATTCACAACACCCTATTAACATAACTCTTAATATTACCAAATCCACGTCTCAAAATTAATTGAGAGGAATCAGAACTTCTCTTTCTACTCAATGCACATGAAGATGGAGGTTTTTGTATCTTATTTGTGTACCTATCACCTTTGGGACTACTTTCATAGCACAAGCCAACTACCAAGTCACGCACCGCCATGCTCTAAAAGATCTAAGTGAAGCACGTAGAGCAAAATTATCTAGCTCAAAAGATATAAGTGAAGCATGATGAGCATTCTAGCAAATTCACGATGAGTGCGTGTCTATGTCAAAAGGTGTGCAGCAAGGATGATTGTGACACAACAAAAAGAAAAATACTCCTACGATACCAGACCTCCAAGCAAAACACATATCATGTGGTGAATAAAAATATACCTCCAAGTAATGTTACCGATGGATTGAAGACGAAAGAGGGGATGTCTTCCCGGGGCATCCCCAAGCTTAGGATTTTTGGTGTCCTTGAATTTGGCTTGGGGTGCCTTGGTCATCCCCAAGCTTGAGCTCTTTCCACTCTTTATCCCTTTGTCCATGAGAACATCACCCAAAACTTGAAAACTTCACAACACAAAACTTAAACAGAAACTCGTGATATCATTTGCACAAGAAAACAAACTACCACCTCCTTAGGTACTGTAGCAATCTTGATTTATATTTATATTGGTGTTTGCTTACTGTATTCTTAATTTTCCATGACTAGTACCCCCCGATACTATCCATAGTTTCTTCAAAACAAGGAACCAACTCAACAAAAACAGAATCTGTCAAAAACTGACCAGTCTGTAGCAATCTGTGTACTTCATATACTTTTGGTACCTCACAAATTCTGAAAAATTATGAATTCCTGGGAAAAAGGCATATCAACCGGAAGAAAAAAGAATCAACTCAAAATATATTTCTGAATAAAAATGAAAAATAATCTCGTGAGCGAAAAGTTTCTGTCTTTTTCCAGCAGGATCAAACAACCATCACCAAGACTAGTCATAAAGGTTTTACTTGGCTCAAACACAAAAAGAAACACAAAAGACACAATCATAACAGAATTATGATAGTGTGGACGCAACAAAATAGAAATAAAAATATAAATTCATTGGATTGCCTCCCAACAAGCGCTATTGTTTAACACCCTTAGCTAGGCATAAAGCGAAAGAATCACGTATCGTCGTCTTTGGTGCTCAAACCATAAGTAGCCCTCATCATGGATTCATAAGGCAATCTTATTTTATTTCTAGGAAAGTGTTCCATACCCTTCTTTAAAGGAAATTGAAATCTAATATTCCCTTCCTTCATATCGATGATAGCACCGATAGTCCTTAGGAAAGGTCTACCAAGAGTGATAGGGCATGTAGGATTGCAATCAATGTCAAGCACAATGATATCCACGAGTACATAGTTCCTATTTGCAATAATAAGAACGTAATTGATCCTTCCCATGGGTTTCTTGACAGTAGAATCCGCAAGATGCAAATTAAGAGAACACTCCTCAATCTCATTAAAACCCAGAACATCAGATAAAGACTTTGGAATCGCGGAAACACTAGCACCCAAATCACAATCACACAAAGCATTGCATTCATAGTTTTTGATTTTGATTTTGATAGTAGGTTCCCACTCATCATGAAGCTTTCTAGGGATAGAAACTTCCAATTCAAGTTTCTCTTCAAGAGATTTTATCATAGCTTCGACGATATGATCGGTAAAGGCCTTGTTTTGGCTATAAGCGTATGGAGAGTTTAGCATGGATTGCATCAAGGAAATGCATTTAATCAAGGAGCAACTATCATAATTGAATTCCTTGAAATCTAAAGTAGTGGTTTCATTACTACTCAAGGTTTTAATATATTCTACTCCACTTTCAATGCTTTTAGCATCAAGATAGATGGACTCCGAATCATTGGGGCATTTTTCAACCAAAGTGGATTCATATCCAGCCCCATCCTCATTAGGTTTGACACAAGAAAAAAAGATTCAATGGGAATCACACCAAGCACTTTAAGATCTTTGTGATTTTTATCACGAGAACACGCCTTTTTAAGCCATTCATGTCTAGCACGAATTTGGGCGGTTCTTTCTTTGCTCTCACTCATGGAAACACGCATAGCTTTCAAAGTTTCATCCATATTTATCTTGTGAGGAGCACATCTAACTTTCAAAGCATCAATATCACTAGACATTCTATCAACGCTCCTTGCCAAATCGTCAATTTTGAGTAGTTTTTCCACTATGGACACATTGAAAATCTTTTGCGAGTTGATAAACGCTTTGATATTACTCTCTAGATCACAGGGTAATCTATTGTAATTTCCATGAATATTGTTGTAGGAGTTGCCAAAGTTATTAGAGGAGTTACTAGGAAAAGGCCTAGGAACATAGTTTCCTCTAAAAGCATTGTTGTTGCCAAAATTATTCCTACCAACAAAATTAATGTCCAAGCTAGCATTGCTACTCTCAATTAAGGAAGACAAGGGCATGTCATTAGGATCTAAAGGACCACTTCAACTAGCAACCAAATTCATTAACTCATCCATCTTAGCACTCAACACGTTAATTCCTTCTATAGTGTGTACCTTTTTACTAGCAGGTGACCTTTCAGTGTGCCACTGAGAGTAGTTCGTCAAGATATTGTCTAGGAGTTCTGTAGCTTCTCCTAACGTGATATCCATGAATGTTCCACCTGAGGTGGAGTCCAAGATATTTCTAGAAGCAAAATTCAAGCCAGCGTAAAAGATTTGTATAATCATCCAAAGACTCAAGCCATGAGCGGGACAATTTCTAATCATCAATTTCATCCTCTCCCAAGATTGTGCAACATGTTCATGATCAAGTTGCTTAAAATTCATGATATCATTACAGAGAGAGATAATCTTAGCCGGTGGAAAATACTTGGATATATAAGCATCTTTGCACTTGTTCCAAGAATCAATACTATTTTTGGGCAAAGACGAAAACCAAGTTTTTGCTCGATCTCGCAACGAGAACGAAAAAAGCTTCAATTTAATCACATCATTATCCACATCTTTATTCTTTTGCATATCGCAAAGCTCAATGAAGGTATTAAGATGGGATGCGGCATCTTCACTAGGAAGGCCGGAGAATTGCTCTTTCATAACAAGATTCAGCAAAGCAGCATTGATTTCGTATGATTCCGCACTAGTGGCGGGAGCAATTGGAGTACTAATAAAATCATTATTATTAGTATTCGAGAAGTCACAAAGTTTGGTGTTTTCAGTCATGGTGACATCAGCAAGCAAACAAGCACACAAGCGAAAAGAAAGCAAGCGAGAGAAAAGGGCGAACGAAAAAGGAAAACGAAAAAAGGCAAATGAAGAAAAGGGCAAATATTTTTGTAAATTTTTGTTTTTCAGAAGTGGGGTAGAGGAAAACGAGAGGCAAAAAAGTAAATGCAAGATATGAGTTTGCGACACTTACTTGGATGAGTTCTTGACTTGATCCTCCCCGGCAACGACGCCAGGAATTCTTCTGCTACGGCGACAGAAATCTTCTGTCGTCTCTTGAGCTTGCGTTGGTTTTTCCCTTGAAGAGGAAAGGGCGATGTAGCACAGGAGCAGTAAGTATTTCCCTCAGTTTGAGAACCAAGGTATCAGTCCAGCAGGAGAATTGCGTCAAGTCCAGAGTACCTCCACAAACACAAAAGAGCTTGCACCCAACGCTATATAGGGGTTGTCAATCCCTTCAACATTGATTGCAAAGTGAGAACTGAAGGAAAAAAGTGCAATGAAGTAAAAGTGTAAGGCTGAAAATATGGTGTGAAGTAGAATCGGGGGCCATAGTGTTCACTAGAGGCTTCTCTCAAAATAGCATATATTACGGTGGGTGAACAAATTACTGTCGAGTAATTGATAGAACCGCACAAAGTCATGACAATATCTAAGGCAATGATCATACATATAGGCATCATGTCAGAGACAAGTAGACCGATACTTTGTGCATCTAGTACTATTACTCCACACATCGACCACTATCCAGCATGGATCTAGTGTATTGAGTTCATGACGAACAGAGTAACGCCTTAAGCTAGATGACATGATGTAGAGGGATAAACTCAAACCAATGATGAAAACCCCATCTTTTTACGCTTGATGGCAACAATACAATGCGTGCCTCGCTACCCCTTCTGTCACTGGGTGAGGTCACCGCACGGTATGAACCCAAAACCAAGCACTTCCCCCATTGCAAGAATCATAGATCAAGTTGGCCAAACAAAACCCACAACTCGAAGAGAATTACAAGGATATGAAATCATGCATATAAGAGATCAGAAGAAACTCAAATAAGATTCATAGATAATCTTATCATAAATCCACAATTCATCGGATCTCGGCAAACACACCGCAAAATAAGATTACACCAGATAGATCTCCATGAAAATCATGGAGAACTTTGTATTGAAGATCCAAGAGAGAGAAGAAGCCATCTAGCTACTAGCTATGGACCCGTAGGTCTATGGTAAACTAGTCACGCATCATTAGAGAGGTCATGGTGCTGATGAAGAAGCCCTCCGTATCCGAATCGCCCATCCGGCAGGGCACCAGAACGTGCCCCAGATGGGATCTTGCGGAGACAGAAGCTTGCGGCGGCAGAAAAGTATTTTCGTGGATCTCCCGATTTTTTCTGGGATTTTAGGGAATATATAGGCAAAAGACCTAGGGCAGAGGAGGCCCAGGGAGCCCACAAGCCTGGGAGGCACGGGCCCCTGGCCGCGGTTAGGGGGCTTGTGGAGTCCCTGGTGACCCTTTGCCTTGGTTCTCAAGTCTCCCGATCGTCTTCTGTTTCAGAAAAAATCATTTTGGAAGTTTCATTCCGTTTGGACTCCGTTTAAAATCCTCCTCTAAAAAGGGTCAAAAACACGGAAAAAACAGGAATTGGCACTTGGCACTGAGTTAATAAGTTAGTCCCAAAAAAGATATAAAAGTCATACAAAACATCCAAAGTTTGACAAGATAATAGCATGAAACCATCAAAAATTATAGATACGTTGGAGACGTATCATTAGTTCAGATATGGACAGATTTATACATTAACATATGAGGTCATTTCGAAGATGCTATATGTCGTTTCCGACCTCATTTAAAATGCCTAGACATATAGCTTAGTTACGCCTCACCTCTTGCCATGTTTAACCAACATTTAATATTGCCGTGTACCTAATCGGGATATAACTAAATATTTCGTATGTGGAGTTTCGTCAATATGCAACTCGTTGCATATTGAACTTCACTTAATGTGTAGTAGTTGATTGTTGTGAATTGACATGCCATGTCTTGCATATATCCAACCGTTCATGCATCATATGTGTTGTGCATCGTGTGGTATATTTCGTGTGTTGATTCCTGTTTCCGGTTTGCTTCGTCTCGATAGAGTTCCGACCGCTTCAGAGTGTGAGGACCCGTTCGACTACATCGGTTCGTCTGCTTCACGGAGTCGTTCTTCTTCCAAGCGGGATCTCAGGCAAGATGACCATTTCCCCAGATACAATTAATATCATTGCCATGCTAGTTTTACCGTTTCTATCGTTATGTATCGCTGCCTACCACCTATTAAATATCAGTCTCTCAACATTGCCATGAAAACCCTCAGCCTGTCCACCACCTAGCAAACCACTGATTGGCTATGTTACGCTTGCTTAACCATGTGTTAGCGTTGCTAGTTGCACGTGCAGTTGGTTCCATGTGATAACATGGGTTCCTTGTTATATCACCATATTAAATGCTATTTAATTTAATGCACCTATATACTTGGTAAAAGGTGGAAGGCTCGTCCTTTCTACCCTGCTGTTTTGTTCCACCTTTGCCCCCTTAGTTTCAGATACCGGCATTACGTTCCATAATTCAGCGCTCCTAACACGATCGGGGTTGTTATGGGGACCCCCTTGATAATTCGTCTTAGATTAAGACTGGTCTGGCAAGGCCCAACATTGGTTCTATATTTGTCCAACATAATAATTCTGTTAATACTGAAATGCATAGGGAGTTAGCGCTACCCGAGGAGTAATTCTACATAATACAGGGGGGCCAGTGCTGATGGTGTTGGTCCCAAACGGAGAAGCTTATTAACGCTACCCGGGGCAACTCGGCGTTTGGCATGGTAACCATCGCTCATCCGATGTGCCCTGAGAACGAGATACGCAACTCCTATCAGGATTGTCGGCACGTCGGGCGGCCTTGCTGGATTAGTTTTACCTTTGACGGAATATCTAGTGCATCGGGATTCTGGTGATGCTTTGGGTAATCTCAGAGTTGAGGTTTTCCACTAAGGAGTCCGACGAGATCACGAGCTTCCTGATCGAGGATTTCTATGCGGCTTGTGGTAATTTGTGATGGACTAGTTGGAGCACCCCTGCAGGGTTAAATCTTTCGGAAGCCCTACCTGCGGTTATGTGGCAACGTGGAAACTTTGTTTAACACTGGTTCTAGACAACTTGAAGTAACTTAATTAAAATATGCCAACTGAGTGCGTAACCGTGACTGTCTCTTTCGTGAGTTCCTTCTCCGATCGAGGACACGGTGGGGTTATGTTTGACGTACGTAGGTGTTCAGGATCATTCATTTGATCACCAGCAGTTCACGTCCACTATGAGTAGATCTTCCCCCTCTTTATTCTTGTAGTCGTAAGTTAGCCACCTCATAAATGCTTAGTTGCTTGCTGCAACCTCGCCACTTAACCTTACCTCACCTATTAAGCTTTGCTAGTCTTGATACCTGATACGTCTCCATCGTATCTACTTTTCCAAACTCTTTTGCCCTTGTTTTGGACTCTAATTTGCATGATTTGAATGGAACTAACCTGGACTAACGCTGTTTTCAGCAAAATTGCCTTGGTGTTATTTTTGTGCAGAAATCAAAGTTCTCCAAACGTCCTGAAAATTTACGGGGAGAAGTTTTGGAAAATATAAAAAATATCTGCGCCAAGTTCCACTTGAGGGGGTGGGCCAGTGGGCCACAAGCCCTGGCTCCGCCACCACCCCCTTGGTGGCGGTGGGCAGGATTCTGGGGCCCACACGGCTCTGCCGCCCCCAACCTCAGGTCTATAAGTCCCCTTTCGTCCCAGAAAAAATAAAAAGCGAAGTTTTCGTCGCGTTTACGATACGGAGGCGCCGCCACCACGTGTTCTTCATCTAGAGGGCAGATCTGGAGTCCATCTTGGGCTCCGGAGAGGGGAAATCATCGCCATCGTCATCATCAACCTTCTTTCCTCTCCAATTCCATGAAGCTCTTCGTCGTTCGTGAGTAATCTATTCGTAGGCTCACTGGGCGGTGATGAGTAGGATGAGATCTATCATGTAATTGAGTTAGTTTTGATGGGGATTGATCCCTAGTATCCATTATGTTCTAAGATTGATGTTGGTACTACTTTGCCATGCTTAATGCTTGTCACTAGGGCCCGAGTGCCATGATTTCAGATCTGAAATTATTATGTTGTCACCAATATATGTGTGTTTTAGATCCGATCTTGCAAGTTGTAGTTACCTACTATGTGTTATGATCCGGCAACCCCCGAGTGACAATAACCGGAACCACTCCCGGTGATGACCATAGTTTGAGGTGTTCATGTGTTCACCAAGTGCTAATGCGTTGGTCTGGTTCTTTATTAAAAGGAGAACCTTAATATCCCGTAGTTTCCTTTTGGACCCCACTACCACGGGAGGGATGGACAATAGATGTCATGCAAGTTCTTTTCCCTAAGCACGTATGACGACACATGGAATGCATGCCTACATCACATTGATGAACGGGAGCTAGACACATATCGCTCCATGATATAACTGTTGCATGATGAATATCATCCAAACAAATCACCGACCCATTGCCTACGAGTTTGTCCTACTGTTGCTACTGTTGTTACTTGTTTTGCTCTGCTGCTGCTACAACTGTTGCTACTGCTGTTACTTGTCTTGCTCTGCTGCTACTGTTGCTACTACTGTCGTTTGCTACTGTTGCTACTTGCTACTGCTGTCACTACCGCCGTTCCTTGCCACCACCGTCACTCGCTACTTTGCTATTACTACTTTTCTTGCAGATACTAATCTTTCAGGTGTGGTTGAATATGATAAATTCAGCTGCTAATACTTGAGAGTATTCTCTTACCTCCCGTCGTGCGAATCAGCAAATTTGGGTCGAATACTCTACCCTCGAAAACTGCTACAATCCCACGCGTTGGTGGGCGTCAACAACATTCTTCTAGTTTCGATTGCCGGAGAGTGCTAACAACATTCTTCTGGTGCCGTTGCAAAGGGGAAGAACAGTTGACATCAATACCTTTGGAAATGAGATTGCTGAGTCCTCTATGGCTCATAGATTACTACAACACCAGTTGCAGGTACAGGTAAAGGTTACATGACGCGAGCGCGTTGATTGTTCATTTGGAGTTCCTTCTTCTTCTTCTCCATCGATCTAGGATGGGTTCCAGGCCGACAGCCTGAGATAGCAAGGATGGACGTCATTTTATTTTCTTGTTTGTTTTCGTCCGTAGTCGGACCCTGCTCTTCTCCGTGATATTTATGTATTGTACGGATGTGACTCTGATGTAGCTTGTGGGGAGTGTAAGCTAATTCCATATACTCTTCTCTTCAGTACATGTACTTGTAATGATATCCATTCTTGCGAGACGACGAGATGCGCTTCTATCCTTGTTGAGGCCCTCGCGCCAAAATAAGGATAGGATCGCATCTTGGGCATTACACCCTCCCTCCTATATATAGAGAGGGTTTTGGGAGGGCTACACACACCTCCACACCCCTCCAAGGCGCAGCCCTACCTCTCCCTCTTCTCCTCCTCCGCGGTGCTTGGCGAAGCCCTGCCGGAGAACTGCATAGCTCCACCGTCACCATGCCGTCGTGCTGCCAGAGCTCTCCCTCAACCTATCCTCTCTCCTTGCTGGATCAAGGTGAAGGAGATGTCGCCGGGCTACACATGTGTGGAACGCGGAGGCGCCGTTTTTGGCGCTTAGATCGGAATCTTCCGTGAGCTGAATCGCTACGAGTACGACTCCATCAACCTCGTTCTAGTAACGCTTCCGCTTAGCGATCTTCAAAGGTATGAAGATGCTCTACCCCCTTGCTCGTTGCTGGTTTCTCCTAGATATATCCTTGTGCGACGTAGGAAAATTTTGAATTACTACTATGTTCCACAACAGTGGCATCCGAGCCAGATTCTATGCGTAGATTCTATGCACGAGTAGAACACAAAAGTTGTGGGCGATGATTTTGTCAATTGCTTGCCGTTACTAGTCTTATCTTGATTCGGTGACATCGTGGGATGAAGCGGCCCGGATCGACTTCACACGCACTCTTACGTGCGACTGGTTCCACCAACCGACATGCACTTGTTGCATAAGGTGGCTAGCGGGTGTCTGTCTCTCCCACTTTAGTCGGATCAGATTCGATGAAGAGGGTCCTTATGAAGGGTAAATAGCATTGGCATATCAATGTTGTGGATGTCATTGATACGTCTCCAACGTATCAACAATTTTTGATGGTTTCATGCTATTATCTTGTCAAACTTTGGATGGTTTGTATGCCTTTTATATCTTTTTTGGGACTAACTTAATAACTCAGTGCCAAGTGCCAGTTCCTGTTTTGTGTGTGTTTTTGACCCTTTTCAGAGGAGGATTTAAATGGAGTCCAAACGGAACGAAACTTCCAAAAAGATTTTTTCCAAAACAGAAGACGATCGGGAGACTTGAGAACCAAGGCAAAGGGTAACCTGGGACCCCAAAAGCCCCCTAGCCGCGGCCAGGGGGCCCGCACCTCCCAGGCTTGTGGGCTCCCTGGGCCTCCTCTGCCCTAGGTCTTTCGCCTATATATTCCCTAAAATCCCAGAAAAAATCAGGAGAGCCACGAAAACACTTTTCCACCGCCGCAAGCTTCTGTCTCCGCAAGATCCCATCTCGGGCATGTTCTGGTGCCCTGCCGGAATGGGGATTCAAATACCGAGGGCTTCTTCATCAACACCATGACTTCTCCGATGATGCGTGAGTAGTTCACCATAGACCTACGGGTCCATAGCTAGTAGCTAGATGGCTTCTTCTCTCTCTTGGCTCTTCAATACAAAGTTCTCCATGATCTGCATGGAGATCTATCCGATGTAATCTTCTTTTGCGGTGTGTTTGTCAAGATCCGATGAATTGTGGATTTATGATTAGATTATCTATGAATCTTATTTGAGTTTCTTCTGATCTCTTTTATGCATGATTTCATATCCTTGTAATTCTCTTCGAGTGTGGGTTTTGTTTGGCCAACTTGATCTATGATTCTTGCAACGGGAGAAGTGCTTGGTTTTGGTTCATACCGTGCGGTGACCTCACCCAGTGACAGAAGCGGTAGCAAGGCACGCATCGTGTTGTTGCCATCACGGGTAAAAAGATGGGGTTTTCATCATTGGTTTGAGTTTATCCCTCTACATCATGTCATCTTGCTTAAGGCGTTACTCTGTTCATCATCAACTCAATACACTAGATGCATGCTGGATAGCGGTCGATGTGTGGAGTAATAGTAGTAGATGCAGAAAGTATCGGTCTACTTGTCTCGGACGTGATGCCTATATGTATGATCATTGCCTTAGATATCATCATGACTTTGCGCGGTTCTATCAATTGCTCGACAGTAATTTGTTCACCCACCGTAATATTTGCTATTTTGAGAGAAGCCTCTAGTGAACACTATGGCCCCCGGGTCTACTTCACACAATATTTTCAGCTTTACACTTTTACTCCTTTGCACTTTCCGCCTTCAGATCTCACTTTGCAATCAATCTTGAAGGGATTGACAACCCCTTTATAGCGTTGGGTGCAAGCTCTTTTGTGTTTGAGTAGGTACTTTGGACTTGACGAGATTCTCCTATTGGATTGATACCTTGGTTCTCAAACTGAGGGAAATACTTACTGCTCTTGTGCTGCATCACCCTTTCCTCTTCAAGGGAAAAACCAGCGCAAGCCAAGTCTGCGTCAACGTGCCAATTTCTGGCGCTGTTGTTTGTTGCCGTAGCAGAAGAATTTCTGGCGCCGTTGCCGGGGAGTATCAATTCAAGAACTCATCCAAGTAAGTGTCGCAAACTCATCTCTTGCATTTACTTTTTTGCCTCTTGTTTTCCTCTCCCCCACTTCTGAAAAACAAAAATTTACAAAAATATTTGTCCTTTTTTTCGTTTGCCTTTTTTTCGTTTTCCTTTTTTCGTTTGCCTTTTTCGTTCGCCCTTTTCTCTCACTTGCTTTATGTTTGCTTGTGTGCTATGTGCCTTCAATATGCTTGCATCTTCGGTTGCTGAAAATCTATTGATATGGATCCTCACCCACTTGCTAATCTCTTTAAGAGATCCACTTATGTGGAACCAATTTCTAGTGAGTTGAGTGCACTTGACTTTCTCTATGGAGTTTTGCTTGAGATGCGTGAATCTGAAAATCATGATGAAGAAATTTATGAAATGATTCATGAGGGCTCCATGAATGAAAAACATGATTGCAATTATTTCATTATAAATTCTATTAAGGACAATCATGCTAAAAATATGCAAAACCCTAAGCTTGGGGATGCTAGTTTTGCTATGTCCACTACTTGTTGCAATGATCATGATTGGGGTAATGATTTTTCTTATGATCTTGAAAATTTGTTTAAGCTTCATGATGAATATGATATTTGCAATATTATTGAAAGTGGGTTTGGAGAAGTCATGACTTTAGTTGATGATAATCCCACTATTTTTGAAGAGCGTCAACTTTGCATGCATGTGGATCATGAAAAGAATATCCTATGGGATAGCTATATTGTTGAATTTGAATATGATCCCACATGTAATTGCTATGAGAGAGGACAATATTGTGGTAGAAACTTTCATGTTACCAAAGTACCTCTCTTCATGTTGAGATTGATATTGTCTCTTTCTTCTTCCTTGCATGTGGTAACTATTGGTTGCTTGACAATATGTTTTACTATAAAATGCCTATGCATAGTAAGTATCTTAGACTTAGATGTGATTTTCACATGTTTCATGATGCTCTCTTCTTGTCCGATTGCTATCCTCTATGTGAGCATCATTGAATAATCAATGCCTAGCTAAGGGCGTTAAACAATAGCGCTTGTTGGGAGGCAACCCAATGAATTTATCTTTTTCTTTCTGTTTTGTTGCCTTCACACCATCATAATTCTATTATGATAGTGTCTTTTGTGTTTCTTTTTGAGTTTGAGCCAAGCAAAACCATTATGACTAGTCTCGGTGATGGTTGTTTGATCTTGCTGGAAAAAGACAGATACTTTTCGCTCACGAGATTATTTTTCATTTTTATTCAGAAGGAGATTTTGAGTTGATTCTTTTTCCTGCTGGCTGATATGCCTTTTCCCCAGGCAGTCATAATTTTTCAGAATTCTTTAGGTACCATAAGTATACGAACTATACATATTGCTACAGACTAGTCTGTTTTTGACAGATTCCGTTTTTGTTGAGTTGGTTGCTTGTTTTGATGAAACTATGGATAGTTGTCAGGGGGATAACCCCGGGGTAGGCTCATCAAGCCTATTCCTTCATTTCCGGCCCAACGGACATGGACGTATGAAGATTCCCAAGGCCCAAATCTTCTGGCCGGCTAGGCATCACCTGCCGGCTAGAGGACGCAGCGGCCACCTTTCTGGCCGGCCAGGCAACCCCTGCCGGCTAGAATCCAGGCGGCCTCCCCTTTAGAGCCAGCCTGGTCCCACCAGCCAGACTGGGGAGGAGGCGGCCACACTCAAGCCGGCTGGCCAAGCAGGCTAGCCGGCCGAGGATCACAAGTCACATCAGATCGTAGGTCAGGAAGAGACCTCACGATTAAAGGTAGCTACGCGTCAGCAAAGGTACTGGATCAGGTCGCCCGGTAGGTACGAGCGTCGGTGGCCACGCCGCCGACCTACTCCGGCTCTGATCCATCACCTAGCATAGTGTCGGACCGTCACACTCCCACTCCATTACTGCACTCGGCGTGAAGAACACTGGAGGCGGTCGTACTACCTGCCCATGAAGAATCTCGCGGGGCAACGCTTGACGTACAACGCGTGCTCAACGTTAACCTTACGCGAGAGCCTCATAGGCCAGCCAGCGGGTCCCACAGGCAATCAAGACCATGCAGCCAGCGGGGCCCCCATCGACAAGACAAGACCCTTGTGGGCCCCTAGCCAGCCGGCGAAGCTGCCAGCCGGGTCCCACACTTGTACCCTTTATCCATATTGTAGGCCGGCGGGTTCGTCTATAAAACCCCCGGTCGCCCTCCATGCAAAGGGGCGGATCCTTCACCAGTCATTCAACACAACACATTCACCATCCACAAAGAGAGAGGTAGAGACGAGCCGGCTGCTCCACTCTTGCTCCTCCCAATACAGCTCCAGGAGCGACATTGTACTCTATTCCTATACATCAAACACTCCGGCAGGATTAGGGGTATTATATCTACGGAGAGCCCTGAACCTGGGTACATCGTGCGTTCCATGCGTGTACCAACCTCGTTCCTAGCGCCCACCTTTGTCCCTTCGGTTCTCACCGACTTTAGCCTACCTATGTCATATGTTGTGAGTATTCACCGACATTGGGCGCCCACCATGGGGCCGATTGCGGCATCGGCTGGCTTTACACGCTCGGCGAGGCCCCGCACCTACACCACCGGATGCATCGCGTCCGGATCAGTTTGCATGCCCGTGGAGCCCGCTTTCGACGAGACGACACCCATGATGATCGACGTCCCCGTCCGCCATGCGGTTTCGGACGAAGATTCTGATGACGAGGCACTCCCTAGCGTCGTCGTCACTGCTATGGAGAACCTCAACGTTCTCTTCAGTGACCTTCGTATCAACGATGGCCCACGCTACTTCGGCGAGGATCTCGACGTTGAGGCGCTTTGCACCAGCTTCAACAGGCTCTCTATCGCTGAGATGCCTATCCACGACGTTTACCCCAGTAGCGTCCTCATCTTCGACGGCCCTCTGCCACGATGGGGTTCTTCACCCCATACCACGTTGTTGCCGTCTCCAACACCGTGGAGGTGATGGTTATCGGCGTTGGCACCAGCACGGCTCCCGGCAAGGCCTCCGCAGGCGCTGGCGAGCCCGCTGCGGCCACCGCTGATACTCTTCGGGACACCATCGCCGGCCTGCAGACACCTGTCACCACTTCCGCCGCCCCTGCAGACGCTCAGGCCTCGCTGGAGGAGGCTCGCAAGCATATCTTGGAGGAGGGCATCGCCGTAGCTTCGGCGAAACGTCGGTTAGAGGCTACGCAGCGCGAGTATAACTCCGCATACGGTCTCACTCCGATTTCCGAGGCCCCTTGCCGGCTTGGATCGGTCTGCAGCCGCGGCCGGTTCAGCGCCGAGGTTCTAGGCGGTGATCTCCCCACCTACGAGACTCCTACGGCCAACATGCGAGCGGCGTAGGCATCCATGGAGGAGATGGCAAGCCTGGAAGGCGAGGAGCGCGCCTTCCAGGAGAAGCGTGTCAAGGATGTCCTTGACGCCGCCAACCAGTAGCACGCTCGGCTTGACCCCGGTCAGGCTCAATCGGAGTCCCCCACTTCCGAGGAAGTACGCCGAGCACAAACTTCACGTATGACCGGATGCGAAGCGGGTGAAACAACCCCTGCGCTGCTTCGCCAAGGGGAAGCGGCACACGATCGAAGAAGAAATCACCTGGCTCCTCGCAACCGGCTTCATCATGGAGGTTTTCCACCCGGCTGGCTGGCTAACCTAGTCCTGGTGCTGAAGAAGAACAACACATGGCAAATGTGTATCGACTACACTAGCCTGAATATGGCCTGTTCGAAAGACCCTTTCGCGTTGCCTAGGATAGATCAAGTGATCGACTCCACTGCAGGCTGCGAACTGCTGTCGTTTCTGGATGCTTATTCAGGCTACCATCAAATCGAGCTGGATCCAGCTGATCGCCTGAAGACCTCCTTCATCACGCCCTTCGGGGCCTACTGCTACACCACCATGACGTTCGGTCTGAAGAAGGCAGGTGTGACATTCCAATGCTGCATGCAGCAGTGCCTACTGCCACAGATTGGCAGGAACATCCACGTCTATGTGGATGACATCGTCGTCAAGACAAAGGAGCACTTCAACCTCCTCGACGACCTACGGGAGACATTCGCTAATCTGCGCGAATACAAGATCCGGCTCAACCCTGAGAAGTGCGTCTTCGGGGTCCCAGGCGGCAAACTCTTGGGGTTCTTCGTATCCGCCCGCGGCATCGAAGCGAACCCTGAGAATATCGGCACCATCGAGCGGATGGTGCGGCCGGCTCGGATCCTCGACGTCCGAAAGTTTGCCGGCTGCTTGGCATCCCTCGGCAGGGTTCGTCAGCCGGCTTGGCGAGAAGGCCCTTCCACTCTACCAGCACATGAAGAAGACGACAAAGTTCGTGTGGAACGACCAGGCGGACGAAGCCTTCTGCGACCTCAAGCGGGTAATCTCGAGCCTGCCAATCTTGGCAGCCCCATCTGAAAGGGAACCCATACTCATATACATCGCGGAGACCACTCACGTGGTCAGCGTAGTGTTGGTAGTTCAGCGTAAAGAGGAAGGCAAGGCCCTGCCAGTGCAGCGCCCTGTCTACTACCTTAGCGAGGTCTTGTTCGCCTCTAAGCAGAACTACCATCATTATCAGAAAATGTGTTATGGTGTTTACCTTGCTGCAAAGAAATTGAAGCAATACTTCCAAGAACATGCCATCACTGTGGTGAGCACTGCTCTGCTTTCAGAGATCATGGGTAACCGTGATGCCACGGGCAGAATTGCTAAATGGTCCATCGCCATGGAGGACCATGATATTCGGTATTGGCATCGCACCGCCATCAAATCACAGGTGGTGGCCGAATTCTTAGTCGACTGGGCCGAGACCCAGTTCGAGCCTCCGCCTCCAGACTCCATGCATTGGCGGATGCACTTCGATGGCTCGAAGATGCGGACAGGGCTCGGAGCCGGCATCATCTTGACGTCTCCAAAGGGGGACCAGCTCAAGTACGCTCTCCAGATCCATTTTGCCGCCTCCAACAACGTCGCCGAGTACGAAGCACTGGCTCATGGCCTCCGTCTTGCCAAGGAGATCGGCATACGGCGGCTCATATGCTTCGGTGATTCAGAATTGGTGGTGCAGCGGGTCTCTGCGAATGGAACGCCAGGGACGCCAACATGGCGAGCTACCGCTTCCTCATCGAGCAGCTCAGCGGCCCCTTCGAGGGTTGTGAGTTCCACCATGTTCCCAGGCGGAAAATGAGGCGGCCGATACACTGGCGAAAATCGGCTCCATGAGACAGGCCATTCCAGCCGGCGTCTCCCTCGAGCAACTCCATAAGCCGTCTATCAAGCTATCTCCCGAGTCGGCATCAATCTTTGTACCGGCCGACTCTACGATACAAGCATCTTCGGCTCCGCCAGTTACGCCGACTGCGGACCCTACACCAGTTGTGCTGGCGGCACTGGCTCCGAATGTGGCACCGACTGAATCCATGATGCAAGCGCCGTCGGCTCCACCAACCACGCCGGCTGCGGATCCTATGCCGGCTCCATTGGTCCAACCGACTCCAATGGCGGCACTAGCTACAACAACAAACCCGGCTCTGTCCGGGCTCGAATCCTCCCAGTGGGTGGACGTCATGGAGGTAGACGGTAAGCCGGCTGCAGTAATGGCACCAGAGACACCATCAAGTTCGGGGGCTGCAGAAGCCTCCAATAGTCAAGACGAAGCAGAGGCGACCCTTGTGTCGGCTCCATCATGGGCTCAAGCCATTCTGGCCTTCCTTCTTTGCGGGGAACTTCCTCAGAACGAGGCGGAGGCGAGACAGATCCAGCACAGGTCCGCCGCCTACGCCATCATCAATCGTGAACTGGTGCGACGCAGCGTGACCGTCGTGTTCCAACGCTGTGTCGAATCAGAAAAAGGGCAGGAGATCCTTAGAGACATCCACCAGGGGGAGTGTGGGCATCACGCCGCCTCCAGAACCCTGGTGGCCAAAGCATTCCGCCATGGATTCTACTGGCCCATGACCCTCGAGGAGGCCGTGGATCTGGTGGACAAATGCGAAGGCTGCCAACGCTTTAGTGCACAAAGCCACATGCCGCCTTCGACACTCAAAACCATTCCCTTTTCATGGGCATTCGCCGTCTGGGGATTGGACATGGTTGGGCCCTTCAAGATGGCTCGCGGAGGGATGACACATGTTTTGGTAGCCGTCGACAAGTTCACCAAGTGGATCGAAGCCAGACCCATCAAAAAGCTTGACGACCCCACTGCTCTCAGGTTCATCACAGACATCTCTGTCCGATATGGCGTTCCCCACAGCACCATCACCTACAATGGCACCAACTTCGCCAAGGGCGCCCTGCCGCTCTACTATTCCAAGGTAGGCATCCGGCTCGACTTGGCTTCAGTGGCACACCCTCAGTCGAACGGCCAAGCAGAGAGGGCCAATGGCCCGATCCTAGCCGACATCAAGCCAAGGCTAGTGGCACCACTGGTCAGGTCTGCCGGCTGCTGGATTGAAGAACTGCCGGCTGTGCTATGGAGCCTCCGCACCACGCCCAACCGGTCGACCAGCTTCACTCCCTTCTTTCTGGTATATGGGTCTGAGGCTATTATTCCCACGAATGTCGAGTACGACTCGCCTCGGGTCACCCTATACACAGAAAAAGAGGCGAAGGAGGCCAGAAAGGACAATGCGGATTTCCTCGAAGAAGGAAGGGACTTGGCTTTGAGTCGGACGACCATCTACCAACAGAAGCTGAGATACTACCATAGCAAAAAGTTCAGGCCTCTCTCTTTCAGGGAGGGAGACTTGGTCCTCAGAAGAATCCAGCGCACTGCCGGCCAGCACAAGCTCTCACCCCCCTGGGAGGGACCCTTCATCATTAGTAGGGCGCTGCACAACAACGCTTACTACCTGATTGACGCCCAAAAGCCAAGGAAGTGCAAGAGGGACGACTCCGACCAAGAAACGAAACGTCCATGGAACGGGGCGTTGCTTCGCCCATTCTATTGCTAAAAGGAAGAAGTCAAGCAAAGGAAAGATCATGCACATGTATCTTCCTCCCTCTTCAGGGAACAACAAATGCGATAAAAAGAGCATGCTTCATGTTTCTTTTTATTGAGAGTTTTTACTCAGTGTACGCCCTCTGACATGCTTCATTAAGCTCGGGGGCTACACCGCATACAACCTCTTGCTGGCTTAATCAAGCCCGGAGGCTACGCACAAATGCGATAAAAAGAGCATGCTTCATGTCTCTTTTTATTGAGAGTTTTCACTCAGTGTACGCCCTCTGACACGCTTCATTAAGCTCGGGGGCTACACCGCGTACAACCTCTTGCTGGCTTAATCAAGCTCGGAGGCTACGCAACGCATGCCCCTTGCTGTCTTCAACAAGCTCGGGGGCTCGCTAGCCGCTCGGACGCCCTCCCTTGTAAATGGACACATAGTGTACCGGCTGATCCCTGGTCCCTCGTACGAACTTGCGGGCTGGCTCCGGTCGCTCGGTTTGCGAGGTGACGCCAGGTCAGGTCGAATACATGCAAGGTCCGGCTACACTTGGGTCGCCGGCTCGGGCTGGCTCGATCATATATACGATCTCATTCAAGTCGGCCTCTGATTGGCTTATGTCTTGTTCTTTATGTCTTGATGGCTTCAGATAAGAGAAGTCAACCAGGAATCAAAAGACAGGGTCATAAGACAACACACTTGGTATACGAATATAATGATGAATATATACATTCACAAAAGCATTGGCCCATGGCCCACGTTCATTACATCCCTCCGGGGGTAGAACAAAACACAAAAGGACACCGGTTACGGGACTGCGACCTCATTGGTCGTCTCGGCCGCTGCTCCTCATGTGGTAGCATCACCGCCTCCGGCTGCTCCCGAGGTGGTTGCGCTATCTCCCTCGCTGAGGCCCCCGGCTCCGTCAACACCAGAGTCGGCATACGCCGCACCGCTGGAGGCGGCAGCAGAATCCGCAGCCCGGACCGCTTCCTCGGAGCTGCCATCGGCATCATAGGGCTGAAGGCCGTGCAGATCTTTAGTGATCACACCACCATCTTCACCCCGCTCGAAAACAAAGTCGTCCCAGGCTGCGTACTCGGCGACGGCTCTGGCTCTCACGCGAAGCTCCTCCTCCATGCCCTGCAGCTCCGCCTCCGAGCCGTCGCGCTGGGTAGCCAGCTTGCCCAAGTTCAGGTTCCGATACTATGACTTGGCCAAGCGTAGGGCCATATAAGCCCCAGAACGCGCAACGGAGGCACGCCAGGCATCCAGGCGCTCTCCACCCACTGCAAGCTAGCAAGCGAGCCGGCTCATGGACGCCGGCTCCACGCCTTCCGGCCACAAGGACGCCACCATCGACGAACCTACGACCTGGAGTTGAGCCACAGACTCGCCCAGGGCGTGCAGGCGGGCCCGAAGGCCCACCTCGATCTCCTCCACACTCCAGCCGGAGGTAGTATCTACCTCCTGCCCGGCCGCGCGAAGCTCCTGACAGCACACCTCGACGGCGGTGTCGGCTGCGATCTAGGTCTCGGGGAAGAGACCTGGAGTGATGGCAACCAGGACGTAAGAGCACAACAAAAGGAGGAGACGACAAAAAGACCAAACATAAGACAAGGAAGAGAGACCCACGATGGAAGGCGCCGTCGGTCTCATGAGAGACCTCGAGGACCTCGCGCTCCCGCACCTTACTCGCATGAGTAAGGCGGGCGACTTCCTCCTGGAGGGTCGCCGCAGACTCCAGAGCCTTGGCCAGCTGCGTCTGCTTCTGGTTAAGGGCCTCATCCTTCTCCCTCAAGGCAGCGTCCTTGAGGTCCAGCTCCTTGAGGTGAAGCAACGCGAGGCGGTCCACGTCGGCAGAGTAGGAGGCCTCCTTCTCCTGCAGCGTGGCCCGCAGCCGCTCTAACTCAACCCGGCCAGCCGCCTCGAGCTCCTTCTTCTCCACCTGAAGAAGGTTCAGCTGCTCTTGGAGCCGGCCGCCGGCGTTGCGCAGGGCATCACGCTCCGCAGCGACCTCGCCCAGCCGGGCTTCAAGCTCGGCAATCCGGCTATTGGCCCCCAGGTGCTGGGTCCGTAGCTCGTTGTATGCCTGTACCTGAGCATCATAAAGCACCTGCCAAAAGGGAGAAAAAGGGAACATGATTAAGATTCGACCTGGTTAAAAACCTAATCAGCCTGATTCTCGGGGGCTACACCCAGTGGGTGCGCTAGCACGCCCCACTGAAGAAAACTATGCATGGAAAAGGGCTTCCAAGAGACTCGGACCGGTCGGCAATCAACCCGCCCGATTCTCGGGGGCTAACCCAGTGGGTGCGCTGTCGCGCCCCCACTAACGCCAAGAGAAGAGAAAAAAGTACAAAAAACCGAAGAAGGCAATGCCTACCTGGGTGTGGGCTTCCAGGCGCTCCATGTCGCCGCATACCACGCGGGCCGACTGCTCCACCTTCGACCGGCTGCTGGAAAATATCGTCACTAGCTCCGGTACGCCAGAAAGAACGTTGCCAGCATGCAGTCGCAGGCAGGCCAAGTTCACCGCCCGCCATGTCTTCATAGGCCGGCTCCTAGCCCGGCCCCCGGCTCCTGGCGCAACAGGGTCGTGCTGAGGAACGACGATGGCGCCGGCTCCTGGTGCTGGCACGACAGCCGGCTCGGGCGCCGTCCCGGCCAGCGCTACCTCCTCCGTAGGAGGCAGATGGGTTGCGTCTGGCGCATCAATGGCCGCCCCTGGGGCGTCAGGGGCCGCGTCCGGCGCTGCCAAGTCCAGCTCCGGCGCGTCGGGGGCCTCCTCGGCCCTAGGAAAGTCAGGGATCGTCTCTAGGTCCACCTGCGCCGAGGCTGCCGGTTCAGATGGCTGGGCTCCCTTGGTCCTCGGGGCCGGCCTGGAGGCGGCCTCGCTAGCTGGCTCCTCTGCACGGGCATGTTCGGAGGGGTCATGTCTAGCCTTCGCATGCTTCTCCATCGACCTCTCAACCCGGCTGGGGCGAGGCTGACCCACGGCGGCCTTCCCCGCAGCCGTGTCCCACCGACGCTTGGACTCATCTCAAGCTCCCTCTAGGCAGCATCAGCTGCTGCCCAGCCAACCCGCTCGGCTGCGGAGGCGGTGTCCTCATCCGCATCCTCCGCCTCCCTGACAAGCAAAGCTTCAAAGGAACAAAGCTCATCCCAAGATGGACAAAGGAAACGAGGAGGAAACCGTACCCCGCTACTACAGGGACCTGCCTCCGGCCACCACCACGGCGCCTCTTGGTGCTGCCTGCTCGCTGCCCGGCTGGAGGACTCGGCGCCGGCCGCTTAGAGGCCGGCCGAGAAGTTATGGCACCCTTGCCCTTCTTCCCGGCTGCCTCATCAACGGCGGTCGCCCCGTCACCTTGACGCCGGCCACGCGTCAGTAGTGGGCTGGTGACCTCCTCCACCTCATCAGAGTCTTCCTTGAAGGCTGCACCAGAATAGAATGAAGCTACCTCATCTCGTCCGTCCAGTCTGCTACGGCGGGTCGTGTATACTCACCAGACGGCTCGGTCCCTTCCGACTCCAGGGGATCCTTCGAGCCAGCGGAGGAGTCTGAGCGGTGTTCCGCCGCGCCCTCGTCCTCAATCTCGGAGGCGTCGGACACCTCCACGTCAGGAGTAGTCTGGCGGAGGGACCCCTGTAGGGTCTCGAATAGCTACAAAAAAGAATACAACCAAAGGCTCAGCAATGCCGCCGGCTTCGAGACAAAACAACAGAGAAATGGAGTAAATCTACCATCGGAGGCGGGTGAGCCCTGTTCAACGGGGACATCCCCCATGTCCATTCCCCGCCCTCATCGATGTGGGCGGTGGAGATCAGGTTCACCCTTCGCGCTACAGCACCCGGGGTAAACCTCTTGGTGGATAGCTGGCATGGACCAAGCCGGCCGCTCATCTGGCAGACCAGATGCGGCCGCCTCTGCAGAGGCAGAATCCGGTGGACCACCATGGTGGCGAGAAGGTCGCGGCCGAGGAGGCCGCTCTTCTCCAAAATGTTGAGGTGGGCACAATATAAGCGCCACCTCAGGATGCGGCTTGGGAGTCTTCGCATCCCAGTTTTGCCGCGTCGGGGGAGCGATGGCGAACAGGGGCATGTTGAGAGCGTCCTGGGACGGGTCAGCGCTCTTCAGTAGAAGAAACCCTTCTGCCAATGCTTGATGGAGTCTTGCAGAGGCATCTGGGGGAAGCCAGACTTCAGGCGATGATGCACCAACGCGGCCCCGCACGGCGTCATGGGGCGCGGCCCCTTGACCTTCTCCACCTTAGATTTCTCCATGGCGATGGATTGCTGCTTGAAGAAGAATAGGCTGCACCACAGATCGACGCGAGGCTCGACCCCCATGAAGCCCTCGCACAGGACCACGAAGGCGGCCAGCTGCAGTATGGCGTTCGGTGCCAGATGATGCGGCTGCAGGCCGAAGAATTCGAGCCATTCGGTGAAGAAGGAGCTAGCCGGGATCCCGAAGCCCCGGTAGAAGTGCTCGACGAAGACCACGACCTCTCCCGCGGCGGGTGCGGGAACGGTCTCGGAGCTGGGGAGGCACACCAACACTTGGGAGGCCGGGGGCAGCAGTCGATGGTGACAAAGCGCCTTGATGTGCCCCTCGTCGACGTCGCTGCCCAATCAGGCCCCCTACAAGGACGCCTTCTGCGCTGACGACTTCTTCGAGGAAGAACCGCCGGCCATGGCTGTGGGTGGCGAGAGCTCGAAGTAGTCAGTGATGTTGCGACGGCGAAGTTGAAGAAGGCGAAGGGCGCGAGCTCTTCTTCTCATGACGCAGGAAGGGAGAGAGCGCGGATTCAGGGCGAGAAGAGGGGGCGAATGGCTTCCTCGGAACCCTCGCGTCCCATTTAAACCCCCACGAAGCATCGTGGGGAGGGGATCCGGTGCGCACCGGGCCCCATTAATCCCGTGCATTACGGGCGGTAACGCTTCCTTAAGCCCAACAGCCGCGGAGTAAATCCACAGAGGATCCCCCGCGCGGAGGCCGAGGGGGCGTCGTGGCGGGACCCAGGGTCCAGGCCCGGTTCCGCCAGCAGTAATCGCCATCATTACGCCGGGCGGGGCCTGGCACGTGGCGTTCTCCGAACAAGTTACGACTAGACCGAGGCGTCGCTTCGAAGCCACCCGGTTTCGAAGCCGGCGTCCTTCGCCGCGAATAGCGGTCAAAATATCAAGACAAATCAACAACCCGGTGAGGCTGCCTGCCCGCAGGCGGCAGACCTCGCCAACTGCGGCAGACCTCATAAAGCCTATTCCTTCATTTTCGGCACAACGGACATGGACGTATGAAGAATCCCAAGGCCCAAGTCTTCTCGCCGGCTAGGCATCACCTGCCGCCTAGAGGATGCGGCGGCCACCTTTCTGGCCGGCCAGGCAACTCCTACCGGCTAGAATCCAGGCGGCCTTCGCTTCAGAGCCGGCCTGGTCCCGCCAGCCGGACTGGGGAGGAGGCGGCCACACTCAAGCCGGCTGGCCAAGTAGGCTAGCCAGCCAAGGATCATAAGTCACATCAGATTGTAGGTCAGGAAGAGACTTGATGATTAAAGGTAGCTACGCGTCAGCTAAGGTACTGGATCAGGGCGCCCGACAGGTACGAGCGTCGGTGGCCACGCCGCTGACCTACCCCGGCTCTGATCCATCACCTAGCATAGTGTTGGACCGTCACACTCCCACTCCATTACTGCACTTGGCGTGGGGAACAGTGGAGGCGGTCGTACTACCTGCCCATGAAGAATCTCGCGGGGCAACGCTTGACGTACAGCGCGTGCTCAGCGTCAAACTTATGCGAGAGCCTCATAGGCCAGCCGGCGGGTCCCACAGGCAATCGAGACCATGCAGCCGGCGGGCCCCCCATCGACAAGACAAGACCCTTGTGGGCCCCTGGCCAGCCGGCAAAGCTGCCAGCTGGGTCCCACACTTGTACCCTTTATCCATATTGTAGGCCGGCGGGTTCGTCTATAAAACCCCCTGGTCACCCTTCATGCAAAGGGGCCGATCCTTCACCAGTCATTCAACACAACACATTCACCATCCACACAGAGAGAGGTAGAGACGAGCCGGCTGCTCCCCTCTTCCTCCTCCCAATACAGCTCCAGGAGCGACATTGTACTCTGTTCCTATACATCAAACACTCCGGCAGGATTAGGGGTATTATCTCTACGGAGAGCCCTGAACCTGGGTACATCGTGCGTTCCATGCGTGTACCAACCTCGTTCCCAGCGCCCACCTTTATCCCTTAGGTTCTCACCGACTTTAGCCTACCTATGGCATATGTTGTGAGTATTCACCGACAATAGTATCGGGGGGTATTAGCCATGGAAAAGTGAGAATACGGTAATCTAACACCAATATAAATAGAAATTAAGATTCCTACAGTATCTAAAGAGGTGGTAGTTTGTTTTCTTGTGCTAATGATATCACGATTTTCTGTTTAAGTTTTGTGTTGTGAAGTTTTCAAGTTTTGGGTGATGTTCTCATGGACAAAGGGATAAAGAGTGGAAAGAGCTTAAGATTGGGGATGCCCAAGGCACCCCAAGCCAAATTCAAGGACACCAAAAAGCCTAAGCTTGGGAATGCCCCGGGAAGGCATCCCCTCTTTCGTCTTCAATCCATCGGTAACATTACTTGGAGCTATATTTTTATTCACCACATGATATGTGTTTTGTTTGGAGCGTCTTGTATCGTAGGAGTCTTTTCTTTTTGTTGTGTCACAATCATCCTTGCTGCACACCTTTTGAGAGAGACATGCACTCATCGTGATTTTGCTAGAATGCTCATTGTGCTTCACTTATATCTTTTGAGCTAGATAGTTTTGCTCTATGTGCTTCACTTAGATCTTTTAGAGCACGGCGGTGCGTGACTTGGTAGTTGGTTTGTGTTATGAAAGTAGTCCCAAAGGTGATAGGTACCCAAAGAGGATACAAAAACCTCCATCTTCATGTGCATTAAGTAGAAAGAGAAGTTTTGATTCCTCTCAATTAGTTTTGAGACGTGGATTTGGTAATATTAAGAGTTATGTTAGTTGGGTGTTGTGAATCTAGAAATACTTGTGTTGAAGTTAGTGATTCCCGTAACATGCACGTATGGTGAACCGCTATGTTAGGAAGTCGGAGCATAATTGATCTATTGATTGTCATCCTTTGTGTTGCGGTCGGGATCGCGCAATGGTTTACACCTACAAACCCTTCCCCTAGGAGTATGTGTTTAGCACTTTGTTTCGATTACTAATAAAAAATTTCGCAATAAGTATGTGAGTTCTTCATGACTAATGTGAGTCCATGGTATATATGCACTTTCACCTTCCACCATTGCTAGCCTCTCTAGTACCGTGCAATTTTCGCCGGTGCACAAACCCACCATATGCCTTCCTCAAAACTGCCACCATAGCTACCTACTATGGCATCTTCATAGCCATTCCGAGATATATTGCCATGCAACTCCCACCGTTCCAGCTCATGACTTGTGCCGTCACTCTCATATTGCCATTGCATGATCGTAAGATAGCTAGCGAGATGTTTCAACGTCATACGCTAAGCTAGATCGTTGCACATCCCGGTACACTACCGGAGGCATGTCCTATAGAGTCATCATCATTCTAAGCTTTGAGCTGTGAGTAAATAAAAGTGCGATGATCATCATTATTAGAGCATTGTCCCATGTGAGCAAAAAAAACAGGCCAAAGTTGCCCACATAAAAAAAGGAGGCCATAGAGTCCAATTAAAAAAAAGAGAGAGAAAAAGAGAGAAGGGACAATGCTACTATCTTTTTCCACACTTGTGCTTCATAATAGCACCATGTTCTTCATGATTGAGAGCCTCTCGTTTCGTCACCACCATATACTAGTGGGAATCTTTATTATATAACTTGTCTTGTATATTCCAATGATGGGCTTCCTCAAAATTGCCCTAGGTCTTCGTGAGAAAGCAAGTTGGATGCACACCCACTAGTTCTCCTTTTGAGCTTTCACATACTTATAGCTCTCGTGCATCCTTTGTATGGCAATCCCTACTCATTCACATTGATATCCATTAATGGGCATCTCCATAACCCTTTGATACGCCGAATCAATGTCACCATCTCCTCCTTTTTTGTCTCACAACCACCACCACACTCTATTTCACCTATAGTGCTATATCCATGGCTCTCATGTATTGCGTGATAGTTGTAAAAGGTTTGAGAAAGTAAGAGTGCGAAAACAATTACTTGGCCAATACCGGGGTTGTACATGATTTTTATTAGTTGTGTGGGGATGATGGAGCATAGCCAGACTATATGATTTTGTAGGGATAACTTTCTTTGGCCTTGTTATTTCGAAAGTTCATGATTACCTTGCTAGTTTGCTTGAAGTATTATTGTTTTCATGTCAATAGCAAACTATTGCTTTGAATCTTACGGATCTGAACATTCATGTCACATGAAAGAAGTTACAAAGGACAACTATGCTAGGTAGCATTCGACATCAAAAATTCAGTCTTTATCACTTCCCTACTCGAGGACGAGCAGGAGTTAAGCTTGGGGATGGTTGATCCGTGTACAAGGTATCTATAATTTTTGATGGTTTCATGCTATTATCTTGTCAAACTGTGGATGTTTTGTATGCCAAGTGCCAGTTCCTGTTTTTTCCGTGTTTTTGACCCTTTTTAGAGGAGGATTTTAAACGGAATCCAAACGGAACGAAACTTCCAAAAATATTTTTTCCGAAACAGAAGACGATCGGGAGACTTGAGAACCAAGGCAGAGGGTCACCAGGGACCCCCAGAAGCCCCCTAACGGCAGCCAGGGGGGCCCGCGCCTCCCAGGCTTGTGGGCTCCTTCGGTCTCCTCTACCCTAGGTCTTTCGTGTATATATTCCCTAAAATCCCAGAATAAATCAGGAGAGCCATGAAAACACTTTTCCGCCACCGCAAGCTTCTGTCTCCGCAAGATCCCATCTGGGGCACGTTCTGGTGCCCTGCCGGAGGGGGGATTCGGATACGGAGGGCTTCTTCATCAACACCATGACTTCTCCGATGATACGTGAGTAGTTCACCATAGACCTATGGGTCCATAGCTAGTAGCTAGATGGCTTCTTCTCTCTCTTGGATCTTCAATACAAAGTTCTCCATGATCTTCATGGAGATCTATCCGATGTAATCTTCTTTTGCGGTGTGTTTGTCGAGATCCGATGAATTGTGGACTTATGATCATATTATCTATGAATCTTATTTGAGTTTCTTCTGATCTCTTTTATGCATGATTTCATATCCTTGTAATTCTCTTCGAGTTGTGGGTTTTGTTTGGCCAACTTGATCTATGATTCTTGCAATGGGAGAAGTGCTTGGTTTTGGGTTCATACCGTGCGGTAACCTCACCCAGTGACAGAAGGGGTAGCGAGGCACGCATCGTGTTGTTGCCATCAAGGCTAAAAAGATGGGGTTTTCATCATTGGTTTCAGTTTATCCCTCTACATCATGTCATCTTGCTTAAGGCGTTACTCTGTTCATCATGAACTCAATTCACTAGATGCATGCTGGATAGCGGTCGATGTGTGGAGTAATAGTAGTAGATGCAGAAAGTATCGGTCTACTTGTCTCAGACGTGATGCCTATATGTATGATCATTGCCTTAGGTATCATCATGACTTTGCGCATTTCTATCAATTGCTCGACAGTAATTTGTTCACCCACCGTAATATTTGCTATTTTGAGAGAAGCCTCTAGTGAACACTATGGCCCCCGGGTCTACTTCACACCATATTTTCAGCTTTACACTTTTACTCCTTTGCACTTTCCGCCTTCAGATCTCACTTTGCAATCAATCTTGAAGGGATTTACAACCCCTTTATAGCGTTGGGTGCAAGCTCTTTTGTGTTTGCGCATGTACTCTAGACTTGACGAGATTCTCCTACTAGATTGATACCTTGGTTCTCAAAATGAGGGAAATACTTACTACTCCTGTGCTGCATCACCCTTTCCTCTTCAAGGGAAAAACCAGCGCAAGCCAAGTCTCCGTCAACGTGCCAATTTCTGGCGCTGTTGTCTGTTGCCGTAGCTGTCATGTAGGTAAGAAGCGTTCTTGCTAGAAACCCAAATCAGCCACGTAAAACTTGCAACAAAAATTAGAGGACGTCTAACTTGTTTTTGCAGGGTATGCTATGTCATGTGATATGGCCAAAAGGATGTGATGTTACATATGCGATGTATGAGATTGATCATGATCTTGTAATAGGATTCACGACTTGCATGTCGATGAGTATGACAACCGACAGGAGCCATAGGAGTTGTCTTAATTTATTGTATGAGATGCAACACCTTGTGATTACTTTACTTTATTGCTAACTGTTAGCTATATTAGTAGAAGTAATAGTTGGCGAGACGACTTTGCAAAGACACAATGATGGAGATCATGGTGTCATGCCGGTGACAATGATGATCATGCCATGCCCCAAAGATGGAGATCAAAGGAGAAAGACGATAATGGCCATATCATGTCACTATATGATTGCATGTGATGTTTATCATGTTTTTCATCTTATTTCTTAGAACGACGATAGAAAAGATAAAATGATCCCTCATTAAAATTTTGAGATAAGTATTCCCCTAAGTGTGCACTGTTGCGAATGATCGTTGTCTCGAAGCACCACGTGATGATCGAGTGTGATAGATTCTAACATTCGAATACAACGGGTGTAAGCCAGATTTACAGACGCAAAACACTTAGGTTGACTCGACGAGCGTAGCATGTACACACATGGCCTTAGAATACGAGAGACCGAAAGGTCGAACATGAGTCGTATGGATGATACGATCAGCATGGAGATTCTCATCATTGTTGACTAGTCCGTCTCACGTGATGACCGGACACAGGCTAGTCGACATGGATGATGTATCACTTGGATGACGAGAGGGATGTCTATCTAAGTGGGAGTTCATTATATAATTTGATTAGATGAACTTAATTATCATGAACTTAGTCTAAAATTGTCTTTACAAATATTGTAGATCCAATGGCCAACACAAATGTCCCATTCAACTTCAACGCGTTCCTAGATAAAACCAAGCTGAAAGACGATGGAAGCAACTATGCGGACTGGGCTCGTAATTTAAAGCTCATCCCCATGGCTTCGAAGAAGGCATACGTCCTTGATGCGCCGCTAGGTTACTGCTATGGCGGCAGAAATCCTTCTGTTGCCTCTTGAGCTTGCGTTGGTTTTTCCCTTGAAGAGGAAAGGGCGATGCAGCACAGGAGCAGTAAGTATTTCCCTCAGTTTGAGAACCAAGGTATCAATCCAGCAGGAGAATCGTGCCAAGTCCAGAGTACCTGCGCAAACACAAAAGAGCTTGCACCCAACGCTATGAAGGGGTTGTCAATCCCTTCAAGGTTGATTGCAAAGTGAGATCTGAAGGCGGAAAGTGCAACGAAGTAAAATTGTAAGGCTGAAAATATGGTGTGAAGTAGACCCGGGGGCCATAGTGTTCATTAGAGGCTTCTCTCAAAATAGCAAATAATACGGTGGGTGAACAAATTACTGTCGAGCAATTGATGGAACCGCGCAAAGTCATGATGATATCTAAGGCAATGATCATACATATAGGCATCACGTCCGAGACAAGTAGACCGATACTTTCTGCATCTACTACTATTACTCCACACATCGACCGCTTTCCAGCAAGCATCTAGTGTATTGAGTTCATGATGAACATAGTAACGCTTTAAGCAAGATGACATGATGTAGAGGGATAAACTCAAACCAATGATGAAATCCCCATCTTTTTACCCTTGATGGCAACAACATGATGCGTGCCTTGCTACCCCTTCTGTCAATGGGTGAGGTCACCACACGGTATGAACCCAAAACCAAGCACTTCTGCCATTGCAAGAATCATAGATCAAGTTGGCCAAACAAAACCCACAACTCGATCAGAATTACAAGGATATGAAATCATGCATAAAAGAGATCAGAAGAAACTTCATAGATAACCTGATCATAAATCCACAATTCATCGGATCTCGACAAACACACCGCAAAAGAAGATTACGTCGGATAGATCTCCATGAAGATCATGGAGAACTTTGTATTGAAGATCCAAGAGAGAGAAGAAGCCATCTAGCTACTAGCTATGGACCCTAAGGTCTATGGTGAACTACTCACGCATCATCGGAGAGGTCATGGTGTTGACGAAGAAGCCCTCGTATCCGAATCCCCCTCCGGCAGGGCACCAAAGCATGCCCCATATGGGATCTTGCGGAGACAGAAGCTTGCGGCAGTGGAAAAGTATTTTCGTGGATCTCCTCGTCAATTTGAGAATTTTTCTGAATTTATAGGCGGAAGAGGTAGGGCAGATGAGCCACACGGGGCCCACAAGCCTACTAGGCACGGGCCCCCCTGGCCGCGCCTAGGGGGCTTGTGGGGTCTCCTGGTGGCCCCTGCCTTGGTTCTGAAGTCTCACGCGTATCTTCTCTTCTGGAAAAAAAATCTTTTCGGAAGTTTTATTCCGTTTGGACACCGTTTAAAATCCTCCTCTGAAAATGGTAAAAAACACGAAAAAACAGGAACTGGCACTTGGCACTGAGTTAATAAGTTAGTCCCAAAAAAGATATAAAAGGCATACAAAACATCCAAAGTTTGACTAGATAATAGCATGGAACCAACAAAAAATATAGATACATTGGAGATGTATGAGTGACCCTCCCGTTCCCATGGCAACACAGGACGTTCGGAACGCCTGACAATCACGGAGTGATGACTACTCTCTAGTTCAGTGCGGCATGCTTTACAGTTTAGAACTGGAGCTCCAAAGGCGTTTTGAGCAACATGGAGCATATGAGATGTTCGAGGAGCTGAAACTAGTTTTCAAGCTCATGCCCGGGTCAAGAGATATGAAGTCTCCGACAAGTTCTTTAGTTGTAAGATAGAGGAGAATGGGTCTGTCGGTGAGCACATACTCAGAATGTCTGGGTAGCACAACCGCTTGTCTCAGCTAGGTGTTGAACTTCCAGATGACGCGGTCATTGACAGAATCCTCTAGTCGCTTCCACGTAGCTATAAGGGCTTTGTGATGAACTACAACATGCAAGGGATGGAGAAGACAATTCCGGAGTTGTATTCAATGCTGAAATCAGTGGAGGTGGAAATCAAGAAAGAACATCAAGTGTTGATGGTAAATAAGACCACCAGTTTCAAGAAAGAAAAGGGCGAAAAGAACTTCAAGAAAGACGGCAAAGCAGTTGCCGCGCCCGGTAAACCAGTTGCCAGGAAGAAGCCAAAGAAAGGACCCAAGCCTAAGACTAAGTGCTATTAGTGCAAGGGAACTGGTCACTAGAAGCGGAATTGCTCCAAGTACTTAGCGGATAAGAAATCCGGCAACGTCAAAGGTATATATGATACACATGTTATTGATGTGTACCTTACCAGCACTCGTAGTAGCTCCTGGGTATTTTATACCGGTGATGTTGCTCACATTTGCAACTCAAAACAGGAACTACGGAATAAGCGGAGGCTGGCTAAGGACGAGGTGACGATGCGCGTCGGGAATGGTTCCAAGGTCGATGTGATCGTCGTCGGCGCGCTACCTGTATATCTACCTTCGGGATTAGTTTCAAACCTTAATAATTGTTTTGTAGTACCAGCTTTGAGCATGAACATTGTATAGGGATCTCACTTGATGCAAGATGGCTACTCATTTAAATCTGAAAATAATAGTTGTTCTATTTATATGAGTGGTATGTTTTATGGTCATGCCGCGCTGGTCAATGGTTTATTCTTAATGAATCTCGAACGTGATGTTACACATATTCATAGTGTGAGTACCAAAATATGTTAGGTTGACAATGATAGTCCCACATACTTGTGGCACTGTCGCCTTGGTCATATCGGTGTCAAGTGCATGAAGAAACTCCATACAGATGGACTTTTGGAGTCACTTGATTTTGAATCATTTGACACATGCGAACCAAGCCTCATGGGCAAGATGACCAAGACCCCGTTCTCTGGAACAATGGAGCGAGCAACCAACTTTATGGAAATAATACATACTGATGTATGCGGTCCAATGAGCATTGAGGCTCGCGGTGGATATCGTTATGTTCTCAGCCTCACCTATGATTTAAGTAGATATGGGTATGTATACTTCATGAAGCACAAGTCTGAAACCTTTGAAAGGTTCAAGGAATTTCAGAGTGAGGTAGAGAATCAACGTCACAAGATATTAAAGTTCTTGCAATCTGATCGTGGAGGAGAATATTTGAGTCACGGGTTTCGCACATACTTAAGGAACTATGGAATTGTTTCACAACTTATGTGGCCTGGCACACCGCTGCGTAACGGTGTGTCTGAACATCGTAATCGCACTTTATTGGATATGGTGCGATCTATGATGTCTCTTACTGATTTACCGCTATCATTTTGGGGATATGCATTGGAAACCGCGACATTCAGTTTAAATAGGGCACCGTCTAAATCTGTTGAGATGACACCGTATTATGGTTTGGCAAGAATCCTAAGCTCTCATTTCTGAAAGTTTGGGGCTGCGATGCTTATGTGAAGTAACTTCAACCTGAGAAGCTCGAACCCAAAGCGGGAAATGCGTCTTGATAGGATACCCTAAGAAAACTATTTGGTACACATTCTATCTTAGATCCGAAGGAAAAATCTTTGTTGCCAAGAATTGATCCTTTCTAGAGAAAAAGTTTCTCTCGAAAGAAGTAAGTGGGAGGAAAGTAGAACTTGATGATGTAATCGTACCTCCTCTCGAACCGGAGAGTAGCACAACACAAGAAAATGGTTCTTAGGTGCCTGCATCGGCTAGAGAAGAAGTTAATTATGATGATCATGAATCTTTGGATCAAGTTCCTACTGAACCTTGAAGGTCCACAAGGACACGTTCGGCACCAGAGTGGTACGGCAATCGTGTCATGGAAATCATGTTGTTGGACAACAGTGAACCTTCGAATTATGAAGAAGCAATGGCGGGCCCAGATTCCAACAAATGGATTGAAGCCATGAAATCCGATATAGGATCCATGTATGAGAACAAAGTATGGACCTTGGTGGACTTTCCTGATGATCGGCGAACCATATAAAATAAATGGATATTTAAGAAGAATATTGACGCAGATGGTAATGTGACCATCTATAAGGCTCGACTTGTCGCTAAAGGTTGTCGACAAGTTCAAGGGATTGACTACGATGAGACCTTCTCACCCGTAGCGACGTGAAGTCGATCCGAATCATGTTAGCAGTTGCTGCATTTTATGATGGGATTTTTGTATTTATGCCCTTAGTTGTGTCCCCCTCGACTGATTTGCCCCTAATTTTTGAAAACACGCGGTCTCGCCCAGCTCACCTCCCTCTTCTTGCGGTTTTGCCCTTCCGGCACGGCTCCGTCGAGTCAGCGCCGTTTAACCGCAAACGACGCGTTACTTTGGACATTTTTACCCCTGTCGGTGCTATACCTAATACCCCTTCGTCCTCATTGTTCTAGCGCAAGGAAACAGAGCAGAGCAGAATGAGGAAGCCGGCGAGGAAAGAGGAGTGGGAGGCACCGCGTGGGGCGGTAGAGCAAGGAGCGGCGGTGCATGGCGAGCTCGGGCTCTTCCATCTTCTCGCCGGTGGTTGCAGAGGTAAGTAAAACTCCAGCAATGCTTCTTCGTCCCCCCCCCCAATGCGTTCTAGGGTTTGTGATAATTGGGGAATTTCTGATTCAGGTTGATGGGGTCGGGATTGTGGAGCATGTCTCTGAGTTCTATCTTCCAGATGAAAGTTATTGAGGATTGGAGCATTCATCAAAGTTATTGCGGATTGGTAGATGTGGACACAAAGCTAAGGGCTGCAAACAATCTGTTGATCCAGCCTCCGCAATAACTTTCATCAGGGCAGCGATGCTTTGATGAATGCTCCAATCCGCAATAACATTCATCTGGAAGATAGAACTCAGAGACATGCTCCACAATCCCAACCCCATCAACCTGAATCAGAAATTCCCCAATTATCACAAACCCTAGAACGCATTGGGGGGGGGGGAGGAAGAAGCATTGCTGGAGTTTTACTTGCCTCTGCGACCACCGGCGAGAAGATGGAAGAGCCCGAGCTCGCCATGCACCGCCGCTGCTTGCTCTACCGCCCCACGCGTTGCCTCCCACTCCTTTTTCCTCGTCGGCTTCATCGTTCTGCTCTGCTCTGTTTCCTTGCGCTAGAACATTGAGGACGAAGGGGTATTACTTATAGCACCGACAGGGGTTAAAATGTCCAAAGTAACGCGTCGTTTGCGGTCAAATGGCACTGACTGGACGGAGCCATGCCGGAAGGGCAAAACCGCAAGAAGAGGGAGGTGAGCTGGGCAAGACTGCTTGTTTTCAAAAATTAGGGGCAAATCAGTCAAGGGGGACACAACTAAGGGCACAGATACAAATATCCCTTTTATGATTATGAGATCTGGCAAATGGACATCAAACGGCATTCCTGAACGGCTTTCTTAAAGAAGAATTGTATATGGTACAGCCGGAAGGTTTTGTCGATCCTAATAATGCTGACAAGGTATGCATGCTCCCGCGCTCCATCTATGGGCTGGTGCAAGCATCTCGGAGTTGGAACATTCGCTTTGATGAGGTGATCGAAGCATTTGGGTTTGTAGAGACTTATGGAGAAGCCTGTATTTACAAGAAAGTGAGTGGGATCTCTGTAGCATTTCTCATATTATATGTGGATGACATATTATTGATGAAAAATGATATATAACTTTTGGAAAGCATAAATGCCTATTTGAATGAAGGACCTTGGAGAAGCTGCTTACATATTAGGCATCAAGGTCTATATATATAGATAGATCGAGACGTCTCATTGGTCTTTCACAAAGCACATACTTTGACAAGATATTTAAGAAGTTCAATATGGATAAGGCTAAGAAGGGGTTCTTGCTTGTATTACAAGGTGTGAGGTTGAGTACGACTCAAAGCCCGACCACGACAAAAGATAGAGAAAAGATGAGTACCATCCCCTATGCTTCATTCATAGACTCTATTATGTATGCCATGTTGTGTACCAGACCTGATGTGAACCTTGCCATAAGTTTGGTAAGGAGGTACCAAAGTGATCCAGGCGTGGATCACTGGACAACGGTCAAGAAAATCCTAAAGTACCAGAAAAGGACTAAGGATATGTTTCTCGTTTATGGAGGTGCCGAAGAGCTAGTCGTAAAGGGTTACGTCGATGCTAGATTAGACACAGATCCAGATGACTCCAAGTCACATACCGGATACGTGTATGTATTGAACGGCGGGGCAGTCAACTGGTGCACTTGCAAGCAAAGCGTCATGGCGACATCTACATGTGAAGCGAAGTACATAGCTGCTTCAGAAGTAGCACATGAAGGAGTATGGATGAAGGAGTTCATCACCGACCTAGGAGTGATTCCCAGTGCGTCGGGCGACGGGCCCGATGACTCTCTTTTGTGACAACACTAGTGCTATTGCCATTGCCAAGGAGCCCAGGTTTCACAAGAAGACCAAGAACATCAAGCACCATTTCAACTCCATTCGTGGATACATCCAGGATGGAGATATAGATATTTGTAAAATACATACGGATCTGAATGTCACAGATCCGTTGACTAGACCTCTTCCATGATCAAAACATGATCAGCACCAGAAGTCTATGGGTGTTTGATTCATCATAATGTAACTATATTATTGACTCTAGTGCAAGTGTGAGACTGTTGGAAATATGCCCTAGAGGCAATAATAAAGTGGTTATTATTATATTTCCTACTTCATGATAATTGTCTATTATTCATGCTATAATTGTATTAACCGGAAACCGTAATACATGTGTGAATACATAGACCACAATGTGTACCTAGTGAGCCTCTAGTTGGCTAGCTCGTTGATCAATAATTGATCATGGTTTCCTGATCATGGACATTGGATGTCATTGATAATGGGATCACATCATTAGGAGAATGATGTGATGGACAAGACCCAATCCTAAGCATAGCACTAGATCGTATTGTTCGTCTGCTAAAAGCTTTTCTAATGTCAAGTATCATTTCCTTAGACCATGAGATTGTGCAACTCTCGGATACCATAGGAGTGTTTTGGGTGTATCAAACGTCACAAAGTAACTGGGTGATTATAAAGGTGCACTACAGGTATCTTCGAAAGTATCTGTTGGGTTGGTACGAATCGAGACTGGGATTTGCCAATCCGTGTGAAGGAGAGGTATCTCTGGGTCCACTCGGTAATGAATCATTGATACGTCTCCAACGTATCTATAATTTTTTTGGTTCCATGCTATTATCTTGTCAACTTTGGATGTTTTATATGCATGAATATGCTATTTTATATCTTTTTTGGGACTAACCTATTAACTCAGTGCCAAGTGACAGGTTCTGTTTTTTCCGTGTTTTTGACCTTTTTCAGAGAAGAATATTAAACGGAGTCCAAACGGAATAAAACCTGTGGGATGATTTTTTCCATAACAGAAGATATGCAGGGGAGTTGAGAACCAAGGAGGAGATCTCGGGGGAGGTCACAAGCCCCCTAGCCCTGGCCTGGAGGGGGGCGCCTAGCAGGCTTGTGGGCCCCACGTGTCTCCTTTGCCCTACCTATTTCGCCTATAAATTCTCTAAAATCCCAAAACCTCCAAAGAGAGCCACGAAATTACTTTTCCGCCGCCGCAAGCTTCTGTCTCCGCAAGATCCCATCTCGGGACCGTTCTGATGCCCGACCGGAGGGGGATTCGGACACGCAGGGCTTCTTCATCAACAGCATTCCCTCTCCGATGATGCGTGAGTAGTTCACCACAGACCTTCGGGTCCATAGCTAGTAGCTAGATGGCTTCTTCTCTCTCTTGGATCTTCAATACAAAGTTCTCCATGATCTTCATGGAGATCTATCCGATGTAACTTTCTTCTGCGGCGTGTTTGTCGAGATCCGATGAATTGTGGATTTATGATCAGATTATCTATGAATATTATTTGAGTCTCTTCTGATCTCTTATATGCATGATTTCGTGTCCTTGTAATTCTCTTCGAGTGTTGGGTTTCGTTTGGCCAACTTCATCTATAATTCTTGCAATGGGAGCAGTGCTTGGTTTTGGGTTCATACCGTGCGGTGTCCTCACCTAGTGACAGAAGGGGTAGCGAGGCACGCATCATGTTGTTGCCATCAAGGGTAAAAAGATGGGTTTTATATCGTATTGCATGAGTCTATCCCTCTACATCATGTCATCTTGCTTAAGGCGTTACTCTGTTTGTTATGAACTCAATACACTAGATGCATGCTGGACAGCAGTCGATGTGTGGAGTAATAGTAGTAGATGCAGAAAGTATCGGTCTACTTGTCTCGGACGTGAAGCCTATATGTATGATCATTGCCTTAGATATCATCATGACTTTGCGCGATTCTATCAATTGCTCGACAGTAATTTGTTCACCCAGCGTAATACTTGCTATCATGAGAGAAGCCTCTAGTGAACACTATGGCCCCCGGGTCTACTTCACATCCTATTTTCAGATCTACAAAATTACTTTGTTGCACTTTTCGCCTTCAGATCTCACCTTGCAAATAATCGTGAAGGGACTGACAACCCCTTTATTGCGTTGGGTGCAAGTTTGCTTGTTTTTGTGCACGAACATTGGTGCCTCATCTTGATACTCCTACTGGATTGATACCTTAGTTCTCAAACTGAGGGAAATACTTATCGCTACTGTGCTGCATCACCCTTTCCTCTTCAAGGGAAAAACCAATGCAAGCTCGAGAAGTAGCAATCATCATACTGACCTCAGTGTGACTAATGAGTTAGCCACGAGATGATGTGTTACGGAACGAGTAAAGAGAATTGCCGGTAACGAGATTGAACAAGGTATAGGGATATCGATGATCAAATCTCGGGCAAGTATCATACCGATAGACAAAGGGAATTGCATACGGGATTGATTGAATCCCCGACATCGTGGTTCATCCGATGAGATCATGGTGGAATATGGGGGAACCAACATGGATATCTAGACCCCGTTGTTGGTTATTGACCGGGGAGTTGTCTCGGTCATGTCTGCATGCATGGTTCCCGAACCCGTAGGGTCTACACACTTAAGGTTCGATGACTCTAGGGTTGTAATGGGAAAAGTATGTGGTTACCAAAGGTTGTTTGGAGTCCCGGATGAGATCTTGGAGGTCACGAGGAGTTCCGGAATGGTACGGAGGTAAAGATTCATATATAGAAAGTGGAGGTTTGATGGCCGGAAATGTTTTGGGAATCGTCGGTATTGTACCGAGACTACCGGAAGGGTTTCGGGGGTCCACCGGGAGGGGCCACCAGCCCTGAAGGGGTACATGGGCCAAAAGTGGATGGGAACCAGCCCCAAGGTGGGATGGTGCGCCACCCACCAAGGCCCAAGGCGCACAAGGAGGGAAAGGGGTAAAATCCTAGGCGTGGGGGCTGCCTTGGGTGGCAAGCCACCCTAGGGCGCCGCCTCCACCTCCTCCTCCTTGGCCGCCGCACCACCTAGGGTAAACCCTAGGGTGTCCACCCCCTCTCCCTCGCTCCTATATATAGAGATGGTTTGGGGAGGGCTGCACACTAATGTGTCCAAAACGTATCTATAATTTTTGATGGTTTCATGCTACTTTTATGCTTTTGATAATTGTTTTTATATTAAGTTTACGATTTATTTGGACTAACTTATTAATAGTTGCAAAAGTGCACAATGTTGTTGTTTTACACTTTGATGTGTAGGAACTGTCAGAAATAGAAGAGGAAACCTTGTTGGAGTGGGACTCTGACTTTCCTGAAATCTGTCCCATCAATATATTTTAGGGATCGTCTGTTTCCGCCCCGAAGATGACGTTAAATGGAACAATAATAGATGCGAAAGTTGTGGGGAATATTACGGTCTTAATTCTAGACATAAAATTCGGCCCATTGGAAGTTTGAACGCTCCAGAAAATCCCGTTTACAAGAGGACAAATATCTGATTACATGATTACGGGAATCGGTGACGTGATTGAGTCCAACTCTTACCATATTAGATGGATTCCGCCAAGCCACGACTTGGGGACCTCATTAGGGCTGAGAGGGATTCCTAGGAAGGTTCTAGAGGTGCCCAAGAGCTCTTGGATCAAAGGGGCATCCATCGGAGGGCCAAGGATGATCGTCCCGACTCATATAAGGAGAGGAAAAACCTGATTTCTGGAGGGCCATGAAGAGCTACGAGATTTCCTCCTCCGAGGTAGCCGCCTTGGGGTGGAGAACAACCTCCATACCAGCACAATCTCCAATGAAGAAGGGGGGCCAAGGGCCGCCGCCGTGGCCTTCGTCGGCCGCTGTCTCCTCTCCGGGCTGCACCTCTCCATCAACCTCTTGCTCACCATGGCCATGTGTGAGTAGTCTCCCTCGGGGCTAAGGTCTTCTACATGTAGCTATGTGTTCATCTCTCTCTCCCATGATGTGAACTTGATTGTGATCATAGGCTCTGTTAATCTAGGGTGATCCCATGAATTTTTCCCCTTCTTTTATGTATTGGATTGATGTACTTATGTAACGCCCAAGATGCGACCCTATCCTTAATTCGGCTCGAGGGCCTCGTCGGGGATAGAAGCTCATCTCATCGTTTTGCAAGAATGGATATCATTACAAGTACATGTACTGAAAAGATGAGATATATGGAATTGGCTTACACTCGCCACAAGCTACATCAGAGTATCATGAGTACATTACATAAACATCACGAAGAAGAGCAGGGTTCGACTACGGACGAAAACAAACGAGAAGAGAACGACGTGCATCCTTGCTATCCCAGGCTGCCGGCCTGGAACCCATCCTAGATCGATGAGGAAGAAGAAGAAACTCCAAATGGACAATCAACACGCTCACGTCAAAGTAACCTTTACCTGTACCTACAACTGGTGTTGTAGTAATCTGTGAGCCACAGGGGACTCAGCAATCTCATTTCCTAAGGTATCAAGACTAGCAAAGCTTAATAGGTGAGGTATGGTTAAGTGGTGAGGCTACAACAAGCGACTAAGCATTTATATGAGGTGGCTAGCTTACGAGTACAAGAATAAGAGGGGGAAGATCTACGCATAGCGGACGTGAACTAATGATGATCAAATGAATGATCGTGAACACCTACTTACGTCAGACATAACCCCACCGTGTCCTCGATCGGAGAAGGAACTCACCAAAGAGACAGTTACAGTTCCGCACTCAGTTGGCAAGTTTTAATTAAGTTAACTTCAAGTCGTCTAGAACCAGTGTTAAACAAAGTTTCCACGTTGCCACATAACCGCGGGCACGACTTTCTGAAAGATTTAACCCTACATGGGTGCTCCAAGTAGTCCATCACAAATTACCACAAGCCGCATAGAAATCCTCGATCACGAAACTCGCAATCTCGTCGGACTCCTTAGTGGAAAGCCTCAACTCTGAGATTACCCAAAGCATCACCGGAATCCCGATGCACAAGACATTCATCAAAGGTAAAACTAATCCAGCAAGGCCACCCGATGTATCGACGATCCCGATAGGAGCCGCGTATATCGTTCTTAGGACAGGACAGATTGTCCAAACTTCTGGTCGGCCAATTGCTACCTCTTGAGCTTGCGTTGGTTTTTCCCTTGAAGAGGAAAGGGTGATGCAGCATAGTAGTAGTAAGTATTTCCCTCAGTTTGAGAACCAAGGTATCAATCGAGTAGGATTATCAAGCCAAGTCTCCACCGTACCTGCGCAAAAAGAGCAAACTTGCACCCAACGCTACAAAGGGGTTGTCAATCCCTTCACGATTGATTGCAAGGTGATATCTGAAGGCAGAAAGTGCAACAAATTAAAAGTGTAGGGCTGAAAATATGATGTGAATTAGACCCGGGGTCCATAGTGTTCATTAGAGGCTTCTCTCATGATAGCAAATATTACGGTGGGTGAACGAATTACTGTCAAGCAATTGATAGAACCACGCAAAGTCATGACGATATCTAAGGCAATGATCATACATATAGGCATCACGTCCGAGACAAGTAGACTGATACTTTCTGCATCTACTACTATTACTCCACACATCGACCGATATCCAGCATGCATCTAGTGTATTGAGTTCATGACAAACAGAGTAACGCCTTAAGAAAGATGACATGATGTAGAGGGATAAATTCATGCAATAGATATAAACCCCATCTTTTTACCCTTGATGGAAACAACGCGATGCGTGCCTCGCTACCCCTTCTGTCACTGGGTGAGGTCACCGCACGCTATGAACCCAAAACCAAGCACTTCTCCCATTGCAAGAATCGTAGATCAAGTTGGCCAAACAAAACCCAGAACTCGAAGAGAATTACAAGGATATGAAATCATGCATATAAGAGATCAGAAGAAACTCAAATAAGATTGATAGATAATTTGATGATAAATCCACAATTCGTCGGATCTCGACAAACACATCGCAAAGGAAGATTCCATCGGATAGATCTCCATGAAGATCATGGAGAACTTTGTATTGAAGATCCAAGAGAGAGAAGAAGCCAACTAGCTACTAGCTATGGACCCGAAGGTCTATGGTGAACTACTCACGCATCATCGGAGATGCAATGGTGTTGATGAAGAAGCCCTCCGTGTTCGAATCCCCCCTCCGGCAGGGCACCAGAACATGCCCCAGATGGGATCTTGTGGAGACAGAAGCTTGCGGCGGCGGAAAAGTATTTTTGTGGCTCTCTCCCGTGGTTTTGGATTTTTCTGGGATTTATAGGCGGAAGAAGTAGGGCAGAGGAGCCACAGGGGGCCCACAAGCCTTCTAGGTGCGCCCCCAGGCCATGCCTAGGGGGCTTGTGGCCTCCCCTGGTGCCCTCTGCCTTGGTTCCCAAGCTCCCTGCGTATCTTCTGCTCCGGAAAAAAAATCTTTTCGGAGGTTTTATTCCGTTTGGACTCCGTTTAATATTCTCCTATGAAAAAGGCAAAAACACAGAAAAACAGGAACTGGCACTTGGCACTGAGTTAATAAGTTAGTCCCAAAAAAGATGTAAAAGGCATACAAAACATCCAAAGTTTGACTAGATGATAGCATGGAACCATAAAAAATTATAGATATGTTGGAGACTTATCAGGCATCCCGAAGCTTAACTCGTGCTCATCCTCGAGTGGGGAAGTGATAAAGAATGAATTTTTGATGTGGAATGCTACCTAGCATATTTGTCCTTTGTAACTTCTTTCATGTGACATGAATGTTCAGATCCGTAAGATTCAAAACAATAGTTTTCTATTGACATGAAAACAATAATACTTCAAGAAAACTAGCAAGGTAATCATGAACTTCTGAAATAACAAGGCCAAAGAAAGTTATCCCTACAAAATCATATAGTCTGGCTATGCTCCATCATCACCACACAAGGAATTTAAATCATGCACAAACCCGGTATTGGCCAAGTAATTGTTTTCACACTTACTTTGTCAAACCTGTTTCAACTCTCATGCAATACATGAGCGTGATACATGGATATAACACTGTAGGTGAAATAGAGTGTGGTGGAGGTTGTGAGGCAAAAATGAGGAGATGGTCACATTGACTCAGCGTATCAAAGGGCTATGGAGATGCCCATTAATAAATATCAATGTGAAAGAGTAGGGATTACCATGCAATGGATGCACTTAGAGCTATAAGTGTGTGAAAGCTCAAAAGGAGAACTAGTGGGTGTGCATCCAACTTGCTTGCTAATGAAGACCTAGGGAAATTTTGAGGAAGCCCATCATTGGAATATACAAGCCAAGTTACATAATTAAGATTCCGACTAGTATATGGTGGTGAAAAAACAAGAGACTCTCAATCATGAAGAACATGGTGCTATTATGAAGCACACGTGTGGAAAAAGATAGTAGCATTTTCCCTTCTCTCTTTTTCTCTCTCTTTTTTTTGTTTGAGCTCTTCGGCCTCTTTCCATATATATATATATTTTTTGTGTGGGCAACTTTCGCTTCTTTTTTTTATTTCCTTACATGGGACAATGCTCTAATAATGATGATCATCACACTTTTATTTACTCACAACTCAATACTTAGAGCAATGATAACTCTATAGGAAATGCCTCCGATAGTGTACCGGGATGTGCAACGATCTAGATTAGCGTATGACGTTGAAACATCTCGCTAGCTATCTTACGATCATGCAATGGCAATATGAAAGTGTCGACACAAGTGATGAGACGGAACGGTGGGAGTTGCATGGCATTGTTTCTCGGAATGGCTATAAAAATGCCATAATAGGTAGGTATGGTGGCTGTTTTGAGGAAGGTATATGGTGGGTTTGTGCACCGACGGAAGTTGCGCGGCACTAGAGAGGCTAGCAATGGTGGAAGGTGAAAGTGCATCTATACCATGGACTCACATTAGTCATGAAGAACTCATATACTTATTGCGAAAGTTTTTATTAGTAATCGAAACAAAGTGCTAAACGCATACTCCTAGGGGAAGGGTTTGTAGGTGTTAACCATCACGCGATCCCGACCGCAACACAAAGGATGACAATCAATAAATCAATTATGCTCCGACTTCCTAACATAGCGGTTCACCATACGTGCATGTTACGGGAATCACTAACTTCAACACAAGTATTTCTAGATTCACAACACCTTACTAAGATTACTCTTAATATTACCAAATCCATGTGCTCAAAACTAATTGAGAGGAATCAGACTTCTCTTTCTAATCAATGCACAAGAATATGGAAGTTTTATTATAGCCTCTTTGGACGCCTATCAACTTTAGGACTACTTTCATAGCACAAGCCAACTACCAAGTTACTTAGAGAGAGCACTCTCAAAAAGATATAAGTGAAGATCAAGACTTCTTATTTCTCCAAAATATGACACCGCCGTGCTCTAAAAGATCTAAGTGAAGCACATAGAGCAAAGTTAACTAGCTCAAAAGATATAAATGAAGCACGTGTGAGCTAAATTGCCTAACTCAAATAGATAAGCGAAGCTCAATGAGTATTCTAACAAATTCACGATGAGTGCATGTCTCTCTCAAAAGGTGTGCAGCAAGGATGATTGCGACACAACAAAAAGAAAAGACTCCTATAATACACGACGCTCTAAGAAAAACACATATCATGTGGTGAATAAAAATATAGCTCCAAGTAATGTTACCGATGGATTGAAGACGAAAGAGGGGATGCCTTCTCGGGGCATCCCCAAAGCTTAGGCTTTTTTGTGTCCTTGAATTTGGATTGGGATGCCTTGGGCATACCCAAGATTGAGCTCTTTCCACTCTTTATCCCTTTGTCCATGAGAACATCACCCAAAACTTGAAAACTTCACAAGAAAAACTTAAACAGAAACTCGTGATATCATTAGCACAAGAAAACAAACAACCACCTCATTAGCTACTGTAGAAAACTTTATTTCTATTTATATTTGTATTATATTACTGTATTTTCACTTTTCCATGGCTAGTACCCCCCGATACTATCCATAGTTTCATCAAAATAAGCAATCAACACAACAAAAACAGAATTTATCAAAAACAGACCAGTGTGTAGCAATCTGTATACTTCGTATACTTCTGTCATCTCAAAAATTCTGAACAATTACGACAATTTGGGAAATTGGCATATCAACCAGCAGCAAAAAGAATCAACTCAAAATCTCTTTCTTTATAAAAATGAAAAATAATTTCATGAGCGAAAAGTTTCTGTCTTTTCCAGCATGATCAAACAACCATCACCAAAACTAGTCATAAAGGTTTTACTTGGCTCAAACACAAAAAGAAACACAATCATAACAGAATTATGATGGTGTGGACACAACAAAATAGAAAGCAAAAAAGAAAAGATAAATTCATTGGGTTGCCTCCCAACAAGCGCTATTGTTTAACGCCCTTAGCTAGACATTCATAATTCAATGATGCTCACACAAAAGATAGCAATCGGACACGAAGAGAGCATCATGAAACATGTGACAAACATATCTAAGTCTAACATACTTCCTATGCATAGGCATTTTATAGGAAAACAAATTGTCAAGACAACCAATAGTTACCATATGCAAGGAAGAAGAAAGAGACAATAGCAATCTCAACATAACGAGAGGTAATTTAGTAACATGAAAGTTTCTACCACAATATTTTCCTCTCTCATAACAATTACATGTGGGATCATATTCAAATTCAACAATATAGCTATCACAAAGGATATTCTTTTCATGATCCATGATACGTCTCAAACGTATCTATAATTTTTTATGGTTTCACACTGCTATCTTGTCTTGTTGTTTTATGTACCTTTTATATCTTTTTTGGGACTAACTTATTAATTCAGTGCCAAGTGCTAGTTCCTGTTTTTTCCGTGTTTTTGACTCTTTTCAGATCTGATGTTGGAACGGAGTCCAAACAGAAGAAAAACCCCAAAATGATTTTTTCCCGAACGGAAGAAGACCAGGGGCTTTTTGGCCAAGCCAGGTGGGCTCCAGGGAGCCCACAAGCCCACACTCCGCCACCAGGGGGGAGGCAGTGGTGGGCAGGCTTGTGGCCTCCCTGGCCACCCCCTGACCTAGGTCTTTGATCTATAAATTCCCAAATATTCTACAAAAAATCAGGGGAGCCTCGAAAATACTTTTCCGCCGCCGCAAGCTTCCGTTTCCGCGAGATCTCATCTGGAGACCCTTCCCGGCACCCTACCGGATGGTACTTTGGAGTTGGAGGGCTTCTTCATCATCATCATCGCCCCTCCAATGACTCGTCAGTAGTTCACTTTAGACCTACTGGTCCGTAGTTAATAGCTAGATGGCTTCTTCTTTCTCTTGGATCTTCAATACAAAGTTCTCCATGATCTTCATGGAGATCTATCCGACGTAATCTTCTTTGGCGGTGTGTTTGTCGAGATCCGATGAATTGTGGATTTGTGATCAGATTATCTATGATATATATTTGAGTCTTTGATGATTTCTTATATGCATGATTTGATATCCATGTAAGTCTCTCCGAGTCTTGGGTTTTGTTTGGCCAACTAGATCTATGATTCTTGCAATGGGAGAAGTGCTTGGTTTTGGGTTCTACCATGTGGTGACCTTTCCGAGTGACAGTAGGGGCATCAAGGCACACATCAAGTAGTTGCCATCAAGGGTAAAAAGATGGGGTTTTTATCATTGGTTTGAGATTATCCCTCTACATCATGTCATCTTAATTAAGGCGTTACTCTGTTCTTATGGACTTAATACACTAGATGCATGCTGGATAGCGGTCGACGTTTGGAGTAATAGTAGTAGATGCAGAAAGCATCAGTCTACTTGTTTCGGATGTGATGCCTATAGAAACAATCATTGCATAGATATCGTCACGACTTTGCGCGGTTCTATCAATTGCTCGACGTAATTTGTTCACCCACCGTCTACTTGCTTTCATGAGAGAAGCCACTAGTAAACACTACGGCCCCCGGGTCTATTCACATCCATCATTTACACCTCCTCTTTTACTTTGCTTTGTTACTTTGTTGCTTTCAGTTCTCACTTGGCAAACAATCTATAAGGGATTGACAACCCCTTCATAGCGTTGGGTGCAAGCTTTTGTGTTTGTGCAGGATCTTGAGATACTCTTCCACCGGATTGATTCCTTGGTTCTCAAACTGAGGGAAGTACTTACCACCGCTACGCTACATCACCCTTTCCGCTTCGAGGGAACACCAACGCAAGGTTCCAAGGTCACGGGGGAAATCCTTTGCATACTTGCCTAGGAAGTCCCTTAAGGCGTAGCCAAAGCAGAAAGATCAAGCCAAGTATTCTCCCGTCGACGTGCATATTTCTGGTGCCGTTGGACGGTCTTTTGTTGCAGTAGCAGAAGTATTTCTGGCGCCATTGCCGGGGAAGCACAGCTGACATCAAAAGTATTTTTGGCGCCGTTGCCGGGGAGGAGAGATCAAGATCTATCCAAGTAGGTCTCACAAACTCATCTCCTGCATTTACTTTTGTTGCCAGTTGCCTCTCGTTTTCCTTTCCCCCACTTCACATTTGCCGTTTTCATTCGCCTTTCTCCTTCGCTGTTTTCTTTTGCCCTTGCCGTTTTCCTTTGCCGGTTTCTTGCTTGCTTGTGTGCTTGTTTGTTTGTTGAATACATCATGTCTGAAAACACCAAACTTTGCGACTTCTCGAGCACTAATAATAATGATTTTATTAGTACTCCGATTGCTCCCACCACTAGTGCGGAATCGTATGAAATCAACGCAGCTTTGCTGAATCTTGTTATGAAAGAGCAATTCTCTGGCCTTCCTAGTGAATATGCCGCATCCTATCTTAATACCTTCATTGAGCTTTGTGATATGCAAAAGAAAAGAGACGTGGATAATGACGTGATTAAGTTGAAACCTTTTCCTTTCTCGTTGCGAGATCGCGCAAAAACTTGGTTTTCTTCTTTGCCTAAAAATAGCATCGATTCTTGGGATAGGTGCAAAGATGCTTACATATCCAAGTATTTTCCGCCGGCTAAGATCATCTCCTTACGTAACAATATCATGAATTTCAAGCAACTTGATCATGAACACGTTGCACAATCTTGGGAGAGGATGAAGCTTATGATTAGAAATTGTCCTGCTCATGGCTTGAGTTTGTGGATGATAATACAAATCTTTTACGCTGGCTTGAATTTCGCTTCTCGCAATATCTTGGACTCCGCCTCAGGTGGAATGTTCATGGAAATCACGTTAGGAGACGCTACAAAACCCTAGACAATATCATGACCAACTACTCTCAGTGGCACACTGAAAGGTCACCTGCTAGCAAAAAGGTGCACGCTATAGAAGAGATTAACTCGCTTAGTGCTAAGATGGACGAGTTGATGAATTTGGTTGCTAGTAGAAACGCTACGTAGATCCTAATGACATACCACTATCTTCTTTGATTGAGAGTAGCAACGCTAGTTTGGACGTGAATTTTGTTGGTAGGAACAATTTTGGCAACAACAATGCTTTTAGAGGAAATTATGTTCCTAGGCCTTTTCCTAGTAACTCCTCTAACAATTATGGCAATTCCTACAACAACACTTATGGAAATCACAAAAAATTACCCTCTGATCTAGAGAGTAATATCAAAGAGTTCATCAACTCTCAAAAGATTTTCAATGCGTCCATAGAGGAAAAACTACTCAAAATATACGATTTGGCTAAGAGCGTTGATAGGATGTCTTGTGATATTGATGCTTTGAAACTTAGATGCACTCCTCCCAAGATCAACTTGGATGAAACTTTGAAAGCTATGCATATCTCCATGAATGAGAGCAAAGAAAGAACCGCCCAAATTTGCGCTAGACATGAATGGTTTAAAAGGGTGCGTTCTAGTGATGCAAATCACGAAGATCTTAAAGTGCTTGGTGTGTCTCCTCTTGAATCTTTGTTTTCGTGTGTCAAAGCTACTTATGGAGGGGCTGGATATGAATCCACTTTGGTTGAAAAACGCCCCAATGATTCGGAGTCCACCTATCTTGATGATAAAGGTGTGCAGAATGGAGTAGAAGAAGTCAAAAATTTGGGTAGTAATGAAACTCCCACTTTGGATTTCAAGGAATTTAATTATGATAATTGCTCCTTGTTTGAATGCATTTCTTTGATGCAATCCATTGCAAACTCTCCACATGCTTATAGCCAAAGCAAAGCCTTTACCGCGCATATCGTAGATGCTATGATGAAATCTCTTGAAGAGAAGCTCGAACTAGAAGTCTCTATACCTAGAAAACTTCATGATGAGTGGAAACCTACTATCAAAATCAAGATAAAAAACTATGAGTGCAATGCTTTGTGTGATTTGGGTGCTAGTATTTCCGCGATTCCAAAGTCTTTATGTGATATTCTTGGATTTCATGAGATTGAAGAGTGTTCTCTTAATTTGCATCTTGCGGATTCTACTATCGAGAAACCCATGGGGAGGATCGATGATGTTCTTATTGTTGCAAATAATAACTATGTACCCGTGGATTTCATTATACTTGACATAGATTGCAATCCTTCATGTCCCATTATTCTTGGTAGACCTTTCCTAAGGACTATTGGTTCTATCATCGATATGAAGGAAGGGAATATTAGATTTCAATTTCCTTTAAAGAAGGGCATGGAGCACTTTCCTAGAAAGAAAATAAGATTGCCTTATGAATCTATGATGAGGGATACTTATGGTTTGAGCACCAAAGATGACTATACGTCATTCCATCACTTTCGCCTAGTTAAGGGCGTTAAACAAACGCGCTTGTTGGGAGGCAACCCAACGAATCTATCCTTTTTATTTCTGTTTTGTGTTTTCCACACTTTCATAATTCTGTTATGATTGTGTTTTTGTGTTTCTTTTTGCGTTTGTGCCAAGAAAAATCGTTATGATTAGTCTTGTGGATGATTGTTTGGTTATGCTGGAAAAGACAGAAACTTTCTGCTCACGAATATAATTTTCTTTTTTCTTTTATTTAAGAGCTTTTGAGTCTACTATTTTTGCTAATGATTGCTATGCAACCTATTCACACTGTCATAATTTTTCAGAATTATTGAAGTACCAGAGGTATACGAAATATACAGATTGCTACACACTGGTCTGCTGTTAACAGATTCTGTTTTTGTTGTGTTGGTTGCTTATTTTGATGAAACGATGGATGGTATCGGGGGGTATTAGCCATGGAAGATTGAAAGTACAGTAACCCAACATCAGCACAAGTAGAATTTAACTTTGCTACAGTACCTAAGGAAGTGGTGGTTTGCTTTCTTGTACTAATGTTATCACGAGTTTCTGTTTAAGTTTCGTGTTGTGAAGTTTTCAAGTTTTGGGTGAAGTTCTTATGGACAAAGAGATAAAGAGTGGAAAGAGCTCAAGCTTGGGGATGCCCAAGGCACCCCAAGAGATTCAAGGATGCCGTAAAAGCCTAAGCTTGGGGATGCCCCGGGAAGGCATCCCCTCTTTCGTCTTCAATCCATCGGTAATGTTACTTGGGGCTATATTTTTATTCACCACATGTTATGTGTTTTGCTTGGAGCGTCTTGTATCGTAGGAGTCTTTTATTTTTTGTTGTGTCACGATCATCCTTGCTGCACACCTAGAGAGAGAGACATGCACTCACCGTGATTTTGTCGAGCTTCACTTATATCTTTTGGTAGACAATTCAGATCACATGTGCTTCACTTATATCTTTTGAGCTAGATACTTTTGCTCTGTGTGCTTCACTTATATCTTTTAGAGCGCAGTGGTGCATGGCTTGGTAGTTGATCTATGCTTTGAAAGTAGTCTCAAAAGGGCTAGTTATCCAAAGGGATACAAAAACTTTCACCTTCATGTGCATTGAATAGTTAGAGAAGTTTGATTCATCTCAATTAGTTTTGAGTTGTGGTTATGGTAATTTTAAAGTCATGTTAGTAAGGTGTTGTGAATCTAGAAATACTTGTGTTGAAGTTAGTGATTCCCGTAGCATGCACATATGGTGAACCGCTATGTGATGAAATCTGAGCATGATTAGTATATTGATTGTCATCCTTTGCGTGGCAATCGGGATATCGCGCGATGGTTTATACCTACCAACCCTTCCCCTAGGAGTATGCGTTGAATGCTTTGTTTCGGTTACTAATAAAACTTTTGCAACAAGTATATGAGTTCTTCATGACTAATGCTGAGTCCATGGTTTAGATGCACTTTCACCTTCCACCATCACTATCTTCTTAGTGCCGTGCAACTTTCGCCGATGAACAAAACCCACCATTAGCCTCCCTCAAAACAGCCACCATACCTACCTATTATGGCATTTTCAAAGTCATTCCGAGATATATTGTGATGCAACTACCACCATGACATGTGCCACCACGTCTACTTTGCCTTTGCACGATCGTAAGATAGCTAGCATGATGTTTCCATTGATGTCTATGCCATGCTAGATCATTGCCACAGTACACTACCGAAGGCATTCCATATGGAGTCATAGTTGCTCTAAGTTTTGAGTTGAAAGTGTGACGATCATCATTAATGGAGCATTCTCCCATGTGAGGAAATAAAAGAGGCCAAAGAAGCCCATAAAAAAGAGGCCAAAGAGCCCACCAAAATAAAAAAATGAGAGAAAAAGAGAGAAGGGACAATGCTACCACTTTTTCCACACTTGTGCATATTAAAGCACCATGATCTTCATGATTGAGAGTCTCTCGTTTTTCCACCACCATATAGCTAGTGGGAAATTTTCATTATATAACTTGGCTTGTATATTCCAATGATAGGCTTCCTCAAAATTGCCTTAGGTCTTCGTGAGCAAGCAAGTTGGATGCACACCCACTAGTTTTCTTTAAGATCTTTCGCATGCTCGTAGCTCTAGTGCATCATTTGTATGGCAATCCCTACTCATTCACATTGATATCTATTGATGAGCATCTCCACAGCTCATTGACATGCCTAGTTAATGTGACTATCTTCTCCTTTTTTGTCTTGCAACGTCCACTACATTCCACACCATCTATAGTGCTATAACCATGGCTCACGCTCATGTATTGCGTGAGAGTTGAAAATGTTTGAGAAAGTAAAGGTGTGAAACAATTACTTGGCCAATACCGAGGTTGTGCATGATTTTAATTCGTTGTGGAATGATGATAGAGCATAGTCAGACTATATGCTTTTGTAGGGATAACTTTCTGTTGTTTTGAATCTAATGGATCTGAACATTCACGTCACATAAGAGGAATTACAAAGGAAACCTATGCTAGGTAGCATGAAAGCATCAAAAATTCATTCTTATCACTTCCCTACTCGAGGATGAGGAGGAGTTAAGCTTGGGGATGCTTGATACGTCTCAAACGTATCTATAATTTTTGATGGTTTCACGCTGTTATCTTATCTTATTTGGTTGTTTTATGTACCTTTTATATATTTTTTGGGACTAACTTATTAATTCAGTGTCAAGTGCCAGTTCCTGTTTTTTCCGTGTTTTTGACTCTTTTCAGATCTGATTTTGGAACGGAGTCCAAACGGAAGAAAAACCCCGAAATGATGTTTTTCCCGAACGGAAGAAGACAAGGGGGCTTTTGGGCCAAGCCAAGTGGGCTCTAGGGAGCCCACAAGCCCCCACTCCTCCAACAGGGGGGAGGCGGCGGTGGGCAGGGTTGTGGCCTCCCTGGCCGCCCCGTGACCTAGGTCTTTGGCCTATAAATTCCCAAATATTTCGCAAATAATCAGGGGAGCCTCGAAAATACTTTTCCGCCGCCGCAAGCTTTCGTTTCCGCGAGATCTCATCTGGAGACCCTTCCGGCACCCTGCCGGAGGGGACTTTGGTGTTGGAGGGCTTCTTCATCATCATCATCGCCCCTCCAATGACTCGTGAGTAGTTCACTTCAGACATACGGGTCCGTAGTTAGTAGCTAGATGGCTTCTTCTCTCTCTTGGATCTTCAATACAAAGTTCTCCATGATCTTCATGGAGATCTATCCGATGTAATCTTCTTTGGCGGTGTGTTTGTCGAGATCCGATGAATTGTGGATTTGTGATCAGATTATCTATGATATATATTTGAGTGTTTGCTGATTTCTTATATGCATGATTTGATATCCTTGTAAGTCTCTCCGAGTCTTGGGTTTTGTTTGGCCAACTATATCTATGATTCTTGCAATGGGAGAAGTGCTTGGTTTTGGGTTCTACCATTTGGTGACCTTTCCGAGTGACAGTAGGGGCAGCAAGACACACATCAAGTTGTTGCCATCAAGGGTAAAAATATGGGGTTTTTTATCATTGGTTTGAGATTATCCCTCTACATCATGTCATCTTGCTTAAGCCGTTACTCTGTTCTTATGGACTTAATACACTAGATGCATGCTAGATAGCGGTCGACGTTTGGAGTAATAGTAGTAGATGCAGAAAGTATCGGTCTACTTGTTTCGGACGTGATGCCTATAGAAACAATCATTGCATAGATATCGTCACGACTTCGCGCGGTTCTATCAGTTGCTCGACAGTAATTTTTTCACCCACCGTCTACATGCTTTCATGAGAGAAGCCACTAGTAAACACTACGGCCCCCGGGTCTATTCACATCCATCGTTTACACCTCCGCTTTTACTTTGCTTTGTTACTTTGTTGCTTTTAGTTCTCACTTGGCAAACAATCTATAAGGGATTCACAACCCCTTCATAGCGTTGAGTGCAAGCTTTTGTTTTTGTGCAGGATCTTGAGATACTCTTCCGCCGGATTGATACCTTGGTTCTCAAACTGAGGGAAGTACTTACCACCGCTACGCTACATCACCCTTTCCGCTTCGAGGGAACACAAACGCAAGGCTCCAAGGCCACGGGGGAAATCCTTTGCATACTTGCCTAGGAAGTCCCTTAAGGCGTAGCCGCAACAGAAAGATCAAGCCAAGTATTCTCCCGACGACGTGCCTATTTTTGGCGCCATTGGAAGGTCTTTTGTTGCAGTAGCAATCCACATGCATGCAAAGTTGACACTCTTCAAAAATAGTGGAATTATCATCAACTAAAGTCATGACTTCTCCAAACCCACTTTCAATATTATTGCAAATATCATATTCATCATGAGGCTTAATTTTTGTTTTCAAGATCATAAGAAAAATCATTACCCCAATTGATCATTGCAACAAGTAGTGGACATAGCAAAACTAGCATCCCCAAGCTTAGGGTTTTGCATATTTTTAGCATGATTGACATTAATAGAATTCATAGTGAAACCATTGCAATCATGCTTTTCATTCAAGGAGCACTCGTGAATCAGTTCATAAATTTCTTCATCACAATTTTTCAGATTCACGCATCTCAAGCAAAACATCATAAAGATAGACAAGTGCACTCAACTCACTAGCAATTGGTTCAACATAATTGGATCTCTTAAAGAGATTAGCAAGTGGATGAGGATCCATATCAATAGATTTTCAACAAGCGAAGATGCAAGCATATTGAAGGCACATAGCGCACAAGCAAAGGAAAAGCAAACAAAAAAGGCAAATATTTTTGTAAGTTTTTGTTTTTGCGAAAGTAAATGCAAGAGATGAGTTTGCGACGGTTACTTGGATAAGCTTCACTTGATGCTCCCCGGCAACGGCGCCAGAAATTATTCTTGCTACCTCTTGTGCTTGCGTTGGTTTTTCCCTTGAAGAGGAAAGGGTGATGCAGCAAAGTAGCAGTAAGTATTTCCCTCAGTTTGAGAACCAATGTATCAATCCAGTAGGAGTATCAAGTCAAGTCTCCATCGTACCTGCGCCAAAATAGCAAACTTACACCCAACGCTACAAAGGGGTTGTCAATCCCTTCACGATTGATTGCAAGGTGAGATCTGAAGGCGGAAAGTGCAACAAAGTAAAAGTGTAGGGCTGAAAATATGATGTGAAGTAGACCCGGGGGCCATAGTGTTCACTAGAGACTTCTTTCACGATAGCAAATATTACGATGGGTGAACGAATTACTATCGAGCAATTGATAGAACCGCGCAAAGTCATGATGATATCTAAGGCAATGGTCATAAATATAGGCATCACGTCCGAGACAAGTAGACCGATACTTTCTGCATCTACTACTATTACTCCACACATCGACCGCTATCCAACATGCATCTAGTGTATTGAGTTCATGACAAACAGAGTAACGCCTTAAACAAGATGACATGATGTAGAGGGATAAATTCATGCAACAGATATGAACCCCATCTTTTTACCCTTGATGGAAACAACACGATGCGTGCCTCGCTACCCCTTCTGTCACTGGGTGAGGTCACCGCACGGTATGAACCCAAAACCAAGCACTTCTCCCATTACAAGAATCATAGATCAAGTTATCCAAACAAAACCCACAACTCAAAGAGAATTACAAGGATGTGAAATCATGCATATAAGAGATCAGAAGAAACTCAAATAAGATTCATACATAATCTGATCATAAATCCACAATTCATCGGATCTCTACAAACACACCGCAAAAGAAGATTACATCGAATAGATCTCCATGAAGATCATGGAGCTTTTGTATTGAAGATCCAAGACAGAGAAGAAGCCATCTAGCTACTTGATACGTCCATTTTGCATCATCCTTTCATGTTGATATTTATCGCTTTATGGACTATTATTATACTTTGTGGAACCATACTTATGGCTTTTCTCTCTTATTTTGCAAGGTTTATTTGAAGAGGGATAATACCGGCAGCTGGAATTCTGGACTGGAAAAGGAGCAAGTCTGAGTACTCTATTCTGCGCAACTCCAAATGCCCTAAAAATCAATGTGGATTTTTTTGGGAATATATAAAAAATACTGGGCGAAAGAAGTGTTAGAGGGGAGCAGCCAGGTGCCCACAAGCCTGGTTGCCGCGGCCAACTCCCCTGGCCGCGGCAACACGGCTTGTGGGCACCCTAGTGTCCCACTGGCCCCCTCTTTTTCTATGTGAAGGGTTTCGTCTGAGAAAAAATCAGGGTGGAGCTTTTTCGTGGATTCACCGCCGCCACGAGGCGGAACTTGAGCATAACCAATCTAGGGCTCCGGCAGGACGATCCTGCTGGGGAAACTTCCCTCCCGGAGGGGGAAATCATCGCCTTCATCATCACCAACACTCCTCTCGTCGGAGGGGAATCTTCTCCATCAACATCTTCATCAGCACCATCTCCTCTCCAAACCCTTGTTCATCTCTTGTAACCAATCTCCGTCTCGCGACTCCGATTGGTACTTGTAAGATTGCTAGTAATGTTGATTACTCTTTGTAGTTGATGCTAGTTGGATTACTTGGTGGAAGAGTTTATGTTCAGATCCTTAATGCTACTCATTACACCTCCGATCATGATTTTGATTATGCTTTGTGAGTAGTTACTTTTGTTCCTGAGGACATGGGATAAGTCATGCTAATAATAGTCATGTGAATTTGGTATTCGTTCGGTATTTTGATATGTTGTATGTTGTCTTTCCTCTAGTGGTGTTATGGAACGTCAACTACATAACACTTCACCATATTTGGGCCTAGAGGAAGGCATTAGGGAGTAGTAAGTAGATGATGGGTTGCTAGAGTGACAGAAGCTTAAATCCCAGTCTATGCGTTGCTTCGTAAGGGGCTGATTTGGATCCACTAGTTTAATGCTATGGTTCGACGTTGTCTTAATTCTTCTTTCGTAGTTGCGGATGCTTGCGAGAGGGGTTAATCATAAGTGGGATGCTTGTCCAAGTAAGGGCAGTACCCAAGCGCCGGTCCACCCACATATCAAACTATCAAAGTAACGAACGCGAATCATATGAACATGATGAAACTAGCATGAGAGAAATTTCCGTGTGTCCTCGGGAGTGTTTTTTCCTCTTATAAGACTTTGTTCAGGCTTGTCCGTTGCTACAAAAGGGATTAGGCCACTTGCTGCACCGTTCCTACTACTTGTTACTTGTACTTTTCGCTTGCTACGTTTCACCTCACTACACCATCACTTGTTACCGCTACTTTCAGTGCTTGAAGTTATTACCTTGCTGAAAACCGTTTATCAGAGCCTTCTTCTCCTTGTTGGGTTCGACACTCTTACTTATCGAAAGGACTACGATTGATCCCCTATACTTGTGGGTCATCACTACTAGCTATGGACCCGAAGGTCTATGGTGAACTACTCACGCATCATCGGAGAGGCAATGGTGTTGATGAAGAAGCCCTCCGTGTCCGAATCCTCCCTCGGGCAGGGCACCAGAAGCTTGCGGCGGCGGAAAAGTATTTCCGTGGCTATCTCCCGTGGTTTTGGATTTTTCGGGGATTTATAGGCGAAGAAGTAGGGCAGAGGAGCCACAGGGAGACCACAAGCCTGCTAGGCATGGGCCCCCATGCCGCGGCTAGGGGGCTTGTGGCCTCCCCAGGTGCCCTCTACCGTGGTTCCCAAGCTCCCTGCGTATCTTCTGCTCTGGAATAAATCTTTTCGGAGGTTTTATTCCGTTTGGACTCCGTTTAATATTCTCCTCTGAAATAGGTCAAAAACAGGGGAAAAACAGGAACTGGCACTTGGCACTGAGTTAATAAGTTAGTCCCAGAAAAGATATAAAAGGAATAATAACATCCAAAGTTTGACAAGATAATAGCATGGAACCATCAAAAATTATAGATACGTTGGACACATATCACCAATCACAGAGTTGCCCCTCGTAGCCACCGACGGTTTATAGGTTGGACCAACACTCATGCGGAGCACTGGCCCGGGGGTAGATTAATTTTCCCGGGGTCCGGAAAGTCCCTATGCAATTTTATTAGGTTATTAGGCAAATGTAGTACCAAAGTTGGGCCTTGCCAGACCAATTTTAATCTAAGACGAATTATCAAGGGGGTCCCCATAACAACCCCGATCATGTTAGGAGCGCTCAATTATGGAATATAACACCGGTAGCCGAAACTAAGGGGGCAAATGTGGAACAAAACACCAGGCTAGAAAGGTAGAGCCTTCCACCTTTTACCAAGTATATAGGTGCATTAAATTAAATAACATTAATAGGGTCAGAAGACAAAGAATCCATGTTATCACTTGGAAGCAACTGCACCTGCAACTATCAACGCTAACACATGGTTAAGCAAGTGGTAACATAGCCCATTAGTGGTTTGCTAGGTTGTCAACAGGTTGAAGGTTTTCATGGCAATGTTGGGAGGCTGATATTTAACAGGTGGTAGGCAGCGAGACATAACGATAGAAACGGTAAAACTAGCATGGCAATGATAGTAATGGTATCTGGGGAAATGGTCATCTTGCCTGAGATCCCACTGAGAAGAAGAACGACTCCGTGAAGCAGACGAACCAACATAGTTGAACGACTCCTCACTTTTCGACATGCGTGCGAAACTCTATCGAAACGAAGCAAACCGGAAACAAGAATCAACATAAATATTCACCACGACACATGCACGGCAAGATGCAATCCACATATGATGCATGATCCATTGAATATATGCAAGACATGGCATGTCAATTCACAACACTCAAACACTACACATTAAGTGAAGTTCGATATGCAACGAGTTGCATATCGACGAAACTCCACATACGGATTATTTAGTTCTATCCCGATTAGGTACACGGTAGTATTAAATGTGGTTAAACATGGAAAGACGTTAAGCGTTATTAAACTACCTATCTAGGCATTTTAAATGAGGTCGGAAATGGCATATAGCATCTTCGAGATGACCCCATATGTTAATTTATAATTCTATCCATATCTGAGTTAACACTTTTAAATATTTGTTAAACAGAAAAATAAGTAGGTTCACGTGATTCTACGCGTCGTTCCAATCAATTTACACATTGAGAACATCTCCAACGGAGCTACGGTTCAAAAGATACGAACACCGCAAGATATGATGACATGAATGCAATATGTATGCAAAGACAGCGACACGCATCCAAAAACATACAAACAACAAGATAATATGAACCTACACTAGATTCTAAGCAAGTTTTGTTTAGGCCACGATCAAAACGGAGCAACGGTTCAACAACTATAAGCTAAACAAGAAATCACTACAATCTGCCCAAAACAGCAACATGGCATTTTCTACACCCCCGAACAACAAGCTACATAAATCCGAATTGCTCAAACAAGACATGAGGAAGTAGAGGGAAACATGCACTTCAACACCCTACTAATAACATCTGGCATGGAAGCATGGATCACTAGGAAAAGAAGTCACAAAATGGCATCTCACACACAGTTTCAGACTTAGTGAAAATATCAGTTTTTGAAAGTGCAGTTTTCGATCTGAAGGCATATTGACAGCACCAAAACTATATGTAACATAGATGCAAATGGCATGAAAATATACAGCATGCTAGATAATCTTAAGGACTACAACTAACTCCATTGCACCAACCTCAAAAGAGCTATAGATCACCAGATAAACTCATGGCAAGACAGCAACAAAATATAATAGATTTCAGACTTAGAAATATTTCAGCATCTCCAAATCAGCACTATTTTGTAGCATGTTTACAACAAGAAAACAACACCTAAACATGGATTTCTATTGCAACCAAAATTACCAGAGGCTAGCCTACACATCCAAGGGCATATCTCTAGTTGCCGACTCATTCATATCATCCACGGAATAAATCACACAAAATAAACAAAAGGGCAACATGGCAAAATATCACGCGCAATAACTTGCTCAAAAGCTAAAACTAAATGCACAGTTAAATTCTATGTATTTTTATACCCTGAAAACATATATAATATGTGGGGTTGCAAAATAAAAATAACGCCACATGTATATGCAAGAATATGTCCTAAACACGACATAGCAAATTAGCGACGGAACCTACATGCAAAATGGAAACAACTACTCTAAAATACATGGCAAAGGATCCCGAGAAACACGAACAATTTATCTATGGTATTTGAACAATCTGGACACGCATAAAAATAGCTACGGAATAACTAGAATATTAGGACAACATGCAAAACTAGGTAAAAAGCGGGTCAAACCACTCTAAACATGCATGCAAGTTGCAAAATATTATTCTACACGAAAAACTACATGAGTTACATATATAGTTCACCTCGATCCAATGCACGAATAAAAAGATATGGACGTTTTAATATCTAGCATTTTGTTGAAATTATAAAATCGAAAACCTAAAAAAAAAGACTAATGGGCCGAAATGCAAACGGGCATAAATAGTGCACGAGCACATGATAATATAACGTGCCTATGCCGCTAGATAGGGCAGCAGGGGGGAGAGGCTCACCTCGGGCGTGAGCAGGCCGACCTGGGTCTGGCTTGGCCGGATGGGCCTGGATCTGGCCAATGCTCCTGCTGGGCCGGCGGAGGGCGAGTGGGTCGGCTAAGTCTACTACGGTCAACGCCCGAGCGAGGAGAGGGAAGATCCTCCCAATCCAGGGCCGAGCGCAGCGGCGACGGCTGAAGGCCGGCGGCGATGCGTCGCTGGCATGCGGCCACGCTGGGCGGCGGCTCCCGGCGGAGGGCGGCGGGGCAGATCCGGCCGCAGGGGACTCATTCCCGGCAACGGCCGGCCTTGGGAGCTCCGACGAGCCTCGCATGGCAGCTCCTCTCCTTCGGGAGGAAGAGGGGAAGCCGGTCAGGGCGAGGAGCGGGGGAGGCTTCGGCTGGGGCTAGCGGCGGTCCCAGTGGGGGTGGCCGGTGACGCGAGCTGCGGGGCGGCAAGGCGCGAGTAGTGGCGGCGGCGCGGCGAGGGGAGGCAGGGAGGCGCGGGTGCGCTCGGGAGTGGGCTTGCTCGGGAGGGCGGTGGCGCGATTGGGCCCGGGCGGGCCTCGCGTAGGCTGGAGCGGGCCGACGACCCTGGTGGGAGGAGAGAGAGAGGGAAGGCGGCTAGGGTTTGCACGAGAACCGAGGAAGAGAGAGAATGGCTGTCTATTTATAGACAGAGGGCTAGGGTTTCCGAATCCGACTCTGTTTTCGACCACATGATCGCGATCGGACGGCCACAGACGCGAGAATGGCTAGGTAGGTTGTGTAGAGTGGCTAGCCGGAGACAAGAGGGAAAATAGGCACCCGACAACGTGATTTACAAACACCAAAAAACATGTGATGAATAACCGAAGACGGTGCCGCTACGGTCGACCGTTCGGGTACCAGACGGACTCCAATTGCGACGAAAGTTGGCAGGCGGCCTACCTATAACTAAATAAGACCGCACGCCAAGTTTCAACCCAATCAGTGAATATTATACGGACACCTTTTAAAACAATATATTATCGATGCCACGGGCGCGTGCGTGTGTGGTCGGGATCAACACGGGCAACGACGAGAACGGAGAGAACCCGCCACTAATAACGGATGCAGGTTTGAAAACTGGCGGCAACGAGATGCCGATGCAATGCAGATGTTGCGCGTGATGCGATGATGATGCGACAATTAAAATAATCACACGGCAGCAACAGAATAAAAGGGAAATCTTCTCGAGCGTCGGTCTCGGGTTGTCACAACTCTCCTACACTACAACAGGATCTCGACCTGAGATCCAAGAATGAAAGGGGAAGAGGAAGAGAAAGAGAAAGAGGTAAAACTTAGTCGCTTCTTTGAAAAACGAGTGAAACCAACAATCCTTGAAGGTTGCAAAGAGATGAGGAATGATATGGAAATCAAGAAAGAATTCACACAAAATTTCGGCAGCACTTCGGTAGGAAAAGAGGGCAAAATTTCGATAAGTTAGAAAGAACTAGACAAGATTCACAACAAACTAAGTAAATTTAACAAGGGAACAACATGATCTTGGTAGAACAACATGATAGATTTAAGATAGCAACATCACAAAGCCTCCATTAGAAAGAATAGAAACTAACTCTTAGCAAGAAAAGAACGACGAAGAAATTGAGAACTACTACCATAATAATCTTGAAGAACACCTTGAGAATGAAGAGATCGTGAGCCGCCTAAAATAAAACTGAACAAGGCACCGGGATAATTGAGAGGCGAACGAAGAGACAACAGTTAAGAAGAATTTGAGAACGAAAGCTGAAAGCTGAGAACGAAGAAGTCTTCTAAAATGATGGCCTTCGGAGGATCAAGAATTAAAACAACTTAGAAATGCACCGGATAGCAAGAAATGGATTACTCATGATTGGAACAATTGAAGATGATGCCACAAAGCTGAAATGACAGGTGAAAAGGATCGAGATGGACCTAGAGGGGGGGTGAATAGGTACAGTTCCAAATTTTAATAATTACTTAGCAATTTAGGCAAAGGTGCGGAATATGAGCGTAGGCCTAATAATTGCTATGACAAGGAGTAAGCTATTTAGAGTGAAGTAAGGAAACCGGTAAACAATAATCAAATACAAGTACGTAATAAGGATTAACACAAGTAGAGAGTTAGGGTTAGGAATAACCGAAACTCCAAGAGAGACGAGGATGTATCCCGATGTTCACTTCCTTGGAGGGAAGCTACGTCACCGTTAGAGGGGCGGATTTTACCACGAAGGCACACCAACGCCACGAAGGCTCACCCTATTCTCCCTTTGAGATAACTCCACGAAGGCGTTTCTCAACCACTAGTGGTAAGCCTTGAGGTGGCTTCCAAACCTTCACAAACTTTCCGGGGGAAATCACAATGGTTTGATTCCTCTCCGAAGACTCCTACCGCCTAGGAGTATCCAACCTCCAAGAGTAACAAGATCACGGGGATTGCTCAAAACTTTCTCAAATCACAAATCACTTTGGTGGGAAGGAGGACATAGAGAAGATCTATCTTTTGATTGCAACAACACTCAAAGGGACTCACAAATGCTCTTGGGATCTAAGATTTGGTGTAGACAAGAGTGAGTGAGAAGAAAGGTGTTCTTGTATGTGTTCTAGCTGTGTTGGACACCCTCTCACGAAGTGGGACGGGGTATATATAGTGGGGAGTGTAAAACAGCCGTTGGGGACACTTTAAGTCACACGGGGTTCGGACATCCGGCAGGTCACGGATGTCCGGGCGTCCACAAGGGGTCGGATGTCCGACAGGGGTCGGTCATTCGAGGGCTGTAGATATGTCTGGAATCACTGTGAGTTGAATAGGGATTGGAGTCCGGAAAAGGCCGGAAGTCCGAGTTATTCGACTCAACTTCTTCTGGTGCAAGATTCTGGATCTCCAAAAGGGGACGGACGTCTGGCCCTCGGACCTTCGGAGGGAGCCGGAAGTCCGAGTTATATGGCTTATGTTCTTCTGGTGCACGGCTCCGGATTTCCGAAGCTGGTCGGTCGACCGGCCCTCAGACGTTCGGAGGGAGCCGGATGTCCGAGTTATATGGCTCTAGTTCTTCTGGTGCAGAGCTCCGGATTTCCGGAGCTTGTCGGTCGTCCGACCCTCGACCGGCCCTCGGACGTCCCGAGGGAGCCGGATGTCCGAGGCATTAGTCATGTTTTGAGATAAGAGCAGAGTAGTGAGGATGTGGTATTGAGCAGAATAGTGAAGATGTGGTATGAGCAAATTCATCGCAAAACCTGTGATCCCCTCTTAATAGTGCGGGATCCCTATACTCAAGAATAGTAAACTTAAAAGGATAGTCTACATCATCTTTTCTCAATCCCGAGCCTTCTTGACATATAAATCCCGATTTTCTCAGACCACCTTGGCACATAATTCTCAATCTACTGAAGTACCTGCCATCCTTAGATACACTCAACAAATAGGATTAGTTTCCTATGTATGTGTTGTCATTAACACGAAAAGTCGATTAGGGGCATAACATGCACTTTCAATCTCCCCCTTTTTGGTAGTTGATGACAACATATACATAGGTCTCAAAAAGATTTCACATACATTATAGCCTTGGAGAGGTTTAGTACGGAGCTCCCCCTTGGTATGTGCATGCTAAAATATCGGAGCTCCCTTTTAATGTGTGTATCGAACATATAATGGATCATCATGTAAAGATAATAGATCATCATAGAAAGACAATAGATCATCATAGAAGTAGTGGAGCAAAACATAATAGCCTATGATTATATCATAGCAATCCATAGCAATCACAACATTCATAAGTAGCCATACATGAGTTTATCCATTACATTACACAACCATGCAAATTTAGACTAAATCTCCAAAGACTAAAAACTACGATACATTACTCCCCCTTTGGCACCAAGTACCAAAAAGGGAGGCACCAATAGCATCAACCATGCTCAGAGCTCATCAGCATCATCATCATCATCATCATCATCCTCATCGTCAGGCAAGCCACTGCCACCAGCCTCGTTAAGAAAATCTGCCCACTCAGGACCAGATGGGAAGCCAAAGTCAGAAGGAGGAGCAGCAGGAAGGGCCTCATCATCACTCACATCAAGAGCGCCCGAGTCTCTCAGACGAGCCTGGAGGGCATTCTTGGAGGAGACGAGGCGAGAAACCACATCATGGGTTTGACCACACTGGAAAGAGACGGCCTTCATCATAGGAGAATGTGCCTTGCTAATGAATTTGGCAACGCGACCGAGAGGAGCTGAGCTAGATGAAGGGGTTGCTGACCGGGCAGCAGTGCGGTGAGTGGATGTGAAGGATGGGGTTTTCTTCGGAGCATAGTTATCCGCCATTTGAGCGGGAATGACCCACTTGTGATGTGTGTGAGTGACAACAACAGAGAATTCAGCAACATGATTAATAAGAGCCTGGATGAAGGGGGCATGAGGGAAGGCTCGCTTGTATTGAAAACTAGCAAGCCGAATCTCATGCCATAGAAAGTGAGGCACATTATTTTTGCTCTTGGGGTGCTCGTACAAATGTGACATGATGTCAATACAGTAGCCACTGCAAGATCCCTTATCACCCATCTTGGGATAGATGGTGCAGATAAGACACTGAAAGATGATAAAGTAAGGAGAGCGCGAGATGGATACCTCGTTAAGATCCTTCATGCGTTCATCCGCATCAAGTTCACGGAGTGGTTTGAGGAGATACCCACATGCCTCAATTGGCTTATGTGCATGGTTAGGATCATTCTTATTTATTTTGAAGCCGGAGTTGGGGAAACTATGTGCGGCAACAAATGTATCATAAGAGGCTGTGAAGTGAACGTCAGAGGTTATCCAGCTAACAGTGTGGTTTGGACCAAAGAAGCATGTGGCATAAAACTGGTGAATGGCAGCAACGTCAAAATTGTGACGAAAAGCAAAGGCGGCAGCAAGCCCCGATGACTCAATACGCTCAATGGCACCTGGGTATTTCGCCGGGTGCATGCGAATATGCTCAAGATCTATGAAGTGATGAACAGAGAGACCCTTAGGAACTATGACTATAGTAAAGATGTCCACCTGGACGTTTGTGCAGAAAGGTGAGTCCATAGAATCACGTACGACAGAGAATTGATTAACGTCGCGGCGGAAAGTGAGGTAGGATGACTTAGCAACCGTGGTGAAGTTCGTGACTTCACGACCTAAGGTAGCAGGGGGTTCAAGTGAGATGCGACGAGCTTCACCTTCGGGCTGTGGAGGAGGAGGAGGTGGCATATAGGAGGGCCTGCGAGTCCCGGGCTTTGGCATGGACCTCCGAACGGCGGGCTGGTCAGCACGGTCCTCGGCGGCAAGCTCATCCTCGAAGTCAGAGCCTTCGGACGACGAGGGGCTCTGTTGAGACGGAGGACGCCGGGAAGTTCGTTTGAAGGGACGACGTTGCCCTTCCGAGTCCGACCCCGTGCCAGTAGGGGCACGAGCGGATGAGCCAGCAGTGTCCTTCTGGGTGGCGTGCTTAATCTCTGGCATGATGCACACAAACTTACACGGATGGAAACCCAAAGGGGAATGGTCACGGGCAAACCATATGACCGAACACGCGAACTTGGGAGAAAGGAATCCAAATGCGAGGGGAACGGAGGAGATACCTGTAGATCGAGAGAGGAGAGCAAGAAGAGATGGATCCCGCGGAGGAGATCAGGCAGATCCCGGAGGTGGCGGCGCGGGCGAGTTCTCCTGGTGCTGGCGGCGGTGGCTGCTGGGGGAAAAGGAGGCGTGTGGGGGCTAGGGCAAAGCCTAGCCCGCGCCCTTCTATTTATAGGGCCCCGATGTGTCGGACGTCCGACAAGCGTCGGACATCCGGAGTGGATTTAGCCGTCGGACGACCGACACTGGCCGGACGTCCAGAATGAGGTTAACCGCCGGACGTCCGAGATACGTCGGACGACCGAGAGAGGAGGAGGCAGAGGCTGATTCTGGAATTTTGATGATGAGATGATTTTTCATGGTTTATCACAAAGAACACGAACATAGTTGCCTACAAGAATTACAAATACTACTTGTGGACATAAGTTGATTTATGCATATTTGTAAGGTGAAAACACAGAATTATGACCCACTCCCCCTAAATGCATGCCCACATCAAGACAAGAACATAATGTGAGTGTGTGTATGTGTGCAAGATTTCAAGTTATGTTATCAAGCTCCAAGATAGCTACGCTAAGTCGCTTGGTGAAAATGTCAGCGAGCTGCATGTCGGTACCCACATGGGTAATATCAATGTCACCCTTTTGCACATGGTCTCTCAAGAAATGATACCTAATATCAATATGTTTTGTGCAGGGTGATCAATGGGGTTCTCGGAGATCTTTATGGCACTTTCATTATCACAGAGAAGAGGCACGTGTCGATACGTGATACCATAATCCTTTAGGGTTTGCCTCATCCATAGTAGTTGGGTAGCACAGCTTGCGGCTGCGATATATTCGGCCTCAGCCGTGGAGAGAGAAACACAATTCTGCTTTTTCGAGGACCAACTTACCAAGGAGCGTCCAAGAAACTGACATGCACCGGAAGTGGATTTCCGTCCCACTTTGTCACCGGCCCAATCCGCATCGGAGTACCCAATAAGATCAAACTTTGCATCCTTAGGGTACCATAAGCCTAACTTTGGGGTGTGAACAAGGTATCTAAGAATATGCTTAACCGTCGTATGATGGCTTTCCCTAGGGAATGCTTGAAATCTAGCACATATGCCTACACTTAACATGATGTCCGGTCTAGATGCGCAAAGATAAAGAAAGGAACCAATCATGGAGCGGTAAGTAGATGGGTCAAAAGGAATACCGTTGGTGTCTTCATTTAGAACTACATCTATGGCCATGGGTGTCTTCATTGGTTTAGCATTTGTCATATCAAATTTTTCAAGAATGTCCTTGAGGTACTTAGTTTGAGACAAGAAAATCCCTTCTTGAAATTGTTGTATTTGAAACCCAAGAAAGAACTTCAAGTCCGTGTTGAGTGACATCTCAAAGGTCTTGGTCATGGAGGCCACAAACTTCTTGCATAAATGGATGTTAGGAGAACCAAAAATGATGTCATCTACATAGATTTGGCATAAGATCAAATCACCATTTTCCCTCTTAGTAAAAAGAGTGGGATCGATCACCCCCACCACAAAGCCATCATCGAGTAAGAACTTCTTAAGATGATCGTACCAAGCACGGGGTGCTTGTTTGAGGCCATACAGAGCCTTGTGAAGTTTGTATACATGATCTTTGTGGTGAGGGTCAACAAACCCAGGTGGTTGTGATACATATACCTCTTCTTGTAGAGGACCGTTAAGAAAAGCACTTTTCACATCCATTTGATGCAAAGTAAAACCATTGAAAGCAGCATAGGCCAATAAAATTCGAATGTATTCAAGACGAGCAACAGGGGAGAAAGTCTCACCAAAGTCCAAACCTTCAACTTGGGAGTACCCCTGTGCTACTAACCTTGCCTTGTTGCGTAGGACAGTCCCATTCTCATCTTCCTTGTTTCTTGAAGATCCATTTAGTTCCAATGACATTGTGTTCCTCAGTTGGTCGTTCTACCAATGACCATACTTCGTTGCGTGTAAAACTGTTTAACTCTTCTTGCATAGCAAGGAGCCAGTCATTGTCACACAATGCATCCTCAACCCCGTGTGGCACGGTACTAGAGACAAACGAAAAGTGAGCACAAAAGTTTGTTAATTGTTTACGAGTCACTCTACCTTCCGACACGCCGGTGAGGATTTGATCAATATCAACACGATCGGCCACACGTGGCATGATGGAGGTCAGGGTTTCACGAGGTTCGACTTCGTTTCCATCATCAACATCCTCAACATATGGATCATTTACGTGCGGTGGAAGATATTCTTCTTCGTGTTGCACCTGTTGAGGTTCATCATCAAGCATATCCATACTTTGGTCTAGCTCTTGAAGATCAACTTGTTCTTGAGTGTGATCAGAGTGAGAGACATGTTCTCCCACTTGATCCTCAACAACTGGCATGATATGTGTGCTAGATCTTGTGGAGGTACGGGCAGTGCACTGTCTTGAGGATGAGAAATACTCTCATCATCTTCATCATCATCATGGGGTATTTGTTCCATGGGAAGAAGTGCACCTATGCCCACGTTCAAGATATCTTGCGAGGAATCTTCTTCACCTGCATCACTTAGATCAACTTGCTCCCCATGGGAGCGGTTAAATTCATCAAACGTCACGTCACAGGTTTCTATAACACATCCAATGGATTTTTTGTAGACTCTGTAGGCGTGAGAGTTTGAACCATAGCCAACAAAAATCCCTTCAGTTGTTTTGGATTGAAATTTTCCTAACCGTTCCCGTTTGTTGAGGATGAAACACTTGCACCCAAACACACGAAAGTACTTAACATTCGGCTTGTTCCCAGTTAGGAGCTCATATGGAGTCTTCTCCAATATTGATCGAAGGAAGAGCCGGTTTGATGCATGACATGCAGTGTTGATGGCCTCAGCCCAAAAACTATGTGGTGACTTGTATTCGTCTAACATGGACCTTGCCATTTCCACAAGTGTCCGGTTCTTCCTCTCTGCTACAGCATTTTGCTGAGGGGTGTAAGGTGCGGAGTACTGATGTTCAATTCCCTCATCACTAAGAAATTCTTCTAGGGTGTAGTTCTTGAACTCGGAGCCATTATCACTTCTTATTGCCTTGATGTCCTTGTCAAACTTCCGCTGGACTTGTTTGGCAAAATCAATGAAGGTGATCTTCGTCTCGTCCTTGGACTTGAGAAATAACACCCATGTGTATCTTGAGTAATCATCAACAATGACTAGGCCATACTTTTTCCATCCAAGACTTGCCCATGAAGGAGGCCCAAATAGATCCACATGAAGGAGCTCCAACGGCCTTGAAGTGGATACAATGTTCTTGGGTGGATGTTTCGATTGATGTTGTTTCCTAGCTATGCATGCACTGCACACACGATCTTTCTTAAAAGATACATTTGTTAGTCCAAGGATGTGATTGCCGTTTAAGAGATTTTGAAGATTTCTCATGCCGACATGGGCGAGCCGGCGATGCCACAACCATCCCATGTCGGCCTTGGCCATTAGACAAGTTGTATGGAAGGTGCTCTCTTTCGAGAAATCAACCGTGTAAAGGTTGCCATCCAACTCTCCAACAAAGGCCACTTCGAGAGTGTCTCTCTTAAAGACTTTCACATCCGTTAGTCCGAATAATGTGTCATAACCAACGGAAGCCAATTGGCGAACTGAAAGTAAATGATATTGAAGAGATTGGACACGCATGACATTTGCAATAGACATGTCATTAGTGATTGCCACCTTGCCCAACCCAATTACCTGCCCTTTCGACCCTCCACCAAATACAATGCTCATGTATGGTCGAATGGCTTGCTTGAAGTCATAGAGCAAGTTACTATCTCCGGTCATATGATTGATGCATCCACTGTCAATCACCCATTTGGCTCCTCCGGAGAAAACAGCCTGTAACGAATTCAAACTTGGTTTGAGGTGCCCATTTCGTCATGGGGCCTCTCATATTAGTTACAAGAGTCTTAGGGACCCAAATAGCATAAAATCGGAATACATTACGGGGGCCAACGAATTTAGCATAAACCTCTCCTTCCTTTGATTTGCGAAGTACATAGGATGGAGGCATGAATTCAGTTGTCTTGTTGAGAGTAGGCGAACCCCTAGTGCCCGACCTACTCACAACCTTACCTTTCTCCTTGTGTCCCTCTCGTACAAATATTTCTTTAAGCGGAGTGGTATACTTGAGAGGAGATGCACTTTTCTTGGTGGTGCTTGGATTGAACCCAAGCCCTTCCTTGGCAAAGCCTCCATTGTGTTGACTTAAGATCTCATTGAGAGTCTTTTGTCCTTGTGCACATGTCATGAGACCTCTATCTAGCTGTGCCTTTAGCGAACAGTTTTCCTCAAGAATAGATGTCAGTTCACTACTAGAGTTAGTAGTGCAAGTATCAACATTAATAGTAGGTGAGGAGTAAGCCTTAGCTAAAGTGTCAAGATAAGTAACCTTGAGTGCCTCAAAGCTCTTTGTAAGAACAGTGAGTTTCTCTTCCTTGTCTTTGAGAGACAAGGATAGATGCTCACAATCCTTAGAAAGGGAAGCATGAGAGTTCACTAGTCGGTTTTTATCATTTAGTAACTCTTTGCACACAGATTCAACCTTTTTCAAGGAGGCAAGATCGTTAGCATGTTTATCAAGGTTTTCACCAACTTTTGAGCATAATGCATCATTTTGTGCTTCCTCATACAGGACTTTCTTCTCAAGGATTTCATTTCTTTCCTTCTCCTCAGTGACGAGGGTTTCGAGTTCCTTGATGGTATTGGTGTGCTTACTCACCATTTCCATAAGTATGCGAAACATAGTGAGCTTCTTTCCTTTAAGAGAACACATAAATTTGTTTATTTTGGCAAACATGGGATGATCTAAGTCATTATCCTCATAGTGATCTTCCGCATCAAGATACTCAACAAGTGAGGTAGAAGCTAGAGTGAAAGAGTTTAACCGTGGAGTTACCTTAACCTTATCTTGGGAGCTTTGGTCTTCCTCATCTCCCATGGCAGTCTTTGCCATCAAACACTTGTGGGCGTTGCCCTTGTAGTCTTTCATATAGTTGTAGTGAACAACATCACCACTTTTGTTGACTAGCCTCAAGGTGTTTTGTGTATCCTGAGCTACTCCGGCAACCCCACCAACGTCTTCTGGATCTGATTCTTCTTGTGCAACCATTGCTCTTCCATCTGTTCTCTTGAGCTTGGAGTTCATAGGGTTTGGCAACTTCTTCTTAACTAAGGTCTTCGGAAACCTTGGTTTATCTTCTCTCTTCTCATAAGGGCAGTCATTGGAGAAGTGGTTGGTTTCCTCACAGCTATAGCATTTCCTTACCTTCTTCTTTGGGAATCTTCCCTTGAATTTTCCTGCACTGAACTTCTTTACAAAGAGAGCAATGTCCTCATAAGATGGGCTTTCATTAGAGTCAACATCATCACCATCTTCGCAGTCATCATCACCCTCTTCTTCTTCACTTTCTTCTTCATCACATTCATGATTGGCTTTCAGAGCAAGATTGATCTTTGATGTTGAAGTGCCATGCATGGCGAGGTGCTTTGTTGCATTTGCCTTTGACTCTTCAAATAATTGGAAAGTGGATATGATGTCATCTGGAGTCATTTCTTTGAACCCATGGTGCTTCCTCATGTCCCATACCATTTGATGGTGGTACGGAGCAAGAGCATGAAGTAATTTGTCCACGAGAAATCTCTTGGTCAGATTGAAACCATCTTGCGTCTTGTCACAGTCACGGGACTCAATGTCTACGGCGAGAGTCATGAGCCATTCTAGTAGTTGCTTGGGAGATTCACCATTTTCCATACAGAAATTCTGTAATTGCCCCTTGGCAATTTCATATTGAGCAAGCCGAAGAGTGGAGGTACCGGTCTTGGTCCTTATAATGCTATCCCACTATTCCTTGGCACTTGTGATGTGAATGTAAGGTCTCCGTTGCTTGTCATTCATTCCTTTTCTTATGCACATGATCGCAGTGTCATTGAGATGCTTGTCATTAGTTTCTCTGGGAGTGAGGCACCTTGGATCTATAGGATTGTACCCATGCTCGAGGATGTCCAACATCTCATCATTGGCGTACCTAAGATGATCCTGCATACCAACTCTCCACAAAGCAAAATCGGAATTGTCATCAAGCAAGGGAGGTTTTCCTCCAGGATTGTACTTAGGTTTCTCAAATTGAGATCTAGCATAAAGCCATGGAACACTGGTTTGGTTCCTTTTCGGAGGTTGTTGGCCAAATGAAGAACCGTGCACATGTGGCCCTGAAGCCCTCGGGGACGTGGTTGTCCCTGTGGTTAATGATGCCGGTCTTATTTGGACCAAGGCCTCAAGAGAAGCATCATGCTCCTCTTTTTGCTTGGCAAGGGCCCGTTCTAGGTCCTCAGAGGTGAAGGACTCGACTTCCGTGGAAGTCCCGTCCCTCTCCACTGGAGCTACAGTAGTGGGAATCCCATCCATCTCACTCTAGGGCAGTTAAGCCACATGAATAGAGCACGAGGCTCTGATACCAATTGAAAAGGATGGAGATGGACCTAGAGGGGGGGAGTGAATAGGTACATTTCCAAATTTTAATAATTACTTAGCAATTTTAGGCAAAGGTGCGGAATATGAGCGTAGGCCTCATAATTGCTATGACAAGGAGTAAGCTATTTAGAGTGAAGTAAGGAAACCGGTAAACAATAATCAAATACAAGTACGTAATAAGGATTAACACAAGTAGAGAGTTAGGGTTAGGAATAACCGAAACTCCAAGAGAGACGAGGATGTATCCCGATGTTCACTTCCTTGGAGGGAAGCTACGTCACCGTTAGAGGGGCGGATGTTACCACGAAGGCACACCAACGCCACGAAGGCTCACCCTATTCTCCCTTTGAGATAACTCCACGAAGGCGTTTCTCAACCACTAGTAGTAAGCCTTGAGGTGGCTTCCAAACCTTCACAAACTTTCCGGGGGAAATCACATTGGTTTGATTCCTCTCCGAAGACTCCTACCGCCTAGGAGTCTCCAACCTCCAAGAGTAATAAGATCACGGGGATTGCTCAAAACTTTCTCAAATCACAAATCACTTTGGTGGGAAGGAGGAGAAGGAGACGATCTATCTTTTGACTGGAGCAACACTCAAAGGGACTCACAAATGCTCTTGGGATCTAAGATTTGGTGTAGACAAGAGTGAGTGAGAAGAAAGGTGTTCTTGTATGTGTTCTAGCTGTGTTGGACACCCTCTCACAAAGTGGGAGGGGGTATATATAGTGGGGAGTGTAAAACAGCCATTGGGGACACTTTAAGTCACACAGAGTTCGGACATCTGGGAGTTCACAGATGTCCGGGCGTCCACAAGGGGTCGGACGTCCGACAGGGGTCGGTCGTCCGAGGGCTGTAGATATGTCTGGAATCACTCTGAGTTGAACAGGGACTGGACGTCCGGAGAAGGCCGGAAGTCTGAGTTATTCGACTCAACTTCTTGTGGTGCAAGATTCCGGATTTCCGAAAGGGGACGGACGTCCGGCCCTCGGGCGTCCGGAGGGAGCCGGAAGTCCGAGTTATATGGCTCACGTTCTTCTGGTGCAGGGTTCCGGATTTGCGAAGCTGGTCGGTCGACCGGCCCTCGGACGTCCGGAGGGAGCCGGATGTCCGAGTTATATGGATCTATTTCTTCTGGTGCAGAGCTCCGGATTTCCGAAGCTGGTCGGTCGTCCGACCCTCGACCGGCCCTCGGACGTCCGGAGGGAGCCGGAAGTCCGAGGCATTAGTCCTGTCTTGAGATAAGAGCAGAGTAGTGAGGATGTGGTATTGAGCAGAATAGTGAAGATGTGGTATGAGCAAATTCATAGCAAAACCTGTGATCCCCCCTTAATAGTGCGGGATCCCTATACTCAAGAATAGTAAACTTAAAAGGATAGTCTACATCATCTTTTCTCAATCCCGAGCCTTCTTGACATATAAATCCCGATGTTCTCAGACCACCTTGGCACATAATTCTGAATCTATTAAAGTACTTTCCATCCTAAGATACACACAACAAATAGGATTAGTTTCCTATGTATGTGTTGTCATTAACACCAAAAGTCGATTAGGGGCATAACATGCACTTTCAATAGGACAATGGACCAAGATTGGAGAGAAACACTCCTCGGTCTTCCAATCTGAAAATGATGAGAAGAACACCACCAAGAATAACTGAGACACTCCAGAATAAAGAAGAATGAAAGGTTGAGCCAAAGATGAGAAACAATTCAAATTGATCTTGAAGAATGAATATGACTGATGAAATTCATAGTTGAAAAGAATTAGGGATCTCCGGAAAAGTTTACAAAGCCAGATTAGATCGTGGGAAAAACCTGTGGGTTATGGGCCCACTCAAAGAAACCATCGTTGAAAAGATTTCTAAGCAAGAGATATTGCACCGGTACAAAGAAAACTTCATGAGGTTAGCACCTCGAAATAATTGAAAGAATTGAAAACAAGAACTTCTGAGATAACTTCAACGCTTCGAATAGAATAGAGAGAAATAACCACAAGAAGACTTTATAAGAATTTTCAACATGGGAAAGAATTTAAAGGATGAAAAAGGATACGATGAACACGGATAACTGAATTCAATTCACCGGAAAAGATAACAAAATTCAATAAAGATGAACACGAAGCTCCTGAGAATCTTCACAATGAATCACCGGATAGGACACGGAAGAAAAGATAGCAGAAGCGACAATTAAAAGAAGACACTTGGATGAAAATGGAATCACTAAGGAAAAGGGTGGGAGGGCGGGAAAACAAAGACAACTTGGGACAGATGAGACAACTCCGGAAAGAAAAGAGAGATTGATCTTACAAATATTGGAGAGGATTGAATTCACTGACGAGAAGCACACCGGTTGGAAAAGAATTGACAAGACAACTTCGGTTGAAAGAATTGATAAGGTAATTGATTGAGCAAAAGAATTAGCGCTGTCATAAAAATATGAGAAGATCTCTGGGAGAGATGTGAATTCACCATTTGACATCGAAGCAACTCGAATTACCATACTGCAACAAAACAAAGGTGGGGCTTACAAAACAGGCCAGAACAAAGTCATGAGAGAGATTTCGTCCGATATTTTCGTGGATGGGATCGCACGGGCTCGATCCTTACAGCAGCCATCATGTACAAGGTAGTGCACACGACATACGAAGCATCACCGAGTCATAGCAAGCTATAAGGACTCTTTAAGACCCAATGAGAACCGATGTAAGTCGATCGTGAACAAACGAATCCACTAGATGTCGAACCCCGACCTAACATCATGCATTTGTTGGAAGATTGTCCTATAAGTAACTACTTGAATTCCCACCTAAGAACTCCCGAAATTTCTGGTCATGCAATCTGGTCCACAGATATAAGGAGTAATATATCACTCAACTCTTATACTAACCCGTCCAGTGTATCACATCCGTCAACACCTAACCAGAATCTCGGAAACTCGTCTATCTCAGACACTCGTAATCACAACGATACTAAGTATGGCGATACATCCGAGACTCTCTACACCAGTACTGGTGAAAAGACCTCGATGACGCCTAGAGGGGGGGTGAATAGGGTATTTAAAAACTTCTTCAGATTTGGCTTGAACCTAATGCGGAAATAAACTAAGAGGGTACTTGTCAAGCACAAATCCTAAATGCACAAGGCACTGCAACGTGTATCGACAACACGATCTACCAAGATGGACACAATGCAGTTACTAACAAGCACAAGTAAGTTACACAAACTTACTTGAGCTATATCACACGACAAGTAGGTAAATAACACAAGATACTAGATCACACTATATCAGACGAGATATCAAGGGTTGCAAGTATGTACGTGTGGATATAGAGGGTATGCTTGAATGATTAATCTTGTAAAAGAAATGGCCAACACAATATAATGAGCACACGCAATATGCAATGTATGTATGCTCAAATAACACAAGTAAACCACAAGTAAGGAGTTAGGGTTAAGGATAACCAAGGTCACTGAGACGAAGATGTATCCCGATGTTCACTTCCTTGGAGGGAAGCTAGTCACCGTTAGAGAGGTGGATGTTACCACGAAGGCACACCAACGCCACGAAGGCTCACCCTATTCTCCCTTTGAGATAACACCACGAAGGCGTTTCTCAACCACTAGTGGTAAGCCTTTGAGGTGGCTTCCAAACCCTCACAAACTTTTCCGAGGGAAATCACACGGATTGATTCCTCTCCGAAGAACTCCTACCACCTAGGAGTCTCCAACCTCCAAGAGTAACAAGATCACGGGGAATGCTCAAAACTTGCTCAAATCACAAATAGCTTGGGTTGATAGAAGGAGAGGGAGAAGATCTATCTTTTGATTGGAACAACTCTCAAAGGGGCTCACAAATGCTCTTGGGATCTAAGATTTGGAGTGAGCAAATGTGTGTGAGGTGGAAATGTGTTCTTATGAGGATAAGGCTGTGTTGGGCAACCCTCTCACGAAGTGGGAGGGGGTATTTGTAGTGTGGAGAGAAAAAGAGCCGTTGGGGACACTTTTCAGTCACACAGGGTCCGGACGTCCGACAATTGTCGGAAGTCCGGGCGTCCGTGAGGGGCCGGACGTCCGACAGGGGTCGGACGTCCGAGACCTATAGGCATGACTGGAGCTCTTCTGAATTCATCAGCGTCCGGACGTCCAACAGGGGTCGGTCGTCCAAGGCCTGTAGATGTGCCTGAACATATTTGAATTCATCAGCATACGGACGTCCGGAGTGACCCGGAAGTCCGTGATATACAGCACAATTTCTACTGGTAGTGGCTTCCGGATTTCCGACGGGTGTCGGGCATCCGGCGCTCGGATGTCCGGAGGGGGCCGGATTTCCGAGATATAGTGCACACATTCTACTGGTGTTGACCTCCGGATTTCCGGAGCACGGCCGGACGTCCGGCCCTCGGACGTTCGGAGGCAGCCGGATATCCGAGATATAGAACTCAACTTCTACTGGTGCAGGCTTCCGGATTTCCGGAACATGGACGGACATCCGGGCCTCGGACGTCCGGAGGGAGCCGGAAGTCCGAGTTATATGGCTCAGATTTCTCTGGTATAGGATTCCGGATATCCGAGGTAGTCGGTCGTCCGGCCCTCGGACGTCCGGAGGAAGCCGGATGTCCGAGGCAGTGGTTCTGTTTACAGATAACAGCAAAGCAGTGGAGATGTGGTCTGAGCAGAAAGTGAAGTTGTAGTTTGAGCAAGTTCATCGCAAAACTTGTGATCCCCTCTTAATAGTGCGGGATCCCTAAGGACTCAAGAATCATAAAAGAGTAGTGATGATCCATACTTGAGTATATATTTTTATTCGCTGATCATCACTCCGCACAACTAACGTCAAAGGAACTGATACCTTTGAGTTAGCCCTTTCACCTGAACTTGATGTTGTTGTTTCTTCTTGGCTCAAGTTGAAAGCAAGACATGATGAAGTATTCAAGTAGCTTTCCCATACACAATGCGGAAATCCTAGCTTATGTATTTATGTTCATTTGTCCACCATGTGTGAACATCCACAAGAATCAAGAATGTAGTGCTCAAGAATGCTTATCTTGATCTTGTCCTGTCCACCATGTAAACATCCACAAGAATCAAGCATGTAGTGCTCAGGAATGCTTATCTTGATCTTGTCCTTGTTGGCACATGAGATTGTCCTTATCAACACATGATTATTGACAATAGTCTCAATGATATATTCGTGCTGATCCACTTGAACTTGCACACCACAATCTTGATGACGATCACCACTTGACGTCATCCTTCATGGGTTGTATGAGATCTTCCTTTTGACGCAAGCCCAATGGAAACACACCTAACCCCCACATAGGAGTCTCACAAAGACCATGGGTTAGTACACAAACACGTAATGGACAATGCTTACCATACCATGGGATCACTTGATCCCTCTCGGTACATCTTATACGCTTTGTGTGTTGATCATCTTGATTTACTCTTTGTCTGAGAACTTGATCAACCTGGTGTTTCTATGACCATTCTTTTGATAATACCTTGAATAACATCTTGGTCAACATATAAACTCCTTGAACCCAACAGATGGACTTCAAGAAGTGCCTATGGACAAATCCTATAAATATAACTTAAGGAAACCATTAGTCCATAGGAATTGTCATCAATTACCAAAACCACATATGGAGATATATGCTCTAACAATCACCCCCATTTTGGTAATTGAAGACAACCACTTCAAGAGAGTTTATATAAGGAAATAAGCATAACCAAGCGCACACATACAAGGTAATAATACATGTGAACAAGATGTAAAATGCTTATGCAGTAAAAGCAAAACCCTCTAATCATATCCAAAGTAAACTCTCTAAACTTCTCCCCCATTGGCATCGATTGCCAAAATGGACGAAAAGTTTTAGAAAGCAAATATAGTAGGTGGTCCTCCAAAAAGTGTGTACTTTTCAGAAAATAAGTGCAAAGAAATTCACAAATACAATGATAAGTAGTTGGAGGAAAACAAACTGTATTGAGGACCCAAAGATTGCCAATAAAGGGATCATATGCCACAAAGACATACAAAGATAGAGGCAAGCAATCAAAGGATTCCAGATGGAACAAACAATCATATGGTCCTTCGAACCACATGACTAAAAGATATTATGATAAAGGGAACATAGATCTTTATCAAAAACTAGAGAAGCTCCTCATGATTTGTGCAGTAATATGAGATTTTTGTATTTGATACAGGTGCTCAAAATAGGATCGTTGCTCCCCCAGAATTTATAAAACACACAACGAGTGCAAGGGGATAGATGAGACACTAAGCACATCAATTGCACAAAATAAATGGTTGAGCAACATGTAATAGAAGCCACTTAAGAATAGGCTCAAACAAAGTAATGCGTATGAGTCATGGCAAAGCACTTGAGAAGACTAAGATAAGGATGAGCATTACTCATCAACATAGTCTTGATGAATTGAGATACAAAGTGCAAGACCTATCATTCCCACACACACATACTAGAAAATGGGTTCACAAGCTTAGTAATAAACAAAATAAGAACCAACGCTTGTGACAACCCATTGTGAAGATAGGAAGTAAGAATCTTGTCAAGAGGAGGGATACTAATTGAAAATGGCAAAACCCTCATCAAGACAAGCATGAGGAAAAATAATATTCACGGCCAAAGATTGCATCATGATGTAAGAAAATAAGATACGCACTCAAAACAAATCCTTTCACGAAGCCACCAAAAACTAAAAAAGGAAATGCAACGGTGGACGTAAAAGAAAAGAGGATATCAATTAGAGATGTAACTTCTCTCATGTGTAAAATATTCTAAGTAGAAGACATTCATGATGATATATATCCACAAAGAAGAATGTACACACGAAATGGTTACAAGAAGGAACAAACTAGATATCCAAAAGGAAGTCATAAATATATCAATAAGATCTTTTGCTTGGAAGCATATCACATGGCCTAATATTTTCTTATTGTACAATATGAACTTCCAACATATGAACATCAAATACATCCCAACTAGTAATAAGACATCATCGTTAGGATGCTTTGAGAAAGGAAACAAGTACTTCAAGAACGAATCAAGAGATTCATGCCATGATGCACCCTGCAAAGAAAAGACACGGGCCTTTGCAAGAAAAGAATGCATGAAGTAGATACTTGTTACCGAGACAACATTGGATTGATGTAGTAGATAGTTGTTCTTTGATCATCCTAACTTGGCTCCAATAATAACATGGTCTCAACACCTTCCTTATAGGTGAGTCGAGCATCCAATGCATCTCCAATTGTTCCTGGAACAACAATACAAACAAAATGGTGCCCAAACTCATTGGGACCAAAGAGTTAGAAAACCAACAATACATAGGACAAACTCCACATACATATGTGCATATAGATATGAATTTGAATTTCATGCACACGTTAGCCATTTTATGACAAGGTGAAGTTTCCCCTATATATTGGGTCAAATAAAGAAAGCATGCCAAAGGAAATACATATAGTAAATATGCATGCTCAAGGCTTTCAAGAATCCAATCAACATATAGGTGATAAGACACCAAAAGACAAGGTATCAAGTGATAATAAGCTAGCAAATGAAAAACTATCACTTGAGGGATATCAATTAAAATATTCAACACGGCATGAGATATCCATTGACACATACCAAATAAAAAGGAAACAAGATACCAATTGAAGGAAAACAAACACGGGGTATCTAGTTTCCAAAAGAGAGCTAGGTTCCAACAAACCAAACCCTCGACAAATTTTCATGATGGCACAAAGCATCATAAAGAGCAAGACTTGCCTCCCATAAACCCACACTTGATGGGGATCAAATGATTTTATGATGGGTGAATAAAGAGAGTGTTTTTTTAAAGAGAATAGGATAGCTCCCCCAAGGGACGTGCATTATATAGAATTTGCATTTGAATACAAAACGCACACGATGGGTTCATCACTTTCTCTATATCTGTAACCACACTAGACATGTTAGAATAGATCCATAAGAGGCAAGGAAGACAAACGAAACACAAAAACCAATGTAAAGATGATTAGCAATTCCAATCAGATGATGGGAATACCAATTGTCAAGGACAAAAAAGTATTTTCGAAATGATACTCATTGGTAGATCACAAGTATATCCAAGATCATCTTTATCCATAAAATGCAAGCAAATGACACTTGTAGAGATAACATGCCACCTAGGAATAGGGTAATTTACAATATCAACACTAAGTGGCAACACCTCAAATGTACACATTTTCTAGGTCTGTAATATGCACATAGCATATTACTCCCCCATAATGTGATAAACCAATAGTACTAACAAGTGGCAAATCGAAACCAACAAGAGATAATTAATGGACCATATAGAATTTAAATTTCTCATGAGTAAGACATACCACATAGAAACTAGATAATCTTGAAATATCAAAACTAAGTGGTATTCCCCATGTATACACATTTATGGGATTGTGAGGTGTGCAAAGCACATCACTCCGCCACAATGGGATAATCCATTAATCTCTCACAAGAGCCAACAAAAATACAGACAAGATGCAAATAGGCTCAATACAAGACTCACATGTACATGATGTGTAACCCAACATACACATACTTGATTACTCAAGATAAGAAAGTTGGGGGTACAACATATACAAACGCATGCAAGGTACAAAACCACAACATGCAATGGGGCAAGCACCTAACAATGTAAACAGTTTAAGTATAAGGTACCGTAAGGAGGCACATTGGATATAAGATAGAAACTCGATAATCCAAATGACTTGGCTTGAGATAATAAGAATGATGAAGACCCCTTAATTCTTCATTATGTATTCAAGTCTCTAATGTCCTCCATAGTCACCTATTGATCAAGTTTGAGCTTGTTGGTCTCCAACTACGTTGGGTCCTAAGAGGTTAATCACAATAGGCTTGGCAACCCAAATGGTTCTTTCCTTGACACCATTTTGAGTACCAACAAACTTGGCAAACACATTGCCAACCTTATCCTTCCCAAGGGAATAGATATCATCAATACTGATTGGGTTGGACAGGTTACCTCTTGTGCAAGACGAAGCAACATGACCCTTCTCACGACATAAGTAGCAAAATCTACCCTTTGATTTCTTCCCAGTTGATTTCTCACCTTGGGGAGTGTTGGTTTGGGTCTTATTGGGAAGAGGCCTTCCTTCAACTTGTAGTTGAATATGTGATTGAGTTTGTGGCCGCTTCCCTTGTTGCTTGTGACTTTGAAACTTCGTCTTCAGAGGGCAAGATCTAACATGGTGCCCTTTAACTTTGCACTTGAGGCAAATGATTTTGGCCGAATTCTTGACTTGTTCTAGGCCCCTCTTGTTCTTGTTTGAGTTTACTCCAAACTCATTTTTGTCATTCGGAGATGTTTGCTCACACAGGGCGTTGTTGAGTGTGGGCATCCCTTCATGACACTGTTCCAAGTCTTTCTTCAAAGAAGTGACTTGGGCCTTGAGCTCTTTGATTTCCTCTACACGGTTAGTATCAATGCAAGTACTAGAGGAAGTATAGACTTCAATGTTAGAGAAACAAGGCAAGGAAAGTAATTCATCACATGAGGTAGCAACATTATGAGTAGACGAATTACGAGGACTGGCACATGGAAATATAGTACTTTGACTAGAAGTAGTGCCATTGTCCACATGAGGCTCGCTTGATGTTACCTTGGTGATGAGAGCCTCATGAGCTAACTTTTGCACATTATGGGATGTTAGAAGATTTGCATGAGAGCTTGTGAGCATTACATGGTTTTCTTCCAACTTCCCATAATTGCTAGTTAGTAAATCAAGTTGAGCACGTAGCTCAACATTCTCCTTCAATGTTGATACTTCAAAAGAGGTAGAGTTAGATATACAAGTATCATCAACAATATGAGTGGAGTAAGTAGCAAATAGAGACTTCTCATGAGTAGATTGAAGTTCGTCATAGATCTTAGAGGTTTTGATGAGCTCTCCCTTGACATTATTGCATTCAAGGAGATGAACCTAAAAATCCCTTTTAAGTTTATCATGAGCAACTTCAATCTCTCCTTTTGAAGATCTTAAGTCTCTACATGCTTGATGACTCTTCTCAAGTTCATGTTCAAGTTGTTCACTTTTAGCTTGTTCATGATTAAGTGAATCATTACAGTTTTCAAAGTAAGCAAGAACATATTGAAACCTTTGAAGAGAGTTATTTTTAGCTTTATGAAGAATTTTACTGATCACATAGATATTTTCAGTCAAGTCATCATCATCATCCTCATCGCAAATATCATCGTCATTGCACAGGGAAGATGATACTCATTATTACCTCTTGCCATGAGGCACGTGTGAACTGGAGGAGTTGATGATGATTCTTTTGGTGAATCAGATTCTTCATTAGTCAAAAGTACTTCATAATTCTTGATATCCCCTAAATGATTAGTCATAGAGCAACTAGGGAGAAACAAGATATTTTGATCAAGAGGACACGAGGAAGCAGGCATATCACCACAGACAGTTTTCAAGGAATCTTTAGGTGAAATGCATGACCTATCAGCACAATAATTTACACTATGCGTGGTGCTAGATATGCTCGTGTCCATAGAGGCTATACCATTTTCATCAACATATATTTATTCACTCACCATGTCATTACCTTGTGAGATTGAAGATGCTGAGGTGTGCAAGCAGTCGGATATGGGAGTAGTGGTGGACTCTTTAAGATCGAAAAGAGTGAAGAGCTCATGCACCAACTCCTTCATCATAATACCGTCTTCATCAAGATTGGACCCACCATATATATCTTCAAGTTTAATACAAACTTCATGAGCTGACTTGCAAGTCGAGATAGACTTGAACACTTCAGGACTTATGGTTCGATGAATGGCAAGAAAGGCCTCACAATCAAGATACATTTCATTTGTAGATGAAGATGCATCATCCTTTTGGTCGGCAATCCCTACAAGAACAATTCGTAAAGTATTTGGGCCCATGGCCCGAAAGTGATGAAGCATACGAATTCTCCATAGGGTATAATTTGTGCCATCAAAGTCAAAGATGCCATTGTGCACTAATCCAATAGTCGACATCGATACTCTCTAGGTCGTGAAACCTAATTGAAGAGAGACCTAGCTCTGATACCAATTGAAAAGACCTCGATGACGCCTAGAGGGGGGGCGGTGAATAGGCTATTTAAAAACTTCTTCAGATTTGGCTTGACCCTAATGCGGAAATAAACTAAGAGGGTACTTGTCAAGCACAAATCCTAAATGCACAAGGCACTGCAACGTGTATCAACAACACGATCTACCAAGATGGACACAATGCAGTTACTAACAAGCACAAGTAAGTTACACAAACTTACTTGAGCTATATCACACGACAAGTAGGTAAATAACACAAGATACTAGATCACACTATATCACACGAGATATCAAGGGTTGCAAGTATGTACGTGTGGATATAGAGGGTATGCTTGAATGATTACTCTTGTACAAGAAATGGCCAACACAATATAATGAGCACAAGCAATATGCAATGTATGTATGCTCAAATAACACAAGTAAACCACAAGTAAGGAGTTAGGGTTAAGGATAACCAAGGTCACTGAGACGAAGATGTATCCCGATGTTCACTTCCTTGGAGGGAAGCTAGTCATCGTTAGAGAGGTGGATGTTACCACGAAGGCACACCAACGCCACGAAGGCTCACCCTATTCTCCCTTTGAGATAACACCACGAAGGCGTTTCTCAACCACTAGTGGTAAGCCTTTGAGGTGGCTTCCAAACCCTCACAGACTTTTCCTGGGGAAATCACACGGATTGATTCCTCTCCGAAGAACTCCTACCGCCTAGGAGTCTCTAACCTCCAAGAGTAACAAGATCACGGGGAATGCTCAAAACTTGCTCAAATCACAAATAGCTTGGGTTGATAGAAGGAGAGGGAGAAGATCTATCTTTTGATTGGAACAACTCTCGAAGGGGCTCAGAAATGCTCTTGGGATCTAAGATTTGGAGTGAGCAAATGTGTGTGAGGTGGAAATGTGTTCTTATGAGGATAAGGCTGTGTTGGGCAACTCTCTCACGAAGTGGGAGGGGGTATTTATAGTGTGGAGAGAAAAAGAGCCGTTGGGGACACTTTTAAGTCACACAGGGTCCGGACGTCCGACAGTTGTCGGAAGTCCGGGCGTCCGTGAGGGGCCGGACGTCCGACAGGGGTCGGACGTCCGAGACCTGTAGGCATGACTGGAGCTCTTTTGAATTCATCAGCGTCCGGACGTCCGACAGGGGTCGGTCGTCCGAGGCCTGTAGATGTGCCTGAACATATTCGAATTCATCAGCATACGGACGTCCGGAGTGACCTGGAAGTCTTTGATATACAGCACAATTTCTACTGGTGGTGGCTTCCGGATTTCCAATGGGTTTCGGGCATCCGGCGCTCGGACGTCCGGAGGGGGACGGATTTCCGAGATATAGTACACACATTCTACTGGTGTTGACCTCCGGATTTCCGGAGCACGGCCGGACGTCCGGCCCTCGGACGTCCGGATGCAGCCGGATATCCGAGATATAGAACTCAACTTCTACTGGTGTAGGCTTCCGGATTTCCGGAACATGGCCGGACATCCGGGCCTCGGACGTTCGGAGGGAGTCGGAAGTCTAAGTTATATGGCTCAGATTTCTCTGGTATAGGATTCTGGATTTCCGAGGTAGTCGATCGTCCGGCCCTCGGACGTCCGGAGGAAGCCGGATGTCCGAGGCAGTGGTTCTGTTTACAGATAGCAGCAAAGCAGTGGAGATGTGGTCTGAGCAGAAAGTGAAGTTGTAGTTTGAGAAAGTTCATCGCAAAACCTGTGATCCCCTCTTAATAGTGCGGGAACCCTAAGGACTCAAGAATCATAAAAGAGTAGTGATGATCCATACTTGAGTGTATACTTTTATTCGCTGATCATCACTCCGCACAACTAACGTCAAAGGAACTGATACCTTTGAGTTAGCCCTTTCACCTGAGCTTGATGTTGCTGTTTCTTCTTGGCTCAAGTTGAAAGCAAGACATGATGAAGTCTTCAAGTAGCTTTCCCATATACAATGCAGAAAGCCTAGCTTATGTATTTATCTTCATTTGTCCACCGTGTGTGAACATCCACAAGAATCAAGCATGTAGTGCTCAAGAATGCTTATCTTGATCTTGTCCTGTCCACCATGTAAACATCCACAAGAATCAAGCATGTAGTGCTCAGGAATCCTTATCTTGATCTTGTCCTTGTTGGCACATGAGATTGTCCTTATCAACACATGATTATTGACAATAGTCTCAATGATATATTCGTGTTGATCCACTTGAACTTGCACACCACAATCTTGATGACGATCACCACTTGACGTCATCCTTCATGGGTTGTATGAGATCTTCCTTTTGACGCAAGCCCAATGGAAACACACCTAACCCCCACATAGGAGTCTCACAAAGACCATGGGTTAGTACACAAACACGTAATGGACAATGCTTACCATACCATGGGATCACTTGATCCCTCTCGGTACATCTTATACGCTTTGTGTGTTGATCATCTTGATTTACTCTTTGTCTGAGATCTTGATCAACCTGGTGTTTCTATGACCATTCTTTGGATAATACCTTGAATAACATCTTGGTCAACATATAAACTCCTTGAACCCAACAGATGGACTTCAAGAAGTTCTTATGGACAAATCCTATAAATATAACTTAAGGCAACCATTAGTCCATTGGAATTGTCATCAATTACCAAAACCACATATGGAGATATATGCTCTAACAACTGGGGAAGCCGGACTCCACTCGCCACTACTAGTATCGAAGCAATTTCAAACATACTTCGTCTTGAGATACTAAGAAATCTGAATGGTAGCGATGTGCTCAAGATTCTCCTGGAGCTCAACTCCCCGAAGGAAATCAAGTCACACAGGAGGCACCAAGACATAACTCTGTCACATCGACATCATATAGATTCCAAAAATATCCGTTTGATCCTAAATTTTTTTGAGTGAGAATAGGAGTAGAATTAAAATTCCTAAGTCATGAACCTCACCAGAGCATAGAAGAGGAGAAAAAATAAACCTACTCTCCGATATAACTAAGACTCAAAACTGTTCTTCACTAGACTCGACTCGGCCAAGTTCGATCATTCAGGGGGGGCCTAGGTCGGTACTGCTCTGATACCAACTTGTAACTCCCAAGATGCGACCCTATCTTTAATTTGGCTCGAGAGCGTCGTCAGGTATAGAAGCGCATCTCGTCGTTTCGCAAGAATAGATTTCATTACAAGTACATGTATGGAATTGGATTACACTCACCACAAGCTACATCAGAGTATCATCGGTACATTACATAAACATCACGAAGAAGAGCAGGGTCCGACTATGGACGAAAACAAACGAGAAAAGAACGACGTGCATCCTTGCTATCCCAGGCTGCCGGCCTGGAACCCATCCTAGATCAATGAAGAAGAAGAAGAAAGTCCAAATGAACAATCACCGCACTCACGTCAAAATAACCTTTACCTGTACCTGCAACTGGTGTTGTAGTAATCTGTGAGCCACAGGGGAGTCAGCAATCTCATTTCCAAAGGTATCAAGACTAGAAAAGCTTAATAGGTGAGGTATGGTTAAGTGGTGAGGCTGCAGCAAGCGACTAAGCATTTATATGAGGTGGCTAACTTACGAGTACAGGAATAAGAGGGGAAGATCTACGCATAGCGGCCGTGAACTACTGATGATCAAATCAATGATCCTGAACATCTACTTACGCCAGACATAACCCCACCGTGTCCTCGATCGAAGAAGGAACTCACGGAAGAGACAGTCACGGTTACGCACTCAGTTGGCAAGTTTCAATTAAGTTAACTTCAACTTGTCTAGAACCAGTGTTATACAAAGTTTCCACGTTCCCACATAACCGCGGGCACGGCTTTCCGAAATATTTAACCCTGTAGAGGACTCCAACGAGTCCATCACAAATTTCCACATGCCTTATAGAAATCCTCGATCACGAAACTCGCGATCTCATCGGACTCCTTAGTGGAAAACCTCAACTCCGAGATTACCCAAAGCATCATCAGAATCCCGATGCACAATACATTCGTCAAAGGTAAAACTAATACAACAAGGCCACCCAACGTGTCGACGATCCCGATAGGAGCCGCGTATCTCGTTCTCAGGACAGGACGGATTGTCCAAACTTCTGGTAGGCCAATCACAGAGTTGCCCCTGGTAGTCACCGACGGTTGACAGGTTGTACCTATACTCATGCAGAGCACTGCCCGGGGGTTGATTAATTTCCCCGGGGTCCGGAAAATCCCTATGCAATTTTATTAGGTTATTAGGCAAATGTAGTACCAAAGTTGGGCCTTGCCAGACCAGTTTTAATCTAAGACGAATTATCAAGGGGGTCCCCATAACAACACCGATCGTATTAGGAGCGCTCAATTATGGAATATAACACCGGCAGCCGAAACTAAGGGGCAAAGGTGGAACAAAACACCAGGCTAGAAAGGCCTAGCCTTCCACCTTTTACCAAGTATATAGGTGCATCAAATTTAATAGCTTTAATAGGGTGATAAAACAAAGAACCCATGTTATCACATGCAAGCAACTGCACCTGCAACTAGCAACGCTAACACATGGTTACGCAAGTGGTAACTTAGACAGTCAGTGGTTTTCTAGGTTGTGAACAGGTTGAAGGTTTTCATGGCAATGTTGGGAGGCTGATATTTAACATGTGGTAGGCAGCGAGACATAACGATAGAAATGGTAAAACTAGCATGGCAATGATAGTAATGGTATCTGGGGAAATGGTCGTCTTGCCTGAGATCCCGCTGAGAAGAAGAACGACCCCGTGAAGCAGACGAACCAACGTAGTCGAACGGGTCCTCATTTTCCGACACGCGTGCGGAACTCTATCGAGACGAAGCAAACCGGAAACAAGAATCAACATAGATATTCACCACGGCACATGCACGACAAGATGCAAGCCACATATGATGCATGATCCATTGAATATATGCAAGACAGTGCATGTCAATTCACAACACTCAAACACTACACATTAAGTGAAGTTCGATATGCAACGAGTTGCATATCGAGAAACTCCACATACCAATTATTTAGTTCTATCCCGATTAGGTACACGGCAGTATTAAATGTGGTTAAACATGGCAAGACATTAAGCGTTATTAAACTACCTATCTAGGCATTTTAAATGAGGTGAGAACTGGCATATAGCATCTTCGAGATGACCCCATACGTTAATTTGTAGTTCTGTACGGATCTGAATGAACACGTTTAAATATTTGTTAAACAGAAAAATAAATAGGTTCACGTGATTCTACGCATCCTTCCAATCAATTTACACACAGAGAACATCTCCAACGGAGCACGGTTCAAAAGATACAAACACCACAAGATATGATGGCATGAATGCAATATTTATGCAAAGACAGCCACATGCATCCAAAAACATACAAACAACAAGATAATATGAACCTACACGAGATTCTTAGCAAGTTTCGTTTAGGAAACGATCAAAACGGAGCAACGGTTCAACAACTACAAGCTAAACAAGAAATCACTACAATCTGCCCAAAACAGCAACATGGCATTTTCTGCACCCCCGAACAACAAGCTACATAAATACGAATTGCTCAAACAAGACATGAGGCAGTATAGGGCAAGATGCACCTCAACACCCTACTAATAACATCTAGCACGGAAGCATGGATCACTAGGAAAAGAAGTCACAAAATGGCATCTCACACACAGTTTCAGACTTAGTGAAAATATCAGTTTTTGACAATGCAGTTTTCCATCTGAAGGCATATTGACGGCAGCAAAACTTTATGCTACAGAGCTCCAAATGGCATGAAAATCTACAGCATGCTAGATAATCTTAAGGAATACAACTAACTCCATTGCACCAACTTCAAAAGAGCTTTAGATCACCAGATGAACTCATGGCAAGACAGCAACAAAATATAACAGATTTCAGACTTAGAAATATTTCAGCATCTCCAAATCAGCACTATTTTCTTGCATGTTGACAACAAGAAAACAACACCTAAACATGGATTTCTATTGCAACCAAAATTACCTGAGGCTAGCCTACACATCCAAGGGCATATCTCTAGTTGCCGACTCATTCATATCATGCACGGAATAAATCACACAAAATAAACAAAAGGGCAACATGGCAAAATATCACGCACACTAACTTGCTCAAAAGCTAAAACTAAATGCACAGTTAAATTCTATGGATTTTTACCCCGAAAACATATATAATATATGGGGTTGCAAAATAAAAATAATGCCACACGTATATGCGAGAATATGTCCTAAACACGACATAGCAAACTAGCGACGGAACCTACATGTAAAATGGAAACAACTACTCTAAAATACATGGCAAAGGGTCCTGAGCAACACGAACTATTTATCTATGGTATTTGAACAATCCGGACAAGCATAAAAAAAGCTACGGAATAACTAGCATATTAGGACAGCATGCAAAACTAGGTAAACAGTGGGTCAAACCACTCCAAACATGCATGCAAGTTGCAAAATATTATTCTATGCGAGAAACTACACGAGTTACATATATAGTTCACCTCGATCTGATGCACGAATAAAAAGATACAAACGTTTTAATATCTAGCATTTTCCTGAAATTATAAAATCGAAAACCTAAAAAAAATGACTAACGTGCCGAAATGGCAAACGGGCCTAAATAGTGCACGAGCGCAGGATAATATAATGCGGCTACGACGCTAGATAGGGCAGCAGTGGGGAGAGGCTGACCTCGGGCCTGAGCAGGCCGGCCTGGGTCTGGCAGGGCCGGATGGGCCTGGATCTGGCCCATGCTCGTGCTGGGTCGGCGGAGGTCGAGTGGGCCGGCTCGGTCCGCTGCGGTCAACCACCGAGCGAGGAGAGGGCAGATCCCCCCGATCCAGGGCCGAGCGCATCGGCGACAGCTGAAGGCCGCCGGCGAGGCGTCGCGGGCAGGCGGCCATGCGGGGCGGTGGCTCCTGGCGGAGGGTGGCGGGGCAGATCCGGCCGTAGGGGACTCTTTCCCGGCGACGACCATTCTTGGGAGCTCCAACGAGCCTCGCATGGCAGCTCCTCTCCTGCGGGAGGAAGAGGGGAAGCTGGTCACGGCGAGGAGCGGGGAGGCTCCGGCTCACGGCGGTCCCAGCGGGGGTGGCTGGCAACGCGAGCAGCGGGCGGCAAGGCGCCAGCAGAGGCGGCGGCTGGCGGCGGCGCGGCGAGGGGAGGCAGGGAGGCGTGGTTGCTCGGGAGGGCAGTGGCGCGATTAGGCCCGGGCGGTCCTCGCGTGGGCTGAAGCGGGCTGGCGGCACTGTTGGGAGGAGAGAGAGGGCAGACGGCTAAGGTTTGCACGGGAACCGATGAAGAGAGAGAATGGATGTCTATTTATAGACAGAGGGCTAGGGTTTCCGAATCCGGCTCCGTTTTCGACCACGGGATCGTGACCGGATGGCCACAGACGCGGGAATGGCTAGGTGGTCTGTGTAGAGTGGCTAGCCGGAGACGAGAGGGAAAACAGGCACCCGATAACGTGATTTACAAACACCAAAAAACATGTGACGAATAACCGAAGACGGTGCCACTGCGGTCGATCGTTCAGGTACCAGACGGACTCTGATTGTTACAAAATTGGCAGGCGGCCTACCTATAACTAAATAAGACCGCACGCCAAGTTTCAACCCAATCAAAGAATATTATATGGACACCTTTTAAAACAATATATTATTGATGCCACGGGCAAGTGCGTATGTGGTCGGGCTCAACACGGGCAACGACGAGAACGGAGACAACCGACCACTAATAACGGATGCAGGTTTCAAAAATGGTGGCAACGGGATGCCGATGCAATGCAGATGATGCGCATGATGCGATGATGATGCGACAATTAAAATAATCACATGGCAGCAACATAATAAAAGGGTAATCTTCTAAAGCGTCGGTCTCGGGTTGTCACAACTTGCTTGATCTTATCTAGTATAATCCCCGAGACCATGGTGATAGCGGTCTATTGTACATGGATTAGAAGAATATTTTCATGAGTGATTTCCTCTTTTGTGAATTGATTGAAGATTGAGAGTCTCTTGGTGCTTGTCTTTGACTATCCTTGAGATATGTTGTGGTGATTGTGGTACTCTTTTTGGATGGCCGCCATGACATTGGGAAATTCATAGATGAGAACTACGAACTCGGAGGTGTGCTTTTGTAGCCCTACAAAATTCTCATACTCTCTTGATCACAAAGGAATGACCTCCAAGTACATATCCATTGCATGTATTAGTGGAAGTATCATGTGATTAGATAATGTTAATGTTGTTGGGAGTTGCCACTAGTGAAAGTATGAAGCCTAGGCCTTGTTTTTCCACCATTGAACACCGTTTACTTTCAGTTTTGTTTCATGTTTGCTTTCTGTCATTTTTATTTCAGATTTACAATACCTTGTTTTACCATCCATATCACTTGCCTTTTAACATCTCTTCGCCGAACTAGTGCACCTATACAACTAACAATTTGATACGTCTATAATTTTTGATGGTTTTATGCTATTATCTTGTCAAACTTTGGATGTTTTGTATGCCTTATATATATTTTTTGGGACTAACTTATTAACTCAGTGCCAAGAGCCACTTCCTGTTTTTTCCATGTTTTTACCCCTTTCAGAGGGTGCAAACAGAATGAAACTGCCAAAAAGATTCTTTCCGGAATAGAAAAAGATCGGGAAGCCGGAGAATCTGGGCAGGGGGCCACCAGGGACCCCACAAGCCCTCATGGCGAGGCCAGGGGGCCCGCGGTCCCCTGGCTTGTGGGCTCCCTGAGGCTCCTTTGCCCTAGGTTTTGCGCCTATATATTCCCAAAAATTCCATAAAAAATCAGGAGATCATCAAAAGTACTTTTCCGCCACCGCAAGATCCCATCTGGGGCACGTTCTGGTGCCCTGTCGGAGGGGGGTTTGGATACGGAGGGCTTCTTCATCAACACCATGACCTCTCCGATGATGCGTGAGTAGTTAACCATAGACCTACGGGTCCATAGGTAGTAACTAGATGGCTCCTTCTCTCTCTTGGATCTTCTATACAAAGTTCTCCATGATCTTCATGGAGATCTATCCGATGTAATCTTCTTTTGTGGTGTGTTTGTCGAGATCCGATGAATTGTGGATTTATGATCAGATTATCTATGAATCTTATTTGAGTTTCTTCTGATCTCTCTTATGCATGATTTCATATCCTTGTAATTCTATTCGAGTTGTGGGTTTTGTTTGGCCAACTAGATCTATGATTTTTGCAACGGGAGAAGTGCTTGGTTTTCGGTTCATACCGTGCGGTGACCTCACCCAGTGATAGAAGGGGTAGCGAGGCACGCATCGTGTTGTTGCCATCAGGGGTAAAAAGATGGGGTTTTCATCATTGGTTTGAGATTATCCCTCTACATCATGTCATCTTGCTTAAGGCGTTACTCTGTTCATCATGAACTCAATACACTAGATGCATGCTGGATAGCGGTCGATGAGTGGAGTAATAGTAGTAGATGCAGAAAGTATCGGTGTACTTGTCCTGGACGTGATGCCCATATGTATGATCATTGCCTTAGATATCGTCATGACTTTGCGCGGTTCTATCAATTGCTCGACAGTAATTTGTTCACCCACCGTAATACTTGCTATTTTGAGAGAAGCCTCTAGTGAAAACTATGCCCCCCGGGTCTACTCCAAACCTTATTTTTAGTCTTACACTTTTCCTTCGTTGCACTTTCGCCTTCAGATCTCACTTTGCAAACAATCTTGAAGGGATTGACAACCCCTTTATAGCGTTGGGTGCAAGCTCTTTTGTGTTTGCGCAGTTACTCTGGACTTGACGAGATTCTCCTACTGGATTGATACCTTGGTTCTCAAACAAAGGGAAATACTTACTACTCCTATGCTGCATCGCCCTTTCCTCTTTAAGGGAAAAACTAACGCAAGCTCAAGAGGCAGCAGAAGGATTTCTGCCACCGTAGCAATACTCTTAAGTATGCTTATCTCGATGAAAAAGAGATATATACACTTATTATTAGTGCTAACCTTTCAGAGCATGAAGAAAATAAATTATTGAAAACTGTGAGGAAGCACCGTGTCGCTATTGGATATACTCTTGACGATCTTAAGGCCATTTGTCCAACTCTATGCCAGCATAAAATTAAAACTGATCCTGATTCCAAACTAGTTGCCGATCATCAGCGAAGCTTAAATCCTAAGATGAAAGAGGTGGTAAGAAAAGAAATACTAAAGGGAGGTATTATCTATCATGTTGCTCATAGTGATTGGGTAAGTCTGGTGCATTGCGTCCCTAAGAAGGGAGGTATTACCGTTGTCCCTAATGATAAAGATGAATTGATCCCACAAAGAATTGTTACTGGCTATAGGATGGTAATTGATTTTAGGAAATTGAATAAAGCCACTAGGAAAGATCATTACCCTTTGCCTTTTATTGACCTCCTCTGCCCTAGGAAATTGAATAAAGCCACTAGGAATTTTCTGAAAGAGGTATTGAAGTTGATAAGGTTAAAGTTGATGCGATCGAGAAAATGCCATGCCCTACAGACATTAAAGGTATAAGAAGTTTCCTTGGTCATGTTGGTTTCTATAGAAGGTTCATTAAGGACTTCTCTAAGATTTCTAGGCCTCTTACCAATCTCTTGCAAAAATATATTCCATTTGTTTTTGATGATGATTGTGAAGAAGCATTTGAAATACTTAAGAAGGCCTTGATAACTGCACCTATTGTTCAACCACCTGATTGGAACCTAACTTTTGAAATTATGTGTGATGCTAGTGATTATGTTGTTGGTGCTGTTCTAGGACAAAGAGTTGATAAGAAATTAAATGTTATTCATTATGCTAGTAAAACTCTAGATAGTGCCCAAAGAAACTATGCTACTACTAAAAAAGAATTTTTAGCAGTCGTGTTTTCATGTGATAAGTTCAGATCTTACATTGTTGATTCCAAAGTTACCATTCACATTGATCATGCTACTATTAAGTATCTCATGGAAAAGAAAGATGTTAAACCTAGACTTATTAGATGGGTTCTCTTGCTACAAGAATTTGATTTGCATGTTGTTGATAGGAAGGGTGTTGAGAACCCCGTAGCAGATAACTTGTCTAGGTTGGAGAATATTCTTGATGACCCACAACCTATTAATGATAGCTTTCCTGATGAGCAATTGAATGTCATCAATGATTCACGTAGTACACCTTGGTATGCTGATTATGCAAATTATATTGTTGCAAAATATTTACCACCTAGTTTCACATACCAACAAAAGAAGAAATTCTTATTTGATTTGAGATATTACTTTTGGGATGATCCTCAACTTTATAAAGAAGGAGTAGATGGTGTTATTAGACGTTGTGTACCTGAGCATGAACTGGGACAGATTCTACAGAAGTGTCACTCTGAGGCTTACAGAGGACACTATGCGGGAGATAGAACTGCACACAAGGTATTGCAATCCGGTTTTTATTAGCCTACTATCTTCAAGGATGCGCGTAAGTGTGTCTTGTCTTGTGATGAATGTCAAAGAATAGGTAATATCTGTAAACGTCAGGAAATACCTATGAATTATTCACTTGTCATTGAACCATTTGATGTTTGGGGTTTTGATTATATGAGACCTTTTCCAAAGTCTAACGGCTATACTCATATTCTAGTTGTTGTTGATTACGTTACTAAGTGGGTAGAAGCTATCCCAACTAGTAGTTCATATCATAACAACTCTATTAAGATGCTTAAAGAAGTTATTTTCCCTAGATTTGGAGTCCCAAGATACTTAATTACTGATGGTGGTTCACATTTTATTCATGGTGCTTTCTGTAAAACGCTTGCTAAGTATGATGTCAACCATAGAATTGCATCTCCTTATCATCCTTAGTCCAGTGGTCAATTAGAGCTAAGTAATAGAGAAATTAAACTAATTCTGCAAAAGACTGTTAATAGGTCTAGAAAGAATTGGTCTAAGAAACTTGATGATGCACTGTGGGCTTATAGAACTTCTTATAAGAATCCCATGGGCATGTCTCCGTACAAAATGGTTTACGGTAAAGCATGTCATTTACCTCTTGAGCTAGAGCATAAGGATTATTGGGCAATCAAAGAGCTCAACTTTAATTTCAAACTTGCTGGTGAGAAGAGGTTATTTGACATTAGCTCACTTTATGAATGGAGAACTCACGCATATGAAAATGCCAAGTTGTTTAAATAAAAGGTTAAGAGGTGGCATGATAAAAGGATAGAAAAATGTGAGTTCAATGTAGGTGATTATGTCTTGCTATACAATTCTCGTTTAAGATTTTTTGCAGGCAAGCTTCTCTCTAAATGGGAAGGTCCTTACATTGTCGAAGAAGTGTATCATTCCGGGGCCATCAAAATCAACAACGCTGAAGGTAATTTTCCGAGAGTTGTAAATGGGCAAAGAATCAAGCATTATATCTCAAGTACTCCCATAAATGCTGAAAGCAATATTATTAATACCATAACTCCGGAGGAGTACATAAGGGATATTTATCAGCCTGTTTCAGACTCCAAAAACAAAGAGGTATGGGATGTGGTAAGTAAACCGACTCCAAAACTTTTCCAATAGAAAATTTTCTCCGTTTTGGAATATTTAGAAAAATAGAAAATTTTAAAGTAGTCCGGAAAGCGCACGAGGAGGCGACAAGCCTGCCAGGTGTGGCCTACCCCCCTGGGCGCGCGTGGGGGGCTTGTGAGCACCTTGTGTGTCTCCGGGAGTCCGTTTTCTGGGGGAATACTCCTTTTGGTCGGTAAATATTCATTATATATTCTCACGAAAGGTCTGACTCGCGTATCATGCAAATATCCTCTATTTCTGTTTCGAGCTTGTTTCAGTAGCAGATTTAGGGCAAGATGTCTTCTCAAGATTCAGAGGGGGAGAGCTATGTGGCCGATTACCTTTCTAACCCCAAGGTCTATGGGGACTTGGATCCTTATGGTTGGACCACTGATGAGGAAGAATATTATGATCCCAAGGGGAAGGAAGGAACAAGTTCCGATGAAGTGGAGGCTCCTGTACCCCAACCTGGAGACACCCATGTGGAGTTCAAGAAGTCGAGCCTCGCTGACTCAAGGAAGAAGACTAAGATTTTTTTTACCCCTTCTCATCTTTTTTAGGAGAGTAAGCAAGCATTATGCCAAAGGGTGTTGAGGCTTGAAGAAGAAATTAACGATCTGAAGGAGCAGAATCTTGTGCTCAAGACGAAACTAAACAAGTTTAAGAACTCTGCAACAACTCCATGATAGGTCTCCAACGTATCTATATATTTTGATGGTTTCATGCTATTATCTTGTCAAACTTTAGATGTTTTGCATGCCTTTTATATATTTTTTGGGACTAACTTATTAACTCATTGCCAAGTGACAGTTCCTGTTTTTTCCATGTTTTTGATCATTTTCAGAGGAGAATTTTAAACGGAGTCCAAACGGAATAAAATCCCCGAAAAGATTTTTTCTGAAACAAAAGAAGATCGGGAGACATGAGAACCAAGGCAGGGGGTCCCCATGGACCCCACAAGCTTCCCAGCCCGAGCCGGGGGGGAGGTCGGGCCTCACGGGCTTGTGGGCCCCCTGGACCTCCTCTGCCCTAGGTTTTGCGCCTATATATTCCCTAAAATCCCAGAAAAAATTAGGAGATCATCAAAAGTACTTTTCCGCTGCCACAAACTTCTGTCTCCGCAAGATCCCATCTGGGGCACGTTCTGGTGCCCTGTCGGAGGGGGATTCAGATACGGAGGGCTTCTTCATCAACACCATGACCTCTCCGATGATGCGTGAGTAGTTCACCATAGACCTACGGGTCCGTAGCTAGTAGCTAGATGGCTTCTTCTCTCTCTTGGATCTTCAATACAAAGTTCTCCATGATCTTCATGGAGATCTATCCGATGTAATCTTGTTTTGTGGTGTGTTTGTCGAGATCCAATGAATTGTGGATTTATGATCAGATTATCTATGAATCTTATTTGAGTTTCTTCTGATCTCCCTTATGTATGATTTCATATCCTTGTTATTCTCTTCGAGTTGTGGGTTTTGTTTGGCCAACTAGATCTATGATTCTTGCAATGGGAAAAGTGCTTGGTTTTGGGTTCATACCGTGCGGTGACCTCACCCAGTGACAGAAGGGGTAGCGAGGCACGCATCATGTTGTTGCCACCAAGGGTAAAAATATGGGGTTTTCATCATTGGTTTGAGATTATCCCTCTACATCATGTCATCTTGCTTAAGGCGTTACTCTATTCATCATGAACTCAATACACTAGATGCATGCTGGATAGCGGTCGATGTGTGGAGTAATAGTAGTAGATGCAGAAAGTATCGGTGTACTTGTCTCGGACGTGATGCCTATATGTATTATCATTGCCTTAGATATCGTCATGACTTTGCGCGGTTCTATCAATTGCTCGACAGTAATTTGTTCACCCACCGTAATACTTGCTATTCTCAGAGAAGCCTCTAGTGAACATTATGGCCCCCGGGTCTACTCGACACCATAGTTTCAGCCTTACACTTTTACTTCGTTGCAGTTTCCGCCTTCAGATCTCACTTTGCAATCAATCTTGAAGGGATTGACAACCCCTTTATAGCGTTGGGTGCAAGCTCGTTTGTGTCTGCGCACGTACTTTGGACTTGATGAGATTCTCCTACTGGATTGATACCTTGGTTCTCAAACTGAGGGAAATACTTACTGCTCCTGTGCTGCATCACCCTTTCCTCTTCAAGGGAAAAACGAACGCAAGCAAGTCTCCGTCAACGTGTCAATTTATGGCGCTGTTGTTTGGGAAGTAGCAGAAGGATACCTGGCGCCATTGCTCGGGAAGGACTTTTGTTGCCATACCTCTCCACCACCATCATCTCTGAAGGACGACAACTAAACATGAGTATGGGCACTACCCTTGGCTTGTGCCAAGCTTGGGGGAGTGGCCCCGGTATCATATCACCATCACATCTTTTGCCTTTACCTTTATCTCAGTTCGATCCTTTTCGGTAATATATTTTTCTAGTAGAATAAAGTTCTTAGTATGATCTAGGCTTGAGTTTTGCTTTGTGTTTCCCCCAATGTAATCGAGTTCGTGAGTTATAATAAGGAGTGTTTTAGTTAAGGGCCTTGCTTCATGCCGTGATCTAAAGAAAATAATAATAAAAGAACAAAAGCATATAAGATCATGTAATGATCTTATGGGAAGTGATGGCTTCACATATAAAAAGAATGTTGATTGAAACTTGTTGTGGGTGGACAAACGCAGACCTTGGTCATTGTTGCAATTAATAGGAAGTAATAAAGGAAGAGAGGTTCACATATAAATATATCATCTTTGACACCACCTATGATTTTGAACACTCATTTAACTATTACATGCTAAGAAGTAGATGTTGGACAAGGAAGACAACATAATGAATTATATTTGCTTGTTTCCGAACAATGTTATATGACTAAAGATCCCTTAGCATGTGACGCTTGCTTGCACCTCATATTAGCCAAACCTTCCGCACTAAGTAGAGATACTACTTGTGCATCCATAAACCCTCAACCCAGTTTTGCCAAGAGAGTCCACCATACCTACCTATGGATTGAATAAGATCCCTCAAGTAAGTTGTCATCGGTGCAAGCAATAAAAATCGCTCCCTAAATATGTATGATCTATTAGTGTGTGGAAAATAAGCTTTGTACGAACCTGTGATGAGGAAGACATAAAAGTGATAGACTACATAATAAAGTTCTTTATCACAGGAGGCAATATAAAGTGACGTTCCTTCACACTAAGAGATCACTCATCCAAACCTCAAAAGTGCATGACAACCTCTGCTTCCCTCTGCGAAGGGCCTATCTTGTACCTTTACTTTTTATCTTTAAAAGAGTCATGGTGATCGACACCAATTCCTTATTTCACCATTATCTTGGCTAGCGTCATGTGCTAGGGAAAGATCTATATTCATATGTCAACTTGGAAGTAAGTATTCATGAATTATTATTGATGACCTTACCCTTGAGGTAAATAGTTGGGAGGCGAAACTATAAGCCCCTATCTTTCTCTGTGTCCAACTGAAACTTTGATCTCATGAGTACCGCGTGAGTTTTAGCAATTGTAGAAGATTAAAAGATGATTGAGTATGTGTATTTGCTTTACAAGCTCTTATTTGACTCTTTCTGGTGTTATGATAAATTGCAATTTCTTCAATGACTAAAGACTATTGGTTGTTAATTCTCAATAAAGCTCTTGATCCGTACTTTACATTGTGAAGGAATTGTCACTTTAGCATAAGAGATTATATGACGATATTTATGTTCTAAATTTGATCATGATCCCTGCATGTCCGTATTTTGTTTTACCGACACCTCTATCTCTAAACATGTGGGCATATTTATTGATCTTGGCTTCCGCTTGAGGACAAGCGAGGTCTAAGCTTGGGGGAGTTGATACGTCCATTTTGCATCATGCTTTTATGTTGATATTTATCGCATTATGGGCTGTTATTACACATTTTGGTACAATACTTATGCCTTTTCCCTCTTATTTTATAAGGTTTACATGAAGAGGGAGAATGCCGACAGCTGGAATTCGGGCTCGAAAAGGAGCAAGTTTGAGATACCTATTCTGCACAACTCCAAAAGCCGTGAAAATCAACGAGGAATTATTTTGGAATATATAAAAAATACCAGGCAGAAGAAGTACTAGAGGGGAGCCCCCAGGAGGCCACAAGCCTGCGAGGCACGCCCTACCCCCTGGTCGCGCCTGGGTGTCTTGTGGGCCCCCTATTACCCCTCCGGCTCCCATCTTCTGCTATTAGGAGGGTTTTGTCCCAGAAAAAAATCAAGGGAGAGCTTTCGGGAAGAATCACCGCCGCCACGAGGCCGAACTTGAGCAGAACCAATCTAGAGCTCCGGCAGGGCTGTCCTGCTGGGGAAACTTCCCTCCCGGAGGGGGAAATCACCGCCATCGTCATCACCAACGCTCCTCTCATCGGAGGGGACTCATCTCCATCAACATCTTCATCAACACCATCTCATCTCCAAACCCTAGTTCATCTCTTGTAACCAATCTCCGTGTTGCGACTCTGATTGGTACTTGTAAGGTTGCTAGTAGTGTTAATTACTCTTTGTAGCTGATGCTAGTTGGATTACTTGGTGGAAGATCATATGTTCAGATCCTTAGTGTTATTAATACCTCTCTGGTCATGAACATAATTATGCTTTGTGAGTAGTTATGTTTGTTCCTGAGGACATGGCATAAGTCTTGCTATAAGTAGTCATGTGAATTTGCTATTCATTCGATATTTTGATGCGTTGTATGTTGTCTTTCCTCTAGTGGTGTTATGTGAACGTCGACTACATAACACTTCACCATTATTTGGGCCTAGAGGCAGGCAATGGGAAGTAATAAGTAGATGATGGTTTGCTAGAGTGACAGAAGCTTAAACCCTAGTTTATGTCTTGCTTCGTAAGGGGCTGATTTGGATCCACTAGTTTAATGTTATGGTTAGACTTTGTCTTAATTCTTCTTTCGTAGTTGCGATGCTTGCGAGAGGGGTTAAGAATAAGTGGGATTTTTGTCCAAGTAAGGACAACACAGAAAGCACCGGTCCACCCACATATCAAACTATCAAAGTAGCAAACGCGAATCATATGAACATGATGAAAACTAGCTTGACAGAAATTCCCTTGTGTCCTCGGGAGCGCTTTACCTTATATAAGAGTTCGTCCAGGCTTGTACCTCGCTACAAAAGGGATTGGGCCATCTTGCTGCACCTTTGTTACTATTTCTACTTGCTACCCGCTACGAATTATCTTATCACACAACTATCTGTTACCGATAATTTCAGTGCCTGCAAAGAATACCTTGCTGAAAACCACTTGTCATTTCCTTCTGCTCCTCGTTTGGTTCGACACACTTAATTATCGAAAGGACTACTATAGATCCCCTACACTTGTGGGTCATCACAATTGTATTAGGTGTTTTGGGGACACAAGAGACTTGTTGTATCTTAATTGCAAGGTTGCTTGAGAGAGACCATCTTCAACCTCTACTTCCCTGAGTTTGATAAACCTTAGGTCATCCACTTGAGAGAAATTTCTGATGTCCTAGAAACTCTGCGCTTGGAGGCCGAACATAGTCTACAAGAGTAGAACGTGCGTAGACATCAAGCTATTTCTGGAACCGTTGCCGGGGAGATGAGTTCTTGAAGGTATATCTTTAGATCTTCAATTATATCTTTTTATTTCTTGTTTTTATTTTCACTAGTTAGGCTTAATGGAAAACTACAAAAATATGAGAGAGCTTTATAAACTTTATCTTGAACTAGGACATGAAGTGTTTGAGCAGAAAATTTAAAAACCTATGGAACTTTATTATTTGCATAACAATTATGATGGTGGCAATGTTATTAGTATGCTTCCTTTGAATATCAATATTGTTAATGACATGGAGAGCTCTAAGCTTGGGGATAACAGGTTTGATGAACATGATATTTTTAGTCCCTCAACTTTTGAGGAGAAAATTTGCTTTGATGATACTATGCTTCCTATATATGACGATGATGAATGTGAGATTTTTATTCCACCTACTATAGATGATAAATTTTATTATGATTATTGTATGCCTCCTAAAAAATGATGATTACCATGATGATAATGATTGCTTTACTCTCACTATTCCTAATAAGAAAGATTTTGCTTATAAGAAGAGTAATGATACTTTTTTGCCTTTGGATCATGGAAATAATGCCTTATGTGATACTTATATTGTTGAGTTTATTCATGATCCCACTGAAAAACTATTATGAGAAGGGAACATATGCTTATAGATATTGCAATAATATCAAGTTCCCTCTCTTTATGTTGAAGGTTTTGAAGCTGCACTTCTTTTGCCTTCCTATGCTTATTGTTGTGTGCTTCAATGAATTGATCTATTACAATATTACTATGCATATGAAGCATGTTAGACTTAAATGTGTTTGGTATTTTCTTCTTGATGCTCTCTTTTGTTCTACAACTCTTATTCCTACGAGAGCATCATTAAAATCTTAAGCCTATCTTTATGGCTATAAAGAAAGAGCTCTAGGGAGACAACCCTTGTTATCTTTACTTTGAGTTTTTACATTCAGTTTTTAGTGGTCTTCATGCTTGTTACTATTGTATCAACATCATTATATCTTTATTTTCCAGCTTTGTGCCAAGTTTTACCTCCAATTGCAAGAAAGTTTAAAAGTTGTGACATGTTGTCCAGAAACAGATTTTGTCTGTTTGACACAACAATTCACCAAAAATCACCACATCATCTTTTTGATCTGATTGTTTTTGGCAACATGCTCTATATAATTGTCTTTATAGAATTTGTTCTGAGTTTTTTACTTGAGTTGCAGAAGTGCCGTGAAAAAATTATTTACTACCCGCTGTTCTTTTTTTTCACAGATTCTGCCACATTTTGCGTTTTCATCATTTTGCAAATCTCAAGCTTGCTTTTCCTTTGCAAAAAACTTTTTGGCAATCATGAGAAACAGTAAATTTTCATGGAAATATTTATTTCCAGTATATAATGAATTATTTTATCATTGGTACTAACCACTCTAATCAGCTTATGATGAGTTTCATATGAAGGGAGTTTTCAAGTATGCGATGGAAGATGATGAAAGAAAATCCAAGAGTGTAAGCGCTCAAGCTTGGGGATGCCCCCATGCACCCCTAAGAAATATTCAAGGAGACTCAAGCATCTAAGATTGGGGATGCCCCCGTGCATCCCCTTCTCTATCAATAATCATCAGTTCGTCCATCTCCATGCTATATTTTTCTCACTTCATATGTTATGTGCTATGCTTGGAGCGCCCCGCTCTTTAATTTTTAGTTTGTTTTAGTTTTGCTTGCTGGTCATAAATAAGTTACATCCTACCATATTTATTTGGGAGAGTGACACACTCCATTCTAATTGCTTAGAACACTCTGGTTTTCACTCTTATTGTTCTATGAGTGTTCACTTTTTGCTAGTACTCCATTTAGCTCTTGTTTTCCACTAATATTTTTTAGAGCTTGTTAGTTTGATTCACTTATATATGATTATCTCTCTGGTATTTAATTAATATTATCTATGAGAGTTTTTTCAAGAAAGTTAATTGGTGTTGGAGAAGAGTAAAATATTTCATGCTTATGGTGGTTGATACATCCATTTTGCATCATGCTTTCATGTTGATATTTATCGGTTTTTGGGATGTTATTACACTTCACGGTACAATACATATGCCTTTTCTCTCTTATTTTGCTAGGTTTACTTGAAGAGGGAGAATGCCGGCAGCTGGAATTCTAGCCTGCAAAAGGAGCAAGTTTGAGATACCTATTCTGCGCAACTCCAAAAGCCGTGAAAATCAACATGGATTTTTTTCGGATTTATAAAAAATACTGGGTCGAAGAAGTACCAGAGGAGCGTTAGCAGGACGCCACAAGCCTGCTAGGCGCGACCTCCCCCTGGCTGCGCCTAGGGGGCTTGTGGGCTCCCACTTGGCCCTCTGGCTCCCCCTTTTGCTACAAGAAGGGTTTCGTTCCAGAAAAATCAAGAGGAGGCTTTTCGGAGGATTCGCCGCCGCCACGAGGCGGAACTTGAGCAGAACCAATCTAGAGCTCCGGCAGGACGATCCTGCCGGGGAAACTTCCCTCCCGGAGCGGGAAATTGTCGCCATCGTCATCACCAACACTCCTCTCATCGGAGGGGACTCGTCACCATCAACATCTTCATCAGCACCATCTCATCTCCAAATCCTAGTTCATCTCTTGTAACCAATCTCCGTCTCGCGACTCCGAATGGTACTTATAAGGTTGCTAGTAGTGTTAATTACTCTTTGTAGTCGATGCTAGTTGGATTACTTGGTGGAACATTATATGTTCAGATCTTTGATGCTACTCATTACATCTCTGGTCATGAATATGATTATGTTTTGTGAGTAGTTACTTTTGTTCCTCAGGACATGGGATAAGTCTTGCTATAAGTAGTCATGTGAATTTGGTATTCGTTCGATAATTTGATGTGTTGTATGTTGTTTTTCCTCTAGGGGTGTTATGTGAACGTTGACTACATAACACTTCACCATTATTTTGGCCTAGAGGAAGGCATTGGGAAGTAGTAAGTAGATGATGGGTTGCTAGAGTGATAGAAGCTTAAACCCTAGTTTATGCGTTGCTTCGTAAGGGGTTGATTTGGATCCACTAGTTTAATGCTATGGTTAGACTTTGTCTTAATTCTTCTTTCGTAGTTGCGGATGCTTGCGAGAGGGGTTAATCATAAGTGGGATGCTTGTCCAAGTAAGGGCAGTACCCAACCGCCGATCCACCCACATATCAAACTATCAAAGTAGCGAACGTGAATCGTATGAACATGATGAAAACTAGCTTGACAGAAATTCCCATGTGTCCTCGGGAGCGTTTTACCTCCTATAAGACTTTGTCCAAGCTTGTCCCTTGCTACAAAAGGGATTGGGCCACTTTTCTGAACCGTTGTTACTTTTGTTACTTGCTACTGCAACAGAAGACCTTCCAATGGCGCCAGAAATAGGAGTGTTGCTTGATACTCCCCGGCAATGGCACCAGGAATCCTTCTGCTACGGCTACGCCTTAAGGGACTTCCTAGGCAAATATGCAAAGGATTTCCCCCGTGGCCTTGGAGCCTTGCGTTTGTGTTCCCTCAAAGCGGAAAGGGTGATGTAGCACAGCGGTGGTAAGTATTTCCCTCAGTTTGAGAACCAAGGTATCAATCCAGTGGAGGAGTATCACAAGATCCTGCACAAACACAAAGAACCTGCTCCCAACGCTATGAAGGGGTTGTCAATCCCTTATAGATTGTTTGCCAAGTGACAACTGAAAGCAACAAAGCAACAAAGAAAAGTAAAAGCGGAGGTGTAAACGATGGATGTGAATAGACCCGGGGGCCGTAGTGTTTACTAGTGGCTTCTCTCATGAAATCAAGTAGACGGTGGGTGAACAAATTACTGTCGAGCAACTGATAGAACCGCGCAAAGTCGTGACAATATTTATGGCAATGATTATATCCATAGGCATCACGTCCAAAACAAGTAGACCGATACTTTCTACATCTACTACTATTACTCAACACGTCGACCGCTATCCAGCATGCATCTAGTGTATTAAGTCCAAAAGAACAGAGTAACGCCTTAAGCAAGATGACATGATGTAGATGGACAATCTCATATCAACGACAAAGCCCATCTTGTTACCCTTGATGGCAACTACTTAATGTGTGCCTTGCTGCCCCTACTGTCACTCGGAAAGGTCACCACATGGTAGAACCCAGAACCAAGCACTTCTCCCATTGCAAGAATCATAGATCTAGTTGGCCAAACAAAACCCAAGACTCGGAGAGACTTACAAGGATATCAAATCATGCATATAAGAAATCAGCAAAGACTCAAATATATATCATAGATAATCTGATCACAAATCCACAATTCATCGGATCTCGACAAACACACCGCCAAAGAAGAGTACATCGGATAGATCTCCATGAAGATCATGGAGAACTTTGTATTGAAGATCCAAGAGAGAGAAGAAGCCATCTAGCTACTAACTACTGACCCGTAGGTCTGAAGTGAACTACTCACGAGTCATTGGAGGGGCGATGATGATGATGAAGAAGCCCTCCAACTCCAAAGTCCCCTCCGGTAGGGTGCCGGGAAGGGTCTCCAGATGAGATATGGCGGAAACGGAAGCTTGTGGTGGCGTAAAAGTATTTTCAAGGCTCCCTTGATTTTTTGCTGAATTTTTGGGAATATATAGGCCAAGGATCTAGGTCAGGGGGCGGCCAGGGAGGCCACAAGCCCTGACACCGCTGCCTCCCCTGGTGGCGGATTGGGAGCTTGTGGGCTCCCTGGAGCCCACCTGGCTTGGCCCAGAGGCCCCCTGATCTTCTTCCGTTCGGTAAAAAATCATTTCGGGGTTTTTATTCCGTTTGGACTCCGTTCCAAAATCAGATCTGAAAAGAGTCAAAAACACAGAAAAAACAGGAACTAGCACTTGGCACTGAATTAATAAGTTAGTCCCAAAAAAATATATAAAAGGTACATAAAACATCCAAAGATGACAAGATAACAGCGTGAAACCATCAAAAATTATAGATACGTTTGAGACGTATCACTACTTTCTATGAATCATTTCACCACACAACTACTTGTTACCGATAATTTCAGTGCTTGCTGATATTACCTTGCTGAAAACCACTTGTCAGATCCTTTTGCTCCTCGTTGGGTTCGACACTCTTACTTATCGAAAGGGCTACGATAGATCCCCTATACTTGTGGGTCATCAAGACACTTTTCTGGCGCCGTTGCCGGGGAGTGAAGCGCCTTTGGTAAGTGGAATTTGGTAAGGAAACATTTATATAGTGTGCTGAAATTTATTGTCACTTGTCACTGTGGAAACTAATCCTTTGAGGGGCTTGTTCGGGGTATCTTCACCTGAACGGAAGCACAAAGAGTTGCTCCTCAACCTGCTGCACCTACTGAAAATATTTTCTCTGAATTTGCTTCGGGTATGCTTGAGAAACTACTGGCTAATCCTTTTACAGGAGATGGAACATCACATCCCGACTTGCATCTAATCTATGTAGATGAATTTTGTGGTTTATTTAAGCTTGCGGGTTTGCCCTTGGAGGAGGTCAAGAAGAAGGTATTTCCCTTATCTTTGAGGGTTAAGGCTATGACATGGTATAGGCTATGTGATGATACTGGATCATGGAACTACAATCAATTGAAATTGGAATTTCATCAAAATTTTTATCCTATGCATTTAGTACATCGTGATCGGAACTATATTTATAATTTTTGGCCTCGCGACAGAGAAAGCATCGCTCAAGCTTGGGGGAGGCTTAAATCAATGCTATATTCATGCCCCAACCATGAGCTCTCGACAGAAATTATCTTTCAGAACTTCTATGCTCGCCTTTCTCACGATGATCGCACCATGCTTGACACTTCTTGTACCGGTTCTTTTATGAAGAGAGATATTGAGTTCAAATGGAATTTATTGGAAAGAAATAAACGCAACTCTGAAGGTGTCAGGTATGAATTTCAAGTTTGATTGCGTTAAATCCTTTGTTGAAACAAATACTTTTTGTGATTTTAGCGCTAAGTATGGACTTGACTTTGAGATAGTAGCTTCATTGTGTGAATCATTTGCTGCTCATATTGATCTCCCCAAAGAGAAGTGGTTTAAATATCATCCTCCGTTAGAAGTCAATGTAGTTAAACCCAATCCAGTTGAAGAGAAAGTCATTGCCTATAATTATCCTATTGTTCCCAGTGCTTACATTGAGAAACCACCTTTCCCAGTTAGGATAAAGGATCATTCTAAAGCTTCAACTATGATACGTAGGGCTACATTAGAACACCTACACCCCCTGAGAAAATTAGAGTTGAACCTAGAATTGCTACTATCAAAGATCTCCTGTCTGACAATGTTGATGGCCATGATATTCACTTCTGTGAAGATGCTGCTAGAATTGCTAAACCACACGCTAGAGACAAACATAGGCCTGTTGTTGGCACGCGTGTTGTTTCTGTTAAGATAGGAGATCATTGTTATCATGCTTTATGTGACGTGGGTGCTAGTGTTAGTGCAATACCTCAATCCTTATATGATGAAATTAAAGACAAGATTGCACCTGTCGAGATAGAACCCATTGATGTCACTATTCAGATTGCCAATAGAGATACTATCTGCCCTGTGGGAATTGTAAGGGATGTTGAAGTCTTGTGTGGTAAAATGAAGTATCCTCCTTATTTCCTCGTTCTTGCCACCACACAAGATAGCTTTTGTCCCATCATATTTGGCAGACCCTTCCTCAATATCGTCAATGCTCATATTGACTATGAGAAGCAAACTGTCACTGTTGGTTTTGAAGGTGTGTCACATGAGTTCAATTTCTCCAAGTTTGGTAGACAACCTCATGAAAAAGAGTTGCCTAGTAGGGACGAAATTACTGCCCTAGCTTCTATTGTCGTGCCTCCTACTGATCCTTTAAAGCAACACTTGCTTGAGCATGACAATGATATGCATATGGATGAAAGGGGTGAGATAGATAGAATTTTCTTAGAACAATATCCTATCCTTAAGAATAATTTGCGTGTGGAACTGCTTGGGGATCCACCCCCACCAAAGGGTGATCCTGTGTTCGAGCTTAAACAGTTGCCTGATACTCTTAAGTATGCTTATCTTAATGAAAAGAGATATATCATGTTATTATTAGTGCTAGCCTCTCAGAGCATGAAGAAAAGAAGTTATTAAGAACTCTGTGGAAGCACCGTGCTGCTATTGGATATACTCTTGATGATCTTTAGGGCATTAGTCCCACTCTATGCCAGCAGAAGATTAAAACTAATCCTGATTCCAAACAAGTTGTTGATCATCAGCTGAGATTAAATCCTAAGACGAAAGAGGTAGTGAGAAAATAAATACTAAAGCTCCTCGAAGCAGGTATTATCTATCATGTTGCTCATAGTGATTGGGTAAGTTCGGTGCATTGCGTCCCTAAGAAGGGAGGTATTACCGTTGTCCCTAATAATGAGGATAAATTGATCCCACAGAGGATTATTACTGGCTATAGGATGGTGATCGATTTTAGGAAATTTAATAAAGCCACTAGGAAAGATCATTACCCTTTGCCTTTTATCGACCAAATGCTAGAAAGACTGTCTAAACACACACACTTCTGCTTTCTAGACGGTTATTCTGGTTTCTCCCAAATACCAGTTGCACAATCTGATCAGGAGAAAACCACTTTCACCTTCCCTTTCGGTACCTTTGCTTATAGACGTATGCCTTTTGGCTTATGTAATGCACCTGCTATCTTTCAAAGATGTATGATGGCTATATTCTCTGACTTTTGTAAAAAGATTGTTGAGGTTTTCATGGATGACTTCTCCATTTACAGGCCTTCTTTTGATGATTTCCGCAACAACCTTGATCGGGTCTTGCAGAGATGTAAAGACACCAATCTTGTCTTGAATTGGGAGAAGTGACACTTTATGGTTAATGAAGGCACCGTCTTAGGACATAAAATTTCTGAAAGAGGTATCGAAGTCGATAAGGCTAAGGTTGATGCAATCGAGAAAATGCCATACCCCATAGATATCAAAGGTATAAGAAATTTCCTTGGTCATGCTTGTTTCTATCGGAGGTCCATTAAAGACTTCTCTAAGATTTCTAGGCCTCTTACCAATCTCTTTCAAAAGGATATTCCTTTTGTTTTTGACGATGATTGTGAGGAAGCCTTTGAAATACTTAAGAAGGCTTTGATAACTGCACCTATTATTCAACCACCTGATTGGAAATTACCTTTTTGAAATCATGTGTGATGCCAGTGATTATGTTGTTGGTCCTGTCCTAGGTCAAAGAGTTGATAAGAAATTGAATGTTATTCACTATGCTAGTAAAACTCTAGAAAGTGCCCAAAGAAACTATGCTACTACTGAAAAGGAATTTTTAGCAGTCGTGTTTGCATGTGAAAAGTTCAGATCTTACATAGTTGATTCCAAAGTCACTATTCACACTGATCATGCTGCTATTAAGTACCTCATGGAGAAGAAATATGCTAAACCTAGACTCATCAGATGGGTTCTCTTGTTACAAGAATTTGATTTACATGTTGTCGACAGGAAGGGTGCTAATAACCCCGTAGCAGATAACTTGTCTACGTTGGAGAATGTTCTTGAGGACCCACAACCTATTCATGATAGCTTTCCTGATGAGCAATTGAATGTCATCAATACTTCACGTAGTGCACCGTGCTATGCTAGTTATGCAAACTATATCGTTGCCAAATATATACCAACTAGTTTCACATACGAGCAAAAGAAGAAATTCTTCGTTGACTTGAGACATTACTTTTGGGATGATCCTCACCTTTATAAGGAAGTAGTAGATGGTGTTATTAGGCATTGTGTACCTGAACATGAACAAGGATAGATCCTACAGAAGTGTTACTCCGAGGCCTACGGAGGACACCATGCGGGAGATAGAACTAAACACAAGGTATTGCAATCAGGTTTCTATTGGCCACCTCTCTTCAAGGATGCTCGTAAGTTTGTCTTGTCTTGTGACGAATGTCAAAGAATAGGTAATATCAGTAAACGTCAGGAAGTGCCTATGAATTATTCACTTGTCATTGAATCATTTGATGTTTGGGGCTTTGATTATATGGGACCTTTTCCAAAATCCAACGGGTATACTCATATCCTAGTTGTTGTTGATTACGTCACTAAGTGGGTAGATGCTATCCCAACCAGTAGTGCTGATCACAACACTTCTATCAGGATGCATAAAGAAGTTATTTTCCCTAGATTTGGAGTCCCTAGATATGTAATGACCGACGGTGGTTCACATTTCATTCATGGTGCTTTCCGTAAAACGCTTGCTAAGTACGATGTCAACCATAGAATTGCGTCCCCCTATCACGCTCAGTCCAGTGGTTAGGTAGAGCTAAGCAATAGAGAGATTAAACTAATTCTGCAAAAGACTGTCAACAGGTCTAGAAAGAATTGGTCTAAGAAGCTCGATGATGCACCGTGGGCTTATAGAACTACCTATAAGGATCCCATGGGCATGTCTCCGTACAAAATGGTTTACGGTAAAGCATGTCATTTACCTCTTGAGCTAGAGCATAAGGCTTATTGAGCAATCAAAGAGCTCAACTTTGATTTCAAACTTGTCGGTGAGAAGAGGTTATTTGATATTAGCTCGCTTGAAGAATGGAGAGCTCAGGCATATGAGAATGCCAAGTTGTTCAAAGAAAAGGTTAAGAGGTGGCATGATAAAAGGATACAAAAGCGTGAGTTCAATGTAGGTGATTATGTCTTTCTTTATAATTCTCGTTTAAGATGTTTTGCACGCAAGCTTCTCTCTAGATGGGAAGGTCCTTACATTGTTGAGGAAGTATATCGTTCCGGTGCTATCAAGATCAACAACCAGGAAGATAATTGTCCGAGAGTGGTAAATGGGCACAAAATCAAGCATTATATCTCACGTACTCCCATAAATGTTGAAAGCAATATTATCAATACCATAACTCCGGAGGAGTACCTAAGGGATATTTATCAACCTGTTTCACACTCCGAAAATGAAGAGGTATGTGATTCGGTAAGTAAACACACTCCAAAACTTTTCCTGTAGGATTTTTCCTCCGTTTTGGAATTTTTGAAAAAAATAGAAAAAATTGAAGTAGTCCGAAAATCGCACGAGGAGGCGACAAGCCTGCCAGGCGCGGGCCACCCCCCTGGTCGCGCCTGGGGGGCTTGTGGCCACCTTGTGTGCCTCGCGGACTCCGTTTTCTTGTGGAGTACTCCTTCTGGTATGGAACAAATCATTATATATTCTCCCGTAAGGTCTGACCCTCATATCACGGAGATTTCCTCTGTTTTCGTTTCGAGCCTGTTTTCTGCCGCAGATTTAGGGCAAGATGTCTTCGCAGGATTCAGAGGGGGAGAGCTATATGCCCGATTACCTTGCTAACCCCAAGTTCTATGGGGACTTGGATCGTTATGGTTGGACCACTGATGAGGAAGAAGATTATGATCCCAGGGGGAAGGAAGGAACAAGGTCCGATGAAGAGGAGGTCCTCTACCTCAACTTGGACACACACATGTGGAGTTCAAGAAGTCGAGCCGCCCTGACTCAAGGAAGAAGCCTAAGATTTTGTTTATCCCTTCTTGTTTTTTGCAGGAGAGTAAGCAGGAATTATGCCAAAGGATGTTGAGGCTTGAAGAGGAAATTGATGATATGAGGGAGCAGAATTTGATGCTCAAAAGGAAATTAAGCAAGTTCAAGACCTCTACAACAACTTCACCACCATCACCTCCAAAGGAAGACAACTAAGCATGGGTATGGGCAATCCCCTTGGCTTGTGCCAAGCTTGGGGGAGTTGCCCCGGTATCGTATCACCATCACATCTTTTGCCTTTACCTTTGTTCTAGTTTGTTCCTTTTCAATTTTATTTTTCTCTAGTAGATTAAAGGTCTTAGTGTTTTAGGCTTGAGTTTTGCTTTGTGTCACTCCCGATGTATTCGATCTAGTGAGCCATATAATAAAGAGTGTCTTAGTTAAGGGCCTTGCCTCATGCCATGATCTAAAGAATGAGAAAAGAACAAAAGCATGAAAAACCATGTAATGATCTTATGGGAAGTGATGGCTTCACATATAAAAAGAATGATGATTGAAACTTGTTGAGGGTAGACAAACGTAGACCTTGGTCATTGTTGCAATTAATAGGAAGTGATAAAGAAGGCGAGATTCACAAATAAATATATCATCCTTAACATCATCTATGATTGTGAACACTCACTAAACTATTACATGCTTAGAAGTAGATGTTGGACAAGGAAGACAACATAATGAATTGTGTTTGCTTGGCTCCGAACAATGTTATATGACTATAGATCCCTTAGCATGTGACGATTGCTTCCACCTCATATTAGCCAAAACTCCCGCACAAAGTAGAGATACTACTTGTGCATCCATAAACCTTCAACCCAGTTCTACCATGAGAGTCCACTGATACGTCTCCAACGTATCTATAATTTTTTATGGGTCCATGCTATTATCTTGTCAAAATTTGGATGTTTTGTATGCCTTTTATATCTATTTTTGGGACTAACCTATTAACTTAGTGCCAAGTGCCAGTTCCTGTTTTTTCCGTGTTTTTGACCCTTTTCACAGGAGGATTTTAAACGGAGTCCAAGCGGAATGAAACTTCCAAAAAGACTTTTTCCGAAACAGAAGACAATCGGGAGACTTGAGAACCAAGGCAGAGGGTCACCAGGGACCCCACAAGCCCCCTAGTCGCGGCCAGGGGGGCCCGTGCCTCCCAGGCTTGTGGGATTCCTGGGCCTCCTCTACCCTAGGTCTTTTGCCTATATATTGCCTAAAATCCCATAAAAAATGAGGAGAGCCACGAAAACACTTTTCCGCCGCCGCAGGCTTCTGTCTCCGCAAGATCCCATCTGGGGCACGTTTTGGTGCCCTGCCGGAGGGGGGATTCCGATACGAAGGGCTTCTTCATCAACACCATGACCTCTCCGATGATGTGTGAGTAGTTCATCACAGACCTACGGGTCCATAGCTAGTAGCTAGATGGCTTCTTCTCTCTCTTGCATCTTCAATACAAAGTTCTCCATGATCTTCATGGAGATCTATCCAATGTGATCTTCTTTTGCGGTGTATTTGTCAAGATCCGATGAATTGTGGATTTATGATCAGATTATCCATGAATCTTATTTGAGTTTCTTCCGATCTCTTTTATGCATGATTTCATATCCTTGTAATTCTCTTCGAGTTGTGGGTTTTGTTTGGCCAACTTGATTTATGATTCTTGCAATGGGAGAAGTGCTTGGTTTTGGGTTCATACCGTGCAGTGACCTCACCCAGTGATAGAAGTTGTAGCGAGGCACGCATCTTGTTGTTGCCATCAAGGGTAAAAAGATGGGGTTTTCATCATTGGTTTGAGTTTATCCCTCTACATCATGTCATCTTGCTTAAGGTGTTACTCTGTTCGTCATGAACTCAATACACTAGATGCATGCTGGATAGTGGTCGATGTGTGGAGTAATAGTAGTAGATGCAGAAAGTATCGGTGTACTTGTCTCGGACGTGATGCTTATATGTATGATCATTGCCTTAGATATCATCATGACTTTGCGCGGTTCTATCAGTTGCTCGATAGTAATTTGTTCACCCATCGTAATATTTGTTATGTTGAGAGAAGCCTCTAGTGAACACTATGGCCCCCGGGTCTACTTCACACCATATTTTCAGCTTTACACTTTTACTCCTTTGCACTTTCCGCCTTCAGATCTCACTTCGCAATCAATCTTGAAGGGATTGACAACCCCTTTATAGAGTTGGGTGCAAGCTATTTTGTGTTTGCGCAGGTACTCTGGACTTGACGAGATTCTCCTACTCGATTGATACCTTGGTTCTCAAACTGAGGGAAATACTTACTGCTCCTGTGCTGCATCACCCTTTCCTCTTCAAGGGAAAAACCAGCGCAAGCCAAGTCTCCGTGAACGTGCCAATTTCTGGCGCTGTTGTGTGTTGCCGTAGCATCCACCATTCCTACCCATGGATTGAATAAGATCCCTCAAGTAAGTTGTCATCGGTGCAAGCAATAAAAATTGCTCCCTAATATGTATGATCTATTAGTGTGTGGAAAATAAGCTTTGTACGAACATGTCACTACAAGGATACCCCCTATAAAGCAACAAATATTGTATAACATTTTGACTATGGGTTGCAAAATTCAAGGTAGATACGCATATAAGCATTGTAACATATGTGTTGCAGGCTTGTAGCTTGTGGTACATAGATTGCACCCGGCCACAACTCGAACTAAAGCCCAATACACTAAGACTCTTGTTTAGCCTGGCCCAAGTTGGTTGCCACGATTAACCTAGATCGCTGCCTCTCCCCAGTCTCCTCCTATATTCCTCTCCAGCCTTCCACACCGGTCGCCGCCCCTCGACCTACCTGCAAACCGGAGCATGTTCTTTAGAACTCTCCTGATATCCTCCGCCACGACATGCCGCCCCTCACCACTTGGTTGCGACCCTCCATCCCGGTGCACCATCTCTCATCACCACTCCCCCACTCCCTTGTGCACCCTCCATCCTGGTGCACCACCCCTCGTCACCACTCCCCTGATACCCTGCATCCCGGCGCGCTGTGCCTCGTCATTGTTCCTCTGCGACCAACTCCATCTACTACCTCTGCACGGGGGCCTGCGGCTACGGGGAGAGATGCAGCTACAACCATCATCGCGATCACACCACCGCGGTGAGCAGGGATGCTTCTCTTCTACCAATTTTGTTTCCTCCATCATGCTCTTTTTTACGTCACTCTAGTTGGGAATTGCTACTTACGACTTGCCAATCCCTAATAATGGATGACAGACTGAATTACAACTAGTTGGTGTGGAGGGGAGCTTCGATATGAAGCCCCTTCATGTGATTGAATAGATTCTAGTTATGGCTTAGGAGCTTGTCACCAGCCCATGGAAGTGAAACTGGATTGTGTAGTCATTGGTTATTTTTATTGATTATGTGATTGAATGGCTGTATTTTTGTCTTAATCTCGTAGTTGATGTTGACGATTCAAAGTTCCACTTTCTGCTAAGACGCCACTTGCTTATGTTGTAGGCCTCATCAGTCACTCTCTCACATGGTCATATTCCTTTCCGAGACTTCGGAGAAGGTTACAATATCAAATTTCTCTACTAAGTAATGATCACCTCCACCCGGTGCAGACAAATGCAGTTGCACTCAAGCAATGAATATGATGTAATGGACATGACCCCCAAAAATTTCTCCTTCTATTTTATTTGAGGCACAGTTCAGTAACTTTTTTTACATATGTTCATTTTCATAAAAAACCATTTAGATCTCTATATGTTCTCTGCTACTACAAACTGAGGAGCTCCTTGATAGCTTTACGCAGCTCGGTCGACTAGGCTGCTGCGCTGCTGGGGGAGATGCACATCGGTGCAAGGCATGTCAAGGCTGAGTATCTGGTGACATTAGCACTAAGAGCTGCATAAGGATTTCCCCCAACTACAATTGTAGTTCAAGAGCGTAAGCAAGGTAATCCAATGATCAATCTTTGTTGCTTGTCACAGAACTCTGAAAATATTATTCAGTACATCTACCATGAGCTATGCTTGCCATTTAAAAAGATGCATATGTGAGCTGCATGTCATATCATTTTTTTACGCAAGCAGATCTTGTGATTTACATATAATTTATGAACAAAAAATGTTTACTGGGAGTACCTCATTTGTGATGGATCTTATGCTCTGAAGCTTCTTTTTATTGTCTAAGATGTTTTTTTGTACTAGTTCAGTAATTAAATTTATCTTTTGGTTTAATATGTCCCAAGTATTGATATAGTAATATGTTATTACTTGATTAATGGTAAAACATACTGCTTTAGTATCTTCCAGTAGGTGACTTAGAATTATACGTACAATCAATCATGCCATATTGATACTAGAATAAAAATGTATATATTTGTGTTCTACACTGAAGATGTCAGATGAAGTTTAATTATATTTGTATGCTCAAAGGCTTTGTATTTTTCTTCTTTGCTTCCTTCCATTTTCTTCTATGTGCATTGACTAGACGTGTATTTTACAATGTGGCATCGTTTGAGCATTTTACGTTCTTTACATGCTTCTATTATTTGCGGCCCCATTTATATTGTTATGTCCTTTAAATAGGAGGCAGGTACGTGTGTCATGGTAACAGCATAACTTAGTGTTAGCTGGCTTATAATCTCTTATCCCCTGAAAGACTTAGAAGACGACATCTCACGTGACAACATAGGAGACCATATATTAGATGAAAAGATGCAAACACGATAGTTCTTGGCCTCTCAACCTTTGTCGTTATATTTCATGTTTCTATTAATTATTTTGCTCGACATTATTCTGCCTATGGTATCTTTAATTTTCTCAAACAGGCGGGACCAAAAGTATTTTTTAATGAGCCTAAAAAATCATAAAGAGACATAGCGCTTTCTACAGTTGTAAGTTTCTGAACCTAAATTCAAACTTGCTCGTGCTGAAATTACTAAGGAATTGTGGGCAGTTCATGTCAATATGGCACTTGTGAAATCTGAAGATTTGGTACGGAGTCGCAAAACTGCAACACTCTTGGTAATGTAGAATTTTTTTTCGCATGCCAACCTTTGTAAGTCAATATTATCCTGCCTCTATCACTCCTTGCACCATGTCAATGCATTATTAGTTAACAGTTCATTTTGTTTTGTCTTGTTTGTAGATTCAAAAGATAAATGGATGATTATATGGGTGTTTGTGGCAAGGATCAAGTACTGTACAATGATGATGATGATGGTGTTCCTGTTTCACGATGAAGACGAATGCTTTCAGTTTTAGTTAAGTTGTAGGGATGATGTTGTGATCCTCGATTATGTGCTAGTTAAGTTGTAGGGATGTTGTTGGATGCTTACAATTTAAGTTTCACTGTGTAGAAAACATTTAAATTATGCATCCCATTTTGATGAGTTTCCTCGTGTAATATCCACTATTTTAATACAATAATTTTATCTAATATATGATTTCTTCCTCCCGTGAGTATATTCTCTTGTTTTCTTTCACTTGAAATACACAATTTCCCGTGAGCATTAATTAAATTCCTAGAAGTATGTATAAAAATAATATTATTCACATTATATATGAGAAACACTTGAGCGTTGCAAATCCTTCATTGCCGAGCAATGGGATTTTGATTCATGTATGTTAAGCACCAACATATATAATTGTTGCACAAGTCTGTTTTATGTGTTGTATTCTTGCAACGATCACCTTTACCAACGGCAATATAAGCGTTGCATTATGCGCTAGCAACGCCGGATAAGGCAACGCATCCCAAACCATTGGTAAAGACACTAACAACGCATATATGGTCTTTTAGATACGGAAAAATGCGTTGCTTTGGGGGGGTTCCTGTTGTAGTGTGTGATGAGGAAGACATAAAAGCGACAGACTGCATAATAAAGTTCTTTATCATAGGAGGCAATATAAAGTGACTTTCCTTAACACTAAGAGGTCGCACATCCAAACCTCAAAAGCACATGACAACCTCTGCTTCCCTCTGCGAAGGGCCTATCTTGTACCTTTACTTTTTGCCCTTGAAAGATTCATGGTGATCTACACCAATTCCTTATTTCTCCTTTTTCTTGGCTAACGTCATATGCTAGGGAAAGATCTATATTCATATGTCAACTTGGAAGTAAGTATTCATGAATTATTATTGTTGACATTACCGTTGAGGTAAATGGTTGGGAGGCGAAACTATAAGCCCCTATCTTTCTCTATGTCCAACTGAAACTTTGATCTCATGAGTACCACGTGAGTTGTAGCAATTGTAGAGAACAAAAAGATGATTGTCTATGTGTATTGCTTTACAAGCTCTTATTTGACTCTTTCCGATGTTGTGATAAATTGCAATTGCTTCAATGACTAAAGGCTATCGGTTGTTAATTCTCGGTAAGGTTCTTGATCCATGCTTTACTTTGTGAAGGAATTGTCACTTTAGCATAAGAGATGATATGATGGTATTGCTGTTCTGACAATGATCATGATGCCTGCATGTTCGTATCTTGTTTTGTCGACACCTCTCTCTCTAAACATGTGGGCATGTTTATTGATGTCGGCTTTCGCTTGAGGACAAGCGAGATCTAAACTTGGGGGAGTTGATACGTCCATTTTCCATCATGCTTTCATGTTGATATTTATCGCTTTTTGGGCTGTTATTACACTTCACGGTACAATACTTATGCCTTTTCTCTCTTATTTTGCTAGGTTTACAAGAAGAGGGAGAATGCCGATAGCTGGAATTCTGGCCTGAAAAAGGAGCAAGTTTGAGATACCTATTCTACGCAACTCCAAAAGCCGTGAAAATCAATGTGGATTTTTTTTGGGATTTATAAAAAATACTGGGCCGAAGAAGTACCAGAGGAGCGCCAGCAGGAGTGTGACAGCCCGATGCCGACGTTCCAGAAGATTCCCCTTCTATTCCGTTTTCGTCGTGTGTCTATTTTATTTTGTCGCATCATCATCGCATCAATCGCATCATCAGCATTGCATCGGCACCCCGTTGCCGCCAGTTTTCAAAAACTTGCATCCGTTGTTAGTTGCCGGTTCTCGTCGTTGTCCGTTCTGAGCCCGTCCGCACTCGCACGCGCCTGCGGCATCGTTTAAATCTTGTTTTCAAAACTGTGCATAAAACTTTCTCTGGTCGGGGTGAAACTTGGCATGCGGTCGTGATTAGTTATAGCTAGACCCCCTGTCGAATTTCGTAGTGATCGGAGTCCGTCTGGTACCTGAACGGTCGACCGTAGCGGCACCGTATTCGGTCTATCATCCGACGTGTCCCGGTGTTTTAAATTGTGTTTCCGCGCCGCCCGTTTTCCCTCTCGTCTAAGGTAAACCACTCTACATAGCTAACCCTAACCCGCCTCTCCGATCGGACCGCATGATCGCGATCGGAGGGTCGAAAAACCTCCCGGTACCCGAAACACACGGTCGTAACCGTTGGGTCCGGATCAACCCCGTTTTACCCTAAACTGTCATCGGTTTGTTCATTGGTCTCCCTAACCTAATAATTTCGACCGTTCGATTTCAATCGAAGGGATGAGATAGCCCTAGCCTAATCCGAGAATATATAGCAGTCCAACCATAGCCTAGAATTCCGCTCCACCCATCCATCCCTAGTCCCATCGACCCGCCGCCGCCAGCCTCTCCCACCTCGGGATCTCTTCCCGATCCCCTCGTAGCCAACCAGCGCCACCCTTGCCCGACCCATCACATCACCGACTCCCTCGGCCCACCTGGTCTCCTCCTTTCTCTGCCCGCCGAGCCAGCCTGATGCAGCAGCCTCCTGTGCGTGCTAAGGACCTAGTCGGAGAGCACCCTTGCGGTAGGAGCCTTGCATCCCCTCACCACATGCAGCAGTAGAACGAACCTTCAGAATCAGCCCCGTGGGACCCTATCCTTACTGTGCTCTCTCCTTTCATTCTCCTTCCTCCTCTTCTTCTCCCTCTCTCCTAACATTCCCTTCTTTCTGTTCTAACCTGCAGGTGCCATGGATCCCGAGGGGAGCTCCGCCCGCGCCGGCCCGGGCGTCCTTTGTCGCGTCACTGGCCAGATCCAGCTTGGTTCCAGCTCAGCCACCTCTGCCCAGAGCACCTCTCTCGCGACCCCTCCTTCCTTCTGCTTCCTCCTCTGATCCCTCTCATCTATGCTTCTTTTCTTTCTTTCAGAGACAGAGTGACGCCTGCTGTTGCCGCCGATGGAGCTCGCCCGTCCCATCACCCCAAGGCCCCTCTTCCCGGGGAATGGATTCCCCATGTCCGGATCTGTCAAACCCCGGTCGCTCTCCGCGTCAGCACACCATAGCCGCGGCCTCTCTGTACCCCGATGTGAGCAATCCCCGTATCTGATCTATGTTGTTTTTTCTTAGATCCGTTCGGTAAGTATAGGTTGTATAGGGTGGGTACTGCTCCTGTTAACGAGCAGCATGCGAGGTGGGGTGGCTAGCGCAGCCAATTCTTATGCAAGGGCTCTTGTGATCGAATCCCAGCTTGCCCCATATTTGTTTCTCCTCTCTTTTTTTCTACACTAGGATTTTGTGAATTTCAGAAAAGGCATCGATTTTCAAACACCCGTGGCTTTTAGACCGTGCACCGGATCGAGACAAGTTATATATGAAACTTGACTAGAATTTTGTGTAGATTAACAATTTCCAACTCTCATGCATGTTTATGTCTGTTTAGTGTGATGTTTGCATCGGTTTGCGTGTCGACGTGTTGAAAACGGTTTAGGTCGTAACTATTTGTCCGTAGCTCTGTTGGAGATGTGTCGTATATGTAACTGGACCAGAACAACGAGTAGAATCACGTGAACCACTTTTTTCGTTTAACAAACCTAAATTGTGATTAGAACAAATGTGTAGCGTTTGATTGTTGTGATTGCCATGCCTTGCATTAGTCCGTTCATGCATCATATGTGTTGTGCATCGTGTGGTGAATATCGTGTGTTGATTTGTATTTCCGGTTTGCTTCGTCTCGATAGAGTTCTGCAAGCGTGTCGGATTATGAGGACACGTTCGACTACATCGGTTCGTCTCCTTCACGGAGTCATTCTTCTTCCAAGCGGGATCTCAGGCAAGATGACCATTTCCCTAGATACCATTACTATCATTGCCATGCTAGTTTTATCGTTTCTACCATTTATGTCTCGTTGCCTACCACATGTTAAAAATCAGCCTCTCAACAATGCCATGATAACCTTCAACCTGTTCGACCTAGCAAACCACTGATTGGCTATGTTACCGCTTGCTTAACCCTGTGTAGCGTTGCTAGTTGCAGGTGCAGTTTGCTTCCATGTGAAAACATGGGTTCCTTGTTATATCACCCTATTAAATGTTATTTAATTTAATGCACCTATATACTTGGTAAAAGGTGGAAGGCTCGACCTTTCTAGCCTGGTGTTTTGTTCCACCTTTGCCCCCTTGGTTTTCAGCTACCGGTGTTATGTTCCATAAATGAGCGCTCCTAACACGATCGGGGTTGTTATGGGGACCCCCTTGATAATTCGTTTTAGAGTAAAGCTGGTCTGGCAAGGCCCAACATTGGTACTACATTTGCCCAACATAATAAATCTGTTAAAATGAAATGCATAGGGAGTTAGCGCTACCCGAGGAGTAATTCTACATAATACAGGGAGGGCCAGTGCTGATGGTGCTGGTCCAAAATAGAGCACTGTGCGGGGCCACCGCGAGGAAACTCGAGGTTTGTCACTCGTACGCGTCGCTCATCCGTCGTGTCCTGAGAACGAGATACGCGGCTCCTATCGGGATCGTCGACACGCCGGGCCGCCTTGCTGGATTAGTTTTACCTTTGACGAGATATCTTGTGCATCGGGATTCCGGTGATGCTTTGGGTAATCTCAGAGTTGAGGTTTTCCACTAGGGTATCTGACGAGATCACGAGCTTCGTGGTTGAGGATTTCTATGCGGCTTGTGGTAATCTGTGATGGACTAGTTGGAGCACCCCTGCAGGGTTAAATCTTTCGGAAAGCCGTGCCCGCGGTTATGTGGCAACGTGGAAACTTTGTTTAACACTGGTTCTTGATAACTTGAATTAACTTAATTAAAAATCAGCCAACTGTGTGCGTAACCGTGACTGTCTCTTTCGTGAGTTCTTTCTCCGATCGAGGACACGGTGGGGTTATGTCTGACGTAGGTAGGTGTTCAGGATCATTCATTTGATCATCAGTAGTTCACGTCCGCTATGTGTAGATCTTCCCCCTCTTATTCTCTTGTACTCGTAAGTGTAGCCACCAAATAAATTCTTAGCCGCTGCCGCAACCTCACCACTTAACAATACCTCACCCATTAAGCTTTGCTAGTCTTGATACGTTTGGAAATGAGATTGTTGAGTCCCCTGTGGCTCATAGATTACTACAACACCACTTGCAGGTACACGTGAAGGTTACTTGACGCGATCGCGTTGATTGTTCATTTGGAGTTGCTTCTTCTTCTTCTTCTTCTTCTTCATTGATCTAGGATGGGTTCCAGGCCGGCAGCCTGGGATAGCAAGGATGGACGTCGTTCTTATTTTTTTCGTTTGTTTCCGTCCGTAGTCGGACCCTGCTCTTCTTCATGATGATTATGTATTGTACTTCTGTGTATCTCATGTATCTTGTGGCGAGTGTAAGCCAATTCTATTATATATCTCTTCCTTTCAGTACATGTACTTGTAACAATATCCATTCTTACGACACGACGAGATGCGCTTCTATCCCTGACGAGGCCCTCATGCCAAATTGAGGATAGGGTCACATCTTGGGCGTGACAAGTTGGTAACAGAGCAGTACCGACCTAGGAGCCCCCTTGATTGATCGAACTTGGCCAAGTCGAGTCTAGTGAAAATTGCTTTGAGTCTAGTTATATATCGGAGAGTATGATTCCTTTTTCTCCTCTTCTATGCTCTGGTGAGGAATCTTGACGTAATAATTTAATTCTACTCCTCTTTTCACTCAATTTTTTTTAGGATCACGCGGATATTTTTGGAATCAATATGATGCCGATGTGACAGAGTTCTATCTTGGTGCCTCCTATCCGCTTTGAGTTTCAGGGGAGTTGAGCTCCAGGGGATTCTTGAGCACATCGTTATCATTCAGATTTCTTAGTATCTAAGAACGAAGGATGTCCATAATTGTTTCAATACTAGTAGTGGCGAGATAACCCCGATGTCCCCAGTACTGGTGCAGATTGTTCGGGAGTACTGCCACACTTTGTATCGTTGTGATCACGAGGGTCTGTTGTAGATGAAGGTCCGAGATTCTGGTTATGTGTTGACGGATGTGATCCAGGTGACGGGTTAGTATAGGAGTTGTGTGATTATTACTCCTTGTATCTGTGTACCAGATTGCATGACCAGATATTTCGGGAATTCATAGGTGGGAATTCAAGTAGTTGCTTATAGGACAATCTTCCAACAAATGCATGATGTTAGGTTGGGGTTCGACATCTAGTGGATTCGTTTGTTCATGATCGACTTACAGCGGTTCTCGTTGTGTCTTAAAGAGTCCTTGTAGCTTGCTACGACTTGGGGACGCTTCGTATGTCGGGTGCACTGCCTTGCACTTGATGGCTACTGTAAAATCGAGCCCGTGCGATCCTGTCCACGAAAATATCGGATGAAATCTTTCTCATGAGTTTGTTCTGGCTTGTTTCATAAGCCGCATCCTTTGTTTTGTTGGAATATGATAATTCAAGTTGCTTCGATGTCAAGTGGTGATTTCAGATCTTTTCTAGGAAGTGTTCTCATATTTCTATCAGAGTATTAATTCTTTTGCTCTATCAATTATCACGTCAATTCCTTTTAAACCGGAGTCATCGTATCAATTCCATTCAACCGGTGTGCTTCTCTTCAACTGAATTCAATCCTCTCTAATTGCTGCAAGATCATTCTCTCATTTTATTCTGGAGTTCATCTCATCTGTCCCAAGTTGTCTTTGTTTTTTAAGATTCTCAAGTGTTCTTCAAGATTCTTGTTGGAGAACCTCAAGTATCCTTCTCTTGCATTTCCAAGTGCATTTGTTCTTCCGTTATCCTTTGAGGTGGTATTATAGCATTCTTGTTAGTGTAGGAGCCTCGAAGAGATTTCCTTTCAAGAATGACATAATAAAAACCACCGATTCTTTGATCATGACATATTTTCAACCCATAATTTCTTCATTGAGCTATCTTGTTTTGGATTTCACCTAAAGCTTTTCCAATGGATTGTTGCTATTATGGTGCTTGTGTTTAATCTAAGTTCTCAATGCATCCTCTTGGTGTAAGTTATTGTTCATATCTTGTTTCTCCCAATCAATCCTTGTTCTGGTAGTGGATGGTTTTCACTTCATTAGTTTGAAAAGGTTTCCATAAGCCCACTACTACCTTGTTCTTTCGTTGTTGTTTTCCAACAACTACGTTCATTTCTTCTCGCAAGGTTGCTTGTCAAGTTCATTGGAGTTAGTAGTTGTCATTCTCTCTTCATTCTCTTCTTCCGTATGAGCTAGTTCCTATTCTATTGTTCTGGAGGCATTGTGATGTTTCTCTTTTGGGTCTATTATGTTGTTCTACCAAGATCATGGTGTTCCCTTTTTCTATTTAGTTGTTTGTTATGTATATTGTCTAATTCTTTCTTCTGATCGAATTTTTTGTCCCATTTTCCTATCGAAGTGCTGCCGAAATTTTCCGTGAATTCTTGCTTCTTTCTCATATCATTCCTTATCTCTTTGCAACCTTCAAGGATCGTTGACTTCACTCATTTGTCAAATAAGCGACTAAGTTTTTACCTCTTGTTCTTTCTCATCCTCTCCCCTTTCATTCTTGGATCTCGGGGCGAGATCCTCTTGTAGTGTAGGAGAGTTGTGACAGCCCGATGCCGACGTTCCAGAAGATTCCCCTTCTATTCCGTTTTCGTCGTGTGTCTTTTTTTTTGTCGCATCATCATCGCATCATTCGCATCATCAGCATTACATCGGCACCCCGTTGCCGCCAGTTTTCAAAAACTTGCATCCGTTGTTAGTTGTCGGTTCTCGTCGTTGTCTGTTCTGAGCCCGCCCGCACTCGCACGCGCCCGCGGCATCGTTTAAATCTTGTTTTCAAAAGTGTGCGTAAAACCTTATCTGATCGGGGTGAAACTTGGCATGCGGTCGTGATTAGTTATAGCTAGAGCGCCTGTCGAATTTTGTAGCGATCGGACTCCGTCTGGTACCCGAACGGTCGACCATAGCGGCACCGTATTCGGTCTATTGTCGGACGTGTCCTGGTGTTTTAAATTGTGTTGTCGCGCCGCCCGTTTTCCCTCTCGTCTCCGGTAAACCAATATACACAACTAACCCTAACCCGCCTCTCCGATCGGACCGCACGACCGCGATCGGAGGGTCGAAAAACTTCCCGGTACCCGAAACACACGGTCGTAACAGTTGGGTCCGAATCAACCCCGTTTTACCCTAAACTGTCATCAGTTTGTTCATTGGTCTCCCTAACGTAATAATTTCGACCGTTCCATTTCAATCGAAGGGATGAGATAGCCCTAGCCTAATCCGAGAATATATAGCTGTCCAACCCTAGCCTAGAATTCCGCTCCACCCATCCATCCCTAGTCCCATCGACCCGCCGCCGCCAGCCTCTCCCACCTCAGGATCTCGTCCTGTGCGTGCTAAGGACCTAGTCAGACAGCACCCTTGTGGTAGGAGCCTTGCCTCCCCTCACCGCATGCAGCAGTACATCGATCCTTCAGAATCAGCCCCGTCGGACCCTATCCTTACTGTGCTCTCTCCTTTCATTCTCCTTCCTCCTCTTCTTCTCCCTCTCTCCTAACATTCCCTTCTTTCTGTTCTAACCTGCAGGTGCCATGGATCCCGAGGGGAGCTTCGCCCGCGCTGGCCCGGGCGTCCTTTGTCGCGTCACTGGCCAGATCCAGCTTGGTTCCAGCTCAGCCCCCTCTGCCCAGAGCACCTCTCTCGCGACCCCTCCTTCCTTCTGCTTCCTCCTCTGATCCCTCTCATCTATGCTTCTTTTCTTTCTTTCAGAGACAGAGTGACGCCTGCTGTTGCCGCCGATGGAGCTCGCCCGTCCCATCACCCCAAGGCCCCTCGTCCCCGGGAATGGATTCCCCATGTCCGGATCCGTCAAACCCCGGTCCCTCTCCGTGTTAGCTCACCATAGTTGCGGCCTCTCTATACCCCGATGTGAGCAATCCCCGTATCTGATCTATGTTTTTTTTTCTTAGATCCGTTCGGTAAGTATAGGTTGTATAGGGTGGGTACTGCTCCAGTTAACAAGCAGCATGCTAGGTGGGGTGGCTAGCGCAGCCAATTCTTTTGCAAGGGCTCCTGGGATCGAATCCCAGCTTGCCACATATTTGTTTCTCCTCTTTTTTCTGCACTAGGATTTTGTGAATTTCAGAAAAAGGCATCGATTTTTCAAACACCCGTGGCTTTTAGACCGTGCACCAGATCGAGACAAGTTATATATGAAACTTGACTAGAATTTTGCGTAGATTAACAATTTCCAACTCTGATGCATGTTTAAGTCTGTTTAATGTGTTGTTTGCATCGGTTTGTGTGTGGACGTGTTGAAAACGGTTTATTTCGTAACTATTTGTCCGTAGCTCTGTTGGAGATGTGCCATATGTGTAAATGGACCAGAACGACGAGTAGAATCACGTGAACCACTTTGTTTTTCCGTTTAACAAACCTAAATTGTTATTAGAACAAATCTGGATAGAATTAAGATTTAACACGTGGGGTCATTTCGGAGATGCTATATGTCGTTTCTGGCCTCATTTAAAATGCCTAGATAGGTAGTTTAATTTGTGCTTCACCCCTTCCCATTTTAACAACATTTTAATATTGTCGTGTTATTAAACGAGAGTGAACTAATAATTAAACGTGGAGTTTCGTCGATATGCAACTCGTTGCATATCGAGCTTCACTTAATGTGTAGCGCTTGATTGTTGTGATTGTCATGCCTTGCATTAGTCCGTTCATGCATCATATGTGTTGTGCATCGTGTGGTGAATATCGTGTGTTGATTTGTGTTTCCGGTTTGCTTCGTCTCGATAGAGTTCCGCAAGCGTGTCGGATTGTGAGGACCCGTTCAACTACATCGGTTCGTCTCCTTCACGGAGTCATTCTTCTTCCAAGCGGGATCTCAGGCAAGATGACCATTTCCCCAGATACCATTACTATCATTGACATGCTAGTTTTACTGTTTCTACCGTTTATGGTTCGTTGCCTACCACATGTTAAATATCAGCCTCTCAACAATGCCATGATAACCTTCAACCTGTTCGACCTAGCAAACCACTGATTGGCTATGTTACCGCTTGCTTAACCCTGTGTAGGGTTGCTAGTTGCGGGTGCAGTTACTTCCATGTGAAAACATGGGTTCCTAGTTATATCACCCTATTAAATGCTATTTAATTTAATGCGCCTATATACTTGGTAAAAGGTGGAAGGCTCGGCCTTTCTAGCCTGGTGTTTCGTTCCACCTTTGCCCCCTTAGTTTTCCGCTACCGGTGTTATGTTCCATAAATGAGCGCTCCTAACATGATCGGGGTTGTTATGGGGACCCCCTTAATAATTCGTTTTAGATTAAAGCTGGTCTGGCAAGGCCCAACATTGGTACTACATTTGCCCAACATAATAAATCTGTTAAAATGAAATGCATAGGGAGTTAGCGCTACCCGAGGAGTAATTCTACATAATACAGGGAGGGCCAGTGCTGATGGTGCTGGTCCAAAACAGAGCACTCTGCGGGGCCACCGCGAGGAAACTCGAGGTTTGGCACTCGTACGCGTCGCTCATCCGTCGTGTCTTGAGAGCGAGATACGCGGCTCCTATCGGGATAGTCGACACGTCGGGCGGCCTTGCCGGATTAGTTTTACCTTTGACGAGATATCTTGTGCATCGGGATTTTGATGATGCTTTGGGTAATCTCAGAGTTGAGGTTTTCCACTAGGGAATCTGACGAGATCCCGAGCTTCGTGGTTGAGGATTTCTATGCGGCTTGTTGTAATCTGTGATGGACTAGTTGGAGCACCCCTGCAGGGTTAAATCTTTCAGAAAGCCGTGCCCGCGGTTATGTGGCAACGTGGAAACTTTGTTTAACACTGGTTCTAGATAACTTGAATTAACTTAATTAAAAATATGCCAACTGTGTGCGGAACCGTGACTGTCTCTTTCGTGAGTTCTTTCTCCGATCGAGGACACAGTGGGGTTATGTCTGACGTAGGTAGGTGTTCAGGATCATTCATTTGATCATCAGTAGTTCACGTCCGCTATGTGTAGATCTTCCCCCTCTTATTCTCTTGTACTCGTAAGTGTAGCCACCAAATAAATGCTTAGCCGCTGCCGCAACCTGACCACTTAACAATACCTCACCCATTAAGCTTTGCTCGTCTTGATACCTTTGGAAATGAGATTGCTGAGTCCCCTGTGGCTCACAGATTACTACAACACCAGTTGCAGGTACAGGTGAAGGTTACTTGACGCGAGCGTGTTGATTGTTCATTTGGAGTTGCTTCTTCTTCTTCTTCTTCTTCTTCTTCTTCTTCTTCCATCTAGGATGGGTTCCAGGCCGGCAGCCTCGGATAGCAAGGATGGACGTCGTTCTTATTTTTTTCGTTTGTTTCCGTCCGTAGTCGGACCCTGCTCTTCTTCATGATGATTATGTATTGTACTGATGTGACTCTGATGTAGCTTGTGGCGAGTGTAAGCCAATTCTATTATATATCTCTTCCTTTCAGTACATGTACTTGTAACGATATCCATTCTTACGACACGACGAGATGCGCTTCTATCCCTGACGAGGCCCTCGTGCCAGATTGAGGATAGGGTCGCATCTTGGGCGTGACAAGGAGGCCACAAGCCTGCTAGGCGCGGCCTCCCCCCTGGCCGTGCCTAGGGGGCTTGTGGGATCCCACTTGGCCCTCTGGCTCCCCCCTTTTTCTACAAGAAGGGTTTCATTCCAGAAAAAATCAAGAGGAGGCTTTTCGGAGGATTCGCCGCCGCCACGAGGCGGAACTTGAGTAGAACCAATCTAGAGCCCCGGTAGGACGATCCTGCCGGGGAAACTTCCCTCCCGGAGGGGGAAATCGTCGTCATCGTCATCACCAACACTCCTCTCATCGGAGGGGACTCATCACCATCAACATCTTCATCAGCACCATCTCATCTGCAAACCCTGTTTTATCTCTTGTAACCAATCTCCGTCTCGCGACTCCGTATGGTACTTGTAAGGTTGCTAGTAGTGTTAATTACTCTTTTTAGTTGATGCTACTTGGATTACTTGGTGGAAGATTATATGTTCAGATCTTAGATGCTACTCATTACCTCTCTCGTCATGAATATGACTATGATTTGTGAGTAGTTACTTTTGTTCCTGAGGACATGGGATAAGTCTTGCTGTAAGTAGTCATGTGAAATTGGTATTTGTTCGATAATTTGATGTGTTGTCTGTTGTTTTTCCTCTAGTGGTGTTATGTGAACGTCGACTACATAACACTTCACCATTATTTGGGCCTAGAGGAAGGCATTGGGAAGTAGTAAGTAGATGATGGGTTGCTAGAGTGACAGAAGCTTAAACCCTAGTATATGCGTTGCTTCGTAAGGGTTGATTTGGATCCACTAGTTTAATGCTATGGTTAGACGTTGTCTTAATTCTTCTTTCATAGTTGTGGATGCTTGCGAGAGGGGTTAATCATAAGTGGGATGCTTGTCCAAGTAAGGGCAGTACCCAAGCGTCGGTCCCCCCACATGTCAAACTATCAAAGTAGCGAACGCGAATCATATGAACATGATGAAAACTAGCTTGACAGAAATTCCCATGTGTCCTTGGGAGCGTTTTACCTCCTATAAGACTTTGTCCAGGCTTGTCCCTTGCTACAAAAGGGATTGAGACACTTTGCTGCACCGTTGTTACTTTTGTTATTTGCTACTTGCTACGAATCATTTCACCACACAACTACTTGTTACCAATAATTTCAGTGCTTGCAGATATTACCTTGCTGAAAACCACTTGTCAGATGCTTCTACTCCTCGTTGGGTTCGACACTCTTACTTATCGAAAGGACTACGATAGATACCCTATACTTGTGGGTCATCAGTGGTGCAATAGGAAGCTTGTTTAGACTGTGGCTTAGACTTTAACATGTCATGTTAGATATTATCTTAATTATATGCTTAGTAGTTATTGATGTAGCATGACTTGTCTCAAATAGCTGAGAGTGCTTAATGTGCCATTGAAAGAATGATGTGTTGTTTTTATCATATCGAAGCATAATATTGTGGTATTCTCCTTTACTGCTTCATTTGGGTTGCCTTGACGCATGCTCACACCATGTTATGACTACAAACCAGTCACTTATAGCCCCTATGATCATTTAGTTTTTGACTTGTAATATCATTTATGCTTTGATTAATAGTGTTTTTGTCGCTATGCATGATTATGGCCATTATTGCTCTCTTAATTTGTCGCTCTCAGTCTTTTGATAGCCTTCACCTGTACTGAGTATGAGCTCTACTCATGCATCCGACTCCCCAAAACCAAAGTTTTCCAAATGTGTCCACCATACCTACCTACATGTGGTATTTAACCGCCACTCCAAGTAAATTTCTCATGTTCTACCTTTAAAACTTTCAAAATTATTCATGTGTTGTGCCTCTATTTTAACTCATGAGGAATTAGTAGATAATTCATGATCTTCTCATACTGGACAAGCTTTATCTTGGGTCTGCATGTCTAATCTGCAAAGCCCTAATACAAGGAGGGACTGGCATGAGTGCGCCCAGCTCGTAAAAGATAATAGCAACAAACAAAACCTCCTTCACGCTTTGTTCATGATAAATCAGAATAGTGATAAACAAAGGAGACTAAGGGGATGTGATCGTCCCCACCTTGGCAGCTGTTCCTCAAAACTTGTATAACATGCACTACAAAGAATACGGTCTATTGAAACAAAATTTATTTCTACAACAATCTTTCGTGGAAATAAAATGCTATATTACCACAAACTTTTAGTTCGTGGTAATATGCCCTACGTATTTCCACTTTTTAGTTTTGTCGCTCTAAGTAGTCCGTTTTGTTGCAATAGAAATCGTGTATTTCCACAAACTGGATCACCGTTGTAATATGGCAGTGATATTGCAACAAATAAGTTTCGTTGCGGGAATTAGTCATTTTGTTGCGATAGAGACTTAGGTAATGCAACAAAGTAAATCTTTGTGGTAACATGCTGGCGCATATTGCAACAATTTTGAAGTGGGCACTAGACATAGACATTGTTGCAAACAAATGGCTTTGTATTCCGACAAAACATGTATTGGTTGTAATAGGACGACGTTTTGCCTCACCTTAATCGTGTTGCAATAACTATTATATATTCCGACAAATTGTGCAATCATGGTAATATCTACAACATGTTGCAACAATCCCCTAGTGATGCAAAAAGGGAGCAATAGAACATATCTGCATTTTTGTCTTAATTATAGAGATATAATTAATATTCGGATTTATGGATTTTAAGTGAAGATTTTTGCAAGTTTTAAGGAGGAACTAAAGTATTTATTAATTACATAAATTTTAATTAACCAAAACAATGAACAAAGTTTACAAATGGATATAACACATTTTCTGCTAAAAATACCAATATTATTTTTCGGATAGGAATACATATTTTATTTTGGAACTAGGGTGTTTTCTCCCAAAAACAAGGACTTGTGGGATAGAAATAAAAACAAAGTGCTGCAAGGATTCGTACTCACGCCCTCTAGGGTGCACAAGCAGATTCAGACCACTCGGATATTAATATCGCGCCAACGTTCTTATTTTTATGTGTGTTGTTTTGCATGCAACAGAGATTAACCTTCTTTCTTAATTTTAATAAAGTTAGTTTGTTACAACAGAGTCTTCCACGCCTCCACTAAGGATGGGAGTATGTACACCCAGGAGTATAAAACAACAGTCACTATGTATTTATACATATATACACACATACACATATATATATACTACTCCCTCCGTCCGAAAATTCTTGTCTGATATTTGTTTAGATACGAATATATCTAGTCAAATTTAGTACTTAGATACATCCATTTGTAGATAAAGCTAAGACAAGAATTTTGGGACGGAGGGAGTACTACATTAAACCGGCTAAGCTAGCCCGGCCAGGGTGAATCCGCAGTGTAACGCAAGGTGAAACGGTGCATTGACACGTGGATTTGGTTTACTTGTCGGTTTTTCCTCCATATGTTAGTCACCGAATTGATCGGCCAGCCAGTTCATCACGCGCTGGGGAGAGCTCGCTCGATACACGCGTACAAAGGTGTGACGCATGTCAAGCTCTTGGTTAGGCTGGGACGATGTTCCTTCCATTGGTTGCCATGTGGGTTTGGGTCAGATGTAAGTTATTTCTAGAATGATCAACCAACCCACACTATTCCTACTATTCCTCTCTCTCACGCGATCTGGGCTCTCTAGACGATGTCGTCATAATCATCCAAGAATAGCAAAGATTGGCCCTCTTCCTTCCCTTCCCGTTGTGGAAAGGGCGGGTCCAGCGGGATGTTGCTGGATCACGTGCACGTGGGAGCCCTGCTACTGCAGTGCCATCTGCTTCGGCTTTGGCTTCAGCTTCAGCTGGTGGCCATGGAGGAGCTAGTAGGTTCGCCGTTGTTATGCCATTTGCTTCCACTTCAGTTGTTACTGGGTCACGTGGGCTTGTGGGATTGTTGCTGCTGGATCTGGTGCCTCCTCTCCGTCCTTTTAGGTTTCTTCTTTTATTGGGATGCCTGCATCCATTGGTCCGCCTCTTCGTGAGCAGAGTTGGTTCATCCTCTAGTGGGCGGATCCCTCCGGTGGGAGTTGCACCTGTGTCGGCGACTCGGCGGTTTTTCTACGGTTACGTGTTACAGATGAACATGGTGTTGATATTAATGGTCTATACCTGTGGCTTGCTATCTTCTCTATTTGTCCGTTCTTGCGGTATAATCCTTTGTTTCTGCCCTGTTTTTGTCTGGGAAGGAAAGTGGCAAACAAATCGTGTTCTTTTGGATTCTTCAGGTGTTTATTTACTCTCTGTACTATGCGCTTCAACTCATATTCAGTTTTTTCTACTACGAAATCCTGGCCAAGGCCAACAAGAAGTAATCGAGACAACTATCCACGCCTTAGGAGTGATGGATCCAGCTAGAACTATGGTACTTTACTGTCAACACACTGTCATGTTCTTAAATATTCATACATTACAGCTGAACAAGTTTCGTTATCTCCTTTGTATAAAAGATCTACAAACTGAAAATTAAGATTATCCGAGTAGTCTCTACCAATGACTGGTGGTACATGGGCTGTAAGATCTGTTTGAAAATGTTAAAGACACATAAAAATGCTATATTGAAGTGCTCTGACTTGCCCAAGGGTGATGCAGTTAAGCAGTGGCTATGCAAAGTATATGCACTCTGATATGAACGTAACATAAATTGTGATTGGTACAACAGATGAACCATGAAGCAAGTTCTAACATCTTGCAAAATGCGTTGATGACATTTTAACATCTTGGACCGCAGAGTGTTGTTGATACCAAAAGAGTATTAGCAACTATAGTGCAAGACACGAGAAGGTGTCTTAGCCTTCAGGAACATACGGGACCTTCCCATACAAGTCACTGTACATGTGAAATTTCATGCATATTTCCGGCCTAGAGATGCTTAGTAATGTGTGGCAAAGATCCTCGGCGTTGCTTTCAGTAACTGACTGATGGAAAGTTATCATCACTACTTTTAGCACTGTTGCCCAATTAAGCAACCATTCCACAAAAGTAACTTCATTTTCAGTTCCACTCCAGGCCCTGATTTGAATTATTTGGAGGTGACTCAGCAGGAGTTCGTCAGTTTTCCAGTTTGGTGGCTGATGGCATATGCAACCTAGTGAGCATGTAGTTTGAGCATGAAACAACATATCGGCTCAATAAGAATAAGTGAATAACTCATATGATTTGATGATGTAAAATGAGAGTGATTAAACTGAAAATTATCAAACTATGACCTGAATACTTTGAGATATGCCATCAACAACATTAGCAAAAGTATACTACCTAGAGATTAGTTGGGGCCAACCTATTGCAGAAAATTGGTACCTTTTCATCAGTTCTATCAATTGAGATTTAGTCAAAGGTTATTGGTGCTTGATTTCCCACTAGGTTTCTTCTTACAGTATATCATCTGAAAGAGATAATTACCATATTTGGATTGTATATCAGCCAAACTAGTTACTTCTATTAGGAAAGCAACTTATGTTTATTGAAGGCCCAAGGGGCATATATATATTACACAAGACTTGAGGTGCAAGGAAAGTAAACATAGACTAATAAGGACTCCTAGACTAATACTAATAGACTAATGAGGACTCCTAGACTAATACTAATACTTCCTAACAACTTCATCATTCTCTTTCCACCATGACATTTCACTGCTGCAGGTCCGGATGCAAGGCCATCAGCAACGTAATCGGTTGCATGTATCAGAAAGTGTGAAACAAGTATGTTACTCTGAGCCGGTCAAGGACTCACATCACATCTTTGTTGAGGCTCTTAAGTTCTCTCTTAACCTACAAAATAATTTATGTAGGATTATTGTTTATGTTATCATATATCTAATATCTTTTCCAATTTTCTTATAGGCACCAACACAAATGTCTGCTTGAGTATCAAAAGCAACAGTGGTAATGTTCCATGGTACATGAAAAGAGAGTATGGATTCGTTGCTATATTGTAGTAGTTATGGACAATTCAAATTTTGCACCGAGGAATTTTATTTTGACTGATGTGAGTATTTCTTAGCCAGCCTTTATATTCCTGATTTGACTAAAAATAACTCTCCTGAAAACTGTTGGCAACACTTACAATGTAGCCTACAAAGTATTTGAGGGTCTTGCTTCATAACTTGGCCGATGGAAAGAAAATGTGTTTGTTAGTACCATTCATGCATTCGCTTTCACAAACCGTATAACATGGCTTCTTATTTTACTTTTACAGGATGCTAAGGCCTACAGGAAATAAAGCAATATGTAGCATTTTGGCTAAAGTAAGGAAACATGTACCTTATTTCTGCTTAGACGTTCTATGTTTGTTTCATAAGTGTTTTGCATTCCCTATAGAAGTTGACTGGCTAAACTTATGTTTGGTACACCAGCATAGTTTCTTGAGTACCACTCGTAGGTAACCATAAAAAAAGTTCAGGAATTCATATTCATGGCTTAAACATGTGAAAAGCACCTTACCAAGAGATTTAATTCTACACAAAGAACCCCTCGTCATCATCCAATTCTTCTTCTCCCAAAGGAGCAACGTGGCCATCATTTACATAAGCCTCATCATCATCCGTATCATCATCAGATTCGAATTGATAATCTTCAAACTCAACAGGTTTTATATTTGTTATGACTGAAACATCAATGCTTGATCCTTCGTCATCATTTCTACTCCAACTAGTGATCTCTTCAGGTAGTGTAATCTTTGCCACTGTAATTTCTGCATCTATGACATCCATTACATCTGCCTCACCACCTTCATCGTCTTCAACAGCTTCATCAAGGCCTACACCATTTAAAACAGAAGGACCAAACAAATTGCGTGGATTCATTTTAATAACAGTTGCCCAATCACGGTTCTTCACAACTCTCACATAGAAAACCTGTTGAGCTTGAAGGCCTAGAATGTAAGGGTCCCCCTTGAATCTGTGTAGAGTAGTGTCGAGTCCAATAATTCCATATTTGGTGTCCTTCTTATACCCCTTACTCTCAGTTCTATTGGAAGGAGGCACATCAAACCAATCACACTGGAATAGAACAACCTCCTTATCAGGAGGATGTTGGAAATATGCCCTAGAGGCAATAATAAAATGGTTATTATCATATTTCCTTGTTCATGATAATCGTCTATCGTTCATGCTATAATTGTATTAACAGGAAACAGTAATACATGTGTGAATGAATAGATCACAATGTGTCCCTAGAAAGCCTCTAGTTAGCTAGCTCGTTAGTCAATAGATGATCATGATTTCCTGATCATGGACATTGGATGTCATTGATAACGGGATCACATCATTGGGAGAATGATGTGGTGGACAAGACCCAATCCTAAGCCTAGCACTAGATCGTATTGTTCGTATGCTAATGCTTTTCTAATGTCAAGTATCTTTTCCTTCGACCGTGAGATCGTGCAACTCCCGGATACCGTAGGAGTGCTTTGGGTGTATCAAACGTCACAACGTAACTGGGTGACTATAAAGGTGCACTACGGGTACCTCCGAAAGTGTCTGTTGGGTTGGCACGAATCGAGATCGGGATTTGTCACTCCGTGTGACGGAGAGGTATCTCTGGGCCCACTCGGTAGAACATCATCATGAGCTCAATGTGACTAAGGAGTTAGTCACACGATGACGTGCTACGAAACGAGTAAAGAGACTTACCAGTAACGAGATTGAACAAGGTATAGGTATACCGACGATCGAATCTCGGGCAAGTTCTATACCGACAGACAAAGGGAATCGTATACGGGATTGATTGAATCCTTGACATCGTGGTTCATCCGATGAGATCATCGTGGAGCTAGTGGGAGCCACCATGGGTATCCAGACCCCGCTGATGGTTATTGGCCAGAGAGGTGTCTCGGTCATGTCTGCCTGTCTCCCGAACCCGTAGGGTCTACACACGTAAGGTTCGATGACGCTAGGGTTATAGGGAATTGTTATACGAGATTACCGAAAGTTGTTCGGAGTCCCGGATGAGATCCAGGACGTCACGAGGAGCTCCGGAATGGTCCGGAGGTAAAGATTGATATATAGGACGGATGGTTTCGGAGACCGGAAGTGTTTCGGGCATCACCGGTAACGTACCGGGACCACCGGGACCACCGGAGGTGGTCCCGGGGGACCACCGAAGGGGGGCTGCGACCCCAAGAGGTAAGATGGGCTAAGTGGGGGTGGGAACCAGCCCCTAGTTGGGCTGGTGCGCCTTCCCAAACAGCCCATGGCGCAGGGGAAAGAAAAAGAGGGGGGGAACCCTAACTTAGGTGGGCCTTAGGCCCACCAGAGGGGTGCGCCACCCCCTCCTCCCCATCTGGCCGCCACACCCCCCATCTGGGAGGGCTGCCACACCCCCTAGGGTGGGAACCCTAGGGGTGGCACCCCCTCTACCCTTCCCCTATATATAGTGGGCACCTTTGGCCTTTGGAGGACACAGTTTTCCCTCTCCCTCGGCGCAGCCCCGCACTTCTCCCTCCTCCTCTCTGCCGGCGCTTGGCAAAGCCCTGCCGGGAGACCTCGTCTCTCCACCAACACCACGCTGTCATGTTGCTGGTCTTCTTCCCCAACCTCTCCCTCCTCCTTGCTGGATCAAGGTGCGGGAGACGTCACCGGGCTGCACGTGTGTTGAACGCGGAGGTGCCGTTGTTCGGCACTAGATCGGAATCGCCGCGAGTACGACTCCATCAACCGCGTTCTAGCAAACGCTTCCGCTTAGCGATCTTCAAAGGTACGAAGATGCTCTTACCCCTCTCTCGTTGCTGGTCTCTCCATAGGAAGATCTGAACATGCGTAGGAAAAATTTTGAATTTATGCTACGTTACCCAAAAGTGGCATCCGAGCCAGGTTTTCTATGCGTAGATTCCATGCACGAGTAGAACACAAAAGTTGTGGGCGATGGTTTGTCAATTTGCTTGCCGTTACTAGTCTTATTCTTTTTCAGCGGTATTGTGGGATGAAGCGGCCCGGACCGACCTTACACGTACGCTTACGTGAGACTGGTTCCACCGACAGACATGCACATCGTGCATAAAGGTGGCTAGCGGGTGTCTGTCTCTCCTACTCTAGTCGGATTGGATTTGATGAAAAGGGTCCTTATGAAGGGTAAATAGCTTTGGCATATCCTCGTTGTGGCTGTCACATAGGTAAGAAGGCGTTCTTGCTAGAAACCCAAATCAGCCACGTAAAACGTGCAACAACAATTAGAGGACGTCTAACTTGTTTTTGCAGGGTTTGACATGTGATGTGATATGGCCAAAGTTGTGATGTTGCATGTATGATGTATGAGATGATCATGTTATTGTAATAGGTTTCACGACTTGCATGTCGATGAGTATGACAACCGGCAGGAGCCATAGGAGTTGTCTTAATTTATTGTATGAGATGCAACGCCATGTGCTTGCCACTTTTACTTCATTGCTAACGGTTAGCCATAGTAGTAGTGATAGTAGTAGTTGGCGTGACGACTTCACGGAGACACGATGATGGAGATCATGGTGTCACGCCGGTGACGATGATGATCATGCGATGCCCGAAGATGGAGATCGAATGAGCAAAGATGATAATGGCCATATCATGTCACTATATGATTGCATTGTGATGTTTATCATGTTTTACATCTTATTGCTTAAAACGACGGTAGCATAATAAGATGATCCCTCCTAAAATTTCGAGAACGTATTCCCCTAAGTGTGCACCGTTGCGAAGGTTCGTTGTCTCGAAGCACCACGTGATGATCGGGTGTGATAGATTCTAACGTTCGCATACAACGGGTGTAAGCCAGATTTACACACGCAAAACACCTAGGTTGACTCGACGAGCTTAGCATGTACAGACATGACCTCGAATACAAGAGACCGAAAGGTCGAACATGAGTCGTATGGTTGAATACGATCAGCATGAGTTGCTCACCATGGTGACTAGTCCGTCTCACGTGATGATCGGACACGGGTTAGTCAACATGGATCATGTAACACTTAGCCGACTAGAGGGATGTCGATTTAAGTGGGAATTCATACTTAATTTGATTAAATGAACTTAATTGTCATGAACTTAGTCTAAAAGTTGTCTTTATAAATATTGTAGATGTCCAACGTCAACCTCAACTTCAACGCATTCCTAGAGAAAAACAAGCTGAAAGATGATGGTAGCAACTATGCGGACTGGGTTCGCAACCTGAAGCTCATCCTTGAAGCAGCTAAAAGGGCTTATGTCCTTAATGCGCCGCTAGGTGACCCTCCCGCTCCCGCAGCAGCGCAGGACGTTCTAAACGTCTGGCAAGCGCGAAGTGATGACTACTCTCTGGTCAGGTGTGGCATGTTATACAGTCTAGAAACGGGGCTCCAAAGACGTTTTGAGCAACACGGGGCATATGAGATGTTCCAAGAGCTGAAGCTAGTTTTTCAAGCTCATGCCCGTGTCGAGAGATATGAAGTCTCCGACAAGTTCTTCAGCTGTAAGATGGAGGAGAACAGTTCTGTCAGTGAGCACATACTCAAAATGTCTGGGTTACACGGTCGTCTGACTTCACTTGGAGTCGAACTTCCGGATGATGCTATCATTGACAGAATCCTCCAGTCACTCCCACCAAGCTACAAAGGCTTTGTGCTTAACTACAACATGCAAGGGATGGAGAAAACCATTCCCAAGTTGTACTCGATGCTCAAGTCTGCAGAAGTAGAAATCAAGAAGGAGCATCAAGTGTTGATGGTCAACAAGACCACTAGTTTCAAGAAAGGCAGGGGTAAGAAGAACTTCAAGAAAGACGGCAAAGTTGTTGCCGCGCCCGGTAAACCAGATGCCGGGAAGAAGAAAAAGAACGGACCCAAGCCTGAGACTGAGTGCTTCTACTGCAAGGGAAAAGGTCACTGGAAGCGGAACTGCCCCAAATACTTAGCGGACAAGAAGGCCGGCAACGTTAAAGGTATATGTGATATACATGTTATTGATGTGTACCTTACCAGCGCTCGTAGTAGCTCCTGTGTATTTGATACCGGTGCTGTTGCTCACATTTGCAACTCAAAGCAGGAACTGCGGAATAAGCGGAGACTGGCCAAGGACGAGGTGACGATGCGCGTCGGGAATGGTTCAAAGGTCGATGTGATCGCCGTCGGCACGCTACCTCTACATCTACCGTCGGGATTAGTTTTAAACCTTAATAATTGTTATTTAGTACCAGCTTTAAACATGAACATTGTATCAGGGCCTTGCTTAATGCGAGACGGCTACTCATTTAAGTCAGAGAATAATGGTTGTTCTATTTATATGAGTGATATGTTTTATGGTCATGCTCCGCTGGTGAATGGTTTATTCTTGATGAATCTCGATCGTGATGTTACACATATTCATAGTGTGAGTACCAAAAGATGCAAAGTTGATAACGATAGTCCCACATACTTGTGGCACTGCCGCCTTGGTCATATCGGCGTTAAGCGCATGAAGAAGCTCCATACTGATGGACTGCTAGAGTCTCTTGACTTTGAATCATTTGACACATGCGAACCGTGCCTCATGGGCAAGATGACTAAGACTCCATTCTCAGGAATAATGGAGAGAGCCGCCGACTTATTGGAAATAATACATACTGATGTGTGTGGTCCAATGAACGTTGAAGCTCGCGGTGGTTATCGTTATGTTCTCACTCTCACCGATGATTTGAGTAGGTATGGGTATATCTACTTGATGAAGCACAAATCTGAGACGTTTGAAAAGTTCAAGAATTTCAGAATGAGGTTGAGAATCAACGTGACAGAAAAATAAAATGTCTACGATCTGATCGTGGAGGAGAATATTTGAGTCACGAGTTTGGCACACACCTAAGAAAGTGTGGAATCGTTTCACAACTGACGCCGCCTGGCACACCGCAGCGCAACGGAGTGTCTGAACGTCGTAATCGCACTTTATTAGATATGGTACGATCTATGATGTCTCTCACCGACTTACCGCTATCATTTTGGGGATATGCATTAGAAACTGCAGCATTCACTTTAAATAGGGCACCGTCTAAATCCGTTGAGATGACACCGTATGAACTGTGGTTTGGCAAGAAACCTAAGTTGTCGTTTCTTAAAGTTTGGGGCTGCGATGCTTATGTGAAGAAACTTCAACCAGAAAAGCTCGAACCCAAAGCGGAGAAATGCGTATTCATAGGATACCCTAAGGAAACTATTGGGTATACCTTCTATCTTAGATCCGAAGGTAAAACCTTTGTTGCCAAGAACGGATCCTTTCTAGAGAAAGAGTTTCTCTCGAAAGAAGTAAGTGGGAGGAAGGTAGAACTTGATGAGGTAATTACACCCCCTCTCGAACAGGAAAGTAGCGCAACGCAAGAAGTTGTTCCTGTGATGCCTACACCAACTGAAGAGGAAGTTAATGATGATGATCATGAAACTTCGGATCAAGTTACTACTGAACCACGAAGGTCCACAAGGGTACGCTCCACACCAGAGTGGTACGGCAACCCTGTGATGGAAATCATGTTGTTAGACAACGGTGAACCTTCGAACTATGAAGAAGCAATGGCGGGCCCGGATTCCAACAAATGGCTTGAGGCCATGAAATCCGAGATAGGATCCATGTATGAGAACAAAGTATGGACTTTGGTGGACTTGCCCGATGAACGGCGAGCCATAGAAAATAAATGGATCTTCAAGAAGAAGACTGATGCAAACGGTAATGTAACCGTTTACAAAGCTCGACTTGTCGCAAAGGGTTTTCGACAAATTCAAGGAGTTGACTACGAAGAGACTTTCTCTCCCGTAGCGAAGCTGAAATCAGTCTGAATCATGTTAGCAATTGCCGCCTTTTATGATTATGAAATTTGGCAAATGGACGTCAAAACAGCGTTCCTTAACGGGAATCTTAAGGAAGAGTTGTATATGATGCAACCAGAAGGTTTTGTCGATCCTAAAGGTGCTAACAAAGTATGCAAGCTCCAGCGCTCCATCTATGGGCTGGTGCAAGCATCTCGGAGTTGGAACATTCGCTTTAATGAGGTGATTAAGGCGTTTGGGTTCATACAGGTTTACGGAGAAGCCTGTCTGTACAAGAAAGTGAGTGGGAGCTCTGTAGCTTTCCTCGTACTATATGTGGATGACATATTATTGATGGGGAATGATATAGAGATGTTGGAGAGCATAAAGGCCTACTTGAACAAGAGTTTTTCAATGAAGGACCTTGGAGAAGCTGCATACATATTAGGCATCAAGATCTATAGAGATAGATCGAGACGCCTCATAGGTCTTTCGCAAAGTACATACCTTGACAAGATATTGAAGAAATTCAATATGGAAAACTCAAAGAAAGGGTTCTTGCCAGTTTTGCAAGGTATGAGATTGAGTAAGACTCAGTCGCCGACCACGGCAGCAGATAGAGAGAAGATGAGTTCTGTCCCCTACGCTTCAGCCGTGGGCTCTCTAATGTATGCCATGCTGTGTACCAGACCTGATATAAACCTTGCGATAAGCTTGGTAGGGAGGTACCAAAGTAATCCCGGTGCGGAACACTGGACAGTGGTCAAGAATATCCTTAAGTACCTGAAAAGGACTAAGGAAATGTTCCTCGTTTATGGAGGTGACGAAGAGCTCGTCGTAAAGGGTTACGTCGATGCTAGCTTCGACACAGATCCGGATGACTCTAAGTCACAAACCGGATACGTATATGTGTTGAATGGTGGGGCAGTGAGCTGGTGCAGCAGCAAGCAAGAAGTCGTGGCAGCATCTACATGTGAAGCGGAGTACATAGCTGCTTCAGAAGCGGCTCATGAAGGAATTTGGATGAAGGAGCTCATCACCGACCTTGGAGTGGTCCCAAGCGCGTCGGGTCCTATGACACTCTTCTGTGATAACACTGGAGCCATTGCCATAGCCAAAGAGCCCAGGTTTCACCGGAAGACGAAGCACATCAAGCGCCGCTACAATTCCATCCAGGACCATGTCCAAACTGGAGTGATAGATATTTGTAAAGTACACACGGATCTGAATATTGCAGACCCGTTGACTAAACCTCTTCCACGAGCAAAACATGATCAGCACCATAATGCTATGGGTGTTCGATACATCACAATGTAACTAGATTATTGTCTCTAGTGCAAGTGGGAGACTGTTGGAAATATGCCCTAGAGGCAATAATAAAATAGTTACTATCATATTTCCTTGTTCATGATAATCGTCTATCGTTCATGCTATAATTGTATTAACAGGAAACAGTAATACATGTGTGAATGAATAGATCACAATGTGTCCCTAGCAAGCCTCTAGTTAGCTAGCTCGTTAGTCAATAGATGATCATGATTTCCTGATCATGGACATTGGATGTCATTGATAACAGGATCACATCATTGGGAGAATGATGTGGTGGACAAGACCCAATCCTAAGCCTAGCACTATATCGTATTGTTCGTATGCTAATGCTTTTCTAATGTCAAGTATCTTTTCCTTCGACCGTGAGATCGTGCAACTCCCGGATACCGTAGGAGTGCTTTGGGTGTATCAAACGTCACAACGTAACTGGGTGACTATAAAGGTGCACTACGGGTACCTCCGAAAGTGTCTGTTGGGTTGGCACGAATCGAGATCGGGATTTGTCACTCCGTGTGACGGAGAGGTATCTCTGGGCCCACTCGGTAGAACATCATCATGAGCTCAATGTGACTAAGGAGTTAGTCACACGATGACGTGCTACGAAACGAGTAAAGAGACTTACCAGTAACGAGATTGAACAAGGTATAGGTATACCGACGATCGAATCTCGGGCAAGTTCTATACCGACAGACAAAGGGAATCGTATACGGGATTGATTGAATCCTTGACATCGTGGTTCATCCGATGAGATCATCGTGGAGCTAGTGGGAGCCACCATGGGTATCCAGACCCCGCTGATGGTTATTGGCCAGAGAGGTGTCTCGGTCATGTCTGCCTGTCTCCCGAACCCGTAGGGTCTACACACTTAAGGTTCGATGACGCTAGGGTTATAGGGAATTGTTATACGAGATTACCGAAAGTTGTTCGGAGTCCCGGATGAGATCCAGGACGTCACGAGGAGCTCCGGAATGGTCCGGAGGTAAAGATTGATATATAAGACGGATGGTTTCGGAGACCGGAAGTGTTTCGGGCATCACCGATAACGTACCGGGACCACCGGGACCACCGGAGGTGGTCCCGGGGGACCACCGAAGGGGGGCTGCGACCCCAAGAGGTAAGATGGGATAAGTGGGGGTGGGAACCAGCCCCTAGTTGGGCTGGTGCGCCTCCCCAAACATCCCATGGCGCAGGGGAAAGAAAAAGAGGGGGGGAACCCTAACTTCAGTGGGCCTTAGGCCCACCAGAGGGGTGCGCCACCCCCTCCTCCCCATCTGGCCGCCACACCCCCCATCTGGGAGGGCTGCCGCACCCCCTAGGGTGGGAACCCTAGGGGTGGCACCCCCTCTCCCCTTCCCCTATATATAGTGGGCACCTTTGGCCTTTGGAGGACACAGTTTTCCCTCTCCCTCGGCGCAGCCCCGCACTTCTCCCTCCTCCTCTCTGCCGGCGCTTGGCAAAGCCCTGACGGGAGACCTCGTCTCTCCACCAACACCATGCCGTCGTGTTGCTGGTCTTCTTCCCCAACCTCTCCCTCCTCCTTGCTGGATCAAGGTGCGGGAGACGTCACCGGGCTGCACGTGTGTTGAACGCGGAGGTGCCGTTGTTCGGCACTAGATCGGAATCGCCGCGAGTACGACTCCATCAACCGCGTTCTAGCAAACGCTTCTGCTTAGCGATCTTCAAAGGTACGAAGATGCTCTTACCCCTCTCTCGTTGCTGGTCTCTCCATAGGAAGATCTGAACATGCGTAGGAAAAATTTTGAATTTATGCTACGTTACCCAAAAGAGGAAAGTCAAGAAATATGATTTTCTTAATCACCCCGTAATAATCAATATTGCTCGTGGTTGCATCGCCCTTAACTATGACGCCACTATTTTAGGTACTCAAATCCTTCTCTACATATGAATTCCGAAAAAAATATCCATTCAAAATTGTACGGTTGTATACACGAGCTAGGTGATCGGGTCCTTTAGCTAGTGCATAAATAAGACTACTGACCTTGCCATCATTGTGGAGTTCTATGATCTGTTTCATCGAATAGAATATGTTTGAGTGTAATGTACAACATTGATACATTATTATGAGGAACACTAGTGAAAATACGAAAGAAACTTACCCATCTCTCAAACCATCCAACAAACTCTTCCTTGTGTTGTTTTTGAGGATTAGGAGAATTGTTACTTGTGAGCTCCTCAAGATGTTCACTTCAAAGAGAAATGATTTTTAGTTCAAAAGACAATTATTAATGCATATCACGATGTGAAATAAATACACAAGTATGCTTACTCCATCCATGGTGCAGTTTCCTCACAGTTTGTTATTATGAAATGCCTCATTCTATTAATCTCAGCCAAAGAGAATGATTCACAAACAAAACCTTTGTTGGAGTAATCAACTCTACTCATTATGCTAATCCCTGTTGGTGGTTGATCTGTACGTCCATCTTCATGACGTTCGGACCGACTTAGCTTGGTGGGCCTTCCATCAAGGAATCGACTACAAAAAGTCATGCACTCTTCAAGTATGTACCCCTCTGCAATAGAACCTTCTGGTTGAGCCTTGTTACGCACATATCCTTTGAGCGTAGGCAAGTATCGCTCAATTGGATACATCCATCTATACAAGACAGGCCCTCCCAACCGGGCCTCTTCAGCAAGATGAATTGGGAGATGCATCATAATATCAAAGAATGCTGGTGGAAAGATCATCTCGAGCTGACATAGAGTTTCTGGAATTGTTTTGCTCAACTTCTCCAAATCTTCATCCCTTAACTCCTTGGAGCATAAATCAGAAAAGAATTTACTCAGCTGAAGCAATGGGTTAACAACATTCTGTGGCAAAAGATTGCGCAACGCAATAGGAAGAAGTATCTGAAATATAATATGGCAGTCATGAGTTTTGAGTCCACTAATCTTGCACTTATCGAGGACCACACATCGCTTAATGTGTGAAGCATAGCCATCAGGCATCTTAATGCTTTATAGAAACTTGAGGAGCATTATCTTCCCTTCCTTTTTAAAGTGTAGCAACCTTTCTTTATTTCATACTTATTCTTACCGGGCTTTGGATGTTGGTCCTTCCTAATTTTCAAGTCCTCCAAATCAATACGAGCCTTCACACCATCCTTTGATTTCTTATCCATCTCAAGCAAAGTCCCCAGAATGTTGTCACAAATGTTCTTCTCGATGTCAATAACATCCAAATTGTGCCTAACGAGCAATTACTTCCAATATGGGAGCTGGAAAAATACACTTTTCTTCCGCCAGTTATGCCAGCTATTAGTTTCCGGTCGCTTTCTCTTATTTGATAGTCCAAACGGTGCATGCTAAATGCTATCAAGCTCCCGCACAACTTGTTCACCAGTAAGTGCCACTGGAGCTTCTCTATTATCTGTCTTGTTGTTGAACAAGAACTTGTTTTGACGCCATTTGTGTGTCCTCGGCAGAAAACGTCGGTGTCCCATGTAGCAATGCTTTCGACCATACTTTAGCCATAAAAAATCTGTATGTTTGTGGCAATACGGGCATGCTAGCTTCCCTTTTGTGCTCCAACCACTCAGCATTGCATAAGCTGGGTAGTCATTGATGGTCCATAACAAGCATGCATACATCTGGAAATTTCTTTTAGTTGCAGCATCATATGTGTAAGCACCATCCTTCCATAGAATATTTAGTTCATCAATCAAGGGCTCCAAGTATACATCTATGTTATTTCCTGCTGACTTTGGTCCTGGAATAATCATTGACATAATCCAATTTTGTTGTTTCATGCACATCCAAGGTGGCAAGTTATATGGGATAAGAATGACAGGCCATGTAGTGTGTGATATACTCATGAGAACAAAAGGGTTGAATCCATCTGAAGCAAGGCCAAGCCGAACACTGCGAGCATCTTTTGAGAATTTCTTGGAATATTTATTATCAAAATGCTTCCAGGCCTTCGAATCTGCTGGATGCCTCACTACGCCATCATCCACCCGACCCTCCTTATGCCAGTTCATATGTGATGACATAACTTCTGTCATGTACAACCTTTGCAGTCTTGGAATGAGTGGGAAATACCTTAGAACTTTCTGTGGCACTGGCTTCCTTGATTTACGACTTGATGCATTGTCTTCGTCACTGGTAGGAGCAGATTTCCATCGAGACGCGTGACAGACAGGGCATTCTTCGACATCAGCATGATCATTACAGAACAACACACAATCATTAACGCACGCGTGTATCTTCTTGTAATCCAACCCAAGATCACGGATCACCTTGCTTACTTTTGCGAGATTAGTAGGAATGCAGTGACCCTTTTGCAGCACCTGTGCGAACATCTACATAACTAAGTCACATGCTCTGTTGGTCATCCCAGATATACACTTGATTTGGTAAAGCTTCACAATGAAAGATAGTTTTGTGACATCCTCGCAACCTGGGTACAGCTCTTTTTTGCCTCTTTCAATAGTTAGAAGAACACCTTGGCTGTTGCATTTGGCTCCTGGTTTCTTCCATCACCGTTGGAATCATCCACATGAATGTCTCTTGTACCTTCGTCATGATCTACATTACTTTCCATGCCCGTGCCCCTTATGAGAGTATGGAGCATGTCACACATTCCAGCACCATCATCTACATCGTCTTCATTATCAGAATCTTCATACATGATGCCCTCATCAGGTTGTTCACCATGGTATATCCAGTGAGTGTAGCTCTGATCCATCCCATAATACAACAAGTGAGTATGAACCTCCTTTTTATTTCTCTGAGCACTATTCAGACATTTCCTACATGGACATGGTACAACTGATTTTGGATGAGGACCATCGAAAGCAAAATTCAAGAAATTCTTCATGCCAGTTTGCCCCTCAACAGAATCTCTTTCCTTATCCAGCCAGCTCTTATCTCGTGTCATTTTACCTTATCTCCGTAAAGCCTGTCCTGTTAAACAAACATTGCAGTTGCATTAGTACCTGCACTACAGTCAATAGCATCACTAGCTACATCACAAGACAACACAGCAAGGATACATACAGGATACCACACACAACCTGAATTGTTTTCTGTTATCTTCAATGACTCACACAAGACAATAACGTTATAGCCTGCTTAAAATCACAAGTGTTGAAGCCTGAGTCATTTATACGATACAATGCATAATGAAGCTGCAATGTACTCACAATTGCGAAAGAGCGATACACAGGCTGGCGATCAACTCTAAGCTCCACTTACAAGGCATACAAAACAGATGCAGCTAGATTGGCTAATCTACCGGAAGATTTACAACCAGAAGAATGGGAATGGATGATTGAGTATTTTGGCACTGATTTAAAATTCCAGGTTATCTCTAAGAACACAATTTGTCTACTATGTGTTAAGATGAAATGGCTTGTTTGACTCGTTATATTTCGTTTTCATGAATTGATAGGAACGCAGCCAAAAGAACACCGATAACCGTAAGAAACAGAAGACAAAACATAGAATTGGATCAAAATCTTACTCGCAAGTAATTTTTGAGAAGGTATGAGTCTAACTAATTATTTATGCCTCGTTGCTAAACATGGTTTCATGTTTCAATCTTCTAATTGTTATATCACTTGCAGAGAAACCCCGAAACTGGAGAAGAGCCAGATTGTATTACTCTGTGCGAACTCACCCACACGAAGAATGGAACATGGTCTAACACAGAGTCACATGATGTTTATGTGAGTACACTAACTTTTGATATTCCATAGTTATTCAATGATGTGCATTCGACATGCTTCATCATCAGCTGGGGTTATTCATATGTTGGATCGTGTTATTCTTGTTTCATCTTTTATAATGTTAAAATAATGCCATATTTATAATTGTTTTTTCCATTTTCAGGACAAAGCATGTGAAGAGGTTAAAAACAAAGAGACTGAAACTCAAGGTCCGCTTTCAGATGAGCAAAGACACAATATTTTCCAGACCACATACAAAGGCACTCTGCAATGCAAGTCATCGCAGCCTCGTGGGTACGGATACATGGCCAAACCGTCAACTGGTTCTAAAAGGATTCATATCCAGATTGAAGAGCAAGCTCGTGCTACAACAGCCTTCCAGCAGCGAAACTCTGAGCTCAGACACCAGGTCAATGATTTACAAGATCAACTACAAGCTAAGCGTGCAAACACACAAGAGATTACTAACTTGGAGCATGCTGAGAGAGAACAACTTGAGGGGAAGTTAAAAGAAGAATGTGCTGAAAGGGAAAGATTGTTGGAAGCGGAGCGAACATCAAGATTGAAATTTGATAAAAACATGATGGCAAAGTTTGCAGAATTCAGCAAACAGATGGGAACCCAACAGGTGATTACATGCATATGCCTCAAACCTCTTAAGATTTATGTTGGTTACTTGCATTGTTAAAAGTGCACTTCTATTTACAGGTGTTTACGAACAGGATTGACAAAGAAAATAGTAATCCAAACTTCCAAAATACTCTTTTACAGAGACCTAGTCCTAATAAGGCTGCACGTGCAAGGCCAACTGTTATTTCTTCAAATGCGCTCATACATGCTTCAACAAGAAATTCTCAAATGTTTAAAGCAATTGTAAGTCACAACTTTGCTTTCTCTTCATTTTCACCTGCATTTTATACGTCATCGACCTTCATAATTATCTAGCTTCTTCTTCTTTTTTACCATGTGTTGTTGTTGCATCGAGTCACAACTTGAACAAAAACCGAATATGTGCTAGGTAGGACATGAACTTAACTAAAATTATACACCGAGTCACAACTTAAATCAATATTGGAAGCCATACACTCTAGGGGACCACTCTCAGGAACGCAGTAACCCGAGTACCTTGGCTACTGGCCACATGGAAACTAGGACACAGCTGTAGCATCAACCTTTTTCTCTACAGTTTGACTATCTGGTGCAGTTACATGTGTAGGGTGGTCTCCTAAGTTATGGAGTAAATATTCTTAGTCTTCCACCATTAGAAAATATAACCACACATCCCCTGCTATTAGGTACATGTAAGTAAATATACAATGTGATATATATAGGTAACTACTAATTGTATTTTGCCAGATTGATTAATCAATACATCTGTCTCCACGGTTCACATATAATTGCAAATAAGATCTTGCAATATCTAAACATTACTTCAATGTGCAAGGAATTATATCAATTCATGGAGATTCTGCTGCAAGTCAACACCTTAATCAAGAATGAAATAGATAGTCAGGGCAGAAAGGAGATGTTGGAATTTTAATCATGGTCCACTAAAAAAGCATGTGAAAATAGGAATTTCAGGATCAAAATATGCTTACTAAAATTCATATATTTATCCTAACCTCGTCGGAAGAGATTCGGATTCAACAAGTAAGAAGCAAGAGGAATCAGATGAAGGAGTGCTACACGGGGCTTTTTTAGGGAGAGGTATATGTACTGTTTCTGTTTGACAAAAGAGGTAGGTATGGCTATTCGTACATGGAGTCATGCTACAGGTCTCTTGTCGTTGAAAAAGTAGACTTCCAGAACGATTGAGTGGTTTGATTGATACAACGTTATTAAGATTAAGCAAGTGGACTCATAGTGTCCCCATCTCCTACTCCATCAAACGGGTTTAGTTTAGTTCAGGTTTGAGCCTTGTCACGTGTATTTTGAGTCTATTTTTCCACCATGAGAGTAACATAAATTGTGGGGTTAAGATTGATCAATTATATAGATCAATGGTGTAATTAATTTTAGTGATGTGGATTATTGTGGAGAGTCGTATGGTGCATCCAATTAGTAAATAGGAGATTTTGCATTATTGCAGTACCATCGATATGATTTTTGAGGTATGTTATACTAGGCTCATTAACTGGATTTTTTTTATTTCTTGATTGCAGGGTCCAAATAACTAGCTGGACTGGACTCGAGATGACGGAGGATCGAGAAAACTACCTGGACTAGACTCGAGACCACACATAATTTAGTCTATGGCTGGGCCAGTTTCATTTGATGGTTTGCTATGAGAATTATGAGTTTTATGAATCTATTATATGTACAGTTTTGAATAGTGTAATTGAATGCCATATTTTTTTATGGTTGCAATAGGCTATTACCATGACCCACTTTTGGTTGCCACATGTTTGCACAACGAAAAATATAGTGTTGCAATAGAGCACTTTATATTGTCTCAATAGCTTTGGCACCACAATTTTTCCCCATGATGCAATAACTGTGTGGCGCGACAAAAGCAAGTTTTGTTGAAATAGAGTATCACCACGAAAAGTTTACATTGTCGCGATAGCTTCTCGCTACAGACATGTTGACGTTGCGATAACTATTTGGTGCTACCAAGCTAAGTTTTGTTGAAATACAGTATCACCACGAAATGTGTAAATTGTTGCAATAGTTTCTCGCTGCAAACATTTCATCCGCTGCGATACCATTTTATCACCACCAACATGATTTTGTTGCAATTTCCTGTTACGAGGAACGGAATATTTGTTGGGATACGTTAATGCCACAAGTGTAGTGGTTCGTGGCAAAATTCCTAATGCCACGAAAATAAGGATTGTTGCCATAGTTTGTTACCACAATTTACTATTGCCACGAAACAGTATGCGCCACAAAATGATCGTCGTTGTTATAGGTTCTTGCCACAAATGTCTATCGCCACGAACTATCAGGCGCGACGATTTGTGGCATGTTGCATTAAAGCTATCTCCACAAATCAAATTGTGGCATCAGGTGAGTATTGCGATGGGGGAACATGTGGCAACTTCCCGCAATGGATGTTGCAATAGAACACTTTATTGCCACGATTGATTTTTGTGGCAATAACCTATTACCATGTGGCCAGTCGCAACGGCTACCAACGAATGTCGTTTTGTGGCAATAGGTACTTATCGCCACAAATCGTCATGTATTGCGACGAACGATTTCGTTGCAATAGACTGAAATCCTTGTAGTGATGAGAAGTATTGGGCTATCTGCTAGCATTCGTTGGTGAATTATGCACCTCCTAAAAGCTTGTTTTACAATCCTATTGATTTCAAAAATCTCTAAAAGCTCTAGCACATGAGTAATCCTAGCTTCCCTCTGCAAAGTGCCCTTCTTTTACTTTTATGTTGAGTCTTCATCTTCTAACTTTATGCACCAATTAAGAGAGCATAGTTGTCATTCTGAGTATAATGTGCATAGTCCCAAAATTTATTATTGATTGATTCATGATGTGTTATTACTTGATCTAAAATTATTTGTTCTAGTCATCCACTTGAACTTTGAAGGTGTCCTGGCATTTATGTTTTGCCCCACTCTTAAGGACAAGCGAAATACCACTTTGCTATGTTTTCTTTATGCTCGAAACAAACGTATAACCTTCAAGTGCATTATTATTCATGATCTTTTGTTTGTGTTACCTTTCATGTTGCAACAAGGTTGCTAAGTTTCATTGTTAGAATTATATCTATCACCCTGATACGTCTCAAACATATCTATGATTTTTGATGGTTTCACGCTGTTATCTTGCCTTCTTTGTATGTTTTATGTATCTTTTTATATCATTTTTGGGACTAACTTATTGATTCAGTGCCAAGTGCTAGTTCCTGTTTTCCCGTGTTTTTGACTCTTTTCAGATCTGATTTTGGAACGGAGTCCAAACAAAATAAAAACCCCGAAATGTTTTTTTCCCGAATGAAAGAAGACCAGGGAGCCTTTGGGGAAAGCCAGGTGGGCCCAGGGAGCCCACAAGCTCCCACCACGCCACCAGGGGGGAGGCGGCGGTGGGCAAGCTTGTGGCCACCCTAGCCGCCCCCTGACCTAGACCTTGCGCTTATATATTCCCAAATATTCTGCAAAAAATCAAGGGAGCCTCGAAAATACTTTTCCGCCGCCGCAAGCTTCTGTTTCCGCGAGATCTAATCTGGAGACCCTTCCCGGCGCCCTATCGGAGGGGACTTTGGAGCTGGAGGGCTTCTTCATCATCATCACCGCCCCTCCGATGACTCGTGAGTAGCTCACTTCAGACCTACGGGTCCGTAGTTAGTAGCTAGATGGCTTCTTATCTCTCTTGGATCTTCAATACAAAGTTCTCCATGATCTTCATGGAGATCTATCTGATGTAATCTTCTTTGGCTGTGTGTTTGTGGAGATCCGATGAATCGTGGATTTGTGATCAGATTGTCTATGATATATATTTGAGTCTTTGCTGATTTCTTATATGCATCATTTGATATCCTTGTAAGTCTCTCCGAGTCTTGGGTTTTCTTTGGCCAACTAGATCTATGATTCTTGCAATGGGAGAAGTGCTTGGTTTTGGGTTCTACCATGTGGTGACCTTTGCCAATGACAGTAGGGGCAGCAAGGCACACATCAAGTAGTTGCCATCAAGGGTAAAAAGATGGGGGTTTTATCATTGGTTTGAGATTATCCCTCTACATCATGTCATCTTGCTTAAGGCGTTACTCTGTTCTTATGAACTTAATACACTAGATGCATGCTGGATAGCGGTCCACGTGTGGAGTAATAGTAGTAGATGCAGAAAGTATCGGTCTACTTGTTTCGGACGTGATGCCTACAGAAATAATCATTGCATAGATATCGTCACGACTCTGCACAGTTCTATCAATTGATCGACAGTAATTTCTTCACCCACCGTCTACTTGCTTTCATGAGAGAAGCCACTAGTAAACACTACGGCCCCCGGGTCTATTCACATCCATTGTTTACATCTCCACTTCTACTTTGCTTTGTTACATTGTTGCTTTCAGTTCTCACTTGGCAAACAATCTATAAGGTATTGACAACCCCTTCATAGCGTTGGGTGCAAGCTTTTGTGTTTGTGCAGGATCTTGAGATACTCTTCCGCCGGATTGATACCTTGGTTATCAAGCTGAGGGAAATACTTACCGTCGCTGTGCTACATCACCCTTTCCGCTTCGAGGGAACACCAACCAAGGCTCCAAGGCCACGGGGGAAATCCTTTGCATACTTGCCTAGGAAGTCCCTTAAGGCGTAGCCGTAGCTGAAGGATTCCTGGTGCCGTCGACACAACTACTTCCTGGCGCCGTTGCAAGGGATACACAACAGAACAATCAGAAGTATTTCCGGCGTCGTTGCCGGGGATCTTTTTGAGGTAGCACACCCCTATGTTTAGAGTGCTATGATTTCAGCTTACAGATCCTTTTATAAATATGATAACAAGATTATGTTGGTACGTCCAAAACATATCTATAATTTTTGATGATTTCATGCTACTTTTATGCTTTTGATAAAAAAAATTATATTAAGTTTATGATTTATTTGGTCTAACCTATTAATAGTTGCAAAAGTGCTCAAAATTCTTGTTTTACACTTTGATGTGTAGGAACTAACAAAATTAGAAGAGGAAACCTTGTTGGAGTGGGACTCTGACTTTCCTGAAATCTGTCCCCTCTACATATTTTAGAGATCGTCTATTTCCGCTTCGAAGATGACGTCAAATGAAAAAACAATAGATGTGAAAGATGTGGGGATTTTTATTTTGATAATTATAGACATCAAATGCGGCCCATTTAGAGTTTGTAAGTTCCATGAAAGCCCGTTTTACTGGAGGACAAATATCTGATTACAGAATCACAGGAATCGGTGACGTGATTGAGTCCAACTCTTACCATATTAGATGGATTCGGCCAAGCCACGACTTGGGCACCTCATTAGGGCTGCGAGGAGTTTCTAGGAAGGTTTTATAGGTGCCCAAGATCCCTTGGATCAAAGGGGCATCCATCAGAGGGCCAAGGATGATCGTCCCGACTCATATAAGGAGAGGAAAAACCTGATTTCCGGAGGGCCACGAAGAGCTACGAGATTTCCTCCTCCCAGGAAGCCGCCTTTGGGTGGAGAACCACCTCCATACCGGCACCATCTCCAAGGAAGAAGGGGGCCAAGGGCCGCCGCCCCCAAGGGCCGTGGCAGCCGTCGTAGCCATCGTCGGCCGTCGTCTCCTCTCCGGGATGCACCTCTCCATCAACCTCTTGCTCACCATGGCCATGCGTGAGTAGTCCCCCTCGGGGCTGAGGTCTTCTACGTGTAGCTATGTGGTCATCTCTCTCTTCCATGATGTGATATTGATTGTGATCATAGGCTATGTTAATCTAGGGTGATCCTATAATGTTTCCCTTTCTTATATGTATTGGATTGATGTACTTACTTGATCTTATCTAGTATAATCCCCGAGACCATGGTGACAGCGGTCTATTGGACATGGATTAGAAGAATATTTTCATGAGTGATTTCCTCTTTTGTGAATTGATTGAAGATTGAGAGTCTCTTGGTGCTTGTCTTTGACTATCCTTGAAATATGTTGTGGTGATTGTGGTACTCTCTTTGGATGGCCGCGGTGACATTGGGAAATCCATAGATGAGAACTACGATCTCTGAGATGTACTTTTGTAGCCCTACATAATTCTCTTCATCTCTTGATCACATATGAATTACCTCCAAGTACGTCTCCATTGTATGTTTTAGTGGAAATATCATGTGATTAGACTATGTTAATGTTGTTGGAAGTTGCCACTAGAGACTTCTTGTGTCTTAATTGCAGGGTTGCTTGGGAGAGACCATCTTCAACCTATACTTCCCTAAGTTCGATAAACCTTAGGTCATCCACTTGAGGGAAATTGTTGTTGTCCTACAAACCTCTATGCTTGGAGGCCGAACATAGTCTACAAGAATAGAAGCGTGCGTAGACATCACACACGCCTCTGCGTTTGGAGGCCCTACCTCTCCCTCTTCTCCTCCTCCGCAGTGCTTGGCGAAGCCCTGCCGGAGAACTGCATAGGTCCACAGTCACCACGCCTCGTGCTGCCGAAGCTCTTCCTCAACCTCTCATCTCTCCTTGCTGGATCAAGGTGAAGGATACGTCACCGGCCTGCACGTGTGTTGAACGCGGAGGAGCTATTGTTCGGCACTTAGATCGGAATCTTTCGCGATCTAAATCGCTACGAGTACAACTCCATCAACCGCGTTCTAGAAACGCTTCCGCGTAGCGATCTGTGATGACGAGATGATGTATATAACTTTTTCTCCTTGTTGGTTACCCCAAGTGGAAGGTTGAGATGTAGTCAGCAACAAGTTTTCCCTTACACGGAGATTGTAAGGTTTATCGAACCAGGAGGACTATGAGGATCAACAAGTAGGTGTCTCCTACCCTAGCGCTAGCAGAAGACGTGGACCTGCACACACAAAAATAACTTTGCTCCCAACGAGAACAAAGAGGTTGTCAATCTCTGCGGCCTTGTTGTTTGCAAAGGATCAAAACACAAGCGGGAAAAGTGATAGTGATTGCAACAGAAAAGAAAATGAAAGCTCTAAATGATGGAGGTGTAAGCAATGGTGGTGATATGGACCGGAGTCACATGATGTCACTAGTGATGTCTCTCTCCCAAAAGACGATAAACAACTATGCTTGGGTGAACAAATTAGAACTGGGCAATTGACATGATTATGAACGCACCGCAATGCTAACTATGCTACTTGAAAGTTAGAAGCTCAATAGTAATGGGCGGTACGCCAAGACAAGTAGACTGTTTATTCATCAACATCTACTTACTAATCATCCACCTTGAGATATCTATCCAGAACATCTCGCTGGTATTAAGTTGCGAGCCCCACCAAAAGTGTAAACTCAAAGCAACGGACAACTGCATTAACGAACTATGTGTAAGGTAAACAATCCTTGCAACTGATACGTCCATTTTGCATCATGATTTCATGTTGATATTTATCGCTTTATGGACTGTTATATTACTTTGTGGTACCATACTTATGCCTTTTCTCTCTTACTTTGCAAGGTTTATTTGAAGAGGGAAAATACCGGCAGCTGGAATTCTGGACTGGAAAAGGAGCAAGTCTGTGTCCTCTATTCTATGCAACTCCAAATGCCCTGAAAATCAACGTGGAATTTTTTGGGAATATAAAAAAATATTGGGCGAAAGAAGTGCCAGAGGGGAGCTACCAGGAGCCCACAAGCCTGGTAGCCGCCACCTACCCCCCTAGCGACGGCTACAGGGCATGTGGGCACCCTGGCGGCCCACTGGCCCCCTCTTTTGCTATATGAAGGGTTTCGTCCGAGAAAAAAATCAGGGTGGAGCTTTTTCGTGGATTCTTCGCCGCCACGAGGCGGAACTTGAGCAGAACCAATCTAGAGCTCCGGCAGGACGATCCTGTCGGGGAAACTTCCCTCCCGGAGGGGGAAATCGTCGCCATCGTCTTTACCAACACTCCTCTCGTCGGAGGGGAGTCATCTCCATCAACATCTTCATCAACACCATCTCCTCTCCAAACCCTAGTTCATCTCTTGTAACCAATCTCCGTCTCGCGACTCCGATTGGTACTTGTAAGGTTGCTAGTAGTGTTGATTACTCTTTGTAGTTGATGCTAGTTGGATTACTTGGTGGAAGAGTTTATGTTCAGATCCTTGATGCTACTCATTACACCTCTGATCATGATTATGATTATGCTTTGTGAGTAGTTAGTTTTGTTCCTGAGGACATGGGATAAGTCATGTTGATAACAGTCATGTGAATTTGGTATTTGTTCGGTATTTTGATATGATGTATGTTGTATTTTCCTCTAGTGGTGTTATGTGAACGTCGACTACATCACATTTCACCATCTTTGGGCCTAGAGGAATGCATTGGGGAGTAGTAAGTAGATGATGGGTTGCTAGAGTGACAGAAGCTTAAACCCCAGTCTATGCGTTGCTTCGTAAGGGGCTGATTTGGATCCACTAGTTTAATGATATGGTTAGACGTTGTCTTAATTCTTATTTCGTAGTTGCGGATGCTTGCGAGAGGGGTTAATCATAAGTGGGATGCTTGTACAAATAAGGGTAGTACCCAAGCGCCGGTCCACCCACATATCAAACTATCAAAGTAACGAACGTGAATCACATGAACTTGATGAAACTAGCATGACAGAAATTCCCCTGTGTCCTCGGGGGCGTTTTTCCTCCTATAAGACTTTGTTCAGGCTTGTCCCTTGCTACAAAAGGGATTGGGACACTTTGTTGCACTGTTGCTACTCTTCTTACTTGTTACTTTTCACTTGCTACGTTTCACCTCACTACACCATCACTTGTTACCGTTATTTTCAGTGCTTGCAGTTATTACCTTGCTGAAAACCGTTTGTTAGAGCCTTCTGCTCCTCATTGGGTTCGACACTCTTACTTATCAAAAGGACTACGATTGATCCCCGATACTTGTGGGTCATGGTTAATGAAGGCATCGTCTTAGGACATCAAATTTCTAAAAGAGGCATTAAAGTTGATAAGGCTAAGGTTGATGCAATTGAGAAAATGACTTGCCCATAGATATCAGAGGTATACGAAGTTTCCTAGGTCATGCTGGTTTCTATAGAAAGTTCATTAAAGACTTCTCTAAGATTTCTAGGCCTCTTACCAACCTCTTGCAGAAGGATGTTCCTTTTGATTTTGATGAGGATTGTGAGGAAGCTTTCGAAATACTTAAGAACGCCTTGATAACCGCACCTATTGTTCAACCACCTGATTGGCACTTGCCTTTTGAGATCATGTGTGATGCTAGTGATTATGCTGTTGGTGCTGTTCTAGGACAAAGAGTTGACAAAAAGTTGAATGTCATTCACTACGCTAGTAAAACTCTAGACAGTGCCTAGAGAAACTATGCCACTACGGAAAAGGAGTTTTTAGCAGTCGTGTTTGCATGTGAAAGGTTCAGATCTTATATACTCTGATCATGCTGCTATTAAGTACCTTATGGAGAAGAAGGACGCTAAGCCTAGGCTAATCAAATGGGTTCTCCTGCTACAGGAATTTGATTTGCATGTTGTTGACCGAAAGGGTGCTGATAACCCTGTAGCAGATAACTTGTCCAGGCTAGAGAATGTCCTTGATGACCCACGACCTATTGATGACAACTTTCCTGATGAGCAACTAAATGTCATCCGCACTTCACATAGTGCATCGTGGTATGCTGATTACGCAAACTATATCGTAGCCAAATACATACCACCCAGTTTCACCTATCAGCAAAAGAAGAAATTCTTCTTTGATTTGAGACACTACTTTTGGGATGATCCTCACCTTTATAAGGAAGGAGTAGATGGTGTTATTAGACGTTGTGTGCTTGAACATGAACAGGGACACATCCTGCAGAAGTGTCTGTCCGAAGCCTACGGAGGACACCATGCTGGCCCACTCTCTTGATGGATGCCCGTAAGTTTGTCTTGTCTTGTGACGAATGCCAAAGAATAGGGAACATCAGTAAACGTCAGGAAATGCGTATGAACTATTCACTTGTCATTGAACCATTTGATGTCTGGGGCTTTGATTATATGGGATCCTTCCCGAGTTCCAATGGGTATACTTAGATCTTAGTCGCTGTTGATTATGTCACTAAGTGGGTAGAAGCTATCCCCACTAGAAATGTTGATCATCACACCTCTATTAAGATGCTGAAAGAAGTCATTTTCCCAAGATTTCGAGTCCCTAGATATTTGATGACTGATGGCGGTTCACATTTCATTCATGGTGTTTTCCGCAAGATGCTCGCTAAGTATGATGTCAACCATAGAGTTGCATCTCCTTATCATCCTCAGTCTAGTGGTCAAGTGGAGTTGAGTAATAGGGAAATCAAATTGATCTTACAAAAGACTGTCAATAGATCAAAAAAATTGGTCTAGCAAACTTGACGATGCACTATGGGCTTATAGGACTGCTTATAAGAATCCCATGGGCATGTCGCCGTATAAAATGGTTTACGTTAAGGCCTGTCATTTACCTCTTGAGCTGGAAAACAAAGCTTATTGGGCAACCAAAGAGCTCAACTTCGATTTCAAACTTGCCGGTGAGAAGCGGTTGTTTGATATCAGCTCATTAGATGAATGGAGGGCCCAGGCATATGAGAATGCCAAGTTGTTCAAGGAAAATGTTAAGAGATGGCACGATAAAAGAATACAAAAACGGGAGTTCAATGTAGGTGATTATGTCCTGCTATACAATTCTTGCTTAAGATTCTTCGCTGGCAAGCTTCTCTCTAAATGGGAAGGTCCTTACGTTGTCGAGGAAGTATATCGTCCCGGTGCCATCAAAATCGATAACACGGAAGGAAATTTTCCTAGAGTGGTAATGGACAAAGAATCAAGCATTATATGTCTGGTACTCCCATAAATATTGGGACCAATATCATCAATATCATAACTCCAGAGGAGTACATAAGGGATGTTTATCAGCCTGTTTCACACCCTGAAAACAAAGAAGTATGTGTTTCGCTAAGTAATTGGACTCCGAAACTTTTCTAATAGGAAATTTTCTCGTGTTTGGAATTTATGGAAAATTAGAAAAATAAAAAAAAAGTCTGGAGAGCGCACGAGGCAGCCACCACCTACCCCCCTCGCGGTGGCTACAGGGCTTGTGGGCACCTCGTGTGCCTCCCGGACTCCGTTTTCTTGCGGAGCACTCCTTCTGGTCCAGAAAAAATCATTATATATACGCGTGAGGGTTTTGGTCTCCGTATCGCATAGTTTTCCTCTGTTTTCGTTTCGAGTCTGTTTCTGTTGCAGATCTAGATCGTCCTGACTTCCCCAAAAGCTCCTAAGGACAAGATCTTCGAGAAGGTCATCAATCCCTATCTCACGGAAGTGTTGAAACACCCTCAATCTATCAAGATGAGCGAGGGGATGTTGCAGATCCGTGATGTTGAGGGGCCTAAGAAGACCGGCAGCATGGAGACAAGGCTCGAAGCAATGGAGCAACAAGTCTTCAAGTGCCAAGGGATGGTGGAGCGTGGATCAACACCAACCACATGATGATCAGGGAGTTCACCAGCAAGCACAAGATGGATGCCATTAACATTGGGAAACACCTCTCCCGGCTCTATGATACGGTTGATCAACTCCAGGTCCAGATCTATGACCTGCAGAACCAAAACTGTGAGTATGAGTATAGATTCAAATCAATGCGGTTGGCTGGAGATTTGAGGATTCCAGCGACTCGTTCATCCTGCCATGATGGAGCACCTATGCCTTGGAAGACGGAGGATCAGACTGCTTCAACAACTCCACCACCATCACCAGCAATGGAAGACAACTAAGCATTGGTATGGGCAATCCCCTTGGCTTTTGCCAAGCTTGGGGGAGTTGCCCTGGTATCGTATCACCTTTATATCTTTTGCTTTGACCTTTGTTTTAGTTCTTTCCTTTTCAGTTTTTATTTTCTTCTCTTAGTGGAATAAATCTTTAGTGTTTAGTTTGAGTCTTTTGCCTTGTGTCTCTCCCCCGATGTATTCGAGCTTGTGAGCTATATAATAAAGAGTATCTTAGTCAAGGGCTTTGTTTTGTGCCGTGATCAAAAGTATGAAAAGAAAGATAGCATGAAAGATCATGAGATGATCTTATGGAAAGTGATAGCTTCACTTATGACAAGTATGATGATTGAAACTTCTTGAGAATAGAACAACATAGACCCCAGTCATTGTTGCAATTAATAAGAATAAGGAAAGAGAGGTTCACATATAAATATATCATCTTAGACACTTTTTACAATTGTGAGCACTCACCAAACTATTACATGCTTAGGAGTAGATGTTGGACAAGGAAGACAACATAATGAATTGTGTTTGCTTGGTTCCAAACAATGTTATATGATTAGAGATCCTTTAGCATGTGACGATTGCTTCCACCTCATATTAGCCAAAACTCCCGCACCAAGTAGAGATACTACTTGTGCATCCATAAACCTTCAACCCGGTTTTGCCATGAGAGTCCACCATACCTGCCTATTGATTGTTCTGTTGTGTATCCCTTGCAACAGCGCCATAAATACTTCTCCTACCTCACAAAGATCCCCGGCAACAGCGCCAGGAAGTAGTTGTGTCGACGGCACCAGGAATCCTTCAGCTACGGCTACGCCTTAAGGGACTTCCTAGGCAAGTATGAAAAGGATTTCCCCCGTGGCCTTGGAGCCTTGCGTTGGTGTTCCCTCGAAGGGGAAAGGGTGATGTAACACAGCGGTGGTAAGTATTTCCCTCAGTTTGAGAACCAAGGTATCAATCCGGCGGAAGAGTATCTAAAGATCCTGCACAAACACAAAAGCTTGCACCCAACGCTATGAAGGGGTTGTCAATCCCTTATAGATTGTTTGCCAAGTGAGAACTGAAAGCAGCAAAATAACAAAGCAAAGTAAAAGCAGAGATGTAAACGATGGATGTGAATAGACCCGGGGGCCGTAGTGTTTACTAGTGGCTTCTCTCATGAAAGCAAGTAGACGGTGGGTGAACAAATTACTGTCGAGCCATTGATAGAACTGTGCAGAGTCGTGACGATATCTATGCAATGATTATTTCTATAGGCATCACATCCGAAACAAGTAGACCGATACTTTCTGCATCTACTACTATTACTCCACACGTCGACAGCTATCCAGCATGCATCTAGTGTATTAAGTCCATAAGAACAGAGTAATGCCTTAAGCAAGATGACATGATGTAGAGCGATAATCTCAAACCAATGATAAAACCCCATATTTTTACCCTTGATGGCAACTGCTTGATGTGTGCCTTGCTGCCCCTACTATCACTGGGAAAGGTCACCACATGGGAGAACCCAAAACCAAGCACTTCTCCCATTGCAAGAATCATAGATCTAGTTGGCCAAACAAAACCCAAGACTCGGAGAGACTTACAAGAATATCAAATCATGCATATAAGAAATCAGCAAAGACTCAAATATATATCATAGATAATCTGGTCACAAGTCCACAATTCATCGGATCTCGACAAACACACCGCCAAAGAAGATTACATCAGATAGATCTCCATGAAGATCATGGAGAGCTTTGTATTGAAGATCCAAGAGAGAGAAGAAGCCATCTAGCTACTAACTACAGACCCGTAGGTCTTAAGTGAACTACTCACGAGTCATTGGAGGGGCGATGATGATGATAATGGAGAAGCCCTCCACCTCCAAAGTCCCCTCCGGCAGGGTGCCGGGAAGGGTCTCCAGATGAGATCTCGCGGAAACGGAAGACTTGCGGTGGCGGAAAAGTATTTTCGAGGCTCCCCTGATTTTTTGCGGAATATTTGGGAATATATAGGCGCAAGATCTAGGTCAAGGGGGCGGCCAGGGTGGCCACAAGCTTGCCCACCGCCGCCACCCCCCCTGGTGGCATGGTGGGAGCTTTTGGGCTCCCTGGGGCCCACCTGGCTTTGCCCAAAGGCTCCCTGATCTTCTTTCGTTCGGGAAAAAATCATTTCGGGGTTTTTATTCCGTTTGGACTCCGTTCCAAAATCAGATCTGAAAAGAGTCAAAAACACGGAAAAAACAGGAACTGGCACTTGGCACTGAATTAATAAGTTAGTCCCAAAAAGATATAAATGGTGCATAAAACGTACAAAGAAGGCAAGATAACAGTGTGAAACCATCAAAAATTATAGATACGTTTGAGACGTATCACCTATGGATTGAATAAGATCCCTCAAGTAAGTTGTCATCGGTGCAAGCAATAAAAATTGCTCTCTAATATGTATGATCTATTAGTGTGTGGAAAATAAGCTTTATACGAACCTATGATGAGGAAGACATAAAAGCGACAGACTGCATAATAATGTTCTTTATCACAGGAGGCAATATAAAGTGACGTTCCTCCGCACTAAGAGGACACACATCCAAACCTCAAAAGCGCATGACAACCTCTGCTTCCCTCTACGAAGGGCCTATCTTGTACCTTTACTTTTTGCCCTTGGAAGAGTCATGGTGATCTTCACCAATTCCTTATTTTTCCTTTGTCTTGGCTAACGTCACATGCTAGGGAAAGATCTATATTCATATATCAACTTGGAGATGAGTACTTATGCTTTATTATTGTTGACTTTACCCTTGAGGTAAATGGTTGGGAGGCAAAACTGTAAGCCCCTATCTTTCTCTATGTCCAACTGAAACTTTGATACCATGAGTACCACATGAGTTGTAACAATTGTGGAAAACAAAAGAGATGATTGAGTATGTGGGTTTCCTTTACAAGCTCTTATTTGACTCTTTTTGATGTTATGATAAATTGCAATTGCTTCAATGACTATGGACTGTTGTTGGCTACTTGTCGGTAAAGTTTTTGTTTCATACTTTGCATTGTGAAGGAATTGTTACTTTCCCATAAAAATCTTCATGATGTATTGTTGTTCTATGTGTGATCATGATGCCCTCATGTCTGTATTATGTTTTATCGACACCTCCATCCCTAAACATGTGGACATCTTTATGGATCTTGGTTTTCGCTTGAGGACAAGCGAGATCTAAGCTTGGGGGAGTTTATACGTCCATTTTGCATCATGCTTCATGTTGATATTTATCGCTTTATGGACTGTTATATTACTTTGTGGTACCATACTTATGCCTTTTCTCTCTTATTTTGCAAGGTTTATTTGAAGAGGGAGAATACCGGTAGCTGGAATTCTCGACTCGAAAAGGAGCAAGTCTGAGTCCTCTATTCTACGCAACTCCAAATGCCCTGAAAATCAACGTGGAATTTTTTGAGAATATATAAAAAATACTGGGTGAAAGAAGTGCCAGATGGGAGCTACCAGGAGCCCACAAGCCTGGTAGCCTCTACCTACCCCCCTAGCGGCGGCTACAGGGCTTGTGGGCACCCTGGCGGCCCACTGGCCCCCCTCTTTTTCTATATGAAGGGTTTTGTCCAAGAAAAAATCAGGGTGGAGCTTTTTCGTGGATTCTCTGCCGCCACCAGGCGGAACTTGAGCAGAACCAATCTAGAGCTCCGACAGGACGATCCTGTCGGAGAAACTTCCCTCCCGGAGGGGGAAATCATCGCCATCGTCATCACCAACACTCCTCTCGTAGAAGGGGATTCATCTCCATCAACATCTTCATCAACACCATCTCCTCTCCAAACCCTAGTTCATCTCTTGTAACCAATCTCCGTCTCGCGACTCCGATTGGTACTTGTAAGGTTGCTAGTAGTGTTGATTACTCTTTGTAGTTGATGCTAGTTGGATTACTTGGTGGAAGAGTTTATGTTCAGATCCTTGATGCTACTCATTACACCTCTGATCATGATTATGATTATGCTTTGTGAGTAGTTACTTTTGTTCCTGAGGACATGGGATAAGTCATGTGAATTTGGTATTCGTTCGGTATTTTGATATGCTCTATGTTGTCTTTTCCTCTAGTGGTGTTATGTGAACGTAGACTACATAACACTTCACCATCTTGGGCCTAGAGGAAGGCTTTTGGGAGTAGTAAGTAGATGATGGGTTGCTAGAGTGACACAAGCTAAAACCCCAGTCTATGTGTTGCTTCGTGAGGGGCTGATTTGGATCCACTAGTTTAATGCTATGGTTAGACGTTGTCTTAATTCTTCTTTCGTAGTTGCGGATGCTTGCGAGAGGGGTTAATCATAAGTGGGATGCTTGTCCAAGTAAGGGCAGTACCCAAGCGCTGGTCCACCCACATATCAAACTATCAAAGTAACGAACGTGAATCACATGAACATGATGAAACTAGCATGACAGAAATTCCCGTGTGTCCTCGGGAGCGTTTTTCCTCCTATAAGACTTTGTTCAGGCTTGTCCCTTGCTACAAAAGGGATTGGGCCACTTTGCTGCACTGTTGCTACTCTTGTTACTTGTTACTTTTCACTTGCTACATTTTACCTCACTACACCATCACTTGTTACCATTACTTTGAGTGGTTGCAGTTATTACCTTGCTGAAAACCGTTTATCAGAGCCTTCTGCTCCTCGTTGGGTTTGACACTCTTACTTATCGAAAGGACTATGATTGATCCCCTATACTTGTGGATCATCAGCAACCGTGGTCACAAGCACCGTTGATTTATCCTGGTGGCAACAACACATCCCCTAGTCTCATGTTTCTATCACTCAAGCTAGACATCAGGGGGCATGAACCCACAATCATGCATAACGCTCCCTCTTGGAGTTACAATCTACTACACGGCCAAAGCAATACAAAGCAACGGAGAACATGCATCAATCACTAAAAACATAATATAAAAGGATAATTAAATATATAACTCATAACAATCTGAACATAATCTCATAATTCATCGGATCCCAACAAACCGAGCATAGCAATAGCATTAAAATTACATAGGTGCCTTGATCATGTAGGGCACCTCACAAGGATTAATCATGGAAGCACAAGATTGGAGAGAAGACATCACATAGCTACTGGTCATGGACTCATGGTCCAAGGAGGACTACTCACGACACGTCCGGGAAGCGTCCATGGTGGTGGAGAAGCTCCCGGAGGTCAATCCTCCCTCCGGCAGGGTGCCAGGAAGTGGTCTCCTGACGCTCCCGATCTCGGAAGCGCTCCGGTGGCGGAAAGATGGAAAATTCGTGATTCTGGATCTGATATAGGGTTTTCCTCGTCAAGGGGTAAATATAGGCGAAAGGAGGGCACCGGAGGGCGTGGGACCCACCCAGGCGGCCTCCCTGCGCGGCCTGGGGGTGGGCCGCACCCATAGGTTTCCTCGGCGGCCCCTGGACCCCTTTCATGCTTCGTGAAGCTTCTGGTGCGCTGATTTTTATAAATTTTTCTCAGAATTTTTGGGGCTCCGGAAAATTGGATAAAAACCCCTGCAAAAAATACATCAGCACACAGAAACTGGACTGGGTGCACTGAGTTAGTAGGTTAGTCCAAATATGTGTAAAAAGATATAAAAGTGTAGCAAAACATATAACAATGTCACCTAAAAGATCATGGAACAAGCAGAAATTATAGATACGTTTGGGACGCATCACCATCCCCAAGCTTAATTCCTACTCGTCCTCGAGTAGGTAAATGATAACACAATAACTTCTGTGGTGACATGCTAACACACATATAAGAACTTGAAAGTAAAGCAAGTGAGATATGCAATTCAATTCAAGACAATAACAAGCAATAGTCTATATCTAGTATTGAAATTAGCAAAGTAAGAACATAAAGGTGCAAGAGCTCTCGCTGTCCGTGACTCGAATGTCTCCAAATGGTGTTTGCTTTCAAGAAGTCGGAGATGGTTTAGAGAATAAAATATATTTTTTAATTGAGAACTCAATCTACTAAACCTCACACTTGGTCTCCTTTCGAATCTTATTTTGACTCATCCCCAGTCCACTAGTCAGGCACAAGTCAAAATGATCCTCTCCCTTTTGACTTTGCGCACTCATGCAATGAATGAGCATAAGCAAAATATGTTGGCACTTAGGATGGCAAATAGAATAATGATGGGGAAGGAAGACAAAAAGGTGTGAAATGCTCACGTCAATGAGGACAACCATAGGCGAGAGAAAGCCAAATGATAGATATGATGTGAGGAGTAGGGATTGCCATGCAACGGATGCACATATGAGCTAAGGTAAGCTCACCAATGGAACTAGTGGGGGTGCATCCAACTTGCTTGATCATAAAGACCTAGAGCTCATTTGAGGAGGCTCGTCATTGGAATATGCAAGCCAAGTTCTATAGTGTAAGGATCCCCACATAGTTGTGCATTAATGATAATCTATGTAGTACAAATATAGCAATGGAGTACAAGTGTGGATCTTTCAAAAGGAATAGTAGTGTTGCCCCCTTCTCTCTTTTTATTTCCCTTTTTTATATTTTTTGTGGCCTCTTTGGCTCTTTATTTTTATCTCTCATTTGTCCTCTTTGGGATCTTTTAATTTGTCCTCTTCGGGATCTTTTCCTCACTTAAGATCAACACTCTATGTTTTACAAGAATAAAAAGAAGATCATCACACTTTATATGAAGTACTCAAAATAAAGACAAGTGAAAAACTATCATGATGTATGCAAATGTATGACTACTGAAATTCAGAAATTTGTCGTCTGTCATGGCCAACGGCAAAGGGGGGAACCACGGACGGCAAAGGCTTTGCCGTCGGTCAGCAGACGGCAAAGTAGAATGAAAAAAAAATCCGGTGAAGAGGTTCTTTGTCGTCTGCTTTTTTAAAGCGGACGGCAAAGAATCTTTGCCATGAGGGGCAGACGGCAAATTAAATGGGATGGAAGATACACCAAAGGTCCTGTTAAGTGTTAACGGCAGGCCTCCTCTCTTTTCCGTCTGCCATTCCCCCTTTGCCATGAGGGGGCATACGGCAAAGGAGGGACCAAGACCCTCTCTCTCCCCTCTTTGTCGTCTGCCATTCCCCCTTTGCCATGTGGGGGCAGACGGCAAAGGGGGGAACCAAGCCCCTCTCTCTCCCCTATTTGCCGTCTGACATTCCCCCTCTGCCATGTGGGGGCAGAAGGCAAAGGGGGGAACCAAGCCCCTCTCTCTCCCCTCTTTGTCGTCTGCCATCCCCCCTTTGCCATGAGGGGGCAGACGGCAAAGGGGGGAACCAAGACCCTCTCTCTCCTCTCTTTGTCGTCTGCCATCCCCCCTTTGCCATGAGGGGGCAGACGGCAAAGGGGGGAACCAGCCCCTTTTTATTTTATTTCTTATTTTATCCAGCATTTTTCACAATAATCAGGATATATATATATTTGACATAAATAAATTTGTTCCCGTACTCATAACCATATTAAAATAACTTTCATCCATAGTACATACATATTATGCAAGTTCCATCCGTACCAAACCATATATTAAACCTCATGCATACAAAGTTTCATATATATATCCATATACTACAATAGTTTCAATACAAGCTTCCGTGAAGCCATGGTACAAGAAATCATCTTCAAGCATTCCATCAATATAATCCAAGCTTCCCGTGAAGTGAATGTAATCTGCAAAATAACAAATAAGAAAGTTAGAAGAATAATACTAGATGAAAAAGTATATAGGTTATTTCAGAGAGAAATTAGCTAAGTCAGAAGAACAACAACAACAACATATGATGTTTATGAGGTAATCAACAACAACAACAACAACAAAAATGTGAATATGAAAGAGGAGAACAAAGAGGAGGAGGAGAAGAAGAAGAAGAAGAAATCAAGAAGAAGGAGGAGAAGAAGGATAAGGAGGAGTAGGAGGACAAGGAGGAGAAGAAGGAGAAGGTCTAGCCTCCTTCTCCTTCTACTCCTCCTCCTCTCCTCCTCCTTCTTCTCCTCCTCCTCCTTCTCCTTTTCATCTTCTTCTCTTCTTCTTCTTCTTCTTCCTTCTTTTCATTTTTCCTATTTCTTCTCCTCTTCTCCTCTTCTTGGAGCTAAATTATCTAATTATGTCTTTTTGGAGCTAAATGGGGTAATTATGTCATTGTTGGGGAAAATAAGGTAAGGAGAATATGAAAGAGGAGAAGAAAGAGGAGGATGAGAAGAATAAGAAGAAGGAGAAGAAGAAGGACAAGGAGGAGAAGGATGAGAAGAAGGAAAAGGTCTTCTCCTCCTTCTCCTTCTTTTCCTCCTCCTCTGCTCCTCCTTCTCCTCCTCCTCCTTCTCCTTCTCTCCTTCTTCTCTTCTTCCTTCTTTTCATTTTTCCTATTTCTTCTCCTCTTATCCTATTCTTGGAGCTAAATTTTCTAATTATGTCTATTTGGAGCTAAATGGGCTAATTATGTCATTTTGGAGCTAAATTAGCTAAGTATATAATATTCATGAGCTAACCAAGGTTCTTATGCCATTTTGAGCTTATTATTTCATTTTTAGCTAAATTGGTCATTTTAATGAGCTAACCAAGGTTCTTATGATGTTTTCACCTAACTAAGCTAATTATGTCATTTTGTAGGATAATTAGCCAATTTAGTCTTTCTTGGATGAGTCTAAGCTACGTAGAAGAAGATAAAGAGAAGAAGCGAGAAGAGAAGAAGAAGTAAAAGAAGGAGGAGGAGGATGAGAAGAAGAATGAAGAGGATAAGAACAAGAAAAGAAGGAGAAGTAGAAGGAGGAAGAAGGTCTCCTTCTTCTCCTCCTTCTCCTTCTTATCCTTCTTCTTCTCTTCTTCTTCTTCTTCCTTCCTTTTATTTTTCCTCTTTCTTCTCCTCTTGTCCCCTTCTTCGGGCTAAATTAGCTAAGAATGCCTTGTTGGAGCTAATTATGTCATTTCGAGGATAATTAGCTAAGTATAGGTCATGTTTTATTAAATGGACCATTTTGGAGCTAACTAAGCTAATTATGTCATTTAGGTGGAAGCCTAGCTAACTATAGGTCATTTCGGAGCTAACTTGGGTAAAATGTGTCATTCATGAGCAAACTATGCTTATTAAGCCATTTTGGATCTAGCTAAGCTAGTTATAGGCCATTTAATACCTAAGTTAGGGGGAATAGGTCATCTTCGAGCTACCTAAGCCTTATTATGTCATTTAGGAGAGAACTTAGCTAACTATAAGTCATTTTTTATTAAATAGGTCATTTTGGAGCTAACTAAGCTAATTATGTCATTTAGGTGGAAGCTAATTATGTCATTTAGGTGGAAGCCTAGCTAACTATAGGTCCTTTCGGAGCTCACTTGGGTTAAATATGTCATTTTGGAGCTAACTATGCTTATTAAGCCATATTGGAGCTAAATTGGCTAATTATATCATTTAGGTGGAAGCCAAGCTAAGTATATAATATTCATGAGCTAACCAAGGTTCTTATGCCATTTTGAGCTTATTATTTCATTTTTTAGCTAAATTGGTCATTTTAATGAGCTAACCAAGGTTCTTATGATGTTTTCACCTAACTAAGCTAATTATGTCATTTTGTAGGATAATTAGCCAATTTAGTCTTTCTTGGATGAGTCTAAGCTACGTAGAAGAAGAGAAAGAGAAGAAGCAAGAAGAGAAGAAGTAAAAGAAGAAGGAGGAGGAGGAGGAGAAGGAGAAGGAAGAGGAGAAGAAGAAGAAAAGGAGAAGGAGAAGGAGAAGGAGGAAGAATGAGGAAGAAGAAGGAGAAGGAGGAGCTCCTTCTCCTTCTTCTCCTCCTTCTCCTTCTTCTTATCCTTCTTCTTCTCTTCTTCTTCTTCTTCCGTCCTTTCATTTTTCCTCTTTCTTCTCCTCTTGTCCCCTTCTTCAGGCTAAATTAGCTAAGAATGCCTTTTTGGAGCTAATTGTGTCATTTCGAGGATAATTAGCTAAGTATACATCATGTTTTATTAAATAGACCATTTTGGAGCTAACTAAGCTAATTATGTCATTTAGGTGGAAGCCTAGCTAATTTTTATTAAAACACTAGAAATAACATACCATTATCGTCATCACGGCGGTGAAGCATGGTGGCTCTGGCTTGTTTCACCTGGAGAAGGCTCCACTTTAGAAGGGTCGTGCGATGCGTTTCGGGAGATATTATGCACCAAACATCGTTTGCAATGTGTCGTTAGCATGAGGACACTCTTAAGATCACTGCACTAAAATGAAACACACCGTCCCCGCCATGTTAATGATTGGCATCGGCGGAGGGACTTGGCCACTCTTCTCGCACATAGACTGTACATTTGGTTTCGACAAGTCAAACTTTTTATTTATTAATGAAATGGACATTAAAATGCAAGATTTGAAATAACATGAAGAAGAAACTTATCACGAAGAGCTCGTATATGGCCCTGTTAGACACATCATTCCGTGCCCTCTCCGCCTCCACCAATGCAGTCGTCCTCTCCTCCAGCCCCCTCATCTCCTTATCCTTCTTTGCCATAGCTGCCTACATTGCCTCTCTCTCTTTCTGAATAGCAGCCTGCAACACAACTCATTGTTAGCAATGTAATCATATTAGTTCCAACGCACAACATAACGCGGTAAGATAGTTGAGTCCATTAAACTAACCTCGATGGCGAGCTCGACTGGCCGTGGACGAGGTGTTATCTCCGGACAGGAGCTCATTTGGCGTGCCTTTATTTGCCGGAGAGTGCTAGGACAACGTATAAGGCCGTCTCCAATGGCGATCGAGCCATGGGGCCTCCCGTTTCCACCTATCATCACGAGCTCTGGATCAATAGGCCCCTCGCTCGGGTTAAAGTCCTCCCCTTTCCTCGCCCTCCCATGATCTTTGTACTGCACGAGCTTGTGGTGGAAGGAGATGTTGGTGAAGTTTTCTGGATGCTCGAGGTCAGACTCAGAGAATGCCTTGACCTTCTTGTACGAGGCAGTATGGACCATCGCATACAGGTCGTACATCTATGGCACCTCCATCTTATTGTGACGCGCCTAAAAGAGAGAGATATGAAAATTGTATTAGTAAAGGGCTCAAGATAGCATTAAGAATGAATTGCATGAGGCATGAAGCAAACCACATACCCAGTTCTCGCCAAATTGGATTAAGTTGACGCTCCCTTGATGGTGTGGCACACCAACCATTTTGCCACGCCTCTCCTTGGCATTGTTGTGGCTGGCCTTCCATGTTTCGGAGCACCACTGATCCACCAAGGCCTCCCAACAATCCATATTATCCACACACCATCTCGGGGCACCTAAGTTAATAAAGAGAAATTTGAGCACGTAAGAACCAAATCAAGGAAACTAACTACAAAGCCTTAATAATATGTAATTACCTTCATGTAATGCTCCTTCTCCATCTTAGAATCACGACACTTCGCCTTGTCAATCCTAATACGCCGCGTGGCATAGTAGTCTCGAAGAGCCTGCACCCGAGCCTCGTGCCGAAAGTTTTGAAGTAGGCGGCGACATTCGGTTTCGATAACCTTTGCCGCGTCCTCCTCGTATCCCTCCTCACACCTGTAGTAGGTCTGCAAACGAGACAACACCGATTAGTACAATAACTAGCTATGGTTTATTTATAATTGTGTCAAGGAGAAATTACCCAGAACTGTCGGATCACCATGTCGTCCCTCGTGTGGCACAAAACATCGTCGATCTCCACCTTCGGCGGGGCCGGGGCACCCAAGTAGTGCTCCCAGGTCATTCCTACCTCTCGCTCCCGACCGGGCAACGTAACAAACCCTGGGAAGTTTTTATGGCAAAGCACACCAAGGACGCTGTTGGTCTTGCGGACACCCTTGGCAACAATCCAACCCCTACGGTGTCACATCCCTGACACCTTAAGCAAGTTAGTCTTGTGCTCATGTCTTCTTTGCATTTGCATCTAGGAATTCTCCAACAAGAACAAGAAAGTGGCAAAGGAAAAACTCAAAACCCTAGCCACTACTTTAAATAAAGGAAATCTCAAACTAGTTAAAATCAATGAACCCAAAATGGCCTCCAGAAATGTTCAAACTTTCTGATAAATCATGAAAGTAAATGAGCATTGGAGAAAACTATTTTCTTGACACTTTAAGCATTTTAAATAAATGCAAAAGCTACTGGTTTCAAGTTTTAAATTTGAAATCAGAAACTTTAAATTTTCAAAAATGTTGAAAACTTTGGAAATAGTTGGAAATATTCCAACTAATATTCTAGGGTGCTTAACATAGTTTTTACAATTTGTTTGGGAACTGAAATAAATAGCAAATCAATGTCAGAAATTAAAACAGAAATAAAACAGAAGGAAATGGAAAAGAGGTTACCTGTCGCCTATAGCCTGGCCCAGCCCATCTAAGCCCCTGTCATCTTCCTCCCCGCCAGTGGGCAGCAGGAGGTGGCCGCCGCGTTCTCCGGCGCGGCCACGCACCTATGCGCCTGCCTGGCCGCCGCCTCGCGCTGGCAAGGCCGGGGATAAGCTCCCCAGGGACGCCCCTATCCATTCCGAGCGTCAGTTCTTCCCCCTCCTCTCGGATCTCTCCTCCCCCTTCTGCCGCCATTGGAGTCGAGCAAAGCTCGAGCTGCCCGTGCCCCTAGCCATAGAATCCTCTTGCTGAGCACGCCGTTAGCTCCGCCTCGTCGGTCTAGTCCTCCCTGCAGAAGCCGAAGCCACCCCGAGCCCTGCAACGCCCATGGCACCGTCGTCTTCAACCTACGGCCGCCGGCGAGCTCTACTCGATTCGTCGCCCCCAGGCCTTCCCCGAGCCATCTAAGCCCTGCTCTGCACTCCCCGTGAGCATGCGGTCTTTTCCCCTAAGTTTTCCCCGTCGATCCCCTCCTCTAGCCCTAGTTTCACCGGAGCCCGACAAGGACCGCCGCTGCAGCTCGTCGCCGGTAACCCTCCGGTGAAGTGCTGGTCCGTCTGATGCTACCAACAGCCTCAGGACGTCGTGTAGATGCGTTACGTGCCCAGCCCCGAGCGTTTTGACCCCGTATCCGATGGCCTTGACGATGGCCGAACTTGGTCGCCGCCAAGCTCGTCGCCGGCGTTGATCCCGGCCACCCCAGCCCCTGGGGCTTGTCCCATCATGCGCGCCATCGAGTGGTCGTTCCTCCCATGGTCTCAGCCGTGCGTTTGGCCCTCTGTGCGCCATTTCCGAGCCCTCACAACGTTCTGGTGCTCGCCGGAGGCTCCCCGCCGGCGAGGACGACCTCGCCGCCGGTGGATCTCGGCTGGCCTGAGCCCCTGACTGGTGGGGCCAGCCTCTGGCAAGTCTAAAGATAATAAAAATAAATCAAATAAGTTAATCAGACACTGACATGTGGGTCCAGTAAGGTTAATCAGTTAATTAAGTTTAAATTTAATCTAAAATTGACCAGAGAGACAGACCAGTGGGTCCCACTGGTCAGGTTTGACTTTCAACGGCCAGATGGACCTGCTGATGTCATGCTGATGCAGTAAAGGTATTTCCAGTATAAAAATAATTCCAGAAATGTTTAAAACTTCAAAAATTCATAGAAATTAATCTGTAACTCCAATGAAAATAATTTATATATGAAAAAGTATCAGAAAAATTCAAGGAATCTGAATCTACTATTTTCAATCATGTTTGAAAAATTTACACCACCCAAACATGTAGATTAATGAATAAGTCAATTCTTATAACTACTTTATAAATGGAATATGAAAAGTATTTAAATTTCTCTTTGTTTGACATGATCAAACATTGTTCTAATAACAAACCAGTACCTTAACATGACATCTCATGCATACTAACATCAAGTTGATCTGAGCATCAGGTCGAATCAATTAAATCGGTATCTGAGAATACCTCGTTTGATTGATATTTGAATATGATTCAAATCAACTTCAAACCTAATACATGTTGAATATAATAGTTTATCACCTTGCATTCTCATGCCATGCTCATGCATCATCTTGTTTGCATCTGATTTTTATTGATTGTTGCCATTCATTTCGGTAGGCTCCGCACCCCCGGATTCCACTGAATATCCGTCTGACGGATATTGTCCCTCCTCTGAGCAACAAGGCAAGCAACCATTTTTGATCATCCCGATAAATCCCATGTTCTTGCTCCTGCACTTACTTATTGCATTAGGATCAACTGCTTCAACTGCTTTTGCCACGATTAGTTGAACCCACTTCCTTTGCATGACCTAACCTTGTCACAGTAAATAGCCGAACCTTGCAACCTAGCATACCTGGTAGTTGCTTGAGCCTTGATGTGCTTTATCCTGCTATGCATGCTATGCTTAGAGTTGTGTATGGTCTTTCATCTGGGAGATGAACAGAATTGTGAGAACGTGTTCGGTAAGCAAAGGTTGTGTGTTGAACTTGATTTGGTAAAGGTACCGGTGAAAGGTTGTGTAGGAGTACATGGCGGGTTGTTTCATTGGAACCGTCCTTAGGAACTGAGTTCCGTGTATGTAATCCAAGACCAGATACTACCACATGCTGGGCCCTGAAATATGACCCCGCTCGGCCTATTAACCGCTTAGTACTCGGTCCAGGAGTTGCAAGTAGTTTCTGGTGTTTATAGTAATGCTGGAGGCCGTGCATGGTGCTGACCTGAGAGGTGGGCCGTGATGCGGTAGGCAGTGGCACGGTGTACCAAGTGGCACCCGGATGGTGGGCTTGGGAACCCTGCGCACATCATTTGAGGCCGTGGCAGAAACCTCGGCCGGACTTCCGTACGGGTTACACTCAGATAGGCGATAAACCTGGACTAGGTACTAGTGTGGTTAACGGTCGTGGCCGACTCCCTCGCTGGGCTTCCGCTTGAAGGTTGCCGAGGTGCATGACGTGCACATGGCGATAAGTGGCGAGAGCGTGTGTGACGAAGTACGCCCCTAGAGGGTTATGATCTATTCGAATAGCCGCGTCCACAGATATGGACTACTTGGAGACATATGTTGTTCATAGATAACTTCAATGGCTACTCATAAAATTGTCAAGATAAGCGTGAGTGTCGTGGACGGTATTTCCGTATGGAGACGGATTGATTCCACGATAGGGTATTGTTGTGGTGTTAGTGGACTCGTGTGCGAGAAATCAAGTTGTCAAAATTATTTAAAATGCAAGTTGTCTAGCCGCGAGTCAAATGCTGGCTTTCCGCATGAAACCCCACAATACCTTTTGATACCTTGCATGAGTAGTTAGTTATCCTAAAGTCTTGCTGAGTACCTTCGTACTCATATTTGCTTAATAAATGTTGCAGAGGTTGCTAATGACCCTAATGGAGGGTTCTTCGTAGACATCGACGACGACGAGTAGTTGGTGTCCCACCTACGATCTGGCCCTACGTTGGGTCTGTAGTATAGTCAGGCCATGTGCCATCTAGTTGCTCTGTCTGTACTCAGACAGTTTAAACTCTTCCGCTGGCTTGTAACTGAATGACCGCTATTATGGGTCGTGAGACCCTTAATGTGTAATATTATGTGTGTGGCTCTTCTGAGCCTCCTAAATAAAGCTTGTATGTTTATGGTTATGTTGTGATGCCATCGATGTATCTATACATATCGGTATGCCATGCGTACGTGTGTCGTACCTGATATGTATGGGGTTCGATTACCTAGTCGTGAACTTTAGTAGCACTCCTTACAAGGAAATGCCCCTTTGTGATCCAGCGAGCCTTGGTAGTTCGCTACTGCTCCGGACACATTGGTTGACCGGCATGTGTCCTTCTTAGCTGCTGTGTCTGTCCCCTATGGGGAAATGTCACGCGATGTAATGGAGTCCTTGTAGCTTGCTACGACTCGTCTACATTCGCTGATGATCGACACCTGCTTTGTTGGGTCATGTATGCCTGTCCTTGTGTGGTACTGCCACTTTGGTTTATGACTAGACATGTCGATCCGGGTTCTTTGACATTGGAATGCTAGCGACACTATTGCATACGTGAGTCAAAAGACGCAAACGGTCCCGGCTAAGGTAAGGCTGCAGCCACGGAGTTAACCGTGCATGAGACCGCAAAGGAATGCGATGTGTTACAGGCTGGATTCCTATGGCTTAGGATCGGGGTCCTGACAGCGTTGGTATCAGAGCCTGACTGACTTTAGGATTACTAAGCCAAACTGGTCGAAGTTGAGTCTAGAATTGCTTTAGTTATGTATAAGGGAATTGTTTGTGGAAGGGAACGTAAGACTCCTGTTCTCTTCTCAAGTTATTCTATTCTGGTCATCCTCGTCTTTTCTGCGGGAATTAAGAACTTGGCTACTCATCTTCTTCTAGGCTCGTGTTTCTCATCGGTAGATTATAGGACTACGGGTCAAGAGATATTGGGTTTCTGTCATTCCTAGGAAAAAGGAAGTAAGTTTGATGATCAGAGAGTTAAACTTGATAGTTGAGTGCTTACACTATTCCATTTTGGGTTGTCTCAAAATTTGTTTTTGAGCATTTACAACCGTTATGCTGCCCAATTTTTCATTCGGAGCTCTAATGCTTTTGCAGTACTCTCTATTTACAGATGCCTGGCCGTCCTTCTCGTCAGGTGGTACGTCTGACCAGGTGCATTGATGTGCCGGGTCATACGGCCATGTTGGTCAGGGTGATGTCGGTGTGCGGTTACCGCTGGTACCCCGAGTACACAGTGGAGGAACAGTACCGAGACTTCAACCAGAGCCAGTACATCTGCACTGTTAGGGTATTTCTAGACTACCCTGGAGCTGAGAAGCCAATCCATTGCTCCTATGGATTGGGGGTCACCGTTGACATGGCAGTACAGGATGCTGCCCATTCAATGCTGACCATTATGAGAGCGAGACATGCACTGCTGCAGAATTCAGAGTTCTGCTATGTTCCGGCCTCTCAGCCTGGTGAAGAGGGATACCTAAGTGGAGTCTATTTTGATTCTTCTATGGAGGATCCACTCCTGCAGTCCACTGTTGAGATGCTAGAGAACAGAGACAGGGATGCTCATGCTCTCCGCATGGAGCTTTATGCTACCCATGCCCGTCTGTGGACGGCTTTGACGCATCTGGCACCGGTAGTCCAGACAGGGTATGGAGAGATGGAGATGTTGAACCCTGTTAGGACCCATCTTTCGGCCCACGTTGACTGGCCAGCTATAGGAGGAGTCACACCTCTTCGGGGACCCCTCTTACCACCAGTGAGGGGACCAAGGCCACATCCGTGTCCTTATGGATCCCAGGGATCTCAGGCTAGAGTGTTTCCTGATCCGCAGGTTGAGCTTCCCGGTCATGGAGGTAATCTCTATGAGATGTTCTATGCGGATGCCTGAGCTATGAGCGGAAGGATAGCATGGTAGTAGCCGTACGTTCACAGTCCTGTGTGACTTGTGAAGTATGTCTGTAATGTGAAATAAATTCCGGAGGCCTAGATAAATAATGTATAGGAAGCTTGTAAGCCTCTGATGAGTAGTTTCATAATTTCAGTAGTTTTCTCTTTGAGTAAGTTTGTACTGAACTATGTAAGGGTGTGTATGAACCATGGTGTATATATAGCAGTTGCTTGTTACCATGTTGTTCGGATATTCATTTCCGCATTCCGTGTGTTCAGTACATTCTTAATCCATAGCTGGTATTGATATGATTGGTCTAAGCTATGAGTTTGTTTGTCGGGATGGTGTTCACCAGGTTGAACCGTGCCCCTGGTCATGAGCAAGGCGAGGGTAGTCAAGCGTCGCAGGAAGACCTGCCTCACCCGCCCTCTCTAGCGGAAGTGATGCTTGAGGCAGAGAGAAACAAAAGGGAGACCAATCGACTGTTAGAGCGTATTGAGCAGAATACGGGTCGACAGCCTAGGAATGCCGTAGTGTCCCTCAATGACTTTGTGAAGCTGAATCCTCCAAAGTTTCATCATTCCGTCGATCCCCTCGACGCTGATGACTGGCTGTGCAGCATCTCACGCAAGATTCGCTCTGCGAATGTGTCTGAGGCCGACAAGGTGACCTTTGCGGCGTATTTCCTGGAAGGACCCGCCAATCTGTGGTGGGAGAATTTTGAAGCTATGCGTCCCGCTGAACCAGTAGCCACATGGGCAGACTTCAGTGCAGCTTTTCGTCTGCACCATATTCCAGAGGGCCTGATGGACAGAAAGAGAGAGGAGTTATGTGCCTTCACTCAGGGCAAGTTGTCTGTGGATGCCTATAGCCGCGAGTTCGGTAACCTCGCCCGCTATGCAACAGAGGAGGTGTCTACTGACGCCAAGAAGCAAGCAAGATTCCGTAAGGATCTGAGCACTGAGCTCCGTCGTGATCTGCGTCTCCATGAGTGTGCAAGCTTTCAAGCTCTGGTCAACAAAGCGATCAGTGCCGAGACTGGTCATACCGACTTCGAAGCCACAAGGAAGCACTCCCGTGACTTTGGCTCGTCTTCTGGTTCCGCGTTTCCAAAATGCAGGTTGTGGGTTCCGAACAGTTCTCTGCCGCCAAGATATACTCCGAGGCCATCCTACGTGGCGCCTCAGACGAATCAGGCCAACCCTCCAGCAAAAGCTTATGGTGGTCCAGCTAGCAATGCTGCACCACGTGCCAACCAAGTGATATGCTACAACTGTGGAGAACTAGGGCACTATTCCCGTGAGTGTCCTCAGAATGTGGGTGCCAAGCAACCCGGAAAGTCCGTCGGGAAAGCCAAGTCGGGCAAAGCTTACTATGTGAAGCCAACTCCTGCACATGGCTGTGTGAACTATGTGTCAGCAGAAGAAGCTGCAGAGGATCCCGACGTCATGCTGGGTACGCTTCTTGTTAATCATCACCCAGCGTCCGTTCTCTTTGACACTCGGTCTTCTCATTCCTTCATTTCAGAATGTTACGCACAGTTGCATAACATGTCTTTTTGTGATATGCCAATCCCATTGGTTGTCCAAACCCCTGGTAGTAAATGGCAAACCTCTAGGATAACCTATGACAATGAAATTCTAGTAGATAGGCTAGTTTTTCTAGCCTCATTGATAGCCTTGAAATCTTCGGATATTAATATCATCTTGGGCATGGACTGGATGTGAGCTCACTATGCCAAGATTGATACTCATTCTAGAAATGTCCAGCTTACCCATCCCTCGGGTGAGATAGTAAATGTCTCTACTCGAGTTGCCAAATGCCAACTCTATTCCTTAAATGCCAACCCTCTTCTGGAACTTGAAGACATTCCGGTAGTCCGTGACTTCTCGGATGTTTTTCCAGAGGAACTGCCAGGAATTCCACCTGACAGAGATGTAGAGTTTGTGATAGATCTTGTTCGGGGAACTGTCCCAATAGCCAGAAGACCTTATAAGATGGCACCCCTGGAGCTAGCCGAACTTAATAAGCAACTAGATGAGGCCTTGAACAAAGGTTTCATTCGTCCTAGCTCTTCTCCTTGGGCTTGTCCCGTCCTCTTTGTCAAGAAGAAAGACGGAACGGATCGGATGGTTGTAGATTACCGACTAGTTAATCTGGTCACCATAAAGAACAAGTATCCGCTCCCCAGGATCAATGACCTGTACGATCAGCTCGCTGGATCCTCAGTCTTCTCCAAAATGGATTTGAGGTTGGGATACCATCAAATCAAGATTAAGAACGGGGACATTCCAAAAACGGCTTTCGTTACTCGTTATGGCCAATACGAGTACACCGTCATGTCCTTCGGTCTGACCAATGCCCCAGCCACCTTCTCTCGACTAATGAATTCAATCTTCATGGAGTATTTGGATAAATTCGTCGTGGTATACCTCGATGATATTCTCATCTACTCGAAGAATGAACAAGAACATGCCGAGCATCTAAGGCTGGTATTGATGAAACTTCGAAAGCATCGCCTTTATGCCAAGTTTTCAAAATGTGAATTTTGGTTACCAGAAGTGACCTATCTGGGTCACGTAATCTCTGGTAAGGGTATTGCTGTCAATCCCGAGAGAGTTCAAGTTGTCCTTGATTGGACTCAACCTGAATCGGTTAAGCAAGTTGGGAATTTTCTTGGTCTAGCGAGCTATTGTCGCCGCTTCGTCGAGAATTTCTCCAAGGTTGCAAAGCCTCTAACTGAACTCCTCAAGAAAGATAAAAAGTTCGAGTGGACACCATAGTGTGAGCATAGTTTTCAGGAACTGAAAAGACGCCTGACTTCCGCACCTGTGTTGCTACCACCAGATTTTTCTAAGGACTTTGTTATCTATTGCGACGCCTCGTGACAAGGATTAGGTTGCATTCTCATGCAAGATCGTCATGTGATCGCATACTCATCTCGACAGTTGCGTCCACATGAGGATAATTATCCCACACATGACCTTGAGCTTGCAGCTGTGGTCCATGCACTAAAAACCTGGCGACATTACCTTCTGGGTAATCGTTGCGAAATATTCACTGATCACCAAAGTCTGAAATATATCTTCACCCAGCCGGATTTGAATCTCAGGCAAAGATGGTGGGTTGAGTTGATCTCGGATTACGACTTAGGGATAACTTACACCCCGGGGAAGGCCAATGTTATGGCCGATGCACTAAGTCGTCAATCTTATTGTAACAATTTGATGCTACAACAAGGTCAACCACATCTCCATGAGGACTTTCGGAAGTTAAATCTTCATATTGTTCCTCAAGGATTCCTTTCTACCCTGGTGGCGAAGCCTACTCTTAAGGATCAAATTATAGCTGGCCAAAAGCGTGACAAGGGTATATCACGGATCAAGGAGAATATTTTTAGCGGAAACGCTAAAGAATTTTCCATGAACGATCAAGGTGTGGTGTTCTTCCAGAATCGTCTAGTGGTTCCTAAGAACCCACATCTAAGGCAGTTAATCCTTAAGGAGGCTCATGATTCTCCTCTCACTATTCATCCCGTAGTACTAAGATGTATCAGGACCTACGCTAGAGGTTCTGGTGGACTAGGATGAAGAGAGAAATTGCTGAGTTCGTTGCTAACTGCGACGTTTGTCGTCGAGTTAAGGCAGAACATCAAAAGCCTGCTGGCACCCTTCAACCTCTAGCTATTCCTGAATGGAAATGGGATAAAGTTAGCATGGATTTCATTACCGGATTTCCCAAGACCAAGAAAGGAAATAATGCTATCTTTGTGGTCATTGACCGTCTTTCCAAAGTGGCTCATTTTCTTCCCGTTTGTGAGAGTATAACAGCTAGCTAGCTAGCAGAGTTATATATCTCCCGAATAGTGTCTCTTCATGGTGTTCCCCTGGAGATTAACTCAGACCATGGGAGTATCTTTACCTCCTGCTTCTGGGAAAGTTTTCAGAATGCCATGGGGACTCACTTATCTTTTAGCACTGGTTTCCATCCCCAATCAAGTGGTCAAGTAGAAAGAGTGAATCAAATCCTAGAAGATATGCTCCGATCTTGTGTTATTTCGTTCGGTATGAATTGGGAGAAGTGCCTTCCATTCACCGAATTCGCTTATAACAATAGTTATCAATCAAGCTTAGGCAAAGCTCCTTTTGAAGTTCTCTATGGACAAAGATGTCGAACACCTCTTAATTGGTCAGAAACCGCAGAGAGGCAACTCTTTGGCCCGGATATGATCCAGGATGCAGAAGAGCAGGTTCGCATCATTCGTGAAAAGTTGAATACAGCCCAGTCTCGTCAAAAGAGCCAATATGATCGTCATCACAAGGCTGTAACCTTTGAAGTTGACGAGAAGGCTTACCTTCAGGTTACACCTTTGAAGGGTACCCATCGATTCGGTATCAAGGGCAAATTGGCTCCTCGTTACATTGGTCCTTTTTGCATTCTTGCCAAACGAGGAGAAGTTGCCTACCAGTTGGAACTTCCTCCGCATCTTTCCAAGGTTCATGATGTTTTCCATGTCTCGCAACCCAGGCGTTGCTTTTCGGATCCTATCCGTGAAGTGGACCACGAAACGCTTGATCTCCAAGATAACCTTTCATACCGAGAATACCCCGTGCGTATTCTTGATCAAGCTGAGCGTACCACTCGACGTTGAAACCTCAAGTTTCTTAAAGTTCAATGGTCAAATCATTCTGAAAAGGAGGCAACTTGGGAAAGAGAGGATCGTCTCCGACTTGAATATCCTGCGTTATTCCCGACGACTTCTAAATCTCGGGACGAGATTCCTTTGAGTGGGGGTGAGTTGTCACATCCCTGACACCTTAAGCAAGTTAGTCTTGTGCTCATGTCTTCTTTGCATTTGCATCTAGGAATTCTCCAACAAGAACAAGAAAGTGGCAAAGGAAAAACTCAAAACCCTAGCCACTACTTTAAATAAAGGAAATCTCAAACTAGTTAAAATCAATGAACCCAAAATGGCCTCAAGAAATGTTCAAACTTTCTGATAAATCATGAAAGTAAATGAGCATTGGAGAAAACTATTTTCTTGACACTTTAAGCATTTTAAATAAATGCAAAAGCTACTGGTTTCAAGTTTTAAATTTGAAATCAGAAACTTTAAATTTTCAAAAATGTTGAAAACTTTGGAAATAGTTGGAAATATTCCAACTAATATTCTAGGGTGCTTAACATAGTTTTTACAATTTGTTTGGGAACTGAAATAAATAGCAAATCAATGTCAGAAATTAAAACAGAAATAAAACAGAAGGAAATGGAAAAGAGGTTACGTGTCGCCTATAGCCTGGCCCAGCCCATTTAAGCCCCTGTCGTCTTCCTCCCCGCCAGTGGGCAGCAGGAGGTGGCCGCCGCGTTCTCCAGCGCGGCCACGCACCTGTGCGCCTGCCTGGCCGCCGCCTCGCGCTGGCAAGGCCGGGGATAAGCTCCCCGGGGCCGCCCCTATCCATTCCCAGCGTCAGTTCTTCCCCCTCCTCTCGGATCTCTCCTCCCCCTTCTGCCGCCATTGGAGCCGAGCAAAGCTCGAGCTGCCCGTGCCCCTAGCCATAGAATCCTCTTGCTGAGCACGCCGTTAGCTCCACCTCGTTGGTCTAGTCCTCCCTGCAGAAGCCGAAGCCACCCCGAGCCCTGCAACGCCCACGGCACCGTCGTCTTCAACCTACGGCCGCCGGCGAGCTCTGCTCGATTCGTCGCCCCCAGGCCTTTCCCGAGCCGTCTAAGCCCTGCTCTGCACTCCCCGTGAGCATGCGGTCTTTTCCCCTAAGTTTTCCCCGTCGATCCCCTCCTCTAGCCCTAGTTTCACCGGAGCCCGACAAGGACCGCCGCTGCAGCTCGTCGCCGGTAACCCTCCGGTGAAGTGCTGGTCCGTCTGAGGCTACCAACAGCCTCAGGACGTCGTGTAGATGCGTTAGGTGCCCAGCCCCGAGCGTTTTGACCCCGTATCCGATGGCCTCGACGATGGCCGAACTTGGTCGCCGCCAAGCTCGTCGCCGGCGTTGATCCTGGCCACCCCAACCCCTGGGGCTTGTCCCATCGTGCGCGCCATCGAGTGGTCGTTCCTCCCATGGTCTCAGCCGTGCGTTTGGCCCTCTGTGCGCCATTTTCGAGCCCTCCCAACATTCTGGTGCTCGCCGGAGGCTCCCCGCCGGCGAGGACGACCTCGCCGCCGGTGGATCTCGGCTGGCCTGAGCCACTAACTGGTGGGGCCAGCCTCTGGCAAGTTTAAAGATAATAAAAATAAATCAAATAAGTTAATCAGTCACTGACATGTGGGTCCAGTAAGGTTAATCAGTTAATTAAGTTTAAACTTAATCTAAAATTGACCAGAGAGACTGACCAGTGGGTCCCACTGGTCAGGTTTGACTTTCAACGGCCAGATGGACCTGCTGATGTCATGCTGATGCAGTAAAGGTATTTCCAGTATAAAAATAATTCCAGAAATGTTTAAAACTTCAAAAATTCATAGAAATTAATCCGTAACTCCAATGAAAATAATTATATATGAAGAAGTATAAGAAAAATTCAAGGAATCTGAATATGCTATTTTCAATCATGTTTGAAAAAGTTACACCACCCAAACATGTAGATTAATGAATAAGTCAATTCTTATAATTACTTTATAAATGGGATATGAAAAGTATTTAAATTTCTCTTTGTTTGACAGGATCAAACATTGTTCTAATAACAAACCAGTACCTTAACATGACATTCATGCATACTAACATCAAGTTGATCTGAGCATCAGGTCGAATCAATTAAATCGGTATCTGAGAATACCTCGTTTGAATTGATATTTGAATATGATTCAAATCAACTTCAAACCTAATACATGTTGAATATAATAGCTTATCACCTTGCATTCTCATGCCATGCTCATGCATCATCTTGTTTGCATCTGATTGTTATTGATTGTTGCCATTCATTTCGGTAGGCTCCGCACCCCCGGATTCCACTGAATATCCGTCTGACGGATATTGTCCCTCCTCTGAGCAACAAGGCAAGCAACCATTTTTGATCATCCCGATAAATCCCATGTTCTTGCTCCTGCACTTACTTATTGCATTAGGATCAACTGCTTCAACTGCTTTTGCCACGATTAGTTGAACCCACTTCCTTTGCATGACCTAACCTTGTCACAGTAAATAGCCGAACCTTGCAACCTAGCATACCTGGTAGTTGCTTGAGCCTTGATGTGCTTTATCCTGCTATGCATGCTATGCTTAGAGTTGTGTATGGTCTTTCATCTGGGAGATGAACAGAATTGTGAGAACGTGTTCGGTAAGCAAAGGTTGTGTGTTGAACTTGATTTGGTAAAGGTACCGGTGAAAGGCTGTGTAGGAGTACATGGCGGGTTGTTTCATTGGAACCGTCCTTAGGAACTGAGTTCCGTGTATGTAATCCAAGACCAGATACTACCACATGCTGGGCCCTGAAATATGACCCCGCTCGGCCTATTAACCGCTTAGTACTCGGTCCAGGAGTTGCAAGTAGTTTCTGGTGTTTATAGTAATGCTGGAGGCCGTGCATGGTGCTGACCTGAGAGGTGGGCCGTGATGCGGTAGGCAGTGGCACGGTGTACCAAGTGGCACCCGGATGGTGGGCTTGGGAACCCTGCGCACATCATTTGAGGCCGTGGCAGAAACCTCGGCCGGACTTCCGTACGGGTTACTCTCAGATAGGCGATAAACCTGGACTAGGTACTAGTGTGGTTAACGGTCGTGGCCGACTCCCTCGCTGGGCTTCCGCTTGAAGGTTGCCGAGGTGCATGACGTGCACATGGCGATAAGTGGCGAGAGCGTGTGTGACGAAGTACACCCCTGCAGGGTTATGATCTATTCGAATAGCCGTGTCCATGGATATGGACTACTTGGAGACATATGTTGTTCATAGATAACTTCAATGTCTACTCATCAAATTGTCAAGATAAGCGTGAGTGTCGTGGACGGCATTTCCGTATGGAGACGGAATGATTCCACGATAGGGTATTGTTGTGGTGTTAGTGGACTCGTGTGCGAGAAATCAAGTTGTCAAAATTATTTAAAATGCAAGTTGTCTAGCCGCGAGTCAAATGTTGGCTTTCCGCATGAAACCCCACAATACCTTTTGATACCTTGCATGAGTAGTTAGTTATCCTAAAGTCTTGCTGAGTACCTTCGTACTCATGTTTGCTTAATAAATGTTGCAGAGGTTGCTAATGACCCTAATGGAGGGTTCTTCGTAGACATCGACGACGACGAGTAGCTGGTGTCCCACCTACGATCTGGCCCTACGTTGGGTCTGTAGTATAGTCAGGCCATGTGCCATCTAGTTGCCCTGTCTGTACTCAGACAGTTTAAACTCTTCCGCTGGCTTGTAACTGAATGACTGCTATTATGGGTCGTGAGACCCTTAATGTGTAATATTATGTGTGTGGCTCTTCTGAGCCTCCTAAATAAAGCTTGTATGTTTATGGTTATGTTGTGATGCCATCGATGTATCTATACATATCGGTATGCCATGCGTACGTGTGTCGTACCTGATATGTATGGGGTTCGATTACCTAGTCGTGAACTTTAGTAGCACTCCTTACAAGGAAATGCCCCTTTGTGATCCAGCGAGCCTTGGTAGTTCGCTACTGCTCCGGACACATTGGTTGACCGGCATGTGTCCCTCTTAGCTCCTGTGTCTGTCCCCTATGGGGAAATGTCACACGATGTAATGGAGTCCTTGTAGCTTGCTATGACTCATCTACATTCGTTGATGACCAACACCTGCTTTGTTGGGTCATGTATGCACGTCCTTGTGCGGTACTGCCACTTTGATTTATGACTAGACATGTCGATCCGGGTTCTTTGACATTGGAATGCTAGCGACACTATTGCATACGTGAGTCAAAAGACGCAAACGGTCCCGGCTAAGGTAAGGCTGCAGCCGCGGAGTTAACCGTGCATGAGACCGCAAAGGAATGCGATGTGTTATACGCTGGATTCCTATGGCTTGGGATCGGGGTCCCGACATACGGTATGACAAATTAAAGCCAAAACATTAGATATTTGAGAAAACATGAAGGCAAAAGGTTAAATAAGAGTAAATTAACTTACTTGTCCCCATTTGGCCTAATCGACCACCTCTGCTCGGTGGTCGCCGGCACGAGCGGGAGCCCCGAACTACCACGTTGGTAGATGGTAGCCCCCTCACCCAGCTCCTCGCCGCTACCAGCATGGCCACTTGGCTCGGCCCAGGTATCCCACTGGGTCTCTAGGGACATACCCTCATCCCTGCTTTGCTCCAGAGTCGCCCGGAACGAAGCCTATGGGACACGAGTCTCGTGGGTCGAAGGCTCGTCGACCCGAGGCTCGTGTACCGGAGACCATGTAGCCTCCACCTCAGACGAATCAACCCTAGAAGTCATGTGCTCAGGTGAATCAGCTTGGGGTGGTGGCGGAGACCGTGTAGCCTCCACCTCAGAAGGCGTGGCAGCCACCGCCCTACCTCTCCTGCGGCCACGTGTACCTTTAGTACAACATAAATACCAACATGAGTAATAAATACCAATATGCATACAACATGAGTACAACATAAATACCAACATGAATACAACATGTACCTTTAGTACCTCTCGGCTTCGCGGGGGGTCGACCTCCTCTCACGGGGGGTGCTCCTTGCATAGTAGAGAGCAACACTCTCCGAAGAGGCGAGGTAGGAATGGAAGTACCCATCCCATCACCCGCCAACGAAGAAAGAGACGCGGAGTGCTTTCGACCCTTTCCCACCATCTTTCAACACCTGCCATGACAAAGAGTAAATGAAATTAGTACAACATAAATACCAACATGAGTAATAAAATGTATATAATTTAAGTGTGTCATCGTCATAAATACCAACATGACTAATAAAAATTGAATACCTAACATGAACTCCAAATTTATATATAGTATAATAGTTGAATACCTGACATGAACTAATAACAATTGTGCTCGTCTATATATGCTTCGGGGTCAATAAATGCATCATGATCATCACTATCATCAATAAATGCATCAGCATCATCACTATCACGAAGAACATGTGGAAGGCCACCATTATGTAATCGGTCAAGAAGCGATAGGTCATCCGCAGCAGTAACCTCTTCTTCTTCCAGCTCTTCCTGTTCGGGCTCAGGGGTTAAGACGGATTCACTATCGCCGTCTACTTCAATGTTCTGGAGTGAAGTCGAGCGGTTCTTGAAACATTTCTTGGACATACGTGTTTCTTGGAAGAATTCTCCTTCATATGTGTCTGGGTTAATGTGAGGTTCATAATCCTCTTCGTTGAGGGTAGGTGGTCTAAAATGTGGTGGCACTTCATAAACGACATCCCAACCTTTGAGATTTGGATCAGTTTGGCAGGCCCACGGTAGATAGAAAAATTATGTCGCCTGTTGAGCCGTAATATAGACATCGGGAACATCTAAGTGGGTGTTTTGGTTGATTTCGACTAGTCCTATATGTTCATGAGTCCTTCTAGTCTCCCTCGGCTCAAACCAATAACATTTGAAGACTACGACGGTCGGTGGGTTTTCACCATAGAATAGAAGTTCATAAATTGCTTCAACTCTTCCATAATACTCAGTGTCTCCTTCACCGATAGCAGAGACAGAACAATTTGTAGTCTTTAGGTCAGGCATAGTAGCTCTTTAACAAAGGTACGAAAGTGATACCCGTTGATGTTGTATTTGTCAAATGAACGGACCTTATAGTCAAAACCATTAGCGACTTGTCTCAACTCGGCGTCCATAGACTCTGCATCAGCCTACAAGTTTAATATGAAAGAATGGATGCATTAGTCGCAAATTAGACCAAGAAATCAAATGGGCCCTTAATGGTAATTAGTTACCCTTTGTTTGAACCAAGAGATGAAACCGGGATAGTCGCCTCCATGCTTTGCGAGAAGTTCATACTCTTCGACGGAATCCTTTTCGATGACCGCTCCATCCGAGAATTCGGCGACGTATCGACTATATCAAATATCCGGGAATAAGAGTAGTTTCAAAGCAATTAGAAGTTGGGGAACAATAATTTACCGAGAACTTACTCGATGTACGGCCGCACTTCTGTTAGGTTGGTGAAGATATACAATGAAATGGTCCGCCATTCTTCGACATCCAACGATTTCCCTTTCGAAGCACCAGATGGTGCGAGCTTACCTTTGAATACGCTGAGGTTGGATCGAACTTTTTTTGGATCACCATCATTGTACCGAGGCTTCGAGTTAAGCAAATGATGATTTTTGGCTTCGTAGTGTGCTGTCACGAAGTTTGCCGCCTCCACAGTAATGAATGCCTCGGCCATCGATGCTTCAATTCTACGTTTATTTTTACACTTAGCTCGAAGCGTCTTCTGCATCCTCTCAGTTGAGTAGCACCATCGATTTTGAACGGGCCCCCCCATTCTTGCCTCGGTCGGGAGATGCAAAATCAAATGTTGCATTGGATTAAAGAAGCCGTGTGGAAAGATCTTTTCTAATTTGCAGACCAACTCCAGCGCCAACTCTTCCATTTCATCTAGCACGCCAGGCGATAGTTCTTTCGCACAAAGAGAACGGAAGAAATAGCTCAGCTCTGCCAGTACTTGCCATTCATCCTCAGGGATAAAGCCACGCAACATCACCGGCATTACCCGCTCAATCCATATGTGCCAATCATGACTCTTGAGACCAAATATTTTCAATTTCTCAAGACTCGCTCCCCTCTTTAGATTCGCAGCATACCCATCGGGGAACATCAACCGCATTTTCACCCACAATAGCATTTCCCTCATAGCTGGCCTTTCAAGATTGAACCATGCCTTTGGCTTCGCTATGCTTTGCTTTCCTTTCCGTTGTCGCTAGTTTTGCAACGGTCTATCACATAGAGCCTCCAGGTCGATTCTAGCCTTAGGATTATCTTTTGACTTCCCCTCTATGCCGAACAATGTACCAAAAATGGCCTCCGCAATATTCTTTTTAGTGTGCATCACGTTGATGTTGTGTGGGCAAAGGAGGTCTTTGAAGTAAGGCAGATCCCATAAGCATGACTTGTGAGTCCAGGCGTGTTCCGTATTATACCCTTTGAAGTATCCTGGACGCAAAGGATCGGGCTCAAGAGCGTTTAACTGATCAAGGGTCTGTTGGCCTGTCAACGCAGCTGGTGCAGTGTTTTTGACAACTCTACCTTTGATAAAATTCTTCTTGTCTTTTCTGAACTTATGGTCAGGATCCAGGAATTGTCTATGCATGTCGAAGCAAGAATACTTGCGACCAGCCTGCAGCCAACGGAACTGAAGAGCTGCCTTGCATGTGGTGCACGGGAACCTTCCATGCACACACCAGCCAGCGAATAGCGCAAACGCCAGATAATCATGCGTCGAGTACATGTACCACACATGCATTTTGAAATTTGTTTTGGTAGCCGCGTCGTAGGTCTTGATCCCATTATCCCAGGCTTCTTGCAACTCATCCTTAAGAGGCTGCATGTACACATTCATATTCTTCCCCGGATAGTTGGGCCCTGGAATTATCAACGTCGGGAAAATGTTCTTTCTTTCCATAATCTCTCCGGGTGGGAAATTTAGTGGAATGACAAATACAGGCCAACAACTGTATTATGCTGCCGTCATACCATACACATTGAACCCATCCATGCTGATGCCAACTCTAGGTTGCCTTGGATCTTCCGATTTATCCTTATGTAATGCATCGAAGTGCCTCCACGCAAAACCATCTGAAGTGTGTACCAGCATCTTGTTCCCATCCGCATCTAGTTCGGTTCTTTTGCCCAATTTGTGCCATGTCATCTGTCTGGCCGTCTCTTCGACCATGAAAAGACGTTGAAGTCTTGGTACGTTTGGCAGATACCGAAGAACACTAATGGGGATTTTGGTCTGATTCTTCTCACCCATACCGCTGTCTACCACAATATACCTGGAAGAATTGCAAATGGGGCAATAGTTCAAGGCCGCATACTCAAGCCTAAATAAGGCACATCCATTCTCGCAGGCATGTATCTTCTAATAGAGAATCTTAAGTACACTGAGGATTTTCTCTGACTGGTACAGGTTTGCAGGTAGTACATGGCCTTTGGGTAGAAAGCGTCCAAATATCGTCATCATCGCGTCGTAGCATTCTCTGCCTAGGTTGAATTGAGCCTTCAGAGCCATTTCTTGCGCGATGGCATCCAGCTGACAAAGCTCAGTCTGCTCGTGGAGAGGACGTTTTGAAGACTCCAACATTTCATAGAAGGCCTTTGCAGATTCCTCCATCTCATCGTCCGAATCCCGAGCATCATCAAAGTCTTGCACCATGTCTTCAATCCCGGTACCATGCTCGTCGGTGCGATGACGAATCACCTCAGCTCTCGCACGTTGGTCAGACTCACCATGAAAAGTCCACACCGTATAATTAGGCGCAAAACCCCACTTCTGCAGGTGTTTACCCATTTTAAACTTTGTCTGATTTTTCCAGTTGTCGAAGTTGGGACAGGGGCACCATGTTTTTTGCTGGCCATTTGCAAATGCAGCTCTCACAAACCCCCTGGTTTTTGTTAACCATTCATGGGTCATGTCTTTCTGACTAGGGTGGCCAGTGTACATCCAAGCACGATCACTCGTGTTGCCTAGCTACCTATGGGGGCACAAGAAATAAATATATAATTCATCATCTATATTCATACGCTAATCAAGTTTGTCAGTTTTATTACGTCCATGCAACCTACACGCTAATAGGTAAAGATAGGTCCTAATCCCACCCGAGTATGTGTAGATTGGGTTCGTTTTCCCATGCTCTGCTCCAAATGCGATGCAGAATTTCAGCAGTACCTCCCCGTTGTTCTCCTGATACACGTCTCGGCAATAAGCAGAGAGGATGTATACCCGGAGAACAACAGGGAGGCACTGACGAAATTCGGCATCGGATCCGGAGCACAGCATACGGGAAAATGAATCCAATCTACACATACTCGGGTTGTCCATGGATAATGTTGGACAATTCGAAAGGATGGCGGTTATAAATATGAAAAGAAATGCATATTTATAGATGTCGCCCTTTCGAACGGGAGACGCATACTGGTCACGCATACTCATGATTGAAGAAACCTATAGCTAGCAAGTTTCATTGGCACGAAGACCGGGACAGAGCAAATTAAGGGGGTAGGAGGAGAAGTCATTTGTGCTCACCAACAAACGCAAGGGCGGAGCTCGTCCAACGCACATGGAGGTCGTCGAACAACTGCACATTGAAATTCACATGATCAACACAAATACGATGTTTTTATAATTAACATAATCGGAAAATATGTGTCCTAACTCATAATTTACAAAACAATGACCCCCGTCGGCCTCTAGAAGGCCGAAAAGCACCTTCTCATTCAATAGTAGGCAGAAGAGGTGTTGGGGGTCGGGGCTTAGTGGCGTCGAGGGTCAGTGGTGTCGGGTGTCGGTGGTGTCGGGGGTTAGTTGCGTTGGTGGTCGGGGGTCAGTGTCGTCGGGGGTCGAGGGTCACTGGCGTCGGGGGTTGGGGTCTTTTCGGTCAACAAGAGGCCGAACAGGTGTCGGGGGTCGGGGGTCGAGGGTGAGTGGCGTCGGGCGTCGGGGATCAAGGGTAGGGGGTCGATGCTGAGTGGCATCGGGGGTCGAGGGTCGAGGGTCAGTGGCGTCGGGCGTCAGGGGTCGGGGGTCGAGGGTCAGTGTTGGGGTGCCGGGGTTCCTTTTTCCTCTTCTTTCTTCTTTCCCTCTCTCTTCTTTTTCTTCTTCTTCTTCTTCTTCTTCTTCTTGATCATCTTCTTATTATTATTATTCTTGTTCTTTTTTCTCCTCCTCCTCCTCTTCTTCTTTTTCTTCTTTCTTTTCTCTTTCTCCTCCTCTCCTCTTTCTTCTTCTTCTTCTTCTTCTTCTTCTTCTTCTTCTTCTTCTTTTTTCTTCTAGTTTTTTTCTTCTATTATTATCTTCTAAGTTTTTTCTTTTCTATCTATTTTTTCCTATCTATTTTATTCTACCTAAAATAACTATCCTCTAATTTATTTTTTTCTATCTAGTACCTAATAAACTAACTATCTAATTTAACAGAAAAAATACAAAAAAAACTAACTATCTAATTTAAAAAAACAGAAAATAGGGGTACCGGAGGCACTCACCGGAGTTGGGGAGGGCCGGTGAGGGGAGGGTCGTCGCCGGAAGCCGGTGAGGGGAGGGGGTGCCGCCGGGGGCGGCACCCGCAGCAGTGAGAGGATTGCGGCGTCGGAGGCAGGTGAGGAGAGGGCGGCGCAGGGGGCGGGTGAGGGGAGGGGCGGTGCAGGGGCGGGTGAGGGGAGGGGCAGCGCAGGGGGGCGCACCGGTGGCAAGTGAGGGGAGAGGGCGGCGCAGGGGGCAGCGGCGGGTGAGGAGAGGGGGCCGCGCAGGGGGCCGTGCCGGCGGCGAGTGAGGAGAGGGACCGGCGCAGGGGGCCGGCGGCGAGTGAGGAGAGGGGCCGGCGTAGGGGGCTGGCGGCGAGTGAGGAGAGGGGGGCGCATGGGGCTGCATCGGGGGCGGGCGGCGCAGGGGGTCGGCGGCGAGTGAGGAGAGGGGTCGGCACAGGAGGGACGTCGGGCGGGGTGGGGGATTCGAGCAGGGCTACATGGGAAGCGGGGGTTGGAGGGGGCGGGCCTGATGGTGGTCGATGGGCCGCCCCTTTGCCGTCCGTCGTACCCCCAGGCAGACGGCAAAGGACTCCCAGGCAGATGGCAAATGGGCGGGGTGGGGGAGGCATCGGGTGGGGGCAGCCGCCATCCCTTTGCCGTCCGCCGTGGTCCCAGGCGGACGCAAAGGGTACCCAGGCAGACGGTAAAGGGGAGGGGTGGGTGGGGTGGGGGTTTCAGCCGTTTGGGGGGGCTTTGTCGTCTGCCCACCCTTTGTCGTCCGCATAGTGCTTCTTTGCCGTCCGCCAGCGGACGGCAAAGAGGTGGCCGATGGCAAAGTAAACCTTTGCCATCAGACACCTCTTTGTCGTCATCACTGTGACAGCTGACGGCAAAGAGTACCTTTGACATGCGTCAGCAGACGGCAAAGGCCAGGCAGACGGCAAAATTATGAATTCCAGTAGTGTATGCATCTGCCAGTGTAGCAGGATATGCAATGAAACTAGCACGTCATGTAGCAATAATAACGGCAAGGCCCAACTAGCATGCGGCTCCTCGATCAAGCAAAAGTGTGTGTGACATGAAGATCAAGTCATGAGATGATGGATGTGGCATGGCAATGTATCTCGGAAAGGCTATGGAAATGCCTTAATAGGTAGGTATGGTGGCTGTTTTGAGGAAAGATATAATGAGGCTTATGATGATAGTGTGTATCATGCCAAGGGTTTGGATGCACCGGTGAAGTTTGCACCAACTCTCAAGATGAGAAAGGGCAATGCACGGTACGGAACAGGGTAGCAAAATATGGATGGTGGAAGTGCAAACAATCGAATACTCACATAGGCCGAAGAACTCATACACTTATTATTGGTAACTCTCTATCTAGTTAGGAGATTCACAAAGAGACAAGTACCCCGAGGAGGAGTGTTTGGGGGTTTGGTTATCCTTGCGCATCCTCGACCCATGGTAACGTGAGGGTACTCTATATATTCCAACCCTCCAGAGGTTAGCGATCAATCTAGTAGCTAGAGTTCTCAACTAATTTTTAATTTTTCAAAAACACACGGATTTCCCAAAATACGACACCTATCATTAATAGGCTCATGCTCATGGCACCAATAGTCCAAACATTACCCAAATCAATACCTCAAAACTATTGCAAATTACTACTATACTTAAATAACAACCTCATTTACCTACTCATGCAAGACACATAACTCAGTGCAACGAGCCAACTCTCTAAACAAGATAAGCATGTTAACTCAAGAGAGTTCCAAAAGCAACCTAAATAAAAGCTCTTAAAAATATATAGCATGAAAAATAAGAGCTAGGCATGACAATACCTATGAAAAGATAAAGAACACACAAAAAAGATAAGCATGAAAACCTATGTTGTGTTTTAGAGTGGAATGGAGCGTGTTTCTCTCCCAAACAAGGTAGGCTAGGTTCTGACTTGTTATGAACAACAAGTAAAACGAAAACAAACTAAAAAGTAAAGAGCGGGACGCTCCAAGCATAGCACATAATATATGAAGTGATAAAAATATAGCTTGGAGATGGACGAACTAATGATTGTTGATAGAGAGGGGGATGCACGGGGGCATCCCCAAGCTTAGACGCTTGAGTCTCCTTGAATTTTCTTGGGGGTGCATGGGGGCATCCCCAAGCTTGAGCGCTTGAAACTCCTGGATCTTCTTTCATCATCTTCCATCGCATACTTGAAAAATCCCTACATACGTAACTCATCATAAGCTGATTAGAGTGGTTAGTACCCATGATAAAATAATTCATTACCTATTGGAAATAATGATTTTCATGAAAAGCTACTGTTTCTCATGATTTCCAAAAGGTTTTTGCAAAGGAAAAGCAAGCTTAAGATTTGCAAAATGACGAAAACGCAAAACGTGGCAGAATCTGTGAAAAACATAACATTATGTAGTAAATAATTTTTTCGGGGCACTTCTGCAACTCAAATCAAAAAACTCATAATAGATGCTAGAAAGAAAATTATATAGATCATGTTGTCAAAACAATTAATATCAAAAAGATGATGTGGTGATTTTTGGCGAATTGTTCGGTCAAGGAGACAAAATTTGTTTCTGGACAGCATGTCACAACTTTTGAACTTTCTTGCAATTAGAGGCTAAAACTTGGCACAAAGCTTGAAAATAAAGATACAATGATGTTGCTACAGTAGTAACAAGCATCAAGACCACAAAAATAGAAAGTAAAAGCAAATTGGGTCGCCTCCCAACAAGCGCTTTCTTTTATGCCTTTGAGCTAGGCATGATGCAAAAATATCAAGTATTATCAACTCCATAAGAATAACTTGCCCGAATAACAGACTCATAAGGTAACTTAATCTTCTTTCCAGGGAAGTGTTCCATTCCCCTTTTTTGTAGTTTTTGGTATAAGACTCTAAAGGAAAAACAAGAAAGCAAACTAACAAGACTAAAAAGCAAAGGTAAAAGATAGCGTGCTACTCCCCTATCTTGAAGACTGGAGTCCACGGCAACAGCGCCAGAAAACTTGCTTGATGATGAGATGATTGCTACTTCTCGAGATTGCGTTGGTTTTTCCCTTGAAGAGGAAAGGGTGATGCAGCACAGTAGCGATAAGTATTTCCCTCAGTTTGAGAACCAAGGTATCAATCCAGTAGGAGTATCAAGATGAGGCACCAATGTTCCTGCGCAAAAAACAAACAAACTTGCACCCAACGCTATAAAGGGGTTGTCAATCCCTTCATGATTATTTGCAAGGTGAGATCTGAAGGCAAAAAGTGCAACAAAGTAATTTTTTAGATCTGAAAATAGGATGTGAAGTAGATCCGGGGGCCATAGTGTTCACTAGAGGCTTGTCTCAAGATAGCAAGTATTACGGTGGGTGAACGAATTACTGTCGAGCAATTGATAGAATCGTGCAAAGTCATGATGATATCTAAGGCAATGATCATACATATAGGCACCACGTACGAGACAAGTAGACCGATACTTTATGCATATACTATTATTACTCCACACATCGACCGCTATCCACCATGCATCTAGTGTATTGAGTTCATAACAAACAGAGTAACGCCTTAAGCAAGATAACATGATGTAGAGGGATAGATTCATGCAATATGATATAAACCCCATCTTTTTACCCTTGATGGCAACAACATGATGCGTGCCTCGCTACCCCTTCTGTCACTAGGTGAGGACACCGCATGGTATGAACCCTAAACCAAGCACTTCTCCCATTGCAAGAATTATAGATCAAGTTGGGCAAACGAAACCCACAACTCGAAGAGAATTACAAGGATACGAAATCATGAATATAAGAGATTAGAGGAGACTCAAATAATATTCATATATAATCTAATCATAAATCCACAACTCATCGGATCTCGACAAACACACCGCAAAAGAAAGTTGCATCCGATAGATCTCCATCAAGATCATGGGGAATTTTGTATTGAAGATCCAAGAGAGAGAAGAAGCCATCTAGCTACTAGCTATGGACCCGAAGGTCTATGGTGAAATACTCACACATAATCGGAGAGGCAATGGTGTTGATGAAGAAGCCCTCCGTGTACGAATCCCCCTCCGTCAGGGCATCAGAAAGGTCCCCAGATGGGATCTTGCGGAGAGAGAAGCTTGCAGCAGCGGAAAAGTATTTTCGTGGCTCTCTTTGGAGGTTTTGGGATTTTAGAGAATTTATAGGCGAAAGAGGTAGGGAAAAGGAGCCACGTGGGGCCCACAAGCCTGCTAGGCACCCCCAAGACCGCGTCTAGGGGGCTTGTGACCTCCCTCGAGGTCTCCTGCCTTGGTTCACAAGTCCCCTGTGTATCTTCTGTTATGGAAAAAATCATCCCGCAGGTTTTATTCCGTTTGTACTCCGTTTAATATTCTTCTCTAAAAAAGGTCAAAAACACGGGAAAACAGAAACTGGCACTTGGCACTGAGTTAATAGGTTAGTCCCAAAAAATATTTCAAATAGCATATTCATGCATATAAAACATCCAAAGTTGACAAGATAATAGCATGGAACCATCAAAAATTAGAGATACCTTGGAGACGTATCAAGCATCCCCAAGCTTAACTCCTGCTCGTCCTGGGGTAGGGAAGTGATAAAGACCGAATTTTTGATGTGGAATGCTACCTAACATATTTGTCCTTTGTAACTTCTTTCTTGTGGCATGAATACTCAGATCCGTAAGATTCAAAACAATAGTTTACTATTGACATGAAAACAATAATACTTCAAGCATACAAGCAAAGTAATCATGAACTTTTGAAATAACAAGGCCAAAGAAAGTTATCCCTACAAAATCATATAGTCTGGCTATGCTCCATCATCCCCACACAACGAATTTAAATCATGCACAACCCCGGTATTGGCCAAGTAATTGTTTTCACACTCTTACTTTCTCAAACTTTTTCGACTCTCACGCAATACATGAGCGTGAGCCATGGATATAGCACTATAGGTGGAATAGAGTGTGGTGGAGGTTGTGAGGCAAAAAGGAGGAGATGGTCACATCAACTCGGCATATCAACGGGCTATGGAGATGCTATCAATAGATATCAATGTGAATGAGTAGGAATTACCATGCAACGGATGCACTAGAGCTATAAGTGTGTGAAAGCTCAAAAAGAAAACTAGTGGGTGTGCACCCAACTTGCTTGCTCATGAAGACCTAGGGCAATTTTGAGGAAGCCCATCATTGGAATATACAATCCAAGTTATATAATGAAAATTCCCACTAGTATATGAAAGTGACGAAACGAGAGACTCTCTATCATGAAGAACATGGTGCTATTTTGAAGCACAAGTGTGGAAAAAGATAGTAGCATTGTCCCTTCTATGTTTTTCTCCCATCATTTTTTTTTGTTTGGGCTCTTTGGCCTCTTTTGTTTCCTTTTTTTGGTGGGCATCTTTGGCCTCTTTTTTTCCTCACATGGGACAATGCTCTAATAATGATGATCATCACACTTTTATTTACTTACAACTCGATACTTAGAACAATGATGACTCTATATGAAATGCCTTCGGCAGTGTACCGGGATGTGCAAAGATCTAGCTTAGCGTTTGACGTTGAAACATCTCGCTAGCTATCTTACGATCATGCAATGGCAATATGAACGTGACGGCACATGTCATGAGACGGAACGGTGGGAGTTGCATGGCAATATATCTCGGAATGGCTATGAAAATGCCATAATAGGTAGGTATGGTGGCTGTTTTGAGGAAGGCATATGGTGGGTTTGTGCACCGGCAAAAGTTGCACAGCACTAGAGAGGCTAGCAATGGTGGAAGGGTGAGAGTGCGTCTATTCCATGGACTCACATTAGTCATGAAGAACTCATATACTTATTGCAAAAGTTTTATTAGTAATCGAAACAAAGTGCTAAACGCATACTCCTAGGGGAAGGGTTGGTAGGTGTTAACCATCACGCGATCCCGACCGCCACACAAAGGATGACAATCAATAAATCAATTATGCTCCAACTTCCTAACATAGTGGTTCACCATACGTGCATGCTACGGGAATCACTAACTTCAACACAAGTATTTCTAGATTCACAACACCCTACTAACATAACTCTAATATTACCATATCCATATATCAAAACTAATTGTGAAGAATCAAACTTCTCTTGCTAATCAATGCACTTGAATATGGAAGTTTTTATTATATCCTCTTTGTATGCCTATCATATTTAGGACTAATTTCATAACACACGCCAATTACCAAGTTACTTAGAGAGAGCACTCTCAAAAGGATATAAGTGAAGATCAAGAGTTTTTATTTATTCAAAATATGACACCGCCGTTCTCTAAAAAGATTTAAGTGAAGCTCTAGAGCAAAATTATCTAGCTCAAAAGATATAAGTGAAGCACATGCGAGCTAAATTGCCTAACTCAAAAGATATAAGTGAAGCTCATTGAGTATCCTAGCAAATTCACGAGAGTGCATGTCCCTCTCAAAAAGGTGTGCAGCAAGGATGATTGTGACAAAACAAAAAGCAAAGACTCCTATAATACACGACGCTCCAAGCAAAACACATATCATGTGGTGAATAAAAATATAGCTCCAAGTAACGTTACCGATGGATTGAAGACGAAAGAGGGGATGCCTTCCCGGGACATCCCCAAGCTTAGGATTTTTGGTATCCTTGAATTTGGCTTGGGGTGTCCTGGGCATCCCCAAGCTTAAGCTCTTTCCACTCTTTATCCCATTGTCCATGAGAACATCACCCAAAACTTGAAAACTTCACAACACAAAACTTAAACAGAAACTCGTGATATCATTAGCATAAGAAAGCAAACCACCACTCTTTTTAGGTACTGTAGTAAACTTGATTTATATTTAGATTGATGTTATATTACTGTATACTCACTTTTCCATGGCTAGTACCCCCCGATACTAACCATAGTTTCATCAAAATAAGCAATCAACGCAACAAAAGCAGAATCTGTCAAAAACAGACCAGCCTGTAGCAATCTGTATACTTCGTATACTTCTGGTATCCCAACAATTATGAACAATTATGAAAATTAGGGAAATTATCATATCAACCATCATCAAAAAGAATCAACTCAAAAGCTCTTCCTCGATAGGAATTAAAAATAATTTTGTGAGCGCAAAGTTTCTGTCTTTTTCAGCATGATCAAACAACCATCACCAAAACTAGTCATAAAGGTTCCACTTGGCACAAACACTAAAAGAAACACAAAAAACACAATCATAAAAGAATTATGATGTGTGGACACAACAAAACAGAAAGCAAAAAAGCAAAGATAAATACATAGGGTTGCCTCCCAACAAGCGATATTGTTTAACGCCCTTAGCTAGGCATAAGGCGATAGAATCAAGTATCGTCATCTTTGGTGCTCAAACCATAAGTAGGGTGAACACTCAACGTTTTAAGATCTTCATCTCTCTTACTAGATGGTTCACCACTGTTTTTAGGAACAAAAACAAACTTAGTGGCCATATTTTGGGCAAAATTTGGAGTGTTCTGAATAGCAGCAAAAGCGGAACCCAAGTTGGTTATAACATCCTCTAGTTTGCCAATTCTAGAGGAATCGTGACCTAGTTTTTGTTAACTGTGGGTTCCTTCTCCTTTAAATTTTTCAAAGTCATTCACACCTTGGATCCATATTGAGTGATTTGATTGTGGATCTTTTTATCCAAATTTTCAATGAGTTCTATCGTAGCAACTTTATTTTCAATAATATCCAGCCTAGGCATCACATGTTCCAAAGTTAAAGTAGTTCCATTAACCATGAGTGGGGGTGAGCCAACCAAATTTATTAAAGCACCGTAAGAATCAACGGTATGGCTACCCAAGAAATTTCCTCCTACGATGGTGTCAAGAACATACCTATTCCAAGGGGAAATACCCCCATAAAAGTTAGAAAGTAGAATGGTCGTAGATTGATTACGAGTAGATCTATTCTAAGCATTGCAAATTCTATACCAAGCATCCTTTATGTTTTCTCCCTCATTTTGTTTGAAATTAAGAACTTCGCTCTCGGGAGTAATGTTCAAAGTGATAGGACTAGCCATAAGGATAGGTAGACTAACCCATACAAGCAAAAAAACAAGCGAAAGAAAAGGGTGAACGAAAAAGGCAAATATTTTCATAATTTTTTTTTCGGAAGTGGGGGAGAGGAAAACGAGAGGCAGATGGAAAATAATGTAAATGCAAGAGATGAGTTTGCAATAGTTACTTGGATAAGCTTCACTTTGAATACTCCCCAGCAACGGCGCTATAAATTCTTCTTGCTACTTCTCGAGCTTGCGTTGGTTTTTCCCTTGAAGAGGAAAGGGTGATGCAGCACAGTAGCGATAACTATTTCCCTCAGTTTGAGAACCAAGGTATCAATCCAGTAGGAGTATCAAGATGAGGCACCAATGTTCCTGCGCAAAAACAAACAAACTTGCACCCAACGCTATAAAGGGGTTGTCAATCCCTTCACGATTATTTGCAAGGTGAGATCTGAAGGCGAAAAGTGCAACAAAGTAATTTTGTAGATCTGAAAATAGGATGTGAAGTAGACCCGAGGGCCATAGTGTTCACTATAGGCTTGTCTCATGATAGCAAGTATTACGGTGGGTGAACGAATTACTGTCGAAAAATTGATAGAATCGCGCAAAGTCATGATGATATCTAAGGCAATGATCATATATATAGGCAACACGTCCGAGACAAGTAGACCGATACTTTCTGCATCTACTACTATTACTCTACACATCGAGCGCTATCCACCATGCATCTAGTGTATTGAGTTCATAACAAACAGAGTAACGCCTTAAGAAAGATGACATGATGTAGAGGGATAGATTCATGCAATACGATATAAACCCCATCTTTTTACCCTTGATGGCAACAACATGATGCGTGCCTCGCTACCCCTTCTGTCACTAGGTGAGGACACCGCACGGTATGAACCCAAAACCAAGCACTTCTCCCATTGCAAGAATTATAGATCAAGTTGGCCAAACGAAACCCACAACTCGAAGAGAATTACAAGGATACGAAATCATGCATATAAGAGATCAGAGGAGACTCGAATAATATTCATAGATAATCTGATCATAAATCCACAATTCATAGGATCTCGACAAACACATCGCAAAAGAAAGTTACATCGGATAGATCTCCATGAAGATCATGGAGAACTTTGTATTGAAGATCCAAGAGAGAGAAGAAGCCATCTAGCTACTAGCTATGGACCCAAAGGTCTGTGGTGAACTACTCACGCATCATCGGAGAGGCAATGGTGTTGATGAAGAAGCCCTCCGTGTCTGAATCCCCCTCCGGCAGGGCACCAGAACGGTCCCCAGATGGGATCTTGCGGAGACAGAAGCTTGCGGCGGCGAAAAAGTATTTCCGTGGCTCTCTTAGGAGGTTTTGGGATTTTAGAGAATTTATAGGCGAAAGAGGTATGGCAAAGGAGCCACGTGGGGCCCACAAGCCTGCTAGGCGCCCCCCCAGGCCGCGGGTAGGGGGCTTGTGACCTCCCCCGAGGTCTCCTGCCTTGGTTCCCAAGTCCCGTGTGTATCCTCTGTTATGGAAAAAATTATCCCGCAGGTTTTATTCCGTTTGGACTCCGTTTAATATTCTTCTCTGAAAAAGGTCAAAAACACGGAAAAAAAAGAAACTGGCACTTGGCACTGAGTTAATAGGTTAGTCCCAAAAAAGATATAAAATAGCATATTCATGCATATAAAACATCCAAAGTTGACAAAATAATCGCATGGAACCATCAAAAATTAGAGATACGTTGGAGACGTATCAATGATGTATATACTTCTCGCTCCTCATTGGTTACCCCAAGTGGAAGGTTGAGATGTAGTTAGCAGCAAGTTTTCCCTTACACGGAGACTGTAAAGTTTATCGAACCAGGAGGACTCCAAGGATCAACAAGTAGGTGTCTCCTACCCTGACGCTAGTAGAAGACGTGGACCTGCACACACACAAATAACTTTGCTCCCAACGAGTACAGAGAGGTTGTCAATCTCTTCGGCCTTGCAGTTTGCAAAGGATCAAAACACAAGCGGAAAAAGGGATAGTGATTGCAACGGAAAAGTAAATGAAAGCGATAAATGATCGAGGTGTAAGAAATGGTGCTGATATGGACCGGAGTCACATGATGTTCACTAGTGATGTCTCTCTCCCTAAAGACGATAAACAACTATGCTTGGGTGAACAAATTACAACGGGGCAGTTGACAAAATTATGAACGCACCGCAATGCTAATTATGCTACTTGAAAGTTAGAGGCTCAATGGTAATGGGCAGTACGCCAAGACAAGTAGACCGTTTATTCATCAGCATCTACTTACTAATCATCCACCTTGAGATATCTATCCAGAACATCTCGCTGCTATTAAGTTGCGAGCCCTACCCAAAGTGTAAACTCAAAGCAACGGACAATTGCATTAACGAACTATGCGTAAGGTAAACAATCCTTGCAACTGTGGTCACAAGCACCGTTGTTTTATCCCTAGTGGCAACAACACATCCCCTAGTCTCATGTTTCTGTCACTCAAGCTAGACATCAGGGGGCATGAACCCATAATCATGCATAACGGTCCCACTTGGAGTTAAAATATATTACTCGGACAAAGCAATACAAAGCAACGGAGAACATGCATGAATCACTAAAGAACATAATATAAAAGGATAATCAAATATATAACTCATAACAATCTGAACATAATCTCATAATCCATCGGATCCCAACAAACCGAGCATAGCAATAGCATGAAGATTACATAGGTGCCTTGATCATGTAAAGCAGCTCACAAGGACTAATCATGGAAGCACAAGATTGGAGAGAAGACATCACATAGCTACTAGTCATGGACTCATGGTCCAAGGAGGACTACTCATGACACGTCCGGGAAGCGTCCATGGCGGTGGAGAAGCTCCCGGAGGTCAATCCTCCCTCCGGCACGGTGCCGGGAAGAGGTCTCCTGACGCTCCCGATCTCGGAAGCGCTGTGGCGGCGGAACGATGGAGAAATTTGCGATTCTGGATTTGATATAGGGTTTTCCTCGTCAAGGGGTAAATATAGGCAAAAGGAGGGCACCGGAGGGCGTGGGACCCACCCAGGCAGCCTCCTACGCGGCCTGGGGGCAGGCCGCGCCCACAGGTCGCCTGGGCGGCCCTGGCCCACTTTCGTGCTTCATGAAGCTTCTGGTGCGCTGATTTTTATATATTTTTCTCGTAAATTTTGGGGCTCCGGAAAATTGGATAAAAGCCCCTGCAAAAAAGACATGAGCAGACAAAAACTAGCACTGGGTGCACTGAGTTAGTAGGTTAGTCCAAATATGTATTAAAAGATATAAAAGTGTAGCAAAACATATAACAATGTCACCTAAAAGATCATGGAACAAGCAGAAATTATAGATACGTTTGGGACGTATCAATCTTCAAAGGTATGAAGATGCTCTACTCCCTTGCTCGTTGCTGGTTTCTCCTAGATAGATCCTTGTGCGACGTATTAAAATTTTGAATTACTACTACATTACCCAACAGATACTTTCATAGGAGCTCCCGGTGATATCTCGAAGACTATGGATGCATGGCTGAGTCCACCACCATTGAGTGTTTGTACAAGTTCTACAGGGCAGTGGCGGCAGTGTTTGGACCTCAATACTTCGATCACCCAATGTTGAAGACACTGCTCGGATCCTAGCACAGAATGCATCAAGAAGATTTCCTCGGATGCTTGGAAGTATCGACTGCATGCATTGGAAATGGAAAACATGTCCATTTGCTTGGCAGGGTATGTACAAAGGCGCTAAAGGTGGTTGCAGTTTGGTACTTGAGGCATTGGCCACACAAGACCTCTGTATTTGATACTTCTTCTTTGGTATGCCAGGAACTCATAATGACATCAATGTATTGCAGTGCTCGAATGTCTTTGCCAAGCTTGTTGAAGATCATGCTCCTTCGGTTAACTACGAGGTCAATGTGCGCCACTATAACAAGGGATACCACCAAGCATATGGCATCTATCCGAGATGGTCCATATTTGTGAAGACTATCTCAAACCCTGTGCCAGGAGGCAAGAACTCCTACTTTGCCAAGTGTCAAGAAGCTTGCAGGAAGGATGTCGAACGGGCATTTGGTATGCTCCAATCTCGATTTGTTGTTGTCTGGTACCCCGCTCAGACCTGGTCGAAAGATCAAATGTGGAAAGTCGTGACTTGCTGTGTCATCTCGCACAACATGATCATTGAAAGGGAGCAGGAAGACCTAGCGTTTGACACTGAACCATATTACAAGCAGGGTCCTTTTGCCCAAGTTGGTCTCGAGCTACGACAACCTGAACTACCTTCATCAACATGTGTGAGGAGATCCGAAACCCACAGGTGCATCAACAACTGCATCCCGATTTGATGGAGCATCTATGGAGGGCTCAAGGGCAATGCCTAGCTCGATGTGTGATGGATTATGAGTTTTAATTTGTTAAATATTTTTGATTTGTATTGATTTGTTGACTTATTTTGATTTGTATTGATTTTCGTGATGAACTATGAAATAAGCATCCATTGAATTTGTGCCAAAACATGTCGAATATAGGCCGAAATTGGTATAATTTTGCGTCGAAAGTGGACCAGTTTACGCTGAAAGTGGACCGAAATCGACGGCTGGGGCGACTAGAAATTCAAACCCCACACTAATTTTTTTTGCCGGCGCACTCTCAAATGACACTATTTAGGTCGGTGGAGCCGAACGGCTGGAGATGCTCTTACATATAGGGACGGTACGTCTTACATTACAAGAGCATCGCTCCGGGACTTTTTACCTAGAAGGAGCTGCAGTTGAATGGCCCATGAGCTTCGAATCGGTGAAGGGCGAGATAGGGAACGGTTGTGGCCACGTTATTAATACTAATATACTCAGGGGGGCATGCTTTAATTTGACCCGCGGATTGTTATTGCAAACCCTCCCGTTCTAATCATCTGTTCATCGAACAAGTGGAGCATATATATCCTAATTAATCAAAAGCCCTGTTGATCACCGCAGGGCACCGGCATGATCTATATAAGCTAGCAGAGCACGGCAGGTCAGGGCACAACACCGAGCAATTGCCTTGCAACTTGCAAGCAACCGAGCCCAGTGGATCGGAAGAAGCATTCATTAATTAGCTTCCTCTCCAGCAGGCTATGGCGGCTTCTCCTCGTCGTCTCCCCGTCCGAGCGGTGAACCTCGGCGGGTGGCTGGTGACGGAGGGCTGGATCCAGCCGTCCCTCTTCGAGGGCATCCCCAACAAAGACCTCCTGGTATGTATGGTAATCAATCGTAGCTTTGCATACGCAACACGCCAGCACATGCATGCAGGAGGTCGATCGCCGCCACCGCCATGGCTATCTGTTTTCAGTTTCCTGACCGATTAGCACGCGGCGTACGTACGTACAGGACGGCACGCAGCTGCAGTTCAGGTCGGTAAAGCTGAACAAGTACGTGGCCGCGGAGAATGGCGGCGGCGCGGTGCTTGTGGCGAACCGGCCTCAGGCGTCTGGCTGGGAGACCTTCAAGCTGTGGCGGGTCAATGAGACGGCGTTCAATTTCAAAGTGTTCGGCAACCAGTTCGTGGGCCTCCAGAGCGACGGCTCGCTGGTTGCGACGGCAGCGGTGCCGAGGCGGCCGGAGACGTTCCGGTTGGTGCGCAGCCCCGGCGACAAGTACATGATGCGGATCATGGCGCCCAACGGGCGCTTCTTGCAGGTAATAAAGATCACAAGAAATGCCTACTTCTTGTGACATTCAATCACAATCTAGCCGAAAGTATTATTTCATTTCATTTGCCAACTGGGCAACAAGTGTCTGCCAGCAAGTTGCATGTGCGTTCAAAACCGACACTCCATTACGTATTCAACATGAGCATCCGATGTTGACTTGCCTAAGGATATATCCTTGGCGTCTGTATCTGGACGAACAAAACAAAGTAATTAAAAGCTCATTTTCTTTCATAATCCAAACTATTAGTCACACTCCGTTGGTGGCGTGCAGGCAAACGAAGATGGCTCGCTGACGGCGAACTATGACCAGAGCACCAGCTGGGGTGACGACGACCCGTCGGTGTTCGCGGTGAAGAGAGTGGCGGGGCTAGAAGGGGAGTATCAGATCTGCAACGGCTATGGGACGGCAAAGGCCACACCTATTCTCAGGGTAAATTAATTAATACATTGCGTGCCGATTGCTACTGTTTTAATTCGAAACAATTAATAGTGAGCAACACTTGTAGATTGTGCGTGCTTATCATGCATGATCACTGTCCTCGGTGTCATTTTTTATCTTGTGTTATTAGATATTTGTCCACTTGCTCAAGGAAACCAAGAATGAGTCGTAGTGGCGATCATTGTGCCGTGAATAACTTGATCAGATACACCTAATATGAAATCAATGCATAAAAAACCAACTCGAAATGGAATCTATTCATATGACAAAAGATAAACTATGTACCTATTTGTTGTTCGCAACTTAGTATTACTTATCTAACTGGTTGTGTGTTTTTATTATCACTATTTTTGCGAGAAGTGTGATTTTATTGTCTTGACAAGGTAGATACTCAAACCTAGCAGAGTTTATAGCTAAACTAAGAATAAGTACCATTGTTCTCTCTGAAAGTTAGGAATACATAACATTCTTGGCAGCTCATTTTTTCTTTGGGAATGTTACGTGTTTGGCAGAATCACTGGAGCACATATATAGTGGAAGACGACTTCAGGTTCATCTCCGAAAGCGGGTTGACCGCAGTGAGAATACCAGTGGGATGATGGATCGCTAACGACCCCAGACCTCCTGTACCCTACGTTGGAGGTTCACTTGAAACCTTGGACAATGCTTTCAAATGGGCAGAGTAAGCAACCTTCAAAAACTTGTAATCTAATTGTGCTAAATGTAAGAAACAATTGATCGGCCCAACTGTTGGAAATTACAGGCCGGGGGTTGATCTTGGCATGATCTTGAGCAAACTAAAGCTTCCTTTTGATAGATCCCGTGGATCGACAAGGCTAGATGTGTTCGGTTAGAGTAGTGGTACGTTACCTTATCCCGTACTCGATGAGCTCCCTCCGGTCTTCCATGGTGAGGTGGGGACGACGGTGGGGAAGGAGAGGGAGATCCGGTGGCGGCGGTGGTGGACTTCCCTCCGCTTCAGTGCATCCCTCTAGATCGGATTAGGGTTGAAGAATGGGGAACCAGTGGCGGCGACGGACCTCGTTACTTGTGCCACGGTCCCCACCTCCTCTTTGAAGCACTGCGCGACAGGGGCCCACCAGCCTTACTTGGGCTGGACGCCCCCGATCAGGGCGTGAGTCAAGGTCCAATGGGCCGTTGGGCCCATTGGGGAAAGAGATCAACCTAACATTCTCCCCCTTGATCTCATCATATACTTTTAACTTTACCCGTTTCGTAACAAATCAATACATAGGGCATGTTTCATCGTCACGGCTCAATTGCCGATGGAATCAGACAACCACAATGTACCTCTCTATTTCGAGACAGATTCTTTAACCCTGGGCCCTTTATTGTCCGGAAATTTTAGACTATACCATAAAACCCATGTCGACTGTGTGTTCTCCGAACGCACTAGGCGGTAAGCCTTTGATAAGCAGATCTGCAAACACTTGTTTGTTGCTTTTATGCTTCAAGCATTTTTCCATAATTCCGGACTTTCTCCTTCACAACACGTAACTCTTTGTGAGTGTGTTTGGCATCAACACTTGACTCTTTGTGACAGGAGCGAAAGAACTTAAAATGGTAATCGTCGTTGTCAACCATTATCCACTCCGGGTACAGGTAGCCTTAACCACGTTGTCCGTCCCTCAGCCTCATATCAAGCTATAACATATCATTGCATCACATTGATGACAATCGTTTTACTCATTTGGAGATTTTCCACACAAAACTCCGAGTATGAAAGTTAGCGACAATTGTGGATTTCGCTATACATTTCACAAGTCTTGCCTTTGTACTCACAATCTTTTGAGAGCACTTATTTCTTTTAGCATGAGGCCGATATCTTTGAATCCATTCCATTGATTTATCTATGGACTGGACATTGCCAAAACAACCCGGATATATACGTGAACTGTGTCAGGGTAATATCTTGAGCTTCCAACAACTGAAGCATATGGTACCATATCCGTTAGCAATCTTTTCTTATTAACTTTTGGAACACCATAGTTTCCACTTCCATTACCCTTGACTATAAGAACAGGCGTAGGTTTTCTCGTATGCATGCTTTAGAGATCTTTGTTAGCATGTCCATGCGACATTTCTAATACCCCTTTTATTCTTTTGAACTTTGAGGACAAGAACTTCTTTTCTCCTCCTGAAGTAGATTGACATCACCACTAGCAAGTAGGACATCATCCACATGCATAGGAATTGGGAAACGAATTTCCCATTCTATAACTTTGCAAGAATGCAATTGTCCTCTCATTTTCTTTGCACAAAATCTTTCGATTAAAGTCATGTTTTATACATTTACATATTTCCTTTGGAGTCATATTTTCCTTGTAGACCCTTCATAAAGTCTATGTTAGTGAAATTCAAATGATGGAATTCCACTAACATAGACTTTATAGTAGTCACAAGTCTGATTTTCACATGCCTAGAGACCATCAAAATCTCAGGTACTGGCACTTATTCCATATGGGGTTGTCGTTGCTCTGTCATTGCCAAGAGGCAAATTCATTCTATAGTCACCCATTTCCAAAAGGCAATAGGTTTTGCAGGGACCTGTATCACAAGATCCCTTGTAGAGCTAACAACAGGTGTTGTATAGGTCATACAACATGCTCCCCCAGATTACTCCATCTTCACTGAAGAAATGGCGTATCTTTAAACTTTCTTCTTTATGGCACTTTAAGCACCACCGTTGTATTCCTTAGTCTGCATTCGGAACTATAAAGATCCGAAAATACAATTGTTTCTTTTCTTTAGGGGTATCATAATGACGGTATTCAAATGACTGTCGTACTCCCCTTGACAATCACATTCTTCATTAATGCATCACTTTAGATGCATAATGTGCATTACATCATCTAAAGTACAGAGGAGTCATGAAACACATTACAATGTATTTCATGTCTCTTTCTCCCCCTCGAAATGTGGCAAGAACTTTTCTGCCACAATTTCGAAACCCATTCATAGCTCTTGTGAAATAAGGAAACTTCGATTATCTAGCTCATTCATCTTATCACTTCATGTAAAATGAAGTTATAAGTTAACTAGTATGGGAGTACTTTTTCCTCATTTCATTTCAGAAACTCAACAGAGTTCTTTATCATTGCCTCTTTTGCAAGTCACACTTGCATATCATTCTTGTCTTTAGGTTCGTCTGTTACTTTTATCTTTCTGGATTTAGTGATTGCATAATGACCGTTACACATAAGGTGTACGGTCGATGATAGGAAAGCTTAATAGCTACTCCATACTTTTCTTCCATAGTGGGACACATTAACCACACATGAGTCATCATAACTTTCTCCTGTCATACAGGATAAGACCTTTGCCAAAATTTCTCCCGCCATACATGGATTGTTGACATAATACAATGTCAACTTTACCCGGTTACGCAGGCATTCTTTCCAGACTTTTCCCGCCATGCGGGTAATTCCCTTTAAGGGACATCATAAATGCCATAATTGGCTCTTTTGACTACATCAAATTCAGAAATAAATCTGAATTATCTTTGACACACATGTTTGATCCGACGTTGGTCAAATTAAACATGCATGTTGCTTGTTTCATTTCAATCATGTTGACTGAAAAAGGGAGACTCCATCATAGAGAGTACATGAAAGACATTCGTCAACCAAGACTCTCAATGATCTATCTCTTTTCTTTTCTTGAATTAATATCCAAGAGTTCTTTTCTTTTGAAGCCATTCTTTAGAGAGAATTTATTCCCTCAAGTTATGACCTTTCTTTTCAATCTTTCGGGTCACTAGTACCCAACATTCGCTTTCATGAGTAGAAGCTTGAATAACTCTTAGTCTGAGAAAACTTAGCCAATAGGCAACGGTAATGAGCATAAAAATAACCCTACGTTTGTCTGATTAAAATCATGCACATTAAACCTTTTAAAACTTTCTGGAATATTCTAAATCATCGTTGGGCAGAATTAGAATAAAACATTATCCTACTATATTAATTCCATATCACCGTTGGGCAGAAATGGAAATAATGCATATAACTTATAAACAATGTGATGATAGTATTCTTATTGAACAACTTTGCTAAGAAATAACAATCATCATCATTAACCATATGCGTTTCTTTATCTGTGCTCCGAAAATTGATCACTTTGATACAAAATTTATCAGAGATTTAAGCTTTAAACATAAGATGACTCATACGAATATAGTATTGTTATCATCAACGTTGGTCAAAAAACAACAATACCATATTTTAACTTTAAAACAAACTTCATTCTTTTGTCATAGCGGAAACTGTTTGAATCTTATTTCACCCACAAGGGAAAGACTTTGCTAATAACAGTTCTTCCAATTAAATTTTTCCGTTGGTTCCAATTTAATTGGAGGACTAAACCTTTTTACTTTACAGCGGAAAAACATGAATATAAAAATTCATGCACCTTTACAGAAAAATATTCTGTTAAAATTAAAATTCATGAACTTCATAATCTCCTTTATAAAATCCATGAATTCTTCTTTTTCTGAAAATCTTTCTTTTATTTTCAGAACCTTTTATTTTTCTTTGCAGAAAAAACATGTTACTATAACAGAAAAATATTCTGTCATAATTAAAAATTCATGAACTTTATAATCCTTTTTATAAAATTCATGAACCTTTCCTTTTGTGAAAATCTTTCTTTTATTTTCAGGATCTTTTTATTTTTCTTTTCAGAAAAATCATCTTTGCTTTCATAGAAACTTTGAACATTTTTCTTTTGTATTTTCTAAACAATATTTTGTTGGAAAATACGTACAGAAAATATCATTTTAAATCTGTCTAGAACTAGACAAAATGAAAATCTCCCTTTTAGAAGGAGAAAAGGGGCCAGAGCCTCTATGGGCCAGCCTCCCTTCACCTGGGCCCGGCAACTCCCGTCGGCCTGAGGCGTTTTTCTTTTGGGCCGGCCTCGGCCTCGCTCCCGCTGGGGCCCGAGGGGCCTTGCCACCTCCAGCCGGCCTGTTAGGCCCGAGCCGCCCCTAGGGTTTCACCTCAGGGGATCCTGGCCGCCCAGATACATCCAACGGCCCTCCGCGCCCCTCGGAAGAACAAAAAGGGGAGCCAGCCGGGGGGGGGGGGGGGAACCCTAATTTCATTTCCCCCTCACTGCGCCGCTGTCCTCCTCTCTCTATCTCGAGCGGCGGCTTCATGACCCATCGAGGGTTCCTCCTGTTCCCGCAGCCCCTCTCTGGGACACAGCCAGACAGCGTCCGCCGGCGGTGGTGGCCGAGGGGCCCCGCGCCGTGCGTTGTCTGCCCTGCCGAGGAGGAGGCCGACGGGGTACCCTCCGTATGTTCCTCTAGGCGCCCCCTCGCCTCCTATGGCTGCGGGCCGTGGTGGTCTAAAAGACCCCATACCGCGTGCTGCTGAGTGGCCGAGCCAGTTGCGAGGTGGAGGTGGCCGCCGGCCGCGGCGACCATGGGTCCCGTGCCGTGCGTGCCTTGCTCTCCACCCCCTTCCCGTGGCGCTTCCATGCCGGGGTCGTGGCCTTCCCCTCGCCGGCTGCGCACACACCTTGCGGTGGGTGCGCCGCCGTCGAGGGGTCGGCTGCGGCCCCTTCGATTTTCTTTTCTTGTCTCAAGAGGGTGCTAGCATGTCCGGGGCGGAAATCGTCTTTGTTGCCATCCCCCTCGCCGGTGGCGCGTCCGCCTTGCGGTGGGCGCGCCGCCGTCGAGGGATTTGGTGATGAAGTCATATGCCCCGTGGGAATCTTTGTTATTCTTGGTTTGCATGTTCCCTTCCTCTTGTTTGCCTTTTCCGGATCCGATCTGTTTGCTTTCTTTATTTTCCTTTTGGATCTAGATCCACACTTTGCCTCCGAGGAGGGGTGGCTTTTCTTGGCTTTCTTTTGCTGTGTATTTGCGTGTTCCCCTCCTCCCTTTTTTTTGTTTTCTTTTTCGGATTCAATCCGACCTTTTCTTTGCCTCCGAAGAGGTGGTACCTTCGTCCGACGCCTCGGCTTGCCGATGCGCGTCGAGATCGAGAGGGTTGGCGCGGCCTTGCGGCGGCGCTTCTTTGCCGGATGGAAATCCTGTGACTTTCTTTTTCTTTTGCTTTTCAGCTCGATCTTTGCCCTCTTCTAGGGTTCATATCGGGGAGAGGAAACTTTATCGCTTTCGTTGTCTTCAACCAAAAACACATCGAATACCAACCTGCTCATGATACCATTGATAGATCCCGTGGATTGACAAGGCTAGATGTGTTCGGTTAGACTAGTGGTACGTTACCTTATCCCGTACTCGATGAGCTCCCTCCGGTCGTCCATGGTGAGGTGGGGACGACGGTAGGGAAGGAGAGGGAGATCCGATGGCGGCGGTGGTGGACTTCCCGCCGCTTCAGTGCATCCCTCTAGATCGGATTAGGGTTGGAGAGTGGGGAACCAGTGGCGGCGACGAACATCGTTACTTGTGCCACGGTCCCCACCACCTCTTTAAAGCATTGCGCGACAGGGGCCCACCAGCCTTACTTGGGCTGGACGCCCCCGATCAGGGCGTGAGTCAAGGTCCAATGGGCCGTTGGGCCCATTGGGGAAAGAGATCAACCCAACACCTTTATCTAACTATATTTTGGCCAGGGGTTGATCCTCCTTTTTTTTAAACATGTAACTAGTTTTTGGAATATTCGGATATATAAATGCTCAATTTGTGTGTGTGAACAGGAAGTACAATCTGGACGTCATCATTGACCTACACGCAGCTCCTGGGTCGCAAAGCCCCTTTGAGCACAGCTCCTCCAGGGACGGCTCACAGGATTGGGGCACCACCGATCCTAACATCACAGAAACCGTGCAAGTGATAGATTTCCTCGCATCAAGGTACACCAAAAATCCAAGCCTCCTTGCGATAGAGCTGATGAATGAGCCGGTGGCACCCGGCGTGTCCCTGGAGAGCCTGAAAACGTACTATCGCGACGGGTACAACGCCATCAGGAAGCACTCGTCGGAGGCCTACGTGATCATGTCCAACCGTTTGTCATCCCCGGACTCAACAGAGCTCCTCGAGCTTGCCGGCGGGTTACCCGGATCTGTCATCGACGTGCATTACTATGTGTTGTTCAATGACAAGTTTGATAGATTCACTGTTCAACAAAACATTGATTACATCAAGACCGACTATGCAAGGGCTCTCAGCGATGTCACGAAACAAAATGGTCCTCTCACCTTTGTAGGTAAGTATAACTAATATTTTTTTGGTCCATTTTGGTTTGGGAGCATGGGTATTTTTCCCCATTACTGCAATAATTTAGTGAGAATATCTAATGTGCCATGGATGACATGGTTTTCACAGGCGAATGGGTGGCTGAGTGGCAGGTGCGTAATGCAACGAAGGAAGAGTTCCAGATTCTTGCAAAAGCACAAATGGATGTGTATGGGAAGGCAACGTTTGGGTGGGCCTACTGGAATTTCAAGAATGTGAACGAGCACTGGAGTATGGAGTGGATGATCAAGAATGGATACATCTCCTTGAAAAGCTAGGATATGTTTTGTATGTGTCATTCGTCATGACTCTTGAAATAAATTTGTAACGACTCATGAAATTGATTTCTGGAACAATGGATACATCTCCTTGGAAAGCTAGGATATGTTTTCTATGTGTCATTCCTCATGACTCTTGAGATAAATTTGTAACGACGCATGGAATTAATTTCTAGAACAATGGATACATCTCTAGAAAATTGATAAAATAAAACTTTAGTATTTGGCCATTTGCAACACATTTCTCGTGTATTGAAATATATAGCCGTCTTTTCTACGTGATCATGTCCAACCTTCTATCATCCTCGGAACGAATAGAGCTCCTCGGGCTCACCGACGGGTTACCCTAATCGATCATCGACATGCATTATTATGCATTGTTGGACTCCATGTTTGACACTTTCACCATTCAACAGAACATGGATGACCTCAACCTGCACCACCAGTATTAAATTGAACAATTCAATTCAAACAAATATTTAAACTATTCAAAATAAAATTGAACTTGTTGTGTTAGCTCAAATCACTGCCTAATATTCACGTGCTAAATATTAAGTCCAACAAAAATCATTTGCTATTTATAAAAAATGCAAAACAGTGTAAGAAAGTACAAAACAAAAATAAAAAGTGTAAAAGAAAGTATGGCACCGTGGAACTGGGTTTGAGTTGCACAGTACCCAACCCAGTCAAGCCGGATATCAATGTCCCAGCATTTGATGTCAAGGATCTAATGAAATCTCAGGTAGAAGTACTAAGGAGACAACTCCCTTTATCTATTTTAGACATTGAAATAGTGTACTGTTATCCGACCAATCACAGATTACGTTTCAAAGTGTAGATCTGTTTGTTGCTTCAGTTCCCTTCCAGAAGGTTAGTACAATTCATATTTCTATTATTATTTAGTCATTCATTGGCTATGAGTTCTCACAAGTTCATGGTACAATTCTACATTATTTTATTTTTACCAAAATATAAGTCAGTTCAAGTGGTATTACATGCATAGTAATGACTGGATCTGCATGTTAATGTTCTCATCAAACTAACGAGGGTGTTTTGAGTATTATTGCTTGCATTGGACCATCGTTATTTTACTCATAGTAGGAAGTTCTTATGTAACCGTTGCTGCTGCCGTAGTTAATTGGTGCCAACTAGACTCAATGTTGTCAACATGACAGTGTCCATGACCAACTCTGTAAATAGTTGCTACCTACCTTTGTTGTGTTATTCAGGTTATTATAATTGCTACATGCAAATAATAATTAAGACTAGAAAATTTGGTTCTTCCAAAATGGAAAAGGTTAAAAATAAATAAATTCTCCACACAAGAAATGATCGACTAGAAATTTTGAAGCACTCGGATATTGGTATTTAAGAGAGCAATATGACATAATTTATGTTTACATTTCTATTTCTGATATATTTTAGCCATAAATAAAATCACCAAAATTCAATGATTTTGATTTTGACATTAGTCAAATGACCATAATTTCCGTATGAATTTGATTGAGACCTAATCAAGTATTTTGAAAATTCAATAATTTATGTGTACTACCACATTATTTATCTCAGGTGTACTACCACATTTGCGCAAACATTTTGACTGAAAGGCAATTATCTTAGTATGTATAAAATCTAATGAAATTTCTTAAAGTTTGATGATGTTGGACTTAAGTGAAAATCATAAATACTATTATATTAGTAAGTGGGCTAATAAAGTGGATTATAAAAGTTAAGATAAAAGGAAGCATGATTGGCTGGACAAAATGAGGATGAGGAAAGGTATAAATAAGATTCAAATTAGAACTTACGTTCCTTTGAATAGATTAAAACTATAAGATTTGCAACTTTATATAAATATCCCTAGAAAATTTTAGAGTTAACCATATCATGAAAATCTTTACCTAATAATAAAGAGGCTATCGCTTTCGTCGGAAAACCCACCGAAGTGATTTTACAAAAAAAACCTTACTGTTTATGACATTAAACTCGTAGTATATATTAAATATTTTTTAAAATACTCATATCTTTTAAACCGTAACTCCAAATTTAACATATTATACATGGAATTTGATTAGAAAAATATGTAGAATTTAAATATGATATTATTTTATCTGTTAAACGTTTAATAAAAATACTATCTAGGGTGCAATCTTAATAAATAAGTCATTATTCGTCTTTCTTTCATACCAGTACTCATCCGGGTTGGGGATGAACACGTCAACAAAATCAGGATTAGAGATGAAACTGAAGGTCACTTGACTGATTTTTTGTACGTATTAAATCTACATGCAAGCCGTGTTAAAATAGAAGACGTATGAAATTTTGAACTGCATTTTTGTAGGATAAGACCATCTTTATTTGTATCGTAACTATAAATTCTTAAATTATAGACATTTTTTATAAATTAAGAGCGTGTGTCATGTGGTATTTTTTTCTCCCGTTGCAACGCATGGGTCCTTTTGCTAGTTAATATACATAATAATTACCTGAGTTTAGCAAGTTTATATTTCCCATATTAATTCTTTCTAATGCATATATTTGTTAATAGTTTCTCATGACTGTTTGGAAAAATCAAAATATTGCTTATATGAGTAAGATATGTAATGACTAGCCTGCGCAATTGCGCGGGCCACTCTGCTAGTTCATCATAATACCCCGTCACCTTTTAATAGTATTGGTTTTTCTATGAACTCGAAGTAATTTCTCACAAATGTAAAATGTAGAGCCTTCTTGCTTGTAGCTTGAGCCAATCTTATTCTTTTCCTTGCATCAAGGGGCATCTCCTCACAATCATATAGCCAAGGCATCTTTAAAATTTTCTGAAATATACTTGAAAAGAATCATTAGTTCAATAATGCATATGTTGTGATTAATTACTAAAACCACATTAGGGAGCAATTTTGCTTTCATATGCTCCAGCCGAGCACAAGCTCGAGCTCGGGGTGACCCCTCTGTCGAGTCTCCGGTCCTCTGGCGCCATAGGAAGGTCATCCCCTAATGACTCTTCTTCCTTGATGACGAGAGGAAGCGCCAAGGTCCAGATCCCGTCGTCCGGACCGTGTCTTCCCATGCATTTCCTCTGCCCTGAAGCTTCGTCGCGTCGCCAATTCGTCTCCGTCGCCCCGTCGTATTCAGAGTCGCCTCTGCATGTCGTAGGTAGGGAGGTATAACCCAGCCTTCCATTCCCGTCCTCTGCGGCCTCCTTAGCATAGCGTGTGCATCGCGCTGTTCATGACGTCCCTGTGCCCTTGGAGCTCCAGAAAAGCGTGTGTTTTGTTCGCATATCGGTGGCCTTGTTGCGCTCTGGCCATAATCGCCCGTGCCCCTCGAGCTTGCGCATGAGTACCTTGCCCGCCAGCGCGGGCGCCCTGCCTCGCCCCTCCTTCCGCGCCTCGCCTAGACCAAGCCCCGATCCGAGCGAGAACTCAGGTTCAAGCGACGCATCTTCCTAGCCGTCGCACCATTACAGTCGCAGAGCGGTCGGAAACCGAAACCAAGGCAGATTCCACAGCCCCATTGTTGCTCTGCTCCTCTGTGATCGCCTCCGGTGGTCGCCCGGCTGACGCCATTGCTCCCTGTCTCAGCGAAGAAGAAGAACACTGTTGTGGCTAGGTCAACTTGTCTACATAGTGGTGCTAATTGATTTTATATGTACTAACTTATATTTATGTGTTTTTAGAGCGGATGGTCCGCTGTAATAGTTTGAACTGTTGTGAGAGGTATATTAAGATCATCCTCCTTAAAAGAGACAAATTGTTTGATTGTTTGCTAGATAGTGTGATGTTTCCTTAAAACCGAGGCTTCTTTTCATTAGTAGAAAACACGGCTTTGGTCCAGGACTGAAATCTCATTAATCCCGGTTCACTCACGAACCGGGGCCCATGGGGGCATTGATCCCGGTTCGTGAGGCCCCTTTGATCCCGGTTCGTCTGACCCATTTGATCCATGTTTCAGACACAAACGGGGACCAATGGGCCCCGCTCCTGGCCCACAACCATTGGTCCCGGTTTGTGGCTGGAACCGGAACCAAATGGTATCCTTTAGTCTCGGTTCCAGCCAAAAACCGGGACATATGGTTGGCCTATATATACCCCCGCTTGCGAGAAGAGCAGTGCACTGCTCTTTTTTTGGCCAGCCGTGGGAGAGCTTTGTGGTGCTCTAGGTCACCTCCTATGCACATGAGGTGTTCGATGAAATGCTCGAGCCACACTTAAGCTTTCTCCTCTCGAAGCTCCTTGTCCAAGCTCCATTTTCCTCAAGATTTGTCTAGGTTTGGCGGTCCGTCCTGTCCCGTCCCCGTCCTCACCGTCGTCGATCGCCCGCGCCCATCTCGGTGCCGGCACCATCGTGGTTATCCTCTTCTTGTTATCTTCTTTCTAAAAGAAAAAAAATCTTACTTGTATGATTTAGATAGATACTTGTGTAATTTTCTTACTTTTATTATTGTTTTTTATTATATAGTGCGATGGTTTTGGTATCCGCCTCCATCGGTCCTCGTCCTGTCTATGATTCAGATGTGGTATATATTATCTTTTATAACTATTTGTTTTATTTAGTGTTTATGACAATTATGACGACCGACGTGACATAGATTTTTTTAATCTAGGAGGTATGTGAACCGGAAATTTCAACCGACATAGAAATTCTTGTCGAGAAGTTAAATTTGGTTGAAAAAGAAAATAATTACTTGAAAGAAAAATTACAAAGAGTTGAAGAGGAGAAGATGAAATTGGAGTTGAATTTTGCCGATGTCGTTGACGATCACAATATCAAGATGGATGCAATGCGCTTGAAGATTAGAAAGATTAGAAAATATGTCATTCATACTGAGGCTTGATATCATTATGTCGTTGGATCAATTGGTACATTGTTGCGGTTATGATCGCATTTGCTGTTGCATTTAAATTTTGTAGTTTCCATGTATGTTTTAATTAGATGCTCTAGAGAGCTATATGTTGTTTAATAATGAGAACTATGTATGAACGTAATGTATTTATTTTGGTCACTACTGTACTTTGGCTTTAATGTGATGATGAATTCCTATTAATTTGGTCACTTCTCTATTCATGATATGTTGTAATGGTTTTTAGTACACTTTATTATATAACGCATGCAGATGAACAGACAATGGATGTACGGTGACTGACGCACCTCCGAGTATATTAAGGGTCTGCATAATTTTTTTGAAGCGGCTCAGGCAAACAAGAAGAATGGTTTTATGCATTATCCATGTACTGTCTGTGGGAATACGAAGGCTTTCTCCAACTCTAAAACCCTTCACTTCCACATGCTTGAGAAGGGTTTTATGTCACACTATAATGTTTGGACCAAGCACGAAGAAAGAGGGGTTGTGATGGAAGACAACGAAGAAGAAGAAGAGGATGACAACTACTCGTCCCCTGAATATGGTGATGCTACAATGGGGGAAGCTGAAGATCAAGAGGAACCAGACGATGTGCCCGATGATGATCTTCGCTGGGTCCTTGTTGATGCACAGAGAGTATGTGAAAGTGAAAGGGAGAAGTTGAAGTTCGATCGCATGTTAGAGGATCACAAAAAAAGGGTTGTACCCAAATTACGAAGATGACAACACAAAGCTCGGTATCACACTGGAATTGTTGCAATGAAAGGCGGACAATGGTGTATCTGACAAGGGATTTAGTTCGCTACTGAAAATAATGAAGAAGAAGCTTCCAAAGGATAACGAATTGGCCGACAGTACGTACGAAGCAAAGAAGGTTCTATGCCCTCTAGGATTGGAAGTGCAGAAGATACATGCATGCCCTAATGACTGCATCCTCTACCACGGTACGTACGAGGATTTGAAAACATGTCCGGTATGCAGTGCATTGCGGTATCAGATCAGAAGAGATGACCCTGGTGATGTTGAGGGCCAGCGCACCGGGAAGTGGGTTCCTGCCAAGGTGATGCGGTATGCTCCTATAATACCACGGTTGAAACGTTTGTTCAGAAACAAAAAAGTATGCCGAGTTGATGCAATGGCACATAAAAGACCCTAAGAAAGACGGGAAGTTGAGAGCACCCGATGACGGGTCGCAGTGGAGAAAGATCGAGAGAAAGTGAAGCGACTTTACACATGACCCAAGGAACATATGGTTTGGTTTAAGTGCAGATGACGTTAATCCTTTTGGGGAGTAGAGCAGCAAGCATATCACATGGCATGTGACTCTATGTATGTATAACCTTCCTCCTTGGTTGTGCATGAAGCGGAAGTTCATTATGATGCCAGTGCTCATCCAAGGCCCTAAGCAACCCGGCAATGACATTGATGTGTACCTAAGGCCATTAGTTGATGAACTTTTACAGCTATGGAATGAAAGAGGTGTACGTGTGTGGGATGAGAACGAACATGACAAATTTGACCTACATGCGTTGCTGCTTGTAACCATCAACAATTGGCCTGCTCTCAGTAACCTTTCAGGATAGACAAACAAGGGATACCGCTCATGCACACACTGTTTATATGACACCGACAGTATATATTTGGACAAATGCAGGAAAAATGTGTACCTGGGGCATCGTCGATTTCTTCCGACCAACCATCAATGTCGAAAGAAAGGAAAGCATTTTAAAGGTGAGGCAGATCACTGGAAGAAGCCCGCCCTCCGTACTGGTGATCACATACTTGATATAATCAATGATTTACAAGTAATCTTTGGAAAGGGTCCTACCGGACTATCTGTTCCGACTGACGATGCGGGACGCGCACCCATGTGGAAGAAGAAATCTATATTTTGGGACCTACTGTAGGGGACGTTGCTTGGGAAACAAAAAATTTCCTACGCACACGAAGACCTATCATGGTGATGATCATCTACGAGAGGGAGATCGGATCTACATACCCTTGTAGATCGCTAAGCGGCAAGCGTTAAGAAACATGGTTGATGTAGTGGAACGTCTTCATGATTCAAATCACCGACGTCCCACGATCCGTCTCGATCTAGTACCAAACGGATGGCACCTCCGCGTTCAGCACACGTACAGCTCGATGACGATCTCCGCCTTCTTGATCCAGCAAGAGAGACGGGGAAGTAGATGAGTTCTCCGGTAGCATGACGGCGCGTCGGTGGTGGTGGTGATCTATTCCTGCAGGGCTTCACCTAAGCACCACAGAAATCCGATCTAGAGGAAGAACTACGAACTAGAGGAGAGGGTTGCACGTGGCTGAAATTGTGTCTCAAAAACCCTAAGTCCTCCTCCAATCCTACTTGGGGTAGGACTCCTCCCCAAGTTGTCCACCTCTTTTGGTTTTCTTCCACTTTTATCTCATGGGCTTTCTTTGGTTGACTATACAGCCCACTAAAAGCTATTGCGCCACCATCAAGTCAATGTGGCCCTCTTGGGGAGTGGTGGGCCCATCTGGTGGGCCCCCGGTACCCATTCGTCACTCCCGGTACACTACCAACAATGCGTGAAATCCTTCTGGAATCCAAATACCAACTTCCTATATATCAATATTTGCTTCCGGTCCATTCCGGAAACCCTCATGATGTCTGGGATCTTATCCGGGACTCCGAACAAAACTTCGATCACCAGCAACTATAACTCAACTATACCGAAACGTCACCGAACCTTAAGTGTGCAGACCCTGCGGGTTCGAGAACTATGCAGACATGACCTGAGACACTCTCCTGTCAATATCCAATAGTGGTACCTGGATTTCCATATTGGATCCTACATATTCTACGAAGATATTATCGGTTGAACCTCTATGCCAAGGATTCATATAATCCCGTATACCATTCCCTTTGTCCTTCGGTATGTTACTTGCGCGAGATTTGATCATCGGTATCTCTATACCTATTTCAATCTCGTTACCGGCAAGTCTCTTTACTCATTCCGTAATACAAGATCCCATGACTAACTCTTTAGTCACATTGCTTGCAAGGATTATATGTGATGTTGTATTACCGAGTGGGCCCCAAGATAACTCTTCGTCACAAGGAATGACAAATCACAGTCTTGATCCATGCTAACTCAACGGACACCTTCGGAGATGCCAGTAGAATACCTTTATAGTCACCCGGTAACATTGTGACATTTCATACACACAAGGCATTCCTCCGGTGTCAGTGAGTTACATGATCTCATGGTCATAGGAATAAACACTTGACATGCAGAAAACAATAGCAACAAAATGACACGATCATATGCTACGTTCATAGTTTGGGTCTTGTCCATCACATCATTCTCCTAATGATGTGATCCCGTCATCAAGTGACAACACTTGTCTATGGCTAGGAAACCTCAACCATCCTTGATCAACGGGCTTGTCAACTAGAGACTCACTAAGGACGCAGTTTTGTCTATATACCCACACATGCATTTATGTTTCCATTCAATACAGTTAGCATGGATAATAAACGATTATCTTGAAACAGGAAATATAACAATAACTATTTTATTATTGCCTCTACAGCATATTTCCAACACCTACCCTATTGAAAAGACCTAGAGGTCCGCTCTGCAATCGACGTGATGCACGTGACGAAGAATCTTTGTGTGAACCTGCTAGGATTCTTGGGAGTGTATGGGAAGACAAAGATTCACTAGAGGCACGGGGAGAACATCAACGTGTGCATGAAAAAGAGAGCATGCATCCAAAGCAGTATGAAGCTCCTGTCAGGTATGCTCTTACCAAAGAAGAGAAGGAAATCTTCTTTGAATGTCTGCTCAGTATGAAGGTCCCGTCTGGCTTCTGGTCGAATATAAAGGGAATAATAAATATGATAGAGAAAAAGTTCCAGAACCTAAAGTCTCATGACTGCCACGTGATTATGAGGCAACTGCTTCTGGTTGCATTGAGGGGGCTTTACCAAAAAACCATTTATGAGCCATTGTGAAGCTATGTGCATTCCTCAATGCAATCTCTCAAAAGGTGATCGATCCAGAAATCCTACCAAGGTTAAGGAGTGATTTGGTGCAATGTCTTGTTAGTTTCGAGCTGGTGTTCCCACCATCCTTCTTCAATATAATGACGCGCGTCCTAGTTCATGTAGTCGACGAAATTGTCGTTATGGGCCCTGTATTTCTACACAATATGTTCCCCTTTGAGAGGTTCATGGGAGTCTTAAAAAATATGTTTGTAACCGCGCTAGGCCAGAAGGTAGCATCTCCATGGACCATCAAACAAAGGATGTCATTGGGTTTTGTGTGGACTTCATTCCTGGCCTTAAGAAGATTGGTCTCCCTCAATCGCGGTATGAGGGGAGACTGACCGGAAAATTCACACTAGGAGCAGACTCAATAATATGTATGGACGGGCATTCTTGGTCTCAAGCACACTACACGGTTCTACAGAATTCTACCTTGGTGACCCCGTATGTCGATGAACACAAGAATATTCTGCGCTCCAAACACCCGGAGCAGTGCGATGACTGGATTACATATGAACACACCAGGACTTTCAGCAGTTGGTTGCAAAAACGTCTCATGGGTGACAACACTGTTTCTGATGAGTTGTACTCGTTGTCCAGGGAACCATCTTCGATTGTATTGACTTACAAAGGCTACGAGATAGATGGGAATATATTTCACACGATCGCCCAAGATCAACAGAGCACCAACCAAAACAGCGATGTCCGCTTTGATGCAGCAACCAAGAGGGGAAAGGACACATATTACGGTTACATAGTGGACATATGGGAACTTGACTATGGACATGATTTCAAGGCCCCTTTGTTTCAGTGCAAATGAGTCAATCTGTCAAGAGGCGAGGTATAGGTAGACCCACAGTACGGAATGACAACAGTGGATCTGAACAATCTTGGGTACACAGACGAACCATTCGTCCTAGCCAATGATGTGGCGCAGGTTTTCTATGTGAAGAACATGTCTACCAAACCAAGAAAAAGAAAATAAAAGGAAGCGAATACATTATACGATGAGCCAAAGTGCCACATAGTTCTTTCAGGAAAAAGAGACATCGTGGCATTGGAGGGCAAGATAGACATGTCTGAAGATTATGAAAAGTTTCATGAAATTCCTCCCTTCAAAGTCAAGGTTGATCCAAGCACCCTGTTAAACGATGAAGATTATCCATGGTTACGACGCAATAAGCAAAGGACACAAGCGAAGAAAAAGTGAAGACTTTCTCTCCACAACTATTATGATGATGCCTTTGATCTAGAATATCACTGCAGTTACATGTGAAGAAATGAAATGCCTTTTGTAACACATGAGTTGTCGTCTGAAACCCTGATAATTCAAAAGAGATTGTACGTTTTGTACACGAAGTGCATCCAGTTTTTGTTGTAACCCTCTCAACTTTTTAGCACATTTTATGTGGGTGAAATGATGATACCATGCCAACTTTCAACCTTTTCAGAGTTCATTTGTAATGCTTTTCAATTTCAGGATCATTTAGCTCAAAAAAATCAGTAAATGCATGAAAAATACCAAATGAAGTCAGAAAGGGTTGAAAATTGATGATGTAGCTTTGAATGGTGCCTTTTGAACACACACAAAGTCTGGAGTTCAGGTAAGTTCAAAAAAATGAAATCCCTTAAACAGATGAGTTTTCGTCCGAAACTCTGATACTTCGAAAGAGAATGTACGTTTTGTATACGCGGTGCATCCAGTTTTTGTTGTAACCCTCTCAACTTTTAAGCACATGCTATGTGGGTGAAATGATGAAACCATGCCAACTTTCAACATTTTCAGAGTTCATTGTATTGCTTTTCAATTTCAGTGTCATTTACCTCAAAGAATGAACTAATAGCAAAAAGAATGAACTAAAAAACTTTTATGAAACTATAATAGAAAAAAGAATGAACTAAAAATAATCAATTAAAATATTATGTTATGATCAACTAAAATAAAACTATAATATTCTTCAATAGCAAAAAGAATCAAATAAAAAGATTTTATAAAACTCTAATAGCAAAAAGAATCAACTAAAAAGCTTTTATAAATCTCTAGTATTTTTGAAACTAAAATTATATAAAATTTATGCAACTAAAATTATCAAGTATTTTTTGTTCAAACCATTAATAGCAAAAACAATTTTCATAAAGAAACTTTAATAGCAAACTAAATAACAAAATATGTTTTGGATTAATACACCCATTTAAAATAAACTACAAATTACCAAATTGAATATAATGATAAAACACACTAATATTAAATAGCAGGACAAATAATCACTCAAAAATTTATTTTTAAAGTAAAGTTATTCACAAACTAGTGATTCACACAAATTTCAAAAAAATTAAATTTAAACTATTTAAATTTGAAAACTAATGACACTAACAAAAAGTTTATAATTTTTGTGACCTAAAGCAAAAAAGAATCACTCAAAAACTCTAAGAATTTAGCTGTAAGTAGAAACAAAAGAAAATAAATAAAGCAAAAAACAAAACAAAAATACTTGAAAAAAATGTCACCCTTTAGTCCCGGTTGGTGGCACCAACCGGGACTAAAGGTCATTTTCAACACGGGAAGCAGAGACCTTTGGTCCCGGTTGGTGGCACGAACCGGGACCAAGGTGTTGCATTGGTACCGGTTTGTGCCACCAACCGGAACCTCCTTCCCGCCCTTTGGACTGCTGAAAATGACCTTTAATCCCGGTTGATGCCACCAACCAGAATTAAAGGGCTGCATTAGTTTCGGTTGGAGCCACCAATCGGGACTAAGAGTTGGGTATATAAGCGGCACTTGGGAAAAAAATCCAAATCCATCTGAAATTGCCCCTAGACGACGTCGTCATGCTGTCCGAGCTCGCCGTCGACACCCTCTGCCCCGTCGACGTCGTGAGGCCGCTGCACCTCGTCGTCGATGTCCTCGCTGACGCCCTTGACGCCGCCCCTGCCCAGACGCCGCCGCCGCCCCAACCAGACCCGACACTGCCGCCGACCCAACCAGACGCCGCCGCCAACCCAACCAGACGCCGCCGCCAACCCAACCAGACGCTGCCGCTGCCCGACCCGACGTCGTCGCCGCTATTTTGTTGTTCTTTTGTATAGATTGGAGCGCAGCAGCACTCGAGATTGCCATTACTATATTATATGATTCAGTTTTAACTACTTTTGTTTTAAGATCCCAGTGCAACGAATTGATATTTTAGTTGCCATCTGTCTATGAAGTGTATTCTGACACTTCATATTTGTAGGATGCACTACATCTGGTTGTTGTGTGTTGTTAGGCTTATAATTTATTTGCAAGTTTCTTGAAATATTCATTGATAGAGATGTGATGCATATGAATGGCAATACCTGCAACTTGTAACTACTGAGCCTGTAGCTTATGTATGCATGTATTATGGTTTTTCCTTATTGAAGGTCTTGCAAACTCAGGAAGGTGTAGCTCTAAGATGACCCAGTTTGAGCAGTAATAGTGTTGCACGGCAACTCTCTCCATTGACAGGTCCAATGTCCACTCTTCCACAGGTCCTACTTTCTTTATGTAATTACTTCGTTGCCATACTAAATCATTATACTGTTTGGACAGCACATGGTGAAGGGCTTGTTGAAATTACAGATTACGTAGATGTTGCAGAGTCTGATCGGATGGACACTATGTTGAATGATCTAGCTGCGCGTGACCCCCCAATTGAGAATCAACCAATAGCTTCTGCCCAATTTTAAATCATTAATTTTTTTTCAAATCTGTTTTCAGTTTGCCATTTCATTTTATACTGATTTTTCTTTTTGAGTAGCAAAAGCTTATATATTGTGTGAGAGGATACTACAGCAGCCATGTATCTTGGAAGAAAGTTGCCAATCACAGGTTGTAAACATAATAACTTGATAGTTGCAAAACTTCCCTGAACATCATCATTCTAGTTGCAGAAAAAAATGTGCTTGAGTGATGATCCAAGAGCAGGGGCACAGGAGCTAGGGGTTTAGGGTTTAGGGTTTAGGGAGCTAGCAGTCCGGCCCATTGGCAGCATCGTCGACTTAAATTTCTTTCTTGCTGACCATCGATCAATTGGAGGAAGTTAGTCATAAGGTTGTGCATCAAGTTATGCCAATAATGTGTTTACAACATGGATATACTGAACACAATTAAGAAAAAGTGATGCCAGCCACAGTTAGTTTATACTTTATACCCAGAAAGCTACAGGTATTTTAATTTATACCTATAAAGAACTGTTGTGTAATACGAACATATATAACAAATTCGTCGACAAATTGAAAGGTTCATGGCATAGTAACAGAATCCAACAAAGTGCATATATCACTCCAATTTAATCTTATAAATAGTAAAACATCGGAATCATCAAGCAATATGTTATTTTATCTCATAGGTGCTCGTATTGGTATCATTTTACACTTACTGTTTTTTCTATTAATCATGTAGGGAACAAAACATCTTCTTTGTATCTTAGCTCACTCCAGATTCCTCAAACATATTCATTTGTATTGATATGAAAAGCATGCAAGTGACCAAACAGATGGTGTGCCCACTCAAATATGATTGCAGTGAACCAACAAAATCTGAAGTGGGTGATGCATAGGAGTAAATTATATCAGATCATTGTAGAATATGGACATCATGTGCCACAAGAAATAAAATAGTTGTATTTTCATTGTATGGAAACTGTACTCGAAACAGGTGGAATCCATTCACTGCCTGTTCGTGTTCACTGATATAGAAATTGTACAAGCTTTCTCAAATTCAGTAGGAAGACTTGGGTAGGAAAAGCACTGGCCGAAAGTAAGCTGGAGAGGAGGGCTCCGTGCCGCTTCGCTGCGGGCTCACGCATGACCTCGTTTGCCGGTGGCCACCCAGCGTGCGTCCACGTCCCTGGCTGCGGCGGCAAGGAGCTGAAATATTTGCAGAAACTATGGATCAAAGAGACTTGGAACAAGAACAGTTGTTGGGGGAGATAATCCTCGCCGGACGTGATGTCTTGTCGTATCTCAACGACACCGATGGTCTGAAAGGAGAGGATGACGGCTCGGGTGATCGAACAATGGAGGAGGAAGGACATGATCATGATGGTTCCGGTGACCGAATGCTGGAGGAAGAAGGAGATCATGATGACGGCTCCGGTGACCGAACGAAGGAGGGAGCTGTTGCAAAGTCCGGCGAGGTATATATATTAATTAAGTTTGTGCTGACTAGCTAATTGATGTATTAATTGTTTTGGTATGTACATATATTAACTCTTCTTTCTTATTTTATAGCCCTCCGGATCGAGCCAAACTTCGTTAACGAGACGAGGCCCGAAGATAAGGTTGCTCAAGGATGAAAGGTTCACGATCACAGCACTCGCGGACGATGGCCGACCGATGCAACCCAAGCGGACCAAGGAAGCATTTTCTGCTCAGTGCGGAGCTATTGTTCGGGAAAACATCTCGATCAGCATCAAGCATTGGAATAATCCTAAGGGCGACGATGTCCCTGAAGGTGATTATGTCACCGATAGACAGAAAGATGATCTTTTGACCATGCTGAAGGCAAATTTCACCCTACCGCCAGAGGAGGATCCGAGTAAGCCAGTTATAGAGCCACTGGTCAAGGCGTGTGCTCTTAAGAAGATGGCAGATCTATTCAGGAGGTGGAAGAAGGAGTTGAAATCAAAGTTTGACGAAAAAGGGAAGACTCCATAATTCATCGGTCGATTTGAGAAGATAAGAGATCAAGGGACCGCATTTGTGGCCTACAAGACATCGGACAAGAGTAAGAAAATGTCAGAGACAAATAAGAACAATGTTGCAAAGAAGCAGTGTAACCATCACACGGGGTCAGGTGGCTACCTCAAAGCCCGGCCGTTGTGGGACAAAGCTGAGAACGACCTGATTGCTAAAGGGGTCGAACCACAGACATTGAACTGGCCAGACCGTTCAAGGATTTGGTTCTTCGGGGTTGGGGGAACTTTGGACCCTGAAACAGGGAAGTGTCGTTGGACGGACGAGCAACTTGCAATACCCATCAAGAAGCTTCAGAAGTATATCACCGCAGCGCAGGAAGGAACGTTCATTCCCGACAGAGAGAAGGACGAGCTGACCGAGGCCCTAGGAAATGTTGAACACCCTGGACGAACACGAGGCACACCAGGCTCCGTTTCGTGGAAGATTGGGTTTCTCGATGCAGGCGGTTACAGAAGCCGGGAGAGAAAGAGGAAAGCGGAGCTGAGCGACATGCAGAAGATCAATGCAAGGCTACAAAAGCTAGAGGAACTTGAGAGCGAGCGAGCTGCCGGCCAACCATCTCAGCGGCACGAAGCTACCCTAGAAGGTACGCCGCCATCTCAGCGGAGAAGCAGCGTGGCTTCCACGGAGCCCATTCAGCCTGACTTCGCGGCTCCTAGCTACCCCATGGATACTATCACGGACGCTCAACATTGCGAGCTTATGACGAAATGCCGAAACCTCACTTTCAAGGCGGTTGTCGGCTCTGTTGCACCTCCTCAACCCAACGGAACTTTTCACTGCCTTCCGATTCCATATGGCTATGTTGTTGTGATGGTGGATCAAGTAATGGAGGGAATTGAGGAGCTCGAGCTTGACCACCCTACAGGTGAAGGGAAGAATCAGCTAGTTCGTGCTCTGAGGAGTACATGTCTATGGCAGAAGGAATACATCAAACTTCCAAACTGTATGCCTCCGCCTCCTCCTCCTCCTCCGGCGAGTCAGGGCACTCCGCCTCCTCCTCCGGCGAGTGATCAGGGCACCCCGCCTCTTTCTCCGGCTCCTCCGACGCGTGAGGGCACTTCGCCTCCTCCTTCGCCTACTCCGGCGCGTCAGTGCAGTCCGCCTCCTCCTTCGCCTCGTCGGCAACGACGGAAGACAGACGCCGCCGTTCCGGCTCCTCCAGCGCGTCAGTGCAGCCCGCCTCCTTCTCCGCCTCGTCGGCAACGACGGAAGAGAGACGCCGCCGCTCCGGCGGCTAGCAGTACAGGCAGAGGCGGGAGATACGGTCCATCTCTCAAGCCTCTGAAAAAGTTACCATATGAGAGGACCGCGTAGGAAAACGAGGACATATGTCGTGCCCAATTGAGGGACCATTTTGCAAAGAAAACTCCACCTCCGAAGGAGAAGCTAGATCCGGTGAAAGTGAAGCGCGCTATCAATGCCCTGAAGCGACCACCACTGCCTCCGCTGGATTCCAACTATGAACGCATTCTTAAAAAGACATATGCAGCAGCGCGGCGGTCGGGAAGTACTTCCAGTGATGCAAGGTTAGCAGAATGAAGAAGTGGAAAAACAATTCCCAGCCCGGCGAACAGGAGAAGCAATCGTGCCCCCCGCTCAAGGTGTCTAGCGATATCGCCGCTAATGCTCCGGGGATGGTGCCCGGTACCAATCCTGGTGATTACTTGGGGATGACGTAATTTTTGGAACAACTGAGGTAACAAAAGAACAATATAAATACGTGCACGGGAAGCCTCTCGTCAAACCTGATCATCCTCCTCTAACAACGATGATGCACAAATTGCATGAGTGGCACATGAAAACTGCAGGGAGTCTGGAAAAGATACTATGTATGTGGCGGTGAAACCAGAGCATGGATTCATTGGACTTCCCGTGATGCCTATTGAATTTGTGGAGTTATTTCAGTTATACAATCAACTGGCCTCGTCAAACAACTCATAACTTCCTAAGTATTACTTCTATAGTTAAGTCCCTAGCTCAGCTCGTTCACTGCATGTATATATAATTATCATCACTATATTATGCAGATTGAAGATCGTCGAATGCAAAAAAGCAAGAATCTTCGACGTTGGGTTCATTAGCCCAGATGCCATGAATGAATGGACGATACGAAACTCAATTAAAGAGACCGAGGAAAACTTACTACATCTTGTATTTTTTTTAAATCAGGTGGGGCTCAAAAACTCTGTCCTCCGGTTAAATCACCTTATTACACTTGTTGTATCTTGTATGTGCAGGTGACGCTTCACCATGTCACAAAGGTTGACTCTATTCCACCGCCTAGGCAAAATAAAGAAGTACTTCCTCTGTCTCAAAAATTTTGTCTTAAATTTGTCTAGAAATGTATCTAGTCATGTTTTGGTATTTACCTACATTCATTTTTACACAAACCTAAGACAAGAATTTTGGGACAGACAGAGTACGTGTTTTTTTATTTTTTTATTTTGGCGGCCTTAACCGAGGAGGAAGGAAACACACTGCCATTCAGCTGAAGAATATGGGCCTCTGCAAGGCAAAGCCAGCGTCACCAGTTCAAAAAGGAGAAGAAAGAAAGGTTGGCGTCACGAAAGGAATAGAAGCAACGCTAGAAATACCTGGGGCTGTCTCCTTGAAGCGTTATTCCTTGCTTCCCTCGGAATGACGAAGGTAAGCACCGGTTCTTGCGCTCCTCCGGCCGCCCTCCGATAGGTCTGCGTCATATATAAGAGACGGCAACAATGTCGCCACGCATGCATCCCATTCCTGCACTCGCAACATAAGACACCATCTTCGCGGACCCATTCGATCCAAGGCGCGGCTGCTGCTAAGCTACTTGCAATCTTATTCAGCAAAACTGCCAAGGTATGCATATGGTGTTCACTGAAACATTTCAGCAGAAATTTCAAGGGCTCAAGGCATAGGAAAGAACTGACAGCCATCATGATTCATGCATGTAGTTGGAGCAGATACATACACACAGAGAGGATGCAGGGAATCGCCAAGGCGCTGAGCCAGCACGGGAAGCAGCTGAGGCTGGCCGTGCTGCAGCACATGAACAAGGGGATCTTCTCCTGGGCCACCCTCATCTCGCGCATACAGAGCGAGTCCCCGACCGTGATCATCCCTCACATGGGGCTGGAAAACATCACCGTCCGGGAAATCCTCACGGCGAAAGGGGCGGCTCAGTCGGGGGCGGTGTACTGGTGCAGCACCGCCCATTTGGTGCATGATGCCGTCAAGCACGTAAGGGTTTTGCTGCTGGCTGCTTTCGTCTTCCCTTTTGGAAAAAATGCGCTAGCTAATTCTGAATGACTGAATGAGTGAATGCCATGCTTGAATCTGTAGATGACGGCCAATAATGTCGGAGCTCTAGTCGTGCTCAAGTCAGGGGACGACAAGCAGCTTGCAGGGATTGTTACCGAAAGAGGTAATTAAACCACAACAAATCTTGCAGGAATTGCCAATTCAAAGGATCTCTTTGATAGAAAGATAGGGGGGAAATCAGTTCACAGCACAACGTGCACTAAAAGCATCGACAGCCGGACATAGTAAATATAACCCCCTAAACGTTAGCGGACGGGTCCGATCAATGACTGAACGCGTCCCTTATTTGTCCGTTCGTGCATCCACACTCTTTATTTTTTTTCCTTATATGTTCTGTCACTTGCACGTGATTGATGAAGAGGAAGAAAGAGAAAAAAAGAATGAATAAAAAAATGGTCCGAAATGGGATCGCCACCTACGTGACGGACTGACCGGGCGCGTCCGCAAGTCCTCATATCCTTCCTATATCTAAGATGAATATGAGCGTTCACGGATAGCCCGAACGTATACAGATGATATAAGGGATCCGGTTATGTCATTTTCCTTCTCTCTCCTACTGGTCATTGACCCGACGCGTCTGTGGACGTATGAAGGGTCTGGTTGTAAATGCTATAACCTTTCAAAATCCCGCAATTTATTCTCATCTGATGCAGATTTCGCTAGGAAGGTCCTCTTACCCGGGCGGCCCTCGGAGGAAACAAGAGTCGAAGATATCATGACAGAAGAGGTGAATGGGGTTAACAAACAAGAAAAAAGAAAATAACTGCGACAGATTGAATATCCTATCATCACACATTTCTTTAGTCCTCATAAATTTCTTTGCTGTGTTACAGAACAAGCTAGTCACCGTGTCCAGCAATACCAATATTCTGCGTGCAATGGAGCTAATGACAGGTAATTTAACATTCAACTGGTAAATCATTTCACTATCTACGATCCTATCATGCAGGAACTGTAGCAATTTGGATTTCTTTAATTACTAATTTGATTTTTTGGGGATTTCTCTGCATCAACAGACGAGCGTATTCGACACGTACCGGTTTTTGATGAGAAGGTTGTTGGTATGATCTCCGTTGGTGATGTGGTCAGAGCAATCGTGGACCAACAGCACCAGGAAGTGAAACAACTGAAGAAGTACATCACAGGGGATTATTATTAGCATGTAGCTCTGGTTCATGAAGGAATGTACAGTCTATGCAATTATACATGAAATTAACCGAGATTTATATCTTCCCCATGTTGCCATTTAGAATGACTAACTGTCTTTAAACTTGCACTTCAACGAGCTATTTCACCCCACGGTTTCATCTATGGAAAAGAAGTCACAACTGTCAAAAAAAGAAGTGAAAACAAGTCAACGACTTTGTTTGCGATTTTGTATATCGGTGATGAAGGAAACCCTCAGGAGAACTCTTTGTTTTCAGAGGGAAATACATACATAGTAGCTGAGATCAAACTTATGGTACAAGAAAAAACAAGTCGATGATTTGTTGGCAATTTTGTATATCAGTGATGAAAGAACCCTCAGTAAAATTCTTCGTTTTCAAAGGGAAATACATACATAGTAGCTCAGATAAAACTTATGGTACAATAAAACAGGGTACCCACAAGACAGCATTGGTACACAACAACATAGCAGCTTATTGCAGGTTAATATCTCCATAACAACTCAGAATCTGTATAACATACATTGCCTCAAACTGTCTTAATAGGTAATAAGGGGTTGTGAACTTCGCCGCAGATCATTTCACTCACTCCTTAGTACAACTTCGCTGTTACTGCTTGCTATCACTCCTTGGTACAGCAGCTACATCTTACTGTTCGCTCGAGACACACCGCCGTTTCGCAAATGTAAGTGCACAGCTATCTCATTTTGCAGGAGAACGTCACGCAGCTATTACTAAATCTCCAGGGCATGTTGGCAACATAACACCAGGAGTAACCAGTCTGAAGGAGGGTACAACTGTGTGCCGCAAATACCTAAGCCGCAGGGTAGTATTGGTTAAGAGATCTACTTATTGCTCTGATGGTGTTTGGAGTTGTCCTGCAGCAGCCCCCAATAAGGGCAGCCCCATCTTTGCACCACTCGCCTACATAAGAAACGAAATCGCCGTCTGACACACCAGTGGATTCCTGCACACCAAATGAAGCACATCATTGGTGTTTAGAGTTCTAGAACAACCTCAAGGATACTACATACAGTATATTATTAGTAGGACAGATGCTTAGAGGGTGGCTTTATGCAACTAGTTTTAGCTGCTAACCAAAGGGACGATGAGGATGGCTGCTTGAAATAAATCAGATGTAACAGAGTAACTCAAATAAGGTATTGTATTTTTCCTATAGTTTTTGCCTCCCCTGCATAGTTTTCTTTCTTGCACTATGGAGAGCACATATCCAAGCGCTATGGATGTTCATCTATTCATTTACTCCCACCGTCCCATAATATAAGACGTTATCACATCAAATATACTCACATATTTGATGTAATGATGTCTCATATTATGGGACGAAGAGAGTACATTTTACCGTTCTACCTAAGGCTGAGTGAAAAAAATGGAAAATAAAAGGAATAGAAAATAAGCTAGAATTCTAGGGGAAAAACTAGAGTTAGGTATTTGATTCACAGGTTTTTTGTTTCAGAAAAATAAGATGATTTGTATCGAAAACAGGCATAAGTGTATTGACATAAACTTACCACCCACTCCTTTTTCTCGGCATCATATCTTTCTCCACTGTTGGGATATATCAGAATTGGCTTGTCTGTGACCTGCAGTAACAGAGCACAACACAGCTAGTCAAATAAAAAACATTGCTGCTGCTCACCAGTTAACATGGTAAGATACAGTATTATTTGTGCAACCAAAACATGCACGTGCACATTTCATGAAACAGACGAAAGGATAATCCTAACTTGCATTTGTTTACAATTAAAAGGAATGTAAGATTCTCTTACCTTCCGAATGGAGAGTATCAGGCTATGAATAAATCTTGGAGGCGTGCAGTTTATACCAACTGCACCAACCTTTGCACATGCATTAGCAATATTAGCACATTCGATTAATGAGTCCCCACTCACAACATTAACTCCATCTTTTGAGTTGAAGGAAAACCATGAAGGGATATTTATGTTGCATTCGTCAAGAAGTTCAACATAAGCCTAGAAGATACATCACGAGCAAACCATCAGGTGTTATTTCATAAGAGTGTACTGTAAAATTTGAGGTAACATATCCCTGTGCGATCAGTAAAGTCAGCATACCTGAGCTTCCAATTTATTGGGGATTGTTTCAAAAGCGATCAAATCAGGCCGTGCTTCTGCAAGAACCTGAAGTCTTCGCCGATGAAAATCTTTCAGGAACTCAAGTGTTCCGGCTTCACCATAATCCCCACTAGTCACAAACGGATAAAGAGAAGTCAGAAGTGACTTCCCAGAAGTAAAATGGAAAAGCATGTGTTATGTTAAGTAGTAAAATACCTGTACTCAGAGCCATCAGCAAGATAAGCCCCATAACTTCCGATGGAAGCGGCAACCAGAATAGGACGCAAGGCGGTGGATTGATCTGGATGTTCCTTCAGAAACATCTCACGTGCTTCATGTGCAATCTCAACACTCTTTGTTAGCAAATTTTCACCTTGTTCTTTTGAAAATCCCTTGGCCTCGAACCCTTGAATGGTAGCCTGCAACATCAAATTTGAATATCAGTATGATCATAAATGTCACGGAAACATAAAAAGGGAAGAGTGAAACTGTATTTTGGAACCTGATACGATGCAGTAATTATAATGTTTGCACCTGCTTCTATGTAGTCTAAGTGGACCTGTATCATACACATACCAAGCTTAGCATGCTATGTCAATCTGTCAACGGCTATACATGCAGAAGATCAATGCGGAAGATCAATTGCTCGATTAGCTGCAACTATTAGATAATTGCAAGAAAGAACAATTGTGAATAACTCTAATAATTGCAGCAAAAACCAATTGTAAATAACTCATAAACACAAGTGACCCAACAAAGTGAGCTGCTATAATGAATTCAGATCTGTTCCGATTTTTGTTTGCAGGTTGCACCTGACAGCAACTGCATGTTTCACCAATAGATTTACACAGACTAATCTATAATTAAGTGTTAACATCAGAAAACACCAGGATGCCTGTATCCAGTATCCACATATCAGGTCAAACATGGGTCCTGAATGGCTCAATGTGAAAAGCCCAGGACTGATCCTAGCGCTCGTTCAGTGCTAGAGTCGAAACTATTTTTCCAGACCAGAGCAGTGCATTTGCCAGGTAAGAAGGAAGTAGTGAAGCACTGTGGCGTGATGCTTCCAGTGTGGCTTCAAGATGGGTCCAACAAAGCCAAATCCAAAAATCAATAATAATATCAGGCTCGACAGGGAGTGGCCCTAAAGTCCAGGCTGAGGCCATGCTTGAAGTTCTCAAGTCTAGACTGGATAAGGACTTCACTATACAAAATTTAAAAACGACCAGACTTCATTCTAGAATAGTTGGAATAACTATCATTTGTGTTGTGTCGAGAATACTCAGAATAAGTTTGGCATGTGGCATAAGCTTTGTTCCCGATTCCTCAAAGGTATACGAGGTTGGCGGCAAATTTGGCACCCGGACAGCACTAAACCATCCGGTGGCCCTGTCTTCCATCCCGTAGCGACAACTTTATTCTACAACACGAAACCACATTTTGCACGCTTGAAGCTCTGCATCTAGTCATGTAGATTTCAGATGCTCGTCGAAATCATAGCATCACAAGCTCACAGAAGCGGACACGCAAAAGGAAGAATTGATCCTCCTCTCTTTTTTGGGGGGTCTTTACCAGCCAGGAGCATGACAGAGAAAGGAAAACGAATCCTCCTTGGCCTAAGCATATGATGCTGGCATCGCCTGTGAGGTGCTGCTGCCCTGTTCATGATGCAGCACACTGGTACCTTATTCTAATGGGACCGTGGGGCACTTGCTCCAGTTCCAGCATCCCTGGAGAAAGAAAGGAACGCTTTCCAAGTCTCCCAACCACCTTGTAAGCTAGTGACCCATAATGTTGACTTGTTCGGCCGAGCTAATTCATAATGGTTCCGCATCTAAAAAGTTTACTACTTTGTTAGATTTTAGGAACCCGGCCTCACCAAGAATCACGGTGGGCACCAAGGAGAACCCAGGCGGAGATGAAAAATGCTAGAGGAAGAAAAGTGGTGGATCCTAAGAACTTGTCATCAACGAAATAAAAAGGCCAAGGTGGCGGCGGCGGCGTGGAGAGTGGATGAGGTGGTGTTTCGGGCGGCGCGGCTTGCCTTGCGGATGAGGTGCGGGGAGGAGAGGATGCACTTGGCGCTCCAGAGCGGGTCGTTGAGGTCGGCGCCGTGGGCCTCGAGCTCCGTGGCCAGCCCGCCGTCCAGCACCAGCCTCCCGCCGCCGGCCTCCACCCACCGCCGCACCGCCGCGCCCGCGGCCCCCTCCTCCGCGCCGCCGCCGCCTCCTCCTCCTCCTGCGCTCTTCACCACCATCTCGCACTCCTGCTACAGTGCAGTGTACTAGGTTTGGGATTGGGGATTTCTGGATTTTGCGTGCGGCGTCCGGGGCAAGCTTTATAGCAGGGGGGAGGGGAGGGGAGAAAGAACCCCGCAGGCCACAGCCCACAGGTGGAAAGGAGGGAGGAGGGGATGCTGATTGCTGACACGGCAACAGGGTTTTTAGGTCACCCCTACCCTATCTACATGAGTTTCTCCTATCCAAATAAACATGCCAACGTAGATCTTGTCGTCCTCGGATTTTGCTTACTCCCTCCGTTCCTAAATATAAGTCTTTTAAGACATTTCATTATGGGTCTACATACGAAGCAAAATAAATGAATATACACTATAAAGTATGTTTATATACATCCGTATGTGGTTCATTGGTAGAACCTCTAGAAAGACTTATATTTAGGAACGGAGAAAGTACTTTCTTTCCAAGTGCACGCCAAATTGTGATACTATGCAATTCAAAACCAGAGCAATTATCTGCTCCGATGCCAAATTGATTGATCGGGTAGAAAATGTAACATGTCGTTTTGCCTTATGTGGAATCAATGAAGTCAATGGACGGATGTTAAGAACTGTGGGAACGACAACAAAGACATGTTCTAATGCACAATGGATATTGGTGATGGGTTTGAAGAAGATTTCAACGAAGGGATGTTAAGAACTACGGAAACGATAACAAAGACATATTCTAATGCACAATGATATTGTTGCTGGGTTTGAAGAAGGCACGGGGGTAAATGATCCTGATGCGAATCTTCAGTGGCAGAGACAGGCCTGGGGCAGCTAGGGCTATAACCCCGGGTCTAATAACAACTTTCCTTATAATTCCTTCCAGGGCCGGTCCTGAGATTTCAGAGGCCCGGGACGGAACTAAAACATAGGGGCCCTTAATATAGGCACCGAACTAATAATCAAGCAGTGTATTTTTTTGCGAGTAAGTAGTCGATATTCTAATTAATTTGTAAATGTTACCTAGAAATATTTCTCCTAACAATCCAAGAAGCAAAATTGTTGGTGGTCGTATCAATATTGACATTATCTAATACATTTTTCTCAATGCATAAAGTTTTACTTAAGAAATCTGTCGATACATTATGTATGTGATTCTATCAACGAACCATGTATGTTTTCTTTCTTTCTTTCTGACCACCGGATGCAAACTTTTTAGATGATGTGACCGTGCCAAAATTAAAGAAGTAATTAGTAATTCATACTAACATAAACCTAACGAAAGCATCAGTTCATCTCGATAAAATCATCAATTCGACTAGGAAAAATCGCACATGACACTATTTCCAGAAAAAAATACACAGGGCAAAAGATGAGACATACCTTCTCTCATCCGGCCATGGAGCATCCGCTGCTGCATGCGCTGTGTGTTGCTCTTATTCTTTCAGTCGCCAGGAAACATGAAGATAAAACAAGTTCGTCGAGGCGGCGCACACGCAAGGTTAACTGGGGAGATGGAGATAAGCCTCGACCTTGAGTCATCGTTAATCGTTGATTAGATCAAGTGAATTAGGCAACTAGCGATCCTTCCAAAAAAATAGCTAATTAGTAGCGCCACAAGGGCAACATGTGCATGCATGGCCCAGGCCTGCTCGCAGCTCGCGTGCACAACGTAGCTATTACGGGGGGCCCTTGAGACGTGGGGGCCCGGGGCGGCCGCCCTGCTCGCCCCCCCCCCTCAGGGCCGGGCCTGATTCCTTCATACAAAGTATATAGAAAATTATAAAAGTTTATCACTTGTCGTGGGTATAAGCCTGACAGTAGATGTGTAAGGTACGAAGGAGATGGGCAGAGTCCTAGCTACGGCGAGGTTGTATGAGTTCAGGCCCCTCTGCGGTGGAGGTAACAGCCCTACGTCTCAGTGCTCTCGGAGCTTGTTACCGAGTGTAATATGGAATACAGTGATTTTCTAACCCCTTGACCAGTGGGGGAGGGCGGCTTATATAGAGTGCGCTGCCCTCCACAACGGTTCTGACTCAGGGGTGGAGTAGTGGCGATTGAATGCATACGTTACAGGTAATGTATGCTCTAAATGCTAATAAACACACCCGGAAACGTACGGCAGTTTCCCTCCAGAGAGGTTACGACGTACCGAGTGTATCCAGTCGGTTGGCCTGGTGCCATCCGAATGCTAGCCTCCGACTGGATGATTCTGGGCATGTTACCGACTGGATGATGGGGACTCCTTAATTCAGTCGGGGTTGACTTAAGGTCCTATCCTTTATGTGGGGTAGTCTTTGGGTAGGACATGTAGGGCAGGCCTATGACCCTACCCTAGGACTATGACCCCATCATTAGTCCCCGAATGGATTGGGGTTGAAACGTCGAAGCAGTGCTTGAGGTTCAGATCCGACTGGACTTGGTTCGGCTTGGACGTTGCTTGCCTCTATCCATTTTATCTCTCTTGATCAGCGCTCCGAGTGGAGGTGCTTGCGAAACAGACTGTCGGGAACCGAGTGCTCTCACGGCATCTTTTGACGCGACTGGTCAACTAACAGCGGCGGATTTTCCGGGATCTCAAATTTCGGGTTCCGCGCGCTCAGCGGGGACGACGTCAGCGCGCTCGAGTAGCGCCTGACTCCTCGATCTTAGCGCCTTCAACTCCTCCACTGATATCGCCGCGATCGGTCGGGTAGATAAGATTTCGGGCCCATTCGCTAGTGACCCAGTCGGCGCTCTATTTAACTTCTGGGCGGCGAGACTCCTCGGTTACGCTTGCCGAATCTTTCGCTCCCGCCTGCTCCGTCTTCCTCGTCACCCCCTACGCACCTACGCTCCTTCCTCCTCCTCTTCCTCGAGGACTCGTCGTCGCCTCCATGACCAAGGGTCAGACCAGCAAGATGGAGGCGAGGAAGAAGAAGAACAAGGCGGCGGCAGCTCAACGGCGGCAGTGGCCGCTGCCGGCGGGGTGGATCCGAGGTGATTTCCTCCCCTCCACGATGACGGAGGGGGACCTGCTGGAGCTGGTGGAGCACGGCATGCTCGTGCATAAGTCCTGGAGGCTGCCAGCGGATGACGAGGTCGAGCCGGCGCCACGGGAGGTGGAGCGCGTCTTGCTCCTCAGCCATGTTCACAGAGGTTTTTCTCTTCCTCCGCATCCCTTCTTCAAAGGCATCATGAACCACTTTGGTGCTCAACTCCATCACTTCCCTCCGAATGCCATCGCCCATCTTTCTGCCTTCATTGTTTTGTGCGAGTGCTTTATTGGTTGCCCTCCCCATTGGGGTTTATTCAAACACATCTTCTCCGCCCGCTCCCAAACCATAAAACGTCTTAGTTAGTCGGACGACAAGACGCATCTCCTCCAGCTCTGTGGGGGTTTAGGGTTCCAGAAGAAGAGTCGGAGCAGCTACCCTGCTCTCCAGTTGAGCGAGTCGGTTAGGAACTGGCAGTCGACGTGGTTCTACTGCCAGGACATAGCCTGTCCGAACGCGTTGACTGGGCTGCCTCCGTTTAGCCTAGACCGTCCCGCTCCACCCAAGCAACTCGCGCTCTCGAAGGCCGAGAAGAACGATATCCAGCCTTTGGTCGAGGCACTCGTGGATGTTGTCAGGAGGGGGGTCACCGGTATTGACCTGCTGGAAGTCTTCATCGGTCGGCGGATCCAGCCTCTGCAAGCCCGCGACCACGCTATGTGGCACTACACAGGACCCGAGGATTCCACTCGGACCAATGTGGTGGGCATACTCGAGGAGAAGGTGACCTCGTGGGTGCTCCAAATCACGGGTCCCTGTGAGAACCCCAAAGGAGCCCGCCGAGTGACGCCTTACAGCGCGGACAACCCTCCACCGAATTAGGTGAGTGGCATTAGCCGAGTGCATTGAACTGTCTCGATTCCAGTCGTTTATTTATATCCTCGTGTGATGCTTAACGTTTTCGATTGAACCTCATGCAGGAGTGGACCAACTGGTTCTCCTCCGTCTCGAACGGGAATCTGGAGGAGGAAGAGGAGGAAGGCAGCCAGGAGGGGAGCGTGGAGAGCGCCGAATACATCTCCGACAGCGGGGAGTCGGAGGAGGAGGACAGCGAGGAGGAGGAAGAGGACGAAGAACGCGACTCGCCACCTCCACGGCCAGAGCATCGGAGTAAGCGTCGACATAAGCCTGCCGTCCCTTCAGCTCCTCCTGCGTCGTCGAGTGCTCCGCCTGCCGCTCCGGTGGCCCCGAGTGCTCGAGGCACGAAGAGGTCCAGGGACGCCTCCGCTGAGCCCGCAGGCCAGTCTTCTAGGGCGCCCAAACCGAGTGGGCCCAAACCTCGGAAGGCTCTGCCGCGCATGAGGGTTGCCATCCCCGTCACATCCACGTAAGTGAATCTAACTTTCGGCTCTTTACATTATCCGAGTGAACTCCTGCTTTACAAGTCGAATGGACTTCACTCGACAGGGTCGCCACTTCTGCAACCTCTCCGGCCCGCCAAGGGGATGACCCCATGGACACGGACAACGCCGTCTCGTCCCAGCCAGGTATGTTGTAGGAGAGTCGGGTGTTTTATTCCTGTAGACTGTGCCATCCTTTTCTTTTTCTGAGGCGCCATGTTATTCGGCTTGTCAGGGGCGATTCACCTGGACGAGGACGACCAGGGGAGAGCCGACCCCGCCGTGGAGCCTGTCCTGGAGCCAGTCCCTGAAGCTGCTCCTCCTGCTGCTACCCTTGCCGCTGATGCTCCACCGACCGAGGCGCCTCCACCGGCTGAACCGGTGCCGGTGGGGGAGGAACCGACTGGGGTGGACCTTGGGATGCCCCAGGAGCCTCCCACGATTCCCGGTTCGTCGAATGCTGAATTCAGCATCCGGCGTCTTCCAGAGGAGCAGGTGGGAGCGGCCAAGGGGGCCATGGTGCAGGCGGAGCTCATGGCTGGAGAAGCCAAGAGGGCTTATGACTCCGTTGCAGCCTTGTACCAGCGGAGCTTGGAGCTGCGCGATGACATCCGAGTAAGTAGTCTAGTAAGTATTTACTTTTCTCCTGTAACCCACTGGGTGGTATTGATTGTTGCAATGGGTTCACTCCGAGTGAACCCAGTGGGTGTAGTCCCCGAGACTTCTGTCGAGTGCTTGCACCGACAGTTGTCTTTATACGTCTTGTCGTTAATTTGGTTGTGTCCGTAGACAGGATTTCCGAGTGCGAGTACTTATTGCAATCGGAGCGCTCTTGCGGTAAGAGTCTCCGAGAGTAAGTTGCACGCAGGTCGAGTAGTGTTGGCCTCGGAGGCGCAGGTGAAAACGTGCACCTCAATAGGGCGGGCCTGTTTGAGGTGCATGCCAGTGGGGTCACTCTTAGTGAACCCACTCGGTGTAGTCCCCGAGACCGCAGTCGACTGCTTGCGTCGGCAGGGGTCTGAAGAACTTAGCCCGTGAACTGATAAACTTGCTAATTACCCTTTGTTTCTTGGCGCAGAAAACTTGTGAAATGGGAACTGCTTATGAAGCCCTGAGAGCTGAGAGGAACCAGTATGCTGGTGAACTGGAAGCTGCAATGTTCGCCATGGCCGGCATGAAGGACGCTCTGGAAGTGCGAGAGAAGTCCTTGGAGGAGGCGCTGGAGGCAAACAGGGTGTTGGTGGCGGAGGTGGAGAGACTGAAGAAACAGAGGACTGAACTGCACAATCAAGTGGCTGTTCGGAACAGACGATGGACAGCTCAGGAGAAGTATGTCAACGACTGGGCTGTCCAGATGATGACTCGTCTGGCTGGTAAGTCTTATGCTTTGTCGAGTGGTTGGACCGTGTGACGAACACTCGGTTTTTACTGTCTGTTTGCTCGTTTGGTGCAGACTTTTGCGGTGACGCCGAAGCTGAAGCGGCGGCTGTGGAGCGGTCCATGAAGGACAATGTGCCACTCGGCGAGGACGCCAACCGGGATCTGCTCCGGGCGCATATCCGCATAGGCAAAGTGGGTCCTTTCATCAGCCGACTGAGAGAAGTCATCGGCCGCATTGACAAGGAGCTTTGGCCGGAAGACGAGTCGCGGCAGGAGATGGAGACTCTGTTGGGGCGACTGGAGGAGATTGCGGGCCGAGTGCAATCGTGGAAGAAATCGGCAGCGCGTTGCGGTGCTGATGTTGCGCTGTCCTTGGTCCGAGTCCATCGCAAGGAGGTGCGGGAAGATAAGCTGAAAGCATTGAAGGTCGCCAACACGAAGAAGCTTCGATTCGAAGACTTCATGGAGACGTTCCTTGAGACCGCTACCCGCATCGCTGATGGAATCGACTTGGACACTTTTGTGGAGCCCTCCAGTCCTGACGCCGGCCCAGCTGACGTTTGATCAAACTTTATCCTCGGTATGCCGAGTGTTTACCTGTAAGATACTCTGGCCACTTCTGTTGGCCGTCATACTTTTAAATCGGTGCGGGTAAGCTTGACCCGCACCGAGTCAATTATCGTTTCTGGACTGTTGGAGTCGGAATGAAAACATTTAGTCTTTTGCTTGAATGCTGTTTTGAGTGCAACACTTAGTGCGTACTCGGAGAATATTAAGACTTAGGTGATTCGTGATCACAGCTAAGTCTCCGAGTGGGACTTGTAATGCACACTCGAATGAGTTATTACTTAAGTGATTCGTGATCACAGCTAAGTCCCCGAGTGCGACGCATAGTGCACACTCGGAGGAAGTTAGTACTTAGGCGATTCAGGATCGCAGCTAAGTCCCCGAGTGCGACGTATAGTGCACACTCGGAGGAAGTTACTACTTAGGCGATTCAGGATCGCAGCTAAGTCCCTGAGTGCGACGTATAGTGCACACTCGGAGGGAGTTATTACTTAGGCGATGCAGGATCGCAGTTAAGTCCCCGAGTGGACGTATAGTGCACACTCGGAGGGAGTTATTACTTAGGTGATTCAGGATCGCAGCTAAGTCCCTGAGTGCGACGTATAGTGCACACTCGGAGGGAGTTATTACTTAGGCGATTTGGGATCGCGGCTAAGTCCCCGAGTGCGACGTATAGTGCACACTCGGAGGAAGTTAGTACTTAGGCGATGCAGGATCGCAGCTAAGTCGCCGAGTGCGACGTGAAGTGCACACTCGGAGGAAGGTAGTACTTAGGCGATTCGGGATCGCAGCTAAGTCCCCGAGTGCGACGTATAGTGCACACTCGGAGGAAGTTAGTACTTAGGCGATGCAGGATCGCAGCTAAGTCGCCGAGTGCGACGTGAAGTGCACACTCGGAGGAAGGTAGTACTTAGGCGATTCGGGATCGCAGCTAAGTCCCCGAGTGCGACGTATAGTGCACACTCGGATGGAGTTATTACTTAGGCGATTCAGGATCGCGGCTAAGTCCCCGAGTGCGACGTATAGTGCACACTCGGAGGAAGTTAGTACTTAGGCGATGCAGTATCGCAGCTAAGTCGCCGAGTGCGACGTGAAGTGCACACTCAGAGGAAGGTAGTACTTAGGCAATTTGGGATCGCAACTAAGTTTTTTTTTTGTGTGTGACCGTAGTCTGCAACCGCAGAAGAACTCTGAATCTGCAAAAACTGAATCTGCTGTATATTATTTCGTCAAAACTTGTTCGTTACACTGCTTCAGTCGACGAACACGTATAAAAACGCTTGAGGAGATCTCCGTTCCATGCACGCGGCTCGTCTGTCTCCCTCTGAATGTTGTATAGTCTGTATGCTCCGTTGTTCAGCACCTTGGAGAGGATGAAAGGCCCCTCCCAGGCCGGAGCCAACTTGTGCGGTCTTTGCTGATCCACTCGGAGCACTAAATCGCCTGCTTGGAACGTGCGGCTCCTGACATGACGTGCATGAAAGCGTCGCAGATCTTGTTGGTAAATTGTTGAGCGAGTGAGTGCCATCTCGCGCTCCTCCTCTAGAAGATCGACTCCATCTTGCCTTGCTTGTTCTGCTTCGGCTTCGGAGAAGAGCTCAACTCGCGGGGCATTGTGAAGCAGGTCACTCGGAAGGACCGCTTCTGCTCCATAGACGAGGAAGAACGGCGATCGCCCCGTTGATCGGTTTGGAGTGGTGCGGAGGCCCCAAAGTACTGAAGGTAACTCGATGACCCATGCACCAGCAGCATGTCCTACCTCTCGCAAGAGTCGAGGCTTCAAACCTTGAAGGATACGTCCATTCGCACGCTCAGCTTGTCCATTGGATTGCGAATGTGCTACGGAAGCAAAATCCACTCGGATACCCTGACTCGCACAGAAACCTTTGAATCTGTCCGAGTCGAAGTTTGTCCCATTGTCCGTGATTATGCTGTGAGGTACTCTGAATCTGGAGATGATGTCCCTGACAAACTTAATGGCTGTGGAGGCGTCGAGTTTCTTGATGGGCTTGGCTTCTATCCATTTTGTAAACTTGTCGACTGCCACCAACAGATGTGTGTAGCCTCCTTGGCCTGTCTTGAATGGTCCGACTGTGTCTAATCCCCAAACTGCAAATGGCCACACAAGTGGGATTGTCTTTAGTGCAGATGTTGGCTTGTGGGACTTGTTGGAGTAGAACTGACAGCCTTCACATCGGTCGACCATAGCTTTGGACTTCACAATGACTATGAATGCCTTCGACCTACGAACTATTTGCCAGGCTTGGACTTCATCTTCTGGAAGTTCTTGTCTCAGGATATATGCCATGATCGGCACAGTCCAATCGGGAATGACTACCAGAATCTCTGTGACCAGATCAACCACAGCAGGCACATCGACTTCAGTCGGATCTGTTGCGCTCTTGGGTTGTACTAGTTCTTCCGTGAAGGGATCTTCTTTAACTGAAGGAAGATGGAGGTGCTCAAGGCAGACATTACTCGGGACTGGTCTCCGAGTGGATCCGAGTTTCGCCAACTCGTCAGCTGCTTGGTTCTTCAGTCTTGGAACATGATGAAGTTCTAGACCTTCAAACTTCTTCTCCAGCTTCCTGACTGCATTGCAGTATGTTGTCATGGTGGGGTTCCTTACGTCCCACTCTTCCATCACTTGGTTGACCACCAAGTCCGAGTCGCCGTAGACCATCAGGCGACGGACGCCGAGTGAGATGGCCATGCGCAATCCGTAGAGAAGAGCTTCATACTCTGCCTCGTTGTTAGAGGAATCAAAGTGTATTTGAAGCACGTACTTGAGCTTGTCACCCTTTGGCGATATGATCACAACACCAACGCCGGATCCATTCAACATCTTAGACCCATCGAAGAACATTGTCCAATGAGCCGAGTAGATGTGAGTCGGTTGCTGTTGTTCTACCCATTCTGCTATAAAGTCAGCCAGGGCTTGAGACTTAATAGCTTTCTTGGCCTCGAACTTGATGTCGCAGTACATCATCTCCATCGCCCACTTCGCCACTCGGCCCGATGCGTCCCGATTGTGGAGAATTTCCGACAACGGAGCATCAGAAACGACAGATACCGAGTGGTCTTGGAAATAATGGGCCACCTTCTTTGAAGTCATATAGATCCCATAGATAAGCTTTTGATAATGGGGATACCTCTGCTTGGAAGAGGTCAGGACTTCGGAGACGTAGTACACTGGCCGCTGAACTTTGTATGCTTTGCCTTCTTCTTCTCGCTCGACTGTAAGAACAGTACTGACGACTTGATTTGTAGCCGCGATATATAGAAGAAGGGGCTCTTCACTGAGCGGAGCAGTAAGAACCGGCTGGGTGGAAAGTAGGACTTTGAGGTCGTCGAATGCGACTTGGGCTTCGTCTGTCCACTCGAAGGTATCTGACTTCTTCATGAGTCGGTACAGAGGAAGTGCTTTTTCGCCGAGTCGACTGATGAACCTGCTCAAAGCCGCTAGGCAACCTGTGAGCCGTTGAACATCGTGTATTCTGACCGGCCTATCCATTCGGACGATGGTCCCGATCTTTTCGGGGTTAACATCGATCCCTCGTTCGAAAACGAAGAAACCGAGTAACTTTCCTCTGGGAACACCGGATGAACATTTGGCTGGGTTTAGCTTGATATCATACCTACGAAGGTTGGCGAATGTTTCTGCCAAGTCAGTCAGCAGGTCGGAACCTTTGCGTGACTTGACTACGATATCATCCATGTATGCCTCCACATTGCGACCGATCTGGTCGAGGAGACATTTTTGGATCATGCGCATAAAGGTAGCTCCTGCATTCTTCAGACCGAAAGGCATAGTGATGTAGCAGAAGCACCCAAACGGGGTGATGAAGGCTGTTTTCAACTCATCTGGACCATACAGACGGATGTGATGATAACCCGAGTAGGCATCAAGGAATGACAAACGCTCGCATCCCGCAGTCGAATCGACAATTTGATCTATGCGGGGGAGCGAAAAATGGTCTTTCGGGCAGACCTTATTGAGGTGCTTGAAGTCAATGCACATTCGGAGTGACTTGTCCTTCTTGGGCACCATGACGACATTGGCGAGCCACTCGGAGTGGTGAACCTCGCGAATGAAGTTGGCAGCCAGCAGCTTGGCCACCTCTTCTCCGATTGCCTTCCTCTTGTGCGCGGCGGACCGACGCAGGCGCTCTCGGATGGGCCGAGCGACGGGATCCACATGCAGTCGGTGCTCAGCCAACTCCCTGGGTACACCCGGCATGTCAGAAGGTTTCCATGCGAAGATGTCCCAGTTCTCACGGAGGAATTGAGTGAGCTTGGCTTCCTATTTAGGATCGAGGGTGGTGGAGATGTTCGTCGGGGCGGCAGACTCGTCCGTCGGGTGGATGCTGACCTACTTAGTCTCTCCCGCCGACTGGAATGCGGACTCAAAAGCTGGCTTCTTTGAGCGCATTAAGTCGGCAGGGTCGACTGTCTTCTTGTACTCTTCGAGCTCGAGTACAGCCATCTGCTGGTCGGCGATCCTTGATCCCTCTTGCAGACACTCCTCGGCTCGCTGACGGTTGTCGGTGATGGTGATAACGCCTTTTGGACCTGGCATCTTCAACTTCAAGTACACATAGCACGGGCGTGCCATGAAACTCACGTACGCCGGGCGGCCCAGAATTGCATGGTAAGCGCTCTGGAAATCCACCACCTCGAATGTGAGCTTCTCCTTGCAAAAGTTTTTGTCGGAGCCGAAAGTGACGTCCAACGCGATCTGGCCGAGTGACTTGGCCTTCAGCCCGGGGACGACTCCGTGGAGCTGTATATTGCTCTCGCTGAGTCTGGACATCGGAATGCCCATTCCCTTGAGGGTGTCGGCGTACATGATGTTCAGTCCGCTACCACCGTCCATGAGGACTTTGCGCAGTCGGACTCCTTCCACCACTGGGTCGACGACCAAAGCCTGTCTTCCTGGAGTGGGGACATGCGTTGGATGGTCCAACTGATCAAAGGTGATCGCAGTCTGAGACCATCTAAGGAACTTGGGAGCAGTCGGAACGGCCATGTTGACCTCTCTGTTCACTAGCTTCAGTCGACTCTTGCTTTAGTCGTCAGCAAAAATCATGAGGGTTGCATGGACTTGGGGGAACGGATCCTCCTTATCCTCCTCATCTTGTTCAGGATTCTTCTCACTCGGTTGTCCTTCGCTGAACCCCTGGATCAGGAGACGACACTACCGAGTGGTATGCTTCGCGTATATGGGATTGCCTTCTTCGTCCATCTTCGTGTGAATTGGACAAGGCTGATCCAGGATGGGATTGTTGAACGGCTTCTTCTTGGGGGCAAACTGCGCTTTCCCTTTGCCCTTGAACTTGGCGCTGGTCACAGCTGCAGCTTCTGCCTGCGGTGTGGGTGGAACTTTCTGTTTCTGCTTCCGAGTGTTACCTCCGTCGGCATCGTCGACTGTCTTGTGTTTGCCGCTCCGGATGCGGTCTTCTTCCTCGCCATTTGCATAACGAGCTGCTATCTCCATCATCTTGCTCATGGAGATGTCGCCTGTCCGGCTGAACTTTAGGTACAACTCTCTGTACCGTACGCCTGCCTTGAATGCGCAGACTGCTTGATGCTCGGTGACGTTCTCCACCGTGTGGTAGAGAGTTGTCCATCACTGGATGAAGTCGCGCAAGGGCTCATTCGGCTTCTGGACACAGTGCTGAAGCTCCACAAGGCCTGCAGGGCATTTGCACGCCCCTTCGAAGGTCCTGATGAACACTCGGGCCAGATCTGCCCAACTGTAAATGCTTGAGGGGGCTAACTGGTTAAGCCAAGCTCGCCCCGAGCCGTCGAGCATCAGAGTGAGGTGCTTCATAGCGACATGGTCGTCTCCTCCTCCGATCTGGACTGCCACTCGGTAGTCGTCTAGCCATGTTTCGGGCTTGGACTCCCGTGTAAATTTACCGATTCCTGCAGCCAATCGGAAGTTGGGCGGGATGTCAGCCGAGAGGATGGCTCGACTAAAACACTCGGGGCCGGACACGATGGTCCTGCTTCCACTCGGACGATCCATATCGCGACCATCGCGGTGGGCTCGGCCCCTGTCGACTCTTAGCTGGGCGATTCGCCCTCTTGCGTTGGGTCTTGGGTCGTGAGTGTCGCCGACTGAATGTCGATCATCATGATGTCGGGACCCGTAAGGCCCACCCCGCGGAGGGGTGCGTGAGCGGCGGCGATGCTGATGAGAACCAGGACTGTGAACCGATCGATGCGTGTTTGCATGGACGGAACTATTGTGGATCCGATTGTGTGACTGGGAGACTGCCGAGTTCTGCTGCTGCGCTGTGCGCAACAGAGCTCGGATTTGCTCGATTCCCCTTCCTGCCTCCGAATCAGTCGGCTGGAGGGAATCGGCAATCTGGACAGCCGCGGCCAAGTTGAGGAGAGGTGTGCGGAACACCTCCACGTTGCTCCGCCGAGTGTGCCGACTGGTAGAACGACGAGGTGGACGACGTGCACCGGATGCTTCGCCGATTTCGTGCTCGCCCCGGCCGGCTTGACGGGGATCTTCGTGGGAGTTGGCCATGTGCACTTCTGCTGCAGGCCCACGACCCGCGTACTCGGAAGGGAGCTCAGTCGGAACCGAGCCCGAGCACCGAGAATGCGGGGCAACCACAACAGACTCCAGAACTGCCACCTGAGAGGACGCGATCTGACGCGCTCGGGCATGTTGCACCCAACGTTGGAGACGTGGACCGCGGGACCGCTTATTGCGGCGTATGACGGAGGTGCACGTCGATAATGGAGTCGATTGTTGGAGAAGGAGAACGCCGCGAGCGCCAGCACGGAAGTGTGTGGCCCCGCGACGGGGAAGCATCTCGACGTCGAGAGGCGCCTCCCGAAGCCACGCCGAGTCGTCGATGGTGAAGGAGAGAACGTCGAAGAGGATCTGGCGACCCATGCTTGAATCTTCACCAGACGACATGACGAAAGGAAGTAGTCGCAAACTCGCCGGAAGTCGCTTAGACGCCTGCCCCACGGTGGGCGCCAACTGTCGTGGGTATAAGCCTGACAGTAGATGTCTAGGGTACGAAGGAGATGAGAGAGTCCTAGCTACGGCGAGGTTGTATGAGTTCAGGCCCCTCTGCGGTGGAGGTAACGGCCCTACGTCTCAGTGCTCTCGGAGCTTGTTACCGAGTGTAATATGGAATACAGTGATTTTCTAACCCCTTGACCAGTGGGGGAGGGCGGCTTATATAGAGTGCGCTGCCCTCCACAACGGTTCTGACTTAGGGATGGAGTAGTGGCGATTGAATGCATACGTTACAGGTAACGTATGCTCTAAATGCTAATAAACGCACCCGGAAACGTACGGCAGTTTTCCTCCACAGAGGTTACGACGTACCGAGTGTATCCAGTCGGTTGGCCTGATGCCATCCGAATGCTAGCCTCCGACTGAATGATTCTGGGCATGTTACCGACTGAATGATGGGGACTCCTTAATTCAGTCGGGGTTGACTTAAGGTCCTATCCTTTATGTGGGGTAGTCCTTGGGTAGGACATGTAGGGCAGGCCTATGACCCTAGCCTAAGACTATGACCCCATCATCACTCAACATAGCACGACCTCAGGCGTAACCTCCATCGCCATTGTCAAGCTTGGCATAACACCGTTCGTGTCGACTATTTAACCTGGTTAGGAAAGGAAACGTGAATAACAAGGATATGAAAATTGAGCTCGCCCGAAGGTAGGACGGATCTGTGATAGGATGGGGGAGGAGGGTTTGTTTACAATGTACTCTAACCTAATTATGTAACAAGTTTTATCTTTTTAATTCTTGTCTTGGTGTTATGATGATGTTCAGATAAAAAGTATTGTTATTTTGTTGCATTTTATCACAATTTTCAATTGTGGCACCCAGGGGTGAGATTCTATGTATGTCACTGCCCAAAGGATGCGGGTGGGAAGAGGCATGGAGCTCTAGCTCAGCGTGTGTTTTCACATCCTCTACATTTTAGTTTCTTCAAAAGTTGGCCAAAATATAAAATAGTCAAAGTAATGCTGGTGCTGCATGCAAGGATTAAGAGGGTGTTTGGATCTAAGGGACTAAAACTAGTCTGACTAAAAATAGTCTCTTTAAGAGGTTAAAGTTCCAAGCACCCCTGACTAAAGAGATGCTAAAACTAGTCTTGAGGCTAAAATATTTTAGTCAGGGTACCCCTACTAAAATATGGATTAGTCATCTCTCTCCTCATTTAACTCCTCTTCTTTAACACATGCAAGTTCTGGATTGGAGGGTTTGGAGGATAATAAATGTTCATTAACTTGATTTTAGTCTCTTTAGTATCTCGATCCAAGCATGGGTGAGGCTAACAAATTTTAGTCCCACTACTTTTAGTCATGAGACTAAAATGTATCCAAGCACCTTCTAAAACAAAAGTCACTACTCCTTTTATAAGTAGTACGTACTACATGTAAAAAATTTAAGTTATTTATTGATCGTGCATGCATGCATTGTAATTAACGCATTGATAAACATAATTATTACTCCCTCCGTTTTAAAATATAAGACCTTTTAGAGATTCCATTAGAAGACTACATACGGAGCAAAATGAATGAATCTATACTCCAAAATATGTCTATGTACATCTGTATGTAGTTTATAGTGCAATCTCTAAAATGTCTTATATTTAGAAATGGAAGGAGTATTTGAGAAAAGGAGTGCGTAAATTGAGCATTTCTACAATCTATATTTCATCCCTCGTCGTCTTTCTTGATTGACGAGATTTTCCCTACAAACCGAAAAGAGGAGGGAGTATAGTGGGTAAACAGTGTGGCTAGCCAAACGGTCACAAATGGAAATGGGAGGACAACAAGCTCCTCCTAATTCGTGTACTACTACAGCTGTCTCTCACCGGTGAAAAAGACAGCACCGGATGTTGCTTGTCCGAATACTAATTTTGCTCTCTCTCCCTCTCTTTGTTGTGTTGCTTCCGGTTACCACCAACCATTCTTCTACGGTTACGCCGACCCGTATTTGTCATCGATCAGCGCCCTTGCACAGAGCTCATGCTCCCGTGCTATACATCACACCGCAACTGCCACCTGCCCCACAATATCTTTCCTCCGTCTTAAAATTCTTGTCTTAGATTTGTTTAAATATAAATGTATCTACTCACATTTTAATATTTTGATACATCAATTTCTAGACAAATGTAAGATAAGATATTTAGGACGGAGGGAGTATCATCCAAATATCATCCCGCGTGCGTGATCCTCCAAAGACTCCCTGTATAAAAAGTAAATAAGCAGAGCAGCACTGTCGAAAGATTCACAAAACTCTCATGGATTCCGAGAGACCCCACCACGCAAGCAGACGGTGCGGTAGGAGAAACGGCACTGTCGCCGGCCGGTGTCATCGTACCAAAAAAACTCACTTTTTTCACAGGGCGCCGCTGATCGCCGGCCGCCATAAGTAGGTGGACGGGGACGTATGTATCGAAACCGACGGAAGTGCGTGATAAGATGAGCCCTCTGACGCGGAAACCGACGGCTTATACATAAGGGGAAGGCCAAGGACGTGACGTGACGTGACACATTCATTGTACCTGGACGCAGACGCGGACGCGGCCACGGTGGCGCCTTAATTTCAGGTCTAGATCGACCGTCAAGTTCAAGTTGTTGGGAAGAGGGACGAGCACGCCGGGAATTGCTTGCTTGCTTGTTTTGGAAGAGACGGCGGCGCTACGTACTCGGGTTGCCAACTTCCTTTAACTGGTGGTGTTCTCTAATCTTGGAGGGTGTTTGGATACTCTCTAGTCATGTGACTAGTACTAGTCAGACTAGAAGTTTTTAGTCAGATCCTGTTTGAAAGGTGACTACTACTAGTCAGCATTAAATGTCTCTGTATTAAATTATTCTCATTTATCTCCCTTTCATTGGCGTGCCAGCATGGGAGGATGAGCCATTAATTGGAGAAGAGACTTTAGTCACTTTTAGTTGGGGGTGGGGTGACTAGGAACTAAACTAGTTTTAGTCACCCATTAGTCAGGGGTGTTTGGAGGGGTGACTACTACTAGTCTCTAGTCTCTAGTCTCTAGTGATCCAAACACCCTCTTGGGACACGGAGCCTCATCGTCGTTATCTTGCCTGTCTGCAAGCAATCCATCGTAATCCAGCTTCGTCACAACGATTAGGTGACGCCTTATCATCAGTTTTACTGTACGTGTTAGTATAAGAAAGCCAATTCTATATGCACGCCTTAAACCCAAGAATGTTGGGTTTAGGTAGACCACCTACATAGAAGCATCTCCAGCTGGACATATATCAAATATTGTTTGAAATAAGCTGTGACCGGCTTGGTGGCGATCGGCACGTACGCGTGCGCGCCAGGGTGCGATCGGTGCACGTCACGGGCGTGCGTGCGTGTGTATGAGTTAGCTGGTGACAAGCCTCGAGGGGTGATCGTGTCTGGGCGCTGGACCCGGCTGCGATGCGCGCGTACAAGCGTGACGGGCGCACATGCCGTGGAGCGCGGGGCGGGGAGATCGTGAGGATGGGGTGCGTCGGGAGCGCGATGTGGTGCTTCAGTGCGCGCGCGTATGTCCCCCTCCCTCCCGTGTCTTGTGAACAAATGATTGAGTTTGATCGAGCTCGTGGAGAAATACAGAAAAGTCGTCTGTGCGGCAAGGCGTTTGTGCGCCACCAAAATCTCTATGTTCATCCTCTCGTCATTCTCTCTTGTCTCCGGTGATCCCCGGCGAACCGTGATTCTATTTTCGCGCCGACAAAAATGACCACCTAAATGTTCGCGGACGCGTCCGGTCAGTTAAATTGTAGAGCTCAACACACACTTGTATTCACATCTCATGGGTATTTATACAACAAAGGTACAAGGGGGAGTGAGAGAGATCGTGGCAACGGTTGGCAGCGCATGGCGTGCATGCGACGGGGATCGTGCGCAGGAAGCGCACTTGCCAGCCAAGGCAGTGCCGAGGGAGCCGGTCAAGGCAATTGCGCCTCTGACTGAGCCTGCGCATGTGACGTGTGTGTAGGTGACTTCCAACAGCCCCCCGCAGCCGAAACGTGGGATTCCCGAACGTTGAGGTTGGACTAGAAGTCGAGGAAGAGGCTTGTTGGCAACCCCTTGGTAAAGATGTCGGCGAACTGAGAGCTGGTGGGGACGTGAAGAACGCGCACCTCGCCGAGCGACACACGCTCACGGACGAAGTGTAAGTCAATCTCCACGTGCTTCATGCGCTGGTGCTGAACTGGGTTCGACGACATGTACATGGCACTCACGTTGTCGTAGTAGATCACCGTAGCTCGCGCGGGGGCCTGGCGGAGCTCGCCAAACAGCTGGCGCAACCAGACGGTCTCTGCAACGGCGTGCGTGACGGCACGATACTCTGCCTCCGCGCTAGAACGCGAGATGGTATGCTGGCACTTCAAGGACCACGAGACAAGGTTGCCACCGAGGAAGACGCAATACCCGGAGGTGGAGCGACGACTGTTGGGGCACCCCGCCCAGTCGGCATCCGAGTAAGCGATGAGCTCGGTGGAGGCGGAGCGATGGAACTGCAAGCCAAGATGTGTCGTGCCACGGAGATAGCGCAGGATGCTCTTAAGTAGCTGGTAGTGCGAATCACGTGAAGCATGCATGAAGAGGCAACACTGCTGAACACCATAGGATAGGTCAGGCTGAGTGAGAGTGATGTACTGGAGGGCACCAGCGAGACTGCGGTAGAGGGACGGATCATGAAAGAGGGGTCCGATGTCAGCTGGGAGCTTGCCAATTGTGTCGACGGGCGTGGATATGGGCTTGCAGTTGAGCATGCCGGCGCGATCGAGGATCTCGAGAGCATACTGCTCCTGGGAGAGGAAGAGGTCGACGGTGGTGGAGGCGACATTGTTACCGAGGAAGTGGTGTAATGGGCCAAGATCCGACATGGAGAACTCGCGGTGGAGCGAGGAGATGATGGAGTGGAGAAGGGAGGTGGTGCTGGTAGTGAGGATGATGTCATCAACGTATAACAGCAGATAGGCAAGCTGCGTGCCACGACGAAGAATGAACAAGGAGGAGTCGGACCGAGACGCCACAAAACCGAGCTGGAGTAGGTATGTGGTGAACCGGGAGAACCACGCGCGGGGCGCTTGCTTCAGCCCGTAGAGCGAGCGGTTCAAGCGGCAGACGCTCGAGGGTGCGGCGGTGTCGACGAAGCCGGAGGGCTGCTGAGTGTACACGGTCTCGGCGAGGTGACCATGCAAGAAGGCATTCTTGACGTCGAGCTGGTGGATCGGCCAAGAACGCCCGATGGTGGTGCTGAGGACGGTCCGGATCGTCGCCGGCTTGACCACGGGACTGAACGTCTCGCCGTAGTCAACGCCGGCCTGCTGGGTGAAGCCACGGAGCACCCAGCGGGCTTTGTAGCGCGCTAGGGAGCCATCAGGATGAAATTTGTGGCGGTAGATCCACTTGCCGCTCACCACATTCGAACCTGCAGGACGAGCAACCAAATCCCAAGTGTTATTCTGCAAACGCGCATTATATTCTTCCAGCATAGCGCGGTGCCAGTTCGGGTCGTTGAGAGCAGCGCGGTAGGAGGAGGGAATGGGGTTGATTGTGGTGGTGGTGGCGTGGAGGCTCAGTTGGAGTTTGGGTTGACGGAAGCCAGATTTGGCGCGGGTTCTCATGCCATGCACGTTGGCGGGGGGAGCGACGGGCACATCCCGAGCCGGCATGCAGGGAACGAGGGAAGGTAGCGCGGCTGGCGAGGCGGGGGGGCATGCGGCGACATGGGTGTTGGGTGCGGCAGGAATGTCGGGAGAAGGCGGGGCGGGCGCAGATCCCGCGGTAGAGGCGCGTGGCGAGGCCAGGCGGGGCGTGCCAGGAGGGGAGCGAGGGGTGGTGGGTTGGTTGGGAGGCGCGAATCCCGCGGGAATGGGCACGACAGGTGGTGGGTTGGCAAGTGGGAGTGGTGATTGCGGCGCGATGGGCGGGAGTGGCGCGATACGAGGTAGGCGCGGCCCGTGCGTAGGTGGGATCAGGTGGTTAGGATCCTCTGCGGCGGTAGATGCTGGTGGGAATGGTGCAGGAGCCGCGTGGAAGGGAAAAAACTCCTTCGTAAAAAACAACATGCCGGGAGATGATTGCCTTGCGAGTGTGTAAGTCGAGACAACGGTATCCTTTGTGCTCGAGTGGGTACCCAATGAAGACACAACGGACAGAACGAGGTGATAGTTTGTGGTCGGTGGTGGGGTAGACATTGGGAAAACACAAGCAACCAAAAACGCGGAGGTGATCATATGTGGGGTTTTTGCCATACAAGCAAAAGAAAGGCGTGTTGTTGTGGATGGCGGAGGAGGGGCACCGGTTGAGAAGGTGGGTGGCGGTATGAAGGGCATGGACCCAAAAGTTGGGGGAGATGGGCGTGTACGAGAAGGGTGCGTAAGACGTCGTTGGTGGTGCGGATCATACGTTCAGCCTGGCCGTTTTGCGGCGAGGTGTAGGGGCATGATAGGCGTAGAGAGGAGCCGCGAGACGAAAGAAAACGGCATAGCTCGGTGGTGAGAAACTCGCCACCGTTATCGCATTGTAGGCATTTGATGGTGGTATGAAATTGGGAGGCTACATATGCGAAAAATCGGAGCAATGTGGGGGACGTATCCGAATTGTTGCGCAAGGGGAACGTCCACGAAAAATGGGTGAAGTCATCAAGGATGACGAGGTAGTAGAGATAGCCAGATGAACTAGCGACATGCGACGTCTAGAGATCACAGTGAATAAGATCAAACGCAGCAACAATGCATGTACGAGAGGAAGAAGATGGTAATCTTGATTGCTTGCCAAATTGGCAGGATGCACAAACATGGGAACCGAAACTAGTCTTATTACATGGTGATTGAAGAAAAGTTTGTGCTAAAACGGAAAGGGAACTGTTGCTAAGATGCTCGAGGCGTTGGTGCCATAGGCTGCCGTCGACGGAGAGGATCTGTTGCACTGGTCCGGAGGTGAAGAAAGGGTATAAATCTCCATGGGTACTGGACGTCATTAGGATGTGCCGGGTTTTGAGGTCCTTCACAACAAAATCAAAAGGATTAAACTCAATGGTGCAAGAATTTTCACGAGTAAAACGACGAACAGAGATCAAATTCTAGATGATGGTGGGAGAGACAAGAACGTCAGAGAGAGAGAAGGGGCCGAGGCGGGTGGAACCAGCCGCAACAACGGGGATCCGAGAGCCGTCACCAATGACAATGCGAGAAGAAGAACGCGGGAGAGCAAAATATAGTTGGGATAGGTTACTGATAACCCACAAGTATAGGGGGTCGCAACAGTTTTCGAGGGTAGAGTATTCAACCCAAATTTATTGATTCGACTCAAGGGGAAGCGAAAGAATATTCTCAAGTATTAGCAGTTGAGTTGTCAATTCAACCACACCTGAAAGATTTAGTGTCTACAGCAAAGTATCAGCAGCAAGGTAGTATGATAGCAGCAATAGCAACAGAGTAATAGTAGCAGCAGCAAAGTAACAGAGCAAGGACCAGTAGTAAAAGATGTTGGGCAACGTAGCATAAATTCAAAATTTTCCTAGGCATATTCAAATCTTCCTATGGAGAGACCAGCAACGAGAGAGGGGTAAGAGCATCTTCATACCTTTGAAGATCGCTAAGCGGAAGCGTTGCTAGAACGCGGTTGATGGAGTCGTACTCGCAGAGATTCCGATCTAGTGCCGAACTACGGCACCTCCGCGTTCAACACACGTGCAGCCCGGTGACGTCTCCCACACCTTGATCCAGCAAGGAGGAGGGAGAGGTTGGGGAAGAACTCTAGTAGCACGACGGTGTGGTGTCGATGGAGAGATGAGGTCTCCCGGCAGGGCTTCGCCAAGCACCGGTAGAGAGGAGGAGGAAGAAGGGCAGGGCTGCGCCGAGAGAGAGAGAAAACCGTGTCTCCCAAGGGCCAAAACCCCGCTCTATTTATAGGAGGAGGGGGAGGGGGTGCGCCACCCCTAGGGTTCCCCCCTAGGTGGTGCGGTAGCCACTAGATGGGAAAGGAGGCGGCGGCTAGGGTGGGAGGGGGTGGCGCACCACCTGGTGGGCCTAAGGCCCACCTGTGCCTAGGGTTTGCCCCCTTCCCTCTCCCCTGCGCATTGGGCTGAGTGGGGAGGCGCACCAGCCCACCTAGGGGCTGGTTCCCTCCCCACTTGGCCCACCTTACCTCCCGGGGTCGTTGCCCCCCTTCGGTGGACCCCCGGGGCCACCTCCGGTGGTCCCGGTACATTACCGATGATGCCCGAAACACTTCCGGTGTCCGAAACCATCCGTCCTATATATCAATCTTTACCTCCGGACCATTCCGGTGCACCTCGTGACGTCCGGGATCTCATCCGGGACTCAGAACAACTTTCGGTAACCTCGTATAACAATTCCCTATAACCCTAGCGTCACCGAACCTTAAGTGTGTAGACCCTACGGGTTCGGGAGATAGGCAGACATGACCGAGACACCTCTCTGGCCAATAACCATCAGTGGGGTCTGGATACCCATGGTGGCTCCCACTTGCTCCACGATGATCTCATCGGATGAACCACGATGTCAAGGATTCAATCAATCCCGTATACGATTCCCTTTGTCTGTCGGTATAGAACTTGCCTGAGATTCGATCGTCGGTATGCCTATACCTTGTTCAATCTCGTTACCGGTAAGTCTCTTTACTCGTTCCATAGCACGTCATCATGTGACTAACTCCTTAGTCACATTGAGCTCATGATGATGTTCTACCGAGTGGGCCCAGAGATACCTCTCCGTCACACAGAGTGACAAATCCCGATCTTGATTCGTACCAACCCAACAAACACTTTCAGAGATACCCGTAGTGCACCTTTATAGTCACCCAGTTACGTTGTGATGTTTGATACACCCAAAGCACTCCTACGACATCCGGGAGTTGCACAATCTCACGGTCGAAGGAAAAGACACTTGACATTAGAAAAGCTTTAGCATACGAACAATACGATCTCGTGCTATGCTTAGGATTGGGTCTTGTCCATCACATCATTCTCCCAATGATGTGATCCCGTTATCAATGACATCTAATGCCCATGATCAGGAAACCATGATCATCTATTGACTAACGAGCTAGCCCACTAGAGGCTTGCTAGGGACACATTATGATCTATTTATTCACACATGTATTACTGTTTCCTGTTAATACAATTATAGCATGAACAATAGACGATTATCATGAACAAGGAAATATGATAATAACCATTTTATTATTGCCTCTAGGGCATATTTCCATCAGTCTCCCACTTGCACTAGAGTCAATAATCTAGTTACATTCTGATGTATCGAACACCCATAGCATTATGGTGTTGATCATGTTTTTCTCGTGGAAGAGGTTTAGTCAACGGGTCTGCAATATTCAGATCTGTGTGTACTTTACAAATATCTATCACTCCACTCTGGACATGGTCCTGGATGGAGTTGTAGCGGCGTTTGATGTGCTTTGTCTTCCGGTGAAACCTGGGCTCCTTGGCTATGGCAATGGCTCCAGTGTTATCACAGAAGAGTGTCATTGGACCCGACGCGCTTGGAACCACTCCAAGGTCGGTGATGAGCTCCTTCATCCAAATTCCTTCATGAGCTGCTTCTGAAGTAGCTATGTACCCCGCTTCACATGTAGATGCTGCCACGACTTCTTGCTTGCTGTTGCACCAGCTCACTGCCCCACCATTCAACACATATACGTATCCGGTCTGTGACTTAGAGTCATCCGGATCTGTGTTGAAGCTAGCATCGACGTAACCCTTTACGACGAGCTCTTCGTCACCTCCATAAACCAGAAACATTTCCTTAGTCCTTTTCAGGTACTTAAGGATATTCTTGACCATTGTCCAGTGTTCCATACCTGGATCACTTTGGTACCTCCCTACCAAACTTATGGCAAGGTTTATATCAGGTCTGGTACACAGCATGGCATACATTAGAGAGCCCACGGCTGAAGCGTAGGGGACATGACTCATCTTCTCTCTATCTGATGCCATGGTCGGTGACTGAGTCTTACTCAATCTCATACCTTGCAAAACTAGCAAGAACCCTTTCTTTGAATTTTCCATATTGAACTTCTTCAATATCTTGTCAAGGTATGTACTTTGCGAAAGACGTATGAGGCGTCTTGATCTATCTCTATAGATCTTGATGCCTAATATGTATGCAGCTTCTCCAAGGTCCTTTATTGAAGAACTCTTGTTCAAATAGGCCTTTATGCTCTCCAACATCTCTATATTATTCCCCATCAATAATATGTCATCCACATACAGTATGAGGAAAGCTACAGAGCTCCCACTCACTTTCTTGTACAGACAGGCTTCTCCGTAAACCTGTATGAACCCAAACGCTTTAGTCACCTCATTAAAGTGAATGTTCCAACTCCGAGATGCTTGCACCAGCCCATAGATGGAGCGCTGGAGCTTGCACACTTTGTTAGCACCCTTAGGGTCGACAAAACCTTCTGGTTGCATCATATACAACTCTTCCTTAAGGTTCCCGTTAAGGAACGCTGTTTTGACGTCCATTTGCCAAATTTCATAATCATAAAAGGCGGCAATTGCTAACATGATTCAGACTGATTTTAGCTTCGCTACGGGAGAGAAAGTCTCTTCGTAGTCAACTCCTTGAATTTGTCGAAAACCCTTTGCGACAAGTCGAGCTTTGTAAACGGTTACATTACCGTTTGCATCAGTCTTCTTCTTGAAGATCCATTTATTTTCTATGGCTCGCCGGTCATCGGGTAAGTCCACCAAAGTCCATACTTTGTTCTCATACATGGATCCTATCTCAGATTTCATAGCCTCAAGCCATTTGTTGGAATCCGGGCCCGCCATTGCTTCTTCATAGTTCGAAGGTTCACCATTGTCTAACAACATGATTTCCATCACAGGGTTGTCGTACCACTCTGGTGCAGAGCGTGCCCTTGTGGACCTTCGCGGTTCAGTAGTAACTTGATCCGAAGCTTCATGATCAACATCATTAACTTCCTCTTCAGTTGGTGTAGGCGCCACAGGAACAACTTCCCGCGCTGCGCTACTATCCTGTTCGAGAGGGGGTGTAATTACCTCATCAAGTTCTACCTTCCTCCCACTTACTTCTTTCGAGAGAAACTCTTTCTCTAGAAAGGATCCGTTCTTGGCAACAAAGGTCTTACCTTCGGATCTAAGATAGAAGGTATACCCAATAGTTTCCTTTGGGTATCCTATGAATACGCATTTCTCTGCTTTGGGTTCGAGCTTTTCTGGTTGAAGTTTCTTCACATAAGCATCGCAGCCCCAAACTTTAAGAAACGACAACTTAGGTTTCTTGCCAAACCATAGTTCATACGGTGTCGTCTCAACGGATTTAGACGGTGCCCTATTTAAAGTGAATGCTGCAGTTTCTAATGCGTATCCCCAAAATGATAGTTGTAGGTCGGTAAGAGACATCATAGATCGTACCATATCTAATAAAGTGTGATTACAACGTTCAGACACTCCGTTGCGTTGCAGTGTGCCAGGCGGCGTCAGTTGTGAAATGATTCCACACTTCCTTAGGTGTGTGCCAAACTCGTGACTCAAATATTCTCCTCCACGATCAGATCGTAGACATTTAATTTTTCTGTCACGTTGATTCTCAACCTCACTCTGAAATTCCTTGAACTTTTCAAACGTCTCATATTTGTGCTTCATTAAGTAGATATACCCATACCTACTCAAATCATTGGTGAGAGTGAGAACGTAACGATAGCCACCGCGAGCTTCAACGTTCATTGGACCACACACATCAGTATGTATTATTTCCAATAAGTCGGTTGCTCTCTCCATTATACTTGAGAATGGAGTCTTAGTCATCTTGCCCATGAGGCACGGTTCGCATGTGTCAAATGATTCAAAATCAAGAGACTCTAATAGTCCATCAGTATGGAGCTTCTTCATGCGCTTAACGCCGATATGACCAAGGCGGCAGTGCCACAAGTATGTGGGACTATCATTATCAACTTTACATCTTTTGGTACTCACACTATGAATATGTGTAACATCACGATCGAGATTCATCAAGAATAAACCATTCACCAGCGGAGCATGACCATAAAACATATCACTCATATAAATAGAACAACCATTATTCTCTGACTTAAATGAGTAGCCGTCTCGCATTAAGCAAGACCCTGATACAATGTTCATGCTTAAAGCTGGTACTAAATAACAATTATTAAGGTTTAAAACTAATCCCGACGGTAGATGTAGAGGTGGCGTGCCGACGACGATCACATCGACCTTTGAACCATTCCTGACGCGCATCGTCACCTCGTCCTTGGCCAGTCTCCGCTTATTCCGCAGTTCCTGCTTTGAGTTGCAAATGTGAGCAACAGTACCGGTATCAAATACCCAGGAGCTACTACGAGCGCTGGTAAGGTACACATCAATAACATGTATATCACATATACCTTTAACGTTGCCGGCCTTCTTGTCCGCTAAGTATTTGGGGCAGTTCCGCTTCCAGTGACCTTTTCCTTTGCAATAGAAGCACTCAGTCTCAGGCTTGGGTCCATTCTTTTTCTTCTTCCCGACATCTGGCTTACCGGGCGCGGCAACAACTTTGCCGTCTTTCTTGAAGTTCTTCTTACCCTTGCCTTTCTTGAAACTAGTGGTCTTGTTGACCATCAACACTTGATGCTCTTTCTTGATTTCTACTTCTGCAGACTTGAGTATCGAGTACAACTCGGGAAAGGTCTTCTCCATCCCTTGCATGTTGTAGTTAAGCACAAAGCCTTTGTAGCTTGGTGGGAGAGACTGGAGGATTGTGTCAATTATAGCATCATCCGGAAGTTCGACTCCAAGTGAAGTCAGACGACCGTGTAACCCAGACATTTTGAGTATGTGCTCACTGACAGAACTGTTCTCCTCCATCTTACAGCTAAAGAACTTGTAGGAGACTTCATATCTCTCGACACGGGCATGAGCTTGAAAAACTAGCTTCAGCTCCTGGAACATCTCATATGCCCCGTGTTGCTCAAAACGCCTTTGGAGCCCCATTTCTAAACTGTATAACATGCCACACCTAACCAGAGAGTAGTCATCACTCCGCGTTTGCTAGACATTCAGAATGTCCTGGGCTGCTGCGGGAGCGGGAGGGTCACCTAGCGACGCATCAAGGACATAAGCCTTTTTAGCTGCTTCAAGGATGAGCTTCAAGTTGCGAACCCAGTACGCATAGTTGCTACCATCATCTTTCAGCTTGTTTTTCTCTAGGAATGCGTTGAAATTGAGGTTGACGTTGGCCATCTACAATATTTATAAAGACAACTTTTAGACTAAGTTCATGACAATTAAGTTCATTTAATCAAATTAAGTATGAACTCCCACTTAAATCGACATCCCTCTAGTCATCTAAGTGATACATGATCCATGTTGACTAACCCGTGTCCGATCATCACGTGAGACGGACTAGTCACCATGGTGAGCAACTTCATGCTGATCGTATTCAACCATACGACTCATGTTTGACCTTTCGGTCTCTTGTATTCAAGGTCATGGCTGTACATGCTAAGCTCGTCGAGTCAACCTAGGTGTTTCGCGTGTGTAAATCTGGCTTACACCCGTTGTATGCGAACGTTAGAATCTATCACACCCGATCATCACGTGGTGCTTCGATACAACGAACCTTCGCAACGGTGCACGCTTAGGGGAATACGTTCTCGAAAATTTAAGAGGGCTCATCTTATTATGCTACCATCGTTCTAAGCAATAAGATGTAAAACATGATAAACATCACAATGCAATCATATAGTGACATGATATGGCCATTATCATCTTCGCCCTTTCGATCTCTATCTTCAGGCATCGCATGATCATCATCATCACCGGCGTGACACCATGATCTCCATCATCATGATCTCCATCATCGTGTCTCTGTGAAGTCGTCACGCCAACTACTACTATCACTACTACTATAGCTAACCGTTAGCAATGAAGTAAAAGTAGTAAGCACATGGCGTTGCATCTCATACAATAAATTAAGACAACTCCTATGGCTCCTGCCGGTTGTCATACTCATCGACATGCAAGTCGTGAAACCTATTACAATAACATGATCATCTCATACATCATACATGCAACATCACAACTTTGGCCATATCACATCACATGTCAAACCCTGCAAAAACAAGTTAGACGTCCTCTAATTGTTGTTGCAAGTTTTACGTGGCTGATTTGGGTTTCTAGCAAGAACGCCTTCGTACCTACGTGACAGCCACAACGATGATATGCCAAAGCTATTTACCCTTCATAAGGACCCTTTTCATCAAATCCAATCCGACTAGAGTAGGAGAGACAGACACCCGCTAGCCACCTTTATGCACGGTGTGCATGTCTGTCGGTGGAACCAGTCTCATGTAAGCGTACGTGTAAAGTCGGTCTGGGCCGCATCATCCCACAATACCTCCGGAAAAGAATAAGACTAGTAGCGGCAAGAAAATTGACAAATCATCGCCCACAACTTTTGTGTTCTACTCGTGCATAGAATCTACGCATAGAAAACCTGGCTCGGATGCCACTGTTGGGCAACGTAGCATAAATTCAAAATTTTCCTACGCATATTCAGATATTCCTATGGAGAGACCAGCAACGATAGAGGGGTAAGAGCATCTTCATACCTTTGAAGATCGCTAAGCGAAAGCGTTGCTAGAACGCGGTTGATGGAGTCATACTCGCAGCGATTCCGATCTAGTGCCGAACTACGACACCTCCGCGTTCAACACACGTGCAGCCCGGTGACGTCTCCCGCACCTTGATCCAGCAAGGAGGCGGGAGAGGTTGGGGAAGAACTCCAGCAGCACGATGGCGTGGTCTCGATGGAGAGACGAGGTCTCCCGGCAGGGCTTCGCCAAGCACCGGCACAGAGGAGGAGGAAGAAGGGCAGGGCTGCGCCGAGAGAGAGAGAAAATCGTGTCTCCCAAGGGCCAAAACCCCTCTCTATTTATAGGAGGAGGGGGAAGGGGTGCGCCACCCCTAGGTTTCCCCCTAGGTGGTGCGGCAGCCACCAGATGGGAAAGGAGGCGGCGGCTAGGGTGGGAGGGGGTGGCGCACCACCTGGTGGGCCTAAGGCCCACCTGTGCCTAGGGTTTGCCCCCCTTCCCTCTCCCCTGCGCATTGGGCTGAGTGGGGAGGCGCACCAACCCACCTAGGGGCTGGTTCCCTCCCCACTTGGCCCACCTTACCTCCCGGGGTCGTTGCCCCCCTTCGGTGGACCCCCGGGGCCACCTTCGGTGGTCCCGGTGGTCCCGGTGATGCCCGAAACACTTCCGGTGTCCGAAACCATCCGTCCTATATATCAATCTTTACCTCCGAACCATTCCGGAGCTCCTCGTGACGTCCGGGATCTCATACGAGATTCCGAACAACTTTCGGTAACCTCATATGACAATTCCCTATAACCCTAGCGTCACCGAACCTTAAGTGCGTAGACCCTACGGGTTCGGGAGATAGGCAGACATGACCGAGACACCTCTCTGGCCAATAACCATCAGCGGGGTCTGGATACCCATGGTGGCTCCCACTTGCTCCATGATGATCTCATCGGATGAACCAAGATGTCAAGGATTCAATCAATCCCGTATACGATTCCCTTTGTCTGTCGGTATAGAACTTGCCCGAGATTTGATCGTCGGTATGCCTATGCCTTGTTCAATCTCGTTACCGGTAAGTCTCTTTACTCGTTCCGTAGCACGTCATCGTGTGACTAACTCCTTAGTCACATTGAGCTCATGATGATGTTCTACCGAGTGGGCCTAGAGATACCTCTCCGTCACACGGAGTGACAAATCCCGATCTTGATTCGTACCAACCCAACAGACACTTTCAAAGATATCCGTAGTGCACCTTTACAGTCACCCAGTTACGTTGTGACGTTTGATACACCCAAAGCACTCCTACGGCATCCGGGAGTTTCACCATCTCACGGTCGAAGGAAAAGACACTTGACATTAGAAAAGCTTTAGCATACGAACAATACGATCTAGTGCTATGCTTAGGATTGGGTCTTGTCCATCACATCATTCTCCCAATGATGTGATCCCGTTATCAATGACATCTAATGCCCATGATCAGGAAACCATGATCATCTATTGACTAACGAGCTAGCCCACTAGAGGCTTGCTAGGGACACATTGTGATCTATTTATTCACACATGTATTACTGTTTCCTGTTAATACAATTATAGCATGAACAATAGACGATTATCATGAACAAGGAAATATGATAATAACCATTTTATTATTTCCTCTAGGGCATATTTCCAACAAAAGACTCGTAGGCATTGGATCGGTGATGGATGATTATGCCGGATGTGATTCATCATGTAACAGCTATAACACGGAGAGATATGTAACTAGCTCCCGTTCGTCAATCTAATGTAGGCACGTATTCCGTATGTAGTCATACGTGCTTAGGGAAAAGAACTTGCATGACATCTATTGTCCATCCCTCCCATGGCAGCGGAGTCCTAATGGAAACTACGGGATATTAAGGTTCTCCTTTTAACAACGAACCGGACCAACGCATTAACACTTGGTGAATACATGAACTCCTCATACTATGGCCATCTCCGGGAGTGGTTCCGGCTATTGTCACTCCAGGGTTGCCGGGTCATAACACATAGTAGGTGACTACAACTTGCAAGATAGGATCTAAAACACACATATATTGGCGACAACATAATAGGTTCAGATCTGAAATCATGGCACTCGGGCCCTAGGGACAAGCATTAAGCATGGCAAAGTAGTAGCAACATCAATCTAAGAAGATAGTGGATACTAGGGATCAATCCCCGTCAATACTAACTCGATTACATGATAGATCTCATCCAACTCATCACTGTCCAGCAAGCCTACGATGAGATTACTCACGAACGGTGAAGAGCATCATGGAATTGGCGATGAAGGAAGGTTGATGATGACGATGGCGACGATTTCCCCTCTCCGGAGCCCAGAACGGACTCCAGATGTGCCCTCCAGATGAAGAACGGGAGGTGGCAGCGCCTCCGTATCGTAAAACGCGAAGAATCCTTCTTCTTGATTTTTTTCGGGCGAAACGGAATAAATAGAGCTGAGTTTGGAGGCGGTGGAGCCACGTGGGCCCCACAAGCCTGCCAGGCGCGGCCAGGGGGGTGGCCATGCCTCCTGGGCTTGAGGCCCACTGGCTCACCCCCTCCGGTGGATCTTTACGCAGGTATTTTTCATTAATTCCAGAAAAATTCTCCGTAAATTTTCAGGTCATTCCGAGAACTTTTATTTCTGCACAAAAACAACACCATGGCAATTCTAGTGAAAACAACGTTAGTCCGGGTTAGTTCCATTCAAATCATGCAAATTAGAGTCCAAAACAAGGGCAAAAGAGTTCGGAAAAGTAGATGCAACGGAGGCGTACCAACTCCCCCAAGCTTAAAGCCTTGCTTGTCCTCAAGCAATTCAGTTGACAAACTGAAAGAGACAAAAGAAAAACTTTGACGAACTCTGTTTGATCTTGTTATTGCAACTATGTCTAACTCATATCCAGAGTTTCAGCAAGATCACAAGCAAACCACATAAGCAAATGACATCTAGGTCTCACGGTAAACTCATATCAATGGCATAATCAACTAGCGAGCAAATAATAATAAGTCTCAAACGTCAACACTTCAATCAAAACAATCATGAAGCAGTACGAATAGATGGTATCTCGCTAGCTCTTTTTGAGACCGCAAAACATAAATGTAGAGCACCTTCAAAGACCAAGGGCTGACTAAACATTGTAATTCATGGCAAGTAAGATCCAGTCATAGTCATACTCAACATAGTTAAAATCAAAGCATAAAAATAACAGAGGTGCTCTCTAATTGGTTCTTTTGTAAGAGGAGGATGACTCAACAGGAACATAAATAGACAGGCCCTTCGCAGAGGGAAGTATTGTTTTGCAGAGGTGCCAGAGCTCAAGCTTTGAAAACAGAGATAATAATTTTGGGTGGCATGCTTTCATTGTCAACGCAATGACTAAGAGTTCTCAACATCTTCCACGCTACACATGTTATAGGCGGTTCCCAAACAGAAAAGTAAAGTTTTGACCCCCCACCACCAATCAATCACACTCCACGGCTAGCCGAATCCTCGGGTACCGTCCATACCAACATCAACCCTGGGGGAGTTTTGTTTGCAATTATCTTTTCGATTTGAGCATGGAAATGGGAATTCCAATTACCGGCCCCTTTCTCGTGAATGATAGTGAATAAACACATATCTAGGATAAGACGCCTAGCATGGAAGATACTAATAGCCCCCTGTCACCACATGAGCGGTTCGGGCTCGCAAAACAGATTATTTCTTGAAGATTTAGAGAGTGGCACATGCAAATTTACTTGGAACGGCAGGTAGATACCACACATAGGTAGATATGGTGGACTCATATGGAACAACTTTGGGTTTAGGGAAGTGGATGCACAAGCAGTATTCCCGCTTAGTACCAGTGAAGGCTAGCAAAAGACTGGGAAGCGACCAACTAGAGAGCGACGACAGTCATCAAAATGCATTGAGATTAACTAACATTGAGTGCAAGTATGAGTTGGACACAAATCACCATGAACATGAATATCATAGAGGCTAGGTTGATTTTGTTTCAACTACATGCGTGAACATGCGCCAAGTCAAGCCACTTGAAACGTTCAAAGGAGGATACCATCCTATCATACTACATCATAGTCATCTCAACATTCATGTTGGCAACCAAGGCAAACCATTATAAGCTCCTAGCTAATTAAGCATGGCATCAACAACTATGATGTATAAGTTGTCATTGCAAACATGTTTCTCTCACAACAAAGCTGAACTAGGAACAGTGAGCTAGTCATATTTACAAAAACAAAATAGATCGAGTTCATACCAGCTTTTCCAGGCTCAGTCACTTCATCATATATCGTCATTATTGCCTTTCACTTGCACGACCGAATGATGTGAACAATAATAGGAGTGCTCGTGCATTGGACTATGCTGGAATCTGCAGGCAAACACAAAGGAGAAGACAAAGTAATATGGCTCTATGACAACTAAACAGGTATGCATGCAAGAGCCACTAAACATTGTAACCATGGTCTTCTACATTGACCCAAAGAAAAAGAAAACTATTTACACGGGAAAGCTCCCAACAAGCAAAAGACAAAAAAGAAAATCTTTTTGGGTTTTCTCAAACTAGAAAAACACACGAAAAGAAAACTAGAAAAAGAAAATAAACTAGCATGGATGATACTGTGGCAAAGTGTGAACACCGACGAACAAAGTGAAAGCATAAGCAAGAATGTAAAGTCGGTGAGAAACACGTACTCCCCCAAGCTTAGGCTTTTGGCCTAAGTTGGTCTACTCCCAAGGATGGTGTGGGCGATACCCAAAATCATAATGAGGGTTGTACAGGAGCGCTGCAGCCACTTCCTGAATAGCTGCCTCACTGAGACGAGCAGCCTTTGCCTCCCTCTCATACTCTTCTACCCCTCCTCTGGTTATGTAATATCTCCGTTTCACCTAAAAGTCAAAGAAGGCAGGAGCAGGAAGGGTAATATGGAAAACACACTGTCGGTTAAATATTAACTGGTATAGGAGGGATTCATTATCCCTCTCAAGGAATTGATAGCGTGTCATAGCGGCACGATCAAGGAAAGCTGTATGGAGCGGGGGATCTCCTTCGTGGATGGGTACTCCAAGAAAATTTGCTATGCGAGTGGCATATATCCCACCAAAGAAATCCCCATCATTAGCATTATTGTTCAGCCTCCTTGCTATAATAGCTCCCATGTTGAAACTTTTATCACCCGTTACTGCGCTCTTAAGAATACTAAGGTCGGGTGCGCAGAGGTGACAATGCTCAATCTTTCCATTAATGCATCTGCCTATGAAGAGGGAAAAATAATGCAAGACAGGAAAATGAATGCTCCCCGTGGTAGCCTGCGTAATATATCTAGTTTCTCCAACAGTTATACCAGAGAAAAAATCTCTAACCGAAGATTTAGGAGGATCATTGAGACTACCCCAAATATGTATCTTGCAAATTCTATTGAAATCCTTTAAATCCATGGTATACAATTTATCATAGAGATCAAACAGTACAGATGTATCACGGCGAGCTGAAAATTTGAATCTACAAACAAAAGAGGCAGTGAGAGCAACATATTGTTCACATTTATCGGAGATAAATTCTTCGAGTCCGACGTTGCGAACAAGTGCATCAAACTCATCTTTGAGACCTGCCTCAATCATAAATTCATCAGAAGGCCATTCACATGGTTGTACCTGCGCGTCCCTTGGTTGGTAAGGATCGGGCTCCCGAATCGCAAGACGAGGACCTCTCTTGCTTGAGGAACCACCATGATAGTTTCTCCTGAACATCTTCCTTTTCTGAAATTTTCAGTGACTCTAAGGAAAAGTGAACAAGGCTCAACTAAACTCGTAGCAACTACTCCCACAAGTGCCTAGAGGCCATATTACGCATCAAAACTACTTGGGACCAGCTAAAATTAGCATGCAAAGCTCAAGAACATGGTCACCAAGGCAGCAAAAATACGCGAAGTATAAGGCACTAGAGCAAAAACTAATTGGACCAATGGAGTAGTCACTTACCAAGGAGTAATGTCCCCAAAACAGTTCGGAGAATGGTGCTTTGAGCAAAGAGATCGAAAATCCCAGCAAGAGGAGCAAGAACACGGGTTTGAGCTGTGAAACGATGTTTTTCTGGAGGTAGGAGAACCAGATGAGAGCAAGAATGAGTGGAGGGGGTGCCTGTGGGCCCCACAAGCCTGGGTGGCGCAGCCAGGGGGTGCCCGTGCCTCCAGGGCTTGTGGCCCACCGGTGCAGCCCCCAGACAAGCTCTTCGTCTCAGTATTTTTCAAAACTTCCAGAAAAAATCATACTTGATTTTCAGGACGTTCGGAGAACTTTTATTTTCGGGGTACTTTTCTACCGGACGCTAAAAGCAGAAAATAGGGAAAACTAAACTAAATCTATCATTTTTCTTCTAAGCAACCAAAGGTGAAAGCTTAAAACAGAGGGATGTGACTCCTTGATTCATCCATCTCATGGTCATCGAAAAAATCCGTCAATGGGGTTGATCAAATCCCCTCGACAAAACTTCTCGAATCGCAAAAGAAGACGGAGAATTTTCGAATAGTCACTAGGTCACCTCAATGGGGATGTGTATTTCCCCAACAACCAAATCACACTTCATCTTGAAACGAGGAACAGGGCATTCAAAGCTCCCAATAAGAATCGATGAAGTTTTTTTGATAGCATTGATGCAATGTACTCGACATTGTTTCTTCGGAAAGTGCACCGTATGCTCATTACTGTTGACATGGAAAGTGACATTGCCTTTGTTGCAATCTATGACAGCCCCTACAGTGTTTAAAAAGGGTCTTCCGAGGATGACAACCATGGCATCGTCCTCGGGAATATCCAAGATAACAAAGTCTGTTAAGATAGTGACGTTAGCAACCATAACAGGCACATCCTCGCAAATGCAGATAGGGAAAGCAGTTGATTTGTCGGCCATTTGCACAGAGATTTCAGTGGGTGTCAACTTATCCAGTTCAAGTCTATGATAAAGAGAGAGAGAGGCATAACACTAACACCGGCTCCAAGGTCGCATAAAGCAGTTCTAACGTAGTTACCTTTAATGGACCAAGGTATAGTGGGTACACCGGGATCACCTAGTCTCTTAGGAGTTCCACCCTTGAAGGTATAATTAGCGAGCATGGTGGAAATCTCAACCTCAGGTATCCTCCTCTTATTAGTCACAATATCTTTCATGTACTTAGCATACAGAGACATTTTGAGCATATCTGTCAAATGCATTTGCAGAAAGACATGTCCGATCATTTAAACAAAGCGCTCAAAATCCTCATCATCCTTTTTCTTGGATGGTTTGGGAGGAAAGGGCATGGGTTTCTGAACCCATGGTTCCCTTTCTTGACCATGCTTCCTAGCAGCAAAGTCATTCTTATCGTATCTTCTATTCTTAGGCTGTGGGTTATCAAGATCAACAGGTTCAATCTCCACATCCTTATCATTGCTAGGTTCAGCATCTTCATGAACATCACTATTGATATCATCATTAGGCTCATGTTCATCACCAGATTGTGTTTCGGCATTAGAGACAGAGACATCGTTTGGACTCTCAGGTGTAGCAGCAACAGAGTTGCTAGCGTGCAAGTTCCTATCATCTTTCTTCTTCTTTCTAGGATGACTAGGTGCATCAGTGCTAACTCCTTGAGAATCTTGTTCAGTTCTCTTCGGATGACCCTCAGGATACAAAGGTTCCTCAGTCATTCTACCGCCTCTAGTGACGACTCTGACAGAATAGTCATTCAACTCATTGAGCAAGTCATTTTGAGCCTTAAGTACTTGTTCTACCTGAGTAGTAACCATAGAGGCGTGTTTACTCAGAAGTTTAAGATCATTGACGTTTATGTCCACACAAGCACTTAAATGACTAAGCATACGAGCATTCTGTTCCAATTGTCTGCTAACATAATCATTGAAACTCTGTTGTTTGGCAACAAAGTTATCAAATTCATCTAGGCATAAGCTAGCAGGTTTAACAAAAGGAATATCACTCTCATCAAATCTACGTAGAGAATTTACTTCTACTACCTATATCGGGTTATCAAGACCATGGATCTCTTCGATAGTTGGTAGATTTTTGACATCTTCAGATTTAATGCCTTTCTCTCGCATAGATTTATTTGTGCATCAAGGAATGCACCTAGTGGCAAAGCAGTATCAGGCATAGCATCATCAGGCATAATATCAAGCATAGCATCATCATAAGCATCATGGGCAGCAGAAGTAGCATCATCAAGCACATGCGACATATCAAGATTTCTAGCAGGAGGTGATATCGCAAACTTACTCATAACTGAAGGTGAATCAAGTGCAGAGCTAGATGGCAGTTCCTTACCTGTCCTCGTAGTTGAGGGCAAGACTTTAGTTCTTATATCTATCGGATTCCTCATAGTGACCAGTGATACGTCTCAAACGTATCTATAATTTTTGATGGTTTCACGCTGTTATCTTGTCAACTTTGGATGTTTTGTTTACATTTTATATCTTTTTTGGGACAAACTTATTAATTCAGTGCCAAGTGCCAGTTCCTGTTTTTTCTATGTTTTTGACTCTTTCCAGATCTGATTTTGGAACGGAGTCCAAACGGAATAAAATCCCCAAAATAAATTTTTCCAGAACGGAAGAAGATCGGGAGGCTTGAGGGCCAAGGCAGTGGGCCCACAGGGGGCCCACAAGCCCTGTTGCCGCAGCCAAGGGGGAGGTCGCGACAAACCAAGCTTGTGCCCCCCCTGGCGCTCCCCTGCCCTAGGTCTTTGGCCTATAAATTACCTAAAAATCCAGAAAAAATCAGGGCATCCACGAAAACACTTTTCCGCCGCCGCAAGCTTCCGTTTCCGCGAGATCTCATTTGGAGACCCTTCCCGGTGCCCTGCCGGAGGGGACTTTGGAGTTGGAGGGCTTCTACATCAACATCACCGCCTCTCCAATGACTCGTGAGTAGTCCACTTCAGACCTTCATGGAGCTAGATGGCTTCTTCTCTCTCTTGGATCTTCAATACAAAGTTCTCCATGATCTTCATGGAGATCTATCCGATGTAATCCTCTTTGGCGGTGTGTTTGTCGAGATCCGATGAATTGTGGATTTGTGATCAGATTATCTATGAATTATATTTGAGTCTTTGCTGATTTCTTATATGCATGATTTGATATCCTTGTAAGTATCTCCGAGTCTTGGGTTTTGTTTGGCCAACTAGATCTATGATTCTTGCAATGGGAGAAGTGCTTGGTTTTGGGTTCATACCGTGTGGTGACCTTTCCCAGTGACAGAAGGGGCAGCAAGGCATGCATCATGTTGTTGCCATCAAGGGTAATAAGATGGGCTTTTATCGTAGATATGAGATTGTCCATCTACATCATGTCATCTTGCTTAAGGCTTTACTCTGTTCTTTTGGACTTAATACACTAGATGCATGCTGGATAGCGGTCGACGTGTGGAGTAATAGTAGTAGATGCAGAAAGTATCGGTCTACTTGATTTGGACGTGATGCCTATAGATATAATCATTGCCTTAGATAACGTCACGACTTTGCGCGGTTCTATCAGTTGCTCGACAGTAATTCGTTCACCCACCGTCTACTTGCTTTCATGAGAGAAGCCACTAGTGAACACTACGGCCCCCGGGTCTATTCACACATATCGTTTCCACTTTCACTTTCACTTTGCTTGTTTACTTTGTTGCTTTCAGTTCTCACTTTGCAAACAATCTATAAGGGATTGACAACCCCTTCACAGCGTTGGGTGCAAGCTTTTGTGTTTGTGCAGGTACTTGTGACTTGACGAGATCTTCCATTGGTTCGATACCTTGGTTCTTAAAACTGAGGGAAATACTTACAGCCGCTGTGCTAGATCACCCTTTCCTCTTCAAGGGAACACCAACGCAAGGCTCCAAGGCCGCGGGGAAATCCTTTGCATATTTGCCAAGGAAGTCCCTAAAGGCGTAGCCGTAGAAGCAGGATTTCTGGCGCCGTTGTCGGGGAGGATCAAGTCAAGAATAGTCTCTCTTCAACGTGCTGATTTCTGGCGCAAGGAGGAGAGATCAAGACATCTATCCAAGTAGGTGTCACAAACTCATCTCTTGCATTTACCTTTTTTTGCCAGTTGCCTCTCGTTTTCCTCTCCCCCACTTCACATTTGCCGTTTTCATTTGCCTTTCTCCTTTGCCTTTTTCATTTGCCTTTTTGCCTTTCTCCTTTGCCGTTTTCTTTTGCCCTTTGCCGTTTTCCTTTGCCGGTTTTCTTGCTTGCTTGTGTGCTTGTTTGTTGTTGAAGTCATCATGGCTGAAAACACCAAACTTTGCGACTTCTCGAGTACCAATAATGATGATTTTATTAGTACTCCGATTGCTCCCGCCACTAGTGCGGAATCATATGAAATCAACGCAGCTTTGCTGAATCTTGTTATGAAAGAGCATTTCTCTGGCCTTCCTAGTGAAGATGCCGCATCCCATCTCAATACCTTCATTGATCTTTGCGATATGCAAAAGAAAAGAGATGTGGATAATGACGTGATTAAGTTAAAGCTTTTTCCTTTCTCATTGCGAGATCGCGCAAAAACTTGGTTTTCTTCTTTGCCAAAAATAGTATCGATTCTTGGGATAAGTGCAAAGATGCTTACATATCCAAGTATTTTCTGCCGGCTAAGATTATCTCCTTACGTAACGATATCATGAATTTCAAGCAACTTGATCATGAACACGTTGCACAATCTTGGGAGAGGATGAAGTTAATGATTAGAAATTGTCCCGCTCATGGCTTGAGTTTGTGGATGATTATACAAATCTTTTACGCTGGTTTGAATTTCGCTTCTCGCAATATCTTGGACTCCGCCTCAGGTGGAACGTTCATGGAAATCACGTTAGTAGACGATACAAAACTCCTAGACAATATCATGACCAACTACTCTCAGTGGCACACTGAAAGGTCACCTTCTAGCAAAAAGGTACACGCTATAGAAGAAATTAACTCGCTTAGTGCTAAGATGGACGAGTTGATGAATTTGGTTGCTAGTAGAAATGCTCCTTTAGATCCTAATGACATGCCACTATCTTCCTTGATTGAGAGTAGCAACGCTAGTTTGGACGTTAACTTTGTTGGTAGGAACAATTTTGGCAATAACAATGCTTTTAGAGGAAACTATGTTCCTATGCCTTTTCCTAGTAACTCCTCTAACAATTATGGCAATTCCTACAACAACACTTATGGAAATCATAACAAATTACCCTCTGACTTAGAGAGTAATATCAAAGAGTTCATCAACTCTCAGAAGATTTTCAATGCGTCCATAGAGGAAAAACTACTTAAAATAGACGATTTGGCTAAGAGCGTTGATAGGATGTCTTGTGATATTGATGCTTTGAAAGTTATATGTGCTCCTCCCAAGATCAACTTGGATGAAACTTTGAAAGCTATGCGTGTCTCCATGAATGAGAGCAAAGAAAGAACCGCCCAAATTCGCGCTAGGCATGAATGGTTTAAAAGGGTGCGTTCTAGTGATGCAAATCCCGAAGATCTTAAAGTGCTTGGTGTGGCTCCTCTTGAATCTTTGTTTTCGCGTGTCAAACCTATTGATGAAGGGGCTGGATATGAATCCACTTTGGTTGAAAAACGCCCCAATGATTCGGAGTCCACCTATCTTGATGATAAAGGTGTGGATAGTGGAGTAGAAGAAATCAAAATTTTGGGTAGTAATGAAACTCCCACTTTGGATTTCAAGGAATTCAATTATGATAGTTGCTCCTTGTTTGAATGCATTTCCTTGATGCAATCCATTGCAAACTCTCCACATGCTTATAGCCAAAGCAAAGCCTTTACCGCTCATATCGTAGATGCTATGATGAAATCTCTTGAAGAGAAGCTCGAACTAGAAGTCTCTATACCTAGAAAACTTCATGATGAGTGGGAACCTACTATCAAAATCAAAATCAAAAACTATGAATGCAATGCTTTGTGTGATTTGGGTGCTAGTGTTTCCGCGATTCCAAAGTCTTTATGTGATATTCTTGGTTTTCATGAGATTGAAGAGTGTTCTCTTAATTTGCATCTTGCGGATTCTACTGTCAAGAAACCCATGGGAAAGATCGATGATGTTCTTATTGTTGCAAATAAGTACAATATACCCGTGGATTTCATTGTACTTGACATAGATTGCAATCCTTCATGTCCCATTATTCTTGTTAGACCTTTCCTAAGGACTATTGGTGCTATCATCGATATGAAGGAAGGGAATATTAGATTTCAATTTCCCCTAAAAAAGGGCATGGAGCATTTTCCTAGAAAGAAAATAAGATTGCATTATGAATCTATGATGAGGGCTACTTATGGTTTGAGCACCAAGGATGACAATACGTGATTCCATCACCTTATGCCTAGCTAAGGGCGTTAAACAATAGCGCTTGTTGGGAGGCAACCCAACGAATCTATCCTTTTTCTTTCTGTTTTGTGTTTTCCACACTTTCATAATTCTGTTATGATTGTGTCTTTTGTGTTTCTTTTTGCGTTTGTGCCAAGCAAAACCGTTATGATTAGTCTTGGGGATGATCATTTGGTCATGCTGGAAAAGATAGAAACTTTCTGCTCACGAAACGAATTTTCATTTTTTTTCTGTAAGAGCTTTTGAGTTGATTCGTTTTGCTGCTGATTTCTACGAAAATTATACAGACTGTCGTAATTTTTTAGAATTTTTGAAGTAGCAGAAGTATATGAAGTATACAGATTGATACAGACTGGTCCGCTGTTAACAGATTCTGTTTTTGTTGTGTTGGTTGCTTATTTTGATGAAACTATGGATAGTATCGGGGGGTATTAGCCATGGAAGATTGGAAATACAGTAACCCAACATCAACATAAGTAGAATTTAAGTTTGCTACAGTACCTAAGGAAGTGGTGGTTTGCTTTCTTATACTAATGTTATCACGAGTTTCTCTTTAAGTTTCGTGTTGTGAAGTTTTCAAGTTTTGGGTGAAGTTCTTATGGACAAAAAGATAAAGAGTGGCAAGAGCTCAAGCTTGGGGATGCCCAAGGCACCCCAAGTTGATTCAAGGATGCTGTAAAAGCCTAAGCTTGGGGATGCCCCGGGAAGGCATCCCCTCTTTCGTCTTCAATCCATCGCTAACGTTACTTGGGGCTATATTTTTATTCACCACATGTTATGTGTTTTGCTTGGAGCGTCTTGTATTGTAGGAGTCTTTTATTTTTGTTGTGTCACAATCATCCTTGATGCACACCTAGAGATAGACACATGCACTCACCGTGATTTTCTCGAGCTTGACTTATATCCTTTGGTTAGACAATTCAGCTCACATGTGCTTCACTTATATCTTTTGAGCTAGTTGATTTTGCTCTATGTGCTTCACTTATATCTTTTAGAGCACGGCGGTGCGTGGCTTGGTAGTTGATCTATGCTATGAAAGTAGTCTCAAAAGGGGTAGTTATCCAAAGGGATATGAAAACTTCCACCTTCATGTGCATTGAATAGTTAGAGAAGTTTGATTCATCTCAATTAGTTTTGAGTTGTGGTTATGGTAATATTGAAGTTATATTAGTAAGGTGTTGTGGATCTAGAAATACTTGTGTTGAAGTTAGTGATTCCCGTAGCATGCACGTATGGTGAACCGCTATGTGATGAAGTCTGAGCATGATTAGTCTATTGATTGTCATCCTTTGTGTGGCGGTCGGGATCGCGTGATGGTTTATACCTACCAACCCTTCCCCTAGGAGTATGCGTTGAATGCTTTGTTTCGATTACTACTAAAACTTTTTCAACAAGTATATGAGTTCTTCATGACTAATGTTGAGTCCATGGTTTAGATGCACTTTCACCTTCCACCATCACTATCTTCTTTAGTGCCGTGCAATTTTCACCGGTGCACAAAACCCACCATTAGCCTCCCTCAAAACAGCCACCATACCTACCTACTATGGCTTTTTCAAAGTCATTCCGAGATATATTGGCATGCAACTACCACCATGACATGTGCCACCACGTCTACATTGCCATTGCATGATCGTAATATAGCTAGCATGATGTTTCCATTGATGTCTATGCCATGCTAGATCATTTCACGGTACACTACCGAAGGCATTTCATATAGAGTCATCATTGCTCTAAGTTTTGAGTTGTAAGTGTGATGATCATCATTGATGGAGCATTGTCCCATGTGAGAAAATAAAAGAGGCCAGTGAAGCCCATTTACAAAAAGAGGCCAAAGATGCCCACCAAAAAAAAGAGGCCAAAGAGCCCACCAAAAAATGAGAGAAAAAGAGAGAAGGGACAATGCTACTATCCTTCCACACTTGTGCTTATTAAGCACCATGATCTTCATGATTGAGAGTCTCTCGTTTTGTCACCACCATATAGCTAGTGGGAAATTTTCATTATATAACTTGGCTTGTATATTCTAATGATAGGCTTCCTCAAATTTGCCTTAGGTCTTCGTGAGCAAGCAAGTTGGATGCACACCCACTAGTTTTATTTAAGAGATTTTACATACTCTTAGCTCTAGTGCATCATTTATATGGCAATCCCTACTCATTCATATTGATATCTATTGATGAGCATCTCCATAGCTCATTGATATGCCTAGTCAATGTGACCATGTTCTCCTTTTTTGTCTTGCAACCTCCACCACACTCCACACCACTTATAGTGCTAAAACCATGGCTCACGCTCTGTATTGCGTGAGAGTTGAAAAGGTTTGAGAAAGTAAAGGTGTGAAAACAATTACTTGGCCAATACCGGGGTTGTGCATGATTTAAATTCGTTGTGCAAGGATGATAGAGCATAGCCAAACTATATGATTTTGTAGGCATAACTTTCTTTTGGCCTTGTTATTTTGAAAGTTCATGATTACCTTTCTAGTTTGCTTGAATTATTATTGTCTCCACTTCAATAGAAAACTATTGTTTTGAATCTAATGGATCTGAACATTCACGTCACATAAGAGTAGTTACAAAGGACATCTATGCTAGGTAGCATGAAAGCATCAAAAATTCATTCTTTATCACTTCCCTACTCGAGGACGAGCAGGAGTTAAGCTTGGGGATGCTTGATACGTCTCAAATGTATCTATAATTTTTGATGGTTTCATGTTGTTATCTTGTCAACTTTGGATGTTTTATGTACCTTTTATATCTTTTTTGGGACTAACTTATTAATTCAGTGCCAAGTGCCAGTTCCTGTTTTTTCTGTGTTTTTGACTCTTTTCAGATCTGATTTTGGAACGGAGTCCAAACGGAATAAAATCCCCGAAATAAATTTTTCCAGAATGGAAGAAGATCGGGAGGCTTGAGGGCCAAGGCAGTGGGCCCACAGGGGGCCCACAAGCCCTATTGCCGCGACTAGGGGGGAGGCCGCGACAACCAAGCTTGTGGCCCCCCTGGCGCTCCCCTGCCCTTGGTCTTTGGCCTATAAATTCCCTAAAAATCCAGAAAAAATCAGGGCATCCACGAAAACACTTTTCCGCCGCCGCAAGCTTCCGTTTCCGCGAGATCTCATCTGGAGACCCTTCCCGGTGCCCTGTCGGAGGGGACTTTGGAGTTGGAGGGCTTCTACATCAACACCATCGCCTCTCCAATTACTCGTGAGTAGTCCACTTCAGACCTACGGGTCCGTAGTGTTGGGGAACGTCGCAAGGGAAACAAAAATTTTCCTACGCGCACGAAGACCTATCATGGTGATGTCCATCTACGAGAGGGGATGAGTGATCTACGTACCCTTGTAGATCGTACAGCAGAAGCGTTAGTGAACGCGGTTGATGTAGTGGAACGTCCTCACGTCCCTCGATCCGCCCCGCGAACAATCCCGCGATCAGTCCCACGATCTAGTACCGAACGGACGACACCTCCGCGTTCAGCACACGTACAGCTTGACGATGATCTCGGCCTTCTTGATCCAGCAAGAGAGACGGAGAGGTAGAAGAGTTCTCCGGCAGCGTGACGGCGCTCCGGAGGTTGGTGATGACCTTGTCTCAGCAGGGCTCCGCCCAAGCTCCGCAGAAACGCGATCTAGAGGAAAAACCGTGGAGGTATGTGGTCGGGCTGCCGTGGAAAAGTCGTCTCAAATCAGCCCTAAAACCTCCGTATATATAGGTGGGAGGGAGGGGACCTTGCCTTGGGGCTCAAGGAGCCCCAAGGGGGTCGGCCGAGTCCAAGGGGGGAGGACTCCCCCCCCCAAACCGAGTTGGACTTGGTTTGGTGGGAGGGAGTCCCCCTTCCTTCCCACCTCCTCCTTTTTTTCTTTTCTCTTGATTTTCTCTTCTTGGCGCATAGAGCCCTTTTGGGCTGTCTCACCAGCCCACTAAGGGCTGGTGTGCCACCCTCAAGGCCTATGGGCTTCCCCGGGGTGGGTTGCCCCCCACCGGTGAACTCCCGGAACCCATTCGTCATTCCCGGTACATTCTCGGTAACTCCGAAAACCTTCCTCTAATCAAATGAGGTCATCCTATATATCAATCTTCGTTTCTGGACTATTCCGGAAACCCTCGTGACGTCCGTGATCTCATCCGGGACTCCGAACAACATTCGGTAACCAACCATATAACTCAAATACGCATAAAACAACGTCGAACCTTAAGTGTGCAGACCCTGCGGGTTCGAGAACTATGTAGACATGACCCGAGAGACTCCTCGGTCAATATCCAATAGCGGGACCTGGATGCCCATATTGGATCCTACATATTCTACGAAGATCTTATCGTTGGAACCTCAGTGCCAAGGATTCATATAATCCCGTATGTCATTCCCTTTGTCCTTCGGTATGTTACTTGCCCGAGATTCGATCGTCAGTATCCGTATACCTATTTCAATCTCGTTTACCGGTAAGTCTCTTTACTCGTTCCGTAATACAAGATCCCGCAACTTACACTAAGTTACATTGCTTGCAAGGCTTGTGTGTGATGTTGTATTACCGAGTGGGCCCCGAGATACCTCTCCGTCACACGGAGTGACAAATCCCAGTCTTGATCCATACTAACTCAACTAACACCTTCGGAGATACCTGTAGAGCATCTTTATAGTCACCCAGTTACGTTGCGACGTTTGATACACACAAAGCATTCCTCCGGTGTCAGTGAGTTATATGATCTCATGGTCATAGGAATAAAAACTTGACACGCAGAAAACAGTAGCAACAAAATGACACGATCAACATGCTACGTCTATTAGTTTGGGTCTAGTCCATCACGTGATTCTCCTAATGACGTGATCCAGTTATCAAGCAACAACACCTTGTTCATAATCAGAAGACACTGACTATCTTTGATCAACTGGCTAGCCAACTAGAGGCTTGCTAGGGACGGTGTTTTGTCTATGTATCCACACATGTAAATGAGTCTTCATTCAATACAATTATAGCATGGATAAAAAACGATTATCTTGATACAGGAATTATAATAATAACTATATTTATTATTGCCTCTAGGGCATAATTCCAACACGTAGTTAGTATCTAGATGGCTTCTTCTCTCTCTTGGATCTTCAATACAAAGTTCTCCATGATCTTCATGGAGATCTATCCGATGTAATCCTCTTTGGCGGTGTGTTTGTCGAGATCCGATGAATTGTGGATTTGTGATCAAATTATCTATGAATTATATTTGAGTCTTTGCTGATTTCTTATATGCATGATTTGATATCCTTGTAAGTCTCTTCGAGTCTTGGGTTTTGTTTGGACAACTAGATCTATGATTCTTGCAATGGGAGAAGTGCTTGGTTTTGGGTTCATACCGTGTGGTGACCTTTCCCAATGATAGAAGGGGCAGCAAGGCAGACATCATGTTGTTGCCATCAAGGGTAACAAGATGGGCTTTTATCATAGATATGAGATTGTCCATCTACATCATGTCATCTTGCTTAAGGCGTTACTCTGTTCTTTTGGACTTAATACACTAGATGCATGCTGGATAGCGGTCGACGTGTGGAGTAATATGTAGTGCCTCAAGTGTAAAGCTTTCCCTTTTTGTAACCTTCCATGTGGGACCACCTTGACTTTGTCATGAGAGTTATTTATGCATGTATGATTTCATGTGTCACCTTGTGTTCTTCTTTTGCATGCATGTATCCATGCCATACCATCCTTGCCATACCTTATGATGCTATGTCTTGATATGATTGCATGTGATCTTGCTAGGTGTGATTTATGTGATCTTGTGATTTCATGTGTTGATGCATATGTGATGATGTGGTGTGAAGTAATGAGGGTGTGGTGCTTGGCATTATTTTCAAACCCCCTTGTGTAGTTTCAAACCTTTTTATTCTTTTATTCCCAAGTTCGAACCCTATTTGCTCCTATGTTGTTTTAAAAATGTTACACCTTTAGAGCATTTTAGTTGGTATGTGGGTATGAAGCAGAGGGGTTTTTAAAACTTATTTTGTTTGGGGTTTTCCTTTATTTTCAGATTATTTTAATCTGATTGGCAATTATTTTTAGTTGCCAAAATATCATTTTGGTATTTTAGAAATTGGGGCATAATTCCCTTGTGCCCAGGAGTATTTGTTTCTATTTTTATTAGGCCTTAGATTTTCTTGGGGATTTATTTGCTGTGGTGGTGTTTTTATAATTGGCAAGGGCCAGGTTTCCCTCTTCTCTACCTGGCGTTGTGGCCCAATTCCTCCCTAGCCCAAGCCTCTTCGCGCCAGAAGCCCACACGTCGTCCCTCGTCTTCCTCTTGGCGACGTCGCTGTGTACGACCAACGCTCCACCACTGATCTCCCTTTCCCATTGATCTGGTGGCTCCAAGTGTGCCTCCCGGGGATACTTAAGCGACCGGCCCTCCTCCCCGCAACCCTAGGACGCCGTTTTCCCCTCCCCTCGTCCCTCGCGCCGTCAAGGCAAGACCCCGAAGGCCACGCCATGAGAGGAGCTCGATGAGCTCGTAGCAGCAGCAGGAGTCGACTTCTCGCCCCTTCAGCAGTACCAGGAGGACGCGGTGACCGAGGAGGTCGTGTTCCCGCAGCTACCCGACGGCTTCCTCCTCGACATCCTCGACGTCCACGACGTCCTCTTCTTCCCCGGCCGTCCACCTCCTCTGCTTTGGATCGCTACCCTCCTTCCTCTCCGTTCGATCCTGTAGGTGAGCCGAGGTGAGCTGCAGCGCCTCTTTCCGCTCCCCCTCTCTGCTTAGCGTGCGTAGAATAGGAGCGGCCCATTCCCTGCCGGAGTTAGACGGTAGACCACGGCGACAGTGCAGCAGCAGCTCCAGTGCAGTAACATGGTGCCAAGCGGGCACCTTTTCCCGCACTTTGTACGAAAACGGAACCCCTGGGTTCCCTCCGTCCCCCGCCGAGGTTTCTTCCTGCCGTAGGTGGTCGTGAGAGACGCCGCGAGCTTCCTCTGGTTCGGTCGCCGGCGGGATGCCCCGTAGCAGGAGAGAGGTTCTTCTTATGTTTTCACCACGCGCATATGTCAGTCGTCGAGCCGTAGCGTAGTGGTAGTGGTGCGTGTGCCTGATGAGAAGGGCGTGGGTTCAAGTACCCCCCCCCCCCTCGGCACTGTCTTTTGGTTGTTTGTTTTTCGGTACAGTGGTCTTCAGGGAAGCCTCACCCTGCGCTTTTCCTTCTCCTTGTCAACGGCAGTAGAAGTAGTGCAGTGGTTGTGTGTGGTGTGTTGCACCAGGAGCTCTGGGGTTCGAATCCCAGAGAGACCCCATTTTTTCTTTTCCTTCTTTCTGATTTTTGTTTTCCCTTGCTTTGTTTGCTACACTTGTGCCTAGATCAATGGGTTACAAATGCCCTCATATTTTTTTCCCTGTTGTTTGATGGAGGAGTGAGAGAGAGCATGTATGTAGGGTTCATGTGTGTTAGGGTAGATGTGTAGATTTATGTGTGTGTGAGTGAGTGCTTGAGGGTGAGTGTGTGTGCAAGTGTGTGTGTGACCCTACACACATGCTTGTGCAATTGCACAAGGCCTTGAGTTTAAGCTTTGTGTGGTAGTAGTTTTGTGCATGTGTGTGTGTCTCCCCACACACTTATGCATACACACCCATGTGAGCATGAGTGTAGGTTTGAGCTACACCATGATGTGTGTGTATTAGCTTGTGGTTTGCACTAGAATAGTTATGTATGTGAGTGTGTTTCTCTTGTGCTTGGTGTTGGGCTCTAGCACCATGTGGTGCTAGTGTGATTGATGTGTGTGTGTGCCTCACACATGCCAAGGCATGATGTGCATTGATGTGCACATGAGCAAGCTTGGGTGTGTAGGTGTTGGAATCATGATGTGAGTGTAGTTAGTGTATGTTATAACTAGCATGGGTAGGACTAGCTATATGTTGTGCTTGACATATGTGTGTGTGTGGACCTTCCCACCTTTGCAAGTTGTGCACCTCCTCATGTTTAATATGAGAGAGCATGTTGTGTGTGGGGGTGACTTGTGAGAAGTATTTGTGTTGTTGATGTGCATGACACAAACATGGGGTTCAAACCCCCATGTCACTTTGTCATTGTGCACATGAACTCAACCTTTATAGTTGTTGTCTTAGTAGGATACTTTATGGAGTTGACATATTCAGATTTGTTGCAAGTTTGCTCCTTGATTCCATGGAATAGGTGGAGCCCAAGGGCATGAGATTTTGTGTGATAGTAGTAGGGGTTTTTCCCTCCACCATAGAGGTGTCATTTATCACTTGGTGTTATGTGTGTGCAAACTATGCCTAGACAAAGTGGGCATGTGGCTGAAAAATTCCAGATTAGTGAAATCTGAAATTTCACTAAGTCTGGGATTCTGGAAACATTTTCTTCTCTTATAGATGAGGATGTGCTGGTCATTCTGTTGAGACCTAGCCTTAGTTCAGTGCTAGGATTTTGAACCTGATATGTTTTTGAAGCTCCCTGTAAAATTTAAAATCATTTGGAGTCCAGTAGGTGGTGTTTTGATTGCTGTCAAAAAGCTTCAGAACAAAGACAAAAACTCAGGTGCAGGAATTTTCACCAAGTCCCTGAGATCTGATGGTTTTGGAAAAGTTTGTGGCCTTGTATCTTCTAGATTTTAATTCCTTTTGTTGTGATTATTGCTGGTGCTTGTAGTGTTCTTGGTTGGCAACAGCCACATATATTATTTGTCATGTTTGGAGGCCTGTAGCTATGTTGCATGTAGCTCCTAAAGAGCTAAGATGCAGATTATGGCAGATTACGTAGTATAGTCATTTTGATCAATGTGTGTGCTCAGTTGATGTTGTGGTGTTCTTCCTTGATCCAATCCATTCATGTTGGGATTTTACATGTCTTGGCAGCCTGGGAATACCAGATTTGTGCCAATTGTGAGTGTGGTGTTGAATCTTCCACGTAGAGCTTCATATCTTGTTTCGTTGATTCCCGTTGATCTGTAGCTCCGTTTGCAATGTTCTTTATATGGTTTTGCATCGTTTTCACGAGCCGCATCTGTTCATGCCATCCTCATGCATGTCAAAATAGCTTAGTGTTCAGTTCTGTCCAGAAATTTGCAGTAGTTTAATTTGCTTGAGCTAGTGATAGAATTACTAATGCATGCCCATTTTTCATCTCATGCATCATGTGATTGTTGCATCTTGTGGTTCTGCTGTTCATTGGCTGTTATTATTATGTTGGGTAGCACCGGGATCGGAGAACGAATACGTGGAGTCAGGAGAGTACGTGCAGGACGAACCAGAACCATTCCAAGCTGAGGATATCACAGGCAAGATGATATGACCTTGATTCCATCTCTAGACTTGTTATGCTAGTTTTCGTTTCCATGCCATCTTGCTCGCTGCCTACCACTGAATTAAATTGCCTCTTGAAATGCCATGAGCCCAAACACCGTTCTCCTTCCTAGCAAACTTGTGTGGCTAAGTAGGCTTGCTCAGCTACTAATGTTAGCATTGCTAGTTGCAGGTGTTTTTTTGACTCATGTGATAACATGAGCTTGATATCTTTATTTTAAATTCTGTTATTTAATTAATGCACCTATATACTTGGTCAATGACGGGAGGCCTAGCCTTTTGCCGGGTGCTTTGTCCCGTTATTTCCGCCTTAGTTACCGGTTACCGGTGTTTGATTCCATAATGACCGCTCCTAACACGTTCGGGGTTGTTATGGGGACCCCCTCGATAAATCGCGTAGTGCTAAGGCTTGTCCGGCAGGGCCCAACATTGGTGTTAATTTGCTAATCACTTAATAATAACCTGCATAGGGAATAGCTACCCCGAGGAATTTAATCAACAACCCGGGCCAGTGCTCCTCATGAGTGTTGGTCCAAACTGGGCAGACTATGGGGGCACCACAGGGCAACCTGAGGTTTGGTATACCTGTAGTGTGACTCATCCGGCGTGTCCTAAGACTGAGATACGCGGCTCTTATTAGGGTCGTCGACACGTCGGGAGGTCCTGCTAGCCTTGTCTTACCTTAGCGGTATATCTTGCGTATAGGAATCCCAGTGAAGCTTTGGCTTCCCCCAGAGTTGAGGTTTTCCTCTAAGGAATCCGACGAGATCACGAGATTCGTGATAGAGGATGCCTTTGCGGCCTGTGTTCGTTTGTGATGGACTAGTTGGAGCACCCCTACAGGGTTTAATCTTTCGGAAAGCCGTACCCGCGGTTATGTGGCAACTTGGAATATTTTATTAACATCCGGTATTAGAGAACTTAAACATAAGCTAATAAAAGTGCCAACTGTGTGCGTAACCGTGACTGTCCCTTCGAAGATCTCTCTTCGATCGGGAACACGGTGGGGTTATGAATGCCATAGGTAGGTGTTCAGGATCACTTAGTGATCAAGTAATCCCGACCGCTAGCGTAGTCCACCTTCACTTCTACTTTGCGTAAGTTAGCCACTTAATCAAGCATAGGTTGCTGCAGCCTGATACACTTCACCCTTACCCTACCTAATAACATGACTAGTTCTGGCACCAAGGTCTTAGATTGCTGAGTCCCCGTGGCTCACGGATTCCTCCGAAACTCCCAGCAGGTACAGGTACCCCAGAGACAGATGATCCCGACGGCACCCAGCTGGCGTGGCAGTACGACGAGGAGACAGACCGCCTCTACGTGAACTATCCAGAGGACTGAGGCGTGATCGTGATCGTGGGCCTGCAGGCACGGTAGCATAGCATTTCCATGTTTTGTAGTCCGTAGCGGAGCTACCTTGATTGTATGTGTGATGTACTCTGAGTTATTAATAAGAAGACAGTTGAATCCCGAATTGTCTACTTGTATTACTATTTGTGCTATGTTACTCGCTTGCGAAACGCTTAGATGCGCTTCTTTCCTATTCGGGGGCCTCGACCCCCAGATCGTAAAGGACCGCATCTTGGTCATTACATAATAGTAGTATATGCAGAAAGTATCGGTCTACTTGTTTTGGATGTGATGCCTATATATATAATCATTGCCTTAGATAACGTCACGACTTTGCGCGGTTCTATCAATTGCTCAACAGTAATTCGTTCACCCACTGTCTACTTTCTTTCATGACAGAAGCCACTAGTGAACACTACGGCCCCCGGGTCTATTGCTACTTCAACAAAAGACCTCCCAACGGCGCCAGAAACAAGCGTGCTGACGGGAGACTATTCTTGTCTTGATACTCCTCAGCAATGGCACCACGAATCCTTCTGCTACGGCTACGCCTTTAGGGACTTCCTTGGCAAATATGCAAAGGATTCCCCCGTGGCCTTGGAGCCTTGCGTTGGTGTTCCCTCAAAGTGGAAAGGGTGATGTAGCACAGCGGCGGTAAGTATTTCCCTCATTTTTGAGAACCAAGGTATCGATCCAGTGAAGGATTGTCACAAGTACCTGCACAAACACAAAGAGCTTGCACCCAACACTATGAAGGGGTTGTCAATCCCTTATAGATTGTTTGCCAAGTGAGAACTGAAGGCAAAAAAAACAAAGCAAAGTAAAAGCGAAAGTGGAAACGATAGGTGTGAATAGACCCGGGGGCCGTAGTGTTCACTAGTGGCTTCTCTCATGAAAGCAAGTAGACGGTGGGTGAACGAATTACTGTCGAGCAATTGATAGAACCGCGCAAAGTCGTGACGTTATCTAAGGCAATGATTATATCTAAAGGCTTCACGTCCAAAACAAGTAGACCGATACTTTCTGCATCTACTACTATTACTCCACACATTGACCGCTATCCAGCATGCATATAGTGTATTAAGTTCATGAGAACAGAGTAACGCCTTAAGCAAGATGACATGATGTAGATGGACAATCTCATATCTACGATAAAAGCCCATCTTGTTACCCTTGATGGCAACAACACGATGCATGCCTTGCTGTCCCTTCTGTCACTGGGAAAGGTCACCACACGGTATGAACCCAAAACCAAGCACTTCTCCCGTTGCAAGAATCATAGATCTAGTTGGACAAACAAAACCCAAGACTCGGAGAGACTTACAAGGATATCAAATCATGCATATAAGAAATCAGCAAAGACTCAAATATATATCATAGATAATCTGATCACAAATCCACAATTCACCGGATCTCGACAAACACACCGCCAAAGAGGATTACATCAGATAGATCTCCATGAAGATCATGGAGAACTTTGTATTGAAGATCCAAGAGAGAGAAGAATCCATCTAGCTACTAACTACGGACCCGTAGGTCTGAAGTGAACTACTCACGAGTCATTGGAGGGGCGATGATGTTGATGTAGAAGCCCTCCAACTCCAAAGTCCCCTCCGGCAGGGCACCGGGAAGGGTCTCCAGATGAGATCTCGCCGAAACGGAAGCTTGCGGCGGTGGAAAAGTGTTTTCGTGGATTCCCCTATTTTTTCCTGTATTTTAGGGAATATATAGGCGAAGGAGCTAGGTCAAGGGGGCGCCAGGGAGGCCACAAGCCTGCTAGCCGCCCCCCTGGTGGCGGATAGGGGGCTTGTGGGCCCCCTGTAGCCCTCCTGGCTTGGCCCTCAAGCCCCGTGATCTTCTTCCGTTCGGGAAAAATTTATTTCGGGGATTTTATTCCGTTTGGAGTCCGTTCCAAAATCAGATCTGAAAAGAGCCAAGAACACACAAAAAACAGGAACTCGCACTTGGCACTGAATTAATAAGTTAGTCCCAAAAAAGATATAAAAGGTACATAAAACATCCAAAGATGACAAGATAACTTCATGAAACCATCAAAAATTATAGATACGTTTGAGACGTATCAGCGTCCTCGTGGAGAGGGTCGCAGTCTTGATCGACGTGCTACTCGGCGTTATACTTGCAAAGGATGGAGTAGAAGAGATGACGCCACTTCGAGTAGTTGTGTGACAACCTGAGACCGACGCCCCAGAAGATTCCCCTTTTATTCCATTTTCGTCGTGCGGTCTTATTTTCATATACGTTGGCCACCTGCCAATTTTCGTCGCAATAGGAGTTCGTCTGGTACCCGAATGGTCGACCGTAGCGGCACCGTATTCGGTCTACCGTCGGACGTTTTTCGGTGTTTTAAAATCACGCTGCCGGGTGCCGTTTTCCCTCTCATCTCTAGCTAACCTACTCTACACGGCCACTTAGCCCATTCTGCGTTCGAGATCGTTTGATTCCGATCGCACGGTTGGATCCGGGATGAAATTCTGCTAAACCCACCCCCCCATTGTCTATAAATAGATAACCTCCCCTTCCATTTTTAGCCTCTCCCTAACCCCGCCTCGTTATCCGCGCCAGCAAACCCTAGCCGCCCTCCTCAACCTCTCTCTCCTTCCTCCCTCCTCAGTGCCGCCATCGGGGCCACGAGCCCACACGAGGCCCGTCGAGCCCATCTGGCCGCCGCCCAGTTCTGCCTCGAGCCCCCGGGCGCAGCAGCCCCTCCCGAGCTGCGTTGTAGCATGCAGCCGCCGCGCCCGCTCGCCCGCATCCCGCGCGCCGGATCTCCGTCGCCAGCGACCACCAGGCCGCTTTGGGAGTCCGTCGTCGCCCTGGATCCTCAGCCCTGTCGCCGGGTTGCCTCGCCAAGCCCCACCGCCTGCTGCGTCCTCCGGCGCCAGATCCGGCAGCCGCCGCATGTGTCTTCCCCCCGATCCAGCCGGGATCGATCCCCTGGTCCCATTCCCGTTGGCACCGCCTCTCCTTGCCAGCCCTCTGGTCGCCTCTCCTCGTGAGCCGCCGCTGTCGGCTGCTCCCTGGCATGAGAGGCAGCGAGCACACCATGCGAGGGAGACGCCCGCTCGCTAACCCGCCTGGGCTGGCCAGCGCCAAGCGCGCCCTAGGCCCAACTCCCGTGGGCCACGAGTAGCCGGCCCAACTCGCAGCCTCCAGCATCCCGCCTCCTCCCTCGAGGCCTGCCTCAGCCGCCTCTCTCCAACCGGTCCAGGCCCGCGAGGTGAGCACCCCCTGCCGCCTCTATTTCGTGCCCTAGGCGTAGAATAATTATCTAGCGCCCATGCCTTGTTGGCCCAGTTTAGCAGATTCGGCCCGTAGTTGCTTTTTATTTTAACGTGCGATTTATTCTTTTCACATAGATGCTAGATATTAAAACGCTCGTAGTTATTTAACCGTGTGTCAGATCGCAATGATTTATATATGTAACTTGATTAGTTTTTCGCGTAGAACATTGTTTTGCAACTTGCATAAATGTTTGGAGTAGTTTGGCCCTCTGTTTGCCGAGTTTTGCGTGCTGTCCTAATAGGGAATTGTTCCGTATTTATTTTTGCGCGTGTCCGGATTGTTCCAATCCCGTAGTTTAAATGCTCATGTTTTTAGGGACCTTTTCCACGTATTTTAGAGTAGTATTTGTATATTTTTGCATGTAGGTTCCGTCACTAGTTTATTATACCGTGTTTAGGACATAATCTCGCATATACGTGTGGCGATATTATTATTTTGCAACCCCTCATGTTATATATGTTTCCGGGGTTGAAAAATCAATATAATTTAAATGTGCATTTAGTTTTAGCTTTTGAGTAAGTTAGTGCGTGTGATATTTTGCCATGTTGCCCTTTTGTTTATTTTGTGGGATTTAATCCGTGCGTGACATGAGTGAGTTGTCAACTAGAGATTTGCCCTTGGATGTGTAGGCTAGCCTCCGGTACTTTTGATTGCAATAAAAATTCATGTTTATGTGTGGTTTTCTTGCTCTCAACATGCTAGAAAATAGTGCTGATTTGGAGATGCTGAAATATTTCTAAGTCTGAAATCTGTTATATTTGTTTGATGTCTTGTCATGAGTTTATCTGGTGATCTATAGCTCTTTTGAGGTTGGTGCAATGGAGTTGGTTGTAGTCCTTAAGATTATATAGCATGCTGTCAATTCTCATGCCATTTGGAGTCCTGTAGCATATAGTTTTGTTGCTGTCAATATGCCTTCAGATCGAAAACTGCACTGTCTAAAACTGATATTTTCTCTAAGTCTGAAACTGTGTGTGACATGCCATTTTGTGAGTTCTTTTCCTAGTGATCCATGCTTTCATGCTAGGTGTTATTTGTTGTATGTTGTAGTGCATCTTGACCTCTATTGCATCATGCCTTTTTTGAGCATTTTGGATTTTTCTAGCTAGTTGTTCGAGGGCGTATAAAATGCTATGTGGCTGATTTTGGCAGATTGTAGTGATTTCTTGTTTAGCTCGTAGTTGTTGAACCGTCGCTCCGTTTTGGTCGTGTCCTACATGAAACTTGCTTAGAATCTCATGTAGTTTCATATTATCTTGCTGTTTGTATGTTTTGAGATGCTTTTGACTGTCGTGCACACATATCGCCTTCGTGCCATCATATCTTGCGATGCTCGTATCTTTTGAACCGTAGCTCCGTAGGAGATGTTCTCTATGTGTAAATTGACTAAAACGACGCGTAGAATCACGTTAGCCTATTTATTTTTGTGTTTCACAAATATTAAAACATGTTAGTTCATATCTGGACAGAATTATAAATTAACGTACGAGGTCATCTCGGAGATGTTATAAGTTATTTCCAGCCTCATTTAAAATGCCTAGATAGGTAGATTAATTACGCTTCACCTCTTGCCATGTTTAACCACCTTTAATATTGTCGTGTAAATAATCGGGATGGAACTAAATAATTAGTATGTGGAGTTTCGTCTATATGCAACTCGTTGCATATTGAACTTCACCTAATGTGTAGTGTTTGATTGTTGTGAATTGACATGCCATGTCTTGCATATATTCAACTGATCATGCATCATGTATGGATTGCATCTTCTCGTGCATGTGTCGTGGAAAATATCGTGTGTTGATGCTTGTTTCCGGTTTCCTTCGTCTCGATAGAGTTCCGCAAGCGTGTCGGAAAGTGAGGACCCGTTCGACTACATCGGTTTGTCTGCTTCATGGAGTCGTTCTTCTTCCAAAAGGGATCTCAGGCAAGATGACCATTTCCCTAGATACCATTGCTATCATTGCCATGCTAGTTTTATCGTTTCTATCATTATGTCTCGTTGCCTACCACCTGTTAAATATCAGCCTCCCAACATTGCCATGAAAACCTTCAACCTGTTCACAACCTAGCAAACCACTCATTGGCTATGTTACCGCTTGCTTAACCATGTGTTAGCGTTGCTAGTTGCAGGTGCGGTTGCTTCCATGTGGCAACATGGGTTCCTTGTTATATCACCCTATTAATGCTATTTAGTTTTAATGCACCTATATACTTGGTAAAAGGTGGAAGCCTCGGCCTTTCTAGCCTAGTGTTTTGTTCCACCTTTGCCCCCTTAGTTTCGGTTACCGGTGTTATGTTCCATAATTGAGCGCTCCTAACACGATCTGGGTTGTTACGGGGACCCCTTGATAATTCGTTTTAGATTAAAGCTGGTCTGGCAAGGCCTAACTTTGGTTCTACATTTGCCTAATAACCTAATAATGATGCATAGGGATCAACCGGCACCCGCAGAGTTATTTAATCAACCCCCGGGCTAGTGCTCCTCATGAGTGTTGGTCCCACCTGAGCGATGTCCGACGCCCCCTGGTCACCCAGGGTTTAGCCAACCCGACGTCTAGCTCATCCGTCGTGTCGTGAGAACGAGATACCCGGCTCCTATCGGGTTCGTCGACACGCCGGGCAGCCTTGCTGGATTAGTTTTACCTTTTACGTAATATCTTGTGCATCGGGATTCCGGTGAAGCTTTGGGTAATCTCAGAGTTGAGGTTTTCCACTAAGGAGTCCGACGAGATCGCGAGTTTCGTAATCGAGGATTTCTATGCGGCTTGTGGTAATTTGTGATGGACTAGTTGGAGCACCCCTGCAGGGTTAAATCTTTCAGAAAGCTGTGCCCGCGGTTATGTGGCAACGTGGAAACTTTGTTTAACACTGGTTCTAGATAACTTAAAGTTAACTTAATTAAGATATGCCAACTGAGTGTGTAACCGTGACTGTCTCTTTCGCGAGTTCCTTCTCCGATCGAGGACACGCTGGGGTTATGTTGGACGTAAGTAGGTGTTCATGATCATTCTTTTGATTATCAGTAGTTCACGTCCGCTATGCGTAGATCATCCTCCCTCTTTATTCTTGTACTCGTAAGTTATCCACCTCATATATTACTTAGTCGCTTGCTATAGCCTCACCACTTAACCATAACTCACCTATTAAGCTTTGCTAGTCTTAATACCTTTGGAAATGAGATTGCCGAGTCGCATGTGGCTCACAGATTACTACAACCCCAGTTGCAGGTATAGATAAGGTGATTAAGACGTGAGCGCGATGATTGTCCATTTGGAGTTTCTTCTTCTTCTTCATCGATCTAGGATGGGTTCCAGGCCGGCAGCCTAGGATAGCAAGGATCGACGTCGTTCTCTTTTCTCGTTTGTTTTCGTCTGTAGTCGGACCCTGCTCTTCTTCGTGATATTTATGTATTGTACTGATGTGACTCTGATGTAGCTTGTGGCGAGTGTAATCCAATTCTATATATCTCATCTTTTCAGTACATGTACTTGTAAGGATATCCATTCTTGCGAAACGTCGAGATGCGCTTCTATCCCTGACGAGGCCCTAGTGCCAAATTGAGGATAGGATCGCATCTTGGGCGTTACAAGTTGGTATGAGAGCGATACCGACCTAAGAGCCCCCTTGATTGATCGAACTTGGCCGAGTCGAGTCTAGTGAAAAAAATAATTTGATTCTTAGTTATATCGGAGAGTAGGTTTCTTTTTTCTCCTCATCTATGCTCTTGTGAGGTTCACGACTTAGGAATTTTAATTCTACTCCTCTTCTCACTCAAAAAATTAGGACCACGCGGATATTTTTGGAATCTATATGATGCCGATGTGACGGAGTTCTGTCTTGGTGCCTCCCGTCCGACTTGATTTCTTCTGGGGAGTTGAGCTCTAGGGGATTCTTGAGCACATCGCTATCATTCAGATTTTTTAGTATCTCAGAACGAAGGATGTTCGAAATTGCTTCACTAGTAGTGGCGAGAGGAGTCCAGCTTCCCCAATACTGGTGCAGAGAGTTCCGGATGTATCGCCATACTTAGTATCGTTGTGATTACGAGTGTCTGAGATAGATGAGTTTCCGAGATCTTTGGTTATGTGTTGACGGATGTGATACACTCGACGGGTTAGTAGAAGAGTTGAGTGATATATTACTCCTTGTATCCGTGGACCAGATTGCATGACCAGAAATTTTGGGAGTTCTTAGGTGGGAATTCAAGTAGTTACTTATAGGACAATCTTCCAACAAATGCATCATGTTAGGTCGGGGTTCGACATCTAGTGGATTCGTTGGTTCACGGTCGACTTACAGCAGTTCTTGTTGTGTCTTAAAGAGTCCTTGTAGATTACTACGACTCGGGGACGCTTCGTATGTCGTGTGCACTGCCTTGTACAGGATGGCTACTGTAAGGGTCGAGCCCGTGCGATCCTGTCCATGAAAATATCGAGCAGAATCTCTCTCATGAATTTGTTCCGGCTTGTTTCGTAAGACTCGCCCTTTGTTTTGTTGGAGTATGGTAATTCGAGTTGCTTCGATGTCAAGTGCTAAATTCACATCTTTTCCAAAGGTGTTCTCATGTTTTTATGAGAATGCAAATTCGTTTGCTCTATCAAAGTGTCTTTTCAATTCCTTTCAACTGGAGTCGTCATATCAATTCTTTTCCAACCGGTGTTCTTCTCTTCTAGTCAATTCTATCCTCTCCAATTTTGCAAGATCAATCTCTCGTTTCTTTCCGGAGTTTGTCTTATCTGTCCCAAGTTGTCTTCGTTTTTCCCGCCCTCCCACCCTTTTTTTCTTCAGTGATTGGATTTCACCCTAGTGCATTTCATTTCGTTGTTGCTTCCGCTATCAGTTCTTTTCTCTCTTATCCGGTGATTCCCTGTAAATATTCTCATGAGCTTCATGTTCATCTTTATTCATTCTTGTGGTCTTTTCCGGTGAATTCAATTCAGTTATCCGTGTCATCATATCCTTTTCATCCTTTATATTCTTTCCCATGTTGGAAATTCTCTTCAAGCCTCTCTTGTCATTCGTCAATTTCTTTTCTATCCGGAGTGCTGAAGATATCTCAAGGTTTCTTGTTTTCAATTCTTTCAATTATTTCGAGGGCCTCACCTCATCTAGTTTTCATTTGTACCGGTGCAATATCTCTCTTCCTCAGCAATCTTTTCAACGGTGGTTTCTTTGAGTGGGCCCATAGCCCACAGGTTTTCCCAGGATCTTATCTAGCTCTTGTAATCTTTCCGAAGTTCTCTTATTGTTTTCAACTATGACGTAAGTATGAATTTCATCAGTCATATTCCTTCTTCAAGATCAATTTGAATTATTTCTCGTCTTTGGCTCAACCTTTCATTCTCCATTATTATGGAGTGTCTCAGTTATTCTTGGTGGTGTCCTCCTCATCTTGTTCAACTTTAATGACTGAAGGAGTGTTTCTCTCAAATGTTGGTCCATTTTCTCTTGAAGATTCATCATTTCAGCCTTGTGGCATCATTTTGATTTGTTCCCAATCATGACTATTCCTTTCTTGCTATCCGGTGCATTTATGAGTTGTTTTCATTCATGATCCTCCGAAGGACATCATTTCAGAAGATTCTTCGTTCTCAGCTTTCAGCTTTCATCCTTAATTCTTCTCAATTGTTGTCTCTTCGTTCGTCTCTCAATTATTCCGGTGCCTTGTTCAAGTTTTTCTCTCAGGTGGCTCATGATCTCTTCGTTCTCATGTATCGCCATTCATTCTTGTTATATCCCCATTCGATCCAATTCCTACCGGTGTCTCCTCAAGACTTCTTCAAGTTTGTGCTCATATATCTCCTCAATCATTTCTAAAAGAATAAGTGGTACGCTAAATCCGTTGTTTGTCATCAATTAAACTTGATGAAGGATAAGCATAGCATAATTCTTATTCTTGTTCATAGTTATCTGAATTGTTCTTCCGGAGTGGCTCATGATATCAATTCTTTGTCTCAAGATGTTCCTCAAGATTCTTGTGGTAGTAGTTATTTTTTCTTCTTCGTTCTTTCTTGCCAAGAGCTAGTTTCTATCCTTTCTAACGGAGGCTTTGTGATGTTGCTCTATTCAATCTGTCATTTTATCTTTTCAAGATCATGTGGTTCCCTTGTTCAATTTAGTTAGCTTGTTGTGAATTTTTCTCAAGATCTGTCCATCTTATCGAATTTTTGTTCCCCTTTTCCTACCGAAGTGCTGCCGAAATTTTCTGTGAATTCTTGCTTGTTTCTCATATCTTCTTCATCTCTTTCCAACCTCCAAGATTCATTGGTTTCACTCGTTTGTCAAAGAAGCAACCAAGTTTTACCTCTTGCTTTCTCATCCTCTTCCCCTTTCATTCTGGGATCTCGGGTCGAGATCCTCTTGTAGTGTAGGAGAGTTGTGACAGCCCGAGACCGACGCCCCAGAAGATTCCCCTTTTATTCCGTTTTTGTCGTGTGTCTTATTTTATTTTTCACATCATCATCGCATCATTCGCATTGTCCGCATTGCATCGGCATCCCGTTGCTGCCAGTTTTCAAAAGTTGCATCCGTTATTAGTTGCCGGTTCTCGTCGTTGCCCGTTCTGAGCCCGACCACACTCGCAGGCGCCCTACGGCACCGAAAAAATCCTGTTTTTAGAAAGTGTGTATAAAACTTTCCCTGATTGGGTTGAAACTTGGCGTGTTGTCTTATTTTCATATAGGTTGGACGCCTGCCAAGTTTCGTCACAATCGGAGTTCCTCTGGTACCCGAACGGTCGACCGTAGCGGCACCGTATTCGGTCTACCTTCGGACGTTTTTCGGTGTTTTAAAATCACGTTGCCGGGTGCCGTTTTCCCTCTCATCTCCGGCTAACCTACTCTACAGTGACACTTAGCCCGTCCCGCGTTCGAGATCATTCGATTCCGATCGCACGGTTGGATCCAGGACGAAATTCTTCTAAACCTAGCCCCCCATTGTCTATAAATAGATAACCTCCCCTTCCATTTTTAGCCTCTCCCTAACCCTGCCTCGTTATCTGCGCCACCAAACCCTAGCCGCCCTCCTCATCCTCTCTCTCCTTCCTCCCTCCTCAGCGCCGCCGTCGGGCCCGCGAGCCCACGCGAGGCCCGCCGAGCCCATCTGGCCGCCGCCCCATTCTACCCCGAGCTCCCGGGTGCAGCAGACCCTCCCGAGTTGCGCTGCAGCGTGCAGCCGCCACGCCCACTGCCCGCATCCCGCGCGCCGGATCTCCGTCGCCGACGACCACCAGGCCGCTCTGGGAGTCTGCCTCCGCCCTGGATCAGCAGCCTCGTCGCCGGGTTGCCTCGCCAAGCCCCGCCGCGTGCTGCGTCCTCCGGCGCCAGATCCGGCAGCCGCCGCGTGTGTCTTCCCCCAGATCCAGCCGGGATCGATCCCCTCGCCCCATTCCCGTCGGCGCCGCCCCTAGCGCGCCTCGCCAGCCCTCCGGACGCCTCTCCTCGCCAGCCGCCGCCGCCGGTTGCTCCCTGGCATGGGAGGCAGCGAGCGCACCACGCGAGGGAGACGCTCGCTCGCTGATCCCGCCTGGGCCGGCCAGCGTCAGGTGCGCCCCAGGCTCAGCTCCCGTGGGCCACGAGTAGCCGGCCCAGCTCGCAGCCTCCAGCAGGCCGCCTCCTCCCTCCAGGCCTGCCTCAGCCGCCTCTTTCCAACCGGGCCAGGCCCGCGAGGTGAGCACCCCCCCCCCCGGTCGCCTCTATTTCCCGCCCTAAGCATAGAATAATTATCTAGCACCCATGCCTTGTTGGCCCAGTTTAGCACATTCGGCCCGTAGTTGCTTTTTATTTTAACCTACGATTTATTCTTTTCAGATAGATGCTAGATATTAAAACGCCCGTAGTTAATTAACCGTGCGTCGGATCGCAATGATTTATATATGTAACTTGATTAGTTTTTCGCGTAAAACATTGTTTTGCAACTTGCATAAATTTTTGGAGTAGTTTGGCCCTCTGTTTGCCTAGTTTTGCATGCTGTCCTAATAGGCAATTGTTTCGTATTTATTTTTGCGCGTGTTCGGATTGTTCCAAACCTGTAGTTTAAATGCTCATGTTTTTAGGGACCTTTTTCCACGTATTTTAGAGTAGTGTTTGTATATTTTTGCATGTAGGTTCCGTCACTAGTTTATTATACCGTGTTTAGGACATAATCTCACATATATGTGTGGCGATATTATTATTTTGCAACCCCTCATGTTATATATGTTTCCGGGGTAGAAAAATCTATAGAATTTAACTGTGCATTTAGTTTTAGCTTTTGAGTAAGTTAGTGCGCGTGATATTTTGACATGTTGTCCTTTTGTTTATTTTGTGGGATTTAATTCATGCGTGATATGAGTGAGTTGTGACATGTCATTTTGTGAGTTATTTTCCTAGTGATCCATGCTTCCATGCTAGGTGTTATTGGTTTTATGTTGTAGTGCATCTTGATCTCTATTGCCTCATGCCTTGTGTGAGCCTTTTGGATATGTGTAGCTAGTTGTTCGAGGGCGTATAAAATGTTATGTGGCTGATATTGGCATATTGTAGTGATTTCTTGTTTAGCTCATAGTTGTTGAACCATCGCTCTGTTTTGGTCGTGTCCTACATGAGACTTGCTTAGAATCTCGTGTAGTTTCATATTATCTTGCTGTTTGTATGTTTTGAGATGCTTGTGACTGTCGTTGCACACATATCACATTCATGCCATCATATCTTGTGATGCTCGTATCTTTTAAACCGTAGCTCCGTAGGAGATGTTCTCTATGTGTAAATTGACTGAAACGACCTGTAGAATCACGTGAGCCTATTTATTTTGTTGTTTAACAATTACTAAAACATGTTAGTTCATATCTGGGCAGAATTATAAATTAACGTATGAGGTCATCTCGGAGATGCTATAAGTTGTTTCCGGCCTCATTTAAAATGCCTAGATAGGTAGATTAATTACGCTTCACCTCTTGCCATGTTTAACCACCCTTAATATTGTCGTGTAAATAATCGGGATGGAACAAAATAATTCGTATGTGGAGTTTCATCTATATGCAACTCGTCGCATATTGAACTTCACTTAATGTGTAGTGTTTGATTGTTGTGAATTGACATGCCATGTCTTGCATATATTCAACTGATCATGCATCATGTGTGGATTGCATCTTGTCGTGCATGTGCCGTGGCGAATATCATGGGTTTATGCTTGTTTCCGGTTTCCTTCGTCTCGATAGAGTTCCGCAAGCGTGTCGGAAAGTGAGGACCCGTTCGACTACATCGGTTCGTCTGCTTCACGGAGTCGTTCTTCTTCCAAGCGAGATCTCAGGCAAGATGACCATTTCCCCAGATACCATTACTATCATTGCCATGCTAGTTTTATCGTTTCTATCATTATGTCTCGTTGCCTACCACCTGTTAAATATCAGCCTCCCAACATTGCATGAATACCTTCAACCTGTTCACAACCTAGCAAACCACTGATTAGCTATGTTAGCGCTTGCTTAACCATTTGTTAGCGTTGCTAGTTGCAGGTGTGGTTGCTTCCATGTGACAACATGGGTTCCTTGTTATATCACCCTATTAATGTTATTTAATTTTAATGCACCTATATACTTGGTAAAATTTGGAAGGCTCGACCTTTCTAGCCTAGTGTTTTGTTCCACCTTTGCCCCCCTTAGTTTCGGCTACCGGTGTTATGTTCCATAATTGTTATGGGGACCCCCTTGATAATTCGTTTTAGATTAAAGCTGGTCTGGCAAGGCCCAACTTTGGTTCTACATTTGTCTAATAACCGAATAATAAAGCATAGGGACCCGCCGGCACCGGCGGAATAATTTAATCAACCCCCGGGCCAGTGCTCCTCATGAGTGTTGGTCCCACCTGAGCGATGTCCGGCGCGCCCTGGTCACCCAGGGTTTAGCCAACCCGACGTCTAGCTCATACGTCGTGTCCTGAGAACGAGATACGCGGCTCCTATCGGGTTCGTCGATACGACGGGCAGCCTTGCTGGATTAGTTTTACCTTTTACGAAATATCTTGTGCATCGGGATTCCGGTGAAGCTTTGGGTAATCTTAGAGTTGTGCTTTTCCACTAAGGAGTCCGACGAGATCGCGAGTTTCGTGATCGAGCATTTCCATGCGGCTTGTGGTAATTTGTGATGGACTAGTTGGAGCACCCCTACAGAGTTAAATCTTTCGGAAAGCCGTGCCCGTGGTTATGTGGCAACGTGGAAACTTTGTTTAACACTGGTTCTAGATAACTTGAAGTTTACTTAGTTAAAATATGCCAACTGAGTGCGTAACTGTGACTGTCTCTTTCGCGAGTTCCTTCTCCGATCGAGGACATGGTGGGGTTATGTTTGATGTAAGTAGGTGTTCAGGATCATTCTTTTGATTATCAGTAGTTCACGTCCGCTATGCGTAGATCATCCCCCCTCTTTATTCTTGTACTCGTAAGTTAGCCACCTCATATATTGCTTAGTCGCTTGCTGCAGCCTCACCACTTAACCATACCTCACCTATTAAGCTTTGCTAATCTTGATACCTTCGAAAATGAGATTGTTGAGTCCCCTGTGGCTCACAGATTACTACAACCCCAGTTGCAGGTACAGGTAAGGTGATTAAGACGTGAGCGCGATGATTGTCCATTTGGAGTTTCTTCTTCTTCTTCATCGATCTAGGATGGGTTCCAGGCCGACAGCCTGGGATAGCAAGGATGGACGTCGTTCTCTTTTCTCGTTTGTTTTCGTCCGTAGTCGGGCCCTACTCTTCTTCGTGATATTTATGTATTGTACTGATGTGACTCTTATGTAGGTTGTGGCGAGTGTAAGCCAATTCTATATATCTCATCTTTTCAGTACATGTACTTGTAACGATATCTATTCTTGCGAAATGACGAGATGCGCTTCTATCCCTAACGAGGCCCTCGTGCCAAATTGAGGATAGGATCGCATCTTGGGCGTTACAAGTAGCCGGCGGCGAGGTCGAGCTTGAACCGGAGGAAGTGCGTTATGGTGTGAGGAATACTATCGGCCGGCGCCTGCGCCGGGGCCAGCACACCGACGACGTCGAGGCAGGGGACGAGGTCGTGGCCAACGCCGCAAGGAAGAGGAGCGGCAGCAGGAGCGGCCGGGACGAGGTCGTGGCCAACCCCGCGAGGAAGAGGAGCGGCAGCAGGAGCGTCCGAGATGGCCGTGGGCGCCGGAACGCAAGGAGGGAACCCCGCGCCAGGAGCTACATGGGCGGGTGGGACGGTAGCGAGAGGAACCAGTGGAGGAGGGTTGGTTGTGTTGGAATTATGCCCTAGAGGCAATAATAAATGTATAGTTATTATTATAATTCCTGTATCAAGATAATAGTTTATCATCCATGCTATAATTGTATTGAATGAAGACTCATTTACATGTGTGGATACATAGACAAAACACCGTCCCTAGCATGCCTCTAGTTGGCTAGCCAGTTGATCGATGATAATCAGTGTCTTCTGATTATGAACAAGGTGTTGTTGCTTGATAACTGGATCACGTTATTAGGAGAATCACGTGATGGACTAGACCCAAACTAATAGACGTAGCATGTTGATCGTGTCATTTTGTTGCTACTGTTTTCTGCGTGTCAAGTATTTATTCCTATGACCATGAGCTCATATAACTCACTGACACCGGAGGAATGCTTTGTGTGTATCAAACGTCGCAACGTAACTGGGTGACTATAAAGATGCTCTACAGGTATCTCCGAAGGTGTTAGTTGAGTTAGTATGGATCAAGACTGGGATTTGTCACTCCGTGTGACGGAGAGGTATCTCGGGGCCCACTCGGTAATACAACATCACACACAAGCCTTGCAAGCAATGTAACTTAGTGTAAGTTGCGGGATCTTGTATTACGGAACGAGTAAAGAGACTTGCCGGTAAACGAGATTGAAATAGGCATACGGATACTGACGATCGAATCTCGGGCAAGTAACATACCGAAGGACAAAAGGAATGACATACGGGATTATACGAATCCTTGGCACTGAGGTTCAAACGATAAGATCTTCGTAGAATATGTAGGATCCAATATGGGCATCCAGGTCCCGCTATTGGATATTGACCGGGGAGTCTCTCGGGTCATGTCTACATAGTTCTCGAACCCGCAGGGTCTGCACACTTAAGGTTCGACGTTGTTTTATGCGTATTTGAGTTATATGGTTGGTTACCGAATGTTGTTCGGAGTCCCGGATGAGATCACGGACGTCACGAGGGTTTCCGGAATGGTCCGGAAATGAAGATTGATATATAGGATGACCTCATTTGATTACCGGAAGGTTTTCGGAGTTACCGGGAATGTACCGGGAATGACGAATGGGTTCCGGGGGTTCACCGGAGGGGGGCAACCCACTCCGGGGAAGCCCATAGGTATTTGGGGGGGTCGCACCAGCCCTTAGTGGGCTGGTGGGACAGCCCACCAAATCCTATGCGCCAAAGAAGAAAAATCAAAGAAAGAAAAAAAAAGGAGGGGAAGTGGGAAGGGGGAAGGACTCCCTCCCACCAAACCAAGTAGGACTCGGTTTGGGGGGGGAGAGTCCTCCCCCCTGGCTCGGCCGACCCCTTGGGGTTCCCTTGGACCCCAAGGCAAGGTCCCCCTCCCTCCTCCTATATATATGGGGCTTTTAGGGCAGATTTGAGACGTTTTTTCTCACGGCTGCCCGACCACATACCTCCATAGTTTTTCCTCTAGATCGTGTTTCTGCGGAGCTCGGGCGGAGCCCTGCTGAGACAAGATCATCACCAACCTCCGGAGCGCCGTCACGCTGCCGGAGAACTCTTCTACCTCTCCGTCTCTCTTGCTGGATCAAGAAGGCCGAGATCATCGTCAAGCTGTACGTGTGCTGAACGCGGAGGTGCCGTCCGTTCGGTACTAGATCGTGAGACTGATCGCGGGATTGTTCGCGGGGCGGATCGAGGGACGTGAGGACGTTCCACTACATCAACCGCGATCTCTAATCGCTTCTGCTGTACGATCTACAAGGGTACATAGATCACTCATCCCCTCTCGTAGATGGACATCACCATGATAGGTCTTCGTGCGCGTAGGAAAATTTTTGTTTCCCATGCGACGTTCCCCAACAGTGGCATCATGAGCTAGGTTCATGCGTAGATGTCTTCTCGAGTAGAACACAAAAGGTTTTGTGGGCGGTGATGTGCGTTTTGCTGCCCTCCTTAGTCTTTTCTTGATTCTGCGGTATTGTTGGATTGAAGCGGCTTGGACCGACATTACTCGTACACTTACGAGAGACTGGTTTCATCGTTACGAGTAACCCCCTTTGCTCAAAGATGACTGGCAAGTGACGGTTTCTCCAACTTTAGTTGAATCGGATTTGACCGAGGAGGTCCTTGGATGAGGTTAAATAGCAACTCATATATCTCCGTTGTGGTGTTTGCGTAAGTAAGATACGATCCTACTAGATACCCTTGGTCACCACGTAAAACATGCAACAACAAAATTAGAGGACGTCTAACTTGTTTTTGCAGGGTATGATTGTGATGTGATATGGCCAATGATGTGATGTGATATATTGGATGTATGAGATGATCATGTTGTAATAGAAATATCGACTTGCACGTCGATGGTACGACAACCGGCAGGAGCCATAGGGTTGTCTTTATACTAACATATGTGCTTGCAGATGCGTTTACTATTTTGCTAGGATGTAGCTTTAGTATTGATAGCATAAGTAGCACGACAGCCCCGATGGCGACACATTGATGGAGATCATGATGATGGAGATCATGGTGTGGCGCCGGTGACAAGAAGATCGTGCCGGTGCTTTGGTGATGGAGATCAAGAAGCACGTGATGATGGCCATATCATGTCACTTATGAATTGCATGTGATGTTAATCCTTTTATGCACCTTATTTTGCTTAGAACGACGGTAGCATTATGAGGTGATCTCTCACTAAAATTTCAAGACGAAATTGTGTTCTCCCCGACTGTGCACCGTTGCTACAGTTCGTCGTTTCGAGACACCACGTGATGATCGGGTGTGATAGACTCAACGTTCACATACAACGGGTGCAAAACAGTTGCGCACGCGGAACACTCGGGTTAAGCTTGACGAGCCTAGCATGTGCAGACATGGCCTCGGAACACATGAGACCGAAAGGTCGATCATGAATCATATAGTTGATATGATTAGCATAGGGATGCTTACCACTGAAACTACTCTCGACTCACGTGATGATCGGACTTGGGATAGTGTAAGTGGATCATGAACCACTCAAATGACTAGAGAGATGTACTTTTTGAGTGGGAGTTTAGCATATAATTTGATTAAGTTGAACTCTAATTATCTTGAACATAGTCTAAGTCCACTTTGAATATATTTGTGTTGTAGATCATGGCTCACGCAAGTGTCATCCTCAATTTTAATACGTTCCTAGAGAAAGCTAAGTTGAAAGATGATGGAAGCAACTTTGTAGACTGGGCTCGTAATCTTAAGCTAATCTTACAAGCTGGAAAGAAGGATTATGTCCTTAATGCTGCGCTAGGAGATGAACCACCCGCTACGGCTGATCAGGATGTTAAGAACGCTTGGCTAGCACGTAAGGAGGACTACTCAATAGTTCAATGTGCAGTCTTGTATGGCTTAGAGCCGGGACTTCAACGTCGCTTTGAGCGTCATGGAGCATTTGAGATGTTCCAGGAGTTGAAGTTTATCTTTCAGAAGAACGCCCGGATCGAGAGGTATGAGACCTCCGATAAATTCTATGCTTGCAAGATGGAGGAAAGCTCGTCTGTCAGTGAACATGTGCTCAAGATGTCTTGGTACTCAAACCGTCTAGCTGAACTAGGGATTGAACTCCCGCAAGAAGCTATCACTGACAGAATCCTCCAATCACTGCCGCCAAGCTATAAAGGCTTTGTGTTGAACTACAACATGCAAGGGATGAACAAGTCTCCCGGCGAGTTGTTTGCGATGCTGAAAGTCGTAGAGTCTGAACTCCGTAAAGAGCATCAAGTGTTGATGGTAAGCAAGACCACTAGTTTCAAGAGAAACGGCAAAGGCAAGAAGGGCAATTCGAAGAAGAGCGGCAAGCCAGTTGCCAATCCGCCGAAGAAACCCAAGGCTGGACCTAAGCCTGAAACAGAGTGCTTCTATTGCAAGGGTATGGGTCACTGGAAGCGCAATTGCCCCAAGTATCTGGCAGATAAGAAGGCGGCCAAAGAAAAATCAGGTATATTTGATATACATGTTATTGATGTGTACTTAACCGGCTCTCGTAGTAGTGCCTGGGTATTCGATACCGGTTCTGTTGCTCACATTTGCAACTCGAAACAAGAACTGCGGAATAGACGGAGGCTGGCGAAAGACGAAGTGACGATGCGCGTAGGAAACGGTTCCAAGGTTGATGCAATCGCCGTCGGCACCGTGTCACTTCAACTACCATCGGGATTAGTGATGAACTTAAATCATTGTTATTTAGTGCCTGCGTTGAGCATGAACATTATATCTGGATCTTGTTTATTGCGAGACGGTTACTCTTTTAAGTCTGAGAATAATGGTTGTTCTATTTCTATGAGTAACATCTTTTATGGTCATGCACCGAATGTGAGAGGATTGTTCATATTGAATCTCGATAGAGATACACATATACATAATATTGAGACCAAAAGAGTTAGAGTAAACAATGATAGCGCCATATTTTTGTGGCACTGCCACTTGGGTCATATTGGTGTAAAGCGCATGAAGAAACTCCATGCTGATGGACTTTTGGAGTCACTTGACTTTGATTCACTTGACACGTGCGAACCATGCCTCATGGGCAAGATGACTAAAACTCCGTTCTCCGGAACAATGGAGCGTGCAAGTGACTTATTGGAAATCATACATACCGATGTGTGTGGTCCGATGAGCGTGGAGGCACGCGGCGGATATCGTTATTTTCTCACCTTCACTGACGATTTGAGTAGATATGGTTATGTCTACTTAATGAAGCACAAGTCTGAAACATTTGAAAAGTTCAAGCAATTTCAGAGTGAAGTAGAAAATCATCGTAACAAGAAGATCAAGTTCCTACGGTCTGATCGTGGGGGTGAATATCTGAGTTTCGAGTTTGGTGCTCACTTAAGACAATGTGGAATTGTTTCGCAGTTAACACCGCCTGGAACACCACAGCGTAATGGTGTGTCCGAACGTCGTAATCGTACTTTATTAGAAATGGTGCGATCTATGATGTCTCTTACTGATTTGCCGTTATCGTTTTGGGGTTATGCATTAGAAACAGCTGCATTCACTTTAAATAGGGCACCATCGAAATCCGTTGAGACGACACCATACGAACTGTGGTATGGCAAAAGGCCAAAGTTGTCGTTTCTTGAAGTTTGGGGATGTGATGCTTATGTCAAAAAGCTTCAGCCTGAAAAGCTGGAACCCAAAGCGGAAAAGTGCGTCTTCATAGGCTACCCAAAAGAGACAGTTGGGTACACCTTCTATCTCAAATCCGAGGGCAAAGTGTTTGTTGCTAAGAATGGAACTTTTCTCGAGAAGGAGTTTCTCTCGAGAGAATTGAGTGGGAGGAAGATAGAACTTGACGAGGTTGTCGAACCTCTCATCCCTCTGGATGGTGGCGCAGGGCAAGGGGAAACCCCTGTGATTGCGACGCCAGTTGAGGAGGAAGTTAATGATGATGATCATGAAACTCCAGTTCAAGTTTCTGTTGAACCACGCAGGTCGACGAGATCACGCGCTGCTCCAGAGTGGTACGGTAATCCCGTCTTATCAATCATGTTGTTAGACAACAATGAACCTGCAAATTATGAAGAAGCAATGGTGGGCCCAGATTCCAACAAATGGCTAGAAGCCATGAAATCCGAGATAGGATCCATGTATGAGAACAAAGTATGGACTTTGGAGATACTACCTGAGGGCCGCAAGGCTATTCAGAACAAATGGATCTTTAAGAAGAAGACGGACGCTGACGGTAATGTGACCGTCTATAAAGCTCGACTTGTGGCAAAGGGTTTTTCACAAGTTCCAGGAATTGACTACGATGAGACTTTCTCTCCCGTAGCGATGCTTAAGTCCGTCAGAATCATGTTAGCAATAGCTGCATTTTTCAATTATGAAATTTGGCAGATGGATGTCAAAACGGCGTTCCTTAACGGTTTCCTTAAGGAAGAGTTGTATATGATGCAACCCGAAGGTTTTGTCGATCCTGAAAATGCTGACAAGGTGTGCAAGCTCCAGCGATCCATTTATGGACTGGTGCAAGCATCTCGGAGTTGGAACAAACGCTTTGATGAGGTGATCAAAGCATTTGGGTTTATACAAGTGGTTGGAGAATCTTGTATTTACAAGAAAGTGAGTGGGAGCTCTGTGGCGTTTCTAATATTATATGTGGATGACATATTACTGATTGGAAACAACGTAGAGATTTTGGAGAGCATGAAAGGTTACTTGAATGAAAGTTTCTCTATGAAGGACCTAGGAGAAGCTGCTTACATTCTGGGCATTAAGATCTATAGGGATAGATCAAAACGCCTGATAGGACTTTCACAAAGCACATACCTTGATAAAGTTTTGAAGAGGTTCAAAATGGAACAGTCCAAGAAAGGGTTCTTGCCAGTGTTACAAGGTACGAGATTGAGTAAGACTCAGTGCCCAGCAACTGATGAAGATAGAGAGCATATGCGCTCCGTCCCCTATGCTTCAGCCATAGGCTCTATCATGTATGCAATGTTGTGCACTAGACCGGATGTTAGCCTGGCCATAAGTATGGCAGGTAGGTTCCAGAGTAATCCAGGAGTGGATCACTGGACGACGGTCAAGAATATCCTGAAGTACCTGAAAAGGACTAAGGAGATGTTTCTCGTGTATGGAGGTGATGAAGAGCTCGCCGTAAAAGGTTACGTCGATGCAAGCTTTGACACAGATCCGGACGACTCTAAGTCGCAAACCGGATACGTATTTATTCTTAATGGGGGTGCAGTAAGCTGGTGCAGTTCCAAGCAAAGCGTCGTAGCAGATTCTACATGTGAAGCGGAGTACATGGCTGCCTCGGAGGCGGCTAAGGAGGGTGTCTGGATGAAGCAGTTCATGACGGATCTTGGAGTGGTGCCAAGTGCACTGGATCCAATAACCTTGTTCTGTGACAACACTGGTGCCATTGCCTTAGCAAAGGAACCAAGGTTTCACAAGAAGACCAGACACATCAAACGACGCTTCAACCTCATCCGCGACTACGTCGAGGAGGAGGACGTAAATATATGCAAGGTGCACACGGATCTGAATGTAGCAGAACCGCTGACTAAACCTCTTCCACGACCAAAACATGATCGACACCAGAACTGTATGGGTGTTAGATTTATTACAATGTAATTCACATGATGATGTGAGGGCTAGACTATTGACTCTAGTGCAAGTGGGAGACTGTTGGAATTATGCCCTAGAGGCAATAATAAATGTATAGTTATTATTATAATTCCTGTATCAAGATAATAGTTTATCATCCATGCTATAATTGTATTGAATGAAGACTCATTTACATGTGTGGATACATAGACAAAACACCGTCCCTAGCATGCCTCTAGTTGGCTAGCCAGTTGATCGATGATAATCAGTGTCTTCTGATTATGAACAAGGTGTTGTTGCTTGATAACTGGATCACGTTATTAGGAGAATCACGTGATGGACTAGACCCAAACTAATAGACGTAGCATGTTGATCGTGTCATTTTGTTGCTACTGTTTTCTGCGTGTCAAGTATTTATTCCTATGACCATGAGCTCATATAACTCACTGACACCGGAGGAATGCTTTGTGTGTATCAAACGTCGCAACGTAACTGGGTGACTATAAAGATGCTCTACAGGTATCTCCGAAGGTGTTAGTTGAGTTAGTATGGATCAAGACTGGGATTTGTCACTCCGTGTGACGGAGAGGTATCTCGGGGCCCACTCGGTAATACAACATCACACACAAGCCTTGCAAGCAATGTAACTTAGTGTAAGTTGCGGGATCTTGTATTACGGAACGAGTAAAGAGACTTGCCGGTAAACGAGATTGAAATAGGTATACGGATACTGACGATCGAATCTCGGGCAAGTAACATACCGAAGGACAAAAGGAATGACATACGGGATTATACGAATCCTTGGCACTGAGGTTCAAACGATAAGATCTTCGTAGAATATGTAGGATCCAATATGGGCATCCAGGTCCCGCTATTGGATATTGACCGGGGAGTCTCTCGGGTCATGTCTACATAGTTCTCGAACCCGCAGGGTCTGCACACTTAAGGTTCGACGTTGTTTTATGCGTATTTGAGTTATATGGTTGGTTACCGAATGTTGTTCGGAGTCCCGGATGAGATCACGGACGTCACGAGGGTTTCCGGAATGGTCCGGAAACGAAGATTGATATATAGGATGACCTCATTTGATTACCGGAAGGTTTTCGGAGTTACCGGGAATGTACCGGGAATGACGAATGGGTTCCGGGGGTTCACCTGAGGGGGGCAACCCACTCCGGGGAAGCCCATAGGTATTTGGGGGGGTCACACCAGCCCTTAGTGGGCTGGTGGGACAGCCCACCAAATCCTATGCGCCAAAGAAGAAAAATCAAAGAAAGAAAAAAAAAGGAGGGGAAGTGGGAAGGGGGAAGGACTCCCTCCCACCAAACCAAGTAGGACTCGGTTTGGGGGGGGAGAGTCCTCCCCCCTGGCTCGGCCGACCCCTTGGGGTTCCCTTGGACCCCAAGGCAAGGTCCCCCTCCCTCCTCCTATATATATGGGGCTTTTAGGGCAGATTTGAGACGTTTTTTCTCACGGCTGCCCGACCACATACCTCCATAGTTTTTCCTCTAGATCGTGTTTCTGCGGAGCTCGGGCGGAGCCCTGCTGAGACAAGATCATCACCAACCTCCGGAGCGCCGTCACGCTGCCGGAGAACTCTTCTACCTCTCCGTCTCTCTTGCTGGATCAAGAAGGCCGAGATCATCGTCAAGCTGTACGTGTGCTGAACGCGGAGGTGCCGTCCGTTCGGTACTAGATCGTGAGACTGATCGCGGGATTGTTCGCGGAGCGGATCGAGGGACGTGAGGACGTTCCACTACATCAACCGCGATCTCTAATCGCTTCTGCTATACGATCTACAAGGGTACGTAGATTACTCATCCCCTCTCGTAGATGGACATCACCATGATAGGTCTTCGTGCGCGTAGGAAAATTTTTGTTTCCCATGCGACGTTCCCCAACAGGTTGCGGCGTCAAGGTCGGCCAAGCAGGAGCGGCGAAGCAGGCGATGCATGGCGGAAGCATGGTGATGGGATCGAACCTGCTCAGGTACCAAGTTAGATTGTAGAGCTCAACACACACTTGTATTCACATCTCATGGGTATTTATACAACAGAGGTACAAGGGGGGAGTGAATGAGATCGTGGCAACAGCTGGCAGCGCATGGCGTGCATGCGATGGGGATCGTGCGCAGGAAGCGCACTTGCTAGCCGAGGCAGTGCCGAGGGAGCCGGTCAAGGCAGTTGCCCCTCGAACTAAGCCTGCGCATGTGACGTGTGTGTAGGTGACTTCCAACACGGTCAACGAACGGGAGTGATCGTTCTGAGCCTCCATTTTTTCGTCCGCGCAACTGCACTTTTCATTTGTTTTCTCATATGTCCGGTCACTTGCACGTGATTGATGGAGAAAAATAAAGAGGAAGAAAAGAATGAATAAGGAAAGAGAAAATATGGTCCGAGGTGGGGTCGCGTCCTACATGGTAGACTGGTTGTGCGCGTCCGCGAGTCTTCGTATCCTTCCTACATTTGAGATGGATATGATGGGTTTCAGTCAGTCCTGGCGTTCGGGAAAGAAATGAGAGGCCCGATTGAATCAAAAAAATTCAACCAAACACTGAGTAAAAGGATGTTCCGAATGTTTGAGGAGCATAAAGGGGTGTGGATACTCAAATCCTACGAAACTGCCTTGTACTCTAATCAACACTAGTAAAAAATGACATGTCGTTCGGAGCATTAGTCCCGGTTGGATTTTGGACTAGAACTAGCATGACGTCTAATCCCGGTTCCAACGGCTAGGCTTTAGTCCCGGTTCATTTGTGACCTCTAGTCCCAGTTGGTGTTACCAACCAAGATTAAAAGGGTGGTGGCAGGCTGGCGTCAGGTTGGGGCACCTACGAACCTTTTAGTCCGAGTTGGTATCACCAACCGGAACTAGAGATAGACCTTTACTCCCGGTTGATGATACAAATCGGGACTAAAGGGGATCTAACCTTTAATCCAGGTTGGAGATACCAACCCGGACTAAAGGGTTTTGAAAGTTTCTTTTCTATTTTTCTATTTGTTGTGTGTTTTTAGTTTCTGTTTTAAATTTCTTATATCTTTTAGGATATTTGTTGTTTTTGAGTGATTCTTTTTGCATTAGATTCAAAATTTTGTCTAGTTGTTGTCTGTGCCTTAGTTTTCAAATTTAAATGGTATAAAATTAAATTTGTTAAAATTTTCTTTAAACCCTAGATTGTGAATAACTTGAGTTTAAAAATAGTTTTAAGTTTAATTCTTTTTGCTCCTAGTCACATGTTAGATTGTTGTCACAGTAAGATTTATTTGTCATTTTTGGAATAATTTCAATTAGAATTTTAATTAAAACAGTAGTGTTTTGCTTATATAGTTGTTTTAGTCATTTAGTTGTTGTTTTTAATTGTTGTCATTACAAATGAACTTTGAAAAGATTGAAACTTGGTATGGTATCATCATTTCGTAGGGTTACAACAAAAACTGGACGCACTTCGTGTACAAACGAGACCATCTTCTTCGAAGTATGATGGTTTCACACGAAAACTCATGTGTTATAAAGGCATTTCATTTTCTAACTTATTTGAACTCCAGACTTTTTGTGCATTCATTATATATGCACCATTCTAAGCCACATCTTCAAATTTCAACCCTTTCTAACTTCACTTGCTATTTTTCATGCATTTAATGATTTTTTAAGCTAAATGACCTTGAAATTAAAATGCAATACAAATGAACATTGAAAATGTTGAAACTTGGCATGGTATCATCATTTCGACCACATAGCATGTCATAAAAAGTTAAGAGGGTTACAGCAAAAACTGGATGCACTTCGTGTACAAATTAGACCATCTCCTTCGAAGTATGAGGGTTAGAGACCAAAACTCAACTTTTACAAAGGCATTTTATTTTTTAACTTATTTCAACTTCAGAATTTTTGTGCATCCACTATGCACCATTTTAAGCCACATCTTCAAATTTCAACCATTTTTAATTTCATTTGCTAATTTTCATGCATTTAATGATTTTTTGAGTTAAATGGCCCTGAAATTAAAAAGCACTACAAATGAACACTGAAAAGGTTGAAAGTTGGCACTTTAGTTGGTAGAATTAGTTTTGCTATATTAAAAAGTAACTCTTTTTCGAGTTTAATATAATTAATTTTAATTTCTGTTGTTTGACAAATTTTCGTTTTTGTAATTAGTTAATATTACTTTATTGTTATGAGTTCTTTCTAATTTTCTTTAAAAAAGGGTGTCATATTTGGATTCCTCATATTTTTCTTATAACAATGAATATATTATTTGTCAAATTTTGATTTATAGATTTAAAGATATTAATTATGCCATATTAAATGAATAAATGGAAAAAACTGAATAAAATAATATTATTACTTATTTGATTTTCATTGAAATTCAATATTATTATTATTACTTATTTTATTTTGAACTTTTTAGTTTTTTGGATTCTTTTTAAGCTTTTTAAGAATTATTTGAAGTTTTTTTAAAATATTTCCTTTTTATGTTTTTTAAGTTTTAAAATTAATAATTGTTTGGAATTCAAAGAATTAAATCATGTGACATCAAAACCTAAGAGTTAGTATGATTGATAGCTTACTATTGTTAAGAAAACAACAAGTGAAGACTTGGAAACTAGTGAAGATAGAACCGGAAAGTTAAGCGTGCTGGGGATGGGTTAGTGAGAGGATGGGTGATGTCGTGGGTATAAGTCTGACAGTAGATGTATGGGGTACGAAAGGATGGGCAGAGCCTTAGCTACGGCGAGGATGTATGAGTTCAGGCCCCTCTACGGTGGAGGTAAAATCCCTACGTCTCAGTGCTCTTGGGAGCTTAGTGTCGAGTGGATTATAGGATTACAGCAAATGCCAACCCCTGCACGAGTGGGGAAGGGCGGCTTATATAGAGTGTGCTGCCCTTCATAATGGCCCGGTGGACAGGGGTGGAATAGTGGCGAATAAATGCCTACGTTACAGGTAACGTAAGCCTTAAATGCTAATAATGGTGTATGAAAATGTATGACCGTTGCCCTCCTCGGAGGTTACGATGTACAGAGTGGATTCCAGTCGGTACGTTAAATATGCTCCGAGTGCTCGTCGCCGACTGGATGATGGGGGAGTCCTTAGTTCAGTCGGAACTGTCTAAGGGCCTTGTCCTCTATGAAGGGTAGTCCTTGGGTAGGACCTATAGGGCAGGCCTATGACCCTACCCTGGGACTATAACCCCATCATTAGTCCCCGAATGGATCGGGGTTGGAACGATGAAGTGATGTCTGGAGTATGGAACCGACTGGTATGGGGGTGACTTTAGCGTTGTTTGCGTCGATCCATTTTATCCTTTCAACCAGTGATCCGAGTGAATATACCAGTGAAATGAACCGTCACGGACCGAGTGCTTCCGCGGAATCTTTCGACATGACTGGTCAAACTGACAGTGCCGGATTTTCCGGGATCCTCAAATTTCAGTTGCCGCGCGCTCAGCTGGGATGACGACATCGCCATCGAGTAGGTTTTGCCTCCTCGATTGTCGCGCCTTTATCTTCTCCACTAACCTCGCAGCGGCCGGTTGGGGGGATAAGATCTCGGGTCCACCTGTTAGTGACCCAGTCGGAAGCTTATTTAAGCCTCCCCGGCGGGATTTCCTGTTACGCTACTCATCTTCCTCGCATTAATCTTGCTCCTCCCGCAGCTCTCTGCACACCTCCAGCCTCCTCCTTCTCCTCCTCCTCTGCGGATCCGTCACCTTCGCCATGACGAAGGGGCAGACCAGCAAGCTCGAGTTGCAGAAGAACAAGAAGAAGGGGGCGGCCCCAACTCAGCGGGCGCTGCCGGCGGGTTGGATCCAGGGGGATTTTCTCCCCTCCTCGGTGACGGAGGACGACGTGCTGGAGCTGGTGGAGCATGGCATGATCGTCAACAAGTCCTGGAGACTGCCGGAAGGCGAGACGGAGCCGACGCCGAAGGAGGGGGGGCGCGTTCTGCTGCTCAGCCATGTATTCAGGGGCTTCTCCTTGCCTCCCCATCCTTTCTTCCGAGGTATCATGACTTACTTCGGGGCGCAGCTCCATCACTTTCCTCCGAACGCAATAGCCCACCTTGCTGCATTCGTCACCCTCTTTGAGTGCTTTATTGGATGTCCCCCCCCCCCCCCACTGGGGGCTCTTTAAGTATGTCTTCTTCGCTAGATCCCAAACCGTCAAAAAGCTTAGCCTGTCGGACGATAAGACTCATATCCTCTAGCTCTGCGGGGGTTTAGGCTTCCAGAAGAAAACAAAGAGTAGTTATCCCTCCCTCCAGTTGTCCGAGTCAGTTAGGAATTGGCAATGGTCCTGGTTCTATTGCCAGGACATTGCTTGTCCGAATGCTTCGAGTGGGTTGCCACCTTTTAGTTTCGACCGTCCGGGCCCTCCCAAGAAGCTTGCGCTCTCTAAGGGGGATAGGATCCAGATCTAGCCTTTGGTCGACGCGCTGATAGCCGTCGTCCGTAAGGGAGTCACCGACACTGACCTGCTGGAGACTTTTCTGGTTTGGTGCATCCAGCCGCTGTAGGCCCGACACCATGCCATGTGGCACTACGCGGGGCCTTCGGATTCCACTCGGTCTCATCCAGAGTGCGTGAGAGGGGAGACTGTGAGTGTGTGGGTCCGCGGCATCATAGGCGCGTGTGATAACCCCGTGGGCGCCCGGCGGGTGAAGCCCTTCCGCGCCGACAATCCTCCTCCGAATGAGGTGAGTACATCTTGTCGAGTGCTTTTAATCTTCTTAGATTTATTGCTTTTCTTGTCCCACTGACTGACGTTGTCAACTGTGTTTTGTGCAGGAGTGGACTAACTGGTATTCTGCAGTCTCAAACGGGAATCCAGCCGAGGAAGAGGAGGGCAGCCAGGAGGGCAGCGTGGATAGCACCGAGTACGTCTCTGACAGTGGGGAGACGGAAGAGGAGGAGGAGGAGGATGGGGAGCAGAGCTCGCCACCCTCACCACCAGAGCACCGAACTAAGCGCCGTCATGACCCCGCTGCTCCGCCGGCTCCTCCAGCGGCCCCGAGTGCTCCGCCAGCTCCTCCCGTGGCTCCGAGTGCTCGGAGTGTGAAGAGGACCAGGGGCGCTTCTGCCGAGCCCGTGAACCAGCCGTCCAAGGTGGCCAAACCTAGTGGGCCTAAGCCTCGGAAAGCTTTGCCTCGGATGAGGATCGCTGTTCCGGTCGCCTCAGCGTAAGTGTCTTGTTCTTCCTTCAGTATCCGATTGAACTCCTCTTTTTTGGGAACTCATGCTTATCCGTCGAGTGAATTTCACTCAACAGAGCTGCTACCTCCGCCACCTCTCTGCTGCGCCAGGACGATGATCCCATGGACACGGATAATGCCGCCACGTCCCAGCAAGGTATGTTGTCATGACTCCGAGAGCTGTATTATTGTTTCGCGAGTGCCATCTTTGATCTTGACCTTTTTCTGTAATTTCATTTTGTTCAGTCGGGCTTCCTTCGGAGGTCATCCATCTGGACGATGACGACCAAAGGAGGCCGGAGCCAGCTTTGGCGCTCGTCCCTGGGGTTATCCCATCTACTGCCGCTCCCACCATGAACGTGCCGCCAACTGAGATGGTGCCGCCGTCTGAGGCGGTGCCCCTCACAGCGGAACCGACTAGAGCGGAGCTCGGGATGCCCAGGGAGTCTTCTGCCGCGCCGGGTCCGTCAGCTGTTCAATATGACGCCCGACGCCTCCCGGAAGACCATGTGGGGGCCACCAAGGACGCCATGGTGCAGGTGGAGCTGATGGTGGGTGACGCCAAGGGAGCGTATGACTCCATCGCGTCTCTGTATAAGAAGAGCTTGGAGCTTCGGGATGACATCCGAGTAAGTGCGCTAGTAAGTGTTTACATTCTCTTGGTGCCCACTGGGGGTTTCAGCGATACACTCGGATGCAGTAGGATGATTTTGCAGTGGGTTTACTCCGAGTGAACCCAGTGGGTGAAGTCCCCGAGACTTCTGCCGAGTGCTTGCACCGGCAGTTGTCTTTATATGTATTTTCCGTAATCTGAACATATCAGAGCTGATCTACCCGAATGGTACCAGTGGGGGCACTCCGAGTGCACCCACTTGGTGTAGTCCCCGAGAGTAGTGTTACTCGGGTCGAGTAATAGTAATCTCATAGAGTTGTTTGTTTTTCATGGAGCTCAATAGGGTCGACCTGTTCGAGCTTCATGCCAGTGGGGTCACTCTCAGTGAACCCACTGGGTGTAGTCCCCGAGACTGTTGTCGATTGCTTGCATCGGCAGGGGTCTGAAGAACTTTGAGCTTTGATTGTTGTGTTGTATCTGTCGAGACTTTTTCCTTGTTGAATGTGTTTGATCCTCCTTTTGTGTCTATTTGGCAGAAGACTTGTGAAATGGGATCTGCGTGCAATGCTCTGAAGGCTGAGAAGATTCAGCTTGCTGCGGACTTGGAGGTGGCTGTGAATGACCTGGCTGGTGTGAAGGAGGATCTTGCTGACCGAGAGAAATCTTTGGAGGAGTCTCGGGAGACCAACAAGGCATTGCTAGCCAAAGTAGAAAAAATGAAGAGTCAGAGATCCGAATGGATGGGCCAGCTGAGAGTGATGAACACTCGGTGCATGGCGCAGGAGAACTACATCAGCGACTATGCAAGGAAGATGGTCGCACTGCTTGGTGGTAAGTTGTTGCCGAGTGCTTCTTGACTTTGGAGTTCACTCTGTCGTGCTTACTTTCTGCTTGTCTTTTCTTTGCAGACTTCTGTCGAGACGTTGAGGCTGAAGCAGCCGAAATTGAACGGTCGCTTGTTCCGAATGTTCCACTCAGCGATGAAGCCAACCGGGACATGCTCCGAGCGCATTCTCGCCTTAACAGGGTGGGCCCTTTCATTGGCCGCCTCAGAAAAGTTGTCGGCCGGATCGACAAGGAGCTGTGGCCTGAAGACGACTCCTGGAATGAAATAGATGGGTTGATGACTCGGCTGGAGGACGTCCCAAGCAGAGTGCACGCATGGAAGAAGTCTGCCGCTCGGTGCAGTGCAGACGTGGCGCTATCTCTGGTCCGAGTGCACTGCAAGGAAGCCCGCGAAGAAAAACTGAAGATGTTGTAGGTCGCCAACACCAAGAAGCTTCGATTCAAAGATTTCATGGAGACCTTCCTCAACACAGCCACTCGCATTGCAGACGGAATCGACCTTGACACCTTTGTGGAGCCTGCTAGTCCCGGCAACGCTTGAAAAAACTTTATGGTGAACGCACATTTACCTCGGTATGTCGAGTGGTATGTGTATTAAACTTTGGCCACTGCTGTTGGCCGTCACATTCGTGGTTCGGTGTGGATAATCTTGATTCACACCAAGCCGACTGATCGTAGATCCAACTTGAATTCGAATCGGATCTTTTGCTCTTCTTTCGCTGAGTTTTTTTTTGACACGATTTTGGCTCGTGGTTTTTGTTTGGCGTCTCTTGGTGAAGCCAATGGCAAACATGCGGAGCATGTAGTTGTCATTGTCTTCACATCCACATGAGCCTCAATGAGGGTCTGCTAAGCCTCCGAGTGCATCTCGAGTGCCTGCTCGGAGGAAGCTTTTTACTTAGGTGACTCTGAGTCGCAGCTAAGTCCCCGAGTGTGACTTTTCGTGCACACTCGGAGTGAGATGTTTACTTAGGCGATTCTGGGTGGCGGCTAAGTCTCTGAGTGTGACTGTTAGTGCGCACTCGGAGCGAGTTGTTACTCATGTAGTTGTTAGTTGTCTTCACATCCACGTGAGCCTCAATGAGGGTCTGCTAAGCCTCCAAGTGTATCTCAAGTATACACTAGGAGGAAGCTTTTTACTTAGGCGACTCTAAGTCGCAGCTAAGTCCCCGAGTGTGACTTTTCGTGCACACTCGGAGTGGGATGTTTACTTAGGCGATTCTGGGTCGCAGCTAAATCTCCGAGTGTGACTGTTAGTGCGCAGTCGGAGCGAGTTGTTACTCATGTAGTTGTCAGTTGTCTTCACATCCACATGAGCCTCAATGAGGGTCTGCTAAGCCTCCGAGTGTATCTCAAGTATACACTAGGAGGAAGCTTTTTACTTAGGCGACTCCGGGTCGTAGCTAAGTCCCCGAGTGTGACTTTTAGTGCACACTCGGAGCGAGTTTGTACTTAGGCGACTCTGGGTCGCAGCTAAGTCCCCGAGTGTGACTTTTAGTGCACACTCGGAGCAAGTTTGTACTTAGGTGACTCTGGGTCGCAGCTAAGTCCCCGATGTGACTTTTAGTGCACACTCGGAGCGAGTTTGTACTTAGGCGACTCTGGGTCGCAGCTAAGTCCCCGAGTGTGACTTTTAGTGCACACTCAGAGCAAGTTTGTACTTAGGCGACTCTGGGTTGCAGCTAAGTCCCCGAGTGCGACTTTTAGTGCGCACTCGGAGCTAGTTTTTTAGACCGGAGTCTGCAAACGCGGAAGAATTTTGAATCGGCAAGAAATCAATATGCTTTGTATTACTTCAATGATACTTGTTCTTTACATTGTCTCCGTCGGCGGTTATGTGTAGAAGCGCTTCAGGAGATCTCCATTCCATGCTCGCGGCTCGTCCGTTTCCCTGTCGAGGTTGTAGAGTCGATATGCTTCGTTGTTCAGCACCTTAGAGATGATGAAGGGTCCTTCCCAGGCGGGAGCCAACTTGTGTGGTCTCTGCTGATCCACTCGGAGCACCAGGTCGCCTGCTTGGAATGTGCGGCTCCTGATGTGCCGCGCGTGAAATCGCCGCAGATCTTGTTGATAAATTGTTGAACGAGTCAGTGCCATCTCACACTCTTCTTCTAGAAGATCCACTCCGTCTTGCTTGGCTTGTTCTGCTTCGGCTTCGGAGAAGAGTTCGACTCGTGGAGAGTTGTGAAGCAAATCACTCGGAAGGACTGCCTCTGCTCCATAAACGAGGAAGAACGGGGATCGCCCTGTAGATCTATTCGGAGTTGTGCGGAGGCCCCACAGGACCGAAGGCAGCTCGGTGACCCATGCGCCGGCGGCATGTCCAACTTCTCGCAGGAGTCGTGGCTTCAACCCTTGAACAATAAGTCCATTCACCCGCTCTGCTTGCCCGTTTGTTTAGGGGTGCGCCACGGATGCAAAATCCACTCAGATTCCTTGGCCTGTGCAAAAACCTTTGAACTTTTCCGAGTCGAAGTTTGTGCCATTGTCGGTGATTATGCTATGCGGAACCCCGTATCTGGCGATGATGTCTGTGATAAATTTGATGCCCGTGAGGGCGTCAAGCTTCTTGATGGGCTTGGCTTCAATCCACTTGGTAAACTTGTCGACTGCTACCAGCAGATGAGTGAATCCTCCTTGGCCTGTTCTGAATGGTCCGACTGTATCTAATCCCCACACGGCGAATGGACAAACAAGAGGAATTGTCTTTAGCGCAGACGTTGGCTTGTGGGACTTGTTTGAATAGAACCGACAGCCTTCACAACGGTCGACCATATCTTTTGCCATTTCATTCACCTGCAACCAGAAGAAACCATCTCTGAATGCTTTGGTGACGATTGCCCTTGAGGAGGCATGATGACCGCAGGTTCCCGAGTGAATTTCTTCCAAGATTAACTGTCCCTCCTCAGGGGAGATACACCGCTGAAGGACGCTGAAACACTTTCCCTGTACAACTGGCCATCAATGACGGTGAAGGACTTCGACCTGTGGACGATCTGCCTAGCTTGGACTTCGTCTTCTGGTAACTCTTGCCTCAGGATGTACGCAATGAACGGCACAGTCCATTCGGGAATGACATCTAGAATCTCCATGATCAAATCAACCACAGCGGGGACCTCGACTTCAGTCGGATCTGTTGAGCTCTTCGGTTGTACTGGTTCCTCTGTAAAAGGATCTTCTTTCACCGAGGGGAGGTGTAGGTGCTCGAGGCAGACATCACTCGGGACTGGTCTCCGAGTGGATCCAAGTTTTGCCAATTCATCTGCTGCTTGGTTTTTCAATCGGGGAACATGGTGAAGTTCCAGACCTTCGAACTTCTTCTCAAGCTTCCTTACTGCGTTGCAGTATGCAGTCATGGTGGGGTTCCTTACATCCCATTCCTTCATCACTTGATTAACCACCAAATCTGAGTCGTCATAGACCATCAGGCAACGGACGCCGAGTGTGATGGCCATGTGCAACCCGTAAAGGAGAGCTTCGTACTCTGCTTCGTTGTTGGAAGAATCAAAATGGATCTGCAACACATACTTGAGTTTATCACCTTTTGGGGATATGATCACTACGCCGGCGCCGGAGCCATTCAACATCTTGGACCCATGGAAGAACATGGTCGAATGAGCCGAGTAGATGTGAGTCGGTTGGTGTTGTTCTACCCATTCTGCTATGAAGTCAGCCAGAGCTTGAGACTTTATAGCTTTCTTGGCTTCGAACTTCATGTCGCAATATAGCATCTCCATTGCCCACTTTGCCACTCGGCCTGATGCGTCCCGATTGTGGAGAATTTCCGACAACGGAGCATCAGATATGACAGACACCGAGTGGTCTTGGAAATAATGAGCCACCTTCTTTGCAGTCATGTAGATCCCATAAATAAGCTTCTGATAATGGGGATACCTCTCTTGGAAGGAGTCAGGACTTCGGAGACATAATATACTGGCCGCTGAACCTTGTACGCTTTGCCTTCTTCTTCGCGTTCGACTGTCAGAACGGTGCTCACTACTTGATTTGTAGCCGCGATGTACAGAAGAAGGGGTTCTTTACTGAGCGGGGCAGTAAGAACCGGCTGGGTGGAAAGCAGGGCTTTGAGGTCGTCGAATGCAATTTGGGCTTCGTCTGTCCACTCGAAGGTATCTGACTTCTTCATGAGTCGGTACAGAGGTAACGCCTTCTCGCCGAGTCGAGCGATAAACCTGCTCAAAGCCGCTAGGCAACCTGTGAGCCTTTGAACATCATGTATTCTTACCGGCCGCTCCATTCGGACGATGGTCCCGATCTTTTCAGGGTTGACATCGTTCCCTTGTTCGGAAACGAAGAAACCGAGTAACTTCCCGCTGGGAACGCCGAATGAGCACTTGGCTGGGTTGAGCTTGATATCGTACCTACGTAGGTTGGCGAATGTTTCTGCCAAGTCAGTCAGCAGGTCGGAACCTTTGCGTAACTTGACTACGATATCGTCCATATATGCCTCCACATTTCGACCGATCTGGTCTAGGAGGCATTTTTGGATCATGCGCATAAAAGTTGCTCCTGCATTCTTCAAACCGAATGGCATAGTGATGTAATAGAAACACCCGAATGGGGTGATGAAGGTTGTTTTTAATTCATCTGGACCATACAGACGGATCTGATGATAACCCGAATAGGCATCAAGGAAGGATAAATGCTCGCAACCCGCAGTCGAATCAACAATTTGATCGATGCGGGGGAGCGGGAAGTGATCTTTTGGACAGACCTTATTGAGATGCTTGAAATCGATGCACATACGGAGAGACTTGTCCTTCTTGGGCATCATGACAACATTAGCGAGCCACTCGGAGTGGTGTACCTCGCGAATGAAGTTGGCTGCCAAAAGTTTAGCCACCTCCTCTCCGATTGCCTTCCTCTTGTGCGCGGCGGACCGACGCAGGCGTTCTCGGACGAGCCGAGCAGCAGGATCCACATGCAGCCGGTGCTCAGCCAACTCCCTGGGTGCACCTGGCATGTCAGCAGGCTTCCATGCAAAAATGTCCCAGTTCTCACGGAGGAATAGGATGAGCTCGGCTTCCTATTTTGGATCAAGGGTGGTGGAGATGTTTGTCGGGGCAGCGGCGTCGTCCGCCGGGTGGATGCTGACTTTCTTCGTGTCTCCCACCGACTGGAATGCGGACTCGGAAGCTGGCTTCTTTGAACGCATCACGTCAGCGGGGTCAGTGGTCTTCTTGTACTCATCGAGCTCGAGAATAGCCATCTGCTGATCGGCAATCCTCGACCCCTGCTGCAGACACTCCTCGGCCCGCTGCCGATTGCCTGTGACCGTAATCACACCTTTGGGGCCTGGCATCTTGAGCTTCAAATAGACGTAACATGGTCGGGCCATGAAACGCGCATATGCCGGACGGCCCAGAATCGCATGGTATGCACTCTGGAAGTCCACCACCTCGAATGTCAGCTTCTCCTTGCGGAAGTTCTTGTCAGAGCCGAAGACGACATCCAATGCAATCTGGCCAAGTGACTTGGCCTTTCGTCCTGGGACGACTCCGTGGAACTGCATACTGCTCTCGCTAAGTTTGGACATCGGAATGCCCATCCCCTTGAGAGTGTCGGCGTACATGATGTTCAAGCCGCTGCCGCCGTCCATGAGGACTTTGCGCAGCCTGATTCCTTCCACCACCGGGTCGATGACCAGAGCTTGCCTCCCTGGGGTGGGTACGTGTGCTGGATGGTCTGACTGATCAAAGGTGATTGCAGTCTGTGACCACTTGAGGAACGTGGGAGTGGATGGGGTCGCCATGTTCACCTCCCTGTTAACTAGCTTCAGTCGACTTTTTCTTTCCACGTCAGCAAAAATCATCAATGTTGCATGGACTTGGGGGAATGGATCCTCCTTCTCCTCATCATCCTGCTCGGCGTCCTTCTCACTCGGCTGTCCATCACCGAATCCTTGGATCAGGAGGCGACACTGCCGAGTGGTATGCTTCGGCAATATGGCATTGCCTTCTTCATCCGTCTTCGTGTGGATTGGACACGGTTGATCTAGGATGAAGTTTCCAGACTACCTCTTCTTGGGGGTGTACTGAGCTTTCCCCTTGCCTTTGAACTTGGCATTTGTAACGGCTGATGCCTCTGCCTGTGGAGTGGATTGAGCCTTCTGCTTCTACTTCCGATTGCTGTTCCCATCTCCATCGGCGACTGACTTATGCTTGCCGCTGCATATGCGGTCCTCCTCTTCGCCATTTGCATAGCGCACGGCTATCTCCATCATCTTGCTCATGGAGATGTCGCCTGTCCGACTGAACTTCAGGTACAGATCTCTGTACCGCACGCCTGCCTTGAAGGCGCAGACTGCTTGATGCTCTGTGACGTTCTCCACCGTGTGGTAGAGGGTCGTCCAGCGTTGGATGAAATTGCGCAAGGGCTCGTTCTGCTTCTGGACACAGTGTTGGAGCTCTACGAGACCAGCATGGCGTTTGCATGTACCCTCGAAGGTCCTGATGAAGACTCGGGACAGATCTGCCCAGCTGTAGATGCTTGACGGAGCTAACTGGTTCAGCCAAGCCCGCACCGAGCCGTCGAGCATCAGGGGGAGATGCTTCATGGCGACATGGTCATCTCCGCCACCAATCTGGACCGCCACTCTGTAGTCGTCCAACCAAGTTTCTGGTTTGGACTCTCCTGTGAACTTGCTGATTCCCGTCACCAATCGGAAGTTGGGAGGGATGTCAGCTGAACGGATGGCCCGACTGATGCACTCGGGGCCAGAAACAACGGTCATGCTTCCACTCGGACGGTCTCTGTCGTGACCATCACGGTGGGCTCGACTTCTGTCGACTTTCTTCTGGACGATGTACCCTCTTGCATCAGGCCTTGGATCATGCGCGTCACCGACCGAACGACGATCATCGTGATGCCGGGGCCCGTAAGGCCCACCCCACGGAGGAGTACGCGAACGGCGATGATCTTCTGGATGAGACCGAATGGGAAGCGGATTCCGACTCGGGTCCCTGGAACGGCTGCCTCCTCTGCGCCGCTGATGAGAGTCGGGACTGAAAACCGACCGATGCATGTTCGCGTGAACAGAACTGTTGTGGATCCTGTTGTGCGACTGGGAGACCGCCGAATTTTGCTGCTGCGCCGTATGCAACAGGGCACGGATCTGCTCGATCCCACTACCAGCCTCTGAATCAGTCGGCTCGAGAGAATCGGCTATCCTGGCAGCCGCAGCCAGGTTGAGGATGGGTGTGCGGAACACCTCGACGTTGCTCTAGCGAGTGCGTCGACTGGCAGAACGATGGTGTTGACGACGAGCGCTGGATGATTCTCCGACCTCATGCTCGTTCCGACCAGTCCGGAGGGGACTTTCATGGGAATCGGACATGAGAACTTCGGTTGCAGGCCCGAGACCCGTGTACTCGGAAGGTAGCTCAGTCGGAACTGAGTCCAAGCACTGGGATGGCGGCAGGACCATAACCAATTCGAGCACCGCCACTTGAGAGGACGCGCTCTGTCGCGCCTGGGCGTGTCGCACCCAACGCTGGAGCCGCGGACGACGGGATCGCTTGTTGCGGCGCGTGACGGGGGCGAAGATCGACACCGGGGCCGATGGCTGGAGAAGAAGAACACCGTGGGAACTGGCAAGGAAGTGCGTATCCCCGCGACTGGGAAGTGCCTCGACGTCGAGGGGCGCATCCCGAAGCCATGCCGAATCGTCGGCGATGAAGGAGAGGGCACCGAAGAGGATCTGACGACCCATGCACAGATCTCCACCGGACGACATGACGAAAGTATGAAAATGCAAACTCGCCGGAACTCGCTTAGACGCCTGCCCCAAGGTGGGCGCCAACTGTCGTGGGTATAAGTCTGACAGTAGATGTATGGGGTACGAAAGGATGGGCAGAGCCTTAGCTACGGCGAGGATGTATGAGTTCAGGCCCCTCTACGGTGGAGGTAAAAGCCCTACGTCTCAGTGCTCTTGGGAGCTTAGTGTCGAGTGGATTATAGGATTACAGCAAATGCCAACCCCTGCACCAGTGGGGAAGGGCGGCTTATATAGAGTGCGCTGCCCTTCATAATGGCCCGGTGGACTGGGGTGGAATAGTGGCGAATAAATGCCTATATTACAGGTAACGTAAGCCTTAAATGCTAATAATGGTGTATGAAAACATATGACCATTGCCCTCCTGGGAGGCTACGATGTATAGAGTGGGTTCCAGTCGGTACGTTAAATATGCTCCGAGTGCTCGTCGCCGACTGGATGATGGGGGAGTCCTTAGTTCAGTCGGAACTGTCTAAGGGCCTTGTCCTCTATGAAGGGTAGTCCTTGGGTAGGACCTATAGGGCAGGCCTATGACCCTACCCTGGGACTATAACCCCATCAGGTGACGAGTTGGGTGACTGGCCTCGTAGTTGTAGCAAAACTCGCCTCAATCCCCCTACGTCTCGGTGGATGGGTATATCACTGACCGGTTAAAAAACGACCCATATCGGCTCCCCAAACCGATCCCAAAAGCCTCGGGTTGTCCAGCACACCTCAACCCCAACTCAAATCTGGGATGGGTTTGGGTAGCCCCGGCACGTCCACCACGTCAGACAGGCCCATGGTGGACTATATTGACCCCACATAAAACCGCAATTCGAACGAACCCTAGACTGCAACTCACTCCATTCCATTCCACTATGTTGCTTCGACTCCCCCTCTTCCTATTCATCCCGATTCGATCATGGCCAACAATAGCAGTAGAGCGCCACCTTCAGTTTCGGATCCGACGTCAAGGAGGACATGGAGGAGATTACCTTCCACATCACGCGCTGCGATGGTCGCTCCTGGACCATGGTGTCAACCTGCCACACTTACCAGCTTACTTTGCATCACTTCATTGATATACTAACCAACTAAAATCTCACGTCTTTCAAATACAATGTGATTAGGTTTTTCTTGTATTCCATCGACGTTGTCGACGGTCTACCTTGTCTCTGATGATCATAAGGCTTTGAAGACGTGGTGGACGCCGGTCCTTGCCGACGAGAGGGCTCCTGCTTCATTTTTAGTTACCGTTTTTAATTTGGTTAGGTTCATTTTCTGCTGAGGGAGGCAACGACAACTCTCTAATGATGAAATGGGGTCCTTCCCGTCGAGCCATCATCCCGGTAATGCATCTAGCATCGTCGGAGGACATGCAGAGGTTTATTTTCGACGGACTTCGTGGGATTCGGTCACCGTTTGTCTTCATTGGATCTGGATACAATGAGTGTTCGTTCATGTGACGTCGGCTTGGACCCTTTCAATCTAAGCTTCCCTTCATCGATGATGGTTGCAATTATGTTGCGCTGGTCCATTGGAGCCTTAATAACATGGTGATTTTTTGGTTGTCTACTATAATAAGGTGTGCATGTTCGGTGAGAGAGGACGATGACGACGGCTTGCCTTCAACTCGTTTGAGTGCAGAGGACAATGACGATGGCCTGCCTTCAACTCGTTCGAGTGCATGTAATTGTCGTAAGATGGTCTATAGAATTTACTATAATTTTAATAATTCTCTTTGTAATGCCATGACAAGTAGATGGATAGTTTTTCCGGAAAGCACTAGCAATCAGACTACTGATACATGGAATCCTATTAGACTAGCGGATGATCATCAGATTAGTAAAACAATTAACGTTCGATCCTATACGAGAATAGAGCCAGCCTGAGGCTGATTGTTAGATTTTTCTATAATGACACGCTTTAATTACGATGCTTCGTGTAACTGCCCCGAAACTAGCGCGTGTCGCCCATGCTGCTGCTAGTGCTTCTTCCATCGTTCAACTGCATGATAATGTCTCATTTCCTTCATTAAAAAAAAGTCTCATTTCATATTAGTAAAATTACAGGAATACTTGTTTGTTTTAGAAAAATGTATTCAACCTTTTTCCGGATGCTAGTAAAATTTTGTTCCAAACACTTTGATTTAATGAAAAGAGTGTGCATCTAGTCTGGTACTTTATGTTGTTTTTGCTTCCACTGATGAGACAATTTGCTTCTATTAGAATCAAAATTTGGTTGGACCTAACAAATAAGTATGTCCAAGAACTATGCTTTCATGTAACAATTTTCTTGCGTCAGAAAATTTGTTTGTACCTACATTGAACAATTCAAGCCCCACATATATTCTCTATAGTGTTTCCAACACAAGGAAACTTTGCTTCCACCAGTTAGGAAAGTGTTTCCACCGTAAAACTGAGTTGCCTCTAACTGAATATAAATTTATTTTCATGTTTCGTCCATTCATAGTTTATTCAACTTTTTTCTGTGCATGTAAATTTTTGCTTCCATTGACGAGGCAATTTGCTCTATTGGAATCGAAATTTTGTTGGCCTAACAAAAAATTGTATTCAAGAACTATGCTTCCATTAAATAAATTTGTGCGTATAACAATTTTGTTTTTACATTGGAAAATGCGAGCCCATATATATATTTTTATAATGTTTCCAACACAAGTAACTTTTCTTTCAACGGTTACAAAAGTGTTTCCATCGTAAAACTGATTTGCTTCTAACAGAACATAAGTTTATTTTCATGTTGCGTTCATTCATGCAAGTTTGCTTCCTTCGAGTGGCCGACAATACACCGGTTCCTAATATCAGTTTGTAACTTGCTTCACTTTTTCTAGGCCGTCGTTGTCTTCGTTCTAAGGGTAGATAGTGTGAACACGCTTCTTAAGGCGTGTTTGGTAGCCTGCATGAAGAGTGTATGAGTCCAAAAGTTCCCTCTCCGACCCACTTTTCGCTGTTTGGTAGGGTGTATGGGCTGAGGAGAGCATGCATCAACTGATGCAAAAAAGGGCCTCAGCATAGCTGAGCCCAGCACCCCCGCAGAGGCGAGCTGAGGCCAGCTATGCTGAGCCCATGCACCCTCGCCCCCTCGCCCCGTCGCTCCCCCTGCGCCTCGCCCCGTCGCTCCTCCTGCGCCTCGCCCCGTCGCCTCGCCCCGTCGCCCCCCCTGCGCCTCGCCCCGGGACCCCCCTGCGCCTCGCCCCGGCGGCCCCGTCGCTCCGGCGGCCCGGTCGCTCCGGCGGCCCCCCGTCGCGCCTCACCCCGGCGGGCCCCCTGCGCCTCGCCCCGACGGCCCCGTCGCGCCTCGCCCCGGCGGCCCCTCGGCGCCCCCCTGCGCAGTGCACCTCTTCCTCCTCCCTTTTCCTACCAAACACAGTCTCATCCAAACATGGCACAACACATGCATGACCACCAAACAACTGAAGATACATGTATTCATCATGTCTATACTTAGCATGCATCAACAGGGAACAACTATGCTAGGGTGAGAACAGCTGCCAAACACACCCTTAGTGCATGCCCCGGTCACCACCATACATATCTCGCCGGCACCGAAGCCATCACAAAAACTGCTTGAAGCAACATCGATCACGCATTATGCATGAGTATATAAGGAAGGAAGCAAACAATTGAAGGACGGTGACGTTGGTATACCCCCGTACTGCCGCATGCCGTCCTGCCATAGAACTGATGAAGCAAAGATGCCATGTAAGACCTTGTACAATGCTAGATACTTAGAGCATCTCCAACGACAGCGTAAAAAATTCGCGTCCAATAAATTTTTTAGCGCGTTACTGTAGCAGTTTTGAAGCGTCAGGACCGGAGCATCTCCAACAGACGCGCGCTAGTGCGGCGCCCAATCCAGTCCGATCCAGCGGTCCCATCTGCAGCCGCTCAGAGTTTGGTGCGCGCGTAAGCCGACGCACCAAATATGCTGCGGGCGATAGCGTTTTTAAACGCGCGTCCAGAAGTTTCTAACGCGCGCAGCGTTTTGCAGCTTCTACTGGAGTAGTCCGGCGCCCAAAAAAAGAATCTTTTAGCGCACGGAGCAGTTTTGGGACGCCTGTTGGAGATGCTCTTAGGTAGGTGCTTAAAAAAATAAAACAAGTTTTTCTAAAGCACCAATGGCTATTTCTACATGAGAGGCGTCTAATTAAGCGTCTACCCTGTAAAAATAAGCATCGGTGCTTAAGAAAAACCTGGTTTATTTTTCTAAGCACCTCCCCTAAGCACCTTGCATTGTACAAGGCCTAAGGAAGCATGCACGTACTCCTTCCTACCTGCTATGTCACCGTCGTTTATGTTAGTGACCCAGACCTTCCCACTATGTCACTACGTTCGAACCGCCGTGTCCATTCCAGGCCCGAAGATGACCTCTTCTACCGCAAAGCTTTGGAAGCTGGCGTCGGCAAGCTGCACGAGATTATATGATATAAGGAGCAAACCGGGCCGTCGGGCTGCACAGAGATATAGGACAATGAGCAGCAAGGCCTGCGTTCTTGACCTGTTGTCGAGTGTACACATTACCAGCTTGATTCCATGTCATTCACGCTGCATGACAAAGTGATACTCAATAAAATCCCAAATTAAGGCAAATCAAAAAGAAGTGATGAGAAAAACTGGACTCTAGCCTCAATGAGTGAATACTCGGATGCACGAGCGGTTTCTTTGTCGGGCCAAAAAGGCGCACCAGCACGGTGGGAGAGATGGTCATGGCCTCACGGGGCAGGGTCAGGCGAGGACAAGCGCCGGGATTGGGGTTACTCGGTCGGCTGTGAAAGCAGAGATTGACGGAGCACACAGGGGACATGAAGCAGTTGTAGCCGAGACGCCAATTTCTTGCTGTTGAGCAGGTTGATGCGGAGGAAGTCGTTGCGGTGGAGTTCTATGATGAGCGTGCTCGTGAGATGCGAGACGGGCTGGGGTGTATGGGACGGGGGAGCAGGCGAGATTTACTCGCCCGGGCGTTTTGAGGTAGTTGGGACGGGGAGCAGGCGAGATTTACTCGCCCAGGCGTTTTGAGGTGGTTGGGACGGGGGAGTAGGCAAGATTTACTCGGGATGGGTAAATTTGTGCGTTTGATTGATAGGTCGGAGAATTGTTTAAACATGTATGGACTTTGGATTAGAGAAGAATCAACGATGTAAGAGCCGTCTGATAAATGTTTTCTATCAGACTTCTAAGATAGGGAGGTTCATATTTGCAATTGTATTCATGGTCAACATGGCATCTACTACTTCAAGGTATGAGATTGCTAAAAAGACTTGTCGTCCAGTTAGTTCCCCGCAATTATAATTAATACTCCCTTCGTCTCAAAAAATTTGTCTTAGGTTTGTTTAAAAATGAGTATATCTAAAGACTAAAACGTGACTAGATACATTCATACATAGACAAATCTAATACAAGAATTTTGGAACGGAGGGAGTAGTAGAGCATATGTGCATTGCTACGGGTTATAATTTGTATAATGAATCAAATAAATAATTGATTCGATAGAATCACCTACCATTATTTATGAGGATAATGTGGTCTGTGTTACACAGATGTAAAATGATAGATGAAAAGTAATATCACTAAGCATATTTTTTCTAAGTGGTTTTTTTCATAATCTTTAGAAAAAGGGGAAATAAGCATCCTGCAAGTCAAATCATGCGACAACCGTGTTGATTTATTAACCAAATCTTTACGAAATTCAACATTTCAGAAATATGTTTATGGAATTGGTATGCGACGACTTAGAAATTTACATGTGTCAGAGGGAGTCGTTTCTTGAGATATCCTTGTTTCAAAACATCACATTATGTTATCTCTTTGTGAGTATGTTTCAGTTTCTCATCAAAGACTTCATGAAAATCTTTTAAGGAAGAATCCTTTAAGATGATAGCATTATCCAAACAATTGTGAGATGATTCTAGATGGTCGACTATAGATTAAGGAAAATGTTAAGAGTAAATACAATATGTAATTAGAGAGGAATCTCTCCTTGTCCAACCGTTACGTGGTTCCTCCCGTACAGATGTATCTTCCCTCTTGTCCCGTGCAACCGACGCGTGTCTTCTCTCTTTTCTCGTCGCTTTGTGTGGGTACAAAATGTGGTCCGATGGATCAAATGAGAGTAGTTTTGTGATACACTTAAACAGAAACGAATGGAAAAGTAGCAAACACGTCTATGTGTACGTACACTGGTGATTTCCCCCATCAATTAGTGTGACCCAAAACGACAATTTAACCCCTCGATCGGCATGAGCGGCATGCACGCATGGCGGCCTTCCTCGGCACGCGGAACGGGCCGCCGATCTAGATGCACGCATGGCGGCCGTCCGGCCAAGCTTATCATCACCATGTAGTTAGGTTCTGGACTAGGCTGGTTGTAATGGAAAGTATCATATATTATTATCATGCATAAGATATACTTTTTTTATACCTAAATACTTGTTGTTGGAGACACTACTGCAAGTATCCCCAACTACAAGTATTGTGATACACAGGGAGTATCATTTATTGTCATGCATGACACATAATAGCACAACATTTAATATAATACGTTATAACACTCTCTTTCTTCATTTAATTCTATGTCACCTCATCAAAATTATTTAGTTGGCGATACTATCATTACAACCAGCCAAAAAACTATGTGTACCATATTATGACGGAGGGGATATTACCTAGGAGAACTCGCATTATGCACTTGTGGAGTTGCCATGTGAGGCACTAACACTGGATAATTAACCAACACTGGGGTGAAGTACCTTCTTCCAGTCAATGTGGCTTCTTCTCGATTGCAAGCATCACCAGATGGGGCTTCAAATGGCATGACATCAAATGCCGACTACTCCATACGTTCCTAAACATAGGATGTTTTAGCTTTTTTCTTATTCACATGTATCTGGTGTGTTCTTGTGTATGTTCACCTATTTCAGTCCATAGTAGTCCACATCAAAATAACTAGAACGTCTTATATTTAGGAACGGGGGAGTAACAAATAAAAAGAGACTTGTAGTGACACGATGACTAAGAAAATGGAGTGAAAGAATGGCGAGGGACCAATTGGTATATTCTTGCAGACTATAATTCCGGACGGAGGAAGTATTTGCAAAAGAGAGTGCGCCACTTTGTATTAGTCTTGCAGTCTGTATATGCTCTATATGCTTTACCTGTACACTATAAATCCCCCTCCCAGCCCAAGCCCATGGCCTTACTACCAAAACTTTACCACCATGGGCAAGAAGAGACAGGGGGAGATTGATCGATCATGCATTCTCCTGCAATTAATCATGCCTTTGGTCACCTACTATTATACGGTTCGCATACACAGGCACCCCAAAATCAAGGATTGGTTTTCGGTCATCCTGGAGATGGGTGGATCAGCACTTCATGTCACGTCATGCGGCAAAGGTCCCATCTACCTCTTGGCTTTCCATCTTCTGTGATCTGCGCGTCACCGGCTCTGTCTGGCCTCTTCATGAATCTTGATCTTCGCTTCCTAGCATCTGTGACCTCTTCTACTTCACTGTCATCACAATAAAATAAATCCACCCCTGCTCCTCTATGTATGAACTCTTCACTGTCGTTGTCAGAAGGTAAGACCTCAATAACTTCTTCACTATCTGAGCTGCCAGGATCTGATTCCATGGTATCTCCATCGTCCTTTGCGGCGTTACCAGACAATGTAGCCTCTTCAGAAAGAACACATACGCTGACCCTGCCATCACTTTTGCAGGTGCTCCAAGGTGTTCCTTCAAATGTGTCTCCATCTCCTACCACCATTTCTAATCTGTCACAAGATTCAACTGCTTCTGATTTTCCTTTCCATACGATTTCATCAGAGCCATCAGATGTTGCTGCCTCTGGCTTAACATCATCTACACCCATTTCGGAACTGGCACAGGGTGAAACCGCCTCTGATTCTCCTTCCTTCATCATACAATCTTCATAAGAGCCATCAGCTGTAGGTGCCTCTGATTCTACCTCCTTCATGAAACAGTCATCACCAGAGCCATCACCTGTAGCTGCCTCAGACATAACATCATCAACCCTCGCACTTCCAAACTCTTTCAGCAGTAGTTTCCGTATCTCGTTTCTTAACTTAGAAGCCTCTTCAGATCTAAACCAACTGCGACTAAACTGTAAAGCCAGTATAAGCTCAGTGTTAAACCCTCGAGAAAGAAACTCGCTAAGCTAAACAGACAAAGCATTGTAAGAACTGAAAATACAGAAAGGAGTTGGCATCACTAACCATGTCAAGTCTATCTCTTGTGAAAATTTCTGGTGCTTCAGTTATAAACCGTTGAATATAGTAAAGCATGAAGATGCCACAATCATACGCATTGTTCTGCCCTGGAACCTGGTCGTTGTAACAATTTACAATCATGTGCCAAGAGTAAAATGTAATTTAATTGCATAACACAATCTAAACAATTTTGAATGCACAAATCCAGGAACCAATCCCAAATAAAACAAAAAACCTATAGATTCAGTGACCTGGACAGTTACGTGATAAGTCAAGCAAGAAGAAACAAATCGCCTTTCGTTATCAAATATGAACCATGGTATATTACTCCATAATCAACTCTCATTCCCTTAAAGACACACCAGCATTATCTGATTCTATGAAGTATCCACCCATCATAACACTTACCTCAACAATTTCCTTGTGTATGTTCCTTGGAAGATCCTCCCATATTGTGTCTGAAAGAGAAATGTCAGAAGGAGGGTTCTTCCTTAAATGCTTCCATTCCTCTTCAAGGAATCTACATACAGTTGATGACACAGCGTTATGAAGAGTTTATTCGCTATCAAAATCATAGAGCTCATCAACAAGTGAGCCAGCCATCAAGAATCAGCCATAATAGTTCAAGAAATTTCCCAGCTAGCACTCAAAGTTAGATAACAGTCGTCGTGTCACTTACCTCCTAACGGTACGATATATCTCATCAGTAGGGTGCATCCCTAAGGAGTCCAGATGTAGTACGACTGGTCCTGAATTACTCTCCTTTGCAGGAATGCAGATAATCACCAGGCTCCAGTGCGCCCTAATAATTAACAAAGGCAAAAAAAGCATTTAGCAGAAATACTAAAAGAGGTATGTAAAATGTTATTAACCTTATAGGCCACAACTCAATGCTTGTACAATAATTCTTATTACTAAAGGATTGATACATTAGGCATCTGAAACTGCAGATCCAGATGGAGCATGAAGTTATAAAACTTATTCAAGAGTGTATTTCGATAAAGTAAACAATAACATCAGCCATCAATTATATTGCAAGCATATAAATAACAAACTATATTTGTTTGGCCTTCAGCCGGTATGCGAATATTTCAAGGAAACATGTTAGAACTCCTATTCCAGTAAGCAACTAACTTACGCTCCATGGATTGGCAATACAATGTATCCTCTCCGAAATATATTAACACCTTTCCACCATCTTCTCAACTTCACGAACTCACCCTAGAAAAAGTGGACCATTACAATCTAAAATTAATACATGAAGATACCACTTCACAAACAAGAAAGATATCATACAACAGTACATTATAAGAGGCAACTAGTAAAGTACTAAGACAAGACAACTAAAACACGTTGTCCAAAAATTCAGGGTACTCTGGACATATGCCTGTTACTATCGCATCTTAGCATGGAAGCAATAAAAGCATAGGTCCAGAGTACTCATGTATCACTAACAATAAGATTCAGAGAAAATATCATATGAAAATAGTAGAACACTACATAAAAAAGAAAGATAAATCATAAGAATACTATTAGATATATAAGAGTCAACAACTCAAGATACTAAGAAAGGACAACTACAACACAGTATAGTACTCCCTCTGTACCGATATATATGTCGCTGGAGTAACTAACTTTAGCTACTCCAGCGACATATATTTCGGTACAGAGGGAGTACATACTAGGCTACTCTTTATCACATTATACCAAGCAAACAACAAAAGCTTATCTCCAAAGTACTCTCATGTACCATGAATAATAGAATTTGGAAAAAATTAACATATATTTTTGTGGCAGTATTCGAGTTATTCAATAGAAAAAACAATCTTACCTTTCCAGATAACGCTTCTTGAAGCTTGCTGTAAAAATATGTGTTAAACATGTAGAAATTGTTTCTGGCAGCTTCACGGTGAAATTTGTCTCTTTTGATATATCTGCCAGAAGAATATCATACAAAGAGTTCAACAGAAACATCCATTTAGAGGTAAAGTTGTTATGAACAGAATTCACAATTCCCAACTTTAAACAATTCTACCATCTCTGTGTAAGTGGATGACTGAAAATTCACATGATGCTATTTTTACTAATTCATCAAGCTCAACAGCTCAAATAGATAGCTTGATGATGTTACGGATATTTCAATGCCAACGGCCAGTACAACTAAGTGCATTAACAGCTATATGTTCTCAAATCATATACTCCCTCTGTGCCTAAATACTTGTAGTTGGGGAGAACGAACTTAGTTGTCCCCACAAGTATTTAGGTACCCTGTGCCTAAATACTTGTAGTTGGGGAGAACGAACTTAGTTCTCCCCACAAGTATTTAGGTACAGAGGGAGTGGAATTGAGTGCCTCCTACTCCCAACGTTCACTATTATAAGATGTTTTGGATAATTCAGTATATACTAGATTCGGACTGAAATTGAGTGAACAACCAACCTAAAAGGATATACATCCGATTTACAAAGATGTTAGAACATCTTATAATAGTGAACGGAGGGAGTATTATTCAAAGACACATGACGTGCTCAAGCAGTCTCTAAAAGGAGAAGATCATAGAAAGATACAAAACAAAACTTGAAAGATAGGGACATATGTTCTTACTGGATGTAGTAGTTTATTACAGGGGACGACAAATATACTCCAGGATCAAGACATTTGATATCCGAACTGGCGAGCTCTACAGCTTCTGGATCATCTCTGTTCAAATGTTTCATGTTAATGACGGAACTAAAGAAAATCTCACCGACATGAACTGATCGTCTTCAAAACAATGCAGTGTTCACCTTGATGGATAGTAAATTTTTGACTCATTCCTGAAAAACCCAATGTTTTATCAGATGGTAAATCAAACTTTAGTTCAGTACGCATGACAGAAAACACGGTGGTGGAGAAGCTCCTTACTTACCATTCCTCTGGCAGCCCACAATCTACTGGTTCATCAGGTTGCACATCTTCATCATCCAAGAGAACCACATCATCATTAACCTAGTAGGTAAAACAATATAATAATTTAGCTGTGTAAGGTCAAATTTGTATCTGAAAGTGGCATTATGATCAATCTACTACTGAAAGTACATTGTCCAAGAAATATCCTGGTTTTATTTCACGATGGCCTAACTTATTGGACAGACCCAGTGCTAGAATTAATTAGCATGGCCAAACTATTAATGGAAGTGTAGCAGTGTACATAAATGAAGGAGGCTGGTTTTTGCAGAAGCCAGCATCATGTAACAAGTGAAATGTCATGAATCGTAAACAGCTCAAATGCACTCACACTGCATGCAATAGGACAGCTTTGTAGTTTGACCACTCAAGCAATAGTAAATAAGGATCATTTGTACAGGGGCAAAAGGTAAGAAAACTTCATTGATCTAGATGATTGTCACTTTGCCAGCGTACCCACCTTTCGAGAATATAGAACAGATGAATCTCCAAGCTGTACATTCCTCCTGTGTCGAAGAATAGAAAAGGAATCTCAGCTTAATACTTTGATTAAATGTAATGGTACACTGAGATGTATTGTATAGAAGTCCTTTGAGAGACAGTATGACATATGTTATATGCAATGCTTACGACAACAGAATTGGATATATAAGATTTCACCAGAATATGTATTCCACACATTTCCAATTTATGCCAATCAGGTCCTAACAAAGCGGGGTACTGATATTAGTACTGCTCATGTATCAGCGCACGGTGCACCTAAACAACAAAAAAGAAAAGATTGTCTCCCTAAAAGAATGACACACTATCATGGCCTTGCAGAAAGCAAAATAGCATATGCTTGAAATCTGAATCAATTAAGGTGATATAACATACTAATATTATCATTTGTTAAAGGCTTAAAGCAATCAAGATTCCTGTCTTCAGAACTCCATTGCGACTACCAAGTCTGCACAATTCCAGAACACAACAGAACCAAGGAGCCATATACATAATTCCATCAAAATACTTTCTTACAAAACAGTGACCTCCTATTAAAAAATGCAGCTAAAAGATCCACTGGTATTTGAAATTAATCACAAAAGAGCTGTAAATGGAGTCTCTTATAATTGCCAAACACAAGTAGTAATACAAGTAATGTGCAATACGCATTGACAGAAATACTGTAAATTAGTAACACGGAGATCCTAAAACAGGTTGGGCAGGGATGCAGGGGACAGGGACTGTCAAAAAATAAAAATGGACAATCATGTGGTGTGCTAAGAAGACTAACACAGGATGGCATGTTTCATTCCTGGTAGAAATGCATAAAGGTTGTTGCCCTGATTTTCTGAGAATCTGGCACATACCTATTTGTATGATTGCTGGAAAAGTTGCTTTGAATCTGCTGGCGTTTTTCTCTATCATGTTCCTTTGGATCAACGGCACGGACTCTCTGTTTATGCCCAGATAAAGTAGTTGGGGATGTTTTGCTTGAGTACATCTTATCCTCTGGTATAGGTCTCAATCGTCCAGGTTGCTTGAAACTTCTGCGTGTATGCACACCTAGCTGCATTCACCACGATTGCATCCTAATTTAGGAGACATGTTTACTGATTCTCAACAACAAGACGTGCATGGCACACTATATACCTCTCCATAGTTCTTCTTTGTCGAGCGAATGGGAGATGACTTCCTCTGGTATTTCCGAGCAACTTCCGCCCCCGAATCATCTATATCTGCAAAACAAAATGCACATTACACTTAAAATTGGGCATAGCATGGTTATTTTCATTAGATGTTAAGCAAATTAGGTGGAACAGATTCAACAGCCGTCATATTTTCATCAAATGTCCCAACCAAGCTGCATACATTGCATTTCATCTCCCATGTACCCATGATTTGTCAATCCCTCACTCGACATCGCTAGCGGAATAAGCCCGTAACTGAACATGCAGTAAGCAGAGAACCTTACCAAAAGAGAAGGGACAATTCGCGTCAGAACGAGGACCCCGATAGGAAGCACCGCCGTCCTGCGAACAAACGCACCGTGTAAACAAGTTGTGAGAGGGAGAGTGCGCGATCAGATTTCTGCCAATCGGATTCAGGCACGAGCGCGCGATCGAACCTCGGCGCTGTCCGTGTCGATCCCCCGGCGCCGCGCCTCCGCCTCGAGCAGCGGGAGCAGGCGGCCGCGGCGGGCCCTCTTCTCCGGATCGATGAGGCCTCCGAACGCGGGGAGCGTGCTGTAGACGCACGCGATCTCGGTCAGCAGTTCCTCGTCCGACATGCCCGCGATGTCCCGCCGCAGGTTGTCGTTCGATCTCGCCGAGAACTCCCCGTCCGCCTCCTCGCCCCTCCTCCCCTTCCGCCTGGCCACCGCCGCCGCCGGGCGAGGGGAGACGAACCCCTCGCCGCGGCCGAAGCCGGGGGAGGAGCGGGCGGACGCACTCCCCTTCCCGGGCGCCGGGGGAGGGGAGAGGAAGCAGACGTCGGGGCCGCCGTCGGAGCCGGAGCTGAACGCCTCTACCCAGTCGATATCGATGCCGACCTTCTTCGCCGTGGGCGCCGCCCACATCGTCGTCGTCCGCGGCGGCGATCGGCGGGGAGGAAATGCAGATTGGGACGTTGTGGGGGAGAGGGAAATTTGGGGTTTGGGTTTTGGGGGAGGGGGGAATGTGGGGGGAGGTTGCCGCGGCTATTAGTATTACCCCACAACTTAATTAAGCATAAATAAATAAATAGAAACTTCGACGGGAAGATTTGCTCGTGGATTTGGATGACGGAAACTTGGACTTTTTTTTTTTTGAATCTTCGACTCTTCGTTACACGTGTAATGGGGACGGCTTGAGGCCTTGTTTGGTACTAGTGTATTTCACGGAATTAGTGGGATTATCCCGGTCAAATCCTTAAATCCCCACATATCCCATAACGTAATTTGGTTCTAGTGTATTTGACATGTTTTATCCCCATATTTCCCCACAAATCCCTAAATTCTAGTGCATTTTTCTCAATACTCAATACACTACCCTTACCTAGTGTATTCGGGATAAATGGAGATTTGAAGGGATTGGGTGAAGGATGGGGTTTCACCCAATCCCTGTGGGATTATCCCCACCAATCTTCTCAAAAACCCTAGTATCAAACAAGGCCTGAGCGGGGCCGGTTCCCCGGAATCCGACGTTGCTGCTCCGTCTAACGAGGATTTTTTGAGAAAACGAAAAGACTAACAGTGTGAATACACTTGGCTTTTGAAAACATTTATAGTCAGACCTTGCAAATTCGGTCCTTAAAAGCTACGGACACGTTTGAACGTGTTCGAGGATATTGATCGGTCACGGTTTTAATAACGTATTCTATATTTGAATATCTTAAATTAAAAAAGTCAAATTCATATTATTACATGCAATGCAAGCCTAATATTAGACGCAGCTCCTTCGGCTCCGTCATTTCCATGTTCAGCGGCTATCTGCGCCCTCTCACAGCGTGAGACCGATGCTCCAGAAGATTCTTCCCTTATTCCTTTGTCGTCGTGCGATTAGATTGTCTGTCGCATTCATCATCGCATCATCCGCATTGCATCGGCACTCCGTTGCCGCCAGTTTTCAAAATTTTCATCTGTTATTAGTTGCTGGCTCTCTCCGTTTCCGTCGTTGAGCGTTTCGAGATCAACTACACACGCACGCGCCCGCGACATCGTTAAAATCTTGTTTTTAAAAGTGTGTATAAAACTTTATCGGATTGGGTTGAAACTCGACGTGCGGTCTTATTATAGTGTAGGTAGACCGCCTACCAAATTTCGTCGCGATTGAAGTTCGTTTGATACCCGAACGGTAGACCGTAGTGGCACCGTCATCGGTTTATTCATCACACGTTTTCCGGTTTTAAAAACGTGTGTCACGGGCTGCAAACCTCCCTCTCTTCCCCACCTACCCACCTCTACACAGCCCAACTTAGCCCATCAAACCCATCCCCGCGATCGAAGGGTCGAAAACCCCCCTAAAACCCTCCCGTGCCAAATTGGCCTTCTCCCACCTCATGCCTCGATTTTCATGCCGAGCCGCCACCACCTCGCCAATTGGCGCCGCCCCAAAGGACCGACCGCCGCCACCTGAGCGCGCCATGTGGCCCTCCAACGCCCCTATCAAGCCGCCACCCACCGCGGCCCGCTCGGCCCAGCCGCAGCCCTTCCGGCCCGGCGCGCTCGTCCGTGCGCCCGAGCAGCCGCTCGAACCAGCCACTCCTCTGCCCTCGCTCCTCCCAAGCGCCCCGTCCTCACGTCGGCCACTAGAGCCCCGACGCCGCCGGAGCAGTCGCCGCGCCAGGCCAGGTCGACCCCGCCGGATCCCCTCTCCCTGCCTTCCTTCTTCCTCCAGTTATTATTCTTCCTCACTTCGGTCCTCTCTCTCTTCCGTAGGTGCCATGTCCGCCGCTGCCATGGAGTTTGTTGCCGGAGCCGTCTGCCGTCGGGAATGGATGGATCCGGACAGCCCCACCCCAGATCCGACGCCACCGCCTCTAGGACGCCATGCAGCCGCTCGCATCCTGCGTTGACCTTGCGTCGCCGCCATGGATCCTGCCCGTGAGGAGCACGGGAGGAACACGACGCTCCAGCGCCTCGCCCCCCGCCTTGGACCCCGTGGGCCGCCTCGAGCCGCATGCCCAGTTGCGCACCCCAGCATGGGCTAGGGCCACCACCGAACCGGCCTGCTCCACCTCCTCCCCGAGCCGGCCCGAGGCCCTCTGGTGAGCCCTGCTCTATCCAGCGCCCCGCGCGCATTTTAGCTATGTTGCGCTTGCCTCTGTTTAGGCCCAATAGTCAGATCGGGCACGTAAGTATTTTATTAACGCCTGCGATTTTTCCAATTACCAGGGATTTCAGAAAAAACATGCATATTTTAAATGACCGTAACTTTTAAACCGTGCGTTGGATCGCGACAAATTATATATGTAAAACGTGTAGAATTTCATGTAGATTAGTATTTTTCAACTCACATGCATATTTAAAACTGTTTTACATGCTGTTTGCATCGGTTTACGTGTCGACATGATAGAAATGATTTAGTTCGTAGTTAATTAACCGTAGCTTCGCTGGAGATGAGCCATATATGTAAATGGACTAGAACGGCTAGTAGAATCACGTGAACCACTTTGTTTTGCCGTTTAACAAACATAAAATGTGGTTAGGACAGATCTGGGCAGATTACAAAGTCAACACATGTGGTCATTTCGAAAATGCTACATGTCGTTTCCGGCCTCATTTAAAATGCCTAGATATGTAGTTTAATTTTTGCTTCACCCCTTGCCATGTTTAACAACATTTAATATTGTTGTGGAAATAAATGGGAGTGAACTAAATAATTAAACATGGAGTTTCGGCATATTGAGCTTCACTTAACGTGTAGTGTTTGATTGTTGTGAATTGTCATGCCATGCCTTGCATAATTTAAACTCGACATGCATCATATTAGGGTGTGCATCATATCATGCATGTGTGTGGTGAATATCGTGTGTTGATGCTTGTTTCTGGTTTGCTTCGTCTCGATAGAGATCCACAAACGTGTCGGAATGTGAGGATCCATTCGACTACGTCGGTTCGTCTGCTTCACGGAGTCGTTCTTCTTTCAAGCGGGATCTCAGACAAGATGATCATTTCCCTAGATACCATTACTATCATGGGCGCTGCTAGGGATCAGACTACTGATCCCTTGCTTCCTATGAGACTACTCCAAAGCCGTAGGATTAGGATCATAATGGTCGTCCGATCTGTACTAAAACCCCATGTGATATTGCTTCCCTAATTTGCTGCTTCCCATTAACTGCCTCGCCCCTGTAATTGTGTGCTTTCAACTAACTACTACCGTAAGTTTAGCTGCTTCCTATTCAGCAACCACACAAACTCGATTTTTTCTTCCAAAATCACTTCCTCGATTATTTCTCACGGCTATATCTGGCAATTAATTACGTATTCACGTTCTTTCTAAATCCCATGAAAGCATTGTTCTTGATGCACAGAAGTATAATACAAAGGAAACATTGTTCATGATATACGAAAGCAATTAATAATGTTCTTGATTTAGTACGTTCCCTATTTTAGGAAAATAATCCCTGTATTTTTTCACAAACCAAATATTGGTAACACAATGGTTTGCTTCCATAACAATAAAACTTTGTTTATGATGATCAGGAAATTAGCTTCCAGGCTGAATTCAAGTTGCTTCAATTTGGTAAAAAAATATATCACAATATTGTTCCTACCAACCATAGTATTACTTCCGTTGTTTCCATAAAAAACACAATTATTTTCACTCTCCTGAAGGTACATGCTTCAACCAAACTAGGGATGTGCATCTAGAGACATAAATTTTGCTTCGGCCTAAGGTGAGCTTGCTTCTATAGGAGAAACCGAGAAAACAAATCAAATTATAATTAAAATATTTTTTTGTAAGGTCGGTACTCACAATTATTTCTATTGGTTTTGCCACATGCTTCCTACTAGCTTCTCGAAGGATTTTGTAAACATTGAAAAGCAGCCATGTCATTTCGTTTTTCTAAGAGGCATATGCTTCCTACTTGTTCATGAAGCTTGATGATGCAGTTGTGCCCCATGTTGTTTCCGAGTATTAGAAAGCAAGAATGCCAATCATCTTGAGCTAGGTTGTTATTGTGCCAGAGGTCTCTGTTGACGTGCAACTATTCCTGACTTGATGCTTCCCCGGCAACGGAGCCAGAAAAGAGTTGCTTCCACTTGCTCAACAATTAGAAATTGTCTTGCAATGGCCCACCAACGCATGGGATCACGACAGTTTTCGAGGGTAGAGTATTCAACCCAAATTTGTTGGTTCGCACGACGGGAAGTGAAAGAATATTCGTAGGCTCTCTGGGCGGTGATGAGATCTATCATGTAATCGAGTTAGTTTTGACGGGGATTGATCCCTAGTATCCACTATGTTCTGAGATTGATGTTGCTACTACTTTGCCATGCTTAATACTTCACACTAGGGCCCGAGTGCCATGATTTCAGACCTGAAATTATTATGTTGTCGCCAATATATGTGTGTTTTAGATCTGATCTTGCAAGTTGTAGTTACCTACTATGTGTTATGACCCGACAACCCAGAGTGACAATAAACGGAACCACTCCCGGTGATGACCATAATTTGAGGAGTTCATGTGTTCACCAAGTGCTAATGCGTTGTTCCGGTTATTTATTAAAAGGAGAACCTTAATATCCCGTAGTATCCTTTTGGATCCCGCTGCCACGGGAGGGATGGACAATAGATGTCATGCAAGTTCTTTTCCCTAAGCACGTATGACGACACACGGAATGCATGCCTACATCACATTGACGAATGGGAGCTAGCCACATATCTCTCCGTGTTATAACTGTTGCATGATGAATATCATCCAAACAAATCACCGACCCATTGCCTACGAGTTTGTCCTACTGCTGCTGCTACTTGCTACTGTTGCTACTTGCTACTGCTGTCACTACTGCTGTTCGTTGCCACTGATGTTACTCGTTACACTGCTGCTACCTGCTACAATACTTTTTCTCACGTCGTTGACGGGAAAGAATATTTTCCGTCCACGTTCAACTTCTGGCGCCATTGATACGACAATTAGGAATAGTCTGCCTTGTCAACAAATCGTTTCTGACACCGTTGTTATCATACTACTTTGCTACTGATACTTTGCTTGCAGATACTAAACTTTCAGGTGCGGTTGAATCTGACACATTCAGCTGCTAATACTTGAGAGTATCCTTTCACTTCCTGTTGGGCGAACCAACAAATTTGGGTTGAATACTCTACCCTCGAAAACTGCCGCGAACCCACGCGCTGGTGGGCCATTGCAAGACAATTGCTAATTGTTGAGCAACTGGGAGCAGTTCTCGCTCTGTTGCCGCGGAGGCATCAAGTCAGGAACACATCAACATCACTTTTCTAGTGTCATTGCCGGGGACTGCTAGCAGCATTTTTTCTGGCGCCGTTGCCGGGGAAGGGATTGCTATATTCTCTGAGTCGCTTGGGATTTATATCTGCTGATCACTATGAAGAATCTGAAAGATCCAAAAAACCAAAGTCTTGCCCTCAACTACGAGGGGAGGTAAGGAACTGCCATCTAGCTCTGCACTTGATTCACCTTCAGTTATGAGTAAGTTTGCGACACCACCTCCTGCTAAAAATCTTGATATGACGCCTATGCTTGATGATGCTTATGATGCTACTGCTAGAGATGCTATGCGTGATGATGCTAGAGATACTACTTTTCCTGATATGCCACTAGGGGTATTCCTTGATGCTCATATTGCTAGAGTTACTGCCAATGCTCGTGATGCTTCTGAAACTGCCGATACTATTGAGATAGAACCTGCTTTTGCTCCTGCTAGATCTAGCTCTCCTAGATATGAATTGGCTGATATACCTGAGGGTTACGTTATGGAGAGAGAGATAGCTAAGGATTTTCTTGCGTGTAAGGATGCCTATGACGCTGAGAAATTACTTCTCAAGTGGAAGGAAAAATCTCTGAAAGCTAGGATGAAATACGACCCGAAGTTTGCCACTTCACCTATCTTTATCACCAATAAGGATTATGAATTCTCTATCGACCCCGAGATAATCTCTCTAGTCGAATCTGATCCTTTCCACGGTTATGAGTCTGAGACGGTCGTAGCACATCTTACCAAACTACACGATATAGCCACCCTTTTCACTAGCGAGGAGAAGATCCGCCACTACTATATCCTTAAGCTATTTCCTTTCTCTCTAAAGGATGACGCTAAAGCCTGGTTCACTTCCCTTGCTCCTGGATGTGTGAGTAGTCCCCAGGATATGGTCTATTACTTCTGCGAGAAAATATTTCCCTGCCCATAAGAAGCAAGCTGCCTTGCGGGAAATATACAACTTTGCTCAACTCAAAGAAGAGAGTCTCCCACAAGCTTGGGGAGGCTCATCCAGCTACAGAATGCTTTGCCTGATCACCCTCTTAAGAAGAACGAGATACTTGATATCTTCTATAACGGACTTACCGATGCTTCTAGAGACCACTGACGTCAGCTGTGCTTCCCTGGCAATGGCTCCAGAAAAGTGATGATCCTGCAATCTCTAGTGTTAGCTAGACGAATGCTTATAACAACTAACCTTCTCCTGCAACGGCACCAGAAGAATGCTGCTAGCACTCCCCGGCAATGAAACTGGAAGAATGTTGTTGATGGTCCACCAACGCGTGGGTTCGCAGTAGTTTTCGAGGGTAGAGTATTCGACCCAAATTTGTAGGTAAGCCTTAGGAGGTGAGAGTATACTCCCAAGTATTAGCAGTTGAATGTGTCAGATTCAACCACACCTGAAAGATTAGTATCTGCAAGCACAATAGTGATAGCGAAGTAGTAACAGCGAAGTAGCGGGTATCGGCAGTGTAACGAGCAATAGCAGTGGCAAGGAACAACAGTAGTGACAGCAGTAGCAAGTAGCAACAGTAGCAAGCGACAATAGTAGCAACAGTAGCAGCAGAGCAAGACAAGTAACATAAGTAGCAACGGTAGTAGCACCAGAGCAAGACAAGTAACAGCCGTAGCAACAGTAGGACAAACTCGTAGGCATTGGGTCGGTGATTTGTTTGGATGATATTCATCATGCAACAACTATAAGACGGAGACATGTGGCTAGCTCCCGTTCGTCAATGTGATGTAGGCATGCATTCCGTGTGTCGTCATACGTGCTTAGGGAAAAGAACTTTCATGACATCTATTGTCCATCCCTCCCGTGGAAGCGGGGTCCAAAAGGAAACTACGGGATATTAAGGTTCTCCTTTTAATAAAGAACCGGACCAACGCATTAGCACTTGGTGAACACATGAACTCCTCAAACTATGGTCATCACCGGGAGTGGTTCCGGTTATTGTCACTCCGGGGTTGCCGGATCATAACACATAGTAGGTAACTAGAACTTGCAAGATCGGATCTAAAACACACATATATTGGTGGCAACATAATAATTTCAGATCTGAAATCATGGCACTCGGGCCCTTGTGACAAGCATTAAGCATGGCAAAGTAGTAGCAACATCAAATCTCAGAACATAGTGGATGCTAGGGATCAATCCCCATCAAAACTAACTAGATTACATGATAGATCTCATCCTACTCATCACCGTCCAGCGAGCCTATGAATAGATTACTCACGGACGACGAAGAGCTTCATGGAATTGGAGAGGGAAGAAGGTTGATGATGACGATGGCGACGATTTCCCCTCTCCGGAGCACAAGACAGACTCCAGATCTGCCCTCCAGATGAAGAACATGTGGTGGCGGCGGATCCATATCAAAAACACGACGAAAACTTCTCTTTTTATTTTTCCTGGGACGAAAGATAACTTATAGAGCTGGAGTTGGGGGCGGCAGGTGCCTGTGGGCCCCACAAGCCTGCCCGCCGCCACTAGGGGGTGGTGGCGGAGCAGGGGCTTGTGGCCCACTGGCCCACCACCTCAGGTGGATTCTGGCGCAGGTATTTTTGATATTTTCCAAAACTGCTCCCCGTAAATTTTCATGACGTTTGGAGAACTTTGATTTCTGCACAAAAATAACACCAAGGCAATTCTGCTAAAAACAGCGTCAGTCGAGGTTAGTTCCATTCAAATCATGCAAATTATAGTCCAAAAACAAGGGTAAAATAGTTTGGAAAAGTGGATACGTTGGAGACGTATCAACTCCCCCAAGCTTAAAACCTTGCTTGTCCTCAAGCAACTCAGTTGACAAACTGAGAGAGAAAGAAAAACATTGACAAACTCTGTTTGATCTTGTTGTTGCAACTATGTCTAACTCATAACCAAAATTTCAGCAAGATCACAAGTTAACCACTAAAGCAAATGACACAAAGGTCTCACGGTAAACTAATATCAATGGCATAATCAGCTAACGAGCAAATAATAATGAGTTTCAAATACCAACACTTCAATCAAAACAAGCATGAAGCAATATGAATAGGTGGTATCTCGCTATCTCTTTCTGAGACCGCAAAACATAAATGCAGATCACCTTCAAAGATCAAGGGCTGACTAAACATTGTAATTCATAGCAATGAAGATCCAGTCATAGTCATACTCAATATCAATCAAAAGCAAAGCATAAAAATGACAGAGGTGCTCTCTAAATGGTGCTTATGTAAGAGGAGGATGACTCAACATGAAAATAAATAGACATGCCCTTCGCAGAGGGAAGTATTGATTTGCAGAGGTGCCAGAGCTCAAGCTTTGAAAACAGAGATAATAATTTTGGGTGGCATGCTTTCATTGTCAACGCAATGACCAAGAGTTCTCAATATCTTCCACGCTACTCATGCTATAGGCGGTTCCCAAACAGAAAAGTAAAGTTTTAACTCCCCCACCACCAATCAATCACACTCCACGGTTAGCCGAATCCTCGGTACCGTCCATACTAACATCAATCCAGGGGGAGTCTTGTTTTACAGTTATGTTTTTGATTTAAGCATGGAACTGGGCATCCCAAATCCCGGCCCCTTTCTCGTGAATGACTGTGGATAAACACATGTCGAGGATAACACTCCTAGCATGGAAGATACCAATAGCCCTCTATCACCACATGAGCGGTTCGGGCATGCAAAATAGATTTATTTCTTGAAGGTTTAGAGAATGGCACATGCAAATTTACTTGGAACGGCAGGTAGATACCGCAAATAGGTAGGTATGATGGACTCTCATGGAAAATTTTTGGGTTGATGGAAGTGGATGCACAAGTAGTATTCCCACTTAGTACAAGTGAAGGCGAGCAAAAGACTGGGAAGCGACCAACTAGAGAGCGACAACAGTCATCAAGATGCAATGAGTTTGACTAACATTGAATGCAAGCATGAGCAGGATATAAATCACCATGAACACGAACATCATAGAGGCTATGTTGATTTTGCTTCAACTACATGCATGAACATGCGCCAAGTCAAGCCACTTGAAACATTCAAAGGAGAATACCATCCTATCATACTACATCATAGTCATCTCAAAATCTATGTTGGCATTCAAGACAAACCATTATAAGCTCTCAGCTAAATAAGCATGGCATCAGAAACTATGATCTCTAAGTTGTCATTGCAAACATGGTTCTCTCACAACAAAGCTAAATCTGGGTTGACAAGCTAGTCATATTTACAAAAACAAAATAGATAGAGTTCATACCAGCTTTTAAGTCTCAGTCACTTCATCATATATCATCATTTTTGCCTTTCATTTGCACGATCGAACGATGAAAACGATAATAAGCGCATTGGACTAAGCTGAATCTGCAAGCAAACACAAAGGAGAAGACAAGATAATATGGCTCTTTGAAATCTAAACAGGCAAGCATGTAAGAACCACTAAGCATTGTAACCAATATCTTCTACCTTGACACAAAGAAAAAGAAAACTATTTACACGGGAAAGCTCCCAACAAGCAAAAGAAGAAAGAAAAATCTTTTTGGGTTTTCTCAAAAGGACACAAAACAAGAAAACAAGAAAACAAAAATAAACTAGCATGGATAATACAGTGGCAAAGTGTAAACACCGGCTAACAAAGTGAAAGCATAAGCATGAATGTAAAGTCGGTGAGAACATGTACTCCCCCAAGCTTAGGCTTTTGGCCTAGCTTGGTCTACTCCCAAGGTGGGAAATAACTAGCTCCAGGATACTTTGGAGCAGACTGTGGATGCCACTGCTGTGTGAGCTCCTCTGGCTCCCACTGATAAACTGGTGTCTGGTACTCGACTGGCGGCTCGGGCGCGGGCGCCTCTGGTTGGGCCAAGCCCCAATATGCGTAGATGTCCGCGGGCATAATAGTGTACCTACCTGCATGAAGATCAAACAAAGAAGGAGCAGGCAAGGTAATAGTCTCCCGAGTACCCTGACTAAATACCAGGTTATAAATCATCCGTCTACTAGCATCTCTATCCAGAAAATCATGGCGAATCATGCTGTCATAATCCAGATATCTCTCAGGGAGAAGCATCTCTTCTTCCTCGCGAAGTCTAATAGGTATCTCAAAGTGTCTAGCAAGACGGATAGCATAGATACCTCCATAGACAACACCTTTAGAACGGTTCAGGTTCAACCGTTGAGCGACTATAGTGCCCAAGCTACAAGTCTTATCGTTATAAAGGCCTTCGCGCAGAACCGCAAGGTCTGGAGAACTAAGTGATCCAGCCTCCCCACGGCCAATCAAACATTTTCCCACAAATAGTGAGAAGTACCGAAGCACAGGAAAAATGTATGCTAGCAATTCTAGCGCGAGACACTCCTCTATCCTCTCCAACAGCAATATAACCAATGAAATCCTCCAAGTCCCGTGGACGAGGGTCACAGATATCCCCAACATAAGGTAATTTGATACATTGCAAAAGTCCTGCAGCGTCACGCACTGGGGGATATCGTAAATCATGAACTCAACCATGGGAGGATTCTTCCTCGGATAAAAGTTGAAGCTTTGAACGAAAATATTGGTGAGGAGGAGATATTGTGGGCACTTATCTTCAATGAACGTAGTAAGACCTGTGTTCTCCACCAAGTAATAAAAGTCTTCATAAAGTCCGGCGGCGCGCAAAAATTCATCACTTGGCTACTCGCACGCTCAAACTTCTGTGACTCGAGGGACTGCGTACTTGGGGTGATTCTTCTCGTCCTCCTTAGGGTTATGGCTTGAAGAGCCTCTCAAGAACCTCCTCATCTCTTCCTTTTTCTAGTTGTGAAAAATTCTGAAATTTTTAGAGATTTCGAAAGAAAAGTGAGTGAGGATTAACCCAACTTGTAGCAACTACTCCTACTAGTGCCTAGAGATAGTATCACGCACTAAAACTACTTGGGACTAGCTAAAATCAACTTTTCAAGCTCAAGAACAGGGTCACCAAGGCAGCAAGAATTTGCGAAGGATAAAGCACTAGAGCAAAAACTAATTGGACCAATGGAGGAGTCACTTACCAAGGAGGAATTTCCCCAAAACAGTTCAGAGAATGGTGCTTTGAGCAAGGAGATCGAAAATCACAGCCAAATGAGCAAGAACACGGGTTTGAGCTGCGAAACAATTTTTTCTGAAGGTGGAAGAAGAGGCTGAGAGCTGGAGTGAGTGGAGGGGGTGCCTGTGGACACCACAAGCTTGCACCCCGCCACCAGGGGGTAGGTGGTGGTGGGGGGGCTTGTGGCCCACTGGTCAGGCCCCCTGACCAGCTCTCAGGCTCAGAAATTTTCAAAAATTCCAGAAAAAATCATACTAAATTTTCAGGACCATCGGAGAACTTTTATTTTCGAGGTATTTTTCTCCGGGACTCTAAAACAGAAAATAGGAAAAGCTAAACTAATTCTATCATTTTTCTTCTAAGCAACATAAAATGAAGACTCAAAACGGAGGTATGTGACTCTGTGATTCATCCGTTTCATGGTCATAGAAAGAAATCCGTCAATGGGATTGATCAAGTCCTTATGACAAAACCTTCTTGAATCGCAAGAGAGAACAGAGAATTTTCGAATAGCCACTAAGTCACCTCAATGGGGATATGTATCTCCCCAGCAAGCAAATCATACTTCATCTTGACACGAGGAATATGGCATTCAAAGCTCCCAATGAGAATCGATGAAGTCTTTTCGATAGCATTGATGCAATGTATTGGATATCGTTTCTTCAGAAAGTGCAATGTGTGCTCATTACCATTGACATGGAAAGTGACATTGCCTTTGTTGCAATCTATAACAGCCCCTGCAGTGTTTAAAAAGGGTCTTCCAAGGATGATAGCCATGGCATCGTCCTCGGGAATATCCAAGATAACAAAGCCTGTTAAGATAGTGGCATTAGCAACCACAACAGGCACATCCTCGCAAACGCCGATAGGGAAAGCAATTGATTTGTCGGCCATCTGCAGAGAAATTTCAGTGGGTGTCAACTTATACAACTAAGTCTACGATAAAGAGAGAGCAACATAACACTAACACCGGCTCCAAGGTCACATAAGGCAGTTCTTACGTAGTTTCCTTTAATAGAGCAAGGTATAGTGGGCACTCCGGGATCACCAAGTTTCTTAGGAGTTCCACCTTTGAAAGTGTAATTGGCAAGCATGGTGGAGATCTCAAGATCTGGTATCTTCCGTTTATTAGTCACGATATCTTTCATGTACTTGGCATACGGAGACATCTTGAGCATATCAGTTAACTGCATCTGCAGAAAGACGGGTCTTATCATCTCAACGAAGCGCTCAAAATCCTCATCATCCTTTTTCTTGGATGGCTTAGGAGGAAAGGGCATAGGTCTCTGAACCCATGGATCTCTTTCTTTACCATGCTTCCTAGCAGTAAAGTCATTCTTGTGTATCTCTTAGGTTGTGGATTATCAGGATTAACCGTAGGTTCAATCTCCTCATCCTCATCATGGCTAGGTTGAGCATTATTATGAACATCGCTGTCCACATTGTCACCAGGTTCATGTTCATCACCTGATTGTGTTTCTGCATCAAACGCAGAAATATCATTAGGTTCTTCAAGTGTGACAGTATTTGGTGAACTGGCATGTAGGTTTCTATCATCCTTCTTCTTCTCCTTAGGATGACTAGGTGTATCAGCATTGATTCCTTGAGAATCTTGATCAATTCTCTTAGGATGACCTTCAGGATACAGAGGTTCCTGAGTCATTTTGCCTCCTCTAGTAATGACTCTGACAGAGTTGTCATTTAGTTCATTGAGCAGGTCATTCTGAGCTTTAAGTACTTGTTCTACATGAGTAGTAATCATAGAGGCATGTTTACTCAGAAGCTTCAGAGCATTGACATTTCTGTCTACACAAGCACTTAGATGGCTAAGCATACGAGCACTTTGTTCGAAATGTCTGCTAACATGATCATTGAAACTCTGTTGTTTGGCAACAAAGTTGTCAAATTCATCAAAGCATAGGCTAGCAGGTTTATCAAAAGGAATATCACTCTCGTCAAACCTACGCAGATAATTCACTTCTACTACCTGTATCGGGTTATCGAGACCGTGGATCTCTTCGATAGGTGGTAGATTTTTGACATCTTCAGATCTAATGCCTTTTTCTTTCATAGATTTCTTGGCTTCTTGCATATCTTCGGGACTGAGGAATAGAATACCTCTTTTCTTAGGAGTTGGCTTAGGAGGTGGTTCGAGAATAGTCCAAGCATTATCATTGATCAAGAGGTTATTCAGTAGAGTCTCATCTTGTTCTACAGTTTGTTCCCTAAAAACACAACCGGTACAACTATCTAGGTAGTCTCTAGAGGCATAGGTAAGTCCGTTATAGAGGCTATCAAGTATCTCGTTCTTCTTGAGAGGGTGATCAGGCAAAGCATTCTGTAGCTAGATGAGCCTCCCCCAAGCTTGTGGAAGACTCTCTTCCTGGAGTTGGGCAAAGTTGTATATTTCCTGCAAGGCAGCTTGCTTCTTATGGGCAGCAAAATATTTCTCACAGAAGTAATAGACCATCTCCTGGGGACTACGCACACATCCAGGAGCAAGAGAGGTGAACCAGGCTTTAGCATCATCCTTTAGAGAGAAAGGAAACAACTTAAGGATATAGTAGTGGCGGATCTTCTCCTCATTAGTGAAAAGGTTGGCTATTTCGGATAGTTTGGCAAGATGGGCTATGACCGGCTCAGACTCATAACTGTGAAAAGGATCAGATTCGACTAGAGAGATTATCTCAGGGTCGACAGAGAATTGATAATCCTTATCGGTGACAAAGATAGGCGAAGTGGCAAACTTCGGATCATTTTTCATCCTAACTTCCCAAGATTTTTCCTTCCACTTGAGAACTAATTTCTCAGCGTCATAGGCATCCTTACACGCAAGAAAATCCTCAGCTATCTCTCCCTACATAACATAACCCTCAGGTATAACATGCAATTCATATCTAGGAGAGCTAGATCTAGCAGGAGCAAAAGCACGCTCTATCTCAATAGCATCGGTAGTTTCAGAAGTATCACGAGCATTGGCAATAACTCTAGCAATATGAGAATCAAGAAACACTCCTAGTGGAACAGGCAAAGGAGCATCTCTAGCAGTATCAAGCATAGCATCATGAGGCAAAGCAACATCTCTAGCATCATCAAGCAAAGCAGTATCAAGCATAGCATCTCTAGCAGTATCAAGCATAGCATCAAGCATAGTATCAGGCATAGCATCATCAGGCATAGTATCAAGCATAGTATCAGGCATAGCATCATCAGGCATAGTATCAAGCATAGCATCTCTAGCAGTATCAGGCATAGCAGCATCATAAGCATCATCAAGCACATGCGACATATCAAGATTTCTAGCAGGAGGTGATGTCGCAAACTTACTCATAACTGAAGGTGAATCAAGTGCAGAGCTAGATGGCAATTCCTTACCTCCCCTCGTAGTTGAGGGCAAGACTTTGGTCTTCGGATCCTTCAGATTCTTCATAGTGATCAGCAGATATAAATCCCAAGTGACTCCGAGAATATAGTAATACCTCCCCGGCAACGGTGCCAGAAAAATGCTGACGTCAGTTGTGCTTCCCTCGCAATGGCTCCAGAAAAGTGTTGATCCTGCAATCTCTAGTGTTAGCTAGACGAATGCTTATAATAACTAACCTTCTCCTGCAACGGCACCAGAAGAATGCTGCTAGCACTCCCCGACAATGAAACTGGAAGAATGTTGTTGATGGCCCACCAGCGCATGGGTTCGCAGCAGTTTTCGAGGGTAGAGTATTTGACCCAAATTTGTAGGTAAGCCTTAGGAGGTGAGAGTATACTCCCAAGTATTAGCAACTGAATGTGTCATATTCAACCACACCTGAAAGATTAGTATCTGCAAGCACAATAGTGACAGCGAAGTAGTAACATCGAAGTAGCGGGTATCGACAGTGTAACAAGCAATAGAAGTGGCAAGGAACAACAGTAGTGACAGCAGTAGCAAGTAGCAACAGTAGCAAGCGACAGTAGTAGCAACAGTAGCAACAGAGCAAGACAAGTAACATCAGTAGCAACAATAGTAGCAGCAAAGCAAGACAAGTAATAGCCGTAGCAACAGTAGGACAAACTCGTAGGCATTGGGTCGGTGATTTGTTTGGATGATATTCATCATGCAACAGCTATAACACGGAGAGATATGTGGCTAGCTCTCGTTCGTCAATGTGATGTAGGCATGCATTCCGTGTGTCCTCATACGTGCTTAGGGAAAAGAACTTGCATGACATCTATTGTCCATCCCTCCCATGGCAGCGGGGTCCAAAAGAAAAATACGGGATATTAAGGTTCTCCTTTTAATAAAGAACCGGACCAACGCATTAGGACTTGGTGAACACATGAACTCCTCAAACTATGGTCATCATCGGGAGTGGTTCCGGTTATTGTCACTCCGGGGTTGCCGGATCATAACACATAGTAGGTAACTACAACTTGCAAGATCGGATCTAAAACACACATATATTGGTGGCAACATAATAATTTCAGATCTGAAATCATGGCACTCGGGCCCTAGTGACAAGCATTAAGCATGGCAAAGTAGTAGCAACATCAAATCTCAGAACATAGTGAATGCTAGGGATCAATCCCCATCAAAACTAACTCGATTACATGATAGATCTCATCCTACTCATCACCGTCCAGCGAGCCTACGAATAGATTACTCACGAACGACGAAGAGCTTCATGGAATTAGAGAGGGAAGAAGGTTGATGATGACGATGGCGAAGATTTCCCCTCTCCGGAGCCTAAGACGAACTCCAGATCTGCCTTCCAGATGAAGAAAAGGTGGTGGCGGCGCCTCCGTATCCAAAACGCGACGAAAACTTTTCTTTTTATTTTTTCTGGGATGAAAGACAACTTATAGAGCTGGAGTTGGGGGAGGCAGGTGCCTATGGGCCCCCACAAGCCTGCCCACTTCAACCAGGGGGTGGTGGCGGAGCAGGGGCTTGTGGCCCACTGGACCACCCCCTCAGGTGGATTCTGGCGCAGGTATTTTTGATATTTTCCAAAACTGCTCCCTGTAAATTTTCAAGGCGTTTGGAGAACTTTGATTTCTGCACAAAAATAACACCAAGGCAATTCTGCTGAAAACAGCGTCAGTCCAGGTTAGTTCCATTCAAATCATGCAAATTATAGTCCAAAACAAGGGCAAAAGAGTTTGTAAAAGTAGATACGTTAGAGACGTATCAACCACCTAGACAGTTGTGCCGGTTGTGTTTTTAGGGAACGAACTATAGAACAAGCTGAGACCCTACTGAATAACATCTTGATCAACGATAATGCTTGGACTATTCCCGAACAACCTCCTAAGCCAACTCCAAAGAAAAGAGGTATTCTATTCCTCAGTCCCGAAGATATGCAAGAAGCCAAGAAATCTATGCAAGAGAAAGGCATTAGATCTGAAGATGTCAAAAATCTACCACCTATCGAAGAGATCCATGGTCTCGATAACCCGATACAGGTAGTAGAAGTAAATTCTATGCGTAAGTTTGATGAGAGTGATATTCCTTTTGATAAACCTGCTAGCCTATGCTTTGATGAATTTGACAACTTTGTTGCCAAACAATAGAGTTTCAATGATTATGTTAGCAGACATTTGGAACAAAGTACTCGTATGCTTAGTCATTTAAGTGCTTGTGTAGACAGAAATGTCAATGATCTGAAGCTTCTAAGTAAACATGCCTCTATGATTACTACTCAGGTAGAACAAGTACTTAAAGCTCAGAATGACTTGCTCAATGAATTAAATGAAAACTCTGTCAGAGTCATTACTAGAGGAGGCAGAATGACTCAGGATCCTTTGTATCGTGAAGGTCATCCTAAGAGAATTGATCAAGATTCTCAAGGAATTAATGCTGATACACCCAGTCATCCTAAGGAGAAGAAGAAGGATGATAGAAACCAACATGTCAGTTCACCAAATTCTGTCACACCTGAAGAACCAAATGATATTTCTACCTCTGATGCAGAAACACAATCTGGTGATGAACATGAACTGGTGACAATATGGACAGCGATGTTCATAATGATGCTCAACCTAGCAATGATAAGGATGTGGAGATTGAACCTACGGTTAATCCTGATAACCCACAACCTAAGAGATACGATAAGAATGACTTCACTGCTAGGAAGCATGGTAAAGAAAGGGAGCCATGGGTTCAGAGACCTATGCCCTTTCCTCCTAAGCCATCCAAGAAAAAGTATGATGAGGATTTTGAGCGCTTTATTGAAATGATAAGACCCGTCTTTCTGCAGATGCGGTTAGTTGATATGCTCAAAATGTCTCCATATGCCAAGTACATGAAAGATATCATGACCAATAAACGGAAGATACCAGATCTTGAGATCTCCACCATGCTTGCCAATTACACTTTCAAAGGTGGAACTCCTAAGAAACTTGGTGATCCCGGAGTGCCCACTATACCTTGCTCCATTAAAGGAAACTACGTAAGGACTGCCTTATGTGACCTTGGAGCCGGAGTTAGTGTTATGCCTCTCTCTCTTTATCGTAGACTTGAACTGGATAAGTTGACACCCACTGAAATCTCTCTGCAAATGGCCGACAAATCAACTGCTTTCCCTGTCGGCATTTGCGAGGATGTGCCTGTTGTGGTTGCTAACACCACTATCTTAACAGACTTTGTTATCTTGGATATTCCCGAGGACGATGCCATGGATGTCATCCTCGGAAGACCCTTTTTAAACACTACATGGGTTGTTATAGATTGCAACAAAGGCAATGTCATTTTCCTTGTCAACGGTAATGAGCATACCATGCACTTTCCGAAGAAACGATATCAAGTACATTGCATCAATGCTATCGAAAAAACTTCATTGATTCTTATTGGGAGCTTTGAATGCCCTATTCATCGTGTCAAGATGAAGTATGATTTGCTTGTTGGGGAGATACATCTCCCCATAGAGGTGACCTAGTGAGTATTCGAAAATTCTCTGTTTCCTTTTGCGATTTGAGAAAGTTTTGTCATGAGGGTTTGATCAACTCCATTGACGGATTTCCTTCGATGACCATGAAATGGATGAATCAAAGATTCACATACCTCTGTTTTAAGCTTTCACTTTCTATTGCTTAGAAGAAAAATGATAGATTTAGTTTAGTTTTCCCTGTTTCCCGTTTTAGTGTCCCGGAGAAAAATACCCCGAAAATAAAAGTTCTCCGATGGTCCTGAAAATCTAGTATGATTTTTTCTGGAATATTTGAAAAATACTGGGACTGAGAGCTGGCCTGGGGGCCACACCAGTGGGCCACAAGCCCTGTCACCACGACCACCCCCTGGCCGCGACAAGCAAGCTTGTGGGGCCCACAGGGACCCCCTCCACTCATTCCAGCTCCCATCCTCTTCCTCTACCTCTAGAAAAAATTGTTTCGCAGCTCAAACCCCTATTCTTGCTCATTTGGTTGTGATTTTCGATCTCCTTGCTCAAAGCACCATTCCCCGAACCGTTTTGGGGAAATTACTCCTTGGTAAGTGACTCCTCCATTGGTCCAATTAGTTTTTGCTCTAGTGCTTTATCCTTCGTGTATTCTTGCTACCTTGGTGACCCTGTTCTTGAGCTTGAAATGTTGATTTTAGATTGTCCCAAGTAGTTTTAGCGCGTGATACGGTCTCTAAGCACTAGTAGGAGTAGTTTCTACAAGGCGTGGTTGGTCTTTATTCACTTTTCTCTTGGACTTCAAAAATTTCAGCAAAAAGAAATTATGTTCTGGAGGAAGTTTCATGGTGGTTCCTCAAGTAAGAAGGGTCCCCGTCTTTCTGTTCGGGAGCCCAAACCTTATCAACTAAGGGACGCACTGGTACAACCATGTGAATGGCCTTCCGATGAGTTCATGATCGAAGCAGGCTTCAAGGATGAGTTTGATACAATTGTCCGCAATACCGGGTTGGAAGAATTTCGCTCAGATAAATGTGAACAACATGCTATGCTCACTGCCTCTTTCGTGCATAGATTTAAATTTTCAGTTGGCCGTGAATCGTCCATACTGTTTGATCTGTATGATAAATCCTACGCCATGGATTTGGAGGATTTCAATAGGATTTGCAAAATACCCAATGGGGGTAATCTTAAAGATCCTGCTAAATCTTTGGTTAGAGATTTTGCCTCTAGTATAACTGTTGGAGAAACTAGAGACATCACGCAAGCTACCATAGGAAGCATTCATTTCCCTGCCTTGCACTACTTTGCCCTCTTCATAGGTAGATGCATTAACGGTAAGGTTGAACATTGTCACCTATGCGCATCCGACCTTAGTATTCTTAAGAGCGCAGTTACGGGTGACAAAAGCTTCAACATGGGAGCTATTATAGCAAGGAGGCTGAATAAGAATGCTATTGAGGGAGATTTCTTTGGAGGCATCTATGCCACTCGCATAGCAAATTTTCTTGGAGTACCCATCCGCGCAGGAGATCCCCTGCTCCATACAGCTTTCCTTGATCGCGTCGCTATGACACGCTACCAGTTCCTTGAGAGGGATGAGGAATCCCTCCTATACCGATTGATATTTAACCGGCAGCGTGTTTTCCATATTACCCTTCCTACTCCTGGTTTCTTTGCCTTTCAGGTAAAACAGAGATACTACATAACCATAGGAGAGGCAGAGGAGCATGAGAGGGAGGCGACGGCTGCTCGTCTCCATGAGGCAGCTATTCAGGCAGTGGTTGCAGCGTTCCCGTATAACCCCGATTATGATTTTGGGTTTCGCCAGGACCGTCCTTGGGAGTAGACCAAGCTAGGCCAAAAGCCTAAGCTTGGGGGAGTACGTGTTCTCGCCGACTTTACATTCATGCTTATGCTTTCACCTTGTTAGCCAGTGGTTACACTTTGCCACTGTATTATCCATGCTAGTTTAATTTCGTTTTCTTGTTTTCTTGTTTTGTGTCCTTTTGAGAAAACCCAAAAAGATTTTCCTTTCTTATTTTGCTTGTTGGGAGCTTTCCCGTGTAAATAGTTTTCTTTTTCTTTGGGTCAACGTAGAAGATATTGGTTACAATGTTTAGTGGCTCTTGCATGCATACCTGTTTAGGTTTCAAAGAGACACATTACTTTGTCTTCTCCTTTGTGTTTGCCTGCAGATTCAGCTTAGTCCAATGCACGAGCACTCTTATTATTGTTCACATCGTTCGATCGTGCAAGTGAAAGGCAATAATGATGATATATGACGAAGTGATTGAGACTGGAAAAGCTGGTATGAACTCTATCTATTTTGTTTTTGTAAATATGACTAGCTTGTCGTCCCAGATTCAGCTTTGTTGTGAGAGAACCATGTTTGCAATGACAACTTAGAGATCATAGTTTCTGATGCCATGCTTATTTAGCTAGGAGCTTATAATGGTTTGTCTTGAATGCCAACATAGATTTTGAGATGACTATGATGTAGTATGATAGGATGGTGTTCTCCTTTAAATGATTCAAGTGGCTTGACTTGGCGCATGTTCATACATGTAGTTGAAAAAAAAATCAACATAGCCTCTATGATGTTCGTGTTCATGGTGATTTATATCCTGTTCATGCTTGCACTCCATGTTAGTCAAACTCTTTGCATCTTGATGACTGTTGTCGCTCTCTAGTTGGTCGCTTCCCAATGTTTTGCTAGCCTTCACCTGTACTAAGCGGAATACTGCTTGTGCATCCACTTCCATAAACCCAAAAGTTTTTCCCTGAGAGTCCACCGTACCTACCTATTTGCGGTATTTACCTGCCGTTCCAAGTGAATTTGCATGCGCCATTCTCTAAACCTTCAAGAAATAATCTGTTTTGCACGCCCGAACTGCTCATGTGGTGACAAGGGCTATTGGCATCTTCCATGTTAGGCGTGTTATCCTCGACATGTGTTTATTCACTGTCATTCACGAGAAAGGGGCCAGTAATTGGAATGCCCAGTTCCACGCTTAAATCGAAAACATAGCTGTAAAACAAGACTCCCCCGGATTGATGTTAGTATGGACGGTACCCGAGGATTCGGCTAGCCGTGGAGTGTGATTGATTGGTGGTGGGGGAGTTAAAACTTTACTTTTATTTTTGGGAACCGCCTATAGCATGAGTAGCGTGGAAGATATTGAGAACTCTTGGTCATTGCGTTGACAATGAAAGCATGCCACCCAAAATTATTATCTCTGTTTTCAAAGCTCGAGCTCTGGCACCTCTGCAAATCAATGCTTTCCTCTGCGAAGGGCCTGTCTATTTATTTTCCTATTGAGTCATCCTCTTCTTATTTAAGCACCAATTAGAGAGCACCTCTGTCATTTTTATGCTTTGCTTTTGATTGATATTGAGTATGACTATGACTGGATCTTCGTTGCTATGAATTACAATGTTTAGTCAGCCCTTGATCTTTCAAAGTGCTCTGCATTTATGTTTTGCGGTCTCAGAAAGAGCTAGCGAGATACCACCTATTCATATTGCTTCATGCTTGTTTTGATTGAATTGTTGGTATCTGAAACTCATTATTATTTGCTCGCTAGCTGATTATGCCATTGATATTAGTTTACTGTGAGACCTTTGTGTCACTTGCTTATGTGGTTAACTTGTGATCTTACTGAAATTCTAGTTATGAGTTAGACATAGTTGCAACAACAAGATCAAACAGAGTTTGTCAAAGTTTTTCTTTCTCTTTCAGTTTGTCAACTGAGTTGCTTGAGGACAAGCAAGGTTTTAAGCTTGGGGGAGTTTGATACGTCTCCATCGTATCTACTTTTCCAAACTCTTTTGCCCTTGTTTTGGACTCTAATTTGCATGATTTGAATGGAACTAACACGGACTGACGCTGTTTTCAGCAGAATTGCCATGGAGTTTTTTTTGTGTAGAAATGATAGTTCTCGGAACGTCCTGAAAATTTACGGAGAATATTTCTGGAAAATATGAAAAATACCTGCGCAATGATCGACCGGAGGGGATGGGCGAGTGGCCACAAGCCCTGTTGCCCCCTTGGACGCGGCAACCAAGCTTGTGGGGCCCCCGTGGGTCTGCCGCCCCCAACTCCAGCTCTATAAATTCAATTTCGTCTCGAAAAAAATCGGAAGAGAAGATTTCATCGCGTTTGCGATACAGAGGCGCCGCCACATCCTGTTCTTCATGTGGAGGGCAGATCTGGAGTCCGTTTCGGGCTCCGGAGAGGGGAAATCGTCGCCATCGTCATCATCAACCTTCTTCCCTCTCCAATTCCATGGCTCATCATCGTTCGTGAGTAATCTATTCATAGGCTCGTTGGGCGGTGATGAGTAGGATGAGATCTATCATGTAATCGAGTTAGTTTTGACGGGGATTGATCCCTAGTATCCACTATGTTCTGAGATTGATGTTGCTACTACTTTGCCATGCTTAATGCTTGTCACTAGGGCCCGAGTGCCATGATTTCAGATCTGAAATTATTATGTTGTCACCAATATATGTGTGTTTTAGATCTGATCTTGCAAGTTGTAGTTACCTACTATGTGTTATGACCCGGCAACCGCGGAGTGACAATAACCGGAACCACTCCCGGTGATGACGATAGTTTGAGGAGTTCATGTGTTCACCAAGTGCTAATGTGTTGTTCCGGTTCTTTATTAAAAGGAGAACCTTAATATCCCGTAGTATCCTTTTGGACCCTGCTGCCACGGGAGGGATGGACAATAGATGTCATCCAAGTTCTTTTCCCTAAGCACGTATGACGACACATAGAATGCATGCCTACATCACATTGAAGAACGGGAGCTAGCCACATATCTCTCTGTGATATAACTGTTGCATGATGAATGTCATCCAAACAAATCACCGACCCATTGATACGTCCATTTTGCATCATGCTTTCATGTTGATATTTATTGCTTTTTGGGTTGTTATATTACTTGGGGTATCACATTTATTCCTTTTCTCTCTTATTTTACAAGGTTTGTTTGAAGAGGGAGAATTCAGGCAGCTGGAATTTTGGACTGGAAAAGGAGAAAATCTTAGTCCACTATTCTGCACATCTCCAAATGCCCTGAAGAGTTACGTGGATTGTTTTGGGATTATATAAAAAATACTGGGCGAAAGAACTACCGGAGGGGGGCTGTCAGGGCGCCACAAGCCCTGACACCGGCACCCCTGGTGGCGGAGTGGGGGCTTGTGGGCTCCCTGACGGCCGACTAGCCCCCCTCTTTTTCTATATGAAGGGTCTTGGTCTAGAAAAAAAATCAGACGGGACATTTTTCGTGGTTTCGCCGCCACCACGAGGCGGAACTTGAGCAGATCCAATCTAGAGCTCCGGCAGGACGATCCTGCCGGGGAAACTTCCCTCCCGGAGGGGGAAATCGTCACCATCGTCATCACCAACACTCCTCTCGTCGGAGGGGAGGCATCTTCATCAGCACCATCTCCTCTCCAATCACTAGTTCATCTCTTTTAACCAATCTTCGTCTCGCGACTCCGATTGGTACTTGTAAGGTTGCTAGTAGTGTTGATTACTCTTTGTAGTTGATGCTAGTTGGATTACTTGGTGTAAGAGTTTATGTTCAGATCCTTGATGATATTCATTACACCTCTGATCATGATTATGATTATGTTTTGTGAGTAGTTACTTTTGTTCCTGAGGACATGGGATAAGTCATGCTGATAATAGTCATGTGAATTTGATATTCGTTCGGTATTTTGATATGCTGTATGTTGTCTTTTCCTTTAGTGGTGTTATGTGAACGTCGACTACATAACACTACACCATATTTGGGCCTAGAGGAAGGCATTGGGAAGTAGTAAGTAGATGATGGGTTGCTGGAGTGACAGAAGCTTAAACCCTAGTCTATGCGTTGCTTCGTGGGGGGCTCATTTGGATCCACTAATTTAATGATATGGTTAGACTTTGTCTTAATTCTTCTTTTGTAGTTGCGGATGCTTGCGAGAGAGGTTAATCATAAGTGGGATTCTTGTCCAAGTAAGGGTAGTACCCAAGCGCCGGTCCACCCACATATCAAACTATCAAAATAACGAACGCGAATCATATGAACATGATGAAACTAGCATGACAGAAATTCCCGTGTGTCCTCGGGAGCGTTTTTCCTCCTATAAGACTTTGTTCAGGCTTGTCCCTTGCTACAAAAGGGATTGGGCCACTTGCTGCACCATTTCTACTACTTGTTACTTGTTACTCTTTGCTTTCTACGTTTCACCTCGCTACACAATCACTTGTTACCGCTACTTTCAGTGCTTGCAGTTATTACCTTGCTGAAATCCGTTTATCAGAGCCTTCTGCTCCTCATTGGGTTCGACACTCTTACTTATCGAAAGGAATACGATTGATCCCCTATATTTGTGGGTCAGCAAGACTCTTTTCTGGCGCCGTTGCACGGGAGTGAAGCGCCTTTGGTAAGTGGAAATTGGTAAGGGAACATTTATATACTGTGCTGAAATTTATTGTCACTTGTCACGATGGAAACTGTTCCTTTGAGGAGTTTGTTCGGGGTATCTTCACCACGAACGGAAGCACGAGGATTTGTTCCTCAACCTGAGGTACCTACTGAAAATATCTTTTATGAAATTCCTTCGGGTATGCTTGAGAAACTGCTCGCTAATCCTTTTACAAGAGATGGATCTTCACATCCAGACTTGCATCTCATCTATGTAGATGAAGTTTGTGGTTTATTTAAGCTTGCAAGTTTGCCCGAGGATGAGGTAAATAATACAGTCTTTCCTTTATCTTTGAAGGATAAGGCGTTGACATGGTATAGGCTATGTGATGATACTGGATCATGGGGCTACAATCGGTTGAAATTGGAATTTCATCAAAAGTTCTATCCTATGCATTTAGTACATCGTGATCGGAACTTTATTTATAACTTTTGGCCTCGTGATAGGGAAAGCATAGCTCAAGCTTGGGGGAGGCTTAAATCAATGATATATTCATGCCCCAATCATGAGCTCTCGAGAGAAATCATCACTCAAAACTTTTATGCTCGGCTTTCTCATGAAGATCGTATCATGCTTGACACTTCTTGTACCGGTTCTTTTATGAAGAAGGATATTGATCACAAGTGGAATTTATTGGAGAGAATCAAACGCAACTCTGAAGATTGGGAGCTGGAGGAAGGTAAGGAGTCAGGTATGAATTTCGAGTTTGATTGCGTTAAATCTTTTGTTGAGACAAACACTTCTAGAGATTTTAGCGCTAAGTATGGACTTGACTCTGAGATAGTAGCTTCTCTATGTGAATCTTTTGCTGCTCATGTTGATCTTCCCAAAGAGAAGTGGTTTAAATATCATCCTCTTGTAGAAAGCAACATAGCCAAAACCAATCTTGTTGAGGAGAAAATCATTGCTTTTAGTGATCCTGTTGTTCCTTGTGCTTACACTGAGAAACCACCATACCCTGCTAGGATAAAGGATTATTCTAAAGCTCCAAATGTGATACATAGGGGTTACATTAGACCACTTGCACCCCCTGAGGAGATTAGAGTTGAACCTAGTGTTGCTATTATCAAAGATCTCTTAGCCGAAGACATAGACGGGCATGTTATCAAATTCTGTGAGGACTCCGCTAGAATTGCTAAACCTCACGCGAAAGACAAACACAGACCTGTAGTTGGCCTGCCCGTTGTTTCTGTCAAGACAGGAGATCACTATTACCATGGTTTATGTGATATGGGAGCTAGTGTTAGTTCAATACCCTGTTCTCTATATGATGAAATCAAAGATGAGATTGCACCTGCTGAGGTAGAACCCATTGATGTCACTATTACGCTAGCAAATAGAGACACTATCTGCCCTCTGGGAATTGTGAGAGACGTAGAAGTCCTGTGTGGCAAGATGAAGTATCCTACTGATTTCCTCATCCTTGGTACTGCATAAGATAACTTTTGTCCCATCATATTCGGTAGACCCTTTCTCAACACTGTCAATGCTCACATTGATTGCATTAAGCAGACCGTCACTGTTAGTTTCGATGGTGTGTCTCATGAATTTAACTTCTCCAAGTTTGGAAGACAACACCATGAAAGAGATTCGTCTGGTAGAGATGAAATCATTGCTCTTGCCTCTATTGCCGTACCTCCTACGTATCCTTTAGAGCAATATCTGCTTGAGCATGAAAATGATATGCATATGGAGGAGAGATATGAGATAGATAAAATTGCCTTAGAACAATATCCTATTCTCAAGAATAATCTTCTTGTTGAACTGCTTGGGGATCCTCCCCTACCAAAGGGTGATCCTGCGTTCGAGCTTAAACAGTTGCCTGATACTCTTAAGTATGCCTATCTTGATGAGAAGGAGATATATCTTTTCATTATTAGTGCTCTCCTCTCAGAGCACGAAGAGAAGAAGTTACTAAGAACTCTGAGGAAGCACCATGCTGCTATTGGATATACTCATGATGATCTTAAGGGTATTAGTCCCACTCTATGCCAGCACAAGATTAAAACTGATCCTGACTTTAAACCAGTTGTTGATCATCAAAGGAGATTGAATCCTAAGATGAAAGAGGTCGTTATAAAAGAAATATTAAAGCTTCTAGAAGCAGGAATCATTTATCCTGTTGCTCATAGTGATTGGGTTAGTCCAGTACATTGCGTACCTAAGAAGGGAGGTATCACCGTCGTTCCTAATGATAAGGATGAACTAATCCCACAAAGGATTATTACCGGCTATAGGATGGTGATAGACTTCCGGAAACTGAACAAGGCAACCAGGAAAGATCATTATCCTTTGCCGTTTATCGACCAAATGCTAGAAAGGCTATCAAAGCACACACACTTTTGCTTTCTAGACAGTTATTCAGGTTTCTCGTAGATACCTGTTGCACAATCTGATCAAGAGAAAACCACTTTCACCTGCCCTTTCGGTACCTTTGCCTATAGACGTATGCCTTTTGGCTTATGCAATGCACCTGCCACCTTTCAAAGATGTATGATGGCTATATTCTCTGACTTTTGTGAAAAGATTGTTGAGGTTTTCATGGATGACTTCTCTGTTTATGGGTCTTCCTTTGATGATTGCCTCAGCAACCTTGATCGAGTCTTACAGAGATGCAAAGAAACCAACCTCGTCTTGAATTGGGAGAAGTGCCACTTTATGGTTAATGAAGGTATCGTCTTAGGACACAAAATTTCTGAAAGAGGCATTGAAGTTGATAAGGCTAAGGTTGATGCAATTGAGAAAATGCCTTGCCCCACAAATATCAGAGGTATACAAAGTTTCCTAGGTCATGCTGGTTTCTATAGAAGGTTCATTAAAGACTTCTCTAAGATTTCTAGGCCCTTTTACCAACCTCTTGCAGAAGGATGTTCCTTTTGTTTTTGATGAGGATTGTGAGGAAGCCTTTGAAATACTTAAGAAGGCTTTGATAACCGCACCTATTGTTCAACCACCTGACTGGAACTTTCCCTTTGAAATGATGTGTGATGCTATTGATTATGCTGTTGGTGCTGTTCTAGGACAGAGAGTTGACAAGAAGTTGAATGTTATTCACTATGCTAGTAAAACTCTAGACAGTGCCCAAAGAAACTATGCCACTACGGAGAAGGAGTTTTTAGCAGTCGTGTTTGCATGTGAAAAGTTCAGATCTTACATAGTTGACTCCAAAGTCACTATTCACTCTGATCATGCTGCTATTAAGTACCTTATGGAGAAGAAGGACGCTAAGCCTAGGCTGATCAGATGGGTTCTCCTGCTACAAGAATTTGATTTGCACGTCGTTGACCGAAAGGGTGCTGATAATCCTGTAGCAGATAACTTGTCTAGGCTAGAGAATGTCCTTGATGACCCACTACCTATTGATGACAACTTTCTTGATGAGAAATTAAATGTCATCCGCACTTCACATAGTGCACCGTGGTATGCCGATTACGCAAATTATATCGTAGCCAAATACATACCACCTAGTTTCACCTATCAGCAAAAGAAGAAATTCTTCTTTGATTTGAGACACTACTTTTGGGATGATCCTCACCTTTATAAGGAAGGAGTATATGGTGTTATTAGATGTTGTGTGCCTGAACATGAACATGGACAAATCTTGCAGAAGTGTCATTCCGAAGCCTACGGAGGACACCATGCTGGAGATAGAACTACCCATAAGGTATTGCAATCAGGTTTCTATTGGCCCACTCTCTTCAAGGATGCCCGTAAGTTTGTCTTGTCTTGTGACGAATGCCAAAGAATAGGGAGCATCAGTAAGCGTCAAGAGATGCCTATGAACTATTCACTTGTCATTGAACCATTTGATGTCTGGGGCTTTGATTATATGGGACCCTTCCCGAGTTCCAATGGGTACACTCACATCTTAGTTGCTGTGGATTACGTTACTAAGTGGGTAGAGGCTATCCCCACTAAAAATGCTGATCACCACACCTCTATTAAGATGCTTAAAGAAGTCATATTCCCAAGATTTGGAGTCCCTAGATATTTGATGACTCATGGCGGTTCACACTTCATTCATGGTGTTTTCCGCAAGATGCTCGCTAAGTATGATTTCAACCATAGAGTTGCATCTCCTTATCATCCTCAGTCTAGTGGTTAAGTGGAGTTGAGTAATAGGGAGATCAAGTTGATCCTACAAAAGACCGTCAATAGATCTCGAAAGAATTGGTCTAGCAAACTTGACGATGCACTATGGGCTTATAGGACTGCTTATAAGAATCCCATGGGCATGTCACCGTATAAAATGGTTTACGGTAAGGCCTGTCATTTACCTCTTGAGCTGGAACACAAAGCTTATTGGGCAATCAAAGAGCTCAACTTTGATTTCAAACTTGCTGGTGAGAAGCAGTTGTTTGATATCAGCTCGTTAGATGAATGGAGATCCCAGGCATATGAGAATGCCAAGTTGTTCATGGAAAAGGTTAAGAGATGGCACGACAAACGAATACAGAAACGAGACTTCAATGTAGGTGATTATGTCCTGCTATACAATTTTCGTTTGAGATTCTTTGCAGTCAAGCTTCTCTCTAAATGGGAAGGCCCCTATGTTATCGAGGAAGTATATCGTTCCGGTGCCATCAAAATCAATAACACGGAAGGAAATTTTCCTAGAGTGGTAAATGGGCAAAGAATCAAGCATTACATCTCTGGTACTCCCATAAATGTTGAGACCAATATCATCAATGTCATAACTCCAAAGGAGTACATAAGGGATGTTTATCAGCCTGTTTCAGACCCTGAAAATGAAGAGGTATCTGTTTTGGTAAGAAATTGGACTCCGATGCTTTCCAATAGGAAATTTCTTCCGTTTTGGAATTTTTGGAAAATTAGAAAAATAAAAAGCAGTCCGGAGAGTGAACGAGGCGGCCACAAGCCCTGCCACCGCCCCTACCCCCTGGTGGCGGAGGGCAAGCTTGTGGGCACCCCGTGTGCCCCCCGGACTCCGTTTTCTTGCGGAGGACTCCTTCTGGCCCAGAAAAAAATCAATATATACTCGCCCGAAGTTTTTGATTTTCGTATCGCGTAGTTTTCCTCTGTTTTCGTTTCGAGCCTGTTTCTGTCACAGATCTAGATCATCATGACTTCCCCAAACGCTCTTAAGGACAAGATCTTCGAGAAGGTCATCAATCCCTACCTCACGGAAGTGCTGAAACACCCTCAATCTATCAAGATGAGCGAGGGGATGTTGCACATCCGTGATGTTGAGGGGCCTAAAAAGACCGGAAGCATGGAGACGAGGCTCGAAGCAATGGAGCAACAAGTCTTCAAGTGCCAAGGGATGGTGGAGCGTGGACTCAACGCCAATCACACGATGATCACGGATTTCACTAGCAATCACAAGATGGATGCCATTGACATTGGGAAACACCTCTCGAGGCTCTATGACAGGGTTGATCAATTTCAGGGCCAGATCTATGACTTGCAGAACCAAAACTGTGAGTATGGGTACAAATTTAAATCAATAAGGTTGGCTGCAGATTTGAGGATTCCGGCTACTCGTTCATCATGCCATGATGGAGCACCTATGCCTTGGAAGACGGAGGATTAGACTACTCCAACAACTCCACCACCATCACCACCGAAGGAAGACAACTAAGCATTGGTATGGGCAATCCTTGGGGGAGTTGCCCTGGTATCGTATCACCTTTATATCTTTTGCTTTTACCTTTGTTTTAATTCTTTCCTTTTCAGTTTTTATTTCTTCTCTTAGAGGAATAAGTCTTTAGTTTTTAGTTTGAGTCTTTTGCTTTTGTCTCTCCCCTGATGTATTCGAGCTTACGAGCTATATAATAAAGAGTATCTTAGTCAAGGGCTTTGCTTTGTGCCATGATCAAAAGTATGAAAAGAACGATAGCATGAAAGATCATGAGACGATCTTATGGAAAGTGATAACTTCACTTATGACACGTATGATGATTGAAACTTGTTGAGAGTAGATCAACATAGACCTCGGTTATTGTTGCAATTAATAAGAAGTAATAAGGAAAGATAGGTTCACATATAAATATATCATCTTAGACACTTTTTACAATTGTGAGCACTCACCAAACTATTACATGCCTAGGAGTAGATGTTGGACAAGGAAGACAACATAATGAATTGTGTTTGCTTGGTTCCAAACAATGTTATATGATTAGAGATCCCTTAGCATGTGACGATTGCTTCCACCTCATATTAGCCAAAACTCCCGCACCAAGTAGAGATACTACTTGTGCATCCATAATCCTCCAACCCAGTTTTGCCATGAGAGTCCACCATACCTACCTATGGATTGAATAAGATCCTTCAAGTAAGTTGTCATCGGTGCAAGCAATAAAAATTTCTCTCTAATATGTATGATCTATTAGTGTGTGGAACATAAGCTTTGTACGAACCTGTGATGAGGAAGACATAAAAGCGACAGACTGCATAATAAAGTTCTTTATCACAGGAGGCAATATAAAGTGACGTTCTTCCGCACTAAGAGGACACATATTCAAACCTCAAAAGCGCATGACAACCTATGCTTCGCTCTGCGAAGGGCCTATCTTGTACCTTTACTTTTTGTCCTTGTAAGAGTCATGGTGATCTTCACCAATTCCCTATTTTTGCCTTTGTCTTGGCTGCCGTCACATGCTTGGGCAAGATCTATATTCATATATCAACTTGGAGTTGAGTACTTATGCTTTATTATTGTTGACTTTACCCTTGAGGTAAATAGTTGGGAGGCAAAACTATAAGCCCCTATCTTCCTCTGTGTCCAGCTGAAACTTTGACACCATGAGTACCACGTGAGTTGTAACAATTGTGGAAAACAAAAGAGATGATTGAGTATGTGGATTTGCCTTACAATCTCTTATTTGACTCTTCCTGATGTTGTGATAAATTGCAATTGCTTCAATGACTATGGTTTATTGTTGGTTACTTCTCGATAAGGTTTTTGCTTCATGCTTTGCTTTGTGAAGGAATTGTTACTTTCCCATAAGAATCTTTATGATGTATTGCTGTCCTATGTGTGATCATGATGCCCTCATGTCCGTATTATGTTTTATCGACACCTTCGTCCCCAAACATGTGGACATGTTTATGGAACTTGGTTTTCGCTTGAGGACAAGCGAGGTCTAAGCTTGTGGGAGTTGATACGTCCATTTTGCATCATGCTTTCATGTTGATATTTATTGCTTTTTGGGATGTTATATTACTTGTGGTACCATGTTTATGCAAGGTTTATTTGAAGAGGGAGAATTCACGCAGCTGGAATTCTGGACTCGAAAAGGAGCAAATCTTAGTCCACTATTCTGCACATCTCAAAATGCCCTGAAAATTTACGTGGATTTTTTTGGGATTATATAAAAAATACTTGGCGAAAGAACTACCGGAGGGGGGCTGCCAGGGCGCCACAAGCCCTGACACCGCCACTCCGCTGGTAATAAATCGTCGCCATCGTCATCACAAATACTCCTCTAATTGGAGGGGAGGCATCTTCATCAACATCTTCATCAGCACCATCTCCTCTCCAATCCCTAGTTCATCTCTTGTAACCAATCTTCGTCTCGCGACTCTGATTGGTACTTGTAAGGTTGCTAGTAGTGTTGATTACTCTTTGTAGTTGATGCTAGTTGGATTACTTGGTGGAAGAGTTTATGTTTAGATCCTTGATGTTATTCATTACACCTCTGATCATGATTATGATTATGTTTTGTGAGTAGTTACTTTTGTTCCTGAGGACATGGGATAAGTCATGCTGATAATAGTCATGTGAATTTGATATTCATTCGGTATTTTGATATGCTGTATGTTGTCTTTTCCTCTAGTGGTGTTATGTGAACGTCGACTACATAACACTTCACCATATTTGGGCCTAGAGGATGGCATTGGGAAGTAGTAAGTAGATGATGGGTTGCTGGAGTGACAGAAGCTTAAACCGCAGTCTATGCGTTGCTTCGTGAAGGGCTGATTTGGATCCACTAGTTTAATGCTATGGTTAGACTTTGTCTTAATTCTTCTTTCTAGTTGCGGATGCTTGCGGGAGAGGTTAATAATAAGTGGGATGCTTGTCAAAGTAAGGGCAATACCCAAGCGCCGGTCCACCCACATATCAAACTATCAAAATAACGAACGCGAATCATATGAACATGATGAAACTAGCATGGCAGAAATTCCCGTGTGCCCTCGGGAGCGTTTTTCCTCCTATAAGACTTTGTTCAGGCTTGTCCCTTGCTACAAAAGGGATTGGCCCACTTGCTGCACCGTTGCTACTACTAGTTACTTGTTACTCTTTGCTTTCTACGTTTCACCTCGCTACACAATCACTTGTTACCGCTACTTTCAGTGCTTGCAGTTATTACCTTGCTGAAATCCGTTTATCAGAGCCTTCTGCTCCTCGTTGGGTTCGACACTCTTACTTATCGAAAGGACTACGATTGATCCCCTATACTTGTGGGTCATCACCCATTGCCTACGAGTTTGTCCTATTGCTGCTGCTACTTGCTATTGCTATTACTTGCTACTGTTGCTACTTCCTATCGCTGTCACTACTGCTGTTCCTTGCCACTGCTGTTACTCGTTACACTGCTGCTTCCTGCTACAATACTTTTTCTCGCGCCGTTGATGGGAAAGAATAGTTTCCGTCCACGGTTAACTTCTGGCGCCATTGATACGACAGTTAGGAATAGTCTGCCTTGTCAACAGATCGTTTCTGACACCGTTGTTATCATACTACTTTGCTACTGATACTTTGCTTGCAGATACTAATCTTTCAGGTGCGGTTGAATCTGACACATTCAGGTGCTAATACTTGAGAGTATCCTTTCACTTCCTGTTGGGCAAACCAACAAATTTGGGTTGAATACTCTACCCTTGAAAACTGCCGCGAACCCACGCGCTGGTGGGCCATTGCAAGACAATTGCTAATTGTTGAGCAACTCAGACCAGTTCTGGCTCTGTTGCCGCGGAGGCATCAAGTCAGGAACACGTCAAAAACACTTTTCTAGTGTCGTTGCCGAGGACTGCTAGCAAATACCATGGCAATTCTGCTGAAAACAGCGTTAGTCCGGGTTAGTTCCATTCAAATCATGCAAATTAGAGTCCAAAACAAGGGCAAAAGAGTTTGGAAAAGTAGATATGATGGAGACGTATCAAACTCCCCCAAGCTCAAAACCTTGCTTGTCCTCAAGCAACTCAGTTGACAAACTGAAAGAGAAAGAAAAACTTTGACAAATTCTGTTTGATCTTGTTGTTGCAACTATGTCTAACTCATAACCAGAATTTCAGCAAGATCACAAGTTAACCACATAAGCAAGTGACACAAAGGTCTCACGGTAAACTAATATCAATGGCATAATCAGCTAGCGAGCAAATAATAATGAGTTTCAGATACCAACAATTCAATCAAAACAAGCGTGAAGCAATATGAATAGGTGGTATCTCGCTAGCTCTTTCTGAGACCGCAAAACATAAATGCAGAGCACTTTCAAAGATCAAGGGCTGACTAAACATTGTAATTCATAGCAACGAAGATCCAGTCATAGTCATACTCAATATCAATCAAAAGCAAAGCATAAAAATGACAGAGGTGCTCTCTAATTGGTGCTTATATAAGAAGATGATGACTCAACAGGAACATAAATAGACAGGTCTTTCACAGAGGGAAGCATTGATTTGCAGAGGTGCCAGAGCTCAAGCTTTGAAAAGAGAGATAATAATTTTGGGTGGCATGCTTTCATTGTCAACGCAATGACCAAGAGTTCTAAGTATCTTCCATGCTACTCATGCTATAGGCGGTTCCCAAACAGAAAAGTAAAGTTTTAACTCCCCCACCACCAATCAATCACACTCCACAACTAGCCAAATCCTCGGGTACCGTCCATACTAACATCAGTCCGGGGGGAGTCTTGTTTTATAGTTATGTTTTTGATTTAAGCGTGGAACTGGGCATTCCAATACCGTCCCCTTTCTCGTGGATGACAGTGAATAAACACATGTCGAGGATAACACGCCTAACATGGAAGATACCAATAGCCCCCTGTCACCACATGAGCGGTCCGGGCAAGCAAAACAGATTATTTCTTGAAGGTTTAGAGAATGACACATGCAAATTTACTTGGAACGGCAGGTAGATACCGCAAATAGGTAGGTATGGTGGACTCTCATGGAAAAACTTTTGGGTTTATGGAAGTGGATGCACAAGCAGTATTCCGCTTAGTACAAGTGAAGGCTAGCAAAAGACTGGGAAGCGACCAACTAGAGAGCGACAACAGTCATCAAGATGCAATGAGTTTGACTAACATTGAGTGCAAGCATGAGCAGGATATAAATCACCATGAACACAAACATCATAGAGGCTATGTTGATTTTGTTTCAACTACATGCATGAACATGCGCCAAGTCAAGCCACTTGAATCATTCAAAGGAGAATACCATCCTATCATACTACATCATAGTCATCTCAAAATCTATGTTGGCATTCAAGACAAACCATTATAAGCTCCTAGCTAATTAAGCATGGCATCAGAAACTATGATCTCTAAGTTGTCATTGCAAACATGGTTCTCTCTCAACAAAGCTGAATCTAGGACGACAAGCTAGTCATATTTACAAAAACAAAATAGATAGAGTTCATACCAGCTTTTCCAGTCTCAGTTACTTCATCATATATCATCATTATTGACTTTCACTTGCATGATCGAACGGTGTGAACAATAATAAGAGTGCTCGTGCATTGGACTAAGCTGAATCTGCAGGCAAACACAAAGGAGAAGACAAAGTAATATGGCTCTTTGAAAGCTAAACAGGTATGCATGCAAGAGCCACTAAACATTGTAACCAATATCTTCTACCTTGACCCCAAGAAAAAGAAAACTATTTACACGGGAAAGCTCCCAACAAGCAAAAGAAGAAAGGAAAATCTTTTTGGGTTTTCTCAAAAGGACACAAAACAAGAAAACAAGAAAACGAAAATAAACTAGCATGGATAATACAGTGGCAAAGTGTGAACACCGGCTAGAAAAGTGAAAGCATAAGCAAGAATGTAAAGTCGGTGAGAACACGTACTCCCCCAAGCTTAGGCTTTTGGCCTAGCTTGGTCTACTCCCAAGGAGGGAAATAACCAGCTCCAGGATACTCCGGAGCGAACTGTGGATGCCACTGCCGTGTGAGCTCCTCTGGCCCCCATTGATAAACTGACGTCTGGTACTCGACTGGCGGCTCGGGCACGGGCACCTGTGGTTGGGCCAAGCCCCAATACACGTAGATGTACGAGGGAATAATAATGTACCTACCTATATAAAGGTTGAACAAAGAAGGAGCTGGCAAAGTAATAGTCTCTCGAGTACCCTGACTAAATACCAGGTTCTAAATCATCCGTCTACTAGCATCTCTATCCAGAAAATCATGGCAAACCGTGCTGTCATAATCTAGATATTTCTCAGGGAGAAGCATTTCTTCTTCCTCGCGAAGTCTAATAGGTATCTCAAAGTGTCTAGCAAGACGAGTAGCATAGATACCTCCATAAACGACACCTTTGGAACGGTTTGTGTTCAACCGCTGAGCTACTATAGCACCTAGGCTATAAGTCTTATTGTTATAAAGGCCTTCGCGCAAAACCACAAGGTCTGGAGAGCTAAGTGATCTAGCCTCCCCACGGCCAATCAAACATTTTCCCACAAATAATGAGAAGTACCGAAGCACAGGAAAATGTATGCTAGCAATTCTAGCGCGAGACACTCCTCTCTCCTCTCCAACAACAATAGTACCTATGAAATCCTCCAAGTCCCGTGGACGAGGATCATGAATATCCCCTACATAAGGTAATTTGCATACATTGCAAAAATCCTGTAGTGTCATGCACTGGGGGATATCGTATAACATGAACTCAACCATAGGAGGATTCTTCCTCGGATAAAAGTTGAAGCTTTGAACGAAAATATTGGTGAGGAGGAGGTATTGTGGGCACTTATCTTCAACGAGCGCGGTAAGACCTGCGTTCTCCACCAAGTAATAAAAGTCTTCATAAAGCCGAGTGGCGCGCAAAAATTCATCACTTGGCCACTCGCACGCTCGAACTTCTGTGACTCAAGGAACCACGTACTTGGGGTGGTTCTTCTCATCCTCCTTGGGGTTACGGCTTGAAGAGCCTCTCAAGAACCTCCTCATCTTTTCCTTTTTCTAACTCTGAAAAATTCTGAAATTTTAGAGACTTCGAAAGAAAAGTGAGTAAGGATTAACCCAACTCGTAGCAACTACTCCTACTAGTGCCTAGAGACTGTATCACGCGCTAAAACTACTTGGGACCAGCTAAAATCAACATTTCAAGCTCAAGAATAGGGTCACCAAGGTAGCAAGAATACGCGAAGGATAAAGCACTAGAGTAGAAACTAATTGGACCAATGGAGGAGTCACTTACCAAGGAGTAATTTCCCCAAAACGGTTCGGAGAATGGTGCTTTGAGCAAGGAGATCGAAGATCAGAGCCAAATGAGCAAGAACACGGGTTTGAGCTGCGAAACAATTTTTTCTGGAGGTAGAAGAAGAGGATGGGAGCTAGAACGAGTGGAGGGGGTCCCTGTGGCCCCCACAAGCTTGGTGGCCGCGACCAGGGGGGAGGCTGCAGCGTCAGGGCTTGTGGCCCACTGGTGTGGCGCCCACGCCAGCTTTCAGTCTGAGTATTTTTCAAAAAATCCAGAAAAAATCATATTTGATATTCAGGACCATCGGAGAAATTTTATTTTCGGGGTACTTTTCTCTGGACGCTAAAATAGGAAACAGGGAAAACTAAACTAAATCTACCATTTTTCTTCTAAGCAACATAAAGTGAAAGCTTAAAACAGAGGTATGTGACTCTTTGATTCATCCATTTCACGGTCATCGAAAGAAATCCGTCAATGGGGTTGATCAAATCCTCATGACAAAACTTTCTCGAATCGCAAAAGATAACGGAGAATTTTCGAATAATCACTAAGTCACCTCAATGGGGACCTGTATCTCCCCAACAAGCAAATCATACTTCATCTTGACACGAGGAATAGGGCATTCAAAGCTCCCAATAAGAATTGATGAAGTTTTTTTGATAGCATTGATGCAATGTACTTGATATCGTTTCTTCGGAAAGTGCACTATATGCTCATTACCATTGAGATGGAAAGTGACATTGCCTTTGTTGCAATCTATAACAGCCCATGCAGTGTTTAAAAAGGGTCTTCCGAGGATGACAACCATGGCATCGTCCTCGGGAATATCCAAGATAACAAAGTCTGTTAAGATAGTGGTGTTAGCAACCACAACAGGCACATCCTCGCAAATGCCGAAAGGGAAAACAGTTGATTTGTCGGCCATTTGCAGAGAAATTTTAGTGGGTGTGAACTTATCCAGTTCAAGTCTACGATTAAGAGAGAGAGGCATAACACTAACACCGGCTCCAAGGTCACATAAGGAAGTTCTTACGTAGTTTCCTTTAATGGAGCAAGGTATAGTGGGCAGTCCGGGATCACCAAGTTTCTTAGGAGTTCCACCTTTGACAGTGTAATTGGCAAGCATGGTGGAGATCTCAAGATCTGGTATCTTCCGTTTATTGGTCATGGTATCTTTCATGTAGTTGGCATATGGAGACATTTTGAGCATATCAATTAACCGCATGTGCAGAAAGACGGGTCTCAACATTTCAATAAAGCACTCAAAATCCTCATCATCCTTTTTCTTGGATGGCTTAGGAGGAAAGGGCCTAGGTCTCTGAACCCATGGCTCCCTTTCTTTACCATGCTTCCTAGCAGTGAAGTCATTCTTATCGTATCTCTTAGGTTGTGGGTTATCAGGATTAACCGTAGGTTCAATCTCCACATCCTTTTCATTGCTAGGTTGAGCATTATTATGAACATCGCTGTCCATATTGTCACCAGGTTCAAGTTCATCACCAGATTGTGTTTCTGCATCAGATGCAGAAATATCATTTGGTTCTTCAGGTGTGACAGTATTTGGTGAACTGACATGTAGGTTTCCATCATCCTTCTTCTTCTTCTTAGGATGACTGGGTGTATCAGCATTAATTCCTTGAGAATCTTGATCAATTCTCTTAAGATGGCCTTCAGGATACAAAGGTTCCTGAGTCATTTTGCCTCCTCTAGTAATGACTTTGACAGAGTTGTCATTTAATTCATTGAGCAAGTCATTGTGAGCTTTAAGTACTTGTTCTACTTGAGTAGTAATCATAGAGGCATGTTTACTCAGAAGCTTCAGATCATTGACATTTATGTCTACACAAGCACTTAAATGACTAAGCATACGAGTACTTTGTTCCAATTGTCTGCTAACATAATCATTGAAACTGTGTTGTTTGGCAACAAAGTTGTCAAATTCATCAAAGCATAGGCTAGCAGGTTTGTCAAAAGTAATATCACTCTCATCGAATCTTTGCAGAGACCTCACTTCTACTACCTGTATCGGGTTATCGAGACCATGGATCTCTTCGATAGGTGGTAGATTTTTGACATCTTCGGATCTAATGCCTTTCTCTTGCATAGATTTCTTGGCTTCTTGCATATCTTCGGGACTGAGGAATAGAATACCTCTTTTCTTAGGAGTTGGCTTAGGAGGTGGTTCAGGAATAGTCCAAGCATTATCGTTGATCAAGATGTTATTCAGTAGGATCTCAGCTTGTTCTACAGTTCGTTCCCTAAAAACACAACCGACACAACTATCTAGGTGGTCTCTAGAAGCATCGGTAAGTCCGTTATAGAAGACATCAAGTATCTCGTTCTTCTTAAGAGGGTGATCAGGGAAAGCATTATGTAGCTGGATGAGCCTCCCCCAAGCTTGTGGGAGACTCTCTTCTTTGAGTTGAGCAAAGTTGTATTTTTCCTGCAAGGGAGCTTGCTTCTTATGGGCAGGGAAATATTTATCACAAACGTAATAGATCATACCCTGGGGACTATTCACATATCCAGGAGCAAGAGAAGTGAACCAGGCTTTAGCGTCATCCTTTAGAGAGAAAGGAAACAACTTAAAGATATAGTAGTAGCGGATCTTCTCCTCACTAGTGAAAAGGGTGGCTATATCGTGTAGTTTGGTAAGATGGGCTACGATTGTCTCAGACTCATAACCGTGGAAAGGATCAGATTCGACTAGAGAGATTATCTCAGGGTCGACAGAGAATTCATAATCCTCATCGATGATAAAGATAGGTGAAGTGGCAAACTTCGGGTCGTATTTCATGCTTGCTTTCAGAGATTTTTCCTTCCACTTGAGAAGTAATTTCTCTGCGTCATATGCATCCTTACACGCAAGAAAATCCTCAGCTATCTCTCTCTCCATAACGTAACCCTCAGGTATATCAGGCAATTCATATCTAGGAGAGCTAGATCTAGCAGGAGCAAAAGCAGGTTCTATCTCAATAGTATCAGCAGTTTCAGAAGCATCACGAGCATTGGCAGTAACTCTAGTAATATGAGCATCAAGGAATACCCCTTGTGGCATATCAGGCAAAGTAGTATCTCTAGCAGTATCAAGCATAGCATCATTAGGCCAAATAGCATCTCTAGCATCATCAGGCAAAGCATCTCTAGCAGTATCAGGCATAACATCTCTAGCAGTATCACGCATATCATCTCTAGCAGTATCAGGCATAGCATCTCTAGCAGTATCATGCATAGCATCTCTAGCAGTATCAGGCATAGCAGCATCATAAGCATCATCAAGCACATGCGACATATCAAGATTTCTAGCAGGTGGTGGTGTCGCAAACTTACTCATAACTGAAGGTGAATCAAGTGCAGAGCTAGATGGCAGTTCCTTACCTCCCCTCGTAGTTGAGGGAAAGACTTTGGTTCTTGGATCTTTCAGATTCTTCATAGTGATCAGCAGATATAAATCCCAAGTGACTCAGAGAATATAGCTATCCTTCCCCGGCAATGACGCCAGAAAAATGCTGTTGACGTGCAACTATTCCTGACTTGATGCCCCCCCGGCAACGGAGCCAGAAAAGAGTTGCTTCCAGTTTCTCAACAATTAGCAATTGTCTTGCAATGGCTTACCAGCGCGTGGGATCGCGACAGTTTTCGAGGGTAGAGTATTCAACCCAAATTTGTTGGTTCGCACGACGGGAAGTGAAAGAATATTCTCAAGTATTAGCAGCTGAATGTGTCAGATTCAGCCACACGTGAAAGATTAATGTCTGCAAGCAAAGTTGTATGATAGAAACGGTGCCAGAAACGATCTGGTGACAAGGCAGACTATTCCTAACTGTTGTATCAATGGCGCTAGTAAGTTGCCCATGGATGAGAAATATTCTTTCCCGGCAACGGTGCCAGAAAAAGTATTGTAGCAGGTAGCAGCAGTGTAACGAGTAACAACAGTGGCAAGGAACAACAATAGTGCCAGCAGTAGCAAGTAGCAACAGTAGCAAGTAAGATCAGCAGCAAGTAACAGTAGCAGCAAGAGTAGTAACAGCAGCAGAGCAAAGCAAGTAACAATAGCAGCGAGTAACAGTGGCAGTGGGACAAACTCGTAGGCAATGGATCGGTGATTTGTCGGATGACATTCATCATGCAACAGTTATAACACGGGGAGATATGTGGCTAGCCCCCGATCGTCAATGTGATGCAGGCATGCATTTCGTGTGTAGTCATACGTGCTTAGGGAAAAGAACTTGCATGACATCTATTGTCCATCCCTCCCGTGGCAGCGGGGTCCAAATGGATACTACGGGATATTAAGGTTATCCTTTTAATAAAGAACCATACCAACGCATTAGCACTTGGTGAACACATGAACTCCTCAAACTATGGTCATCACCGGGAGTGGTTCCTGTTATTGTCACTCCGGGGTTGCCGGATCATAACACATAGTAGGTAACTACAACTTGCAAGATTGGATCTAAAACACACATATATTGGTGACAACATAATAAGTTCAGATCTGAAATCATGGCACTCGGGCCCTAGTGACAAGCATTAAGCATGGCAAAGTAGTAGCAACATCAACCTCAGAACATAGTGGATACTAGGGAACAATCCCCGTCAAAACTAACTCGATTACATGATAGATCTCATCCTACTCATCACCGCCCAGCGAGCCTACGAATAGATTACTCACGAACTATGAAGAGCTTCATGGAATTGGAGAGGGAAGAAGATTGATGATGACGATGATGACGATCTCCTTGATCCGGAGCCCAAAACGGACTCCAGATCTGCCCTCCAGATGAAGAACAGGATGTAGTGGCGCCTCCGTGTCGCAAACGCGATGAAATCTTCTCTCTTGATTTTTTTCGAGACGAAAGGGAATAAATAGAGCTGAGTTTGGGGGCGGCTGAGCCACATGGGCCCCACAAGCCGTGACGCCGCGGCCTGGGGGGTGGCCGCGGCCATAGGGCTTGTGGCCCACTGGCTCACCCCTCCGGTGGATCTTTGCGCATGTATTTTTCATATTTTCCAGAAATATTCTCCGTAAATTTTCAGGACGTTCCGAGAACTTTCATTTCTGCACAAAAACAACACCATGGCAATTCTGCTGAAAACAGCGCCAGTCCGGGTTAGTTCCATTCAAATCATGCAAATTAGAGTCCAAAACAAGGGCAAAAGAGTTTGGAAAAGTAGATACGATGGAGACGTATCAGTCTCCATCACCAACGGGGTTTTGCCACCACTTCCCATTGTTGATTCGTGTGCTTGCTGTCGTGACTCGTCTGCATGCTACTAGTACCCCTCATCCTTGAGCTCCACGATCCCTCTAGTCAGCATCTCACCCAGGCAGTGCCAGCGATGTTTGAGCACCTTTGAAGAAGAAGACATTTACGCATGATGCATCTGAATAGAAGGTAGGAAGAAACAACTAGTACTAGAAAGAAGCTTCAGGATACATATATAAATACATTGGATGGTTAAGAATGGATATTCTGAAGCATGGTTCTATTGCGGTAAACTACCGGAACTGAACAAACATAATTCTGAGGAAGCATGAATAGTTCAAAGCATCAATTACATCACACTATTTTTACTTCTGTCTTGCCGAAGTTTCAATGCCTGCTTCACATGCTCGTGGATAAGCTCTACGCATACCGCAAGCTCCTAATCACCAACAGAACAGTCGGTGGCGAATAGCAGTGCCTGGTCATGATGGCGTCACACTCAACATCAATAGCCTCACTTGGAATTGCATGGAAATAAGAAGCATGGTTGAAGTCGGGTACAGAAAGAGGCTATAAATAGAAAAAAGTTAGAAACAATGAAGCACAAAAGTTGCAGAGGAAAACCTATTACACTGATACGTCCATTTCGCATCATGTTTTCATGTTGATATTTACCGCTTCTTGGGCTGTTATTTCACTTCACGCTACAATTCTTATGCCTTTTCTCTCTTATTTTGCAAGGTTTACATGAAGAGGGAGAATGCCGGCAACTGGAATGCTGGCCTGAAAGTGGAGCAAAGTTGAGACACCTATTCTGCGGAACTCCAAATGCCTGAAAAATCAACGAGGATTTTTTCCCGATTTATCAAAAATACTGGGCTGAAGAAGTGCGAGAGGGGCACCAGGGGGTGCCCACAAGCCTGCATGGCGCGACCCCCCAGGCCGCGCCATGAGGGCTTGTGGGCAGCCCACTGGCCCACTTGCTCCCCTCTTTTGCTATATGGAGGGTTTGGTCTAGGAAAAAAATAACAGAGGAGCTTTTTCGTGGTTTTGCCGCCGCCACGAGGCAGAACTTGAGCAGAACCAATCTAGAGCTCCGACAGGACGATCCTGCCGAGGAAACTTCCCTCCCGGAGGGGGAAATCGTCGCCATCGTCATCACCAACACTCCTCTCATCGGAGGGGACTCGTCACCATCAACATCTTCATCAACACCATCTCATCTCCAAACCCTAGTTCATCACTTGTAACCAATCTCCATCTCGCGACTCCGATTGGTACTTGTAAGGTTGCTAGTAGTGTTGATTACTCTTTGTAGTTGATGCTAGTTGGATTACTTGGTGGAAGAGTTTATGTTAAGATCCTTGATGCTATTCATTACCTCTCTGGTCATGAATATGATTTCGCTTTGTGAGTAGTTACTTTTTTTCCTGAGGACATGGGATAAGTCATGCTAATAATAGTCATGTGAATTTGTTATTCGTTCGGTATTTTGATATGTTGCATGTTGTATTTCCTCTAGTGGTGTTATGTGAACATCGACTACATAACACTTCACCATTGTTTGGGCCTAGAGGAAGGCATTGGGAAGTAGTAAGTAGATGATGGGTTGCTAGAGTGACAGAAGCTTAAACCCTAGTTTATGCGTTGCTTCGTAAGGGGCTGATTTGGATCCACTAGTTTAATGCTATGGTTAGACTTTGTCTTAATTCTTCTTTCGTAGTTGTGGATGCTTGCAAGAGGGGTTAATCATAAGTGGGATGCTTGTCCAAGCAAGGGTAGTACCCAAGCGCCGGTCCACCCACATATCAAACTATCAAAGTAACGAACGCGAATTATATGAACATGATGAAACTAGCATGACAGAAATTCCCGTGTGTCCTCGGGAGCGTTTTTCCTCCTATAAGACTTTGTCCAGGCTTGTCCCTTGCTACAAAAGGGATTGGGCCACTTTGCTGCACCGTTGTTACTTTTGTTACTTGTTACTTGCTACGAATCATCTCACCACACAATCACTTGTTACCGACAATTTCAGTGCCTGTAGATTTTACCTTGCTGAAAACCACTTGTTAGATCCTTCTGCTCCTCGTTGGGTTCGACACTCTTACTTATCAAAAGGACTATGATTGATCCCCTATACTTGTGGGTCACCAAGACTCTTTTCTGGCGCCGTTGCCGGGGAGTGAAGCGCCTTTGGTAAGTGGAACTTGGTAAGGAAACATTCATATAGTGTGCTGAAATTTGTTGTCACTTGTCACTATGGATACTAATCCTTTGAGGGGCTTGTTCGGGGTATCTTCACCTCGAACGGAAGCACAAAGAGTTTTCCTCAACCTACTGCACCTACAGAAAATATTTACTTTGAATTTCCTTCGAGTATGCTTGAGAAACTGCTGGCTAATCCTTTTACAGGAGATGGAACATCACATCCAGACTTGCATCTGGTCTATGTAGATGAAGTTTGTGGTTTATTTAAGCTTGCAGGTTTGCCCAAGGATGAGGTCAAGAAGAAGGTCTTTCCTTTATCTTTGAAGGATAAGGTGTTGACATGGTATAGGCTATGTGATGATACTGGATCATGGGACTACAATCGGTTGAAATTGGAATTTCATCAAAAGTTTTATCCTATACATTTAGTACATCGTGATCGGAATTATATTTATAATTTTTGGCCTCGTGACAGAGAAAGCATTGCTCAAGCTTGGGGGATACTTAAATCAATGCTATATTCATGCCCCAATCATGAGCTCTCGAGAGAAATTATCATTCAAAATTTCTATGCTCGGCTTTCTCATGATGATCGCACCATGCTTGACACTTCTTGTACCGGTTATTTTATGAAGAGAAATATTGACTTCAAATGGAATTTATTGGAGAGAATTAAATGCAACTCTGAAGATTGGGAGCTTGAAGAAGGTAAGGAGTGAGGTATGAATTTCACTTTTGATTGCGTTAAATCCTTTGTTGAGGCAAATACTTTTTGTGACTTTAGCGCTAAGTATGGACTTGACTCTGAGATAGTAGCTTCATTGTGTGAATCCTTTGCTGCTCATATTGATCTTCCCAAAGAGAAGTGGTTTAAATATCATCCTCCTTTAGAAGTCAATGTAGTTAAACCCACTCCAGTTGAAGAGAGAGTCATTGCCTATAATGATCCTGTGGTTCCCAGTGCTTACATTGAGAAACCACCTTTCCCTGTTAGGATAAAGGATCATTCTAAAGCTTCAACTGTGATACGTAGAGGCTATATTAGAACACCTACACCCCCTGAGCAAATTAGAGTTGAACCTAGAATTGCTATTATCAAAGATCTTCTGTTTGAAGAAGTTGAGGGCCATAATATTCACTTATGTGAAGATGCTGCTAGAATTGCTAAACCTCACGCTAGAGACAAACATAGGCCTGTTGTTGGCATGCCTGCGGTTTCTGTTAAGATAGGAGATCATTGTTATCATGGTTTATGTGACGTGGGTGCTAGTGTTAGTGCAATACCTCAATCCTTATATGATGAAATCAAAGATGAGATTGCACCTGTTGAGATAGAGCCTATTGATGTCACTATTCAACTTGCCAATAGAGATACTATCTGTCCTGTGGGAATTGTTAGGGATGTTGAAGTCTTGTGTGGTAAAACGAAGTATCCTGCTGATTTCCTCGTTCTTGCTACCGCACAAGATAGCTTTTGTCCCATCATATTTGGCAGACCTTTTCTCAATACTGTTGCTACTGAGACAACTGACCTTCCCTGGCAACGGCGCCAGGAATCCTGCTGCTACGGCTACGCCTATAGGGACTTCCTTGGCAAATATGCAAATGGTTTCCCCGCGGCCTTGGAGCCTTGCGTTGGTGTTACCTTGAAGAGGAAAGGGTGATGTAGCGCAGCGGCGATAAGTATTTCCCTCAGTTTGAGAACCAAGGTATCAATCCAGTAGGAGGAGCGTTCAAGTCACAAGTACCTGCACAAACAAAAAGAGCTTGCACCCAACGCTATGAAGGGGTAGTCAATCCCTTATAGATTGTTTGCAAAGTGAGAACTGAAAGCAAAGAGTAAACAAAGCAAAGTAAAAGTGAAAGTGGAATCGATAGTTGTGAATAGACCCGGGGGCCGTAGTGTTCATTAGTGGCTTTTCTCATGAAAGCAAGTAGACGGTGGGTGAACGAATTACTGTGGAGCAATTGATAGACCAATCGTGACGTTATCTATGGCAATGATTATATCTATAGGCATCACGTCCAAAACAAGTAGACCGATACTTTCTGCATCTACTACTACTACTCCACACATCGACCTCTATCCAGCATGCATCTAGTGTATTAAGTTCAAAAGAACAGAGTAACGCCTTAAGCAAGATGACATGATGTAGATGAACAATCTCAAATCTATGATGAAAGCCCATCTTGTTACCCTTGATGGCCACAACATGATGCGTGCCTTGCTGCCCCTTCTGTCACTGGGAAAGGTCACCACAAGTGTATGAACCCAAAACCAAGCACTTCTCCCATTGCAAGAATCATAGATCTAGTTGGCCAAACAAAACCCAAGACTCGGAGAGACTTACAAGGATATCAAATCATGCATATAAGAAATCAGCAAAGACTCAAATATAATTCATAGATAATCTGATAACAAATCCACAATTCATCGGATCTCGACAAACACACCGCCAAAGAGGATTACATCGGATAGATCTCCATGAAGATCATGGAGAACTTTGTATTGAAGATCCAAGAGATAGAAGAAGCCATCTAGCTACTAACTATGGACCCGTAGGTCTGAAGTGGACTACTCACGAGTCATTGGAGAGGCGATCATGTTGATGTAGAAGGCCTCCAACCACAAAGTCCCGTCCGGCAGGGCACCGGGAAGGGTCTCCAGATGAGATCTCGCGGAAACGGAAGCTTGCGGCGGCGGAAAAGTGTTTTCGTGGATGCCCTGATTTTTTCTGGATTTTTAGGGAATTTATAGGCCAAAGAGCTAGGGCAGGGGAGCGCCAAGGAGGCCACAAGCCTGGTTGCCGCGGGCCCCCCTAGCCGCGACAACAGGGCTTGTGGGCTCCCTGTGGGCCCCCTGCCTTGGCCCTCAAGCCTCCCGATCTTCTTCTCTTCTAGAAAAATTTATTTCGGGGATTTTATTCCGTTTGGACTCCGTTCCAAAATCAGATCTGAAAAGAGTCAAAAATACAGTAAAAACAGGAAATGGCACTTGGCACTGAATTAATAAGTTAGTCCCAAAAAAGATAGAAAAGGTAAACAAAACATCCAAAGTTGACAATATAACAACGTGAAACCATCAATAATTATAGATACATTTGAGACGTATCAAGCATCCCCACGCTTAACTCCTGCTCGTCCTCGAGTAGGGAAGTGATAAAGAATGAATTTTTGATGCTTTCATGCTACCTAGCATATATGTCCTTTGTAACTCCTCTTATGTGACGTGAATGTTCAGATCCATTAGATTCAAAACAATAGTTTGCTATTGATGTGGAGACAATAATAATTCAAGCAAACTAGCAAGGTAATCATGAACTTTCAAAATAACTAGGCCAAAAGAAAGTTACCCCTACAAAATCATATAGTCTGGCTATGCTCTATCATCCTTGCACAACGAATTTAAATCATGCACAACCCCGGTATTGGCCAAGTAATTGTTTTCACACCTTTACTTTCTCAAACTTTTTCATCTCTCACGCAATACATGAGCGTGAGCCAAGGTTTTAGCACTATAAGTGGTGTGGAGTGTGGTGGAGGTTGCAAGGAAAACAAGGAGAAGATGGTCACATTGACTAGGCATATCAATGAGCTATGGAGATGCTCATCAATAGATATCAGCGTGAATGAGTAGGGATTGCCATACAAATGATGCACTAGAGCTAAGAGTATGTGAAATCTCTTAAAGAAAACTAGTGGGTGTGCATCCAACTTGCTTGCTCACGAAGACCTAAGGAAATTTTGAGGAAGCCTATCATTGGAATATACAAGCCAAGTTATATAATGAAAATTTCCCACTAGCTATATGGTGGTGACAAAACGAGAGACTCTCAATCATGAAGATCATGGTGCTTAATATGCACAAGTGTGGAAAGGTGGTAGCATTATCCCTTCTCTCTTTTTCTCTCATTTTTTTGGTGGGATCTTTGGCCTCTTTTTTTTATTGGTGGGCATCTTTGGCCTCTTTTATTTCCTCACATGTGACAATGCTCCATCAATGACGATCATCACACTTACAACTCAAAACTTAGAGAAATGATGACTCGATATGGAATGCCTTCGGTAGTGTACCGTGACAATGATCTAGCATGGCATAGACATCAATGGAAACATAATGCTAGCTATCTTATGATCATGCAATGGCAATGTAGAAGTGGTGGTACATGTCATGGTGGTAGTTGCATGGCAATATATATTGGAATGGCTTTGAAAAAGCCATAGTAGGTAGGTATGGTGGCTGTTTTGAGGGAGGCTAATGATGGGTTTTGTGCACCAGCGAAAGTTGCACGACACTAAAGAAGATAGTGATGGTGGAAGATGAAAGTGCATCTAAACCATGGACTCATCATTAGTCATGAAGAACTCATATACTTGTTGCAAAAGTTTTAGTAGTAATCGAAACAAAGCATTCAATGCATACTCCTAGGGGAAGGGCTGGTAGGTATAGACCATCGCGCGATCCCGACCGCCACACAAAGGATGACAATCAATAGACTAATCATGCTCATAATTCATCACATAGTGGTTCACCATACGTGCATGCTACGGGAATCACTAACTTCAACACAAGTATTCCTAGATCCACAACACCTTACTAATATAACTTCAATATTACCACAACCACAAGTGAAAACTAATATAGATGAATCAAACTTCTCTAACTATTCAATGCACATGAAGGTGGAAGTTTTCATATCCCTTTGGATAACTACCCCTTTTGAGACTACTTTCATAGCATAGATCAACTACCAAGCCACGCACCGCTGTGCTGTAAAAGATATAAGTGAAGCACATGTGAGCTGAATTGTCTAACCAAAGGATATAAGTGAAGATCGACAAAATCACGGTGAGTGCATGTCTCTCTCTAGGTGTGCAGCAAGGAATATTGTGACACAACAAAAATAAAAGACTCCTATGATACAAGACGCTCCAAGAAAAACACATAACATGTGGTGAATAAAAATATAGCCCCAAGTAACGTTACCGATGGGTTGGAGACGAAAGAGGGGATGCCTTCCCGGGGCATCCCCAAGCTTAGGCTTTTTCGGCATCCTTGAATCAACTTGGGGTGCCTTGGGAATCTCCAATCTTGAGATCTTGCCACTCTTTATCTCTTTGTCCATAAGAACTTCACCCAAAACTTGAAAACTTCACAACACGAAACTTAAACAGAAACTTGTGATAACATTAGTATAAGAAAGCAAACCACCACTTCCTTAGGTACTGTAGAAAACTTAAATTCTACTCATGTTGATGTTGGGTTACTGTATTTTCAATCTTCCATGGCTAATACCCCCCAATACTATCCATAGTTTCATCAAAATAAGCAACCATCTCAACAAAAACAGAATCTGTTAACAGTAGATCAGTCTGTAGCAATCTGTATACTTCATATACTTATGCTACTTCACAAATTCTGAAAAATTACGACAGTCTGAAGAATTTGCGTAGAAATAATAATAAAAAAGAATCAATTCAAAATCTCTTACAGAAAAAAATGAAAATTATTTTCGTGAGCAGAAAGTTTCTGTCTTTTCGAGCATGACCAAACGATCATCCCCAAGACTAATCATAACGGTTTTGCTTGGCACAAACGCAAAAAGAAACACAAAAAACACAATCATAACAGAATTATGAAAGTGTGGAAAACACAAAACATAAAGAAAAAGGATAGATTCATTGGGTTGCCTCCCAACAAGCGCTATTGTTTAACGCCCTTAGCTAGGCAAAAGGTGATGGGATCACGTATAGTCATCTTTGGTGCTCAAACCATAAGTAGTGTGATCATTTATCATCTTAAGATTTTCATCATTATTGGATGACTCACCACTAGCTTTAGGAAAAAAAGACTTGACGGTCTTTTTGAGAGTGAGATTTGGAGTATTTTGCACAGCGGCAAAAGCGGAACCCAAGTTGGTTATGACATCTTCTAGTTTGCCGATTCTAGAGGAATCATTAACTATAGGTTCCTTCTACCTTAAAGTTTTCAAAACTATTCCCATTTTGGATCCGTACTGAGTAATTTGATTGTGGATCTTTCTATCCAAATCCTCAATAAATTCAATTATGGTAATTTTGTTTTCAATAGCGTCAAGCCTTTGCATCACGTGTTCCAAGGTCAAGGTAGTTCCATTAACCATAAGTGGGGGTGAGCCTACCAAGTTCATGATAGCTCCATAGGAGTCAACAGTATGGCTCCCCAAAAAATTCTGGCCTACGATGGTATCAAGGATATACCTATTCCAAGGAGAGATTCCAACATAAAAACCGCGAAGAAGAACGGTAGTGGATTGCTTACGAGTAGATCTACTTTGAGCATTGCAAATCCTGTACCAAGCGTCCTTTAAATTTTCTTCCTTATTCTACATGAAATTGAGAACTTCATTCTCAGGGGTATCATTTGGAGTGGTGGGTCTATCCATTGATGGACTATCCCACACAAAAATGAGCAGGAAGTAAGTGAGAGAAAAGGGTGGAAAAAGAAGGCAAAAGACAAAAGAAAACGTCAAAGGAGGCAAAAAGGCAAATGAAAACGGCAAGGGAGAAAGGCAAATCAAAACGGCAAAGGAGAAAGGCAAAAGAAAACGGCAAATGTGAAGTGGGGGAGAGGAAAACGAGAGGCAACTGGCAAAAAAGGTAAATGCAAGAGATGAGTTTGTGACACCTACTTGGATAGATCTCCTCCCCGGCAACGGCGCCTGAAATAGGCGTGTTGACGGGAGATTATTCTTGTCTTGATCTTCCTCAGCAAGCGATCCTCCTCCCCGGCAACGGCGCCAGAAATCCTTCTGATACTGTGACAACGGACCTTCCCTGGCAACGGTGCCAGGAATCCTGCTGCTACGGCTACACCTATAGGGACTTCCTTGGCCAATATGCAAAGGATTTCCCTGTGGCCTTGGAGCCTTGTGTTGGTGTTCCCTTGAAGAGGAAAGGGTGATGTAGCACAGCGGCGGTAAGTATTTTCCTCAGTTTGAGAACCAAGGTATCAATCCAGTAGGAGGAGCATTCAAGTCACAAGTACCTACACAAACACAAAGAGCTTGCACCCAACGCTATGAAGGGGTAGTCAATCCCTTATAGATTGTTTGCAAAGTGAGAACTGAAAGCAAAGAGTAAACAAAGCAAAGGAAAAGTGAAAGTGGAATCGATAGTTGTGAATAGACCCGGGGGCCGTAGTGTTCACTAGTGGCTTCTCTCATGAAAGCAAGTAGACGGTGGGTGAACGAATTACTGTCGAGCAATTGATAGAACCGCGCAAAGTCGTGACGTTATCTATGACAATGATTATATCTATAGGCATCACGTCCAAAACAAGTAGACCGATACTTTCTGCATCTAGTACTATTACTCCACACATCGACCGCTATCCCGCATGCATTTAGTGTATTAAGTTCAAAAGAACAGAGTAACACCTTAAGCAAGATGACATGATGTAGATGAACAATCTCAAATCTATGATGAAAGCCCGTCTTGTTACCCTTGATGGCAACAACACGATGCGTGCCTTGCTCCCCTTCTGTCACTCGGAAAGGCCACCACACGGTATGAACCCAAAACCAAGCACTTCTCCCATTGCAAGAATCATAGATCTAGTTGGCCAAACAAAACCCAAGACTCGGAGAGACTTACAAGGATATCAAATCATGCATATAAGAAATCAGCAAAGACTCAAATATAATTCATAGATAATCTGATCACAAATCCACAATTCATCGGATCTCGAGAAACACACCGCCAAAGAGGATTACATCGGATAGATCTCCCTGAAGATCATGGAGAACTTTGTATTGAAGATCCAAGAGAGAGAAGAAGACATCTAGCTACTAACTATGGACCCGTAGGTCTGAAGTGGACTACTCACGAGTCATTGGAGAGGCGATGATGTTGATGTAGAAGCCCTCCAACTCCAAAGTCCCCTCCGACAGGGCACCGGGAAGGGTCTCCAGATGAGATCTCGCGGAAACGGAAGCTTGCGGCGGCGGAAAAGTGTTTTCGTGGATGCCCTGATTTTTTCTGGATTTTTAGGGAATTTATAGGCCAAAGAGCTAGGGCAGGGGAGCGCCAAGGAGGCCACAAGCCTGGTTGCCGCGGGCCCACCTGGCCACGGCAACAGGGCTTGTGGGCTTCCTGTGGGCCCCCTGCCTTGGCCCTCAAGCCTCCCGATCTTCTTCTGTTTTGGAAAAAAATTATTTCGGGGATTTTATTCCGTTTGGACCCCGTTCCAAAATCAGATCTGAAAAGAGTGAAAAACATAGAAAAAATAGGAACTGGCACTTGGCACTGAATTAATAAGTTAGTCCCAAAAAAGATATAAAAGTTAAACAAAACATCCAAAGTTGACAAGATAACAACGTGAAACCATCAAAAATTATAGATATGTTTGAGACGTATCAACTATCAATGCTCATATTGATTGTGAGAAGCAAACTGTCACTGTTGGCTTTGAAGGTGTGTCACATGAGTTCAATTTCTCCAAGTTTGGTAGACAACCTCATGCGAAGGAGTTGCCTAGTAAGGATGAAACTATTGCTTTAGCTTCTATTGCCGTGCCTCCTCCTGATCCCTTAGAGCAATACTTGCTTGAGCATGAAAATGATATGCATATGGATGAAAGGATCAAATAGATAGAGTTGTCTTAGAACAATATCCTATCCTTAAGAATAACTTGCGTGTTGAACTGCTTGGACATCCTCCTCCACCAAAGGGTGATCCTGTGTTCGAGCTTAAACAGTTGCCTGATACTCTTAAGTATGCCTATCTTGATGAAAAGGAGATATATCCTGTCATTATTAGTGCTAGCCTCTCAGAGCATGAAGAAAAGAAGTTACTAAAAACTCTAAGGAAGCACTGTGCTGCTATCGGATATACTCTTGATGATCTTAAGGGGATTAGTCCCACTCTATGCCAGCACAAGATTAAAACCGATCCAGATTTCAAACCAGTTGTTGATCATCAAAGGAGATTGAATCCTAAGATGAAAGAAGTAGTAAGAAAAGAAATACTAAAGCTCCTGGAAGCGGGTATTATCTATCCTGTTGCTCATAGCGATTGGGTGAGTCTGGTGCATTGCGTCCCTAAGAAGGGAGGCATTACCGTTGTCCCTAATGATAAGGATGAATTGACCCCACAGAGGATTATTACTGGCTATAGGATGGTGATCGATTTCAGGAAACTGAATAAAGCCACTAGGAAAGATCATTACCCTCTGCCTTTTATCGACCAAATGCTAGAAAGGCTGTCCAACCACACACACTTCTGCTTTATAGACGGTTATTCTGGTTTCTCCCAAATACCAGTTGCACAATCTGATCAGGAGAAAACCACTTTCACCTGCCCTTTCGGTACCTTTGCTTATAGACGTATGCCTTTTGGCTTGTGTAATGCACCTGCCACCTTTCAAAGATGTATGATGACTATATTCTCTCACTTTTGTGAAAAGATTGTTGATGTTTTCATGGATGACTTTTCCGTTTACGAATCTTGTTTTGATGATTGCCTCAGCAACCTAGATCGAGTCTTACAGATATGTAAAGACACCAATCTTGTCTTGAATTGGGAGAAGTGCCACTTTATGGTTAATGAAGGCATCGTCTTAGGACATAATATTTCTGAAAGAGGTATTGAAGTCAATAAGGATAAGGTTGATGCAATCGAGAAAATGCCATATCCCACATATATCAAAGGTATAAGAAGTTTCCTTGGTCATGCTGGTTTCTATAGAAGGTTCATTAAAGACTTATCTAAGATTTCTAGGCCTCTTATCAATCTCTTGCAAAAGGATATTCCTTTTGTTTTTGAAGATGATTGTGAGGAAGCCTTCGAAATAATTAACAGGGCTTTGATAACTGCACCTATTGTTCAACCACCTGATTGGAACTTGCCTTTTGAGATCATGTGTGATGCTAGTGATTCTGCTGTTGGTGCTATTCTAGGGCAAAGAGTCGATAAGAAGTTGAATGTTATTCACTATGCTAGTAAAACTCTAGATAGTGCCCAAAGAAACTATGCTACTATGGAGAAAGAATTTTTAGCAGTCGTGTTTGCATGTGAAAAGTTCAGGTCTTACATAGTTGATTCAAAAGTCACTATTCACACTGATCATGCTGCTATTAAGTACGTCATGAAGAAGAAGGACGCTAAACCTAGACTTATCAGATGGGTTCTCTTGCTACAAGAATTTGATTTGCACGTTGTCGACAGAAAGGGTGCTGATAACCCCGTAGCACATAACTTGTCTAGGTTGGAGAACGTTCTTGATGACCCACAACCTATTGATGATAGCTTTCCCGATGAGCAAGTTAATGTCATCAATGCTTCACGGAGTGCACCGTGGTATGCTGATTATGCAAACTATATCCTTGCCAAATACATACCACCTAGTTTCACGTACAAGCAAAAGAAGAAATTCTTCTTTGACTTGAGACATTACTTTTGGGATGATCCTCACCTTTATAAGGAAGGAGTAGATGGTGTTATTAGACGTTGTGTACCTGAACATGAACATGGTCAGATCCTACAGAAGTGTCACTCCGAGGCCTACGGAGGACACCATGCGGGAGATAGAACTGCACACAAGGTATTGCAATCAGGTTTCTATTGGCCCACTCTCTTCAAGGATGCCCGTAAGTTTGTCTTGTCTTGTGATGAATGTCAAAGAATAGGAAATATTAGCAAGTATAGGGGATCAATCGTAGTCCTTTCGACAAGTAAGAGTGTTGAATCCAACGAGGAGCAGAAGGCTCTGATAAACGGATTTCAGCAAGGTAATAACTGCAAGCACTGAAAGTAGCGGTAACAGGTGATTGTGTAGCGAGGTGAAACGTAGCAAGCAAAGAATAACAAGTAACAAGTAGTAGCAACGGTGCAGCAAGTGGCCCAATCCCTTTTGTAGCAAGGGACAAGCCTGAAAAAAGTCTTATAGGAGGAAAAACGCTCCCGAGGACACACGGGAATTTCTGTCATGCTAGTTTCATCATGTTCATATGATTCGCGTTAGTTTGATATGTGGGTGGACTGTCACTTGGGTACTGTCCTTACTTGGACAAGCATCCCACTTATGACTAACCTCTCTCGCAAGCATCCGCAACTACAAAAGAAGAATTAAGACAAAGTCTAACCATAGCATTAAACTAGTGGATCCAAATCAGCCCCTCACGATGCAACGCATAGACTGGGGTTTAAGCTTCTCTCACTCCAGCAACCCATCATCTACTTACTACTTCCCAATGCCTTCCTCTAGGCCCAAATATGGTGAAGTGTTATGTAGTCGACATTCACATAAAACCACTAGAGGAAAAACAACATACAACATATAAAAATACCGAACGAATATCAAATTCACATGACTATTATCAGCATGACTTATCCCATGTCCCCAGGAACAAAAGTAACTATTCACAAGACATAATTATAATAATTACCAGAGGTGTAATGAATAGCATCAAGGATCTGAACATAAACTCTTCCACCAAGTAATCCAACTAGCATCAACTACAAAGAGTAATCAACACTACTAGCAACCTTACAAGTACCAATCGGAGTTGCGAGACGAAGATTGGTTACAAGAGATGAACTAGGGATTGGAGAGGAGATGGTGCTAATGAAGATGTTGATGAAGATGCCTCCCCTCCGACGAGAGGAGTGTTGCTGATGAGGATGGTGACGATTTACCCCTCCGGGAGGGAAGTTTCCCCTGCAGGATCGTCCTGCCGGAGCTCTAGATTGGATCTGCTCAAGTTCTGCCCCGCGGCGGCGGCGAAACCACGAAAAAGTTCCCGTATGATTTTTTCCAGGTTAGGACGCATCATATAGCAAAAGAGGGGGGCTAGTGGGCCTTCAGGCAGCCCAAGAATCGATACTATTTTTGGGCAAAGAAGAAAACCAAGTTTTTGCGCGATCTCGCAACGAGAAAGGAAAAAGCTTCAATTTAATCATGTCATTATCCACATCTTTCTTATTTTGCATATTGCAAAGCTCAATGAAGGTATTGAGATGGGATGCGGCATCTTCACAAGGAAGTCCGGAGAATTGCTCTTTCATAACAAGATTTAGCAAAGCGGCATTGATTTTGTATGAGTCCACACTAGTGGCGGGAGCAATCGGAGTACTAATAAAATCATTATTATTAGTATTAGAGAAGTCACAAAGTTTGGTGTTTTCATTCATGGTGACTTCGGCAAGCAAGCAAGCACACGAGCGAACAAAGAGCAAGCGAGAAAAAGGGCGAACGAAAAGGCGAACGAAAAAGGAAATCTGAAAAGGCAAATTGGTGAAGTGGGGGAGAGGAAAACGAGAGGCAACTGGCTAACAAAGTAAATGCAAGAGATGAGTCTGCGACACTTACTTGGACGAGTTCTTGACTTGATCCTCCCCGGCAATGGCGCCAGAAATTCTTCTGCTACGGCAACAAAAGTCCTTCCCCGCCAACGCCAGGAATTCTTCTTGCTACTTCTATTGTTTGCGTCGGTTTTTCCCTTGAAGAGTAAAGTGTTATGCATCACAGGAGTAGTAAGTATTTCCCTTAGTTTGAGAAAAAAGGTATCGATCCAGTAGGAGGGTCTTGTCAAGTCCAGAGTACCTGTGCAAACACAAACGATCTTGCACCCAACACTTCAAAGGGGTTGTCAATCCCTTCAAGATTATTTGCAAAGTGAGATTTGAAGGCGGAAAGTGCAATGAAGTAAAAAGTGTAAGGCGGAAACTATGGTGTGGAGTAGAGCCCGGGGCCATAGTGTTCACTAGAGGCTTCTCTCAAAATAGCAAATATCACGGTGGGTGAACAAATTACTGTCGAGCAATTGATAGAACCGCGCAAAGTCATGACGATATCTAAGGCAATGATCATGCATATAGGCATCACGTCCGAGACAAGTAGACCGATACTTTCTACATCTACTACTATTACTCCACACATCGACCGCTATCCAGCATGCATCTAGTGTATTGAGTTCATGACGAACAGAGTAACGCTTTAAGCAAGATGACATGATGTAGAGGGATAATCTCAAACCAATGATGAAAACCCCATCTTTTTACCCTTGATGGCAACAACACGATGCGTGCCTCGCTACCCCTTCTATCACTTGGTGAGGTCACCGCACTGTATGAACCCAAAACCTAGCACATCTCCCATTGCAAGAATCATAGATCTAGTTGGCGAAACAAAACCCACAACTCGAAGAGAATTACAAGGATATGAAATCATGCATAAGAGAGATCATAAGAAAATCAAATAAGATTCATAGATAATCTGATCATAAATCCACAATTCATTGGATCTCTACAAACACACTGCAAAATAAGATTACACCGGATAGATCTCCATGAAGATCATGGAGAGCTTTGTATTGAAGATCCAAGAGAGAGAAGAAGCCATCTAGTTACTAGCTATGGACCCGTAGGTCTATGGTGAACTACTCACACATCATTGGAGAGGTCATGGTGTTGATGAAGAAGCCCTCCGTATCCGAATCCCCCTCCGGCAGGGCACGAGAACGTGCCCCAGATGGGATCTTGCGGAGACAGAAGCGTGCGGCGATGGAAAAGTACTTTCGATGATCTCCTGATTTTTGTGGAATTTTTGGGGGATATATAGGCGCAAAACCTAGGGCAAAGGAGGTCCAGGGGGCCCACAAGCCTGAGGGCCGCGACCTCCCCCCTGTGTCGGGACCCCGATCCTAAGCCATAGGAATCCAGCCTGTAACACATCGCATCCCTTTGCGGTCTCACGCACGGTTAATTCCACGGCTGCAGCCTTACCTTAGTCGGGACCGTTTGCGTCTTTTGACTCACGTATGCAATAGTGTCGCTAGCATTCCAATGTCAAAGAACCCGGGTCGACATGTCTAGTCATAAACCAAAGTGGTAGTACCTCACAAGGACATGCATACATAACCCAACAAAGTAGGTGTCGGTCACCAGCGAGTGTAGACGAGTCATAGCAAGCTACAAGGACTCCATTACATTGCGTGACATTTCCCCAAAGGGGACAGACACAACAGCTAAGAAGGACACATGCCGGTCAAGCAATGTGTCTGGAGCAGTAGCGAACTACCAAGGCTCGTTGGATCACAAAGGGGCATTTCCTTGTAAGGAGTAGTACTAAAGTTCACGACTAGGTAATCGAACCCCATACATATCAAGTACGACACACGTACGCATGGCATACCGATATGTATAGATACATCGATGGCATCACAACATAACCATAAACATACAAGCTTTATTTAAGAGGCTCGGAAGAGCCACACACATAATATTACACATTAAGGGTCTCACGACCCATAATAGCCGTCATTCAGTTACAAGCCAGCGGAAGAGTTTAAACTATCTGAGTACAGACACGGCAACTAGAAGGCACATGGCTTGGCTATACTACAGATCCAATGTAGGGCCAGATCGTAGCTGGGACACCAGCTACTCGTCGTCGTCGATGTCTACGAAGAACCCTCCATTAGGGTCATTAGCAACCTCTGCAACATTTATTAAGCAAACATGAGTACGAAGGTACTCAGCAAGACTTTAGGATAACTAACTACTCATGCAAGGTATCAAAAAGGTATTGTGGGGTTTCATGTGGAAAGCCAACACTTGACTCGTGGCTAGACAACTTGCATTTTGAAATTATTTTGACAACTTGATTTCTCGCACACGAGTCCACTAACACCACAACAATACACTATCGTGGAATCATTCCGTCTCCATACGGAATTGCCGTCCACGACACTCACGCTTATCTTGACAATTTTATGAATAGCCATTTAAGTTATATATGAACAACATATGTCTCCAAGTAGTCCATATCCGCGGACACGGCTATTCGAATAGATCATAACCCTACAGGGGTGTACTTCATCACACACGCTCTCGCCACTTATCGCCATGTGCACGTCATGCACCTCGGCAACCTTCAAGCGGAAGCCCAACGAGGGAGTCGGCTACGACCGTTAACCACACTAGTACCTAGTCCAGGTTTATCGCCTATCTGAGAGTAACCCGTACGGAAGTCTGGCCAAGGTTTCTGCCACGGCCTCAAACGATGTGCGCAGGGTTCCCAAGCCCACCAGCCGGGTCCCACTTGGTACACCGTGCCACTGCCTACTGCATCACGGCCCACCTCTCAGGTCAGCACCATGCACGGCCTCCAGCATGACTATAAACACCAGAAACTACTTGCAACTCCTGGACCGAGTACTAAGCGATTAATAGGCCGAGCGGGGTCATATTTCAGGGCCCAGCATGTGGTAGTATCTATTCTTGGATTACATACACGGAACTCAGTTCCTAAGGACAGTTCCAATGAAACAACCCGCCATGTACTCCTACACAGCCTTTCACCGGTACCTTTACCAAATCAGATTCAACACACAACCTTTGCTTACCGAACACATTCTCACAATTCTGTTCATCTCCCAGATGACAGACCATACACCACTCTAAGCATAGCATGCATAGCAGGATAAGGCACAACATAGCTCAAGCAACTACCAGGTATGCTAGGTTGCAAGGTTCGGCTATTTACTGTGACAAGGTTAGGTCATGCAAAGGAAGTGGGTTCAACTAACGTGGCAAAAGCAGTTGAAGCATTTGATCCTAATGCAATAAATAAGTGCAGGAGCAAGAACATGGGATTTATCGGGATGATCAAAATGGTTGCTTGCCTTGTTGCTAAGAGGAGGGACAATATCCGTCAGACGGATATTCGATGGAATCCGGGGGAGCGGAGCCTACCGAGATGAAGGGCAGCAATCAATAACAATCATATGCAAACAAGATGATGCATGAGCATGGCATGAGAATGCAAGGTGATATACTAATATAATCAACATGTATTGGGTTTGAAGTTGATTTGAATCAAATTCAATATCACTTCAAATGAGGTATTCTCGGATACCGATTTAATTGATTCGACCTGATGCTCAAATCAACTTGATGTTAGCATGCATGAGATGTCATGTTAAGGTACTGGTTTGTTATTAGAACTATGTTTGATCATGTCAAACAAAAAGAAATTTAAATACTTTTCATATTCCATTTATAAAGTATTTATAATAATTGACTTATTCATTAATCTACATGTTTGGGTTCTGTAACTTTTTCAAACATGATTGAAAATAGCATATTCAGATTCCTTGAATTTTTCTGATACTTTTTCATATATAAATTATCTTCATTTGAGTTACAGATTAATTTCTATGAATTTTTGATGTTTTAAACATTTCTGGAATTATTTTTATACTGGAAAATCCTTTTACTGCATCAACATGACATCAACAGGTCCAACTGGCCGTTGAAAGTCAAACCTGACCAATGGGACCCACTGGTCAGTGTCTCTAGTCAATTTTAGATTAGGATTAAACTTAATTAACTGATTAATCTTACTGGACCCACATGTCAGTGTCTTATTAACTTATTTGATTTATTTTTATTATTTCTAAACTGTTCAGAGGCTGGCCCCACCCGTCAGTGGCTCAGGCCAGCTGAGATCCACCGGCGGCGAGCTCGTCCTCGCCGGCGGGGAGCCTCCGGCGACCACCTGAACGGCGGAGGGGCTCGGAAACGGCGCACAGGGGGCCAAACGCTGTGCGAAGAGCACCAGAGGAATGACACATCTCCCGCAGCTCCATTTCTACACTTAGCCGGGGCTGATCTGGCCGGAGATGACGCCGGCGATGAGCTTGGCGGCGGCCAAGGTTCGGGCGTCATCGAGGTCATCGATACAGAGAGAACTACGCACGGTTCTTAGCTCCTACAACATCTACGCGACGGCCTGAAGCTGCTGGTGCCCTCGGAAGGACGAGCTGATCACCGGAGGGCTACCGGCGACGAGCTGCAGCGGCGGATCTTGTCGGGCTTCGGTGGAACTAGGCCTAGAGGAGGGGATCGACGGGGAGATCTTAGGGGAAATGACCGCATGCTCACGGGGAGTGCAGAGCAGAGCTTAGACGGCTCGAGGAAGGGCCGAGGGCGATGAATTGAGCAGAGCTTGCCGGCGGCTGAAGGTTAAAGACGACGGTGCCGTGGGCGTTGCAGGGCTCGGGGAAGCTTCGGCTTCTGCAGGGAGGACAAGATCAACGAGGCGGAGCTAACGGCGCACTCAGAGAGGGGATCCTATGGCTAGGGGCACGGTCAGCTTGAGCTTTGCTCGGGCTCCAATGGCGGCCGAAGGAGGGAGGAGAGATCCGAGAGGAGGGGGGATCTGGCGCTAGGAATGGATAGGGTCGGCCACGGGGAGCTTATCCCCGTGCTTGCCAGCGCGAAACGGAGGCCAGGCAGCCACGGAGCTGCGTGGAGGCTCGCGGCGATGCGGCGGCCACCTCCTGCTCCTACTGGCGAGGAGGGAGACGACAGGAGGAGCTGGGCTGGGCCGGCTAGGCGAGAGGTAAGGTTTTCCATTTTTTTTTCTGTTCTGTTTCTGTTTTAAATACTAAAATTGATTTACTAATTATTTCAGCTCCCAAATAAATTGTAAAAGCTATGTTAAGCACCCTAGAATATTTGTTGGAATATTTCCAACCATTTCCAGAGTTTTCAACATTTTTGAAAATTTAAAGTTTCTGATTTCAAATTTAAAACTTGAAACGAGTAGCTTTTTGCATTTATTTAAAATGCTTAAAGTGTCAAGAAAATGGTTTTCTTCATTGCTCATTTACTTTCATGATTTATCAGAAAGTTTGAACTTTTCTTGAGGCCATTTTGGGGTCATTGATTTTAACTAGTTTGAATTTTCCCTCATTTTGAGAAGTGGCTAGGGTTTTAGCATCTTCCTTCATCATTTGCTTTGTTCTTGTTGAGAAATTCCTAGATGCAATGCAAAGAAAAACATGAGCACAAGCTAACTTGCTTAAGGGTTCAAGGATGTGACAACTCACCCCCACTCACAAGAATCTCGTCCCGAGATTTAGAAGTCGTCGGGAATAACGCAGGATACTCAAGTCGGAGACGATCCTCTCTTTCCCAAGTTGCATCCTTTTCAGAATGATTTGACCATTGAACTTTAAGAAACTTGAGGTTTCGACGTCGAGTGGTACGCTCAGCTTGATCAAGAATACGCACGGGGTATTCTCTGTATGAAAGGTTATCTTGGAGATCAAGCGTTTCGTGGTCCACTTCACGGATAGGATCCGAAAAGCAACGCCTGAGTTGCGAGACGTGGAAAACATCATGAACCTTGGAAAGATGCGGAGGAAGTTCCAACTGGTAGGCAACTTCTCCTCGTTTGGCAAGAATGCGAAAAGGACCAATGTAACGAGGAGCCAACTTGCCCTTGATACCGAATCGATGGGTACCCTTCAAAGGTGTAACCCGAAGGTAAGCCTTCTCGTCAACTTCAAAGGTCACAGCCTTATGATGACGATCATATTGGCTCTTTTGACGAGACTGGGCTGTTTTCAACTTTCCACGAATAATGCGAACCTGTTCTTCTGCATCCTGGATCATATCCGGGCCAAAGAGTTGCCTCTCTCTGGTTTCTGACCAATTAAGAGGTGTTCGACATCTTCGTCCATAGAGAACTTCAAAAGGGGCTTTGCCCAAGCTTGATTGATAACTATTGTTATAAGCGAATTCGGCGAATGGAAGGCACTTCTCCCAATTCATACCGAATGATATAACACAAGCTCGGAGCATATCTTCTAGGATTTGATTCACTCTTTCTACTTGACCACTTGATTGAGGATGGAAAGCAGTGCTAAAAGATAAGTGAGTCCCCATGGCATTCTGAAAACTTTCCCAGAAGCGAGAAGTAAAGATACTTCCATGGTCCGAGTTAATCTCCAGGGGAACACCATGAAGAGACACTATTCGGGAGATATATAACTCTGCTAGCTGGCTAGCTGTTATAATCTCACGAACAGGAAGAAAATGAGCCACTTTGGAAAGACGGTCAATGACCACAAAGATAGCATTATTTCCTTTCTTGGTCTTGGGAAATCCGGTAATGAAATCCATGCTAACTTTATCCCATTTCCATTCAGGAATAGCTAGAGGTTGAAGGGTGCCAGCAGGCCTTTGATGTTCTGCCTTAACTTGACGACAAAGGTCGCAGTTAGCAACGAACTCAACAATTTCTCTCTTCATCCTAGTCCACCAGAACCTCTGGCGTAGGTCCTGATACATCTTAGTACTACCGGGATGAATGGTGAGAGGAGAATCATGAGCCTCCTTAAGGATTAACTGCCTTAGATGTGGGTTCTTAGGAACCACTAGATGATTCTGGAAGAACACCACACCTTGATCGTTCATGGAAAATTCTTTAGCGTTTCCGCTAAAAAGATTCTCCTTGATCCGTGATATACCCTTGTCACGCTTTTGGCCAGCTATAATTTGATCCTTAAGAGTAGGTTTTGCCACCAGGGTAGAAAGGAATCCTTGAGGAACAATATGAAGATTCAACTTCCGAAAGTCCTCATAGAGATGTGGTTGACCTTGTTGTAGCATCAAATTGTTACAATAAGATTTACGACTTAGTGCATCGGCCATAACATTGGCCTTCCCCGGGGTGTAAGTTATCCCTAAGTTGTAATCCGAGATCAACTCAACCCACCGTCTTTGCCTGAGATTCAAATCCGGCTGGGTGAAGATATATTTCAGACTTTGGTGATCAGTGAATATTTCGCAACGATTACCCAGAAGGTAATGTCGCCAGGTTTTTAGTGCATGGACCACAGCTGCAAGCTCAAGGTCATGTGTGGGATAATTATCCTCATGTGGACGCAACTGTCGAGATGCGTATGCGATCACATGACAATCTTGCATGAGAATGCAACCTAATCCTTGTCGCGAGGCGTCGCAATAGATAACAAAGTCCTTAGAAAAATTTGGTGGTAGCAACACAGGTGCGGAAGTCAGGCGTCTTTTCAGTTCCTGAAAACTATGCTCACACTGTGGTGTCCACTCGAACTGTTTATCCTTCTTGAGGAGTTCAGTTAGAGGCTTTGCAATCTTGGAGAAATTCTCGACAAAGCGGCGACAATAGCTCGCTAGACCAAGAAAACTCCTAACTTGCTTAACCGATTCAGGTTGAGTCCAATCAAGGACAGCTTGAACTCTCTCGGGATTGACAGCAATACCCTTACCAGAGATTACGTGTCCTAGATAGGTCACTTCTGGTAACCAGAATTCACATTTTGAAAACTTGGCATAAAGGCAATGCTCTCGAAGATTCATCAATACCAGCCTTAGATGCTCGGCATGTTCTTGTTCGTTCTTCGAGTAGATGAGAATATCATCGAGGTATACCACGACGAATTTATCCAAATACTCCATGAAGATTGAATTTATCAGTCGAGAGAAGGTGGCTGGGGCATTGGTTAAACCGAAGGACATGACGGTGTACTCGTATTGGCCATAACGAGTAACAAAAGCCGTTTTTGGAATGTCCCCGTTCTTGATCTTGATTTGATGGTATCCCAACCTCAAATCTATTTTGGAGAAGACTGAGGATCCAGCGAGCTGATCGTACAGGTCATTGATCCTGGGGAGCGGATACTTGTTCTTTATGGTGACCAGATTAACTGGTCGGTAATCTACAACCATCCGATCCGTTCTGTCTTTCTTCTTGACGAAGAGGACGGGACAAGCCCAAGGAGAAGAGCTAGGACGAATGAAACCTTTATTCAAGGCCTCATCTAATTGCTTCTTAAGTTCGACTAGCTCCAGGGGTGCCATCTTATATGGTCTTCTGGCTATTGGGACAGTTCCCGGAACAAGATCTATCACAAACTCTACATCTCTGTCAGGTGGAATTCCTGGCAGTTCCTTTGGAAAAACATCCGGGAAGTCACGGACTACCGGAATGTCTTCAAGTTCCGGAAGAGGGTTGGCATTTAAGGAATAGAGTTGGCACTTGGAAACTCGACTAGAGACATTTACTATCTCACCCGAGGGATGGGTAAGCTGGACATTTCTAGAATGGGTATCAATCTTGGCATAGTGAGCTGACATCCAGTCCATGCCCAAGATGATATTAATATCCGAAGATTTCAAGGCTATCAATGAGGCTAGAAAAACTAGCCTGTCTACTAGAATTTCATTGTCATAGGTTATCCTAGAGGTTTGCCATTTACTACCAGGAGTTTGGACAACCAATGGAATTGGCATATCACAAAAAGACATGTTATGCAACTGTGCATAACTTTCTGAAATGAAGGAATGAGAAGACCCAGTGTCAAAGAGAACGGACGCTGGGTGATGATTAACAAGAAGCATACCCAGCATGACGTCGGGATCCTCTGCAGCTTCTTCTGCTGACACGCAGTTCACACGACCACGTGCAGGAGTTGGCTTCACATAGAAAGCTTTGCCCGACTTGGCTTGCCCGACGGTCTTTCCGGTTTGCTTGGCACCCACATTTTGAGGACACTCACGGGAATAGTGCCCTGGTTGTCCACACTTGTAGCATATCACCTGGTTGGCACGTGGTGCAGCATTGCTAGCTGGACCACCATAAGCTTTTGCTGGAGGGTTGGCCTGATTCGTCTGAGGCGCCACGTAGGATGGCCTCGGAGTGTATCTTGGCGGCAGAGAACTGTTCGGAACCCACAGCCTGCATTTTGGAAATGCGGAACCAAAAGACAAGCCAAAGTCACGGGAGTGCTTCCTTGTGGCTTCGAAATCAGTATGACCAGTCTCGGCACTGATCGCTTTGTTGACCAGGGCTTGAAAGCTTGCACACTCGTGGAGGCGCAGATCACGACGGAGCTCAGTGCTCAGACCCTTACGGAACCTTGGTTGCTTCTTGGCGTCAGTAGACACCTCCTCTGTTGCATAGCGGGCGAGGTTACCGAACTCGCGGCTAGAGGCATCCACACTCAACTTGCCCTGAGTGAAGGCACAGAACTCCTCCCTCTTTCTGTCCATCAGGCCCTTTGGAATATGGTGCAGACAAAAGGCTGCACTGAAGTCTGCCCATGTGGCTACTGGTTCAGCGGGACGCATTGCTTCAAAATTCTCCCACCACAGATTGGCGGGTCCCTCCAGGAAATATGCCGCAAAGGTCACCTTGTCGGCCTGAGACACATTCGCAGAGCCAATCTTGCGTGAGATGCTGCACAGCCAGTCATCTGCGTCGAGGGGATCGATGGAATGATGAAACTTTGGAGGATTCAGCTTCACAAAGTCGTTGAGGGACACTGCAGCATTCCTAGGCCGACGAGCCGTATTCTGCTCAATACGCTCTAACAGTCGGTTGGTCTCCCTTTTGTTTCTCTCTGCCTCAAGCATCACTTCCGCCAGAGAGGGCGGGTGAGGCAGGTCTTCCTGCGACGCTTGACTACCCTCGCCTTACTCATGACCCGGGGCACGGTTCAACCTGGTGAACACCATCCTGACATACAAACTCACAGCTTAGACCAATATCATATCAATACTAGCTATGGATTAAGAATGTAGATGAATATCCGAACAACATGGTAACAAGCAACTGCTATATATACACCATGGTTCATACACACCCTTACATAGTTCAGTACAAACTTACTCGAAGAGCAAACTACTGAAATTATGAAACTACTCATCAGAGGCTTACAAGCTTCCTATACATTATTTATCTAGACCTCCGGAATTCATTTCACATTACAGACATACTTCACAAGTCACGCATGACTGTGAACGTACGGCTACTACCATACTATCCTTTCGCTCACAGCTCAGGCATCCGCATAGAACATCTCATAGAGATTACCTCCATGACCTGGAAGCTCAACCTGTGGATCAGGAAACACTCTAGCCTGAGATCCCTCGGATCCATAAGGACACGGATGTGGCCTTGGTCCCCTGACTGGTGGTAAGAGGGGTCCCCGAAGAGGTGTGACTCCTCCTATAGTTGGCCAGTCAACATGGGCCGGAAGATGGGTCCTAACAGGGTTCAGTGTCTCCATATCTCCGTACCCTGTCTGGACTACCGGTGCTAGCTGCGTCAAAGCCATCCACAGACGGGCACGGGTAGCATAAAGCTCCATGCGGAGAGCACGAGCATCCTTGTCTCTGTTCTCTAGCATCTCAACAGTGGACTGCAGTAGTGGATCCTCCATAGAAGAATCAAAATAGACTCCACTGAGGTATCCCTCTTCACCAGGCTGAGAGGCCGGAACATAGCAGAACTCTGAATTCTGCAGCAGTGCATGTCTCGCTCTCATAATGGTCAGCATTGAATAGGCAGCATCTTGTACTGCCATGTCAACAGTGACTCCCAACCCATAGGACCAATGGATTGGCTCCTCAGCTCCAGGGTAGTCTGGAAATACCCTAACAGTGCAGATATACTGGCTCTGGTTGAAGTCTCGGTACTGTTCCTCCACCGTGTACTCGGGGTACCAGCGGTAACCGCACACCAACATCACCCTGACCAGCATGGCCGTATGACCCGGTACATCAATGCACCTGGTCAGACGTACCACCTGACGAGAAGGACGGCCAGGCATCTGTAGATAGAGAGTAATGCAAGAGCGTTAGGGCTCTGAATGGAAAATTGGGCAGCATAACGGCTGTAAATGCTCAACAACAAATTTCGAGACAACCCAAAATGGAATAGCGTAACCACTCAACTATCAAGTTCAACTCTCTGATCATCAAACTTACTTCCTTTTTCCCAGGAATGAAGGAAACCCAATATCTCTTAACCCGTAGTCCTATAATCTACCGATCAGAAACACGAGCCTAGAAGAAGATGAGTAACCTAGTCCTTAATTCCCGCAGAAAAGACGAGGATGACCAGAATAGAATAACTTGAGAAGAGAACAAGAGTCTTACGTTCCCTTCCACAAACAATTCCCTTATATATATAACTAAAGCAATTCGAGACTCAACTTCGACCAGTTTGGCTTAGTAATCCTACAGTCAGGCAGGCTCTGATACCAACGTTGTCGGGACCCCGATCCTAAGCCATAGGAATCCAGCCTGTAACACATCGCATCCCTTTGCGGTCTCACGCACGGTTAACTCCACGGCTGCAGCCTTACCTTAGCCGGGACCGTTTGCGTCTTTTGACTCACGTATGCAATAGTGTCGCTAGCATTCCAATGTCAAAGAACTCGGATCGACATGTCTAGTCATAAACCAAAGTGGTAGTACCGCACAAGGACAGGCATACATGACCCAACAAAGCAGGTGTCGGTCACCGGCGAGTGTAGACGAGTCGTAGCAAGCTACAAGGACTCCATTACATCGCGTGACATTTCCCCAAAGGGGACAGACACAGCAGCTAAGAAGGACACATGTCGGTCAACCAATGTGTCCGGAGCAGTAGCGAACTACCAAGGCTCGTTGGATCACAAAGGGGCATTTCCTTGTAAGGAGTGCTACTAAAGTTCACGACTAGGTAATCGAACCCCATACATATCAAGTACGACACACGTATGCATGGCATACCGATATGTATAGATACATCGATGGCATCACAACATAACCATAAACATACAAGCTTTATTTAAGAGGCTCGGAAGAGCCACACACATAATATTACACATTAAGGGTCTCACGACCCATAATAGCAGTCATTCAGTTACAAGCCAGCGGAAGAGTTTAAACTGTCTGAGTAGAGACATGGCAACTAGAAGGTGTTGGAAATATGCCCTAGAGGCAATAATAAATTAGTTATTATTATATTTCTTAGTTCATGATAATCGTTTATTATCCATGCTATAACTGTATTGATTGGAAACACAATACTTGTGTGGATACATAGACAAAACACTGTCCCTAGTAAGCCTCTAGTTGACTAGCTCGTTGATCAAAGATGGTCAAGGTTTCCTGGCCATAGGCAAGTGTTGTCACTTGATAACGGGATCACATCATTAGGAGAATCATGTGATGGACTAGACCCAAACTAATAGACATAGCATGTTGATCATGTCATTTTGTTGCTACTGTTTTTCTGCGTGTCAAGTATTTATTCCTATGACCATGAGATCATATAACTCACTGACACCGGAGGAATGCTTTATGTGTATCAAACGCCGCAACGTAACTGGGTGACTATAAAGATGCTCTACAGGTATCTCCGAAGGTGTTAGTTGAGTTAGTATGGATCAAGACTGGGATTTGTCACTCCGTATGACGGAGAGGTATCTCGGGGCCCACTCGGTAATACAACATCACACACAAGCCTTGCAAGCAATGTGACTTAGTGTAAGTTGCGGGATCTTGTATTACGGAATGAGTAAAGAGACTTGCCGGTAAACGAGATTGAAATAGGTATACGGATACTGACGATCAAATCTCGGGCAAGTAACATACCGAAGGACAAAGGGAATGACATACGGGATTATATGAATCCTTGGCACTGAGGTTCAAACGATAAGTTCTTCGTAGAATATGTAGAATCCAATATGGGCATCCAGGTCCCGCTATTGGATATTGACTGAGGAGTCTCTCGGGTCATGTCTACATAGTTCTCGAACCCGCAGGGTCTGCACACTTAAGGTTCGACGTTGTTTTATGCGTATTTGAGTTATATGGTTGGTTACCGAATGTTGTTCGGAGTCCCGGATGAGATCACGGACGTCACGAGGATTTCTGGATTGGTCCGGAAATGAAGATTGATATATAGGATGACCTCATTTGATTACCGAAAGGTTTTCGGAGTTACCGGGAATGTACCGGGAATGACGAATGGGTTCCGGGAGTTCACCGGGGGGGGGGGGGGGGCAACCCACCCCGGGAAAGCCCATAGGCCATGAGGGTGGCGCACCAGCCCTTAGTGGGCTGGTGGGACAGCCCAAGAGGGCCCTATGCGCCTAGAGAAGAAAATCAAGGAGAAAAGAAAAAAAAAGGAGGAGGTGGGAAGGGAAGGAAGGACTCCCTCCCACCAAACCAAGTCCAACTCGGTTTGGGGGGGGGAACCTTCCCCCTTGGACTCGGCCGACCCCCTTGGGGCTTCTTGAGCCCCAAGGGAAGGTCCCCTCCCTCCCACCTATATATACGGAGGTTTTAGGGCTGATTTATGATGACTTTTCCACGGCAGCCCGACCACATACCTCCACGGTTTTTCCTCTAGATCGCGTTTCTGCGGAGCTCGGGCGGAGCCCTGCTGAGACAAGATCATCATCAACCTCCGGAGCGCCGTCACGCTGCCGGAGAACTCTTCTACCTCTCCGTCTCTCTTGCTGTATCAAGAAGGCCGAGGTCATCGTCGAGCTGTACGTGTGCTGAACGCGGAGGTGCCGTCCGTTCGACACTAGATCGTGGGACTGATCGCGGGATAGTTCGCGGGGCGGATCGAGGGACGTGAGGACGTTCCACTACATCAACCGCATTCACTAACGCTTCTGCTGTATGGTCTACAAGGGTACGTAGATCACACATCCCCTCTCGTAGATGGACATCACCATGATAGGTCTTCGTGCGTGTAGGAAATTTTTTGTTTCCCATGCGACGTTCCCCAACAGTGGCATCATGAGCTAGGTTCATGCGTAGATGTCTTCTCGAGTAGAACACAAAAGTTTTGTGGGCGGTGATGTGCGTTTTTCTGCCCTCCTTAGTCTTTTCTTGATTCCGCGGTATTGTTGGATCGAAGCGGCTCGGACCGACATTACTCGTACGCTTAAGAGAGACTGGTTTCATCGCTACGAGTAACTCAGTTGCTCAAAGATGACTGGCGGGTGTCAGTTTCTCCAACTTTAGTTGAATCGGAATTGACCAAGGAGGTCCTGGGATGAGGTTAAATAGCAACTCATATATCTCCGTTGTGGTGTTTGCGTAAGTAAGATGCGATCCTACTAGATACCCATGGTCACCACGTAAAACTTGCAACAACAAAATTAGAGGACGTCTAACTTCTTTTTGCAGGGTATGCTTGTGATCTGATATGGCCAACGATGTGATGTGATATATTGGATGTATGAGATGATCATGTTGTAATAGTTAATATCGACTTGCACGTCGATGGTATGGCAACCGGCAGGAGCCATAGGGTTGTCTTTATAACTAACGTTTATGCTTGCAGATGCGTTTACTATTTTGCTAGGATGTAGCTTTAGTAGTAATAGCATGCGTAGCACGACAACCCCGATGGTGACCCGTTGATGGAGATCATGATGATGGAGATCATGGTGTGACGCCGGTGACAAGAAGATCGTGCCGGTGCTTTGGTGATGGAGATCAAGAAGCACATGATGATGGCCATATCATGTCACTTATGAATTGCATGTGATGTTAATCCTTTTATGCACCTTATTTTGCTTAGAACGACGGTAGCATTATGAGGTGATCTCTCACTAAAATTTCAAGACGAAATTGTGTTCTCCCCGACTGTGCACCGTTGCTACAGTTCGTCGTTTCGAGACACCACGTGATGATCGGGTGTGATAGACTCAACGTTCACATACAACGAGTGCAAAACAGTTGCGCACGCGGAACACTCGGGTTATGCTTGACGAGCCTAGCATGTGCAGACATGGCCTCGGAACACATGAGACCGAAAGGTCGAGCATGAATCGTATAGTTGATATGATTAGCATAGAGATGCTTACCACTGAAACTATTCTCGACTCACGTGATGATCGGACTTGAGATAGCGGATTTGGATCATGTACCACTCAAATGACTAGAGAGATGTACTTTTTGAGTGGGAGTTCTTAAGTAATATGATTAATTGAACTAATTGTCATGAACATAGTCTAATGGTCTTTGCGAATTACGATGTAGCTTGCGCTATAGCTCTACTGTTTTTATATGTTCCTAGAGAAAATTTAGTTGAAAATTGATAGTAGCAAACTTTGCAGACTGAGTCTGTAAAACCGAGGATTGTCCTCGTTGCTACGCAGAAGGTTTATGTCCTTAATGCACCACTTGGTGTGCTGCACCTCGAGCGTCGTCTGTGGATGCTATGAACATCCGACATACACGTTTCTGATGACTACACGATAGTTCAGTGCAAGATACTTAATGGCTTAGAAGCAAGGCGCCGAAAATGTTGTAAAACGTCACGGAACATAAGTGATGTTCCAAAGAGATGAAATTGTGATTTCATGCTTGTGCCCTTGTTAAGAGGTACGAGACCTCCAAACAATATTCTTTGTCCACAAAGTAAAGGAGAAAAGCTCAATCGTTGAGCATGTGCTCAGATTGTCTGAGTACGACAATCACTTGAATCAAGTGGGAGTTAATCTTCCAGATGAGATATAGATGGTTCTCCAAAGTCACTGCCACCAAGCTATGAGAGCTTCGTGATGGACTATAACATATCAAGGATAGATACAATGATCCTTGAGCGATTCGTGATGTTTTGACACTGCGAAAGTAGAAATCAAAAAGGAGCATCAATAGTTGATGGTTAGTAAAACCACTAAGTTTCAAGAAAGGCGAGGGCTAGAAGGGATACTTCGTGAAACGGCAAAACAGTTGCTGCGCTAATGAAGAGACCCAAGACTAAACCCAAACCCGAGACTAAGTGCTTCTGTAATGAGGGGAACAGTCACTGAGGCGGAGCAACTCTAGATACTTGGTAGATAAGAAGGCTGGCAAAAGTCGAGAGAAGTATATTTGATATACATAATGTTGATGTGTACTTTACTAGTACTCCTAGTAGCACGAGGGTATTGGATACCAGTTCGGTTGCTAAGTGATTAATAACGCGAAATGAAAGCTACGGCATAAACGGAGACTAGCTAAAGGCAAGGTGACGATACGTGTTGGAAGTGTTTCCAAGGTTGATATGATCAAACGTCGCACGCTCCCTCTACCATCGGGATTGGTGTTAAACCTAAATAATTGTTATTTGGTGCTTGCGTTAAGCATGAACATGATTGGATCGTGTTTATTTCAATACGATTATTCATTCAAAGAGAATAATGGTTACTCTATTTGCTTGAATAATCACCTTCAATGGTTTATTGAATCTCGATTGTAGTGTTACACATGTTCATAATATTGGTGCCAAAAGATACGAGTTAATGATGATAGTACCATTTACTTGTGGCACTGCCGCTTGAGTCATGTTAGTATAAATTGCATGAAGAGGCTCCATGCTGATGGATCTTTGTACTCACCTGATTTCGAATCACTAGTGACATGCAAATCATACCACATGAGCAAGGCCTTGTTTTCATTGAGATGAAACAAGATAGTAACTTGTTGGAAGTGATACATTTTGATGTATGCAGTCCAATGAGTGCTGAGGGACGCAGTGGATATCATTATGTTCTTACTTGACTGACGACTTGAGTAGATACAGGAGTATTTACTTAATGAATCACAAGTCTGAAATATTGAAAAGTTCAATTCCGTTTCAGAGTGAAGTTCGTCGTAACAAGAGGATGAAGTGTCTACGATATGATCATAGAAATGAATATCTGAGTTACGAGTTTTTGGTACATAGTTAAGACAATGTGGAAATTGTTCCACAGTTCATGCCACCTGGAACATCATAGTGTGATGATATGTGTGAACGTCATAGCCACGCACTATTTAGTATGGTGCATGCTATGATGTCTCTTATCGAATTACCACTATCGTTTATGGGTTATGCATTAGAGACAACCGCATTCACTATAAATAGGGCACCGCGTATTTCCGTTGAGATGACACAGTATAGACTGAGGTTTAGAGAAATCTAAACTGTCGTTTCTTGAAAGTTTGGGGCTTCGACACTTATGTGAAAAAGTTTCAGTCTGATAAGCTCGAACCCAAAGCGGATAAATGCATCTTCATAGGATATCCAAAACAGTTGGGTACATCTCCTATCTCAGATCCAAAAGCAAAGTGTTTGTTTCTGGAAACGGATCCTTTCTCGAGGAAAGGTTTCTCTCGAAAGAATTGAGTGGGAGGGTGGTAGAACTTGATGAGGTTACTGAACCATCACTTCGACCAGTGTGTAGCAGGGCGTAGGAAGTTGTTCCTGTGGCGCCTACACCAATTGAAGTGAAAGCCGATGATGGTGATCATCGAGCATCGGATCAAGTTACTACGAGCCTCGTAGGTTGACAAGGTCGCGTACTACTACAGAGTGGTACGGTAACCCTGTCTTGGAGGTCATGTTGTTGTGCAACAGTGAACCTACGAGTTATGAAGAAAGCAATGGTGGGCCCGGATTCCGACAAATGGCTGGAAGCCATGAAATCTGAGAGAGGATCCATGTATGAAAACAAAGTGTAGACTTTGGAAGAACAACTTGATGGTCATAGGACCATTGAGTAAAGATGGATCTTTAAAAGGAAAACAGACAATGATGGTGATAAGTCACTATCGAGAAAAGCTCGACTTGTCGCAAAGATGTTTTCGACAAGATCAAACAGTTGACTATGATGAGACTTTCTCCCTCGTAGCGATGCTAAAAGTATGTTAGAATTATGTTAGTAGTTGCTGCATTATTTATGAAATATTGCACGTAGGATGTCAAAACATTGTTTCCTCGACGGTTTCCTTGAGCAAACATTGTATGAGATACAACCATGAGGTTTTGTCGATCCTAAAGATACTAGCAAGTATGCAAGCTCCAGTGATCCTTCAATGGACTGGTGCAAGCATCTCGGAGTTGGAATATACACTTTGATGAGATGATCAAATATTTTGGGTTTGTACAAGGTTTATGAGAAACTTGTATTTCCAAAGAAGTGAGTGGGAGCACTATAGAATTTCTGATAAGTATATAAAGCATATTATGGATCAGAAGTAATGTAGAATTTCTGTAAAGCATATAAGGTTGTTTGAAAGGAGTTTTCAAAGGAATACCTGGATTGCGCTACTTGAACGTTGAGCATCAAAGATCTACGGAGAGATTAAAAGCGCTTAATGAAAGTTTCAATAAGATGCATGCCTTGACAAGTTTTGAAAGAGTTCAAAATAAGATCAGCAAAGAAGGAGTTCTTGGTTGCGTTGTGAGGTGTGAATTTGAGTAAGACTCAAAACCCGACCCCGGCAGAATAAAGAGAATAGACGAAGGTCGTCTTCTATGCCTTAGCCGTGGAATCTGAAGTATGCCATGCTGTGTACCGCACCTGATGTGTGCCTTGACTCAAAGTCTATTGAGAGGTACAGAGAGTGATCCATGATTGAATCACTAGCAGCGGTCAAAATTTATCCTTAGTAACTAATGGACTAAGGAATTTTTCTCGATTATGGAGGTGGTTAAAGAGTTCGTCGTAAAGGGTTACGTTGATGCAAGCTTTGACACTAATCCGAATAACTATGAGTAGTGAAACGGATTCGTATAGTAGAGTAGATATTTGGAGCATTTTCGAATAGCACATAGTAGCAGCATCTATAAGATGACATAAATATTTGTAAAGAACGCATGGATCTGAAAGTTTCAGAACCATTGACTAAAACCTCTCTCACGAGCAAGACGTGATCAGACCCCAGAACTATATGGGTGTTGGATTCGTTGAAATCACATGGTGATGTGAACTAGATTATTGACTCTAGTGCAAGTGGGAGACTGTTGGAAATATGCCCTAGAGGCAATAATAAATTAGTTATTATTATATTTCTTAGTTCATGATAATCGTTTATTATCCATGCTATAACTGTATTGATTGGAAACACAATACTTGTGTGGATACATAGACAAAACACTGTCCCTAGTAAGCCTCTAGTTGACTAGCTCGTTGATCAAAGATGGTCAAGGTTTCCTGGCCATAGGCAAGTGTTGTCACTTGATAACGGGATCACATCATTAGGAGAATCATGTGATGGACTAGACCCAAACTAATAGACGTAGCATGTTGATCGTGTCATTTTGTTGCTACTGTTTTTCTGCGTGTCAAGTATTTATTCCTATGACCATGAGATCATATATCTCACTGACACCGGAGGAATGCTTTGTGTGTATCAAACGCTGCAACGTAACTGGGTGACTATAAAGATGCTCTACAGGTATCTCCGAAGGTGTTAGTTGAGTTAGTATGGATCAAGACTGGGATTTGTCACTCCGTATGACGGAGAGGTATCTCGGGGCCCACTCGGTAATACAACATCACACACAAGCCTTGCAAGCAATGTGACTTAGTGTAAGTTGCGGGATCTTGTATTACGAAACGAGTAAAGAGACTTGCCGGTAAACGAGATTGAAATAGGTATACGGATACTGACGATCAAATCTCGGGCAAGTAACATACCGAAGGACAAAGGGAATGACATACGGGATTATATGAATCCTTGGCACTGAGGTTCAAACGATAAGTTCTTCGTAGAATATGTAGGATCCAATATGGGCATCCAGGTCCCGCTATTGGATATTGACTGCGGAGTCTCTTGGGTCATGTCTACATAGTTCTCGAACCCGCAGGGTCTTCACACTTAAGGTTCGACGTTGTTTTATGCGTATTTGAGTTATATGGTTGGTTACCGAATGTTGTTCGGAGTCCCGGATGAGATCACGGACATAACGAGGGTTTCCGGAATGGTCCGGAAACGAAGATTGATATATAGGATGACCTCATTTGATTACCGGAAGGTTTTCGGAGTTACCGGGAATGTATCGGGAATGACGAATGGGTTCCGGGAGTTCACCGGGGGGGGGGGGGGGGGCAACCCACCCCGGGGAATCCCGTAGGCCATGAGGGTGGCGCACCAGCCCTTAGTGGGCTGGTGGGACAGCCCAAGAGGGCCCTATGCGCCTAGAGAAGAAAATCAAGGAGGAAAGAAAAAAAAGGAGGAGGTGGGAAGGGAAGGAAGGACTCCCTCACACCAAACCAAGTCCAACTCGGTTTGGGGGGGGGGAACCTTCCCCCTTGAACTCGGCCGACCCCCTTGGGGCTCCTTGAGCCCCAAGGCAAGGTCCCCTCCCTCCCACCTATATATACGGAGGTTTTAGGGCTGATTTATGATGACTTTTCCACGGCAGCCCGACCACATACCTCCACGGTTTATCCTCTAGATCGCGTTTCTGTGGAGCTCGGGCGGAGCCCTGCTGAGACAAGATCATCACCAACCTCCGGAGCGCCGTCACGCTGCCGGAGAACTCTTCTACATCTCCGTCTCTCTTGCTGGATCAAGAAGGCCGAGATCATCGTCGAGCTGTACGTGTGCTGAACGCGGAGGTGCCGTCCGTTCGGCACTAGATCGTGGGACTGATCGCGGGATAGTTCGCGGGGCGGATCGAGGGACGTGAGGACGTTCCACTACATCAACCACGTTCAATAACGCTTCTGCTGTACGGTCTACAAGGGTACGTAGATCACACATCCCCTCTCGTAGATGGACATCACCATGATAGGTCTTCGTGCGCGTAGGAAATTTTTTGTTTCCCATGTGACGTTCCCCAACAGAAGGCACATGGCCTGGCTATACTACAGATCCAACGTAGGGCCAGATCGTAGCTGGGACACTAGCTACTCGTCGTCGTCGATGTCTACGAAGAACCCTCCATTAGGGTCATTAGCAACCTCTACAACATTTATTAAGCAAACATGAGTACGAAGGTACTCAGCAAGACTTTAGGATAACTAACTACTCATGCAAGGTATCAAAAAGGTATTGTGGGGTTTCATGCGGAAAGCCAGCACTTGACTCGTGGCTAGACAACTTGCATTTTGAAATTATTTTGACAACTTGATTTCTCGCACACGAGTCCACTAACACCACAACAATACACTATCGTGGAATCATTCCGTCTCCATAAGGAATTGCCGTCCACGACACTCACGCTTATCTTGACAATTTTATGAATAGCCATTTAAGTTATCTATGAACAACATATGTCTCCAAGTAGTCCATATCCGCGGACGCGGCTATTCGAATAGATCATAACCCTGCAGGGGTGTACTTCGTCACACACGCTCTCGCCACTTATCGCCATGTGCACATCATGCACCTCGGCAACCTTCAAGCGGAAGCCCAGCGAGGGAGTCGTCCACGACCGTTAACCACACTAGTACCTAGTCCAGGTTTATCACCTATCTGAGAGTAACCCGTATGGAAGTCCGGCCGAGGTTTCCGCCACGGCCTCAAACGATGTGCGCAGGGTTTGCAAGCCCACCATCCGGGTGCCACTTGGTACACCGCGCCACTGCCTACTGCATCACGGCCCACCTCTCAGGTCAGCACCATGCACGGCCTCCAGCATGACTATAAACACCAGAAAGTACTTGCAACTCCTGGACCGAGTACTAAGCGATTAATAGGCCGAGCAGGGTCATATTTCAAGGCCCAGCATGTGGTAGTATCTAGTCTTGGATTACATACACGGAACTCAGTTCCTAAGGACGGTTCCAATGAAACAACCCGCCATGTACTCCTACACAGCCTTTCACCGGTACCTTTACCAAATCAGACTCAACACACAACCTTTGCTTACGAACACATTCTCACAATTCTGTTCATCTCCCACTACAAGGAATATGCTAGTACACGACGCTGTTTTTTCGTCGCTACATCGTCACGGTTTTTCATTTACGACGATCGCACGACGAAAAACCAAGCGTCGGAAACAGAGCGTCAGAAATGAACAGCCACGACGTTTTGATCAAAATCGTCGTAACTTTATGACGATTCCTAGATTGTCGTAACCTTTACGACGATCCTAAATCATCGCTGACAATCAAACCCAGTCCTACGTGGGAAAATTACGACGAAATCAAAACATCATGGTTGAAATCAGCCCAACCCATTTCAATTGATCACATGGGCTGATTTTATTTTTTTGGAATTTTTCTTATTGGGCTTCTTTTTGGGCCTTGGCCTATTTACAGCCACTTCTAGTATTTTTTTCGAATTTTGCTTTATGGGCTTTTACTTTCTATTGATTTTATTTTTTGTCCATTTTATATTTGTACTGGTCCCACATGTCATGTTGATCTCAAAATTAGCCCCACACATTAGAAATTTCAATTTTTTTCAAATAAATATCATAACTTGGTCCCCTTGTTAAGTTGCCATTTCATAGGTATTCAAATCACATTCACAATCAATATTTCAAAGGGAGCAAATGAAATTCGTCCAAACCAACATTAGATTTGTCTATTACAATCTTTACACTACACCACAACCCACATATGCCTACTACACCACAACCCACATATGCCTACTACTGCCTTCTATTACAATAGATATGCTACTCTTTGTTGATACGCTTCATATCTTCACACTTGGCTTTGTACTTCACCTGTACAAAATATAAGAATAAGATGTGAACTAACACTGCAGGTATTTAAATAACAGAATTTTTAAAAAAAAGTATGAACTAACACTGCAGGTATTTAAATAACAGAATTTACAAAGATCTTCATTGTTATAGAGACCATCTGCTGCTGCTGCCGCGAGAGGAAACGAAAAGCTAAGTGAGAACCAACACTGAACCAACCCTGAGAGGAAGCATTTTACAGTAATTTATTCGACTAATTAACAAGAGATGGCTAATAATCAGCAGGTTTAACATTACTGAATAGCTTGCATTGCTATACTAACAGCCAACAACAATTCTAGTGAAAACTCAACTTGGAACATCTGGCAATCCAAAGGTCAGCACCCAACAATGGCAAGCAGAGCACAAAGGTCCAAAACTGTATCCCCTAAAACAAATCTGGAACTCAGTTGTGCTAATAATCATTTGCTAGCAGGATACCAAAAAATGCATAATAATTTAGGATGCTAAGCCAATTGCAGAGACAAAAAAGCAAGTATTTCAGAGTAACATATCACCCTCCTACTTGCAAAATAGTTAATTAGTGAGATATGGGGTCTATGAACTTGCAAAGCTGCAATAGTCAGACATCATCAAACTATGATTACCAGGTCATACTGACCAAAAAACAAATCAAGCATTTTATAGTAATTTATTCCACTAATATCCCTCCCTAGAACTAGAAGCAAACATATATGCTAGCAGACCATGTATAAGATAATAAACAGAGAAGAAACACACAAGGGTGGACAAACATATATGCTAGCAGACCATTAATCCATTAATTCACAGATCAATTCAAAGATACCAACTATTTTCCATAGCAACTAGACATCGACTAATCAGAACACATAATAATATGCACCATATTTTACAAGGAGTCCTCTTCCTTTGTGTCATTGACTCCTGTTTTGTGCGGTCTAAGGACACCGTGTCCTAGCTACTCAACGTTCAGAACTATACAATGCCCTGCAGTTTTCTTCCATCATATTTAGCTCTACCAATTAGAGAAAATCTTTTTAAATGCTTTAAGGATCCTACTCAAAAGCCATAAGAGTGTGCACACCACTGAGTTCATTAATTACTGGACTCTTACTAGTTTGCAATGTTGGATCTAAATTAAGAAATGAGTGTCCATAAATTGAGCTCCATTGTTCCAGGCTGACTGACACCTAATAGCGGGCAAAATTTGCTCTAGGAACTGACATCACCCGATGGACATAAGAAAAATCATCAATTCAAACAGTACCACACTAAAAACCACTGAATCTGGACCAAATCGAGGTAACCGACTGATCCAGGACTTGGAACATAGAACGAGCCGGATGACCTTGGTGATGACGTGGTAGGAGATGTAAGACTGGACGCCGGTGCCCATCTTGACGGGATCCGTGACGTAGATTGACAGAAACGGCGCCCTGGCCACCGCCCCGGGCGACCGCGGGCTCTGCGACAGGCTCCTCTCCTGCGAGAGAGCGCATGGATAGATGGATAGATTCAGTACCAAAAATTTCTAGCAAGATCTACATACATCCAACTAGCAGCAGTAGATGCGAAAATCTCTAGCAAGATCTACATACATAGTAATGGTGGTCAATCCAATCGAATCCAAGCAAGAGGAGAGGAGAAAAGAGACCAGACTGGATCGGATCCCCAAACGAGCACCAAGGAATCGAATCCATGGCGGAATCAGAACCAGACCTTGCACGAGGTAGAAGACGCAAACCTGCAGGAAGGGTCAAAATCAGCGGCCGTGAGTGCCTCAGGGATTCCAGGGATCGGAGGGGATCTCGGGTCGAAGGGGGGAAAGGGAGGAGAAGGAGCGCTTACGGCATTGCGGAGCTCGGGTCCGAGCGCCAAGCTGTAGGAGACCCGTTGGAGCATCTCGTAGGCGAAGGCCCAGTGCATCTCAGGCGGGATCTCGCGCCTGATCGGCCCCGCCGCCACCTTGAGCCTGACCAGCACCGCGACCTCCTCCGACCGCGACAGCAACCCCATCGCCGCTCGGACCGAAAATCCAAAAATCACAAACCAAATCCCCCACCCCTCCCCTCCCCCTCCTCCACTCGGCGTGCCCCTGAGCCGTGCATGAGCGCCATGAGCTCGTCGGTGTTGAGGCTGGCCCGCACCGCCTCCGAGATACCACCGGCGCCGTAGCCAGAGGCGGCGCGAGGCCACGGCGCCCGCCGACGGGGACGCTGCCTCCGGTGGCCGGCGAGTCGTCGCCCCTGAACCCCATGAGGGAGCACCCCTCGTCGTCCTCGCGGCACCACCAGAAGCGCGCCCACCCGGCGAGCAGGGACAGCGCCAGGAGCACCAGGACCAGGGAGGCGGAGCGGAGGCGCGTGGCGGCGACTAGCGATGGCCCCGACGACCTCTCATGCATGAGCAGGGCGAGAGAGATCGGGATTGGGAGGCGGGTGGGTGGGGACGGAGAGAGCACGGTGAGGCGGCCGCGTCGGCGAGCGCGGGCGGCTTGGAGAGGCTCCGGATCTGGGAGGAGGAGGAGAGGAGAACGTGCGGCGGCGCCGGATCTGGGAGGAGGAGGAGAGGAGAACGTGCGGCGGCGCCGGATCTGGGAGGAAGGTGCGATGGGGGGTGTGAGCTAGGGTTTGGGCTCCGGGTGGGTTTTTTTTTCTGTAGATGGATGGATGTGGGTTGGAGATATGGATGGATGGATGGATGGACGCGATGTCATCGATCTGTGGAAAGATTTCTCATTGGTTCAAAAAAGAGAATTTGAGGATTTGCCACATGTATGTTTGCACTTTGAGGACTTGCCTTCGTTTTCCTTGTCATCGATTATTCGCGATATCTTTTTCAGTTTGGTGATGATTTGCCCCCGGAGGTAGGGACCCACTGGAATATGTCTAAAAAGCTCGTCATGGTACCCAAGGTCATCCTCGCTCTTCCAAAAGAGAAGCAGACGGATGCGTCTCCGCGTGCTCGCTCGTTGTCGTTTAGACAAGTCAAGATGTGAGGACGAGAGCGGAGGCAGGGGATATAGCCGATCCTAACAGGTTGTTGCAGGGGAGGAGGCGGCCAGGGAGCAACGTGGCGAGCAGCGAGAGTGAGGTCATGCAGCCCGTGCACGTGTCACAGTTGACGCCCAGCCAAGAGCAGGGGTGATCGTCATCGTCTGTCCACTTGGCAAGGTGGTCCAGTGGGTCGGCGACGCGAAGACCACCAGGCACCAACCCGACTACGTGAGCACGCCGTCGGTTGACGATGACGGATGCTTGCGCCTGGCACATGAATCAACCACAGTGGCTTATCTATTTTGGCCGTCGACCTCGGCCTTCTTGGTTTGGAGCGGAGTGGTCAACACAACAAGGCGGGTTCACGATCCACAGCAACGAGAGACACTGCTGCGAGCCATGACGAGCAGCCGGGATACGAACAAACAGAGAAACGGGAACGATCAAACATGAAGCTAGCTAATTTGGGCTCGGGCAGTTTGGTCACTGATTTTGTGTTATATTTCCATGTCGTCCATAAGGGGCAAATCATTAAGACTCTCAGAAAGGTGTGGCTAATTATTAGTAACAAGAAAAACAGGGGTAAATCCTCAAAGTGTAAACAAACTTGTGGCAAATCTTCAAATTTCCCTTCAAAAAATCAATGATTTAAAATAATTTTCAAGTACTAAAAATAGAGGAATTTTATGAAGCATCTATCAAAAACATTTTGCGAAAGTGCACCATACAAATTTTGCAAAAGTATCTACTTAATCAGAGAAACATCAAAATATTTTCAAGATTGAACCACTAGGTAGGAACGGTCATACCCGCTGTTTTGACCGCATTTTGAAATGGCCATGAAAAATTCAAAAAAAATCAAAAAAATGGAAAACCTTTGCATTGTGTCATTATATGTGACAGAGTTGCCAGGAAAAATAATAAACTTGTAATACGACAATTATTTTAAAAAAGTGTTCTTAAAAATGAGCTATCATGTGTGAAGATCCATGGCTTTCAAGCCAAATTATCAATCTTATGGCCACATTAATGACATAGTTTGTTGAAATGATATAATATTATGCACAAGGATGCATATTGGAATGACAAACAATATTGATTAAGGAAGTTTTCATTTTCCTGGTATGTAAAAATCATTTTCCATTTTTCAAGTGTCCAAAATGAACTTTTTTGTGAAGGACCTACCATATATTTGTTTCAGAATTGGAGCAAATCAATTTTCTAAAAACTAGGTCATATTTAATGTATAATTGACAAAATGGTTGGGTGTTAAAGGCTTTTATCGATCTCTCCTAAAAAAGACAAATTTTCGTTGAATCAGCTGAAAGCGGGTCAAATTTAAACTGCATCTACATTATAGTTTGCTCTATATTTTTGCTAAAAACAATTTATAGGTACACAAGTATCTATTTAATCATAGAAACATCAAAACATTTCCAAGATTCAACCACTAGGTATGAACGGTCATACCCGCTATTTTGACCGCGTTTTGAAATGGCCATGGAAAATTCAAAACAAATTCAAAAAAATGGAAAACCATTGCATTGTGTCATTATATGTGACAAAGTTACCAGGAAAAATAATAAACTTGTAATACGAAAATTATTTTAAACAAGTGTTCTTAGAAATGAGCTATCATGTGTGAAGATTTATGACTTTCAAGCCAAATGATCAATCTTATAGCCACATTCATGACATAGTTTGTTGAAATGATATAATATTATGCACAAGGGTGCATATCGGAATGGCAAACAATGTTGATTAAGGAAGTTTTCATTTTCCTTGTATGAAAAATTCATTTTCCATTTTTCAAGTGATCAAAATGAGTTGTTTTGTGAAGGACCTACCATATATTTGTTTTAAAATTGGACCAAATCATTTTTATAAAATACTAGTCCATATTTAATGTACAATTGACAAAATGGTTGGGTGTTAAAAGATTTTATCCACCTCTCGTGAAAAAGACAAATTTATGTCGATTCAGTTGGAAGCGGGTCAAATTTGAACTGCAGCTGCATTATAGTTTGCTCTTTATTTTTCCCAAAAATCATTTGTAGGTATATAAGTATCTATTTAATCAGAAATACATGGTGTGGTGCCTTGACGTCGAGGTTTGCGTGGTGGTCGAGGGCCCCAACTCCAGAGTGCGTGAACTTGCATGCCAGTCGCATGGTCACCGCCTAACCGTTGCATTGCCACACGTTCTAGGTGGAATAGTCATGTCTGGTGGGTTGGACAATCCCTCTATAGGTGTTAGCAAGAATAATACAATAGAATAATCTCATGAGGACACTGAACTAAGCACAAACATGAATTAGCAGCCAAGTGTTTGATTAGCGGTGCGGGTAATTCACATAGACAATGGGCCTAAATTTTGGCTGAGGATGATCATCTACTAAGGAGACTCTCTTGGCAAATTTTTATCTCAAATGGATGAACCTAGGTGGCACTTGCTTTGCAAAGTAACACATTGTGCAGAAATATGGATGTTGAAGCTAGGATCAAATGAATGAATGGATTGAGCTGAAATTTGGTGTATGATGTTAATTTGGGCATATGAAGGCACTGTATAAAAATTATACCATTTGGACAAGCCAAAGTGACACTTCCTTCACAATGTGCCAATCTGGACAGAAAATGGTAATTAAAACTAGGCTCACATAGATGATTGGATGAGCTTAAATTTGGAGGAGGATGATAATTTGGGCACATTAAGGTACTGTAAAAACTTCATAAAATTTGGATAAACAAAAATTGTACTTCCTTCACAATGCTCTCTACTGAACAGAATATTGGGAAAAATATTGAGAGAAACTGGCTAAACTAAATGAGCTAAAATTAGGTGCAGTGCCGTTATATGGTTAGGATCATCCCGTGGTAAATTTTTCATCAACTATAAAGCAATATAAAACATAGTTGCTTCACAAAATGAAAATATTACCAAAAACAAAGATTGGATGATGAGCTCACATGAATTGTTAGACGTGGCTAAAATTTTATGGAGAGCTCCGTTTTGGGCACATAGATGATGTGGAAAAAATTCAACTCATCAGGATATTCCTATCTAGTACTTCCTTCACAAAGCTGTTAGCTGAACACAAACTTTGGAAATTTGCTCAGAAAGTTTTACTAGGCAAATCGTTACGAAAGTTTTCATGAGGCAATGATTTGGATAGGAAAGAGTGCCCAAACAATATGAGGGTAATTAAAGAAATAGAAATAGCACTTCCTTCATAAAGTGCTATTCTGAACAGAATAGGAAAATGAATATTTTTGAATTATTTTTGAACTATGGAAGGGAGGGTTTTCACATATTTGAGAAATATATAGTCCAAAGTATTTATGAGAATTTTTCGAGAATTTTCGGAATGATAGAATAGTAGGTTGCTTCACAAACTAGGATCAGGTGGGATAGAATGGACCCACAAGTGCCATGTCAACATAGTTAGAACATGTTACGACATTTTTACAATCGTCGTAAAAGTTATGACGATCTCATCTTATGCGGTTATGACATTTTGACTCACATCGTCGTAATTTATATGTAGATTTGATCCCCTCAAACGGTTTACGACGATCTCGGATGAAATCGTCATAGATTTATGACGAATTCATCAACGACATTTTAAAAAACATCACATATGAGCATATTTCTTGTAGTGTCCCAGATGACAGACCATACACCACTCTAAGCATAGCATGCATAACAGGATAAGGCACAACATAGCTCAAGCAACTACCAGGTATGCTAGGTTGCAAGGTTCGGCTATTTACTGTGACAAGGCTAGGTCATGCAAAGGAAGTGGGTTCAACTAACGTGGCAAAAGCAGTTGAAGCATTTGATCCTAATGCAATAAATAAGTGCAGGAGCAAGAACATGGGATTTATCGGGATGATCAAAATGGTTGCTTGCCTTTTTGCTCAGAGGAGGGACAATATCCGTCAGACGGATATTCAGTGGAATCCGGGGGAGCGGAGCCTACCGAGATGAAGGGCAACAATCAATAACAATCATATGCAAACAAGATGATGCATGAGCATGGCATGAGAATGCAAGGTGATAAACCAATATAATCAACATGTATTGGGTTTGAAGTTGATTTGAATCAAATTCAATATCACTTCAAACGAGGTATTCTCGGATACCGATTTAATTGATTCGACCTGATGCTCTGATCAACTTGATGTTAGCATTCATGAGATGTCATGTTAAGGTACTGGTTTGTTATTAGAACAATGTTTGATCATGTCAAACAAAAAGAAATTTAAATACTTTTCATATTCCATTTATAAAGTATTTATAAGAATTGACTTATTCATTAATCTACATGTTTGGGTTCTGTAACATTTTCAAACATGATTGAAATTAGCATATTCAGATTCCTTGAATTTTTCTGATACTTTTTCATATATAAATTATTTTCATTGGAGTTACAGATTAATTTCTATGAATTTTTGAAGTTTTAAACATTTCTGGAATTATTTTTATACTGGAAAATCCTTTTACTGCATCAGCATGACATCAGCAGGTCCAACTGGCCTTTGAAAGTCAAACCTGACCAGTGGGACCCACTGGTCAGTGTCTCTGGTCAATTTTAGATTAGGATTAAACTTAATTAACTGATTAATCTTACTGGACCCACATGTCAATGTCTTATTAACTTATTTGATTTATTTTTATTATTTCTAAACTGTTCAGAGGCTGGCCCCACCCGTCAGTGGCTCAGGCTAGCTGAGATCCACTGGCGGCGAGCTCGTCCTCGCCGGCGGGGAGACTCCGGCGACCACCAGAACGGCGGAGGGGCTCGGAAACGGCGCACAGGGGGCCAAACGCTGCGCGGAGAGCACTAGAGGAACGACACATCTCCCGCAGCTCCATTTCTGCACTTAGCCGGGGCTGATCTGGCCGGAGATGATGCCGGCGACGAGCTTGGCGGCGGCCAAGGTTTGGGCGTCATCGAGGTCATTGATAAAGAGAGAACTACGCACGGTTCTTAGCTCCTACATCATCTACGCGACGGCCTGAAGCTGCTGGTGCCCTCGGAAGGACGAGCTGATCACCGGAGGGCTACCAGCGACGAGCTGCAGCGGCGGATCTTGTCGGGCTCCGGTGGAACTAGGCCTAGAGGAGGGGATCGACGGGGAGATCTTAGGGGAAATGACCGGATGCTCACGGGGAGTGCAGAGTAGAGCTTAGACGGCTCGGGGAAGGGCTGAGGGCGACGAATCGAGCAGAGCTCGCCGACGGCCGAAGGTTGAAGACGACGGTGCCGTGGGCGTTGCAGGGCTCGGGGAAGCTTCGACTTCTGCAGGGAGGACCAGATCGACGAGCCGGAGCTAACGGCGCACTCAGAGAGGGGATCCTATGGCTAGGGGCACGGTCAGCTTGAGCTTTGCTCGGGCTCCAATGGCGGCCGAAGGAGGGAGGAGAGATCCGAGAGGAGGGGGGATCTGGCGCTGGGAATGGATAGGGTCGGCCACGGGGAGCTTATCCCCGTGCTTGCCAGTGCGAAACGGCGGCCAGGCAGCCACGGAGCTGCGTGGAGGCGCGCGGCGACGCGGCGGCCACCTCCTGCTCCTACTGGCGAGGAGGGAGACGACAGGAGTAGCTGGGCTGGGCCAGCTAGGCGACAGGTAAGGTTTTCCATTTTTTTCTGTTCTGTTTCTGTTTTAAATACTAAAATTGATTTACTAATTATTTCAGCTCCCAAATAAATTGTAAAAGCTATGTTAAGCACCCTAGAATATTTGTTGGAATATTTCCAACCATTTCCAGAGTTTTCAACATTTTTGAAAATTTAAAGTTTCTGATTTCAAATTTAAAACTTGAAACCAGTAGCTTTTTGCATTTATTTAAAATGCTTAAAGTGTCAAGAAAATGGTTTTCTTCATTGCTCATTTACTTTCATGATTTATCAGAAAGTTTGAACTTTTCTTGAGGCCATTTTGGGTTCATTGATTTTAACTAGTTTGAATTTTCCCTCATTTTGAGAAGTGGCTAGGGTTTTAGCATATTCCTTCATCATTTGCTTTTTTCTTGTTGAGAAATTCCTAGATGCAATGCAAAGAAAAACATGAGCACAAGCTAACTTGCTTAAGGGTTCAGGGATGTGACACCCTGGCTGCGGGGTGGGGGCTTGTGGGGCCCCTGGGGCCCCCATGCCTTAGCTCTCAAGTCTCATGATCTTTTTCCGTTATGGAAAAAAATCTTTTTGGGGATTTTATTCCGTGTGGACTCCGTTTCAAAATCTCCTCTGAAAGGGGGCAAAAACATGGAAAAAACAGGACCTGGCACTTGGCACCGAGTTAATAAGTTAGTCCCAAAAAATATATAAAAGGCATGCAAAATATCCAAAGTTTGACAAGATAATAGCATGAAACCATCAAAAATTATAGATACGTTGGAGACGTATCAACAATGCCCAAAGAAACTATGCTACTACGGAAAAGGAATTTTTAGCAGTCGTGTTTGCATGTGAAAAGTTCAGGTCTTACATAGTTGATTCCAAAGTCACTATTGACACTGATCATGCTGCTATTAAGTACCTCATGGAGAAGAAATACGCTAAACCTAGACTTATCAGATGGGTTCTCTTGCTACAAGAATTTGATTTGCACGTTGTCGACAGGAAGGGTGCTGATAACCCCGTAGCAGATAACTTGTCTAGGTTGGAGAACGTTCTTGATGACCCACAACCTATTGATTAGAGCTTTCCCGGTGAGCAACTGAATGTCATCAATGCTTCAGGTAGTGCACCGTGGTATGCTGATTATGCAAACTATATCGTTGCCAAATATATACCACCTAGTTTCACATACCAGCTAAAGAAGAAATTCTTCTTTGACTTGAGACATTACTTCTGGGATGATCCTCACCTTTATAAGGAAGGAGTAGATGGTGTTATTAGAAGTTGTGTACCTGAACATGAACAAGGACATATCCTACAGAAGTGTCACTCCGAGGCCTACGAAGGACACCATGCAGGAGATAGAACTGCACACAAGGTATTGCAATCAGGTTTCTATTGGCCCACTCTCTTCAAGGATGCCCGTAAGTTTGTCTTGTCTTGTGACGAATGTCAAAGAATAGGTAATATCAGTAAACGTCAGGAAATGCCTATGAACTAGTCACTTTTCATTGAACCATTTGATGCCCGGGGCTTTGATTATATGGGACCTTTTCCAAAATCCAACGGGTATACTCATATCCTAGTAGCTGTTGATTACGTCACTAAGTGGGTAGAAGCTATCCCCACCAGTAGTGTTGATCACAACACTTCTATCAGGATGCTTAAAGAAGTTATTTTCCCTAGATTTGGAGTCCCTAGATATCTAATGACTGATGGTGGTTCACATTTCATTCATGGTGCTTTCCGTAAGACGCTTGCTAAGTATGATGTCAACCATAGAATTGAGTCTCCATATCACCCTCAGTCCAGTGGTCAAGTAGAGCTAAGCAATAGAGAGATTAAACTGATTCTGCAAATGACTGTCAATCGGTCTAGAAAGAATTGGTCTAAGAAGCTCGATGATGCACTGTGGGCTTATAGAACTGCCTATAAGAATCCCATGGGCATGTGTTCGTACAAAATGGTGTACGGTAAAGCATGTCATTTACCCCTTGAGCTAGAGCATAAAGCTTATTGGGCAATCAAAGAGCTCAACTTTGATTTCAAACTTGCTGGTGAGAAGAGGTTATTTGACATTAGCTCGCTTGATGAATGGAGAACTCAGGCATATGAAAATGCCAAGTTGTTTAAAGAAAAGGTTAAGAGGTGGCATGTAAGAGGATACAAAAGCGTGAGTTCAATGTAGGTGATAATGTCTTGCTATATAATTCTCGTTTAAGATTTTTTGCACACAAGCTTCTCTCTAAATGGGAAGGTCCCTATATTGTCGAGGAAGTATATCGTTCCGGTGCTATCAAGATCAACAACACGGAAGGTAATTGTCTGAGAGTTGTAAATGTTGGGTAACGTAGCATAAATTCAAAAATTTTCCTACGCATATTCAGCTCTTCCTATGGAGAGACTAGCAATGAGAGAGGGGTGAGTGCATCTTCATACCTTTGAAGATCGCCAAGTGGAAGCGTTGCAAGAACGCGGTTTATGGAGTCGTACTCGCGGCGATTCAGATCGCGGTGTGATTCCGATCTAGTGCCGAACCACGGCACCTCCACGTTCAACACACGTGCAGCCCGGTGACGTCTCCCGCACCTTGATCCAGCAAGGAGGAGGGAGAGGTTGGAGAAGATCTCCGGCAGCACGACGGCGTGGTGTCGATGGAGAGACGAGGTCTCCCGGCAGGGCTTCGCCAAGCACCGGCAGAGAGGAGGAGAAAGAAGAGCAGGGCTGCGCCGAGGGAGAGGAAGATTGGTGTCTCCAACAGCCCAAAGTGCCCAATATATATAGGGGGAGGGAGGGGCTGCGCCCCCTTGAGGGTTTCCCTTTCCTAGGAGGGGCGGCAGCCCTAGATGGGGGTGTTGGGGAACGTCGCATGGGAAACAAAAATTTTCCTACGCGCACGAAGACCTATCATGGTGATGTCCATCTACGAGAGGGGATGAGTGATCTACGTACCCTTGTAGATCGTACAACAGAAGCGTTAGAGAACGCGGTTGATGTAGTGGAACGTCCTCACGTCCCTCGATCCGCCCCGCGAACAATCCCGCGATCAGTCCCACGATCTAGTACCGAACGGACGGCACCTCCGCGTTCAGCACACGTACAGCTCGACGATGATCTCGGCCTTCTTGATCCAGCAAGAGAGACGGAGACGTAGAAGAGTTCTCCGGCAGCGTGACGGCGCTCCGGAGGTTGGTGATGACCTTGCCTCAGCAGGGCTCCGCCCGAGCTCCGCAGAAACGCGATCTAGAGGAAGAACCGTGGAGGTATGTGGTCGGGCAGCCGTGAGAAAGTCGTCTCAAATCAGCCCTAATTGCTCCAAATATATAGGAGGAGGGAGGGGGGCCTTGCCTTGGGGTCCAAGGACCCCCAAGGAGTCGGCCGAGCCAAGGGGGGGAGGACTCCCCCCCAAACCGAGTTGGACTTGGTTTGGTGGGAGGAGTCCCCCTCCCTTCCCACCTCCTTCCTTTTTTTTTTCCTTTCCTCTTGATTTTTCTTCTCTTGGCGCATTGGGCACTTGTGGGCTGTCCCACCAGCCCACTAAGGGCTGGTGTGGCTCCCCCAATGCCTATGGGCTTCCCTGGGGTGGGTTGCCCCCCCCCCCCCGGTGAACTCCCGGAACCCATTCGTCATTCCCGGTAACTCTGAAAACCTTCCGGTAATCAAATGAGGTCATCCTATATATCAATCTTTGTTTCTGGACCATTCCAGAAACCCTCGTGACGTCCGTGATCTCATCCGGGACTCCGAACAACATTCGGTAACCAACCATATAACTCAAATACGCATAAAACAACGTCGAACCTTAAGTGTGCAGACCCTGCGGGTTCGAGAACTATGTAGACATGACCCGAGAGACTCCTCGATCAATATCCAATAGCGGGATCTGGATGCCCATATTGGATCCTACATATTCTATGAATATCTTATCGTTTGAACCTCAGTGCCAAGGATTCGTATAATCCCGTATGTCATTCCCTTTGTCCTTCGGTATGTTACTTGCCCGAGATTCGATCGTCAGTATCCGCATACCTATTTCAATCTCGTTTACCGGCAAGTCTCTTTACTCGTTCCGTAATACAAGATCCCGCAACTTACACTAAGTTACATTTCTTGCAAGGCTTGTGTGTGATGTTGCATTACCGAGTGGGCCCCGAGATACCTCTCCGTCACACGGAGTGACAAATCCCAGTCTTGATCCATACTAACTCAACTAACACCTTCGGAGATACCTGTAGAGCATCTTTATAGTCACCCAGTTACGTTGCGACGTTTGATACACACAAAGCATTCCTCCGGTGTCAATGAGTCATATGATCTCATGGTCATAGGAATAAATACTTGACACGCAGAAAACAGTAGCAACAAAATGACACGATCAACATGCTACGTCTATTAGTTTGGGTCTAGTCCATCACGTGATTCTCCCAATGACGTGATCCAGTTATCAAGCAACAACACCTTGTTCATAATCAGAAGACACTGACTAGCATTGATCAACTGGCTAGCCAACTACAGGCATGCTAGGGACGGTGTTTTGTCTATGTATCCACACATGTAAATGAGTCTTCATTCAATACAATTATAGCATGGATAATAAACTATTATCTTGATACAGGAATTATAATAATAACTATACATTTATTATTGCCTCTAGGGCATAATTCCAACAGTCTCCCACTTGCACTAGAGTCAATAATCTAGCCCTCACATCACCATGTGAATTACATTGTAATAAATCTAACACCCATACAGTTCTGGTGTCGATCATGTTTTGGCCGTGGAAGAGGTTTAGTCTGCGGGTCTGCTACATTCAGATCCGTGTGCACTTTGCATATATTTACGTCCTCTTCCTCGACGTAGTCGCGGATGAGGTTGAAGCGTCGTTTGATGTGTCTGGTCTTCTTGTGAAACCTTGGTTCCTTTGATAAGGCAATGGCACCAGTGTTGTCACAGAACAAGGTTATTGGATCCAGTGCACTTGGCACCACTCCAAGATCCGTCATGAACTGCTTCATCCAGACACCCTCCTTAGCCGCCTATGAGGCAGCCATGTACTCCGCTTCACATGTAGAATCTGCTACGACGCTTTGCTTGGAACTGCACCAGCTTACTGCACCCCCATTAAGAATAAATACGTATCCGGTTTGCGACTTGGAGTCGTCCGGATCTGTGTCAAAACTTGCATCGACGTAACCTTTTACGGCGAGCTCTTCGTCACCTCCATACACGAGAAACATCTCCTTAGTCCTTTTCAGGTACTTCAGGATATTCTTGACCGCTGTCCAGTGATCCACTCCTGGATTACTCTGGAACCTACCTGCCATACTTATGGCCAGGCTAACATCCGGTCTAGTGCACAACATCGCATACATGATAGAACCTATGGCTGAAGCATAGGGGACGGAGCGCATGTGCTCTCTATCTTCATCAGTTGCTGGGCACTGAGTCTTACTCAATCTCGTACCTTGTAAAACTGGCAAGAACCCTTTCTTGGACTGTTCCATTTTGAACATCTTCAAAACTTTATCAAGGTATGTGCTTTGTGAAAGTCCTATCAGGCGTTTTGATCTATCCCTATAGATCTTAATGCCAAGAATGTAAGCAGCTTCTCCTAGGTCCTTCATAGAGAAACTTTTATTCAAGTAACCTTTTATGCTCTCCAAAAGCTCTATGTTGTTTCCAATCAGTAATATGTCATCCACATATAATATTAGAAACGCCACAGAGCTCCCACTCACTTTCTTGTAAATACAAGATTCTCCAACCACTTGTATAAACCCAAATGCTTTGATCACCTCATCAAAGCGTTTGTTCCAACTCCGAGATGCTTGCACCAGTCCATAAATGGATCGCTGGAGCTTGCACACCTTGTCAGCATTTTTAGGATCGACAAAACCTTCGGGTTGCATCATATACAACTCTTCCTTAAGGAAACCGTTAAGGAACGCCGTTTTGACATCCATCTGCCAGATTTCATAATCGAAAAATGCAGCTATTGCTAACATGACTCTGATGGACTTCAGCATCGCTACGGGTGAGAAAGTCTCATCGTAGTCAACTCCTGGAACTTGTGAAAAACCCTTTGCCACAAGTCGAGCTTTATAAACGGTCACATTACCGTCAGCGTCCGTCTTCTTCTTAAAGATCCATTTGTTCTGAATAGCCTTGCGGCCCTCAGGTAGTATCTCCAAAGTCCACACTTTGTTCTCATACATGGATCCTATCTCGGATTTCATGGCTTCTAGCCATTTGTTGGAATCTGGGCCCACCATTGCTTCTTCATAATTTGCAGGTTCATTGTTGTCTAACAACATGATTGACAAGACGGGATTACCGTACCACTCTGGAGCAGCGCGTGATCTCGTCGACCTGCGTGGTTCAACAGAAACTTGAACTGGAGTTTAATGATCATCATCATTAACTTCCTCCTCTACCGGCGTCGCAATGACAGAGGTTTCCCCTTGCCCTGCGCCACCATCCAGAGGGATGAGAGGTTCGAAAACCTCTTCAAGTTCTATCTTCCTCCCACTCAATTCTCTCGAGAGCAACTCCCTCTCGAGAAAAGTTCCATTCTTAGCAACAAACACTTTGCCCTCGGATTTGAGATAGAAGGTGTACCCAACTGTCTCTTTTGGGTAACCTATGAAGACGCATTTTTCCGCTTTGGGTTCCAGCTTTTCAGGCTGAATCTTTTTGACATAAGCATCACATCCCCAAACTTTAAGAAACGACAACTTTGGCCTCTTGCCATACCACAGTTCGTATGGTGTCGTCTCAACGGATTTTGATGGTGCCCTATTTAAAGTGAATGCAGCTGTTTCTAATGCATAACCCCAAAATGATAACGACAAATCAGTAAGAGACATCATAGATCGCACCATCTCTAACAAAGTACGATTACGACGTTCGGACACACCATTACGCTGTGGTGTTCCAGGCGGTGTGAACTGCGAAACAATTCCACATTGTCTTAAGTGAGCACCAAACTCGAAACTCAGATATTCACCCCCACGATCAGACCGTAGGAACTTGATCTTCTTGTTACGATGATTTTCCACTTCACTCTGAAATTGCTTGAACTTTTCAAATGTTTTAGACTTGTGCTTCATCAAGTAGACATAACCATATCTACTTAAATCGTCAGTGAAGGAGAAAATAACGATATCCGCCGCGTGCCTCTACGCTCATTGGACCACACACATCGGTATGTATGATTTCCAACAAGCCACTTGCACGCTCCATTGTTCCGGAGAACGGAGTCTTAGTCATCTTGCCCATGAGGCATGGTTCGCACGTGTCAAGTGAATCAAAGTCAAGTGACTCCAAAAGTCCATCAGCATGGAGTTTCTTCATGCGCTTTACACCAATATGACCCAAGCGGCAGTGCCACAAAAATATGGCGCTATCATTGTTTACTCTAACTCTTTTGGTCTCAACGTTATGTATATGCGTATCGCTATCAAGATTCAATATGAACAATCCTCTCACATTCGGTGCATGACCATAAAAGATGTTACTCATAGAAATAGAACAACCATTATTCTCAGACTTAAAAGAGTAACCGTCTCGCAATAAACAAGATCCAGATATAATGTTCATGCTCAACGCAGGCACTAAATAACAATGATTTAAGTTCATCTCTAATCCCGATGGTAGCTGAAGTGACACTGTGCCGACGGCGATTGCGTCAACCTTGGAACCATTTCCTACGCGCATTGTCACTTCGTCTTTCGCCAGCCTTCGTCTATTCCGCAGTTCCTGTTTTGAGTTGCAAATGTGAGCAATAGAACCGGTATCGAATACCCAGGCACTACGAGAGCCGGTTAAGTACACATCAATAACATGTATATCAAATATACCTGATTTTTCTTTGCCCGCCTTCTTATCTGCCAGATACTTGGGGAAATTGCGCTTCCAGTGACCCATACCCTTGCAATAGAAGCACTCCGTTTCAGGCTTAGGTCCAGCCTTGGGTTTCTTCGGCGGATTGGCAACAGGCTTGCCGCTCTTCTTCGAATTTCCCTTCTTGCCTTTGCCGTTTCTCTTGAAACTAGTGGTCTTGCTCACCATCAACACTTGATGCTCTTTACGGAGTTCAGACTCTGCGACTTTCAGCATCGCAAACAATTCGCCGGGAGACTTGTTCATCCCTTGCATGTTGTAGTTCAACACAAAGCCTTTATAGCTTGGCGGCAGTGATTGAAGGATTCTGTCAGTGATAGCCTCTTGCGGGAGTTCAATCCCCAGCTCAGCTAGACGGTTTGAGTACCCAGACATTTTGAGCACATGTTCACCGACAGACGAGTTTTCCTCCATCTTGCAAGCATAGAATTTATCGGTGGTCTCATACCTCTCGATCCGGGCGTTCTTCTGAAAGATAAACTTCAACTCCTGGAACATCTCAAATGCTCCATGACGCTCAAAGCGACGTTGAAGTCCCGGTTCTAAGCCATACAAGACTGCACATTGAACTATTGAGTAGTCCTCCTTACGCGCTAACCAAGCGTTCTTAACATCCTGATCAGCCGTAGCGGGTGGTTCATCTCCTAGCGCAGCATTAAGGACATAATCCTTCTTCCCAGCTTGTAAGATTAGCTTAAGATTACGAGCCCAGTCTACAAAGTTGCTTCCATCATCTTTCAACTTAGCTTTCTCTAGGAACGGATTAAAATTCAGGATGACACTCGCGTGAGCCATGATCTACAACACAAATATATTCAAAGTGGACTTAGACTATGTTCAAGATAATTAGAGTTCAACTTAATCAAATTATATGCTAAACTCCCACTCAAAAAGTACATCTCTCTAGTCATTTGAGTGGTTCATGATCCACTTACACTATCCCAAGTCCGATCATCACGTGAGTTGAGTATAGTTTCAGTGGTAAGCATCCCTATGCTAATCATATCAACTATATGATTCATGATCGACCTTTCGGTCTCATGTGTTCCGAGGCCATGTCTGCACATGCTAGGCTCGTCAAGCTTAACCCGAGTGTTCCGCGTGCGCAACTGTTTTGCACCCGTTGTATGTGAACGTTGAGTCTATCACACCCGATCATCACGTGGTGTCTCGAAACGACGAACTGTAGCAACGGTGCACAGTCGGGGAGAACACAATTTCGTCTTGAAATTTTAGTGAGAGATCACCTCATAATGCTACCGTCGTTCTAAGCAAAATAAGGTGCATAAAAGGATTAACATCACATGCAATTCATAAGTGACATGATATGGCCATCATCACGTGCTTCTTGATCTCCATCACCAAAGCACCGGCACGATCTTCTTGTCACCGACGCCACACCATGATCATCCATCAACGTGTTGCCATCGGGGTTGTCGTGCTACTTATGCTATTACTACTAAAGCTACATCCTAGCAAAATAGTAAACGCATCTGCAAGCACAAACGTTAGTATAAAGACAACCCTATGGCTCCTGCCGGTTGCCGTACCATCGACGTGCAAGTCGATATTTCTATCACAACATGATCATCTCATACATCCAATATATCACATCACATCATTGGCCATATCACATCACAATCATACCCTGCAAAAACAAGTTAGACGTCCTCTAATTTTGTTGTTGCATGTTTTACGTGGTGACCAAGGGTATCCGGTAGGATCGCATCTTACTTACGCAAACACCACAACGGAGATATATGAGTTGCTATTTAACCTCATCCAAGGACCTCCTCGGTCAAATCCGATTCAACTAAAGTTGGAGAAACCGACACTTGCCAGTCATCTTTGAGCAAAGGGGGTTACTCGTAACGATGAAACCGGTCTCTTGTAAGCGTACGAGTAATGTCGGTCCAAGCCGCTTCAATCCAACAATACCGCGGAATCAAGAAAAGACTAAGGAGGGCAGCAAAACGCACATCACCACCCACAAAAACTTTTGTGTTCTACTCGAGAAGACATCTACGCATGAACCTAGCTCATGATGCCACTGTTGGGGAACGTCGCATGGGAAACAAAAATTTTCCTATGCGCACGAAGACCTATCATGGTGATGTCCATCTACGAGAGGGGATGAGTGATCTACGTACCCTTGTAGATCGTACAGCAGAAGCGTTAGAGAACGCGGTTGATGTAGTGGAACGTCCTCACGTCCCTCGATCCGCCCCACGAACAATCCCGCGATCAGTCCCACGATCTAGTACCGAACGGACGGCACCTCCGCGTTCAGCACACGTACAGCTCGACGATGATCTCGGCCTTCTTGATCCAGCAAGAGAGACGGAGAGGTAGAAGAGTTCTCCGGCAGCATGACGGCGCTCCGGAGGTTGGTGATGACCTTGTCTCAGCAGGGCTCCGCCCGAGCTCCGCAGAAACGCGATCTAGAGGAAGAACCGTGGAGGTATGTGGTCGGGCAGCCGTGAGAAAGTCATCTCAAATCAGCCCTAATTGCTCCATATATATAGGAGGAGGGAGGGGGGGCCTTGCCTTGGGGTCCAAGGACCCCCAAGGAGTCGGCCGAGCCAAGGGGGGAGGACTCCCCCCCAAACCGAGTTGGACTTGGTTTGGTGGGAGGAGTCCCCCTCCCTTCCCACCTCCTTCCTTTTTTTTTCCTTTCCTCTTGATTTTTCTTCTCTTGGCGCATTGGGCAATTGTGGGCTGTCCCACCAGCCCACTAAGGGCTGGTGTGGCTCCCCCAATGCCTATGGGCTTCCCCGGGGTGGGTTGCCCCCCCGGTGAACTCCCGGAACCCATTCGTCATTCCCGGTAACTCTGAAAACCTTCCGGTAATAAAATGAGGTCATCCTATATATCAATCTTCGTTTCCGGACCATTCCAGAAACCCTCGTGACGTCCGTGATCTCATCCGGGACTCCGAACAACATTCGGTAACCAACCATATAACTCAAATACGCATAAAACAACGTCGAACCTTAAGTGTGCAGACCCTGCGGGTTCGAGAACTATGTAGACATGACCCGAGAGACTCCTCGGTCAATATCCAATAGCAGGACCTGGATGCCCATATTGGATCCTACATATTCTACGAAGATCTTATCGTTTGAACCTCAGTGCCAAGGATTCGTATAATCCCGTATGTCATTCCCTTTGTCCTTCGGTATGTTACTTGCCCGAGATTCGATCGTCAGTATCCGCATACCTATTTCAACTTGTTTACCGGCAAGTCTCTTTACTCGTTCCGTAATACAAGATCCCGCAACTTACACTAAGTTACATTGCTTGCAAGGCTTGTGTGTGATGTTGCATTACCGAGTGGGCCCCGAGATACCTCTCCGTCACACGGAGTGACAAATCCCAGTCTTGATCCATACTAACTCAACTAACACCTTCGGAGATACCTGTAGAGCATTTTTATAGTCACCCAGTTACGTTGCGACGTTTGATACACACAAAGCATTCCTCCGGTGTCAGTGAGTCATATGATCTCATGGTCATAGGAATAAATACTTGACACGCAGAAAACAGTAGCAACAAAATGACACGATCAACATGCTACGTCTATTAGTTTGGGTCTAGTCCAACACGTGATTCTCCCAATGACGTGATCCAGTTATCAAGAAACAACACCTTGTTCATAATCAGAAGACACTGACTATCATTGATCAACTGGCTAGCCAACTAGAGGCATGCTAGGGACGGTGTTTTGTCTATGTATCCACACATGTAAATGAGTCTTCATTCAATACAATTATAGCATGGATAATAAACTATTATCTTGATACAGGAATTATAATAATAATTATACATTTATTATTGCCTCTAGGGCATAATTCCAACAGGGGGGAGGTGCGGCGGCCAGGAGGGGAAGGAGGGGTGGCGCACCCTTCTGGTGGGCCTTAGGCCCACCTGCGCTAGGGTTTCCCTCTTCTCCCCTCTTCTTGCGCCATGGGCTAAGTGTGGGGTGCGCACCAGCCCACCTAGGGGCTGGTTCCCTCCCGCACTTGGCCCATCTAGCTTCCCGGGGTCGTGGCCCCCTTCCGGTGGACCCTCGGGGCCACTTCCGGTGGTCCCGGTGGTCCCGTTACGTTACCGGCGACGCGCGAAACACTTCCGGTATCCAAAACCATCCGTCCTATATATCAATCTTTACCTCCAGACCATTTCGGAGCTCCTCGTGACGTCCGAGATCTCATCCGGGACTCCGAACATCCTTCGGTAACCTCGGATAACAATTTCCTATAACCCTAGCGTCATCGAACCTTAAGTGTGTAGACCCTACGGGTTCGGGAGACAGACACACATGACCGAGACACCTCTCCGACCAATAACCATCAGCGGGGTCTAGATACCCATGGTGGCTCCCACTTGCTCCACGATGATCTCATCGGATGAACCACGATGCCAAGGATTCAATCAATCCCATATACAATTGCCTTTGTCTTTCAGTATAGAACTTGCCCGAGATTCGACCGTCGGTATCCCGATACCTTGTTCAATCTCGTTACTGGTAAGTATCTTTAATCGTTCCGTAGCACGTCATCGTGTGACTAACTCCTTAGTCACATTGAGCTCATGATGATGTTCTACCGAGTGGGCCCAGAGATACCTCTCCGTCACATGGAGTGACAAATCCCGATCTTGATTCGTACCAACCCAATAGAAACTTTCGGAGGTACCCGTAGTGCACCTTTATAGTCACCCAGTTATGTTGTGACGTTTGATACACCCAAAGCACTCCTACGGTATCCGGGAGTTGCACAATCTCACGGTCGAAGGAAAAGACACTTGACATTAGAAAAGCTTTAGCATACGAACAATACGATCTAGTGCTATGCTTAGGATTGGGTCTTGTCCATCACATCATTCTCCCAATAATGTGATCCCGTTATCAATGACATCTAATGCCCATGACCAGGAAACCATGATCATCTATTGACTAACGAGTTAGCCAACTAGAGGCTTGCTAGGGACACATTCTGATCTATTTATTCACACATGTATTACTGTTTCCTACTAATACAATTATCATGAACAAGGAAATATGATAATAACCATTTTATTATTGCCTCTAAGGCATATTTCCAACAGTAAATGGGCAGAGAATCAAGCATTATATCTCAGGTACTCCCATAAATGTTGAAAGCAATATTATCAATACCATAACTCTGGAAGAATACCTAAGGAATATTTATGAGCCTGTTTAAGACTCCGAAAACGAATAGGTATGTGATTCGGTAAGAAAACATACGCCAAAATTTTCCAGTAGGAATTTTTTTCCATTTTGGAATATTTGAAAAAATAGAAAAATTGAAGTAGTCCGGAAAGCGTGCGAGGAGGCGACAAGCTTGCCAGGCACGGGCCCACCCCCTGGCCGCGCCTGGGGGGCTTGTGGCCACCTCTTGCGCCTCCCGGACTCCGTTTTCGTGTGGAGTACTCCTTATGGCCTGGAAAAAATCATTATATATTCTCCCGTAAGGTCTGACCCTCGTATCATGCATATTTCCTCTGTTTCGTTTCGAACCTGTTTTCTGCCGCAGATCTAGGGCAAGATGTCTTCTCAAGATTCAGAGGAGGAGAATTATGTGGCAGATTACCTTGCTAACCCCAAGGTCTATGGGGACTTGCATCCTTATGGCTGGACCACTGATGAGTAAGAAGATTATGATTCCAAGGGGAAGGAACAAACAAGTTCTGATGAGCAAGCTCCTTTATCTCAACTTGGACACATGCATGTGGGGTTCAAGAAGTCGAGCCTCCCTGACTCAAGGAAGAAGCCTAAGACTTTGTTTATCCCTTCTCGTTTCTTGCAGGAGAGTAAGCCGGAACTATGCCAAAGGGTGTTGAGGCTTGAAGAGGAAAATGATGATCTAAGGAAGCAGAATTTTATGCTCAGGTGGAAATTAAACAAGCTCAAGACCTCTGCAACAACTCCATCACCATCACCTCCAAAGGAAGACAACTAAGCATGGGCATGGGCAATCCCCTTGGCTCGTGTCAAGCTTGGGGGAGTTGCCCCGGTATCATATCACCATCACATCTTTTGCCTTTACCTTTGTTTTAGTTTGTTCCTTTTCATTTTTCTCTTTCTCTAGTAGAATAAAGGTCTTAGTGTTTTAGGCTTGAGTTTTGCTTTGTGTCACCCCCGATGTATTCGAGCTCGTGAGCCATATAATAAAGAGTGTCTTAGTTGAAGGGCTTTGCCTCTTGCCATGAGCAAAAGAATGAGAAAAGAACAAAAGCATGAAAGATCACGTAATGATCTTATGGGAAGTGATGGCTTCACATATAAAAAGAATGATGATTGAAACTTGTTGAGGGTAGACAAACGTAGACCTTGGTCATTGTTGCAATTAATAGGAAGTGATAAAGAAGGAGAGGTTCACATATAAATATATCATCTTTGACACCCTCAATGATTGTGAACACTCACTACACTATTGCATGCTTAGAAGTAGATGTTGGACAAGGAAGACAACATAATGAATTGTGTTTGCTTGGTTCCGAACAATGTTATATGATTAGATATGCCTTAGCGTGTGACGATTGCTTCCACTTCATATTAGACAAACCTCCCGCACTAAGTAGAGATACTACTTGTGCATCCACAAACCTTCAACCCAGTTTTGCCATGAGAGTCCACCATACCTACCTATGGATTGAATAAGATCCCTCAAGTAAGTTGTCATCGGTGCAAGCAATAAAATTGCTCCCTAATATGTATGATCTATTAGTGTGTGGAAAATAAGCTTTGTACGAACCTGTGATGAGGAAGACATAAAAGCGACACACTGCATAATAAAGTTATTTATCACAGGAGGCAATATAAAGTGACGTTCCTCCGCACTAAGAGGACACACATCCAAACCTCAAAAGCGCATGACAACCTCTGCTTCCCTCTGCAAAGGGCCTATCTTGTACCTTTACTTTTTGCCCTTGTAAGAGTCATGGTGATCTTCACCAATTCCTTATTTCGCCTTTATCTTGGCTAACGTCATATGCTTGGGAAAGATCTATATTCATACGTCAACTTGGAGGTAAGTACTGATGACTTATTATTGTTGACATTACCCTTGAGGTAAGAAGTTGGGAGGCAAAACTATAAGCCCCTATCTTTCTCTGTGTTCAGCTGAAACTTTGATCTCATGAGTACCACGTGACTTGTAGCAATTGTAGAAGACAAAAAGATGATTGAGTATGTGGATTTGCTTTAAAAGCTCTTATTTGACTCTTTCCGATGTTATGATAAATTGCAATTGCTTCAATGACTAAAGGCTATCAGTTGTTAATTCTCGGTAAGGTTCTTGATGCATACTCTACTTTGTGAAGGAATTGTGACTTTAGCATGAGAGATTATATGTTTGTATTGCTGTTCTGATCACGATCAAGATGCCTGCATGTTTGTATTGCTGTTCTGATCACGATCATGATGCCAGCAAGTGGCCCAATCCCTTTTGTAGCAAGGGACAAGCCAGAAAAAAGTCTTATAAGAGGAAAAGCGCTCCCGAGGACACACGGAAATTTCTGTCATGCTATTTTCATCATGTTCATATGATTCGCGTTCGTTACTTTGATAGTTTCGTATGTGGGTGGACCGGCGCTTGGGTACTGCCCTTACTTGGACAAGAATCCCACTTATGATTAACCCCTCTCGCAAGCATCCGCAACTACGAAAGAAGAATTAAGACAATGTCTAACCATAGCATTAAACTAGTGGATCCAAATCAGCCCCTTACGAAGCAACGCATAGACTGGGGTTTAAGCTTTTGTCACTCCAGCAACCCATCATCTACTTACTACTCCCCAATGCCTTCCTCTAGGCCCAAATATGGTGAAGTGTTATGTAGTCGATGTTCACATAACACCACTAGAGGAAAAACAACATACAACATATCAAAATACCGAACGAATACCAAACTCACATGACTATCATTAGCATGACTTATCCCATGTCCCCAGGAACAAAAATGACTACTCACAAAACATAATCATAATCACGATCAGAGGTGTAATGAATAGCATCAAGGATCTGAACATAAACTCTTCCACCAAGTAATCCAACTAGCATCAACTATAAAGAGTAATCAACACTACTAGCAACCTTACAAGTACCAATCGATAAATATCAACCCATAAATATCCAGTCCAGAATTCCAGCTGCCGGTATTCTCCCTCTTCAAATAAACCTTGCAAAATAAGAGAGAAAAGGCATAAGTAAGGTTCCACATAGTATAATAACAACCCATAAAGCGATAAATATAAACATGAAAGCATGATGCAAAATGGACGTATCAACAAGCGAGGTCTAAGCTTGGGGGAGTTGATACGTCCATTTTGCATCATGCTTTCATGTTGATATTTATCGCTTTTTGGGCTGTTATTTCACTTCATGGTACAATACTTATGCCTTTTCTCTCTTATTTTGCAAGGTTTACATGAAGAGGGAGAATGTCGGCACCTCAAATTCTGGCCTGAAAAAGGAGCAAGTTTGAGATGCCAATTCTGCGCAACTCCAAAAGCCGTGAAAATCAACGTGGATTTTTTGGGATTTATAAAAAATACTGGACCGAAGAAGTGCCAGAGGGGCGCCGGCAGGTGGCCACAAGCCTGCTAGGCGTGGCCACCCCCTCGTCGCACCTATGGGGCTTGTGGGCTCCCTGCTGGCCCACTGGCCCCCCTCTTTTGCTACAAGAAGGGTTTCGGTCTGGAAAAAATCTAGAGGAGGCTTTTCGGAGGATTCGCCGCCGCCACGAGGCGGAACTTGAGCAGAACCAATCTAGAGCTCCGGCAGGGAAACTTCCCTCCCGGAGGGGGAAATCATCGCCATCATCATCACAAACACTCCTCTCATCGGAGGGGACTCATCACCATCAACATCTTCATCAGCACTATCTCATGTCCAAACCCTAGTTCATCACTTGTAACCAATCTCCGTCTCGCGACTTCAATTGGTACTTGTAAGGTTGCTAGTAGTGTTAATTACTCTTTGTAGTTGATGCTAGTTGGATTACTTGGTGGAAGAGTTTATGTTCAGATCTTTGATGCTATTCATTACCTCTCTGGTCATGAATATGATTATGCTTCGTGAGTAGTTACTTTTGTTCCTGAGGACATGGGATAAGTCATGCTATAAGTAGTCATGTGAATTTGGTATTCGTTCGATATTTTGATGTGTTGTATGTTGTTTTTCCTCTAGTGGTGTTATGTGAAAGTCGACTACATAACACTTCACCATTATTTTGGCCTAGAGGAAGGCATTGGAAAGTAGTAAGTAGATGATGGGTTGCTAGAGTGACACAAGCTTAAACCCTAGTTTATGCGTTGCTTCGTAAGGGGCTGATTTGGATCCACTAGTTTAATGCTATGGTTAGACTTTGTCTTAATTCTTCTTTCATAGTTGCGGATGTTTGCGAGAGTGGTTAATCATAAGTGGGATGCTTGTCCAAGTAAGGGCAGTACCCAAGCGCCGTACCACCCACATATCAAACTATCAAAGTAACGAACGCGAATCATATGAACATGATGAAAACTGGCATGACAGAAATTCCCGTGTGTCCTCGGGAGCGCTTTTCCTCCTATAAGACTTTGTCCAGGCTTGTCCCTTGCTACAAAATGGATTGGGCCACTTTGCTGCATCGTTGTTACTTTTGTTACTTGCTACTTGCTATGAATCATCTGACCACACAACTACTTGTTACCGATAATTTCAGTGCTTGCAAATATTACCTTGCTGAAAACCACTTGTCAGATCCTTCTACTCCTCGTTGGGTTCGACACTCTTACTTATCGAAAGGACTACGATAGATCCCCGATACTTGTGGGTCATCAGTGAGCATCTCCATGCTGATCGCATTCAACCATACGACTCATGTTCGACCTTTCGGTCTCTCGTATTCGAGGCCATGTATGTACATGCTAGGCTCGTCGAGTCAACCTAAGTGTTTCGCGTGTGTAAATCTGGCTTACACCCGTTGTATGCAAACGTTAGAATCTATCACACCTTATCATCACGTGGTGCTTCGAGACAACGATCCTTCGCAACGGTGCACACTTAGGGGAATACATTCTCGAAATTTTTATGAGGGATCATATTATTATTGTATCGTCGTTCTAAGCAATAAGATGAAAAACATGATAAACATCACATGCAATCATATAGTGACATGATATGCCCATTATCATCTTTACTCCTTTGATCTCCATCTTCGGGCATCGCATGATCATCATCGTCACCGGCGTGACACCATGATCTTCATCATGATGATCTCCATCATTGTGTCTCCGTGAAGTTGTCACACCAACTACTACTACTACAGCTAACCGTTAGCAATGAAGTAAAAGTAGTAAACACATGGCATTGCATGCCATACAATAAATTAAGACAACTCCTATGGCTCCTGCCGGTTGTCATACTCATCGACATGCAGGTCGTGAATCCTATTACAAGAACATGATCATCTCATACATCACACATGTAACATCACATCCTTTGGCCATATCACATCACATGTCATACCCTTCAAAAACAAGTTAGACGTCCTCTAATTGTTGTTGCAAGTTTTACGTGGCTGATTTGTGTTTCTAGCAAGAACGCCTTATTACCTACGTGACAGACACAACGTTGATATGCCAAAGCTATTTACCCTTCATAAGGACCCTTTTCATCAAATCCAATCTGACTAGACTAGGAGAGACAGACACCCGCTAGCCACCTTATGCACCGTGTGCATGTCAGCCGGTGGAACCTGTCTCACGGAAGCGTACGTGTAAGGTCGGTCCGGGCCGCTTCATCCCTCAATACCACCGGAAAAGAATAAGACTAGTAGTGGTAAGCAATTGACAAAATCAGCGCCCACAACCTTTGTGTTCTACTTGTGCAAAGAATCTACGCATAGAAAACCTGGCTCGGATGCCACTGTTGGGTAACGTAGCAAAAATTCAAGATTTTCCTACGCCATACATAGATCTTCCTATGGATAAACCAACAATGAGAGAGGGGGTGAGAGCACCTTCGTACCTTTGAAGATCGCAAAGCGGAAGCATTTCTAGGACACGGTTGATGGAGTCGTACTCGCTATGATTCAGATCGCGGTGTGATTCCGATCTAGTGCCAAACCACCGCACCTCCGCGTTCAACACACGTGAACCCCGGTGACGACTCCCGCACCTTGATCCAGCAAGGAGGAGGGAGAGGTTGGGGAAGAGCTCTGATACGTCTCCAACGTATCAATAATTTTTGATGGCTCCATGCTATTATCTTGTCAAACTTTGGATGTTTTGTATGCATTTTATATCTTCTTGGGACTAACTTATTAATGCAGTGCCAAGTGACAGTTCCTGTTTTTTCCGTGTTTTTGACCTTTTTCAGAGGAGAATTTTAAAGGGAGTCCAAACGGAATAAAACCTCCGGAAAGATTTTTTCTGGAACAGAAGATACGCAGGAAGCTTGAGAACCAAGGCACAGGGCACCAGAGGAGGCCACAAGCTCCCTAGCCGCGACCAGGGGGACCCGCGCCTAGCAGGCTTGTGGGCCCCCTGCGTATCCTTTGCCCTAGTTCTTCCACCTATAAATCCCCAAAAAATCTGAAAGCACGGGAGAGAGCCACGAAAATACTTTTCCGCCGCCGCAAGCTTCTGTCTCTGCAAGATGCCATCTGGGGCACGTTCTGGTGCCCTGCCAGAGGGGGATTCGGACACGGAGGGCTTCTTCATCAACACCATTGCCTCTCCGATGATGCGTGAGTAGTTCACCATAGACCTTCGGGTCCATTGCTATTAGCTAGATGGATTCTTCTCTCTCTTGGATCTTCAATACAAAGTTCTCCATGATCTTCATGGAGATCTATACGATGTAATCTTCTTTTGCGGTGTGTTTGTCGAGATCCGATGAATTGTGGAGTTATGATTAGATTATCTATGAATCTTATTTGAGTTTCTTTTGATCTCTTATATGCATGATTTCATATCCTTGTAATTCTCTTCGAGTTGTGGGTTTTGTTTGGCCAACTTGATCTACAGTTCTTGCAATGGGAGAAGTGATTGGTTTTGGTTCATACCGTGCGGTGACCTCACCCAGTGACAGAAGGGGTAGTGAGGTACGCATCGTGTTGTTGCCATCAAGGGTAAAAATATGGGGTTTATATCTATTGCAAAAATTTATCCCTCCACATCATCTCATCTTGCTTAAGGTGTTAGTCTGTTTGTCATGAAATCAATACACTAGATGCATGCGGGATAGCGGTTGATGTGTGGAGTAATAGTAGTAGATGTAGAAAGTATCGGTCTACTTATCTCGGACGTGATGCCTATATGTATGATCATTGCCTTAGATATCTTCATGACTTTGCACGGTTCTATCAATTGCTCGACAGTAATTCGTTTACCCACCGTAATATTTGCTATCTTGAGAGAAGCCTCTAGTGAACACTATCGCCACTGGGTGTACTTCACATCATATTTTCAGCCTTACACTTTTACTTTGTTGCACTTTCCGCCTTCAGATCTCACCTTGCAATCAATCGTGAAGGGATTGACAACCCCTTTGTAGTGTTGGGTGCAAGTTTGCTGTTTTTGCGCAGGTAGTTTTGGAGACTTGGCTTGATACTCCTACTGGATTGATACCTTGGTTCTCAAACTGAGGGAAATACTTACTGTTACTGTGCTGCATCACCCTTTCCTCTTCAAGGGAAAAACCAACGCAAGCTCAAGAGGTAGCAAGAAGAATTCTTGGCGCCGTTGCCGGGGAGGGTCAAGTCAAGAATAGTCTCCTCCCAACGTGCCAATTTCTGGCACCGTTGCCGGGGAGCATCAAGTGAAGCTTATGCAAGTAACCGTCGCAAACTAATCTCTTGCATTTACTTTTTTTCCTCTCGTTTTCCACTCCCCCACTTCTAAAAAACAAAAATTACAAAAAATATTTGCCTTTTTCGTTTGCCCTTTTCTTTCGCTTGCTTTCTATTCGGTTGTGTGCTTGTCTGCTTGCTGAAGTCACCATGACTGAAAACACCAAAATTTGTGACTTCTCGAGTACTAATAATAATGACTTTATTAGTACTCCGATTGCTCCCGCCACTAGTGCGGAATCATATGAAATCTATGCTGCTTTGCTGAATCTTGTTATGAAAGAGCAATTCTTCGGCCTTTCTAATGAAGATGCCGCATCCCATGTTAATACTTTCATTGAGCTTTGCTATATGAAAAAGAAGAAAGATGTGGATAATGATGTGATTAAATTAAAGCTATGTCCGTTCTCATTGCGAGATCGGGCAAAAACTTGGTTTTTATCTTTGCCCAAAAATAGTATTGATTCTTGGAACAAGTGCAAAGATGCTTATATATCCAAGTATTTTCCATCGGCTAAGATTATCTCTCTCCGTAATGATATCATTAATTTTAAGCAACTTGATCACGAACATGTTGCACAATCTTGGGAGAGAATGAAATTGATGATTAGAAATTGTCCCGCTCATGGCTTGAGTCTTTGGATGATTATACAAATCTTCTATGCTGGTTTGAATTTTGCTTCTAGAAATATCTTGGACTCCGCCTCCGGTGGAACTTTCACGGAAATCACATTAGGAGAAGCCACAAAACTCCTAGACAATATCATGACAAACTATTCTCAGTGGCACAATGAAAGGTCACCTACTAGTAAAAAAGTGCACGCTATAGAAGAAATTAACTAGTTGAGTGCTAAGATGGATAAGTTAATGAAATTGTTTGCTAGTAAAGGTGCTCCTTTAGATCCAAATGATATGCCCTTGTCTTCCTTGATTGAGAGTAGCAGTTAGAGCTTGGATGTTAATTTTGTTGGTAGGAATAATTTTGGCCACAACAATGCTTTTAGAGGAAACTATATTCCTAGGCCTTTTCCTAGTAATCCCTCTAATAACTTCGACAATTCCTACAACAATACTCACGAAAATTACAATAAATTACCCTCTGATTTAGAGAGTAATATTAAAGAGTTTATCAACTCGTAAAAGATTTTCAATGCATCCATAGAAGAAAAACTACTCAAAATTGATGATTTAGCTAGGAGCGTTGATAGAATGTCTCTTGATATTGATGCTTTGAAAGTAAGGACTATCGGTGCTATCATCGATATGAAGGAAGGAATATTAGATTTCAATTTCCTTTACGGAAGGGCATGGAACATTTTCCTAGAAAGAAAATAAGATTGCCTTATTGATCCATGATAAGGGCTACTTATGGTTTGAGCACCAAAGACGATGATACGTGATTCTATCGCCTTATGCCTAGCTAAGGGCGTTAAAAAATAGCGCTTGTTGGGAGGTAACCTAATGAATTTATCTTTGCTTTTTTGCTTTCTGTTTTGTTGCATCCACACCATCATAATTCTGTTATGATTGTGTTTTTTGGATTTCTTTTTTTGTTTGAGCCAAGTAAAACCTTTATGACTAGTATTGGTGATGGTTGTTTGATCTTGCTGGAAAAAGACAGAAACTTTTCACTCACGAAATTATTTTTTATTTTTATCCCGAAAGAGCTTTTGAGTTGATTCGTTTTTCTGATAGTTGATATGCTAGTTGCCCAAACTGTTGTAATTTTTCAGAATTGTTGAGATAACATAAGTATACGAAGTATACAGATAGCTACAAACTGGTCTATTTTTGACAGATTCTATTTTTGTTGTGTAGATTGCTTATTTTGATGAAACTATGGATACTATCGGGGGGGGGGGGGGGTACTAGCCATGGGAAAGTGAGAATAAAATAATCTAACACCAATATAAATATAAATCAAGTTTGCTACAATACCTAAAGAGGTGGTAGTTTGTTTTCTTGTGCTAATGATATCACGAGTTTCTGTTTAAGTTTTGTGTTGTGAAGTTTTCAAGTCTTGGGTGATGTTCTCATGGACGATGAGATAAAGAGTGGAAAGAGCTCAAGATTGGGGATTCCCAAGGCATCCCAAGCCAAATTCAAGGACACCAAAAAGCCTAAGCTTGGGGATGCCCAGGGAAGGCATCCCCTCTTTCGTCTTCAATCCATCGGTAACATTACTTGGAGCTATAATTTTTATTCACCACATGATATGTGTTTTTCTTGGAGCGTCGTGTATTATAGGAGTCTTTTATTTTTGTTGTGTCACAATAATCCTTGCTGCACACCTTTTTAGAGAGTCATGCACTCATCGTGAATTTGCTAGAATACTCATTGAGCTTCACTTATATCTTTTGAGTTAGGCAATTTAGCTCACATGTGCTTCACTTATATCTTTTCAGCTAGATAACTTTGCTCTAGTGCTTCACTTAGATCTTTATAGAGCACGGCGGTGTCATATTTTGGAGAAATAAGAACTCTCGATCTTCACTTATATCTTTTTGAGAGTGCTCTCTCTGAGTAACTTGGTAGTTGGATTGTGCTATGAAAGTAGTCCTAAAGATGATAGGCATCCAAAGAGGATACAATAAAACTTCCATATTCTTGTGCATTGATTGGAACGAGAAGTTTGATTCCTCTCAATTAGTTTTGAGATGTGGATTTGGTAATATTAAGATTCATGTTAGTAGGGTGTTGTGAATGTAGAAATACTTGTGTTGAAGTTAGTGATTCCCGTAACATACACATATGGTGAACCGCTATGTTAGGAAGTCGGAGCATAATTGATTTATTGTCTGTCATCCTTTGTGTTGCGGTCGGGATCGCGCGATGGTTAACACCTACCAACCCTTCCCCTAGGAGTATGCATTTAGCACTTTGTTTCGATTACTAATAAAAACTTTCACAATAAGTATGTGAGTTCTTCATGACTAATGTAAGTCCATGGTATAGATGCACTTTCACCTTCCACCATTGCTAGCCTCTCCAGTGCTGTGCAACTTTCGCTTGTACACGAAACCACCATAGACCTTCCTCAAAACAGCCAGCATACCTACCTATCATGGCCTTTCCATAGCCATTCCGAGATATATTACCATGCAAGTCGCACCGTTCCGTCTCATGACATGTGTCGTCACTCTCATATTGCCATTGCTTGATCGTAAGATAGCTAGCGAGTCATACGCTAAGCTAGATCGTTGCACATTCCGGTACACTGCTGGAGGCATTTCCTATAGAGTCATCATTGTTCTTGCATTGAGCCGCGAGTAAATAAAAGTGTGATGATCATCATTATTAGAGCATTGTCCCATGTGAGGAAATAAAAAAGAAAGAGGCCAGAGTTGCCCACAAAAAAATAGAGAGAAAAAGAGAGAAGGGACAATGCTACTATCCTTTTCCACACTTGTGCTTCATAATAGCACCATGTTCTTCATGATTGAGAGTGTCCTGTTTTGTCACCACCATATACTAGTGGGAATCTTCCTTATGTAACTTGGTTTGTATATTCCAATGATGGGCTTCCTCAAAATTGCCCTAGGTCTTTGTGAGCAAGCAATTTGGATGCACACCCACTAGTTCTCCTTTTGAGCTTTCACATACTTATAGCTCTAAGTGCATCCATTGCATGGTAATCCCTACTCTTTCACATTGATATCCATTGATGGGCATCTCCATAGCAATTTGATACGCCATGTCAATGTGACCATCTCCTCCTTTTTGTCTCGCAACCTCCACCACAATCTATTCCACCTATAGTGCTATATCGATGGCTCACGCTCATGTATTGCGTGAGAGTTGAAAAAGGTTTGAGAAAGTAATAGTGCGAAAACAATTACTTGGCCAATACCCGGGTTGTGCAAGATTTAAATTCATTGTGTGGGGATGATGGAGCATAGCCAGATTATATGATTTTTTAGGGATAACTTTCTTTGGCCTTGTTATTTCGAAAGTTCATGATTACCTTGCTAGTTTGCTTGAAGTACTATTGTTTCGAATCTTACGGATCTGAACATTCATGTCACATGAAAGAAGTTACAAATTCCAAATATGCTAGGTAGCATTCTGCATAAAATATTCAGTCTTTATCACTTCCCTACTCGAGAACGAGCAGGAGTTAAGCTTGGGGATGATTGATACGTCTCCAACGTATCTATAATTTTTGATGGTTCCATGCTATTATCTTGTCATACTTTGGATGTTTTGTATGCATTTTATATATTTTTTGGGACTAACTTGTTAACTCAGTGCCAAGTGCGAGTTCCTGTTTTTCCGTGTTTTTGACCCTTTTCAGAGGAGAATTTTAAATGGAGTCCAAACGGAATAAAACCTCCAGAAAGATTTTTTCAGGAACAGAAGATATGCACGAACCTTGAGAGCCAAGGTAGAGGGCACCAGAGGAGGCCACAAGCCCCCTAGCCGCGGACAGGGGGGCCCGTGCCTAGCAGGCTTGTGGGCCCCCTAGGGCTCCTTTGCCCTAGTTCTTCCGCCTATAAATCCCCGAAAAATCTGAAACCACGGGAGAGAGCCACGAAAATACTTTTCCGCCACCGCAAGCTTCTGTCTCCGCAAGATCCCATCTGGGGCACGTTCTGGAGCCCTGCCGCAGGGGGGATTCAGACACGGAGGCCTTCTTCATCAACACCATTGCCTCTCCGATGATGCGTTAGTAGTTCACCATAGACCTTCGGGTCCATAGCTAGTAGCTAGATGGCTTCTTCTCTCTCTTGGATCTTCAATACAAAGTTCTACATGATCTTCATGGAGATCTATCCGATGTAATCTTCTTTTGCGGTGTGTTTGTCGAGATCCGATGAATTGTGGATTTATTATCAGATTATCTACGAATCTTATTTGAGTTTCTTCTGATCTCTTATATGCACGATTTCATATCCTTGTAATTCTCTTCGAGTTGTGGGTTTTGTTTGGCCAACATTATCTACAGTTCTTGCCATGGGAGAAGTCCTTGGTTTTGGGTTCAGACTGTGCGGTGACCTCACCCAGTGACAGAAGGGGTAGCGAGGCACGCATCGTATTGTTGCCATCAATGGTAAAAAGATGGGGTTTATATCTATTGCATGAATTTATCCCTCTACATTGTGTCATCTTGCTTAAGGTGTTACTCTGTTTGTCATGAACTCAATACACTAGTTGCATGCTGGATAGCGGTCGATGTGTGGAGTAATAGTAGTAGATGCAGAAAGTATCGGTCTACTTGTCTCGGACGTGATGCCTATATGTATGATCATTGACTTAGATATCATCATGACTATGCACAGTTCTATCAATTGCTCGACAGTAATTCGTTCACCCACCATAATATGTGCTATCTTGAGAGAAGCCTCTAGTGAACACTATGGCCCCCGGGTCTACTTCACATCATATTTTCAGCCTTACACTTTTACTTTGTTGCACTTTCCGCCTTCAGATCTCACCTTGAAATCAATCGTGAAGGGATTGACAACCCCTTTGTAGCGTTGGGTGCAAGTTTGCTGTTTTTGCGCAGGTACTTTTGGAGACTTGGCTTGATACTCCTACTGGATTGATACCTTGGTTCTCAAATTGAGGGAAATACTTACTGCTACTGTGCTGCATCACCCTTTCCTCTTCAAGGAAAAAACCAATGCAAGCTCAAGAGGTAGCAAGCTCCACCAGCACGACGGCGTGGTGGCCATGGAGCTATGAGGTCTCCCGGCACGGCTTCGCCAAGCACCGTGGGAGAGGAGGGAGAGGAGAAGCAGGGTTGCGCCGAGAGAGAGAGAGAGAATTGTGTGCCTCCAATGGCCAAAACCTCCACTATATACAGGGCGAAGGGGAGGGGGCGCACCCTTTAGGGTTCCCACCCCCAAAGGGTGTGGCAGCCCTAGATGGGAGGTGTAGGGCGGCGGCTGATACGTCTCCAACGTATCTATAATTTTTGATGGTTCCATGCTATTATCTTTTCAACTTTGGATGTTTTATATGCACGAATATGCTATTTTATATCTTTTTTTGGGACTAACCTATTAACTCAGTGCCAAGTGCCAGTTTCTGCTTGTTCGTGTTTTTGACCTTTTTCAGACGGAGTACAAATGGAATAAAACTTTTGCGATTATTTTTTTGGACCAAAAGAGACCCCCGAAGCTTTGGAAGAAGGCCAGAAGAGCCGCGAGGGAGTCACAAGCCCAGGAGGCGCCTGATACGTCTCCAACGTATCTATAATGTTTGATGGTTTCATGTTATTATCTTGTCAAACTTTGGATGTTTAGCATGCCTTTTATATATATTTTAGGACTAACTTATTAACTCAGTGCAAAGTGCCAGTTCCTGTTTTTTCCATGTTTTTGACCCCTTTCAGAGGAGGATTTTGAACGGAGTCCAAACGGAATGAAACTACCAAAAAGATTTTTTCCGGAACAGAAAAAGATCGGAGAGCCGGAGAATCAGGGCAGGGGGCCACCAGGGACCCCACAAGCCCTCATGGCGCGGCCAGGGCGGCCTGCGGCCCCCCTGGCTTGTGGGCTCCCTGAGGCTCCGTTGCCCTAGGTTTTGCGCCTATATATTCCCTAAAAATCCATAAATATCAGGAGATCATCTAAAGTACTTTTCCACCACCGCAAGCTTCTGCCTCCGCAAGATCCCATCTGGGGCACGTTCTGGTGAGCTGCCGGAGGTGGGATTCGGACACGGAGGGCTTCTTCATCAACACCATGACCTCTCCGATGATGCGTGAGTAGTTCACCATAGACCTACGGGTCCATAGCTAGTAACTAGATGGCTTCTTCTCTCTCTTGGATCTTCAATACAAAGTTCTCCATGATCTTCATGGAGATCTATCCGATGTAATCTTCTTTTGCGGTGTGTTTGTCGAGATCCGATGAATTGTGGATTTATGATCAGATTATCTATGAATCTTATTTGAGTTTCTTCTGATCTCTCTTATGCATGATTTCATATCCTTGTAATTCTCTTTGAGTTGTGGGTTCTGTTTGGCCAACTAGATCTATGATTCTTGCAATTGGAGAAGTGCTTGGTTTTGGGTTCAGACCGTGCGGTGACCTCACCTAGTGACAGAAGGGGTAGCGAGGCATGCATCGTGTTGTTGCCATCAAGGGTAAAAAGATGGGGTTTTCATCATTGGTTTGAGATTATCCCTCTACATCATGTCATCTTGCTGAAGGCGTTACTCTGTTCGTCATGAATTCGATACACTAGATGCATGCTGGATAGTGGTCGATGTGTGGAGTAATAGTAGTAGATGCAGAAAGTATCAGTCTACTTGTCTCGGACGTGATGCCTATATGTATGATCATTGCCTTAGATATCGTCATGACTTTGCGCGGTTCTATCAATTTCTCGACAGTAATTTGTTCACCCACCGTGATATTTGCTATTTTGAGAGAAGCCTCTAGTGAACACTATGGCCCCCAGGTCTACTCCACACCATATTTTAAGCCTTACACTCTTTTAATTCGTTGCACTTTCCGCCTTCAGTTCTCACTTTGCAAACAATCTTGAAGGGATTGACAACCCCTTTAAAGCGTTGGGTGCAAGCTCTTTTGTGTTTGTGCAGGTACTCTGGACTTGACGAGATTTTCCTACTGGATTGATACCTTGGTTCTCAAACTGAGGGAAATACTTACTGCTCCTGTGCTGCATCACCCTTTCCTCTTCAAGGGAAAAACCAACGCAAGCCCAGTCTCCGTTAACGTGTCAATCTCTCGCACTGTTGTTTGTTGCCGTAGCAGAAGAATTTCTGGCGCCATTGCCGGGGAGGATCAAGTCAACAACTCATCCAAGTAAGTGTCGCAAACTCATCTCTGGCATTTACTTGGTTTGCCGGTTGCCTCTCATTTTCCTCTCCCCCACTTCACAATTTGCCTTTTTCGTTTTCCATTTTCGTTTGCCTTTTCGTTCGCCCTTTTTCTCGCGTGCTCTTTGCCCGCTTGTCTTCCGGCTAAAACCCGTATGGCCCAACCAAGGTATTTTGATGCTCACTATGCGAAGTTTGAAGAGATTGAAACTAGTGTTAAAGGCTTCATGTCTACACAGTTTGAATACAACAGTTACTTTCATAGAGAACTGAAGGAGCAAAATTCTTTTCTGGCTTTTATGAGTAGAGAAGTTTGATGATATGGCCAAAGAATTCCTTGCGCTAAATTCTCAGTTTGCTCGTCTTGAAAAGTTGGTAGGCCAGATTTCTGATAAGCAGGCTACCTTAGTCAATAAAATGGCTGCTAAACCTGAAACTCGCGATGAGAATCACGAAGATCTTACAGTGCTTGGTGTGACTCCCATTGAATCTTTGTTTTCTTGTGTCAAACCTAATGATTATGGGGCTGTATATGAATCCACTTTGGTTGAAAAGTGCCCCAATGATTCAGAGTCCATCTATCTTGATGCTAAAAGCATTGAAAGTGGAGTAGAAATTAAAACTTTGAGTAGTAATGAAATTACTACCATGCATTTCAAGGAATTCAATTATCATAGTTGCTCCTTGATTGAATGCATTTCCTTGATGCAATCCATGTTAAACTCTCCACATGCTTATAGCCAAAACAAGGCCTTTACCAATCATATCGTCAAAGCTATGATAAAATCCCTTGAAGAGAAACTTGAATTGGAAGTCTCTATCCCTAGAAAGCTTCATGATGAGTGGGAACCTACCATCAAAATCAAAATAAAAAACTATGAATGCAATTCTTTGTGTGATTTGGGTGCTAGTGTTTCCACGATTCCAAAGTCTTTATGTGATGTTCTGGGTTTTAATGAGATTGAAGAGTGTTCTCTTAATTTGCATCTTGCGGATTCTACTGTCAAGAAACTCATGGGAAGGATCAATGATGTTCTTATTATTGCAAATAGGAACTATGTACCCGTGGATTTCATTGTGGTTGACATTGATTGCAATCCTACATGCCCTATTATTCTTGGTAGACCTTTCCTAAGGACTATCGGTGCTATCATCGATATGAAGGAAGGGAATATTAGATTTCAATTTCCTTTAAGGAAGGGCATGGAACACTTTCCTAGAAAGAAAATAAGATTGCCTTATGAATCCATGATGAGGGCTACTTATGGTTTGAGCACCAAAGACGACGATACGTGATTCTATCGCTTTTATGCCTAGCTAAGGGCGTTAAACAATAGCGCTTGTTGGGAGGCATCCCAATGAATTTATATTTTTCTTTCTATTTTGTTGCTTCCACACCATCATAATTCTGTTGTGATTGTGTTTTTTGTGTTTGAGCCAAGCAAAACCTTTATGACTAGTCTTGGTGATGGTTATTTGATCCTGCTGGAAAAAGACACAAACTTTTTTCTCACGAGATGATTTTTCATTTTTATTCAGAAAGAGCTTTTGAGTTGATTCTGTTTGCTGCTGGTTGATATGCTTTGGCCCAGGCATTCGTAATTGTTCAGAATGTTTGAGGTACCAGAAGTATACGAAGTATACATATTGCTAGAGACTGGTCTGTTTTTGACAGATTCTGTTTTTTGTTGAGTTGGTTGCTTGTTTTGATGAAACTATGGTTAGTATCGGGGGGTACTAGCCATGGAAAAGTGAGAATACAGTAGCCCAACACCAATATAGATAGAATTCAAGTTTGCTACAGTACCAAAAGAGGTGGTAGTTTGTTTTCTTGTACTAATGTTATCACGAGTTTTTGTTTAAGTTTTGTGTTGTGAAGTTTTCAAGTTTTGGGTGATGTTCTCATGGACAAAGAGATAAGGAGTGGAAAGAGATCAAGCTTGGGGATGCCCAAGGCATCCCAAGCCAAATTCAAGGACACCAAAAAGCCTAAGCTTGGGGATGCCCCGGGAAGGCATCCCCTCTTTCGTCTTCAATCCATCGGTAACATTACTTGGAGCTATATTTTTATTCACCACATGATATGTGTCTTGCTTGGAGCGTCTTGTATTGTTGGAGTCTTTTATTTTTGTTGTGTCACAATCATCCTTGCTGTACTCCTTTTTGAGAGAGAGAGAGACATGCACTCATCGTGATTTTGCTAGAATGCTCATAGTGCTTCACTTATATCTTTTGAGCTAGATACTTTTGCTCTATGTGCTTCACTTATATCTTTTAGAGCACGGCAGTGCGTGACTTGGTAGTTGGTTTATGCTGTGAAAGTAGTCCCAAATGTGATAGGTACCCAAAGAGGATGCAAAAACCTCCATCTTCATGTGCATTGAGTAGAAAGAGAAGTCTTGACTCCTCTCAATTAGTTTTGAGACGTGGATTTGGTAATATTAAGAGCTATGTTAGTAGGGTATTGTGAATCTAGAGATACTTGTGTTGAGGTTAGTGATTCCCATAGCATGCACGTTTGGTGTACCGCTATGTCAGGAAGTCGGAGCCTAATTGATCTATTGATTGTCATCCTTTGTGTTGAGGTCGAGATCGCGCGATGGTTAACACCTACCAACCCTTCCCCTAGGAGTATGCGTTTAGCACTTTGTTTCGATTACTAATAAAAACTTTCGCAACAAGTATGTGAGTTCTTCATGACTAATGTGAGTCCATGGTATAGATGCACTTTCACCTTCCACCATTGCTAGCCTCTCTAGTGCCGCGCAATTCTCGCCGGTACACAAACCCACCATATGCCTTCCTCAAAACAATCACCGTACCTACATATCATGGCATTTTCATAGCCATTCCGAGATATATTGCCATGCAACTCCCACCGTTCCGTATCATTACTTGTGCCGTCACTCTCATATTTCCATTGCATGATCGTAAGATAGCTAGCGAGATGTTTCCAACGTCATATGCCAAGCTAGATCGTTGCACATCCCGGTACACTGCCGGAGGCATTTCCTATATAGTCATCATCATTCTAAGCTTTGAGTTGTGAGTAAATAAAAGTGTGATGATCATCATTATTAGAGCATTGTCCCATGTGAGGAAATTAAAAAAAAAAGAGGCCAAAGAGCCCAAAAATAAAAAAAATAAAAAAAGAGGAGGAAAAAAAGAGAGGCCTAAGAGCCCAAATAAAAAAAGAGAGAAAAAGAGAGAAGGGACAATGCTACTATCTTTTTCCACACTTGTGCTTCATAATAGCACCATGTTCTTCTTGATTGAGAGCTTCTTGCTTGGTCACTACCATATGCTAGTGGGAATCTTCATTATATAACTTGGCTTGTATATTCCAATGATGGGCTTCCTCAAATTTGCCCTAGGTCTTCGTGAGCAAGCAAGTTGGATGCACACCCACTAGTTCTCCTTTTGAGCTTTCACATACTTATAGCTCTAGTGCATCTCTTGTATGGCAATCCCTACTCATTCACATTGATATCTATTGATGGGCTTTATAATAGCCGAGTCAATGTGACCATCTCCTCCTTCTTGTCTCACGACCACCACCACACTCTATTCCACCTATAGTGCTATATCCATGGCTCGCGCTCACGTATTTCGTGATAGTTATAAAAGGTTTGAGAAAGTAAGAGTGCGAAACCAATTACTTGGCCAATACCGGGGTTTTGCATGATTTACATTAGTTGTGCGTGGATGATGGAGCATAGCCATACTATATGATTTTGTAGGGATAACTTTCCTTGGCCTTGTTATTTTGAAAGTTCATGATTACTTTGCTAGTTTGCTTGAAGTATTATTGTTTTCATGTCAATAGAAAACTATTGTTTCGAATCTTACGAATCTAAACATTCATGTCACGTGAAAGAAGTTGCAAACGACAACTATGCTAGGTAGCATTCCACATCAAAAATTCATTCTTTATCACTTCCCTACTCGAGGACAAGCAGGAATTAAGCTTGGGGATGCTTGATATGTCTCCAACGTATCTATAATTTTTGATGGTTGCATGCTATTATCTCGTCAAACTTTGGATGTTTTGCATGCCTTTTATATATTTATTGGGACTAACTTATTAACTCAGTGCCAAGTGCTAGTTCCTGTTTTTCCATGTTTTTGACCCCTTTCAGAGGAGGATTTTGAACGGAGTCCAAACGGAATGAAACTGCCAAAAATATTTTTTCCGGAATAGAAAAAGATCGGAGAGCTAGAGAATCATGGTAGGGGGCCAGCAGGGACCCCACAAGCCCTCATGGCGTTGCCAGGGGGGCCCGCGACCCCCTGGCTTGTGCGCTCCCTGAGGCTCCGTTGCCCTAGGTTTTGCGCCTATATATTCCCTAAAAATCCATAAAAAATCAGGAGATCATTGAAAGTACTTTTCCCCCGCCGCAAGCTTCTGTCTCCGCAAGATCCCATCTGGGGCACGTTCTGGTGCCCTGCCGGAGGAGGGATTCTGACACGGAGGGCTTCTTCATCAACACCATGATCTCTCCGATGATGCGTGAGTAGTTCACCATAGACCTACGGGTCCATAGCTCGTAACTAGATGGCTTCTTCTCTCTCTTTGATCTTCAATATGAAGTTCTCCATGATCTTCATGGAGATCTATCCGATGTAATCGTCTTTTGCAGTGTGTTTGTCGAGATCCAATGAATTGTGGATTTATGATCAGATTATCTATGACTCTTATTTGAGTTTCTTCTGATCTCTCTTATGCATGATTTCATATCCTTGTAATTCTCTTCGAGTTGTGGGTTTTGTTTGGCCAACTAGATCTATGCTTCTTGCAATGGGAGAAGTGCTTGGTTTTGGGTTCATACCGTGCGGTCACCTCACCCAGTGATAGAAGGGGTAGCGAGGCACGCATCGTGTTGTTGCCATCAAGGGTAAAAAGATGGGGTTTTCATCATTGGTTTGAGATTATCCCTCTACATCATGTCATCTTGCTTAAGGCGTTACTTTGTTCGTCATGAACTCAATACACTAGATGCATGTTGGATAGCGGTCGATGTGTGGAGGAATAGTAGTAGATGCAGAAAGGATCGGTCTACTCGTCTCGGACGTGATGCCTATATGTATGATCATTGCCTTAGATATCGTCATGACTTTGCGTGGTTCTATCAATTGCTTGACAATAATTTGTTCACCCACCGTGATATTTGCTATTTTGAGTGAAGCCTCTTGTGAACACTATGGCCCCCGAGTCTACTCCACACCATATTTTCAGCCTTACACTCTTTTACTTCGTTGCACTTTCCGCCTTCAGATCTCACTTTGCAAACAATCTGGAAGGGATTGACAACCCCTTTAAAGCGTTGGGTGCAAGTTCTTTTGTGTTTGCGCAGGTACTCTGGACTTGACGAGATTCTCCTACTGGATTGATACCTTGGTTCTCAAACTGAGGGAAATACTTACTGCTCCTCTGTGCATCACCCTTTCCTCTTCAAGGGAAAAACCAACGCAAGCCTAGTCTCTGTCAACGTGTCAATCTCTGGCACTGTTGTATGTTGCTGTAGCAGCGCCCCCCTAGGCCGCACCTACCAGGCTTGTGACCTCCTCGTGGGACCAACCGACGTAATTCCACCATCATAAATGCCTATGAATTCAGAAACCCCCAAAAAGAAACCTAGATCGGGAGTTCCGCCACCGCAAGCCTCTGTAGCCACCAAAAACCAATCTCAAGCCCGTTCTGGCACCCTCTCGGAGGCGGAATCCATCTCCGGTGGCCATCTTCATCATGGCGGCGATCTCCATGACCAGGAGGGAGTAGTTCTCCCTCGGGGCTGAGGGTATGTACCAGTAGCTATGTGTTTGATCTCTTTCTCTCTCATGTTCTTTAGATGTCTTAATCTCCATGTACCGCGGGCTTTGCTACTGTAGTTGGATCTTATTATGTTCTTCCCCCTCTCCTTCTTGTAATGAATTGAGTTTTCCCTTTGGAGTTATCTTATCGGATTGAGTCTTTAAGAACACTTGATGTATGTATTGCATGTGGCTATCTATGGTGACAATGGGATATTCATGTGAGTATTTGATGTATGTTTTGGTGATCAACTTGCGGGTTTCGTGACATCGGGAACCTATGCATATGGGTTGGCAAACATTTTGACTCTCCAGTAGAAACTTTGGGGCACTCTTTGAAGTTCCATGTGTTGGTTGAATAGATGATTTTGAGATTGTGTGATGCATATCGTATAATCATGCCCACGTATACTTGAGGTGACAATGGAGTATCGAGGTGACATTAGGGTCTTGGTTAATATGTGTCTTAAGGTGTTATTCTAGTACGAACTCTATGATGGATCGAACAGAAAGAATAGCTTCGTGTTATTTTACTACAGACTTTTGAATAGATCGATCAGAAAGAATAACTTTGTGGTGGTTTCGTACCCGACAATAATCTCTTCGTTTGTTCTCCGCTATTAGTGATTTTGGAGTGACTCTTTGTTGCACGTTGAGGGCTAGTTATATGATCCAATTATGTTATCATTGTTGAGAGAACTTCACTAGTGAAAGTATGAACCTAGGCCTTGTTTGCACGCTTTGCAATACCGTTCGTGCTCAGTTTTACTATTAGTTACCTTGCTGTTTTGTAATTTCAGATTACAAAAACCTATATCTACCATCCATATTGCACTTGTGTCACCATCTCTTCGCCGAACTAGTGCACCTATACAATTTACCATTGTATTGGGTGTCTTGGGGACACAAGAGACTCTTTGTTATTTGGTTGCAGGGTTGCTTGAGAGAGACCATCTTCATCCTACGCCTCCCACGGATTGATAAGTCTTAGGTCACCCACTTGAGGGAAAATTGCTACTGTCCTACAAACCTCTGCACTTGGAGGCCCAAAAATGTATACAAGGAGAAGGTTGCGTAGTAGACATCAAGCTCTTTTCTGGCGCCGTTGCCGGGGAGGCTAGGTATGCGGCACTCACCTCCCGTCAACGAAGCTCTTTTCTGGCGCCGTTGCCGGGGAGGTTAGCGCTTGAAGGTATATCTTTAGATCTTGCAATTGAATCTTTTAGTTTCTTGTTTTTTCACTAGTTTAGTCTTTTAAAGAAAACTACAAAAAAATGGAATTGAGGTTGCCTCATATGCTATATCTTTTCAATGTCTTTCGTGAAAACGATGGAAATGAAAATTGTGCTCAAGTGCTAAAATAAGAATTACATAGAATGCTTGTCATAAAATATGTGAATGATGATCATGATTGCAATGTTGTTAGTATGAATTCTTTGAATACCCATGATGCTAATGATATGCAAAGCCACAAGCTTGGGGATGCTATGTTTGATGAAGATGATCTTTTTATTTCCCCCACTTTGAATGATCAAATTTATTATGATGAAAGCATGCCCCCTATTTATGATGATTATTGTGATGATACTTATGCTATAAAGAAGAGGGATGATAAAACTTGTCATGCTCTTGAGTATCCTTTCAGTGGACATTACTCTTTTAATGTGGAAACAATTCGTAGTGTTCAAGTCTTTTACGATACTCCCACTACTATTGATGAGAATAAATTTCCTTATGTGGAGAGTAGTAAAATTTTATGCTTGTAGATCATGAAAAGAATGCTGTAGGTGCTGGTTATATTTTTGAATTCATTCATGACGCTACTGAAAATTATTATGAGAGAGGATCATATGCTTCTACATATTGCAATAATATCAAGCTTCCTCTCCATGTGTTGAAACTTTTGAAGCTATGCTTGTTTTGCCTTCCCATGCTAGTTGATTCTTGCTCCAATAAATTGTTTGATCACAAAATCCCTATGCATAGGAAGTGGGTTGGACTTAAATGTGCTAGTCATATGCTCCATGATGCTTCCATTATGTTTCAATCCTTATCTTTTATGTGAGCATCATTGAAATCATCATGCCTAGCTTGAAAGGCACTAAAGAAAAGTGCTTGTTGGGAGACAACCCAATATGTATCCTTACTGTTTTTGTGTGTTCACATGATTAAGCTACTGTATTAATCATGTTTTATAGCTTTTGTTTCAATAAAGTGCCAAGTAAAGCCTTTATGATTAGTTTGGGTGATAGTTGTTTGATCATGCTGAAAACAACAGAAACTTTGCGCTCATGAAATCATTTCTAATTCCTATCCAGGGAGTGCTTTTAGGTTGATTCGTTTTGCTGCTGATTGATATACAAATTGCCTTAATTGTCATAATTGTTTCAGAATTTTTGGAGGTGCAGAAGTATGGTCATTGTTCAGATCATTATAGACTGTTCTATTTTTGACAGATTCTGTTTTCAATGCATAGTTTGCTTGTTTTGGTGTTTCCATAGATTATATTGAGTAGTATAAATTGTGGAAATAGTAATATACAGTAGGCATTATGTGAAAATAATTCTGAGTCTTGGTTTGACAGTACCCAAGTGATTGATTTGCTCGTTATCATACTAACCCATCTCACGAAGTTCCGTTAAGTTTTGTGTTGTGAATTGTTCAAGTTTTGGGTAGAGTTTCGATGGACTATGGAACAAGGAGTGGCAAGAGCCTAAGCTTGGGGATGCCCAAGTGACCCCAAAGCCATATTCAAGGACACCAAAGAGCCTAAGCTTGGGGATGCCCCGGGAAGGCATCCCCTCTTTCGTCTTCAATCCATCGGTAACTTTACTTGGGGCTATATTTTTATTCACCACATGATATGTTTTTCTTGGAGCGTCATTTTATTTTGTTTGAATAAGGTACTTAGGATCTGAAATTATTAGATGGGAGAGTCTTCACATAGCCAAATAATTATTCAACTACTCATTGTTCTCCACTTATATCTTTTGGAGTAGTTTGTCTTTTACTCTCATGCTTCACTTATATCATTTTGAGAGTCTTAAACAACATGGTAATTGACGTGTGCTATGAAACTAGTCCTAAAGATGAGAGGCATCCAAAGAGGATATACTAAAAACTTCCATATTCATGTGCATTGATTAGTAAGAGAAGTTTGATTCCTCACAATTAGTTTTGAGATATGGATACAATGATATTAGGTTTCTGTTAGTAGGATGTTGTGAATCTAGAAATACTTGTGTTGAAGTTAGTGATTCCCGTAGCATGCCAGTATGGTGAACCGCAATGTTAGGAAGTCGAAGCATAATTGATTTATTGATTGTCATCCTTTGTGTGGCGGTCGGGATCGCGCGATGGTTAACACCTACCAACACTTCCCCTAGGAGTATGCGTTTAGCACTTTGTTTCGATTAATAATAAAAACTTTCGCAATAAGTATATGAGTAAGCATGACTAATGTGAGTCCATGGTATAGATGCACTTTTACCTTCCACCATTGCTAGCATCTTTAGTACCACGCAACTTTTGCCGGTGCACAAACCCACCATATACCTTCCTCAAAACAGCCACCATACCTACCTATTATGGCATTTTCATAGCCAGTCCGAGATATATTGCCATGCAACTCCCACCGTTCCGTCTCATGACATGTGCCGTCACTTTTATATTGCCATTGCATGATCGTAAGATAGCTAGCGAGATGTTTCAACGTCATACGCTAAGCTAGATTGTTGCACATCCTGGTACATTTCCAGAGGCATTTCCTATAGAGTCATCCTTGTTCTAAGTATTGAGTTGTAAGTAAATAAAAGTGTGATGATCATCATTATTAGAGCGTTGTCCCATGTGATAAAAAAAGAGGCCAAAGATGCCCACCAAAAAATTGAAAATGAAAAAAAGAGAGGCTAAAGAGCCCAAACAAAAAAAATGATGAGAGAAAAAGAGAGAAGGGACAATGCTACTATCTTTTTCCACACTTGTGCTTCAAAACAACACCATGTTCATCATGATAGAGAGTCTCTTGTTTTGCCACTCCATATACTAGTGGGAATTTTCATTATATAACTTGGCTTGTATATTCCAATGATGGGCTTCCTCAAAATTGCCCTAGGTCTTCGTGAGCAAGAAAGTTGGGTGCACACCCACTAGTTTTCTTTTTGAGCTTTCACACACTTATAGGTCTAGTGCATCCGTTGCATGGCAATACCTACTCATTCACATTGATATCTATTGATGGGCATCTCAATAGCCCATTGATACGCCAAGTCAATGTGACCATTGATACGTCTCCAACGTATCTATAGTTTTTGATGGTTTCATGCTATTATCTTGTCAAACTTTGGATGTTTTTCATGCCTTTTATTTATTTTCTGGGACTAACTTATTAATTCAGTGCCAAGTGGCAGTTCCTGTTTTTCCATGTTTTTGACCCCTTTCAGAGGAGATTTTGAAACGGAGTCCAAACGGAAGAAAATCCCCGAAAAGATTTTTTTTGGAACGGAAGAAGATCGGAGGACTTGTGGGCCAAGCTAGAGGAGCACCATGCCCCCCACAAGCCCCCACCCCGCGGCCAGCGGGCCGTTCCATGCAGGCTTGTGAGCCCCCTAGAGGTCCTCTGACCTAGATCTTGCGCCTATATATTCCCAAATATTCCCAAAAAAATCAGAGGACAATCGCAATCACTTTTCCGCCGCCGCAAGCTTCTGTCTCCGCAAGATCCCATCTGGGGCACGTCCTGGTGCCCTGCCAAAGGGTGGATTTGGACACCGAGGGCTTCTTCAACAACACCATGACCTCTCCAATGATGCGTGAGTAGTTCACCATAGACCTACGGGTCCATAGCTAGTAACTAGATGGCTTCTTCTCTCTCTTGGATCTTCAATACAAAGTTCTCCATGATCTTCATGGAGATCTATCCGATGTAATCTTCTTTTGCTGTGTGTTTGTCGAGATCCGATGAATTGTGGATTTGTGATCAGATTATCTATGAATCTTATTTGAGTTTTTTCTGATCTATCTTATGCATGATTTCATATCCTTGTAATTCTCTTCGAGTTGTGGGTTTTGTTTGGCCAACTAGATCTATGATTCTTGCAATGGGAGAAGTGCTTGGTTTTTGTAGCGACCCGACTGAAGACGAGTCAAGCCTCTGGTGTTTCCGTACCATCCCAAGATCATGCTGGTACACATTCAGTACATAATGTATATATTTAAGAGCTCAATCACACAGCTTTATTAATCAAAATCTCATAAAGAGTACTTTATTACAATAAAGGATTACAATAAAGTGGCTGAAGGCCATCTCATGAGATATCTAATGAAGACTATTGGAAGCATCAGGTAGACGGGTCCATCCGACTCCAGGGCATGTCGCTGAGCGTAGATCGTAGCCTCACTCCTGGCCGGAAAAGTACTCTGCAACATGATACGTTGCAGTCGTGTAGGTCACCATATTGAATATGCCGGCAAGTCATCAAAGAGAGGAGTAAAATAATAATCAACTCTCTCTACATGCATATTTGGCCGGTGGGGCTATGATTTTTGCATAAAGCCAGTTTTATCCTACAACAAGAGGGGCTGGAAGCAAAATATTACTACATTGTTTGTTGTTAACGAGATGGTTCCGCCAACCAATTCTCGTACCCGAATAGTTGTTAACACCCACATAATTATTAAGTTGTGTCGAGAGTTCAGGGGAAATTCAATGCCTTCGGCTCAAGTTGTCCATGACCGTGGACACGGCTAATCGATTAGGTTGGGCACTCTACAGAGTTTTCCACACGTTCCCCACAAGATTTGATCGCCTCCGTGTTTGTCCTCGCACTTCAGGGTGTTTGAAGACCGGATGATCAAAACATGGTCTTTCAACGGGTCCCTCTGAATCCCTGTCGGTGCCCATCCATTCCTACCATTCTTCTACATCTGCTAGCACCGCCTGTCCAGAGTCGCCGCGTTGTCCAACCAAGCCAGAGCCCATAATGACTTGTGGCTGTGCAGGTAAGCCTTGAGACTTGAAGTCTCCGTCCGTCTCTTTGAGCCTGGGTGAAGCTTTCCACAGGATGTCATGGCCTCTCCAGCCTCCCGGGTCATCCACTGGTTTTTCCAGGGAGCCAATCAACCGTCCTTCACCCAGAGTTGCATTGCGTCCGAGGTCTTGAAAATCTTGTCTTAACCGGTCTTGATTATTTAATCAACCTCGCATCACTCGTGTTATGCACTCAACCAAAAACCCGTCTACTCAAGCATAGCAATAAGAAATTGTCGTCCCGGGGCCAAGTATCGGGGTTGTTGTGTGTCTACCACATGATACTACAACTTATACTAAAATTTCCAAGTACCTAGGCAGCATGCAATTGGGCAAAGAAAGGTGAACTACCATGCATCAAAAACATAGGAAAATAACATGATCAAAATGACTTGCCTTGATGATAGTTGTCTTGATCGAGCGCTTCTAAGTAACACGCTTCGCACTCCGGATGATCTACTAATACAAACACAAAACACACCATAAGCACTACAATCAAGCAACAAGTAAAAATAACATCACAAGTAAGGATTTGCTAAGGCCTAAGTGAAAGAATTCAACACGCGTTACTAAGGCAGAAACTTGTTTCTGTTAAAAACACCAGTAAAATACTTTAAATTTTTTGAATCTTCTACCACAGTAATATATAATCACTAGGAAGCAGTAGAAAAAAGAATCAACTCAAAATCATTTTTAAACTCCTGGAATAGGCAAAACAAGTTTTAAACTAAATCTTATCTAACTTATATTTGAAAATTTCAAACATAGACAAATTATATGTTTTTAAAAACTACAGAAAAATTGGAGTCTACTGGAACAAGAATCAATATCATTGGACTTCGGGATCAAAAGTTATGGCCAAAACAAAACAGAAACTTTGCTGTTTTTGCAATTAGACAGAAACAGAACTAATTTGCTAACAGACAGGGGGGTATACGTGGCGCGCTGTGATTGGCTAAGGGGTGTTTGCTGCGAGGCTTATAAGCAAAGGGCCGAAACCTAACTAAAGGCTCCGGCTAACAGTTAGGTGAAATAAAAACCAACGTGGTTTTTTGTTGGAAAACCGAAGGTGTATCCTACTCTAATCTACACCATTGAAAACAGATCTAAGGGCAAACCAAGAAAAGAAAAAAAATAGAAACAGGAGGAGGGGCCTTACCGCAGCAGTGGCTGGGCAACTCCGGCGGGGGTGAGGGTCGGCAGCGAGGGTGGGGAAGGGGCCGGTGGTGGCGACGGGACAGGGAGGCGGCGGCGGCTTCCTCCGGCGAGTGGGGGCATCGAGCGGAGTCAGGGGTGGCTGGAGGCGGTGTCCTTGGGTGCGGCCGAAGGTGGTGAGCTCGGGCTCGCCGGCGAGGTTGCGGCAGGGGCTCGGGGGGAGGGGGGGTGGCGGCTCGGCGAGGCAGGGGGAGGAACGGGGTGCGGGCAGGGGGGCTGTTTATATAGGCCGGGAGGGGAGCTGGGGAAGGAAAGGAGAGGGGGTCCGAGAGGATCCAGGTGATCCTGGGAAAACGGGCTCGGGGTCGGGCATGGATTAGGAAATAGAGGAGGGAGAGAGGTGGGGGTGACCGCGGGCGAGAGGGGGTCGGCCAGGGGGGCCCAACGGCAGGGAGAGGAGGCGGGTAAAGGAAGGGGAGGGTGGCCGAGATCTAAGGGGATTCGGATCCCGGGCTGTGGGGGTGGCGGCCCACAGCTATTCAGCGCCCAGGCGGTTGCCTTCTAAAAAAAGAGTTTCCTAATTAAATCTTTTTCCGAAACAGAAAAGGAAAAGGAGTAAAAAGGAAATAAATCATATATTTAATATGGAGTATTATATATCAAAAAAAATCAGAAAAATATCCTCTACCCGAATAACATTTTTCCAAAGCAAAAATAAAAACTTAAAAAAATGTTTTTTTCATAAATTCCCCAAAATGCTTTATTTTCTTTTTGCAAATATTTTCGCAAATAAACTTTGGATTTCTTGGCTCCAAGTATTTCAGAAATGCACGCTTTGGAGGGTCATTTTTCTCTGCTCTCTCTCTTGCGTGCAAGAGAGTATTTTCTCGGCATTTCTCGTGTGAGGAAAAAATGGAAATGCAAAATCAAAACACGAAAGAATTCGAGTGCCAAATTTATTTCAATCAATATGCATAGATGCTTAGCTACAATGTAAAACATTCCCAATTAGGAAAATTGGGATGTTACAAACCTACCCACCTTAAGATGAATCTCACCCTCGAGATTCAGGTTGGCTAGAAAATAGGTGCGGGTGGTCTCGATGAAGATCCTCTTCTCGTTCCCAGGTGGCTTCTTCCTCGGTGTGGTGGCTCCACAACACCTTGCAGAACTTGATGATCTTGCTGCGGGTAACTCTGTTGGCAGTCTCGAGAATCCTGACGGGTTTCTCCTCATACGTCAGATCACTGTCAAGCTGTATGGCCTCTAGGGCCACTGTATCTCTCAACGGAACATCGACCATCTCAGTGTGGCGTTTCTTCAATTGGGAAACATGGAAGACATCATGAACTCCGGACAATCCTTCCGGCAGTTCCAGTTTATATGCAACTTCGCCTCTACGTTCAAGAATTTTGTAGGGGCCAATGAAACGAGGTGCTAATTTTCCTTTCACACCGAATCTCTTGATTCCTCGAAGTGGAGACACCTGAAGATATGCTCGGTCTCCCACTTTGTACGTTACTTCCTTGAGTTTGCTGTCAGCATAACTCTTCTGTCTGGACTAAGCTATCTTGAGTCGGTCACGAATTAGCTTGACCTTCTCCTCAGAATCTCGGATAAGGTCGGGACCAAAAAGTTGTCGGTCTCAAACTCCATCCCACATCAACGGTGTTCTGCACCTCCTTCCGTATAGAGCTTCGAAAGGGGCCATCTTCAGACTGGTCTGGTAGCTGTTGTTGTATGAGAACTCGGCATAAGGCAAATTGTCATCCCAACTAGACCCATAGTCTAGTGCGCAAGCTCTCAACATGTCCTCCAGAATCTGATTGACTCTCTCGGTTTGTCCATCTGTCTGTGGGTGAAAAGCTGTGTTGAACTCCAATCTCGTTCCCAAGGTTTCATGCAGTTGGTACCAAAATTTTGATGTGAACTGAGTCCCTCTATCTGACACAATACTCTTCGGTACTCCGTGCAGACATACGATCCTCGTCATATATATCTTGGCTAGCTTGGCACTCGTGTAAGTAGTCTTCACAGGAATGAAGTGAGCTACCTTGGTCAAACGATCGACCACAACCCACATAGAATCATAGCCACAACGGGTCCTGGGTAATCCTGTGATGAAGTCCATACCAAGCTTTTCCCATTTCCACTCGGGTATCAGCAGAGGTTGGAGCAAACCTGCTGGCTTCTGATGCTCGGCTTTTACTCGCTGACAAACATCGCATATTGCTATGAACTCGGCAATGTCTTTCTTCATTCCTGTCCACCAGAAACTTTCTTTCAGATCTAGATACATCTTGGTGTTGCCGGGGTGTATCGAGTACGGGGAATCATGGGCCTCCTGAAGTATCAACTTCCTGAGTTCGGGATCATTGGGCACATAGATGCGATCCTGAAACCATAAAGTTCCATGTTCATCCTCACGAAAACCTTTAGCCTTCCTGTCTTCCATTTTCTGCTTAATCTCAGCTATCTCCTTGTCTGATTTCTGTGCTTCGCGGATCTTTTGCGTCAAAGTGGACTGAATTTCCAGAGTGGCAACAAATCCTCTTGGAACTATTTCCAATTTGAGCTCTCGGAGGTCATCGACTAACTCCTGGGGTAATGCTCCAGCTGTGAGTGTGTTCACATAACTCTTGCGGCTCAACGCATCGGCTACAACATTTGCCTTGCCTGGGTGATAATGCAATCTCATGTCATAGTCCTTGATCAACTCTAGCCATCGCCTCTGTCTGAGGTTCAACTCCTTCTGCATGAAGATATATTTCAGGCTCTTGTGATCAGTGTAAACATCACAACTATTTCCGATCAGGAAATGTCTCCAGGTCTTGAGAGCGTGCACTACGGCTGCTAGTTCCAAGTCATGTCTGGCATAATTCAACTCATGAGGTCTGAGCTGTCTGGATGCATAGGCTACAACTTTGCCTTCTTGCATTAGCACTCCTTTGAGTCCTTGACGAGAAGCGTCACAGTAAACCTGGAAATCCTTCCGAATGTTCGGCAATATCAGCACTAGGGCTGTAACAAGACGTTTCTTCAGCTCTTGAAAACTGGTTTCACATTCCTCAGTCCAAACATACTTGGATTTCTTATTCAATAACTCTGTCATGGGCTTGGCGATCTTTGAGAAATTCTCAATGAACCTCCGGTAATATCCGGCAAGTCCGAGGAAACTGCGGATCTCCTTGACTGAAGTGGGTGCTACCCATTCGGTGACTGCTGCGACCTTGGCAGGGTCCACTGCTATTCCTTCTCCTGAGATGATGTGTCCGAGGAATCCGACTTCCTTCAACCAAAACTCACATTTGCTAAATTTTGCATATAGCTTATGCTCTCGAAGCTTCTCCAGAACTAGACACAGGTGTTCCTTGTGTTCCTCTTCGTTCTTGGAGAATATCAGTATGTCATCGATGAACACCACGACAAACTTGTCCAAGTATTCCATAAATACCTTGTTCATCAGATTCATAAAAATATGCCGGAGCATTATTCAGTCCAAATGACATGACCATGTACTCATACAAGCCATACCGAGTGGTGAAGGTTGTCTTGGGTATATCCTGTTCACGAATCTTCAACTGATGATACCCGGATCGAAGATCGATCTTTGAGAATACGCGAGCTCCAACTAACTGATCAAACAGATCATTGATCATCAGCAAGGGGTACTTGTTCTTGATGGTCACATCGTTCAATGCACGATAATCGACAACCATTCTCAAGGACTTATCCTTCTTTTCAACCAAGAGCACTGGGGCTCCCCAAGGTGAAGAACTTGGGCGAATATACCCTTTGTCCAACAACTCCTTAATTTGCTTCTTGATTTCTATCAAGTCATTTGCGGGCATCCGATAGGGTCTCTTGGATATCGGGGCTGTTCCGGGTAATATCTAAATCGAGAACTCAATCTCTCTATCACGTGGCATGCCCGACAATTCCTCCGGAAATACATCTGGGTACTCCTGTACAATCGGTACTTCCTCCTGGACTACTCCCGTGAGAGAGTTTACTCGCTTACTCCGTGTCGGGCGCTGAGACACGTACTTAATCTGCTTCTGCTCGGGGGTGGTGAGCAAAATAGACTTAAGGGCACAATCAATATTCCCTTCATACTTGGCCAACCAATCCATGCCTAGGATTACATCCAATCCCTGGGACTCTAATACGATGAGGTCGGTGGGAAAATTACGGTTCCCGATGTTGAGACTCAAAGCATGGCATCCTATCCCGGCTGTCATCATGCCTCTTGGGGAACTGACCTTAATAGGCTGGCTGAGGGTTCTAGTTGGCAAACTATACTTTTCCACAACTACCCTTGATATGAATGAATGTGTTGCACCAGAATCAAAAAGTACCAATACTGGACGTGAATTTAGCAAAAACTTACCAACCACAGTATCGGGGTGATCATAGACCTCTTCAACATCAATTTGGTTCACCTGAGCTCGAGGAAAAGGATTGGGCTTCTTTGCTGCAGAGTTGTCGTTGCCATTTCCATTTCCCTGCTTGTTCTGGGGACATTCAGTGGCATAGTGTCCCGTCTTCTGACACTTGAAGCAGGTGATGTGATTCAGATCCTTCTGAGCTGGAGCTGAATGCTGCTGAGTGCCAGTACCGCCATTCTTGAAGTTGCTGTTGTTGCGGTGGTTCCCATTTCCTCCATGGTTGTGGCCTCCATGGTTGTGCACTGGGTGGTTATGCTGGACGTGTCCTCCAAACTTACCGGATCCAGTCCCGGTATTCCCTGAATAGGGGGTGTAGCGAGGCTTCTGCTGAGTGCCGGAGTTGAACTTTCCTATCCCATATTTCCGCTTGCGGTTCTCCATCTGCTGGTGTTTCCCCTCCAAGATGAGGGCCTTATCAACCAGCTCCTGGTAGTTCTTGAAGGTGGCTACAGTCAACTGAATGCTCAGCTCATCATTGAGTCGCTCCAAGAACTTTTCCTGCTTGGCCGCATCATCGGCCACATCTCCAGGTGCATAACGGGCGAGCATGCTGAATTCATCGACATACTGGCCACAGAGCGATTCCCCTGGCGTAAGTTGCGAAACTCACGCTTCTTCAGACTCATAGCACCAGCTGAGACATGTGCGGTACGGAAGGCTTGCTTGAATTGCTCCCAAGTGACTCCAGCAATGGGGTAAGTGGTGGTGTAGTTCTCCCACCAAGCAGCTGCAGGGCCTTCAAGTTGATGCGCGGCAAAGCGCACCTTCTCAGCTTCAGTACAACCAGCAGTGATAAGTTCACGCTCCATCTTGCGGAGCCAATCATCTGCCACAATGGGCTCAATGCTGCTGGAGAAAGTCGGAGGGTTCAACCTCAGGAAATGGGTGAGATTGTCGGCCTGGGGTGGATGATGGTTGTTGTTATTGTTCTGGTTCTGGATGATCAGCTGCATCAGGGTGTTCTGTTGCTGGATCAACTGGGTGAGTTCCGGCGGAAAGTTGGACTCAGGGGCGCATCTCGGAGGCATCTGATGTTTGTAGAGGGGTGAGATTAGCATAGAACAATGGTCTAAGAGTAATTACACTACCCATATGAAATGCAACAAACAAGTATCACATCACACATTTTATTCAATACTATCACAAAGGTTCACACGAGGATACAGAATTCGATAATCCTAAACATCGGCCTAAGCGTATAACGATAAAGTAAATTTGGGGGTCTAGTCTAAATGTCCTCCTCAGAAAAGCATGGTGATGGGTCCTTCGGTGGAGCTTTCTTCATAGTCCTCGTCGTTGCTGATCAAGGGGGCTACGTCACCTTCGGGATGAAGGTTCTCGCCCATGTCCAGTTCCTCCTCCAGGTATGCAACTCGAGTCTTCAGCTTCTCGATCCGCTCCAGAAAGTCCTTCACCTCCAGTTCGTGCTCATAGTGGGCTTCCCGGGCTGCTTCTTCAAGTTCAAGCTCGCGGAGTGATAGTTGCTTGATCTTCCTGGCGTCCTTGATCACACGATGCTCCAGAGTCCCGCTGTGCTTCTCCAAGGTCTGGGCATAAGACAGGAGAGCGTCCTTGGTCTTGCTTGAGATGATTTCTCCGTCTTCGCTTCTCCGGGATACGGTGAATAGGTCTGGTGAAATAGGGCAGCCTTTGTACTCTTTCTTGATACGTCCGAGTGCACAATGGATCGCCATGTCCCTTCCGAGAATCCAGTTGGGTGCGATGAACTTGAAATCCACCGGCTCAGTGCGCGGCTCGAATGTCCTTCCGGGAACGTGCACCTTGATCCTGTAGCGTGAATCCTCCGGGTAAGACGAAGTTGGCTTCCCTGTGATAGTCGGCAGAGCAATCCTCAAGTCCTTGGTGATCTGCATCAGCTCCTTTCCGAAAGGCATAGTGACGTCGGGCTGGCAAAACTCCGTGAACTTAACAGGGATGAAGGTGGCCATCTAAAACATTGGAAAATCGGAGAGAAGTCAGAAATGATCAGAAGAGGAAATAGAAGATTTATAGACATAAGAAAATAGTTTTCTTCCTAAGGCTTTTCCATTCCTAGAGGTTACGTCCTATGGTCAGCGTGTGCTCTGAATACCATTTCTGTAGCGACCCGACTCAAGACGAGTCAACCTCTGGTGTTTCCAGTACCATCCCAAGATCATGCTGGTACACACTCAGTACATAATGTATATATTCAAGAGTTCAATCACACAGCTTTATTAATCGAAATCTCATAAAGAGTACTTTATTACAATAAAGGATTACAATAAAGTGGCTGAAGGCCATCTCATGAGATATCTAACGAAGACTAGCGGAAGCATCAGGTAGACGGGTCCATCCGACTCCAGGGCATGTCGCTGAGCGTAGATCGTAGCCTCACTCCTGGCCGGAAAAGTACTCTGCAACATGATACATTGCAGTCGTGTAGGTCAGCATATTGAATATGCCGGCAAGTCATCAAAGAGAGGAGTAAAATAATAATCAACTATCTCTACATGCATATTTGGCCGGTGGGGCTATGAGTTTTGCATAAAGCCAGTTTTATCCTACAACAAGAGGGGCTGGAAGCAAAATATTACTACATTGTTTGTTGTTAACGAGATGGTTCCGCCAACCAATTCTCGTACCCGAATAGTTGTTAACACCCACATCATTATTAAGTTGTGTCGAGAGTTCAGGGGAAATTCAATGCCTTCGGCTCAAGTTGTCCATGACCGTGGACACGGCTAATCGATTAGGTTGGGCACTCTACAGAGTTTTGCACACGTTCCCCACAAGATTTGATCGCCTCCGTGTTTGTCCACGTACTTCAGGGTGTTTGAAGACCGGATGATCAAAACATGGTCTTTCAACGGGTCCCTCTGAATCCCTGTCGGTGCCCATCCATTCCTACCGTTCTTCTACATCTGCTAGCACCGCCTGTCCAGAGTCGCCGCGTTGTCCAACCAAGCCAGAGCCCATAATGACTTGTGGATGTGCAGGTAAGCCTTGAGTCTTGAAGTCTCCGTCCGTCTCTTTGAGCCTGGGTGAAGCTTTCCGCAGGATGTCATGGCCTCTCCAGCCTCCCGGGTCATCCACTGGTTTCTCCAGGGAGCCGATCAACCGTCCTTCACCCAGAGTTGCATTGCGTCCGAGGTGTTGAAAATCTTGTCTTAACCGGTCTTGATTATTTAATCAACCTCGCATCACTCGTGTTATGCACTCAACCGAAAACCCGTCTACTCAAGCATAGGAATAAGAAATTGTCGTCCCGGGGCCAAGTATCGGGGTTGTTGTGTGCCTACCACATGATACTACAACTTATACTAAAATTTCCAAGTACCTAGGCAGCATGCAATTGGGCAAAGAAAGGTGAACTACCATGCATCGAAAACATTAGAAAATAACATGATCAAGATGACTTGCCTTGATGATAGTTGTCTTGATCGAGCGCTTCTAAGTAACACGCTTCGCACTCCGGATGATCTACTGATACAAACACAAAACACACCATAAGCACTACAATCAAGCAACAAGTAAAAATAACATCACAAGTAAGGATTTGCTAAGGCCTAAGTGAAAGAATTCAACACGCGTTACTAAGGCAGAAAATTGTTTCTGTTAAAAACACCAGTAAGATACTTTAAATTTTTTGAATCTTCTACCACAGTAATATATAATCACTAGGAAGCAGTAGAAAAAAGAATCAACTCAAAATCATTTTTAAACTCCTGGAATAGGCAAAACAAGGTTTAAACTAAATCTTATCTAACTTATATTTGAAAATTTCAAACATAGACAAATTATATGTTTTTAAAAACTACAGAAAAATTGGAGTCTACTGGAACAAGAATCAATATCATTGGACTTCGGGATCAAACGTTATGGCCAAAACAAAACAGAAACTTTGCTGTTTTTGCAACTAGACAGAAAAAAGAACTAATTTGCTAACAGACAGGGGGGGTATATGTGGCGCGCTGTGATTGGCTAAGGGGTGTTTGCTGCGAGGCTTATAAGAAAACGGTCGAAATCTATCTAAAGGCTCCGGCTAACAGTTAAGTGAAATAAAAACCAGCGCGGTTTTTTGTTGGAAAACCGAAGGGGTATCCTACTCTAATCTACACCATTGAAAATAGATCTAAGGGCAAACCAAGAAAAAAAATAGAAACAGGAGGAGGGGCCGGTGGTGGCGACGGGACGGGGAGGCGGCGGCGGCTTCCCTCCAGCGAGTGGGGGCGTCGGGCGGAGTCGGGGGTGGCTGGAGGCGGTGTCCTTGGGTGCGGCCGAAGGTGGTGAGCTCGGGCTCGCCGACGAGGCTGCGGCAGGGGCTCGGGGGGGGGGGGCGGCTCGGCGAGGCCGGGGGAGGAACGGGGTGCGGGCAGGGGGGCTGTTTATATAGGCCGGGAGGGGAGCTGGGGAAGGAAAGGAGAGGGGGTCCGAGAGGATCCCGGTGATCCTGGGAAAACGGGTTCGGGGTCGGGCATGGATTAGGAAAGAGAGGAGGGAGAGAGGTGGGGGGTGACCGCGGGGGAGAGGGGGTCGGCCAGGGGGGCCTAACGGCAGGGAGAGGATGCGGGGACAGGAAGGGGAGGGTGGCCGAGATCAAAGGGGATTCGGATCCCGGGCTGTGGGGGTGGCGGCCCACAGCTATTCAGCGCCCAGGCGGTTGCCTTCTAAAAAAAAGACTTTCCTAATTAAATCTTTTTCTGAAACAGAAAAGGAAATGGAGTAAAGAGGAAATAAATCAATTATTTAATATGGAGTATTATATATCAAAAAAATCAGAAAAATATCCTTTACCCGAATAACATTTTTCCAAAGCAAAAATAAAAACTTAAAAAAAATGTTTTTTTTTCAGAAATTCCCCAAAATGCTTTATTTTCTTTTTGCAAATATTTTCGCAAATAAACTTTGGATTTCTTGGCTCCAAATATTTCAGAAATGCCCGCACTTTGGAGGGTCATTTTCCTCCGCTCTCTCTCTTGCGTGCAAGAGAGTATTTTCCCGGCATTTCTCGTGTGAGGAAAAAATGGAAATGCAAAATCAAAAGACGAAAGAATTCGAGTGCCTAATTTATTTCAATCAATATGCATAGATACTTAGCTACAATGTAAAACATTCCCAATTAGGAAAATTGGGATGTTACAGTTTTGGGTTCATACCGTGCGGTGACCTCACCCAGTGACAGAAGGGGTAGCGAGGCACGTATCGTGTTGTTGCCATCAAGGGTAATAATATGGGGTTTTCATCATTGGTTTGAGATCATCCCTCTACATCATGTCACCTTTCTTAAAGCATTACTCTGTTCGTCATGAACTTAATACACTAGATGCATGCTGGATAGCGATCGATATGTGGAGTAATAGTAGTAGATGCAGAAAGTATCGGTCTACTTGTCTCGGACGTGATGCCTATATGCTAGATCATTGCCTTAGATATCGTCATGACTTTGCGCGGTTCTATCAATTGCTCGACAGTAATTTGTTCACCCACCGTAACACTTGCTATTTTGAGAAAAGCCTCTAGTGAACACTATGGCCCCCAGGGTCTACTCCACACCATATTTTCAGCCTTACACTTTTTACTTCGTTGCACTTTCCGCCTTCATATCTCACTTTGCAAACAATCTTGAAGGGATTGACAACCCCTTTGAAGCATTGGGTGCAAGCTTGTTTGTGTTTGTGCAGCTACTCTAGACTTGACGAGACCCTCCTTCTGGATCGATACCTTGGTTCTCAAACTGAGGGAAATACTTAGTGCTCTTGTGTTGCATCATCCTTTCCTCTTCAAGGGAAAAACCAACGCCAGCCAAATCTCCGTTATCGTGTCAATTTCTGGCGCTGTTGTTTGAGAAGTAGCAGAAGGATTTCTGGCGCCGTTGCCGGGGAGGATCAAGTCAAAAACTCATCCAAGTAGGTGTCAAAAACTCATCTCTTGCTTTTACTTTGTTTGCCAGTTGCCTCTCGTTTTCCTCTCCTACACTTCACAATTTGCCTTTTTCGTTTGCCTTTTTTCATTCGCCCTTTTCTCTCGCTTGCTTTCTGTTCGCTTGTGTGCCATGTGCCTTCAATATGCTTGCATCTTCGCTTGCTGAAAATCTAGTGATATGGATCCTCATCCACTTGCTAATCTCTTTAAGAGATCCAATTATGTTGATCCAATTGCTAGTGAGTTGAGTGCACTTGACTATCTTTATGGAGTTTTGCTTGAGATGCGTGAATCCGAAAATTGTTAGGAAGAAATTTATGAAGTGATGCACGAGGGATCCTTGGATGAAAAGCATGATTAAATTGGTTTCACTATAAATTCTATTAGTGACAATCATGCTAAAAATATAAAAAACCCTAAGATTGGGGATGCTAGTTTTGCTATGTCCACTACTTGTTGCAATAATCATGAGTGGGGCGATGATTTTTCTTATGATCTTGAAAATTTGTTTAAGGCTCATGATGAATATGATATTTTCAATATTATTGAAAGTGGGATTGGAGAAGTCATGGCTTTATTTGATGATAATCCCACTATTTTTGAAGAGTGGCAACTTTGCATGCGTGTGGATCATGAAAAGAATATCCTATGTGATAGTTACATTTTTGAATTTGAATATGATCCCACATGTAATTTCTATGAGAGAGGAAAATATTGTGGTAGAAACTTTCATGTTACCAAATTACCTCTCGTTATGTTGAGATTGCTATTGTCTCTTTCTTCTTCCTTGCACTTGGTAACTATTGGTTGTCTTGCCAATTTGTTTTCCTATAAATTGCCTATGCATAGGATGTATGTTAGACTTAGATGTGATTTTCACATGTTTCATGATGCTCTCTTCGTGTCCGATTGCTATCTTTTGTATGAGCATCATTGAATTATCAATGCCTAGCTAAGGGCGTTAAACAATAGCGCTTGTTGGGAGGCAACCCAATGAATTTATTTCTTTTTCTTTCTGTTTTGTTGCGTCCACACCATCATAATTCTGTTATGATTGTGTCCTTTGTGTTTGAGCCAAGCAAAACCTTTATGACTAGTCTTGGTGATGGTTGTTTGATCCTGCTGGAAAAAGACAGAAACTTTTCGCTCATGAGATGATTTTTCATTTTTATTCAGAAAGAGATTATGTGTTGATTCTTTTTGCTGCTGATTGATATGATTTTTCCCCAGACCGTCGTAATGTTTCAGAGTTTTTGAGGTACCAGAAGTATACGAAGTATACATATTGCTACGGAGTGGTCTGTTTTTGACATATTCTGTTTTTTGTTGAGTTGGTTGCTTGTTTTGATGAAACTATGGTTAGTATCGGGGGGTACTAGCCATGGGAAAGTGAGAATACAGTAGCCCATCATCAAAATAGATGGAATTCAAGTTTGCTACAGTACCAAAGGAAGTGGTAGTTTGTTTTCTTGTACTAATGTTATCACAAGTTTTTGTTTAAGTTTTGTGTTGTGAAGTTTTCAAGTTTTGGGTGACGTTCTCATGGACAAAGAGATAAGGAGTGGAAAGATCTCAAGCTTGGGGATGACCAAGGCCCCCAAAGCCAAATTCAAGGACACCAAAAAATCCTAAGCTTGGGGATGCCCCGGGAAGGCATCCCCTCTTTCGTCTTCAATCCATCGGTAACATTACTTGGAGCTATATTTTTATTCACCACATGATATGTGTTTTGCTTGGAGCGTCTTGTATCTTAGGAGTCTTTTCTTTTTGTTGTGTCACAATCATGCTTGCTGGACACCTTTTTGAGAGAGATAGACATGCACTCATCGTGATTTTGCTAGAATGCTCATTGTGCTTCACTTATATCTTTTGAGCTAGATACTTTTGCTCTTGTGCTTCACTTATATATTTTGAGATAGATACTTTTGCTCTTGTGCTTCACTTACATCTTTAGAGCACGGCGGTGCGTGATTTGGTAGTTGTCTTATGCTGTGAAAGTAGTCCCATGTGCTAGGTACCCAAAGAGGATGCAAAAACCTCCATCTTCATGTGCATTGAGTAGAAAGAGAAGCTTTGATTCCTCTCAATTAGTTTTGAGACGTGGATCCGGTAATATTAAAAGTTATGTTAGTAGGGTGTTGTGAATCTAGAGATACTTGTGTTGGAGTTAGTGATTCCCGTAGCATGCACGTATGGTAAACCGCTATGTTAGGAAGTCGGAGCATAATTGATCAATTGATTGTCATCCTTTGTGTTGAGGTCGGGATCACGCGATGGTTTACACCTACCAACCCTTCCCCTCGGAGTATGTGTTTAGCACTTTGTTTCGATTACTAATAAAAACTTTTGCAACAAGTATGTGAGTTCTTTATGACTAATGTTGAGTCCATGGTATAGATGCACTTTCACCTTCCACCATTGCTAGCCTCTCTAGCACCGCGGAATTCTCGCCGGTGCACAAACCCACCAAATTCCTTCCTAAAAACAGCCACCATACCTACCTACTATGGCATTTTCATAGCCATTCCGAGATATATTGCCATGCAACTCCCACCGTTCCGTCTCATGACTTGTGTCGTCACTCTCATATTGCTAATGCATGATCATAATAGATCGTTGCACATCCCAGTACACTGTCGGAAGCATTTCCTATGGAGTCATCATCATTGTGATCTTTGAGCTTTGAGTAACTAAAAAGTTTGATTATCATCATTATTAGAGCATTGTCCCATGTGAGGAAAAAAAAAGAGGCCAAAGAGCCCAAAAACAAAAAAAAAGAGAAAAGAAAAAAGAGGCCTGAGAGCCCAAATAAAAAAAGAAATGAGAGAAAAGAGAGAAGGGACAATGTTACTATCTTTTTCCACACTTGTGCTTCATGTTAGCACCATGTTCTTCATCATTGAGAGCTTCTTGCTTTGTCACTACTATACACTAGTGGGAATCTTCATTATATAACTTGGCTTGTATATTCCAATCATGGGCTTCATCAAAATTGCCCTAGGTCTTCGTGAGCAAGCAAGTTGGATTTCCCTACTCATTCACATTGATATCTACTAATGGGCATCTCCATAGCCTATTGATACGCCGAGTCAGTGTGACCATCTCCTCCTTTTGGTCTCACAACCACCACCACACTCTATTCCACCTATAGTGCTATATACATGGCTCGCGCTCATGTATTGAGTGATAGTTATAAAAAGTTTGAGAAAGTAAGAGTGCGAAACCAATTACTTGGCCAATTCCGGGGTTATGCATGATTTACATTAGATTGTGTGAGGATGATGGAGCATAGCCAGACTATATGATTTTGTAGGGATAACTTTATTTGGCCTTGTTATTTTGAAAGTTCATGATTAGTTTGCTAGTTTGCTTGAAGTATTATTGTTTTCATGTCAATAGCAAACTATTGTTTTGAATCTTACGGATCTGAACATTCATGCCACGTGAAATAAGTTGCAAAGGACGACTATGCTAGGTAGCATTCCACATCAAAAATTCATTCTTTATCACTTCCCTACTCGAGGACGAGCAGGAGTTAAGCTTGGGGATGCTTGATACATCTCCAACGTATCTATAATTTTTGATGGTTTCATGCTATTATCTTGTCAAACTTTGGATGTTTTTCATGCCTTTTATTTATTTTCTGGGACTAACTTATTAATTCAGTGCCAAGTGCCAGTTCCTGTTTTTTCCATGTTTTTGACCCCTTTCAGAGGAGATTTTGAAACGGAGTCCAAACGGAAGAAAATATCCGAAAAGATTTTTTCTGGAACGGAAGAAGATCGGAGGACTTGGGGGGCCAAGCCAGAAGAGCACCAGGGGCCCCACAAGCCCCCACCCTGCGGCCAGGGGGCCGTGCCATGCAGGCTTGTGGGCCCCCTCGATGTCGCCTGACCTAGATCTTGCGCCTATATATTGCCAAATATTCCCAAACAAATTAGAGGACGATAGCAATCACTTTTCCGCCGCCGCAAACTTCTGTCTCCGCAAGATCCCATCTCGGGCACGTCCTGGTGCCCTGCCGGAGGGGGGATTCGGACATGGAGGGCTTCTTGATCAACACCATGACCTCTCCGATGATGCGTGAGTAGTTCACCATAGACCTACGGGTCCATAGCTAGTAACTAGATGGCTTCTTCTCTCTCTTGGATCTTCAATACAAAGTTCTCCATGATCTTCATGGAGATCTATCCGATGTAATCTTCTTTTGCGGTGTGTTTGTCGAGATCCGATGAATTGTGGGTTTATGATCAGATTATCTATGAATCTTATTTGAGTTTCTTCTGATTTCTCTTATGCATGATTTCATATCCTTGTAATTCTCTTCGAGTTGTGGGTTTTTTTTTGGCCAACTAGATCTATGATTCTTGTAATGGGAGAAGTGCTTGGTTTTGGGTTCATACCATGCGGTGACCTCAACCAGTGACAGAAGGGGTAGCGAGGCACGTATCGTGTTATTGCCATCAAGGGTAAAAAGATGGGGTTTTCATCATTGGTTTGAGATCATCCCTCTACATCATGTCACCTTGCTTAAAGCGTTACTCTGTTCGTCATGAACTCAATACACTAGATGCATGCTAGATAGCGGTCGATGTGTGGAGTAATGGTAGTATATGCAGAAAGTATCGATCTACTTGTCTGAGATGTGATGACTATATGCTAGATCATTGCCTTAGATATCATCATGACTTTGCGTGGTTCTATCAATTGCTCGACAGTAATTTGTTCACCCACCGTAACACTTGCTATTTTGAGAGAAGCCTCTAGTGAACACTATGGACCCCAGGGTCTACTCCACACCATATTTTCGGCCTTACACTTTTTACTTCGTTGCACTTTCCGCCTGCAGATCTTAATTTGCAAACAATCTTGAAGGGATTGACAACCCCCTTGAAGCGTTGGGTGCAAGCTTGTTTGTGTTTGCGCAGGTACTCTGGACTTGACGAGACCCTCCTTCTGGATCGATACCTTGGTTTTCAAACTAAGGGAAATACTTACTGCTCGTGTGCTGCATCAATCTTTCCTCTTCAAGGGAAAAACCAACGCAAGCCAAATCTCCGTCAACGTGTCAATTTCTCGCGCTGTTGTTTGAGAAGTAGCAACCATCTCCTCCTTTTTGCCTCACAACCTCCACCACACTCTATTTCACCTATAGTGCTATATCTATGGCTCACGCTCATGTATTGCGTGAGAGTTGAAAAAAGTTTGAGAAAGTAAGAGTGCGAAAACAATTACTTGGTCAATACCGGGGTTGTGCATGATTTAAATTCGCTGTGTGGGGATGATGGAGCATAGCCAGACTATATGCTTTTGTAGGGATAACTTTCTTTGGCCTTGTTATTTCAAAAATTCATGATTACTTTGCTAGTATGGTTGAAGTATTATTATTTTCATGTCAATAGTAAACTATTGTTTTGAATCTTACGGATCTGAACATTCATGTCACAAGAAAGAAGTTACAAAGGACAAATATGTTAGGTAGCATTCCACATCAAAAATTCGGTCTTTATCACTTCCCTACTCAAGGATGAGCAGGAGTTAAGGTTGGGGATGCTTGATACGTCTCCAACGTATCTATAATTTTTTATGTTTCCATGCTATTATCTTGTCAACTTTGGATGTTTTATATGCATGCATATGCTATTTATATCATTTTTGGGACTAACCTATTAACTCAGTGCCAAGTGCGAGTTTCTGTTTTTTTCCGTGTTTTTGACCTTTTTCAGAGAAGAATATTAAACGGGGTCCAAACGGAATAAAACATGCGGGATGATTTTTTTCCATAACAGAAGACACGCAGGGGACTTGAGAACCAAGGCACGAGACCTCGGGGGAGGTCACAAGCCCCTTAGCCTTGGCCTGGGGGGCGCCTGGCAGGCTTTTGGGCCCCACGTGGCTCCTTTTCCCTACCTCTTTCGCCTATAAATTCTCTAAAAATACAAAACCACCAGAGAGAGCCACGAAAATACTTTTTCGCTGCCGCAAGCTTCTGTCTCTGCAAAATCCCATTTGGGGACCGTTCTGGTGCCCTGTCGGAGGGGGATTCAGACACGGAGGGCTTCTTCATCAACACCATTGCCTCTCCGATGATGCGTGAGTAGTTCACCACACACCTTCGGGTCCATAGCTAGTAGGTAGATGGCTTCTTCTCTCTCTTGGATCTTCAATACAAAGTTCTCCATGATCTTCATGGAGATCTATCCGATGTAACTTTCTTTTGCAGTGTGTTTGTCGAGACCCGATGAATTGTGGATTTATGATCAGATTATCTATGAATATTATTTGAGTCTCCTCTGATCTCTTATATGCATGATTTCGTATCCTTGTAATTCTCTTCGAGTTATGGGTTTCGTTTGGCCAACTTGATCTATAATTCTTACAATGGGAGAAGTGCTTGGTTTTGGGTCCATACCATGCGGTGTCCTCACCTAGTGACAGATGGGGTAGCAAGGCACGCATCGTGTTGTTGCCATCAAGGGTAAAATGATGGGGTTTATATCATATTGCATGAATTTATCCCTCTACATCATGTCATCTTGCTTAAGGCGTTACTCTGTTTGTTACGAACTTAATACACTAGATGCATGCTGGATAGCGGTTGATGTGTGGAGTAATAGTAGTAGATGCACAAAGTATCGGTCTGCTTGTCTCGGACGTGATGCTTATATGTATGATCACTGCCTTAGATATCATCATGACTTTGCGCGATTCTATCAATTGCTCGACAGTAATTCGTTCATCCACCTTAATACTTGCTACACAAGAGAAGCCTCTAGTGAACACTATGGCCCCCGGGTGTACTTCACATCCTATATTCAGATCTACAAAATTATTTTGTTACACTTTTCACCTTCACATCTCACCTTGCAAATAATCTTGAAGGGATTGACAACCCCTTTATAGCGTTGGGTGCAAGTTTGTTTGTTTTTGCGCAGGTACATTGGTGTCTCATCTTAATACTCCTACTGGATTGATACCTCGGTTCTCAAACTGAGGGAAATACTTATCGCTACTGTGCTGCATCACCCTTTCCTCTTCAAGGAAAAAACCAACGCAAGCTCAAGAGGTAGCAGCCATAAAAGAATTTTTCTCCCTTAGTTCTCTACGAAAGTAACTGTTATGATCAAACTATGTATACATGAAGCTTTTAGAACTAGTTTCAATCTCTTCCAACCTTTTATAATAAGTATCATAATCATTTGGTTGGGCCATACAAGTCTTAGCAAGCAGACAAGCACACAAGCGAACAGAAAGCAAGCGAAAGAAAGGGCGAACGAAAAAGGCAATTTTTTTTGTAAATTTTGTTTTTTCAGAAGTGGGGGAGAGGAAAATGAGAGGCAAAAGGCAAATAATGTAAATGCAAGAGATGAGTTTGCGAGGTTACTTGGATATGCTTCACTTTGAATACTCCCCGACAACGGCGCCAGAAATCCTTCTTGCTACCTCTTGAGCTTGCGTTGGTTTTTCCCTTGAAGAGGAAAGGGTGATGCAGCATTGTAGTGATAAGTATTTCCCTCAATTTGAAAACCAAGGTATCAATCCAGTAGGAGTATCAAGATGAGGCACCAATGTACCTGCGCAAAAACAAACAAACTTGCACCCAACGCTATAAAGGGGTTGTCAATCCCTTCACGATTATTTGCATGGTGAGATCTGAAGGTGAAAATTGCAACAAAGCAATTTTGTAGATCTGAATATAGGATGTGAATTAGACCCGGGGGCCATAGTGTTCACTAGAGGCTTCTCTCATGATAGCAAGTATTACGGTGGGTGAACGAATTACTGTCGAGCAATTGATAGAATCGCGCAAAGTCATGACGATATCTAAGACAATGATCATACATTTAGGCATCACGTCCGAGACAAGTAGACCGATACTTTGTGCATCTACTACTCCATACATCGACCGCTGTCCAGCATGCATCTAGTGTATTGAGTTCATAAAAAATAGAGTAACGCTTTAAGCAAGATGGCATGATGTAGAGGGATAAATTCATGCAATATGATATAAACCCCATGCTTTTACCCTTCATGGGAACAACACGATCCATGCCTCGCTACCCATTCTGTCACTAGGTGAGGACACCGCACGGTATGAACCCAAAACCAAGCACTTCTCCCATTGCAAGAATTATAGATCAAGTTGGCCAAACGAAACCGATAACTCAAAGAGAATTACAAGGATACGAAATCATGCATATAAGAGATCAAAGGAGACTCAAATAATATTAATAGATAATCTAATCACGAATCCACAATTCATTGGATCTCGACAAACACACCGCAAAAGAAAGTTACATCGGATAGATCTCCATGAAGATCAAGGAGAACTTTGTATTGAAGATCCAAGAGAGAGAAGAAGCCATCTTGCTACTAGCTATGGACCCAAAGGTCCATGGTGAACTACTCACGCATCATCGGAGATGCAATGGTGTTGATGAAGAAGCCCTCTGTGTCCGAATCCCCCCTCCGGCAGGGCACTAGAACGGTCCTGATGTTTGTTGTGTATCCCTTGCAACGGCGCCAGGAATACTTCTGATGTTTGTTGTGTATCCCTTGCAACGGCGCCAGAAATAGTTGTGTCGACGGCACCAGGAATCCTTCAGCTGCGGCTATGCCTTAAGGGACTTCCTAGGCAAGTATGCAAAGGATTTCCCCCGTGGCCTTGGAGCCTTGCGTTGGTGTTCCCTCGAAGCGGAAAGGGTGATGTAGCACAGCAATGGTAAGTATTTCCCTCAGTTTGGGAACCAAGGTATCAATCCGGCGGAAGAGTATCTCAAGATCCTGCACAAACACAAAAGCTTGCACCCAACGCTATGAAGGGGTTGTAAATCCCTTATAGATTGTTTCCCAAGTGAGAAATGAAAGCAACAAAGCAAAGTAAAAGCAGATATGTAAACGATGGATGTGAATAGACCCAAGGGCCGTAGTGTTTACTAGTGGCTTCTCTCATGAAAGCAAGTAGAAGGTGGGTGAACAAATCACTGTCGAGCAATTGATAGAACCGCGCAAAGTCGTGACGATATCTATGCAATGATTATTTCTATAGGCATCACGTCCGAAACAAGTAGACCGATACTTTCTGCATCTACTACTATTACTCCACACGACGACCGCTATCCAACATGCATCTAGTGTATTAAGTCCGTAAGAAGAGAGTAAGGCCTTAAGCAAGATGACATGATGTAGAGGGATAATCTCAAACCAATGATAAAAACCCCATCTTTTTACCCTTGATGGCAACTACTTGATGTGTGCCTTGCTGCCCCTACTGTCACCGGGAAAGGTCACCACATGGTAGAACCCAAAACCAAGCACTTCTCCCATTGCAAGAATCATAGATCTAGTTGGCCCAACAAAACCCAAGACTCGGAGAGACTTACAAGGATATCAAATCATGCATATAAGAAATCAGCAAAGACTCAAATATATATCATAGATAATCTGATCACAAATCCACAATTCATCAGATCTCGACAAACACACCGCCAAAGGAGATTACATCGGATAGATCTCCATGAAGATCATGGAGAACTTTGAATTGAAGATCCAAGAGAGAGAAGAAGCCATCTAGCTACTAACTACGGACACGTAGGTCTGAAGTGAACTACTCACGAGTCATTGGAGGGGCAATGATGATGATGAAGAAGCCCTCCAACTCCAAAGTCCCCTCGAGCAGGGCGCCGGGAAGGGTCTCCAGATGAGATATCGCGGAAACGGAAGATTGCAACGGGGGAAAAGTACTTTCGAGGCTCCCCTGATTTTTTGCGGAATATTTGGGAATTTATAGGACAAAGACCTAGGTCAGGGGGCGGCCAGGGAGGCCACAAGCTTGCCCACCGCCGCCTCCCCCTGGTGGCGTGGTGGGAGCTTGTGGGCTCCCTGGAGCCCACCTGGCTTGGCCCAAAGGCCCCCTGGTCTTCTTCCGTTTGGGAAAAAATCATTTCGGGTTTTTTATTCCGTTTGGACTCCGTTCCAAAATCAGATCTGAAAAGAGTCAAAAACACGGAAAAAAAAGAACTGGCACTTGGCACTGAATCAATAAGTTAGTCCCAAAAAAGATATAAAAGGTACATAAAACAACCAAAGAAGACAAGATAACAGCGTGAAACCATAAAAAATTATAGATACGTTTGAGACGTATCAAGCATCCCCAAGCTTAACTCATGCTCGTCCTCGAGTAGGGAAGTGATAAGAATGAATTTTTGATGCTTTCATGCTACATAGCATAGGTGTCCTTTGTAATTCCTCTTATGTGAAGTGAATGTTCAGATCCGTTAGATTCAAAACAATAGTTTTCTATCGGCGTGGAAACAATAATAATTCAAGCAAACTAGCAAGGTAATCATGAACTTTAAAAATAACAAGGCCAAAAGAAAGTTATCCCTACAAAAGCATATAGTCTGGCTATGCTCTATCATCATTGCACAACGAATTTAAATCATGTACAACCCCGGTATTGGCCAAGTAATTGTTTCACACCTTTACTTTCTCAAACCTTTTCAACTCTCACGCAATACATGAGCGTGAGCCATGGTTATAGCACTATCGATGGTGTGGAATGTAGTGGAGGTTGCAAGACAAAAAGGAGAAGATAGTCACATTAACTTGGCATATCAATGAGCAGTGGAGATGCTCATCAATAGATATCAATGTGAATGAGTAGGGATTGCCATACAAATGATGCACTATAGCTACGAGTATGTGAAAGCTCTTAAAGAAAACTAGTGGGTGTGCATCCAACTTGCTTGATCCCGAAGACCTAAGGCAATTGTGAGGAAGCCTATCATTGGAATATACAAGCTAAGTTATATAATGAAAATTTCCCACTAGCTATATGGTGGTGACAAAATGAGAGACTCTCAATCATGAAGATCATGGTGCTTAATATGCACAAGTGTGGAAAAAGTGGTAGCATTGTCCCTTCTCTCTTTTTCTCTCATTTTTTTTATTTGGTGGGATCTTTGGCCTCTTTTATTTCCTCACATGGGACAATGCTCCATTAATGATGATCATCACAGTTTCAACTCAAAACTTAGAGTAACGATGACTCTATATGGAATGCCTTCGGTAGTGTACCGTGGCAATGATCTAGCATGGCATAGACATCAATGGAAAACATCATGCTAGCTATCTTACGATCGTGCAAAGGTAAAGTAGACGTGGTGGCACATGTCATGGTGGTAGTTGCATGACAATATATCTTGGAATGACTTTGAAAAAGCCATAGTAGGTAGGTATGATGGCTGTTTTGAGGGAGGCTAATGGTGGGTTTTGTGCACCGGCGAAAGTTGCACGGCACTAAGAAGATAGTGATGGTGGAAGGTGAAAGTGCATCTAAACCATGGAATCAACATTAGTCATGAAGAACTCATATACTTGTTGCAAAAGTTCTATTAGTAATCGAAACAAAGCATTCAACGCATACTCCTAGGGGAAGGGTTGGTAGGTATAAACCATCGCGCGATCCCGACCGCCACACAAAGGATGACAATCAATATACTAATCATGCTCAGATTTCATCACATAGCGGTTCACCATACGTGCATGCTACGGGAATCACTAACTTCAACACAAGTATTTCTAGCTCCACAACACCTTACTAGCACGACTTTCAATATTACCATAACCACAACTCAAAACTAATTGAGATGAATCAAACTTCTCTAACTATTCAATGCACATGAAGGTGGAAGTTTTCGTATCCCTTTGGATAACTACCCCTTTTGAGACTACTTTCAAAGCATAGATCAACTACCAAGCCACGCACCGCTGCGCTCTAAAATATATAAGTGAAGCACATAGAGCAAAAGTATCTAGCTCAAAAGATATAAGTGAAGCACATGTGAGCTGAATTGTCTACCAAAAGATATAAGGGAAGCTCGACAAAATCACGGTGTGTGCATGTCTCTCTCTCTAGGTGTGCAGCAAGGATGATTGTGACACAACAAAAATAAAAGACTCCTACGATACAAGACGCTCCAAGCAAAAACACATAACATGTGGTGACTAAAAATATAACCCCAAGTAACGTTACCAATGGATTGAAGACGAGAGAGGGGATGCCTTCCCGGGGCATCCCCAATCTTAGGCTCTTACGACATCCTTGAATCTCTTGGGATGCCTTGGGCATCCCCAAGCTTGAGTTCTTGCCACTCTTTATCTCTTTGTCCATAAGAACTTCACCCAAAACTCGAAAACTTCACAACACGAAACTTAAACAGAAACTCATGATAACATTAGTACAAGAAAGCAAACCACCACTTCCTTAGGTACTGTAGCAAACTTAAATTCTACTTGTGATGATCTTGGGTTACTGTACTTTCAGTCTTCCATGGCTAATACCCCCCGATACTATCCATAGTTTCATCAAAATAAGCAACCAACACAACAAAAACAGAATCTATTAACAGCAGACCAGTCTGTAGCAATCTGTATATTTCATATACCTATGGTACTTCAAAAATTCTGAAAACTTACGACAGTGTGAAGAATTTGCCTGGAAATCAGTAGCAAAAAGAATCAACTCAAAAGCTCTTACAGAAAAAATGAAAATTCTTTTCGTGAGCAGAAAGTTTCTGTCTTTTCCAGCCTGACCAAACGATCATCCCCAAGACTAATCATAACGGTTTTGCTTGGCACAAACGCAAAAAGAAACACAAAAGACACAATAATAACAGAATTATGAAAGTGTGGAATACAGAAAGCAGAAAGAAAAAGGATAGATTCGTTGGGTTGCCTCCCAACAAGCGCTTTTGTTTAACGCCCTTAGCTAGGCGAAAGGTGATGGAATCACGTATAGTCATCTTTGGTGCTCAAACCATAGGTAGCGTGATCATTTATCATCTTAAGCTTTTCATCTTTATTAGATGACTCACCACTAGCTCTAGGAACAAAAACAGGCTTGACAGTCTTTTTGAGAGTAAGATTTGGAGTATTTTGCACAACGGCAAAAGCGGAAACCAAGTTGGTTATGACATCTTCTAATTTGCCAATTCTAGAAGAATCATTAACTATAAGTTCCTTCTCCTTTAAATTTTTCAAAAATTTCCCACTTTGGATCCGTACTGAGTAATTTGATTGTGGATCTTTCTATCCAAACCCTCAATAAGTTCAACTCTGGCAATTTTGTTTTCAATAGCGTCAAGCCTTTGCATCACGTGTTCCAAGGTCAAGATAATTCCATTAACCATGAGCGGGGGTGAGCCTACCAAATTAATGATAGCTCTATAGGAGTCAACAGTATGGCTCCCTAGAAATTTCCCACCTACAATGGTATCAAGGATATACCTATTCCAAGGAGAAATTCCAACATATAAACTGCGAAGGAAGACGGTAGTGGATTGCTTACGAGTGGATCTACTTTGAGCATTGCAAATCCTGTACCAAGCGTCCTTCAAATTTTCTTCCTCATTCTGCCTGAAATTGAGAACTCCATTTTCAGGGGTGTCTTTTGGAGTGGTGGGTCTAGCCATTGATGGACTATCTCACACACAAACAAGCAGGAAGAGAGAGTGAAACGGGCAAAAGTAGATAGAAAAAAGGCAAAAGAAAACGGCGAAGGCGAAAGGCGAATGAAAATGGCAAATGTGAAGTGGTGGAGAGGAAAACGAGAGGCAACTGGCAACAAAAGTAAATTCAAGAGAAGATCTTGTGAGACCTACATGGATAGATCTTGTTTTCTCCTCCCCGGCAACGACGCCAGAAATACTTCTGATGTTTGCTGTGTATCCCTTGCAACAGCGCCAGAAATAGTTTTGTCGACGGCACGAGGAATCCTTCAGTTGCGGCTGCGCCTTAAGGGACTTCCTAGGCAAGTATGCAAAGGATTTCCCCCGTGGCCTTGGAGCCTTGCCTTGGTGTTCCCTCGAAGCGGAAAGGGTGATGTAGCACAGCGATGGTATGTATTTCCCTCAGTTTGAGAACCAAGGTATCAATCCGGCGGAAGAGTATCTCAAGATCCTGCACAAACCCAAAAGCTTGCACCCAACGCTATGAAGGGGTTGTCAATCCCTTATAGATTGTTTGCCAAGTGAGAACTGAAAGCAACAAAGTAACAAAGCAAAGTAAAAGCAGAGATGTAAACGATGGATGTGAATAGACCCGGGGGCTGTAGTGTTTACTAGTGGCTTCTCTCATGAAAGCTAGTAGACGGTGGGTGAACAAATTACTGTCGAGCAATTGATAGAACCGCGCAAAGTCGTGACGATATCTATGCAATGATTATTTCTATAGGCATGACGTCCGAAACAAGTAGACCGATACTTTCTGCATCTACTACTATTACTCCACACGTCGACCGCTATCCAGCATGCATCTAGTGTATTAAGTCCATAAGAAGAGAGTAATGCCTTAAGCAAGATGACATGATGTAGAGGGATAATCTCAAACCAATGATAAAAACCCCATCTTTTTACCCTTGATGGCAACTACTTGATGTGTGCCTTGCTGCCCCTACTGTCACCGGGAAAGGTCACCACATGGTAGAATCCAAAACCAAGCACTTCTCCCATTGCAAGAATCATAGATCTAGTTGGCCAAATAAAACCCAAGACTCGGATAGACTTACAAGGATATCAAATCATGCATATAAGAAAATCAGCAAAGACTCAAATATATATCATAGATAATCTGATCACAAATCTACAATTCATCAGATCTCGACAAACACACCGCCAAAGAAGATTACATCGGATAGATCTCCATGAAGATCATGGAGAACTTTGAATTGAAGATCCAAGAGAGAGAAGAAGCCATCTAGCTACTAACTACGGACCCGTAGGTCTGAAGTGAACTACTCACGAGTCATTGGAGGGGCGATGATGATGATGAAGAAGCCCTCCAACTCCAAAGTCCCCTCCGGCAGGGCGCCGGGAAGGGTCTCCAGATGAGATATCGCGGAAACGGAAGATTGCAACGGGGGAAAAGTACTTTCGAGGCTCCCCTGATTTTTTGCGGAATATTTGGGAATTTATAGGACAAAGACCTAGGTTAGGGGGCGGCCAGGGAGGCCACAAGCTTGCCCACCGCCGCCTCCCCCTGGTGGCGTGGTGGGAGCTTGTGGGCTCCCTGGAGCCCACCTGGCTTGGCCCAAAGGCCCCCTGGTCTTCTTCCGTTCGGGAAAAAATCATTTCGGGTTTTTTATTCCGTTTGGACTCCGTTCCAAAATCAGATCTGAAAAGAGTCAAAAACACGGAAAAAACAAGAACTGGCACTTGGCACTGAATCAATAAGTTAGTCCCAAAAAAGATATAAAAGGTACATAAAACAACCAAAGAAGACAAGATAACAGCGTGAAACCATCAAAAATTATAGATACGTTTGACACGTATCTGGTCCCCTAATGGGATCTTGCCGAGACAGAAGCTTGCGGCGGCGGAAAATTATTTTCGTGGGTCCCTTCTTTGGTTTTGGATATTTAGAGAATTTATAGGCGAAAGAGGTAGGTCAAAGGAGCCACGTGGGGCCCACAAGCCTGCCAGGCGCGCCCCCAGGCCACGGCTAGGGGGCTTGTGATCTCCCCCGAGGTCTCCTGCCTTGGTTCTCAAGTCCCCTGCGTATCTTCTGTTATGGAAAAAATCATCCCGCATGTTTTATTCCGTTTGGACTCCGTTTAATATTCTTCTCTGAAAAAGGTCAAAAACACGGAAAAAACAGAAACTGGCACTTGGCACTGAGTTAATAGGTTAGTCCCAAAAAGATATAAAATAGCATATTCATGCATATAAAACATCCAAAGTTGACATGACAATAGCATGGAACCATAAAAAATTATAGATACGTTGGAGACGTATCACCACCCACGGGTTGCGCGGGTCGGGCGCATCGTTGCTTCATCAAGACAGCATTGACTGCATCACAAATTCTGACCTGCGTCGACATCGTTGAGCCGACGCTTCTTCAAGCCAACGTTCAACACGCCGACCTGCTTTGACATGTCGGCTGGCATGGGGTTCTAGCACGACCTTGCCAAACTACTACATCACCTCGGCTAGATTCGGGGCTTCGCCATCTCTTTATCAACCTGCTCCGCGGACTTCGGCATCACCGACCGACCAGCTTTGCACCTCTGCTGGACTGAGGGCTTCACCTCGCCACATCGGTCGTGTCGCATCACAACTTCATCAAGCCCAGCTCTTCGCTTGGGCACCTCCATGCACAGGTGACCGGCTCTGACCGTGTTAGACTGTCTCCTTGGGGTGTTGGGGAACATAGTAGTAATTCAATAGTTTTCCTACGCTTCACCAAGATCTATCTAGGAGATACTGGGAACAAGCAAGGGGTAGAGCATCTTCATACCTTTGAAGATCGCTAAGCGGAAGCGTTACTATGAACGTGGCTGATGGAGTCGTACTCATAGCGATTCAGATCACGAAAGATTCCGATCTAAGCACCGAACAAGGACGCCTCCGCGTTCAACACACGTGCAGCCCGGTGACGTCTCCTTCACCTTGATCCAGCAAGGAGAGAGGATGAGTTGAGGGAGATCTCCGGCAGCATGACAACATGGTGACAGTGGAGCTGCGTGGTACTCCAGCAGGGCTTCTCCAAGCGCTACGGAGGAGGAGGAGGAGGAAGAGCAGGGTTGCGCCAAGGGAGGAAGAAAACTTGTGTGTTTGAAGCCCTAAACCCTTGGGTATATATAGGAGGCAGAGGAGGAGGACGGCCGGCCACCCTAGGGTTTCCCCTAGGTGGTGCGGCGGCCAAGGAGGGGCAACGGCCATGGTTCAGGTGGCTTGCCTCCCAAATTGGGAGGAGGGCCACCATCACGCTAGGGTTCCTAGCCCTAGGCACCCCATGGGTCCTGGTCGGCCGAGCCAGCCCACCTAGGTGGCCAGATCCCATGTTATTTCGGCCCTTGTGGCCCTCCGGGGCAAGCGGCCCCTGATACGTCTCGAATGTATCTATAATTTTTTATGGTTCCATGCTATTATCTTGTCAAACTTTGGATGTTTTGTATGCCTTTTATATCTTTTCTGGGACAAACTTATTAACTCAGTGACAAGTGCCAATTCCTGTTTTCCCCGTGTTTTTGACCCTTTTTAGAGGAGAATATTAAACGGAGTCCAAACGGAATAAAACTTCCAAAAAGATTTTTCCGGAACAGAAGATACGCAGGGGGCATGAGAACCAAGGCACAGGCCACCAGGGGAGGCCACAAGCACCCTAGGCGCGGCCAGGGGGCCCCGCGCCTAGCAGGCTTGTGGCTCGTCTGCCCTACTTCTTCTGCCTATAAATCCTCAAAAAATCCAAAACCATGAGAGAGATCCACGAAAATACTTTTTCGCCGCCGCAAGCTTCTGGTTCCGCAAGATCCCATCTGGGGCACGTTCCGGTGCCATGCGGGAGGGGGGATTCGGATACGGAGGGCTTCTTGATCAACACCATTGCCTCTCTGATGATGCGTGAGTAGTTCACCATAGACATTCGGGTCCATAGCTAGTAGCTAGATGGATTCTTCTCTCTCTTGGATCTTCAATACAAAGTTCTCCATGATCTTCATGGAGATCTATCCGATGTAATCTTCTTTTGCGGTGTGTTTGTCGAGATCCGATGAATTGTGGATTTATGATGAGATTACCTATGAATCTTATTCGAGTTTCTTCTGATCTCTTATATGCATGATTTCATATCCTTGTAATTCTCTTCGAGTTGTGGGTTCTGTTTGGCCAACCTGATCTATGATTCTTGCAATGGGAGAAGTGCTTGGTTTTGGGTTCATACCGTGCGGTGACCTCACCCACTGACAGAAGGGGTAGCGAGGCACGCATCATGTTGTTGCCATCAAGGGTAAAAATATGGGGTTTATATCTATTGCATGAATTTATCCCTCTACATCATGTCATCTTGCTTAAGGCGTTACTATGTTCGTCATGAACTCAATACACTAGATGCATGCTTGTGTCGGACGTGATGCCTATATGTATGATCATTGCCTTAGATATCGTCATGACTTTGCACGGTTCTATCAATTGCTCGACAGTAATTCGTTCACCCACCGTAATATTTTCTATCTTGAGAGAAGCCTCTAGTGAACACTATGGCCCCCGGGTCTACTTCACATCATATTTTCAGCCTTACACTTTTACTTTGTAGCACTTTCCGCCTTCAGATCTCACCTGTCAATCAATCGTGAAGGGATTGACAACCCCTTTGTAGCGTTGGGTGCAAGCTCATTTGTGTTTGGGCAGGTACTCTGGACACTTGGCTTGATTCTCCTACTGGATTGATACCTTGGTTCTCAAACTGAGGGAAATACTTACTGCTACTGTGCTGCATCACCCTTTCCTATTCAAGGGAAAAACCAACGCAAGCTCAAGAGGTAGCAGCCCCTCCGGTGGACCCCCGGAACCTTTTCAGTGGTCCCGGTACAATACCTGTGATCCTCGAAACATATTCGATGATCAAATCTCCACTTCCTATACATATGAATCTCTACCTCCGTCCCATTCCGGAGCTCCTCGTGACGTCCGGGATCTCATCCGGGACTCTGAACAACCTTCGGTAACCACATACTATTCCCATTACAACTCTAGCGTCATCGAACCTTAAGTGTGTAGAACCTACGGGTTCGGGAATCATGCAGACATGACTATGACACCTCTCCGGCCAATAACCAACAATGGGGTCTGGATATCCATGTTGGCTCCCACATATTCCACGATGATCTCATCGGATGAACCACAATGTCGAGGATTCACTCAATTCCGTATGCAATTCCATTTGTGTACCGGTATGACACTTGCCCGAGATTCGATCGTCGGTATCCCTATACCTTGTTCAATCTCGTTACCCGCAAGTCTCTTTACTTGTCCCGTAACATATCATCCCGTGGCCAACTCCTTAGTCACATTGAGCTCATTATGATGATGCATTACCGAGTGGGCCCAGAGATACCTCTCCGTCACACGGAGCGACAAATCCCAGTCTCGATTCGTACCAACCCAACAGACACTTTCGGAGATACCTGTAGTGCCCCTTTATAATCACCCAGTTACGTTGTGACGTTTGATACACCCAAAGCACTCCTATAGTATCCGAGAGTTTTACAATCTCATGGTCCAAGGAAATGATACTTGACATTAGAAAAGCTTTAGCAGACGAACAATACAATCTAGTGCCATGCTTAGGATTGGGTCTTGTCCATCACATCATTGTCCTAATGATGTGATCCCGTTATCAATGACATCCCATGTCCATGATCTAGAAACCATAACCATCTATTGATCAACGAGCTAGTCAACTAGAGGCTCACTAGGGACACATTGTGGTCTATGTATTCACACATGTATTACGGTTTTCGGTTAATACAATTAGAGCATGAATAATAGACAATTATCATGAACTAGGAAATATAATAATAACCACTTTATTATTGCCTCTAGGACATATTTCCAATAGTCTCCTACTTGCACTAGAGTCAATAATCCAGTTACATTATGGTGTATCGAACACCCATAGAGTTCTGGTGCTGATCATGTTTCGCTCGTGGAAGAGGTCAATGGATCTGCGGCATTCAGATTCGTATGTACTTTACAAATATCTATATTTCCATCCTGGATGTATCCACGAATGGAGTTGAAGTGGCGCTTAATGTGCTTGGTCTTCTTGTAAAACCTGGGCTCCTTGGCAATGGAAATAGCTCGAGTATTGTCATAGAAGAGAGTCATCGGGCATGAAGCACTGGGAATCACTCCTAGGTCGGTGATGAACTCCTTCATCCAGACTCGTTTCTGTGCTGCTTTCGAAGCAGCTATGTACTCCGCTTCACATGTAGATGCCGCCATGACACTTTGCTTGCAACTGCACCAGCTGACTGCCCCACCATTCAAAGTGTACACGTATCCGGTTTGTGACTTTGAGTCATCCGGATTTGTGTCGAAGCTGGCATCGACATAAATATTTACGACGATCTCTTCGGCACCTCCATAATCGAGAAACATATATTTAATCCTTTTCAGGTACTTAAGGATATTCTTGATCGCTGTCCAGTGATCCACTCCTAGATCACTTTGGTACCTCCCTACCAAACTTATGACAAGGTTCACATCGGGTCTGGTACACAACATGGCATACATAATAGAGCCTATGGCTGAAGCATAGGGGACGGTACTCATCTTTTCTCTATCTTCTGCTGTGGTCGGCCGTTGAGCAGTGCTCAACCTCACACCTTGTAATACAGGCAAGAACCCCTTCTTGGCTTTATCCATATTGAACTTCTTCAATATCTTGTCAAGGTATGTGCTTTGTGGAAGACCAATGAGGCGTCTCGATCTATCTCTATAGATCTTGATGCCTAGTATGTAAGCAGCTTCTCTAAGGTCCTTCATTGAAAAATTCTTATTCAAATAGGCCTTTATGCTTTCCAAAAGTTCTATATCATTTCCCATCAACAATATGTCATCCACATATAATATGAGAAATGCTACAGAGCTCCCATTCACTTTCTTGTAAATACAAGCTTCTCCATAAGTCTGTACAAACCCAAACGCTTTGATCACCTCATCAAAGCGAATGTTCCAACTCCGAGATGCTTGCACCAGCTCATAGATGGAGCGCTGGAGCTTGCATACCTTGTCAGCATTATTATGATCGACAAAACCTTCTGGCTGTACTATATACAATTCTTCCTTAAGAAAGTCGTTGCCGTTTTGACGTCCATTTGCCAGATTTCATAATTATAAAATGCGACAACTGCTAATATGATTCGGACCGACGTCAGCATCGCTACGGGTGAGAAAGTCTCATCGTAGTCAATTCCTTGAACTTGTCAATAACCCTTAGCGACGAGTCAAGCGTTATAGATGGTCACATTACCATCCGCATCAGGATTCTTCTTAAATATCCATTTATTTTCTATGGCTTGCTGCTTCCAGTTACTCAACAATTAGCAATTTTCTTGCAATGGCCCACCAGCGTGTGGGATCACGTCAGTTTTCGAGGGTAGAGTATTCAAACCAAATTTGTTGGTTCGACACGATGGGAGTGAAAGGATATTCTCCAGTATTAGCAGTTGAGTTGTCGGCTCAACCACACCTGAAAGATTAGTATTTGCAAGTAGGATATATTCAGCAAAGGTAGTATCATAGCAATGGTTCTAGGAAAGAATCTGTTGACGGAAGATTATCCCTAACTGAAGTATCAATGTCGCCAATAAAGAATTGTAGCAGGTAGTAGGAGTGTAACGAGTAACAGCAGTGGCAAGGAATAGCAATAGTCACAGCAGTAGCAAGTAGCAGCAGTAGCAAGTAACAGCAACAGCAAGTAACAGTAGTAGCAACAGTAGTGGCAGCAGCAGCAGGACAAAGCAAGTAACAGTAGCAGCAAGTAACAGTAGTAGCAACAGTAGTAACAGCAGCAGAGCAAAGCAAGTAACAGTAGCAGCAATAGTAGTAACAGCAGTGCGACAAAATCGTAGGCAATGGATCGGTGATTTGTTGGATGACATTCATCATGCAATAGTTATAAGACGGAGAGATATGTGGCTAGCTCCCGTTCGTCAATGTGATGTAGGCATGCATTCCGTGTGTAGTCATACATGCTTAGGGAAAAGAACTTGCATGACATCTACTGTCCATCCCTCTCATGGCAGCGGGGTCCAAATGGATACTACGGGATATTAAGGTTCTCCTTTTAATAAAGAACCGGACCAACGCATTAGCACTTGGTGAACACATGAACTCCTCAAACTATGGTCATCACCGGGAGTGGTTTCGGTTATTGTCACTCCGGGGTTGCTGGATCATAACACATAGTAGGTAACTACAACTTGCAAGATCGGATCTAAAACACACATATATTGGTGACAACATAATAATTTCAGATCTGAATTCATGGCACTCGGGCCCTAGTGACAAGCATTAAGCATGGCAAAGTAGTAGAAACATCAATCTCAGAACATAGTGGATACTAGGGATCAATCCCCGTCAAAACTATATCGATTACATGATAGATCTCATCCTACTCATCACTGCCCAGCGAGCCTACAAATAGATTACTCACGAATGATGAAGAGCTTCATGGAATTGGAGGGGGAAGAAAGTTGATGATGACGATGGCGACGATCTCCTTGATTCGGAGCCCAAAACGGACACCAGATCTACCCTCCAGGGCAAGAACAGGATGCAGAGGCGCCTCTGGATCGTGAAACGCGATGAACTCTTCTCTCTTGATTTTTTCCAGGACGAAAGGGAATAAATAGCGCTGGAATTGGGGGCGGCAGAGCCACGTGGATCTTTGCGCAGGTATTTTTCATATTTTCCAGAAATATTCTCCGTAAATTTTCAGGACGTTCCGAGAACTTTCATTTCTGAACAAAAACAACACCATGGCAATTCTGCTGAAAACAGCGTCAGTCCGGGTTAGTTCCATTCAAATCATGCAAATTAGAGTCCAAAACAAGGGCAAAAGAGTTTGGAAAAGTAGATACGATGGAGACGTATCAACTCCCACAAGCTTAAAACCTTGCTTGTCCTCAAGCAACTCAGTTGACAAACTGAAAGAGAAAGAAAAACTTTGACAAACTCTGTTTGATCTTGTTGTTGCAACTATGTCTAACTCATAACCAGAATTTCTGCAAGATCACAAGCTAACCACATAAGCAAGTGACACATAGGTCTCACGGTAAACTAATATCAAAGGCATAATCAGCTAGCGAGATAATAATAATGAGTTTCAGATACCAACAATTCAATCAAAACGAGCATGAAGCAATATGAATAGGTGGTATCTCGCTAGCTCTTTCTGAGACCGCAAAACATAAATGCAGAGCACTTTCAAAGATCAAGGGCTGACTAAACATTGTAATTCATAGCAACGAAGATCCAGTCATAGTCATACTCAATATCAATCAAAAGCAAAGCATAAAAATGATAGAGGTGCTCTCTAATTGGTGCTTATATAAGAAGAGGATGACTCAATAGGAAAATAAATAGACAGACCCTTCGTAGAGGGAAGCATTGATTTGCAGAGGTGCCAGAGCTCAAGCTTTGAAAACAGAGATAATAATTTTGGGTGGCATGCTTTCATTGTCAACGCAATGACCAAGAGTTCTCAATATCTTCCATGCTGCTCATGATATAGGCGGTTCCCAAACAGAAAAGTAAAGTTTTAACTCCCCCACCACCAATCAATCACACTCCACGGCTAGTCGAATGCTCGGGGACCGCTCATACTAACATCAATCCGGGGGGAGTCTTGTTTTACAATTATGTTGTCAATTTAAGCGTGGAACTGGGCATTCCAATTACCACCCCCTTTCTCGTGAATGACAGTGAATAAACACATGTCGAGGATAACACGCCTAACATGGAAGATACCAATAGGCCCCTGTCACCACATGAGCGGTTCGGGGATGCAAAAGAAATTATTTCTTGAAGGTTTAGAGAATGGCACATGCAAATTTACTTGGAACGGCAGGTAGATACCGCAAATAGGTAGGTATGGTGGACTCTCATGGAAAAACTTTTGGGTTCATGGAAGTGAATGCACAAGCAGTGTTCCGCTTAGTACAAATGAAGGCTAGCAAAAGACTGGGAAGCGACCAACTAGAGAGCGGCAACAGTCATCAAGATGCAATGAGTTTGACTAACATTGAGTGCAAGCATGAGCAGGATATAAATCACCATGAACACAAACATCATAGAGGCTATGTTGATTTTGTTTCAACTACATGCATGAACATGAGCCAAGTCAAGCCACTTGAATCATTCAAAGGAGAATACCATCCTATCATCCTACATCATAGTCATCTCAAAATCTATGTTGGCATTCAAGACAGACCATTATAAGCTCCTAGCTAATTAAGCATGGCATCAGAAACTATGATCTCTAAATTGTCATTGCAAACATGGTTCTCTCTCAACAAAGCTGAATCTGGGACGACAAGCTAGTGATATTTACAAAAACAAAATAGATAGAGTTCATACCAGCTTTTCCAGTCTCAGTCACTTCATCATATATCATCATTATTGCCTTTCACTTGCACGATCGAACGATGTGAACAATAATAAGAGTGCTCGTGCATTGGACTAAGCTAAATCTGCATGCAAACACAAAGGAGAAGACAAAGTAATATGGCTCTTTAACAAATGAACAGGTATGCATGCAAGAGCCACTAAACATTGTAACCATGGTCTTCTACCTCGACTCAAAGAAAAAGAAAACTATTTACACGGGAAAGCTCCCAACAAGCAAAAGAAGAAAGGAAAATCTTTTTGGGTTTTCTCAAAAGGACACAAAACAAGAAAACAAGAAAACGAAAATAAACTAGCATGGATAATACAGTGGAAAAGTGTAAACACCGACTAACAAAGTGAAAGCATAAGCATGAATGTAAAGTTGGTGCAAACACGTATTCCCCCAAGCTTAGGCTTTTGGCCTAGCTTAGTCTACTCCCAAGGCTGGTCCGGGTGATACCCAAAACCATAATGTGGGTTGTACGGGAGCGTTGCAGCCACTGCATGAATAGCTGCTTCGCGGAGACGAGAAGTCTCAGCCTGCCTCTCATACTCCTTTGCTTCTCCAATGGTTATGTAATATCTTCGTTTAACCTGAAAGTCAAAGAAGGTAGGAGCAGGAAGCGTAATATGAAAAGCAAGCTGCCGGTTAAATACTAACCGGTAAACGAGGGATTCCTCATCTCTCTTGAGAAACTAATAGCCTGTCAGAGCGACATGATCAAGGTAGGCTGTACGGAGAGGCGGATCTCCTGAAAGGATGGGTACTCCAAGAAAATTTGCTAAGCGCGTAGCATAATCCCACCAAAGAAATCCCCATCAATGGCATTATTATTCAGCCTCCTTGCTATTATAGCTCCCATGTTCAAGCTCCTATTACTTGTTACTGCGCTCTTAAGGATACTAATGTCGGATGTGCATAGGTGACAATGTTCAACCTTGCCGTTAATGCATCTACCTATGAAGAGGGAAAAGTAGTGCAAGGCAGGGAGATGAATGATTCCTATGGTAGCTTGCGTGATGTCTCTAGTTTCTCCAACAGTTATACTAGAGACAAAATATCTAACCGAAGACTGAGCAGGATAATTAAGACTACCCCCATCGGGTATCTTGCAAATCCTATTGAAATCCTCCAAATCCACGGTGTAGGATTTATCATACAGATCAAACAGTATGGATGAGTCACGGCCAACTAAAAATTTAAATCTACGCATGAAAGAGGCAGTGAGCATAGCATACTGTTCACATTTATCTAAGAGGAATTATTCTAACCCGGCATTGCGGACAAGTGTATCAAACTCATCCTTGAAGCCAGCTTCGATCATGAACTCATTGGAAGGCCATTCACATGGTTGTACCGGTGCGTCCCTTAGTTGATAAGGATCGGGCTCCCTAATAGAAAGACGGGGACCCTTCTTACTTGAGGAACCACCATGAAACTTCCTCCTGAACAGAATTTCTTTTTGCTGAAATTTTTGAAGTTCAAGAGAAAAGTGAATAAAGACCAACCAGACCTTGTAGCAACTACTCCTACTAGTGCCTAGAGACCATATCACGCGTTAAAACTACTTGGGACCAGCTAAAATCAACATTTCAAGCTCAAGAACAGGGTCACCAAGGTAGCAAGAATACGCGAAGGATAAAGCACTAGAGTAGAAACTAATTGGACCAATGGAGGAGTCACTTACCAAGTAATTTCCCCAAAACAGTTAGGAGAATGGTGCTTTGAGCAAGGAGATCGAAAATCACAGCCAAATGAGCAAGAACACGGGTTTCAACTGCGAAACGATTTTTTCTAGAGGTAGAAGGAGAGGATGGGAGATGGAATGAGTGGAGGGGGTCCCTATGGGCCCCATAAGCTTGGTAGCCGTGGCCAGGGGGGAGGCCGCGGCTACAGGGTTTGTGGCCCACTGGTTTGGCCCCTAGGCCAGCTCTCAGTCCCAGTATTTTTCAAAAAATCCACAAAAAATCATATTTGATTTTCAAGACCATCGGAGAACTTTTATTTTCGGGGTACTTTTCTCCAGGACGCTAAAACAGAAAACAGGAAAAACTAAACTAAATCTATCATTTTCCTTCTAAGCAACATAAAGTGAAAGCTTAAAACAGAGGTATGTGACTCCTTGATTCATCCATTTCATGGTCATTGAAAGAAATCCGTCAATGGGGTTGATCAAATCCTCATGACAAAACTTTTTCCAGTCGCAAAAGGAAATGGAGAATTGTCGAATAGCCACTAAGTCACCTCAATGGGGATATGAATCTCCCCAACAAGCAAATCATACTTCATCTTAACGCGAGGAATAGGGCATTCAAAGCTCCCAATAAGAATCGATAAAGGTTTTTTCGATAGCATTGATGCAATGTACTTGATATCGTTTTTTCGGAAAGTGCACTGTATGCTCATTACCGATGACATGGAAGGTGATATTGCCTTTGCTGCAATCTATAACAGCCCTTGCGGTCTTTAAGAATGGTCTTCCAAGAATGATCGCCATGGCATCATCCTCAGGAATATCCCGGATAACAAAGTCCGTTAAGATAGTAATGTTAGCAACCACAACAGGCACATCCTCGCAGATGCCGACAGGGAAAGCAGTTGATTTGTCAGCCATTTGCAGAGAAATTTCAGTGGGTGTCAACTTATCCAGTTCAAGTCTACGATAAAGAGAGAGAGGCATAACACTAACACTGGCTCTAAGGTCACATAAGGCAGTTCTTACGTAGTTTCCTTTAATGGAGCAAGGTTTAGTGGGCACTCCATGATCACCAAGTTTCTTAGGAGTTCCACCTTTGGAAGTGTAATTGGCGAGCATGGTGGAGATCTCAAGATCTGGTATCTTCCGTTTATTAGTTACGATATCTTTCATGGACTTGGCATATGGAGACATTTTGAGCATATCAATTAACCGCATATGAAGAAAGACTAGTCTCAACATTTCAGTAAAGCGCTCAAAATCCTCATCATCCTTTTTCTTGGATGGCTTAGGAGGAAAGGGCATGGGTCTCTGAACCCATGGCTCCCTTTCTTTACCATGCTTCCTAGCAGTGAAGTCATTCTTACCGTATCTCTTAGGTTGTGGGTTATCAGGATTAACCGTAGGTTCAATCTCCACATCCTTATCATTGCTAGGTTGAGCATTATTATGAACATCAGTGTCCATATAGTCACCAGGTTCATGTTCATCACTAGATTGTGTTTCTGCATGAGATGCAGAAATATCATTTGGTTCTTCAGGTGTCACAGTATTTGGTGAACTGACATGTAGGTTTCTATCATCCTTCTTCTTATTCTTAGGATGACTGGGTGTATCAGCATTAATTCCTTGAGAATCTCGATCAATTCTCTTAGGATGGCCTTCATGATACAAAGGTTCCCGAGTCATTTTGCCTCCTCTAGTAATGACTCTGACAGAGTTGTCATTTAATTCATTGAGCAAGTCATTCTGAGCTTTAAGTACTCGTTCTACCTCAGTAGTAATCATAGAGGCATGTTTACTCAGAAGCTTCAGATCATTGACATTTGTGTCTACACAAGCACTTAAATGACTAAGCATACGAGTACTTTGTTGCAATTGTCTGCTAACATAATCATTGAAACTCTGTTGTTTGGCAACAAAGTTGTCAAATTCATCAAAGCATAGGCTAGCAGGTTTTTCAAAAGGAATAACACTCTCATTGAATCTACGCAGAGAATTCACCTCTACTACTTGTATCGGGTTATCGAGACTATGGATCTCTTTGATGGGCGGTAGATTTTTGACTTCTTCACATCTAATGCCTTTCTCTTGCATAGATTTCTTGGCTTCTTACATATCTTCGGGGCTGAGGAATATAATACCTCTTTTCTTAGGAGTTGGCTTAGGAGGTGGTTCAGGAATAGTCCAAGCATTATCGTTGATCAAGATGTTATTCAGCAGGATCTCAGCTTGTTCTACAGTTCATTCCCTAAAAACACAACCGGCACAACTATCTAGGTTGTCTCTAGAAGCATCGGTAAGTCCGTTATAGAAGATATCAAGTATCTCGTTCTTCTTAAGAGGGTGATCAGGCAAAGCATTCTGTAGCTGGATGAGCCTCCCCCAAGCTTGTGGGAGACTCTCTTCTTTGAGTTGAGCAAAGTTGTATATTTCCTGCAAGGCAGCTTGCTTCTTATGGGCAGGGAAATATTTCTCACAGAAGTAACAGACCATATCCTTGGGACTACTCACACATCCAGGAGCAAGAGAAGTGAACCAGGCTTTAGCTTGATCCTTTAGAGAGAAAGGAAACAACTTAAGGATATAGTAATAGCAGATCTTCTCCTCACTTGTGAAAAGGGTGGCTATATCGTGTAGTTTGGTAAGATGGGTTACGACCGTCTCAAACTCATAACCGTGGAAAGGATCAGATTTTACTAGAGAGATTATCTCAGGGTCGACATAGAATTCATAATCCTCATCGGTGATAAAGATAGGTGAAGTGGCAAACTTCGGGTGGTATTTCATCCTAGCTTTCAGAGATTTTTCCTTCCACTTGAGAAGTAATTTCTCACCGTCATAGGCATCCTTACACGCAAGAAAAATCCTCAGCTATCTCTCCCTCCATAATTTAACCCGCAGGTATATCAGGCAATTCATATCTAGGAGAGCTAGATCTAGCAGGAGCAAAAGCAGGTTCTATCTCAATAGTATCGGCAGTTTTAGAAGCATCACGAGCATTGGCAGTAACACTAGCAATATGAGCATCAAGGAATACCCCTAGTGGCATATCTGGCAAAGTAGTATCTCTAGTAGTATCAACCATAGCATCATCTGGCAAAATAGCATCTCTAGCATCATCAGGCAAAGCAGTATCAAGCATAGCATCATGGATAGCAGTATCATGCATAGCATCTCTAGCAGTATCAGGCATAGCATCTCTAGCAGTATCAGTCATAGTAGCATCATAAGCATCATAAGCATCATCAATAGCAGTAGCATCTCTAGCGTCATCTAGCACAAGCGACATATCAAGATTTCTAGCAGGAGGTGGTGTCTCAAACTTACTCATAACTAAAGGTGAATCAAGTGTAGAGCTAGATGGCAGTTCCTTACCTCCCCTCGTAGTTGAGGGCTAGACTTTGGTTCTTGGATCTTTCAGATTCTTCATAGTGATCAGAAGATATAAATCCCAAGTGACTCAGAGAATATAGCTATCCTCCCCAGCAACGGCACCAGAAAAGGGCTGCTTCCAGTTACTCAACAATTAGCAATTGTCTTGCAATGGCCCACCAGCGTGTGGGATCGTAGCAGTTTTCGAGGGTAGATTATTCAACCCAAATTTGTTGGTTCGACACGATGGGAGTGAAAGGATATTCTCCAGTATTAGCAGTTGAGTTGTCGGCTCAACCACACCTGAAAGAATAGTATCTGCAAGCAGGATATAAGCAGCAAAGGTAGTATGATAGCAAGAGTGCTAGGAAAGAATCTGTTGACGGCAGATTATCCCTAACTGAAGTATCAATGGCACCAGTAAAGAATTGTAGCAGGTAGTAGCAGTGTAACGAGTAACAGCAGTGGCAAGGAACAACAATAGTGACAGCAGTAGCAAGTAGCAGCAGTAGAAAGTAATAGCAACAACAAGTAACAGTAGTAGCAACAGTAGTGGCAGCAGCAGCAGGACAAGGCAAGTAACAGTAGCAGCAAGTAAGAGTAGCAAGAACAGTAGTAACACCAGCAGAGCAAAGCAAGTAACAGTAGCAGCAACAGTAGTAACAACAGTGGGACAAACTCGTAGGCAATGGATCTTTGATTTGTTGGATGACATTCATCATGCAACAGTTATAACACGGAGAGATATGTGGCTAGCTCCCGTTCGTCAATGTGATGTAGGCATGCATTCCGTGTGTAGTCATACGTTCTTAGGGAAAAGAACTTGCATGACATCTATTGTCCATCCCTCCCGTGGCAGCGGGGTCCAAATGGATACTACGGGATATTAAGGTTCTCCTTTTAATAAAGAACTAGACCAACGCATTAGCACTTGGTGAACACATGAACTCCTCAAACTATGGTCATCACCGGGAGTGGTTCCGGTTATTGTCACTCCGGGGTTGCCGGATCATAACACATAGTAGGTAACTACAACTTACAAGATCGGATCTAAAACACACATATATTGGTGACAACATAATAATTTCAGATCTAAATTCATGGCACTCGGGCCCTAGTGACAAGCATTAAGCATGGCAAAGTAGTAGCAACATCAATCTCAGAACATAGTGGATACTAGGGATCAATCCCCGTAAAAAGTAACTCGATTACATGATAGATCTCATCCTACTCATCACCGCCCAGCGAGCCTACGAATAGATTACTCACGAAGGATGAAGAGCTCCATGGAATTGGAGGGGGAAGAAGGTTGATGATGACGATGGCGATGATCTCCTTGATCCGGAGCCCAAAACGGACTCCAGATCTGCCCTCCACGGTAAGAACGAGATGTGGAGGCGCCTCTGGATCGTGAAACGCGATGAACTCTTCTCTCTTGATTTTTTCCGGGACGAAAGGGAATAAATAGCGCTAGAATTGGGGGCGGCAGAGCCACGTGGGCCCCACAAGCCTGGTAGCCGCCAGGGGAGAGGCCGCGGCTACAGGGCTTGTGCCCCACTGGCCCGTCCCCTCCGGTGGATCTTTGCGCAGGTATTTTTCATATTTTCCAGAAATATTCCCGTAAATTTTCAGGACGTTCCGAGAACTTTCATTTCTGCACAAAAACAACACCATGACAATTGTGCTAAAATCAGCGTCAGTCCGGGTTAGTTCCATTCAAATCATGCAAATTATAGTCCAAAACAAGGGCAAAAGAGTTTGGAAAAGTAGATACGATGGAGACGTATCACTCGCTGATCATCGTACAAGTACACCATAGTCCATACTTTGTTCTCATACATGGATCCTATCTCGAATTTCATGGCTTCAAGCCATTTGTTGGAATCCGGGCTCGCCATTGCTTCTTCATAGTTCAAAGGTTCACTCTTGTCCAACAACATGATTTCCATGGCAGGGTTGCCTACCAGTCTTGTGCGGAACATGTCCTTGTGGACCTTCGAGGTTCAGTAGCATCTTGATCTGAAGATTCACGGTCATCATCATTAACTTCCTCTCTAGTCGGTGCAGGCTCCATAGAAACATTTTCCTGCGCTGCGCTACTCTCCCGTTCGAGAGGAGGTACAATTACCTCATCAAGTTCTACTTTCCTCCCACTTACTTCTGTCGAGAGAAACTCTTTCTCTAGAAAGGATCCGTTCTTGGCAACAAAGATTTTGCCTTCGGATCTAAGATAGAAGGTATAACCAATAGTTTGCTTAGGGTATCCTACGAAGACGCATTTTTCCGCTTTGGGTTCGAGCTTCTCAGGTTGAAGTTTCTTCACATAAGCATCGCATCCCCAAACTTTCTGAAACGACGGCTCAAGTTTATTTCCAAACCATAATTCATACGATGTCGTCTCAACGAATTTAGACGGTGCCCTATTTAAAGTGAATGCGGCAATTTCCAATGCATATCCCCAAAATGATGGCGGTAGATCAGTAAGAGACATCATAGATCACAACATATCCAATAAAGTGCGATTGCGACATTCAGACACACCGTTACACTGAGGTGTCCCAGACGGCGTGAGTCGTGAAACAATTCCACATTTCCTTAAGTGTGTGCCAAACTCGTGACTCAACTATTCTCCTCCATGATCAGATCGCAAGATTTTCTTGTCACGTTGATTCTCTACCTCAATCTGAAATTCCTTGAACCTTTCAAAGGTTACAGACTTGTGTTTCATTAAGTAGACATACCCATATCTCCTTAAGTCACCAGTGAGGGTGAGAACATAACGATAGCCATCGCGAGCCTCAACGCTCATTGGGCCGCATACATCAGTATGTATTATTTCCAACAAGTTGGTTGCTCGCTCCATTGTTCCGGAGAACGGCGTCTTCGTCATCTTGCCCATGAGGCACGGTTCGCATGTGTCAAATGATTCAAAATCAAGAGACTCCAAAAGTCCATCTGTATGGAGTTTCTTCATGCGCTTGGCACCGATATGACCAAGGCGGCAGTGCCACAAGTATGTGGGACTATCATTATCAACCTTACATCTTTTTCTACTCACACTATGAACATGTGAAACATCATGTTCGAGATTCATCAAGAATAAACCATTGACCAGCGGAGCATGACCATAAAACATATCACTCATATAAATAGAACAACCATTATTCTCATATTTAAATGAGTAGCCATCTCGCATCAAGCGAGATCCCGATACAATGTTCATGCTCAAAGTTGGTACTAAATAACAATTATTGAGGTTTAAAACTAATCTCAAAGGTAGATGTAGAGGTTGCGTGCCGAAAGCGATGGCATCGACCTTGGAACCATTCTTGATGCGCATCGTCACCTCATCCTTTGCCAGCCTCCGCTTATTCTGTAATTCTTGTTTTGAGTTGCAATGTGAGCAACATCACCGGTATCAAATATCCAGGAGCTACTACGAGCGTTGGTAAGGTACACATCAATAACATGTATATCATATATACCTTTGACGTTGCCGGCCTTCTTATCCGCTAAGTACTTGGGGCAGTTCCGCTTCCAGTGACCGGTTCCCTTGCAGTAATAGCACTCAGTCTCAGGCTTGGGTCCTTTCTTTGGCTTCTTCCTGGCAACTGGTTTACCGGGCGCGACAACTGCTTTGTCGTCCTTCTTGAAGTTCTTTTTACCCTTGCCTTCCTTGAAACTGGTGGTCTTATTCACCATCAACACTTGATGTTCTTTCTTCATTTCCACCTCCGCAGATTTCAGCATTGAATACAACTCGGGAATGATCTTCTCCATCCCTTGGATATTGTAGTTCATCACAAAGCTCTTATAGCTAGGTGGAAGCAACTGGAGGATTCTGTCAATGATCACGTCATCCGGAAGTTCAACTCCCAGCTGAGACAGACGGCTGTGCAACCTAGACATTCTGAGTATATGCTCACTAGCAGACCCATTCTCCTCCAATTTACAACCGAAGAACTTGTCGGAGACTTCATATCTCTCGACCCGGGCATGAGCTTGGAAAACTAGTTTCAGCTCTTGGAACATGTCATATGCTCCATGTTGCTCAAAACGCCTTTGAAGCCCCGGTTCTAAACTGTAAAGCATGCCACACTGAACCAGGGAGTAGTCATCACTTCACGACTGCCAGGCGTTTTGAACATCCTGGGCTGCCGCAGAAACGGGAGGGTTGCCTAGAGGTGCATCAAGGATATATGACTTCTTGGAAGCCATGAGGATGAGCTTTAAATTACGAGCCTAGTCCGCATAGTTTCTACCATCGTCTTTCATCTTGGTTTTCTCTAGGAACGCGTTGAAATTGAGGTTGACATTGGCGTTGCCATTGGTTCTACAATATTTGTAAAGAAATTTTAGACAAGGTTCATGCTAATTAAGTTCATCTAATCAAATAATATAATGAACTCCCACTTAGATCAACATCCCTCCAGTCATCTAAGTGATACATGATCCATGTTGACTAGCCCGTGTCCGATTATCACGTGAGACGGACTAGTAACCAATGGTGACCATCTCCATGTTGATCGTATCATCCATACGACTCATGTTTGACCTTTCGGTCTCTCATATTCCAAGGCCCTGTCTGTACATGCTAGTGTCGTCGAGTCAACCTAAGTGTTTTGCATGTGTAAATCTGGCTTACACCCGTTGTATTCGAACGTTAGAATCTATCACACCCGATCATCACGTGGTGCTTCGAGACAACAATCCTTTGCAACGGTGCACACTTAGGAGAATACTTATCTCAAATTTTTAATGAGGGATCATCTTATGTTTGCTACCTTCGTTCTAAGCAATAAGATGAAAACATGATAAACATCACATGCAAATCATATAGTGACATGATATGGCCAATATCATCTTGCTCCTTTGATCTCCATCTTCGGGGCCCGACATGATCATCATTGTCACCGACATGACAGCATGATCTCCATCATCATGATATCCATCATTGTGCCTACTTGAAGTTGTCTCGCCAACTATTACTTCTACTACTATGGCTAACGGTTAGCAATAAAGTAAAGTAATCACATGACGTTGCATCTCATACAATAAATTAAGACAACTCCTATGGCTCCTGCCTGTTGTCATACTCATCAACATGCAAGTCGTGAATCCTATTACAAGAACATGATCAATCTCATACATCACATATATAACATCACATTTTTTTGCCATATCACATCACATAGCATACCCTGCAAAAACAAGTTAGATGTCCTCTAATTGTTGTTACAAGTTTTACGTGGCTGATTTGGGTTTCTATCAAGAATGCTTCTTACCTACGTGATAGAGACAACGTTGATATGACAAAGCTATTTACCCTTCATAAGAACCCTTTTCATCGAATCAAATTCGACTAAAGTGGGAGAGACAGACACCCGCTAGCCACCTTATGCAACAACTGCATGTCAGGCGGTGGAACCAGTCTCACGTCAGCGTACATGTAAAGTTGGTCCGGACCGCTTCATCCCACAGTACCGCAAAAAAAAGATTGGACTAGTAATGTCAAGGAATTGACAAAATCATCGCCCACAACTTTTGTGTTCTACTCGTGCATAGAATCTACACATAGAACCTGGCTCTGATACCACTGTTGGGGAACGTAGTAGTAATTCAACAGTTTTCATACGCTTCACCAAGATCCATCTAGGAGATACTAGCAACGAGCAAGGGGTAGAGCATCTTCATACCTTTGAAGATCGCTAAGCGGAAGCGTTACTATGAATGCGGTTGATGGAGTCGTACTCGTAGCAATTCAGATCCCGAAAGATTCCGATCTAAGCGCCGAACAACGGCTCCTCCACGTTGAACACACATGCAACCCGGTGCGTCTCCTTCACCTTGATCCAGCAAGAAGAGAGGAGGACTTGAGGGAGAGCTCCGGCAACACGACGATGTGGTGACGTCACAGCTGTGTGGTACTCCGGCAGGGCTTCGCCAAGCGCTGCAGAGGAGGAGGAGGAGGAAGAGCAGGGTTGCGCCAAGGAAGGAAAAAACTTGTGTGTTTGCAGCCACAAACCCTTGGGTATATATAGGAGGAAGAGGAGGAGGAGGGTTGGCCACCCTAGGGTTTCCCCTAGGTGGCGCGGCGGCCAAGGAGGGGCGGCGGCCAGTGTTGAGGTGGCTTGCCTCCCAAGTTGGGAGGTGGGCCACCATTGCCCTAGGGTTCCGAGCCCTAGGCGCCCCATGGACCCTGGTCAGCTGAGCCAGCCCACCTAGGTGGCCAGAGCCCACCTTATTTCTGCCCTTGTGGGACTCCGGGGCTAGTGGCCCCTCCCAGTTGACCACCAGAACCGTTCCGGTGGTCCCGGTACAATACCGGTGATCCCCGAGACATTTCCGGTGATCAAATCTCCACTTCCTATATATGAATATTTACCTCCGCACAATTCCAGAGCTCCTCGTGACGTCCAGGATCTCATCCGGGACTCCGAAAGACCTTCGGTAACCACAAACTAGTCCCATTACAACTCTAGCGTCATCGAACCTTAAGTGTGTAGACCCTACGGGTTCAGGAATAATGCAGACATGACCGAGACACCTCTCCGGCCAATAACCAACAGTTGGGTATGGATATCCATGTTGGCTCCCACATATTCCATGATGATATCATCGTATGAACCACGATGTCGAGGATTCACTCAATCCCGTATGCAATTCGCTTTGTCTACCGGTATGACACTTGCCCGAGATTCGATCGTTGATATCCATATACCTTGTTCAATCTCCTTACCAACAAGTCTCTTTACTCATTCCATAACACATCAACCCGTGGCTAACTCCTTAGTCACATTGAGCTCGTTATGATGATGCATTACCGAGTGGGCCCAGAGATACCTCTCCGTCACACGGAGCGACAAATACTAGTCTCGATTCGTACCAACCCAACACACACTTTCAGAGATACCTGTAGTGCACCTTTATAATCACCCATTTACATTGTGACGTTTGATACACCCAAAGTACTCCTACGGTATTCTAGAGTTATACAATCTCATGGTCCAAGGAAATGATACTTGACATTAGAAAAGCTGTAGCAGACGAACAATACGATCTAGTGCTATGCTTAGGATTGGGTCTTGTCCATCAATGAAATTTCCATGATCAGGAAACCATGACCATCTATTGATCAACGAGCTAGTCAACTAGAGGCTCACTAAGGACACATTGTGGTCTATGTATTCACACATGTATTGCGGTTTCCGGTTAATACAATTACAACATATATAATAGACAATTATCATGAACTATGAAATATAATAATAACCACTTTATTATTTCCAACATGGAGCGCTGATGTCGTTGTCACGCCTTCATCAACCAAATTGCATCATCGACATGGTCGACTGACGTGGGGGCTTTGCTGTCACACTGCCGAACTGCTCTATCTCTACCTTGGCCCTTCTGAATTATTGTGTTGTCATTGCATCAAGCCAAACTCTCCGCTCGGGCACCTCAGGACCGGAATGGGGGCTGTGACCTTGACCCTCTACAAGCTCTGTCCACATCACACTGCGCACATGATGAGGGGATGATGTATATACTTCTCTTTCATCGTTGGTTACCCCAAGTGGAAGGTTGAGATGTACTTAGTAGCAAGTTTTCCCTTACACAGAGACTGTAAGGTTTGTCGAACCAGGAGGAATCCTAGGATCAACAAGTAGGTGTCCACTGCCCTGGCACAAGGAGAAGACGTGGACCTGCAGACGCACAAATAACTTTGCTCCCAACGAGTATAGAGAGGTTGTCAATCTCTCCAGCCTTGTAGTTTGCAAAGGATCAAAACACAAGCGGGAAAAGTGATAGTGATTGCAACGGGAAAGTAAATGAAAGCAGTAAATGATGGAGGTGTAAGCAATGGTGGTGATATGGTCCGGAGTCACATGATGTTCACTAGTGACGTCTCTGTCCAAAAAGATGATAAACAATTATGCTTTGGTAAACAAATTACAGCTCGACAATTGACAGAATTATGAACGCACCGCAATGCTAATTATGCTACTTGAAAGTTAGAGGCTCAATAGTAATGGGCAGTATGCCAATACAAGTAGACCGTTTATTCATCAGCATCTACTTACTAATCATCCACCTTGAGATATCTATCCAGAACATTTCGTTGGTATTAAGTAGCGAGCCCCACCCAAAGTGTAAACTCAAAGCAACGGAAAACTGCATTAACGAACTATGCGTAAGGTAAACAATCCTTGCAACCGTGGTCACAAGCACCGTTGTTTTATCCCTGGTGGCAACAACACATCCCCTAGTCTCATGTTTCTGTCACTCAATCTACACATCAGGGGCATGAACCCACAATCATGCATAACACTCCCTCTTGGAGTTACAATCTACTACTCGGCCAAAGCAATAAAAAGCAACGGTGAACATGCATGAATCACTAAAGAACATAATATAAAAGGATAATCAAATATATAACTCATAACAATCTGAACATAATCTCATAATCCATTGGATCCCAACAAACCGAGCATAGCAATAACCGTAAAATTACATAGATGCCTTGATCCTGTAGGGCAGCTCACAAGGGCTAATCATTGAAGCATAATATTGGAGAGAAGATATCACATAGTTACTGGTCATGGACTCATGATCCAAGGAGGACTACTCACGGCACGTCCGGGAAGTGTCCATGGCGGTGGTGAAGCTCCCGAAGGTCAATGATCCATCTGGCAGGGTGCCGAGAAGAGGTCTCCTGACGCTCCCAATCTCGAAAGTGCTGCAGCGGCGGAACGATGGATAAATTCACGATTCTGGATCCTGTATAGAGTTTTTCTCGTCGAGGGGTAAATATAGGCGAAAGGAGGGCACCAGGGGGCATGGGACCTACCCAGGCGGCCTCCCGGCGCGGCTTGGGGGTGGGCTGCACCCACAGGTCGCCTGGGCGGCCCTTGGCCCCCTCTAGCCCGTTTCGTGCTTCGTGAAGCTTCTGGTGCGCTGATTTTTATATATTTTTCTCGGGATTTTTGGGGCTCCGGAAAATTGGGTAAAAGCTCCTGCAAAAAAGACATCAGCAGATAGAAACTGGCACTGGGTGCATTGAGTTAGTAGGTTAGTCCAAATATGTGTAAAAAGATATAAAAGTGTAGCAAAACATATAACAATTTCACCAAAAGATCATGGAACAAGCAGAAATTGTAGATACGTTTGGGACGTATCGACATCCCCAAGCTTAATTCCTGCTTGTCCCCGAGTAGGTAAATGATAACACAAATAATTTCTATGGTGACATGCTAACTGATGTCTACACATGCTTCTATTCTTGTAGAATATGTTGGGCCTCCAAGCGCAGAGATTTGTAGGACAAAAACAATTTCCCTCAAGTGGATGACCTAAGGTTTATCGAAATCAGGGAAGTAGAGGTTCAAGATGGTCTCTCTCAAGCAACCCTGCAATTAAGATACAAGAAGTCTCTTCTTTCCCCAACACACCTAATACAATGGTAAATTGTATAGGTGCACTAGTTCGGCAAAGAGATGGTAAAATATGGGTGATAGGTGTGGCAAAGCAAGGTAATATAAATCCGTAATAAAAATGGCAGCAAGGTAGCAAGTGACAAAAGTGAGCATAAATAGTGTAACAATGGTGAGAAACAAGGCCAAGGCTTCATACTTTCACTAGTGGCAACTCCCAACAACATTAACATAGTCTAATCACATGATATTTCCACTAAAACATGAAATGGAGACGTACTTGGAGGTCATTCCTTTATGATCAAGAGAGGACGAGAATTATGTAGGGCTACAAAAGCACACCTCAGAGTTTGTAGTTCTCATCTATGGATTTCCCAATGTCACCGCGTCCATCCAAAGAGAGTACCACAATCACCACAAAATATCTCAAGGATAGTCAAAGACAAGCACCAAGAGACTCGCAATCTTCAATCAATTCACAAAACAAGAAATCACACATGAAAATATTCTTCTAATCCATGTCCAATAGACCGTTGTCACCATGGTCTCGGGGATTATCGTAGATAAGATCAAGTAAGTACATCAATCCAATACATAGAAGAAGGGGAAACATCATGGGATCACCCTAGATTAATATAGCCTGTGATCACAATCAAGATCACATCATAGGAGAGAGAGATGACCACATAGCTACACGTAGAGCCCTCAGCCCTGAGGAAGACTACTCACACATGGCCATGGTGAGCAAGAGGTTGATGAAGAGGTGCAGCACGGAGAGGAGACGGTGGCCGACGGAGAACGGAGTCACTTGCACGGAGAGGAGACGGTGGCCGGTAATCATATGATTTCCAACAAGTCACTTGCACGCTCCATTGTTCCGGAGAATGGAGTCTTAGTCGTCTTGCCCATGAGGCATGGTTCGCACGTGTCTAGTGAATCAAAGTCAAGTGACTCCAAAAGTCCATCGGTATGGAGTTTCTTCATGCGCTTTACACCAATATGACCTAAGCGGGAGTGCCATAAAAACATGGCGCTATCATTGTTAACTCTAACTCTTTTGGTCTCAATGTTATGTATATGTGTATTATCACTATCAAGATTCAATATGAAGAATCCTCTCACATTGGGTGCATGACCATAAAAGGTATTACTCATAGAAATAGAACAACCATTATTCCCTGACTTAAATGAGTAACCGTCTCGCAATAAACAAGATCCAGATATAATGTTCATGATTAACGCAGGCACTAAATAACAATTATTTAAGTTCATAACTAATCCTGATGGTAACTGAAGTGAAACTGTGCCGATGGCGATTGCATCAACCTTGGAACCATTTCCCACGTGCATCGTCACTTCATCCTTCGCCAGCCTTCGCTTATTCTACAGTTCCTGTTTCGAGTTGCAAATATGAGCAACAGAACCGGTATCGAATACCCAGGCACTACTACGAGAGCTGTTTAAGTACACATCAATAACATGTATATCGAATATACCTGATTTTTCTTTGGCCGCCTTCTTATCAGCAGGATACTTGGGGCAGTTGTGCTTCCAGTGACCCATACCCTTGCAATTATATCACTCCATTTCAGGCTTAGGTCCAGCTTTGGGTTTCTTTGTCGGATTGGCAACAGGCTTGCCACTCTTCTTCGAATTACCCTTTCCTTTGTCTTTTCTCTTGAAACTAGTGGTCTTATTCACCATCAACACTTGATGCTCTTTACGGAGTTCTGACTCTGCGACTTTCAGCATCGCGAATAACTCGTCGGGTGACTTGTTCATCCCTTGCATGTTATAGTTCAACACAAAGCCCTTATAGCTTGGCGGCAGTGATTGAAGAATTCTGTGAGTGATAGCCTCTTGCGGGAGTTCAATCCCCAGCTCAGGTAGACGGTTTGAGTACCCAGACATTTTGAGCACATGTTCACTGACAAACGAATTCTCCTCCATCTTGCAAGCATAGAATTTATCGGAGGTCTCATACCTCTCGATCCGGGCATTCTTCTGAAAAATAAACTTCAACTCCTGGAACATCTCATATGCTCCATGATGCTCAAAGCGACGTTGAAGTCCTGGCTCTAAGCCATACAAGACTGCACATTGAACTACTGAGTAGTCCTCCTTACATGTTAACCAAACGTTCTTAACATCTTGGTCAGCCGTAGCGGGTGGTTCATCTCCTAGCGCAGCATTAAGGACATAATCCTTCTTCCCAGCTTGCAGGAGCAACTTATGTAACATCCCAAAATTATAAATTTTGGAATGTTCATATAATTATTAGATTGTTTGTTTGTTTGCTTGAGTGATTGAAACTTGTGTGAAATTTGAAACTTTTCAAAAACTTTCGAATGAGAGGGAATAAAATGACTTTCCCCATCTCCGATGAATTCAAATTCAATCTTTTAAAAGCAATGAGAGAAGATGACATGACTTCTTCAACTATAAAGATTTTGAATGGACCTGGCATTTGAATTTCCTTCGATTTTAATTTGCAAATTCTATTTTCCCTCCACTCAAGAAATGCCGGGGAATAATATTCTGTCAAACAGAAAAGAGAGGAGGAACATGACACTCCAGAGCCAGGGGCATTTGTTGAAGTATTTTGACCAAGGAAAAAAAATTTAATTTGAGAAAATAATTGCAAAAAGAAATAATGCTTTTAGGGATTTTTTTCGAAAAACATTTTTTTAGTTTTTATTTTGGCCGTGGAAAAAATGCCCATCATTTAGATTTGATTTTTCTGATAATTTTAGTATATAGAAACTCTATATTTCTGAATTGATTTGATTTCCCTTTTATCGTTTTAGTTTCCTAGTTTTGAAAAAGGAAAGAAATCGTGTTTAAATGGAAATAAACGGTGGCCCATTAAGACCTTTCCAAAAACTGGCCCAACAGGATCTTCTTCTTCCTCTATCTCCTTCCTCACGTGCACAGGACCTTCCTTAGCCATGGACACGAAAATCCTCCCTTCCCGATCTCCCTCTCCCTTCCATCCCAGCTCCTCCCGAGCCCCCTATAAGAACCCACCTGGCGTCCTCGTTCCATTTTCCCAAAGAGACGCCACCCTCATCGCCTCTAGCCGCCGGCCACCTCGCCGGAGTAACCCTACCCCGGTCGAGTCCAGGAGCTCCCTGCCGACCTCCCCATGGCCCCTACCCTCGCTGCACCACACCCCTGCGTGCCCCACCCCTCCTCTGCCGATTCCCCACCCCACCGGCGACCTCCCCACCTCGCCGGAGCAGTTACCTCGCCGGAGTTCTTCCTCTTTGTCACCCATGGTGAGATTCACGAAATCCCGTATTGCAGTTTTTTCAGAAAATTGCAATCTTAGAAAATTCATATCTATTAGTCTATAACTCTGAATTAGGTGACTCTTTTTGCGTTGGATCAAAAATTTTATGTAGTTTCTGTAGCTATATAATTTGTCTATGTTTGGATTTATAAAAGTTGAGTTAGATCAGATTTGAATTAAAGCTTGTTTTGCTTATTCCGGGAGTTTAAAAATAGCTTTTAATTTGATTCTTTTTGCTGCTGCTTCGTATTGATCATATCATTCTTTAGTTTAAGTTTCAATTTTTTTTAATAATTTTACTTAGGGTTTTAAGAAAAACAGATTCTGTTTTAGCTTTTTTTGTTTTCTTGCTATTTCTTTTGTATTAATTGTTCTTAATTTGTTTTTTTTTGTAATTGTGACAAGTTATATTTTGTTTTCTGATATTTACCAGTAACTTTTCAACAACAACAAAATTTTATTTTATTTACTCTTATTTGTTTGCATGGAATCAATTCTAGTTCTATACTAACTTGTGAATTGATTGCATTGCTAGTTTGATTTCCTATTCTGAAAATACTTATAAAATAATATTGTTTTGTAAATTTTACTTCTGTTATATTAGTTATTTTATATTTTGTTTTCTGTTATTTTTTCTATTTTAGTGTTTTATTTTCAGTTAGAACAAAAACTATATAGTGTTTGATGTAGTAGAAGGCTTCCTAGCTTCTTTGAAGTTTCCTTTGGATTTTTATCCGCTCTCTCTTATTGATTTTGGATTGCATCAACTTTTATTGCTGTTTGTTAATTGATTGCTAGAATGAACGCTAGTGTGAGTGCTTATGCGAATGTTATGTTTGATTATATAGATTTCATCGGAGAGTGACGAATAGTTCTATCACGTATTTCCCGAGAACGGAAATTCTTCTTCGGCAACATCACCAGGCAAGTCACTTTGATCATACTATCACCTATGTTTTATGCATCGTAGTTCTACCATCCTATGCCCAATTGCATGCTTCTTAGGTACTTGGAAATTTTAGTATAGGTTGTAGTATCATGTGGTAGGCACCCAACAACCCCGATACTTGGCCCCGGGACGACAAATTTCATATTGCTATGCTTGAGTAGACGGGATTTCGGTTGAGTGCATAACACGAGTGATGCGAGGTTGATTAAATAATCAAGACCAGTTAAGACAAGATTTTCAAGACCTCGGACGCAATGCAACTCTGGGTGAAAGACGGTTGACCGGCTCCCTGGAGAACCCAGTGGATGACCCGGGATGCTGGGGACGGCCATGACATCCTGCGGAAAGCTTCACCCAGGCTCAAAGAGACGGACGGATATTTTCAAGACCCAACGCTTACCTGCACAGCCACAAGTCATTATGGGCTCTGGCTTGGTTGGACAACGCGGTGACTTTGGACAGGCGGTGCTAGCAGATGTAGAAGAACGGTAGGATTGGATGGGCACCGATAGGGATTCAGAGGGACCCGTTGAAAGACCATGTTTTGATTATCCGGTCTTCAAACACCCTGAAGTGCGAGGACATACACGGAGGCGATCAAATCTTGTGGGGAACGTGTGCAAAACTCTGCAGAGTACTCAAACCTAGTCGATTAGTCGTGTCCACGGTCATGGACAACTTGAGCCAAAGGAACTGAAGTTATCTGAAATTCTCAACACAAATAATAATATTGATGTGGGTATTATTGACAACATGGGTATGAGAATTGGTTGGTGTAACCATCTCGTTAACAACCAACAATGTAGTAAGATTTTGCTTTTAGCCCTCTCTTGATGTAGGAGAAAACTTGCTTTTCGCTAAAAACTTATAGCCCCACCTGCCATATATGCATATAGTATAGATGATTACTTTTCACCCCTCTCTTATGTGACTTGCCGGCGTATTCAATATGCTGACCTACACGGCTGCAACGTCTCATGTTGCAGATATTTTTCTTCGACGAGTAAGAGTACGATTCAGGGTTACGGTCTACACTCAACTTGCCATTGGTGTTTATTGGGACTTCACTCCCCTGACTGCTTCCGCTGAAATATTTAAGGTATATATGAGTTTTACGCTATTTACATGTGATTGCACTTTGATATATACATTGATGTACTGTGTGTGCCAGCATACTGATCCAGGGATGGCACAGAAACACAGAGGCTTGACTCGTTTTGAGTCGGGTCGCTACAACTTAAGATTACGAGCCCATTCTACAAAGTTGTTTCCATCATCTTTCGACTTAGCTTTCTCTAGGAACGTATTAAAATGCAGGGTGACTCTTGCGTGAGCCATTGATCTACAACACAAATATATTCAAAGTGGACTTAGACTATGTTCAAGATAATTAGAGTTTAACTTAATCAAATTATTTGCTAAACTCCCACTCAAAAAGTACATCTCTCTAGTCATCTGAGTGGTTCATGATCCAATTCCACTAGCTCAAGTCCGATCATCACGTGAGTTGAGGATAGTTTCAGTGGTAAGCATCCCAATGCTAATCATATCAACTATGTGATTCATGATCGACCTTTCGGTCTCATGTGTTCCGAGGCCATGTCTGCACATGCTAGGCTCGTCAAGCTTAACCCGAGTGTTCCGCGTGTGCAACTGTTTTGCACCCGTTGTATGTGAACGTTGAGTCTATCACACCCGATCATCACGTGGTGTCTCGAAACGACGAACTATAGCAACGGTGCACAGTCGGGGAGAACAGAATTTCGTCTTGAAATTTTAGTGAGAGATCACCTCATAATGCTACCGTCGTTCTAAGCAAAATAAGGTGCATAAAAGGATTAACATCACATGCAATTCATAAGTGACATGATATGGCCATCATCCCGTGCTTCTTGATCTCCATCACCAAAGCACCGGCACGATCTTCTGTCACCGGTGCCACACCATGATCTCCATCAACATGTCGCCATCGGGGTTGTCGTGCTACTCATGCTATTACTACTAAAGCTACATTCTAGCAACATAGTAAACGCATCTACAAGCATAAACATTAGTTTAAAGAAAACCCTATGGCTCCTGTCGGTTGCCGTACCATCGACGTGCAAGTCGATATTAACTATTACAACATGATCATCTCATACATCCAATATATCACATCACATCGTTGGCCATATCTTATCACAAGCATACCCTGCAAAAACAAGTTAGACGTCCTCTAATTGTTGTTGTATGTTTTACGTGGTGACCATGGGTGTCTAGTAGGATCGCGTCTTACTTACGCAAACACCACAATGGAGATATATGAATTGCTATTTAACCTTATCCAAGGACCCGGTCAAATCCGATTCAACAAAAGTTGGAGAAACCGACACTCGCCAGTCATCTTTGAGCAACGGGGTTGCTCGTAGCGATGAAACCAGTCTCTCGTAAGCGTACGAGTAATGTCGGTCCGAGCTGCTTCGATCCAACAATACCGCGGAATCAAGAAAAGACTAAGGAGGGCAGCAAATCGCACATCACCGCCCACAAAAACTTTTGTGTTCTACTCGATATTACATCTATGCATGAACCTAGCTCATGATGCCACTGTTGGGAAATGTCGCATGGGAAACAAAAATTTTCCTACGCGCACGAAGAACTATCATGGTGATGTCCATCTACGAAAGGGGATTTCCGATCTACGTACCCTTGTAGATCGCACAGCAGAAGCGTTAATAAATGCGGTTGATGTAGTGGAACGTCCTCACGTCCCTCGATCCGCCCCGCGAACCGTCCCACGAACCGTCCCGCGATCTGTCCAACGATCCGCTCCGATCTAGTGTCGAACGGATGACACCTCCGCGTTCAGCACACGTACAGCTCGATGATGATCTCGGCCTTCTTGATCCAGCAAGAGAGACAGAGAGGTAGATGAGTTCTCCGGCAGGGTGATGGTGCTCCGGAGGTTGGTGGTGATCTAATCTCAGTAGGGCTTCGCCCGAGTTCCTCAGAAACGCGATCTAGAGGAAAAACCGTGGAGGTATGTGGTCGGGCTGCCATGGCAAAGTTGTCTCAAATCAGCCCTAAAACCTCAGTATATATAGGAGGGAGGGGAGGGGCCTTGCCTTGAGGCTCAAGGAGCCCCAAGGGGGTTGGCCGAAGGGGGGGAGGAGGAATCCTCCTCCAATCCTAGTCCAACTAGGATTGGAAGGTGGAATCCTTCCCTTCCTTCCCACTTCCACTTTTTTCTTTTTGGTTTTCTCTTATCCTATGCAGCGGCCTTTTTGGGCTTGCCCACCAGCCCACTAAGGGCTGGTGTGGCACCCCTAAGGCCTATGGGTTGTTGGGTAACGTCGCATCAGAAACAAAAAATTTCCTACGTGCACGAAGACCTATCATGGTGATGTCCATCTACGAGAGGGGATGAGTGATCTACGTACCCTTGTAGATCGTACAGCAGAAGCATTAGTGAACGCGGTTGATGTAGTGGAACGTCCTCACGTCCCTCGATCCGCCCCGCGAACAATCCCGCGATCAGTCCCACGATCTAGTACCGAACGGACGGCACCTCCGCGTTCAGCACACGTACAGCTCGACGATGATCTCGGCCTTCTTGATCCAGCAAGAGAGACGGAGAGGTAGAAGAGTTCTCCGGCAGCGTGACGGCGCTCCGGAGGTTGGTGATGACCTTGTCTCAGCAGGGCTCCGCCCGAGCTCCGCAGAAACGCGATCTAGAGGAAAAACCGTGGAGGTATGTGGTCGGGCTGCCGTGGAAAAGTCGTCTCAAATCAGCCCTAAAACCTCCGTATATATAGGTGGGAGGGAGGGGACCTTGCCTTGGGGCTCAAGGAGCCCCAAGGGGGTCGGCCGAGTCCAAGGGGGGAAGGCTCCCCCCCAAACCGAGTTGGACTTGGTTTGGTGGGTGGGAGTCCTTCCCTTCCTTCCCACCTCCCTTCTTTTTTTTTCTTTCTCTTTGATTTTTATCTCTATGGCGCATAGGGCCCTTTCGGGCTGTCCCACCAGCCCACTAAGGGCTGGTGTGCCACACTCAAGGCCTATGGGCTTCCCCGGGGTGGGTTGCCCCCCCCGGTGAACTCCCGGAACCCATTCGTCATTCCCGGTAACTCCGAAAACCTTCCGGTAATCAAATGGGGTCATCCTATATATCAATCTTCGTTTCCGGACCATTCTGGAAACCCTCGTGACGTCCGTGATCTCATCCGGGACTCCGAACAACATTCGGTAACCAACCATATAACTCAAATACGCATAAAACAACGTATAACCTTAAGTGTGCAGACCCTGCGGGTTCGAGAACTATGTAGACATGACCCGAGAGACTCCTCGGTCAATATCCAATAGCGGGACCTGGATGCCCATATTGGATCCTACATATTCCACGAAGATCTTATCGTTTGAGCCTCAGTGCCAAGGATTCATATAATCCCGTATGTCATTCCCTTTGTCCTTCGGTATGTTACTTGCCCGAGATTCGATCGTCAGTATCCGCATACCTATTTCAATATCGTTTACCGGCAAGTCTCTTTACTCGTTCCGTAATACAAGATCCTACAACTTACACTAAGTCATATTGCTTGCAAGGCTTGTGTGTGATCTTGTATTACCGAGTGGGCCCCGAGATACCTCTCCGTCACACGGAGTGACAAATCCCAGTCTCGATCCATACTAACTCAACGAACACCTTCGAAGATACCTGTAGAGCATCTTTATAGTCACCCAGATACGTTGCGACGTTTGATACACACAAAGCATTCCTCCGGTGTCCGTGAGTTATATGATCTCATGGTCATAGGAACAAATACTTGACACGCAGAAAACAGTAGCAACAAAATGACACGATTAACATGCTACGTCTATTAGTTTGGGTCTAGTCCATCACATGATTCTCCTAATGATGTGATCCCGTTATCAAGTGACAACACTTGCCTATGGCCAAGAAACCTTGACCATCTTTGATCAACGAGCCTGTCAAGTAGAGGCTTACTAGGGACAGTGTTTTGTCTATGTATCCACACAAGTATTGTGTTTCCAATCAATACAATTATAGCATGGATAATAAAGATTATCATGAACAAAGAAATATAATAATAACTAATTTATTATTGCCTCTAGGGCATATTTCCAACAGTCTCCCACTTGCACTAGAGTCAATAATCTAGTTCACATCACCATGTGATTCCAATGAATCCAACACCCATATAGTTACGGGGTCTGATCACTTCTTACTCGTGAGAGAGGTTTTAGTCAACGGTTCTGAAACTTTCAGATCCGTGCGTTCTTTACAAATCTTTATGTCATCTTATAGATGCTGCTACTACGTGCTATTCGGAAATGCTCCAAATATATACTCTACTATACGAATCCGTTTCACTACTCATAGTTATTCGGATTAGTGTCAAAGCTTGCATCAACGTAACCCTTTACGACGAACTCTTTAACCACCTCCATAATCGAGAAAAATTCCTTAGTCCATTAGTTACTAAGGATAGATTTTTGACCATTGCTAGTGATTCAATCATGGATCACTCTCTGTACCTCTCAACAGACTTTGAGTCAAGGCAGACATCAGGTGCGGTACACAGCATGGCATACTTCAGATTCTACGGCTAAGGCATAGAAGGCGATCTTCGTCTATTCTCTTTATTCTGCCGGGGTCGGGTTTTGAGTCTTACTCAAATTCACACCTCACAACGCAACCAAGAACTCCTTCTTTGCTGATCTTATTTTGAACTCTTTCAAAACTTGTCAAGGCATGCATCTTATTGAAACTTTCATTAAGCGCTTTTGATCTATCTCCATAGATCTTTGATGCTCAATGCTCAAGTAGCGCAATCCAGGTATTCCTTTGAAAAATCCTTTCAAACAACCTTGTATGCTTTACAGAAATTCTACATTACTTCTGATCCACAATATGTCAACCACATATTCTTATCAGAAATTCTATAGTGCTCCCACTCACTTCTTTGGAAATACAAGTTTCTCATAAACCTTGTACAAACCCAAAATCTTTGATCATCTCATCAAAGTGTATATTCCAACTCCGAGATGCTTGCACCAGTCCATTGAAGGATCACTGGAGCTTGCATACTTGCTAGTATCTTTAGGATCGACAAAACCTTCTGGTTGTATCACATACAATGTTTGCTCAAGGAAACCGTCGAGAAAACAATGTTTCGACATCCTACGTGCAATATTTCATAAATAATGCATCAACAACTAACATAATTCTAACAGACCTTTAGCATCGCTACGAGTGAGAAAGTCTCATCATAGTCAAATGTTTGATCTTGTCGGAAACATCTTTGCAATAAGTCGAGCTTTTCTTAATAGTGACTTATCACCATCATCGTCTGTCTTCCTTTTAAAAATCCATCTTTACTCACTAGTCTTATGACCATCAAGTAGTTCTTTCAAAGTCTACACTTTGTTTTCATACATGGATCCTCTCTCGGATTTCATGGCTTCCAGCCATTTGTCAGAATCTAGGCCCACCATCACTTTCTCCATAACTCGTAGGTTCACTGTTGCTCAACAACATGACCTCCAAGACAGGGTTACCGTACCACTCTGTAGTATGCGACCTTGTCAACCTACGAGGCTTGTAGTAACTTGATCTGATGTTTGATGATCACCATCATCGGCTTCCACTTCAATTGGTGTAGGCGCCACAGGAACAACTTCCTGCGCCCTGCTACACACTGGTTGAAGTGATGGTTCAATAACCTCATCAAGTTCTACTACCCTCCCACTCAATTCTTTCGAGACAAACCTTTCCTCGAGAAAGGATCCGTTTCTAGAAACAAACACTTTGCTTTCGGATCTGAGATAGGAGATGTACCCAACTGTTTTGGATATCCTATGAAGATGCATTTATCCGCTTTGGGTTCGAGCTTATCAGACTAAAACTTTTTCACATAAGTGTCGAAGCCCCAAACTTTCAAGAAACGACAGTTTAGATTTCTCTAAACCTCAGTCTATACTGTGTTTTGTCTATGTATCCACACAAGTATTGTGTTTCCAATCAATACAATTATAGCATGGATAATAAACGATTATCATGAACAAACAAATATAATAATAACTAATTTATTATTGCCTCTAGGGCATATTTCCAACAAGGGTGAACATCCGGAACCCATTCGTCACTCCCGGTACATTCCCGGTAATGCCGAAAACTTTCCGGTAATCAAATGAGGTCATCCTATATATCAATCTTTGTCTCTAGACCATTCTGGAAACCCTCGTGACGTACGTGATCTCATCCAGGACTCTGAACAACATTTGGTAACCAACCATATAACTCAAATACGCATAAAACAATGCCGAACCTTAAGTGTGCAGACCCTGCGGGTTCGAGAACTATGTAGACATGACCCGAGGGACTCCTCGGTCAATATCCAATAGCGGGACCTGGATGCCCATATTGGATCCTACATATTCTACAAAGATCTTATCGTTTGAACCTCTGTGCCAAGGATTCATATAATCCCGTATGTCATTCCCTTTGTCCTTCGGTATGTTACTTGCCCGAGATTCGATCGTTAGTATCCGCATACCTATTTCAATCTCGTTTACCCGCAAGTCTCTTTACTCGTTCCGTAATACAAGATCCCGTGACTTACACTAAGTCACATTGCTTGCAAGGCTTGTGTGTGATGTTGTATTACTGAGTGGGCCCCGAGATACCTCTCCGTCACACGGAGTGGCAAATCGCAGTCTTGATCCATACTAACTCAACGGACACCTTCGGAGATACCTATAGAGCATATTTATAGTCACCGAGTTACGTTTTGACGTTTGATACACACAAAGAATTCCTCCGGTGTCAGTGAGTTATATGATCCCATGGTCATAGGAATAAATACTTGAGACGCAGAAAACAATAGCAACAAAATGACATGATCAACATACTACGTCTATTAGTTTGGGTCTAGTCCATCACATGATTCTCCCAATGATGTGATCCAGTTATCAAGCAACAACACCTTGTACATAGTCAGAAGACCCTGACTATCTTTGATCAACTGGCTAGCCAACTAGAGGCTTGCTAGGGACGGTGTTTTGTCTATGTACCCACACATGTATCTAAGTCTTCATTCAATACAATTATAGCATGGATAATAAACGATTATCTTGATACAGGAATTATAATAGTAACTTATTTATCATTGCCTCTAGGGAATAATTCCAACAATATTGGTATTCAAAGGAAGCATACTAATAACATTGCCACCATCATAATTGTTATGCAAATAATGAAGTTCCATAGGTTTTTTAATTTTCTCCTCAAACACTTCATGTCCTAGTTCGAGATAAAGTTTATAAAGCTCTCGCATATTTTTGTTGTTTTCCATTAACCCTAACTAGTGAAATAAAAATAAGAAACAAAAAGATTTATTTGCAAGATCTAAAGATATACCTTCAATCACTCACCTCCCCGGCAACGACGCCAGAAATAGCTTGATGTTTACGCACGCTTCTATTCTTGTAGACTATGTTGGGCAAAGCAAGGTAATATAAATCTGTAATAAAAAAGGCAGGAAGGTAGCAAGTGACAAAAGTGAGCATAAACGGTGTAACAATGGTGAGAAACAAGGCCTAGGCTTCATACTTTCATGTAACATCCCAAATTTCCTAATTTGGAATGTTTTACATTGTAGCTAAGCATCTATGCATAGTGATTTAAATAAAGTTTGCATTTGAATTTTTTCGACTTTTTCTTTTGCATTTCTATTTTTTTTCTTCACACAAGAAATGTCGGGAAATAATCTCTTGCACGCAAGAGAGAGCGGAGGAAAATGACCCTCCAAAATGTGAGGCATTTCGGAAATATTTTGAGCCGAGAAAGCCAAAGTTTTATTGTGAAAATAATTGCAAAATGAAAATATAGCATAAGGGATTTTTTCTGAAAAAAACATTTTTTAAAAGTTTTTATTTTTGCCTTGGAAAAATGTTAATCGAGTAGAGGATATTTTTCTGATCATTTTGGTATATAATACCCTATATTAATTATTTTATTTGTTCCCTTTTATTTCATTTTAGTTTCTGTTAAAAAAAAGCGGGAGATATTTCTGGGGCGAGATCCCCATCGCCAGGAAGCCAGGATCTGTGGCAAACCTCAACGCCCACCTCTTCTTTCCTTTTTTCCCCTTTTTTTCTCTCTCTCTTTCCTTCCCTCTTCTTCTTCCTTCCTCCTTTCTTCTCCCGTGACTTTCCTTTCTCCAGCAAGCTCGCACCTTCCATGGCTGGCTCGATTCCTTTCCCCCTCGGCCACCCCCTCACCCTATAAAAACCAAACCCCCGAGCCGCCCTCGCCCCGTTCCACCCCCATGCCGCCCTGCCCGAGCCCCACGCCGCCCCCTCGACATCGCCGGAGCTCTGCCCTGCTCGAACCAGTAGAAGCTCCTGCTGCCTCCCCGTCGCCCCGGACGCCTCCCCTGCTGCCTCCCCGACGCCCTGGAGCCGACCGCCCCCTCCTCCGCCGCCCCACCCTGCCGGCGACCAGCCCCCTCGCCGGAGTGCCTCTCCACCCTCGCCGGAGCAGCCACCGGAGCTCCCAGCCTCCTGTGTCCATGGTGAGAACCTCTCCCTCCTTTAGTTTTTCTTTTTTTGTTTTTCCATCGTAGGATCTTAGATCAATGGGTTAGATTAGATGTGCATACCCCTTCGGGTCTTACAAAAAAACCGGATCGGTTTTTCTATCACTTAAAGAAGATCAAGGAACTGTCGCTCCGCGAACTCGAACTCGAAGAAGCAGCCCGGGAAGCCAACTATGAGCACGAGTTGGAGGTGAAGGATTTTCTGGAGAGGATCGAGAAGCTGAAGACTCGAGTTGCATACCTGGAGGAGGAACTGGACATGGGCGAGAACCTTCATCCTGAAGGTGACGTAGCCCCCTTGATCAGCAATGATGAGGACTATGAAGAAAGCTCCACCGAAGGGCCCACCACCATGCTTTTCTGAGGAGGACACTTAGACTAGACCACCAAATTTATTTTATCGTTAAACACTTAGGCCGATGTTTAGGTTATCGAATTTTGTATCCCCGTGTGAACCTTTGTGATGGTATTGAATAAAATGTGTGGTGTGATACTTGTTTGTTGCATTTCATATGGGTAGGGTAATTACTCTTAGACCATTGTTATATGCTAATCTCACCCCTCTACAAACATCAGATGCCTCCGAGACGTGCCCCTACTTCCAACTAATATGGTAAGTACATCAATCCAATACATAGAATAAGGGAAAACATCATGGGATCTTCCAAGATTAACATAGCCTATGATCACAATCAAGATCACATCATGGGAGAGAGATATGACCACATAGCTACACGTAGAGCCCTCAGCCCCGAAAAAGACTACTCACACATGGCCATGGTGAGCAAGAGGATGATGGAGAGGTGCAACCCGGAGAGGAGACGGCGGCCGACGGTGGCCACGGCCCTTAGACCCCCTTCTTCGTTGGAGATGGTGCTGGTATGGAGGTGGTTCTCCACCCCAAGGCGGCTGCCTAGGAGGAGGAAATCTCGTAGCTCTTGGTGGCTCTCCAGAAATTAGGTTTTTCCTCTCCTTATATGAGACGGGACGATCATCCTTGGCCCTCCGATGAATGCCCCTATGATCCAAGGGCTCTTGGGCACTTCTATAACCTTCCTAGGAACCCCTCTCAGCCCTAATGAGGTTCCCAAGTCGTGTCTTGGCCAAATCCATCTAATATGGTAAGAGTTGGAGTCAATCACGTCACCAAATCCCATAATCCTGTAATCAGATATTTATCGTCTAGTAAAACGGGCTTTCCTAGAGCGCCCGAACTCCAAATCGGCTGAATTTTATGTCTAGAATTATAATAATAAAAATTCCCCACAACTTTTGCATCTATTATGTTTCCATTTGACATTATCTTCAAGGCGGAAACAGACGATCTCTAAAATGCGTAGGGGGACAGATTTTAGGAAAGTCAGAGTCCCACTTCAACAAGGTTTCCTCTTCTATTTTTGATAGTTCCTACACATCAAAGTGTAAAACAAGAACATTGTGCACTTTTGCAACTATTAATAGGTTAGTCCTAATAAATCATAAACTTAATATAAAACAATTATCAAAAGCATAAAAGTAATATGAAACCATAAAAAATTATAGATACGTTTTGGACGTATCACTAACACACATATAAGAATTTCAAAGTAAAGTAAGTTATATATGCAATTCAAGTCAAGACAATAACAAGCAAGAGTCTATATCTAGCATTGAAATTAGCAAAGTAAGAACATAAGGGTGCAAGAGCTCTCGCTGTCTGTGACTCGAATGTCTCCAAATGGTGTTTGCGTGCAAGAAGTGGGAGATGGGTTTAGAGCATAATTTTTTTTTGTTAATTGAGAACTCAATCTACTAAATCTCACACTTGGTCTCCTTCGGAATCTTATTTTGACTCATCCCCAGACTACTAGTCAGGCACAAGTCAAAATGATCCTCTCCCTTTCGACTTTGAGCACTAATGCAATGGATGAGCGTAAGCAAGATACGTTGGCACTTAGGATGGCAAATAGAATGATGATGGGGAAGGATGACAAAAAGGTGTGAAAGGCTCACATCAATGAGGACAACCATAGGCGAGAGAAAGCTGAATGATAGATATGATGTGAGGAGTAGGGATTGCCATGCAACGGATGCACATATGAGCTAAGGTAAGCTCTCTAATGGAACTAGTGGGGGTGCATCCAACTTGCTTGCTCATGAAGACCTAGAGCTCATTTGAGGAGGATCCTCATTGGAATATGCAAGCCAAGTTCTATAGTGTAAGGGTCCCCACATAGTTATTCATTAATGATAATCTTTATGTAGTACAAATATAGCAATGGAGTACGAGTTCAGATCTTTCAAAAATAATAGTAGTGCTGCCCCCTTCTCTCTTTTTATTTCCTTTTTTATTTTCTTTTTCTCTTTCTCTTTTTATTTTTTTGTGGCCTCTTTGGCTCTTTCTTTTTATCTCTCATTTGTCTTCTTGGGATCTTTTCCTCACTTAAGGGCAACACTCTATGTTTTACAAGAATAAAAGAAGATCATCACACTTTATAAGAAGTACTCAACATAAAGACAAGTGAAAACTATCATGATGTATGAAAATGTATACCTCTACGAGTGTAGCAGGATATGCAATAAAATTAACGCGTCATGTAGCCATAATAAGGGCAAGGTCCAACTATCATGCGGCTCCTCGATCAAGAAAAAACATGTATGACATGAAGATCAAGTCATCAGATGGTGGATGTTGCATGGCAATGTATCTCGGAAAGGCTATGGAAATGCCTTAATAGGTAGGTATGGTGGCTGTTTTGAGGAAAGATATAATGAGGCTTATGATGACATAGCTTATCATGCCAAGGGTTTGGATGCACCGGCGAAGTTTGCACCAACTCTCAAGATGAGAAAGGGCAATGCACAGTACCGACGAGGCTAGCAAAATATGAATGGTGGAAGTGCCAACAATCGAATACTCACATTAGTCCGAAGAACTCATACACTTATTATCGGTAACTCTCTATCTAGTTAGGAAATTCACAAAGAGACAAGTACCCCGAGGAGGAGTGTTTGGGGGGTTTGGTTATGCTTGCGCATCCTCGACCCATGATAACGTGAGGGTACTCTATATATTCCAACCCCTCTAGAGGTTAGCGATCAATTTAGTAGATAGAGTTCTCAACTAATTTTTAGTTTTTGAAAAACACACAGATTTCCCAAAATACGACACCTATCACTAATAGGATCAAGATCTTGGCACCAATAGTCCAAACATTACTCAAATCAATACCTCAAAACAATTGCAAGTTACTACTATACTTAAATAGCAACCTCAATTTCCTACTCATGCAAGACACACAACTCAGTGCAACGAGCCAACTCTTTTAACAAGATAAGCATGATAACTCAAGAGAGTTCCAAAAGCAACCTAAATAATAGCTCTTAAAAGATATAGCATGAAAAGTAACAGCTGGGCATGACATTAGCCATGTAAAGATAAAGAACACACATAAAAGATAAATTTGGAGACATATGTTGTGTTCTAGAGTGGAATGGAGCGTGTTTCTCTCCCAAACAAGGAAGGCTAGGTTCCGACTTGTTATGAACAGAAAGCGAAACTAAAACAAACTAAAAAGTAAAGAGTGGGGCACTCCAAGTATAGCACATAACATATGAAGTGATACAAATATAGCATGAAGATGGACGAACTGATGATTCTTGATAGAGAAGGGGATGCACGGGGGTATCCCCAAGCTTAGACGCTTGAGTCTCCTTGAATATTCTTGGGGGTGCCTGGGGGCATCCCCAAGCTTGAGCGCTTGACACTCCTAGATCTTCTTTCATCATCTTCCATCGCATACTTGAAAACCCCCTTCATACGAAACTCATCCTAAGCTGATTAGAGTGGTTAGTACCCATAATAAAATATACTCTTTCTCATGATTGCCAAAAGGTTTTTGCAAAGGAAAAGCAAGTTTAAGATTTGCAAAATGATGAAAATGCAAAATGTGGCAGAATCTATGAAAAACAGAACAACATGTAGTAAATAATTTGTTCGGGGCGCTTCTGCAACTTAGATAAAAAATGAGCACATATGCCAGAAAGACAATTATATAGAGCATGTTGTCAAAACAAGCTAGATCAAAAAGATGATCTCGTGATTTTTGGAGAATTTTTTCCGTCAAGCACACAGAATCTGTTTCTGGACAGCATGTCACAACTTTTGAAATTTCTTGCAATCGGAGGCTAAAACTTGGCACAAAGCTTGAAAATAAAGATACAATGATGTTGCTATAGTAGTAACAAGCATCAAGACCACTAAAACTGAAAGTAAAACAAATTGGGTTGCCTCCCAACAAGCGCTTTCTTTTATGCCTTTGAGCTAGGCATGCGATTTTAATGATGCTCTCGTAGGAATAAAAGTTGTAGAACAAAATAGAGCATAAAGAAGAAAATACCAAACACATTTAAGTCTAACATGCTTCCTATGCATAGGAATATTGCAATAGAATAATTGATTGAAGCACAAAGCAATAAGCATAGGAAGGCAAAACAAGTGCAGCTTCAAAACCTTCAACATAAAGAGAGGGAACTTCATATTATTTAAATATCTATAAGCATATGTTCCCTTCTCATAATAAGTTTTAGTGGGATCATGAATAAACTCAACAATATAAGTATCACGTAAAGCTTTGTTACCATGATCCACATGCAAAAAGGTACTCTTACTCTCCACATAAGCATAATGTTTGGGGAGCCCATGGTTAGGACATTTTAGCATTAAAGTTTTCAGTCTCCCCAAGCTTGAGCTATGCTCGCTTCGTCACGAGGATAAAAATTATAAACATAATTCCTATTCTCATGGACTTCAGGAAGAGGATAAAACTTGGAGTAAAAGAGAGACTGAATCTCTTCGCAATCCCGTCGGTAAGAATCGTCTAGTAGCCTATACCATTCCAATGCTTTTCCTTTCGGTGACAAGGCAAATAATTTCCTCATGACTCCATCTCTTGTCAAACCTGAAATCTTAAACAACTCACAAAGTTTTGTAAGTTTCAACAAATAAATACTAGGATTGACTGTTCCATCTCCTGCATAACAATCATTCCTAATTATTTCAATTATCCCGAGTGGTATTTTGAATGGGATACATTCAGTAGGTGGAGGATACTTCTCTACCACGGGTGTGGTAAAGCGGCCTTCCCCAAGCAGCAAACTAGTCATGCCAATCATGAAAAGCAAACTAACAAGACTAAAAAGAAAAGGTAAAAGATAGTGCGCAACTACCCTATCTTGAAGACTGGAGTCCCCGGCAACGGCGCCAGAAAACTTGCTTGATGGCGAGATGATGTATATACTTCTCGCTCCTCGTTGGTTACCCGAAGTGGAAGGTTGAGATGTAGTCAGCAACAAGTTTCCCTTACACGGCGACTATAAGGTTTATCGAACCAGGAGGACTCCGAGGATCAACAAGTAGGTGTCCCTGCTACTTCAACAAAAGACCTTCCAATGGCGCCAGGAATAGGCACGTCGATGGGAGAATACTTGGCTTGATCCTTCTGCTGCGGCTACGCCTTAAGGGACTTCCTAGGCAAGTATGCAAAGGATTTCCCCCGTGGCCTTGGAGCCTTGCGTTGGTGTTCCCTCGAAGCGGAAAGGGTGATGTAGCGTAGCGGTGGTAAGTACTTCCCTTAGTTTGAGAACCAAGGTATCAATCTAGTGGAGGAGTATCTCAAGATCCTGCACAAACACAAAAACTTGCTCCCGACGCTATGAAGGGGTTGTCAATACCTTATAGATTGTTTGCCAAGTGAGAACTGAAAGCAACAAAGTAACAAACCAAAGTAAAAGCGGAGGTGTAAACGATGGATGTGAATAGACCCGGGGGCCGTAGTGTTTACTAGTGGCTTCTCTCATGAAAGCAAGTAGACGGTGGGTGAACAAATTACCGTCGAGCAATTGATAGAACCGCGCAAAGTCTTGACGATATCTATGCAATGATTATTTCTATAGGCATCACGTCCGAAACAAGTAGACCGATACTTTCTGCATCTACTACTATTACTCCACACGTCGACCTCTATCGAGCATGCATCTAGTGTATTAAGTCCATAAGAACAGAGTAACGCCTTAAGTAAGATGACATGATGTAGAGGGATAATCTCAAACCAATGATAAAAACCCCATCTTTTTACCCTTGATGGCAACTACTTGATGTGTGCCTTGCTGCCCCTACTGTCACTGGGAAAGGTCACCACATGGTAGAACCCAAAACCAAGCACTTCTCCCATTGCAAGAATCATAGATCTAGTTGGCCAAACAAAACCCAAGACTTGGAGAGACTTACAAGGATATCAATCATGCATACAAGAAATCAGCAAAGACTCAAATATATATCATAGATAATCTGATCACAAATCCAGAATTCATCGGATCTCGACAAGCACACCTCCAAAGAAGATTACATTGGATAGATCTCCATGAAGATCATGGAGAAATTTGTATTGAAGAACCAAGAGAGAGAAGAAGCCATCTAGCTACTAACTACGGACCCGTAGGTCTGAAGTGAACTACTCACAAGTCATTGGAGGGGCGATGATGATGATGAAGAAGCCCTCTAACTCCAAAGTCTCCCCCGGCAGGGTGCCGGGAAGGGTCTCTAGATGAGATGTCGCGGAAACGGAAGCTTGTGGCGGTGGAAAAGTATTTTCGAGGCTCCCCTTATTTTTTGCAGAATATATGGGAATTTATAGGCCAAAGACCTAGGTCAGGGGGCGGCCAGGGAGGCCACAAGCCTGCCCACCGCCGCCTCCCCCTGGTGGCGGAGTGGGGGCTTGTGGGCTCCCTGGAGCCCACCTGGCTTGGCCCAAAAGCCCCGTGGTGTTCTTCCGTTCAGGAAAAAATCATTTCGGGGTTTTTCTTCAGATCTGAAAAGAGTCAAAAACACGGAAAAAACAGGAACTGGCACTTGGCACTGAATTAATAAGTTAGTCCCAAAAAAGATATAGAAGGTACATAAAACAACCAAAGAAGACAAGATAACAGCGTGAAACCATAAAAAATTATAGATACGTTTGAGACGTATCAAGCAGCCCCAAGCTTAACTCCTGCTCGTCCTCGAGTACGGAAGTGATAAGAATGAATTTTTGATGCTTTCATGCTACCTAGCATAGGTGTCCTTTGTAATTCCTCTTATGTGACATGAATGTTCAGATCCATTAGATTCAAAACAATAGTTTTCTATTGATGTGGAAACAATAATAATTCAAGCAAACTAGCAAAGTAATCATGAACTTTCAAAATAACAAGGCCAAAAGAAAGTTATCCCTACAAAAGCATATAGTCTGGCTATGCTCTATCATCATTGCACAACAAATTTAAGTCATGCACAACCCCGGTATTGGCCAAGTAATTGTTTCACACCTTTACTTTCTCAAACATTTTCAACTCTCACACAATACATGAGTGTGAGCCATGGTTATAGCACTATAGATGGTGTGGAATGTAGTGGAGGTTGCAAGACAAAAAAAGAGAAGATAGTCACATTAACTAGGCATATCAATGAGCTGTGGAGATGCTCATCAATAGATATCAATGTGAATGAGTAGGGATTTCCATACACATGATGCACTAGAGCTATGAGTATGCGAAAGCTCTTAAAGAAAACTAGTGGGTGTGCATCCAACTTGCTTGCTCACGAAGACCTAAGGCAATTTTGAGGAAGCCTATCATTGGAATATACAAGCCAAGTTATATAATGAAAATTTACCACTAGCTATATGGTGGTGACAAAACGAGAAACTCTCAATCATGAAGATCATGGTGCTTTAATACGCACAAGTGTGGAAAAAGTGGTAGCATTGTCCCTTCTCTCTTTTTCTCTCATTTTATTATTATTATTTTTGGTGGGCTCTTTGGCCTCTTTTTTTTATGGGCTTCTTTGGCCTCTTTTTTTATGGGCTTCTTTGGCCTCTTTTATTTCCTCACATGGGACAATGCTCCATTAATGATGATCATCACACTTTCAACTCAAAACTTAGAGCAACTATGACTCTATATGGAATGCCTTCGGTAGTGTACCGTGGCAATGATCTAGCATGGCATAGACATCAATGGAAACGTCATGCTAGCTATCCTACGATCATCCAATGGTGATGTAGACGTGGTGGCACATGTCATGGTGGTAGTTGCATGGCAATATATCTCGGAATGACTTTGAAAAAGCCATAATAGGTAGGTATGGTGGCTGTTTTGAGGGAGGCTAATGGCGGGTTTTGTGCACCGGCAAAGTTGCACGACACTAAGAAGATACTGATGGTGGAAGGTGAAATTGCATCTAAACCATGGACTCAACATTAGTCATGAAGAACTCTCATATACTTGTTGCAAAAGTTTTATTAGTAATCGAAACAAAGCATTCAACGCATACTCCTAGGGGAAGGGTTGGTAGGTATAAACCATCGCGCGATCCCGACCGCCACGCAAAGGATGACAATCAATATACTAATCATGCTCATATTTCATCACATAGCGGTTCACTATACGTGCATGCTACGGGAATCACTAACTTCAACACAAGTATTTCTATATTCACAACACCTTACTAGCATGACTTGAATATTACCATAACCACAACTCAAAACTAATTGAGATGAATCAAACTTCTCTAACTATTCAATGCACATGAAGGTGGAAGTTTTCTTATCCCTTCGGATAACTACCCCTTTTGAGACTACTTTCAAAGCATAGATCAACTACCAAGCCACGCATCGCTGCACTCTAAAAGATATAAGTGAAGCACATAGAGCAAAAGTATCTAGCTCAAAAGATATAAGTGAAGCACATGTGAGCTGAATTGTCTACCAAAAGATATAAGTGAAGCTCGACAAAATCACGGTGTGTGCATATCTCTCTCTGTCTAGGTGTGCAGCAAGGATGATTGTGACACAAAAAAAACTCCTATGATACAAATCGCTCCAAGAAAAAACACATAACATGTGGTGAATAAAAATATAGCCCCAAGTAACGTTACCGATGGATTGAAGACGAGAGAGGGGATGCCTTCTTGGGGCATCCCCAAGCTTAGGCTTTTACGGCATCCTTGAATCTCTTGGGGTGCCTTGGGCATCCCCAAGCTTGAGATCTTGCCACTCTTTATCTCTTTGCCCATAAGAACTTCACCCAAAACTTGAAAACTTCACAACACGAAACTTAAACAGAAACTCGTGATAACATTATTACAAGAAAGCAAACCACCACTTCCTTAGGTACTATAGCAAACTTAAATTCTAGTTGTGCTGATGTTGGGTTACTGTACTTTCAATCTTCCATGGCTAATACCCCCCGATACTATCCATAGTTTCATCAAAATAAGCAACCAACACAACAAAAACATAATCTGTTAACAGCAGACCAGTCTGTAGCAATCTGTATATTTCGTATACCTCTGGTACTTCACAAATTCTGAAAAATTATGACACTCTGAAGAATTTGCGTAGCAATCAGAAGAAAAAAAAGAATAAACTCAAAAGCTCTTACAGAAAAAAATGAAAATTCTTTTCGTGAGCAGAAAGTTTCTGTCTTTTCCAGCATGATCAAACGATCATCCCCAAGACTAATCATAACGGTTTTGCTTGGAACAAACGCAAAAACAAACACAAAAAACACAATCATACAGAATTATGAAAATGTGGAAAACACAAAACAGAAAGAAAAAGGATAGATTCGTTGGGTTGCCTCCCAACAAGCGCTTTTGTTTAACGCCCTTAGCTAGGCATTCAATGATGCTCTCTCAAAAGACAAGAATTGAAGCACAACGAGAGCATCCTAAGGCATGTGAAAATCACATCTAAGTCTAAAATACTTGCTATGCATAGGCATTTTATAGGAAAACAAATTGTCAAGACAACCAATAGCTGCCATATGCAAGGAAGAAGAAAGAGACAAGAGCAATCTCAACATCACGAGAGGTGATTTGGTAACATGAAAGTTTCTACCAAAATATTTTCCTCTCTCATAGCAATTACATGTGGGATCATATTCAAATTCAACAATATAGCTATCCCATAGGATATTCATTTCATGATCCACATGCATGCAAAGTTGACGCTCTTCAAAAATAGTGGGATTATCAACTAAAGTCATGACTTCTCCATACTCACTTTCAATAATATTGCAAATATCATATTCATCTTGAGGCTTGAACAAATTTTCAAGATCAAAAGAAAAATCATGATCTTTGCAACAAGTAGTGGTCATAGCAAGACTAGCATTCCCAAACTTAGGGTTTTGCATGTTCTTAGCATGATTGTCACTAATAGGATTTACAGTGAAATCATTGCGATCATGATTTTCATCCAAGGAGGCCTCTTCACTACTAGGAAAAGGCCTGCTAGTGGCGCACCTGTTTTGGCTACTAATGGCGCACTATAGATGCGCCACTAGCATCACGCCATTAGAATTTTTTACTAATGGCGCACCACAGGTTATACTACCAGCTCTAAAAATATTCAATTATTATCGTCACACCCACAAGAAGGTTCAAGATAAACACATATTACACCACAATGAAAATATGTTTATAAACATGCACATACATTGAACGCAAGTTGACAAACAAATTAACCTAAAGGAAGCATAGTTTTGATCATCTTAACAATCATCTAGAACACACAACAGGGACAGTTCCCTTTTCTGTCGAAGCTCTTCCAGCAGCCCTCGATGCCACAAGTGTACCCTTCGACGCGCATCGGATGATCTCTTGGAGTCCTCTCCTCTCCTGTAGCCTTCTTCAGCTGCTTCGTCGTTTCGGTGTGAACCTCGCGGTGCTGCAGCAGATGCTTGTGCGTGAAGAACTTCTTTCCACAACCATCCACCGAGCAGATGTGGCGCTCATGCTGGGACAGTTCATTCTTCATGTCGAAGCTCATCGAACATCCCTCAATGCTGCACGTGTACCCTTCAACGTGCATTTAATTTTTTGACATTACCAACGTTGATGGGAGTATAATGTGCTTTTGAACAATAACTGCATTAACATAGTCAAGTACAATCAGAATGAGCAATTACCCAGTCATACCAAGCAGATGAAGCATTAGAGAGGATGCCACAAGTTCAAGAAGCATTAGATATATAAAAAGGTGCATCGCACTCGATCATGATGAGTAAGCAGCTTGATGGCTGACCTGGACGACATAAAAGAATAATATGGGCCCCACCAGTTGCTTGGAGTTGCTTCTCAACCTCGACATCATGCTCAAGATAGAATACATCCATTCTTGATGAATCCTTATCAATTCTCACAATTGGTTTATTTAAGTTCTCCATCGTGGTTGTAGAGTTTCTAGGGTCACCCACATAAATTACAGTGCTATTACATCTAGCATCGTAATCTGCTCTGCTAGCATCAAGTGGCTCCTTCATAATCTCTTTTGACCTTGATGGTTCAGGTTGAACCTTCTGTTCCATTGTCCAACAATTATTCTTTAGCTGAAAACCTTGAGACAGTGCCATCTTAAGTTGATATTTGTTTCTTGTGCGAAAGCCTCTTGGTCCATTCGAAATACCTAAGCCACCATTACACTGAGAGCTCTGGGATGATGGCCTTTGTTCGCATTTGATGCTACTTAACGAAATCTAAGAGTACAAAACTAGGCCCTGCATGTTGATTAGGAATACATACAATGAATCAGATAACACAATAAATGTTGTAAGAGAAAGAAACTAAGATGAACATTTGCATAGCAAATGAAGGAGAAATCCAACTAGAGCTACACAAGTTACATCCGTGTATGTTTGTCTCTACAAGCATCCAAGACACCTGCAATTGAATGCACATATTCAGTACATGCATGATAAAATGGCATCAATTGACATCTTAGTGTTCAAGTGTACTTCAGGGCTCTTCTCACTAATATCATACAGCTGCAACAACCAGTATATGCAAATTATGAAAGAACGCACCAGACAGAATTTTTGCTGCTGCATTAGCTGATCCTTGGAATTCACAATCATGAAAGAACGCACCAGACAGAATTTTTCCAGCTATGTATGTTTGCCTCGGTGGTTCCTGCGTCAGAGTAAACATTTAAACATCGTTGCTGCTAGCTATGCATACATTGCTTGCATCTACTTTTTTTACATGACATGGACCACCATATAATTTCAGATATGTGTTCCACGCCATAAACTTTACAGAAGCATAGCTAATAGAGATTAACGCCCCAATTTGGGGCATGACTAGTACTCAGATCCTCTGTACAGATTATGCTTCGTCTAAGGTGCCAAAAAACACATAGAAATCATGGACCACCATATATATGTTGAGACACCACCACAAATTTTACAGAAGCATAGCTAATAGAGATTAACAAAGAAAAATTACCATGATGATTGAATCATGGGTTAATACGACCAGCATTTAGATTTCAGAACATCTTGAGAGATCATGCCAGGTGTAAGGTGAAAAGAATCATGCACAAATAAAAACCATAAGAAAACAAATTATCTCCAGGATTGTTCTCCTGATCAATTTAAACAAATTGCACACTCTAATGAGCCAAACATTACAAGTAGAGTTAAATTCGTTCTTCCAGCTCTCTACACTGGAAACTTAGCATATGAACAGATCGGTCCCACGTGATGAGCACCGGTGGGGCACGAAAGCATCCGACCGGCCATGAAACACCGGCGATGCGCATAGGCGTCAAAACAGGGGTGGCCATCACAAAATGAAAACCTTATACAACTTCACATAAGTGTCCTACGACATATAGCTCGAGGATTATTCCCTGATAATCAATTCGAAGCTAATAATTACAGGTTAAATTCGTTGCTCCACCTTTGTGGTCATCATGAAATCGAAACCACATACGGCTAGACCGACATGCAAGCTCACAACTTGACATGAGTGTCACATAGCTAACAAATATCAGCGAAGCAGCAAAGCAACCACAGACCACAGTGGTTGCAGCACAGATTAACACGACTGACATTCGGATTTCAGATCATCTCTAGAAACTAATTGTGTTTCGTGCGAGGGTGCCAATAAACATGCAGAGATAACAGAAAATCTATAAACAGACAGGTTATGTCGAGGATTATTCTGTAATAATAAATTCGGAATAAATTAGAGGTTAAAAGATGTGACGGCGGAGAGAAGTTATCACAGATAGCAAGAAACAGAATGTCCAGAATCAGGTTAATTTCAATCAAGCTTTCTTCCAGCCAAGAAACCGTCAAATCAGTTGCTGATTTAACCGAAAATGCAGCCGCAAGCGAGTCCTTAATGATGGACAACAATCTCCGTTCCATCTCGTCACTGCCTAACAGGGCCTGCTTAGGAGCTTACTAACAGCAATGGTGGACCTTTGTTCCACGGGATAGAAGTAGGCAATAACATACCTGTATGGAGTGTCTCCACTATATTTCTTCTGGTTGACATAATCAGACATTAGCTTAATATAGCCGCCGCCACACTCAATTTACTTCTCAAACTTTATGGAGTACTGGAGCACCAATGTTCGGCCCTTGTTACTAAACTCCGGAATCTTGGCTGAGATAGCAAAATGCCTAGCATCTATCGTTGTTTGAATGCCTGGAATACGCGAATAGAATACAGGGATTAGACGGTATGCAGAATTAAGGTAGCGACAAACAAGAGTTTATTTGATTAGCGCTCAAACCATCAACATCATCAATTAAACAAGAACTACTAAGGGATGAGAAGGCAAACCTTTGTCATCAGGATCCTCAGAATATTTCCCTGCCGTGTGCTTGAATGTACCGGCTTTCCCTTCGCTCCTTTTCCAATCGGATTTCACCCTATGTGTCTCCCAGCCATCTGAAAGATACAACTGTATGAGACAACTAGAAACTAGTAGCAGTGACTTAATCAAACTCATGTATTGGACAAGGGCATCGTGGCTAAGTCGAGCAAACCAGCCCATGCCAGCAATTCACTGGCCACTCCATCACACTGATGCTCCCATGAACACAGACATCAGTTCAACTTAAATACCACTAGTTCCATACAGTTTTCTTAAGTCTAAACTATGTGGCCCATACAGTTTTTTTGCTCTGGTTCTGGGTAAAAATAGGATTTCATGTCGTTTTTTTCTCATGCATTCACAAAAGAAAATAAGAAGATCTGCAGTCAAAAAGGGTTGATAGGCATTGATTGAGCACGACATTTTGTACTAACCTCAATTCGGGCATATAGGGGACTCCCGGTTGAAAGCACGGTCAGCCTGTACGATTCATCCACCCCGAACTTGAGCTGCAGCAAAGAAAAATGCAGAGCATGTAAACAAGGAAGCATCAAGATTAATCAATCCTGCGGCACGACAGCTCAAGAAACAACAACATAGTAAGTAGTGTTACATACCTCGTCGTTCGGGGAACGGACGGACACATTGACACCGGCGAGCATGGGCAGGCCATCGTAGCTGCCATTGATGGCGTGGTCCAGCTGGATGGCGGCCACCATCTTCCTGAAGGCGTCGGCCAGGATGGCCTTCCCGTCCTTGTACCCAGCCCCGGCCGTCGTCAGCTTGAGGTCCCTGGAGACGTAGAGCGTCCTGGCCCCACGCCTTAGTTGCGGGCACGCCGCTCCGTTCATGCCGCCATGCCACCGCGACCGGGAGGGAGGAGGATGTAGGGAGGCGAGAGGGCATGCGCCGTGACCGGAGGGTGGATGCGCCCGCCGGCGGAGGGAGCGGAGGTGGGTGAGATCGCTGGCTTTGGTGCACCACCGCCGCCGCCTACGGTTGGGAGGGAGGGGATTGGGGTGGATGGTGGGTGGGTGGGTGGGTTACGACGGCTCGTGTCACGTGAGGCGCATCTGCTCTGCTCCTCTATCTTTTTTTGCAAAACTACATATGCAAAAAAATTATAGTAGCGGCGCACCACCTACATATGCACCATTAGTAACCCTGGTTACTAATAGCGCACCTCCTCTGGTGCGCCATTAGTAGTTCTGCAAAAAAAAATAGTAGTGGCGCACCACCAACAGATGCGCCATTAGTAACACTGGTTACTAATGGCGCACTAGTTGTGGTGCGCCATTAGTAGTTTGCAAAAAAAACAAAAAAAATTATAGTAGTGGCGCACTACTAACAGATGCGCCATTAGTAAGCAGGTTACTAATGGCGCACCAGCTTCTGGTGCGCTATTAGTAGTTTTGCAAAAAAAAAATATAGTAGTGGCACACTGAGATTGTGGTGCGCCATTAGTATCCACCACACTAATGGCACACCTCACATGGTGTGCCATTACTATATAGTAGTGGCGCACTGCTTGTCTGGTGCGCCATTAGTATCTATATCATCTATAGCCCTTTTCCTAGTAGTGCTTGAATCACTTCATGAATTTCTTCCTCACAATTTTCAGATTCACGCATCTTACGCAAAACTCCAAAGGAATAGTCAATTGCCCTCAACTCACTAGCAATTGTTCCACACGAGTGGGTCTCTTAAAGAGACTAGCAAGTGGATGAGGATCCATATCACTGATTTTCAGCAAGCGAAGATGCAAGCATATTGAGGGCACATGGCACACAAGCGAACAGAAAGCAAGCGAGAGAAAAGGGAGAACAAAAAAGGCAAAGGAGAAAACGGCAAATCTGAAGTGGGGGAGAGGAAAACGCGAGGCAACTGGTAACAAAAGTAAATGCAAGAGAAGAGTTTATGAGACCTACTCAAATAGATCTTTTTTTCTCCTCCCTGACAATGGTGCCAGAAATACTTCTGCTACTGCAACAAAAGACCTTCCAATGGCACTAGAAATAGGCACGTCGACGGGAGAATACTTGGCTTGATCCTTCTGCTGCGGTTACGCCTTAAGGGACTTCCTAGGCAAGTATGCAAAGGATTTCCCCCGTGGCCTAGGAGCCTTGCGTTGGTGTTCCCTCGAAGCGGAAAGGGTGATGTAGCATAGCGGTGGTAAGTACTTCCCTCAGTTTGAGAACCAAGGTATCAATCAAGTGGAGGAGTATCTCAAGATCCTGCACAAACACATAAACTTGCTCCCAACGCTATGAAGGGGTTGTCAATCCCTTATAGATTGTTTGCCAAGTGAGAACTAAAAGCAACAAAGTAACAAAGCAAAGTAAAAGCGGAGGTGTAAACGATGGATGTGAATAGACCCGGGGGCAATAGTGTGTACTAGTGGCTTCTCTCATGAAAGCAAGTAGACGGTGGGTGAACAAATTACTGTCGAGCAATTGATAGAACCCCCCAAAGTCGTGACGATATCTATGCAATGATTATTTCCATAGGCATCACATCCGAAACAAGTAGACCGATACTTTCTGCATCTACTACTATTACTCCACACGTCGACCGCTATCCAGCATGCATCTAGTGTATTAAGTCCATAAGAACAGAGTAACGCCTTAAGCAAGATGACATGATGTAGACGGATAATCTTAAACCAATGATAAAAACCCCATCTTTTTACCCTTGATGGCAACTACTTGATGTGTGCCTTGCTGCCCCCTACTTTCAGTGGGAAAGGTCACCACATGGTAGAACCCAAAACCAAGAACTTCTCCCATTGCAAGAATCATAGATCTAGTTGGCCAAACAAAACCCAAGACTCGGAGAGACTTACAAGGATATCAAATCATGCATATAAGAAATCAGCAAAGACTCAAATATATATCATCGATAATCTGATCACAAATCCACAATTCATCGGATCTCAACAAACACACCGCCAAAGAAGATTACATCGGATAGATCTCCATGAAGATCATGGAGAACTTTGTATTGAAGATCCAAGAGAGAGAAGAAGCCATCTAGCTACTAACTATGGACCCGTAGCTCCGAAGTGAACTACTCACGAGTCACTGGAGGGGCGATGATGATGAAGAAGAAGCCCTCCAACTCCAAAGTCCCCTCCGGCAGGGTGCCGGGAAGGGTCTCCAGATGAGATCTCGCGGAAACGGAAGCTTGTGGTGGCGGAAAAGTATTTTCGGGGCTCCCCTGATTTTTTCGGAATATTTGGGAATTTATAGGCCAAAGACCTAGGTCAGGGGGCGGCCAGGGAGGCCACAAGCCTGCCCACTGCCGCCTCCCCCTGGTGGTGGAGTGGGGGCTTGTGGGCTCCCTGGAGCCCACCTAGCTTGGCCCAAAAGCCCCTTGGTCTTCTTCCGTTCGGGAAAAAATCCTTTCGGGGTTTTGTTCCGTTTGGACTCCGTTCCAAAATCAGATCTGAAAAGAGTCAAAAACACGAAAAAAACAGGAATTGGCACTTGCCACTAAATTAATAAGGTAGTCCCAAAAAAGATATAAAAGGTACATAAAACAACCAAAGAAGACAAGATAACAGCGTGAAACCATCAAAAATTATAGATACGTTTGAGACGTATCAGTCCCCTACCCTAGCGCAAGCAGAAGACGTGGACCTGCACACACACAAATAACTTTCCTCCCTACGAGTACAGAGAGGTCATCAATCTCTCCGGCCTTGTAGTTTGCAAAGGATCAAAACACAAGAGGGAAAAGTGATAGTAATTGCAACGAGAAAGTAAATGAAAGCAGTAAATGATGGAGGTGTAAGCCATGGTGGTGATATGGACCGAAGTCACATGATGTTCACTAGTGATGTCTCTCTCCCAAAATATGATAAACAACTATGCTTGGGTAAACAAATTACAGCTCGGCAATTAACGGAATTATGAACGCGCCGCAATGCTAATTATGCTACTTGAAAGATAGAGGCTCAATAGTAATGGCAAGTATGCCAAGACAAGTATACCGTTTATTCATCAACATCTACTTACTAATCATCCACCTTGAGATATCTATTCAGAATATCTCGCTGGTATTAAGTTGCGAGCCCCACCCAAAGTGTAAACTCAAAGCAACAGAAAACTGCATTAACGAACTATGCGTAAGGTAAACAATCCTCGCAACCGTGGTCACAAGCACCATTGTTTTATCCCTGGTGGCAACAACACCTCCCCTAGTCTCATGTTTCTGTCACTCAAGCTAGACATCAGGGGGCATGAACCCACAATCATGCATAACATTCCCTCTTGGAGTTACAATCTACTACTCGGCCAAAGCAATAAAAAGCAACGAAGAACATGCATGAATCACTAAAGAACATAATATAAAGGTATAATTAAATATATAGCTACTGGAGAACATGCATGCAACGGAGAACATGCATGCATCGGAGAACATGCATGCAACTAAAGAACATGCATGCAATGGAGAACATGCATGCAACGGAGAACATGCATTAATCATTGAAGCACAAGATTAGAGAGAAGATATCACATAGCTACTGGTCATGGACTCATGGTCCAAGGAGGACTACTCACGGCACGTCCAGGAAGCGTCCATGGCAGTGGAGAAGCTCCCACAGGTCAATCATCCCTCCGGCAGCGTGCCGAGAAGAGGTCTCCTGATGCTCCCGATCTCGAAAGCGCTGCGGCGGCGGCGGAACGATGAAGAAATTGACGATTCTGGATCATGTATAGGGTTTTTCTCGTCGAGGGGTAAATATAGGAGAAAGGAGGGCACCAGAGGGCATGGGACCCACCCAGGCGGCCTGCCGGCGTTGTTTGAGGGTGGGCCACGCCCACAGGTCGTCTGAGCAGCCCCTGGCCCCCCTCTAGCCCCCTTTGTTCTTCGTGAAGCTTCTGGCGCGCTGATTTTTATATATTTTTCTCGGGATTTTTTGGGCTCCGGGAAATTGGGTAAAAGCCCCTGCAAAAAAGACATCAGTAGATAGAAACTGGCACTGGGTGAATTGAGTTAGTAGGTTAGTCCAAATATCTGTAAAAATATATAAAAGTGTAGCAAAACATATAACAGTGTCACCCGAAAGATTATGGGGCAAGTAGAAATTATAGATACATTTGGGACGTATCAGCACATTAACCAGCTAAGTCGCTTTCATGCTCAATCTTTTTTTTAATTTATGTGAGGATCAACTAGGCATTATATTTGTGATAAGAAAAATGTTATTTGTGAAAACTTAGCTTGATAAGAGCATTCACTACTGGAATGTGCTGGTTTGCCGACACCCAGAGCTGATGGCAAAGGACAGTTTAACTGATTGCAAAGGCTTTGCCGTCAGTGTGCTGTCGGCAAAGGTATCGGCCAAGATTTTATCGGCAATCACCTTCTTTGCCGTCAGCTGAAAGTCGACCGACGACAAAGACTTTGCCATCAGCTTTGTGGCACGGGCTGACGGCAAAGAGCAGTGACGACAACGGTGCAGGCCGAGCCCCGTTAGAAGGTTAACGGCAGGCTTTGCCAATAGCCGTAGCAAAGCTGACGGCAAAGCCGAAACCCCTGGGTCCCCTAGGTCCCCTCTTTGCCCACAGCCGTAGCAAAGCTGAAACCCCTGGGTCCCCTTGCTCGCCTCTTTGCCGACAGCTGGAGCACAGCTGACGCAAAGCCGAAAATCTGGGAAAATTTGGTATTCCCAGAGTTGTCAGGATACACAGGCTGCCGCCACGTGTCTTGTTTGCCGTCAGTCCACCGACGGCAAAGCCGTTGCCGTCAGTAAGCTGTAGGCAAATACCCTCTGTGCTTTTTTTCATATTTGTTTTCTGTTAATTCCCTACATTTGGAAAACATAGATACAAACAACAACATATATATATATTTGCCCAGCCCCTAAACAGCACCACAAGTGCATCACAAAGTGCAAACAGCACAACACAAGTGCAAACATCACGAATATCTGTAATTAAAGTGCAAACAAGATCACAAAGTATTACAAAGCATCACAAGTGTATCCACAAATACAATTGCATTACAAAGTTCATCTAAGACTACACAAGTGCATTACAAAGTCCCTCGAGCATCCATCCATATGCCATGCTGCTTTATCAAAATCTGCATAATGAGAAAGAAGTTAGAAGAAGAATACAGTAAGAAAGAAGTTATCTAAATTAAGCTAAGAAATTAGAAGAAGAAGTGGAAGAAGAAGAAGAAGAAGAACAAGAAGAAGAAGTGGAAGAAGTGGAAGAAGAAGAAGAAGAAGAAGATAGAGAAAAAGAAAGAAGAGAAGTTATCTTTTTTCTCCTCTTTCTTCTTCTCTTATTTCTTCATCTCTTGTTTGTTCTTCTCTTCTGGTTTCTTTTAAAACTTTCTAAACTAATTATGTCATTTTTGAGCTCTAATATCAACTAGAATTTACTAAGCTAACTAAACCATGGCTAATATCAACTAGAATTTACTAAGCTAACTAAAGCATGGCATAATGTAAGTTGATCTAAACTACATCGGTGTCTGCTCCTGGACGGGAGGATCCCGCACCGGTGACACCCTCGTGTGCAAGGGTGAAGTGGCTGAGATAGAAGTAGCCAAGGGTGGTGGCGACTGGCTCCTATCATGCAGCCTCCCTCTCCCACGACCACGTCCTCTGCCTCTCTTCTTTCCTACGCCTCTCCCACGGGGCTCCTCGGCAAAGCTCTGCAACAAAGTTCTCCGTAGCTGCCCAGGTGCTATCCTCAACTTATCCCCGCATGCCATGTCTCACCACCTGTAACGATAAATAGTTAAATAATTAGTACAAATTCAAGGACAATAATTAAATGAACAGTAATAAATACATGAATAATTCAACTAATAATTGAATAATTAAACAACAATGTTTGGACGCATACAAAGTACTAATAGTCTGGATCTTCTGTCTCTTCTCCATGGTCAATTGAAGCAAAATCATCATCAGTATCACACGTGTCGTCATGACTGATATCGTCATCGGGTTCAGGGACATCATGTGGAAGGCCTTTTTGTAACCGATCAAGCATTGATAGCTCATCGGCATTGGTAACTTCTTCTACTTCCACTTCTTCCTCATCATCACGTGAGTCTTGTTCCTCCATGTTCAGGGTGGACGTAGAGCAGTTTCGGGTACGACGTCTGACACCACGTGATTCTTGGAAGAATTCTCCATCATATGTTATTGGGTCAATTTGAGGTTCATAATCGTCTTCATTTGGGGGAGGTGGTCTAAGATGTGGCGGCACATCGAACACGACATACCAACCTTCTAGGTTCTTAACACTTTGACGCCAGTATGGCAGATAGAAAACTTGGGTGGCCTGTTGAGCCACAATATAGACATCGGCACCGCTTAACTGCCTATCTTGTCGAATTTCGACAATCCCAAGATGTTCATGAATCCGTCTTGTCTTAGTAGGATCGAACCAATGACATTTGAACATAACAACGTTCGGAGGATTTTCAACATAATAATGAAGTTCGTAGACTTCTTCAAGTCTTCCATAATACTCGACACCTCCCTCGCCTATAGCAGATACACCGGAATTGTTTGTTTTTCGACCGGGCATTGAAAGCTCTTTGCTAGCAGTACGAAAGCGATACCCGTTGATGTCGTACTTCTGAAATGTACGGACCTTAAAGTCAAAACCATTAGCTATTTGTCTCAATTCATCGTCGACTTGCTCATCTGAATTAGCCTAGAAGTTAAGAAAAGATAGAGTTTGGTGTGTTACTCATGAGTAATAGCAACAAAGGAACTCACTTATTATATATAAGGGAGGTACCGTTTTTTTGAACCAAGAGATGAAACCGAGATAGCCGCCTCCTGTATTTTCAAGAAGTTCATACTCGAGAATGGATTCTTTTTCGATTGCAACACCATTTGAGAATTGTTCGACGTATCGACTGTATCAATTAATAATAGTTGTTAGACACAAAACCTGTTAACAGTTGTGAAACAATGTACAGAGTACTTACTCGATGTATGGCCGAACTTCTGTTAAAATTTTCAATATATACATCGTTAGTGTGCGCCACTCCTCGACGCACAACAACTTTGGTTTTCCCACACCAGAAGGTGTGAGCTTCCCTTTGAAAAGGATGAGATTGGATTCACGTTGTTTGGGGTCGCCCAGATTGTACCGAGGCTTTGGATTATGCAAGCTGTGCATAGTGGCATCATAGTGTGCTGTTACGAAGTTTGCCGCCTCCTCGGTAATGAACGCCTCGGCCATCGATGCTTCAATTCTACGTTTATTTTTACATTTTCCTCGAAGTATCTTCTGCATTCTTTCAGTTGCGTAGCACCAACGATTTTGCATAGGGCCACCCAATCTTGCCTCGGTTGGGAGATGCAAAATCATGTGTTGCATCGGATTAAAGAAGCCCGGTGGAAAAATCTTCTCTAACTTGCAGAGCAACTCAGGCGCCAACTCTTCCATGTCATCTATCAAGGCACGCGACAACTCTTTAACGCAAAGAACACGGAAGAAATAGCTCAACTCGACCAATACTAGCCATTCAGCCTCGGGGATATAGCCACGCAACATCACCGGCATTATCCGCTCAAGCCATATGTGCCAATCATGACTCTTGAGCAAAAAAAAAATCATTTTTTCAATGCTCGCTCCCCTCGCTAGATTCGCAGCATACCCATCGGGGAACAACAACTTTTTTGCACCCACAAGAGGATTTCCCTTATTGCTCCCTTCTCAAGATTGTACCAGGCAGGTGGTTTGGACCAATTTTTTCTTCCTTTCGGTTCTCGCATGTTTAGTGATGGCCTATCACACAGAGTCTCCTCGTCAACTCTAGCCTTTGTTTTATCTTTGCCCTTATCAGTGCCGAAAAATGTGCCAAGAAGGGCCTCGACGATATTCTTTTCAGTGTGCATCATGTCAATGTTGTGTGGAAGTAAGAGGTCTTCGAAGTAGGGGAGATCCGAGATGCATGGCTTGTGGGTCCAAGTGTGTTCCTGATTATAACCCAAGAAATACCCTGGACGGTTTGGATCGGGCTCCATAGATTTTAACTGTTCATTAATTTGTGCCCCCGTCAACGCAGGTGGTGATGAGTGTTTGACAACTTTACCTTTCATAAAATTCTTCTTGTCTTTTCTGAATGGATGGTCCATAGGCAAGAACTGTCTATGCAAGTCAAAGCAGGAATACTTCCCACCCGCCGGCAACCAATGAAACTTAAGAGCTGCCTTGCATTGTGAGCATGGGAACCTCCCATGCACACACCAGGCAACGAAAAGCGCAAATGCTGGCAGATCATGCAACGAGTATTGGTACCAAACATACATTTGAAAGTTCTCTTTCTTAGCTGCATCGTATGTGTTGACCCCATTCACCCAAGCTTCAATCAAGTCATCCATCAGCGGTTGCATGTACACACTCATATTCTTCCCCGGGTAGTTTGGCCCTGGAACAATCAACGTCAGAAATATGTGCTTTCTTTGCATAATGGATGATGGTGGAAGATTGAGGGGAATGACAAATACAGGCCAGCAACTATATTGGGTAGCGGTCATACCAAAAGGATTGAACCCATCGAGGCTGATGGCGATTCGACAATTCCTTGGTTCTTTAGCTTTTCCCTTATGTATACTATCGAATGCCTTCCATGCGTCACCATCTGAAGGGTGTACCAACATCGGAAATCCGTGTTCATCTAATTCTTTCCTAATTCTATGTTTGTGCCATGTCATCTGTTTTGCTGTTTCTTCGAGCATGTAAAGTCGTTGAAGTCTTGGTAGGATCGGCAGATACCGTAGGACACTCACGGGGATTTTGCTCTGCTTCTTCTCACCGTCACCATTTTCTACCTCAACATATCCGGAGGACTTGCAAAATGGACAATATGTTTCGTCCGCATACTCTTTCCTAAATAAGGCACATCCCTTCTCACAAGCATGTATTTGCTCATACGGCATCTTGAGTGCACTAAGGATTTTGTCTGACTCATATAGGTTTGAAGGCATAATATGACCTTCTGGTAGAAAGCGCCCAAATAGGGTCATCATTGAGTCAAACAGGTCTCTTCCAATGTTGAACTGGGCTTTCAGAGCCATTACTTGTGCGATGGCATCTAGCTGAGAAATCTTAGTGTGCTCGTGAAGAGGACGTTTTGAAGACTCCAACATGGCATATAAGGCTTTCGCGGATTCCTCCATCTCTTCGTCCTTGTTCCGAGCATCATCAAAGTCATTCACCATGTCTTCAATCCCTGTACCATAATCATCGGTGCGCCGACGCAACACCTCGTCTCTGTTACGTTGGGCCGACTCACCATGAAATGTCCACAAGGTATAGCCGGGAGTAAAACCACGCATCTGCAGGTGTTTACCCATTACATCCATTGTCTATCGCGAATAATTCTTGCACTTAGTGCAGGGGCACCATGTTTTTGGCTGGCCTTTAGAAAACGCCATTTCCACGAATTCATAGGTTTTGCTCAACCATTCATCGGTCATATCTGTCTGACTATGGTGACCGGTGTACATCCATTCACGATCAGTCATTCCGGCAAGCTAGCTACATAGTATCCACATATAAAACAATATAAATTATCAATTCATCAAGTATGTTAAATTAATTATGTCCATTTTTTAATCATGGTTAATACATTGGGATGCACGGCATGCACACCTACCAGCTACTAGGTAAAGATGGGTCCTAATCCCACCGAGTATGTGTAGATTGGGTCATTTCCCCATGCTCTGCTCCCGACCCAACGCAAAATTTCAGCAACACCTCCCCGCTGTTCTCCTGATACACGTCTCGGCAACTAACAGAGAGGATGTGTACCCGGAGAACAACAAGGAGGAGCTGTCGAAACTCTGCATGGGATCCGGAGCAAAGCGTGGGAAACGACCCAATCTACACATACCCGGGCTGTCCATGGATAACGTTGGACAATTCGAAAGAATCACCGTTATAAATATGCAAATGCATGCGTATTAATGATAGGAACCCTTTCGAACAGGAGACGCATATTGGTCACGCAACACCTTTGCATTTTAATACTAAAAATACCTAGCTAGATAGTGTCGTCAGCACGAAGGCCGAAACAGAGCAAAATAAAGGGGCTGGAGGAGGAGTTAACAAATGTGCTCACTTTCGAATGCAGGGGAGGTCGTCGAAAACCAATCCCTCGCGGAGAAGCTACTGCACATTTAAATGCACTCAATCAACACAAATACGCACTCGCGGTAATTAAGCTAACTAATACTAACATCTATTATTAATAATTTATTATTCAAGTTTGAAACAGAGTGCTCTAAATATTCCGATGCCCGCACACGGATGCAAGTAAAAAAGCTCAGAAGGTGGCTGAAAAACAATTGATGGATGAATTTTCGCGAAGAAGGTACTACGTACCCTATTTCATTGTTCATGGAATATTTCTTCTATTATGAAAATCCTAGGCTGCTTATATAGTTCTGCATTTTCATGTTTTACTTCAGGTTCAGGAAGACATGGACTTGTTAAAAATTTGGTAGCATTGGGTTATGGTCTTGAATTTGTGCCCTGCTTCCCTGCGATTGAAGCGATAGTTCTCTCATTGTGTCTTGCGACCATGTTCATCCGCCATGTCACTCTCCCTTCCGTGTCCCTCTCCTCCACTCTTCCTACTTGTTCTCCTGATCCTATGTTAAAGTGAGCCTGATGCTCCCAAAGATGGTGACATATTGACTGCGAGCAGGTGCAGATGCTCTTGACCTGCTTGTGCTGCATTTGTTTTCTTATACAAGAATGGTAGCTAAAGTATGTTTTGTACTCGTGGTTTGATCAGATGGATGTGCAAGTTTATCAGTTCAAGCTGTATTTATAAACAACATTGAACAGTATAAAAAATGCAGAGACTGTACTATGCAAGTGTATCGGCCTCGAGCTGTAGGAGATGTGTACTCGTGGTCGCAGATGAGCTTGCCGCCTAAATGAATGGGAAGGGGCGGCAGCGGATGGAGACCGGCGGGGAGGCGCGAACCGGTCGGTCTCCTCGCTCACGGTGGGGCAGGAATGGAGCGGAGACCGACGGCGACGACGACAGGCGAGGGCGGCGACCACCGGTAGGGCAGCAGCTGCGACCTAGGAGGCCGGCGGCGGCGACCGAGGAGGCCGGTGGCGGTGGGGAACCCTAGCAGTGAGGTCGCGAGAGAAAGGTGGGCACGGGGAGATGCTCTGGATCAGGGGTGGCTGGATAAGGCACGTGGCTTTGCCCTCAGCCAGCTGTCGGCAAAGAAAGGCGTTAGTCTTTGCCCTCAGCCCGCAGTCGGCAAAGACAGTCATTAGTCTTTGCCCTCAGCTGGCTGTCGGCAAAGACGACCCCCGTTAAGCACTGGTCGAACGTGCGACCGGGTTAGCCCCCTATGCCGTCAGCCTCCCTATGCCGACAATGTTTTTGTCCTTTGCCGTCAGCTAGCTAACGGCTTAGATAAAGCGGACGGCATAGATTATCTATGCCGTCAGCCTCTCCTATGTCGTCAGCATTTATTTTGGCTGAGGGCAAAGTCTCTTTCTCGTTAGCCCCGTGAAATTGCTAACGGCAAAGCTGAAAGCTATCGGCAAATTATGTTTTTCCAGTAGTGATTGTTTCTTAAAATTCCTTTACCCATGTTATGTGGGGATTCTTAAATCTATATGAGTCGTTTTATAATAAGTGTTATCTTCTTGTTCGTTACAAAGTCTTTTTCACCCACTCCTTTCTTGACCTGAGTGTTCGGTCAATTGCCGGATTGCCTGGTTTCTTTCTAAAGACTTTCGAATTTAGTTTGCTAAACTGACCTCGGAGAAACACTTTGCATGCGGGATATGAAGGTTGAAGCCGAAGGCTGACCCGCTAGAAATGTTGAGATCATATGTGTCATGTTAAAGCACAACAGAAGCACAAACTAATTTTAAGACCAATTTTCGTATTGAACCAAGAATCTTGATTTAGATCGGAACGTAATGTTTTTGCTAAAATTTTTTGGTTTTCCGTGCTTTAGACCACCATTAACCTATTTTTATGATTTTCTTTCAGGATGCGGGACATCCTCTTGTTCGAGGTGTTCTATGTGGTGGTTCTGCTCTAAAAATCTTTTCTGACCCACAGTTCGGCATCTTCCCTGCAGAGCTCCACCTCAGTGTTATCAAAACACACTTAAAGGATGTAATAGTTCGAGAGGAGATACGATCCTAGGGTTGACCATGTTTCCCATCCCAAGTCTCGAGGGCTACTAGTTATCTAATTTGCCAGACAATAAATTACACCAACCGAAAAATATTTTCCGATCCGCAGTTCGACATTTTCCTATCAGTCTGCACCTTGGCGTTGTCAAAACATACACAACAAATGCAAAACAGTCTTCAAGGAGATTACAAACCTGAGTCTCGAGGGCTATTGCACACCGCGTTTTCATTCCTAAAGTATGTTGTCGAGTAAGGAATTGATCCTCAAGCCAATTTCGGGAATCAACGTGAGTCTTGGGGGCTACTGGGATTAGCGGTTTTACTTTTATCCTTCAGGTGCATCTCGGGTGTTAGACCGACACACACCTTGAGGTCTATTTGCTATATATTTTGGTAGTAAATAATTTACGCCAATCAGAAATAAATTCCGCAAAAAATAGCCCGAGACCGAGGTGGTGCACCACCTCGAAAGCACTCCGGCATATAGTTCATATGCGCATGGATGGATCCATAAAAGACTATTCCGACATTTAAGCTCGGATGAATTCCTTCAAATTTTCAGTGACCGAGGTAATCTATGACACCTCGGATGCCGACCAGCGTTGGAGCTCGGCTATAAAAAGGCACCTCGAATGCAGTCCGAGGTTGGAGCTTGGACGCAAGAGGACACCTCGGATCCAGTTCAACATTGGAGCTCGGGCGTAAGAGGATACCGCCGCGTGGGAAACATTTCAAACCTAAGGCATGGCATGAAAAATTATAAGGAATTAATAAAGGTCAATAACTTAAAGGAGCTCCTCGGATGCCCGACGTGTGAACTCTTTGGATTCACCCCGGCGATCCTCAAGATCAGTGATGGGAAGATTTGTTGAACCAGTTTTCAAGACCGATGACCAAAGATGAAGAACAGTTCGGAAGAACCGGGGATCATCCCGAACTTGAAGACTTACGCTCGAAAATCCGGAAGTAATCGGCAGCCAAACTGGTGTTGGCTGAACATAAATGGGGAGAAGAACCCGCCTCGCAAGCCGAAGACTTTGGATGCGTGAAGATGCTAAGGATCAAGACTACGGTGTTTGTCGGGACCCCGATCCTAAGTCATAGGAATCCAGCCTGTAACACATCGCATCCCTTTGCGGTCTCACGCACGGTTAACTCCACGGCTGCAGCCTTACCTTAGCTGGGACCGTTTGCGTCTTTTGACTCACGTATGCAATAGTGTCGCTAGCATTCCAATGTCAAAGAACCCGGATTGACAAGTCTAGTCACAAGCCAAAGTGGCAGTACCGCACAAGGACAGGCATACATGACCCAACAAAGCAGGTGTCGATCACCAGCGAGTGTAGACGAGTCGTAGCAAGCTACAAGGACACCATTACATCGTGTGACATTTCCCCAAAGGGGACAGACACAGCAGCTAAGAAGGACACATGCCGGTCAACCAATGTGTCCGGAGCAGTAGCGAGCTACCAAGGCTCGTTGGATCACAAAAGGGCATTTCCTTGTAAGGAGTGCTACTAAAGTTCATGACTAGGTAATCGAACCCCATACATATCAAGTACGACACACGTATGCATGGCATACCGATATGTATAGATACATCTATGGCATCACAACATAACCATAAACATACAAGCTTTATTTAAGAGGCTCGGAAGAGCCTCACACATAATATTACACATTAAGGGTCTCACGACCCATAATAGCAGTCATGCAGTTACAAGCCAGCGGAAGAGTTTAAAACTGTCTGAGTACAGACAGGTGCAACTAGAAGGCACATGGCCTGACTATACTACAAACCCAACGTAGGGCCAGATCGTAGCTGGGACACCAGCTACTCGTCGTCGTCGATGTCTACGAAGAACCCTCCATTAGGGTCATTAGCAACCTCTGCAACACTTAATAAGAAAACATGAGTACGAAGGTACTCAGCAAGACTTCAGGATAACTATCTACTCATGCAAAGTATCAAAAGGTATTGTGGGGTTTCATGCGGAAATCCAGCATTTGACTCGTGCCTAGACAACTTGCATTTTAAAATAATTTTGACAACTTGATTCCTCGCACACGAGTCCACTAACACCACAACAATACACCATCGTGGAATCATTCCGTCTCCATACGGAAATGCCGTCCACGACACTCACGCTTATCTTGACAATTTTATGAGTAGGCATTGAAGTTATCTATGAACAACATATGTCTCCAAGTAGTCCATATCCGCGGAAGCGGCTATTCGAATAGATCATAACCCTGCAGGGGTGTACTTCGTCACACACGCTCTCGCCACTTATCGCCATGTGCACGTCATGCACCTCGGCAACCTTCAAGCGGAAGCCCAGCGAGGGAGTCGGACACGACCGTTAACCACACTAGTATCTAGTCCAGGTTTATCGCCTATCTGAGAGTAACCCGTACGGATGTCCGGCCGAGGTTTCCGCCACGGCCTCAAACGATGTGCGCAGGGTTCCCAAGCCCACCATCTGGGTGCCACTTGGTACACCGTGCCACTGCCTACCGCATCATAGCCCACCTCTCAGGTCAGCACTATGCATGGCCTCCAGCATGACTATAAACACCATAAACTACTTGCAACTCCTGGACAGGGTACTAAGCGATTAATAAGTCGAGAGGGTCAATTAAGTATCCCAACGTGTGGTAGTATCTAGTCTTGGATTACATACACGGAACTCAGTTCCTAAGGACGGTTCCAATGAGAGAACCCGCCATGTACTCCTACACAGCCTTTCACCGGTACCTTTACCAAATCAGGTTCAACACACAACCTTTGCTTACCGAACACGTTATCACAATTCTGTTCATCTCCTAGATGACAGACCATACACAGCTCTAAGCATAGCATGCATTGCAGGATAAGACACATCATGGCTCAAGCAACTACCAGGTATGCTAGGTTGCAAGGTTCGGCTAGTTACTGTGACAAGGATAGGTCATGCAAAAGAAGTGGGTTCAACTAACGTGGCAAAAGCAGTTGAAGCATTTGATCCTAATGCAATAAGTAAGTGCAGGAGCAAGAACATGGGGTTTATTGGAATGATCAAAATGGTTGCTTGCCTTGTTGCTCAAAGGAGGGACAATATCCGTCAGACGGATATTCGGTGGAATCCGGGGGAGCGGAGCCTACCGAAATGAAGGACAACAATCAATAACAATCATATGCAAACAAGATGATGCATGAGCATGGCATGAGAATGCAAGGTGATAAACTAATATAGCTAGCATGTATTAGGTTTGAAGTTGATTTGAATCAAATTCAAATATCACTTCAAACGAGGTATTCTCGGATACCGTTTTAATTGATTCGACCTCATGATCATATCAACTTGAGGTTAACATGCATGGGATGACATGTTAACTTGCTGGTTTGTAAATAGAACAGTGTTTGATCATGTCATTTATAATGAAATTTAAATATTTTCCAAATTCCATTTATAAAGTATTTATAAGAATTGACTTATTAATTAATCTACATGTTTGGGTTCTGTAACATTTCCAAACATGATTGAAAATAGCATATTCAGATTCCTTGAATTTTTGTGATACTTTTTCATATATAAATTATTTTCATTGGAGTTACAGATTAATTTCTATGAATTTTTGAAGTTTTAAACATTTTTGGAATTATTCTTATACTGGAAAATCCTTTTACTGCATCAGCATGACATCAGCAGGTCCAAGTGGCCGTTGAAAGTCAAACCTGACCAGTGGGACCCACTGGTCAGTGTCTTTGGTCAGTTTTAGATTAAAATTAAACTTAATTAGATGATTAATCTTACTGGACCCACATGTCACTCTCTGATTAATTTATATGATTTATTTTTATTATTTCTAAACTATCCAGAGGCTGGCCCCACACGTCAGTGGCTCAGGCCAGCTGAGATCCACCGGCGGCGAGGTCGTCCTCGCCGGCGGGGAGCCTCCGGCGACCACCAGTACGGTGGAGGGCATCGGAAACTCACCTCCGATGGCCAAACTCACGGCAGAGAACACGGGAGGAACGACCACTCGATGGCGCGCACGATGGGACAAGCCCCAGGGGCTGGGGTGGCCGGAATCAACGCCGACGACGAGCTTGGCGGCGACCAAGTTTGGCCATCGTCGAAGCCATCGAATACGGGGTCAAAATGCTCGGGGCTGGGCACCTAACGCATCTACATGATGTCCTGATGCTGCTGGTGGCCTCAGACGGACCAACCCTTCACCGGAGGGCTACCGGCGACGAGCTGCAGCGGCGGTCCTCGTCGGGCTCCGATGGAGCTAAGCCTAGAGGAGGGGATCGACGGGGAGAGCTTAGGGAAAATGGTCGCATGCTCACGGGGAGTGCAGACCAGGGCTTAGACGGCTCGGGGAAGGGCTGAGGGCGACGAATCGAGCAGAGCTCGCCGGCGGCCGAAGGTTGAAGACGACAGTGTCGTGGGCGTTGCAGGGCTTGGGGAGGCTTCGGCTTCTGCAGGGAGGACCAGATCGACGAGGCGGAGCTAACAGCACACTCGGAATGAGGATCCTAATGCTAGGGGCACGGGCAGCTCGATCTCGAGCTCCTATCAATGGCGGCAGAGGGGATCGGGAGAACCGAGAGGAGAGGGGGAGGAATGAGCACGGAATTCATAGGGACGGGCTCGGGGAGCTTATCCCCGTGCTTGGCAACGCGAAGCGGCGGCCAGGCAGGCGCACAGGTGCGTGGAGGCGCGCGGCGACGCGGCGGCCACCTCCTGCTACCCACTAGCGGGGGAGGAAGACGACCGGAAAGAGATGGGCCGGGCCAGGTGAGCGTCAGGTAAGGATTTTTCATTTTCTTTCTGTTCTGTTTCTGTTTTAAATACTGAAATTGATTTACTAATTATTTCAGCTCCCAAATAATTTGTAAAAACTATGTTAAGCACCCTAGAATATTTGTTGGAATATTTCCAACCATTCCTAAAGTTTTCAACATTTTTGAAAGTTAAAAGTTTCTGATTTCAAATTTAAAACTTGAAACCAGTAGCTTTTTGCATTTATTTAAAATGCTTAAAGTGTCAAGAAAAAGGTTTTCTTCATTGCTTATATACTTTCATGATTTATCAGAAAGTTTAAACTTTTCTTGAGGCCATTTTGGGTTCATTTATTTTAACTAGTTTGAGATTTCCTTTATTTTGAGAAGTGGCTAGGGTTTTAGCATTTTCCTTCATCATTTTCTTTGTTCTTGTTGAGAAATTCCTAGATGCAATGCAAAGAAAACATGAGCACAAGCTAACTTGCTTAAGGTGTCAGGGATGTGACAACTCACCCCCACTCAAAAGAATCTCGTCCCGAGATTTAGAAGTCGTCGGGAATAACGCAGGATACTCAACTCGGAGACGATCCTCTCTTTCCCAAGTTGCCTCCATTACGCACGGGGTATTCTCGGTATGAAAGGTTATCTTGGAGATCAAGCGTTTCGTGGTCCACTTCACGGATAGGATATGAAAAGCAACGCCTGAGTTGCGAGACGTGGAAGACATCATGAACCTTGGAAAGATGCGGAGGAAGTTCCAACTGGTAGGCAACTTCTCCTCGTTTGGCAAGAATGCGAACAGGACCAATGTAACGAGGAGCCAACTTGCCCTTGATACCAAATCGATGGGTACCCTTCAAAGGTGTAACCCGAAGGTAAGCCTTCTCGTCAACTTCAAAGGTCACAGCCTTATGATGACGATCATATTGGCTCTTTTGACGAGACTGGGCTGTTTTCAACTTTTCACGAATGATGCGAACCTCCTCTTCTGCATCCTGGATCATGTCCGGGCCAAAGAGTTGCCTCTCTCCGGTTTCTGACCAATTAAGAGGTATTCGACATCTTCGTCCATAGAGAACTTAAAAAGGGGCTTTGCCCAAGCTTGGTTGGTAACTATTGTTATAAGCGAATTCGGCGAATGGAAGGCACTTCTCCCAATTCATACAGAATGATATAACACAAGCTCGGAGCATATATTCTAGGATTTGATTCACTCTTTCTACTTGACCACTTGATTGGGGATGGAAACCAGTGCTAAAAGATAAGTGAGTGCCCATGGCATTCTGAAAACTTTCCCAGAAGCGAGAAGTAAAGATACTCCCACGGTCCGAGTTAATCTCCAGGGGAACACCATGAAGAGACACTATTCGGGAGATATATAACTCTGCTTGCTGGCTAGCTGTTATACTCTCACGAACAGGAAGAAAATGAGCCACTTTGGAAAGACGGTCAATGACCACAAAGATAGCATTATTTCCTTTCTTGGTCTTGGGAAATCCGGTAATGAAATCCATACTAACTTTATCCCATTTCCATTCAGGAATAGCTAGAGGTTGAAGGGTGCCAGCAGGCCTTTGATGTTCTGCCTTAACTCGACGACAAACGTCGCAGTTAGCAACGAACTCAGCAATTTCTCTCTCCATCCTAGTCCACCAGAACCTCTGGCGTAGGTCCTGATACATCTTAGTACTACCGGGATGAATGGTGAGAGGAGAATCATGAGCCTCCTTAAGGATCAATTGCCGCACACGTTTGCTCTTGGGAACCACTAAAAGGTTCTGAAAGAACACAACACCTTTCTCATTGATGGAGAAATCCCTAGCGTTGCCGCTAGCGATATTCTCCTTGATCCGGGATATACCCTTATCATAGGCTTGCACGGCTATGATTTGATCCCTAAGAATAGGCTTCGCCACTAGGGTAGAAAGGAATCCTTGAGGAACAATATGAAGATTCAACTTCCGAAAGTCATCATAGAGATGTGGTTGACCTTGTTGTAGCATCAAATTGTTACAATAAGATTTACGACTTAGTGCATCGTCCATAACATTGGCCTTCCCCGGGGTGTAAGTTATCCCTAAATCGTAATCCGAGATCAACTCAACCCACCGTCTTTGCCTGAGATTCAAATCCGGCTGGGTGAAGATATATTTCAGACTTTGGTGATCAGTGAATATTTCGCAATGATTACCCAAAAGGTAATGTCGCCAGGTTTTTAGTGCATGGACCACAGCTGCAAGCTCAAGGTCATGTGTGGGATAATTATCCTCATGTGGACGCAACTGTCGAGATGCGTATGCGATCACATGATGATCTTGCATGAGAATGCAACCTAATCCTTGTCGCGAGGCGTCGCAGTAGATAACAAAGTCCTTAGAAAAATCTGGTGGTAGCAACACAGGTGCGGAAGTCAGGCGTCTTTTCAGTTCCTGAAAACTATGCTCACACTGTGGTGTCCACTCGAACTTTTTATCCTTCTTGAGGAGTTCAGTTAGAGGCTTTGCAACCTTGGATAAATTCTCGACAAAGCGGCGACAATAGCTCGCTAGACCAAGAAAACTCCTAACTTGCTTAGCCGATTCAGGTTGAGTCCAATCAAGGACAGCTTGGACTCTCTCGGGATTGACAGCAATACCCTTACCAGAGATTACGTGACCTAGATAGGTCACTTCTGGTAACCAAAATTCACATTTTGAAAACTTGGCATAAAGGCGATGCTCTCGAAGTTTCATCAATACCAGCCTTAGATGCTCGGCATGTTCTTGTTCGTTCTTCGAGTAGATGAGTATATCATCGAGGTATAACACGACGAATTTATCCAAATACTCCATGAAGATTGAATTCATCAAACGAGAGATGGTGGCTGGGGCATTGGTTAAACCGAAGGACATGACGGTGTACTCGTATTGGCCATATGGAGTAACAAAAGCCGTTTTTGGAATGTCCCCGTTCTTGATCTTGATTTGATGGTATCCCAACCTCAAATCCATTTTGGAAAAGACTGAGGATCCAGCGAGCTGATCGTACAGATCGTTGATCCTGGGGAGCGGATACTTGTTCTTTATGGTGACCAGATTAACTGGTCGGTAATCTACAACCATCCGATCCGTTCCGTCTTTCTTCTTGACGAAGAGGACGGGGCAAGCCCAAGTAGAGGAGCTAGGACGAAGGAAACCTTTATTCCAGGCCTCATCTAATTGCTTCTTAAGTTCGGCTAGCTCCAGGGTAGTCTGGAAATACCCTAACAGTGCAGATGTACTGGCTCTGGTTGAAGTCTCGGTACTGTTCCTCCACTGTGTACTCGGGGTTCCAACGGTAACCACACACCGACATCACCCTGACCAGCATGACCGTATGACCCGGTACATCAATGCACCTGGTCAGACGTACCACCTGACGAGAAGGACGGCCAGGCATCTGTAAATAGAGAGTAATGCAAAAGCATTAGAACTCTGAATGCAAAATTGGGCAGCATAACGGTTGTAAATGCTCAAAAACAAATTTTGAGACAACCCAAAATGGAATAGCGTAACCACTCAACTATCAAGTTCAACTCTCTGATCATCAAACTTACTTCCTTTTTCCTAGGAATGAAAGAAACCCAATATCTCTTGACCCGTAGTCCTATAATCTACCGATCAGAAACACGAGCCTAGAAAAATATGAGTAACCTAGTCCTTAATTCCCGCAGAAAAGACGAGGATGACCAGAATAGAATAACTTGAGAAGAGAACAAGAGTCTTACGTTCCCTTCCACAAAAAATTCCCTTATATATAACTAAAGCAATTCTAGACTCAACTTCGACCAGTTTGGCTTAGTAATCCTATAGTCAGTCAGGCTCTGATACCAACGTTGTCGGGACCCCGATCCTAAGTCATAGGAATCCAGCCTGTAACACATCGCATCCCTTTGCGGTCTCACGCACGGTTAACTCCACGGCTGCAACCTTACCTTAGTCGGGACCGTTTGCGTCTTTTGACTCACGTATGCAATAGTGTCGCTAGCATTCCAATGTCAAAGAACCCGGATCGACAAGTCTAGTCACAAGCCAAAGTGGCAGTACCGCACAAGGACAGGCATACATGACCCAAGAAAGCAGGTGCCGATCACCAGCGAGTGTAGACGAGTCGTAGCAAGCTACAAGGACTCCATTACATCGCGTGACATTTCCCCAAAGGGGACAGACAGAGCAGCTAAGAAGGACACATGCCGGTCAACCAATGTGTCCGGAGCAGTAGCGAGCTACCAAGGCTCGTTAGATCACAAAGGGGCATTTCCTTGTAAGGAGTGCTACTAAAGTTCACGACTAGGTAATCGAACCCCATACATATCAAGCACGACACACGTACGCATGGCATACCGATATGTATAGATACATCGATGGCATCACAACATAACCATAAACATACAAGCTTTATTTAAGAGGCTCGGAAGAGCCTCACACATAATATTACACATTAAGGGTCTCACGACCCATAATAGCAGTCATTCACTTACAAGCCAGCGGAAGAGTTTAAAATTGTCTGAGTACAGACAGGTGCAACTAGAAGGCACATGGCCTCACTATACTACAGACCCAACGTAGGGCCAGATCGTAGCTGCGACACCAGCTACTCGTCGTCGTCGATGTCTACGAAGAACCCTCCATTAGGGTCATTAGCAACCTCTTCAACATTTAATAAGCAAACATGAGTACGAAGGTACTCAGCAAGACTTCAGGATAACTATCTACTCATGCAAAGTATCAAAAGGTATTGTGGGGTTTCATGCGGAAAGCCAGCATTTGACTCGTGGCTAGACAACTTGCATTTAAAAAACATTTTGACAACTTGATTCCTTGAACATGAGTCCACTAACACCAAAACAATAAACCATCGTGGAATCATTCCGTCTCCATACGGAAATGCCGTCCACGACACTCACGCTTATCTTGACAATTTTATGAGTAGCCATTGAAGTTATCTATGAACAACATATGTCTCCAAGTAGTCCATATCCGCGGACGCGGCTATTCGAATAGATCATAACCCTGCAGGGGTGTACTTCGTCACACACGCTCTCGCCACTTATCGCCATGTGCACGTCATGCACCTCGGCAACCTTCAAGCGGAAGCCCAGCGAGGGAGTCGGCCACGACCGTTAACCACACTAGTATCTAGTCCAGGTTTATCGCCTATCTGAGAGTAACCCGTACGGAAGTCCGGCCGAGGTTTCCGCCACGGCCTCAAACGATGTGCGCAGGGTTCCCAAGCCCACCATCCGGGTGCCACTTGGTACACCGTGCCACTGCCTACCGCATCATAGACCACCTCTCAGGTCAGCACTATGCACGGCCTCCAGCATGACTATAAACACCAGAAACTACTTGCAACTCCTGGACCAGGTACTAAGCGATTAATAAGTCGAGAGGGTCAATTAAGTATCCCAACGTGTGGTAGTATCTAGTCTTGGATTACATACACGGAACTCAGTTCCTAAGGATGGTTCCAATGAAAGAACCCGCCATGTACTCCTACACAGCCTTTCACCGGTACCTTTACCAAATCAGGTTCAACGCACAACCTTTGCTTACTGAACACATTATCATAATTCTGTTCATCTCCTAGATGACAGACCATACACAGCTCTAAGCATAGCATGCATAGCAGGATAAGACACATCATGGCTCAAGCAACTACCAGGTATGCTAGGTTGCAAGGTTCGGCTATTTACTGTGACAAGGATAGGTCATGCAAAGGAAGTGGGTTCAACTAACGTGGCAAAAGCAGTTGAAGCATTTGATCCTAATGCAATAAGTAAGTGCAGGAGCAAGAACATGGGATTTATCGGAATGATCAAAATGGTTGCTTGCCTTGTTGCTCAGAGGAGGGACAATATCCGTCAGACGGATATTCGGTGGAATCCGGGGTAGCGGAGCCTACCGAAATGAATGACAACAATCAATAACAATCATATGCAAACAAGATGATGCATGAGCATGTCATGAGAATGCAAGGTGATAAACTAATATAGCTAGCATGTATTAGGTTTGAAGTTGATTTGAATCAAATTCAAATATCACTTGAAACGAGGTATTCTCGGATACCATTTTAATTGATTCGACCTGATGCTCAGATCAACTTGAGGTTAACATGCATGGGATGACATGTTAAGTTGCTGGTTTGTAAATAGAACAGTGTTTGATCATGTCATTTATAATGAAATTTAAGTATTTTCCAAATTCCATTTATAAAGTATTTATAAGAATTGACTTATTCATTAATCTACATGTTTGGGTTCTGTAACTTTTCCAAACATGATCGAAAATAGCATATTCAGATTTCTTGAATTTTTCTGATACTTTTTCATATATAAATTATTTTCATTGGAGTTACATATTAATTTCTATGAATTTTTGAAGTTTTAAACATTTTTGGAATTATTCTTATACTGGAAAATCCTTTTACTGCATCAGCATGACATCAGCAGGTCCAACTGGCCGTTGAAAGTCAAACCTGACCAGTGGGACCCACTGGTCAGTGTCTCTGGTCAGTTTTAGATTAAAATTAAACTTAATTAGCTGATTAATCTTACTGGACCCACATGTCACTCTCTAATTAATTTATCTGATTTATTTTTATTATTTCTAAACTATCCAGAGGCTGGCCCCACACGTCAGTGGCTCAGGCCAGCTGAGATCCACCGGCGGCGAGGTCGTCCTCGCCGGCGGGGAGCCTCCGGCGACCACCAGTATGGTGGAGGGCATCGGAAACTCACCTCCGACGGCCAAACTTACGGCAGAGACCACGGGAGGAACGGCCACTCGATGGCGCGCACGATGGGACAAGCCCCAGGGGCTGGGGTGGCCGGAATCAACGCCGGCGACGAGCTTGGCGGCGACCAAGTTCGGCCATCATCGAAGCCATCGAATACGGGGTCAAAACGCTCGGGGCTGGGCACCTAACGCATCTACATGATGTCCTGAGGCTGCTGGTGGCCTCAGACGGACCAACCCTTCACCGGAGGGCTACCGGCGACGAGCTGCAGCGGCGGTCCTCGTCGGGCTCCGATGGAGCTAAGCCTAGAGGAGGGGATCGATGGGGAGAGCTTAGGGAAAATGACCGCATGCTCACGGGGAGTGCAGAGCAGGGCTTGGACGGCTCGGGGAAGGGCTGAGGGCGACGAATCGAGGAGAGCTCGCCGGCGCCCGAAGGTTGAAGACGACGGTGTCGTGGGCGTTGCAGGGCTTGGGGAGGCTTCGGCTTCTGCAGGGAGGACCAGATCGACGAGGCGGAGCTAACAGCACACTCAAAGAGGATCCTAAGGCTAGGGGCACGGGCAGCTCGAGCTCGAGCTCCTGTCAATGGCGGCAGAGGGGATCGGGAGAACCGAGAGGAGAGGGGGAGGAATGAGCACGGAAATGGATAGGGACGGGCTCGGGGAGCTTATCCCCGTGCTTGGCAGCGCGAAGCGGCGGTCAGGCAGGCGCACAGGTGCGTGGAGGCGCGCGGTGACGCGGCGGCCACCTCCTGCTGCCCAGTGGCGGGGGAGGAAGACGACAGGAAGGAGATGGGCCGGGCCAGGTGAGTGTCAGGTAAGGATTTTTCATTTTCTTTCTGTTCTGTTTCTGTTTTAAATACTGAAATTGATTTACTAATTATTTCAGCTCCCAAATAATTTGTAAAAACTATGTTAAGCACCCTAGAATATTTGTTGGAATATTTCCAACCATTCCTAAAGTTTTCAACATTTTTGAAAGTTAAAAGTTTCTGATTTCAAATTTAAAACTTGAAACCAGTAGCTTTTTGCATTTATTTAAAATGCTTAAAGTGTCAAGAAAAAGGTTTTCTTCATTGCTTATATACTTTCATGATTTATCAGAAAGTTTGAACTTTTCTTGAGGCCATTTTGGGTTCATTTATTTTAACTAGTTTGAGATTTCCTTTATTTTGAGAAGTGGCTAGGGTTTTAGCATTTTCCTTCATCATTTGCTTTGTTCTTGTTGAGAAATTCCTAGATGCAATGCAAAGAAAACATGAGCACAAGCTAACTTGCTTAAGGTGTCAGGGATGTGACAGTGTTGGTGGCTAGTTTGGGGGCTACTGAGGGAATCTGGGACTAAGGGGTCCTAGGGACATCGGCCTATCTCTACGGGCCGGACTCCTAGGCCATTTTGGACAGCCGATGACATATACGTGAAAGATTCCACAAGACTTGGTGATCAAGACAAGGACTACTCTACACCGACATAGCCGACTAGAACTTTTGTCATCTTAGGCCTACGGTGCATTATATAAACCAGACGAGGCTAATCGATAGACAATCTCATATTTAATAGACACAACATCTACATTAACTAGAGTAGGATGTAGGGTTTTACCTCCAGCAAGAGGGCCCAAACCTGGGTAAAACATTGTGCTCATTGTGTCTTGTTACCCATCGACCCTAGATCCATAGTTCGAACCCCCTACTCGCGATCAACCAGTTTTGACATCGACACCCCTCATAGTGTCGGTTCGGTTGCCGACGAGGTAGAGTAGTACATGAGACAGTAGCCAACTCACGGGAGTCGAGCTCCCGCTCCTCATCGGAACCGGTAACCCAAACGGTGTCAGTCGATGTGAGGTCGATGACGGATCCTCTTGGTAGGACCCGACATCGACCGTGACGCGGTTGCGTCACCAGCACTGATGCACCCTACGGGGCACAGGAGAATGTGACTCCGCAGCTCCAACATCCACCACCGCGAGGGCCTCCTCCACATCCCGTGTCCGTTGTCTCGCCGGGCGGGCACGCCGCGCCATGGCATCCTCCGAGGACGGCCATGCTTCGTGCTCGGCACGCTGATACGCCCATTTTCCATCATGAATCCTTATTGATATTTATCTTATTATTGTTCAATATTCCCCGTTATTATGTAATTCTTATGCCTCTTCTCTCCGAATATGCAAGGTACATCATGAAGAGGGAAGTATCTGGAAACTGGAATTCTGGACCGAGAAACCGAGAAAAAGGCAGAAAAATCAAGTTGCTCCAAATGACCTGAAACTTCATGGAGAATTTTTCTGGAATATATAAGAATTATGGGCCAAAAATATACCGGAGAGGGGCAGCCAACTGGGCATAAGCCAACAGGGCACCCCCTAGGTCGCACCCTGATGGCTTGTGGGGCCCCTGCTGGCCCTCCGACGCCTCTCTTCTCCTATATGGTGTGTTTTACCCTAGGAAAAAAATCAAGAGATAACTTTCAGGATGAAGCGCCGCCGTCTCGAGGCGGAAACGTGGACATATGTTCTTTTGCTCTCTGACAGAGCGATTCTGCCGTAGGAATTCCTCTCCGGGAGTGGGAAATCAAAGCCATCGTCATGACCAACACTTCCTCCTTAATGGGAGGACCAATCTTGATCAACATCTTCACCAGAACCATCTCATCCCCAACCCTAGTTCATTTTGTGTATTCAATCTTTGTCTCAAAACCTCAGATTGGTACATGTGGGTCGCTAGTTGTGTTAATTACATCTTGTAGTTGATGCTAGTTGGATTACTTGGTGGAATACATTATGTCGAGATCCTTAATCATTATTATTATACCTCTAATGTTGAACATGTTGATGAGGTGTGAGTAGTTACTATTGTTCCTGAGGACATTGGAGAAGTATGGTTATAAGTAATCATATAAAGTTGGTATTCGTTGGATATTTCGATGATATGTATGTTGTTACTTCCTTTAGTGGTGTCATGTGAACGTCAACTACATGACACTTCACCATGTTATGGGCCTAAGGGAAGTCATCATGGAGTAACAAGTAGATGATGGGTTGCGAGAGTGATAGATGCTTAAACCCCAGTTTATGCGTTGCTTCATAAGGGGCTGATTTGGATCCTCATGTTTAATGCTATGGTTAGATTTATCTTAATTCTTCTTTCATAGTTGTGGATGCTTGCGAGAGGGGTTAATCATAAGTAGGTTGTTAGTTTAAATAATAACAACACGTTAGCACCGGTCCACCCACATATCAGATTATCAAAGTAACAAACACGAATCAACTCAGTATGATGTACGTGACTAGATAGATATTTCCATGTGTCCTCAGGAGCACTTGATTTATATAAGAGTACTTTCAGGCCTGTCCTTTGCTATAAAAAGGATTGGGCTACCTTGTTGAATCTTTGCTACTATTGTTACTTGTCACTTGTTACGAATTATCTTGCTACAAGACTATCTCTCAGTGTTACTTACAACACTTGTAGAGAATTCCTTGCTGAAAACTACTTATCATTTCCTTCTGCTCCTCGTTGGGTTCGACACTCTTACTTATTTAAAGGGCTATGATTTATCCCCTACACTTGTGGGTCATCACACGCCAACGGAGGAGTTGCGCTTCCGCCACAGCATTCAGACGCCAAACAGACCGCACTGCCTCCGGTGAGGAAGCGATGTTGGATCCAAGTACTGGTTCTACGGACGCAATGGATTCCCGACATTGCGAGTCCGAGCGCTGCCGTCGTGCGACCGCCTCCCGGGAGCGATGGAGCGCAACCCGGACAACCATCTCCTTCTCGAAGCCGCCTGGGACGAGCTCGTGGTCGACGGATATGGAGGTGAAGGACTCAGATCCGCTGTCCGCCATATCATAGGTGAGCTTGGGTGGCGGATGAGAGTGGAGTGAAATGGCTAGGGTTTGGTCCGACGAGCTAATGGGGACGAATAATGTGGTGTAGATGCAGGTCATTGCGGGCCACGCGGGTGCGCCCAGGCTCCCCCATATTTGCCCCATATTTGGCCTGGATATGAGCGGTGCCGGTCAGTCCGGGCATTTGAGGCTGGTTTGTGGGATCCGTTTGGATCACTTTTTTGTGACAGGTGAGTGACCGAACGACCTGCCCGGGCATTTGAGGGTTTGAAGGGTCGGATTGTAGATGCTCTTACTCCCTTTTTTTGTTTATAGGTCATCTCAAATGTATCAGATTTTTATATTATGCTCACTTTGATTTTATTGAGTTACAATGCTTTAAATATCACGTTATCTTCTATTTATAAATAGCTACAACCCACTATCTTTTTTTTTAGACATGCAAATATGTCACATGAGCAACTCATGCATGTAAGTCATAAATTACATTGTTTTTTCATTATCCTATGCATGCAAGCATCACATCATTTTCTATTTATAAATAGCTACCATCCATTACCTATTTTTTCTAGACATGCAAGTATGCCACATGAACAACTCATGTATGTAAGTCATAAATTATATTATATTTTCAGCATCACATCATTAATTCAAGCATGTGTTACTCTTAAGTTGCTTTTTGCATTATATTTTATATTGACAGTATATGTGTATGTAGTTCACATTCACATTTTTGTTGAAAATGACATTCTTTTTACTGTACATTTTCTATTTTTTCTACTTTTTATATTTTATTTTAATTTGTAAGCTTACATTCATTTCTCATAAGTTATAAATGTTTTTTAGCAACTTTCATGATTTTTAGCAAGTTTCCCGCAGCAACGTACCGAGGAATCATCTAGTATTTAATAAAAGTGAGAGAATTAGTGGTCATGCATACATCTTATTCTACATGTTAGTCCGGTCATGCATATATGTTCACCTGACCAAAATTGGCTAGTTTAATGAAAGGGAGGGTGCTGCACATATTGCATGAGGAATATTTCATTGGATACTTTTGTATACATAAAAGTCGTGTCATCTACTCACGCTGTATCTTGGTTGATGAGATTTCATATTTAAGCCCTATAAACAAGAAATGAGGGAGCATAATCTTTAGGCCTCTCAAGGAATAAGGTTTTTTTTAATTGGGCCAGTCAATTTTGACGGGATCAACAATTTTTCAAGGAGTTTCTCTATTAAATTATTTTAATTATGCTCTCTAGTTTTGTAGCTTGTCCATTTTCATGATTAAGTTCACAACCAAATAGATCGATATCCACAATACTAAGAAAATAACAATATAAAATGCATTTCATGATAAATTTAATGTACCTATTAGATATAATATATATTGTATATTTTTTGAAAATCTGGTTAAATTTAAGTGGTTTGACTTTAAAAAAATTAATACACCTTATATTTTAAAATAAAGGGAGTAAAAAAAATTAGCAAATCCGATAACACACGTGTAGCAAAGAGCGCCCAATCCATCTAATATCGATGAAGTCGGAGCGGATTCTATTTATAAACAGTTACAATTCATTACCTATTTTTTTAGACATGCAAGTATGCCACATGAGCAACTCATGCATGTAAGTCATAAATTATATTATTTTTCTATTATCCTATGCATGCAAGCATCACATCATTAGTTCAAGCATGTGTTACTCTTAAGTTACTTTTTGCATTATATTTTATATTGACAATATATGTGTCTGTAGTTCGCATTCACATTTTTGTTAAAAATGACATTTTTTTACTGTATCCTTTTCTCTTTTTATACTTTTTATATTTCATTTTAATTTGTAAGCTTACATTCACTTCTCATAAGTTATAAATGTTTTTTTAGGAACTTTTATGATTTTTTAGCAAGCTTCCCGTAGCAACGTGCCGAGGCATCATCTAGTATCTAGTATTTAATAAAAGTGAGAGAAATAGTGGTCATCCATACATCTTATTCTACATGTAAGCCCGGTCATGCATATATGTTCACCCTACCAAAATTGGCTAGTTTAATGAAAGGGAGGGTGCTGCACATATTGCATCAGGAATATTTCATTGGATACTTTTGTATACATAAAAGTTGTGTCGTCTACTCACGCTGTATCTTGGTTGATGAAATTTCAGATTTAAGCCCTATAAACCAGAAATGAGGGAGCATAATATTTAGGTCTCTCAATGAATAAGTTTTTTTTTAATTTGGCCAGTCAATTTTGACCGGATCAACAATTTTTCAAGGAGTTTCTCTATTAAATTATTTTATATATGCTCTCTAATTTTGTAGCTCGTCCGTTTTAATTATTAAGTTCACAACCAAATAGATCGACATCCACAATACTAAGAAAATAACAATATAAAAATGCATATCATGATAAATCTAATGATACCTATTAGATATAATATATATTGTATATTTTCTATTAATCTGGTTAAATTTAAAGTGGTTTGACTTTTAGAAAAATTAATACACCTTATATTTTAAAATAAAGGGAGTAAAAAATTTTAGCAAACCACATAACACACGTGTAGCAAAGAGTGTCCAACTCATCTAATATCCATGAAGTCGGATCGGATTCGGTACGATAATGCTTATAACGTATCATATTTAATTTTGATTTGGACGGATGCCAACTCAAATATTGGGTTAGGTGGACTCAAAATTTATTGATCGGAACATCTAGGAAACGCCAAATTTTTAGACATGACAAATCAAGTGTCCTTTATGGCAAATTATGTTTGATAAGGATTAGCAAGTTTAGTTGGCGGTCATGACAAATCCATCTCAGTTCACTTTATGCAAGGAAATTATCCTCCTTGTACCGTAAATTTGTTATCCTCGCGTCAATATAAATAGTCATAAAAATGTTTGATTTGTCAAAATCAGACTTTAGGTTTTTATCATTTTTGAATTGTATAAGTTTACCCATAAACAATGTGTGTACACGTAAGTGTTTTGCATCTATATCGTGTTTCTTAAAAAATGCATAAACAATGAACAAATGTTAATTTTTATATCGGAAACGCTGCCGTCCCACCGACAGATCAGCGTTTGTCGTCCGCCGCCTCTTGGTCCGTAGATCCTTTTCTGATCTAACGGCTCAAATTATTCCCGCAGCCGGCGGGTCCGTGACCGAGTGGTGACCGTTTTCCTGAAACTTGCCATCAGTTTCAGTCCGTTCGTTCCTGCAGCTGAAGCAAAGGGAAACTCTGCGTCCCGTTTGTTCCTGCAGCTGAAGCAGTTGACCACAGCTGGAGGGATTGGGGAGTCGACGGCGACTGGATCTGGGAGGACGACGGCGCGAAGCCGGCGACGACGACTTCTTCAAGAGTGGCGGCGGTCGTCGACGACCCAAGCAGGTACGGCTCTCGCCTGGATCCTGCAGTGCCAGCCTCCGCCCCATGCTCCGTTAGATCACGCGGTTCTCCTCTGGATCCCGCAGCGCCACCCGTTGCTCACGCACCGCAAGCACCGCAACGCCACTCGCCTGCCAGCAGCGTGCGGTTCTGCCCCGGATCCCGCAGCGCTACCCGTCGCCCCTCCCTGCGCAAGCACCGCACCGCCATCTGCAGCTAGCCGGCAGGACCAGTTTTTCCGGTGCTCCGCAGAGGAAAAGGAAGCTCGGTGTCGGTGCATTATAGATTTCTTAGCGAACCTGTTGTATGCTGCATCTTGTTGCAGAAATCAACAATTTTACTCAACAGATGATGCCCTGGAGCTCGGTCGCACGCATGTTTTGCATATAGGAAAATGAAGCCTGACACAACATGTTCAGTTAACTGACGAAAGCGTCGACATATCATAAGACGTAAACTCAGTTTCAGGAAACCATTGCGTGCTTTTGCCTAAATCATTGCTGTTGCACATGCAGATTAGAGAACTAGAGATTTGGGTGTGGTGTGTAAAACCAGTTGCAGGAAATTCTACGTGCAGATCTTCTGTGTGCTTTTTGTCTAAATTGTTGCTGTTGCACATGCCTATTTCAGTTAATTGACGATAGTGTCGATATATTCATATGTAAACTCAATTTCAGTTTCTCTCTAGCGGTGTTCATTTGTTTTAGTAGTGCTCTTTTGTTGCGGTGACCTTGTTTCATGTTTTATTGTATTTTTCCTGAATTTTATGAGGATATGGTAATTAGGCAGTGTTTTTTATGAAAATCCAGTTATGCCTGCTCTATGTAGCTCATGTTTTTGTTTTTGCAGCATGGGTATCTATATAACCCGATGGTCAGCAAAGCGGCTACGCGAGATAGCCAACAGCGTCAAAGGGAAAAAGAGGGATGTCATAAGCAAGTCCTCTTTCGGGGATTTGCTTCATATCTCTCCTTTGCCTCCTCCTCCAGAGGCGCTTGTTGATTTCATAGTCATGAGGATTGATACCAAGAAGCGGCTGCTCAAGTATGTGTTTGCTGTTTTTTTGCTTCTTTTCATTTTTTTGATTTTATTTTTCCGAAACAAGTGCTGATTTTCTTATGTCTCATAGGTTAACTGATCGCAAGAAAATCTCTCTCACTAGGGATCTGGTTAAGAAGATCTTTAATGTACCATCTGGAAGCAGGCCACTCGAATTTGGGAAAAGGGGGAAAGCAGATTTTCGTGAAATTTACTTGGAAGGCGAAAGGGCTCCAATACCAACCACAGTTTCTGTCTTATCAAACGCTGATGATGACGATGAGGATACCATTGATAGGACATGGATTCTACTTTGCCTTTCGTTGGTCCTAGCTCCTGGTACAGGAAACATGGTGCCTCTTGAATATCTGCACAGTTTGCAAGACATGAGTGTTGTCCACGAGTTTGAGTGGGATGAGCATATTTTGTTAGATGCAATGAGGGAAGTTAAGAAATACCAGGATAAGAGGAATGAAGGCAAACTAAAATTCCATATTGGTGGTTGTCTACCAATGCTTCCGGTACTTCCCTTCATTCCCGCAACTTACCCCATTTATGTTTTCCGGAGCATATTTTGGTTTTTACAGTTGCTTCTGCGTCTCTTCTTTTTTTTGTAGGTAATTTACATGGACCACATTGACATCCCAAGAGGATGCATAGTTCATCATAGCATCGACTATTCTCTGCCACGGGCTTGTTTTGTGAAGGAGTTGGATTTCACCGCTGTCATTGCAATTGATACCATGGAAGATGGTTTCGGGAAGCGCCCTGTAAGTATTGTTTTTTTTTAAACTGTTGAAACAATACCTTCGTCTTTATTTTTTTGCAATTGCAACTTTGTATATTATTCCAAGTGTTTTTCAATATGTTTACTTGTCTGGAATGCAGTTCAGCTCCACTACACCTTACGCAACAACCAAGTTTCTGTCATACATAGAGCAGGTTGCCCTGTTACCCAACATAGCTAGTGTGTCCGCAATAGAGAATCCCGTTAACAGAGATGCTGATGGCGCTGAACAACCAACAGAAAGTGATACAAACGAAGCTGATGGCAGAGCGCGGAATGTGCATGAGCCACCTCCGAAAAACATGGGGGGTGGTGATGATGTTTGCGGCTCTTTGGAGGACTGGCTGCACCCTCTACCCACATTTGAGGATTCAGAGGTGAGCCATATTGCATTTTTTTTATTTTTTGCAACTCTCTGCTTTTTCTTGCATTCTTGTTTCTTTTTTGCTTGATGGGAAATATGAAAACTTTTGTAGCTAATGTTTTTTGTTTTTTATGCAATCCAGCTGCCCCCACACATGCGTGCTATATTCAACAAGCACAAAGATATCCATGCTGCAGAACTTAAAGGTGCATTGAGCTCTTTTGGGAGTTTGTTGGAGGGCATCTACCGCAAAAGAATGGGACTGATGTTGTCTGAGGCATCGAAAGCTGGATTTAGGAGTGACGAAGCAAAACATGAATGCCCAGATGTCACTTTTGATGTACCAGCAGCTCCTGCTCCTGCCACATGCAATGCAACTGCTAGCGACTCGTCTCCGCAACAGCAGAAGCAACTTGACAGTACTACAGGAACTGCCAATGCAACTGTGAATATTTCATCTCCGCAGCAGCCTAAGCAGCATGAAATCAGGGTACAAGTTACTACAGCAACTGCTCAATGCACGTTCACAACCTCAACTGTGCAGCAAGCGTCTCAACTGATTGACACAAATAGCGTTGAAACAAAAGTTTTAGTCGGTAAAAGAGATTTTGCCCATCAACCCCACAAGAGTAAGAGTAAGCACAACTCTGGAATTGATTTCAGCAATGCAAAGGGAGAAGATATATGCAGCGAAGCAAACAAATTTGAACGAATGTCGCCTCGCAGCACATCCTACCCATGCGGGAATTTGATTAGGAGGCCAGGAACTCTTGAAGATGGGCCTTCTTTTGGATTGTTTGAACCTGGTAGCCCCGATGCTTTGCTGTTTCAGGATGTGCCACAAGTTGAATCACCTCCTAGGTCACCTGCTGTTGATATTGAGTCATTCATGGAGATTCGAGAGGGGAGCCCGAAGTTTGACAACCTTTTTGCTGCTGCCACTTCACCCGGTCCTGTTTATGATGTCACTCCACTTGCGAGGATCCCGCCAATATCAAGTGGCCCTGCAGGTTTCTATAAGTCATTCCTGCATTTTTTTGTTTACGCAACATGTCACTCCACTTTTCTTTATTTTTGAAACTCAGCACATGTATGATTCAAAACTGTTACTCACTATTTCTTTCCGCTATCTTTTTTCATTTTTTTGGGCAGAAGCTTGTATTGATGATATAACAGAGGAGGCACAGGTTGAAGTCAGCAGCGGGCGAGGCCATGATCAGAAGCATCCTACACTTAAGCGAGCTGCACCTACCGAAACAACCGCAGCAAAGTTGCCGAAAATGAAGAAGAAAAAAATTGATGCAATGGATGATGCGATATACCAGAGGTACTGTTGTACCAATTACAAGATAAAGGACCCACCTCGAGGCGAGCCACTTTAAGTTTCTTTTCATGCATTTTTTCTTTTTTGTGTGCTGAGATAAAATAAACCAGAACAATAGTTTCACAACTACTAACCAAGTTTCTGTCCTCTCTTGTAACAAATTAGCCCTTCATTCATAAGGATAGGTGGTTTCGATATTTCATTCAAACATTTCAGCAACGGGCTCAAAAAGCGGGCTCATGTGAACAACGAGGTGATGTCACTCTATATTGAAAGTTTCAACATTGAGCACATGTACAACTCAAGCAAGCCTAGGAAGTTTGCATTCTCACCGCATGTTGCTGTGAGTTAACTATCCATCTTGTTCCATATTGTTGTCACTTGACAATTTTCAACGCAACATAGTATGTTTTAGATGATAGCCACACTCCTTTTTCACTTTCTGTTTGTTGCGATGTTTTTGCTTATGTATACAGACAAAACTCAGTGTGGACCCAAGTTCATTCAATCCAAATTCATGCAACAAAGATTTCAAAAGGGCCTGTGAGAAGAACGACATTGCCAAATGTGATCAAGTAAGGCTTTTTGTTAATTTCAGAACCATGACATATGTTGCAGAAACTTTCAACAACTAGACCACCGTTGCGAAATAATTCTTCCACCGTTGCAGAAATAACTACAACAACACCAATTATGCAATAAAAAATGTTGCAACTAATTCTCCAACTAAAAATGTTTAAAATGTGCTTCTGCCTTTGACATGCTGCGACTTTTTTTAAAACTTTTTGCTTCTGCATTGAAACCAGTAGATAGCATCCAGTGTGTGGAGAGTCAGGGCAGTAGTATTTTCATTTTTGCATATGCTTTTTCTGCAACTCCACGATATGCATGACAGTACCAGGCCACCACAGATTGGCCAGCGTCCCCCATGACAACACCAACCGACCCCTGTATAATTCATTTTTGCAGTTGTTCTTCACCATTGTGAAACAAGATCATTGGGCGCTTGTCGTTGTAAACTTGATGCATAAACAGTTAAACGTTTTCGACTCCAACAGTCAAGACTCTGACTATGTCAGCATCCTCGAGAAGCCTTGTTGCAATTTGGTATGGGTTAGCATTTGTTTTCTTCTTTTCTCGACATCCATGATTTTTTTTCAAATAAATGTTTCGAAAGCAACCAACCTCCATTTTTGCAGATAGAGAACTTCAAAACTCTGGTCAGGGAAAGAAACACATGGAAGCATGATCTAGATAAGTTTGAGCGCTTCAATCCATCAGGCTACCCAAAACAGTCAACAACGTAGTGTTTTCCGCAATTATACATTATTTATGGCAACTTTTTATTTCATATATGTGATCTCATTTTTCTCCAACTTTTTTCCCCTGGCAGATTTGATTGCGGCTTGTTTGCTATTCTATACATGGAGAATTTAACTGCAAAAGGGTTAAAGCCATTCAGCACAGTATGACTTTGCCTTTCCTCTTTTCTTTGCTACTCATTTTTTTTGTGAAACATGTGTTGCGTAATCTCTGTTGCGCACACAATAGCTTTTCCCATTTTTTTGCTAGTAGTATCTAAACATGTGTTTTTCTTTTGTTGATGTGTACGATCAGGACACAACTTTGTTGCTCAACTTCCGCAAGTACATCGCAGCAAAGCTTTTCAAACACCCGCAAAACACACTCAGCTCGGAGGAGGAGCTCCAGAAGTTGCTGAAAAAGTCTTAGATTCAAGTGGATGGTCGACCACAACAAGACGTAGCTAGTAGTAGTTTAGGCTTCTTTTTTTTCAGTGCATGTGTACGCGACATGTTTTTGCAACGGAGTTCTCTAGTAGATGTGGTACATTATCTAGCTGGTACATTATCTAGTTTGCAGTTACCTGATCCTCATTTGTACACATGACAAAATCCCAAATACAAACGGGTAGTTTCCTGATCCTGATGATGTGTTTCCTGATGATGTGTTTTTCCTGATGGATGATCCTGATGATGTCTGTGTAACATGTTTTTTTATGTAACATTTTGGTACATTAGTAATTTTTCTCATGGATATATCTCTACAAGATATGCACGCCCTTGCAAAAATGAAAATCAACATAAACAAGATTTTTTCCGTAACAAGATCATGAACAGGGGACACACTGTATTTTTTTTGCAGCAACTAAAACACAACAAGATCATGAACAGGGACCACACTGTATTTTTGCTTCCTTATTTTCTCGCTTCATTACTTCTAGCCACATTTCTGAAATAGGGTTTCTATTTGTAAATCATTTCTGCAACACATTTTATGCAGCATGACATTCGTTGCAGGAAGTAGTATATATCAAACTTTGTATAACGAGATGAAATAAGTACAATTACAAAATATATGATCAACAATAACTGAAGCTACATGAATCAGACCCTGTTTTTCCAAACACTGTCTATTGTTTATCAAGATGAAAATAAAACAAAAAAATTGTCTACTGTTTGGTCGCCTCCATTTTTTTGTCAATCTTTTTTCCTACAGGTTCAGTTGCGTCATTTGGCCAACTCTTTGATCATTTGCAAGCACAGCTCTCAAGTACTGACATTGTGGAACTGCATGTCCAACCACAGAGCAGAATTGGCATTTTTGTGGTGCAGTTGCTGCCTCCATTGCAGCTCTTAGGGTGCCACATGTTTGAATGTTGTGTCCTAATTCATTGCAGTGCTTGCAGCGAACAGTCCTTTTTGGAGTTGTTGTCTTGCCTGACGTTGTTGCTTTTTTCTCTTGATTTTTCATCTTCTTCTTTTGTTCATCATCTCGCTGCTCTACAAGCGTCTTCTTTCTCTTCTCTCTATCAGTTGGTCGCCCTTTCTTAGGCACACGAGCTGGGTTTTGCAGCATATCGGAGCTTTGGTATTGTCGCATGTCACCATTTAGTGGTACGTTGCCGCAGCGGCTGCTGTTGGAGGTTCACTCTGCTGTGCAGCTTGTTGAACATGCATGGCTCCTCTCTTGGCCGCTGCTATGGCAGGCTCAAGGGCTTTAATTGCATCATCCAATATTTTGTAGGCATCATCATTGCAACATGCATTAGAGGCAAGCCATGTCAACCTTCGACACAGCGAGTTGTATTTCAGAGTGTTTGTCGAGGGGTGCCCAAAGTCCAGCAACCTGCCAGTCCTACCCATGCTTGTTGTGGCTGCTTCAGACCATCTCTCCAATAAGTATTGCTGCGGAATTACTTGCACGTTGAGATGAACCATTGCCCTTATTATGTGTGCACAAATCAGCCCATTCATCTCAAAGTAGTGGCAGCTGCACTCAAACAGCCCTTCGTCCATCACAACACGCATAGAATATGCCTTCGGATTCTCATAGGAGGTTGCTTTCAGCTCAAACATGGCACCATGTCCTTGGTAGTCAATGTCTTGGTTGATAATGAAGCCAGTAGAAGCTGTCACCTGTTTCTGAAACTTACCAAAGACATTGCGGGTGTAGTACGCAGCAGCTTGGCGCTCAATGTTGTAGCTGCAACAACATAAGAAAAAATAAGTCAACAACAACAATTTTTTTGTTTTGCTTTTTGATTTTTTGGCAAATCATGAGAAGTATGTCTACCGAGAGTATAGTGGTGGAGCTGTTGTTTCACCAGTGAATCCAGCATTGTCCTCACGATCAAGCATAGTTTCCTGACACATTTCATATTGCTGCACAAACCTCCAAACGGAGTCAGCTGGTCGAATCAGGGTCTTGAAATATGAGTTGAGCCCCTCAGACCTGCCTGTTGTGCTTGTGAACGGGAAGAATTTGTTCTTGAAATATGCTGGTGCCCACGTGTGCCTTGTTCGCCACATATTCTTGAGGTGTTTGTTTTCTGCAACTTCAAAACCATGCAACATGTGCTGCCATGTTTCCTCAAATTCTAAAACAGTTTCAGATTGGTTGATACAAGTGTAGAACACATCTGCAAAAGCCTCGTTCGTGCTCAACAACCTCCCCAACTTGGACCGTGCATTGCTAAGCACATGAAACTTGCAACACCTATGGCAAGTGTTCGGGAACACTTGATCAATGGCTGTTGCCATGGCTTGGTCCTGGTCAGTCATGATGCTGGCAGGATGCTCGTTATCCATCGCAACCATCCACTGCTGGAACACCCACTTAAATGTGTCAATAGTTTCATCCGGCAACAGGGCACATCCTAGTGCAATTGTCTCGAGGTGGTTGTTTACACCAACTAAAGGAGCAAATGGCATGTTGTATCTGTTTGTGCAGAATGTTGTATCGAAGAATACACAATCTTTGTATTTTGGGTACAACGCCCTTGTTCTCCCATCAACCTAAAACAAGGCAGTCACAGAGTTTGTTGCAGGATCTTGCTATTTCGCAAAGAAAAACTCTTGATTCTCACCCTTCCTCCTCTCAAAATACTTCACTGTCATATCCATGTCTTGGAATGTTAACCCTCTACGGAGCTTTGCATGTTCATTTGTAACGTCTCTCTTCACATACGGGAGTATCCTAGTGTCACCTCCATGGATCCTACCAAGGACACTCATGCATTCTGAATTGGAGAGGTTCACATCATGCATCGTCAACAACAGTTGGTAATCCTCGCTGGGTATGCTGCGATGGGAGCGGTAGTACCTAACACGCTCCGGCTGATCCATCATCGGATGTGTATGCTCCGCAACAAAACAAGTCACTGTCCACCTCCCCTCCCTTAGCCCAACAATCATATGCGCCTTACAATCATGACGGAGCATTCTGTTTTTTTGACGTTTTCTTGTGACATCCATCCCCTCGCTAGGCTGCCTACAAGAGTTGCTGGTTCCAGTTGCAATGCTCTCTGACGTGCTGCTGGTTTCCGTTTTAACGGGTTTTCTAGCGTGCACGCATCGAAAGACCCTCTTTATCAGGGTTGCATCCTCTTTCTTTTGGCCTCTCTTCTGGGTGAATTTTGAAGTAGATATATGCGTTCCAAAACCCAACTTGAATGCATAGTCGTTGTAGAATTTGCGAGCATCGTCAACTGTGTCAAACACCATCCCAACATAGGGCGGCAGCGGCTGGGAAGAAACATCTCCATCATCTGAATCATATTGGCTTGCATCTTCAGCATCTTCAGCAAACAACAAACCTTCTGAATCTTCATCACCAGGAGCAGAAAAATTTCCATGGACATAGCTTCCTTCACCTTCAGTTACATGTACCTGCAACACAATTATTGTGCAACAATCATTTCATACCTCAAAAATCACATATCAAAATCAAATCAATAGTAACTGAAATTGGGAGCAGGGGGACAACTAAACAGGCAAATTTTTCAGGTTCAGTTTCTGAAACTAGGCAATTGTTCAGAAGCTATAGAGGCTCATTTTTGCCATGTTATATCAGAGGAATAGGTTCATTCCAACTAATTTCAGAAACTAGGCATTTGTTTCTGCAACAAAGTTCAGCAACAGTGTCATTCTTTCACTAGTAAAAAAAGTCAGAACAGGTTCAGAAACTAGGCAGGTTCAGGAACAAGTTCAGAAATTAGGCAGGTTCAGGAACAGGTTTAGAAAGACACAGGTGTTCATTCTTTTCACTTTGGATCAGAGCTACAGTTTCAGAAACAGGAGGTCTCACCGAATTTCGTTGACGGGATCTGCTCGATGTGGGTTCAGGAAACACCACCGAAGGATTTGCGAAACAACTCGAAGATCCAGCTCGCGGCGGAAGCTCCCCGAAGGCGCTTGGAGCTGAGAAAGATGGTCGGGCTCGGTCAGCTAGGTTGGCGTCCGATCCGACCATCTTGCGCGCGATGTGGTGCGCCATGGAGTTCAGGCACGCCGGCGCTGGCGGCGTCGTGAGGTTGCGGGGCGGCGTAGGTTTGCGGGCAGCGCCGAGGTGGTTGGAGCAGTTGCTACCGGGGCGGTGCCACGGTGGTTGGAGGCGGTGGCTGCGGCCGGCTTCGCGGTGGTTGGACGCGGTGGCTGCGGTTGGCGCAGTCTGTAGGAACCGCAGCAGGCTATCAGTTTCTGAAACTGAGCAGCAGTTTCAGGTTCTATTTGGTCGGAAGATCTCGGATCGGACGGACGACAGCGGTTATATCGGACGGCTATACCGGTGATGGATACTTATTACGTATCCGTCGGCGGACGCGTAGCGTCTCCCTTTTTATATTCCATAAAGATCTAAAATGTATTGAAATATGCTAAATAAATCACAAAATGTTTAAAAGGTCAGACCGATTAGAGAAAATGGATTATCCCACGAAGCCGTATATTAATGATTACATGTCCTATTATTATCCTGTCAGTCGGATCGGATTGTGTTGGGATTGTCAATTCATGTATCATGTGAAAATGGATTGGAAACGGTACCGACCAAATATTATTCAAAGCACTTTTATTTTAAGGTCTGAGATATCAGACAACTCGTGTGGACTCAGCCACTGCGGATGCATACATCACCATTATACATACTACCTCCGTCTAAGATAACATGGCAATTGGTCTACTGCGGATGCATACATCACCATTATACATACTACCTCCGTCTCAGTTTACAAGTCCAGCACATGTATGTAGGTCGTTAATTTGCCTAACTTAATGGAAGGCATATCTAACAAAAAATATCATTAGAAACTTTATATGTTCTATTTTCTAATGATATAATTTTTATAAAAAAATATATATTTTACATAAGTTAAATTGACGATCTAAATACACGTGCGCACCTTCTAAACTATGACGGAGGGAGTATAATAAGAGAATCAAAAGTGTGGTTGTTTGAATAGGCCGGTGGTCTATCTCGAGGATGGGTTCCCTTGCGTATTTGGGGCACGTTTGGTTAGGTCCTATTCGGGGGGACCTCCTATACGGCGCTCGCCCGTTTGCCCTTCTGGCGCCTGCAGCACAACGCCTTGGGCCGGCCCAGCAAACATATCTGATGCCGCTGCAGGCCCTGAAAATGTTCATTAATTTTCAAAAAGTAAAATACACCGATTTTGCAAAAAACTGTTCTTGATATGGAAAAAATGTTAACAAATTTTAAAAATAATACTAATCAAAATTTAAAAATGTTTATCACCATTTGATAAAGGTTCATTAATTTGTATAAAATTTTCAGCGATTTTGAAAAATGTTCATTAAATTTGAAAATAAGTTAATTGGTTTTCAAAAAACGTTCATCGAAATTTTTAAAAATTTCATCCAATTTGGAAAAAGTTTATGAAATTTTAAAATAGTTCAGCGAATTTGAAAAGAGTTCATCAATTTCAAAAAAGTTCATCTAATTTTTAAAAAAGTTCATTGAATTTGAAAAGTGTTCATCGATTTCGATCAAAGTTCATTGAATTTGAAAAGAGATCATCGATTACGAAAAAAGTTCATAGAATTTTTAAAAAAAGTTCATCGAAAATTGAAAAAAGTTCATAGATTTGTTAAAAAATATATCGATTTTGAAAACAAATCATCAAATTTGGAAACAGTTCATTGAATTTGAAAAGTTTCATGAAATTGAAAAAAACTTTCATGAATTTGAAAACAATTTCCACAAATTTAAGAAAAAATTAGAATAAAACCCCGCTGAAGCAGAATAAAAATGTCGAAAACACCGGTTTGGAAAGCTTCTTGAACCTCCCTCAAATCGGGCTGATAAAACTGGGTGCAGAAAGTGATAAAAAGTGAAAAGGAACATAGTATTCACATAGACCATGATGGCCTAGTGGTCGCTCAGTTTCTTTCCCGCAAGAGGTGGCGTGTTAGAATCCGAGCGCCGCACTTTATTTTTAAAGTTTCAAACAAAAAAAGGCCTACCTGGGCCGGCCCAATTGCGACAGGAGGTGTGCGCTGGACGCGCCAGTTAGCAAAAATGCACTATAATGGGCGCCTGCAGCGCCAAACAGGGTTTGCCGTATTTTGGTCTACCAGTTCCACGTGAAAAAAACAATATGTATGGTTGCGTGGGCCGCATCATATTTCGGTCCGCACGGAACTTAAAGTAGTTTCAGGCCTTGCCCGGGAGCTACTGTCGAATGGGTAGTTTCTCCGTAGCCATGCGGAACGCGCACATGCGTGGTTTTTGGCTGCATGTCTTGGGAAGCACGGAAGACAGACGGGACGTCTCATAACTCCCTCTCCCTCTTCTGTCACCGCCCACTACTCCATTCACGCCGCTGCCTCTCACTCCCCTCACCGCCCCTCGATCTCCTCTCCTCTCATTCGATGAGTCGCCCGGACCGACTTTACACGTACACTTCCGTGAGACTGGTTCCACCGACAGACATGCACATCGTGCATAAAGGTGGCTAGAGGGTGTCTGTCTCTCCTACTCTAGTCGGATTGGATTTGATGAAAAGGGTACTTATGAAGGGTAAATAGCTTTGGCATATCATCGCTGTGGCTGTCACGTAGGTAAGAAGGCGTTCTTGCTAGAAACCCAAATCAGCCACGTAAAACTTGCAACAACAATTAGAGGACGTCTAACTTGTTTTTGCAGGGTTTGACATGTGATGTGGTATGGCCAAAGTTGTGATGTTGCATGTATGATGTATGAGATGATCATGTTATTGTAATAGGTTTCACGACTTGCATGTCGATGAGTATGACAACCGGCAGGAGCTATAGGAGTTGTCTTAATTTATTGTATGAGATGCAACGCCATGTGCTTACTACTTTTACTTCATTGCTAACGGTTAGCTATAGTAGTAGTGATAGTAGTAGTTGGCGTGACGACTTCACAGAGACACGATGATGGAGATCATGATGATGGAGATCATGGTGTCACGCCGGTGACGATGATGATCATGCGATGCCTGAAGATGGAGATCGAAAGAGCAAAGATGATAATGGCCATATCATGTCACTATATGATTGCATTGTGATGTTTATCATGTTTTACATCTTATTGCTTAAAACGACGGTAGCATAATAAGATGATCCCTCTTAACATTTCGAGAACGTATTCCCCTAAGTGTGCACCGTTGCGAAGGTTCGTTGTCTCGAAGCACCACGTGATGATCGGGTGTGATAGATTCTAACGTTCGTATACAACGGATGTAAGCCAGATTTACACACGCGAAACACCTAGGTTGACTCGACGAGCTTAGCATGTACAGACATGACCTCGAATACAAGAGACCGAAAGCTCGAACATGAGTCGTATGGTTGAATACGATCAGCATGAAGTTGCTCACCATGGTGACTAGTCCGTCTCACGTGATGATCGGACACGGGTTAGTCAACATGGATCATGTATCACTTAGATGACTAGAGGGATGTCGATTTAAGTGGGAGTTCATACTTAATTTGATTAAATGAACTTAATTGTCATGAACTTAGTCTAAAGGCTGTCTTTATAAATATTGTAGATGTCCAACGTCAACCTCAATTTCAACGCATTCCTAGAGAAAAACAAGCTGAAAGATGATGGTAGCAACTATGCGGACTGGGTTCGCAACTTGAAGCTCATCCTTGAAGCAGCTAAAAAGGCTTATGTCCTTAATGCGCCGCTAGGTGACCCTCCCGCTCCCGCAGCAGCCCAGGACATTCTGAACGTCTGGCAAACATGGAGTGATGACTACTCTCTGGTCAGGTGTGGCATGTTATACAGTTTAGAAACGGGGCTCCAAAGGCGTTTTGAGCAACACGGGGCATATGAGATGTTCCAGGAGCTGAAGCTAGTTTTTCAAGCTCATGCTCGTGTCGAGAGATATGAAGTCTTCGACAAGTTCTTTAGCTGTAAGATGGAGGAGAACAGTTCTGTCAGTGAGCACATACTCAAAATGTCTGGGTTACACGGTCGTCTGACTTCACTTGGAGTCGAACTTCCGGATGATGCTATAATTGACAGAATCCTCCAGTCTCTCCCACCAAGCTACAAAGGCTTTGTGCTTAACTACAACATGCAAGGGATGGAGAAGACCATTCCCGAGTTGTACTCGATGCTCAAGTCTGCAGAAGTAGAAATCAAGAAGGAGCATCAAGTGTTGATGGTCAACAAGACCACTAGTTTCAAGAAAGGCGGGGGTAAGAAGAACTTCAAGAAAGACGACAAAGCTGTTGCCGCGCCCGGTAAGCCAGATGCCGGGAAGAAGAAAAAGAACGGACCCAAGCCTGAGACTGAGTGCTTCTATTGCAAGGGAAAGGGTCACTGGAAGCGGAACTGCCCCAAATACTTAGCGGACAAGAAGGCCGGCAACGTTAAAGGTATATGTGATATACATGTTATTGATGTGTACCTTACCAGCGCTCATAGTAGCTCCTGGGTATTTGATACCGGTGTTGTTGCTCACATTTGCAACTCAAAGCAGGAACTGCGGAATAAGTGGAGACTGTCCAAGGACGAGGTGACGATGCGCATCGGGAATGGTTCAAAGGTCGATGTGATCGCCGTCGGCACACTACCTCTACATCTACCATCCGGATTAGTTTTAAACCTTAATAATTGTTATTTAGTACCAGCTTTAAGCATGAACATTGTATCAGGGTCTTGCTTAATGCGAGACGGCTACTCATTTAAGTCAGAGAATAATGGTTGTTCTATTTATATGAGTGATATGTTTTATGGTCATGCTCCGCTGGTGAATGGTTTATTCTTGATGAATCTCGATCGTGATGTTACACATATTCATAGTGTGAGTACCAAAAGATGCAAAGTTGATAATGATAGTCCCACATACTTGTGGCACTGCCGCCTTGGTCATATCGGCGTTAAGCGCATGAAGAAGCTCCATACTGATGGACTGTTAGAGTCTCTTGACTTTGAATCATTTGACACATGCGAACCGTGTCTCATGGGCAAGATGACTAAGACTCCATTCTCAGGAATAATGGAGAGAGCAACCGACTTATTGGAAATAATACATACTGATGTGTGTGATCCAATGAACGTTGAAGCTCGCGGTGGTTATCGTTATGTTCTCACTCTCACCGATGATTTGAGTAGGTATGGGTATATCTACTTGATGAAGCACAAATATAAGACGTTTGAAAAGTTCAAGGAATTTCAGAGTGAGGTAGAGAATCAACATGACAGAAAAATTAAATGTCTACGATCTGATCGTGGAGGAGAATATTTGAGTCACGAGTTTGGCACACACCTATGGAAGTGTGGAATCATTTCACAACTAACGCCGCCTGGCACACCGCAGCGCAACGGAGTGTCTGAACGTCGTAATTGCACTTTATTAGATATTGTACGATCTATGATGTCTCTTACCGACTTATCGCTATCATTTTGGGGATACGCATTAGAAACTGCTGCATTCACTTTAAATAGGGCACCGTCTAAATCCGTTGAGACGACACCGTATGAACTATGGTTTGGCAAGAAACCTAAGTTGTCGTTTCTTAAAGTTTGGGGCTGCGATGCTTATGTGAAGAAACTTCAACCAGAAAAGCTCGAACCCAAAGCGGAGAAATGCGTATTCATAGGATACCCTAAGGAAACTATTGGGTATACCTTCTATCTTAGATCCGAAGGTAAAACCTTTGTTGTCAAGAACGGATCCTTTCTAGAGAAAAGAGTTTCTCTTGAAAGAAGTAAGTGGGAGGAAGGTAGAACTTGATGAGGTAATTACACCCCCTCTCGAACAGGATAGTAGCGCAGCGCGGGAAGCTGTTCCTGTGGCGCCTACACCGACTGAAGAGGAAGTTAATGATTATGATCATGAAGCTTCGGATCAAGTTACTACTGAATCGCGAAGGTCCACAAGGGCACGCTCCGCACCACAGTGGTACGGCAACCCTGTGATGGAAATCATGTTGTTAGACAACGGTGAACCTTCGAACTATGAAGAAGCAATGGCGGGCCCGGATTCCAACAAATGTCTTGAGGCTATGAAATCCGAGATAGGATCCATGTATGAGAACAAAGTATGGACTTTGGTGGACTTGCCCGATGACCGGCGAGCCATAGAAAATAAATGGGTCTTCAAGAAGAAGACTGATGCAAATGGTAATGTAACCGTTTACAAAGCTCGACTTGTCGCAAAGGGTTTTCGACAAATTCAAGGAGTTGACTACGAAGAGACTTTCTCTCCCGTAGCGAAGCTGAAATCAGTCCGAATCATGTTAGCAATTGCCGCCTTTTATGATTATGAAATTTGGCAAATGGACGTCAAAACAGCGTTCCTTAACGGGAACCTTAAGGAAGAGTTGTATATGATGCAACCAGAAGGTTTTGTCGACCCTAAGGGTGCTAACAAAGTGTGCATGCTCCAGCGCGCCATCTATGGGCTGGTGCAAGCATCTCGGAGTTGGAACAATCGCTTTAATGAGGTGATTAAAGCGTTTGGGTTCATACAGGTTTACGGAGAAGCCTGTCTGTAGAAGAAAGTGAGTGGGAGCTCTGTAGCTTTCCTCATACTGTATGTGGATGACATATTATTGATGGGGAATAATATAGAGATGTTTGAGAGCATAAAGGCCTATTTGAACAAGAGTTTTTCAATGAAGGACCTTGGAGAAGCTGCATACATATTAGGCATCAAGATCTATAGAGATAGATCGAGACGACTCATAGGTATTTCGCAAAGTACATACCTTGACAAGATATTGAAGAAGTTCAATATGGAAAACTCAAAGAAAGGGTTCTTGCCAGTTTTGCAAGGTATGAGATTGAGTAAGACTCAGTCGTCGACCACGGCAACAGATAGAGAGAAGATGAGTTCTGTCCCCTACGCTTCAGCCGTGGGCTCTCTAATGTATGCCATGCTATGTACCAGACCTGATATTAACCTTGCCATAAGTTTGGTAGGGAGGTACCAAAGTAATCCCGGTACGGAACACTGGACAGCGGTCAAGAATATCCTTAAGTACCTGAAAAGGACTAAGGAAATGTTTCTCGTTTATGGAGGTGACGAAGAGCTCGTCGTAAAGGGTTACGTCGACGCTAGCTTCGACACAGATCCGGATGACTCTAAGTCACAGACCGGATACGTATATGTGTTGAATGGTGGGGCAGTGAGCTAGTGCAGCAGCAAGCAAGAAGTCGTGGCAGCATCTACATGTGAAGCGGAGTACATAGCTGCTTCAAAAGCGGCTCATGAAGGAATTTGGATGAAGGAGCTCATCACCGACCTTGGAGTGGTTCCAAGCGCGTCGGGTCCTATGACACTCTTCTGTGATAACACTGGAGCCATTGCCATAGCCAAGGAGCCCAGGTTTCACCGGAAGACGAAGCACATCAAGCGCCGCTACAACTCCATCCAGGACCATGTCCAGAGTGAAGCGATAGATATTTGTAAAGTACACACGGATCTGAATATTGCAGACCCGTTGACTAAACCTCTTCCACGAGCAAAACATGATCAACACCATAATGTTATGGGTGTTCGATACATCACAATATAACTAGATTATTGACTCTAGTGCAAGTGGGAGACTGTTGGAAATATGCCCTAGAGGTAATAATAAAATGGTTATTATCATATTTCCATGTTCGTGATAATCGTCTATTGTTCATGCTATAATTGTATTAACAGGAAACAGTAATACATGTGTGAATAAATAGATCACAATGTGTCCCTAGCAAGCCTCTAATTGGCTAGCTCGTTAGTCAATAGATGATCATGGTTTCCTGATCATGGGCATTAGATGTCATTGATAATGGGATCACATCATTGGGAGAATGATGTGATGGACAAGACCCAATCCTAAGCCTAGCACTAGATCGTATTGTTCGTATGCTAATGCTTTTCTAATTTCAAGTATCTTTTCCTTCGTCCGTGAGATTGTGCAACTCCCGGATACCGTAGGAGTGCTTTGGGTGTATCAAACGTCACAACGTAACTGGGTGACTATAAAGGTGCACTACGGGTACCTCCGAAAGTGTCTGTTGGGTTGGCACGAATCGAGATCGGGATTTGTCACTCCGTGTGACGGAGAGGTATATCTGGGCCCACTCGGTAGAACATCATCATGAGCTCAATGTGACTAAGGAGTTAGTCACACGATGATGTGCTACGGAACGAGTAAAGAGACTTACCGGTAACGAGATTGAACAAGGTATAGGTATACCGACGATCGAATCTCGGGCAAGTTCTATACCGACACACAAAGGGAATCGTATGCGGGATTGATTGAATCCTTGACATCGTGGTTCATCCGATGAGATCATCGTGGAGCAAGTGGGAGCCACCATGGGTATCCAGACCCCGCTGATGGTTATTGTCCAGAGAGGTGTCTCGGTCATGTCTGCCTGTCTCCCGAACCCGTAGGGTCTACACACTTAAGGTTCGATGACGCTAGGGTTATAGGGAATTGTTATACGAGGTTACCGAAAGTTGTTCGGAGTCCCGAATGAGATCCTGGACGTCACGAGGAGCTCCGGAATGGTCCGGAGGTAAATATTGATATATAGGACGGATGGTTTCGGACACCGGAAGTGTTTCGGGCGTCACCGGTAACGTACCAGGACCACCGGGACCACCGGAGGTGGCCCCGGGGGACCACCGAAGGGGGGCAACGACCCCGGGAGATAAGGTGGGCCAAGTGGGGGTGGGAACCAGCCCTTAGGTGGGCTGGTGCGCCTCCCCACTCAGCCCATAGCGCAAGGGAGAGAAAAGGGGGGGGGGGCAAACCCTAGGCCAGGTGGGCCTAAGGCCGACCAGATGGTGCGCCACCCCCCTCCCCCTTCTGGCCGCCGCACCTCCCATCTGGGGGGGCTGCCGCACCCCCTAGGGTGGGAACCCTAGGGGTGGCACCCCCTCTCCCCTTCCCCTATATATATCGGGCACTTTTGGCCATTGAGACACACGGTTTTTCCCTCTCTCTCGGCGCAACCCTGTTCTTCTTCCTCCTCCTCTCCGCCGGTGCTTGGCGAAGCCCTGTCGGGAGACCTCGTCTCTCCATCGACACCACGCCGTCGTGTTGCTGGAGTTCTTCCCCAACCTCTCCCTCCTCCTTGCTGGATCAAGGTGCGGGAGACGTCACCGGGCAGCACGTGTGTTGAACGCGGAGGTCCCGTTGTTCGGCACTAGATCGAAATCGCTACGAGTACGACTCCATCAACCGCGTTCTAGCAACGCTTCCGCTTAGCGATCTTCAAAGGTATGAAGATGCTCTTACACCTCTCTCGTTGCTGGTCTCTCCATAGGAAGATCTGAATATGCGTAGGAAAATTTTGAATTTATGCTACGTTACCCAACAAGTCATTGACGTTCAAAATCGTCAAGATCAAGAGCCCTTACCACGCTTTGTTTGGACGACCAGCTTACGCCCGTTTCATGGCCCGGCCTTGCTATGTGTACCTCAAGCTTAAGATGTCGGGTCTCAATGGCACCATCATCGTCGATAGAAATCGAAAGATTGCCCAGGAGTGTGAAGAAGGGGACGCCGCCTACGCTGAGTCGGCGTGTGCAGCCGAAGAGTCAAGTTCCATAGAGCCAACGGGGACCAAGCTGACATGAGCCCATCAAAGAAACCCACGGTCGACTCTGAACTGCCCCTTAAGTTTAAACCGGCCGATGATACCAATCATGTGGATTTTGTCCCTGGCGACTCTTCAAAGCATGTAGCGACCCAACTCAAAACGAGTCAAGCCTCTGTGTTTCTATGCCATCCCTGGATCAGTATGATGGCACACACAGTACATCAATGTATATATCAAAGTGCAATCACATGTAAATAGCGTAAAACTGATATATACCTTAAATATTTCAGCGGAAGCAGTCAAGGGAGTGGAGTCCCAATAAACACCAATGGCAAGTTGAGTGTAGACCGTAACCCTGAATCGTACTCTTACTCGTCGAAGAAAAAGATCTGCAACATAAGACGTTGCAGTCGTGTAGGTCAGCATATTGAATATGCGGCAAGTCACATATGAGAGGGGGAAAAATATAATCATCTATCTCTACATGCATATATGGCAGGTGGTGTTGTAAGTTTTGGCGTAAAGCAAATTTTCTCCTACAACAAGAGAGGGCTAAAAAGCAAAATGTTACTACATTGTTGGTTGTTAACGAGATGGTTCCGCCAACCAGTTCTCGTACCCGAGTTGTCAATAATTACCCTCATCAAATATATTTAATGGTGTTGAGAAATCCATATAACTTCAGTTCCTTTGGCTCAAGTTGTCCACGACCGTGGACACGGCTAATCGATTAGGTTTGAATACTCTGCAGAGTTTTGCACACGTTCCCCACAAGATTTGATCGCCTCCGTGTATGTCCTCACACTTCAGGGTGTTTGAAGACCGGATGATCAAAACATGGTCTTTCAACGGGTCCCTCTGAATCCCTGTCGGTGCCCATCCATTCCTACCGTTCGTCTACATCTGCTAGCACCGCCTGTCCAGAGTCGCCGCGTTGTCCAACCAAGCCAGAGCCCATAATGACTTGTGGCTGTGCAGTTAAGCCTTGGGTCTTGAAAATATCCGTCCGTCTCTTTGAGCCTGGGTGAAGCTTTCCACAGGATGTCATGGCCTCTCCAGCATCCCGGGTCATCCACTCGGTTCTACAGGGAGCCGATCAACCGCCCTTCACCCAGAGTTGCATTGCGTCCGAGGTCTTGAAAATCTTGTCTTAACAGGTCTTGATTATTTAATCAACCTCGCATCACTCGTGTTATGCACTCAACCGAAATCCCGTCTACTCAAGCATAGCAATATGAAATTTGTCGTCCCGGGCCAAGTATCGGGGTTGTTGTGTGCCTACCACATGATACTACAATCTATACTAAAATTTCCAAGTACCTAAGCAGCATGCAATTGGGCATAGGATGGTAGAACTACGATGCATAAAACATAGGTGATAGTATGATCAAAGTGACTTGCCTGGTATTACTTGATGAAGATAGTCGCTCTCATAATCCTAATAATTCTACTCGCCACACTCCGAGCAATCTATCGTAAACAAATAGCATTCAATAAACATTCATGCCAAAAAGGAAGAACCAAGAGAACATAAGAACAAAGCATGTCTTGGTTCAAAATAACAACATACTAAGGTTTAATAAAAAGGTACTAAGTGTGTTGTAAAGTGAAGGTGCATGAATGAGATCAAAAGAGTTAATGGACGATGAACTATTTCTATATAAGCTCGACTTGCATACACTATGGGATATGATCAAAAATATTGGGAGAACAACATGAATGTTGTTTGACAAATAGTATAAGACATAAGAATTTATTTGTAGAAAGAATTTCTTGAAATGGAGCACTACAACGCAAGTTATAGCGAATTGAAGTATGAATTGAATTTGCATTCAAAAGGTCAAGAGAAGTTGAACTGAAGTACCATGGTTACGTACAAAAATATATGACATGAGTGTTTAGGGGTAAAAGGAATCAAAAGAAAAGGTGGTACGATTTGCAAGATAAGATCAAATGAATGTTTGAATACAAATTTGAATCGCTCAAATATGTAAGGTTCAAAGGTCGAAACTAATGATGTGCTGGATATAGGAGATCAATATGAGCGTGTAGAAGAAAGAATTACTAGATTTGAAATAGCGGATCAAAAGATACAAATTCTTCAATATAACATTTAATCGGCTTAGAACGATGTGAACACTTTTGGGCACTAATAGATAAATCAGATTTGATCAAAATTATAAGTTGAAAAGTTAAAACTAATGATACAAACGTGAATATTACTTTGATACAAATCCGACGCAATTGGATTCATCTAAAACGGAGCTACGGATAAAAAGATATGATCAAAAGAAGTTTGAATATGAATATGAACAAATTTCGAAATTTGAAAATTTAAAAAAGTTGATATGATAGGTTCACAGGATAGATGGGATCAAGACGAAACTCTAGGCGTTGGTTTCATCTAATTCGGATAAACGAGTAAAAAGTTATGGCTATTTGAAAAATCAGGGCCAAGCTGTTTTACGGAAGAAAAGTGCTATGTCTAAAAGAAATCTAGTACTAATGTGCAAATACGAACAATAAATAATATATCTAATTACTCTACCGTACACTAGTGTAGGAATACTAGTCTAGAAATAATAAACTACGGGAGTAAAAAATACGAAGAAAAATACCTTTAGAATGCAGAGTAAGAATTAATTCCAATGAGGAGACGACTTCGAGAAATCCCGCCGAAGAGAAAAGAATATTTTTATTTAATAAATCTAGTTAAACCAAAAGATTGATTTAACCCGAAATAGTTGATTTTTTGGATGCTCCTATGGATCTATATTTATAGGTGGAAGGGAGGTCTAAAGGTCCATAGGTAGGCGATGTGGGACTAAATATATACGTAATGTAGGGAAACTAGAAAAAAGAAGTAAAAATGTGCCTCATGGGCCAAAGGAATCGGCCAGCCGCGCACACAGCGCACGCACACGTGCTGGTTGGATCATGAGTTTTTTTTTCTCGCGAACGAACAAATTTTTTTTTAAAAGAAGAAAAACGTATAAATGAAAAAGAGAGAACATTTTATATAGGCATATTATATATCGAAATTTTCAGAATAAAAGTTTCTAAAACATGAACATATTTTCAAAACCAAAAAAAAATACTTTTAAAAAAAAATATTTTTTTGCAATAACTTTAAAATGAAAAGGAATTTGAATTTGAAATAAATTGCAAATACTTAAAATTTGAATCAAGACATAGTCTCTGATTATGGAGGGTCATTTTCCTCCTCTCGTTTGATTTTTTTTTTAATCAAAGGGTTTTGAAAATATTCAAACTCAAAATTGAAAAGGGATTCAAAATAGAAAATTTTGGGAAAGTCATTTTATTCCCTCTCATTTTTTTGAGAAGTTTCAAATTCCACTCAAGTTTCAATCACTCAAACAAACAAACAATCAATCTAATAATTATATTAACATTCCAAAATTTATAATTTTGGGATGTTACAAACTATCACACTTAAAATGAATCTCGTCCTCGAGATTCGAAGAGGCTAGAAAGAAAATGTTATGGTTTGGGGGGTCTTCTAACAAATATAGTCTGCTGCAAAGTGGGGTGCTACCACACTTAAAATGAGAGTTACTGGTCGCTCAAATTTTTAACAATCCTCTGGGGTCTTGGCATCTCGCTCGTCACATTCTTCATGGTAACTTCTTTGGTGAAGTTCTTCCATTATATTCATAATGTTTCCATCAAAATCGAGGGTTCTTCTGTTGATATAAGATTCTTCCGTCACTGGGTCTTCTTAACTGACAAGTCTCGTGACCATTCTAAATAACCTATCGATGATTTCTCATGGTGGTCTACCATTTGTGGTTATCCTGCAGAGATAAGGGTCTTGGCTTCATCCTCACCGTAAAATTTCCTACGCGTCACAACAACTGCCATGTATATGGGCTTTTCTTATACCATTCTAAGGCTTAAATAAAAGCTTCAAAGGACGTCGTCTCTCACTATGGGTAAGTCTCTCAGATTTACCATTCCGAATAGCAAGAGAATGATAATAGTAAGTCGTCATGGTGGCCAAGCCATGTCGCACTGAAATCATTACCTTGTATAAGGCTTAGTGAATCTCGTATTCTAACACTTGGGCATCCTCACAAGCATTGCAGAATATCTCTTGTCCACGAACGAAGTTCGGATAATCCAATGATTCTGCAAGCTGAACAAACATCTATCGTTTCTTCACAACTCTCAGGTTTTCGTATGCTCCTAAGAAAACATTTGCCGAAACAAGTTTCCTTCTCCAAAAAGATAGTACTTGATCCTTGTTAGTCCCGGGGTCTGTGGGTTTCAGGCATACTTGGGGTAAATGTGACACGCCGCTCGGTAGTGGGTGGTTCCTTCACACAAGAAACAAGTCACCTGACTAGTTGGGCATTCCTCAGCTGTGTGATTTTCTTCACAATGAGTGCATCCATCCTTGTGTTCTTCCTGGGTATGTCCTATTTCTCCATAGATCTTGCATGCACAAGTCTTCTCCTTCAGATTTTCATAGTACTTCTGAATAAGTCGGGATCTTAACAAAGTCTTCTTGAATTCGTCCCAGGTTTCTGCTCCACTAAATCCTTGTATGGCATGATGCATTTTCCACCAGATTGCAACACTTTGGGTAAAGTACTGGAGAGCGTGTTCCACTTCATACTTCCTTGAGATCAAGTTGCTCCCGAAGTGGTTCTCCATGTTCTGAATCCATATTTTAGCCTCCAGCTGGGTCATTGGTCCAGAGACTACAAGTCCAGCTTCATACTTCATCTGGTAGGGTTGAGGTTTTGGGGATGAGACGGGTAAGAGAGGGAGGAAGATACACACAGTACAAACGATATTTTTGAGAATAGGTTTTATTTGTGGCTGTCGAAAAACACACACCAATGACGGCTCACAAATCATCGTATCTAACGTGGGTATATAACAGGGGTTTGGACTTCTAATGGTCATATAAATATTCCAACGCTTCAGGGTCTTCGAATTCTTCGGGTCTTGAGAGTCTTCAATTGGTTCAGCTTCAATTCTTCAATGCATGATGAAATCCTCTTTACTTTGAAGCGGGAGTCGGTTGATCCTTCACGTGGTCAAAGGGGAAAGGGCATTGTCTAACTATTTGAGGTGAGAGAGAACGTTTGATGAAATCAGAAGAGATGAGAAGTAAAAGGTGTTATTGAAGAATTTTTAGAGAGATCCTATCCTAAGAAATTTCCAGTTTCTAGGGTCACGTCCTACAGTCAACATGTGCTCTGATACCATTTCTGTAGTGACCCGACTCAAAACGAGTCAAGCCTCTGTGTTTCTGTGCCATCCCTGGATCAGTATGCTGGCACACACAGTACATCAATGTATATATCAAAGTGCAATCACATGTAAATAGCGTAAAACTGATATATACCTTAAATATTTCAGCGGAAGCAGTCAAGGGAGTGGAGTCCCAATAAACACCAACGGCAAGTTGATCGTAGACCGTAACCCTGAATCGTACTCTTACTCGTCGAAGAAAAAGATCTGCAACATAAGACGTTGCAGCCGTGTAGGTCAGCATATTGAATATGCCGACAAGTCACATATGAGAGGGGAAAAAATATAATCATCTATCTCTACATGCATATATGGCAGGTGGTGTTGTAAGTCTTGGCGTGAAGCAAATTTTCTCCTACAAGAAGAGAGGGCTAAAAAGCAAAATGTTACTACATTGTTGGTTGTTAACGAGATGGTTCCGCCAACCAGTTCTCGTACCCGAGTTGTCAATAATTACCCTCATCAAATATATTTAATGGTGTTGAGAAATCCATATAACTTCAGTTCCTTTGGCTCAAGTTGTCCACGACCGTGGACACGGCTAATCGATTAGGTTTGAATACTCTGCAGAGTTTTGCACACGTTCCCCACAAGATTTGATCGCCTCCGTGTATGTCCTCGCACTTCAGGGTGTTTGAAGACCGGATGATCAAAACATGGTCTTTCAACGGGTCCCTCTGAATCCCTGTCGGTGCCCATCCATTCCTACCGTTCGTCTACATCTGCTAGCACCGCCTGTCCAGAGTCGCCGCGTTGTCCAACCAAGCCAGAGCCCATAATGACTTGTGGCTGTGCAGTTAAGCCTTGGGTCTTGAAAATATCCGTCCGTCTCTTTGAGCCTGGGTGAAGCTTTCCGCAGGATGTCACGGCCTCTCCAGCATCCCGGGTCATCCACTGGGTTCTCCAGGGAGCCGATCAACCGTCCTTCACCCAGAGTTGCATTGCGTCCGAGGTCTTGAAAATCTTGTCTTAACCGGTCTTGATTATTTAATCAACCTCGCATCACTCGTGTTATGCACTCAACCGAAATCCCGTCTACTCAAGCATAGCAATATGAAATTTTGTCGTCCCGGGCCAAGTATCGGGGTTGTTGTGTGCCTACCACATGATACTACAATCTATACTAAAATTTCCAAGTACCTAAGCAGCATGCAATTGGGCATAGGATGGTAGAACTACGATGCATAAAACATAGGTGATAGTATGATCAAAGTGACTTGCCTGGTATTACTTGATGAAGATAGTCGCTCTCATAATCCTGATAATTCTACTCGCCACACTCCTAGCAATCTATCGTAAACAAATAGCATTTAATAAACATTCATGCCAAAAAGGAAGAACATGAGAACATAAGAACAAAGCATGTCTTGGTACAAAATAACAACGTACTAAGGTTTAATAAAAAGGTCCTAAGTGTGTTGTAAAGTGAAGGTGCATGATTGAGATCAAAAGAGTTAATGGACGATGGACTATTGCTATATAAGCTCGACTTGCATACACTATGGGAGATGATAAAAAATATTGGGAGAACAACATGAATGTTGTTTGACAAATAGTATAAGACATAAGAATTTATTTATAGAAAGAATTTCTTGAAATGGAGCACTACAACGCAAGTTATAGCGAATTGAAGTATGAATTGAATTTGCATTCAAAAGGTCAAGAGAAGTTGAACTGAAGTACGATGGTTACGTACAAAAATATATGACATGAGTGTTTAGGGGTAAAAGGAATCAATTGAAAAGGTGGTACGATTTGCAAGATAAGATCAAATGAATGTTCGAATACAAATTTGAATCGCTCAAATTTTTAAGGTTCAAAGGTCGAAACTAATGATGTACTGGATATAGGAGATCAATATGAGCGTGTAGAAAAAAGAATTACTAGATTTGAAATAGCGGATCAAAAAATACAAATTCTTCAATATAACATTTAATCGGCTTAGAACGATGTGAACTAATAGATAAATCTGATTTGATCAAAGTTATAAGTTGAAAAGTTAAAACTAATGATACAAATGGGAAGATTACTTTGATACGAATCCGACGCAATTGGATTCATCTAAAACGGAGCTACGGATAAAAAGATATGATCAAAAGAAGTTTGAATATGAATATGAACAAATTTCGAAATTTGAAAATTTAAAAGAGTTGATATGATAGGTTCACAGGATAGGTGGGATCAAGACGAAACTCTAGGCGTTGGTTTCATCTAATTCGGATAAACGAGTAAAAAGTTATGGCTATTTGAAAAATCAGGGCCAAGCTGTTTTACGGAAGAAAAGTGTTATGTCTAAAAGAATTCTACTACTAATGTGTAGATACGAAGACTAAATAATATATCTAATTACTCTACCGTATACTAGTGTAGGAATACTAGTCGAGAAATAATAAACTACGGGAGTAAAAAAAATACGAAGAAAAATACCTTTAGAATGTAGAGTAAGAATTAATTCCAATGAGGACTCGACTTCGAGAAATCCCGCCGAAGAGAAAAAAATATTTTTATTTAATAAATCTAGTTAAACCAAAAGATTGATTTAACCCAAAATAGATGATTTTTTGAATGCTCCTATGGATCTATATTATAGGTGGAAGGGAGGTCTAAAGGTCCTTAGGTAGGCGATGTGGGACTAAATATATACGTAATGTAGGGAAACTAGAAAAAAAAAAGTAAAAAGGTGCCTCATGGGCCAAAGGAATCGGCCGGCCGCGCACACAGCGCACGCACACGTGCTCGCTGGATCATGAGTTTTTTTTCAAATTTTTTTTTGCGAACGAACAAATTTTTTTTTTAAAAAGAAGAAAAACGTATAAATGAAAAAGAGAGAACATTTTATATAGGCGTATTATATATCAAAATTTTCAGAATAAAATTTTCTAAAACATGAACATATTTTCAAAACAAAAAAAAATACTTTTTAAAAAAAATTATTTTTTTGCAATAACTTTAAAATGAAAAGGAATTTGAATTTCAAATAAATTGCAAATACTTAAAATTTGAATCAAGACATAGTCTCTGATTTTGGATGGTCATTTTCCTCCTCTCGTTTGATTTTTTTTAATCAAAGGGTTTTGAAAATATTAAAAGTCAAAATTGAAAAGGGATTCAAAATAGAAAATTTTGGGAAAGTCATTTTATTCCCTCTCATTTTTTTGAGAAGTTTCAAATTCCACTCAAGTTTCAATCACTCAAACAAACAAACAATCAGTCTAATAATTATATTAACATTCCAAAATTTATAATTTTGTGATGTTACAAAGCAGTTCACCATTGGGACCGAATTGGATCTCAAATAGGAAAGCGCGCTCACCGAATTCATTCATGAGATTCGGGACATCTTCGCATGGAAACCTTCTGACATGACAGGTGTTCCGAGAGAATTCGCTGAGCACCATCTCAATGTAGATCCTAAGATGAAGCCGGTTCGTCAATACCTTCGTCGTTTTAATGAGGAAAGGCGCAAGACGATTGGAGAAGAAGTCGCCTGACTTTTAGCTGCTAGTTTCATTGTTGAAGTTTTTCACCCTAAATGGTTGGCTAACCCGGTCCTATTTCTCAAGAAGAACGGGGCTTTTCGCATGTGCATTGACTATACGGACCTTAACAAAGCCTGTCCCAAGGATCCCCTTGCATTACCCCATATTGATCAGATCATACGGCGGGTTGCGAGCGCTTATGCTTTCTGGATACGTACTCACGGTACCATCATATCAAGATGGCCAAGGAGGACCAGGAGAAAACAACCTTCATCATCCCCTTTGGTGCCTTTTGCTACGTCTCCATGCCTTTTGGGCTCAAGAGTGCACGGGCGACTTATCAGCGTTGTATCCAGAACTGTCTCCATAGTCAGATTGGACGCAACGTCCACGCCTATGTTGATGACATCGTGATAAAACCGCAGAAGAAGGAAACGCTTCTGGGAGATCTCAAAGTGACATTTGACAACCTCCGGGTCTATGATCAGATGAAGCTTAACCCCACGAAGTGTGTGTTTGGGGTTCCTGCAGGAAAATTGCTTGGGTTTCTAGTGTTTGAGTGTGGCATAGAAGCTAACCCGGACAAGGTTAAGGCGATTACCTTGCTTGGGAAGCCGGCCAACATCAACCAAGTCCAGCGTATGGAGGGTCGCATCGCGGCACTTAGTCGCTCCATAAGTCGTCTGGGTGAGAAGGCCATCCCGCTCTATCAGTTTCTCAAAAATACGGACCACTTAGTCTGGACTGATGCGGCCAATGAAGTGTTTGATACACTAAAAAGACAACTTGCTGAGCCGCCCGTGCTGGCAGCCGCAGCTGACAAGGAGCCGATGCTTTTGTATATTGCCACTAATTCCAAGGCGGTAAGTGTGGCAGTGGTTGTAGACCGCAAGGAAGAAGGCAAGGAATACCCAGTCCAGTGGCCGGTTTATTTTGTTAGCGAGGTGTTAACCTTGTCCAAGCAGCGGTATCCACATTGGCAGAAGTTAGTCTTTGGGATCTGTATGTCAAGCCGGAAGTTGAAGCACTGCTTTTTGGAGCATCCCATTACCATGGTCAGTTCTGCGCCCATTGGGGACATTATACAGAACCGAGAGGCTACGGGGCAGGTTGCTAAATGGGCGATAGAAGTTGGTCCACATCATGTGAAGTATGCGCCGCATACTACCATCAAGTCTCAACTCTCAAGCCCTTGTAGACTTTATCAATGATTGGACCGAGCTACAAGTTCCGCAAGATAGGCTAGATAACACCGATTAGACGATCTATTTCGACGGATCTAGCCAATTGGAAGGTTCAGGCGCCGGAGTGGTGTTGACATCTCCAAGAGGGGACAAGGTTTGCTATGTTCTGCAGCTTATGTTTCCTTGCACGAGCAATGCAGCTGAGTATGGAGCTTTATGATACGTCTGTGATACGTCTCCAACGTATCTATAATTTTTGATGGTTCCATGCTATTATCTTGTCAACATTGGATGTTTTGTATGCATTTTATAACTTTTTTGGGACTAACCTATTAACTCAGTGCCAAGTGCCAGTTCCTGTTTTTTCCGTGTTTTTGACCCTTTTCAGAGAATAATATTAAACGGAGTGCAAACAGAATAAAATCTTCGGAATGGTTTTTTCCATAACAGAAGATACGCTCGGAACTTGAGAACCAAGGCCAAGGATCCCGGGGGAGGCCACAAGCCCCCTAGCCGCGGCCTGGGGGGCGCCTACCAGGCTTGTGGGCCCCCCGTGGCTCCTTTGCCCTACTTCTTCCGCCTATAAATTCCCTAAAAATCTGAAACCACGAGAGAGAGCCACAAAAATACTTTTCCGCCGCCGCAAGCTTCTGTCTCCGCAAGATCCCATCTAGGGCATGTTCTGGTGCCCTGCTAGAGGGGGATTCGGACACGGAGGGCTTCTTCATCAACACCATTGCCTTTCCGATGATGCGTGAGTTGTTCACCATAGACCTTCGGGGTCCATAGCTAGTATCCAGATGGCTTCTTCTCTCTCCTGGATCTTCAATACAAAGTTCTCCATGATCTTCATGGAGATCTATCCGATGTAATCTTCTTTTGCGGTGTGTTTGTCGAGATCCGATAAATTGTTGATTTATGATCAGATTATCTATGAATTTTATTTGAGTCTCCTCTGATCTCTTATATGCATGTTTTCATATCCTTGTAATTCTCTTCGAGTTGTGGGTTTCGTTTGGCCAACTTGATCTACAATTCTTGCAATGGGATAAGTGCTTGGCTTTGGGTTCATACCGTGCGGTGTCCTCACCTAGTGACAGAAGGGGTAGCGAGGCACGCATCATGTTGTTGCCATCAAGGGTAAAAATATGGGGTTTATATCTATTGCATGAATTTATCCCTCTATAACATGTCATCTTGCTTAAAGCGTTACTCTGTTTGTTATGAAATCAATACACTAGATGCATGCTGGATAGTGGTCGATGTGTGGATTAATAATAGTAGATGTAGACAGTATCGGTCTACTTGTCTCGGATGTGATGCCTATATGTATGATCATTGCCTTAGATATCATCATGATTTTGTGCTTTTCTATCAATTGCTCGCCAGTAATTTGTTCACCCACCGTAATACTTGCTATCATGAGAGAAGCCTCTAGTAAACACTATTGCCCCCGGGTATACTTCACATCATATTTTCAGCTCTACACTTTCACTTTGTTGCACTTTCCGCCTTTAGATCTCACTTTGCAATCAATCGTGAAGGGATTGACAACCCCTTTATAGCGTTGGGTGCAAGTTTGTTTGTTTTTGCACACGTACCCTGGAGACTTGCCTTGATAGTCCTACTGGATTGATACATTGGTTCTCAAACTGAGGGAAATACTTACTGCTACTGTGTTTTTTTTGACCGGCTATTGTAGGGAAAACCCCCCACAGCCATTTTCTGTATTGCAACTATGAAAACTGTATGTACAAGAGGTGGTATAGAATGTACAAAGAGGGGGGGGGGGTGGAGCAGAGAGATACAGACCTCAAGGAGGCAAAAAGGAAATCCACTTAAGGAGATCATCCCTGAAACTAGCCTTAATTCTATGAGCTAATAAAGAAATATCATGGATAAATCCAGCTCTCCATTTCCTGAACTTTGGCTGTTCCTGGTTGAAAACTTTTGCATTTCTGGTGGTCCAGATATTCCAACAGGCAGTGAATACAACCTCAGCAAAGAACGGATGGGGGAAGTTCTTTCTAGCTGGAGCAGTAGCAGTCTACATAGAAGACCCCTGCCAAGTGATCTGTAGGTAGTTCCAAACCCTGATACTGAACAGGCATGTGAAAAATAAATGATCTCTGTCTTCCTTGACTCTGGCATGGCATAACACACAGAGATTAGAATCAGAAACCTTCCAGGGACGCCGTTCCAGCATGTCCTGTGTGTTCAGCCTATCCATAATGAGCATCCAGGCAAACATCTTAACTTTCATGGTACAACAACTTTTCCATATCCAGTTAAGCAGAGGGTTAGGCACAATACTGCTATGAACATGAGCATAGTAGGCCATGGGTGTATAGCCCTTAGCATCCTTGCGCCATACCCATCTGTCAAAGGCATGGTGATCCAGATCCAGATCGAGAACTAAAGATTGGATAGCAGACAGTTCCTGATAAGCTTGAGCAGATAGTGGAAGGTGAAACAGAGAGAGCAGACGATCTTCAGAAAAAGCAGCAAAAACTTCTTGAGCTGTGCAAAAAGGATCAGCTACAAAGGAGAACAATCGCTGGAACCGAACTGCCAAAGGCATAGTGGAGTTGCCAAGTAGCCAGGAATCAGACCAGAACAAGAATGAATCACCCTTATTAGGCAAGACATAAGTAACAGCTCTGAATTGGTCAAGACGCTTGCATATGTCCTTCCACCAAAAGGAGCCACAAAGTGCAGTGCCCTGAGGTACAGTGTGGTGGTAGTAAGTGTTCCAAATCAGATGAACCCATGGGATATCAGCATGATTAAGGAATTTAGCAGCATGTTTGAGCAGAAGAGCTTCATTCTGAACGGCTAGATTCACAATCGCTAACCCCCCTTTATTCTTAGGCCTGCATACCAGTGGCCAACCAGCAAGAGAGGGTGCATGATCATTCCCATTTCTTCGCCATAGGCATTGACGTTGAATCCGCTCCGATTGCTTCAGAATCCCTGGTGGCAGAGCCAGACTGCATAAGAAGAAGAGGGGAACAACAGACAATGCTGAGTTGACATATTGCAATCTGCCCCCCCTGAGCAAGAAATGAGGAACTAGCACTGAGCCTTCTTTCCATTTTATCCACCAGAGGCATGAGATCGATGATTCGGGGTTTAGTGATTCCAACAGGCAGTCCCAGATATGTGAAGGGTAGAGTTCCCACTTTATAGCCAATGGAATCCGCCAGATCCTGCAGATGCTGAGAAGGAATGTTGACAGGTAAGAGGGCAGATTTGTGATAATTGACCTGTAACCCACTAGACTGAGAGAAAAGCAAAAGCATTTCCTTAAGCTGCAATAATTGTGATTTGTCAGCTGGTAAGATGATGAGAGTATCATCAGCATATTGCACTATAGGGTAATCTGTATCATGGGTAGGAATGGGCAGCTGAATCAGTCCATCCACCCGCAGTTTATTGACCAGAGTTTGTAGAAAATCAGCAGCAATAGCAAACAGCAAAGGGGACAAAGGATCTCCCTGTCTGACACCTTTTTTGCACATGAACTTCTTCCCAGGCACACCATTGATTAGAACTGAAGAAGATCCAGAGGCTAGAAGCTGCTTGACCCAAAGGATCCATCGATCATTAAAGCCCTTGGCTCGAAGAATCTGTAAGATGAATGCATGCTCCACAGAATCAAACGCCTTTTCAAAATCCAACTTAAGGATAACTATAGGTTTCTTGGATTGATGACATTGATGTAGGTACTCGAGAGTCCAGCCCACACAATCCTGAATAGTTCTGGATTTGATAAAACCATATTGATTCTTATGAAGACATTCAACAATCTGCAATTGTAGCCGATTGGCAAGCATTTTGGACAAAAATTTAAGACCCATGCCCGTAAGAGATATTGGTCTATAATCTCCCACCTGTTCAGGTGACCTGGTTTTGGGAATGAGTGTAATATAGGAAGAATTCATGTTTACTAGCTGAGCCTGACCAGCATGAAATTCAGCAGCAAGTTGATAAAACTCAGGGGAAATAATATGCCAGCATTTTTTGAAAAAAAAGTCCATTGAAACCATCAGGTCCAGGGGCTTTGTCAGTAGGCATATGATGCACAGTTTTATCCATCTCAGATTTGGAAAAGGGCTCGGTGAGAATGTCAAGACCCTGAACTTCCTCCAGTAGGGAGTCAAGGTCAAAAGCCATATTAATGCCAAGAGAAGTTCCCATGCGATCCTTGAAAGATGCCCAGAAGCATGCAGCAATTTGATCATGATCAAAGATAATAGACCCATCAGTTAACTTGAGAGAGGCAATAGAATTCTTCTTGTACCTTTCAGTGGCCATAGCATGAAAGAATTTGGTATTTTCCTCACCAACCTTGATGAATCGAATAGTGGCCCTCTTCTTCCAGTATAAACATTGAAGGTGTAGTAGATGTTCCAAATGCAGTTTAACTAGATTCCTGAAGTTAGCTTCCGGCTTGAATAAGTATCTCAGCTCTTCCAGCTCATCCAAGCATAGCACCACTTGGTTACATCTGGAAATAAGGTGCGTTAACTGAGATAGGGACGTCTGCCATTTCTTCAGAGCCTGGCGAAGATGCTTCATCTTATCCATGATAATAGCAGATATGTGAGTCTTTCATGAAGGAATGAGCCACGATTACTGCTACTGTGTTTCATCACCCTTTCCTCTTCAGGGGAAAACCAACGCAAGCTCAAGAGGCAGCAAGAAGAATTTCTGGCGCCGTTGCCGGGGAGTATCAAGTCAAGAATAGTCTTCCTTCAACGTGTCAATTTCTGGCACCGGGGACTATTCTAAGTGAAGCTTATCCAAGTAACTGTTGCAAACTCATCTCTTGCATTTACTTTTTTTGCCTCTCGTTTTCCTCTCTCCCACTTCTGAAAAACAAAAATTTACAAACATATTTGCCTTTTTCGTTCTCCCTTTTCTTTTGCTTGCTTTCTGTTCGCTTGTGTGCTTGTGTGCTTGTTGAAGTCACCATGACTGAAAACACCGAACTTTGTGACTTCTCGAATACTAATAATAATGATTTTATTAGTACTCCGATTGCTCCCGCCACTAGTGGGGAATCATATGAAATCAATGCTGCGTTGCTGAATCTTGTTATAAAAGAGCAATTTTCCGGCTTTCCTAGTGAAGATGCCGCATCCCATCTTAATACCTTCATTGAGTTATGCGATATTCAAAATAAGAAAGATGTGGATAATGATGTGATTAAATTTAAGCTATTTCCGTTCTCATTGCGAGATCGAGCAAAAACTTGGTTTTCATCTTTACCCAAAAATAGCATTGATTCTTGGAACAAGTGTAAAGATGCTTATATATCGACGTATTTTCCACCTGTTAAGATTATTTCTCTCCGTAATGATATCATGAATTTTAAGCAACTAGATCATGAACATGTTGCACAATCTTGGGAGAGAATGAAATTGATGATTAGAAATTGTCCCGCTCATGGCTTGAGTCTTTGGATGATTATACAAATCTTCTATGCTGGTTTGAATTTTGCTTCTAGAAATATCTTGGATTCCGCCTCCGGTGGAACTTTCATGGAAATCACGTTAGGAGAAGCCACAAAACTCCTAGACAATATCATGAACAAACTATTCTCAATGGCACACTCAAAGGTCACCTACTAGTAAAAAGTGCATGTTATAGAAGAAATTAACTCTTTGAGTGCTCAGATGGATGAGTTAATGAAATTTTTTGCTAGTAAATGTGCTCCTTTAGATCCAAATGATATGCCCTTGTCTTCCTTGATTGAGAGTAGCAATGAGAGCTTGTATGTTAATTTTGTTGGTAGGAATAATTTTGGCAACAACAATGCTTTTAGAGGAAACTATATTCCTAGGCCTTTTCCTAGTAATCCCTCTAATAACTTTGGAAATTCCTACAACAATGCTCATGGAAATTACAATAAATTACCCTCTGATCTAGAGAGTAATATTAAAGAGTTTATCAACTCGCAAAAGATTTTCAATGCGTCCATAGAAGAAAAATTGCTCAAAATTGATGACTTGGCTAGGACTATGGATAGAATGTCTCTTGATATTGATGCTTTGAAATTGAGATGTTCTCCTCCCAAGATCAATATGGATAAAACTTTAAAAGCTATGCGTGTTTCCATGAATGAGAGTAAAGAAAGAACCACCCAAATTCGTGCTAGACATGAATGGCTTAGAAAGGCGTGTTCTCGTGATGAGAATCACGAAGATCTTAAAGTGCTTGGTGTGACTCCCATTCAATCCTTGTTTTCTAATGTCAAACCTAATGATGATGGGGCTGGATATGATTCCACGTTGGTTGGGAGATGCCCCAATAATTCGGAGTCTATCTATCTTGATGCTAAAAGCATTGAAAGTGGAGTAGAGGATATCAAAACTTTGAGTAGTAATGAAATTACTACTTTGGATTTCAAGGAATTCAATTATGAGATTTGCTCTTTGATTGAATGTATTTCCTTGATGCAATCCATGCTAAACTCTCCACAGGCTTGTAGCCAAAACAAGGCCTTTACCGATCATATCGTCGATGCTATGATGAAATCTCTTGGAGAGAAACTTGAGTTGGAAGTTTCTATTCCTAGAAAACTTCATGATGAGTGGGAAACTACTATCAAAATCAAGATTTAAAACTATGAATGCAATGCTTCGTGTGATTTGGGTGCTAGTGTTTCCGCTAATCCAAAGTCTTTATGTGATGTTCTAGGCTTCAATGAGATTGATGAGTGCTCTCTTAATTTGCATCTTGCGGATTCTACTGTTAAGAAATCTATGGGAAGGATCAATGATGTTCTGATTATTGCATATAATAACTATGTACCCGTAGATTTCATTGTGCTTGATATTGATTGCAATCCGACATGTCCTATCATTCTTGGTAGACCTTTCCTACGGACTATTGGTGCTGTCATCGATATGAAGGAAGGGAATATTAGATTTAAATTTCCATTAAAGAAGGGCATGTAACATTTTCCTAGAAAGAAAATAAGATTGCCTTATGAATCCATAATGAGGGCTACTTATGGTTTGAGCACAAAAGACGACGATACTTGATTCTATCGCCTTATGCCTAGCTAAGGGCGTTAAACAATAGCACTTGTTGGGAGGCAACCCAATGAATTTACCTTTTCTTTTTGCTTTCTGTTTTGTTGTGTCCACACCATCATAATTCTGTTATGATTGTGTTTTTTGTGTTTCTTTTTGTGTTTGTGCCAAGTAAAACCTTTATGACTAGTTTTGGTGATGGTTGTTTGATCTTGCTGAAAAAGACAGTAACTTTGTGCTCACGATTTTTTTTAATTCCTATCCAGAAAGAGATTTTAAGTTGATTCTTTTTGCTTCTGGTTGATATGCCAATTTTCATAATTTTCATAAGTTTTTTGATATACCAGAAGTATACGAAGTATACAGATTGCTACAGACTGGTCTGTTTTTGACAGATTCTGTTTTTGTTGTGTTGATTGCTTATTTTGATGAAACTATGGATAGTATGGGGGGGGGGGTACTAGCCATGGAAAAGTGAGAATACAGTAATATAGCACCAATACAAATAGAAATCAAGTTTTATACAGTACCTAAAGAGGTGGTGGTTTGTTTTCTTGTGCTAATGATATCACGAGTTTCTCTTTAAGTTTTGTGCTGTAAAGTTTTCAAGTTTTGGGTGATGTTCTCATGGACAATGGGATAAAGAGTGGAAAGCTCTCAAGCTTGGGGATTCCCAAGGCATCCCAAGCCAAATTGAAGGACACCAAAAATCCTAAGCTTGGGGATGCCCCAGGAAGGCATCCCCTCTTTCGTCTTCAATCCATCGGTAACGTTACTTGGAGCTATATTTTTATTCACCACATGATATGTATTTTTCTTGGAGCATCGTGTATTATAGGAGTCTTTTCTTTTTGTTGTGTCACAATCATCCTTGCTGCACACCTTTTTGAGAGAGACATACACTCATCGTGATTTTGCTAGAATACTCATTGAGCTTCGCTTATATCTTTTGAGCTACATAACTTTGCTCTAGTGCTTCACTTAGATCTTTTTAGAGCACGACGGTGTCATATTTTGGAGAAATAAGAACTCTGGATCTTCACTTATATCTTTTTGAGAGTGCTCTCTCAGAGTAACTTGGTAATTGGCTTGTGCTATGAAAGTAGTCCTAAAGATGATAGGCATCCAAAGAGGATCTAATAAAAGCTTCCATATTCATGTGCATTAATTATAAAGAGAAGTTTGATTCCTCTCAATTAGTTTTGAGACATGGATTTGGTAATTAGAGTCATGTTAGTATGGTTCCATGAATCTAGAAATACTTGTGTTGAAGTTAGTGATTCCCGTAGCATGCATGTATGGTGAACCGCTATGTTAGGAAGTCGGAGTATAATTGATTTATTGATTGTCATCCTTTGTGTGGCGGTCGGGATTGCGCGATGGTTAACACCTACCAACCCTTCCCCTAGGAGTATGCGTTTAGCACTTTGCTTTGATTACTAATAAAACTTTCGCAATAAGTATATGAGTTCTTCATGACTAATGTGAGTCCATGGTATAGATGCACTTTCACCTTCCACCATTGCTAGCCTCTCTAGTGCCGCGCAACTTTCGTCGGTGCACAAACCCACCATAAACCTTCCTCAAAACAGCCACCATACCTACCTACTATGGCATTTTCATAGCCATTCCGAGATATATTGCCATGCAACTCCCACCGTTCCGTCTCATGACTTGTGCTGTCACTTTCATATTGCCATTGCATGATCGTAATATAGCTAGCGAGATGTTTCAACGTCATACGCCAAGCTAGATCGTTGCACATCCCGGTACACTACCGGAGGCATTTCCTATAGAGTCATCATTGCTCTAAGTGTTGAGTTGTGAGTAAATAAAAGTGTGATGATCATCATTATTAGATCATTGTCCCATGTGAGGAAAAATGAAAAGAGGCCAAAGTTGCCCACAAAAAAAATGAAAAGAGGCCAAAGACCCCAAACAAATAAAAGGAAAAAATAAAAAAATGAGAGAAAAAGAGAGAAGGGACAATGCTACTATCTTTTTCCACACTTGTGCTTCATAATAGCACCATGTTCTTCATGCTAGAAAGTCTCTCGTTTTTACACTTCCATATACTAGTGGGAATTTTCATTATATAACTTGGCTTGTATATTCCAATGATGGGCTTCCTCAAAATTGCCCTAGCTCTTCGTGAGCAAGCAAGTTGGGTGCACACCCACTAGTTTTACGATTGAGCCTTCACACACTTATAGCTCTAAGTGCATCCGTGAATGGTAATCGCTACTCATTCACATTGATATCTATTGATGGGCATCTCCATAGCCCGTTGATATGCCGAGTCGATGTAACCATCTCCTCCTTTTTTCCTCAGAACCTCCACCACACTCTATTCCACCTATAGTGCTATATCCATGGCTCACGTTCATATATTGCGTGAGAGTTGAAAAAGGTTTGAGAAAGTAAGAGTGCGAAAAAAACTACTTGGCCAATACCGGGGTTGTGCATGATTTAAAATCGTTGTGTGGGGATGATGGAGCATAGCCACACTATATGATTTTGTAGGGATAACTTTCTTTGGCCTTGTTATTTCGAAAGTTCATGATTACCTTGCTAGTTTGCTTGAAGTATTATTGTTTTCATGTCAATAGCAAACTATTGTTTTGAATCTTATGGATCTGAACATTCATGTCACATGAAAGATGTTGCAAAGGAAAAATATGTTAGGTAGCATTCCACATCAAAAATTCAGTCTTTATCACTTCCCTACTCGAGGACGACCATGAGTTAAGCTTGGGGATGCTTGATACGTCTCCAACGTATCTATAATTTTTATGGTTCCATGCTATTATCTTGTAAACTTTGGATGTTTTGTATGCATTTTATATATTTTTTGGTACTAACCTATTAACTCAGTGCCAAGTGCCCGTTCGTGTTTTTTCCGTGTTTTTGACCCTTTTCAGAGAAGAATATTAAATGGAGTACAAACGGAATTAAATCTTCGGAATGATTTTTTCCGTAACAGAAGATACGCAGGGAACTTGAGAACCAAGGCAAAGGATCCCGGGGGAGGCCACAAGCCCCCTAGCCGCGGCCTGGGGGGCCGCCTACCATGCTTGTGGGTCCCCGTGGCTCCTTTTCCCTACTTCTTCTGCCTATAAATTCCCTAAAAATCTGAAACCACATGAGACAGCCACAAAAATACTTTTCCGCCGCCGCAAGCTTCTGTCTCCGCAAGATCCCATCTGGGGCACGTTCTGGTGCCCTGCCGGAGTGGGATTCGGACATGGAGGGCTTCTTCATCAACACCATTGCCTCTCCGATGATGCGTGAGTAGTTCACCATAGACCTTCGGGTCCATAGCTAGTAGCTAGATGGCTTCTTCTCTCTCTTGGATCTTCAATACAAAGTTCTCCATGATCTTCATGGAGATCTATCCGATGTCATCTTCTTTTGCGGTGTGTCTGTCGAGATCCGATGAATTGTGGATTTATGATCAAATTATCTATGAATTTTATTTGAGTCTCCTCTGATCTCTTATATGCATGATTTCGTATCCTTGTAATTCTCTTCGAGTTGTGGGTTTTGTTTGGCCAACTTGATCTACAATTCTTGCAACGGGAGAAGTGCTTGGTTTTGGGTTCATACTGTGTGGTGTCCTCACCTAGTGACAGAAGGGGTAGCAAGGCACGCATCTTGTTGTTGCCATCAAGGGTAAAAAGATGGGGTTTATATCTATTGCATGAATTTATCCCTCTACATCATGTCATCTTGCTTAAAGCGTTACTCTGTTTGTTATGAAATCAATACACTAGATGCATGCAGGATAGCTGTCAATGTGTGGAGTAATAGTAGTAGATGCAGACAGTATCAGTCTACTTGTCTCGGACGTGATGCCTATATGTATGATCATTGCCTTAGATATCATCATGACTTTGCGCGATTCTATCAATTCCTCGACAGTAATTCGTTCACCCACCATAATACTTTCTATCATGAGAGAAGCCTCTAGAGAACACTATGGCCCTGGGTCTACTTCACATCATATTTTCAGCTCTATACTTTCACTTTGTTGCACTTTCCGCCTTCAGATCTCACTTTGCAATCAATCGTGAAGGGATTGACAACCCCTTTATAGCGTTGGGTGCAAGTTTGTTTGTTTTTGCGCAGGTACTTTGGAGACTTGCCTTGATACTCCTACTGGATTGATACCTTGATTCTCAAACTGAGGGAAATACTTACTGCTACTGTGCTGCATCACCCTTTCGTCATCAAGGGAAAATCCAACGCAAGCTGAAGAGGTAGCAGTCTCCAACGTGTATATAATGTTTGAGGGTTCCATGCTATTATCTTGTGAACTTTGGATGTTTTATGTGCATCGATATGCTATTTAATATTTTTTAGTGACTAACCTATTAACTCAGTGCCAAGTGCCAGTTTCTGTTTTTTCCGTGTTTTTGACCTTTTTCAGAGAAGAATATTAACTAGAGTCCAAACGGAATAAAACCTACGGGATGCTTTTTTCCATAACAGAAGATATGTAGGGCACTTGAGAACCAAGGCAGGAGACCTCGGGGGAGGTCACGAGCCCCCTAGCCGCGGCCTAGGGGGGCCGCGCCTGGCAGGCTTGTGGGACCCACGTTGCTCCTTTGCCCTACCTCTTTCATCTATAAATTCTCTAAAAATCCAAAACCACGAGAGAGAGAGCCACGAAAATACTTTTCCGCCGCCGCAAGCTTCTGGCTCCGCAAGATCCCATCTAGGGATCGTTCTGGTGCCCTGCCGGAGGGGGATTCGGACACGGAGGGCTTCTTCATCAACATCATTGCCTCTCCGATGATGCGTGCGTAGTTCACCACAGACCTTCGGGTCCATAGCTAGTAGCTAGATGGCTTCTTCTCTCTCTTGGATCTTCAATACAAAGTTCTCCATGAGCTTCATGGAGATCTATCCGATGTAACTTCCTTTTGCGGTGTGTTTGTCGAGATCCGATGCATTGTGGATTTATGATGAGATTATCTATGAATATTATTTGAGTCTTCTCGGATCTCTTATATGCATGATTTCGTATCCTTGTAATTCTCTTCGAGTTATGGGTTTCGTTTGGCCAACTTGATCTATAATTCTAGCAATGGGAGAAGTGCTTGAATTTTGGGTTCATACCATGCGGTGTCCTCACCTAGTGAGAGAAGGGGTAGCGAGGCACGCATTGTGTTGTTGCCATCAAGGGTAAAAAGATGGGGTTTATATCATATTGCATGAATTTATCCCTCTACGTCATGTCATCTTGCTTAAGGCGTTACTCTGTTTGTTATGAGCTCAATACACTAGATGCATGATGGATAGCGGTCGATGTGTGGAGTAATAGTAGTAGATGCAGAAAGTATCGGTCTACTTGTCTCGAACGTGATGCCTATATGTATGATCATTGCCTTAGATATCATCATAACTTTGCGCGATTCTATCAATTGCTCGACAATAATTCGTTCACCCACCGTAATACTTGCTATCATGAGAGAAGCCTCTAGTGAACACTATGGCCCCCGGGTCTACTTGACATCATATATGCAGATCTACAAAGTTACTTTGTTGCACTTTTCACCTTCAGATCTCACCTTGCAAATAATCGTGAAGGGATTGACAACCCCTTTATATCGTTGGGTGCAAGATTGTTTGTTTTTGCGCAGGTACATTGGTGCCTCATCTTGATACTCCTACTAGATTGATACCTTGGTTCTCAAACTGAGGGAAATACTTATTGCTACTGTGCTGCATCACCCTTTCCTCTTCAAGGGAAAAACCTTGGGCGACTCAGATTTAGTGTCTCAGCAGGTGCTAGGTAACTGGGATTCCAAGGATCCATTAATGACGGCTTACAGGCAGGTGGTGATCGAGGTGGCGGGTTATTTCCATGGCTATCAAGTTGATCATATTGATCGTCGACAGAACGAGGAGGCTGATGCCCTTTCTCGGCTCGGGTCGCAACGTAAGCCTGTCCCTCCTAATGTGTTCCTGGATGTTTTACACAACCCTTATGTGAAATTGCCTTCGGAAGAAGACATAGCAATTTCTGACCTAGAGTCACAATTGGTGGCGGCCCTCAGAGCAATTCCTGATTGGACGATACCTTACATGGCATATCTGGCTCGAGGCAAGTTGCCATCTGATGAAGTTTTCGCCAGACAAATCATGCGGCGATGCAAATCCATGGTTATACATAAAGGTGAGTTGCACAAACAAAGCACTTGTGGGATTTTCCAGCGTTGTGTTGCACCCAAAGAGGGGAGAGAGATTCTCAATGAGATACATGCGGGCGAATGTGGACATCATGTCGGGTCACAATCTCTGGTGTCAAAGGCTTTTCATCATGGTTTTTACTCGTTGACGGCTCATGCCGATGCTGAAGACATACTACGTCGGTGCGATGGATGTTAGAAGTTCGGATGTCAGGCGCACGTGCCGGCTCAGGAGCTGCGCATGATCCCCATTATGTGGCCTTTTGTAGTTTGGGGGCTTGACATGGTTGGTCCTTTTAAAATATCTTCGGACAAGAAGACACATCTGCTGGTGGCGGTTCAAAAATTTACCAAGTGGGTTGAAGCGGAACCAGTCAGCAACTGTGAAGCCGAAACGGCGGTCAAGTTCCTCAAAAAGCTGATCTTTCATTTTGGATTCCCTCATAGCATCATCACCGATAATGGTACTAATTTATATAAGGGGCAATGAAGGATTTTTGTGAGCGAGAGAACATCCGGCTTGATGTGTGTGTAGTAGCTCATCCACAATCTGATGGTGAGGTTGAGCGGGCAATCAAGGAGATATTGTGTGGGATCAAGCCCCGGCTCATTGTTCCTTTACAGCGCACTCCAAGTTGTTGGGTTGAAGAGCTTCCCTCTGTACTATGGAGTATCAGAACAACACCTAACATGTCTACTGGTTACACTCCTTTTTTCCTCGTCTATGGGGCAAAGGCGGTTCTTCCAAGTGATATGAAGCATGATTCCCCCAGAGTCGCCGCATATCTTGAAGCTGATAATGAGCAAGCAGACCAAGATTCATTGGATGCCCTGGAGGAGAAGCGTGATTTGGCTGCTGCATGATCGACGCTTTACGAGCAAGACCTACGTCGTTATCATAGTCGACGTGTTAAAAGCCAGGTCTTTCAGAAGGGCGACTTGGTGCTTCGATTGATTCAAGTTCATACGGGTTTGCACAAGCTTTCACCCCCCTGGGAAGGGCCTTTCGTTATCAGCAGAAACCTCCACAACGGCTCATATTACCTGATTGATCTGCGCCCCGACAAACCAACCACGGAGGTAGAAACGACCTGCCCCTGGAACATTGCTCATCTGCGACCCTACTATACTTAGAGCCATTGGATCCTTATCTATGTACATATTTAGATCATTGTGTACTCTTTACATTATATCAATAAAGCCGACGCCCATGAAATTCGGGGTCTCTACCGTTTCAGCCCACATGTGAGCATGAGTCTTTATTGATTAAAATTAAGTCGCCTAAGAGGATAAGTCGCCATTGGGGAGGCTATTCAAACATGGACGCTACTGCTACCAAAGAGAGTAAGTCGCCTTGGTGCAACCACTCAAGCATAGGTACCAGTAAAGCCAAAGAGGATCAAGTGCCATGATGCATGGTTCAAACATATGCGCCTATGTGTGATCATGAATGATAAAAACCGCCTTACTTGGGGGCTACTAGTTCCCAAGTCATTTAGCAGTAATAGCATTGTCTTCTGCCATCCTATGTCTGTTTTTCTTGATCATAGGTCATTTGGGGGCTTCCGACTCATTGAGTCCCGCCTTAATACCCTCTTGGCCAGCGAAAAATTAACGCATTACTGAATGGTTATACTGGACTATATGTTTTGCGACTCGCCCTTATGGCCCTGAACTCTTGGTGATTCAATACCAGTATTGGAACCTGAACTCCCAAGGTTAAAACATTGAGGTACTTGCGAGAGACAACATATGGAAAATAGACAAACCATGGGTTCACTGAACCTCCTTCACTGAATCTTGACTTGAGCCTGATCAACCAGTCTAAACACATAAAGGTTTTTGCAAAAACCTCTTTGGGTATGATTAGAGCCTTGCAAGCACATCTACCCGCCGTGACTCATGAAGCCGATTTATTTTACACCTTATATGGTTGTTATGCTTTCAAGCAGAAGATTCAACAGCAAAGACTAAACTCATCCAAAGAGGTGGTGGTCAAAGCGGGTGTATAACACTTCTTCAACTCGCCCAACCAAGGCGACTTCTATTGCAAAGGTAATGTCATGAAAATTTAAACATTAAGTGCATAGACAAAAGCAGCTGTTGGGCATGTCCCGAAACAACGATTACATGGCTCGTTAAGGCTAGAAACCTTCTATGTTACAACCCGGTGGAAAGATTTCACTAGGTTCAATCTCTTCTGCAGCCCGAAGCTTCAAAGAGCCACCACGTCTAAGCCGTCGCCGGCTCATCCTGTAATGAGGTTTCGGGGTCTTGGATCTGGAAGTTATCCACATCCCACGTGCAATTGATTAAGGCGTGAAATTCAGCTTCGTCTGTTAAGATGGGTGAGGGTCAACGTCAGGGTCAAAAAGAGGCTTACGGCGCTGAGGTGCTAAGTCCAAAGGCGCGAAGCTCGGAGTCGCCATGCATTTCCCTTCATCATCATAAGTAGATTGATATTTCATAAGAGCAAGGCTTTGAGCAAGGCGGCTTGCTGCAGGGCGAATGTCTTTTATGCATTGCGCGTAATCTTCTTGTGTGAATGCTGAGCCGTCATCTTTATATTCAGGGAAGCCGCCAGCTATTTCATTTTGCTTTAAGTTCCGGAAAATAAGCTAGTGCCTGACTCATGGCTGCCATCACCCCCTTGCGCGCGGATGATTTCCTTATTTCAGCTATATGTTGAGGAATAGTTGAGAGTCGTCTCAGCATGTCTTTGATGTACTTTAGCGGGTCTTTATCTCCCCAAACACCATTGACAGTCAGCAAGCCGCCAACATAAAGTTGCTCCGTCAGAGTATATGGCATTCAACTTCAAAACTGAATCATCTTGAAGGTTGGCGGATCGAGGGCCTATACAGGAACAAGTGAGATATAAGTCGTCGTGCACTTTGTGTCCTTGGAAACAGTGATAACAGGTTTTATGATGGACTTACCAAAGATAGCGTTGGTCATTTTGGAGATGTGTTGACGCAGGCCAGTCAACTCTACTGTTGCTTTTTCCAATTGACCCTCGGCTTTCTCTGCTCGTTTTACAAGGGCGGCTTGTTCTTCTGTGATTGACTCCTTATAGCTAAGATATTCAGATCTGACCTATCCAAGTTCTGTCATCGTAGCCCGGAGTTTATCCTCTAGTACAGCCCTGGCGTCTTGCTGGCATCCTAGGCTTTTTCTCATCTCACCTAGGGATGCGTCCGCTTGACTGATAGTCTCCTACAAAGTCAAGCAAGAAAAATCAGTGACCTTAATATTCTTTGGTTGCGTTGAAAGGCGGACAATCAAGTCTCAAGCATATTGCAAGCAATACACTCGACACTTGGGGGCTAATGTATTTGCTTTTCTAAAAGAGAGGTAAGTTTTCAGTTTATTAAACAAGACCCAACTCATCTTCAAGAAGATGACCCAGCCCTTGGAGGCTACAGGTTGAAGCTTTTCAACGACAGTTAAACAAGACCCGGCTCATCTTCAAAAAGTTGACCCGACCCTTTGGGGCTACAGGTTGAAGCTTTTCAACAACACTTTAACAAGACCCGACTCATCTTCAAGAAGATGACCCCGCCCTAGGCAGGTTGTTCCGCAAATACCTCGTATCTTCTCTTCATCATATTCACTAAGACGACATCAAAATCCCGGCTCGATGTGAGGTGGTTCAGATATCCTACGTGAAGTTCTTCGAGGTTTAACTTCTCAATACTTGGGAGGTCAAGTCCAGATTTTCCTTTCGTCATCTTGGTAGAGACGTCCCCTGCAGTATGCTTCGCCAACACATTGGGGACAGGGGTTGTATGACCTGTCCCAGTAATGATGCCAGCATCATCTTCGGTTAGAGCACCCTTGGTTGACTTCATGGGACTTGGCGGCTTGAGTTTCTCTTTGTGACTCAGCTCCACTGTCATGTCATCTGTTCTAGATGGAGTAACTTGGGCATCAGGAATGTTATCTATGGTGGCGCCTTCTGGAGGATCAGCAGAAGTCCTAATATCTTCATCTGGAATATCATGGACAGGAGCATCCGCTTCATCAATTCCAGGCCTATCAACATTTAGAGTTGACCCGTCCGTGTTCCGTTTCTTAGCTTGAGCTCTACAAAGATGAAAGATTAAGACATAATCAAATTAACTATGATGAGAAAGAATGCATACAACAATTGATGTCATACCCTGGGAGACAAACAAGGGGTGGTAATTTGGAGGATGCTGAGTCGCCAGATGAAGGAGGAGACACCTGTTATAGTTACAAGGTTGGATGAATACATGCAAGATTGTCAATATAAATTGACAGGAAATGAGAAGGTACCTCAGTCCGGCGTTTGCGACCTTATGTTTCTTCAGGTAAACCCACCATAAGATCACCCGAAGAGCTACAGGTGTGGCATTTTGGAGTATATAAGGCCTTTTTCAAAAAGGAAGTTAGGATCCAAGTGAGCATCTGGGTGACTCATAGGGACTTTCCTACAAAACCGCCTCTGAGGTCTTTCCAAGGAAATACTTGAATCAGAAGAAATGGAAATTACCTCAGCCTCTTCAGCATCACTTTCCCCATCTTCTCCCTGGAAGTTAAAGTACATGGTTAGAACAAATCTATGATGCCTTAACGGGATGGTCCATGTATTTACCTCAGACACGTCTTTAGCATGTGGTGACTCGCCCACAACGGATGACTCGACCGCGCCGGTTTGCTTTTCTTCTTATTGGCAAGAGTCTTCACCCTTTTTACAAGCGGCTTGACAATCTTACATTTCTAGAAGGGTGTATTTTTCTGTAAAGAGGGAAAGTTAGTTCTACCAAAGAACATAAGAAGACATTAAATCAAACGGATGACAGTGTCAAGCATGACATTCGTGAAACGCCGAGCATTGTTCAAGTTGTCATCATACTGACATATCAAACCCTAGCAGCGGCTCAGAGGCATGATCCGCCATTCAATCCAACATGTGATCAAGTCTATGCCAGTCAAACCATTGGCGTTCAGAGCCCTCAGCCGGGGCCAAACAGATTTGTGGGCGGCTTGTTCTTCTGAAGTCAGAGGTTCAGGGAGTTGAAAGTCCATTGGAAGGCGATCTTCTCTGTAACCTGGTAGGGGATTCGCGTGGTTTGGAGTGGTATTTTTGCAGTAGAACCAGGTCTTCCCCCAACCTTTAGGATGGCTAGGTAAGGCGGCAGCAGGGAAGCCAGTTTCACGTCGCCTCTGGATGGTAACTTCGCCAAGCTCCAAGCTAGGACCATCAACACATTCCGTTTGGTGATTTAAATAGAAAATTCTCTAAACAGAGAAATGGTGGGTTCTATTTCTAAATATGCTTCACAATAAACCTGGAATTGGCACAAGTTACTGATTGAATTGGGACCCAGATCTTGGGGGTGGAGATTGAAAAAACTGAGGGCGTCTCGAAAGAATTTTTAGCCGGGAGGAGAGAAGCCTCGTTCTAAATGATCTGCAAAGACTACTACTTCCCCTTCGGTGGGTTGAGGACAAGCTTCTTTGGCAGGATCCCTCCATTAAATTACCTCTTTAGGAAGCAAGATCCCCAGTAACACAAAACATTGTAAGGAGGCTTCGTGAATATCAGAAGGTAACCAGTCGCATTTCAATGGTTTTGACATAATGTCCCAAGCCAAGAAAAGGTTAGTTGCATGGATATAAATGGAGGGTTATTCTAAAATGACTAGCAAGAAGGGACATTGCAATGTTCTAAGTCGCCTAAGAATGGGACGGCGCATGATAATGGCGAGACACGAAAAGGGCTAAGTCGATTTCATGGTAAGTCGTCACTAGACAATGAAGGACCCTAAATGACTGAATCTTGCTAAGTGTTGGAAGAACAGTTTTTATCAAAACTAAATAAAAGTTTGGATATACTAGGAGTGCAGAATAGAAAATTTAATAGCTGAAATAAAAACAGCGAAGAACAGCGGCGACAACAACTAAAAGGCGACATATTTTCATGCAGAGATATTAGTAAAGTTTTTGCTAGATTCATCCCGCATCCATTTCCACTACTTGTTAAGGGAGTTTCGTTGCGTTTAAAGGAGTATATTAACTCGCGCTGCTAATGGAGGTGTGACAAACCCTAGAAGAGCTCCGACGAACTACGACATGTGATTTGAGTAGATCTATACAAGGAGAGAAAGGCGTACCTGACGGCATCGACTGGCGGAGGAAAAAGATCGAAGCTTGGCGTAGAGATGAACGAAGAAGGAATCCGTACTACGGAGGGGATCGCCGGAGAAGATGCAGTGGCGATCCGTCGAGGGTCGAGCAACTCGAGGAGGAAGAAGATGAGCCAGGGTAGAAATTAGAAAGATTCCCTGTCGGTATTTAAGGACCGGACGGGGAAATGGAAACTGCAGACGCGAGAAACAAGGAGGCGCTGTAAATTCGGAATTGATGGCGCCTCGATTTTCGGGCTGTACAGATAAGATCGGAAGGAACCATTGGGTGACATCATGAAGATTCCTGGAATTTTAGAGTGAGTGACATCATGATTCCACGTGGCAGAAAATCGAAAAAAGTTCACAAGCCGGCAATGTTTCCGTTGGAAGCCACATGGCGATTCAAGTGAGCCGCTAAGAATTATGATGAGGTTTATTGACGTGAATAAATTCAAGTCAATCTGGGGCCTAATGTTGGGGATATTATCCCATTATAAGACGAGCCTTATAAGGCCAGGTTAGGATAATGGCGGCTCTACTCCGTGAACAAGATGGTCCGTTGTCCGAGAAGTGGAAGGCGCCAACTATACACAGTGAAGAGATTGTTGGCCCAAGATTCAGAGAAGGTGGCTTGCGGTCCATGAAAGGAAAGAGACACCAAAAGCTTCCTTGCGTGGGAGACAAGGCGAGTTTGAGATAGGCCGGCTTAGGAATTGTAAGGAGAGTTGGACTCTTGTAAACCTAGAGCCTCAACCTATATATAAAGGCGAGTCTCTAGGGTTGAGGGGTGAAGTTAACATCAATCGAGAGCTAGGTCACGCGAATCCGCACCCTTGTAATCAATTCCCACAACAATATACACAAAGCAGGACATATGCTTTTACCTCAATCTGAGGGGCCGAACCTGGGTAAACTCGTCTCCGGTTTCCCGATCAACCCCTTTGAGTCGCCACATAGTTGCGATGGCTCCATCACTAAGTCCTTTCATGAGGACATCTGTCGTGACAAAACCATGACAGTACCCGAGCCAGAGACCTTCAACGACATCATCCAGTCGGCTCGATACACACAACCCGACCGGCGTCAAGCCGGGCGATGTCACGTATTCGTTGGCTTCATGCAAGGAATTGGCCTCCTGGATGAGTTGGCACGTGGTGAGGGCACCCACATCAACACTGATGGCGAGTCATCAATAGGAGACACCGAATTAATTTGTCCTCTCTATGATGGGGGAGTTGGGGGATTCCAGGAGACAGAGGCCGCCAAGGAATTTTGTGAGCCACCCTCACAGGTCACTGTCTATATGGCGGGAACTGCGTCGGCTCCAGGCCCGTCAGAGGCAGAAGCCACCATCGGTGCTAGTGGATCAACCAAAACACGGGCTCAGGCCATGAGCGACTTAATGGCTGAGATGATCATACTCTTGGAGGGCCCTGTCACTGCGGAGAAGCAGGAAGAGTGCAACGTGGAACTACTAAATCTCCACGCGAAGATGGTCATGGTCCAACAAGAGATCGACACCGAAAACACCCGGTTGGTGGAGTTGCAAGCTCGAATTCGTGATGAGTCGGAATGTTTGAGGACAAATGCTTGGTGGCTAGGGATTCGACAAGATGCTTCTGAGGCAGTTCACCACATGAGGCACTAGTCTCGGGTGCCGCCAAACGGGACGCTGACTCGTTTGTTCGCCAGTCCAAACACACCAAGTGTCGCACAAAATCCACCGCGTGGGCTGGAAGAGTCGGCTCAGCCCCCGCCGGCCCAAGTGTTGCCACAACATTTTCGCACGCCGCAAGTTCACTTCTCCAACACTATTCACAATATGTCGGCGGCGACACGTAATTTAGAGGCACTCCCTATTAACGGAAACTCCCCAGTTGAGATCGAAGTCAGGAACGCCATTGAGATGTTAAAGACAGCGATGGTCCAACAGACGCAGTACTCGTACAATCAATATTGGATGGACTCTACACCATATGCTAGTCACCACAAAGAATCCCCGGTTGTTTCCAGTAGAGGGCAGCGACAACAGCCTTGGGTTTCTCTAAACTGGACAAGATTACAAAATGCCCAAGATCTTGTTGACGCGGCGAGAGCCTCCCGGCAGGCGGAGGTAGAAGTGGCAGCAAGAAAGGCGGCTGAACCACATGTAGTGGAACCCCAGTCAGCTACACAGGAGACGAGAATCTGCACTAGAATGATTGGCATTCCTTGTTTAACCCTGGCCCTTTGCATTGATCCCATGCCTAAGGACTTCAAGGGGCCTCGCAAGGTACCAAACTATACAAGAGATCTTGAGCCGGTGGCATGGATCGAAAGGTACAAACTAGCGATGGATATGCTCGACATGAGTGATGCACTTTTTGCAAAGTACTTAACCATGATGTTGGAAGGGCCGTCTTGAACCTGGCTGAAAGACGTTCCACCCAATTCCATTAATACTTGGGCTGAGTTGAAGGAATGGTTCACAATCTTTTTGAAGGAGCATGCAAACTCCCGATGACAATTGTGGATCTTCAACACTGTGTCCACTGCACGGGCGAGTCAGCCCATCATTGGACTCACCGGATTGCAGAAATCATCCACTCATCAGACAACATTACGGCCTCCCAAGCTTCTTGGAGAAAAATTGTCACTTCCAGCTTCTAGTTCTCAAGCTGGGTCGCCTAAAGCAGAACACTCAAGATGTGGGTGACTTGATGGATGTTCTGACAAGGTATGCCGAATCAGATGGAACGAAGCATCCCCACTCTAATGAGGAGAAAGCCGTCAAGAACAAGAAAGGCGAAGGTGGCAAGGGCAACCAACAAGGTGGAAACCATGGAGGCCAAAATAACAAACAAAAACATCCTCAGGGCGGGTCAGAGTTCGTGGCTAGTAACAATTCTGGGTTGAAGAATCAGGGCGGCTCCGGAGGACCTTACAAAGGGAATAAGCCACGCAATTATGAGGAAGCGCTCGAGGCGCCTTGCCCAAAGCATAGTACCTAGGAAAAGCCATCTACTCACTCATGGGAGAATTGCTATATTATGCAAGAGTTCTGATATCAAACTTTGTAGAGCCACCACAGGGCTAATGGTGGACACCCGGGTCAGTATGGTCAACCCGGCTCACAAAGCAGCTCGTCTGGCGGTTTCCCAAGATCAGGTTTTAATGAACCAGGCGACCTGTGATCATATTATTAGCACCAAGGAAACACTGGCAATGGGCAGCATTATGCTCAGGGCAATCAGCAGCATAACAATCAATTCGGGTTTCAGAGCAACCCTAAGCAGCTGAAATATGGTCAATACAACATTTTCCGCACCAACGGTTGCAAAGAGGACAAGAAATTTAAGAAGAAGGCCATTGCAAGAACTGAAATTATCGGTAACAGATAGTTTTGTGATCAGGTAATTCATAACGGGTAGCAAGTAACAAATGTAACAATGGTGCAGAAAAGTGGCCCGATCCTTTTGTAGCAAAGGACAAGCTTGGACAAACTCTTATATAAAGCAAACTGCTCCCGAGGACACATGAGAATTTATGTCAAGCTAGTTTTATCATGCTCATATGATTCGCGTTTGTTACTTTGATAATTTGGTGTGTGGGTGGACCTGTGCTTGGGTGCTTCCCTTACTTGGACAAACATCCCACTTATGATTAACCACTCTCGCAAGCATCCGCAACTATGAAAGAAGAATTATGATAAATCTAACCATAGCATGAAACATATGGATCCAAATCAGCCCCTTACAAAGGAACGCATAAACTAGGGTTCAAGCTTCTATCACTCTAGTAACCCATCATCTACCTATTACTTCCCAATGCCTTCCCCTAGGCCCAAATAATGGTGACGTTCACATGAGACCATGCTACCTCTTGAGCTGGCGTTGGTTTTTCCCTTGAAGAGAAAAGGGTGATGCAGCAAAGTAGCGATAAGTATTTCCCTCAGTTTAAGAACAAAGGTATTAATCCAGCAGGAGTATCAAGATGAGGCACCAATGAACCTGCGCAAAAACAAACAAACTTGCACCCAACGCGAAAAAGGGGTTGTCAATCCCTTCACGATTATTTGCAAGGTAAGATCTGAAGGTCAAAAGTGCAACAAAGTATTTTTGGTATTTTTGTAGATCTGAATATATGATGCGAAGTAGACCCGGGGGCCATAGTGTTCACTAGAGGCTTCTCTCATGATAGAAAGTATTACGGTGGGTGAACGAATTACTGTAGAGCAATTCATAGAATCGCACAAAGTCATGATGATAACTAAGGAAATGATCATACATATAGGCATCACGTCCGAGACAACTCGACCGATACTGCCTGCATCTACTACTATTACTCCACACATAGACCGCAATCCAGCATGCATCTAGTGTATTAAGTTCATAACAAACAGAGTAACGCCTTAAGCAAGATGACATGATGTAGAGAGATAAATTCATGCAATATTATATAAACCCCATCTTTTTACCCTTGATGGCAACAACACGATGCGTGCCTCGCTACCCCTTCTGTCACTAGGTGAGGACACCGCACGGTATGAACCCAAAACCAAGCACTTCTCCCATTGCAAGAATTATAGATCAAGTTGGCCAAACAAAACCCATAACTCGAAGAGAATTACAAGGATACGAAATCGTGCATATAAGAGATTAGAGGAGACTCAAATAATATTCATAGATAATCTGATCATAAATCCACAATTCATCGGATCTCGAGAAACACACCGCAAAAGAAAGTTACATCAGATAGATCTCCATGAAGATCATGGAGAACTTCGTATTGAAGATCCAAGAGAGAGAAGAAGCCATCTAGATACTAGCTATGGACCCGAAGGTCTGTGCTGCACTACTCATGAATCATCGGAGAGGCAATGGTGTTGATGAAGAAGCTTGCGACGGCGGAAAAGTATTTTCGTGGCTCTCCTTTTTGGTTTCGGGATTTTAGAGAATTTATAGGCGAAAGAGGTAGGGCAAAGGAGGCACGTGGGACCCACAAGCCTGCCAGGCGCGGGCCACCTAGGGCACGCCTAGGGGGCTTGTGACCTCCCACGAGGTCTCCTGCCTTGGTTCTCAAGTCCTCTGCGTATCTTCTGTTATGGAAAAAAATCAGCCCGCAAGTTTTATTTCGTTTGGACTCCGTTTATTATTCTTGTGTGAAAAAGGTCAAAAACACAGAAAAAACAGAAACTGGCACTTGGCACTGAGTTAATAGGTTAGTCCCAAAAATGATATAAAATTGCATATTCATGCAAATAAAACATCCAAAGTTGATAACATAATAGCATGAAACCATCAAAAATTATAGATACGTTGGAGATGTATCACACCACTAGAGGGGAGACAACATACATGTCATCAACATATCGAATGAATACCAAATTCACATGAGTACTTATAACAAGACTTATCCCATGTCCACAGGAACAAACTTAATTAGTCACAAAGCATATTCATGTTCATAATCAGAGGAGTATTAATAATCATTAAGGATCTTGTAACATCTCAAATTTTGGAATGTTATAATAAATAGTTGACTCATGGATTGATTGATTGAGTGATTTAATTTGAGTGAAAATTTGAAACTTTTAAAACTTTTGGTTAAGAGGGAATAAAATGACTTTCCCCTTTTCCTATGAATTCAAATTCAACCATTTAAAATCAGTGAGAGAAGATAACATGACTTCTTCAACAATAAAGAATTTGAAAGGTGGATTTGAAAACTGATAGAAGTTTTCCTATTTGGGTTTCATTTTCGTATTTGATCCTATTGCTATTTCAAAGTTTGAAAGAACCAAAAAAATATGAGAGGAGGTAATATGACACCCCAAAGTTCAAAGGAAATCAGTGCCATTTCATTTGAAAGTTAAATTTGGTTTTATTTGAATTTTTTTTGAATAATTTTTTGTAATGTTTTTATTTTGTGTAAAAGAAAATGTCCACGTTGCGGGAAATATTTTTCTGATCCTTTTGATATACAATACCCATATTTTCGGAGTACAATTTATCTCATTTTCCTTAGTTTTATTTCCTATTTTAAATAAAAGGAATAAAATTGTTTTTAATAGGAAACCGACATGGGCCCATTAGGAATAAGATCCGGCCCGATCTCCTTCTTCTTCCTCCCGATCTTCTCCTTCCTTCTGCCGTGCTCTTCCTGCCTTCGCCGGAGCAGCCAATCTCGAGCCGGATCTCCCTCCTCCTTCCTTCTCCGAGCCACCCCAAGCCTCTATAAGACCCGCCTCAAGCCCCTCTCTCCGTTTTCCCCCAGACCCCGAGGGCCCTCGCCTCGACGCCGCCGCACCACCTCGCCGTAGCAACCCCAAGCACCACCACCGCCCGAAGCTCGCCGTCCCTCCCGTCACCCCGAGCCACCCGACCCCACCCTCGAACTCGCCTCGCCCTCCCACGTCGGCCGGTGCCCTCGCCACCGCCGCAAGACCACCGGAACACCGCCCCCCTCCACCACCCAAGCCTCGCCATCGCCTGAGCACCGCCGAAGAACCCCTCTATTCACTGTTAGTCACCGATGCTGCCACCCTCCGTTAGATCTTGATCCAAAGGCTCTAAATATATCACTTATTAGCCGAAATGTTTTCTTCTAATTTGCGGACATCCGCTGGTTTAGCTAAAGCACACACACCCCACAACCAACCAGAGCATGCCACGTAGCCCCCCCATGCGCTAGCTATATTTTAGTTTTTTTCTGTATTTATTTCTTTAACAAAAATAGTTCTGTTTTTGTTTTATTTATATCTTTTATGTTTAAATTATTTTTGAGTGATAGTTTTGTCATCATGTCACAAATTTTATGTAGTTTTTGTAGATATAAAGTTTGACCATGTTTGAATTTTTAAAGTTTGAATTTAAACAGATTTGATTCAAACCTTGTTTTGTGAATATCTCGAGTTTCAAAATAGGTTTTGAGTTGATTCTTTTTGCTACTCGTCACTATTGATCTTATTTATGAGTATGTAAAATTTCAGAATTTTTGTAATATTTTAAATTAGGGTTTAAGGAAAATAGATTCTATTTTAGTTTCTTTAGCTTTCTTGCTATTTCTTTTGTACTAATTGTTCTTAATTTATTTTCTTTTGCAATTATGACAAGTTATAAATTTGTTTTGTTATATTTAGTAGTAAATTTTGAACAACAACATTTTTTTATATTATTTATTTTTATTTGATTACATGGAATCAATTCTAGTTCAGTAATAACTTGCAAATTGATTTTCATTGCCAAATTAAATTCCTATTTGAAAATACTTTATATATTTTGTTTTATGAGTTTTGTTCCCTGTTAACTTTTGTTTAGATCAGAAAGAATAGGTATTGAAGTTGAAATTGTTTTGATTTAATTCAAGGTTAGCATTGTTTTGATCATAAGTAGAGTTTAACTAAAACTTTTCAATTACTTCTTTTTGCAATTGTTTTATGAAAAATACTTTCTGTTATCTTATTTATTTTACATTTTTTTGTTATTTTACTATTTTAGTGATTTACTTGCTATTAAGTTTTATTAGGACAAACACTATTTTTGTGATTGTTGTAGTAGAAGGCTCCATAGTTTTCTTTGAAGTTTCTTTTGGATTCTTGTTTGATTTGATTTATTGGATAAATTTTATTTGTCGTTGTGCAATTGATTGTTAGAATGATTGCTAGTATAATTGTTGATGTGAATACCATGTTTGATTATACAGATTTCATCGGAGAGTGACGAATAGTTCTATCAAATTATTTCCTATGAGCGATATCTATCTTCATCAACCTTACGAGGCAAGTTCACATTGATCATAATTTACCTATGATTTTATTACATTAGATCAACCTTCTTCATCCATTGCATGCAAAGTAGGTACTTGAAAATTTGATTTTTGATGTAGTATCATGTGGTAGGCACTCATAAACCCTTGTTACTTTGGTCGGGTTGTTAATTTGCTATGTGATACATCCATTTTGCATCAAGCTTTCATGTTGATATTTATTGCTTTTTGGGCTGTTATTTCACTTCACGGTACAATACTTATGCCTTTTATCTCTTATTTTGCATGGTTTACATGAAGAAGGAGAATGCCGGCCGCTGGAATTCTGGCCTGAAAAAGGAGCAAGTTTGAGATGCCTATTCTGCGCAACTCCAAAAGCCGTGAAAACCAACGTGAATTTTTTTGGGAATATATAAAACATACTGGGCGGAAGAAGCACCAGAGGGGCGCCACCTGGAGGCTACAAGCCTGCCAGGCCCGGCCTACCCCCCTAACCGGGGCTGGAGGGCTTGTGGGCCCCCTGTGGCCCCTCCGGCGCTCATCTTTTGCTATATGAAGGGTTTCGTCCTGAAAAAAAATTCAGAAGGGAGCTTTTTCATGGGTTTGCCGCCGCCACGAGGCGGAACTTGAGCAGAACCAATCTAGAGCTCCGGCAGAACGATCCTGCCGGGGAAACTTCCCTCCCGGAGGGGGAAATCGTCGTCATCGTCATCACCAACACTCCTCTCATCAGAGGGGACTCATCACCATCAACATCTTCGTCAGCACCATCTCATCTCCAAGCCCTAGTTCATCACTTGTAACCAATCTCCGTCTTGCGACTCCGATTGGTACTTGTAAGGTTTCTAGTAGTGTTAATTACTCCTTGTAGTTGATGCTAGTTGGATTATTGGTGGAAGAGTTTATGTTCAGATCCTTGATGCTACTCATGACCTCTCTGGTCATGAATATGATTATGCTTTGTGAGTAGTTACTTTTGTTCCTGAGGACATGGGATAAGTCATGCTAATAGTAGTCATGTGAATTTGGTATTCATTCGATATTTTGATGTGTTGTATGTTATTTTTCCTCTAGTGGTGCTATGTGAACGTCGACTACGTAACACTTCACCATTATTTGGGCCTAGAGGAAGGCATTGGGAAGTAGTAAGTATATGATGGGTTGCTAGAGTGACAGAAGCTTAAACCCTAGTTTATGCGTTGCCTCGTAAGGGGCTGATTTGGATCCACTAGTTTAATGCTATGGTTAGACTTTGTCTTAATTCTTCTTTCATAGTTGCAGATGCTTGCGAGAGGGGTTAATCATAAGTGGGATGCTTGTCCAAGTAAGGGCAGCACCCAAGCGCCGGTCCACCCACATATGAAACTATCAAAGTAACGAACGCGAATCATATGAACATGATGAAAACTAGCGTGACAGAAATTCCCGTGTGTCCTCGAGAGCGTTTTTCCTCCTACAAGACTTTGACCAAGCTTGTCCCTTGCTACAAAAGGGATTGGGCCACTTTGCTACACCATTGCTACTTTTGTTACTTGTTGCTCGGTACGAATCATCTCACCATACAATCACTTGTTACTGATAATTTCAGTGCCCGCAGATATTACCTTGCTGAAAACCACTTGTCATATCCTTCTGCTCCTCGTTGGGTTCGACACTCTTACTTATCGAAAGGACTACGATTGATCCCCTATACTTGTGGGTCATCAAGACTCTTTTCTGGCGCCATTGCTAGGGAGTGAAGCGCCTTTGGTAAGTGGAACTTGGTAAGGAAACATTCATATAGTGTCCTAAAATTTATTATCACTTGTCACTATGGATACTAATCCTTTGAGGGGCTTGTTCGGGGTATCTTCATCTCGAACGGAAGCACAAAGTGTTTCTCCTCAACCTGCTGCACCTACTGAAAATATTTTCTTTGAATTTCCTTCGGGTATGCTTGAGAAACTGCGGGCTAATCCTTTTACACGAGATGGAACATCACATCCAGTCTTGCATCTAATCTATGTAGATCAAGTTTGTGGTTTATTTAAGCTTGCAGGTTTGCCCGAGGATGAGGTCAAGAAGAAGGTCTTTCCTTTATCTTTGAAGGATAAGGCTTGACATGGTATAGGCTATGTGATGATACTTGATCATGGGACTACAATCGGTTGAAATTGGAATTTCATCAAAAGTTTTATCCTATGCATTTAGAACATCGTGATTGGAATTATATTTATAATTTTTGGCCTCGTGATAGAGAAAGCATCACTCAAGTTTGGGGGAGGCTTAAATCAATGTTATATTCATGCCCCAATCATGAGCTTTCTCATGATGATCGCACCATGCATGATACTTCTTGTACCGGTTCTTTTAGGAAGAGAGATATTGACTTCAAATGGAATTTATTGGAGAGAATTAAATGCAAATCTGAAGATTGGGAGCTTGAAGAAGGTAAGGAGTCAGGTATGAATTTCCAGTTTGATTGCGTTAAATCCTTTGCTGAAACAAATACTTTTTGTGACTTTAGCCCTAAGTATGGACTTGACTCTGAGATAGTAGCTTCATTGTGTGAATCATTTGCTGCTCATGTTGATCTCCCCAAAGAGAAGTGGTTTAAATATCCTCCTCCTTTAGAAGTCAATGTAGTTAAACCCAATCCAGTTGAAGAGAGAGTCATTGCCTATAATGATCCTGTTGTTCCCAGTGCTTACATTGAGAAACCACCTTTCCCTGTTAGGATAAAGGATCATTCTAAAGCTTCAACTGTGATACATAGAGGCTACATTAGAACACCTACACCCCTTGAGAAAATTAGAGTTGAACCTAGCATTTCTATTATCAAAGATCTTTTGTCCAACGATGTTGAGGGACATAGTAGTCACTTCTGTGAAGATGCTGCTAGAATTGCTAAACCTCACGCTAGAGACAAACATAGGCCTGTTGTTGGCATGCTTGTTCTTTCTGTTAAGATAGGAGATCATTGCTATCATGGTTTCTGTGATGTGGGTGCTAGTGTTAGTGCAATACCTCAATCCTTATATGATGAAATCAAAGATGAGATTGCACCTATTGAGATAGAGCCTATTGATGTCACTATTCATCTTCCAATAGAGATACTATCTGCCCTGTGGGAATTGTTAGGGATGTTGAAGTCTTGTGTGGTAAAATGAAATATCCTGCTGATTTCCTCGTTCTTGCTACCACCCAAGATAGCTTTTGTCCCATCATATTTGGCACACCCTTCCTCAATACTGTCAATGCTCATATTGATTGTGAGAAGGAAACTGTCACTGTTGGCTTTGAAGGTGTGTCACACGAGTTCAATTTCTCCAAGTTTGGTAGACAACCTCATGAAAAGGAATTGCCTAGTAAGGATGAAACTATTGCCTTAGCTTCTATTGTTGTGCCTCCTACTGATCCCTTAGAGCAATACTTGCTTGAGCATGAAAATGATATGCATATGGATGAAAGGGATGAGATAGATAGAGTTGTCTTAGAACAATATCCTATCTTTAAGAATAATCTGCCTGTTGAACTGCTTGGGGATCCACCCCCACCAAAGGGTGATCCTGTGTTCGAGCTTAAACAGTTGCCCGATATTCTTAAGTATGCTTATCTTGATGAAAAAGAGATATATCCTGACATTATTAGTGCTAGCCTCTCAGAGCATGAAGAAAAGAAGCTACTAAAAACTCTGAGGAAGCACTGTGCTGCTATTGGATGTACTCTTGATGATCTTAAGGGCAGTAGTCCCACTCTATGCCAGCACAAGATTAAAATTGATCCTGATTCCATACCAGTTGTTGATCATCTTGATGATCTTAAGGGTATTATTTATCCTGTTGCTCATAGCGATTGGGTGAGTCCGGTGGATTGCGTCCCTAAGAAGGGAGGCATTATTGTTGTCCCTAATGATAAGGATGAATTGATCCCGCACAGGATTATTACTGGCTATAGGATGGTGATCGATTTTAGGAAATTGAATAAAGCCACTAGGAAAGATCATTGTCCTTTGCCTTTTATCGACCAAATGCTAGAAAGACTGTCTAAACACACACACCTCTGCTTTCTAGACGGTTATTCTGGTTTCTCCCAAATACCAGTTGCACAATCTGATCAGGAGAAAACCACTTTCACCTGCCCTTTTGGTACCTTTGCTTATAGACGTATGCCTTTTGGCTTATGTAATGCACCTGCCACCTTTCAAAGATGTATGATGGCTATATTCTCTGACTTTTGTGAAAAGATTGTTGAGGTTTTCATGGATGACTTTTCTGTTTACGGGTCTTCTTTTGATGATTGCCTCAGCAACCTTGATCGAGTCTTACAGAGATGTAAAGACACCAATCTTGTCTTGAATTGGGAGAAGTGCCACTTTATGGTCAATGAAGGCATCGTCTTAGGACATAAATTTTTTGAAAGAGGTATTGAAGTCGATAAGGCTAAGGTTGATGCAATCGAGAAAATGCCATACCCCACAGATATCAAAGGTATAAGAAGTTTCCTTGGTCATGCTGGTTTCTATAGAAGGTTCATTAAGGACTTCTCTAAGATTTCTAGGCCTCTTAACATTCTCTTGCAAAAGGATATTCCTTTTGTTTTTGACAAAGATTGTGAGGAAGCCTTCGAAATACTTAAGACGGCTTTGATAACTGCACCTATTGTTCAACCACATGATTGGAACTTGCCTTTTGAAAACATGCGTGATGCTAGTGATTATGTTGTTGGTGCTGTCCTAGGGCAAAGAGTTGATAAGAAGTTGAATGTTATTCACTACACTAGTAAAACTCTAGACAGTGCCCAAAGAAACTATGCTGCTACGGAATAGGAATTTTTAGAAGTCATGTTTGCATGTGAAAAGTTCAGGTCTTACATAGTTGATTCCAAAGTCACTATTCACACTAATCACGCTGCTATTAAGTACCTCATGGAGAAGAAGGACGCTAAACCTAGACATATCAGATGTGTTCTCTTGCTACAAGACTTTGATTTGCACGTTGTCGACAAGAAGGGCGCTGATAACCCAGTAGGAGATTACTTGTCTAGGTTGGAGAACGTTCTTGATGACCCACAACCTATTGATGATAGCTTTCTCGGTGAGCAACCGAATGTCATCAATGCTTCACGTAGTGCACCGTGGTATGCTGATTATGCAAACTATATTGTTGCCAAATATATACCACCTAGTTTCACGTATCAGCAAAAGCAGAAGTTCTTCTTTGACTTGAGACATTACTTTTGGGATGATCCTCAACTTTATAAGGAAGGAGTAGATTGTGTGTGGGGACCTGATACGTCTCAAACGTATCTATAATTTTTGATTGTTTCACGCTGTTATCTTGTTAACTTTGGATGTTTTGTTTACCTTTTATATCTTTTTTGGGACTAACTTATTAACTCAGTGCCAAGCGCCAGTTCCTGTTTTTTCTGTGTTTTTAACTCTTTTCAGATCTGATTTTGGAACGGAGTCCAAATGGAATAAATTCCCCAAAATGATTTTTTCCAGAACAGAAGAAGATTAGGAGGCTTGAGGGCCAAGCAAGTGGGCCCACATGGAGCCCACAAGCCTTGTTGCCGCGGCCAGGGGGGAGGCCGTGGCAACCAAGCTTGTGGCCTCCCTGGCGCTCCCTTGCCCTAGGTCTTTGGCCTATATATTCCCTAAAAATCCAGAAAAAATCAGGGCATCCACGAAAACACTTTTCCACCGCCGCGAGCTTCCGTTTCCACGAGATCTCCTCTGGAGACCCTTCCCGGTGCCCTACCGGAGGGGACTTTGGAGTTGGAGGGCTTCTTCATCAACATCATCGCCCCTCCAATGACTCGTAAGTAGTTTCCATCAAGCGTAAAAAGATGGACTTTTATCGTAGATATGAGATTGTCTATCTACATCATGTCATCTTGCTTAAGGCATTACTCTGTTCTTTTGGACTTAATACACTAGATGCAAGCTGGATAGCGGTCGACGTGTGGAGTAATAGTACTAGATGAAGAAAGTATCGGTCTACTTGTTTTGGACATGATGCCTATAGATATAATCATTGCCATAGATGACATCACGACTTTGCGCTGTTCTATCAATTGCTCGACAGTAATTCGTTCACCCACCGTCTACTTGCTTTCATGAGAGAAGCCACGAGTAAACACTATGGCCCCCGGGTCTATTCACACCTATCGTTTACACCTCCGCTTTTACTTTGCTTTTGTTACTTTGTTGCTTTCAGTTCTCACTTGGCAAACAATCTATAAGGGATTGACAACCCTTCATAGCGTTCGGAGCAAGCTTTTTGTGTTTGTGCACGCACTTTTGATACTCCTTCACTGGATCGATACCTTGGTTCTCAAAATTGAGGGAAATACTTACCACTGTTGTGCTACATCACCCTTTCCGCTTCGAGGGAACACCAACGCAAGTCTCCAAGGCCATGAGGAAATCCTTTGCATATTTGCCTAGGAAGTCCCTAAAGGCGTAGCCGTAGCAGAAGGATTCCTGGTGCCGTTGCTGAGGAGTATCAAGAACAGTCTCCCATCAGCATGTGTTTCTGGCGCCGTTGGAAGGTCTTTTGTTGCATCAGCAGAAGTATTTCTGGCGCCGTTGCCGGGGAAGAGGAGATCTATCCAAGTAGGTGTCAGAAACTCATCTCTTGCATTTACCTTTTTCGCCAGTTGCCTCTCGTTTTCCTCTCCCCCATTCACATTTGCCGTTTTCATTTGCATTTCCCCTTTGTCGTTTCCTTTTGCCGTTTGCCTTTCTCCTTTGCCTTTTTCGTTTTCCTTTTTCGTTCGCCCTTTTCTTTCGTTTGCCTTTCCTTTGCTTGTGTGCTATGTGCCCTCAATATGCTTGCATCTTCGCTTGCTGAAAATCTAGTGATATGGATCCTCACCCACTTGCTAATCTCTTTAAGAGATGCACTTATGTGGAACCAATTGCTAGTGAGTTGAGTGCACTTGACAATCTTTATGGAGTTTTCCTTGAGATGCGTGAATCGGAAAATCATGATGAAGAAATTTACGAAGCGGTTCACGAGGGCTCCTTGAATGAAAAGCATGATTGCAATGGTTTCGCTATAAATTCTATTAGTGACAATCATGCTAAAAATATGCAAAACCCTAAGCTTGGGGATGCTAGTTTTGCTATGCCCTCTACTTGTTGCAATGATCATGAATGGGGTGATGATTTTTCTTATGATCTTGAAAATTTGTTTAAACCTCATGATTAATATGATATTTGCAATAATTTTGAAGGTGGGGTTGGAGATGTCATGACTTTAGTTGATGATAATCCCACTATTTTTGAAGAGTGTCAACTTTGCATGCATTTGGATCATGAAAAGAATATCCTATGTGATAGTTACATTGTTGAGTTCGAATATGATCCCACATGTAATTATTATGAGAGAGGAAAATATGGTGGTAGAAACTTTCATATCACTAAATCACCTCTCGTTATGTTGAGATTGTTATTGTCTCTTTCTTCTTCCTTGCGTATGGTAACTATTGGTTGTCTTGGCAATTTGTTTTCCTATAAAATGCCTATGCAAAGGAAATATGTTAGACTTAGATCTGATTTTCATATGTTTCATGATGCTCTTTTCATGTTCAATTGCAATCTTTTATGTGAGCATCATTGAATTATCAATGCCTAGCTAAGGGCGTTAAACAATAGCGCTTGTTGGGAGGCAACCCAACAAATCTATCCTTTTTATTTCTGTTTTGTGTTTTTCACACTTTCATAATTCTGTTATGATTGTGTTTTTGTGTTTGTTTTTGCGTTTGTGCCAAGCAAAACCGTTATGATTAGTCATGGGGATGATCGTTTGGTCATGCTGGAAAAGACAGAAACTTTCTGCTCACTAAAAGAAGTTTTTTTCTGTAAGAGCTTTTGAGTTTATTATTTTTGGTGCTGATTTCTACTCAAATTATTCAGACTTTCGTAATTTTTCAGAATTTTTGAAGTACCAGAAGTATACGAAGTATACAGATTGCTACAGACTGGTCTGCTGTTAACAGATTCTGTTTTTGTTGTGTTGGTTGCTTATTTTGATGAAACTATGGATAGTATCGGGGGGTATTAGCCATGGAAGATTCAAAATACAGTAACCCAACATCAGCATAAGTAGAATTCAAGTTTTCTACAGTACCTATGGAAGTGGTGGTTTGCTTTCTTATACTAATGTTATCATGAGTTTCTGTTTAATTTTCGTGTTGTGAAGTTTTCAAGTTTTGGGTGAAGTTCTTATGGACAAAAGGATAAAGAGTGGCAAGAGCTCTAGCTTGGGGATGCCCAAGGCACCCCAAGAGATTCAAGGATGTCGTAAAAGCCTAAGCTTGGGGATGCCCCAGGAAGGCATCCCCTCTCTCGTCTTCAATCCATCGGTAACGTTACTTGGGGCTATATTTTTATTCACCACATGTTATGTGTTTTGCTTGGAGCGTCTTGTATCGTAGGGGTATTTTATTTTTGTTGTGTCACAATCATCCTTGCTGCACACCTAGAGAGAGAGAGACATGCACTCACCGTGATTTTGTCGAGCTTCACTTATATCCTTTGGTAGCCAATTCAGCTCACATGTGCTTCACTTATATCTTTTGAGCTAGTTGATTTTGCTCTATGTGCTTCACTTATATCTTTTAGAGCACGGTGGTGCATGGCTTGGTAGCTTTTCTATTCTATGAAAGTAGTCTCAAAGGGGTAGTTATACAAAGGGATACGAAAACTTCCACCTTCATGTGCATTGAATAGTTAGAGAAGTTTGATTCATCTCAACCAGTTTTGAGTTGTGTTTATGGTAATATTGAAGTTATATTAGTAAGGTGTTGTGAATCTAGAAATACTTGTGTTGAAGTTAGTGATTCCCATAGCATGCACATATGGTGAACCGCTATGTGATGAAGTCTGAGCATGATTAGTCTATTGATTGTCATCCTTTGTGTGGCGGTCGGGATCGCGCGATGGTTTATACCTACCAACCCTTCCCCTAGGAGTATGCGTTGAATGCTTTGTTTTGATTACTAATAAAACTTTTGCAAAAAGTATATGAGTTCTTCATGACTAATGTTGAGTCCATGGTTTAGATGCACTTTCACCTTTCACCATCACTATCTTCTTTAGTGCCGTGCAACTTTCGCCGGTGCACAAAACCCACCATTAGCCTCCCTCAAAACAGCCACCATACCTACCTACTATGGCTTTTTCAAAGTCATTCCGAGATATATTGCCATGCAACTACCACCCTGACATGTGAAACCACGTCTACATTACCATTGCATGATCCTAAGATAGCTAGCATGATGTTTCCATTAATGTCCATGCCATGCTAGATCATTGTCATGGTACACTACCGAAGGCATTCCATATAGAGTCATCGTTGCTCTATGTTTTGAGTTGTAAGTGTGATGATCATCATTGATGGAGCATTGTCCCATGTGAGGAAATAAAGAGGCCAAAGATGCCCACCAAAAAAGATAGGCCAAAGAGCCCATTCAAAAAAAGAGAGAAAAAGAGAGAAGGGACAATGCTACCACCTTTCCACACTTGTGCATATTAAGCACCATGATCTTCATGATTGAGAGTCTCTCGTTTTGTCACCACCATATAGCTAGTGGTAAATTTTCATTATATTACTTGGCTTGTATATTCCAATGATAGAATTCCTCGAAATTGCCTTAGGTCTTCCTGAGCAAGCAAGTTGGATGCACACCCACTAGTTTTCTTTAAGAGCTTTCACATACTCATAGCTCTAGTGCATCATTTGTATGGCAATCCCGACTCATTCACATTGATATCTATTGATGAGCATCTCCACAGCTCATTGATATGCCTAGTTAATGTGATCATCTTCTCCTTGCTTGTCTTGCAACCTCCACCACACTCCACACCACTTATAGCGCAAAAAACCATGGCTCACGCTCATGTATTGCGTGAGAGTTGAAAAGGTTTGAGAAAGTAAAGGTGTGAAAACAATTACTTGGCCAATACCGGGGCTGTGCATGATTTAAATTCGTTGTGCAATGATGATAGAGCATAGCCAGACTATATGATTTTGTAGGGATAACTTCCTTTTGGCCTTGTTATTTTGAAAGTTCATGATTTCCTTGCTAGTTTGCTTGAATTATTATTGTTTCCACGTCAATAGCAAACTATTGTTTTGAATCTAATATATCTGAACATTCACGTCACATAAGAGGAGTTACAAAGGACATCTATGCTATGTAGCATGAAAGCATCAAAAATTCATTCTTTATCACTTCCCTACTCGAGGACGAGCAGGAGTTAAGCTTGGGGATGCTTGATACGTCTCAAACATATCTATAATTTTTGATGGTTTCAGGCTGTTATCTTGTGAACTTTGGATGTTTTGTTTACCTTTTATATCTTTTTTGGGACTAACTTATTAACTCAGTGCCAAGCGCCAGTTCCTGTTTTTTCTATGTTTTTCACTCTTTCCAGATCTGATTTTGGAACGGAGTCCAAACGGAATAAAATCCCCAAAATGATTTTTTCCAGAACAGAAGAAGATCAGGAGGCTCGAGGGCCAAGCAAGTGGGCCGACAGGGAGCCCACAAGCCGTGTTGCCGCGGCCAGGGGGGAGGCCGCGGCAGCCAAGCTTGTGGCCTCCCTCGCGCGCCCCTGCCCTAGGTCTTTGGCCTATATATTCCCTAAAAATCCAGAAAAAATCAGGGCGTCCAGGAAAGCACTTTTCCGCCGTCGCAAGCTTCCGTTTCCGCGAGATCTCATCTGGAAACCCTTCCCGGTGCCCTACCGGAGGGGAATTTGGAGTTGGAGAGCTTCTTCATCAACATCATCGCCCCTCCAATGACTCGTGAGTAGTTCACTTCAGACCTACGGGTCCGTAGTTAGTAGCTAGATGGCTTCTTCTCTCTCTTGTATTTTCAATACAAAGTTCTCCATGATCTTCATTGAGATCTATTCAATGTAATCCTCTTTGGCGGTGTGTTTGTCCAGATCCAATGAATTGTGGATTTGTGATTAGATTATCTATGATATATATTTGAGTCTTTGCTGATTTCTTATATGCATGATTTGATATCCTTGTAAGTCTCTCCGAGTCTTGGGTTTTGTTTGGCCAACTAGATCTATGATTCTTGCAATGGGAGAAGTGCTTGGTTTTGGGTTCTTACCGTGTGGTGACCTTTCCCAGTGACAGTAGGGGCAGCAAGGAACACATCGTGTAATTGCCATCAAGGGTAACAAGGTGGGCTATTTCATAGATATGAGATTGTCCATCTACATCATGTCATCTTGCTTAAGGCATTACTCTGTTCTTTTGGACTTAATACACTAGATGCATGCTGGATAGCGGTCGACCTGTGGAGTAATAGTAGTAGATGCAGAATGTATCGGTCTACTTGTTTTGGACGTGATGCCTATAGATATAATCATTGCCATAGATGACGTCACGACTTTGCGCGGTTCTATCAATTGCTCGACAGTAATTCGTTCACCCACCGTCTACTTGCTTTCATGAGAGAAGCCACTAGTAAACACTACGGCCCCCGGGTCTATTCACACCTATCGGTTACACCTTCGCTTTTACTTTGCTTTGTTACTTTGTTGCTTTCAGTTCTCATTTGGCAAACAATCTATATGGGATTGGCAACCCCTTCATAGCGTTGGGAGCAAGCTTTTTGTGTTTGTGGAGGCACTTGTGATACTCCTTCACTAGATCGATACCTTGGTTCCCAAAACTGAGGGAAATACTTACCACCGCTGTGCTACATCACCCTTTCCGCTTCGAGGGAACACCAACGCAAGGCTCCAAGGCCACGGGGAAATCCTTTGCATATTTTCCTAGGAAGTTCCTAAAGGCGTAGCCGTAGTAGAAGGATTCCTGGTGCCGTTGCTGAGGAGTATCAAGAATAGTCTCCCGTCAGCACGTGTTTCTGGCGCTGTTGGAAGGTCTTTTGTTGCATCAACAGGACCCCGACTTACTGGTCGGAAATCGTCGTGCTCAGTGATCCCAGAGATCAATGCTCACCGAACACAGATACTGAATAAAGAGTCTTACATCCAAGTACCGATTATTACAACACGTGACCGAAGGGTCGAGTTCACAAGACAGGGCCTAAGGCCAAATCACACGAATACACTAATAGCGGAAAACATAGGGCTAAGCGGGTGCCCATGCCATCAAGCCTACACAGACAGGCATTCCGACTCTGAAGCATCCTAGTTCACAGGGGTGACACTGAAGACGTACTCATGTCCAAACTCCGGTCCTTCCATGTTTGGTCAATAACATAACCAGTGGCAAGCCAATGAGTACTTTGAATGTATTCGCAAACAACCCATGATAAAATCAACGGAAGTGAAGGATAACAATATCATGCATTTCTAGTGTAACTCATCTGGGTGGAATGATCATGAATATGCATCAAGTTAAAGAATTACTCTTGAAGAACAGGTTACAGATATCAATATATCTGCCAAGCGCTGAACCATCCGGGTTCACCCTATATGCCAAGTCACTAAACTTGGTCATATCATTGCTACCATACACACACACACACACACTTGGTTTATGCGGAAATATCAGGTCGTAGTTTAAGCAGGATTACCCAACTGTCCTTGACCGTAGACACGGCTATTCGAATAGTTTACACTCTACAGAGGTAATACGCTAGACCCACGAGATCCGGGAAAATTCCGTGTCATCGACGACTCGCGGTATGTCACATACCCGAGGTAAGTACCCGATCAATGCCTTTCCCCTGACGATACTAGACAAAGAAGTCCACTCGATTGGTACCCAGCCCACATGTTGTATGTCTTACGAGCACCATATCTGGACAGTACCAACCATGCGGGGAACAATGGTGTGACTGTAACTTATAAAAATGGCATAGTCATCCTACCCGGCACGACCCCATCACGAGAGTGACCACATATCACTCCCGCCACTAGTAATGTGGCTCTTTGCTAGCACCGACCATAGTAATTAACATATCCCCGTCTCATAAGGGGTAACGTGGTCGTACTGGTAAGGTTGGGACGGTCGACACATCTTAAATCTAATCCCCTTTCCGAAACCATACTCACACAAATACCGGGTGCATCACTTCACCAAAAGTGACCAGCTATCTCATCATCACCCTCGGGCATTAGTGGCATCCGACGGGGTTTTCATAAACTCTTGCTTTATGACATCAACATGCTCATGATAAAACTACTGCTATCTTTACTTGTCAACATGGTATTAGCATGACCCTAAGGTGTAGAGTCAAGCTCAATGCAAAATACTCCGGAGGAGCCTTCGGTAAAATCATATCAAATGATTACCGTCACTTATGATCATATGCAACGGGAATACTTGCTATTTAACATGCAAAGTAACATATGCTCAGCTATGGTCAAAGTTGCTTGCCTTGGTCAGCTAAGTATCCGGGGTCTTTGAGGTCTTCCGCTCCGATTCCCTGGTCACACGGATTTTCTATCGTCGATAAAACAATAAATAAGAAATAGCTCACACAGAAACAGTCCACAAAGTCATTTTAAAAATGTTCCCTATTACTGATAAATCTAAGATATCATTTAAAAAATATTTGTCTTACTTTTCCTTGAAGGAATATTTTTTAAAACAACCAAGCAGAAGCAAAACTATTCCATTTTAGCCCTTTTTAATATTATAAAATAGAATAGTTGCTTGAAAAATTCATCTAAGCATACCATTAAATACTACACATTTTTAGAAAAATAATAGTGGAAGAATTATATTTTTATACTGGTTAAATGTTTTTATGAAAATCTTAGAAATCCAGGTTTTAAAAGAAAAAGAAAACAGGCTAGCTCCTGGCCTAGCTCGGCCCAGAGCTGGGCTGGCCCATGGCCAGCCGACGGCCTGCCTAGGCGCGCGCGCCGTCAGGTTTGAACCTGACGTGTGGGGCCCTGCGGTCAGTGGCCAAGGCCAGCGCGGGGGAGGAGGCTGGGCCACCGACAGGTGGGGCACACCTGTCGGGGTCGTCTCCTACCTCCAGCCAGAGAGGAGGAGGAGGACGCTGACGAGGTAGCCGATGCGCTCAAGCTGCATTGAACACGGGAATGGGTCTGCCTGACCGTCGCCTACCTGCTGGTGGTTGAAACAAGGACGGGGAGGCAGGGGTTCACCAGCGACGAAGAGGGCGTGGCGGAGGAGTTTCGAGAGGTGGTCGAGGGAGAGGCTAGAGACACGGAAAAGCTCGAGCGAGTTAGGGGAAAGCTTAGTGGGATCAAGGGGGTCTGTTTGGTGGGTCGAGGGGCGCAGGAGCCGTCGTGTAGGCTGAGATCGACCGGAGCTCCGAGGCGGAGGGGCCTGGGTCGATGTCGAGCAACGGGGCTCTGCTGGTTTGTTGGGGTGGCTAGGGAGGTGCTAGTGGACGTGGCGAAGCTATCTGAGGGGTGCTAGAGCGAGGGGGAGGGCTATTTATAGGCCCGCGACGGTGAGCAGATTCGGGAGCTCCGGTGACTCACTGTGGCACGCATTGGGGTGCAGAGAGAGGTCGGGGTTGAAACCACGGTCTCAGGACGTGGTATTGGACCGCCCGAACCATCTGCAGCAGAGAGAGGGAGAGAGAAGGCGAGAATTCGTGGCCGCGCAAGGTTGGCCGGTTCTGGAGCGCGAAGGAACGCGTCGCGCGATCTATAGCGCGAGAGGGGAGGGGCTCTGAGGCTTGCGGTACGCAGAGGGGTTGTCGGGGAAGAGGTTGGACATCACGGGGGAGGCTGGAAGTGGCCGAAGGCATCGCCCCCACCTCGGTGACTCCCTGTTGCGCGCCCAGAGCGTAGTTTTGGCATGCCACGGCATGCTGGTGCTCTCTGAGGCACTTTCGACGTGTCTAGCATGTCCTGGCACTTGTTGGGGGTGTGGCTAGCCTTTTGGTTTTAGTGGGAGCTTCGACTGGTCAAAGGAGGCAAGAAATACTGGTGCTATCAGTCATGAACTGAGGTCTAAATTGGGGTTTTTGGCCTTTCAACTTTGAACCAGTGAGGGGCCAGTTGACTGGGGTTAGATACAGGTGCTGGCCACTTAATCTAAGAGTTTGAAGCAAAGGAGTTTGGTTTAGCTGTGGCTAAGGTGGCTTTTTTCCTATCTGTCAGAAGGTGTTCGACAGTGGGTTTAGGGGGTTGCCCCCACCACTGGTGCTGAGACTTAACAGGTTTTGTTTTGGTGGTAAACCATGGAGTTCCACCAAATTTGAGCTCCAAAGGACAAGTTTAGCTTTTTAAACTTGAAATTACTCCAATATGACCAGATATGTTCCTTCCAAAGGGAGTGTGGGAAAGCTAAGTCCGACAAATCCCATTTTTGGTGTAGAACCCTCATTTGAGGTATTAGGCAGTCCTGCAAAGTTTTAGCCTCATTGGACAAACTTTGCAATGTAGAGTTATTCTAACTTGATTCTGGACAAACAGGGTTTTTGGGTTATTTGGGGTCCTTATCCACCTTTGATCAAGGTGAAACATTATGTGGACACCAAACAAGGCTTAGGGATACCACTGGAATTTTCTAGGAATTTATCGAGAATATTTCCTTTGGAAATATTTCAAAATGCCAAAACAGACAGAAATAGCTTTTATAGTTTTAATCAATAAATATAATATAAAATGGGTTTAAAATGCTATGTATGGACAATATATGTCCTCCTGATCATCTCTAAATTTAATCAGATTTTTCCAAGGTAGAAAAGTATTTTTCCATGTTGGAATACCAATTTTGACCTTAGAAATGGACAGGTTATTTAATTAGGAAAATAATCACAAAAATAATTACTTTTTGTGGTTTTGAAATATAAATATAGGTAAAAATCAGATTACCAAATATGGGTAGAAGCACTGCTTGCTATCAAGGGCATGTAGTGCAACTCTAGGTGGTTTTACTTAGGCTAGCAATAAGCAAAGGTTTTTGAAATCAGTATAATACCAGGGAGTTTAGGGTTTTAAATCCTCACATTATCAAGCATACAAGCATACAATGTCAATCATGGCACTCACATCATTAGTTTGGAAAAGATTTAACAAGCTCAGAATTTTACAACACACACAAGTGATAGCAAAAACAGGGTGTGAGAGACCTATACCCCTTACAAGAATCTCGTCCCCGAGATTCCTAAGTTAGGTGCTAAAAAGGTCTGGAAACTCAGATCGGAGAGTCTTCATGCTCCCATGTAGCTTCCGCTTCGGTGTGGTTGCTCCATTGAACCTTGAAATACTTGATGGTGCGGCTTCTGGTGCATCGCTCTGCTTCATCCAGAATGCGGATTGGCCTCTCGCGGTAGGTGAGATCAGACTGAAGGTCAATGGCCCGGTGATCAATGTCCTTGTAAGGATCGGAACGACTGGGCGCTTGGAGACACTTCCGAAGTTGTGACACGTGGAAAACATTGTGCACACCTAAAAGTTCCGGAGGTAACTCCAACTGATAAGCAACTTCTCCACGCCTTGTCGTGATCTTAAATGGCCCAATGAACCTTGGAGCGAGTTTCCCCTTATCGTGGAAACGCTTGGTTCCCTTGAGAGGTGTGACATGGAGGTCCACCAGATCTCTGGGAATGAACTCCACATTCCTGCGGCGAGAGTCCGCATAACTATTTTGTCGCGACTTGGTTGCCTTCAGATTTTCTTGGACTAGTTCCACCTTCTCTTCTGCCCGGTGCAAAACTTCTGGTCCGAAAATCAGCCCATCTTCGGTTTTTGTCCATTTGAGCGGGGTGCGGCATTTCCGTCCGTACAGCACTTCAAACGGGGCCATCTAGAGACTAGACTGGTAGCTGTTGTTGTATGAAAACTTAGCGAACGGCAGACAGTCTTCCCATTTGGCTCCGTGGGCTAGGACGCACGTGCTGAGCATATCTTCGAGTATCTGATTCACCCTTTCCGTCTGTCCTCCCGTCTGCGGGTGGAAGGCGGTACTGAAAGAGAGCTTGGTACCGAGGGCTTCCTGAAGTTTCCTCCAAAACATTGAGGTGAACTGCGTGCCTCGGTCAGATACAATCTCCTTGGGAACTCCATGAAGGCTTACTATGCGCTCGATATAGAGACTAGCCAACTTGTTCCCATCATAAGTGGTGTTGACAGGGATGAAGTGGGCCACTTTGGTCAAATGGTCGACAACAACCCATATCGAGTTATGTCCCTTGCTAGACCTTGGTAGACCAGTAATGAAATCCATCCCTACCTTGTTCCACTTCCATTCCGGCACCTGGAGAGGTTGTAGCAGTCCTGCGGGTCGCTGATGCTCAGCCTTAACTTGCTGACACACAACGCACTTGGCCACATATGATGCGATTTCCCTCTTCATATCGTGCCACCAGAATCTTTCTCGGAGATCTTGATACATCTTGGTACCACCGGGGTGAATGGAGTAGGGTGTATCATGAGCTTCCCGTAGGATGAGTTCCTTGAGTTCAGCCTTGTTGGGTACGCATAAACGTTTCCCAAACCACACCACTCCTTGATCATCCTCCAAGAATCCTGGGGCCTTGCCTTCTAGAATCTTCTTCTTGATACCTTCGATGCTCTTGTGACCCTTCTGGGCCTCCTTGATATCGTCTTCCAGCGTTGGTTTGACTTCGAGGTTATCGAGGAAACCTGGTTCCACCAGTTCCAATCCGAAGTTCTCCAATTCTTCATATAAGGTGGGCTGCCTTTCCTTAAGCATGACGTTTAAGGTGTTGGTCTTCCGACTCAAGGCATCAGCCACTACATTTTCCTTACCGGGGTGATATTGAATGCTGAGGTCGTAGTCTTTGATTAACTCCAACCATCTCTATTGCCTCATATTCAATTCCCTTTGGGTGAAGATATACTTCAGACTCTTGTGGTCGGTGTATATTTCACATCGCTTCCTCGGAAGGTAATGTCGCCATGTCTTCAGGGCATGCACTACTATTGCCAACTCGAGATCATGGGTGGCATAATTTTCCTCATGCGAGCGCAGTTGCCGTGACAAGTATGCCACGACCCTGCCATCCTGCATTAGAACCCCACCTAGCCCAATCCTTGAGGCATCGCAATATATCACGAACTCCTTGCTGATATCTGGAGTGGCCAATACCGGGGCGGTGGTTAGCCTCTTCTTCAACTCTTGGAAGCTTGCCTCACATTCCGGCGTCCATTTGAACTTCTTGCCTTCCTTCAAGAGCTGAGTCATAGGTCGCGCGATGCGGGAGAATCCTTCTATGAACTTGCGGTAATATCCTCCGAGTCCGAGGAAGCTAATGACTTCCTTCACGCCGATTGGCGATTCCCAATTGGTTACCGTGGTAATGTTAGAGGGATCAACTACCAATCCACTTGCTGTCATGGTATGACCCAGGAATCCAACTTTGTTCAGCCAAAACTGGCATTTGCTGAACTTGGCATACAGTTGGTGCTCTAGAAGCTTTTCCAATACTAACCTCAAGTGTTGCTCATGCTCTTCTTCAAACTCGGAAAAGATTAATATGTCATCAATGAATACAACGACAAACTTGTCTAGATATTCCATGAAGACCTTATTCATGAGGTACATGAAGTAAGTTGGGGCATTCGTCAATCCGAAGGACATGACAGTGCATTCGTACAGACCGTACCGGGTCACAAATGCCGTCTTTGGGATGTCTTAGGTCGAATCTTTAGTTGGTAATATCCATATCGGAGGTCGATCTTGGAGAATACCTTTGCTCCATTCAGCTGGTCGAACAAGTCTTCAATTTTGGGGAGTGGATACTTGTTCTTGATTGTGACCTCATTGAGAGAACGGTAATCGACGCAAAGTCGGATTGTCCCATCCTTCTTGCACACGAGGAGAACAAGCGATCCCCAAGGTGACGCACTTGGACGAATAAACCCTTTCCTGAGTTGCTCATCTAGTTGCTTCTTCAAGTCTGCTAGCTCTTCGGATCCCATCCTGTAAGGCTTCTTATAGATAGGCCTTGATCCGGGAATGAGTTCGATGATGAACTCGATGTCGCGGTTAGGAGGCATCCCTGGTAGCTCATCACGAAAGACGTCCGGGTACTCACAGACTATTGGCACTTGGTCGAGTCCCTCCTCTGATAGGATGTTAACTCCTGGCACTCGGTCGAGTCCTTCCTCTGATAGGCTGTTAACTCGTGGCACTCGAGAGGGTACTGGCTCAGAGTCATACTTGACTTTGACCCCTTGGTCACTTGTCATGGTAATGGCCCTGTTAGCACAGTCCAAGATACTCTGATGCTTGGCCAACCAGTCCGTACCGAGGATTACTTCTAGGCCTTGCAACTTAAGCACAATGAGATCCGCTGAGAAGCTCGTCCCATTGATAACTATTCCAACCTTCCTACACCCTAGGTTGGTCCTCAAAACTGCTCCCGGGGTTTGAATTGCCATATGCCCACGAAGCAAAGGTAGGTTCTAGACCACACTTTTCCGCAAACTTTTGCGTAACAAAGGAATGCGAAGCACCAAAATCAAACAATACTATTGCCGGGGTAGAGTTGACGAGGAACGTACCCAGAATGCAGTCCGGGTCTTCCTGTGCCTCTTTTGCGGAAATATGATTAATCCACCCCTTGCTGTTATACTTATGATTGCGGGGAGCCTGGTTCCTGCCTGGTGCTCCTTGGCCTGGATTTGGCGCATTGGGGCGCGGAGCATCGAGTTTCTTATTGGGGCACTGCCTGGAATAGTGCCCTGGTTGTCCACACCCGAAACAGGTAACTTGCGCTGGAAGGTTGGTCTTGCCCCCACCGTTGTTTGGCGGAGTGTTTGCTCGCTTGATGCTGACTTGCTGAGGTTGGTAATTCTGGCGAAATGTTGGATGCTTGTACTGCTGCTGCTGATAGTTGGGTCTTGCTCGGGCTGACTGCCATGGTCGTGGTTTCGAGTTGATCGGTCCTCCACTACCCATTAGCTTGCGCTTACGGGTGTCGTCCATTTCACGGCTTTGTCTTCCAACATAAGAGCCTTATTAACCAGGTCATTGAAGGTACGACGTTCACAAACAACCAGTTGATACTGGAGTGACTGCTGCAGTCCTTCCATAAAGCGCTCCACTTTGGCAGCCTCAGTGTTGACATCCTCAGGGGCATACCTTGATAGAAGGTTGAACTTCTGGAAATACTCCTTGACTGATCCACTGCCTTGCCTTAAGGCTCGGAATTCTCGCTTCTTAATGGTCATCATTCCCAGAGGAATGTGAGCGGCGGAGAATCCCTCTTTGAACACGGCCCAAGTGATGACTTGCCCGGCTCGCATGATCTGAAATCCATCCCACCAGGCTCTGGTTGTGCCTCCGAGGCAGTGGGTTGCATAGAGAACTTTCTCGTTGTCGTCAGTGCACTTGACCAGCGCGAGAAGGTCTTCAATAGTGCGGATCCAGTCATCCGCATCCAAGGGCTCATTCATCTCCGTGAATATGGGCGGCGTAGTCCGCATAAACTCAGAGAGAGTTGAGCGACCGTTTCCATTCCCGTTCTGTGGCGGGTGGTTCACCAAAGTTTGAGCCAGCTACCAGATAGCGGCATTGTTGGTTTGACGCTCCTCCCGAAGAGCTTGAAGGAACTAAGCCATGGTTAAGCTTTCAGGGGGAGGCGGCGGCGGTGGAACATCGTCTTGCTGCACATGGTGCTCTCCAGCTTGAGCTTCCCCTCCGGTTCCCTGCTGCTGTCCTGAAGAGGCAGAGCTGGGGTTGCCAAAGTGTTGTTGCGAGTTGCATTCACCATCCTGTCAGGGGAGTAGGCAGGTCAAATTTTAGCCGAACTGATGGCACTCGAAAGGGATGACGTTCTAGTAAAATAGGGGGGTCTGGTGTTGTGCTAGTGTGCAAGGTTTTGTGACAAAGGTTTTTGAAAAGAACTACTGCATCAAATTCAAAACAAGTGATGTAGTCGCTCAGAAGCTGCTGAAGGCAGAATGCGACTTGCATCCAACAGGTTCACACAACATCCGGGTCATAAAATCCTGATACAAGAACTCATACGTTCGGTACATCCTACGCTTCTAAGCGATCGACTGCGCGGTCTCATAAGCCGGCTCTATGGGATCTTCATCTTCATCTTCATCTCTGTCTTCATCTTCATTAGTGCTTCCCTTCCTCGAAGGAGTAGGGGAAGGAAGTAGACCATGTCGACGTCTCTTGGTTGGTGAGGTAGCAAAGAGCTCGGTATATTCTTCTGCGGTTAAACGTCGACTCTGAAGAGGAACGGCCTGAAGCGGGCGTATTCCTCCTTGGAAAGAAAAGCCAGGTGATATCACAGGTGCTCCTTCTTTTTTCACCTTGCGGTTCTTCATCTTCTCCATACGAAGTAGGTCCTTGACTTGGTGCAGCTCTTGGCGAATCCTAGTTGACTCCTTGATCAAAAGATACGTCAAGGTGTCTGAGGAGAGACTGAAGTAGGTCTACAACCTTAATGGCATCCCGTCCTCGGATGAGGGGTTGAGTGTCCAACTCCCGTCTACCTTATCCTTAACAAAAGGTAGGTGACGAGTAGCTGGTTCGTTCAACATCTTAGGAAGGATGTCGCGGAGTCGGACGAGTGCCTCTCGTGCTTCAGTCTCCACGTCCAACATCAGATCCTCCATTTGTGGCCCTTCAAAGAACCAACTAGTTGGGGAGTCATTAGCCTTCACTATCATGTCCACGTGATACTCCTTGGTGTCGGCGTTGACCCAGTGTTCGTGGTAGAGAAAGACGAGCGTGCGACGTACTTGATACTTCTCAAGGCTGTCGCTCAAAAGCAGAGGAAAGCCCGTTTCCAGAAGCGTCTCGGGTACGGTGGCCATCTACAAGGGGTAGAGGAGCGGGTTAGAAATATTTGGCAGGTGCGGTTCTCGGTCAACCTATGTGCACTAATTGTTTCGGCTATCAACCATGCTACCTAAGGCTTCCTATAGTCAGGATGGCTCTGATACCAGCTCTGTGGGGACCCCGACTTACTGGTCGAGAATCGCCGTGCTCAGTGATCCCAGAGATCAATGCTCACCGAACACAGATACTGAATAAAGAGTCTTACATCCAAGTACCGATTATTACAACACGTGACCGAAGGGTCGAGTTCACAAGACACGGCCTAAGGCCAAATCACACGAATACACTAATAGCAGAAAACATAGGGCTAAGCGGGTGCCCATGCCATCAAGCCTACACCGACATGCATTCTGACTCGGAAGCGTCCTAGTTCGCAGGGGTGTCACCGAAGACGTACTCATCTCCAAACTCCGGTCCTTCCATGTCTGGTCAATAACATAACCAGTGGCAAGCCAATGAGTACTTTGAATGTACTCGCAAACAGCCCATGATAAAATCAACGAAAGTGAAGGATCACAATATCATGCATTTCTAGTGTAACTCATCTAGGTGGAATGATCATGAATATGCATCAAGTTAAAGAATTACTCTTGAAGAACAGGTTACAGATATCAATATATCTGTCGTGGGCTGAACCATCCGGGTTCACCCTATATGCCAAGTCACCAAACTTGGTCATATCATTGCTATCATAGCAACAACTTTCTCATCACCACACACACACACACTCAGGAACACTTGGTTTATGCGGAAATATCATGACGTAGTTTAAGCAAGATTACCCAACTGTCCTTAACCGTGGACACGGCTATTCGAATAATTTACACTCTGCAGAGGTAGTACGCTGGACCCACGAGATTCGGGAAACTTTCGTGTCATCCACGACTTGCGGTATGTCACATACCCGAGGTAAGTACCCGATCAATGCCTTTCCCCTGACGATACTAGAGAAAGAGGTCCACTCGATTGGTACCCAGCCCACATGTTGTACATCTTACGAGCACCAACTCTGGAAAGTACCAACCATGCGGGGACCAACGGTGTGACTGGAACTCATAAAAATGGCATAGTCGTCCTACCCGGCACAACCCCATCACGAGAGTGACCACATATCACTCCCGCGACTAGTAATGTGGCTCTTTGCTAGCACCGACCAGAGTAATTAACGTAGCCCCATCCCATAAGGGGTAACGTGGTCGTACTGTTAAGGTTGGGACGGTTGACACATCATAAATCTAATCCCCTTTCCGAAACCATACTCACACAAATACCGGGTGCATCACTTCACCAAAAGTGACCAGCTATCTCATCATCACCCTCGGGCATTAGTGGCACCCGACGGGGTTTTCATAAACTCTTGCTTTATTACATCAACATGCTCATGATAAAACTACTGCTATCTTTACTTGTCAACATGGTATTAGCATGACCCTAAGGGGTAGAGTCAAGCTCAATGCAAAATAATTCGGAGGAGCCTTCGGTAAAATCATATCAAATGATTACCGACACTTATGGTCATATGCAACGGGAATACTTATTTGTCTTGGTTTTCCTAGAAGGAATATTTTTGAAAACAACCAAGCAGAAGCAAAACCATTCCATTTTAGCCCTTTTTAATATTATAAAATAGAATAGTTACTGGAAAAATTCAGCTAAGCATACCATTAAATACTACACATTTTTCGAAAAATAATAGTGGAAGCATTTTATTTTTACACTGGTTAAATGTTTTTATAAAAATCTTAGAAATCGAGGTTTTAAAATAAAAAGAAAACAGGCTAGCTCCTGGCCTGGCTCGGCCCAGAGCTCGGCTGGACCATGGCCAGTCGACGGCCTGCCCAAGCACGCGCGCCGTCAGGTTTGAACCTGACGTGCGGGGCCCTGCGGTCAGTGGCCGAGGCTAGCTCGGGGGAGGAGGCTGGGCCACCGGCAGGTGGGGCACACTTGTCGGGGTCGTCTCCTACCTCCAGCCAGAGAGGAGGAGGAGGACGCCGACGAGGTTGCCGACGCGCTCAAGCTCCATTGAACACGGGAATGGGTCTGCCTGACCATCGCCTACCTGCTGGTGGTTGAAACAACGACGGGGAGGCAGGGGTTCGCCAGCAACGAGGAGACCATGGCGGAGGAGTTTCGGGAGGTGGTCGAGGGAGAGGCTAGAGACACAGAAAAGCTCGGGCGAGTTAGGGGAAAGCTTCCTGGGATCTAGGGGGTCAGTTTGGTGGGTCGAGGGGAGCAGGAGCCATTGTGTAGCCGGAGATCGACCGGCGCTCTGAGGCGGAGGGGCCTCGGTCGATCTCGAGCACCGGGGCTCTGTTGGTTTGCTGGGGTGTCTAGGGAGGTGCTACTGGACGTGGCGAAGCTAAATGAGGGGTGCTGGAGCGAGGGGGGGGGGCTATTTATAGGCCCGCGATGGTGAGCAGATTCAGGAGCGCCGGTGACTCACCGTGGCGCGCATGGGGTGCAGAGAGAGGTCGGGGTTGAAACCACAGTCTGAGGACGTGGTATTGGACCGCCCGAACCATCTGCAGCAAAGAGAGGGAGAGAGAAGGCGAGCATTCGTGGCCGCGCAAGCTTGGACGGTTCTGGAGCGCGCGGGCACGCGTCGCGCGAGCTCTAGCGCGAGAGAGGAGGGTCCCTGTGGCTTGCCGGTGCAGAGGGGTTGTGAGGGAAGAGGTTGGACATCTCGGGGAGGCTGGAACTGGCCGAGGGCGTCGCCCCCACCTCGGTGACAGCCTGTAGCGCGCCTAGCGCGCAGTTTTGGCATGCCACGACATGCTGGTGCGCTCTGAGGCACTTTGGACATGTCTAGCATTTCCTGGCACTTGCTGGGGGTGTGGCTAGCCATTTGGTTATAGTGGGAGCTTCGGCTGGTCAAAGGAGGCAAGAAATACTGGTGCTGTCAGTCATGAACTGAGGTCTAAATTGGGGTTTTTGGCCTTTCCACTTTGACCAGTGAGGGGCCAGTTGACTGGGGTTAGATACAGGTGCTGGCCACTTAATCTAAGATTTTGAAGCAAAGGAGTTTGGTTTAGCTGTGGCTAAGGTGGCCTTTTCCTATCTGTCAAAAGGTCTTCGACAGTGGGTTTAGGGAGTTGCACCCCACCACTGGTGCTGATACTTAACAGGTTTGGTTTTGGTGGTAAACCATGGAGTTCCACCAAATTTGAGCTCGAAAGGACAAGTTCAGCTTTGTAAACCTGAAATTACTCCAATATGACCAGATCTGTTCCTTCCAAAGGGACTGTGGCCAAACTAAGTCCCACAAATCCCATTTTGTGTAGAACCCTCATTTGAGGTATTAGGCACTCGTGCAAAGTTTTAGCCTCATTGGACAAACTTTGCTATGTAGAGTTGCTCTAACTTGATTCTGGACAGATAGGGTTTTTTGATTATTTGGGTTCCTTATCCACCTTTGATCAAGGTGAAACTTTATGTGGACACCAAACAAGGCTTAGGGATACCACTGGAATTTTCTAGGAATTTATTGAGAATATTTCCTTTGGAAATATTTCAAAATGCCAAAACAGACAGAAATAGCTTTTATAGTTTTAATCAAAAAATATAATAGAAAATGGGTTTAAAATCCTATGTATGGAAAATATATGTCCTTCTGATCATCTCTAAATTTAATCAGATTTTTCGAAGGCACAAAAGTATTTTTTCCATGTTGGAATAGCAATTCTCACCTTAGAAATGGACATGTTATTTAATTAGGAAAATAATCACAAAAAAAATTATTTTTGTGGTTTTGAAATATAAAGATAGGTAAGAATCAGATTACCAAATATGGGTAGAAGCACTGCTTGCTATCAAGGGCATGTAGTGCAACTCTAGGTGGTTTTACTTAGGTTAGCAATAAGCAAAGGTTTTTGAAATCAGTATAATACCAGGGAGTTTAGGGTTTTAAATCCTCACATGATCAATCATACAAGCATAGAATGTCAATCATGGCACTCACATCATTAGTTTGGAAAAAGTTTTAACAATCTCAGAATTTTACAACACACACAAGTGATAGCAAAAACAGGGTGTGACATGGTGTTATTAGATGTTGTGTACCTGAGCATGAACAGGGACAGATCCTACAGAAGTGTCACTCCAAGGCCTACGGAGGACACCATGCGGGATATAGAACTACACACAAGGTATTGCAATAAAGTTTCTATTGGCCCACTCTCTTCAAGGATGGCCGTAAGTTTGTCTTGTCTTGTGACGAATGTCAAAGAATAGGTAATATTAGTAAACGCCAGGAAATGCCTATGAACTATTCACTTGTCATTGAACCATTTGATGTTTGGGGCTTTCATTATATGGGACCTTTTCCAAAATCCAACGGGTATACTCATATCCTTGTTGTTGTTGATTATGTCACTAAGTGGGTAGAAGCTATCCCCACTAGTAGTGCTGATCACAACACCTCTATCAGGATGCTTAAGGAAGTTATCTTCCCTAGATTTGGTGTCCCTAGATATCTAATGACCGATGGTGGTTCACATTTCATTCATGGTGCTTTCCATAAAACGCTTGCTAAGTACGATGTCAACCATAGAATTGCGTCTCCCTATCACCCTCAGTCGAGTGGTCAAGTAGAGCTAAGCAATAGAGAGATTAAACTGATTCTGTAAAAGACTGTCAACAGGTCTAGAAAGAATTGGTCTAAGAAGCTCGATGATGCACTGTGGGCTTATAGAACTGCCTATAAGAATCCCATGGGCATGTCTCCGTACAAAATGGTGTACGGTAAAGCATGTCATCTACCTCTTGAGTTAGAGGATAAAGCTTATTGGACAATCAAAGAGCTTAACTTTGATTTCAAACTTGCTGGTGAGAAGAGGTTATTTGACATTAGCTCGCTTGATGAATGGAGAACTCAGGCATACGAAAATGCCAAGTTATTCAAAGAAAAGGTTAAGAGGTGGCATGATAAGAGGATACAAAAGCGTGAGTTCAATGTTGGTGATTATGTCTTGCTATACAATTCTCGTTTAAGATGTTTTGCAGGCAAGCTTCTCTCCAAATGGGAAGATCCCTATATTGTTGAGGAAGTATATCGTTCCGGTGCTATCAAGATCAACAACACGGAAGGTAATTGTCCGAGAGTGGTAAACGGGCAAAGAATCGGGCATTACATCTCAGGTACTCCTATAAATGTTGAGAGCAACATTATCAATACCATAACTCCGGAGGAGTACATAAGGGATATTTATCAGCCTGTTTCAGACTCTGAAAACGAGGAGGTATGTGATTCGGTAAGTAAACCGACTCCAAAACTTTTCCCGTAGCAATTTTCCTCCGTTATGGAATATTTGAAAAAATAGAAAAATTTAAAGGAGTCCGGAAAGTGCCCGAGGAGTCGACAAGCCTCCTAGCCACGGCCTACCCCCCTGGCCGGGGCTGGAGGGCTTGTGGCCACCTCGTGCGCCTCCCGGACTCCGTTTTCATGCGGAGTACTCCTTCTGGTCTGGAAAAAATAATTATATATTCTCCCGAAATGTCTAACCTCTGTATCACGCAAATTCCCTCTGTTTTCGTTTCGAGCTTGTTTTCTGCCGCAGAATTAGGGCAAGATGTCTTCCCAAGATTCAGAGGGGGAGAGCTATGTAGCAGATTACCTTTCTAACCCCAAGGTCTATGGGGACTTGGATCCTTATGGCTGGACCACTAAGGAGGAAGAATATTATGATCCCAAGGGGAAGGAGGAAACGAGTTCCGATGAGGAGGAGGCTCCTCTACCTCAAATCGGAGACACACATGTGGAGTTCAAGAAGTCGAGCCTCCCCGACTCAAGAAAGAAGCCCAAGACTTTGTTTATCCCTTCTCATTTCTTGCAGGAGAGTAAGCAGGAATTATGCCAAAGGGTGTTGAAACTTGAAGAGGAAAATGACGATCTGAGGGAGCAGAATTTTATTCTCAAGTGGAAATTAAACAAGCTCAAGACCTCTTCAACAACTCCACCACCATCACCTCCAAAGGAAGACAACTGAGCATGGGTATGGGCAATCCCCTTGGCTTGTGCCAAGCTTGGGGGAGTTGCCCCGGTATCGTATCACCATCATATCTTTTGCCTTTACCTTTGTTTTAGTTTGTTCCTTTTTAGTTTTCTCTTTCGCTAGTAGAATAAAACTCTTAGTGTTTTAGTCTTGAGTTTTGCTTTGTGTCACCCCCGATGTATTCGAGCTCGTGAGCCATATAATAAAGAATATCTTAGTTGAAGGGCTTTGCCTCTTGCCATGATCAAAAGATCGAGAAAGAACAAAAGCATGAAAGATCATACAGTGATCTTATGGGAAGTGATGGCTTCACATATAAAAAGGATGATGATTGAAACTTGTTGAGGGTAGACAAACGTAGACCTTGGTCATTGTTGCAATTAATAGGAAGTGATAAAGAAGGAGAAGTTCACATATAAATATATCATCCTTGACACCATCTATGATTGTGAACACTCACTAAACTATTACATGCCTAGAAGTAGATGTTGGACAAGGAAGACAACATAATGAATTGTGTTTGCTTGGTTCCGAACAATGTTATATGATTAGAGATCCCTTAACATGTGACGATTGCTTCCACCTCATATTAGGTAAAACTCCCGCACCAAGTAGAGATACTACTTGTGCATCCAAAAACCTTCGACCCAGTTTTTCCATGGGAGTCCACCAAACCTACCTATGGATTGAATAAGATCCCTCAAGTAAGTTGTCATCGGTGCAAGCAATAAAAATTTCTCCCTAATATGTATGATCTATTAGTGTGTGGAAAATAAGCTTTGTAAGAACCTGTGATGAGGAAGACATAAAAGCGACAGACTACATAATAAAGTTCTTTATCACAGGAGGCAATATAAAGTGACGTTCCTCCACACTAAGAGGACACGCATCCTAACCTCAAAAGCACATGACAACCTCTACTTCCCTCTGCGAAGGGCATATCTTGTACCTTTACTTTTTGCCCTTGAAAGAGTCATGGTGACCTTCACCAATTCCTTGTTTCGCCTTTATCTTGGCTAACGTCACATGCTAGGGAAAGATCTATATTCATATGTCAAATTGGAGATAAGTATTCGTGAATTATTATTCTTGACATTACCATTGAGGTAAGCAGTTGGGAGGCAAAACTATAAGCCCCTCTCTTTCTCTATGTCCAGCTGAAACTTTGATCTCAGGAGTACCACGTGAGTAGTGGCAATTGTAGAGAACGAAAAGATGATTGAGTATGTGGATTTGCTTTACAAGATCTTATTTAACTCTTTCTAATGTTGTGATAAATTGCAATTGCTTCAATGGCTACAGGCTATCGGTTGTTAATTCTCGGTAAGGTTCTTGATCCATGCTTTACTTTGTGAAGGAATTATCACTTTAGCATGAGAGATTATACGTTGGTATTGCTGTTCTGATCATGATCATGATGACTGCATGTCCGTATCTTGTTTTGTCCACACCTCTCTCCCTAAACATGTGGACATATTTATTGAGCTAGGCTTTCGCTTGAGGACAAGCGAGGTCTAAGCTTGGGGGAGTTGATACGTCCATTTTGCATCATGCTTTCATGTTGATATTTATTGCTTTTTGGGCTGTTATTTCATTTCACTGTACAATACTTATGCCTTTTCTCTCTTATTTTGCAATGTCTACATGAAGAGAGAGAATGCCGGCAGCTGGAATTCTGGCCTGAAAAAGGAGCAAGTTTGAGATGCCTATTCTGCGCAACTCCAAAAGCCGTGAAAATCAACGTGGAATTTTTTGGGAATATATAAAAATACTAGGCGGAAGAAGTACCAGAGGGGTGCCACGTGGAGGCCACATGCCTGCCAGGCCCGGCCTACCCCCGTGGCCGGGGCTGGAGGGCTTGTGGGCCCCCTATGGCCCCTCCGGCGCTCATCTTTTTCTATATGAAGGGTTTCATCTGGAAAAAAATCAGAAGGGAGCTTTTTCGTGGATTCGCCACCGCCACGAGGCGGAACTTGAGCAGAACCAATCTAGAGCTCCGGCAGGACGATCCTGCCGGGGAAACTTCCCTCCCGGAGGGGGAAATCGTTGCCATCGTCATCACGAACACTCCTCTCATCGGAGTGGACTCATCACCATCAACATCTTCGTCAACACCATCTGATCTCCAAACCCCTAGTTCATCACTTGTAACCAATCTCCGTCTCGCGACTCCGATTGGTACTTGTAAGGTTGCTAGTAGTGTTAATTACTACTTGTAGTTGATGCTATTTGGATTATTTGGTGGAAGAGTTTATGTTCAGATCCTTGATGCTACTCATTACCTCTCTGGTCATGAATATTATTATGCTTTGTGAGTAGTTACTTTTGTTCCTGAGGACATGGGATAAGTCATGCTAATAGTAGTCATGTGAATTTGGTATTCGTTCGATATTTGGATGTGTTGTATGTTGTTTTTCCTCTAGAGGTGTTATGTGAACGTCGACTACATAGCACGTCACCATTATTTGGGCCTAGAGGAAGACATTGGGAAGTAGTAAGTAGATGATGGGTTGGTAGAGTGACAGATGCTTAAACCCTAGTTTATGCTTGCTTCGTAAGGGGCTGATTTGGATCCACTAGTTTAATGCTATGGTTAGGCTTTGTCTTAATTCTTCTTTCGTAGTTGCGGATGCTTGTGAGAGAAGTTAATCATAAGTGGGATGCTTGTCCAAGTAAGGGCAGCACCCAAGCGCCGGTCCACCCACATATCAAACTATCAAAGTAACGAACACGAATCATATGAACATGATGAAAACTAGCATGACAGAAATTCCCGTGTGTCCTCGGGAGCGTTTTTCCTCCTATAAGACTTTGTCCAAGCTTGTCCCTTGCTACAAAAGGGATTGGGCCACTTTGCTGCACCGTTGCTACTTTTGTTACTTGTTGCGCGCTACGAATCATCTCACCATACAATCACTTGTTGCTGATAATTTCAGTGCCCGCAGATATTACCTTGTTGACAACCACTTGTCACATCCTTTTGCTCCTCGTTGGGTTCAACACTCTTACTTATCGAAAGGACTACGATTGATCCCCTATACTTGTGGGTCATCACTATGCTCCTAGTAGACGGGGTTTGGTTGAGTGTTTATCATGAGTGTTGTGAGAACTTAATAATCAAGCCGTGAAGATTTCAAGACTTTCAAGACCTCATGATGCAATATACTTCTGGGTGAAGGATGGTTCCGATGGGCACCCTGGGGAAACAGTGGATGACCCAGGGTGCATGGGGAAGCGCCATCACATCTTGCGGAAAGCTTCACCCAGGCACGAACGGGTGGATGGATACTTCAAGACCCAAGGCTTACCTGCATTGCCACAAGTCATTATGTGCTCTGGCTTGGTTGGACATCGTGGTGACTCTGGACGGGCGGTGCTATGATATGTAGAAGAACATTAGGATTGGATGGTTACCGACACTGTCCCAGAGGAACCCTTTGAAAGACCGTGTTTTGATCATCCTGTTCTCAAACACCCTGAAGTGCGAGGACTTCAGTGGAGGCGATCAAATCTTGTGGGGAACGTGTGACAGCCCGATGCCGACGCCCGAGAAGATTCCCCTTTATTTTTGTTTCCGTCGTGTGATTTTTTTATTTGTTGCATCATCTTTTAGTTTGCATCATGGCATCTTGCATCATCTATTGCGTGTGTGTGTTTTGAGTGTGTGTGCTTCAAGTGCTCTCAGAGTCTTTAGTGCAATAGGAATTCCCCTCTTCTCTCCTAATTCTTTTGAGACAATTCCAGTTTCTGATTTGCCTAAATAAATTGTTCCTCCTCTTTTAAAATATGCTTATTATTTGGGGCAACCCTCTGGTTTTAGGTTTTACTTCTCCTTTTGTTTTATTGCAAAATATTGTCTCATTTTTTATTTATAAAAGGGTTTTATTTTATTCTTCAAAAGGTCCCAATCTTTTATTTATTTATTGGGGTATGTTTTCAAGGAGCCCAAAAGTATTTTTTTGATTTTGTTTAATTCTTTTCTTTGTGTGTGTTTTCTGTTTAAAAAAACAAAAGAGAGGGAGAAAGGAGGAGCCTAACCCTTGCCCGAGCCGGCCCAAGGCCGAGCTGGCCTCCAGCCCTAGTGACACGGGCAGCCTCCCGATCCCTTCTCCTCCCGCAGCGCGTTGTCCTCCCCTATCTTTCTTCCTCCCGATCCCCTTCTCCCTCGCGAGCCCGTGCGCAACCTCCTCCTGATCCCCTTCTCCCTCGCGAGTCCCAGCGCCGCCCTAGCCCGATCCCCTGTCACCAGAGATCCCCAGCGCCGCCACAGCCCCGTGATGCCCGCCGGCTTCCCGCTCGCCGCCAGCCCCGCCGTTGGCCTCGCTCGAGCCAGGGAGCAGCTCCCCTGCCCGAGCTGCTCCACCCCGGGCCTCCGGCCTCTGTTGTCCCACCGCCCCTGGGACCAGCTCCTGCCATCGCCTTGGCCTCCCGCGCCGCCCTGCACGTCGGAGCCCAGCCCCGTGCCAAGCTCCCCTGTAGGTGCCCGACCTCGTCCGTCCCCGGCTCTAGTTGCCGTGGCCTCCCGTGTCGCCCTGCCGCCGATGTGTTGCATGCTACCTGCCAGCTAGATGTCGTTGCTATTACTTGTGCTGCCGAGCTCATCGAAGCTGTTGCTGATGCTGCCGCTTGCCTGCGCCGATGTTGTTGTTGTTGCTTGCCTGCCTGCTAGCCGATGCTACTGCTAGCTGTTGCTGCTAGCCACTGCTGATTGCTGGCGTTGCGTTGCGTTGGTGCTACCGATGCAAGTTGTTGCCGTGTGCTGCTAGTTGCTGCTTGCCGCTGAAGTTGCTGCCCGGCTGCTGCTTGCTGACGCTATCGCCACTTGCTGAGGCCTGCTAGTTGCTGATGTAGCTTGCTGCCGCCACCGATGCTATTACTTGCTGCTAGCTGTTGCTGCTGACGTTGTTTGCCTTCCTGCTGCTGTTGCTAGCTGCTGTTGCCCGCCACCATGCCCGAGAGTAGGACATCGAGCTCATCGTTTCCTTTGGTTCGGTGGCCCCTGCCCAAGCTTCCACCATGACTCGAATGGACATCGGACTCATCATGTCCTTCAGAGCAGTGTACGCCTACCGACGCTGAAGACCCATGCACCACTATGCCAAGTGTACGACTACCGTCGACGAGACCAGTGTACAACGACTTGCACGACGTCCATGACGACCCATGTTCTCCTACACCGCAACGACCCGATGCGCTCCGAACGCACGCTTCGAAGGTATACGTTGTAACGTTGCCGTGAACCATGTGCATGTGATGTATGAGATGAATCGTATGTTTGCGCCTATATATGTTGCCTGCTGCACGTTGTCCCTCCTACGTTGTGCCTCGACACATGGGAACCCGATAAACGGGATCACCCCATCATTATTTAACGCAAGGAGGAAAGAGTCAGTATAAGAGCTTGTAAAGAAAATCCACACACTCAATCATCTTATGGTGTTTCATAATTGCTAACACTCACGCGGTACCTATGGGGTCAAAGCTTCAATCGCACACAGAGAAAGAAGGGGGCTTATAGTTTTGCCACCCAACTATTTACCTCAAGGGTAATGTTAACAATAATAACTCATGATCACCCACATTCGAGTGTATATATTTTTCTAGATCATTTCCTAACACATGACGCTTGCAAAAAGACAAAGGCAAAATAAAGGAAATGGTGAAGATCACCACGACTCTTGCACAAAGGTAAAAACTAGAAAGTAAAGGTAACAAATAGGCCCTTCGCGGAGGGAGGCAGAGGTTGTCATGCGCTTTTATAGTTGGATGCACAATCCCTTAATGCAAAAGAACGTCACTTTATATTGCCCCTTGTGATAAAGAACTTTGTTATGCAGTTTGTCTCTTTTATTTCTTCTATGGCACAAGTTCGTAGAAAAATTATTTTCCTCACACTAATAACTCACACATATTTACAGTGCAATTTTTATTGCTTGCACCGATGACTACTTACGTGAAGGATCTTATTCAATCCATAGGTAGGTATGGTGGACTCTCAAGGCAAAACTGGGTTAAGGGTGTTTGGATGCACAAGTAGTATCTTACTTGGTGCAGACGTTTTTGGCTAATATGGGGTGGAAGCAAGCGACACATGTTGAAAGATCTATAACCATATAACTTCTATTCGAAAATAAGAAGACATAACTCATTATGTTGTCTTCCTTGTCCAACATCAACTTCTTAACATATGATATTTTAATGAGTGCTCACAATTACAAAAGATGTCTAAGATAATATATTTATATGTGAACCTGTTTTCCTTTAATACTTCCTTTTAATTGCAACAATGATGAATAGCTTTGTTTGTCAACTCACCACAAATTTCAATTGACATACTTTTTATACGTGAAGTCATCACTCATCATAAGATCATTATGTATGCTCTTTTCCTTTTCTTCTATACTTCTTTCTATTACTATTTCTCAAGATCATAACAAGCAAGCAAAGCCCATAACTCAAAACTTCTCTTTATTATATATTTCTCTGACTTTCTTACATTGGTGGAACATAAAGCAAAACTCAAAACTAAATCTCACTAAAACTTTATTCTACTAGATCAAGATACAACCAAAAGGATCGAACAAATAAAAACGAAGAAAGTAAAAGGTGTGATGGTGATACGATACCGGGCACCTCCCCCAAGCTTGCCACAAGCCAAGGGGAGTGCCCATACCCATGTGTTTAGTTGTCTTTCTTTGGAGGTGGTGATGTTGGAGTTATTGGTGAGGTTAAAGGTTTGTGCTCCACCTTCCAAGGCATGGGCTCACCATCGTAAAAAGATGAACGAGTCTCCGGGATCCTCAAGTCTGAAGCCAAACTCATTCTCTTAATTCTGTATTCATACTCACAATTTTGGTTTTGCACGTCATAGATCTGGGCTTGGAGATGCTCGATTTTCTCGTAAATCTAGAAGGCGTGATCCCAGAGGTCCTTGGCGTCTAGCTTGTGCTTATTGATAAACTCCGAGATCATCATGTGATTGGCATTGAGTCATCGTTCCACCATCCCTTCGCACTTGAAGACTTGTTGCTCCATTACTTCGAGCCTTCTCTCCATGCTTTCGGTCTTCTTTGGCCCCTCCACATCACGGATGTGCAGCACCCCCTCATGTATCTTAATGGTTTGAGGGTGTTGTAACACATTGATACGTCTCTAACGTATCCATAATTTTTTATTGTTCCATGCTATTATATTATCTATTTTGGATGTTTTATAAGCATTAACATGCTATTTTGTATTATTTTTGGGACTAACCTATTAATCTAGAGCCTAGTGTCAGTTTCAGTTTTTTCCACGTTTTCGAGTATTACAGATAAGGAATTTTAAATGGAGTCCAAACGTAATAAAATTTATGGAATGATTTTTCTTGGACCAGAAGAAACCCATAAGACTTGGAGTAGGGGGTAGGGCACCTGGTGGGAGGCCACAAGCATGCAGGGCGCGCCCTAGGGGGTGGGACACGCCCCTGCCCTGCAGGTCCCCTAACCCTATTCTTCAGCCAATAAATTCCCAAATATTCCCATATTGCAAGAAAGAGACACGAAAATAATTTTACGCTGCCGAGAGCCTCTGTTCCCGTGAGATCCAATCTAGGAGCCTTTTCTGGTAATCTGCGGGAGAGCGAATTTATCACGGAGGGCATCTACATTAACTCCATTGCCCCTTCGATGATGCGTGAGTAGTTCACCACAGACCTGCGGGTCCATAGCTAGTAGCTAGATGGCTTCTTCTCTCTCTTTGATTTTCAATACCATGTTCTTCAGGATCTTCATGGAGATCTATCCGATGTAATACTCTTTTGCGGTGTGTTTGTCGAGATCGGATTGTCCGAAATATGCCCTAGAGGCAATAGTAAAGTGGTTATTATTATATTTCCTAATTCCTGATAATTGTCTATCATTCATGCTATAATTGTATTAACCGAAAACCGTAATAGATGTGTGAATATATAGACCAAAACATGTCCCTAGTGAGCCTCTAGTTGGCTAGCTCATTGATCAATATATGGTCATGGTTTCCTGATCGTGGACATTGGATGTCATTCATAACGGGATCACATCATTAGGAGAATGATGTGATGGACTAGACCCAATCCTAAGCATAGCACAAGATCGTGTAGTTCATCTTCTAAAGCTTTTCTAATCTCAAGTATCATTTCCTTAGACCATGATATTGTGAAACTCCCGGATACTGTAGGAGTGCTTTGGGTGTATCAAACGTCACAACGTAACTAGGTGATTATAAAGATGCACTACAGGTATCTCCGAAAGTGTCTGTTGGGTTGGCACGAATCGAGACTGGGATTTGTCGCTCCGTGTGACGGAGAGGTATCAATGGGCCCACTCGATAATGCGTCATCATAATGAGCTCAATGTGACTAAGGAGTTAGCCACGGGATGATGTGTTACAGAATGAGTAAAGAGACTTGCCGATAACGAGATTGAACAAGGTATAGGGATACCAACGATCGAATCTCGGGCAAGTGTCATACCGGTAGACAAAGGAAATTGCATACATGATTGATTGAATCCCCGACATCGTGGTTCATCTGATGAGTTCATCGTGGAACATGTGGGAGCGAACATGGGTATCCTGATCCTGCTGTTGCTTATTGACCAGAGAGGTGTCTTGGTCATGTATGCATGGTTCCCGAACCTGTAGGGTCTACAAACTTAAGGTTCGATGACGCTAGGGTTGTAATGGAAATAGTGCATGGTTACCGAAGGTTGTGCAGAGTCCCAGATGAGATCCAGGATGTCATGAGGAGCTTCGGAATGGTTCGGAGGTAAAGATTTATATATAGGAAGTCGAGTTTCGGTCACCGGAAAGGTTCCGGGGTATATCGGTATTGTACCGGGACCGCCGAAAGGATATCGGAGGCCCACCGGGAGGGTCCACCAGCCCCGGAGGGCCAGAAGGGCCAAAATAAGGTGGGAGCCAGCCATCTAGGTGGGTTGGCTCGGCCGACCAGGGCCCATGGGTCGCCTAGGGCCAGGAACCCTAGGGCGATGGTGGCCCACCTCCCAACTTGGGAGGCAAGCCAACTCTACCCTGGCTGCCGCACCACCTAGGGGGAACCCTAGGGTGGCCGGCCCTCCTCCTGCTCTTCCTCCTATATATACCCAAGGGTTTGGGGCTGCAAACACACAAGTTTTCTTCCTCATTGGCGCAACCCTGGTCTTCCTCCCCCTCCTTCTCCTCTATAGCGCTTGGTGAAGCCCTGCCGGAGTACCACGCAGCTCCACCGTCACCACACCGTCGTGCTGCCGGAGCTCTCCCTCAACTTATCCTCTCTCCTTGCTGGATCAAGGTGAAGGAGACGCCACCGGGCTGCACGTGTGTTGAACATGGATGCCCTGTTGTTCGACGCTTAGATCGGAATCTTCCGCGATCTGAATCGCTACGAGTACGACTTCATCAACCGCGTTCATAGTAACGCTTCCGCTTAGCGATCTTTAAAGGTATGAAGATGCTCTACCCCTTTCTCGTTGCTAGTATCTCCTAGATGGATCTTGGTGAAGCATAATTGTTTTTTGAATTACTACTACGATCCCCAATAGTGGTATTAGAGCCAGGTTCTGTGCGTAGATTCTATGCACGAGTAGAACATAAAAGTTGTGGGCGATGATTTTGTCAAATTCTTGCCGTTACTAGTACAATATTTTTTTGGCGGTACTGTGGGACGAAGCGGCCCGGACCGACTTTACACGTACGCTTACGTGAGACTGGTTCCACCGCCTAACATGCACTTGTTGCATAAGGTGGCTAGAGGGTGTCTATCTCTCCCACTTTAGTCGAATTGGATTTGATGAAAGGGTCCTTATGAAGGGTAAATAGCTTTGGCATATCAACGTCATGGCTGTCACGTAGGTAAGAAGCGTTCTTGCTAGAAACCCAAATCAGCCACGTAAAACTTACAACAACAATTAGAGGACGTCTAACTTGTTTTTGTAGGGTATGCTATGTGATGTTTTATGGCCAAAAGGATGTGATGTTATATATGTGATGTATGAGATTGATCATCTTCTTGTAATAGGATTCACGACTTGCATGTCGATGAGTATGACAACCGACAGGAACCATAGGAGTTGTATTACTTTTTTATATGAGATGCAATGCTATGTGATTACTTTACTTTATTGCTAACTGATAGCCATAGTAGTAGAAGTAATAGTTGGCGAGACGACGTCACGGATACACAATGATGGAGATTATGATGATGGAGATCATGGTGTCATGCCAGTGACAATGATGATCATGCCGTGCCCCGAAGATGGAGATCAAAGGAGCAAGATGATAATGTCCATACCATGTCACTATATGATTTGCATGTGATGCTTACAATGTTTTTCATATTATTGCTTAGAATGACGGTAGCAAAGATAAGATGATCCCTCATTAAATTTCGAGATAAGTATTACCCTAAGTGTGCACCGTTGCAAAGGATCGTTGTCTCAAAGAACCACGTGATGATCGGGTGTGATAGTTATACGTCCCAAACGTATCTATAATTTTTATTTGTTCCATGCTATTTTGGGAGACATTGTTATATGTTTTGCTAAACTTTCATACATTTTTACACATATTTGGACTAACCTACAAACTCAGTGCACCCAGTGCCAGTTTTTCTCTGCTGATATTTTTTTGCAGGGACTTTTACCCCAATTTACAGAGCCCAGAAAATCCCAAGAAAAAAATAAAAATCAGCATGACGGAAGCTTCACGAGGCATCAAGTAGGGCCAGAGGGGAGCCAGGGCATGCCCAGGCGGCCTCCCTGCGCAGGTCCCCTCCTGGCCATGCCACCAGTCCGCCTGGGTGGGGCCCACCTCCTCTGGTGCCCTCCTTTGGCCTATATTTACCCCCGTGGAGGAAACTCTGATTCTGGAACCCTTTTCTTCAGAAGAAATTCCGATCTCCGCCGCCATCACCAACAAGTTTTGGGGGACCAGAACTCCTGTGTCGTCACCCTTTCGGGACGGGGAAGTGCCCCCGGATTCATCTCCATCGACGTTGCTTCCTCCCTCTTAGGAGCGGGAGTAGTTCGTCCTCGGGGCAGAGGCCTTGTATAGTAGCTATGTGGTTAATTCTCTCTCCCATGATGTGATCTTGATTGTGATCATAGGCTATGTTAATCTAGGGTGATCCCATGATGTTTCCCCTTATTCTATGTATTGGATTGATGTACTCACTTGATCTTATCTAGTATAATCCCGGAGACCATTGTGACATCGGTTTATTGGACATGAATTAGAAGAATATTTTCATGAGTGATTTCCTCTTTTGTGAATTGATTGAAGATTGAGAGTCTCTTGGTGCTTGTCTTTGACTATCCTTGAGATACGTTGTGGTGATTGTGGTACTCTATTTGGATGGCCGCAGTGACATTGGGAAATCCATAGATGAGAACTACGAATTCTGAGGTGTGCTTTTGTAGCCCTACATAATTCTCGTCCTCCCTTGATCATAAAGAAATGACCTCCAAATACATCACAATGCATGTTTTTGGGGAAATATCATGTGATTAGACTATGTTAGGACGAGTAGGAATTAAGCTTGGGGATGCTGATACGTCTCCAACGTATCTATAATTTTTGCTTGTTCCATGCTGTTATATTATCATTCTTGGATGTTTTACAACCATTTTACTACACCTTTATATTATTTTTTGGACTAACCTATTAATGGTTGAAATATTTCACAAGTTCTTGTTTCACACTTTGATTTGTAGGAATTAATTAGAAATTATCACAAAAATGCAAAAGGAGCCTAGTTGGAGGAGGACTCTGACTCTCGTGAAATCTGTTCACAAATAGTTTTCATAGATCCTCTTTTTGAGCCCCGAAAATGGCATCAAGTGAAAAACGCTAAAACTAAGAAAGTGTGAAGAATTTGATGGAAATGACTCTGGACTACAAATTCGGCCCAAGCGGAGTTCGTATGCAATCTGGAGACCCGTTTTACTGAAGGAAAATATCTGATTACGGGATCACAAGAATTGTTGACGTGATTGAGTCCAAGTCTTAACATATCTGATATATTTGGCCAAGCCACGACTTTGGAGACTCGTGAGGACTGTGAGGAGCCCTTAGGAAGATTCTAGAGATGCCCAAGAGCCATTGGACCAAGGCTCCATCCATCAGAGGGCCATAGAGCACCACAGAGCCACATATAAGGAGAGAAAAACCCTAATTTTGGTAGAGCCACCAAGAGCTACGAATTTGCCTCTCCCTTGGCAGCTGCCAAGAAGGGGAGAGGCTCCTCCATTGCAGCACCAAGAACACGAAAGCAAGAGGGGGGAAGGGGCCGCCGCCCGTCGTTAGTGTCGTGGCCGCCATCACCTCCATCTCTTCGGGGCTGCACCTCTCCATCAAGAAATATCTCTTTCCCACCATGATAATGTGTGAGTAATACTCCTGAGGGCTGAGGGTATGTGCTAGTAGATATGTGTTAAATCTCTCTCTCTCTTGTTCTTGAGATGTCACTATTTTGATGTATCGCGAGCTTTATTAATATAGATGAATCATATGCAGTTTTCCCGTGTCTATCTTCTTGTGATGAATTGAGTTTTCCCTTTGACGTTTTCTTATCGAATTGAGTCTTTAAGGATTTGAGAACACTTGATGTATGTCTTGTAATGCAATATCTATGGTGACAATGGGATGTTCTATTGATCCACTTGATGTATGTTTTGGTGATAAACTTGTGAGTTCCGTGACCTTGGGAATCTATGCATAGGAGTTGGCACATGTTTTCATCTTGATTTTCTGGTAGAAACTTTGGGCACTCTTTGAAGATCTTTGTGTTGGATTGAACATGATGAATCTGAAATTATGTGATGCATATCGTATAATCATGCCCATGGGTACTTGTGGTGACATTGGAGTATCTAAGTAACATTAGGGTTTTGGTTGATGTGTATCTTAAGGTGTTATTTTAGTACGAACTCTAGGTTTGTTCGTGGCACTTGTAAGGATAGCTCGTAAGATTGATCATAAAAGATAACTTTGAGGTGGTTTCATACCCTACAATAATTTCTTCGTTTGTTCTCAGCTATTTGTGACTTTGTCGCACTTGAGGGATTTATATATGATTCTACTATGTTAGTATTGTTGAGAGAACTTGCACTAGTGAAAGTATGGACCCTAGGCCTTGTTTCCAAGCATTTATAAAATGTTTTGCTCGCTGTTTACTATTTGTTACCTTGCTGTTTTTATATTTTCAGATTACAAAAACCTATATCTACCATCCATATTATACTTGTATCACAATCTCTTCGCCGAACTAGTGCACCTATACAATTTACCATTGAATTGGGTGTGTTACGGACACAAGAGACTCTTCGTTATTTTATTGCATGGTTGCTTGAGAGAGGCCATCTTCATCCTACGCCTCCCACGGATTGATAAACCTTAGGTCATCCACTTGAGGGAAACTTGCTATTGTCCTACAAAACTCTGCGCTTGGAGGGTCAACACGAGTCTGCAAGTAGAAGGTTGTGTAGTAGACATCAATGACTACTCGATAGTTCAGTGCGCCATGTTGTATGGCTTAGAATCGGGACTTGAAAAGCGTTTTGAACACCATGGAGCACATACGATGTTCCATGAGTTGGAGTCAATATTTCAAGCAAATTCCCGGATCAAGAGGTATCAGACCTCCGATAAGTCTTTGCCTACAAGATGCAAGAGAATAGTTCTGTTAGTGAACACCTACTCAGAATGTCTCGGTACAACAACCATTTGCCTGATTTGGGAGTGGAGCTTCTGCTCGAAACAGTCACTAGCAGAATTCTCCAGTCACTACCATCTAGCTACAAAAGCTTTGTGATGAACTATAATATGCAAGGGATGAATAAGTCGATCACCGAGCTATTTGCAATGCTGAAAATCGCAGAAATGGAAATCAAAAAGAGCATCAAGTGTTGATGGTGAATAAGACCACTAGTTTCAAGAAAGGCAAGGGAAAGAACGGAAATTTCAAGAAGGGTGGAGAGCAAGTTGCTGCTCCCGCGAAGAAACCCAAGGTTGGACCCAAAACTGAGACTCGGTGCTTATATTGCAAGGGGACTGGCCAGTGGAAGCAGAATGGCCCCAAATACGTGGCTGATAAGAAGGCTCACAACGTCAACAAAGGTATATTGATATACACGTTATTGATGTGTACCTCACTAGCTATCGTAGTAGTGCCTGGTTATTTGATACCGGTTCAGTTGCTCATATTTGTAACTCGAAGCAGGAACTGCGGGATAAATAGAGGCTCGCGAGAGATGAAGTGACAATGCGCGTCGGGAATGGTTCCAAGGTTGATGTGATCGCCGTCGACATGCTCCCTCTTCAATTAACATGGGGATTAGTTTTAAACCTAAATAATTGTTAATTGGCGCCTGTGTTAAGCATGAACATCAATCTAGATCATGTTTAGTGCAAGACGGCTACTCATTTAAATCAAAGGATAATGGTTGTTCTATTTATATGAGTAATATCTTTTTTGGTCATGCACCCAATGTGAATAGTTTATTCTTGTTGAATGTCGACAGTAGTACACACATTTATAACATTGATGCCAAAAGTAGCAAAGTTAATAATGATAGTACCTCTTTGTTGTGGCACTGCCGCCTAGGTCATATTGGTGTAAAGTGCATAAGGAAGCTCCATGTTGATGGACTTCTGGAATCACTCGATTTTGAATCGCTTGATACATGCGAACCATGCCTTATAGGCGGGATGACTAAAATCCCATTTTTCGATACAATGGAGCGGGCAAGTGACTTGTTGGAAATCATACATACTAATGTGTGTGGTCCGCCGAGTGTTGAGGGGCGCACTAGATATCGTTATTTTCTTACTTTCATTGATGATTTGAGTAGATGTGTGTATATTTACTGGACTAAGCACAAGTCTGAAACGTTTGAAAAAGTTCAAGCAATTTCAGAGTGAAGTAGAGAATCATCATAATAAGAAGATAAAATTTCTATGATCTGATCATGGTGGTGAGTATCCGAGTTATGAGTTTGGCATGGATTTGATAAATTGTAGAATTGTTTCACAGCTTACGCCACGTGGAACCCCACAGCGAAATGGTGTGTCTGACCATCTTAATCGTGCTCTATTAGATAGGTAGCGATCCATGATGACTCTCACTGATCTTCCACTATCCCTTTGGGGTTATGCATTATATACAGTCGCATTCACTTTAAATAGGGCACCATCAAAACCCGTTGAGACGACACCGTATGAATTATGGTTTGGCAAGAAACCTAAGTTGTCGTTTCTTAAAGTTTGCGTCTGCGACGCTTATGTGAAAAGAGTTCAAACTCATAAGCTCGAACCCAAAGTGGACAAATGTGTCTTCATAGGATACCCTAAGGAAACCGTTGGGTATACCTTCTATCTCAGACCCAAGGGAAAAGTGTTTGTTGCTAAAAAAGGATCCTTTCTTGAGAAAGAGTTTCTCTCGAAACAATTGAGTGGGAGGAAAGTAGAACTTGGTAAGGTTATCGAACTCTCACTTCAGTTGGATGGTACCACGACGCAGAAAGATGTTTCTGGAGCACCTACACCCAATGAAAAGGAAGTTAATGAAGATTAACATGACCCTTTGGATCAAGTTTCTACCGATCCTCATTGGTCGACAAGGAATCGTACCGCCATTAAGTGGTACGGCAATCCTATCTTGGAGGTCATGTTGTTAGACAATAGTGATCCTACGAGCTATGAAGAAGCGATGGTGGGCCTGGATTCCAACAAATGGCTTGAGGCCATGAAATCCGAGATAGGATGCATGTACGAAAACAAAGTGTGGACTTGAGAGAACTTACCATATGATCGTAAGGCAATACATAATAAATGGATCTTTAAGAAAAAGACGGACACAGATGGTAATGTGACCGTCTACAAAGCTTGATTTGTTGCAAAATGGTTTTCAAAATTTCAAGGAGTTGACTATGATGAGACTTTCTCTCCCATAGATATGCTTAAGTCCATCAGGAGTATGTTAGCAATAGCTGCACTTTTTGAGTATGAAATTTGGCAGATGGATGTCAAAACAACGTTCCTTAATGGTTTCCTTTAGGAAGAGTTGTATATGATGAAAATAGAAGTTTTTGTCGATCCTAAAAATGCTGACAAAGTGTGCAAGCTCCAAAGATCCATTTATGGACTCGTCCACGCATCTCGGAGTCGGAATCATCGCTTTCTTGAGGTAATCACAATGTTTGGGTTTGTACAAGCTTATGGAGAAGATTTTATGTACAAGCAAGTGAGTGGGAGCTCTATAGCATTTTGAATATTATATGTGGATGACATATTACTGATTGAAACTAATATAGAACTTTGAGAAAGCGTGAAGATAAATTTGAACAAGTGTTCTTCAATGAAAGTCTCGGAAAAGCTGCTTACATATTAGGCATAAAAATCTATAGATATAGATCGAGACACTTGATAGGACTTTCACAAAGCACATACCTTGATAAGGGTTTGAAGAAGTTCAAGATGGATGAGTCCAAGAAGGGGTTCTTGCCTGTCTTGGAAGCTGTGAAGTTGAGTTAGACTCAATGGCCGACGACTATAGAGGATAGAGAAAAGATGAGTGTCATCCCCTATGCTTCGGCCATAGGATTTATAATGTATGCGATGTTGTGCACAAGACCAGATGTATGCCATGTCATATGTATGGCTGGAAGGTTTCAAAGTGATCCATGAGTGGAACACTAGACATCGTTCAAGAATATCCTTAAGTACCTGAAAAGGACTTCGGAGATGTCTCTCGTTTATGTAGGTGATCAAGAGCTCGTCATAAAGGGCTACATTGATGCTAGATTTGACACGAATCCGGATAATTCTAAGTCTCAAATTAGATACGTATTTGTTCTGAATGTTGGAGCAGTAAGCTGGTGCAGTTTAAAGGAAAGCGTGGTAGCATATTCTACATGTGAAGCGGAGTACATAGTTGCTCCAGCAGCAACGAACGAAGGTGTCTAGATGAAGGAGTTCATGATGGATCTTGCAGTTGTGCCCAATGCACTGCACCCAATGGAATTTTTCTGTAACAACACTCGCGCCATTGCTCTAGCCAAGGAGCCGAGGTATCACAAGAGGACCATACATATAAAGCGCCATTTCAATTCCATCCGTGACTACATCAAGGAGGAGGGCATAAATGCAAAGTACATACGGATATGAATGTTGCAGGCCCGTTGAATAAACCTCTTCCACAGGAACAACATGATCATCACCAAAACTCTATGGGTGTTAGATTCATTGTGATGTAAAGTCAGATGGTGATGTGAACTACTCCCTCTGTTCCTAAATATAAGGTGTATTAGTTTTTCAAAAATTCAAGTGGTGTCTATGTTTAACCAACGTTATAGCAAAATATATAAATATTTAAAATACCTAATATGTATAATACAAAAACATATTTTAGGGTGAATCTAGTGATAATGATTCCGTATTCTAGATATTGATATTTTTGTCGATAAACTTGGCCAAAGTTGATAAGTTTGAATTTAACAAAAAATAATGCACCTTATATTTTGGAACGGAGGGAGTAGATAATTGACTCTAGTGCAAGTGGGATACTGTCGGAAATATGTCCTCGAGGCGATAATAAAGTGGTTATTATTATATTTCGTTTTTCAAGATAATCCTTTATTATACATTCTAGAATTCTATTGATCGGAAACTCAAATACATGTGTGGATATATACACAAACAATGTGTCCCTAGTGAGCTTCTAGTAGACTAGCTCGTTGATCAAAGATGGTCAAGGTTTCCTGACGATAGACATGAGTAGTCATTTGATAACGGGATGACATCATTAGGAGAATGATGTGATGGACAAGACCCAACTGTAAGTGTAGCATTTGATCATGTCAGTTTATTGCTACTTCTTTATCCTTGTCAAGTATTGATACGTCTCCAACGTATCTAATTTTCCAAATTCTTTTGCCTTTGTCTTGAACTCTAATTTGCATGATTTGAATGAAACTAACCCGGAATTACGTTGTTTTTAGCAGAATTACATTGGTGTTATTTTTGTGCAAAAATAGAAGTTCTCGGATTGACCTAAAAATTTACGGAGAATATTTTTGGAATTAATAAAAAATATTGGTGAAAGAATCAAGCGGAGAAGGGCCACCACCTGGCCACAAGGCTGTAGAGCATGCCTCCTTGGCTTGTGGGGCCCCCGTGGCTCCTCCGACCTCGTTTCCACTCCTATATATTACCATCCGGGGAGAAAAATAACAGAGATAAGAGTTCATCGTGTTTTACGATACGGAGCCGCCGCCACCTCCTGTTCTTCCTCACGAAGGTAGATCTGGAGTCTGATTTGGGCTCTGGAGAGGGGAAATCGACGCTGTCATCATCACCAACCGTCCTTCACCAACAATTTCATGATGCTCTCCGCCGCTCGTGAGTAATTCCATCGTAGGCTTGCTGGATGGTGATGCGTTGGATGAGATCTAACATGTAATCGAGTTAGTTTTGTTAGGGTTTGATCCCTAGTATCCACTATGTTCTGAGATTGATGTCGCTATGACTTTGCTATGCTTAATGCTTGTCACTAGGGCCCGAGTGCCATGATTTCAGATCTGAACCTATGTTGTTCTCATGAATATATATATGTGTTCTTGATCCTATCTTGCAAGTTATAGACACATATTATTAGTTATGATCCGCATCCCCCAGGGTGACAATAACTGGGATTCTTTCTGGTGATTATCGTAGTTTGTGGAGTTCATGTATTCACTAAGTTCTAATGCTTTGGTCTGGTTCTCTATTAAAAGGAGGCCTTAATATCCCTTATTTTCCATTAGGACCCCGCTGCCACGGAAGGTTAGGACAAAAGATGCCATGCAAGTTCTTTTCCATAAGCACGTATGACTATATATGGAATACATGCCTACATTACATTGATGAATTGGAGCTAGTTCTGTATCACCCTATGTTATGACTGTTGCATGATGAATTTCATGTGACATAATTATCCATCACTGATCCATTGCCTACGAGCTTTCCACATATTGATCTTTGCTAAGTTACTTTTCCGTTGCTATTGTTACAATTACTACAAAACTGCTACTATCACATTTTCCACTGTTACCGTTACTTCCATACTATTTTGCTACTAAATACTTTGCTGCAGATATTAAGTCTTTCAGGTGTGGTTGAGTTGACAAGTCAGCTGCTAATAATCGAGAATATTCTTTGGCTCCTCTTGAGTTGAATCAATAAATTTGGGTTGAATACTCTACCCTCGAAAACTGTTGCGATCCCCTATGCTTGTGGGTTATCAAGACCTTTTTCTCGCTCCAATGCCAAGAAGCATAGCTTTATTCTGTGATTCACTTGGAATTTATATCTGTTGATCCCTATGAAGAATCTGAAGATGCTAAAACCAAGATATACCCCTCAACTATGAGGCCAGGTAAGGAACTGCCATCTAGCTCTGCACTCGATTCACCGTCTGTTATGAGTAAATTTGCGACACCACCACCTGCTACTGAATCTAATATGTTGCAAGTAATTAATGATATTACTTCTGCTATGCATGATGCTTATGATGATACTTTTCTTGATACTATTGTGCCACTTGGTGAATTTCTTGATGAACAAATTGCCAGAGTGAATGCTGAAACTGTTGATATTTCTGAAGCTGATGAAATTATTGAAACTGAATATCATGATGCACCTACTAGATCTAGCTCTCCTAGATATGAACTGCCTAATGTACCTAAGGGTTATGTTATGGAAGGAGAGGTAGCGAGGGACTCTCTTGCTTTTAAGGATATATATGATCTTAAGAAATTGCTATCCAAGTGGAACGAAAAATCTTTGAACGCTAGAATGCAATATGATCCCAAGTTTGCTACTTCACCTATATGTGTTATTGATAAGGATTATGAATTCTCTGTCAATCCTAAGTTAATTACATTGGTAGAATCTGATCCTTTTCATGGTTATGAATCTGAAACTGTTGTGGCACACCTTACTAAATTGAATGATATAGCCACCCTATTTACTCATCAGGAAAAATTCGTTAATACTATATTCTTAAGTTGTTTCCGTTCTCATTAGAGGGTGATGATAAGATATGGTTTAATTCTCTTGCTCCTAGTTGTGTGCATAGTCCCGAGGATATGATTTACTACTTCTGTAAAAAATATTTTCCTGCCCATAAGAAATAAGCTGCCTTGCAGGAAATATTTAACTTTGTGCAAATTGAAGAAGAGAGTCTCCCACAAGCTTGGGGGAGGATTCTCTAGTTACTTAATGCTTTGCCTCATCATCCTCTCAAGAAAAATGAAATACTTGATATCTTTTATAATGGACTAACTAATGCTTCTAGGGACCACCTAGATTGTTGTGCTGGTTGTGTTTTCAGAGAACGAACTATTGAACAAGCTGAACTACTATTGAATAATATATTGAGCAATGATAATGATTGGACTATTCCCGAACCACCTACAAAACCAACTCCGAAGAAAAGAGGTAAATTCTCTTCACAGATTTTATGAAGGTGGCATTCCTTATAATAATTCTGCTAGCCAATGCTTGGATGAATTTGATAACTTTGTTGTTAAACAAGAAAATTTCAATGCTTTTGTTAGTATAAAATTGAAGCATAATGTTTACATGTTTTAATGACCTTAGGCTTATTAGTAAACATGCTTCCATGGTAACTACTCAAGTAGAACAGGTACTTAAGGCTCAAAATGATTTGCTCAATGAGATGATTAGTAAGAACAATGACCATTCTGTTAGAGTTGTGACTTGAGGTGGTAGAATGACTCAGTAACCTTTGTATCCCGAGGGCCATCCCAAGAGAGTTGAGCAAGATTCTTAGAGAGTTAGTATTGATGTACCTAGTCCTTCTAATAAAAGGAAAAAAGAATGACGATAGGACTTTGCATGCTACTAACGAACCTGTTGTAGAGTCATATGATAACCCAAATGATATCTCTATTTCTGATGTTGAGACACAATCTCGTAATGAACATGAACCTAGTGATAATATTAATGATGATGTTCATGTCGATGCTCAACCTAGTAATGACAACGATGTGGAGATTGAACCTGCTGTGGATCTTGATAACCCACAACCTAGGAATAAGATATATGATAAAATAGATTTTATTGCAAGGAAGCATGGTAGGGAAAGAGAACCATGGGTTCAAAAACTCATGCCCTTTCCTCCTAAACCATCCAAGAATAAGGATGATGATGATTTTGAGCGCTTTGCTGAAATGTTGAGACCTGACTTTTTATGTATGCGCTTAACTGATATTCTGAAGATGTCTCCTTATGCTAAGTACATGAAAGATATTTTTACAAATAAAAGAAAGATACCGGAAGGTGAGATTTCCACCATGCTTTATAATTATACTTTTAAGGGTGGAATACCAAATAAACTAGGAGATCCGAGAGTACATACTATACCATGCTCTATTAAAGGAAATTATGTTAAAATTGTTTTATGTGAACTCGGAGCTGGTGTCAGTGTTATGCCATTCTCTTTATATCATAGACTTGATTTAAATAAGTTGACATCTAGTGACATCTCTCTGCAAATGGCTGATAAATCAATTGTTTTACCCATCGGTATTTGTGAGGATGGGCCTGTTGTGGTTGCAAATGTTACTATCCTAACAGACTTTGTTATTCTTGATATTCCCGAGGATGACAGTTTGTCGATCATCCTTGGTAGACCCTTTCTAGATACTACAGGGGTTGTTATTGACTGCAACAAAGGCAATGTCACTTTTTATGTTAATGGTAATGAGCATACGGTACACTTTTCGAAGAAACAACCTCAAGTTCATGGTATCAACTCGAGTGAAAAAATTTCAATATTTACTATTGGAGACTTTAAATTTCCTCTCCCTAATGTCAAAAATAAATATGGTATATGTATTGTTGGGAACATGCGTATCCCCATTGAGGTAACCTAGTGTTATTTGAAAGTTCTCTCGTTCCATATCATTCGAAAAAATGTTTGTCAATAAGACTTGATCAACCTTATTGATGGATTCTTTTTTAAGGGCATGAGATGGATGAATTTAGAATGCACAACCTTCTGTACCCAAATTTTATTTTTTTGTCCCTTAGTTTCAACTTTCTAAAAATGCTATTATTTCTCTCTTTTCCGTTTTATCTGTGCAATAAAAAAATGACCTAAAAATAAAAGTTCTCAGAACGCCCTGAAAATTTAGTATGACTTTTTCTGGAATATTTAAGAATTTTAGGTACTAAGAACACATTAGGGGGCTGCACCAGTGGGCCACAAGCCTACACGGTGCGCCCCTAGCTTGTGGGGCCCACGTGGGGCCCCTTCACTTATTCCAGCAACCATCCACTTCGTATTCCTCGAGAAAAAATCCCACCATTGGCTCAAATCCGTGTTTTAGCTCATCTTTCTGCCATTTTCTATCTCCTTGCTCAAAGCTCCATTTGCAAAACTATTTTAGGGGATTGTTCATCGGTATGTGACTCCTCCAATGATCCAATTAGTTTTCATTCTAGTGCTTTGTATGTTGCAAATTTTTTCTGCTGTGGTGACCTTGTTCTTGAGCTTGCATGTAAAATTTGTAGGGTCCCAAGTAGTTTTGATTCATGATATAGCTTCTAGGCACTTGAGGGTGCAGTTGCTACAAGTTTTGATTGAGCTTCGTTCACCCTTATTTGGAGTCACTAAAAATTTTAGATTTATTTTTCAGAGAAAGGAAAGATGAGGAGATTGTTGAGAGGTGATAACCCACAAGTATAGGGGATCAATTGTAGCCTTTCTTGATAAGTAAGAGTGTCGAACCCAACGAGGAGCTAAAGGTAGGACAAATATTCCCTCAAGTTCTATCGACCACCGATACAACTCTACGCACACTTTACGTTCGCCTTACCTAGAACAAGTATGAAACTAGAAGTACTTTGTAGGTGTGATTGGATAGGTTTGCAAGAAAATAAAGAACACGTAAATAAAAACTAGGGGCTGCTAGAAAAAGGAACAATTACGTTAGTTTAATGAGCGTGGAAAAGTGGTGGTAGGAGTTGCGGAATTGTCCCTAAGCAATTGACTACCTTACTAGACCCATAGCAAGTTTCATGTGGGAGAGGCCACTGCTAGCATGTCATCCCTTACTTGGAATCCTATGCACTTATGATTGGAACTATTAGAAAGCATCCGCAACTACTAATGTTCATCAAGATAAAACACAACCATAGCAATAAGATATATTGGCCCCCCTTCAATCCAGTATGCATCAATTTATATGCTAGCCTGAAGCTTCTGTCACCCTTGCCCTCCAATACATAGTCCTATCAACATACTACTAACCCTATGGTGTGATCCACGTGTGCTCTCATATGATGGGCACCAAAGGACAACAACATAACCACAAGGAAATTAAACCAATCATAGAAATTCATCAATCACCGATAGGACAACGAAAATATACTCAGACATCATAGGATGGCAACACATCATTGGATAATAATATGAAGCATAAAGCACCATGTTCAAGTAGAGGGTACATCGCGTTGCAGGAGAGTGGACCACTGAATATAGATGGGGGAAGGTGATGGAGGTGTTGGTGAAGATGACGGAGGTGTTGGAGTAGATCGCCGTCACACGATGATGTCCCGGGTGGCGTTCCGGCGCCGCCGGGAGAGAGGGGGAGAGAGCCCCCCTTCTTCTTCTTCTTCTTCCTTGACCTCCTCCCTAGATGGTATAAGGGTTTCCCCTCTGGTCCATGGTCTCCATGGCAGCGAAGGGGCGAGAGCCCCTCCGAGATTGGATCTCTCTCTCTGTGTCCTTCTGTTTTTGCCTCCCAGATTTTGGCCTTTCACCATTTTTTAAATTCCCGGAGATCTGTAACTCCAATTGAGGTGTCCTTTTAACACGATTTTCTTCCGGATATTAGCTTTCTTGCTGCGAAAGAAGGGCCCCAACCGCCTTAGGGATTGGTCACAAGCCTACCAGCCGCGTCCTAGGGGGGCGCCTCCTGGGCTTGTGACCCCCTCGGGCATCGTTTCGCGTTGATTCTTCTTCCCAAAATTCATAAATATTCCATAAAAAATCACGTAGGTTTATTATTGCATTTGGAATTCGTTTGGTATGGATATTCTACAAACCAAAAAACATGCAACAAACAGGAACTGGCACTAGGCACTGGATCAATATGTTAGTCCCAAAAATAGTATAAAAATTTGCCAAAAGTATATGAAAGTTGTAGAATATTGGCATGAAACAATCAAAAATTATAGATATGACGAAGACGTATCAAGAGTCTCTTCAAGATGGGGTTTTAAAGAAAATGAAAATGAGAAGCCTAGATACAATATTCCTCGCACCGCGGAAGTTCGACCATGTGAATGGCCAAGTGAGGCATTCTTGAGGGCAGCCAGAATTTATGAAGATTTGTACTATCTAGCAGAAAATGCAGGCATCACCGACTTGCTCAACGATAAGTGTGACCATTATGTCCTACTTACTAATACTTTCATGCAAAATTTTCACTTTTATCCTACGAAAAATCCTCCCATGGTAGAATTTCATTTATATGATGTGCCTAAGGAAATCTCACTTTACGATTTTTGCAATGTTAGAAAATACCTTTTGAGGGCAGCATCAGTGAACCACGTCCTAGAGACATGGAGGATTTTATTTCCTCAATCACTGTAGGAGAATAGAGAGGGGTGTCCAAGGCAAGGACAGCAAGCGTACATTTTCCCGTTCTATGTTATTGTTCATTATTAGAAAGAAGATGTTTAGTTGGTCGCAGCGATAGTGGAAGCCTCAGTGCTCCCGACCTCGCTATTCTGCGCCACGCTTTATTTGCTGATAGAACTGTTAGTCTAGGCGCTATAGTGGCCCAACGGTTGAACTTAAACCGTTTGAAGGGCCCTATATTTGGAGGTATCTATGCATCTCGTTTGGCTAAACACTTTGAGATACCTATTAGGCTTGACGAGGACGAGAAAATGATACTTCCTATAAGATATTTAGATTATGGTAGGATGGTAGCACATGATTTTATTAAGAAAGATAACGATAAGAGACTATTTTATACCTTAGTATTTAGTCACGGTACTTGTGAGATTATTCCTTTGCCTTCTTCTTCTTTGTTCTACATCCATTCAGGCAGGTACACTATTATGCCCGAGGACATTCATAAATATTGGGGCGTGTCGCAACCCCCAACATCAGAGCCTGCACGAGACCTCGACCTGTATCAGGTTCCAGTTTTTAAGTGCGAGCCATAGGAGCTTGCAAACCAGTGGAACCCTTAGTGTCCCCCGGAGTATCCAGGAGAAGGTTATTTCCAGCCATGGCCTTAGACCAACTTAGTGTTGGGGAACGTAGTAATAATTCAAAAATTTCCTATGTGTCACCAAGTTCAATCTAGGAGATGCGAGCAACGAGAGAGAGGGAGTGCATCTTCATACCCTTGAAGATTGCTAAGCGGAAGCGTTACAAAGAACGCGGTGGATGGAGTCGTACTCGCGGCGATTCAAATTGCGGAAGATCCAATCCAAGCGCGGAAGGAACGGTGCCTCCGTGTTCAACACACGTACAGCCAGGGGACGTCTCCTTCTTCTTGATGAAACAAGGGGGAGGAGAAGTTGAGGGAGAGCTCCGGCAGCATGACGGCATGGTGGAGGTGGAGCTCGTGGTTCTTCGTCAGAGCTTTGCTAATCACTACGGAGGATGAGGAGGTGTAGGAGGTGGAAGGGCTGCGCCAGGGGCAAGGGGTGAGGCTCACATGCGCCTCCCCATTATATGTAGGGGTGAAGGCGGCTGGTTTCTTGCCCTCCAAGTCCATTGGGGCATTGGAAAAGGTGGGAGGAAAGAAATCCCATCCTTTCCATTCCCCACCGATTGTTATCCCCTTTTTTAGGGATCTTGATCTTATCCCTTCGGGATATGATCTTACTCCTTCTAAGGGTAGATCTTGGTGCGCCTTGACCAGGCTTGTGGGCCCTTGCCCCCACTATCCACGTTCATGTGGGTCCCCCCATGCAGGTGGGCCCCCACTCCGGAACCTTCTCGAACCTTCCCGGTACAATTCCGAAAAATACCAAACATTTTTCGGTGGCCAAAATAGGACTTCCCATATATAAATCTTTACCTCCGGACCATTCTGTAACTCCTCATGACGTCCGTATCTCATCCGGGACTCCGAACAACTTTCGGTAACCACATAAAATTCCCATTACAACTCTAGCGTCACCGAACCTTAAGTGTGCAGACCCTACGGGTTCGGGAATCATCCAGACATGACCGAGACACCTCTCCGGCAAATAACTAATAGAGGGATCTGGATACCCATATTGGCTCCCACATGTTCCATGATGATCTCATCGGATGAACCACAATGTCAGGTATTCAATTAATCCCGTATACAATTCCCTTTGTCCATCGGTATGTTACTTGCCCAAGATTCAGTCGTCGGTATCCCTATACCTTGTTCAATCTCATTACCTGCAAGTCTCTTTACTTGTTCCGTAACACATGATATCGTGAGTAACTCCTTAGTCACATTGAGATCATTATGATGATGTATTAGTGAGTGGGCCCAGAAATACCTCTTTGTCACACAGAGTGAAAAATCCCAGTCTCGATTCGTACCAACCCAACAAACACTTTCGGAGATACCTGTAGTGCGCCTTTATAGTCACCCAGTTATGTTGTGACGTTTGATACAAAAAAATCAGTCCTACGGTATCTGCTACTTGTACAATCTCATGGTCTAAGGAAATGATACTTGATAGTAGAAAAGCTCTAGCAGATGAACTACACGATCTTGTGCTATGCTTAGGATTGGGTCTTGTCCACCACATCATTCTCCTAATGATGTGATCCCGTTATCAACGGCATCCAATGTCCATGGTCAAGAAACCATGACAATCCATTGATCAACAAGCTAGTCAACTAGAGGCTTACTAGGGACATGGTGTGGTCTATGTATTCACACATGTATTATGGTTAACGGTTAATACAATTATAGCATGAACAATAGACAATTATGATGAACAAGGAAATATAATAATAACCAATTTATTATTGCCTCTAGGGCGTATTTACAATAGTCTCCCACTTGCACTAGAGTCAATAATCTAGTTCACATCACTATGTGATTGTAATGAATATAACACCCATGGGGTTTGATCATATCTTGCTTGTGAGAGAGGTTTTAGTCAATGGGTCTGAACCTTTCAGATATGTGTGTGCTTTACAAATCTCTATGTCATCCTACAGATGCTGCTACCACGTGCCATTTGGAACTATTCCAAATAACTGCTCCACTATACGAATCCGGTTTACTACTCAGAGTCATCTGGATGAGTGTCAAAGCTTGCATCGACGTAACCCTTTATGATGAACTCTTTTACCACCTCCATAATCAAGAAAAAATCCTTAGTCCACTAGTTACTAAGGATAACTTTGACCATTGTCCAGTGATCCGTTACTGGATCACTCTTGTACCCCTTGACTAACTCATTGCAAGGCACACTTCAGGTGCGGTACACAACATAGCATACTACAGAGCCTACGACTAATGCATAGGGGACGACCTTCGTCCTTTCTCTCTCTTCTGCCGTGGTAAGGTTTTGAGTCTTACTCAATACTCACACCTTATAACACAGCCAAGAACTCCTTCTTTGCCGATCTATTTTGAACTCCTTCAAAATCTTGTCACGGTATGTATTCATTTGAAAGTACTATTAAGCGTTTTTTATCTATCTTTATAGATGTTGATGCTCAATGTTCAAGTAGCTCAATGATGACCCACAAGTGTAGGGGATCTATCATAGTCCTTTCGACAAGTAAGAGTGTCGAACCCAACGAGGAGCAGAAGGAAATGACAAGTGGTTTTCAGCAAGGTATTCTCTACAAGCATTGAAATTATCGGTAACAGATAGTTGCGTGATAAGATAATTCGTAACAGGTAGCAAGTAACAATAGTAACAAAGGTGCAGCAAGATGGCCCAATCCCTTTTGTAGAAAGGGACAAGCCTGGACGAACTCTTATATAAGGTAAAGCGCTCCCGAGGACACATGGGAATTCTGTCAAGCTAGTTTCATCATGTTCATATGATTCGCGTTCGCTACTTTGATATTTTGATATGTGGGTGGACCGGTGCTTGGGTGCTGTCCTTAGTTGGACAAACATCCCACTTATGATTAACCCCTCTCGCAAGCATCCGCAACTATGAAAGAAGAATTAAGACAAAGTCTAACCATAGCATTAAACTAGTGGATCCAAATCAGCCCCTTACGAAGCAACGCATAAACTAGGGTTTAAGCTTCTGTCACTCTAGCAACCCATAATCTACTTATTACTTCCCAATGCCTTCCTCTAGGCCCAAGTAATGGTGAAGTGTTATGTAGTCGAGGTTCACATAACACCACTAGAGGAAAGACAACATGCAACGCATCAAAATATCGAATGAATACCAAATTCACATGACTACTTATAGCAAGACTTATCCCATGTCCTCAGGAACAAACGTAACTACTCACAAAGAATAATATTCTTCATGATCAGAGAGGTATTGAATAGCATTAAGGATCTGATCAAAAGATCTTCCACCGAGTAAACCAACTACAATCAACTACAAGGAGTAATTAACACTACTAGCGACCTTACAAGTACCAATCGGAGTCGCGAGACGGAGATTGGTTACAAGGGATGAACTAGGGTTTGGAGATGAGATGGTGATGATGAATATGTTGATGGGGATGAGTCCCCTCCGATGAGAGGAGTGTTCGTGGTGACGATGGCGACGATTTCCCCCTCCCGAAGGGAAGTTTCCCCGGCAGGACGGCCCTGCCGGAGCTCTAGATTGGTTTTGCTCAAGTTTTGCCTCGTGGTGGCGGCATTTCTTCCCGAAAGATCTCCCTTCCTATTTTCTAGGACGAAATAGACTATATAGAGTTGGAGTTGGAGGCTGCGAAGCAACGTGGGCCCCACAAGCCTGCCAGGCGCGGCCTTGGGGGGCGTGCCTCCTGGGCTTGTGGGCTCATGGCTCCGTGTATTCTGGTAATTCTTGCGCCAGTATTTTTTATATATTCCACAAAAATCCTCGTAAGTTTCCAGGTCATTCCGAGAACTTTTATTTCTGCACAAAAACAACACCATGGCAATTCTGCTGAAAACAACGTCAGTCCAGGTTAGTTCCATTCAAATCATGCAAACTAGAGTCCAAAACAAGGGCAAAAGAGTTTGGAAAAGTAGGTACGACGGAGACGTATCAACTCCCCCAAGCTTATAGCCTTGATTGTCCTCAAGAAATTCAGTTGACAAACTGAAAGAGACAAAAGGAAAAACTTTTACGAACTCTGCTTGATCTTGTTGTTGTAATTATGTCTAACTCATATTCGGATTTTCAGCAAGATCATAATCTAACCACATAAGCAATAACATTTAGGTCTCAAGGTGCACTCATATTAATGGCATAATCAACTATCGAGCAATAATAATAAGTTTCAAACGTCAACACCTCCATTAAAACAATCAAGATACAATATGAACAGATGGTATCTCGCTAGCCCTTTCTGAAACCGCAAAACATAAATGCAGAGCAACTTCAAAGACCAAGGCCTGATTGAACATTGTAATTCATGGCAAAGAAGATCCAGTCACAGTCATACTCAATATCAATTAATAGCAAAGAGTAAAAATGACGGAGGTGCTCTCTAATTGGTGCCTTTTATAAGAAGAGGATGACTCAACAGTAATGTAAAGAGATAGGCCTTCGCAGAGGGAAGCATTGATTTGTAGAGGTGCCAGAGCTCAAGCTTTTAAAACAGAGATAAATAATTTCGGGTGGCATGCTTTCATTTTCAACGCGATGACCAAGAGTTTTCACCATCTTCCATGCTACACATATTATAGGCGGTTCCCAAACAGAATAGTAAAGTTTTGACTCCCCCGCCACCGATCAATCACACTCCATGACTAGCGGAATCCTCGGGTGCCATCCATACCAACAACAATCCAGGGGGAGTTTTGTTTGCCGTTATATTTTTGATTTGATTTGAGCATGGAACTGGGCATTTCGATTACCGGCCCCTTTCTCATGAGTGATAGTGAATAAACACGTATCGAGGATAACACACCTAGCATGGAAGATACTGACCGCCCCTTGTCACCCCATGAGCGGTTCGGGCATACAAAACAGATTATTATTTGAAGATTTAGAGAGTGGCACATGCAAATTTACTTCGAACGGCAGGTAGATACTGCATATAGGTAGGTATGGTGGACTCATATGGAACAACTTTGGGATAATGGAAGTGGATGCACAAGCAGTATTCCTGCTTAGTACAAGTGAAGGCTAGCAAAAGACTAGGAATCGACCAACTAGAGAGCGACAACAGTCATCAATGTGCATTGAAATTAACCAATGTTGAGTGCAAGCATGAGTAGGATATAAATCACCATAAACATGAATATCGTAGAGGCTATGTTGATTTGTTTCAACTACATGCGTGAACATGTGCCAAGTCAAGCCACTTGAATCATTCAAAGGAGGATACCATCCTATCGTACTACATCATAATCATCTTGAAATTCATGTTGGCATCCAAGACAAACCATTATAACCTCCTAGCTAATTAAGCATGGCATCAGAAACTATGATCTCTAAGTTGTCATTGCAAACATGTTTCTCTCATGACAATGCTGACTTAGGAACGATGCGCTACTCATATTTGCAAAAACAAAATAGGTCGAGTTCATACCAGCTTTTCTAGGCTCAGTCACTTCATCATATATCGTCATTATTGCCTTTCACTTGCACAACGGAATGATGTGAATAATAATACGAGTGTTCATGCATTGGACTAAGCTAGAATCTGCAAGGAAACTCAGAGGAGAAGACAAAGTAATACGGGCTCTCTGTTAGATAAACAATAATGCATATGAGAGCCACTAATCATTTTAATCATGGTCTTCTACCTTGACCCAAAGAAAAACAAAACTATTTACATGGGAAAGCTCCCAACAAGCAAAAGAAGAACGGGAAATCTCGTGCGCTTTCCGGACTACTTTAAATTTTTGTATTTTTCTAAATATTCCAAAACGGAGAAAAAAATTGCTATTGGAAAAGTTTTGGAGTCAGTTTACTTATAGTATCACATTCCTCTTCGTTTTTGGAGTCTGAAACAAGCTGGTAAATATCCCTTATGTACTCCTCCGGAGTTATGGTATTAATAATATTGCTTTTAACATTTATGCGAGTACCTGAGATATAATGCTTGATTCTTTGCCCATTTACAACTCTCGGAAAATTACCTTCCGCATTGTTGATCTTGATGGCACCGGAACGATATACTTCCTCGACAATGTAAGGACCTTCCCAATTTAGAGAGAAGCTTCCCTGCAAAAAATCTTAAACGAGAATTATATATAAAGACATAATCACCTACATTGAACTCACATTTTTGTATCCTTTTATCATGCCACCTCTTAACCTTTTCTTTAAACAACTTGGCATTTTCATATGCCTGAGTTCTCCATTCATCAAGTGAGCCAATATCAAATAACCTCTTCTCACCAGCAAGTTTGAAATCAAAGTTGAGCTCTTTGATTGCCCAATAAGCCTTATGCTCTAGCTCAAGAGGTAAATGACATGCTTTACCGTAAACCATTTTATGCGGAGACATGCCCATGGGATTCTTATAATTAGTTGTATATTCCCAGAGTGCATCATCAAGTTTTTTAGACCAATTCTTTCTAGACCTATTAACAGTCTTTTGCAGAATTAGTTTAATTTCTCTATTACTTAACTCTACTTGACCACTAGACTGAGGATGATAAGGACATGCAATTCTATGGTTGACATCATACTTAGCAAGCGTTTTACGAAAAGCACCATGAATAAAATGTGAACCACCATTAGTCATAAATATCTAGGGACTCCAAATCTAGGGAAAATAACTTCTTTAAGCATCTTAATAGAGGTGTTATGATCAGCACTACTAGTTGGGATAGCTTCTACCCACTTAGTAACGTAATCAACAACAACTAGAATATGAGTATACCCGCTGGACTTTGGAAAAGGCCCCATATAATGAAAACCCCAAACATCAAATGGTTCAATGACAAGTGAATAATTCATAGGCATTTCCTGACGTTTACTGATATTACCTATTCTCTGACATTCATCACAAGACAAGACAAACTTACGAGCATCCTTGAAGAGAGTAGGCCAATAAAAACCGAATTGCAATACCTTGTGTGTAGTTCTATCTCCCGCATGGTGTCCTCCGTAAGCCTCGGAGTGACACTTCTTTAGGATCTGTCCCTGTTCATGCTCAGGTACACAACGTCTAATAACACCATCTACTCCTTCTTTATAAAGGTGAGGATCATCCCAAAAGTAGTGTCTCAAATCAAAGAAGAATTTTTTCTTTTGTTGGTATGTGAAACTAGGTGGTACATATTTAGCAACAATATAATTTGCATAATCATCATACCAAGGTGTACTATGTGAAGCATTGATGACATTCAGTTGTTCATCAGGAAAGCTATCATCGATAGGTTGTGGATCATCAAGAACATTCTCAAACCTAGACAAGTTATCTGCGACGGGGTTCTCAGCACCCTTCGTATCAACAACATGCAAATCAAATTCTTGTAGCAAGAGAACCCATATGATAAGTCTAGGTTTAGCATCTTTCTCTTCCATGATATACTTAATAGCACCATGATCAGTGTGAATAGTAACTCTGGAATCAACAATATAAGATCTGAACTTATCACATGCAAACACGACTGCTAAAAATCCCTTTTTAGTAGTAGCATAGTTTCTTTGGGCACTATCTAGAGTTTTACTAGCATAGTGAATAACATTTAATTTCTTATCAACTCTTTGTCCTAGAACAGCACCAATAGCAAAATCACTAGCATCACACATAATTTCAAAAGGTAGATTCCAATCAGGTGGTTGAACAATTGGTGCAGTTATCAAGGCCTTCATAAGTACTTCAAATGCTTCCTCACAATCATCATAAAAAACAAATGGAATATCTTTTTGCAAGAGATTGGTAAGAGGCCTAGAAATCTTAGAGAAGTCCTTAATGAACCTTCTACAGAAACCAGCATGACCAAGAAAACTTCTTATACCTTTAATATCTGTAGGGCGTGGCATTTTCTCGATCGCATCAACTTTAGCCTTATCGACTTCAATACCTCTTTCAGAAATTTTATGTCCTACAATGCCTTCATTAACCATAAAGTGGCACTTCTCCCAATTCAAGACAAGGTTGGTAGCTTTACACCTCTGCAAAACTCGATCAAGGTTGCTCAAGCAATCATCAAAAGAAGATCCCTAAACGGAGAAATCATCCATGAAAACCTCAACAATCTTTTCACAAAAGTCACAGAATATAGCCATCATACATCTTTGAAAGGTAGCAGGTGCATTACATAGACCAAAAGGTATACATCTATAAGCAAAGGTACCCAAAGGGAAGGTAAAAGTGATTTTCTACTGATCAGATTGTGCAACAGGTTTTTGAGAGAAACCAGAATAACCATCTAGAAAGCAACAGTGTGTGTGTTTAGACAATCTTTCTAGCATTTGGTTAATAAAAGGCAAAGGGTAATGATCTTTTCTAGTGGCTTTATTTAATTTCCTAAAATCAATTACCATCCTATAGCCAGTAACAATTCTTTGTGGGATCAATTCATCTTTATCATTAGGGACAACGGTATTACCTCCCTTCTTAGGGATGGAATGCACCAGACTTACCCAATCACTATGAGCAACAGGATAGATAATACCTGCTTCCAGGAGCTTTAGTATTTCTTTTCTTACCACCTCTTTCATCTTAGGATTTAATCTTCGTTGAAGATCGACAACTGGTTTGGAATCAGGATCAGTTTTGATTTTATGCTGGCATAGAGTGGGACTAACGCCCTTCAGATCATCAAGAGTATATCCAATAGCATCACGGTGCTTCCTTAGAGTTTTCAATAATTTCTTTTCTTCATGCTCTAAAAGGTTAGCACTAATATTAACAAGATATATCTCTTTTTCATCAAGATAAGCATACTTAAGAGTATTAGGTAACTGTTTAAGCTCAAACACACAATCACCCTTTGGTGGAGGTGGATCTCCAAGTAATTCAACAGGAAAATTATTCTTAAGGATAGGATGTTGTTCAAAGATAACTCTATTTATCGCATTCCTTTCATCCATATGCATATCATTTTCATGCTCAAGCAAGTATGGCTCTAAAGGATCAATAGGAGGGACATCAATAGAAGCTAGAGCAACAATTTCATCCTTACTAGACAATTCTTTTTCATGAGGTTGTCTACCAAACTTGGAGAAATTGAATTCATGTGACACACGTTCAAAGCCAACAGTAACAGTTTGTTTCTCACAATCAATCTGAGCATTAACAGTATTGAGGAAAGGTCTGCCAAATATGATGGGACAATAGCTATCTTGTGTGGTAGCAAGAACGAGAAAATCAGCAGGATATTTAGTTTTACCACACAAGACTTCAACATCTCTAACAATTCCCAAAGGGCAGATAGTATCTCTATTGGCAAGTTGGATAGTAACATGAATAAATACCATCTCGACAGGTGTAATCTCGTCTTTAATTTCATCATATAAAGATCAAGGTATTGCACTAACACTAGCACCCACGTCAGATAATTCATGATAACAATGATCTCTATCTTAACAGGAACAACAAGCATGCCAACAACAGTCTTATGTTTGTCTCTAGCATGAGGTTTAGCAATTCTAGCAGCATCTTCACAGAAGTGAATAACATGCCCATCAACAATATCGAACAAGAGATCTTTGATAATAGCAATGCTAGGTTCAACTATAATTTTCTCAGGGGGTATAGGTGTTCTAATATAGCCCTTACGTATCAGAGTTGAATCTTTAGCATTTTCCTTTATTCTAATAGGAAAGGTGGTTTCTCAATGTAAGCACTAGGAACAATAGGATCATTATAAGCAATCACTTTCTCTTCAACTCGATTGGGTTTTACTACATTGACTTCTATGGGAGGATGATATTTAAACCACTTCTCTTTAGGGAGATTAATATGAGAAGCAAATGATTCACACAATGAAGCTACTATCTCACAGTCAAGTCCATGTTTAGCGTAAAATCATAAAAAGTATTTGTTTCAACAAAGGATTTAACGCAATCGAACTTAAGATTCATACCTGACTCCTTACCTTCATCAAACTCCCAATCTTCAGAGTTGCATTTAATTCTTTCCAATAAATCCCATTTGAAGTCAATATCTCTCTTCATAAAAGAACCGGTACAAGAAGTGTCAAGCATGGTGCGATTGTCATGAGAAAGCCGAGCATAAAAGTTCATAATAATAATTTCTCTAGGGAGCTCATGGTTGGGGCATGAATATAACATTGACTTAAGCCTCCCCCAAGCTTTAGCGATACTTTCTCTATCACGAGGCCAAAAATTATAGATATAATTCCGATCACGATGTACCAAATGCATAGGATAAAACTTTTGATGAAATTCCAATTTCAATTGGTTGTAGTTCCATGAGCCAGTATCATCACATAGCCTATACCATGTCAATGCTTTATCCCTCAAAGATAAGGGAAATACCTTCTTCTTGACCTCATTCTCGGGCAAACCTACAAGCTTAAATAAACCACAAACTTCATCTACATAGATTCGATGCAAGTCGGGATGTGATGTTCCAACTCCTGTAAAAGGATTAGCCAACAATTTCTCTAGCATACCCGAAGGAATTTCATAATGAATATTTTCAGTAGGTGCAGTACGTTGAGGAGCAACTCCTTGTGCTTCCGGTCGAGGTGAAGATACCCGAACAAGCTCCTCAAAGGATTAGTTTCCATAGTGACAAGTGACAATAAATTACAGCACACTATATAAATGTTTCCTTACCAAATTCCACTTACCAAAGGCGCTTCACTCCCCGGCAAGGGCGCCAAAAAAGAGTCTTGATGACCCAAAAGTGTACGGGATCTACCAAAGTCCTTTAGATAATTAAGAGTGTCGCACCCAACAAGGAGCGGAAGGAAATGACAAGTGGTTTTCAGCAAGGTATTCTGTGCAAGCACTGAAATTATCGGTAACAGATAATTGTGTGATAAGATAATTCATAACGGGTAGCAAGTAACTATAGTAATAAAGGTGCAGCTAGATGGCTCAATCCCTTTTGTAGCAAGGGACAAGCCTGGACGAACTCTTATATAAGGTAAAGCGCTCCCGAGGACACATGGGAATTCTGTCAAGTTAGTTTTCATCATGTTCATATGATTCGCGTTTGCTACTTTGATATTTTGATATGTGGGTGGACCGATGCTTGGGTGTTGTCCTTATTTGGAGAAACATACCACTTATGATTAATCCATCTCGCAAGCATCCGCAACTATCAAAGAAGAATTAAGACAAAGTCTAACCATAGCATTAAACTAGTGGATCCAAATCAGCCCCTTACGAAGCAATGCATAAACTAGGGTTTAAGCTTCTGTCACTCTAGCAACCCATCATCTACTTACTACTTCCCAATGCCTTCCTCTAGGCCCAAATAATGGTGAAGTTTTATGTAGTCGATGTTCACATAACACCACTAGACGAAAGACAACATACAATGCATCAAAATATCGTACGAATACCAAATTCACATGACTACTTATAGCAAGACTTATCCCATGTCCTCAGGAACAAACGTAACTACTCACAAAGCATAATATTGTTCATGATCAGAGAGGTATTGAATAGCATTAAGGATCTGATCATAAGATCTTCCACCGAGTAAACCAAATAGCATCAACTACAAGGAGTAATTAACACTACTAGCAACCTTACAAGTACCAATCGGAGTCGTGAGACGGAGATTGGTTACAAGAGATGAACTAGGGTTTGGAGATGAGATGGTGCTGATGAAGATGTTGATGGGGATGAGTCCCCTCCGATGAGAGGAGTGTTGGTGATGGCGATGGCGACGATTTACCCCTCCGGGTTAGTTCCATTCAAATCATGCAAATTAGAGTCCAAAACAAGGGCAAAAGAGTTTGGAAAAGTAGATACCATGGAGACGTATCACTCAATCTAGGTTTTCCATTGAAAAACACTTTTCAAACAACCCTATATGATTTCGAGAAATTATACATCATTTCCGATCAACTCATCAGAAATTCTATAGTGCTCCCACTCACTTGTTTCGAAATACAAGTTTCTCATAAACTTTGTATAAAACCAAAATATTTGATCATCTCATCAAGGCGTATATTCCAAATCTAAGATGCCTGCTCCAGTCCATAGAAGGATCGTTGGAGCTTTGCATACTTCTTAGCATCCTTTAGGATCAACAAAACCTTCTGGTTGTATCACATGCAACAACTACTGGAATTGATAAGTTTGCCGTCTGTCGTGCCTTTGCCGTCTGCTGACGCATGGCAAAGATGCTCTTTGCCGTCAGTTGGTACAAAGCGGATGGCAAAGAGGTTGCCGATGGCAAAGGTTTTATTTGCCGTCTGCCACCTCTTTGCTTTCTGCTGACGCATGGCAAAGGCCCTAAAGGCGGACAGCAAAGAGCACGCGGACCGCAAAGAGGCGCCACCCTAATGGCCAACTCGCGCCCCACCCCACCCACCCCTTTGCCGTCTGCCTCCCAGCCTTTGCAGATGGCAAAGGAGCTCCCCCTAACGGCGCCCAGCCCCCCACCCCACCCACCCCTAACGGCCAACTCGCGCACTGCCCACGCACCCCAGCGCAACTCCTCCCCGCGCACTGCCCACTCCAGCGCCGCCGCCACCACCACCCGAGCTCGCCCTCCCCTCCTCCCCGCGGAACTCCTCCCCGCGCCCGTCCTCCACGCGCCCCTCCTTCCCGCGCCCTGCCCACCCGAGTACCGCCGCCGCCACCACCGGAGCCGCTCCAGCCCACCATCGCCGTGCGGCCGGAGGTCGCCCTCCCCTCCCCCCCCCGCACCTCCTCCCCGCCGCCCAGGGCCGGAGCTCGCCCTCCCCTCCTCCCACTGCCCTCCGCCCCGGCCGCCCACTGCCCCTACGCTGGTAAGGTTTTTTTTCTTTTTCGCTTTATTTCTTGTTTTTTCTTTTAAATTAGATAGTTAATTTAGATAGTTAGTTTATTTTGTGTTTTTTCTCCTAAATTGGATAGTTAGTTTTTTCTTCTTCTGTTTTTATGTTAAATTAGATAGTTAGTTTATTAAGTAGAAAAAGTAGATAGAAAAAAAAAATAGATAGAAAAAAGAAATGATAGATGAAGAAGGGTATGGGCCCCAAAAAAGAAATGATAGATTTGCATTTGATGTAAATTTGCATTTTTGACAGAAGTTGCATGTTAAGCTTTTGGTCTGAAGATAGGAGGTGTTGACATAAACCTGATGCATGAAGCATTGATGTAGTTTTATTTGCACCTCTTAGATCTTAGCCTTTTGAGGTTCTATTGTAATAGAAACATGTATGTTTGCGCTGAATTCTATGTTATGCTCCTACTCTACATGCTTTATCTAGTCAAACTTAGAAGAAAATAAGAGAATAATAAACTAGAAGAAGAAAGAAGAAGAAGAAGAAGAAGAAAGAGGAGAGGAGGAGAAAGATAAAAGAAAGAAAGAAGAAGAAGAATAAGAAGAAGAAGAAGAAGAAGAAAGAGGAGAGGAGGAGAAAGATAAAAGAAAGAAGAAGAAGAAGAAGAAGAAGAGGAGGAGGAGGAGGAGGAGAAAAAAGAATAATAATAATAATAATAATAATAATAAGATGATCAAGAAGAAGAAGAAGAAGAAGAAAAAGAGGAGAGAGGAGAAGAAGAAAGAAGAGGACCCCGACCCCCGACCCCCGGCCCACGACGACCGACGCCACCAACCCCTGACCCTCGACCCCCGACCTCCGACGCCACTGACACCCGACTCCCGACCCCAATGCCCGACACCACTGACCGTTGACCCTTGACCCCGACTCCAAACCCCCGACTCCACTAACCGCCGACCCCCGACGCCCGACGCCATTGACCCTCGACTCCAGACGCGACTGACCCTCGACCCCCAACCCCCGACGCCCGACGCCACTGACCCTCGACTCCTGACGCCACTGACCCTCACCCCCCGACCCCCGACCCACGACGCCACTGTACTTCGACCCCCGACACCCTACGTACCCTGACCCCCAACCCCGACCCCCGACACCTCTTCGGCCTCTTGTTGACCGAAAAGACCCCAACTCCTGACGCTAGTGACCCTCGACCCCCAACGACACTAACCCCCGACCACCGACACAACTAACCCCCGACCCCCGACGCCACCGACACCCAACACCACCGACCATCGACGCGACCGACACCCGACACCACCGACCATCGACACCACTACGCCGACGGGGGTCATAGTTTTGTAAATTTTGAGTTAGGGCACATATTTCCCGAATATGTTAATTATAAAAACATCGTATTTGTGTTGATCGTGTGAATTTCAATGTGCAGTTGTTCGACGACCTCCACGTGCGTTGGACGAGCTCCGCCCTTGCGTTTGTTGGTGAGCACAGATGACTTCTCCTCCTACCCCTTAATTTGCTCTGTCCCGGTCTTCAATCATGAGTATGCGTGACCAGTATGCGTCTCCCGTTCGAAAGGGAGACATCTATAAACATGCATTTCTTTGCATATTTATAACCGCCATCCTTTCGAATTGTCCAACATTATCCATGGACAGCCCGAGTATGTGTAGATTGGGTTTGTTTTCCCGTATGCTATGCTCCAGATCCGATGCGGAATTTCGTCAGTGCCTCCCCTGTTGTTCTCCGGGTACACATCCTCTGTGCTTATTGCCGAGACGTGTATCAGGAGAACAGCGGGGAGGTGCTGCCGAAATTCTGCGTCACATCTGGAGCAGAGCATGGGAAAACGAACCCAATCTACACATACTCGGGTGGGATTAGGACATATCTTTACCTATTAGCGTGTAGGTTGCATGGACGTAATAAAACTGACAAACTTGATTAGCGTATGAATATTGATGATGAATTATATATTTATTTCTTGTGCCCCCATAGGTAGCTACGCAGCATGAGTGATCGTGCTTGGATGTACACTGATCACCCTAGTCAGAAAGACATGACCCATGAATGGTTAACAAAAACCAGGGGGTTTGTGAGAGCCGCATTTGCAAATGGCCAGCAAAAAACATGGTGCCCCTGTCCCAACTGCGACAACTGGAAAAAGAAGACATAGTTTGAAATGGGTAAACACCTGCAGAAGTGGGGTTTTACCCCTAATTTTATGGTGTGGACTTTTCATGGTGAATGTGACCAACGTGCCAGAGCTGAGGTGATTCTTCGTCGCACCGACAAGCATGGTACCGGGATTGAAGACATGGTGCAAGACTTTGATGATGCTCGGGATTCAGACGATGAGATGGAGGAATCTGCAAAGGCCTTCTATGAAATGTTAAGAGTCTTCAAAATGTCCTCTCCACGAGCAGACTGAGCTTTGTCAGCTGGATGCCATCGCGCAAGTAATGGCTCTGAAGGCTCAATTCAACCTAGGTAGAGAATGCTACGACGCGATGATGAAGATATTTGGACGCTTTCTACCTAAAGGCCATGTACTGCGTGCAAACCTGTACCAGTCAGAGAAAATCCTCCGTGCACTTAAGATGCCCTATGAGAAGATACATGCCTGTGAGAATGGATGTGTCTTATTTAGGCTTGAGTATGCGTCCTTGAACTATTGCCCCATTTGCAATTCTTCCAGGTATATTGTAGTAGACAACGGCATGGGTGAGAAGAATCAGACAAAAATCCCCATTAGTGTTCTTCGGTATCTGCCAATCGTACCAAGACTTCAACGTCCTTTCATGGTCGAAGAGACGGCCAGACAGATGACATGGCACAAATTGGGCAAAAGAACCGAACTAGATGCGGATGGGAACAAGATGCTGGTACACACTTCAGATGGTTTTGCGTGGAGGCACTTCGATGCATTACATAAGGATAAATCGGAAGATCCAAGACAACCTAGATTTGCCATCAACACAGATGGGTTCAATGTGTATGGTATGACGGCAGCACAATACAGTTGTCGGCCTGTATTTGTCATTCCACTAAATTTGCCACCCGGAGAGATTATGAAAAGAAAGAACATTTTCCTGACGTTGATAATTCCATGGCCGAACTATCCCGGGAAGAATATGAATGTGTACATGCAGCCGCTTAAGTATGAGTTGCAAGAAGCCTGGGATAATGGGATCAAGACCTACGACGCGGCTACCAAAACAAATTTCAAAATGCATGTGTGGTACATGTACTCGACGCATGATTATCCGGCGTTTGCACTATTCGCTGGCTGGTGTGTGCATGGAAGGTTCCCGTGCACCACATGCAAGGCAGCTCTTCAGTTCCGTTGGCCGCAGGCTGGTCGCAAGTATTCTTGCTTCAACATGCATAGACAATTCTTGGATCCTGACCATAAGTTCAGAAAAGACAAGAAGAATTTCATCAAAGGTAGAGTTGTCAAAAACACTACACCAGCTGTGTTGACAGGCCAACAGACCCTTGATCAGTTAAACGCTCTCGAGACTGATCCTTCGCGTCCAGGATACTTCAAAGGGTATAATACGGAACACGCCTGGACTCACAAGTCATGCTTATGGGATCTGCCTTACTTCAAAGACCTCCTTTGCCCACACAACATTGACGTGATGCACAGTGAAAAGAATATTGCGGAGGCCATTTTTGGTACATTGTTCGGCATAGAGGGGAAGTGAAAAGATAATCCTAAGGCTAGAATCGACCTGGAGGCTCTATGTGATAGACCGTTGCAAAACTTGCGACAACGGAAAGGAAAGCAAAGCATAGCGAAGCCAAAGGCATGGTTCAATCTTGAAAGGCCAGCTATGAGGGAAATGCTATTGTGGGTGAAAATGCGGTTGATGTTCCCCGATGGGAATCTAAAGAGGGGAGCGAGTCTTGAGAAATTGAAAATATTTGGGCTCAAGAGTCATGATTGGCACATATGGATTGAGCGGGTAATGCCGGTGATTATGCGTGGCTTTATCCCTGAGGATGAACGGCTAGTACTGGCAGAGCTAAGCTATTTCTTCTGTTTGCTTTGTGCGAAAGAACTATCGCCTGGCGTGCTAGATGAAATGGAAGAGTTGGCGCCGGAGTTGATCAGCAAATTAGAAAAGATCTTTCCACCGGGCTTCTTTAATACAATGCAACATTTGATTTTGCATCTCCCGACCGAGGCAAGAATGGGGGGCCCGTTCAAAATCGATGGTGCTACTCAAATGAGAGGATGCAGAAGACGCTTCGAGCTAAGTGTAAAAATAAACGTAGAATTGAAGCATCGATGGCCGAGGCATTCATTACTGAGGAGGCAGCAAACTTCGTGACAGCGCACTACGAAGTCAAAAATCATCATTTGCAAAACCCGAAGCCTCGGTACAATGATGGCGATCGAAAAAAAGGTCGATCCAATCTCAGCCTATTCAATGGTAAGCTCGCACCATCCGGTGCTTCGAAAGGGAAATCGTTGGATGTCGAAGAATGGCAGACCATTTCATTGTATATCTTCACCAACCTAACAGAAGTGCGGTCGTACATCGAGTAAGTTCTTGGTAATTTATTGTTCCGCAACTTCTAATTTCTTTGAACTACTCTTATTCCCGTATATTTGATATAGTCGATACGTCGCCGAATTCTCGGATGGAGCGGTCATCGAAAAGGATTCCGTCAAAGAGTATGAGCTTCTCGCAAAGCATGGAGGCGACTGTCCCGGTTTCATCTCTTGGTTCAAACAAAGGGTAATTAATTACCATTAAGGGCCCATTTGATTTCTTGGTCTAATTTGAGGCTAATGCATCCATTCTTTCGTATTAAACTTGTAGGCTAATGCAGAGTCTATGGACGCCGAGTTGAGACAAGTCGCTAATGGTTTTGACAATAAGTTCCGTTCATTTGACAAATACAACATCAACGGGTATCACTTTCGTACCTTTGGCAAAGAGCTCTCTATGCCCGACCTAAAGTCTACAAATTGTTCTGTCTCTGCTATCGGTGAAGGAGACACCGAGTATTATGGAAGAGTTGAAGCAATTTATGAACTTCTATTCTATGGCGAAAACCCACCAACCGTCGTAGTCTTCAAATGTTATTGGTTTGAACCGAGGGAGACTAGAAGGACTCATGAACATATAGGACTAGTCGAAATCAACCAAAACACCCACTTAGATGTTCCCGATGTCTAGATTACTGCTCAACAGGCGACACAAGTTTTCTATCTACCGTGGGCATACCAAACTAATCCAAATCTCAAAGGTTGGGATGTCGTTTATGAAGTGCCACCACATTTTAGACCACCTACCCTCAATGAAGAGGATTACGAACCTCACATTAACCCAGACACATATGAAGGAGAATTCTTCCAAGAAACATGTATGTCCAAGAAACGTTTCAAGAACAGCTGTACTTCACATGTTCTTCATGATAGTGATGATGATGATGCATTTATTGATGATAGTGATGATCATGATGCATTTACTCACCCCGAAGCATATATAGACGAGCACGATTGTTATTAGTTCATGTCAGGTATTCAACTATTATACTATATATAAATTTTGAGTTCATGTTAGGTATTCAATTTTTATTAGTCATGTTGGTATTTATGACGATGATACACTTAAATTATATACATTTTATTAGTCCTGTTGGTATTTATGTTGTACTAATTTCATTTACTCTTTGTCATGATAGGTGTTGAAAGATGGTGGGAAAGGGTCGAAAGCACTCCGCGGCTCCTTCTTCGTCGGCGGGTGATGGGATGGGTACTTCCATTCCTGCCTCGCCTCTTCGGAGAGTGTTGCTCTCTACTATGCAAGGAGCGCCCCCCGTGAGAGGAGGTCGACCCCCCGCGAAGCCGAGAGGCACTAATGGTACACGTTGTATTCATGTGGGTATTTATGTTGTACTCATGTTGTATGCATATTGGTATTTATATACATTTTATTACTCATGTTGGTATTTATGTTGTACTAAAGGTACACGTGGGCGCGGGAGAGGTAGGGCGGTGGCTGCCACGCCTTCTGAGGTGGCAGCTACACGGTCTCCGCCACCATCCCAAGCTGATTCACCTGAGGACATGACTTCTAGGGTGGATTCGTCTGAGGTGGAGGCTACACGGTCTCCGGTTCATGAGCCTCGGGTCGATGAGCCTCAGGTCGACGAGCCTTCGGCCCATGAGACTCGTGTCCCAGAGGCTTCCTTCCAGGCGACTCCGGAGCAAAGCAAGGATGAGGGTACGTCCCAAGAGACCCAGTGGGATACCTGGGTTGAGCCAAGTGGCCATGCTGGTAGCGACGAGGAGCTGGGTGAGGGGGCTACCGTCTACCAGCGTGGTAGTCCGGGGCTCCCGCTCGTGCCAGCGACCCCCGGGCAGAGGTAGTCGATTAGGCCAAATGGGGACAAGTAAGTTAATTTACTCTTATTTAACCTTTTGCCTTCGCATTTTCTCGAATATCTAATGTTTTGGCTTTAATTTGTCATACTGTAGGGGTTGGAATGTTGCCAAGGGTGTCCTCAAGCCCAACAGCGTCCTTGGTGTTCTTTTCCGTAAAAACTTCCCCGGGTTTGTTACGTTCCCCGGTCGGGAGCGAGAGGTAGGAATGACCTGGGAGCACTACTTGGGTGCCCCGGCCCCGCCGGAGGTGGAGATCGACGGTGTTTTGTGCGACACGAGGGCGGACATGGTTATCCGAAAGTTTTGGGTAATTTCTCCTTCACACAATTATAAATCAACCATAGCTATTTATTGTACTAATCGGTGTTGTCTCATTTGCAGACCTACTACAGGTGTGAGGAGGGATACGAGGAGGACGCGGCAAAGGTTATCGAAACCGAATGTCGCCGCCTACTTCAAAACTTTCGGCACGAGACTCGGGTGCAGGCTGTTCGAGACTATTATGCCACACGGCGTATTAGGCTTGACAAGGCGAAGTGCCATGATGCTAAGATGGAGAAGGAGCATTACATAAAGGTAATTACATATTATTAAGGCTTTGTAGTTAGTTTCCTTGATTTGGTTCTTACGCGCTCAAATTTCTCTTTATTAACTTAGGTTCCCCCAAGATGGTGTGTGGATAAGATGGATTGTTGGGAGGCCTTGGTGGATCAGTGGTGCTACAAAACGTGGGAGGCCAGCCACAACAACGCCAAGGAGAGGCGTGGCAAAATGGTTGGCGTGCCACACCATCAAGGGAGCATCAAATTAGTCCAATTTGGCGAGAACTGGGTATGTGGTTTGCTTCATGCCTCATGCAATTCATTCTTAATGCTATCTTGAGCCCTTTACTAATAAAATTTTCCTCTCTCTCTATGTTAGGCGCGTCACAATAAGACAGAGGCGCCACAGATGTACGACCTATATGCGATGGCCCATACTGCCTCGTACAAGAAGGTCAAGGCATTCTCTGAGTGTGACCTCGAGCATCCAGAAAACTTCACCAACATCTCCTCCCACCACAAGCTCGTGAAGTACAGAGATCACGAGAAGGCAAGGAAAGGGGAGGACTTTAACCCGAGCGAGGGGCCTATTGATCCAGAGCTGGTGATGACAGCTGGCAACGGGAGGCCCCATGGCTCGATCGCCATTGGAGACGGCCTTATACGCTGTCGTAGCACTCTCCGGTAGATAAAGGCACGCCAAACGAGCTCTTGTCCGGAGATAAGACGTCGTCCACGGCCAGTCGAGCTCGCCCTCGAGGTTAGTTTAATGGACTCAACTATCTTTCCGCATTATGTTGTGCGTTGGAACCAATATGATTACATTGCTAACAATGAGTTGTGTTGCAGGCTGCTATTCAGAAAGAGAGAGAGGCAATGCAGGCGGCTATGGCGGAGAAGGATAAGGAAATTAGGGAGGTGGAGGAGAGGAGGACTGCATTGGTGGAGGCGGAGAGGGCACGGAATGATGTGTCTAACAGGGCCATATACGAGCTCTTCGTGGTAAGTTTCTTCTTCATCTTATTTCAAATCTTGCATTTGAATGTCCGTTTCATTAATAAATAAAAAGTTTGACTTGTCAAAACCAAATGTACAGTCTATGTGCGAGAAGAACGGCCAAGTCCCTCCGCCGATGCCAGTCATTAACGTGGCGGGGACGGTGAGTTTCATTTCAGTGCAGTGATCTTAAGAGTGTCCTCATGCTAACTACACATTGCAAACGATGTTTGGTGCAGAATATCTCCCGAAACGCATCGCACGACCCTTCTATAGTCGAGCCTTCTCTAGGGCAGCCTTCTCCAGGTGAAACAAGCCAGAGCCACCGTGCTTCACCACTGTGATGACGATAATGGTATGTTATTTCTAGTGTTTTAATACAAAATAGCTAGACTTCCATCTAAATGACATAATTAGCTTAGTTAGCTCCAAGAAAGGCTCAATTGGCTAATTATCCTACGAAATGACATAATTAGCTTAGTTAGCTCCAAAATGACCTATTTAATAAAAAATGACCTACGGTTAGCTAATTTCTCTCCTAAATGACATAATAAAGCTTACGTAGCTGCAAGATGACCTATTCCCCCTAACTTAGGTATTAAATGGCCTATAATTAGCCTAGCTAGATCCAAAATGGCTTAATAAGCATAGTTTGCTCCGGAATGACCTATTTTACCACAGTTAGCTCCGAAACGACGTATAGTTAGCTAGGGTTCCACCTAGATGACATAATTAGCTTAGTTAGCTCCTAATTGGTCTATTTAATAAAACATGACCTATACTTAGCTAATTATCCTTGAAATGACATAATTAGCTCCAAAAAGGCATTCTAAGCCAATTTAGCCCGAAGAAGGGGACAAGAGGAGAAGAAAGAGGAAAAATGAAAGGAAGGAAGAAGAATAAGAGGAGAAGAAGAAGGAGGAGAGGGAGGAGGATAAGAAGAAGGAGAAGAAGGAGGAGAAGAAGGAGGAGAAGAAGGAGAAGGAGCTCCTCCTTCTCCTTCTTCTTCATCCTTCTTCCTCCTCCTCCTCCTTCTTTTCTTCTTATTCTCCTCTACCTTCTCCTTCTCCTCCTCCTCCTCCTTCTTTTACTTCTACTTCTCTTTATCTTCTTCTACGTAGCTTAGACTCATTCAAGAAAGGCTAAATTGTCTAATTATCCTACGAAATGACATAATTAGCTCGAAAATGACATATTTAATAAAAAATGACCTACAATTAGCTAAGTTTTCTCCTAAATGACATAATAAGGCTTACGTAGCGGCAAGATGACATATTCCCCCTAACTTAGGTATTAAATGGCCTATTATTAGCGTAGCTAGATCCAAAATGCCTTAATAAGCATAGTTTGCTCCGGAATGACCTATTTTACCCAAGTTAGCTCCGAAACGACGTATAGTTAGCTAGGGTTCCACCCAGATGACATAATTAGCTTAGTTAGCTCCTAAATGGTCTATTTAATAAAACATGACCTATACTTAGCTAATTATTCTCGAAATGACATAATTAGCTCCAAAAAGGCATTCTAAGCCAATTTAGCCCGAAGAAGGGGACAAGAGGAGAAGAAAGAGGAAAAATGAAAGGAAGGAAGAAGAAGAACAGGAGAAGAAGAAGAAGGAGAGGGAGGAGGATAAGAAGAAGGAGAAGAAGGAGGAGAAGAAGGAGAAGGAGGTCCTCCTTCTCCTTGTTCTTCCTCCATCTTCCTCCTTCTCCTTCTCCCTTCTTCTTTTCTTCTTCTTCTCCTCATCCTTCTCCTTCTCCTCTTCCTCCTCCTCCTCCTCCTTCTTTTACTTCTTCTTCTCTTTCTCTTCTTTTACGTAGCTTAGACTCATCCAAGAAAGGCTAAATTGGCTAATTAGCCTACGAAATGACATAATTAGCTTAGTTAGCTCCAAAATGACCTATTTAATAAAAAATGACCTACAGTTAGCTAAGTTCTCTCCTAAATGACATAATAAGGCTTACGTAGCTGCAAGATGACCTATTCCCCTAACTTAGGTATTAAATGGCCTATAATTAGCCTAGCTAGATCCAAAATGGCTTAATAAGCATAGTTTGCTCCGGAATGACCTATTTTACCCAAGTTAGCTCTGAAACGACGTATAGTTAGCTAGGGTTACACCTAGATGACATAATTTGCTTAGTTATCTCGTAAATGGTCTATTTAATAAAACATGACCTACACTTAGATAATTATCCTCCAAATGATATAATTAGCTCCAAAAAGGCATTCTAAGCCAATTTAGCCCGAAGAAGGGGACAAGAGGAGAAGAAAGAGGAAAAATGAAAGGAAGGAAGAAGAAGAAGAGGAGAAGAAGAAGAAGGAGAGGGAGGAGGAGAAGAAGAAGGAGAAGAAGGAGGAGAAGAAGGAGAAGGAGCTCCTCCTCCTCCTTTTCCTTCTTCTTCCTCGTTCTTCCTCCTTTTCCTTCTCCTTCTTCTTTTCTTCTTCTTCTCCTCTTCCTTCTCCTTCTCCTCCTCCTCCTCCTCCTTCTTTTACTTCTTCTTCTCTTTCTCTTCTTCTACGTAGCTTAGACTCATCCAAGAAAGGCTAAATTGGCTAATTATCCTACGAAATGACATAATTAGCTTAGTTAGCTCGAAAATGACCTATTTCATAAAAAATGACCTACAATTAGCTAAGTTCTCTCCTCAATGACATAATAAGGCTTACGTAGCTGCAAGATGACCTATTCCCCCTAACTTAGGTATTAAATGGCCTATAATTACTGTAGCTAGATCCAAAATGACTTAATAAGCATAGTTTGCTCCGGAATGACCTATTTTACCCAAGTTAGCTCCGAAACGACGTATAGTTAGCTAGGGTTCCACCTAGATGACATAATTAGCTTAGTTAGCTCCTAAATGGTCTATTTAATAACACATGACCTATACTTAGCTAATTATCCTCGAAATGACATAATTAGCTCCAAAAAGGCATTCTAAGCCAATTTAGCCCGAAGAAGGGGACAAGAGGAGAAGAAAGAGGAAAAATGAAAGGAAGGAAGACGAAGAAGGGGAGAAGAAGGAGAGGGAGGAGGATAAGAAGAAGGAGAAGAAGGAGGAGAAGAAGGAGAGGGAGCTCCTCCTTCTCCTTCTTCTTCCTCCTTCTTCCTCCTTCTCCTTCTCCTTCTTCTTTTCTTCTTCTTCTCCTCATCCTTCTCCTTCTCCTCCTCCTCCTCCTCCTCCTTCTTTTACTTCTTCTTCTCTTTATCTTCTTCTACGTAGCTTAGACTCATCCAAGAAAGGCTAAATTGGCTAATTAGCCTACGAAATGACATAATTAGCTTAGTTAGCTCCAAAATGACCTATTTAATAAAAATGACCTACAGTTAGCTAAGTTCTCTACTAAATGACATAATAAGGCTTACGTAGGTGCAAGATGACCTATTCCCCTAACTTAGGTATTAAATTGCCTATAATTAGCCTAGCTAGAGACAAAATGGCTTAATAAGCATAGTTTGCTCCGGATTGACCTATTTTACCCAAGTTAGCTCCGAAACGACGTATAGTTAGCTAGGGTTACACCTAGATGATATAATTTGCTTAGTTATCTCCTAAATGGTCTATTTAATAAATCATGACCTATACTTAGATAATTATCCTCGAAATGACATAATTAGCTCCAAAAAGGCATTCTAAGCCAATTTAGCTCGAAGAAGGGGACAAGAGGAGAAGAAAGAGGAAAAATGAAAGGAAGGAAGAAGAAGAAGAGGAGAAGAAGAAGAAGGAGAGGGAGGAGGAGAAGGAGAAGAAGGAGGAGAAGAAGGATAAGAAGCTCCTCCTTCTCCTTCTCCTTCTTCTTCCTCGTTCTTCCTCCTTCTCCTTCTCCTTCTCCTTCTCCTTCTTCTTCTCCTCTTCATTCTCCTTCTCCTCCTCCTCCTCCTCCTTATTTTACTTCTACTTCTCTTTCTCTTCTTCTACGTAGCTTAGACTCATCCAAGAAAGGCTAAATTGGCTAATTATCCTACGAAATGACATAATTAGCTTAGTTTGCTCGAAAATGACCTATTTAATAAAAAATGACCTACAGTTAGCTAAGTTCTCTCCTAAATGACATAATAAGGCTTACGTAGCTGCAAGATGACCTATTCCCCCTAACTTAGGTATTAAATGGCCTATAATTAGCGTATCTAGATCCAAAATGCCTTAATAAGCATAGTTTGCTCCGGAATGACCTATTTTACCCAAGTTAGCTCCGAAACGACGTATAGTTAGCTAGGGTTACACGTAGATAACATAATTTTCTGAGTTATCTCCTAAATGGTCTGTTTAATAAAACATGACCTATACTTAGATAATTATCCTCCAAATGACATAATTAGCTCCAAAAAGGCATTCTAAGCCAATTTAGCCCGAAGAAGGGGACAAGAGGAGAAGAAAGAGGAAAAATGAAAGGAAGGAAGAAGAAGAAGAGGATAAGAACAAGAAGGAGAGGGAGGAGGATAAGAAGAAGGAGAAGAAGGAGGAGGAGAAGGAGAAGGAGCTCCTCCTTCTCCTTCTCCTTCTTCTTCCTCCTTCTTCCTCCCTCTCCTTCTCCTTCTTCTTTTCTTATTCTTCTCCTCTTCCTTCTCCTTCTCCTCCTCCTCCTCCTCCTTCTTTTACTTCTTCTTCTCTTTCTCTTCTTCTACGTAGCTTAGACTCATCCAAGAAAGGCTAAATTGGCTAATTATCCTACGAAATGACATAATTAGCTTAGTTAGCTCGAAAATGACCTATTTAATAAAAAATGACCTACAATTAGCTAAGTTCTCTCCTAAATGACATAATAAGGCTTACGTACCTGCAAGATGACCTATTCCCCCTAACTTAGGTATTAAATGGCCTATAATTAGCGTAGCTAGAGCCAAAATGCCTTAATAAGCATAGTTTGGTCCGAAATGACCTATTTTACCCAAGTTAGCTCCGAAACAATGTATAGTTAGCTAGGGTTCCACCTAGATGACATAATTAGCTTAGTTAGCTCCTAAATGGTCTATTTAATAAAAGATGACCTATAGTGAGCTAATTATCCTCGAAATGACATAATTAGCTCCAAAAAGGCATTCTAAGCCAATTTAGCCCGAAGAAGGGGACAAGAGGAGAAGAAAGAGGGAAAATGAAAGGAAGGAAGAAGAAGAAGGGGAGAAGAAGAAGACGGAGAGGGAGGAGGATAAGAAGAAGGAGAAGAAGGAGGATAGGAAGGAGAAGGAGCTCCTCCTTCTCCTTCTTCTTCCTCCTTCTTCCTCCTTCTCCTTCTCCTTCTTCTTTTCTTCTTCTTCTCCTAATCCTTCTCCTTCTCCTCCTCCTCCTCCTCCTCCTCCTTCTTTTACTTCTTCTTCTCTTTCTCTTCTCCTACGTAGCTTAGACTCATCCAAGAAAGGCTAAATTGGCTAATTAGCCTACGAAATGACATAATTAGCTTAGTTAGCTCCAAAATGACCTATTTAATAAAAAATGACCTACAGTTAGCTAAGTTCTCTCCTAAATGACATAATAAGGCTTACGTAGCTGCAAGATGACCTATACCCCTAACTTAGGTATTAAATGGCCTATAATTAGCCTAGCTAGATCCAAAATGGCTTAATAAGCATAGTTTGCTCCGGAATGACCTATTTTACCCAAGTTAGCTCCGAAACGACGTATAGTTAGCTAGGGTTACACCTAGATGACATAATTTTCTTAGTTATCTCCTAAATGGTCTATTTAATAAAACATGACCTATACTTAGATAATTATCCTCCAAATGATATAATTAGCTCCAAAAAGGCATTCTAAGCCAATTTGGCCCAAAGAAGGGGACAAGAGGAGAAGAAAGAGGAAAAATGAAAGGAAGGAAGAAGAAGAAGAGGAGAAGAAGAAGAAGGAGAGGGAGGAGGATAAGAAGAAGGAGAAGAAGGAGGAGAAGAAGGAGAAGGAGCTCCTCCTCCTCCTTCTACTTCTTCTTCCTCGTTCTTCCTCCTTTTCCTTCTCCGTCTTCTTTTCTTCTTCTTCTCCTCTTCCTTCTCCTCCTCCTCCTCCTCCTCCTCCTTATTTTACTTCTTCTTCTCTTTCTCTTCTTCTACGTAGCTTAGACTCATCCAAGAAAGGCTAAATTGGCTAATTATCCTACGGAATGACATAATTAGCTTAGTTAGCTCGAAAATGACCTATTTAATAAAAAATGACCTACAATTAGCTAAGTTCTCTCCTAAATGACATAATAAGGCTTACGTAGCTGCAAGATGACATATTCCCCTAACTTAGGTATTAAATGGCCTATAATTAGCCTAGCTAGATCCGAAATGGCTTAATAAGCATAATTTGCTCCGGAATGACCTATTTTACCCAAGTTAGCTCCGAAACGACCTATAGTTAGCTAGGGTTCCACCTAGATGACATAATTAGCTTAGTTAGCTCCTAAATGGTCTATTTAATAAAACATGACCTATACTTAGATAATTATCCTCGAAATGACATAATTAAGTCCAAAAAGGCATTCTTAGCCACCCCGAATAAGGGGACAAGAGGAGAAGAAAGAGGAAAAATGAAAGGAAAGAAGAAGAAGAAGAAGAGAAGAATAAGAAGGAGAAGGAGTAGGATAAGGAGAAGGAGGAGAAGGAGGAGAAGAAGGAGAAGGAGCTCCTCCTTCTCCTTATTCTTCCTCCTTCTCCTTATTCTCCTTATTCTTCCTCCTTCTCCTTCTCTTCCTCCTCCTCCTCCTCCTCCTTCTTTTACTTCTTCTTCTCTTTCTCTTCTTCTACGTAGCTTAGACTCATCCAGAAAGGCTAAATTGGCTAATTATCTTACGAAATGACATAATTAGCTTAGTTAGCTCCAAAATGACCTATTTAATAAAAAATGACCTACAGTTAGCTAAGTTCTCTCCTAAATGACATAATAAGGCTTACGTAGCTACAAGATGACCTATTCCCCATAACTGAGGTATTAAATGGCCTATAATTAGCCTAGCTATATCCAAAATGGCTTAATAAGCATGGTTTGCTCCGGAATGACCTATTTTACCCAAGTTTGCTCCGAAACGACGTATAGTTAGCTAGGGTTCCACCGAGATGACACAATTAGCTTAGTTAGCTCCTAAATGCTCTATTTAATAAAACGATGACCTATACTTCGCTAATTATCCTCAAAACGACATAATTATCTCCAAAAGGAATTCTTAGCCAATTTAGCCCGGAGAAGGGGGCAAGAGGAGAAGAAAGAGGAAAAATGAAAGGAAGGAAGAAGAAGAAGAGAAGAAGAAGAAGGAGAAGGAGGAGGAGAAGGAGAAGAAGAAGGAGGAGGAGAAGAAGGAGAAGGAGCTCCTCCTTCTCCTTCTTCTTCCTCGTTCTTCCTCCTTCTCCTTCTCCTTCTTCTTTTCTTCTTCTTCTCCTCTTCCTTCGACTTGTCCTCCTCCTCCTCCTCCTTCTTTTACTGATTCTTCTCTTTCTCTTCTTCTACGTAGCTTAGACTCATCCAAGAAAGGCTAAATTGGCTAATTATCCTACGAAATGACATAATTAGCTTAGTTTGCTCGAAAATGACCTATTTAATAAAAATGACCTACAGTTAGCTAAGTTCTCTCCTAAATGACATAATAAGGCTTACGTAGGTGCAAGATGACCTATTCCCCGAACTTAGGTATTAAATGGCCTATAATTAGCCTAGATAGAGAGAAAATGGCTTAATAAGCATAGTTTGCTCCGGAATGACCTATTTTACCCAAGTTAGCTCCGAAACGACGTATAGTTAGCTAGGGTTACACCTAGATGATATAATTTGCTTAGTTATCTCCTACATGGTCTATTTAATAAAACATGACCTATACTTAGATAATTATCCTGGAAATGACATAATTAGCTCCAAAAAGGCATTCTAAGCCAATTTAGCTCGAAGAAGGGGACAAGAGGAGAAGAAAGAGGAAAAATGAAAGGAAGGAAGACGAAGAAGAGGAGAAGAAGAAGAAGGAGAGGGAGGAGGATAAGAAGAAGGACAAGAAGGAGGCGAAGAAGGAGAAGGAGCTCCTCCTTCTCCTTCTCCTTCTTCTTCCTCGTTCTTCCTCCTTCTCCTTCTCCTTCTCCTTATTCTTCTCCTCTTCCTTCTCCTTATCCTCCTCCTCCTCCTCCTTCTTTTACTTCTACTTCTCTCTATCTTCTTCTACATAGCTTAGACTCATCCAAGAAAGGCTAAATTGGCTAATTATCCTACGAAATGACATAATTAGCTTAGTTTGCTCGAAAATGACCTATTTAAAAAAAATGACCTACAATTAGCTAAATTCTCTCCTAAATGACATAATAAGGCTTGCGTAGCTGCAAGATGACCTATTCCCCCTAAATTAGGTATTAAATGGCCTATAATTAGCGTAGCTAGATCCAAAATGCCTTAATAAGCATAGTTTGCTCCGGAATGACCTATTTTACCCAAGTTAGCTCCAAAACGACGTATAGTTAGCTAGGGTTACACCTAGATGACATAATTTTCTTAGTTATCTCCTAAATGGTCTATTTAATAAAACATGACCTATACTTAGCTAATTATCCTCCAAATGACATAATTAGCTCCAAAAAGGTATACTTAGCCAATTTAGCCCGAAGAACGGGACAAGAGGAGAAGAAAGAGGAAAAATGAAAGGAAGGAAGAAGAAGAAGGAGAGGGAGGAGGATAAGAAGAAGGACAAGAAGGAGGAGAAGAAGGAGAAGGAGCTCCTCCTTCTCCTTCTCCTTCTTCTTCCTCCTTCTTCCTCCTTCTCCTTCTCCTTCTTCTTTTCTTCTTCTTCTCCTCTTCCTTCTCCTTCTCCTCCTCCTCCTCCTTCTTTTACTTCTTCTTCTCTTTATCTTCTTCTACGTAGCTTAGACTCATCCAAGAAAGGCTAAATTGGCTAACTATCCTACGAAATGACATAATTAGCTTAGTTAGCTCGAAAATGACCTATTTAATAAAAAATGACCTACAATTAGCGAAGTTCTCTCCTAAATGACATAATAAGGCTGACGTAGCTGCAAGATGACCTATTCCCCCAAACTTAGGTATTAAATGGCCCATAATTAGCGTAGCTAGATCCAAAATGCCTTAATAAGCATAGTTTGCTCCGGAATGACCTATTTTACCCAAGTTAGCTCCGAAACAATGTATAGTTAGCTAGCGTTCCACCTAGATGACATAATTAGCTTAGTTAGCTCCTAAATGGTCTATTTAATAAAACATGACCTATAGTGAGCTAATTATCCTCGAAATGACATAATTAGCTTAGTTAGCTCCAAAATGACCTATTTAATAAAAAATGACCTACAGTTAGCTAAGTTCTCTCCTAAATGACATAATAAGGCTTACGTAGCTGGAAGATGACCTATTCCCCCTAACTTAGGTATTAAATGGCCTATAATTAGCCTAGCTAGATCCAAAATGGCTTAATAAGCATAGTTTGCTCCCGAATGACCTATTTTACCCTAGTTAGCTCCCAAAAAACGTATAGTTAGCTAGGGTTCCACCTAGATGACATAATTTGCTTAGGTAGCTCCTAAGTTGTCTATTTAATAAAACATGACCTATACTTATATAATTATCCTCGAAATGACATAATTAGCTCCAAAAAGGCATTCTAAGCCAATTTAGCCCGAAGAAGGGGACAAGAGGAGAAGAAAGAGGAAAAATGAAAGGAAGGAAGAAGAAGAAGAGGAGTAGAAGAAGAAGGAGAGGGAGGAGGATAAGAAGAAGGAGAAGATGGAGGAGAACAAGGAGAAGGAGCTCCTCCTTCTCCTTCTCCTTCTTCTTCCTCCTTCTTCCTCCTTCTTCTTCCTCCTTCTTTTCTTCTTCTTCTCCTCTTCCTTCTCCTTGTCCTCCTCCTCCTCCTCCTCCTTCTTTTACTTCTTCTTCTCTTTCTCTTCTTCTACGTAGCTTAGACTCATCCAAGAAAGGCTAAATTGGCTAATTATCCTACGAAATGACATAATTAGCTTAGTTAGCTCCAAAATGACCTATTTAATAAAAAAATGACCTACAGTTAGCTAATTTCTCTCCTAAATGACATAATAAGGCTTACGTAGCTGCAAGATGACCTATTTAATAAAACATGACCTATACTTAGCTAATTATCCTCGAAATGACATAATTAGCTCCAAAAAGGCATGCTTAGCCAATTTAGCCCGAAGAAGGGGACAAGAGGAGAAGAAAGAGGAAAAATGAAAGGAAGGAAGAAGAAGAAGAAGAATAGAAGAAGAAGAAGGAGAAGGAGGAGGATAAGGAGAAGGAGAAGAAGGAGGAGAAGAAGGAGAAGGAGCTCCTCCTTCTCCTTCTTCTTCCTCCTTCTTCCTCTTTCTCCTTCTCCTTCTTCTTTTCTTCTTCTTCTCCTCTTCCTTCTCCTTCTCCTCCTCTTCCTTCTTTTACTTCTTCTTCTCTTTCTCTTCTTCTACGTAGCTTAGACTCATCCAAGAAAGGCTAAATTTATTAATTATCCTACGAAATGACATAATTAGCTTAGTTAGCTCTAGAATGACCTATTTAATAAAAAAATGACCTACAGTTAGCTAAGTTCTCTCCTAAATGACATAATAAGGCTTACGTAGCTGCAATATGACCTATTCCCCCTAACTTAGGTATTAAATGGCCTATAATTAGCCTAGCTAGATCCAAAATGGCTTAATAAGCATAGTTTGCTCCGGAATGACCTAGTTTACCCAAGTTAGCTCCGAAACGACATATAGTTAGCTAGGGTTCCACCTAAATGACATAATTAGCTTAGTTAGCTCCGAAATGGTCTATACTTAGCTAATTTCTCTCCGAAATAACCTATATATGCACTTCTTAATCTAGTATTATTCTTCTAACTTTCTTATTTGTCATTTTGCTGATTACTTTCACTTCACGGGAAGCTTGGATTATATTGATGGAATGCTTGAAGATGATTTCTTGTACAATGGCTTGTATTGAAACTATTGTAGTATATGGACATATATGAAACTTTGTATGCATGTGGATGAAACTGGTGTAATATATGGTTTGGTACGGATGCAACTTGCATAATATGTATGCACTATGGATGAGAGTTATTTTAATATGGTTATGAGTACGGAAAGAAATTTATTTATGTCAAATATATATAGATATCTTGATTATTGTTAAAAATGATGGATATAATCAAAAATAAATTAAAATGGGGCAGGTTCCCCTCTTTGCCGTGTGCCCCCACATGGCAAAGGGGAGGGGTGGGCAGATAGCAAAGGGGGGAATCTGCCCCCTCTGTTTGCCCTCTTTGCCGTCTGCCCCCACATGGCAAAGGGGGGGTGGGCAGACGGCAAAGGGGGGAATCTGCCCCCTCTGTTTGCCCTCTTTGCCGTCTGCCCCCACATGGCAAAGGGGGGTGGGCAGACGGCAAAGGGGGGAAATCTGCCCCCTCTGTTTGCCCTCTTTGCCGTCTGCCCCCACATGGCAAAGGGGGGCACGACAGACGGCAAAGAGCAGACGCCTGCCGTTAACACTTAATGGGGACGTTGCAGTATATGCCGTCCAAGTTAATTTGCCGTATCCCGCCTCATGGCAAAGATTCTTTGCCGTCTGCTTTACAAAAGCAGACGACAAAGAACCTCTTCACCGGAATTTTTTTTACCGTCTAGTTTTCCGTCTGCTGACTGACGGCAGAGCCTTTTGCCGTCCGTTGTTGCCCCCTTTGCCGTCTGCCATGGCAGACGGCAAATTTCTGAATTTCAGTAGTGAACCTTTCCTCAATGAAACAATCGAGGAAACAATATTTTGACATCCTATCTGCAAGATTTCATAAATGATGCAGCAACTGCTAACATAATTCCAACAGACTTTCAGCATCGCTACGAGTGACAAAGTCTTCATCATTGTCAAGTCTTTGAACTTGTCGTAAACATCTTTGCGACTAGTCGAGCTTTCTTAATGGTGACTTTTCACCATCATCGTTTGTCTTCCTTTGAAAGATCCATCTGTAGTTAACAGTCTTACGACCATCAAGTAGTTCTTCCAAAGTCTACACTTTGGTCTCATACATGGATCCTCTCTCGGATTTCATGGCCTCTAGCCATTTATTGGAATCCGGGCCCACCATCGCTTCTCTATAGCTCGTCGGTTCATTGTTGTCTAGCAACATGACCTCCAAGACAGGATTATCGTACTACTCTGGAGTAGTACGCGTCATTGTCGACCTACGAGGTTTGGCAGTAACTTGATCCGAAGCTTCACGATCAATGTCATGAGCTTCCACTTCAATTGGTGTAGGCACCACACGAACAACTTCTTGCACCCTGCTACACACTGGTTGAAGTGATGGTTAAATAACGTCATCATGTCTCCATCATCCTCCCACTCAATTCTTTCGAGAGAAAATTTTCCTCGAGAAAGGACCCGTTTCTATAAACACTTTGCTTGCGGATCTGAGATAGGAGGTATACCCAACTTTTTAGGTGTCCTATGAAGATGCATTTATCCGCTTTGGGTTCGAGCTTATGAGACTAAAACTTTTTCACATAAGCATTGCAGCCCTAAACTTCTAAGAAACAACAACTTAGGTTTCTCCAAACCATAGTTCATACGGTGTCATCTTAAAGGAATTACATGGTGCCCTAATTAAAGTGAATGTGGTTGTCTCTAATGCCTAGCCCAAAAAAATAGTGGTAACTTGATAAGAGACATCATAGTATGCAATGTTGGAAATATGCCCTAGAGGCAATGATAAATAGTTATTATTATGTTTCATGTTTAAATATAATCATTTATTATCCATGCTATAATTGTATTGAATGAAAACATAGATACATGTGTGGATAAATAGACACAACAATGTCCCTAGCAAGCCTCTAGTTGGCTAGCCAGTTGATCAAGCATAGTCAAGGTTTTCTGACTATGTGCATAGTGTTGTTGCTTGATAACTGGATCACATCATTAGGGGAATCATGTGATGGACTAGACCCAAACTATGAACGTAGCATATTGATCGTGTCATTTTATTGCTATTGTTTTCTGTGTGTCAAGTATTTGTTCCTATGACCATGAGATCATATAACCCACTGGCACCGGAGGGATGCCTTGTGTGTATCAAATGTCACAAAGTAACTGGTGACTATAAACGTGCTCTACAGGTATCTTCGAAGGTGTCCCTTGGGTTAGTATGGATCAAGACTGGGATTTGTCACTCCGTGTGACGGAGAGGTTTCTTGGGGCCCACTCGGTAATACAACATCACACACAAGCCTTGCAAGCAATGTGACTAAGTGTAAGTCATGGGATCTTGTATTACGGAACGAGAAAATATACTTGCCGGTAACGAGATTGAAATAGGTATGCGGATACCGACGATCGAATCTCGGGCAAGTAACATACCGAAGGACAAAGGGAATGACATATGGGATTGCCTGAATCCTTGACACTGAGGTTCAACCAATAAGTTATTTGGAGAATATGTAGTATCCAATAGGGGCATCGAGGTCCCGCTATTGGATATTGACCGAGGAGTACCTCGGGGCATGTCTGCATAGTTGTCGAACCCGCAGGGTCTGCGCACTTAAGGCTCGGCGATGTTTTAGTATAGTTGAGTTATATGTGTGGTTATCGAATGTTATTCGGAGTCCCGGATGAGATCACGGACATCACGAGGGTTTTCGGAATGGTCTGGAGACGAAGATTGATATATAGGATGACCTCATTCGTTGCCGGATGGTTTTCGGGCATTACCGGGAATGTACCGGGAGTGATGAATGGGTTCCGGATGTTCACCGGGAGGTGGCCAACCCACCCGGGGAAGCCCATAGGCCCTAGGGGTGTTGCACCAGCCCTTAGTGGGCTGGTGCGACAGCCCAACAAGCCCTATGCGCAGGAGATAGAAAATCAAAGGGAAAAAGAAAAAAAAGAGGTGGGAAGGAAGGGAAGGACTCCACCTTCCAATCCTAGTTGGACTAGGATTGGAGGTGGACTCCTCCACCTCCTTGGCCGGCGGACTCTTGGGGTCTTGGACCCCAAGGCAAGCCTCCCCTCCCCTCCTCCTATATATAGTGGAGTTCAAGGGCTGATTTGAGACAACTTTTGCCACGGCAGCCCGACCACAAACACCACGATTTTTCCTCTAGATCGTATTTCTGCGGAGCTCGGGCGGAGCCCTGCAGGAGTAGATCCTTCACCACCACCAGAGCGCCGTCACGCTGCCGGAGAACTCATCTACTTCTTCGTCTTGCTTGCTGGATCAAGAAGGCCGAGATCATCGTCGAGCTGTACGTGTGCTGAGCGCGGAGGTGCCGTCCGTTTGGCACTAGATCGGAGCGGACCGTGGGACGTATCGCGGGACGGTTCGCAGGGTGGATCCAGAGACGTGAGGACGTTCCACTACATCAACCGTGTTTCTTAACGCTTCCTGCTGTGCGATCTACAAGGGTACGTAGATCCAAACATCCTCTCGTAGATGGACATCACCATGATAGGTCTTCGTGCGCGTAGGAATTTTTTTGTTTCCCATGCGACGTTCCGTACAGTGGCATCATGAGCTAGGTTCATGCGTAGATGTAATATCGAGTAGAACACAAAGGGTTTTGTGAACGGTGATGTTCGATTTGCTGCCCTCCTTAGTCTTTTCTCAATTCGACAGTATTGTTGGATTGAAGCGGCCCGGACCGACATTATTCGTACGGTTACGAAAGACTGGTTTCATCTGTTGACATGCAACCTCGTTGAATAAAGATGACTGGCGGGTGTATGTTTCTTCAACTTTAGTTGAATTGGTTTTGACAAAGGCGGTCCTTGGAGAGGTTAAATAATAATTTGGACATCTCCGTTGTGGTTTTTCCATAAGTAAGATGCGATCTACTAGATACCCATTGCAACCACGTAAAACATGCAACAACAATTAGAGGACGTCTAACTTGTTTTTGCAGGGTATGCTTGTGATATGATATGGCCAATGACATGACATGATATATTGGATGTATGCGATGATCATGTTGTAATAGTTAATATCGACTTGCATGTCAATGGTACGGCAACCGGCAGGAGCCATAGGGTTGTCTTTAAACTAACGTTTGTGCTTGCAGATGCATTTACTATATTGCTAGGACGTAGTTTTAGTACTAATAGCATGAGTAGCGCGACAACCCCAATGGTGACACGTTGATGGAGATTGATCTACAATCTCTGGCGTTAGCTAGACGAATGCTTATGACAACAAACCTTATCCTGCAACGGCACCAGAAGAATGCTGCTAGCACTCCCCGGCAACGGAAATAGAAGAATGTTGTTGATGGCCCACCAATGCGTGGGTTCGCAGCAGTTTTCGAGGGTAGAGTATTCGACCCAAGTTTGTGGATTCGCACGACGGGAGGTGAGAGAATACTCTCAAGTATTAGCAGTTGAATTGTCAGATTCAACCACACCTGAAAGATTAGTATCTCCAAGCATAGTAGTAACAGCAAAGTACCGAGTAACGGCAGTGTAACGAGCAATAGCAGTTGCAAGAAACAGCAGTAGTGACAGAAGTAGCAAGTAGCAACAGTAGCGAGCGACAGTAGTAGCAACAGTAGTAGCAGCAGAGCAAAACAAGTAACAACAGTAGCAACAGTAACATCAGCAGCAGAGCAAGACAAGTAACAGCAGTAGTAGCAGCAGCAGAGCAAGACAAGTAACAAGAGCAGGAATAGGACAAACTCGTAGGCAATGGGTCGGTGATTTCTTTGGATGCTATTCATCATGCAACAGCTATAACACGGAGAGATATGTGGCTAGCTCCCGTTCGTCAATGTGATGTAGGCATGCATTCTGTGTGTCGTCATACGTGCTTAGGGAAAAGAACTTGCATGACATCTATTGTCCATATCTCCCGTGGCAGCGGGGTCCAAAAGGAAACTACGGGATATTAAGGTTCTCCATTTAATAAAGAACCGGACCAACGCATTAGCATGAACACATGAACTCCTCAAACTATGGTCATCACCGGGAGTGGTTCCGGTTATTGTCACTCCGGGGTTGCCGGATCATAACACATAGTAGGTAACTACAACTTGCAAGATCGGATCTAAAACACACATATATTGATGACAACATAATAATTTCAGATCTGAAATCATGGCACTCGGGCCCTAGTGACAAGCATTAAGCATGGCAAAGTAGTAGCAACATCAATCTCAGAACATAGTAGATACTAGGGATCAATCCCCATCAAAACTAACTCGATTACATGATTGATCTCATCCTACTCATCACCGCCCAGCGAGCATACGAATAAATTACTCACGAACGACGAAGAGCTTCATGGAATTGCAGAGGGAAGAAGGTTGATGATGACAATGGCGACGATTTCCCCTCTTCGGAGCCCAAGATGGACTCCACATCTGCCCTCCAGATGAAGAACAGGTGGTGGAGGCGCCTCCGTATTGAAAACGCGACGAAAACTTTTATTTTTTATTTTTTCTGGGACGAAAGGCAACTTATAGAGCTGGAGTTGGGGGCGGCAGGGCCATGTGGGCCCCACAAGCCTGCCCACCGCCACCAGGGGGGTGGTGGCGGAGCAGGGGCTTGTGGCCCACTGGCCCACCCCCTGAGGTGGATCTTGGCGTAGATATTTTTGATATTTTCTGAAACCGCTCCCCGTAAATTTTTAGGACGTTTGGAGAACTTTGATTCTGCACAAAAATAACACCAAGGCAATTCTGCTGAAAACAGCGTCAGTCCAGGTTAGTTCCATTCACATCATGCAAATTAGAGTCCAAAACAAGGGCAAAAGAGTTTGGAAAAGTAGATACGATGGACACGTATCAGAGATCATGATAATGGAGATCATGGTGTGGCGTCGGTGACAAGAAGATCATGTCGGTGCTTTGGCGATGGAGATCAAGAAGCACATGATGATGGCCATATCATGTCACTTATGAATTGCATGTGATGTTAATCCTTTTATGCACCTTATTTTTCTTAGAACGACGATAGCATTATGAGGTGATCTCTCACTAAAATTTCAAGACGAAATTGTGTTCTCCCCGACTGTACACCGTTGCTACAGTTCGTCGTTTCGAGACACCGTGTGATGATCAGGTGTGATAGACTCAACATTCACATACACCGGGTGCAAAACAGTTGCACACATGGAACACTCGGGTTAAGCTTGACGAGCCTAGCATGTACAGACATGGCCTCGGAACACATGAGAGTGAAAGGTCGATCATGAATCATATAGTTGATATGATTAGCATAGGGATGCTTACCACTGAAATTATCCTCAACTCACGTGATGATCGGACTTGAGCTAGTGGAATTGGATCATGAACCACTCAAATGACTAGAGAGATGTACTTTTTGAGTGGGGGTTTAGCATGTAATTTGATTAGTTAAACTCTAATTATCTTGAACATAGTCTAAGTACACTTTGAAAATATTTGTGTTGTAGATCAATGGCTCACGCGACAGTCACCCTAAATTTTAATACGTTCCTAGAGAAAGCTAAGTTGAAAGATGATGGAAGCAACTTTGTAGACTGGGCTCGTAATCTTAAGTTGCTCCTACAAGCTCGGAAGAAGGATTATGTCCTTAATGCTGCGCTAGGAGATGAACCACCCGCCGCGGCTGACCAAGATGCTAAGAACGCTTGGTTAGCATGCAGGAGGACTACTCAGTAGTTTAATGTGCAGTCTTGTATGGCTTAGAGTCGGGACTTCAACGTCGTTTTGAGCATCATGGAGCATATGAGATGTTCCAAGAGTTGAAGTTTATCTTTCAGAAGAACGCCCGGATCGAAAGGTATGAGACCTCCGATAAATTCTATGCTTGCAAGATGGAGGAGAATTCGTCTGTCAGTGAACATGTGCTCAAAATGTCTGGGTACTCAAACCGTCTAGCTGAGGTGGGGATTGAACTCCCGCGAGAGGCTATCACTGACAAAATTCTTCAATCATTGCCACCAAGCTATAAGAGCTTTGTGTTGAACTATAACATGCAAGGGATGAACAAGTCACCCGACGAGTTATTCACGATGCTGAAAGTCGCAGAGTCAGAACTCCGTAAAGAGCATCAAGTGTTCATGGTGAATAAGACCACTAGTTTCAAGAGAAACGACAAAGGAAAGAAGGGTAATTCAAAGAAGAGCGGCAAGCCTGTTGCCAATCCGACGAAGAAACCCAAAGCTGGACCTAAGCCTGAAACGGAGTGCTATTATTGAAAGGGTATGGGTCACTGGAAGCGCAAGTGCCCCAAGTATGTGCCTGATAAGAAGGCTGCCAAGGAAAAATTAGGTATATTCGATATACATGTTATTGATGTGTACTTAACCAGCTCTCGTAGTAGTGCCTGGGTATTCAATACCGGTTCTGTTGCTCATATTTGCCACTCGAAACAGGAACTGTGGAATAAGCGAAGGCTGGCAAAGGATGAAGTGACGATGCGCGTGGGAAATGGTTCCAAGGTTGATGCAATCGCCGTCGGCACAGTTTCACTTCATTTACCATCTGGATTAGTTACGAACTTAAATAAATGTTATTTAGTTCCTGCGTTAAGCATGAACATTATATCTGGATCTTGTTTATTGCGAGAAGGCTACTCGTTTAAGTCAGAGAATAATGGTTGTTCTATTTCTATGAGTAATATCTTTTATGGTCATGCACCCAATGTGAGAGGATTGTTCATATTGAATCTTGATAGTGATAATACACATATACATAACATTGAGACCAAAAGAGTTAGAGTTAACAATGATAGCACCATGTTTTTATGGCACTACCGCTTAGGTCATATTGGTGTAAAGCGCATGAAGAAACTCCATACCGATTGACTTTTGGAGTCACTTGACTTTGATTCACTTGACATGTAGGAACCATGCCTCTCATGGGCAAGATGACTAAAACTCCGTTTTCCGGAACAATGGAGCGTGCAAGTGACTTGTTGGAAATCATACATACCGATGTGTGTGGTCCGATGAGTGTGGAGGCACGCGGCGGATATCGTTATTTTCTCACCTTCACTAAAGATTTGAGTAGATATGGTTATGTCTACTCGATGAAGCACAAGTCTGAGACATTTGAAAAGTTCAAACAATTTCAGAGTGATGTCGAAAATCATCATAACAAGAAGATCAAGTTCCTACGATCTGATCGTGGGGGTGAATATTTGAGTTTTGAGTTTGGTGCTCACTTAAGACAATGTGGAATTCTTTCACAGTTGACACCGCCTGGAACACCACAGCATAATAGTGTGTTGGAACATCGTAACCATACTTTATTAGAGATGGTGCGATCTATGATGTCTCTTACCGATTTTCCGTTATGGTTTTGGGGTTATGCATTAGGAACAACAGCATTTACTTTAAATAGGCACCATCAAAATCCGTTAAGACGACACCATACGAACTGTGGTTTGGCAAAAGACCAAAGTTGTCGTTTCTTAAAGTTTGGGGATGTGATGCTTATGTCAAAAAGCTTTAGCCTGAAAAGATAGAACCCAAAGCGGAAAAGTGCGTCTTCATAGGTTACCCAAAGGAGACAGTTGGGTATACCTTCTATCACAAATGCAAGGGCAAAGTGTTTGTTGCTAAAAACGGAGCTTTTCTTGAGAAGGAGTTTCTCTCGAAAGAATTTAGTGGGAGGAAGATTGAACTTGATGAGGTTGTCGAACCTCTAATTCCTCTTGATGGTGGTGCAGGGCAAGGGGAAACCCCTGTTGCTGCAGCACCTGTTGAGGAACAAGTTGATGATGATGATCATGAAACTTCGGATCAAGTTACTGTCGGGCCTCGCAGGTCGACAAGATCACGTACTGCTCCCGAGGGGTACGGTAATCCTGTCTTGACGATTATGTTGTTGGACAACAATGATCCTGCGAATTATGAAGAAGCAATGGTGGGCACGGATTCCATGTACGAGAAAAAAGTGTGGACTTTGGAAGTACTACCTGAAGGCCGCAAGGCTATTCAGAACAAATGGATCTATAAGAAGAAGACAGACACAGACGGTAATGTGACCATTTATAAAGCTCGACTTGTGGCAAAGGGCTTTTCACAAGTTCAAGGAATTGACTACGATGAGACTTTCTCACCGGTAGCGATGCTTAAGTCTGTTCGAATCATGTTAGCAATAGCTGCCTTTTACGATTATGAAATCTGGCAGACGGATGTCAAAATGGCGTTCCTTAACGGTTTTCTTAAGGAGGAGTTGTATATGATGCAACCCGAAGGTTTTTTCGATCCTAAGAATGCTGACAAAGTGTGCAAGCTCCAGCGATCCATTTATGGACTGGTGCAAGCATCTCGGAGTTGGAATAAGCGTTTTGATCACGTGATCAAGGAATTTGTGTTTATACAAGTGGTTGGAGAATCTTGTAATTACAAGAAAGTGAGTGGGAGCTCTGTGGCATTTCTAATATTATATGTGGATGACATATTGATGATTGGAAACAATGTGGAGCTTTTGGAGAGCATAAAAGGTTACTTGAGTAAAAGTTTCTCTATGAAGGACCTAGGAGAAGCTGCTTACATGCTAGGCATTAAGATCTATAGGGATAGATCGAAATGCCTTGTAGGACTTTAACAAAGCACATACCTTGATATAGTTTTGAAGAAGTTCAAAATGGATCAGTCCAAGAAAGGGTTATTGCCAGTGTTACAAGGTCTAAAATTGAGTAAGACTCAGTGCCCAACAACCGCGGAAGATAGAAAGACAATGAGTTCCGTCCCCCACGCTTCAGCCGTAGGTTCTATCATGTATGCAATGTTGTGCACTAGACCAGACGTCAGCTTGACCATAAGTATGGCAGGCAGGTTTCAGAGTAATCCAGGAGTGGATCACTGGACGGCAGTCAAGAATATTCTGAAGTACCTGAAAAGGACTAAGGAAATGTTTCTCGTGTATGGAGGTGACAAGGAGCTCGTCGTAAAAGGTTACGTCAAAGCAAGTTTTGACACCGATTCGGATGACTCTAAGTCGCAAACCGGATACATATTTATTCTTAATGGGGGTGCGGTAAGTTGGTGCAGTTCCAAGAAGAGCGCTGTAGCATATTCTACATGTGAAGCGGAGTACATGGCTGCCTATGAGGTGGCAAAGGAGGGTGTCTGGATGAAGCAGTTCATGACAGATCTTGGAGTTGTGCCGAGCGCACTAGATCCATTGACTCTGTTATGTGACAACACTGGTGCCATTGCCTTAGCAAAGGAACCAAGGTTTCACAAGAAGACCAGACACATCAAACGATGCTTCAACCTCATCCGCGACTACGTCGAGTTAGAGGACTTGAATATTTGCAAAGTGCACATGGATCTGAATGTAGTAGACCCGCTGACTAAACCTCTTCCACGGGCAAAACATGATCAACACCAGAACTGTATGGGTGTTCGATTTATTACAATGTAAATCGCATGGCGATGTGAGGACTAGATTATTGACTCTAGTGCTAGTGGGAGACTGTTGGAAATATGCCCTAGAGGCAATGATAAATAGTTATTATTATATTTCCTGTTTAAAGATAATCGTTTATTATCCATGCTATAATTGTATTGAATGAAAACATAGATACATGTGTGGATAAATAGACACAACAATGTCCCTAGCAAGCCTCTAGTTGGCTAGCCAGTTGATAAAGGATAGTCAAGGTTTTCTGACTATGTGCAAAGTGTTGCTGCTTGATAACTGGATCAAATCATTAGGGGAATCATGTGATGGACTAGACCCAAACTATGAACGTAGCATATTGATCGTGTCATTTTATTAATATTGTTTTCTGCGTGTCAAGTATTTGTTCCTATGACCATGAGATCATATAACCCACTGGCACCGGAGGGATGCCTTGTGTGTATCAAACGTCACAACGTAATTGGGTGACTATAAAGGTGCTCTACAGGTATCTCTGAAGGTGTCCGTTGGGTTAGTATGGATCAAGACTGGGATTTGTCACCCCGTGTGACGGATACCTCTCGGGGCCCACTCGGTAATACAACATCACACACAAGCCTTTTAAACAATGTGACTAAGTGTAAGTCATGGGATCTTGTATTACGGAACAAGAAAAGAGACTTGCGGGTAACGAGAATGAAATAGGCATGCGGATACCGACGATCGAATCTTGGGCAAGTAACATACCGGAGGACAAAGGGAATGACATACGGGATTGCCTAAATCCTTGACACTAAGGTTCAACCGATAAGTTATTCGGAGAATATGTAGGATCCAATATGGGCATCCAGGTCCCTCTATTGGATATTGACCGAGGAGTACCTCAGGGCATGTCTACATAGTTCTCGAACCCGCAGGGTCTACACACTTAAGGTTTGGTGATGTTCTAGTATATTGAGTTATATGTGTGGTTACGGAATGTTGTTCGGAGTCCCGGATGAGATCACGGACGTCACGAGGGTTTCCGGAATGGTCCGGAGACGAAGATTGACATATACAATGACCTCATTTGATTGTCAGAAGGTTTTCGGGCATTACCGAGAATGTACCGGGAGTGACGAATGGGTTCTGGATGTTCACCAGGAGGGGGCCAACCCACCCCGGGAAGCACATAGGCCCTAGGGGTGCCGCACCAGCCCTTAGTAGGCTGGTGGGACAGCCCAACAAGCCCTATGCGCAGGAGATAGAAAATCAAAGGGAAAAAGAAAAAAGAGAGGTGGGAAGGAAGGGAAGGACTCCACCTTCCATTCCTAGTTGGACTAGGATTGGAGGCGGACTCCTGCACCTCCTTGGCCGGCAGACCCTTGGGGTCTTGGACCCCAAGGCAAGCCTCCCCTCCCCTCCCCCTATATATAGTGTAGTTCTAGGGCTGATTTGAGACAACTTTTGCCACGGCAGCATGACGACAAACACCACGGTTTTTCCTCTAGATCGTATTTCTGCGGAGCTGAGGCGGAGCCCTACAGGAGTAGATCCTTCACCACCACCGGAGCGCCGTCATGCTGCCGGAGAACTCATCTACTTCTCCGTCTTGCATGCTGGATCAAGAATGCCGAGATCATTGTCGATCTATACGTGTGCTGAGCGCTGAGGTGCCGTCCGTTCGGCACTAGATCGGACCAGATCGTGGGACGGATCGCGGGACGGTTCGTGGGACGGTTCGCGGGGCGGATCGAGGGACGTGAGGACATTCCACTACATTGATGACCCACAGGTATATGGGATCAATCATAGTCCTTTCGATAAGTAAGAGTGTTGAACCCAACGAGGAGCAGAAGGATCTGACAAGTGGTTTTCAGCAAGGTAATATCTACAAGCACTGAAATTATCAGTAACAAGTGATTGTGTGGTGAGATGATCCGTAGCAAGCAACAAGTAACAAAAGTAGCAACGGTGCAGCAAAGTGGCCCAATCCCTTTTGTAGCAAGAGACAAGCCTGGACAAAGTCTTATAGGAGGAAAAACGCTCCCGAGGACACACGGGACTTTCTGTCATGCTAGTTTTCATCATGTTCATTTGATTTGCGTTCGTTACTTTGTTAGTTTGATATGTGGGTGGACCGGCGCTTGGGTACTACCCTTACTTGGACAAGCATCCCACTTATGATTAACCCCTCTCGCAAGCATCCGCAACTATGAAAGAAGAATTAAGACAAAGTCTAACCATAGCGTTAAACTAGTGGATCCAAATCTGCCCCTTGCGAAGCAACACATAAACTAGGGTTTAAGCTTCTGTCACTCTAGGAACCCATCATATACTTACTACTTCCCAATGCCTTCCTCTACGACCAAATAATGGTGAAGTGTTATGTAGTCGACTTCACATAACACCACTAGAGGAAAAACAACATACAACACATCAAAATATCGAACGAATACCAAATTCACATGACTATTTATAGCATGACTTATCCCATGTCCTCCGGAACAAAAGTAACTACTCACAAAGCATAATCATACTCATGACCAGAGAGGTAATGAGTAGCATCAAGGATCTGAACATAAACTCTTCCACCAAGTAATCCAACTAGCATCAACTACAAAGAGTAATTAACACTACTAGCAAACTTACAAGTACGAATCGGAGTCACGAGACGGAGATTGGTTACAAGTGATGAACTAGGGTTTGGAGATGAGACGGTGCTGATGAAGATGTTGATGGTGATGAGTCCCCTCCGCTGAGAGGAGTGTTGGTGATGACGATGGCGATGATTTCCCCCTCCGAGAGGGAAGTTTCCCCTTCAGGATCGTCCTGCCGGAGCTCTAGATTGGTTCTGCTCAAGTTCCGCCTCGTGGCGGCGGCAAATCCATGAAAATTCCTCCTCCTAATTTTTTTCCAGACAAAACCCTTCTAGTAGAAAAAGGGGGGAGCCAGAGGGCCAGATGGGTGCCCACAAGCCCCCTAGGCGCGACTAGGGGGGTGGCCGCGCCTAGCAGGCTTGTGGCCACCTGCTGGCGCCCCTCTGGCGCTTCTTCGGCCCAGTATTTTTTATAAATCCCTAAAAAATCCTCGTTGATTTTCACGGCGTTTGGAGTTGCGCAGAATAGGTATCTCAAACTTGCTCCACTTTTAGGCCAGAATTCCAACAGCCGGCATTCTCCCTCTTCATGTAAACCTTGCAAAATAGGAGAGAAAAGGCATAAGTATTGTACCGTGAAGTGAAATAACAGCCAAGAAGCGATAAATATCAACACGAAAACATGACGCAAAATGGACGTATCAACTCCCCCAAGCTTAGATCTCGCTTGTCCTCAAGAGAAAGCCTAGCTCAATTAATATGGCCACATGTTTAGGGAGAGAGGTGTCGACAAAACAAGATACGAACATGCAGGCATCATGATCATGATTAAAACAGCAATACCAACATATAATCTCTCATGCTAAAGTGATAATTCCTTCACAAAGAAAAGTATGGATCAAGAACCTTACCAAGAAGTAACAACCGATAGCCTGTAGTCATTGAAGCAATTCCAATTTATCACAACATCAGAAAGAGTCAAATAAGAGCTTGTAAAGAAAATCCACATACTCAATCATCCTTTCATTCTCTACAATTGCTACAACTCACGTGGTACTCATGAGATCAAAGTTTTAGCTGGACATAGAGAAAGATAGGGGCTTATAGTTTCGCCTCCCAACTGCTTACCTCAAGGGTAATGTCAACAACAATAATTCGTGAATACTTACTTCCAAGTTGACATATGAATATAGATCTTTCCCTAGCATATGACGTTAGCCAAGCTAAAGGTGAAATAAGGAATCGGTGAAGATCGGCATGACTCTTTCAAGGGCAAAGAGTAAAGGTACAAGATAGGCCCTTCGCAGAGGGAAGAAGAGGTTGTCATGCGCTTTTTAGGTTTGTATGCGTGTCCTCTTAGTGCGGAGGAACGTCACTTTATATTGCCTCCTATGATAAAGAACTTTATTATGCAGTCTGTCGCTTTTATGTCTTCCTCATCACAGGTTCGTACAAAGTTTTTTTCCACACACTAATAGATCATACATATTAGGGAGCAATTTTTATTGCTTGCACTGATGACAACTTACTTGAGGGATCTTATTCAATCCATAGGTAGGTATGGTGGACTCTCATGGCAAAACTGGGTTGAAGGTTTGTGGATCCACAAGTAGTATCTCGACTTGGTGCGGAGGTTTTGGCTAATATGAGGTGGAAGCAATCATCACATGCTAAGGGATCTCTAATCATATAACATTGTTCGGAACCAAGCAAGCACAATTCATTATGTTTTCTTCATTGTCCAACATCTACTTCTAAGCATGCAATAGTTTAGTGAGTGTTCACAATCATAGATGGTGTCAAAGATGATATATTTATATGTGAACCTCTCCTTCTTTATCACTTCCTATTAATTGCAACAATGACGAAGGTCTACGTTTGTCTACCCTCAACAAGTTTCAATCATCATTCGTTTTATATGTGAAGCCATCACTTCCCATAAGATCATTACATGATCTTTCATGCTTTTGTTCTTTTCTCATTCTTTTGATCATGGCATGAGGCAAAGCCCTTCAACTAAGACACTCTTTATTATATGGCTCACGAGCTCGAATACATCGGGGGTGGCACAAAGCAAAACTCAAGCCTAAAACACTAAGACTTCTATTCTACTAGACAAAGAAAAAACTGAAAAGGAACAAACTAAAACAAAGGTAAAGGAAAAAGATGTGATGGTGATACGATACCGGGGCAACTCCCCCAAGCTTGGCACACGCCAAGGGGATTGCCCATACCCATGCTCAATTGTCTTCCTTTGGAGGTGATGGTGGTGGAGTTGTTGCAGTCTTTGATTCCAAGAGGGCCATTAATCTTTGATTTATACCTTGGAGATCTATGATATGTTTCTCCATAAAAACAACTTCACGAGTGAGATAAGTATTGCGAGGACGAGTTGTTTCACAAAACCTCAAGAGTTCAATCAATGATGGAGACAGTAGGTGGAGGTAGGGTTGGAGAAAATCCACTTCTTCAACTTCTTCCTTGTTGAGCACAGATTGCACTTCTTCCCATGCCTGATTCTTCTGCTTAGTTTTGCTCTTGGTTTCTTTAGGTAGCCTTTCCTTAGCCTCCATGACCTCCATCCTTTTTAGATCAGCATTTACTTCTCCATAAACTTGAGGGAGATTGTTCTCCCCACAGATTACTGAGACGACATCTTGCTCCAAATCTGCGACAGAAAACAGGCTCGAAATGAAAACAGAGGAACTCTGCGTGATACGGGGTCAGACCTTACGGGAGAATATGTAATGACTTTTTCCAAACGAGAAGGAGTACTCCGCATGAAAACGGAGTCTCGGAGGCGCACGAGGTGGCCACAAGCCTCCCAGGCGCGGCCAGGGGGTGGGCCCGCGCCTGGCAGGCTTGTTGCCTCCTCGCGCGCTTTCGGACTACTTCCAATTTTTCTAATTTTTCAAATATTTCAAAACGGATAAAAATTCCTACTGGAAAAGTTTTGGAGTCTGTTTTCTTACCGAATCACATACCTCTTCGTTTTCGGAGTCTTAAATAGGCTGACAAATATCCCTTAGGTATTCTTCCGGAGTTATGGTATTGATAATATTGCTCTGAACATTTATGGGAGTACCTGAGATATAATGCTTGATTCTTTGCCCATTTACCACTCTCGGACAATTACCTTCCGTGTTGTTGATCTTGATAGCACCGGAACGATATACTTCCACTACAATATAGGTACCTTCCCATTTAGAGAGAAGCTGGCCTGCAAAAAATCTTAAACGAAAATTGTATAGCAAGACATAATCACCTACATTGAACTCACGCTTTTGTATCCTCTTATCATGCCACCTCTTAACCTTTTCTTTGAACAACTTGGCATTCTCATATGCCTGAGTTCTCCATTCATCAAGCGAGCTAATATCAAATAACCTCTTCTCACCAACAAGTTTGAAAACAAAGTTGAGCTCTTTGATTGCCCAATAAGATTTATGATCTAGCTCAAGAGGTAGATGACATGCTTTACCGTACACCATTTTGTACGGAGACATGCCCATGGGATTCTTATAAGCAGTTCTATAAGCCCATAGTGCATCATCGAGCTTCTTAGACCAATTCTTTCTAGACCTATTGACAGTCTTTTGCAGAATTAGTTTGATCTCTCTATTGCTTAGCTCTACTTGACCACTGGACTGAGGGTGATAGGGAGACGCAATTCTATGGTTGACATCGTACTTGTCAAGCATTTTACGGAAAGCACCATGAATGTAGTGTGAAGCACAGTCGGTCATTAGATATCTAGGGACTCCAAATCTAGGGCAAATAACTTCTTTAAGCATCGTGATAGAGGTGTTGTGATCAGCACTACTAGTGGGGATAGCTTCTACCCACTTAGTGACGTATTCAACAACAACTAGGATATGAGTATACCCGTTGGAGTTTGAAAAAGGTCCCATATAATCAAAGCCCCAGACATCAAATGGTTCAATGACAAGTGAATAGTTCATAGGAATTTCCTGATGTTTACCAATATTACCTATTCTTTGACATTCTTCACAAGACAAGACAAACTTACGGGCATCCTTGAAGAGAGTGGGCCAATAGAAACCTGATAGCAATACCTTCTGTGCAGTTCTATCTCCCGCATGGTGTCCTCCGTAGGCCTCGGAGTGACACTTCTGTAGGATCTGTCCCTGTTCATGTTCAGGTACACAATGTCTAATAACACCATCTACTCCTTCCTTATAAAGGTGAGGGTCATCCCAAAAGTAATGTCTCAAGTCAAAGAAGAATTTCTTCTTTTGCTGGTATGTAAAACTAGGTGGTATATATTTGGCAACAATATAGTTTGCATAATCAGCATACCATGGTGCACTACGTGAAGCATTGATGACATTCAATTGCTCATCGGGAAAGCTATCAACAATAAGTTGTGGGTCATCAAGAATGTTCTCCAACCTAGACAAGTTATCTGCTACAGGTTTATCAGCACCCTTCCTGTCAACAACGTGCAAATCAAATTATTGTAGCAAGAGAACCCATCTGATAGGTCTAGGTTTAGCGTCTTTCTTCACGATTATGTACGTAATAGCAGCATGATCAATGGGAATAGTCACTTTGGAATCAACTATGTGAGACCTGAACTTTTCACATGCAAACACAACTGCTAAAAATTCCTTTTCCGTAGTAGCATGGTTTCTTTGGGAACTGTCTAGAGTTTTACTAGCATAGTGAATAACATTCAACTTCTTATCAACTCTTTGCCCTTGGACAGCACCAACAGCATAATCACTAGCATCACACATGATATCAAAAGGTAAGTTCCAATAAGGTGGTTGAACAATAGGTGCAGTTATCAAGGCCTTCTTAAGTATTTCGAAGGCTTCCTCACAATCATCGTCAAAAACAAAAGGAATATCCTATTGCAAGAGATTGGTAAGAGGCCTAGAAATTTTAGAGAAGTCTTTAATGAACCTTCTATAGAAACCAGCATGACCAAGGAAACTTCTTATACCTTAGATATTTGTGGGGTATGGCATTTTCTCGATTGCATCAACCTTAGACTTATCGACTTCAATACCTCTTTCAGAAATTTTATGTCCTAACACGATGCCTTCATTAGCCGTAAAGTGGCTTTACATCTACGCAAGACTCGATCAAGGTTGGTGAGGCAATCATCAAAAGAAGACCCGTAAACGGAGAAGTCATCCATGAAAACCTCAACAATCTTTTCGCAGAAGTCAGAGAATATAGCCATCATACATCTTTGAAAGGTGGCAGGTGCATTACATAAGCCAAAAGGCATACGTCTATAAGAAAATGTACCGAAAGGGCAGGTGAAAGTGGTTTTCTCCTGATCAGCTTGTGCAACTGGTATTTGGGAGAAACCAGAATAATCGTCTAGAAAGCAGAAGTGTGTGTGTTTAGATAGCCTTTCTAGCATTTGGTCGATAAAAGGCAAAGGGTAATGATCTTGCCTAGTGGCTTTATTCAATTTCGTAATATCGATCACCATTCTATAGCCAGTAATAATCCTCTGTGGGATCAATTCATCCTTATCATTAGGGACAACGGTAATACCTCCCTTCTTAGGAACGCAATACACCAGACACACCCAATCACTATGAGCAACAAGATAGATAATACCTGCTTGCAGGAGCTTTAGTATTTATTTTCTTACTACCTCTTTCATCTTAGGATTTAATCTCCTTTGATGATCAACAACTAGCTTGGAATCATGATCAGTTTTACTCTTGTGCTGGCATAGAGTGGGACTAATGCCCTTAAGATCATCAAGAGTATATCCAATAGCAGCACGATGCTTCTTCAGAGTTTTTAATAACTTATGTACTTCATGCACTAATAATAACAGGATATATCTCTTTTTCATCAAGGTAAGCATACTTAAGAATATCTGGCAACTTTTTAAGCTCGAACACAAGATCACCCTTTGGTGAGGGTGGATCCCCAAGCAGTTCAAGACGCAGATTATGCTTAAGAATAGGATATTGTTCTAAGACAACTCTATCTATTTCATCCCTTTCATCCATATGCATATCATTTTCATGCTCAAGCAAGTATTGCTCTAAGGGATCAGTAGGAGGCACGGCAATAGAAGCTAAGGCAATAGTTCCATCCTTACTAGGCAACTCTTTTTCATGAGGTTATCTACCAAACTTGGAGAAATTGAACTCATGTGACACACCTTCAAAGCCAACAGTGATAGTTTGCTTCTCACAATCAATATGAGCATTGACGGTATTGAGGAAGGGTCTGCCGAATATGATGGGACAAAATCTCTCTTGAGCGGTAGCAAGAACGAGGAAATCAGCAGGATACTTCGTTTTACCACACAAGACTTCAACATCCCTAACAATTCCCACAGGGCAGATAGTATCTCTATTGGCAAGCAGAATAGTGACATCAATAGGTTCTATCTCAATAGGTGCAATCTCGTCTTTAATTTCATCATATAAGGATTGAGGTATTGCACTAACACTAGGACCCACGTCACATAAACCATGATAGCAATGATCTCCTATCTTAACATAAACAACATGCGTGCCAACAAGAGGCCTATGTTTGTCTCTAGCGTGAGGTTTAGCAATTCTAGCACCATTTTCACACAAGTGAATATTATGTCCCTCAACATCGTCGGATAGAAGATCTTTGATAATAGAAATGCTAGGTTCAACTCTAATTTGCTTAGGGGGTGTAGGTGCTCTAATGTAGCCTCTACGTATCACAGTTGAATCTTTAGAATGATCCTTTATCCTAACAGGGAAAGGTGGTTTCTCAATGTAAGCACTGGGAACAATAGGACCATTATAGGCAATGGCTTTCTCTTCAACTGGATTGGGTTTAACTACATTGACTTCTTAGGGAGGATGATATTTAAACCACTTCTCTTTGGGGAGATCAATATGAGAAGAAAATGATTCACACAGTGAAGCTACTATCTCAGAGTCAAGTCCATACATAGCGCTAAAGTCACAAAAACTATTTGTTTCAACAAAGGATTTAACGCAATCAAACTTGAAATTCATACCTAACTCCTTACCTTCTTAAAGCTCCCAATCTCTAGAGTTGCGTTTATTTCTTTCCAATAAATTCCATCTGAAGTCAATATCTCTCTTCATAAAAGAACCGGTACAAGAAGTGTCAAGCATGGTGCATAGAAGTTCTGAATGATAATTTCTCTCGAGAGCTCATGATTGGGGCATGCATATAACATTGATTTAAGCCTCCCCCAAGCTTGAGCGATGCTTTCTCTATCACGATGCCAAAAATTATAAATATAACTCCGATCACGATGTACTAAATGCATAGGATAAAACTTTTGATGAAATTCCAATTTCAAGCGATTGTAGTCCCATGATCCAGTATCATCACATAGCCTATACCATGTCAACGCCTTATCCTTCAAAGATAAAGGAAAGACAAAAAGTGCGTTATATCGACTAGAGGGGGGTGAATAGGAGATTTTTAGAATTTCATCACTGAGGAAATTCGTCATTGATGACTAACTTACAGCGGAAACAGTAAAGGATCAGACGTGCAAACGTTCACACCACCAGTATTTCAGAGTGAAGAATGTGAAAACAGATTGCACAGTAAGCAGGCACGTAGAATACAGATGATGATTAACTATAGTGAAGAATTTGGGGTTGAGGAAATTCAGAGAAAGTCATCAACACATAATACAGAGAAAGTAAAGAGTTGAGGAATTAGAACCCGATTCTCAGAGAAGACAGTCGTTGATGACCCAGTTCCAACTACTGTGACAGTTGTACATCTAGTTTGGAGCGGCTTGGTATTGAACCCAAAGGACACCCAGTCCCGGGACACACAGTCCCTACCGTATTCTCCTTGAGCCAAGGACACACAGTCCTCGCCCGACACTCGTGGTAAGTCTTCAGGGCAGACTTCCAAACCCTCACAAACTTGGTCACTCGACGATCCACAATGAACTGCTGTAACGTTCTAGACCATGACGCCTAACCGTCTGGAGGATGCAAAGTCCTCAAAGGTAAAAGGCTTCAGTTCCACACAGGAACAACTTGTTCAGTGATGCTCAATCACTAGGTTTGGTTTGTGATTTCGGTGGGTGGTGTATTTCCTCACTGATGAATTACTCTTGAAGACTCTGAGGAATTTGGGTTGCTCTTATGACAAGTGTCAGTTTCTAACGGAGCAGCCAACCAGCTAGTGGTTTGTCACATCCCTGACACCTTAATCAAGTTAGTCTTGTGCTCATGCATTCTTTGCATTGCATCTAAGAAATCTTCAACAAGAACAAAGAAAGAGGTGAAGGAAAAACTCAAAACCCTAGCCACTACTTTAAATAAAGGAAATCTCAAACTAGTTAAAATCAATGAATCCAAAATGGCCTCAAGAAAAGTTCAAACTTTATGATAAATCATGAAAGTAAATGAGCAATGAAGAAAACATATTTCTTTACACTATAGCATTTTAAATAAGTACAAAAAGCTACTGGTTTCAAGTTTTAAATTTGAAATCAGAAACTTTAAATTTTCAAAAATGTTGAAAACTCTCGAAATGGTTGGAAATATTCCAACAAATATTCTAGGGTGCTTAACATAGTTTTTACAATTTATTTGGGAACTGGAATAAATAGTAAATCAATGTGAGAATTAAAACAGAAATAAAACGGAAGGAAAATGGGAAAAAAGTTACCTGTCGCCTAGCCGGCCCGGCCCAGCTGCCCGTGTCGTCTTCCTCCTCGCCAGTAGGAGCACGAGGTGGCCGCCGTGTCGCCGCGCGCCTCCACGCAGCTCCCTGGCTGCCTGGCCGCCGTTTCGCGCTGGCAAGCACGGGGATAAGCTCCCCGTGGCCGACCCTATCAATTCCCAGTGCCAGATCCCCCCCTCCTCTCGGATCTCTCCTCCCTCCTTCTGCCGCCATTGGAGCCCGAGCAAAGCTCGAGCTGCCCGTGCCCCTAGCCATAGGATCCTCTTGCTGAGCACGCCGTTAGCTCCGCCTCGTCGATCTGGTCCTCCCTGCAGAAGCCGAAGCCACCCCGAGCCCTGCAACGCCCACGGCACCATCGTCTTCAACCTTCGGCCGCCGGCGAGCTCTGCTCGATTCATCGCCCTCAGCCCGTCCCCGAGCAAACTAACGCCACCACTGCACTCCCCGTGAGCATGCAGTCATTTCCCCTAAGCTCTCCCCGTCGATCCCCTCCGGTGACGGGTTGTTCAGTCTGAGGCCACCAACAGCCTCAGGATATCATGTAGATGCGTTCAGTGCCCAGCCCCGCGCGTTTTGCCCCTGTATTCGATGGCTTCGACGATGGCCAAACTTGGTCGCCGCCAAGCTCGTCGCCGGCGTTGATCCCAGCCACCCCAGCCCCTGGGGCTTGTCCCATCGTCCGCGCCATCGAGTGGCTGTTCCTCCCATGGTCTCAGCCGTGCGTTTGGCCCTCTGTGCGTCATTTCCGAGCACCCCCCCCCGACGTTCTGGTGCTCGCCGGAGGCTCCCCGCCGGCGAGGACGACCTCGCCGCTGGTGGATCTCGGCTGGCCTGAGCCACTCACTGGTGGGGCCAGCCTCTCGCAAGATTAGGGATAATAAAAATAAATCAGTTAAATTAATAATACACTAACATGTGGGTCCAGTGAGTTTAATTAACTAAATAAGATTAATCCTAATCTAAAATTGACCAGAGACACTGACCAGTGGGTCCCACTGGTCGGGTTTGACTTTCAACGGCCAGATGGACGTGCTGATGTCATGCTGATGCAGTAAAAGTATTTTCCAGTATAAAAATAATTCCAAAAATGTTTAAAACTTGAAAAATTCATAGAAATAAATCTGTAACTCCAATGAAAATAATTTATATATGAAAAAGTATCAGAAAAATTCAAGGAATCTGAATATGCTACTTTCAATCATGTTTGAAAAAGTTACAGAACCCAAACATGTAGATTAATGAATAAGTCAATTATTATAATTACTTTATAAATGGAATTTTGAAAATATTCAAATTTCATTATGAATGACATGATCAAACAATGTTCTAATAACAAACCAGTACCTTAACATGACATCTCATGCATGCTAACATCAAGTTGATCTGAGCATCAGGTCGAATCAATTAAATCGGTATCCGAGAATACCTCGTTTGAATATATATTTGAATGTGATTCAAATAAACTTCAAACCTAATACATGTTGATTTTATTAGTTTATCACTTTGCATTCTCATGCCATGCTCATGCATCATCTTGTTTGCATATGATTGTTATTGATTGTTGCCATTCATTTCGGTAGGCTCCGCACCCCCGGATTCCATCGAATATCCGTCTGACGGATATTGTCCCTCCTCTGAGCAACAAGACAAGCAACCGTTTTGATCATCCCGATAAATCCCATGTTCTTGCTCCTGCACTTATTTAATGCATTAGGATCAAATGCTTCAACTGCTTTTGCCACGTTAGTTGAACCCACTTCCTTTCATGACCTATCCTTGTCACAGTAAATAGCCGAACCTTGCAACCTAGCATACCTGGTAGTTGCTTGATCTATGTTGTGCCTTATCCTGCTATGCATGCTATGCTTAGAGTTGTGTATGGTCTGTCATCTGGGAGATGAACAGAATTGTGAGAATGTGTTCGGTAAGCAAAGGTTGTGTGTTGAACCTGATTTGGTAAAGGTACCGGTGAAAGGTTGTGTAGGAGTACATGGCGGGTTGTTTCATTGGAACCGTCCTTAGGAACTGAGTTCCGTGTATGTAATCCAAGACTAGATACTACCACACGTTGGGATACTTAATTGACCCTCTCGACTTATTAATCGCTTAATACTCGGTCCAGGAGTTGCAAGTAGTTTCTGGTGTTTATAGTAATTCTGGAGGCCGTGCATGGTGCTGACCTAAGAGGTGGGCCGTGATGTGGTAGGTAGTGGCACGGTGTACCAAGTGGCACCCGGATGGTGGGCTTGGGAACCCTGCGCACATCATTTGGGGCCGTGGCGGAAACCTCGGCCGGACTTCCGTACGGGTTACTCTCAGATAGGCGATAAACCTGGATTAGGTACTAGTGTGGTTAACGGTCGTGGCCGACTCCCTTGCTGGGCTTCCGCTTGAAGGTTGCCGAGGTGCATGACGTGCACATGGCGATAAGTGGCGAGAGCGTGTGTGACGAAGTACCCCCCTGCAGGGTTATGATCTATTCGAATAGTCGCGTCCGCGGATATGGACTACTTGGAGACATATGTTGTTCATAGATAACTTCAATGGCTACTCATAAAATTGTCAAGATAAGCGTGAGTGTCGTGGAAGGCAATTCCGTATGGAGACGGAATGATTCCACGATAGTGTATTGTTGTGGTGTTAGTGGACTCGTGTGCGAGAAATCAAGTTGTCAAAATTATTTAAAAATGCAAGTTGTTTAGCCACGAGTCAGATGCTGGCTTTCCGCATGAAACCCCACAATACTCTTTTGATACCTTGCATGAGTAGTTAGATATCCTAAAGTCTTGCTGAGTACCTTCATACTCATGTTTGCTTAATAAATGTTGCAGAGGTTGCTAATGACCCTAATGGAGGGTTCTTCGTAGACATCGACGACGACGAGTAGCTGGTGTCCCAGCTACGATCTGGCCCTACATTGGATCTGTAGTATAGTCACGCCATGTCCCTTGTAGTTGCACCTTTCTGTACTCAGACAGTTTTAAAACTCTTCCGCTGGCTTGTAACTGAATGACTGCTATTATGGGTCGTGAGACCCTTAATGTGTAATATTATCTGTGTGGCTCTTCCGAGCCTCTTAAATAAAGCTTGTATGTTTATGGTTATGTTGTGATGCCATCGATGTATCTATACATATCGGTATGCCATGCGTACGTGTGTCGTACTTGATATGTATGGGGTTCGATTACCTAGTCGTGGACTTTAGTAGCACTCCTTACAAGGAAATGCCCCTTTGTGATCCAAGGAGCCTTGGTAGTTCGCTACAGCTCCGAACACATTGGTTGACCGGCATGTGTCCTTCTTAGCTGCTGTGTCTGTCCCCTTTCGGGAAATGTCACGCGATGTAATGGAGTCCTTGTAGCTTGCTACGACTCGTCTACACTCGCTGGTGACCGACACCTGCTTTGTTGGGTCATGTATGCCTGTCCTTGTGCGGTTCTGCCACTTTGGTTTATGACTAGACATGTCGATCCGGGTTCTTTGACATTGGAATTCTAGCGACACTATTGCATACGTGAGTCAAAAGACGCAAACGGTCCCGGCTAAGGTAAGGCTGCAGCCGTGGAGTTAACCGTGCGTGAGACCGCAAAGGGATGCGATGTGTTACAGGCTGGATTCCTATGGCTTAGGATCGGGGTCCCGACATGGTTGTGGGGGTGGCTATTTATAGCCTGGGAGCATGCCGACATGATTTGACACTAATGCCCTTAAATAATATGACCGTTGGAGTGGATAAGACCAGTGACTTGGCGTGGTTATCGAAACGGTCGGAACCCTCAACTGTGAGAGTCCTCATGTCACTCATATTCCTCACTTGAGGATTTTAGTAGGATTAGGCTTGGGTTGAGCATCATGAGGAAATCCATTCCATAGTGTTAGTTTGACCCCCTTTAACAGTACGGTGTTCCTATTCATCAAATGCGAAGAAAGTAAAACAGAAAGCGTAAGTCTTCACGCTTCAAATTCTTCAGAATGAATTTCTTCAGGAACCACCGGACTTCACAATATCAGTATCTTCATGAGGAATATCGATTTCATCACAGATTCCTCGCGATTCATTTCTTCAGCTTCAGACCAATTTCTTCAACTGAAGACATACATTTTTAGGGGTAGATATTCTTCAAATATCTCAAACTCCTCAATGACTTATAGATCATGTGTACACTCATAAACACATTAGATACTTAACCTATAAGTCTTCAAACCACCAAAATCACTAAGGGGCACTAGATGCACTTACAATCTCCCCCTTTTTGGTGGTTGATGACAATTAGGTTAAGTCTTCAACAGGGATCAAAAATATGAAGTGTAAATACTCATTTGAGGAATTTGAAAACAAGATTCAGAGAGACTTCCCCTGAAGATGTGCATACCTTGAGGATTTTGCGTTTATAGCAGATGCATATTGATGATTTATATCATGGAGATCTCCCCCTGAGTCTTGTAAATCATGCATACATATAACATATCATATGAAGAAAATGAAGATGCATGATGGCAAATGGTATCTGACGAATTCCAGCATGCGTGCATTAAAACTTGAGGAATAAGCATGCGAAGAAAAACGTTCAAAAGCGTCAGAGTACCATCGGGCTTAAGTTACAACTCATTACATAAAAACTTCAGAAGAGCCAAGAGTTGGTAACTTAAATATAGTTCATAAGCCCCAAAAATATCCCGCTTGAAGACAAGCTCTCGAGTTTCTCCCCCTTTGTCATCAAGTGACAAAAAGGGACATACTGAGTACTAACGCCCGTGAAGACTTCATTTCTTGGCGATTGATGAAGAGTCGTGACGCTTCTTGGGGGTAGTCTTCTTCCTTGGGCCTGTTGCTATGTCGAGTTGTTCCTCATTAGATTCAGCGGTGCGGAATGAAGAAAAGGCACTGGAATGGGCCTGAACTTCCTCTTGGGAGGCCATGACCAGTCAAAGTCCCGCTCAAAGTCCATTTCTTGAAGCTCAGTCTGAGTCTTCAAATGTGCAAGTGTAGCCCAGGTGCGATCGAAAACCTCATGCAGATAGTGATGATTAATCTTCACAGAATTATGTGTTTCAGTGAGGATTTTCACAATGGCACCAAACTGGCGTTTGACCCATTTGTGGTTGCGATCCACCTTCTGGTGAAGACTGAGGAGGAGCTCTCTGGTGTTCAGCACGCGAGGAGGAATTGGGCTTGCTGGACGAGTCTCAGTATCGTCCCATGAAGAATATGCTTCTAGCTCTTTGAACTGGCCATCAAGGGGCCTGCTGCCTTCTTCAATCACAGATTTTCTTTTCCTTCGATGGGCTCGAAAGTCTTCTTGTTGACCCAGATAGGAGGCATATAACCCATGTGGTTTTGGAAATCAGCGTGGAAGTTGATGCCTGTCCTTGTCCTGATGAATTTCATGATCCACACGGGGCATATATCTTGTGATCATAGGGGCACATGGCATTGTCGGCCAAAGTCCTCAAGAAGAAAACATGGATATTAATAGGAATACCGTGAATGATGTTGAAGAGGATATTCTTCATGAGGCCTACAACATCTTCTTCATTGTCATGGCCTTTGATTGGCACGAGCACATTGCAGAGGATTCTGTAGACAGACCGGGGTGTGTACTTGAGCTCGTGGACGAAGAAGGTTGTTCTTGAGGGTTTGCCTGCAGCCAAAGGCTTCATGAGGACTTCCATCATACCATTTGGCAGCTCACGCTCACCATAAATCTTCACAGCCCCATCTGAGGGAATTGGTACGGGCAGTTCTCTGAGGAGTTCAGAAGCAGGAGCTTTGTAGTGAGTATTTTGGGACATCCAGTCAAACACCCAAGTGTTGAAGTCGTCAGTGTTGCCAGATATGTGCAGAGTGGCATAGAACTGAAGAATGAGCTCGCTATTCCAGTCTGATATGTCTGAGCACATGGGAAGCAAACCTGCATCGTGGAGTACACTGAGGACGGGTTCCAGGCAGGGTATTGCTTCAAGCTCAACATGAGGAATGTGCCTGTGCTGGAATATCTTGTTGCGTCCACAGAGCACAGAGGAATAGTAGTTCATCTGAGTCCTTGTCCAAAACTTCAGATGCCTCATTTGAGGCTTTTCATAAGGGTTCTCTCCGATGAAATACATGCGTTCTTCAAAGAAATCTTCTTTCTGAAACTTTGGACGCTTGGAGAATGGTTGGCGCTGAACTGGCTTAAGATTTTGCTGTGGAATGGGGGAGGAGACAACAATGGCAGTCTCTGGGTTGAGCACAATGAATTCATTGTCTTGGGCGGGTACATTTTGTTTAGCATTTCCTCAAGGTGAGGAATTTCATCAGCTGGTACTTCTTGCTGGGGAGATGATGCTTGCTCTGGCTGAGCTTCAGGCTGAGGAATTTCTGCTTCTTTCTCATTTGGAGGAGTTGGGTCAGCCTGTTCCTCATCTTGAGGAGTCTTCTCAGAATGTACATTTTCCTCAGCTTGTTTTTCTTCAGCTGGCTTTGTGGCAGAAGCAGTTTCATCAGCTGGTGCAGCTGATGCTTGAGCAGTCTCTGTCTCAGGAATAAGAGGTTGAGTACTGTCATCAATCTGGATTTCCTCATCAGTGGGTTCCTCAGAGGTGACATCCTTCATTTCCTCATCTGCCCTTGTAGCTGGGTAATCAATGACACTCATAGGAAGGGGCGGCATTGAGAGGCACTCGGTCCAGAGGAGCAGTTTCTTTAGTTTCTTTGAGGCGCTTTGCCTCTGTCTCTTCTACTTCTGAGGAGGCTTTTCTCTTCTTGGCTTCCTTTTCAGCAGCCCTTGTTTTCTTCACGTCTGATGCAGACGGAATTATCTTCTTCACTTTTGAAGCTTTTGGTGAAGGTGTTCTTTCTTCAGATTCTTCAGCTGGTAGTGAGGAACTAGCTGGAACAGAGTCATCAGCCTGCTTTGATGAAGCAGCTGGATAAGGAGCAGTCTCATCAGTGGTTGCAATTTCATCAGTTGCAGTTTCCGTGATGATTTCTTCAATGACCGGTTCATCAATACAGCGCTCTTGGTGTTCTTCCTCGGCTTGAGGAGTTTCCTCCTCATCAGGAGATGCATCTGCTGGCTGCTCAACCAAGGGCTGAGGAGTTGGTGCTGGGGGTGCGGTTCTCTTGTTGTAATCATCAACAGCACTAGTGGCTAGCTTGATGAAATTGCTCTTGATGCTTTTGCGATCTGACAGCTTGTCATACTTGTCAGTCAATACTTGCAGCTCTGCCTGGGTTGACACCAATGCATCATGAGTCAATTTGAGGAGATTCTGCCTGAGGAATTTCTCCTTTTTGGCATTTGCAACCTTTGCCTGCCTGGCCTGCTGTTCTTTCCACTTGGCTTCATTTATGAAGGTGGCCACCATGTGGCTGATGCCAAGAGGAAGTTTCAAATCATCAATGGGAGTGTTTGGGTCCTCATACCATATATTGATGTAGTCAAGGAGGACCTTTGTATCCATGGCCAGAGGAATAGCACTGCCTGATGCTTGAGCTACCCTTTCTTGCTTGTTTCTGATGATGGCTTGCAAGGTTTCATCATCATATTCATCACTTCCCTCTGATGCAGACAGGACTGCGATGATTTTTCTGGGGCTGGGCAGAGGTGCACGTTCAGTAGTTGCCAAAGTCTTCACAAGTGGTGTTGAAGACTTTGTCTCCGAGCTAGTTGCAGCTGGGAGTGAGGAGCTGGAGCTGGCGGTCGTAGGTTTCACGACATGCTTCTGTACTGGTTTCTCTTGAGGCTTTGGAGGTGGAGCTGAGGATTTTGGTGCTGAGAAGATTGGTGCAGAAGGTTTTGGCGCTGATGGTTTTGGTGTTGAAGGTTTTGGTAATGAGGGTTTTGGCCCTGAGGGTTTTGTGACAGAAGCCTGTGCAGACTTCTCTTGAGGCTTTGGAGTCCTTTGCTTTGATGCCACAGACTGCGTGTGAGGAATTTCTGAGCCTGAGGTTTGTGCTGCTGAGGAATTTGCAGCACCGGAGGCAGCAACTCAGGATTCATTAAATTTCCTCACTGCAGCTTCTGCTTGCTTCTTGAGCTTGGCCAGATGTTTTTCTTTCTCATGTGGGTAGTCATCAATTGTCATGAGACTTGAGGGATGTGCTACTTGATGATCCTCAAGTGGGGCCCTTCTGCCAGGAGGCTTCAAAGCGAATTTCTTCGCATATTTGGGAGTCACAAACCTGTACTCCTTCCATTCCTTCGCCCATCGGCGTTCAATCTTCTGCAGCCGTATCTTTCTCTTGGCCATTGTCTCATGTTCATCAGGTGTACAATAGTCCAAGTATATGTCCTCAGGGATATCAGCAGCTGTGTTTTGCTCCAGTTTCTTTCCTCCCTTATGTTTTCTCTCTTCCTCCATTTTCTTTAGTTGAGGACTTTGCTGATGATTTTGAACTCTTGAGGATTCTGATGAGCGTTGAAGAGTTTCTTCGAGAAACGCTGCAAATGAGTTAATGTGATGAGAACCGAGAGATTCATCAGCTGACATGTGTGTACCTGTGACAGAGTATAGTTGCGAGGAATTTGGACAGGTCATATGCGTTCTCAGATGTGAAGAAAATGAAAAAGTTTGACAGTTTGAGGAATATAACCAGTGGTTGAGGAATTTGCCTAAGCGTACTGTTCTTGGGTTCGAGAGTTGTACAGATCCGAAAATTCGCACAATTGAGGAATCTCGTGAAAATCTTAGATGCTTATCTAGTTCATCAATGATTGTGGTGATAGGTAGTGTTTGAGGAATCATGTGCGCATCGTATCTTGAGGAAAAACAGATTTCACATAGAAGATGTAAAATTTCAGATCTAATCTGCTGTAAAAATGGGATATATTTACCCTGGAAGGTGCATACGAAGAACACAGAAAGTAGTGTTGGAGAGGCTCTTCGTTCAAGTGTCCAATGCACCCTAACTTGGCGACAGAGGACGTCTACGGCGGCGGCGGACGAAGATGGTCTGACTCCGGCGTGATTCTGGCGACGGAGAAGTCGAGGCAGTGAAGCTCTTCCTCACCGGCGACAAGACTTCTAGCGGTGGCGCTAGGGTTCGGTGGAGTGTGCTGTGGAAGGAGAGCGATGAGGCGAAGAAGAGGATACCGAGGGGGATAAGGACATATTTATAGCCCAAAAGTTACTGTTGGCGTGAAAATGTCGGACCAAATAGCCCCTGCCTCTACGTCTCCGCAGGACACGTGTAGCTCCCGTACGATGCGGTGGAGGTAGTGGAGATCGTGGTTATCCGATCGTGGGAAGTGGGGGTTCAGTTACTGTGTCTTTAAAGAAACAATTTTTGAAGATTTGAGGATTTTCGTTACAAAATCATCAGCTGACAAGGATGCAGTGAGGATTTTGAACAAAGTTTCAAGTAGAACGCATATGAAGAATTGAATAGACTGGATAAGTATAGCATAGAGGGAAAGTAGGGTCCGATCACATTCACTTAGCAGAAACATCAACTTGAAGAAATAGCAATAAGTGAATGCTGTTGAGGACTAGAAATCACAGTCTATCTAGGCAAATGAAAGTCATCAAGTGTTTTTTTTAAGATTTTGTAATAAATCATCTCAATGAAGAAGAGCTGTTTTGAAGAAAAATGCATTGTGAGGAAATTTATCATTTGAAGAAAATCAACTTGAGGAATTTCACATTGGGCGGTGGCGTTACCCACCATATAAGAATGTTGATTACAGACGCCGCGTACAATTGTCGTAGGGCCCTGAGTATCAATTTCTTTGTTAATTTCTTCACATTCAGATTGACTTTCTTCATCAGTTGAAGAAAATCGTTTCATCATGTGTTGCACATCTAAGTCATCAACTTTGCATAAGTGTTAGGATGTGTGCATGTTTTTACACAAATTTGAAGATTCTAAGATATTTAGCTCACACCGCAACTTGCAAAACCTTTTCTCATCCAAGGGCTTAGTGAAGATATCTGCCAGTTGATCCTCAGTCTTCACATGGTCGATGAGGATATTGCCCTTGAGGACATTGTCCCGAAGAAAATGATGACGAATCTGGATGTGCTTGGTCTTCGAGTGCTATACTGGGTTGTATGCAATCTTGATAGCACTCTCATTGTCACAGTAGAGAGGCACATTCTTCATGTTGATGTCGTCGTCCTTGAGGGTTTGCTTCATCCACAGCAATTGAGCACAGCAAGAACCAACAGCAATGTACTCAGCTTCGGCAGTGGAGAGTGATACGCAGTTCTACTTCTTTAAGGACCAGCGAACTAGTGATCTTCCGAGGAAATGGCATGTGCCAGAAGTTGACTTGCGATCCACACGGTCACCAGCATAGTCTGAATCAGAATACCCTACCAGATGAAGATTGGAGCCCTTGGGATACCATAATCCTAGTGTTGTTGTGTGAGCTAAGTATCGAAGAATATGTTTCACAGCCTTATGGTGTGGTTCCTTCGGTTTTGCTTGAAAACGTGCACACATGCAAACACTAAACATTATATCTGGCCTAGATGCACATAGATACAATAAGGAGCCAATCATAGAATGGTATACCTGCTGATCGAAATCTTTACCATTTTCATCAGTGCCGAGGTGGCCGTTGGTAGGCATTGGAGTCTTGGCACCTTTGCATTCGTGCATGTTGAATTTCCTCAGAACATCCTTGAGGTATTTCTCCTGTGATATGAAGATTCCATTGCTTTGTTGACGAATTTGAAGACCTAAGAAGAATTTCAGCTCCCCCATCATGGACATCTGATATTCTTCACTAATCATGTAGGCAAATTTATCACTGTATCTTTTGTCAGTACAGCCAAATATGATATCATCAACATATATTTGACATACAAACAGCTCATTATCATAGGATTTTGTGAAAAGAGTTGGATCGAGTGAACCAGGTTTGAAGCCTTTCTTCATGAGGAATTCCTTCAATGTATCATACCATGCCCGAGGGGCTTGCTTGAGGCCATACAGAGCCGTTTTGAGTCTGAAGACTTTGTCTGGATTCTTTGGATCCTCAAAACCTGGAGGCTGAGCAACATATACTTCTTCCTCAAGCTTACCATTGAGGAATGCACTTTTCACATCCATTTGATATAAGGTGATGTTATGATGATTAGCATAAGCAAGTAGTATTCGAATGGCTTGAAGTCTAGCAACAGGTGCAAAAGTTTCATCGAAATCTATTCCTTCAACCTGGGTGTAGCCTTGGGCTACAAGTCGAGCCTTGTTCCTCACCACTTGACCGTCCTCATCTTTCTTGTTTCGGAAAATCCACTTGGTGCCAGTGATGTTGTGCTTGCGAGGATCTGGTTGTTTGATGAGCTCCCATACGTCATTCAGCTTGAATTGAAGAAGTTCGTCTTGCATAGCTTGGATCCACTCCGGTTCCAGAATAGCCTCAGCAACTTTTGAGGGTTCTGTGATGGATACAAAGGAAAAATGCCCACAAAAGTTAACTAAGTGTGAAGCTTTTGAGCGAGTGAGAGGACCTGGCGCGTTGATGTCGTTGAGGATTTTGTCAAGTTCTACTTCGTTTGCAATCCTCGGATGAGCTGGTTGAGGATTTTGTCTGGGCTGAGGAAGTGGTGCTGTTGCAATTTCCTCAGGAGCATCTTCTTGGTTTTTATCAGCGATGGGGATAGTTTCTTCACCAATTTCCTCAGTGCGGACAATGTCTTCAGTAGGCTTAAGCTTTATTGCTTCCTCAGGAGACAGCTTATCTGGATCAAAAGGCAATTGCTCTCTTTGCGAGCCATTAGTTTCATCGAACCACACATCTACAGTCTCAACAACTTTTTTGTGATAGTTGTTGAAGACTCTGTACGTGTGCGAGTCCTTTCCATAACCGAGCATAAAACCTTCATGTGCCTTAGGTGCAAATTTTGAGCTATGGTGAGGATCTCTAATCGAGCATTTTGCACTGAAAACTTTGAAATAACTTACATTGGGTTTCTTGTCAGTGAGGAGTTCATATAAGGTTTTCTTGAGGAATTCGTAAAGATATACCGTGTTGATGATATGGCATGCAGTGTTGATTGCTTCAGGCCAAAAGCGATGAGGAGTCTGATATTTTTCAAGCATAGTTCTTGCCATTTCAACCAGAGTCCTGTTCTTCCTTTCGACGACACCATTCTGCTGAGGAGTATAAGGAGCAGACAATTCGTGAGTAATACCAAGTTCATCAAGACCAGTGTTTTTGAAATCGGTTCCATTATCACTCCTGATGTGTTTGATCTTCATGCCAAAGTTCGTCGAGGCCCTTGAAGAAAATCGTTTGAAGATTTCCTGCACTTCAGTTTTATACACTATGATATGCACCCAAGTATATCTGGAATAATCATCAACTATGACGAAGCCATATAAAGATGCTGCATTGGTTAGTGTGTCATAGTGAGTAGGTCCAAATAAATCCATATGAAGCAATTCGAATGGACGTGTAGTGGTTATGATAGTTTTAGAGGGATGCTTGGATCTGGTCATTTTCCCAGATTCACAAGCACCGCGAAGATGATCCTTGAGGAATTTTACTGATTTGATGCCGATGACATGCTTCTTCTTTGCAAGCGTGTGCAAATTCCTCATGCCTGCATGACCTAGTCTTCGGTGCCACAGCCATCCTTCTGAGGTTTTTGCTAGTAAGCAAGTGACAGGTTGAGGACCTGTAGAGAAATCAACAATGTACAAATCCCCTCTTCTTACACCTTTGAAGACTTTGGATCTGTTAGATTCCGTGATGACTACACATTTATATCTACCAAAGATAACAATCATATCGAGATCACAAAGCATCGAGACTGACATGAGGTTAAAACCAAGGGATTCAACAAGCATCACTTTGTCCATATGCCTATCCTTGGAAATAGCTACTTTGCCAAGTCCCAATACCTTGCTTTTACCTTTGTCAACATATGTGATCTGCTTCAGAGGTGATGGAGTTAGTGGCATATTCATCAGTAAGCTTTTATCACCAGTCATGTGATGTGTGCAGCCACTATCGAGAACCCACTCAGTATTTTTGGGTTTGTCATCCTGCAGATGAATTAGTACAGCTTACCATCTCATATGCTTCAGATTTGAAGAATATGATACTAATTTCATCAGTAATTTCATCATAACAAAAATGTAAGGACGTGTGAAATATTTGTATTTCATCAATTATTAGCTTGCGTCCTATCAAGCATTTCCTCAGGTCTCCAACAAATTCTTCAGATGATGATTTTCATCTAGAGACCTGACCTGCAGAAGTGATTAGTTCGATTTCTTCACCACCCACATCTGAAGGGGTGGTAAAGCGTTCATCATCCTCCGAGCACCATATGAGAAAGGTGGCATTGAAGCTAATGCACTTCTCTTAATAGTAGGGGGATTAAAGTACTCATATGAATATGCAGAGAACTGGTTTGAGGATTTATGAACATAATGATTTGAGGAGTAACGCTCATATTCATATTCCTTGTAGTTTCCCTGCATGGTAGACGCATAAGCATGGGTACGAGCATAGTTTTGACTAGTTGAGGATTTTGATCCTCTTGAAGACTTTGGTCCTCCTGAGGAATTTGATGTGGGGTTCAGATTCTTCAGTGGTGGTGTCATGAGGACATTCACCTGAAGATTTTCCTCAAAGGAGGGCCATTCCTGCAGTTAGTTCCAACATATCGAGCAAATACTTCACCAGATTGATTTTTGAACAGTTTATAGTTGGAATCAAATGACTCATCCGAGGAATAGGATAATTCACATGAGAAGCAAGTTAGATTAGATGGATCAAAAGGAGGCCAAGTAGCAGCAACCCATGATGTTTTGGGATACTGCCCGGGTTTCCAATAAGATCCATCGGCATTTAATTTCCTCTCAAAGGCAATTCCTTCTTTCCCTGGGTTCCTGTTCAAGATCTGCTTTTTGAGCACATCCCAAAGGGTTTGATGTCCTTTGAGGCTTTTGTACATGCCTGTCACATACAATTCCTTCAACCCTGCATTTTCATCAGTAACATTTGTGTTTTCCTCAAGTGAGGAAATAGACACAACAGGTGCAGCTGAAGAATTTGTAGCAATGGTAGCATTTGATGATTCTGGTGAGGAATTAGCAGTTTCGCGTTCAATGCATTTAAGACATGGAGGAATAAATTCAACTTGACTAGCGCTGATCTGTTGAGCTCGTAATGAATCATTTTCCATACGAAGATCATCATGAGACATCCTCAACTTCTCAAGATCAAGCTTCCTTTGAAGAAATTCATAGGAAAGCTTCTCATGATCAGTGAGGAGTGTATCATAACGATCCTGAAGATTATCAAATCTAGACTGAATACTTTTCATGTCATCAATGAGGATTTGGTTAAGGTTCATTTCATCATTCAACAGATCATCACTTTTGTCTAGCAGTTTCTGAAGCTTTTCCAGAGCAGTTTGTTGTCTAGTGGCAATGATAGCAAGTTTAATGTAACTGGGTTTCTTATAATCATTAGGTTCACAATCACTTGAATGAGAGGAGGAGGCATTATTTGATACCTTTGAACCTTTTGCCATGAAGAAATAGGTTGGAGCGAAGTCATCAGCATAGTCATCACTTTGGATGATGCAATCATTTTCTTCAAGATTGAAGGTTGACTTGCTGACGAAAGTGGTTGCTAGTGCAAGACTAGCCTGTCCAGATTCTGAGTCTTCTCCAGAACCCTCTTCTTCATCACATTCCTCTGATTCTGCCTCGGAGTCCATTTCCTTGCCAATAAGTGCCCGAGCCTTTCTGAAACTAGTCTTCTTGTGTGATGAGGGCTTGGAAGATGAGGATTTTGAAGATTTCTTCTTCTTCTTCGAGTCATCAGAACTGTCATCCTTGTATTTCTTCTTCTTAGATTCCTTTCCCCAACGGGGACAATCAGCAATGTAGTGACCTCATTTCTTGCACTTGTGACAGGTTCGTTTCTTGTAGTCCTCAGATGCAGATTCTGATTTCCTCATGTCTCTTCTTGATGATTTACCGAACTGGCCACGTCGTGTAAATCTCTGGAATTTCCTCACAAGCATTGCCAGCTCCTGTCCAAATTCTTCAGGGTCACAAATGCTGTCATCTGTGTCTTCTTCTTCAGATGAGGAAATTGCTCTAGCCTTCAGTGCACGTGGTCTGGAATAGCTTTGTCCATATAGATCTCTCTTTTCTTCTAGCTGGAATTCATGAGTATTTAGCCTTTCAAGGATATCAGCTGGATCCAGCATCTTGTAGTCTGGTCTTTCTTGAATCATCAGAACCAAAGTGTCAAATGAAGAATCCAAAGATCTCAGCAGTTTCTTCACAACTTCGTGATCAGTGATGTCTCGAGCTCCCAGTGCTTGCAGTTCATTTGATATGCCAGTGAGGCGATCAAAGGTGTCTTGGCCGCATTCATTGTCATGTCTCTTGAAGCGATTGAAGAGATTGCGAAGAATATCAACACGAGAGTCACGCTGGGTTGATACTCCTTCATTTACCTTGCACAGTCTCTCCCAGATCAGTGTTGCAGAGCCCAAAGCACTTACTCTTCCAAACTGGCCAGGGCTCAGATGGCCACAGATGATGTTTTTCGATTGAGAATCGAGTTGCTTGAATTTCTTCACATCAGCCGCAGTTACACTGGCAGAGATGATGGGGACTCCATTTTCCACAATATACCAGAGATCATTATCAATAGCTTGTCGATGCATTTGCATTTTGTTCTTCCAGAAGGGAAAGTTCTTTCCTTCGTAGGTACGACATGTTGCAGTCACCTTAAACATACCTGCAGTCGACATAACTAAAACTCCAGGTGGTTAAACCAAAATCACACAGAACAAGGGAGTACCTTGCCCTGATACCAATTGAAAGTGCGTTATATCGACTAGAGGGGGTGAATAGGAGATTTTTAGAATTTCATCACTGAGGAAATTCCTTTTGAGGAAATTCCTCACTGATGACTAACTTACAGCGGAAACAGTAAAGGATCAGACGTGCAAACGTTCACACCAGCAGTATTTCAGAGTGAAGAATGTGAAAACAGATTGCACAGTAAGCAGGCACGCAGAATACAGATGATGATTAACTATAGTGAAGAATTTGGGGTTGAGGAAATTCAGAGAAAGTCTTCAGCAAATTCTTCAAACAGTCACAGTGAAAGTCATCAGCACATAATACAGAGAAAGTAAAGAGTTGAGGAATTAGAACCCGATTCTCAGAGAAGACAGTCGTTGATGACCCAGTTCCAACTGTTGTGATAGTTGTACATCTGGTTTGGAGCGGCTTGGTATTGAAACCAAAGGACACCCAGTCCCGGGACACACAGTCTCTACCGTATTCTCCTTGAGACAAGGACACACAGTCCTCGCCCAACACTCGTGGTAAGTCTTCAGGGCAGTCTTCCAAACCCTCACAAACTTGGTCACTCGACGATCCACAATGAACTGCTGGAATGTTCTAGACCATGACGCCTAACCGTTTGGAGGATGCACAGTCCTCAAAGGTAAAAGGCTTCAGTTCCACACAGGAACATCTTCTTCAGTGATGCTCAATCACTAGGTTTGGTTTGTGGTTTCGGTGGGTGGTGTATTTCCTCACTCGTGAATTACTCTTGTAGACTCTAAGGAATTTGGGTTGCTCTTATGACAAGTGTCAGTTTCTAACGGAGCAGCCAACCAGCTAGTGGTTGTGGGGGGTGGCTATTCATAGCATGGGAGCATCCCGACATGATTTGACACTAATGCCCTTAAATAATATGACCGTTGGAGTGGATAAGACCAGTGACTTGGCGTGGTTATCGAAACGGTCGGAACCCTCAACTGTGAGAGTCCTCATGTCACTCATATTCCTCACTTGAGGCTTTTAGTAGGATTAGGCTTGGGTTGAGCATCATGAGAAATCCATTCCATAGTGTTACTTTGACCCCCTTTAATAGTACGATGTTCCTATTCATCAAATGTGAAGAAAGTAAAACAGAAAGCGTAAATCTTCACGCTTCAAATTCTTCAGAATGAATTTCTTCAGGAACCACCGGACTTCTCAATATCAGTATCTTCATGAGGAATATCGATTTCATCGCAGATTCCTCGCGATTCATTTCTTCAGCTTCAGACCAATTTCTTCAACTGAAGACATACATTTTTAGGGATCGATATTCATCAAATATATCAAACTCCTCAATGACTTATAGATCTTGTGTACACTCATAAACACATTAGATACTTAACCTATAAGTCTTCAAACCACCAAAATCACTAAGGGGCACTAGATGCACTTACAAAGACCTTCTTCTTGACGTCATCCTCGGGCAAACCTGCAAGCTTAAATAAACCACAAACTTCATCTCAATAGATGAGATGCAAGTCTGGATGTGATGTTCCATCTCTTGTAAAAGGATTAGCAAGTTGTTTCTCAAGCATACACGAAGGGAATTCAAAGCAAATATTTTTAGTAGGTGCAGCAGGTTGAGGAGCAACTCTTCACTACTAGGAAAAGGCCTGCTAGTGATGCACCAATTTTGGCTACTAATGGCGCACTATAGGTGCACCACTAGCATCACGACATTAGATTTTTTTACTAATGGTGCACCAGGCAGTGCGCCATTAGTATTGCTCATGATGCGCCATTAGTATCTGGTATACTAATGGCGCACCAAGAAGTGCGCCATTATTATAGCTCCTGGTGCGCCATTAGTATCTGGTATACTAATGGCGCACCAGGAAGTGCTCCATTAGTATAGCTTATGGTGCGCCATTAGTATGCCTCCCAGGGCCATATTTACCCATGTGCTCTGGCTTACTAATGGCGCACTAGTTGACTATGCGCAAGTAGTGTGCTTTTGCAGTGCGCCACTAAAGTGTTGAGTGGTGCGCCACTAGTATGAATATTAGGTATTTATTTTATTTTTTCTGATATTTGCACAGATTACAAAACATATTATTGCACAAAATATAGAGAGCACAACATATAAACAACAGATTTATCGAATACAATAGAAGATTAGTCTCCGAATACAATTCATCATATTAGTCTCCATATTTAAAATACCGAACAAAGTTAGAACATTACAAGTCTCGAGACCGCGAGTAGTGAGTTTGTCTTCACATTACAAGTCGATATCGATCATCTAAACTACCATCATAGAAGAGAGTTGTGGTCATCACGAGAAAGACAGGCAAAATTATCTAAAGTACAACATCATCGACACCAAGCATGTTACTCAAGCCGTGCGTGGAGAATCACATTCGCCTCCTTTGCCTGCTACCCCTGTCCTCGTCTTCTTCCACCTGTTGCGGAAAGGTGAGGAACAAATTATGATCCAACGGGAATTTGTGCTAGTTCAAATTAGCATACGGCATGATGAAATCACTTTGAAAGAAAAACTAACATTGTGAAACAAATGCATATTTTGGGAGAACCTCTACATTAAAGAAATCATCCAAAGAGCTTTCATAAAGAGAAAAGCATATTTTGAAACAGTAAGATTGCATTTCATCTTTCATCAAAATACACATGAATTGTTTTGATGTGATTTCTCACAACTGAACACCCCCCTTCTCTCTCTCTCTCTATGTTTTAAAAATTCTGACATGACAACCTATTATCTACATGTTTCACATGCATTTTCTCTAATCATCACCAATCAAGACAGATCAATATAACTTAGCCACATGCTTTGGTAGTTTACGGAGAGAAGTGTCATCAGGATAATTGAAACAACAGAGATAGATCAATTGAATCTAGGCACGGTACAAATTAGGTACTCTTTATTACGACACAGGAAACCCCAGATCAGATAGCAACAAACAGAAGCCATGTTATGTGCAACAAACCTGTCATAGCTTCTGTCATAATCAGGATCCTTGCGATCAGAGTCACGGTCTCAAAATATCGCCACCCTATTGCCTTACCTACCTCTATTGACTGGAGGCTCCTTGTCAATCATGCTTCTATTATTTGTTCTCCTGCTAGATGCATTGCTAGTCAAACTCCTTTCAAGGGTAGCTTTAGCCAATTCACCGTACCTGGTGTTTGGGTTCAACTCCAAGGAAGTGGACCTATGTAGGGTGTTGGGCAACACAACTTCATCAGCTGGTCTTCCATCAACCGGACTACTACTACCACTGATGTTGTTAAATATGCGAGCACGTACCCTGTTGTATTCCTATTTCCTCTCCTCAACGCTTTTCTGAAGGTTGCCTCTGGAAGAGTTAGCACCTGCGCCTGCGCCCCCATGGTGATTCTTCTGAGGCCTTTGCTTAATAGCTACTTTGCTGGCCACAGCGCTGGTCTCTTCTTGAGGCAAATTAACTGGAATGTCAGTTAGGTGGACTGCAGGCAATCGGCATTCAGCAGACGTCTTACGAAGAATCATCCGAGAACTGGTTCCATCAGGCAAGCTGTTATCCGACAAGGCGATCGATATCAGGAAATAATGTTGTGCCAGACGGTGCGCAGCAAGACGCATGTACGAAGTCGGAAGGCCCTGGAACTCGAACTGCATCTGCCCAGGGTCACGGAGGAACTTGAGAGTGTCTTGCTCCATCCGTAGCACTGCAATGAGATATAAGGTTGCAATGAGATTAAACCATCCAAGCATTGCTCAAGTTCGAGCTTATAGCTAGGAATCAAATCACATAGTAGCAAGACAACATGCAGATATACGATGCAACACAATTGGTACAGAAGGGGGAATTACGAGTCAGCACGAAGAGGTTCCTGATGAAGAAACTCAGACCATTTTTGAGTTATTACTATTAATAGCCGACACAATGATAATTATCAACCCACAATCAGATGAGTCGTTAACCAGTAACCACTAGTTTTAACATGTGTCTTACGGTTTTTCTGGCCGAAAAGCTTGCACAAAATTGGCATGCCATTTGCCAATACGTAGTTTGACTTGTACGGCCAAGTAATGTTCGCAAAACAGGCTCCCAAGCGTTAGTAAGTTGCGAGGCTCCGATACATATTCTCCTAGGTAATGACCAAACACAGACCAGAGCGAAGCACAGGCATCCAGCAGGAACATGCGGCACATCTCGGCAGACCAGAGCGGAGCAGCAAACGACACAGCTAGCTATAACCTTACCTACCACACACGCTTTCCAAATTCGTCGTCCTGCACGAAGTAGCTGAAATTCTACCTGGGAGATAGCTAGATAGCTAGGTAGCGACTGGTGGCCTAAAACTAGGGAGCAGATCCGCGTATCTAGTAAGAAGAGGAAGAGGAACACAGAAACGAGGCTGGTGGGATAGTAGGTACCTCAGAGGCGCTCGCGGGGCTTCTCGAGGGCTTTGCCAATCACCTACAAATGGGAATTTCTTTGAATTAGACAGACTATAGAGATGGTGACGGCTGCCACTTGCACATAAAAATGTTGTCGTTCTGGATAGAATATTTTGATACCTTGTTACATCCTGGCACCAGGTCCTGGAGCTTCTTCATCTTGAGGGTGATCTTTTCTCTTCTAACCTGTTGTATGAACCCACAATTGAGGACAACAAGTAAAAAATTGTACTGACAACTTTTCATTCAGACAGCTAAAAGAGACGCTTGAGTTGCCATTATGGAGAAAATGAGTTGACCCACTTAGACTACCAACCATTTTCTGCAGTTTGAAGATTCACAATGACAATCTTGATCTGCTCCAAACTGGACAAATGACAAAGATTAGAAGCAACAACAGTTTTGTGTACAGAATGCAATAAAGCAAGGTGGGCGAAACTAAATAAATTATAATGAAAAAAGACTTATAATGTAACCAGAAAATTGAATGAACGTACTTAGTCAAAGGTCAGCTCATCCCACCTCTCCATGTCACGAAGAGCGAAATTTCCAACTCTGGTCTCTCCATCTACACTCGTGAAGTAAGTAACATGATACCATTAGCAAATATCAGGGTTATCAGCATGGATATAGAACAAGTAGAACAACCTAACTAACCATTTGTGCATCTTTGTGTTTGGTTCACAACTATGATAGATGAACGTGGACTTGTTCTTCTAGTTTATTGCATCAATGACCATATTTCTACTGAACTCATAGAGATAGAAGCCAGTGTAACGTTGTCTTTTCATTTACCATGGCCTTTCTATATTGTAGTGTTCGGGAGGACCAAAGGATTTGACAATATAATGTTGGATTAGGCCAGATTCACATAATGAAATACTAAAGTGATGTGCTGGCGCCGGCCGTCACAACTGGAAAGGTTGTCCCCTAACTGAGGTTAAACCGAGAAACAAACCCATATTGTATCAGAAACGCCGCTAGCAAAAGTGAGTCACACAAAACATTATACATGGCAAGCCTTAACAAAGAGGATCTACCGGTGAGTTTTGTGGGCTCAACATGTAGCAATTTTAATAGCATAATAAGCCTTGGCACATGATCATTGCTGATGACCCTAATTTATGTCCTCTATTAGGATCTCAAATGTATTTTCTTTTATACATTCTATGTCCTATGTTACAATCTCAAATTTATTTTAATTTTTTACAATCTACCATTTTGGCAAACCAGAAAAAAGCAAATGTAACAACGCCACCCATATAAGATAGAACATGAATCAATTACTACATCCTCCGTCAATCATATATGATGTACAGTAGCATTCAAAGAAATATATCAACGTGACCACATCTACTACTATCAGGTCACAGCCAGAATTCAGGGGTAAATAACGATCATGAACTATTATGTTGTGCTCACCTCAATTTGAGTTGAAGTCTCCTCATTCTTATCCGATACTGAGTCATTTTTAAGAGACCCGGGAAACCCAAGACAAACTCAAATACAAGCATAGACAAACAGAGGGAAGTGATGGAAGTAAGGCCGATAAACATCCAGGTGCAAATAGAATGACAGTACCAGCTGCCTTGTCCAAACTCCAAAGCAGTCTTGCAGAAACACCTAAAGAAAGTTTCTAACACTGTCACACGCCACAGTAGGTCCGTGATAAAACTCCAATTCATGGTTGAAAACTTGAAATGTTACGGCGCCCATGAATAATTCACATATAACACATGGATAGTGCCAGCGAAACCTTTAGCAGGGCACTAATTTGATTCCTCGACAAAACTGATACATCAAAAAACAAGCTAAAGTGCATCCATTTGATCTGGGTACACACAGAGCCACCGATCTAAACTCTGGAGTACACTACTACCAGCAACAAGTCAATAATGAGGAATACTCTGCTAAAAATCTAGATTCAAGTTGCCCGACAGCAGCCATGAGCACGCGGCGTCGCAATTCAGAAGCACAATCGCAAGGAGTTCACGCTATCCGATGAAATCTTACCTGTGGAGGCGGAGATCTTGAAGGTGGCGGGCTTGCCGCGCACGACGGGGTCAGGGGAGATCTCCACGCCGCTCACCTTCACCGAATAGTGGCGGCCCTTATCTGCGGAACCAAACACCAATAGAAGCTCGCATCGCACACACAATCTGCGGAATCTCAAAAGTCAAAATAGGGATGGTTTGGCGTCGGAAGGAGAGTTCGGAGCACTCACTGCAGTATTCGAAGTCGACGGCGGCGGCATAGGAGGCGGAGAGCAGGAGCACCGCGGCGAAATGGTTTGACCTAGCTTCTCTGCGGGAGGCTATGGCGCGGCGGCGATTGCGATGGGCGGTGGAAAGGGAGTAGGGGGAGGCCGCGGGAGAAGAGAGGAGGGGGCGGTTGTGTGCGTGGCTTCAGGGCTGGAGCAAACCCTAGCGCCGCTAGAGCTCCGCGGGCTACGTGGACGAGGGTGGCGGAAGGGGTGGAAGAGGGCGCGCGAGGGAGGGCAGATCGAGTAGAGGCGCACGAGGGAGCCAGGTTAGGAATGGCGCACCCCGAGCGGTGCACCATTAGAATGTTTTTTATATAGTAATGGCGCATGTACATGAAGTGCGCCTTCTCTACCTTGTTAATGTCCGAAGTAGTAGCGCAGTGGTGCGTGGGTTTTGGTGCTAGCAGGAGGTGGCGGGTTCGATCCCCCTCAGCACCCTTTTTGGGGTTATTTCTTGTGCTGGTTTATTTTTTTCTATGCATTCTTTTCTTGTGCTGGTTGCACCTTGGTTTGAGAAGTTGATGCTGTGGTGTGCATCACACCATGGGGGTGATTTATCTTCCGTCACAACAACATCTAGTGCCTAGTATAACTTTTTTGATGTTTGCAAGTAGATGCCTATGAATAGGAGTTGAATCTTGTGAATAGGTGTTCTAGTGGTAAGTGTGCCGACGGTGGCGGCGGTGGAGCGGGGGAGGGTGCGGGGGGTGCTCTCGGTGAGGGGGATCTTGCGAGGGGGGATAGCGATCGAGATGGAGGGGGATCGAGATGGAGGGGTATCTGTCCTTGTCGTTACCGGTGTAGGATTCCATCGTTACCCCGGAGTTCTGATAACCATCGCTCTTCATGTCCTTTCCATCGGTGTAGAATGTGTAGCCGTTGATATCGTACGCCTAATACGTCATCAGGTTGTGCTCGGCACCCTGTGACAAGGCGAATATGAGTTGTACTTCCGCGGAAGAATCCTCATGTAAAGGGTACGACAGAAGCTTCTTCTTGAACCAACGCGTGAACATGAGTTGTGCTCTTTGATTATATCTCCGTACGTCCTCTGTTGGCCTCGGTCATTGTACGTCTTCTCAATAAAGGTTTGTGCTCTATGACCCAAGGATCGACCACGTCTATGTGTTGTAGCGCAACTAGGTTTGCTCTTTCAAAGTCGGCGAGTCGACCCTCGAAGTCAACATGCATTTCGCGGCGACCCTCACAGTGACCCCATCCAGCGATCCTGCCGAGGTGCCTGTTGACGGGCAAACCAACGGGGTTCTCGATGCCTAGATAATTCGTGCAGTAGGAGATGCACTCTTCGGTCAGAAAGCCCCTGGCTATGCTTCCCTCTGGACGTGACATGTTGCGAACGTATACTTTGATGACACCTTCATCATTTCGAACGGCATCATGCTGTGCAGGAACATCGGCCCGAGTTGGATGATATCCTCCATGACATGGACCAGCAGATGCACCATAACGTCGAAGAACGCGGGCGGGAAGTACATCTCAAGCTCGCATAGTATCACCACGATCTCTTCCTGTAGCCCTCTGAGTTGCCTCACACCAACTGACTTCCGAGAGATGATGTCGAAAAAGTTGCATAGGCCAAATAGCGTTTCACGGACATGCGCGTCCATGATCCCACGGATTGCAACTGGAAGTATCTGCGTCATCAGCACGTGACAGTCGTGAGACTTCATCCCGCTGAACTTCTGCTTCGCTGAGTCTCGGTATCTGCTTATCTTCCCCGCGTAACCGTAAGGAAGATTTACTCCTACGAGGCAGGTGAAAAACTGATCGATCTCCTCCTCACTTAGAGTGAAGCACGCGAGAGGGAAGTCATTTCCGGTCTTCTTGGCCTTTTTGCCTTTGCGATGACTTTCCGTGTCCTGCTTCGCCTCATCATCATCATCATCATCATCATTATTACCGTGAAGCTCCTCCCTGATGCACATTGATTTCAAGTCTGCCCTTGCTTTCGGTAAATCTTTGGTCCTCTCAGGCATGTTGAGCAGGGTACCAAGCAGACTCTCGCACACGTTCTTCGTGATATGCATGACATCAAGGCTGTGAGGCACATGGAGGATCTCCCAGTATGGCAAGTCCTAGAAACAGACCTCGTTTTCCATACCTTCAGCAGCGGCTCTGGCGCCTTTCGCTTCTTTCCCGGCTCTGGCGCCTTTCCCGGCGGTGGGCACTCTTTCCACTTTTTCAAAAGCTCGTATATTTCCTCGCCGCTCAACATAAGGGGGCGTCTTTCGGGTTCGGTTTCACCATCGAACAGATCCTTGCGTTTTCTCCATGAGTCATCGTCGCGAAGCCACCTTCGATGTCCCATGAACACGGTTTTTGAAGACCCGGGATCTCTATCTAGCTGGCGATACATTGTGTCATCCATGCACCTGACGCATCCAGAAAATCCGTGGACCACCTGCCCCGCGACATATCCGTAACCGAGATAGTCGTGCACCGTCGTGAGCAGTGCGGCTCTCATAGGGAAATATTCTTTCTCTGCGGCATCCCAAAGTGGGGAAAGTGAGTGTGGTAGGTGGATGTCCAAAATATCTAGCTGGTCCCAGGTTACTAATGGCGCACCACCTACATATGCGACATTATTAACCCTGGTTAGTAATGGCGCACCTTCTGTGGTGCGCCATTAGTAGTTTTGCAAAAAAAAAAATTATAGTAGTGGCGCACCACCAACAGATGCGCCATTAGTAACCCTGGTTACTAATGGCGCACCAGCTGTGGTGCGCCATTAGTAGTTTTGCAAAAAAATAATTATAGTAGTGGTGCACCACCAACAGATGCGCCATTAGTAACCCTGGTTAGTAATGGCGCACCAGCTGCTGGTGAGCCATTAGTAGTTTTGCAATATATATATATATACATATATATATATATGTGTGTGTGTGTGTGTGTGTGTGTGTGTGTGTGTATAGTAGTGGCGCACCGAGTGTGTGGTGCGCCATTATTGTCCATCACACTAATGGCACACCTGCACATGGTGCACCACTACTATATAGTAGTGGCGCACTACTTGTCTGGTGTGCCATTAGTGTCTATATCATCTATAGCCCTTTTCCTAGTAGTGCTTTGTGCTTCCGTTGGAGGTGAAGATGCCCCGAAAAAGTCCCTCAAAGGATTAGTTTCCATAGTGACAAGTGACAATAATTTCAGCACACTATATGAATGTTTCCTTACCAATTTCCACTTACCAAAGGCGCTTCGCTCCCCGTAAACGGCGCCAGAAAAGAGTCATGATGACCCACAAGTATAGGGGATCAATCGTAGTCCTTTCGACAAGTAAGAGTGTCGAACCCAACGAGGAGCAGAAGGATCAGACAACTGGTTTTCAGCAAGGTAATATGTGCAGGCACTGAAATTATCGGTAACAAGTGATTGTGTGGTGAGATGATTCGTAGCAAGCAACAAGTAACAAAAGTAGCAACGGTGCAGAAAAGTGGGCCAATCCCTTTTGTAGCAAGGGACAAGCCTGGACAAAGTCTTATAGGAGGAAAAACGCTCCCGAGGACACACGGGAATTTCTGTCATGCTAGTTTTCATCATGTTCATATGATTCGCGTTCGTTACTTTGATAGTTTGATATGTGGGTGGACCGGCACTTGGGTACTGCCCTTACTTGGACAAGCATCCCACTTATGATTAAACCCTCTCGCAAGCATCCGCAACTACGAAAGAAGAATTAAGACAAAGTCTAACCATAACATTAAACTAGTGGATCCAAATCAGCCCGTTACGAAGCAACGCATAAACTAGGGTTTAAGCTTCTGTCACTGTAGCAAACCATCATCTACTTACTACTTCACAATGCCTTCCTCTAGGACCAAATAATGGTCAAGTTTTATGTAGTCGATGTTCACATAACACCACTAGAGTAAAAACATCATATAACACATCAAAATATCGAACGAATACCAAATTCACGTGACTATTTATAGCATGACTTATCCCATGTCCTCAGGAACAAAAGTAACTACTCACAAAGCATAATCATATTAATGACAAGAGAGGTAATGAGTAGCATCAAGGATCTGAACATAAACTCTTCCACCAAGTAATCCAACTAGCAACAACTACAAAGAGTAATTAACACTACTAGCAACCTTACAAGTATGAATCGGAGTCGCGAGACGGAGATTGGTTACAAGTGATGAACTAGGGTTTGGAGATGAGATGGTACTGATGAAGATGCTAATGGTGATGAGTCCCCTCCGATGAGAGGAGTGTTGGTGATGACGATGGCGACGATATCCCCCTCCGAGAGGGAAGTTTCCCCGACAGGATCGTCCTGCCGGAGCTCTAGATTGGTTCTGCTCAAGTTCCGCCTCGTGGCGGCGGCGAATCCAGGAAAAAGCCTCCTCCTGATTTTTTTTCGGACGAAACCCTTCTTATAGAAAAAGGGGGGAGCTAGAGGGCGAGCTGGGTGCCCACAAGCCCCCTAGGCGCGGCCAGGTGGGGTGGTCGCGCCTAGCAGGCTTGTGGCCACCTGCTGGCGCCCCTCCGGCGCTTCTTCGGCCCAGTATTTTTTATTATTCCCGAAAAAAATCCTTGTTGATTTTCACAATGTTTGGAGTTGCGCAGAATAGGTATCTCAAACTTGCTCCACTTTCAGGCCAGAATTCCAGCTGCCGGCATTCTCCCTCTTCATGTAAACCTTGCAAAATAAGAGAGAAAAGGCATAAGTATTGTACCGTGAAGTGAAAGAACAGCCCAAGAAGCGATAAATATCAACATGAAAACATGATGCAAAATGGACGTATCATACATCAACCGCGTTTCTTAACGCTTCTGGCTCTGCGATGTACAAGGGTACGTAGATCCAAATCTCCTCTCGTAGATGGACATCACCATGATAGGTCTTCGTGCGCATAGGAAATTTTTTGTTTCCCAAGTGACGTTCCCTACATGCACCACATCCAATAGGGCACGGCTATGACGTTCGGACACACCATCATCCTATGGTGTTCCAGGTGGCATTAGTTGTGAAACAATTTCCACAATGTCTTAATTGTGTAACAAACTCGCAACTCAGATATTCATCTCTATGATCATATCGTAGACATTTTATCCTCTTGTCACGATGATCTTCAACTTCACTCTCAAATTACTTGAACCTTTCAATAATTTAGACGTGTGTTTCATCAAGTAAATATACTAGTATCTACTCAAATCATCTGTGAAGTAAGAACATAACTATATCGACTGCATGCCTCAACACTCCTTAGACTACACACATCAAAATGTATACTTTCTTGTTCCATCTCACAGGAAAACGAGGACTTCAGCCATCTTGCCCATGTGGTGTGATTTGCATGTCTCAACTGAGTCAAAATCAAATGAGTACAAACGATCCATCTGCATGGAGTTTCTTCATGTGTTTATACTAATAGACATGGTTCGCATGTCCCAAACTTTTCAAAAACGTGTCAGTCCAAAGCTCCATCACCATGGAGCTTCTTCATCCGTTTTATACCAATATGACTCAAATGGCAATGACACAAGTAGGTGGTACTATCATTACTACTTTATATCTTTCGGCATCAATATTATGAAAATGTGTATCACTATGATCGAGATTCAAAAACCATTCATTTAGGTGCAAGACCTTTGAAGTTATTATTCAAATAAACAGAGTAACCATTATTCTCTTTAAATGAATAACCGTTATTGCGATAAACACAATCCAATTATGTCAGTGAATACTCACAACATATGCCATAGGTAGGCAAAAGTCGGTGAAAACCGAAGGGACAAAGGAGGGCGCTGGGAACGAGGTTGGTACAAGCATGGAATGCACGATGTACCCAGGTTGGGGGCTCTCCGTAGAGATAAGACCCCTAGTCCCGCCGGAGTGTTTGATGTATATGGATGGATTACAAGGTTGCTCCTGGGGCTGTGTTAGGAGGAGGAAGAGGGGAGCATCCGGCTCGTCTCTGCCTCTCTCTATGTGGTTGGTGGGTGTGAAGTGTTGTTCGACCGACCCTCTGCATGGAGGGTGATCGGGGGGGGGGGGGTTTATAGACGAACCCGCCGGCCTACAATATGGATAAAGGGTACAAGAGTGGGACCCGGCTGGCAGCCTCGCTGGCTGGCAATGGGTGCCAGGAGGGTCTTGTCTTGTCGATTGAGGGGCCCGCCAGCTGCATGGTCTTGTCTGGCAGTGGGACCCGCCGGCTGGCCAATGAAGCTCTCGCATAAGGTTGACGCCGAGCACACGCTGTACGTCAATCGTCGTCCAGCGAGATTCATCATGGGCAGATAATATGACCGCCTCCACTGTTCCCCACGTCGAGTGCAGTAATGGAGTGGGAGTTTGACGGTCCGACACTATGCTAGGTGATGGATCAGAGCCGGGATAGGTGAGCGGCGTGGCTGCTGATGCTCGTACCTGCCGGGCACTCCGATCCAGTACCTTTGCTGATGCGTAGCCACCTTTAATCGTAAGGTCTCGTCATGACCTACGATCTGATGTGACTTGAGATCCCCGTCCGGCTAGCCTGCTTGGCTAGCCGGCTTGGGCACGGCCGCCTCGTTACTAGCCGGCTGGCTTGGCCAAGACGGCCAGGAAGAGGTAGCAGTCTCGTCTCTAGCCGGTAGGGGTTGCCTGGCTGGCCAGAGAGATGGCCCCCTCGTCCTCCAGTCGGCAGGCGCAACCCAGCCGGCCAGAAGACATGGGCCTCGGGAAATTGTACTTGGTCATATCCTTTGGGCAGGAAATGGAGGAGCAGGCTCGATGACCCTACCCCGGGGTTATCCCCCCGATAGTAGTCCCCGAAGCTGGAGAGGCTCGCCGTTTGCGGATGGGCGGCCTCGCCGGCTTGATATTACGTATTGGTATTTCTGTCGCCATCCGCGGCAGGGGATGCCAACTCCGAAACCGGCTGGCTTCGAAGCGACGCCTAGCTTCGTCGTAGGTCGCACAGAATGCGCCACGTGCCAGGCCCCGCCTGGTGTAATGATGGTGATTAATGGTGACGGGACCGGGCCTGGGCCCTGGGTCCCGCCATGACGCCCCCTCGGCCTCCGCGCGAGAGATCCTCTGCGGAGTTACTCCACGACGGTTGGGCTTAGGGAAGCTCTACCATCCGTAATACACGGGGTCAGTGGGGTTTCGTGCGAACCGGATCCCCTCCCCACGACGCTTTGTGCGGTTTAAATAGGATGTGGGGGTTCCGAGGAGGCCATTCGCCCCCCCCCCTCTCTCCCCGCATCGACGCCCTCTTCCTCCCTAAGACTAGAGAGAAAGATCCCGTCTTCTTCGTCTTCATCGCCTTCGTCGCCGTCGAGCCACCAGCCCTTCCGAGCTTTCGCCGCCCGTAGCCATGGCCGGCGGCTCCTCTTCGAAGATGTCCTCATCGCAGGGAGACTGGCTGGGCAACAAGATCTGCGGAGGCCGTATCGAGGCGTTCCGCCATCACCGGCTCCTGCCCCCGGCCTCCCAGTTGCTGGTGCGAAGCCCTGGCGTAGAGACCACTCCAACACCTTCCATGAGAGAGGTCGTTCTCTTCAATGAGCATTTCTACCGGTGCTTCGGGCTTCCAGCGAGCTCCTTATTCTCCGAGTGGCTCCACTTCTTCGGCCTGGAACCGCATCACCTGGCGCCGAACGCCATATTGCAGCTGTGAGCCTTCGTGGTCTTGTGTGAGGGTTTCCTCGGGATCGAGCCCCGCCTCGATATCTGGCGGAGCTTGTTCTTCTTCAAGCAGCAGTCCATCGCGATGGAGAAGGCCGAGCTGGAGAAGCTCCCCGGACCGCGACCGATGATGCCGTGCGGATCCGCACTGGAGCATCATCGTTCGAAGTCCGGCTTCCCCCAGCTGGCTGTACAAGAGTCCATCAAGTAGTGGCAAAAAGGTTTCTTCTACGTGAAGAACGCCGACCTTGCCCAGGACGCCCTCAACATGCCCCCGTTCAACATCAATCGTCCGACGAAATTGAACTAGGCGGCGAAGTCCCCAAACCGATTCTCGAGGTGGCGCAGATCGGCGCCTACCTCGATTTCTTGGAGAAAGGCGGCCTCCTTGGCCGCAACCTGCTCACCACCACGGTGACCCGCAGGATCTTGCCGCTACAGAGGCGGCCACATATGGTCTGCCAGATGAGCGGCCGGCATGACCCCTGCAGGACATCTACCAAGAGATTCACCCCCAGCGCCGTGGCGCGAGGGGTGAACCTGATTTCCACCACCCGCATGGACGACAGCGGGAACTGGTCGTGGGGGATGACCCCCTTCAGCAGGCCCCGTCCGCCTCGGATGGTAAGCGTTCTCTTATGTTCTGTTCTGGGCTGTTTGTCTCGCGACGGGCCGTCTTGTTGAGCCGGTTGTCAAATCTTCTGCGCAGATGTTCAACAGTCTGCAAGCTTCCCTGCGCCCGCCTAGTCCCGACGTGATGGCGTCCGACGCCTCAGAGATCGAGGACGAGGGCATGATCGAGTCCTTCTCGGACTCCTCCGCAGGCTCGGAGAACATGCTGGAGTCGGAATGGACGGAGCCGTCTGGTGAGTATCCGTGGCCCTCCGTCGCACACTGGACGGATGACAACGAGACTTCCTCATTCCTACCTGATGCAGCGTTCGAGGAAGACTCCAACGGAGTGGAGGAGGTCACCATCCCGCCGCTGACGCAAGGTCGGCATCAAAGGACCGGGGCGACCGTAGCTAACAAGGCGGCCGAGAAGAAGGGCAAGGGTGCCACAGCTTCCAGGTCGGCTCCTAAGCGCCCGGCGCCGGGTCCTCCAGCCGGAGCACGGGAAGGCAGTGCCAAGAAGCACCGTGGTGCCGGCAGGAAGCAGGTGCCCATGGTCGCGGGGTAAGGGTTCCTCCCCCTCTTGTTGATTTGTCTTGTAGGAAGCCTTGTTCCTTAAGAATGTCGCTCGGCAGGGAAGCGGAGGACGTGGAGGAAGACACCGCCTCCACGGCCGAGCGAGCCGGCTGGACAGCAGCCGATGCTGCCCAGCGGGAGCTTGAGGAGCAGTCCAAGCGCCGGTGGGACATGGCCGCGGAGAGGACGGCCGAGGGCCAGTCTCGCCCCAGCCGGGCCGAGAAGCCGATGGAGAAGCGCACGAAGGCTAGACATGACCCCTCCGTGCATGCTTGCGCGAAGGAGCCAGCTAGTGAGGCGGCTCCGAGGCGCGCCCCGAGGGCTGAGGAGGCCCAGCCCTCCGAGCCGGACGCATCTGCGTCGTTGGACCTGGAGACGATCCTTGACTCTCCCAGGGCCGAGGCAGCGCCTGACGTGCAGGAACTGATCCTAGAAGCGCCAGACGCGGCCCCTGATGCACCAAGGGTGACCATGGGCGGGCGGCCAAAACGGCGCGCGCGCGACTGCCCGCCGGCAACTGATACGTCTCAAACGTATCTATAAGTTTTGATGGTTTCATGCTGTTATCTTGTCATCTTTGGATGTTTTATGTACCTTTTATATCTTTTTTGGGACTAACTTATTAATTCAGTGCCAAGTGCGAGTTCCAGTTTTTCTGTGTTTTTGGCTCTTTTCATATCTGATTTTGGAACGGAGTCCAAACGGAATAAAATCCCCGAAATGATTTTTTCCCGAACAGAAGAAGATCAGGGGGCTTGTGGGCCAAGCCAGGAGGGCTACAGGGAGCCCACAAGCCCCCCATCCGCCACCAGGGGGCGGCGGTGGGCAGGCTTGTGGCCTCCCTGGCGCCCCCAGACCTAGATCCTTCGCCTATATATTCCCTAAAATACAACAAAAAATCAGGGGATCTTCGAAAATACTTTTCGATCGCCGCAAGCTTCCGTTTCCGCGATATCTCCTCAGGAGACCCTTCCCGGTGCCCTGCCGGAGGGAACTTTGGAGCCGGAGGGCTTCAACATCAACATCATCGCCCCTCCAATGACTCGTGAGTAGTTTACTTCAGACCTACAGGTCCGTAGTTACGAGCTAGATGGCTTATTCTCTCTCTTGGATCTTCAATGCAAAGTTCTCCATGATCTTCATGGAGATCTATCCGATGTAATCCTCTTTGGTGGTGTGTTTTTCGAGATCCGATGAATTGTGGATTTGTGATCAGATTCTATATGATATATATTTGAGTCTTTGCTGATTTCTTATATGCATGATTTGATATCCTTGTAAGTCTCTCTGAGTCTTGGGTTTTGTCTGGCCAACTAGATCTATGATTCTTGCAATGGGTGAAGTGCTTGGTTTTGGGTTCTTACTGTGTGGTGACCTTTCCCAGTGACAGTAGGGGCAGCAAGGCACACATCGTGTAGTTGCCTTCAAGGGTAACAAGGTGGGCTCTGTCGTAGATATGAGATTGTCCATCTACATCATGTCATCTTGCTTAAGGCGTTACTCTGTTCTTTTGGACTTAATACACTAGATGCATGCTGGATAGCGGTCGACGTGTGGAGTAATAGTAGTAGATGCAGAAAGTATCGGTCTACTTGTTTTGGACGTGATGCCTATAGATATAATCATTGCCATAGATGACATCACGACTTTGCGCAGTTCTATCTATTGCTCAACAGTAATTTCTTCACCCACCGTCTACTTGCTTTCATGAGAGAAGCAACTAGTAAACACTACGGCCCCCGGGTCTATTCACACCTATCGTTTCCAGTTTTGCTTTTACTTTGCTTTGTTACTTTGTTGCTTTCAGTTCTCACTTGGCGAACAATTTTAAGGGATTTCCTACCCCTTCATAGCGTTGGGAGCAAGCTTTTTGTGTTTGTGCACGCACTTGAGATACTCCTTCACTGGATCGATACCTTCATTCTCAAACTGAGGGAAATACTTACCACCGCTGCGCTACATCACCCTTTCCGCTTCGAGGGAACACCAACGCAAGGCTCCAAGGCCACGGGGGAAATCCTTTGCATATTTGCCTAGGAAGTCCCTTAAGGCATAGCCGTAGCAGAAGGATTCCTGGTGCCGTCAACATGACTATTTCTGGCGCCATTGGAAGGTCTTTTGTTGCACTAGCAGAAGTATTTCTGGCGGCGTTGCCGGGGAAGGAGAGATCTATCCAAGTAGGTCTCATAAACTCATCTCTTGCATTTACTTTTTTTTGCCAGTTGCCTCTCATTTTCCTCTCCCCCACTTCACATTTGCCGTTTTCATTTGCCTTTCTCCTTTGCCGTTTTCTTTTGCTCGTTCTCTCTCTCTTGCTGCTCGTTTGTTTCTGAGATAGTCCATCAATGGCTAGACCCACCACTCCAAACAATACCCCTGAGAATGAAGTTCTTAATTTCAGGTAGAATGAGGAAGAAAATTTAAAGGACGCTTGGTACAGGATTTGCAATGCTCAGAGTAGATCTACTCGTAAGCAATCCACTACCATCCTCCTTCGCAGTTTCTATGTTGGGATTTCTCCTTGGATTAGGTACATCCTTGATACCATTGTAGGCGGGAATTTATTGGGGAGCCATACTTTTGACTCCTATGGACCTATCATGAATTTGGTAGGCTCACCCCCACCCATGGTTAATGGAACTACCTTGACCTTGGAATACGTGATGCAAAGGCTTGACGCTATTGAAAACAAAATTGCCACAGTTGAACTTATTGAGGGTTTGGATAGAAAGATCCACAATCAAATTACTCAGTACAAATCCAAAGTGGGAATTTTTTTGAAAAAATTAAGGGAGAAGGAACTTATAGTTAATGATTCTTCTAGAATTGGCAAACAAGAAGATGCCATAACCAACTTGGGTTCCGCTTTTGCCGTTGTGCAAAATACTCCAAATCTCACTATCAAACAGATCATCAAGTGTATTTTTGTTCCTAAAGCTAGTGGTGAGTCATCCAATAAATATGAAGATCTTAAGATGATAAATGATCACACTACTTATGGTTTGAGCACCCAAGATGACTATACGTGATTCCATCACCTTTCGCCTAGCTAAGGGCTTTAAACAAAAGCGCTTGTTGGCAGGCAACCCAACGAATCTACCCTTTTTATGTCTGTTTCGTGTTTTCCACACTTTCATAATTCTGTTATGATTGTGTTTTTTGTGTTTCTTTTTGCGTTTGTACCAAGCAAAACCGTTATGATTAGTCTTGGGGATGATCGTTTGGTCATGCTGGAAAATACAGAAACTTTCTGCTCACGAAAAGAATTTTCATTGTTTTTCTGTAAGAGCTTTTGAGTTAATTCTTTTTTTTGCTGATTGCTACGCAAATGCTTCAGACTGTCGTAATTGTTCACAATTTTTGAAGTACCAGAAGTATACGAAATATACAGATTGCTACAAACTCGTCTGCTGTTAACCAATTCTGTTTTTGTTGTGTTGGTTGCTTATTTTGATGAAACTATGGATAGTATCGGGGGGTATTAGCCATGGAAGATTGAAAATACAGTAACCCAACATCAGCATAAGTAGAATTTAAGTTTTCTACAGTACCTAAGGAAGTGGTGGTTTGCTTTCTCATACTAATGTTACCACGAGTTTCTATTTAAGTTCCGTGTTGTGAAGTTTTCAAGTTTTGGGTGAAGTTCTTATGGACAAAGAGATAAAGAGTGGAAAGAACTCAAGCTTGGGGATGCCCAAGGCACCCCAAGAGATTCAAGGATGTCGTAAAAGCCTAATCTTTGGGACGCCCCGGGAAGGCATCCCCTCTCTCGTCTTCAATCCATCGGTAACGTTACTTGGGGCTATATTTATATTCACCACATGTTATGTGTTTTTGCTTGGAGCGTCTTGTATCGTAGGAGTCTTTTATTTTTGTTGTGTCACAATCATCCTTGCTGCACACCTAGATAGAGAGACATACACTCACCGTGATTTTGTCAAGCTTCACTTATATCTTTTGGTAGACAATTCAGCTCACATGTGCTTCTCTTATATCTTTTGAGTTAGATACTTTTGCTCTGTGTGCTTCACTTATATCTTTTCGAGCGCAGCGGTGCGTGGCTTGGTAGTTGATCTATGCTTTGAAAGTAGTCTCAAAAGGGGTAGTTATACAAAGGGATACGAAAACTTCCATCTTCATGTGCATTGAATAGTTAGAGAAGTTGGATTCATCTCAATTAGTTTTGAGTTGTGGTTTTGGTAATATTGAAGTTATATTAGTAAGGTGTTCTGGATCTAGCAATACTTGTGTTGAAGTTAGTGATTCCCGCAGCATGCACGTATGGTGAACTGCTATGTGATGAAATCTGAGCATGATTAGTCTATTGATTGTCATCCTTTGCGTGGCGGTCGGGATCGCGCGATGGTTTATACCTACCAACCCTTCCCCTAGGAGTATGCGTTAAATGCTTTGTTTCGATTACTAATAAAACTTTTGCAACAAGTATATGAGTTCTTCATGACTAACGTTGAGTCAATGGTTTAGATGCACTTTCACCTTCGACCATCACTATCTTCTTAGTGTCGTGCAACTTTCGCCGGTGCACAAAACCCAGCATTAGCCTCCCTAAAACCGCCACCATACCTACCTACTAGGGCTTTTTCAAAGTCATTCCGAGATACGTGGCCATGCAACTACTACCATGACATGTGCCACCACGTCTACATTGCCATTGCATGATCATAAGATAGCTAGCATGATGTTTCCATTAATGTCTATGCCATGCTAGATCGTTGTCACGATACACTACCGATGGCATTCCATATAGAGTCATCGTTGCTCTAAGTTTTGAGTTGAAAGTGTGATGATCATCATTAATGGAGCATTGTCCCATGTGAGGAAATAAAAGAGGCCAAAGATGCCCACCAAAAAAAATGGCCTAAGAGCCCACCAAAAAAATGAGAGAAAAAGAGAGAAGGGACAATGCTACCACATTTCCACAATTTTGCATATTAAGCACCATGATCTTCATGATTGAGAGTCTCTCATTTTGTCACAACCATATAGCTAGTGGGAAATTTTCGTTATATAACTTGGCTTGTATATTCCAATGATAGGCTTCCTCAAAATTGCCTTAGGTCTTCGTGAGCAAGCAAGTTGGATGCACACCCACTAGTTTTCCTTAAGAGCTTTCACATACTCTTAGCTCTAGTGCATCATTTGTATGTCAATCCCTACTCATTCACATTGATATCTATTGATGAGCATCTCCACAGCTCATTGATATGCCTAGTTAATGTGACCATCTTCTCCTTTTTGTCTTGCAACTTCCACCACACTCCACACCACTTATAGTGCTAAAACCATGGCTCACGCTCATGTATTGCGTGAGAGTTGCAAAGTTTTGAGAAAGTAAAGATGTGAAACAATTACTTGGCCAATACCGGGGTTGTGCATGATTTAAATTTGTTGTGCAATGATGATAGAGCATAGCCAGACTATATGCTTTTGTCGGGATAACTTTCTTTTGGCCTTGTTATTTTGAAAGTTCATGATTACCTTGCTCGTTTGCTTGAATTAGTATTGTGTCCACATCAATAGCAAACTATTGTTTTGAATCTAATGGATCTGAACATTCACGTCACATAAGAGGAGTTACAAAGGACATCTATGCTAGGTAGCATGAAAGCATCAAAAATTCATTCTTTATCACTTCCCTACTCGAGGACGAGCAGGAGTTAAGCTTGGGGATGCTTGATACATCTCAAATGTATCTATAATTTTTGATGGTTTCATGTTGTTATCTTGTCATCTTTGGATGTTTTATGTACCTTTTATATCTTTTTGGGACTAACTTATTAATTCAGTACCAAGTGCTAGTTCCTGTTTTTTCTGTGTTTTTGGCTCTTTTCAGATCTGATTTTGGAACGGAGTCCAAACGGAATAAAATCTCCGAAATTTTTTTTCCCGAACGGAAGAAGATTAGGGGGCTTGTGGGCCAAGCCAGGAGGGCTACAGGGAGCCCACAATCCCCCCATCCGCCACCAGGGGGCAGCGGTGGGCAGGCTTGTGGCCTCCTTGGCGCCCCCCTGACCTAGATCCTTCGCCTATATATTCCCTAAAATACAGCAAAAAATCAGGGGATCCTCAAAAATTATACATCAACATCATCGCCCTCCAATGACTTGTGGCCTCCTTGGAGTTGGAGGGCTTCTACATCAACATCATCGCCCCTCCAATGACTCGTGAGTAGTTCACTTCAGACCTACGGGTCCGTAGTTAGTAGCTAGATGGCTTCTTCTCTCTCTTGGATCTTCAATACAAAATTCTCCATGATCTTCATGGAGATCTATCCGATGTAATCCTCTTTGGCGGTGTGCTTGTCGAGATCGGATGAATTGTGGATTTTTGATCAGATTATCTATGATATATATTTGAGTCTTTGCTGATTTCTTATATGGATGATTTGATATCCTTGTAAGAATCTCCGAGTCTTGGGTTTTGTTTGGCCAACTAGATCTATGATTCTTGCAATGGGCGAAGTGCTTGGTTTTGGGTTCTTACCATGTGGTGACCTTTCCGAGTGATAGTAGGGGTAGCAAGGCACACATCGTGTAGTTGCCATCAAGGGTAACAAGGTGGGCTCTGTCGTAGATATGAGATTGTCCATCTACATCATGTCATCTTGCTTAAAGCGTTACTCTATTCTTTTGGACTTAATACACAAGATGCATGCTGGATAGCGGTCGACGTGTGGAGTAATAGTAGTAGATGCAGAAAGTATCGGTCTACTTGTTTTGTACGTGGTGCAAATAGATATAATCATTGCCATAGATGACGTCAGGACTTTGCGCGGTTCTATCAATTGCCCGATAGTAATTTGTTCACCCACCGTCTACTTGCTTTCATGAGAGAAGCCACTAGTAAAAACTACGGCCCCCGGGTCTTTTCACACCTATCGTTTCCACTTTCTCTATTACTTTGCTTTGTTACTTTGTTGCTTTCAGTTCTCACTTGGCGAACAATCTATAAGGGATTGACAACCCCTTCATCGCATTGGGAGCAAGCTTTTTGTGTTTGTGCAGGCACTTGAGATACTCCTTGACTGGATCGATACCTTGGTTCTCAAACTGAGGGAAATACTTACCACCGCTGTGCTACATCACCCTTTCCGCTTCGAGGGAACACCAACGCAAGGCTCCAAGCCCACTGGGGAAATCCTTTGCATATTTGCCTAGGAAGTCCCTTAAGGCGTAGTTGTAGCAGAAGCATTCCTGGTGCCGTCAACGCGACTACTTCTGGCGCCATTGGAAGGTCTTTTGTTGCAGTAGCAGCACCACGCTCACCGGTGTCCCGGAGCTGGTGTCGCTGTTTTCCAGCAGCCGGTCCATGGTGGACCAATCAGCCCGCGTGGTGGCCAACGACTTGGAGCGCTTGGAGGAGCACACCAGGGTAAGTGCCTCATCTTGATCCTCAATTTTTTTTAATTTCTATTATTCTTCTTGCATCAGTGGGGGCATGCCAGCGCACCCACTGGTGTAGCCCCCGAGAATCGGGCCGGCCGAGCATCAGCTGGGCCGAATCTTTTCGAGCTTCCATTTCTTGCTTTGCTTCTTTAGTGGGGGCGCGCTAGTGCACCCACTGGGTGTAGCCCCCGAGAATCGGGCTGGTTATGACTTAACCAGGCAGAATCTCGCTTCTGCTTCTTCTTTGCTTTGCAGGATATCTATGATGCCCAGGTGTAGGCGTATAACGAGCTGCGGGCTCAGTACCAAGCGGCCGACGGCCAGGTTGCCAGGCTCCAAGCCCGGCTCGGCGAAGTCGCCGTGGAGCGGGACGCCCTGCGTGACGCAGGCGACCGGCTCCAGGAGCAACTGGCTCTTCTCCAGATGGAGAAGAAGGAGCTCGAGGCAGCCAGCCGGGTCGAGCTGGAGCAGCTGCGTGTCTCGCTGCAGGAGAAGGACGCCTCCCATTCGGCCGACGTGGAACGCCTCGCGTCGGCTCATCTCGAGGAGATGAAGCTCAAGGACGCCGCCTTGAGGGAGAAGGATAAGGCCCTTGTCCAGAAGCAGACGGAGCTGGACAAGGCCCTAGATTCTGCGGCGACCCTCCAGGAGGAAGTTTCCCGCCTTTCTCAAGCGAGCAAGGTGCGGGAGCTCGTGGTCCTGGAGAGCGCTCATGAGACTAATGGCGCATTCCATCGTGAGTCTTCTTTTTTGCTTTGTCTTGAACTTTCTTGGCCGTCTCCTCTTCTTAGTCATTTTTGCACCCCTTTTCATGTCTCATTCCTCTTCCCTGAGACCCAGGGCGCAGCCGACACGACCGTCGAGGTGACTCGTGAGGAGCGCCGCGCGGCTGGGCAGGAGGTAGATGCTACCTCCGGCTGGAGCATGGAGGAGATCTGAGTGGGCCTCAGGGCCCGCCTGCGCGCCCTGGGCGAGTGTGTGGCTCGGCTCCAGGTCGCATGCTCGTCGATGGTGGTGGCCCTGTGGCCGGATGGCGTGGAGCCGGCGTCGATGAGCCGGCTCGCCCGCTGGCTTGCAGCTCGCGGGGATCGCCTTGACGCCTGGCGCGCATCGGCTGCTCGTGTCGGAGCCTACATGGCCCTGCGCTTGGCCAAGTCCTGGTATCGAAACCTGGACTTGGGCAAGCTCGTCGCTCAGCGCGACGGCTCGGAGGTGAAAATGCTGGCAGTGGAGGAACCACTGCGAGTGAGGGCCAGCGACATCGCCGAGTGCACTGCTTGGGATGTGCTTAACTTGGAGCGGGGTGAAGGCGGCAATGTGATCCCTAAAGATCTACACGGCCTTCAGCCCTATGACCCCGATGGCAGCTCCGACGAGACGGCCCACGATGTGGATAATGCTGCCGCCTCCAGCGGTGCGGCATATGCCAACTCAAGTGCGGACGGAGCCGGGAGCCCTCGTGGTGGATACATCGCAACCGCCTCGGGAGCAGACGGGGATGGTGACCACCACTTCAGGAGCAGCAGCCGGGGTGACCGATGAGGCCGCAGCCCCATAGCCGGTGTCCTATTTTTGTTGTCTGGAATTTTCTTGTCAGTCCAACAGTTCCACCCACTGGGGGTGTAATGAACCTCGGCCGTGGGCCAATGCATTTTGAATGTATGTATTCAGCATTATATTCGTATTGCCATGCGTGTTTTATATCTTTATCTTTTGATTCCTGGTTGACTTCTTTTTTTCTCCAATCCCTGTATCCCCAAGTTTCCACCCTGCCAGCCCGACAGCCGGGAGCCGGTCTGTGACTGGGTCGAGGTTTCTGGCCTTAGAACAGAAGACTTAGATTTTTTGAAGCCATCAAGACTTAAAGATTCAGACATAAACTAACAAAGGCCGGCCTGAATGAGATCGTAAAATAGATCAAGCCAACCCGAGTTGGCAAACTTTTTGTAGTCGAACTTTGCATGCATCCGGCTTTACCTAGCATCGCCTCGCTAGCCGGACGGCCGGAGCCGGTCTGCAGGCTGTTACGAGGTGACCAGGGATCGGTCCGGCGTACACTATGTGTTCTTCTAGAACATAAGGAAGGCGTCCGGGCGGCTGGCAAACCCCCGAGCTTATCAAAGCCAGCAAGGGGCTTCGCAGAGTGAGCACTCTAGATATGAATTTAAAAAGAAGCATGAGGGATGCTCTTTTAATTGCATTCATTGAGAATCCCTGAAGAGGGAGAAAGATACGTATGTGCATGCTCTTTCCATGTTTGATACTTGCCTTCTAGCAGTAGAACGGGCGAAGTAATGCCGCGTTCCATGGATGTTCCGTCTCCTGTCCAGAGTCGTCCCTCTTGCGCTTCCTTGGCTTTAGGCCATCGATCAAGTAGTATGCGTTGTTGTGCAATGCCCTACTGATGATGAAGGGTCCCTCCCATGGGGATGAGAGCTTGTGCTGGCCGGCAGTGCGCTGGATTCTTTTGAGGACCAAATCTCCCTCTCTGAAACAGAGAGGCTTGATCTTCTTGCTGTGGTACTATCTCAGCTTCTGTTGGTAGATGGTCGTCCGGATCAAGGCTAAGTCCCTTGCTTCTTCGAGGAGATCTACACCATCTTCTCTTGCCTCCTTCGCCTCCGTTTCCATGTATAGGGTGACCCGAGGCGAGTCGAACTCGATATCCATAGGAATAATAGCCTCGGACCCGTATACAAGGAAGAACGGGGTGAAGCCGGTCGACCGGTTGGGCGTGGTGCGGAGGCTCCATAGTACTGTAACATCCCAAAATTATAAATTTTGGAATGTTAATATAATTATTAGATTGATTGTTTGTTGGTTGCCTGAGTGATTGAAACTTGTGTGAAATTTGAAACTTCTCAAAAAAATTGAGAGGGAATAAAATGACTTTCCCAAAATTTTCTATTTTGAATCCCTTTTCAATTTTGAGTTTGAATATTTTCAAAACCTTTGATTAAAAAAAAATCAAACGAGAGGAGGAAAATGACCCTCCAAAATCAGAGACTATGTCTTGATTCAAATTTTAAGTATTTGAAATTCAAATTCCTTTTCATTTTAAAGTTATTGCAAAAAAATATTTTTTTTTAAAAAAGTATTTTATTTGGTTTTGAAAATATGTTCATGTTTTAGAAAATTTTATTCTGAAAATTTTGATATATAATATGTCTATATAAAATGTTCTCTCTTTTTCATTTATACGTTTTTCTTCTTTATTTCAAAAAATATTGTTCGTTCGCAAAAAAAAAAACAAAGGCCACGGCTGGCCGGAATGGCTCATGCGGTGGCCAAAGTCTTTCAGCCCATGCGGCACTTCTTCTCTCTTTTTTCTATTTTCTCCTCTTTACGTATATCTTTAGTCCCACATTGCCAATCTATGAACAATTAGACCTTCCTTTCACCTATAAATATAGATCGATAGGAGCATCCAAAAATCATCTATTTCGGGTTAAATCAATCTTTTGGTTTAACTAGATTTATTAAATAAAAATATTTTTTTCTTCTCTTCGGCGGGATTTCTCGAAGTCGTCTCCTTATTGGAATTAATTCTTACTCTGCATTCTAAATGTATTTCTCTTCGTATTTTTTTTATACTCCCGTAGTTTATTATTTCTAGACTAGTATTCCTACACTAGTATACGGTAGAGTAATTAGATATATTAATTAGTCTTCATATTTCCACAATGGTACTAGAACTCTTTTAGACGTAGCACTTTTATTCCGTAAAACAGCTTGGCCCTGATTTTTCAAATAGCCATAACTTTTTACTCGTTTATCCGAATTAGATGAAACCAACGCCTACAGTTCCGTCTTGATCCCACCTATCGTGTGAACCTATCATATCAACTTTTTTGAATTTTTCAAATTTCTAAATTTGTTCATATTCATATTCAAAGTTCTTTTGATCATATCTTTTTATCCGTAGCTTCGTTTTAGATGAATTCAATTGCGTCGGATCCGTATCAAAGTAATCTTTCCATTTGTATCATTAGTTTTAACTTTTCAACTTATAATTTTGATCAAATCAGATTTATCTATTAGTGCCCAAAAGTGTTCACATCGTTCTAAGCCGATTCAATGTTATATTGAAGTATTTGTATCTTTTGATCCGCTAGTTCAAATCTAGTAATTCTTTTTTCTACACGCTCATATTGATCTCATATATCCAGTAGCATCATTAGTTTCGACCTTTGAACCTTACAAATTTGAGCGATTCAAATTTGTATTCGAACATTCATTTGATCTTATCTTGCAAATCGTACCACCTTTTCAATTGATTCCTTTTACCCCTAAACACTCATGTCATATATTTTTGTACGTAACATCGTACTTCAGTTCAACTTCTCTTGACCTTTTGAATGCAAATTCAATTCATACTTCAATTCGCTATAACTTGCGTTGTAGTGCTCCATTTCAAGAAATTATTTCTACAAATAAATTCTTATGTCTTATACTATTTGTCAAACAAAATTCATGTTGTTCTCCCGATATTTTTGATCATCTCCCATAGTGTAGGCAAGTCGAGCTTATATAGCAATGATTCCTCGTCCATTAACTCTTCTAATCTCATTCATGCACCTTCACTTTACAACACACTTAGGACCTTTTTATTAAACCTTAGTACGTTGTTATTTTGCACCAAGACATGCTTTGTTCTTATTTTATCTTGGTTCTTCCTTTTTGGCATGAATGTTTATTGAATGCTATTCATTTACGATTGATTGCTCGGAGTGTGGCGAGTAGAATTATCAGGATTTTGAGAGCGACTATCTTCATCAAGTAATACCAGGCAAGTCACTTTGATCATACTATCACCTATGTTTTACGCATCGTAGTTCCACCATCCTATGTCCAATTGCATGCTGAGTAGGTACTTGGAAATTTTAGTATAGATTGTAGTATCATGTGGTAGGCACACAACAACCCCCATACTTGGCCTCGGGACGACAAATTTCATATTGCTATGCTTGAGTAGACGGGATTTCGGTTGAGTGCATAACACGAGTGATGCGAGGTTGATTAAATAATCAAGACCGGTTAAGACAAGATTTTCAAGACCTCGGACGCAATGCAACTCTGGGTGAAGGACAGTTGATCGGCTCCCTGGAGAACCCAGTGGATGACCCGGTGTGCTGGAGAGGCCATGACATCCTGCGGAAAGCTTCACCCAGGCTCAAAGAGACGGAGGGATATTTTCAAGACCCAAGGCTTACCTGCACAGCCACAAGTCATTATGGGCTCTGGCTTGGTTGGACAACGCGGTGACTCTGGACAGGCGGTGCTAGCAGATGTAGAAGAACGGTAGGAATGGATGGGCACCGACAGGGATTCAGAGGGACCCGTTGAAAGACCATGTTTTGATCATCCGGTCTTCAAACACCCTGAAGTGCGAGGACATACTCGGAGGCGATCAAATCTTGTGGGGAACATGTGCAAAACTCAGCAGAGTACTCAAACCTAATCGATTAGCCGTGTTCACGGTCATGGACAACTTGAGCCAAAGGAACTCAAGTTAACTGAATTTCTCAACACCAATAATAATATTGATGTGGGAACTATTGACAATTCGGGTATGAGAACTGGTTGGCGGAACCATCTCATTAACAACCAACAGCGTAGTAATATTTTTCTTTTAGCCCCTCTTGTTGTAGGAGAAAACTTTCTTTTTGCCAAAACTTATAGCCCCACTTGCCATATATGCATGTAGAATAGATGATTATTATTTTACCCCCCTATCTTATGTGACTTGCCAGCATATTCAATATGCTGACCTACACGGCTGCAACGTCTTATGTTGCAGATATTTTCTTCGACGAGTAAGAGTACGATTCAGGGTTACGGTCTACATTCAACTTGCCGTTGGTGTTTATTGGGACTCCACTCCCTTGACTGCTTCCGCTGAGATATTTAAGGTATATATCAGTTTTACACTATTTAAATGTGATTGCACTTTGATATATACATTGATGTACTGTGTGTGCCAGCATACTGATCCAGGGATGGCACAGATACATAGAGGCTTGACTCGTTTTGAGTCGGGTCGTTACAGAAATGGTATCAGAGCACATGTTGACTGTAGGACGTGACCCTAGAAACTGGAAACTTCTTAGGAAAGGATCTCTCAAAAAATTTATTTTCAACAACACCTTTTACTTCTCATCTCTTCTGGTTTCATCGAATGTTCTTTCTCACCTCAAATAGTTAGACAACGCCCTTTCCCCTTTGACCACGCGAAGGATCAACCGACTCCCACTTCAAAGTAAAGAGGATTTCATCATGCAGTTGAAACTGCACCAATTGAAGACTCTCAAGACCCGAAGAATTCGAAGACCCTGAAGTGTTCGAATAATTATATGACCATTAGTAGTCCAAACCCCTTTTATATACTCACGTTAGATACGATGATTTGTGGGCCGTCATTGGTGTGTGTTTTCCAATGGCCACAAAGAAAACCTATTCTCAAAAATATTGTTTGTATCTCCCCCCCTCTCTTACCCGTCTCATCCCCAAAACCTCAACCCAATAGATGGCGTATGAAGCTGGACTAGTAATCTCTGGACCAATGACCCAGCTGGAAGTTGAAATATGGATTCAGAACATGGAGAACTACTTCAGGAGTAACTTGATCTCAAGGAAGTATGAAGTGGAACACGCTCTCCAGTACTTTACCCAAAGTGCTGCAATCTGGTGGAAAATGCATCATGCCATACAAGGATTTTGTGGAGCAGAAACCTGGGACGAATTCAAGAAGACTTTGTTAAGACCTCGTCTTATTCAGAAGTGCTATGATAATCTGAAGGAGAAGACTTGTGCATGCAAGATCTATGGAGAAATAGGACACACCCAGGAAGAACACAAGGATGGATGCACTCATTGTGAAGAAAACCACCCAGCTGAGGAATGCCCAACTAGTCAGGTGACTTGTTTCTTGTGTGAAGGAACCACCCACTACCCAGCGGCGTGTCACATTTACCCCAAGTATGCCTGAAACCCACAGACCCCGGGACTAACAAGGACCAAGTACTATCTTTTTCGAGAAGGAAACATGGATCAGCAAACGTTTTCTTAGGAACATACGAAAGCCAGAGAGTTGTGAAGATACGATAGATGTTTTGTTCAGCTTGCAGAACCAATGGTTTATCCGAACTTCGTTCGTGGACAAGAGAAACTCTGCAACGCTTGTGAGGATGTCCAAGTGTTAGAATACGAGATTCACTAAGCCGTATACAAGGTAATGATTTCAGTGCGACATGGCTTGGCCACCATGACGACTTACTATTATCATTCTCTTGCTATTCGGAATGGTAAATCTGAGAGAGTTACCCATAGTGAGAGACGACGTTATTTGAAGCTTTTGTTTAAGCCTTAGAATGGTATGATGAAAGCCCTTGTACATGGCAGTTGTTGTCACACGTAGGAAATTTTACGGTGAGAATGAAACCAAGACCCCTCCCTCTGCAGGATAACCACAAATGGTAGACCACCATGAGAACCATCTTTATGTTATTTATAATTGACCACGAGACTGTCAGTTAAGAAGACCCAGTGATGGAAGAAGCTTATATCAACGGGAGAGCATCACCAAAGGATTTAATATGAAGATTGTGCGTTGTCAGTTGCCAAAAACCCCAGAGGATCGTTAAAGCATTTTGAGGGACCAGTATCTCTCATCTTAAGTGTGGTAGCATCCCACCTTGCCGGAGATTGGAATTGTTAGAAGACCCCCAAACCCTAACCTTCCTTTCTAGCCTCTTCGAATCTCGAGGACGAGATTCATTTTAAGTGTGGTAGTTTGTAACATCCCAAAATTATAAATTTTGGAATGTTAATATAATTATTAGATTGATTGTTTGTTGGTTGCCTGAGTGATTGAAACTTGTGTGCAATTTGAAACTTCTCAAAAAAAATGAGAGGGAATAAAATGACTTTCCCAAAATTTTCTATTTTGAATCCCTTTTCAATTGAGTTTGAATATTTTCAAAACCCTTTGATTAAAAAAAATATCAAACGAGAGGAGAAAAATGACCCTCCAAAATCAGAGACTATGTCTTGATTCAAATTTTAAGTATTTGAAATTTATTTGAAATTCAAATTCCCTTTCATTTTAAAGTTATTGCAAAAAATAATTTTTTTTAAAAAAGTCTTTTATTTAATTTTGAAAATATGTTCATGTTTTAGAAAATTTTATTCCGAAAATTTTGATATATAATATGTCTATATAAAATGTTCTCTCTTTTTCATTTATACGTTTTTCTTCTTTGTATCAAAAAATATTGTTCGTTCGCAAAAAAAAAACAAAGGCCACGGCTGGCCGGAACGGCTCATGCGGTGGCCAAAGTCTTTCAGCCCATGCGGCACTTCTTCTCTCTTATTTCTGTTTTCTCCTCTTTACGTATATGTTTAGTCCCACATTGCCAATCAATGGACCATTAGACCTCCCTTCCACCTATAAATATAGATCCATAGGAGCATGCAAAAATCATCTGTTTCGGGTTAAATCAATCTTTTGGTTTAACTAGATTTATTAAAAAGAAATATTTTTTTCTTCTCTTCGGCGGGATTTCTCGAAGTCGTCTCCTCATTGGAATTAATTCTTACTCTGCATTCTAAAGGTATTTCTCGTCGTATTTTTTTATACTCCCGTAGTTTATTATTTCTAGACTAGTATTCCTACACTAGTATACAGTAGAGTAATTAGATATATTAATTAGTCTTCGTATTTCCCCATTAGTACTAGAATTCTTTTAGACGTAGCACTTTTATTCCGTAAAACAGCTTGGCCCTGATTTTTCAAATAGCCATAACTTTTTACTCGTTTATCCGAATTAGATGAAACCAACGCCTAGAGTTTCGTCTTGATCCCACCTATCATGTGAACCTATCATATCAACTTTTTAAAATTTTCAAATTTCGAAATTTGTTCATATTCATATTCAAACTTCTTTTGATCATATCTTTTTATCCGTAGCTCCGTTTTAGATGAATTCAATTGCACCGGATCCGTATCAAAGTAATCTTTCCATTTGTATCATTAGTTTTAACTTTTCAACTTATAATTTTGATCAAATCAGATTTATCTATTAGTGCCCAAAAGTCTTCACATCGTTCTAAGCCGATTCAATGTTATATTGAAGTATTTGTATCTTTTGATCCGCTAGTTCAAATCTAGTAATTCTTTTTTCTACACACTCATATTGATCTCCTATATCCGGTAGCATCATTAGTTTCGACCTTTGAACCTTAAAAATTTGAGCGATTCAAATTTGTATTCAAACATTCATTTGATCTTATCTTGCAAATCGTACCACCTTTTCAATTGATTCCTTTTACCCCTAAACACTCATGTCATATATTTTTGTACGTAACCATCGTACTTCAGTTCAACTTATCTTGACCTTTTGAACGCAAATTCAATTCATACTTCAATTCGCTATAACTTGCGTTGTAGTGCTCCATTTCAAGAAATTATTTCTACAAATAAATTCTTATGTCTTATACTATTTGTCAAACAACATTCATGTTGTTCTCCCAATATTTTTGATCATCTCCCATAGTGTAGGGAAGTCGAGCTTATATAGCAATGATTCCTCGTCCATTAACTCTTTTGATCTCATTCATGCACCTTCACTTTACAACACACTTAGGACCTTTCTATTAAACCTTAGTACGTTGTTATTTTGCACCAAGACATGCTTTGTTCTTATGTTCTCTTGGTTCTTCCTTTTTGGCATGAATGTTTATTGAATGCTATTCATTTCCGATAGATTGCTCGGAGTGTGGCGAGTAGAATTATCAGGATTTTGAGAGCGACTATCTTCATCAAGTAATACCAGGCAAGTCACTTTGATCATACTATCACTTATGTTTTATGCATCGTAGTTCTACCATCCTATGTCCAATTGCATGCTGAGTAGGTACTTGGAAATTTTAGTATAGATTGTAGTATCATGCGATAGTCACACAACAACCCCGATACTTGGCCTCGGGACGACAAATTTCATATTGCTATGCTTGAGTAGACGGGATTTAGGTTGAGTGCATAACACGAGTGATGCGAGGTTGATTAAATAATCAAGACCGGTTAAGACAAGATTTTCAAGACCTCGGACGCAATGCAACTCTGGGTGAAGGACGGTAGATCGGCTCCCTGGAGAACCCAGTGGATGACCCGGGATGCTGGAGAGGCCATGACATCCTGCGGAAAGCTTCACCCAGGCTCAAAGAGACGGAGGGATATTTTCAAGACCTAAGGCTTACCTGCACAGCCACAAGTCATTATGGGCTCTGGCTTGGTTGGACAATGCGGCGACTCTGGACAGGCGGTGCTAGCAGATGTAGAAGAACGGTAGGAATGGATGGGCACCAACAGGGATTCAGAGGGACCCGTTGAAAGACCATGTTTTGATCATCCGGTCTTCAAACACCCTGAAGTGCGAGGACATACTCGGAGGCGATCAAATCTTGTGGGGAATATGTGCAAAACTCAGCAGAGTACTCAAACCTAATAAATTAGCCGTGTCCATGGTCATGGACAACTTGAGCCAAAGGAACTGAAGTTATATGAATTTCTCAACACCAATAATAATATTGATGTGGGAACTATTGACAACTCGGGTATGAGAACTGGTTGGCGGAACCATCTCATTAACAACCAACAACATAGTAATATTTTTCTTTTAGCCCATCTTGTTGTAGGAGAAAACTTGCTTTTTGCCAAAAACTTATAGCCCCACCTGCCATATATGCATGTACAATAGATGATTATTATTTTACCCCCCTCTATTATGTGACTTGCCAGCATATTCAATATGCTGACCTACATGGCTACAACGTCTTATGTTGCAGATATTTTCTTCTACGAGTAAGAGTACGATTCAGGGTTACGGTCTACACTCAACTTGCCGTTGGTGTTTATTGGGACTCCACTCCCTTGACTGCTTCCGCTGAGATATTTAAGGTATATATCAGTTTTACGCTATTTACATGTGATTGCACTTTGATATATACATTGATGTACTGTGTGTGCCAGTATACTGATCCAGGGATGGCACAGATACACAGAGGCTTGACTTGTTTTGAGTCGGGTCGCTACAAGTACAGCCGACAGTTCTTTGATCCAGCAGCCGGCCGACCTGACAAGTGGTGCCACCAGTCTTGGCTTGATGCCGGCCAGGATCAGGTCGTTGGCCCTCTCCGCTTGGCCATTTTACTCGGGATGTGCCACTGATGCCAAGTCGAGACGGATGCCTACCTTGGAGCAGTATAGCGCCAGAGCGCCTTTGGCGAAGTTGGTGCCATTGTCGGTGATGATGCTGTGGGCGACGCCATATCGAATAGAGATGTCCGTGGTGAACTTGACAGCCGTGGGGCCATCAAGCTTCTTGATAGGTCTGGCCTCGATCCACTAGGTGAATATGCCAACGGCTACCAAGAGATGGGTCATGCCACCACGAGCCGTCTTGAAGGGCCCCACCATGTCCAGTCCCCAGACGGCGAACGGCCATGACAGCGGGATGGTTTTGAGGTCCGAAGGCGGCATGTGGCTCTTTGCGCTGAAGAACTGACACCCTTCGCATTTGTCAACCAGATCCACGGCCTCCTCGAGGTCCGTGAGCTAGTAGAATCTGTGGCGGAACGCCTTGGCCACCAGGGTTCTAGAGGCGGCATGATGCCCGCACTCCCCCTGGTGAATATCTCTGAGGATCTCCTCTCCCTTTTCTCATTCGACGCAGCGCTGGAACATGCCAGTCATGCTGTGTCGCACCAGCTCGTGATTGATGATGGCGTAGGATGCAGATCTGCGCTGGATCTACCTTGCCTCCGCCTCGTCTTGAAGAAGCTCGCCGCGAAGGAGGAAGGCTAGGATTGGTAAAGCCATGAAGGAGCCGACACAAGGGCTAGCTCCGCCTCGACCTGATTGTTAGGGGCTTCTACAACCCCCGTGCTTTATGAAGCAGCAGTCGTGGGCTCGAGACGAGGTGTCTCTAGTGCCGCTGTGGCAGTTGGCTCGCCGTCTACTGATACGTCTCCAACGTATCTATAATTTTTTATGGTTTCATGCTATTATCTTGTCAAACTTTGGATGTTTTGCATGCCTTTTATATATTTTTTGGGACTAACTTATTAACTCAGTGCCAAGTGCCAATTCCTATTTTTCCATGTTTTTGTCCCCTTTCAGAGGAGATTTTGAAACGGAGTCCAAATGGAAGAAAATCCCAGAAAAGATTTTTTCCCGAACAATAGAAGATCGGGAAGCTTGGGAGCCAAGGCAGGGTAGCCTCGGGGGCCCCACAAGCCCCCACCCCGCGGCCAGGGGGTAGGCCGTGGCCCACAAGCTTGTGGGCCCCTGAGCGCCCCCTGACCTAGGGGTTGGGCCTATAAATTCTCTAAAAATCCCTAAAAAAATCAAGAGATCATCGACATCACTTTTCCGCCGCGCAAGCTTCTATCTCCGCAAGATCCCATCTGGGGCACGTTCTGGTGCCCTGCCGAAGGGGGGATTCAGACACGGAGGGCTTCTTCATCAACACCATGACCTCTCCGATGATGCGTGAGTAGTTCACCATAGACCTGCGGGTCCATAGCTAGTAACTAGATGGCTTCTTCTCTCTCTTGGATCTTCAATACAAATTTCTCCATGATCTTCATGGAGGTCTATCCGATGTAATCTTCTTTTGCCGTGTGTTTGTCGAGATCTGATGAATTATGGATTTTTGATCAAATTATCTATGAATCTTATTTGAGTTTCTTCTGATATCTCTTATGCATGATTTCATATCCTTGTAATTATCTTCGAGTTGTGGGTTTTGTTTGGCCAACTATATCTATGATTCTTGCAATGGGAGAAGTGCTTGGTTTTGGGTTCATACTGTGTGGTTTCCTCACCCAGTGAAAGAAGGGGTAGCGAGGCATGCATCATGTTGTTGCCATCAAGGGTAAAAAGATGGGGTTTTCATCATTGGTTTGAGATTATCCCTCTACATCATGTCATCTTGCTTAAGGCGTTACTCTGTTCGTCATGAACTCAATACACTAGATGCATGCTGGATAGCGGTCGATGTGTGGATTAATAGTAGTAGATGCAGAAAGTATCGGTCTACTTGTCTCGGACGTGATGCCTATATGTATGATCATTGCCTTAGATATCATCATGACTTTGCGCGGTTCTATCAATTGCTCGACGGTAATTTGTTCACCCACCGTGATATTTGCTATTTTGAGAGAAGCCTCTAGTGAACACTATGGCCCCTAGGGTCTACTCCACACCATATTTTCAGCCTTACACTTTTTACTTCGTTGCACTTTCCGCCTTCATATCTCACTTTGCAAACAATCTTGAAGGGATTGACAACCCCTTTGAAGCGTTGGGTGCAAGCTTGTTTTTGTTTGCGCAGGTACTCTCGACTTGACGAGGCCCTCCTTCTAGATCGATACCTTGGTTCTCAAACTGAGGGAAATACTTACTGCTGCTGTGCTGCATCACCCTTTCCTCTTCAAGGGTAAAACCGACGCAAACCAGAGAAGTAACAAGAATAATTCCTAGCGCCAAGGAAGCACTTTTCTTGCCACAACATCTACCTCCATGACGTCCACCCACTGGGTGTCGAGACGACAGGATTCGAGGCAGGGCGGAGCCGGAGTTGTTGTTGTAGCCGGTGCAGCTATTGGAGTTGGCATTGCCAGCGTAGCCGGCACAGGGGTTGTAGCCGACGTAGTTGGTGGAGCCGACGACACTTGCACCGAACACTCAGCCGGTCCTGCTATTGGAGTTGGCATGTCCAGCATAGCCGTCACAGGAGCTGTAGCCGGTGTAGCTGGTGTAGCCGACGGCGTTTGCACTATAGAATCAGCCGACACAAAGATCGACGCCGACTCTGGATACGGCCTGATAGACGGCTTGTGGAGTTGCTCGAGGGAGACGCCGGCTGGGATAGCCCATCTCATGGAGCCAATTTGGGCCAGTGTATCAGCCGCCTCATTGTCTGCTCTGGGTACATGGTGGAACTCGCAGCCCTCGAAGGGGCCGCTGAGCTACTGGATGAGGAAGCGGTAGCTTGCCATGTTGGCGTCCCTGGCGTCCAATTCGCCAGAAACTTATTGCACCACCAAGTGAGAGTCGCCGAAGCATATGAGCCGCCGGATGCCAATCTCCTTGGCGAGCCGGAGGCCATGAGCCAGTGCTTCGTACTCGGCGAAGTTGTTGGAGGCGGCGAAGTGGATGTGGAGAGCATACTTGAGCTGGTCTCCTTTCGGAGATGTTAAGACGATGCCGGCTCCCAGACCCGTCCGCATCTTTGAGCCGTCGAAGTGCATCCGCCAATGCGTAGAGTCTGGAGGTGGCGGATCGAACTGGGCTTCGGCCCAATCGACTAAGAAGTCGGCCACCACCAGAGATTTGATGGTGGTGCGAGGCTCGTAGCGGATATCATGGTCCGCCATGGCAATGGACCACTTGGCGATACTGCCCATTGCATCACGGTTGCCCATGAATTCTGAAACTGGAGCAGTGCTCACCATAGTGATAGCATGCTCTTGGAAGTACTGTTTCAACTTCTTTGCAGCAAGGTAAACACCATAACACATTTTTTATAATGGGGATAGTTCTTCTTGGAGGCGGACAAGACCTCGCTAAGGTAGTAGACACGGCGCTGCACTAACAATACCTTACCCTCCTCCTTGCATTGAACTACCAACACTACACTAACCACACGAGTGGTCGCGGCAATGTATATGAGTATGGGTTCCCTTTCAGCCGGCGCTGCCAAGATTGGCAGGCTCGAGATGACCCGCTTGAGGTCGCGGGAAGCTTCATCCGCCTGGTCATTCCACTCAAATTTCTGCGTCTTCTTTATGAGCTGGTAGAGTTGAAGGGCCTTCTCGCCGAGCCGACTGACGAACCGGCTAAGGGACGCCAGGCAGCCGACGAACTTTTGGACATCTAGGATCCGAGACGGGCGCACCATCCGCTCGACGGTGCCTATCTTCTCGGGGTTCTCCTCGATGCCACGAGCGGACATGAAGAACCCCAAGAGTTTTCCACCTGGAACCCCAAAGACGCACTTCTCCGGGTTGAGCCGGATCTTGTACTGGCGCTAGTTGGCGAACGTCTCCCGCAAGTCGTCGAGGACGCTGAAATGCTGCTTCGTCTTGACGATGATTTCATCCACATAGACATGGATGTTTCTGCCGATCTATGTCAGTAGGTGAGACATCTCCAACGTATCTATAATTTTTTATGGTTTCATGCTATTATCTTGTCAAACTTTGGATGCTTTGTATGCCTTTTTATACCTTTTTTTGGGACTAACTTATTAACTCACTGCCAAGTGCCAGTTCCTAGTTTTCCTGTGTTTTTGACCCCTTTCAGAGAAGATTTGAAACAGAGTCCAAACGGAATAAAATCCCCGAAAATATATTTTCCGAAACAAAAGAAGATCGGGAGACGTGAGAACCAAGGCAGGGGGTCCCGAGGGACCCCACAAGCTCTCTAGCCCTGGGCAGGGGGGAGGCCGGGCTCACAGGCTTGTGGGCCCCCTGGACCTCCTCTACCCTAGGTTTTGTGCCTATATATTCCCTAAAATCCAGGAAAAATCAGCATATCATCGAAAATACTTTTTCGCCGCCACAAGCTTCTGTCTTCGTAAGATCCCATCTGGGGCACGTTCTAGTGCCCTGTCGGAGGGGGGATTCAGATATGGAGGGCTTCTTCATCAACACCATGACCTCTCCGATGATGCGTGAGTAGTTCACCATAGACATATGGGTCCATATCTAGTAGCTAGATGGCTTCTTCTCTCTGTTGGATCTTCAATAAAAAGTTCTCCATGATCTTCATGGAGATCTATCCAATGTAATCTTGTTTTGCGGTGTGTTTGTCGAGATCCAATGAATTGTGGATTTATGATCAGATTATCTATGAATCTTATTTGAGTTTCTTTTGATCTCTCTTATGCATGATTTCATAGCCTTGTAATTCTCTTCGAGTTGTGGGTTTTGTTTGGACAACTAGATCAATGATTCTTGCAATGGAGAAGTGATTGGTTTTGGGTTCATACCGTGCGGTGACCTCACCCAGTGACAGAAGGGGTAGCGAGGCATGCATCATGTTATTGCCATCAAGGGTAAAAAGATGGGGATTTCATCATTGGTTTGAGATTATCCCTCTACATCATGTCATCTTGCTTAAGGCCTTACTCTGTTCGTCATGAACTCAATACACTAGATGCATGCTGGATAGCTGTCGATGTGTGGAGTAATAGTAGTAGATGCAGAAAGTATCGGTCTGCTTGTCTCGGACGTGATGCCTATATGTATGATCATTGCCTTAGATATCATCATGACTTTGCGCGCTTCTATCAATTGCTCAACAGTAATTTGTTCACTCACCGTAATACTTGCTATTTTGAGAGAAGCCTCTAGTGAACACTATGGCCCCCGGGTCTACTCCACACCATATTTTCAGCCTTACACTTTTAATTCGTTGCACTTTCCACCTTCAGATCTCACTGTTCAATCAATCTGGAAGGGATTGACAACCCCTTTATAGCGTTGGGTGCAAGATGTTTTGTGTTTGCGCAGGTACTCTGGACTTGACGAGATTCTCCTACTGGATTGATACCTTGGTTCTCAAACTGTGGGAAATACTTACTGCTCCTGTGCTGCATCACCCTTTCCTCTTCAAGGGAAAAACCAACGCAAGCATGTCTCCGTCAACGTGTCAATTTCTGGCACTGTTGTTTGAGAAGTAGCAGAAGGATTTCTGGCGCCGTTGCCGGGGAAGGACTTTTGTTGCCGTAGCAGTAGGTGATATGTCCATTTTGCATCATGCTTTCATGTTGATATTTATTGCTTTTTGGGATGTTATATTACTTGTGGTACCATATTTATGCATTTTCTCTCTTATTTTGCCAGGTTTATTTGAAGAGGGAGAATTCACGCAGCTGGAATTCTGGACTGGAAATGGAGCAAATCCTAGTCCACTATTCTGCACATCTCCAAATGCCCTGAAAAGTTACGGTGATTTTTTCTGGAATATATTAAAAATACTGGGCGAAAGAACTACCGGAGGGGGGCCACTAGGGCCCCACAAGCCCCCACTCCGCCACCACCCCCTGGTGGCGGTGGGCAAGCTTGTGGGTTGCCTGAAGGCCCACTAGCCCCCCTCTTTTTCTATATGATGCGTCCTGGTCTGGAAAAAAAAATCAATCGGGAGCTTTTTCGTGGTTTGGCCGCCGCCACGAGGCGGAACTTGAGCAGATCCAATCTAGAGCTCCGGCAGGACGATCCTGCCGAGGAAACTTCCCTCCCGGAGGGGGAAATCGTCGCCATCGTCATCACCAACACTCCTCTCGTCGGAGGGGAGGCATCTTCATCAACATCTTCATCAGCACCATCTCCTCTCAAATCCCTAGTTCATCTCTTGTAATCAATCTTCGTCTCGCGACTCCGATTGGTACTTGTAAGGTTGCTAGCAGTGTTGATTACTCTTTGTAGTTGATGCTAATTGGATTACTTGGTGGAAGAGTTTATGTTCAGATCCTTAATGCTATTCATTACACCTCTGGTCATGATTATGATTATGTCTTGTGAGTAGTTACTTTTGTTCCTAAGGACATGGGATAAGTCATGCTGATAATAGTCATGTGAATTTGATATTTGTTCGGTATTTTGATATGTTGTATGTTGTTTTTCCTCTAGTGGTGTTATGTGAACATCGACTACATAACACTTCACCATATTTGAGCCTAGAGGAAGGCATTGGGAAGTAGTAAGTAGATGATGAGTTGCTGGAGTGACAGAAGCTTAAACCCCAGTCTATGCGTTGCTTCGTGAGGGGCTGATTTGGATCCACTAGTTTAATGCTATGGTTAGACTTTGTCTTAATTCTTCTTTTGTAGTTGCGGATGCTTGCGAGAGAGGTTAATCATAAGTGGGATGCTTGTCCAAGTAAGGGCAGTACCCAAGCGCCGGTCCACCCACATATCAAACTATCAAAGTAACGAACCCGAATCATATGCACATGATGAAACTAGCATGACAGAAATTCCCGTGTGTCCTCGGGAGCTTTTTCCTCCTATAAGACTTTGTTCAGGCTTGTACCTTGCTACAAAAGGGGTTGGGCCACTTGCTACTACTTGTTACTTGTTACTTTTTTCTTGCTACATTTCACCTCGCTACACAATCAGTTTTTACCGCTACTTTTAGTGCTTGCAATTATTACCTTGCTGAAATCCGTTTATAAGAGCCTTCTGCTCCTTGTTGGGTTCGACACTCTTACTTATCGAAAGGACTACGATTGATCCCCTATACTTGTGGGTCATCAAGACTCTTTTCTGGCGCCGTTGCCGGGGAGTGAAGCGCCTTTGGTAAGTGGAAATTGGTAAGGAAACATTTATATACTATGCTGAAATTTATTGTCACTTGTCACAATGGAAAATCTTCCTTTGAGGAGTTTGTTCCGGGTATCTTCTCCATGAACGGAAGCATGAGGAGTTGCTCCTCAACCTGAGGTACCTACTAAAAATATCTTTTATGAAATTCCTTTGGGTATGCTTGAGAAACTGCCGGCTTATCCTTTTACAGGAGATGGATCTTCACATCCAAACTTTCATCTAATCTATGTAGATGAAGTTTGTGGTTTATTTAAACTTGCAGGTTTGCCCGAGGATGAGGTAAAGAAGAAATTCTTTCCTTTATCTTTGAAGGATAAGGCGTTGACATGGTATAGGCTATGTGATGATGCTGGATCATGGGGCTACAATCGGTTGAAATTGGAATTTCATCAAAAGTTCTATCCTATGCATTTAGTACATCGTGATCGGAACTTTATTTATAACTTTTGGCCTCGTGACAGGGAAAGCATAGCTCAAGCTTGGGGGAGGCTTAAATCAATGTTATATTCATGCCCCGATCATGAGTTCTCGAGAGAAATCATCACTCAAAACTTTTATGCTCGTCTTTCTCATGAAGATCGTACCATGCTTGACACTTCTTGTGCCGGTTCTTTTATGAAGAAGGATATTGATCACAAGTGGAATTTATTTGAGAGAATCAAAAGCAACTCTGAAGATTGGGAGCTGGAGGAAGGTAAGGACTCAGGAGAGTAAGCAGGAGTTTTGCCATAGAGTTTTGAAACTTGAGGAGGAAAATGACGATCTAAGGGAGCAAAACTTTTTTGCTCGAGTGGAAATTAGACAAGCTCAAGACTGCTCCAACAACACCACCATCACCACCAAAGGAAGACAACTAAGCATTGGTATGGGCAATCCCCTTGGCTTCTGTCAAGCGTTGGGGAGTTGCCCTGGTATCGTATCACCTTTATATCTTTTGCTTTTACCTTTGTTTTAGTTCTTTCCATTTTAGTTTTTATTTCTTCTTTTAGAGGAATAAGTCTTTAGTTTTTCGTTTGAGTCTTTTGCTTTTGTCTCTCCCCCATTGTATTCGAGCTTACGAGCTATATAACAAAGAGTGTCTTAGTCAAGGGCTTTGCTTTGTGCCATGATCAAAAGTATGAAAAGAACGATAACATGAAAGATCATGAGACGATCTTATGAACAGTGATAACTTCACTTATGACAAGTATGATGATTGAAACTTGTTGAGAATAAATCAACATAGACATTAGTTATTGTTGCAATTAATAAGAATTAATAAGGAAAGAGAGGTTCACATATAAATATATCATCTTAGACATTTTTTACAGTAGTGAGCACTCACCAAACTATTACATGCCCACGAGTAGATGTTGGACAAGGAAGACAACATAATGAATCGTGTTTGCTTGGTTCCAAACAATGTTATATGATTAGAGATCCCTTAGCATGTGACGATTGCTTCCACCTCATATTAGCCAAAACTCCCACACCAAGTAGAGATACTACTTGTGCATCCATAAACCTTCAACCCAGTTTTGCGATGAGAGTCCACCATACCTACCTAAGGATTGAATAAGATCCTTCAAGTAAGTTGTCATTGGTGCAAGCAATAAAAATTGCTCTCTAATATGTATGATCTATTAGTGTGTGGAAAATAAGCTTTGTACGAACCTGTGATGAGGAAGACATAAAAGCGACAGACTGCATAATAAAGTTATTTGTCACACGAGGCAATATAAAGTGACGTTTCTCCGCACTAATAGGACACACATTCAAACCTCAAAAGCGCATGACAACCTCTGCTTCCCTCTGCGAAGGGCCTATCTTGTACCTTTACTTTTTACCCTTGAAAGAGTCATGGTGATCATCACCAATTCCCTATTTTTGCCTTTGTCTTGGCTACCTTCACATGCTTGGGAAAGTTCTGTATTTATATATCAATTTGGAGTTTAGTACTTATGCTTTATTGTTGTTGACTTTACCCTTGAGGTAAACCGTTGGGAGGCAAAACTATAAGCCCCTATCTTCCTCTGTGTCCAGCTGAAACTTTGACACCATGAGTACCACGTGAGTTGTAACAATTGTGGAAAACAAAAGAGATGATTGAGTATGTGGGTTTGCCTTACAATCTCTTATTTGTCTCTTTCCGATGTTGTGATAAATTGCAATTGCTTCAATGACTATGGATTATTGTTGGTTACTTCTCGGTAAGGTTTTTTGCTTCATGCTTTGCTTTGTGAAGGAATTGTTACTTTCCCATAAGAATCTTTATGCTATATTGCTGTTCTATGTGTGATCATGATGCCCTCATGTCTGTATTATGTTTTATCGACACCTTCGTCCCTCAACATGTGGACATGTTTATGGAACTTGGTTTTCGCTTGAGGACAAGCGAGGTGTAAGCTTGGCGGAGTTGATACGTCCATTTTGCATCATGCTTTCATGTTGATATTTATTGCTTTTTGGGCTGTTATATTACTTGTGGTACTATATTTATGCCTTTTCTCTCTTATTTTGCAAGGTTTATTTGAAGAGGGAGAATTCAGGCAGCTGGAATTCTAGACTGGAAAAGGAGCAAATCCTAGTCCACTATTCTGCACATCTCCAAATGCCCTGAAAAGTTACGGTGATTTTTCTGGAATATATTAAAAATATTGGGAGAAAGAACTACCCTAGGGGGGCCACCAGGGCCCCACAAGCCCCCACTCCGCCACCACCCCCTGGTGGCGGTGGGCAAGCTTGTGGGCTGCCTGAAGGCCCACTAGCCCCCCTCTTTTGCTATATGAAGCGTCCTGGTCTGGAAAAATTCAATCAGGAGCTTTTTCGTGGTTACGCCGCCGCCACGAGGCGGAACTTGAGCAGATCCAATCTGGAGCTCCGGCAGGACGATCCTACCGGGGAAACTTCCCTCCCAGAGGGGGAAATCGTCGCCATCGTCATCACCAACACTCCTCTCGTCGGAGGGGAGGCATCTTCATCAACATCTTCATCAGCACCATCTCCTCTCCAATCCCTAGTTCATCTCTTGTAATCAATCTTCATCTCGCGACTCTGATAGGTACTTGTAAGGTTGCTAGTAGTGTTGATTACTCTTTGTAGTTGATGCTAGTTGGATTACTTGGTGGAAGAGTTTATGTTCAGATCCTTGATGCTATTCATTACACCTCTGGTCATGATTATGATTATGTCTTGTGAGTAGTTACTTTTGTTCCTCAGGACATGGGATAAGTCATGCTGATAATAGTCATGTGAATTTGATATTCGTTCGGTGTTTTGATATGATGTATGTTGTCTTTCCTCTAGTGGTGTTATGTGAACGTCGACTACATAACACTTCACCATATTTGGGCCTAGAGGAAGGCAATGGGAAGTAGTAAGTAGATGATGGGTTGCTGGAGTGACAGAAGCTTAAACCCAAGTCTATGCATTGCTTCGTGAGGGGCTGATTTGGATCCACTAGTTTAATGGTATGGCTAGACTTTGTCTTAATTCTTCTTTTGTAGTTGCGGATGCTTGCGAGAGAGGTTAATCATAAGCAGGATGCTTGTCCAAGTAAGGGCAGTACCCAAGCGCCGATCCACCCACATATCAAACTATCAAAGTAACGAACGCGAATCATATGAACATGATGAGACTAGCATGCCAGAAATTCCCGTGTGTCCTCGGGAGCGTTTTTCCTCCTATAAGACTTTGTTCAGGCTTGTCCCTTGCTACAAAAGGGATTGGTCCACTTGCTGGACCATTGCTACTACTTGTTACTTGTTACTTTTTGCTCGGTATGTTTCACCTCGCTACACAATCAGTTGTTACCGCTACTTTCAGTGCTTGCAGTTATTACCTTGCTGAAATCCGTTTATCAGAGCCTTCTGCTCCTTGTTGGGTTTGACATTCTTACTTATCGAAAGAACTACGATTGATCCCCTATACTTGTGGGTCATCAGTAGGCACTGCTGCATGCAGCGTTGGAATGTCGCACTAGCGTTCTTCAGACCGAACATCATGGTGGTGTAGCAGTAGGCCCCGAACGCCGTGATGAAGGAGATCTTCAGGCGATCAGCTCGATCCAGCTTGATTTGATGGTAGCCTGAATAAGCATCCAGAAATGAGAGCAATTCGCAGCCTGCAGTGGAGTCGATCACTTGATCTATCATAGGCAACGCGAAAGGGTCTTTCGGACAGGCCTTATTCAAGCTAGTGTAGTCGATACAGATTCGCCAGGTGTTGTTCTTTTTCAGCACCAGGACTGGATTAGCTAACCAGTCCGGGTGGAAAGCCTCCATGATGAAGCCGGCAACAAGGAGCCGGGTAATCTCTTCTCCAATTGTGCGCCGCTTCTCCTCGATGAAGCGGCGTAAAGGTTGTTTCACCGGCTTTGCATCCGATCGCACGTGACGTTTGTGCTCGGCTTACTTCCTCGGAACACCCGGCATGTCCTTGGGGGACCATGCGAAGATGTCCAGATTCTCACGGAGGAAGTCGACGAGCTCACCTTCCTATTTGGGGCTGAGGCCAGCCCCGATGGTGACACATTGCTTGGGGTTGGTAGGGTCGAGTGGCACATGCTTGGTCTCTTTGGCCGGCTTGAAGGAGCCCTCGCTGGCCGACTTGGACGGAGCAGAAGGAATTGCCGACTTCTCGGTAGCCTGGGCCACGAGCCGGTCGATCTGCCGCTTCTCCTCAGCGATCACTAGGGCGTTAGCGAGGCGGCTGCTATCTTGGGCGCACTCGAGCGACTTCTTGTAGTCGCCAGCAATAGTGATGATGCCCTTTGGACGCATCTTCATCTTCAGGTAGGCGTAGTGCGGTATAGCCATGAACTTGGCCAGAGCTGGTCTGCCCAGCAGCGCGTGATACGGGCTGCTGAGGTCCACTACCTCGAACCATATGGACTCTCGGCGGAAGTGAGCCTTGTCGCCGAAGAGGACGTCCAGCTGGATTTTGCTGATAGGCGAGCAGGACTGCCTAGGAATGGTGCCGTGGAAGACAGTGCTGGTACGCAGGACGTCCGTCTCCTTGAGCCCGAGCTTGAGGAGAGTTTCGAGGTAGAGGATGTTGATGCTGCCGCCGTCGACCAGCACCTGGGAAAACCGGAAGGTGAGCCTCTTGGAGGCAAAGGTGGGGTCAAGGACGAGCGTTTATGGGCTCGGGTTGGGCATCACCGCAGGATGGTCCACCCGGCTCCATGTGATTGGCCGGTCAGACCAATGGATGTACTGGGGAACCGGGGGTACCGTGGCATTCACCTCGCGCCGTCTCTGGCGCAGGCTATGCTTGTCGTCGCCTTCACTGGTGAAGACGATGAATGCTCCATCTTGATGGGGGTAGTCGTCGTGGAGGCGGCCGTCGTCGCGAGGCGGCGGCGGTGGAGCCGGAGCAGGACCAGGAGCTGGTGCATGAGGCGCAGCCTGCGTGCCTGGGGCAGCCGGCAGGCCATCCCCTTGCGACAGTCGGCGTGCGAAGCTGCACTGTCGAAGGGTGTGGTTCGACGGCTGTGCCCCAGAATGTATCTTGCAGGGGGCGTCCAACAGTTGCTCGAAGGACTGCTTGGGCAGCCAGTTGGTGTTGTTCCTGTTGGAACGCTTCCGCTGAGGGCTGGCTTGAAGAGCCGACGTCTCGCCCTCCATGCTAGCTACCAACATGTTGTTGGAGCGCGAATCCATCTGGTCCGCCTTGCGCTTGTTGTTGTTTTGGCCGCCTCGGCCGTCTCCAGCCGGCTTGGGAGTAGCCGGCGTGGGGACAGCCTTGTCCGAGGCGGTCACATTGACACACATCGCCAAGTCGGCCGTGGCGTACTTGTCCGCTTTGGCCATGAGCACCGCCAGATAGGTGGGCTCGGAGCACATGAGCTTGTGCTTGAGGAGGGTGTCGTCTCGGCAACCGTCGATGAAGTACTGGATGGCTTGTACCTCATGCACCCCCTCGCAGGAGTTGCGGAGCTCCGTCCACCGGGTGACGTAGTCGCGAAGCGGTTCGTCGGGCTTCTAGACGCACATGGCCAGCTCACGAGCCCGGCCAGGCCGCTTGTAGGTTCCAGTGAAGTTGCAGACGAACGCCTCCTCGAAGTCCACCCAGGAGTTGACGCTGCCGGCCGGAAGGCTGTTATGCCAAGTCCGAGCCGAGTCGGCCAACATGAGTGGCATGTAGCGGAATGCTACGCGCTTGTTGCCCCTGGCAATGCCAACGGCTATGGTGTAGTCGATCAGCCAGCCTCTGGCTTGGCAGTGCCATTATACTTGGGGCGTGTCCCGAGGCAAGGTGAAGCCTCGGGGGAAAGGCTCCCCTCGGATCCGGGGGCCGAAGCAGGCCGGACCGATGGGGCCGTCCTCCTCCAGGAGGGCTGACTGGCCAGGGTGACGAGACGTGCTATGGCAACAAAAGTCCTTCCCTAGCAACGCGAGGAATTCTTCTTTCTACTTCTCTTGTTTGCGTCGGTTTTTCCCTTGGAGAGGAAAGGGTGATGCAGCAAAGGAGCACTAAGTATTTCCCTCAGTTTGAGAACCAAGGTATCAATCCACTAGGAGAATCTCGTCAAGTCCAGAGTACCTGCGCAAACAAAAATGAGCTTGCACCCAACGCTATAAAGGGTTTGTCAATCCCTTCAAGATTGATTGCAAAGTGAGATCTGAAGACGGAAAGTGCAACAAAGTAAAAAAGTGTAAGGCTGAAAATATGGTCTGGAGTAGACCCGGGGGCCATAGTGTTCACTAGAGGCTTCTGTCAAAATAGCAAATATCACGATGGGTGAACAAATTACTGTCGAGCAATTGATAGAACCACGCAAAGTCATGACGATATCTAAGGCAAGGATCATACATATAGGCATCACGTCCGAGACAAGTAGACCGATACTTTCTGCATCTACTACTATTACTCCACACATCGACCGCTATCCAGCATGCATCTAGTGGATTGAGTTCATGACGAACAGAGTAACACCTTAAGCAAGATGACAAGATGTAGAGGGATAATCTCAAACCAATGATGAAAACCCCATCTTTTTACCGTTGATGGCAACAACATGATGCGTGCCTCGCTACCCCTTCTGTCACTGGGTGAGGTCACCGCACGGTATGAACCCAAAACCAAGCACTTCTCCCATTGCAAGAATCATAGATCTAGTTGGTCAAACAAAACCCACAACTCGAAGAGAATTACAAGGATATGAAATCATGCATAAGAGAGATCAGAATAAACTCAAATAAGATTCAAAGATAATATGATCATAAATCCACGATTCATCGGATCTCGACAAACACACCGCAAAAGAAGATTACCTCGGATAGATCTCCATGAAGATCATGGAGAACTTTGTATTGAAGAACCACGAGAGAGAAGAAGCCATCTAGTTACTAGCTATGGACCCGTAGGTCTATGGTGAACTACTCACGCATCATCGGAGAGGTCATGGTGTTGATGAAGAAGCCCTCCGAATCTGAATCCCCCCTGCGGCAGGGCACCAGAACGTGCCCATAGATGGGATCTTCTGGAGACAGAAGCTTACGGCGGCGGAAAAGTACTTTTGATGATCTCCTGATTTTTTATGGGATTTTAGAGAATATATAGGCGCAAAACCTAGGGCAAAGGAGCCTTAGGGAGCCCACAAGCCCGGGGGCGCGGGCGCCCCCTGGCCGCGCCATGAGGGCTTGTGGGGTCCCTGGTGCCCCCCTGCCGTGATTCTCCGGCTTCCCGATCTTTTTCTCTTCCGGAAAAAATCTTTTTGGCAGTGTCATTCCGTGTGGACTCCGTTCAAAATCCTCCTCTGAAAAGGGTCAAAAACATGGAAAAAACAGGAACTGGCTCTTGGCACTGAGTTAATAAGTTAGTGCCAAAAAATATATAAAAGGCATGCAAAACATCCAAAGTTTGACAAGATAATAGCATGAAACCATAAAAAATTATAGATACGTTGGAGACGTATCAAGCATGCCCAAGCTTAACTCATGCTCGTCCTAGAGTAGGGAAGTGATAAAGACTGAATTTTTGATGTGGAATGCTACCTAGCATAGTTGTACTTTGCAACTTCTTTCACGTGACATGAATGTTCAGATCCGTAAGATTCGAAACAATAGTTTGCTATTGACATGAAAACAATAATACTTCAAGCAAACTAGCAAGGTGATCATGAACTTTCAAAATAACAAGCCCAATGAAAGTTATCCCTACAAAATCATATAGTCTGGCTATGCTCCATCATCCTCACACAACTAATGTAAATCATGCACAACCCCAGTATTGGCCAAGTAATTGTTTTCGCACTCTTACTTTCTCAAACCTTTTATAACTATCACGCAATACATGAGCGTGAGCCATGGATATAGCACTATAGGTGGAATTGAGTGTGGTGGTGGTGGTGAGACAAAAAGGAGGAGATGGTCACATTGACTCGGCGTCTCAAGGGGCTATGGAGATGCCCATTAATAGATATCAATGTGAATGAGTAGGGATTACCATACAAGGGATGCACTAGAGCTATAAGTATGTGAAAGTTCAAAAGGAAAACTAGTGGGTGTGCATCCAACCTGCTTGCTCACGAAGACCTAGGGCAGTTTTGAGGAAGCCCATCATTGGAATATACAAGCCAAGTTATATAATGAAGATTCCCACTAGCATATGGTAATGACAAAGCAAGAAGCTCTCAATCATGAAGAACATGGTGCTATTAGGAAGCACAGGTGTGGAAACAGATAGTAGCATTGTCCCTTCTCTCCTTTTCTCTCTTTTTGTTTGTTTTTTGGCTCTTGGGCCTCTTCTCTTTTTTTTGGTCTCTTTGGCCTCTTTTTTTTTATTTCCTTACACGGTACACTGCTCTAATAATGATGATCATCACACTTTTATTTACTCACAACTTAAAGCTCAAAATGATGATGACTCTATAGGAAATGCCTCCGGCGGTGTACCGGGATGTGCAACGATCTAGCTTGGCGTATGGCGTTGAAACATCTCGCTAGCTATCTTACGATCATGCAATGACAATATGAGAGTGACGGCACAAGTCATGAGACAGAACAGTGGGAGTTGCATGGCAATATATCTCGGAATGGCTATGAAAATGCCATAGTAGGTAGGTATGGTGGCTGTTTTGAGGAAGGCATATGGTGGGTTCGTGCACCGGCGAAAGTTGCGAAGAACTCACATTAGTCATGAATAACTCACATTAGTCATGAAGAACTCACATACTTGTTGCGAAAGTTTTTATTAGTAGTCGAAACAAAGTGCTAAACGCATACTCCTAGGGGAAGGGTTGGTAGGTGTTAACCATCGCGTGATCCCGACCTCAATAGAAAGGATGACAAGCAATAGATCAATTATGCTCCGACTTCCTAACATAGCGGTTCACCATACGTGCATGCTACGGGAATCACTAACTTCAACACAAGTATTTCTAGATTCACAACACCCTACTAACATAACTCTTAATATTACCAAATCCATGCCTCAAAACTAATTGAGAGGAATCAAGACTTATCTTTCTACTCAATGCAGATGAAGATGGAGGTTTTTTATACTCTTTGGGTACCTATCACCTTTGGGACTACTTTCATAGCATAAGCCAACTACCAAGTCACGCACCGCGGTGCTCTAAAAGATATAAGTGAAGCACATGAGCATTCTAGCAAAATCACGATGAGTGCATGTCTCTCTCTCTCAAAAAGGTGTGCCGCAAGGATGATTGTGACACAACAAAAAGAAAAGACTCCTATGATACAAGATGCTCCAAGCAAAACAAATATCATGTGGTGAATAAAAATATAGCTCCAAGTAATGTTACCGATGGATTGAAGACGAAAGAGGGGATGCCTTCCCGGGGCATCCCCAAGCTTAGGCTTTTTGGTGTCCTTGAATATGGCTTGGGATGCCTTGGGCATCCCCAAGCTTGAGATCTTTCCACTCCTTATCTCTTTGTCCATGAGAACATCACCCAAAACTTGAAAACTTCACAACACAAAACTTAAACAAAAACTCGTGATAACATTAGCACAAGAAAACAAACTACCACTTCTTTTGGCACTGTAGCAAACTTGAATTCTATCTATATTGGTGTTGGGCTACTGTATTCTAACTTTTCCATGGCTAGTACCCCCGATACTAACCATAGTTTCATCAAAACAAGCAACCAACTCAACAAAAACAGAATCTGTCAAAAACTGACCAATCTGTAGCAATCTGTATACTTCGTATAATTCTGGTACCTCAAAAATTCTGAACAATTACGACTGCTTGGGAAAAAGTCATATCAAACAGTAGCAAAAATAATGGACTCAAAAGCTCTTTCGGAATAAAAATGAAAAATCATCTCATGAGCAAAAAGTTTCTGTCTTTTTCCAGCAGCATCAAACAACCATTACCAAGACTAGTCATAAAGGTTTTGTTTGGCTCAAACACAAAAAGAAACACAAAAAACACAATCACAACAGAATTATGATGGTGTGGATGCAACAAAACAGAAAGAAAAGGATAAATTCATTGGGTTGCCTCCCAACAAGCGCTATTGTTTAACGCCCTTAGCTAGGCATTGATAATTCAATGATGCTCACACAAAAGACAAGAATTGAAGCAAAACGAGAGCATCATAAAGCATGTGAAAATCACATCTAAGTCTAACATACTTCCTATGCATAGGCATTTTATAGGAAAATAGATTGTCAAGACAACCAATAGTTGCCATACGCAAGGAAGAAGAAAGAGACAATAGCAATCTCCACATAACGAGAGGTAATTTGGTAGCATGAAACTTTCTACCACAATATTTTCCTCTGTCATAGCAATTACATGTGGGATCATAATCAAATTCAACAAAATAGCTATCACAAAGGATATTCTTTTCATGACCCACATGCATGCAAAGTTGACGCTCTTCAAAAATAGTGGGATTATCATCAACTAAAGTCATGACTTCTCCAAACCCACTTTCAATATTATTGCAAATATCATTGCAACAAGTAGTGGACATAGCAAAACTAGCATCCCCAAGCTTAGGGTTTTGCATATTGTTAGCATGATTGTCACTAATAGAATTTATAGTGAAACCATTGCAATCATGCTTTTCATTCAAGGAGCCCTCGTGAATCACTTCATGAATTTCTTCATCACGATTTTCAGATTCACGCATCTCAAGCAAAATTCCATAGAGAAAGTCAAGTGCACTAAACTCACTAGCTAATGGATCAACATAATTGGATCTCTTAAAGAGATTAGCAAGTGGGTGAGGATTCATATCACTAGATTTTCAGCAAGCGAAGATGCAAGCATATTGAAGGCACATAGCACACAAGCAAAGGAAAGGCAAACGAAAAAGGCAAACGAAAAAGGGAAACGAAGAAAAAGGCAAAGATTGTTTTGTAAATTTTTGTTTTTCAGAAGTGGGGGAGAGGAAAACGAGAGGCAAAAAAAATAAATGCAAGAGATGAGTTTGCGACACTTACTTGGATGAGTTCTTGCACTACACCACGACACTGCTTCCCCGACACACAGTTTGGTTGGGAATACAAGTTTCGCCAACAAACAGTCGGACGGAAAAAACTATTGCCGACCGACAATGTCTGTTGGGCAAAGTCCAGACGGGAAAACCCTTTCCCGACCGACATAGATTTCCCGACCAACTGCTTGACGGCTATGGAGTATCTTTCCCGACAAACAGTCTGTTGGGCCTGCCATGGGCCTTTCCCGACCAACAGTCTGTTGGGGCAACCATGTGCCTTTCCCGACCGACTATTGGACAGGGTATTCTTTCCCGACCAACATTATGTTGGGCCTGGTGTTAGCCTTTGCCAACCGACTATCAGACACGGTTTGTTTTGCCAACCAACAATCAGAAATGGTATTTCTTCGCCGACCAATAGTTCATAAACATTTTCTTCAGCCAGCCACACCTTACATATGGTACTAATTGTCACATACATATAGTTCATGTGTTCTAAGTACAATCACCAAGACACCGATCAGGATCACTTCAAATCCACCAAACATTTTTTATTCCATTAACTATTTGTCACATACACACACTTAAGTCTGTTCTAGACATAACTACTCAGATACCATACATCGTGTTCACAAAAGGATAAGTAAAAGATGCATGTATGAGACATAAGTTGTCCAAAATGAGCATACATTAGGTTCAAAAAAGTACATGTAAAAGATGCATGCATGAGACATCAATTGTACAAAATGAAATCTAAAACATCTAGTTGACGTAGATCATTGGCTTCATGGTTCCATGAGAGTGAAGTCCTTTTGTTTGCTTCCTACAAAATTTAAACAATTTTCAATTATAGTACACTATTAGAAACTACACTACAAAACAAAAAATCAAACATAGAGGATCATCACATTCTCAAAAATATAAATAATAATAAATACAGAGAATTCAATAGCCATGTGTTAATACTAACGTTGATCCTCGACTGAGATCACCCCAACCGACCCACCATCTCCATCAGGAGTTGATAGGTCAGCAAAGGCATTTGTTTGAACCATTTCATGACTATCTTCATCTGTGGTTGTCGCTGTGTTGACTGCTACAGTCATCTAGTTATAACTACAGGAAGCCAAGTACTAGCTTCCTTTCAATAATGATGACGAAAAAAAGATATATTCTCACATTTTCTTATCAACAATGACATAAACAAATGTTATCTTTCCACCATCATAGATATCTAAGATGGAAAGTATATGAGACATAAAAGACGCAATTGACACTATAATTTTTTTCCTGAACACGTGAAAGAGTTATGTGGTCATGTAATTTTTTTTCTAGAGAACTAGTACCATATAGCTAAGTATTACAGATACACCTTTCTAGTGTTTTCTATCCATGTGAGTACAGTATTTCAGCTATCTTTGTTTAGTCTTTAGTAATGGCCATAAATTAAATGGCACTGAAAGGTATGTTGCTATCTTCGTGGTGGCAGCAATAGATACATGGACACCAACAACAGAATGCTATCTTCCTATTGCCAGCGATAGAGACATTTCGGATACTAAAGTTTGTAAAACATTGGTATGTAGTTGGACCAAATTGTGAAATGGAAAGCAGAGAAGAAGAGAATGCAGGATGTTGACATACTTAGAGATGGCATTTGCATGTGTGTGTTCTTCACCAGTAGGTGGGGCTAATCCCCTATATCATGGAGCTTGGCGGTTGCTTTTCTCCTCTCCTGGTGCCCACCGATAGGGCATATCATCTTTCTCTTAAAATAAGTGTTCTTAGTGGTCATTGCCCACTAGTGTTCCAGTTGTTAGCCCCACACAACTGATGCCTGAAACATTCAATAAGTTAGCTAACAATATTTTCTAGCTTTGGCAAAAAAATCTGATAAAAGTAAAAATAATAATCATGCCATGATTGGAAATAATTTGTAGAACCAAATCAAGAAATTTCACAAACGCATGTATCTTGTTAACATGTATGAATGCAAGCAACAAATAAAATTGACTTACCTTAACCTCAACATGCAGCGAGGAACCAACCCCAGCAACATATCCCTCCAAACCCATGTAAGGCAAACTAGACTTAATAGCTAGTTCAGCTGATTCCTCCCAAAAGAATTTAACCTACAGTGATTGTTGTGAATTAGTGCACCAACCAGTACCCCAAGTCTCACAAGCTAGCTATAAAGAATAATTACTAGACCAAAATTAATTATTTTTCAACATAATCAATAGATTGTTTTTACTTACACTTGATGTATGCGCATGTAAATTTCCGGAACCTTATTCATCTGACCAAAGGATCAAAATAAATAAGAATAAATGAGTGCCTTCCCGCGAGGTAGTTCTGTACAAATCCAAATAGGAATTCTTGTACGGCTAGAACCTCATCTTCGCTAATTGATTTCCCTTATTGATTCATGTACATTTTCAAATATCCTTTTGCATTAGACCACATGTGACGTGATAGTACTTATCCAATGGCACTAGCATAAAAGTACGCCTATTGGTTACAAACTTAGCAGATTTAATAGGGCAGAGCTGCTCATGTCCTGAAGAATACCAGCAAGGAAGAGATTTTTAGCTATAGATACAGTTGATAGAGTCACAAATCCAAAACGCACGGGAGAAATTTGCACACACACACACAGAGTGAGCATGAGAGCAGAGTAGAGGAACGACCTATGCAAAAATCACAGAAGAAGGGAGGCGTCAGACTGTCTTGCAACAGGGTTCTCGGTAGCTGGTGTTGGATGTCAGGCGTCTCCCGCGACCATGCACATGCACCTGCTCCATCGAACAAACAGAAACCACATCACTGAATGGATGGGAAGGGGAGAAGAGAAAAGGGAACATGGACCTTAGAAAGAGTACCAAAGTCTGAGTGGCGTCCCGAGAAGTCCATGGCATGGGCAACGGACGGCGCGCGAGCATCTCCGTCGAGGACCTTAACGACGGCGTGAATCCATGATCTGGCAACTGCCTGAGGTGAGGAAGGGAGGGCTTGCATGGAGCAAGCAGCCCCGTCTCCTCCATAACGCATGGCCGCGTCATCGGAGGTGTGGTCGAAGTCCTGGGCTACAAAGCTCGATCTGGACCTGCTCGCTCGATTTCCCTCTTCTTTTCTTCTGATGAGGGCAGGAGGGAGAGAGGAGTGTGTCGGGACTGAGGCTGTGGGGGCGGCCATGGTCGGTGCAAGGAGATGGGGCGCTAGGTGGCAGCGGCGGCGTGGGAGGGAGGGAGAGGATACGTGGGAAGGAGGGAGGGGATTAGGTTTTGGAACGTGCGGTCAAGGAAAAGGAAACGAGGAGGTTTCGCGGGCTGGGCCAAAATTGGTGGCTCTACGAAATTTCATACACGTGAGCGTCGATCTAAGGTTGGCCTCTTTATCTACCGCAAGTTGGTCGGGATTCTTTGTCCGCTTTACCGACCGACCGTTCGCTCTTATTAAGAGTACTGCCGACCGATAATTAGATGGTATGCATCCTTGCACTCCTGACCGACAGTTGGTTGGTGTATATGAGTTTTCCCGACCAACAGTTTGTTAGAAGTTTTCCCCACCAAAAATCGGCCGACAAAAGTTATCTTTCCCAACACACGTCTGTAGGGAATACAGTGTCGTGGTGTAGTGTTGACTTGATCCTCCCCGACAACAGCGCCAGAAATTCTTCTGCTACGGCAACAAAGTCCTTCCCTAGCAACGCCAGGAATTCTTCTTTCTACTTCTCTTGTTTGCGTCGGTTTTTCCATTGAAGAGGAAAGGGTGATGCAGCACAGGAGCAGTAAGTATTTCCCTCAGTTTGAGAACCAAGGTATCAATCAAGTAGGAGAATCTTGTCAAGTCCAGAGTACCTGCGCAAACACAACCGAGCTTGCACCCAACGCTATAAAGGGGTTGTCAATCCCTTCAAGATTGATTGCAAAGTGAGATATGAAGGCAAAAGGTGCAACGAAGTAAAAAGTGTAAGGCTGAAAATATGTTGTGGAGTAGACCCGGGGGCCACAGTGTTCACTAGAGGCTTCTCCCAAAATAGCAAATATCACGGTGGGTGAACAAATTATTGACGAGCAATTGATAGAACCACGCAAAGTCATGACGATATCTAAGGCAATGATCATACATATAGGCATCACGTCCGAGACAAGTAGACCGATACTTTCTGCATCTACTACTATTACTCCAAAGATCGACCGCTATCCAAAGATCGACCGCTATCCAGCATGCATCTAGTGTATTGAGTAAGGCCTTAAGCAAGATGACATGATGTAGAGGGATAATCTCAAACCAATGATGAAATCCCCATCTTTTTACCCTTGATGGCAACAACACGATGCGTGCCTCACTACCCCTTCTTCCACTTGGTGAGGTCACCCCACGATATGAACCAAAACCAAGCACTTCTCCCATTGCAAGAATCATAGATCTAGTTGGCCAAACAAAACCCACAACTCGAAGAGAATTACAAGGATATGAAATCATGCATAAGAGAGATCATAAGAAACTCAAATAAGATTCAAAGATAATCTGATCGTAAATCCACAATTCATCGGATCTTGACAAATACACCGCAAAAGAAGATTACATCGGATAGATCTCCATGAAGATCATGGAGAACTTTGTATTGAAGATCCAAGAGAGAGAAGAAGCCATCTAGTTACTAGCCATGGACCCGTAGGTCTATGGTGAACTACTCACGCATCATCGGAGAGGTCATGGTGTTGATGAAGAAGCCCTCCTTATCCGAATCCCCCTCCGGCAGGGCACTAGAACGTGCCCCAGATGGGATCTTGCGGAGACAGAAGCTTGCGGCGGCGGAAAAGTACTTTCGATGATCTCTTGATTTTTTATGGGATTTTAGAGAATATATAGGTGCAAAACCTAGGGCAAAGGAGCCTCAGGGAGCCCACAAGCTAGGGGGCGGGGGCCCCCCTGGCTGCGCCATGAGGTCTTGTGGGCTCCCTGGTGGCCCCCTGCCCTCATTCTCCGGCTTCCCGATCTTTTTCTGTTCCGGAAAAATCTTTTTCGCAGTTTCATTCCGTTTGGATTCCGTTCAAAATCCTTCTCTGAAACGGGTCAAAAACATGGAAAAAACAGGAACTGGCTCTTTGCACTGAGTTAATAAGTTAGTCCCAAAAAATATATAAAAGGCATGCAAAACATCCAAAGTTTGACAAGATAATAGCATGAAATAATCAAAAATTATAGATACGTTGGAGATGTATCAAGACGTCTGCGGGCGTCCTGGTCACCCTGGGGAGTGCGAGCTCCGATCCGAGTAGCGAGAGGAGAGGCACCTCGTGAACCGGATACATGGGTCCTACCCGGGCGAGGAACCTCGCACGCCAAATCGCTCTCGTCGCCTCCGCGACGCGTGCTCGAAGTATGCTTGCTCTGGCGCTGGGAGCGCCGGTATTGACTTCCCTCGCCCCTCCTGCCGGAGGTGCGATGCGAGGAAGATCCCTCCGCATGGTGTTGACCGCTAGGGTTGCGGCGTGCTCCGGGGTTGGGTCCCGAAGACTCTGACTAGGCCTGACCGGGGTCAAGCCGAGTCTGTTGTTCATTGGCGGCGTCAAGGAGATCCTTGACCCGCTTCTCCTGGAAGGCGCGCTCCTCGCCCTCCGAGCTTGTCATCTCTTCCATTGCCGCATGCGCCGCCCGCAAGTTGGCCGCAGGGGTCTCGTAGGTGGGCTCGTTGCCGCCTAGAATCTCAGCAATGAACCGGCCGCGGCCGCGGACCGATCCAAGCAGGCTAGGAGCCTCAGAAATCGGAGTGAGGCCGTATGCTGAGTTATACTCACGCTGCGTGGCCTCCATCCGACGCTTTGTCGAGGCGGCGATAATGCCCTCCTCCAAGATATGCTTGCGAGCATCCTCAAGTGAGGCTCGGGCGTCGCTAGGGTTTGCAGAAGCAGCGATGGGTGTCTTCAGGACGGCGATAGCGTCCTGAGGAGTATCAGTGGTGACAGCAGCAGGCTCACAAGCGTCTGCTGACGCCTTGCCATGAGCCGTGTTGGTGCCAGCGCTGATAACCATCACCTCCACGACGTTGGAGACGGTGGCGACATGGTACGGGGTGAAGAACCCCACCGACGGCGGAGGGCCAGCGAAGACGAGTACGTTGCTGGGGTACACGTCATGTGCAGGCATCTTAGCGATAGAGAGCCTGGTGAAGCTGGTGCAGAGCGCCTCAACGTCGAAGTCCTCGCCGAAGTAGCGAGGACCGTCATTGAGATGTAGGTCGCTAAAGAGAACGATAAGGTTCTCCATAGTAGCAACGACGACGCTAGGGAGTGCCTCGTCATCAAAATCTTCGTCCGAATCCGCATGGCGGATGGGGACGTCGATCATCATCGGTGTTGCCTCATCGAAAGCGGGCTCCACGGGCATGCAGATCGATCCGAATGCGTTGCATCCGGTGGCGTAGGTGCGGGGGCCCGCCTAGCGCGTAAAGCCAGCCGATGCCGCGATCGGCCCCACGGTGGGCGCCAAATGTCGCTGAATACTCACAACTTATGCCATAGGTAGGTAGAACCGAAGGGACAAAGGAGGGTGCTGGGAACGAGGTTGGTACAAGCATGGAACGCACGATGTACCCAGGTTCGGGGATCTCCGTAGAGATAAGACCCCTAGTCCTGCCGCAGTGTTTGATGTATATGGATGGATTACAAGGTTGATCCTGGAGTTGTGTTAGGAGGAGGAAGAGGGGAGTAGCCATCTCGTCTCTGCCTCTCTCTATGTGGTTGGTGGGTGTCGTGTTTTTGTCACGACAGATGTCCTCGTGAAAGGACTTAGGTGCGAGGCCATCGCAACCATATGGCGGCTTGAAGGGGTTGGTCGGAATCGAGAGACTCGAGTTTACCCATGTTCGGCCCCTCCGATGGAGGTAAAAGCCTACGTCCTGCTTGTGTTTCATTGATGAAGATGATGATCTCGATTACAAGGGTGGATACTTGGCACCTCTAATCTCGTGGGTGTCTAATCTGTCTATCTCATGATTTGTCTTGTCTAGACCTAAGTTGTGAATCTTCTCCCTCTTGGGGCGCCTTACCCCTCATTATATAGCTGGAAGGGGTAGGTTTACATGTAGAGTCCTACTACGAGTAGGAATAGGACTAGTCTCTCTTGAATCCTAATACGGGTCTTGTTTCCTTCTTGTGGGAGTCTTTCCTCTTCTTGGGCCTTCTCTTGTGAGTCGGCCCTCCTGGCCTCTCTATGAGTCGCCTTATGCCAGGGTGTACGCCGGGCCTTGGGCCTTCGTCATTTATCTAAGTCGCCTGTGGGGACAAGTATGAGTCGCCCGCCAGGTCACTGCTAAGTCGCCGGTGAGTCGCCAAGTCCTTTGGAGGGTCATACTACAAGTCGGGTTACACTGCGGGGTATATCCCCGACATTAGCCCCCAAGGTTAGCTTGAATTTATTCATGGTAAGCTCCGGAAATAAGAATAATAAATAAGTTGAAGGGACCGGCTTGCTCCTCTGGCCGGCTTGATTTACTGAAGTGGCTCTTTGAAAAATCCGGGTTTCTTCGAGTCACCTTCAATCATCTCGTAGGTACGTGTCTTTTGCAATAAAATATATATATGCCATTGAGTCGGCCTCCAATGCTTTGGCTTGATGAAAACTTGGGAAATAAGAAATCCACACAATGTTGAACCAGCTTCTCTTGCTTCGGCGGGTTATGATTGACAATGGCGGGTCATGATTGCTAATGGCGGGTCATGATTATTAGTAGTTCCCCGTCAAACAACTGAACTCCAATTGACAAATCCGTTTGATGTTGACCCGGTCTTTCAATTCTTCAACTAGATAAAAATATGGTGAACCGGTCTCCCAATACTTCACCTCCATGACATAATGAAATGTGCTCTTCAATTTTTTGATATATCCATATTACCTGTAGCCCCCAAGGGTCGGGTCATCAGTGTGTGATGGGCAGGGACTTTGTAAATGTCATGATGTAACCTTGAGCAGCAATGTGTAGCCCCCAAGGCCGGGTCATTATTAAAGTGATGAACCGGTTCTTCCTTGAATCTATATTTGAAATACAGAGCGACCTGTAGCCCCCAAGGCCGGCTTATCTCCTTGAGGTAGCCGGGTGTGTTCATGATGTGATGATTTGAAAAGTGGATTTCATTAGCCCCCAAGTGTCATGGTGGATGCTTGCAGCGACATGGGACTTTCATAATTTGATGTAATCTTGATTTGAATAATGTAGCCTCCAATTGCCGGGTTATGTGCGTGCAGCGACTCGGGACTATTCCTTCCATTGTAGAATAAAATCATATCCACTCTGTGAGCTCATGATGCCTTTGTGATAAAAGAAATCCTTGACCGTGGTTTCCAATGTAACCCGGAAAATATATCCTTTGAGAAATCCATAAGTGTTGTAGTTTACTAGAGAGCACAAGTTGAAGAAATCCAAGGGCCGGTCAATTAGATGACTCGGCATTATATGTGATGGGGTGGCTCTTCGACAATAGTCAATTCTTCCGAGCTGGCTTAAAAACCCCAATTATTTAACATTGGTTATGATAAACCATGATGAAAATCCAGCCAAATTGGCTATTCAAAGATTTATTTGCACCTGCAAGAATTTATGCTTTGATCCGGTTTTGAAGACCGGCATGATATGTATGTATGATGTATGATGCAATGCAATATGATGCATGTATATGATATGATAAGTATGGCATCAAGCTATTTTAAATAAGCCGGCTCAGTGAGTCACAGCGGTCGGCTCAGTGAGTTGCAGCGAGTCTCATAAATCTGTGAAATCTTGTGGTAGTGCCAGGAAGGTGATAGTAAGAATTTCGTCGGCTCGTTCAAGTCGCGACAGGATAGGACGAGTTAGAAAAAACTCTAGTGCTACCCAAAGGAGACTTTTTGTATAAAAGCTCAAGTATTTAGACCGGCTGATCAGGCGCGAGTCAAGCTTCGGTGAAGCAGGTTCAATGAACCAATGGTTTCTCTATTTTCCATGTGGGGCGCTAGCCGGTACCATGCATGTTTTAACCAAGGCGAGTCCAGGGTCCATAAAGAGGAGTAACTCGCCAAGAGTTCATGGGTCTATATGGCGATTCGGCCAACACACAGTCCAGCATAACCATTTGTAATGCGGTAATTTTTCGCAGGCCAAATGGGTAGTAAGGCTGATCTCAGTGAGAGGAAGCTCCCAAGTGACCTATGATTATGGGAAAGACCGGTCATAGGATTGTAGAAGCGTATACGTTATTACCACAAAACGACTTAGGAACAGATTGCCTCCAAGTAAGACGGCCTAATCCTCAGAATCATATAAGGCGCCCATGTTTGAACCGTGCAACGTGGCAACTTTGGTCCTCTTCGGCTTACGAGTATCCAGTTTGAAATAAGTGCAGCATGACGACTTATGCTCTTTGATACTGATAGCGTCCATGCTTAGACGACTTTATGAATCATCCGCTAATAAGGTCGGGCACCCATGTTTGGGCGGTCGCATCATGGCGACTTGTCTTCTTAGGCGATCTTTAAATCTTCTCGTCAATGAGGCATCGGCTCCCGAGACCGGCTTAATTTTTCTGTAACGACCCGGGGTTCTTTGAATTATTCATCCCAGTTGAGCGTGCCGAGCCATGTCCATGTAGCCCCCGAGTCTTAAGTCGACTCAAGGAGGCGGTTTCAGAATCTCAATACTTGATTGCGGCATAAAACGATGGAGAAAAATGCTGGTACCCGCTCCATCTGATGTGTTGATGTAAATTGGGTCATGGGAACGGCGACTTGCACACATTTGTTGCGATCAAATCTAATGTAGCTCCAACACCACATGAACTTCTTTTGTATTTTTTCTTTCTTTCTCTCCTCTGCTGTCTCCTCGGTAGCCTTGTAGAAATCCTTGGAGATCGTTGGCACATGCCCCGGCTCAATATGTAGCTTGTGACATGTAGTTCCCATCTATGGCACACGTGTGCTATGTAGATGGTAGCTTCGTTGCACACTGATACGCTAGTGCACATGAAACAGGCACACGGCCCTGGCTTAGGACATGTAGTACGTACGAAACAACCAGCCGCCGGCTTGTTCAATTGACCACTCAAGTAGACGAAACTTAGCCATGCGAGTCGGCTCGAGGTGAGGCTAGGGCAAGGTGAGGCTAGGGCAAGGCGAGGCCACGACGGCGGCCACGGGCGCGGCATAGGGAGCCGGCTCAACGTGAGGCCGTGGCAGCGAGGCGAGTCACGACGGCGAACACCGAATCCGTGTTCACATCCTTCTCCGGGTCGTGGTTTTGTAAACCACCTTGGTGTGCGGGCGTGAGAGTTGGTTGCGTTACTATAAATCGGCGATGATGGCGAGTCGGCCACATCATTTGTGAGCCGGTGTGGATGGCGAATTGACCGCAACGAGTTGATGTCCCTGACGTGTTGATGTAGATGTGGGAGTCAGCCATGACATTTGAACACCAGCAAGGACAAAGAGTTGACCGTGGCGTTGTAAACCAGCATGGAGGGCGAGTCGGTCGCGTCAATTATAACCCAGGATAGACTGCAAGTCGGCCGCGTCAATTATAAGACGGCATGGAACGGCGAGACGGTCGCGTCATTTGTAAGTCGGCGCTGACGGCGAGTTGGCCGCGTCATTTGCAAACCGACGCGGACGACGAGTTGGCCGCGTCACTATAAGCCAGCGCAGACGGTGAGTCGCTCGTATCATTGTATACCAGCGCGGTCATGAGTCGCGTGTGACGTTTGTAGGTTGACGCCGATAGTGAGTCATCCGTGACGAGATTCATCCTCGCAATATGACGCCTGTGTAGTAAAATATCACAGGCAAATGTATTTGTTGTTTGATAAATCAATATGTATAAAAAATAGATAGGATGAATATCACCTGAACTTTTCATCAGATGAACGCGCACACTAGCGCTGATTATTTTTGTTGACAGAAACACCGATGATCCGTACGGGGACGCAGGTGTTGTTGGACATAGTTGGACGCGAGCTGTCAATTCACTGATAATGTCTGTTTCAGATGGAAGGCGCGTGTTGCCGGAGTTTGTAGCACTCCCTCTATGATTTTGATGATCACGGAAAAACGACAGACAATACGCTCTTCGTGTGATGATACTTTTTATATTAAATCTCTTTCCTGAAGTCCATGTGTATACAACGCCTTTGGTTGATGCCCTCAAGGCATGCACGGCTGCAATTCTTTTTCTTCCGAGACGTCCAATTGATGAGGCTCGCTGTAGTAATCCCTACAGATAGATACAAGCCTTTTTTTTTCTGTTGCTAGCTTTTGTGTGACGTACTACTAATTGAAATACTAGTAGTTGAGCTTTGGATTTGGATCGGATTCCACGCAAGAAAAGTAATATCATCAACTATTCCCTGGGACTTGATGCCACAGAAAAAGCGCCCGGCGGCAACGGAACTAGCATGTCTCCGCGGAGGTGATTCACGATTTGACAGCAGTAGCGCAGCAGAAACGTGTTTCAGTGGACTGTCCGGGTTGGAGTCGATCTCTGGAGCTGTCGGTCTTGGCGATTTGCGGCGGCGCATCGGACGCAACCCTAATTTCTTTTGAACTGACGGCCTTGGTATGCAGAGCAAAATTAAACCCATGAATCGGCAGAAGTCGTGATTTTCTTCATGGATGCAATCACCGCCATGTGTACGGAACCAGATCGATAGCACGTGTGTGGCTTTGTAGGACGGCTCAGCTGGGATAATCAATTCTTTTGTCAGTCTCGGCTACAACATAAATCGATCTGTCTTTGGATTTGATAGATTGTCGTAGATACACGCGACGGCGCGCAGGTTGGAACCCTGATCTCGAATCTTGTATTGATCATCATAATTTTGATTGCCAAACAATTAATTTGCCGGATCTCCTCTAAAGTTATCAATGCCGGGTCATCCAACGCAACAGTTCCTTGCCGACTCTTCTTCATACGGTCGACCGCGAGCTCGCGGATCCGGTGGGTCATAAGCTTCTTGATCCCTAGAAAAGATCCCTTCAAGAACACAATTCCACCGTGCGATCAGCCCCACGGTGGGCGCCAACTGTCGTGGTTTTGTCACGGCAGATGTCCTCGTGAAAGGACTTAGGTGTGAGACCATCGCAACCATGTGGCGGCTTGAAGGGGTTGGTCGGAATCGAGAGACGCGAGTTTACCCAGCTTCGGCCCCTCCGATGGAGGTAAAAGCCTATGTCATGTTTGTGTTTCATTGATGAAGATGATGATCTCGATTACAAGGGTGGAGACTTGGCACCTCTAATCTCGTGGGTGTCTAATCTGTCTATCTCATGATTTGTCTTGTCTAGACCTATGTTGTAAATCTTCTCCCTGTTAGGGCGCCTTACCCCTGCTTATATAGGTGGAAGGGGTAGGTTTACATGTAGAGTCCTATTAGGAGTAGGAATAGGAGTAGTCTCTCTTGAATCCTAATCCGGGTCTTGTTTCCTTCTTGTGGGAGTCTTTCCTCTTCTTGGGCCTTCTCTTGTGAGTCGGCCCTCCTGGCCTCTCTATGAGTCGCCTTATGCCAGGGTGTACGCCGGGCCTTGGGCCTTCGTCATTTATCTAAGTCGCCTGTGGGGACAAGTATGAGTCGCCCGCCAGGTCACTGCTAAGTCGCCGTGAGTCGCCAAGTCCTTTGGCGGGTCATACTCCAAGCCGGGTTACACTGCGGGGTATATCCCCGACAGTGGGTGTGAAGTGTTGTTCGATCGACCCTCTGCATGGAGGATGACCGTGGGGTTTTATAGACGAACCCGCCAGCCTACAATATGGATAAAGGGTACAAGAGTGGGACCTGGCTGGCAGTCTCGCCGGCTGGCTAGGGGGCCCACGAGGGTCTTGTCTTGTCGCTTGAGAGGCCCGCCGGCTGCATGGTCTCGTTTGGCAGTGGGACCCACCGGCTGGCCAATGAAGCTCTCGCGTAAGGTTAACGCCGAGCACGCGTTGTACGTCGAGCGTCGTCTAGCGAGATTCGTCATGGGCAGATAGTAGGACCGCCTCCACTGTTCTCCACACCGAGTGCAGTAATGGAGTGGGATTTTGATGGTCCGACACTATGCTAGGTGAAGGATCAGAGCCGGGGTAGGTCAGCCGCGTGGCCGCCGACGCTCGTACCTGTCGGGCACTCCGATCCAGTACCTTTGTTGATGTGTAGCCATCTTTAATCGTAAGGTCTCGTCATGACTTACGATCTGATGTGACTTGAGATCCCCGGCCGGCTAGCCTGCTTGGCTAGCCGGCTTGGGCACGGCTGCCTCGTTCCTAGCCGGCTGGCTTGGCCAAGACGACCAGGAAGAGGTAGCCGTCTCGTCTCTAGCCGGTAGGGGTTGCATGGCCGGCCAAACAGATGGCCGCCTCGTCCTCCAGCAGGCAGGCGCAGCCGAGCCGTCCAGAATACTTGGGCCTTAGGAAACTGTACTTGGTCATATCCTTTGGGCAGGAAATGGAGGAGCAGGCTCGATGAGCCTACCCCGGGGTTATCCCCCCGACAAATTATGTCTATGCTCAATGCTAACACCGAATAACAAATATTTAGGTTTAACACTAATCCCGATGGTAGAGGGAGCGTGCCATGTTTGATCACATGAACCTTGGAAGCACTTCCAACAGATATCATCACCTCGCCTTTTGCTAGTCTCCTTTATTCCATAGCTTTTATTTCGAGTTACTAACACTTAGCAACTGAACCGGTATCTAATACCCTGGTGCTACTAGGAGTACTAGTAAAGTACACATAAATATCATGTACATCCAATATACTTTTGTCGACTTTGCGAACATTCTCATCTACCAAGTATCTAGGGTAGTTCCTCTTTGTTCCCCTCATTATAGAAGCACCTAGTCTCGGGTTTGCATTCAACCTTGGGTCTTCACTAAAGCAACAACTGGTTTGTCGTTTGATGAAGTATCCCTTCTTGCCCTTGCCCTTCTTGAAACTAGTGGTTTTACTAACCATCAACAATTGATAATCCTTTTCGATTTCTACTTTTGCGGTGTCAAACATCGTGAATAACTCAAGGATCATCATATCTATCCCTAATATGTTATTGTTCATCATGAAGCTCTAGTAGCTTGGTGACATTGACTTTGGAGAACCATCACTATCTCATGTGGAAGATCAACTCCCACTCGATTCAAGCGATTGTAGGACTGAAACAATCTGAGCACATGCTTAACAATTGAGTTTTTCTCCCTTACTTTGTATACAAAGAATCTTGTTGGAGGTCTCATGCCTCTCAACAAGGGCACGGGTTTGAAATCCCAATTTCATCCGTTGGAACATTTTGTATGTCCCGCGGCGTTCGAAACGTCTTTAGCGCCTCAATTATAGTTGTTTAAGCATTATGCACTAAACTATCGTGTAGTTATCAAAAAACATGTATGACAGATGTTCGCAACATCTACAGACTACGCTGGTGTTTAACACACCGAGTGGTACATTAAGGACATAAGCCTTCTGTGTAGCAATGAGGACAATTCTCAGTTTACGGACCTAGTCCGCATAATTGTTACTATCATCTTTCAGCTAAATTTTCTCTAGGAACATATTAAAGACAGTAAAGCTACAATGCAAGCTACAACATAATTTGTAAAGACCTTTTGACTATTCTCATGATAATTAAGTTCATCTAATCAAATTATTTAATGAACTCCTGATACGTCTCCAATGTATCTATGATCTTTGATGGTTCCATGCTATTATCTTGTCAACTTTGGATGTTTTGTATGCATGAATATGCTATTGATATCTTTTTCGGGACTAACCTATTAACTCAGTGCCAAGTGCCAGTTTCTGTTTTTCCGTCTTTTTGACCTTTTTCAGAGGAGAATATTAAATGGAGTCCAAACGGAATAAAACATGCGGAATGATATTTTCCATAACAGAAGATACGCAGGGGACTTGAGAACCAAGGCAAAGGACCTCCGGGGAGGTCACAAGCCCAATAGCCCCGGCCTGGGGGGCCTAGCAGGCTTGTGGCGCCCCCGTGGCTCCACTGCCCTACTTCTTCCGCCTATAAATTATCTAAAAATCCAAAACTGCCAGAGAGAGCCATGAAAATACTTTTCCGCCGCCGCAAGCTTCTGTCTCCGCAAGATCCCATCTGGGGCACGTTCTGGTGCCCTGCCGGAGGGGGGATTCAGACACGGAGGGCTTCTTCATCAACACCATTGCCTCTCCGATGATGCGTGAGTAGTTCACCACAGACCTTCGGGTCCATAGCTAGTAGCTAGATGGCTTCTTCTCTCTCTTGGATCTTCAATACAAAGTTCTGCATGATTTTCATGGAGATCTATCCGTTGTAACTCTCTTTTGCGGTGTGTTTGTCGAGATCCAACGAATTGTGGATTTATGATCAGATTATCTATGAATATTATTTGAGTCTCCTCTGATCTCTTATATGCATGATTTCGTATCCTTGTAATTCTCTTCGAGTTGTGGGTTTCGTTTGGCCAACTTGATCTATAATTCTTGCAATGGGAGAAGTGCTTGGTTTTGGGTTCATACCATGTGGTGTCCTCACCTAGTAACAGAAGGGGTAGCGAGGCACGCATCGTGTTGTTGCCATCAAGGGCAAAAAGATGGGGTTTATATCATATTGCATGAATTTATCCCTTCACATCATGTCATCTTGCTTAAGGCGTTACTCCGTTTGTTATGAACTTAATACACTAGATGCATGCTGGATAGCGGTCGATGTGTGGAGTAATAGTAGTAGATGCAGACCGTATCGGTCTACTTGTCTCGGATGTGATGCCTATATGTATGATCATTGCCTTAGATATCATCATGACTTTGCGCGATTCTATCAATTGCTCGACAGTAATTCGTTCACGCACCGTAATACTTGCTATCATGAGAGAAGCCTCTAGTGAACACTATGGCCCCCGGGTCTACTTCACATCATATTTTCAGATATACACTTTTACTTTGTTGCACTTTCCACCTTCAGTTCTCACCTTGCAAATAATCGTGAAGGGATTGACAACCCCTATATAGCGTTGGGTGCAAGTTTGTTTGTTTTTGCGCAGGTACATTGGTGCCTTGTCTTGATACTCCTACTGGATTGATACCTTGGTTCTCAAACTGAGGGAAATACTTACTGCTACTGTTCTGCATCACCCTTTCCTCTTCAAGGGAAAAACCAACGCAAGCTCAAGATGTAGCAGGAAGAATTTCTGGCGCCGTTGCCGAGGAGTATCAAGTCAAGAATAGTGTCCCTTCAATGTGCCAATTTCCGGCGCCGTTGCCGAGGACTATTCTAAGTGAAGCATATCTAAGTAACTATAGCAAACTCATCTCTTGCATTTACTTTTTTGCCTTTTGCCTCTCGTTTTCCTCTCCCCCACTTCTGAAAAAGAAAAATTACAAAAATATTTGCCTTTTTCGTTCGCCCTTTCCTTTCGCTTGCTTTTTGTTCGCTTGTTGGCTTGTCTGCTTGCTGAGTCACCATGACTGAAAATACCAAATTGCGTGACTTCTAGAATACTAATAATAATGATTTTATTAGTACTCCGATTGCTCCCGCCACTAGTGCGGAATTATAAGAAATTAATGTTGCTTTGCTGAATCTTGTTATGAAAGAGCAATTTTCCGGCCTTCCTAGTGAAGATGTCGCACCCCATCTTAATACCTTCATTGAGTTATGCGATATGCAAAATAAGAAAGATGTGGATAATGATGTGATTAAATTGAAGCTATTTTCATTCTCATTACGAGATCGAGCAAAAACTTTGTTTTCATCTTTACCCAAAAATAGTTTTGATTCTTGGAACAAGTGTAAAGATGCTTATATATCCAAGTATTTTCCACCGGCTAAGATTATCTCTCTCCCTAATGATATCATGAATTATAAGCAACTATATCATGAACATGTTGCACAATCTTGGGAGAGAATGAAATTGATGATTAGAAATTGTCCCGCTCAAGGCTTGAGTCTTTGGATGATTATACAAATCTTCTATGTTGGTTTGAATTTTTCTTCTAGAAATATCTTGGATTCCGCCTCCGGTGGGACTTTCATGGAAATCACACTAGGAGAAGCCACAAAACTCCTAGATAATATCATGACAAACTATTCTCAATGGCACACTGAAAGGTCACCTACTAGTAAAAAAGTGCATGCTATAGAAGAAATTATTTCTTTGAGTGCTAAGATGGAGGAGTTAATGAAATTGTTTGCTAGTAAAGGTGCTCCTCTAGATCCAAATGATATGCCTTTGTCTTCCTTTATTGAGAATAGAAATGAAAGCTTGGATGTTAATTTTGTTGGTAGGAATAATTTTGGCAACAACAATGCTTATAGAGGTAACTTTATTCCTAGGCCTTTTCCTAGTAATCCCTCTAATAACTTTGGAAATTCCTACAACAATGCTCATGAAAATGACAATAAATTACCCTCTCATCTTGATAGTAATATTAAAGAGTTTATCAACTCGTAAAAGATTTTCAATGCGTCCATAGAAGAAAAACTGCTCAAAATTGATGACTTGGCTAGGACCGCTGATAGAATGTCTCTTGATATTGATGATTTGAAATTGAGATGTGCTCCTACCAAGATTAATATGGATGAAACTTTGAAAGCTGTGCGTGTTTCCATGAATGAGAGTAAAGAAAGAACCGCCCAAATTCGTGCTAGACATGAATGGCTTAAAAAGGCGTGTTCTCGTGATGAGAATCACGAACATCTTAAAGTGCTTGGTGTGACTCCTATTGAATCCTTGTTTTCTAATGTCAATCCTAATAATGATGGGGCTGGATATGAATCCACTTTGGTTGAGAAACTCCCCAATGATTCAGAGTCTATTTGCCTTGATGCTAAAAACACTGAAAGTGGAGTAGAGGATATCAAAACTTTGAGTAGTAATGAAATTACTACTTTGGATTTCAAGGAATTCAGTTATTATAGTTGTTCTTCGATTGAATGTATTTCCTTGATGCAATCCATGCTAAACTCTCCACATGCTTATAGCCAAAATAAGGCCTTTACCGATCATATCGTTGATGCTATGATGAAATCCCTTGAAGAAAAACTTGAGTTGGAGATCTCTATTCCTAGAAAACTTCATGATGCGTGGGAACCTACTATCAAAATCAAAATTAAAAACTAGGAATGCAATGCTTCGTGTGATTTGGGTGCTAGTGTTTCCGCTATTCCAAAGTCTTCATGTGATGTTCTGGGCTTCAATGAGATTGATGAGTGCTCTCTTAATTTGCATATTGCGGATTCTACTGTTAAGAAACCTATGGGAAGGATCAATGATGTTCTTATTATTGCAAATAGGAACTATGTACCCGTAAATTTCATTGTGCTTGATATTGATTGCAATCCCACATGTCCCATTGATACGTCTCCATCATATCTACTTTTCCAAACTCTTTTGCCCTTGTTTTGGACTCTAATTTGCATGGTTTGAATGGAACTAACCCACGTTGTTTTCTGCAGAATTGCCATGTTGTTGTTTTTGTGCAGAAATGAAATTCTCGGAACGTCCTGAAAATTTACGGAGAATATTTCTGTAAAATATGAAAAATACATGCGCAAAGATCCACCGGAGGGGACGATCCAATGGGCCACAAGCCCTGTTGCCGCGCCCCCTGGCCGCGGCAACCAAGCTTGTGGGGCCCACATGGCTCTGCCGCCCCCAACTCCAATGCTATTTATTCCCTTTCGTCCCGAAAAAAGTCACAAGAGAGGATTTCATCGCGTTTGCGATACAGAGGCGTCGCCACATGTTGTTCTTCATCTCGAGGGCAGATCAGGAGTCCGTTATGGGCTCCGGAGAGGGGAAATCGTCGCCATCGTCATCATCAACCTTCTTCCCTCTCCAATTCCATGAAGCTCTTCATCGTATGTGAGTAATCTATTCGTACTCTTGCCGGGCGGTGATGAGTAGGATGAGATCTATCATGTAATCGAGTTAGTTTTGACGGGGATTGATCCCTAGTATCCACTATGTTCTGAGGTTGATGTTGCTACTACTTTGCCATGCTTAATGCTTGTCACTAGGGACCAAGTGCCATGATTTCAGATCTGAAATTATTATGTTGTCACCAATATATGTGTGTTTTAGATCCGATATTGCAAGTTGTAGTTACCTACTATGTGTTATGACCTGGCAACCCCGGAGTGACAATAACCGGAACCACTCCCGCTGATAACCATAGTTTGAGGAGTTCATGTGTTCACCAAGTGCTAATGCGTTGGTCCGGTTCTTTATTAAAAGGAGAACCTTAATATCCCGTAGTATCCTTTTGGACCCCGCTACCATGGGAGGGATGGACAATAGATGTCATGCAAGTTCTTTTCCCTAAGCACGTATGACGACACACGGAATGCATGCCTACATCACGTTGACGAACAGGAGCTAGCCACATATCTCTCCGTGTTACAACTGTTGCATGATGAATATCATCCGAAAAATCACCGACCCATTGCCTACGAGTTTGTCCCACTGCTGATGTTACTTGTTTTGCTCTGCTGCTGTTACTACTGTTGCTACTACTGTTACTTGCTACTGCTGTTACTCGCTACTGCTGCTACTTGCTACTGTTTTCACTATTGCTGTTCCTTGCCACTGCTGCTACCTGCTACAATACTTTTTCTCGCAACTTCTAGATCCATTGATACAACAGTTAGGAATAGTCTGCCATCAACAGATCATTTCTGGAACCGTTGTTATCATACTACTTTGTTGTCGATACCTTGCTTGCAGATACTAATCTTTCAGGTGTGGTTGAATCTGACGCATTCAACTGCTAATACTTGAGAATATTCTTTCACTTCCCGTTGGGCGAACCAACAAATTTGGGTTGAATACGCTACCCTCGAAAACTGCCGCAATCCCACGTACTGGTGGGCCATTGGAAGACAATTGCTAATTGTTGAGCAACTGGGACAAGCTCTTATCTGGCTCCGTTGCCGTAGAGGCATCTAGTTAGAAATAGTCGCACGTTAGCAACATTTTTCTGGTGCCGTTGCCGGGGAAGGGATTGCTATATTATCTGAGTCACTTGGGATTTATATTTGCTGATCACTATGAACAATCTGAAAGATCGAAAAACCAAAGTCTTGCCCTCAACTACGAGGGGAGGTAAGGAACTGCCATCTAGCTCTGCACTTGATTCACCTTTAGTTATGAGTAAGTTTGCGACACCACCTCTTGCTAGAAATCTTGATATGTCGCCTGTGCTTGATGATGCTTATGATGATACTATGCCTGCTACTGCTAGAGATGCTATGCCTGATACTGCTAGAGATGCTATGCTCGATACTGCTTTGCCTGATGATGCTAGAGATGCTATTTTGCCTGATGATGCTATGCTTGATACTGCTAGAGATACTACTTTGCCTAATGTGCCACTAGGGGTATTCCTAGATGCTGATATTGCTAGAGTTACTGCCAATGCTCGTGATGCTTCTGAAACTGCCGATACTATTGAGTTAGAACCTGCTTTTGCTCCTGCTAGATCTAGCTCTCCTAAATATGAATTGCCTAATATACCTGAGGGTTATGTTATTGAGGGAGAGATAGCTGAGGATTTTCTTGCGTGTAAGGATGCTTATGACGCTGAGAAATTACTTCTCATGTGGAAGGAAAAATCTCTGAAAGCTAGGATGAAATACGACCCGAAGTTTACCACTTCACCTATTTATTACCGATAAGGATTATGAATTCTGTGTCGACCCTGAGATAATCTCTCTAGTCGAATCTGATCCTTTCCACGATTATGAGTGTGAGACGGTCGTATCCCATCTTACCAAACTACACGATATATATAGCCACCCTTTTCACTAGTGAGGAGAAGATCCGCTACTACTATATCCTTAAGTTGTTTCCTTTCTCTCTAAAGGATGACGCTAAAGCCTGGTTCACTTCTCTTGCTCCTGGATGTGTGAGTAGTCCCCAGGATATGGTCTATTACTTCTGTGAGAAATATTTCCCTGCCCATAAGAAGCAAGCTGCCTTGCAGGAAATATACAACTTTGCTCAACTCAAAGAAGAGAGTCTCCCACAAGCTTGGGGGAGGCTCATCCACCTACAGAATGCTTTGCCTGATCACCCTTTTAAGAATAACGAGATACTTGATATCTTCTATAACGGACTTACCGATGCTTCTAGAGACCACCTAGATAGTTGTGCCGGTTGTGTTTTTAGGGAACGAACTATAGAACAAACTAAGATCTTACTGAATAACATCTTGATCAATGATAATGCTTGGACTATTCCTGAACCACCTCCTAAGCCAACTCCTAAGAAAAGAGGTATTCTATTCCTCAGTCCAGAAGATATGCAAGAAGCCAAGAAATCTATGCAAGAGAAAGGCATTAGATCTGAAGATGTAAAAAATCTACCACCTATCGAAGAGATCCATGGTCTCGATAACCCGATACAAGTAGTAGAAGTGAATTCTCTGCGTAGGTTTGATGGAAGTGATATTCCTTTTGACAAACCTGCTAGCTTATGCTTTGATGAATTTGACAACTTTGTTGCCAAACAACAGAGTTTCAATGATTATGTTAGCAGACAATTGGAACAAAGCACTCGTATGCTTAGTCATTTAAGTGCTTGTGTAGACAGAAATGTCAATGATCTGAAGTTTCTGAGTAAACATGCCTCTATGATTACTTCTCAGGTAGAACAAGTACTTAAAGTTCAGAATGACTTGCTCAATGCATTAAATGACAACATTGTCAAAGTCATTACTAGAGGAGGCAAAATGACTCAGGAACCTTTGTATCCTGAAGGCCATCCTAAGAGAATGGATCAAGATTCTCAAGGAATTAATGCTGATACACCGAGTCATCCTAAGAAGAAGGATGATAGAAACCTACATGTCATTTCACCAAATACTGTCACACCTGAAGAACCCAATGATATGTCTGCGTATGATGCAGAAACACAATCTCGTGATGAACATGAACCTAGTGACAACATGGACAGCGATGTTCATAATGATGCTCAACCTGGCAATGATAAGGATGTGGAGATTGAATCTACGGTTAATCCTGATAACCCACAACCTAAGAGATACGATAAGAATGACTTCACTGCTAGGAAGCATGGTAAAGAAAGGGAGCCATGGGTTCAGAGACCCATGCCCTTTCCTCCTAAGCCATCCAAGAAATAGGATGATGAGGATTTTGAGCGCTTTATTGAAATGATAAGACCCGTCTTTATGGGGATGCGGTTAATTGATATGCTCAAAATGTCTCCGTATGCCAAATACATGAAAGATATCGTGACTAATAAACCGAAGATACCAGATCTTGAGATCTCCACCATGCTCGCCAATTACACTTTCAAAGGTGGAACTCCTAAGAAACTTGGTGATCCCGGAGTTCCCACTATACCTTGCTCCGTTAAAGGAAACTACGTAAGAACTGCCTTGTGTGACCTTGGAGCCGGTGTTAGTGTTATGCCGCTCTCTCTTTATTGTAGACTTGAACTAGATAAGTTGACACCCACTGAAATTTCTCTGCAAATGGCCAAAAAATCAACTGCTTTCCCTGTCGGCATTTGCGAGGATGTGCCTGTTGTGGTTGCTAACACCACTATCTTAACAGACTTTGTTATCTTGGATATTCCCGAGGACGATGCCATGGCTGTCATCCTCGGAAGACCCTTTTTAAACATTGAAGGGGCTGTTATAGATTGCAACAAAGGCAATGTCACTTTCCATGTCAACGGTAATGAGCATATAGTGCACTTTCCGAAGAAACGATATCAAGTACATTGCATCAATAGTATCGAAAAAACTTCATCGGTTCTTATTGGGAGCTTTGAATGCCCTATTCCTCGTGTTAAGATGAAGTATGATTTGCTTGTTGGGGAGATACATATCCCCATTGAGGTGACTTAGTGGCTATTCAAAAATTCTCCGTTCACTTTTGCGATTCGAGAAGGTTTTGTCATGAGGATTTGATCAACCCCATTGACGGATTTCTTTCGATGACCATGAAATGGATGAATCAAAGAGTCACACAACTCTGTTTTAAGCTTTCACTTTTTGTTGCTTAGAAGAGAAAAATGATAGATTTAGTTTAGTTTTCCCTATTTCCCGTTTTAGCGTCCGGTAGAAAAATACCACAAAAATAAAAGTTCTCCGATGGTCCTGAAAATCTAGTATGATTTTTTCTGGAATATTTCTAAAATACTGGGATTGAGAGCTGGCCTGGGGGCCACACGAGTGGGCCACAAGCCCTGTCACCGCGGCCTCCCCTGGCCGCGGCAACCAAGCTTGTGGGGCCCATAGGGACCCCCTCCACTCATTCCAGCTCCCATCCTCTTCTTCTACCTCCAGAAAAAATTGTTTCCCAGCTCAAACCCGTGTTCTTGCTCATTTGGCTGTGATTTTCGATCTCCTTGCTCAAAGAACCATTCTCCGAACCGTTTTGGGAAATTACTCCTTGGTAAGTGACTCCTCCATTGGTCCAATTACTTTCTACTCTAGTGCTTTATTTTTCGCGTATTCTTGCTACCTTGGTGACCCTGTTCTTGAGCTTGAAATGTTGATTTTAGCTTGTCCCCAGTAGTTTTAGCGCATGATACGGTCTCTAGACACTAGCAGGAGTAATTGCTACAAGGTGTGTTTGGTCTTGATTCACTTTTCTCTTGAACTTCAAAGTTTTAGCAAAAATAAATTATGTTAAGGAGGAAGTTTCATGGTGGTTCCTCAAGTAAGAAGGGTCCCCATCTTTCTATTCGGGAGCCCGAACCTTATCAACTAAGGGACGCACCGGTACAACCATGTGAATGGCCTTCCGATGTGTTCATGATCGAAGCAGACTTCAAGGATGAGTTTGATACACTTGTCTACAATGCCGGGTTAGAAGACTTCCTCTCAGATAAATGTGAACAGTATGCTTTGCTCACTGCCTCTTTCGTGCATAGATTTAAATTTTCAGTTGGACGTGACTCATCCATACTGTTTGATATGTATGATAAATCCTACGCCATGGATTTGGAGGATTTCAATAGGATTTGCAAAATACCCGATGGGGGTAATCTTAAAGATCCTGCTAAGTCTTCGGTTAGAGATTTTGTCTCTAGTATAACTGTTTGAGAAACTAGAGACATCACGCAAGCTACCATAGGAAGCATTCATTTCCCTGCCTTGCACTACTTTGCCCTCTTCATAGGTAGATGCATTAATGGTAAGGTTGAACATTCTCACCTATGCGCCTCCGACCTTAGTATCCTTAAGAGCGCAGTGACGGGTGACAAAAGCTTCAACATGGGAGCTATTATAGCAAGGAGGCTGAATAAGAATGCTATTTATGGGGATTTCTATGGTGGAATCTATGCCACTCGCATAGCAAATTTTCTTGGAGTACCCATCCGCACAGGAGATCCCCCGCTCCATACAGCTTTACTTGACCGCGTCGCTATGACACGCCACCAGTTCCTTGAGAGGGATGATGAATCCCTCCTATACCGATTGATATTTAACTGGCAGCGTGTTTTCCATATTACCCTTCCTGCTCCTGCTTTCTTTGACTTTCAGGTAAAACGGAGATACTACATAACCATAGGAGAGGCAAAGGAGTATGAGAGGGAGGCGACGACTGCTCGTCTTCGTGAGGCACCTATTCAGGAAGTGGCTACAGAGCTCTCGTATAACCCCGATTATGACTTTGGGTTTCGCCAGGACCGTCCTTGGGAGTATACCAAGCTAGGCCAAAAGCCAAAGCTTAGGGGAGTACGTGTTTGCACCAACTTTACATTCATGCTTATGCTTTCACTTTGTTAGCCGGTGTTTACACTTTTCCACTGTATTATCCATGCTAGTTTATTTTCGTTTTCTTGTTTTCTTGTTTTGTGTCCTTTTGAGAAAACCCAAAAAGATTTTCCTTTCTTCTTTTGCTTGTTGGGAGCTTTCCTGTGTAAATAGTTTTCTTTTTCTTTGGGTCAAGGTAGAAGATATTGGTTACAATGTTTAGTGGCTCTTGCATGCATACCTGTTTAGCTTTCAGAGAGCCATATTACTTTGTCTTGTCCTTTGTGTTTGCCTGCAGATTCAGCTTAGTCCAATGCACGAGCACTCTTATTATTGTTCACATCGTTCGATTGTGCAAGTGAAAGGCAATAATGATGATATATGATGAAGTGACTGAGAATGGAAAAGCTGGTATGAACTCTACCTATTTTGTTTTTGTAAATATGACTAGCTTGTCATCCCAGATTCAGCTTTGTTGTGAGAGAACCATGTTTGCAATGACAACTTAGAGATCATAGTTTCTGATGCCATGCTTATTTAGCTAGGAGCTTACAATGGTTTGTCTTGAATGCCAACATAGATTTTGAGATGACTATGATGTAGTATGATAGGATGGTATTCTCCTTTGAATGATTCAAGTGGCTTGAGTTGGCGAATGTTCATGCATGTAGTTGAAACAAAATCAGCATAGCCTCTATGATGTTCATGTTCATGGTGATTTATATCCTGTTCATGCTTGCACTCCATGTTAGTCAAACTCATTGCATCTTGATGACTGTTGTCCCTCTCTAGTTGGTCGCTTCCCAGTCTTTTTCTAGCCTTCACTTGTACTAAGCGGAATACTGCTTGTGCATCCACTTCCATAAACCCAAAAGTTTTTCCATGAGAGTCCACCATACCTACCTATTTGCGGTATCTACCTGCCGTTCCAAGTAAATTTGCATGTGCCATTCTCTAAACCTTCAAGAAATAATCTGTTTTGCATGCCCGAACCGCTCATGTGGTGACATGGGCTATTGGTATCTTCCATGTTAGTCGTGTTATACTCGACATGTGTTTATTCACTGTCATTCACGAGAAAGGGGCCGGTAATTGGAATGCCCAGTTCCACGCTTAAATCGAAAACATAACTGTAAAACAAGACTTCCCCCGGATTGATGTTAGTATGGACGGTACCCGAGGATTCGGCTAGCCGTGGAGTGTGATTGATTGGTGGTGGGGGAGTTAAAACTTTACTTTTCTGTTTGGGAACCGCCTATAGCATGAATAGCATGCAAGATATTGAGAACTCTTGGTCATTGCGTTGACAATGAAAGCATGCCACCCAAAATTATTACCTCTGTTTTCAAAGCTTGAGCTCTAGCACCTCTGCAAATCAATGCTTCCCTATGCGAAGGGCCTGTCTATTTATTTTCCTGTTGAGTCATCCTCTTATTATATAAGCACCAATTAGAGAGCACCTCTCTCATTTTTATGATTTGCTTTTGATTGATATTGAGTATGACTATGACTGGATCTCCGTTGCTATGAATTACAATGTTTAGTCAGCCCTTGATCTTTGAAAGTGCTCTGCATTTATGTTTTGCAGTCTCAAAAAGAGCTAGCGAGATACCACCTATTCATATTGCTTCATGCTTGTTTTGATTGAATTATTATTTGCTCACTAGCTGATTGTGCCATTGATATTAGTTTACCGTGAGACCTATGTGTCACTTGCTTATGTGGTTAACTTGTGATCTTGTTGAAATTCTGGTTATGAGTTAGACATAGTTGCAAAAACAAGATCAAACAAAGTTTGTCGAAGTTTTTCTTTCTCTTTCAGTTTATCAACTGAGTTGCTTGAGGACAAACAAGGTTTTAAGCTTGGGGGAATTGATACGTCTCCATCGTATCTACTTTTCCAAACTCTTTTGCCCTTGTTTTGGACTCTAATTTGCATGGTTTGAATGGAACTAACCCGGAGTGACGCTGTTTTCAGCAGAACTGCCATGGTGTTGTTTTTGTGCAGAAATGAATGTTCTCCGAACGTCCTGAAAATTTATGGAGAATATTTCTGGAAAATATGAAAAATACCTGCGCAAAGCCCTGTTGGGCCACAAGCCCTGTTGCCACGCCCCCCTGGCCGGGGCAACTAAGCTTGTGGGGACCACGTGGCTCTGCCGCCCCCAACTCCAGCGCTATTTATTCCCTTTCATCCCGAAAAAAATCACAAGAGAAGATTTCATCGCGTTTGCAATATGGAGGCGACGCCACATCCTGTTCTTCATCTGGAGGGCAGATCTAGAGTCCGTTTTGGGCTCCGGAGAGGGGAAATCGTCGCCATCGTCATCATCAACCTTCTTCCCTCTCCAATTCCATGAAGCTCTTCATTGTTCGTGAGTAATCTATTTGTAGGCTCGCTGGGCGGTGATGAGTAGGATGAGATCTATCATGTAATCGAGTTAGTTTTGACGGGGATTGATCCCTAGTATCCACTATGTTCTGAGATTGATGTTGCTACAAATTTGCCATGCTTAATGCTTGTCACTAGGACCCGAGTGCCATGATTTCAGATCTGAAATTATTATGTTGTCACCAATATATGTGTGTTTTAGATCCGATCTTGCGAGTTGTAGTTACCAGATTGTTCTACTGTGTATCCCTTGCAACGGCGAAAGAAATACTACAACTACCTCAAAAAGATCCCCGACAACGGTGCCAGGAAGTAGTTGTGTCGACGGCACCAGGAATACTTCAGCTACGGCTACGCCTTAAGGGACTTCCTAGGCAAGTATGCAAAGGATTCCCCCGTGGCCTTGGAGTCTTGCGTTGGTGATCCCTCGAAGCGGAAAGGGTGATGTAGCACATCGACGGTAAGTATTTCCCTCAGTCTGAGAACCAAGGTATCAATCCGGCGGAAGAGTATCTCAAGATCCTCCACAAACACAAAAGCTTGCACCCAGCGCTATGAAGGGGTTGTCAATCCCTTATAGATTGTTTGCCAAGTGAGAACTAAAAGCAACAAAGTAACAAAGCAAAGTAAAAGCGGAGTTGCAAACGATGGATGTGAATAGAGCCAGGGGTCGTAGTGTTTACTAGTGGCTTCTCTCATGAAAGCAAGTAGACGGTGGGTGAACAAATTATTGTCGAGCAATTGATAGAACTGTGCAGAGTCGTGACGATATCTATGCAATGATTATTTCTATAGGCATCACATCCGAAACAAGTAGAGCGATACTTTCTGCATCTAGTACTATTACTCCATACGTCGACCGCTATCCAACATGCATCTAGTGTATTAAGTCCATCAGAACAGAGTAACGCCTTAAGCAAGATGACATGATGTAGAGGGATAATCTCAAACCAATGATAAAACCCCCATCTTTTTACCCTTGATGGCAACTACTTGATGTGTGCCTTGCTGCCCCTATTGTCACTGGGAAAGGTCACCACATGGTAGAACCCAAAACCAAGCACTTCTCCCATTGCAAGAATCATAGATCTAGTTGGCCAAACAAAACCCAAGACTTGGAGAGACTTACAAGGATATCAAATCATGCATATAAGAATCAGCAAAGAGTCAAATATATATGATAGATAATCTGATCACAAGTCCACAATTCATCGGATCTCGACAAACACACCGCCAAAGAAGATTATGTCGGATAGATCTCCATGAAGATCATGGAGAACTTTGTATTGAAGATCCAAGAGAGAGAAGAAGCCATCTAGCTACTAACTACGGACCCGTAGGTCTGAAGTGAACTACTCACGAGTCATTGGAGGGGCGATGATGATGATGAAGAAGCCCTCCACCTCCAAAGTTCCCTCCGGCAGGGTGCCGGGAAGGGTCTCCAGATGAGATCTCGCGGAAACGGAAGATTGCGGCGGCGGAAAAGTATTTTCGAGGCTCCCCTTTTTTTGCGGAATATTTGGGAATATACAGGCGCAAGACCTATTTCAGGGGGCAGCCAGGGAGGCCACAAGCCTGCTCACCGCCGCCTCCCCCCTGGTGGCAGAGTGGGGGCTTGTGGGCTCCGTGCAGCCCACCTGGCTTGTCCCAAAAGCCCCTGGACTTCTTCCATTCGGGATAAAATCATTTCTGGGTTTTTCTTCTGTTTGGACTTCGTTCCAAAATCACATCTGAAAAGAGTCAAAAACAAGAAAAAACAGGAACTGGCACTTGGCACTGAATCAATAAGTTAGTCCCAAAAAAGATATAAAAAGATACATAAAACATACAAAGAATACAAGATAACATCGTGAAACCATCAAAAATTATAGATACGTTTGAGACGTATCAAGCATCCCCAAGCTTAACTCCTGCTCGTCCTCGAGTAGGGAAGTGATCAGAATGAATTTTTGATGCTTTCATGCTACCTAGCATAGGTGTCCTTTGTAATTCCTCTTATGTGACGTGAATGTGCAGATCCATTAGATTCAAAACAATAGTTTGCTATTGACGTGGAAACAATAATAATTCAAGCAAATTAGCAAAGTAATCATGAACTTTCAAAATAAGAAGGTCAAAAGAAAGTTATCCCTACAAAAGCATATAGTTCGGCCATGCTCTATCATCATTGCACAACGAATTTAAATCATGCATAACCCCGGTATTGGCCAAGTAGTTGTTTCACGCCTTTACTTTCTCAAACATTTTCAACTCTCGCGCAATACATGAGCGTGAGCCATGGTTATAGCACTATAGATGGTGTGGAATGTGGTGGGGGTTGCAAGACAAAAAGGAGAAGATATTCACATTAACTAGGCATATCAATGTGAATGAGTAGGGATTACCATACAAATGATGCACTAGAGCTACAAGTATGTGAAAGCTCTTAAAGAAAACTAGTGGGTGTGCATCCAACTTGCTTGCTCACGAAGTCCTAAGGCAATTTTCAGGAAGCCTATCATTGGAATATACAAGTCAAGTTATATAATGAGAATTTCCCACTAGCTATATGGTGGTGACAAAATGAGAGACCCTCAATCATGAAGATCATGGTGCTCAAAATGCACAAGTGTGGAAAAAGTGGTAGCATTGTCCCTTCTCTCTTTTTCTCTCATATATATATATATATATATATATATATATATATATATATATATATATATTGGTGGGCTCTTTGGCCGCTTTTTTATGGGCTTCTTTGGCCTATTTTATTTCATCACATGGGACAATGCTCCAATAATGATGATCATCACACTTTGAACTCAATACTTAGAGAAATTATGACTCTATATGCTATGCCTTCGGTAGTGTACCGTGGCAATGATCTAGGATGGCATAGACATCAATGGAAACATCATGCTAGCTATCTTACGATCGTGCAAAGGCAATGTAGATGTGGTGGCACATATCATGGCGGTAGTTGCATGGCAATATATCTCGGAATGACTTTGAAAAAGCCATAGTAGGTAGGTATGGTGGCTGTTTTGAGGGAGGCTAATGGTGGGTTTTGTGCACCGGCAAAAGTTGCACGACACTAAGAAGATAGTGATGGTGGAAGGTGAAAGTGAATCTAAACCATGGACTCAACATTAGTCATGAAGAAATCATATACTTGTTGCAAAAGTTTTATTAGTAATTGAAACAAAGCATTCAACGCATACTCCTAGGGGAAGGTTTGGTAGGTATAAACCATCGCGCGATCCCGACCGCCACGCAAAGGATGACAATCAATATACAAATCATGCTCAGATTTCATCACATAGCGGTTCACCATACGTGCATACTACGGAAATCACTAACTTCAACACAAGTATTTCTATATCCACAACACCTTACTAGCATGACTTTAATATTACCATAACCACAAGTCAAAACTTATTGGGATGAATCAAACTTCTCTAACTATTCAATACACATGAAGGTGGAAGTTTCCGTATCCGTTTGGATAACTACCCCTTTTGAGACTACTTTCAAAGCATAGATCAACTACCAAGCCACGCACCACTGTTCTCTAAAAGATATAAGTGTAGCACATAGAGCAAAAGTATCTAGCTCAAAAGATATAAGTGAAGCACATGTGAGCTCAATTGTCTACCAAAAGATATAAGTGAAGCTCGATAAAATCATGGTGTGTGCATGTCTCTCTCTCTAGGTGTGCAGCAAGGATGATTGTGTCACAATAAAAATAAAAGACTCCTACGATACAAGACGCTCCAAGAAAAAACACATAACATGTGGTGAATAAAAATATAGCCCCAAGTAACGTTACCGATGGATTGAAGACGAGAGAGGGGATGCCTTAACGGGGCATCCCCAAGCTTAGGCTTTTATGACATCCTTGAATCTCTTGGGGTTCCTTGGGCATCCCCAAGCTTGATCTCTTGCCACTCTTTATCTTTTTATCCATAAGAACTTCACCCAAAACTTGAAAACTTCACAACACGAAACTTAAACAGAAACTCATGATAACATTAGTCCAAGAAGGAAAGCCACCACTTCCTTAGGTACTGTAGCAAAGTAAAATTCTACTTGTGATGATGTTGGGTTACTGTACTTTCAATGTTCCATGGCTAATACCCCCCGATACTATCCATAGTTTCATCAAAATAAGCAACCAACACAACAAAAAACAGAATCTGTTAACAATAGACCAGTCTGTAGAAATCTGTATGTTTCGTATACCTCTGGTACTTCAACAATTCTGAAAAATTACGACGGTGTGAAGAACTTTCGTAGCAATCATCAGCAAAAAGAATCAACTCAAAAGATCTTACAGAAAAAAATGAGAATTCTTTTCGTGAGCAGAAAGTTTCTGTCTTTCCCAGCATGACCAAACGATCATCCTCAAGACTAATCATAACGGTTTTGCTTGGCACAAACGCAAAAAGAAACACAAAAAACACAATAATAACAGAATTATGAAAGTGTGGAAAACACAAAACAGAAAGAAAAAGGATAGATTCATTGGGTTGCCTCCCAACAAGCGCTTTTGTTTAACGCCCTTAGCTAGGCGAAAGTGATGGAATCACGTATAGTCATCTTTGGTGCTCAACCCATAGGTAGCCCTCATCATAGATTCATAAGGCAATCTTATTTTCTTTCTAGGAAAGTGCTCCATGGCCTTCTTTAAGGGAAATTGAAATCTAATAATCCCTTCCTTCATATCGATGATAGCACCAATAGTCCTTAGGAAAGGTCTACCAAGAATAATGGGACATGAAGGATTGCAATCTATGTCAAGTACAATGAAATCCACGGGTACATAGTTCTTATTTGCAACAATAAGAACATCATCGATCCTCCCCATGGGCTTCTTGACAGTAGAATACGCAAGATGCAAATTAAGAGAACACTCTACAATATCATGAAAACAAAGAATATCACATAAAGACTTTGGAATAGCGGAAACACTAACACCCAAATCACACGAAGCATTGCACTCATAGTTTTTAATCTTGATTTTTGGAGTAGGTTCCCACTCATCATGAAGTTTTCTAGGAATAGAAACTTCCAACTCAAGTTTCTCTTCAAGAGATTTCATCATAGCATCGACGATATGATCGGTAAAGGCCTTGTTTTGGCTATAAGCGTGTGGCGAGTTTAGCATGGATTGCATCAAGGAAATACATTCAATCAAAGAGAAACTATCATAATTGAATTCCTTGAAATCCAAAGTAGTAATTTCATTACTACTCAAAGTGTTGATATCCTCTACTCCACTTTCAATGCTTTTAGCATCAAGATAGATAGACTCCGAATCATTGGGGCGTTTCTCAACCATAGTGGATTCATATCCAGCCCCATCATCATTAGGTTTGACACTAGAAAACAAAGATTCAATGGGAGTCACACCAAGCACTTTAAGATCTTCGTGATTCTCATCATGAGAACACGCCTTTTTAAGCCATTCATGTCTAGCACGAATTTGGGCGGTTCTTTCTTTATTCTCATTCATGGAAACTATGATAGCTTTTAAAGTTTCATCCATATTGATTTTGGGAGGATCACATCTCAATTTCAAAGCATCAGTATCAAGAGACATTCTATCAACGGTCCTAGCCAAGTCATCAATTTTGAGCAGTTTTTCTTCTATGGACGCATTGAAAATCTTTTGCGAGTTGATAAACTCTTTAATATTACTCTATAGATCAGAGGGTAATCTATTGTAATTTCCGTGAACATTGTTGTAGGAATTGCCAAAGTTATTAGAGGGATTACTAGGAAAAGGCCTAGGAATAAAGTTTCCTCTATAAGCCTCTAGTGAACACTATGGCCCCCGGGTCTACTTCACATCCTATTTTCAGCCTTACACTTTTACTTTGTTGCACTTTCCACCTTCAGATCTCACTTTGCAATCAATCTTGAAGGGATTGACAACCCCTTTATAGCGTTGGGTGCAAGCTTGTTTGTTTTTGCGCAGGTACTCTAGACAGTTGCCTTGATACTCCTACTGGATTGATACCTTGGTTCTCAAACTGAGGGAAATACTTCTACTGTGCTGCATCACCCTTCCTCTTTAGAGGAAAAGACAATGCAAGCTCAAGAGGTAGCAACGTATCAATGGCGTGGTGGCGTTGGAGCTCGTAATTCTCCGGCAGAGCTTCGCTAAGCACTACGGAGGAGGAGGAGGTTTAGGAGGGGGAAGGGCTGCGCCAGGGGCAAGGGGTGTGGCTCCCATGCGCCTACCCACTATATATAGGGGTGGAGGGGGATGGTTTCTTATCCTCCAAGTATATTGGTGCGTTGGCAAAGGTGGGAGGAAAGAAATCCCATCCTTTCCCTTCCCCACCGATTGTTATCCCCATTTTTTAGGAATCTTGATCTTATCCCTTCGGGATATTATCTTATTGCTTCTAAGGGGGAATCTTGGTGCGCCTTGACCAGGATTGTGGGGCCTTTCCCCCACTACCCAGTTTCATGTGGGTCCCCCCATGCAGGTGGGCCCCACTTAAGAACCTTCTAGAACCTTCCCGGTACAATAGCAAAAAATCCCGAACATTTTTTGGTGGCCGAAATAGGACTTCCCATATATAAATCTTTACCTCTGGACCATTCCAGAACTCCTCGTGATGTCCGGGATCTCATCCGGCACTCCAAACAATTTTTGGTAACCACATACAATTCACATTACAACTCTAGCATCACCGAACCTTAAGTGTGTAGACCCTACGGGTTCGGAAACGATGCAGACATGACCGAAACACCTCTCTGGCCAATAGCCAATAGCGGGATATGGATACCCATATTGGCTCCCAACTATTCCACGATGATCTCGTCGGATGAACCACGATGTCGGGGATTCAATTAATCCCGTATACAATTCCCTTTGTCCATCGGTATGTTACTTGCCCGAGATTCGATCGTTGGTATCTGTATAACTTGTTCAATCTTGTTACCGGCAAGTCTCTTTACTCATTCCGTAACACATGCATGATCCCATGACTACCTCCTTAGTCACATTGAGCTCATAATGATGATGTGTTACCGAGTGGGCCTAGAGATGCCTCTCCGTCACACGGTGTGACAAATCCCAGTCTCGATTCATACCAACCCAACCGACACTTTTGGAGATACCTGTAGTGCACCTTTGTAGTCACCCTGTTATGTTCTGATATTTGATACACACAAAGCATTCCTACAGTATCTGGGAATTGTAAAATCTCATGGTCTAAGGAAATGATACTTGACATTAGAAAAGCTCTAGCAAACGAACTACACGATCTTGTGCTATGCTTAGGATTGGATCTTGTCCATCACATAATTCTCCTAATGATGTGATCCCGTTATCAACAACATCCAATGTCCATGGTCAGGAAACCATGACCATCCATTGATCAACGAGCTAGTCAACTAGAGGCTCACTAGGGACATGGTGTGGTCTATGTATTCACACATGTATTACGGTTTTCGGTTAATACAATTATAGTATGAACAATAGACAATTATCATGAACAAGGAAATATAATAATAACCAATTTATTATTGCCTGTAGGGCATATTTCCAACACTTAGTCCAAAAGCCTAAGCTTGGGGGAGTACGTATTTCTCACCGACATTACATTCATGTTCACACACTCACTCCAGCTGTCGATGTTCATACTTTTTCATTGTACCATCCATGGTAGTTTATTTCTTCTTTTTGTTTTCTTATTGCTTGTTTCATTAACCTGGAGAAAATACAAAAAATTATTTCTAGCTTTACCTTCTAGTTATTTTAGCTGTAATGTTAAAAGAAAACACAAAAAGATTTTTCGTTCTTCTTTTGCTTGTTGGGGGCTTTCCCGTGTAAATAATTTTTCTTTCTTCTTTGGGTCATAAGGAGAAGACCACGATCACATGTTGAGTGGCTCTCATATTCATTATCATTTATTTATCAGAGAGCCCATACTACCTTGTCTTCTCCTTTGAGTTATTCCTTGCAGATTCCAGCTTAGTCCAATGCACGTACACTCTTATTGTTATTATTATTCACACCGGTCAGTCGTGCAAGTGAAAGGCAATAATGACGATATATGATAAAGTGACGGAGGTGGAGAAAAGCCGGTATGAACTCGACCTATTTTGTTTTTGTAATTATGAGTAGCTCATCATTTTGGATTCAGCTCGTTATGAATTGAACATGTTTGCAATGACAATTAGATATTATTGTTACTTATGCCATGCTTAATTAGCTAAGAGTGAATAATGGTTTGTCTTGAGTGCCAACATGCATATTAAAATGGTTGTGATGTAGTATGATAGAATGGTATCCTCCTCCGAATGATTCGAGTCGCTTTACTTGGCACATGTTCACGCATGTAGTTGAAACAAAACCAACATAGCCTACATGATGTTTATGTTCATGGTGATTTATATCCTACTCATGCTTGCATTCAATGTTGGTTAATCTCAAAGCATGTTTATGGTTGTTGTCGTTCTCTAGTTGGTCGCTTCCGAGTCTCTTGCTAGCCTCCACTTGTACTAAGCGGGAATACTGCTTGTGCATCCATTTCCATAAACCCAAAAGTTGTTTCGTATCAGTCCACCATACCTACCTATATGCGGCATTTACCTGTCATCCCAAGTAAATTTGCATGTGCCATACTCTAAGCCTTCAAATAAATATTCTATTTTGTATGCCTGAATCGCTCATGTAGTGATTAGGTGCTGTCAGTATCTTCCATGATAGGTGGGTTATTCTCAAGATATGTGTTGATTCACTATCATTCATGAGAAAGTGGATGGTAATCGAGATGCCCAATTCCATGCTCAAAAGTCAAATCAAATATAAAGAAACAAAACTCCCCAAGGAATGTTATTGGTATGGAAGTTACCTGTGGATTCGACCCGTCGTTGAGTGTAATCGATTCATGGAGGGGGAGTAAAAAAATTACTATTCTATTTGGGAACCGCCTATAATGTATCTAGCATGGAAGATATTTAGATCTCTTAATTGTTATGTTGACAATGAAAGCATACCGCCTAAAATCATTACTCGTCCCTGTTTTAAAAGCTCGAGCTCTGGCACCTGTGTAAATCAATGCTTCCCTCTGCGAAGGGCCTATCTATTTTACTTTACTGCTGAGTCATCCTCTTCTTTTAAAAGGCACAAGTTAGAGAGCACCTCCGTCATTTGTATGCTTTCTTATTAATTTATATTGAGTATGAGTATGACTGGATCTCTTTTACCATGAAGTATAATGTCTAGTCAGTCCGTGTTCTTCGGAGGTGCTGTGCAAATATGTTTTGCGGTCTCAGAAAGGGCTAGCGAGATACCAGTTTATCATATTATATTATGATTTTTTTGATAAAATTGTTGTCATCTGAGACTTATTGTTATTGATACAATCTTAGTTGAAGATCTAAACATCAGTTAGACATATTGGAACACCAAGATCAAAGAGAGTTTGTAAAAGTTTTTCTTTATCACTTTCAGTTTATAAACTGAATTGCTTGAGGACAAGCAAAGGTTTAAGCTTGGGGGAGTTGATACGTCTCCAATGTGTCTACTTTTCCAAACTCTTTTGCCCTTGTTTTGGACTCCAACTTGCATGATTTGAATGGAACTAACCCGGAGTAATGTTGTTTTCAGCAGAACAGCCTTGGTGTTATTTTTGTGCATAAATAGGAGTTCTCAGATTGACCTGAAAATTTCGGAGAATATGTTTGAATTTAATAAAAAATATTGGCGAAAGAATCAACCGGAGAGGGGCCACCACCTGGACACATGCCTGCAGGGTGCCCCCCTAGGACCCGCCCCGTGGCTTGTGGGGCCCCTATGGCTCCTCCTACCTCGTTTCCACTCCTATATATTCCCATCCCGGGAGAAAAAATCGGAGAGAAGATTTCATTGCATTTTACGATACGGAGCTGCCACCACCTCTTGTTCTCCCTCGGGAGGGGAGATCTGGAGTCTGATTTGGGCTCCGGAGAGGGAAAATCGACGCCGTTGTCATCACCAACCATTCTTGATCACCAATTTCATGATGCTCTCCGCCTATTGTGAGTAATTCCATCGTAGGCTTGCTGGACGGTGATGGGTTGGATGAGATCTATCATGTAATCGAGTTAGTTTTGTTAGGGTTTGATCCTTAGAATCCACTATGTTCTGAGATTGATGTTGATATGACTTTGCTATGCTTAATTCTTGTCACTAGGGCCTGAGTGCCATGATTTCAGATATGAACCTATTATGTTTTCATGAATATATGTGTTCTTGATCCTATCTTCCAAGTTATAGGCACATATTACGAGTTATGATCCGCATCCTGATACATCTCCAACGTATCTACTTTTCCAAAATCTTTTGACCTTGTTTTGCACTATAATTTGCATGATTTAAATGGAACTAACCTGGACTGACGTTGTTTTCAGCAGAATTGCCATGGTGTTATTTTTGTGCAGAAATCAAAGTTCTCAAAACGTCCTGAAAATTTACGCGGAGCAGTTTTGGAAAATATCAAAAATACGTGCGCCCAAATCCACCTGAGGGGGTGGGCCAGTGGGCCACAAGCCCCTGCTTCGCCACCACCCCCCTGACAGCGGTGGGCAGGCTTGTGGGTCCCACAGGCACCTGTCGTCCCCAACTCCAGCTCTATAAGTTGTCTTTCTTCCCAGAAAAAATAAAAAGAGAAGTTTTCGTCGCGTTTTCGATACGGAGGCGCCGCCACCTCCTCTTCTTCATCTGGAGGGCAGATCTGGAGTCCGTCTTGGTCTCCGGAGAGGGGAAATCGTTGCCATCGTCATCATCAACCTTCTTCCCTCTCCAATTCCATGAAGCTCTTCGTCGTTCGTGAGTAATCTATTTGTAGGCTCGCTGGACGGTGATGAGTAGGATGAGATCTATCACGTAAACGAGTTAGTTTTGATGGGGATTGATCGCTAGTATCCACTATGTTATGAGATTTGATGTTTCTACTACTTTGCCATGCTTAATGCTTGTCACTAGGGCCCGAGTGCCATGATTTCAGATCTGAAATTATTATGTTGCCACCAATATATGTGTGTTTTAGATCCAATCTTGCAAGTTGTAGTTACCTACTATGTGTTATGATCCGGCAACCCCGGAGTGACAATAACCGGAACTACTCCCGGTGATGACCATAGTTTGAGGAGTTCATGTTTTCACGAAATGCTAATGCGTTGGTCCGGTTCTTTATTAAAAGGAGAACCTTAATATCCCGTAGTTTCCTTTTGGACCCCGCTGCGACGGGAGGGATGGACAATAGATGTCATGCAAGTTCTTTTCCCTAAGCACGTATGACGACACACGTAATGCATGCCTACATCACATTGACGAACGGGAGCTAGCCACATATCTCTCCGTGTTATAGCTATTGCATGATGAATATCATCCAAACAAATCACCGACCCAATGCCTACGAGTTTGAACTACTGTTGCTACTGCTGTTACTTGTCTTGCTCTGCTGCTACTATTGTTGCTACTGTCGTTACTTGTCTTGCTCTGCTGCTATTGGTGCTACTACTGTCGCTTGCTACTGTTGCTACTTGCTACTGCTGTCACTACTGCTGTTCCTTGCCACTCTATTGCTTGTTACACTGCCGATATGCGCTACTTCGCTGTTACTACTTTGCTGTCACTATTGTGCTTGCAGATACTAATCTTTCAGGTGTGGTTGAATCTGACACATTCAGCTGCTAATACTTGGAAGTATACTCTCACCTCCTAAGGCTTACCTACAAATTTGGGTCGAATACTCTACCCTCGAAAACTGCTGCGAACCCACGCGCTGGTGGGCCATCAACAACATTCTTCCAGTTTCATTACCGGGGAGTGCTAGCAGCATTCTTCTGGTGCCGTTGCAGGAGAAGGTTAGTTGTTATAAGCATTCGTCTAGCTAACACTAGAGATTGCAGGATCAACACTTTTCTGGAGCCATTGCCAGGGAAGCACAGCTGACGTCACATCCCCCAGGGTGACAATAACTGGGATTCTTTCCGGTGATTACCCTAATTTGAGGAGTTCATGTATTCACTAAGTGCTTATGCTTTGGTCCGGTTCTCTATTAAAAGGAGGCCTTAATATCCATTAGTTTCCATTATGACCCCGTTGCCACGGGATGGTAGGACAAAATATGTCATGCAAGTTCTTTTCCCTAAGCACGCATGACTATATATGGAATGTATGCCTACATTACATTGATGAATTGGAGTTAGTTCTATATCACCCTATGTTATGACTGTTGCATGATGAATGCCATCCGACATAATTAGCCATCACTGATCCATTTCCCACGGGCTTTCCACATATTGATATTTGCTAAGTTACTTTTTCGTTGCTATTGTTACAATCACTACAAAACTGCTATTATCACGTTCGCCACCGTTACCGTTACTTCCATACTCCTTTGCTACTAAATACTTTGCTACGGATATTAAGTCTTTCAGGTGTGGTTGAATTGACAACTTAGATGCTAATACTCGAGAATATTCTTTGGCTCCCCTTGAGTCAAATCAATAAATTTGGGTTGAATACTCTACCTTCGAAAACTGTTGCGATACACTATACTTGTGGGTTATCAAGTCTTTGTTCCTACGACCATGAGATCATGCAACTCACTAACACCGGAAGAATACCTTGTGTGTATCAAACATCACAACATAATTGGGTGACTATAAAGGTACTCTATAGGTATCTCTGAGGGTGTCTGATGAGTTGGCATGGATCGAGACTGGGATTCGTCACTCCGTATGTTGGAGAGGTACTATTCAAGTTCCGCTATTGGTTATTGACTAGGGAATGTATTTGTCATGTCAACATAGTTCTCGAACCCGGAGGATTTGCACGCTTAACGTTTGCTGACGATTTGGTATTGTTGAGTTATGTATGTTGGTGATCGGAGGTTGATCGCAGTCCCGTATGAGATCTCGTACGTCACGAGGACCTCCAAAATGGTCCAGAGGTAAAGATTGATATACGGGAAGTTGGTATTCGAGTTACACAAAAGTTTTGGGACTTACCGATTTTGTGACGAGAGTGTCGGAAGTATTCCCGGGGGTCCACTTGGAGAGTCCACTTGCCACTGAGGGCCCCATGGGATGCGAGAGCGGGTGCACCAGCCCTTGGTGGGATGGCCGCCTCTCCCACCTAGGGGCATGCGGCTGTAGGTGGAGGGCCAAGCCCAAAGGGGTCGGCCACCCCTTGCCTTGGGTGGCTGCTACTTCTTGATCTTGCGTTGGTTTTTCCCTTGAAGAGGAAATGGTGATGCAGCAAAATAGAGATAAGTATTTCCCTCAATTTGAGAACCAAGATATCAATACAATAGGAGCATCAAGATGAGGCACCAAGGCACCTGCGCAAAAACAAACAAACTTGCACCCAACGCGATAAAGGGGTTGTCAATCCCTTTACGATTACTTGCAAAGTGAGATGTGATAGTGATAATAGGTAAATATAAATAAATAAATAAAAGTGCAGCAAGGTATTTTTGGTATTTTTGTATGTAGATTTGAATATATAATGTGTAAAATAGAGCCGGGGGCCATAGTGTTCACTAGAGGCTTGTCTCATGATAGCAAGTATTACGGTGGGTGAACGAATTACTATCGAGCAATTGATAGAATCGCGCAAGGTCATGATGATATCTAAGGCAATGATAATACATATAGGCATCACGTTTGAGACAAGTAGACCGATACTTTGTGCATATACTACTATTACTCCACACATCGACCGCTATCCAGCATGCATCTAGTGTATTAAGTTCATAACAAACAGAGTAACGCCTTAAGCAAGATGACATGATGTAGAGGGATAAATTCATGCAATATGATATAAACCCCATCTTTTTACCCTTGATGGCAACAACATGATGTGTGCCTCGCTACCCCTTCTGTCACTAGGTGAGGACACCGCACGGTATGAACCGAAAACCAAGCACTTCTCGCATTGCAAGAATTTTAGATCAAGTTCGCAAAACGAAACCCATAACTCGAAGAGAATTACAAGGATACGAAATCATGCATATAAGAAATCAGAGGAGACTCAAATAATATTCATAGATAATCTGATCATAAATCCACAATTCATCGGATCTTGACAAACACACCGCAAAAGAAAGTTACATCGGATAGATCTCCAAGATGATCATGGAGAACTTTGTATTGAAGATCCAAGAGAGAGAAGAAGCCATCTAGCTACTAGCGATGGACCCAAAGGTCTGTCGTGAACTACTCACGCATCATCGGAGAGGCAATGGTGTTGATGAAGAAGCCCTCCGTGTCCGAATCCCCCTCCGGCAGGGCACTAGAACGGTCCCCAGAAAGGGATCTCACGGAAACAGAAGCTTGCGGCGGAGGAAAAGTATTTTCGTGGCTCTCTCTGTTGGTTTGGGGATTTTAGGGAATTTATAGGTGAAAGAGGTAGGGCAAAGGAGGCACGGGGGGCCCACGAGCCTGCTAGGCGCTGATACATCCATTTTGCATCATGTTTTCATGTTGATATTTATCGCTTCTTGGGCTATTATTTCACTTCACGGTACAATACTTATGCCTTTTCTCTCTTATTTTGCAAGGTTTATATGAAGAGGGAGAATGCCGGTAGCTGGAATTCTGGCGTGAAAAAGGAGCAAGTTTGAGAAGCCTATTCCGCACAACTCCAAAAGCCGTGAAAATCAACGTGGATTTTTTTTGGGATTTATAACTAATACTGGGCCGAAGAAGTGCCAGAGGGGCGCCAGTAGGTGGCCACAAGCCTGCTAGGCGCGGCCACCCCCCTGGCCGAGCCTAGGGGGTGATACTTCTCGAACATATCTATAATTTTTGATTTTTTCACGCTGTTATCTTGTCAACTTTGGATGTTTTCTTTACCTTTTATTTCTTTTTTGGGACTAACTTATTAACTCAGTGCCAAGTGCCAGTTCCTGTTTTTTCTGTGTTCTTGTCTCTTTTCAGATCTGATTTTGGAACGGAGTCCAAACAGAATAATTCTTTCGCGATGATTTTTTATGGAAAATATCAAAAATACCGGAAGGAAAAGATACCGGAGGGGTCCACGAGGGCGTCACAAGCCCTGTCGCCGCCCCCCCCCCCCCCTAGGTCACTCCAATCAAGCTTTTGGGCCCCTCGGGGGCCCACTTGATGCAACTCCACCGCCATACGGTCCTATAAAATCAGAAACCTCCAGAAATAAACAAAGATCGGGAGTTCCGCCGCCGCAAGTTCCTCTTTCCGCGAGATCTCATCTGGAGACCCTTCCCGATGCCCTGCTGGAGGGGACTTTGGAGTTGGAGGGCTTCTTCATCAACATCATCGCCCCTCCAATGACTCGTGAGTAGTTCACTTCAGACCTACGAGTCCGTAGTTAGTAGCTAGATGGCTTCTTCTCTCTCTTGGATCTTCAATACAAAGTTCTCCATGATCTTCATGGAGATCTATCCGATGTAATCCTCTTTGACGGTGTGTTTGTCGAGATCCGATGAATAGTGGATTTGTGATATCCTTGTAATTTGCATGATTTGATATCCTTGTAAGTCCCTCCGAGTCTTGGGTTTTGTTTGTCCAACTAGATCTATGATTCTTGCAATGGGAGAAGTGCTTGGTTTTGGCTTCTTACCGTGTGGTGACCTTTCCCAGTGACAGTAGGGGCAACAAGGCACACATCGTATAGTTGCCATCAAGGGTAACAAGGTGGGCTTTGTCATAAATATGAGATTCTCCATCTACATCATGTCATCTTGCTTAAGGCGTTACTCTGTTCTTTTGGACTTAATACACTAGATGCATGCTGGATAGCGGTCGACGTGTGGAGTAATAGTAGTAGATGCAGAAAGTATCGGTCTACTTGTTTTGGACGTGATGCCTATAGATATAATCGTTGCCATAGATATCGTCACGACTTTGGGCGGTTCTATCAATTGCTCGACAGTAATTCGTTCACCCATCATCTACTTGCTTTCATGAGAGAAGCCACTAGTAAACACTACGGCCCCCGGGTCTATTCACACCCATCGTTTACACCTCCGCTTTTACTTTGCTTTGTTACTTTGTTGCTTATAGTTCTCACTTGGCAAACAATCTATAAGGGATTGACAACCCCTTCATAGCGTTGGGAGCAAGCTCTTTGTGTTTGTGCATGCACTTGTGATACTCCTTCACTGTATCGATACCTTGGTTCTCAAAACTAAGGGAAATACTTACCGCCGCTGTGCTACATCACCCTTTCCGCTTCGAGGGAACACCAACGCAAGGCTCCAAGGCCACGGGGAAATCCTTTGCATATTTTCCTAGGAAGTCCCTAAGGCGTAGCCGCTGCAGCAGGATTCCTGGCGCCGTACCAGGGAAGGTCTGTTGTCGCAGTTGCAAGAAGAATTTCTAGCGCCGTTGCCGGGGAAGGAGAGATCTATCCAAGTAGGTCTCACAAACTCATCTCTTGCATTTACTTTTTTGCCAGTTGCCTCTCGTTTTCCTCTCCCCCACATCACATTTGCCGTTTTCATTTGCCTTTTTCGTTCGCCTTTTAGTTCACCCCTTTCTCTCGCTTGCTTTCTATTCGCTTGTGTGCCATGTGCCTTCAATATGCTTGCATATTCGCTTTCTGAAAATCTAGTGATATGGATCCTCATCCACTTGCTAATCTCTTTATTCTGTAACATTCCAAAATTATAAATTTTGGAATGTTAATATAATTATTAGATTGATCGTTTGTTTGTTTGCTGAGTGACTGAAACTTGTGTGATATTTGAAACTTTTCAAAACTTTTGAATGAGAGGGAATAAAATGACTTTCCCCATCTCCGATGAATTCAAATTCAAGCTTTTAAAAGCAAAGAGAGAAGATGACATGACTTCTTCAACTACAAATAATTTGAATGGAGATATTTGCATTTGAATTCTCTTGCATTTTTATTTGTTTTCTTCGTGCAAGAAATACCGGGAAATACATTCTAAAGAGCGGAGGAACATGACCCTCAAATACCCGGGCATTTTGAATGTTATTTGCACCCTAAAACTTAGAGGGTCATTTGAAAATTATTTGCAAAAGAAAAAAAATCTTTTAGGGATTTTTGGAAAAACATTTTTTCTGAAGTTTTTATTTTTGCCATGGAAAAATGCGCATCATTTATATTTTATTTTTCTGATAATTTTAGTATATAAAAACTCTTTATTCCGAATTGATTTGATTTCCTTTTTAACATTTTAGTTTCCTAGTTTTGAAAACAGGAATAGAATCGTTTTTATTAGGAAACTCTAGGTGGCCCATTAAGCACTTTCCAAACTTCTACCTCTCTCTCCCTCACGTCACAGCAGGAAGTTTCCTTCCATGGAGAGGAGTTTCCTTCCCAGCGCCTCCCGTCACCTCTATAAGAAGCCCCACGTCCTCCTCATTCCATTCCCTTTGAAACCGCCGCCTCTCCTCGCCCCTAGCTCGTGCACCCCTTGCCGAAATCGTCACCGGAAAACTCACCAGAGAGCTGCCAGGAACTCCACCTCGCCACCCCTGCACCCCTCACCCTTTGGCCACCTCCCCCACCACTTCGGCCTCACCACTCCACCCCCTCCACCGCCCCCTGCTGCCCCTTCTCCATCTCCCCATCGCCATTGCCACGAGCAGCAGAAAACCAGCAGTTTTTTCCATCCCTCCACCTCGCCCCCTACAGCCCCCCCACCTCGCACCCCCTCCCTAGGAGCACCCCCACCTTCGGCCCCCCCTTCCCCACTCCCGCCGGCCCCTCTCCCTTTCCCACCGGCGACCCAGCCCCCCCCCTCAGCCACCATTGGAAGCCACGGGAGCACCTCCAGCCACGGTAAGTCTCCACCCCCCCTCCTGTTTCTTTTTGTTTTATGTAGTACCCTTTCGGTTTAGTTGAGTAAACCAGCGGTTTATATTCACTTATACTATTAGACAGTGGTTTTTATTAATCCTAGGCCGTTTGCTCCTAAGTTAGCAGCAAACACCTCCCGCAACCTATCACAACATGCCACGTGTACCCTCTTTTTAGAACTAGTTATCTTCAGTTTTTTCTGCCTGTTTGCAAAAAACAGAAAGTTTCAATTTTTTTTTGGCCACAACTTTTGATCTCGAAGTCCAATGACTTTGATTCTTTTTCCAATAGCTCAAAAATTTCCTGTAGTTTTTTAAAACATATAATTTGTCTATGTTTGAAATTATCAAATATAAGTTAGATGAGATTTAGTTGAAACCTTGTTCTGCCTATTCCAGGAGTTTAAAAATAGATTTTAATTTGATTGTTTTTGCTACTGATCACTAGTGATCTTATTTATCAGTGGTAAAAATTTCATATTTGTTTGAGTACTTTAGCTCATTTTTTCTTGTGAAACAATTTCTGTTTCACCTCTTTTAGGATTTCGGCTAATTCCTTTTCTATCTTTGTTTTAAAATATTTTCTTTATTATTTCAGAAACATTATTATGTTTTGTTTCTGTTAGTTAAACAGTAGTTTTGCCACATGTTTTTATTTGTTTTCATGAAATCAGTTCTAGTTCCTTAGTAACTTGCAATTGGTTTCCGCACTGTTTCAAATCCCGTTTGGGAATACTTTCAAATAGTTTTGTGAAAAATACTTTATTTTATCTTAGTTAGACTTATATCTTAGTTCCTTGTTATTATTTTCTATTAGAAAAAACTATTTAGTGTTTGACGTAGTAGAGGACTCCCTAGTCTTATTTGAAGTTTTCTTCGGAATTCCTATTCGCTCTCTCTTTTGTTTTGATTGCTAGAATGATTGCTAGTATGAGTGCTTATGTGAATGATATGTTTGTTATATAGATTTCATCAGAGAGTGACGAGTAGTCTATCAAGTTATTTTCTCGAGAAATTCTTCTTCATCAAGATCACAGGCAAGTCACTTTGATCACACTATCACCTATGTTTTATGCATCGTAGTTCTACCATCCTATGCACAATTGCATGCTGAGTAGGTACTTGGAAATTCTAGTATAGATTGTAGTATCATGTGGTAGGCACACAACAACCCCGATACTTGGCCCCGGGACGACAAATTTCATATTTCTATGCTTAAGTAGACGGGATTTCGGTTGAGTGCATAACACGAGTGATGCGAGGTTGATTAAATAATCAAGACCGGTTAAGACAAGATTTTCAAGACCTTGGACGCAATGCAACTCTGGGTGAAGGACGGCTGATCGGCTCCCTGGAGAACCCAGTGGATGACCCGGGATGCTGGAGAGGCCATGACATCCTGCGGAAAGCTTCACCCAGGCTCAAAGAGACGGACGGATATTTTCAAGACCCAAGGCTTACCTGCACAACCATAAGTCATTATGGGCTCTGGCTTGGTTGGACAACGCGGCGACTCTGGACAAGCGGTGCTAGCAGATGTAGAAGAACGGTAGGAATGGATGGGCACCGACAGGGATTCAGAGGGACCTGTTGAAAGACCATGTTTTGATCGTTCGGTCTTCAAACACCCGGAAGTGCGAGGACATACACGGAGGCGATCAAATCTTGTGGGGAATGTGTGCAAAACTCTGCAGAGTACTCAAACCTAATCGATTAGCCGTGTCCACGGTCATGGACAACTTGAGCCAAAGGAACTGAAGTTATCTGGATTTCTCAACACCATTAAATATATTTGATGAGGGTAATTATTGACAACTTGGGTACGAGAACTGGTTGGCGGAACCATCTCGTTAACAACCAACAGTATAGTAACATTTTGCTTTTAGCCCCTCTCTTGATGTAGGAGAAAACTTGCTTTTCGCTAAAAACTTATAGCCCCACCTACCATATATGCATATAGTATAGATGACATTTTACCCCTCTCTTATGTGACTTGCCGGCATATTCAATATGCTGACCTACACGGCTGCAATGTCTTATGTTGCAGATATTTTTCTTCGACGAGTAAGAGTACGATTCAGGGTTACGGTCTACACTCAACTTGCCGTTGGTTTTTATTGGGAGTCGACTCCCTTGACTGCTTGTGATGAGATATTTAAGGTATATATCAGTTTTACGCTATTTACATGTGATTACACTTTGATATATACATTGATGTACTGTGTGTGCCAGCATACTGATCCAGGGATGGCACAGATACACAGAGGCTTGACTCATTTTGAGTCGGGTCGCTACAGAGATTGTATCAGAGCACATGTTGACTGTAGGACGTGACCCTAGAAACTGGAAATTTCTTAGGATAGGATCTCTCAAAAATCTTATTTTCAAGAACACCCTTCATTTCTCATCTCTTCTGATTTCATAAAATGTTCTCTCTCACCTCAAATAGTTATACAATCCCCTTGCCCCTTCGACATCATGAAGAATCAACGGAGTTCTACTTCAAAGTAAAGAGGATATCTCCATGCAATTGAAGAATTGAAGCTACACCCATTGAAGACTCTCAAGACCCGAAGAACTCGAAGAACCTGAAGTGTCCGGAATAATTATATGACCATTAGAAGTCCAAACCCCTTTTATGTACCCACGTTAGTTGCAATGATTTTTGAGCCGTCTTTGGTGTGTGTTTTCCGACGGCCACAACTAAAATCTATTCTCAAAAATATTGTTTGTATTGTGTGTATCTGCCTCCCTCTCTTACCCGTCTCATCCCCAAAACCTCAACCCTATCAGATGAAGTACGAAGCTGGACTTGTAGTCTCTGGACCAATGACCCAGCTAGAAGCTGAGATATGGATTCAGAACATGGAGAACCACTTCGGGAGCAACTTGATCCCAAGGAAGTATGAAGTGGAATACGCTCTCCAGTACTTTACACAAAGTGCTGCAATCTGGTGGAAAATGCATCATGCCATACAAGGATTTAGTGGAGCAGAAAGTTGAGGCGAATTCAAGAACACTCTGTTAAGATCCCGACTCATTCGGAAGTGCTATGATTATCCGAAGGAGAAGACTTGTGCATGCAAGACCTGTGGAGAAATAGGACACACCCAGGAAGAACACACGGATGGATGCACTCATTGTGAAGAAAATCACCCAACTAAGGAGTGCCCAAGCAGTCAGGTGACTTGTTTCTTGTGTGAAGGAACCACCCACTACCCAGCTCAGTGTCACATTTACCCCAAGGTGCAACAAGTTGTCAAGCAGCAGAAAGATGCAGTGAAGGAAACACTCAAGAAGAAGATTCTAGAAGAACCGGTGATGAACGAAAATATTGAAGACCCTGATGGACAAGGTCTGACCAGATTTTTCTCCAATGCATGGTACTCATGTGGAGAAGAAGGACATTATTCACAGGACTGCACGAAGAGAAGCCAAGAGTATCTGGGATACTTCCCGACGGAAGAAGTGGAATTTGATCCACTTGAAATAGAAGAACTGGCCAAAATAAAGGAGTCCGGAAAGAAGAAAAAGTACCCTCGGAGGAACCAAACCTGTGCAGATGTAGATCTGAGTCATGTCAGATGTTACAAGTGTATGAAATTTGGCCACCACAACTACATGTTCTCAGGAAGGAAGCCGGGAATCCAAGGAGCAAAAGCAGAAGCTAAGAAGCCTCGAGACTGGTCAGAACTCATTTGCTTTTGTTGCAAGGAAGCAGGACATTTTGCTAGCGATTGTCCACAAAGGAAGAAAGCTAAGAAGGAGTAGTTAAGTTTTGTCCGCGGCAATTAGTGTAATATGAAGAACTCTTGTTTTTCATGAGATCATGGAGTGAAAATTTTTGTAACTAGATTCCCTGAGATTGTAATAACATCATGAATAAATGGAATTTATTGTCTCATGATTGCCTATGTTGAAACTGTATGCGTTGTTTCTCATCGAACCAAGCTCTCTGAACAATTATGAGGATATGAGAAAATATGGTCTATGCAGGCATGAGTATAATTCATTTAAGTGTGGTAGTAATCGGTAAACCCACAGGATCCACTGAGTAGGAATGTACCATGATTACCAAGGAGATACATACATTCCTCTGAGTACCTATTTACTGACACCTACAGATGACAACTCTCTACGAGTCATTCCTCAAGGGCCTAGAAACGATCATGACCCTGACCAGTGATCACGATTACCCGAAAATCCTGAAGGACATGATGAAGCACATTCACCTTGCTGGAGATGCAGCCTACAAAGGCTACCCATTTGTGGAAAATGGAGTGGAACTTTGGTATGTGGAAGTACACCTCCACCATGTGAAAGGAGTTTGTCCAAAGACTATGGGGCAATACTTTTTCATTTCACGTGTACCACGAGCAACCTTCTTTGAGGCTGTTCATGAAGCTGCCATGGAAGCCATACGTCATATCGGAGAAATCCTTGAAGCAAGACTCTGTCATACCCAGGAATACCTGAGTGAAGTACGTGCAGAGATGATGGAGATGAAGCTAATGGCCACCATGATGAAGCAAAAGATGGATGATTTCAAGGAGTACCTCGGAAAGTTCGAGTGGAACTAAGTACCTCCAAGAGAGGCAGATGAATAAAGTTGGCAGAAATGCTTGACCATACCGAACAATGTGGATGGCAGCATTTGTAATAGAGTACTTTTGAATTGGAGTTTTTGATAAGAAATTAAGGATGTAATAAAGGATTGATTTTGAAATGCATATGATTTAGGGAAGAAGCTATGATGGATCAGCAAACGTTTTCTTAGGAGCATACGAAAACCTGAGAGTTGTGAAGATACGATAGATGTTTCTTTCAACTTGCAGAACCAATGGATTATCCGAACTTCGTTTGTGGACAAGAGAAATTCTGCAATGCTTGTGAGGATGCCCAAGTGTTAGAATGCGAGATTCGCTAAACCTTATACAAAGAAATGATTTGGGTGCGGAATGGATTGATCACCATGACGACTTACTCTTATCATTTATCTTGCTATTCGGAATGGTAAATCTGAGAGTCTTACCCATAGAGAGAGACGACGTTCTTTGAAGCTTTTGTTTAAGCCTTAGAATGGTATAAGAAAAGCCCATGTACATGGCACTTGTTGTCACGCGTAGGAAATTTTACGGTGAGAATGAAACCAAGACCCCTCTCTCTGCAGGATAATCACAAATGGTAGACCACCATAAGAATCATCGATAGGTTATTTAGAATTGACCACGAGACTGTCAGTTAAGAAGACCCAGTGATGGAAGAAGCTTATATCAACGGGAGAGCAAAGACCAAAGGATTTAATATGAAGACTGTGCGATGTCAGTTGCCAAAAACCCCAGAGGATCGTCAAAGCATTTTGAGGGACCAGTATCTCTCATTTTAAGTGTGGTAGCATCCCACCTTGCGGGAGATTGGAATTGTTAGAAGACCCCCAAACCATAACCTTTTCTTTCTAGCCTCTTCGAATCTCGAGGACGAGATTCATTTTGAGTGTGGTAGTGTGTAACATCCCAAAATTACAAATTTTGGAATGTTAATATAATTATTAGATTGATCGTTTGTTTGTTTGCTGAGTGACTGAAACTTGTGTGATATTTGAAACTTTTCGAAACTTTTGAATGAGAGGGAATAAAATGACTTTCCCCATCTCCTGTGATTTCAAATTCAAGCTTTTAAAAGCAAAGAGAGAAGATGACATGACTTCTTCAACTACAAATAATTTGAACGGAGATATTTGCATTTGAATTCTCTTGCATTTTTATTTGTTTTCTTTGTGCAAGAAATGCCGGGAAATACATTCTAAAGAGTGGAGGAACATGACCCTCAAATACCCGGGCATTTTGAATGTTATTTGCACCCTAAAACTTAGAGGGTCATTTGAAAATTATTTGCAAAAGAAAATAAATCTTTTAGGGATTTTTGGAAAAACATTTTTTCTGAAGTTTTTATTTTTGCCGTGGAAAAATGCCCATCATTTATATTTTATTTTTCTGATAATTTTAGTATATAAAAACTCTTTATTCCGAATTGATTTGATTTTCTTTTTAACGTTTTAGTTTCCTAGTTTTGAAAATAGGAATAGAATCGTTTTTATTAGGAAACTCTAGGTGGCCCATTAAGCACTTTCCAAACTTGGCCCAACCAGATCATCTTCTACCTCTCTCTCCCTCACGTCACAGCAGGAAGTTTCCTTCCATGGAGAGGAGATCCCCACCTCCGGGATTTGCGACGCACATATCTTCCCAGCGCCTCCGGTCACCTCTATAAGAAGCCCCACGTCCTCCTCGTTCCATTTCCGTTGAAACCGCCGCCTCTCCTCGCCCCTAGCTCGTGCACCCCTCGCCGGAATCGTCACCGGAAAACTCACACAGAGCTGCCAGGAACTCCACCTCGCCACCCCTGCACCCCTCCACCCTTCGGCCACCTCCCCCACCACTTCGGCCTCACCACTCCACCCCCTCCACCGCCCCCTGCTGCCCCTTCTCCACCTCCCCATCGCTATTGCCACGAGCAGCAGAAAACCAGCAATTTTTTCCATCCCTCCACCTCGCCCCCTACAGCCCCCCCCCTCCACCTCGCACCCCCTCCCCAGGAGCACCCCCACCTTCGGCCCCCCCTTCCCCACTCCCGCCGGACCCTCTCCCTTCCCCACCGGCGACCCAGCCCCCCCCCCCTTGGCCACCATTGGCAGCCACGGGAGCACCTCCAGCCACGGTAAGTCTCCACCCCCCCTCCTGTTTATTTTTGTTTTATGTAGTAGCCCTTAGATCTTTAACCAGTGGTGTAGATTAGATCATTTAGTACCCTTTCAGTTTAGTTGAGAAAACCAGCGGTTTATATTCACTTATACTATTAGACAATGGTTTTTGTTAAGCCTAGGCCGTTTGCTCCTAAGTTAGCAGCAAACACCTCCCGCAACCTATCACAACATGCCACGTGTACCCTCTTTTTAGAACTAGTTATCTTCAGTTTTTTTTGCCTTTTTGCAAAAAACAGAAAGTTTCAATTTTGTTTTGGCCACAACTTTTGATCCCGAAGTCCAATGACTTTGATTCTTTTTCCAGTAGCTCACAAATGTCATGTAGCTTTTACAAACATATAATTTGTCTATGTTTGAAATTTTAAAATATAAGTTAGATCAGATTTAGTTGAAACCTTGTTCTGCCTATTCCAGGAGTTTAAAAATAGATTTTAATTTGATTGTTTTTGCTACTGATCACTAGTGATCTTATTTATCAGTGGTAAAAATTTCAGATTTGTTTGAGTATTTTAGCTCACTGTTTCTTGTGAAACAATTTCTGTTTCACCTCTTTTAGGATTTCGGCAAATTCCTTTTCTATCTTTGTTTTAAAATATTTTCTTTATTATTTCAGAAACATTATTATGTTTTGTTTCTGTTAGTTAAACAGTAGTTTTGCAACATGTTTTTATTTGTTTTCATGAAATCAATTCTAGTTCCTTAGTAACTTGCAATTGGTTTCCGCACTGTTTCAAATCCCGTTTGGGAATACTTTCAAATAGTTTTGTGAAAAATACTTTAATTTATCTTAGTTAGACTTATATCTTAGTTCCTTGTTATTATTTTCTGTTAGACAAAACTATTTAGTGTTTGACGTAGTAGAGGACTCCCTAGTCTTATTTGAAGTTTTCTTCGGAATTCCTATTCGCTCTCTCTTTTGTTTTGATTGCTAGAATGATTGCTAGTATGAGTGCGTATGTGAATGATATGTTTGTTATATAGATTTCATCAGAGAGTGACGAGTAGTCTATCAAGTTATTTTCTCGAGAAATTCTTCTTCGTCAACATCACAGGCAAGTCACTTTGATCATACTATCACCTATGTTTTATGCATCGTGGTTCTACCATCCTATGCCCAATTGCATGCTGAGTAGGTACTTGGAAATTCTAGTATAGATTGTAGTATCATACGGTAGGCACACAACAACCCCGATACTTGGCCCCGGGACGACAAATTTCATGTTGCTATGCTTAAGTAGACGGGATTTCGGTTGAGTGCATAACACGAGTGATGCGAGGTTGATTAAATAATCAAGACCGGTTAAGACAAGATTTTCAAGACCTTGGACGCCATGCAACTCTGGGTGAAGGACGGTTGATCGGCTCCTTGGAGAACCCAGTGGATGACCCGGGATGCTAGAGAGGCCATGACATCCTGCGGAAAGCTTCACCCAGGCTCAAAGAGACGGACGGATATTTTCAAGACCCAAGGCTTACCTGCACAGCCACAAGTCATTATGGGCTCTGGCTTGGTTGGACAACGCGGCGACTCTGGACAGGCGGTGCTAGCAGATGTAGAAGAACGGTAGGAATGGATGGGCACCGACAGGGATTCAGAGGGACCCGTTGAAAGACCATGTTTTGATCATCCGGTCTTCAAACAACCGGAAGTGCGAGGACATACACGGAGGCGATCAAATCTTGTGGGGGACGTGTGCAAAACTCTGCAGAGTACTCAAACCTAAACGATTAGCCGTGTCCACGGTCATGGACAACTTGAGCCGAAGGAACTGAAGTTATCTGGATTTCTCAACACCATTAAATATATTTGATGAGGGTAATTATTGACAACTCGGGTACGAGAACTGGTTGGTAGAACCATCTCGTTAACAACCAACAGTATAGTAACATTTTGCTTTTAGCCCCTCTCTTGATGTAGGAGAAAACTTGCTTTTCGCTAAAAACTTATAGCCCCACCTGCCATATATGCATATAGTATAGATGACATTTTACCCCTCTCTTATGTGACTTGTCGGCATATTCAATATGCTGACCTACACGGCTGCAACGTCTTATGTTGCAGATATTTTTCTTCGACGAGTAAGAGTACGATTCAGGGTTACGGTCTACACTCAACTTGTCGTTGGTGTTTATTGGGACTCCACTCCCTTGACTGCTTCCGATGAGATATTTAAGGTATATATCAGTTTTACGCTATTTACATGTGATTACACTTTGATATATACATTGATGTACTGTGTGTGCCAGCATACTGATCCAGGGATGGCACAGATACACAGAGGCTTGACTCGTTTTGAGTCGGGTCGCTACAAATTCGTAGTAAGCTGAGTGCCCTTGACTTTCTCTATGGAGTTTTGCTTGATATGCGTGAATCTGAAAATTGTGAGGAGGAAATTTATGAAGTGATTCACGAGGGCTCCTTGGATGAAAAGCATGATTGCAATGGTTTCACTATAAATTCTATTAGTGACAATCATGCTAAAAATATGCAAAACCATAAGCTTGGGGATGCTAGTTTTACTATGTCCCCTACTTGTTGCAATAATCATGATTAGGGGATGATCTTCCTTATGATCTTGAAAATTTGTTTAAGCCTCATGATAAGTATGATATTTGCAACAATATTGAAAGTGGGATTGGAGAAGTCATGACTTTATTTGATGATAATCCCACTATTTTTGAAGAGTGTCAACTTTGCATGCATGTGGGTCATGAAAAGAATAAACTATGTGGTAGTTTCATTTTTGAATTCGAATATGATCCCACATGTAATTGTTTTGAGAGAGGAAAATATTGTGGTAGAAACTTTCATGTTACCAAATTACCTCTCGTTATGTGGAGACTGCTATTGTCTCTTTCTTCTTCCTTGCATTTGGTAACTATTGGTTGTCTTGCCAATTTATTTTCCTATAAAATGCCTATGCATAGGAAGTATGTTAGACTTAGATGTGATTTTTACATGCTTTATGATGCCCTCGTTGTGCTTCAATTCTTATCTTTTGTGTGAGCATCATTGAAATCCTTATGTCTAGCTAAGGGCGTTAAACAATAGCGCTTGTTGGGAGGCAACCCAACGAATCTATCCTTTTTCTTTCTGTTTTTTGTTTTCCACACTTTCATAATTCTGTTATGATTGTGTTTTTTGTGTTTCTTTCTGCGTTTGTGCTAAGCAAAACCGTTATGATTAGTCTTGGGGATGATCGTTTGGTCATGCTGGAAAAGACAGAAACTTTCTGCTCACGGAAATATTTTTTTTGAAAGAGATTTTGAGTTGATTCTTTTTGCTTATGATTTATACGCAAATTCTTCAGACCATCGTAATTTTTCAGAATTTTTGAAGTACCAGAAGTATACGGAATATACAGATTGCTACAGACTGATCTGCTGTTAACAGATTCTGTTTTTGTTGTGATGGTTGCTTATTTTGATGAAATTATGGATTGTATCGGGGGGTATTAGCCATGGAAGATTGAAAATTCAGTAACCCAACATCATAATAAGTAGAATTTAAGTTTGCTAAACTACCTAAGGAAGTGGTAGTTTGCTTTCTTATACTAATGTTATCACGAGTTCTTGTTTAAGTTTCGTGTTGTGAAGTTTTCAAGTTTTGTGTGAAGTTCTTATGGACAAAAATATAAAGAGTGGCACGAGCTCAAGCTTGGGGATGCCCAAGGAAACCCAAGAGATTCAAGGATGCCGTAAAAGCCTAAGCTTGGGGATGCCCCGGGAAGGCATCCCCTCTCTCGTCTTCAATCCATCGGTAATGTTACTTGGGGCTATATTTTTATTCACCACATGTTATGTGTTTTGCTTGGAGCGTCTTGTATCGTAGGAGTCTTTTATTTTTTTGTGTCACAATCATCCTTGCTGCACACCTAGAGAGAGATACGTGCACTCACCGTGATTTTGTCGAGCTTCACTTATATCCTTTGGTAGACAATTCAGCTCACATGTGCTTCACTTATATCATTTGAGCTAGTTGATTTTGCTCTATGTGCTTCACTTATATCTTTTAGAGCACAGCGGTGCGTGGCTTGGTAGTTGATATATGCTTTGAAAGTAGTCTCAAAAGGGGTAGTAATCCAAAGGGATAGGAAAACTTCCACCTTCATGTGCATTGAATAGTTAGAGAAGTTTGATTCATCTCAACTAGTTTTGAGTTGTGGTTTTGGTAATATTGAAGTTATGCTAGTAAGGTGTTGTGGATCTAGAAATACTTGTGTTGAAGTTAGTGATTCCCGTAGCATGCACGTATGGTGAACCGCTATGTGATGAAGTCTGAGCATGATTAGTCTATTGATTGTCATCCTTTGTGTGGCGGTCGGGATCGCGCGATGGTTTATACCTACCAACCCTTCCCCTAGGAGTATGCGTTGAATGCTTTGTTTCGATTACTAATAAAACTTCTGCAACAAGTATATGAGTTCTTCATGACTAATGTTGAGTCCATGGTTTAGATGCACTTTCACCTTCCACCATCACTATCTTCTTTAGTGTCGTGTAACTTTCGTCGGTGGACAAAACCCACCATTAGCCTCCCTCAAAACAGCCACCATACCTACCTACTATGGCTTTTTCAAAGTCATTCTGAGATATATTGCCATGCAAATACCACCATTACATGTGACGCCACGTCTACATTGCCATGGCATGATCGTAAGATAGCTAGCATGATGTTTCCATTAGTGTCTATGCCATGCTAGATCATTGTCACGGTACACTACCGAAGGCATTCCATATAGAGTCATGATTGCTTTAAGTTTTGAGTTGTAAGTGTGATGATCATCATTGATGGAGCATTGTCCCATGTGAGGAAATAAAAGAGGCCAAAGATACCCACCAAAAAAAAGAGGCCCAAGAGCCCATCCAAAAAAAATGAGAGAAAAAGAGAGAAGGGACAATGCTACCACTTTTCCACACTTGTGCATATTAAGCACCATGATCTTCATGATTGAGAGTCTCTCGTTTCGTCACCACCATATAGCTAGTGGGACGTTTTCATTATATAACTTGGCTTGTATATTCCAATGATAGGCTTCCTCAAAATTGCCTTAGGTCTTCGTGAGAAAGCAAGTTGGATGCACACCCACTAGTTTTCTTTAAGAGCTTTCACATACTCTTAGCTCTAGTGCATCATTTGTATGGAAATCCCTACTCATTCACATTGATATCTATTGATGAGCATCTCCACAGCTCATTGATATGCCTAGTTAATGTGATCATCTTCTCCTTGTTTGTCTTGCAACCTCCACCACTTAAAGTGCAAAAACCATGGCTCACGCTCATGCGTTGCGTGAGAGTTGAAAAAGTTTGAGAAAGTAAAGATGTGAAAACAATTACTTGGCCAATACCGGGGTTGTGCATGATTTAAATTCGTTGTGCAATGATGATAGAGCATAGCCAGACTATATGATTTTGTAGGGATAACTTTCTTTTGGCCTTGTTATTTTGAAAGTTCATGATTACTATGCTAGTTTGCTTGAAGTATTATTGTCTCCACATCAATACCAAACTATTGTTTTGAATCTAATGGATCTGAACATTCACGTAACATAAGAGGAGTTACAAAGGACATCTATGCTAGGTAGCATGAAAGCATGAAAAATTCATTATTTATCACTTCCCTACTCAAGGACGAGCAGGAGTTAAGCTTGGGGATGCTTGATACGTCTCAAACGTATCTATAATTTTTGATGGTTTCACGCTGTTATCTTGTCAACTTTGGATGTTTTGTTTACCTTTTATATCTTTTTGGGGACTAACTTATTAACTCGGTGCCAAGCGCCAGTTCCTGTTTTTTCTGTATTTTTGTCTCTTTTCAGATCTGATTTTGGAACGGAGTCCAAACGGAATAATTCTTTCGCGATGATTTTTTATGGAAAATATCAAAAATCCCGGAAGAAAAAGATATCGGAGGGGGGCCACAAGGGCGCCACAAGCCCTATCGCCGCGGCCACCCTAGGTCGCACCAATCAAACTTGTGGGCCCCTCGGGGGCCCACTTGATGCAACTCCACCGCCATACGGTCCTATAAATTCAGAAACCTCTAGAAATAAACAAAGATCGGGAGTTCCACCGCCGCAAGTTCCTGTTTCCGCGAGGTCTCATCTGGAGACCCTTCCCGGTGCCTTGCCGGAGGGGACTTTGGAGTTGGAGGGCTTCTTCATCAACACCATCACCCCTCCAATGACTCGTGAGTAGTTCACTTCAGACCTACGGGTCCATAGTTAGTAGCTAGATGGCCTCTTCTCTCTCTTGGATCTTCAATACAAAGTTTTCCATGATCTTCGTGGAGATCTATCCGATGTAATCCTCTTTGGCGGTGTGTTTGTCGAGATCCGATGAATTGTGGATTTGTGATTAGATTATCTATGATATATATTTGAGTCTTTGTTGATTTCTAATTTGCATGATTTGATATCCTTGTAAGTCTCTCCGAGTCTTGGGTTTTGTTTGGCCAACTAGATCTATGATTCTTGCAATGGGAGAAGTGCTTGGTTTTGGGTTCTTACCGTGTGGTGACCTTTCCCAGTGACAGTAGGGACAGCAAGGCACACAACGTGTAGTTGCCATCAAGGGTAACAAGGTTGGCTTTGTTGTACATATGATATTGTCCATCTACATCATGTCATCTTGCTTAAGGCGTTACTCTGTTCTTTTGGACTTAATACACTAGATGCATGCTGGATAGCGGTCGACGTGTGGAGTAATATTAGTAGATGGAGAAAGTATCGGTCTACTTATTTTGGATGTGATTCCTATAGATATAATCATTGCCATAGATATCGTCACGAATTTGCGTGGTTCCATCAATTGCTCGACAGTAATTCGTTCACCCACCGTCTACTTGCTTTCATGAGAGAAGCCACTAGTAAACACTACGGCCCTCGTGTCTATTCACACCCATCGTTTACATCTCCGCTTTTACTTTTCTTTGTTACTTTGTTGCTTTCAGTTCTCACTTGGCAAACTATCTATAAGGGATTGACAACCCCTTCATAGCGTTGGGAGCAAACTCTTTATGTTTGTGCAGGCACTTGTGATACTCCTTCAGTGGATCGATACCTTGGTTCTCAAAACTGAGGGAAATACTTACCGCCGCTGTGCTACATCACCCTTTTCACACCGAAGGAACACCAACGCAAGGCTCCAAGGCCATGGGGAAATCCTTTGCATATTTGCCTAGGAAGTCCCTAAGGCGTAGCCGTGAAAGCAGGATTCCTCGCGCCGTACCAGGGAAGGTCTGTTGTCGCAGTAGCAGGGGGCTTGTGGGCTCCCTACTAGCCCACTGGCCCCCCTCTTTTTCTACAAGAAGGGTTTCGTCTGGAAAAAAATCAAGGGGAGGTTTTTCGGAGGATTCGCCGCCGCCACGAGGCGGAACTTGAGCAGAACCAATCTAGAGCTCCGGAGGACGATCCTGCCGGGGAAACTGCCCTCCTGAAGGGGGAAATCGTTGCCATCATCACCACCAACACTCCTCTCATCGGAGGGGACTCATCACCATCAACATCTTCATCAGCACCATCTCATCTCCAAACCCTAGTTCATCACTTGTAACCAATCTCCGCCTCGCGACTCAGATTGGTACTTGTAAGGTTGCTAGTAGTGTTGATTACTCTTTGTAGTTGCTTCTAGTTGGATTACAAGCTGGAAGAGTTTATGTTCAGATCTTTGATGCTACTCATTACCTCTCTGGTCATGAATATGATTATTATTTTTGAGTAGTTACTTTTGTTCCTGAGGACATGGGAGAAGTCATGCTAATAGTAGTCATGTGAATTTGGTATTCGTTCGATATTTTGATGTGTTGTACGTTGTTTTTCCTCTAGTGGTGTAATGTGAATGTCGACTACATAACACTTCACCATTATTTGGGACTAGAGGAAGGCATTCGGAAGTAGTAAGTATATGATGGGTTGCTAGAGTGACAGAAGCTTAAACCCTAGTTTATGTGTTGCTTCGTAATGGGCTGATTTGTTTCCACTAGTTTAATGCTATGGTTAGACTTTGTCTTAATTCTTCTTTCGTAGTTGTGGATTCTTGCGAGAGGGTTAATCATAAGTGGGATGCTTGTCCAAGTAAGGGCAGTAGCCAAGCGCCGGTCCACCCACATATCAAACTATCAAAGTAACGAACGTGAATCATATGAACATGATGAAAACTAGCATGAGAGAAATTCCCGTGTGTCCTCGGGAGCATTTTTCCTCCTATAACACTTTGTCCAGGCTTGTCCCTTTCTACAAAAGGTATTGAGCCACTTTGCTGCACCGTTGTTACTTTTGTTGCTTGTTGCTTGCTACGAATCATCTTACCACACAACTACTTGTTACTGATAATTTCAGTGCTTGCAGATTTGACCTTGCTGAAAACCACTTGTCAGATCCTTCTGCTCCTCGTTGGGTTCGACACTCTTACTTATCGAAAGGACTACGATAGATCCCCTATACTTGTGGGTCATCAAGACTCTTTTCTGGCACCGTTGCCGGGGAGTGAAGCACCTTTGGTAAGTAGAAATTGGTAAGGAAACATTCAAATAGTGTGCTGAAATTTATTGTCATTTGTCACTATGGAAACTAATCCTTTGAGGGGCTTGTTTGGGGTATCTTCACCTCGAACGGAAGCACAAAGAGTTTCCCCTCAACCTGCTGCACCTACTGAAAATATTTTCTTTGAATTTCCTTCGGGTATGCTTGAGAAACTGCTGGCTAATCCTTTTACATGAGATGGAACATCACATCCAGACTTGCATCTAATATATGTAGATGAAGTTTGTGGTTTATTTAAGCTTGCAGGTTTGCCCGAGGATGAGGTCAAGAAGAAGGTCTTTCCTTTATCTTTGAAGAATAAGGCGTTGACATGGTATAGGCTATGTGATGATACTGGATCATGGGACTACAATCGGTTGAAATTGGAATTTCATCAAAAGTTTTATCCTATGCATTTAGTACATCGTGATCAGAATTAGATTTATAATTTTTGTCCTCGTGACAGAGAAAGCATCTCTCAAGCTTGGGGGAGGCTTAAATCAATGTTATATTCATGCCCCAATCATGAGCTCTCGAGAGAAATTATCATTCAGAACTTCTATGCTCGGCTTTCTCATGATGATCGCACCATGCTTGACACTTCTTGTACCGGTTCTTTTATGAAGAGAGATATTGACTTCAAATGGAATTTATTGGAAAGAATTAAATGCAACTCTAAAGATTGGGATCTTGAAGAAGGTAAGGAGTCAGGTATGAATTTCAAGTTTGATTGCGTTAAATCCTTTGTTGAAACAAATACTTTTTGTGACTTTAGCGCTAAGTATGGACTTGACTCTGAGATAGTAGCTTCACTGTGTGAATCATTTGCTGCTCATATTGATCTCTCGAAAGAGAAGTGGTTTATTAATCATCCTCCTTTAGAATTCAATGTAGTTAAACCCAATCCTGTTGAAGAGAAAGTCATTGCCTATAATGATCCTGTTGTTCCGAGTGCTTACATTGAGAAACCACCTTTCCCTGTTAGGATAAAGGATCATTCTAAAGCTTCAACTATGATACATAGAGGCTACATTAGAACAGCTACACCCCCTGAGCAAATTAGAGTTGAACCTAGCATTGCTATTATCAAAGATCTTCTATCCTACGATGTTGAGGGACATAATATTCACTTCTATGAAGATGCTGCTAGAATTGCTAAACCTCACGCTAGAGACAAACATAGGCCTGTTGTTGGCACGCCTGTTGTTTCTCTTAAGATATGAGATCATTGCTATCATTGTTTATGTGATGTGGGTGCTAGTGTTAGCGCAATACCTCAATCCTTATATGATGAAATCAAAGACGAGATTGCACCTATTGAGATAGAACCTATTGATGTCACTATTCAGCTTGCCAATAGAGATACTATCTGCCCTGTGGGAATTGTTAGGGATGTTGAAGTCTTGTGTGGTAAAACGAAATATCCTGCTGATTTACTCGTTCTTGCTACCACTCAAGATAGATTTTGTCCCATCATATTTGGCAGACCCTTCCTCAATACCGTGAATGCTCATATTGACTGTGAGAAGCAAACTGTCACTGTTGGCTTTGAAGATGTGTCACATGAGTTCAATTTCTCCATGTTTGGTAGACAACCTCATGAAAGAGAGTTTTCTAATAAGGATGAAACTATTTCCTTAGCTTCTATTGTCGTGCCTCCTACTGATCCCTTAGAGCAATACTTGCTTGAGCATGAAAATGATATACATATGGATGAAAGGGATGAAATAGATAGAGTTGTCTTAGAACAATATCCTATCCTTAAGAATAACTCGCCTGTTGGACTTCTTGGGGATCCACCCGCACCAAAGGGTGATCCTGTGTTCGAGCTTAAACAGTTGCCTCATACACTTAAGTATGCTTATCTTGATGAAAAAGAGATATATCATGTTATTATTAGTGCTAGCCTCTCAGAGCATGAAGAAAAGAAGTTATTAAAAACTCTGAGGAAGCACCGTGCTTCTATTGGATATACTCTTGATGATCTTAAGGGCATTAATCCCACTCTATGCCAGCACAAGATTAAAACTGATCCTGATTCCAAACTAGTTGTTGATCATCAAAGGAGATTAAATCCTAAGATGAAAGAAGTAGTAAGAAAAGAAATACTAAAGCTCCTAGAAGCGGGTATTATCTATCTTGTTGCTCATAGTGATTGGGTAAGTCCGGTGCATTACGTCCCTAAGAAGGGAGGCATTACCGTTGTCCCTAATGATAAGGATGAATTGATCCCATAGAGGATTATCACTGGCTATAGGATGGTGATTGATTTTAGGAAATTGAATAAACCCACTAGGAAAGATCATTACCCTTTGCCTTTTATCGACCAAATGCTAGAAAGACTGTCTACACACACACACACTTCTGGTTTCTAGATGGTTATTCTGGTTTCTCCCAAATACCAGTTGCACAATTTTATCAGGAGAAAACCACTTTCACCTGCCCTTTCGGTAACTTTGCTTATAGACGTATGCATTTTGGCTTATGTAATGCACCTGCCACCTTTCAAAGATGTATGATGGCTACATTCTCTGACTTTTGTGAAAAGATTGTCGAGGTTTTCATGGATGACTTCTCCGTTTACGGGTCTTCGTTTGATGATTGCCTCAGCAACCTTAATCGGGTCTTGTAGAGATGTAAAGATACCAATCTTGTCTTGAAGGGGGAGAAGTGCCACTTTATGGTTAATGAAGGCATCGTCTTAGAACATAAAATTTCTGAAAGAGGTATTGAAGTCGATAAGGCTAAGGTTGATGTAATCGAGAAAATGCCATTCCCTATAGATATCAAAGGTATAAGGAGTTTCCTTGGTCATGCCGGTTTCTATAGAAGGTTCATTAAAGACTTCTCTAAGATTTCTAGGCCTTTTACCAATCTCGTGCAAAAGGATATTCCTTTTGTTTTTGACGATGATTGTGAGGAAGCCTTCGAAATACTTAAGAAGGCTTTGATAACTGCACCTATTGTTCAACCACCTGATTGGAATTTACCTTTTGAAATCATGTGTGATGGTAGCAATTATGCTGTTGGTGTTGTCCTAGGGCAAAGAGTTGACAATAAGTTGAATGTTATTCACTATGCTAGTAAAACTCTAGAAAGTGCCCAAAGAACCTATGCTACTACGGAAAAGGAATTTCTAGCAGTCGTGTTTGCATGTGAAAAGTTCAGGTCTTACATAGCTGATTCCAAAGTCACTATTCACACTCATCACGCTGCTATTAAGTACCTCATGGAGAAGGAGGACGCTAAACCTAGACTTATCACATGGGTTCTCTTGCTACAAGAATTTGATTTGCACGTTGTCGACACGAAGGGTGCTGATAACCGTGTAGCAGATAACTTGTCTAGGTTGGAGAACGTTCTTGATGACCCACAACCTATTGATGATAGCTTTCCTGACGAGCAACTGAATGTCATCAATGCTTCATGTAGTGCACCGTGGTATGCTGATTATGCAAACTATATCGTTGCCAAATATATACCACCTAGTTTCACATACCAGCAAAAGAAGAAATTCTTCTTTGACTTGAGACATTACTTTTGGGATGATCCTCACCTTTATAAGGAAGGAGTAGATGGTGTTATTACACGTTGTGTACCTGAACATGAACAGGGACAGATCCTACAGAAGTGTCACTCCGAGGCCTATGGAGGACACCATGCGGGAGATAGAACTGCACACAAGGTATTCCAATCATGTTTCTATTGGCCCACTCTCTTCAAGGATGCCCGTAAGTTTGTCTTGTCTTGTGACGAATGTCAAAGAATAGGTAGTATTAGTAAACGTGAGGAAATGCCTATGAACTATTCACTTGTCATTGAACCATTTGATGTCTGGGGCTTTGATTATATGGGACCTTTTCCAAAATCTAACAGGTATACTCATATCCAAGTTGTTGTTGATTATGTCACTAAGTGGGTAACAGCTATCCCACTAGTAGTGTTGATCACAACACCTCTATCAGGATGCTTAAAGAAGTTATTTTCCCTAGATTTGGAGTCCCTAGATATCTAATGACCGACGATGGTTCACACTTCATTGATGGTGCTTTCCGTAAAACGCTTGCTAAGTACGATATCAACCATAGAATTGCGTCTCCCTATTACCCTCAGTCCAGTGGTCAAGTAGAGCTAAGCAATAGAGAGATTAAAATGATTATGCAAAAGACTGTCAACCGGTCTAGAAAGAATTGGTCTAAGAAGCTCGATGATGCACTGTGGGCTTATAGAACTGCCTATAAGAATCCCATGGGCATGTCTCCGTACAAAATGGTGTACGGTAAAGCATGTCATTTACCTCTTGAGCTAGAGCATAAGGCTTATTGGGCAATCAAAGAGCTCAGCTTTGATTTCAAACTTGCTGGTGAGAAGAGGTTATTTGACAGTAGCTCGCTTGATGAATGGAGAACTCAGGCATATGAGAATGCCAAGTTGTTCAAAGAAAAGGTTAAGAGGTGGCATGATAAGAGGATACAAAAGCGTGTGTTCAATGAAGGTGATTATGTCTTGCTATATAATTCTCGTTTAAGATTCTTTACAGGCAAGCTTCTCCCTAAATGGGAAGGTCCCTATATTGTTGAGGAAGTATATCATTCTGGTGCTATCAAGATCAACAACACGAAAGATAATTGTCCGAGAGTTGTAAATGGGCAGAGAATCAAGCATTATATCTCAGGTAGTCCCATAAATATTGAAAGCAATATTATCAATACCATAACTCCGAAGTAATACCGAAGGGATATTTATCAGCTTGTTTCAGGCTCCGAAAACGAAGAGGTATGTGATTCGGTAAGAAAATAGACTCCAAAACTTTTCTAGTAGGAACTTTTCTCCGTTTTGGAATATTTGAAAAATATAAAAATTGGAAGTACTCCGGAAAGCGCGCGAGGAGGCGACAGGCCTGCCAGACGCGGGCCCACCCCCTGGCCGCGCCTGGTGGGCTTGTGGCCACCTCGTGCGCCTCCCAGAGTCCGTTTTCGTGCGGAGTAACCCTTCTCGTCTGGAAAAAAATCATTATATATTCTACCAAAAGGTCTGACCCCTATATCACGCAAATTTCCTCTCTTTTCGTTTCGAGCCTGTTTTCTGCCGCAGATTTAGGGCAAGACATCGTCTAAGGAATCTGTGTGGGAGACCAATCTCCCTCAAGTTTATGGAGAAGTAAGTGCTGATCTGAAATGGATGGAGGTCATGGAGGCTAAGGAAAGGCTACCTAAAGAAACCAAGGGCAAAACTAAGGAGAAGAATCAGGCATGGGACGAAGTGCAATCTGTGCTCAACAAGGAAGAAGTTGAAGAAGTGGATTTCCTCCAACCCTACCTCCACCTACTGTCTCCATCCTTGATTCAACTCTTGAGGTTTTGTGAAACAACTCGTGCTCGCAATACATATCTCACTCGTGAAGTTGTTTTGCTGGAGAAACATATCACAGATCTCCAAGGTATAAATCAAAGATTAACGGCCCTCTTGGAATCAAAGATTGCAACAACTCCACCACCGTCACCTCCAAAGGAAGACAACTGAGCATGGGTATGGGCAATCCCCTTGGCTTGTGCCAAGCTTGGGGGAGTTGCCCCGGTATCCTATCACCATCACATCTTTTGCTTTTACCTTTGTTTTAGTTTGTTCCTTTTCAGTTCTCTCTTTCTCTAGTAGAATAAAGGTATTAGTGTTTTAGGCTTGAGTTTTTCTTTGTGTCACCCCCGATGTATTCGACCTCGTGAGCCATATAATAAAGAGTGTCTTAGTTGAGGGCTTTGCCTCTTGCCATGATCAAAAGGTTGAGAATAGAAAAAAAGCATGAAAGATCATGTAATGATCTTATGGGAAGTGATGGCTTCACATCTAAAAAGAATGATGATTGAAACTTGCCGAGGGTAGACAAACGTAGACCTTGGTCATTGTTGCAATTAGTAGGAACTGAGAAAGAAGGAGAGGTTCACATATAAATATATCATCTTTGACACCATCTATGATTGTGAACACTCACTAAACTATTGCATGCTTAGAAGTAGATGTTGGACAAGGAAGACAACATAATGAATTGTGTTTGCTTGGTTCCGAACAATGTTATATGATTAGAGATCCCTTAGCATGTGACGATTGCTTCCACCTCATATTAGCCAAAACCTCCCACACTAAGTAGGGATACTACTTGTGCATCCACAAACCTTCAACCCAGTTTTGCCATGACAGTCCACCATACCTACCTATGGATTGAATAAGATCCCTCAAGTAAGTTGTCATCGGTGCAAGCAATAAAAATTGCTCTCTAATATGTATGACCTATTAGTGTGTGGAAAATAAGCTTTGTACGAACCTGTGATGAGGAAGACATAAAAGCGATAGACTGCGTAATAAAGTTCTTTATCACAGGAGGCAATATAAAGTGACGTTCCTCCGCACTAAGAGGACACGCATCCAAACCTCAAAAGCGCATGACAACCTCTGCTTCCCTCTGCGAAGGGCCTATCTTGTACCTTTACTTTTTCCCCTTGAAAGAGTCATGGTGATCTTCACCAATTCCTTATTTCGCCTTTATCTTGGCTAGCGTCATATGCTAGGGAACAATCTACATTCATATGTCAACTTGGAAGTAAGTATTCATGAATTATTATTGTTGACATTACCCCTGAGGTAAGCAGTTGGGAGGCGAAACTATAAGCCCCTATCTTTTTGTGTGTTCAGCTGAAACTTTGATCGCATGAGTACCACGTGAGTTGTAGCAATTGTAGAGAACGAAAAGATGATTGAGTATGTGGATTTGCTTTACAAGCTCTTATTTGACTCTTTGTGATGTTGTGATAAATTGCAATTGCTTCAATGACTACAGGCTATCGGTTGTTAATTCTCGGTAAAGTTCTTGATCCATGCTTTACTTTGGGAAGGAATTATCACTTTAGCATGAGAGATTATATGTTGGTATTGCTGTTCTGATCATGATCATGATGCCTGCATGTTCGTATCTTGTTTTGTTGACACCTCTCTCCCTAAACATGTGGACATATTTATTGAGCTAGGCTTTCGCTTGAGGACAAGTGAGGCATAAGCTTGGGGCAATTGATAGGTCCATTTTGCATCATGTTTTCATGTTGATATTTATCGCTTCTTGGGCTGTTATTTCACTTCACGGTACAATACTTATGCCTTTTCTCTCTTATTTTGCAAGGTTTACATGAAGAGGGAGAATGTTGGCAGCTGGAATTCTGGCGTGAAAAAGGAGCAAGTTTGAGATGCCTCTTCTGCGCAACTCCAAAAGCCGTGAAAATCAAGGTAGATTTTTTTTGGGATTTATAAAAAATACTAGGACAAAGAAGTGCCAGAGGGGCGCCAGCAGGTGGCCACAAGCCTGCTAGGCGCGGCCGCCCCCTGGCCGCGCCTAGTGGGCTTTTGGTCTCCCTGCTGGCCCACTTGCCCCCCTCTTTTGCTACAAGAAGGGTTTACATGAAGAGGGAGAATGTTGGCAGCTGGAATTCTGGCATGAAAAAGGAGCAAGTTTGAGATGCCTCTTCTGCGCAACTCCAAAAGCCGTGAAAATCAAGGTAGATTTTTTTTGGGATTTATAAAAAATACTAGGACAAAGAAGTGCCAGAGGGGCGCCAGCAGGTGGCCACAAGCCTGCTAGGCGCGGCCGCCCCCTGGCCGCGCCTAGTGGGCTTTTGGTCTCCCTGCTGGCCCACTTGCCCCCCTCTTTTGCTACAAGAAGGGTTTCATCCGGAAAAAAAATCAAGGGGAGGTTTTTCGGAGGATTCGCCGCCGCCACGAGATGGAACTTGAGCAGAACCAATCTTGAGCTCCGGTAGGACGCTCTTGCCGGGGAAACTTCCCTCCCGGAGGGGGAAATCGTCGCCATTGTCATCACCAACACTCCTCTCATCAGAGGGGACTCATCACCATCAACATGTTCATCATCACCATCTCATCTCCAAACCCTAGTTCATCACTTGTAACTGATACGTCTCCATCGTATCTACTTTTCCAAACTCTTTTGCCCATGTTTTGGACTCTAATTTCCATAATTTGAATGTAACTAACTCGGACTGGTGCTGTTTTCAGCAGAATTGCCATGGTGTTGTTTTTGTGCAGAAATAAAAGTTCTCGCAACGTCCTGAAAATTTACGGAGAATGTTTCTGGAAAATATGAAAAATACCTGCGCAAAGATCCACCGGAGGGGACGGGCCAGTGGGCCACAAGCCCTGTCTCCGCGGCCTCCCCCCTGGCCACGGTCAACAGGCTTGTGGGGCCCACGTGGCTCTGCCGCCCCCAATTCCAGTGCAATTTATTCCCTTTCATCCCGGAAAAAATCAAGAGAGAAGATTTCATCGCGTTTCACGATCCAGAGGCACCGCCACATCCCGTTCTTGCCCTGGAGGGCAGATCTGTGGTCCGTTTTGGGCTCCGGATCAAGGAGATCGTCGCCATCGTCATCATCAACCTTCTTCCCTCTCCAATTCCATGAAGCTCTTCATCGTTCGTGAGTAATCTATTCGTAGGCTTGCTGGGCGGTGATGAGTAGGATGAGATCTTTCATGTAATCAAGTTAGTTTTGACGGGGATTGATCCCTAGTATCCACTATGTTCTGAGATTGATGTTGCTACTACTTTGCCATGCTTAATGCTTGTCACTAGGGCCCGAGTGCCATGAATTCGGATCTGAAATTATTATGTTGTCACCAATATATGTGTGTTTTAGATCCGATCTTGCAAGTTGTAGTTACCTACTATGTGTTATGATCCGGCAACCTCGGAGTGACAATAACCGGAACCACTCCCGGTGATAACCATAGTTTGAAGAGTTCATGTGTTCACCAAGTGCTAATGCGTTGGTCCGGTTCTTTATTAAAAGGAGAACCTTAATATCCCGTAGTATCCATTTGGACCCCGCTGCCACGGGAGGGATGGACAATAGATGTCATGCAAGTTATTTTCCCTAAGCACGTATGACTACACACGGAATGCATGCCTACTTCACATTGACGAACGGGAGCTAGTCACATATCTCTCCATATTATAACTATTGCATGAAGAATGTCATCCGACAAATCACCGATCCATTGACTACGAGTTTGTCCGACTGCCATTGTTACTTGCCCTGTCGTTACTACAGTTGTTGCTACTGTTACTTGCTTTGTCCTGCTGCTGCTGCCGCTACTGTTGCTACTACTGTTACTTGCTATTGCTGTTACTTGCTACTATTGCTACTTGCTACTGCTGTCACTATTGTTGTTCCTTGCCACTTCTATTACTCATTACACTGCTACTACCTGCTACAATACCTTCTGGCGCCATTGATACAATAGTTAGGAATAGTCTGCCTTGTCAACAAATTGTTTCTCGCACCGTTGCTATCATACTACTTTGCTACTGATACTTTGCTTGCGGATACTAATCTTTCAGGTGTGGTTGAATCTGACAAATTCAGCTGCTAATACTGGAGAATATCCTTTCACTCCCATCGTGTCGAACCAACAAATTTGGGTTGAATACTCTACCCTCGAAAACTATCGTGATCCCAAACGCTGGTGGGCCATTGCAAGACAATTGCTAATTGTTGAGCAACTGGGAGCAGCTCTTTTGAGGCGCCGTTGCCGGGGAGGCATCAAGTCAGGAATAGTTGCATGTCAACTGTAACTAATCTCCGTCTCGCGACTCTGATTGGTACTTGTAAGGTTGCTAGTAGTGTTGATTACTCTTTGTAGTTGATGCTAGTTGGATTACTTGGTGAAAGTGTTTATGTTCAGATCTTTGATGATACTCATTACCTCTCTGGTCATGAATATGATTATGCTTTGTGAGTAGTTACTTTTGTTCCTGGGGACATGGGAGAAGTCATGCTAATAGTAGTCATGTGAATTTGGTATTCGTTCGATATTTTGATGTGTTGTATGTTGTTTCTCCTCTACTGGTGTTATGTGAACGTCGACTACATAACACTTCACCATTATTTGGGCCTAGAGGAAGGCATTGGGAAGTAGTAAGTAGATGATAGGTTGCTAGAGTGGCAGAATCTTAAACCCTAGTTTATGCGTTGCTTCGTAAGGGGCTGATTTGGATCCACTAGTTTAATGCTATGGTTAAACGTTGTCTTAATTCTTCTTTCATAGTTGCGGATGCTTGCGAGAGGGGTTAATCATAAGTGGGATGCTTGTCCAAGTAAGGGAAGTACCCAAGCGCCGGTCCACCCACATATCAAATTATCAAAGTAACGAACGCGAATCATATGAACATGATGAAAACTAGCATGACAGAAATTCCCGTGTGTCCTCGGGAGCGTTTTTCCTCCTATAAGACTTTGTCCAGGCTTGTCCCTTGCTACAAAAGGGATTGGGCCACTTTTCTGCACCGTTGTTACTTTTGTGGCTTGTTGCTTGCTACGAATCATCTCACCACACAACTACTTGTTACCGATAATTTCAGTGCTTGCAGATTTTACCTTGCTGAAAACCACTTGTCAGATCCTTCTGCTACTCGTTGAGTTCGACAATCTTACTTATCGAAAGGACTACGATAGATCCCCTAAACTTGTGGGTCATCAGCCCCCCTGGGGCGCGCCTAGGGGGCTCGTGGCCTCCTCCGTGGCCCTCTGCCTTGGTTCTCAAGTCTTCTGGATCCCTTCTGTTATGGAAAATATCATCCTGAAGGTTTTATTCCGTTTGGACTCCGTTTAATATTCTTATCTGAAAAAGGTCAAAAACACGAAAAAAACAGAAACTGGCACTGGGCACTGAGTTAATAGGTTAGTCCCAAAAATGATATAAAATAGCATATAAATTCATATAAAACATCCCAAGTTGATAATATAATAGCATGGAACAATAAAAAATTGTAGATACGTTGGAGACGTATCAGTGGCAAGGTAACCCCATGGGCTGCTGCCCCTCCCCTTGGCCGCCACCCCCTAGGGAGGGAGCCCAAGGGCCGTCGTCCCCCTCCTCTCCTCCTACATATATGTGATGGTAGGGAGGGCTGTAGCACCACAAGCCATGGTGCAACCTCTCCCTCTCCCTCCATACCAGTTTCTCCTCTAGTTCGTCCACTAGAAGAAACATGTCAACTTGTGACCTTCTCTGAGTGATCCAACCTGAATTGGTCATAAACCCACGACCATTTCGCTAGGAAGGGCTCAAACACTGAAACTGCCTTACACCAAATGGTCATAAAGAAGACAAGAGTGGTCAACGACCTTATTTCTACATGATTACTGCCAATATAAATTGGCATGAGGTTGTGAACGTGGATGCATTGGTACTTAAGGCCACCTCCTTTTTAAATGTATTGTGAAGCAAGTAACATTTTTATTTATCCAAATGGTATGAAATATTTACAACGTCTTCATATGCCCAAATTATCATCCTTCTCCAAATTGCAGCTTGCTACTGCAACAAAAGACCTTCGAACGGCGCCAGAAATAGGAGTGTTGCTCGATACTCCTCAGCAACGGCACCAGGAATCCTTCAGCTGCAACTACGCCTTAAGGGACTTCCTAGGAAAGTATGCAAAGGATTTCCCCTTTGTCCTTGGAGCCTTGCTTTGGTGTTCCCTCGAAGCGGAAAGGGTGATGTAGCGTAGCGGTGGTAAGTATTTCCCTCAGTTTGAGAACCAAGGTATCAATCCGGCGGAAGAGTATCTCAAGATCCTACACAAACACAAAAGCTTGCACCCAACACTATGAAGGGGTTGTCAATCCCTTATAGATTGTTTGCCAAGTGAGAACTGAAAGCAACAAAGTAACAAAGCAATGTAAAAGCGGAGGTGTAAACAATGGATGTGAATAGACCCGGGGGCCGTAGTGTTTACTAGTGGCTTCTCTCATGAAAGCAAGTAGATGGTGGGTGAACAAATTACTGTCGAGAAATTGATAGAACTGTGCAGATTCGTGACGATATCTATGCAATGATTATTTCTATAGGCATCACGTCCGAAACAAGTAGACCGATACTGTCTGCATCTACTACTATTACTCCACACGTCGACCGCTATCCAGCATGCATCTAGTGTATTAAGTCCATAAGAACATAGTAACGCCTTAAGCAAGATGACATGACGTAGAGAGATAATCTCAAACCAATGATAAAAAACACCATCTTTTTACCCTTGATGACAACTGCTTGATGTGTGCCTTGCTGCCCCTACTATCACTGGGAAAGGTCACCACATGGCAGAACCCAAAACCAAGCACTTCTCCCGTTGTAAGAATCATAGATCTAGTTGGCCAAACAAAACCCAAGACTCGAAGAGAGTTACAAGGATATCAAATCATGCATATAAGAAATCAGCAAAGACTCAAATATATATCATAGATAATCTGATCACAAGTCCACAATTCATCGGTTCTCGACAAACACTCCGCCAAAGAAGATTACATCGGATAGATCTCCATGAAGATCATGGAGAACTTTGTATTCAAGATTCAAGAGAGAGAAGAAGCCATCTAGCTACTAACTATGGACCCGTAGGTCTGAAGTGAACTACTGACGAGTCATTGGAGGGGCGATGATGATGAAGAAGAAGCCCTCCACCTCCAAAGTCCCCTCCGGCAGGGCGTCGGGAAGGGTCTCCAGATGAGATCTCGCGGAACCGGAAGCTTGCGGCGGCGGAAAAGTATTTTCGAGGCTCCCCTGATTTTTTGCGGAATATTTGGGAATATATAGGCGCAAAACCTAGGTCAGGAGGCGGCCAGGGAAGCCACAAGCTTGCCCACCGCCGCCTCCCCCTGGTGGCGTCGTGCAAGCTTGTGGGCTCTGTGGGGCCCACCTGGCTTGGCCCAAAGGCTCCCTGGTCTTCTTTCGTTCGAGAAAAAATCATTTCGGGGATTTTATTCCGTTTGGACTCCGTTCCAAAATCAGATCTGAAAAGAGTCAAAAACACGAAAAAACAGGAACTGGCACTGGGCACTGAATCAATAAGTTAGTCCCCAAAAAGATATAAAAAGGTACATAAAACATACAAAGAAGACAAGGTAACAACGTGAAACCATCAAAAATTATAGATACGTTTGAGACGTATCAAGCATCCCCAAGATTAACTCCTGGTCGTCCTCGAGTATGGAAGTGATAAGAATGAATTTTTTATGCTTTCATTCTACCTAGCATAGGTGTCTTTTGTAATTCCTCTAATGTGACGTGAATGTTCAGATCCATTAGATTCAAAAGAATAGTTTTCTATAGACGTGGAAACAATAATAATTCAAGCAAACTAGCAAAGTAATCATGAACTTTCAAAATAACAAGGCCAAAAGAAAGTTATCCCTACAAAAGCATATAGTCTGGCTATGCTCTATCATCATTGCACAATGAATTTAAATCTTGCACAACCCCGGTATTGGCCAAGTAATTGTTTCACACCTTTACTTTCTCAAACATTTTCAACTCTCACGCAATACATGAGCGTGAGCCATGGTTATAGCACTATAGATGGTGTGGAATGTGGTGGAGTTTGGAAGAGAAAAAGGAGAAGATAGTCAGATTAACTAGGCATACCAATGAGCTGTGGAGATGCTCATCAATAGATATCAATGTGAATGAGTAGGGATTGCCATACAAATGATGCACTAGAGCTATAAGTACGTGAAAGCTCTTAAAGAAAACTAGTGGGTGTGCATCCAACTTGCTTGCTCACGAAGACCTAAGGCAATTTTGAGTAAGCCTATCATTGGAATATACAAGACAAGTTATATAATGAAAATTTACCACTAGCTATATGATGGTGACAAAACGAGAGACTCTCAATCATGAAGATCATGGTAGCATTGTCCCTTCTCTCTTTTTCTCTCATTTTTTTTGGTGGGGTCTTTGGCCTCTTTTTTATGGGCTTCTTTGGCCTCTTTTATTTCCTCACATGGGACAATGCTCCAATAATGATGATCATCACACTTTCAACTCAAAACTTAGAGAAATTATGACTCTATATGGAATGCCTTCGGTAGTGTACCGTGGTAATGATCTAGCATGGCATAGACTTCAATGGAAACATCATGCTAGCTATATTACGATCATGCAATGGCAATGTAGACGTGCTGGCACATATCATGGTGGTAGTTGCATGGCAATATATCTCGGAATGACTTTGAAAAAGCCATAGTAGGTAGGTATGGTGGCTGTTTTGAGGGAGGCTAATGGTGTGTTTTGTGCACCGGCGAAAGTTGCACGGCACTAAGAAGATAGTGATGGTGGAAGGTGAAAGTGCATCTAAACCATGGACTCAACATTAGTCATGAAGAACTCATATACTTGTTGCAAAAGTTTTACAAGTAATCGAAACAAAGCATTCAACGCATACTCCTAGGGGAAGAGTTGGTAGGTATAAACCATCGCGCAATCCCGACCGCCACACAAAGGATGACAATCAATAGACTAATCATGCTCAGATTTCATCAGATAGCGGTTCACCATACGTGCATTCTACGGGAATCACTAACTTCAACACAAGTATTTCTATATGCACAACACCTCACTAGCATGATTTCAATATTACCATAACCACAACTCAAAACTAATTGAGATGAATCAAACTTCTCTAACTATTCAATGCACATGAAGGAGGAAGTTTTCGTATCCCTTTGGATAACTACCCCTTTTGAGACTACTTCCAAAGCATAGATCAACTACCATGCCACGCACCGCTGCGCTCTAAAAGATATAAGTGAAGCACATAGAGCAAAAGTATCTAGCTCAAAAGATATAAGTGAAGCACATGTGAGCTGAATTGTCTACCAAAAGATATAAGTGAAGCTCGACAAAATCACGGTGTGTGCATGTCTCTCTCTCTAGGTGTGCAGGAAGGATGATTGTGACACAACAAAAATAAAAGACTCCTACGATAGAAGACGCTCAAGCAAAAACACATAATATGTGGTGAATAAAAATATAGCCCCAAGTAATGTTAACGATGGACTGAAGACGAGAGAGGGGATGCCTTCCCGGGGCATCCCCAAGCTTAGGATTTTACGGCATCATTGAATTTCTTGGGGTTCCTTGGGAATCCCCAAGCTTGAGCTCTTGCCACTCTTTATCTTTTTGTCCATAAGAACTTCACCCAAAACTTGAAAACTTCACAAACACGAAACTTAAACAGAAACTCGTGATAACATTAGTACAAGAAAGCAAACCACCACTTCCTTAGGTACTGTAGCAAAATTAAATTCTACTTGTGCTGATGTTGGGTTACTGTAATTTCAATCTTCCATGTCTAATACCCCCCGATACTATCCATAGTTTCATCAAAATAAGCAACCAACACAACAAAAACAGAATCTGTTAACACCAGACCAGTATGTAGCAATATGTATGTTTCGTATACCTATGTTACTTCAAAAATTCTGAAAAATTATGAAAGTCTTAAGAATTTGAGTAGCAATCAGCAGCAAAAAGAATCAACTCAAAATCTCTTACAGCAAAACAATGAAAATTATTTTCGTGAGCAGAAAGTTTCTGTCTTTCCCAGCATGACCAAACGATCATCCTCAAGACTAATCATAACGGTTTTGCTTGGCACAAACGAAAAAAGAAACACAAAAAACACAATCATAACAGAATTATGAAAGTGTGGAAAACACAAAACAGAAAGAAAAAGTATAAATTCATTGGGTTGCCTCCCAACAAGCGCTATCGTTTAACGCCCTTAGCTAGGCATTGATTTCAATGATGCTCACATAAAAGGTAAGGATTGAAACACAACGAGAGCATCATGGAGCAAATGGATAGAACATTTGAGTCTAACCCACTTCCTATGCATAGGGATTTTGTGATCAAACAATTTATTGGAGCAAGAATCAACTAGCATAGGAAGGCAAAACAAGCATAGCTTCAAAAATTTCAACATATGGAGAGGAAGCTTGATACAATTGCAATAACTAGAAGCATATGATCCCCTCTCATAGTAATTTTCAGTAGCATCAAGAATGAATTCAACAATATAACCAGCACCTAAAGCATTATTTTCATGATCTACAAGCATAGAAATTTTTACTACTCTCCACATAAGGAAATCTATTCTCAAGAATAGTAGTAGGAGTATCGTAAAAGACTTGAGCACTACAAATTGTGTCCACAATGAAAAAGCAAGGTTTAGCAAAGGGGTTCTCGAGAGTATGACAAGTTTTATCATCCCTCTTATTTAAAGCATAAGTATCCTCACAATAATCATCATAGATAGGGGGCATGCTTTATTTAAAATAATTCTGATCATTCAAAGTGGAAGAACTAAAAAGATCATCTTCATAAAATATAGCATCCCCAAGCTTGTGGCTTTGCATATCATTAGCATCATGGGTATTCAAAGAATTCATTCTAAGGACATTGCAATCATGCTCATCATTCACATATTCTATGCCAAGCATTCTATGTAATTCTTCATTCAACACTTGAGCACAATTTTCCTTCCCATCATGCTCACGAAAGACATTGAAAACATGGAGCATATGAGGCAGTCTCAATTCCAAATTTTTTGTAATTTTCAGCGAAAGAACAAGAAAAAAATATATTTTCTAGTCGCAAAGTTTTGTGTTTTCAGCCATGATGACTTCAACAAACAAACAAGCACACAAGAAAGCGAGAAAACCGGCAAAGGGAAACGACAAAGGCAAAAGAAGAAGGGCAAATGAAAACGGCAAATGTGAAGTGGGGGAGAGGAAAATGAGAGGCAACTGGAAACAAAAGTAAATGCAAGAGAAGAGTTTGTGAGACCTACTTGGATAGATCTTGATTTCTTGTAGCGACCCGACTCAAGACGAGTCAAGCCTCTGGTGTTTCCGTACCATCCGAAGATCATGCTGGTACACACACAGTACATAATGTATATATTCAAGAGTGCAATCACACAGCTTTATTAATCGAAATCTCATATAAGAGTACTTTATTACAATAAAGGAGTACAATAAAGTGGCTGAAGGCCATCTCATGACATTATCTAACGACGACTAAGCGGAAGCATCAGGTAGACGAGTCCATCCGACTCCAAGGGCATGTCGCTGAGCGTAGATCGTAGCCTCACTCCTGGTCGGAAAAGTACTCTGCAACATGATACGTTGCAGCCGTGTAGGTCAGCATATTGAATATGCCGGCAAATCATCAAAGAGAGGGGTAAAATAATAATGATCAACTATCTCTACATGCATATTTGGCCGGTGGAGTTAAGTTTTGCATAAAGCCAGTTTTATCCTACAACAAAAGGGGTCGAAAGCAAAATTTACTACAATGTTTGTTGTTAACGAGATGGTTCCACCAACCAATTCTCGTACCCGAATAGTTGTTAACACCCACATTATTATTAAGTTGTGTCGAGAGTTGAGGGGAAATTCAATGCCTTCGGCTCAAGTTGTCCATGACCGTGGACACGGCTAATCGATTAGGTTGGGTACTCTGCAGAGTTTTGCACACGTTCCCCACAAGATTTGATCGCCTCAGGGTTTGTCCTCGCACTTCAGGGTTCTTGAAGACCGGATGATCAAAACATGGTCTTTCAACGGGTCCCTCTGAATCCCTGTCGGTGCCCATCCATTCCTACCGTTCGTCTACATCTGCTAGCACCGCCTGTCCAGATTCGCCGCGTTGTCCAACCAAGCCAGAGCCCATAATGACTTGTGGCTGTGCAGGTAAGCCTTGGGTCTTGAAAATATCCGTCCGTCTCTTTGAGCCTGGGTGAAGCTTTCCGCAGGATGACATGGCCTCTCCAGCATCCCGGGCATCCACTGGGTTTTCCAGGGAGCCGATCAACCGTCCTTCACCCAGAGTTGCATTGCGTCCAAGGTCTTGAAAATCTTGTCTTAGTCCGGTCTTGATTATTATATCAACCTCGCATCACTCGTGGTATACACTCAACCGATACCCCGTCTACTCAAGCATAGCATTAAGAAATTTTCATCCCGGGGCCAAGTATCGGGGATGTTGTGTTCCTACCACATGATACTACAACTTAAGCTAAAGTTTCCAAGTACCTAGGCAGCATGCAAATGGGCATAGGATGGTAGAACTATGCATAAAACATAGGTGATAGTATGATCAAAGTGACTTGCCTTGATGATAGTTGTCCTGCTCGAGCGTCTCTAAGTAACACGCTTCGCACTCCGGATGATCTACCTATACAAACACAAAGCACACCATAAGAAATTCAATCATGCCACAAGTAAAAAATAACATCACATGCAATGATTTGCAAAAGACTACGCAAAAGAATTTATCGCGTGGCGGTATGGCAGAAACTTGTTTCTGTTTAAAACACCAGTAAAAATACTTTAACAATTTTGAAACTTCTACCACAGTAAGATTTTATCACTAGAAAACAGTAGCAAAAAGAATCAACTCAAAATCATTTTTCAAACTCCTGGAATAGGCAAAACAGTGTTTAAACTAAATCTGCTCTAACTTATATTTAAGAATTTCAAACATAGACACATTATATGTTTTTAAAATCTACAGGAAATTTGTGAGCTACTCGAAAAAGAATCAATGTCATTGGACTTAGGGATCAAAAGTTGTGGCCAAAACAAAACAGAAAGTTTCTGTTTTTGTAATCAGGCAGAAAATACAAAACTACTAGTGCTAAAAGAGATGTACATGTGGCAAGTTTCTAATGGCTGCGTAGGGTGTTTGTTTCATGACATCGGGAAAACGGCCGAAGACTAACTAGCATGTCTGCTGGTTAATTCATAAGTGACTAAAAGAACCTACTGGTTTTCTGAGATAAACCGAAGAGGTATCTAGCGTTTTAATCCAGGCCGTTGCATGGGATCTAAGGGCTAAAAGGAGTGCATGCAATATAGAGAGAGAAGAAAGGTAGCTACCTGCTGGCAGAGGGGGTGCACCGGCGAGGGGGAGTTGGCCGGCGAGGGAGGGGAAGCTCCGGGCGGTGGATGGCTTCGGGGAGGTGGCGGCGGGGTCCTCCTCCGAGGGGGGAGGCGGCGGTGGAGCGAAGGGGGCGACGGGGCTGCTCCCAGGGGCGAGCCGAAGTGGCAGCAGCTTCGGGCTACTGCTGCTGCTGCTCGTGGCGGCGGCGGCTCGTGGAGGCGTGCTAGGGTTGGGAAGGGGTGGCCGAGGGGGGGTATATATAGGCCTTGGGGAGGGGTGGGCTATGGAAGGAGAAGAAGCTACGGGGAAGAAATCGCGAGCTTCTCGGGTCGATTTCGGTCTCGCTGTAGAAGAAGGAAGGAGAGAAGGCCGACGGGGAAGGAGAGGGTTCGTCCAGGGTAGGGCCGAAGGTGCAGAGAGAGGGGAAGGAGAGGGAGAGAAATCGGGGAAGAGAGGGAGTGCTGTAGGGAAGGAAACCGCTGGTTCCCTGGGGCTTGGTTCGGTGCTGGGAAAGAAAGAGAGGAGAGGAGAGAGAGAGGAAGGTAACGTGGAGGAGAGAGGTGACGTGGAGGAGAGAGATGCTCGGGCAGGGGATCTGGGATTTGATTAGAGAGAAGAAAAAAAAAGGCTTCCTATTATCTAACCTTTCCAAAACAGAAAAAATAAAAGCTAAAAAGAAAAATAAATAAAAATATTTATATATGATATTATATATAAAAAAACAGAAAGAAAAATCTCTACCCGAATAACATTTTATTAAAGCCAAAATAAAAACTTGAAAAAAATGTTTTTTCAGAAATTCCCAAATTTGCTATTTCTTTTTGCAATTATTTTTGCAAAAGAATTTTGGGTTTTATTTGCTCAATTATTTCAGAGATTTGCCCACACTTTGGAGGGTCATTTTCCTCCGCTCTCTCTCTTGCGTGCAAGAGAGTTTTCTCCGGGCATTTCTCGCGCGAGGAAAAAAAATGAAAATGCAAATCGAAAGGACGAAAGAAATTCACGAGCTAAATTTATTTCAATCACTTATGCATAGATGCTTAGCTACAATGTAAAACATTCCCAATTAGGAAAATTGGGATGTTACAAACCTACCCACCTTAAGATGAATCTCGCCCTCGAGATTCGGGTTGGCTAGAAAACAGGTGCGGGTGGTCTCGACGAAGATCCTCTTCTCGTTCCCACGTGGCTTCTTCCTCGGTGTGGTGGCTCCACAATACCTTGCAGAACTTGATGATCTTGCTGCGGGTAACTCTGTTGGCAGTCTCGAGAATCCTGACGGGTTTCTCCTCATACGTCAGATCACTGTCAAGCTGTATGGCCTCTAGGGGCACTGTATCTCTCAACGGAACATCGGCCATCTCAGCGTGGCATTTCTTCAACTGGGAAACATGGAAGACATCATGAACTCCGGACAATCCTTCCGGCAGTTCTAGTTTGTATGCAACTTCGCCTCTGCGTTCAAGAATTTTGTAGGGGCCAATAAAACGTGGTGCTAATTTTCCTTTCACACCGAATCTCTTGATCCCTCGAAGTGGAGACACCCAAAGATATGCCCGGTCTCCCACTTCGTACGTTACTTCCTTGCGTTTGCTGTCGGCATAACTCTTCTGCCTGGACTGAGCTATCTTGAGTCGGTCACGAATAAGCTTGACCTTCTCTTCAGAATCTCGGATAAGGTCTCCAACTCCATCCCACATCAACGGTGTTCTGCACCTTCTTCCGTATAGAGCTTCGAAAGGGGCCATCTTCAGACTGGTCTGGTAGCTGTTGTTGTATGAGAACTCGGCATATGGTAAATTGTCATCCCAACTAGACCCATAGTCTAGTGCGCAAGCTGTCAACATGTCCTCCAGAATCTGATTAACTCTCTCGGTCTGTCCATCTGTCTGCGGGTGAAAAGTTGTACTGAACTCCAATCTCGTTCCCAAGGTTTCATGCAGTTGGTGCCAAAATTTTGATGTGAACTGAGTCCCTCTATAGGACACAATGCTCTTCGGTACTCCGTGCAGACATACGATCCTCGTCATATATATCTTGGCCAGCTTGGCACTCGTGTAAGTAATCTTCACCGGAATGAAGTGAGCTACCTTGGTCAAACGATCCACCACAACCCAAATAGAATCATAGCCAGAGCGGGTCCTGGTAATCCTGTGATGAAGTCCATACCAAGCTTTTCCCATTTCCATTCGGGTATCGGCAGGGGTTGGATCAAACCTGCGGGTTTCTGATGCTCGACTTTTACTCGCTGACAAACATCGCATATAGCTACGTACTCGGCAATGTCTTTCTTCAATGCTGTCCACCAGAAACTTTCTTTCAGATCCAGGTACATCTTGGTGTTACCGGGGTGTATCGAGTACGGGGAATCATGAGCTTCCTGAAGTATCAACTTCCTGAGTTCGGGATCATTGGGCACATAGATGCGATCCTCAAACCATAAAGTTCCGTGTTCATCCTCACGAAAACCTTTAGCTTTCCCGTCTTCCATTCTCTGCTTAATCTCAGCTATCTCCTTGTCTGATTTCTGTGCTTCGCGGATCTTTTCCGTCAAAGTAGACTGAATTTCCAGAGTGGCAACGAATCCTCTTGGAACTATCTCCAATTTGAGTTCTCGGAGGTCATCGTCTAACTCTTGGGGTAATCCTCCCGCTGTGAGCGTGTTCACATAACTCTTGCAGCTCAACGCATCGGCTACAACATTTGCCTTGCCTGGGTGATAATGCAATCTCATGTCATAGTCTTTTCTCAACTCTAGCCATCGCCTCTGTCTGAGGTTCAACTCCTTCTGCGTGAAGATATACTTCAGGCTCTTGTGATCAGTGTAAACATCACAACTATTTCCGATAAGGAAATGTCTCCAGGTCTTGAGAGTGTGCACTAGGCTACTAGTTCTAAGTCATGTGTGGCATAATTCAACTCATGAGGTCTGAGCTGTCTGGATGCATAGGCTACAACTTTGCCTTCTTGCATGAGCACTCCTCCAAGTCCTTGACAAGAAGCATCACAGTAAACCTGGAAATCCTTCCGAATGTTCGGCAATATCAGCACTGGGGCTGTAACAAGACGTTTCTTCAGCTCCTGAAAACTGGTTTCACATTCGTCAGTCCAGATATACTTGGATTCCTTCTTCAATAACTCTGTCAAGGGCTTGGCAATCTTTGAGAAATTCTCAATGAACCTCGGGTAATATCCGGCAAGTCCGAGGAAACTGCGGATCTCCTTGAATGAAGTGGGTGCTACCCATTCGTTGACTGCTGCGACCTTGGCAGGGTCCACTGCTATGCCTTCTCCTGAGATGACGTGTCCGAGAAATCCGACTTCCTTCAACCAAAACTCACATTTGCTAAACTTAGCGTATAGCTTATGCTCTCGAAGCTTCTCCAGAACTAGACGCAGATGTTCCTTGTGTTCCTTTTCGTTCTTGGAGAATATCAGTATGTCATCGATGAACACTACGACAAACTTGTCCAAGTATTCCATAAATACCTTGTTCATCAGATTCATAAAATATGCCAGAGCGTTAGTTAGTCCAAATGACATGACTGTGTACTCATACAAGCCGTACCGAGTGGTGAAGGCTATCTTCGGTATATCCTGTTCACGAATCTTCAACTGATGATACCCGGATCGAAGATCGATCTTTGAGAATACGCGAGCTCCAACTAACTGATCGAACAGATCATTGATCATCGGCAAGGGGTACTTGTTCTTGATGGTCACATCATTCAATGCACGATAATTGACAACCATTCTCAAGGACTTGTCCTTCTTTTCAACCAAGAGCACTGGGGCTCCCCAAGGTGAAGAACTTGGGCGAATATACCCTTTGTCCAATAACTCCTTAATTTGCTTCTTGATTTCTATCATGTCATTTGCGGGCATCCGATAAGGTCTCTCAGATATCGGGGTTGTTCCGGGTAATAGCTCAATCAAGAACTCAATTTCTCTATCGGGTGGCATGCCCGGCAATTCCTCTGGAAATACATCTGGGTACTCCTGTACAATCGGTACTTCCTCCTGGACTACTCCCGTGAGAGAGTTTACTTGCTTACTCCGTGTCGGGCGCTGAGACATGTACTTAATCCGCTTCTGCTCGGGGGTGGTGAGCAAAATAGACTTAAGGGCACAATCGATATTCCCTTCATACTTGGCCATCCAATCCATGCCTAGGATTATATCCAATCCCTGGGACTCTAATACGATGAGGTCGGTGGGAAAATTATGGTTCCCGATGTTGAGACTCAAAGCATGGCATCCTATTCCGGCTGTCATCATGCCTCCTGGGGAACTGACCTTAATAGGCTGGCTGAGGGTTCTAGTTGGCAAACTATATTTTTCCACAACTACCCTTGATATGAATGAATGCGTTGCACCAGAATCAAAAAGTACCAATACTGGATGTGAATTTAGCAAAAACTTACCAACCACAGTATCGGGGTGATCATAGACCTCTTCAACATCAAGGTGGTTCATCTGAGCTCGAGGAAAAGGATTGGGCTTCTTTGCTGCAGAGTTGCCGTTGCCGTTTCCATTTCCCTGCTTGTTCTGGGGACAATCAGTGGCATAGTGTCCCGTCTTCTCACACTTGAAGCAAGTGATGTGAGTCAGATCCTTCTGAGCTGGAGCTGAATGCTGCTGAGTGCCAGTACCGCCATTCTTGAAGTTGTTGTTGTTGCGGTGGTTCCCATTTCCTCCATGGTTGTGGCCTCCATGGTTGTGCACAGGGTGGTTATGCTGAACGTGTCCTCCAAACTTACCGGATCCAGTCCCGGTATTTCCTGAATAAGTGGTGTAGCGAGGCTTCTGCTGAGTGCCGGAGTTGAACTTTCCAACCCCATACTTTCGCTTGCGGTTCTCCATGTGCTGATGTTTTCCCTCCAAGATGAGGGCCTTATCAACCAGCTCTTGGTAGTTGTTGAAGGTGGCTACCGTCAACTGAATGCTCAGCTCATCATTCAGTCCTTCCAAGAACTTTTCCTGCTTGGCCGCATCATCGGCCACATCTCCAGGTGCATAACGGGCGAGCATGCTGAATTCATCAACGTACTGGGCCACAGTGCGATTCCCCTGGCGTAAGTTGCGAAACTCACGCTTCTTCAAACTCATTGCACCAGCTGAGACATGTGCGGTGCGGAAGGCTTGCTTGAATTGCTCCCAAGTGACTCCAGCAATGGGATAAGTGGTGGTGTAGTTCTCCCACCAAGCAGCTGCAGGGCCTTCAAGTTGATGCGCGGCAAAGCGCACCTTCTCAGTTTCAGAACAACCAGCGGTGATAAGTTCACGCTCCATCTTGCGAAGCCAATCATCTGCCACAATGGGCTCAATGCTGCTGGAGAAAGTTGGAGGGTTCAACCTCATAAAACGGGTGAGGTTGTCAGCCTGGGGTGGATGATGGTTGTTGTTGTTGTTCTGGTTCTGGATGATCAGCTGCATCAGGGTGTTTTGTTGCTGGATCAACTGAGTGAGTTCCGGCTGAAAGTTGGACTCCGGGGCGCGTCTCAGAGGCATCTGATGTTTGTAGAGGGGTGAGATTAGCATAGAACAATGGTCTAAGAGGAATTTCACTACCCATATGAATGCAACACACAAGTATCACACCACACATTTCATTCAATCACAAAGGTTCACACGGGGATACAAAAATTCGATAATCCTAAACATCGGCCTAAAACGTATAACGATAAAGTAAATTTGGTGGTCTAGTCTAAATGTCCTCCTCATAATAGCATGGTGTCGTGTCCTTCGGTGGAGCTTTCTTCATAGTCCTCGTCGTGGCTGATCAAGGGGGCTACGTCTCCTTCGGGATGAAGGTTCTCGCCCATGTCCAGTTCCTCCTCCAGGTATGCAACTCGAGTCTTCAGCTTCTCAATCCGCTCCAGAAAGTCCTTCACTTCCAGCTCATGCTCATAGTGGGCTTCCCGGGCTGCATCTTCAAGCTCAAGCTCGCGGAGTGACAGTTGCTTGATCTTTCTGGCGTCCTTGATCGTGTGATACTCCAGAGTCCCGCTGTGCTTCTCCAAGGTCTGGGCATAAGACAAGAGAGCGTCATTGGTCTTGCTTGAGATGATGTCTCCGTCTTCATTTCTCCGGGATATAGCAAATAGGTCTGGAGAAATAGGGCAGCCTTTGTATTCATCCTTGATACGTCCGAGTGCACAATGGATCGCCATGTCCCTTCCGAGAATCCAGTTGGGTGCGATGAACTTTAAATCCATCGGCTCAGTGCGCGGCTGGAATGTCCTTCCGGGAATGTGCACCTCGATCCTGTAGCGTGAATCCTCCGGGTAAGACGAAGTTGGCTTCCCTGTGATAGTCGGCAGAGAAATCCTCAAGTCTTTGGTGATCTGCACCAGCTCTTTTCCGAATGTCATAGTGGTGTCGGGCTGGCAAAACTCCGTGAACTTAACAGGGATGAAGGTGGCCATCTAAACATTGGAAGATCAGAGAGAAGTCAGAAATGATCAGAAGAGGAAATAGAAGATTTATAAACATAAGAGAAAATAGTTTTCTTCCTAGGGCTTTTCCATTCCTAGAGGTTACGTCCTAAGGTTAGCGTGTGCTCTGAAAACCATTTCTGTAGAGACCCGACTCAAGACGAGTCAAGCCTCTGGTGTTTCCGTACCATCCCAAGATCATGCTGGTACACACACATAGTACATAATGTATATATTCAAGAGTGCAATCACACAGCTTTATTAATCGAAATCTCATAAAGAGTACTTTATTACAATAAAGGAGTACAATAAAGTGGCTGAAGGCCATCTCATGAGATTATCTAACAACGACTAAGCGGAAGCATCTGGTAGACGAGTCCATCCGACTCCAAGGGCATGTCGCTGAGCGTAGATCGTAGCCTCACTCCTGGTCGGAAAAGTACTCTGCAACCTGATACGTTGCAGCCGTGTAGGTCAGCATATTGAATATGCCGGCAAATCATCAAAGAGAGGGGTAAAAAAAATGATCAACTATCTCTACATGCATATTTGGCCGGTGGAGTTAAGTTTTGTATAAAGCCAGTTATATCCTACAACAAAAGGGGTCGAAAGCAAAACTTACTACAATGTTTGTTGTTAACGAGATGGTTCCGCCAACCAATTCTCGTACCCGAATAGTTGTTAACACCCACAACATTATTAAGTTGTGTCGAGAGTTCAGGGGAAATTCAATGCCTTCGGCTCAAGTTGTCCATGACCGTGGACACGGCTAATCGATTAGGTTGGGTACTCTGCAGAGTTTTGCACACGTTCCCCACAAGATTTGATCGCCTCCGGGTTTGTCCTCGCACTTCAGGGTGTTTGAAGACCGGATGATCAAAACATGGTCTTTCAACGGGTCCCTCTGAATCCTTGTCGGTGCCCATCCATTCCTACCGTTCGTCTACATCTGCTAGCACCGCCTGTCCAGATTCGCCGCGTTGTCCAACCAAGCCAGAGCCCATAATGACTTGTGGCTGTGCAGGTAAGCCTTGGGTCTTGAAAATATCCGTCCGTCTCTTTGAGCCTGGGTGAAGCTTTCCGCAGGATGACATGGCCTCTCCAGCATCCCGGGCATCCACTGGGTTTTCCAGGGAGCTGATCAACCGTCCTTCACCCAGAGTTGCATTGCGTCCAAGGTCTTGAAAATCTTGTCTTAGTCCGGTCTTGATTATTATATCAACCTCGCATCACTCGTGGTATACACTCAACCGATACCCCGTCTACTCAAGCATAGCATTAAGAAATTGTCGTCCCGGGGCCAAGTATCGGGGATGTTGTGTTCCTACCACATGATACTACAACTTAAGCTAAAGTTTCCAAGTACCTAGGCAGCATGCAAATGGCCATAGGATGGTAGAACTACGATGCATAAAACATAGGTGATAGTATGATCAAAGTGACTTGCCTTGATGATAGTTGTCCTGCTCGAGCGTCTCTAAGTAACACGCTTCGCACTCCGGATGATCTACCGATACAAACACAAAGCACACCATAAGAAATTCAATCATGCCACAAGTAAAAATAACATCACATGCAATGATTTGCAAAAAGACTACGCAAAAGAATTTATCGCGTGGCGGTATGGCAGAAATTTGTTTCTGTTTAAAACACCAGTAAAAATACTTTAACAATTTTGAAACTTCTACCACAGTAAGATTTTATCACTAGAAAACAGTAGCAAAAAGAATCAACTCAAAATCATTTTTCAAACTCCTGGAATAGGCAAAACAGTGTTTAAACTAAATCTGCTCTAACTTATATTTACGAATTTCAAACGTAGACACATTATATGTTTTTAAAAACTAGAGGAAATTTGTGAGCTACTGGAAAAAGAATCAATGTCATTGGACTTAGGGATCAAAAGTTGTGGCCAAAACAAAACAGAAAGTTTCTGTTTTTGTAATCAGGCAGAAAAATACAAAACTACTAGTGCTAAAAGAGATGTACACGTGGCAAGTTTCTAATGGCTGCGTAGGGTGTTTGTTTCATGACATCGGGAAAACGGCCGAAGACTAACTAGCATGTCTGCTGGTTAATTCATAAGTGACTAAAAGAACCTACTGGTTTTCTGAGATAAACCGAAGAGGTATCTAGCGTTTTAATCCAGGCCGTTGCATGGGATCTAAGGGCTAAAAGGAGTGCATGCAATATAGAGAGAGAAGACAGGTATCTACCTGCTGGCAGAGGGGGTGCACCGGCGAGGGGGAGTTGGCCGGCGAGGGAGGGGAAGCTCCGGGCGGTGGAGGGCTTCGGGGAGGTGGCGGCGGGGTCCTCCTCCGAGGGGGGAGGCGACGGTGGAGCGAAGGGGGCGACGGGGCTGCTCCCAGGGGTGAGCCGAAGTGGCAGCAGCTTCGGGCTGCTGCTGCTGCTGCTCATGGCGGCGGCGGCTCGTGGAGGCGTGCTAGGGTTGGGAAGGGGTGGCCGAGGGGGGGGTATATATAGGCCTTGGGGAGGGGTGGCCTATGCAAGGAGAAGAAGCTACGGGGAAGAAATCGCTTGCTTCTCGGCTCGGTTTCGGTCTCGCTATAGAAGAAGGAAGGAGAGGGTTCGGCCAGGGTGGGGCCGAAGGTGCAGAGAGAGGGGAAGGAGAGGGAGAGAAATCGGGGAAGAGAGGGGGTGTTGTAGGGAAGGAAACCGCTGGTTCCCTGGGCCTTGGTTCGGTGAGAGGAGAGGAGAGAGAGAGGAAGGTAACGTGGAGGAGAGAGGTGACGTGGAGGAGAGAGATGCTCGGGCAGGGGATCTGGGATTTGATCCCAGGAAATCTCGGGGCGGCGGCGGCTAGGTTAGAGAGAAGAAAAAAAATAAAAATAAAGGCTTCCTATTATCTAACCTTTCCAAAATAGAAAAAATAAAAGCTAAAAAGAAAAATAAATAAAAATATTTATATATGATATTATATATCAAAAAAACAGAAAGAAAAATCTCTACCCGAATAACATTTTATTAAAGCCAAAATAAAAACTTGAAAAAAATGTTTTTCAGAAATTCCCAAATTGCTATTTCTTTTTGCAATTATTTTTGCAAAAGAATTTTGGGTTTTCTTTGCTCAATTATTTCAGAGATTTGCCCGCACTTTGGAGGGTCATTTTCCTCCGCTCTCTCTTGCGTGCAAGAGAGTTTTCTCCGGGCATTTCTCGCGCAAGGAAAAAAAATGAAAATGCAAATCGAAAGGACGAAAGAAATTCACAAGCTAAATTTATTTCGATCACTTATGCATAGATGCTTAGCTACAATGTAAAACATTCCCAATTAGGAAAATTGGGATGTTACATTTCTCCTCCCCGGCAACGGCGCCAGAAATTGGCACGTTGTCGGGAGAATATTCTTGATGATCCTCTTCCCCGGCAACGGCGCCAGAAATTCTTCTGCTACTGCAACAAGAGACCTTCCAACGGCACCAGAAATAGGAGTGTTGCTTGATATTCCTCAGCAACGGCACCAGGAATCCTTCAGCTGAGGCTACGCCTTAAGGGACTTCCTCGGAAAGGATGCAAATGATTTCCCCCATGGCCTTGGAGCCTTGCGTTGGTGTTCCCTCGAAGCGGAAAGGGTGATGTAGCGTAGCGGTGGTAAGTATTTCCCTCAGTTTGAGAACCAAGGTATCAATCCGGCGGAAGAGTATCTCAAGATCCTGCACAAACACAAAAGCTTGCACCCAACGCTATGAAGGGGTTGTCAATCCCTTATAGATTGTTTGCGAAGTGAGAACTGAAAGCAACAAAGTAACAAAGCAAAGTAAAAGCGGAGGTGTAAATGATGGACGTGAATAGACCCGGGGGCCGTAGTGTTTACTAGTGGCTTCTCTCATGAAAGGAAGTAGACGGTGGGTGAACAAATTACTATCGAGCAATTGATAGAACTGTGCAGAGTCGTGACGATATCTATGCAATGATTATTTCTATAGGCATCACGTCTGAAACAAGTAGACCGATACTGTCTGCATCTACTACTATTACTCCACACGTCGACCGCTATCCAGCATGCATCTAGTGTATTAAGTCCATAAGAATAGAGTAACGCCTTATGCAAGATGACATGCTGTAGAGGGATAATCTCAAACCAATGATAAAAACCCCCATATTTTTACCCTTGATGGCAACTGCTTGATGTGTGCCTTGTTGCCCCTACTATCACTGGGAAAGGTCACCACATGGCAGAACCCAAAACCAAGCACTTCTCCCATTGCAAGAATCATAGATCTAGTTGGCCAAAGAAAACCCAAGACTCGGAGAGACTTACAAGGATATCAAATCATGCATATAAGAAATCAGCAAAGACTCAAATATATATCATAGATAATCTGATCACAAGTCCACAATTCATCGAATCTCGACAAACACACCGCCAAAGAAGATTACATCGGATAGATCTCCATGAAGATCATGGAGAACTTTGTATTGAAGATTCAAGAGAGAGAAGAAGCCATCTAGCTACTAACTACGGACCCGTAGGTCTGAAGTGAACTACTGACGAGTCATTGGAGGGGCGATGATGAAGAAGAAGAAGCCCTCCACCTCCAATGTCCCCTTCGGCAGGGCGTCGGGAAGGGTCTCCAGATGAGATCTCGCGGAAACGGAAGCTTGCGGCGGCGGAAAACTATTTTTGAGGCTCCCCTGATTTTTTGCGGAATATTTGGGAATATATAGGCGCAAAACCTAGGTCAGGAGGTGGCCAGGGAAGCACAAGCTTGCCCACTGCCGCCTCCCCCCTGGTGGCATGGTGCAAGCTTGTGGGCTCCCTGGGGCCCACCTGGCTTGGTCCAAAGGCTCCCTGGTCTTCTTTCGTTTGGGAAAAAATCATTTCGGGGATTTTATTCCGTTTGGACTCCGTTCCAAAATCAGATCTGAAAAGAGTCAAAAACACGAAAAAACAGGAACTGACACTGGGCACTGAATCAATAAGTTAGTCCCCAAAAAGATATAAAAAAGGTACATAAAACATACAAAGAAGACAAGATAACAGCGTGAAACCATCAAAAATTATAGATACGTTTGAGACGTATCACAGCTCAATCGAATCATTTATGTAAATCTTATGTCCAGATTGGCACATTGCAAAGCAAGTGCTATCTAGACCCCTCCTATTTCCCTCAAACTTTTCGGGCTCTCTTACATATTCAAATCATTGCTACATGCCAATATTCAGCTCCAAATGCCTAGTAAAGCTTCATCAACAAATTTTGAAAGTTCCTATCCAAAAATAAGCTTTGTGAAGGAAGTATTGGCTAGCATTATCGAAATGATCTGAGATTTTTCCAAATGTTTCATATGCTCAAATAATCAATCTCTGCAAAATTTTAGATTTATCTACCAATCCATGTGAGCTCATCATCCAAACTTTTATTCTAGTCATATTTTTAGTTTGTGAAGCAACTATATTTTATATTGCTTAATTATTTTAGATCATTTCATTTAGCCAATTTCCCACAATAATTTTCCCAAGTTTCTGCCCAGAGAAGAGCATTGTGAAGGAAGTACCACTTTCGCATGTTCAAATGGTATCAAATTTGTAAGTACCTACATACGCCCAAATTACCATCCTCCGCCAAATTTCAACTCTATCCACTAAATCATATGAGCCCAGTTTCAACATTCATATTTCTATCCAATGTGGTACTTTGCAAAGAAAGTACCACCTAGGTTCCTCCGTTTGAGCTGAAAATTTGCCAAGAGAGTCTCCTTAGTTGATGATCATCCTCCTCTAAAACTCAGGCTCATTGGCCATGTTCATTTCCCCCACTACTAATCAAACACTTGGCTGCTAATTTATGTTTGAGCTTAGTTCCGTCTCCTTGTAATATTCCTATATTGTATTCTTATTCCTAACACCTACTGGGGGAGTGTCCAACACATCAGACATGCCTAGGCCGCACAGAATACGTGGCAACGCCAAGGTCATGCGGTGACCATGCGGTTGGCATGCCAGTTTGCGCTCTGGACTTGGGGCCCTCGGACACCATCCAAACCTCGACGTCTTGCCACCACACCATGTATATCTTATTAAATTGATACTTATGTACCTATAAATGACTTTTGGGAAAAATAGAGAGAAAACTATAATGCAGGTATAGTTCAAATTCGACCCGCTTCCAACTGAATTGGCAGAAATTTGTCTTTTTCACGAGAGGTGCGTAAAATCTTTTAGTACCCAACCATTTGGTCAATTGTACATTAAATATGTCCGTATTTTGTAAATATGATTTGTTCCAATTTTCCAACATATATATGGTAGGTCCTTGATACGTCTCCGTCGTATCTACTTTTCCAAACTCTTTTGCCCTTGTTTTGGACTCTAGTTTGCATGATTTGAATGGAACTAACCCGGACTCACGTTGTTTTGAGAAGAATTGCCATGGTGTTGTTTTTGTGCAGAAATGGAAGTTCTCGGAATGTCATAAAAATTTACGGAGAATTTTTCTGGAAAATATGAAAAATACCTGCGCAAAGATCCACAAGAGGGGGTGGGCCAGTGGGCCACAAGCCGTGTTGCCGCGGCCACCCCCCTGGCCGCGACAACCAAGCTTCTGGGGCCCACGTGGATCTGCCGCCCCCAAACTCAGCTCTATAAATTCACTTTCGCCCAGAAAAAAATTAGAAGAGAAGATTTAGTCGCGTTTGCGATATGGAGGCGCCGCCACATCCTGTTCTTCATCTGGAGGGCAGATCTGGAGTCCGTTTTGGGCTCCGGAGAGGGGAAATCGTCGCCATCGTCATCATCAACCTTCTTCCCTATCCAATTCCATGAAGCTCTTCGTCATTCGTGAGTAATCTATTCGTAGGCTCGCTGGGAGGTGATGAGTAGGATGAGATCTATCATGTAATCAAGTTAGTTTTGACAGGAATTGATCCCTAGTATCCACTATGTTCTAAGATTGATGTTGCTACTACTTTGCCATGCTTAATTCTTGTCACTAGGGCCCGAGTGCCATGATTTCAGATCTGAAATTATTATGTTGTCACCAATATATGTGTGTTTTAGATCCGATCTTGCAAGTTGTAGTTACCTACTATGTGTTATGACCCGGCAACCCCGGAGTGACAATAACCGGAACCACTCCCGGTGATGATCATAGTTTGAGGAGTTCATGTGTTCACCAAGTGCTAATGCGTTGTTCCGGTTCTTTATTAAAAGGAGAACCTTAATATCCTGTAGTATCCTTTTGGACCCTGCTGCCACGGGAGGGATGGACAATAGATGTTATGTAAGTTCTTTTCCCTAAGCACGTATGACTACACACGGAATGCATGCCTACATCACATTGATGAACGGGAGCAAGCCACATATCTCTCCGTGTTATAACTATTGCATGATGAATATCATCCAAACAAATCACCGACCCATTGCCTACGAGTTTGTCCCACTTCTGTTGTTACTTGTTTTGCTCTGATGTTGTTAGTTGCTCTGCTGCTACTTGCCACAGCTGTCACTTGCTACTGCTGTCACTACTGCTGTAACTTGCCACAGTTGTTACTCGTTACACTGCTGCTACCTGCTAAAATTTTGATTCGCTGGTCGTTGACGGGAAAAGACAATTTCCGTCAACGGGCAACTTCTGACGCCATTGATACAATCGTGAGGAATAGTCTGCCGTCAACAGATCGTTTCTGACACCGTTGTTATCATACTGCTTTGCTGCTCACTCTTTGCTTGCAGATACTAATCTTTCAAGTGTGGTTGAATCTGACACATTCAGCAGCTAATACTTGAGAGTATCCTCTCACCTCCTTTTGGCGTATCAACAAATTTGGGTCGAATACTCTACCCTCGAAAACTGTTGCGCTGGTGGCCCGTCAACAACATTCTTCTAGTTTCGTTGCCGGGGAGTGCTAGTAGCATTGTTCTAGTACCGTTGCAGGGGAAGGTCTGTTGTCACAGAATCAGTCCTTCACAAAACAAATTCATTTTGGGCACTCGAAAAATGGAAAATGAATTTTCTGTCCAAAGAAAATGAAACATTCCTTAGGCTACATTTTTTTCATTCCAATATGAACCCTTGTGCACAATATGAGATCATTTGGTTTGAAAGCCATGAATCTTCACACATGATAGCTCATTTTTAGAACATTTTTTGAAAATAATTGTTGTATTATAAGTTTATTATTATTCTGGTAAGTTGGTCACTTATACTGACAAAATGCAAAGGTTTTTGAAAATTTTGCTTTTTTTTGAAAATTTCATGTCCATTTCAATGTGCGGTCCAAACGACGGGCATGCCCGTTCGTAGCTACTGGTTGAATCTTGGAAACATTTTGGTGTTTATATGATTAAGTAGATACTTTTGTACCTAGAAATGGTTTTGCAAAAAATAAAAAGTAATCTATGAGGCAGCTGCAGTTCAAATTTGACCCGCTTCCAAATTAATCTGCGGAAATTTGTATTTTTCATGAGATGTGGATAAAAGCTTTTAACACCCAGCTTTTAACATTAAATATGGCCTATTATTTTATAAAAATGATTTGGTCCAATTTTGCAACAAATATATGGTAGGTCCTTCAGAAAAAAACTAATTTTGGGCACTCGAAAAATGGAAAATGATTTTTTTGTCCAAAGGGAATGAAAACTTCCTTAGATAACATTGTTTGCCATTCCAAATGAACCCTTTTACACAATATTAGATCATTTGAACAAACTATGACATGAATGTGCTCATAAGTTTGACCATTTCGCTTGAAAGCATGAACCTTCACACATGATAGCTCACTTCTAAGAACACTTTTCAAAAATAATTTTTGTATTACAAGTTGATTATTTTACCTCGTAACTTGGTCACATACAATGGGGAGGTTTTCCAATTTTTTTATTTTGTTTGGAAGTTTTACTCCCCTTTTCAAAATGCGGTCAAAATGACGGGCATTACTGTTCCTAGCTAGGGGTTGAATCTGGATTTTTTTGGGTGTTTCTATGATTAAATAGATACTTTTGTACCTAAAAATGTATTTTTAGAAAAATTACGAGCAAACTATGAGGCAATTGTAGTTCAAATTGGACCCACTTCCAATTGAATTGATAGAAATTTGTCTTTTTCATGAGAGGTGGATGAAAGCTTTTGACACCCAACCATTTGGTAAATTGGGAATTATCTATGTCCTAGTATTTTAGAAAATTGATTTGGTCCAATTTTGGAACAAGTATGTGGTAGGTCCTTCACAAAAAATGCATTTTGGGCACTCCAAAAATGGAAAATGATTTTTCCGTCCAAAGAAAATGCAAACTTCCTTAGGCAGCATTGTTTGCAACTCCAATATGCACCCTTCTGCACAATATTAGATAATTTAAACAAACTATGACATGAATATTACCATAAGATTGATCATTTGGCTTGAAAGCCATGAATCTTCACACATGAGAACTCATTTCCGAGAACACTTTTTAAAAATAATTGTGGTATTCTAAGTTTTGAATTTTTCTCGCCACTTGGTGACATATAATGACACAATGCGAAGGTTTTCCAATTTTTTTTTAAAATTTTCATGACCATTTCAAAATGCGGTCAAAACGGCGGGCATGACCGTTCCTAGCTATTGGTTGAATTTTGGTGTTGCTCTGATTAAATAGATATTTATGTACCTAGAAATGATTTTGAAAAAAATAAAGAGCAAACTACGAGGCAGCTGTAGTTCAAATTTGACGAACTTCCAACTGAAACAGCGGAAATTTGTCTTTTTAACCAAAGGTGGATCAAAACTTTTGACACCCAACCATTTGGTAAAATTTACATTAAATATGGTATAATATTTTAGAATATTGATTTGGCCCATTTTTGCAACAAATATATGTTAGGTCCTTCACAAAAAATTCATTTTGTGCACTTAAAAAATGGAAAATGAGATTTTTTCCAAACATAATGAAATATTCTTTTATCAACATTGGTTATCATTCCAAGATGCACCCTTTTGCACATTATGAGATCCTTCTTCATACATGATAGATCTTTTTTGAGAAAAAAATTTCAAGACATTTGTCGTAGTCCAAGTTTATTATTTTTCCTAAAAACTAGGTCACATACAATGGCATAATGCGAAGGTTTCCATTTTTTTTAATTTCTTATGCTCGTTTCAAAAGAAGGTCAAACGGCGGGCATGACTGTTCGTAGCTAGGGGTTGAATCTTGCAACATTGTTTATCATTCCAAGATGCAAGTTTGTGAAAAGTAGGTCACATTTGGTGATACAATGAGAAGTATTTTTTAATTTTTTTAATTTTTTTCAATTTCTCACATCATAAATAGCTTACATAAGTTAACATCTTAATTTTTTATCAATTACGACCAATTTAGATGGTCATAACACTGTATCAGTGTACTGCATTCTGATTCGTCTCCCTGATCCAACGACAGCCCTCACCCCAATCTCATGTGAGTCAGAAACCCTAGCTATGTCCTCCTAGACATCTTCCATCCACCCCCAGCCTCCTTTCTTTCTCTCCTCGCACATGACTCTCTCCCCTCCACCACCACCCTTCCTCCCTTCCTCCTGGCTCTCTCCGCTCCGCCGCCCGTGCGCACGCGGTCTTTGGAGGTACCCCGGACGCGAGAGTGGAGCCCGCACAGGGACACGGACGAGTAGCAGCCGGCGTCGCCCGCCGCTGTGCTAGAGGCAGCACAAGAGGAGGAGGAGGACGCGGCTCTAGAGGAGGTCTGTCCAAGGACGCGGGGGCCTGTCGATGACCAACCGCTGGCGACCCATCATACACTACTGGAATCAGAGAATTTGCCATCTGCTGCTTCTTTGTCATCTGCTGGCTGATGGCAAAGACACTCTTTGCCATCAGCTACCCAAAACTTGACGGCAAAGAGAAGGCTAATGGCAAACATCATCTTCGCCATCTGCTGCTTCTTTGCCGTCTGCCAGCTGACGGCAAAGCACATGCATGCAGACGGCAAAGAACCCACCCCACACTGCCCTCTAACCCATAACGGTCCACCTCTTTGCCGTCAGCCTGTTACCACTTTGTCGTCGGGGGCAGATGGCAAAGAGGCAACTAGACCTAACATCGTCAACCCCCACCCCACCCCCTCTCTCTCCCCCATAACGGCTCACCACAGCCCCAACTCTCTTCCTCCGTCGCTGCCGGAGCTCGTCCTCCCTCCTCCCTCCTCCCCGCGACCTGCCGCCGGAGCTCGCCCCTCCTCCTCCCTGCGACCCCCTCCTCCACCATCGTGCCCCTACTCCACCACCGCCCCCTCCTCTCCGTGCCCTGCTCCACCACCGCCCCATCTTCCCTCCGACCCCCTGCTCCACCACCGCCCCCTCCTCTTCGTGCCCCTAGTCCACCTTGCCGCCGGCATTTCCCCCGAGCTCCACCTCATCGCTGACGTCTCCCCTAGCCCCTTGTAAGTCCTCCGGCCCTCCTTTCCTCTCTTTGCCTCTTTGCTAATGGTAATTTAGTTAAGTTAAGTTACTTAGGTTAATTTAGTTAGGTTATTGTTATTAGGTTCTTACTTTAAGTTGTTTAGGTTAATTTAGTTAAGTTACTTAGGTTAATTTACTTAGGTTAATTTTTATTAGGTTCTTAGCTTAAGTTACTTAGGTTAATTCTTATTAGGTTGCACATTTTTCTTCAAGTTTCATATAGGCTATTTAAAGAAAAAAACAGAATTGATTACCACTAGTTCCAAATATTGCGAAGAAAAAAGACTCTTGCATTTTGCTTCAAGTTCTATATTGTTCTTCCTATTATATGAAAATTTGAAGTGGACATGTCATATGTGGACATGTGATTTCGACACGTGATATTTGGAATTGGACATGTCATGCCGAAATTTCCCGTGAAAGGAGAAGAAGAGGAGAGGAGGAGGAGAAAAGGAGAGGAGGAGGAGGAGGAGAAGAGGAGAGGAGGAGGAGGAGGAGGAGGAGGAGAAGAAGAAGAAGAAGAAGAAAAAATACCTTCTCCTGCTTCTCCTCCTTCTTCTCCTCCTCCTCCTTCTCCTTCTTCTCCTCCTCCTCCTCTTTCTTCTCCTCTTTATTCTCCTCTTTATTATTCTCCTTACCTTATTTTCCCCAACACTGAGATAATTATCCCATTTAGCTATAAAATGACATAATTAGCATATTTGTGTTGATCGGGTGGATTTACATGTGACAGTTGTCTCTTCGCTGTGAGGTCTGCTGTGCGAAGACCTCCCCGTGTGTTGTACTAGCTCCGCCCCTTCATTCGTGGGTCAGTACACATGTCATCTCCTCCTCGCCCCTTCATTTACTGTGGGTCGGTTTCCAGATGAAACTTCCTAGATTTAGGTAATTAAATTAATTTATCAGTATGCGTGACCAGTATGCGTCTCCCGTTCGAAAGGGCGACATCTATAAATATGCATGTCTTTGCATATTTATAACCGCCATCCTTTTGAATTGTCCAACATTATCCATGGACAACCCGAGCATGTGTAGATTGGGTTCGTTTTCCCGTATGCTGTGCTCCGGATCCGATGCGGAATTTCGTCAGTGCCTCCCTGTTGTTCTCTGGATGCACATCCTCCTTGTTTATTGCGGAGACGTGTATCAGGCGAATAGCTGGGAGGTGCTGCCGAAATTTTGCGTTGGATCCAAAGCAGAGCATGGGAAAACGAACCCAATCTACACATACTCGGGTGGGATTAGGACCTATCTTTACCTATTAGCATGTAGGTTGCCTGGACGTAATAAAAATGCGGAACCTGATTAACCGATGAATATAAATGCTAAATTATATATAAATATATTTCTTCTGTCTTTAGTAGCTACACAAGATGAGTGTGTTGGGGTAACGTAGGATAAATTCAAAATTTTCCTACGCATATTAAGATCTTCCTATGGAGAGACCAGCAATGAGAGAGGGGTAAGAACGCGGTTGATGGAGTCGTACTCGCAGCGATTCCGATCTAGTGCCAAACAACGGCACCTCCGCGTTCAACACACGTGCAGCCCGGTGACGTCTCCCGCACCTTGATCCAGCAAGGAGGAGGGAGAGATTGGAGAAGAACTCCAGCAACACGATGGCGTGGTGTCGATGGAGATACGAGGTCTCCCGGCAGGGCTTCGCTAAGCACCGGCAAAGAGGAGGAGGGAGAGGAGCGGGGTTGCGCCGAGAGAGAGGAAAACCGTGTGTCTCAATGGCCAAAAGTGCCCGATATATATAGGGGGAGGGGAGAGGGGGTGCCACCCCTAGGGTTCCCACCCTAGGGGGTGCGGCGGCCCCCCCAGATGGGAGGTGCAGCGGCCAGAAGGGGGAGGAGGGGGTGGCGCACCATCTGGTGGGCCTTAGGCCCACCTCGCCTAGGGTTTGCCCCCCTTTTCTCTCCCTTGCGCTATGGGCTGAGTGGGGAGGCGCACCAGCTCACCTAGGGGCTGGTTCCCACCCCCACTTGGCCCACCTTATCTCCCGGGGTCGTTGCCCCCCTTCGGTGGTCCCCCGGGGCCACCTCCGGTGGTCCCGGTGGTCCTGGTACGTTACCGGTGATGCCCGAAACATTTCCGGTATCCGAAACCATCCGTCCTATATATCAATCTTTACCTCTGGACCATTCCGGAGCTCCTCGTGACGTCCGGGATCTCATCCGGGACTCCGAACAACTTTCGGTAACCTCGTATAACAATTCCCTATAACCCTAGCGTCATCGAACCTTAAGTGTGTATATCCTACGGGTTCGGGAGACAGGCAGACATGACCGAGACACCTCTCTGGCCAATAACCATCGGCGGGGTCTGGATACCCATGGTGGCTCCCATTAGCTCCACAATGATCTCATCGGATGAGCCACGATGTCAAGGATTCAATCAATCCCTTATACGATTCCCTTTGTCTGTCGGTATAAAACTTGCCCGAGATTCGATCGTCGGTATACCCATACCTTGTTCAATCTCGTTACCGGTAAGTCTCTTTACTTGTTCCGTAGCACGTCATTCTGTGACTAACTCCTTAGTCACATTGAGCTCATGATGATGTTCTACCGAGTGGGCCCAGAGATACCTCTCCGTCTCACGAAGTGACAAATCCCGATCTCGATTCGTGCCAACCCAAGAGACACTTTCGGAGGTACCCGTAGTGCACCTTTATAGTCACCCAGTTACGTTGTCACTTTTGATACACCCAATGCACCCCTACGGTATCCGGGATTTGCACAATCTCACGGTCAAAGGAAAAGATACTTGACATTAGAAAAGCATTAGCATACGAACAATACGATCTAGTGCTAGGCTTAGGATTGGGTCTTGTCCATCACATCATTCTCCAAATGATGTGATCCCGTTATCAATGACATCTAATGCCCATGATCAGGAAACCATGATCATCTATTGACTAACGAGCTAGCGAACTAGAGGCTTGCTAGGGACACATTGTGATGTATTTATTCACACATGTATTACTATTTCCTGTTAATACAATTATAGCATGAACAATAGACGATTATCATAAACAAGGAAATATGATAATAACCACTTTATTATTGCCTCTAGGGCATATTTCCAACAGTCTCCCACTTGCACTAGAGTCAATAATCTAGTTACATTGTGATGTATCGAACACCCATAGCATTATGGTGTTGATCATGTTTTGCTCGTGGAAGAGGTTTAGTCAACGGGTCTGCAATATTCAGATCCGTGTGTACTTTACAAATATCTATCACTCCACTCTGGTCATGGTCCTGGATGGAGTTGTAGCGGCGCTTGATGTGCTTCGTCTTCCGGTGAAACCTGGGCTCCTTGGCTATGGCAATGGCTCCAGTGTTATCACAGAAGAGTGTCATAGGACCCGACGCGCTTGGAACCAATCCAAGGTCGGTGATGAGCTCCTTCATCCAAATTCCTTCATGAGCCGCTTCTGAAGCAGCTATGTACTCCGCTTCACATGTAGATGCTGCCACAACTTCTTGCTTGCTGCTGAACCAGCTCACTGCCCCACCATTCAAAACATATACGTATCCGGTCTGTGACTTAGAGTCATCCGGATCTGTGTCGAAGCTAGCGTCGATGTAACCCTTTACGACGAGCTCTTCGTCACCTCCATAAACGAGAAACATTTCCTTAGTCCTTTTCAGGTACTTAAGGATATTCTTGACCGTTGTCCAGTGTTCCGTACCAGGATTACTTTGGTACCTCCCTACCAAACTTATGGTAAGGTTTATATCAGGTCTGGTACACAACATGGCATACATTAGAGAGCCCACGGCTGAAGCGTAGGGGACAGAACTCATCTTCTCTCTATCTGCTGCCGTGGTCGGCGACTGAGTCTTACTCAATCTCATACCTTGCAAAACTGGCAAGAACCCTTTCTTTGAGTTTTCCATATTGAACTTCTTCAATATCTTGTCAAGGTATGTACTTTGCGAAAGACCTATGAGGCGTCTCGATCTATCTCTATAGATCTTGATGCCTAATATGTATGCAGCTTTTCCAAGGTCCTTCATTGAAAAACTCTTGTTCAAATAGGCCTTTATGCTCTCCAACATCTCTATATTATTCTTCATCAAAAATATGTCATCCACATACAGTATGAGGAAAGCTACAGAGCTCCCACTCAATTTCTTGTACGGACAGGCTTCTCCGTAAACCTGTATGAACCCAAACGCTTTAATCACCTCATTAAAGCGAATGTTCCAACTCCGAGATGCTTGCACCAGCCCATAGATGGTGCGCTGGAGCTTGCACACTTTGTTAGCACCCTTAGGGTCGACAAAACCTTCTGGTTGCATCATATACAACTCTTCCTTAAGGTTCCCGTTAAGGAACGCTGTTTTGACGTCCATTTGCCAAATTTCATAATCATAAAAGGCGGCAATTGCTAACATGATTCAGACTGATTTCAGCTTCGCTATGGGAGAGAAAGTCTCTTCGTAGTCAACTCCTTGAATTTGTCGAAAACCCTTTGCGACAAGTCGAGCTTTGTAAACAGTTACATTACCGTTTGCATTAGTCCTCTTCTTGAAGATCCATTTATTTTCTATGGCTCGCCGGTCATCGGGCAAGTCCACCAAAGTCCATACTTTGTTCTCATACATGGATCCTATCTCGGATTTCATAGCCTCAAGCCATTTGTTGGAATCCGGGCCTGCCATTGCTTCTTCATAGTTCGAAGGTTCACCGTTGTCTAACAACATGATTTCCATCACAGGGTTGCCGTACCACTCTGGTGCGGAGCGTGCCCTTGTGGACCTTCGCGGTTCAGTAGTAACTTGATCCGAAGCTTCATGATCATCATCATTAACTTCCTCTTCAGTCGGTGTAGGCGCCACAGGAAAAGCATCCCGCGCTGCGCTACTATCCTGTTCGAGAGGGGGTGTAATTACCTCATCAAGTTCTACCTTCCTCCCACTTACTTCTTTCGAGAGAAACTCTTTCTCTAGAAAGGATCCGTTCTTGGCAACAAAGGTTTTACCTTCAGATCTAAGATAGAAGGTATACCCAATAGTTTCCTTAGGGTATCCTATGAATACGCATTTCTCCGCTTTGGGTTCGAGCTTTTCTGGTTGAAGTTTCTTCACATAAGCATCGCAGCCCCAAACTTTAAGAAACGACAACTTAGGTTTCTTGCCAAACCATAGTTCATACGGTGTCGTCTCAACGGATTTAGACGGTGCCCTATTTAAAGTGAATGCAGCAGCTTCTAATGCGTATCCCCAAAATGATAGCGGTAAGTCGGTAAGAGACATCATAGATCGTACCATATCTAATAAAGTGCGATTACGACGTTCAGACACTCCGTTGCGCTGCGGTGTGCCAGGCGGCGTCAGTTGTGTAACGATTCCACACTTCCTTAGGTGTGTACCAAACTCGTGACTCAAATATTCTCCTCCACGATCAGATTGTAGACATTTAATTTTTCTGTCACGTTGATTCTCAACCTCACTCTGAAATTCCTTGAACTTTTCAAACGTCTCAGATTTGTGCTTCATCAAGTATATATACCCATACCTACTCAAATCATCGGTGAGAGTGAGAACATAACGATAACCACCGCGAGCTTCAACGTTCATTGGACCACACACATCAGTATGTATTATTTCCAGTAAGTCGGTTGCTCTCTCCATTATTCTTGAGAATGGAGTCTTAGTCATCTTGCCCATGAGGCACGGTTCGCATGTGTCAAATGATTCAAAGTCAAGAGACTCTAATAGTCCATCAGTATGGAGCTTCTTCATGCGCTTAACGCCGATATGACCAAGGCGGCAGTGCCACAAGTATGTGGGACTATCATTATCAACTTTGCATCTTTTGGTACTCACACTATGAATATGTGTAACATCACGATCGAGATTCATCAAGAATAAACCATTCACCAGCGGAGCATGACCATAAAACATATCACTCATATAAATAGAACAACCATTATTCTCTGACTTAAATGAGTAGCCGTCTCGCATTAAGCAAGACCCTGATACAATGTTCATGCTTAAAGCTGGTACTAAATAACAATTATTAAGGTTTAAAACTAATCCCGATGGTAGATCTAGAGGTAGCGTGCCGACGGCGATCACATCGACCTTTGAACCATTCCCGACGCGCATCGTCACCTCGTCCTTGGCCAGTCTCCGCTTATTCCGTAGTCCCTGCTTTGAGTTGCAAATATGAGCAACAGCACTGGTATCAAATACCCAGGAGCTACTACGAGCGCTGGTAAGGTACACATCAATAACATGTATATCACATATACCTTTAACGTTGTCGGCCTTCTTGTCCGCTAAGTATTTGGGGCAGTTCCGCTTCCAGTGACCCTTTCCCTTGCAATAGAGGCACTCAGTCTGAGGCTTGGGTCCGTTCTTTTTCTTCTTCCCGGCATCTAGCTTACCGGGCGCGGCAACAGCTTTGCCGTCTTTCTTGAAGTTCTTCTTACCCCTGCCTTTCTTGAAACTAGTGGTCTTCTTGACCATCAACACTTGATGCTCCTTCTTGATTTCTACTTCTGCAGACTTGAGCATCGAGTACAACTCGGGAATGGTCTTCTCCATCCCTTGCATGTTGTAGTTAAGCACAAAGCCTTTGTAGCTTGGTGGGAGAGACTGGAGGATTCTGTCAATTATAGCATCATCCGGAAGTTCGACTCCAAGTGAAGTCAGACGACCGTGTAACCCAGACATTTTGAGTATGTGCTCACTGACAGAACTATTCTCCTCCATCTTACAGCTAAAGAACTTGTCGGAGACTTCATATCTCTCTACACGGGCATGAGCTTGAAAAACTAGCTTTAGCTCCTGGAACATCTCATATGCCCCGTGTTGCTCAAAACACCTTTGGAGCCCCGTTTCTAAACTGTATAACATGCCACACCTGACCAGAGAGTAGTCATCACTCCGCGTTTGCCAGACGTTCAGAATGTCCTGGGCTACTGCGGGAGCGGGAGGGTCACCTAGCGGCGCATTAAGGACATAAGCCTTTTTAGCTGCTTCAAGGATGAGCTTCAAGTTGCGAACCCAGTCCGCATAGTTGCTACCATCATCTTTCAGCTTGTTTTTCTCTAGGAATGCGTTGAAATTGAGGTTGACGTTGGACATCTACAATATTTATAAAGACAACTTTTAGACTAAGTTCATGACAATTAAGTTCATTTAATCAAATTAAGTATGAACTCCCACTTAAATCGACATCCCTCTAGTCATCTAAGTGATACATGATCCATGTTGACTAACCCATGTCCGATCATCACGTGAGACGGACTAGTCACCATGGTGAGCAACTTCATGCTGATCGTATTCAACCATACGACTCATCTTCGACCTTTCGGTCTCTTGTATTCGAGGTCATGTTTGTACATGCTAAGCTCGTCGAGTCAACCTAGGTGTTTCGCGTGTGTAAATCTGGCTTACACCCGTTGTATGCGAACGTTAGAATCTATCACACACGTGGTGCTTCGAGACAAAGAACCTTCGCAACGGTGCACACTTAGGGGAATACGTTCTCGAAATTTTAAGAGGGATCATCTTATTATGCTACCGTCGTTTTAAGCAATAAGATGTAAAACATGATAAACATCACAATGCAATCATATAGTGACATGATATGGCCATTATCATCTTTGCTCTTTCGATCTCCATCTTCAGGCATCGCATGATCATCATCGTCACCAGCGTGACACCATGATCTCCATCATCATGATCTCCATCATCTTGTCTCCGTGAAGTCGTCAGGCCAACTACTACTATCGCTATGACTATAGCTAACCGTTAGCAATGAAGTAAAAGTAGTAAGCACATGGCGTTGCATCTCATACAATAAATTAAGACAACTCCTATGGCTCCTGTTGGTTGTCATACTCATCGACATGCAAGTCGTGAAACCTATTACAATAACATGATCATCTCATACATCATACATGCAACATCACAACTTTGGCCATATCACATCACATGTCAAACCCTGCAAAAACAAGTTAGACGTCCTCTAATTGTTGTTGCAAGTTTTACGTGGCTGATTTGGGTTTCTAGCAAGAACGCCTTCTTACCTACGTGACAGCCACAACGATGATATGCCAAAGCTATTTACCCTTCATAAGGACCCTTTTCATCAAATCCAATCCGACTAGAGTAGGAGAGATAGACACCCGCTAGCCACCTTTATGCACGATGTGCATGTCTGTCGGTGGAACCAGTCTCACGTAAGTGTACGTGTAAAGTCGGTCCGGGCCGCTTCATCCCACAATACCGCCGGAAAAGAATAAGACTAGTAGCGGCAAGCAAATTGACAAATCATCGCCCACAACTTTTGTGTTCTACTCGTGCATAGAATCTACGCATGGAAAACCTGGCTCGGATGCCACTGTTGGGGTAACGTAGCATAAATTCAAAATTTTCCTAGGCATATTCAGATCTTCCTATGGAGAGACCAGCAACGAGAGAGGGGTAAGAGCATCTTCATACCTTTGAAGATCGCTAAGCGGAAGCGTTGCTAGAACGCGGTTGATGGAGTCATAATCGCAGCGATTCCGATCTAGTGCCAAACAATGGCACCTTCGCGTTCAACACACGTGCAGCCCGGTGACGTCTCCCGCACCTTGATCCAGCAAGGAGGAGGGAGATATTGGGAAGAACTCCAGCAACACGACGGCGTGGTGTCGATGGAGAGACGAGGTCTCCTGGCAGGGCATCGCCAAGCACCGGCAGAGAGGAGGAGGGAGAGGAGCGGGGCTGCGCCGAGAGAGAGGAAAACCGTGTGTCTCAATGGCCAAAAGTGCCCGATATATATAGGGGGAGGGGAGAGGGGGTGCCACCCCTAGGGTTCCCACCCTAGGGGGTGTGGAAGCCCCCCCAGATGGGAGGTGCGGCGGCCAGAAGGGGGAGGAGGGGGTGGCGCACCATCTGGTGGGCCTTAGGCCCACCTGGCCTAGGGTTTGCCCCGCCTTTTCTCTCCCTTGCGCTATGGGCTGAGTGGGGAGGCGCACCAGACCACCTAGGGGCTGGTTCCCACCCCCACTTGGCCCACCTTATCTCCCGGGGTCGTTGCCCCCTTTCGGTGGTCCCGCGGGGCCACCTCCGGTGGTCCCGGTACGTTACCGGTGATGCCCGAAACACTTCCGGTATCCGAAACCATCCGTCCTATATATCAATCTTTACCTCCGGACCATTCCGGAGCTCCTCGTGACGTCCGCGATCTCATCCGGGACTCCGGACAACTTTCGGTAACCTCATATAACAATTCCCTATAACCCTAGCGTCATCGAACCTTAAGTGTGTAGACCCTACGGGTTCGGGAGACAGGCAGACATGACCGAGACACCTCTCTGGCCAATAACCATCAGCGGGGTCTGGATACCCATGGTGGCTCCCACTAGCTCCACGATGATCTAATCGGATGAACCATGATGTCAAGGATTCAATCAATCCCGTATACGATTCCCTTTGTCTGTCGGTATAGAACTTGCCCGAGATTCGATCGTCGGTATACCTATACCTTGTTCAATCTCATTACCGGTAAGTCTCTTTACTCGTTCCGTAGCACGTCATCGTGTGACTAACTCCTTAGTCACATTGAGCTCATGATGATGTTCTATCGAGTGGGCCCAGAGATACCTCTCCGTCTCACGGAGTGACAAATCCCGATCTCGATTCGTGCCAACCCAACAGACACTTGCGGAGGTACCCGTAGTGCACCTTTATAGTCACCCAGTTACGTTGTGACGTTTGATACACCCAAAGCACCCCTACGGTATCCGGGAGTTGCACAATCTCACGGTCGAAGGAAAAGATACTTGACATTAGAAAAGCATTAGTATACGAACAATACGATCTAGTGCTAGGCTTAGGATTGGGTCTTGTCCATCACATCATTCTCCCAATGATGTGATCCCGTTATCAATGACATCTAATGCCCATGATCAGGAAACCATGATCATCTATTGACTAATGAGCTAGACAACTAGAGGCTTGCTAGGGACACATTGTGATCTATTTATTCACACATGTATTACGGTTTCCTGTTAATACAATTATAGCATGAACAATAGACGATTATCATGAACAAGGAAATATGATAATAACCATTTTATTATTGCCTCTAGGGCATATTTCCAACAGAGTGATCGTGCGTGGATGTATACCGGTCACCCTAGTCAGAAAGAGATGACGAAAGAATGGTTTGTAAAAACAAAGGAATTTGTGAAAGCCGCATTCGCAAATGGCTAGGAAAGAAACTATTGCCCCTGTCCTGGATGCGACAACTATAAAAAGATGACAGAGGCTGTAATGATTAAACACCTGCAGAGGAGGGGTTTTAAGCCTAATTATACGGTGTGGACATTTCATGGTGAGTCTATACAACGCACAAGAGCTGAGGTGGTCCGTCGTCGCACGGACGAGCATGGTACCGGGATCAAAGACATGGTGCAAGACTTTGATGATGCTCGGGATTCGGAAGATGAGATGGAGGAATCTGCAAAGGACTTTTACGAAATATTGGAGTCTTCAAAACTTCCTCTCCATGAGCACACTGATCTCTGTCAGCTGGATGCAATTTTAAAAGTAATGGCTCTGAAGGCTCAGTTCAACTTGGGAAGAGAATGCTACGACACGATGATGACACTATTTGGACGTTTCCTACCCAAAGCCATGTCATGCCTGGAAACCTGTACCAGTCGGACAAAATACTTCGTGTACTTAAGATGCCCTATGAGAAGATAGATGCATGTGAGAAAGGATGTGTCTTATTTAGGAAGGAGTATGCACACTTGGACTATTGTCCCAATTGCGAGTCTTGCAGGTTTCTTGTGGTAGACAACGGTATGGGTGAAAAGAGGCAGACCAAAATCGCAGTTAGTGTTCTTCGGTATATGCCAATCGTACCAAGACTTCAACGTCTTTTCATGGTCGAAGAGACAGCCAGACAGATGACATGGCACAAATTGGGCAAAAGAACCGAACTACATGCGGATGGGAATAAGATGATGGTACACACATCGGATGGGGAAGCGTGGAAAAATTTCGATGGATTGCATCAGGATAAAGCGGCAGATCCAAGGAATCCTCGAGTCTGTGCCGCCACGGATGGTTTTAATCCCTTCGGCATGACTGCAACCCAATACAGTTGTTGGCCTGTATTTGTCATTCCACTCTATCTCCCCCCGGGCAGATTATGCAAAGAAAGAACATATTTCTGAAGTTGATAATTCCAGGGCCCAATTATCTGGGGAAGAATATGAATGTGTACCTGCAACCGCTTAAGGATGAATTGGAAGAATCTTGGGATAATGGGGTCAAGACATACGATGCCGTTAGAAAAGAAAACTTCAAAATGCATGTGTGATACATGTACTCTATGCATGACTTGCCAGCGTATGCGCTATTCTCTGGATGGTGTGTGCATGGAAGGTTCCCGTGCCCCCAATGCAAAGCAGCTCTTCAGTTTCATTGGTTGCAGGAGGGCCACACTACAAGAAATATGCTCATACATGATGTTTTTTAAGACGTCATTGATGAATTCGTCATAAATCTATGACGATTTCATCCGAGATTGTCCTAAGCCGTTTGAGGGGATCAAATCTAAATATAAATTACGACGATGTGAGTCAAAAACGTCGTAACTGCATAAAATGACATCGTCATAACTTTTATGACGATTATAAAAATATCGTAACATGTTCTAACTATGTTGACATGTCACTCGTGGGTCCATTCTATGTCACGTGCCAAACCCGTCTAGTTTGTGAAGCAACCTACTATTATGTCATCCCAAAAATTCTCGAAAAATTCTCATAAATACTTTGGATCATATATTCGTCAAATATGTGAAAACCCTTCCTTCCATGGTTCAAAAATACTTCGGCAATATTCATTTTTAAATTTGACCCGCTTCCTACAGAATCAACAAAAAATTGTGTAAATGAACAAAAATAGCTAAAAGAATCGGAAATGCATAAAAATTGGTTGTCATCCATAAAATGTGGTATAAATTTAGTGCAAATTTTAATGATGTCATTTTGCATAATATTTTTGATAGCTGCTTCATAAAACACCTTGTTTTAAGCACTAAAGAATAATTTGAAAAAACCTCACGTTTCGAACCAATCAGGAGACAGCCCACGGATCACCCCCACTGTAGTCGATCTGAGCCGTCCACATCCTGTTGTCGATCCATTCCATGGATCAGCTTTGCTGAACGCACGCGCGAGGCACACCCTCCTCCCTCAGTCTCTCGAGCGAGACCGAGTCTCTCCCTAGCCTCCCTCTCCCAGATCCAGATCGTCCCGCCGGTAGGTCTCCTCCCCTCCACCACCCCCGCCCCAGCCATCCTCCCTTGCACCGCCGCCCCTTGCTTCACCTCTCCTGCCTCCTCCCCCAACCACACCGGACGTTGCCGTTTCCACTCCCCACCCCTCCTCCTCCCGTAGCGGTTTTCGCCCCCACCCCCTCCTTCTCCCGTAGCGGCCGTCTCCCTCACCCCACCATCCGAAGGCCGCTCGATGCACACGACGGTCACCGGCCGCCACCGCTTCGTGCCCCCCGCCCTCGGCAGGGTGAGGAGCTCCGCAGCTCGACGTTTGCCACGAGGCGAGGAGCTCCGCATCCCGACGTCTGCCACGAGGATCCTGCGGCCGGGGAGGCGACGCCCCCCGGCCGGATCCAACGCAGCCACCCCACCTCTGATCACGCGACACCGCCTGGCCTCCGCGCAGTCCCGCCACTTCGAAACTTCTCCTGGTCCAGCGACCTCTTGCGCACTAGGATGTGGGGGGCGGAGGCCCACTGCTCACTGTCGGCGATCTCCTGAGCGACCTCGCCGTCGAAGGAGGCGACGACCACGTCGACGTAGGAAGCGCCGCATCTGTTCCCTCCCCCCCCCCTTGGCAGCGCATCAGGTGGAGGAAGCTGACCCCTCCGAGCTCCAGCGGCTCTTCGCGGTGAGGGCTCCCTTCGCTCCTCTGTTCCTGATTTTGTCGGTATCAATTGATTCACCTGCCATATTGTTTGTTGCTCCTTCGAATTCATTGTCTGAATCATGCGTCCATCAACTTTCATGACGCGTCTGTGCTGTAAGCGCCGCGACGAGCGCTCGGCGGGGCGTCGTTCGTCGCCGCGCGTTGTGGCTCCTCCTCCTCATCTTCGATCGCCGCCACTGCCGCCGCGTACGGTGAGAACTCTCTATAGGTGGATTGATTGTCTATACTTAGTTCATGTCCCAGATGGCGCTGACAAAGACCAAGTGTAGATGATTATTAATTGATGGGTTATTGGATTTGGGGAGCCGGCTGGATCCACGGTGTTGTAAACTTTTTAGGCTGTTTGAGCACAATCCACTGAAGCAGTACCTTAATGCACCACATTCGTTCATATATATGCTGCTACCCTGTGTGCATTATCCACTTAGTCATTCTGCAATTTCCCTTTTGCTACCCGAGGTTTCTAATGGCTCTCTTGCTGGAATTTGCAGATCATGTGCCGTTCGGTAAGGAAATCGCTGTCACCGATCCCCGGGATCTTGATGTGCTTTAGGCACGAGGTACTACTTCACATTATCTCAGTAACATTTTTCATTTCCATGGATTCTTCAGTCATGGCAACATACCCTTTGTCATGCTATTCGAAATCATCTATTATGGCAGTAAGGCTTACTGATTCAGTTTCTGCAGCGACAACAACTGCCGTCTCATTTTCTTTGTTAATCTAGTTATATAACTTTCGATTTCAGTCCTGCATAAGGTGGTTCCTGATCAGAAACTTAGAATACCACCCGGTAGAGAAAGTATAATGCTAAAATTATAGCTCCTGGTAATGTAGAGAAAGTATTCTCTTTACCTCTTTGGATTTTATAGCCTCTTACCAGAACAAATGGGATTTATATTTTAGAATTTAGGTGGACAAATTTCTTTACTCTGACTGCTAATATGTGCAAAACTATTTTGATTGGTGACTGTTCATATGAAAATGTTACTACTACTCTACTTTCTGTATTTCACCTTCATCGACTAAAATTTGAGTGGTGCAATTTAATATAAGATAATTGGATTCATAATATCTGGAGGATTGTCGGACACCATTGTTGCTCTATCATAATATAATTATGCATTTTAGGTTGGGTTGGTGTTGTAGTCCTAATGTTATATTCGGTTTCTCAGTTTCTCCCACATTGCTATTGTCTATCTAAAAAATATGGTTTGTTTGCCATGCAGGGGCAAGATTCTTTGGTGTATAACTCGCACAGGAGAAACTACATGCCCATGCTTTATGTGCCTTATAGATATCGGGCCTCACGTGTTAGATCTTTTGCCTTGCCAGTTGCTTTGAAGGAAATTCCTTTGGTCAAGAGTGCGTCATGAGTATTGACTAGGTAGCTCCCCTCGTGGCATAATTTACTTTTGAAATTTCTAGATTACTTGGATAGTTTGCATGGATGATACACTGAGTGGTTTGCCGGTTGATTCTAATCTGGATTATTCAATTTCTGAATGACTATAAAATGTATCTCACAGTAAATATTTTGTAAAGCAGAACATGTAACAACTGTATTATGGTTGGTACCTGGCAATATCTTGTCCAGTTGAAGTTAAGAAAATGAAGAATCTAGGGTGCTGATTGGATGCCTGAAGATGCGGTAGCATCTATGTACTGTTTTATTTCTACTTTAAAAATGATAATAATTAGAACATACTCCCTCCGCCCGGAAATACTTGTCGTAAAGATGAATGTATCTAGACTTATTTTAGTTATAGATACATCCATTATATCCATTTCTATGACAAGTATTTCCGGACGGAGGGAGTACTAGTTAATGCACCAACATATTTGGCCAAGATAGTTTGGTGATAGTCTTGTGCGCTCCCGTAGATATTCAATAGACTCTTAGTTGTCCTGTTTTTCTGTTCTTGAAGTCATATTTATATCATTTATACTATTTTCAGTCAGTTCATGCTTGAATTTCCACTTTTTAAAAGTTGCTTCTTTTGTTCTTTTTGTTCCTTTGACAGGTCATGCGACACTTTACTTGCAAATTCAGCTACTCCACTCGTGGTACGTGCAATTGGAATAATTTTATTTGCTCTATGGTTTTTTTGCCTCTAGTGAAGGACATCAGAAACCGTTTTGATGTATGTGCCTTTATGTTCAACCTGATCTTTTAACCTTATATTTATCGGTAGCTAAATAATCACATCCTTCCTTAATGTAACTTGCAGCATGGAGGTAACTGGAAAAAGAGCCCTACATACCTAATTTCTACTTCGTACCTTCAACCTTTACTCCTTTGGACAGGAGCAACACTTATCTGCAGGTATAGACACAACAGAGAGTAAGATTGTTTCTTGCACCTATCAGATAGAAACTGCTTCTTCAGAAGGTTTAGGTCCATTGCTGAATATCCCTTCTATTCACACATTGTCCTACAGGGGTTTGGATCCAGTCGTGTTACCTTCAGCAGCAAGCCAAGCTGTTAAAACACGCCTTTTGACTTTTGTGAGATCATTATCGACTATCCTGGCTACTGCATATATTATGACAAGGTGTAAATGATATACTCTCAATTAAAAGTCCCAATCACTGTTTGCAAGTTATATTTTTGATGATAATAACCACGCACATGCTTATGGCAGCGTTTCTGTTTTTTATGCAAACAGACTTACTGGATCTTGGAATTAGGCCATTGACAATCTCTTATTCTAGCTCAACGTCAGTTTTGTTAACCATGTAGCAAGTGGATACCTTAAACTGGTTTGGTAGGTTGAGGTGTCATAGCTGTGGGCCATTAGCTAGTCATCTTTTTTACCTATTAGTTGCTTTGTTGGGGCCTTAAGCCAATAATTTAAGATCTGGTTGCATTTAGTTAGGTAAGATTATACAAAAATCCATTCTTTCGTTTAGCTGATGTTTGGGGCCTGTCTGAACAAAAGAGGAAGCAACCGAATTGAAATGAACTAATAATGATTAAACCAAACTATTCTATCACCTTTATGTCTTGTTCTCTCTTCCCCTTGTGGAAGCACCTCCGTAACTTCCCTCTTTTCCAATCTACATATTGTAGTCTTTCCCCACTGTCATGTTGTTTGAGATTCTCTAACTGAGAGCTATTATGATTTGTAGCACAATGGGGCTATTGTAAGACACGGTCGTGTCCGGGAATTGCTCTCTCTTTATAGTCTTCATGTGTCACTATCGACATCCCTAGCTTTGCAGCAGGAGTCCGCAGAGGAAAAAAGTTCAGGTACTAATGCCATGTGGAGATTTTTTTTTCCTTCTTTGATGTCGTATGTTTACTGATAATACTCTCTGCTTGTTGAGGCGCCGACTGCAATTTTACTGAGTAGTACTATGATTTGTGCACAAGTCTTAATTCAACCTGTCGTTGATGTAGATCTTATTGTTAACCGTGCGGGCATCGTGCGGTTAACCATGCGGGCGTCGTGGTTCGGGGAAGAATCGATGTAACGATTATGATTGTGATTATGAATCCCCTGCAATGTTAGGGATAAGATCACCTGCAAGATTGTGATTCCCCTGCATCAGCTAACAAATCAGCAACAATCATGATGGTTAACTCAGTCTGAAAACACTCACAGGATTGCCAAGTCTTCAAGATAATCCATTAGAGCTGTTTGTACTTTATAGTATGAAACCTGAGTGCAAGGATGTGCAACTTGCTTGGTCCATGCCTGCAGCTTAGGATAGATTGTTCGAACTCTTGTAATATGATTGTTTAGTTTTGTGCTGCTACACTTCCACTAGAAGAGGTACGAATGGTTGATGACAAGGCACAAATAAGACTAACCTGGAGGTTGTGTACAGTTTCTGAATAACAATGTTGAATTGGTTTCTACTACTCCCTCTGTATCTAAATAATTGTAGTTGGCAGAACTAGTCTAGTTCTGCCCAACTACAATTATTTAGGTACAGAGGGAGTAGTTAGCATGGAACATGATCTATTATGGGAAGCCAAATCAGCGTAACACCAACTAGTTTGACTCTGTTTTACTTTTTTTAGCACGTCTTGTCTTATATCTGCTTCGTTTGCAGCTTTCTGAGATTGTGAATCATGGAAAACTGGTGCAATGAGATCATCACAAATCTGCTATCAAACCGCCTTGAGGAGGGAGAAGGAAAGGGTGAATTGAGGTTCATACTTGATGGTTTTCCAAGAACTATAAGACAAGCGGTGAGCTAGTTATTTTACCTGATTCTAAGTATGTCGAACATATATACTTGCATCTTCTCAGTTCAACTTTTATCATCGAGGGATGGGATCATGGAAATTGTATACAGTTTCAGAACAAATGTGGAACTTTATTATAGTAATAGTTTTTATGTACCCTGGTTCATGTCTATGGTTGAGACGAACTGAGTCTTCAAAATTTTGTGCAGTTTTTTTGTTGTTAGAAAAAACTTAGCCGCTCATATCGCGTGACAGTTCCCAAACTAAGTTGTATTGTGTGGTTTGTTAGGAAATACTAGAGGGAGTCACTGATATTGATTTGGTGATCAATCTCAAGCTTCGAGGAGAGGCTCTACTTGCAAAATGCGTTGGCAGAAGGAAGTACAGCCAACGTGGAGGAAACTTCAATGTTTCCTTCTTTGATGGTTTGAATTTCATGGAGGATACTACTATAGCCATCCAATAAATTTTTTAGTTTAATAACCTTTTAAGGTGATTTATAAGTCTGTGCTCGCACTTGGGCTTCAAGTATTTGACTTCCATTTTATTATTTGTCCAGTGAGTATGCTACTCTGTGTGACTTGGTGAGACCAGCCAATAAATAGTTTAGGTTAATAATCTTAAAGTTGATCTATTATTGTGTATAGGCAATTGGGCTTGAAATTTATGATCTTTGTTTTATGAATAGGTAGTATTAATTGACGAATTAGTATTAATTGACGAATGTTTCGTTTTATTAACTGTTGAGTGACTCACATTAGCTGTTGTCTTTCATGTATGAAAATTAATATCAAGCCACATTCTTACATTATACTTCTCCATCCTTTGCTCAGCTCAGTTTACATGAGCTGACGGTTAGTGTTTTTATGCTCGTCAATTGGAAATTGATAGTCATCCTGTTTATTACCTCTCTGGTGTTGTTCTTTCTCTAGCTTTGACACATGGATGCTTGTTTAGTTTCTGTTATGTACTGTAGGCAGCATAAAAGAAACACCAGCATGGCTTTAAAATCTGTCTATTTATTGCAGGCCCTCACAACATGGAGCACCTGAAGAGGATCGTCGAGGAGATGCAGAAGCAGGTGGCTGCTGCAAGCATCATGCAGCCCAAGGAGGAGAACGACTTAGAGTTTGGATGTATTATGCAAACTTGGGAGATGTATTATGTAAACCTGGGAGATGTATTATGTGATGTTATATGATGGATGATTTTAATTCGACCTGGAGTTTTCCTGATTTGAATATGAAGTAGTGGTGGATTTAATAGTGGACAAATTATTGGGTTGAAAAGGCCCAACAAATAGAAATGAAACCAAGTTCTGGAACAAAACGTTGCTGAATTCAAAAATGAAAAAAGGCCAAAACTGAAACTGGATCAAATGTATTTGGGCACTAAAAGGCCAGGGCCTAAATTATAATGATAAAAAATCGTTTTTTTACTAAAGTGGATGTAAATAGGCTAATGCCCAAAAAGAAGCCCAATAAGAAGAAGCCCAAAAAAATAAAATCAGCCCATTTGATCAATTAAATGGGTTGGGCTGATTTTAACCATGACGTTTTGATTTCATTGTAATTTTGACACGTAGGACTGCCACGTAGGATTGGGTTTGGTCGCCAACGACGATTTAGGATCGTCGTAAAGGTTATGACAATCCAGGAATCGTCGTAAAAGTTACGACGATATTGATCAAAACATCGCTGCTGTTCATTTGTGACGCTCCGTTTTTGACGCTTGGTTTTTCGTCGTGAGATCGTCGTAAATTAAAAACTGTGATGATGTAGCGACAAAAAAATAGCGTCGTGTATTAGCATATTCCCTGTAGTCTTAGAAGTATTCTTGCTTTGACTTGCATAGACAGTTCCTGGATCCTGACGATCAGTTCCGGAAAGACAAGAAGAACTTTACCAAAGGTAAAGTTGTAAAAAACTTGGCACCACCTGCGTTCACAGGCCAACAGATCCTGGATCAGTTAAACGCCCTCGAGCCTGATCCAGAGCGTCCAGGGTATTTCAAGGGGTATAATTCAAAACACGCCTGGACTCACAAGCCATGCTTCTGGGATCTGCCTTACTTCAAAGACCTCCTTCTTCCACACAATATCGACATGATGCACACTGAAAAGAATATCGGAGAGGCTATTTTTGGTACGTTGTTCGACATAGATGGGAAGACAAAGGATAATATTAAGGCTAGAGTCGATCAAGAGACACTATGTCATAGACCGTTACAAAACATGCGAGAAGGCAAAGGAAAGCAGAAGTAGTCGAAGCCAAAGGCCTGGTTCAGTCCTGGAAGGCCAGCTATGAGGGAAATTATCATGTGGGTCAAAATGCACTTGATGTTCCCCGATGGGTATGCAGCGAATCTAAATAGGGGAGCGAGTCTTGAAAAAATAAAAATCTTTGGTCTCAAAAGTCATGATTGGCACATATGGCTAGAGCGGGTAATGCCGGTGATGTTACGTGGCTTTATTCCTGAGGATAAATGGCTAGTACTAGCGGAGCTGAGCTATTTCTTCCGTGTTCTTTGTGCGAAAGAATTGTCGCCTGGCGTGGTAGAAGACATGGAGGAGTTTGCACCGGAGTTGTTGTGCAAGTTAGAGAAGATCTTTCCACCGGGCTTCTTTAATCCAATGCAGCATTTGATTTTACATCTATCGACCGAGGCAAGATTGGGTGGGCCCGTGCAAGATCGTTGGTGCTATGCAACTGAGAGGATGCAGAAGACCCTTCGAGCTAAATGTAAAAATGAGCGTAGAATTGAAGCATCGATGGCTGAGGCATTCATTATTGCACTACTAGGAAAAGGGCTATAGATGATATAGATACTAATGGCGCACCACACAAGGAGTGCGCCACTACTATATAGTAGTGGCGCACCATGTGAGGTGTGCCATTAGTGTGATGGACACTAATGGCGCACCACACACTCGGTGCGCCACTACTATATATTTTTTATTTTTATTTTTTTTGCAAAACTACTTATGGCGCACCAGCAGCTGGTGCGCCATTAGTAACCAGGGTTACTAATGGTGCATCTGTTAGTAGTGCGCCACTACTATAATTTTTTTGGGGTTTTTTTCAAACTACTAATGGCGCACCACAGCTAGTGCGCCATTAGTAACCAGTGTTACTAATGGCGCATCTGTTGGTGGTGCGCCACTACTATTTTTTTTGCAGAACTACTAATGTCGCACCAGAGGAGGTGCGCCATTAGTAACCAGGGTTACTAATGGCGCATATGTAGGTGGTGCGCCATTAGTAACCTGGGACCAGCTAGATATTTTGGACAACCACCTACCACACTCACTTTCCCCACTTTCATTCTCTCCACCTCCTCCTCCAAGCTTGTCTCGGGTGCCTCCTCCTCCTCACCTCATTTGCATCATAGTGTCCCAATAGTGTCCACCCGCACCCTCCCCCACTCCACCACCACCGAGCACCCACCGCACCCTCCCCCGCTCGACCGCCACCGATGACCCCCCGCACCCTCCCCGGCCCGCTCCACCATCGCCGACGACCCCCCGCACCCTCCCCCGCTCCACCGCCGCCGACGACCCCCCGCACCCTCCCCGACCAGCTCCACCGCCCCCGACGACCCCCCGCACCCTCCCCCGCTCCACCGCCACCGGCGTCCCCCCGCACCCTCCCCCGCTCCACCGCCGCTGACGACCCCCCGCTCCACCGCCGCCGCCGACCCCCCGCACCCTCCCCCGCTCCACCACCGCCGACGACCCCCCGCACCCTCCCCCGCTCCACCGCCGCCGCCGACCCACCGCACCCTCCCGTGTCTCCTCGCTCGGTTCCCCCGAACAGAATCGGCCGAGCGCACCACCCACCCCCTCCCTCCCACCCGAGCGCCATTGCTATCCAAAAAAATTACTAATGGCGCACCTCTGTGGGGTGCGCCATTGCTATCCAAAAAAAGATTACTAATGGCGCACCTCTCTGGGATGCGCCATTGCTATATAAATATTTTTACTAATGACACACTCCATGAGGATGTGCCACTGCTATCAAAAAAACATTCTAATGGCGCACCGCTCGGGGTGCGCCATTCCTAACCCCTATGTCCTCGCCTCTCCTATGCCCTCGCCCTCGTCCACGGAGACGCCGCACACCCCCTCCCCACCCTCGTCCACGGAGACGCCGCCGCTGCTGCCGCCCTCCCCCTCCCCCACCATCGTCCACAGAGACGCCGCCGCCGCCACGCCCTCCCCCTCCCCCACCCTCGTCCACGGACACGCCGCCCACCCCCTCCCCCACCCTCGCCTATCCTCTGCCCTCGCCCTCGTCCACGGAGACGTCGCTCCTCCTCGTCGCAGCCTGCGCCGCCGCCTCCGTGCTCGATGCCTTCCACGTCCCCTCCGTCGAGGCCCAAGCCCACGTACGTATGTCGTCCGCCCATCCCCTCTCCTAGCCTCTCTCTAGAGCGGTCTTCTGCAGTTGAGCCCTCTGAACCGCGAGCGCTCGCCTGAATCTGTCATGCGATTCGGGGAGGTGGTGTCACCAGTAGTAACACCGGAATTTCGCGATCCTGTGAGGAGCCCAGTAGTAGGGTCCGGGCTCGACGTCGCCGGTGGAGGTGAGCTTTTGGGGATCTGGCCGGTCCTCTGTCCGTGAATTCGCCGATCTGCCCGGATGCATCTTGGCAGGGCAGGTTCATTGTACCAGGATATTCGTTTACCTAGTATTCTATACGAGTACAAGTGTTTAGGCGCTTACGAGTTGTATGAAAGTTGGGTTCAGATTCCATGGCTTGTTCCCTGCGGTCACCGGAAAGTCTGTTGCTTTATCAAACATGATTTTCTCGTTGTTGTGGAATGCACGCCTTTAACCCCCCTGCTTGTTCCTGTTTGATACATGTAGTAAAGCCTGATTATTGATTCTCTTGTGCTCCCGTAGGTAACGAAGATAAATCGATTCCACAAACAGATCAATGGTAACGATAAGGTTTGTGCTTTTACGCCGCCCAGTTTCAAAACGAACGGAGGGAGTACTTCTATTGTAGCACCACTGACAAATTTCTGAAAACAAATGTGACATGTGACCTTGACCTTCAGTCTATCTACAAATTTGGAATCACTTTTCACGTGGATCACAAAGCAGGTGATATTTTCATTCTAGTAGGATGTGCAATGCTAAACTATTCTCTAAATGTGTAGATGCCCAGTAATCGGTCGAGCGCACCACCCACCCCTCCCTCCCCCCCCCCCCCCCCCCGAGCGCCATTGCTATCCAAAAAATATATATTACTAATGGCGCACCTCTCTGGGATGCGCCATCGTTATATAAAAAAAAGATTACTAATGGCGCACTGCATGGGGATGCGCCATTGCTATCAAAAAAAATTCTAATGGCACACCGCTCGGGGGTGCGCCAGTGCTAACCCGCACTGCTCTCTGCATCTGCCCTTGCCTCTCCTCTCCCAAATCCAACTGAGATACCGCCTCGCTCGTCCATGCCCCGGAGAGGTCGCGCTCGTCCACGCCCCGGAGATATCCCCCTCGTCCACGCCCCGGATTTCTCTCGCTCTTTCCTCCCCTCCCTCCCCCGCGTCTCCGGTTGACCGGCGAGGGTCCCGCTTGGCGATGTGTGGTGGTGGTTGGCGGGGCGGGGAACGCAGGGCCTTGACCGTCGTCCGTGCAAGCCAGGACGGATAGGCGGCGGCGGCGACCATGACTGCAAAGCCGAGGAATTCCCCACCAAAGGTTAGAGCTCTTCCGAGTCTTGCTGGATTGCGCCCTTGCCTGGCAGGTGTTCGGCGGATTGCGCCTTTGCGCCGGAGGAAGGGGAGGGGGAGATGGCCAGCAAGGCGGAGACGGTGACCTGGGAGGAGATGCTGCGGCGGATGCTGCCGCCCGGGGCCACCATCCGGAGGGCGTGGCGGGGAACCCAGTGCGCCACTACTATAATTTTTTTTTGCAAAACTACTAATGGCACACCACCACGTGATGCGCCATTATTAACTAGGGTTACTAATGGCGCATTTGTAGGTGGTGCGCCATTAGTAGTTTTGCAAAAAAAGCGCGGGACATAGCCGAAATATCAAGCGGGCTTTCCCCAAATCGACCGCGCGCCAATGATTTTTTTCCCAAATCGACTGTGCGCTATCCCCTGCCCTCTCCCTCGCGCAGCCTCCCCAGATCTCAGCGGCTCCCTGAATAGAGCCTGCTCCACTGGCGCCCCACCCCACCCTCTACCGGCTCCCCCCACCCACTCGACTGGCGCCCCACCGCAGCCTCGACCGGCGCCCTGTCGAGCCCGCCAAGGAGGGGCCGCCTCGTCCCCACCAGCCGCCGCGCGGGAGGATGGCGACGCCGGGCGGCGCGCCGAGGGCGGCGCACACGGTGCGCGACCTGGCAGAGGAGGGGAAGAAGCGGGTCGTGCTGCTCCTCGTCTTCGCCTTCGGGCTCGCCTTCCTCATGTCCCGTGAGCCCCCTCCACCACCCCCAAACCCTAGGCTACTTACGCCCCCGCCGGCGGTCTCGGCCTCACGTCGGGGCGCACGCCCTTGATTTCGGTCGGTCGATCGATCGGTCGTCGTTGCCCCTGATGCGCGAGCGCTGATTTGGGGAGGCATCATTTCAGGCGCATCCGCAGAGTAGCAGTATTGGTTTGTTCAATTGGTGCTGTGATTTGTTGCATTGGGAATTGGTAGGCTCGACTTAGCTTGATTGCTTCCATTCTAGATGATTGGTGTGAGTTCTCTGGGCTGTCGTCGGAAATTTTACTGCTATTTCAAGATGCCTGGAACCTGTAGTGAGTTTTATATGTTGCATTGGGAATTTGTAGACTGGACTTAGCTCCGAGTAGGTTGTTTGCTTTTCCATTCTAGATGATTGGTCAATTCTTCGGGGCATCGTAATTTTTACTGCTACCTCAGGATGATTCAAGTTTGTGATGAAATTGTATAAGGTGGAGTATGTTTGCCGATAGTTGTAGCCGGATTATACCATGGAATACACGGTGTAGTCTAAAGACTAGGAACATACGAGCTAGACATGTAGGTTCCATGTTAAATTGAAATATGACTAGCAATTTTATCAAGTCTTTCTAAAAGTTGCCAAAAACGACAGGCTGTACATATCAAGGCAGATTTATATTGCCGTCACACAATTTTTTTAACTCTGTTTAAATATTATTGCTCCCTCATGGCTGTGCTGGATGCCTGACTTTCTCCATTGCAGTGACAAGCTCTTCAGTTTGGATTAACTTCCCATTCGCCATATCTTTGATAGTTCTGTTTCGCTACCTATCACTTGACTATGACTTCCGTAGAAAGAGCACAACTGCCACAGACCATGGTACCAATCGCCCACTTGCCAAAACAAAAGGTATTGAACTAAGAAAACCCTCGCCTGACAAGAAGAGTGGAAGTACTAGTTGGAGGAGCAAGGTGAATTCGCCTCCAGTTGAAGCAGCATTTGAACAGTTCACAAGGCATCTTGTCACAGAGTGGGTAACAGATCTTTGGTACTCCCGCATAACACCTGGTAAGGACGGACCGGAGGAACTCATCAGCATAGTTAATTCCGTCCTTGGAGAGATTTCTAAATGAGCAAGAAGCATTAACATCATCACTCTGCGAACCAGGTTAGAAAGCTTCTTTTATCTCATGAAATGCATGAACAGTTGTATCTTAATCTTTTCAGAACGTTGGGTGTCTTACGAAGACTTTATCTACCTTATGCAGGGACTTGGTTGATCTCGTGAATTATGTTCAGATAATGCAGAGCTCGCCAAGGAGGCCACTGATGTGTTCATCTGGTGCCTGACTCAGAGTCCAGGTATCCACCATCTGGTTAGCCCAATCACATATTTTTTCCAATCTTGAAAACCTTGTACCATGAAGTATATTATATATGAAGAGATCAAGTTCATGCTCAAGTCAAGACTACCATATCTCTGTGATTGAGATCATCAAGATAAAGCTTAGCTAATTCCAGCAACTTCTTGCTTGTTCCCTGTCAAATAATTAAAGTATTGACTGTAAAAATAGATAGAAAGTGTGCTAGTAGTGGCAGACTAGCAGGACAACACGCAAATACTAGTAATAAAATGGATTGCCAGATTAAATTTCTTTGAAATGATTCCCGAACGGTACAATTTAACCTACGAATTGAATGTCATGCCGGATTGACTTTAGGAGTTGGGATGAGATGAATAAGCTTGGGGATGGGCACTTTAGGAGTTGACGATTCGTTTCTTTGTGTACTTGATTTTCAGCCTATTAATTGATCTCCCAAGAGTCGAAGCGGCAAGTAGCAGCCAGCTTCTCCTCGCGTTCACCGTTGTGTGTTGCCGCACATACATCCCCTTATTACACATTCCTTTATTATTTTTCTCACTTTGGTTTGCTTCTTTTTCATGGGCTTTTACAAACGGGATGATGGAGTGGGGGCACCCGCTTTAGCCTGACCGGGGGCCTGCTGGCTGGCATCGATGTTTATAGTGGGACTACACGAAGTTGAGTGGGGTCCTGGGCCCCCACTGGTCATAACGTGGGTCCGCCCCTGCATCGATTTACATGTTAAATCTATTACCTGTAAGTGTCTCTATGGCGTCAAATGCCTCTTTAAATGAGTGGCCCATGCCATGCATTTTAGAAGATGACAGCAGCACAAGCAACTTTTTCTTCAGAATTTACTTGGTTTCTTAGAACTGGCTAACTCTGTAAGTTGTTCAGCAGCTACTCCCTCCGTTCCTAAATATAAGTCTTTTTAGATATTCCACTAGGGGACTACATACGGAGCAAAATGATTGAATCTACACTCTAATGTATGTCTATATACATCTGTATGTAGTTTTTTAGTAGAAACTTTTAAAAGACTTATATTTAGGAACGGAGGGAGTACATTCTTTCTGTATTACATTGTTAAGCCCAACTTAGAGTCAGAGAAGATTTAGTTTAAGTTGCAGATTTGCTGCTCTGTTCTTTTAAGATAGTATTGCTTATAGATGGAATTTGCACTGTGCTGTGCAGATTAGCGTATCAGGTGTAATCATTTACATTGATAATAATATTCGTTTTAACTCTTCAAATCAGTAAAGGTATATACTCTTCTAAACTTGGAAATATATTGTTGCCTCCAAACACATATGCCACTGGTCCATGTTGTTGTTAGTTTCTGTTTCCTATATTTTGTTGTTAGTTTCTGTAAAGGTATATACTCTTTTGTTGTTAGTTTCTGTTTCCTATATTTTGAAGGTTGACCGTTAACCACTGGTCCATGTTGTTCATTGCTACTACATAAATGGCATTGGATCTGCACTGATGTGGTCCTTAGTTCCTTACCAAAGGCATGACCATGAGAGTTCTCTATGTTGAATTTCCCTTGTGTAAATCTCTAGGTAGAAACTGTGAAACATCGCCGGGAAAGATTTTATGTAATGCAGTATTCTTAAGTATTGTCGTGCTTAGTGGCAGACTCATTTTATTGTGCTTTTGTTGTTTATTCTTTAAATCCTGTTTCGTCAATATATATGTAGAGCTTGTTGCCTTATTGTCAAACACTATTGTGCCATTTTGCAGATTGAAACCCAATATTGATTTTCAGTACGAGGTAAATGCAAAAGGATCCTCCCCAGCTGAGATCCTTGGTACCACCTACCAAACCAACCTGAAGCCTGCGCTCAGGGCTCTTGCTAGTGCCAAATATTACTTACTAATGCCCGCAAAGTATTGCTCTATATTATATTTGCTATGGAGCTATGTATGTATGGATGCTATGGAACTATATGTATATATGGATGCTATGGAATTTTGGATGTATGGATGCTATGGAATTTTGATATATGGATCATGAAATTTGTTATGCAACTTTGCATATATGTTATGTGTTGTGGATCAGTAAAACTATTGGGCACATATTATGTATTATATATATATATGTTATGTGTTGTTGAATTTGTGGTTTTGAAACAAAACATATATATGCTAGAATACCATATACTAATGGAGCACCATGGGCTATACTAATGGCGCACCTGGGAGGCATACTAATGGCGCACCTCGGAGGCATATTAATGGCGCACCTCGGAGGCATACTAATGGCGCACCTCGGAGGCATACTAATGGCGCACCTGGGAGGCATACTAATGGCGCACCTGGGAGGCATACTAATGGCGCACCTGGGAGGCATACCAATGGCGCACTGTGAGCAATACTAATGGCGCACTGCCTGGTGCGCCATTAGTATACCAGATACTAATGGCGCACTTGTGGTGCGCCATTAGTAAGAAAATCTAATGGCGTGATACTAGTGGCGCACCTATAGTGCGCCATTAGTAGCCAAAATAGGTGCGCCATTAGCAAGCCTTTTCCTAGTAGTGCTGAGGAGGTGGCAAACTTTGTGACGGCACACTATGAAGCCAAAAATCATCATTTGCATAATCCGAAGCCTTGGCAAAATGGTGCAGACCCTAAAAAGGTGGGTCCAACCTCAACCTATTCAAAGGGAAGCTTGCACCAGCCGGTGCTTCGAAACCAATAACGTTGGATGTCGAAGAATGGCGGAACATTTTGTTGTATATCTTCAACAACCTAACAGAAGTGTGGTCGTACATCGAGTGAGTTCTCGACACATTTTCCCGTAACTTCTAATTCATTTGAACTGCTCTTATTCTCGGATATTTCAAACAGTCGTTACGTCACCAAATCTTCGGATGGAGCGGTGATCGAAAATGATTCCATCGAAGAGTATGAGCTTCTGTCAAAGACAGGAGGCGGCTATCCCGGTTTCATCTCTTGGTTCAAACAAACGGTAATTATCAATAATGGACCATTTCATTCTTGGTCTAACTTGCGGCTAATGCAACAACCATTTCGTATTAAACTTGTAGGCTAATTCAGAGTCTATGGACGCCGAACTGAGACAAGTCGCTAATGGTTTTGACTATAAGGTCCGTTCATTTGAGAAATAAAACATCAACGGGTATCTCTTTCGTACCTTTGGCAAAGAGCTATCTATGCCCGACCGGAAATCTACAAATTGTGGTGTCTCTGCTATCGGCGAAGGTGTTATCAAGTATTATGGAAGAGTTGAAGCAATTTATGAACTTCAATTCTATGGTGAAAACCCACTGAACGTCGTAGTCTTCAAATGTTATTGGTTCCAGCCGAAAAAGACTAGAAGGACTCATGAACATATAGGACTAGTCAAAATCAATCCAAACACCCATTTAGATGTTCCCGATGTCTATATTACGGCTCAACATGCGACCCAAGTTTTCTATCTACCGTGGGCATGCCAAACAGATAAGAATCTGGAAGGTTGGTATGTTGTTTATGAAGTGCCGCCACATGTCAGACCACCTCTCCCAAATGAACAGGATTATGAACCTCACATTAACCCAGACACATATGATGGAGAATTCTTCCAAGAAACACGTCTTTCCAAGAAACGTTTCAAGAACCGTCGTGCTTCACCCAAGAACATGGAAGTAGACAGCGACAATGAATCCGACTCCAGCCCTGAGCCGGAACCAGAAGACCTGGAACTCGTAGAGGTTACTGATGCGGATGACCTATCAATGCTTCAACGATTAAAGGAAGGCCTTTCACAACTTCACGTCGTTGAACCCGACGAGCACGTCATTCATGAAGACATGCGTGATAGTGATGATGATGATGCATTTATTGATGATGATTATTAGTTTGCAAGATTCACAACTTAAATTATATATTTTTTAATCTTTATTATTCATGTACATATTATTATTCATGTCAGTTATTCAAATTTTTTTGTTGTACTAATTTCTTTTAATATTTATCATGGCAGGTCACGAGGTGTGGAAAGATGGTGGGCGCTGGTCCAGATCACTCGACGGGTTCTTCCGAGGCGCCCCGCACGAGGGGTGGTACTTCCCTTCCACCCCTATCTCTCCGTAGAGCCTTGGCAGACAGTCTGTCGACACCACTCGTGGGTTCTTCTTCGTCGGCGGCATTGCCCACTGGGAGAGGTGCTGGTCGGGTAGGGAAGAAGGGGAAGGGTACTGGGAGAGGTGGTGGCCACGGAAGATCCAGGAGGACTATTGAGCCGTGTCCTCGCCACCACCACCACCTCATTCACCCGAGCATAGGACTACTATGGTCGACCTGTTTGCGGAGGAGGCTACGGGGACTACGTTCCAGGAGCCTGTTGTTGACGGGCATTCGTCCCATGAGACTCCGATCCAGGAGCAGCCTCGAGTCGAGGTGCATTCGGCCCAGGAGCAGCCGGAGGAGACTACGGTTCTGGAGGCTTCACCCGACGTGGAGAGGCCCGGATGGGAGACCTGGCCGGATCGTACCGAGTTGTCGGATTGGACCGAGGGTCCGGGTGGCTCAGGGGGCGGGGATGGCGGGGATGAGCTTACGGATAGTGAGAGCGATGTGCAGGTGGACGGGGCCACCGTGTACAAGCGTGGTAGTACACGTCTCCCGGTCGCGCCGGCTACCCACGAGTAGAGGCCGGTAATTAAACCTGAAGGAGATAGGTAAGTACATTTACTCTTTTTAGCTTTTAACTTCAAGTTTGTTCAAATATCTAATGCGTTGACCTTATAATACTGCAGGGGATGGGTACACCCTCCTGGATTCCGCGGGCCGAACTCCGTCCTTGGTTTGCTTTGCCGGACAAATTTCCCGGGGTTTGTCACATTGCCTGGTGAGGGTCAGGTTCCTACACTAGGATTTTCCTGGGAGCACTACCAGGATGCGCAGGCCCTGCCGGAGGAGATTATAGATGGTGTCTTGTGCCACACGAGGGCCGAGATGGTGATCAAGATCTTTTGGGTAAATTATCCTTCTACATAATCTAAAATTAACAATATAGCTAATTATTGTACTAATCGGTGTTTTCACGTTTGATTGCAGACCTTCTATTGGTGTGAGGATGGATATGAGGAGGAGGCGGCCAGCGTTCTCGAGGCCGAGTGTAGGCGGTTACTACAGAACTTGCGCCACGAGGCTCGGCTGCAGGCTATTCGAGATTACTACGCCACGCGTGGTATTAAGAAGCAGAAGAAGGATTGCCGCGGAAAGTTTCTAAAGAAGGAGCAATACATGAAGGTAATTACCTATTCTTAAGTCCTTCTACGTAGTTTTCTTGATTTCATTCATAGGCGTAGCACTGAAAATTCTTTCTAATAACTTACAGGTGCCCCCGATATGGTGAGCGGATAAGATGGATTGTTGGGAGGCGTTGGTTGATGAGTGGTGCACAGGCAGCTGGCGAGCCATCCATGAGAATGTGAAGGATCGGCGTAGCCAAATGGTTGGTGTGCCACACCATCAAGGCAGCGCCAACTTACTTTAGTTTGGCCGAAACTGGGTATGTGATTTGCTTCATGATTCATGCAATTCATTCGTGATGCTAATATTTTGTTCCTCTCTTTTAGGCGCATAACAATAAGACGGAGATGCCACACTTGTACGACCTTTATGGCATGGCCCATACTACCTCGTACAAGAAGGCGAAGGCAGTCTCTGAGTCTGACCTGGATGATCCCAATAACTTCACCAACATATCATCCCACCAGAAGCTCGTGGCATACAGGGACGCGGGGAAGGCTACGAAAGGGGACGACTTTAACCCTAGACAGGAACCTTTGGATCCAGAGCTGGTGATGATATCTGGTGGCGGGAGGCCCCATGGCTCGATAGCCATTGGAGATGGGAAAATACGTTGTCCACTCACTCTTCCGGAGATCAAGGCGCGCCAGTCGAGCAGCTGTCCTGAGATAATGCGTCGTCCACGGCCAGTCGAACTTGCCATCAAGGTTAGTTGTACGGACTAACAACACTTTCATCCATTTCATTATGTGTGTCACCATAGATCATTACTCTGGTAACGAGGAATGGTGTTTTAGGCTGCTCTTCAGATTGGCAAGTCAGGCTGCTCTTGATGAGAGGGACCAGACCACGGCACGATTGATAGAGGAGGAGAGGTCCCGGAATGAGGCGGGTCAACGGGCCCTTTACGAGCTTTTCGTGGTAAGTTTTTTTTCACATTAGCCAAATCATGTGTGTAATGTATGTTTCATTACTAACTAATACGACCCACTCTTCAGGGTCTCTGCGAGAAGAGCGGTCAAGTCCCTCCGCCGATGCCCGTCTTCTCTTCGATTGGCACGGGGAGTTTCATTATAAACTAGTATTAATAATTGAGTGTCATCATGCTAACTGAGACATTGCAAAATATCTATTCTGCAGAATAACTCCCGAGCGGCATCGCACGACCCTTCTCCAGGTGTTTCTCCTCCTTGATGACCACTACGGTAAGTTTCTCTTCTCCTCTTTCATATTCTCCTTGCCTTAATTTCCCCAACAATGACATAGTTAGCCCATTTAGCTCCAAAAAGACATAATTAGCCCATTTAGCTCCAAAATGCCATAATAACCTCAAAATGGCATAAGAACCTTGGTTAGCTCATTAATATTATATATTTAGCTTGTTTTCCTCTAAAATGAGATAATTAGCCCATTTAGCTCCAAAAAGACATAGTTAGCTAATTTAGCTCCAAGAAGAGGAGAAGAAATAGAAAAAATGAAAAGAAAGAAGAAGAATAAGAAGAGAAGAAGGAGAAGGAGGAGGAGGAGGAGGAGGAGAAGGAGGAGAAGGCCAAGGACCTTCTAGTCCTTCTCCTCCTCCTCGTTCTCCTCCTTCTCCTCCTTCTTCTTGATTTCTTCTTCTTCTCCTCCTCCTCCTCTTTCTTCTCCTCTTTCATATTATCCTTCCTTTAATTTCCCCAACAATGACATAATTATCCCATTTAGCTCCAAAATGCCATAATAACCTCAAAATGGCATAAGAACCTTGGTTAGCTCATGAATATTATATACTTAGCTTGTTTTCCTCTAAAATGGGATAATTAGCCCATTTAGCTCCAAAAAGACATAATTAGGTAATTTAGCTCCAACAAGAGGAGAAGAAATAGGAAAAAATGAAAAGAAAGAAGATGAAGAAGAAGAGAAGAAGGAGAAGGAGGAGGAGGAGGAGAAGGCCAAGGACCTTCTAGTCCTTCTCCTCCTCCTCCTTCTCCTCCTTCTCCTCCTTCTTGATTTCTTCTTCTTCTCCTCCTCCTCCTCTTTCTTCTCCTCTTTCATATTATCCTTGCTTTAATTTCCCCAACAATGACATAATTACCCCCATTTAGCTCCAAAATGCCATAATAACCTCAAAATGGCATAAGAACCTTGGTTAGCTCATGAATATTATATACTTAGCTTGTTTTCCTCTAAAATGGGATAATTCCCCCATTTAGCTCCAAAAAGACATAATTAGGTACTTTAGCTCCAACAAGAGGAGAAGAAATAGGAAAAATGAAAAGAAAGAAGAAGAAGAAGAAGAGAAGAAGGAGAAGGAGGAGGAGGAGGAGGAGAAGGAGGAGAAGGCCCAGGACCTTCTAGTCCTTCTCCTCCTCCTCCTTCTCCTCCTTCTCCTCCTTCTTCTTGATTTCTTCTTCTCCTCCTCCTCCTCCTCTTTCTTCTCCTCTTTCATATTATCCTTGCTTTAATTTCCCCAAAAATGACATAATTAGCCCATTTAGCTCCAAAATGCCATAATAAGCTCAAAATGGCATAAGAACCTTGGTTAGCTCATGAATATTATATACTTAGCTTTTTTTCCTCTAAATGGGATAATTAGCCCATTTAGCTCCAAAAAGACATAATTACGTAATTTAGCTCCAACAAGAGGAGAAGAGGAGAAGACATAGGAAAAATTAAAAGAAAGAAGAAGAAGAAGAAGAAGAAGAAGAAGGAGAGAAGAAGGAGAAGGAGGAGGAGGAGAAGGCCAAGGACCTTCTAGTCCTTCTCATCCTCCTCCTTCTCCTCCTTCTCCTCCTTCTTCTTGATTTCTTCTTCTTCTCCTCCTCCTCCTATTTCTTCTCCTCTTTCATATTATCCTTGATTTAATTTCCTCAACAATGACATAATTAGCCCATTTAGCTCCAAAATGCCATAATAAGCTCAAAATGGCATAAGAACCTTGGTTAGCTCATGAATAATATATTCTTAGCTTGTTTTCCTCTAAAATGGGATAATTAGCGCATATAGCTCCAAAAATACATAATTAGGTAATTTAGCTCCAACAAGAGGAGAAGAGGAGAATAAATAGGAAAAATGAAAAGAAAGAAGAAGAAGAAGAAGAAGAAGAAGAAGAAGAAGAAGAAGAAGAGAAGAAGGAGGAGGAGGAGGAGAAGGACTAGTTCTAGTCCTTCTCCTCCTCCTCCTCCTCCTCCTCCTTCTTCTTGATTTCTTCTTCTTCTCCTCCTCCTCCTCTTTCTTCTCCTCTTTCATATTATCCTTGCTTTAATTTCCCCAACAATGACATAATTAACCCATTTAGCTCCAAAATGCCATAATAAGCTAAAAATGGCATAAGAACCTTGGTTAGCTCATGAATATTATATTCTTAGCTTGTTTTCCGCTAAAAATGACATAATTAGCTCAAAAGCATCATATTTTGTTCTTCTTCTGACTTTCTTATTCACATGTTTGCAGATTGGATATACTACATGCATGGAAGCTGGCATTCATGGAGTTGAACAATGTCGATGGATGAACTTTATATGTATATCATCTAGTTTTCATTTGAGTTGATGAACAATGTCGAACTATATGTATACGTATATATGGATAAACAGTGCAATACTTTGTATGTTGGTTCTTTCGATATATGGGGATGTACATTGATTTATATGTATATCATATATCTGTGGTGAATTATATATATATATGTGTGTTGGCAAGTATATGTGTGGTGAATTATATATCATATATGTGTGGTGAATTATATAAATGTGTTGTCAAATATATATATATATGTGCTGTGAAATAATATTAAAAAAACAGGTACTATATGGGCTCTTTGTCGTCTGCCAGCTGATGGAAAAGACCTGTGCCATCAGCTGGCAAATGGCAAAGGTGCCACATGGCACCCAGCTGTGTATCCTGGGGTGTCTATATAGGCTCTTTGCCGTCTGCCTTCTGGGGTGGGCAGACGGAAAAGAAGAGGGCACAGAGGAGGGAGAGGAGGAGGCAGACGACAAAGAGTGGAGGGGGGAGGAGGAGGAGGCAGACGACAAAGAATAAGGGGGAGGCAGGCGGCAAAGAATAAGGGGGAGGCAGACGGCAAAGAATAAGGGGGAGGCAGACGGCAAAGCCTCGTTAAGCCCTAACGGAGGCAACGCATGTCCGTTGCCGTCTCGAGCACTTTGCCGACTACTCCTATGGAAAGCTGACGGCAAAGAGCTTTGTCTTCCGCTTTGTGGGGACAGACGGCAAACAAGGTACGATGCCGTCGTAGGCTGACGCAGAAATTTTGCTGGCCGTGAGATTCTTTGTCGTCTGTGGTATTCTCTTTGCCGTCCGGGATTTAGTCTTTGCCGTCTGTGATTGCAGACGGCAAAGAAGCTGATTCCTGTAGTGATATCCAACCCCACCAGCGAAGTCGCTTGCCCCATCCCTACTGTCGACCTCGTCTCCCCCAACCCCAGCCTCAAGTCCACTAGATCGAGCATCTCAGGCTGCGGCATCATGGAGACGGAGCTCCTCTTTCTCCACAACCAACCATCGACGGCCTCGATTCACCCCAAACCCCACATCCTCCTTCCGGCCCCTACTAGCCGCCTACCGCAACGCCGCTCCCTCCCTCCCTCATCGCACCCGAAACCCTAGCCCGCGGGCGGCCATGGCGACCGAGCTCCTCCCCAAGGATCCGCATCACCAGCTTTGCCCCAAGAACAGGAGCTTCGACAAGGGTATGAAGAATCCCTCCTCCTCTTCTTCTGGTTTTCTTCCATAACCCCATCTGATTCGTGTGTGTGTGTAGTTTGCTCCTATTCCGTCCGGTGAACGAGCAAGCCATGAAGAAGCAACTGCTGATGGGAGAGGAGGCTCAAGGTTCTAGATCTAGAGCAAGCCATGAATGTATTTTATGTCCATCCAAAAATAACAACTGCTGGCGGAAGACGGATCTAGCCAAGTGAGTCGGCCAAAGCAAGCCCGACAAATCTGAGCCACATGATTAGACCCACTCATCTAGATCTAACCATCCACATAATAATCAACCCTTATCAAAAGTGCGTTTAGGAATTTCAATGAGCGGACGAAAAATCTGCCATCCACGGTAAGCAAAAGCGAATAAAAGGTTCCTGGCAGCCAATTAATCTCATCCCTAAATTAGCTCTAACCTCCTAATATCATCCCAAATATATAGCTAACCAGTTTGGCCATGCAAATCTCCTCCAAGCAAGAAAAGTGGACGCGCATGGGGCGGCCACTAGCGAAGGGGGTCGCGCCCGATCTCACGGTGCGGCGGTGATACGTCTCCATCGTATCTACTTTTCCAAACTCTTTTGCCCTTGTTTTGGACTCTAATTTGCATGATTTGAATGGAACTAACCCGGACCGACGCTGTTTTCAGCAGAATTGCCATGGTGTTGTTTTTGTGCAGAGATAAAAGTTCTCGGAACGTCCTCAAAATTTACGGAGAATATTTCTGGAAAATATGAAAAATACCTGCGCAAAGATCCACCGGAGGGGACGGGCCAATGGGCCACAAGCCATGTAGCCGCAGCCGCCCCCCTGACGGCTACCAAGCTTGTGGGGCCCACGTGGCTCTGCCACCCCCAATTCCAGCGCTATTTATTCCCTTTCATCCCGGAAAAAATCAAGAGAGAACATTTCATCGCGTTTGCGATACGGAGGCGCCGCCACTTCCTGTTCTTCATCTGGAGGGCAGATCTGGAGTCTGTTTTGGGCTCCGGAGAGGGGAAATTGTCGCCATCGTCATCATCAACCTTCTTCCCTCTCCAATTCCATGAAGCTCTTCATCGTTCGTGAGTAATCTATTCGTAGGCTCGCTGGGCGGTGATGAGTAGGATGAGATCTATCATGTAATCGAGTTAGTTTTGACGGGGATTGATCCCTAGTATCCACTATGTTCTGAGATTGATGTTGCTACTACTTTGCCATGCTTAATGCTTGTCACTAGGGCCCGAGTGCCATGATTTTAGATCTGAAATTCTTATGTTGTCACCAATATATGTGTGTTTTACATCCGATCTTGCAAGTTGTAGTTACCTACTATGTGTTATGATCCAACACCCCGGGGTGACAATAACCGGAACCACTCCCGGTGATGACCATAGTTTGAGGAGTTCATGTGTTCACCAAGTGCTAATGCGTTGTTCCGGTTCTTTATTAAAAGGAGAACCTTAATATCCAGTAGTATCCATTTGGACCCCGCTGCCACGGGAGGGATGGACAATAGATGTCATGCAAGTTCTTTTCCCTAAGCATGTATGACTACACATGGAATGCATGCCTACATCACATTGACGAATGGGAGCTAGCCACATATCTCTCTGTGTTATAACTGTTGCATGATGAATGTCATCCGACGAATCGCCGACCCATTGCCTACGAGTTTGTCCCACTGCTGTTGTTACTTGTTTTGCTCTGCTGCTGTTACTACTGTTGCTTCTACTGTTACTTGTTGTGCTACTACTGTTGTTACTATTGTTGCTGCTATTGTTACTTGCTACTGCTGCAACTTGCTACTATTGCTACATGCTACTGCTGTCACTACTGTTGTTCCTTGCCACTGCTGATACTCGTTACACTGCTGCTACCTGCTACAATACTTTTTCTCGCACCGTTGCCGGGAAAGAATATTTCCCGTCCACGGGCAACTTCTGGCGCCATTGATACGACAGTTAGGAATAGTCTGCCTAGTCACAAGATCGTTTCTGGCACCATTGTTATCATACTATTTTGATGTTGACCCTTTGCTTGCAGACACTAATCTTTCAGGTGTGGTTGAATCTGATGCATTCAGCTGCTAATACTTGAGAATATACTTTCACCTCCCGTCGCGCGAACCAACAAATTTGGGTTGAATACTCTACCCTCGAAAACTGCCTCGATCCCACGCGCTGGTGGGCTATTGCAAGACAATTTCTAATTGTTGAGCAATTGGGAGAAGCTATTTTCTGGCTCCGTTTCCGTGGAGGCATCAAGTCAGAAATAGTTGCACGTCAGCAGCATTTTTCTCGCGCCATTGCCGGGGAGTGCTAGCAGGCGGGGCCTGCTCCCCCTCGACTCTCGGGTCGCATCGGTCTTCTCCATGAGGGCGAAGTGGCTGCACGCGGAGTGGTCGGCGGCAAACTAGGCCGCGGGAGATCCCCCGACGCAGTGGCACCTGCATCTCTCGCCTCTCGGGTCAAACTGGGCTCCTTCCTAAGCACGGCGTGAGTGCACGCAGGGCGGCCACCGACGAAGGAGGTCGCGCGGCGATGCGGAGCCCTCTGCTCCATGCCAGTTTGAGACCCACACCAGTCACCTCCATCGCCTCCACGAGTCACCTCCTCCCCACCGCCAGGAATCCCCTCATCGGCCAGGTTACTGCACCCGTTCCTCCCACCCTGCTTGCTGCTTATGTGTGTTGTGTGGGTGCTTGATGTTGCGTTCTTGATAGCTTGTCACCGTGTGCTTGCCATTGATGACCTGCTCCTACTGCTTTGCTGCATATGATTATTGAGTCTGACTGTTAGACTAAGATCCATCCTCTTGAGGGAAGGGATTATGACGCTGCTGAACTGGAGGTCCTTTACCGTGAATCCAGAAGTTTGGTGTTGGGCGTGATGTTAGTGTCTCGGCATTTCAAGCCGCTTACTTTGCTTCAATTTTGGTGAGCAGCGATTTACCTATGCACCAAGTTTAAGTGGAATAAATGTTTCTGTTCAAAAAAAATACTTGCTGAATTATTTTGCTTTATCTAGCGAGCAAGTGATGGTGCACGAGGATGAGCTTCCTGGACAGAAGATGTGTGTATTCTTCTCGATGGTGCAAAGTTGAGGTGTTCTCAAATCTCCATGACCTATTTGATTTTACTATTGACTCTTGAACATTCTATTTTTCCAGATTAGTTTTATCCTCTATTCATAGGTTCTTTACTTCAGATTTCAACTTTCCAAGGATTTACTTTAAAAAAATTTCAAGGATTTTAGGAGATAATGGAGCCTTATGTAACTCAAGTAGATCCTTCCTTAAGCGCAGGTACCATCTGGTTCATACAAAAATCATGAAGCAAAACAGTGTTGCTTGTTCAATTTGTTCTCGATAATGAAGCAAAACAGTGCCTTCTGCATTTTAACAGTAGTAGAATGTAAAATAGGGATGTTTAAAACAATGGTAGTCAAATGTTTAAGGCATGAAGACCGCAACAATGTGATGGCTATGCTAATTCTGTTGTTGATGGCTATCATGAAGTCATGTTTAACTATCAATATGTGAACACAACATGTGATTATGTGGAGCTTGTGTCGAAAAATGGTAAGCCAATAATCTAGCTGGGTGATTTTATCCACTCACGTTTTCTTGGTATGTATACTCCTACATCTTTTACTGAGAGATCACTAATGTATTATGGAGATAATCGTACTACTTCAACCATTGTAACAGCTTATGTAGTGAATATAACTGAAAATCATGTTCTGACTGATATGGAAAATCATGTTTATGATGCTATGATATAGGAGCCATATGCATGGGTCTTAAAGTTGTCTCTGACATTTTCAGGTTTATAGTGGTAATAAGTGATTTACCACTTTGATGTTAAATAAATGTATTTCCTCTTATCCTTCATAGTGCCATGCAAAAAAATACATTAGCTGTCGAAATTCATATATATAGTTTTGTGGTATGACTTTTCTTTTTTTAATAATCATATATATATGGCCTTGTCATTATAAGTTTACTTCCAAATGGTACCACACTAGCTTTGTTATGTATGGAGATATTTTGTTCCAGCAAGCTTGACCATGTGGACATTGTTGTGTGCAGATATCTCAAACTTGAGTGGCTATAAGAACTCAAGTTCTATTTCCTCCGATGACTCAAGTTCACATGTGGATGGATGTTAACACTATTTTCTTAGCGACCATGCTACTTACAACAATTATATGCAAAGTATCTTATGCCACTACATACGGTATATTTTGGTTATATGAGCTTGTCACATTCAGATTTTTTTAGTTAATGATTAGATATTTAGCCATAGTCAATGCATAGAAAAAACATGTCTCGAGTTTTCGCTTGAATGGTACCTGCAAGTTTCAACTGTTTACTGAAGCTTTCCTGCAAAAGAATTATAAATACTATAGGAAGGAGAGAAAAACAATGACAGTTCATTGGAATATGGATTTTGATATGACATATATGGGCGTAGCTCTCTGCAATTACATATTACTTTCCTTGTTGATGCAACTCATGTTATAAAACTGTCATATGTTGCACACATGGTTTCCACCAAAGGAAACATTGTCATGATTTATAAACTGAATGAAAATATTATCGCTTGTGTGCTCAAGTAACATTTTAGTTCTTAAAACAAAATAAACCATTTTATCACTCCTGCAGTTCACAATAACAGAGAAAGAGAAAAAAAACTTCCACATTAATCTTCTCTTCCTACTTACTTTTACTGATCAGGAAAAATAAACTAAAGGAATCTTTTCAGAAAATAGATAAAGATCCTTTTCAGTTCGAAATGTACAACTCTGAACTTGTCTTTTAGTTTCTGTTTTGTGCATGTTCATCCCGTTGAATGGTGTTCTATTTATACGTACTGGAATTGTAGGCAAAACAAAGTGATGGATGGTCTACAAGATGATCTTGATGAATTCATCTCCAGGGTAAAAGGGCCAACCATCGTGCATGCCATTTGGTTGGAAATAACATTGCCTTAAGAATGTATGAGTGCATTCTTGGCATCTGACTTTGCCAAATCCAACATTCATGTTGCCTTGCTGGACGTATCTTTGTAAATTCTCTTAGGAGAGAAAGTATAACCTGCTATTTGCGACACTGCCACCAAAGTACATGAGGTTCACACATATATAATCATCTATTTTGTGTAATTTGTGATCAGCCACCATGTAATGAAAAAAAAATTACATTCAAGAACGTTACTCTCAGTAGCTGTTAGTGCCTGAAAATGTGGTCTCGAACCTCTGAAAGTATGGTTATCTGAAGAATGTTACCTTGGTTGTTTTTTGTTGTTGTCATTTTCTTACACTAGCATCAAGAATTATAACATGGAAGTATAAGAGAAATGCAGTCAGGATGTATTTGATTGGGAATAGATGTATCTCCGAATAAGACATTAGTTGAGACGTGCATTGCACGTACGAGCTTACTAGTAAATGCAAACAAGGTAGTAGACAATCTGGTCAGCCATTTTCTGTAAATAAAAATACATTTTCCTAAATCAAATGAGACTTAAAGAAATCTCATATGATCGAGACCTACCTAGTAGCAGGACATATTTTCAATACATAAAACCCAGAGAGATCAACGGGATTTTATTGCAAGTCTTGCTTGTTCAGACAGGGTATATATATGCACAAATGACTGACTACAGAATGAGCTATTAGTCGGGTACCAACCACAACATACTCTAATATATCGGTCAATCAAGAACACAAAATATGCATGAACCACCTCTATGTCTCCATTTCAAAAATTGTATGAGTAAATGATCACTAAACTAAGGAGGCTTAACATGATAACAACTTCTTTTACGTTAATAGCTTGTAATGTTGTCTCCAAGCTTATTCTCCAAAACAATACCTCTACCTTTTCTGTCCTTCAGGAATGTGTATCCTTAAGGACAACTCAAGCAGCTATATAGCTTGCTGCAAATCACTTGTCCTTCCTCCTTTCCTGGACATGAACATGAGATTTTGTGCATGCAAGATCATGGCCCTGGAGCATGTGTGTCCCTCGTTAACATGCAGATTGCCTACTGTCAGGTATCTTAGTCTTGATATAACTCTGCAGCTTACTTGAATCTGCACTTCCTTTCAAAAGTATATGGAAAGTGTGTGTATCAAGTGAGCAAATATGTAGTAATTACTAAGTATACTATCTGCTTTCTTTTAGGGGCTATTTTCTGCCCAGTTATCATTTGACATATAGTTTGTTCTCTTTGAATGTGCAGGTTGTATGATGTGTTGGTGATGTTTTTTGATTGTTGGGGTCATTGGAACCTAGATGTCGTGTGTTATGTTATGTGATTTGAGCCATATGGCATATTGTAATCTTTTTTATTGCTGTTTTTTTACGTATGATGTCATGAAGATGTACATTTGAAATGTTGTTTTGACAACAAAATTATATTCCTTGGTACATGCTACTTTGACAGTAAAATCATGAAAATTTCTCAACAATATATATGGGTCAAATATCTGTTTTCCAAAATTTTATGCTTAAAGTTGTATTGCGCTTGAAAAAGCTACAACCTAGCTAACAATAATAATTCTGCTAAAAGTTATAAAAAACAAAATGAGAAGGCCAACGAAAAACAAAATCAAAAGGCCACTAAAAAAATAAATTTACTAGAAAAAAGAAAAGGGCCAAAAAAGAAAAGGGTCGTAAAATTGGGCTTGGCCCATTAAGTTGACCAGGGAAAAAATATAAATTTGTTGAATTATTGGGCTCGGCCCATATAAACAGCTAGACTGGACCGGACTGATTCTAACCAACGACCTTTTCGTTTGGTCAAAATAATGCTATGTCAGCGTGCCACGTCGGATCCGACGTGGTGTGGGCAGATTGGCAGTGACCAAAACAATTGGTTGTATGTTTCATTAAAGACGGCCAGCTCTTGACCAACTGTTTTTGGTCATAAAAAGGTCGCAAATGAAAAGCAATGACCTTTTAGCGACCAATATGGAAGGTCGCAAGTTAGCATATTTCTTGTAGTAGTCGCGACAACGCTTGGCGAAGCCCCTGCTGGGACAGCTCCACCACCACGGCCACCATGTCGTCGTGCTGCTGGAGAACTCATCTACCTCTCCGCCCTTGCTTGCTAGATCAAGGAGGCAGAGACATCATCGAGTTGTATGTGTGCTGAAGCGGAGGTGTCGTCCGTTGGGCGCTAGATCGGGATGGATCGTGATTGGATCACGGGATGGATCGGGATTGGATCACAAAGATGTTCGACTACATCAACCATGTTTCTTAACGCTTCCCGCTTCGTGATCTACAAGGTTATGTGGATCCACTCTCCTTCTCGTAGCTTGTTGATCTCCGTAGATGGATCCTGGTGTTCGTAGGATTTTTTTGTTTTCCATGCAACGTTCCCCAACACTAAGGTCTAAATTTATCACATGCAAACACAACTGCAATAAATTCCTTTTCTGTAGTAGGAAAATTTCTTTGAGCAGTATCTAAGGGCTTACTAGCATAATGAATAACATTCAATTTCTTGTCTACACTTTTCCCTAGAACAACACCAATATCATAATCACTAGCATCACACATAATTTCAAAGGGTATGTTCCAATCAGGTGGTTGAACAATAGGTGCAGAAATTAAGGCTTTCTTATGTATTTCAAAGGCTTCTACACAATCATCATCAAAAACAAAAGGAACATCTTCTTGGAGAAGATTAGTTAATGGCCTAGAAATCTTTTGGATATCTTTAATGAAACACCGATAGAAACCAGCATGACCTAGAAAACTTCTTATACCTTTGTTATCTTTTGGGCATGGCATTTCCCCCATTGCATCAACTTTGTCCTTATCTACCTCAATACCTTGTTCGGAAATTTTATGCCCAAGTATTATATCTTCATTCACCATAAAGTGGCACTTCTCCCAATTCAAGACAAGATTAGTTTCTTCACATCTCTGCAAAACTCGATCAAGGTTGCTGAAGCAATCATCAAAAGAAGTTCCATCAACGAAAAAATCATCCTTGAAAACATCAACCATATTTTTACAAAAGTCAGAGAATATATATAAGTCATACATATTTGAAAGGTAGGAGGTGCATTGCATAGACCAAAAGGCATACGCCTATAAGCATAAGGTCCAAGAGGGCAAGTAAAGTTAATTTTCTCTTGGTCCTCTTTTGACACAGGAATTTGAGAGAATCCAGAATATCAATCAAGAAAGCAAAAGTATGTGTGCTTAGATAATCTTTCTAACATTTGATTAATAAAAGGCAAGGGGTAATGTTCTTTTCTAGTACCTTTATTCAATTTCTTGAAATCAATTACCATCCTCTAACCAGTTACTATCCTTTGTGGAATAAGTTCATTTTTATCATTAGGAACAAAAATTATACCACCTTTCTTAGGAACACAATGAAAAAGACTTACCCATCTACTATCAACAGTAGGATAAATTATACCTGCCTCCAGTAGCTTGCTGCCAATTGATGTTCCTTGCATCCAGGAGAGAAGTTGTGCTTTCACGGATGGGCGAAGCCCGATCGACGTGAACGGCGGTGGGGCGTCTTCTTCCCCTCCTCATGCCTGGCACGACACAGGGCGTCACGGTGGTGATCCAAGGCGGAAACCCTAGATGGTACTAGCAGGTGAAGCCGAGGCTTGTCGCCGTGGCATGGCATGGCAAAATCACTGTCCAAGGCGGATTTGCAACGACGATCTGGTGACTTTGCCTTTGGATTAAATCGAATCAGCACGGTGATGGGTGCACGGCATTCCTCTCGGCGGCTCGCGCGGTTTGGCGAGGTGGGTGGCTGCCTTCCTCCTAGGCTCCAGTGGTGGCACACGCAGGTAGTGGCTGGTGTGCCTGGGCTTCCATGGTAGCAGTGCGGTTGTGGATGGTCGCTGGATCTGGGTGGCCAGATCTCGCTCTTTGAAGGTGGTCTGTTCGGTGCACATGCTGCCGATTGGATGCTCATGGGACAGAACCAGGTGAAAACCCGGTCTCCGACCTGTGGCCGGAGCCGGTGATGGCGACGCACTCTGCATCGTTCCCTTCTTGAAGGCATCGTCGAGTTGAAGCTCCCAACTCCTTCTGCTACCTCCGGGGGAAACCCAAGATTAGTCTATCCGATGACGGCGGTGCCCTTGTGTCGTTCCCTCCTTGGAGGCATCATTCTTGGAGGTATGTATTGGCTTGAGGGACCAGTGGACCGTTCCAGCGGTGGAGTAGCATTCCATGTGATGTATCAATGACATGGAGTCGGGACGTCGTGGCGCGGCAGACACTCGGTGATGGATGTGTGATGATGGACGCGCGGGGGAAGGAGGCGTTGTCTGGCGCCGTGGGGGCGCCGACAACAGGCCTGCCAAGGCTGATGCGTCACTACATGTAGTGAACATGGATCAATAGAAGATGGCGGCGACGACCTATGAGTACGTTAGACCGGTTTGCGTCACCAACCCAGTATTTGGCTTGGGTGGGGCATACAGTTTAGATGTTAGGCATTTGTACGATGTATGTTTGGTATTAGGCTCGGTCTATCGGCATCCCCTTTGTCAAGTGGATATGAGTAGCGACACATGTTCCTAAAATGATGGTTTCACCCTTTCTGATGTACTTCTTTATAAGTTCTTTGTAAATGATTAATAAAATGGTTAAATGCATATTTCAGATGTAGAGGCCGGAGATCTTGCTCCTTTTTTCAAAAAATGAAAAAAAATCATTTTTTAATTTAATTTGCATGCATTGTAGGCCAAGGCAACACACAGACCTTCTCCTAGTCTCGAAGAGGCAAAGTTATAAGTGGCGGTGGCATTTTTATGTAAGATCGGTGAATTGAAAGGGCAGGTGGTGGAGATGCGGGAGCCTAGTGTGCAGTATGGACAAGCTTTTCCCTCCTAGTGCAATTTCGAGGCGGGCTGGGCTTCAGTTTCTAGGGGGGGCAAGAAGCAGCAAAAGTTGAATCCCTAGCCCAAACAAACGGGACCTTACATAAGATTGACTTTTACACAAATGCTTCTGGTACTATTTTGGAACGGAGGAAGTAACTATGTAACGAAAGTAAAATTCCACACAACGATTTGATTCATGTGCATCACTGAAAAAACACCGTTGGAGGATCTGGACGCGGCGGCGCATCCGGGCCCGGTTGGGCTAGATCTGGGCTCAGTGGGCCCGCTCGTCCTGGGCTGTCGGTGCTTTGCCACTCCCGGCAAAGGCGGTGGTGCTGCTTTGCCGCTCTCGGAGAGGTGGAGGATGGCAGCGCGGCAGCGCTGCAACTGGTGGCTGGAGCAGGGCGGCTATGACGGCGTGAGGTGTCGTGTGGTTTTTGCTGGCCGTGTGTGATTGGTGGTTGGTGGCGGCAGGCTCTCTGATGCATCAGGGATGCTTGCAAGGGACGTCGGCGGGCTGCGATGGCAATGGGTTTGGTGAGCTCCGGGCAAAAGCCTAGCAAGACCTCGGTTGATGCCAACGGCGACAACGTCTTTGGACGTCGTTTCCCTCCTTGGAGGCGTCGTCGTGTGGAGCCCCTTCACCTTCCTTATCGTCTCATTCAAATTTCGGGTGAAAACCTTAGCTCTGGCCTTGGCCGCAACGGGCATCGACGCGTTCGGTCGCTTCCTCCTTGGGGGCGATGCCTTTGGAGGTCCAGTCCCTTGTCAGCTCTGGTGGCTTTGGAGTTTTTGTCGTCGGCCAGATGTCTGCGCGGCCTCGGGGCCGGTGTGGAAGTCGGAGCGGCGGCTCCGGAGATTTCCTCTGCGTCTGGTGTTGCCTTTTGTCACTTGGGCGGCAAAACCATCGACTCGGCTGGAACGTGGCCTCGGGGCCGGTGTGGATGTCGGAGCAGCGGCTCCGGAGATGGTTGTTGGGTGTCGGCTTCGGTTGCTCGGGTGATGGAGTTGGCGGCTCGTCGGATGCGCGGCCTCGGGGTCGGTGTGTGTTCTTTTTGGTTGTAAGTCGGAGCGGCGGCTCCGAAATAGGGTTGTAGAGTGTCGATTTTGGTGGCTCGGGCAACGGAGTTGGCGGCTCAGCGGATGCGTGACCTTGGGGTCGGTGTGTGGGTTGTTCTGTTGTATCGGTTTTCGGTCGGTTTTCCTTATTAACTGATCAATTCTTCTTCTTCTATATGAAAAGGCACAGCTCCTACTGGTTCCTCTAAAAAAACATCGTTGGCTCTGTTTTGAAGCATGGTATTTCAATGGATTGCATTATTTTTCTAGTTTAATTTGGAACCAAGTACATAATCAATCCGATGAAACACGATGGCCAGGCCAACTATATCGGCGGGACAAAAGGATTGCCCGTGTCGGCCAGCCCAGGGCGACTCGGGCGCAGCAGCTCTCGGCCACCAGCGCTGCTCCTTGTCCTCCTCTCGCCACGCTGTTGCTGGAGGACGCCGCCGGGTGAAGCCCGTGCGGCCGACGGCGGCGGCGGGGCGCTCTCACGCGACGGCTTCCATCCTATAGGGCAGCAGGTTGGGTGGTGTGTCAGCATGCGCTGGGGCTCAGTATCCCGGCGACCAGTGACAGAACTCGCGTCTTCTCATGGGCGTGGCAGCCCAGATCCGACCGGGATCCAGGGAAGCCCCGCGGCAGTCGGCCCTACCCCGACTAGCTGTCGCCGTGGGTGGCCTCGCCCCGACTCCTGGGACGCCGCCCCCGTCCACCCCGATTGGATCTAGGGCCCCCCCAGCCGGTTGTGGTGCCCCTTCCTCCGCCCAGCTGATGCGTCCTCTGCGTAGCCTGCTGGATCCCTTCGAGCGGGGGATTCGGCTCCTTAGCGGCGCAGTGGAGGTCTGGTAGCGAGGCGGCGACGCTAGCCCATGCACGGCGTCTGTCGACGTGCCGAAGGGAGGCGTGGATGGGTTGACAGGGACGGACGGGCGGTCATGGCTGAAGGTAATGCAAACCTATGGCAATGATGGGGCCTGCTGGCGTGCTTGAATAAATGCGACGGTCCTAGTGTTCCTCTTGCGCCAAGACGAAGATCTGCCTGATACACGAACTTTCTGATCTGGTCGGAGTGGCGGGTTCCGGAAATCTCTGTCGGCGAACTCCCATGTGCATGTTATGCCTGGAGATTGCTGGATCAAGTGGAATTCGGTCGTGCCCATTGGTTCTCCATTAAGGAGGGAGCGACGCGAAGTTCTGCTATCTGGTTCCATCAGGAGATATCTTACTCTATGATAAAGTCAGAGGCGGGGAATGTCATGAAATCCAAGATTGGAGGACTAGTACGGGTGATTATAGCCTACGGCGCTGAGGAATTTGCTTGGAGTTTCGGAATTCGTAGCAGTGGTATGTAAGTGAGGGTGACATCACAAGTGAAGTTCAAGGTACTACCTTTCAGGATGAAAATCCAAGGTCTGCCTTAACTGGTTGTGCGTGGCAATGGTCTTATTGAAGACATTGCTTTAAGAGCGGGCATTATCTTCAGGGTGAAAACCCAAGATTTATGATCGGGTGACGACGGTGCTTGTGCACTGTTTCTTTCTTGGAGGCGTCGTTTTTGAAGTACTTGAACATCAATTGTTGTCTTGGTGGTGGTTGTGCTGCTGTTGCAAGTACTGAAACTCTGTAGCGGCACTTTTTTTTTTAGTTTTTTCTTCGTTTTTTGGCTGTGTACATCCGGCATGCCATTTATGGTATTGCGTTGTTGCAGATGCTTCGTGTAATTGGTATCTTCTCGATATTAATACATACTCTTTATTTTTAAAAAAAGTACACCAGATTTGACCAGCCGCGTCAAGCAGAATAGTGATTAATTGTAGGAAAGCAAGTATTTTGCGTTACAGATATAAGCAAATCTGCTTAAACTTAGATAAGAACGACTTGACACAAACCTATAGCTTGTAGTATTATTTTGGAACGCAGGAGAGTAAGTTTGCAATTGAAGTAAAACTGCATACAATGATTTGATAGATGCGTATCAGTAAAAAAAGCACTGGTCATTGACCCTGTTTGGAAGCATGGTAATAGTATTTCAGCGTGTTTTTTTGTCTTGTTCAATATTTTCTGGTACTTGGTAGAATTTTCTCTGGAGTTTGAGTTCCGGCATCCACCAGTGCTTGAGCCCGTGCGGGTGCGGTTCGTCCTTCTGGGTGGTGTTGATCCACAGTCTCGCCGTCGGCAGCAGATGGGGCTGCAACTTGCCGGAGAAGAAGATATCACGGTACGACGTCCTCATCCCTGTACTCGCAAAGCGAAGGTGCTTCTCGGCAACCAGCTGCCGCTGCTCGAAGTAATCCATGTGTCCCACACAGATGAAGTCAGCCGGATTGATGTACATATCCGGGCACCACGAGTCCAGCTCCTCGAACACCTTCTTGCTGCGCTTGCGGTTCCATGGCATAATGTTGGCGAGCGTGTACTTCACCGCGTAGTGACCGAGGTACAACCGAGTCTTGTGCTTCCCCTTGAGAACGCTGTTGACCACCGGCGCCGATGACACGTGCGGCGGGTTGAACAGGAAGGTCGGGACGTTTCGCTGGCAGCCGCGTTTGTCCAGCATCATGTTTCGGCCTATTTCAAGCGCCAGCGACGCGCCGAGGGAGTGTCCCGCGAGCCAGAGGGTGCTGTCACCGATATTACGGTTGATCGAAACATGCGCCTCCTCGACCCGCGTGCAGGTGGTTAGCCTGCTGAACACCACCTTCAAGTCATGGAGCAGATCTAGATACGCATTGGGATGGTTCAGCATGGTGCCTCGGAAGGCAACCACGTACTCTGGGGCATGCTCAGGTCTTGGCGTCGTCATCAGCTTGAAGATAGTACCATGGGCGTAATTCTTGTCAATGATGGAACCCGTTGGGAGCTCTTCCATCAGTTCGAAACCGATACTCTGATACCACGGCTTCGCCATCTCCGACTTGCACTTGCCCCTCTTCTCCCTCTCCTTGTCGTTCTCAATCACCCAAGTGGCCTGGACAAGGCAAGCACTGATGCACCGGCGGTCTTCGTCATTCCTCCTGTGATGCTCACATGCATGATTTTATCAGCATCAGTTCAACCAACATGCATGCATGGCATTGCTCGGTAATATGTTCATAAGTGCAAAGGATTCGAAATAAATGTACAAACGTTTCTCCATGAATGAACACTACTGCAGGATATAGAACACGGTCAGAGAATCCAACATACCAGTTTATAGGACGGGTCGAGATATGCTTCGCCCCTGAGGATTCAAAGTCGTCCTCTTCGGCCGGTTTCATCCGACCCATTGATTCTACATGAAATATGTAAGCAGGTCAGATCATTCGAGCAGTCACAAGCGTACCAGGGCTACTAGTTTCGTTTCGAAGCGCTCTAAAATCATGGTTGAGATTTAATGTAACAAATAAGTCACATACCGAATATATATTATAATGAACGCTTAAGGTTTCTAATCTAACAAAAAGAACTACAAATACGCTGAAGAATTTATTGTAGAAAGAGGTAAATATTTGGTATGTTATACGTGTTACGTACGTCAGGACAAGAAAAACAGTCGGTTAACGGAGAATGTGTCGTAATATGTGCTCGAGGCCAACTCTAGCCTATCATTTAAAAATAGAGGAGGTAAAGGGCGAGCATAATATAAATTCAAACAACCATCGAAGCATAGTCTAATTCGAGACATAATCAAAGCTAAAACCTTAATTCAAATAATCACCGAAACTAAAATCTTAATCATCATCGTCGGACTTTGCAAGAGCGCGCTAGTCCACCTGCGGTATCCCACCGTCCATGGGGTCAGGCCTTATGTCGTCGTCTCAACATTTGAGGAAGATCGTGCGCCATTCTTCAGTTAACGTCGGCGTCGCTGTTCTCCTCGTCACTCAAGACGTCGATGACCTATTCCTCCCTCCCTCCCTCCCCCCCCCCCTCCGCCCCCCCCCCCCCCCCCCCCCGCCGGCCGCGTGATCTACGAAGATCATGCGCTCCGCCTTCACCAGGTCCGGGTACAGGCGACGGACGACGAGTTGAACCGGGCAGCGTCGCCCTTCACCCGACGGGAAGTTGAACCGGGCAGCGGTGCCGGGCAATCGGACCTGCGAGGCGTCGTACTCGCGGGCGGCGAGTTCGGCCCTGTGGAAGAAGCCGAGCCAATGCTGTTTGTGGGTCTCCACTGTCGGTGATCGCCACCACCCACGCCCTCACACCCGTTGTTGGATGCCGATGTAGTTCCTTGTGGATCTTGCGACGCAGGCAGTTCGGGGGAGCTAGCGAGCCGACGTGATGGGGCCACGACATCATCGGTGGTATCTTGAAATGCGGTCGTGGTGCGCTTGTGGCGGCATGGATCTGCATTGTCGATAGGTGGTACGAACCGGTGGTCATGGAATCCAACCTTTGGGGAGGAGGGCGACACGGAACGACTGGGAAGTCGCCAATGGGGTGGATTAGGGAAGAGGAGAGGCTGAAGAGGGAGTGGACTTTTTACTCTGCCGCCAATGAGTGACGTAAATATAGGCACGAGATAAGCGAAGGAGATTTTTTTGACTCCTCTATGGGTTTTTAGGGTTCGTCCAGGTCCAGGTCCCGGTTAGAGGAGTAAAACAGGATTTTTATCCTGTAGCCGGTTATAAGGGATTGGCTAGAGTTGGCTTAACCCCGTCCAATAAAAATAAGGGCATGCATGTTCAGTCAGTAGTCGAATATTACTAAATTTAAAGTGTGTTGGAAGTAAATATGAGCAACTACAATACTGAATAAATATACTCTAAAAACATAATTTGTGGTGTGGATCTATTCATATAGATTTGGTATGTACATGTTTGTATGTTTCTGTCAATATAATTTTGTGCGAAAAGTCTATATTACAACCTCAAACTACCACTAAAGTCTAATAGGCAACCCGAAACTTCAAAACCGTCTTAGAATCAACCTCGAACTCTCAAAACCAGCCAAAATGCAGCCTATCCCATGGCCGCCGCCATCTCTCCACGTCCCATCCCACGGCCGTCGCCATCCTCGATTGAATCGGATCACGCCGCCACCCGATGGGATCATGGCCCTGCGCCATACCGCCGCGCCACCGGCCAGCTGTCTCCCGCGGGGCAGCGGGGCGCTAGAGGGAGATGGGGGATGGCTGGGGCTGTTGTGTTTAAAGTATTTTTTTTTACTTTCTAATGCTGATTAGGATTTTGACTAGTCAAAATCAGTCAAAACAGGTTTAAACCAGATCAGGGTTGTTATTTGTCTGGTTTTGAAAGTTGAGGGTTGTAAATCAAACGGTTTCATAGTTTATTATTGTATTTTAGACTTTGATGGTAGTTCGAGGTTGTAATATGGACTTCTTTTTAATTTTGTTCATATTAGATGATTTTGGCTTTGACTACAATTTATACATCTTATTTAGTTGTAACGGATGGAGCATGTACCCTTCGCTTCCTTTTTGTTAACCAATATTTATTTGCTTCTCCCTCTACTATAGTTTCTAGTTACTTTGTTCTTTTTTTTTAGTTGGTTCAAGAAAAGAGGGCGAGACATATATAGCCGTAGACTCCTAAAGGGTGCCCTAGGAAAAATCTTAGATATGATCAAACATGAAGACTATAGCCATGTTGCTATAATGAGTATATCATAGAACACAAATTGAGAATGCAAAGCAACAAAGTGGCTTTGATTCGTCGTTCAGATGGTAATATCATAATACCATCTGAATTTTGGCATATGAGTGCAGTATGAGTGATAAGGCTGCTTCCAATGCAAAGGTGCTAAGATGTGATGCTAAGAGCATTAAATAGCTTAGCAACTCAACTTTTCAATGCATATGTGCTTAACTTGCTGTTGCTAAGCTCACTCTATTTAATGATTTAGCACCTAAACTTTCTCATGTATTGGTCATCTTCTTTCATTTAAGTGATTTGCTTAGGTTCACGTGTATGACATTGGTTCTTCCTGGGTTCACCAAAGTGTTCTGTTTTTTTTTAATTGCTATATCATGTCATTTTTTTTGCTTATGTGACATGCTTAGCACCTGTCTATCATAAAACACTGGAAAGGGCCTAATTAAAAACTATGCCCTCCTAGTTAAGCACCCATGCGCCTGCAGCATCCTTATTAATTGTAGTAGAAACTCGCGAACCATGCAAGTAAAATTGAGCAACAAGCAACAGATCAAACAAATTAAGATCGATGCAACAATTCCACAACATACCTACGGAAAATGGATGCAACGGCTCCCTCCTAGCAGTTGGAGGAAGAGATGGGAGGGATAAGGCTCAAAAGAAGTTATGTTAGAGAGAGGGCCACAAGGGGAGGTGCGCATGGCTTATTTATCACAATTCGTTTTCATGCATTGGTGAGGTGCATCCTTCTTGGGGAATCTTCAACCCATGACTCTCAAAATGCCCGCAAACCGTTCAGACTGCGGTATGGACATGTTTTACTATTCAACATGGTCCACCCCATAGGTTCAAGAACAGTTCAGACTCGCTTTTTTCTGTAAACTCGAGGCAAAGGGGGGGAGGGAGGGGGTAGGTTTTGCGGGTACGAACCGTGGCCACACTTGCTTCTAACAACCCTGGCCCACCAAAAAAGCTTCGCCCTCGCTTGCATGCTTTCTTGTCCCACGCCAGGTGTCCACATACATGCCGTTGTATGATGGCCGCTCAGCATTGACGTCGGTCCAGCAAATGCGACCTCTCACTAGCGTCGTCAGAAAACGTCACCCGCGACGCGTTTTCCTCGTTCGCCCATGTTCAATTTTGAAGACACGCTAGTAGATGGGATGGGATGGATAACTACCACGCTTGTCCAATGCACATTCATATGCCTTCATTGAGCAAGCTCACAGGCCTAGAAGCCCATTCCACGTATTGACGCACCTAGACCCTTGGCTTCATCAGAATCCGCTATTTAAAGACGGTCCCACCCAACTAAATCCTTGCCAAAACACAGCCGCTCCACATCCTCCTCCCTTGCACCACATTCGACATGACCGGCGACAACGCTCTTTGGGAGAGCGCGTCGACGAAGATGAAGCACGAGGTGCCCACCCTTGCGGCCATCTGGAACATCCGTCGCGTCAGGAGCATCGAGGACAACATGCCATCCATCTCCTCTGATGTCTCTGAAGACAACCCCACGATAGATACGGGCTCCGTCGACAACTTAGCGCTGGACCCCGTGCTAGTGCATATATATCGGCCTAGCCATGGAGCCGGGGCATGCACACTTCAACGCCGCCATGGCGGAGGAGCAGTGTGCGATCTAAGAGGTCGCTCGTGCTCAAGGATCAACTTGCCAGTAACATACTGCTGCATAGGCGTAGCTGCAGGCGATCACGCGCCACCGACGAATTTTCAGGGGACCGGGTGGGAAGACGAGAGTGTCGGTGCTTCCAATTCGATCATGGACCTCACGTCCATCGGCGACGGACAATGCGCGCACTCCTCGAAGGATGAGTATTGTATGTGGGAAGGTTGGGACTTGTGCCCATGTGGGACTGTCCGTCTCCCATGTTCTACTCCTCCTCGCCGGCGACCGCACCTTCAGTTCCCGTGTCTTATCGCGGCGCTCATGGAGATGGTGGATTGTGGACGCGGTCGTAAGAAGGGAACAACAATGGCTTGGATGATGGACGCCGTCGTAGTGTAGGTTTAGGGCCGCCCCCACTTTTTAAAATGAAAAATGTCTGAATTCTGATGAATGTATTTTGGTTCGTATGAATATAATCTGAATTGCATGAATTTCATATGGTTCGTTGAAAATTTGTTTGATATATATGTATGCGAGCAACGTTGGATGGCCGACTCCTGCATTAGCATCTGCAGGGCATTCCTCCTTGTCCACGGACGGATGCGGTAGCAAATTTGCAGGTTGACATTGAAGATGCCCTTACTCCACCAAGTGCCTCCACACATGATCTAATAATGATTATTCTTACATTTTTACCTTTTTATAGGAAAGAAATCGAATACTCTCCTAGTCTAAAATTACTTGTTCGAAAAATAAAGTATTTTAGTTCTATGTACATCAATTTTCTTTATTTTTATGATAATTAATTTCGAACGGAGGGAGTATCCGTTTATGTGTGACTAAAAGGGCCCGGTGGGAGATAAAAGGAGAGGGGGGGGGGGTCTTTCACTTGCTCGATAATTGTTTTTTTAGTTATCAAAAGGGACGGGGCACCCATGTTAGCTCATAATATAATATGCTCCCATTACAAAAAGTGCATTTTAAAATTCTAAAAATAGGGAGAAAAAAGGGTGTATATCCCAACTTAATGTGTTCCCATACAAAGTTTTATGAGAATTATTTTTGTTAACCTGTTAAAGACAAATCTCGGTTCTCTGCAATGACTTTTGCTGCCTCTTCTATACATACCACACAAAATGGTTTTTCATGATACTGCGTATACTCTTGATAGACCCATAGATGTTTTAGAATTCTTTTAACAATTTAAGATGTGTTTGTCGGGTTGTCGGCCGGAGCACATGTTCTACTCCCTTCGATTCTTAATTAAATATAAATCTTTTTAAAGGTTTTATTAAAAGATTACAAACGGATCTACACAGACATATTTTAAAGTATAATTTCATTTATTTTGTTTTGTATGTAGCTTTAATGAAATATTTTAAAAACATATATTTAGAAAAGGAGGGACTACGTGCCAAACTAGATTTCTGCAAATGGGACGGTTGTTTTTGGCCTTCTTGGACGACTTGTCCTGAAGCGAGTTGTTGGGAGACAAAACTATCAGGCACGTATGAACAAGTCAGGGTACAGGATCTTGGCCCGATTCCATATGCAATGTTTCTAGCTGAATTTCCTACAGGCAATCATCTCCAAAGTGGTGCGTCGTTGTCAAGTCATGCACTCCACATTTTGGTAGTTCAGTCCACTTCATTACTCCAAGTTGGCCGAAATTATTGCACCGTTGAACTATACTAGTAGACTTGATAGTAGTAGACCAGAGACTCGAAAGTGCCAACGAGCACTCGGCGACTCAGCCCACCAAAATCCTACCCATTCACTAGTCTCGGGATTTGCAACTCCTATATTAATTAACCAGTCTGTATTAAAACATGTATCTTTCACATGCTTTTCCCGTATTAACGCTGTACTTATGTCCTGACATTGTCAGATCGCACTCACACAGCCCGCCAACCACTTTTTTTATAAGGAAAATACATTAATATCGTAAAGATACCAATTACACCCAGTCTCTACAACAACGAAATATGCTAAAAACATTATGGATGCATATAGTACAGTCTAAGAACTTAAAGAAGAAGAAGTAAAAAAAGGATCTTGTTACGGTGATCAATTTCTAGTAGCCACAACACATACCATCACCAAAAACAATACTCGAAGTCTAAATTCTCGAAAAACGACGCCTTAAAAAAAAACAGTGCATAAGCACCGTCGTCGTCCGATTATAGATCTTAGATTTTTACCCTGAAAAAATTCGCGCTCTCAAAACAATGTCTTCAAGAAGGTCATTATCAAATACAACCAATTAAGACCAAACTTTGGATTTTCATCCTCAAAGAACAGGCTCGGTACTCCTCCTATGTTGCGCCCTCACTTGCCAATGCCGCTGCTACGAGTCATCAAAGACCAAGCAAAGTCCACATCACCTCGAAGACTCGGTCCACCACTACTAGGTCTCACATCCGAGCCGCATGACATTCTCCGCCATTGTCTTCATCATGAAAATCTAAATACCGACATGTCCCATGATGTCAGCAAAAATTGAAGCTTCGCATCATGCCCACCTGAAGCTTGGTGGGCTGAAATGAGGGTTGCACATGACCGAATCCCATCCAATACATCAATCTACACGCAATAGGCACCCAACGAAGATCTCTGGCGGAGCCTTCCGAAACTCGTTAATGGAAAGATCAATGAATGCCAACATCTAGTAGAACACCATCTTAACGCAAAAAGAACCCTAAGACCGCCTTACACTGGGTGTACTCCTGATCCAGATCGCCGCCAATAGCGGAGGGGAGGAGACAACCAAATCAAGCCCGAGGAGCCAAGTCACCGCAGACTCGCACCCACGGCAGACAGATCAAAGCGCCACCGCCGAAGAGGCATACGTCGTCCCTGTCCTTCCTACACGCATCATGGCACCGGTCTCGGAGCCATGGCCCACGCCTACCGAGCCTGGCCACCACGGATTCGGATGCTGCTGCCCCCAAGCCCACTCGGATCCACATCGCAGCACGCCGCCTCCGCATGGAGCGGCGCAGCCTGCCGAGACCGGCCACCACGGATCCAGCCGTCGCTCGCCGAGCCCCGCAGCCATCTACCTGAGCAACACCAACACGCGACACCGTCGGACCTCGTCTGGAGTTGTCGCCCTCCGCTCCAGAGACGCCGCGAGGAAGGTCTACGCCGCCGCCGTCAGTTGCACGAACTTCGCCCGACGGCATCCCCCGACAACTACGCAGGGGAAGGGGTTGACGGAGAGTCGGCTACTAGGTTTTGGACGGGGAGGCATTCCATGTGTTTAATGATGATCCCGCCGGCCAACTACCTAGGGCCAAACAATCAATGCACACAACGCCTCCCACCCATCTCTTCTCCCCATCAACCCTTCTTATCCAGGACACCATTTCTTTCTCATGAGTCCTCTCACCAGAGAATAGACTAGTACCCTCTCAGTTCATAACACAATGCATATAGATTTTTTAAAAAGTCAAAACCTCATAAAATTTGACAAAGTTTGTGAAGAAAAATATTTATATCTAGAATGCCAAACACACATCATTAGATTCATCATAAGATGTAGTTTTATAATATATTTTTTTGCTATTGTAGATATTAATAGTTTTCTTTATAACCTTGCACAATGTTTGCAAAGTTTGACTTTTTTTTAAATGCACTACATTATGAATTAGAGGGAGTACTATGTGTTGCTAGTAGACCAGAGACTTACGGCCCGTTCCGAAGTTCTCCAACGTTAGGTCAGCTCCTCCCATGGCTTGCCAGCAGGGAGGCATGTCGGGGATGACGGAAGACAGCGGGGCAAGAGAAGGCGGCGAAGATAAAGCTAGGACATATCGGGAATAACTTATTTGGCATGCATCTAAAGGGGGCTGGACAGAGCAGATCGTATGGCTACCAGCAGCGACTAACGAGGGAGTGACGACAATAGATGCGAAAGATGACTGCACGGGGATGGCCTGGTGGCGATTGTGAGCGATGATGGATGGAGTCCTGCAGGGTTTGGTGCATACTAGTGGTTGGGGTGCCACCCAGTGGCGCCGCCTCAGAGGGAGCAAAGGCGATGCCACATGGGGTGCGTCCCTTTCACTTTCTTATCTGTACCATTTAGTTTATTGTATTATACTCAAAGTAGGGAATATGAAAAGACAAAGAATGCAAAAGCAACAAATACAAATAATGGACTGGGCGCCACTTCTAGTTTCCTTTTTTTATCTAGAAACTGAAATGGCACCCACTAGTAGAAAAAGGAACTTTCATTCAAAGCATCCAATGGCTAGGCTTTAGTCCCGGTTCATTTGTAACCTCTAGTCCCGGTTGGTGTTACGAACCGGGATTAAAGGGGTGGTGGCACGCTGGCGTCAGGCTGGGGCCCCTACCACTAGTAGAAAACAAGGCTTTGGTCCACTTGAAGAAATCCCATTAGTCCCGGTTCACCCACGAACCGGGACCTATGGTGTCATTGGTCCCAGTTCGTGAGGCCAGGGCGCCAGGCTGGCATCATGGGCCATTGGTCCCGGTTCGTGTCAACCCTTTAGTCCCGGTTCCAGACACGAATGGGGACCAATAGGCAGGGACCGTTCATATCCCCTTTTAGTCTCGGTTGGTGGATCAAACCGGGACCAGGTGGACCTTTCGTATCCCCATTTAGTCCCGGTTCTTAGAACAAACCGGGACGAAGTGGTGGTGGCAACCATTCGTATCACCCTTTAGTCCCGGTTGGTGGCTCAACCCGGGACTAAAGGCCCAAACGGTTTGCCTCCCGCTTCGCAAAAGCACAACCGAAGCAGAGTCTGTTGCCATTTCTCTGTTCTTCTCCTCTCTTGCTCTCTTCTTCCCCTCTCTTCTTCCCTTCTCTTCTTCCACCATGCCAACTCGCTTCGGAGAGGTGCTCGCACATGGCAAGACCAAGCTCGATGTCGTGTACACGAACGTGAGTAGGGAGGTGCCACATTTTCTTAGACAGTTGAAGGGACGGTGGCTTGACGCCACGGTGGATCATGAGAAGTTCTTGGGGCTTGATCTAGAATACACGGCCGATCAACGAGGTGTTGCCGTCATCCAACTATGTTTCAAACACCATGTCTTGATCTTCCAATGGGCGAGATATATTTTGAGGCTTTCTTTGATCCAAGGTTATGAAAATTGCATATATATAGTGATTTCTTTAGGTTTCATTGGATAGCAATATGCAGTTTCTATATATATTCCATTGGATAGTTAATTGAGGGTTTTTTGATCAATTCATAGGATATGAAAATTGCATAGGATCGATAGCAATATGTTCCATTTTGGAATCCTATAAAGTTCAATTTCTCTTTAGTTGTAGTGAAACAATTTTATGCGGCGTTCTTTGATCCAAGGTTATGAAAATTGCATGTACCTAGTGATCTCTCTAGGTTCCATTGGATAGCAATATGATATGTCATAGTTATGAAAATTGGATATAGCTAGTGATCTCTCTAGGTTCCATTGGATAGCTATAGTGATCTCTCTAGGTTCCGTTGGATAGAAATATGCAATATTTCTAGCTTGTTGCGTATTTGCAAAACCGTGGGAGAATATATATATGTCATAGTTAATTTACAGCTTCTTGATCAATTCATAGGATATGAAAATTGCATAGGATATCAATATGTTTCATTTGAATCCTAAAGATAATTTTCTCTTTAGTTGTAGTGAAACATTTTTCCTTGTTGCAGCATTATGTAACATTTGTTCCATTTTAATTTTTTGTTGTTGCAGTAGTGACAAGCATTGTCCAGAACTCATGGACTTCCTTCGCAACGGCATCAGTTTTGCTACTGTTGACATAAGGAACGACAAGCTGAAGATGAGGCACAACTTCGGTTTTGAGATACCAGCTGATTGCCTCATTAATCTCCAACATGAATTCAGGCTTCGACATGACAGGACTTCGATGGCTCATATGATAGTCGCCTTGATCGATGAGTAGTATGGTGATATGAAGACCAAATTCCCAAAGTCTCAACACAGACTTTGGGAGAGGACCCCTTTAATCGTATCAACATTGAGTATGCAGCAAAAGATGCATACGTTTCATATGAGTTGTACCGCAAGATTTGAGTCGTCAACTATGGCCGGCGTCACCTCAGACAAGGTGGACATTTTGATTCAGACGATTCAAACGATAAGTGTTCACAATGGCGAACACTTGTATATATATCTAAGCTAGTTATTATTATGTACTGTTTCGACTTGTATCATTATGTACTGCTTGGACCAATTTAAATATGTCTAGTTTCTATTTGTGCCATTATATTTTCCAAATTTAAATGATTTAGCCCTTTCTAACTTCATTTGCTACTTTTGAATGGTTTAGCCCTTTCTAACTTCATGGTATCATGCATTTCGACCACATATATATACAAAAAATCTTCAGTTCAAATAAGTTAAAAAAATGGAATCTTTTTTTTGTAACAGATTTGTTTTTGATTAAAACAGTCATTCAAAATAACTTAAAACCTACCAAATTGAATATAATGATAAAAACACAGTAATATTAAATAGCAGGAAAAAGAATCACTCAAAAATATATTTTTTAGTAAATTTATTCACAAAGTTAAATAAATAAAGTGAAAAACGAAACATCCAATTCAAAAAAAATGAAATCCCTTTTGTGACACATGAGTTTTCGTAAGAAACCCTAATACTTCGAAACAGATTGTCCGATTTGTGCACGAAGTGCATCCAGTTTTTGCTGCAACCCTCTCAACTTTTTAGCACATGCTATGTGGATGAAATGATGATACCATGCCAACTTTCAACCTATTCAGAGTTCATTTGTAGTTGTTTTTAATATCTGGGCCATTTAGCTCAAAAAAATCAGTAAATGCATGAAAAATACCAAATGAACTAAAAAAGTGTTGAAAATTAATGATGTGGCCTTGAATGGTGCACTTTGAACACACAAAAAGTCTTGAGTTCAGATAAGTTCAAAAAAATGAAATCTCTTTTGTAAGAGATGAGTTTTCGTAAGAAACTCTAATACTTTGAAGGAGATTGTCCGATTTGTACACGAAGTGCATCCACTTTTTGCCGCAACCCTCTCAACTTTTTAGCACATGCTATGTGGATGAAATGATGATACTATGCCAAGTTTCAATTTGTAGTATTTTTCAATTTGTGGGCCATTTAGCTCAAATAAATCACTAAATGCATGAAAAAAATACCAAATAAACTCAGCAAGTGTTGAAAATTGATGATGTGGCCTTGAATGGTGCAATTTGAAAACAAAAAAAGTCTTGAGTTCAAATAAATTCAAAAAAAAATCTCTTTTGTAACAAATGAGTTTTCGTAAGAAACCCTAATACTTCGAAAGAGATTGTCCGATTTGTACACGAAGTGCATCCAATTTGTGCCGCAACCCTCTCAACTTTTTAGCACATGTTATGCGGGTGAAATGATGATACCATGCCAACTTTCAACCTATTCAAAGCTCATTTGTAGTGCTTTTCAATTTCTGGGCCATTTAGTTCAAAAAAATCAGTAAATGCACGAATAATACCAAATAAACTCAGGAAGTGTTGAAAATTGATGATGTGACCTCGAATGGTGCATTTTGAACACATGAAAAGTCTTGAGTTCAAATAAGTTAAAAAAATTAAATCTCTTTTGTAACAAATGAGTTTTCGTAAGAATTGTAATACTTCAAAAGAGATTCTCCGATTTGTACACGAAGTGTATCCAGTTTTTACCGCAACCCTCTCAACTTTTTAGCACATGCTATGTGGGTGAAATGATGATACCATGCCAACTTTCAACCTATTTAGAGTTCATTTGTAGTGGTTTTCAATTTCTGGGCCATTTAGCTCAAAAAATAAAATCAGTAAATGCATGAAAAATAGCAAATGAACTTAGAAAGTGTTGAAAATTGATGATGTGGCCTTGAATGGTGCATTTTGAACACATGAAAAGTCTTGAGTTCAAATAAGTTCAAAAAAATTAAATCTGTGTTGTAACAAATGAGTTTTCGTAAGAATCCTAATACTTCGAAAGAGATTGTCCGATTTGTACACGAAGTGTATCCAATTTTTACCGCAACCCTCTCAACTTTTTACCACATGATATGTGGTTGAAATGATGATACCATGCCAACTTTCAACCTATTTAGAGTTCATTTGTAGTGCTTTTCAATTTTTGGGGCATTTAGCTCAAAAAATAAAATCAGTAAATGCATGAAAAATACCAAATAAACTCAAAAAGTGTTGAAAATTGATGATGTGGCCTCGAGTGGTGCATTTTGAACACAAAAAAGTCTTGAGTTCAAATAAGTTCAAAAAATGAAATACCTTTTGTAACAGATGAGTTTTTGTAAGAAACCTGATACTTCGAAAGAGGTTGTCTGCTTTGTACACGAAGTGCATCAAGATTTTGCTACAACCCTCTCAACCTTTTAGCACATTCTATGTGGGTGAAATGATGATATCATTCCAACTTTCAACCTATTCAGAGTTCATTTGTAGTGCTTTTCAATTTCTGGGCCATTTAGCTCAAAAGAAATCAGCAAATGCATGAAAAATACCAAATGAACTCAGAAAGTGTTGAAAATTTGATGATGTGGCCTTGAATGGCGCATTTTAAACACATAAAAAGTCTTGAGTTCAAATAAGTTCAAAAAAATGAAATCCCTTTTGTAAGAGATGTGTTTTCGCACTAGTAGGAATGGCCCATTTGTCCCGGTTCCAGAGGCCCATTAGCCCCGGTTCTGGAACCGGGACTAAAGGGTCGGGACTAAAGTCTATAATCTTTAGTCCCGGTTCCCTTACTAACCGGGACCGAAGGGTCTCCACGTGGCCTCTGCGGGTAGCACGGGCAGGAGGTTCTTTAGTCCCGGTTGGTCACACCAACCGGGACAACATGGCATCCACGCATCAGCATCTGGCCGGAGCTGGGTTTGTTTAATGGACGGTGGGTTTGGGGGGGGGGGTTGAGTGTTAATTTAGTGATTTCATATTGTGTTAGCTAGCTAATACAGAGAAGTGTCCTCTCTTTCTCCATGCTTGGTTGAACAACAAGTTTTCGCATATCAATCCGATGCTATTACATAATTACAATATAACATCTTTTACAATTAATCCAAAACATCATCTAATTAAGATCCACTGACAAATCCACATGGCCTTCTCCGTCTTCAGGTATCACGTGGTCAACAAAGAATCCCGCCAATTCCTCTTGAATTGCTCGTATGCGATCATATGGTAGGAGTTCATCGTGCATCTGCGAGATCTAATTTAAAGAAGGGGGTCAATACATGCATATATATGAATAAAACACAACACAATTGTGAATATTATTTACGTACTTGCAATTGTTTCTCAGAGAAGACCCGCTCAGAGTTCATTTGTAGTGCTTTTCAATTTCTGGGCCATTTAACTCAAAAAATCAGTAAATGCATGAAAAATATGAAATGAACTCAGAAAGTGTTGAAAATTGATGATGTGACCTTGAATGGAGCATTTTTAACACACAAAAAGTCTTGAGTTCAAATAAGGTCAAAATATGAAATCTCTTTTGTGACAGATGAGTTTTCGTAAGAAACCCTAATACTTCGAAAGAGATTGTCCGATTTGTACACGAAGTGCATCCAGTTTTTGACGCAACCCTCTCAACTTTTTATCACATTCTATGTGGGTGAAATGATGATATCATGCCAAATTTCAACCTATTCAGAGTTCATTGGTAGTGCTTTCCAATTTATGGGTCATTTAGCTCAAATAAATAAGTAAATGCATGGAATAAATACCAAATACACTCAGAAAGTGTTGAAAATTGATGATGTGGCCTTGAATAGTGCATTTTGAACACAAAAAACGTCTTGAGTTAAAAAAAGTTAAAAAAATGAAATCTCTTTTGTAACAAATGATTTTTCGTAAGAAACCCTAATAATTCGAAAGAGATTGTCCTGTACACGAAGTGCATCCAGTTTTTGCCGCAACCCTCTCAACGTTTTAGCACATGCTATATGGATGAAATGATGATACCATGCCAACTTTCAACGTATTCAAAGTTCATATGTAGTGCTTTTCAATTTATGGGCCATTTAGCTCAAAACAATGAGTAAATGCATGAAAAATACCAAATGAACTCAGAAAGTGTTGAAAATTGATGATGTGGCCTTGAAAGGTGCATTTTGAACACACGAAAAGTCTTGAGTTCAAATAAGTTCAAAAAATGAAACTCTTTTGTAACAGATGAGTTTTCGTAAGAAACCTAATACTTCGAAAAGATTGTCTGATTTGTACACAAAGTGTATCCAGTTTTTGCCGCAACCCTCTCAACTTTTTAGCACATGATATGTGAGGGAAATGATGATACCATGCGAACTTTCAACCTATTTAGAGTTTATTTGTAGTGCTTTCAATTTTTGGTCCATTTAACTCAAAAAAATCAGTAAATGCATGAAAAATACCAAATGAACTCAGAAAGTGTTGAAAACTGATGATTTGGCCTTGAATGGTGCATTTTGAACACACAAAAAGTCTTGAGTTCAAATAAGTTCAAAAAATGAAATACCTTTTGTAACAGATGAGTTTTCGTAAGAAATGTGATACTTCGAAAGAGATTGTCCGATTTGTATACGAAGTGCATCTAGTTTTTGCCGCAATCCTGTCAACTTTTTAGCACGTGCTATGTGGGTGAAATGATGATACCATGCCAACTTTCAACCTATTTAGAGTTCATTTGTATGCTTTTCAATTTCTAGGCCATTTAGCTCAAAAAATAAAATCATTAAATGCATGAAAAATACCAAATGAATTCAGAAAGTGTTGAAAATTGATGATGTGGCCTTGAATGGTGCATTTTGAACACACGAAAAGTCTTGAGTTCAAATAAGTTCAAAAAAATGAAATAACTTTTATAACAGATGAGTTTTCGTAATAAACCTGATACTTCGAAAGAGATTGTCCGATTTGTACACGAAGTGCATCCAGTTTTTCCGCAACCCTCTCAACTTTTTAGCACATGCTATGTTGGTGAAAGGATTATACCATGCCAACTGTCAACCTATTCAGAGTTCATTTGTAGTGCTTTTTGAATTTCTATCCCATTTAGCTCAAAAAAAATCAGTAAATGCATGAAAAATACCAAATAAACTCAGAAATTGTTGAAAATTGATGATGTGGCCTTGAATGGTGCATTTTGAACACACGAAAAGTCTTGAGTTCAAATAAGTTTAAAAAAATGAAATCCCTTTTGTAACAGATGTGTTTAAGCACTAGTAGAAAATGGCACATTTGTCCCGGTTCGAGAGGCCCATTAGCACCGATTCTCGAACCGGGACTAAAGGGTCGGGACTAAAGCCCATAACCTTTAGTCCCGGTTCCCTTACTAACCGGGACCGAAGGGTCTCCATGTGGCCTCTACGGGTAGCCCGGGCAGGAGGTTCTTTAGTCCTTGTTGGTCACACAAACTGGGACAACATGGCATCCACGCGTCAACATCTGGCCGGAGCTGGGTTTTTTTTTGAATGGGGGGATGTGGGTTTAGGGTGGGGGGTGGAGCGTTAATTTAGTGGTTTCATATTGTGTTAGATAGCTAATAGAGAGAAGTATCCTCTCTTTCTCCATGCTTGGTCGAAAAACAAGTTTTCGTATATCAATCCGACTCTATTATATAATTACAATATAACATCTTTTACAATTAATCCAAAACATCATCTAATTAAGATCCAATGACAAATCCACATGGCATTCTCCGTCTTCAGATATGACGTGGTCAACAAAGAGTCCCGCCAATTCCTCTTGAATTGCTCGTATGCGATCATATGGTAGAAGTTCATCGTGCATCTGCAAGATCTAATTTAAAGAAGGGGGTCAATACATGCATATATATGACTAAAACTCAACACAATTGTTAATATTATTTACGTACTTGCAATTGTTTCTCAGAGAAGACCTGCTCAGAGGTCGAGTGGCGAATGAACTCACATACGTAGTATGCACATAAAACAGTGCCTTCTTTGTGGTACATACACTTTACGAGAATAGAATTCAATCAAACTGATAAGCAAGCTTGATAATGATATATTGATGAAAATTTGAATCAATTAGAGATGCGCGGAAGTAGCTAGTACTACTTACTTTGGGGTGCATAAATCGCAACTCTTTGTTTAGACCGGGAATCTTATTGGTGAACTTCGTCCAAACCCTACGAGGCAAAGAAAATGATTACTTGATATCAGGAAATTAACGAAAGTGCATGCCGATATGGTCTTGGTATATTGACTGAACTTACTTCTTGAGTATTGCAGTAATGTCCTCATAATCCTCGTCGGATTTACGTCTCGAGTCTAAGACATTTACTAGTGCCCCCCGAACGTCAATGGATTGTAGTATAAAGTGGTCTCTGTGCACGCATATATAACTCATCATTACATTACTTAATTAACCTCGAGTAAGCGAAACCGAGTTTGCAGAGAAGACAACAACACTCACTTGAAGTTGGAAGGAAATATTATTTCCCCTTTTTTATGTATAAGGAATGAGTTTAACAAGTTCTCCTCGGTCTCTTTGATTGAGTTTCATACCGTCAATTCATTTACGTCATCTGGGCTAATGAACCCAACGTCGACGGTTCCTGCTTTTTTTAATTCGACGATCTTCAATCTGCATAATATATATAGTGAGGATAATTATATATACCTGCAATAAACGAGCTGAGCTAGAGACTTAACTATAGAAGTAATACTTACAGACAGTAGGAAGCCATGAGTTGTTTGTCGAGGGCCAGTTGATTGTATAACTGAAATAACTCCTCAAATTTAATAGTAATCATGGGAAGTCCAATGAATCCGTGCTCTAGTTTCACTGCCACATACATAGCGTTTTTCCCAGACTCCCTGCAGGTTTTCATGTACCACTCGTGTAATCTGTGCATCATCGTTGTTAGAGTAGGATGACCAGGTTTGACGAGAGGCTTCCCGTGCACGTATTTATATTGTTCTTTTGTTACATCATCCCCCAAGTAATCATCAAGATTGGTACCGGGCACCATCTCCGGATGACTAGTGATACCTCTCCGTCGTATCTACTTTTTCGAACTCTTTTGCCCTTGTTTTGGACTATAATTTGCATGATTTCAATGGAACTAACCCGTACTAACGCTGTTTTCAACAGAATTGCCATGGTGTTGTTTTTGCGCAGAAATAGAAGTTCTCGGAATGACCTAAAAATTTACGAAGATTTTTTGTGGAATATATAAAAAATACTAGCGCAAGAATCAACGGAGGAAGTGGAGCGTGGAGCCCACAAGCCCACTAGGCGCGGGCCCCCCTAGCCGCGCCTAGCAGGCTTGTGGGGCCCACAAAACTCCACCGCCTCCAAACTCAGGTCTAGTTAGTCCCTTTCATCCGAAAAAAATCAAGGAGAAGAGTTCATCGCGTTTTATGATACGGAGGCGCCGCCACCTCCTGTTCTTCCTCTCGAAGGAAGATCTGGAGTCTGTTCTGGGCTCCGAGAGGGCAGATCGTCGCCATCGTCATCACCAACCTTCCTTCATCACCAATTTCATGATGCTCTTCACCGTTCGTGAGTAATCTCATCGTAGGCTTGCTGGAAGTTGATGGGTTGGATGAGATCTATCATGTAATCGAGTTTGTTTTGACGGGGATTGGTCCCTAGTATCCACTATGTTCTGAGATTGATGTTGCTACTACTTTGCGATGCTTAATGCTTGTCACTAGGGCATGAGTTCCATGATTTCAGATCTGAACCTATTATGTTCTCGCCAATATATGTGTGTTCTTGATCCTATCTTGAAAGTTGTAGTCACCTACTATGTGTTATGACCCGGCAACCACGGAGTGACAATAGCCGGAACCACTCCCAGAGATGACCATAGTATGAGGAGTTCATGTATTCACTAAGTGTTAATGCGTTGGTCCGGTTCTTTATTAAAAGGAGAACCTTAATATCCCGTAGTTTCCATTAGGACCCCGCTGCCACGGGATGGATGGATGATGTTTGTTGTGTATCCCTTGCAACGGCGCTAGGAAATAGTTGTGTCGACGGCACCAGGAATCCTTCAGCTACGGCTACGCCTTAATTAAGGGACTTCCTAGGCAAGTATGCAAAGGATTTCCCCCGTGGCCTTGGAGCCTTGCGTTGGTGTTCCCTCGAAGTGGAAAGGGTGATGTAGCACAGCGACGGTAAGTATTTCCCTCAGTTTGAGAACCAAGGTATCAATCCGGCGGAAGAGTATCTCAAGATCCTGCACAAACACAAAACCTTGCACCCAACGCTATGAAGGGTGAGAACTGAAAGCAACAAAGTAACAAAGCAAAGTAAAAGCGAAGGTGTAAACGATGGATGTGAATAGACCCGGGGGCCGTAGTGTTTACTAGTGGCTTCTCTCATGAAAGCAAGTAGATGGTGGGTGAACAAATTACTGTCGAGCAATTGATAAAACCGAGCAAAGTCGTGATGATATCTATGAAATGATCATTTCTATAGGCATCACGCCCGAAACAAGTAGACCGATACTTTCTGCATCTACTACTATTACTCCACACGTCGACCGCTATCCAACATGCATCTAGTGTATTAAGTTCATAAGAACAGAGTAACGCCTTAAGCAAGATGACATGATGTGGAGGGATAATCTCAAACCAATGATAAAAACCCCATCTTTTTACCCTTGATGGCAACTACTTGATGTGTGCCTTGCTGCCCCTACTGTCACTGGGAAAGGTCACCACATGGTAGAACCCAAAACCAAGCACTTCTCCCATTGCAAGAATCATTGATCTAGTTGGCCAAACAAAACCCAAGACTCGGAAAGACTTACAAGGATATCAAATCATGCATATAAGAAATCAGCAAAGACTCAAATATATATCATAGATAATCTGATCACAACTCCACAATTCATCGAATCTCGACAAACACACCGCCAAAGAAGATTACATCGGATAGATCTCCATGAAGATCATGGAGAACTTTGTATTGAAGATCCGAGAGAGAGAAGAAGCCATCTAGCTACTAACTACGGACCCGTAGGTCTGAAGTGAACTACTCACGAGTCATTGGAGAGGCGATGATGATGATGAAGAAGCCCTCCAACTCCAAAGTCCCCCCCCCCCGGCAGGGCACCGGGAAGGGTCTCCAGATGAGATCTCGCGGAAACGGAAGCTTGCGGCGGCAGAAAAGTAATTTCGAGGCTCCCTTAATTTTTTGCGGAATATTTGGGAATTTATAGGCCAAAGACCTAGGTCAGGGGGCGGCCAGGGAGGCCACAAGCCTGCCCACCGCCGCCTCCCCCTGGTGGAGGAGTGGGAGCTTGTGGGATCCCTGGAGCCCACCTGGCTTGGCCCAAAAACCCCTGGTCTACTTCCGTTTGGGAAAAAAATCATTTTGGGGTTTTTCTTCCGTTTGGACTCCGTTCCAAAATCAGATCTGAAAAGAGTCAAAAACACGAAAAAAACAGGAACTGGCACTTGGCACTGAATTAATAAGCTAGTCCCAAAAAAGATATAAAAGGTACACAAAACAACTAAAGAAGACAAGATAACAGCGTGAAACCATCAAAAATTATAGATACGTTTGAGACCTACTTGGGATAAAAAGATGGGAATTTCATCATTGGTTTGAGATTATCCCTCTACATCATGTCATCTTGCTTAAGGCGTTACTCTGTTCGTCATGAACTCAGTACACTAGATGCATGCTGGATAGCGGTCGATGTGTGGAGTAATAGTAGTAGATGCTGAAAGTATCGGTCTACTTGTCTCGGACGTGATGCCTATATGTATGATCATTGCCTTAGATATCGTCATGACTTTGCGCGGTTCTATCAATTGCTCGACAGTAATTTGTTTACCCACCGTGATATTTGCTATTTTGAGAGAAGCCTCTAGTGAACACTATGGCCCCCGGGTCTACTCCACACCATATTTTCAGCCTTACACTTTTTACTTCGTTGCAGTTTCCGCCTTCACATCTCACTTTGCAAACAATCTTGAAGGGATTGACAACCCCTTTGAAGCGTTGGGTGCAAGCTTGTTTGTGTTTGCGCAGGTACTCTGGACTTGACGAGACCCTCCTTCTGGATCGATACCTTGGTTCTCAAAAATGAGTGAAATACTTACTGCTCCTGTGCTGCCTCACCCTTTCCTCTTCAAGGGAAAAACCAACGCAAACAAGAGAAGTAGCAAGAAGAATTCCTGGCGTTGCTTGGAAAGGACTTTTGTTGCCGTAGCAGTAGCGACCTGACCCAGTGTGATGGTGATACTGCTTCTTTGCGACATTGTTCTTGTTTGTCTTCGACATTTTCTTACTCTTCTCCGATGACTTGTAGGACACAAATGCGGGCGAGTGATCTCTTATCTTCTCAAATCGGCCGACGAATTCTGGAGTCTTCCCTTTGTCGACAAAAATTGATTTCAAATCATTCTTCCACTTCCCGAATAGATGTGCCATCTTCTTAAGAGCACACACCTTGATAAGTGGCTCTATAACTGGCTTATTCAGATCTTCCTTTGGCGGTAGGGTGAAATTTGCCTTCAGCATGGTCCAAAGATCATCTTTATGCCTATCGGTGACATAATCACCTTCAGGGACGTCGTCGCCCTTAGGCTTTTTCCATTGCTTGACCTTGATCGTGATGTTGTCCCTAACAATAGCTCCGCACTGAGCTGAAAATGCGTCCTTGGTCAGCTTGGGTTCAATCGGTAGGGTATCGGTCGCGATTGCTGTGATTGTGAACTTTTCATCCATACGCAACCTTCTCTTCGAGCCTCGTCTCTTTACAGAAGTTTGTCTTGATCCGGAGGGCTATAAAAGAGAAAGAAGAGTTAATATATGTACATACCTTCGGGCTTAATTAATATATATACCTCGCCGGACTTTGCAACATCTCCCTCCTCCATTCGGTCACTGGAGCCGTCATCATGGTCTCCTTCTTCCTCCGGCCTTCGGTCACTGGAGTCATCATGATCATGTCCTTCCTCCTCCATCGTTCGATCATCCGAGCCGTTATCCTCTCCTTCCAGACCATTGGTGTCGTTGAGATACGACAAATAATCACCGAGCATTATCTCTACCAACAACTGTTCTCTTTGATCCATATAGTTTCTCCAAATATTTCAGCTCCTTGTATGAATAACCGAATTACACGAACTTCTATGTTTTATACATGCACAAACTTTTTTATATTTCATTTCCAAATGTTGAATAGTTCACAGATGTACGTTATGATATATAATGCAATAGATCTCAAGAGGCAAAAAGGTTTAATTTCAGTTAGAACCAATAATCAACTTAATACATCTCGAATTTAATCTCAAATACATCTCTATTATAATCTATATATGAACAAAATTTGTATGAACGGCAATATGCAGGGGCGGTGGCGGCGACAAGCAGAACACGTAGAGGAGGAGTTCACCAGGGCAGACGGGTTCGGGGCGGCAACAACGACGGGCTCGGGGCGACGACGACGATGGGCTCGGGGCGACGACAGCGGGATCGGGGGCGGCGACGGCCCAACTATCTAGTTGGGTTTCAAGTCGTATTCAGGCCGTGGTGGCCCATTAGTTGACATTTCTTTTTCAAGAATATAGTTTTTTGTTCCTACTTACTGTTTTTCAGTGATTCTTTATATTTTTTGTTTCGTTTGTTACTTTATTTACTTTATTTTGTTCCGACTTACTGTTTTTTAGTGATTCTTTTTGCTTTTAGGTCACAAAAGTTATTATTAGGGTTTCATACGAAAACTCATCCGTTACAAAGGGATTTCATTTTTTGGAATTATTTGAACTCGAGACTTTTTGTGTGTTAAAAATGCACCATTCAAAGCCACATCATCAATTTCAACTATTTCTGACTTCGTTTGGTATTTTTCATGCATTTATTGAATTTTTTGAGCTAAATAACCCAGAAATTGAAAAGCACTACAAATGAACTCTGAATAGGTTAAAGTTGTCATGGTATCATCATTTCACCCACATAGCATGTGCTAAAAAGTTGAGAGGGTTGCGGCAAAAATTGGACGCACTTCATGTATGAATCGAACAATCTCTTTCGAAGTATCATGGTTTCATACGAAACCTCATCTGTTGCAAAGGGATTTCATTCTTTTGAACTTATTTGAACTCCAGACCTTTTGTGTGTTCAAAAGGCACCATTCAAGGCCACATCATCAATTTTCAACTATATCTGACTTCATTTGGTATTTTTCATGCATTCATTGATTTTTTTGAGCTAAATGACCCAAAAATTGAAAAGCACTACAAATGAACGCTGAATTCGTTGAAAGTTGGCATGGTATCATCATTTCACCCACATAGCATGTGCTAAAAAGTTGAGACGGTTGCATCAAAAACTGGAGGCATTTCGTGTACAAATCATAGAATCTCTTTTGAAGTATCAAGGTTTCATACGAAAACTCATGTGTTACAAAAGGGATTCGTTTTTTGGAATTATTTGAACTCCAGACCTTTGTGTGTTCAAAATGCACCATTCAAAGCCACATCATCAATTTTCAACTATTTCAGACTTCATTTGGTATTTTTCATGCATTTATTAATTTTTTTGAGCTAAATGACCCAGAAATTGAAAAGCACTACAAATGAACTCGGAATAGGTTGAAAGTTGGCATGGTATCATCATTTCACCCACATAGCATGTGCCAAAAAGTTAAGAGGGTTGCGGCAAAAACTGGATGCACTTCGTGTACAAATCGGACAATCTCTTTCGTAGTATCAGAGTTTCATACAAAAACTCATCTGTTACAAAAGGGATTTCATTTTTGTGAAATTATTTGAACTCCAGACCTTTTGTGTCTTCAAAATGCACCATTCAAGGCCACATCATCAATTTTCAACTATTTCTGACTTCATTTGGTATTTTTCATGCATTTACTAATTTTTTGAGCTAATTGACACAGAAATTGAAAAGCACTACAAATGAACTCTGAATAGGTTGAAAGTTGGCATGGTATGATCATTGGGCCAATTCCATTCTTGCCCGTAGTTGGTTCCCACCCCCGGTTTTGCCCTTACTTTTCGGGCATGCTCAGTTTTTCCCTTACTTTTCCCCCTCCGTTGGCTCGAATGCCCTTTTGTCACAGCTCCGCTTGGTCAGTGCCGTTTGACCGTGACGACTCGACGTTTTGGACACATTTGCCCCTGGTTTGATACCTCCTCCCATTTAGTCGTCTTCTAGCTCCCGCTGCACAAGAAAACAGAGAAGCGGCTGGGAGGAGAGGTGTGACATCGCGGTGTATGGAGAGGCAGGAAGGACCATGGCAATGTTGGCCACCTCATCGGAGAACTCGTCGCCGGTAGCCGAATAGGTTTTATAGCTCATCTGGTCCCCTGCTTTTCTAGGGTTTGGTAGATTTGGGGGTTAATTTCTAGATCTTGACCTGATTTAGGTGGATGGGGTAGGCATTGTTCAGCACAGCTCTGAGTTCTACTTGGCAGACTCGACGTACTGTGGCTTGGAGCCGCACTCAAAGCATTGTTGTCCGGGGCACCGGCTAATCCCAGCTCGTCATGTCGCATGGGGAGACGCAAGCACTGGACGTCGTTTTTTGGGTTGCCCCCTGGATGTATGATTTCATGTCAACTTCATCCTCCTCTGGATCTCAGGCATGTCCTCATCATCATTCTCAAAATGTCCTCATCATCATTTTTTGGGTTTTCCCTGTCATACATCATCTCAGGCCTGTCCTCATCATCATTCTCAAAATGTCCCATGTCAATGTTCTCTTGTTCCTCCTCTGAATATGTATCTGAAAACTCAGCAGGAATAAAATCCTCATCTATCTCTTGATTTGTCTTCTGCACAAGATCTGGAAACATCTTCTCATCCTCCTCATCTGAGCCTAGCACATCATCCGGCTCAGCCTCCTCAATCATAGGCTCTAAAGAAATTTCAGTGTCTTTCCAACAAGTACTACTAGGGGGGGTTGACCTACTCCTAGAAGTACTTCCTGCTGCATGTGTTTTATTTGTTGCTTTATAGGCCGGGGACTTTGCTGCTGTAGTTGTTACTTCTGCTCTACATCTCTGAATTACAGTAGTTTCAACATTTGGAGTTTTGGAATTAGCATATGTAGCAAACATTACACCTAACTCATCATCACACTGTTGAGGATTCCAAGTAGCTTTCTCTACATCCCAGAATCTGAACTCAACTGCATCATGCATACCCTAAGGATATTTCCTATAGATTGCAGACCTCAAATCATTGGAAGAGCTTGTGCAGTCCACCACTATAGGCAAACTGAAGCTTGCATCTTGTCCCTTAGTACCACCCTTTGCTAAAAGAGTGGTCTCCATTCTAATTGTGAGAAAGAACGCACGCGATGGATCCATCCTATGATTGTGAACACAACTAAAGTCATGGAATGCACCGTTCTAATCATGGAAACAGATGACTAGGTACTGGATCTGGAAACTTACCCTGCCGGGATCTCCTGCCTTCAATCTGTCATGCAACCACTCCTCATGGCATCGTCGCCGCCTCCACCACCGCCACGCAAAGAGCGTGTCTCCACCATCACCGCCGCGTGATGTAGATCCTGCGATGAGGACTTCATGACATCTAGGCCATGGTTTCTATGGGAGCCCGCGTCGCTACCGAGTGCTAGGGATTGGGTCGCCTTTGTCGTCGCCGATCTAGGGTTTGGGGCTGGGATAAGACAGAGGGAGGGAGAGGGGAAACGACAACTACACTGTCTACTTTATGTGGACCACCCTATAAGGAAGGCCCAGGGGCAACCGGTGTCCAAAACGTCACGCCGTCACGGCCAAACGGCGCTGACCAAGCGGAGCTGTGACAGAAGGGCATTTGAGCTGGCGGAGGGGAAAACTACGGGCAAAACTGAGCATGCCCGAAAAGTAAGGGCAAAACCTGGGGGTGGGAACCAACTAGGGGCAAAGATGCAATTGTCCCATCATCATTTCACCCACATAGCATTTTGTGTTTGCGCCAACTAAGACCTTTGGGATGGTCTACAGTGTTTGCAATTTAATTTTGTTGAAAAAACAGAAACTTTCTACCTCAGTCCAGTAATTTTTTAAATTCACTAGAACGTGTTTTGATCTCAAATTTTATACACGATTCATATACAATTTACCCAGATTGTCTTAATTTTTCATAATATTCAGAGTTACATAAGTATTAGAATTATACAGATTACTTCTGACTATTCTGTGTTTGACAAATTCTATTTTCTTTGTGTTTCTTTCTTATATCGATGTATCTATGGGTTGTATCGGGGGGTATGAACCATGGAGAAGTTTGAATACAGTAAATATTACACCAATATGAATAAAGAACTAGATCACAACAATACCTAAAGTGGTGATGAATAAAGAAAGGGCTAAATAACCATTCAAATTTGGAAACTATATAATGGCACAAACAGAAACTAGATATATATAAATTGGTCCAAGCAGTACATAATAATACATGCAAACAATACATAATAATAGCTAGCATACATATATATACAAGTGTTCGCCGTTGTGAACACTACTCGTCTAAATCTGAATCTGAATCTGAATGTCCCAAAGCTGGTGCTGCGAGGTGACGCAGGCCATAGTTCACGATACTAATCTTGCGGTACAACTCGTATGCAACGTATGCATCTTTTGCTGCATACTGAATGTTGATAGGGTCAAGTGGGCTCTTCCCCCACTTCTTGTGATGAGACTTCGGGAGTGAAGTCTTCATATCATGGTACTCCTCGTCGATCAAGGCGACTGCCATATCAGCCATCGAAGTCCTCTCATATTGAAGCTGGAATAGGTCTTGGAGATCAATGTGGCACTCAATTGGTATCTCAATACCAAAGCTCCGCCTCATATTCGGCCTGTCGTTCGTTATGTCAACGCTAGCGAAACGTATGTAGCTGCGAAGGAAATCCATGAGTTCTGGACAATGCTTGTCACTACTGTAACATCAACAAATTAAAATGGAACAAATGTTACATACTGCTGCAACAAGGAAAAAAATGTTTCAATACAGCTAAAGAGAAATTTATCAGAACGATTCAAATGGAACATATTGCTATTCTATGCAATTTTCGTATCCTATGAATTGATCTTTGTAGGACTCAAATATTGTAAAATATTGCTATCTGATGCAATTTTCATATCCTATGAATTGATCAAGAAACCCTCAATTAACTATCCAATAGAACATATAAAGAAACTGCATATTGCTATCCAATGGAACCTAGAGAGATCAGTATATGAAAATTTCATAATGTAACATCCCAAAATTATAAATTTTGGAATGTTAATATAATTATTAGATTGATTGTTTGTTGGTTGCCTGACTGATTGAAACTTGTGTGAAATTAGAAACTTTTCGAAACTTTTGAATGAGAGGGAATAAAATGACTTTCCCTTCTTCGGTGAATTCAAATTCAAGCTTTTAAAAGCCAAGAGAGAAGATGACATGACTTCTTCAATTATAAAGAATTTGAACGGAGATATTTGCATTGAATTCTTTTGCATTTCCATTTCTTTCTCCTCGCACGAAAAGCACGGGAAATACTCTCTTGCACGCAAGAGAGAGAGAGGAGGAAAATGACCCTCCAAAGTACGGGCATTTCTGAAATATTTGAGCCAAGAAACCCAAAGAATATTTGCAAAAAGAAAATAAAGCAAATTTGGGAATTTCTGAAAAAAACATTTTTTTAAAGTTTTTAGTTTTGCTTTGGAAAAATGTTATTCGGGTAGAGGATATTTTTCTGAATTTTTTGGTATATAATACCCTATATTAATATTTTGATTTACTTTCCTTTTTTTAGCTTTTATTTTTCTGTTTCGGAAAAGGTTTATAATTAGGAAACTTTTTTTTTCTTTAGAAGCCGCCGCCTCGAGCGCTATATAGGTTGGGCCGAATCCCGCAGTTCAAGGGAATAAATCCCTTACGGGCCGGCCGACCGACCCCTCCCTCACCCGCCCAAGCCCCTGCCCGCTGGACCCCACCGACCGAACCCCCCTCCCCGTCGGTCATCCCTCTCCCTCTCCTTCCAAGCTACAGCCCGAGACCGAGCAGCACCAGCAATTTCGGGATCCCCCTCGGATCCTTCCCCTCCTTCCTTAGCTCTCCCCCCTCCTAGCCTATATAAACCCTGCCCCCGAGCCGCCCCCGTTCCCACCCTTTCCCCGTCGAGCCGCCGCCCCTAGCCCCTGCGACCGCTCGCCGGAGCAGCCCGAGCTGCTGCCACCTTCGGCCCTCCTGGAGCAGCGCCACCCGAGCTCCCTCCACTCTGCCCGACGCCTCCCCGAGGAGGAGGAGCACCGCCGCCGCCTCCCCGACATCTCCACCGCCCCCGGAGCTCCCTCCCTCGCCGGTGACCACCCACCCCGCCGGAGTACTGCCCCCAGCCATGGTAGACTTCTTCTCCCTTCTCTGTTACTTCTCTTTTTTGTTTTATAGCCATCAGATCTTTACTCAATGGCCTAGATTAGATCCCAGAGTACCTCTTCGGTCTATATTAGTAAACCAGCGGTTTATTTTCACTTAACGATTAGCCAGCAGGTTTTTACTTAGCCTCGGCCGTTTGTTCCTAAGTTTGCAGCAAACGCCTCGACAGCCTATCGTAGCCTGCCACGTGTACCCTCCTTTTAGTACTAGTTAGCTCTATATTTTTCTGCCTATTTGCAAAAACAGAAAGTTTCTGTTTTGTTTTGGCCACAACTTTTCATTCCGAAGTCCAATGACATTGATTCTTTTTCCAGTAGCTCACAAATTTCCTGTAGTATTTAAAAACATATAATTTGTCTATGTTTGAAATTTGCAAATATAAGTTAGTTAAGATTTAGTTTAAACCTTGTTTTGCCTATTCCAAGAGTTTAAAAAATGATTTTGAGTTGATTCTTTTTGCTACTGCTTCCTAGTGATTAAATATTACTGTGGTAGAAGTTTCAAAAATTTTAAAGTATTTTTACTGGTGTTTTCAACAGAAACAAGTTTCTGCCATACCGGCGCATGTTGAACTCCTTTACTTAGGCATTAGCAAATACTTACTAGCGATGTTACTTTTACTTGTGGCTTGATTGAAGTGCTTATGGTGTGCTTTGTGTTTGTATCGGTAGATCATCCGGAGTGCGAAGCGTGTTACTTAGAAGCGCTCGAGCAAGACAACTATCATCAAGGCAAGTCATTTTGATCATTTTATTTTATTTATGTTTTCGATGCATGGTAGATCACCTTTCTTTGCCCAATTGCATGCTGCCTAGGTACTTGGAAACTTTAGTATAAGTCGTATTATCATGTGGTAGGAACACAACAACCCCGATACTTGGCCCTGGGACGACAATTTCTTAATGCTATGCTTGAGTAGACGGGTTATCGGTTGAGTGTATATCACGAGTGACGTGAGGTTGATATAATAATCAAGACCGGCTAAGACAAGATTTTCAAGACCTCGGACGCAATGCAACTCTGGGTGAAGGACGGTTGATCGGCTCCCTGGAGAACCCAGTGGATGCCCGGGATGCTGGAGAGGCCATGTCATCCTGTGGAAAGCTTCACGCAGGCTCGAAGAGACGGACGGAGACTTCAAGACTCAAGGCTTACCTGCACAGCCACAAGTCATTATGGGCTCTGGCTTGGTTGGACAACGCGGCGACTCTGGACAGGCGGTGCTAGCAGATGTAGAAGAACGGTAGGAATGGATGGGCACCGACAGGGATTCAGAGGGACCCATTGAAAGACCATGTTTTGATCATCCGGTCTTCAAACACCCTGAAGTGCGAGGAAAAACCCGGAGGCGATCAAATCTTGTGGGGAACGTCTGCAAAACTCTGCAGAGTGCCCAACCTAATCGATTAGCCATGTCCACGGTCATGGACAACTTGAGCCGAAGGCATTGAATTTCCCCTGAACTCTCGACACAACTTAATAATGATGTGGGTGTTAACAACTATTCGGGTATGAGAATTGGTTGGCGGAACCATCTCGTTAACAACAAGCATTGTAGTAATATTTTGCTTTCAACCCCTCTTGTTGTAGGATAAAACTGGCTTTATGCAAAACTTAGCTCCACCCGCCAAAGATGCATGTAGAGATAGTTGATTATTATTTTACCCCCCCTCTTTGATGACTTGCCGGCATATTCAATATGCTGACCTACATGGCTGCAACGTATCATGTTGCAGAGTACTTTTCCGACCAGGAGTGAGGCTACGATCTATGCTCAGCGACATGCCCTTGGAATCGGATGGACTCGTCTACCTGATGCTTCCGCTTAGTCTTCGTTAGATATCTCATGAGTTGGCCTTCAGCCACTTTATTGTAATCCTTTATTGTAATAAAGTACTCTTTATGAGATTTCGATTAATAAAGCTTTGTGATTGAACTCTTGAATATATACATTATGTACTGTGTGTGTACCAGCATGATCTTGGGATGGTACGGAAACACCAGAGGCTTGACTCGTCTTGAGTCGGGTCGCTACACATAACCTTTGGATCAAAGAAAGCCTCAAAACTTACCAATGAAAAAATGTTTCACTACAACTGAAGAGAAATTAATCTTTATAGGATTCCAATATTGTAACATATTGCTATCCTGTGAATTGATCAAGAAACCCTCAATTAACTATAAATCCAATGGAACATATATAGAAACCGCATATTGCTATCCAATGGAACCTAGGGAGATCAATATATGTAATTTTCATAACCTTTGATCAAACAAAGCCTATGTTGTAATATATCCAATGAAACCTAGGGAGATCAATATATGCTATCCAATGGAACCTAGGGAGATTAATATATCCAATTTTGTAACACATATTGCTATCCTATGCAATTTTCATATCCTATGAATTGATTAAGAAACCCTCAATTAACTATCCAATGGAACGTATACAGAAACTCCATATTGCTATCAAATGGAACCTAGAGAAGATCAATACATGCAATTTTCATAACCTTGGACCAAAGAAAGACTCAAAACTTACCTCGCCCATTGGAAGATCAAGACACACTGTTTGAAACACAGCTGGATGACTACAACACCTTGATGGTTGGCCGTGTACTCCAGATGAAGCCCCAAGAATGCCTCATGATCCGTCGCGGCGTCAACCCACTCCTGGAACCGTCTAAGAAAATTTGGCACCGCCTTGCTCTCGTTCGTGTACCTGACCCAGATTTGGGTCGTGCCATGTGCGCGCACCACTCCGGTTTCATATTTCATGGTGGAAGAAGAATGGAAGAAGAGAGGGGAAGAAGAGAGGGGAAGAAGAGAGGAAGAAGAAGAACAGAGGAGAGCGCTAGAGGAGAAGAACACATAATGGCGATAGACTCTGCTTCGGTTGCAATTTTCATCGCTGGAAACGATGCAGGAGGATGAACCGTTTGGACCTTTAGTCTCGGGTAGGACGACAAACCGGCACTAAACGGGTCATTCGAAGGGCCGCCACTCCGGTTTGATCCACCAACCGGGACTAAAGGAAGATACAAACGGTTGTACGAACGCCCGCCACCACACCTAAGTCCCGGTTTGATCCACCAAACGAGACTAAAGGGAATACGAACGGTTGCCGGCCTATTAGTCCCGGTTCTTGACTCGAACCGAGACAAAAGGGGTGAGACGAACCGGGACCAATGGCCCATAATGCCCGGTCGACGCCCCGGCCTCATGAACCGGGACCAATGTCACCATCCCGGTTCGTATGTGAACCGGGACTAATAGGATTTCAGGACCTGGACCAAAGCCCTCTTTTTTACTAGTGTCGTAAGAAACCGGATACTTCGAAAGAGATTGTCCGATTTGTACACGAAGTGCATCCAGTTTTTGACGCAACCCTCTCAACTTTTTAGCACATTCTATGTGGGTGAAATGATGATACCATGCCAACTTTCAACGTATTCAGGGTTCATTTGTAGTGCTTTTCAATTTCTGGGCCATTTAGCTCAAAGAATGAGTGAATGCATGAAAAATACCAAATGAACTCAGAAAGTGTTGAAAATTGATTATGTGGCCTTGAATGGTGCATTTTGAACACACAAAAAGTCTTGAGTTCAAATAAGTTAAACAATGAAATCCCTTTTGTAACAGATTTGATTTTTATTAAAATAGTAATTTAAAATAACCTAAAACCTACCGAATTGAATATAATGATAAAAACACAGTAATATTAAATAGCAGGAAAAAATCACTAAAAAATCTATTTTTTAGTAAAGTTATTTACAAAAAAAAAGTAAAAAAGAAACAAAAAACTAGCTTTTTTTAAAATGCCACCTACTCGGCCACCACGACGTGAATACGGCTAGAAACCCAACAAGAGAGTTGGGCCAGGATTTACGCCCGCAGAAGGACCAGTGGGCCCATAGGGAGTCACAAATTAGGACCGGAAGCCTGCAGTTGAGAGGAGCTCGAGAGGGTTTGCGCACGAGCGCTTATAAACCACTCCCGGGCTCTCTCGGCTAGCGAGGTGGGACTAAACATCCAACCGCAACGCGGCTGTGGCAGGCACATGCCTTTAGTCCCGGTTTGTGCCACCAACCGACAAGAAAGACGTCCTTTCGTGTCGGTTGTCGGCACCAACCGGGACTAAAGGTCTCTTCTTCCCGCCCTTTGGGCTGCTTGAAATTGGCCTTTAGTCTTAGTTTGCGGCACAAATCGGGACGAAAGGGGTGCATTAGTCCCAGATTTTGCCTCGAACCGGGACCACTGGTTTTTGCATATAGGCGGGAGTTGTCGAAATTTCCCCCAAACTCTCCCATTTGCCCCGAGCCCGTCCTCCTCATCGTCGCCGCCGTCCCGAGCCCATCGTCCTCCTCGTCGTCACCGCCGCCCCGATCTCGTCCTCCTTGTCGTTGCCGCCGCCCCGAGCCCGTCCTCCTCCTCGCCGTCGCCGCCGCCCCCGAGCCTGTCGTCGCCGCCATCCCGAGCCCGTCATCGCCGCCAACCCGCCTTATCCACCCCGTGAGCTCCCTCTCTCTTCCTCACTCCTGGCCCCTCACTCCCCCCACACACTGCCGGCCCCTCCTCGCTCCGCTTTCGTGCTCCGTCCTCCTTCCTCATCCCTCCTTCAGTCGCCCCTCCTTCTCCCTCCCCCCTCCTCCCTGCTACATTTTGATTTAGTAGGCTAGTTGATATTTTCTTATTGATATGCAACATTTTGATTTACTTAGTAGTTTGTAGCTGATATCTAACAATTTTGATTTAGTATGGTTAACTGATTAGTAAAAATTTAGACATAGTTGATAGTTTTTAGTTGATATAAGCCTTTGTTCATATATAACACTTTGATTTAGGATAGTTTCTAGGGTTTAGTTGATAGTTTCTAGTTAACTGAATTATTACTAGGGTTTTAGTATATTATTTTTAGACATAGTTGATAGTTTCTAGTGACCTTGAAACTATTTAATCATTTGCTAGAATGAACAAGTCATATTTTGTTTATATTTTGTTTATGCAGAAATCAAGTATTTGCCCCTGCCTCATCCCCGCATTCGTCCCCATCACCGACCCCTAAGACCTCTAGGTGAGAATAGCCAAATCTCCATGTTGTTGATATAGATGATAATGTTGGGGAACGTCGCATGGGAAACAAAAAAAATTTCCTACGCGCACGAAGACCTATCATGGTGATGTCCATCTACGAGAGGGGATGAGTGATCTACGTACCCTTGTAGATCGTACAGCAGAAGCGTTAGAGAACGCGGTTGATGTAGTGGAACGTCCTCACGTCCCTCGATCCGCCCCGCGAACAATCCCGCGATCAGTCCCACGATCTAGTACCGAACGGATGGCACCTCCGCGTTCAGCACACGTACAACTCGACGATGATCTCGGCCTTCTTGATCCAGCAAGAGAGACAGAGAGGTAGAAGAGTTCTCCGGCAGCGTGACGGTGCTCCGGAGGTTGGTGATGATCTTGTCTCAGCAGGGCTCCGCCTGAGCTCCGCAGAAACGCGATCTAGAGGAAAAACTATGGAGGTATGTGGTCGGGCAGCCGTGAGAAAGTCGTCTCAAATCAGCCCTAAAACCTCCGTATATATAGGTGGGAGGGAGGGGAGGAGGCAGCCTCAAAACCTAAAGGTTTGGCCGAAATTGGAGGTGGAGGAGTCCTACTCCAATCCTACTTGGAGTAGGATTCCACCTTCCCACTTGGAAACTCTTTCCACCTTGTGTTTTTTCCTTCTCAAACCTTATGTGCCTTAGTGGGAACTTATTCCAGCCCACTAGGGGCTGGTTTATCTCTTCCCATAGCCCATGAGACCCCTTGGGGCGTGACACCCCTCCCGATGGTCCCTGGCACCCCTCCCGGCACTCCCGGTACACTACCGATGAGCCCGGAACTTTTCCGGTAATGCACGAAAACCTTCCGGTAACCAAATGAGGTCATCCTATATATCAATCTTCGTTTCCGGACCATTCCGGAAACCCTCGTGATGTCCGTGATCTCATCCGGGACTCCGAACAACATTCGGTAACCAACCATATAACTCAAATACGCATAAAACAACGTTGAACCTTAAGTGTGCAGACCCTGCGGGTTCGAGAACTATGTAGACATGACCCGAGAGACTCCTCGGTCAATATCCAATAGCGGGACCTGGATGCCCATATTGGATCCTACATATTCTACGAAGATCTTATCATTTGAACCTCAGTGCCAAGGATTCATATAATCCCGTATGTCATTCCCTTTGTCCTTCGGTATGTTACTTGCCCGAGATTCGATCGTCAGTATCCGCATACCTAGTTCAATCTCGTTTACCGGCAAGTCTCTTTACTCGTTCCGTAATACAAGATCCCGCAACTTACACTAAGTCACATTGCTTGCAAGGCTTGTGTGTGATGTTGTATTACCGAGTGGGCCCCGAGATACCTCTCCGTCACACGGAGTGACAAATCCCAGTCTTGATCCATACTAACTCAACGAACACCTTCGGAGATACCTGTAGAGCATCTTTATAGTCACCCAGTTACGTTGCGACGTTTGATACACACAAAGCATTCCTCCGGTGTCCGTGAGTTATATGATCTCATGGTCATAGGAACAAATACTTGACACGCTGAAAACAGTAGCAACAAAATGACACGATCAACATGCTACGTCTATTAGTTTGGGTCTAGTCCATCACATGATTCTCCTAATGATGTGATCCCGTTATCAAGTGACAACACTTGCCTATGGCCAGGAAACCTTGAACATCTTTGATCAACGAGCTAGTCAACTAGAGGCTTACTAGGGACAGTGTTTTGTCTATGTATCCACACAAGTATTGTGTTTCCAATCAATACAATTATAGCATGGATAATAAACGATTATCATGAACTAAGAAATATAATAATAACTAATTTATTATTGCCTCTAGGGCATATTTCCAACAGTCTCCCACTTGCACTAGAGTCAATAATCTAGTTCACATCACCATGTGATTCCAACGAATCCAACACCCATATAGTTATGGGGTCTGATCATGTCTTGCTCGTGAGAGAGGTTTTAGTCAACGGTTCTGAAACTTTCAGATCCGTGCGTTCTTTACAAATCTTTATGTCATCTTACAGATGCTGCTACTACGTGCTATTCGGAAATGCTCCAAATATCTACTCTACTATATGAATCCGTTTCACTACTCATAGTTATTCGGATTAGTGTTAAAGCTTGCATCGACGTAACCCTTTACGACGAACTCTTTAACCACCTCCATAATTGAGAAAAATTCCTTAGTCCATTTGTTACTAAGGATAAATTTTGACCGCTGCTAGTGATTCAATCATGGATCACTCTCTGTACCTCTCAACAGACTTTGAGTCAAGGCACTTATCCGGTGCGGTACACAGCATGGCATACTTTAGATTCTACGGCTAAGGCATAGAAGACGACCTTCGTCTATTCTCTTTATTCTGCCGTGGTCGGGTTTTGAGTCTTACTCAAATTCACACCTTACAACGCAACCAAGAACTTCTTCTATGCTGATCTACTTTGAACTCCTTCAAAAACTTGTCAAGGCATGCATCTTGTTGAAACTTCCATTAAGCGCTTTCGATCTATCTCCATAGATCTTTGATGCTCAACGTTCAAGTAGCTCAATCCAGGTATTCCTTTGAAAAAAACCCTTTCAAACAACCTTGTATGCTTTACAGAAATTCTACATTACTTCTGATCCACAATATGTCAACCACATATACTTATCAGAAATTCTATAGTGCTCCCACTCACTTCTTTGGAAATACAAGTTTCTCATAAACCTTGTACACACCCAAAATCTTTGATCATCTCATCAAAGTGTTTATTCCAACTCCGAGATGCTTGCACCAGTCCATTGAAGGATCACTGGAGCTTGCATACTTGCTAGTATCTTTAGGATCGACAAAACCTTCTGGTTGTATCACATACAATGTTTGCTCAAGGAAACCGTCAAGGAAACAATGTTTTGACATCCTACGTGCAATATTTCATAAATAATGCAGCAACTACTAACATAATTCTAACAAACCTTTAGCATCGCTACGAGTGAGAAAGACTCATCATAGTCAACTGTTTGATCTTGTCGAAAACATCTTTGCGACAAGTCGAGCTTTTCTTAATAGTGACTTATCACCATCATCGTCTGTCTTCTTTTAAAGATCCATTTTACCCAATAGTCCCATGACCATCAAGTAGTTCTACCAAAGTCTACACTTTGTTTTCACACATGGATCCTCTCTCGGATTTTATGGCTTCCAGCCATTTGTCGGAATCTGGGCCCACCATCGCTTTCTCCATAACTCGTAGGTTCACTGTTGCTCAACAACATGACCTCCAAGACAGGGTTACCGTACTACTCTGCAGCAGTACGCGACCTTGTCGACCTACGAGGTTTGTAGTAACTTGATTTGAAGCTTAATGATCACCAACCCAACCCACTGGCCTCTGCCAGTCATCTTCTACATCTGCCAGAAGGCACAGGCGAGACGAGGCACGGCGCCGGGCGAGCCAGCTCCTGCTTCGCGCTGGCGCCCCCCCCCATGCATCCTTATCCGCCTGCGGCCCAGCCCACCAGGGGCACCGCTGTCTTCCTCCTCCTGCCAGGAGGAGAAGCAGCTGCGTGCCCAACGCATCGCTAGGCACCGCCACGTCCCCTGGCCACCTCCTGCTCGCCCCGTCCTTATCTCCTCGCCGTGGAATCCCCGACCTCCCCATCACCGCTAATGGAACCGACGTGAGCTCGCCGTCTTTTCCCCTCTCTTTCCACGTTCTCCCATGCCCCGTAGCCCCGCTCCCCGCCACGGACGAACCCCGCCGCCGCTTGAGCTCGTCGCCGGCGCCTCTCCGGCGACCTAGCCCCCCCTTCGGCCCCCTGTGCGATGCGGTCGAGCCTGGGCTTCACCCCAGTGCCTTCAGCGCTTCTAACCGAGCCCCATAGGCCGTTTTGGAGCATCTCCGACGAGCCTCCGCCGCGCCCGTGGTCGCCGCCGGCCAGGCCCCGGTAGCCCTGACGTGGCCAGGCATTAGCCACCACTAACCCCCTTCCCAGAGACGCTGACATAGGGCCCCACGCATGGGTCAAACTTCCATTAGTGCGGGTCAACGCGGGATTAAGCTCTGGGTCACTGACCAGTGGACCCCACTGGTCAGGTTTGACCTGGCCCAGGCGCTGTTGACTGCTGACGCAGTGATGACATCACAGTGACGCAGTAATTGATTTTCTGCTTATAAAATAATTCCAGAAAATGCCTAAAACTTGTAAAAATCATAGAAATTAAAATATAACTCGGATGAAAATAATTTATATATGAAAAAGTATCAGAAAAATCCAAGGAATCTGATTATGGCATTTTCATGCATGTTTGAAAAAGTTAAACAACACCAAATAGGAAAAATGATGAACAGGGTAAATTTAATAAATAGTTTGGAGTTGGAAATTGATACTTATTTGATTTCCACTTCAATTACTATGCTCAAACATTGGTCAATGCAAATCAGTACCTCAAAATACTAACTCCGTACATGTTGGAACAATTTGATTTGAGCATCAGGTCGAATCAATTATAAGTGTACTTGGAAAGATACCCGTCTTGAAGTGATGTTTGAATCCTAATTCAAACCAACTTCAACTTAAGAAATGATAGCTACATTAGCCCTGCCACCTTTCATTTCATGTCTTGAGCATGCATCATAGTGTTGCATTTCCGTGAAGTAATTGTTGTTCTTTCTTGTTTGTCGGTGTTGTTCCCCCTCGCTAAATGATGTTTCCGACGATGTGATCGTTGACATTGATGAAGACTCATTGCTATCTTCAGACGTGTCAGGCAAGCAAACCCCCCTTGAGCATATTGAAATAAACCCACTCCCTCGCTCCTACTCTCTCTTTTACTGCATTAGGACAAACACGATTCAACTGTACATGTTATCGTAGTTGAACCCATTCCTCTGCATGACCTGATTTTTTCACAGTAAATAGTTGAAACCACTTAGCATGAGTAGCAACTGCTTGAGCCTTGTTGTGCTTACTCATCCATGCTTGTTTAGAATGCCTGCTATGCTTAGAGTTGTGTCGGGTCTGATCCATCTGGATGATGAATCGGAATGGTTGTGATCATGTTCTACAGTGTGAGAGTAAAGGTGTGAATCTGATTTGGTAAAGGTAGCGATGAGAGGCCATGTAGGAGTACATGGCGGGTTGTCTCATTGGGAACGTCCTTAAGAACTGAGTTCTGTGTATGTTATCCAAGACAAGATACTACCATGCATTGGGCCCTGAAATATGACCCCGCTCGGCTTATTAATTGCCTAGATCTCTGTCCAGGAGTTGCAATTAGTTTCTGGTGTTTGTAGGAAAAGTGTTGGCGGCCGTGTTTAGCTCTGCTCGACGGGGTAGGCTTCACTACGGTAGATACACAGTGGCACGGTGTACCAAGTGGCACCCGAATGGTGGGCTTGGGAACCCTGCGCGCATCGTTTGGGGCCGTAGAGGAAACCTCGGCCGGACTTCCTTGCGGGTTCAGTCTCAAATAGGCGATAAACCTGGACTAGGGTCTTGTGTGGTTAACGGTCGTGGCCGACACCCACGCCAGTGCTTCCGCTTGAAGGTTGCCGAGATGCATGACGTGCATATGGTGCTAAGTGGTGGGAGCATGTGTGAAGAAGTATACCCCTGCAGGGTGATTCAATCTGTTCGAATAGCCGCGTCCTCGGTTATGGACTACTTGGAAACATTACGTGGTACATAGACAACTTAAATGGATACTCTAAAACATGCAAGATAAGTGTGAGTGCTATGGAAGGCCTTCTCGTAGGGAGACGAGAGTGGATCCATAGTGGTGTATTGAATTGGTGAATATGTGGACTCGTGTGCGCTATCCCACCTCAAAGGAAGAACTTGTAGTCGTAGTACAGGTTAGCCAAGAATCAAAGCTGGCTTGCTGCAATCAAACCCCACAATCCTTTCATTGAAACATGAGGCATATGTAGATAGTTATGATGTAAGACTTGCTGAGTACCTTTGTACTCACGGTTGCTTTATTTATGTTTTCCAGAGAAATCTTAGACTCATTAAAAGGTTCTACGCGATGTGTTCGATGTTGACCGGAATATCTTGGGAATCCTAGATAGAGGTCTGGCTCCTTTGGTAGGGTCGTAGTAGCTTTTCAGGCTCTTCCAGCCACTTTTAGTAGATGTCTGTACCCAGACATGAATTGCTTCCGCTTGTTGTTTGTATGACTTGAGTGTTGGGTCACGAGACCCCTGTTTGTAATATCATACTATGTTGACTTTTATGAGTCTTTAATAAATGCTTGAGTCATAGAGTTATGTTGTGATGCCATGTTGTATCTACACATATCGTGCATAATGTGTGTATGTTTGAAATGCATTATATGTGTGGGATTCGACACCTAGTTGTTTGCCTTTAGTAGTACTCCTTACAGGGAAATGCCTCTTTGTGATTCCATCGAGCCTTGGTAGTTTGCTACTGCTCGGGACACATTGATTGACCGGCATGTATCCTTCTTTGCTGCTGTGTCTGTCCCCTCGGAGAAATGTCACGCGATGTAATGGAGTCCTTGTAGCTTGCTACGACTCGTCTACACACGCTGATGACCGACACCTGCTTTGCTGGGTTATGTATGTCTGTCCCTGTACGGCTGTACCGCTGGGGTTTATAACTAGTCATGTCGACCCGGGTTCTTTGTCGTTTGAATGCTAGCAACATATTCATATACGTGAGCCAAAAGACGCAAACGGTCCCGGCCAAGGTAAGGTGGCAGCCGTGGAGTTTACCGTGCGTGAGGCCGCAAAGTGATGTGATGTGTTACAGGCTGGGTTCTTATGACTTAGGATCGGGGTCCCGACAGCGTTGGTATCAGAGCTTGACTGCGTGTAGGATAACCAAGCCAAATTGGTCGATGTTGAGTCTAGCAACTCTTTAGTTATATAAGGGAATTGTTTGTGGAAGGGAACGTAAGGCACTTTTTACTCCTTTCCTTGTGTCATTCTTATTCTGAGTCACCCTCATCTTTATTCTACGGGGTTTAAGAATTAGGCTTTCTCATCTATTCATTAGGATGACGAGTTACTATGTTGGAGACTTATAAAAAAGTTGTTGTCTTCCTGGATCAGTGTCTCCCTAAGAATTCAATTGTTATGTTGTTAGTTTTCTTGCAGGTTGCCTCATATTTCATGCCCGTACAGCCGTTATGTTGTTCGAGTTTTCCAAAGCTCCCAAATAGTCTGATGCAATTGCAAATTCCCTCCTCCTGAGCTAATGTCTTTTGGCCAGACAAAGCACACTAATAATTGTGTTGAGGTACTTTATTACCTCGACATTTTGTTGAAGTGCTAGGAAAACCTATCACCTCGAAAGCTACCCAATAGTCTAGATGTGTTTTGGTTTTCAGTGTGATAACTTTGGCCATCATTTTAGAAAACATCCCGTGATGTTAATTAGCTAGTAGGTATTCTATTTCTGGGTTCCTGGATCCAATGATCAATCTGCTCATCTCTGTTAATCGTGTTGCTAGTTCCTTTAGCATGATTAGTAACCTTGTTTTAGTCCTCAAGGTGCGTGGTATATCATTCTTCCAATACCATGGACCATCTCTGTCAAAAGTCCTTCGTGAACTTAAGATCATAATAGGAGTGCTCGTGATGAGTTCCCCACTCCATATTGTGACTCTGTCAACTTCGCCCTTCTGCACGGATTATCTGGAAGAATTATGTTGAACTCGTTCGACATGCTAATCCATGCATCCATAACTCAAGAAATCATGTGCTCTTGAGTTGGTCCTATCTAGTTGTATTCTGACCTTCATCCATGAGAGGATAGTCAATAATAGTTGTGCATTCATGTCATCGATGTCTTCTATTTTGTGGTCTGTCAAGTTGTCCTATTCTCGAAAGACTGGGAGAAGCAAACTCCAGTACCACATTCATTTCTTGGATTGGGTCAAAGTAGTTGTATTCCACAGATCGAAATGCTAAACCAGCTTTTGTTCTGTTCTATCTTGGAGTATTACCCTCTTTTGTCAAGAGTGTTGTGAGAATTGCACCATCTCTTAGGAACTCTTGATGTAGTGATACTTCTCGCTATCATTGTTCATTCCTCGGTTTTCGTGTTGGTTGTAACCGGAATATCGACAAGTGAACCATGATGTGTGAAATCAATACTCCTAGCAATGTTGTTGCTTGGTAGCTAATGGACAATAATTTCACTCTTATGGTGATGGTGATTGAATCGTCATCCTAAGACTGACCGTGCTACCTAGTCCATGGTTCATGGTGCACCTTTTGATCAATGAGTTAGGATTTTGTCAATCCCTCGTTCTATTGATCACATCATCTTGCCCTGAAAAGCGAGATTGTTCCCGAGCTTAATAATATATCGATGGTTCGTGATTTTCCGAATATCTTCTCGGAAGTATTACCAGGTTGTTTCCTGACTGTTATGATAGAGCACGCGATCAAGTTGGTTTTTCTGTAAACCAACCCCTACTCCAAGAATCCGTATTGGATACCCCGAGCTAGTTGGTTAAGCTAAACAACAATTTGGAGAGTTGGAAGATAAAAGCTTCGCCTAAACTCAGCTCATTTAAAAGGGATATCTTCCTGTTGTGTGGGTGTGAAGAAAGATGATATTTTCATCGGTTGATTCGTGAGATCAATTGTTGCATATATTATCTTGTTCAATTTTGATTTGAGCATGGGCTATCGTCAAATCAAACTCAGAACCAAAGATTTTCGTAGCGGTGTTTTACTCATGGATTTCTCTGAGCATACACCATTATACTCTTTGATCTGACCAATGCTATTATCTTGCTCACATAGTTATGGAAATCCATTTATATGGGTATCTTGATGAATTGTTGTTGAGCCCATCGGCAACATTTTCATTTGTTCCATGATTTATGTTGAACATTAAGTTAGTGCTGGAAACTTTGTAGACATTGACTTTGTGTCTCGTGCACGAGGTATATGTTAGGTGTAAAAAGTGATTTCCTCTAATTCATGTGCATCTGATGCAAGTTGTCGCCGTGAATTCGAGAAAAGTTAAATTGTTTCTTCGGAATCATCCCAAGTCAGTCATGCAAGTGCGAAGTATTCTATGGTTTGATAGACTGATCATCTTCACTCGATATGTATCTCCTAGCATACCAAGCCACTGATTGATTTGTTCAAGGAAAACAAGTTAGGTGTCATTCCTGAAGGTACCAGACGGACCTGCACATGGCTTCGTTATCCGCAATGATGGTTCCCATCCCGAACTCGGTAGTGTTTTGTTGTAAGACTTTTCATGTGTTCACAGTTGTCTTGGGCAGTGTGTTCACGTGGGTCTTGCGATCCAACTCATGTTTTGGAGTTGTCTTCCGTAGTTCATTTCCTGAGAATCTCGCAACGTTATCTCGTCGCTTTGTGTTGCAAACTTTCTTTTTGGACATGCTGAGTCTGAAGCATCGTGGCACCAACCGGAGCTGAATCTCAGGCAGTTATAATGGTTGGAACTTTTCCCAAGAATTACTATATTGGTCTCTATGTAACCCGGTAAAGTGATGTAATGGCTAACACACCTAGCCGGAAGACTTGATATTATAATATCTTGTATCAGCAATCTTAGCCATCTCCCCGTGAGGTTTTGTATGATCTATTTTATAAGTTGTTCCTCATGGATCCCCTTTGGTCCCGAAGTCCGACCTATACTTGATGCGCTAGATATCAAGCACGATCTATAATTGGGTTGTGCTAGTACATCAAGGAGAACATTAGAAGCGGAGTGCTAAATGTCTCTCGGTCGATCAACCAGATTTCGTTTCCCTTGGCACAGCTAAGGTGAAATCTGAGAAAGTGTTGTCTTCCTTTGCATCTGCATCCTCCATCACTGTTCATCATGATAGTATGTGGTGTCACCAGGATCCTTGGCACGGATGTTGGTAAATCTTGATGAATATGGAAATGCTCAAGTTCTTGAGAGCACGCTCAGACACTAGGTTATATCCTCGGTAATACTTGGAATGTGCCTTCCGTTCGCCGAGTTGTTCTATAACCCTAGTTTCTTTCCAACTGAGTATGCCATTCTTTCAAATTCCTTCAAACAATCAATTGTGAATTGCCTTACTCTGGTATGAAGAGTTTCAATGATCTTTGGATCAAAAGTAATTCTTTTTGCCACTTAAGGAAATAACTCTGCGAGTCACCTTCCTAAGGTGCCCCGTTGTGGTATGAAGGGTAGCTTAATCCTCGCTACTTTGAAACCTCGCCACCGTCTGATTTAAGCATGGACTTGTTGCCTACCAATCGCACCTCTGTTATATGTCTCATTTTCTCATCCATGTTTGGTGTTGTGTCTCAGCTCAAGGGACGTTCCTACGTCTCATTCTATGAGTTGATCTTGAGTTGCTCGATCTTCGAGGAGATTGAATATTGTGTCGTCTCCCTGTTCTTTTGTCGTCAAGCTAGATGAAGACCTCAAGGACAAAGAAGTCAAGATCAACATGGTACGATGAATCAACATCCTCGAGAGAAGCAAATGGATCGTGAAGATTGTGATAGTTTAGTGTTCCCTCTTCCTCCTCCCGACTACACCTGAATCTCGGGACGAGATTCTTATTTAGTAGGGGTGAGTTGTCACATCCCTAGTTACCCCTTTGATGAATAGCAAGGTTGTGCTCATATCTTCATTATTGCATTAGAAGTGAAATGGAAAAACAAGAGAAAAACCCTAGCAACTCTATATGCAAAACAATTCAAAGTGGTGACAAATCAATGAACCCAAAATGGCCTCCATAAAAGTCCATCATTTTTGATAAATCTTGGAAAACACAATTTAGGATTGGTTTTCTTTTTAAAAATACTTTTGGCATTCTATTTTAAACTCAAAAGCCACCGAAATCAATTAATTAATTGATTTCCAATACTTCCTAGTTTTACAAAATGTTGAAACTACTATGTGGCATTGCTTATTTTATCACTGTCACATAACACTAACTTAGAGTTTATAAAATATCCAAACATTTTACTTTAAAACCTAAACCTAAAATGCCAGAAAGAAATAAAAATAGAAAAAGGAAAAGAGAGAGAGAGAAGCTTATTCTGCGCTCACCTCCAGGCCCAACCCACTGGCCTCTGCCAGTCATCTTCTACCTCTGCCAGAAGGCTGAGGCGAGACGAGGCACGGCGCCGGGCGAGCCAGCTCCTGCTTCGCGCTGGCGGCCCCCCCATGCATCCTTATCCGCCTGCGGCCCAGCCCACCAGGGGCACCGCTGTCTTCCTCCTCCTGCCAGGAGGAGAAGCAGCTGCGTGCCCGACGCATCGCCGGGCACCGCCATGTCTCTTGGCCACCTCCTGCTCGCCCCGTCCTTATCTCCTCGCCGTGGAAGCCCCGACCTCCCCGTCACCGCAAATGGAACCGACGTGAGCTCGCCGTCTTTTCCCCTCTCTTTCCACGTCTCACATGCCCCGTAGCCCCGCTCCCCGCCACGGCCGAACCCCGCCGCCGCTTGAGCTCGTCGCCGGCGCCTCTCCGGCGACCTAGCCCCCCTTCGGCCCCGTGTGCGATGCGGTCGAGCCTGGGCTTCACCCCAGTGCCTTCAGCGCTTCTAACCGAGCCCCATAGGCCGTTTTGGAGCATCTCCGACGAGCCTCCGCCGCGCCCGTGGTCGCCGCCGGCCAGGCCCCGGTAGCCCTGACGTGGCTAGGCATTAGCCACCACTAACCCCCTTCCAAGAGACGCTGACATAGGGCCCCACGCGTGGGTCAAACTTCCATTAGTGCGGGTCAACGCGAGATTAAGCTCTGGGTCACTGACCAGTGGACCCCACTGGTCAGGTTTGACCTGGCCCAAGCGCTGTTGGCTGCTGACGCAGTGATGACATCACAGTGACGCAGTAATTGGTTTTCTGCTTATAAAATAATTCCAGAAAATGCCTAAAACTTGTAAAAATCATAGAAATTAAAATATAACTCGGATGAAAATAATTTATATATGAAAAAGTATCAGAAAAATCCAAGGAATCTGATTATGGAATTTTCATGCATGTTTGAAAAAGTTAAGCAACACCAAATAGGCAAAATGATGAACAGGGTAAATTTAATAAATAGTTTGGAGTTGGAAATTGATACTTATTTGATTTCCACTTCAATTACTATGCTCAAACATTGGTCAATGCAAATCAGTACCTCGAAATACTAACTCCGTACATGTTGGAACAATTTGATTTGAGCATCAGGTCGAATCAATTATAAGGGTACTTGGAAAGATACCCGTCTTGAAGTGATGTTTGAATCCTAATTCAAACCAACTTCAACTTAAGAAATGATAGCCACATTAGCCCTGCCACCTTTCATTTCATGTCTTGAGCATGCATCATAGTGTTGCATTTCTGTGAAGTACTTGTTGTTCTTTCTTGTTTGTCGGTGTTGTTCCCCCTCGCTAAACGATGTTTCCGACGATGTGATCGTTGACATTGATGAAGACTCATTGCTATCTTCACACGTGTCAGGAAAGCAAACCCCCCTTGAGCATATTGAAATAAACCCACTCCCTCGCTCCTACTCTCTCTTTTACTGCATTAGGACAAACACGAGTCAACTGTACATGTTATCGTAGTTGAACCCATTCCTCTGCATGACCTGATTTTGTCACAGTAAATAGTTGAAACCACTTAGCATGAGTAGCAACTGCTTGAGCCTTGTTGTGCTTACTGATCCATGCTTGTTTACAATGCCTGCTATGCTTAGAGTCGTGTCGGGTCTGATCCATCTGGATGATGAATCGGAATGGTTGTGATCATGTTCTACAGTGTGAGAGTAAAGGTGTGAATCTGATTTGGTAAAGGTAGCGATGAGAGGCCATGTAGGAGTACATGGCGGGTTGTCTCATTGGGACCGTCCTTAAGAACTGAGTTCTGTGTATGTTATCCAAGACAAGATACTACCATGCATTGGGCCCTGAAATATGACCCCGCTCGGCTTATTAATTGCCTAGATCTCTGTCCAGGAGTTGCAATTAGTTTCTGGTGTTTGTAGGAAAAGTGTTGGCGGCCGTGTTTAGCTCTGCCCGACGGGGTAGGCTTCACTATGGTAGATACACAGTGGCACGGTGTACCAAGTGGCACCCGAATGGTGGGCTTGGGAACCCTGCGCGCATCGTTTGGGGCCGTAGAGGAAACCTCGACCGGACTTCCTTGCGGGTTCAGTCTCAAATAGGCGATAAACCTGGACTAGGGTCTTGTGTGGTTAACGGTCGTGGCCGACACCCACGCCAGTGCTTCCGCTTGAAGGTTGCCGAGATGCATGACGTGCATATGGTGCTAAGTGGTGGGAGCATGTGTGAAGAAGTATACCCCTGCAGGGTGATTCAATCTGTTCGAATAGCCGCGTCCTCGGTTATGGACTACTTGGAAACATTACGTGGTACATAGACAACTTAAATGGATACTCTAAAACATGCAAGATAAGTGTGAGTGCTATGGAAGGCCTTCTCGTAGGGAACGAGAGTGGATCCATAGTGGTGTATTGAATTGGTGAATATGTGGACTCGTGTGCGCTATCCCACCTCAAAGAAAGAACTTGTAGTCGTAGTACAGGTTAGCCAAGAGTCAAAGCTGGCTTGCTGCAATCAAACCCCACAATCCTTTCATTGAAACATGATGCATATGTAGATAGTTCTGATGTAAGATTTGCTGAGTACCTTTGTACTCACGGTTGCTTTATTTACGTTTTGCAGAGAAATCTTAGACTCATTAAAAGGTTCTACGCGATGTGTTCGATGTTGACCGGAATAGCTTGGGAATCCCAGACAGAGGTCTGGCTCCTTTGGTAGGGTCGTAGTAGCTTTTCAGGCTCTTCCAGCCACTTTTAGTAGATGTCTGTACCCAGACATGAATTGCTTCTGCTTGTTGTTTGTATGACTTGAGTGTCGGGTCACGAGACCCCTGTTTGTAATATCATACTATGTTGACTTTTATGAGTCTTTAATAAATGCTTGAGTCATAGAGTTATGTTGTGATGCCATGTTGTATCTACACATATCGTGCATAATGTGTGTATGTTTGAAATGCATTATATGTGTGGGATTCGACACCTAGTTGTTTGCCTTTAGTAGTACTCCTTACAGGGAAATGCCTCTTTGTGATTCCATCGAGCCTTGGTAGTTTGCTACTGCTCGGGACACATTGATTGACCGGCATGTATCCTTCTTTGCTGCTGTGTCTGTCCCCTCGGGGAAATGTCACGCGATGTAATGGAGTCCTTGTAGCTTGCTACGACTCGTCTACACACGCTGATGACCGACACCTGCTTTGCTGGGTTATGTATGCCTGTCCCTGTACGGATGTACCGCTGGGGTTTATAACTAGTCATGTCGACCCGGGTTCTTTGTCGTTTGAATGCTAGCAACATATTCATATACGTGAGCCAAAAGACGCAAACGGTCCCGGCCAAGGTAAGGTGGCAGCCGTGGAGTTTACCGTGCGTGAGGCCGCAAAGTGATGTGATGTGTTACAGGCTGGGTTCTTATGACTTAGGATCGGGGTCCCGACATTATGTCTTGGATAAGATTGGTTTCAGTACTAAAAAAACTATGGAGGTAAAGATAGTTCACTTGAGGACCGAGCATGGTTATATTTTTGCCGTAAAGTTGTACAATGCATACACCTACTCCTTTTTTGAATGCAAAAGTTGGGTAGCACTATGCAAGGCTTATGCATTTGAGGCTAATATGCTTATCACCTTTGATATTCGTCCGAAAGATGAAATTGAAGGTAATATCGACATATGGATCAATGTGCAGACGCCTCCAGTTCTACCGTTATGTGAGTTTATCAACCATATTTATTAAGTAATTTGTATTGTTAATGTATGGAAGATGGTAGACAGAACCTACTACTACAATGATGAAGCAGAATTAACTTATAAGGAGAAAAATATTCTTGTCGCATTTATTAATGATCTTGACAATTAAAATTGCTATCAGTAAACTCCTCCACATTATGGTCAATACGTGCCACTAGTGCACGTTGTGAACTACGGTAACATGCATGGAGATTGCATGGTAAGACTTTCTACTATTACGACATCCGTGCATCTTTTGCATAAATTCTTGTAAAAATAAACTACATTGCTAGCTACAAAGTTATTACTACGTTTTTCAACAAAAAATCCTGCAGGATTGTGTGCCTCATCTGATATTTCCAAGAGGTCGCGTCGATGTTATGAGAATACGGCCATGTCACCCTATGTATATTCAAATATTGGAAAAAATGTATGGTCAATCGTAGAGAGCTACTTGGAAGAAACATTATGCGCAAGCCAAGAATTGGAGACAGGATGATCTCCATTCTTCATAATGGAGAGTCAGGGCCTATATTATTTTATGATATTCTACCTAAGAGAGGGTAGACTAGGTCCTATGAGAGAGGATTAGGTCCTAGGTACAATGTGTTATTACGTGCTACAATGTGTTATAGTTGATGATGAGGAGGAGGGGTTGTGATTATGACTAGTGGCCAACTTGCTATATGATGTCTCATTGATGAAAATGATGATTAAATAGTGTTGGCGGTAGTGACTATGATGATTATTAGCTACAGTGATGCAAGAGTTTTTATATTAATATGATGATGATGTTGATCATGATTATCATCATGTTTGTTATTATGATCATGATTGGTTATTATTTCATTGGGGGAAGGAAAGCCGATTAGAATCATGTGGATGGATCAAAAGTGACCAAAATTGAATTAGTAGGATTGTCGTCCTACTAATTCAACTTTTGATCACTTTTGATTCACTTGGATGAATAAAATCCATGTTTCTTCCTCACAATGATATAATAATTCATCATGAACATAATGATATAACAACCTCTTAATTGGTACTGTATCAAAATTTGTATAACGACGCATAAATACACTAAAAACTAAAAATAATGAAAAACAGATTACTAGTAGCGCGGGTTTGCAAGAACGCTACTAATAGTTGTTTTATCAGTAGCGCTGGTATGATACACGCTAGAGCTATATGTCTTAGGAGTAGCGCGTCTTACACACGCTGCTGGTAAGTAATAGTTGTAGTGCCTTACTAGTAGCGCGGTAACCCGCGCTACTAGTGGGCACTAAACCCGTGCTACTACTAGGCTTTTCCCTAGTAGTGGACACTTCTCTCTATTAGGTAGCTAACACAATATGAAACCACTAAATTAACCCTCGAAGAAAACCCTCCCCACCTGCTACGGCAACAAAAGTATTTCCCTGGCAGTGGTGCCAGAGATCCTTTTGTCGTCTATTGAGCTTGCGTTAGTTTTTCCCTTGAAGAGGAAAGGATGATGCAGCATAGGAGCAGTAAGTATTTCCCTCAGTTTGAGAACCAAGGTATCAATCCAGTAGGAGAATCTGGTCAAGTCCAGAGTACCTGCGCAAACACAAACGAGCTTGCACCCAACGCTTTACACGGGTTGTCAATCCCTTCAAGATTGATTGCAAAGTGAGATCTGACGGCGGAAAGTGCAACGAAGTAAAAAGTGTAAGGCTGAAAATATGGTGTGGAGTAGACCCGTGGGTCATAGTGTTCACTAGAGGCTTCTCTCAAAATAGCAAATATCATGGTGGGTGAACAAATTACTGTCGAGCAATTGATAGAACCGCGCAAAGTCATGACGATATCTAAGGCAATGATCATACATATAGGCATCACGTCCGAGACAAGTAGACCGATACTTTGTGCATCTACTACTATTACTCCACACATCGACCGCTATCCAGCATGCATCTAGGGTATTGAGTTCATGACGAATAGAGTAACGCCTTAAGCAAGATGACATGATGTAGAGGGATAAACTCAAACCAACGATGAAAACCCCATCTTTTTACCCTTGATGGCAACAACACAATGCGTGCCTCGCTACCCCTTCTGTCACTGGGTGAGTTCACCGAACAGTATGAACCCAAAACCAAGCACTTCTCCCATTGCAGGAATCATAGATCTAGTTGGCCAAACAAAACCCACAACTCGAAGATAATTACAAGGATATTAAATCATGCATAAGAGAGATCAAAAGAAACTCAAATAAGATTCAAAGATAATATGATCATAAATCCACAATTCATCGGATCTCGACAAACCCACCGCAAAAGAAGATTACATCAGATAGATGTCCATGAAGATCATGGAGAACTTGGTATTGAAGATCCAATAGAGAGAAGAAGCCATCTAGTTACTAGCTATGGACACGTAGGTCTATGGTGAACTGCGCACGCATCATCGGAGAGGTCATGGTGTTGATGAAGAAGCCCTCCGTATCTGAAACCCCCCTCCGGCAGGGCAGCAGAACATGCCCAGATGGGATCTTGCGGAGACAGAAGCTTGCGGCGGTGGAAAAGTACTTTCGATGATCTCCTGATTTTTTATGGATTTTTAGGGAATATATAGTTGCAAAACCTAGGGCAAGGGAGCCTCAGGGAGCCCACAAGCCAGGGGGCGCGGGCCCCCCTGGTCGCGCCATGAGGGTTTGTGGGGTCCTTGGTGGCCCCCTGCCGTGATTCTCCGGCTCCTCGATCTTTTTCTATTCCGGAAAAAATCTTTTTGGCAGTTTCATTCCGTTTGGACTCCGTTCAAAATCCTCCTCTGAAAGGGGTCAAAAACATGGAAATAACAGGAACTGGCACTTGGCACTGAGTTAAAAAGTTAGTCGCAAAAAATATATAAAAGGCATGCAAAACATCCAAAGTTTGACAAGATAATAGCATGAAACCATAAAAAATTATAGATACGTTGGAGACGTATCAAGCATCCCCAAGCTTAACTCCTGCTCGTCCTCGAGTAGGGAAGTGATAAAGAATGAATTTTTGATGTGGAGTGCTACCCAACATAGTTGTCCGTTGCAACTTCTTTCACGTGACATGAATGTTCAGATCCGTAAGATTCGAAACAATAGTTTTCTATTGACATGAAAACAATAATACTTCAAGCAAACTAGCAAAGTAATCAAGAACTTTCAAAATAACAAGGCCAAGGAAAGTTATCCCTACAAAATCATATAGTATGGCTATGCTCCATCATTCTCACACAACTAATCTAAATCATGCACAACCCCAGTATTGTCCAAGTAATTGTTTTCTCACTCTTACTTTCTCAAACTTTTTATAACTATCACGCAATACATGAGCGCGAGCCATGGATATAGCACTACAGGTGGAATAGAGTGTGGTGGTGGTTGTGAGACAAAAAGGAGGAGATGGTCACATTGACTCAGCGTATCAAAGGGCTATGGAGATGCCCATTAACAGATATCAATGTGAATGAGTAGGGATTGCCATACAAGGGATGCACTAGAGCTATAAGTATGTGAAATCTCAAAAGGAAAACTAGTGGGTGTGCATCCAACTTGCATGCTCACGAAGACCTAGGGCAATTTTGAGGAAGCCCATCATTGGAATATACAAGCCAAGTTATATAATGAAGATTCCCACTAGTATATGGTAGTGACAAAGCGAGAAGCTCTAAATCCTGAAGAACATGGTGCTATTATGAAGCACAAGTGTGGAAAAAGATAGTAGCATTGTCCCTTCTCTCTTTTTCTCTTTTTTTTTGTTTGGGCTCTTGGCCTATTTTTTATTTGGGCTCTTGGCCTCTTTTTTTCCTCACATGGGACAATGCTCTAATAATGATGATCATCACACTTTTATTTACTCACAGCTCAAAGCTCAAAATGATGATGACTCTATAGGAAATGCCTCCGGCAGTGTACCGGGATGTGCAACGATCTAGCTTGGTGTATGACGTTGGAACATGTCGCTAGATATCTTACGATCATGCAATGGCAATATGAGTGTGACGACACAAGTCATGAGATGGAACCGTGGGCATTGCATGGCAATATATCTCGGAATGGCTATGAAAATGCCATAGTAGGTAGGTATGGTGGCTGTTTTGAGGAAGGCATATGGTGGGTTTGTGCACCGGCGAAAGTTGCGCGGCACTAAAGAGGCTAGAAAAGGTGAAAGGTGAAAGTGCATCTATACCATGGACTCACATTAGTCATGAAGAACTCACATACTTGTTGCGAAAATATTCATTAGTAATCGAAACAAAGTGCTAAACGCATACTCCTAGGGGAAGGGTTGGTAGGTGTTAACCATCGCACGATCCCGACCTCAACACAAAGGATGACAATCAATAGATCAATTATGCTCCGACTTCCTAACATAGCGTTTCACCATACGTGCATGCTACGGGAATCACTAACTTCAACACAAGTATCTCTAGATTCACAACACCCTACTAACATAGCTCTTAATATTACCGAATCCACGTCTCAAAACTAATTTAGAGGAATCAAGAATTCTCTTTCTACTCAATGCACATGAAGATGGAGGTTTTTGTATCCTCTTTGGGTACCTATCACCTTTGGGACTACTTTCATAGCATAAGCCAACTACCAAGTCACGCACCGCCGTGCTCTAAAAGATATAAGTGAAGCACATAGAGCAAAATCATCTAGCTCAAAAGATATAAGTGAAGCACTATGAGCATTCTAGCAAAATCACGTTGAGTGCATGTCTATCTCTCAAAAAGGTGTGCAGCAAGGATGATTGTGACACAACAAAAAGAAAACACTACTACGATACAAGACGCTCCAAGCAAAACACATATAATGTGGTGAATAAAAATATAGCTCCAAGTAATGTTACCGATGGATTGAAGACGAAAGAGGGGATGCCTTCCCGGGGCATCCCCAAGCTTAGGCTTTTTGGTGTCCTTGAATATGGCTTGGGATGCCTTGGGCATCCCCAAGCTTTAGCTCTTTCCACTCCTTATCTCTTTGTCCATGAGAACGTCACCCAAAACTTGAAAACTTCACAACACAAAACTTAAACAGAAACTCGTGATAACATTAGTACAAGAAAACAAACTACCACTTCTTTTGGTACTATAGCAAACTTGAATTATATCTATATTGGTGTTGGGCTACTGTATTCTCACTTTTCCGTGGCTAGTACCCCCCGATACTAACCATAGTTTCATCAAAACAAGCAACCAACTCAACAAAAACAGAATCTGTCAAAAACAGACCTGTGTGTAGCAATCTGTATACTTTGTATACTTCTGATACCTCAAAAATTCTGAAAAATTACGACTGCCTTGGAAAAAGGCATATAAACCAGCAGAAAAAAGAATCAACTCAAAAGGTCTTTCTGAATAAAAATGAAAAATCATCTCGTGAGTGAAAAGTTTCTATCTTTTTCCAGCAGGATCAAACAACCATCACCAAGACTAGTCATAAAGGTTTTGCTTGGCTCAAACGCAAAAAGAAACACAAAAAACACAATCATAACATAATTATGATGGTGTCGACGCAACAAAATAGAAAGAAAAATAAATAAATTCATTGGGTTGCCTCCCAACAAGCGCTATTGTTTAACGCCCTTAGCTAGGCATTGATAAATCAATGATGCTCACACAAAAGACAAGAATTGAAGCATAACGAGAGCATCATAAAGCTTGTGAAAATAACATCTAAGCCTAACATACTTCCTATGCATAGGCATTTTGTAGGAAAACAGATTGTCAAGACAACCAATAGTTGCCGTATGCAAGGAAGACGAAAGAGACAATAGCAATCTCCACATAACGAGAGGTAATTTGGTAACATGAAAGTTTCTACCACAATATTTTCCTCTCTCATAGCAATTACATGTGGGATCATAATCAAATTCAACAATATAGCTATCACAAAGGATATTCTTTTCATGATCCACATGCATGCAAAGTTTAGGCTCTTCAAAAATAGTGGGATTATCAACAACTAAAGTCATGACTTCTCCAAACCCACTTTCAATATTATTGCAAATATCATTGCAACAAGTAGTGGACATAAAAAAACTAGCATCCCCAAGCTTAGGATTTGCATATTTTTAGCATGATTGTCATTAGTAGAATTTATAATGGAATCATTGCAATCATGCTTTTCATTCAAGGAGCCCTCGTGAATCACTTCGTAAATTTCTTCATCACGATTTTCAGATTCACGCATCTCAAGCAAAACTCCATAGAGAAAGTCAAGTGCACTCAACTCACTAGCAATTGGATCAACATAATTGGATCTCTTAAAGAGATTAGCAAGTGGATGAGGATCCATATCAATAGATTTTCAGCAAGCGAAGATGCAAGCATATTGAAGGCACATGGCAACACAAGCAAACAAAAAGCAAGCGAAAGAAAGGGCGAACGAAAAGGCAAACGGAAAAGGCAAACGAAAAATGAAAATTGTGAAGTGGGGGAGAGGAAAACGAGAGGCAACTGACAAACAAAGTAAATGCAAGAGATTAGTCTGCGACACTTACTTGGATGAATTCTTGACTTGATCCTCCCCGGCAACGGCGCCAGAAATTCTTCTGCTACGGCAACAAAAGTCCTTCCCCGGCAGTGGTGCCACAGATTCTTCTGTCGTCTCTTGAGCTTGCGTTGGTTTTTCCCTTGAAGAGGAAAGGATGATGCAGCACAGGAGCAGTAAGTATTTCCCTCAGTTTGAGAACCAAGGTATCAATCCAGTAGGAGAATCTCGTCAAGTCCAAAGTACCTGCGCAAACACAAAAGACCTTGCACCCAACGCTTTAAAGGGGTTGTCAATCCCTTCAAGATTGATTGCAAAGTGAGATCTGAAGGTGGAAAGTGCAACAAAGTAAAAAGTGTAAGGCTGAAAATATGGTGTGGAGTAGACTCGGGGGTCATAGAGTTCACTAGAGGCTTCTCTCAAAATAGCAAATATCACGGTGGGTGCACAAATTACTGTCGAGCAATTGATAGAACCGCGCAAAGTCATGACGATATCTAAGGCAATGATCATACATATAGGCATCACGTCCAAGACAAGTAGACCAATACTTTCTGCATCTACTACTATTACTCCACACATCGACCGCTATACAGCATGCATCTAGTGTATTGAGTTCATGATGAACAGAGTAACGCCTTAAGCAAGATGACATGATGTAGAGGGATAAACTGAAACCAACGATGAAAACCCCATCTTTTTACCCTTCATGGCAACAACACGATGCGTGCCTCGCTACCCCTTCTGAAATTGGGTGAGGTCACCGCACGGTATGAACCCAAAACCAAGCACTTCTCCCATTGCAAGAATCATAGATCTAGTTGGCCAAACAAAACCCACAACTCGAAGAGAATTACAAGGATATGAAATCATGCATAAGAGAGATCAGAAGAAACTCAAATAAGATTCAAAGATAATCTGATCATAAATCCACAATTCATCGGATCTTGACAAACACACCGCAAAATAAGATTACATCGGATAGATCTCCATGAAGATCATGGAGAACTTTGTATTCAGGATCCAAGAGACAGAAGAAGCCATCTAATTCCAAGCTATGGACCCATAGGTCTATGGTGAACTACGCACGCATCATCGAAGAGGTCATAGTGTTGATGAAGAAGCCCTCCATATCCGAATCCCCCTCCGGCAGGGCACCAGAACGTGCCCCAGATGAGATCTTGCGGAGACAGAAGCTTGTGGTGGTGGAAAAGTACTTTCGATGATCTCCTAATTTTTTATGGATTTTTAGGGAATATATAGGCGCAAAACCTAGGGCAAAGGAGCCTCAGGGAGCCCACAAGCTAGGGGGGCCGCGGGCCCCCCTGGCCGCGCCATGAGCGCTTGTGTGGTCCGTGGTGGCCCTCTACCCTGATTCTCCGGCTCCCCGATCTTTTTCTGTTCCAGGAAAAATCTTTTTGGCAGTTTCATTCCGTTTGGACTCCGTTCAAAATCCTCCTGTGAAAGGGGTCAAAAACATGGAAAAAACAGGAACTGGCACTTGGCACTATGTTAATAAGTTAGTCCCAAAAAATATATAAAAGGCATGCAAAACATCCAAAGTTTGAGAAGATAATAGCATGAAACCATCAAAAATTATAGATACGTTGGAGACGTATCACCACCCCATTTAAAAAAAACCAGCTCCGGCCATATGCTGACGCGTGGATGCCATTTGGTCCCGGTTGGTGTGACCAACCGGGACTAAAGTTCCTCCTGCATGGGTTCCCCACAGCGGCCACGTGGAGACCCTATGGGCCCGGTTTTTAAGTTAACTGGGACTAAAGGTTTGGGCCTTTAGTCCAGACCCTTTAGTACCGGTTCCGGAACCGGGGCTAATGGGCCTATGGAACCGGGACAAATGGGCCTTTTTCTACTAGTGTAGTAGCCCCTTTAGTCCCCGTTGGTATCACCAACCGGGACTAGAGATAGACCTTTAGTCCCGATTGGTGATACAAACCGGGACTAAAGGGGGTCTAACCTTTAGTCTCGGTTGGAGATACCAACCCGGACTAAAGGGTTTTGAAAGTTTCTTTTTTGTTTTTCTATTTGTTGTATGTTTTTAGTTTATGTTTAATTTCCTTATATATTTTAGGATAATTGATGTTTTTGAGTTATTCTTTCTTCATTAGATTCAAAATTTTGTCTAGTTTCTGTTTGTGCCTTAGTTTTCAAATTTGAATGGTTTATATTTGAATTTGTTCAAATTTGCTTCAAACCATAGATTGTAAATAACTTGAGTTTAAAAATAGTTTTAAATTTAATTCTTTTTGCTCCTAGTCATATGTTAGATTGTTGTCACGTTAAGATTTACTTGGTTATTTTTAGAATAATTTAAATTAGGATTTTAATTAAAACTGTAGTGTTTTGCTTATATAGTTGTTTTAGTCATTTAATTGTTGTTTTTAATTGTTTTCACTACAAATGAACTCTGAAAAGGTTGAAACTTGGCATGGTATCATCATTTCGACCACATAGCATGTGATAAAAAGTTGAGAGGGTTACATAAAAAATTGGATGCATTTCGTGTACAAACTGGACCATCTCTTTCGAAGTATGAGGGTTTCACACGAAAACTCATGTGTTACAAATTCATTTCGTTTTTTTAAACTTATTTCAACTCCATACTTTTTGTGCATTCTATGCCACATCTTCAAATTTCAACCCTTTCTAACTTTATTTGCTACTTTTCATGCATTCAATGATTTTTTGAGCTAAATGACCCTGAAATTAAAAAGCAATACAAATGAACACTAAAAACGTTGAAACTTGGCATGGTATCATCATTTCAACCACATAGCATGTCATAAAAAGTTGAGAGGCTTACATCAAAAACTGGATGCACTTCGTGTACAAACAGAACCATCTCCTTTGAAGTATGAGGGTTTGGGACGAAAACTCAGCTGTTACAAAGACATTTCATTTTTTAAAACTTATTTCAACTCCATACTTTTTGTGCATTCAATATGCACCATTCTAAGCCACATCTTCAAATTTCAATCCTTTCTAACTTCATTGCTACTTTTCATGCATTTAATGGTTTTTTGAGCTAAATGACTTTGAAATTAAAAAGCAATACAAACGAACACTGAAAATTTTGAAAGTTGACATTTAGTTGATAGAATTAGTTTTGCTACATTAAAAAGTAATTGTTTTTGCCACTTTAATATAATTAACTTTAGTTTGTGTTGTTTGACAATTTTTTTTGTAATAAGTTAATATTACTTTGTTGCTATGTTAGTTGTTTCTAATTTTATTTGGAAAAAGGGTGTCATATTTGGATTCCTCAATTTTTTCTGATAATAATGCATACATTATTTGTCGAATTTCGATTTATAGATTTAAAGATATTAATTATGCCATATTAAATGAATAAATGACAAAAAAATTAAATAAAATAATATTATTACTTATTTGATTTTCATTGAAATTCAATATTATTATTAATATTTATTTCATTTTCAATGAAATTCAATATTATTATTATTACTTATTTTATTTTGAACTTTTTAGTTATTTTCAAAAAAAATTATGCTTTTTAAGAATTATTTGAGTTATTTTTTGAAAATTTTCCCCTTTTGAAGTTTTTTGAAGTTTTAAAATTAATTATTGTTGTTTATTTAAATAATTTTTTGGAATTCAAAAAATTAAATTATGTGACATCAAGACCTAAGGGTTAATAGGATTGATAGCTTACTATTGTTAAGAAAACAACAAGTGGAGACTTGGAAACTAGTGGAGATAGAAAGAGAAGGTTAAGCGTGGTTGGGCTAGATTAGTGAGAGGATGGGTGAGCGGCCAGGAAGTTAGATGATTTGAAATGAGTGTAGTGATTGACTGATCAGGAAGTTGATCACGAAGTTAGACGATTTGAAATGAGTGCTCCACATTGGAGTAGTGAGTAGGGGTAATTAAAGATTAAACTGTGGAGTAGTGAGTAGGGGTAATTAGAGATTAAATTGTCAAATAATTCAAAGAGTTGAAAATCACAAAAAGTTCAAAAAAATGAATTTATTTTTAAAAAAATAAAACTAAATTGATTTTTTTGTAAAGTTTGAATCATAACTTGGGAAAGATTTTTTCTAAAGGTTAAAAAAATTGAAAATCATAAAAAGTTCAAAGATTTTTTCTAATTAGATATTAAATTGTCAAAAAATTCAAAAAAAACTTGTATTCCGGGTTGGTAACACCAACCGGTTCTAAAGGTCCTCGACCCCCAGCATCCACGTGGAGGGCCTTTAGTCCCGGTTCGTGGCAAACCGGGACTAAAGGGGGGGGGTCTTTAGTTCCAAGTTAATAGTCCCGGTTAGAGAACCAGGACTATAGGCCCTTACCAACTGGGAATATAGCCCCGTTTTCTACTAGTGATCACATGCAACGCACAACAATATAATACCGACAACTGCATGACAACATAAGATGAAACAATAGAAATTGCTCGCAGCGTACCCCATGCGCCTCCCCGATAATGCGGAGAATACGAGAGCTCTCTCACCTCATCCCATGTGCCCTTCATGACGTTGCCAATGACTCGCTAAATTCTTGCCAACCTGTACATACAACACAACAAGAAGAAACATCAATCATTCATCTGCAACACCAGGGGTTCTTGGGTTGCTTGATCAGGAACACTATAATAAATGGAGAAAGGTAATAAAAGAAAAAACATAGCTTCAAGAGCTTGCATCGAATCACTCTGACAGTATTTCTTATGTCATGGAAAACTAGAGCATAGCAAGCAATAAAGCATCTTCATATGTCATGTGCAGTTCTAAACACATGACTATGCTTGATTACACAAGGAAGAAAGGCATAAATGGTTCATTTAAGTGAGTGCATAGTGGGGAACAGTGTGAGGAATAACTAGAGAAACCAAAAGCATGATACTATGACCCCGTGTTGAAACTCTACTCAAGATGATAGTAGAAGTAGTAGGGATCTAACCACAACATGAGTAACTGAGAAAGAAGTTGGAAAGGTGACTTAGCTTTTTCTACTTATTTTACTTGTACAGATTCTATGCCAAATCTCCTCTACAACTACTAAAAAATGAAGTGCGATGGAAAATGAGCAGTTCATTGTACCAATCCACGATCAGGCAATGTGTCGATGTCGCCATCCCAAACATTTTGTAACAATTCCAGTCTAAACATCAACACATGTTAGTAGGCAAGAACGATTTGAGTTAGTGATGATAGTCCAGGTATATAACATTAAGAGGAGATAACTGCATGATTGCTCTTGAGCAGTGAATACCTAACTAAATTGTTTGTAGAATCAATGTCAAATTAAAGGCTCCTTGGAAAGTATTTGACTAATTGTTCATCATTGCTCTTGCTTGCAGTTTTTCTTCCTAAAAACAAGAAATTATTGCTCTCTCAGCTTCTCTTGGTGATGCACACATCGTAATAAAAATATGAGCATAACATATTTTAAAAGTAGTAATGAGAACTTATTGGACGGAATTTCACAAGCATATAGGTCATTCGATGATCTAACATTTCAGAGAAACTGGGACGAAAAAGGGCCTCTAAAAGTGTGAATTTCTTGGTTAACTTTTCTTGATTCCTGATGACATATTTAAGAAAGTTCTCCCCACATTCATGGAGTCCTTACCATAACTCTCAACAAAATTCAATCCTAATGATACTCCAAACGCCTGAAATTAATCATAGATATTTTAGTCACTTCATTACTGTATTTGAATAGAAAAGATCAGAATCACATTAGAGAGAAGTGTCAAGTGTTAAACGAACTGCGTGCTGCACCTTGAGGCGTGACATATGGGGACTCAATGGAGATAGAGATAGAATTATGGTTAGGTAGTTTGTCGTAATCTTGCTGTAACCGAATCTACCTTATCTCCTCCTCTCTTGTTCCTCATGTCATGTATTATATATCTGTACGCGGTTAAGGGCTTCGCAACCCCGCCTATAAACATGCAGCGCATCCCCTCACACCGAGGCAAGATGCTTAAACCAATCTTCACATGGTAATCAGAGCCTTCCTCTTTCGCTAGATCTAGTTCAATTTCATCCTCATCCACCCCTATAGCTTGCCATGTCTTCTTCCTCCTCCAGCCTCCCGTCGATTGGTCTCACTGGACAAGTTACAGAGAAGCTTACCAGGACGAACTACATCCTCTAGAGTGCTCAGATCATGCCGCAGCTGCTTGGAGTTGGTGTCTTCAGCTATGCCGAAGGTACGGTCAAGGAACCGGAGAAACATGTCATCACCAAGGACAAAGACGGCAAGGAGGAAGTCGTCGCCAACCCTCTTAACTAAGCTTGGGTTCGAGAAGATCAACAGGTACTTGCATATTTGCTAAATAACCTGTCCAGAGAGGTTCTTGTCCTTGTGACGAACATCCGCAAGGCGCATGAACTATGGACTGTTGTGGCAAGCATGTTCTCGTCGCAGTCCAGGTCGCGCATAAACAACATCCGCGTGACCCTCTCCAATGCACAGAAGGGCACACAGTCTGTGTGCACATACTTTTCCCACATGCGCTCCCTCACCGACGAAATCGTTGCCACTGGAAAGCTGCTGGATGATGACGAGATCATCTTGTTGGGACCGTCACATGGGAAACAAAAATTTTCCTACGCGCACGAAGACCTATCATGGTGATGTCCATCTACGAGAGGGGATGAGTGATCTACGTACCCTTGTAGATCGTATAGCAGAAGCGTTAGTGAACGCGGTTGATGTAGTGGAATGTCCTCACGTCCCTCGATCCGCCCCGCGAACAATCCCGTGATCAGTCCCACGATCTAGTACCGAACGGACGGCACCTCCGCGTTCAGCACACGTACAACTCGACGATGATCTCGGCCTTCTTGATCCAGCAAGAGAGACGGAGAGGTAGAAGAGTTCTCCGGCAGCGTGACGACGCTCCGGAGGTTGGTGATGACCTTGTCTCAGCAGGGCTCCGCCCGAGCTCTGCAGAAACGTGATCTAGAGGAAAAACCGTGGAGGTATGTGGTCGGGCTGCCGTGGAAAAGTCGTCTCAAATCAGCCCTAAAACCTCCGTATATATAGGTGGGAGGGAGGGGACCTTGCCTTGGGGCTCAAGGAGCCCCAAGGGGGTCGGCCGAGTCCAAGGGGGGAGGACTCCCCTCCCAAACCGAGTTGGACTTGGTTTGGTGGGAGGGAGTCCCCCTTCCTTCCCACCTCCTCCTTTTTTTTCTTTTCTCTTGATTTTCTCTTCTTGGTGCATAGAGCCCTTTTGGGCTGTCCCACCAGCCCACTAAGGGCTGGTGTGCCACCCTCAAGGCCTATGGGCTTCCCCGGGGTGGGTTGCCCCCCCCCCCCCCGGTGAACTCCCGGAACCCATTCGTCATTCCCGGTACATTCCCGGTAACTCCGAAAACCTTCCGGTAATCAAATAAGGTCATCCTATATATCAATCTTCGTTTCCGGACTATTCCGGAAACCCTCGTGACGTCCGTGATCTCATTCGGGACTCCGAACAACATTCGGTAACCAACCATATAACTCAAATACGCATAAAACAACGTCGAACCTTAAGTGTGCAGACCCTGCAGGTTCGAGAACTATGTAGACATGACCCGAGAGACTCCTCGGTCAATATCCAATAGCGGGACCTGGATGCCCATATTGGATCCTACATATTGTATGAAGATCTTATCGTTTGAACCTCAGTGCCAAGGATTCATATAATCCCGTATGTCATTCCCTTTGTCCTTCGGCATGTTACTTGCCCGAGATTCAATCGTCAGTATCCGTATACCTATTTCAATCTCGTTTACCGGCAAGTCTCTTTACTCGTTCTGTAATACAAGATCCCGCAACTTACACTAAGTTACATTGCTTGCAAGGCTTGTGTGTGATGTTGTATTACCGAGTGGGCCCCGAGATACCTCTCCGTTCCACAGAGTGACAAATCCCAGTCTTGATCCATACTAACTCAACTAACACCTTCGGAGATAACTGTAGAGCATCTTTATAGTCACCCAGTTACGTTGCGACGTTTGATACACAGAAAGCATTCCTCCGGTGTCAGTGAGTTATATGATCTCATGGTCATAGGAATAAATACTTGACACGCAGAAAACAGTAGCAACAAAATGACACGATCAACATGCTACGTCTATTATTTTGGGTCTAGTCCATCACGTGATTCTCCTAATGACGTGATCCAATTATCAAGTAACAACACCTTGTTCATAATCAGAAGACACTGACTATCTTTGATCAACTGGCTAGCCAACTAGAGGCTTGCTAGGGACGGTGTTTTGTCTATGTATCCACACATGTAAATGAGTCTTCATTCAATACAATTATAGCATGGATAATAAACGATTATCTTGATACAGGAATTATAATAATAACTATATTTATTATTGCCTCTAGGGCATAATTCCAACAGTCTCCCACTTGCACTAGAGTCAATAATCTAGCCCTCACATCACCATGTGAATTACATTGTAATAAATCTAACACCCATACAGTTCTGGTGTTGATCATGCTTTGGCCGTGGAAGAGGTTTAGTCAGCGGGTCTGCTACATTCAGATCCGTGTGCACTTTGCATATATTCACGTCCTCTCCCTCGACGTAGTCGCGGATGAGGTTGAAGCGTCGTTTGATGTGTCTGGTCTTCTTGTGAAACCGTGGTTCCTTTGCTAAGGCAATGGCACCAGTGTTGTCACAGAACAAGGTTATTGGATTCAGTGCGCTTGGCACCACTCCAAGATCCGTCATAAACTGCTTCATCCAGACACTCTCCTTAGCCGCCTCCGAGGCAGCCATGTACTCCGCTTCACATGTAGAATCTGCTACGACGCTTTGCTTGGAACTGCACCAGCTTACTGCACCCCCATTAAGAATAAATATGTATCCAGTTTGCGACTTAGAGTCGTCCAGATCTGTGTCAAAGCTCGCATCGACGTAACCTTTTACGGCGAGCTATTCGTCACCTCCATACACGAGAAACATCTCCTTAGTCCTTTTCAGGTACTTCAGGATATTCTTGACCGCTGTCCAGTGATCCACTCCTGGATTACTCTGGAACCTACCTGCCATACTTATGGCCAGGCTAACATCCGGTCTAGTGCACAGCATTGCATACATGATAGAACCTATGGCTGAAGCATAGGGGACGGAGCGCATATGCTCTCTATCTTCATCAGTTGCTGGGCACTGAGTCTTATTAAATCTCGTACCTTGTAGAACTGGCAAGAACCCTTTCTTGGACTGTTCCATTTTGAACCTCTTCAAAACTTTATCAAGGTATGTGCTTTGTGAAAGTCCTATCAGGCATTTTGATCTATCCCTATAGATCTTAATGCCTAGAATGTAAGGAGCTTCTCCTAGGTCCTTCATAGAGAAACTTTTATTCAAGTAATCCTTTATGCTCTCTAAAAACTCTACGTTGTTTCCAATCAGTAATATGTCATCCACATATAATATTAGAAACGCCACAGAGCTCCCACTCACTTTCTTGTAAATACAAGATTCTCCAACCACTTGTATAAACCCAAATGCTTTGATCACCTCATCAAAGCGTTTGTTCCAACTCCGAGATGCTTGCACCAGTCCATAAATGGATCGCTGGAGCTTGCACACCTTGTTAGCATTCTTAGGATCGATAAAACCTTCGGGTTGTATCATATACAACTCTTCCTTAAGGAAACCGTTAAGGAAAGCCGTTTTGACATCCATCTGCCAGATTTCATAATCGAAAAATGCAGATATTGCTAACATGATTCTGACGGACTTAAGCATCGCTACGGGTGAGAAAGTCTCATCGTAGTCAACTCCTTGAACTTGTGAAAAACCCTTTGCCACAAGTCGAGCTTTATAAACGGTCACATTACCGTCAGCGTCCCTCTTCCTCTTAAAGATCCATTTGTTCTGAATGGCCTTGCGGCCCTCAGGCAGTACCTCCAAAGTCCACACTTTGTTCTCATACATGGATCCTATCTCGGACTTCATGGCTTCCAGCCATTTGTTTGAATCTGGGCCCACCATTGCTTCTTCATAATTCGCAGGTTCATTGTTGTCTAACAACATGATTGATAAGACGGGATTACCGTACCACTCTGGAGCAGCACGTGGTCTCGTCGACCTTAGTGGTTTGACAAAAACTTGAACTGGAGTTTCATGATCATCATCATTAACTTCCTCCTCAACCGGCGTCGCAATGACAGAGGTTTCCCCTTGCCCTGCGCCACCATCCAGAGGGATGAGAGGTTCGACAACCTCGTCAAGTTCTATCTTCCTCCCACTCAATTCTCTCGAGAGAAACTCCTTCTCGAGAAAAGCTCCGTTTTTAGCAACAAACACTTTGCCCTCGGATTTGAGATAGAAGGTGTACCCAACTGTCTCTTTTGGGTAACCTATGAAGACGCACTTTTCCGCTTTGGGTTCCAGCTTTTCAGGCTGAAGCTTTTTGACATAAGCATCACATCCCCAAACTTTAAGAAACGACAACTTTGGCCTTTTGCCATACCACAGTTCGTATGGTGTCGTCTCAACGGATTTTGATGGTGCCCTATTTAAAGTGAATGCAGCTGTTTCTAATGCATAGCCCCAAAATGATAACGGCAAATCAGTACGAGACATCATAGATCGCACCATCTCTAATAGAGTACGATTACGACGTTTGGACAGACCATTACGCTGTGGTGTTCCAGGCGGTGTTAACTGTGAAACAATTCCACATTGTCTTAAGTGAGCACCAAACTCGAAACTCAGATATTCACCCCCACGATCAGACCGTAGGAACTTGATCTTCTTGTTACGATGATTTTCCACTTCACTCTGAAATTGCTTGAACTTTTCAAATGTTTCAGACTTGTGCTTCATCAAGTAGACATAACCATATCTACTTAAATCGTCAGTGAAGGTGAGAAAATAACGATATCCGCCGTGTGCCTCCACGCTCATCGGACCACACACATCGGTATGTATGATTTCCAACAAGTCACTTGCACGCTCCATTGTTCCTGAGAACGGAGTCTTAGTCATCTTGCCCATGAGGCATGGTTCGCACGTGTCAAGTGAATCAAAGTCAAGTGACTCCAAAAGTCCATCAACATGGAGTTTCTTCATGCGCTTTACACCAATATGACCTAAGCGGCAGTGCCACAAAAATATGGCGCTATCATTGTTAACTCTAACTCTTTTGGTCTCAATGTTATGTATATGCGTATCGTTATCAAGATTCAATATGAACAATCCTCTCACATTCGGTGCATGACCATAAAAGATGTTACTCATAGAAATAGAACAACCATTATTCTCTGACTTAAAAGAGTAACCGTCTCGCAATAAACAAGATCCAGATATAATGTTCATGCTCAACGCAGGCACCAAATAACAATGATTTAAGTTCATCACTAATCCTGACGGTAACTGAAGTGACACTGTGCCAACGGCGATTGCATCAACCTTGGAACCATTTCCTACGCGCATCGTCACTTCATCTTTCGCCAGCCTTCGCCTATTCCGCAGTTCCTATTTCGAGTTGCAAATATGAGCAACAGAACCGGTATCGAATACCCAGGCACTACTACGAGAGCCGGTTAAGTACACATCAATAACATGTATATCAAATATACCTGATTTTTCTTTGCCCGCCTTCTTATCTGCGAGATACTTGGGGCAATTGCGCTTCCAGTGACCCATACCCTTGCAATAGTAACACTCCGTTTCCGGCTTAGGTCCAGCTTTGGGTTTCTTCGTCGGATTGGCAACAGGCTTGCCGCTCTTCTTCGAATTGCCCTTCTTGCCTTTGCCGTTTCTCTTGAAACTAGTGGTCTTATTCACCATCAACACTTGATGCTCTTTACGGAGTTCAGACTCTGCGACTTTCAGCATCGCAAACAACTCGCCGGGAGACTTGTTCATCCCTTTCATGTTGTAGTTCAACACAAAGCCTTTATAGCTTGGCGGCAGTGATTGAAGGATTCTATCAGTGATAGCTTCTTGCGGGAGTACAATCCCCAGCTCAGCTAGACGGTTTGAGTACCCAGACATTTTGAGCACATGTTCACTGACAGATGAGTTTTCCTCCATCTTGCAAACATAGAATTTATCGGAGGTCTCATACCTCTCGATCCGGGCGTTCTTCTGAAAGATAAACTCCAACTCCTGGAACATCTCAAATGCTCCATGACGCTCAAAGCGACGTTGAAGTCCCGGTTCTAAGCCATACAAGACTGCACATTGAACTATTGAGTAGTCCTCCTTACGTGCTAACCAAGCGTTCTTAACATCCTGATCAGCCGTAGCGGGTGGTTCATCTCCTAACGCAACATTAAGGATATAATCCTTCTTCCCAGCTTGTAAGATTAGCTTAAGATTACGAGCCCAGTCTACAAAGTTGCTTCCATCATCTTTCAACTTAGCTTTCTCTAGGAACGTATTAAAATTCAGGATGACTGTTGCGTGAGCCATGATCTACAACACAAATATATTCAAAGTGGACTTAGACTATGTTCAAGATAATTAGAGTTTAACTTAATCAAATTATTCGCTAAACTCCCACTCAAAAAGTACATCTCTCTAGTCATTTGAGTGGTTCATGATCCACTTACACTAGCTCAAGTCCGATCATCACGTGAGTTGAGTATAGTTTCAGTGGTAAGCATCCCTATGCTAATCATATCATCTATATGATTCATGATCGACCTTTCGGTCTCATGTGTTCCGAGGCCATGTCTGCACATGCTAGGCTCGTTAAGCTTAACTCGAGTGTTCCGCGTGCGCAACTGTTTTGCACCCGTTGTATGTGAACGTTGAGTCTATCACACCCGATCATCACGTGGTGTCTCGAAACGACGAACTGTAGCAACGGTGCACAGTCGGGGAGAACACAATTTCGTCTTGAAATTTTAGTGAGAGATCACCTCATAATGCTACCGTCGTTCTAAGCAAAAAAAGGTGCATAAAAGGATTAACATCACATGCAATTCATAAGTGACATGATATGGCCATCATCACGTGCTTCTTGATCTCCATCACCAAAGCACCGGCACGATCTTCTTGTCACCGGCGCCACACCATGATCTCCATCAACGTGTTGCCATCGGGGTTGTCGTGCTACTCATGCTATTACTACTAAAGCTACATCCTAGCAAAATAGTAAACGCATCTGCAAGCACACACGTTAGTATAAAGACAACCCTATGGCTCCTGCCGGTTGCCGTACCATCGACGTGCAAGTCGATATTTCTATTACAACATGATCATCTCATACATCCAATATATCACATCACATCATTGGCCATATCACATCACAAGCATACCCTGCAAAAACAAGTTAGACGTCCTCTAATTTTGTTGTTGCATATTTTACGTGGTGACCATGGGTATCTAGTAGGATCCCATCTTACTTACGCAAACACCACAACGGAGATATATGAGTTGCTATTTAACCTCATCCAAGGACCTCCTTGGTCAAATCCGATTCAACTAAAGTTGGAGAAACCGACACTTGCCAGTCATCTTTGAGCAACGGAGTTACTCGTAACGATGAAACCAGTCTCTCGTAAGCGTACGAGTAATGTCGGTCCAAGCCGCTTCAATCCAACAATACCGCGGAATCAAGAAAAGACTAAGGAGGGCAGAAAAACGCACATCACCGCCCACAAAAACTTTTGTGTTCTACTCGAGAAGACATCTACGCATGAACCTAGCTCATGATTCCACTGTTGGGAACGTCGCATGGGAAACAAAAAATTTCCTACGCGCACGAAGACCTATCATGGTGATGTCCATCTACGAGAGGGGATGAGTGATCTACGTACCCTTGTAGATCGTACAGCAGAAGCGTTAGTGAACGCGGTTGATGTAGTGGAACGTCCTCACGTCCCTCGATCCGCCCCGCGAACAATCCCGCGATCTGTCCCACGATCTAGTACCGAACGGACGGCACCTCCGCGTTCAGCACACGTACAGCTCGACGATGATCTCGGCCTTCTTGATCCAGCAAGAGAGACGGAGAGGTAGAAGAGTTCTCCGGCAGCGTGACGGCGCTCCAGAGGTTGGTGATGACCTTGTCTCAGCAGGGCTCCGCCCGAGCTCCGCAGAAACGCGATCTAGAGGAAAAACCGTGGAGGTATGTGGTCGGGCTGCCGTGGAAAAGTCGTCTCAAATCAGCCCTAAAACCTCCGTATATATAGGTGGGAGGGAGGGGACCTTGCCTTGGGGCTCAAGGAGCCCCAAGGGGGTCGGCCGAGTCCAAGGGGGGAGGACTCCCCCCGCAAACCGAGTTGGACTTGGTTTGGTGGGAGGGAGTCCCCCTTCCTTCCCACCTCCTCCTTTTTCATTTCTTTTCTCTTCATTTTCTCTTCTTGGTGCATAGAGCCCTTTTGGGCTGTCCCACCAGCCCACTAAGGGCTGGTGTGCCACCCTCAAGGCCTATGGTCTTCCCCGGGGTGGGTTGCCCCCCCCCCGGTGAACTCCCGGAACCCATTCGTCATTCCCGGTACATTCCCGGTAACTCCGAAAACCTTCCGGTAAACAAATGAGGTCATCCTATATATCAATCTTCGTTTCCGGACGATTTCGGAAACCCTCGTGACGTCCGTGATCTCATCCGGGACTCCGAACAACATTCGGTAACCAACCATATAACTCAAATACGCATAAACCAACGTCGAACCTTAAGTGTGCAGACCCTGCGGGTTCGAGAACTATGTAGACATGACCCGAGAGACTCCTCGGTCAATATCCAATAGCGGTACCTGGATGCCCATATTGGATCCTACATATTCTATGAAGATCTTATCGTTTGAACCTCAGTGCCAAGGATTCATATAATCCCGTATGTCATTCCCTTTGTCCTTCGGCATGTTACTTGCCCGAGATTCGATCGTCAGTATCCGTATACCTATTTCAATCTCGTTTACCGGCAAGTCTCTTTACTCGTTCCGTAATACAAGATCCCGCAACTTACACTAAGTTACATTGCTTGCAAGGCTTGTGTGTGATGTTGTATTACTGAGTGGGCCCCGAGATACCTCTCCGTTCACATGGAGTGACAAATCCCAGTCTTGATCCATACTAACTCAACTAACACCTTCGGAGATACATGTAGAGCATCTTTATAGTCACCCAGTTACGTTGCGACGTTTGATACACACAAAGCATTCCTCCGGTGTCAGTGAGTTATATGATCTCATGGTCATAGGAATAAATACTTGACACGCAGAAAACAGTAGCAACAAAATGACACGATCAACATGCTACGTCTATTAGTTTGGGTCTAGTCCATCACGTGATTCTCCTAATGACGTGATCCAATTATCAAGTAACAACACCTTGTTCATGATCAGAAGACACTGACTATCTTTGATCAACTGGCTAGCCAACTAGAGGCTTGCTAGGGACGGTGTTTTGTCTATGTATCCACACATGTAAATGAGTCTTCATTCAATACAATTATAGCATGGATAATAAACGATTATCTTGATACAGGAATTATAATAATAACTATATTTATTATTGCCTCTAGGGAATAATTCCAACACATCTCCTACATCGTGGCAGGCCTGGACATGGAGTACCAGCCGTTGGTGTGACACCTTGACGCTCGCACCAAACTGGTCATGCTTGATGATCTTTTTGCTCAGATGAGTAATGTCGATCAACGCATGGCCCTGTTCCATGGAACTGGCAAAAACGCCGGTTCCAAATCTTTTGCAAACGCCGCCTTCTGAGCTAGCCATGGTGGTTGGGGTCACCGCGGCGGTCGGTCCTCCTCCAAGGGCAATGGTGGCGGCAACTTCAACAATAGCGGGGGTGGAGCTCAGTGCGGCGGTTGGTCCCCCTCTAAGAAAAATAGGGGTCGTCGCAATTCCACCAAAAACCGATTGGACGTTGTTAAGTGTCACATCTATGGCAAACTTGGGCACTATGCCAAGGATTGCTGGTACCGTTTCGAAGAAGATGACGGTAACTCCTCCCAAGATGAGAAGGTTGTTGGTGCTGTCGAAGCTTCCTATGGAGTAGATACAAACTGGTATGTGGATAGTGGTGCCACAAACCACATAACCGGTGAATTGCAGAAAGTCACCATGCGTGAAAAATAATGTGGTCAAGACCAAGTGCACACAGAAAACAGATCAGGTATGAGAATTAAACATGTTGGTCATATAGTTATTAACACTCCTCACCAAAAGATCATCAAAGAAAAATCTTGCATGTCCCTAGTTATTAATCTTCTCTCCGTTCATCGTATAGCCATTGATAATCACGTATTGCTCGAATTTTACCCTTTCTTCTTTTTGATCATGGATCAGGCAACGAAGAAGGCTCTCAACATAGGTAGATGCGTTCGAGGGCTTTATCCATTGATTCTAGAGTTTAGAAAATTAAATAAGCAAGCTTATAGTGTCACCAAACTCCCCTCGGCAAGGTGGCACGATAGACTAGGGCATGCATCTTTTTCTTTAGTTGAACAATTGATTAGGAAGAATAAGCTCCCATTTGTTGGAGAGCGCAATGTTGAAACAATTTGTGTTTCTCGTCAAAAAGAAAGAAGTCATCAATTGCCTTATCCGATCTCTACCAATATTTATACCAAATCTCTTCAACTCATTTTCTCTGATGTATGGGGTCCTGTCCCAAGTTCAGTAGGTAGACATACTTACTATGTTAACTTCATTGATGACTTTAGCAAATACTCATGGATTTATTTGCTTCAGAAAAGATCCGATGAGTTTCAATTTTTTCAAAACTTCCAAGCTCTCGTTGAACGAAAATTAAGTAGCAAGATTATTGTTGTCCAGTCTGATTGGGGAGGGGGATATGAAAAAATCAATTTCTTCTTTCAAACACTTGGGGTTTCTCATCATGTGTCATGTCCTCATGCTCATCAACAAAATGGGTCTGCTGAACACAAACACATGTAGATAGTTGAAGTTGGGCTCTCTCTACTAGCCGGTGCATCCATGCCTTTAAAATTTTGGGATGAAGCTTTTTAGCCGTTGTGCATATCATTAACGTGGTGCCTAGTAGAGTCATCAATACTAAAACTCCCAACAAAAGACTCCTTCAAAAACCTGACTACACATCTCTCCGTTTCTTTGGGTGTGCTTGTTGGCCCAATCTCCGGCCATACAACACTCATAAACTCAGTTTTCGATCCAAGCAATGTGTCTTCCTAGGCAACAGTCCCCAACATGAAGGTGTCAAGTGTCTCGATATTTCCACTTGACGTGTTTACATCTCTCGTGACGTGGTCTTTGATGAAGGAAAGTTCCCCTTTGCTGATCTCAACCCAAACGCTAGTGCCTTACTTCGCAAAGAAATCATTATTTTGCCTCCCCATCTTGTTGGTGCTAGTGAGAACAATAATTGTAATGATCACATGTTGCCTAGTAATTCTCATATTTTGTCTCAGCTTTGTGATGATGCAGAACAAACCCCTGATGAAGTTGGCGAAGACACAACCCAACTTGGGTGTCATTTCATGCGCAGGCCTCCCGGGAGCACATCTCCCTTGGGATCGCTGTCGTGCCTGGCACCTCACGCCTCCAGGCGATCGACTAAGAAATCCCTGCCCGTTGCCTCGTGTGACACCGATATGCGGGCCAGCCCGCAAGCAGAAGCTTCTGCACCAACTATGTTCAAGTAAGAACAACACTTAAGCACCGGTCCACCCACATAACAAATTATCAAAGTAGCGAACACGAATTAAGCCAACATGATGAAAGTGACTAGATGAAATTCCCGTGTACCCTCAAGAACACTTTGCTTATCATAAGAGACCATTTTGGCTTATCCTTTGCCTTAAAAGGATTGGGCTACCTTGCTGCAATTTTGTTACTACTTTCATTACTTGCTCTTTACAAATTATCTTGCTATCAAACTACTCTGATACTTACAATTTTAGCACTTGCAGACATTCATTGCTGAAAACCACTTGTCATATCCTTCTGCTCCTCGTTGGGTTCGACACTCGTACTTATCGAAAAGGCTACAATTGACCCCACATACTTGTGGGTCATCAAGGCTATTTTCTGGCACCATTGCCGGGGAGTTAAGCGCTCTTGGTAAGTAGAAGTTGGTAAGGAAACATTATTACTACATGCTGAAATTTATTGTCACTTGCTACTATGGAAAACAACCCTTTGAGGGGTTTTGTTCGTGGTATCTTCACCTTGACCGGAACCACAATTAGTTGCCCCTCAACCTACTGCACCTACTGAAAATATTGAATATGAAATTCCTTCGGGTATGGTAGAACAACTGCTAGCTAATCCTTATGCAGGAGATGGAACCGAACATCCTGATATGCACTTGGTATATGTGGATGAAATTTGTGAATTGTTTAAGCTTGCAGGTTTACCCGGAGATGAACCTAAAAATAAGGTTTTCCCTTTATCTTTGAAGGGAAAAGCATTGACATGGTATAGGCTATGCGATGATATTGGATCTTGGAACTGGAATCGGTTGAAATTTTAATTCCATCAAAAAATTTATCATATGCATATAGTTCACCGTGATCGGAATTATATATATAATTTTTGGCCTCATGAAGGAGAAAGTATCCCTCTAGCTTGGGGAGGCTTAATTCAATGTTATATTTATGCCCCAATCATAAGCTCTCAAGAGAAATTACTATTCAGAATTTTTATGCTCGGCTTTCTCGTAATGATCAATCCATGCTCGATGCTTCTTGTACTAGTTCTTTTATGAAGAAGACTATTGAATTCCGGTGGGATATTTTAGAAAGAATTAAACGCAACTCTGAATATTGGGAACTCTAAGAAGGTAAAGAGTTAGGTATTGAACCTAAGTTTGGTTGTGTTAAATCTTTTATGAATACCGATGCTTTTCAAAAGTTTAGCACTAAATATGGACTTGATTCTGCGATAGTAGCTTCCTTTTGTGAATATTTTGCTACTCATGTTGATCTCCCTAAGGAGAAGTGGTTTAAATATCACCCACCTATTAAAGACTAAATTAAAGAACCGGTAAAAGCTAAAGAAGAAATTATCGTTTACAATGTTGATCCAGTTGTTCCCACTTCTTATATTGAAAAACCACCTTTCCCTGTTAGGATGAAGGAACATACTAAAGCTTCAACTGTGGTTAACAAAAGTTATGTTAGAACACCCAAACCAGCTGAACAAATCAGAGTTGAACCTAGTGTTGCTATGATTATGTGTTCTCAGAAAAAAAACATCAACAACATGGAAAATAGTTGCTTTCTAGTAGTACACAACAGACTAACACTGTCACCACCACACCTCTCGTCTCATTACTTGTCTAGTACAATAAGATTACATATTTTATTTCCCGGTGATGACTATTTTTTCTTTCTCAGGCGAGCAGTAGAGGAAGTGTGTTGCATGTATGGAGCCAGGACCTACGGTGGAGCTTCGCCCAGCACTGGCACCGTCAGAGGCAGTGAAGACTAGCAGCTGGAGGTGTTGTACGACCACGTCAGGGTGCAGCCAGCCATTCCGGGCGAGCTCTCCCCCCTCCCCTGCACCATCTCGGCAAATACTCAACATCAAGTCAAGTTCTATGGTGGCAGTAAGAAGACAACCAAACAAAAATACTGTTCCAATTATTACAGAAATAACTTTCACACTGTGCCATGCGTCGATTACAAAGATTTTTTGATGTGTATTAGAGTATTCCGACAGTTTCTGCAAAAAATAAAAAAGAAGACAGTAATTGTTTAGGCTGGTGTTTCGTAAAGAACATGGATGGCTGGATATTATTCTAACACATTGTTAATTAAAATGTTTGCTCTAGCTGGATACTGCAGCGTTCCAGTGCAAATCCTACTGACTAGTGATTGTTGGAAATATGCCCTAGAGGCAATAATAAAATGGTTATTATCATATTTCCTTGTTCATGATAATCGTCTATTGTTCATGTTATAATTGTATTAACAGGAAACAGTAATACATGTGTGAATAAATAGATCACAATATGTCCCTAGCAAGCCTCCAGTTATCTAGCTCGTTGATCAATAGATGATCATGGTTTCCTGATCATGGACATTAGATGTCATTGATAACGGGATCACATCATTGGGAGAATGATGTGATGGACAAGACCCAATCCTAAGCATAGCAGTAGATCGTGTTGTTCGTATGCTAAAGCTTTTCTAATGTCAAGTATCTTTTCCTTCGACCGTGAGATTGTGCAACTCCCGGATACCGTAGGAGTTCTTTGGGTGTATCAAATGTCACAACATAACTGGGTGATTATAAAGGTGCACTACGGGTACCTCCGAAAGTGTATGTTGGGTTGGTACGAATCAAGATCGAGATTGGTCACTCCGTGTCAAGTATCTTTTCCTTCGACCGTGAGATTGTGCAACTCCCGGATACCGTAGGAGTGCTTTGGGTGTATCAAATGTCACAACATAACTGGGTGATTATAAAGGTGCACTACGGGTACCTCCGAAAGTGTATGTTGGGTTGGTACGAATCAAGATCGAGATTGGTCACTCCGTGTGACGGAGAGGTATCTCTGGGCCCACTCGGTAGAACATCATCATAATGAGCTCAGTGTAACTAAGGAGTTAGTCACGGGATGATGTGCTACGGAACGAGTAAAGAGACCTATCGGTAACGAGATTGAACAAGGTATGGGTATACCGACGATCGAATCTCGGGCAAGTTCTATACCGACAGACAAAGGGAATTGTATACGGGATTGATTGAATCCTTGACATCGTGGTTCATCCGAGGAGATCATCGTGGAACATGTGGGAGCCACCGTGGTATCCAGATCCCGCTGATGGTTATTGGCCGGAGAGTGTCTCAGTCATTTCTGCATGCCTCCCGAACCCGTAGGGTCTACACACTTAAGGTTCGATGACGCTAGGGTTATAGGGAATTGTTATACGAGGTTACCTAAGGTTGTTGAGAGTGCCGGATGAGATCACGGACGTGACGAGGAGCTCCGGGATGGTCCTGAGGTAAAGATTGATATATAGGATGGATGGGTTTGGATGCCGGAAATGTTTCGGGCACCACCGGCAAAGTGCGGGACCACAGGAAGGGTTCCGGAGGCCCACCGGGAGGGGTGCTACTGCAACAAAAGACCTTCCAATGGCGCTAGAAATAGGAGTGTTGCTTGATACTCCTCAGCAACGGTACGAGGAATCCTTCAGCTATGGCTACACCTTAAGGGACTTCCTAGGCAAGTATGCAAAGGATTTCCCCCGTGGCCTTGGAGCCTTGCGTTGGTGTTCCCTCGAAGCGGAAAGGGTGATGTAGCGTAGCGGTGGTAAATATTTCCCTCAGTTTGAGAACCAAGGTATCAATCCGGCGGAAGAGTATCTCAAGATCCTGCACAAACACAAAAGCTTGCACCCAACGCTATGAAGGGGTTGTCAATCCCTTATAGATTGTTTGCCAAGTGAGAACTGAAAGCAACAAAGTAACAAAGCAAAGTAAAAGCGGAGGTGTAAACGATGGATGTGAATAGACCCCGGGGCCGTAGTGTTAACTAGTGGCTTCTCTCATGAAAGCAAGTAGACGGTGGGTGAACAAATTACTATCGAGCAATTGATAGAACTGTGCAGAGTCGTGACGATATCTATGCAATGATTATTTCTATAGGCATCACGTCCGAAGCAAGTAGACCGATACTGTCTGCATCTACTACTATTACTCCACAAGTCGACCGCTATCCAGCATGCATCTAGTGTATTACGTCCATAAGAATAGAGTAACGCCTTAAACAAGATGACATGATGCAGAGGGATAATCTTTACCCTTGATGGCAACTGCTTGATGTGCGGCTTGCTTCCCCTACTGTCACAGGGAAAGGTCACCACATGGCAGAACCCAAAACCAAGCACTTCTCCCATTGCAAGAATCATAGATCTAGTTGGCCAAACAAAACCCAAGACTCGGAGAGACTTACAGGGATATCAAATCATGCATATAAGAAATCAGCAAAGACTCAAATATATATCATAGATAATCTGATCACAAGTCCACAATTCATCGGATCTCGACAAACACACTACCAAAGAAGATTACATCGGATAGATCTCCATGAAGATCATGGAGAACTTTGTATTGAAGATCCAAGAGAGAGAAGAAGCCATCTAGCTACTAACTACGGACCCGTAGGTCTGAAGTGAACTACTGACGAGTCATTGGAGGGGCGATGATGATGATGAAGAAGCCCTCCACCTCCAAAGTCCCCTCCGGCAGGGCGCCGGAAAAGTATTTTCGAGGCTCCACTGATTTTTTGCGGAATATTTGGGAATATATCGGCGCAAAACCTAGGTCAGGAGGCGGCCAAGGAAGCCACAATCTTGCCCACCGCCGACTCCCCCTGGTGGCCTGGTGCAAGCTTGTGGGCTCCGTGAGGCCTACCTGGCTTGGCCCAAAGGCTCCCTGGTCTTCTTTCGTTCGGGAAAAAAATCATTTCAGGGATTTTATTTTGTTTGGACTCCATTCCAAAATCAGATCTGAAAAGAGTCAAAAACACGGAAAAACAGGAACTGGCACTTGGCACTGAATCAATAAGTTAGTCCCCAAAAAGATATAAAAAAGGTACATAAAACATACAAAGAAGACAAGATAATAGCGTGAAACCATCAAAAATTATAGATACGTTTGAGACGTATCAAGCATCCCCAAGCTTAACTCCTGCTCGTCCTCGAGTAGGGAAGTGATAAGAATGAATTTTTTATGCTTTCATGCTACCTAGCATAGGTGTCCTTTGTAATTCCTCTTATGTGACATGAATGTTCAGATCCATTAGATTCAAAGAAATAGTTTTCTATTGACGTGGAAACAATAATAATTCAAGCAAACTAGCAAAGTAATCATGAACTTTCAAAATAACAAGGCCAAAAGAAAGTTATCCTTACAAAATCATATAGTCTAGCTATGCTCTATCATCATTGCACAACGAATTTAAATTATGCACAACCCCGGTATTGGCCAAGTAATTTTTTCACACCTTTACTTTCTCAAACATTTTCAACTCTCACGCAATACATGAGCATGAGCCATGGTTGTAGCACAATAGATGGTGTGGAATGTGGTGGAGTTTGCAAGACAAAAAGGAGAAGATAGTCACATTAACTAGGCATATCAATGAACTGTGGAGATACTCATCAATAGATATCAATGTGAATGAGTAGGGATTGCCATACAAATGATGCACTAGAGCTATAAGTACGTGAAAGCTCTTAAAGAAAACTAGTGGGTGTGCATCCAACTTCCTTGCTCACGAAGACCTAAGGCAATTTGGAGGAAGCCTATCATTGGAATATACAAGCCAAGTTATATAATGAAAATTTCCGACTAGCTATATGATGGTGACAAAGCGAGAGACTCTCAATCATGAAGATCATGGTGCTCAAAATGCACAAGTGTGGAAAAAATGGTAGCATTGTCCCTTCTCTCTTTTTCTCTCATTTTTTTGGTGGGCTCTCTGGCCTCTTTTTTATGGGCTTCTTTGGCCTCTTTTATTTCCTCACATGGGACAATGCTCAAATAATAATGATCATCACACTTTCAACTCAAAACTTAGAGCAATTATGACTCTATATGGAATGCCTTCGGTAGTGTGCCGTGGCAATGATCTAGCATGGCATAGACATCAATGGAAACATCATGCTAGCTATCTTACGATCATGCAGTGGCAATGTAGACGTGGTGGCACATATCATGGTGGTAGTTGCATGACAATATATCTCGGAATGACTTTGAAAAAGCCATAGTAGGTAGGTATGGTGGCTGTTTTGAGGGAGGCTAATGGTGGGTTTTGTGCACCGGCAAAAGTTGCACGACACTAAGAAGATAGTGATGGTGGAAGGTGAAAGTGCATCTAAATCATGGACTCAACATTAGTCATGAAGAACTCATATACTTGTTGCAAAAGTTTTATTAGTAATCGAAACAAAGCATTCAACGCATACTCCTAGGGGAAGGGTTGGTAGGTATAAACCATCGCGCGATCCCGACCACCACGCAAAGGATGACAATCAATAGACTAATCATGCTCAGATTTCATCACATAGCGGTTCACCATACGTGCATTCTACGGGAATCACTAACTTCAACACAAGTATTTCTAGATTCACAACACCTCACTAGCATGATTTCAATGTTACCATAACCACAACTCAAAACTAATTGAGATGAATCAAACTTCTCTAACTATTCAATGCACATGAAGGAGGATGTTTTCGTATCCCTTTGGATAACTACCCCTTTTGAGACTACTTTCAAAGCATAGATCAACTACCAAGCCACGTACCGCTGCACTCTATAAGATATAAGTGAAGCACATAGAGCAAAAGTATCTAGCTCAAAAGATATAAGTGAAGCACATGTGAGCTGAATTGTCTACCGAAAGATATAAATGAAGCTCGACAAAATCACGGTGTGTGCATGTCTCTCTCTCTAGGTGTGCAGCAAGGATGATTGTGACACAACAAAAATAAAAGACTCCTACGATACAAGATGCTCCAAGCAAAAACACATAACATGTGGTGAATAAAAATATACCCCCAAGTAACGTTACCGATGGATTGAAGACGAGAGAGGGGATGCCTTCCCGGGGCATCCCCAAGCTTAGGATTTTACGGCATCCTTGAATCTCTTGGGGTGCCTTGGGCATCCCCAAGCTTGAGCTCTTGCCACTCTTTATCATTTTGTCCATAAGAACTTCACAACACGAAACTTAAATAGAACCTCGTGATAACATTAGTACAAGAAAGCAAACCACCACTTCCTTAGGTACTGTAGCAAACATAAATTCTTCTTGTGCTGATGTTGGGTTACTGTACTTTCAATCTTCCATGGCTAATACCCCCCAATACTATCCATAGTTTCATCAAAATAAGCAACCAACACAACAAAAACAGAATCTGTTAATAGCAGACCAGTCTGTAGCAATCTGTATGTTTCGTATACCTCTGGTACTTAACAAATTCTGAACAATTACGACAGTCTGAAGAATCTGCGTAGCAATCAGCAGCAAAAATAATCAACTCAAAAGCTCTTACAGAAAAAAAAAATGCAAATTCTTTTCGTGAGCAGAATGTTTCTGTCTTTCCCAGCATGACCAAACGATCATCCTCAAGACTAATCATAACGGTTTTGCTTGGCACAAACGCAAAAAGAAACACAAAAAACAAAATCATAACAGAATTTTGAAAGTGTGGAAAACACAAAAAAGAAAGAAAGAGGATATATTCGTTGGGTTGCCTCCCAACAAGCGCTTTTGTTTAACGCCCTTAGCTAGGCGAAAGTGATGGAATCACGTATAGTCATCTTTGGTGCTCAAACCATAGGTAGCCCTCATCATAGATTCATAAGGCAATCTTATTTTCTTTCTAGGAAAGTGATCCATGCCCTTCTTTAAGGGAAATTGAAATCTAATATTCCCTTCCTTCATATTGATGATAGCACCAATAGTCCTTAGGAAAGGTCTACCAAGAATAATGGGACATGAAGGATTGCAATATATGTCAAGTACAATGAAATCCACGGGTACATAGTTCTTATTTGCAACAATAAGAACATCATCGATCCTTCCCATGGGTTTCTTGACAGTAGAATCCGCAAGATGCAAATTAAGAGAACACTCTTCAATCTCATGAAAACCAAGAATATCACATAAAGACTTTGGAATCGCGGAAACACTAGCACCCAAATCACACAAAGCATTGCACTCATAGTTTTTTATCTTGATTTTGATAGTAGGTTCCCACTCATCATGAAGTTTTCTAGGAATCGAGACTTCTAGTTCGAGCTTCTCTTCAAGATATTTCATCATAGCATCTACGATATGCGCGGTAAAGGCTTTGCTTTGGCTATAAGCATGTGGAGAGTTTGTAATGGATTGCATCAAAGAAATGCATTCAAACAACGAGAAATTATCATAATTGAATTCCTTCAAATCCAAAGTGGGAGTTTCATTACTACCCAAAATTTTGACTTGTTCTACTCCACTCTCGACACCTTTATCATCAAGATAGGTGAACTCCGAATCATCGGGGCGTTTTTCAACCAAAGTGGATTCATATCCAGCCCCTCCATAAGTAGGTTTGACACGCGAAAACAAAGATTCAAGAGGAGACACACCAAGCACTTTAAGATCTTTGTGATTTGCATCACTAGAACGCACCCTTTTAAACCACTCATGTCAAGCGCGAATTTGGGCGGTTCTTTCTTTGCTCTCATTCATGGATATACGCATAGCTTTCAAAGTTTCATCCAAGTTGATCTTGGGAGGAGCGCATCTAACTTTCAAAGCATCAATATCAGAAGACATCCTATCAACGCTCTTAGCCAAATCGTCTATTTTGAGTAGGTTTTCCTCTATGGACGCATTGAAAATCTTTTGATATTTGATGAACTCCTTGATATTACTCTCTAGATCAGAGGGTAATTTGTTATGATTTCCATAAGTGTTGCCGTAGGAATTGCCAAAATTGTTAGAGGAGTTACTAGGAAAAGGCCTAGGAACATAGTTTCCTCTAAAAGCATTGTTGTTGCCAAAATTGTTCCAACCAACAAAATTCACGTCCAAACTAGCGTTGCTACTCTCAATCAAAGAAGATAGTGGCATGTCATTAGGATCTACGGTAGCGTTTCCACTAGCAACCAAATTCATCAACTCATCCATCTTAGCACTAAGCGAGTTAATCTCTTCTATAGCGTGCACCTTTTTGCTAGCAGCCGACCGTTCAGTGTGCCACTGAGAGTAATTGGTCATGATATTGTCTAGGAGTTTTGTAGCGTCTCCTAACGTGATTTCCATGAACGTTCCACCTGAGGCGGAGTCCAAGATATTGCAAGAAGCGAAATTCAAGCCAGCGTAAAAGATTTGTATAATCATCCACAAACTCAATCCATGAGCGGGACAATTTCTAATCATAAGCTTCATCCTCTCCCAAGATTGTGCAACGTGTTCATGATCAAGTTGCTTGAAATTCATGATATCGTTATGTAAGGAGATGATCTTAGCCGGCGGAAAATACTTGGATATGTAAGCATCTTTGCACCTATCCCAAGAATCGATACTATTTTTAGGCAAAGAAGAAAACCAAGTTTTTGCGTGATCTCGCAACGAGAAAGGAAAAAGTTTCAACTTAATCACGTCATTATCCACATCTCTTTTCTTTTGCATATCACAAAGCTCAATGAAGGTATTAAGATGGGATGCGGCATCTTCACTAGGAAGGCCAGAGAATTGCTCTTTCATAACAAGATTCAGCAAAGCTGCGTTGATTTCATACGATTCCGCACTAGTGGCGGGAGAAATCGGAGTACTAATAAAATCATTATTATTAGTGCTCGAGAAGTCGCAAATTTTGGTGTTTTCAGACATGATGTATTCAACAAACAAACAAGCACACAAGCAAGCAAGAAAACAGGCAAAGGGAAACGGAAAAAAGGCAAAAGAAAACGGCGAAGGAGAAAGGCAAATGAAAACGGTAAATGTGAAGTGGGGGAGAGGAAAACGAGAAGCAACTCGCAACAAAAGTAAATGCAAGAGAAGAGTTTGTGAGACCTACTTGGATAGATCTTGATTTCTCTTCCCCGGCAACGGTGCCAGAAATTCTTCTGCTACTGCAACAAAAGACCTTCCAATGGCGCCAGAAATAGGAGTGTTGCTTGATACTCCTCAGCAACGGCACCAGGAATCCTTCAGCTACGGCTATGCCTTAAGGGACTTCCTAGGCAAGTATGCAAAGGATTTCCCCCGTGACCTTGGAGCCTTGCGTTGGTGTTCCCTCGAAGTGGAAAGGGTGATGTAGCATAGCGCTGGTAAGTATTTCCCTCAGTTTGAGAACCAAGGTATCAATCCGGCGGAAGAGTATCTCAAGATCCTGCACAAACACAAAAGCTTGCACCCAACGCTATGAAGGGGTTGTCAATCCCTTATAGATTGTTTGCCAAGTGAGAACTGAAAGCAACAAAGTAACAAAGCAAAGTAAAAGTGGAGGTGTAAACGATGGATGTGAATAGACCCGGGGGCCATAGTGTTTACTAGTGGCTTCTCTCATGAAAGCAAGTAGACGGTGGGTGAACAAATTACTGTCGAGCAATTGTTAGAACTGTGCAGAGTCGTGACGATATCTATGCAATGATTATTTCTATAGGCATCACGTCCGAAACAAGTAATCCGATACTTTCTACATCTACTACTATTACTCCACACGTCGACCGCTATCCAGCATGCATCTAGTGTATTAAGTCCATAAGAACAGAGTAACCAATGATAAAAACCCCATCTTTTTACCCTTGATGGCAACTGCTTGATGTGTGCCATGCTGCCCCTACTGTCACTGGGAAAGGTCACCACATGGCAGAACCCAAAACCAAGCACTTCTCCCATTCCAAGAATCATAGATCTAGTTGGCCAAACAAAACCCAAGACTCGAAGAGACTTACAAGGATATCAAATCATGCATATAAGAAATCAGCAAAGACTCAAATATATATCATAGATAATCTGATCACAAGTCCACAATTCATCGGTTCTCGACAAACACTCCGCCAAAGAAGATTACATCGGATAGATCTCCATGAAGATCATGGAGAACTTTGTATTCAAGATCCAAGAGAGAGAAGAAGCCATCTAGCTACTAACTATGGACCCGTAGATCTGAAGTGAACTACTGACGAGTCATTGGAGGGGCGATGATGATGAAGAAGAAGCCCTCCACCTCCAAAGTCCCCTCCGGCAGGGTGTCGGGAAGGGTCTCCAGATGAGATCTCGCGGAAACGGAAGCTTGCGGCGGCGGAAAAGTATTTTCGAGGCTCCCCTGATTTTTTGCGGAATATTTGGGAATATATAGGCGCAAAACCTAGGTCAGGAGGCGGCCAGGGAAGCCACAAGCTTGCCCACCGCCGCCTCCCCCTGGTGGCATGGTGCAAGCTTGTGGGCTCCCTGAGGCCCACCTGGCTTGGCCCAAAGGCTCCCTGGTCTTCTTTCGTTCAGGAAAAAATCATTTTGGGGATTTTATTCCGTTTGGACTCCATTCCAAAATCAGCTCTGAAAAGAGTCAAAAACACGGAAAAACAGGAACTGGCACTTGGCACTGAATCAATAAGTTAGTCCCCAAAAAGATATAAAAAAGGTACATAAACATACAAAGAAGACAAGATAACAGCGTGAAACCATCAAAAATTATAGATACGTTTGAGACGTATCAAGGGGCCACAAGCCCCCGAAGGCTATATGGGCCAAGTGTGGGAGGGAACCATCCCCTGGGTGGGCTAGTACGCCCCCCACACCCAGCCCATGGTGCATCACAGAGGAAAGGGGGAACCTTAGGTGCTGGTGGGCCTAAGGCCCACCAGGGGGTGCGCCACCCCCTCTGCTGCCCTGGCCGCCGCCCCTCTCCCATCTGGGCTGCCGCCACCCCTAGGGTGGGAACCCTAGAGGTGGCGCACCCCTCCCCTATCCTCCTATAAATAAAGAGGGGTTTGGGGCTGTTTGAGACACTAGTTGTTCTCTCCCTCGGCGCAGCCCTGTCCCTCTTCTTCCTCCTCTCCCACGATGCTTGGTGAAGCCCTGTCGGGAGACCTCGTCTCTCCATCGACACCACGCCTTCATGCTGCCGGAGATATTCCCCAACCTCTCTATCCTCCTTGACGGATCAAGGTGTGGGAGACGTCACTGGGCTGCACATGTGTTGAACACGGAGGTGCCGTGGTTCGGCACTAGATTGGAATCACACCGCGATCTGAATCGCAGCGAGTACGACTCCATCAACCGCGTTCTAGCAACGCTTGCGCTTAGTGTTCTTCAAAGGTATGAAGATGCACTCTCCCCTCTCTCGTTGCTGGTCTCTCCATAGGAAGATCTGAATATGGCGTAGGAAATTTTTGAATTTATGCTACGTTTCCCAACAGTGGTATCAGAGCCAGGTTTTCTATGTGTAGATTCCATGCACGAGTAGAACACAAAAGGTTGTGGGCGCTGCTACCTCTTGAGCTTGCGTTGGTTTTTCCCTTGAAGAGGAAAAGGTGATGCAGCAAAGTAGCGATAAGTATTTCCCTCAGTTTGAGAACCAAGGTATCAATCCAGTAGGATTATCAAGATGAGGCACCAATGTACCAGCGCAAAAACAAACAAACTTGCACCCAATGCTATAAAGGGGTTGTCAATCCATTCACGATTATTTTCAAGGTGAGATCTCAAGGTGAAAAGTGCAAGAAAGTAATTTTGTAGATCTGAATATAGGATGTGAAGTAGACCCGGGGGCCATAGTGTTCACTAGAGGCTTCTCTCATGATAGCAAGTATTACGGTGGGTGAACGAATTACTGTCGAGCAATTGATAGAATAGTGCAAAGTCATGACGATATCTAAGGCAATGATCATACATATATGTATCATGTCCGAGACAAGTAGACCGATACTTTCTTCATCTACTACTATTACTCCACATATCGACCGCTATCCAGCATGCATCTAGTGTATTGAGTTCATAACAAACAGAGTAACGCCTTAACCAAGATGACATGATGTAGAGGGATAGATTCATGCAATATGATATAAACCCCATCTTTTTACCATTGATGGCAACAACACGATGCGTGCCTCGCTACCCCTTCTGTCACTAGGTGAGGACACCGCACAGTATGAACCCAAAACCAATCACTTCTCCCATTGCAAGAACACGGAGAGAATTAGAAGGATACAAAATCATGCATATAAGAGATCAGAGGAGACTCAAATAATATTGATAGATAATCTGATCATAAATCCACAATTCATCGGATCTCGACAAACACACCGCAAAAGAAAGTTACATCAGATAGATCTCCATGAAGATCATGGAGAACTTTGTATTGAATATCCAAGAGAGAGAAGAAGCCATCTAGCTACTAGCTATGGACCCAAAGGTCTATGGTGAACTACTCACGCATCATCGGAGAGGCAATGGTGTTGATCAAGAAGCCCTCCGTGTCCGAATCCCCCTCCGGCATGCACCAGAACGGTCCCTAGATGGGATCTTGCGGAGCGAGAAGCTTGCGGCAGCGGAAAAGTATTTTCATGGCTCTCTTCTTTGGTTTCGGGATTTTACAGAATTTATAGGCGAAAGAGGTAGAGCAAAGGAGCCATGTGGGGCCCACAAGCCTGCCAGGCTGCGGCTAGGGGGCTTGTGATCTCCCCTGACGTCTCCTGCCTTGGTTCTCAAGTCCCCTGCGTATCTTTTGTTATGAAAAAAAATCACCCCACGGGTTTTATTCCATTTGGACTCCGTTTAATATTCTTCTCTGAAAAAGGTCAAAAACACGGAAAAAACAGAAACGGGCACTTGGCACTGATTTAATAGGTTAGTCCCAAAAATAGCATAATCATGCATATAAAACATCCAAAGTTGACATGATAATAGCATGGAACCTTAAAAAATTATAGATACGTTGGAGACGCATCAAGCATCCCCAAGCTTAACTCCTGATCGTCCTCGAGTAGGGAAGTGATAAAGACTGAATTTTTGATTTGGAATGCTACCTAACATATTTGTCCTTTGTAACTTCTTTCTTGTGGCATGAATGCTCAGATCAGTAAGATTCAAAACAATAGTTTACTATTGACATGAAAACAATAATACTTCAAGCATACTAGCAAAGTAATCATGAACTTTTGAAATAACAAGGGCAAAGAAAGTTATCCCTACAAAATCATATAGTCTGGCTATGCTCCATCATCCCCACACAACGAATTTAAATCATGCACAACCCCGATATTGGCCAAGTAATTGTTTTCGCACTCTTACTTTCTCAAACTTTTTCAACTCTCACGCAATACATGAGCGTGAGCCATGGATATAGCACTATAGGTGGAATAGAGTGTGGTGGAGGTTGTGAGGCAAAAAGGAGGAGATGGTCACAACGACTCGGCGTATCAATGGGCTATGGAGATGCCCATCAATAGATATCAATGTGAATGAGTAGGGATTGCCATGAAACGGATGCACTAGAGCTATAAGTGTGTGAAAGCTCAAAAATAGAACTAGTGGGTGTGCACCCAACTTGCTTGCTCACGAAGACCTAGGGCAATTTCGAGGAAGCCCATCATTGGAATATACAAGCCAAGTTATATAATGAAAATTCCCAATAGTATATGAAGTGACAAAACAAGAGACTCTCTATCATGAAGAACATGGTGCTATTTGGAAGCACAAGTGTGGAAAAAGATAGTAGCATTGTCCCTTTTCTCTTTTTCTCTCATTTTTTTGTTTGGGCTCTTTGGCCTCTTTTTTCATATTTTTTTGCTGGGAAACTTTAGCCTCTCTTTTTTCTCACATGGGACAATGCTCTAATAATGATGATCATCAGACTTTTATTTACTTACAACTCAATACTTAGAACAATGATGACTCTATATGAAATGCCTCCGGCAGTGTACCGGGATGTGCAACGATCTAGCTTAGCGTATGACGTTGAAACACCTCGCTAGCTATCTTATGATCATGTAATTACAATATGAAAGTGACGGCACAAGTCATGAGACGGAACGGTGGTAGTTGCATGGCAATATATCTCAGAATGGCTATGAAAATGCCATAATAGGTAGGTATGGTGGCTGTTTCGAGGAAGGTATATGGTGGGTTTGTGCACCGGTGAAAGTTACATGGTACTAGAGAGGCTAGCAATGGTGGAAGGGTGAGAGTGCGTATAATCCATGGACTCACATTAGTCATGAAGAACTCATATACTTATTGTGAAAGTTTTATTAGTAATTGAAACAAAGTGCTAAACACATACTCCTAGGGGAATGGTTGGTAGGTGTTAACCATCACGCGATCCCGACCGCCACACAAAGTATGACAATCAATAAATCAATTATGCTCCGACTTCCTAACATAGCGGTTCACCATACGTGCATGCTACGGGAATCACTAACCTCAACACAAGTATTTCTAGATTCACAACACCCTACTAACATGATTCTAATATTACCATATCCATATCTCAAAACTAATTGTGAGGAATCAAACTTCTCTTACTAATCAATGCACATGAATATGGAAGTTTTTATTATATCCTCTTTGGATGCCTATCATCTTTAGGACTAATTTCATAGCACACGCCAATTACCAAGTTACTTAGAGACAACACTCTCAAAAAGATATAAGTGAATATCGAGAGTTTTTATTTCTACAAAATATGACACTGTCGTGCTCTAAAAAGATTGAAGTGAAGCACTAGAGAAAAGTTATCTAGCTCAAAAGATATAAGTGAACCACATGCGAGCTAAATTGCCTAACTCAAAAGATATAAGTGAAGCTCAATGAGTATTCTAACAAATTCAGAATGAGTGCATGACCCTCTCAAAAGGTGTGCAGCCAGGATGATTGTGACAAAACAAAAAGCAAAGACTCCTATAATACACGATTCTCCAAGCAAAACACATATCATGTGGTGAATAAAAATATAGCTCCAAGTAACGTTACCAATGGATTGAAGATGAAAGAGGGGATGCCTTCCCGGGGCTTCCCCAAGCTTAGGATTTTTGGTGTCCTTGAATCTAGCTTGGGATTACATGGGAATCCCCAAGCTTAATATCTTTCCACTCTTTGTTCCATTGTCCATAAGAGAATCACCCAAAACTTGAAAACTTCACAACACAAAACTTAAACAGAAACTCATGATATCATTAGCATAAGAAAACAAACCACCAACTCTTAGGTACTATAGTAAACTTGATTTATATTTAGATTGATGTTAGATTACTGTATTATCACTTTTACATGTCTATTACCCCCCCCCCCCCTATACTAACCATATTTTCATCAAAATAAGCAATCAACACAACAAAAACAGAATCTGTCAAAAACAGACCAGTCTGTAGCAATTTGTATACTTCGTATACCTCTGGTATCTCAAAAATTCTGAAAACTTATAACAATTAGGGTAATTTGCATATCAACCAGCAGAAAAAAGAATCAACACAAAAGCTCTTTCTGGATAGGAATTAAAAATAATTTCGTGAGCACAAAGTTTCTGTCTTTTTCAGCATGATCAAACAACCATCACCAAAACTGATCATAAAGGTTCTACTTGGCACAAACACTAAAAGAAACATAAAAACACAATCATATCAGAATTATGATGGTGTGGACACAAAGAAACAGAAAGCAAAAAGCAAAAATAAATTCATTGGGTTGCCTCCCAACAAGCGCTATTGTTTAACTCCCTTAGCTAGGCATAAGGCGATAGAATTAAGTATCGTCGTCTTTAGTGCTCAAACCATTAGTAGCCCTCATCATGGATTCATAAGGCAACCTTATTTTCTTTATAGGAAAGTGTTACATGCCCTTCTTTAATGGAAATTGAAATCTAATATTCCCTTCCTTCATATCGATAACAGCACCAATAGTCCTAAGGAAAGGTCTACCAAGAATGATGGGACATGTTGGATTGCAATCGATATCAAGCACAATGAAATCTACACGCACATAGTTCCTATTTGCAATAATAAGAACAACATTGATCCTTCCCACAGGTTTATTAATAGTAGAATCCGCAAGATGCAAATTAAGAGAGCACTCATCAATCTCATTGAAGCCAAGAACATCACATAAAGACTTTGGAATTGCGGAAACACTAGCACCCAAATCACACAAAGCATTGCATTCATAATTTTTAATACTGATTTTTATAGTAGGTTCCCACTCATCCTGATGTTTTCTAGGAATAGATATCTCCAACTCAAGTTTCTCTTCAAGAGATTTCATCATAGCATCAACGATATGATCGTTAAAGGCCTTATTTTGGCTATAAGCATGTGGAGAGTTTAGCATGGATTGCATCAAGGAAATACATTAAATCAAAGAGCAACTATCCTAATTAAGTTCCTTGAAATCCAAAGTAGTAATTTCATCACTACCCAAAGTTTTGATATCCTCTACTCCACTTTCAGTGCTTTTAGCATCAAGATAAGTGTACTCCGAATCATTGGGGAGTTTCTCAACCAAAGTGGATTCATATCCAGCCCCATCATCATTAGGATTGACATTAGAAAACAATGATTCAATAGGAGTCACACCAAGCACTTTGAGATCTTCGTGATTCTCATCACGAGAACACGCCTTTTTAAGCCATTCATGTCTAGCACGAATTTGGGCAGTTCTTTCTTTACTCTCATTCATGGAAACACGCATAGCTTTCAAAGTTTCATCCATATTAATCTTGGGAGGAGCACATCTCAATTTCAAAGCATCAATATCAAGAGACATTATATCAACGGTCCTAGCCAAGTCATCAATTTTGAGCAATTTTTCTTCTATGGAAGCATTGAAAATCTTTTGCGAATTGCTAAACTCTTTAATATTACTCTCAAGATCAGAGGGTAATTTATTGTAATTTCCATGAGCATTGTTGTAGGAATTGCCAAAGTTATTAGAGGGATTACTAGGAAAAGGCCTAGGATTAAAGTTACCTCTATAAGCATTGTTGTTGCCAAAATTATTCCTACCAACAAAATTAACATCCAAGCTTTCATTGCTATTCTCAATCAAGGAAGACAAAGGAATATCATTTGGATCTAGAGGAGCACCTTTACTAGCAAACAATTTCATTAACTCATCCATCTTAGCACTCAAAGAGTTAATTTCTTCTATAGCATGCACTTTTTTACTAGTAGGTGGCCTTTCAATGTGCCATTGAGAATTTTTGTCATGATATTATCTAGGAGTTTTGTGGCTTCTCCTAGTGTCATTTCCATGAAAGTTCCACCAGAGGCGGAATCCAAGATATTTATAGAAGCAAAATTCAAACCAGCATAGAAGATTTGTATAATCATCCAAAGACTCACGCCATGAGCGGGACAATTTCTAATCATCAATTTCATTCTCTCCCAAGATTGTGCAACATGTTCATGATCTAGTTGCTTAAAATTCATGATATCATTACGGAGAGAGATAATCTTAGCCGGTGGAAAATACTTGGAAATAAAGGCATCTTTACACTTGTTCCAAGAATCAATACTATTTTTGGGTAAAGATGAAAACCAAGTTTTTACTCGATCTCGTAATGAGAATGGAAATAGCTTAAATTTCATCATATCATTATCCACATCTTTCTTCTTTTCCATATCGCATAACTCAATGAAGGTATTTAGATGGGATGCGGCATCTTCACTGGGAAGGCCAGAAAATTGCTCTTTCATAACAAGATTCAACAAGGCAGCATTGATTTCATATGATTCCGCACTAGTGGTGGGAGCAATCGGAGTACTAATAAAATCACTGTTATTAGTATTCGAGAAGTCACACAATTTGGTTTTTTCACACATGGTGACTTAGCAAGCAGACAAGCACACATGCCAACAGAAAGCAAGCGAAAGAAAAGGGCGAATGAAAAAGGCAAATGTTTTTGTATTTTTTTTCAGAAGAGGGGGAGAGGAAAAGGAGAGGCAAAAGGCAAATAATGTAAATGCAAGAGATGATTTTGTGATAGTTACTTGGTATGCTTCACTTGAATACTCCCCAGCAACGGCGCCAGAAATCCTTCTTGCTACCTCTTGAGCTTGCGTTGGTTTTTCCCTCAAAGAGGAAAGGGTGATGCAGCAAAGTAGCGATAAGTATTTCCCTCAGTTTGAGAACCAAGGTATCAATCCAGTAGGAGTATCAAGATGAGGCACCAATGTACCTGCGCAAAAACAAACAAACTTGCACCCAACGCTATAAAGGGGTTGTCAATCCCTTCATGATTATTTGCAAGGTGAGATCTGAAGGTGAAAAGTGCAACAAAGTAATTTTGTAGATCTGAATATAGGATGTGAAGTAGACCCGGGGGCCATAGTGTTCACTAGAGGCTTCTCTCATGATAGCAAGTATTACGGTGGGTGAACGAATTACTGTCGAGCAATTGATAGAATCGTGCAAAGTCATGACGATATCTAAGGCAATGATCATACATATAGGCATCACGTCCGAGACAAGTAGACCGATACTTTCTGCATCTACTACTGTTACTCCACACATCGACCGCTATCCAGCATGCATCTAGTGTATTGAGTTCATAACAAATAGAGTAACGCCTTAAGCAAGATGACATGATGTAGAGGGATAGATTCATGCAATATGATATAAACCCCATCTTTTTTACCCTTGATGGCAACAACACGATGCGTGCCTCGCTACCCCTTCTGTCACGAGGTGAGGACACCGCCCGGTATGAACCCAAAACCAAGCACTTCTCCCATTGCAAGAATTATAGATCAACTTGGCCAAACGAAACCCACAACTCGGAGAGAATTACAAGGATACGAAATCATGCAAAGAAGAGATCAGAGGAGACTCAAATAATATTCATAGATAATCTGATCATAAATCCACAATTCATCGAATCTCGACAAACACACCGCAAAAGAAAGTTACACCAGATATATCTCCATGAAGATCATGGAGAACTTTCTATTGAAGATCCAAGAGGGAGAAGAAGCCATCTAGCTACTAGCTATGGACCCGAAGGTCTATGGTGAACTACTCACGCATCATCGGAGAGGCAATGGTGTTGATGAATGTAACATCCCAAATTTTGGAATGTTAAAATAATTATTTGATTGTTTGTTTGCTTGCTTGAGTGATTGAAACTTGTGTGAAATTTGAAACTTTTCAAAACTTTTGAATGGGAGGGAATAAAATGACTTTCCCCTTCTCCGGTGAATTCAAATTCAATCTTTTAAAAACAAAGAGAGAAGATGACATGACTTCTTCAACTATAAAGAATTTGAACGGAGTTTGCATTTGAATCCTTTCAAAATATTTGCCCTTGCTTCTATATTTTTCTTCCCCGACAAAATGCCCCGACAAAATTCTTGCACGCAAGAAAGAGCGGAGGAACATGACCCTCAAAAACACGGGCATTTTGAAAGTTATTTGAACCCTAAAACTTAGAGGGTCATTTGAAAATTATTTGTAAAAGAAAATAAAGCATTTTGGGGAATTTCTAAAAAAACATTTTTTTAAAGTTTTTATTTTTGCTTTGGAAAAATGTTATTCGGGTAGAGGATATTTTTCTGATTTTTTTTGGTATATAATACTCCATATTAAATATTTGATTTACTTCCTTTTTATTCACTTTTATTTTTCTGTTTCGGAAAAAGATTAATTAGGAAAGTTTTGTTTTTAAAAAAGGCAACCGCCTGGGCGCTTAATAGCAGTGGGCCGCCACCCCCACAGCCCGGGACCCGAATCCCCTTAATACCGGCTGGCCGACCCCTCCGCAGCCCCCTCCCTCTCACCGACGCCTGGGCCCCACCGCCCGACCTCCCCTCCCCTCGGTCTCCTCCTTCCTCCCGTCGCCTCTCCTCTTTCCTAAGAATGAGCACGAGCCCGAGCCCCCCCCCCAGTACGCCGCGATCCTCGCCGGATCTCCCTCCCCTTCCCCTCGGCCCCCCTCCTCTCCCTATAAAGCGCCGCCCCGAGCACCCCCTCCTCGCCGCCGCCCTGCTCCACCCCTCACCCCCCCCCCCCCCCGTGCCACCTCGCCGGAGCCGACCGCAGCTCACCCCTCACCGCCGCCCCGCCCGTGCCACTTCTGTTATGTTAGTTATTTTATATTTTGTTTTCTGTGATTTTTATATTTTAGTGTTTTATTTTCAGTTAGAACAAAAACTATATAGTGTTTGATGTAGTAGAAGGCTTCCTAGTTTCTTTAAAGTTTCCTTTGGATTTTTATCCGCTCTCTCTTATTGATTTTTGATTGCATCAAATTTTATTGCTGTTTGTTAATTGATTGCTAGAATGATTGCTAGTATGAGTGCTTATGTGAATGATATGTTTGTTATATAGATTTCATCGGAGAGTGACGAGTAGTCTATCAAGTTATTTCTCGAGAAATTCTTCTTCGTCAACATCGCCAGGCAAGTCACTTTGCTCACACTATCACCTATGTTTTATGCATCGTAGTTCTACCATCCTATGCCCAATTGCATGCTGAGTAGGTACTTGGAAATTTTAGTATAGATTGTAGTATCATGTGGTAGGCACACAACAACCCCGATACTTGGCCCCGGGACGACAAATTTCATATTGCTATGCTTGAGTAGACGAGATTTCGGTTGAGTGCATAACACGAGTGATGCGAGGTTGATTAAATAATCAAGACCGGTTAAGACAAGATTTTCAAGACCTCGGACGCAATGCAACTCTGGGTGAAGGACGGTTGATCGGCTCCCTGGAGAAACCAGTGGATGACCCGGGATGCTGGAGACGGCCATGACATCTTGCGGAAAGCTTCACCGAGGCTCAAAGAGACGTACGGATATTTTCAAGACCCAAGGCTTACCTACACAGCCACAAGTCATTATGGGCTCTGGCTTGGTTGGACAACGCGGCGACTCTGGACAGGCGGTGCTAGCAGATGTAGAAGAACGGTAGGATTGGATGGGCACCGACAGGGATTCAGAGGGACCCGTTGAAAGACCATGTTTTGATCATCCGGTCTTCAAACACCCTGAAGTGCGAGGACATACACGGAGGCGATCAAATCTTGAGGGAACGTGTGCAAAACTCTGCAGAGTACTCAAACCTAATCGATTAGCCGTGTCCACGGTCATGGACAACTTGAGCCAAAGGAACTGAAGTTATCTGAAATTATCAACACCATTATAAATACTTGATGAGGCTAATATTGATAACTTGCGTATGAGAACTGGTTGGCGGAACCATCTCATTAACAACCAACAGCGTAGTAATATTTTGCTCTTAGCCCCTCTTTTGTTGTAGGAGAAAATTTGCTTTACGCTAAAACTTACAACACCACCTGCCATATATGCATATAGTATAGATGATATTTTACCCCCTCTCATATGTGACTTGCCGGCATATTCAATATGCTGACCTACACGGGTGCAACGTCTTACGTTGCAGATATTTTTCTTGGATGAGTAAGAGTACAATTCAGGGTTACGGTCTACACTCAACTTGACGTTGGTGTTTATTGGGACTCCACTCCCTTGACTGCTTCCGCTGAGATAATTAAGGTATATATCGGTTTTACGCTATTTTACATGTGATTGCACTTTGATATATACATTGATGTACTGTGTGTGCCAGCATACTGATCCAGGGATGGCACAGATACACAGAGGTTAGACTCGTCTTGAGTCGGGTCGCTACAATGAAGAAGCCCTCCGTGTCTGAATCCCCCTCTGGCAGGGCACCCGAATGGTCCCCAGATGGGATCTTGCGGAGGCAGAAGCCTGCGACGGCGGAAAAGTATTTTCGTGGCTCTCTTCTTTGGTTTCGGATTTTAGAGAATTTATAGGCGAAAGAGGTAGGGCAGAGGAGCCACGTGGGGCCCACAAGCCTACCAGGTGCGCCCCCCCCCCCAGGTCGCGACTAGGGGGCTAGGGGGCTTGTGATCTCCCTCGAGGTCAAGTCCCATGTGTATCTTTTGTTATGGAAAAAATCATCCCGCAGGTTTCATTCCGTTTGGACTCTGTTTAATATTCTTCTCTGAAGAAGGTCAAAAACACGGAAAAAACAGAAACTGGCACTTGGCATTGAGTTAATAGGTTAGTCCCAAAAATAGCATAATCCTGCATATAAAACATCCAAAGTTCACATGATAATAGCATGGAACCATCAAAAATTATAGATACGTTGGAGACGTATCAGGCGCTGATTTGCCAATTGCTTGCTGCTACTAGTCTTATTCTTTTACGACGGTATTGTGGGATGAAGCGGCCCGGACCGACCTTACACGTACGCTTACGGGAGACAGGTTCCACCGGCCGACATGCACGCCGTGCATAAAGGTGGCTAGCGGGTGTCTGTCTCTCCCACTCTAGTCAGATTGGATTTGATGAAAAGGGTCCTTATGAAGGGTAAATAGCTTTGGCATATCATCGTTTTGGCTATCACGTAGGTAAGAAGGCGTTCTTGCTAGAAACCCAAATCAGCCACGTAAAACTTGCAACAGCAATTAGAGGACGTCTAACTTGTTTTTGCAGGGTTTGACATGTGATGTGATATGACCAAAGTTGTGATGTTACATGTGTGATGTATGAGATGATCAAGTTATTGTAATAGGATTCACGACTTGCATGCCGTTGAGTATGACAACCGGCAGGAGCCATAGAAGTTGTCTTATTGTATGAGATGCAACGCCATGTGTTTACTATTTTTACTTCATTGCTAACGGTTAGCTATAGTAGTAGTAGTAGTAGTAGTAGTACTAGTAGTAGTTGGCGTGACGACTTCACGGAGACACGATGATGGACATCATGATGATGGAGATCATGGTGTCACGTTGGTGACAATGATGATCATGCGATGCCTGAAGATGGAGATCGAAAGAGAAAAGATGATAATGGCCATATCATGTCACTATATGATTGCATGTGATGATTATCATATTTTTCATCTTATTGCTTAGAACGACGGTAGCATAATAAGGTGATCCCTCATAAAAATTTCGAGAATAGATTCCCCTAAGTGTGCACCGTTGCGAAGGATCGTTGTCTTGAAGCACCACGTGATGATCGGGTGTGATAGATTCTAACGTTCGCATACAACGGGTGTAAGCCAGATTTACACACGCGAAACACTTAGGTTGACTCAACGAGCTTAGCATGTACGGACATGACCTCGAATACAAGAGACCGAAAGGTCGAACATGAGTGGTATGGTTGAATACGATCAACATGAAGTTGCTCACCATGACGACTAGTCTGTCCCACGTCATGATCGGACACGGGTTAGTCGACATGGATCATGTATCGCTTAGATGACTAGAGGGATGTTGATTTAAGTGGGAGTTCATATTTAATTTGATTGTCATTAACTTAGTCTAAAAGTTGTCTTTACAAATATTGTAGATCCAATGGCAAACACACTTGTCAACCTCAATTTCAACGCATTCCTAGAGAAAAGCAAGGTGAAAGATGATGGTAGCAACTATGCGGACTGGATCCGCAACTTGAAGCTCATCCTTGAAGCATCTAAAAAGGATTATGTCCTTAATGTGCCGCTAGGTGACCCTCCTGCTCCCGCAGCGGCCTAGGACATTCAGAATGTCTCGCAGACGTGGAGTGATGACTACTCTCTGGTTAGGTGTGGCACGTTATACAGTTTGGAAACGGGGCTCCAAAGGCGTTTTTAGCAACACGGAGCATATGAGATGTTCCAGGAGCTGAAACTAGTTTTTCAAGCTCATGCCCGTGTCGAGAGATATGAAGTCTCCGACAAGTTCTTTATCTGTAAGATGAAGGAGAACAGTTCTGTTAGTGAGCATATACTCAGAATGTCTGGGTTACACGGTCGTCTGACTTCGCTTGGAGTTGAACTTCCGGATGACGCTGTAATTGACAGAATCCTCCAGTCTCTCCCACCAAGCTACAAGTGTTTTGTGCTGAACTACAACATGCAGGGGATGGAGAAGACCATTCCTGAGTTGTACTCGATGCTGAAATCTGCAGAAGTACAAATCAAGAAAGAGCATCAAGTGTTGATGGTCAACAAGACCACCAGTTTCAAGAAGGGCAAGGGTAAGAACTTCAAGAAAGACGGCAAAGTCATTGCCGCACCCGGTAAGCCAGATACCGGGAAGAAGAAAAAGAATGGACCCAAGCCTGAGACTGAGTGCTTCTATTGCAAGGGAAAAGGTCACTGGAAGCAGAACTGCCCCAAGTACTTAGCGGACAAGAAGGCCGGCAACGTTAAAGGTATATATGATATACATGTTATTGATGTGTACCTTACCAGCGCTCGTGGTAGCTCCTCGGTATTTCATACCGGTGTTGTTTCTCACATTTGCAACTCAAAGCAGGAACTGCGGAATAAGCGGAGACTCGCCAAGGACGAGGTGACGATGCGCTTCGGGAATGGCTCCAAGGTCGATGTGATCGTCGTGGGCACGCTACCTCTGCATCTACCATCGGGATTAGTTTTAAACCTTAATAATTGTTATTTAGTACCAGCTTTGAGCATGAATATTGTATCAGGGTCTTGCTTAATGCGAGACAGCTACTCATTTAAGCCAGAGAATAATGGTTGTTCTATTTATATGAGTGATATGTTTTATGGTCATGCTCCGCTGGTGAATGGTTTATTCTTGATGAATCTCGATCGTGATGTTACACATATTCATAGTGTGAGTACCAAAAGATGTAAAGTTTATAATGATAGTCCCACATACTTGTGGCACTGCCGCCTTGGTCATATCGGTGTTAATCGCATGAAGAAGCTCCATACTGATGGACTATTAGATTCTCTTGACTTTGAATCATTTGACACATGTGAGCCGTGCCTCATGGGCAAGATGACTAAGACTCCATTCTCAGGAATAAAGGAGAGAGCAACCGACTTATTGGAAATAATACATACTGATGTATGTGGTCCAATGAACGCTGTAGCTCACAGTGGCTATCGTTATGTTCTCACTCTCACCGATGATTTGAGTAGGTATGGGTATATCTACTTGATGAAGCACAAATCTGAAACATTTGAAAATTTTATGGAATTTCAGAGTGAGGTTGAAAATCAACGTGACAGAAAAATAAAGTGTCTACGATCTGAACGTGGAGGAGAATATTTGAGTCACGATTTTGGCACACACCTAAGGAAGTGTGGAATTGTTTCACAACTGATGCCGCCTAGCACACCGCAACGTAACGGAGTGTCTGAACATTGTAATCGCACTTTATTGGATATGGTATGATCTATGATGTCTCTTACCGACTTACCTCTATCATTTTGGGGATACGCATTGGAAACTGCAGAATTCACTTTAAATAGGGAATTATCTAAATCCGTTGAGATGACATTGTATGAACTATGGTTTGGCAAGAAACCTAAGCTGTCGTTTCTAAAAGTTTGGGGCTGCGATGCTTATGTGAAGAAACTTTAACCAGAAAAGCTCGAACCCAAAGCAGAGAAATGCGTATTCATAGGATACCCTAAGGAAACTATTGGGCATACCTTCTATCTTAGATCCGAAGGTAAAACCTTTGTTTCCAAGAACGGATCCTTTCTAGAGAAAGAGTTTCTCTCGAAAGAAGTAAGTGGGAGGAAAGTAGAACTTGATGAGGTAATTACACCCCCTCTCGAACCGGAGAGTAGCACATCGCGGGAAATTGTTCCTGTGGCGCCTACGCCAACTGGAGAGGAAGTTAATGATGATGATCATGAAGCTTCGGATCAAGTTGCTACTCAACCACGAAGGTCCACAAGGGTACGATCCGCACCAGAGTGGTACGGCAACCCTGTGATGGAAATCATGTTGTTAGACAACGATGAACCTTCGAACTATGAAGAAGCAATGGCGGGCCCGGATTCCAACAAATCGCTTGAGGCTGTGAAATCCGAGATAGGATCCATGTATGAGAACAAAGTATGGACTTTGGTGGACTTCCCCGATGATCGGCGACATAAAGGCCTACTTGAACAAGAGTTTTTCATTGAAGGACCTTGGAGAAGTTGCATAGATATTAGGCATCAAGATCTATAGAGATAGATCGAGACGCCTCATAGGTCTTTCGCAAAGTACATACCTTGACAAGATATTGAAGAAGTTCAATATGGAAAACTCAAAGAAGGGGTTCTTGCCAGTTTTGCAATGTATGAGATTGAGTAAGACTCGGTCACCGACCACGGCAGCAGATAGAGAGAAGATGAGTATTGTCCCCTACGCTTCAGCCGTAGGCTCTCTAATGTATGCCATGCTGTGTACCAGACCTGATATAAATCTTGCCATAAGTTTGGTAGGGAGGTATCAAAGTGATCCCGGTATGGAACACTGGATAGCGGTCAAGAATATCCTTAAGTACCTGAAAAGTACTAAGGAGATGTTTCTCGTTTATGGAGGTGACGAAGAGCTCGTCGTAAAGGGTTACGCCGATGCTATCTTCGACACAGATCCGGATGACTCTAAGTCACAGACCGGATACATGTATGTTTTGAATGGCGGGGCAGTGAGCTGTTGCAGCAGCAAGCAAGACGTCGTGGTAGCATCTACATGTGAAGCAGAGTACATAACTGCTTCAGAAGCGGCTCATGAAGGGATTTGCATAAAGGAGCTCATCACCGACCTTGGAGTGGTTCCAAGCGCGTCGGGTCCGATGACACTCTTTTGTGATAACACTTGAGCCATTGCCATAACCAAGGAGCCCAGATTTCACCGGAAGACCAAGCACATCCAACGCCGCTACAACTCCATCCAGGACCAGGTCCAAAGAGGAGTAATAGATATTTGTAAAGTGCACACGGATCTGAATATTGCAGACCCGTTGACTAAACCTCTTCCTCGAGCAAAACATGATCAGCACCACAATGCTATGGGTGTTCGATACATCACAATGTAACTAGATTATTGACTCTAGTGCAAGTGGGAGACTGTTGGAAATATGCCCTAGAGGCAATAATAAAATGGTTATTATCATCTTTCCTTGTTCATGATAATCGTCTATTGTTCATGCTATAATTGTATTAACAGGAAACAGTAATAGACGTGTGAATAAATAAATCACAATGTATCCCTAGCAAGCCTCTAGTTAGCTAGCTCGTTGATCAATAGATGATCATGGTTTCCTGGTCATGGACATTAGATGTCATTAATAACGGGATCATATCATTGGGAGAATGATGTGATGGACAAGACCCAATCCTAAGCATAGCAATAGATCGTGTTCTTCGTTTGCTAAAGCTTTTCTAATGTCAAGTATCTTTTCCTTCAACCGTGAGATTGTGCAACTCCCGGATACCGTAGGAGTTCTTTGGGTGTATCAAACGTCATAATGTAACTGGGTGATTATAAAGGTGCACTACGGGTACCTCCGAAAGTGTATGTTGGGTTGGTACGAATCGAGATCGGAATTTGTCACTTCGTGTGACGGAGAGGTATCTATGGGCCCACTCGGTAGAACATCATCATAATGAGCTCAGTGTAACTAAGGAGTTAGTCACAGTATGATGTGCTATGGAACGAGTAAAGAGACTTACTGGTAACGAGACTGAACAAGGTATGGGTATACCGACGATCGAATCTCGGGCAAGTTCTATACCGACAGACAAAGGGAATTGTTTACGGGATTGATTGAATCCTTGACATCGTGGTTCATCCGATGAGATCATCGTGAAACATGTGGGAGCCACCATGGGTATCGAGATCCTTCTAATGGTTATTGGCCGGAGAGTGTCTCGGTCATGTCTGCATGCCTCCCGAACTCGTAGGTCCACACACTTAAGGTTCGATGATGCTAGGGTTATAGGGAATTGTTATACGAGGTTACCGAAGGTTTATAAGAGTCCCGAATGAGATCTCGGACCACACGAGGAGCTCCGGAATGGTCGGGAGGTAAAGATTGATATAAAGGATTAATGGGTTTGGACGCTAGAAATGTTTCGGGCACCACCGGCAAAGTGCGGGACCACCGAAAGGGTTCCAAAGGCCCATCGGGAGGGGCCACAAGCCCCGGAAGGCTATATGGGCCAAGTGTGGGAGGGAACCAGCTTCTGGGTGGGCTGGTGCACCCCCCACACCCAGCCCATGGCACATCAGAGAGGAAAGGGGGGGACCCTAGGCGCTGGTGGGCCTAAGGCCCACCAGGGGGTGCGCCACCCCCTCTTCTGCCCTGGCCGCCGCCCCCTCTCCAACTGGGCTGCCGCCACCACTAGGTTGGGAACCCTAGAGGTGGCGCACCCCTCCCCTCTCCTCCTATAAATAGAGAGGGGTTTGGGGCTGTTTGAGACACAAGTTGATCTCTCCCTCGGCGCAGCCCTGTCCCTCTTCTTCCTCCTCTCCCACGGTGCTTGGCGAAGCCCTGCCGGAGACCTCGTCTCTCCATCGACTCCACGCCGTCGTGCTGCCGGAGATCTTCCCCAACCTCTCCCTCCTCCTTGCTGGATCAAGGTGTGGGAGACGTCACTGGGCTGCACGTGTGTTGAACGCGGAGGTGCCGTGATTCGGCACTAGATCGGAATCACACTGTGATCTGAATCGCTGCGAGTACGACTCCATCAACTGCGTTCTAGCAACGCTTCCGCTTAGCGATCTTCAAAGGTATGAAGATGCACTCTCCCCTCTCTCATTGCTAGTCTCTCCATAGGAAGATCTGAATATTATGTAGGAAATTTTTGAATTTATGCTAAATTTCCTATAGTGATCCCTCTCATGTTCATTTCCGATGACAAGTTACTTTCGTTTACATGGATTGCACCACTGAACTAAGCTGCAATGACAAGACAATTTAATTGACTCGCCAGCATCTTCATCACTAGTAGTAACAATTAAATCTGGACATGCTTTTTTCTTCCCTTGACAAGTAGCAACAATTGAATCTAGACTCTTGGTCTCCTTTACACAATTTCTCCTATTCTTGTAGGACGCAATCATCTTGCTCCACATAATATGTTTTAATGGGCCTAGGACTCCCAAACATACTGCTCATCATCGTTGTGCTTGCTGGTTGCAACGACTCTCTCAGCAACGAGGTTGCATTCGGGAGGGGAGACCCCTACCTACCTATTTTCTTTCATTTGATGGAAACAGCAAGCCTAAATTCGCAAAATAGTGACAAAACAATAGTAATAAATTCTCACCACAAAGAAATTTAACAGCATTTATATATCACTACTAAACTCTCTTATATTTATTTACGAAGGGAGTAATTTCTTAAATACTGTAGAACTTGTATACTTCAGTTAAATGCATGTGTGAAAGCTGTAGAGAAAAGCATCTGATGGACGGTTCATGATATATATATATATATATATATATATGTGTGTGTGTGTGTGTGTGTGTGTGTGTGTATTTAATTAAGCTATGTCTATTGTATTTTAATCTTGATCTTGTGAGTAGCATGATCTATTGACTTTGAGTCTGCATCAGGAGGTGGAGAGTTTACACTATGAACTAGATTGATATGAATTTGAACTTACTAGTATTCATATTTCATGTGATGTTTAATTTGCTTCTCATGTGTTGTCCCTTTCAGTGTCAGGATGTCTCAGTATTCTAGAAGAGGAAGACAATGGAGCCACACTATTGTTATATGATGTCACTTCTTCTTTTAGTGTTGAATAGGCTACGTTTTGTGTAATACCATTTGTCTGGGATGTGCAATTTTAGTTTGGCAAATTTATTTGTGTAATTTTACATTGGGGAATGAAAGTCGGAAAAGTAGCCTGAGGATGAGAGTAAATTATGGAGCACATCTAGTGGACAACATTGTTGCTTCTTTGCTGATCCCTCCTCTAGTAGTGTAAAACCCTCCACCACCACCCCACCCACCCCCCCTCCCCCCCTCATGTACATGTAACATTGTCAGCTTGTTTATATATACATGCAGTAGGAGTCTTTCCTACTGTCTTACACTAAAAAAAGAGTAAATTATGGATCAAAAAAATGTTGTGGAAATAATGTATTTCATATAACCCGTGGCCCAACAAAATGCAAAAAAGTTTTATAGGCTAGACTTTTTGGGCTTGGCCCATTGGGCTTGTAAAAATTTATATTGATTTTATTGCATCCCAACCCATGCCATGTCATATCTGACGTGTGGTACATGTCACTATTTCTACCATGTCATATGTTTGCCACGTGGATGATGCCACATGAGCTTAGCCATGTGAGATCCTACGTGAATGAGGCACGTTGGTAATGACCAAAATTTTGGCTATGACCTAATTGTTTTGGTCATGAAAACAGTGACCAAAACTTTAGAAATGTCAAGTTTGTTCATTCTTGATGGTCAACTATTGACCTCCTCATGTTGGTCATAAGAAAGTCATAAATTGAAAATAATGATGATTCAATGACCAGAAAGGAGGGTCATTGTCGACCATATTTCTTGTAGTGTGGGTTCCTTGTTATATCACCATATAATTGCAACTTAATTTAATTCACCTATATACTAGGTAAAAGGTGGAAGGCTCGGCTTTCTAGCCTGGTGTTTTGTTTCACCTTTGCCGCCTTAGTTTCGGCTACCGGTGTTATATTCCATAATTGAGCGCTCCTAACACGATCAGGTTGTTATGGGAACCCCTTGATAGTTCGTCTTAGTTTAAAACTGGTCTGGCAATGCCCAACTTTGGTACTATATTTGCCTAATAATTATTGAACCAGATAGCGATTAATTAACCTAAGGAAACTTAATCAACCCCTGGGCCAGTGCTCCTCATGAGTGTTGGTCCAAACTAGAGCACCATTCGGGGCCAACCCAAGGCAACTCGGGAGATGTCTATCAGGCCACCGTATGCTTCGCTTATCCATTGTGTCCTGAGAACGATATATGCGGCTCCTATCGGGTTCGTCGACACGTCGGCGGCCTTGCTGGATTAGTTTTACCTTTTACGAGATATCTTGTGCATCGGGATTCCGGTGATTCTTTGGGCTATCTGAGAGTTGAGGTTTTCCACTAAGGAATCCGAAGAGATCACGAGTTTCGTGATTGAGGTTTCTATGCGGCTTGTGGTAATTTGTGATGGACTAGTTGGAGCACCCCTGCAGGGTTAAATCTTTCGGAAAGTCGTGCCCGCGGTTATGTGGCAAACTTGGAAACTTTGTTTAACATCTCGTTCTAGATAACTTGGAGTAAACTTAATTAAAACTTGCCAATTCAGTGTGTAACTGTGACTGTCTATGTCATGAGCTCCTTCTCCGATCGAGGACACGGTGGGGTTATGTCTGACGTAAGTAGGTGTTCAGGATCATTAATTTGATCATCAGTAGTTCACGTCCGCTATGCATATATCTTCTCCCTCTTTTATTCTTGTACTCGTAAGTTAGCAACCTCAAATAAATGCTTAGTCGCTTGCTCCAGCCTCACCACTTAACCATACCTCACCCATTAAGCTTTGCTAGTCTTGATATCTTTGGAAATGAGATTATTGAGTCCTTGTGGCTCACAGATTACTACAACACCAGTTGCAGGTACATGTAAAGTGATATTATGACGTGAGTGCGATGATTGTGTATTTGGAGTTTCTTCTTCTTCTTCATCTTCGATCTAGGATGGGTTCTAGGCCGGCAGCCTTGGATAGCAAGGATGGACGTCGTTCTTTTATCGTTTGTTTTTGTCCATAGTCGGACCCTCCTCTTCTACTTGGTAATTGAATATGTTGATGTATTGATGTGAACTTGTTGTAGCTTGTGGCAAATGTAAGCCAATTCCATATACTCATCTTTTCAGTACATGTACTTGTAACGATATCCATTCTTGCAAAACGACGAGATGCTCTTCTAACCCCGCCAAAATAAAGACGGGATCGCATCTTGGGCGTTACCGCTGTCCCGGGTGGTGCCGGCAGTGGCGGGCCTTCCTTTCCCCGCGCGCGTGTTCCCCCTTCCCGGGGCAGGGGACGGCGGCGGTGCAGCTCAGCCCGGCTGTGGTCCGGCGACCCGACGGCGGTGAGGTGGCGGCGCTGCTCCTTGGCGGCAGGGCGGGGTGGCCGGCAGCATGCCCGGCCTAGATCTGGGCCCTGCGGGCCCCATCTGGGTCCTAGCAGACCGACCCCCAGCGTGACTGTGTTGTCTTCTGCGTGCTGGTGAGGAGGAGCAGCTTGGACGGGGGGGACGGGACGGCGTGCCTGTTGCAGCGTGATGGCGGGAGAGTTACGGGGGGGTCTTGGCCGGGCCTGGTATGCTCCTGCTATTGCGTCCAGTCGGCTACCGTCGTTGACGGTGGAGGTTGATCCCTCCAACGTGTCGACGGTGCTGCTGCTCCTAGTCCCGGCTCCTCTTCGTCGTTGTGCAGGTCTCTCCTTACGGTGCCGTGGTGAGACGGTGCAGGGGCCTCAAGACCGTGTTGGTACAGGGTGAAGGTCGTTTTGGTGGCAGGCTCCGGAGCGCCCGAGGTGCAGGTTGGGATAGGATGAAACCCATGTCGGCCCGGCCAACACTGACGTGGTGACGCCTTTGGGTATTGTCGAACCTTCCTGGAGGGCGTCGAGTCTACCCTCCCTTGTGCCTCGTCGCATACCGGGGGAAACCCTTGGCAACAGCGTCGTCATCGTCGCATTCCTTCTTGGAGGTGTTGATGGGTACCGTCGCTTTGGAGTCCTGGAGCTTGGTGGCAGACTCTTGATGGGCGCAGCGGTCGCTAGTCTTTTGCTTTTTTTGTTGATCCGCGGGTGTCGGCATTTGTTTCTTTTGTATTTTTTTATTTTTTTTTTGGGCGTGACCGTCCTGTTTTCTTCTCAACACCTATCGTTGGATGTTCTCGCTGGTTGCTTTGTAATACAAAGCGAGGGAACCCTTTTTCATCATAACAGCAGCATGACCGTAAGTGGTTCTCTTGACTGCATGGCAGTAAATACTAGCAAGTGAATTTATTTAAATGAAATGGTATGGCGTGTTAATTTGTACCATGAAACTTTTTTTTGCACTACACCTTGAAATTTCTGTCGTCTGGTACTTGTAGTGAAACCAAGTTGTTTCCTGACCTCGGTATTGGTTTTCATACAAGCATATTGTTTATCTGTTACTTTACCATTCTGATGTAATGGATATCAAAAAAGAGTCCGCCCGGGTGTGGCGGTTATGAGTGCTCCGTAACTTACGGAAGCGATTAGGGTTTGGGTGATATCGGGCAGGTCTACTCGTCGTCGCGACCTTCGATCGCCGCCATTGTGATCTGGAGGACCATCCGCAAACACGCTCGCATAGATCCCATCCACCTCAAAGCCTTCCGTGTGTTCTGGGGTCGCACGATCGTAAAACACACAAACCCTAGTTCGTCGAAACAAAACCGAGGGAGTAGGCAGAGATGGAGGCGGTTGCCAGGCTGATGCGGGGACTGAAGCTGTCGGAGGAGGAACGTAGGGGCGTGAAGATCAAGGTGCCGATGAAGGAGAAGGGGAAGGCCTTGGTGGCGCAGGCGGTGGGGAAGGTTTTGTCGGAGAGGCTGGCTCATCCAGATGCGATCAGGCTGTCGTTGGGGAGGGTGTGGTGCCCGATCAAGGGCATTGAATGCAAGGAGGTGGGGGGGAATCTGTTCGTGTTCACCTTCAACCAGGAATCGGGGAAGAGGAGGGCGTTGGAGGATGGCCCTTGGATGTTTGAGAAGGACCTGATGGTGGTGGAGGATTATGACACGGGGAAGCAGTTGGAGGAGTATGACTTCAACGAGACACCTATCTGGGTGACAATCTTCAACCTCCCGCTTGGTATGATGAATGCACAGGCGGCGGAGGAAATTGGTAATGTTGTGGGGAACTTTGTTGAAGCGTACATTGGCATGGATGGGAGCACCATGGGTAAGTTCTTACGAGTGAAAATAAGGATGAAGTTGGACAAACCGATAATGAGGGGCTTTACCTTGGATGATGAGGAGCACGAGGCTAGACAAAGACAAAAGAGGAGTATGAAGATAGATGGTGCCAAGGACGGGGAGGATGGAGCGTGGTGCCGTTTTGAGTATGAGTTCCTGCCTGATTTCTGCTACATTTGTGGACTTGTGGGGCATGGGCAGAAGGCTTGTAGTATTAAGCTGGCTAAGGGGGAGAAGGCACAGTTTGGAGGCTGGCTACATGTAGATATGGGTCGTATGAAGTTTTATGAGGAAGAAGAAGGTTCCTGGAGGGGAAGAGGGAGGGGAGCGGGAGGAACAAGATCTTACGGCGCAACCCGTTCCTATGAGAAATTGGGGAGCGGCAGTGATAGTCTATCATGGCGGAAAGATGGGTCCAGGAGTACGGAGGGGAAGCTGGTGGACACTGAGAAGGGAGAGGAGGTTACTAGCCCATCTAAACTAGCTGAAGCGGGTCATAGGGATCTCGGGTGCCCCAAGAAGCTTTTCATGGGTGGGCAGGCAGTGGAAGGGGATCTGGGCACAACCCGAGAAGGCGTGGGGGGCAAACACGTACAAGTGGAGCTGGTCCATAGCTCCCATGCTGAAGGAATGGAGAAGAACCATGCCACACCCCCGGGTAGAGTGAGTGACGAACGACTGAACCAGCCTCCTACATCCTTGGTGGAGCCACGGACGTACGAAGAGACAGGCATGCAGAAGAAGGGTGCCGGACAGCGGCGGTTTAAGAGGGTTGGGAGGGAAAACAGGGAGGGCGTCACAGGTAATCAGAGCGCCGAAAGGATGACGGGGGTTAAGAGGGCCAAGGACGGCGATGGAGAGAAGGAGGAATCGAAGCGAGGGAGGTTGGAGCTCAGGGAGGAAGGAGCACGGGAGGAAGCGGAGATCATTGAACCAGTATCGGAACTGATCATATCGGCCGCGCTGTTGGAGCAGCCCCGCCGGACACAATGAAACTTGTAGGTTGGAACTGCCGGGGACTCGGGAATGGCCCGGTAGTTCAAGGTCTCCTCGATGTGGGGAGAACGGAGGACCCTGACATCATATTCTTGTCTGAAACAAAGCTGACAGAGAAGGAGTTGGAGAAGTTCAAATGGAAACTAGGCCTGTGTAATATGGTGCAAGGAGCTCGGAGGGGAGGAGTAGGGGGATTGCCCTCTTCTAGAGGAGGGGTGTGAATATTAGTCTTAGGTCGTATGGCCGACGACACATAGACGTAGATGTTACGGAGGATGATGGTACGCCCTGGAGACTCACTGGGTGTACGGGGAGTCGGAGACAGAGCGCAAAATAGAGACATGGCACACTATCAAATTGCTTGGGCAGCAGCACGAGACTGGGAGACCTTGGATGTGCTTCGGTGACTTTAACGAAATCCTGGTAGATGATGAAAAAGATCGGAGGGGGACGTGGACCTCAGGCGTGCGTGGACAGATTTCGCGAAGCTCTGGATCAAGCTGGATTATGTGATATTGGGTACACCGGAGATAAATTCACGTGGAGGAACCATAATAGGGAGATCCACTCTTATATCTGTGAGAGATTGGATCGAGTAACTGCAAATGCGGATTGGTGTGGGATATTCCCAGGGTTCTCCGTGGTGCATGAGAGGCCGCGCCATTCGGATCATAGGCTTTGGTTATTAATATGGTGGGGGTGCAGGGAGAGGAGGAGGAGGAGGTGACCGGGGGGTTAGGTTTGAAGCATGGTGGTTGCAGGAAGAGGGGTGTGCCGAGGTTATCCAGGAAGCATGGGAGGAAGGAAAGGTGGAAGGGTGTAGTGTCGAAGAAACCATGCAGAAGGTGGCGGGTAGAATGCGTAGATGGCACAAGGAGGAGATTGGAGAACTGACGGGAAGATTGAAGAAAGCCCAAACTGATCTAGAGAGGTGTATGTGTGCGCCGGTTGCTAAAGCTAAGATCCAGGAAGAGTGGATACTGAGGGGTGTGGTCAATGATCTGGAGGAAAATAAGAACACTAGAGCCAAACAAAGATCACACGTAGCCTGGTTAAAGGATGGAAATAGGAATACCCGTTATCTTATGGCAGTGGCGTCCACTAGGAGGAAGAAGAACCGAATCGAAGGGCTTGTGAAGGAGGATGGTGCGGTGGTGAAGGAAGGGGGTGCACTAACTAACTATGTCTGCTCCTATTTTCAGGGTCTATTCACATCTAACATGTCGGGCCGATTGGCGGATCTCCTCAATACGGTGTAGCCCCGTGTCAATGACGGCATGAATTACATCATGTCGGGTGAGTTCACACGCGAAGAAGTTAAAGCCGCTCTTGATCATATAGGGGATTTAAAAGCTCCCGGGCCTGATGGGATGCCTTCAATTGTGTACAAGAATAATTGGCCTCTGATGGGCGACCGGGTGGTGGAAGAAGTGCTTGCTGTTCTGAATGGGCGTGAGATCCCGGCAGGGTGGAATGACACCATCATCATTCTTATACCCAAAGTGAAGAACCCAAGCAGAATCAAGGATCTACGGCCCATAAGTCTATGTAATGTGCTCTACAAACTGGTGTCGAAGGTAATAGCTAACGGGATGAAGCTGATACTTCCCCAAATCATATCAGATAACCAGAGTGCCTTTATTCCGGGACGGTTGATTACGGATAATGTGCTGATATCGTATGAGATCTCTGATTACATTCTGCACAAGACGAAAGGCAAGGAGAGGTATGCGGCAGCCAAAGCAGATATGAGCAAAGCATACGATCGGGTGGAATGGAGCTATCTGGCAGCACTGCTTCTTCGGTTGGGATTTCAGGATAGGGTGGTCCAGCTGATAATGAGATGTGTCACGACAGTGAGATACCAAATCAAAGTGAATGGAACATTGACAGACCAATTTGGCCCAGCTAGAGGTCTTCGTCAGGGTGATCCACTCTCGCCATATCTGTTTGTGATATGAGCGGAAGGCCTATCCGCACTTCTTCATGACGCGGAAGGCTCGGAAGTTTGAGTGGAGTTAAAATCTGCAACAACGCGCCGATGGTTTCCCATCTGTTCTTTGTGGATGATGATGTTCTGCTCATGAAGGCCAACCAAACTGAAGTTGTTGTTCTGAAGGGGATCCTTGATCTATATGAGAGATGTTCGGGGCAGTGTATCAACACAGAGAAGTCAGCCATCATGTTTACTCCCAATACGCTAGTGTAGCGACCCGACTCAAAACGAGTCAAGCCTCTGTGTTTCTGTGCCATCCCTGGATCAGTATGCTGGCACACACAGTACATCAATGTATATATCAAAGTGCAATCACATGTAAATAGCGTAAAACTGATATATACCTTAATTATCTCAGTGGAAGCAGTCAAGGGAGTGGAGTCCCATTAAACACCAACGGCAAGTTGAGTGTAGACCGTAACCCTGAACCGTACTCTTACTCGTCGAAGAAAAATATCTGCAACATAAGACGTTGCAGCCGTGTAGGTCAGCATATTGAATATGCCGGCAAGTCACATAAGAGAGGGGTGAAAAGTAATCAACTATCTCTACATGCATATTTGGTTGGTGGAGCTAAGTTTTGCATAAAGCCGGTTTTATCCTACAACAAGAGGGGTTGAAAGCAAAATGTTACTACAAGGTTTGTTGTTAACGAGATGGTTCCGCCAACCAGTTCTCGTACCCGAGTTGTCAATAATTCCCACATCAAATATATTTAATGGTATTGAGAAATCCAGATAACTTCAGTTCCTTTGGCTCAAGTAGTCCATGACCGTGGACACGGCTAATCGATTAGGTTTGAGTACTCTGCAGAGTTTTGCACACGTTCCCCACAAGATTTGATCGCCTCCGAGTATGTCCTCGCACTTCAGGGTGTTTGAAGACCGGATGATCAAAACATGGTCTTTCAACGGGTCCCTCTGAATCCCTGTTGGTGCCCATCCATTCCTATCGTTCGTCTACATTTGCTAGCACCGCCTGTCCAGAGTCGCCGCGTTGTCCAACCAAGCCAGAGCCCATAATGACTTGTGGCTGTGCAGGTAAGCCTTGGGTCTTAAAAATATCCGTCCGTCTCTTTGGTCCTGGGTGAAGCTTTCCGCAGGATGACATGGCCTCTCCAGCATCCCGGGCATCCACTGGGTTTTCCAGGGAGCCGGTCAACCGTCCTTCACCCAGTGTTGCATTGCGTCCGAGGTCTTGAAAATCTTGTCTTAGTCCGGTCTTGATTATTATATCAATCTCGCATCACTCGTGGTATACACTCAACCGATAACCCGTCTACTTAAGCATAGCAAATATGACATTGTCGTCCCGGGGCCAAGTATCGGGGTTGTTGTGTTCCTACCACATGATACTACAGCTTATGCTAAAGTTTCCAAGTACCTAGGCAGCATGCAATTGGGCATAGGATGGTAGAACTATGATGCATAAAAACATAGGTTATAGTATGATCAAAGTGACTTTCCTGTGATGTTGACGAAGAAGAATTTCTCGAGAATATAACTTGATAGACTACTCATCACTCTCCGATGATATCTATATAACAAACATATCATTCACATAAGCACTCACTCTAGCAATCATTCTAGCAATCAAACAAAAGAGAGAGAGCGAATGAGAAACCGAAAGAAACTTCAAATAGAACTAAAGGATCTTCTACTACGTCAACCACTAAATAGTTTTTGTCTAACAAAAAATAATAACAAGGAACTAAGATATAAGTTTATCTAAGATAAAATAAAGTATTTTTCACAAAACTATTTGAAAGTATTCCCAAACGGGATTTGAAACAATGCGGAATCCAATTGCAAGTTACTAAGGAACTAGAATTGATTTCATGAAAACAAATAAAACCAAAATAAAAACTTGTTGCAAAACTACTGTTTATCTAACGGAAACAAAACATAATAATCTTTCTGAAATAATAAAGAAAATATTTTAAAAACAATTTACAGAAAAATAATAGCCATAGTCCTAAAAGAGCTAAAACAGAATCTGTTTTGGTAAAAACCCCAATTAAAAATATTTTAAAAACTTTGAAACTTAAACTACTGAAAGATATGATCAATAGGAAGCAGCAGCAAAAAGAATCAAATTAAAAGCTATTTTTAAACTCTCGGAATAAGCAAAATAAGCTTTAGTTCAAATCTGATCTAACTCAATTTTTATAAATCCAAACATAGACAAATTATATATCTACAGAAACTGCATAAAATTTGTGATCCAACGCAAAAAGAATCACCTAATTCGGTGTTATAGACTAATAGATATAAATTTTCTAAGATTGCAATTTTCTGAAAAACCTGCAATACGGGATTTCGTGAATCTCACCGGAGTTAGTAGCCGGAGTTGGAGAAGACGACGGGAAGGTGGCTCCGGTGGCCGGCCGAGGCAGCGGAGGGCTCCAGGCGGGGGAGGAGGGCTCCGGCCGAAGGTTGGTGGTGCCGGCGGGGGGTGGGGCGACGGGAGGAGGCAGCAGGACCTCCGGCGAGTTCCTGTTGAAGATGAACTCCGGCGAGGCGGGGGCTGCGGCTAGAGGTGAGGAGAGGTATGGTTCTTTGGGAAAATGGATAGAGGAGGGTGTGGGGGTTCTTATAGGGGCGACGGGAGGTGCTGGGAGGGAAAGAGCTTCGCGAATCCCGGAGGTGGGGATTCCTGTGTCCATGGAAGGAAAAATCTCTGTGACGTGAGAGAGACAAAGGAAGAAGATGATCTCTGTTGGGCTAAAATAGGAAAGTGCTTAATGGGCCAGCTCTTATTTCCATTTAAAAGTGATTCCTTTCCTATTATTAAAACTAGGAAACTAAAACGATAAAAAGGAAATCAGATCAATTCGAAATAAAGAGTTTCTATATACTAAAATTATCAGAAAAATAAAATATAGATGATGGGCATTTTTCCACGGCAAAAATAAAAACTTCAGAAAAATGTTTTTTTTTTAAATCCCTAAATTGGTTTATTTTCTTTTTGCAAATATTGTTCAGATAAACCTTGGGTTTTATGGTCCAAATATTTCAAAGAAATATCCCCGGTTTGGAGGGTCATGTTCCTCCTCTCTTTCTTGCTTGGCAAGGATTATTTTCGGGGTATTTCTCGAGGACGAAAAATATGGAAGCAAGGGCAAATATTTGAAAGAATTCAAATGCAAAACTCCGTTCAAATTATTTATAGTTGAAGAGGTCATGTCATCTTCTCTCATTGCTTTCAATTGGAGGAATTTGAATTTACCGGAGAAGGGGAAAGTCATTTCATTCCCTCTCATTCAAAAGTTTTTGAAAAGTTTCAAATTCCACTCAAGTTTCAATCACTCAAACAAACAAACAATCAATCTAATAATTATATTAACATTCCAAAAATTTAAAATTTTGGGATGTTACAGCTAGATGCCGTGCGAGTGGAAGAATACCCTCGCGATTCAGAGTGAAAACTGGAATGAGAAATATCTTGGTTTGCCAGTTCACGTGGGTCAATCAAAGAGGAAAGCCTTTTCTTATATTAAGGGGGCCGTAGAGGGGAAGGTTTACGGATGGAAGGAAAAGCTCATCGCAAAGCCAGGGAAGGAAGTCTTGGTTAAAACGGTCGCCCAAGCCATCCCTACTTATGCAATGTCCTGTTTCTATCTCACAAAATCCTTCTGTGAGGAACTTAGTTCGCTACTGGGAAGATACTGGTGGAGCCAACAGGATAAGGAGGATACTATACACTGGATCAGCTGGGAGAAATTAACAAAACCTAAGAGTATGGGCGGTCTAGGGTTTAGGAACATGGACTGCTTCAACAGGCCTATGTTATCACACCAAATATGGCGGTTGATCCAATTCCTAGAGTCCATGTGTGCCAGGGTTCTAAAGGAAAGGTATTATCCTAGTACACATGTGCTTGACGCGTCACCAAAGCCGGGCATCTCCTATTTTTGGCGGAGCCTGTTGCATGGGCTGGAGCTCATCAAGGAGGGGTATATCTGGCGTATCGGTGATGGGGAGAGGGTCAGCATCTGGCGTGACCCCTGGATACCCCGGTCGTGGTCGAGACGGGTGATTACACCACGGCACAGAAATCTGCTGGAGTATGTTAGTGAGCTCATTGATCCGGCATCAGGGGCTTGGGATGAACGACTGGTGCGGGAGACTTTCTGGACTGATGATGCTCACCATATACTCTGAATCCCGTTGAGGGAAGGGATTCCCGACTTTGTGGCCTGGTAGTATGATAGTAAAGGCGAACATTCGGTGAGAAGCGCCTATAAACTGCAAGTAAAGCTGGGCAAGCCACTGGAACAGGGGGAAGTGGGCACAAGCTCCGCCACAGCGAGTATTAACCCACGCACGGACGATACCTGGACCCGATTGTCGAAACTCCGAGGCCCTAGGAATATTCAGATGTTCACATGGAGGTTGAAACATGAATCACTTGCATTCCGTTCAAACCTGAAGAAGAGGGGCATTCCGGTGGATGACACAAAATGCCTCTTTTGTGGCAAGGCGGAGGAGGATGGGGGACATCTGTTTATCAAGTGCAAACATGTCAAGGGGGTCTCGAGGGTGCTGGAGATGGAACAGGAAGGGGAAAGCTACAGGAAATCACCTCGGTGCATCATGCCCTGGACTATATATGGGGATTGTGTGAGAACAAGCGCATGCACATTCTCACGTTCTGGTGGCTATGGTGGTCCAACCGAAACAAGCTGAGGGAAGGGGAGTTGCCGGAGCAAGCCGAGGAGGTGGCGCGAAGGACTAGGGCCAATGTTATGGATTATATGCAGATATTCAGTGCACCGGCCAAAGGAAAGTGCCCTACCAAATGGAAACCACCTCCGAGGGATACGATCAAGATCAATGCGGATGGGTCCTTTATTCCAGGGCAGGCGGATTCGAGCTGGGGTGTTGTAGCTAGAGATGGCAATGGAGAAGTTTTGGCTGCTCGTGCGGGTCATCAGGCACATGCAAATGATGCATTCGCTGCTGACGTTTATGCCCTCTTACATGCAATAACAATGGCGGCGGAGCTAGGAGTGGTACGGGTGATATTTGAAACGGATAGCACGCTATTGATGGAGGCTATGGATCTAACTCGCGTGGATGCATCAGCGTATGCTTCGGTCGTCGAGGACATGAAATACCAACTGAAGATCTGGTTCTCCCAATAGAAGATTATGCTCTGTCGTTGAGAAGAAAATGGTACCGCGCATCAGTTAGCCTGTATTGGCCGTATGTATGAAACAAACCACTTTGAGGAATGGGGTAACATTGTTCCTGCCCAAGTGGCAGCTTGTGTTGAGGGGGATTTTCCCTCACACCGTCCTAGTTAATGAAATTTGGTGTTGCCTTCAAAAAAATGTAATGGATATCGACATCGATGCAGTGCAAGTTACAGTCTGTTGATTTGTTCCTTTACGAGTAACAGAATTAAAAACGATGCATTCTTTTATGCCTTGCTTTATAAGCTCGCCGATATAGTACCTTTATTTTTATTTATTTATTTATTTTTAGAAAAGGAGGAAGACCCCCGGCATCTGCATCTCGACGATGCATGCAACCATTTTATTAATTATTCACAAAAGACCTTACAAAGTAATACTTCAGTAAGACTGAAGCCACCGTCTAGGCAACATATGTCGCTACTTCTATGCACTTGATGAAGGGATGCTGATAGTCTCGGCCTAATACCAAACAAACCTCGCAGCTAAACCTAACATCTAAGACATGAGGGCCCAACCAAGCCACCTGCCGGGTATGGGGCACCCACCGTCCGGCGCACACTAAGAGGTCACCGCCGCCAACTGCCACCAATCTATCTTCGGAACTGTACTGACGCATCCACCTTGCCCGGTCTAACTGCCGTCGACGCCACCACGACGCCAGACAGCGTCGCCCTCCTGTGCGAGTCCATCATCGCACATCAGACGCCTAATCACCAGGGCGCCACGCCATCGAGATCCGTCGCCTTCAATGTGCAGGATGAAGCACTGCTCCACCGAAGAAATCATCCACTGGTCCCCCGAGCCCGCGTACACCTCCAAGAATGACACCCCCAAGGGGGAGACGACACAAGCGCGCCACCGTCCTCTGATCTATCGATCTAGAGTTTCCCCCAGAGGTAGAAGATAGTGGTCTAGAACTTCTCCTTGGTGATGCCTTCAAGAAGGAAACGACGCCGTAGAGCGTCGCCATCGCCGGCCTTGACATCTAGACAAGAACAGGTTTTCACCTAGATCTGTTCAGAGAACTCCATCCAGCTTCTTGTGCGCGGGTCGCCGTCTTCTCTGCCGGAGACTAGATCAAAAGATCCAGCCGCCTGACCGGCCTCAGCACCACCACGGTCCAAAGCAGCCCGACACTGACTGAACTGCGAGTGGGAAAACGTGGATTGCAAAGGTGATGCCTTGAAGAAGGTAACGACGCGTAGGCGTCGTCGTCACCCGCCACGACCGAAGTCGGATCACGGCTTTCACCAGCAGCTGCCTGGCCCCACTCCATGCACAGCCAGCCGACCGGCCAACTCCGACGAAGAAGAAGGCCACCACCACCAAGCCTAGGGCCGGTGCCCCAGACATCCTCGTGTTGCAGATCAAGTCCAGGAACAATGCACCGCCGACGGCAGTTGAGATCGGTAGCACAACGATTCAGCCCGACTGAGTCAAGGCCAGATCCACCGCTGTTGGTGCCATCCTCCACCGCCGGCGATCTGCGCCACCGCCGTCGATCTGGCCAGAAAGGAGTGCCGCCTTCCAACCAGATCGAGATCCGAGGAGAAAACCGCCGACGCCGCCACGCCACAAGTGCTTTGCCCTGTGACGCCCCGGGCGACGGCGGTGGAGGGGAGAGGAGGTGGGGCGGCTATAGGAGGAGGGCGGGGGCTCCCTGGTGCGGGACGGCGCCGACGCACGGGGGAGGTTGGGGGTGGAGGGCAGATGCGTTTCCTAGTTGACATCTATAGTACCTTTATTGTTGTAGTAAAAGTGAAGCCTTTGGTGCTTGTGTTTGGGATAGTAAAAGGAGAAGAGTTTGTAGGCATATCCAACCATGTGCCAACAGTAATAGATCCATTTATGCAACTAAGCTAATAGCTTGTTCTCATTAATCCTTAGTTTTACACAACGGCTATCTGACAGATAGTAAAAGTGAAGTCTTTGGTGCCTCGACAAACTCTCTCTCTTTACTTCAGGTCTGGCAAACCCATGTGACTACAGTAGCAGTATGCAGACCGCTGCGAGAGTACCTACATGCAGTCACTAGCGAACAGATGTGTGGCCTGTAACGCTCTTTTTGTGCACAAATCACGAAACAAACTAACGGCCAGATAAGAGGCACCATATGGGAAGAAACTTTGCGGACAACTAGCAACGATGTTTCATCGCACCAAGAGGCATGATCTTTCTTTCGGAAAAAACACTATAATTACCAGGCTCATTTTTTTATAAAAACATTAATTGATGATTTAGACCGATTTAAACATGATTATGATCGATGGGCCCCACAAGTGATGACGTGGCGTAACGGTTCATGTTAGGCGTCGTTATATGAGGAGGAATTTTCTGTATCTTAAAAATTCCCTATAATTTTACAAACACCCTTCAATAAAAACAAAAAAAGAAATTGGATCTTAGGATTTGGAAGGGCAGGCACCACCACACCGGCCATGGGTCATGTCACCGGCGAGGTGGCACACCGTCGGACTCCTCCCCCTCCTCTCTAGCGCGTGGCGCCGCCTGTCGCCGCACATTTGAGACTTGTGCATCTGAAGTCTGGTATACTTGTGAACATTTGAGACTTGTGCGTCGGACCCCAGACGCACAAGTATCAGATGTTCACAAGTAGATGCATAATGTATTTGAGAATTATCGTCATCTCAAATGTTCACAAGTAGATGCATAATGCATTTGAGAATTATCGTCAATCAATCGATGTAGATTGCTTAAGCCTTGCTGACCTTCTCGGTGCAACAGGCTGAGCAGAGCTTTCGGAAGGGGGAGGAGCCCCAGTGATGGTATTCCTCTATGGCTTCTCCGCAGCAGGCTTTCTTCCTCTGGCTTTCTTCTCAACTTGCACTTCTTCCATGACAAACTTGTTTTCCTCGCTCTCACGAGACAACTTGGTTAAGGGTGTCGTAGCCTTCTTTGTTGTGCCTCTTTTGCTTGGTTCGTTCTGCCTTTTCTTTCCTTTCTGTTCTTTTGTAGTCTCGGATTCCATGGCTCCACAAACATGTACAACATTGATCTGCAAATAAACAACATTGTAAATGGCCTGGTTAAACTTTTGTAAGAGATAGATATATCATGGGCACAACACACAAGATTGTACATAAGAATTACCACTACATTTTGGAGGGGAGTCACCAATAGTATAAGCAGTCATACGATCTTTTAGCTTGAGCGCTTCGTCGTCATCATGTCTCACCGGTGCACTTGCCTATGAAATTGTTAAACAGATTTGTAAAGCAAAAAAAATAAACTTTAACATGCACAGTAAGAAGGCTTGCTCGAGGAACCAAACTTTCTTGGTTGGTTTCTTCTTTTGTGCCGGGGGTTTGGTTTCCAAATCTTCATCGTGGTTACCAGCCAAATTTTCCTCAAAAAGTAAGTTTGTTTTATCAGTTAAAGAACAACATATACTACCTAGTCCTCTGTAACTTAAGAACTTCATCTCTTCTGTTACTCTGTACCTTCTGAGATTTGGATGCAGTCTTCTTAGGTCGTCTCTTGGGCGCTGCTTTAGACAACTTCTCATCTTTCAAGTAATTTTCCCGCCTATGTCTTGTTTCCTCCTGTTCAACTTCAAATTTTGCATCGAGAACCTGTATCAAAAATCAATGAGTGCGAAGAGATGAAACACATAACATCGACCAAAACGTTAAGAGGGAAACACTGCTTAGTTACATCCATTTCTTTTTCAAGAGCATCAAGGTCTCTCAACCAGACTTTGAAATTTATCCTCTAATTTCTTATTTTCTGCGACGAGCTCCCGTACTTTCTCCACAGTCAAGGTACGGATTTCCATTCCGAGAAGATAGTCATAACCATTTTCTCCATCTACTTCTTTAGCCGCATTATTTTCATTTGGGAAAGTTGCATATCCCTTCTGCTTAAGCTCCAAGAGTAACTCTGCCCTCTTCCTGTTACTGACTACGATGTCCGCGGAATTAACAGCAAAGATAAACCTCACTTTGTTCTTAGGCTTCGACGGTTCTTTCTCAATATTTTGCAGCCCGACTAAGTCAAGGCCAGATCCACCGCTGTTGGTGCCGTCCTCCACCGCCGGCGATCTGCGCCACCGTCGTCGATCTGGCCAGAAAGGAGTGCCGCCTTCCAACCAGATCGAGATCCGAGGAAAAAACCGCCGACGCCGCCACGCCACAAGTGCTTTGCCCTGTGACGCCCCGGGCGACGGCGGTGGAGGGGAGAGGAGGTGGGGCGGCTGTAGGAGGAGGGCGGGGGCTCCCTGGTGCGGGACGGCGCCGACGCACGGGGGAGGTTGGGGAAGGGTTGGGGGTGGAGGGCAGATGCGTTTCCTAGTTGACATCTATAGTACCTTTATTGTTGTAGTAAAAGTGAAGCCTTTGGTGTTTGTGTTTGGGATAGTAAAAGGAGAAGAGTTTGTAGGCATATCCAACCATGTGCCAACAGTAATAGATCCGTTTATGCAACTAAGCTAATAGCTTGTTCTCATTAATCCTTAGTTTTACACAACGGCTATCTGACAGATAGTAAAAGTGAAGTCTTTGGTGCCTCGACAAACTCTCTCTCTTTACTTCAGGTCTGGCAAACCCATGTGACTACAGTAGCAGTATGCAGACCGCTGCGAGAGTACCTACATGCAGTCACTAGCGAACAGATGTGTGGCCTGTAACGCTCTTTTTGTGCACAAATCACGAAACAAACTAACGGCCAGATAAGAGGCACCATATGGGAAGAAACTTTGCGGACAACTAGCAACGATGTTTCATCGCACCGAGAGGCATGATCTTTCTTTCAGAAAAAATACTATAATTACCAGGCTCATTTTTTTATAAAAACATTAATTGATGATTTAGACCGATTTAAACATGATTATGATCGATGGGCCCCACAAGTGATGACGTGGCGTAACGGTTCATGTTAGGCGTCGTTATATGAGGAGGAATTTTCTGTATCTTAAAAATTCCCTATAATTTTACAGACACCCTTCAATAAAAACAAAAAAAGAAATCGGATCTTAGGATTTGGAAGGGCAGGCACCACCACACCGGCCATGGGTCATGTCACCGGCGAGGTGGCACACCGTCGGACTCCTCCCCCTCCTCTCTAGCGCGTGGCGCCGCCTGTCGCCGCACATTTGAGACTTGTGCATCTGAAGTCTGGTATACTTGTGAACATTTGAGACTTGTGCATCGGACCCAAGACGCACAAGTCTCAGATGTTCACAAGTAGATGCATAATGTATTTGAGAATTATCGTCATCTCAAATGTTCACAAGTAGATGCATAATGCATTTAAGAATTATCGTCAATCAATCGATGTAGATTGCTTAACCCTTGCTGACCTTCTCGGTGCAACAGGTTGAGCAAAGCTTTCGGAAGGGGGAGGAGCCCCAGTGATGGTATTCCTCTATGGCTTCTCCGCAGCAGGCTTTCTTCTCAACTTGCACTTCTTCCATGACAAACTTGTTGTCCTCGCTCTCACCAGACAACTTGGTTAAGGGTGTCGTAGCCTTCTTTGTTGTGCCTCTTTTGCTTGGTTCGTTCCGCCTTTTCTTTCCTTTCTGTTCTTTTGTAGTCTCAGATTCCACGGCTCCACAAACATGTACAACATTGATGTGCAAATAAACAACATTGTAAATGGCCTGGTTAAACTTTTGTAAGAGATAGATATATCATGGGCACAACACACAAGATTGTACATAAGAATTACCACTACATTTTGGAGGGGAGTCACCAATAGTATAAGCAGTCATACGATCTTTTAGCTTGAGCGCTTCGTCGTCATCATGTCTCACCGGTGCACTTGCCTATTAAATTGTTAAACAGATTTGTAAAGCAAAAAAAATAAACTTTAACATGCACAGTAAGAAGGCTTGCTCGAGGAACCAAACTTTCTTGGCTGGTTTCTTCTTTTGTGCCGGGGGTTTGGTTTCCAAATCTTCATCGTGGTTACCAGCCAAATTTACCTCGAAAAGTAAGTTTGTTTTATCAGTTAAAGAACAACATATACTACCTAGTCCTCTGTAACTTAAGAACTTCATCTCTTCTCTTACTCTGTACCTTCTGAGATTTGGACGCAGTCTTCTTAGGCCGTCTCTTGGGCGCTGCTTTAGACAACTTCTCATCTTTCAAGTAATTTTCCCGCCTATGTCTTGTTTCCTCCTGTTCAACTTCAAATTTTGCATCGAGAACCTGTATCAAAAATCAATGAGTGCGAAGAGATGAAACACATAACATCGACCAAAACATTAAGAGGGAAACACTGCTTAGTTACATCCATTTCTTTTTCAAGAGCATCAAGGTCTCTCAACCAGACTTTGAAATTTATCCTCTAATTTCTTATTTTCTGCGACGAGCTCCCGTACTTTCTCCACAGTCAAGGTATGGATTTCCATTCCGAGAAGATAGTCATAACCATTTTGTCCATCTACTTCTTAGCCGCATTATTTTCATTTGGGAAAGTTGCATATCCCTTCTGCTTAAGCTCCAAGAGTAACTCTGCCCTCTTCCTGTTACTGACTACGATGTCCCCGGAATTAACAGCAAAGATAAACCTCACTTTGTTCTTAGGCTTCGACAGTTCTTTCTCAATATTTTGCAGCATTACTGCCTACACAGCATGAACTAGTTAATATAGCAGTTTGAACTTGAATATCATCATCACAGAGGGAAAGGTCAACATACCTTTCTTCTCCCATAAAATTCGAGCCTCAGCTTGAAGAACTCTTCAAGTACTGAAAAGGTAACATAATTTCAGATAAATATACAGGGGAGGGAGGGTGCTAGTTCTAATACAGATCCATATTGAATACTTATACTTACTGTCCTCTGGGGTGTCATACTTCCGAATTTTACCATCCAAGTCAAAAAGGTGCATGTTTGTTGTTCCTATTGTGGTTGCCATATTGAATTTCTTCTCAAGGCCTTCCTTCTTAGCAATATTCATGTTGTTGTCACTCAAGATAACCTCAATCTCTACATTCGCATGATCACATTCTGACCGATACTCCTGTAAATCAGTTGCAATTAAAGAAATTGAAAACATCTGAACCCAAGGGAAGGGACTATTTGTATAATTAACTACCTCTAAAAACGGCGGTTCCTTGTTCATTTCCTTGTCACTATCATTTTTACTTTTCTTAATACGAATAGGACACATGGATTGAAGGAATTTTCTGTAATCTTCAGTCCAACAGTGGACGGGAAGCTCAGTAATTTTAAGCTTTGTGTCATCAACTTGCTCTATAACACCAGTGATGGTATAGGTGGCACCTGCTGCCTCTGAACTTGACTTCTTCAAAGAGCCCTGCCAGGTTATGAACAGAAAATTTGCATCAAGAAGCAATGGTTGAATTAAGTAGCCAAACTCAACTAATGTAACAAAACTATGCCATAGTAAATGCATTTCACGGACCTTGAACCCCTTGTACCAAGGGTCCATTGGTACGACGGTCTCTTCATTTACCAACCTTTTCAGATTAGCGATAATGTCTCTTGGATTGTAGTTTGGGACGTAGCAGCTCGATCCAGTGCCAATACCACTTCCATTGACCAAAACCATGGGAATGATTGGCTGTTAGCACCTGTGCCACCAGTGGGCCACCATCACAGCTAACTACCGGACCCGACAGCATGGAAGCCCAAGGCCCAGTGAGAAGAGACAAGAGGCCCAACCAGAGAGTGTTGGGAGGCTAGTGGGTGTACGCAGCCTGGATACACAAGGAGGCAGTGGGCGAGAGGAGGGGGTCATCGAAGATCGATCAAGACGGCTCGGCGGCGGCGGCTACCTTAGAACCCTAGTTTCACCTTCTTCTTCCTCTCAGATTCTGCACAATTGTGCTTGTAAGGAGGATTCATGCACTAGTGGGGACGGGGCCTTTAGCCCCGGCCCGTAAGGGGCTTTAGTCCCGGTTCACCAACCGGGACTAAAGGGGCGGGACTAAAGGCCTAACCTTTAGTCCCGGTCCTGTTACAAGCCGGGACTAAAGGTGCTCCACGTGGGCGCCTCGTAGCGCCCCAGGGGCAGGCCCTTTAGTCCCGGTTCGTTACACGGACCGGGACTAAAGAGTTTCAGATTTTGCTTTTTTTTGGGTTCTTTTTTTGAATGAAATTATTTTTGGGTTTTAGGGTTTTAGGGTTTGGGTGTTCGAGAGATTAACGTGATGCCTCGTTTGGTGTTTGGGAATTAGTTTTCATATAATTTAAATAGAAATAATTATGCATATATATATAAGATTAACTTATCTTACAAGCGAGCATATATATACAATTATATGGAGATCTGAATTATCGGGACTAGAGCCCGTCTATTCGGTTACATGGACGAACATCAGTAATGGCCCCTAGCTACACTAAATCGTCCTTTGTCATCTATAGCTTCCGTCCTCAGAAAGGTCGCAAGCTCCTCTGCAACAGCAATCGCGCGTTGCTCTGGTAGGACCTTCGTCCTCATGGCCGTGTACTATATAAGAAGAGGAGATGAATATGAATATCAATCATGATAACAAAGAATGACGGGTAAAAATAGAGGTGTGAATGTTCATTGCTTACGTTGAATCTGTGATCCTTGTGCTTAGAGGTAAACGTGCGAATGGTCTCGCAAACATAGTATTCGCATAGATGTGTTCCCCGTGGCTGCTGGTCGCACTTTATGAGAATAGAATATATATAATCAAAATAATAATCTAGCATCATAAATGTATTGAAAATAGAAGTATATCATACTACTACTTACCTGAGCCGCTCTAAAGGTCAGCTTCTCAGGAAAGTTACCGGGAGTCACGCACTTGAACCGCTTCCAAACCCTGCCCGACAAGGATAATGATTTGCTAAGTTTTTAATTAATTGATATATTAGAAAATCATCGAAAGAGACCGATAGAGCGCAAGAATGATTGAAATTACCCTTGGAGCATGTCCTACAGGCTTTGGAACTGTTCCAAGGGTCTCGATAATGGGTCGAAGGCATCAACTCTTCCCTTATCAATTTGAATGTCCAACAGAATCCAATGGAAGCAGCACATGTATATGTATATATATATATATATATATATATATATATATATATATATATATATATATATATATATATATATATATATATATATATATATATATATATATATATATATATATGTGACAGTAACTTATCAATTACACTTATAAGTGAATGGACACAACAGAGTAAAGACCCTCACCTGAAGTTGTATGGAAACAGTATGTGGTCACAGAAATTTTGATATGTTAGAAACCTTAGAAGGTTTTCCTCCGTCTCCTTGGGTTTATCAGTTAGTGTCACTATATGTATTTTATCTGGGTCAATAAACCCAATATTTAGGATGTTCTTACTTTTACAATCCAGAATCTTCATTCTGCATAATAGAGTACAAGTTATATATAGACAATGAATTGAAATAACTAAACAAGTTATATGTAGACAACGAATTGAAAAACTTATAGACAATAGCAACTCATAAGCGATTTGTCGAGGGCGTCGCCATTGTACATCTGGAAGAGTTCATCAAAGTCGATATGGATTTCTTCGGGGCGGCCGTAGTACTCCCGTGGGACACTCACCACGATCATCGTTCTCCCATTCTTTGATTCACTTAAGTACCATGTATGCAAGTAACGCATATTTGTTGGGAGATCATCTTTGCTGACCAAAGGCCCTCCCATGACAAACTGTGGCTTAGGGGCTACCACAGCCTTGGGTAACCTGTCGTCTTGGGAAGCCAGAACATCTTCAACCGAGACACCCCATTCAGCCGCCCAATTCTTTGCTATTTCAAAAGCTTGCCCCTGCACCGGAGGGGGAACATTCTCGGTTAACACCTTGAGGGGTGGGATCGACTGTTTGGCCTGTTGTCCAAGCTGAGGAACGTCTGATTTTTTCTTGCTTGTAATTGAACTTGATTTGCTCCCACTTGCACTTGCACGTGATCTGCTCTTTTTCACTTCCTTCTGCAATGTGCGTGTATAGTCATCAGGCTTATGGTGTAAGTCATACTGTGATGGAAGGGTCGTGAAGTATTTTGCAAATGCTATTTGCTTCTCGGTGTATTCCGGGCGGGGCTCGGGTTCCTTCTTTTTCATCTGCGCATCATGATGTTCCTTTGCTATCCTGGCGTTTTCCTCGGAGGTACGATCATAAGGTATGATAGGAAGATTAGCATGAGGTACCTTTGGGAGGGGCGACCGTTTGTGCTTTGGGGGGCTCCGTCGCTTAGGAATCGTCGGCGGAGCGTTCTTGGTGGCACGCTCCCGCTTAGTATCCGAAGTGGGCGGCGGCGGAGACGGACGACCCAAGTCCAGCGGCGGTGATCGAGATGGACTCGTGTTGTGCTGGCCGGCGTCATGTGGAGGGCTTGGAGGTAATGGAGGTGTAGGTGACCTGCAACGACTCGGAGGCGGTGTTGTCCTTGGGGCCGAGCCTGGAAGCTTGATGTAGTTCTTGTCCCATAGGATGACTCCACCCAGTACTTCTCCGAGTGTCCTCTCATCTTCGGGTCCAGCTATGTCGAGCTCCATATCATGAAACCCCGCCAGGATTTCATCCACCCCGACTTTAGAAAGCCAGCTGGAATCTCACGGCCATGCCAGCGTGCATCAGGGCCAGAAGGTAAAGCTTGTCCGACGGCCACCTTCATGGATATGTTCTTGAATTTCTGATGGAGTTCACATGATGGTGACTCCTTGATTCCATCCATGGGGTAGCCGGGACCGCCCTCTATCATTCTTCGTGCATCGTCAGGCGGGGCCTCAGATTCAGCCACGCTGCTTTTCCGCTTAGATGGGGCGCCGGTAATATCAAGTGCAGGATCTTCCTGGCGCGCTACTCCTCTAAGCTCATCAATCTGCTTCTGTTGCTCGTTAATCCTGGCAAGCAACTGGTTGAACTTGTCATTCTCCTCATCCTGCTGCCGCTTCTTTGCTCTCTCTCGGCTTCTGTAAGTGTCTTGGTCTCTGGCAAACCCAAGCCACCACGGGTAAGAAGGACCGAAGCCTCGCGTTCGTCCTCCATGTTCGTCATTGCCGAGGACCAGTGTGAGCAAATCGTTCTCTCTATCTGCAGTGAACTTTCTTTTTTCCCTCCTTAATTTCTTTCACTATCCTTTTCCAATTCTCCCTGGGTATCCTAAGACCGTCACTACAGATGAGGTCCCCTGTTTTTTCGTCATACGAACCACCATGCGCAAGGAACCAATTTCTTGCTCTCAATTCCCACTCATCACGGAGTGGTTCAGGTACGATGCCTTTATCTAGCAGATCTTGCTCTTTCTTATCCCACTTTGGGATGGCAGTCTCATAGCCCCCTGGCCCCAGCTTGTGGTGATATTTCTTCTTGTCGGCATTTATCTTGTTCTTTTCTGATAATGCCTGGGCATCTTCTGACTCCTTGTACTCTTTAAATGCCTTCCAGTGATTCGCCTGCTTGGCTAGATACCCCTCGAATACTGGCACTTTCTTTGTCTTCAGATAGTTTTTCCATAGCTTCTTCTTCCAGCTACGGAACAGTTCGGCCATCTTCTTTAGAGTCCACTTCTTGACTTTGGCCCTCAGTTTGTCTGCGGCGTCTTCATTCTCACATTCTGGCAGGTTGAAATGTGACATGAGATCATTCCAAAGATTATCTTTGTACCTTTCGGCGACATAGTCACTATCGGCTGCCCCTTTGCGCTTGTTCCACTCCCGAACGCTGATCGGGACGTGATCCCTAACGAGAACTCCGCATTGCTTCTTGAATGTGTCAGCAGCATTCTTAGGAAGCCTGGGTTCGCCTGTAGGCAATATCACCTCAAAGGTGTAATGCGTCCGTGCATCCAACTTTCTAGTCGGGCCTCGTTTTGTAGCTTTACTCGATGTGGAGGCCTAAGAGGGAGAAACATTCGTCAAATTAATGTATATGTATACAATATAGAGCTATCTCCAATATTTTTCACATATTACAAGTGATTGTCGAACTTCATATATATACCTCGCCGGACTTTATTATTTCTTCACCGGCTTCTCCATCAGTGGAGCTATCACCTTCTCCGTCATTGGACCTATCTCCTGCCCCATCAGCTTCATCTTCGTGTCGCTCGACCTCCATTCCATATCCGGAGGGGTTTAGATATGACGACGGAGATTCAGCTGGTTCAACGTCGGGGCCGTCTTTGATTATATCTTCGAGAAGTTCTTCCTCTTCGAGGTTCCTGATATGTGGATCCATAGTTCTGCAAAAAACGGACATTTGATTAACTAATAAACTAACAAACTATATAAGAGGGGTTGGAAACTTCGAAGTGTCGTTTTATATAGGAGGACCTTTAGTCCCGGGTCTTGGCTAGAACCTAAACTCTAAAATACCAGCCGGGCGGAGCCCAGTCCCGGACACTTAAGCATATACAATAGCAAAATTAAACTAGTTCTATTAGTTTTCTTGCTAAAAATAAACTATTAACACTTAAGCATATACAATAGCAAAATTAAACTATTAACACTTAAGCATATACAATAGAAAAATTAAGCAATAATCTAAGAAACACTATTAACACTTAAGCATATACACTATACAATAGCAAAATTAAATGACAAAAAAAATATTTCTTCTTCTTGTAACCGTAAACTAATTTTTCCTCTTCTTCTATTTCTCCTCTTCTTCTACTTCTTCTTCTACTTCTACTTCTCCTCTTCTTCTACTACTTCTCCTCTTCTCTTCTTCTACTTCTCCTCTCCTCCTCTTCTAATTTTTTCTCTTCTTCTACTTCTCCTCTTCTTCTATTTTTCCTCTTCTTCTCCTCTCCTCCTCTTCTTATTCTCCTTTTTCTTATTTTCTTCTCCTCCTCTTCTTATTTTACTTTTTCCTAATTCTACATATTACTAACCCTAATAATCTAGCACAAACCTAATAACAATAGGAATTAAATGACAAAAAAATCTTTTTCTTCTTTTCTTCCTTTCTTCTCCTTTTTCTTCCTTTCTTCTCATTTTTCTTCCTTTCTTCCCTTTTTCTTATTTTCTTCTCCTTTTTCTTCTTTTCTTCTCCTTTTTCTTCTTTTCTTCTCCTTCCCTTTTTCTTCCTTTCTTCTCCTTTTTCTTCCTTTATTCTCCTTTTTCTTCCTTTCTTCTCCTTTTTCTTCTTTTCTTCTCCTTTTTCTTCCTTTCTTCTCCTTTTTCTTCTTTTCTTCTCCTTTTTCTTCTTTTCTTCTACTGGCCGGAGTGTTGGGGAGGAGGGGGCAGGGGGCTTACCGGCCGGAGGTGTCGACGGCGCGCGGCGAGGAGGAGGGCGGCGCGCGGCGAGGAGGACGGCGGCGGCGAGCAGGACGACGGCGACGGCGAGGAGGACGGCAGGCGGCGGCGAGCAGGACGGCGGGCAGCCTGACGGTGTCGTCGAGTTCGTCGTTGTGTCACGCCGGGCAGGAGAACGAGGAAGAAGGAGAGAAGGAAATGCGATTTGGGTTGGAAATTTTCTAACTCCCGCTTATATAGTAGGATCTTTGGTCCCGGTTCGGGGCTCAAACCGGGACTAAAGACCCCCTTTAGTCCCGGGTGGAGCCACGACCCGGGACTAAAGGCCCTTTTTCGGCAGACCAGAAGGCGGGAAGCAGGGGCCTTTAGTCCCGGTGCAGAGCTCCAACCGGGACTAAAGGGGGTCTTTAGTCCCGGGGCATGGCAAGAACCGGGACTAAAGGTTAGGCTATTAGTCCCGGTTTTAGACAAAAGCCGAGATTAAAGTGTTGCCTATATAAACCCTCTCCCCTGCCCACCATATCCCCTGTTTTTTGGTTGTTGAAGTGTGACCATGCCATGCTCTTGCCACTCTAGTTCATGCACATGACGTGTTCGATGAAATGCCCGAGCCACTCTACTTAAGCTTTCTCCTCTCCAAGCTCGACCTCCAAGCTCCATTTTCCTTAATATTTGTCTAGGTTTGGCCGTGCACCAACTGCACAAGTGTTTTAAAAGGTTAGCTACTTCATCCTTTCATTTGTCACTGCTAGTGTAGCTCATTTCAAATGCTCAAATTAACTTCTTAGAGTCTGCACATGCGTAGGGTGTCGTCCCGTGCCCGTCCTCACCATTGTCGATCGCCCCGTGCCGATCTCGTCCCGAGCACCACCGTGGTGAGCCTTTTGTTCTTATCTTCTTTTTAAAAGAAATAAAATCTTACTTGTATGATTTAGATACATACTTGTATAAATTACTCACTTTCATTATTTTTTGTTATTATATAGTGCGATGGTTTTGGTATCCGCCTCCGTCGGCCCTCGTCCTGTCTATGATACGGATGTGGTATATATTATCTTTTATAACTATTTGTTTTATTTAGTGTTTATGAAAATTATGACGACCAACGTGACATATATTTTTTAATCTAGGAGGTATGTGAACCGGAAATTCCAACCCACATAGAAATTCTTGTCGAGAAGTTAAATTTGGTCAAAAAGAAAACAAATACTTGAAGAAAAAATTGAAAATAATTGAGGATAAGAATATGGAACTGGAGTTGCATGTCGCCGATGTCATCGATGATCGCAAGATGAAGATCGATGCGATGCGGTTGAAGATGGATGCAATGCGCTTGAAGATGGATGAAATGCGCTTGAAGATTAGGAATATTAGAAAATATGCCATTGATAAAGAGGCTTGGTATCATTATGCTGTTGGGTCAATTGTTACCTTAGTTGCGATTTTGATCGCATTTTTTGTTTTATTTAAATGTTTTACATAGTTGTATGTTGTTTTATGAGAGAACTTTATGTATTTATTTTTTCCAATAATAACATTTCATCACTACTGTTCTTTGGCTTTAATGTGATGACGAACTTCTATTAATTTGGTCATATGTTCTGCAATGGTTTTTTGATATATTTAATTTCATAATAGAGATAAATCGCCAATGATAATATTTAATTTCATAATATGGTTTTTTGAACTTATTTGAACTCCATACTTTTTGTGTGTTTAAAATGCACCATTCAAAGGCACCTCACAAAATTTCAACAATTTCTGACTTCATTTGGTATATTTCGTGCATTTACTTATTTTTTTGAGCTAGTTGACCCTGAAATTGAAAAGCACTACAAATGAACTCTGAAAATGTTGAAAGTTGGCATGCTATCATCATTTCACCCACATAGCATGTGTTAAAAATTTGAGAGGGCTACGACAAAAATTGGATGAACTTCGTGTACAAAACGGACAATCTCTCTCGAAGTATCAGGGTTTCGAACGAGAACTCATCTCTTACAAAGGGATTTCATTTTTTTGAACTTATTTGAACTCCATACTTTTTGTGTGTTCAAAATGCACCATTCAAAGGCACATCACAAAATTTCAACAATTTCTGACTTCATTTGGTATATTTCGTGCATTTACTTATTTTTTTGAGCTAGGTGACCCTGAAATTGAAAAGCACTACAAATGAACTCTGAAAATGTTGAAAGTTGGCATGCTATCATCATTTCACCCACATAGCATGTGTTAAAAAGTTGAGAGGGCTACGACAAAAACCGGATGAACTTCGTGTACAAAACGGACAATCTCTCTCGAAGTATCAGGGTTTCGAACGAGAACTCATCTCTTACAAAGGGATTTCATTTTTTTGAACTTATTTGAACTCCATACTTTTTGTGTGTTCAAAATGCACCATTCAAAGGCACATCACAAAATGTCAACAATTTCTGACTTCATTTGGTATATTTCGTGCATTTACTTATTTTTTTTTTGAGCTAGTTGACCCTGAAATTGAAAAGCACTAGAAATGAACTCTGAAAATGTTGAAAGTTGGCATGCTATCATCATTTCACTCACATAGCATGTGTTAAAAAGTTGAGAGGGCTACGACAAAAAATGGATGCACTTCGTGTACAAAACGGACAATCTCTCTCGAAGTATCACGGTTTCGAACGAGAACTCATCTCTTACAAAGGGATTTCATTTTTTTGAACTTATTTGAACTCCATACTTTTTGTGTGTTCAAAATGCACCATTCAAAGGCACATCACAAAATTACAACAATTTCTGACTTCATTTGGTATTCTTCGTGCATTTACTTCTTTTTTTTGAGCTAGTTGACCCTGAAATTGAAAAGCACTACAAATGAACTCTGAAAATGTTGAAAGTTGGCATGCTATCATCATTTCACCCACATAGCATGTGTTAAAAAGTTGAGAGGGCTACGACAAAAACTGGATGCACTTCGTGTACAAAACGGACAATCTCTCTTGAAGTATCAGGGTTTCGAACGAGAACTCATCTCTTACAAAGGTTTATTAAAATTCTTTTTGCGTATTTGAGAATATGACAAAACTATGAAAATGAGAAGTGTTTGAAATTTAGTACATTCCATACATGCATTACATAAAAGGTTTAATACATTATTACCTTATTGCACCAATATTCCTATCTATTATTTCTGTTTTCTTCTGGGTCGTAGCCATGGAGAATCTTCATCATTCAGTAGGATGCTTGGGTCAGTTTTCACTTTGAAGGGCGGAATTTCATGAAACTTATTATAAACTTCTAACATGTCTATCTTGTCATCTACTCCCACGATGTTTCTTTTCCCTGAAAGAACTATGTGGCATTTTGGCTCATCGGACGATATCTTCTTTTGCTGATTTCTTTTTCTCGTTTTTGTAGACATGTCCTTCACATAGAAAACCTGAGCGACATCATTTGCTAGGACAAATGGTTCGTCCATGTACGCAAGATTGTTGAGATCCATTGTTGTCATGCCGTACTTTTGGTCTACAACTACCCCGCCTCCTGTCAGCTTCACCCATTTGCACCGAAACAAAGGGATCTTAAAAGTAGGTCCATAGTCAAGTTCCCATAACTCCTCTATGTACCCGTAATATGTTTCCAAACAGTGCCCATTCTCGTCTGTTGCATCAAAGCGGACACCACTATTTTGGTTGGTGCTCTTTTTATCTTGGGCAACCGTGTAAAATGTATTCCCATTTATCTCATACCCTTGGAAAGTACATATAGTCGAAGATGGTGGCCTGGCCAAATAGTACAGCTCATCTCCAACGGTGTCGTCATTCATGAGATGTGTCTGCAACCAACTGCCGAAAGTCTTCTCATGTTCCCCTTTAATCCAAGAGTCAGCCTTCCCCGGGTTTTCGGAGCGTAGAATATTCTTGTGTCTCACGATATACGGTGGAATTGTGTAGAACTGTGTAGTGTGCTTGACAGAAAGAATGCCCGTCCATACATACTTTTGCCTTCCTTCCTAGTGTGCCTTTTCCTGTCAGCCTACCCTCATACCGAGATTCAGGAACACCAATCGGCTTAAGGTCAGGAAGAAAGTCCACACAAAACTCAATGACCTCCTCTGTTCCATAGCCCTTGGAGATGCTTCCTTCTGGCCTAGCACGGTTACGAACATATTTCTTTAAGACTCCCATGAACCTCTCGAAGGGGAACATATTGTGTAGAAACACAGGACCGAGAATTCTAATCTCTTCGGCTAGGTGAACTAGGAGGTGTGTCATTATATTGAAGAAGGATGGCGGGAACAACAACTCAAAGCTGACCAGACATTGGACCACATCAATCTGTAACCCTGATAGACTTTCTCGATCGATTACCTTCTGAGAAATTGCATTGAGGAATGCACATACCTTCACAATTGCCAGGCGAACATTTTCCGGTAGAATTCCCCTCAATGCAACCGGAAGCAATTGCGTCATAAGCACGTGGCAGTCATGAGACTTTAGGTTTTGGAATTTTATGTCTTTCATATTTACGATTCCCTTTATATTCGACGAGAAGCCAGTCGGGACCTTGATACTGAAAAGGACTTCAAAGAAGATTTCCTTCTCTTCCTTAGTAAGAGCGTAGCTGGCACGCCCTTGAAACTGCCCTGGATGCATGCCATCTCTTCCTTTATGACGTTCCTGGTCCTCCCGTGCTTCCGGTGTATCTTTTGACTTCCCATACAAGCCCAGGAAGCCTAGAATATTCACGCAGAGATTCTTCGTCAGGTGCATCACGTCGATTGCCAAGCGGACCTCATGGACTTCCCAGTAGGGTAGCTCCCAAAATATAGATTTCTTCTTCCACATGGGTACGCACTTATCAGGGCCGTTAGGAACAGGTTGGCTGCCAGGATCCTTTCCAAAGATTACTTTTAAATCTTTGACCATATCAAATACTTCAACACCAGTATGGATGACAGGCTTCCCCCGGGGTTCTGCCTTGCCATTGAAATGCTTGCCTTTTTTCTTTAAGAGATGCTTGGGCGGAAGAAAACGACGATTGTACGGGTACACATTCTTCCTACATTTGTCCAGATAAATACTTTCTGTCTAATTCAAACAGTGTGTGCATGCATTGTATCCCTTGTTTGACTGTCCTGAAATGTTACTAAGAGCAGGCCAATAATTGATGGTTACAAAAAGCAACGCTCGAAGGTCAAATTCCTCTTGTTTGTGCTCGTCCCACACACGTACACCTGGTTCGGCCCACGGCTGTAAAAGTTCATCAACTAATGGCCTTAGGTACACATCAATATTGTTGCCGGGTTGCTTTGGACCTTGGATAAGCACTGGCATCATAATGAACTTCCGCTTCATGCACAACCAAGGAGGAAGGTTGTAGATACATAGAGTAACGGGCCAGGTGTTGTGACTGCAACTTTGCTCCCTAAAAGGATTCATGCCATCTGTACTCAGACCTACCATAAGTTCCTTGCGTCAGCTGCAAATCTCGGGAACTCTCTCTCGATTTTTCTCCACTGCCGACCATCAGCGGTGTGCCTCAACTTATCGTCTTTCATACGATCTTCCATGTGCCATCGCAACAACTTCGCATGATCTTTATTTCTGAATAGACGTTTCAACCGTGGTATTATAGGAGCATACCACATCACCTTGGCAGGAACCCTCTTCCTGGGTGGCTCGCCCTCAATATCACTAGGGTCATCTTTTCTGATCTTATACCGCAATGCAGTGCATACCGGGCATTTATCCATATTCTCGTACTTCTCACCGCGGTAGAGGATGCAGTCATTAGGGCATGCATGTATCTTCTGCACGTCTAATCCTAGAGGGCACACAAGCTTCTTTGCTTCGTACGTGCTGGCGGGCAATTCGTTCTTTCTTGGAAGCATCTTCTTCATCAGTACCAGCAACTTTTCGAATGACGAGTCAGTCACACCGGTCTCTGCCTTCCACTTCAGCAATTCCAGTGTGCTACCCAGCTTCTTCTGGCCATCTTCACAAGTTGGGTACAACAATTTGTTGTGGTCCTGTAACATCTGCTCGAACTGCAACCTCTCCTTTTCTGTGTCGCAACCTCGCCGTGCATCAGAAATGACCCGGCCAAGATCATCAGCGGGCTCATCTGGTTCCCGTTCTTCATCCTGATCTTCTTCTTCATTGTCTTCCATTGCGGTATTAGCATACTCAGGGAACATAGGTCGGTAGTTGTCATCATCGTTCTCTTCTTCTTCATCGTCGTCTTCCATCATAACCCCGCTTTCTCCGTGCTTGGTCCAAACATTATAGCCCGACATAAAACCGGACCAAAGCAGGTGGCTCTGAATGACTCTTGAGGAAGTGTAATCCTTCTCATTCCGACATTCAACACATGGACAAAACATATAGCCACCACCATGCTTGTTCGCATCGGCTGCATCTCGAAAAGAATGCACGCCTTCTCTGTAAGCGGTTGTGCGTCGATCACCGTACATCCATGGATGGCTCATCTGTGTTATACGACAGTATATCAAATACAATCACGATCCTAAAAATTAGTACCGCACGGTCTAAACGAGGAAATATAGTTGCTAACCTTTTAGAATAAGTAGAAATAAAGAGGAAGAGGTTTAAGCGTGGCTCAGGCATCTCATATCGTAGTTGTGTTCAGTGAACTGAAGCGGCATCGCTCTAACACACATTTCAACAAACACCTCTAGTGCATCAAAAAAAGTGGAGAGCTAGAACACACCCACAATCCTACATCCAAGAAAAATGCAAGGAAGAGGGGAGAGGGGGGTTGTGCTATATATAGTCAGAGGACTTTAGTCCCGGTTTGAGACACAAACCGGGACTAAAGGTGGCGCACATGTGGGCTGCCCACCGCGTAGCCCTTTAGTCCCGGTTTGGGACACGAACCGGGACTAAAGGCTCCTTACAGGCCGGGACTAAAGCCTCGAGGGAGGCATTGAGAATTGGGGCGACGTGGCCGGGCCTTTAGTCCCAGCCAGAGGCAGGCCGGGACTAAAGGGTCCCGGCCAAAGGCCCGTTTTCCACTAGTGATGTACTGCCACTTATCTTGAGATCAGAGATACTAGTTAGCTGTTAACACTTGGTACTCAGAGCCAGCCACAAAAATTCGCTTCCGTCCTGGCGGCGTCCATCATCGAAACCCGGAAGCAGCGGGCGGATCGTCTTCAACGAGAAGCCATGGATCCCGTCACCAAGGCCGACCTCAAGGATCTATTCAAGGAGTTACGGGCGGAGTGGAAGGAGGACATCAAGTCTTCCGTCGCGGCCGAGTTTGAGTCCTGGAGGCCCAAGATCGACTCGCAGATCGCAGATCTGCAGGACGCAGTCGGCTTACTCCAGAAGCAGCACACGGACGACAAGGGGAAAGACGCAGGGGAGGCGTCAGCGACAGATCAACCCGATCTGTTGGCGCAGAGGAGCAATTCGTCTTCGGACGGTCATTCGGCGCGCATCTCTCCTCGGGCCGATGGGCTCGGCACTGCACCACCTCCACGAACGGCGGTCGACGGGTTGTTGGTCAGCCCGTCGGCCCCTCCGGCCAACGGTACGGTCCAATTCCAACTACAGTCACCCACCGCTGTCAATAGTCTATCACCAGCCGGGGGTTCATGGAATTTAGCACCATTTTTTGCCTCACATGCTCCCAGTCCACCTTCTGTTCCTTGTCCTGTGTTCGACGGAGAGAATCCAATGTTGTGGAAAGATCTCTGTGAACAATACTTTGCCATCTATGGGATTCCAGAGTCTGTTTGGGTACAAATGGCTACCCTCAATTTCTCCCCCACCACCGCAGTTTGGTTACAATCAGTTAGGAAAAAGGTCTTAGGCCTGAATTGGGACGGACTGTGCTCTGTTCTGTCGACCCGTTTCGGTCGCGACCGCCACCAGCTCTTAATTCGTCAATTCTTTGCCATTAAACAATCCAGTTCCGTGCAAGATTACATTGAGCGATTTGAAATTTTGATGAATCACTTGTTATCTTATTCTGATCAAATTCATCCATTTTATTTCTTGACACGCTTCATCGGTGGATTGCAGGCGGATTTGCGAGCTGCGGTCATGATCCAACGCCCCCCTGACCTAGACACAGCTTGCTCGCTTGCTTTGGTCCAGGAGGAAGTGCACGACGGAGCTCGCCCAAAGAACATCCGCCTTCCGGAACAAGTTTACCGAGCTGCACCGCGCATTCCACTCCATGCAGTTCCTCTTCATCAACCGCGTCCTCCTGCACCACCAGTTGTTGCTGATCACCGCAGCGTCGATGCAGCGCGTGCGGCTCCCGTTGATTCCCCGCGTCAAGTGGCTTCAGAGGCAAATTCCCTCAATACTCTGCGTGCATATCGAAGAGCCAGAGGATTATGTTTCAAATGTGGAGAGCGATGGGGGCGCGATCACACTTGTCCAGCCACCATCCAGATGCACGTTTTGGAGGAATTCATGGATTTCATGGGTGTTACCCCAACAGAAGAAGGCTAGACCAGTGAAGATCACAATGCAATTGACGACATTGTGTTTGTAGTTTCACTTCAGGCATTCAATGGGAACGAGTCCTCCAAGTTGCTGCAATTCAGTGCTCAGATTCAAGGGCGAAATGTGGAAGTCCTCGTGGATTCGGGTAGTTCAGCTTCATTCATCAATGCCAGACACGCAGAAGGGCTCCAAGGATTGCAACCATTGACCAAGAAAGCCCACGTCAAGGTCGCCAATGGTGTTGAATTACATTGCGAATCATAAATTCCTAACTGCCCATGGGTAGTCCAAAACCATCCGTTCTCCACATCTTTTAAAGTGTTACCATTGGGAGGTTTTGATGTTATTGTGGGTATGGATTGGTTGGAAGCACTCAACCCGGACATTGATTGGGTTCAGAAAACCATCACCATCCGTACTTCTTCCGAGGTGATTCAGTTGCAAGGACATAACTTCTCAGACAATGTTTGCCCACAAATTTCTGCCTTGGAACTACAACAGTTGTGCACTCAAGGGGAGGTCGAGCATGTTGTGTGCCTCTGCCGCATGCCCAATGACAACAAACCCGTCGACTCAGCCACTTCAAATGCACCTGTACCCGAGGAGATTCAGCAGGTGTTGCAGGAGTATTCAGATGTGTTCGATGAACCACAAGGTCTTCCCCCTCGCAGAGCCTGCGATCACCATATTCCTTTGTTGCCAGGCTCCCAACCAATTAGCATCCTTCTATATCGTCACTCCCCAGAAATAAAAGATGAAATTGAGCGACAAGTTGAGGAATTGTTGGCAGCTGGGATCATTCAACATTCAACCAGTCTGTTTGCTTCTCCCGCCATTTTGGTGCGCAAGAAGGATGGCAAGTGGCGCTTATGTATTGATTACCGCAGGCTCAATGCTTTGACAGTGACTCTGAAATTCCCCCTGCCAGTTATCGACGAGTTGCTTGATGAATTGTCTGGAGCAAGTTGGTTCTCTAAATTGGATCTTCATGCTGGATACCACCAAATACGCCTAGCTGAAGGTGAAGAATATAAAACAGCCTTTCAAACACATTCTGGTCACTATGAGTACAAAGTGCTTCCGTTTGGAGTCACGGGGGGGGGGGGCATCAACGTTCCAGGGTGCTATGAATCAGACTTTGAAGCCGGTTGCACGAGTTTGTGCTCTGGTTTTCTTTGACGACATTTTGGTGTTCTCTAAGACCTTCTCTGAACATGTCCAACATCTGACTCAAGTGTTGCAACTCTTACGAGCTGATCAATGGCAAATCAGAATGTCAAAGTGTGCGTTTGCGCAGTGGGAACTATCCTATTTGGAATTTATCATTGGTGAGCAAGGGGTCTCGACTGAGCTGGATAAAGTTATGCGCGTCCAACAATGGCCATTACCGCACTCCGTCAAGCAGCTCACGCAGTTCTTGGGGCTTTTCGGATACTATCGTAAATTTGTCCGTCATTATGGTATTATTGCTAAACCACTCACACATTTGCTGAAGAAGAATGTTCCATTTGTATGGACTAGCGAGTGTACAACAGCATTCGAGGCGTTGAAACAAGCATTGGTTACAGTCCCTATCCTAGCCTTGCCAGATTTCCATAAACAGTTCACCATTGAAACCGATGCCATCGATTTTGGTGTTGGGGCAGTTCTGCAACAAGATGGGCACCCATTGGCCTTCTTAAGCAAACCTTTGGGACCGCACAACAAGGGGCTTTCCACGTATGAAAAAGAACTATTGGCAATTTTGTTGGCTGTTGATCATTGGCGGCAATACCTGCAATCTGCTGAGTTCGTGATCAAGATCGATCAACGCAGCCTGGTGCATCTTGAAGACCAGCGGCTGCACACCCCGTGGCAGCAAAAAGCGTTCACTAAACTCTTGGGTTTGCGCTATTGTTTGTGCTATCGTAAGGGGTCTGACAATGGCGCAGCAGACGCTCTTTCCCGGCGTCCGATTTCTAAAACTGATGAACTTTATGCGATATCTCTCTGCCAGCCAGCATGGCTTGAGGAAGTGCGTCAAGGGTATGCACAGGACCCATCTTCACAGAAGATCATTGATGATTTACAATCAGACCCACGGTCACACCGACACTTTGTCTTTGAGAGTGGCTTATTGTGTTACAAGGGCAGAGTTTGGATCGGCCGCAACCTTCTCCAGCAGCAACAACTATTGCTCGCAGGACACCAGTCTGCCATCGGTGGTCATTCGGGAGCTCCGGCTACGTACCAACGCTTGAAGGCGGTGTGCGCATGGCCTCGCATGAAGCGTGTGGTTACTAACTTTGTCCAAGCATGTGATGTATGTCAACAAGCCAAACCAGAGCGGTGCAGATACCCAGGTTTACTCGAACCCCTTCCTGTACCGGATCGTGCTTGGCAAATGGTCTCCATGGATTTCATTGAAGGGTTACCCCAGTCCGGCAGATATAACTGTATATTGGTTGTTGTTGACAAATTTTCCAAGTACAGCCACTTCCTTCCTCTGGCTCACCCATTCTCGGCGTCTCAAGTAGCAAGCACTTACATTGATCAAGTTTACAGGCTGCATGGTCTTCCTGCTTCCATCCTATCTGACCGAGACCCCATCTTCACAAGGAGATTTTGGCAGGAACTATTCCGACAATCCAACACAACTCTGAGAATGAGCACCCCTTACCACCCAGCTACGGACGGCCAGACAGAGCGCGTAAACCAATGTTTGGAGACATTCTTACGTTGCTTTGTCCATTCCTGTCCCAAGAAATGAAGTTCTTGGTTAGCTTTGGCAGAGTATTGGTTTAATACGAGTTGGCATAGTGCGCATGGCAAGTCCCCATTCTTTGTGCTATACGGCCATGACCCGCGGCATTGGGGGATAGAAGCAGCTGCAGCTACCCCAGTCGATGACCTCAACACTTGGCTTTCTGAACGTGTGGAAATGACTTCCTTGATCCGGCAACACTTGCTACGAGCACAGACGCGGATGAAGCACCAAGCTGATAAAGGGCGGTATGAACGAACCTTTGCAATTGGTGATTCTGTCTACATCAAGCTCCAACCTTATGTGCAGAGCTCTGTCGCTCGTCGTGCTTGCCACAAGCTGTCTTTCCGGTACTTTGGTCCCTTTCTCATCCTTGAGCGCATTGGTAAAGTTGCCTATAGGGTGGCATTACGGAGACCTCTCGGATTCATCCAGTGTTCCATGTCTCCCAACTCCGCAAAGCTTTGCAGCCAGGTGTGTCTGCTTCCCCAATTTTACCACATGATTCTAACCAATTTGATGTTCCCCTAGAAGTTCTTGACAGTCGTCAGAAAACCAAGGCCAACCGTGTGGTGGACCAAGTTCTGGTACGATGGTCAAGCGATAGCCTTGATCCTACCTGGGAAGACCGTGATGAACTGCAATCACGTTTCCCGTGTGCAGCGGCTTGGGGGCAAGCCGCAACTCAAGGAGGGGCGGGTGTTAGCACCTCTGCCACCAGTGGGCCACCATCACAACTAACTACCGGACCCGACAGCATGGAAGCCCAAGGCCCAGTGAGAAGAGACCGGAGGCCCAACCGAAGAGTGTTGGGAGGCCAGTGGGTGTACGCAGCCTAGATAAACAAGGAGGCAGTGGGCGAGAGGAGGAGGTCATCGAAGATCGATCAGGACGGCTCGGCGGTGGCGGGTACCTTAGAACCCTAGTTTCCCCTTCTTCTTCCTCTCAGATTCTGCACAATTGTGCTTGTAAGGAGGATTCATGTACTGGCACTTATCTTGAGATCAAAGATACTAGTTAGCTGTTAACATTGGCATATACCTGAAGAACAAGAAAAGGCGTCATATTATTCTAGGTACATAAAAACTAGTCCATTAGGATGAATGCTAGTAATTCAAAAGAGATAATATATTACCAACTTGGCTCAACCGACTTTCCATCTTGTATCAAGTACTCCCTCCGTCTCAAATTTTTTGTCTTAGCTTTGTCTAGAAATGGATGTATCAAAACACTAAAACTTGACTAGATACATTCATACCTAAACAAATCTAAGACAAGAATTTTGGGACGGAGGGAGTAGTTGAGAAGAACATCGTCGTCCTTGGGAAAAATCAAACGGGTGATGGGCGGCAGCCTGGTGAGCAAGGGATACACAGCTTCAAAAGACAGAGCAGCATCTTCTCCCCCTCTGTGTCTGGTGCCGTACGGGCCGTCGGGCACCAGCAGACCAATGTTGTTGCTGCCAACAAAATTTTGAGCCATGCTTACAATTGTGCTTGTTAGGCTCTGCTCACCATGTTTGTATGCCGCGTGTTCTAACACGTAATAAATTAGCTGGGTCACCTGCAGCCAGTGAAGGCGACGAATTTCAGAATATGCCGTGAAGAAATGATTTTCCATAATAATACCTCCTCGGTTTCCTAAATACAAGACCTTATAGAGATTCCACTGTGAACGACATATGGATGTACGTAGACAAATTTTAAAATATATAGATTCACTCATTTTGCTTCGTATGTAGTTCATAATGTAATCTCTTAAATGTCTTGTACTACCTCTGTCCCATAATATATGACGTTTTAGCAGCTCAAATGAACTGCTAAAACGTCATATATTGTGGTACGGAGGGAGTATTTAGGAACGGAGGGAGTATATATGATAATTCAAGAACAGTTTGGCGCGCACACACAGACCCTTGTTTGTTTAACCAAATTCTTGTCGAAGCAGCAAAACAAAACCTTCCTCTGCCCGGGCTTAAGGCCGTCGACCATTGAAGGAGGCATTGAGCGTTCAGGGTCTGCCTCTGCCATGTTAAGCCGGAACCGGCGAGGATCGCTCCGGCTGCGGCTGCGGTTGTTTCCGGCGTCGCCTTGCCGCCTGGTGAGACGGAGGCGGGGTGCTTGGCGACCGTCGAGGTGGCTGGCGATGAGCGCGGTGCTCGTAATTTCAAAATTAGGATCCAGAATGGAGCGCGGTGCTGGTTTCCATTCCTCTTGAACGCGCAGCCGCGTGATTTGCGGTGGGAGGCCACGCACCAATCGCATGCGGTTAGGAGGGATGCGTATCAGTCATGATTTCATGGAAAAAGTCCATTTTAAACACTGAATTCGTAGAGACCTACCGAAACCAACCCTGAAGTCGAAATTCCGGTTGATTGCATCCTGAACTATGCAATTCTGGTCTAAATTGAACCCTGACGTCGTTTGGCAAACAAGGATTGCCAAAAGATGACCGGGATTGATGCCATTTGTACTATTTCTCGGTGGGCCAGCTCACTTTCATTTTTTTCTTCTTTAAAACGTGCAGTCTTTTTCTTGTTTAAAACTGCAAAAAAATAAACACCCGCGGCGACCTGAACCTGAAACCTGGCCGACGTAAGCAACCGTAAGTACGTACACGCGCCACTGTACGTACGAATTAAAAAAATAATTGAAAAAAATCACGCCTTAAATAAGAAAAGAAACAAATTAAAAAAATCACGCCTTAAAAAAATGAATTGAAAAAATCTTGCCTTGAAAAAGCGAATTGAACAATACTTCACGCCTTTGAAAAACGATTTAAAAAAGTTCACGCCTTATATGTACTTATTTTTTTTAATACATTGTATACATTTTTTAATGTTTCAGACATTATTTTGAAATATGTGAACATTTCTCAAATGCAACGTAATTTTTTTTTCTTGTTACTGTTTATTTTCTCTTATATATATAAATGTTTTATTGTGTGTTGCCAAATTATTTCAAAATTAAAATTCACGGATTTTCGAAAACATGTGAAGTCCGCTGGTTATTTTATACGTAGGAAGCACCTCAAATAAAAATGAAAAAATAATTATTTATACAGTACGGATCAAATGTTGCGTATTGTGCAGCGCGTGCACAAGTTATCAAGGCTAAAATCGATCCAGTTGCTTGTTGTATTTGCACGCATCAGCTTATCTGAATTAATTAGCTTTGCTCGTATGTCGTGTGTTTCGGTGGAACCAAGTTTACTTACATGCAGTCCCGTACAGCTGAAAAATACTCGACCAAGTCACTACGTACAGGACCTGTGCCAACAATGCATTTTTTTTATTTTTAACAAAATAAAACTGAAGTGAGCCGGTTCAGCGGGGAAAGGATGTGTGCCCTTTGAAAAAAAAAAAAACGGGCCGGCCCATCAGACGAACCCCGCTTGACACAGTGTCAGGGTTCGATTTAGACCGGGATTGCATAGTTCGGGGTGCAATCGACCGGGATATTGAATTTGGGATTCATTTCGTTCGACCAATACAAGTTCAAGGTTTAAATTAAACTTTTTCCCGATTTCCTCGCCATGGTAACCAATCACGTTTCCTGTTGCTTTCAGTTTTTTCTAGGGCATCTTAGAGCATCTCCAACAGCTGTATAAAAAATCCGTGTTCAATAAAAAATTTAGCGCGTCACTATAGCACTTTTAGTACACGGGGACCGGAGCATCTTCAACAGACGCGCGCGGCACCCAATCCAACAGCCCCACCTGCAGCGGTCCAGAGTTTGCTGCCTGCGATAGCGTTTTTCAGCGCGTGTACAAAACTTTTTAACGCGTGCACAATTTTACAGCCTTTGTTGAAGCTGTCCGGCGTTAAAAAAAAATAATTTAGCGTGTGGAGTATTTTTTGAACGCCTGTTAAAGATGTCTTATATAACTCTGATGATTATTCAAAGAGAAAAATCATAATCAGCACAACGATAAGAAGAACCTTAAAAAGCAAAAGAAGAGCTTTTTTCGAAAAAAATAAGGGAAGTGCCTCCGAGAGGTCCATTACAGCGCCTTATGCGCCCCTGGGCCAGCCAGCGCTTACGTTTCTGGTCTGTCGGTCCAGCCCATCAAGCATGATCGATAGCTTGCTTCGCTCGGTCGTCCGTTTGGCCTTGACCACCGACCATTTGATCGATTGACCATTGATTTTAGGGACTGCTACGCCGGTTGATCTTTTAAAAGATCGATCCACTCGCCAAGCGTTAGATTTGGTGCATCGATGTCCTCCATCTTTACAACATGGGTCTTGTTGCAGATTTTTTTTGCAACAGAGATTTTGTTGCACTTTTTTTTTACAACTAGAGTTTTTATTGTAGATCTGTTTTTGCAACAGAGATTCTGTTGTAGATTTTGTACCTTCATCTTTATGCATTCTTTTGCAACGAAGGTTTTGTTGCTGTTTATTTTTGCAGCAGAGCGCTTGTTGCAGAATTACTTTTTCGTCTCGTGCAACATAGCTGATGTTACTAAACAAACTTGTAACATTGGTGATGTTGCGGAAGTTAAAAAACCATCAAGAACAAAAAGACATGTCACGTGGGATACGTATTATGCAAGCGAGGCGATGGATGGGATCCAAAAAATCAGCAGGTTGAGAAGAATCATTTCCCATTGATTTTTAAAAAGCTGAAAAAGTACATGAATTTCAAAAATGTTTATGAATGCAAAATAAGTTTGCAAATTTGAAAACAAGCTTGCGCAATAGAGAAAGGTCATGAATTTGAAAAGGCATCATGAATTTTAAAAAAGACCGATGATTTGAAAAGGTTTTCAAGAAAATTGGAAAAGTACGCACATTAGAAAAAAATCGTGAGTTTGAAGTAATATTCGTGAATTTCAATAGGTTCACGGAATATGAAAAAAAATCATATGAACCAAATTTGGAAAAATCTTAATATTTGGAAAATAAATCATGAATTTGAAAAACTCTTGTCGGTTTTTAAAAAGCACAAATTTTAAAAGATAACCATAGAATTGAAAAAATAAAAACAAAATAAAAAATGAAGAAAACATGAGCTCACAAAAAAAAATGTAATACACCAGCCGACGATGTCTCGGCCTAGGGTCCGTCATCATGTCGGTTTCGGCATGGACTTGGCTGAGAGCCTTAGGCCGATTACGTCTTCAGCCACTTTGGTCGGTCCGTGACGTGTTGTATGAGGACTTCAGAAGACTTGTTGTACAAGCAGAAGATACCGGGGTCATGAAGGACTCTACCTCTACCGACGTAGACAATTAGGAATTGCAACCTTAGGCCTTCCCAGTATGTTATATAAATAGGGTGTGGGCTAGTTGATAGGTCATCTACAATCCCTTGATACTTTACATGTATTTTTTACACACCTATGCAGTATACATAAACGAGAGTGGAATTTTACCTTCGTCGAGAGGGTCCGAACCTAGGTAAAGACTTGCCTCCTGTTATCATCTAGCCTATTCACCTCTCCGAGATACCTACTAAGGATCTGTTGGACTCGTCTCCCACACCAGTAGCTTGCAGAAACCTCCACACGCGCTACTTATAGTTGACGCGGTGCGAACATGAAGAAAGAAGTTAAATGAGTCGACACATTTCCTATATAGATGTAGGATGGTGTGCGTCGTATGCAAAATCTCCTATAAGTGATGCCTGAAGCGTCAAATAGGAACTGGTATGCCTCAAGTGAACGAATCATTCCTTGCGAGTGTTTTCTTTTCGCCGTGTACAACATGTGTTTGCCGTGTGCTGCTCTCTGCCGAGAACGGCTCTCCGCGTAGATGTCCTCCGTCGAGAGAGCCTGTGCTTTGGCTTTCGGTGTAGAAGTTTTTTCTAGTAGTGTCTCATGATTTATTCGCAATGTCTCAGTGGTTCCCTCAGGCAAAGAACCCACTATACCTTGAAATTTCACTCGATGCCTGAGCTAGAAGTAGCCTGTGGTTTTCTCTCTCGAAACAGGCTTTCGTCCCGCTTTATATATAAAGCACAACGACCAAAATCCATCCAACATGTCCGAACAAAGAAATAAAAAAGAGAGTCCGCTGGGGCAACAACACAGTCCAGCCCAATAAAAGAGAAGAAACAAAAAAGTGCCCTCACAGGGACAAGCTAGGCAGCAAGCAAGGTAGAGGAGAGCCGTCGGGCGACCGCCATCAACGCGTGCAGGTAGTGCTGAAGCCGGTCCCGGTCCCGGGTCCTAACGAGCGGTCCAGGTAGTGTTGTAGCCTGTGGTTTTAGCATCCTCAATAGTTATGCTTGGTTTGGTATGAGTGCTTGCGTTTCAGCTACTTGTATGTCTTTGACAACTTGAATATTAAGATTGAGAATCTTTTTAGCATAAAACCATATATGTACTCCTCCGCCGTGATCAATTGCATCCTCATAAGTATTTCAAGCCTATGGTGTATGGCTCGAACAGGAACCAAGGGATGGGAAAGCATTCTCGCCTGAATATTTTGCTCAGAGTATTTACTCCTTTCATTTTTTAAAATAAGTCTTTTTAGACATTTCAATAGAGAACTACATACCGAGCAAAATGAGTGAACCTTTACTATAAAATATTTTTATATACATCTGTATGTAGTTTAATAGTAGAATCCCTAAAAAGACTTATATTTTGAAAGGGAGGGGGTACATGTTACACACACGACATCTCGGTAGAAGAAAAGAGCGGTGAAGAATAGTGATTGTTTGGCAAATCATACCACAGGCAACATTCAGCGCCCAACCAAAAGCACCAGGATTGTGACTAGATGGATGATCAATGCTTTAAGTTGACCACCATGTAAAATGTCACAAGTAGATGGATCTGAGAAATGTAAATGGTTACACCATACTCCAGATGCACAAGCAGTCTCAAATGTCACAACTAGATGGATTTGAGAATTTGCAAAAAGGATATCTCAGAAACTAGACATTATCGTCAATCGGTCGATGTAGAGTGATTAAGCCTTGCTGACCTTCTCGGTGCGACGACAGGCTGAGCTGAACAGCCGGAGGGAGGACGAGGCAAAACCGAGCCGTCCTTTTTGTTGGAGTCACTCATCTTTCGCACCTTCTTCTCTGGAGAAGGATCACTGGAGTTGCTCTGAGCAGGCACCCTCTTCCTGTTGGTACTCTTCTTTGTCTTCTTGGCAGCAGGCTTTCTTCCACCGGTTTTGTTGTTAACTCGCGCTTCTTCGACGGCAAACTTGTTGTCCTCGTTCTCACCTGACAACTTGGTTAAGGGTGCCGTGGCATTCTTTGTCGTGCCTATTTTGCTTGGCTCCTTCATCCCTATCTTTGCTTCCTGCTCTATAGTCTCAGTTTTAATGGCTGCACAAATACAACATGGATGTGCACAAACACAACATTGTAAGAGATCAGCTTAAACTTTTGTAAGAGATGGTTTCATGTGCACAAACAATAGATTGTACATGGGAATTACCACCATGTTCTGAAGAGGAGTCATCAAAATTATAAACAGCCAGATGATCTTTTTGTTCGAGCGCTTCATCCTCATCATCTATCACTGGTGCACTTGCCTACAAAATTGTTAAATGGACTTGTAAGAGCAACAAACAAACTATGACACGCACAATAAGAACGATTGCTGTAGGACCCAACCTTCTTGGGTGGTTTCTTGTTTTGTCCTACAGTTTTCGTCTCAAAATCATCATCGTCGCTCCCAGCAAAATTTGCCTCGAAAATTCGATTGTTTTATCAGTATAAAACTGTTAAAGAACAATATATACTGCCTAGTAACTTAAGAACTTCATCATTTGTTTCGCTCTGTACCTTCTGTGGTTTGGCTGCAGTCTTCTTAGGCTGTTTCTTGACCGCTGCTTTAAACACCTTCTCGCCTATGGAGTTTTTTGCCGGTCTACGTCTTTTCTCCTGTTCAGCTTCTTTTGCATCAAGCGCCTTTATCAAAATAAATGAGTGAAAAACGTGAAACGCATAACATCGAGCAAAACTTTAGACAGAAACAGTGCTCACGTCCAGTTCCTTTTCAAGAGCAGCAAGGTCTCTCAGCCAAAGAATTTTTGGAGTTGTTTTGTCCATACTTTCAAGTTCCTCCTCTAATTTCTTCTGTCGTGCGACGAGCTCCCGTACCCTGTCCAGAGTCAAGGTACCAATTGGCATCCGAGAAGATACTCATAATCATCTTCTTCATCTACTTCTTTAGCCTTATTTTTTCTCTTCGGGAAAGGTTGATACCCCTTCTGCTTAAGCTCCAGGAATAGCTCTGCCCTCTTTTTGTAATTGACTACGATGTCCCCGGAAATAACAGCTTTTATAAACCTCACTTCGTTCTTAGGCTTCAACCACTGTGTCCCAATATTTTTCAACATTACTGCCTGCACAGCATAATCTAGTTAATGTGGCATTTTGTACTTGAATATCATCATCATGACAAAGAAAATGGTTAGCATGTACCTTCCTTCTCGAATAATATTCGAGCCTCAGTTTGAAGAACTCTTGAAGTACTGAAAAGGTAACATAATTTCATATTGAAATCCACAATAAGAGAAGGGGTTTGTAGTTGCAATACAGGTCCTTATTAGACAGAGATACTCACTGTCCTCTGGGGTATCATATTTTTGAATTTTACCATCCGAGTCAGACAAGTGCATGTTTGATGTTCCTATTGTGGTTTTCAAATTGAATTTGTTCTGAAGGCCTTCTTTCTTGGCAATATTCATGTTTTGCTCACTCAAGATAATCTCAAACTCCACGCTCACACGATCGCATCTTGACCGGCATTCCTGTAAATTGGTTGCAATTGAAGAAAATCAAATCATCTGAAACGGGGGCGAAGAAGGGATTATTTGTATAATTAAGTACCTCTAGAAACGACGGTTCCCTGTTCTTGTCCTCAGCCTTGGCCTCTTCCATAAAATGAATAGGAGTAGGACACATGGATTCAAGGAAGTCGTGGTAATCTCTAGTCCAGCAGCGGATGGGAAGCTCAGTAATTTTAAGCTTGGTGTCATCAACTTGCTCTATAACACCAGTGATGGTATACGTGACACCAGCTGCCTTTGAACATGTCTTCTGCAAAGATCCCTGACAGTTTATGACCAGAAAACTTGTATCAAAAAGCAATGTCAAAATTATATAAGGAGCTAAACAGTCAATGGAACAGAGCTATGCTACAGTAAAAGCGTTTCGCGGACCTTGAATCCCTTGTACCAAGGGTCGATTGGTACAACAGTCTCGTCATTAAGCAGCCTTTTTAGGTTAGCGATAATGTCTCTTGGATTGTAGTTTGGGACGTAGCTGTTTGACCCATTGTAAACGCCAGTACCATTGACCAAAACCATGGGAATGATATTGGCATATACCTGAAGAAAAGATGGCATATTTTAGGTATAAAAAAAAACATAATCCATTCGAAGTCCTGCAGGATGAGTGTTGGCAGAGATAGCATTACCAGCTGGGTTCAACTGACTTTCCATCTTCATTCAAGTAGTCGAGAAGAACATCGTCCTGCTTTGGAAAAATCAAAACGGGCGATACGCGCTAATCTGGTGAAGATGTACATAGTATCAGCAGCATCTTCACCGCCCTGGAACGAATGATTGTAAACAAAACAGAGAAGCAATGAGAAGACGTGGTTAACTAGATGCAAACAGGGTCATATATTGCACTTTGCTTTCGCAAAGCTAATTAACCCACCGAATTCCTGGTGCCGAACAGGCCGCGGGGCTCCAAAAGGCTAATGTTATTGCTGCCAACGAAATCCTGAGCCATCTGTATAACTATGCATGATAGACGCTGCTCGGCATGGCGGAATGCTGATTGTTTCGACAGGTAGCTGATATACTCCGCCACCTGCAGTCAGTGAAAGGCAACCGTATTTACGACTCGCACGCACGCATTCACACATTGGCGCAAATTCAAGAACTCGTTGGCGGGCACACAAGCACACCAGACCTTGGTTTCTTTAACCAGATTCTTCTTGAATGAGCAGAACAAGACCTTCCTCTGCCCTGGGTTAAGGCCGTCCACCATTGAAGGAGGTGTCGACCGATCGGGGTCGTCGGAGAAGGGACCGAGGTCATTTTCGTCGTGATACATCGGCGAGGAAAGCTCCGGTGAGTGCTTCGGCTGGGCGTGGCTGTGCTGGTGAGCACGTATTTCAGAACCGGGAATGGTGCGCGGTGCTGGTTTGGTTTCCATTCGAGGGCGTGCGGTCTCGTGATTTGCGCACCAATCGCGTGTGGTTAGGACGGATGCGTATCGGTCACGATTTCCTCGCGATGGCAGCAAATCCGTTCCGGTTTCTGGTCTCGCGGACGCAAAGGCGGGCCTGGTTTTTATCTGAAGATGCGTTTACATTCAGTTAACCAAGGGGTGCGATCGATCCATGTCGCCTCCTAATCGACGGTAGCCCCTTATCCCCCAAATATCATCTATCTGGTCACTTCTCCGACAGAAAAAGGCCATCCAATTAGACCGTGTATACTCAGTTCAAATGCTTGGGCTTACCGGCTCCCCCATATTCAGCATATATGCAGGGTAGATATGGAACGAATAGACACGCCCATCATGTCGAACTCATCCAAAATTGACTCAAAATTGAACAAGTCCACCAAATCGACTATATTTCTCCTGTGCGTGTCCTCCATTTCATGCGTTCGCGCCGCTGCCCTCCTCCACCGTCAAAGATGTTGCCCTCTCCTCCACCCTTATTCCTCATCCGCGTGGCCGCCCTTGTCTGTCATCGAAGATGTCGTCACCGAGTACCTTGTTTACAGTCGTTGGCATGGATGATGCATCAGCAAAATCTGTCTGTGTTGCTCCATCCCGGTCGTGTGTGGTCGCCTCCTCCCTAGTATTAAACCTTTTGTAGCATTTGTCTTCCTAATGTTTCATTTGTTCACGGCATGCTTGCCATGAATCATAGATTTCTACATATCAACCTGAGTACATCACGTATCACTTCATCTACAAGGAAGGAATAAGAGTCAATTACACCACAAGTGCTAAAACTTGGCACGAAAAATAATTTTAGTACCAAAACTTGCGGCATAAGTTGTAGTGATGCTACAACTTGGTTTTGACATACGATGCAAGTCGTGTTTGCATACTAAAAAGATGTTGTCTAGGCGTGCCATGTGCCATGGGACCCATTGTCAGCCGCAGAATGACAAAGATAGGGCATGTGGCCTATTATTTTATAGAAAACCCTTTAGAATATATTTTTCTCGTTAAAAAGCCCTAACATGAGTAAACCATCTCAGCCTCTCACAAATTATATGTGCTAGTCTAACTCGTGACCGGTAGCACGGGGGTACGCACGGCCAACGAAGAACCCTACGGTCCATTTTACACTATTATTTTTTAGTATTTTACAAATTATGTGTAAATTGTAATTGTGTGTTGCAACTAAATAAATCACACAATAAAAATAAATACTTTTATATACCACATAAATATTTTATTAGGAGCGTGTACATTAAATTATATTAATATTTACTTAAATATATAGAAAATATAAAATTACTTTGATATACTACATGAGTACTTTTTTAAACTACGAACATTTCTAAAACTTACATAATAATTCACTAAAATATTTAGAAAAAGTCTTAAAATTGAACAATTTTGTATACAACAGTAATATTTTATTATCTGGATAAAATTTAAATTAGTACGTAATTATTTTAGCAACGATTATAATTTACATATATTTTATCAATCTTCTATTTCTAAATAGTTAGAATCCACTAGTTAATTTTGCTAGACATGCAAACATACCACACAAACATGTCATGCATGCATGCATGCAGCTTTGCCACATCATCAATACATGCATGTTAGTCTTAAATTATTATTTTTCATCCTATTTCGTATTGAAAGTATATGTGTTGAGCGATACCATATACTAATCTAGTGCAGCCTTCACATTTGACATTATTTGACTTCAACTTCAAAATTATTTTTTATATGCTTCATATTTGTAAATTATGTTTTAAACTTATATGTGCTTCACATTAGTTCTAGTTATTTTGTAGCAATTGTTTACTTTTTTTACCAAAGTTCCCGCCGCAACGCGCGCTGGGAATCATCCAGTTTCTACACACAAAAAAACAATGCAAAATGAGCTGCACATGCTTCAGCTCATTTATACCTGAAGGTATATGTAACCTACATGTCCACACTTGACATGAATTTATTGGTCTTCGAGTGGTTAGCCGTGCATAGTTAATGACTTGAAGTGAGCAGTTTCAAACTCAGCCACTGCATTGTTTTTATAAATATTTGTAAGCGGTTCCAAACTCAGTCACTGCATTATTTTTATAAATATTTATAAGTCGCTGACAAGGTCCTTGCGGCCAAACTTTTATTTGTATTGCTCGTGCCAAGTTCTATTTTGTAAGAAACAATATTCTGATGAGTTTTTCACAAAAGAACATGCCGCACGTCCCATCTTTGTCATCTAGTGGCTGTCGGCAGCCCCCATGCCACATGACGTGCATAGTCATCATTTTATCCATATGGAAATGTAATTTGCATTGTATATGTACGGCAAAATCAAGTTGTAGCACTAGTTCAATGTATGTTGTAAGTTTTACCATTAAAGTGATTTTTCGTGTCAAGTTTTAGTAGCACTGATGTAATTGACTCGAGGAATAATTAGATTTCAACACACAGCACATCGTTAGAAAAGCACATGCATGAAACATTAGAAAAATAAGGATTCATGATTCATATACCCAAAAGCATAAGAGGGTGTCATCCGAGTCAGACATCACCAGCTACATAACTACATCCATGCATCGACCTAAACCTATCTAGATAGACTACAACAGGAATGGGACTCTACTCCGAGCGGTAGTCCGTGAAGCTGTTCATTGTGGAGCAGGAGCAAGTGGGGACCCCCCCCCCCCCCCTCCCCCCGGCCAAAAAAAAATGGAGGACCCAACATCGTGAGTACTAGCGGTCCGCGGACTCAATGGCATCGGGTTATCGCTCTCCTCACGCGCGCAGCGTTTCGTTCTTAGCTAGCTACTAAAAAAACTTCACCTGAATTACATTAGTCAAATAATGTCAAGGAGTCGGACCGTCGCCGGATGCCCTAAAGGGAGCAGCGCGGTAGGGCGACGGCATGATCCCGAGTTTGATTCTAACACCCTTCGGTACATTAACAAAAACACGTGTGGCAAACATAATACGACATAGATATCGAGCAAACAAAAAAGAAATTTCATGCAATGGATTTTCAACTTTTAGCCCATCGAGGCTCTCATCATAACATAAGCTTAATGTCCAAGTTAATCAATCTACATTTCTACCACACATAGATTTTGTTGCGATGAAAGAAGAGACTTTTCAGGCTTCAAGTTCTTCACTATCATGCTCTCAAATTCCTTGAGGTGGATGAAGGGAAACCAAAGTATGCATCAACGGACCAAGGCATCTTCGAACAACAGACCACCGATCAACTTGAGTTGCTCAAGACAATGAGTGGTCTATTATTCGAAGAAAACCTTGGTTTGTTGTTGGATCCCTTCATTTCCCTTCATCTAACTTCAAGTAATGTGGTAGTAGGATCGTGAAGAACCCAATGCCATACAAGTACATGTTTCTTATTCCATCATAACAAAACCTCTTTGTGTTAGGAATGGGGAATGTTTTCCCTTGAATAACACTAATCTCTCTAGTGGTTTAGTGCGGAGCAGATTGACACCCTACAAAAGCTTAATGTGGAAGTCAAACATTGAGCATTCCTGCCACACAGGGGTTTGTTGTAATGGAAGAAGAGACAACCATTCATAACTTGATGGGTTTGAAGCTCTTCACGATCCTACTCCCAAATTCCTCAAAGATAGATGAAGGGAAATGAAAGATCCAACAACACCAAGCTATTGTGTTGTTCAAAAAAAGCCTTGGTATGTCGTTGAATCTGTTCATTTCCCTTCATCCACGTTCAAGGAATTTGAGAGTAGGAGGGGAAGAACTCAAAGCTGTCAAGATCTGAATGGTTCTCTTCTCCCATCGTACCGAAACGGCTCGTGTTAGAAATGGAAAATGGAAGTCTCAGCGTAGTCGGCTGCTCCATTGGCCGTTGTAGTCGCCGTATTGGTGGATGCTCGAAGCTCTAGTCCTAGGTGTGCACCCTCCCGGCTAGCCGCTGTAGACACCATGTCGACAACCTGAATCTCCACGACGAAGCGTCTCCACGTCACCATGTTTGTCGTAAGCTAGTGAACACGAAGACCTAACCTAACATGAAGAAATATGCACATTGGACTTGGAATCACAGTCAACACAGACTAAACCTGATATGAAGTCAAACCTGGAAGACTCGCTTATTCGGCATGTGGGTTGACTTTTGGTCCGTCAAGGCTCGCTTCAATGGCAGTGGGCACTCCCTCACTGGTATTTCGACTGTCGATGATGGTCATTCTTTCACATCTTCTCCTGCTTGACAAAGTTCTAAAACGAACCCCTACGACAATAACCGGTATCCTTCATCTCAAAACATCCTTCATCTCTCAAGTGGTTGTATATATGTCGGACTCTCCCTCACTCGTATTTTGACTATCGGTGATGGCCGCTCCTATCTCCCCTTTCCTATTACAAAGGTCATCAAAGAGAATAAATGAGGAATGATCCCCTATGCTAACAGTCGAGATCCTTCAACTGGGAACATCTCTTACAAAGGGAGATGAAAGGACGTGGATGTCTCCTATAGGGGGGGTGAATATGCGCTTTAAAATAATTACGGTTTAGGTTTGAACAAATGCGGAATAAAACTAATGTTTAATTTATCAAGCCCAAAACCTAAAACAACTAGGCTCAACTATGTGCACCAACAACTTATGCTAAGCAAGATAAACAACTAAGTGATAGCAAGATATATGACAAGAAACAATATGGCTATCACAAAGTAAAGTGCATGAGTAAAGGGTTCGGGTAAGAGATAACCGAGGCACGCACAGACGATGATGTATCCTGAAGTTCACACCCTTGCGGATGCTAATCTCCGTTCGAGCGGTGTGGAGGCACAATGCTACCCAAGATGCCACTAAGGCCACCGTAATCTCCTCACGCCCTCGCACAATGCAAGATGTCGTGATTCCACAAAGGGGCCCTTGAGGGCGGTCATCGAACCCATACAAATGGCAACCCTTGGGGGCGGTCACCGGTACCCGTACAAATTGCCCGGGACAATCTCCACAACCTAATTGGAGACCCCGACGCTTGCCCGGAGCTTTACACCATAATGATTGAGCTCCAAGACACCACCAAGCTTCTAGGACGCCAAAGCATCCACGAAGAACAATCTCTAGGGTACTAAGTACCAAAGGGTTATAAGCTTCTCAACTTCTCACTTCCACGTATCACCGTGGAGAACTCAAACCGATGCAACTAATGCAATGGCAAGAACACACGAAGTTGTCAAGTCCCTCACACTCAAATCCCTCCACAACAACAAAAGCTATGGAGAAATATGAGAGGAAGAACAAGGAGCTCACAAAGAACTCCATGATCTAGATCCAAGGGGTTCCCCTCACATAGAGGAGAAAGTGATTGGTGGAGATGTGGATCTAGATCTCTCTCTTTTCCCTCAAGAACTAGCAAGAATCATTGGAGTGATTGAGAGTTAGCAAGCTCTAAGAAGGTCAACAATGGGGGAAGAACACGAGCTCAATGGATAGATCAGACCAAGGGGGAAGAAGACCCCTTTATATAGTGGGGGAAGGAATCAGACCGTTACCCCCACTTACAGCCCGCGCACATCGGTACTACCGCTGGCGAGGAGCGGTACTACCCTGCCTCTAGTGGTACTACCTCTGGCGAGGAGCGGTACTACTGCTGCCCCTAGCGGTACTACCACTAGCGAGGAGCGTTACTACCGCTAGGCCACGGTAGTAAAGATCTTAATGTCGGGCCTACCACCGCTTGGAAAAGTATTCGCAAAAAGTCTGACGGAGTACAACCACTCAGAGAGAGGTACTACCGTCCCGAAGCGGTACTACCGCCCACCCGGAGCGGTACTACCGCTTGGGAGCGGTACTACCGCCCACCCGAAGCGGTACTACCGCTTGGCATAAGTGGTACTACCGCTCGCCACTGAAACAGCCATAACTTTCGCATACGAGTTCTGAATCGAGCAAACCCAAGCTTGTTGGATTCATGATGACAAGAGCTATCCAAATAGCGATATGAATCTAGAGAGGTGAGACCTCTATGAATGAAGAACTGTAAAAAACTCTTAAGACCATGCAGATATGAAAATGCCAATGATATAGAGATGTGAGACCTCTATGAATGAAGAACCGGCAAAAACTCCAACATCAAAAACATCATAGTAGATGCGTATGGACTCCGTTTTCGATGAACTCGAGCTTGTCATGAAGATGACCATAAGCTCTAAAACTCACAAAGAGAAACACCAAACAAGAACCAAGAAGTATGATGCAAGGATGCAAATGGTTTGAGCTCTCAACGAACGATACGATCGAGCTACTCACTTGAGAGCCCCCCTTGACAGTACGTCAATCTATCCTAAAACAGAAAACCTATCAAGGGCAAACCTATACCTTGCACCTCGTCCTCTTGAGCTAGATGACGATGATCTTGACTTCCTCAAGATGGACCACCTTCTTGATTATGTTGGCTTGATGAAGACTAGTTGATTGCTCCCCCATATACAACATGGGTGAGCCGCTCTTAAGCATATCTTCACAAGTCCATTGCCACCACAATGGACGGCAAGCTTCAAGCATGATATCTGCGTGCTGATCCACTTGAACTTGCATACCGCAATCTTGATGACGATCACCACTTGACGTCATCCTTCATGGGTTGTATGAGATCTTCCTCTAGACGCAAGCCCATGAAACACACCTAACCCCACATAGAACTCTCACGAAGACCATGGGTTAGTACACAAACACGTAATGGACAATGCTTACCATACCATGGGATCACTTGATCCCTCTCGGTACATCTTGTACGCTTTGTGTGTTGATCATCTTGATTTACTTATTGTCTGTCGATCTTGATCAACCTTGTGTCTCTATGACCATTCTTTGGATAATACCTTGAATACCTCCTTGGTGATCATATAAACTCCTTAACCCAACAGATGGACTTCAAGAAGCGCCTATGGACAAATCCTATAAATATAACTTAAGGCAACCATTAGTCCATAGGGATTGTCATCAATTACCAAAACCACATATGGAGAATTATGCTCTAAGAGGAGCCGTGTCGGATTGAAAGTTAAAACACAAACTTCGTGGCCCTAAACCTAGTCCTTAACCGAGAAACCTTAAAATAAATGAACACTACATATATGATATATCATCGCTACTACGACGACAACTAAACACGAATGTGAAATGTTCAACATAATAAACACCAATACTACATAGATCCTTGAAAACCCTGTGACTTACGTAAAAAAAACAAGGCTAATTGGCAACATACGCGGCCTGAAATCCTATTCCAGTTGTTTGCACTATTTAAAGTACAGGAAAACCAATGTCTTGGTCTATAGATGGTTCATGCCTCTTTGCTTCGCCAATTCAACTTCTCGCAGGAGTCATCACCTTTCCCATCTACAACCGTCATCTCCAAAACCATCTCCGCCTCCATAGCCTCCATCTCCATTAGTTTAATCACTTATAATCAAGACTACATTACCATCAACAAAATTATGAGACTTCCAATAATTCGTATTCATGAAAGTATTTTCACAATGTCTAATGCTTGTGATTTATTCACGATGTGTGAGTAGTCCCCTCGGGCTAACGACGCACTATACCTTGAAATTTCACTCGATGCGGGAACTACAAGCAGCCTGAGGTTTTAGTATCCTAGATATATGCTTGGTTTGGTATGAGTTCTTGCATTTTAGTCTACTACCTGTCTTATTTGACAACTTGAAAGTTGAAACTAAAATATTTTTAGCACAAAAGACTTATAGAATTGTGACACGATGCATGGGCGAACCATATGCTCCTCCTAGGCTTGTGTGAAAACATGAGCGTGAACTAAGGTCAATCGTGATACCACAAAACAAGCCTAGTATATGGCTCGAATGGGGTTCAAGGAATGAGAAAGCATTCTCACCAGAGTATCTTTCCTACTTATATTATTATTATTATTATTATTATTATTTATTAAACTTATAAGGTTTGATTTGATGGTGAGTTCACCCCACCTCCTCTTATCTTTACCTATTAATATAGCACATATTGCTTCTGTGGTACGTCATGAAAATTGTCCCTGAAGATTGCATAAATTACCTATCATGCCACCGGTAAGTAATAGAAAATGTTTCACAAAGCGAAAAATCTCGGACTGGGCCGGCCCATGTAAAAACCTCCTATATTACGCTCTGCACCCTGGGAGAATATCTACCACACCGTATGGCCCGGCCCATGCACAGGCGCCAGTTTTTTTAGTTCCGTTTATTTATTTATCTTCAGTTCCATTTTATTTTTCTATTTTAAATAATTTCGGACTTCAAATAACCTTTAAACTTTTAATAAACTTAAAATTTTAAATCAACATATTTTAAAAAGTAAAATGTTTGTGACTTCAAAAACTCGCATATACAATAAAATGTTTACAAGTTTGAAAAAATATTTGTAAAATAAGAAAAGTCCATGATTTCAAATCAAACTCCATGTATTAAAAATTAATAAAAGCATTTAACAAAATGCTTTCTAATTCAAAATATGTTAATGCATTTAAAAAATTTCCTAAAATTTTAAAAATAGTTAATGCCTGTTTTGATAGTTTCTTTTTTATTTAAAATTTTCCGTTCCATTTATGTTTACCTTTAATTTAAATAATTTAGAATTACAAAAGCATTTTCATATTAAAAAATAGGAATTTTGAATTAAAATGTTGACGAAAACATAAAATGTTTGTGGATTCAAAAAAGGCGCCGGATTTTTATAAATTTTTTTGGAAATTCCAAAACAATGTCCAAGAATTTAATAAATATATTACTGACTTATAAAAATGTTTGTTTATTCAGAAAAACTTCATGTGTTTCAAAAATGTTTGTTTATTCAGAAAAACTTCATGCGTTTAAAAAATGTTTGTGAATTTAAAGTAAAATCCTCCTACATAAAAAATTATGTTAGTCTTTTCTAAAATTGGTCACCAATTCAAAAGAAAATATTTAAACCCGTTTAAAACATAAAAAATATTCACGTTTTTTAGTAAATGTTTGTAAATTGTAAAAAATGTTCTCGATTTTAAAATTGTTCTCATATTTGTAAAATTGTTCATGAAAGATCTAATGTATGTAGTTAAACATTAATGCTTCTAAGTCTTTGTAAAAATATACCCATGTGATTTTTGAAGAATTAACTGTTGAATGGATCGGATTATTATTGTATGTTTTCTAAAAAAAATTCTTGAAATTAAGAATAATTCTTTGAGTTACCAAGATTCTTGACAGCCATGATTTTTTTTTTGGAAAATGTAAATATTGCTTCAACTTGTGAATAAATTTAAAAGAAGAAATATTTTCTTGTATTTGTGCATAAAATTTCAAAATCAAGCGATGATGTGTGAACATAATGTGGTCATCATCATTGAAGATTATGTTTTTTTTCCGTTGCAACGTACGGGTAATTTTGCTATTCCTTCTTACACATGGGACCTTTATAGCTGAAAGACTAAAAAAATATGTATCATAAACCTTACACATGCGACCCGCTGCAGCTAAAAGATTAAAAAATTGTACACCAGATGACCTTATGTCGACCTCGGGATGTTTGCAATTCTGTAAAGAATGCATGGCTTGGCAACCGAACCAGCCAATGGCTTGCACATAGAGAACAACCAGATGTACCCCATAATTGCTCTGCAATCACGGTAACCTTTTTTTTTGGAAAAAAAAACCCAGTTTCTCCTCATGGGGCGGCAGCCAAGCCAAGGAAAGATGATGCGCTGCTACTGCATGCGCAGCAGTAGCAACGGCAACATCATCCAGTGCATGCACGCGAACATGGGCAGGCATGAAACCATCATTCACCAGCCATTGCTCCGGGGAAACGGCACCTCTCCATCAGAGATTTGGAGTCAAGTCAAACAAACAAGCCACGTCTGGATAAGAGCGGCTCGACACCTGACCGACGGATATGTACAGCCATACCCCGCCGAGTACGTAACGTCCACGGCCAGCACAATGATTAGGACACAAATTAAGGCCCTGTTTAGAACCATAATAGATTATAATAATCTGGATTATGAAGATATATTATATAATCTGGTTTATAAAAATAATTCAGGTGGACATGTTTGGAGACCAGATTATATAAACTGTAATTCAGGTTTTACATTGTACAATGACATGTATGCCCTGTTTATAAAAATAGGACAGTGGCGGTGGCAGTAGATAATTATCTCCAAGTTTACAAGGGTAATAGGTCATTAGTAATCCATAATTTGATTTTGGCTGGGATAGAGTAGATTATGAGTTTTTAATAATCTGATCATCTAGTTTTTAAAATCTACAATATAAACTGTCATGTTTGAAAACATAACAGATTATAAAACCAGATTATATAATCTGGGTGGTTCCAAACAGGGCCTAAGACACTCCTGTTCATTGACACTAGAGAGATTCCCTCTAAAAGCATATGCTTCCAATATTTATAAGTTATTAAAAGTAAGAAAAAAATTGTTAAAAAACTAACTATATGTTTTATAAAAGTATGAAAAAAACACTCTATAGTAAAAATGTTTGGTTTGTACTAAAAAATGTTCAATGTATATAAGCAAATGTTCATCATATATATAAAAAAGTTCAGTCTATGATTTGAAAGTTAACTGCACATATAAAAAAATTCACCCCAAGCGATGTGCAATTGGAAAGATTTCACCCTATACTGCAAACCTACAAAAAAGGAGAAAAGTACAAAAAAAAAATGGAAGAAAACCAAGATCTGAAAAAATGAAAAAAAATAGAAACACAAGAAGCTACTTAAGTGGATATGCCCACCTATCATGTGACACATGTTGTAAGCAACCCAAACAATTTAATAAAAAAAAGATCTGCCCGCCTAGAGGTTCCTTTAGTGAAGTCATATACGATTGGCAGAACAAGGTGACGCGGGGCCTCTTGGCTGTTTTAGTAGGAGTATTTACTAGCAAAACGGCTAGTGCGTTACAATAGAAAAAATAGATCATAATCTTCAATGGCCATAGCCATATTTTGATGTGTCACAAAAATACATTACCACTCTCATTTTTTCGAAAATCATGAACAAATTTTGAAAATCATGAACATTTTATTAAATTTGTGAACATATTTGAAATCCTGAACATTTTTCAAGTTTGCGATCATTTTCTAAAATCAGGAATACTTTTTTGCATTCATAAACATTTTATGCTATTTGAAAATTTATTTCTTAAAATGTGAACATTTCTAAAATATTTTTCTTGTATCGGCGAACATATCAGATTCGCCGAACATTTTTTCCAAAATTGGTGGAACAATTTTCGTAATTGATGTTTTCATTTTGAATTGGATGATATTTTTTGAATCAGCAAACATTTAATGAATGAATAAACTATTTTTTTCATTTACAAACAATTTCTGATTTTTTAGGAATAAATTCTATTCATCGACCTTTTTAAAATTAGCACATTTTTGTTCAATTTCATTGATATTTCTTAATATTCGAATTGTTTCGAAAATCATGAACATTTTTTAAAAATCCGTGAACAATTCTTAAATACGCAAAATTATTTTGAAATCATAAATATTTTCTGAATTCACAAACATTTATGAGTTATTAAAAAAATTATTTTTATATCCTCGTTTTTCTATTTTCGAAACTTTTTGAATTGGCACATTATTTAAATAAAAAAACAATGACGCAAAAGAAAAAAGAAGTTTAAAAAACAGGTCCTCATGCATGGCCCGGCCTAAACAGGTGCATTGTGTCTTCTCCTAGCGCGCAAAGTGCGGTATAGGAGGTTCATATGGCATAGGCCAGGGCAGTCTTAATTTTTTTCGTGTGAAACATTTTTATCATTTATAGGTGGCATTGGTGGGTAATATTTTTCAATTTTAGGGATAATTTCAATGACGTATGACCATAAGCATTCTATGCTTTATTATTATTAGGTAAAGATTTAGGTCCGCGATAACCGGCGGTCTCGTGGGCCTGCCAGTCGATTGGTTCATCAGGGGTGACCGAGCGAACATTTTCGTCCATTGAAAACTGACTCGGTTAGTGAACCTCCTATGTATGCAAACCAATTTTAGCCTAAATCTAGAATTTTTTGTCATGATGTACACACAATAAAAGTGGCATTCATGTTTAAAGAATGGATCACCCATATAAAATACCTTAAAAAAGAAATTTATATGCCTTAATAATACAAATGACCAGATGGTGAGTGTATGTTTATACACACAAATGTCATATCTAAAAAATTGAAAAAAATATCTTAGGCACCCAAAGAGGTGGCCTTAATATTTTTACACCAAAATGCCATACAAAAAGGGAATTTACCATGGTATGCACAAAAAACAAAATTGCCATGCTTTGCAGAATAAAAATGGCATGCTCTATAAAGAAATGGCATGCTCTTTAAAATAAAAATGGCATGCTCTTTACAATAAAAATGTCGTGCTCTTCGAAATAAAAGTGCAATGATTGTGAACAAAATGCCATGCTCTTTACAATAAAAAAATGGTATGCTCTTTCAAATAAAATACCATGCTCTTTGGAATAAAAGTGCCATGATCGTACACAAACAATGCCATGCTATTTATAAGAAAAAAAGCATACTATTTTAAATAAAGGTGCCATAATTGTTGAAAAAGAAGTAATGCTATTTATAATAAAAAAGCATGTTCTTTAAAAAAAATGCCACGATCTTTATAATGAAAATGAAATTCTCTTTATAATAAAAATGCCATGATTTTTGAAATAAAAGTGCCATGATTGTACAAACAATGGCATGCTCTTTATAAAAAAATGGCATTGTCTTCAAATAAAAATGTGATCATGTTTAAATTATTTATCTACTATAATTGCCTAACAAAGGTGATGTATGATTCCATAAAAAATGCCATGCTCTTTATAAGAAAAGTTCCAACCTCTTTAAAACAAAAGTGTCATGTTTATACAAAAACATGTCATGCTCTATGCAATGAACAATGCCATGTTCTTTAAAATAAAAATGGCATGCTCTTATAGTAAAAATGCTAAGTTCTTAATAACAAAAATGTCTTGCTCTTGAAAATAAAAATGTCATGGTATATACATTGTAAATGTCATAGCTTCTACAAGAAACGCCATGGTTCCTACAAAATGCCATGGTTCTCAACAAAACTGCCATGGTTCACAAAGAAAATAAAATCCATGGTGCTCTACAAACAATGCCATTGTTTTTCACTTCAATTGCCAACCATGAAACCCTAAAAAATGTCAATACACGGCAGCCTATTTGCCATCACCTCCACCGACAAAAAAACAAATGACATGATCCATGATACTTTGCAAAAAATGCCATGTTTTTTTGGATCTGTCATGATATTTTCAAGAATTTTAGAGAAAAAAACAGGAATGTGCCTTGACAGTACATACATTGTAAAGGCCATAGTTTCTACAAAAAATGACCTTAAAAAGTGCCTTGGTTTCCACATAGATAATGCAATGATTCTCTACCAAACACATTTTCGTGGAAACATGTTTGATTTGCCATGGTATATACATTGTAATTGACATGGTTTCTACACAGAAGTCATGGGTCCTACAAAATGCCATGGTTTGATAAAATGTCATTGTTCCTACAAAATGCTATGGTTTCTCCACAAAAATGACATTGTTTTTTTTACTTCAATTGCTAACCATGGGAACTTAAAAATGCCAAAAGCACGAAAACTTCTTTTCCCCATCACGTCTACCGAGAAACAGTGACATGATCCATTATACTTTGCCATCACTTCCACCTAAATTTTCCTTGGTTTTTGGGATGTGCCATGATATTTCATGGATTTCTAGAACAAAAGTTTCATGAAAAATGTGCCACTATTACTTGCAAAAATGCCATGGTTATGGGAGATGCCCTAGTCCTATTATTAGTGTGCCCAATTCTTAATGGATCGTCATTTTCTAGAATGCTCGTTAATGGTGGTGTCGTGGTAAATATTATGCCCTACCCGATCTTACAAAATTAGGGTTATATGATGATGCATTAATTCCGACTCTTCCAGATGCCCCACAAGACTGCGACAAGGACAATGCAGATTAGGCAGGGGGAGCAGGCATGTCGTCGATGCCCAAGAGGTCGTTGATGCAGGACACTTGGGGTGAAGCACCAAGGAGAATCATCTTCCAATTTTCAATATGTGTGGGCACGCGAAGAAAAGGTGCTCGATAGTTTTGTGGTTTTGCTATTTCTCAGGCACCGGTAAAAAATATCTCGCGTCAGACACCTCACGACGGACCTCACCAGAGAACTCGTCGGAGATGACCACCCCACTATCTATCTTAGGGGAAGGCCATGACTCTGTTATCTAGCTTAGGGGAAATCCATGGTCCCATTATCTATACTGTTGGGCTAAGTCCCTTCACATGGAGGTATGTTGGCAGCCCAACATCAACCCATAAGTCCAACACATGTGAGCCATTGATCCTTGTTGCATCCAACGGTTGAGAGTGCTTTCAAGAGAAAGGAAGCAAGAAGAAAAACCTAGCCACTCCACCCCTGCCTGTGGTGGCTGTCATTCTGAGAGTGAGAGAGAGCACACAAGAGAAAACACAACCTGTTTGAGAGAGGAAGGAGAAGAAGTGGAGGTTCTGTCCAGATTTGGTGCATCTGACTAGATAGGGTTCAAGTTAGTGATTGGAGGCTCAAACGTGCTTGGATCGACCCCAAACTTGATGAGCTCATTCCTTACTTTGAGTACTTCAATTTGGTTAGCTGGTTTGAGGATTGGGTCACTCGAGCATCATGTTTGAGAGTGGTTTTGTCAGCTCTGACTGCTGCATTTTTAGAACAGAGTAGTTTTGGGAGACGAACAACTTGGGTAGGCAAACGGTGTCCGATTGAGCTGAAATTTTGAGGGGATCTCAGGAACTCGTGTGTCTACTTGTCTGCCCCCGATTTGGTGCTGTTTGGTTCAACGGTTTAAGAGCAGTTTGCAATATAGTGAAGGGGATAGAAGTTGTGTGTACCGTGCTTTGCTGAAATCTTGCCTCTTGTGGTTGTTGTTGCTGTTACCGGTTGGTAATGTGGAGAGTGTGTTGTAAATCTCTCTACAGGTTCTAGAGAAGACTTTGTACTCATCATTCTCATAGTGAAGTTGTGTGGACCAGTCGGTCCACAACCGTGGTTTTTTACTCCTCAACTCGAGGAGGTTTTTCCACGTTAAATCTTGTGCCACATGTGCATGTTGTTTGTGTTATTCCAGCTGCTTACTTGTTGGTTGAAGCTATCCTCAAAGTTCATCACAAGAGAATGGGGTTGTGTAGTGTGCATATTTGCCATGTAGGTGAATTTGTGCAGCTCATTAATTGTTGCTGTCCAGCCCCAACAAAGTGGCATCAGAGCCTTGATTTGCTTGTGCAAATTGCTGAATTTCTTGTGGTGAAAGATGGAAGTGAATACCAGCAGGATGATATCTTTGAATGGTACAAATTACCAAGCATGGAAGGGCAAGATGGAGGACTTGTTATATGTGAAATAATACTGGAAGCCAGTGTTCTCCACTGAGATGCGAGGGGGCATTGAGGAAGGTCAGTGGAAGGTACTTCATCGTCAAGTTTGTGGGTTTATTCGACAATGGGTCGATGACAACGTTTTGAACCATATCATTGATGAGACACATGCACACACCTTATGGCAGAAGTTGGAAGAGTTGTTTGCCCAAAAAGAAGGTACAAACAAGATGTTCTTGATCAAACAATTGATGTGTTTGAGGTACAAAGAGGGCACTCTAATTGCAGATCATGTGAATACATTCCAAGGCATTATAAATCAACTTTCTTCAATGGGAATAACATTTCAAGATGAAGTAAGAGCCTTGCTTCTACTAGGCTCATTACGGGACAACTGGGGGACCTTTAAGGTCATGGTTTGCAATTCAACACCTAATGGAGTTGTCACTTGGAATCTTGTGAAAACTAGGGTACTAAATGAGGAATCCAAATAGGTGGCTGAATCTAGTTCTTCCTCACATTCAGAGGTGCTGGTCACTCAGTCCATGGGAGAAGCAAGAGTAGAGGTCCAGGTAAAGGGGAAGAAAGAAGTAGGAGCAAATCAAGAAGCAAGCATGCTGATTATGAGTGCCATCAGTGCCATCAGAAGGGCCACATTAAGTGGCAATGTGACAAGTGGAAGAAAGACAAAAAGAAAAAGAAGAAGCAAGATCAGAAGCAAGCTGATAGTGATAGTGACACAGAGGGCAATCGAGTTAATGCAGTAGAAGAGGACATCATGCTTGTTATGCATGAAGAAAATGAGGGCAGATTTGGTTCCACTGTTGAGGAGAGGATCACTATTGTTTCTGATGAAACCGTCAACCTTGTGGATGGTGACGAGATGATTTGGATACCAGACAGCGGTGCTACCATTCATGCTACATCTCGCAAAGAGCTCTTCACAAACTATATATCCGGTAATTTTGGTGTTGTGAAGATGGGGAACAATGATAGGGAAGCCATCATTGGAAAAGGAGACGTGCATTTAGAGACCGCAAATGGTACAAGGTTAGTCCTCAAGTCTGTGAGGCATGTTGAGACACTTCATCTCAATATTATCTCAGTTGGTTTGCTTGATGGAGATGATTACTTGAGCAGTTTTGGGAAAGGGCAGTACAAGCTCACCAAAGGCAACATGATTATTGCAAGAGGTAAAATGGTCTCAGTTTTGTATCATGTTCATACTAAGCTTTTTAGTGCTTCTGTCAACGCGCTAGAGAAGGATGCTCATTGTGCTCTATGGCACAAGAGACTTGGGCACATGAGTGAGAAGGGGATGACAGTGCTAGTGAAGAAAAATTTGTTGAAGGGTGTGAAAGGAGTTCACATTAAGAAATGTTCAGATTGTCTAGCAGGGAAGCAACACAAAATTGCCTTCAAGACTCTACCCCCTCACAAGAAACCTGAGAAGCTGGACTTGATACATTCCGATGTTTGTAAAATGTCGGTAAGATCTCTTGGTGGTGCAAAGTACTTTATGACTTTTATTGATGATTTTTCCAGGAAAGTTTGGGCCTTCACTTTGAGGACCAAAGATCAAGTACTAGGTGTATTCAAGCAATTCCAAGCCTAACTTCAGAGAGAAACTGAGAAGAAGATCAAGTGCATTCGCACTGATAATGGAGGAGAGTATATTGGGCCATTTGATGCATATTGCAAGCAGGAAGGTATTAGGCATCAATTTACTCCCTCGAAGACAACACAGCTGAATGGTCGTGCTGAGAGAATGGACATGACAATTGTGGAGATAGATAGATGTTTGTTGTCAAGTGCAAAGCTACGTAAACACCTTTGGGGTTAGGCTTTGATGACTGCAATTTATCTTATTAATCTCTCACCAAGATATCCTTTGCAGGGAGATATTCCTAACAGGGTTTGGTGTGACAAGGACATCTCATACGACCACCTAAAAGTTTTGGGTGCAAGGCCTTTGTTCATATTCCTCAAGACGAAAGGTCAAAGCTTGATTCGAAGACACGACAGTGCATCTTTCTTGGCTAGAAGCTATGGAGGTGATGAGTTTGGCTACAAGTTGTTTGACCCTATAGCAAGGAAAGTTGTGAGAAGCCGTGATGTTGTGTTTGTAGAAGACCAAACATTTGAGGATATTGTGAAGACAAAAGGGCAGGTTCCTTCTCAGCAGCAGCAAGACATGATTGATTCTGGCCTAGTTCCTGCAGCTCCAACTCCTGTGCAAATTGAAGCAGATGCAGAAGATGTACACGATGATGCACATGGTGGTGCAGGTGAAGAATATGCTCCCCAACAGCAGCAAGAGTATGATGCTGAAGTTGATGATCCGGATCAACAGGAAGCACCAGCACCAGAAAGTCCACCAGTCGCTCCACTCAAAAGATCCGATAGGGGTCGAATTCCTTCCAACGGGTATCCCTCAGATCAATACGTGGTGTTATTATCTGACGGTTCAGAACCTGAATGCTTTGCAGATGCAATGGAAGATGAGCACAAGGAGGAGTGGAAAAATGCTATGCAAGAAGAGATGGATTCCTTGCATAAGAATCATACTTATGAGTTGGTGAAGTTGCCCAAAGGCAAGAAAATTTTGAAGAACGAGTGGGTCTACAGAATCAAGCAAGAAGAGCACACACCACATCCAAGGTACAAGGCCAGGCTAGTTGTAAAAGGATTCGACCAGAGAAAAGGCATTGACTACGATGAGAGTTTTTCTATGGTTGTGAAGATGACATCCATTAGTGTAATCCTTGGCATGGCAGCAAGCCTCAACTTGGAGGTTGAGCAAATGGATGTGAAGACTCCATTCCTTCATGGTGAGTTGGAGGAAGAAATATACATGCAACAACCTAAGGGGTTTCTTGTGAAAGGCAAAGAAGACGATGTGTGCAAGCTGAAGAAAAGTTTATATGGCCTGAAACAAGCACCAAGACAATGGTACATGAAGTTTGAAGTTGTCATGGGGGAGCAAGGCTACAAGAAGTGTAGCTCAGACCATTGTGTGTTTATTCAGAGGTTCTCAGGTGATGATTTTATCATATTATTGCTCTATGTTGACGATATCCTGATTGTTGGAAAGAATGTCTCTAGGATTGCTAAGTTGAAGAAGGAGTTGAGCAAATGTTTTGCCATGAAATACTTAGGTCCAACAAAGAACATTCTCGGAATGAGAATTGAGCGAGACAGAAATTCCAACAAATTGTACTTGTCTCAAGAGAAGTATATTGAGAAGGTACTTCAGAAGTTCGGGATGGAGAATATGCTAAGGTTGTGAGGTGTCCACTAGCAGCCCATTTCAAGTTAAGCAAAAGGCAATGTCCTAATAGTGATGAGAAGAAAAAGGAAATGCAAAATATTCCTTATGCTTCAGCGGTTGGGAGTTTGATGTATGCTATGGTGTGTACAAGGCCTGACATTGCTCATGCGGTTAGTACTGTGAGTAGATTTATGTCTAATCTAGGAAGACCTCATTGGGAAGCCGTGAAGTGGATTTTGGGATATCTCCAGGGCAGCACAAATCTGAAGCTTTCCTTTGGTAGTGGTGACGCCAAGCTGATTGCTTTTTCAGATTTAGACATGGCTGGAGATGTTGACAGAAGGAAGTCTACTTCAGGTTACTTGGTTATCTATGCAGGGGGAGTAACGTCATGGCAAAGCAGGCTGCAAAAGTATGTGGACTGAATACAACCGAAGCTGAATTCATCGCAGTAACAGAGGCAAGCAAAGAGCTATTGTGACTGAAACGGTTGGCTTGTGAGCTTGGTTTTAAGCAAGACAAGTATGTGTTGTTTTGTGACAACCAAAGTGCTATCCACTTGAGTAAAAATGCAAGTTTTCATGCAAGGTCTAAGCATATAGAAGTCCGCTATCATTGGATTCGAGATGTGTTGTATTCCAAGCAAATGCAACTTGAGAAGGTTCACACCGACGACAATGGGGCTGATATGTTGACTAAAGTAGTGACTAGGAAGAAGCTCGAAGTATGCCGCCGGCTCGCTGGCATGGTTGCCGGAAGGCAGTGAGACCATCCATGATGTCGGGAGGGGGAGTTTGTTGGGCTAAGTCCCTCCACATGGAGGTACGTTGGCAGCCCAACATCAACTCATAAGTCCAACACATGTGAGTCGTTGATCCTCGTTGCATCCAACGGTTGAGAGTGCTTTCAAGGAAAGGGAAGCAAGAAGAAAACCCTAGCCACTCCACCCCTGCCCATGGTGGCTGCCATTCTGAGAGTGAGAGAGAGCACACAAGAGAAAACACAACCTGTTTGAGAGGGGAAGGAGAAGAAGTGGAGGTTCTGTCCAGATTTGGTGCATCTGACTAGACATCGTTCAAGCTAGTGATTCGAGGCTCAAACGTGCTTGGATCGACCCCAAACTTGGTGAGCTTGTTCCTTACTTTGAGTACTTCGATCTGGTTAGCTGGTTTGAGGATTGGGTCACTGGAGCATCAGATTTGAGAGTGGTTTTGTCAGCTCTGACTGCTGCAGTTTCAGAACAGAGTAGTTTTGGGAGAGGAACAGCTTGGGTAGGAAAACGATGTCCGATTGAGCTGAAATTTTGAGGGGATCTCAGGAACTTGTGTGTCTACTTGTCTGCCAAATTTGATGTTGTTTGGTTCAGCGGTTTAAGAGCAGTTTGCAATATAGTGAAGGGGACAGAAGCTGTGTGTACTCTGCTTTGCTGAAACCTTGCCTCTTGTGGTTGTTGTTGTTGTTGCCGGTTGGTAATGTGGAGAGTGTGTTATAAATCTCTCTAGAGGTTCTATAGAAAACTTTGTACTCATCATTTTCATAGTGAAGTTGTGTGTACCGGTCGGTCCACAGCCGTGGTTTTTTACTCCTCAACTTGAGGAGGTTTTTCCACGTTAAATACAATGTCACATGTGCATGTTGTTTGTGTTATTCCTCTGCTTACTTGTTGGTTGAAGCTATCCTTAAAATTCATCATAAGAGAAGGGGGTTGTGTAGTGTGCATATTTACCGTGTTGATGAATTTGTGCAGCTAATTGTTGCTGTCCAGCTCCAACATATATTAGGGGGTGAGGGTGCAACGGGTCGCCGGAGTTATTTTCCGATGCCACGGAGCTTAGAGGGGTGGCTGGGGCGACGTCAAGAACGACGATAGGGGAAGGTAGAGGGGAGAGCGGGGCGGCGGCCGCGCCCGGTGGAGGCAGGCGGTTAGACCTGGGTTGGCCGGCGGCTGCCCGAGGTAGAAGAAGGTGGTGGTAGAAGATGAACAATGCCAGATGTATTTTCAGCCATTGGATGAAGATCAGGCGGCCTTAGATGGAAGCGACTGATGCAACTTTGTTTCAGTTAACTGACACATAGTCGGTCCCATAGTTTTGTCGGTGGTAGAACGCAGGGACCTGCATGGAAGCCTACTTGGTGGCAGAGCCACAGGAACTTATTGCGCCAGACTAAATGGAAAAATCAAACTCTTGCGTAGAGGTTGACGCCTAAGAGAACATACTATCTCAGAATGGGGCTGAGGATGTCACTGAATCCCCTAAAACTTAACAATCTGTTCCTCGGAAAGACTGAAATCAATCATGCTTGGCACCCGCCATTCTTCTGAAAGAAAGAGCTGGAAGCATAGGAGTAAACTAGTAGTCAGACAAGAACGGCACGTCTGAAGCAAAACACAACGGAAAGAGCACAAGACACCGCTGCTTAAAATCCAATCCGCTTTGCACGCACGCACGCACGCACACAACAGAACATTCAGCGAAAGAAAAGAAAAAAAAAGCACTAGTTGTGTACCGAGTTGATGGATGATCAACGTTGTAAGGTAACCAGCGTGTCAAATGTCACAAGTTCATAGATTTGAGAGACAGAAATGGTGATACCGGATTCTGAAAGAACAAGTCTCAGAAAGATTGGATCACTGATGGATGTCTGGGCAGCCTAACATAACACAAGACGCACAAGAGATGAACCTGAGTAAGCAGCCAACGCATCAGATAAGCTGAAAATGTCTTATAAACTAGACATTATCATCGCTCCCGGAGTCGATGCAGATTGCTTTCGCCTTCCTCTCCCTTGCCGTCCTTCTCGGTGTAACTGGCTGAGCAAGGCTGCCCGAGCCCGACGGAGGAACCTCGGCATCGTCTGTTCCTGTCGAAGCGCTCGTGATTCTCTGCTTAACCGAGCCGCTCTTCTTGTTGAAGGGAGAGGCCCTCATCTTTCGCACCTTCTTCTCAGGAGAAGGATCACTGGAATTGCTGTCGCTGGTACTGGTAGGCTTGAATACATCTTTGCTCCGAACAGGCGCCCTCTTCCTGATGGTAGTCTTTGGCTTCTTGGCAGCAGCAGGAATTCCTGTTGAAGAGATAGACATTATATTTGGAGAAACACAAAACACTGTATGTGGGTAATAATATACCACTATGTTCCGGAGACAGGTCAGGATTATAAGCCTTCTCGCCTTTCGAGTTTTCCCCCGGCCAATGGGTTGTCTCCTCCTCTAAATCTTCAAAATTTCCATCAAGCACCTGTATCAAAATCAGTGAGTGAGATGAGGCGAAACACATAACATCGACCAAAACATTGGAGAGGAACAGAGCTTACGTCAAGTTCCTTTTCAAGAGCATCAAGTTCTCCCAGCCAAAGAGTTTATGGAGTTGCCTTGCCCAGAACTTCAGCTTCGGCCTCTAATTTATTCATTTGCGTGATGAGCTCCTGTGCCTTCTCCTCATTCAATGTACAAATTGCGACTGCGAGAAGATACTTGTAATCACTCGCAGCTTCGACGGGATTGTCTTCATTTTCTTCATCTACTTCTGTATCTCCTACAAGAACCGGCTCGGACGAAAAATAATTCTCTGGGAAAGGTTCATACCCCTTCTGCTTAAGTTCTAGGAAAAGCTCTGCCGTCTTCCTGTTATTGACTACGATGTCCTCAGAAATAACAGCAAGAATAAACTTCACTTTGTTCTTAAGCTTCAATATCTCGTTCCCAATATTTTGCACCATTATTGCCTGCACAGAATAATTTAGTTAATGTGGCGGTTCACATGTGAATATCACAGAGGAAAAAATAAACATGTACCTTTCTTCTGGCGTAGAATTCGAGCCTCAGTTGGAAGAACTCTTTTAGTACTGAAAAGGTAACAACATTTCAGATTCAGAACCACAGGAAGAGAAGGGGTTTGTAGTTATAATACACTTCCATATTGGAGATACTCACTGTCCTCTGGGGTGCCATATGTTCGAATTCTACCATCCGAGTCAAACAAGTTCACGTTTGTTGTTTTTATTGTGGCGGTCAGCTTGAATTTCTTCTCAAGGCCTTTTTCTTAGCAATATTCATGTTTTGCTCACTCAAGATAACCTCAAACTCCACACTCGCATGATCGCATTGTGATCGATATTTCTGTAAATTGGTTGGCAATTGAAGAAAATCAAAACATCTGAAAACCTAGAGAAGGAACTATTTGTATAACTACCTACCTCTATAAACGGTGGTTCTTTGACCTTGACCATGCCCTTGCCCTTGTTCTTCTCATTGCAATTTTCCTTTTCGCTGGGAGGACATACGGATTCAAGAAAGTTTTTGTAATCTACAGTCCAGTAGCGGACAGGAAGCTCAGTAATCTTAAGCTTGGTGTTATCGACTTCCTTTATAACACCAGTGATGGTATACGTGACACCAGCTGCCTTTGATCTTGCATTCTTCACAGAGCCCTGTCGGGTTATTAACAGAATGTTTGCATCAAGAAGACTTGTTAAATTAAGGAGTAAAACTGTCAAAAATGTAACAGAACCATGCTAGTAAAAGAATTTCACGGACCTTGAACCCCTTGTACCAAGGGTCCATTGCTATCACAGTGTCTCCATTTAGCAACCTTTTCAGATTAGCAATAACGTCTCTTAGATTATAGCCTGGGATATAGTTTCTGGATCCAGGATCAATGCCTTCACCTCCATTGACCAAAACCATGGGAATAATTGGCATATACCTGAAGAAAAGGTGCCATGCATGTTTTAGGTACACAAAAGTCAATCCATTTGAAATCAAGCAGGGTGAGTGTTGGAAGAGATAATATTACCAACTGGGTGCAATTGACACTCCATCTTCATTCAAATAGCTGAGAAGAACATCATCATCCTTCGGAAAAATTACACGGGTGATCGGTGCCAATCTGGTGTAGATATGCCGAGACTTAGCGGCATCTTTACCCCCCTAAATCAAACGAATGAACATAAACACACAAATAAGCATGAGAAGTCGTTAGTTACAAAACAGGGTCATACATTGGTAGAGTGCTTGGCTTTTTACAGAACTAACGCACCGAATATCTGGTACCGAACAGGCCGCAGGGTTCCAAAAGACTAATGTTATTGGTGCCGACAAAATCTTGAGCCATTCCTATAATTGTGTTTGCTAGACTCTGCACGCTATCCTGGTACGCCGCTGAGTGCTCTGCGACATAACCAGCCAGGTGTGACACCTGTTGAGTAAATAGGCAATTTTCCGAATAGATTAATCTATGAAATAATTACTAACATGGTATTGACTAGGTTCATGACATACTGATCACGGAGTATACTAGCAAGTACTACGCATATATCAGAAACATCTACGCATATAGGCAATACTACTAGTGCAGACAGAAACAGGAGAGAGACAAACATATCATACCCTCCGATCGGCCAGTTGGCCGTAGCAGCAGCGGTGGCGGTGGCAGTATCCTCTGCCGTCTTCTTCTCAGCTTCGGCCTTTTCGCGGACGAGACGGTCAGCTTTGCTTGGTGAAGACATGGCGATGACGAGTGCGACGCAGACGTAGACGAAGCAGACGGACGGAGGCAAGCAGTCGCGTGATCGCTCCCCGAAAACCTAATCGCCCCTCTCCCGTACAGGAACCGGAGAGGCGAGGTTTCGGAGGCCTGCTCTCCCGTCGACCGTGTACGCGGTAAATGGGACGGAGTCGCCGACGGTAGCAACAGTCAAGGAACGAACGCGTGAGGCAGATGTGATCTGATTCTCGTAACGGCTAGGGTAGGCGATAGCCTGCTTATAAAGGCGGCTGGGTGGAGAGACATGGGCCAAACCCACGTCCGAGTCGGTAACAGCCACGATCCGACGTCTCGGATCGTGCCTTGTCCGTTACGTTTTCTCCGTTCCTGACCGGTAAAAATAAACGCATAGGTATGAGCTCGGCTCATTCCCGCAACCCGCGGCGGGCAGCGGAGGAGTGCGCGAGGGCACCTTCTCTTCTCACTCTCCAATAGCATGTGGAAGAGAGACCCTTATAAAGGGGTCCAACTTCTCCTCCACTAGCGGGGTGGGACTAAACTTCCCACCACCTTGTCATCCCACCACCTACATGGGGTCTTGAAGATTTTTCTGAAATTTGTCTTATGGGCCTAAGGCCCATCTCTAATTTCAACAACACCTGCATATATGCAGCCAATGAAATGAAGGTAACGAGTTCAGGAAATGTGTGTCATGTGATGGTGATTAATTCCAGATGCACAGATATTCAAGAACCCTTTGGCATGCACACCTTGGTTTCTTTAACGAAATTCCTCATGAACGAGCAGAACAGAACCTTCCTCTGCGCCGGCTTCAGGCCGTCGACCATTGAAGGTAGTGGGCGTTCGAGGTTTACCATGGTAGAAACCTTGCTCTGAACTTGATGCGTGTCTCGCGTTGGTCAAGGCAAGTTCCAGGCTGCGATGCAACAAGAAACCTCTAACAAACCGGAGAAAGATGACATGTTTAACCTGATTGTTGCTGGGGAGCGGACAGAGGGGCGGCTGAGAACTCTAAAGACGACGAAGATGACTCTCCGGCGGCGGCTTCTACGGAGGAGATGATCCCGTGCGTCGCCGAGATCCCGTGGAGCGCTTGGCGTCGGCGGCTGCGGCGAGCGCGCGAGGCGTTGGTTTTTAAAATCGCCGGCCCCGTGATTTGCGCTAGCACGGTTGAGATGGATACATATCAATCAACGATTTTCCCCCGTCATGGCAACTAATCAGTTCCAATCTCGCGGGCACAGCATTCCAGTTCTGGATGTGCAGGGCCAAATTGGATTCAAAAAAGGAGTGAAGTCTAAAATAAACCTTGAAATTATAGAGCTCGGCTAAAATAAACCCCGACATCCAAATCCCTGAAATTAATACCTTAAGCTCTTTGATCCCGATCGTTTTGAACCTTCGGCCATTATTAAGACGGGATTTGATGACATGGCAATGTGAGGCTGGGATTGCTGACTTTGACCAAATACTGACTTTCATATGCTCACCTGCGAACCGTCGCCATGCCCATTTGACCACCGTTGGCTATCCACGCTACGCCGGAGTGCCGCCCGTACGACTTCGCCTCATGTTCATGCTTCGTCCGCTAACGATCTACATATCCAGTGTATCCACAAAAAGAAAAGAAAATACATGTCCAGTGCTTCGTCCTGTAAATCGTCATCGCCAACTGCATCGCGTCTGTGTCTGAGTGTTTCTCATCGAGTAGATCAGAAGCACACCAGTACATGAATTTATGCGTTAGACGGTAGATAGAATCGGTTCAGCAGCTTACTTGCTTGTACCTGTATGTTTTGTTGTGTACTTGTGCATCGATTAGCTCGAAGGGTTGCTTGAATCGTGCATTTGTGTCTCGCCCTGCGGCAGCACGGACGACACGGTGGTCGGCGAGACGCACGACAGCCCAGGCGATGTAGGAGCCGGTGAGATGGCCGGCAGCTCGCTCGCCAGTTTAGGTAGCCGTCTGTGCCGCCATGGCTAGCACCAAGAACAAGCAGGTCCTAGTACACCACCCGGCGATCCTGGCACGGTCATGTACGAGTCACGCAGCTCCCGTGTTCGCTTGCATGAGAATGCAGTCCACCGCATGTAGGAGCTGCATCAGGCAGCAACAAAGACCATTGCCGGCTGGGCGACGATCTCTTCATCGTCGGACGGTTCCCGCTTCCCTGAGCTTCCCGACGAGGAGGTTGAAGTAGTCTCCAAGCAATGCGTCGAGTGCGGCGCCTTCTACGGCGATGCACTTGGCTGACGGGGTTCAATTTCGTGGGACCCACATGTAGGTGTTGGCTGACTCAGCAATCCCGGTCTTTTTGGTTGACATGTAGGAATCATCTGTTTGGATATGACCTCAAGGTTTAAATCGACCAGGATCAATGAGATCAGGGTACAGATTTCAGGGACTTAAAATTCAAGATTTGTTTCAGCCAAGGCCTACAACTTTAGGGTTTATTTTAGACTTCACCTTCAAAAAAGATGTTGCACAGAGTAAACCACCATATTTATGACTAGGGTAATTGATTGTCACTGTTTTTGTCAAAAATCACAACAACAAAAAACTTACCTTTGTTGCGGCTTGGGCTAACAAAAAGCTACCACATGGAGAAGTCGTTCGCAAAGTCATAACTCATAAGGCCTCTACTTTTCATTATAAAATGGATAAACAAGAAGAAGATGGATTGTTTTGAGAAAGAACCTTTGGATCCATAAAAAACAGGATTTACGCTTTTGGCAATTCTCGAGCAAGCAGAGCTAGAAACAAAAACGGAAGATTTTGACAAAAATGAGGGCGAGAATTTGTGGATTCTCGGATACGAAAGATATCATATGGGATACAACAAACTCGCATGTCCGATGACTCATGCGTAGTATTTGAAAGGTTTTCCTAATTATATCACAAATCTTTTAGATAAATCAGAAATGATTCACGTCTAACAACATAACTGGCCGATTGGCCCCAAATGTCAAGCTGATTTGACATGTACATGAACAATATATTGTGGTGGGCGTTCTATTAGTAATACTAGTATTCTAAGAGCCACAGGCACACTGTCCGTCACCTAAGGCATCCTAGGGTTCTCTAGTCCCCCCGGCGCGCCGCCGCCATGGGTTCTCTTCTTTGCAGCCGTCGTACTTCGTCTTGCGGCACAGATCACCTGTCCCCGACGATCGTGCTCGCACGCCGACCCGGCTTTCAATCTCTTGATCGCCCGCCGATCGAAACTCATCTAGGGTTTGGAAAAAAGCAGAAGTCTCCTAATGGCTTCGAGTGCGGATGCAACTTGGTGGAGGGAAGGAAGCAGCGGATCCGAGTGCTCTCCTGGAGAGGCTGCATCTGGAAGCGGACGGACGTGACAATCTATTTTGGGAGTATGAGGCTGATGAGCCAAATGAAAGACCCAAGTGGCTTGCGCTTGCTAGGGTTTTGATAGAGAAATCATATGGCCAAGGAGCCCTGATCGCAGACATGAAGGCTGCATGGAATCCAGCGTGTGATGTAATTTGGCGGAGAATTAACTCCAACTTATTTTCAGTACAATTTCAATGCCCCGCATATTGGAACAAAGCGATTCATCAAGGACCATGGGACTTCAAGGGCATGGCACTTGTGATTGCAGAGTATGACAGCTTCACAAACCCTGAGATGGTGAAACTGGATAGAATTGAAACTTGGTGTCAAATCCATATGCTTCCTGATATGGTGCTTAAGCGTGAAAATTTTGTAAAAGCAATGGCAGCACGTACTAGGGAAGTGCTAGAGCTTCAAATTGTACTGCCCCAATGGGTTTGTGGGAGATTTTGTCAGAGCTAGAGTGCGGCTTGATGTCAACAAGAAACTCACGAGATTAGTGAGCTTTACTAAAGCGGGGCAGACTGATTTCTATCAGGTTAAGTTTGAGAAGTTGCCAGTTTTTTGCTATAATTGTGGTTTACTTGGGCACTGGCATGAGGAATGCGGCAGCGGTGAACACAATACTCACAATATGGAATGGGGGTGTTTATTCTAGCTCCCAGGAGGGGCATGGAGGACGTGGTAGAACTCCGGGTCGTGTCCCTGGTCAAGCTTCAGGCAGATATCGTAACCCGGGGGATGAACCTGGAGGTACCTATGTGCCGTGGTTTTATCACGGCAGATGTCCTCATGAAAGGACTTAGTGGTGAAGCCATCACAACTATGTGGCGACTCGAAGGGGTTGATCGGGAACGAGAGACGAGTTTACCCAGGTTCGGCCCCTCTGATGGAGGTAAAATCCTATGTCCTGCTTTGTGTGTATTAATGATGAAATCGATTACAAGGGTGCGGTTTCGCTTGACCTAGCTCTCGATTGATTGTAACTTAAGTCTATCAGCCCTAGAGACTCGCCTTTATATACAGGTCGAGACCCTAGGTTTACAAGAGTCTAGGCCGGGTTATGATTCGTGACATGTTATGTTTCTAACTCGCCTTTCTCCTTTAACCAAGGAAACTCCTGGCGACCTTCTCCCTTGTGGGCCAAGAGTCGCCATCTTCGTGTCGAGGGCCGCCGCCGGCCCTCTTTGATGAACCGCCTTGCGCCTCCTGCTTTGTATATCAGGGCCCGTCTTGAGTATGAACATTGAGCCGCCATCATCTTGACCCGACCTCATAGGGCGGGTCATACGGCGGGATAATATCCCCAACACTATGGGAGAGGACGAGGTGATGGAAGGGCAACAACACAACACCATAACTGGAGGGATAATGACATCTACCGTAGTGAGGAAGAAGACCCTGCGATTATGGCTCAAAACAATCAACTGATGTCGTAGAGTTGGCGCTTTAACGCGAAAAACCCGATCAGTACAGCCGCTGGACAGGAGATAGATGGAACTATATCCGGCCATGAAGGAAATAAAGAGGATATGATGCCTCTTGGGAAAAGGCTTGCGATGGACTCAGATACCCTGGCCTTGACAAAGGCTTCATCATCTAGTAATAGTGGAGCCATAGTTCCTGCAGGTAACACTTCTATCACGGTGGACCAGTTTGAGGCATCGCATGATCAGGAAACATCAGATATGATTGGCACACCACAAAAAATGCAAACCGGAAAAAGCTGAGAAATGAAGATGGTGTGGCAGTGGATATGAGGGATCGAAAGAAGGTGTGTCTAGAGGGGGGTGAATAGACTACTTGTCTAGATAAAATTCCTAGCCTTACCAACATTGATAGAGGGCAGAATTTTAGCAGTACTAACAAGTCTAATGCACCCTAGACATGCTAGTTAACATATATGGCAGCGGAAAAGTAAAGACTTTGCACATGTAAAGGAGTAGAGGTTAGGAAGATCAAACACGAAGAAGTTGACATGACGATTTTTGGCATGGTTTCGGTAGGTGGCGCAATCGTACGTCCATGTTAGTGAAGACTTCAACCCACAGAGGGTAACAGCTGCGAGAGTCCACGGAGGGCTCCACCCACGAAGGGTTCACAAAGAAGCGGCCTTGTCTATTCCACCATAGCTTCCGTCCGAGGACTAGCCTTACTCACGGTGGATCTTCACGAAGTAGGCGATCTCCTTGCCCTTACAAACATCTTGGTTCAACTCCACAACACTTAGTAGGAGGCTCCCAAGCGACACCTAACCAATCTAGGAGGCGCCACCCTCCAAAAGGTAATAGATGTGGTAGAATTATGAACTCCTTGCTCTTGTGCTTCTAAAGATAGTCTCCTAAACAAAAAATCACTCTCTCACAGAATATGCATGGGTAGGAGAGATTGATTTGGTGGAAAGGTGTTTGGGGAGGCTAGAGATCAAGTTTCAAATGATTGGAGTGAAATATCTTGGTCTCAACACATGAGTAGGTGGTTCTCTCTCAGAAAATGGATCTAGATATGAAGTGTGTGTTCTGAGTGCTTATCCCATGAATGAGAGGTGGGTGAAGGGGTATATATAGGCAGCACACAAAATCCAACCATTACACACAAAGTGGCAAACTCGGTGACACTGAAGTGGAAAACTGGGTGGTATCGATATGCACTAAAGGTATGAACTTTTGAATCTCGGTGAGACCGATATATGAAACTCGGTGGCACCGAAAAGATGGCTAACGGTCAGATGGTCAAACTCGGTGGCACCGATACTCAAACTCGGAAATTTCGATTTTGGGTACCGAGGCACCCAAAAGTTTGTCACCCAAACTCGGTAGCACCGATATGGATTCGGTTGCACCAATTTGGTGGGAATGGCTAGGGTTTCTGTCCGAGGTCAAACTCGGTGGGTCCGAAATGTGGAAGTTGGTGACACTGAATTTGAGTATGTGGAATTTGACATAATGGTTATGTGGGAAAAATGACTGAGTATTTTGGTGGCTAACTTAGAGCACTTGAGCAACCTGTTCATTTTAATACCTCACCCTCTTTTAATAGTATTGGCTTTCCTATGGACTCAAATGTGATCACAAGTAGAAATTGAAGAGTCTTCTAGCTTGAACCTTGAGCCGATCCTATTTCTTTCTTGCATCAAGGGGCATCTTCACATAATCCTTAGCCACAACATCTCCATGGACTAGTCCTGAAATATCTAGGTAAAAGTTTTAGTCCAAGAGACAATGTATGTTGTCATGAATTATCAAAATCACCAAGGAAGCATATGTGCTTTCAATCTCCCCCTTTTTGGTAATTTATGACAACATACAATCAAAGCTTCAAATAAAGATAAGCACTAGAATATGATAGCTTTGAAAGATATATGACTAGTACAGGCTCCCCCTTAATGTGTGCAATCCCTATTTTAAAGGATGGTTGCTTTGGAATGCATGGGCACACACATAGTATAAGGACAAGACAAGTTATATAGATCTTGGCTATATGCATCAAACATGTGTGACTGAAGAGCTTCCATGTTCAAGACTCCATCTTGCAAACAATATGTGCAAGAAAGAAGAGATCATCATGAATAGGGATATGATGAATATACTTACCTTGAGGATCTTGAGCATCTTAGCAGTAGGAGTACACTTGGGAAAAAAATGTTAGATAACACAAGAGTACTCTATTGTAAAGATGTAAAGAGCTTCAAAAGTACCAAGATATTGAAGACATAGTTCGAATAGGATTTGATGATAGATATGTCTCCAAAAGAAATAAGAACTTTCTCCCCTAAGAATGAATATGTAGGATTACCTCTTCCCCTGAATCATAGCATGTAGATATTGAGAGTAGGTAGGGCAAGACAAGTTCAATCTCTCAACAGAGATAACAGAAACAAATTTATCTCTCTCCCCCTTAATATGTAAGGTTTGACACATCTCCCCATAGGTAGATCTCCCCTTAGGTAGACCTTCTTTTAGGAACAGATATCTCCCCTTATAGATATTTCTCCCTCTTAAAGTAAGCTTATTGGTGATATTTCTCCCCTATAAATAGGCTCATTGGAAGCTTTGATATTTCTCCTCCTTTGGCATTAACTGCCAAAAAGGTGAGAGGGTAAGGGCTCATTGAGATAAAGGGATCCTTAATACTTCTCTCTATAATAAGGGTTCCTTGAATTTGACTTTTCTCCCCCTTGATAGTAGGAAGGGTTCATTGAAGGTTCTCCCCCTTAAGTATGAGTAAGAGTTCCTTGAACCATCCCCTCATATGATAGGGATCCTGGATAATTCTCCCTCTTACAGTATATCGGATCACTAAGGTTTTCTCCCCCTAGAAAATAATGCTAAGACTGATTTTGTTTCATAAAAGATTCAATAAAAATATATAGGGCAATGAAACATGGGATCATTGATAATCTTTCTCCCCCAAAGTCAAATGGCCAGAAAATAGAAGAAAGACAAAGGCAATGAAAATATCGGAGTCACCGAGGCAAACTGGTTCAGTAGAACCGAGAATGAGATTTAGACTTCTCGGAGAAATCGGTTGGACCGAGTTTCCTAGATTGGTGAAACCGAGTTGCAAAGAAGATCAACTCCTTAACTTGGGGATGAACAGAAAATTTTCTCAAACTTTTAAAGAAAAGAAAATAAGATACCAATTGTAAAGGATTCCAATTGAGAAAGAAAAGAAGAGAAAGCATTTTTTTGAACATGTACATACATGCAGATGAGAGTTGAATGGTTCCAAGGAAGTATGCAATGACAAATGTGAACCATACAAGAAACTCCATCTAGATGTGGGGCGGTGACTAGGTCACCTATATTAGAGTATTTGACTTGAGGCGTCAAGCAAGATTGCTTGATGATAGGTCATACTCATCGTTAAGCGCGAAATGGGGTTACCCTTTTTCGATTAAGCTTTTTAATGTCTTCATATCACTTGAGTTGCTTTACCTCATGATGGGTGTAAGGCTTTATCGAGAATATGAGTACATACCTTCGAATGATGTTGATGACATGACATGTAGGTGAACTTGTTATGGATGCTCAATGTTGATGAGGAACATCTTGAGTTGGGAGCAATCTGTGTTGTTTTTGTTCATTTCTCACCTACAATTGTTAGTCATGCAAGGAATACCATAATATATCCAAATGACATGAGTGAATAACTTCATCAAATGATTATCAAGGATATGTTTTTGTTGTCTTCTTCCTCCATCTTCGAAGAAGGGGTTGTTGATACTTGGCCATATCAAGATTGCTTTTGATGTGAGTTGATTGCAATCTTGTGACATGTATTTCTTCCAAGTAGCTACAAAAGGTTAGGTGCAATACAAGGGAGCATAGTTTTCAATATATAAGATAGTCATATCAATGGCATCAAGGAATAGTCAGTCAAGCTCATGCCCTTGCATGCATCCAAGTGAGTCTAGCTCAAGTTTTAAGCATCAATGATGTTCAACTCACTCCTCAAATGACAAAACACTTTCTCATCAAGTGGTTTGTTAAAGATATCAGCTAATTGTTTGTCGGTACGAACATGCTTGAGATTTATATCTCCTTTAGCAACATGATCACGAATGAAGTGATGTTGCACTTGAATATGTTTTGTTCGAGAATGTTGCACATGATTGTAGGCAATCTTAATAGCACTTTCATTGTCACATAAAAATGGAACTTTTCTAACATGAATGCCATAATCCTTAATAGTTTGAGTCATCCAAAGTAATTGTGCACAACATGATCTAGCAGCAATGTATTCAGCTTCGGTAGTTGATAGGGATACCGAGTTTTGTTTCTTGGATGACCAAGACACAAGAGATCTACGAAGAAATTTACATGTACCCAAGGTGGATTTTTGTCAACCTTGTCTCCGACATAGTACGAGTCGGAATAGCCGACAAGATTAAAGGAGGATCCCTTGGGATACCATCTACCAAAGTTTGGTGTATGTATGTGGTATCTCACTATCCTTTTCATAGCGAATAGATGATACTCTTTGTGTGCCGCTTGATATCGGGCACACATGCAAACACTCAACATGATGTGAGGACGGGAGGCACATAGATATAGCAATGAACCAATCATTGATAGATAAACCTTTTGATCAACGGGTTTGTCCTTCTTAGTGAGGTAAAGATGTCCACCGGTAGGCATGGGGGTTCTCATACCTTTGCATTCTTGCATGTTGAACTTCCTGATCAAGTACTTGGTATACTTGGTTTGAGAGATAAATGTACCTTCTCTCGATTGTTTGATTTGCAATCCAAGGAAGAATTTCAGCTCACACATCATAGACATCTCATACTTCTCTGACATCAACTTTCCAAACTTTCCAGTAACATGTAGGTTAGTAGAACCAAAGATAATATCATCCACGTAGATTTGACATACAAACTGTTCGCCATTAACTCTTTTAGTGAATAAGGTTGCATCAATTTTACCAATCTCAAAACTCTTTTCAATGAGAAACTTCGTTAGGTATTTTTACCAAGCTCCAGGGGCTTGTTTAAGACCATATAAAGATTTTTGAAGTTTGGAAACATGATTAGGTTTCTTAGGGCTCACAAAACCGGGAGGTTCTTTAATAGAAACTTCCTCCTCAATTTCTCCATTGAGAAAGGCACTTTTGATGTCCATTTGGTAAAGAGTAATATCATGGTGATTGGCATAAGCGAGAAGAATGTGAATGGCTTCAAGTCTAGAGACACGTGCATAAGTCTCACCATAGTCCATACCTTCGACTTGTGTGTATCCTTGGGCTACGAGACACACCTTGTTGCATGCAACTTGTCCATCTTCATCTTGCTTGTTCCAAAACACCCATCTTGTACCAATGACGTTCTTCTTGCCTTCGGGCTTTTCAACAAGTGTCCACACTTCGTTTCTCTCGAAGTTGTGTAGCTCTGCGTGCATGGCATTCACCCAATCCGTGTCTTGAAGGGATTCTTCAACATTCAAAGGTTCAATGCTAGATATGAAAGAATAATGCTCACAAAAGTTAGCTAAACAAGATTTAGAGCGAGTGAGTCTCCCTTTTTATATCTCCGTATATTTGATTCAACGGATGATCTCTGTCCACTCTTGCTCCAACTCTTGTCGGCTTTTTATTGTTGGACGGAGGAGCTTATTCATCATCATCATCATCATCTTGCACATTGTTGGTAACGTCATCATCTTCTTGAGGTGGTCATGAGCAAGGTTGAGGTGGATCTTCACGATGTACTTCTTCCTCTTCTTCATCATGTCGTGTACCGCTTGTGGATGCTTCCATGTCATTTTTTGGTTCGCCTTGACACGAAATAGGACCTTCCACTTGAGTTGATGAAGTACTCTCCTTCACCTCCATGGGACGAATCTTTCCATGGATAAATCTTGGATGGCTTCCGAAGGTTCCTTATCTCCTACATCATTTGGCAGTTGTTCGACTTGTGAACCATTAGTATCATCAAACTTCACATCTACCGTCTCTTCAAATTTTCAAGTGAAGTTGTTGTAGACACGGTAAGTGCGAGAGTTCGATCTGTAACCGAGTAGGAAGCCTTCATAAGATTTAGGAGAAAATTTAGAGCGACGATGCTTGCCAAGAATATAGCACTTTGAGCCGAATACTCAAAAGTATCCAACTTGGGGTTTGTTACCGGTGAGTAGCTCGTATGCCATTTTACCAAGAAGCTTGTGTAGGTAAAGTTGGTTTATGGCATGGCAAGCTGTTTCCACGGCTTTTGCCTAAAAATGTCTTGGAGTCTTGTATTCGTCAATCATCGTTCTTGCCATCTCTATGAGAGTCTGATTCTTCCTCTCAACAACTCCATTTTGTTGAGGTGTGTACGTCGCCGAGAACTCATGTGAGATACCTTCTTCGTCAACAAAAGTATCTGAATTAGTGTTCTTGAACTCCGTTCCGTTGTCGCTTAAAACCTTCTTGATCTTCACTTCAAACTGATTTTGAGCTTTCCGCGCGAAGTTCTTGAAGATCTTTTGTACCTGCGACTTATCATCAAGAAAGAATACCCACGTAAATCTAGAAAAATCATCAACAATGACTAGACCATAAGAATTTTCACCGAGGCTCTTATAAGCATTGGGACCAAAGAGATCCATGTGAAGCAGCTCAAGTGGTCTTTTTGTAGTCATGATGTTCTTCATGGGATGACTTCCGCCAACTTGCTTTCCTGCTTGACAAGCACTACAAAGTCTATCTTTGTCAACGATAACATCTTTAACACCAAGAATATGATTGCCTTTGATAAGTTTTTCAAGATTACGCATTCCTACATGTCCTAACCTTCTATGCCATAACCAACCTTTAGAAGATTTAACAATAAGACATGTACATCGTTTGGATATTTTAACAAAATCGACAATGTATAGATCACCTCTATGAAAACCTGTAAATACAGTTTTATGATTGTCGCTATGAAACACTCGGCAGTCAACTTTCGTAAATAGCACATCGAAACCAAAGTCTGCTAGTCTAGATACATAAAGAAGATTGTAGCCAAGGGATTCAACAAGCATGACATTTTGCATGGAATTATCATGAGATACGACCACCTTACTAAGACCAAGTACCTTACATTTGGAGTTATCTCCAAAAGTCACATACTTCCGAGGTCCACGGTTTGGTGTAATCTCATGGAACATGTCTTTATCCCTGGTCATGTGATCGGTGCATCCATTGTCAAGAACCCACTCCTTTCCATCGGCCATGTAGTCTCTAAGGTTAGCCATAAGACTAAGATTCCTCATGGTCTTCTCATATTCGATGTCAATCTCTTCATCTTCATCGTAGTAGCCATGCTCCACATTGTCATCGTCGGACAAAATATCCTTGTCATAAGAAACAAGAATTTCATCAGAATTTTTACTATGACAATGTTCATATTTATGCATGTGAATGGCTTCAACAATGATATTGTTAATAGTAATGACATCCCCTTTAGCACACATGAGGTCACGAAGCTCAAATAGACATTTATCAAAATTAGGATCATTTGGCTTCATTTTGTGAAAGGCAATGCATTTGTTGACAATGATATCAAGATTTTTCAAATAATAATTTGGATATCTTTCCTCTAAGTCTTTCCACAAGGTATATGCACACTCTAAGTTTTGCATATCATTGCGCACACTTCTTGGTAATCCTCTAATGATTAGACTGACGGTGTTAAGATTACCAAGCATATCAACTTCATCATCATGAGAAGGATGTGTGGGATCAATGGGAGGCGCATAGGTATATTCAACATACTTGTGCAAATGGAACTCATCAAATATACCAATCATTTCATCTTTCCATTGTCTAAAATACGCACCATTGATAATGGGCACTCTACAACTAAAAATCCTTGAACTAGTCACATACATCTTCCTCCAATGGTGGTTAAACCAAGGTTTTGGAGACCTTGCTCTGATACCAAATGAGGGATCGAAAGAAGGTGTGTCTAGAGGGGGTGAATAGACTACTTGTCTAGATAAAAATCCTAGCCTTACCAACATTGATAGAAGGCAGAATTTCAGCAATACTAACAAGTTTAGTGCACCCTACACATGCTAGTCAACATATATGACAGCGGAAAAGTAAAGACTTTGCACATGTAAAGGAGTACAGGTTAGGAAGATCAAACGCAAAGAAGTTGACACGGCGACTTTTGGCATGGTTCCGATAGGTTGCGTTATCATACATCCATGTTAGTGGAGACTTCAACCCATGGAGGGTAACAGTTGCGAGAGTCCACGAAGGGCTCCACCCACGAAGGGTCCACAAAGAAGTGGCCTTGTCTATTCCACCACGGCTTCCGTCCACGGAGGACTAGCCTTACTCATAGTAGATCTTCACAAAGTAGGCGATCTCCTTGCCCTTACAAATATCTTGGTTCAACTCCACAACACGAAGTAGGAGGCTCCCAAGTGACACCTAACCAATCTACAAGGCACGACCCTCCAAAAGGTAATAGATGTGGTAGAACTATGAACTCCTTGCTCTTGTGCTTATAAAGATAGTCTCCTCAACACAAAATCACTCTCTCATCAAATATGCATGGGTAGGAGAGATTGATTTGGTGGAAAAATGTTTGGGGAGGCTAGAGATCAAGTTTCAAATGATTGGAGTGAAATATCTTGGTCTCAACACATGAGTAGGTGGTTCTATCTCAGAAAATGGATCTGGACATGAAGTGTGTGTTCTAAGTGCTTCGCCCATGAATGAGAGGTGGGTGAAGGGGTATATATAGGCAGCACACAAAATCCAACCGTTACACACAAAGTGGCAAACTCGGTGACACCGAAGTGGAACTCGATGGTACCGATATGCACTAAAGGTATGAACTTTTGAATGTCGGTGACACTGATATATAAAACTCGGTGGCATCGAAAAGGTGGCTAATGGTCAGATGGCCAAACTCGGTGGCACTGATACTCAGACTCAGAAATTCTGATTTTGTGTACCCAGGCACCCGAAAGTTGGTCACCCAAACTCGGTAGCACCGATATGGATTCGGTTGCACCAATTTGGTTGGAATGTCTAGGGTTTCTGTCTGAGGTAAAACTCGGTGGTTCCGAAATGTGGAAGTTGGTGACACCGAATTTGAGTATGTGGAATTTGACAGAATGGTTATGTGGGAAAAATGACTGAGTATTTTGGTGGCTAACTTAGAGCACTTGAGCAACCAGTTCATTTTAATACCTCACCCCTTTTAATAGTATTGGCTTTCCTATGGACTAAAATGTGATTTATCACAAATAGAAACTAAAGAGTCTTCTAGCTTGAAGCTTGAGACAATCCTATTCCTTTCTTGCATCAAGGGGCATCTCCACATAATCCTTAGCCACATCATCTCCATGGACTAGTCCTGAAATATCTAAGTAAAAGTGTTAGTCCAAGAGACAATGTATGTTGTCATGAATTATCAAAATCACCAAGGGAGCATATGAGCTTTCAGGATAGCTCTTCCTCAAATGATTCGGTGGCCTCCTCGACGGAGGACCACCATTCCCAATGAATCTACTAAGTTGGAACTGTAGGGGTGGGAACCCCGGACAGTTCGTGATATTCACACACTTGTGCAGATGCATTCCCCCATGTTCGTGTTTTTGTGTGAAACAAGACAAAAAGCAAGTAGAATGAAGAGGATTAGATGTCGTGTGGGCCTTCAAGGATTCAAAGTGAGAGAGGCGAAGTTGTCCCTGTCTTTCGATGAGATCGTGGGTATCGTTTTGGTAGAGTCGACTTTGACGATCCGACTAAGAACGTGTGAGGACGTCGCGCTTTAGCAATCGCTAAACCAACTCCGAGAGGTTATTGACCACACCGAAGCACGATCAACCTTACCACGAAGGTCTGTTTCCTGCACGCAAACGAAGAACAAGCAAGAAACTAAGATGCAATCAAGATATTGCGAATATAAGAGGAAAGCTTTATTGATGAAGGAGGGGTTCTGTGACGCCTTTGTCTCGTCGTAGAACACAAATGAAGAACGTAAAGTTGCAGCTATGGCGAGCTTGTAATCTAAAAAAACAAGTCTAAACGGTGCCCTAAGGGCTGTATATATGAGGGAATAGAGAGGCAATTTCGTGACCCTTGGAGGAGGGGTCCGAAAACAGCCCTAAACTCGGTTTCCCCACACATACAGACTCTAAAAGTAGCCTATATTATGGTATTCCGAAATTACATGGGCCTGGCCCAAAAATAAGGTGGCGCAACACCTATAATAGCCTGTGGACGAAATTTATAAAGTGACGTCTTGAATATTTCGTCCAAAGCCTTCATGCTCTCCTTATGGTGGCTTTAAAGTGTGAAAATCACCAGTGGAAGCTCCATTGTTCTCTCCCGCGCGTGCACCTTCTTCTCCATGCTTGATCCCTCTCCAACGGATATCCTTCTTGTCCATGATAGGTCCGTCATTCATAAGCACAACAAAAGTATCTAACTTAGGCAACATCATATGTTCATGAACATTAGAAGTATTCCCAAGAAACGAAAGTACCTGGTAATTCAATTGGCGTGCACGAGCTCTAGTAACTGGTCCAGTATGTATAGCAGCTGGGGCTGTGGGTGTAACAATGGTGTTGATGTCCTCATCATCCTCCCCTTCTTGAACTGAAGTCGTCCTCGATGGAAGCTCATCTTCCTCACCCAAATATGGCTTCAAATCTGCAATGTTAAAAGTGGGACTAACCCGAAAATCTGCAAGCATCTCAAGTCTATATGCATTATCATTTATTTTCTCTAACACTCTGAAAGGACCATCAGCACGCGGCATTAGCTTTGACTTGCGCAAATCAGGAAACCTATCCTTACGCAAATGCAACCAAACAAGATCTCTAGGTGCAAAGACAATATGTTTTCTACCCTTATCTCCAGCAAGTTTATATTTAGCATTCACGCGCTCAATGTTTTCCTTAGTTAACTCATGCATCTTTAATATCAAATCAGCACGTTCTTTAGCATCAAAATTAACCTTCTCTGAAGATGGAAGAGGTAACAAAACAATAGGTGCACGAGGTAGGAAACCATACACAATTTCAAAAGGACACATCTTTGTAGTAGAATGCAGCGAACGATTATAAGCAAATTCAATTTTAGGAAAGCATCCTTCCATAGTTTTAGATTGTTCTTCAAAACATCCCTAAGCATAGTAGACAAAGATCTATTGACTACTTCAGTTTGTCCATCAGTTTGGGGGTGACATGTAGTACTAAAAAGCAATTTTGTCCCCAACTTAGCCCATAAACATCGCCAAAAGTGGCTAAGAAATTTAGCATCACGATATGAAACAATCGTATTTGGCACACCACGCAAGCGAATAATTTCACGAAAGAACAAATCAACCACATTAGCGGCATCCTCACTTTTATGACAGGGTATAAAGTGTGCCATTTTAGAAAATCTATCGACGACAACAGATATGCTATCCCTCCCCTTCTTTGTTCGAGGTAAACCTAAAACAAATTCCATAGATATATCCTCCCAAGGAACACTAGGTACAGGCAAAGGCATATATAAACCATGAGGATTGAGTCATGACTTAGCTTTTTGACATGTCCTGCAGTGAGCAACAAAACACTCAACATCCCGTCGCATACTTGGCCAAAAGAAATGTGTAGCAAGTACATCCTCTGTCTTCTTTACGCCAAAGTGTCCCATCAATCCTCCTCCATGTGCCTCCTGTAACAACAAAAGATGAACGAAGCTAGCTGGAATGCATAGCTTGTTAGCACGAAACACAAATCCATTATTAATGATGAACTTGTTCCATGTTCTCCCTTCTTTACAATTCTCCAACACATCTTTGAAATCAACATCATGCACATATTGATCTTTGATGGTCTCCAAACCAAATATTTTAAAGTCAAGTTGTGAAAGCATAGTATAACGACAAGACAAAGCATCAACAATAAAACTTTCTTTACCCTTCTTGTGTTTAATGACGTACGGGAAAGTCTCAATGAATTCAACCCATTTAGCATGTCTACGGCTCAGTTTTGCTTGACTTTTAATATGTTTCAAAGATTCATGATCAAAATGTATGACAAATTCTTTGGGCCATAAATAATGTTGCCATGTTTCCAAAGTCCGAACAAGAGCATATAATTCCTTATCATAAGTAGAATAATTCAGACTAGGCCCACTTAATTTTTCAGAAAAGTATGCAACAGGTTTACCATCTTGTAATAACACACCTCATAATCCAATTTCACTAGCATCACATTCAAGCTCAAAAGTCTTATTAAAATCAGGAAGTTGGAGTAAAGGAGCATGTGTTAACTTATCTTTTAAAACCGTGAAGGCTTCTTCCTGTGCGGTACCCCAAGAATAAGGCACATCCTTCTTTGTAAGCTCATTGAGAGGTGCAACAATGGTGCTGAAATCTCTCACAAAACGCCTATAAAACCCGGCGAGTCCAAGGAAACTCCTCACTTGTGTGACCGTTTTGGGCTGCGGCCAACTCTCAATAGCTTCAATCTTGGCTTCATCAACTTCAATTCCCTATGGAGTAACAACATAGCCAAGAAAAGATACTCGGTCTGTGCAAAAGGTGCACTTCTCAAGGTTACCTAACAAACGTGCATCACGTAGAGCAGTAAAAACAACACGCAAATGATCCAAGTGTTCCTCCAAAGATCTACTATAAATCAGTATATCATCAAAGTAGACTACCACAAATCGTCCAATGAAAGCACGTAAAACCTCATTCATTAATCTCATGAAAGTGCTAGGTGTATTAGTCAATCCAAAAGGCATAACTAACCACTCATATAAGCCAAACTTAGTTTTAAATGCCGTTTTCCATTCATCTCCCAATTTCATGCGAATTTGATGGTATGCACTACGCAAATCAACTTTGGAGAAAATTATAGAGCCACTTAATTCATCAAGCATATCATCTAGCCTAGGAATAGGATGACGATAACGAAAAGTAATATTATTATTGCCTCTACAATCAACACACATACACGATGTACCATCCTTTTTCGGCACTAGAATAATAGGAACAACACAAGGACTAAGAGATTCACGTATATAACCTTCGTCGAGCAGCTCTTGTACTTAACGCATAATCTCCTTCATCTCCTCTGGATTGGTACGGTATGGTGCACGGTTGGGTAGCGATGCACCGGGAATTAAGTCAATCTGATGCTCAATCCCTCTAATAGGTGGTAATCCCGGTGGCACGCCTTGTGGAAAGACGTCAGCGAACTCCTGCAAAATGTTAATGACAGCAGGAGGCAAAGAGGGTGGCATGTCCTCGAATGAAAATAATATCTCTTTGCATATGAAAGCATAGCAAACAGATGTAGTAATATCCAAATTAGTAATATCAGATTTAGTGGCAAGTAAACAACCACTCTTCAGTTTTATTTCAGAGGCAACACTAGATGATGATTTAGTAGGCTTATTGTGTTGCTCAAATTCCTTTGCTACAATCTGATTTTCACTCTTATGTAGGTCTTGTTTTGCTTTACTAGCTCTAGAAATGTCATCTTTAATAATATGTTCAGGAGACATAGGAAGCAAAGTAATATTTTGATCATTATGAACAAGAGTATACTGATTTCCTCTACCATGGTGTACATAATTTTTATCAAATTGCCATGGTCTACCAAGTAAAATGGAGCATGCTTGCATGGGTACCACATCACAATCAACAAAATCATGGGTACCTCATTGAACTTGGCGTTCATCTTGGTGTCAAATTTCTTCTCCATACCTTCGAGCTTGTCCATGGCTTCTCCAAAGGTGGTCACGAAATCCTGTACCTGGTTAGACATCATTTGCTGAAATTTATCATGGAGCTCCCGGTTGGTCTGGTTCTCCCAGTCGATCTCCTCGTTGTGTGATCCTGGCATGGTTAGTAGCAATAGGAACACAGAAGAATATGAACCTACAGACTACTAGGAAGTGATGGTGGTGGTGTGTCATAAATCCGTCAAGCAAATCTCAATTTCTTACCAATTCTTACCCAGCAGCAGGTGGCGATCGGCAACCGGTGTAGTCAAACTCTCAAAGGTTGGATAGAGAGATTGTGAGGTGGTGTCAAACACACGATGTAGATGTATGTGGAGCTGGGAAGGCTTATAATATGGTAGCAAGAAGGGTCAGCAATAATCAGTTTAGAGATGCAAAATTGAAAAGACGCTCAACGATGGTACCTTGCTGGTCCTAGGCTAGACCGTACTAGAGACGCGAGCCTAGAACACCAACGAAGTCACAACGACACGTACTAATCAAGGGAAAAGCCACTCTGATTTTTTTTTCTCTTTTTTTGCGCTCTTTTTTTCTGCGCTCTTTTTTTTCCAGAAAATCACTATAATGGCGAGTGTCTCAAAACTCTTCCCAAGCACAAAAAAGAGGATAGGCATGAAAAAAATTGATATTTTTATTTATTTTCTGGAGCAATTCGGGGATACAACGACCAAAAATTGCGACAAAAATCACTATGATGGCGAGTGTCTCAAAACTCTCTAAAAAGCCTAACAAAACGATAGGGGAAAAATAATTTCACCCCTCGAAATTTTGGCCTAAAAAGTGCTCTGGAAAGTGTGCCACACACGCGAAACCAAATCAAACAGATCTCGAAATTAACCTAAGACGAAAAGGATGCAGACTAGGATTGTGGTGGGTATATGGTGGTGGTATATGGCATCAAGGATAATGGTGGCGTGGTGGTGGTATATGGCAGCAACGATGATGGTAGCGTGGAGGTGGTATATGGCAGCAACGATGATGGTAGCGTGGAGGTGATATATGGAAGCGATGAAAGATGGTGCGGCGGCGGCGTGACAACCTGTGAACAGAACTTGAAACTCTAAAGGACAAGACACTAAGACCAGCAACTCGACACGACGATGTAACCGCAAATTCAACTAAGCAAACTACTGAAAAGACTATGCAAAGGCTCAAATTGGTTCGGATATGATGATCTAACCCTATTTTTTATGGTTTTTTCGTGGACGATAGGTATGAAGAACAGATGCGATCTAACTACGAAAAACTGGTAAAATCTCACCGAGCAACCTGGAAATCTGATACCACTTGATAGAGGCGAAGTTGTCCCTGTCTTTCGATGAGATCGTGGGTATCATTTTGGTAGAGTCCACTTTGACGATCCGACTACGAACATGTGAGGACGTCGCACCTTCACAATCGCTAAACCAACTCCGAGAGGTTATTGACCATGTCGGAGCACGATCAACTTGACCATGAAGGTTTGTTTCCTGCACGCAAACAAAGAACGAGCAAGAACCTAAGATGCAATCAAGATATTGCGAATATAAGAGGAAAGCTTTATTGATGAAGGTGGGGTTCTGTGACGCCTTTGTATTGTCGTAGAACACAAACGAAGAATGCGAAGTTGCACTATGGCGAACTTGTAATCTAAACAAAACCCAAGTCTAAACGGTGCCCTAAGGGTTGTATATATGAGGGAATAGAGAGGCAATTTCGTGACCCTTGGAGGAGGGGTCTGAAAACAAACCTAAACTCGGTTTCCCCACACATACAGACTCTAAAAATAGCCTATATTATGGTATTTCGAAATTACATGGGCCTGGCCCAAAAATAAGGTGGCGCAACACCTATAATAGCCTGTGGACGAATTTTATAAAGTGATGTCTTGAATATTTCGTCCAAAGCCTTCATGCTCTCCTTATGGTGGCTTTAAAGTGCGAAAATCACTAGTGGAAGATCCATTGTTCTCTCCCGCGCATGCACCTTCTTCTCCATGTTTGATCCCGCTCCAACGGATATCCTTCTTTTCCATGCTAGGTCCTTCATTCATAAGCACAACAAAAGTATCTAACTTAGGCAGCATCATATGTTCATGAACATTAGAAGTATTCCCAAGAAACGAAAGTACCTGGTAATTCAATTGGCGTGCACGAGCTCTAGAGACTGGTCCAGTATGTATAGCAGCTGGGGCTGTGGGTGTAATAATGGTGTTGATGTCCTCATCACGAAGGAGTTGATAGTAATGGGCTCAGCAGAGGTTTAGCCCTGTATTTGCATGAGTCATACCACGTTTTAGTACCGGGGACTTATGATTGCTTCATTAACATCTCGGTTACCTCCCCTGGAGGTGATCAATGGAGACTAACTGCTATTTATGGAGAGCCTCGAGTAGAGAACAGACACCTGATGTGGTCTAAGCTGCAAACTTTGAAGCAAGTTTTGGACTTGCCGTGGCTAGTTATTGGTGATTTTAATGAGGCGTTGTGGAGCTTTGAACATATGGCTCTGAACCCCCGACATGAAGCTCAGATGGAAGCCTTTCGAGATGTGCTTATGGCGTGTGAATTGGTGGACTTTGGCTTCATTGGAGTTCCTTACACATATGATAATATGCGAGCAGCAGCCGCTAATGTACGTGTGGTCCTGGACCGTGCAGTTGCTACCAATGACTGGAGGAACTTGTTTGCATTCTCTTTGGTACATCATCTTGCCTCTCCTTGTACGAATCATGTGCCCCTTCTCTTGAAACTATCTGCAGAACAGGAGAATCCAAGATCAAAAGCAAGGAGATATGAGACCTTTTGGGAACGGGATGCAGGGCTCCTGGACTTTATAATGAATACATGGGATGCCTTTGGCACTATGGAAAACATAGGTAAGGTAAATGTGGCTCTAAAATCTAACATGACAACACTCAAATCATGGAGCAACACAAGGTTTGGAAATGTCACTAGGGAGATAAACAAATCACGCTCTCAACTAGAGGAGTTGTTGAGGATAAATGCTAACAGACAAGAGATATGGAGAGTGTTTGACAAACTTAATGAACTGATATATAAAGAAGAAACGTTATGGCTACAACGCTCGGGGATAATGTGGCTCAAGGAAGGAGATAAGAACACAAAGTTTTTCCAGAGCAAGTCAGTTTGGAGAGCAAGGAAAAATAAAATTAGAGAGTTGCATGATAATAATTGTACTATTTTTAAAGATGAAGATATTATGGGTAACATGGCCACTTCATGTTTCAAAAATATCTTCACAGCAGACCCGACCCTAAATGCGTCTGGAGTTGTGGACTTGTTTCACACAGTAATTACAGATGCAGATAATGAGAAACTTTGTGCAGAATTTTGAGAGAAGGAGATTTCGGATGCTCTTTTTTAGATAGGATCGTTGAAGGCGCCTGGGCCGGACGGGTTTCCAACGAGATTCTTTCAGTGTAATTGGGATGTGTTGAAGGAAAATATTGTCAAGGCAGTAAAGGATTTTTTTCAGATCAGGTGTGATGCCGGTCTTAATCCCTAAAGTTGCTAATCCCACAGAACTCTCCCAATTCAAACCCATCAGCTTATGTAACGTGATTTATAAGGTGGTGTCTAAGTTTCTGGTGAACAGACTAAGGCCTCTGTTGGATGATATTATCTCACCTAAACAAAGTGCCTTTGTTTCTAGCATAATGATAACTAATAATGTACTAATTTCTTTTGAGTGCATTTATTGTATCAAGCAAGAAAAAGATCCAACAAAAAGCTTATGTGCATACAAATTAGACCCGTTAAAAGCATATGATCGGGTAGATTGGAACTTCTTGCGGCAAGTGATGCAAAAGCAGGGTTTTGATCATCGATGGATTGACTGGATTATGACTCGTGTTACATCGGTGATATATTCGGTAAGATTTAGTGGAACCCTCTTGGATTCATTTGCACCTCGTGTGGTCTATGGAAAGGCGATCCACTCTCCCGTTTCTTGTTTTTGTTTGTTGCTAACAGGCTCTCTGCAATCCTACGACAATGTGTGATGGGATCGATAACACCAGTAAAGATTTGTCGGCGTGCCCCCGGCATCTCTCATCTTTTGTTTGCGGATGACACACTTCTTTTCTTTGAGGCTTCAAGAGATCAAGCCGAACAAGTTAAAGCTTGTCTTGATCTTTATGCAAATGTTACTAACCAACTTCTTAACTATGATAAATGCTCGATTATGTTTGGAGAAAGGTGCCCAGCTAATGCACAGGAGGACGTCCGGGAGGTTCTGAATGTTACTGCTGCAGGGTTTGAAGAGAAATACCTAGGGTTGCCAACCCCTAATGGGAGAATGACAAAAGGCTGGTTTCAAAACCTACAAACATAACTTATGAAAATATTAGTTCAATGGGGCGATGGGCATCTAGCTCAACCAGGCAGGGAAGTTCTCATCAAGTCGGTTGGTGAGGCACTACCACTCTTCATCATGGGAGTTTTCAAGCTGCCCTTTTCGGTCTGCGATGATCTCACGGAGATGGTTAGAAATTTTTATTGGGGAGCGACCAAAGGGCACCGTAAAGTGCACTAGAAATCTTGGGAAAAGTTGTAGAGACGAAGAGCAAAGGTGGTGCAGGATTCAGAGATTACCGCTTGTTTAACCAAACTTTACTGGCTAGGCAGGCATGGAGATTGTTGACTCGATCTGACAACTTGTGTGCAAGATTGCTCAAGAGAAAATACTATCCCGATGGTAAACTTGAGGATACGATTTTCTCAGGAAATGTTGTTGGAGAACGTAGCATGGGAAACAAAAAATTCCTACGCACACGCAATACCTATCCATGGTGATGATCATCTATGAGAGGGGAGAGCGAATCTACATACCCTTGTAGATCGCTAAGCGTAAGCGTTAATAATCGTGGTTGATGTAGTGGTACGTCTTCATGATCCGTCCCACGAACCGTCCCATGAACCGTCTCACGATTCGTCCCACAATCCGTCCCGATCAAGTGCCGAACGGACGGCACCTCCGCGTTCCGCACACGTACAGCTTGATGACGATCTCCACCTTCTTGATCCAGCAAGAGGGGGCGGATAGGTAGATGAGTTCTCCAGCACGGCGGCGTGGTGGTGATGGTGGTGGTGCTATTTCAGTAGGGCTTCGCCTAAGCACCGCTAATACTAGAGGAGAAACAGATCTAGAGAGAGAGGACAACACGTGGCTGTTTTATGTTGTCTCAAAACCCCTCAAAACCCTTAGTATATATAGGAGGAGAGGAGGAAGAGGGCTGCGCCCTAGGGCTGCCTCTTTTTTCCCTTGCGCAAGGAGGAGAGGAGGAGTCCTCCTCCAATCCTATTTGGAGTAGGATTCCTCCTTCCCACTTGGAAACTCTTTCCATCTTGTGTTTTTTTCCTTCTCAAACCTTATGGGCCTTAGTGGGAACTTATTCCAGCCCACTAGGGGCTTGTTTATCTCTTTCGATAGCCCATGAGGCCCCTTGGGGCGTGACACCCCTCCCGATGGTCCCCGGCACCCCTACCCGCACTCCCGGTACACTACCGATGAGCCCGAAACTTTTCCGGTGACCAAAACAGGACTTCCTATATATCAATCTTTACCTCTGGACCATTCGGGAGCTCTTCGTGATGTCTGGGATCTCATCTGAGACTCCGAACAATCTTCGGTCACCAACACCTATAACTCAACTATACCGAAATGTCACCGAACCTGAAGTGTGCAGACCCTGCGGGTTCGAGAACTATGCATACATGACCTGAGACACTCTCCGATCAATAACCAATAGCGGGACCTGGATGTCCATATTGGCTCCCACATATTCTACGAAGATCTCTATCGGTTGAACCTCTATGTCAAGGATTCAGTTAATCCCGTATGTTGTTCCCTTCATCCTTAGGTATGTTACTTGCCCGAGATTCGATCGTCGGTATCTCTATACCTAGTTCAATCTCGTTACCGGAAAGTCTCTTTACTCGTTCCGTAATACAAGATCCCGCAACTAACTCCTTAGTCACATTGCTTGCAAGGCTTGCTGTGATGTTGTATTACCGAGTGGGCCCCGAGATACCTCTCCATCACACGGAGTGACAAATCACAGTCTTGATCCATGCCAACCCAACAGACACCTTTGGAGATACCTGTAGAGCACCTTTATAGTCACCCAGTTACGTTGCGACATTTGATAACCCACAAGGTATTCCTCCGGTGTCCGAGAGTTGCATGATCTCATGGTCATAGGAACAGATACGTTGACATGCAGAAAACAGTAGCAATAAACTGACACGATCATATGCTACGTTCATAGTTTTGGGTCTTGTCCATCACATCATTCTCCCAATAATGTGATCCTGTTATCAAGTGACAACACTTGTCTATGGTAAGGAAACCTTGACCATCTTTGATCAACGAGCTAGTCAACTAGAGGCTCACTAGGGACAGTGTGTTGTCTATGTATCCACACATGCATTTGAGTTTCCAATCAATACAATTCCAGCATGGATAATAAAATATTATCATGAATAAAGAAATATAATAATAACCAATTTATTACTGCCTCTAGGGCATATTTCCAACAAATGCTTCTTCAACCTGGACTGCAATCAGTCATGGCCTAGATCTTCTTAAGAAAGGACTAATATGGAGAGTAGGGAATGGGAACAACATCGAAATTTGGAGGGACCCTTGGATCCCTAGACCTTTCTCCTACAACCCTATATCAGTTCAAGGCACTTGTAGATATCGATATGTGTCACAATTGCTACAACACAATGGCACTTGGAATTATAATTTGCTTCAAGAAGCATTTCTGCCGTGCGATGTATAGGAGATTTTGAAAATAAGAGCATCACCTCGGCTGGAGGAGGACGTGCTGGCATGGGGTCCGGCGAAATCTGGAGTCTTTTCTATGAAATTGGCATATGAGTTAGGTTTTGAGGAAACATACAGAGCCACTGCAGAATCGACAAGTGGTGCTCCGTATGGCTGTCGGGTCTGCTGGAAGCTTATTTGGGAAAGCTTTGTGCCGCCTACGGTCAAGAAATTTGCATGCCGTGTTGCGGTGAACTCCCTTCCAACTTGGCAGAACAAATACAAGCGCAACTTAGAAATGGCTAGGACTTGCCCAATTTGCGAGAGGGAAGAGGAAGACACCTTCCATGCTCTCTATAAGTGTCCTCTAGCAGTTGAGCTGTGGGAATGTATGGCATCTGTTTGGTGACTGCTGAAGTGTGAGGAATTGAAGAACACATGCACTGAATGGCTCGTGGAAGTGCTCCATCCACTCTCAGAGAAAGAGAGGGGCATGCTAATGATGTATTTGTGGCGGGTATGGCACAACTGAAATGAGGTAACACACAACAAAGAACCACCTCCGATGGAGGCATCCAAATGGTTTATGATGGGATAATTGGATTCCTTGCTATCACTTAAGTATTCAGATGAGGAACTGCTGAAGGGGAAACATGTTGTCATATATGATCATTTGTCTATACCGCATGTGATACCACCTGTAACTCCAAACATTGCGTGGGTTTTGCCTATGGTGGGTTGGTCTAAGCACAACATCGATGGCTCTTGGACAGTCGATGGGAGAGCAGGAGCTGGTATGGTTCTCTGAGACCGCAAGGGTCAGATCATATATACATCATGCAGGGAGCTCTTTTCCTGCAAAAATGCATTGGAGGAAGAACTAAGCGCATGTATGGAGGGTCTCTTGCTAGCTATTCAGATAACGGAGCTACCTATTCAGGTAGAGATGGACTCGTGGGAGGCTTTGAACACGATCACTAATGATTCAATTGATAGATCGAACTTCTCTGCACTGGTGAAGGAAATCAAGCTTCTGAGGAATCTTCGTAGTACTACTTTCAGTTATGTTCATCGTAGTCAAAATAATGTTAGTGGTTTTTTGGCCAAGTTTGCTCGAACTTAGAGTAGAACAGTAGTTTGGCTTAACTCTGGATCATCATAGGTCATTGAACTTTGTAATGCAGACTGTGGACTTCCCACTTGAGTAATACAAAGTTTGACCCACAAAAAAACACTATGCTGAGGTGGAAGATTTTTTAAAGGGAATTATATATTAACGCCACGAAGGTATCAATTACATCCAGACTCTGCACCAATAAGATATCTCAAATACATCGAGGATACACACAACTCGAATCGGAAACAAAAAATGAAGGAATAAACAAAGTGGGAATTCGTGGAGGCGGCGGCCATGGCGGCACACCCCGATGTTGTGTGCCGCTAGGGATTTGGTGCACGGGATTGCGGGGCGTGGGAGGAGAAGGGGCGGGGTTCGAAATTTAAATGTGGGCGCTCGTGGAACGGAAGGCTGGGATCTCGTTTCTTTCTTTTTCAACCCCTGGCATCCGATAGATCAAGTTTTTTTTGTGTTGAGAACGAGGCTTCCAAGAGCATCTCCAAAAGATGTGCGGTAGCGCGATGTGCTAAAATAAACTTTGAGCATCAAAATAGCGTTTTAGCACGTGTGGACATGAGATAGCTTTAACACACACTGTAAAATTTAATGTGTCGCGGTAGCGTTTCACCAGGTGGGCTATAATACAGCACACATCCAGCCACGCCGCTTGGTACATGTGAAACGTCATATATCAATTTTGACAATTAAAACAACATGATCTCGAATATTTTAAAAATTGCAAAATGATGACTTGAGCAACATAGCATAGTTCAAATTCATGGCACAGTTCAAATTCATGTAATCAGAGGCAATTCATGACAAATAAGTTCACACAAACGAATGAAACATCAAGAATCATGCTTCATCTTCTTCCTTCTCGTCCTCCTCCTCCTTTTCCTACTCTTCATCATCTTCAAGCACCACAATGTCATTGGAACCTCGGATGTTGTTCGTATTATCTTCAAAGGCATGTGAGGCATCATGCGAGGTCCTTTCATGCCTCGCATAAGAGACCTAAAACTCATGTCTCCTGTAGGTGCTCCCATATCTCCCATAGGTGCTCCCATGCTTTTCGTAGGTGCTCCCATGCCTCAAATGCCGTCCATATCGTCCATGGTTGCTCCCATGCCTTCCATGGTAACTTTCATGCCTTCAACGGTAGCTCACAAGCCATCCATGGTAGCTCCCAAGCCTCCCATGGTAACTCCCATGCCTCTGAAGGCTTCCATGGTAGATCTCATCCCTCCCATGGTAGCTACCATGCATCCCATGCCCGTTATTGTTTTGGAGTAAGAGTACATCACGGAAAAGGTTGATGCACTCCTTTTGCCTATCATCGAAGTTAGATGTGTCCATGAAGAAGAGGTGCTTCTCATATTTCAATAATCTAGCTTGCTCCTCCATGGCTAATTTGTTCTCCTCCAATGCCACATTCCTCTCCTAGGCCGTCGACTCTTGGCTCCTTGCCACCTTCCTCTCCTCGTTTGCTTTCTTCCTCCCACAAAACGAAGGTCATCCCCGTGCAAGGGTTTGCGGAGACGAAATCGGCGATGGTTGGGTTGCGAGCATAGGAAGGGGTTGGGGGATGTCGGCCCGGTCGTCCATCGTAGAAAATCCATCGACAGAGGCGCGGGGTGGGCGAAGGCGGGCACGGGCGGAGCAATCAGTGTCGGTTGGGTTTCGCACGCAAGTTTCGATTGTCTAGCGCGCTGGAGCGAGCGCACCAAATAAATCGTGCGCGATGCAGTTTTTTCTAGCACGTTGCGTGGCATTATTGAGCGTCTGTTGAATCGTTGCTTTCGCGAGCGCGCGCTATATGACTAGATTTTTGGCCGCCCACCTTATTTAGCGCCTCTATTGAAAATGCTCTAACTTCTATAGAGTTTGTGTAGCCTGATGATCCAACACGTTGTCGCGAGAATACTGTACTTTTTGGGGGCACTCAAAACATCAACCGCCTCTTTGGAGTGACACGTGCCACATCTTTCCTTAGGCCCACCATTCAACTGTCCTCCAATATCTTGCAATTTGTTTATTCCGCTATAAAGTACTTCTAAGGATTAACCTAGTTGCTTAAAATCTGCTGATTTCCAGAACTTGATGTTATTTTATTTCATAGGACCATTCATCCCATCTAGTTTGAAAACACTCAATCTTAAGAATGGCTGAGTCATTTATTAGTTTATTGCACTTTCCCGTCTAAATCTTGCGCTCGCCCAACTTCGGCTGGCACGCCCCACCAACCCTACAGTTTTGTCTGGCAACACCCATAGAAAGATTTTAAATATGACAAGTCCCCATGGATTCGATAATAAGGAAATGAAGAACATGGACGAAACGAAATAAAGCATTTCTAGTGGACCCAACGTATCCCCAAAATGATATATACCCATTTGTAGAATCACCTACACGACACCATACATGGGTCGAGGCCCATTCCTGGTGTTGCGGTTATCTTTTTCTCTTTCACCTTTTTGCTTTGGTTTTGATCTTTCCTTTTTCTAGTTTTTTATTTTTACTTTATTTCCAAGTTTTTCATATGTTTGGTTTGTTTTTAAATACACCTCCTTCAAAATGCATCGAATATTTTCAAAATATGTGAATATTTTTTAAGAATTACACACACATCTTCTTAAAATAGTTCAATATTTTAATATGAGCACTTTTTAAAATGTGTTAAATATTTTGAAAAATACATATATAGTTTTTGTTAAATATTCAACAATTTTTATAAGTACATGGTCATATTTTAAAGCAAATCAACACTTTGTTAGTTACTTGAATGATTTTTAAAATACATGAATAGTTTTAAAGGATGATACTTTTTTAATTTATACGCGCATGTTTATATAACACTTTGAGCTTTTTTCTTTTCTTTTTTTTCCTTTTTTATATTATATATATTGTTAGATTTGTTTTGAGGGAAATATATATTGTACTAGTATAATTTTTCAATAATAATTTCTACTCCTACTTACAAAAGACCACCTTATTTGGGCGCGCGCTATATGGCTAGTTTTTTGGACGCCCACCTTATTTAGCGCCTCTATTGAAAATGATCTAACTTTTATAGAGTTTGTGTAGCGTGATGATCCAACACGTTGTGGCGAGAATACTGTACTTTTTGGAGGGCACTCAAAACGTCAACCGCCTCTTTGGAGTGACACGTGCTACATCTTTCCTTAGGCCCACCACTCAACCGTCCTCCAATATCTTGCAATTTGTTTATTCCGCTATCAAGTACTTCTAAGGATTAACCTAGTTGCTTAAAATCTGCTGATTTCTCAGAACTTGATGTTATTTTATTTCATAGGACTATTCATCTCATCTAGTTTCGAAAACACTCAATCTTAAGAATGGAAGAGTCATTTATTAGTTTATTGCACATCCCAACTAAGATAACTTTCCGTCTAAATCTTGCGCTCACCCAACTTCGGCTGGCACGCCCCCACCAACCCTACAGCTTTGTCTAGCAACACCCGTAGAAAGATTTTAAATATGAAAAGTCCCCATGGATTCAATAATAAGGAAATGAAGAACATGGACGAAACGAAATAAATCATTTCTAGTGGACCCAATGTATCCCCAAAATAATATATACCGATTTGTAGAATCACCTACACGACACCATACATGGTTCGAGGCCCGTTCCTGGTGTTGCGGTTATCTTTTTCTCTTTCACCTTTTTGCTTTGGTTTTGATCTTTCCTTTTTCCAGTTTTTTATTTTTACTTTATTTCCAAGTTTTTTATATGTTTGATTTATTTTTTTATCTATTTTCCTATGTTTATTTTGTAAATACACCTCCTTCAAAATACATCGAATATTTTCAAACTATGTGAATACTCCCTCCGTCTCAAAATTCTTGTCTTACATTTGTGTAGATATGAATGTATCTAGCCACATTTTAGTATTTAGATACATCCATTTATAGACAAATCTAAGACAAGAATTTTGGGACGGAGGGAGTAATTTTTAAGAATTACACACACATCTTCTTAAAACAGTTCAATATTATAATATGAGCACTTTTTAAAATGTGTTAAATATTTGAAAAATACATACATAGTTTTTGTTAAATATTCAACAATTTTATAAGTACATGATCATATTTTAAAGCAAATCAACACTTTGTTAGTTACTTGAATAATTTTTAAAATACATGAATATTTTTAAAGCATATGTACATCTTTAAAAAAAGGATGATACTTTTTTTTAATTTATATGCGCATGTTTATATAACACTCTGTGGTTTTTTCCTTTTTATTTTTTTATATTATAATATTGTTATATTTTTTTTGTGGGAAATATATACAGTATTGTACTAGTACAATTTTTCAATAATAAATTCTACTCGTACTTACAAAAGACCAATGTGAAACTGACCACACTGTCCGCGGCCCATTAAGCAGGGAATAGCAGCCAGCGCCCCCAGCGCAGCGTCTGGTCTCTGGGCGCCGCCCTGCCCCCACGACCACATCCGCCGCCACCGCCGCCACTAACACCACTCGACTCCAGTCCCCCGCCTCCACGCCGCCACTGTTACCCGGCCTCGCCCTCAGCCGCCGACGCCTCCTCCCGGTTCCCCGAACCGAGCAGACTGCACGCATCCTTCCCTGCCTTGGCCGTGCCCAGCTGCTGCTTCCGCCACCAATGGCCGCCGCCGCGTCGGCGAAGCAGGTGACCAGGAGGAACTTCCCGGAGGCTGTGCGGGAGCTGGCGGCTCACGTGAAGGAGTGCGACTACGTGGCTATCGCGGCGCTAAAGACGGGCGCCCCCACGGGGTGGCGACGCGCGCTGCCGGTCGACACGGCGGAGACGGCCTACCTCAAGGCCAAATTCGCCTCCGAGTCCTTCCAGCCCCTCCACATAGCCGTCTGCCCATTCCGCTTGGGCTCTGCCTCCGGCTCCGACGTCGTTGCCTACCCGTAAGCAGCCCCTCTCGATCGCTCCTATTCCTCCGCAAGGAGCATCAACGAAAGTAGGATTTGCGGCGTGGTACTCTGTCAAACATCTCGTGCGCACTGAAATCACTAGTCCATCAGCCTATGTCTTGTGTGCTCATTGAGGCATTTCGTTGAACACCTTGTGTGCATAAACGAAACCTTGCTACTCCAGTTTTGGGGAAATGGCATGATGAGATCAGGCTGGTGTATACGGGGGATGGAGGATGCCGGGGCAATGGTCCTGAGGATGAGCAAATCGGGGCATGCCAGTGTGGAGTGTTGACGTATAAATGCATAGCCCACCTTTCCCCCATTAGCTTTAGCTCTTGGGTGAGCTGGCTGGTGCGTGCAGTTCTACATGGATTGGCGGCGGCTAGCTCCGCGCTGCAACATGACCGGCCTCCTGTTGGCCGTGTGACAGGTCTAAGGTGGAATTTATCCCACCATTTTGGTAGCGCCACTAGGGACTGCCACGGAGTTCTAACTAGCGTGTCTATGGAAAGATCTATCATGAAGATGGTGACTGAAACACCGCCTCGTGTCTGGGATGAAAACCCCTGTTCTGGCCTTTATTGATTGGGGTTAGCAGCGACGAACTTGGGTCGTTATCTTGTTGAAGGTGTTGTCTCCTTGCCGATGCTGGTCTTCACTGGTTGGTTTCGGCAACCAGGATGTAAATACTTTTCCTGTCTGTCTCTGTTCGGACGTGCCAACGATGGTGCGGGGATGTTTCTGCCGTAGTTTCCTATGCCTTGTACTCCTATTGTTGATGTCTTTGGCCTTGCTGCCTTGCATCAACTTCAACAAAGATGGTTGTGTGCATAACAATGATGTAGAGGCCGGAGGTTTGAACCTCCTGTTCGGAAAAAGGAGTTACCAAAATCCTCCTGTGAATCAAGGAGCTGGATCATTGGTAATAAAATGTAGCATACTTTTCCTTGCATAAAAAGGAAGAAAATCACACTTTGCAAACTAGCAAGCAACTGACAGGGACATGAAATATCTCACAGAAATCACATATGAAAGAGCAAAAAAGCCACTTGAAAAATCTCAGGATTGCCTGCCAAACCTGCTTTCAGTTTGATCATACTAAATTCTGTTGCTCGTGCTGCTACCCCAAAGAGTATTCTTTGGTCGATGTTCTGTCATGTGTAATTACTATATCTTATGACTGTAGCACTAAGATCTCCATTTATTAGGGATCATCTGAGTTTATTGCTTGTAAACGTCTGTTTAGTTTTACACTTTGGTCCATTTAACTAATCCAGGTTTCATCCTTTTGAGGAGTATGCTTGTCTGTTTCTGTGCTCCAGTCTATTGATTTCTGTCGTCATTACTGACTGTCGGTCTTTTGGTTGTTCAGGTACAACTTCCACTTGTTTCCCAGAGATGAACTACAGCTTGGAATGCCTTCTTATAGCTTCTCCTGCCAATCATCTTACTTTTCATCGATGGCCCGTGATGGTTTTGATTTTAATATGTGCATTTATGATGGTGAGTACTACACCATGCACCCAAACAAATGGAAAATTTGGTTATTTGATGGTTTAATTCTATAGTGATTATATTGGCAGGTATATCTTATCTATCAAGGGTGCAAGAATCCTTGGCTAGGCAAAAGACATTCACCCCTCATCTTCAGCAGCCATCTCCATCAGCAAGTACATCCGTTGCTGATTCAGTTTTTACAAATAGAATTAAATCAAGAATTCAGAATTGGCGTAAAGGATGTGCAGAACCAAGTAAAACAGCTGATGGTAGGGCAGTTTCGATAAATAATACTAAGGCCGCTCTGTGTATTATTTAGATAGTTATAGATGTCTCCTAACATGAAGTCTTACTGTGCAGGATCTTTAGTTAGTTCTCTCAGGAAACTAATCATGGGCAGTGAATCATATGGTTCAAGGCCCAGTATGACCATCGATGTTTGCAGTGATCGCCAAGTTCAACTTGTTTTGGAGGTATGCTTTCTCCACTTTACATTTGATGATTTGTCCAAAAAATAAAATATTCACTATTATACTCCTCAAAGGAAAAACACAAAATATTCACTTTCTCACGCTCTTCAGTATTTTTACTGTTGTTTTGGCTACAAGAGTCGGGTGCTGTGATAAAGAACTGACAAATGCGGAATAGATGACATGCTTTTAGCAGGGTCTGACTTGTATTTGCTCACCCCATAGGGCGTAATCTGTATAAAATACATAAAGTATAACTCCAAATCATTGATGATGTTGAGCTATACTGCAGACAGTAAAGGGTACCTCTGATGATCTTGTAACTCTTGTTGTTCCGGATAAAGCTGGGGTGCCTAGGGCTGTGCGTGTGATCTTTACTAGTTCTGCAGAGGATAAAAATCTTCTCCTGGTTTGTATCCCTAAAACTTGGCAACTCCATTTAAATGTAACTAAATGGCGTAATCTTAATCTGGTTTCATTTTTTTCCTTTGGTAACTCTTTTCTTAGATGGACATCCGAAAATTGGAAGATGAGCAGAGTTCGAAGTTTCGTGGATTTCGGGAAGTTATTGATCTAGTATCATCTTCAGAGAAACCAATCATATCATACAATTGCTTGAATGGTATGTTGATGCATCACTAATTTTTCATCGACCTGTCATTTCTAGAATAGTATAACTTATTTTTTTTCTTTCTCAGACCTAACAATGATACACGCACAATTTATTGCGCCTCTTCCGCCAAACCTACATGAATTTATGTGTTCTTCGAGGCTGGTTTTCTCTAGTGTTGTTGATATTGGCCACTTGTGGCGAGAAATTAGCCCTTTGAGAAAAGCGAAGAATATACAAGCGGCTCTGAGTTATTTACAGAGACAGCACTTTGTGCCAATGGAAATAGAAATACCACTGCAAGGTACAGTTCCAGCTAACTTAATTAACACACCATGTTGCTAATAAACTATGGAGTTTCTTCTTGCTCATCGTATATTAGAAAATGGAGTGTATTATTTGTAACTAGTAGTAGGTATAAGCCTTAAATTTATGCATACATCATTATAATGTTTTCTTAGTGGCATTTTGAATTGAACTCTCGTTCTCTCTTTCCCGGTTTGCACAGATGGTACCAGGGGTGTCACAAAAAGTGGAGAAAATGTTCTTAGAATAACAAAATTATTTGCCAAGCTAAGCAAGTTACTTAAAATCACTCCCAAGTGTCAATCTCAGTCTGGTGAGCAGCATCACACAGTTGAAGATCACCATAACATTCTTTGTCCCAGTTGCATGGTGGAAGAATCTGATGGTGTTGACTGCACTAATGAGCCAGGTACCACAAGGACAGTGAGCACCCAGAGTGTTGTTTTCTTGTGGGGCTTTAGGGAGACATCTGCAGAAGATCTGAGATCCCGCCTTACAAGATTGCACCATGTCTTCTCAAAGGATTTTGATCTAAGATTGTTGGATAAGACATGCTCAGCTTTGATATTTCGTAGTTCTGATACTGCAAGTGAATTACTAGGAGACATAAGCTTGGAAAGTCCCTCACTAAATAATTTCTTCTCAGAAGGTCTGAAAGCTGCAGGTTTTGATGTCTACAGGAAGGCTTGCAGTTTAGGGCTTTGGGATTCAGATTTAGCTGAGGCCCTGGAGGGCGCTTCGTTGGAGCCAGCTACTTCAACAGTTTCTGATCATGGTAGCTCTGAGATATACTGGAATAGTTCATTGAAGCTGGATCTAAAGGAGTATCTGGAATGCTAGAACATCATGCAGCCTTTTGTTCGAGTAATCTTAAATTAGTGAGTGCACACTTCTAGATAGCATACATAGCAGGCAAGTAAAATCAAGAAAGGAAGAGGAATCTTGATTCTTTGAACTACTTTGTCCTAGGACATAAGTTTCACTCTAGGTGAAATGTTATTTTGGTTTGCCTCAGAAATCACCATGTGCATATTTCAGCCGAGCTTCTAGACCTGATCTACGAGTCAGCATTTCATGGGATTGCAGTTAGTTTCCATTTTTCATCTCCCTGTGATGAGAACTTGACAAATCAGTGTCAGCTGAGAGTGGGTCTGTTTGCGATGCAATAGTGTAGGATAACGACATGGTTTTCAGTTTCAGCCCAAATTGTTAGCTGGGCCTTGAAATTGTAGGTTCATACATTTCCTGGAGGATTCCATTCACTATATGTTCATTATTACTAAGTTTTTCTTTTTAAAAAATATACTGAAAGGGCATCTTACATACTCCCTTCGTTCCTAAATATAAGGTGTATTAGTTTTTAAAAAAGTCAACCATTGTCTATGTTTGACCAACTTTATAGCAAAATATATAAATATTTACAATACCTAATATATATAATATAAAAATATATTTCAGGGTGAATCTAGTGATAATGATTTCGTATTCTAGATATTGATGTTTTTATCAATAAATTTAATCAAAGTTTGAGAAGTTTGACTTTTTTTGAAAAAATAATACACCTTATATTTAGGAACGGAGGGAATATTATCTATACCTACTAATAAAGTAGTATGGATTGCTTCATCCTGTACCGTCATCATTTTTACAGAAACCTCCCTCTGTTTTTAGGTAATTAACATGGCATCCACATATAAGTGAGAAAATGAACCGTTTTTATTGTACAAAAAACCCTCTTCTTTTTGGTGAATAACCCACACCTCCAGCATTAAGTGTTAGAAAATGAATTGTTTTTGTGTTTTAAGAAAAACCCTTGTCGTTTGTATAACTAACCTACAGTCCATCTAGAACCTTTTTTTTAAAGAATACCCATATCTTTTAAACAGTAACTTCAATTTTAACATTTTATATATGAAATTTGATTAAAAATGTGTAGAATATGAGTACGATGTTATTTTACCTGTTAAATATTTTCAAAATGATATCTAGTGTGTAACCTTAATAAGCGTGCACGATCCATCTTTCTTTCATGCTCACCTCCTACCCGGATTATAATGACACCGACCTAGATTGCAATGACCCCTCGAAAATAAACCTAGAACTTTCGTTGCACCACTCAAACCTCTATACCAAAGAAAACTCGTCCGGAGCCTTGTTCCGGCACCTTGCCGGAGGGGGCAATCATCACGAGAGGCCATCTTCATCATCCTAGCGGTGTCCATGACGAGGAGAGAGTAGTTCACCCTTGGGGCCGAGGGTATATACCAGTACCTATGTGATTGATCTCTCTCTCCCGTGTTCTTGAGATATCACGATCTTGATGTATCGCAGGCTTTATTAATATAGTTGGATCATATGGTATTTGTCCCTTGCTATCTTGATGTGATGAATTGAATGTTCCCTTTGAGATTTTGTTATATCAGATTGAATATTGGATTTGAGATCACTTGATATATGTCTTGATGTGGATACCCGTGGTGATAATGAGGTGTTCTATTGATTCACTTGATATATGTTTTGGTACCCAACTCGTGAATTCCTGAGGTGACATTGGGGTAATCTATGCATAGGGGTTGATATATATTCTTGTCCTACTTTCTTTGATAGAAATCTTAGGATACTCTTTGAAGTTCTTTGTGTTGGATTGAATATGATGAATCTGAAATTGTTTGATGCATGTCGAATAATTAACTCACGGACACTTGAGGTGACATTGGAGTATCTAGGTGACATTAGGGTTGATTGGTATGTATCATAGTTGTTATTCTAGTACGAACTCTAGGGTTTTTTGTGACACTTATAGGAATAGCTCAATGGATTGATCGGAAAAGATAACTTTGAGGTGATTTGCCGTCTACAACAATTTCTTCTTATGTTCTCCGCTAATAGGAACTTTAAAGTGATTCTTTATCACACAGTGAGCGACGATCATATGATTCTATTATGTTAGCATTGCTGATAAATTGCATTAGTGAAAGTATGAACCCTAGGCCTTATTTCCAAGCATTAATATACCGTTTTGCTCGCTGTTTGCCACTTGCTACCTTGCAGTTTTTATATTTTTTAGATTACAAAACTCTATTTCTACTATCCATACGACACTTGTATCACCATCTCTTTTCCGAACTAGTGCGCCATACAATTTTTCATTGTATTGGGTGTGTTGGGGACACAAGAGATTTCTTGTATTTGATTGCAGGGTTGTTTGAAAGAGACCATCTTCATCTTACACCTCCAATAGATTGATAAACCTTAGATCATCCACTTGAGAGGAACTTGCTATTGTCCTACAAAACTCTATCTTTGGAGGCCCAATGGAGTCTACAAAAATAAATTTACGCAGTACTCCCTCCGTTCCTAAATATAAGTCTTTTTAGACATTTCAACATAGGACTACATACGGAACAAAATGAGTGAACCTACACACTAAAATATGTCTATATACATCCGTATGTAGTTTTCTATTAAAATGTCTAAAAAACCTTATATTTAGGAATGGAGGGAGTAGATATCAGGGAGCTGCATGCCACCATCGATGAGGCGGTTTCTGTTACACGACTCCCACAACACGACTTAGCGGAGTATATCTGCGTGGAAGTGCAAAAGGATTTGACCCCGATCCTGGCAACCCATACTGAGGCCCCCGTCCCACGGACTAAGAGCATCTCCAACAGTCGCACTTCGGCCGCGCCCAAAAAATGCGGCTGGTTTAGCGCGGGGATAGGCGCTGGCTTCAACAGCCGCGCTATAATGCAGCGCGCGCCGCTCCAGCAGTGTCCAAAAATGCAGCGCGCGCAGCACGCACAAACCACATATACACCACACATACATTTCAAAAAATAGGCGCAAAAAGATCAAACAAACAAAATAAATCAACAATAAATAGTCATTACAACTCAAACAAATAGTTTATCCTTCGGTACAACAAATAATGCAATAAACACAACCAATAGTTCATGAACAATACAATACAAATAATGCAATAAACACAACCAAGTCATGCTCTTTGTCGTCCATGCCATGCCCACCACTCTTCAATCAGATCCTTCTGAAGATCATTGTGCGTTGCGGGACGCCGAATGGCATGATAGGAGGCAACAAAACGGGCTACCCTTTCAGCCCTCCGTCGCACTCGCACATGATGTCCCAAGAGCTCATACTGTGAGTAGTCTAAATCTTGGCCACACTCATTCTCGATGATCATGTTGTGCATGATCACACAAGCGTGCATGATGTACCAAAGCATTTTTTGATCCCAAAATCTAGCCGGTCCTCTCACAATAGCAAATTGGGCTTGTAAAATCCCAAATGCTCTCTCCACATCTTTTCTAGCCGCCGCCTGAGCATTGTGGAAATCAAGATTTTTCTTACCTTCCGGCTTTTTCAACGGCTTCACGAAGGTTTGCCACTTTGGATAGATGCCATCCGCTAGATAATATCCATAGTTGTACGTACGGCCATTTGCTACAAACTGCACCGGTGGCAACTCACCATCTGCAATCTTATTCATCAGTGGTGACCGGTTGACAACATTGATATCATTCAAAGATCCAGGCATTCCAAAGAATGCATGCCAAATCCAAGTCTCCTGATCGGCCACCGTTTCAAGGATTATAGTGGAACCCTTTTTTTGGCCGTGGAATTTCCCATGCCATGCCTTTGGAAAATTTCTTCCAACTCCAATGCATGCAATCTATTGAGCCAAGCATGCCAGGAAAGCCGCGAGCCTTGTTCATCGCCAATAGCCTTGCGACGTCTTCAGCAGTGGGAGATCTCAAATACTCCTCGCCAAACACTTGCACAATTCCCACTGCAAAGCGCTTGACACACATGATGGCTTGGCTCTCACCCATAGCCAAGTGATCATCAACTAGATCAGCCGGGATCCGTATGCCAACATACGCAATGCGGCTGTCACCTTCAGAAAGGTGCTCTGCCCGAGCTCTCCGACGGCATTCCTCCTTTGCTGGAAAAATCGGTCATGGCTCGCTAGTTTCTTTGCAATGCGCTTGAACAAGTCTGTGCTCATCCTAAACCGGCGACGAAAATATGACTCCGGGTATGTGGGATTCTCCATGAAATAGTTCATCATCAATCTGTTATGGGCATCAATCCTATCTCTCCAAATTTTCTCCCGACCCATAACCAAACCACCTTCCTTCGGTTTTTTATTGATATGCATAGCTATGATCATTGCAAGATCCTCCTCCTCTTCCATATCAAATTCTTCTTCAAAATAATTATACGACAAACTCATCTACAATGTTCAATACTATACTATAAAAACTACCATTCAAAACATGCACCAAATTCATAAGTTTGGAGCAATACATACCTTGTAGGCGTTTTGTCGAACACCTTGCGGGCACGGCGCGGCAGCGAGGTCTCGGGCGCTGTTCCTCGGACGTCGGAGGCGCGCGAGGGCCGGCCAGACTAGGAGGGGGTGGGGCGGAAGCACGGCGGCGCGGGGAGGCCGGGGAAGCGCCTGAACGGTCGCCGGGGGGCGCGGGGGGCGCCCGCAGCGGAGACAGCCGGGGAAGCGCCTGAGTGGTCGCCCGCGGGCGCGGGCGGCGACGGCGGCGCGGGGATAGGCCGGGGAAGCGCTGAACGGTCGCGGGGGCACGAGCGGCGGCGGCGACGCGACCGGATGAGGGAGGAGCGAGCGCGTGAGCGCGGGAGAGAGCAGGAGCGAGCGCAGGAGAGTCGCGCGCGCGGGAGCCGGCGCAGCAAATAAGGGGCGCGGGATTGCGTTTCGGCCAGCGCGCTGAAATGGAAATGGCGCGCGCGCCGTTTTTGCGCGCCCACTGGAGCTGCCCGCCGCGTTGCACGCGCGCTAAAACTGCCTTTTTTGCGGCACGACGCTTGTATAGCGCGCCTGTTGGAGATGCTCTAAGCGCTCGTCGCGCTGTAGGAGGCAACCCACAGGGATCCCATGCAAAAGTGCATGCATTGTGAAGTTTGGAAGAGGGACTGCAACTACGAAACAACAGCAAGCCATCATTCGTAAGTTATGCCTGACAAATGAAGGGGAGACAATTGGGGACGAAGCCCTGAAGATGTACGTGGAACTTTTATCCCAACTGCTCTCGGAGACCCACAGTGCGGCCATTCAGGCTGCAGGTGGGAGTGGGCATAATTAAGTGGGACTAACTAAGTCCATCCCACTTAATCATCTTAGTGGGATCCTATCGGATAACGGATTTTTTCACTGTTTTGATCCTTAAGGCGCAAGTTCATCACGTAACGAACTCGGTTCGAAAGTATTTCACGTTTTGACCCTTTTGGAAACGCCACAATCCGTGGCATTGCAGCCCTGTTGCCAAACGCCAGTCTACTCGACGTTGCAGGCCTCATGTGCAACGCCAGTCTACTGGACGTTGCAGCCCTTCTCAGAAACGCCAAGGGGGCTGGCGTTGCAGGCCTCATAAGTAACTGCCCCGCGGCCCCTTCGTCCACCTCCACTTCTTTCTTCCTCCTCTTCCACGAAAAAGCTCTCCCTCCTCCTCCAGATCCCCCCCTCCGGTCTCCCTCCTCCCTAACCGTTTTGTTGGTTCTTTGGGGCAAATCGAGGAGGCCGGTAAGCTCCTCCAATCCCTCCAATTAGTTTTTGCAATGATTTTGTATTTGTGTAGATTTCTTTTGCACTAGGTGTACGTATGTTTTGAAGTAAAATTTATTTTGTGATTGTTAATAGGTGTAGTTTATGGTGTGTCTAGGTGTAGTTTTTGGTGGCTATATGTATAACCTAGGTTTTGTTCATATTATCTGCATTAGGTTTATGCCTAGGTTTAGTTCATATTATTCGAAGAGTCCGGTAATAATTTTCTTCATATTATGTAGGATGTTTCGGCCCGATCAATATCCGGGTCTTGATGACTACTATGAGCAGAAGCATCGTGCGGTGCTAGTTGAAAGAGGAGAGGTAATTATGATTTTGTTGATGATTATTTTTATATACTCCATGATTTTTATATTTTGACAAGTTGAGTCAATTAACAAATTATGCCTTTGTTTGTTTAGGTTCCTCCACTACTTCGTTTGAGGGGGCACAACCCCAATGAAACTCTTGTATATGACCCTCGTTATGAGCCACATTTTAGAAGAATGGATCTTCTTCAATTGCTCAACTTTAAAGGCACACCACCATGGTTGAACGCCACTGCCCTAACAGCACTTACGGATCGATGGAGGCCGGAGACGCACTCTTTTCACCTTCCTCTTGGTGAGATGAGCATAACCTTGGAGGATATTGCTATGATCTCCGGGCTTCCTATCGAGGGCAGGGCTCTTACAAGGAAGGTTAGGGCCGCCGGGTGGCGACAACGGGTTGCAGCATTGGTTGGTGTTGAACCCGAGCCATGGACTGATGAAACTAGGAAGGATCCTAGGCCATCCGGTGTGTTGTTCTCTTGGATACAGAGACATTTTCACAGATGCCCATGGGATGCTAGTCAGCTTGTTGTGGAGAGGTTCACGAGAGCTTATCTCTGGAATCTTTTGACCCAAGTGGTGTTTCCGGATGGCACTGGGGACACAACCTCATGGATGTTCTTGGATCCGCTTCGTGACTGGGATGTGAAGTGGAGTTGGGGTTCGGCGGCACTAGCCTTCTTGTACCGTCAGGTATGGCTTAATATCATGCATTTTCATTTTATTCAATGGGATATGATGCATTTTCAATTTGTTAAATCTGTAGTTGGATGGAGCATGCATGAGGAGTAAGCCGACGTCCTGTCTTGGAGGTTTCGTCTGGGCCCTACATGTTTGGATGTGGGAGCGTATCCCTGTTGGCCGGAACTTCAGCCTTGCTCCGGAAGAACCCTGGAAGTACCCGTTTGACGGGGACGAGGAGCGATACCCCGCTATCGCACACACATGGGCTAATGTCCAATGGACGAGTATCGCGGCTATGGGGCGGTATAAGGCATACATAAGCGAGCTTGACATGCTAACTTACGAACATGTAAATGCTTTATCAAATTTGCTGATTTTTTTTCATGGATGGTTGAGTGACTTGTTGTTATGTAGGTTAAATGGAGGCCGTACACGGTACCTAGGCAGTATCCTCTGAGCAACATGTGCCTTCGTGACCAGCATCTTTGGTGTGTGCGGTGCCCGATGATATGCTTTTATGCGGTGGAGTGGCATCTTCCTCATTGTGTTTCTAAGCAGTTCGGGGTACAACAGCGCACCCCGCCGGATTACGTCGAGACAAGTGTGAAGCTACATAAGTAAGTCTTTTGTATCACGTGTTTCTCTTGTTGATCAATGTCTAACATGAAAAAATGTAACTGATGTAGTATTCTAATGCTTTGTAGGACAAACCGGCAAAGCAATAAGACTGTCATCAATTGGGAGGAGCACCACATTACTTGGGTGGACATGTGGAATGCTCAGAGACAACATCGAGTTGAAAATGATGAAACACCCGGCACTGACGAGGCGACATACTTAAGGCATTTGGAGTGGATGCGTACAGAGTACAGAGTTATCCATAAGGCTGCCTGGACTCGTTCCGATTGCTTGGACTTACTGCCGAGTGAGGCTGCTGATGCTGCATTCAACAATTCAATTAGGGAGACAGTTGGAGCGCATCTTGACTATGGTCCTCTCCATGACCGAGTGGTACGTCCCTCCTTTAAAATATAAACAAGTTTCATTTATTCGTGGATGGTATGTCACATGTGTTTTATCCAGGGCACGGAGCTATGGAGATGTATCAACGAGAGTAACGTGGTCCTTGCCCGTGCCCCATGTCCACAAACGGACGGACTTGTTAGAACTACTTTGCAGGTTGGATGCCTTGTTAACCTTTGTTTTATCGTACCTTTGTTAGCAAATAAACATGTCATTATCTTTTCCTTGCGCAGAAGGTCGCCAATCGGTGCCGCGCACTAGCGGCTTTACTTTCTTGCCACGGTGTTTCGTCCACCGATGTGAGGGCACGTGCGCAGTACACGATGGATGTACAGTCTTCCGCTCGTCCGTCTGCCAGCCGGCCACGGGTCTCTTCCGCTCGTCCGTCTTCGAGTCGAGCACATGTTTTTTCTAGCCGAGCACATGAAGAGGAGATTGAAGAAGAAGATGAGTCCGACAACGAGGCCGCGGATCCGGACTTCATTGAGTTTGGGGCTTCGCAGATGGACGATGCTCCTCAGCCAAGTCAACCCACTCAGCCGACGGAAGAAACACGTCAAGCTAGCTCAAGGAACATCAGACGTCCTGGCTGGCAGAACACTCCAGAGGGCTACGTTACTAAGGGCAAGATGGCTGCGAAGAGAGGGAGGAAGTGAAGTGTTATGACCTATGTTATGATGTTGTCCTATGAAATATGATGTCTGTTGAACTATGTTTTCTGTTGAACTATGTTGTTTGTTGAACTATGTCGTATTCGCAGATGGAACTATGAACTATGTTGTTTGTTGAACTATGGTGTTATGTTTTGATGAATGGTGTTATGCTGTGAATTATGGTCTTAAAATATAATCTATGAAATATGTATGTTGATCAAAACAGTGAAAAAATCTGATCATTAGCATCATGTGCCATTGCTATCATTAGTGTGCCCTTGTATTTGCCAGTCAGGAATGTTCCATCTATAGACAAAACCGGACGACAATGCTCAAAAGCTGCAATGCATGGGCCAAACGTCCAAAAGGCACGACGGAACACTCCTTCAATATCTTGGGCATAGTGTTACATTCCGGGGTTTCTATAGGCCATCGCGCCCAGCAACCGGGGTAGCATGTTGTACGCCTCTTCCCATCCACCGTACAACATTCTAAAAGCGACCTGTTTGGCCTTCCATGTCTTCCCGTACTTGACCTTATATCCAAATCTCTCGAAAACCCAACTCATCAACAACTTCACTTTAATGGTTGGATCCTCAGCTATATGTTTCTGGTATTTATAACCGATGAATTCCGAGGTTAACTGACGGTGTGTCTCTGGTGCTTTATCTGTCGGCGGTGTGCATTGGTGAGTTGCAATGCAACTACTTATCTTCCACATACCATCTTTCATGAGTCTTGAGTTGACTTTCCATTTGCATTTTTCTACCTCACATTTCACGGTGTATTGCTTGTGACAGTCCGAGTAAGCAACTCTGAAAGGCCTGTAGTGCTTGACGGCATACTCACACAACCACATCTTCAATTCTAGAATGTCCTCGAACATCAAACCTTTCTTTAGGTAAGACGTTGAGATAGTGTTGGGTGTGCTACTTGGGAACATTCTAGCCTCAATTGTCTTGCTCATGCCACCGTCGACTAAAGCCTTATCTGCAAGGCTAACATCACAAAACAAGGGAACTTTGTGATCCCTCCCGGTGATTTTTGTATACCACTCTGCTTCTTTCTCAGTGAAGCCATCCTCATCCAACTCATTCTCCGGGCCTTCATCATCCGACTTGTCCACACAAGCACGCTGATAAACAATGTCAGGATCCATGTCATCATGCCTTACTTGAGCCTCTACGTCACCAACAATGTTGTGTTGCCTCTCATACTCTTCGTCGGACTCATGACCATCATCATTGATCGGTGCACTACCTCCAAACTAATATTGGGGATACTCATTCACTTGCACTTCTACTTTATACTCAACAATAGGTGCCACAACATTATACGGGCTCAAATCATCTACTATGGGTTGGTTCAAGTCAACATGAAGAGGAGCATTGACCACCGTACTAGCAAACACTTCGAGTGACTTGTCTATCGAGGATGCGACAGCCTCCTTGTATGCAACCCAATGCAAATTAGACTTGATAGGCATTGTCTTCATTCGACACTTGTGTGCCGACCCAACATCATATCTTCCTAATAATTCTACTTGGTCACTTGGATCAACCCACTTCAATCTTATCCAAGTTTCTGCCACAACCTCTTCATAAGTAGGACTACCAAGAAATGTCAACACTTCCTCATATTTGTCAACAATAGCAACATTTATAAATGCCTCTTTGTCAACATAATGAATATTCACAATCTTGTCCATCTAAAAAAGGGGACAAAATTACCAATTCTAAGTATAACAAAACAACTAACAAAACATTACCCTAACCATTTGCATCCAAATTAGGTATTAACACAAACCCTAACCCTAAACCTTGTCCATCCAAATTAGGCATAACACAAAACCTAACACTAACCCTAACCCTTGTCCAACCAAACTAAGCATAACCCTAACCAAAACCTAACACTAAATCTACTCAATAATAAGAAACCAACCAATACAATGCAACATAAATAGAACACCTAGTGCAAAAGAAATCTACACAAATACAAAATCATTGCAAAAACTAATTGGAGGGATTGGAGGAGCTTACCGGCCTCTTCGATTTGCCCAAAGAACCTACTAAAAGGTTGAGGGAGGAGGGAGATCGAAGGGGGGGATGGTGAGGAGGAGGGAGAGCTTTTTCGGGCTAACAAGAACAAGAGGAGAGGAGAAATGGTGGTTGGTGGGCGAAGGGGTCGTGGTGGCAGAATATAAAGGCAAGAAACGCCATAGGTCCTGGCGTTTCACCTCATGTCTGCAACGCCACGTTAAACATGCGTTTCACCTCAGGTCTGCAACGCCACAATACACAGGCGTTTGAAGTAAGGTCTGCAACGTCATAGGTTCTGGCGTTGCATAACAGGGCTGCAACGCCACGGATTGTGGCGTTTCCAAAAGGGTCAAAACGTGAAATACTTTCGAACCGAGTTCGTTACGTGATGAACTTGCGCCTTAAGGATCAAAACAGTGAAAAAAAAATCCTCGGATAACAGTAAAATTAAGTGGGTTGTCCCATTTAGCCCGTCGAAAACCCACCACACCAGTGCAAACATGATGTTGCCGACCATGCACATACATACTATGCCCGTCTCAAATCCATCAGCAGGCAGCAACTACGAGGCTGGTCTGATCTTATTTCCACTATGAAGGGAGGCGTCGAGCCTCTCTGCACTGTGGTTGTGGCCGTGGTTGTGCGGTGACAGGGCTCGCCTCGTCTAGAGCGTGTGGACGCTTTCAAGTACGTCCGTGGCTGCTCTGCCACGGCCCGGCGCCCTGCCCACAGCTACAACACCATCGACGTCGGCCCAGGAGGCGTCGCATACCAGCAACAGGGAGCCTCACACGGGGCGCAAATGTCAACGGGAGGGAATTGCTTGCCGTCGGCGGCGGTGGTTCAACTTGGCTGTTTACATCGGAGGGTGAGGTCACTTTGCGCAGTGTTGTGTCGTGTCTGCATGGAACATGGTGTCGTCAAGGAAGACGACGACCTTGCCGCCGCCAACGACAGGATCTCAACTTTACCTTGCCGGCGCCGATGAACACTTGGGCTACGCCATGAACTCCTCCTTGACCACCTCGTCGACCCCGAGGGCAGCCACTTGCTAAACTTCAGCTCCGTCCCGTCCGCTCACCCAAGATGGCGAGCTCCCTCCTCGATAGCAGTTGTTATACATCTGTTTAGTAAAATCCCACTTATTTTCAACTAATCCACTTAAGTTTTAATGAATTGTTAGTTATCGTCCACCAAACCTTGGTGGGACTAAGTGGGCTGTGGTGGGACGCCCATGGCCAGTCCCACCTGCAGCCCGAGCGGCCATCCTGGCGCTGTTTGGTTTGGCATCGTCCGTGCTTCCCATGGTAGAGCTGCCAAGGGACCTAGCCGAAGGGGCCTGAACGCGTGCTCGTACGCGTGGCGTGGCGGGCTTTCGTAATGACATTCACAACCAATCAAAATGCTCATGCGGAACGCACGGGGACTCAACGACCCTGCATGTAGGGGTGCCATGTTCCAAGCGGTGCGGAGCACCAACGTGAGCATTGCTTATCTACAAGAAATTAAAAATGGAGACTGTAACCTCTGCGATTGTGTCCCATTGTTTGGGCAATAAATTCGAAAACTTCTATTACCTTTCGGTTGTGGGTACTCGAGGTGGTGTCCTCCTCGCTTGGGACCCACTCGTTGTCCAGTTGTCAAACCCGCACTGCATGACGGACACTGTCACCGCCCTCGTCAAACCCATTGGATTGTCGAACTAATGGTGGATTACAGGGATCTATGGGTCACAGTAGAACGCTAGCAAGGTGGAGTTCTTTCAGGAGCTAATGGATATTCGTGAATTACATGTTGGCCCATGGAGCGTGCTGGGGGACTTTAACTTAATCGTGAACCCGGAGGACAAGAACAACACGGCTGTGGATAGACGCATGATGGCACGATCTCATGCCAAGCTATACCTCCTCGAAGTCAAAGAGATCTACCTGAATGAACGTAGGTACACGTGGTCAAATTATGTGTTCGCTACAATGGACTGGGAGGCCCTCTATCCGAAATGTTTTCTGGCTGCGTTTGGCTCCTCGGTGTCGGACCACTGCCCGATGATCCTTGATCTACACGCGGACTTCCGTATAGGCAAGCAATTCCGCTTCTAGGCCTTCTGGGCAAGAGCTTATGGTTTCAAGCAAGTGGTGGAGGCATCTTGGAGTACGGTACCATCTACCGGGAATCCGTACGTGGCCTTAGATAATAAGTTGCGGGCAACGACGAAGGCTCTTCAAAGCTGGAGCGACAAATAGATTTTAAACATCAAAATGCAAATACTCATAGCCCTGGAGGTAATGCATTGACTGGATATTTCCATGGAGGAAAGAGCCCTCTCGGAGGAGGAGCGTGGACTGCGTAGGCTGCTCATGGAGAAGTTGTTGGGCTTGTGTTCAGTGGAGCGATCGGTTGCGCGTCAAAGGTCTCGAATTCCATGGCTGCGGGAAGGTGATGCAAGCACGGAGTTCTTCCATCAACATGCTGATACTTGTGATCTGCATTGGATTTTTCGTGAAGAGGAATGGATAATTGCAGCACAATATGAATAAGTATTTTCCTCCATTAAGAAACCAAAGTTTAGCAAACCAATAGGAATATCAATCCTCAACTGTCTTTGACGGCTACACACAAAAGGGCAAACAACTTGCACCCAACGCGAGCAAGAGGGTTGTCAATCCATTGATCTCGTTATTTGCAAGCAGGTGAGGTGTGTAGATAATTTTAGATAATTGTAAATTGTAAAATAAAATAAAAGACAAATAAAGGCAACAAGGTAAAGATAAGTTTTGTAAATATATAAGTGAATATACCCGGGGGCATAGTGTTCCCTACTAACATCTCTCATGAAAGCAACATACGGTGGGCAAACAAATTACTGTTGGGTAATTGACAGAAAATAAAATAGTTATACAATGTTTACGGCAACGATCATGTGTATATATAGGCATCACTTTCAAAAGCAAATAGACCGACTCATGCCTGCACCTACTACTATTACTCCACTTCAAGAGCACTTCTATGCTTGTCTCTCTACGTATTAAGCTTATGACAAACAGAGTAATACTTGGAGAACAATGGCATGATGTAGACAAAGTAAACTCAATCAATATGAATAAAGACCATTATTTTATCCTTAGTAGCAACAACTCAAAGACGTATCTTGTCCCCTTCTCTCACTGGGATATAGAAACCCGTCAGATTGAACCCACTATAACGCACCCCTCTCACTAAAGAACTATCAATATACTTGGACAAAGCAATTCAATAGATCGGAGAGATTTACGAAGCTATGATGATCATGCAATTAAGAATCATAATAACCAGAGGTGACTGAAATACTTTTCATGAATAATTTCAACATAAACCCACAATTAATCGGATCCCAACAACCGCACCATACAAAAGTATTACATCGAATGGATCAAGCGAAGATGCGATGAGCATTGTATTGTAGATAAAAAGAGAGAGAGATAGCCGTCTAGGTACTAACTACGGACCCGTAGGTCTACGGTGAACTACTCACACATCATCATGAGGGCAACAAGGTTGATGAAGAGGCCCTTCGTGATCGATCACCCTCCAGATGAAGAGCTCCAGATGAGATCACAGTGGAACAAAGAGTTGCGGTGGCGGAAAAAGTGTTTCGCGATGCCCTTCAGGGTTTTTGGAATACATGTGAATTTATAGGCCAAAGAACGAAGGTAGGAGGGCGACCAAGGAGGGACAAGCCATCACGGCACGTCAACCCCCGTGGTCGCGCCCTGTTGGCTTGCGCCTCCCTCGTGTGGCCTCCAGTCTAGTCCCGAGGCTTCCAGGTTTTCTTTTGGTCTAGAAAAAAATATAAAAAAGTTTCAGGGAAATTGAACTTCGTTTGATACTATAAACCTGAAAAGTAAAAAAAACACGTAGGAAAAAATAACCAGCACTAGGCCTCGGTCAATAATTTAGTGCTCAAACATAATATAAATTGGTAAATTATTACTCAAAAAGTATCCTAGAATGATAATATAATAGCATGAAACAATAAAGAATTATAGATATGCTAGAATGATAATATAATAGAATGGAACAATAAAAAATTATAGATATGTTGGAGACGTATCAAGCATCCCCAAGCTTAATTCTTGCTCGTCCTCGAATAGGTAAATGATAAAAACAGAATTTTTGAGGTGACATGCTACCCAATATGTAATCTTTTGCATGAATGCCCAGTGAGAAATGATGAATTAACAAACATCAACATAGTAATATTTATAAGCACAAGCAACAAAAAACATCAATCTTACAAAAGTATGCAATCCTAAAAGAATGTTTACCCCTATTCATCTTATCATATTAGCAAGGCATTGCTCCGTCTTCACCACATGAATACAAATGTCATGCACCACGGTGTCCAAGTCATGCAATTGGATTGTACTTTTTCAATGTGCATTAACTTTTTATTCTTCACGCAAGACATGAGCGTGAACCATGGACATAGCATAAATGTGGAATAGAATATGATGGAAGATATCAAAGCGGTAAAACGTGGAGAAGATAGTCTCACATCAACTAGGCGTACCGACAGGCTATGGAGATGCCCATCCGTAGATGTCAAAGCAAGGAGTAGTGATACGTCTCCAATGTATCAATAATTTATGAAGTATCCATGCCATGTTTGCCTATGTTTACAATACTTTTGTATGGTTTTGATGCACTTTATATTATTTATTTAGAACTAACCCGGACTAAAGCGATTTCAATAGAATTACGATGTGTTGTTTTTGTGCAGAAATGAAAGTTCTCAGAATCGCCCAAAACTTTTTTATAATTTTTCTAGAGGAAATAAGCGATATTGGAGCGAGGAACCACCGGAGGGGGACCACTTGTGGGCCACAAGCCAACAGGGTGTGCCCCCTAGGCGGTGCCTTGATGGCTTGTGGGGCCCATGTGGCTCCGTTTGGCGGGATTCCAACGCTGAAAAGTCTTATATATACCAGAAACCCCAGAAATTAAGAGAGAACTTCCGCTCAGCCGCCGCAACTCTTTGTATTGATGAAAAAACTATCCGGAGCCTTTCCAGTACCTTGCCGTAGAGGGGAAATCATCTTCGGTGGCCATCTTCATCATCCAGGTGGAGGCCATGACGACGAGGGATTAGTTCACCCTCGGGGCTGAGGGTATGTACCATCAGTTATGTGTTCAATCTCTCTCTCTCTCTCCCTCTCTCTCCCTCCCTCTCTCCCTCTCTCTCTCTCTCGTGTTCTTGAGATGGCACGATCTTGATGTATCATGGGCCTTGTTAATCTAGTTTGATCATATGATGTTATTCCCGATCTACCTTTTTGTGATGAATTGAATCTTTCCCTTTAAGATCTCGTTATGTTGGATCGAATGATTTGGTTTGACAACACTTGATGTACGTCTTGCATGTGTATACCCGTAGTTACATTTGGTTATTCAAGTGATTCACTTGATATATGTTATGGCATCAACTCGCGGATTCCGGTGACCTTGAGGATCTATGCATACGGGTTGATTGCACGTTTTCATACCATGTTCTCCGATAGAAATCTTCGGGTGCTTCTTGAAGTTCTTTGTGTTGGATTGAATATGATAGATCTAAATTTGTTTGATGCATGTTGCATAATTTACCCGCGGAAACTGGAGGTGTCATTGGAGTATCTACGTGACATTAGAGTTGATTGATATTTATCATGGGTGTTATTCTAATACGAACTCGAGGGCTGTTTGTGACACTTATAGGAATAGCTCAAAAGATTGATGAGAAAGAATAACTTTGAGGTGGTTCTACTACCTAGACCAATTCCATATTATTTTTTCCGCTAGATAGGAAATTTGGAGTGATTCTTTGTTGCACGTTGGGGGATGATTATATGACTCTATTATGTTAGCATTATTGAGAGATTGCACTAGTGAAAGTATGAACCCTAGTCCTTATTACTAAGTGTTTATAGAACATTTTGCTCGTTGTTTTACACTTGCTACCTTGCTGTTTTTTTAAGATTACAAAATCCTATATCTACTATCCATACTACACTTGTATCACCATCTCTTCACCGAACTAGTGTACCTATACAATTTGCCATTGTATTGGGTGTGTTGGGGACACAAGAGATTTTTTGTATTTGATTGCAGGGTTGTTTGAGAGAGATCATATTAATTCTACACCTCCCACGGATTGAAAAACCTTAGGTCATCCACTTGAGGGGATAATTGCTACTATCCTACAAAACTTGACGCTTGGAGGCCCAGCATAGTCTACAAGAATAAAGTTGCGTAGTAGTCATCAAGCTCTTTTCTGGCGCCGTTGCCGGGGAGGTGAGTGCGTGAAGGTATATCTTTAGATCTTGCAATTAAATCTTTTAGTTTCTTTTTTTCCCTAGTTTGGTTTTATAAAAGAAAACTACAAAAAATGGAATTTACGTTGCCTCATTTCCTTCATCTCTATAATGTCTTTCGTGAAAATGATGGTTCGGAAAATTGTGCTCAATTGCTAGAGGAAGAATTTATGAAAATGCTTAATGTGAAATCCTTCAATGATGAGCATGATCGAAATATTGTTGGTATGAATTCTCTGAATATCCACGATGCTAATGATATGCAAAGCCACAGGCTTGGGGATGCTACATTTGATGAAGATGTTATTTTTAGTCCTCCAAGTTTTGATGAGCAAATTTATTGTGATGAAATCATTCCTTCAATATGTGATGATTATTTTGATGAAATTTATGCTATAAATAATAAGGATCACCATGAAACTTTTCATCGTGATTTTAATTTTCACATGGATTATATCAATCAAGTATCTCATGATAGTTATTTTGTTGAGTTTGCTGCCACTACTATGAATGATAAGAATTTTGCTTGTGTGAGTAGTAATACAAATTCTATACTTATGCATCTTGAAAAGAATGCTTTATGTGATAGTTATATTGTTGAATTCCTTCTTGATGCTACCAAAAATTATTATGAGGCAGGAAAATATGCTTGTAGGAATTGCAATAATATCAAGTTTCCCCCCTATGTGTTCAAAGTTTTGAAGCCATGCTTCTTTTGCCTTCCTATGCAAGTTGTTTTTTGCTAAAATAAATTGTTTGCTTGCAAAATCAATATGCATAGGAAGTGGGTTAGACTTAAGTGTTCTTGTCATGTGATTCATGATGCTCTCTTGCATGCCTCAATTACTACTTTTTATACGAGCATCATTGAAATCATCATGCCTAGCTAAAAGGCATTAAAGAAAAGCGCTTGTTGGGAGAAAACCCAATATTTATCCTTTCTGTTTTTGTGTGTCAACATGATTAAGCTAATGTATTAATCATTTTTGGTGTCATTTGTTTCAATAAGGTGCCAAGAAAAGCCTTAGGGATAGAGTGGATACTTGTTTGTTTGATTCCATGAAAAAACAGAAACTTTTGCGTCTAGTATATGAATTATGTGATCTTACCGGAGATTCAAAAATTCTAAAAATTTTACACAAAATTTCCATGCAAATGATCTGCGTTGTCCTAATTTTTTAGAAATTTTAGAGTCAGTTAAGTATGGTGTTCATTCAGATCTTCACAGGTTGTTTTGTTTTTGACAGATTCTGTTTTGCATGCATAGTCTGCTTATTTTAATGTTTCGATAGCTTAAATTTAGTGATATAAATTATGGGAATGATATAATACATTAGGTATCATGTGATAACAATTATGAATCTTGTCTTTATCATACCTAGTGAACAATCTATCCTTATTACACTAACCCATCTCATGAAGTTTCGTTAAGTTTTATGTGATTGAAGTTTTCAAGTTTTGGGTGAGATACCGATATGAGGTGAATAAGGAGTAGAAAGAACCTAAACTTGGGGATTCCCAAGGCACCCCCAAGCTAATGTACAAGGAAGACTCAGGGTCCAAGCTTGGGGATGCCCCGGAAGGCATGCCCTCTTTCATCTACAACATTATCGGTATATCTTACTTGGAGATATATTTTTATTCGTCGCATGATACATGTTTTGCTTGGAGCGTCATTTTAATTTTTTGTTCTCTATAAGATGTTATTTATATTTATTTTTCCAACATAAATTCCAAGAATTTCCCTTAGTATGCTTGAATTGCATGTGTGATGTGTGTTGTATAAAAACAGAAACTTTTGTTGTAGTATTTGAATTATCACATTTTACTGGAATGTGGAAAATATCTGAAATTTTTACACAGTAGTCATACAAATTATTTACCATGTCCTAAATTTTCATAATTTTTTGAGTTATAGAAGTACACTATTTAAATAGATTGCTACAGACTGTTCTATTTGGACATATTGTTGTCATAGTTTTGTTATCTACTTATCCTAGAGTTTTCATGGCTTATATTACTGTATATATATTATGGAAATGGTAGTATACAGTACCTAATGTTTGGAAATTATTATGCAACTTGTCTTGGCAGTACATGAAGTGTTGATTTATCTTATGTGTATTAACCTATCTCACGAGTTCTTTTCAAGTTTAGTGTAGATGAAGTTTTTGAGACTTAGGTAAAACCGGGATATGAGAGGATTGAACGAGATACAAAAGCTCAAGCTTGGGGAAGCCCAAGGCACCCCAAGTAAATATTTCAAGAAGTCTCAAGCATCTGAGCTTGGGGATGTCATGCATCCTATTGGAAATATGCCCTAGAGGCAATAATAAATAGGTCATTATCATATTTACTTGTTCATGATAATCATTTATTATACGTCCTATAATTGTATTGATTGGAAAATCATATACATGTGTGGACACATAGACAACAAAGTGTCCCTTGTAAGCTTCTACTAGACTAGCTCATTGATCAAAGATGGTAAACATTTCCTAGCCATAGACATGATTTGTCATTTGATAATGGGATCACATCATTAGGAGAATGATGTGATGGATAACACGCAAACCGTAAGCATAGCATTTGATCGTATGACCAAGTTTATTGCTATTACTTTCTGCATGTCAATGTATCTGCTTCTTTGACCATGAGATCGTGCAACTCCATGACACCGTAGGAATGCCTTGTGTGTATCAAACTTCACAACGTAACTGGATGATTATAAAGATGCAATAGAGGTATCTCCAAGGGTGTTTGTTGGGTTGGCATGGATCGAGACTGGTATTTGTCACTCCTATGATGGAGAGGTATCTTTGGGCCCACTCGGTAATACAACATCACAAGAAGCTTGCAAGCAATGTGACTAAGGAGTTAGTCACATGATCTTGTATTACAGAACGAGTAAAGAGACTCGCCAGTAACGAGATTGAACTAGGTATGGAGATACCGACTATCGAGTCTCGGGCAAGTAACATACAACTGGACAAAGGAAACTACATACGGGATTGACTGAATCCTTGACATCATGGTTCAACCGATAATGATCTTCATGGAATGTGTGAGAATCAATATGGGCATCTAGGTCCCGCTATTAGTTATTGAGCGGAGAGGTGTCTCGGTCATGTCCACATGATTCTCAAGCCTGTAGGGTCCGCACGCTTAACGCTCGATTGACACTTGAGTAGTATTGGGATATGTATGTTGGTGATTGAATGTTGTTCCAAGTCCTGGATGAGATCCCATACATCACGAGGAGTTTCGGAATGGTCCAGAGGTAAATATTTAAAGTGTGCAGTCCTATTTTACCTACCAAAAAAGTTTCAGGCATTACCGGTAGTGTACGAGGGTGTTGAAAGGGTTCTGGTGGTCCACCTGCCCCATGATCCCACATGGGCTGTAGGGGTTTTTCCCTAGCCACTCTAGGCCAGGGGCACCAGCCCCTAGAGCCAAAATTGGCTTGGGGGAAAGAGTCCCAAAGGGACAAGGCACCCTGGTGTTGGGGAACGTCGCATGGGAAACAAAAATTTTCCTACGCGCACGAAGACCTATCATGGTGATGTCCATCTACGAGAGGGGATGAGTGATCTACGTACCCTTGTAGATCGTACAGCAGAAGCGTTAGTGAATGTGGTTGATGTAGTGGAACGTCCTCACGTCCCTCGATCCGCCCCGCGAACAATCCCGCGATCAGTCCCACGATCTAGTACCGAACGGACGGCACCTCCGCGTTCAGCACACGTACAGCTCGACGATGATCTCGGCCTTCTTGATCCAGCAAGAGAGACGGAGAGGTAGAAGAGTTCTCCGGCAGTGTGACGGCGCTCCGGAGGTTGGTGATGACCTTGTCTCAGCAGGGCTCCGCCCGAGCTCCGCAGAAACGCGATCTAGAGGAAAAACCGTGGAGGTATGTGGTCGGGCTGCCGTGGAAAAGTCGTCTCAAATCAGCCCTAAAACCTCCGTATATATAGGTGGGAGGGAGGGGAGGAGGCAGCCTCAAAACCTAAAGGTTTGGCCGAAATTGGAGGTGGAGGAGTCCTACTCCAATCCTACTTGGAGTAGGATTCCACCTTCCCACTTGGAAACTCTTTCCACCTTGTGTTTTTTCCTTCTCAAACCTTATGGGCCTTAGTGGGAACTTATTCCAGCCCACTAGGGGCTGTTTTATCTCTTCCCATAGCCCATGAGACCCCTTGGGGCGTGACACCCCTCCCGATGGTCCCCGTCACCCCTCCCGGCACTCCTGGTACACTACCGATGAGCCCGAAACTTTTCCGGTAATGCACGAAAACCTTCCGGTAACCAAATGAGGTCATCCTATATATCAATCTTCGTTTCCGGACCATTCCAGAAACCCTCGTGACGTCCGTGATCTCATCCGGGACTCCGAACAACATTCGGTAACCAACCATATAACTCAAATACGCATAAAACAACGTCGAACCTTAAGTGTGCAGACCCTGCGGGTTCGAGAACTATGTAGACATGACCCGAGAGACTCCTCGGTCAATATCCAATAGCGGGACCTGGATGCCCATATTGGATCCTACATATTCTACGAAGATCTTATCGTTTGAACCTCAGTGCCAAGGATTCATATAATCCCGTATGTCATTCCCTTTGTCCTTCGGTATGTTACTTGCCCGAGATTCGATCGTTAGCATCCGCATACCTATTTCAATCTCGTTTACCGGCAAGTCTCTTTACTCGTTCCGTAATACAAGATCCCGCAACTTACATTAAGTTACATTGCTTGCAAGGCTTGTGTGTGATGTTGTATTACTGAGTGGGCCCCGAGATACCTCTCCGTCACACGGAGTGACAAATCCCAGTCTCGATCCATACTAACTCAACGAACACCTTCGGAGATACCTGTAGAGCATCTTTATAGTCACCCAGTTACGTTGCGACGTTTGATACACACAAAGCATTCCTCCGGTGTCCATGAGTTATATGATCTCATGGTCATAGGAACAAATACTTGACACGCAGAAAACAGTAGCAACAAAATGACACGATCAACATGCTACGTCTATTAGTTTGGGTCTAGTCCATCACATGATTCTCCTAATGATGTGATCCCGTTATCAAGTGACAACACTTGCCTATGGCCAGGAAACCTTGACCATCTTTGATCAACGAGCTAGTCAACTAGAGGCTTACTAGGGACAGTGTTTTGTCTATGTATCCACACAAGTATTGTGTTTCCAATCAATACAATTATAGCATGGATAATAAACGATTATCATGAACTAAGAAATATAACAATAACTAATTTATTATTGCCTCTAGGGCATATTTCCAACACCTGGAGGTGCCTTGGAGGAGGGGGACTCCTCCCTTCCTAGTGGAGGGAGGACTCCACCCTAGCCACCATCCCTCCTTGGAGGAGGGGCCATGGGCTGCCACCTGAACCAAACCCTTGCCTCCTATATATAGTAGAGGAGAGGGGGAGGGTTGGACACAACAATTCAAACACCCTGCAACCTCCCCTCTCTCTCGTTCTTCCTCGTTCGCAGTTCTGGAGGCGCTTGGCGAAGCCCTGCTAGGATTTCTCCACCACGTCGTCGTGATGGTTGAGATCCCATCAACTTCTCCTTCCTATCTTGCTGGATCAAGAAGGAGGAGACGTACTCGAGCCGCACGTGTGCTAAACACGGAGGTGTCCTCCGTTCGGCGCTAGATCGGATCGGATCGCGATAGGATCGTGAAGAGTATGACTACATCAACCACGTTATATATGCTTCCGCTTAGTGATCTACAAGGGTATGCAGATGCACCCCCTCTCGTAGATGTTGATCTCCATATATAGATCTTGGGTGTGCGTAGGAATTTTTTTGTTTCCCAGGCAACATTCCCCATCAATGGCATCATGAGCTAGGTCTATGCATAGATAACATGCACGAGTGGAACACAAAGTGTTTGTGGGTGTTGATGTTCAGATTGCTTACCTCCTTATTCTTATCTTGATTCGGCGGTATTATGGGATGAAGCGGCCCAGACCAACCTTACTTGTGCACGTACGAGAAACCGGTTCCATCGACTGACATGCAACTTCTTGCATAAATATGGCTGGCGGGTGTCTGTCTCTCCAACTTTAGTTGAATTGGATTCGACACAGGCGGTCCTTACAAAAGGTTAAATAGCAACTTGAATATCAGATTTGTGGCTTTTCATAGGTAAGAATGGTTCTTGCTAGTTACCCATAGCAGCCACGTAAAATATGCAACAACAAAGTAGAGGACGTCCAACTTGTTTTTGCAGGGTATGTTGTGATATGATATGGCCAAAGACATGATGAGATATATGTGATGTATGATATGGTCATGTTTTGCATAGATTATCACGACTTGCATGTCGATGAGTATGGCAACCGGCAGGAGCCATAGGGTTGTCTTTAATTAATTTGTGTTTTTTTTGCTTTACTTTATCGCTATGAGTTAGCAATAGTTGTAGAAGCATAGTTGGCGCAACAACCCAATGGCGACACGATGATGGATATCTTGATGTCATGCCGATAACGATGGAGATCATGCCGGTGCTTTGAAGATGGAGATCAAAAGCACAAGATGATGATGGCCATATCATGTCACTTATATGATTTGCATGTGATGTTAATCCTTTTATGCATCTTATTTTTCTTTGGACGACGGTAGCATTATAAGATGACCCTCACTAAAATTTCAAGATAAAATTGTGTTCTCCCCAAGTGTGCACCATTGCGAAGGTTTGTCGTTTTGAGGCACCACATGATGATCGGGTGTGATAGACTCTACATTTGCATACAACGGGTGTAAGCCAGTTTCGCACATGCAGAACACTTGGGGTTAAACTTGATGAGCCTAGCATGTACAGACTGTTGGGGAACGTCGCATGGGAAACAAAAATTTTCCTACGCGCACGAAGACCTATCATGGTGATGTTCATCTACGAGAGGGAGATTGGATCTACATACCCTTGTAGATCGCCAAGCGGAAGCGTATATAACACGGTTGATGTAGTGGAACGTTTCCGCGATTCAGATCGCCGTAGTCATACTATCTCATCACGATCCGTCCCGCGAACTTCATCATGATGTGTCCCGCGAACTTCATCACGATGCGTCCCGCGAACTTCATCACGATGCGTCGCGCGAACTTCATCACGATCCTTCCCGATCTAGTGCCGAACGGACGGCACCTCCGCGTTCAGCACACGTACAGCTCGATGACGATCTCCACCTTCTTGATCCAGCAAGAGGGGGCGGAGAGGTAGAAGAGTTCTCCGGCAGCGTGACGACGCGCCGGTGGTGGTGATGATCTACTCCGGCAGGGCTTCGCCTAAGCTTCGCAGAAATATGATCTAGAGGAAAAACTGCGTGGTAAAGGGTCGAGCAGCACATGGCAAAGTTGTGTCTCAAAAATCCTCAATATCTCTAGTATATATAGGAAGGAGGGAGGGGAGGATACAGCCTCAAACCCTCATGGTTTGGCCGAAATTGGAGGTGGAGTCCTACTCCAATCCTACTTGGAGTAGGATTCCACCTTCCCACTTGGAAACTCTTTCCACCTTGTGTTTTTTCCTTGTCAAAACTTATGGGCCTTAGTGGGAACTTATTCCAGCCCACTAGGGGCTGGTTTATCTCTTACCATAGCCCATGAGACCCCTTGGGGTGTGACACCCCTCCTGATGGTCCCCGGCACCCCTCCTCGCACTCCCGGTACACTACCGATGAGCCTGAAACTTTTCCGGTGACCAAAACAGGACTTCCTATATATAAATATTTACCTCCAGACCATTCCGAAGCTCCTCGTGACGTCCTGGATCTCATCTGGGACTCCGAAAAACTTTTGGTTACCAACACCTATAACTCAACTATACCAAAACGTCACTGAACCATAAGCGTGCAGACCCTACGGGTTCGAGAACTATGTAGACATGACCCGAGACACTCCTCGGTCAATATCCAATAGCGGGACCTGGATGCCCATATTGGATCCTACATATTCTCCGAAGATCTTATCGGTTGAACCTCAGTGTCAAGGATTCATGTAATCCTGTATGTCATTCCCTTTGTCCTTCGGTATGTTACTTGCCCGAGATTTGATCGTCGGTATCCGCATACCTATTTCAATCTCGTTATCGGCAAGTCTCTTTACTCGTTCCGTAATACAAGATCCCTTGACTTACACTTAGTCACATTGCTTGTAAGGCTCGTGTGTAATGTTTTATTACCGAGTGGGCACCGAGATACCTCTCCGTCACACGGAGTTACAAATCCCAGTCTTGATCCATACTAACTCAACGGACACCTTCGGAGATACATGTAGAACACCTTTATAGTCACCCAGTTATGTTGTGATGTTTGATGCACACAAGGTATTCCTCCAGTGCGAGTGAGTTATATGATCTCATGGTCATAGGAACAAATACTTGACACGCAGAAAACAATAGCAATAAAACGACACGATCAATATGCTACGTTCATAGTTTGGGTCTTGTCCATCACATGATTCTCCTAATGATGTGATCCCGTCATCAAGTGACAACACTTGCCTATGGTCAAGAAACCTTGACCATCTTTGATCAATGAACTAGTCAACTAGAGGCTCACTAGGGAAAGTGTGTTGTCTATGTATCCACACATGTTTTTGAGTTTCCAATCAATACAATTCTAGCATGGATAATAAACGATTATTATGAACAAGGAAATATAATAATAACTAATTTATTAGTGCCTCTAGGGCATATTTCCAACAGTCTCCCACTTGCACTAGAGTCAATAATCTAGTTCACATCACCATGTGATTTTAACGAATCCAACACCCATATAGTTCTGGGGTTTGACCACGTCTTGCTCGTGAGAGAGGTTTTAGTCAACGGTTCTGAAAATTTCAGATCCGTGTGTGCTTTCCAAATCTTTATGTCATCTTATGGATGCCACTACTACGTGCTATTCGGAAATACTCCAAATATCTACTCTACTATACGAATCCGTTTTACTACTCATAGTTATTCGGATTAGTGTCAAAGCTTGCATCGACGTAACCCTTTACGACGAACTCTTCAACCACCTCCATAATCGAGAAAAAAAATCGTTAGTCCATTAGTTACTAAGGATAACTTTGACCGTTGTTCAGTGATTCAATCCTGGATCACTCTCTGTACCTCTTAATAGACTTGTGGCAATGCACACATCAGGTGCGGTACATAGCATGGCATACTGTAGAGTCTACGGCTAATGCATAGGGGACGACCTTCGTCCTTTCTCTTTCTTCTGCCGTGGTCGGGCTTTTGAGTCCCACTCAAATTCACACCTTACAACACAGCCAAGAACTCCTTCTTTGCTGATCTATTTTGAACTCCTTCAGAAACTTGTCAAGGCATGCATTTTATTTGAAAGTTCTGTTTAGCATTTTGATGTATCTTCATAGATCTTGATGCTCAATGTTCAAGTAGCTCCATCCAGGTCTTCCTTTGAAAAAACCCCTTTCAAACAACCTTTATGTTTCACAGAAATTCTACATTACTTCCGATCAACAATATGTCAACCACATATACTTTATCAGAAATACTATAGTGCTCCCACTCACTTCTTTGAAAATACAAGTTTTCTCATACACCTTGTATAAACCCAAAAGCTTTGATCATCTCATCAAAGCGTATATTCCAACTTCGAGATGCTTGCACCAGTCCATAAAAGGATCGCTGAAGCTTGCATACTTGTTAGTATCTTTAGGATCGACAAAACCTTCTGGTTGTATCACATACAATCTTTCCTCAAGGAAACCATCGAGGAAACAATGTTTTGACATCCTATGTGCAATATTTCATAAATAATGCAGCAACTACTAACATAATTCTAACAGACTTTTAGCATTGCTACGAGTGGGAAAGTCTGATCATAGTCAAATATTTGATCTTGTCGAAAACATCTTTGCGACAAGTCGAGCTTTTCTTAATGGTGAATAGTCACCATCATCGTCTGTCTTCTTTTAAAGATCCATCTTTACTTAATAGTCTTACTTCCATCAAGTAGTTCTTCCAAAGTCTACCCTTTGTCTTCATACATGGATCCTCTCTCGGATTTTATGGCCTCCAGCCATTTGTCGGAATCCGGGCCCACCATCGCTTCTCCATAGCTCGTAGGTTCATTGTTGTTCGACAACATGACCTCCAAGACAGGGTTACCGTACCACTCTGTAGTAGTACGCGACCTTTGTCGACCTACGAGGTTTGTAGTAACTTGATCCGAAGCGCTAATGATCACCATCATCAGCTTCCACTTCAATTGGTGTAGGCGCCACAGGAACATCTTCTTCCGCCCTGCTACACACTAGTTGAAGTGACTGTTCACTAACCTCATCAAGTTTCACCACCCTCCCACTCAATTCTTTCGAGAGAATCCTTTCCTCGAGAAAGGACCCATTTCTAGAAACAAACACTTTGCTTCCGTATCTGAGATAGGAGATGTATCCAACTGTTTTGGATATCCTATGAAGATGCATTTATCCGCTTTGGGTTCGAGCTTATCAGAGTGAAACTTTTTCACATAAGTGTCGCAACCCCAAACTTTTAAGAAACAATAGCTTAAGTTTCTCCAAACCATAGTCTATACTGTGTCATCTTAACGGAAATATGTGGTGCCCTATTTAAAGTGAATGCGGTTGTCTGCTACGGCAACAAAAGTCCTTCCCAAGCAACGCCAGGAATTCTTCTTGCTACTTCTCTTGGTTGCGTCGGTTTTTCCCTTGAAGAGGAAAGGGTGATGCAGCATAGGAGCAGTAAGTATTTCCCTCAGTTTGAGAACCAACGTATCGATCTAGAAGGAGGGTCTCGTCAAGTCCAGAGTACCTGCGCAAACACAAACAAGCATACCTTTCAAAGTTTCATCCATGTTGATTTTGGGAGGAGCACATCTAACTTTCAAAGCATCAACATCACTAGACATTCTATCAACGCTCTTAGCCAAATTGTCAATTTTGAGTAGCTTTTCCTCTATGGACGCATTGAAAATCTTTTGAGAGTTGATGAACTCTTTGATATTACTCTCTAGATCAGAGGGTAATCTATTGTAATTTCCATGGGTATTGTTGTAGGAGTTGCCAACGTTATTAGAGGAGTTACCAGGAAAAGGCCTAGGAACATAGTTTCCTCTAAAAGCATTGTTGTTGCCAAAGTTATTCCTACCAAAAAAATTAACGTCCAAGCTAGCGTTGCTACTCTCAATCAAAGAAGACAAAGGCATATCATTAGGATCCAAAGGAGCACTTCTACTAGCAACCAAATTCATTAACTCGTCCATCTTAGCACTCAACGAGTTAATTTCCTCTATAGCGTGTACTTTCTTACTAGTAGGTGACCTTTCAGTGTGCCACTGAGAGTAGTTCGTCATGATGTTGTCTAAGAGCTTTGTGGCTTCTCCTAACGTGATTTCCATGAACGTTCCACCTGAGGCGGAGTCCAAGATATTTCTAGAAGCGAAATTCAAGCCAGCGTAAAATATTTGAATAATCATCCAAAGGCTCAAGCCATGAGCGGGACAATTTCTAATCATTAATTTCATTCTCTCCCAAGATTGTGCAACATGTTCATGATCAAGTTGCTTGAAATTCATGATATCATTACGGAGAGAGATGATCTTAGCCGGAGAAAAATACTTGGATATATAAGCATCTTTGCACTTATCCCAAGAATCGATACTATTTTTGGGCAAAGAAGAAAACCAAGTTTTGCGCGATCTCGCAACGAGAAAGGAAAAAGCTTCAATTTAATCACGTAATTATCCACATCTTTCTTCTTTTGCATATCGCAAAGCTCAATGAAGGTATTGAGATGGGATGCGACATCTTCACTAGGAAGGCCAGAGAATTGCTCTTTCATAACAAGATTCAGCAAAGCGGCATTGATTTCGTATGACTCCGCACTAGTGGCGGGAGCAATCGAGTACTAACAAAATCATTATTATTAGTATTCGAGAAGTCACAAAGTTTGGTGTTTTAATTCATGGTGACTTCAGCAAGCAAGCAAGCACACGAGCAAACAAAGAGGAGGCGAGAAAAAGGGCAAACGAAAAGGCGAACGAAAAAGGCAAACGAAAAAGGCAAATTGGTGAAGTGGGGGAGAGGAAAACGAGAGGCAACTGGCAAACAAAGTAAATGAAAGAGATGAGTTTGCGACACCTACTTGGATGAGTTCTTTACTTGATCTTCCTCCCCGGCAACGGCGCCAGAAATTCTTCTACTACGGCAACAGAAGTCCTTCCCAAGCAACGCCAGGAATTCTTCTTGCTACTTCTCTTGTTTGCGTCAGTTTTTCCCTTGAAGAGGAAAGGGTGATGCAGCACAGGAGCAGTAAGTATTTCCCTCAGTTTGAGAACCAAGGTATCGATCCAGAAGGAGGGTCTCGTCAAGTCCAGAGTACCTGCGCAAACACAAACAAGCTTGCACCCAACGCTTCAAAGGGGTTGTCAATCCCTCCAAGATTGTTTGCAAAGTGAGATCTGAAGGCGGAAAGTGCAACGAAGTAAAAAGTGTAAGGCTGAAAATATGGTGTGGAGTAGACCCGGGGGCAATAGTGTTCACTAGAGGCTTCTCTCAAAATAGCAAATATCACGGTGGGTGAACAAATTACTGTCGAGCAATTGATAGAACCGCGCAAAGTCATGACGATATCTAAGGCAATGATCATACATATAGGCATCACGTCCGAGACAAGTAGACCGATACTTTCTGCATCTACTACTATTACTCCACACATCGACCTCTATCCAGCATGCATATAGTGTATTGAGTTCATGACGAACAGAGTAACGCCTTAAGCATGATGAAATGATGTAGAGGGATATTCTCAAACAAATGATGAAAACCCCATCTTTTTACCCTTGATGGCAACAACATGATGTGTGCCTCGCTACCCCTTCTGTCACTGGGTGAGGTCACTGTACGGTATGAACCCAAAATCAAGCACTTCTCCCATTGCAAGAATCATAGATCTAGTTGGCCAAACAAAACCCACAACTCGAAGAAAATTACAAGGATATGAAATCATGCATAAGAGAGATCAGAAGAAACTCAAATAAGATTCATAGATAATCTGATCATAAATCCACAATTCATTGGATCTCGACAAACACACCGCAAAAGACGATTACATCGGATTGATGTAGTGCCCCAGATGTAACCTTGCCTTATTTGGAACCTATTGCAAGTGGGTCCACCTTGTCAGGGATATGATGATATCATTTGTGCCATGACTTCATGTGATGTCCCTTGTATTTTCTTCCTTGCATGCATGCATGTCATATCATATCTTCCATGTTTCTTTGAGACTTTGTGATTGCAAGTGTGGTGGTGATGATGTTGTGGTCTTATGCTTCATGTGGTGTCTGTGTTCTTGTGGACATATGTGTGGTGTGGTGCAACTCTACTAGGTTGCTTGTCCTAGTAGGATAACATGTGGATGCTTAGGTTTCAAATCATCTTCACCCCTCTCCCTATTCCTCCTATGTCAAGAATCACTTCTTCCTTTTCTGTTTTTAAAATGTTCCTGTTTTAGCTCTTATTTGCGGTGGATTTGTGAAGAAAAGATGCTGTTTTAAGGAGGGGTGCAAGAGGTGCAAATAAATATAAAACAGGTCCAACAATGGCTGTTTTGTAATTATTTATTTGGCCCATATATTCATGTTGCATTTTATTTAATTAGTTCATGATTTGTCATGACCAGGGGTGTGCTAGCTTATTTTTTTCCTCTTATAGTTTTCCTTGTGCTTTTATTCCTTCTGTGGTAATTCCTGTTAAAAGGGAAACCCCAGGGTTCTCTTCTCTCTTATGTGGCGCTCAGGATGGGCCTCCTCCCTCCCCGGCGGCCCAGTATTCCTCCCTCGCACCAGGAGCCCAGCCCCACGGTGCCTTCTCCTTTCCCTGACGCCGTTTCCTCCCAGCGCCTCCTTTCCGTCAGGCTCCAGAGAGAGAACACGCCCGATGCCGTGAGCGCGCACGTCGAGGTCCCCCTATAACTTTGGCGTCCGTGCCTCCTCCTCTCGCTAGGGTTCCCTCTCTCCCTCTCCTGCTGCCACCACCTCTCTTTTCCCCCTCCATCTCTCCCTTCATCCCCTGGTGAGTTCTTTGTAGTCTGTAGGCAGAGAGAGGAGGGAAGGTTCGTCGCCGTCTACGCCGTCTTCGTCGCCGTCCGGCGAGGCCGCCATGTCCAGGAGGTCGGTGGTGCGTCCCGCGACCCATTCCCGGCGTTAGGAGCATCGGAGAGCGCCCTCACCGACGAGCACGAGCTCATCTACGTCGCGGACCCGAAGCCCCTTCAACCTGTACGATTCTACTTCCAGGAGCTCTTCATCGCCGGCTTCTTCTTCCTCTTCGGCCGGCCTCCTCCTTCGGATCGGCCTCCCTACTTCCTCCCCAAGGTGAGGTTGCTCCTCCCCTCTCGTCTATCCCCTAGATCAGCCTGGATCCGGCGAGTTGCTCGCGTTCCTTCTCTGTCAGTTTGTGGATGCAGTAGATTCAGTAGAGTAGCGGTGTGCAGTCGCGTTGCGGCAGCAGTAGATCGCGTGGTAGAAGCGATAGATGACGTGCATAGCAGGCACATCACTTGTTTGTGCTGGTAGTTCCCCTGCCGTGATGCAGCAGCAGCAGGTGTGCCCGGCGGCCTCTCTGTCGCCGGCGTGCGTGCGTGTGCAGAGAAGACTGCAGGCACGGGTTTTCCTGATTCAGATCCCCTAGCTAGCAGACTTCGTAGCGTAGCCCAGTGGTTTGTGTCTGTGTGTTTACCTTAGGTGCAGGGTTCGAGTCCCGCAGGCGCCAACCCCCTTTTTGTGGTTTTAATTCTGTTTCGGGCGCAGTAGCGCATGGGTATGGCTTACCTTGCGTGAAGCCTCTATTCTGTCGACAAGTAGATAGTAGCAGAGTGGTAGGGGGCAGTTTGTTGCACCAAAGGGTGTTGGGTTCGAATCCCAGGGAGCCCTCCTTTTATTTTTTCTCTTTTTACTGCAATATCACTTCCTCTTTGCTGTTGATGTTCTTGTGACACCAAAGCATAGGTGGCCATGGAATTTTATTTATTTTCCCTTGCTGTTATATTTGTGCTAGGTGTTGTAGTGTGTGTGGATGTGGCTGTGAGGAGTGTATGTGATGTGTGAGCATACACATGATGTTGGCCACAAGGGAGTGTGTGAGTAAGTGGTGATGCACTTGTATGTGTGTATATTCACTTAGTAGAGTACTGATGCTTGTGCTTATGGTCATGTGTTTCCCACCTTAGTTGAGTTTGGCATTTTATCACCTTGCTTGTATTGTGTAGTAGTGGTAGTTGATGAGGAGTTTGTTTGGGTGCTTGTGAGAGATGTGCATGTGTGTGTGTGTTGCACACACATGAGGTGTAGCTAGTGTAGGCATGCTTGTGTGTGTGAGAAGCTTTCCACCTTTGCAAGCAAGCCTTGCACCTCCACATGTCCATATGTGAGAGGGCATGGTATATTGTTTGTGTGGGAAGCTTAGTAGTAAGGTTTGTGAAGTTGATGTGCATGACACAAACATGGGGTTCAAACCCCCATGTCACTTTATCATTGTGCACATGAGCTCAACCTTTGTAGTTGTTGTTATAGTGGAACTACAAGAAATGATGCCTATTCACTAGGCATGATTTGTAGTGGTTTCCTCTTCCCTAATATGTGGTCACTTGTTCCAAGTAAGTGCCCATATATTATATATGATTTTGGGGTAGAATCTCCCAAGGAATCCAGTGGTGAAGTTAGTTTTTCCATTGGGATACTTTATGGAGTTGACATATTCAGATCTGTTGCAAGTTTGCTCTTTGATTCCATGGAATAGGTGGAGCCCAAGGGCATGAGTTATAGTGTGGTAATAGTAGGGGTTTTGCTATACACCATAGTGGTGTCATTTATCACTTGGTGTTATTTGTGTGCATACTATGCCTAGACAAAGTGGGCATGTGGTTGAAAAAGTCCAGCTTAGTGAAATCTGGAATTTCACTAAGTCTGAGAATCTGGAAACATTTTCTTCCCCTATAGATGAGGATGTGCTGGTCATTGTGTTGGGAACTAGCCTTAGTTCAGTGCTAGGATTTTGGACCTGATATGTTTGTGCAGCTCCCTGTCAAATTTCATCTCATTTGGATTCCAGTAGGTTGTGTTTTGATTGCTGTAAAAAAGCTTCAGAACTAAGACAGAAAGTCAGATGCAGGAATTTCACTAAGTCCCTGAGATCTGATGGTTTTGGGAAAGTTTGTGGCCTTGTATCTTCTAGAGTTTAATTCCTTTTGCTGTGATTCTTGTGGTGCTGCTGTTCATTGGTTGTTATTCTTATGTTGGGTAGCACCGGGATCGGAGAACGAATACGTGGAGTCAGGAGAGTACGTGCAGGACGAACCAGAACCATTCCAAGCTGAGGATATCACAGGCAAGATGATATGACCTTGATTCCATCTCTAGACTTGTTATGCTAGTTTCGTTTCCATGTCATATTGCTCGCTGCCTACCACTGAATTAAATTGCCTCTTGATATGCCATGAGCCCAAACACCGTTCCCCTTCCTAGCAAAACTTGTATGGCTAAGTAGGCTTTGCTCAGCTACTAATGATAGCGTTGCTAGATGCAGGTGCTTTGACTCATGTGATAACATGAGTTTGATATCATTTTCTTAAATTCTGTTATTTAATTAATGCACCTATATACTTGGTAAATGACGGGAGGCCTAGCCTTTTGTCGGGTGCTTTGTTCCGTTATTGCCGCCTTAGTTACCGGTTATCGGTGTTTGATTCCATAATGACCGCTCCTAACACGTTCGGGGTTGTTATGGGGACCCCCTCGAAACCATCAAAAATTATAGATACGTTGGAGACGTATCAAGCATCCCCAAGATTAACTCCTGCTCGTCCTCGAGTAGGGAAGTGATAAAGACTGAATTTTTGATGTGGAATGCTACCTAGCATAGTTGTCCTTTGCAACTTCTTTCACGTGACATGAATGTTCAGATACGTAAGATTCGAAACAATAGTTTGCTATTGACATGAAAACAATAATTCTTCAAGCAAACTAGCAAGGTAATCATGAACTTTCAAAATAACAAGGCCAAGGAAAGTTATCCCTACAAAATCATATAGTCTGTCTATGCTCCATCATCCGCACACAACTAATGTAAATCATGCACAACCCCGGTATTGGCCAAGTAATTGTTTTCACACTCTTACTTTCTCAAACCTTTTATAACTATCACGCAATACATGAGTGTGAGCCATGGATATAACACTATAGGTGGAATAGAGTGTGGTGGTGGTTGTGAGACAAAAAAGGAGGAGGTGGTCACATTGACTTGGCGTATCAAAGGGCTATGGAGATGCCCATTAATAGATATCAATGTGAATGAGTAGGGATTGCCATACAAGGGATGCACTAGAGCTATAAGTATGTGAAAGCTCAAAAGGAAAACTAGTGGGTGTGCATCCAAATTGCTTGCTCACGAAGACCTAGGGCAATTTGTGGAAGCCCATCATTGGAATATACAAGCCAAGTTATACAATGAAGATTCCCACTAGCATATGATAGTGACAAAGCAAGAAGCTCTCAATCATGATGAACATGGTGCTATTATGAAGCACAAGTGTGGAAAAAGATAGTAGCATTGTCCCTTCTATCTTTTTCTCTTTTTTTTATTTGGGCTCTTGGGCCTCTTTTTCTTTTCTTTTCTCCTTTTTTATATGGGCTCTTTGGCCTATTTTTTTATTTCCTCACACGGGACAATGCTCTAATAATGATGATCATCACACTTTTATTTACTCACAGCTCAAAGCTTAGAGATGACTCTATAGGAAATGCCTCCGGCAGTGTATCAGGATGTGCAACGATCTAGCTTGGCGTATGACGTTGAAACATCTCGCTAGCTATCTTACAATCATGCAATGGCAATATGAGAGTGACGGCACAAGTCAATATACGGAACGGTGGGAGTTGCATGGTAATATATCTCGGAATGGCTATGAAAATGCCATAGTAGGTAGGTATGGTGGCTGTTTTGAGGAAGGCATATGGTGGGTTTGTGCACCGGCGAGAATTGCACGGCACTAGAGAGGCTAGCAATGGTGGAAGGTGAAAGTGCATATATACCATGGACTCACATTAGTCATGAAGAACTCACATACTTGTTGCGAAAGTTTTTATTAGTAATCGAAACAAAGTGCTAAACGCATACTCCTAGGGGAAGGGTTGGTAGGTGTAAACCATCGCGCGATCCCGACCTCAACACAAAGGATGACAATCAATAGATCAATTATGCTCCGACTTCCTAACATAGCGGTTCACCATACATGCATGCTACAGGAATCACTAACTTCAACACAAGTATTTCTAGATTCACAACACCCTACTAACATAGCTCTTAATATTACCAAATCCACGTGTCAAAACTAATTGAGAGGAATCAAGACTTCTCTTTCTACTCAATGCACATGAAGATGGAGGGATTTGTATCCTCTTTGGGTTCCTATCACCTTTGGGACTACTTTCATAGCATAAGCCAACTACCAAGTCACGCACCGCCGTGCTCTAAAAGATATAAGTGAAGCACATAGACCAAAATTATCTAGCTCGAAAGATATAAGTGAAGCACTATGGGCATTCTAGCAAAATCACGATGAGTGCATGTATCTCTCTCTCAAAAAGGTGTGAAGCAAGGATGATTGTGACACAACAAAAAGAAAAGACTCCTATGATACAAGACGCTCCAAGCAAAACACATATCATGTGGTGAATAAAAATATAGCTCCAAGTAATGTTACCGATGGATTGAAGACGAAAGAGGGGATGCCTTCCCAGGGCATCCCCAAGCTTAGGCTTTTTGGTGTCCTTGAATATGGCTTGGGATTCCTTGGGCATCCCCAAGCTTGAGCTCTTTCCACTCCTTATCTCTTTGTCCATGAGAACATCACCCAAAACTTGAAAACTTCACAACACAAAACTTAAACAGAAACGCGTGATAACATTAGCACAAGAAAACAAACTACCACTTCTTTTGGTACTGTAGCAAACTTGAATTCTATCTATATTGGTGTTGGGCTACTGTATTCTCACTTTTCCATGGCTAGTACCCCCCGATACTAACCATAGTTTCATCAAAACAAGCAACCAATTTAACAAAAACAGAATCTGTCAAAAACAAGTCTGTAGCAATATGTATACTTCGTATACTTCTGGTACCTCAAAAATTCTGAACAATTACGACTGCCTGGACAAAAGGCATATCAACCAGCAGCAAAAAGAATTAACTCAAAAGCTCATTCTGAATAAAAAATCATCTCGTGAGCCAAAAGTTTTTGTCTTTTTCCAACAGGATCAAACAACCATTACCAAGACTAGTCATAAAGGTTTTGCTTGGCTCAAACACAAAAACACAAAAAGTCATCCCTTAGCTAGGCATAAAAGCGATAGAATCACGTATCGTCGTCTTTGGTGCTCAAACCATAAGTGGCCCTCATCATGGATTCATAAGGCAATCTTATTTTATTTCTAGGAAAGTGTTCCATCCCTTCTTTAAAGGAAATTGAAATCTAATATTCCCTTCCTTCATATCGATGATAGCACCGATATTCCTTAGGAAAGGTCTACCAAGAATAATAGGGCATGGAGGATTGCAATCAATGTCAAGCACAATGAAATCCATGGGTACATAGTTCCTATTTGCAATAATAAGAACATCATTGATACTTCCCATGGGTTTCTTGATAGTAGAATCCGCAAGATGCAAATTAAGAGAACACTCTTCAATCTCATTAAAACCCAGAACATCACATAAAGACTTTGGAATCGCGGAAACACTAGCACCCAAATCACACAAAGCATTGCATTCATAGTTTTTGATTTTTATTTTGATGGTAGGTTCCCACTCGTCATGAAGCTTTCTAGGGATAGAGACTTCCAATTGAAGTTTCTCTTGAAGAGATTTTATCATAGCTTTGACGATATGATTGGTAAAGGCCTTGTTTTGGCTATAAGCGTGTGGAGAGTTTAACATGGATTGCATCAAGGAAATGCATTCAATCAAGGAGCAACTATAATAATTGAATTCCTTGAAATCCATGGTAGTAATTTCATTACTACTCAAAGCTTTAATATCTTCTACTCCACTTTCAATGCTTTTAGCATCAAGATAGATGGACTCCGAATTATTGGGGCACTTTTCAACCAAAGTGGATTCATATCCAGCCCCATAATCATTAAGTTTGTCACAAGAAAACTAAGATTCGACGGGAGTCACACCAAGCACTTTAAGATCTTCGTGATTCTTATCACGAGAACATGCCCTTTTAAACCATTCATGTCTAGCACGAATTTGGGCGGTTCTTTCTTGGCTCTCAATCATGGAAACACGCATAGCTTTAAAAGTTTCATCCATATTGATCTTGGGAGGAGCACATCTAACTTTCAAAGCATCAACATCACTAGACATTCTATCAACGCTTTTAGCCAAATCGTCAATTTTGAGTAGCTTTTCCTTTATGGACGCATTGAAAATATTTTGTGGGTTGATGAACTCTTTGATATTACTCTCTAGATCAGAGGGTAATCTATTGTAATTTCCATGAGTATTGTTGTTGGAGTTGCCAAAGTTATTAGAGGAGTTACTAGGAAAAGGCCTAGGAACATAGTTTCCTCTAAAAGCATTGTTGTTGCCAAAATTATTCCTACCAACAAAATTAACGTCCAAGCTAGCGTTGCTACTCTCAATCAAGGAAGACAAGGGCATATCAATATGATCTAAAGAAGCACTTCTACTAGCAACCAAATTCATTAACTCATCCATCTTAGCACTCAACGAGTTAATTTCTTCTATAGTGTGTACCTTCTTACTAGTAGGTGACCATTCAGTGTGCCACTTAGAGTAATTCGTCATGATGTTGTCTAGTAGTTTTGTGGCTTCTCCTAACGTGATTTCCATGAACGTTCCACCTGAGGAAAAGTCCAAGATATTTCTAGAAGCGAAATTCAAGCCAGCGTAAAAGATTTGAATAATCATCCAAAGACTCAAGCTATGAGCGGGACAATTTCTAATCATCAATTTCATTCTCTCCCAAGATTGTGCAACATGTTCATGATCAAGTTGCTTGAAATTCATGATATCATTACGGAGAGAGATGATCTTAGCCGGCGGAAAATACTTGGATATATAAGCATCTTTGCACTTATCCCAAGAATCGATACTATTTTTGGGCAAAGAAGAAAACCAAGTTTTTGCGCGATCTCGCAACGAGAAAGGAAAAATATTCAATTTAATCACGTCATTATCCACATCTTTCTTCTTTAGCATATCGCAAAGATCAATGAAGGTATTGAAATGGGATGCAGCATCTTCACTAGGAAGGCCGGAGAATTGCTCTTTCATAACAAGATTCAGCAAAGCGGCATTGATTTCGTATGACTCCGCACTAGTGGCGGAAGCAATCGGAGTACTAATAAAATCATTATTATTAGTATTCGAGAAGTAACAGAGTTTGGTGTTTTCATTCATGGTGACTCCAGCAAGCAAGCAAGTACACAAGCGAACAAAGAGCAAGCGAGAAAAAGGGCGAACGAAAAAGGAAAATTGTGAAGTGGGGGAGAGGAAAACGAGAGGCAACTAGCAAACAAAGTAAATGCAAGAGATGAGTTTGTGACACCTACTTGGATGAGTTCTTAACTTGATCCTCCCCGACAACAGCGCCAGAAATTCTTCTGCTACGACAACAGACAACAGTGCGAGAGATTGACACATTGACGGAGACTGGGCTTGCGTTGGTTTTTTCCTTGAAGAGGATAGGGTGATGCAACATTGGAGCAGTAAGTCTTTCCCTCAGTTTGAGAACCAAGGTATCAATCCAGTAGGAGAATCTCGTCAAGTCCAGAGTACCTACGCAAACACAAAAGAGCTTGCACCCAACGCTTTAAAGGGTTGTCAATCCCTTCAAGATTGATTGCAAAGTGAGATCTGAAGGCGGAAAGTGCAACGAAGAAAAAGAGTAAGGCTGAAAATATGGTGTGGAGTAGACCCAGGGGCCATAGTGTTTACTAGAGGCTTCTCTCAAAATAGCAAGTGTTACGGTGGGTGAACAAATTACTGTCGAGCAATTGATAGAACCGCGCAAAGTCATGACGATATCTAAGGCAATGATCATACATATAGGCATCACGTCCGAGACAAGTAGCCGATACTTTCTGCATCTACTACTATTACTCCACACTTCGACCGCTATCTAGCATGCATCTAGTGTATTGATTTCATGACAAACAGAGTAACGCCTTAAGCAAGATGACATGATGTAGAGGGATAATCTCAAACCAATGATGAAAACCCCATCTTTTTACCCTTGATGGCAACAATAAGATGCGTGCCTCGCTACCCCTTCTGTCACTGGGTGAGGTCACCGCACGGTATGAACCCAAAACCAAGCACTTCTCCCATTGCAAGAATCATAGATCTAGTTGGGCAAACAAAACCCACAACTCGAAGAGAATTACAAGGATATGAAATAATGCATAAGAGAGATCAGAAGAAACTCAAATAATATTCATAGATAATCTGATCATAAATCCACAATTCATCGGATCTCGACAAACACACCGCAAAATAAGATTACATCGGATAGATCTCCATGAAGATCATGGAGAACTTTGTATTGAAGATCCAAGAGAGAGAAGAAGCCATCTAGTTACTAGCTATGGACCCGTAGGTCTATGGTGAACTACTCACGCATCATCGGAGAGGTCATGGTGTTGATGAAGAAGCCCTCCGTATCCGAATCCCCCCTTCGGCAGGGCACCAGAACGTGCCCCAGATGGGATCTTGCGGAGAGAGAAGCTTGCGGTGGTGGAAAAGTACTTTCGATGATCTCTTGATTTTTTTATGGAATTTTAGAGAATATATAGGCGCAAAACCTAGGGCAAAGGAGGCTCAGGGAGCCCACAAGCCAGGGGGCGCGCCCCCGTGGCCGCGCCATGAGGGCTTGTGGGTTCCGTGGTGGCCCCCTACCCTGATTCTCCGGCTTCCCGATCTTTTTCTGTTCCAAAAAAATCTTTTTGGCAGTTTCATTCCGTTTGGACTCCGTTCAAAATCCTCCTCTGAAAGGGGTCAAAATCATGGAAAAAACAGGAACTGGCACTTGGCACTGAGTTAATAAGTTAGTCCCAAAAAATATAAAAAAGGCATGCAAAACATCCAAAGTTTGACAAGATAATAGCATGAAACCATAAAAATTATAGATACGTTGGAGACGTATCATGGGCTCCGAGATACCTCTCTGTCACACGGGGTGACAAATCCCAGTCTTGATCCATACTAACTCAACGGACACCTTTGGAGATACATGTAGAACACCTTTAGTCACCCAGTTACGTTGTGACGTTTGATGCACACAAGGTATTCCTCCGGTGCAAGTGAGTTATATGATCTCATGGTCATAGGAACAAATACTTGACATGCAGAAAACAATAGCAATAAAACGACACGATCAATATGCTACGTTCATAGTTTGGGTCTTCTCCATCACATGATTCTCCTAATGATGTGATATCCTCATCAAGTGACAACACTTGCCTATGGTCAGGAAACCTTGACCATCTTTGATCAACGAACTAGTCAACTAGAGGCTCACTAGGGACAGTGTGTTGTCTATGTATCCACACATGTATTTGAGTTTCCAATCAATACAATTCTAGCATGGATAATAAACGATTATTATGAACAAGGAATATAATAATAACTAATTTATTATTGCCTGTAGGGCATATTTCCAACACAGACATGGTCTCGGAACATAGGAGATTGAAAGGTCAAACATGAGTCATATAGTAGATATGATCAACGTGGAGATGTTCACCATTGAAACCACCTCATCTGACGTGATGATCAGACTTGGGTTGGTGGATTTGGATCATGTTACACTCGAGCAACCCGAGGGATGTTGATTTGAGCGGAAGTTCTTAAGTAATATGATTAATTGAACTCATTATCATCAACTTAGTGTAAGTTGTCTTTGCAAATTATGTTGTAGATCAATAGTTTGCGTTGTAGCTCCCCGTGTATTTTTGATGCATTCCTAGAGAAAACTCAGTTTAAAGATGATGGTAGAAATTATACGGACTAGGTTCGTGATATGAGGATTGTACGTAGTTGCTACATAGAAGGCGTATGTCCTTGATGCACCGCTCGGTGAGCCACCCCCTCAAACATCGTTTGTGGGTGTTGAGAACATGAGGCAAGCATGTTTTGATGAGTACTTGATAGTTCAGTTCGTCATGCTTTACGGCTTAGAATTGAGGCTCCAAAGATGTTTTGAACGTAACGGAGCATATGAGATGTTCCAAGAGCTAAAATTGGGATTTCAGGCTCGTTCCCGTGTTGAGAGGTATGAGACCTCCGACAAGATTCTTTGTGTGCAATATGAAGGAGAATAGCTCAATCGGTGAGCATGTTCTTAGATTGTGTGGGTGCGACAATCGCTTGAATCAAGTGGGAGTTAATCTTCCGGATAAGATAGTGATTGACAGAATTCTCCAAGTCACTATGTAATGCCCAAGATGTGATCCTATCCTTATTTTGGCTTGAGGGGCTCAACAGGGGTAGAAGCGCATCTCGTGGTTTTACAAGAATGGATGTCGTTACAAGTACATGTACATAGGAGATGAGTATATGGAATTGGCTTACACTTGCCACAAGCTACATCATGAACATCTCAATACAACAATACATTCAATCATCATGTAGAAGAGCAGCGTCCGACTACGGATGAAAACAAACGATAAAAGAATGACGTCCATCCTTGCTATCCCAGGCTGCCAGCCTGGAACCCATCCTAGATCGATGAAGAATAAGAATAGGAAACTCCAAATAGAACAATCGTCGTGCTCACGTCAAAGTATCACTTTACATGTACGTGCAACTATTGTTGTAGTCACCTGTCAACCACAGGGACTCTGCAATCTCATTTCCAAAGGTATCAACACTAGCAAAGCTTAATGAGTGAGGTATGGTTAAGTGGTGAGGCTGCAGCAAGCGACTAAGCATTTTATTTGATTGGTAACTTACGAGTACAAGAACAAAAGGGGGCTGATCTACGCATAAACGGATGTGTACTAATGATGATTAAGAGATGATCCTGAACACCTACCTATGAGTCAAACATAACCCCATTGTATCCTCTCTCGGATCAGAAACTCACGAGAAGAGACAGACACGATCACGCACACAGTTGGCATATTTAATTTACGTTAACTTCAAGTTTGCTATGACCGGGAGTTAAACAAAGTTTCCAAGTTGCCACATAACCACGGGCATGGCTTACCAAAAGATTTAACACTGCAGGGGTGTGATAACACACAAGTATAGGGGATCGCAACAGTTTTCGAGGGTAGAGTATTCAACCCAAATTTATTGATTCGACTCAAGGGGAAGCCAAAGAATATTCTCAAGTATTAGTAGTTGAGTTGTCAATTCAACCACACCTGAAAGATTTAGTATCTACAGCAAAGTATCAATAGCAAGGTAGTATGATAGCAACAGTAGCAACAGTAACCACTAGCAGCAAAGTAACAGCAGTAGCAGCAAAGTAACAGCAGTAGCAATAGAGTAACAGTAGCAGCAGTGACAGCAGTAGCGGCAAAGTAACGTAGCAACGACCAGTAGGAAAAGACTCGTAGGCATTGAATCGGTGATGGATGATTATGTCGGATGCTATTCATCATGCAACAGTTATAACATGGAGAGATAAGTAACTAGCTCCAGTTCGTCAATGTAATGTAGGCATGTATTCCGTATGTAGTCATACGTGCTTAGGGAAAAGAACTTGCATGACATCTATTGTCCATCCCTCCCGTGGCACCGGGGTCCTAATGGAAACTACGGGATATTAAGGTTCTCCTTTTAATAAATAACCGGACCAACGCATTAACACTTAGTGAATACATGAACTCCTCATACTATGGTCATCTCCGGGAGTGTTCGGGCTATTGTCACTCCAGGGTTGCCGGGTCATAACACATAGTAGGTGACTACAACTTGCAAGATAGGATCAAGAACACACATATATTGGCGACAACATAATAGGTTCAGATCTGAAATCATGGCACTCAGGCCCTAGTGACAAGCATTAAGCATGGCAAAGTAGTAGCAACATCAATCTCAGAACATAGTGGATACTAGGGATCAATCCCCGTCAAAACTAACTCGATTACATGATAGATCTCATCCAACCCATCACCGTCCAACAAGCCTACGATGAGATTACTCACGAACGGTGAAGAGCATCATGGAATTGGCGATGAAGGAAGGTTGGTGATGACGATCTCCCCTCTCCGGAGCCCAGAACGGACTCTAGATCTTCCCTCCAGATGAAGAACAGGAGGTGGTGGCGCCTCCGTATCGTAAAACGCGACAAACTCTTCTCCTTGATTTTTTTCCGAGCGAAACGGACTAAATAGAGCTGGATTTGGAGGCAGTGGAGTTTTGTGGGCCCCACAAGCTTGCCAGGCGCGGCCAGGGGCCCCACGCCTGGTGGGCTTGTGGGCTCCACGCTCCACTTCCTCCGTTGATTCTTGCGCCAGTATTTTTTATATATTCCATAAAAATTCTCCGTAAATTTTCAAGTCATTCCGAGAACTTTTATTTCTGCGCAAAAACAACACCATGGCAATTCTGCTGAAAACTGCGTTAGTCCGGGTTAGTTCCATTCAAATCATGCAAATTAGAGTCCAAAACAAGGGCAAAAGAGTTTGGAAAAGTAGATACGATGGAGATGTATCAACTCCCCCAAGCTTAAAACCTTGCTTGTCCTCAAGCAATTCTGTTGACAAACTGAAAGAGAAAAAAGAAAAACTTTTACGAACTCTGTTTGATCTTGTTGTTGCAACTATGTCTAACTCATAACCAGAATTTCAGCAAGATCACAAGCAAACCACATAAGCAGATAACATCTAGGTCTCACGATAAACTCATATCAATGGCATAATCAACTAGCGAGCAAATAATAATAAGTCTCAAACGTCAACACTTCAATCAAAACAATCATGAAGCAGTACGAACAGATGGTATCTCGCTAGCTCTTTCTGAGACCGCAAAACATAAATGAGAGCACCTTCAAAGACCAAGGGCTGACTAAACATTTTTAATTCATGGCAAAGAAGATCCAGTCACAGTCATACTCAACACAGTTAAAAGCAAAGCATCAAAATGACATAGGTGCTCTCTAATTGGTGCTTTTATAAGAGGAGGATGACTCAACAGGAACATAAATAGACAAGCCCTTCGCAGAGGGAAGCATGGATTTGCAGAGGTGCCAGAGCTCAAGCTTTTAAAACAGAGATAATAATTTTGGGTGGTATGCTTTCATTGTCAACACAATGACTAAGAGTTCTCACCATCTTCCACGCTACACATGCTATAGGCGGTTCTCAAACAGAAAAGTAAAGTTTTGACTCCCCCACCACCGATCAATCACACTCCACGACTAGCCGAATACTCGGGTGACGTCCATACCAACATCAATCCAGGGGGAGTTTCGATTTGAGCATGGAACTGGGCATTCCAATTACCGGCCCTTTCTCTTGAATGATAGTGAATAAACACATATCGAGGATAACACGCCTAGCATGGAAGATATTGATAGCCCCCTGTCACCACATGAGCGGTTCGGGCATGCAAAACAAATTATTTCTTGAAGATTTAGAGAGTGGCACATGCAAATTTACTTGGAACGGCAGGTAGATACCGCATATACGTAGGTATCGTGGACTCATATGGAACATCTTTGGGTTTATGGAAGTGAATGCACAAGAAGTATTCCCGCTTAGTACAAGTGAAGGCTAGCAAAAGACTGGGAAGCGACCAACTAGAGAGCGACAACAGTCATCAAAATGCATTGAGATTAACTAACATTGAGTGCAAGCATGAGTCGGACATAAATCACCATGAACATGAATATCATAGAGGCTATGTTGATTTTGTTTCAACTACATGCATAAACATGCACCATGTCAAGCCACTTGAATCATTCAAAGGAGGATACCATCCTATCATACTACATCATAGTCATCTCAAAATTCATGTTGGCATCCAAGACAAACCATTGTAAGCTCCTAGCTAATTAAGCATGGCATCAGAAACTATGATCTCTAAGTTGTCATTGCAAACATGTTTCTATCACAACTAAGCTGAATCAAGAACGATGAGCTAGTTATATTTACAAAAACAAAATAGATCGAGTTCATACCAGCTTTTCCAGGCTCAGTCACTTCATCATATATCGTCATTATTGCCTTTCACTTGCACGACCGAATGATGTGAACAATAATAAGAGTGCTCGTGCATTGGACTAAGCTGGAATCTGCAAGAAAACACAAAGGAGAAGACAAAGTAATATGGCTCTTTGACAGATAAACAGATATGCATGCGAGAGCCACTAAACATTGTAACCATGGTCTTCTACCTTGACCCAAAGAAAAATAAAACTATTTACATGGGAAAGCTCCCAACAAGCAAAAGAAGAACAAGAAAATCTTTTTGGGTTTTCTCAAACTAGACAGACACACGAAAAGAAAACGAGAAAAATAAAATAAACAATCATGGATGATACAGTGGCAAAGTGTGAACACCGACAAACAAAGTGAAAGCATAAGCAAGAATGTAAAGTCGGTGAGAAACACGTACTCCCCCAAGCTTAGGCTTTTGGCCTAAGTTGGTCTACTCCCAAGGAGGGAAATAACCAGCTCCGGGGTACTCCAGAGTGGACTAAGGATGCCACCGCTGTGTGAGCTCCTCTAGCTCCCACTGATAAACTGGCGTCTGGTACTCGACTGGTGGCTCGGGCACGGGCACCTGTGGTTGGGCTATTCCCCAATATGCGTAGATGTCCGAGGGCATAATAATGTACCTACCTGCATGAAGATTGAACAAAGAAGGAGCAGGCAAAGTAATAGTCTCACGAGTACCCGAACTAAATACCAGGTTATAAATCATCCTTCTATTTATATCTCTATCAAGAAAGTCATGGCGAACCATGTTATCATAATCTAGATATCTCTTGGGAAGAAGAATCTCTTCTTCCTCGTCCAGTCTAATAGTCATCTCCAAATGTCTAGCCAGACGAGTAACATATATACCTCCATAGACAACGCCTTTAGAACGATTCGTGTTCAACCGTTGAGCTACTATAGCGCCCAAGCTATAAGTTTTGTCATTATAAAGGGCTTCGCAAGACCGCAAGATCTGGGGAACTAAGGGACCCAACTTTCCCACGACCAATCAAACATTTTCCCACAAATAATGAGAAGTACCGGAGCACAGGAAAATGTATGCTAGCAGCTCTAGCGCAAGACACTCCTCTCTCTTCTCCTACGGCAATATTATCGATGAAAGCTTCCAAGTCCCGTGGATGAGGTTCATGAATATCCCCAACATAAGGTAATTTGCAAACATTTCAAAAATCCTGGAGTGACATGCGCTGGGGGATATCATATAATTTGAACTCAACCATAGGAGGATTCTTCCTTGGATAGAAGTTAAAGCTTTGTACGAAGATATTAGTGAGGAGGAGGTATTGCGGACACTTATCTTCAACGAAGGCGGTAAGGCCTGCGTTCTCCACCAAGTAATAAAAGTCCTCATAAAGTCCGGCGACACGTAAGAACATATCGCTTGGCCACTCGCACGCTCGAACTTCTGCAACTCGGGGGAACGGATACTTGGGTTTCTTCTTCTCACTTCCATCATCCTTGGGGTCATGACTTGAAGAGCCTCTTAAGAACCTCCTCATCTTTTCCCTTTTCTATCTCTGAAAATTTCTGAAATTTTAGTGACTCTAAGGAAAGGTGAATAAATCTCAACGAAACTCGTAGCAACTACTCCCTCAAGTGCCTAGAGGCCGTATTACGCATCAAAACTACTTGGGACCAGCTAAAATTAGCATGCAAAGCTCAAGAACATGATCACCAAGGCAGAAAAAATACGCGATGTATAAGGCACTAGAGCAAAAACTAATTGGAACAATGGACGAGTCACTTACCAAGGAGCAATTTCCCCAAAACAGTTTGGTGAATGGTGCTTTGCAGAAGGACATCAAAAATCCTAGCAAGAAGAGCAAGAACATGGGTTTGGGCTGCGAAACGATTTTTTCTGGAGGTAGGAGAAGCAGATGGGAGCTAGAATGAGTGGAGAGGGTGCACGTGGGCCCCACAAGCCTGGGTGGCGCGGCCAGGGGGTGCTCGCGCCTCCAGGGCTTGTGGCCCACTGGTGCAGCCCCCTGACTAGCTTTCCGTCTCAGTATTTTTCAAAAATTCCAGAAAAAATCATACTTGATTTTCACGCATTCAGAGAACTTTTATTTTCGGGGTACTTTTCTACGGGATTCAAAAACAGAAAACAGGGAAAACTAAACTAAACCTATCATTTTTCTTCTAAGAAACCGAAGGTGAAAGCTTGGAACAGAGGTTTGTGACTCCTCGATTCATCCATCTCATGGTCATCGAAAGAAATCCGTCAATGAGGTTGATCAAGTCTCCATGACAAACTTTTTCGAATCGCAACAGAAAACGGAGAATTTTCGAATAGCCACTAGGTTACCTCAATGGGGATGTGTATATCCCCAACAAGCAAATCATACTTCATATTAATAGTAGGTATAGGGCATTCAAAGCTCCCAATAAGAATCGATGAAGTTTTTTTGATAGCATTGATGCAATGTACTCGATATTGTTTCTTCGGAAAGTGCACCATATGCTCATAACCGTTGACATGGAAAGTGACATTGCCTTTGTTGCAATCTATAACAGCCCGTGCAGTGTTTAAAAAGGGTCTTCCAAGGATAACCGCCATGGCATCATCCTCGGGAATATCCAGAATAACAAAGTTCGTTACGATAGTGGCATTAGCAACCACAACAGGCACATCCTCGCAAATGCCAATAGGGAAAGCAGTTGATTTGTTGGCCATTTGCAGAGAGATTTCAGTGGGTGTCAACTTATCCAGTTCAAGTCTACGATAAAGAGAGAGAGGCATAACACTACCACGGGCTCCAAGGTCGCATAAAGAAGTTCTAACGTAGTTATCTTCAATGGAGCAAGGTATAGTGGGCACTCCGGGATCACCTAGTTTCTTAGGAGTTCCACCCTTGAAGGTATAATTATCGAGCATGGTGGAAATCTCAACCTCAGGTATCCTCCTTTTATTAGTCACAGTATCATTCATGTCCTTAGCATAAGGAGACATTTTGAGCATATCTGTCAAACGCATTTGCAGAAAGACATGTCTAATCATTTCAACGAATCGCTCAAAATCCTCATCATCTTTTTTCTTGGATGGTTTGGGAGGAAAGGGCATGGGTTACTGAACCCATGGTTCCCTTTCTTTACCATGCTTCCTAGCAGCAAAGTCATTCTTATCGTATCTTCTATTCTTTGGTTGTGGGTTATCAAGATCAACAGGTTCAATATCCACATCCTTATCATTGCTAGGTTGAGCATCATCATGAACATCACTATTGGTATTATCATTAGGCTCATGTTCATCACTAGATTGCGTTTCAGCATCAGAGACAGAGACATCGTTTGGACTCTCAGGTGTAGCAGCAACAGGGTTGCTAGCGTGCAAATCCTTATCATTTTTCTTCTTCTTCCTAGGATGACTAGGTGCATCAGTGCTAACTCCTTGAGAATCTTGTTCAATTCTGTTAGGATGACCCTCAGGATACAAAGGTTCCTGAGTCATTCTACCGCCTCTAGTGATGACTCTGACATAATTGTCATTCAACTCATTGAGCAAGTCATTCTGAGCCTTAAGTACTTGTTCTACCTGGGTAGTAGCCATAGAGGCATGTTTACTCAAAATCTTAAGATCATTGACATTTTTGTTCACACAAGCACTTAAATGACTAAGCATACGAGCATTCTGTTCCAATTGTCTGCTAACATAATAATTGAAACTCTGTTGTTTGGCAACAAAGTTATCAAATTCATCCAGGCATAAGCTAGCAGGTTTATCAAAAGGAATATCACTCTCATTGAATCTATGAAGAGAACTTACTTCTACTACTTGTATTGGGTTATCGAGACCATGGATCTCTTCGATAGGTGGTAGATTTTTGACATCTTCAGATTTAATGCCTTTCTCTTTCATAGATTTCTTAGCTTCTTGCATATCTTCAGGACTAAGGAATAGAATACCTCTTTTCTTCGGAGTTGGCTTAGGAGGTGGTTCGGGAATAGTCCAAGCATTCTCATTGCACAAGATATTATTCAATAGGATCTCAGCTTCTTCTACAGTTCGTTCCCTAAAAACGCAACCAGCACAACTATCTAGGTGGTCTCTAGAAGCATCGGTAAGTCCATTATAGAAGATATCAAGTATTTCATTCTTCTCAAGAGGGTGATCAGGCAAAGCATTCAACAGCTGGATGAGCCTCCCCCAAGCTTGTGGGAGACTCTCTTCTTCAACTTGCGCAAAGTTGTATATTTCCTGCAAGGCAACTTGCTTCTTATGGGCAGGGAAATATTTTTCAGAGAAGTAGTAGACCATATCCTGGGGGCTACGCACACAACCAGGAGCAAGAGAAGTGAACCAGGTTTTAGCATCATCCTTTAGCGAGAAAGGAAATAGCTTAAGGATATAGTAGTGGTGGATCTTTTCCTCACTCATGAATAGGGTGGCTATATCGTGCAGTTTGGTAAGATGGGATACAACCGTTTTAGACTCATAACCGTGAAAAGGATCAGATTCGACCAGAGTGATTAACTCAGGGTCGACAGAGAATTCATAATCCTTATCGGTCACAAAGATAGGCGAAGTAGCAAACTTCGGGTCGTATTTCATCCTAGCGTTCAAAGATTTTTCTTTCCACTTGAGCAGTAATTTATCAACATCATAGCTATCCTTACAAGAAAGAAAGTCCTCAGCTATCTCTCCCTCCATAACATAACACTCAGGCATATCAGGCAATTCATGTCTAGGAGAGCTAGTTCTAGCAGGAAAAATAGCAGGTTCTACTTCAATAGTATCAGCAGTTTCAGAAGTATCATCACATCTAGCAGCAACTCTAGCAATTTGTGCATCAAGGCCACCTAGTGGCAAAGTAGTATCAAGCATAGCATCATCATAAGCATCATGGGCAGTAGAAGTAGCATCATCAAGCACAGGCGACATATCAAGATTTCTACCAGGAGGTGGTGTCGCAAACTTACTCATAACTGAAGGTGAATCAAGTGCAGAGCTAGATGGCAGTTCCTTACCTGACCTCGTAGTTGAGGGCAAGACTTTGGTTCTTGGGTCTATCGGATTCCTCATAGTGACCAGCAGACGTAAATCTGAAGTGACTCAGAGAATATAGATGTGCTTCCCCAGCAACGGCGCCAGAAAATGGTCTTGATAACCCACAAGTATAGGGGATCGCAACAGTTTTCGAGGGTAGAGTATTCAACCAAAATTTATTGATTCCACTCAAGGGGAAGCCAAAGAATATTCTCAAGTATTAGCAGTTGAGTTGTCAATTCAACCACATCTGAAAGATCTAGTATCTGTAGCAAAGTATCAGTAGAAAGGTAGTATGATAGCAGCAGTAGCAATAGTAACTAGTAGCAGCAAAGTAACAGCAGTAGCAATAGAGTAAGAGTAGCAGCAGTGACAGCAGTAGCGGCAAAGTAACGTAGCAAGGACCAGTAGGAAAAGACTCGTAGGCATTGGATCGGTGATGGATGATTATGCCGGATGCTATTCATCATGCAACAGTTATAACACAAAGAGATAAGTAACTAGCTCCAGTTCGTCAATGTAATGTAGGCACGTATTCCGTATGTAGTCATACGTGCTTAGGGAAAAGAACTTGCATGCCATCTATTGTCCATCCCTCCCGTGGCACCGGGGTCCTAATGGAAACTACGGGATATTAAGGTTCTCCTTTTAATAAAGAACCGGACCAACGCATTAACACTTAGTGAATACACGAACTCCTCATACTATGGTCATCTCCGGGAGTGGTTCCGGCTATTGTCACTCCAGGGTTGCTGGGTCATAACACATAGTAGGTGACTACAACTTGCAAGATAGGATCAAGAACACACATATATTGGCGACAACATAATAGGTTCAGATATGAAATCATGGCACTCGGGCCCTAGTGACAAGCATTAAGCATGGCAAAGTAGTAGCAACATCAATCTCAGAACATAGTGGATACTAGGGATCAATCCCCGTCAAAACTAACTCGATTACATGATAGATCTCATCCAACCCATCACCGTCCAGCAAGCCTACGATGAGATTACTCACGAACGGTCAAGAGCATCATGGAATTGGCGATGAAGGAAGGTTGGTGATGATGATGGCGACAATCTCCCCTCTCCGGAGCCTAGAACGGACTCCAGATCTGCCCTCCAGATGAAGAACAGGAGGTGGCGGTGCCTCCGTATCGTAAAACGCGATGAACTCTTCTCCTTGATTTTTTTCCGGGCGAAACGGACTAAATAGAGCTGGATTTGGAGGCGGTGGAGTTTTGTGGGGCCCACAAGCCCACCAGGTGCGGCCAGGCTGTATTTGGAGGCGGTGGAGTTTTGTGGGGCCCACAAGCCTGCCAGGCGCGGCCAGGGGGGCCCGCGCTTGGTGGGCTTGTGGGCTCCACGCTCCACTTCCTCCGTTGATTCTTGCCCCAGTATTTTTTATATATTCCACAACAATTCTCCGTAAATTTTCAGGTCATTCCGAGAACTTTTATTTCTGCGCAAAAACAACACCATGGCAATTCTGCTAAAAACAACGTTAGTCGAGGTTAGTTCCATTCAAATCATGCAAATTAGAGTCCAAAACAAGGGCAAAAGAGTTTGGAAAAGTAGATACGATGGAGACGTATCAGGGTGCTCCAACTAGTCCATCACAAACTACCACAAGCTGCATCGGAAACCTCGACCATGGAAAACCCGTGATCTCCTCGGATTCCCGGTGGGAACCTCACCCTTGAGATAGCCCAAAGTATCCTCAAAATCCTCGCACAAGATGTTCGATAAAGGTAAAACAAATCTAGCAAGGCCATCTGACGCGTCGACGAACCCGATAGGAGCCGCGTATCTCGTTCTCGGGACACGACGGATAAGCACAACGTACAATGGCCTGATAGAAATCGCCCGAGTTGCCCCGGGTTGGCCCCACACACCACTCTAGTTTGGACCAACACTCATGGGGAGCACTGGCCCACGGGTTGATTAATTATCCATGGGTTAACTACTCCCTATGCGGTTCATTAGCTATTAGGCAAATGTAGTACCAATGTTGGGTCTTACCAGAAGAGTTTTATCCCAAAACAAAAATGAGGGGGGGGGGTCCCATAACAACCCCAAGCATGTTAGCAGCGCTCAATATGGAGCATAACACTAGTACACAAGTAACTAGGGCGGCAAAGATGGAACAAAACACCGGGCTAGAAGGCCAAGCCTTCCACCTTTTACCAAGTATATAGGTGCATTAAATTAAATAGCAATAATACTGTGATATATCAAGGAATCCATGTTGACACATGGGAAGTGATATGTCCATTTTGCATCATGCTTTTATATCAATATTTATTGCATTTTGGGCTGTTAATACACATTATGGTACAATACTTATGCCTTCTCTCTCTTATTTTACAAGGTTTACATGAAGAGGGAGAATGCCGGCAGCTGGAATTCTGGACCGGAAAAGGAGCAAATCTGAGAGACCTATTCTGCACAGCTCCAAAAGTCCTGAAAACTTATGGAGAATTATTTTGGAATATATAAAAATTAGTGGGCGAAATAAATACATCAGGGGACCCACTAGGTGGCCACAAGCCAGGGGGCGCGACCTACCCCCCTGGGCGCACCCTGCAGGCTTGTGGCCCCCCTGGCAGGCCTCCGATGCCCATCTTCTGCTATATGAAGGGTTTTGACTTGGAAAAAATCATATCAGAACTTTCGGGACGAAGCGTCGCCGTCTTGAGGCGGAACTTCGACAGAACCAATCTAGAGCTCCGACGGGGCTATTCTTTCGGGGAAACTTCCCTCCCGGAGGGGAAAAACGAAGCCATCATCATTACCAACGATCCTCTCATCGAGAGGGGGTCAATTTCCATCAGCATCTTAAGCAGCACCATCTCCTCTCCAAACCCTGGTTCATCTATTGTATCCGATCTTTGTCTCAAAACCCATCAGCATCTGCTATATGATTGGTACATGTGGGTTGCTGGTAGTGTTGATTACTCCTTGTAGTTGATGCTAGTTGGTTTACTTGGTGGAAGATCATATGTTCAGATCCTTAATGATTATTAATACTCCTCTTATTATGAAGATGAATATGCTTTGTGAGTAATTACGTTTGTTCCTGAGGACATGGGATAAGTCTTGCTATAAGTAATCATGTGAATTTGGTATTCGTTCGATATTTTGATGAGATGTATGTTGTCTCTCCTCTAGTGGTGTCATCTGAATGTCGACTACATGAAACTTCACCATTATTTGGGTCTAGGAGAAGTAATTGGTAAGTAATAAGTTGATGATGGGTTGCTAGAGTGACAGAAGCTTAAACCCTAGTTTATGTGTTGCTTCATAAGGGGCTGATTTGGATCCATATGTTTCATGCTATGCTTAGATTTATCTTAATTCTTCTTTCGTAGTTGTGGATGCTTGTGAGAGAGGTTAATCATAAGTGGGATGATTGTCCAAGTAAGGGCAGAACCCAAGCACCGGTCCACCCACATACCAAATTATCAAAGTAACAAACGTGAATCATATGAGCGTGATGAAAACTAGCTTGACAGAAATTCCCATGTGTCCTCGGGAGCACTTTGCTTTATATAAGAGTTCGTCCAGGCTTGTCCTTTGATACAAAAAGGATTGGTCCACCTTGATGCACCTTTGTTACATTTGTTACTTGCTACCCGTTACGAATTACCTTATCACAAAACTTTTTGTTACCGATAATTTCAGTGCTTGCAGAGAATACCTTACCGAAAACTGCTTGTCATTTCCTTCTGCTCCTCCTTGGGTTCGACACTCTTACTTATCGAAAGGACTACGATAGATCCCCGAGACTTGTGTGTCATCAAGACTCTTTTATGGCGCCGTTGTCGGGGAGTGAAGCGCCTTTTGTGAGTGGAACTTGGTAAGGAAAAAATTATATACCGTGCTGAAATTTAGTGTCACTTGTCACTATGGAAAATAATCCTTTGATGGTCTTGTTCGTGGTATCTTCACCCCGACCGGAAGCATAAAGGAACATGCTAAAGCTTCAACTATGGTTCGTAAGAGTTGTACTAGAACACCTGTACCTCCTGAACAAATTAAAGTTGAACCTAATATTGCTATGGTTAAAGATCTCGTGCTTGATAATATTGATGGGCATGTCATTCATTTCTGTGATGATGCTGCTAGAATTGCTAGACCTAATACTAAAGGTAAACATAAACCTATTATTGGCATGCCTGTTGTTTCTGTTAAAATAAGAGATCATTGTTATCATGGCTTACGTGATGTTGGTGCTAGTGTGAGTGCAATTCCCTTTACTTTAGCTTATAAATTCTCATATATCCTACAAACCCTAGTAGAAGTCCCAAAACACTTTTTATGCCGCCACAAGTCTCTCTTCCAACTAGAGGCCATCTTGAGCTCTGTTTCAGCATCCTGCTGGAGGGGGGATCAATCACGGAGTGCCTCTTCATCAACCTTGTTGCCCCCATGATGATTGATACGTCTCCATCGTATCTACTTTTCCAAACTCTTTCGCCCTTGTTTTAGACTCTAATTTGCATGATTTGAATGGAACTAACCTGGACTGACGCTGTTTTCAGCAGAATTGCCATGGTGTTGTTTTGTGCAGAAATGAAAGTTCTCGGAACGTCCTGAAAATATACACAGAAATTTTCTGGAAAATATGAAAAATACCTGCGCAAAGATCCACCGGAGGGGATGGTCCAGTGGGCCACAAGCCCTGTTGCCGCGGCCACCCCCCTGGTCGCGGCAACCAAGCTTGTGGGGCCCACGTGGCTCTGCCTCCCCCAAACTCAGCTCTATAAATTCACTTTCGCCCAGAAAAAAATCAGAAGAGAAGATTTCATCGCGTTTGCGATACGGAGGTGCCGCCACATCCTGTTCTTCACCTGGAGGACAGATCTGGAGTCCGTTTTGGGCTCCGGAGAGGGGAAATCGTCGCCATCGTCATCATCAGCCTTCTTCCCTCTCCAATTCCATGAAGCTCTTCATCGTTCGTGAGTAATCTATTTGTAGGCTCGCTGGGTGGTGATGAGTAGGATGAGATCTATCATGTAATCGAGTTAGTTTTGACGGGGATTGATCCCTAGTATCCACTGTGTTCTGAGATTGATGTTGCTACTACTTTGCCATGCTTAATGCTTCTCACTAGGGCCCGAGTGCCATGATTTCAGATCTGAAATTATTATGTTGTCACCAATATATGTGTGTTTTAGATCCGATCTTGCAAGTTGTAGTTACCTACTATGTGTTATGACCCGGCAACCCCGGAGTGACAATAACCGGAACCACTCCCGGTGATGACCATAGTTTGAGGAGTTCATGTGTTCACCAAGTGCTAATGTGTTGTTCCGGTTCTTTATTAAAAGGAGAACCTTAATATCCTGTAGTATCCTTTTGGACCCCGCTGCCACAGGAGGGATGGACAATAGATGTCATGCAAGTTCTTTTCCCTAAGCACGTATGACTACACACGGAATGCATGCCTACATCACATTGACGAACGGGAGCTAGCCACATATCTCTCCGTGTTATAACTGTTGCATGATGAATATCATCCAAACGAATCACCAACCCATTGCCTACGAGTTTGTCCCACTGCTGCTGTTACTTGTTTTGCTCTGTTGTTGTTACTTGCTACTGTTGCTTGCTACTGTTGTTACTTGCTACTGCCGTCACTACTGTTGTGCCTTGCTACTGCTGTTACTCGTTACACTGCTGCTACCTGCTACAATATTTGTTCGCACGACGTTGACGGGAAAGAATATTTCCCGTCCACGGGCAACTTCTGGCGCCATTGATACGACAATTAGGAATACTCTGCCATCAACAGATCATTTCTGACACTGTTGTTATAATCCTACTTTGTTGCTGATACTTTGCTTGCAGATACTAATCTTTCAGGTGTGGTTGAATCTGACACATTCAGCTGCTAATACTCGAGAGTATCCTCTCACTTCTTGTTTGGCGAACCAACAAATTTGGGTCGAATACTCTACCCTTGAAAACTGCCGTGAACCCACGCGCTGGTGGGCCATTGCAAGACAATTGCTAATTGTTGAGCAACTGGGAGCAGTTCTGGCTCTGTTGTCGCGAAGGCATCAAGTCAGGGACACGTCAACAACATTCTTATAGTGTCGTTGCCGGGGACTGCCGTTAGCAGTATTTTTCTGGCGCCGTTGCCGGGGAGGTATTGCTATATTCTCTGAGACACTTGGGATTTATATCTGTTGATCACTATGAAGAATCTGAAAGATCCAAAAACCAAAGTCTTGCCCTCAACCACGAGGGGAGGTAAGGAACTGCCATCTAGCTCTGCACTTGATTCACCTTCAGTTATGAGTAAGTTTGCGACATCACCTCCTGCTAGAAATCTTGATATGTCGCCTGTGCTTGATGATTCTTATGATGCTACTATGCTTGATGCTATGCGTGATACTGCTAGAGATGTTATGCCTGATACTGCTAGAGATGCTATGCCTCATACTGCTAGAGATGCTATGCCTCATACTGCTAGAGATGCTTTGCCTGATACTACTAGAGATGCTTTGCCTGATACTACTAGAGATGCTATGCCTGATACTGCTAGAGATGCTATGCGTGATACTGCTAGAGATGCTATGCCTGATACTGCTAGAGATGCTATGCCTGATACTGCTAGAGATTCTATTTTGTCAGAAGATACTATGCTTGATACTGCTAGAGATACTACTTTACCTGATATGCCACTAGAGGTGTTCCTAGATGCTCATATTGCTAGAGTTATTGCCAATGCTCGTGATGCTTCTGAAACTGCCGATACTATTGAGATAGAACCTACTTTTGTGTTGGAAATATGCCCTAGAGGCAATAATAAATTAGTTATTATTATATTTGTTTGTTCATGATAATCGTTTATTATCCATGCTATAATTGTATTGATTGGAAACACAATACTTGTGTGGATACATAGACAAAACACTGTCCCTAGTAAGCATCTAGTTGACTAGCTCGTTGATCAAAGATGGCCAAGGTTTCCTGGCCATAGGCAAGTGTTGTTACTTGATAACGGGATCACATCATTAGGAGAATCATGTGATGGACTAGACCCAAACTAATAGACGTAGCATGTTGATCGTGTCATTTTGTTGCTACTGTTTTCTGCGTGTCAAGTATTTGTTCCTATGACCATGAGATCATATAACTCACTGACACCGGAGGAATGCTTTGTGTGTATCAAACGTCGCAACATAACTGGGTGACTATAAAGATGCTCTACAGGTATCTCCGAAGGTGTTAGTTGAGTTAGTATGGATCGAGACTGGGATTTATCACTCCGTGTGATGGAGAGGTATCTCGGGGCCCACTCGGTAATACAACATCACACACAAGCCTTGCAAGCAATGTGACTTAGTGTAAGTTGCGGGATCTTGTATTACGGAACGAGTAAAGAGACTTGCCCGTAAACGAGATTGAAATAGGTATGCGGATACTGACGATCGAATCTCCGGCAAGTAACATACCGAAGGACAAAGGGAATGACATACGGGATTATATGAATCCTTGGCACTGAGGTTCAAACGATAAGATCTTCGTAGAATATGTAGGATCCAATATGGGCGTCCAGGTCCCGCTATTGGATATTGACCGAGGAGTCTCTCGGGTCATGTCTACATAGTTCTCGAACCCGCAGGGTCTGCACACTTAAGGTTTGACGTTGTTTTATGCGTATTTGAGTTATATGGTTGGTTACCGAATGTTGTTCGGAGTCCCGGATGAGAGCACGGACGTCACGAGAGTTTCCATAATGGTCCAGAAACGAAGATTGATATATAGGATGACCTCATTTGATTACCGGAAGGTTTTCGGAGTTACCGGGAATGTACCAGGAATGACGAATGGGTTCCGGGTGTTCACCAGGGGGGGGGGGCAACCCACCCCGGGGAAGCCCATAGGCCTTGGGGGTGGTGCACCAGCCCTTAGTGGGCTGGTGGGACAACCCAAGAAGGCCCTATGCGCCACAGGAAGAAAATCAAAGAGAAAAGGAAAAGAAAAGGAGGAGGTGGGAAAAGGGGGAAGGACTCCTCCTTCCAAACCTAGTTGGACTCGGTTTGGAAGGGGAGGGTTGCCCCCTTGGCTCGGCTGACCCCCTTGGGAGTCCTTGGACCCCAAGGCAAGGCTCCCCCTCCTCCCTCTATATATATGGAGGTTTTAGGGATGATTTGAGACAACTTTTGCCACGGCAGCCCGACCACATACCTCCACGGTTTTTCCTCTAGATCGCGTTTCTGCGGAGCTCGGGCGGAGCCCTGCTGAGATTAGATCACCACCAACCTCCGGAGCGCCGTCACGCTGCCGGAGAACTCATCTACCTCTCCGTCTCTCTTGCTGGATCAAGAAGGCCGAGATCATCGTCGAGTTGTACGTGTGCTGAACGCGGAGGTGCCATCCGTTCGTCACTAGATCGTGGGACTGATCGCGGGACGGTTCGTGGGGCGGATCGAGGGACGTGAGGACGTTCCACTACATCAACCGCGTTCACTAGCGTTTCTGCTATGCGGTCTACAAGGGTACGTAGATTGAACATCCCCTCTCGTAGATGGACATCACCATGATAGGTCTTCGTGCGCGTAGGAAAATTTTTGTTTCCCATGCGACGTTCCCCAACAGTGGTATCAGAGCTAGGTTCATGCGTAGATGTCTTCTCGAGTAGAACACAAAAGTTTTTGTGGGCGGTGATGTGCGTTTTGCTGCCCTCCTTATTCTTTTCTTGATTCCGTGGTATTGTTGGATCGAAGCGGCTCGGACCGACATTACTCGTACGCTTACGAGAGACTGGTTTCATCGCTACGAGTAACTCCGTTGCTCAAAGATGACTGGTGGGTGTCAGTTTCTCCAACTTTAGTTGAATCGGAATTGACCGAGGAGGTCCTTGGATGAGGTTAAATAGCAATTCATATATCTCCGTTGTGGTGTTTACGTAAGTAAGATGCGATCCTACTAGATACCCATGGTCACCACGTAAAACATGCAACAACAAAATTAGAGGACGTCTAACTTGTTTTTGCAGAGTATGCTTGTGATGTGATATGGCCAACGATGTGATGTGATATATTGGATGTATGAGATGATCATGTTGTAATAGTTAATATCGACTTGCATGTCGATGGTACGGCAACCGGCAGGAGCCATAGGGTTGTCTTTGAACTAACGTTTGTGCTTGCAGATGCATTTACTATATTGCTAGGACGTACCTTTAGTAGTAATAGCATGAGTAGCACGACAACCCCGATGGCGACACGTTGATGGAGATCATGGTGTGACGCCGGTGACAAGAAGATCGTGCCGGTGCTTTGGTGATGGAGATCAAGAAGCGCATGATGATGGCCATATCATGTCACTTATGAATTGCATGTGATGTTAATCTTTCTTGCACCTTATCTTGCTTAGAACGACGGTAGCATTATGAGGTGATCTCTCACTAAAATTTCAAGACGAAATTGTGTTCTCCCCGACTGTGCATCGTTGCGACAGTTCTTCGTTTCGAGACACCACGTGATGATCGGGTGTGATAGACTCAACGTTCACATACAACGGGTGCAAAACAGTTGCACACGCAGAACACTCGGGTTAAGCTTGACGAGCCTAGCATGTGCAGACATGGCCTCGGAACACATGAGACCGAAAGGTCGAGCATGAATCGTATAGTTGATATGATTAGCATAGAGATGCTTACCACTGAAACTATTCTCGACTCACGTGATGATCGGACTTGAGATAGTGGATTTGGATCATGTACCACTCAAATGACTAGAGAGATGTACTTTTTGAGTGGGAGTTCTTAAGTAATATGATTAATTGAACTAATTGTCATGAACATAGTCTAATGGTCTTTGCGAATTACGATGTAGCTTGCGCTATAGCTCTACTGTTTTTATATGTTCCTAGAGAAAATTTAGTTGAAAGTTGATAGTAGCAAACTTTGAAGAGGATTGTCCTCGTTGCTGCGCAGAAGGCTTATGTCCTTAATGCACCACTCGGTGTGCTGCACCTCGAGCATCGTCTGTGGATGTTGTGAACATCCGACATACACGTTTCTGATGACTACACGATAGTTCAGTGCAAAATACTTAATGGCTTAGAAGCAAGGCACCGAAGACGTTTTGAAACGTCACGGAACGTAAGTGATGTTCTAAAGAGATGAAATTGTGATTTCATACTAGTGCCCTTGTTGAGAGGTACGAGACCTCCGACAAGATTCTTTGTCCACAAAGTAAAGGAGAAAAGCTCAATCGTTGAGCGTGTGCTCAGATTGTCTGAGTACGACAATCACTTGAATCAAGTGGGAGTTAATCTTCCAGATGAGATAGTGATGGTTCTCCAAAGTCACTGCCACCAAGTTGTGAGAGCTTCGTGATGAACTATAACATATCAAGGATAGATACAATGATCCTTGAGCGATTCGCGCTGTTTGACACTGCGAAAGTAGAAATCAAGAAGGAGCATCAATAGTTGATGGTTTGTAAAACCACTAAGTTTCAAGAAAGGCAAGGGCTAGAAGGGATACTTCGTGAAACCGCAGAATAGTTGCTGCACTAATGAAGAGACCCAAGATTAAACCCAAACCCGAGACTAAGTGCTTCTGTAATGAGGGGAACAGTCACTGAGGCGGAGCAACTCTAGATACTTGGTAGATAAGAAGGCTGGCAAAAGTCGAAAGAAGTATATTTGATATACATGATGTTGATGTGTACTTTACTAGTACTCCTAGTAGCATGAGGGTATTGGATACCGGTTCGGTTGCTAAGTGATTAGTAACACGAAATGAAAGCTACCGCATAAACGTAGACTAGCTAAAGGCGAGGTGACGATACGTGTTGGAAGTGTTTCCAAGGTTGATATGATCAAACGTCGCACGCTCCCTCTACCATCGGGATTGGTGTTAAACCTAAATAATTGTTATTTGGTGCTTGCGTTAAGCATGAACATGATTGGATCGTGTTTATTGCAATAAGATTATTCATTTAAAGAGAATAATGGTTACTCTATTTTCTTGAATAATCACCTTCAATGGTTTATTGAATCTCGATCGTAGTGTTACACAAGTTCATGATATTGGTGCCAAAAGATACGAGGTAATGATGATAGTACCACTTACTTGTGGCACTGCCGCTTGAGTCAAGTTGGTATAAATTGCATGAAGAGGCTCCATGCTGATGGATCTTTGTACTCACTTGATTTTGAATCACTAGTGACATGCAAATCATACCACATGAGCAAGGTCTTGTTTTCATTGAGATGAAATAAGATAGTAACTTGTTGGAAGTGATACATTTTGATGTATGCAGTCCAATGGGTGCTGAGGCACGCAGTGGATATCATTATGTTCTTACTTCAATGACGATTTGAGTAGATACTAGAGTATTTGCTTAATGAATCACAAGTCTGAAATATTGAAAAGTTCAATTCTGTTTCGGAGTGAAGTTCGTCGTAACAAGAGGATAAACTGTCTACGATATGATCATAGAAATGAATATCTGAGTTACGAGTTTTGGTACGCAGTTAAGACACTGTGGAAATTGTTTCACGGTTCATGCCACCTAGAACATCATAGTGTGATGATGTGTCTGAACGTCATAGCCACACACTATTTGGTATGGTGCATGCTATGATGTCTCTTATCGAATTACCACCATCGTTTATGGGTTAAGCATTAGAGACAACCGCATTCACTTTAAATAGGGCACCACGTATTTCCGTTGAGATGACACAGTATAGACTGAGGTTTAGAGAAATCTAAACTGTCGTTTCTTGAAAGTTTGGGGTTTCGACACTTACGTGAAAAAGTTTCAGTCTGATAAGCTCGAACCCAAAGCGGATAAATGCATATTCATAGGATATCAAAAACAGTTGGGTACATCTCCTATCTCAGATCGAAAGCAAAGTGTTTGTTTCTAGAAACGGATCCTTTCTTGAGGAAAGGTTTCTCTCGAAAGAATTGAGTGGGAGGGTGGTAGAACTTGATGAGGTTATTGAACCATCACTTCGACCAGTGTGTAGCAGGGCGCAGGAAGTTGTTCCTGTGGCGCCTACACCAATTGAAGTGAAAGCTGATGATGGTGATCATCGAGCATCGGATCAAGTTACTACAAGCCTCGTAGGTTGACAAGGTCGCGTACTACTACAGAGTGGTACGGTAACCCTGTCTTGGAGGTCATGTTGTTGAGCAACAGTAAACCTACGAGTTATGGAGAAAGCAATGGTGGGCCCAGATTCCGACAAATGGCTGGAAGCCATGAAATCCGAGAGAGGATCCATGTATGAAAACAAAGTGTAGACTTTGGAAGAACTACTTGATGGTCATAGGACTATTGAGTAAAGATGGATCTTTAAAAGGAAGACAAACGATGATAGTGATAAGTCACTATTAAGAAAAGCTCGACTTGTTGCAAAGATGTTTCCGACAAGATCAAACAGTTGACTATGATGAGGCTTTCTCACTCGTAACGATGCTAAAAGTCTGTTAGAATTATGTTAGTAGTTGCTGCATTATTTATGAAATATTGCATGTAGGATGTCAAAACATTGTTTCCTCGACGGTTTCCTTGAGCAAACATTGTATGAGATACAACCATGAGGTTTTGTCGATCCTAAAGATAATAGCAAGTATGCAAGCTCCAGCGATCCTTAAATGGACTGGTGCAAGCATCTCGGAGTTGGAATATACACTTTGATGAGATGATCAAGGATTTTGGGTTTGTACAAGGTTTATGAGAAACTTGTATTTCCAAAGAAGTGAGTGGGAGCACTATAGAATTTCTGATAAGTATATGTGGTTGACATATTGTGGATCAGAAGTAATGTAGAATTTCTGTAAAGCATACAAGGTTGTTTGAAAGGAGTTTTGAAAGGAATACCTGGATTGAGCTACTTGAACGTTGAGCATCAAAGATCTATGGAGATAGATCGAAAGCGCTTAATGGAAGTTTCAACAAGATGCATGCCTTGACAAGTTTTGAAGGAGTTCAAAATAGATCAGCAAAGAAGGAGTTCTTGGTTGCGTTGTAAGGTGTGAATTTGAGTAAGACTCAAAACCCGACCACGACAGAATAAAGAGAATAGACGAAGGTCGTCTTCTATGCCTTAGCTGTAGACTCTAAAGTATGCCATGCTGAGTACCGCACCTGATGTGTGCCTTGCAAGTCTGTTGAGAGGTACAGAGAGTGATCCATGATTGAATCACTAGCAGCGGTCAAAATTTATCCTTAGTAACTGATGAACTAAGGAATTTTTCTCGATTATGGAGGTGGTTAAAGAGTTCGTCGTAAAGGGTTACGTCGATGTAAGCTTTGACACTAATCCGAATAACTATGAGTAGTGAAACGGATTCGTATAGTAGAGTAGATTTTTGGAGTATTTCCGAATAGCACATAGTAGCAGCATCTATAAGATGACATAAAGATTTGTAAAGAACACACGGATCCGAAAATTTCAAAACCGTTGACTAAAACCTCTCTCATGAGCAAGACGTGATCAGACCCCATAACTATATGGGTGTTGGATTCGTGGGAATCACATGGTGATCTGAACTAGATTATTGACTCTAGTGCAAGTGGGAGACTGTTGGAAATATGCCCTAGAGGCAATAATAAATTAGTTATTATTATATTTCTTTGTTCATCATAATCGTTTATTATCCATGCTATAATTGTATTGATTGGAAACACAATACTTGTGTGGATACATAGACAAAACACTGTCCCTAGTAAGCCTCTAGTTGACTAGCTCGTTGATCAAAGATGGCCAAGGTTTCCTAGCCATAGGCAAGTGTTGTTACTTGATAACGGGATCACATCATTAGGAGAATCATGTGATGGACTAGACCCAAACTAATAGGCGTAGCATGTTGATCGTGTCATTTTGTTGCTACTGTTTTCTGCGTGTCAAGTATTTGTTCCTATGACCATGAGATCATATAACTCACTAACACCGGAGGAATGCTTTGTGTGTATAAAACGTCAAAACGTAACTGGGTGACTATAAAGATGCTCTACAAGTATCTCCGAAGGTGTTAGTTGAGTTAGTATGGATCGAGACTGGGATTTGTCACTCCGTGTGACGGAGAGGTATCTCGGGGCCCACTCGGTAATACAACATCACACACAAGCCTTGCAAGCAATGTGACTTAGTGTAAGTTGCGGGATCTTGTATTACGGAACGAGTAAAGAGACTTGCCGGTAAACGAGATTGAAATAGGTATGCGGATACTGACGATCGAATCTCGGGCAAGTAACATACCGAAGGACAAAGGGAATGACATACGGGATTATATGAATCCTTGGCACTGAGGTTCAAATGATAAGATCTTCGTAGAATATGTAGGATCCAATATGGGCATCCAGGTCCCGCTATTGGATATTGACCAAGGAGTCTCTCGGATCATGTCTATATAGTTCTCGGACCCGCAGGGTCTGCACACTTAAGGTTCGACGTTGTTTTATGCGTCTTTGAGTTATATGGTTGGTTACCGAATGTTGTTCGGAGTCCCGGATGAGAGCACGGATGTCACGAGAGTTTCCATAATGGTCCAGAAACGAAGATTGATATATAGGATGACCTCATTTGATTACCGGAAGGTTTTCGGAGTTACCGGGAATGTATCGGGAATGACGAATGGGTTCCGGGTGTTCACCGGGGGGTAAACTTCAAGCAAACTAGCAAGGTAATCATGAACTTTTGAAATAACAAGGCCAAAGAAAGTTAACCCTACAAAATCCTATAGTCTGGCTATGCTCCATCATCCCCACACAACTAATTTAAATCATGCACAACCCCGGTATTGGCCAAGTAATTGTTTTCTCACTCTTACTTTCTCAAACCTTTTTCAACTCTCACGCAATACATGAGCGTGAGCCATGGATATAACACTATAGGTGGAATAGAGTGTGGTGGAGGTTGTGAGACAAAAAGGAGGAGATGGTCACATCGACTCGGCATATCAAAGGGATATGGATATGCCCATCAATAGATATCAATGTGAATGAGTAGGGATTGCCATACAATGGATGCACTAGAGCTATAAGTATGTGAAAGCTCAAAAGAAGAACTAGTGGGTGTGCATCCAACTTGCTTGCTCACGAAGACCTAGGGATATTTTGAGGAAGCCCATCATTGGAATATACAAGCCAAGTTATATAATGAAGATTCCCAGTAGCATATGGTGGTGACAAAACAAGAGACTCTCAATCATGAAGAGCGTGGTGCTATTATGAAGCACAAGTGTGGAAAAGATAGTAGCATTGTCCCTTCTCTCTTTTCTCTTATTTTTTTGTTTGGGCTCTTTGGCCTCTTTCCATATATTTTTTGTGTGTGGGCATCTTTGGCCTCTTTTTTTTATTTCCTCACATGGGACAATGCTCTAATAATGATGATCGTCACACTTTTATCTACTCACAAATCAAAGCTTAGAACGATGATGACTCTATAGGAAATGCCTCCGGCAGTGTACCGGGATGTGCAACGATCTAGCTTGGTGTATGACTCGCTAGCTACCTTAAGATCATACAATGGAAATATGAGAGTGACAGCACAAGTCATGAGACGGAACGCTGGGAGTTGCATGGCAATATATCTCGGAATAGCTATGAAAATGCCATAGTAGGTAGGTATGGTGGCTGTTTTGAGGAAGGCATATGGTGGGTTTGTGCACCAACGAAAAATTGCGCGGCACTAGAGAGGCTAGCAATGGTGGAAGGTGAAAGTGCATCTATACCATGGACTCGCATTAGTCATGAAGAACTCACATACTTATTGCGAAAGTTTTTATTGGTAATCGAAACAAAGTGCTAAACGCATACTCCTAGGGGAAGGGTTGGTAGGTGTTAACCATCGCGCGATCCCGACCATAACACAAAGGATGACAATCAATAGATCAATTATGCTCCGACTTCCTAACATAGCGGTTCACCATACGTGCATGTTACGGGAATCACTAACTTCAACACAAGTATTTCTAGATTCACAACACCCTACTAACATACCTCTAAATGTTACCAAATCCACCTCTCAAAACTAATTGAGAGGAATCAAACTTCTCTTTCTAATTAATGCACATGAAGATGGAAGTTTTACTGTATCCTCTTGGGTGCCTATCACCTTTGGGACTACTTTCATAGTACAAGCCAACTACCAAGTTACTCACCGCCGTGCTCTAAAAGATCTAAGTGAAGCACATAGAGCAAAGTTATCTAGCTCAAAAGATATAAGTGAAGCACATGCGAGCTAAATTGCCTAACTCAAAAGATATAAGCGAAGCTCAACGAGTATTCTAGCAAATTCACGATGAGTGCATGTCTATCTCAAAAGGTGTGCAGCAAGGATGATTGTGACACAACAAAAAGAAAAGACTCCTAAGATACAAGACGCTCCAAGCAAAACACATATCATGTGGTGAATAAAAATATAGCTCCAAGTAATGTTACCGATGGATTGAAGACGAAAGAGGGGATGCCTTCCTAGGGCATCCCCAAGCTTAGGCTCTTTGGTGTCCTTGAATTTGGCTTGGGATGCCTTGGGCATCCCCAAGCTTGATCTCTTTCCACTCTTTATCTCATTGTCCATGAGAACATCACCCAAAACTTAAAAACTTCACAACACAAAACTTAAACACAAACTCGTGATATCATTAGCACAAGAAAACAAACTACCACCTCTTTAGGTACTGTAGCAAACTTGATTTCTATTTATATTGATGTTAGATTACTATATTCTCACTTTTCCATGACTAGTACCCCCGATACTATCCATAGTTTCATCAAAACAAGCAACCAACACAACAAAAACAGAATCTGTCAAAAACAAACCAGTCTGTAGCAATCTGTATACTTCGTATACTTTTGGTACCTCAAAAATCTGAAACATTACGACAGTTTGGGAAAAAGGCATATCAACCAGCAGCAAAAAATCAACTCAAAAGCTCTTTCTGGATAAAAATGAAAAATAATTTCGTGAGCGAAAAAGTTTTTGTCTTTTTCCAGCAGGATCAAACAACCATCACCAAACTAGTCATAAAGGTTTTACGTGGCTCAAACACAAAAAGAAACACAAAAAACACAATCATAACAGAATTATGATGGTGTGGACGCAACAAAACAGAAAGAAAAAGCAAAGATAAATTCATTGGGTTGCCTCCCAACAAGCGCTATTGTTTGACACCCTTAGCTAGGCATAAGGTGATAGAATCACGTATCGTCGTCTTTGGTGTTCAAACCATAAGTAGCCCTCATCATGAATTCATAAGGCAATCTTATTTTATTTCTAGGAAAATGTCCCATTCCCTTCTTTAAAGGAAATTGAAATCTAATATTCCCTTCCTTCATATCGATGATAGCACCAATAGTCCTTAGGAAAGGTCTACCAAGAATGATAGGGCATGTAGGATTGCAATAAATAACAAGCACAATGAAATCCACAGGTACATAGTTCCTATTTGCAATAATAAGAACATCATTGATTCTTCGCAAGGGTTTCTTAACAGTAGAATCCGCAAGATGCAAATTATGAGAGCATTCCTCAATCTCATTAAAGCTTAGAACATCACATAAAGACTTTGGAATCGCGGAAACACTAGCACCCAAATCACACAAAGCATTGCATTCATAGTTTTTGATTTTGATTTTGATAGTAGGTTCCCACTCATCAAGAAGCTTTCTAAGAATAGAAACTTCCAACTCAAGTTTCTCTTCAAGATATTTCATCATAGCATCGACGATATGATCGGTAAAGGCCTTGTTTTGGCTATAAGCGTGTGGAGAGTTTAGCATGGATTGCTTCAAGGAAATGCATTCAATCAAGGAGCAACTATCATAATTGAATCCCTTAAAATCCAAAGTAGTAGTTTTATTACTACTCAAAGTTTTGATATCCTCTACTCCACTTTCAATGCTTTTAGCATCAAGATAGTTAGACTCAGAATCATTCGGGCGTTTTTCAACCAAAGTGGATTCATATCCAGCCCCATCATCATTAGGTTTGACACTAGAAAACAAGGATTCAATGGGAGTCACACCAAGCACTTTAAGATCTTCGTGATTCTCATCACAAATTTCAGGTTTAGCAGCCATTTTATTGACTAAGGTAGCCTGTTTATTAGAAATCTGGCGTACCAATTTTTCAAGACGAGCAAACTGAGAATCTACCGCAAGGAATTCTTTGGCCATATCATCAACTTCTTTACTCATAAAAGCCAAAAAAGAATTTTGCTCCCTCTACGGAAGTAGCTATTATAATCAAACTGTGTAGACATGAAGCACTACTGAAATTCATAAATTTGCCGTCTGCCAAAGCGGACGGCAAAGGGTGCAACCACGGACGGCAAAGGCTTTGCCGTCGGTCCGCAGACGGCAAAGTAGATGGTAAAAAAAATCTGGTGAAGAGGAGAAGAAGAAGGAGGAGGAGGAGGAGGAGAAGGAGAAGGAAGAGGAGAAGAAGAAGAAAACAAGAAGGAGAAGGAGAAGGAGGAACAAGGAGGAAGAAGAAGGAGAAGGAGGAGCTCCTTCTCCTTCTTCTCCTTCTTCTTATCCTCCTCCCTCTCCTTCTTCTTCTTCTCTTCTTCTTCTTCTTCATTCCTTTCATTTTTCCTCTTTCTTCTCCTCTCGCCCCCTTCTTCGGGCTAAATTGGCTAAGAATGCCTTTTTGGAGCTAATTATGTCATTTCGAGGATAATTAGCTAAGTATAGGTCATTTTTTATTAAATAGGTCATATTGGAGCTAACTAAGCTAATTATGTCATTTAGATGGATAATTAGCCAATTTAGGCTTCTTAGATGAGTCTAAGCTACGTAGAAGAAGAGAAAGAGAAGAAGAAGTAAAAGAAGGAGGAGGAGGAGGAGGAGAAGGAGAAGGAGAAGGAAGAGGAGAAGAAGAAGAAAATAAGAAGTAGAAGGAGAAGGAGGAAGAAGGAGGAAGAAGAAGGAGAAGGAGGAGCTCATTCTCCTTCTTCTCCTCCTTCTTCTCCTTCTTCTAATCCTCCTCCCTCTCCTTCTTCTTCTTCTCCTCTTTTCTTCTTCCTTCCTTTCATTTTTCCTCGTTCTTCTCCTCTCGTCCCCTTCTTCGGGCTAAATTGGCTAAGAATGCCTTTTTGGAGCTAATTATGTCATTTCAAGGATAATTAGCTAAGTATAGGTCATTTTTTATTAAATAGGTCATTTTGGAGCTAACTAAGCTAATTATGTCATTTAGATGGATAATTAGCCAATTTAGGCTTTGTTGGATGAGTCTAAGCTACGTAGAAGAAGAGAAAGAGAAGAAGAAGTAAAAGAAGGAGGTGGAGGAGGAGGAGAAGGAGAAGGAAGAGGAGAAGAAGAAGAAAAGAAGAAGGAGAAGGAGAAGGAGGAAGAAGGAGGAAGAAGAAGGAGAAGGAGAAGCTCCTTCTCCTTCTTCTTCTCCTCCTTCTTCTCCTTCTTCTTATCCACCTCCCTCTCCTTCTTCTTCTTCTCCTCTTCTTCTTCTTCCTTACTTTCATTCTTCCTCTTTCTTCTCCTCTTGTCCCCTTCTTCGGGCTAAATTGGCTAAGAATGCCTTTTTGGAGCTAATTATGTCATTTCGAGGATAATTAGCTAAGTATAGGTCATTTTTTTATTAAATAGGTCATTTTGGAGCTAACTAAGCTAATTATGTCATTTAGATGGATAATTAGCCAATTTAGGCTTTCTTGGATGAGTCTAAGCTACGTAGAAGAAGAGAAAGAGAAGAAGAAGTAAAATAAGGAGGAGGAGGAGGAGGAGGAGAAGGAGAAGGAAGAGGAGAAGAAGAAGAAAAGAAGAAGGAGAACGAGAAGGAGGAAGAAGGAGGAAGAAGAAGGAGAAGGAGGAGCTCCTTCTCCTTCTTCTCCTCCTTCTTCTCCTTCTTCTTATCCTCCTCCCTCTCCTTCTTCTTCTTCTTCTCTTCTTCTTCTTCCTTCCTTTCATTTTTCCTCTTTCTTCTCCTCTCGTCCCCTTCTTCGGGCTAAATTGGCTAAGAATGCCTTTTTGGAGCTAATTATGTCATTTTGAGGATAATTAGCTAAGTATAGGTCATGTTTTATTAAATAGACCATTTAGGAGCTAACTAAGCTAATTATGTCATTTAGATGGATAATTAGGGAATTTAGGCTTTGTTGGATGAGTCTAAGCTACGTAGAAGAAGAGAAAGAGAAGAATAAGTAAAATAAGGAGTAGGAGGAGGAGGAGAAGGAGAAGGAAGAGGAGAAGAAGAAGAAAATAAGAAGGAGAAGGAGAAGGAGGAAGAAGGAGGAAGAAGAAGGAGAAGGAGGAGCTCCTTCTCCTTCTTCCCCTTCTTCTTATCCTCCTCCCTCTCCTTCATCTTCTTCTCCTCTTCTTCTTCTTCCTTCCTTTCATTTTTCCTCTTTCTTCTCCTCTTGTCACCTTCTTCGGGCTAAATTGGCCAAGAATGCCTTTTTGGAGCTAATTATGTCATTTCGAGGATAATTAGCTAAGTATATGTCATTTTTTATTAAATAGGTCATTTTGGAGCTAACTAAGCTAATTATGTCATTTAGATGGATAATTAGCCAATTTAGGCATTCTTGGATGAGTCTAAGCTACGTAGAAGAAGAGAAAGAGAAGAAGAAGTAAAAGAAGGAGGAGGAGGAGGAGGAGGAGAACGAGAGGAGAAGAAGAAGAAAAGAAGAAGGAAAACGAGAAGGAGGAAGAAGGAGGAAGAAGAAGGAGAAGGAGGAGCTCCTTCTCCTTCTTCTCCTCCTTCTCCTTCTTCTTATCCTCCTCCCTCTCCTTCTTCTTCTTCTTCCTTCCTTTCATTTTTCCTCTTTCTTCTCCTCTTGTCCCCTTCTTCGGGCTAAATTGGCTAAGAATGCCTTTTTGGAGCTAATTATGTCATTTCGAGGATAATTAGCTAAGTATAGATCATTTTTTATTAAATAGGTCATTTTGGAGCTAACTAAGCTAATTATGTCATCTAGCTATCTTTTATTAAAACACCAGAAATAACATACCTACGTTAGGGTCAAGCACGGTGGCTCTGGCTTGTTTCACCTGGAGAAGGCTCGACTGTAGAAGGGTCGTGCGATGCGTTTCGGGACATATTCTGCACCAAACATGTTTGCAATGTGTAGTTAGCATGAGGACACTCTTAAGATCACTCCACTAAAATGAAACTCACCGTCCCCGCCACGTTAATGACTGCATCGGCGGAGGAACTTGGCCGTTCTTCTCGCACATAGACTGTACATTTGGTTTCGACAAGTCAAACTTTTTATTTATTAATGAAACGGACATTCAAATGCAAGATTTGAAATAACATGAAGAAGAAACTTACCACGAAGAGCTCGTATATGGCCCTGGTAGACGCATCATTCCGTGCCCTCTCCGCCTCCACCAATGCAGTCGTCCTCTCCTCCAGCTCCCTAATTTCCTTATCCTTCTCCGCCATAGCCGCCTGCATTGCCTCTCTCTCTTTCTGAATAGCAGCCTACAACACAACTCATTGTTAGCAATGTAATCATATTGGTTCCAACGCACAACATAATGCGGAAATATAGTTGAGTCCATTAAACTAACCTCGATGGCGAGCTCGACTGGCCGTGGACGACGTGTTATCTCCGGACAAGAGCTCGTTTGGCGTGCCTTTATCTACCGGAGAGAGCTAGGACAACGTATAAGGCCGTCTCCAATGGCGATCGAGCCATGGGGCCTCCCGTTGCCAGCTATCATCACCAGCTCTGGATCAATAGGCCCCTGGCTCGGGTTAAAGTCCTCCCCTTTCCTCGCCTTCCCGTGATCTCTGTACTTCACGAGCTTGTCGTGGGAGGAGATGTTGGTGAAGTTTTCTGGATGCTCGAGGTCAGACTCAGAGAATGCCTTGACCTTCTTGTACGAGGCAGTATGGGCCATCGCATACAGGTCGTACATCTGTGGCGCCTCCGTCTTATTGTGACGCGCCTAAAAGAGAGAGAGAGAGGAAAATTGTATTGGTAAAGGGCTCAAGATAGCATTAAGAATGAATTGCATGAGGCATGAAGCAAACCACATACCCAGTTCTCGCCAAATTGGATTAAGTTGACGCTCCCTTGATGGTGTGGCACACCAACCATTTTGCCACGCCTCTCCTTGGCGTTGTTGTGGCTGGCCTCCCACGTTTCCGAGCACCACTGATCCACCAAGGCCTCCCAACAATCCATCTTATCCACACACCATCTCGGGGGCACCTAAGTTAATAAAGAGAAATTTGAGCGCGTAAGAACCAAATCAAGGAAACTAACTACAAAGCCTTAATAATATGTAATTACCTTCATGTAATGCTCCTTCTCCATCTTAGCATCACGGCACTTCGCCTTGTCAAGCCTAATATGCTGCATGGCATGGTAGTCTCGAACAGCCTGCACCCGAGCCTCGTGCCGAAAGTTTTGAAGTAGGCGGCGACATTCGGTTTCGATAACCTTTGCCGCGTCCTCCTCGTATCCCTCCTCACACCTTTAGTAGGTCTACAAACGAGACAACACCGATTAGTACAATAAATACCTTTGGTTGATTTATAATTGTGTGAAAGAGAAATTACCCAGAACTTTCGGATCACCATGTCCGCCCTCGTGTCACACAAAACACCTTCGATCTCCACCTCCGGCGGGGCCGGGGCACCCAAGTAGTGCTCCCAGGTCATTCCTACCTCTCGCTCCCGACCGGGCAATGTAATAAACCCTGGGAAGTTTTGACGGCAAAGAACACCAAGGACGCTGTTGGGCTTGCGGACAGCCTTGGCAACAATCCAACCCCTACAGTATGACAAATTAAAGCCAAAACATTAGATATTTGAGAAAACGCGAAGGCAAAAGGTTAAATAAGAGTAAATTAACTTACTTGTCCCCATTTGGCCTAATCGACCACCTCTGCTCAGGGGTCGCTGGCACGAGCGGGAGCCCCGAACTACCACGCTGGTAGACGGTAGCCCCCTCACCCAGCTCCTCGTCGCTACCAGCATGGCCACTTGCCTCAGGCCAGGTATCCCACTGGGTCTCTTGGGACGTACCCTCATCCCTGCTTTGCTCCGGAGTCGCCTGGAAGGAAGCCTCTAGGACACGAGTCTCGTGGGTCGAAGGCTCGTCGACCTGAGGCTCGTCCACCCGAGGCTCGTGAACCGGAGACCGTGTAGCCTCCACCTCAGCCGAATCCACACTAGAAGTCCTGTGCTCAGGTGAATCAGCTTGGGGTGGTGGCGGAGACCGTGTAGCCCTACCTCTCCCGCAGCCACGTGTACCTTTAGTACAACATAAATACCAACATGAGTAATAAAATGTATATAAATACCAATATGCATACAACATGAGTACAACGTAAATACCAACATGAATACAACGTGTACCTTTAGTGCCTCTCGGCTTCGCGGGGGGTCGACCTCCTCTCACGGGGGGCGCTCCTTGCAAAGTAGAGAGCAACACTCTCCGAAGAGGCTAGGCAGGAATGGAAGTAAGCAGCCGCGGAGTGCTTTCGACCCTTTCCCACCATCTTTCAACACCTGTCATGACAAAGAGTAAATGAAATTAGTACAACACAAATACCAACAGGAGTAATAAAATGTATATAATTTAAGTGTATCATCGTCATAAATACCAACATGACTAATAAAAATTGAATACCTAACATGAACTCAAAATTTATATATAGTATAATAGTTGAATACCTGACATGAACTAATAACAATCGTCCTCGTCTATATATGCTTCGAGGTCAATAAATGCATCATCATCATCACTATCATCAATAAATGCAATCCACGAAGTTTGCCGCCTCCTCAGTAATGAATGCCTCGGCCATCGATGCTTCAATTCTACGTTTATTTTTACACTCAGCTCGAAGCGTCTTCTGCATCCTCTCAGTTGAGTAGCACCATCGATTTTGAACGGGCCCCCCCCCATTCTTGCCTCGGTCGGGAGATGCAAAATCAAATGTTGCATTGGATTAAAGAACCCCGGTGGAAAGATCTTTTCTAATTTGCAGATCCACTCCGGCGCCAACTCTTCCATTTCATCTAGTACGCCAGGCGATAGTTCTTTTGCACAAAGAGAATGGAAGAAATAGCTCAGCTCTGCCAGTACTAGCCATTCATCCTCAGGGATAAAGCCACGCAACATCACCGCATTACCCGCTCAATCCATATGTGCCAATCATGACTCTTGAGCCCAAATATTTTCAATTTCTCAAGACTCGCTCCCCTCTTTAGATTCGCAGCATACCCATCGGGGAACATCAACCGCATTTTCACCCACAATAGCATTTCCCTCATAGCTGGCCTTTCAAGATTGAACCAGGCCTTTGGCTTCGCTATGCTTTCCTTTCCTTTCCATTGTCGCAAGTTTTGCAACAGTCTATCACATAGAGCCTCCAGGTCGATTCTAGCCTTAGGATTATCTTTTGACTTCCCCTCTATGCCGAACAATGTACCAAAAATGGCCTCCACAATATTCTTTTTAGTGTGCATCACGTAAATGTTGTGTGGGCAAAGGAGGTCTTTGAAGTAAGGGAGATCCCATAAGCATGACTTGTGAGTCCAGGCGTGTTCCATATTATACCCTTTGAAGTATCCTGGACGCAAAGGATCAGGCTCGAGAGCGTTTAACTGATCAAGGGTCTGTTTGCCTGTCAACGCAGCTGGTGCAGTGTTTTTGACAACTCTACCTTTGATGAAATTCTTCTTGTCTTTTCTGAACTTATGGTCAGGATCCAGGAATTGTCTATGCATGTCGAAGCAAGAATACTTGCGACCAGCCTGCAGCCAATGGAACTGAAGAGTTGCCTTGCATGTGGTGCACGGGAACCTTCCATGCACACACCAGCCAGCGAATAGCGCAAACGCCGGATAATCATGCGTCGAGTACATGTACCACACATGCATTTTGAAATTTGTTTTGGTAGCCGCGGTGTAGGTCTTGATCCCATTATCCCAGGCTTCTTGCAACTCATCCTTAAGCGGCTGCATGTACACATTCATATTCTTCCCCGGATAGTTGGGCCCTGGAATTATCAATGTCAGGAAAATGTTCTTTCTTTTCATAATCTCTCCGGGTGGCAAATTTAGTGGAATGACAAATACAGGCCAACAACTGTATTGTGCTGCCATCATACCATGCACATTGAACCCATCCGTGCTGATGGCAACTCTAGGTTGCCTCGGATCTTCCGATTTATCCTTATGTAATGCATCGAAGTGCCTCCACGCAAAACCATCTGAAGTGTGTACCAGCATCTTGTTCCCATCCGCATCTAGTTCGGTTCTTTTGCCCAATTTGTGCCATGTCATCTGTCTGGCCGTCTCTTCGACCATGAAAAGACGTTGAAGTCTTGGTACGATTGGCAGATATCGAAGAACACTAATGGGGATTTTGGTCTGATTCTTCTCACCCATGCCGTTGTCTACCACAATATACCTGGAAGAATTGCAAATGGGGCAATAGTTCAAGGCCGCATACTCAAGCCTAAATAAGGCACATCCATTCTCACAGGCATGTATCTTCTCATAGGGCATCTTAAGTACACGGAGGATTTTCTCTGACTGGTACAGGTTTGCAGGCAGTACATGGCCTTTGGGTAGAAAGCGTCCCAATATCGTCATCATCGCGTCGTAGCATTCTCTGCCTAGGTTGAATTGAGCCTTCAGAGCCATTACTTGCGCGATGGCATCCAGCTGACAAAGCTCAGTCTGCTCGTGGAGAGGACGTTTTGAAGACTCCAGCATTTCATAGAAGGCCTTTGCAGATTCCTCCATCTCATCGTCCGAATCACGAGCATCATCAAAGTCTTGCACCATGTCTTCAATCCCGGTACCATGCTCGTCGGTGCGACGACGAATCACCTCAGCTCTGGCACGTTGGCCAGACTCACCATGAAAAGTCCACACCGTATAATTAGGCGTAAAACCCCACTTCTGCAGGTGTTTACCCATTTAAAAATCTGTCTGCTTTTTCCAGTTGTCGCAGTTGGGACAGGGGCACCATGTTTTATGCTGGCCATTTGCAAATGCGGCTCTCACAAACCCCCTGGTTTTTGTTAACCATTCATGGGTCATGTCTTTCTGACTAGGGTGACCAGTGTACATCCAAGCACGATCACTCATGTTGCCTAGCTACCTATGGGGGCACAAGAAATAAATATATAATTCATCTTCTATATTCATACGCTAATCAAGTTTGTCAGTTTTATTACGTCCATGCAACCTACACGCTAATAGGTAAAGATAGGTCCTAATCCCACCCGAGTATGTGTAGACTGGGTTTGTTTTCCCATGCTCTGCTCCAGATGCGACGCAGAATTTCGGCAGCACCTCCCCGCTGTTCTCCTGATACACGTCTCGGCAATAAGCAGAGAGGATGTGTACCCGGAGAACAACAGGGGAGGCACTGACGAAATTCCGCATCGGATCCGGAGCACAGCATACGGGAAAACAAACCCAATCTACACATACTCGAGTTGTCCATGGATAATGTTGGACAATTCGAAAGGATGGCGGTTATAAATATGCAAAGAAATGCATATTTATAGATGTCGCCCTTTCGAACGGGAGACGCATACTGGTCACGCATACTCATGATTGAAGAAACCTATAGCTAGCAAGTTTCATCGGCACGAAGACCGGGACAGAGCAAATTAAGGGGGTAGGAGGAGAAGTCATTTGTGCTCACCAACAAACGCAAGGGCGGAGCTCGTCCAACGCACGTGGAGGTCGTCGAACAACTGCACATTGAAATTCACCCGATCAACACAAATATGATGTTTTTATAATCAACATAATCGGAAAATATGTGACCTAACTCATAATTTACAAAATTATGACCCCGTGGGTAGGGGGTCGGGGGTCGGGGGTCGAGGGTCAGTGGCGTCGGGGGTCGGGGGTTGGAGGTCGGGGGTCGGGGGTCAGTGGTGTCGGGCGTCGGGAGTTGGGGGTCGGGGGTTAGTGGTGTCGGGCGTCGGGGGTCGTGGGTCGGGAGTCGGGTGTCAGTGGCGTCGGGGTCGGGGGTCGAGGGTCGGGGGTTGGTGGCGTCAGGCGTCGAGGGTTGGTGGCGTCAGGCGTCGAGGGTTGGTGGCGTCGGGCGTCGGGGGTCGAGAGTCGGGTGTCGGGGGTCAGTGGTGTCGGGTGTCGGGGGTCGGGAGTCGGGTGTCAGTGGCGTCGGGGGTCGAGGGTCGGGGGTAGGTGGCATCGGGCCTCGGAGGTTGGTGGCGTCGGGCGTCGGGGGTCGTGGGCGGGGGGTCGGGGTCCTTTTCTTTCTTCTTCTCCTCTCTCCTCTTTTTCTTCTTCTTCTTGTATATCCCTTGTGACCTCACTCGGCCTCCATAACTCTAACTTTCTATTAACCCCCGTTACTAGAAATGGAAACTATCTAGAATCTAGTGTTTTTTTAGATTTTTTGCTTTCCTCCTTGAAAGAAGAGACCACCATTGCAAAAGCACAAAGAAGCAACCGATGCATATATCTCGGGATAACTTTCATTTCTTATATGTGCCACCAGAACTGTCCGTTCCTTGCGTTGCCCCCCTTGTGCCTCCCTTAACCAGGCCCGTGGATTGCTTTACATATGACTGGACGCAAAAGGCCCAAATTCTAGGAGATATAAAAGGAGATCAGCCCACTATTATGGAAGCAAAGAGGCCAGCCTGGTACACCATACGAATAGTTATCCCTAAAAGGAGATCAGCCCACTATTGTGCCTTTCAAACCATAACAGTGTAATGGTAGAACTAGACATCAACAATTAGCTTGAAAATTACTGATCTTTGATACTAATACTTGGAAATAAAATTTCATATTAATATGGAATGTAATCTTTATTTTGTTTACTGAAGAATGACTAAATATAATCTAGCTAGGGGGCTGTTTGGATCAAAGCACATAAGCGTTCAACCAAAAAATTCGGGGTTGACCAGATGATATATAGCCTCTGTTTTGGTTAAGGTAAAATTATTTAGAGTCAGGTACAAGGAAACTTCATCGTCAGATGCACTAAAATGAAAAAAAGAAAGAAAAAAATTGGACTCACCAGGGAAGTTGCTGCGGGAGGGGTGTGGCCGCGGGGACGGGGTGGACGCAGGGAGGGTTGTGGCCACCGGGAGGGTTGTGGCCGCGGGGAGCGGGTGGCCGCAGGGAGGGGTCGCCGGGAGGGGTGTGGCCGCGGGGAGGGGGTGGCCGGAAGGAGGGGTCGCCGCGGGGAGGGGTGTGTCCGCAGGGAGGGGGTGGCCGCGGGGAGGGGTCGGGGTGGCCGCGGGGAGGGGAGCGCCGCGGGGAGGGGGTCGCCGGTGGGAGCGAGGCGGTGCGGCGGCGGGCGCCGCAGGGAGGGGTCGCCGCGGGGAGGGGTGTGGCCGCGGGGAGGGGCCGGGGTGGCCGCAGGGAGGGGGTCGCCGCGGGGAGGGGTCGCTGGTGGGAGCGAGGCGGTGCGGCGGCGGGCGCGAGCGACAGTGAGCGCGAGGGGGAGAGAGACAGTACTGTGTGGGGGGGGGGACAGAGAGTTACAATGAGCGCGAGGGGGAGAAGACGGCCGTTACATTGTTGGCCCTTTGTCGTCCGCCCCCCGACGGCAAAGGCCCCAAAGGCAGACGGCAAAGGCCGACACACGGCAAAGCTAGGATTCCGTCGGGCACGGCAGGCATGGGACCCACCCGTGCTCTTTGTCGTCTGCCCTTGGTCCCTTTGCCGTCCGCTGGCAGACGGCAAAGGGCCGACACATGGCAAATAGTATTTTTGCCATCTGTCATCCCTTTGCCGTCCGCCTTGTGTTAACTGACGGCAAAGAGGTTCTTTGCCATCCGCCAGCAGACAGCAAAGGGATGGATGACGGCAAAGAACTGGATTCCAGTAGTGAAGCCTCTAACACTAGTTTCAATCTCTTCCAACCTTGTGTAGTAAGCATCATAATCCTTTGGTTGGGCCATACATGTCTTAGCATGCGGACAAGCGCACAAGCGAATAGAAAACAAGCGAAAGAAAAGGGCGAACGAAAAAGGCAAATATTTTTGTAAATTTTTTGTTTTTTCAGAAGTGGGGGAGAGGAAAACGAGAGGCAAAAAAAGTAAATGTAAGAGATGAGTTTGCGACACTTACTTGGATAAGCTTCACTTGAAATAATACCCGGTGCCAGAAATTGACACGTTGACGGGAGACGATTCTTGACTTGATCCTCCCTGGCAACGGCGCCAAAAATTCTTCTTGCAACCTCTTGATCTTGCGTTGGTTTTTCCCTTGAAGAGGAAAGGGTGATGCAGCACAGTAGCAGTAAGTATTTCCCTCAGTTTGAGAACCAAGGTATCAATCCAGTAGGAGAATCAAGCCAAGTGTCCAGAGTACCTGCGCAAACACAAACGAGCTTGCACCCAACTCTATAAAGGGGTTGTCAATCCCTTCAAGATTGATTGCAAAGTGAGATCTAAAGGCGGAAAGTGCAAGAAAGTAATAGTGTAAGGCTGAAAATATGATGTGAAGTAGACCCGGGGGCCATATTGTTCACAAGAGGCTTCTCTCAAGATAGCAAATATTACGGTGGGTGAACGAATTACTGTCGAGCAATTGATAGAACCGCACAAAGTCATGACGATATCTAAGGCAATGATCATACATATAGGCATCACGTCCGAGACAAGTAGACCGATACTTTCTGCATCTACTACTACTACTCCACACATCGATCGCTATCCAGCATGCATCTAGTGTATTGAGTTCATGACGAACAGAGTAACGCCTTAAGCAAGATGACATGATGTAGAGGGATAAATTCATGCAATAGATATAAACCCCATCTTTTTACCCTTGATGGCAACAACACGATGCGTGCCTCGCTACCCCTTCTGTCACTGGGTGAGGTCACCGCACGGTATGAACCCAAAACCAAGAATTTCTCCCATTGCAAGAATCATAGATCAACTTGGCCAAACAAAACGAACAACTCGAAGAGAATTACAAGGATATGAAATCATGCATATAAGAGATTAGAAGAAACTCAAATAAGATTCATAGATAATCTGATCATAAATCCACAATTCATCGGATCTTGACAAACACACCGCAAAAGAAGATTACATCGGATAGATTTCCATGAAGATCATGGAGAACTTTGTATTGAAGATCCAGGAGAGAGAAGAAGCCATCTAGCTACTAGCTATGGACCCAGAGGTTTATGGTGAACTACTCACGCATCATAGGAGAGGCAATGGTGTTGATGAAGAAGCCCTCTGTATCCGAATCCCCCCTCCGGCATGGCACCAGAATGTGCCCCAGATGGGATCTTGCGGAGACAGAAGCTTGCGGCGGCGGAAAAGTATTTTCGTGGATCTCTCCCGTGGTTTTGGATTTTTCGTAGATTTATAGGCGGAAGAAGTAGGGAGACGAGCCACAGGGGGCCCACAAGCCTGCTAGGCGCGGGCGGGGGGGGGGGGCTTGTGGCCTCCCCGGTGGCCTGTGCCTTGGTTCTCACACCCCCTGCATATCTTATGTTCCGAAAAAAAATCTTTTCGGAAGTTTTATTCCGTTTGGACTCCGTTTAATATTCTCCTCTGAAAAGGGTCAAAACACGGAAAAAACAGGAATTGGGACTTGGCACTGAGATAATAAGTTAGTCCCACAAAAGATATAAAAGGCATACAAAACATCCAAAGTTTGACAAGATAATAGCATGGAACCATCAAAAATTATAGATACGTTGGAGACGTATCAATTACCACATGTTTGTTCTTCTTCTAAGCGAGCTCAGCCTTCAACTGCTTAAGATAGCTTGTGTACCTATGCCCTTGGAGACCACAATTGCCACATGTTATAGTCCCCATTCTTGATGTGTCCTTTAGCTTTGGTACTTAAAATTTTCCCTTGCTCCTCTTTTCTTTCTTTCTTCCTCTCTTCACTTTAAATGCAGTTGGTTCTATGTCTGGACCAGGGATCTTCATCCAATCATTCTCACAAGGAACGGGATAGATCATTGGTTCATAAGCTGCCACATAAAATTGTTTCTTGAAGAATTTGTTGACATAATCCTCTAGAAATCTTTTAGCTTTGTTTATGGCAGAGATGGCATGGTTGTAGGGGATGCGAGTAAGATCCCACTTTCTGCATCATAAGTCCCAAGTTCCAAGTTCACGGCATGTATTTGCTGCCCACTTGTAACTTTCCATAAGTTCACCCAGCTTGTATTGGATTGCAATATTTGACCCTCTCCTTCTCAATCTCTAGCTTCTCATTGTAATGAGGTGCTACCTCCCATCTAGCAGCCTTTCCACTCTCTCTATTCCTGTGCCACCTCACCATGTGTCCATCTTTTATCCCATCACACATTGTCCGTATATGTTCTTTCCTAATATCTAGAATGTACTTGTTAAACACCTCACACAGGTTGTTAACTACCAAGTCAGTCTTGCAGTATGTGTCAAATGCATGTCTTGCCCATGTTTTTCTTGTTATCGCACTAAGCCGCTTCCAAGCTTCCTCACTTTCAGCTCTTAAATCATTCATTGCAATATTAAATTTGTGTTCATTGTAGAAATAGCTAGCATTATCCATGCACTTCTTAAGATCTCCCCCCTAAACCCAGCATTCTGGAAATTTTCATATAAATGTCTAAGGCAGAATCTTTGGTTGCAGTTTGGAAACACAACGTTAACTGCATGAAGTAACCCCTTGTACACACAATTTAACAAAATGATCTAGCTAGCACAAAGATGTCATGGAATATTGTAAAACAAAATGAAATGTGCATACACATACCTTTTGTCTATCTGACATTATAGTATATGGTCCAAACTGTCCTTGTCCCCCCATGCAAATTTGAAGTTGGTGTAGAAACCAACACCAACTAGGTGTGCCCTCTTATCCAAGAATGCCAAATGCCACTGGATATATATTATTATTACCATCTCTACCATTGGCATCAAGGAGTTGGGCACTGGTAGTCAGCTTAATAAAGCATCCATCAACACCTACAATCAACATTTCAAACAATTAAATACATTTAAATGAGAAAAAATAAGTACTGCACAATGTTCAGAAACTAACCAATGAATCCTCTGCTCCCCTTGAGAAACCCCTCCCTTGCTCCATTGATGCAATAGAACATGGCATGGAATCTTGGGCCTCGGTGGGGAATTTTTCCAGTAGGTGTTGGAGTAACAGTAGTGACTATTACTCTGCTCCCACGGTTTGTATCCATGACAGTCTCAGCATATTCTCTTAGCCTAGGATATTGCTTCTTGTGTTCTCTTAACACAGCATCAATAGCTATGTTCGTTGCCCTATATGACATAGTGTTTGGAACATCTACACCATATTTTTTCATGCAGGCATCAAATATAGTCTGAATGCCAGTAGTTGGATCAGATCTGAAGAGGGGCTCATATTCTTGTGCCAGCCACTTAGCACTCACCCTGGTGGTCTCTGTAGTACGAGGCCAAGTGTGCTCTAGTCTCATCTTCTTAATTACAAAGGTTTTCTCCCCTTTTATAACTGTTGCCTCCAAAAAGAACTTGCACTATTTATTTCTACACTCAGTAGTTATCCTCTGATCTGAATTCCTGTGATACTTGAAATTTCTGGCGTGAGTTATGTGTAAATTCAAAAAAGCTTGTCTAAATTGATGATGATCCCTAAAACACAAGTGTAGGCAGAGTTGCTAATGTGGTTGCTCCATTTTCTCATTGTGACATTTCCTAACAAGCCTCTTCTTTTCCTTACTCTTCCATTTCTTTGGTAGGACAAATGAAAGTGGCTCAAAACCATCATCATCACTCTCCTTCAGCAAACCATTCTCTTCTTTATCTGATGAAGGTTTGAAATATGGTTCCACCTTTTCTAACACACTTGAATTTGACATTGTTGTTGGTCCTCTCCTAACAGGCAGCTTCTTCTTCTTTGTAGGTATAAAAATAGGTTCTTATCCTTTTGTAACCAATGTTTCATCTTCCTTCATGTCAAATAGTTCCTCAACTTCAGTGTCTCCCTCATAATGCAACACTTCTTCCTCCTCTGATAGTTCATCATATGTTTCTTCATCTTCTTCTTCTTCCCCTCTCTGTCCCTTACCCTCTTCCATCTCTACATCTTCATCATCAGATATATAATAAGGGTCTGTTCCAATTTGACCTTCATTATCAGAGGGACAAGCATCATGATGTCCACTACACAACTTGTTCTTGTAGACTTGTGTTGGGCCTCCAAGCGTATAGTTTTGTAGGACACTAGCAAATTTCCCTCAAGTGGATGACCTAAGGTTTATCAATCCGTGGGAGGCGTAGGATGAAGATGGTCTCTCTCAAAAAACCTTGCAACCAAATAATAAAAAGTCTCTTGTGTCCCCAACATTCCAAATACAATGGTAATTGTAAAGGTTCACTAGTTCGGCGAAGAGATGGTGATACAAGTGCAGCAATGATAGTAGATATTGATTTTCGTAATAGGAACAATGAAAAACAGCAAGGTAGTAGGTAACAAAAGTGAGCACAAATGGTATTGCAATGCTTGAAAATTAGGCCTAGGGTATGTACTTTCGCTAGTGCAATCTCTCAACAATGCTAATATAATTGGATCACATAACCATCCCTCAACGTGCGATAAAGACTCACTCCAAAGTTCCTATCTAGCGGAGAACATAAGAAGAAATTGTTCGTAGGGTACGAAACCACCTCAAGGTTATTCTTTCCGATCAATCTTTCCAAGAGTTTGTACTAGAATAATAAGTTATCCTTTCCGATCGATCTATTCAAGAGTTCGTACTAAAATAACACCATTGATACATATCAATCAACCCTAATGTCACCTAGATACTCCAATGTCACCTCAAGTATCTATGGGCTAATTATACGACATGCATCAAACAATTTCAGATTCTTCATATTCAATCCAACACAAAGAACTTCAAGGAGCACCCCAAGATTTCTATCTAAGAACGTAGTATGAAAACATGCATCAACCCCTATGCATAGATTACCCCAAATGGCACCTCAGGAATCTGCGAGTTGAGTGCCAAAACATATATCAAGTGAATCACTTGAATACCCCAATGTCACTATGGGTATCTCCATGCAAGACATACATCATGTGCTCTCAAACCTGAATATTCAATCCAACATAAGGAGATCTTAAAGTGAAAGATTCAATTCATCACAACAATAGCATGGGACAAACGCCATATGATCCACCTATATTAACAAGGCCCGTGATATATCAATATCATGAAATCTCAAGAAGAAGAGAGAGAGAGGGAGAGAGAGAGGGAGAGAGAGATATATATATTAAACATATAGCTACTGGTACAAACCCTTAGCCCCAAGGGTGGACTACTCCCTTCTCGTCATGGCCTCCACCGGGATGATGAAGATGGCCACCGGAGATGATCTCCCCCTCCAGTAGGGTGCCGAAACAGGCTCGAGATTGGTTTTTTGTGGCTACAAAGGCTTGCGGCGATAGAACTTCTCATCTAGGGTTATTTATGGAGGTTTCTCTATTTATAAGAATTTTTCGTGTTGGAATCACGCGAAGATGGGCCACTAGGTATCAGGCCGCGCCAAGGAGGGCAGGCATGCCCTGGTGCCGAGTGGGCAGCCTGGGCCTTCTCTATGGTGGTTCTTTGCTCCAAAAATCTCCAAAAAGTTTCGTGACATTTGGACTCCATTTGATATTGATTTTTTTAAGTAAAAAACAACCAAAAAATAGCAACTGTCACTGGGCACTATGTCAATAGGTTAGACCCAAAAAATGATATAAAGTTGCTATAAAATGATTGCAAAACATCTAAGAATGATAATATAATAGCATGGAATATTAAAAAATTATGGATACGTTGGAGACGTATCAGCATCCCCAAGCTTAATTCCTGCTCGTCCTCGAGTAGGTAAATGATAAAAACAGAATTTTTGATGTGAAATGTTGCCTAACATGTTCATCATATTCTTTTCTTTATAGCATGTACATATGGACTTGTAGATGATTCAAAGCAATAGTCTATAATTTGACATGAAAACTTTAATACTCAAGCGTATCAACAAGCAACCAAGTCTTTCAAAATATCAATGCTAAAGAACGATATCCTTAGCCCATCATGCTCAATCATTGATTCATTCATGCAACACACTCAAATATTAGCTACATCCAATGCTCAAGTATGATAATAGTGTTCCATAGTTGGTGCTTTATAAGAGAAGATGGAGACTCAATAAGAATAAAAATTGCATTAAGTAAATAGATAGACCCTTCGCAGAGGGAAGCAGAGATTTGTAGAGGTGCGAGAGCTCAAAGCTTAAATTGAGAGATAAAATCATTCTAGGTCGCATGTGTTTCCTGTCAACGAAAACGACTAAGAGTTTCCAATATCTCCCATGCTAAACAAATCATAGGCGGTTCCCAAATTTAAAATAAAGTTTATTCATTTTCCACCATTCTTTCACATTCCACGGCTAGTCGCATCCACGGGTACCGTCCATACCAACACTTTCCAAGGAATTTATTATTTGACAACATAAAATAAATTTTCTATGCATTTTGGGACTGGGCATCCCTATTACCGCCATACTCTCGTGCAATGAAAAGTGAATAAACACTCATCTTGAGAATAACCTATTTAACATGGAAGATAGCAGCCACTCCTTGCCGCTTCATGATCGGTACGGACACACAAAACATAAGTTTATTTTGAACATTAGAGTTGGCAGATACAAATTTACTTGGAACGACACTGAAATACCGCATATAGGTAGGTATGGTGGACTGTTTTGGCACAACCTTGGGTTTAGGATTTGGATGCACAAGCAGCATTCCAGCTTAGTACAAGTGAAGGATAGCAAATAGATTGAGAAGCGCCCAGCCAAGGAACAAAAACCATCATAAGCAAACATTAAAAATAACTAACACTGAATAATGCAACACAAGTATGATGTAATTTCATAGCATAACTATTGACTTCATGTGCATGCATAGCGGATCACAAACCTTAACACTAATATTCTTACTAAAGCATAATTACTCAACAACACAACTCACACATCACTATCTTTATATAGAAAAACTATTGCATAGAATCAAGTTTAACATCCAGTGATCTTTAATAAAGTTTTATTATATCTCCCCTAGATATCTATCACTTTGGGACCAATTTCATTTAAAGAAAATTGCCATTGCTAATAACAAGATCTCAAACAAATATAAGTGAAGAACGAGAGCACAAGTCTCTTTAAAATTTTCAACTCTCAAAATATTATAAGTGAAGCAAGAGAGTATTTCTTCAAAATAACAGCACCATCGTTCTCAAAAACATATATAAGTGAAGTACTAGAGAAATTCAATTAAACTACTCTCAAAATATATAAGTGAAGATCAATGAGTACTCAAACAGTTAAGTAGTTATGTGAGGACCCTCTCTCAATAAAGATTTTCAGATCTGATATTTTATTTCAAACAGCAAGTGAAACAAAAGACACTCCAAGAATAGCACATATCATGTGGACAAATAAAAAATTTAGGCTCAACAGAGGCTAACCCATAGTTGTTGATGAAGAAAGGTGGGATGCGTAGCATCCCCAAACTTAGATGCTTGAGACTTCTTGAAATATTTACTTGGGGTGCCTTGGGTATCACCAAACTTGATTTTTGTACCTCGTTCAATCCTCTCATATCCCGGTTTCACCTATATCTCAAAAACTTCATCGGAAGTTGTCAGAATCGCGACTCAAGTCTTAGAATCTTACTACTTTATAATCCAAACTATCCCTTCCAATTCCACAATTTTGCTCAAAGAATCTAAGTTTCTACGATCCTTCTAGTTATGATTCTACGATTCACGATCCTACCAACGGAATTCCGATCCAATTCAGAATCTCGATTCTGACAACTTTGACTTCATCCACACAAAACTCGAAAAGAACTCGTGAGATAGGTTAGTACACATAACAATAAATCAACACTTCATGTACTGACAAGACAAGTTTCATAATAATTTTCAAAGATTAAGTTTTGTATACTATCATTTCCACAATTTATATCCACTAATATAAGCCATGAAAACTCTAGGATAAGTAGATAACAAAACTATGGCATCAATCTCTCTAAACAGGACATTCTATAGCAATATATATAAAATGTGTACTTGTGTATCTATAAACATTCTGAAAATTTAGGTCAAGAGAAATAATTTGTATTACGGTACTGTGTAAAAATTTAAGAAAAACTTTCCACGTTCTAATAAAATATGATAATTCAAATACTACAGCAAAAGTTTCTGTTTTTGTACAACACACATCACACATGCATTTCAAGCATTCTAAAGGCCATTCTTGGAACTTTTTATTGAAAAATAAGATTATAAATAACATACTACAGAGAACAACAAAATAAAATGATGCTCCAAGAAAAACACATATCATGTGATGAATAAAATTATAGCTCCAAGTAAGATATATCGATAATATTGGAGATGAAAGAGGGCATCCCCAAGCTTAGATGCTTGAGACTTCCTTGGATATTACCTTCGGGTGACTTGGACATCCCCAAGCTTAAGTTCTTTCTGCTACTTATTCTCCTCATCTCACCCAAAACTTCTAAACTTCAATCACACAAAACTTAACGGAACTTCGTGAGATGGGTTAGTATGATAAATATAGATCATTATCTTAGGTACTGTCAAGACAAGATTCATAATTGTTCTCACATTATGACTATCGTATTATATCATTCCCGTAATTTATATCACTGAATATAAGCTATGGAAACACTAAAACAAGCAAACTATGCACGCAAAAATAGAATATGTTAAAAACAGAACAATCTGTGTAGATATGAATGAAAACCATACTTCCAGCACTCTAAAAAATCTGAAACATTAGGAAAACGCAGGGAATTTGCATACAAAACTGTGTAAAAATTTCAGAAATTTTTCATGCTCCAGTAAAATCAGAGAAATTCTACACCGGACGTAAAAGTTTCTATTTTTGCACATAATCAAACAAGCAAGTATCCACACTATCCCAAAGGCTTTACTTTGTACTTTATTGAACTAAAAGCTATAAAACATGATTAATAAAGTAGATTAATCATGTGAACACTCAAAAACATAAAGGGTAAATATTGGATTGTCTCCCAACAAGCGCTTTTCTTTATTGCCTTTTAGCTAGGCATGATGATTTCAATGATGCTCACATAAAAAGTAGTAACTGAAACATGAAGAGAGCATCATGAATCACATGTCAAGCACATTTAAGCCTAACCCACTTCCTGTGCATAGGGATTTTTCAAGAAAACAATTTATTGTAGCAATAATCAACTTGCATAGGAAGGCAAAACAAACACGACTTCAAAACTTTGAATACATAGGGAGGAAACTTGATATTATTGCAATACCTACAAGCATATGTTCCTCCCTCATAATAATTTTTAGTAGCATGATGAAGGAATTCAACAATATAACTATCACATAAATAATTATTTTCATGATGCACAAGCATAGAATTTTTATGAATACCCACACAAGCAAGATTCTTATCATTCATAGTAGTGGGAACAAACTCAACAAAATAATTATCATGAGATACTTTATTGATATAGTCCATGTGAAAATTAAAATCATGATGACAAGTTTCATGATTATCCTTATTCTTCATAGCATAAATGTCATCACAATAATCAAAATAGATAGGAGGCATGATTTCATCATAATAAATTTGCTCATCATAACTTGGGGGACAAAAAATATCATCTTGATCAAACATAGCATCCCCAAGCTTTTGGCTTTGCATATCATCAGCATCATGAATATTCAGAGAATTCATACCAACAATATTGCATTAATGCTCATAATTCAATGATTTTACGCTAAACATTTTATTGAATTCGTCTTCTATAAATTGAGCAGAATTTTCCTTTCATCATTTTCAAGAAAGACATTATAAAGATGAACAATATGAGCCCACCTCAATTCCATTTTTTGTAATTTTATTTTTATAAACCAAACTAGTGATAAAACAAGAAACTAAAAGATTCGGTTGCAAGATCTAAAGATATACCTTCAAGCACTCACCTCCCCGGCAACGACGTCAGAAAAGAGCTTGATGTCTACTACACAACTTGTTCTTGTAGACTCGTGTTGGGCCTCCAAGCGCAGAGTTTTGTAGGGCAGTAGCAAATTTTCCTCAAGTGGATGACCTAAGGTTTATCAATCCATGGGAGGCATAGGATGAAGATGGTCTGTCTCAAACAACCCTGCAACCAAATAATAAAAAGTCTCCTGTGTCCCCAACACACCAAATACAATGGTAAATTGAATATGTGCACTAGTTCGGCGAAGAGATGGTGATACAAGTGTAGTAATGATAGTAGATATTGATTTTTGTAATAAGAACAATAAAAACAGCAAGGTAGCTAGTAAGAAAAGTGAGCACAAACGGTATTGCAATGCTAAAAAATGAGGCATAGGGTCCGTACTTTCGCTAGTGCAATCTCTCAACAATGCTAATATAATTGGATCACATAACCATCCCTCAATGTGTGATAAATAATCACTCCAAAATTCATATCTAGTGGAGAATACAAGAAGAAATTGTTTGTAGGGTACGAAACCACCTCAAAGTTATTCTTTCCGATCAATCTTTCCAAGAGTTCGTACTAGAATAACAAGTTATCCTTTCTGATCGATCTATTCAAGAGTTCGTGTTAAAATAACACAATTGATACATATCAATCAACCCTAATGTCACCTAGATACTCCAATCTCACCTCAAGTATCCGTGGGCTAATTATACGACATGCATCAAGCAATTTCAGATTTTTCATATTCAATCCAACACAAAGAACTTCAAGGAGCACCCCAAGATTTCTATCGAAGAACATAGTATGAAAACATGCATCAACCCCTATGCATAGATTACCCCAATGTCACCTCGCGAATCCGCGAGTTGAGTGCCATAGCATATATCAAGTGAATCACTTGAATACCCTGATGTCACTATGGGTATCCGCATGCAAGACATACATCATGTGCTCTCAAACCCGAATATTTAATCCAACATAACAACATCTTAAAGTGAAAGATTCAATTCACAACAATAGCATGGGATAAACACCATATGATCCAACTATATTAACAAGGCCCGTGATATATCAAGATCATGACATCTTAAGAACACGAGAGCGAGAGAGAGAGAGAGATTAAACACATAGCTACTGGTACAAACCCTCAGCCCGGAGGGTGGACTACCCCTCCTCGTCATGGCCTTCGCCGCGATGATGAAGATGGACACTGTAGATAACCCCCCCCCCCCCCATCCAGCAAGGTGCCAGAATGGGCTCCCGATTGGTTGTTCGTGGCTACAAAGTCTTGCAGCGACAAAACTTTTCATCTAGGGTTATTTCTGGAGGTTTCTCTATTTTTAAGAATTTTTGGTGTTGGAATCATGTCAAGATGGGCCACTAGGTACCAGGCCATGCCAGGGGGCAGGCGCGTCCTGGTGCCTAATGGGAAGCCTGGGCCTCCTCTCTGGTGGTTCTTTTCTCCTCTAGATGTCTTCTGGGCAGGAAACAATCTCCAAAAAGTTTTGTGAAATTTGGCCTCTGTTTGATATTGATTTTCTGTGAAGTAAAAAAACAAGCAAAAAACAACAATTGGCACTCGACACTATGACAATAGGTTAGTCCCAAAAATGATACAAAGTTGCTATAAAATGATTGCAAAACATCCAAGAATGACAATATAACAACATGGCACAATAAAAAATTACAGATACGTTGGGGACGTATCACATCACTGTCCTCATATACATCAAATCCCTCATACCCCTCTTCTTCTTCTTCATAAACTGCTTTCAACTTGGCATTTAAATTCCTGCTTTCTTGTGTGCAAACAGTAGGGGCATGAGTTGTAGTAGAGCTGATACACTCACTTTCAAAAACTACTCATTGATGATCAACAACTAAGATAGAAGACTCACGCAGATCAAACACAACGAGCTCTTGATACACAATAGGGGACAAATCTTTCTTATGAGAGTATTGAATCTCAAATTCACTAACAGGGGGTGGACAAGCCCTAACTAGCAAATTAAGTACCAAAGTATCATTATTCTTCCTCTTTATCATTTGTAATTTAGCATTACTAACTACAGTTTCGAGCCCTTGCTCTCCTAAACCTAGATTCTCAATGTGATACAAAGATTCATACACACTAAATCCTTGTGTTTCCATCAGTGCAACTATATTCAAATAAGTATCATCTTAACTACATAGCTTTTTATCCAAAGGTTCTTGAGCATCAAAATGGATCCTAACTTCCCAAATATGTTCATTGAAACTATAAAACAAACAAAATTTCTAGTTTTCATTACCCCGACTCATAATTTTCTATAAATGTGAAGTAAGGCTAGAGTTGTACTTAACAAAACAAAACAAAAATCAATACAATAAAAGAGAAACGGGAAAAGTAAATTTGGACTAAATTTTCTATAAGTAGTCCCCTAGTCCTAAATTGCATAACAAAGTAAAATAGGAAGCAGTCAATTGCCCTAATACTCAATTCAGTACAATTATCATCTAAGGAACCCTAATTCCCAATTACAGAAAGCACATGAGAAGGAGGAGAAATAGGGAAGATGACCAGAACTTACAGCACGTCGTCGATACCATGCGTCCATTCATGGCTACTGCTAGGATTTACCACCCAAAGCTTGGGCAGCCGCATCCGCTGCTCCATGGACAACTGTGGCTCTGAAATTTTGTTGTCATCAATGGAGTATGCTGAGGTGGAGTCGTTGTCGCTGACGTCGCCGTAGATTATGCCAGCTGCGGTGCTATGTACGTACGGCATGTCTTCGCCTCCGTCGAAATCCTGGCCGCCGCCTGCCACAGTCGCCGACGCCATAGCCACTCTGGATACCTAGGGTTCGAGGGGAGAGATGAGAGCGATGGGGACGAACCAATTCGACTGATCCGGGCTCAGCCTCGTCAGCGCGCGGGCACACGCCGATTGGCCATCGTGGCACCTGACAGCTGGGCCCGATCGATCAGTTTCGGCGTCAATACGTATAAACAACCGGTTTAGTTTGATCTGCAATGGCCCGCCCCAAAATTGGCACTGACATGAAAAAATTACCAAACTTGATACCAATCTGCGCGTAGTGCCTAAGTTGTGATACTTCTATGCAATTTACTCCAAGTAGAACGATGCCTCGCTAATGGTAGCCACTCCATTTTGAACATACATGCATACAACAACAAAACTAGTGATCTCAGCAAAGGTTCTTTCGAAAATCCAACTTCAAAATGTAGCTCAAACCGTCGATCCAATTGAAGAACGGTTCTCACATAAAAAATCCTCGCAACGAGATCTTCGAAACTAAATCACATGTTAATATGTTCTGACGACATTTTTCTCGTCATGCCTCTACTACGTAAGTTACCATGCGTGGGTTCATAATTTACCATGTTGTCTACACGAAAATTATCAGGGTATAAAAATGGTCCATCCAATCTTCTCGGCACATGTACAAGCATGCATACACTAACTGACAAAAAATGATGGCTTTCAAGATTCTCCCTATTTCAAAAATTCAAAATGTTCTGAAGCTCAAAACACATGTCCGATTAAAATTCATTTTCATACAAAAATGGTCACGATGAGATCTTCAAAACAAGATATCATGTTGGTATGTTTCAATAAATTTTTTGCCACATACTTGGGCTAACTAAGTTATATATATTTGTTGTGCGTATATTACCATGCTATTTACGCATGAGTAGCCGAGGAAGTGGGGTGCTTTTCAACAACAAAAAATCCCCTGGTCAAAACTATTACCCTAGAGCAAAGTAAGTTATCGGCTTTGTTGTGCATATATTATCATGTTATTTATACATGAGTTCTCGGGGGTGTCTTTAAACAACTTTTTCCCTTGTCGAAAGGTCACCATCTCTAGGCCGAATAAGTTATCAACTCTGTTATGCGTATATTACCATACTGTTTACACAAAAAATACCGGGGTATGCTTTCAACAAATGTTTATCCTAGCATCAAAAGTTGCAATGGTATTTACACGTAAGTTATCGGGGTATGTTTTTAATAACTTTTTCTCCGGGTTGAAAGTTATCTCAATTATGACGTGAGTTATTAGGTATGTGGTGCATATAATTATCTTGCTATTTGCACAAAAAATGTCAGGTGTGCTTTTAACGACTTTATTTTCCCGAGTCAAGGTTAGCATCGTGTTTGTGCATAAGTTATTAGATTTGCGGCATGTGTATTATCATGTTATTTACACAGAAGTTACCGGTGTATGTTTACCATTTTTTTCTTGAGTGAAAGCTATTGTGTTGTTTGTACGTCGGTTATTAGGTCTGTGGTGCCTATATTATCAACTTATTTACACATAATTATCACGAGTATTTTTCAACAAATTTCTTTTGGGTAAAAGTGACCGTGTTTTTTATACCTAAGTTATCAGGTTCGCGATGTGTAAACTACCGTGTTATTCGCATAGAAGTTACCGTAGGAATATTTCAACACCTTTTTTCTTGAATCAGAGAGTATGTGTAGATACAAAGTCTCGATTGTGAAAATAACAACAAAATCATTGTTTATTTAGTTTGGTTGTTGAAATACTCTACTTACATTGTTTGTCTAGTTTCAATGGGATTTCAAAATGTACAAAATAACTTAAACTATTAATCTCTCACAAGAGCTACTTTACTGAGCTGATTACTGTAAATTTAGCGCTCTAGCGGAATTAACATATCAGTATTTTACGGGAGGAAAAAAATAGATCAAGCGATCCGGAAAAAAAATGAGGACAATGGAAGAAAGGGATTGAGCTTCGTGGATGGGAAAAAATTAATCCGTGCGAGGGTTACGGTGCGGATTGAACGGTGATCAAATTGTTCGGACCTATCGCTAAAATTCTATCGTCCAGATTCTAGCTTTATCGTAACTTACGTTGTCATGACGTTCATAATTGTTGTCCCTCCGAGCCAACATTTGTTGATTATCATTATCGTAAATGTTTTACATCTTCTGGCCCCATTGACCAATCCGGACATCGTCTATCAGGAATGTTGTTTGCCAAACCTGGAATTATACGAGTAGAAAGCTTGAAATGGGAGCCGCCTTTCTGCTCCCAGCCTTATCTGCACCCCCACTCACAAAAACAATCAAAAGAAGTACTATAAAACTTTCAAAATAATTGTATGGTAGATAATTTGATGCGTGAGGTCTGCTTTAAATTTTAATTTATTTGAACATCTGAGTAGCTCTCAGTAAAAAAGGCAAATTGGGGTCAGTAAAAAAGGTTAACTATTCATGAACTTTTCTGATCCGATTTATCTTTTTGCTGAAAGCTGCTCAGATGTTGAAATAAGTTCAATTTATAACGACCTCACGCATCAAATTATCTAGCGGCCTCAATGGGGTAGACACACTGAGACGTGGGTATATTTGGAGGATTGGAGATGGTCAAAAGGTGAACATATGGGAGGATTCGTGGATCCCTCAATCGCCAACGAGAAAAGTGCTAACTATCAGAGGTAGTAACTTAATATCCCGAGTTTGTCACCTCATTGATCCGGTGAGTGGAGATTGGGATATACAGTTGGTGAACCAAATATTCTGGAATGTGGATGTGCAGAGAATTCAGGCTATACCATTACCTTTATATGAAATGTTTGATTTTATTGCATGGAGCCCTACCAAGAACGAGATTTTTTCAGTGCGAACTGAATGGAATTTTCAGTTCGGAATGGAATTTTCAGTTCGGTGCTCTGACTCATGTTAATACGGGCCCTTCATCGCCTAATGAGAAATGGAATTTGATATGGAGCTTAGAATGTCCAGCAAAAATTAAAATCTTCATATGGCGGGTCCTACATGCTGCTCTTCCATGTCGGGCAGTCCTAGCTTCTAAGCACATGAAGGTTAAAATCCAATGCCCAGAATGCAGGTTGGGGCCTGATAGTATACGCCACTTCTTGTTTGAATGTTCAAGATCAGTAGAGGTTTGGAGACAATTAGGGTTGTATGAGATAGTAAAGAAGAAGTCCACAAAATACAAGTCTCGAGAGGAGGTGATACACGAGTGTCGGGGGGATAACCCCGGGGTAGGCTCATCAAGCCTATTCCTTCATTTACGGCCCAACGGACATGGACGTATGAAGATTCCCAAGGCCCAAGTCTTCTGGCCGGCTAGGCATCACCTGCCGGCTACAGGACGAGGCGGCACCTTTCTGGCCGGCCAGGCAACCCCTACCGGCTAGAATCCTGGCGGTCTCCTCTTCGGAGCCGGCCTGGTCCCGCCAGCCGGACTGGGGAGGAGGCGGCCACACTTAAGCCGGCTGGCCAAGCAGGCTAGCCAACCGAGGAACACAAGTCACATCAGATCGTAGGTCAGGAAGAGACCTCACGATTAAAGGTAGCTACGCGTCAGCAAACGTACCAGATCAGGGTGCCCGGCAGGTATGAGCGTCGGCGGCCACGCCGCTGACCTACCCCGGCTCTAATCCATCACCTAGCATAGTGTCGGACCGTCACACTCCCACTCCATTACTACACTCGGCGTGGGGAACAGTGGAGGCGGTCGTACTTCCTGCCCATGAAGAATCTTGCAGGGCGACGCTTGACGTACAGCGCGTGCTCAGCGTCAACCTTACGCGAGAGCCTCATTGGCCAACCGGCAGGTCCCACAGGCAATCGAGACCATGCAGCCGGCGGGCCCCCCATTGACAAGACAAGACCCTTGTGGGCCCCTGGCCAGCCGGCGAAGCTGCCAGCCGGGTCCCACACTTGTACCCTTTATCCATATTGTAGGCCGGCGGGTTCGTCTATAAAACCCCCCGGTCGCCCTCCATGCAAGGGGGCCGATCCTTCACCAGTCATTCAACACAACACATTCACCAACCACAGAGAGAGAGGTAGAGACGAGTCGGCTGCTCCCCTCTTCCTCCTCCCGACACAACTCCAGGAGCGACATTGTACTCTGTTCCTATACATCAAACACTCCGGCAGGATTAGGGGTATTATCTCTACGGAGAGCCCTGAACCTGGGTACATCGTGCGTCCCATGCGTGTACCAACCTCGTTCCCAGTGCCCACCTTTGTTCCTTCGATTCTCACCGACTTTAGCCTACCTATGGCATATGTTGTGAGTATTCACCGACATTTGGCGCCCACCTTGGGGCCGATCGCGGCATCGGTTGGCTTTACGCGCTGGGCGGGGGCCCGCACCTACACCACCGGATGCATCACGTCCGGATCAGTTTGCCTGCCCGTGGAGCCCGCTTTCGACGAGGCGACACCCATGATGATCGACTTCCCCGTCCGCCATGCGGATTCGGACGAAGATTTTGATGATGAGGCACTCCCTAGCGTCGTCGTCGCTACTATGGAGAACCTCAGCGTTCTCTTCAGTGACCTTCGTCTCAACGACGGCCCGCGCTACTTCGGCGAGGACTTCGACGTTGAGGCGCTCTGCGCCAGCTTCAGCAGGCTCTCTATCGCTGAGATGCTTGCCCAATACGTTTATCCCAGTAACGTCCTCATCTTCGACGGCCCTCCGCCGTGGGTGGGGTTCTTCCCCCCACACCACGTTGTTGCCGTCTCCAACACCATGGAGGTGATGGTTATCGGTGCTGGCGCCAGCACGGCTCCCGGCAAGGCCTCCGTAGGCGCTGGCGAGCCCGATGCGGCCACTGCTGATACTCTTCAGGACGCCATCGCCGGCCTGAAGACACCAGTCACCACTTCCGCCGACCCTGCTGACGCTCGGGCCTCGCTGGAGGAGGCTCGCAAGCATATCTTGGAGGAAGGCATCGCCGTAGCTTCGGCGAAACGTCGGTTGGAGGCTACGCAGCGCGAGTATAACTCCGCATACGGTCTCACTCCGATTTCCGAGGGGCCTAGCCGGCTTGGATTGGTCCGCAGCCGCGGCCAGTTCATCGCCGAGGTTCTAGGCGGTGATCTGCCCACCTACGAGACTCCTGCGGCCAACATGCAAGCGGCGCAGGCAGCCATGGAGGAGATGGCAAGCCTGGAAGGCGAGGAGCGCGCCTTCCAGGAGAAACGTGTCAAGGATCTCGTTGACGCCGCCAACTAGCAACACGCTCGGCTTGACCCTGGTCAGGCTCAATCGGAGTCCCCGGGACCGAACTCGGGGGCACGCCGCAACCCTAGCGGCCAGCACCACGCAGAAGGATCTTCCTTGCATCGCCCTTCCGGTCGGAGGGGCGAGGGAAGCCAAGACCGGCGCTCTCAGCGCTAGAGTGAGCACACTTCGGGCTTGCGTCGCGGAGGCCACGAGGGCGATTTAGAGTGTGAGGTTCCTCCCCCTCGAGGAACTCGCGTCTCTGGCCCACGAGGCGCCTCCCCTCTCGCCACCGGGGCTGGCGCCCACGCCACCCAGGATGAGCGGGACGCCCGCCGGCGTCTCATCGTCCTAGCCCAGTCAGCCCTCCTAGAGGAAGACGGACCCGTCGGTCCGGCATGCTTCGGCCCCCGGATCCGAGGGGAGCCGTTCCCCCTAGGTTTTACCCTACCTCGGGATACGCCGAAATACAATCGCACGGCCAAGCCAGAAGACTGGCTGATTGATTACACCACGGCCGTAGGCATCGCCCGGGGCAACAAGCGCGTAGCAGTTCGCTACGTGCCACTCATGTTGGCCGGCTCGGCCCGGACTTGGCTTAACAGCCTCCCGGCCGGCAGTGTCAACTCTTGGGTGGACTTCGAGGAGGCGTTCGTCCGCAACTTCACCGGCACCTACAAGCGCCCTGGCCGGCCCCGCGAGCTGGCTATGTGCGTCCAGAAGGCCGACGAACCCCTTCGCGACTACGTCACCCGGTGGACTGAGCCCCGCAACTCCTGCGAGGGGGTGCATGAGGTACAAGCCATCCAGTACTTCATTGACGGTTGCCGAGATGGCACCCTCCTCAAGCACAAGCTCATGTGCGCCGAGCCCACCTCTTTGGCGGTGCTCATGGCCAAGGCGGACAAGTATGCCACGGCCGACTCCGCAATGCGCATCAAGGTGACCGCCTCGGACAAGGTTGTGCCTACGCCGGCTACTCCCATGTCGGCTGGGGACAACCGAGGCGGCCAGAACAACTACAAGCGCAAGGCGGATCAGATGGATCCCCGCTCCAACAGCAAGTTGGTGGCCAATGTGGAGGGCGAGGCGTCGGCTTCTCAAGCCGGCCCTCCACGAAAGCGTCCCAACCGGAGCAACCCCAACTGGCTGCCCGAGCAGTCCCTCGAGCAGCTGCTCGACGCCCCCTGCAAGATACATTCTGGGGCGATGCCGTCTTCCCATACCCTTCGACAGTGCAGCGTCGTGCGTCGGCTGTCGCAAGGGGAGGGCATGCCGGCTCCTCCGGGTGCACAGGCGGCGCCCCGTGCACCGGCTCCCAACCACGCTCCGCCACCGCCGCCTCGCGATGACGGTCATCACCCAGACGACTATCCTCATCAAGACGGAGCGTTCGTCGTCTTCACCAGCGAAGGCGACGACAAGCACAGCCTGCGCCAAAGACGGCGTGAGATAAACGCCACTATCCCCCCGGTTCCCCAGTACATGCATTGGTCTGACAAACCAATCACATGGAGCCGGGTGGACCATCCTGCGGTGATGCCCAACCCGGGATCATACGCACTCGTCCTAGACCCCACCTTCGCCTCCAAAAGGCTCACCTGTCGATTCTCCCGAGTGTTGGTCGATGGCGGCAGCAGCATCAACATCCTCTACCTCGACACTCTCCTCAAGCTCGGGCTCAAGGAGACGGACGTCCTGCCAACCAGCACTGTCTTCCATGGCATCGTGCCTGCGCAGTCCTGCTCGCCCATCGGCAAGATCCAGCTGGACGTCCTATTCGGCGACAAGGCCCACTTCTGCCGAGAGTCCATATGGTTCGAGGTAGTGGACCTCAGTAACCCGTATCACGCGCCGCTGGGAAGATTGGCTCTGGACAAGTTCATGGCTATTCCGCATTACGCCTACTTAAAGATGAAGATGCCGGGCCCCAAGGGCATCATCACTATTGTTGGCGACTACAAGAAGTCGCTCGAGTGTGCCCAAGATAGCAGCCGCCTCGCCGACGCCTTGGTGATTGCTGAGGAGAAGCGGTAGATCGACCGGCTCGTGGCCCAGGCTACCGAGCAGCCGGCGATTCCTTCTCCTCCATCCCAATCGGCCGGCGAGAGATCTTTCAAGCCGGCTAAAGAGACCAAGCATGTCCCACTCGACCCTGCCAACCCGAAGCAGTGTGTCACCATCGGGGCTGGCATCAGCCCCAAATAGGAAGGCGAGCTCGTCGACTTCCTCCGTGAGAATCGAGACATCTTTGCATGGTCCCCCAAGGACATGTCGGGTGTTCCGAGGAAGTACGCCGAGCACAAAATTCACGTGCGACCGGATGTGAAGCCGGTGAAACAACCCCTGCGCCGCTTCGTCGAGGGGAAGCGGCACACGATCGGAGAAGAAATCACCCGGCTCCTCGCACCCGGCTTCATCATGGAGGTTTTCCACCCGGACTGGCTGGCTAACCCAGTCTTGGTGCTGAAGAAGAAAAACACATGGCGAATGTGTATCGACTACACTAGCCTGAATAAGGCCTGTCCGAAGGACCCTTTCGCGTTGCCTAGGATAGATCAAGTGATCGACTCCGCCGCAGGCTGCGAACTGTTGTCGTTTTTGGATGCTTATTCAGGCTACCATCAAATCAAGCTGGATCCAGCTGATCGCCTGAAGACCTCCTTCATCACGCCCTTCGGAGCCTACTGCTACACCACCATGACGTTCGGTCTGAAGAACGCAGGTGCGACGTTCCAACGCTGCATGCAGCAGTGCCTACTGCCACAGATTGGCAGAAACATCCACGTCTATGTGGAAGACATCGTCATCAAGACGAAGCAGCATTTCAGCCTCCTCGACGACCTACGGGAGACATTCGCTAATCTGCGCGAATACAAGATCCGGCTCAACCCTGAGAAGTGTGTCTTCGGGGTCCCAGGCAGCAAACTCTTGGGGTTCTTCGTATCTGCCCGCGGCATCGAAGCGAACCCTGAGAAGATCAGCACCATCGAGCGGATGGTGCGGCCGGCTCGGATCCTCGACATCCAAAAGTTCGCCGGCTGCTTGGCGTCCCTCAGCCGGTTCGTCAGCCGGCTTGGCGAGAAGGCCCTTCCACTCTACCAGCTCATGAAGAAGATGACAAAGTTCGAGTGGAACGACCAGGCGGACGAAGCCTTCCGCGACCTCAAGCGGGTAATCTCGAGCCTGCCAATCTTGGCAGACCCATCTGAAAGGGAACCCATACTCATATACATCACGGCGACCACTCGCGTGGTCAGCGTAGTGTTGGTAGTTCAGCGTAAAGAGGAAGGCAAGGCCCTGCGAGTGCAGCGCCCTGTCTACTACCTTAGCGAGGTCTTGTCCGCCTCTAAGCAGAACTACCCTGATTATCAAAAAATGTGTTATGGTGTTTACCTTGCTGCAAAGAAATTGAAGCAATACTTCCAAGAGCATGCCATCACTGTGGTGTGCACTGCTCCGCTTTCAGAGATCATGGGTAACCGTGATGCCACGGGGCAGAATTGCCAAATGGTCCATCGCCATGGCGGACCATGATATTCGGTACGAGCCTTGCACCGCCATCAAATCACAGGTGGTGGACGACTTCTTAGTCGATTGGGCCGAGACCCAGTTCGAGCCACCGCCTCCAGACTCCACGCATTGGCGGATGCACTTCGACGGCTCGAAGATGCGGACAGGGCTGGGAGCCGGCATCATCTTGACGTCTCCAAAGGGGGACCAGCTCAAGTACGCTCTCCAGATCCATTTCGCCGCCTCCAACAACGTCGCCGAGTACGAAGCACTGGCTCATGGCCTCCGGCTTGCCAAGGAGATCGGCATCCGGTGGCTCATATGCTTCGGTGATTCAGACTTGGTGGTGCAGCAGGTCTCTAGCGAATGGGACGCCAGGGACGCCAACATGGCGAGCTACCGCTTCCTCATCCAGCAGCTCAGCGGCCCCTTCGAGGGTTGTGAGTTCCACCACGTTCCCAGGGCGGAAAATGATGCGACCGATACACTAGCGAAAATCGGCTCCACGAGACAGGCCATTCCAGCCGTCGTCTCCCTCGAGCAACTTCATAAGCCGTCTATCAAGCCATCTCCCGAGTCGGCATCAATCTTCGTACCGGCCGACTCTACGACGCAAGCGCCGTCGTCTCCGCCAGTTACGGCGGCTGCGGACCCTACGTCGGCTGCGCTGGCGGCACCGGCTACGAATGCGGCACCAACTGAATCCACGGTGCAAGCACCGTCGGCTCCACCAACTACGCCGCTTGAGGATCCTATACCGGCTCCACTGGTCCAACCGAGTCCAATGGCGGCACCAGCTACAACAACAACCCCGGATTTGTCCGGGCTCGAATCCTCCCAGTGGATGGACGTCATGGAGGTAGACGGTGAGCCGGCTGCAGTAATAGCACCAGAGACACCATCAAGTTAGGGGGTTGCATAAGCCTCCAACAGACAAGACGAAGCAGAGGTGACCCTTGTGTCGGCTCCATCATGGGCTCAAGCCATTCTGGCCTTCCTTCTTTGCAGCGAACTTCCTCAGAACGAGGCGGAGGTGAGACAGATCCAGCGCAGGTCCGCCGCCTACGCCATCATCAATCGCGAACTGGTGCGACGCGGCACGACCGGCGTGTTCCAACGCTGCGTTGAATCAGAAAAAGGGCAGGAGATCCTCAGAGACATCCACCATGGGGAGTGTGGGCATCATGCCGCCTCCAGAACCCTGGTGGCCAAAGCATTCCGCCATGGATTCTACTGGCCCACGGCCCTCGAGGAGGTCGTGGATCTGGTGGACAAATGCGAAGGCTGCCAACGCTTCAGTGCACAAAGCCACATGCCGCCTTCGGCACTCAAAACCATTCCCTTATCATGGCCATTCGCCGTCTGGGGACTGGACATGGTCGGGCCCTTCAAGACGGCTCGCGGAGGGATGACACATCTTTTGGTAGTAGTCGACAAGTTCACCAAGTGGATCGAAGCCAGACCCATCAAAAAGCTTGACGGCCCCACTGCTGTCAGGTTCATCACAGACATCTCGGTCCGATACGGCGTTCCCCACAGCATCATCACCGACAATGGCACCAACTTCGCCAAGGGCGCCCTGGCACTCTATTGTTCCAAGGTAGGCATCCGACTCGACTTGGCTTCAGTGGAACACCCTCAGTCAAACGGCCAAGCAGAGAGGGCCAACGGTCTGATCCTAGCCGGCATCAAACCAAGGCTGGTGGCACCACTAGTCAGGTCAGCCAGCTGCTGGATTGAAGAACTGCCGGCTGTGCTATGGAGCCCCCGCACCACGCCCAACCGGTCGACCGGCTTCACTCCATTCTTTCTGGTATATGGCTCTGAGGCTATTATTCCCACGGATGTCGAGTTCGACTCGCCTCGGGTCATCCTATACACAGAAATGGAGGCGAAGGAGGCCAGAGAAGACGGTGTGGATCTCCTCGAAGAAGCAAGGGGCTTGGCTTTGAGCCGGACGGCCATCTACCAGCAGAAGCTGAGATACTACCACAGCAAAAAGATCAGGCCTCTCTCTTTCAGGGAGGGAGACTTGCTCCTCAGAAGAATCCAGCGCACTGCCGGCCAGCACAAGCTCTCATCCCCCTGGGAGGGACCCTTCATCATCAGTAGGGCGCTGCACAACAACGCTTACTACCTGATTGACGCCCAAAAGACAAGGAAGCGCAAGAGGGACGACTCCGGCCAAGAAACGGAATGCCCATGGAACACGGCGTTGCTTCGCCCGTTCTATTGCTAAAAGGCAAAACTCAAGCAACGGAAAGAGCATGCACTTGTATCTTTCTCCCTCTTCAGGGAACAACAAATGAGATAAAAAGAGCATGCTTCATGTTTCTTTTTATTGAGAGTCTTCACTCAGTGTACGCCCTCTGACACACTTCATTAAGCTCGGGGGCTACACCGCGTACAACCTCTTGCTGGCTTAATCAAGCTTGGAGGCTACGCAGCACGCGCCCCTTGCTGGCTTTAAACAAGCTCGGGGGCTCGCTAGCCGCTCGGATGCCCTCCCTTGTAAATGGACACATAGTGTACCGGCTGATCCCTGGTCCCTCGTACGAACCTGCTGGCTGGCTCCGGTCGCTCGGTTTGCGAGGTGACGCCAGGTCAGGTCGAATACATGCAAAGTCCGGCTACACTTGGGTCGCCGGCTCGGGCTGGCTCGATCATATACGATCTCATTCAAGTCGGCCTCTGATTGGCTTATGTCTTGTTCTTTATGTCTTGATGGCTTCGGATAAGACAAGTCAACCAGGAATCAAAAGACAGGATCATAAGACAACACGCTTGGTGACGAATATAATGCTGAATATATACATTCACAAAAGCATTGGCCCACGGCCCACGTTCATTACATCCCTCCGGGGGTAGAACAAAACACAAAAGGACACTGGTTACGGAACAACGGCCTCATTGGTCGTCTCGACCGCTGCTCCTGATGTGGTAGCATCACCGCCTTCGGCTGCTCCCGAGGTGGTTGCGCCGTCTCCTTCGCTGAGGCCCCCGGCTCCGTCAACACCGGAGTCGGCATACGCAGCACCGCTGGAGGCGGCAGCAGATTCCGCAGCCCGGACCGCTTCGTCGGAGCTGCCGTCGGCGTCATAGGGCTGAAGGTCGTGCACATCTTCAGCGATCACACCGCCATCTTCACCCCGCTCCAAAACGAAGTCGTCCCAGGCTGCGTACTCGGCGACGGCGCTGGCTCTCACGCGAAGCTCCTCCTCCATGCCCTGCAGCTCCGCTTCCGAGCCGTCACGTTGGGCAGCCAGCTTGCCCAAGTTCAGTTTCCGATACCATGACTTGGCCAAGCGTAGGGCCATATAAGCCCCAGACCGTGCGGCGGAGGCGCGCCAGGCATCCAGGCGCTCTCCACCCACTGCAAGCCAGCGGGCGAGCCGGCTCATGGACGCCGGCTCCACGCTTTCCGGCCACAAGGCCGCCACCATCGACGAACCTGCAACCTGGAGTTGAGCCACAGACTCGCCCAGGGCGTGCAGGCGGGCCTAAAGGCCCACCCCGATCTCCTCCACACTCCAGCCAGAGGTAGTGTCTACCTCCTGCCCGGGCGCGCGGCGCTCCTCACGGCACACCTCGATGGCGGTGTCGGCTGCGATCTGGGTCTCGGGGAAGAGACCTGGAGTGACGGCAACCAGGACGTAAGAACACAGCAAAAGGAGGAGACGGCAAAAAGACCAAACATAAGACAAGGAAGAGAGACCCACGATGGAAGGCGCCGTCGGTCTCATGAGAGACCTCGAGGACCTCGCGCTCCTGCACCTTACTCGCATGAGTAAGGCGGGCAACTTCCTCCTGGAGGGTCGCCGCAGACTCCAGAGCCTTGGTCAGCTGCGTCTGCTTCTGCACAAGGGCCTCATCCTTCTCCCTCAAGGCGACGTCCTTGAGGTCCACCTCCTTGAGGTGAAGCGACGTGAGGCGGTCCACGTCGGCAGAGTAGGAGGCCTCCTTCTCCTGAAGCATGGCCCGCGGCCGCTCCAACTCGACCCGGTTGGCCGCCTCGAGCTCCTTCTCCGCCTGAAGAAGGTCCAGCTGCTCTTGGAGCCGACCGCCGACGTTGCGCAGGGCGTCACGCTCCGCGGCTACCTCGCCAAGCCGGACTTCAAGCTCAGCAATCCGGCTATCGGCCCCCAGGTGCTGGGTCCGTAGCTCATTGTACGCATGTACCTGAGCATCATAAAGCACCTGCCAAAAGAGAGAAAAAGGGAACAGGATTAAGATTCGACCTAGTTAAAAACCTAACCAGCCCGATTCTCGGGGGCTACACCCAGTGGGTGCGCTAGCGTGCCCCCATTGAAGAGAACTATGCAAGGAAAAAGGCCTCCAAGAGAGTCGGACCGGTTGGCAATCAACCCGCCCGATTCTCGGGGGCTACACCCAGTGGGTGCGCTATCGCGCCCCCACTAACGCCAAGAGAAGAGAAAAAAACACAAAAAACCAAAGAAGGCAATGCCTACCTGGGTGCGGGCTTCCAAGCGCTCCATGTCGCCGCATACCACGCGGGCCGACTGCTCCACTTTCGACCGGCTGCTGGAAAACATCGTCACCAGCTCCGGTACGCCGGAAAGAACGGTGCCAACGGGCAGTCGAAGGCGGGCCAAGTTCGCCGCCCGCCATGTCTTCATAGGCCAGCTCCCAGCCCGGCCCCCAGCTCCTGGCGCAACAGGGCCGTGCAGAGGAACGATGATGGCACCGGCTCCTGGTGTCGGCTCGACAGCCGGCTCGGGCGCCGTCCCGGCCAGCGCTACCTCCTCCGCAGGAGGCGGATGGGTCGCGTCCGGCGCATCGATGGTCGCCCCCTGGGGCGTCAGGGGCCGCGTCCGACGCTGCCAAATCCAGCTCCGGCGCGTCGGGGGCCGCCTCGACCCGGGGAGAGTCAGGAATCGTCTCCAGATCCACCGACGCCGAGGTCGCCGGTTCGGATGGCTGGGCCCCCTCGGTCCTTGGGGCCGGCCTAGAGGCGGCCTCGCTAGCTGGCTCCTCCGCAGGGGCATGTGCGGAGGGGTCATGTCTAGCCTTCGCACACTTCTCCACCGGCCTCTCAACCCGGCTGGGGCGAGGCTGACCCACGGCGGCCTTCCCCGCAGCCGTGTCCCACCGGCGCTTGGACTCTATCTCAAGCTCCCTCTGGGCAGCATCAGCTGCTGCCCAGCCGGCCCACTCGGCTGCGAAGGCAGTGTCTTCATCCGCATCCTTCGCCTCCCTATCAAGCAAAACTCCTAAGGAACAAAGCTCATCCCAAGATGGACAAAGGAAACGAGGAGGAAACCGTACCCCGCTACTACAGGGACCTGCCTCTGGCCACCACCACGGCGCCTCTTGGCGCCGCCTACTCGCTGCCCGGCTGGAGGACCCGGCGCCGGCCGCTTAGAGGCCGACCGGGAAGTTGTGGCACCCTTGCCCTTCTTCTCGGCTGCCTCGTCAGCAGCGGTCGCCCCGTCACCTTGACGTCGACCACGCGTCAGTGGTGGGCTGGTGACCTCCTCCACCTCATCAGAGTCTTCCTCGAAGGCTGCACCAGAACAAAATGAGGCTACCTTGTCGTCGTCCGTCCAGTCTGCTACGGCGGGCCGTGTATACTCACCAGACGGCTCGGTCCCTTCCGACTCCGGGGGATCCTCCGAGCCGGCAGAGGAGTCTGAGTGGGGTTCCGCCACGCCCTCGTCCTCAATCTCGGAGGCGTCGGACACCTCCACATCGGCAGCAGGCTGACGGAGGGACCCCTGCAGGGTCTCGAACAGCTACGAAAAAGAATACAACCAAAGGCTCAACAACGCCACCAGCTTTGAGACAAAACAACATAGAAATGGAGTAAAACTACCATCGGAGGCGGGTGAGCCCTGTTGAACGGGGACATCCCCCATGTCCAAGAGGTGTGAATTTGAGTAAGACTCAAAACCCGACCCCGGCAGAATAAAGAGAATAGACGAAGGTCGTCTTCTATGCCTTAGCCGTAGAATCTAAAGTATGCCATGCTATGTACCGCACCTGATGTGTGCCTTGACTCAAAGTATGTTGAGAGGTACAGAGAGTGATCCATGATTGAATCACTAGCAGCGGTCAAAATTTATCCTTAGTAACTAATGGACTAAGGAATTTTTCTTGATTATGGAGGTGGTTGACGAGTTCGTCGTAAAGGGTTACGTCGATGTAAGCTTTGACACTAATCCGAATAACTATGAGTAGTGAAACGGATTCGTATAGTAGAGTAGATATTTGGAGCATTTCCGAATAGCATGTAGTAGCAGCATCTATAAGATGACATAAAGATTTGTAAAGAACGCACGGATCTGAAAGTTTCAGAACCGTTGACTAAAACCTCTCTCACGAGCAAGACGTGATCAGACCCCATAACTATATGGGTGTTGGATTCGTTGGAATCACATGGTGATGTGAACTAGATTATTGACTCTAGTGCAAGTGGGAGACTGTTGGAAATATGCCCTAGAGGCAATAATAAATTAGTTATTATTATATTTCTTAGTTCATGATAATCGTTTATTATCCATGCTATAATTGTATTGATTGGAAACACAATACTTGTGTGGATACATAGACAAAACACTGTCCCTAGTAAGCCTCTAGTTGACTAGCTCGTTGTTCAAAGATGGTCAAGGTTTCCTGGCCATAGGCAAGTGTTGTCACTTGATAACGGGATCACATCATTAGGAGAATCATGTGATGGACTAGACCCAAACTAATAGACGTAGCATGTTGATCGTGTTATTTTGTTGCTACTGTTTTCTGCGTGTCAAGTATTTATTCCTATGACCATGAGATCATATAACTCACTGACACCGGAAGAATGCTTTGTGTGTATCAAACGTCGCAACGTAACTGGGTGACTATAAAGATGCTCTACAGGTATCTCCGAAGGTGTTAGTTGAGTTAGTATGGATCAAGACTGGGATTTGTCACTCCGTATGACGGAGAGGTATCTCGGGGCCCACTCGGTAATACAACATCACACACAAGCCTTGCAAGCAATGTAACTTAGTGTAAGTTGCGGGATCTTGTATTACGGAACGAGTAAAGAGACTTGCCGATAAACGAGATTGAAATAGGTATACGGATACTGACGATCGAATCTCGGGCGAGTAACATACCGAAGGACAAAGGGAATGACATACGGGATTATACGAATCCTTGGCACTGAGGTTCAAACGATAAGATCTTCGTAGAATATGTAGGATCCAATATGGGCATCCAGGTCCCGCTGTTGGATATTGACCGAGGAGTCTCTCGGGTCATGTCTACATAGTTCTCAAACCCGCAGGGTCTGCACACTTAAGGTTCGACGTTGTTTTATGCGTATTTTGAGTTATATGGTTGGTTACCGAATGTTGTTCGGAGTCCCGGATGAGATCACGGACGTCACGAGGGTTTCCGGAATAGTCCGTAAACGAAGATTGATATATAGGATGACCTCATTTGATTACCGGAAGGTTTTCGGAGTTACCGGGAATGTACCGGGAATGACGAATGGGTTCCGGGAGTTCACCGGAAGGGGGCAACCCACTCCGGGGAAGCCCATAGGCATTTGGGGGGGTCACACCAGCCCTTAGTGGGCTGGTGGGACAGCCCACCAATCCCCTATGCGCCAAGAGAGAAAAAATCAAAGGAAAGGAAAAAAAAAGGAAGAAGTGGGAAGGGGGAAGGACTCCCTCCCACCAAACCAAGTAGGACTCGGTTTGGGGGGGGAGAGTCCTCCCCCCTGGCTCGGCCGACCCCTTGGGGATCCCTTGGACCCCAAGGCAAGGTCCCCCTCCCTCCTCCTATATATATGGGGCTTTTAGGGCAGATTTGAGACGACTTTCTCACGGCTGCCCGACCACATACCTCCATAGTTTTTCCTCTAGATCGTGTTTCTGTGGAGCTCGGGCGGAGCCCTGCTGAGACAAGATCATCACCAACCTCCGGAGCGCTGTCACGCTGCCGGAGAACTCTTCTACCTCTCCGTCTCTCTTGCTGGATCAAGAAGGCCGAGATCATCGTCGAGCTGTACGTGTGCTGAACGCGGAGGTGCCGTCTGTTCGGTACTAGATCGTGGGATTGATCGCGGGATTGTTCGCGGGGCGGATCGAGGGACGTGAGGACGTTCCACTACATCAACCGCGTTCTCTAACGCTTCTGCTGTACGATCTACAAGGGTACGTAGATCACTCATCCCCTCTCGTAGATGGACATCACCATGATAGGTCTTCGTGCGCGTAGGAAATTTTTTGTTTCCCATGCGACGTTCTCCAACAGTGGCATCATGAGCTAGGTTCATGCGTAGATGTCTTCTCGAGTAGAACACAAAAGGTTTTGTGGGCGGTGATGTGCGTTTTTCTGCCCTCCTTAGTCTTTTCTTGATTCCGCGGTATTGTTGGATTGAAGCGGCTTGGACCGACATTACTCGTACGCTTACGAGAGACTGGTTTCATCGTTACGAGTAACCCCCTTTGCTCAAAGATGACTGGCAAGTGACGGTTTCTCCAACTTTAGTTGAATCGGATTTGACCGAGGAGGTCCTTGGATGAGGTTAAATAGCAATTCATATATCTCCGTTGTGGTGTTTGCGTAAGTAAGATGCGATCCTACTAGATACCCTTGGTCACCACGTAAAACATGCAACAACAAAATTAGAGGACGTCTAACTTGTTTTTGCAGGGTATGATTGTGATGTGATATGGCCAATGATGTGATGTGATATATTGGATGTATGAGATGATCATGTTGTAATAGAAATATCGACTTGCACGTCGATGGTACGGCAACCGGCAGGAGCCATAGGGTTGTCTTTATACTAACATATGTGCTTGCAGATGCGTTTACTATTTTGCTAGGATGTAGCTTTAGTAGTAATAGCATAAGTAGCACGACAACCCCGATGGAAACACGTTGATGGATGATCATGGTGTGGCGCCGGTGACAAGCAGATCGTGCCGGTGCTTTGGTGATGGAGATCAAGAAGCACGTGATGATGGCCATATCATGTCACTTATGAATTGCATGTGATGTTAATCCTTTTATGCACCTTATTTTGCTTAGAACGACGGTAGCATTATGAGGTGATCTCTCACTAAAATTTCAAGATGAAATTGTGTTCTCCCCGACTGTGCACCGTTGCGACAGTTCTTCGTTTCGAGACACCACGTGATGATCGGGTGTGATAGACTCAACGTTCACATACAACGGGTGCAAAACAGTTGCACACGCGGAACACTCGGGTTAAGCTTGACGAGCCTAGCATGTGCAGACATGGCCTCGGAACACATGAGACCGAAAGGTCGAGCATGAATCGTATAGTTGATATGATTAGCATAGGGATGCTTACCACTGAAACTATTCTCGACTCACGTGATGATCGGACTTGAGATAGCGGATTTGGATCATGTACCACTCAAATGACTAGAGAGATGTACTTTTTGAGTGGGAGTTCTTAAGTAATATGATTAATTGAACTAATTGTCATGAACATAGTCTAATGGTCTTTGCGAATTACGATGTAGCTTGCGCTATAGCTCTACTGTTTTTATATGTTCCTAGAGAAAATTTAGTTGAAAATTGATAGTAGCAACCTTTGCAGACTGAGTCTGTAAAACCGTGGATTGTCCTCGTTGCTACGCAGAAGGCTTATGTCCTTAATGCACCACTCGGTGTGCTGCACCTCGAGCGTCGTCTGTGGATGCTATGAACATCCGACACACACGTTACTGATGACTACACGATAGTTCAGTGCAAGATACATGATGGCTTAGAAGCAAGGCGCCGAAAACGTTGTAAAACGTCACGGAACATAAGTGATGTTCCGAAGAGATGAAATTGTGATTTCATGCTTGTGCCCTTGTTAAGAGGTACGAGACCTCCAAACAAGATTCTTTGTCCACAAAGTAAAGGAGAAAAACTCAATCGTTGAGCGTGTGCTCAGATTGTCTGAGTACGACAATCGCTTGAATCAAGTGGGAGTTAATCTTCCAGATGAGATAGTGATGGTTCTCCAAAGTCACTGCCACCAAGCTATGGGAGCTTCGTGATGAACTATAACATATCAAGGATAGATACTATGATCTTTTGAGTGATTCGCGATGTTTGACACTGCGAAAGTAGAAATCAAGAAGGAGCATCAATAGTTGATGGTTAGTAAAACCACTAAGTTTCAAGAAAGGCAAGGGCTAGAAGGGATACTTCGTGAAACGACAAAGCAGTTGCTGCACTAATGAAGAGACCCAAGATTAAACCCAAACCCGAGACTAAGTGCTTCTGTAATAAGGGGAACAGTCACTGAGGCGGAGCAACTCTAGATACTTGGTGGATAAGAAGGCTGGCAAAAGTCGAGAGAAGTATATATGTGATATACATAATGTTGATGTGTACTTTACTAGTACTCCTAGTAGCACAAGGGTATTGGATACCGGTTCGGTTGCTAAGTGATTAGTAACGCGAAATGAAAGCTACGGCATAAACGGAGACTAGCTAAAGGCGAGGTGACGATACGTGTTGGAAGTGTTTCCAAGGTTGATATAATCAAACGTCGCACACTCCCTCTACCATCGGGATTGGTGTTGAACCTAAATAATTGTTATTTGGTGTTTGTGTTAAGCGTGAACATGATTGGATCGTGTTTATTGCAATACGATTATTCATTCAAAGAGAATAATGGTTACTCTATTTGCTTGAATGATCACCTTCAATGGTTTATTGAATCTCGATTGTAGTGTTACACATTGGTGCCAAAAGATACGAGTTAATAATGATAGTACCACTTACTTGTGGCACTGCCGCTTGAGTCATGTTAGTATAAATTGCATGAAGAGGCTCCATGCTGATGGATCTTTGTACTCACCTGATTTCGAATCACTAGTGACATGCAAATCATACCACATGAGCAAGGCCTTGTTTTCATTGAGATGAAATAAGATAGTAACTTGTTGGAAGTGATACATTTTGATGTATGCAGTCCAATGGGTGCTGAGGCACGCAGTGGATATCATTATGTTCTTACTTCACTGACGATTTGAGTAGATACTAGAGTATTTACTTAATGAATCACAAGTCTGAAATATTGAAAAGTTCAATTCTGTTTCAGAGTAAAGTTCGTCGTAACAAGAGGATAAACTGTCTACGATATGATCATAGAAATGAATATCTGAGTTACGAGTTTTGGTACGCAGTTAAGACAATGTGGAAGTTGTTTCGCAGTTCATGCCACCTGGAACATCATAGTGTGATGATGTGTCTGAACATCATAGCCACGCACTATTTGGTATGATGCATACTATGATGTCTCTTATCGAATTACCACTATCGTTTATGGGTTATGCATTAGAGACAACCGCACTCACTTTAAATAGGGCACCGCGTATTTCCGTTGAGATGACACAGTATAGACTGAGGTTTAGAGAAATCTAAACTGTCGTTTCTTGAAAGTTTGGGGTTTCGACACTTATGTGAAAAAGTTTCAGTCTGATAAGCTCGAACCCAAAGCGGATAAATGCATCTTCATAGGATATCCAAAACAGTTGGGTACATCTCCTATCTCAGATCCGAAAGCAAAGTGTTTGTTTCTAGAAACGGATCCTTTCTCGAGGAAAGGTTTCTCTCGAAAGAATTGAGTGGGAGGGTAGTAGAACTTGATGAGGTTATTGAACCATTACTTCAACCAGTGTGTAGCAGGGCGCAGGAAGTTGTTCATGTGGCGCCTACACCAATTGAAGTGGAAGCTGATGATGATGATCATTGAGCTTCGAATCAAGTTACTACAAATCTCGTAGGTCGACAAGGTCGCGTACTGCTGCAGAGTAGTACGGTAACCCTGTCTTGGAGGTCATGTTGTTGAGCAACAGTGAACCTACGAGTTATGGAGAAAGCGATGGTGGGCCCGGATTCCGACAAATGGCTGGAAGCCATGAAATCCGAGAGAGGATCCATGTATGAAACCAAAGTGTAGACTTTAGAAGAACTACTTGATGGTCATAGGACTATTGAGTAAAGATGGATCTTTAAAAGAAGACAGACGATGATGGTGATAAGTCACTATTAAGAAAAGCTCGACTTGTCGCAAAGATGTTTTCGACAAGATCAAACAGTTGACTATGATGAGACTTTCTCACTCGTAGCGATGCTAAAGGTCTGTTAGAATTATGTTAGTTGTTGATGCATTATTTATGAAATATTGCACGTAGGATGTCAAAACATTGTTTCCTCGACGGTTTCCTTGAGCAAACATTGTATGTGATACAACCAGAAGGTTTTGTCGATCCTAAAGATACTAGCAAGCATGCAAGCTCCAGTGATCCTTCAATGGACTGGTGCAAGCATCTCGGAGTTGGAATATACACTTTGACAAGATGATCAAGGATTTGGGTTTGTACAAGGTTTATGAGAAACTTGTATTTCCAAAGAAGTGAGTGGGAGCACTATAGAATTTCTGATAGGTATATGTGGTTGACATATTGTGGATCAGAAGTAACGTAGAATTTCTGTAAAGCATACAAGGTTGTTTTGAAAGAAGTTTTCAAAGGAGTACCTGGATTACGCTACTTGAACGTTGAGCATCAAAGATCTATGGAGATAGATCGAAAAGCGCTTAATGGAAGTTTCAACAAGATGCATGCCTTGACAAGTTTTTGAAAGGAGTTCAAAATAGATCAGCAAAGAAGGAGTTCTTGGTTGCGTTGTGAGGTGTGAATTTGAGTAAGACTCAAAACCCGACCCCGGCAGAATAAAGAGAATAGACGAAGGTCGTCTTCTATGCCTTAGCCGTAGAATCTAAAGTATGCCATGCTATGTACCGCACCTGATGTGTGCCTTGACTCAAAGTATGTTGAGAGGTACAGAGAGTGATCCATGATTGAATCACTAGCAGCGGTCAAAATTTATCCTTAGTAACTAATGGACTAAGGAATTTTTCTTGATTATGGAGGTGGTTGACGAGTTCGTCGTAAAGGGTTACGTCGATGTAAGCTTTGACACTAATCCGAATAACTATGAGTAGTGAAACGGATTCGTATAGTAGAGTAGATATTTGGAGCATTTCCGAATAGCATGTAGTAGCAGCATCTATAAGATGACATAAAGATTTGTAAAGAACGCACGGATCTGAAAGTTTCAGAACCGTTGACTAAAACCTCTCTCACGAGCAAGACGTGATCAGACCCCATAACTATATGGGTGTTGGATTCGTTGGAATCACATGGTGATGTGAACTAGATTATTGACTCTAGTGCAAGTGGGAGACTGTTGGAAATATGCCCTAGAGGCAATAATAAATTAGTTATTATTATATTTCTTAGTTCATGATAATCGTTTATTATCCATGCTATAATTGTATTGATTGGAAACACAATACTTGTGTGGATACATAGACAAAACACTGTCCCTAGTAAGCCTCTAGTTGACTAGCTCGTTGTTCAAAGATGGTCAAGGTTTCCTGGCCATAGGCAAGTGTTGTCACTTGATAACGGGATCACATCATTAGGAGAATCATGTGATGGACTAGACCCAAACTAATAGACGTAGCATGTTGATCGTGTTATTTTGTTGCTACTGTTTTCTGCGTGTCAAGTATTTATTCCTATGACCATGAGATCATATAACTCACTGACACCGGAAGAATGCTTTGTGTGTATCAAACGTCGCAACGTAACTGGGTGACTATAAAGATGCTCTACAGGTATCTCCGAAGGTGTTAGTTGAGTTAGTATGGATCAAGACTGGGATTTGTCACTCCGTATGACGGAGAGGTATCTCGGGGCCCACTCGGTAATACAACATCACACACAAGCCTTGCAAGCAATGTAACTTAGTGTAAGTTGCGGGATCTTGTATTACGGAATGAGTAAAGAGACTTGCCGATAAACGAGATTGAAATAGGTATACGGATACTGACGATCGAATCTCGGGCGAGTAACATACCGAAGGACAAAGGGAATGACATACGGGATTATACGAATCCTTGGCACTGAGGTTCAAACGATAAGATCTTCGTAGAATATGTAGGATCCAATATGGGCATCCAGGTCCCGCTGTTGGATATTGACCGAGGAGTCTCTCGGGTCATGTCTACATAGTTCTCAAACCCGCAGGGTCTGCACACTTAAGGTTCGACGTTGTTTTATGCGTATTTTGAGTTATATGGTTGGTTACCGAATGTTGTTCGGAGTCCCGGATGAGATCACGGACGTCACGAGGGTTTCCGGAATAGTCCGGAAACGAAGATTGATATATAGGATGACCTCATTTGATTACCGGAAGGTTTTCGGAGTTACCGGGAATGTACCGGGAATGACGAATGGGTTCCGGGAGTTCACCGGAAGGGGGCAACCCACTCCGGGGAAGCCCATAGGCATTTGGGGGGGTCACACCAGCCCTTAGTGGGCTGGTGGGACAGCCCACCAATCCCCTATGCGCCAAGAGAGAAAAAATCAAAGGAAAGGAAAAAAAAAGGAAGAAGTGGGAAGGGGGAAGGACTCCCTCCCACCAAACCAAGTAGGACTCGGTTTGGGGGGGGAGAGTCCTCCCCCCTGGCTCGGCCGACCCCTTGGGGATCCCTTGGACCCCAAGGCAAGGTCCCCCTCCCTCCTCCTATATATATGGGGCTTTTAGGGCAGATTTGAGACGACTTTCTCACGGCTGCCCGACCACATACCTCCATAGTTTTTCCTCTAGATCGTGTTTCTGCGGAGCTCGGGCGGAGCCCTGCTGAGACAAGATCATCACCAACCTCCGGAGCGCCGTCACGCTGCCGGAGAACTCTTCTACCTCTCCGTCTCTCTTGCTGGATCAAGAAGGCCGAGATCATCGTCGAGCTGTACGTGTGCTGAACGCGGAGGTGCCGTCCGTTCGGTACTAGATCGTGGGACTGATCGCGGGATTGTTCGCGGGGCGGATCGAGGGACGTGAGGACGTTCCACTACATCAACCGCGTTCTCTAACGCTTCTGCTGTACGATCTACAAGGGTACGTAGATCACTCATCCCCTCTCGTAGATGGACATCACCATGATAGGTCTTCGTGCGCGTAGGAAAATTTTTGTTTCCCATGCGACGTTCTCCAACAGAAGGAGCTAGCCGGGAGCCCGAAGCCCCAGTAGAAGTGCTCGACGAAGACCACGACCTATCCTGCGGCGGGTGCAGGAGCGGTCTCGGAGCTGGGGAGGTGCACCGACACTTGGGAGGCCGGGGGCAATAGTTGATGGTGACGAAGCGCCTCGATGTGCCCCTCGTCGACGTCGCTGCCCAACCAGGCCCCCTGCAAGGACGCCTTCTGTGCCGACGACTTCTTCGAGGAAGAACCGTCGGCCATGGTTGCGGGTGGCGAGAGCTCGAGGTAGTCGGCGATGTCGCAACGACGAAGATGAAGAAGACGAAGGGCGCGAGCTCTTCTTCTCAGGACGCAAGGAGGGAGAGAGCGCGGATGCAGGGCGAGAAGAGGGGGCAAATGGCTTCCTCGGAACCCTCGCGTCCCATTTAAACCCCCACGAAGCGTCGTGGGGAGGGCATCCGGTGCGCACCAGGCCCCATTAATCCCGTGTATTACGGGCGGTAACGCCTCCCTAAGCCCAACCGTCGCGGAGTAAATCTGCAGAGGATCTCCCGCGCGGAGGCCGAGGGGCGTCGTGGCGGGACCCAGGGCACGTGCCCGGTCCCGTCAGCAGTAATCACCATCATTACGCCACGCGGGGCCTCGCACGTGGCGTTCTCCGAACAAGTTACGACTAGACCGAGGCGTCGCTTCGAAGCCACCCGGTTTCAAAGCCGGCGTCCTTCGCCGCGAATAGCGGCCAAAATATCAAGACAAATCAACAAGCCGGTGAGGCCGCCCGCCCGCAGGCGGCAGACCTTGCCAGCTTCGGGGACTACTGTCGGGGGGATAACCCCGGGGTAGGCTCATCAAGCTTATTCCTTCATTTCCGGCCCAACGGACATGGACGTATGAAGATTCCCAAGGCCCAAGTCTTCTGGCCGGCTAGGCATCACCTGTCGGTTAGAGGACGAGGCGGCCACCTTTCTGGCCGGCCAGGCAACCCCTGGCGGCTAGAATCTTGGTGGTCTCCTCTTCGGAGTCGGCCTGGTCCCGCCAGCCGGACTGGGAAGGAGGCGGCCACACTTAAGCCGGCTGGCCAAGCAGGCTAGCCGGCCGAGGAACACAAGTCACATCAGATCGTAGGTCAGGAAGAGACCTCACAATTAAAGGTAGCTACGCGTCAGCAAAGGTACCAGATCAGGGCGCCCGGCGGGTACGAGCGTCGGCGGCCACGCCACTGACCTACCCCGGCTCTGATCCATCACCTAGCATAGTGTCGAACCGTCACACTCCCACTCCATTACTGCACTCGTCGTGGGGAATAGTGGAGGCGGTCGTACTACCTGCCCATGAAGAATCTCGCGGGGCAACGCTTGACGTACAGTGCGTGCTCAACGTCAACCTTACACGAGAGCCTCATTGGCCAACCGGCGGGTCCCACAGGCAATCGAGACCATGCAGCCGGCGGGCCCCCCATCGACAAGACAAGACCCTTGTGGGCCCCTGGCCAAGCGGCGAAGCTGCTAGCCAGGTCCCACACTTGTACCCTTTATCCATATTGTAGGTCGGCGGGTTCGTCTATAAAACCCCCCGGTCGCCCTCCATGCAAGGGGGCCGATCCTTCACCAGTCATTCAACACAACACATTCACCAACCACAGAGAGTGAGGTAGAGACGAGCCGGCTGCTCCCCTCTTCCTCCTCCCAACACAGCTCCAGGAGCGACATTGTACTCTGTTCCTATACATCAAACACTCCGGCAGGATTAGGGGTATTATCTCTACGGAGAGCCCTGAACCTGGGTACATCGTGCGTCACATGCGTGTACCAACCTCGTTCCCAGCGCCCACCTTTGTTCCTTCGGTTCTCACCGACTTTAGCCTACCTATGGCATATGTTGTGAGTATTCACCGACAACGAGCTATTGCATATGGAAGATACAGAGTTCTATATCTTGGGGTTTCAAAAAATGAGGGAGATGGTAGCCATTGCAGCTTGGTACTTGTGGTTCGAACATCGTAAAGTTTACCATGAAGAAGAAATTCAAACATCTACTCGGATCGCCCTAGCTGTACGCGGACTGGCGGCGAATTTCAGTATCGCATGTTCACCAAAAGCCAAAATTCGGTCTGGAGTTTGGGAAAAGCCACCAAAGGGATACATGAAATTAAAAGTTGATGCGGGGTTTGATCAAGATCTACTTGAAGGATCCGTGGGGGCAGTCATTTGCGATCAGAGTGGACAATTCATTGCGGCGGCGAACGAAAAAATAGGCATTTGTTTTGATTCTTTCACAACAGAGGCTCTGGCCGTCAGGTTTGGACTGAACCTTGCAAGAACTGTCAGATGTAGCAGGATCGTGGTAAACTCAGACAGTTTGGAGATTGTGGAAGCCCTAGAAGACGACAATTCTTCTTCAGTTGCTTCTGCAACTAGTGACGGTTGTTTCTTCATTTCCTGTGATTTCAACCATCTTATTTATGATCATTGTATTAGAGAGAGTAATAAAGTAATCCATGAACTTTCTAGTCTAGTTAAGTTTTCTCCTCCTAGTTGTTAGTTGGATTATGCGCCTCCTGAGGTGCTCTCATTACTTGTAAATGATACCACTATTCTCGTATCTGAATAAAGGAGGAGAAAGTTCTGTCAAAAAATCTATCATATAATTATTATTTTTAAATTGATTTTTTCTAATATATTTTTTATGAGCGGGAGCAGATGAGCGAGCAGAGTTGAATTATCGGCTTGAAACTGCCAACTCTGGGCGTTTTTTTGCTTTGAGTGGATCGTGTACGTCTGATGTCGAATGAACGGCAGATTGCTCGGTGGCTAAGCTCTCAAAGTCGCTGAAGCTCTGAGTCCGAGCGAAGCACCCTCGGCCGGCGAGTCAAACTCAACCATGGAGCCCGGCGGCGCAGGCGAGGTGCGGCACTGGAGCGCTGAAGTCAACGGCGTCTCCCTCCACGTCGCCGAGCAGGGCCCCGCCGCCGGCCCGGCGGTGCTCCTCCTCCACGGCTTCCCGGAGCTCTGGCTCTCCTGGCGCCACCAGATGGCCGCTCTCGCCGCCCGCGGCTTCCGCGCCCTCGCCCCCGACCTCCGCGGCTACGGCGACTCCGACGCCCCGGCAGACCCCGCCGCCTACACCATGCTCCACGTCGTCGGCGACGTCGTCGCGCTCCTCGACCACCTCCGCCTCCCCAAGGTGCGTAGCTCTTGGTTCCTCCTTCTTCCTTGGCCGCCGTGACCGCGAGTGACGCGCTGAGACCGGCGGCGGCGCAGGTGCTGGTGGCGGGGCACGACTGGGGCGCGCAGGTGGCGTGGCACCTCTGCCTGTTCCGGCCGGACCGGGTGCGCGCCGTCGTCGCGCTGGGGATCCCGTTCTTCCCCCGCTCCCCTCGTCCGATGGCGGATATGTTCGCCGCGCGCGGCGATGGGTTCTACATCACGCAGTTCCAGGTGCTGTGATCCCTGTCCCAGGTGTATTCTCACTTGATTTCAGCATTCATTCTTCTTCTTGCCAGTTCCCAATGCCATGGGGGACATGATACGGCATGTAAGCAGTGAATTTGGTTGTGTGAAATGGCAATTAATCACATACAAACTGAAGCAAATGTTCCAAGGAAAAAATTTAAAGCAGATTATGATACGAGGGGGCTAATTGGTTGATGGATCTTTGAACTTCTATGCCGAAGAAGCATACTCCCTCCGTTCACAAATGCTACAATGTTTTGGATATTTCAGTATGAACTACATACGGACTGAAATGAATGAACAAACACACTAAAATGTGTGTACATCCAATTCAGAAAAAATTAGAACATCTTACGTTTGTGAACGGAGGGAGTGGTATATTTAACTAAATTATGATCAAATTGTTTTCTCGAAAGTAGAACAAATACATTGTCTGTTACATTTCAGAAAAGTAAGATTCTATAATCAGGACACAAATGGTAAGTTGGCCTTCATTTGTGCCAAAATTACAGTTTATCTTTAAGGCCCAGGATGCCACCAAGATGGGATAGGCATTTCTTTGCCTTGTAGATGTAGTCATGATCTGTAAATAACTCTGTAAATATTGCAAAACTACCAACTTGGTCTTATTTGAAGCCCATGCCTGCAGGAGCCTGGAAGAGCTGAAAAGGCATTTGCTCGGTACGACGTCGCAACTGTCCTAAAGAAGTTCTACTCCATTGAATTAGATGACCTTGCTGCTCCTCCTGGAGTAGAGATCATAGATTTTTTCGAGGCATCATCATCCCCACTTCCTTGGATGTCCGAGGAAGAACTGGGGCAGTATGCCGAGAAGTTTCAGAAGTCTGGCTTCACAGGACCCCTCAACTACTACCGTAACATGGACATGTAAACTTCATTACTTATATTCTTCCTATGGTTCCATTTTATGTAACTCATACGCACAAATCCACGTCAAACACAGGAACTGGAGGCTTACTGCACCGTGGCATGGGGCAAAGATCACGGTGCCTGCAAAATTCATCGGGGGTGAGAAGGACATCGGGGTCGAGTCCTTCGGAGTTAAGAGCTACATCAAAAGCGGGGGTTTCAAGTCCAATGTTCCAGACCTTGAGGTATCCATCATTGAAGGCCACCATTTCCTCCAGCAAGAGCAGGCCGAGAGGGTGAACTCTGAGATACTGTCCTTCCTGGACAAGTTTTCTGGCGAGGAAGCGCATAACTAAGAACTAAGCTGGTGAGGAGGCGCATAACTGAGAACTGAGTAAAAGGATAGTGTAATGAGCTGGTTTTACATTGTAAAAGTTGTCTTTTTCTAAACTGAAATACAAAGCTGGTGGTCCTATGTAAGTACTAAAATAAATGTCAAAGATAGGTTTCAATAAAGTGTACTGCTGTTGTCTTAGCAGAATACAAATGGGGCCTTCGAAGGCAAACTTCTTTTAATGTGGTACGGAATAAGATTGTGTTGGAATGTACTAGTTGTTGAGCAGGCTATGTTCAGACGTCTTGTACTGAACATGGAGATAGTATGGAAGAAAAATGCCAACTTAATGTTGCATATATTCTTATGAAACGATAAGAAACACCTCGACATCGTCTTCTTTTTTAGGGGAAGCCATCCAGATAGTTTTATCGATTGGCAACAATCAATCCCTCCGTTCGAAATTACTTATCGTGTAAATTTATAAAAATGGATGTATCTAAAACAAATCATCTAGATGCATCTGTTCTTCTGATAAGTATTTCCGGCCGGAGCGAGTAGTAGTTACGTTGTTCAGAAGGTAATTTGCAGAATTACCAGAAGACCTAAGCTATCTCATGGCCATCCGAGTTTGCTTCCCTTGGATAGAACTACTCCCATGTTCCTAAATATAAGACGTTTTAGAGATTCAATTATGAACTACATACCGATGTATATAGATATATTTTAGAGTATAAATTCGCTCAGTTTACTTCGTATGTACTCCCTCCGTTTCATAATATAAGTCTTTTTAGAGATTTCACTAGAGGACTACATACGGATGTATATAGACATACTTTAAAGTGTAGGTTCACTCATTTTGCTCCGTATGTAGTCTCTTAGTGAAATCGCTTAAAAGACTTATATTTAGGAACGGAGGGAGTAGTCTATAGTAAAATCTCTAAAATGTCTTATATTTAGGAACGGATGTGAGTAGAAAAAATAATATCATCAAAACAGCTAGCTGTCACTGTGCATTCTTAAAATATTGCAGAACTTGATGTTGATGAGAATCCACCATCATTTGAAGTTTTGATAACTCAAGCACAATCAAATTGAAGTACGATTTTATGGCGCCTCATCTGCTGGGCTAGCAAGCCCGTTTCTTTTTTTTTTCTCATAAATTTCCTTTCTTACGCTGAGGGGAACCCCTATTCAGCAACCTACCCGCTGAATAGGGAGCAAGCGCGCACCTCCTCCTCCCTCGCACGCATTCTTGGACTGGTCCATGTACGGGGCGTGACGCCTCCTGTTTCTCAATTTCATTTTTTTTCGTCTTTCGTTTTTCCTTCTTTAAATTAGTTTGGAATTTGAGAAAAAGTTTAAAATGTCAAAAAGTTGTAATGAAAAAATAAATGTTTGAGAAATCATAGAATGATTGCGAATTCAAAAAATCATAAAATCGTCGCGGATTCAAAAAATATTCGTGGTTTAAAAAATGCTCACATGTTCAAACAATGAATTCGAATTTAAAAAAAATTTGTAGAAATTAATAAAATACATATGATTATGAAAAAATAATCACATTCAAAACAAATTCATAGATTTTAAAAATCATGATTCAAAAATATTCATGATGTTTTAGAAAATATTCACAAAAAGTTTGTGAATTTATAAATTAGATCCCAAATTTCGAAACAAGTTCATAAATGTTTTCGAAAATTCTGAGTAAAAAATAAGCATGAATAAAAATGCTCATGCATTTCCAAACTCGTCAAAAGGAAGAATGATATTCATGAATTTTGAAAATTCTTCAAAAATACTTAAAATTGATCATGAGTTTCCAGAAAATGTCCAAAATTTAAAAATGTGTTCACTATTTCAAAAGAAATCGGTGGGTGTTAGTAAATGTAAAAAAAATGATTTGAAGAAATGTTAATGATTTAATAAAAATGTTTGCAGATTCAAAAAATGTTCACAAGTTTGGAAGATTATATAAAATGGAAAAGGACATGAAAAATAAAAAATAGAAATATAAAATATGGAAAATGATAAATGTAATAAAAAGGAAAAAAGAAAAACAAGGGGAAAACCCCAGTTAGGGAAGGTTCTTTGACCTTCCCAAAACTGGTGAGAAAAAGAGAAATGGATCAACCCATACACTCGTGGCACGCGGGATGGGAGGTATGCCCTAGGTCGCTACATGGCGACCTACGCGCCAAACAGGAGTCGTAAAACGGCAAGGGCGTTGTTAACCAGATGACAATCAAAATCACTAGTTAAGGAGCATTCTTTGCAAAAGTCATTTTCATCTTCTCAGGTTACGACAAGTGTTGCACTACATGTAGGCCACTTGTGTAATATGGGAGCTTTTTTGTAGATTTGTTTATTTAAAATGTTTTATCTCTCAAACCGTGAACTGTTTTCACAGTGGGATTCCTCGCGTCAAGGTCTTCAAAACTAGATCCCATGTTGATAGATTTCAATGAAAAAAAACAAGAAAAAAAAACAGCCAAAAAATTGAACCGAAAAGACGTTTTTGCCTCGGACGTGCTCCTCGCGGAAGCAAATCCATGCCTACACTAGAAGTAAATGCATGCCTCTTGTGGTATGGAAAAAAAGAAACACAATTTGCCCTTTTGTGAGAGGCATGGCTGTGCCTCTCGCGTAAATACCTGGGATTCTTTGGGCCGGGCCGGGCTTCGGGCTGGGCCAAAAAAAGCCCGGTAATGAAAACCCACGTCCGAGCCTGGCCCGACCTAACCGTCGGGCCTAAATATTAGGCCTAAGCCTGAAAAAGCCCTACTGGGCCTGACCGGCCCGGCTCGACCGTGGCATAAAATCAGTTTTGTCAAGTCCGAGCCCGGCCCGACCCAACCTCTGGGCTCAAATTCCAGGGCTGAGTCTGTCCCGATGGCACGCTTAGGCCCGGCTCGACCCAAGATTTTTGGGCGGATCGGGCCGTCCAGGCCGGGCTGCCCATCGCCACGTATACGCGTAAGTAAATGCGTGTCTACAGAGAAGTAAATTCATGCCTCACGCGGAAGGAAAAAAATGTGTTTTGTTCCTTTTTGAGAGGCACAACCTCTCGCAGAAGCAAATCTATGCTTTTAAGAGAAGTAAATCCATGCCTCTCGTGATAGGAAAAAAACATGTGTTTTTTTCCTTTTGCGAGAGGCACAGTCGTGCATCTCGCGTAAGCAAATCTGTACTATCACGAAAAGTAAATCCGTGTCTCTCTAAAAGAAATATGTTTTTTTCTTTTATTTTCGAGAGGAGCAAAAGCAAATTCGTGTCTCTACGAAGAAGTAAATTCATGCATATCGTGATAAAGAAAATATGTGTTTTCCCTTTTGCTAGCCATGCCTATCGCGAAAACAAATTCGTGTCTTCATGAGAAGTAAATTTGTGCCTCTTGCTGAAGGAAAAAATGTGTTTTCTCGCGTTAAAATAGATTTTTTTCAAAAAACTAATTGGTCCAAAATCTAAGAAAAGCAAAAAACACGTACAATAAAAAAACGGAGGAAGCGCCTAGAACGTGATTTTTTTTTTTTGAAACAAGACAAAAGATTTGCCATTTTCACTAATTAAGAAGGAGTTTTAGACATAAGCCATAAGACGGCAAAAATTACAAGACTACTCTCGCGACATAAGCACACTCGGGTGTTTGGCTCCCGCCAACGCCCAAAGATAGGCCTCCTCTTTGATGTTGGCAACAATAAGTGATCGGTGAAGCAGTGTTATGAAATATTCTAGCATTTCGCTCCTTACAAACTTCCCGGGTAACCAGCATCAAAACGGAGACTATTGCTTTCCTGATATGTGCTCATGTGTTGATCGTTTTTAGCCACCAGTCAAGCAGAGCGCCTCATTATGCCAAGCCAGCGGCAAGTGGTCTTGCATGCCAAGCCAGTCAACAACCTCATTTCAGACATGGGCAGTGAATCTGCACTAGAATAGAAGATGGGCGGCTGATTCTTGAGGTTGCTTGCATAGAGGGCAGAGACCATAATTTGGCCATCCGCGTCGTTGTAGTCGATCCGTCGTCCACACACGGTCTTCAATGATAAGTCAAGAAAAGAACTTGCACTTCGGAGGAGCCTAGTTCTTCCATATTGTGGACAAGGTTGGGCTGAGAACGAGGCCCGCGAAATGCGCCACGTACGTCGTAGCCGTGGAATATTCGCCATCGGAAATGAATTTTCATGATATAGTGCCCTTCCTATCAAGATTGAGAGTAACACCATCAACCATCTCCTAAAGGGCCGCAAACTCCTGGATATGTGTCAAAGTAAGCCCATGACAAATGTTAATTTGCCGGATCCAGAGGTTGTTGTCCAGAGCCTTGCTAACCAAGCACGCTTTTTTTAACGCGACACGTAACGGCGGCTGAAACCACGTCAAATGACGCGCTCTCAGCCTATCCCAAAATGATCCTTGATGAGGCTCTCGAAGAAGCTCTCTTTCGTTAGTTATTCTAGCGGCAATAAATCCTCCAGTAAAATATATGCTCTGATTGTAGGCCTCATCGACATTAAACCCATTAAACATCGCGTGAAGTACGACCAACCAGCTATGCCACGTGACGGAATCAGGTAGGCCACGACGTGAAATATTTTAGATGAAGGTGAGGATTATTTTTTAAATGTATTTTTTCTTTTAAAACGGAAGTGAGGACCTCTGGTATTTTCTAAATGAAGGATTATGCAAAATGGCGCTTGCTGGTGGGCTGGGGTGATATTTTTTTCTTCTTTCTTGTTTACTTCCTTTTTAGATGAAGGTGAGGTTTTTTTGTTACTGGGATGACTTTTTTAGACAAAAACAAAGACTTTATATGTTTTTTTAAATAAAAATATGCGCATAACTTCCTCTCGAACGGCGCCATCAGATGAGGCCCCAACCACTAGTTCAGTATATAAGAGCAAGTACAATAGTATAGCCAGCTGTTGGCTATAAGTCATTGCCATGTCATCTATAGCCCATCTTATAGTCAACATGTATAATAGTTTATTGCAAAAGTGTACTACTTCTTTATTATATGTGATCCACCTTTCATACTCATAAAATGCCTAAAAGCACGTGCTAGAGTTGGCTCTTAGCTAAGAGCCCGCTTACCTTCTCTGTCATTTTCTCTTTCCTCTAACTAAACAAAAATATATTAGTTTATTCCTTATAGCCAGCTGACTCAGCTCTATTGTATTTGCTCTAATATGCGCCCTCCGAAGGTCGTTTCCAACGATCATTGGTTCTCTGAATTTGCCTCCTACAGCTTCTTGCATGGTTCAACGCCAGCGCCCCAATTAACATGATTGCCATGCTAACTGGCTGGACATCTTCCCCATGTGTCAACTAGCGCCTTTCCCACCAAATAAACCACAAGAATAAGTTCCCATGTACGGATTTCTGGAGATAATACTCCGCTCCTTCCCTGCCAATACTTAGCTCTTTACGAACAAGGTCGTCAAGTCTCAATTTCTTCCAAATATCCTTGGCTCTTGCGCACCTAAAGAGCTTAAGATTAAGATCCTCGACATTGCTTTCGTAACATTGTCTTCATAACGAGAACAAGTGGGCTGTCATCCGTGCCAGCATAGCGTAGGCCGGGCGGCCGGTCCCCATTGTCAATTTTCTTGTCGAAAGTCGCTCTCAATCGAGATGTTAGTGTTTCAGAAGAAAAAAACTTCTCAAAAATATGTGGTTTTCGGCAAACTCCGACACAATTGTGGAGTTCTTTTTCTTTTCTTTTTTTTTGCAATTTAGCCCCAATAGTCCAAGATTATATTCGAGTGATCTATGTGTTATAGGCCTATTGTGCTCAGCCTGTGTTTAGTCATCTTGTGTGAGGTTTGATCCTCATTTTCTAAAAAGAAAAAAAATACAACCAGACACTTCTCATTTCCATTTTCTTATCAGGTTACACAATCCATTTTTATTTGAACTGCGTTCTTTTTCTAACAGTTAGAAGGTATGGAAAACACCATTCTGGATCATCGAGTTTACTATCATGGAAACTAATCTTTCTATGTCACACATCCATTGTCGTCCAGCCCGGTTAGGATACCTGGCTTTCACCCAGGCGACCCGGGTTCAAATCCCGGCAATGGAGCCTTTTTTTCTCTTTTTTTTTTTCGCAATACCAAAATTGCAGCTCCTGCTACCTAAGTTTAAACTTTTGGAAGCAAGGCTTTGCTGTTGTCGTTGGACCATCGAATTTCTCAATCCAGAAGGTTCACATTGGACAATTTTTTTTCGCAATACCAAAATTGCAGCTCCTGCTACCTAAGTTTAAACTTTTGGAAGCAAGGGTTTGCTGTTGTCGTTGGACCATCGAACTTCTCAATCCAAAAGGTTCACATTGGACAATTCTTCTTTCGGCATACCTAAATTGCAGCTCCTGCTACCTAAGTTTAAACTTTTGGAAGCAAGGCTTTGTTGTTGTTGTTGGACCATCGAATTTCTCAATCAAGAAGGTTCACATTGGACAATGCAAGGCAGACAAATTGCGTTACATACTCACATGATTTGTTACATTGCACAAATGCCACTGACATTAATGTACAGGCTATACAGGAAATGGGCGCCACAAGATACGATCTCCGGCTATACTAGGGAGATCACCTAGTATTATTTAGTCACAGGATGATCTCCAGCTGCTTGTTTGCTTATTCTTCTTTCCGAAGGACGGAAGCGCCACTTCAATTCCGATATGGGGCCCCAATTTCTTGGTTCATCAGTTTGTGCTCTTATCCTGGAGAAAGGAAAATACACAAGTTGATGGGGAATCACCCGAGAAGCGAAGCAATTATAGTCGAATACTGAATGACACATTTTACGGTGTTGCAAAATGAGAAAATTATTTACTTCTGAGACGTTTGCTTTTATTTAATTCAACACAGGATCCTGGTTTACCAGAAAACCATTATAGGGCTCTCTAGGTGGGGTTGCTGAAACTCACAGCCTCCAGGAGATAAGAAGGGGTACCGCTACCACCACTGTTTCTTTTAACTCGAGATTTACACATTGTCGAACACTACTGTTTAGTTCAGCTCCTTAGAGATGGAGAAATTTTACATAAATGGTAGCAAATTGCTCCAATCTTCTAGGTTTGAGTACTTCCCAAGACTTCTATAGGTATGGGTCAAAGTATAATTATGGCCAAACATAGACTCGGGATACACTTTGTTGTGACAAAATGGAAACAAAGTGTAAAATTCAAACATATGGTCAACTATTAACACATACCTTGACAGTGAAAAGGACACTGGAGTCAAAAACTTGTTGTCCAGCGGTAGCCTTCAGCCCTTCTATATAACCTGCCCGAGGCGCCTTCACGACATGCTGAGAGAAGGAATAAAGAGTGTTACGTCAGCATTAATTAATTTTATACAAAAATGTAAAAGACGCGGTCATCAAGTTCATTCGGACCTCCATCTTCATTGCTTCGATAACCATGACAGGCTGACCATCTTCCACATGTACCCCATCCTTAAGCAAAACCTTAACGACCAAACCAGCCATTGGTGCCAAAACACTTCCTTTTGGATGTGACCTTCCCTCGGAAGCCTGCCTTGGCTGAGAACTGTCATCAAGCAAATGCTCAGCTCTCATGGTCTGCCTGTAATGATGGTGATGCTTCCCATGCCAGATGTGTATATGTTTGCTATTATCCTGATAACAACAGATGGAGAAAAATTTAGTGATGAAATAACAGTCGGAAGAAACTAATGAATAAGCCCACAACCGCCATAGAAGGTATCAGGGTGTAACCTTTGAATAAAATGCTAATGTCACGTCTGTTTGCACACCACCAACTTCAACCCGAAAATCATTTTCACTCCTACCATCTACTTTGACATCAAAACCAGGAGAAGAGCCATCTTCAGTCTGGTCACAAGTCACAAGGGGAACAAGGAGTGAAGGTATTGGTCAGGTGTTATAAGCTTGTATTAGTATTCACACCTCAACAAAGAAGCTTCCAAGGTTTTACAATTCAAAAAACCAAAAGCGTAAGAGGTTATGTGTTTTAATTAATCACCTCAATGAAGTAGCCTCCATCAGATTTATACGTAACCAATAATTTAAGAAGCTCATCACTCAACTCCTCAAGTTCTTCATCTAACTCAAATTCCATCAAACGCTTCGCGGAGTGATGCATCCTGAAAGGTGGACGGGTATACCATACCGAAAGTGTCTTGTCACCTACCAACAAACACATGTCAATATCAGGTCGTATTGCCAATGTTGTCGAGTGACAAAATAAAAGGGCAGGCACATGACATACGAAGAGATTCTTCAGAGGTAATGTGATCCTTTTTACAAATGCAGGCAGCAGCCAAAATTGCACCAAGCTTAGCTGCATCATGTGCTTCACCCGAGGCCTTAGCAGAAGTACTTTGAAAATCATCTTTGTACCGCTCAATGAAATGTGTATCAACTAGGCCTCTTTCAAAGGCATTATGGCCTGCGAGTTCTTGAAGGAAAGCAACATTTGTAGGCAAACCTGCAATCTGTCTATTCATTAACTACAGCATGATAGGACGGAATTATCAGAAGTACTACATCAGAATCCTTAAGTTTGCAGTTCTTAGCAAACGATAATGAGTAGTAAGTTTCCAAGTAACTAGGGGCTCGTGGAAAAATTAATAATTAATCAGCAGACAGGACACTGAAGGATATAAAAAATCAAAGAGAGAAGACTTCTAAGTAGAAGTGTAAATTAAGGTGATGGGCGTATATACCTGAAAGTTTGACAAACAGTTCTTTAGCTTGACTAGTGCAGCATTGCGACTTTCACCCCAAACTACAAGTTTGGCTATCATGGGATCATAATGCATACTGACAGCATCTCCTTCTTCAACTCCAGTTTCAACTCTTACTGATCAAGAATATGTTACCAACACCACACCGAAAAATAACTAGTAAAAAATTCTGTCGCTGGATATCTTCAAATATTACCTGTTGGGGAAGACAGGACTGGTTGATAGTGATGTAAGGTTCCTGTTGCAGGAAGAAATCCTCTTGGAACATTTTCAGCGTATATTCGGGCTTCAAATGCATGTCCTGGATCAAGTCATACTGATGGTTAACAAGTAGTTCTTACTTTAACTGGCATTATAAATTTTGAACTGTTAATGGTACCAATATAAATATAAAACCTAAGAGTAAGTACATTAGAATAACTAATTATTCATTTTCCATAAATTAAGGTTAATGAATATTAGCTCAAGTATCAAGAGAAGACATTCAGATTCTGTGTGTATTTGTTAAACGCATAAAAGGTTCCAGTCCGCTTCTAGAGAATGGTTGGATTCCTTTTCTCTTCTGGATGATAAATAGATCCAATAAGCTAGAGAAGTGAACAGCAATAAGCAAGTGGATTTTGCTTAATCACTAATAGACCTGCTTAATAACTTTAACCACAAATAAAACAAAGAACAATGCTTGCAACAACAGCATGATGTGCAGTACTATCAGGCTAACTGATAGAGGTTGGATCTTCAAAGCACTATGGCTAGAAGAGATGGTTATGTGATGAAGCTTAAGCATATGTCAGTGTTGAGGATGAGAGCATGAATGCTCTGCAGGTCTTACCATTTAATGGGACTTGCTCCTGGGATAATGGCAGGCGCTCTCCATTTGCAACACGTATTTGCCACTCCACAAGATCTTGACCAACGACCATCTCTGTTACTGGGTGTTCAACCTTCAAAGATCCAGGTGAATTTGAGAGAGAGAGAGAGACTATGGAAGCTAGCACATACTTTTTTGCATTTAAGCTAAATGTAGTTACAAGCTATCCATAATTCAATAATCAGATGGAATAACATATGTGATCACTCAGGCTCATCTACTAGTTTTGAACATATTATTCCACCTTCATGGTTCTTGCAATTTTGGGTTTCACAGGGTACTAAAGCATCTACATGATCAACTGATAATCATAAACATAGTACCTGGAGTCGAGTATTCATCTCCATGAAATAGAATTCTCCTGAAAGAGTATCCACGATAAACTCCACTGTTCCAGCACTGTAGTAACCAACTGCCTTCAACACAAAGAATCCAATAAGTGACCCTGTGTATAAAATATAAAGATTAAACAGAATAACTAATGCAGAACATAGGGTGGAGGGTTTGGTAGCTTGAAAGTGTTAAATCGGGTACTGTTTCATAAATAGTGAATGAACTAAACAGTGTAATGAACTGAAAACATAAAAGCATCAAATCTATGTCTTCAATCACAGCATGCAATATGTGTAGAAACATCAAGTATGTCACCTTCGCAGCCGACACAGCAGCTTCACCAATATGAGTCCGAAACTCAGTTGTCACATTTGGCTGCAGTCAATACATAAACGGTTAATGTTAAATGTTACTTTCAAGGTAAACAGTGGCATTGACAGGTAATAAAGCCTTACAGCTGGTGCTTCCTCGATGATCTTCTGATGCCTTCTTTGTAGGCTGCAGTCTCTCTCGTAAAGGTGAATAGCATTTCCATGTTTGTCACCAAATACCTACATATTGAAATAGTGCCACATTAACCATTCATGTTTCTTTTGATCGTCTGAGTAGATCAATTTAAGCAAGTTGTTGCAACAAATTTGTACAATCATAATAAAAAGTAATCAAATGAAGTGGTACGAGTTAAGAACACAGGGCATAAATTAAAACGAAATGGCGAGCATAAGTTCATTATAATTCATTATTCATATCATTCGAGTCATATGGAGTAACGACTAACAAGAAGGAGCAAACAAATCAGTAGATATCAAGCTGAAACTGCATCTATAAATACTTGTTTGACTGTTCAGAGAGTACACAAATAGTAGTTTATATCACATCAACCGAGGACCTGTACGCATTGAGAAAAGGATTGTGGAAGGACTGAAATCAGAATGTTACCTGGACTTCTATATGTCTGGGTTGAGTAATATACTTCTCAATCAACAGTGTATCTATACCAAATGATGCTGCAGCTTCACGTTGAGCACTCCGTACAGAATCCACAAAGTCATCAGGCCCTTGAACTATTCTCATCCCCTTGAATGCAAAGATCAAAGATCAAAAGAAGAACATAGAGAACAGAAGACTTAATTGAGATGAGCGACGTTATGAATAAACACGCTCTTAAATTTGATCACGCGACTCACACACAAGAGAACCAACGACTACATACCCAAATTGTGTTCCACTCTTGATAAATATGCAAACTGAAAATAACATTTTAACAAAGCCTTCCCAGCGTACCTTGCCGCCTCCACCGTGGGTGGGTTTAATCAAAACTGGATATCCAATCTTATCAGCTTCAAGTTTTAACAACTCAATGTCTTGGTCAGCCCCATGGTAGCCTGGAACAAGCGGTACACCAGCAGCACCCATGATCCTCTTTGAGGCGCTATTTTTTACAGAGTGTTATTAGAACGTGTTGTCCGGTGTATACAGAAAAAAAAAGTACTACCTCTGTTTCTAAATATAAGACGCTTTGGCAGTTTAACTAACGTCTTGAACAGAGGGTGAACATTTATGCAAACTACATGGCAAGGATATTTACCTCTTATCACCCATATCTCGGATTGCAGATGGCGGAGGCCCAATAAATGTTAGCCCCTCGGATTCACAGAGCTGTGCAAAATCTGCGCTCTCTGAAAGAAACCCATATCCAGGGTGGATCGCCTACAAGAACATATATCTGTCAGGCTTGAGAAAAAATAGTATCCCATCATGACACACCTCAACGTAGCACATAAACTGGCAAATGTACACCAAAACGAAGAATGCAGTAGTCCAGAAGTAATAATCAGTAAGTAATTCCAATTATGTCATGTTTTTTAGGGGGTTTCAGTTATGTAACGTGATCGCAGCACCAGCCACTCTTTCAGCAATCAGCGTAACTCAGCGAGGGCATCAGGCGGCAGAATTCCAATCAGTGGACTAGCTAAGCCTACGGAGCAGCAAAGCGGTGCTAGCTGATCCGGGCGCCGCATTCGCCAAAGCGTAACGAGCCTGCCTGCCGCTGCAGGAGTTGCAGTAACAGTTCACCTTCGCACCGGTGCGGAGGGCGGCGTCGACGATGGCGGCGGCGTTGAGGTAGCTCTCCCGCGCGGGGGGCGGGCCGAGCCGGACGGCCTCGTCGGCGGCGCGCACGTGCAGCGCGGCGCGGTCGGCGTCGCTGTAGACGGCGACGGTGGCGATCCCGAGCCGGCGCGCCGTCCGCATGACCCGGCACGCGATCTCGCCCCGGTTGGCCACCAGCACCTTCTCCACCGTCTGGGGCGGCGGCGGCGGCTCCGTGGCGGAGGAGGAGGAGAGGAGCCTGCAGGGGACGGGGCTCGTGCCGTGGTGGCGCCGGCGCCGGAGCTGGTGGTGCAGGCGGAGGAGGCGGGAGGCCATCGCCGGTGGCGTGTGAGCCGAGCGCGGCGGAGTGGTGGGGCGGGGAGTGGGGAGGGAGTGGCGGGGCTGGTCGGGGATATGTTGTTTGGTTTGGTGCGGGCGTGGCTGGGCTGGATAAGCGTGATGACTCGGGACGGACGAGACGACGAGTCCCCGACGTTTCTTCCTCCTCTTCCAGCGATGTCGGAGGCGGATGGGGGATGGGACGATGACCGACTCGGACTGGACGCATGGTCACTGTGTATTGATTGCGTGCGCGTGCTTGAATTTGGGATCAAACTGCACAAAAATCTTCCCTGAAATTTGGGATCAAACGCCTCTCCAAGACAAACCCAATCTGTGGATGGAAAGACCAATAGTGTTATCCCAACCCATCAGGGTTCAAATCCCGATGTTTGCATTATTTCTGAAAATTTATTTTTGGGTTTTCGACGATGCGCGTTCAGTGGAAAGAGACGTTCCGTCGATGACGAGGCGCTTGTGCTGACTTCGTAAATTTCAAAATTATCTGTCGGCTCAGTCTTTCGGAGGTGCTCATAGGATAGGATGTGCGTGTGTGCGTTTATATAGGTGAGTGTATGCGCGTGTATATGATCACTTGCGTGTGTACCGTGTTAAAGAAAAGCCTTTTGGAGTGTAACAGCCCGGAACCGACGCTTCAGAAGATGCCCCTTTTATTCCGTTGCCGCCCTGTGATTATTTGGTTGTCGCATTCATCACCTCATCATTTCTATCATTCGCATTGCATCGGCACTCCGTTGCCGTATGTTTTCAAATCTTGTATCCGTTATTGGTTGTCGGTTTTCTCTGTTTTCGTCGTTGATCATTTTAAGACCAACCACACATGCACGCGCCTGCGACATCACTAAAATTTTGTTTTTCAAAGTGTGTATAAAATTTTCTTGGATCGGGTTGAAACTTGGCGTGCGGTGTTATTATAGTGTAAGTAGGTTGGCTGCCAAATTTTGTCGCAATCGGAGTTCGTTTGATACTCGAACCGTTAAACCTATAGCGGCACTATAGCTGATCAAACGCCAGTCGTTTTTCGGTATTTCAAGCTCTGTCGTCGGGCTGCTCGGTTTCCCTCTCATCTCCACCTAGCCCCTCTACACAGTGCACGGACCCTACGCGCAACCTAGCCCGTAACTCCCCCGAAGCCGAACCCGACGGTCGTGGTCGTTGGGTCTGGATCAACCCCGTAATACCCCAAACCATCATCGATTTGTCATTTGGACTCCCTAACCTAGTTTTTGTGAGTCATCTGATTTAATCGGAGGGTCCAAATACCCCCAAAACTAACCCATGGGATATATATAGTCCATCCTAGACCAAATTCAGACCAAACCCTAGATCCTAAACCTCTTGTCCCATCGCGCCGCCGCACTCTCCCTCGGGATCCCTTCTGACCCAATCCATGCACCTCACCCAGCCGACCTGGCCATCTTGCTCGAGTTCAGCGTCCGCCCAACCAGAGACACTCGCCCTCACCCGCAGCTTCCCCCGCAGGCCGTCGCGCACAACCAAGCAGGTGCCGAAGCAAAGAGCCCCAGCGCCCGCAACCCCGTCCTCGAGCGCATCTCGCTCACTTCGCCTACTCGCGGACCAGTGGCACTAGTACCCACCCCGCGGTACAGCACTAGTATATCTAGCTAGGTCGAAGAAAAGCGTGAAGGCCCAGTAAAAATTCATCGCCATCAGCTAGGCGGTGGTGCTCATGCTACTCATCACCTCCATTCAGTAGCAGGAGGCGGCAGAGTAGGGTAGGGCAGAGAAGAGAGAGAGAGGGGGGGTGATACGTCCATTTTGCATCATGCTTTCATGTTGATATTTATTGCTTTTTGGGCTGTTATTTCACTTCACAGTACAATACTTATGCCTTTTCTCTCTTATTTTGCAAGGTTTATATGAAGAGGGAGAATACCGGCAGCTGGAATTCTGGCCTGAAAACGGAGCAAGTTTGAGATACCTATTCTGCGCAACTCCAAACGCCGTAAAAATCAACGAGGATTTTTTTTGGGGATTTATAAAAAATACTGGGCCGAAGAAGTGCCAGAGGGGCGCCAGCAGGTGGCCACAAGCCTGCTAGGCACGGCCACCCCCTGGTCGCGCCTAGGGGGCTTGTGGGCACCCAGCTGGCCCTCTGGCTCCCCCCTTCTGCTATATGAAGGGTTTCGTCCGGAAAAAAAACAGGAGGAGGCTTTTTCGAGGATTCGCTGCCGCCACGAGGCTGAACTTGAGCAGAACCAATCTAGAGCTCCGACGGGACGATCCTGCCGGGGAAACTTCCCTCCCGGAGGGGGAAATCGTCGTCATCGTCATCATCAACACTCGTCTCATCGGAGGGGACTCGTCACCATCAACATCTTCATCAGCACCATCTCATCTCCAAACCCTAGTTCATCTCTTGTAACCAATCTCCGTCTCGCGACTCCGATTGGTACTTGTAAGGTTGCTAGTAGTGTTAATTACTCTTTGTAGTTGATGCTAGTTGGATTACTTGGTGGAAGATTTTATGTTCAGATCCTTGATGCTACTCATTACCTCTCTGGTCATGAATATGATTATGCTTTGTGAGTAGTTACTTTTGTTCCCGAGGACATGGGATAAGTCATGCTAATAGTAGTCATGTGAATTTGGTATTCGTTCGATATTTTGATGTGTTGTATGTTGTTTTTCCTCTAGTAGTGTTATGTGAACGTCGAGTACATAACACTTCACCATTATTTGGGCCTAGAGGAAGGCATTGGGAAGTAGTAAGTAGATGTTGGGTTGCTAGAGTGAAAAAAGCTTAAACCCTAGTTTATGCGTTGCTTCGTAAGGGGCTGATTTGGATCCACTAGTTTAATGCTATGGTTAGACTTTGTCTTAATTCTTCTTTCGTAGTTGCGGATGCTTGCGAGAGGGGTTAATCATAAGTGGGATGCTTGTCCAATTAAGGGCAGTACCCAAGCGCCGGTCCACCCACATATCAAACTATCAAAGTAACGAACGCGAATCATATGAACATGATGAAAACTAGCACGATAGAAATTCCCGTGTGTCCTCGGGAGCGTTTTTCCTCCTATAAGACTTTGTCCAGGCTTGTACCTTGCTACAAAAGGGATTGGGCCACTTTGCTGCACCGTTGCTACTTTTGTTACTTGTTGCTTGCTATGAATCATCTCGCCACACAACCACTTGTTACCGATAATTTCAGTGCCCGCAGATATTACCTTGCTGAAAACCACTTGTCAGATCCTTCTGCTCCTCGTTGGGTTCGACACTCTTACTTATCGAAAGGACTATGATAGATCCCCTATACTTGTGGGTCATCAAGACTCTTTTCTGGCGCCGTTGCCGGGGAGTGAAGCGCCTTTGGTAAGTGGAAATTGGTAAGGAAACATTCATATAGTCTGCTGAAATTTATTGTCACGTGTCACTATGAAAACTAATCCTTTGAGGGGCTTGTTCGGGGTATCTTCACCTCAAACAGAAGCACGAAGAGTTGCTCCTCAACCTGCTGCACCTACTGAAAATATTTGCTTTGAATTTCCTTCGGGTATGCTTGAGAAACTGCTGGCTAATCCTTTTACAAGAGATGGAACATCACATCCAGACTTGCATCTAATCTATGTAGATGAAGTTTGTGGTTTATTTAAGCTTGCAGGTTTTCCCGAGGATGAGGTCAAGAAGAAGGTATTTCCTTTATCTTTGAAGGATAAGGCGTTGGCATGGTATAGGCTATGTGATGATACTCGATCATGGAACTACAGTCGATTGAAATTGGAATTTCATCAAAAGTTATATCCTATGCATTTAGTACATCGTGATCGGAATTATATTTATAATTTTTGCCCTCGTGATAGAGAAAGCATCGCTCAAGCTTGGGGGAGGCTTAAATCAATGCTATATGCATGCCCCAACCATGAGCTCTCGAGAGAAATTATCATTCAGAACTTCTATGTTCGGCTTTCTCATGATGATCGCACCATGTTTGACACTTCTTGTACCGGTTCTTTTATGAAGAGAGTGTAACGACTAAGATGCGGTCCTTTCCGATTTAGGGAACGAGGCCCCAAAATGGAAAGAAGCGCATCTAAGCGTTCGCAAGCACGATAACATAGCACATACATAATAATAGAATGACAAATAGGGAATCATTTGTCATCTCATAGATAATATCAGAGTTTACATCACACATTTATTCAGAGAAGGTAGTTCCGCTACGGACTACATAACATGAGAAAAAGGCTATGCTACCCTGCATGCTTGCCCACGATCATGACCATGCCTCAGTCTTCTGGATAGTTCACGTACAGGCAGTCATTCTCCTCATCGTACTGCCACGTCAGCTGCGTGCCATCAGGATCACCTGTGTCGGGCATACCTGTACCTGTTGGGGTGTTGAAGTAATCTGTGAGCCACAAGGACTCAGCCATCTATGACCTCGGTGCTAGAACTAGTCAAGTTATTAGGTAAGGAAGGTTCAGTGTTTAGGTTGCAGCATCCTAAGCATTTATGGTGGCTAACTTACGAATAACAAGTTATTGATGGTGGTCTATACTAGCGGGCGAAGACTAGCTGATCACTAAGTGATCCTAAACACCTACTTACGTCAATCATAACCCCACCGTGTTCCCGGTCGAAGAGAGGTCTTCGAAGGGGACAGTCATGGTTACGCACACAGTAGGCAATTTTATTAGATTAGGTTCAAGTTATATATAACCGGATGTTAACAAATATTCCAAGTTGCCACATAACCGCGGGCACGGCTTTCCGAAAGATTAAACCCTGCAGGGGTGCTCCAACTAGTCCATCACAAACTGTCACGGGCCGCAAAGTAATCCTCTATCACGAAACTTGTGATCTCGTCGGATTCCTTAGAGGAAAACCTCAACTCTGGGGAGAACCAAAGCTTCACCGGGATTCCTATACGCAAGATATATCGCTAAGGTAAGACAAGACTAGAAGGACCTCCCAACGTGTTGACGACCCTGATAAGAGCCGCGTATCTCAGTCTCAGGACACGCCGGATAAGCGAAGCGTACAGTGGCCAGAGAAATCTCCCGATTTGCCCCGGGATGGCCCCGCACGGTGCTCTAGTTTGGACCAACACTCATGAGGAGCACTGGCCCGGGTTGTTGATTAATTCCTCGGGGTAGCTATTCCCTATGCAGATTATTATTAAGTGATTAGAAAATTAACACCAATGTTGGGTCCTGCCGGACAAGTCTTAACACTATACGATTTATCAAGGGGGTCCCCATAACAACCCCGAACGTGTTAGGAGCGATCAGTTATGGAATCAAACACCGGTAGCCGGAAACTATGGCGGCAATAACGGAACAAAACACCCGGCAAGAGGCTAGGCCTTCCGTTATTTACCAAGTATATAGGTGCATTAATTAAATAACAGATTTAACATAATGATATCAAACTCATGTTATCACGTGAGACAATTGCACCTGCAACTAGCAACGCTAACATTAGTAGTTGAGCAAGCCTACTTAGCCATTCAATATTTGCTAGGAGGGGAAAGTGTTTGGGTTTCATGGCAATATCAGGAGGAAATTATTTCAGTGGTAGGCAGCGAGCATATGACGAAGGAAACGTGAATCTAGCATAACAAGACTAGAGATGGTATCAAGGTCACGTCATCTTGCTTGTGATGTCTTCAGCTTGGATCTGCTCTTGTTCGTCCTGCACGTACTCTCCCGGATCCACGTACTCGCTCTCCGATCCCGGTGCTACCCAACATAAAAATAGCATCCAATGAAAAACAGCACAAGAAGATACAACAAACACATGATGCATGAGATGAGAATGAACATGCATCTCTATTCTAGTCACTTGCACATGCATGAGAAGAAAATACAAACTTCTGGACAGAACTGAACTCTAAGCTATATTTACATGCATGAGGATGACATGAACAGATGCATCACGTGAAAACGATGCAAAAACATATAAGGAACGTTACGAACGGAGCTACGGATCAACCGGAAACAACGAAACAAGAAATGGAGTCCTACGGGTCAAATATACCACAAGCACTCTCCAATGGCATACTTCTGGTATTCCCAGGTTGCCAAATCACAAAACAACCAACTATAGATGGGGTGGTGCAAGGAAACTCACCACCCCATCAACTATGCACTCACAAGCATCAAAACAACAAAACTGAACAATCTGTCCTAACAGCATCATAGCAGTTTGAGAGCTACATGCAAAGCACCTACAACCACCCAAATGTGCCAAATAAGATATGTGGCAGAAGCTATTCAAAAGCTCTACAAGCATGAGCAGAAAGATAATTCAAAGGAGTTTCATACAGAAAGTTCTACAACTACTAACTTGGACAAAAATATCAATTTTCAGGGACTTGGTGAAAATCTCATTAATTAAATAACAGATTTAACACAAAAGCTACAAGGGAAGAAAAATACCAAAGTGGAATCTGATTCCACCATTGGATTCCTGGGATGATTCTACCCCCCAAATACATATATAATACCTAGGTACTTGCATAGAACAAATGGGCACAAAGCTAAGAAGAAAATATGCATGGAATCACATAGGGGTAAATAGTGCTATATCACATGCTTCTCACTAGACCATCACCTACACATGCACTTGCACACTCTCATCACTCCATAGGTGCACATGAGGAGTAGACCTCATGTTCATGTGCCTTAGCACACCACCACACACACACACACAACAAGCACTCATATAGCAAGCACCTGCACATGCTAGTTAGAACACACCACTAACTTACACTCACATCATGCATTCCTACACCTACACATACAAACTTGCACATAGGTGCCCACTAAGGCTATGCCATGCCTTGTCATGTGGGTTTCACACACACACAAGCACACTCACACACACACCACAAGATCACATACCTACACACAAAGTATGTGGGGGGGGACCCACACACACACACACACACCTACACTTGCACACACTAGTGCTTAAGTTCATCACTCATGCACATGAGTAACACACACATATACACATGGTGATATACATGTACACATTCCTAGGGGTACTTGCACCACACAAGCACACATGCACATGTTGCTTGCTCACACAATCACTAGCAACACCTACTCATACACATACATAGATATACCTACACATGAATTTCTACACATGCTAGCAAAATAATTAGGGACAACTACTGGTTGTGAGGTAAAAATATCACACAAGGTGATCTAGCACACCACAGTAACTACATAGCAAACAAAATGAAACAACAAAAGGGAAAAAAGGCAAAAGAATAGAAGGCTTGGGGGGGGGATTCGAACCCAAGTGCCCCTGGATCACCCCAGCAACTAACACCACTGGGCTAGTGTGCTCTGGCTTGACGGGAACAAAGAAGGGAGCAGGGTATGCTCTCCCCTGAAGCTACTGTGCCGAAAAATAAATAGCAAAAGGGGTGCGCGCCGCGGGACTCGAACCCACAACCGCCTACAACACCAAAACCCACCTACCACTCTGTTGCGTGCTCGGATCTTAACAGAGAAGAGGGGGAAACCCTGTTGAGCAACCCCTCTTGTCCCTCCTCTGCCCGATGGTGGCCGGAACAGGGGAAGCACCACGTCGACGATCTACTTCGAATTGACCTACGACTCGTCGATGGAAGGGAGAAGGGGCTCCCAGGGTTCCATTTCTACTCTAAACGCGCCAAGGGAAGACCTACTACTACGGCTCCACGACGCGCGGCGGCGCCGGCGATAAAGAGAAGAGCACGACACGGCTACGGGCTCCTACTCACGATCTGGCGACAGGGAAGGGGGAGGAAGAAGCTAGCTTACCCACTGAACGAGGACGTCGCGCCTGCCGAAGAGGAGGTAGAGGAAGGAGTGGAAGAAGCCGTGGCGGGGAAGATCGACGAAGAGGAAGCAACCATCGTTGAGGTAGGGGAAGCAGTGCAGATCTGCTCCTCCTAGCTGCGGGAACGGGTTCCCTGGAGGTCCCGCGTGCTCGCCGAAGGGTTGGAGAGGACGCATGGGCACGACAGCGACGACGAGGACCTCCTCAAGTCACTGCCAACGAGGGAGAGGGAGGAGGAGATGGGGAAAGAGTGGCGGCGGCTAGGGAGGAACCCTAGGCCTTGCACGGACGCCAAGGGCTCTTTATAGGAGGAGAAGGAGGCGAGGGACGCGCGACCTCAACATCTGTGACGGCGTCGCTCTCTGTCTCGGCTCCTCACTGACGGAAGGGCGACAGAGGAAGGAGACGCCGTCTACAGGGAAAGGCTGGCACACGAGGAGGAGTTGGGCCAGCCAGTGGGAGGAAGCCCACTCGGAGGCGCCAGATAAGAAAAGAAAACCCACTGGGGTTTTCCTATTGAAACAAACAGAGACAAGAAAATAAAACATAGGCAAATCTGTTGAAGCTAAAAATAAAACAAAAAATGCCCCCTGGTCATAAGGAATTATGACCTATTTAAATAAAATATAAAAGGAAATTTTGGAGCATATAAATATTTACAAAACAAAAATTAGTTGATTTGTTTTGTGAATATTTGCACCGCTAAAACATAGTTTCAAAACAACAAATACATAGCATCACATCCACCACAATTCATACTAAAGCATGGGCATTTTTGAAACAAGGATGGAGCAAGAGAAACTAGTGCTAATATAAATAGAGAAGGGGGGAGTTTTGAACCCTAGCATAGTTGCATCCTACTTACAATATCACCACTCCACACACTTCACATAGAACCACATGTCATCAGATGTCATCACACCACATACCCTACATCAAATGGATTCACGAGGCAACAAACACAAAGACATGGAATGTTAAGGATGCATGCATGCAAAGGGAAACATGACAAGGTAAGCATCACATGAAATAACACATGCATTGTTCTCCCATGGCAATGACAAGATGGACCCACATACAAAAGGTTCCAAATAAGGCACGTTACATTCTTGGGGCATTACAGAGAGATATTGACTTCAAATGGAATTTATTGGAAAGAGTTAAACGCAACTCTGAAGATTGGGAGCTTGATGAAGGTAAGGAGTCATGTATGAATTTCAAGTTTGATTGCGTTAAATCCTTTGTTGAAACAAATACTTTTTGTGACTTTAGCGCTAAGTATGGACTTGACTCTGAGATAGTAGCTTCATTGTGCGAATCATTTGCTGCTCATATTGATCTCCCCAAAGAGAAGTGGTTTAAATATCATCCTCCTTTAGAAGCCAATGTAGTTAAACCCAATCCAGTTGAAGAGAAAGTCATTGCCTACAATGATCCTATTGTTCCCAGTGCTTACATTGAGAAACCACCTTTCCCTATTAGGATAAAGGATCATTCTAAAGCTTCAACTATGATACGTAGGGGCTACATTAGAACACCTACACCCCCTGAGCAAATTAGAGTTGAACCTAGCATTGCTATTATCAAAGATCTCTTGTCTGATGATGTTGAGGGACATAATATTCACTTCTGTGAAGATGCTGCTAGAATTGCTAAACCTCACGCTAGAGATAAACATAGGCCTGTTGTTGGCACGCATGTTGTTTCTGTTAAGATAGGAGATCATTGTTATCATGGTTTATGTGACGTGGGTGCTAGTGTTAGTGCAATACCTCAATCCTTATATGATGAAATCAAAGACGAGATTGCACCTGTTGAGATAGAGCCTATTGATGTCACTATTCAGCTTGCCAATAGAGATACTATCTGCCCTGTGGGAATTGTTAGGGATGTTGAAGTCTTGTGTGGTAAAACAAAGTATCCTGCTCATTTCCTCGTTCTTGCTACCGCACAAGATAGCTTTTGTCCCATCACATTTGGTAGACCTTTTCTCAATACCGTCAATGCTCATATTGACTGTGAGTAGCAAACTGTCACTGTTGGCTTTGAAGGTGTGTCACATGAGTTCAGTTTCTCCAAGTTTGGTAGACAACCTCATGAAAAAGAGTTGCCTAGTAAGGATGAAACTATTGCCTTACCTTCTATTGCCGTGCCTCCTACTGATCCCTTAGAGAAATACTTGCTTGAGCATGAAAATGATATGCATATGGATGAAATGGATGAGATAGATAGGACTGTCTTAGAACAATATCCTATCCTTAAGAATAATTTTCCTGTTGAACTGCTTGGGGATCTGATACGTCTCAAACGTATCTATAATTTTTGATGGTTTCATGCTGTTATCTTGTCAACTTTGGATGTTTTGTTTACCTTTTATATCTTTTTCGGGACTAACTTATTAATCCAGTGCCAAGTGCTAGTTCCTGTTTTTTCTGTGTTTTTGACTCTTTTGGGATCTGATTTTGGAACGGAGTCCAAACGGAATAAAATACCCGAAATAAATTTTTCCAGAACGGAAGAAGATCGGAAGGCTTGAGGGTCAAGGTAGTGGGCCCACAGGGAGCCCACAAGCCCTGTTGCCACGGCCAGGGGGGAGGCCGCGGCAACCAAGCTTGTGGCCTCCCTGTCGCTCCCCTGCCCTAGGTCTTTGGCCTATAAATTCCCTAAAAATCCAGAAAAAATCACGGCATCCACGAAAACACTTTTCCGCCGCCGCAAGCTTCCGTTTCCGCGAGATCTCATCTGGAGACCCTTCCCGGTGCCCTGCCGGAGGGGACTTTGGAGTTGGAGGGCTTCTACATCAACATCATCGCCTCTCCAATGACTCGTGAGTAGTCTACTTCAGACCTACGGGTCCGTAGTTAGTAGCTAGATGGCTTCTTCTTTCTCTTGGATCTTCAATACAAAGTTCTCCATGATCTTCATGGAGATCTATCCGATGTAATCCTCTTTGGCGGTGTGTTTGTCGAGATCCAATGAATTGTGGATTTGTGATCAGATTATCTATGAATCATATTTGAGTCTTTGCTGATTTCTTATATGCCTGATTTGATATCCTTGTAAGTCTCTCCGAGTCTTGGGTTTTGTTTGGCCAACTAGATCTATGATTCTTGCAATGGGAGAAGTGCTTGGTTTTGGGTTGATACCGTGTGGTGACCTTTCCCAGTGACAGAAGGGGCAGCAAGGTACAGATCGTGTTGTTGCCATCAAGGGTAACAAGATGGGATTTTATCGTAGATATGAGATTGTCCATCTACATCATGTCATCTTGCTTAAGGCGTTACTCTGTTCTTTTGGACTTAATACAGTAGATGCATGCTGGATAGCGGTCGACGTGTGGAGTAATAGTAGTAGATGCACAAAGTATCGGTCTACTTGTTTTGGACGTGATGCCTATAGATATAATCATTGCCTTACAGAACGTCACGACTTTGCGCGGTTCTATCAATTGCTCGACAGTAATTCGTTCACCCACCGTCTACTTGCTTTCATGAGAGAAGCCACTAGTGAACACTATGGCCCCCGGGCCTATTCACAACTATCGTTTCCACTTTCACTTTTACTTTGCTTTGTTTACGTTTTGCTTTCAGTTCTCACTTTGCAAACAATCTATAAGGGATTGACAACCCCTTCATAGCGTTGGGTGCAAGCTCTTTGTGTTTGTGCAGGTACTTGTGACTTGACGAAATCTTCCACTGGTTCGATACCTTGGTTCTCAAAACTGAGGGAAATACTTACCGCCACTGTGCTACATCACCCTTTCCTCTTCAAGGGAACACCAAAGCAAGGCTCCAAGGCCGCGGGGAAATCCTTTGCATATTTTCCAAGGAAGTCCCTAAAGGCGTAGCCGTAGCAGCAGGATTCCTGGCGCCGTACCAAGGAAGGTCTGTTGTCGCAGTAGCAGAAGGATTTCTCGCGCCGTTGCCGGGGAGGATCAAGTCAAGAATAGTCTCTCGTCAACGTGCTGATTTCTGGCGCGAGGAGGAGATCTATCCAAGTAGGTGTCACAAATTCATCTCTTGCATTTACCTTTTTTGCTAGTTGCCTCTCGTTTTCCTCTCCCCCACTTCACATTTGCCGTTTTCATTTGCCTTTCTCCCTTGTCGTTTTCATTTGCCTTTTTGCCTTTCTCCTTTGCCTTTTTCGTTCTCCCTTTTTCGTTCGCCCTTTTCTCTAGCTTGCTTTCTGTTTGCTTGTGTTGCCATGTGCCTGCAATATGCTTGCATCTTCGCTTGCTGAAAATCTGGTGATATGGATCCTCATCCACTTGCTAATATCTTTAAGAGATCCACTTATGTGGAACCAATTGCTAGTGAGTTGAGTGCACTTGAATTTCTCTATGGAGTTTTGCTTGAGATGCGTGAATCTGAAAATTGTGAGGAAGAAATTTATGAAGTGATTCACGAGGGCTCCTTGGATGAAAAGCATGATTGCAATGGTTTCACTATAAATTCTATTAGTGACAATCATGCTAAAAATATGCAAAACCCTAAGCTTGGGGATGCTAGTTTTGCTATGACCACTACTTATTGCAATAATCATGATTGGGGTGATGATCTTTCTTATGATCTTGAAAATTTGTTTAAACCTCATGATGAATATGATATTTGCAATAATATTGAAAGTGAGTTTGGAGAAGTCATGACTTTAGTTGATGATAATCCCAATATTTTTGAAGAGCGTCAACTTTGCATGCATGTGGATCATGAAAAGAATATCCTATGTGATAGTTACATTGTTAAATTCGAATATGATCCCACATGTAATTGCTATGAGAGAGGAAATATTTTGGTAGAAACTTTCATGTTACCAAATTACCTCTCGTTATGTGGAGATTGCTATTGTCTCTTTCTTCTTCCTTGTATATGGAAACTATTGGTTGTCTTGACAATCTGTTTTCCTATAAAATGTCTATGCATAGGAAGTATGTTCGACTTAGATGTGATTTTCACATGCTTTAGGATGCTCTCGTTGTGCTTCAATTCTTGTGTTTTGTGAGAGCATCATTGAATGCCTAGCTAAGGGCGTTAAACAATAGCGCTTGTTGGGAGGCAACCCAACGAATCTATCCTTTTTCTTTCTGTTTTGTGTTTTCCACACTTTCATAATTCTGTTATGATTGTGTTTTTTGTGTTTCTTTTGAGTTTGTGCCAAGTAAAACCGTTATGATTAGTCTTGGGGATGATCGTTTGGTCGTGGTGGAAAAGACAGAAACTTTCTGCTCATGAAAAGAATTTTCATTTTTTTCTCTGTAAGAGCTTTTGAGTTGATTCTTTTTTGCTTATGATTGCTACGCCAATTCTTCACACTGTCGTAATTTTTCAGAATTTTTGAAGTAACAGAAGTATACGAAGTATACATATTGCTATAGACTGGTCTGCTGTTAACATATCCTCTTTTTGTTGAGTTGGTTGCTTATTTTGATGAAACTATGGATAGTATCAGGGGGTATTAGCCATGGAAGATTGAAAATACAGAACCGAACATCAACACAAGTAGAATTTAAGTTTGCTACAGTACCTAAGGAAGTGGTGGTTCGCTTTCTTATACTAATGTTATCACGAGTTTCTGTTTAAGTTTCATGTTGTGAAGTTTTCATGTTTTGGGTGAAGTTCTTATGGACAAAAAGATAAAGACTGGCAAGAGCTCAAGCTTGGGGATGCCCAAGGCACCCCCAAGTTGATTCAAGGATGTCGTAAAAGCCTAAGCTTGGGGATGCCCCGGTAAGGCATCCCCTCTTTCGTCTTCAATCCATCGGTAACGTTACTTGGGGCTATATTTTTATTCACCACATGTTATGTGTTTTGCTTGGAGTGCCTTGTATCGTAGGAGTCTTTTATTTTTTTTGTGTCACAATCATCCTTGCTGCACACCTACAGAGAGAGACATGCACTCACCGTGATTTTGTCGAGATTCACTTATAAATTTTGGTTAGACAATTCAGCTCACATGTGCTTCACTTATATCTTTTGAGCTAGTTGCTTTTGCTCTATGTGCTTCACTTATATCTTTTAGAGCACAGCGGTGCATGGCTTGGTGGTTGATCTATGCTATGAAAGTAGTCTCAAAAGGGTAGTTATCCAAAGGGATATGAAAACTTCCACCTTCATGTGCATTGAATAGTTAGAGAAGTTTCATTCATCTCAATTAGTTTTGAGTTGTGGTTGTGGTAATATTGAAGTTATATTAGTAAGGTGTTGTGGATCTAGAAATACTTGTGTTGAAGTTAGTGATTCCTGTAGCATGCACGTATGGTGAACCACTATGTGATGAAGTCTGAGCATGATTAGTCTATTGATTGTCATCCTTTGTGTGGCGGTCGGGATCGCGCGATGGTTTATACCTACCAACCCTTCCCCTAGGAGTATGCGTTGAATGCTTTGTTTCGATTACTACTAAAACTTTTGCAGCAAGTATATGAGTTCTTCATGACTAATGTTGAGTCCATGGTTTAGATGCATTTTCACCTTCCACCATCACTATATTCTTTAGTGCCGTGCAACTTTCGTCGGTGCACAAAACCACCCATATAGCCTCCCTCAAAACAGCCACCATACCAACCTACTATGGCTTTTTCAAAGCTATTCCGAGATATATTGCCATACGATTACCACCATGACATGTGCCACCACTTCTACATTGCCATTGCATGATCGTAAGATAGCTAGCATGATGTTTCCATTGATGTCTATGCCATGCTAGATCATTGTCACGGTACACTACCGAAGGCATTCCATATAGAGTCATCATTGCTCTAAGTTTTGAGTTGTAAGTGTGATGATCATCATTGATGGAGCATTGTCCCATGTGAGGAAATAAAAGAGGCCAAAGATGCCCACCAAAGTAAAAATAAAAAAAAAGAGGCCAAAGAGCCCACCAAAAAAAATGAGAGAAAAAGAGAGAAGGGACAATGCTCCCACCTTTCCACACTTGTGCATATTAAGCACCGAGATCTTCATGATTGAGAGTCTCTCGTTTTATCACCACCATATAGCTAGTGGGAAATTCTCATTATATAACTTGGCTTGTATATTCCAATGATAGGCTTCCTCAAAATTGCGTTAGGTCTTCATGAGCAAGCAAGTTGGATGCACACCCACTAGTTTTCTTTAAGAGCTTTCACATACTCTTAGCTCTAGTGCATCATTTGTATGACAATCCCTACTCATTCACGTTGATATCTATTGATGAGCATATCCATAGCTCATTGATATGCCTAGTCAATGTGACCATCTTCTCCTTGTTTGCCTTGCAACCTCCACCACACTCCGCACCACTTATAGTGCTAAAACCATGGCTCACGCTCATGTATTGCGTGAGAGTCGAAAAAGTTTGAGAAAGTAAAGGTGTGAAAACAATTACTTGGCCAATACCGGGGTTGTGCATGATTTAAATTTGTTGTGCAATGATGATAGAGCATAGCGAGACTATATGATTTTGTAGGGATAACTTTCTTTTGGCCTTGTTATTTTGAAAGTTCATGATTACCTCGCTAGTTTGCGTGAATTATTATTGTCTCCACGTCAATAGCAAACTATTGTTTTGAATCTAATGGATCTGAACATTCACGTCACATAAGAGGAGTTACAAAGGACATCTATGCTAGGTAGCATGAAAGCATCAAAAATTCATTCTTTATCACTTCCCTACTCGAGGACGAGCAGGAGTTAAGCTTGGGGATGCTTGATACGTCTCAAACGTATCTATAATTTTTGATGGTTTCACGTTGTTATCTTGTCAACTTTGGATGCTTTGTTTACCTTTTATATCTTTTTTGGGACTAACTTATTAATCCAGTGCCAAGTGTGAGTTCCTGTTTTTTCTATGTTTTTGACTCTTTTCAAATCTGATTTTGGAACGGAGTCCAAACGGAATAAAATCCCCGAAATAAAATTTTCCAGAACGGAAGAAGATCGGAAGGCTTGAGGGCAAAGGCAGTGGGCCCAGAGGGAGCCCACAAGCCCTGTTGCCACGGCCAGGGGGGAGGTCGTGGCAACCAAGCTTGTGGCCTCCCTGGCGCTCCCCCGCCCTAGGTCTTTGGCCTATAAATTCCCTAAAAATCCAAAAAAATTCAGGGCATCCACGAAAACACTTTTCCGCCGCAGCAAGCTTCCGTTTCCGCGAGATCTCATCTGTAGACCCTTCCCGGTGCCTTGTCGGAGGGGACTTTGGAGTTGGAGGGCTTCTACATCAACATCATCGCCTCTCCAATGACTCGTGAGTAGTCTACTTCACACCTACGGGTCCGGAGTTAGTAGCTAGATGGCTTCTTCTCTCTCCTGGATCTTCAATACAAAGTTCTCCATGATCTTCATGGAGATCTATCCGATGTAATCCTCTTTGGCGGTGTGTTTGTCGAGATCCGATGAATTGTGGATTTGTGATCAGATTATCTATGAATTATATTCGAGTCTTTGCTGATTTCTTATATGGATGATTTGATATCCTTGTAAGTCTCTCCGAGTCTTGGGTTTTGTTTGGCCAACTAGATCTATGATTCTTGCAATGGGAGAAGTGCTTGGTTTTGGGTTCATACTGTGTGGTGACCTTTCCGAGTGATAGAAGGGGCAGCAAGGCACGCGTCGTGTTGTTGCCATCAAGGGTAACAAGATGGGCTTTTATCGTATATATGAGATTGTCCATCTACATCATGTCATCTTGCTTAAGGTGTTATTCTGTTCTTTTGGACTTAATACACTAGATGCATGCTGGATAGCGGTTGACGTGTGGAGTAATAGTAGTAGATGCAGAAAGTATCAGTCTACTTGTTTTGGACGTGATGCCTATAGATATAATCATTGCCTTAGATAACGTCACGACTTTGCGCGGTTCTATCAATTGCTCGACAGTAATACGTTCACCCACTGTCTACTTGCTTTCATGAGAGAAGCCACTAGTGAACACTACGGACCCCGGGTCTATTCACAACTATCATTTCCACTTTCACTTTTACTTTGCTTTGTTTACTTTTTGCTTTCAGTTCTCACTTTGCAAACAATCTATAAGGGATTGACAACCCCTTCATAGCGTTGGGTGCAAGCTCTTTGTGTTTGTGCACGTACTTGTGACTTGATGAGATCTTCCACTCGTTCGATACCTTGGTTCTCAAAACTAAGGGAAATACTTACCACCGATGTGCTACATCACCCTTTGCTCTTCAAGGGAACACCAACGCAAGGCTCCAAGGCCGCGGGGAAATCCTTTGCTTATTTGCCAAGGAAGTCCCTAAAGGCGTAGCCGTAGCAGCAGGATTCCTGGCGCCGTACCAGGGAAGGTCTGTTGTCGCAGTAGCACGATCCACCCCCACCAAATGGTGATCTTGTGTTCGAGCTTAAACCACTATTAGAAAAAAGCCTATAGCTAATATGGACACTAATGGCGCACCATGCATGTAGTGCGATGATACGTCTCCGTCGTATCTACTTTTTCGAACTCTTTTGCCCTTGTTTTGGACTCTAATTTGCATGATTTGAATGAAACTAACCCGGACTGACGCTGTTTTCAGCAGAATTGCCATGGTGTTGTTTTTGTGCAGAAATGAAAGTTCTCGGAACGTCCTGAAAATTTATGGAGATTTTTTCTGGAATAAAAGAAAAATACTTGCGCAAAGATCCACCGGAGGGGGCGTGTGCTATTGCGACAACAGACCTTCCCTGGCAACGGCGCCAGGAATCCTGCTGCTACGGCTACGCCTATAGGGACTTCCTTGGCAAATATGCAAAGTATTTCCCTGCGGCCTTGGAGCGTTGTGTTGGTGTTCCCTTGAAGAGGAAAGGGTGATGTAGCACAGCGGCGGTAAGTATTTCCCTCAATTTGAGAACCAAGGTATCAATCAAGTAGGAGGAGAGTTCAAGTCACAAGTACCTGCACAAACACAAAGAGCTTGCACCCAACGCTATGAAGAAGTTATCAAGCCCTTATAAATTGTTTGCAAAGTGAGAACTGAAAGGAAAGAGTAAACAAAGCAAAGTAAAAGTGAAAGTGGAAACGATAGTTGTGAATAGACCCGGGGTCCGTAGTGTTCACTAGTGGCTTCTCTCATGAAAGCGAGTAGACGGTGGGTGAACGAATTACTGTCGAGCAACTGATAGAACCGCGCAAAGTCGTGACGTTATCTATGGCAATGATTATATCTATAGGCATCACGTCCAAAACAAGTAGACCGATACTTTCTGCATCTACTACTATTACTCCACACGTCGACCGCTATCCAGCATGCATCTAGTGTATTAAGTCCAAAAAAACAGAGTAACGCCTTAAGCAAGATGACATGATGTAGATGAACAATCTCAAATTTATGATGAAACCCATCTTGTTACCCTTGATGGAAACAACATGATGTGTGCCTTGCTGCCCCTTCCGTCACTGGGAAAGGTCACCACACGGTATGAACCCAAAACCAAGCACTTCTCCCATTGCAAGAATCATAGATCTAGTTGGCCAAACAAAACCCAAGACTCGGAGAAACTTACAAGGATATCAAATCATGCATCTAAGAAATCAACAAAGACTCGAATATAATTCATAGATAATCTAATCACAAATCCACAATTCATCGGATCTCGACAAACACACCGTCAAAGAGGATTACATCGAATAGATCTCCATGAAGATCATGGAGAACTTTGTATTGAAGATCCAAGAGAGAGAAGAAGCCATCTAGCTACTAACTATGGACCCGTAGGTCTGAAGTGGACTACTCACGAGTCATTAGAGAGTCGATGATGTTGATGTAGAAGCCCTCCAACTCCAAAGTCCCCTCCGACAAGGCACCGAGAAGGGTCTCCTGATGAGATCTCGCGGAAACGGAAGCTTGCAGCGACGGAAAAGTGTTTTCGTGGATGCCGTGATTTTTTCTGGATTTTTAGGGAATTTATAGGCCAAAGAGCTAGGGCAGGGGAGCGCCAGGGAGGCCACAAGCCTGGTTGCCACGGGCCCCCCTCGCTGCGGCAACTGGGCTTGTGGGCTCCCTGTGGGCCCCCTGCCTTGGCCCTCACGTCCCCGATGTTCTTCTGTTCTGGAAAAATTTATTTCGGGGATTTTATTCCGTTTGGACGCCGTTCCAAAATCAGATCTAAAAAGAGTCAAAAACACAGAAAAAACAGGAACTAGCACTTGGCACTGAATTAATAAGTTAGTCCCAAAAAATATATAAAAGGTATATAAAACATCCAAATTTGACAAGATAACAGCGTGAAACCATAAAAAATTATAGATACGTTGGAGACGTATCAAGCATCCCCAAGCTTAACTCCTGCTCGTCCTCGAGTAGAGAAGTGATAAAGAATGAATTTTTGATGCTTTCATGCTACCTAGCATAGATGTCCTTTGTAACTCCTCTTATGTGATGTGAATGTTCAGATCCATTAGATTCAAAACAATAGTTTGCTATTGACGTGGAGACAATAATACTTCAAGCAAACTAGCAAGGTAATCATGAACTTTCAAAATAACAAGGCCAAAAGAAAGTTATCCCTACAAAATCATAAATTTTGGCTATGCTCTATCATCCTTGCGCAATGAATTTAAATCATGCACAACCCCGGTATTGGCCAAGTAATTGTTTTCACACCTTTACTTTCTCAAACCTTTTCAACTCTCACGCAATACATGAGCGTGAGCCATGGTTTTAGCACTATAAGTGGTGTGGAGTGTGGTGGAGGTTGTAAGACAAAAAAGGAGAAGTTGGTCACATTGACTAGGCATATCAATGAGCTATGGAGATGCTCATCAATAGATATCAACGTGAATGAGTAGGGATTGCCATACAAATGATGCACTAGAGCTAAGAGTATGTGAAAGCTCTTAAAGAAAACTAGTGGGTGTGCATCCAACTTACTTGCTCACGAAGACCTAAGGCAATTTTGAGGAAGCCTATCATTGGAATATACAAGCCAAGTTATATAATGAAAATTTCCAACTAGCTATATGGTGGTGACAAAACGAGAGATTCTCAATCATGAAGATCATGGTGCTTAATAAGCACAAGTGTGGAAGGATAGTAGCATTGTCCCTTCTCTCTTTTTCTCTCATTTTTTGGTGGGCTCTTTGGCCTGTTTTTTTTGGTGGGCATCTTTGGCCTCTTTTATTTCCACACATGGGACAATGCTCCATCAATGATGATCATCACACTTACAACTCAAAACTTAGAGCAATGATGACTCTATATGGAATGCCTTCGGTAGTGTACCGTGACAATGATCTAGCATGGCATAGACATCAATGGGAACATCATGCTAGCTATCTTATGATCATGCAATGGAAAAGTAGAAGTGGTGGCACATGTCATGGTGGTAGTTGCATGGCAATATATCTCAGAATGGCTTTGAAAAAGCCATAGTAGGTAGGTATGGTGGCTGTTTTGAGGGAGGCTAATGGTGGGTTTTGTGCACCGGCGAAAGTTGCACGGTATAAAGAAGATAGTGATGGTTGAAGGTGAAAGTGCATCTAAACCATGGACTCATCATTAGTCATGAATAACTCATATACTTGTTGCAAAAGTTTTAGTAGTAACTGAAACAAAGCATTCAACGCATACTCCTAGGGGAAGGGTTGGTAGGCATAAACCATCGCGCGATCCCGACCGCCACACAAAGGATGACAATCAATAGACTAATCATGCGCAAACTTCATCACATAGCGGTTCACCATACGTGCATGCTACGGGAATCACTAACTTCAACACAAGTATTTCTAGATCCACAACACCTTACTAATATAACTTCAATATTACCACAACCACAACTCAAAACTAATTGAGATGAATCAAACTTCTCTAACTATTCATTGCACATGAAGGTGGAAGTTTTCATATCCCTTTGAATAACTACCCCTTTTGAGACTACTATCATAGCATAGATAAACTACCAAGGCATGCACCTCCGTGCTCTAAAAGATATAAGTGAAGCACAAAGAGCAAAATCAACTAGCTCAAAAGATATAAGTGAAGCACATGTGAGCTGAATTGTTTAACCAAAGGATATAAGTGAAGCTCGACAAAATCACGGTGAGTGCATGTCTCTCTCTCTAGGTGTGCAGCAAGGAAGATTGTGACACAACAAAAACAAAAGACTCCTATGATACAACACGCTCCAAGCAAAACACATAACATGTGGTGAATGAAAATATAGCCCCAAGTAACGTTACCGATGGATTGAAGACGAAAGAGGGGATGCCTTCCCGGGGCATCCCCAAGCTTAGGCTTTTACGGCATCCTTGAATCAAATTGGGGTGCCTTGGGCATCCCCAATCTTGATCTCTTGCCACTCTTTATCTCTTGGTCCATAAGAACTTCACCCAAAACTTGAAAACTTCACAACACGAAACTTAAACAGAAACTCGTGATAACATTAGTATAAGAAAGCAAACCACCACTTCCTTAGGTACTATAGCAAACTTAAATTCTACTTATGTTGTTGTTGGGTTACTGTATTTTCAATCTTCCATGGCTAATACCCCCCCGATACTATCCATAGTTTCATCAAAATAAGCAACCAACTCAACAAAAACAGAATCTGTTAACAGCAGACCAGTTTGTAGCAATCTGTATACTTCGTATATTTCTGTACTTCAAAATTTTTGAAAAATTACGACAGTCTGAAGAATTTGCGTAGAAATAAGAGACAAAAAGAATCAACTCAAAATCTCTTATAGAAAAAAAACGAAATTTCTTTTCGTGAGCAGAAAGGTTCTATCTTTTCCAGCATGACCAAACGATCATCCCCAAGACTAATCATAACGGTTTTGCTTGGCACAAACACAAAAAGAAACACAGAAAAACATAATCATAACAGAATTATGAAAGTGTGGAAAACACAAAACAGAAAGAAAAAGGATAGATTCGTTGGGTTGCCTCCCAACAAGCGCTATTGTTTAACGCCCTTAGCTAGGCATAAGGTGATGGAATCACGTATAGTCATCTTTGGTGCTCAAACCATAACTAGCCCTCATCATAGATTCATAAGGCAATCTTATTTTCTTTCTAGGAAAATGCTCCATGCCCTTCTTTAGGGGAAACTGAAATATAATATTCCCTTCCTTCATATCGATGATAGCACCAATAGTCCTTAGGAAAGGTCAACAAGAATAATGGGACATGAAGGATTGCAATCTATGTAAAGTACAATGAAATCCATGGGTACATAGTTCTTATTTGCAACAATAAGAACATCATCGATCCTTTCCATGGGTTTCTTGACAGTAGAATCCGCAAGATGCAAATTAAGAGAACACTCTTCAATCTCATGAAAACCAAGAATATCACATAAAGACTTTGGAATCGCGGAAACACTAGCACCCAAAGCACAGAAAGCATTGCATTCATAGTTTTTGATTTTGATTTTGATAGTAGGTTCTCACTCATCATGAAGTTTTATAGGTAAAGAGACTTCTAATTCGAGTTTCTCTTCAAGATATTTCATCATAGCATCTACGATATGAGCGGTAAAGGCTTTGCTTTGGCTATAAGCATGTGGAGAGTTTGCAATGGATTGCATCAAAGAAATGCATTCAAACAAGGAGCAACTATCATAATTGAATTCCTTGAAATCCAAAGTGGGAGTTTCATTACTACCCAATATTTTGGTTTCTTCTACTCCACTCTCCACACCTTTATCATCAAGATAGGTGGACTCCGAATCATTGGGGCGTTTTTCAACCATAGTGGATTCATATCCAGCCCCTTCATCAATAGGTTTGACACACGAAAACAAAGATTCAAGAGGAGTCACACCAAGCACTTTAAGATCTTCGTGATTTGCATCACTAGAACGCACCCTTTTAAACCATTCATGCCTAGCGCGAATTTGGGCGGTTCTTTCTTTTCTCTCATTCATGGAGACACGCATAGCTTTTAAAATTTCATCCAAGTTGACCTTGGGAGGAGCACATCTAACTTTCAAAGCATCAATATCACAAGACATCCTATCAACGCTCTTAGCCAAATCGTTTATTTTGAGTAGTTTTTCCTCTATGGACGCATTGAAAATCTTTTGAGAGTTGATGAACTCTTTCATATTACTCTCTAAATCAGAGGGTAATTTGTTGTGATTTCCATAAGTGTTGTTATAGGAATCGCCATAATTGTTAGAGGATTTACTAGGAAAAGGCCTAGGAACGTAGTTTCCTCTAAAAGCATTGTTGTTGCCAAAATTGTTCCTACCAACAAAATTAGCGTCCAAGCTAGCGTTGCTACTCTCAATCAAGGAATATAGTGGCATGTCATTAGGATCTAAAGGAGCATTTCTACTAGCAACCAAATTTATCAACTCGTCCATCTTAGCACTAAGCGAGTTAATTTCTTCTATAGCATGTACCTTTTTGCTAGCAGGTGACCTTTCAGTGTGCCACTGAGAGTAGTTGGTCATGGTATTGTCTAGGAGTTTTGTAGCATCTCCTAACATGATTTCCATGAATGTTCCACCTGAGGCGGAGTCCAAGATATTGCGAGAAGCAAAATTCAAACCAGCGTAAAAGATTTGTATAATCATCCACAAACTCAAGCCATGAGCAGGACAATTTCTAATCATTAACTTCATCCTCTCCCAAGATTGTGCATCGTGTTCATGATTAAGTTGCTTGAAATTCATGATATCGTTACTAGAGAGATAAGCTTAGCCGGCGGAAAATACTTGGATATGTAAGCATCTTTGCACTTATCCCAAGAATCGATACTATTTTTAGGCAAAGAAGAAAACCAAGTTTTTGCGCGATCTCGCGACGAGAAAGGAAAAAGCTTCTACTTAATCACATCATTATCCACATCTCTTTTCTTTTGCATATTGCAAAGTTCAATGAAAGTATTGAGATGGGATGTGATACATCTCAAACATATCTATAATTTTTGATGGTTTCACGCTGTTATCTTGTCTTCTTTGGTTGTTTTATGTACCTTTTATATCTTTTTTGGGACTAACTTATTAATTCAGTGCCAAGTGCCAGTTCCTATTTTTCCGTGTTTTTGACTCTTTTCAGATCTGATTTTGGAACGGAGTCCAAATGGAAGAAAAACCCCGAAATGATTTTTTCCCGAAGGGAAGAAGACCAGGGGGCTTTTGGGCCAAGCCAGGTGGGCTCCACGGAGCCCACAAGCCCCCACTCCTCCACCAGGGGGAGGCGGCGCTGGGCAGGCTTGTGGCCTCCCTGGCCACCCCCTGACCTAGGTCTTTGGCCTATAAATTCCCAAATATTCTGCAAAAAATCAGGGGAGCCTCGAAAATACTTTTCCGCCGCCGCAAGCTTCCGTTTCCGCGAGATCTCATCTCGAGACCCTTCCCGGTGCCGTGCCAGAGGGGACTTTGGAGTTGGAGGGCTTCTTCATCATCATCATCGCCCCTCCAATGACTCGTGAGTAGTTCACTTCAGACCTACGGGTCCGTAGTTAGTAGCTAGATGGCTTCTTCTCTCTCTTGGATCTTCAATACAAAGTTCTGCATGATCTTCATGGAGATCTATCCGATGTAATCTTGTTTGGCAGTGTGTTTGTCGAGATCCGATGAATTGTGGATTTGTGATCAGATTATCTATGATATATATTTGAGTCTTTGCTGATTTCTTATATGCATGATTTGATATCCTTGTAAGTCTCTCCGAGTCTTGGGTTTTGTTTGGCCAACTAGATCTATGATTCTTGCAATGGGAGAAGTGCTTGGATTTGGGTTCTACCATGTGGTGACCTTTCCCAGTGACAGTAGGGGCAGCAAGGCACACATCAAGTAGTTGCCATCAAGGGTAAAAAGATGGGGGTTTTATCATTGGTTTGAGATTATCCCTCTACATCATGTCATCTTGCTTAAGGCGTTACTCTATTCTTATGGACTTAATACACTAAATGCATGCTGGATAGCGGTCGACGTGTGGAGTAATAGTAGTAGATGCAGAAAGTATCGGTCTACTTGTTTCGTACGTGATGCCTATAGAAACAATCATGGCATAGATATCGTCACGACTTTGCGCGGTTCTATCAATTGCTTGTTAGTAATTTGTTCGCCCACCGTCTACTTGCTTTTATGAGAGAAGCTAGTAGTAAACACTACGGCCCCCGGGTCTATCCACATCCATCGTTTACACCTCCGCTTTTACTTTGCTTGTTACTTTGTTGCTTTCAGTTCTCACTTGGCAAACAATCTATAAGGGATTGACAACCCCTTCATAGCGTTGGGAGCAAGTTTTTGTGTTTGTGCAGGATCTTGAGATACTCCTCCACTGGATTGATATCTTGGTTCTCAAACTGAGGGAAGTACTTACTACCGCTATGCTACATCACCCTTTCCGCTTCGAGGGAACACCAACGCAAGGCTCCAAGGCCACGGGGGAAATCCTTTGCATACTTGCCTAGGAAGTCCCTTAAGGCGTAGCCGCTGCTGAAGGATTCCTGGTGCCGTTGCTGAGGAGTATCAAGCAACACTCCTATTTCTGGCGCCGTTGCCGGGAGGAGCACGTCAAGATAATTTCCCGACAACATGCCTATTTCGGGCGCCATTGGAAGGTCTTTTGTTGCAGTAGCAGAAGTATTTCTGGTGCTGTTGCCGGGGAGGAGAAATCAAGATCTATCCAAGTAGGTCTCACAAACTCTTCTCTTGCATTTAGTTTTGTTGCCAGTTGCCTCTCATTTTCCTCTCCCCCACTTCAGATTTGTCGTTTTCTTTCGCCTTCGCCGTTTTCTTTTGCCTTTTTGTTGTCTTCTTTTGCCTGTTTCACTCTCTCTTCCTGCTCGTTTGTGTGTGAGATAGTCCATCAATGGCTAGACCCACCACTCCAAACGACACCCCTGAAAATGAAGTTCTCAATTTCAGGCAGAATGAGGAAGAAAATTTGAAGGATGCTTGGTACAGGATTTGCAATGCTCAAAGTAGATCTACTCGTAAGCAATCCACTACCGTCCTCCTTCGCGGTTTCTATGTTGGAATTTCTCCTTGGAATAGGTATATCCTTGATACCATTGTAGGCGGGAACTTTTTGGGGAGCCATACTGTTGACTCCTATAGAGCTATCATTAATTTGGTAGGCTCACCCCCGCTCATGGTTAATGGAACTATCTTGACCTTGGAACACGTGATGCAAAGGCTTGACGGTATTGAAAACAAAATTGCCACAGTTGAACTTATTGAGGGTTTGGATAGAAAGATCCACAATCAAATTACTCAGTACGGATCCAAAGTGGGAAACTTTTTGAAAAATTTAAAAGAGAAGGAACTCATACTTAATGATTCTTCTAGAATTGGCAAATTAGAAGATGTCATAACCAACTTGGGTTCCGCTTTTGCCGTTGTGCAAAATACTCCAAATCTTACTCTCAAAAAGACCGTCAAGCCTGTTTTTGTTCCTAGAGCTATTGGTGAGTCATCTAATAAAGATGAAAATCTTAAGATGATAAATGATCACGCTACTTATGGTTTGAGCACCAAAGATGACTATACGTGATTCCATCACTTTCGCCTAGCTGAGGGCGTTAAACAAAAGCGCTTGTTGGGAGGCAACCCAACGAATCTATCCTTTTTCTTTCTGTTTCGTGTTTTCCACACTTTCGTAGTTCTGTTATGATTGTGTTTTTTGTGTTTCTTTTTGCGTTTGTGCCAAGCAAAACCGTTATGATTAGTCTTGGGGATGATCGTTTGGTCATGCTGGAAAAGACAGAAACTTTCTACTCACGAAAAGAATTTTCATTTTTTTTTTCTGTAAGAGCTTTTGAGTTGATTCTTTTTGCTTCTGATTTCTACGCAAATTATTCAGACTGTCGTAATTGTTCAAAATTTTGAAGTACCAGAGGTATACTAAACATACAGATTCCTAAAGACTGGTCTGGTGTTAACAGATTCTGTTTTTTGTTGTGTTTGTTGCTTATTTTGATGAAACTATGGATAGTATCGGGGGGTATTTGCCATGGAAGATTGAAAGTACAGTAACCCAACATCAGCACAAGTAGAATTTAAGTTTTCTACAGTACCTAAGGAAGTGGTGGTTTGCTTTCTTGTACTAATGTTATCACGAGTTTCTGTTTAAGTTTCGTGTTGTGAAGTTTTCAAGTTTTGGGTGAAGTTCTTATGGACAAAGAGATAAAGAGTGGCAAGAGCTCAAGCTTGGGGATTCCCAAGGCACCCCAAGAGATCCAAGGATGCCGTAAAAGCCTAAGCTTGGGGATGCCCCGGGAAGGCATCCCCTCTCTCGTCTTCTATCCATCGGTAACGTTACTTGGGGCTATATTTTTATTCACCACATGTTATGTGTTTTTGCTTGGAGCGTCTTGTATCGTAGGAGTCTTTTATTTTTGTTGTTTCACAATCATCCTTGCTACACACCTAGAGAGAGGGACATGCACACACCGTGATTTTGTCGAGCTTCACTTATATCTTTTGGTAGACAATTCAGCTCACATGTGCTTCACTTATATCTTTTGAGCTAGATACTTTTGCTCTATGTGCTTCACTTACATATTTTAGAGCGCAGCGGTGCATGGCTTGGTAGTTGATCTATGCTTTGAAAGTAGTCTCAAAAGGGGTAGTTATCCAAAGGGATACGAAAACTTCCACCTTCATGTGCATTGAATAGTTATAGAAGTTTGATTCATCTCAATTAGTTTTGAGTTGTGGTTATGGTAATATTGAAGTCATGCTAGTAAGGTGTTGTGGATCTAGAAATAGTTGTGTTGAAGTTAGTGATTCCCGTAGCATGAACGTATGGTGAAATGCTATGTGATGAAATCTGAGCATGATTAGTATATTGATTGTCATCCTTTGCGTGGCGGTCGGGATCGCGCGATGGTTTATACCTACCAACCCTTCCCCTAGGAGTATGCGTTGAATGTTTTGTTTCGATTACTAATAAAACTTTTGCAACAAGTATATGAGTTCTTCATGACTAATGTTGAGTCCATGGTTTAGATGCACTTTCACCTTCCACCATCACTATCTTCTTAGTGCCGTGAAACTTTCGCCGGTGCACAAAACCCACCATTAGCCTCCCTCAAAACAGCCACCATACCTACCTATTATGGCTTTTTCAAAGTCATTCCGAGATATATTGCCATGCAACTGCCACCATGACATGTGCGACCACGTCTACTTTGCCTATGCACGATCGTAAGATAGCTAGAATTATGTTTCCGTTGATGTCTATGCCATACTAGATCATTGCCACGGTACACTACCGAAGGCATTCCATATAGAGTCATCATTACTCTAAGTTTTGAGTTGAGAGTGTGATGATCATCATTAATGGAGCATTGTCCCATGTGAGGAAATAAAAGAGGCCAAAGAAGCCCACACAAAAAAGAGAGGCCAAAGAGCCCACCAAATAATAAAAAAAAAAGAAAAGGAGAGAAGGGACAATGCTACCACTTTTTCCACACTTGTGCACATTAAGCACCATGATCTTCATGATGGAGAGTCTCTCGTTTTGTCACCACCATATAGCTAGTGGGAAATTTTCGTTATATAACTTGGCTTGTATATTCCAATGATAGGCTTCCTCAAAATTTCCTTAGGTCTTCGTGAGCAAGCAAGTTGGATGCACACCCACTAGTTCTCTTGAAGAGCTTTCACATACTCGTAGCTCTAAGTGCATCATTTGTATGGAAATCCCTACTCATTCACATTGATATCTATTGATGAGCATCTCCACAGCTCATTGATATGCCTATTTAATGCGACTATCTTCTCCTTTTTGTCTTGCAACCTCCACTACATTCCACACCATTTATAGTGCTATAACTATGGCTCACGCTCATGTATTGCGTGAGAGTTGAAAATGTTTGAGAAAGTAAAGGTGCAAAACAATTACTTGGCCAATACCGGGCTTGTGCATGATTTAAATTCGTTGTGCAATGATGATAGAGCATAGCCAGACTATATGCTTTTGTAGGGATAACTTTCTTTTGGCCTTGTTATTTTGAAACTTCATGATTACTTTGCTAGTTTGCTTGAATTATTATTGTTTCCACATCAATAGCAAACTATTGTTTTGAATCTAATGGATCTGAACATTCACGTCACATAAGAGGAATTACAAAGGACACCTATGCTAGGTAGCATGAAAGCATCAAAAATTCATTCTTATCACTTCCCTACTCGAGGACGAGCAGGAGTTAAGCTTGGGGATGCTTGATACGTCTCAAACGTATCTATAATTTTTGATGGTTTCATGCTGTTATCTTGTCTTCTTTGGATGTTTTATGTACCTTTTTATATCTTTTTGGGACTAACTTATTAATTCAGTGCCAAGTGCGAGTTCCTGTTTTTTCTGTGTTTTTGACTCTTTTCAGATCTGATTTTGGAACAGAGTCCAAACAGAATAAAAACCCCAAAATGATTTTTTTTCCTGAACGGAAGAAGATCAGGGGGCCTCTGGGCCAAGCCAGGTGGGCTCCAGGGAGCCCACAAGCTCCCACTCCGCCACCAGGGGGGAGGCTGCGGGGTCAGGGCATGTGGCCTCCCTGGCCGCACCCTGACCTAGATCCTTAGCCTATATATTCCCAAATATTCCGCAAAAAATCAGGGGAGCCTCAAAAACACTTTTTCGCCGCCGCAAGCTTCCGTTTCCGCGAGATCTCATCTGGAGACCCTTCCCGGCGCCCTGCCGGAGGGGACTTTGGAGTTGGAGGGCTTCTTCATCATCATCATCGCCCCTCCAATGACTCGTGAGTAGTTCACTTCAGACCTAAGGGTCCGTAGTTAGTAGCTAGATGGCTTCTTCTCTCTCTTGGATCTTCAATACAAAGTTCTCCATGATCTTCATGGATATCTATCCGATGTAATCTTCTTTGGCGGTGTGTTTTTCGAGATCCGATGAATTGTGGATTTGTGATCAGATTATCTATGATATATATTTGAGTCTTTGCTGATTTCTTATATGCATGATTTGATATCCTTGTAAGTCTCTCCGAGTCTTGGGTTTTGTTAGGCCAACTAGATCTATGATTCTTGCAATGGAAGAAGTGCTTGGTTTTGGGTTCTACCATGTGGTGACCTTTCCCAGTGACAGTAGGGGCAGCAAGGCACACATCAAGTAGTTGCCATCAAGGGTAAAAAGATGGGGTTCTATCATTGGTTTGAGATTATCCTTCTACATCATGTCATCTTGCTTAAGGCGATACTCTGTTCTTATGGACTCAATACACTAGATGCATGCTGGATAGCGGTCGACGTGTGGAGTAATAGTAGTAGATGCAGAAAGTATCGTTCTACTTGTTTCGGACGTGATGCCTATAGTAACAATCATGGCATAGATATCGTCACGACTTTGCGCGGTTCTATCAATTGCTCGACAGTAATTTGTTCACGCACCGTCTACTTGCTTTTATGAGAGAAGCCAGTAGTAAACACTACGGCCCCCGGGTCTATCCACATCCATCGTTTACACCTCCGCTTTTACTTTGCTTGTTACTTTGTTGCTTTCAGTTCTCACTTGGAAAACAATCTATGGGGATTGACAACCCCTTCATAGCATTGGGAGCAAGTTTTTGTGTTTGTGCAGGATCTTGAGATACTCCTCCACTGGATTGATACCTTGGTTCTCAAACTGAGGGAAGTACTTACCACCGCTACGCTACATCACCCTTTCCGCTTCGAGGGAACACCAACGCAAGGCTCCAAGGCCACGGGGGAAATCCTTTGCATACTTGCCTAGGAAATCCCTTAAGGCATAGCCGCAGCTGAAGGATTCCTGGTGCCATTGCTGAGGAGTATCAAGCAACACTCCTATTTCTGACGCCGTTGCCGGGAGGAGCACGTTAAGATAATTTCCTGACAACATGCCTATTTCTGGCGCCATTGGAAGGTATTTTGTTGCAGTAGCAGGATGCAGCATCTTCACTAGGAAGGCGAGAGAATTTCCCTTTCATAACAAGATTCAGCAAGGCAGCATTCATTTCATATGATTCCGCACTAGTGGCGGGAGCAATCGGAGTACTAATAAAATCATTATTATTGGTACTCGAGAAGTCGCAAAGTTTGGTGTTTTCAGCCATGATGACTTCAACAAACCAACAAGAGCACAAGCAAGCAAGAAAACTGGTAAAGGAAAACGACAAAAGGCGAAAGAAAACAGCAAAGGAGAAAGGCAAAAAGGCAAATGAAAACGGCAAGGGAGGAAGGCAAATGAAAACGGCAAATGTGAAGTGGTGGGGAAGGAAAACGAGAGGCAACTGGCAAAAAAGGTAAATGCAAGAGATGAGTTTGTGACACCTACTTGGATAGATCTCCTCACCGGCAACGGCGCCAGAAATCCTTCTGCTACTGCGACAACAGACCTTCCCTGGCAACAGTGCCAGGAATCTTGCTGCTACGGCTACGCCTATAGGGACTTCCTTGGCAAATATGCAAAGGATTTCCCCGCGGCCTTGGAGCCTTGTGTTGGTGTTCCCTTGAAGAGGAAAGGGTGATGTAGCACAGCGGCGGTAAGTATTTCCCTCAGTTTGAGAACCAAGGTATCAATCCAGTAGGAGGAAAGTTCAAGTCACAAGTACCTGCACAAACACAAAGAGCTTGCACCCAACGCTATGAAGGAGTTGTCAATCCCTTATAGATTGTTTGCAAAGTGAGAACTGAAAGCAAAGAGTAAACAAAGCAAAGTAGAAGTGAAAGTGGAAACGATAGTTGTGAATAGACCCGGGGGCCGTAGTGTTCACTAGTGGCTTCTCTTATGAAAGCAAGTAGCCGGTGGGTGAACGAATTACTGTCGAGCAATTGATAGAACCGCGCAAAGTCGTGACGTTATCTATGGCAATGATTATATCTATAGGCATCACGTCCAAAACAAGTAGACCGATACTTTCTGCATCTACTACTATTACTCCACACGTCGACCGCTATCCAGCATGCATCTACTGTATTAAGTTCAAAAGAACAGAGTAACGCCTTAAGCAAGATGACATGTTGTAGATGAACAATCTCAAATTTACGATGAAATCCCATCTTGTTACCCTTGATGGCAACAACACGATGCGTGCCTTGGTGCCCCTTCTGTCACTGGGAAAGGTCACCACATGGTATGAACCCAAAACCAAGCACTTCTCCCATTGCAATAATCATAGGTCTAGTTGGCCAAACAAAACCCAAGACTCGGAGAGACTTACAAGGATATCAAATCATGCATATAAGAAATCAACAAAGACTCAAATATAATTCATAGACAATTTGATCACAAATCCACAATTCATCGGATCTCTGCAAACACACCGCCAAAGAGGATTACATCGAATAGATCTCCATGAAGATCATGGAGAACTTTGTATTGAAGATCCAAGAGAGAGAAGAAGACATCTAGCTACTAACTACGGACCCGTAGGTCTGAAGTGGACTACTCCCGAGTCATTGGAGAGGCGATGATGTTGATGTAGAAGCCCTCCAACTCCAAAGTCCCCTCTGGTAGGGCACCGGGAAGGGTCTCCAAATGAGATCTTGCGGAAACGGAAGCTTGTGGCGGCGGAAAAGTGTTTTCGTGGATGCCCTGATTTTTTCTGGATTTTTAGGGAATTTATAGGCCAAAGAGCTAGGGCAGGGGAGCGCCAGGGAGGCCACAAGCCTGGTTGCCGCGGGCCCCCTTGGCCGCGGCAAGAGGGCTTGTGGGCCCCCTGCCTTGGCCCTCATGTCCCCCGATCTTCTTCTGTTCTGGAAAAATTTATTTCGGGGATTTTATTCCGTTTGGACTCCGTTCCAAAATCAGATCTGAAAAGAGTCAAAAACACAGAAAAAACAAGAACTGGCACTTGGCACTGAATTAATAAGTTAGTCCCAAAAAATATATAAAAGGTATATAAAACATCCAAAGTTGACAAGATAATAGCGTGAAACCATCAAAAATTATAAATACGTTGGAGACGTATCAGCGTGCTAGTGGGCCACAAGCCCACAGGCCGCGGCCACCCCCTAGGCTGCGTCGTGCAGGCTTGTGGGGCCCACGTGGCACCACCGCCCCCAATCTCAGCTCTATATCTTCCGTTTCACCTGGAAAAAAATCAGAGAGATGGGTTCATCGCGTTTTGCGATACGGAGGCGCCGCCACATCCTGTTCTTCATCTGGAGGGCAGATCTGGAGTCCGTTTCGGGCTCCGGAGAGGGGAAATCGTCGCCATCGTCATCATCAACCTTTCTTCATTGACAATTCCATGACGCTCTTCATCATTCATGAGTAATCTCATCATAGGCTTGCTGGACGGTGATGAGTTGGATGAGATCTATCATGTAATCGAGTTAGTTCTTGACGGGATTGATCCCTAGTATCCACTATGTTCTAGATCGATGTTGCTACTACTTGGCTATGCTTAATGCTTGTCACTAGGGCCCGAGTGCCATGATTTCAGATCTGAACCTATTATGTTGTCGCCAATATATGTGTATTTTAGATCCTATCTTGCAAGTTGTAGTCACCTACTATGTGTTATGACCCGGCAACCCCGGAGTGACAATAGCCGGAACCACTCCCGGAGATGACCATAGTACGAGGAGTTCATGTATTTACCGTGTGTTAATGCGTTGGTCCGGTTCTTTATTAAAAGGAGAACCTTAATATCCCGTAGTTTCCATTAGGACCCCGCTGCCACGGGAGGGGTGGACAATAGATGTCATGCAAGTTCTTTTCCCTAAGCACGTATGACTACATACGGAATACATGCCTACATTAGATTGACGAACGGGAGCTAGTTACATATCTCTCCGTGTTATAGCTGTTACATGATGAATCACATCCGTCATACTCATGCATCACCGGTCCACTGCCTACGAGTCTTTTACTACCGGTTCTCGCTATGTTACTTTGTCTAGGCTTGTCCCTTGCTACAAAAGGGATTGGGCCACTTTGCTGCTGCTGTCACTACTGCTGTTACTTGTTACTTTGCTGCTGCTGCTACTGTTGTTCCTTACTACTCCGCCGTTACTTGTTGCAAGACTTTGTTGGCGCGACATGCCATCAACAAGGCTTTTACTGGCGCCATTGATACAACAGTTAGGAATAGTCTGCCTTGTCAACACATTGTTTCTGGCACCGTTGCTATCATACTACTTTGCTACTGATACTTTGCTTGCACACACTAATCTTTCAGGTGTGGTTGAATCTGATAAACTCAGCTGCTAATACTTGAGAATATTCTTTCGCTTCCCATCGTGCAAACCAACAAATTTGGGTTGAATACTCTACCCTCGAAAACTGTTGCGATCCCATACGCTTGTGGGACATCAAGGCTTTTTTCTGGTGCCGTTGCCGGGGAAGCACATCTATATTCTCTGAGTCACTTGGGATTGACGTCTGCTATTCACTATGAGGAATCCGAAAGATCCAAGAACTAAAATCTTGCCTCCCACTACGAGGAGAGGTAAGGAATTTCCATCTAGCTCCGCACTTGATTCACCTTCAGTTCTGAGTAAGTTTGTGACTTCGCCTCCTGCTAGAAATCTTGATATGTCGCCTGTGCTTGATGATGCTACTTCTGCTGCCCATGATGCTTATGATGCTATGCTTGATACTATGCCTAATGATGCTATGCTTGATACTATGCATGATGATGCTATGCTTGATACTATGCCTGCTATGCCTGATACTGCTTTGCCACTTGGTGCATTCCTTGATGCACATATTGCTAGAGTTGCTGCTAGACGTGATGATACTTCTGAAACTGCCGATACTATTGAAGTAGAGCCTGCTACTATGCCTGAATTGCCTGTTATGCCTGATACGTGCTATGTTATGGAGGGAGAGATAGTTGAGGATTTTCTTGCGTGTAAGGATAGCTATGATGTTGAGAAACTTCTGCGCAAGTGGAAAGAAAAATCTCTGAACGCTAGGATGAAATACGACCCGAAGTTTGCTACTTCGCCTATCTTTGTGACCGATAAGGATTATGAATTCTCTGTCGACCCTGAGTTAATCACTCTGGTCGAGTCTGATCCTTTTCACGGTTATGAGTCTGAAACGGGTGTAGCCCATCTTACCAAACTGCACAATATAGCCACCCTATTCACTAGTGAGGAAAAGATCCGCCACTACTATATGCTCAAGCTGTTTACTTTCTCGCTAAAGGATGATGCTAAGACCTGGTTCACTTCTCTTGCTCCTGGTTGTGTGCGTAGCCCCCAGGATATGGTCTACTACTTCTCTGAAAAATATTTCCCTGCCCATAAGAAGCAAGTTGCCTTGCAGGAAATATACAACTTTGCTCAAGCTGAGGAAGAGAGTCTCCCACAAGCTTGGGGAGGCTTATCCAGCTACTAAATGCTTTGCCTGATCACCCTCTTGAGAAGAATGAAATACTTGATATCTTCTATAATGGACTTACCGATGCTTCTAAAGACCATCTAGATAGTTGTGCCGGTAGTGTTTTTAGGGAACGAATCGTAGAACAAGCTGAAATTCTGTTGAATAACATCTTGTGCAATGAGAATGCTTGGACTATTCCCGAACCACCTCCTAAGCCAACTCCGAAGAAAAGAGGTATTCTATTCCTCAGTCCCGAAGATATGCAAGAAGCCAAGAAATCTGTGCGAGAGAAAGGCATTAAATCTGAAGATGTCAAAAATCTACCACCTATCGAAGAGATCCATGGTCTCGATAACCCGATACAGGTAGTAGAAGTAAATTCACTGCGTAGGTTTGATGAGAGTGATATTCCTTTTGATAAACCTGCTAGCTTATGCATGGATGAATTTGATAACTTTGTTGCCAAACAACAGAGTTTCAATGATTATGTTAGCAGACAATTGGAAAAGAATGCTCGTATGCTTAGTCATTTAAGTGCCTGTGTGGACAGAAACGTCAACGATCTAAAGCTTCTGAGTAAGCATGCCTCTATGGTTACTACTCAGGTAGAACAAGTACTTAAAGCTCAGAATGACTTGCTCAATGAGTTGAATGACAATGCCGTCAGAGTCGTTACTAGAGGCGGTAGAATGACCCAGGAACCTCTGTATCCTGAGGGTCATCCGAAGAGAATTGAACAAGATTCTCAAGGAGTTAGCACTGATGCACTTAGTCATCCTAGAAAGAAGAAGAAAGATGATAGGAACCTGCACGCTAGCAACCCTGTTGCTGCTACACCTGAGAGTCCAAACGATGTCTCTGTCTCTGATGTTGAAACACAATCTGGTGATGAACATGAGCCTAATGACAATATCAATAGTGATGTTCATGAAGATGCTTAGTCTAGCAATGATAAGGATGTGGAGATTGAACCTAGTGTTGATCTTGATAACCCATAGCCTAAGAATCAGAGATACGATAAGAATGACTTCACTGCTAAGAAGCATGGTAAAGAAAGGGAACCATGGGTTCAGAAACCTATGCCCTTTCCTCCCAAACCATCCAAGAAAAAGGATGATGAGGATTTTGACCGATTCATTGAGATGATCAGACCTGTCTTTTTGCAGATGCGTTTGACGGATATGCTCAAGATGTCTCTGTATGCTAAGTACATGAAGGATATTGTGACTAATAAGAGGAGGATATCTGAAGTTGAGATTTTCACCATGCTTGCCAATTACACTTTCAAGGGTGGAACTCCTAAAAAACTAGGTGATCCCGGTGTGCCCACTATACCTTGCTCCATTAAAGGCAACTACGTTAGAACTGCGTTATGCGACCTTGGAGCCGGTGTTACTGTTATGCCTCTCTCTCTCTTTATAATAGACTTGAACTGGATATGTTGACACCCACTGAAATCTCTCTGCAAATGGCCGACAAATCAACTGCTTTCCCTATCAGCATTTGCGAGGATGTGCCTGTTGTGGTTGCTAACACCACTATCTTAACATACTTTGTTATCTTGGATATTCCTGAGGACGATTCCATGGCTATCATCCTCGGAAGACCCTTTTTAAACAATGCAGGGGCTATTATAGATTGCAACAAAGGCAATGTCACTTTCCATGTCAACGGTAATGAGCATACGGTGCACTTTCCGAAGAAACAATATCGAGTACATTGCATCAATGCTATCAAAAAAACTTCATCGATTCTTATTGGGAGCTTTGAATGCCCTATTCCTCGTGTCAAGATGAAGTATGATTTGCTTGTTGGGGAGATACACATCCCCATTGAGGTGAGCTAGTGACTATTCGAAAAAATTCTCTGTTCTCTTTTGCGATTCGAGAAAGTTTTGTCGAGGGGATTTGATCAACCCCATTGACGGATTTCTTTCGATGACCATGAGATGGATGAATCAAGGAGGCACAAACCTCTGTTCCAAGCTTTCACTTTAGGTTGCTTCGAACAAAAATGATAGATTTAGTTTAGTTTTCCCTATTTTCTGTTTTTGCGTCCAGTGGAAAAATACCCCAAAAATAAAAGTTCTCCGGACGCTGTGAAAATCAAGTATGATTTTTTCTGGATTATTTGAAAAATACTGGGACAAAGAGTCTGTGTGGGGGGCACACCAGTGGGCCACAAGCCCTAGGGGCGCGGGCACCCCCCTGGCCGCGCCACCCAGGCTTGTGGGGCCCACAGGCACCCCCTCCACTCATTCTTTCTCTCATCCGCTTCTCCTACCTCCAGAAAAAATCGTTTCGCAGCTCAAACCCGTGTTCTTGCTCCTCTTGCTGGGATTTTCGATCTCTTTGCTCAAATCACCGTTCTCCGAACTGTTTTGGGGAAATTACTCCTTGGTAAGTGACTCCTCCATTGGTCCAATTAGTTTTTGGTCTAGTGCCTTAGACTCCGCGTATTTTTGCCGCCTTGGTGACCATGTTCTTGAGCTTTGCATGCTAATTCTAGCTGGTCCCAAGTAGTTTTGATGCGTAATATGGTCTCTAGGCACTTGTTGGAGTAGTTGCTATGAGTTTCGTTGAGCCTTACTCACTTTTCCTTAGAATCACTAAAAATTTCAGAGATAGAAAAGGGAAAAGATGAGGAGGTTCTTGAGAGGCTCGTCAAGCCGTGACCCCAAGGATGACGGGAGTGAGAAGAAGCCCAAGTATCCGGTCCCTCGAGTCGCGGAAGTTCGAGCGTGCGAGTGTCCAAGCAATGCGGTCTTACGCGCCGCTGGAATTTATGAGGACTTTTATCACTTGGTGGAGAACGCAGGCCTTACCGCCTTCGTTGAAGATAAGTGTTCGCAATACCTCCTCCTCACTAATATCTTCGTACAAAGCTTTAACTTCTATCCGAGGAAGAATCCTCCTATGGTTGAGTTTAAGCTTTATGATGTCCCCCAGCCCATGTCACTCCAGGATTTTTGCAATGTTTGCAAATTACCTTATGTTGGGGATATTCATGAACCTCGTCCACGGGACTTGGAAGCTTTCATCGGTACAATTGTTGTAGGAGAGGAGAGAGGAGTGTCTTGCGCTAGAGCTGCTAGCATTCATTTTCCCGTGCTTCGATACTTCTCACTATTTGTGGGAAAATGTTTGATTGGCCGTGGGAAAGCCGGGTCACTTAGTTCCCCAGATCTTGCGGTCTTGTGCGAAGCCCTTTATAACGATAAAACTTATAGCTTGGGCGCTATAGTAGCTCAATGGTTGAACCTGAACCGTTCTAAAGGTGTTGTCTATGTAGGTATCTATGCTACCCGTCTTGCTAGACACTTTGAGATACCCATTAGACTCAAGGAAGAAGAAGAGGTTCGTCTCCCCGAGAGATATCTAGATTACGATAGCATGGTTCGCCATGACTTTCTTGATAGAGATATAGGTGGAAGGATGATTTATAACCTGGTATTTAGTTAGGGTACTCGTGAGACTATTACTTTGCCTGCTCCTTCTTTGTTCATTCTTCATGCATGCAGGTACACTATTATGCCCTCGGACATCTACGCATATTGGGGCTTAGCCCAACTACAGGTGCCCGTAACCGAGCCGCCAGTCGAGTACCAGATGCCAGTTTATCAGTGGGAGCCAGAGGAGCTTGATGACCCACAAGTATAGGGGATCAATCGTAGTCCTTTCGATAAGTAAGAGTGTCGAATCCAACGAGGAGCAGAAGGCTCTGATAAACGGATTTCAGCAAGGTAAAACTGCAAGCACTGAAAGTAGCGGTAACAAGTAATTGTGTAGTGAGGTGAAACGTAGCGAGCAAAAAGTAACAAGTAGTAGCAATGGTGCAGCAAGTGGCCCAATCCCTTTTTGTAGCAAGGGACAAGCCTGAACAAAGTCTTTTAGGAGGAAAAACGCTCCCGAGGACAGACGGGAATTTCTGTCATGCTAGTTTCATCATGTTCATATGATTCACGTTCGTTACTTTGATAGTTTGATATGTGGGTGGACCGGCGCTTGGGTACTGCCCTTACTTGGACAAGCATCCCACTTATGATTAACCTCTCTCTCAAGCATCCGCAACTACAAAAGAAGAATTAATACAAAGTCTAACCATAACATTAAACTAGTGGATCCAAATCAGCCCCTCACGAAGCAACGCATAGACTGGGGTTTAAGCTTCTGTCACTCCAGCAACCCATCATCTACTTACTACTTCCCGATGCCTTCCTCTAGACCCAAATATGGTGAAGTGTTATGTAGTCGACGTTCACATAACACCACTAGAGGAAAAACAACATACAACATATCAAAATAACAAACGAATATCAAATTCACATGACTATTATTAACATGACTTATCCCATGTCCTCGGGAACAAAAGTAACTACTCACAAGACATAATCATAATCATGACCAGAGGTGTAATGCATAGCATCAAGGTCTGAACATAAACTCTTCCACCAAGTAATCCAACTAGCATCAACTACAAAGAGTAATCAACACTACTAGCAACCTTACAAGTACCAATCGGAGTTGCGAGACGAAGATTGGTTACAAGAGATGAACTAGGGATTGGAGAGGAGATGGTGCTGATGAAGATGCCTCCCCTCCGACAACAGGAGTGTTGGTGATGACGATGGCGATGATTTCCCCCTCCGGGAGGGAAGTTTCCCCGGCAGGATCGTCCTGCCGGAGCTCTAGATTGGATTTGCTCAAGTTCCGCCTCGTGGCGGCGGCAAAACCACGAAAAAGCTCCCTCCTGATTTTTCGAGACCAAAACCCTTCATATAGCAAAAGAGGGGGGCTAGTGGGCCGTTAGGCAGCCCACAAGCTTGCCCTACGCCACGAGGGGGTGGTGGTGGTGGGCAAGCTTGTGGGGCCCTGGTGGCCCCCCTCCGGTAGTTCTTTCGCCCAATATTTTTAATATATTCCATAAAAAATCCACGTTAATTTTCACGGCATTTGGAGATGTGCAGAATAGTGGACTAGGATTTGCTCCTTTTCCAGTCCAGAATTCCAGCTGCCTGAATTCCCCCTCTTGAAATAATCCTTGCAAAATAAGAGAGAAAAGGCATAAATATGGTACCACAAGTAATATAACAGCCCAAAAAGCAATAAATATCAACATGAAAGCATGATGCAAAATGGACGTATCAACTCCCCCAAGCTTAGACCTCGCTTGTCCTCAAGCGAAAACCAAGTTCCATAAGCATGTCCACATGTTGAGGGACGAAGGTGACGATAAAACATGATACGGACATGAGGGCATCATGATCACACATAGAACAGCAATATATCATAAAGATTCTTATGGGAAAGTAACAATTCCTTCACAAAGCAAAGCATGAAGCAAAAACCTTACCGAGAAGTAACCAACAATAGTCCATAGTCATTGAAGCAATTGCAATTTATGACAACATCAGAAAGAGTCAAATAAGAGCTTGTAAGGAAAACCCACATACTCAATCATCTCTTTTGTTTTCCACAATTTTTACAACTCACGTGGTACTCATGGTGTCAAAGTTTTAGCAGGACACAGAGGAAGATAGGGGCTTATAGTTTTGCCTCCCAACGGTTTACCTCAAGGGTAAAGTCAACAACAATAAAGCATAAGTACTCAACTCCAAGTTGATATATGAATATAGATCTTTCCCAAGCACGTAACGGTAGCCAAGACAAAGGCAAAAAGGGAATTGGTGATGATCACCTTGACTCTTACAAGGGAAAAAAGTAAAGGTACAAGATAGGCCCTTCGCAGAGGGAAGCAGAGGTTGTCATGCGCTTTTGAGGTTTGAATGCGTGTCCTCTTAGTGCAGAGGAATGCCACTTTATATTGCCTCCTGTGATAAAGAACTTTATTATGCAGTCTGTCGCTTTTATGTCTTCCTCATCACAGGTTCGTACAAAGCTTATTTTCCACACACTAATAGATCATACATATAAGAGAGCAATTTTTATTGCTTGCACCGATGACAACTTACTTGAAGGATCTTATTCAATCCATAGGTAGGTATGGTGGACTCTCATGGCAAAACTGGGTTGGAGGTTTATGGATGCACAAGTAGTATCTCTACATGGTGCGGGAGTTTTGGCTAATATGAGGTAGAAGCAATCGTCACATGCTAAGGGATCTCTAATCATATAACATTGTTTGGAACCAAGCAAACACAATTCATTATGTTGTCTTCCTTGTCCAACATCTACTCCTAGGCATGTAATAGTTTGGTGGGAGCTCACAATTGTAAAAAGTGTCTAAGATGATATATTTATATGTGAACCTCTCTTTCCTTATTACTTCTTATTAATTGCAACAATGACTGAGGTCTATGTTGATTTATTCTCAACAAGTTTCAATCATCATACGTGTCATAAGTGAAGTTATCACTTTCCATAAGATCGTCTCATGATCTTTCATGCTAGCGTTCTTTTCATACTTTTGATCATGGCAGAAAGCAAAGCCCTTGGCTAAGATACTCTTTATTATAAAGCTCGTAAGCTCGAATACATCGGGGGAGAGACAAAAGCAAAAGACTCAAACTAAAAACTAAAGACTTATTCCTCTAAAAGAAGAAATAACAACTAAAAAGGAAAGAACTAAAACAAAGGTAAAAGCAAAAGATATAAAGGTGATACGATACCAGGGCAACTCCCCCAAGCTTGGCAGAAACCAAGGGGATTGCCCATACCAATGCTTAGTTGTCTTCCTTTGGTGGTGATGGTGGTGTTGTTGGAGTAGTCTGATCCTCCGTCTTCCAAGGCATAGGTGCTCCATCATGGCAGGATGAACGAGTCGCCGGAATCCTCAAATCTGCAGCCAACCTTATTGATTTAAATCTGTACTCATGCTCACAGTTTTGATTCTGCAGGTCATAGATCTAGCCGTGAAGTTGGTCAACCCTATCGTAGAGCCTAGAGAGGTGTTGCCCAATATCAATGGCATCCATCTTGTGATTGCCAATGAACTCCATGATCATTGTGTGGTTGGCGTTGAGTCCACACTCCACCATCCATTGGCACTTGAAGACTTGTTGCTCCATTGCTTCGAGCCTCGTCTCCATGCTTCCGGTATTCTTAGGCCCCTCAACATCACGGATGTGCAACATCCCCTCGCTCATCTTGATAGATTGAGGGTGCTTCAGCACTTCTGTGAGGTAGGGATTGATGACCTTCTCGAAGATCTTGTCCTTAGGAGCATTTGGGGAAGTCATGATGATCTAGATCTGCGGCAGAAACAAGCTCGAAACGAAAACAGAGGAAAACTACGCGATATGGAGATCAAAGCCTTCGGGCGACTACATATTGATTTTTTCTGGGCCAGAAGGAGTCCTCCGTAAGAAAATGAAGTTCGGGAGGCACACGAGGTGCCCACAAGCTTGCCCACCACCACCAGGGGGTGGTGGCGGAGTGGGCCCTTGTGGCTGCCTCGTTTGCTCTCCGGACTGCTTTTTTATTTTTCTAATTTTCCAAAAATTCCAAACCTGAGGAAATTTCCTATTGGAAAAGTACCGGAGTCCAATTTCTTGCCGAAACAGATACATCTTCGTTTTCAAGGTCTGAAACAGGCTGATAAACATCCCTTATGTACTCCTCTGGAGTTATAACATTGATGATATTGGTCTCAACATTTATGGGAGTACAAGAGATGTAATGCTTGATTCTTTGCCCATTTACCACTCTAGGAAAATTTCCTTCCGTGTTATTGATTTTGATGGCACCGGAACGATATACTTTCTCGACAACATAGGGACCTTCCCATTTAGAGAGAAGCTTGCCTGCAAAGAATCTCAAACGAGAATTGTATAGCAAGACATAATCACCTACATTGAACGCTCGTTTCTGTATTCGTTTGTCGTGCCATCTCTTAACCTTTTCCTTGAACAACCTGGCATTCTCATATGCCTGGGCTCTCCATTCATCTAACGAGCTGATATCAAACAACCGCTTCTCACCGGCAAGTTTGAAGTCAAAGTTGAGCTCTTTGATTGCCCAATAAGCTTTGTGTTCCAGCTCAAGAGGTAAATGACAGGCCTTACCATAAACCATTTTATACGGTGACATGCCCATGGGATTCTTATAAGCAGTCCTATAAGCCCATAGTGCATCGTCAAGTTTGCTAGACCAGTTCTTTCGAGATCTATTGACGATCTTTTTGTAAGATCAACTTGATCTCCCTATTACTCAACTCAACTTGACCACTAGACTGAGGATGATAAGGAGATGCAACTCTATGGTTGACATCATACTTAGCTAGCATCTTAAGGAAAACACCATGAATGAAGTGTGAACCGCCATCAGTCATCAAGTATCTAGGGACTCCAAATCTTGGGAATATGACTTCTTTAAGCATCTTAATAGAGGTGTGGTGATCAGCATTTTTAGTGGGGATAGCTTCTACCCACTTAGTAACGTAATCCACAGCAACTAAGATGTGAGTGTACCCATTGGAACTCGGGAAGGGTCCCATATAATCAAAGCCCCAAACATCAAATGGTTTAATGACAAGTGAATAGTTCATAGGCATCTCTTGACGCTTACTGATGTTCCCTATCCTTTGGCATTCGTCACAAGACAAGACAAACTTACGAGCATCCTTGAAGAGAGTGGGCCAATAGAAACCTGATTGCAATACCTTATGGGCAGTTCTATCTCCAGCATGGTGTCCTCCGTAGGCTTCGGAATAACACTTTTGAAGGATCTGTCCATGTTCATGTTCAGGCACACAACCTCTAATAACACCATCTACTCCTTCCTTATAAAGGTGAGGATCATCCCAAAAGTAGTGTCTCGAATCAAAGAAGAATTTCTTCTTTTGTTGATAGGTGAAACTGGGTGGTATGTATTTGGCTACGATATAGTTTGCATAATCGGCATACGACGGTGCACTAAGTGAAGTGCGGATGACATTTAATTGCTCATCAGGAAAGCTGTCATCAATTGGTAGTGGGTCATCAAGGACATTCTCTAGCCTAGACAAGTTATATGCTACAGGGTTATCAGCACCCTTTCGGTCAACGACGTGCAAATCAAATTCCTGTAGCAGGAGAACCCATCTGATCAGCCTAGGCTTAGCGTCCATCTTCTCCATGAGGTACTTAGTAGCAGCATGATCAGAGTGAATAGTGACTTTGGAGTCAACTATGTAAGATTTGAACTTTGCACATGCAAACACGACTGCTAAAAATTCCTTCTCCGTAGTTGCATACTTTCTTTGGGCACCGTCTAGAGTTTTACTAGCGTAGTGAATGATACTCAACTTCTTGTCAACTCTTTGCCCAAGAACAGCACCGACAACATAATCACTAGCGTCGCACATGATTTCAAAGGGAAAGTTCCAGTCAGGTGGTTGAACAATAGGTGCGGTTACCAAAGCCTTCTTAAGTATTTCAAAGGCTTCCTCACAACCCTCATCAAAAACAAAAGGAACATCCTTCTGTAAGAGGTTGGTAAGAGGCCTAGAAATCTTAGAGAAGTCTTTAATGAACCTTCTATAGAAACCAGATGACCTAGGAAACTTCGTATACCTCTGATATCTGTGGGGCAAGGCATTTTCTCAATTGCGTCAACCTTAGCCTTATCAACTTCAATGCCTCTTTCAGAGATTTTGTGTCCTAAGACGATACCTTCATTAACCATAAAGTGGCACTTCTCCCAATTCAAGACGAGGTTGGTTTCTTCACATCTCTGTAAGACTCTATCAAGGTTGTTGAGGCAATCATTAAAGGAAGACCCGTAAACGGAGAAGTCATCCATGAAAACCTCGACAATCTTTTCACAACAGTTAGAGAATATAGCCATCATACATCTTTGGAAGGTGGCAGGTGCATTACATAAGCCAAAAGGCATGCGTCTATAGGCAAAGGTACCGAAAGGGCAGGTGAAAGTGGTTTTCCCTTGATCAGATTGTGCAACACGTATCTGCGAGAAACCTGAATACCCGTCTAGAAAGCAGAAGTGAGTGTGCTTTGATAGCCTTTCTATCATTTGGTCGATAAACGGCAAAGGATAATGATCTTTCCTGGTTGCCTTGTTCAGTTTTCGGAAGTCTATCACCATTCTATAGCCGGTAATAATCCTTTGTGGGATTAGTTCATCCTTATCATTAGGAACGACGGTGATACCTCACTTCTTAGGTATGCAATGTACTTGACTTACCCAATCACTATGAGCAACAGGATAAATGATTCCTACTTCCACGAGCTTTAATATTTCTTTTCTAACGACCTCTTTCATCTTAGGATTTAATCTCCTTTGATGATCAGCAACTGGTTTAAAGTCAAGATCAGTTTTAATCTTGTGCTGACATAGAGTAGGACTGATACCCTTAAGATCATCAAGAGTATATCCAATAGCAGTGCGGTGCTTCCTTAGAGTTTTTAGTAACTTCTTCTCTTCGCGCTCTGAGAGGAGAGCACTAATAATGACAGGATATATCTCCTTCTCATCAAGATAGGCATACTTAAGAGTATCAGGCAACTGTTTAAGCTCGAACACAGGATCACCCTTTGGTGGGGGAGGATCCCCAAGCAGTTCAACAGGCATATTATTCTTGGGAATAGGATATTGTTCTAAGACAATTTTATCTATCTCATCTCTCTCCTCCATATGCATATCATTTTCATGCTCAAGCAGATATTGCTCTAAAGGATCCGTAGGAGGTACGGCAATAGAGACAAGAGCAATTATTTCATCCCCACCAGACGACTCTCTTTCATGGGGTTGTCTTCCAAACTTGGAGAAGTTAAATTCATGAGACACACCCTCGAAACTTACTGTGACAGACTGCTTAATGCAATCAATGTGAGCATTGATAGTGTTGAGAAAGGGTCTACCAAATATGATGGGACAAAAGCTATCTTGTGCAGTACCAAGGACGAGGAAATCAGTAGGATACTTTGTCTTACCACACGGGACTTCTACGTCTCTCACAATTCCCAGAGGGCAGATATTGTCTCTATTAGCTAGCATAATAGTGACATCAATGGGTTCTAACTCAGCAGGTGGAATCTCATCTTTGATTTCATCATATAGAGAACAGGGTATTGCACTAACACTAGCTCCCATATCACATAAACCATGGTAACCGTGATCTCCTATCTTAACAGAAACAACGGGCAGGCCAACTACAGGTTCGTGCTTGTCTCTCGCGTGAGGTTTAGCAATTCTAGCGGAGTCCTCACAGAATTTGATAACATGCCCATCTATGTTTTCGGCTAAGAGATATTTGATAATAGCAACACTAGGTTCAACTCTAATCTCCTCAGGGGGTGCAAGTGGTCTAATGTAACCCCTACGTATCACAGTTGGAGCTATAGAATAATCCTTTATCCTAGCAGGGTATGGTGGTTTCTCAGTGTAAGCACAAGGAACAACAGGATCACTAAAAGCTATGATTTTCTCCTCAACTAGATTGGTTTTGGCTATGTTGCTTTCTACAGGAGGATGATATTTAAACCACTTCTCTTTGGGAAGATCAACATGAGCAGCAAAAGATTCACATAGAGAAGCTACTATCTCAGGGTCAAGTCCATACTTAGCGCTAAAATCTCTAGAAGTGTTTGTCTCAACAAAAGATTTAACGCAATCAAACTGGAAATTCATACCTGACTCCTTACCTTCCTCCAGCTCCCAATCTTCAGAGTTGCGTTTGATTCTCTCCAATAAATTCCACTTGTGATCAATATCCTTCTTCATAAAAGAACCGGTACAAGAAGTGTCAAGCATGGTACGATCTTCATGAGAAAGCCGAGCATAAAAGTTTTGAGTGATGATTTCTCTCGAGAGCTCATGATTGGGGCATGAATATAGCATTGATTTAAGCCTCCCCCAAGCTTGATATATGCTTTCCCTGTCACGAGGCCAAAAGTTATAAATAAAGTTCCGATCACGATGTACTAAATGCATAGGATAGAACTTTTGATGAAATTCCAATTTCAACCGATTGTAGCCCCATGATCCAGCATCATCACATAGCCTATACCATGTCAACGCCTTATCCTTCAAAGATAAAGGAAAGACTTTCTAATTTACCTCATCCTCGGGCAAACCTGCAAGCTTAAATAAACCACAAACTTCATCTACATAGATTAGATGGAAGTCTGGATGTGAAGATCCATCTCCTGTAAAAGGATTAGTCAGCAGTTTCTCAAGCATACCCAAAGGAATTTCATAAAAGATATTTTCAGTAGGTACCTCAGGTTGAGGAGAAACTCCTCGACCTTCCGTTCGTGGTGAATATACCCCGAATAAACTCCTCAAAGGAAGAGTTTCAATAGTGACAATAAATTTCAGCACAGTATATAAATGTTTCCTTACCAATTTCCACTTACCAAAGGCGCTTCACTCCCCGGCAACGGCGCCCGAAAAGAGTCTTGATGACCCACAAGCATAGGGGATCAATCATAGTCCTTTCTATAAGTAAGAGTGTCGAACCCAACGAGGAGCAGAAGGCTCCGATAAACGGATTTCAGCAAGGTAAAACTGCAAGCACTGAAAGTAGCGGTAACAAGTGATTGTGTAGCGAGGTGAAACGTAGCGAGCAAAAAGTAACAAGTAGTATCAATGGTGCAGCAAGTGGCCCAATCCATTTTTGTAGCAAGGGACAAGCCTGAACAAAGTCTTATAGGAGGAAAAACGCTCCCGAGGACACACGGGAATTTCTTTCATGCTAGTTTCATCATGTTCATATGATTCGCGTTCGTTACTTTGATAGTTTGATATGTGGGTGGACCGGCGCTTGGGTACTGCCCTTACTTGGACAAGCATCCCACTTATGATTAACCTCTCTCGCAAGCATCCGCAACTACAAAAGAAGAATTAAGACAAAGTCTAACCATAGCATTAAACTAGTGGATCCAAATCAGCCCCTCACGAAGCAACGCATAGACTGGGGTTTAAGCTTCTGTCACTCCAGCAACCCATCATCTACTTACTACTTCCCAATGCTTTCCTCTAGGCCCAAATATGGTGAAGTGTTATGTAGTCGACGTTCACATAACACCACTAAAGGAAAAACAACATACAACATATCAAAATACCGAACGAATATCAAATTCACATGACTATTATTAACATGACTTATCCCATGTCCTCAGGAACAAAAGTAACTACTCACAAGACATAATCATAATCATGACCAGAGGTGTAATGAATAGCATCAAGGATCTGAACATAAACTCTTCCACCAAGTAATCCAACTAGCATCAACTACAAAGAGTAATCAACACTGCTAGTGTCGGGGGGATAACCCCGGGGTAGGCTCATCAAGCCTATTCCTTCATTTCCGGCCCAATGGACATGAACATATGAAGATTCCCAAGGCCCAAGTCTCCTGGCCGGCTAGGCATCACCTGCAGGCTGGAGGACGAGGCGGCCACCTTTCTGGCCGGCCAGGCAACCCCTCCCCTTCAGAGCCGGCCTCGCCCCGCCAGCCGGACTGGGGAGGAGGCGGCCATGCTCAAGCCGGCTGGCCAAGCAGGCTAGCCGGCCGAGGATCACAACTCACATCAGATCGTAGGTCAGGAAGAGACCTCACGATTAAAGGTAGCTACTCGTCAGCAAAGGTATAGGATCAGGGCACCCGGCAGGTACGAGCGTCGGCGGCCACGCCGCTGACCTACCCCGGCTCTGATCCATCACCTGGCATAGTGTCGGACCGTCACACTCCCACTTCATTACTGCACTCAGCGTGGGGAACAGTGGAGGCGGTCGTACTACCTGCCCATGAAGAATCTCGCGGGGCGACGCTTGACGTACAGCGCGTGCTCGGCGTCAACCTTACGCGAGAGCCTCATTGGCCAGCCGGTGGGTCCCACAGGCAATCGAGACCACGCAGCCGGCGGGCCCCTCATCAACAAGACAAGACCCTTGTGGGCCCCTGGCCAGCCGGGGAAGCAGCCATCCGGGTCCCACGCTTGTACCCTTTATCCATATTGTAGGCTAGCGGGTTCGTCTATAAAACCCCCGGGTCGCCCCCCATGCAAGGGGGCCGATCCTTCACCAGTCATTCAACACAACACATTCACCAACCACGTAGAGAGAGGTAGAGACGAGTTGGCTGCTCCCCTCTTCCTCCTCCCAACACAGCTCCAGGAGCGACATTGTACTCTGTTCCTATACATCAAACACTCCGGCAGGATTAGGGGTATTATCTCTACGGAGAGCCGTGAACCTGGGTACATCGTGCGTCCCATGCGTGTACCAACCTCGTTCCCAACGCCCACCTTTGTCCCTTCGGTTCTCACCGACTTTAGCCTACCTATGGCATATGTTGTGAGTATTCACCGACATTTGGAGCCCACCGTGGGGCCGATCGCGGCATCGGCTGGCTTTACCCGCTGGGCGGGGCCCCGCACCTACACCACCGGATGCATCGCGTCCGGATCAGTTTGCATGCCCGTGGAGCCCGCTTTCGACGAGGCAACACCCATGGTGATCGACGTCCCGTCCGCCATGCGGATTCAGACGAAGATTCTGATGACGAGGTGCTCCCTAGCGTCGTCGTTGCTGCTATGGAGAACCTCAACGTTCTCTCCAGCGACCTTCGTCTCAACGATGGCCCGCGCTACTTCGGCGAGGACTTCGACGTTGAGGCGCTGTGCGCCAGCTTTAGCAGGCTCTCAATCGCTGAGATGCCTGCTCGCGACGTTAACCCAGTAACGTCCTCATCTTCGACGGCCCTCTGCCGTCAGTGGGGTTCTTCACCCCATACCACGTTGCTGCCGTCTCCAACACCATGGAGGTGATGGTTATCGGCGCTGGCACCAGCACGGCTCCCGGCAAGGACTCCGCAGGCGCCGGCGAGCCCGCTGCAGCCACCGCTGATGCTCTTCGGGACGCCATCGCCGGCCTGACGACACCGGTCACCACTTCCGCCGACCCTGCAGACGCTCGGGCCTCGCTGGAGGAGACTCGCAAGCGTATCTTGGAGGAGGGCATCGCCGTGGCCTCGGTGAAACGTCGGTTAGAGGCTACGCAGCGCGAGTATAACTCCGCATACGGTCTCACTCCGATTTCCGAGGCCCCTAGCCGGCTTGGATCGGTCCGCAGTCGCGGCCGGTTCATCGCCGAGGTTCTAGGCGGGGACCTGCCCACCTACGAGACTCCTGCGGCCCACATGCAGGCGGCGCAGGCGACCATGGAGGAGATGGAAAGGATGGAAGGCGAGGAGCGCGCCTTCCAGGAAAAGCGAGTGAAGGATCTCCTTGACGCCGCTAACCAGCAGCACGCTCGGTTTGACCCCGGTCAGGCTCAATCAGAGTCCCCGGGACCGAACTCGGGGGCATGCCGCCACCCTAGCGGCCAGCACCACGCAGAAGGATCTTCCTCGCATCGCCCTTCCGGTTGGAGGGGCGAGGGAAGCCAAGATCGGCGCTCTCAGCGCCAGAGCGAGCACACTTCGGGCTTGTGTCGCAGAGGCGACGAGGGCGATTCAGAGTGTGGGGATCTTACCCCGTGAAGAACTCACGCTTCCGGCTCCCGAGGCGCCTCCCCTCTCGCCACCGGGGCTGGCGCTCCCGTTACCCAGGATGAGCGGGACGCCCACCAACGTATCGTCGTCCTGGCCCAGTCAGCCCTCCTAAAGGAAGACAGACTCGTCGGTCCGGCATGCTTTGGCCCCCGAATCCGAGGGGAGCCGTTCCCCCGAGGTTTCACCCTGCCTCGGGATACGCTGAAATACAACGGCATGGCCAAGCCAGAAAATTGGCTGATCGATTACACCACGACCGTTGGCATCGCCAGGGGCAACAAGCGCGTAGCGGTTCGCTACGTGCCACTCATGTTGGCTGGCTCGGCTCGGACTTGGCTTAACAGCCTCCCGGCCGGCAGTGTCAACTCCTGGGTGGACTTCGAGGAGGCGTTCGTCCGCAACTTCACTAGCACCTACAAGCGCCCTGGCCGGCCCCGCGAGCTGGCCATGTGCGTCCAGAAGGCCAACGAACCCCTTCGCGACTACGTCACCCGGTGGACTGAGCTCCGCAACTCGTGCGAGGGGGTGCATGAGGTACAAGCCATCCAGTACTTCATTGACGGATGCCGAGACGGCACCCTCCTCAAGCACAAGCTCATGTGCGTCGAGCCCACCTCTTTGGCGGTGCTCATGGCCAAGGCGGACAAGTACGCCACGGCCACTCCGCAATGCGCATCAATGTGACCGCCTTGGACAAGGTGGTGCCTACGCTGGCTACTCCCAAGCCGGTTGTGGACAACCGAGGCGGCCAGAATAACTACAAGCGCAAGGCGGATCAGATGGATCCCCGCTCCAACAACAAGCTGGTGGCCAATGTGGAGGGTGAGACGTTGGCTTCTCAAGCCGGCCCTCCACGAAAGAGTCCCAGTCGGGGCAACCCCAACTGGTTGCCCAGGCAGTCCCTCGAGCAGCTGCTCGACGCCCCCTGCAAGATACATTCTGGGGCGACGTCGTCTACCCATACCCTTCGACAGTGTAGCGTCGCACGCCGGCTGTCGCAAGGGGATGGCATGCCGGCTCCTCCGGGTGCGCAAGCGGCGCCCCGTGCCCCGGCTCCCAACCACGCTCCGCTTCCGCCACCACCGCCTCGCGATGACGGTCCTCACCCTGACGACTATCCTCATCAAGACGGAGCGTTCGTCGTTTTCACTAGCGAAGGCGACGACAAACACAGCCTGCGCCAAAGACGGCGCGAGGTAAACGCCACTGTCCCCCCGGTTCCCTAGTACATGCATTGGTCTGACAAACCAATCACATGGAGCCGGGTGGACCATCCTGCGGTGATGCCCAACCCGGGATCATACGCACTCGTCCTCGACCTCATCTTCGCCTCCAAAAGGCTCACCTGCCGATTCTCCCGGGTGCTGGTCGATGGCGGCAGTAGCATCAACATCCTCTACCTCGACACTCTCCTCAAGCTCGGGCTCAAGGAGACAGACGTCCTGCCAACCAGCACTGTCTTCCCTGGCATCGTGCCTGGGCAGTCATGCTCGCCCATCGGCAAGATCCAGCTAGACGTCCTCTTCGGCTACAAGGCCCACTTCCGCTGAGAGTCCATATGGTTCGAGGTAGTGGACCTTAGTAGCCCGTATCACGCGCTGCTGGGAAGACCGGCTCTGGCCAAGTTCATGGCTATTCCGCATTACGCCTACCTGAAAATGAAGATGTCGGGTCCCAAGGGCATCATCACTGTTGTTGGCGACTACAAGAAGTCGCTCGAGTGTGCCCAAGATAGCAGCCGCCTCGCCGATGCCTTGGTGATTGCTGAGGAGAAGCGGCAGATCGACCGGCTCGTGGCCCAGGCTACCGAGCAGCCGACGATTCCTTCTCCTCCGTCCCAAACGATCGGCGAGGGCTCTTTCAAGCCGGCTAAAGAGACCAAGCAGGTCCCACTCGACCTTGCCAACCCGAAGCAGTGCGTCACCATCGGGGCTGGCCTCAGCCCCAAATAGGAAGGCGAGCTCGTCGACTTCCTTCGTGAGAATCAGGACATCTTTGCATGGTCCCCCAAGGACATGCCGGGTGTTCCAAGGAAGTACGCCGAGCACAAACTTCACGTGTGACCAGATGCAAAGCCGATGAAACAACCTTCGCCGAGGGGAAGCGACGCACAATCGGAGAAGAGATCACCCGGCTCCTTGCAGCCGGCTTCATCATGGAGGTTTTCCACCCGGACTGGCTCACGAACCCAGTCCTGGTGCTGAAGAAGAACAACACATGGTGAATGTGTATCGACTACACTAGCCTGAATAAGGCCTGTCCGAAAGACCCTTTCGCGTTGCCTAGGATAGATCAAGTGATCGACTCCACTGCAGGCTGCGAACTGCTGTCGTTTCTAGATGCTTATTCGGGCTACCATCAAATCAAGCTGGATCCAGCTGATCTCCTGAAGACCTCCTTCATCACGCCCTTCGGGGCCTACTGCTACACCACCATGACGTCCGGTCTGAAGAACGCAGGTGCAACATTCGAACACTGCATGCAGCAGTGCCTACTGCCACATATTGGCAGGAACATCCATGTCTATGTGGATGACATCGTCATCAAGACGAAGCAGCACTCCAGCCTCCTCGACGACCTGCGGGAGACATTCGCCAATCTGCGCGAATACAAGATCTGGCTCAACCCTGAGAAGTGCGTCTTCGGGGTCCCAGGCGGCAAACTCTTGGGGTTCTTCCTGTCCGCCCGCGGCATCGAAGCGAACCCTGAGAAGATCAGCACCATCGAGCGGATGGTGCGGCCGGCTCGGATCCTCGACGTCCAGAAGTTCGCCGGCTGCTTGGCATCCCTCAGCCGGTTCGTCAGCCGGCTTGGCGAGAAGGCCCTTCCAATCTACCAGCTCATGAAGAAGACAACAAAGTTCGAGTGGAACGACCAGGCGGACGAAGCCTTCCGCGGCCTCAAGCGGGTATTCTCGAGCCTGCCAATCTTGGCAGCCCCATATGAAAGGGAACCCATACTCATATACATCGTGGCGACCACTCGCGTGGTCAGTGTAGTGTTGGTAGTTCAGCGTAAAGAGGAAGGCAAGGCCCTGCCAGTGCAGCGTCCTGTCTACTACCTTAGCGAGGTCTTGTCCGCCTCTAAGCAGAACTACCCTCATTATCAGAAAATGTGTTATGGTGTTTACCTTGCCGCATAGAAATTGAAACAATACTTCCAAGAGCATGCCATCACTGTGGTGAGCACTGCTCCGCTTTCAGAGATCATGGGTAACCGTGATGCCACGGGCAGAATTGCCAAATGGTCCATCGCCATGGCGGACCATGATATCTGGTACGAGCCTCGCACCGCCATCAAATCACAGGTGGTGGCCGACTTCTTAGTCGACTGGGCTGAGACCCAGTTCGAGCCACCGCCTCCAGACTCCACGCACTGGCGGATGCACTTCGACGGTTCGAAGATGCGGACAGGGCTGGGAGCCTGCATCATCTTGACGTCTCCGAAAGGGGACCAGCTCAAGTACGCTCTCCAGATCCATTTCGCCGCCTCCAACAACGTCACCGAGTACGAAGCACTGGCTCATGGCCTCCGGCTTGCCAAGGAGATCGGCATCCGGCGGCTCATACGCTTCGGCGATTCAGACTTGGTGGTGCAGCAGGTCTCTCGCGAATGGGATGCCAGGGACACCAACATGGCGAGCTACCGCTTCCTCATCCAGCAGCTCAGCGGCCCCTTCGAGGGTTGTGAGTTCCACCATGTTCCCAGGGCGGAAAATGAGGCGGCCGATACACTGGCGAAAATCGGCTCCACGAGACAGGCCATTCCAGCCGGCGTCTCCCTCGAGCAACTCCACAAGCCGTCTATCAAGCCGTCTCCTGAGTCGGCATCAATCTTCGTACCAGCTGACTCTACGATACAAGGGCAGCCGGCTCCGCCAGTTACGCCGGTTGTGGACCCCGCACCGGCTGCACTGACGGCACCGGCTCCAAATGCGACACCGACTGAGTCTACGGTGCAAGCACCATCGGCTCCACCAACTACGCCGGCTTCGGATCCCATTCCGGCTCCATTGGCCCAACCGACTCCAATAGCGGCACCGGCTACAACGACAACCCCGGCCCTGTCCGGGCTCAAATCCTCCCAGTGGGTGGACGTCATGGAGATAGACGGTGAGACGGCTACAGTAATAACACCAGAAATACCATCAATCTCGGGGGCTGCAGAAGCCTCCAACAGTCAAAACGAAGCAGAGGCGACCCTTGTGTCGGCTCCATCATGGGCTCAAGCCATTCTGGCCTTCCTTCTTTGCGACGAACTTCCTCAGGACGAGGCAGAGGCGAGACAGACCCAGCGCAGGTCCGCCGCCTACGCCATCATCAATCACGAACTGGTGTGACGCAGCACGACCGGCGTGTTCCAGCACTGCGTCGAATCAGAAAAAGGGCAGGAGATCCTCAGAGACATCCACCATGGGGAGTGTGGGCATCATGCCGCCTCCAGAACCCTGGTGGCCAAAGCATTCCGCCATGGATTCTACTGGCCCACGACCCTCGAGGAGGCCGTGGATTTGGTGGACAAATGTGAAGGCTGCCAACGCTTCAGTGCACAAAGCCACATGCCGCCTTCGGCGCTGAAAACCATTCCCTTATCATGGCCATTCGCCGTCTGGGGATTGGACATGGTTGGGCCCTTCAAGACGGCTCGCGGAGGGATGACACATCTTTTGGTAGCCATCGACAAGTTCACCAAGTGGATCGAAGCCAGACCTATCAAGAAGCTTGACGACCCCACTGCTGTCAGGTTCATCACAGACATCTCTGTCCGATATGGCGTTCCCCACAGCATCATCACAGACAATGGCACCAACTTTGCCTAGGGCGCCCTCGCGCTCTACTGTTCCAAGGTAGGCATCCGACTCGACTTGGCCTCAGTGGCACACCCTCAGTCAAACGGCCAAGCACAGAGGGCCAACAGCCTGATCCTAGCCGGCATCAAGCCAAGGCTGGTGGCACCACTGGTTAGGTCAGCCGGCTGCTGGATTGAAGAACTACCGGCTGTGCTATGGAGCCTCCGCACCATGCCCAACCGGTCGGCCGGCTTCACTCCATTCTTTCTGGTATATGGGTATGAGGCGATTATCCCCACGGACGTCGAGTTCGACTCGCCTCGGGTCACCCTATACACAGAAACGGAGGTGAAGGAGGCCAGAGAAGATGGTGTGGATCTCCTCGAAGAAGCAAGGGACTTGGCTTTGAGCCGGACGGGCATCTACCAACAGAAGCTGAGATACTACCACAGCAAAAAGATCAGGCCTCTCTCTTTCAGGGAGGGAGACTTGGTCCTCGGAAGAATCCAGCGCACTGCCGGCTAGCACAAGCTCTCATCCCCCTGGGAGGGACCCTTCATCATCAGTAGGGCGCTGCACAACAACGCTTACTACCTGATCGACGCCCAGAAGCTAAGGAAGCGCAAGAGGACGACTCCGGCCAAGAAACGGAACACCCATGGAACGCGGCGTTGCTTCGCCCGTTCTATTGCTAAAAGGCAAAAGTCAAGCAAAGGAAAGAGCATGCACATGTAACTTCCTCCCTCTTCAGGGAACAACGAAGGCAATAAAAAGAGCAGCTCCATGTTTCTTTTTATTGAGAGTTTTCACTCAGTGTACGGGCTACACCGCGTACCACCTCTTGCTGGCTTAATCAAGCCTGGAGGCTACGCAGCACGGCCCCTTGCTGGCTTTAACAGGCTCGGGGGCTCGCTAGCCGCCTGGATGGCCCACCCTTGTAAATGGACACATATTGTACCAGCTGATCCCTGGTCCCTCGCTCGAGCCTGCGGGCTGGCTCCGGTCTCTCGGTTCGCGAGGTGCGCCAGTTCAGGTCGAATACATGCAAAGTCCGGCTACACTTGGATCGCCGGCTCATGCTGGCTCGATCATATATACGATCTCATTCAAGACTCAAGACGGCCTCCGATTGCCGGGAACAACAAATGCGATAAAAAGAGCGTGCTCCATGTTTCTTCCTGCTAAGAGTTTTCACTCAGTGTACGGGCTACACCGCGTACCACCTCTTGCTGTCTTAATCAAGCACGAAGACTACGCAGCGCGGCCCCTTGCTAGATTTAAATAAGCTCGGGGGCTCGCTAGCCGCTCGGACGGTCCACCCTTGTAAATGGACACATAGTGTACCGACTGATCCCTGGTCCCTCGTACGAGCTTGCGGGCTGGCTCCGGTCGCCTGGCTTGCGAGGTGACGCCAGGTCAGGTCGAATACATGCAAAGTCCGGCTACACTTGGGACACCGGCTCGAGATGGCTCATTCAAGCCGGCCTCTGATTGGCTTATGTCTTGTTCTTTATGTCTTGATGGCTTCGGATAAGAGAAGTCAACCAGGAATCAAAAGACGGGATCATAAGACAACACGCTTGGTGACGAATATAATGCTGAATATATACATTCACAAAAGCATTGGCCCACGGCCCACGTTTGTTACATCCCTCCGGGGGTAGAACCAAAAACACAGAAGGACACCGGTTACGGGACAACGGCCTCAGTGGTCGTCTCGGTCGCTGCTCCTGACGTGGTGGCATCACCGCCTCCGGCTCCTCCTGAGGTGGTCGCGCCGTCTCCCCCGCTGAGGCCCCCGGCTCCGCCAATCCCGGAGTCGGCATACACCGCACCGCTGGAGGCGGCAGCAGATTCCGCAGCCCGGACCGCTTCGTCGGAGCTGCCGTCGGCGTCATAGGGTTGAAGTCCGTGCAGATCTTTTGTGGTCACACCGCCATCTTCACCCCGCTCCAAGACAAAGTCATCCCAGGCTGCGTACTCGGCGATGATGCTGGCTCTCACACGGAGATCCTCCTACATGCCTAGCAGCTCCGCCTCTGAGCCGTCACGCTGGGCAGCCAGCTTGCCCAAGTTCAGGTTCCGGTACCATGACTTGGCCAAGCGTAGGGCCATATAAGCCCCAGACCGCGCAGCGGAGGCACGCCAGGCGTCCAGGCGCTCTCCACCCACTGCAAGCCAGCGGGCGAGCCGGCTCATGGACGTCGGCTCCGCGCCCTCCGGCCACAAGGCCGCCACCATCGACGAACCTGCAACCTAGAGCTGAGACACAGACTCGCCCAGGGCGTGCAGGCGGGCCCGAAGGCCCACCACGATCTCCTCCATGCTCCAGCCGGAGGTAGTGTCTACCTTCTGCCCGGCCGCGCGGCGCTCCTCACGGCACACCTCAACGGCGGTGTCGGCAGCGATCTGGGTCTCGGGGAAGAGATCTGGAGTAACGGCAACCAGGACGTCAGAACACAACAAGAGGAGGAGACGGCAAAAAGACCAAAAACAAAACAAGGAAAAGAGACCCACGATGGAAGGCGTCGTCGGTCTCATGAGAGACCTCGAGGACCTCGTGCTCCCGCACCTTACTCGCATGAGTAAGGCGGGCGACTTCCTCCTGGAGGGTCGCAGCAGACTCCAGAGCCTTGGCCAGCTGCGTCTGCTTCTGGGCAAGGGCTTCATCCTTCTCCCTCAAGGCGGCGTCCTTGAGGTCCACCTCCTTGAGGTGAAGCGACGCGAGGCGGTCCACGTCGGCAGAGTAGGAGGCCTCCTTCTCCTGCAGCGTGGCCCGCAGCCGCTCCAACTCGACCCGGCCAGCCGCCTCGAGCTCCTTCTTCTCCGCCTGAAGAAGGTCCAGCTGCTCTCGGAGCCGGCCGCCGGCGTTGCGCAGGTGAAAAGACCTCGATGACGCCTAGAGGGTGGGTGAATAGGCTATTTAAAAACTTCTTCGGATTTGGCTTAAATCTAATGCGGAAATAAACTAAGAGGATACTTGTCAAGAACAAATCCTAAATGCACTAGGCACTGCAACGTGTATCAACAACACGATCTACCAAGATGGACACAATATAGTTACTAACAAGCACAAGTAAGTTACACAAACTTACTTGAGCTATATCACACGACAAGTAGGTGAACGACACAAGATACTAGATCACACTAGCACATGATATATCAAAAGCTGCAAGTGTGAACGTGTGGATATAGAAGGTATGCTTGACTAATCTTGTACAAGAAATAGCCAACACAATATAATGAGCACAAACAATATGCAATGTATGTATGCTCAAGTAACACAAGTAAACCACAAGTAAGGAGTTAGGGTTAAGGATAACCAAGGTCACTGAGACGAAGATGTATCCCGATGTTCACTTCCTTGGAGGGAAGCTAGTCACCGTTAGAGAGGTGGATGTTACCACGAAGGCACACCAACGCCACGAAGGCTCACCCTATTCTCCCTTTGAGATAACACCACGAAGGTGTTTCTCAACCACTAGTGGTAAGCCTTTCAGGTGGCTTCCAAACCCTCACAAACTTTTCCGGGGGGTAATCACACGGATTGATTCCTCTCTGAAGAACTCCTACCGCCTAGGAGTCTCCAACCTCCAAGAGTAACAAGATCACGGGGAATGCTCAAAACTTGCTCAAATCTCAAATAGCTTGGGTTGAGAGAAGGAGAGGGAGACGATCTATCTTTTGATTGGAACAACTCTCAAAGGGGCTCACAAATGCTCTTGGGATCTAAGATTTGGTGTGAGCAAATGTGTGTGAGGTAGAAATGAGTTCTTATGAGGATAAGGCTGTGTTGGGGCACCCTCTCACGAAGTGGGAGGGGGTATTTATAGTGGGGAGAGAAAAACAGCCGTTGGGGACACTTTAAGTCACACACGGGTCGGACATCCGGCAGTTCACGGATGTCCGGGCGTCTACAAGGGGTCGGACGTCCGACAGGGGTCGAATGTCCGAGGGCTGTAAATATATTTGGAACCACTTTTTAGTTGAACAGGGACCGGACGTCCGGAGAAGGCCGGAAGTCCGAGTTATTCGACTCAACCTTCTCTGGTGCAAGATTCCGAATTTCCGAAAGGGGACGGACGTCCGGCCCTCGGACGTCCGGAGGGAGCCGGAAGTCCGAGTTATATGGCTCAAGTTTCTGTGGTGCAAAGCTCCGGATTTCCGAAGCTGGTCGGACGTCCGGCCCTCAGACGTCCGGAGGGAGCCGGAAGTCCGAGTTATATGGCTCACGTTTCTCTGGTGCAAAGCTCTGGATTTCCGAAGCTGGTCGGACGTCCGGCCCTCGGACGTCCGGAGGGAGCCGGAACTCCGAGTTATATGGCTCAAGTTTCTCTGGTGCAAAGCTCCGGATTTACGAAGCTGGTCGGACGTCCGGCCCTCGAACGTCTGGAGGGAGCCGGAAGTCCGAGTTATATGGTTCAAGTTTCTCTGGTGCATAGTTCCGGATTTCGAAGCTGGTCGGACGTCCGGGCCTCGGACGTCCGGAGGAGGCCGGATATCCGGGCCTCGGACGTCTCGAGGAGTCCGGATGTCCGGGCCTCGGACGTCCGGAGGAGGCCGGATGTCCGAGGCACTGGTCCTGTTTTCTGATAACAGCAGAGCAGTGGAGATGTGGTAAGAGCAGAACAGTGGATATCTAGTTTGAGCAAGTTCATCACAAAACCTGTGATCCCCTCTTAATAGTGCGGGATCCCTAAAGACTCAAGAATTATAAAAGGGGTACTTATGATCCATACTTGAGTGTATACTTTTATTCGCTGATCATCACTCCGCACCACTAACGTCAAAGGAACTGATACCTTTGAGTTAGCCCTTTCACTTGAGCTTGATGTTGTTGTTCCTTCTTGGCTCAAGTTGAAAGCAAGACATGATGAAGTCTTCAAGCAGCTCTCCCATACACAATGTGGAAAGCCTAGCTTATGTATTCATCTTCATTTGTCCACCATGTGAACATCCACAAGAATCAAGCATGTAGTGCTCAGGAATGCTTATCTTGATCTTGTCCTTGTTAGCACATGAGTTTGTCCTTATCAACACATGATCATTAACAATTGTTTCAATGATATATTCGTGCTGATCCACTTGAACTTGCACACCACAATCTTGATGACGATCACCACTTGACGTCATCCTTCATGGGTTGTATGAGATCTTCCTTTTGACGCAAGCCCATGGAAGCACACCTAACCCCCACATAGGACTCTCACAAAGACCATGGGTTAGTACACAAACACGTAATGGACAATGCTTACCATACCATGGGATCACTTGATCCCTCTCGGTACATCTTATACGCTTTGTGTGTTGATCATCTTGATTTACTGTTTGTCTGAGATCTTGATCAACCTAGTGTCTCTATGACCATTCTTTGGATAATACCTTGAATACCATCTTGGTCATCATATAAACTCCTTGAACCCAACAGAGGGACTTCAAGAAGTGCCTATGGACAAATCCTATAAATATAACTTAAGGCAACCATTAGCCCATAGGAATTGTCATCAATTACCAAAACCACATATGGAGATATATGCTCTAACAATCTCCCCCATTTTGGTAATTGAAGACAACCACTTCAAGAGAGTTTATATAAGGTAACAAGCATAACCAAGTGCACACATACAAGGTAATAATGCATGCGTGCAAGATGTAAATGCTTACGCAATAAAAGCAAAACCCTCTAAACATATCCAAAGTAAACTCTCTAAACTTCTCCCCCATTGGCATCGATTGCAAAAATGGACGAAAAGTTTAGAAAGCCAATATAGTAGGTGGTCCTCCAAAAAGTGTGTACTTCTCAGCACATGAGTGCAGAGAAATACACAAATACAATGATAAGTAGTTGGAGGAAAACAAACTATATTGAGGACCCAAAGATTGCAAATAAAAGGATCGTATGCCACAAAGACATACAAAAATAGAGGCAAGCAATCAAAAGATTCCAGATGGAACAAACAATCATATGGTCCTTTGAACCACATGAATAAAAGATATTATGATAAAGGCAACAGAGTGTTTTATCAAAAACTAGAGAAGCTCCCCATGATTTGTGCACTAATATGAGATTTTTGTAGTTGATACAGGTGCACAAAATAGGACCGTTGCTCCCCCAAAATGAATAAAAACACACAACGAGTGCAAGAAGATAGATGAGACAATAAGCATATCAATTGCACAAAACAAATGGTTGAGCAACATGTAAAAGAAGCAACTTAAGAATAGGCTCAACCAAAGTAATGTGTGTTTGTCATGGCAAAGCACTTGAGAAGACTAAGATAAGGATGACCATTACTCATCAACATAGTCTTGATGAAATGAGATACAAAGTGCAAGACATATCATTCCCACACACACATACTAGAAAATGGGTTCACAAGCTTACTAATAAACAAAATAAGAACCAACGCTTGTGACAACCCATTGTGAAGCTAGGAAGTAAGAACCTTGTCAAGAGGAGGGATACTAATTGAAATGGCAAAACCCTCATCAAGACAAGCATGAGGAAAAATAATCTTCACGGCCAAAGAGTGCATCAAGATGTAGGGAAATAAGATACGCACTCAAAACAAATCCTTTCACGAAGCCACCAAAAACTAAAAAAGGAAATGCAACGATGGACGTGAAAGAAAAGAGGATATCAATTGGAGATGTAACTTCTCTCATGTGTAAAAGATTCTAAGTAGAAGACAATCATGATGATATATATCCACAAAGAAGGATGTACACACGAAATGGTTACAAGAAGGAACAAACTAGATATCCAAAAGGAAGTCATAAATATATCAATGAGATCTTTTGCTTGGAAGCATAGCACATGGCCTAATATTTTCTTATTGTACAATATGAACTTCCAACATACGAACATCAAAGACATCCCAACTAGTAGTAAGACATCATCGATCGGATGCTTTGAGAAAGCAAACAAGTACTACAAGAACGAATCAAGAGATTCATGCCATGATGCAACCTGGAAAAGAAAAGACAGGTTGGGGCCTTTGCAAGAAAAGAATGCATGAAGTGGTTACTTGTTACCGAGACAACATTGGATTGATGTAGTAGATAGTTGTTCTTTGATCATCCTAACTTGGCTCCAATAATCACATGGTCTCAACACCTTCCTTATAGGTGAGCCGAGCATGCAATGCATCTCCACTTGTTCCTGGAACAGCAAAAACAAACAAAATGGTGCCCAAACTCATTGGGACCAAAGAGTTAGAAAACCATCAATACATAGGACAAACTCCACATACATATGTGCATATAGATATGAATTTGAATTTCATGCACACTTTAGCCAATTTATGACAAGGTGGAGTTTCCCCTATATATTGGGTCAAAGAAGGAAAGCAAGCAAAAGAATTTGTATATAGTAGATATGCATGCTCAAGACTCTCAAGAATCAACTCAACACAAAGTTGATAAGTCACCAAAAGACAAGGTATCAAGTGATAATAAGATCTTAAACAAAAAAAGGAACTATCACTTGAAGGATATCGATTAAAAGATACCTCAAGGAATGACATATCCATTGACACATGCCAAATAAAAGGAAAGAAGAAACCAATTGAAGGAAAACAAACACGAGGTATCTAATTTCCAAAAGAGAGCTAGGTTCCAACAAACCAAGCCCTCGACAAATTTTCATGATGGCACAAAGCATCATAAAGTGCAAGACTTGCCTCCCATCAACACACACTTCATGGGGATCAAAATATTTTATGATGGGTGAATAAAGAGAGTGTTCTAAAGAAAATAGGATAGCTCCCCCAAGGGACGTGCATTATATAGAATTTGCATTTAAATACAAAATGCACACGATGGGATCATCACGTTCTCTATATATGTAAAAACACTAGACATGTTAAAATAGATCCATAAGAGGCAAGGAAGACAAACGAAACACAAAATCCAATGTAAAGACGATTAGCAATTCCTATCACATGATGGGAATACCAATTGTCAAGGACAAGAGGTATTTTGGAAGTGATACTCATTGGTAGATCGCAAATATACCCAAGATCATCTTTACCCATAAAACGCAAGCAAATGACACTTGTAGAGCTAACATGCCACCTAGGAACAAGATAATTTACAATATCAACACTAAGTGGCAACACCTCAAATGTACACATTTTCTAGGTTTGTAATATGCACATAGCATATTACTCCCCCATAATGTGATAAACCAACAATATTAACAAGTGGCAAATTGAAACCAACAAGAGATAATTAATGGACCATATAGAATTTGAATTTCTCATGAGTAAGACATACCACATAGAAACTAGATAATCTTGAAATAGCAAAACTAAGTGGTATTCCCCATGTATACACATTTATAGGATTGTGAGATGTGAAAAGCACATCACTCCCCCACAATGGGATAATCCATTAGTCTCTCACAAGAGCCAACAAAAATACAAACAAGATGCAAAAGGCTCAATAAAAGACCCACATGTACATGATATGCAAACCAACATACACATACTCGATTACTCAAGATAAGCAAGTTGGAAGCACAACATATACAAACGTATGCAAGGTACAAAACCACGGCATGCAAAGGGGCAAGCACCTAACAATGTAAACAGTTTAAGTACAAGTTACCGTAAGGAGGCACATTGGATATAAGATAGAAACTCGAGAATCCAACTGACTTGGCTTGAGATAATATGAATGATGAAGACCCCTTAATTCTTCATTATGTATCCAAGTCTCTAATGTCCTCCATAGTCACCTATTGATCAAGTTTGAGCTTGTTGGTCCCCAACTACGTTGGGTCCTAAGAGGTTAATCACAATAGGCTTGGCAACCCAAATGGTTCTTTTCTTGACACCATTTTGAGTACCAACAAACTTGGCAAACACATTGCCAACCTTATCCTTCCCAAGGGAATAGATATCATCAATAGTGATTGGGTTGGATAAGTTACCTCTTGTGCAAGACGAAGCGACGTGACCCTTCTCACGACATAAGTAGCAACATCTACCCTTTGCTTTCTTCCCAGTTGATTTCTCACCTCGGGGAGTGTTGGCTTGGGTCTTATTGGGAAGAGGCCTTCCTTCAACTTGTAGCTGAATATGTGATTGAGTTTGTGGCCGCTTCCCTTGTTGCTTGTGACTTTGAGACTTCGTCTTCAGAGGGCAAGATCTAACATGGTGCCCTTTAACTTTGCACTTGAAGCAAATGATTTTGGCCGAATTCTTGACTTGTTCTAGGCCCCTCTTGTTCTTGTTTGAGTTTACTCCAACATCATTTTTGTCATTCGGAGATGTTTGCTCACACAGAACGTTGTTGAGTGTGGACATCCCTTCATGACACTGTTCCAAGTCTTTCTTCAAAGAAGTGACTTGGGCCTTGAGCTCTTCGATTTCCTCTGCATGGTTAGTATCAATGCAAGTACTAGAGGAAGTGTAAGCTTCAATGTTAGAGCAACAAGGCAAGGAAAGTAATTCATCACACGAGGTAACAACATTATGAGTAGACGAATTACGAGGGCTAGCACATGGAAATATAGTACTTTGACTAGAAGTAGTGCCATTGTCCACATGAGGCTCACTTGATGTTTCCTTGGTGATGATAGCCTCATGAGCTAACTTTTGCACATTATGGGATGTTAGAAGATCGGCATGAGAGCTTGTGAGCATTACATGGTTTTCTTCCAACTTCCCATTATTGCTAGTTAGTAAATCAAGTTGAGCACGTAGCTCAACATTCTCCTTCAATGTTGATACTTCAAAAGAGATAGGGTTAGATGTACAAGTATCATCAACAATATGAGAGGAGTAAGTAGCGATTAGAGACTTCTCATGAGTAGATTGAAGCTCCTCATAGATCTTAGAGGTTTTGACGAGCTCTCCCTTGACATTCTTGCATTCAAGGAGAAGGACCTCAAAATCCCTTTTAAGTTTATCATGAGTAACTTCAATCTCTCCTTTTGAAGATCTTAAGTCTCTACATGCTTGATGACTCTTCTCAAGTTCATGTTCAAGTTGTTCACTTTTAGCTTGTTCATGATTAAGTGAATCATTACAATTTTCAAAGTAAGCAAGAACATCTTGGAACCTTTGAAGAGCGTTATTTTTAGCTCTATGAAGAATTTTACTGATCACATAGATATTTTTAGTCAAGTCATCATCATCATCCTCATCGCAAATATCATCGTTATTGCACAGGGAAGATGATACCTCATTATTACCTCTTGCCATGAGGCACATGTGAACTGGAGGAGTTGATGATGATTCTTTTGGTGAATCAGATTCTTCATTAGTCAAAAGTACTTCATATTTCTTGATTTCTCCTAAATGATTAGTCATAGAACAACTAGGGAGAAACAAGATATTTTGATCAAGAGGACACGGGAGAGCAGGCATATCACCACAGACATTTGTCGAGGGATCTTTAGGTGAAATGCATGACCTATCAGCACAATAATTTACACTATGTGTGGTGCTAGATATGCTCATGTCCATAGAGGCTATGACATTTTCATCAACATATATTTCTTCACTCACCATGTCATTACCTTGTGAGATTGAAGATGCTGAGGTGTGCAAGCAATCGGATATGGAAGTAGTGGTGGACTCTTTATGATCGAAAAGAGTGAAGAGCTCATGCACCAACTCCTTCATCATAATATCCTATTCATCAAGATTGGACCCACCATATATATCTTCAAGTTTAGTCCAAACTTCATGAGCTGACTTGCAAGTCGAGATAGACTTAAACACTTCAGGACTTATGGTTCGATGAATGGAAAGAAAAGCCTCACAATCAAGATACATTTCATTAGTAGATGAAGATGCATCATCCTTTTTGTCGGCAATCCCTACAAGAACAATTCGTAAAGTATTTGGGCCCATGGCCCGAAAGTGATGAAGCATACGAATTCTCCATAGGGTATAATTTGTGCCATCAAAGTCAAAGGTGCCATTGTGCACTAATCCAATAGTCGACATCGATACTCTCTAGGTCGTGAAACCTAATTAAAGAGAGACCTTGCTCTGATACCAATTGAAAAGACCTCGATGACGCCTAGAGGGGGGGTGAATAGGCTATTTAAAAACTTATTCAGATTTGGCTTAAACCTAATGCGGAAATAAACTAAGAGGATACTTGTCAAGCACAAATCCTAAATGCACTAGGCACTGCAACGTGTATCAACAACACGATCTACCAAGATGGACACAATATAGTTACTAACAAGCACAAGTAAGTTACACAAACTTACTTGAGCTATATCACACGACAAGTAGGTGAACGACACAAGATACTAGATCACACTAGCACACGATATATCAAAAGCTGCAAGTGTGAACGTGTGGATATAGAAGGTATGCTTGATTAATCTTGTACACGAAATAGCCAACACAATATAATGAGCACAAACAATATGCAGTGTATGTATGCTCAAGTAACACAAGTAAACCACAAGTAAGGAGTTAGGGTTAAGGATAACCAAGGTCACTGAGACGAAGATGTATCCCGATGTTCACTTCCTTGGAGGGAAGCTAGTCACCGTTAGAGAGGTGGATGTTACCACGAAGGCACACCAACGCCACGAAGGCTCACCCTATTCTCCCTTTGAGATAACACCACGAAGGCGTTTCTCAACCACTAGTGGTAAGCCTTTGAGGTGGCTTCCAAACCCTCACAAACTTTTCCGGGGGGTAATCACACGGATTGACTCCTCTTCGAAGAACTCCTACCGCCTAGGAGTCTCCAACCTCCAAGAGTAACGAGATCACGGGGAATGCTCAAAACTTGCTCAAATCTCAAATAGCTTGGGTTGAGAGAAGGAGAGGGATACGATCTATCTTTTGATTGGAACAACTCTCAGAGGGGCTCACAAATGCTCCTGGGATCTAAGATTTGTTATGAGCAAATGTGTGTGAGGTAGAAATGAGTTCTTATGAGGATAAGGCTGTGTTGGGGCACCCTCTCACGAAGTGGGAGGCGGGTATTTATAGTGGGGAGAGAAAAACAGTCGTTGGGGACACTTTAAGTCACACAGGGGTCGGACATCCGGCAGTTCACGGATGTCCGGGCGTCTACAAGGGGTAGGACGTCCGACAGGGGTCGGACGTCCGAGGGCTGTAATATATCTGGAACCACTGTGGAGTTGAATAGGGACCGGACGTCCGGAGAAGGCCGGAAGTCCGAGTTATTCGACTCAACCTTCTCTGGTGCAAGATTCCGAATTTCTGAAAGGGGACGGACGTCCGGCCCTCGGACGTCCGGAGGGAGCCGGAAGTCCGAGTTATATGGCTCAAGTTTCTCTGGTGCAAAGCTCCGGATTTCCGAAGCTGGTCGGACGTCCGACCCTCGGACGTCCGGCCCTCAGACGTCCGGAGGGAGCCGGAAGTCCGAGTTATATGGCTCAAGTTTCTCTGGTGCAAAGCTCCGAATTTCCGAAGCTGGTCGGACGTCCGGCCCTCGGACGTCCGGAGGGAGCCGGAAGTCCGAGTTATATGGCTCAAGTTTCTCTGGTGCAAACCTCCGGATTTACGAAGCTGGTCGGACGTCCGGCCCTCGAACGTTCGGAGGGAGCCGGAAGTCCGATTTATATGGCTCAAGTTTCTCTCGTGCATAGTTCCGGATTACTGAAGCTGGTCGGACGTCCGGGCCTCAGACGTCCGGAGGAGGCCGGATATCCGGGCCTCGGACGTCCGGAGGAGTCCGGATGTCCGGGCCTCGGACGTCCGGAGGAGGCCGGATGTCCGAGGCACTAGTCTTGTTTTCTGATAACAGCAGAGCAGTGGAGATGTGGTAAGAGCAGAACAGTGGATATCTAGTTTGAGCAAGTTCATCACAAAACCTGTGATCCCCTCTTAATAGTGCGGGATCCCTAAAGACTCAAGAATTATAAAAGGGGTACCGATGATCCATACTTGAGTGTATACTTTTATTCGCTGATCATCACTCCGCACCACTAACGTCAAAGGAACTGATACCTTTGTGTTAGCCCTTTCACTTGAGCTTGATGTTGTTGTTCCTTCTTGGCTCAAGTTGAAAGCAAGACATGATGAAGTCTTCAAGCAGCTCTCCCATACACAATGTGGAAAGCCTAGCTTATGTATTCATCTTCATATGTCCACCATGTGAACATCCACAAGAATCAAGCATGTAGTGCTCAGGAATGCTTATCTTGATCTTGTCCTTGTTAGCACATGAGCTTGTCCTTATCAACACATGATCATTAACAATAGTTTCAATGATATATTCGTGCTGATCCACTTGAACTTGCACACCACAATCTTGATGACGATCACCACTTGACGTCATCCTTCATGGGTTGTATGAGATCTTCCTTTTGATGCAAGCCCATGGAAGCACACCTAACCCCCACATAGGACTCTCACAAAGACCATGGGTTAGTACACAAACACATAATGGACAATGCTTACCATACCATGGGATCACTTGATCCCTCTCGGTACATCTTATACGCTTTGTGTGTTGATCATCTTGATTTACTGTTTGTCTGAGATCTTGATCAACCTAGTGTCTCTATGACCATTCTTTGGATAATACCTTGAATACCATCTTGGTCATCATATAAACTCCTTGAACCCAACAGATGGACTTCAAGAAGTGCCTATGGACAAATCCTATAGATATAACTTAAGGCAACCATTAGCCCATAGGAATTGTCATCAATTATGAAAACCACATATGGAGATATATGCTCTAACAGCAGGGCATCACGCACCGCAACAACCTCGCCCAGCCGGGCTTCAAGCTCGGCAATCCGGCTATCAGCCCCCAGGTGCTGGTCCCGTAGCTCGTTGTACGCCTGTACTTGAGCATCGTAAAGCGCCTGCCAAAGGGGAGAGAAAGGGAACATGATTAAGATTCAACCTGGTTAAAAGCCTAACCAGCCCGATTCTCGGGGGCTACACCCAGTGGGTGCGCTTGCGCGCCCCCACTGAAGAAAACTGTGCAGGGAAAAAGGCCTCCAAGAGATTCGGACCGGTTGGCCATCAACCCGCCCGATTCTCGGGGGCTACACCCAGTGGGTGCACTATCGCGCCCCACTAACGCCAAGAGAAGAGAAAAAAGTACAAAGAAAAACCAAAGAAGGCAATGCCTACCTGGGTGCGGGCTTCCATGCGCTCCATGTAGCCGCATACCACGCGAGCCGACTGCTCCACCTTCGACCGGCTGCTGGTAAATATCGTCACCAGCTCCGGTACGCCGGAAAGAACGGCGCCGGCGGGCATTCGCGGGCGGGACAAGTTTGCCGCCCGCCATATCTTCATGGGTCGGCTCCCCAGCCCGGCCCCCGGCCCTTGTCGCAACGGGGCCGTGCTGGGGAACGACGATGGCGCCGACTCCGGGTGCCGGCTCGACAGCCGGCTCGGGCACCGTCCCGACCGGCCCTACCTCCCCCGCAGGAGGCGGATGAGCCATGTCCGGCGCATCCATGGTCGCCCCTGGGGCATCAGGGGCCACGTCCGGTGCTGTCAGGTCCAACTCCGGCGCGTCACGAGCCGCCTCGGCCCTGGGAGAAAGAGGGATCGTCTCCAGGTCCACCTGCTCCGAGGCTGCCGGTTCAGATGGCTGGGCCCCTTCGGTCCTTGGGGCCGGCCTGGAGGCGGCCTCGCTAGCTGGCTCCTCCGCACGGGCATATGCGGAGGGGTCATGTCTAGACTTCGCACGCTTCTCCGCCGGCCTCTCGACCCGCCTGGGGCGAGGCTGACCCACAGCGGCCTTCCCCGCAGCCGTGTCCCACCGGCGCTTGGACTCTATCTCAAGCTCCCTCTCGGCAGCATTAGCTGCTGCCCAGCCAGCCCGTTCGGCTATGGAGACGGTGTCTTCATCCGCATCCTCCGCCTCCGTGTCAAGCAAAGCTCATAAGGAACAAAGCTCATCCCAAGATGGGCAAAGGAAAAAAAGGAGGAAACCATACCCTGCGACTACCGGGACCTGCCTCCGGCCACCACCACGGCGCCTCTTGGCACCGCCTGCTCGCTGCCCGGCTGGAGGACCCGGCGTCAGCCGCTTGGAGGCCGGCCGGGAAGCTGTGGCACCCTTGCCCTTCTTCCCGGCTGCCTCGTCAGCAACGGTCGCTCCACCACCCTGACGCCGGCCACACGTCAGCGGTGGGCTGGTGACCTCCTCCACCTCGTCGAAGTCTTCCTCGAAGGCTGCATCAGAATAGATTGAGGCTACCTCGTCGTCATCCATCCAGTCTGCTACGGCGTGCCACGTGTACTCACCAGACCGCTCGGTCCCTTCCGACTCCAGGGGATCTTCCGAGCCGGCGGAGGAGCCTGAGCGGGGCTCCATCGCGCCCTCTTCCTCCATCTCGAAGGCGTCGGATACCTCCACATCAGGAGGAGGCTAACGGAGGGACCCCTGCAGAATCTCGAACAGCTACAAAAAAGGAATTCAACCCAAGGCTCAGCAATGCCACCGACTTCAAGACAAAACAACAGAGAAGATTGGAACAAGGCTACCATTGGAGGAGGGTGAGCCCTGTTAAACGGGGACATCCCTATGTCCATTCCCCGCCCTCATCCATGCGGGCGGTGGAGATCAGATTCACCCTTCGTGCTACAGCGCCCGGGGTAAACCTCTTGGTGGACAGCCGGCATGGATCAAGCCGGCCGCTCATCTGGCAAACCAGATGCGGCCGCCTTTGTAGAGGCAGAATCCAGCGCACCACCATGGTGGCGAGAAGGTCGCGGCCGAGGAGGCCGCTCTTCTCCAAGATGTCGAGGTGGGCACAGATAAGTGCCACCTTAGGATGCGGCCTGGGAGTCTTCGCATCCCAGTTTCGCCGCGTCGGGGGAGCGATGGCAAACGGGGGCATGTTGAGGGCGTCCTGGGCCGGGTCGGCGCTCTTCACGTAGAAGAACCCCTTCTGCCAATGCTTGATGGAGTCTTGCAGAGGCATCTGGGGGAAGCCGGACTTCAGGCGACGATGCACTAACGCGGCCCCGCACGGCGTCATGGGGCGCGGCCCCTGAGCTTCTCCACCTCGGATTTCTCCATGGTGATGGACTGCTGCTTGAAAAAGAAGAGGTTGCGCCATAGATCGACGCGAGGCTCGATCCCCGCGAAGCCCTCGCACAGGACCATGAAGGCGGCTAGCTGCACTATGGCGTTCGGCGCCAGATGATGCGGCTGCAGGCCAAAGAACTGGAGCCATTCGGCGAAGAAGGAGCTAGCCGGGAGCCCGAAGCCCCGGTAGATGTGCTCGATGAAGACCATGACCTCTCCCGCGGCGGGTGCGGGAGCGGTCTCGGAGCTGGGGAGGCGCACCAAAACTTGGGAGGCCGGGGGCAGGAGGCGATGGTGACGAAGCGCTTCGATGTGCCCCTCATCAACGTCGCTGCCCAGCAAGGCCCCCTGCGAGGACGCCTTCTGCGCCGACGACTTCTTCGAGGAGGAACCGCCGGCCATGGCTACGGGTGGTGAGGGCTCGAAGCGGTCGGCGAAGTCGCGACGGCGAAGAGGAAGAAGACGAAGGGCGCAAGCTCTTCTTCTCAGGACGCAAGGAGGAAGAGAGCGCGGATGCGGGGCAAGAAGAGGGGGCAAATGGCCTCCTCGAAACCCTCGCGTCCCATTCAAACCCCCACGAAGCGTCGTGGGGAGGGGATCCGGTGCGCACCGGGCCCCATTAATCCCGTGTATTACGGACGGTAACGCTCCCCTAAGCCCCACCACCGCAGAGTAAATCCGCAGAGGATCTCCCGCGCGGAGGCCAAGGGGGCGTCATGGCAGGACCCCGTGGCCCAAGCCCGGTCCCATCAGTAGTAATCACCATCATTACGCCAGGCGGGGCCTCGCACATGGCGTTCTCCGGGCCAGTCACGACTGGACCGAGGCGTCGCTTTGAAGCCACCCGGTTTCGAAGCCGGCATCCTTCACCGCGAATAACAGCCCAAAATATCAAGACAAATCAACAAGCCGGTGAGGCCGCCCGCCCACAGGCGGCAGACCTGCCAGCTTCCCGGACTATTGTCGGGGGGATAACCCCGGGGTAGGCTCATCAAGCCTATTCCTTCATTTCCGGCCCAATGGACATAAACATATGAAGATTCCCAAGGCCCAAGTCTCCTCGCCGGCTAGGCATCACCTGCCGGCTGGAGGACGAGGCGGCCACCTTTCTCGTCGGCCAGGCAACACCTGCCGGCTAGAATCCACGCAGCCTCCCCTTCAGAGCCGGCCTGGTCCCGCCAGCCGGACTGGGGAGGAGGCGGCCACGCTCAAGCGGGCTGGCCAAGCAGGCTAGCCGGCCAAGGATCACAAGTCACATCCGATCGTAGGTCAGGAAGAGACCTCACGATTAAAGCTAGCTACGCGTCAGCAAAGGAACAGGATGAGGGCGCCCGGCAGGTAGGAGCGTCGGCGGCCACGCCACTGACCTACCCCGGCTTTGATCCATCACCTAGCATAGTGTCGCACCGTCACACTCCCACTCCATTACTGCACACAACGTGGGGAACAGTGGAGGCGGTCGTACTACCTGCCCATGAAGAATCTCGCAGGGCGACGCTTCACGTACAACCCGTGCTCAGCGTCAACCTTACGCGAGAGCCTCATTGGCCAGTGGGCGGGTCCCACAAGCAATCGAGACCACGCAGCCGGCGGGCCCCACATCGACAAGACAAGACCCTTGTGGGCCCCTGGACAGCCGGCGAAGCAGCCAGCCGGGTCCCACGCTTGTACCCTTTATCCATATTGTAGGCCGGCGGGTTCGTCTATAAAACCCCCCGGTCGCCCCCCATGCAAGGGGGGCAATCCTTCACCAGTCATTCAACACAACACATTCACCAACCACATAGAGAGAGGTAGAGACGAGCCGGTTGCTCCCCCCTTCCTCCTCCCAACACAGCTCCAAGAGCGACATTGTACTCTGTTCCTATACATCAAACACTCCGGCAGGATTAGGGGTATTATCTCTACGGAGAGCCCTGAACCTGGGTACATCGTGCATCCCATGCGTGTACCAACCTCGTTCCCAGCGCCCACCTTTGTCCCTTCGGTTCTCACCGACTTTAGCCTACCTATGACATACGTTGTGAGTATTCACCGACAACTAGCAACCTTACAAGTACCAATCGGAGTTGCGAGACGAAGATTGGTTACAAGAGATGAACTAGGGATTGGAGAGGAGATGGTGCTGATTAAGATGTTGATGAAGATGCCTCCCCTCCGACGAGAGGATTTTTGGTGATGACGATGGCGACGATTTCCCCCTCCGGGAGGGAAGTTTCCAAGGCAGGATTGTCCTGCCGGAGCTCTAGATTGGATCTGCTCAAGTTCCGCCTCGTGGCGACGGCGAAACCACAAAAAAGCTCCCTCCTGATTTTTTCCAGACCAAAACCCTTCATATAGCAAAAGAGGGGGGCTAGTGGGCCGTCAGGCAGCCCACAAGCTTGCCCTGCGCCACTAGGGTGGTGGTGGCGGTGGGCAAGCTTGTGGGGCCCTGGTGGCCCCCCTCCGATAGTTCTTTCGCCCAATATTTTTAATATATTCCAGAAAAATCCACGTAAATTTTCAGGGCATTTGGAGATGTGCAGAATAGTGGACTAGGATTTGCTCCTTTTCCAGTCCAGAATTCCAGCTGCGTGAATTCTCCCTCTTCAAATAATCCTTGCAAAATAAGAGAGAAAAGGCATAAATATGGTACCACAAGTAATATAACAGCCCCAAAAGCAATAAATATCAACATGAAAGCATGATGCAAAATGGACGTATCAGAGCTCACACAGTAGTGGCATCCTCAGTCCACTCTGGAGTACCCCGGAGCTGCTTATTTCCCTCCTTGGGAGTAGACCAAGTTAGGACAAAAGCCTAAGCTTGGGGGAGTACGTGTTCTCACCGACTTTACATTCTTGCTTCTGCTTTCACCTTGTTAGCCGGTGTTCACACTTTGCCACTGTATCATCCATGTTAGTTTATTTTCTTTTTCTCGTTTTCTTTCGTCTGTCTGTCTAGTTTGAGAAAAGCCAAAAAGACTTTTCTTTTCTTCTTTTGCTTGTTGGGAGCTTTCACGTGTAGATAGTTTTCTTTTTCTTTGGGTCAAGGTAGAAGATATTGGTTACAATGTTTAGTGGCTCTTGCATGCATACCTGTTTAGCTTTCAAAGAGCCATGTTACTTTGTCTTCTCCTTTTTGTTTGCGTGCAGATTCCAGCTTTAGTCCAATGCACGAGCACTCTTATTATTGTTCACATCGTTTGGTCATGCAAGTGAAAGGCAATAATGACGATATATGATGAAGTGACTGAGCCTGGAAAAGCTGGTATGAACTCGATCTATTTTGTTTTTGTAAATATGACTAGCTCATCATGCCTGATTCAGCTTTGTTGTGAGAAAAACATGTTTGCAATGACAACTTAGAGATCATAGTTGCTTATGCCATGCTTACTTAGCTAGGAGCTTATAATGGTTTGTCTTGGATGCCCACATGAATGTTGAGATGACTATGATGTAGTATGATAGGATGGTATCCTCCTTTGAATGTTTCAAGTGGCTTGACTTGGCGCATGTTCACGCATGTAGTTGAAACAAAATCAACATAGCATCTATGATATTCATGTTCATGGTGATTTATGTCCTACTCATTCTTGCACTCAATGTTAGTTACTCTCAATGCATTTTGATGACTGTTGTCGCTCTCTAGTTGGTCACTTCCCAGTCTTTTCCTAGCCTTCACTTGTACTAAGCGGGAATACTGCTTGTGCATCCACTTCCATAAACCCAAAGTTGTGCCATATGAGTCCACCATACCTACCTATGTGCGGTATCTACCTGTCGTTCCAAGTAAATTTGCATGTGTCACTCTCTAAACCTTCAAGAAATAATCTGTTTTGCATGCCCGAACCGCTCATGTGGTGACAGGGGGCTATTGGTATCTTCCATGCTTAGGCGTGTTATCCTCGATATGTGTTTATTCACTATCATTCACGAGAAAGGGGCCGGTAATTGGAATTCCCAGTTCCATGCTCAAATCGAAAAGATAATTAAAAACAAAACTCCCCCAGGATTGATGTTGGTATGTGCTACTCCGACAACAGACCTTCCCTGGCAACGGCGCAAGGAATCTTGTTGCTACGGGCTACGCCTATAGGGACTTCCTTGGCAAATATGCATAGGATTTCCCCACAGCCTTGGAGCCTTGCGTTGGTGTTCTCTTGAAGAGGAAAGGGTGATGTAGCACAGTGGCGGTAATTATTCCCCTCAGTTTGAGAACCAAGGTATCGATCCAGTGGGAGGATCGCGTCAAGTCACAAGTACCTGCACAAACACAAAGAGCTTGCACCCAACGCTATGAAGGGGTTGTCAATCCCTTATAGATTGTTTGTCAAGTGAGAACAGAAAGCAAAAATTAAACAAAGCAAAGTAAAAGTGAAAGTGAAGATGATAGTTCTGAATAGACCCCGGGGCCGTAGTGTTCACTAGTGGCTTCTCTCATGAAAGCAAGTAGACGGTGGGTGAACGAATTACTGTCAAGCAATTGATAGAACCGCGCAAAGTCGTGACGTTATCTAAGGCAACGATTATATCTATAGGCATCACGTCCAAAACAAGTAGACCGGTACTTTCTGAATCTACTACTATTACTCCACACGTCGACCGCTATCCAGCATGCATCTAGTGTATTAAGTTCATAAGAACAGAGTAACGCCTTAAGCAAGATGACATGATGTAGATGGACAATCTCAAATCTATGATGAAAGCCCATCTTGTTACCCTTGATGGCAACAACATGAAGCGTGCCTTCCTGCCCCTTCTGTCACTGGGAAATGGCATCGCACGGTATGAACCCAAACCCAAGCAGTACTCTCATTGCAAGAATCATAGATCTAGTTGGCCAAACAAAACCCAAGACTCGGAGAGACTTACAAGGATATCAAATCATGCATATTAGAAATTAGCAAAGACTCAAATATAATTCATAGATAATCTGATCACAAATCCGCAATTCATCGCATCTCGACAAACACACCGCCAAAGAGGATTACATCAGACAGATCTCCATGAAGATCATGGAGAACTTTGTATTGAAGATCCAAGAGAGAGAAGAAGCTATCTAGCTACTAACTACGGACCCGTAGGTCTGAAGTGGACTACTCACGAGTCATTGGAGAGGCGATGATGTTGATGTAGAAGCCCTCCAACTCCAAAGTCCCCTCCGGCAGGGCACCGGGAAGGGTCTCCAGATGAGACCTCGTGGAAACGGAAGCTTGCGGCGGCGGAAAAGTGTTTTCGTGGATGCCCTGATTTTTCTGGGATTTTAGGGAATTTATAGGCGAAAGAGCTAGGGCAGGAGAGCTCCAGGGGGGCCACAAGCCTGGTAGCCCCCCCCCCCCCCCGTGGTGGCGGCTATAGGGCTTGTGGGCACCCTGTGGCTCTCCTGCCTTGGCCTTCAAGTCCCCCGATCTTCTTAGGTTCTAGAAAAATTTCTTTCACGGATTTTATTCCGTTTGGACTCCGTTCCAAAATCATATCTGAAAAGAGTCAAAAACACAGAAAAAACAGGAACTGACACTTGGCACTGAATTAATAAGTTAGTCCCAAAAAAGATATAAAAGGTATATAAAACATCCAAAGTTGACAAGATAACAGCATGAAACCATCAAAAATTATAGATACGTTTGAGATATATCAAGCATTCCCAAGCTTAACTCCTGCTCGTCCTCGAGTAGGGAAGTGATAAAGAATGAATTTTTGATGCTTTCATGCTACCTAGCATAGATGTCCTTTGTAACTCCTCTTATGTTACGTGAATGTTCAGATCCATTAGATTCAAAACAATAGTTTGCTATTGACGTGGAGACAATAATACTTCAAGCAAACTAGCAAGGTAATCATGAACTTTCAAAATAACGAGGCCAAAAGAGAGTTATCCCTACAAATTCATATAGTCTGGCTATGCTCTATCATCCTTGCACAATGAATTTAAATCATGCACAACCCCGGTATTGGCCAAGTAATTGTTTTCACACTTTTACTTTCTTAAACCTTTTCAACTCTCACGCAATACATGAGCTTGAGCCATGGTTTTAGAACTATAAGTGGAATGGAGTGTGGTGGAGGTTGCAAGACAAACAAGGAGAAGATGGTCACATTAACTAGGCATATCAATGAGCTATGGAGATGCTCATCCATAGATATCAATGTGAATTAGTAGGGATTGCCATACAAATGATGCACTAGAGCTAAGAGTATGTGAAAGCTCTTAAAGAAAACTAGTGGGTGTGCATCCAACTTGCTTGCTCACGAAGACCTAAGGCAAATTTGAGGAAGCCTATCATTGGAATATACAAGCCAGGATATATAATGAAAATTTCCCACTAGCTATATGGTGGTGACAAAACGAGAGACTCTCAATCATGAAGATCATGGTGCTTAATAAGCACAAGTGTGGAAGGATAGTAGCATTGTCCCTTCTCTCTTTTTCTCTCATTTTTTTGGTGGGCTCTTTTATTTCCTCACATGGGACAATGCTCCAGTAATGATGATCATCACACTTTCAACTCAAAACTAAGAGCAATGATGACTCTATATGGAATGCCTTCGGTAGTGTACCGTGACAATGATCTAGCATGGCATAGACATTAATGGAAACATCATGATAGTTATCTTACGATCATGCAATGGCAATGTAGAAGCTGTGGCACATGTCATGGTGGTAGTTGCATGTTAATATATCTCGGAATGGCTTTGAAAAAGCCATAGTAGGTAGGTATGGTGGCTGTTTTGAGGGAGGCTATATGGTGGGTTTTGTGCACCGGCGAAAGTTGCACGACACTAAAGAAGATAGTGATGGTGGAAGGTGAAAGTGCATCTAAACCATGGACTCAACATTAGTCATGAAGAACTCATATACTTGTTGCAAAAAATTTAGTAGTAATCGAAACAAAGCATTCAACGCATACTCCTAGGGGAAGGGTTGGTAGGTATAAACCATCGCGCGATCCCGACCGCCACACAAAGGATGACAATCAATAGACTAATCATGCTCAGACTTCATCACATAGCGGTTCACCATACGTGCATCCTACGGGAATCACTAACTTTAACACAAGTATTTCTATATCCACAACACCATACTAACATAACTTAAATATTACCACAACCACATCTCAAAACTAATTGAGACGAATCAAACTTCTCTAACTATTCAATGCACATGGAGATGGAAGTTTTCATATCCCTTTGGATAACTACCCCTTTTGAGACTACTTTCATAGCATAGATCAACTACCAAGCCACGCGCTTCTGTGCTCTAAAAGATATAAGTGCAGCACACAGAGCAAAATCAACTAGCTCAAAAGATATAAGTGAAGCACATGTGAGCTGAATTGTCTAACCAAAGGATATAAGTGAAGCTCGACAAAATCACGGTGAGTGCATGTCTCTATCTCTAGGTGTGCAGCAAGTAAGATTGTGACACAACAAAAATAAAAGACTCCTACGATAAAAGACGCTCCAAGCAAAACACATAACATGTGCTGAATAAAAATATAGCCCAAGTAACGTTACCGATGGATTGAAGACGAAAAAGGGGATGCCTTCCCGGGGCATCCCCAAGCTTAGGATTTTACGGCATCCTTGAATCAACTTGGGGTGCCTTGGGCATCCCCAAGCTTGAGCTCTTGCCACTCTTTATCTCTTTGTCCATAAGGACTTCACCCAAAACTTGAAAACTTCACAACACGAAACTTAAACAGAAACTCGTGATATCATTAGTATAAGAAAGCAAACCACCACTTCCTTAGGTACTGTAGCAAACATAAATTGTACTTATGTTGATGTTGGGTTACTATATTTTCAATCTTCCATGGCTAATACCCCCCCCCCCCGAATACTATCCATAGTTTCATCAAAATAAGCAACCAACTCAACAAAAACAAAATATGTTAACAACAGACCAGTCTGTAGCAATCTGTATACTTCGTATACTTCTGGTACTTCAAAAATTCTGAAAAATTAGGACAACCTGAAGAATTTGCGTAGAAATCAGCAACAAAAAGAATCAACTCCAAAGCTCTTACAGAAAAAAATGGAAGTTCTTTTCGTGAGCAGAAAGTTTCTGTCTTTTCCAGCATGACCAAACGATCATCCCCAAGACTAATCATAATGGTTTTACTTGGCACAAATGCAAAAAGAAACACAAAAAACACAATCATAACAGAATTATGAAAGTGTGGAAAACGCAAAACAGAAAGAAAAAGGATAGATTCATTGGGTTGCCTCCCAACAAGCGCTATTGTTTAACGCAATTAGCTAGGCAAAAGGTGATGGAATCACGTATAGTCATCTTTGGTGCTCTAACCATAAGTAGCCCTCATCATAGATTCATAAGGAAATCTTATTTTCTTTCTAGGAAAATTCTCCATGCCCTTCTTTAGAGGAAATTGAAATCTAATATTCCCTTCCTTCATATCGATGATAGCACCAATAGTCCTTAGGAAAGGTCTACCAAGAATAATGGGACATGAAGGATTGCAATCTATGTCAAGTACAATGAAATCCACGGGTACATAGTTCTTATTTGCAACAATAAGAACATCATCGATCCTTCCCATGGGTTTCTTGACAGTAGAATACGCAAGATGCAAATTAAGAGAACACTCTTCAATCTCATGAAAACCAAGAATATCACATAAAGACTTTGGAATCGCGGAAACACTAGCACCCAAATCACACAAAGCATTGCATTCATAGTTTTTGATTTTGATTTTGATAGTAGGTTCCCACTCATCATGAAGTTTTCTAGGTATAGAGACTTCTAATTCGGTTTTCTATTCAAGAGATTTCATCATAGCATCTACGATATGTGCGGTAAAGGCTTTGCTTTGGCTATAAGCATGTGGAGAGTTTGCAATGGATTGCATCAAAGAAATGCATTCAAACAAGGAGCAACTATCATAATTGAATTCCTTGAAATCCAAAGTGGGAGTTTCATTACTACCCAAAATTTTGATTTCTTCTACTCCACTCTCCACACCTTTATCATCAAGATAGGTGGACTCCAAATCATTGGGGCGTTTTCAACAAAAGTGGATTCATATCCAGCCCCTTCATCAATAGGTTTGACACGCGAAAACAAAGATTTAAGAGGAGTCACACCAAGCACTTTAAGATCTTCGTGGTCTGCATCACAAATTTCAGGTTTAGCTGCCATCTTATTGACTAAGGTAGCCTGCTTGTCAGAAATTTGGCCCACAAATTTTTCAAGATGAGCAAGCTAAGAATTTAGTGCAAGGAATTCTTTGGTCATATCATCAACTTCTTTATTCAAACAGGCTATAAAAGAATTTTGCTCTTTTAATTCCCTACGGAAGTAACTATTTTGGTCAAACTGAGAAGACATGAAACCTTTTACACTAGTTTCAATCTCTTCCAACTTTCTGAAATAGTTTGGTTTGGCCATGAGGAAAGGTCTCTCACGAACAAGCCCAAGAGCAAGCGAGGAAAACGGGCGGAAAAAGAAGGCAAAAGACAAAAGAAAACGGCAAAGGAGAAAGGAAAATGAAAACGGCAAAGGTGAAGTGGGGGAGAGGAAAACGAGAGGCAACTGGCAAAAAAGGTAAATGCAAGATATGAGTTTGTGACACCTACTTGGATAGATATTGACTTGATCTCTCCCCGGCAACGGCGCCAGGAATAGGCGTGTTGACGGGAGATTATTCTTGTCTTGATATTCCTCGGCAAGCGATCCTCCTCCCCGGCAACGGCGCCAGAAATCGGCGTGTTGACGGGAGATTATTCTTGTCTTGATTTTCCTCATCAAGCGATCCTCCTCCCGGGCAACGGCGCCAGAAATCCTTCTGCTACTGCGACAACGGACCTTCCGTGGCAACGGCGCCAGGAATCCTGCTGCTACGACTACGCCTATAGGGACTTCCTTGGCAAATATGCAAAGGATTTCCCCGCGGCCTTGGAGCCTTGCGTTGGTGTGCCCTTGAAGAGGAAAGGGTGATGTAGCACAGCGGCGGTAAGTATTTCCCTCAGTTTGAGAACCAAGGTATCGATCCAGTGGGAGGATCGCGTCAAGTCACAAGTACGTGCACAAACACAAAGAGCTTGCACGCAACGCTATGAAGGGGTTTTCAATGCCTTATAGATTGTTTGCCAAGTGAGAACTAAAAGCAAAAAGTAAACAAAGCAAAGTAAAAGTCAAAGTGAAGACGATAGTTGTGAATAGATCCAGGGGCCGTAGTGTTCACTAGTGGCTTCTCTCATGAAAGCTAGCTAGATGAATGCTTATGACAACAAACCTTCTCCTGCAACAGCACCAAAAGAATGCTGATAGCACTCCCCAGTAATGGAACTAGAAGAATGTTGTTGACGGCCCACCAGCGCGTGGGTTCGCAGCAGTTTTCGAGGGTAGAGTATTCGACCCAATTTGTTGATCGCCTAAAGGAGGTGAGAGAATACTCTCGAGTATTAGCAGCTGAATTTGTCAGATTCAACCACACCTAAAAGATTAGTATATGCAAGCACAGTAGTAACAAAAAAGTCACGAATAACAGAAGTGTAACGAGCAATAGCAGTGGCAAGGAACAGCAGTAGTGACAGCAGTAGCAAGACAAGTAACAGTAGGACAAACTCATAGGCAATGGGTCGGTGATTTGTTTGGATGATATTCATCATGCAACAGCTATAACACGGAGAGATATGTGGCTAGCTCTCGTTCGTCAATGTGATGTAGGCATGCATTCCGTGTGTCGTCATACGTGCTTAGGGAAAAGAACTTGCATAACATCTATTGTCCATCCCTCCCGTGGCACCGGGGTCCAAAAGGAAACTACGGGATATTAAGGTTCTCCTTTTAATAAAGAACCAGACCAACGCATTAGCACTTGGTGAACACACGAACTCCTCAAACTATGGTCATCACCGGGAGTGGTTTCGATTATTGTCACTCCGGGGTTGCCGGATCATAACACATAGTAGGTAACTACAACTTGCAAGATCGGATCTAAAACACACACATATTGGTGACAACATAATAATTTCATATCTGAAATCATGGCACTCGGGCCCTAGTGACAAGCATTAAGCATGGCAAAGTAGTAGCAACATCAATCTCAGAACATAGTGGATACTAGGGATCAATCCTCATTAAAACTAACTCGATTACATGAAAAAACTTTTGGGTTCATGGAAGTGGATACACAAGCAGTATTCCCGCTTAGTACAAGTGAAGGCTAGCAAAAGACTGGGAAGCGACCAACTAGAGAGCGACAACAGTCATCAAGATGCAATGAGTTTGACTAACATTAAATGCAAGCATGAACAGGATATAAATCACCATGAAAACGAACATCATAGAGGCTATGTTGATTTTGTTTCAACTACATGCATGAACATGCGCCAAGTCAATCCACTTGAAACATTCAAAGGAGAATACCATCCTATCATACTACATCATAGTCATCCCAAAATCTATGTTGGCATTCAAGACAAACCATTATAAGCTCTCAGCTAGTTAAGCATGGCATCAGAAACTATGATCTCTAAGTTGTCATTGCAAACATGGTTCTCTCACAACAAAGCTGAATTTGGGTCGACAAGCTAGTCATATTTACAAAAACAAAATAGATAGAGTTCATACCAGCTTTTCAGTCTCAGACACTTCATCATATATCATCATTGTTGCCTTTCATTTGCACGACCGAACGTTGTGAACAATAATAAGAGTGCTCGTGCATTGGACTAAGCTGAATCTGCAAGCAAACACAAAGGAGAAGACAAAATAATATGGCTCTTTGGAAGCTAAACAGGTAAGCATGCAAGAACCACTAAGCATTATAACCAATATCTTCTACCTTGACACAAAGAAAAAGAATACTATTTACACGGGAAAGCTCCCAACAAGCAAAAGAAGAAAGAAAAATCTTTTGGGGTTTTCTCAAAAGGACACAAAACAAGAAAACAAGAAAACGAAAAGAAACTAGCATGAATAATACAGTGGCAAAGTGTAAACACCGGCTAACAGAGTGAAAGCATAAGCATGAATGTAAAGTCGGTGAGAACACGTACTCCCCCAAGCTTAGGCTTTTGGCCTAGCTTGGTCTACTCCCATGGATGATCCTGGCGAAACCCAAAGTCATAATGGTTGTTATACGGGAGTGCTGCAGCCACTGCCTGAATAGCTACCTCACGAAGTCGAGCAGCAGTCGCCTCCCTCTCATACTCCTCTGCTTCTCCTATGGTTATGTAGTATCTTTGTTTTACCTGAAAGTCAAAGAAAGCAGGAGCAGGAAGGGTAATATGGAAAACACGCTGCCGGTTAAATATCAATCGATATAGGAGAGATCCATGATCTCTCTGAAGGAACTGGTAGCGTGTTAGAGCGACACGATCAAGGTAGGCTGTACGGAGAGGAGGGTCTTCTGGACGGATGGATACCCCAAGAAAATTTTCTAAGCGTGTAGCATAAACTCCACCAAAGAAATCCCCCTCACTGGCATATTTATTCAGCCTCCTTGCTATAATATCTCCCATATTGAAGCTCCTTTCACATGTTACTGCGCTCTTAAGGATACTAAGGTCAGAAGCGCATAGGTGACAATGTGCACTCTTGCCGTTAATGCACCTACCTATGAAGAGGGCAAGGTAGTGCAAGGCAGGGAAATGGATGCTTCCTATGGTGGCTTGCGTGATATCTCTGGTTTCTCCCACAGTTATACTGGAGACAAAGTCTCTGACCAAAGACTTAGGAGGATCATTAACACTACCCCCATTGGGTATCTTGCAAATCCTATTGAAATCCTCCAGATCCTTGGACGCCCTAGTTTTTATACTTCCTCTGTTTCAATTTACATTGATATTATATTTTTCCTAGCTAAGCCAAACATTTATACAAAACAGTCTGAATGTTTTAAAAATATATGTATAGATGATGTGAAATTATATTCAGTGACGAATCTAAATATTGATATTGGTATTGCAGATGTTATTATAAGTTTTTGATAAATATTCTAGGAATAGTACACATATATAATTGTGTGGTAATATTAAAAATTATACAAAAAAACTAATATTCAAAATTTGATAATGATAATAACACACTTGTTAAATATGTGAAACTGTGCAATTGAGCTTTCTAGAAATTTTCAATTGCAAAATCTGTTGTTCTTCTCCCTTAAGGATACTAAGGTCGGAAGCGCATAGGTGACAATGTGCACCCTTGCCGTTAATGCACCTACCTATGAAGAGGGAAAGGTAGTGCAAGGCAGGGAAATGGATGCTTCCTATGGTGGCTTGCGTGATATCTCTGGTTTCTTCCACAGTTATACTGGAGACAAAGTCTCTGACCAAAGACTTAGGAGGATCATTAACACTACCCCCATTGGGTATCTTGCAAATCCTATTGAAATCCTCCAGATCCACGGTATAGGATTTATCGTACAGATCAAACAGTATGGATGATTCACGGCCAGCTAAAAATTTAAATCTACGCACGAAAGAGGCAGTGAGCATAGCATACTGTTCACATTTATCGGAGAGGAATTCTTCTAACCCGGCATTGCGAACAAGTGCATCAAACTCATCCTTGAAACCTGCTTCGATCATGAACTCATCAGAAGGCCATTCACATGGTTGTATCGGTGTGTCCCTTAGTTGAAAAGGTTCGGGCTCCCGAAAAGAGAGACAAGGACCCTTCTTACTTGAGGAACCACCATGAAACTTCCTCCTGAACATAATTTCCTTATGCTGAAATTTTTGAAGTTCAAGAGAAAAGTGAATAAAGACCCACCACACCTTGTAGCAACTACTCCTACTAGTGCCTAGAGACTGTATCACGCGCTAAAACTACTTGGGACCAGCTAAAATCAACATTTCTAGCTCAAGAACAGGGTCACCAAGGTAGCAAGAATACGCGAAGGATAAAGCACCAGAGCAAAAACTAATTGGGCCAATGGAGGAGTCACTTACCAAGGAGTAATTTCCCCAAAACGGTTCGGAGAATGGTGCTTTGAGCAAGGAGATCGAAAAGCACAACCAAATGAGCAAGAACACGGGTTTGAGCTGCGAAACAATTTTTTCTCGAGGTGGAAGAAGAGGCTGGGAGCTGGAATGAGTGGAGGGGGTGCCTGTGGGCCCCACAAGCTTGCCCACCGCCACCAGGGGGTGGTGGCGGAGCAGGGGCTTGTGGCCCACTAGTCAGGCCCCCAGGCCAGCTCTCAGGCCCAGAAATTTTCAAAAATTCCAGAAAAAATCATACTAAATTTTCAGGACCATCGGAGAACTTTTATTTTCGAGGTATTTTTCTTCGGGACGCTAAAACAGAAAACAGGGAAAACTAAACTAACTAGTCGTCAACCCGTCCGTTTGCACGGGCTAGTTATTTAGATGATAATTATTAATATACTTTGTATCCAACTCTTGAAAGTCTATTACTGAAGCAGAACAATTTGTTCATGTAACCATTTACCGAGTTAACATCTTTAATTTATTGTATTGTATGATAGTATTGTTTTTATTATCCCGGATAATACGGATAGTTCCTTTTACATGGGTTATGTAGAAATCAAATTGACAAAATTATATTTTCATAGACTTTTGAAGAAGTTTTCCATTCGTTAACACTCCCAGGTATATTAAATATATAATGTGTTGTGAAAAATAATAAAATCAAACATTTGGTAATGTTTCCAAACAAAATACAATTGCATGAACATATAATAATCAGATGTTTACTAATAACCACAAATTGAGTTGCACACTACAATCTCAAATATAGGTCATAACTAACGCACGGGCTAGCCTACAATGGTGAGTGTGAGTTAGAATTTTATGTCCTAAGAAATTTAAATTTATTAAGCGGCGTCCTTGGACGCCCTAGTTTTTATACTTCCTCTGTTTCAATTTACATTGATATTATATTTTTCCTAGCTAAGCCAAACATTTATACAGAATAGTCTGAATGTTTCAAAAATATATGTATAGATGATGTGAAATTATATTCAGTGACGAATCTAAATATTGATATTGGTATTGCATATGTTATTATAAGTTTTTGATAAATATTCTAGGAATAGTACACATATATAATTGTGTGGTAATATTAAAAATTATACAAAGAAACTAATACTCAAAATTTGATAATGATAATAACATACTTGTTAAATATGTGAAACTGCGCAATTGAGCTTTCTAGAAATTTTCAATTGCAAAATCTGTTGTTCTTCTCCAACCCTATGCAAGTTGCCGTGCACATCACTTCTCTCTGCTTTGTATATAAAAATATTTATACATGGAGCAAAATAAGAAAGGTGACTGTAATTGTAATGAATTCATAACATCTATTTTTGATTTTAGTGGTTCCAGGGATGTCCAAATCCCTCATTAACGTGAAAAAATTAAAATCATCTTAATGTTCATCTCTCGAACTTGTGAGAAAATCTTCACCAAATTGGTTAGTCTAATCTTCTCCGTACAGCAGATTCATAACTTAACGCCTCAAATCATGTAAGTTCCATGAATTATAATTGAAGATTTATTAATATATTACCAAAGGTGTAAATCATGTTGAAAATGAAATGTATGAATTTTAACCATCCAAAGAACCATGATGGTTACCTGAAAGTTTGGCTACCAACGAAAAGATTTAGTACGCATTCACTTTTGAACAGAAAGAAAGTAGTTGCCAACAAAATCAAAATATCTTCAATCATGTCTACCATGCATCATTCTTGCATATGTGTCCTAAACATGTCTATCTTGTGCTTTTTATAATGTTGTATATGTTTATATATATATATATCATGGAGTTTAGTACTCTTGTGATAGTCATATGACGAACCAAGAATATATATGTTAACTATATATACTAAAGTTTAGAAACCTTGTTCTCAGTTAACTATATATACTATATATACTATATATGTTAACTATATATACTATATATGTGAAAATAGACTACTTGTGATGTAGTTGTCAAGTCATGTTCTCAGTTACCTTGTACAGAACATGAAATAGAAGAACGCACAACTTCAATGGTTTACATCTATTTCACTAGTATCTTTTATTCATCCGGTTAAAAAAACTATATGATTTTTTTGTCTAAATGCAACACTGCCCAGATCAAACCTAGTGTATGCAATTGGACAGACACCTTATAGACTCTAACCCATGACTCGACGCACATTGACTATGACAGGGGATTAGATCATGATACGTGAAACAACTGCTTGTGTGTCTTTTCGTACAACTTTTTCTCTTTGTACGTCAAGGTCATAGAAGGTCCGGTCATGATCATGCAAGCAAATCAATTGTATGGGGTCATAGAAGGTCCGGTCATGATCATGCTAGCAAATCAATTGTATGGGGTAATATCGTAGAAGACCACATAAGAATTTTGCAAGGTTCAAACATTCGACATGAGAAGAGGAAATAACTTGTGGTAGATCGAATACCGTATAAACATACCAAGTCCAAAGGAGAACGTATCATGTTCAAATACTACTTTTCATGTTTAGTTTTTCTATTTAGATAATTCTCTGTGGAAGGAGGAGTACTACAAAGGTAGAGTATAGAGATTTTTAGTTTGAAGGAAAGATTGTGATAATTTAATCAGTACATTGCACTGTATCTTTTTTTTAAATGTACCTATTGTAGCCTACCCTTCATAGATCAACGATACATACTTCGGTCCATGCATACATACATGCTTGCAGAAGTGCAGGTATATATGATTGCATACGTCGAAATTGATATGTACATTATGATTGCATACCTCAAGTGCATATATGAAGTCTTGATTTTGCTGGTCTATTGAACTGGATGGCGACGGGTGTGGCTTGCGAAACAACGGGTCTGACAACACTGCCCTGAAAAATCTCATGTTCTCTCACTCCACCGACATCCAGACCGCTGGGCATCCGATGCTATTGCTTTCTCGATCTACAAATTGTTTCATAATGTATACACATTGTGTAAAAAAGCAAGAAACAAAACTACCACTAATAAGCATGCGAAGTGAAACATCTCATACCATCTGGAGCGGTCTCAGTTTTCAAAGCAGATTTTCTCCTCGAATAAGACGATAGCATAGCTTGGACGTAAAACTGTTTTGAGGATTTTTCTTTGGATTCCATCATAGGCTGCTCGTGTCCATTGCTGATGTGCAGAACGTAGAACCAAAGCATGCACACCTGGAAATTGGATTCCATAACATACGCTGTTTCGCCAACCATGACAGTGATCCTCTCATTGAGTCATTCTGCCATGCAGCGACATACAGGGTATAATCTCATCAGTTAGGGCACTTCTACTGAGTTGAACGTGTCCATGTATGTTTGATTGATCATGGTCATGGGTATCGTCAATCCAATTCCACGCTAGCCTCCCAGCCTTAATTTGATCTGCCATTTGTGCGATCATGGAATAAATTTATTGAGGTAATGAATTTCCGTGTATTGCACATATAGCTGATGAAACCAACTCGGTTCAATTACCTTGATTTTTTACAGATAAAGGAAAGTAGAGCACACCAACTTATCTCCCAGCGGATCTCTTTATATTAAGTTAAATACGTCATGCATGCATGCTTTTATCCATCTGATGATCATAGGCAGAGTAAGCTAGGTATAAAGTGGAGGTAAGGATGTGTGGGGAGGAACTGAGGAAACCTTGGTCCTGCTGCCGGCAAACCGTGGTGCCATGGGTCTGAACGTCCTCTATGTTGCTGCATGCAGAACACCATGACGTGCTATCATGGATTAGACAAAGAATAGCCGGCCGGCGGTGGCCACGACGGCGTCATGCATGACGCTTGAAGAGCATCTATATGAGGCCATCGTCTCATATATATAAATCATACATGGTAATACTATTTATTAATTAGTACAGACATGCGTATGGCATAATGCATACTGTGTATTTGTATACCAGAACATATTTATATGATGTACCTGCTGGCTAGCTAGCTAGATGAAAAAAGAAAGAGGAAAGAAGCGCATCCATGCCACGGTCTACCTTGATCGATCAATTTTGATGCGTACCTGGCTGGCTAGCTAAGTGAAAGAAGACAGGAGATAAAAGAAGGCTCATCCATCCATGCCAAGGCCTACCTTTGACCGATGAAATTTGGTTGGCATTGAGATAGAAGGCTTGAGGCGGCCATGGCGGCGGCGTATATGGGCGTGAGGAGGAGAAGAATCCCTCTAGAACGATCTAATTCATTTGGCTGATTGATACAGAAAAGCTGCATTGAAACTCAACATATCGTTTGTGAGATCGGAAGTGTTTTTTTTTCTTTTGGTGACATAGAGATATTCAGAAAGGGGAGTCTAGAGAGATTAGGAGATAAGTAGTGAGAGATTAGGAGAGAGGGAGAGCGCGTAATCACTTTTTATTAACATCAAAATTTATAGGATTAATCTACACCGTAATAACTCGGCCCCACGAGATTAACGTCTCCTAATTAATGATTAACGTAAAAAAATAGGATTAATCTACACCGTAATAACTTGGCCCCACGAGATTAACGGATCATAATTACTGATTAACGTGAGAATTTCTGAAGAGTCCATAATTAGTATAGACTAGTCGTCAACCCGTGCAATCGCACGCGCTAGTTCAATTAATGTCTATTTTGCATGAATACTAAGATAGTACGTTCATATACAGTTACTATCAAAGAAGTATTTCGACCTTGGGTTCTCTATTGCTTATATTCTATATGTGCCAAGAAAGTAAGCTGTTTTTTACCATATTCAGGTTGTATAGAAAATTTAGTGCGTAATTTTTGCACATGCCTTACTTAATAATTATATGTACTACAAAATGGTCAAGAATTTCTATTTAGGATCATGCAAGTTTAAAAGAATCCTTTCGGGTTGCGGATTCTACCTCTGATCAGGCATAATAAGTGATTTTGTTGTTTCTTATACATTTAATAATTCGTTCATTGGATTATAAATTAAACTACAACATGTACATATGTAGGGTGAAATTACTTAATAAAATTTATAATAGGTAACTTCGCCAGACTCATAAGTTCAGTAACTTATAAATGTTCTGCCTAATATGTAATCCACACTATTTTTCCAACTAAATATATGCCGCAAGATATACTTTTTGGCTAGTACGTAAGAACTCATTTGTGTTCCATAGAAAAAGTTCATATATTTTATCGGTAAGGGTCAGTGTTGAAATTTGATAACAATTGGGAGGAGACAATCTGTTATGTCGTCTCCAATCTTTTACTGTATAATGGAAATTCAAATCCATTTAAATATTGGGGGGAGACAATCTGTTATGTTAAGTATAACGACTCTAAGCTAAGGGTCAGTGTTGAAATTTAATAACAATTTAAAACAACAATAGTCAAACAGGAAAGAGAAGAGTTTCCATGAAAAAACTAATTATCAAGTGTGTAGCACGCCACATGAAGGCAATAGTCAGTTAAGCATATCACATGTTGTTACTTTTCATACAATTTTCACAGAGAAATAGAACTATTGAAGTATTAAAATAGCAAAAAGGAAATAAGAAATCATGTTGACGCTTGCTTATATAAACTAAGCGGCAACAATAATCAAGGTTGTTGTAATGTAAACTGTCGAATAATTGACCTACCAAACTAAAAAAGGAATTAGAAAATGAACCGATGGGAAGATGAATCTCTAACCTGACACCGCAATGATAAACAAATGAGGAACAGAGCATGTCTAAATTAAATCTTGCTGCACGTGACCAAATATAATCCAAAAACATAACCTATGAAAACTTTGTTCAAATTAATATACACAAGAGAAAGTTCCAAGAATTGAAAGCAACTAATCAGAATTTTGTTGGCGAGATACGCTTGAATGAAAAATAATAATGATACTGGGACTATAAAAAGACTGTCTTGCAACAAATTGTTTAGCAGTAAGAATTACCTTATGCACACGTCAAAACCATGTTTTGCTTTGTCTGATGTCACGTGAAGGTTGAAGCCCATTTGCAGAGTGGTTCCGGCATGTACTTCATTGTTGCACTTACATTTTAAATGTCAACTATAAGGCAAAGAGCAACGCACATATGCTTGGTGTCATGGATCATTTATCCATTTGATATACCATGCCCTATGTCCCAGTATGTTTTCAATTGTGCTGCTACCAGCTGTTGCCTTGCACATGCACTACACATATCAAATGATATAATTATTTCATACAATATATTATATCGTTAGTCAAAATCAAGCTAAAAAGTTGTCACTCTCTCACCTATGTCCACCTAAATAATAAAACGACCATTAAATTTGTTATGTTTTGAAATTTAAACTACCTACAATATTTTTACCAGGGTTATGCTCATGTAATTTTTGTTTAACATGATTGTTAAATAGGTCTGATGAAACCTATGCGCAAGCTGGCAATCATGTCCCTTGTTGTGCATCTTACCCTTGCCAACTATATTACCTTGCGGGATGCATCCAATTGAGTCAAACATAAATCAATTCAATATAAGAAATCAACTGAGCACCATCGGCCCTTGAGAAGCCTCATAGGATATATATTCACCTAAAAGAAACAACACATTATTTTTAAATATGATTATGAGAAATAAGTGAATCCTGTGTTTAATCACCTTATGAAATATCACCAATAAAACGGTAGGAGAAAAGGCATACTAAATATCACTCTCGCGCAAATTAATAAATTTGCACCCAAAAGTAGAATAATAAATCTGTAGACGTGCATACCCGTTGTATGCATATAATTACCAGGAATAATATTCAGACCTTTAAGAATCATAAGAATGCGTTCAACAACTCATGAGTGCATAATGCAGACAGTAGGAAATTGAAGAGAAAAGTTTGTACCATATAAAATAGATAGGACCATAACAGCTGGATTATTCCCGCTGCAGCCAAGGATATGTCTTCGCCTAGACACATTCGTGAGAAATTCCTTGATCTGGTGCTCCCGTCACAACGATTCCTCTCCACACCGTGAGCTTTCTATTGCTCCTCTAACTGCATCCTTTGTTTTTGAAATTTTCCCTGATGATCTATGAAACTGGAACAAATATCAGAACTATTTCCTGACACTCATTTGATAGATGACCTAAGGACGAACCGATCTGCATGCCCGGGCCTCCATAGGTTCAAACAGAAATAGAAAAAGAAACGTTATCAACACATAGGGTTGTTAATTAAAGAGGAGATATTAGTGGAGAATCACATGCAACATAATGCATCGATGAAGCCCTTGACGGCACCCATAAGGCTTTTTTTCTTGATTACTTTGAACCTGACCTTGACACCCGCCCAACGGGTTGATAGTCTCTGGCACCGACGACCCCATGTACGATGTCCAATGGATATTTCCTCTTTCAATCTGATGACTTGGCATAAAATAAAGACCAGGGTTATGGTTCTGCATGTGCATGTGTATGCGTTCTCACCTGTGTGTGCCTGCAGCCGAGGAGTGAAAGGGATCTGCAAAAACTGAATCCATCTGCTCCCTGCTGCGATGTTGCCTGAATCGATCTCCAAGTATAAAGCTAGCTTGTCAAAAACTATTTAGTCAACCTGCAATAATACAATCCAAAATACATAAGCAGGATGTATCTATGGCCAAAGGCAAATAACGATATATGTACGTGCATGTACTATACATGAATCAATCAGCTAGCTGCCATGTACTTGCCTATTTTCCCCATCTGCTCAGTCCAAAAAGTAGTTGAATTAGCTTCCATAGATGTGTGATCGCTGGAACGAACTACGCTTGTTGCATTGGTGAAGACGGACTGTGCCACCAGTACAGCAGGGTCAGAATTTGGAACCCTTCTTCTTCATCAACCAAAGAAATCCCGGAGAGCGGGACGTGTTAGACTTGGATGAGGAGATTAGATTAGAGGCCTCCAACAAAGGGATACACCACTTCAGATCTGGGTGTGATTCAACGATTTAGAACCTACAGGAGGATCACACCAATGCATCCATGAATGGAAAACATATAAGTATTACTCCTAGTCTGTCAGATGTTCTAGATCAAAGCAGCCCATGATTTGACTTCGAAGATGAGAGCATGGTTACCTGAGATCAGCGAGATTTGTGTCAGATCAGAGAGTATGACCGATCTAGATGAGCAACTCATATTTGAGGCAGTAAGATCTTGATCAATTAGATCCATGGCACCAAACTCGTTTCCTTCGGGTTGCAGAGAGATGATGGTTTTCTTTTCGATCCGAAAAAGAGAGAGTATGGAGAGAAGAAGATACGTGGAAGAGAGAAAACACAGAGATAAAGGAACATGTGCTTCCACGGGGAGAGAGAGAATATGTTTCCACGTGGGGAGAAAGATAATTAAGGAATAATATGGAGAACTGCTTATGTCGCTAGAATTTTATTTTAGTTACAACCAGAAAATTTTGTGGAATTTTTAATTATTATTTTTGGAGAATTAAACAATGGAGATTTTTTTTAATGAAGGCTTTATTGAGTCGATCTACACCGTAATATTTCGGTCCCACCAGATTAACGGTTCGTAAATTCTAATTGTTGTGGGAATTTCTAGGGAGTCTAGAATTAGTATAGGTATAGATTATAGATTATAGATTCTATCATTTTTCTTCTAAGCAACAGAAAAGCAAAACTCAAAACTGAGGTATGTGACTCTTTGATTCATCCGTCTCATGGTCATCGAAAGAAATCCGTCAATGGTATTGATCAAGTCCTTATGACAAAACCTTCTCGAATCGCAAGAGAGAACGGAGAATTTTCGAATAGCCACTAAGTCACCTCAATGGGGATATGAATCTCCCCAACAAGCAAATCATACTTCATCTTGACGCGAGGAATAGGGCATTCAAAGCTCCCAATAAGAATCGATGAAGTCTTTTCGATAGCATTGATGCAATGTACTGGATATCGTTTCTTCGGAAAGTGCACTGTGTGCTCATTACCGTTGACATGGAAAGTGACATTGCCTTTGTTGCAATCTATAACAGCCCCTGCAGTGTTTAAAAAGGGTCTTCCGAGGATGATAGCCATGGCATCGTCCTCGGGAATATCCAAGATAACAAAGTCTGTTAAGATAGTGGTATTAGCAACCACAACACGCACATCCTCGCAAATGCCGATAGGGAAAGCAGTTGATTTGTCGGCCATTCGCAAAGAAATTTCAGTGGAGGTCAACTTATCCAACTCAAGTCTACGATAAAGAGAGAGCGGCATAACACTAACACCGGCTCCAAGGTCACATAAGGCAGTTCTTACGTAGTTTTCTTTAATGGAGCAAGGTATAGTGGGCACTCCGGGATCACCAAGTTTCTTAGGAGTTCCACCCTTGAAACTATAGTTGGCAAGCATGGTGGAGATCTCAAGATCCGGTATCTTCCGTTTATTAGTCACGATATCTTTCATGTACTTGGCATACAGAGACATCTTGAGCATATCAGTTAACCGCATCTGCAGAAAGACGGGTCTTATCATCTCAACAAAGCGCTCAAAATCCTCATCATCCTTTTTCTTGGATGGCTTAGGAGGAAAGGGCATAGGTCTCTGAACCCATGGCTCTCTTTCTTTACCATGCTTCCTAGCAGTGAAGTCATTCTTGTCGTATTTCTTAGGTTGTGGATTATCAGGATTAACCGTAGGTTCAATCTCCACATCCTCGTCATGGCTAGGTTGAGCATTATTATGAACATCACTGTCCATATTGTCACCAGGTTCATGTTCATCACCTGATTGTGTTTCTGCATCAGAGACAGAAATATCATTAGGTTCTTCAGGTGTGACAGTATTTGGTGAACTGGCGTGCAGGTTTCTATCATCCTTCTTCTTCTCCTTAGGATGACTAGGTGTATCAGCATTGATTCCTTGAGAATCTTGATCAATTATCTTAGGATGACCTTCAGGATACAAAGGTTCCTGAGTCATTTTGCCTCCTCTAGTAATGACTCTGACAGAGTTGTCATTTAATTCATTGAGCAGGTCATTCTAAGCTTTAAGTACTTGTTCTACCTGAGTAGTAATCATAGAGGCATGTTTACTCAGAAGCTTCAGAGCATTGACATTTCTGTCTACACAAGCACTTAGATGGCTAAGCATACGAGCACTTTGTTCCAAATGTATGCCAACATAATCATTGAAACTCTGTTGTTTGGCAAAAAAGTTGTAAAATTCATCAAAGCATAGGCTAGCAGGTTTATCAAAAGGAATATCACTCTCATCAAACCTACGCAGAGAATTCACTTCTACTACCTGTATCGGGTTATCGAGACCGTGGATCTCTTCGATAGGTGATAGATTTTTGACATCTTCAGATCTAATGCCTTTCTCTTGCATAGATTTCTTGGCTTCTTGCATATCTTCAGGACTGAGGAATAGAATACCTCTTTTCTTAGGAGTTGGCTTAGGAGGTGGTCCGGGAATAGTCCAAGCATTATGGTTGATCAAGAGGTTATTCAGTAGGGTCTCAGCTTGTTCTACAGTTCGTTCCCTAAAAACACAACCGGCACAACTATCTAGGTGGTCTCTAGAGGCATCGGTAAGTCCGTTATAGAGGATATCAAGTATCTCGTTCTTCTTAAGAGGGTGATCAGGCAAAGCATTTTGTAGCTGGACGAGCCTCCCCCAAGCTTGTGGAAGACTCTCTTCTTGGAGTTGAGCAAAGTTGTATATTTCCTGCAAGGCAGCTTGCTTCTTATGGGCAGAGAAATATTTCTCAGAGAAGTAATAGACCATCTCGTGGGGACTACGCACACATCCAGGAGCAAGAGAGGTGAACCAGACTTTAGCGTCATCCTTTAGAGAGAAAGGAAACAGCTTAAGGATATAGTAGTGGCGGATCTTCTCCTCATTAGTGAAAAGGTTGGCTATTTCAGATAGTTTGGCAAGATGGGCTATGACCGTCTCAGACTCATAGCCGTGAAAAGGATCAGATACGACTAGAGAGATTATCTCAGGGATGATAGAGAATTTATAATCCTTATCGGTGACAAAGATAGGCGAAGTGGCAAACTTCGGGTCATTTTTCATCCTAGCTTCCCGAGATTTTTTTCCTTCCACTTGAGAAGTAATTCTCAGCATCATAGGCATCCTTACTCGCAAGAAAATCCTCAGCTATCTCTCCCTCAATAACGTAACCCTCAGGTATATCAGGCAATTCATATCTAGGAGAGCTAGATCTAGCAGGAGCAAAAGCAGGTTCTATCTCAATAGTATCGGCAGTATCAGAAGCATCACGAGCATTGGCAATAACTCTAGCAATATGAGCATCAAGGAGCACTTCTAGTGGAACATCAGGCAAAGTGGTATCTCTAGCAGTATCAAGCATAGCATCATCAGGCAAAGCAGTATCAAGCATAGCATCTCTAGCAGTATCAAGCATAGCATCTCTAGCAGTATCAGGCATAGTATCAAGCATAGCATCTCCAGCAGTAGCATCATAAGCATCATCAAGCATAGGCGACATATCAAGATTTCTAGCAGGAGGTGATGTCGCAAACTTACTCATAACTGAAGGTGAATCAAGTGCAGAGCTAGATGGCAATTCCTTACCTCCCCTCGTAGTTGAGGGCAAGACTTTGGTCTTCGGATCCTTTAGATTCTTCATAGTGATCAGCAGATATAAATCCCAAGTGACTCAGAGAATATAGCAATACCTCCCCGGCAACGGCGCTAGAAAAATGCTGATCTGCAATCTCTGGTGTTAGCTAGACGAATGCTTATGACAACAAACCTTCTCCTGCAACGGCACCAGAAGAATGCTGATAGCACTCCCCAGTAATGGAACTAGAAGAATGTTGTTGACGGTCCACCAGCGCGTGGGTTCGCAGCAGTTTTCGAGGGTAGAGTATTCGACCCAATTTGTTGATTGCCTAAAGGAGGTGAGAGAATACTCTCGAGTATTAGCAGCTGAATTTGTCAGATTCAACCACACCTGAAAGATTAGTATCTGCAAGCACAATAGTAACAGCAAAGTAACGAGTAACGGCAGTGTAACGAGCAATAGAAGTGGCAAGGAACAGCAGTAGTGACAGCAGTAGCAAGACAAGTAACAATAGGGCAAACTCGTAGGCAATGGGTCGATGATTTGTTTCGATGATATTCATCATGCAACAGCTATAACATAGAGAGATATGTGGCTAGCTCCCGTTCGTCAATGTGATGTAGGCATGTATTCTGTGTGTCGTCATACGTGCTTAGGGAAAAGAACTTGCATGACATCTATTGTCCATTCCTCCCGTGGCAGCGGGGTCCAAAAGGAAACTACGGGATATTAAGGTTCTCCTTTTAATAAAGAACTGGACCAACGCATTAGCACTTGGTGAACACATGAACTCCTGAAACTATGGTCATCACGGGGAGTGGTTCCGGTTATTGTCACTCCGGGGTTGCCGGATCATAACACATAGTAGGTAACTACAACTTGCAAGATCAGATCTAAAAGACACATATATTGGTGACAAAATAATAATTTCAGATCTGAAATCATGGCAGTCGGGCCCTAGTGACAAGCATTAAGCATGGCAAAGTAGTAGCGACATCAATCTGAGAACATAGTGGATACTAGGGATCAATCCCCATCAAAACTAACTCGATTACATGATAGATCTCATCCTACTCATCACCGCCCAGCGAGCCTACGAATAGATTACTCACGAACGACGAAGAGCTTCATGGAATTGGAGAGGGAAGAAGGTTGATGATGACGATGGCGACGATTTCCCCTCTCCGGAGCCCAAGACGGACTCCAAATTTGCCCTCCAATGAAGAACAGGAGGTGGCGGCGCCTCCGTATCGAAAACGCGACAAAAACTTCTCTTTTTATTTTTTCTGGGACGAAAGGCAACTTATAGAGCTGGAGTTGGGGGCGGCAGGTGCCTGTGGGCCCCACAAGCCTGCCCATCGCCATCAGGGGGGTGGTGGCGGAGCAGGGGCTTGTGGCCCACTGGCCCACCCCCTGAGGTGGAACTTGGCGTAGATTTTTTTGATATTTTCCAAAACTGTTCCCCGTAAATTTTCAGGACGTTTGGAGAACTTTGATTTCTGTACAAAAATAACACCAAGGCAATTCTGCTAAAAACAGCGTCAGTCCAGGTTAGTTCCATTCAAATCATGCAAATTAGAGTCCAAAACAAGGGCAAAAGGGAAAAGTAGATACGATGGAGACGTATCGTCGAGCAATTGATAGAACCGCGCAAAGTCATGATGTTATCTAAGGCAATGATTATATCTATAGGCATCATGTCCAAAACAAGTAGACCGATACTTTCTGCATCTACTACTATTACTCCACACGTCGACCGCTATCCAGCATGCATCTAGTGTATTAAGTTCATAAGAACATAGTAACGCCTTAAGCAAGATGACATGATGTAGATGGACAATCTCAAATCTATGATGAAAGCCCATCTTGTTACCCTTGATGGCAACAACACGATGTGTGCCTTGTTGCCCCTTCTGTCACTGGGAAAGGTCACTGCATGGTATGAACCCAAAACCAAGCACTTCTCTCATTGCAAGAATCATAGATCTAGTTGGCCAAACAAAACCCAAGACTCAGAGAGACTTACAAGGATATCAAATCATGCATATAAGAAATCAACAAAGACTCAAATATAATTCATAGATAATCTGATCACAAATCCACAATTCATCGGATCTCGACAAACACACCGCCAAATAGGATTACATCAGATAGATCTCCATGAAGATCATGGAGAACTTTGTATTGAAGACCCAAGAGAGAGAAGAAGCCATCTAGCTATTAACTATGGACCCGTAGGTCTGAAGTGGACTACTCACGAGTCATTGGAGAGGCAATGATGTTTATGTAGAAGCCCTCCAACTCCAAAGTCCCCTCCGGCGGGGCACCGAGAAGGGTCTCGAGATGAGATCTCGCGGAAACGGAAGCTTGCGGCGGCGGAAAAGTGTTTTCGTGGATGCCCTGATTTTTTTCTAGGATTTTAGGAATTTATATGCGAAAGAGATAGGGCAGGGGAGCTCCAGGGGGGCCACAAGCCTGGTAGCCGCCGGCCCCCCTGGTGGCTGTTGGAATTATGCCCTAGAGGCAATACTAAATATAGTTATTATTATAATTCCTGTATCAAGATAATCGTTTATTATCCATGCTATAATTGTATTGAATGAAGACTCATTTACATGTGTGGATACATAGACAAAACACCGTCCCTAGCAAGCCTCTAGTTGGCTAGCCAGTTGATCAAAGATAGTCAGTGTCTTCTGATTATGAACAAGGTGTTGTTGCTTGATAACTGGATCACGTCATTAGGAGAATCACGTGATGGACTAGACCCAAACTAATAGACGTAGCATGTTGATCGTGTCATTTTGTTGCTACTGTTTTCTGCGTGTCAAGTATTTATTCCTATGACCATGAGATCATATAACTCACTGACACCAGAGGAATGCCTTGTGTGTATCAAACGTCGCAACGTAACTGGGTGACTATAAAGATGCTCTACAAGTATCTCCGAAGGTGTTAGTTGAGTTAGTATGGATCAAGACTGGGATTTGTCACTCCGTGTGACGGAGAGGTATCTCGGGGCCCACTCGGTAATACAACATCACACACAAGCCTTGCAAGCAATGTAACTTATTGTAAGTTGCGGGATCTTGTATTACGGAATGAGTAAAGAGACTTGCCGGTAAATGAGATTGAAATAGGTATGCGGATACTGACGACCGAATCTCGGGCAAGTAACATACCGAAGGACAAAGGGAATGACATACGGGATTATATGAATCATTGGCACTGAGGTTCAAACGATAAGATATTCGTAGAATATGTAGGATCCAATATGGGCATCCAGGTCCCGCTATTGGATATTGACCGAGGAGTCTCTCGGTTCATGTCTGCATAGTTCTCGAACCCGCAGGGTCTGCACACTTAAGGTTCGACGTTGTTTTATGCATATTTGAGTTATATGGCTGGTTACCGAATGTTGTTCGGAGTCCCGGATGAGATCACGGACGTCACGAGGGTTTCCGGAATGGTCTGGAAACGAAGATTGATATATAGGATGACCTCATTTGATTACCGGAAGGTTTTCGGAGTTACCGGGAATGTACCGGGAATGACGAATGGGTTCTGGGAGTTCACTGGGCGGGCAACCCACCCCGGGGAAGCCCATAGGCCTTGAGGGTGGCACACCAGCCCTTAGTGGGCTGGTGGGACAGCCCAAAAGGGCCCTATGCGCCAAGAAGAGAAAATCAAGAGAAAAGAAAAAAAAAGAAGGTGGGAAGGAAGGGAAGGACTCCCACCCACCAAACCAAGTCCAACTCGGTTTGGGGGGGAGTGTCGTGGGTATAAGCCTGACAGTAGATGTATAGGGTATGAATGAGATGGGCAGAGTCCTAGCTACGGCGAGGTTGTATGAGTTCAGGCCCCTCTACGGTGGAGGTAATAGCCCTACGTCTCAGTGCTCTTGGAGCTTGTTACCGAGTGTAATCTGGAGTACAATGTTTTTCTAACCCTTTTACCAGTGGGAGAGGGTGGCTTATATAGAGTGCGCTGCCCTCCACAACGGTTCTGATTCAAGGGTGGAGTAGTGGCGATTGAATGCATACGTTACAGGTAACGTATGCTATAAATTCTAGTTAATGCACCCGGAAACGTACGGCAGTTTTCCTCCAGGGAGGTTACGACGCACCGAGTGTATCCAGTCGGTAGGTCCGGTGTCCTCCGAGTCTTAGTCTCCGACTGGATGATTCTGGGCCCGTTACCGACTGGATGATGGGAGCACCTTAATACAGTCGGGCATACTTAAGGTCTTGTCCCTTGCGTGGGGTAGTCCTTGGGTAGGACCTGTAGGACAAGCCTATGACCCTACCCTAGGACTATGACCCCATCATTAGTCCCCGAATGGATTGGGGTTGAAACGTCAAAGTAGTGCTCGATGCTCAAATCCGACTGGACTAGGTTCGGCTTGGGCGTTGCTTGCCTCTATCCATTCTATCTCTCCTGGCCAATGATCCGAGTGAATGTGTTCTGCGGAACGGACTGTCAGGAACCGAGTGTTTTCACGGCATCTTTTGACACGACCGGTCAACTGACAGCAGCGGATTTTCCGGGATCTCAAATTTCGGGTTCCGCGCGCTTAGCGGGGACGACTTCAGCGTGCTCGAGTAGCGCCTGACTCCTCGATCCTCGCGCCTGTTGGGGAACGTCGCATGGGAAACAAAAAATTTCCTACGCGCACGAAGACCTATCATGGTGATGTCCATCTACGAGAGGGGATGAGTGATCTACGTACCCTTGTAGATCGTACAGCAGAAGCGTTAGTGAACGCGGTTGATGTAGTGGAACGTCCTCACGTCCCTCGATCCGCCCCGCGAACAATCCCGCGATCAGTCCCACGATCTAGTACCGAACGGACGGCACCTCCGCGTTCAGCACACGTACAGCTCGACAATGATCTCGGCCTTCTTGATCCAGCAAGAGAGACGGAGAGGTAGAAGATTTCGCCGGCAGCGTGACGGCGCTTCGGAGGTTGGTGATGACCTTGTCTCAGCAGGGCTCCGCCCGAGCTCCGCAGAAACGCGATCTAGAGGAAAAACCGTGGAGGTATGTGGTCGGGCTGCCGTGGAAAAGTCGTCTCAAATCAGCCCTAAAACCTCCGTATATATAGGTGGGAGGGAGGGGAGGAGGCAGCCTCAAAACCTAAAGGTTTGGCCGAAATTGGAGGTGGAGGAGTCCTACTCCAATCCTACTTGGAGTAGGATTCCACCTTCCCACTTGGAAACTCTTTCCACCTTGTGTTTTTCCTTCTCAAACCTTATGGGCCTTAGTGGGAACTTATTCCAGCCCACTAGGGGCTGGTTTATCTCTTCCCATAGCCCATGAGACCCCTTGGGGCGTGACACCCCTCCCGATGGTCCCCGGCACCCCTCCCGGCACTCCCGGTACACTACCGATGAGCCCGAAACTTTTCCGGTAATGCACGAAAACCTTCCGGTAACCAAATGAGGTCATCCTATATATCAATCTTCATTTACGGACCATTCCGGAAACCCTCGTGACGTCCGTGATCTCATCTGGGACTCCGAACAACATTCGGTAACCAACCATATAACTCAAATACGCATAAAACAACGTCGAACCTTAAGTGTGCAGACCCTGCGGGTTCGAGAACTATGTAGACATGACCCGAGAGACTCCTCGGTCAATATCCAATAGCGGGACCTGGATGCCCATATTGGATCCTACATATTCTACGAAGATCTTATCGTTTGAACCTCAGTGCCAAGGATTCATATAATCCCGTATGTCATTCCCTTTGTCCTTCGGTATGTTACTTGCCCGAGATTCGATCGTTAGTATCCGCATACCTATTTCAATCTCGTTTACCGGCAAGTCTCTTTACTCGTTCCGTAATACAAGATCCCGCAACTTACATTAAGTTACATTGCTTGCAAGGCTTGTGTGTGATGTTGTATTACCGAGTGGGCCCCGAGATACCTCTCCGTCACACGGAGTGACAAATCCCAGTCTCGATCTATACTAACTCAACGAACACCTTCGGAGATACCTGTAGAGCATCTTTATAGTCACCCAGTTACGTTGCGATGTTTGATACACACAAAGCATTCCTCCGGTGTCCGTGAGTTATATGATCTCATGGTCATAGGAACAAATACTTGACACGCAGAAAACAGTAGCAACAAAATGACACGATCAACATGCTACGTCTATTAGTTTGGGTCTAGTCCATCACATGATTCTCCTAATGATGTGATCCCGTTATCAAGTGACAACACTTGCCTATGGCCAGGAAACCTTGACCATCTTTGATCAACGAGCTAGTCAACTAGAGGCTTACTAGGGACAGTGTTTTGTCTATGTATCCACACAAGTATTGTGTTTCCAATCAATACAATTATAGCATGGATAATAAACGATTATCATGAACTTAGAAATATAATAATAACTAATTTATTATTGCCTCTAGGGCATATTTCCAACAGTCTCCCACTTGCACTAGAGTCAATAATCTAGTTCACATCACCATGTGATTCCAACGAATCCAACACCCATATAGTTATGGGGTCTGATCACGTCTTGCTCGTGAGAGAGGTTTTAGTCAACGGTTCTGAAACTTTCAGATTCGTGCGTTCTTTACAAATCTTTATGTCATCTTATAGATGCTGCTACTACGTGCTATTCGGAAATGCTCCAAATATCTACTCTACTATACGAATCCGTTTCACTACTCATAGTTATCTGGATTAGTGTCAAAGCTTGCATTGACGTAACCCTTTACGACAAACTCTTTAACCACCTCCATAATCGAGAAAAATTCCTTAGTCCATTAGTTACTAAGGATAAATTTCGACCGCTGCTAGTGATTCAATCATGGATCACTCTCTGTACCTCTCAACATACTTTGAGTCAAGGCACACTTCAGGTGCGGTACACAGCATGGCATACTTTAGATTCTACAACTAAGGCATAGAAGACGACCTTCGTCTATTCTCTTTATTCTGCCGTGGTCGGTTTTTGAGTCTTACTCAAATTCACACCTCACAACGCAACCAAGAACTCCTTCTTTGCTGGTCTATTTTGAACTCTTTCAAAAACTTGTCAAGGCATGCATCTTGTTGAAACTTTCATTAAGCGCTTTTGATCTATCTCCATAGATCTTTGATGCTCAACGTTCAAGTAGCGCAATCCAGGTATTCCTTTGAAAACTCCTTTCAAACAACCTTGTATGCTTTACAGAAATTCTACATTACTTCTGATCCAAAATATGTCAACCACATATACTTATCAGAAATTCTATAGTGCTCCCACTCACTTCTTTGGAAATACAAGTTTCTCATAAACCTTGTACAAACCCAAAATCTTTGATCATCTCATCAAAGTATATATATTCCAACTCCGAGATGCTTGCACCAGTCCATTGAAGGATCGCTGGAGCTTGCATACTTGTTAGTATCTTTAGGATCGACAAAACCTTCTGGTTGTATCACATACAATGTTTGCTCAAGGAAACCGTCGAGAAAACAATGTTTTGACATCCTACGTGCAATATTTCACAAATAATGCATCAAAAACTAACATAATTCTAACAGACCTTTAGCATCGCTACGAGTGAGAAAGTCTCATCATAGTCAACGGTTTGATCTTGTCGAAAACATCTTTGCGACAAGTCGAGCTTTTCTTAATAGTGACTTGTCACCATCATCGTCTGTCTTCTTTTAAAGATCCATCTTTACTCAATAGTCTTATGACCATCAAGTAGTTCTTTCAAAGTCTACACTTTGTTTTCATACATGGATCCTCTCTCGGATTTCATGGCTTCCAGCCATTTGTCGGAATCTGGGCCCACCATCGCTTTCTCCATAACTCGTAGGTTCACTGTTGCTCAACAACATGACCTCCAAGACAGGGTTACCGTACCACTCTGTAGTAGTATGCGACCTTGTCAACCTACGAGGCTTGTAGTAACTTGATCCGATGCTTGATGATCACCATCATCAGCTTCCACTTCAATTGGTGTAGGCGCCACATGAACAACTTCCTGCGCCCTGCTACACACTGGTTGAAGTGATGGTTCAATAACCTCATCAAGTTCTACTACCCTCCCACTCAATTCTTTCGAGAGAAACCTTTCCTCGAGAAAGGATCCGTTTCTAGAAACAAACACTTTGCTTTGGATCTGAGATAGGAGATGTACCCAACTGTTTTGGATATCCTATGAAGATGCATTTATCTGCTTTGGGTTCGAGCTTATCAGACTGAAACTTTTTCACATAAGTGTCGAAACCCCAAACTTTCAAGAAACGACAGTTTAGATTTCTCTAAACCTCAGTCTATACTGTGTCATCTCAACGGAAATACGCGGTGCCCTATTTAAAGTGAGTGCGGTTGTCTCTAATGCATAACCCATAAACGATAGTGGTAATTGAGATAAGAAACATCATAGTATGCACCATACCAAATAGTCGTGGCTATGACGTTCAGACACATCATCACACTATGATGTTCCAGGTGGCATGAACTGCGAAACAATTTCCACATTGTCTTAACTGTGTACCAAAACTCGTAACTCAGATATTCATTTCCATGATCATATCGTAGACAGTTTATCCTCTTGTTACGACGAACTTCACTCTGAAACGGAATTGAACTTTTCAACAGTTTAGACTTGTGATTCATTAAGTAAATACTCCTGTATCTACTCAAATCGTCAGTGAAGTAAGAACATAATGATATCCACCGCGTGCCTCGGCACCCATTGGACTGCATACATCAAAATGTATCACTTCCAACAAGTTACTATCTTATTTCATCTCAATGAAAACAAGGCCTTGCTCATGTGGTATGATTTGCATGTCACTAGTGATTCGAAATCAGGTGAGTACAAAGATCCATCAGCATGGAGCCTCTTCATGCAATTTATACTAACATGACTCAAGCGGCAGTGCCACAAGTAAGTGGTACTATCATCATTAACTCGTATCTTTTGGCACCAATATCATGAACATGTGTAACACTACGATCGAGATTCAATAAACCATTGAAGGTGAATATTCAAGAAAATAGAGTAACCATTATTCTCCTTAAATGAATAATCGTATTGCAATAAACACGATCCAATCATGTTCATTCTTAACGCAAGCACCAAATAACAATTATTTAGGTTTAACACCAATCCCGATGGTAGAGGGAGCGTGCGACGTTTGATCATATCAACCTTGGAAACACTTCCAACACGTATCGTCACCTCGCCTTTAGCTAGTCTCCGTTTATGCCGTAGCTTTCATTTCGTGTTACTAATCACTTAGCAACCGAACCGGTATCCAATACCCTCATGCTACTAGGAGTACTAGTAAAGTACACATCAACATCATGTATATCAAATACACTTCTTTCGACTTTTGCCAGCCTTCTTATCTACCAAGTATCTAGAGTTGCTCCGCCTCAGTGACTGTTCCCCTCATTACATAAGCACTTAGTCTCGGGTTCGGGTTTAATCTTGGGTCTCTTCATTAGTGCAGCAACTGTTTTGCTGTTTCACGAAGTATCCCTTCTAGCCCTTGCCTTTCTTGAAACTTAGTAGTTTTACAAACCATCAACTATTGACGCTCCTTCTTGATTTCTACTTTCGCAGTGTCAAACATCGCGAATCGCTCAAGAATTATTGTATCTATCCTTGATATGTTATAGTTCATCACGAAGCTCTCACAGCTTGGTGGCAGTGACTTTGGAGAACCATCACTATCTCATCTGGAAGATTAACTCCCACTTGAATCAAGTGATTGTCGTACTCAGACAATCTGAGCACACGCTCAACGATTGAGCTTTTCTCCTTTACTTTGTGGACAAAGAACCTTGTTGGAGGTCTCGTACCTCTTAACAAGGGCACAAGCATGAAATCACAATTTCATCTCTTTAGAACATTACTTATGTTCCGTGACGTTTTACAACGTTTTAGGCGCCTTGCTTCTAAGCCATTAAGTATTTTTGTACTGAACTATCGTGTAGTCATCAGAAACGTGTATGTCGGATGTTCACAGCATCCACAGACGACGCTCGAGGTGCAGCACACCGAGTGGTGCATTAAGGACATAAGCCTTCTGTGCAGCAACGAGGACAATCCTCGGTTTTACAGACTCAGTATGCAAAGTTTGCTACTATCAACTTTCAACTAAATTTTCTCTAGGAACATATAAAACAGTAGAGCTATAGCGCAAGCTACATCGTAATTCGCAAAGACCATTAGACTATGTTCATGACAATTAGTTCAATTAATCATATTACTTAAGAACTCCCACTCAAAAAGTACATCTCTCTAGTCATTTGAGTGGTACATGATCCAAATCCACTATCTCAAGTCCGATCATCACGTGAGTCGAGAATAGTTTCAGTGGTAAGCATCTCTATGCTAATCATATCAACTATACGATTCATGCTCGACCTTTCGGTCTCATGTGTTCCGAGGCCATGTCTGCACATGCTAGGCTCGTCAAGCTTAACCCGAGTGTTCCGCGTGCGCAACTGTTTTGCACCCGTTGTATGTGAACGTTGAGTCTATCACACCCGATCATCACGTGGTGTCTCGAAACGACGAACTGTAGCAACGGTGCACAGTCGGGGAGAACACAATTTCGTCTTGAAATTTTAGTGAGAGATCACCTCATAATGCTACCGTCGTTCTAAGCAAAACAAGGTGCATTAAAAGGATTAACATCACATGCAATTCATAAGTGACATGATATGGCCATCATCACGTGCTTCTTGATCTCCATCACCAAAGCACCGGCGCGATCTTCTTGTCACTGGCGCCACGCCATGATCTCCATCAACGTGTTGCCATCGGGGTTGTCATGCTACTCATGCTATTACTACTAAAGCTACATCCTAGCAAAATAGTAAACGCATCTGCAAGCACAAACGTTAGTATAAAGACAACCCTATGGCTCCTGCCGGTTGCCGTACCATCGACGTGCAAGTCGATATTTCTATTACAACATGATCATCTCATACATCCAATATATCACATCACATCATTGGCCATATCACATCACAAGCATACCCTGCAAAAACAAGTTAGACGTCCTCTAATTTTGTTGTTGCATGTTTTACGTGGTGACCATGGGTATCTAGTAGGATCGCATCTTACTTACGCAAACACCACAACGGAGATATATGAGTTGCTATTTAACCTCATCCAAGGACCTCCTCGGTCAAATCCGATTCAACTAAAGTTGGAGAAACCGACACTTGCCAGTCATCTTTGAGCAACGGAGTTACTCGTAATGATGAAACCAGTCTCTCGTAAGCGTACGAGTAATGTCGGTCCAAGCCGCTTCAATCCAACAATACCGCGGAATCAAGAAAAGACTAAGGAGGGCAGCAAAACGCACATCACCGCCCACAAAAACTTTTGTGTTCTACTCGAGAAGACATCTACGCATGAACCTAGCTCATGATGCCACTGTTGGGGAACGTCGCATGGGAAACAAAAAATTTCCTACGCGCACGAAGACCTATCATGGTGATGTCCATCTACGAGAGGGGATGAGTGATCTACGTACCCTTGTAGATCGTACAGCAGAAGCGTTAGTGAACGCGGTTGATGTAGTGGAACGTCCTCACGTCCCTCGATCCGCCCCGCGAACAATCCCGCGATCAGTCCCACGATCTAGTACCGAACGGACGGCACCTCCGCGTTCAGCACACGTACAGCTCGACAATGATCTCGGCCTTCTTGATCCAGCAAGAGAGACGGAGAGGTAGAAGATTTCGCCGGCAGCGTGACGGCGCTTCGGAGGTTGGTGATGACCTTGTCTCAGCAGGGCTCCGCCCGAGCTCCGCAGAAACGCGATCTAGAGGAAAAACCGTGGAGGTATGTGGTCGGGCTGCCGTGGAAAAGTCGTCTCAAATCAGCCCTAAAACCTCCGTATATATAGGTGGGAGGGAGGGGAGGAGGCAGCCTCAAAACCTAAAGGTTTGGCCGAAATTGGAGGTGGAGGAGTCCTACTCCAATCCTACTTGGAGTAGGATTCCACCTTCCCACTTGGAAACTCTTTCCACCTTGTGTTTTTCCTTCTCAAACCTTATGGGCCTTAGTGGGAACTTATTCCAGCCCACTAGGGGCTGGTTTATCTCTTCCCATAGCCCATGAGACCCCTTGGGGCGTGACACCCCTCCCGATGGTCCCCGGCACCCCTCCCGGCACTCCCGGTACACTACCGATGAGCCCGAAACTTTTCCGGTAATGCACGAAAACCTTCCGGTAACCAAATGAGGTCATCCTATATATCAATCTTCATTTACGGACCATTCCGGAAACCCTCGTGACGTCCGTGATCTCATCTGGGACTCCGAACAACATTCGGTAACCAACCATATAACTCAAATACGCATAAAACAACGTCGAACCTTAAGTGTGCAGACCCTGCGGGTTCGAGAACTATGTAGACATGACCCGAGAGACTCCTCGGTCAATATCCAATAGCGGGACCTGGATGCCCATATTGGATCCTACATATTCTACGAAGATCTTATCGTTTGAACCTCAGTGCCAAGGATTCATATAATCCCGTATGTCATTCCCTTTGTCCTTCGGTATGTTACTTGCCCGAGATTCGATCGTTAGTATCCGCATACCTATTTCAATCTCGTTTACCGGCAAGTCTCTTTACTCGTTCCGTAATACAAGATCCCGCAACTTACATTAAGTTACATTGCTTGCAAGGCTTGTGTGTGATGTTGTATTACCGAGTGGGCCCCGAGATACCTCTCCGTCACACGGAGTGACAAATCCCAGTCTCGATCTATACTAACTCAACGAACACCTTCGGAGATACCTGTAGAGCATCTTTATAGTCACCCAGTTACGTTGCGACGTTTGATACACACAAAGCATTCCTCCGGTGTCCGTGAGTTATATGATCTCATGGTCATAGGAACAAATACTTGACACGCAGAAAACAGTAGCAACAAAATGACACGATCAACATGGTACGTCTATTAGTTTGGGTCTAGTCCATCACATGATTCTCCTAATGATGTGATCCCGTTATCAAGTGACAACACTTGCCTATGGCCAGGAAACCTTGACCATCTTTGATCAACGAGCTAGTCAACTAGAGGCTTACTAGGGACAGTGTTTTGTCTATGTATCCACACAAGTATTGTGTTTCCAATCAATACAATTATAGCATGGATAATAAACGATTATCATGAACTTAGAAATATAATAATAACTAATTTATCATTGCCTCTAGGGCATATTTCCAACAGCGCCTTCAACTCTTCCGCCGATATCGCCGCGGCTGGTTGGGCAGATAAGATTTCGGGCCCGCTCGCCAGCGACCCAGTCGGTGTTCTATTTAACTCTGGCCGACGAGACCCTTCGGTTACGCTCGCCAAATCCTCTGCTCTCGCTTGATCCGTCTTCCTCGCCACCTCTTGCGCTCATACGCCCTTCCCTTCCCATCCTCCTCGAAAGCTCGCCATCGCCGCCATTACCAAGGGTCATACCAGCAAGATGGAGGCCAGGAAGAAGAAGGGCAAGGCGGCGGCTGCTCAGCGGCGGCAGCGGCCGTTGCCAGCGGGATGGATCCAGGGAGACTTTCTCCCCTCCACTGTGACGGAGGGGGACCTGTTGGAATTGGTTGAGCACGGCCAGCTCGTGCACAAATCTTGGAGGTTGCCGGCGGACGACGAGATTGAGCCGGCACCACGGGAGGGGGAGCGCGTCTTGCTCCTCAGCCATGTCCACAGAGGTTTTTCTCTTCCCCCGCACCCCTTCTTCAAAGGCATCATGAATCATTTTGGTGCTCAACTCCATCATTTCCCTCCGAATGCCATTGCCCACCTTTCTGCTTTCATTGTTCTATGTGAATGCTTTATTGGTTGTCCTCCCCATTGGGGTTTATTCAAACACATCTTTTCCGTCCGCTCCCAAACCATAAAACGTCTTAGTCAATCGGATGACAAGACGCATCTCCTCCAGCTATGTGGGGGTTTAGGGTTTCAGAAGAAGAATCAGAGTATTTACCCTGCTCTGCAGTTGAGTGAGTCGGTTAGGAACTGGCAGTCGACGTGGTTCTACTGCCAGGACATTGCCTGTCCGAACGCGTCGACTGGGCTGCCCCCATTCAGTCTAGACCGCCCTGCTCCACCCAAGCAACTCGCTCTCTCGAAAGCGGAGAAGAAAGACATCCGGCCTTTGGTTGAGGCGCTCGCGGATGTTGTAAGGAGGGGGGTCACTGGGATGGACTTAATGGAAGTCTTTATAGGTCGGCGAATCCAGCCCCTGCAAGCCCGCCACCACGCGATGTGGCATTATGCAGGACCTGAAGATTCCACTCGGACCAACGTGGAGGGCATTCTCGAGGAAAAGATGACCTCAAAGGTGCTCCAAATCACGGGTCCCTGTGAGAATCCCAAGGGGGCCCGCCGAGTGGCGCCTTATGGTGCGGACAACCCTCCACCGAATCAGGTGAGTAGCATTAGCCGAGTACGTTGATCTGCCTTGATTTCAGCAACTCATTTATATCTCCGCGTGATGCTTAATGTTTCCGACTGCAGGCGTGGACCAACTGGTTCTCCCCCGTCTCGAGCGAGAAACTGGAGGAGGAAGATGAAGAAGGCAGCCAGGAGGGAAGCATGGAGAGCGACGAATACATCTTCGACAGCGGAGAGTCGGAGGAGGAAAACAGCGAGGAAGAGGAAAAGGATGAAGAGCCAGACTCGCCGCCTCCGCGGCCAGAGCATCGGAATAGGCATCAGCAAGAGTCCGCCGTCCTTTCAGTTCCCCCTGTGTCGCCGAGTGCCCCGCCTGCTTCCCCGGCTGCACCGAGTGTTCGAGGTACCAAAAGAGCCAGGGGCGCAGCCGTTGAACCTGCGGGCCAGTCCTCCAAGGCGCCCAAATCAAGCGGGTCCAAACCTCGGAAGGCTCTGCCGCGGATGAGGGTGGCCATCCCTGTCACCTCCACGTGAGCGAATCTAGTTTTCGGTCCTTTCTGTTGACCGAGTGAACTCTTGTTTTACAAGTAGAATGGCCTTCACTCGACAGGGTTGCCACTTCTGCGACCTCGCCGGCTCGCCAAGGGGACAACCCCATGGACGCGGACAATGTCCTTTCATCACAGCCAGGTACGTTGTGAGAGAGTCAGGTATTTTATTCTCGCAGACTGCACCATCTCTTTCTTCTTCTGAAGCACTGTATTGTTCGGCTTGTCAGGGGGGAGAGCTGACCCGACCACGGAGCCCATCGAAGAGCATGTCCCTGAGGCTGCTCCTCCTGCCGCCGCCCCTGCCGCCGACGCTCTACCAAACGAAGTGCCTCCGCCGACTGAACCAGCGCTGACGAGTGAGGAACCTACTGGGGCGAACTTTGGGATGAACCAGGATCTCCCTCCGATTCCCGGTTCGTCGAACGCCGAATTCAACATTCGGTGTGTCCCGGAGGAGCAGGTGGGAGCGGTCAAGAGGACCATGGTTTAGGCGGAGCTGATGGCCGGAGAGGCCAAGAGGGTTTATGACTCCGCTGCAGCTTTATATCAGCGAAGCTTGGAGCTGCGCGATGACGTCCGAGTAAGTACCCTAGTAAGTACTTACTTTTCTTCTGTAACCCACTGGGTGTTGTCGTAGTCTATTGTTTGGAATGGGTTCACTCTGAGTGAACCCAGTGGGTGTAGTCCCCAAGACTTCTGTCGAGTGCTTGCACCAACAGTTGTCTTTATACATTTGGTCTTTACTTTTGTCGTGTCCGTAGACAAGATTTCTGAGTGCAAGTACTTACTGCAGCCGGAACACTCTTGCGGTAAGAGTTCCCTAGAGTAAACTGTACACAGGTGTAGTAGCTGTAGCCTCGGAGGCGTAGGTGAAAACGTGCACCTCAATAGGGCAGACCTGCTTGAGGTGCATACCAGTGGGGTCACTCTTAGTGAACCCACTGGGTGTAGTCCCCGAGACCGCTGTCGACTGCTTGCGTCAGCAGGGGTCTGAAGAACGTAGAGTGTATTGAGAAAGTTGCTGATAACCCTTTGTTTCATTTTGTAGAAAACTTGTGAGATGGGAACTTCTTATGAAGCCCTCAGAGCGGAGAGGAATCAATACGCTGGTGAACTGGAAGCTGCAATGCTTGCCATGGCTGGTATGAAGGACGCTCTGGAAGCGCGAGAAAAGTCCCTGGAAGAAGCTCGAGAGGCAAACAGGGTATTGACGGCGGAGACGCAGATGATGAGGAAACATAAGACCGATCTGCATAATCAGATGGGCGCCCTGAACAGAAGGTGCATAGCTCAAGAGAAGTATGTCACTGACTGGGCTGAGCAAATGATGACTTGTCTGGCTGGTAAGTCTTATGCTTTGTCGAGTGGCTTTATCGTGTGCCCGACATTCGGTTTTCATTGCCTTCTTGCTTGTTGGTGGCAGACTTTTGCGGAGACCCTGAAGCTGAAACGGCGGCTGTGGAACGGTCTGCTAAGGACAAAGGTCCACTCGGTGAGGACGCCAATCGGGATCTGCTTCGAGCACAAATCTGCGCTGGCAAAGTAGGTCCTTTCATTGGTCGACTGAGAGAAGTCGTCGGCCGAATTAACAAGGAACTTTGGCCGTAAGACGAGTCGTGGGAGGATATGGAGACCCTAACGAGCCGACTGGAGGAGGTGCCGAACCAAGTGCAATCTTGGAAGAAATCGGCGGCGCGGTGCGGTGCTGATGTTGCGCTGTCGTTGGTCCGAGTCCATTGCAAGGAGGTGCGATAAGACAAGTTGAAAGCGTTGAAGGTCGCCAACACGAAGAAACTTCAATTCGAAGATTTCATGGAGACGTTCCTCGAGACTGCCACCCGCATTGCTGATGGAATTGACTTGGACGCTTTTGTGGAGTCCTCTAGTCCTGACGCCGGCCCAGCTGACGCGTAATCAGATGTTATGCTCGGTATGCCAAGTGTTTGGCTGTAAGATATTCTGGCCACTTGTGTTGGCCATCATACTTTTGGATCGGTGCGGGTAAACTTGATCTGCACCGAGTCCGTTATCGTTTCTAGACTGCTGGAGTCACAACGAAAACACTTATTCTTTTGCTTGAATGCTGGTTGGAGGTGAACACTTAATGTGTACTCGTAGAATGTTAGGACTTAGGTGATTCATGATCAGTGCTAAGTTCCCGAGTGTAACGTATAGAGCACACTCGGAGGAGGGATTAGTACTTAGGCGATGGAAGATCGCAGCTAAGTCCTCGAGTGTGACGTGAAGTGCACACTCGAAGGAAGATCAGTACTTAGGCGATGCGTGATCGCAGCTAAGTCTCCGAGTGTGACGTAAAGTGCACACTTGGAGGAAGTTAATACTTAGGCGATGCGTGATCGCATCTAAGTCCCCGAGTGTGACGCAAAGTGCACACTCGCAGGAAGTTAATACTTAGGCGATGCAGGATCGCAGCTAAGTCCCCGAGTGCGATGTGTAATGCACACTCGGAGGAAGTGAGTACTTAGGCGATGCGTGATCGCAGCTAAGTCCCCGAGTGCGACGTGACGTGCACACTCGGAGAAAGTTAATACTTAGGTGATGCAGGATCGCAGCTAAGTCCCCGAGTGCGACGTGAAGTGCACACTCGGAGAAAGTTAATACTTAGGCGATGCAGGATCGCAGCTAAGTCCCCGAGTGCGACGTGAAGTGCACACTCGGAGAAAGTTAATACTTAGGCGATGCAGGATCGCAGCTAAGTCCCCGAGTGCGACGTGAAGTGCACACTCGGAGAAAGTTAATACTTAGGCGATGCAGGATCGTAGCTAAGTCCCCGAGTGCGACGTGAAGTGCACACTCGGAGAAAGTTAATACTTAGGCGATGCAGGATCGCAGCTAAGTCCCCGAGTGCGACGTGAAGTGCACACTCGGAGAAAGTTAATACTTAGGCGATGCAGGATCGCAGCTAAGTCCTCGAGTGCGACATGAAGTGCACACTCGGAGAAAGTTAATACTTAGGCGATGCAGGATCGCAGCTAAGTCCCCGAGTGCGACGTGAAGTGCACACTCGGAGAAAGTTAATACTTAGGTGATGCAGGATCGCAGCTAAGTCCCCGAGTGCGACGTGAAGTGCACACTCGGAGAAAGTTAATACTTAGGCGATGCAGGATCACAGCTAAGTCCCCGAGTGCGACGTGAAATGCACACTCGGCGAAAGTTAATACTTAGGCGATGCAGGATCGCAGCTAAGTCCCCGAGTGCGACGTGAAGTACACACTCGGAGAAAGTTAATACTTAGGCGATGCAGGATCGCAGCTAAGTCCCCGAGTGCGAAGTGAAGTGCACACTCGGAGAAAGTTAATACTTAGGCGATGCAGGATCGCAGCTAAGTCCCCGAGTGCGACGTGAAGTGCACACTCGGAGAAAGTTAATACTTAGGCGATGTAGGATCGCAGCTAAGTCCCCGAGTGCGACGTGAAGTGTACACTCGGAGAAAGTTAATACTTAGGCGATGCAGGATCGCAGCTAAGTCCTCGAGTGCGACGTGAAGTGCACACTCGGAGAAAGTTAATACTTAGGCGATGCAGGATCGCAGCTAAGTCCCCGAGTGCGACGTGAAGTGCACACTCGGAGAAACTTAATACTTAGGCGATGCAAGATCGCAGCTAAGTCCCCGAGTGCGACGTGAAGTGCACACTCGGAGAAAGTTAATACTTAGGCGATGCAGGATCGCAGCTAAGTCCCCGAGTGCGACGTGAAGTGCACACTCGGAGAAAGTTAATACTTAGGCGATGCAGGATCGCAGCTAAGTCCCCGAGTGCGACGTGAAGTGCACACTCGGAGAAAGTTAATACTTAGGCGATGCAGGATCGCAGCTAAGTCCCCGAGTGCGACGTGAAGTGCACACTCGGAGAAAGTTAATACTTAGGCGATGCAGGATCGCAGCTAAGTCCCCGAGTGCGACGTGGAGTGCACACTCGGAGAAAGTTAATACTTAGGCGATGCAGGATCGCAGCTAAGTCCCCGAGTGCGACGTGAAGTGCACACTCGGAGAAAGTTAAGTCCCCGAGTGTGACTCAAAGTGCACACTCGGAGGAATTTAATACTTAGGCGATGCAGGATCGCAGCTAAGTTCCCGAGTGTGACGTGAAAGTGCACACTCGGAGATAGTTAATACTTAGGCGATGCAGGATCGCAGCTAAGTTTTTTTTTGTGTCCATAGTCTGTGACCATGGAAAAACTTGGAATCTGCAAAAGAAATTGAATCTGCTGTATATTATTTCTCCAAAACTTGTTCGTTACACTGCTTCAGTCGGCGATCACGTATAAAAACGCTTGAGGAGGTCTCCATTCCACGCGCGGGGTTCATTGGTCTCCTTCTGAATGTTGTAGAGTCTGTATGCCCCGTTGTTCAGCACCTTCGAAATGATGAAAGGACCTTCCCAGGCCGGAGCCAACTTGTGTGGTCTTTGTTGATCCACTCGGAGCACCAAATCGCCAGCCTGGAACGTGCGGCTTCTGACATGTCGTGCATGAAAACGTTGCAGATCGTGCTGATAAATTGTTGAGCGAGTAAGTGCCATCTCGCGCTCCTCCTCTAGAAGATCGACTCCATCTTGCCTTGCTTGTTCTGCTTCGGCTTCGGAGAAGAGCTCGACTCGCGGGGCATTGTGAAGCAGGTCACTCGGAAGGACCGCTTCTGCTCCATAGACGAGGAAGAACGGTGATCGCCCTGTTGATCTGTTCGGAGTGGTGCGGAGACCCCAAAGTACTGAAGGTAACTCGGTTACCCATGCACCAGCAGCATGTCCTATCTCTCGCAAGAGTCGAGGCTTCAAACCTTGAAGGATAAGTCCATTTGCACGCTCAGCTTGTCCATTGGATTGCGGATGTGCTACGGAAGCAAAATCCACTCGGATACCTTGTCTCGCGCAGAAACCTTTGAATCTGTCCGAGTCGAAGTTTGTCCCATTGTCCGTGATTATGCTGTGAGGCACTCCGAATCTGAAGATGATGTCTCTGACAAACTTCACGGCTGTGGAGGCGTCGAGTTTCTTTATGGGCTTGGCTTCTATCCACTTTGTAAACTTGTCGACTGCCACCAACAGATGTGTGTAGCCTCCTTGGCCTGTCTTGAATGGTCCGACTGTGTCTAATCCCCAAACTGCAAACGGCCACACAAGAGGGATTGTCTTTAGTGCAGATGTCGGCTTGTGAGACTTGTTGGAGTAGAACTGACAGCCTTCGCATCGATCGACCATAGCTTTGGCCATTTCGTTAGCCTGCAGCCAGAAGAATCCAACCCTGAACGCCTTGGCGACGATTGCTCTTGAAGAAGCATGATGGCCGCAGGTTCCCGAGTGGATATCCTCCAGGATCAACTGTCCTTCCTCTGGGGAAATGCAACGTTGGAGAACGCCTGAAACACTCTCCTTATACAATTGACCGTCAATGACAATGAACGCCTTCGACCTACGAACAATTTGTCGGGCTTGGACTTCATCTTCTGGAAGTTCTTGCCTTAGGATGTATGCCATAATCGGCACAGTCCAATCGGGAATGATTACCAGAATCTCTGTGACTAGATCAACCATAGCAGGCACATCGACTTCAGTCGGGTCTGTTGCGCTCTTGGGTTGTACTGGCTCTTCCGTGGAGGGATCTTCTTTGACTGAAGGAAGATGGAGGTGCTCGAGGCAGACATCACTCGGGACGGGTCTCCGAGTGGATCCGAGCTTCGCCAACTCGTCCGCCGCTTGGTTCTTCAGTCTTGGAACATGATGAAGTTCTAGACCTTCAAACTTCTTCTCCAGCTTCCTGACTGCATTGCAGTAGGTTGTCATAGTGGGGTTCCTTACGTCCCACTCTTTCATCACTTGGTTGACCACCAAGTCTGAATCGTCGTAGACCATCAGGCGACGGACGCCGAGTGAGATGGCCATGCGCAATCCGTAGAGAAGAGCTTCATACTCTGCCTCATTGTTAGAGGTATCAAAGTGTATCTGAAGCACATACTTGAGCTTGTCGCCCTTTGGTGATATGATCACAATGCCAGCGCCGGATCCATTCAACATCTTAGACCCATCGAAGAACATTGTCCAATGAGCCGAGTAGATGTGAGTCGGTTGCTGTTGTTCTACCCATTATGCTATAAAGTCAGCCAGGGCTTGAGACTTAATAGCTTTCTTAGCCTCGAACTTGATGTCACAGTACAGCATCTCCATCGCCCACTTCGCCACTCGGCCTGACGCGTCTCGATTGTGGAGAATTTCCGACAAAGGAGAATCAGAAACGACAGATACCGAGTGGTCTTGGAAATAATGGGCAGCCTTCTTCGCAGTCAAATAGATCCCATAGATAAGCTTCTGATAATGGGGATACCTCTGCTTTGAAGGGGTCAGGACCTCGGAGACGTAGTACACTGGCCGCTGAACCTTGTAAGCTTTGCCTTCCTCCTCTCACTCGACTGTTAGAACAGTACTAACCACTTGATTTGTGGCCGCGATATATAGAAGAAGGGGCTCTTTACTGAGCGGAGCAGTAAGAACCGGCTGGGTGGAAAGTAGGACTTTGAGGTCATCGAATGCGACTTGGGCTTCGTCTGTCCACTCGAAGGTATATGATTTCTTCATGAGTCGGTACAGAGGAAGTGTTTTTTCGCCGAGTCGACTGATGAACCTGCTCAAAGCTGCTAAGCAACCTGTGAGTCGTTGAACATCGTGTATTCTGACCGGCCTCTCCATTCGGACGATGGTCCCGATCTTTTCGGGGTTAACATCGATCCCTTGTTCGGAAACGAAGAAACCGAGTAACTTTCCGCTGGGAACACCGAATGAACACTTGGCAGGATTTAGCTTGATATCGTACCTACGAAGGTTGGCGAATGTTTCTGCCAAGTCAGTCAGCAGGTCGGAACCTTTGCGTGACTTGACTACGATATCATCCATGTATGCCTCCACATTGCGACTGATCTGGTCGAGGAGACATTTTTGGATCATGCGCATAAAGGTAGCTCCTGCATTCTTCAGACCGAAAGGCATGGTGATGTAGCAGAAGCACCCAAACGGGGTGATGAAAGCTGTTTTCAACTCATCGGGACCATACAGACGGATCTGATGATAACCCGGGTAGGCATCAAGAAATGATAAACGCTCGCACCCCGCAGTCGAATCGACAATTTGATCTATGCGGGGGAGCGGAAAATGGTCTTTCGGGCAGACCTTATTGAGGTGCTTGAAGTCAATGCACATTCGGAGTGACTTGTCCTTCTTGGGCACCATGACTACATTGGCGAGCCACTCGGAGTGGTGAACCTCGCGAATGAACCTGGCAGCTAGCAGCTTAGCCACCTCTTCTCCGATTGCCTTCCTTTTGTGCGCGGCGGACCGGCACAGGCGCTCTCGGACGGGCCGAGCAGCGGGATCCACATGCAGTCGGTGCTCAGCCAACTCCCTAGGTACACCCGGCATGTCAGATGGCTTCCATGCGAACATGTCCCAGTTCTCACGGAGGAATTGGGTGAGCTCGACTTCCTATTTGGGATCCAGGGTGGTGGAGATGTTCGTCGGGGCGGCAGACTCGTCCGTCGGGTGGATGCTGACCTTCTTAGTCTCTCCTGCCGACTGGAACGCGGACTCAGAAGCTGGCTTCTTTGAGCGCATTAAGTCGGCGGGGTCGACTGTCTTCTTGTACTCTTCGAGCTCGAGTACAGCATTCTGCTGGTCGGCGATCCTCGACCCCTCCTGCAGACACTCCTCGGCTCGCTGGCGGTTGCCGGTGATGGTGATAACGCCTTTTGGACCCGGCATCTTCAGCTTCAAGTACACATAGCACGGGCGTGCCATGAAACTCACGTACGCTGGGCGGCCTAGATTTGCATGGTAAGCACTCTGGAAATCCACCACCTCGAATGTGAGCTTCTCCTTGCGAAAGTTCTTGTCGGAGCCGAAGATGACCTCCAACGCGATCTGGCCGAGTGATTTGGCCTTCCGCCCTGGGACGACTCCGTGGAACTGCATATTGCTCTCGCTGAGTCTAGACATTGGAATGCCCATCCCCTTGAGAGTGTCGGCGTACATAATATTCAAACCGCTGCCGCCGTCCATTAGGACTTTGCGCAGTCAGACTCCTTCTACCACCGGGTCGACGACCAGAGCCTGCCTTCCTGGGGTGGGGACATGTGTTGGATGATCCGACTGATCGAAGGTGATCGCAGTCTGAGACCATTTGAGAAACTTGGGGGTAGTCGGAACGGCCATGTTGACTTCTCTGTTTACTAGCTTCAGTCGACTCTTGCTTTCGACATCAGCGAAGATCATGAGGGTTGCATGGACTTGGGGGAACGGATCCTCCTTGTCCTCCTCATCCTGTTCAGGATTCTTCTCACTCGGCTGCCCTTCGCTGAAACTCTGGATCAGGAGACGGCACTGCCGAGTGGTGTGCTTTGCTTATATGGGGTTACCTCCCTCATCCATCTTCGTATGGATCGGACAAGGCTGGTCCAGGATGGGATTGTTGAAAGGCTTTTTCTTGGGGGTGAACTGCGCTTTCCCTTTGCCCTTGAATTTGGCGCTGGTGACAGCTGCAGCTTCTCCTTGCGGTGTGGGAGGAACCTTCGGTTTCTGCTTCCGAGTGTTACCTCCGTCGGCGTCGCCGACTGTCTTGTGTTTACCGCTCCGGATGCGGTCCTCTTCTTCGCCATTTGCATAGCGAGTTGCTATCTCCATCATCTTGCTCATGGAGATGTCGCCGGTTCGGCCAAACTTCAGGTACAGCTCCCTGTACCGCACGCCTGCCTTGAAGGCGCAGACTGCTTGATGTTCGGTGACGTTCTCCACCGTGTGGTAAAGAGTCGTCCATCGCTGGATGAAGTCACGCAAGGGCTCATTCGGCTTCTGGACACAGTGCTGAAGCTCCACAAGACCTGCAGGGCGCTTGCACGTTCCTTCGAAGGTTCTGATGAACACTCGGGCTAGATCTGCCCAACTGTAAATGCTTGAGGGGGCCAACTGGTTCAGACAAGCTCGGGCCGAGCCATCGAGCATCAGAGGGAGGTGCTTCATAGCGACATGGTCGTCTCCTCCTCCGATCTGGACCGCCACTCGGTAGTCGTCTAGCCATGTTTCGGGCTTGGACTCTCCTGAGAATTTACCAATTCCCGCAGCCAATCGGAAGTTGGGCGGGATATCGGCCGAGCGGATGGCTCGACTAAAACACTCGGGGCCAGATACGATGGCCCTGCTTCCACTCGGACGGTCCATATCGCGGCCATCGCGGTGGGCTCGACCCCTGTCAACTCTTCGCTGGGCGATTCGGCCCCCCGCGTCGGGTCTTGGGTCGTGAGTGTCGCCGACTGAATGCCGATCATCGTGATGCCGGGACCCGTAGGGCCCACCCCACGGAGGGGTGCGTGAGCGACGGCGATGCTGATGAGATCCAGGGCTGTGAACCGATCTATGCGTGTTTGCATGGACGGAACTATTGTGGATCCGATTGTGTGACTGGGAGACTGCCGAATTCTGCTGCTGCACCGTGCGCAACAGGGCTCGGATTTGTTCGATTCCCCTTCCTGCCTCTGAATCAGTCGGCTGGAGGGAATCGGCAATCTAGGCAGCCGCGGCCAGGTTGAAGAGAGGTGTGCGGAACACCTCCACGTTGCTCCGCCGAGTGTGTCGGCTGGCAGAACGACGGGGCGGACGACGCGCACCGGATGCTTTGCCTACTTCACCTCGGTCGGCTTGACGAGGATCTTCATGGGAGTTGGCCATGTGTACTTCTGCTGCAGGCCCACGACCCACGTACTCGGTAGGAAGCTCAGTCGGAACCGAGTCCGAGCACTGGGAGCGTGGGGCAACTACAACAGACTCCAGCACCACCACCTGAGAGGACGCGAACTGGCGCGCTCGGGCATGCTGCACCCAACGTTGTAGACGTGGACTGCGCGATCGCCTGCTGCGGCACGCGACGAGGGTGCAAGCCGGCAATGGAGCCGATTGTTGGAGAAGAAGAACGCCGCGAGTGCCAGCACGGAAGTGTGTGGCCCCGCGACGGGGAAGCGCCTCGACGTCGAGAGGTGCATCCGAAGCCACGCCGAATCGTCGACGACGAAGGAGAGAGCGCCGAAGAGGATCTGGGGACCCATGCTCGAACCTCCACCAGACGACATGACGAAAGGAAGTAGTTGCAAACTCGCCGGAAGTCGCTTAGACGCCTACCCCACGGTGGGCGCCAACTGTGGTGGGTATAAGCCTGACAGTAGATGTATAGGGTACGAATGAGATGGGCAGAGTCCTAGCTACGGCGAGGTTGTATGAGTTCAGGCCCCTCTACGGTGGAGGTAATAGCCCTACGTCTCAGTGCTCTTGGAGCTTGTTACCAAGTGTAATCTGGAGTACAATGTTTTTCTAACCCTTTTACCAGTGGGAGAGGGTGGCTTATATAGAGTGCGCTGCCCTCCACAACGGTTCTGATTCAAGGGTGGAGTAGTGGCGATTGAATGCATACGTTACAGGTAACGTATGCTATAAATTCTAGTTAATGCACCCGGAAACGTACGGCAGTTTTCCTCCAAGGAGGTTACGACGCACCGAGTGTATCCAGTCGGTAGGTCTCGTGTCCTCCGAGTCTTAGTCTCCGACTGGATGATTCTGGGCCCGTTACCGACTGGATGATGGGAGCACCTTAATACAGTCGGGCATACTTAAGGTCTTGTCCCTTGCGTGGGGTAGTCCTTGGGTAGGACCTGTAGGACAGGCCTATGACCCTACCCTAGGACTATGACCCCATCAGGGAGCCTTCCCCCCTTGGCTCGTCTGACCCCCTTGGGGCTCCTTGAGCCCCAAGGCAAGGTCCCCTCCCTCCCACCTATATATACGGAGGTATTGGGGCTGATTTGAGACGACTTTTCCACGGCAGCCCGACCACATACCTCCACGGTTTTTTCCTCTAGATCGCGTTTCTGCGGAGCTCGGGCGGAGCCCTGCTGAGACAAGGTCATCACCAACCTCCGGAGCGCCGTCACGCTGCCGGAGAACTCTTCTACCTCTCCGTCTCTCTTGCTGGATCAAGAAGGTCGAGATCATCATCGAGCTGTACGTGTGCTGAACGCGGAGGTGCCGTCGGTTCGGTACTAGATCGTGGAACTGATCGCGGGATTGTTCGCGGGGCGGATCGAGGGACGTGAGGATGTTCCACTACATCAACCGCGTTCACTAACGCTTCTGCTGTACGGTCTACAAGGGTACGTAGATCACTCATCCCCTCTCGTAGATGGACATCACCATGATAGGTCTTCGTGCGCGTAGGAAATTTTTTGTTTCCCATGCGACGTTCCCCAGCAGTGGCATCATGAGCTAGGTTCATGCGTAGATGTCTTCTCGAGTAGAACACAAAAGTTTTTGTGGGCGGTGATGTGCGTTTTGCTGCCCTCCTTAGTCTTTTCTTGATTCCGCGGTATTGTTGGATTGAAGCGGCTTGGACCGACATTACTCGTACGCTTACGAGAGACTGGTTTCATCGCTACGAGTAACCCCGTTGCTCAAAGATGACTGGCAAATGTCGGTTTCTCCAACTTTAGTTGAATCGGATTTGACCGAGGAGGTCCTTGGATGAGGTTAAATAGCAACTCATATATCTCCGTTGTGGTGTTTGCGTAAGTAAGATGCGATCCTACTAGATACCCATGGTCACCACGTAAAACATGCAACAACAAAATTAGAGGACGTCTAACTTGTTTTTGCAGGGTATGCTTGTGATGTGATATGGCCAACGATGTGATGTGATATATTGGATGTATGAGATGATCATGTTGTAATAGAAAATATCGACTTGCACGTCGATGGTACGGCAACCGGCAGGAGCCATAGGGTTGTCTTTATACTAACGTTTGTGCTTGCAGATGCGTTTACTATTTTGCTAGGATGTAGCTTTAGTAGTAATAGCATGAGTAGCACGACAACCACGATGGCAACAGGTTGATGGAGATCATGGTGAGGCGCCGGTGACAAGAAGATCGTGCCGGTGCTTTGGTGATGGAGATCAAGAAGCACGTGATGATGGCCATATCATGTCACTTATGAATTGCATGTGATGTTAATCCTTTTATGCACCTTATTTTGCTTAGAACGACGGTAGCATTATGAGGTGATCTCTCACTAAAATTTCAAGACGAAATTGTGTTCTCCCCGACTGTGCACCGTTGCTACAGTTCGTCGTTTCGAGACACCACGTGATGATCGGGTGTGATAGACTCAACGTTCACATACAACGGGTGCAAAACAGTTGCGCACGCGGAACACTCGGGTTAAGCTTGACGAGCCTAGCATGTGCAGACATGGCCTCGGAACACATGAGACCGAAAGGTCGATCATGAATCATATAGATGATATGATTAGCATAGGGATGCTTACCACTGAAACTATACTCAACTCACGTGATGATCGGACTTGAGCTAGTGTAAGTGGATCATGAACCACTCAAATGACTAGAGAGATGTACTTTTTGAGTGGGAGTTTAGCAAATAATTTGATTAAGTTAAACTCTAATTATCTTGAACATAGTCTAAGTCCACTTTGAATATATTTGTGTTGTAGATCATGGCTCACGCGACAGTCGCCCTGAATTTTAATACATTCCTAGAGAAAGCTAAGTTGAAAGATGATGGAAGCAACTTTGTAGACTGGGCTCATAATCTTAAGCTAATCTTACAAGCTGGGAAGAAGGATTATGTCCTTAATGCTGCGCTAGGAGATGAACCACCCGCTACGGCTGATCAGGATGTTAAGAACGCTTGGTTAGCACGTAAGGAGGACTACTCAATAGTTCAATGTGCAGTCTTGTATGGCTTAGAGCCGGGACTTCAACGTCGCTTTGAGCGTCATGGAGCATTTGAGATGTTCCAGGGGTTGAAGTTTATCTTTCAGAAGAACGCCCGGATCGAGAGGTATGAGACCTTCGATAAATTCTATGCTTGCAAGATGGAGGAAAACTCGTCTGTCAGTGAACATGTGCTCAAAATGTCTGGGTACTCAAACCGTCTAGCTGAGCTGGGGATTGAACTCCCGCAAGAAGCTATCACTGACAGAATCCTTCAATCACTGCCGCCAAGCTATAAAGGCTTTGTGTTGAACTACAACATGCAAGGGATGAACAAGTCTCCCGGCGAGTTGTTTTCGATGCTGAAAGTCGCAGAGTCTGAAGTCCGTAAAGAGCATCAAGTGTTGATGGTGAATAAGACCACTAGTTTCAAGAGAAACGGCAAAGGCAAGAAGGGCAATTCAAAGAAGAGCGGCAAGCCTGTTGCCAATCCGTCGAAGAAACCCAAAGCTGGACCTAAGCCTGAAACGGAGTGTTACTATTGCAAGGGTATGGGTCACTGGAAGCGCAATTGCCCCAAGTATCTGGCAGATAAGAAGGAGGCCAAAGAAAAACCAAGTATATTTGATATACATGTTATTGATGTGTACTTAACCAGCTCTCGTAGTAGTGCCTGGGTATTCGATACCGGTTCTGTTGCTCATATTTGCAACTCGAAACAGGAACTGTGGAATAGACGAAGGCTGGCGAAAGATGAAGTGACGATGCGCGTAGGAAATGGTTCCAAGGTTGATGCAATCGCCGTCGGCACAGTGTCACTTCGGTTACCATCAGGATTAGTAATGAACTTAAATCATTGTTATTTAGTGCCTGCGTTGAGCATGAACATTATATCTGGATCTTGTTTATTGCGAGACGGTTACTCTTTTAAGTCAGAGAATAATGGTTGTTCTATTTCTATGAGTAACATCTTTTATGGTCATGCACCTAATGTGAGAGGATTGTTCATATTGAATCTTGATAGCGATACGCATATACATAACATTGAGACCAAAAGAGTTAGAGTTAACAATGATAGCGCCATATTTTTGTGGCACTGCCGCTTAGGTCATATTGGTGTAAAGCGCATGAAGAAACTCCATGCTGATGGACTTTTGGAGTCACTTGACTTTGATTCACTTGACACGTGTGAACCATGCCTCATGGGCAAGATGACTAAGACTCCGTTCTCCGGAACAATGTAGCGTGCAAGTGACTTGTTGGAAATCATACATACCGATGTGTGTGGTCCGATGAGCGTGGAGGCACGCGACGGACATCGTTATTTTCTCACCTTCACCGACGATTTGAGTAGATATGGTTATGTCTACTTGATGAAGCACAAGTATGAAACATTTGAAAAGTTCAAGCAATTTCAGAGTGAAGTGGAAAATCATCGTAACAAGAAGATCAAGTTCCTACGGTCTGATCGTGGGGGTGAATATCTGAGTTTCGAGTTTGGCACTCACTTAAGACAATGTGGAATTGTTTCACAGTTAACACCGCCTGGAACACCACAGCGTAATGGTGTGTCCGAACGTCGTAATCGTACTCTATTAGATATGGTGCGATCTATGATGTCTCTTACTGATTTGCCGTTATCGTTTTGGGGTTATGCATTAGAAACAGCTGCATTCACTTTAAATAGGGCACCATCAAAATCCGTTGAGACGACACCATACGAACTGTGGTATGGCAAAAAGCCAAAGTTGTCGTTTCTTAAAGTTTGGGGATGTGATGCTTATGTCAAAAAGCTTCAGCCTGAAAAGCTGGAACCCAAAGCGGAAAAGTGCGTCTTCATAGGTTACCCAAAAGAGACAGTTGGGTACACCTTCTATCTCAAATACGAGGGCAAAGTGTTTGTTGCTAAAAACGGAGCTTTTCTCGAGAAGGAGTTTCTCTCGAGAGAATTGAGTGGGGGGAAGATAGAACTTGACGAGGTTGTCGAACCTCTCATCCCTCTGGATGGTGGCGCAGGGCAAGGGGAAACCTCTGTCATTGCGACACCGGTTGAGGAGGAAGTTGATGATGATGATCATGAAACTCCAGTTCAAGTTTCTGTCGAACCACGCAGGTCGACGAGACCACGTGCTGCTCGAGAGTGGTACGGTAATCCCGTCTTATCAATCATGTTGTTAGACAACAATGAACCTGCGAACTATGAAGAAGCAATGGTGGGCCCAGATTCCAACAAATGGCTAGAAGCCATGAAATCTGAGATAGGATCCATGTATGAGAACAAAGTGTGGACTTTGGAGGTACTACCTGAGGGCCGCAAGGCTATTCAGAAGAAATGGATCTTTAAGAGGAAGACGGACGCTGACGACAATGTGACCGTTTATAAAGCTCGACTTGTGGCAAAGGGTTTTTCACAAGTTCAAGGAGTTGACTACGATGAGACATTCTCACCCGTAGCGATGCTTAAGTCCGTCAGAATCATGTTAGCAATAGCTGCATTTTTCGATTATGAAATCTGGCAGATGGATGTCAAAACGGCGTTCCTTAACGGTTTCCTTAAGGAAGAGTTGTATATGATACAACCCAAAGGTTTTGTCGATCCTAAGAATGCTAACAAGGTGTGCAAGCTCCAGCGATCCATTTATGGACTGGTGCAAGCATCTCGGAGTTGGAACAAACGCTTTGATGAGGTGATCAAAGCATTTGGGTTTATACAAGTGGTTGGAGAATCTTGTATTTACAAGAAAGTGAGTGGGAGCTCTGTGGCGTTTCTAATATTATATGTGGATGACATATTACTGATTGGAAACAACGTAGAGTTTTTGGAGAGCATAAAGGGTTACTTGAATAAGAGTTTCTCTATGAAGGACCTAGGAGAAGCTGCTTACATTCTAGGCATTAAGATCTATAGGGATAGATCAAAACGCCTGATAGGACTTTCACAAAGCACATACCTTGATAAAGTTTTGAAAAGGTTCAAAATGGAACAGTCCAAGAAAGGGTTCTTGCCAGTTTTACAAGGTACGAAATTGTGTAAGACTCAGTGCCCAGCAACTGATGAAGATAGAGAGCATATGCGCTCCATCCCCTATGCTTCAGCCATAGGTTCTATCATGTATGCAATGCTGTGCACTAGACTCGGATGTTAGCCTGGCCATAAGTATGGCAGGTAGGTTCCAGAGTAATCCAGGAGTGGATCACTCGACAGCGGTCAAGAATATCCTGAAGTACATGAAAAGGACTAAGGAGATGTTTCTCGTGTATGGAGGTGACGAAGAGCTCGCCGTAAAAGGTTACGTCGATGCAAGCTTTGACACAGATCCGGACGACTCTAAGTCGCAAACCGGATACGTATTTATTCTTAATGGGGGTGCGGTAAGCTGGTGCAGTTCCAAGCAAAGCGTCGTAGCAGATTCTACATGTGAAGCGGAGTACATGGCTGCCTCGGAGGCGGCTAAGGAGGGTGTCTGGATGAAGCAATTCATGACGGATCTTGGAGTGGTGCCAAGCGCACTGAATCCAATAACCTTGTTCTGTGACAACACGGGTGCCATTGCCTTAGCAAAGGAACCACGGTTTCACAAGAAGACCAGACACATCAAACGACGCTTCAACCTCATCCGCGACTACGTCGAGGGAGAGGACGTAAATATATGCAAAGTGCACACGGATCTGAATGTAGCAGACCCGCTGACTAAACCTCTTCCACGGCCAAAGCATGATCAACACCAGAACTGTATGGGTGTTAGATTTATTGACATGTAATTCACATGATGATGTGAGGGCTAGATTATTGACTGTAGTGCAAGTGGGAGACTGTTGGAATTATGCCCTAGAGGCAATAATAAATATAGTTATTATTATAATTCATGTATCAAGATAATCTTTTATTATCCATGCTATAATTGTATTGAATGAAGACTCATTTACATGTGTGGATACATAGACAAAACACCGTCCCTAGCAAGCCTCTAGTTGGCTAGCCAGTTGATCAAAGATAGTCAGTGTCTTCTGATTATGAACAAGGTGTTGTTGCTTGATAACTGGATCACGTCATTAGGAGAATCACGTGATGGACTAGACCCAAACTAATAGACCTAGCATGTTGATCGTGTCATTTTGTTGCTACTGTTTTCTGCGTGTTAAGTATTTATTCCTATGACCATGAGATCATATAACTCACTGACACCGGAGGAATGCCTTGTGTGTATCAAACGTCCCAACGTAACTGGGTGACTATAAAGATGCTCTACAGGTATCTCCGAAGGTGTTAGTTGAGTTAGTATGGATCAAGACTGGGATTTGTCACTCCGTGTGACGGAGAGGTATCTCGGGGCCCACTCGGTAATACAACATCACACACAAGCCTTGCAAGCAATGTAACTTATTGTAAGTTGCGGGATCTTGTATTACAGAACGAGTAAAGAGACTTGCCGGTAAACGAGATTGAAATAGGTATGCGGATACTGACGATCGAATCTCGGGCAAGTAACATACCGAAGGACAAAGGGAATGACATACGGGATTATATGAATCCTTGGCACTGAGGTTCAAACGATAAGATATTCGTAGAATATGTAGGATCCAATATGGGCATCCAGGTCCCGCTATTGGATATTGACCGAGGAGTCTCTCGGGTCATGTCTGCATAGTTCTCGAACCCGCAGGGTCTGCACACTTAAGGTTCGACGTTGTTTTATGCGTATTTGAGTTATATGGTTGGTTACCGAATGTTGTTCGGAGTCCCGGATGAGATCACGGACGTCACGAGGGTTTCCGGAATGGTCCGGAAACGAAGATTGATATATAGGATGACCTCATTTGATTACCGGAAGGTTTTCGGAGTTACCGGGAATGTACCGGGAATGACGAATGGGTTCCGGGAGTTCACCGGGGGGGCAACCCACCCCGGGGAAGCCCATAGGCCTTGAGGGTGGCACACCAGCCCTTAGTGGCCTGGTGGGACATCCCAAAAGAGCCCTATGCGCCAAGAAGAGAAAATCAAGAGAAAAGAAAAAAAAAAGAGGAGGTGGGAAGGAAGGGAAGGACTCCCACCCACCAAACCAAGTCCAACTCGGTTTGGGGGGGGAGCCTTCCCCCCTTGGCTCGGCCGACCCCCTTGGGGCTCCTTGAGCCCCAAGGCAAGGTCCCCTCCCTCCCACCTATATATACGGAGGTATTGGGGCTGATTTGAGACGACTTTTCCACGGCAGCCCGACCACATACCTCCACGGTTTTTCCTCTAGATCGCGTTTCTGCGGAGCTCGGGCGGAGCCCTACTGAGACAAGGTCATCACCAACCTCCGGAGCGCCGTCACGCTGCCGGAGAACTCTTCTACCTCTCCGTCTCTCTTGCTGGATCAAGAAGGCCGAGATCATCGTCGAGTTGTACGTGTGCTGAACGCGGAGGTGCCGTCCGTTGGGTACTAGATCGTGGAACTGATCGCGGGATTGTTCGCGGGGCGGATCGAGGGACGTGAGGACGTTCCACTACATCAACTGCGTTCACTAACGCTTCTGCTGTACGGTCTACAAGGGTACGTAGATCACTCATCCCCTCTCGTAGATGGACATCACCATGATAGGTCTTCGTGCGCGTAGGAAATTTTTTGTTTCTCATGCGACGTTCCCCAACAGTGGCGGCTACAGGGCTTGTGGGCCCCTTGTGGCTCTCCTGCCTTGGCCCTCAAGTCCCCCGATCTTCTTCTGTTCTGGAAAAATTTATTTCGGGGATTTTATTCCGTTTGGACTCCGTTCCAAAATCAGATATGAAAAGAGTCAAAAACACAGAAAAAACAGGAACTAGCACTTGGCACTGAATTAATAAGTTAGTCCCAAAAAGATATAAAAGGTATATAAAACATCCAAAGTTGACAAGATAACAGCATGAAACCATCAAAAATGATAGATACGTTTGAGACGTATCAGTATGGACGGTACCCGAGGATTCGGCTAGCCGTGGAGTGTGATTGATTGGTGGTTGGGGGAGTCAAAACTTTACTTTTCTGTTTGGGAACCGCCTATAGCATGTGTAGCGTGGAAGATGTTGAGAACTCTTAGTCATTGCGTTGACAATGAAAGCATGCCACCCAAAATTATTATCTCTGTTTTAAAAGCTTGAGCTCTGGCACCTCTGCAAATCAATGCTTCCCTCTGCGAAGGGCCTGTCTATTTATGTTCCTGTTGAGTCATCCTCCTCTTATAAAAGCACCAATTAGAGAGCACCTCTGTCATTTTTATGCTTTGCTTTTAATTGTGTTGAGAATGACTATGACTGGATCTTCATTGCCTTGAATTACAATGTTTAGTCAGCCCTTGGTCTTTTAAGGTGCTCTGCATTTATGTTTTGCGGTCTCAGAAAGAGCTAGCGAGATACCATCTATTCGTACTGCTTCATCTTGTTTTGATTGAAGTGTTGACGTTTGAGGCTTATTATTATTTGCTTGCTAGTTGATTATGCCATTGACATGAGCTTACCGTGAGACCTAGATGTCATTTGCTTATGTGGTTTGCTCGTGATGTTGCTGAAATTCTGTTTATGAGTTAGACATAGTTGCAACAACAAGATCAAACAGAGTTCGTCAAAGTTTTTCTTTTGTCTCTCTCAGTTTGTCAACTGAGTTGCTTGAGGACAAGCAAGGCTTTAAGCTTGGGGGAGTTGATACGTCTCCATCGTATCTACTTTTCCGAACTCTTTTGCCCTTGTTTTGGACTCTAATTTGCATGATTTGAATGGAACTAACCCCGACTTACGTTGTTTTCAGCAGACTTGCCATGGTGTTGTTTTTGTGCAGAAATGAAAGTTCTCGGAACATCCTGAAAATTTACGGAGATTTTTTCTGGAATAAAAGAAAAATACCTGCGCAAAGATCCACCGGAGGGGGCGTGCCAGTGGGCGCGCCGTGCAGGCTTGTGGGGCCCACGTGGCACCACCGCCCCCAGTCTCAGCTCTATATCTTCCGTTTCGACTCGAAAAAAACAGAGAGAAGGTTTCATCGCATTTTGCGATACGGAGGCACCGCCACATCATGTTCTTCATCTGGAGTGCAGATCTGGAGTCCATTTCGGGCTCCGAAGAGGGGAAATTATCGCCATCATCATCATCAACCTTTCTCCATGGACAACTCCATGATGCTCTTCATGGTTCGTGAGTAATCTCATCGTAGGCTTGCTGGACGGTGATGAGTTGGATGAGATCTATCATGTAATCGAGTTAGTTCTTGACGGGGATTGATCCCTAGTATCCACTATGTTCTAGATTGATGTTGCTACTACTTGGCTATGCTTAATGCTTGTCACTAGGGCCCGAGTGCCATGATTTCATATCTGAACCTATTATATTGTCGCCAATATATGTGTGTTTTAGATCCTATCTTGCAAGTTGTAGTCACCTACTATGTGTTATGACCCGGCAACCCCGGAGGGACAATAGCCGGAATCACTCCCGGAGATGACCATAGTACGAGGAGTTCATGTATTCACAGCGTGTTAATGCGTTGGTCCAGTTCTTTATTAAAAGGAGAACCTTAATATCCCGTAGTTTCCATTAGGACCCCGCTGCCACGGGAGGGATGGACAAAAGATGTCATGCAAGTTCTTTTCCCTAAGCATGTATGACTACATACGGAATACATGCCTACATTAGATTGACGAACGGGAGCTAGTTACATATCTCTCCGTGTTATAGCTGTTACATGATGAATCACATCCGTCATACTCATGCATCACCGATCCACTGCCTACGAGTCTTTTACTACTGGTTCTCGCTACGTTACTTTGTCTAGGCTTGCCCCTTGCTACAAAAGGGATTTGGCTACTTTGTTGCTGTTGTCACTACTGTTGTTACTTGTTACTTTGCTGCTGCTGCTACTGCTGTTCCTTACTACTCCGTTGTTACTTGTTGCAAGACTTTGTTAGCGCCGACATCCCGTCAACAAGGCTTTTACTGGCGCCATTGATACGTCTCCAACGTATCTATAATTTTTGATGGTTTCATCCTATTATCTTGTCAAACTTTGGATGTTTTGCATGCCTTTTATTTATTTTCTCGGACTAACTTATTAACTCAGTGCCAAGTGCCAGCTCCTGTTTTTCCATGTTTTTGACCCCTTTCAGAGGAGATTTTGAAACGGAGTCCAAACGGAAGAAAATCCCCGAAAAGATTTTTTCTGGAACGGAAGAAGATCGGAGAGCTTGGGGGCCAAGCCAGAAGAGCCCCAGGGGCCCCACAAGCCCCCACCCCGCGGCCAGGGGACGCGCCATCCAGGCTTGTGGGCCCCCTGGAGGTCCCCTGACCTAGATCTTGCGCCTACAAATTCCCAAATATTCCCAAAAAATCAGGGGAGCATCGTAATCACTTTTCCGCCGCCGCAAGCTTCTGTCTCCGCAAGATCCCATCTGGGGCACGTCTTGGTGCCCTGCCGGAGGGGGGATTTGGACAAGAAAGGCTTCTCCATCAACACCATGACCTCTCCCATGATGCGTGAGTAGTTCACCATAGACCTACGGGTCCATAGCTAGTAACTAGATGGCTTCTTCTCTCTCTTGGATCTTCAATACAAAGTTCTCCATGATCTTCATGGAGATCTATCCGATGTAATCTTCTTTTGCGGTGTGTTTGTCAAGATCCGATGAATTGTGGATTTATGATCAGATTATCTATGAATCTTATTTGAGTTTCTTCTGATCTCTCTTATGCATGATTTCATATCCTTGTAATTCTCTTCGAGTTGTGTGTTTTGTTTGGCCAACTAGATCACTGATTCTTGCAATGGAAGAAGTGCTTGGTTTTGGGTTCATACCGTGCGGTGACCTCACCCAGTGACAGAAGGGGTAGCGAGGCACATATCGTGTTGTTGCCATCAAGGGTAAAAATATGGGGTTTTCATCATTGGTTGAGATTATCCCTCTACATCATGTCATCTTGCTTAAAGCGTTACTCTGTTCGTCATGAACTCAATACACTAGATGCATGCTGGATAGCGGTCGATGTGTGGAGTAATAGTAGTAGATGCAGAAAGTATCGGTCTACTTGTCTCGAACGTGATGCCTATATGCTAGATCATTGCCTTAGATATCGTCATGACATTGCGCGGTTCTATCAATTGCTCTATAGTAATTTGTTCACCCACCGTAATACTTGCTATTTTGAGAGAAGCCTCTAGTGAACACTATGGCCCCCAGGGTCTACTCCACACCATATTTTCAGTCTTACACTTTTTACTTTGTTGCACTTTCCGCCTTCAAATCTCACTTTGCAAACAATCTTGAAGGGATTGACAACCCCTTTGAAGCGTTGGGTGCAAGCTTGTTTGTGTTTGCGCAGGTACTCTGGACTTGATGAGACCCTCCTTGTGGATCGATACCTTGGTTCTCAAACTGAGGGAAATACTTACTGCTCCTGTGTTGCATCACCCTTTCCTCTTCAAGGGAAAAATCAACGCAAGCCCAATCTCCGTCAACGTGTCAATTTCTGGCGCTGTTGTTTGAGAAGTAGCAGCCATTGATACTACAGTTAGGAATAGTCTGCCTTGTCAACAGATCGTTTCTGGCACCGTTGCTATCATACTACTTTGCTACTGATACTTTGCTTGCAGACACTAATCTTCCAGGTGTGGTTGAATCTGATAAACTCGGCTGCTAATACTTGAGAATATTCTTTCGCTTCCCGTCGTGCGAACCAACAAATTTGGGTTGAATACTCTACCCCCGAAAACTGTTGCGATCCCATACGCTTGTGGGACATCATGTGCCACTGCTATATAGCAGTGGCGCACCAGACACAGGGTGCGCCATTGGTGTCCATAACACTAATGGTGCACCCTGTGTCTGGTGCGCCATTACTATCTTTGACCTGGCCCCCACCCTTTTCCTACACTTACCGGTGGTGCACCGTGGGAAGTGCGCCATTAATAGTTTTAACTAATAATGGCGCACCACGTCAACGGTGCGCCACTACTAATATTTTTTTTCAGTTTTTTTTAAACTACTAATGGCGCATTCTTCCCAGGTGCGTCATTAGTAATATTGGTTACCAATGGCGCATTCTTATGTGGGTGCGCCATTGATAACCAGAAGTGAAAAAAAACTCCCGCTCCCCTCCCCTCGTGGCTCTCCCTCCCGATCCAAATCCAGAAACTCCCGCTCTCCTCCCTCCGGCCGCCCCTCCCACCGCACCTGCCGCCGCCGGCTGGCCCTCCGGCCACCTCCCCCACCGCACCTGCCGCTGCCGGCTGAACCCCCTGCTCCCCCCTCGCCGCTGCGCCACCGTCCGCCTCGCACCGCGCCCTCCCCGCTCCCTGCCTCTCCCCACCGCCGCCAGGAACCCCCAATGATGGCCGACGACAAGTGCGCCGCTGCCTCCCCCTCCGCCTCCGCCGCACTCCCCTCCTTCGGCTGCGAGGTTTACGCCAAGGTTCGCCCCCTCCCTCCCCTGCATTTTTGAACATAGATTGAACATAGATGGTGGTCTTGTTCATGTGTTAGCTGATCTAGAACTTCCAGCCTCCACTGTCGAGAGAAATATCAGGTGCCAGAACTAGGACAACCAACCTATGTAGCATAGCACAACTAGTAATCAGGCTTGGTGGAGTAAAAGGAATCCAACTGAGCCCATTTAGGGTTGCTAGTGATGGTTTTCACATCACCCCCTTGGGTAAATGGACGTACAATATGTCTTGAACCAATTTATAATCAGCGAAGACTCGCTTGTAAAGTTTGCCACTGTCATCTACGATAGCTTGAACTAGATGGTCAATCTCCTTTGCAATCTTAAGATCAAGCAGATCAGAGCAACAGGGCTTCCTTAGCTTTCCATCAGCGAATTCAGTAATTCCCCTTCTGTAGCCCACGTTAGGCTTGTTGTGGATGTACAATATAAAATGAACTGTATTTTTTTACGTGTCAAGGTGAACACCATAAAGCGCACTACATGTATGTAACTGCAAACCCACAATCGAATTTTCTATTCTCACTTTATCGGTCCTTCAGAATGTGCATCCAGCACAGTTTAGCTTCATCATGTCCAGATGATTATTAGCGTAAAGCCTCTGTTCCTACCACTTCGCAAAGGAATTAACTTTACAGTCACGACCAAAGTGCAGGGCATGTGATCCCATAGTTTAAGAGATGCTGGTGACAGAAGCTCACGTGTCATGTGAAGGACCATTGACTGTTGTCCCTCGAAGCCTTGAACTGATGATTATATTTGGTGTGTTTTAGTGTTTTTGAACAATGATTGTATTTGGTGTGCCTTAAGATGAACCTTGCTATTTTGATGCTATTTGAAGCTACTTGAAGTGACATGATTATATTTGAACTGCATTAGAATAGCTTCAAATAGGAAAAACACACCAAACATCACTTTAAAGCAGCATAACTAGAAGCTATTTGAAATGACATGATTATATCTGGTGTGCTTTAGTGTTTTTGAACTGCTGATTCTAGTTATGCTGTTTGGTTGCCTTAAGATGAACCATGACACTTTAGTTTGAAGCATGGTTACCAGGCAAAAGATAGTTAAGATGTAGGTGAATCGTTTCATCTTCGTTACTCATGTGCCGATGATATGAAACAAATGCATTTTCTGGTTGATGTAGATAACTAAGTAGGTGCTGTTGTTAACTTGTGATGGTGTTGTTTAATCCTCACATTCCCCTCCTATGATATGATGTTTGCCAATTATTATCCGAACCAATTATTATCTGACAAAGATGAAAGTAGAATGCTGATGTTCTTTATTCTTGTTCATTCATGCTTTTCCTTTTTGATACTTCCCTTGCACCGAAAGAGTGCTCTTCATGTTTGGTAGATTTGCTTGTTTTGCCGGAATGTTGATTCATTTCCGTTCTGGCAAATTTCACGCGCTCCATATGTCCACTTTTTAGTAAATGTCATGCCCGCATTTTCTCTGTTTTAGGAATTGTCGTCTCACGACGAATACGTTATGTGCGAATACTGCCAAGACAAGCGCAGCCTTTGCGACACGCCTTTCCTAGTTGATGATAGGTGCTTCAGCATCATGCTAGATGGGGACTTCCAAGTGGATACAATAAGTCACAACGACAAGTCTTTTTTCGTAATTAAGCATGACTTCTTTTGCTTCAACTTATAATTTTTATTTTTTACTATTCTACTAGCGTATCCCCTGCCATGCAAGACATTATGTGTTGGATAAGATTGGTTTCAGTACTGAAGAAACTAGGGAGGTAAACATAGTTCACTTGAGGACCGAGCATGGTTATACTTTTGCCGTAAAATTGTACAATGCAAACACCTACTGCTATTTTGAATGCAAAACTTGGGTAGCACTATGCAAGGCTTATGCATTTGAGCCTAATATGCTTATCACCTTTGATATTCGTTCGGAAGATGAAATTGAAGGTAATATCGACATCTGGGTCGATGTGCAGACACCTCCAGTTCTACCATTATGTGAGTTTCTCAACCACATTTATTAAGTAATTTATATTGTTTATTTAAAAATAGTTGACAACTTATTTCCATTGACAGCTTATTTTCATTCTTCAAAAAATGTACAAAAATGGTAGACAAAACCTATTACTACAATGATGAAGCAGAATTAACTTGTCACGAGATACATCATCTTGTCCATTTTATCATTGATCTCGAGAAGTACAATACCAATCAGCAAACTTCCCCACATTATGGTCAATATGTGCCACTAGTGCACGTGGTGAACTACGGTAACATGCATGGACATTGCATGGTAAGATTTTCTACTATTACGACATCCATGCATCTTTTGCATAAATTCTTGTAAAACTAAACTAATTGCTAGCTACAAAGCTAATACTATGTTTTTCAACACAAAATCCCGGAAGATTGTGTGCCTTGATACGTCTCAAATGTATCTATAATTTTTCATGGTTTCACGCTGTTATCTTGTCAACTTTGGATGTTTTATATACCTTTTATATATTTTTTGGGACTAACTTATTAATTCAGTGCCAAGTGTCAGTTCCTGTTTTTTCTGTGTTTTTGACTATTTTCAGATCTAATTTTGGAACGGAGTCCAAACGGAATAAAATCCCCGAAATAAATTTTTCCAGAACAGAAGAAGATCGGGGGACATGAGGGCCAAGGCACGGGGGCCACAAGGAGCCCACAAGCCCTGTTGCCGCGGCCGGGGGGGCCCGTGGCAACCAGGCTTGTGGCCTCCCTGGCGCTCCCCTGCCCTAGCTCTTTGGCCTATAAATTCCCTAAAATCACAAAAAAATCAGGGCATCCACGAAAACACTTTTCCGCCGCCGCAAGCTTCCGTTTCCGCGAGATCTCATCTGGAGACCCTTCCCGGTGCCCTGTTGGAGGGGACTTCGGAGTTGGAGGGCTTCTACATCAACATCATCGCCTCTCCAATGACTCGTGAGTAGTCCACTTCAGACCTACGGGTCCGTAGTTAGTAGCTAGATGACTTCTTCTCTCTCTTGGATCTTCAATACAAAGTTCTCCATGATCTTCATGGAGATCTATCCGATGTAATCCTCTTTGGCGGTGTGTTTGTCGAGATCTGATGAATAGTGGATTTGTGATCACATTATCTATGAATTATATTTGAGTATTTGTTGATTTCTTATATGCATGATTTGATATCCTTGTAAGTCTCTCCGAGTCTTGGGTTTTGTTTGGCCAACTATATCTATGATTCTTGCAATGGGAGAAGTTCTTGGCTTTGGGTTCATACCATGCGGTGACCTCTCCCAGTGACAGAAGGGGCAGCAAGGCATGCATCGTGTTGTTGCCATCAAGGGTAACAAGATGGGCTTTCATCATATATTTGAGATTGTCCATCTACATCATGTCATCTTGCTTAAGGCGTTACTCTGTTCCTTTGAACTTAATACACTAGATGCATGCTCGATAGCGGTCGCCGTGTGGAGTAATAGTAGTAGATGCAAAAAGTATCAGTCTACTTGTTTTGGACGTGATGCCTATAGATATAAGCATTGCCATAGATAACGTCATGACTTTGCTCGGTTCTATCAATTGCTCGACAGTAATTCGTTCACCCACCGTCTACTTGCTTTCATGAGAGAAGCCACTAGTGAACACTACGGCCCCCGGGTCTATTCACAACTATCGTCTCCAGTTTTACTTTTTCTTTGCTTTTTTTACTTTTTTCTTTAAGTTCTCACTTTGCAAACAATCTATAAGGGATTGACAACCCCTTCATAGCGTTGGGTGCAAGCTCTTTGTGTTTGTGCAGGTACTTGTGATTTGACGCGATCCTCCCACTGGATCGATACCTTGGTTCTCAAACTAAGGGAAATACTTACCGCCGCTGTGCTACATCACCCTTTCCTCTTCAAGGGAACACCAACGCAAGGCTCCAAGTTCGGGGGGAAATCCTTTGCATATTTGCCAAGGAAGTCCCTATAGGCGTAGCGTAGCAGCAGGATTCCTGGCGCCGTTGCCAGGGAAAGTTTGTTGTCGCAGTAGCAGAAGGATTTCTGGCGCCGTTGCCGGGGAGGAGATATCAAGTCAAGATCTACCAAGTAGGTGTCACAAACTCATCTCTTGCATTTACTTTTTTTGCCAGTCGCCTCTCGTTTTCCTCTCCCACACTTCACCAATTTGCCTTTTTTCGTTTGCCTTTTTCGTTCGCCCTTTTCTCTTTCTTGCTTTCTGTTCGCTTGTGTGTCATGTGCCTTCAATATGCTTGCATCTTCGCTTTCTGAAAATCTAGTGATATGGATCCTCATCCACTTGCTAATCTCTTTAAGAGATCCAATTATGTTGATCCAATTGCTAGTGAGTTGAGTGCACTTGACTTTCTCTATGGAGTTTTGCTTGAGATGCGTGAATCTGAAAATTGTGAGGAAGAAAATTATGAAGTTATTCACGAGGGCTCCTTGGATGAAAAGCATGATTGCAATGGTTTCACTATAAATTCTATTAGTGACAATCATGCTAAAAATATGCAAAACCCTAAGCTTGGGGATGCTAGTTTTGCTATGTCCACTACTTGTTGCAATGATCATGAGTGGGACGATGATTTTTCTTATGATCTTGAAAAAAAATTAAGCCTCATGATGAATATGATATTTGCAATATTATTGAAAGTAGGTTTGGAGAAGTCATGACTTTAGATGATGATAATCCCACTATTTTTGAAGAGCGTCAACTTTGCATGCATGTGGATCATGAAAAGAATATCCTATGTGATAGTTACATTGTTGAATTCGAATATGATCCCACATGTAATTATTATGAGAGAGGAAAATATGGTGGTAGAAACTTTCATATCACTAAATCACCTCTCGTTATGTTGAGATTGCTATTGTCTCTTTCTTCTTCCTTGCATCTGGTAATTCTTGGTTGTCTTGACAATCTGTTTTCCTATAAAATGCCTATGCATAGGAAGTATGTTAGACTTAGATGTGATTTTCACATCCTTTATGATGCTCTCGTTGTGCTTTAATTCTTGTCTTTTGTGTGAGCATCATGGAATTATCAATGCCTAGCTAAGGGCGTTAAACAATAGCGCTTGTTGGGAGGCAACCCAATGAATTTATTTATTTTCTTTCTGTTTTGTTGCATTCACACTTTCACAATTCTGTTGTGATTGTGGTTTTTGTGTTTCTTTTTGTGTTTGAGCCAAGAAAAGCCTTTATGACTGGTCTTGGTAATGGTTGTTTGATCTTGCTGGAAAAAGACATAAACTTTTCGCTCACGAGATGATTTTTCATTTTTATTCAGAAAGAGATTTTGAGTTGATTCTTTTTTCATCTGATTGATATGATTTTTCCCTAGACCTTCATAATTGTTAAGATTTTTTGAGGTACCAGAAGTATACGAAGTATACAGATTGATACAGACTGGTCTGTTTTTGACAGATTCTGTTTTTGTTGAGTTAGTTGCTTGTTTTGATGAAACTATGGTTAGTATCGGGGGTTACTAGCCATGAAAAAGTGAGAGTACAGTAGCCCTTCATCAATATAGATGGAATTCAAGTTTGCTACAGTACCTAAGAAAGTGGTGATTTGCTTTCTTATACTAATGATATCACGAGTTCCTATTTAAGTTTCGTTTTGTGAAGTTTTCAAGTTTTGGGTGAAGTTATTATGGACAAAGAGATAAAGAGTGGCAAGAGCTCAAGCTTGGGGATGCCCAAGGCACCCCAAGTTGATTCAAGGATACCGAAAAATGTTAAGCTTGTGTATGCCCCGGGAAGGCATCCCCTCTTTCGTCTTCAATCCATCGGTAATGTTACTTGGGGCTATATTTTTATTCACCACATGTTATGAAGTTTGAGCATGATTAGTCTATTGATTGTCATCCTTTGTGTGGCGGTCGGGATCGCGCGATGGTTTATACCTACCAACCCTTCCCCTAGGAGTATGTGTTGAATGCTTTGTTTCGATTACTACTAAAACTTTTGCAACAAGTATATGAGTTCTTCATGACTAATGTTGAGTCCATGGTTTAGATTCACTTTCACCTTCCACCATCACTATCTTCTTTAGTGTCGTGCAACTTTAGCCGGTGCACAAAACCCACCATATAGCCTCCCTCAAAACAGACACCATACCTACCTACTATGGCTTTTTCAAAGCTATTTCGAGATATATTGCCATACAACTACCACCATGACATGCGCCACCACTCCTACATTGCCATTGCATGATCATAAGATATCTAGCATGATGTTTCCATTGATTTCTATGACATGCTAGATCATTGTCACGGTACACTACCGAAGGCATTCCATATAGAGTCATCATTGCTCTAAGTTTTGAGTTGTAAGTGTGATGATCATCATTGATGGAGCATTGTCCCATGTGAGGAAAAAAAAGAGGCCAAAGATGCCCACCAAAAAAAAGAGAGGCCAAATAGCCCACCAAAAAAATGAGAGAAAAAGAGAGAAGGGACAATGCTACCACCTTTCCACACTTGTGCATATTAAGCACCATGATCTTCATGATTGAGAGTCTCTCGTTTTGTCACCACCATATAGCTAGTGGGAAATTCTCATTATATAACTTGGCTTGTATATTCCAATGATAGGCTTCCTCAAAATTTCCTTAGGTCTTCGTGAGCAAGCAAGTTGGATGCACACCCACTAGTTTTCTTTAAGAGCTTTCACGTACTCTTAGCTCTGGTGCATCATTTGTATGGTAATCCCTACTCATTCATGTTGATATCTATTGATGAGCATCTCCATAGCTCATTGATATGCCTAGTCAATGTGACCATATTCTCCTTGTTTGCCTTGCAACCTCCACCACACTCCATTCCACTTATAGTGCTAAAACCATGGCTCACGCTCATGTATTGCGTGAGGGTTGAAAAAGTTTGAGAAAGTAAAGGTGTGAAAACAATTACTTGGCCAATACCGGGGTTGTGCATGATTTAAATTCGTTGTGCAAGGATGATAGAGCATAGCCAGACTATATGATTTTGTAGGGATAACTTTCTTTTGGCCTAGTTATTTTGAAAGTTCATGATTATCTTGCTAGTTTGCTTGAAGTATTATTGTCTCCACATCAATAGCAAACTATTGTTTTGAATCTAATGGATCTGAATATTCACGTCACATAAGAGGAGTTACAAAGGACATCTATGCTAGGTAGCATGAAAGCATCAAAAATTCATTCTTTATCACTTCCCTACTCGAGGACGAGCAGGAGTTAAGCTTAGGGATGCTTGATACGTCTCAAACGTATCTATAATTTTTTATGGTTTCACGCTGTTATCTTGTCAACTTTGGATGTTTTATATACCTTTTATATCTTTTTTGGGACTAACTTATTAATTCAGTGCCAAGTGCCAATTCGTGTTTTTTCTGTGTTTTTGACTCTTTTAAAATCTGATTTTAAAACGGAGTCCAAACGGAATAAAATCCCGAAATAAATTTTTCCAGAACAGAAGAAGATCGGGGTACTTGAGGGCCAAGGAAGGGGGCCCATAGGGAGCCCACAAGCCCTATTGCCGCGGCCAGGGGGCCCGCGGCAACCAGGCTTGTGGCCTCCCTGGCGCTCCCCTGCCCTAGCTATTTGGCCTATAAATTCCCTGAAATCGCAGAAAAAACCAGGGCATCCACGAAAACACTTTTCCGCCGCCGCAAGCTTCCGTTTCCGCGAGATCTCATCTGGAGACCCTTTCCGGTGCCCTGCCGGAGGAGACTTTGGAGTTGGAGGGCTTCTACATCAACATCATCGCCTCTCCAATGACCCGTGAGTAGTCCACTTCAGACCTAGGGTCCGTAGTTAGTAGCTAGATGGCTTCTTCTCTCTCTTGGATCTTCAATACAAAGTTCCCCATGATCTTCATGGAGATCTATCCGATGTAATCCTCTTTGGCAGTGTGTTTGTCGAGATGTGATGAATAGTGGATTTGTGATCACATTATCTATGAATTATATTTGAGTCTTTGCTGATTTCTTATATGCATGATTTGATATCCTTCTAACTCTCTCCGAGTCTTGGATTTTGTTTGGCCAACTAGATCTATGATTCTTGCAATGGGAGAAGTGCTTGGTTTTGGGTTCATACCGTGCGGTGACCTTTCCCAGTGACAGAAGGGGCAGCAAGGCACGCATCGTGTTGTTGCCATCAAGGGTAACAAGATGGGCTTTCATCATAGATTTGAGATTGTCCATCTACATCATGTCATCTTGCTTAAGGCGTTACTCTGTTCCTTTGAACTTAATACACTAGATGCATGTTGGATAGCGGTCGACGTGTGGAGTAATAATAGTAGATGCAGAAAGTATCGGTCTACTTGTTTTGGACGTGATGCCTATAGATATAATCATTGCCATAGATAACGTCACGACTTTGCGCGGTTCTATCAATTGCTCGACAGTAATTCGTTCACCCACCATCTACTTGCTTTCATGAGAGAAACCACTAGTGAACACTACGGCCCCCGGGTCTATTCACAACTATCGTCTCCACTTTTACTTTTACTTTGCTTTGTTTACTTTTTTGCTTTCAGTTCTCACTTTGCAAACAATCTATAAGGGATTGACAACCCCTTCATAGCGTTGGGTGAAAGCTCTTTGTGTTTGTGCAGGTACTTGTGACTTGACGCGATCCTCCCACTGGATCGATACCTTGGTTCTCAAACTGAGGGAAATACTTACCACCGCTGTGCTACATCACCCTTTCCTCTTCAAGGGAACACCAACGCAAGGCTCCAAGGCCGCGGGGAAATCCTTTGCATATTTGCCAAGGAATTCCCTATAGGCGTAGCCATAGCAGCAGGATTCCTGGCGCCGTTGCCAGGGAAGGTCTGTTGTTGCAGTAGCATGCCTCATCCGATGTTACCAAGAGGTAGCGTTCATCTTATGATGATATGACCAGCGCGGCCAGGTAATCCTAGGTATCTGATGTACTCCTGTCCATATCGGATTTCTAAAACCGATGAAGTCATGACAATCAAAGATTGGAATAAATGTATGGTCTATCCTAGAGAGCTACTTGGAAGCAACATTGTGCGTTGGCCAAGAATTGGAGACAAGATGATCTCCATTCTCCATAATGGAGAGTCAGGGCCTATCCTGTTTTTTGATATTCTACCTAAGAAGAGGAGTAGGTCCTAGGTTCAATGTGTTATTATGTGCTACAATGTGATGATGTTCTACAATGTGATGATGTGATGATGTGCTACAATGTATTAAATAGTATTGGTGGTAATGACTATGATGATTATTAGCTATTTCCGAGATGATGTGATGATGTGCTACAATGTGTTAGAGTTGATGATGATGATGATGATGTGCTACAATGTATTTTGTAACCTGTGCACCATCTAAAAGTGCACAGATTACAATAATGATGATGATGACGATGATGATGATGATGTGCTACAATGTGCTAAAAAAGTCCTAATATTAATTGTAGTGGTGCATCATCTACAAGTGCGCCATTAGTAAACCCACAACAGTGGCGCACTTCTGGGCCTACTAATGGCGCACCAAGTGGTGCGCCACTGTTATGTATATTAACAGTGCCGCACCAGGGGTGCACCATTACTATTTATTAGTATTGGCGTGATAATAGTGGCGCACCTATAGTGCGCCATTAATAGGCAAAATAGGTGCGCCACTAATAGCCTTTTTTCTAGTAGTGAACAGTTGCCTGATACTCTTAAGTATGTTTATCTTGATGAAAAAGAGATATATCCTATTATAATTAGTGCTAGTCTCTCAGAGCATGAAGAAAAGAAGTTACTAAAAACTCTGAGGAAGCATCGTGCTGCTATTGGATATACTCTTCATGATCTTAAGGGCGTTAGTCCCACTCTATGTCAGCACAAGATTAAAAATGATCTTGATCCCAAACCAGTTGTTGATCATCAAAGGAGATTAAATCCTAAGATGAAAGAAGTAGTGAGAAAATAAATACTAAAGCTCCTGGAAGCAGGTATTATCTATCATGTCGCTCATAGTGATTGGGTGAGTCCGTGCATCGCGTCCCTAAGAAGGGAGGCATTACCTTTGTCCCTAATTATAAGGATGAATTGATCCCACAGAGGATTATTACTAGCTATAGGATGGTGATCGATTTTAGGAAATTGAATAAAGCCACTAGGAAAGATCATTACCCTTTGCCTTTTATCGACCAAATGCTAGAAAGACTGTCTAAACACACACACTTCTGCTTTCTAGACGGTTATTCTGGTTTCTCCCAAATACCAGTTGCACAAGCTGATCAGGAGAAAACCACTTTCACCTGCCCTTTTGGTACCTTTGCTTATAGACATATGCCTTTTGGATTATGTAATGCACCTGCCACCTTTCAAAGATATATAATGGCTATATTCTCTAACTTTTGTGAAAACATTGTTGAGGTTTTCATGGATGACTTCTCCGTTTACGGGTCTTCTTTTGACGATTGCCTCAGCAACCTTGATTGAGTCTTACAAAGATGTTTAAGACACAAATCTTGTATTGAATTGGGAGAAGTGCCACTTTATGGTTAATGAAGGAATCATCTTAGGACATAAAATTTCTGAAAGAGGTATTGAATGTTGGGAACGTCGCATGGGAAACAAAAAATTTCCTACGCGCACGAAGACCTATCATGGTGATGTCCGTCTACGAGAGGGGATGTGTGATCTATGTACCCTTGTAGACCGTACAGCAGAAGCGTTAGTGAACGCGGTTGATGTAGTGGAACATCCTCACGTCCCTCGATCCGCCCCGCGAACTATCCCGCGATCAGTCCCACAATCTAGTGCCGAACGGACGGCACCTCCGCGTTCAGCACACGTACAGCTCGACGATGATCTCGGCCTTCTTGATCCAGCAAGAGAGACGGAGAGGTAGAAGAGTTCTCCGGCAGCGTGACGGCGCTCCGGAGGTTGGTGATGATCTCGTCTCAGCAGGGCTCCGCCCGAGCTCCGCAGAAACGCGATCTAGAGGTAAAACCGTGGAGATATGTGGTCGGGCTGCCGTGGCAAAAGTTGTCTCAAATCAGCCCTAATACCTCAGTATATATAGGAGGTAGGGGGAGGGAAGAGGCAGCCTCAAACCCTCAAGGTTTGGCCGAAATTGGAGGTGGAGGAGTCCTACTCCAATCCTACTTGGAGTAGGATTCCACCTTCCCACTTGGAAACTCTTTCCACCTTGTGTTTTTTCCTTCTCAAACCTTATGGGCCTTAGTGGGAACTTATTCCAGCCCACTAGGGGCTGGTTTATCTCTTCCCATAGCCCATGAGACCCCTTGGGGCGTGACACCCCTCCTGATGGTCCCCGGCACCCCTCCCGGCACTCCCGGTACACTACCGATGAGCCCGAAACTTTTCCGGTGACCAAAACAGGACTTCCTATATATCAATCTTTACCTCCGGACCATTCCGGAGCTCCTCGTGATGTCCTGGATCTCATCCGGGACTCCGAACAACATTCGGTAACCAACCATATAACTCAAATACGCAAAAAACAACGTCGAACCTTAAGTGTGCAGACCCTGCGGGTTCGAGAACTATGTAGACATGACCCGAGTGACTCCTCGGTCAATATCCAATAGCAGGACCTGGATGCCCATATTGGATCCTACATATTCTTCGAAGATCTTATCGGTTGAACCTCAGTGTCAAGGATTCATATAATCCCGTATGTCATTCCCTTTGTCCTTCGGTATGTTACTTGCCCGAGATTCGATCGTCAGTATCCGCATACCTATTTCAATCTCGCTTACCGGCAAGTCTCTTTACTCGTTCCGTAATACAAGATCCCGCAACTTACACTAAGTCACATTGCTTGCAAGGCTTGTGTGTGATGTTGTATTACCGAGTGGGCCCCGAGATACCTCTCCGTCACACGGAGTGACAAATCCCAGTCTCGATCCATACTAACTCAACGAACACCTTCGGAGATACCTGTAGAGCATCTTTATAGTCACCCAGTTACGTTGCAACGTTTGATACACACAAAGCATTCCTCCGGTGTTAGTGAGTTATATGATCTCATGGTCATAGGAACAAATACTTGACACGCAGAAAACAGTAGCAACAAAATGACACGATCAACATGCTACGTCTATTAGTTTGGGTCTAGTCCATCACATGATTCTCCTAATGATGTGATCCCGTTATCAAGTGACAACACTTGCCTATGGTCAGGAAACCTTGACCATCTTTGATCAACGAGCTAGTCAACTAGAGGCTTACTAGGGACAGTGTCTTGTCTATGTATCCACACATGCACTTTGTTTCCAATCAATAAAATTATAGCATGGATAATAAACGATTATCATGAACAAAGAAATATAATAATAACTAATTTATTATTGCCTCTAGGGCATATTTCCAACAGTCTCCCACTTGCACTAGAGTCAATAATCTAGTTCACATCACCATGTGATTCCAACGAATCGAACACCCATATAGTTATGGGGTCTGATCACGTCTTGCTCGTGAGAGAAGTTTTAGTCAACGGTTCTGGAACTTTCAGATCCGTGCGTTCTTTACAAATCTTTATGTCATCTTATAGATGCTGCTACTACGTGCTATTCGGAAATGCTCCAAATATCTACTCTACTATACGAATCCGTTTCACTACTCATAGTTATTCGGATTAGTGTCAAAGCTTGCATCGACGTAACCCTTTACGACGAACTCTTTAACCACCTCCATAATCGAGAAAAATTCCTTAGTCTATTTAGTTACTAAGGATAACTTTGACCACTGATCAGTGATTCAATCATGGATCACTTTCTGTACCTCTCAACAGACTTTGAGTCAAGGCACACATCAGGTGCGGTACTCAGCATGGCATACTTTAGAGTCTACGGCTAATGCATAGAAGACGACCTTCGTCTATTCTCTTTATTCTGTCGTGGTCGGGTTTTTGAGTCTTACTCAAATTCACACCTTACAACGCAACCAAGAACTCCTTCTTTGCTGATCTATTTTGAACTCCTTCAAAAACATGTCAAGGCATGCATCTTGTTGAAACTTCCATTAAGCGCTTTCGATCTATCTCCATAGATCTTTGATGCTCAACGTTCAAGTAGCGCAATCCAGGTATTCCTTTGAAAACTCCTTTGAAACAACCTTGTATGCTTTACAGAAATTCTACATCACTTCTGATCCACAATATGTCAACCACATATACTTATCAGAAATTCTATAGTGCTCCCACTCACTTCTTTGGAAATACAAGTTTCTCATAAACCTTGTACAAACCCAAAATCTTTGATCATCTCATCAAAGTGTATATTCCAACTCCGAGATGCTTGCACCAGTCCATTGAAGGATTGCTAGAGCTTGCATACTTGTTAGTATCTTTAGGATCGACAAAACCTTCTGGTTGTATCACATACAATGTTTGCTCAAGGAAACCGTCGAGGAAACAGTGTTTTGACATCCTACGTGCAATATTTCATAAATAATGCATCAACTACTAACATAATTCTAACAAACTTTTAGCATCGCTACGAGTGAGAAAGTCTCATCATAGTCAACTGTTTGATCTTGTCGGAAACATCTTTGCGACAAGTCGAGCATTTTCTTAGTAGTGACTTATCACCATCATCGTCTGTCTTCATTTTAAAGATCCATCTTTACTCAATAGTCCTATGACCATCAAGTAGTTCTTCCAAAGTCTACACCTTGTTTTCATACATGGATCCCCTCTCGGATTTCATGGCTTCCAGCCTTTTGTCAGAATCTGGGCCCACCATCGCTTTCTCCATAACTCGTAGGTTCACTGTTGCTCAACAACATGACCTCCAAGACAGGGTTACTGTACCACTCTGTAGTAGTACGCGACCTTGTCAACCTACGAGGCTTGTAGTAACTTGATCCGATGCTTGATGATCACCATCATCAGCTTCCACTTCAATTGGTGTAGGCGCCACAGGAACAACTTCCTGCGCCCTGCTACACACTGGTTGAAGTGATGGTTCAATAACCTCATCAAATTCTACTACCCTCCCACTCAATTCTTTCGAGAGAAACCTTTCCTCGAGAAAGGATCCATTTCTAGAAACAAACACTTTGCTTTCGGATCTGAGATAGGAGATGTACCCAACTGTTTTGGATATCCTATGAAGATGCATTTATCCGCTTTGGGTTCGAGCTTATCAGACTGAAACCTTCTCACATAAGTGTCGAAGCCCCAAACTTTCAAGAAACGACAGTTTAGATTTCTCTAAACCTCAGTCTATACTGTGTCATCTCAACGGAAATACGTGGTGCCCTATTTAAAGTGAATGCGGTTGTCTCTAATGCTTAACCCATAGACGATAGTGGTAATTCGATAAGAGACATCATAGCATGCACCATAACAAATAGTGTGTGGCTATGATGTTCAGACACATCATCACATAACAAATAGTGTGTGCCCTATTTAAAGTGAATGCGGTTGTCTCTAATGCTTAACCCATAGACGATAGTGGTAATTCGATAAGAGACATCATAGCATGCACCATAACAAATAGTGTGTGGCTATGATGTTCAGACACATCATCACACTATGATGTTCCAGGTGGCATGAACTGCGAAACAATTTCCACATTGTCTTAACTGCGTACCAAACTCGTAACTCAGATATTCATTTCTATGATCATATCGTAGACAGTTTATCCTCTTGTTACGATGAACTTCACTCTGAAACGGAATTGAACATTTCAATATTTCAGACTTGTGATTCATTAAGTAAATACTCCTGTATCTACTCAAATCGTCAGTGAAGTAAGAACATAATGATATCCACTGCGTGCCTCAGCACCCATTGGACTGCATACATCAAAATGTATCACTTCCAACAAGTTACTATCTTGTTTCATCTCAATGAAAACAATGCCTTGCTCATGTGGTATGATTTGCATGTCACTAGTGATTCAAAATCAAGTGAATATAAAGATCCATAAGCATGGAACCTCTTCATGCAATTTATACTGACATGACTCAAGTGGCAGTGCCACAAGTAGTGGTACTAACATCATTACTTTGTATCTTTTGGCACCAATATTATGAACATGTGTAACACTACGATCGAGATTCAATAAACCATTGAAGGTGATTATTCAAGCAAATAGAGTAACCATTATTCTCTTTAAATGAATAATCGTATTGCAATAAACACGATCCTATCATGTTCATGCTTAACGCAAGCACCAAATAACAATTATTTCGGTTTAACACCAATCCCGATGGTAGAGGGAGTGTGCGACGTTTTGATCATATCAACCTTGGAAACACTTCCAACACGTATCGTCACCTCGCCTTTAGCTAGTCTCCGTTTACGCCATAGCCATCATTTCGTGTTACTAATCACTTAGCAACCGAACCGGTATCCAATACCCTCATGCTACTAGGAGTACTAGTAAAGTACACATCAACATCATGTATATCAAATATACTTCTTTCGACTTTTGCCAGCCTTCTTATCTACCAAGTATCTAGAGTTGCTCCGCCTCAGTGACTGTTCCCCTCATTACAGAAGCACTTAGTCTCGGGTTTGGGTTCAATCTTGGGTCTCTTCATTAGTGTAGAAACTGTTTTGCCGTTTCACGAAGTATCCCTTCTAGCCCTTGCCTTTCTTGAAACTTAGTGGTTCTACAAACCATCAACTATTGATGCTCCTTCTTGATTTCTACTTTCGCAGTGTCAAACATCGCGAATCGCTCAAGGATCATTCTATCTATCCTTGATATGTTATAGTTCATCACGAAGCTCTCACAGCTTGGTGGCAGTGACTTTGGAGAACCATCACTATCTCATCTGGAAGATTAACTCCCACTTGATTCAAGCGATTGTCATACTCAGACAATCTGAGCACACGCTCAACGATTGAGCTTTTCTCCTTTACTTTGTGGACAAAAAATCTTGTCGGAGGTCTCGTACCTCTTAACAAGGGCACAAGCATGAAATCACAATTTCATCTCTTTAGAACATCACTTATGTTCCGTGACGTTTCAAAAACGTCTTCGGCGCCTTGCTTCTAAGCCATTAAGTATTTTGCACTGAACTATCGTGTAGTCATTAGAAACGTGTATGTCGGATGTTCACAGCATCCACAGACGACGCTCGAGGTGCAGCACACCGAGTGGTGCATTAAGGACATAACCCTTCTGCGCAGCAACGAGGACAATCCTCGGTTTTACAGACTTAGTCTGCAAAGTTTGCTACTATCAACTTTCAACTAAATTTTCTCTAGGAACATATAAAAACAGTAGAGCTATAGCGCAAGCTACATCGTAATTCGCAAAGACCATTATACTATGTTCATGACAATTAGTTCAATTAATCATATTACTTAAGAACTCCCACTCAAAAAGTACATCTCTCTAGTCATTTGAGTGGTACATGATCCAAATCCACTATCTCAAGTCCGATCATCACGTGAGTCGAGAATAGTTTCAGTTGTAAGCATCTCTATGCTAATCATATCAACTATACGATTCATGCTCGACCTTTCGGTCTCATGTGTTCCGAGGCCATGTCTGCACATGCTAGGCTCGTCAAGCTTAACCCGAGTGTTCCGCGTGTGCAACTGTTTTGCACCCGTTGTATGTGAACGTTGAGTCTATCACACCCGATCATCACGTGGTGTCTCGAAACGACGAACTGTAGCAACGGTGCACAGTCGGGGAGAACACAATTTCGTCTTGAAATTTTAGTGAGAGATCACCTCATAATGCTACCGTCGTTCTAAGCAAAATAAGGTGCATAAAAGGATTAACATCACATGCAATTCATAAGTGACATGATATGGCCATCATTACGTGCTCCTTGATCTCCATCACCAAAGCACCGGCACGATCTTCTTGTCACCGGCGCCACACCATGATCTCCATCAACGTGTCGCCATCAGGGTTGTCGTGCTACTCATGCTATTACTACTAAAGCTACATCCTAGCAAAATAGTAAACGCATCTGCAAGCACAAAAATTAGTTATAAAGACAACCCTATGGCTCCTGCCGGTTGCCGTACCATCGACGTGCAAGTCGATATTATCTATTACAACATGATCATCTCATACATCCAATATATCACATCACATCGTTGGCCATATCACATCACAAGCATACCCTGCAAAAACAAGTTAGACGTCCTCTAATTTTGTTGTTGCATGTTTTACGTGGTGACCATGGGTATCTAGTAGGATCGCATCTTACTTACGCAAACACCACAACGGAGATATATGAGTTGCTATTTAACCTCATCCAAGGACCTCCTCGGTCAAATTCAATTCAACTAAAGTTGGAGAAACTGACACCCGCCAGTCATCTTTGAGCAACGGAGTTACTCATAGCGATGAAACCAGTCTCTCGTAAGCGTACGAGTAATGTCGGTCCGAGCCGCTTCGATCCAACAATACCGCGGAATCAAGAAAAGACTAAGGAGGGTAGCAAAACGCACATCACCGCCCACAAAAACTTTTGTGTTCTACTCGAGAAGACATCTACGCATGAACCTAGCTCATGATGCCACTGTTGGGAACGTCGCATGGGAAACAAAAAAATTCCTACGCGCACGAAGACCTATCATGGTGATGTCCGTCTACGAGAGGGGATGTGTGATCTACGTACCCTTGTAGACCGTACAGCAGAAGCGTTAGTGAACGCGGTTGATGTAGTGGAACATCCTCACGTCCCTCGATCCGCCCCGCGAACTATCCCGCGATCAGTCCCACGATCTAGTGCCGAACGGACGGCACCTCCGCGTTCAGCACACGTACAGTTCGACGATGATCTCGGCCTTCTTCATCCAGCAAGAGAGACGGAGAGGTAGAATAGTTCTCCGGCAGCGTGACGGCGCTCCGGAGGTTGGTGATGATCTCGTCTCAGTAGGGCTCCGCCCGAGCTCCGCAAAAACGCGATCTAGAGGTAAAACCGTGGAGATATGTGGTCGGGCTGCCGTGGCAAAAGTTGTCTCAAATCAGCCCTAATACCTCAGTATATATAGGAGGGAGGGGGAGGGAAGAGGCAGCCTCAAACCCTCAAGGTTTGGCCGAAATTGGAGGTGGAGGAGTCCTACTCCAATCCTACTTGGAGTAGGATTCCACCTTCCCACTTGAAAACTCTTTCCACCTTGTGTTTTTTCCTTATCAAACCTTATGGGCCTTAGTGGGAACTTATTCCAGCCCACTAGGGGCTGGTTTATCTCTTCCCATAGCCCATGAGACCCCTTGGGGCGTGACACCCCTCCCGATGGTCCCCGGCACCCCTCCCGGCACTCCCGGTACACTACCGATGAGCCCGAAACTTTTCCGGTGACCAAAACAGGACTTCCTATATATCAATCTTTACCTCCGGACCATTCCGGAGCTCCTCGTGATGTCCTGGATCTCATCCGGGACTCCGAACAACATTCGGTAACCAACCATATAACTCAAATACGCATAAAACAACGTCGAACCTTAAGTGTGCAGACCCTGCGGGTTCGAGAACTATGTAGACATGACCCGAGTGACTCCTCGGTCAATATCCAATAGCGGGATCTGGATGCCCATATTGGATCCTACATATTCTTCGAAGATCTTATCGGTTGAACCTCAGTGTCAAGGATTCATATAATCCCGTATGTCATTCCCTTTGTCCTTCGGTATGTTACTTGCCCGAGATTCGATCGTCAGTATCCGCATACCTATTTCAATCTCGCTTACCGGCAAGTCTCTTTACTCATTCCGTAATACAAGATCCCGCAACTTACACTAAGTCACATTGTTTGCAAGGCTTGTGTGTGATGTTGTATTACCGAGTGGGCCCCGAGATACCTCTCCGTCACACGGAGTGACAAATCCCAGTCTCGATCCATACTAACTCAACGAACACCTTCGGAGATACCTGTAGAGCATCTTTATAGTCACCCAGTTACGTTGCAACGTTTGATACACACAAAGCATTCCTCCGGTGTTAGTGAGTTATATGATCTCATGGTCATAGGAACAAATACTTGACACGCAGAAAACAGTAGCAACAAAATGACACGATCAACATGCTACGTCTATTAGTTTGGGTCTAGTCCATCACATGATTCTCCTAATGATGTGATCCCGTTATCAAGTGACAGCACTTGCCTATGGTCAGGAAACCTTGACCATCTTTGATCAACGAGCTAGTCAACTAGAGGCTTACTAGGGACAGTGTTTTGTCTATGTATCCACACATGCACTGTGTTTCCAATCAATACAATTATAGCATGGATAATAAACGATTATCATGAACAAAGAAATATAATAATAACTAATTTATTATTGCCTCTAGGGCATATTTCCAACATTGAAGTCGATAATGCTAAGGTTGATGCAATCGAGAAAATGCCATACCCCACAGATATCAAAGGTATAAGAAGTTTCCTTGGTCATGCTGGTTTCTATAGAAGGTGCATTAAAGACTTCTTTAAGATTTCTAGGCCTCTTACCAATCTATTGCAGAAGGATATTCCTTTTTTTTTGACGATGATTGTGAGGAAGCCTTCAAAATACTTAAGAAGGCCTTGATAACTGCACCTATTGTTCAACCACCTGATTGGAACTTACCTTTTGAGATCATGTGTGATGCTAGCAATTATGCTGTTGGTGCTGTCCTAGGGCAAAGAGTTGATAAGAATTTGAATGTTATTCACTATGCTAGTAAAACTCTAGACAGTGCCCAAACAAACTATGCTACTACGGAGAAGGAATTTTTAGCAGTCGTGTTTGCATGTGAGAAGTTCAGGTCTTACATAGTTGATTCCAAAGTCACTATTCACACTGATCACGCTGCTATTAAGTACCTCATGGAGAAGAAGGACGCTAAACCTAGACTTATCAGATGGGTTCTCTTGCTACAAGAATTTGATTTGCACGTTGTCGACGGGAAGGGTGCTGATAACCCCGTAGCACATAACTTGTCTAGGTTGGAGAACGTTCTTGATGACCCACAACCTATTAATGATAGCAAACTACATCGTTGCCAAATATATACCACCTAGTTTCACATACCAGCAAAAGAAGAAATTCTTCTTTGACTTGAGACATTACTTCTGGGATGATCCTCACCTTTATAAGGAAGGAGTAGATGGTGTTATTAGACGTTGTGTACGTGAACATGAACAGGGACAGATCCTACAGAAGTGTCACTCCGAGGCCTACGGAGGACACCATGAGGGAGATATAACTGAACACAAGGTATTGCAATCAGGTTTCTATTGGCCCACTCTCTTCAAGGATGCCCGTAAGTTTGTCTTGTCTTGTGACAAATGTCAAAGAATAGGTAATATCGGTAAACGTCAGGAAATGCCTATGAACTATTCACTTGTCATTGAACCATTTGATGTTTGGGCCTTTGATTATATGGACATTTTCCAAAATCCAATGGGTATACTCATATCCTAGTTGCTGTTGATTATGTCACTAAGTGGGTAGAAGCTATCCCCACTAGTAGTGTTGATCACAACACTTCTATCAGGATGCTTAAAGAAGTTATCTTCCCTAGATTTGGAGTCCCTAGATATCTAATGACCGATGGTGGTTCACATTTCATTCATGGTGCTTTCCGTAAAACGCTTGCTAAGTATGATGTCAACCATAGAATTGCGTCTCCCTATCACCCTCAGTCTAGTGGTCAAGTAGAGCTAAGCATTAGAGAGATTAAACTAATTCTGCAAAAGACTGTCAACATGTCTAGAAAGAATTGGTCTAAAAAGCTCGATGATGCACTGTGGGCTTATAGAACTGCCTATAAGAATCCCATGGGCATGTCTCCGTACAAAATGGTGTACGGTAAAGCATGTCATTTACCTCTTGAGCTAGAGCATAAAGCTTATTGGGCAATCAAAGAGCTCAACTTTGATTTCAAACTTGCTGGTGAGAAGAGGTTATTTGACATTAGCTTGCTTGATGAATGGAGAGCTCAGGCATATGAAAATGCCAAGTTGTTCAAAGAAAAGGTTAAGAGGTGGCATGATAAGAGGATACAAAAGCGTGAGTTCAATGTAGGTCATTATGTCTTGCTATATAATTCTCGTTTAAGATTTTTTGCAGGCAAGCTTCTCTCTAAATGGGAAGGTCCCTATATTGTTGAGGAAGTATATCGTTCCGGTGCTATCAAGATCAACAACACAGAAGGTAATTGTCCAAGAGTTGTAAATGGGCAGAGAATCAAGCATTATATCTCAGGTACTCCCATAAATGTTGAAAGCAATATCATCAATACCATAACTCCGGAAGAATACCTAAGGGATATTTATCAGCCTGTTTCAGACTCCGAAAACGAATAGGTATGTGATTCGGTAAGAAAACGGACTCCAAAACTTTTCCACTAGGAATTTTTCTCCGTTTTGGAATATTTGAAAAAATAGAAAAATTGGAAGTAGTCCGGAAAGCGCGCGAGGAGGCGACAAGCCTGCCAGACACGGGCCCACCCCCTGGCCATGCCTGGGAGGCTTGTGGCCACCTCGTGTGCCTCCCAGACTCCGTTTTCGTGTGGAGTACTCCTTCTGGTCTGGAAAAAATCATTATATATTCTCCTGAAAGGTCTGACCCTCGTATCACGCAAATTTCCTCTGTTTTCGTTTCGAGCTTGTTTTCTGCCGCAGATTTAGAGCAAGATCTCGTCCCAGGAATCTGTGGGGGAGGACAATCTCCCTCAAGTCTATGGAGAAGTAAATGCTGATCTGAAAAGAATGGAGGCCAAGGAAAGGCTACCTAAAGAAACCAAGGGCAAAACTAAGGAGAAGAATCAGGCGTGGGATGAAGCACAATCTGCGTTCAACAAGGAAGAAGTTGAAGAAAGTGGATTTCCTCCAACCCTACCTCCACCTATTGTCTCCATCCTTGATTGGACTCTTGAGGTTTTGTGAAACAACTCGTGCTCGCAATACTTATCTCACTCGTGAAGTTGTTTTGCTGGAGAAACATATCACAGATCTTCAAGGTATAAATCAAAGATTGATGGCCCTCTTGGAATCGAAGATTGCAACAACTTCACCACCATCACCTCCAAAGGAAGACAACTGAGCATGGGTATGGGCAATCCCCTTGGCTTGTGGCAAGCTTGGGGGAGTTGCCCCGGTATCGTATCACCATCACATCTTTTGCCTTTACCTTTGTTTTAGTTTGTTCCTTTTCATTTTTCTTTTTCTCTAGTAGATTAAAAGTCTTAGTGTTTTAGTCTTGAGTTTTGCTTTGTGTCACCCCCGATGTATTCGAGCTCGTGAACCATATAATAAAGAGTGTCTTAATTGAGGGCTTTGCCTCTTGCCATGATCAAAAGAGTGAGAAAAGAATAAAAGCATGAAAGATCATGTAATGATCTTATGGGAAGTGATGGCTTCACATATAAAAAGAATGTTGATTGAAACTTGTTGAGGGTAGACAAACGAAGACCTTGGTCATTGTTGCAATTAATAGGAAGTGATAAAGAAGGAGAGGTTCACATATAAATACATCATCTTTGACACCATCTATGATTGTGAACACTCACTAAACTATTACATGCTTAGAAGTAGATGTTGGACAAGGAAGACAACATAATGAATTGTGTTTGCTTGGTACAGAACAATGTTATATGATTAGAGATCCCTTAGCATGTGACGATTGCTTCCACCTCATATTAGCCAAAACTCCCGCACCAAGTAGAGATACTACTTGTGCATCCATAAACCTTCAACCCAGTTTTGCCATGAGAGTCCACCATACCTACCTATGGATTGAATAAGATCGCTCAAGTAAGTTGCCATCCGTGCAAGCAATAAAAAATTGCTCCCTAATATGTATGATCTATTAGTGTGTGGAAAATAAGCTTTGTACGAACGTGTGATGAGGAAGACATAAAAGCGTCAGATTGCATGATAAAGTTCTTTATCACAGGAGGCAATATAAAGTGACGTTCCTCCGCACTAAGAGGACACACATCCAAACCTCAAAAGCGCATGACAACCTCTGCTTCCCTCTGCGAAGGGCCTATCTTGTACCTTTACTTTTTGCCCTTGAAAGAGTCATGGTGATCTTCACCAATTCCCTATTTCGCCTTTATCTTGGCTAACGTCATATGCTAGGGAAAGATCTATATTCATATGTCAACTTGGAGGTAAGCATTCATGAATTATTATTGTTGACATTACCCTTGAGGTAAGCAGTTGGGAGGCAAAACTATAAGCCCCTATCTTTCTCTGTGTTCAGCTGAAACTTTGATCTCATGAGTACCACGTGAGTTGTAGCAATTGTAGAGAACAAAAAGATGATTGAGTATGTGGATTTGCTTTACAAGCTCATATTTGACTCTTTCCGATGTTGTGATAAATTGCAATTGCTTCAATGACTACACGCTATCGGTTGTTACTTCTCGGTAAGGTTCTTGATCCATACTTTACTTTGTGAAGGAATTGTCACTTTAGCATGAGAGATTATATGTTGGTGTTGCTTTTCTGATCATGATCATGATGCATGTATGTTCGTATCTTGTTTTGTTGACACCTTTCTCCCTAAACATGTGGGCATATTTATTGAGCTCGGCTTTCGCTTGAAGACAAGCGAGGTCTAAGCTTGGGGGGAGTTGATACGTCCATTTTGCATCATGCTTTCATGTTGATATTTATTGCTTTTTGGGCTGTTATTTCACTTTCACGGTACAATACTTATGCCTTTTCTCTCCTATTTTGCAAGGTTTACATGAAGAGGGAGAATGCCAACAGCTGGAATTCTGGCCTAAAAATGGAGCAAGTTTGAGATACCTATTCTGAAGCAACTACAAACGCCGTAAAAATCAACGAGGATTTTTTTCGGGATTTATAAAAAATACTGGGCCGAAGAAGTGCCAGAGGGGCGCCAGCAGGTGGCCACAAGCCTGCTAGGGGCGGCCACCCCCCTGGCCGCGCCTAGGGGGCTTGTGGGCACCCAGCTCGCCCTCTGGCTCCCCCCTTCTGCTATATGAAGGGTTTCGTCTGGAAAAAAAATCAGGAGGAGGCTTTTTTGAGGATTCGCCGCCGCCACTAGGCGGAACTTGAGCACAACCAATCTAGAGCTCCGGCAGGACGATCCTGCCGGGGAAACTTCCCTCCCGGAGGGGGAAATCATCGCCATCATCATCACCAACACTCCTCTCATCGGAGGGGACTCGTCACCATCAACATCTTCATCAGCACCATCTCATCTCCAAACCCTAGTTCATCTCTTGTAACCAATCTCCATCTCGCGACTCTGATTGGTACTTGTAAGGTTGCTAGTAGTGTTAATTACTCTTTGTAGTTGATGCTAGTTGGATTACTTGGTGGAATAGTTTATGTTCAGATCCTTGATGCTACTCATTATCTTTTTGGTCATGAATATGATTATGCTTTGTGAGTAGTTACTGTTGTTCCCGAGGACATGGGATAAGTCATGCTAATAGTAGTCATGTGAATTTGGTATTCGTTCGATATTTTGATGTGTTGTATGTTGTTTTTCCTCTAGTGGTGTTATGTGAATGTCGACTACATAACACTTCACCATTATTTGGGCCTAGAGGAAGGCATTGGGAAGTAGTAAGTAGATGATGGGTTGCTAGAGTGACAGAAGCTTAAACCCTAGATTATGCGTTGCTTCGTAATGGGCTGATTTGGATCCACTAGTTTAATGCTATGGTTAGACTTTGTCTTAATTCTTCTTCCGTAGTTGCAGATGCTTGCGAGAGGGGTAAATCATAAGTGGGATGCTTGTCCAAGTAAGGGCAGTACCCAAGCGCCGGTCCACCCACATATCAAACTTTCAAAGTAACGAACGCGAATCATATGAACATGATGAAAACTAGCATGACAGAAATTCCCGTGTGTCCTCGGGAGCGTTTTTCGTCCTATAAGACTTTGTCCAGGCTTGTCCCTTGCTACAAAAGGGATTGGGCCACTTTGCTGCATCGTTGCTACTTTTGTTACTTGTTGCTTGCTATGAATCATCTCACCACACAACCACTTGTTACCGTTAATTTTAGTGCGTGCAGATATTACCTTGCTGAAAACCACTTGTCAGATCCTTCCGCTCCTTGTTGGGTTCGACACTCTTACTTATCAAAAGGACTACGATAGATCCCCTATACTTGTGGGTCATCAGGCGGCAGCGGGGGAGGCAGATGCGGGAGATCCCACGGGGGGTCGCCGCAGCCGGAGGAAGAGGAGGCGATGGACACGCCCGATAGGCCCCGCGCCGGCGCTGCTGCCTGATTCGAGGTTCGCGTGTGGGACCGAGCCTTGATTATTATTTCCGGGGGATTTAGGGGGAAGCGATTCGTGGGGGGTCGCGCTTGCGGGCCGGGGTTCGTCGGCGGCCGGTCCGGGGATGCTCATGTGTGGATTAAACAGACCATACATAGTGATTGCATCGGATAGATCAAAGCGAATATGCGATGAACATGGTATTGAAGATCATAAGAGAGAGATTGCCATCTAGGTACTCCCTACAGACCCGTAGGTCTGTGGTGAACTACTCACACATCATGGTGAGGGCAACAAGGTTGATGTAAAGGCCCTCCGTGATTGATCTCCCCTTCGGCAAATCGCCGGAACAGAGGTTTAGATGGCCTCCCATTGGAACAGAGACTTGCGGCGGCGGAAAAAGTGTTTCGGGAGTGCTCCTAGTGTTTGACTGTTTTCAGAATATTTGTGAATTTATATGCCAGAGAGGGACGTGGGAGGCATCCAGGGGGGGATAAGCCATCAGGGCGCGATCGCTCCCTGTTAGCTTGTGCCTCCCTCATGCGGCCTCTCGTCCACTTCCGATGCTTGCAGGTCTTCATATAGTCTAGAAAAAATCATATTAAAGTTTCGTGGCATTTGGACTTCGTTTGGTAGGGTAAACCTACAAAGCAAAAAACACGCAGAAAACAGGAACTGACACTAGGCACTGGGTCAACATGTTAGTGCACAAAAATATTATAAATTGGTATATAACGCCAAAAAGTATCCTAGAATGATAATATATCAGCATGGAACAATAAAAAATTATAGATACGTTGGAGACGTATCAGCTCTCTTCCGGACCTTGGCTCATCTAGGGCTTGGCCGCCATCGCATCCACATATTTCGCTCAACCATGCAACCTCGCCCTCCTTCAGATCTCGCATGTCCGACGACACCCGATGCCTCTTCAGTGCCGAGCATGGCTCCCCTTCCAATGGTCGTAGTTCTGGCTTATGCCCGACTTCCTCTTCTCCGACTTGTATTCCTTTGATTGATTGGTACATGGCCATGGCAAAATCCGTGGATCTTATGCTGGCAGCAGCGACATCTGCGGGTGTCGTCCCTTTCTTGAAGGCGATGCCATGGCCGTTATCCGTGCCCCTCTTCAAGCATGAGGGGAAACCCTAGGTCCATTTTTCCCGAGTGGACGACGACGACATATTTTGGTGTCGTTCTCCTTCATGAAGGCGTTGTCTTGTTTGCTCGCGTCGTCCTCGATGCTAGATGTGGAGATGTTGGTCGTCTAGTTGTTGCTTGGGCTGCTCCCGTGGTTGGCGAGTATAGCTGTGTTTTTCTTTGTTTGGGTCGAGCATCTCATGCCTCTGTGCTTCGGCAACCATGTTCATGCCTCTTGCATTCGTGCCATGGGTTGTATCACCCCCGTGCATTCACTCTAATTTCTTCTATCAATGAAATAGTACCCAAGCTTCGCGTACTCGCAGAAAAAACACAATAAATGACGTCGTAAAGATAATAAAAACATATTTCACTTAGGCTGCTCCCAATGCTCCACTTTGGATAGGTGCTAAGCATGCCAACAAAGCAAAAAAATCCTATGTGACAGTCTAATTAAGAAGAGAGAGAAAAATTTGATGTCCTTAGAAGGAAACGGTGTTAGTCACGAGAACCTATGCAAAACATTAAAAATGAAGGAAACTAGCCTATGCATGCAAGACTTTAGTTGCTAAACAATTAAATGAGACAACATTAACAACAACAAACTAAGCACCAATGCATTGGAGATTATGGTTGCTTAACATATCTAATGCTTTTAGCACCTCACTTAGCACCTTTGCATTGGAGGAAGCCTTAGAGTTAGAAGTTAGAACCACTTAAAATCGGAGCCTCCCTCGATCCTCGAGCTGGAGTCTACCTCGCATTCGCACGCCCAGTTGGAGTCCACCTCACACTCACAAGTGCGAGCCGGCGCTGTACCTTCCAAAAGCCAGCAAACATATTTTTGAACAACATAATTGACTTGGTATATTTTAGCCATTGTTAGTGACATTATTATCACTTGAAAAAAACACAATACGTGACCGGCGTGAAAATAATAAAAGCGTATTTCAACTTAGAGTTAAAAGTTAGAACCACTTAAGATCGGAGCCCCCCTCGATCTCCGAGCTGGAGTCCACCTCGCATTTGCACGTGCCTCCTGGTTGGAGTCCACCTCACCCTCACAAGTGCCAGCGGCGCCGTACGTTCCAAAAGCCAGCAAACATATTTTTGGACAACATAACTGACTTGATATATTTTAGCCAAAATTACCTATGTTAATGACATTATTATCGTATTAATAAATAGACGGACTGCATGGAGTAAATAATTTCATCATTTTGCCAGTTGGCCAAAGTGTCGTGTGCCCCACACACACACACTCCCATTCCCATTCCCAGCCGAAACGCACGGACGGCGTTCACCTCGACCCGACCCACCGACAGGGGCGCCCCACCGGTCAGTGCGAAAAAACGGGGTTCCCGCCCATGGGCGCCCCCCGCTCAAAACGCAACCCACCCGACCACGCGGACGGACCAGTGGCACTAGTACCCACCCCGCGGTACAGCACTAGTATATCTAGCTAGGTCGAAGAAAAACGTGAAGGCCCAGTAAAAATTCATCGCCATCAGCGGAGCGGTGGTGCTCATGCTACTCATCACCTCCATTCAGTAGCACGAGGCGGCAGAGTAGGGTAGGGCAGAGAGAGAGAGAGAGAGAGGGGGCGGCGGGGAGGCAGATGCGGGAGATCCCACGGGGGGTCGCCGCAGCCGGAGGAGGAGGAAGAGGAAGCGATGGACACGCCCGATAGGCCCCGCGCCGGCGCCGCCGCCGGATTCGAGGTCCGCGTCTGGGCCCGGGCCCTGATTATTATTTCCGGGGGATTTAGGGGGGGAGCGATTCGTGGGGGATCGCGCTTGCGGGCGGGGGCTCGTCGGCGGCCGGTCCGGGGACGCGCATGTGTGGATTTGGTAGTGCGGCGGGCTGGCTCCCCCCCTTGTTTCCGGGCGGGTTCCGGGTGCTTGGATTCGTCGGGTGGGCCAGGTCTAAGGGGACGCATTTGGTGCGCGATTAGGGTTTTCATTCCGGCATTTCGTTGCCACTCCGCGGATGCTGTTCCGGTGAGATTTAGGGGCCTTTCCTGGCGGTAGAGGTGTTTGACTTCATCTCTGAACAACCATGCCGTCTCCCATGATGTCATGGGCGTCCTCGCTGGGGATTCTGTCCATTCTTAGCAAGTGAACAGATTTGATTGCCGATACCGGGGGTTTAATCGTCTGCCTTGATTATCCTCTTCATTCCCCTCAAGTATTCGATGCTCTGATGCGTGCATTGTTAAGAAACAGAGGTTTAGTATGCGAGTTGGTGTTCAGATCTGTGCTTTGCAGCAATGCCTGCTGATTTAGTAACATTGTTGGTTGCATATCCATGCCAAGTTGAAGGTTTTGTGGCTATTCATATTTCCAACTAGGGATCTTCTGCCTTAAGCTTGGACGCAGAGTTTAATCAGGCTTACTACTTGATGATGCATAGCTGCATAAATGGTTGTGCCAATAAGAGGCGATGACGCCAGTGTACGGTATAATGATGTGCTAGTGTTCTACAAATTTAGGATTTGATTGTGCCAGTGTTCCACGCTAATTTTCTTCCACAGCATTCGGTTATTTTGCATATTTACACGAGTCTATGATCTGTATCTCAAGGATAGTTGTTTGTTTGCTAGTGTAGTCTATGGTTGATCCATAATTGGTACATTTAGGATTTGCCTACTCTTCTTCATTTGTTGATTTTGTAACCTTACTAAGTTGGATAACATGTGCACTTTCTTGCATCTAAGCTTACTTTAATACCTGTGAGGAGATGAATATATGCACTTTCAAATCCTCCAAAAGATAATCTGGTAGTTTGTTTTCTAATAAGATTTTTCTTACCTGCAGGACTCCCCTGTCTTCAATTTTATCAACAATCTATCTCCTATACCACCTCCTAAACCTCAAGACTCATCACATAATGTGCACCTATTCAAGTCGTCTGACTTGGCCCCTGTTTCTTCAATCTTTGCCTCACCACATGTCAATCCACCAAAGGAATCTAAAATTCTGATAAGGTAAATTTGTATTATTATGTAACCTGTGTGTAGTTTCATCCATTTAGGCTTATTAAGGTTTGCTATGCCTTTTCATATTAACCAGGGATGATTCTGTTCAACTTTCTCAAGATTCAAACTCTCCTAATAGTGTCAGAACTCGATTAGGGAGTGCTATTAGGTTGATCAAATGCAAAAACATTGTTTCGGAGAATTGCAGTTTCACCTGTCACCTAAATCAGGGACCTATTGATTCTTCTGCCAATAGATCAAACTCTACAAGTAAATTGCCTCAAACCATCCAGTTTGTTGGTGACAGTTCAGAATGTGATAAGAATCAAAATGCTGATGGTAAAAAAGATCTTGCTAGAGATCAGGAGAGCATAGAACTAGAAGGTGTCCTCATTGATCACACTGGCCCAGATAAAATCGACCCGTCACAACCTGGAAGAATCGTTCATGAAAACCAACAATGTGAACAACAGAAGGATGGATTTATAGCATATGATGGGGATTACTTGATTACACACGAATCAAGTATGGATATGCTGAGATTAGCCCCACCATGTGAGGCAGATACACAGTTAGTGAATGAGACACTAAACGCTGATAATGTGTTCTCTGGCAATTCCTTGTTGACCGATGGGCCAGGTGGCTCTTATATCAACAATGTCGCACATGATCCTCATCTTTACTGGGATGGACCGGTTGAAGGGCCCACGACAGATTATACCCCCCAATTGCTCCCTGGTGCTTGTCAAAGTCAGTCGGTGTCAAATGATCAAATCTGTAATGCAGTTGAAGAGCCCAGTGATCACATGCCAACCGACCAAAGTGTATGTATACTTATATCTTCTTTGCTGCTATGAATTATTTTGGACAGGGTCCTCATATTGGTTTACAGATGAATAATAGTTAGGTGTTTATTTTTCTAACTGGATGAGATGAAGGTTATTTACACTGGATGTTACAAACTTACAAGATTGACAATTAAATGTAACAGAACCGTAAGTTTATTCGGAACCTGCTTCCACTTTGACGATTTGTTGTTAATATCTTAACAACCTTAGCATTTAGGTTTAGCTCTCTGCACTCTTTATTTTTGTAAATAAATCTTATCTTGCATACATTGCATACACTGCTGGTTCTTTTGCTACCTGTCCCTAATCTGGCTGAAGAGTCAATGTTCTTATCAGTTATCACAGCAGAATAACTTGTTTTACTGTTCTGGCAGTCCTTGTCACAGAATATGCGTGGTATGCGCAGGCGTTGCCTTTTTAATGAAAAGGCTGGGGCTGTTAACAAAGCTGCCAAGAAGACCTCGGATCGCCATTCTGCAAATACAACAACCCCCAGATGCAAAACTAATTCTGGTGATAAGCCTGTGAGAACCCCTCCATGTGCATTGCCTGGTATTGGCTTGCATCTGAATGCCCTTGCCCCAATATCAACAGACAAAATAGTCCCCCAAGCTGCTCAATCTTCCATAAGTCAAGCCAGCAACTTCCCCTGCGCTGTCAGTTCTTCTTCAACATCTGAACCAAATATTGTAAATGAAGATTCCTCTCAGGCAATCGTGGTTGCAAATGCTGATGAGTCTGGTCAGGGCAGTCCCAAGAAGAAAAGGTACAATGTCTATGCCCGTCATTTTATGTCACCGGCACCATTTTGTTGGACAAATCATGGAAATGCAATATTACTGTGCAGACACAAGTTTGATGATGGTGATGGGACTTCATGCAAGCGTTGTAGCTGTAAGAAGTCAAAATGCTTGAAACTGTAAGGTCTCTTGCACTATTTATTTGATTTTCATCTACTGGATGCCACAAGATTAATCCAAACATGAACAACTTTGAATATTGGTTCCCTAAATGTACTGGCGCTGTTTATGCACTTCCGGTCGAAAATGCAGGTGTGCAGGCTTATCATGCTGTATCAGCCGCTCCAAGTTCTGCAGTAGATAAATCACTGTAGCATCTACATGATTCTCTAGGCTTCCTTTTGTAGTCGTCTCCCTCTTATGATTGATGGATAAGTCTATGTACTATGGTCTTTGTGGGGCTGCAGCACATAGTCCTTTGTGGGGCTGCAGCACATGGTCCTTGTGGCTGTTAGGATAGAATCCTTGACCATCAAGGACTGGCAGTTAGCAGCATCTTAGACTAGCATCTTAGACTAGCATCTTAGCATATGCTTGGCTGGCTAGCAGCCTATAAATATGTATCCCCAACCCCTCAGGTTGGCATGGCATTGTGTGAGAAATAAACCAACGAAAATTGTCCCAACTCTCCTAGTGTCATCCACAACTATCAATGCTCAGGCTGAAAGGTCTAACAAGTGGTATCAGAGCCTCGTTATCTTGCACCCTGAGCATTTCCTGCTCACCTCTCTCACCGGGAGCTGAGCAGCCTAAGCCGGTAGCAGCTGCTGCTCCGACTGCCCCTAGTTACCTCCCTCCCTCCGGACTGTCGAGCAGCAGCTCGTCAGCAACAGCCTCCTCTTCACGCAACAGCCCCCCTGCAGCGAGCCATGTCTGCAGGTCGCTCTCAGCACACGGCTACCTCGAGCATACGGCGCCGGCAGGAGGCCGAGCGCGCCGTGGCAGAGGAGCGTGAGCGAGCAGCTGTAGCAGCAGCTGCTGCGGCAGCAAGGGTGTCGAGGCTGGCTGCAGCGGAGCTGGCAGCAGCCAGAGCGGAGGTAGAAGCAGCCAGGGCGGAGCTAGAAGCAGCAGCAGCAGCGGAGGCAGCACGTGAGGCTACAGCGGGTGCCAAGGCACTCCGCGTCGACTCCGGCAGCTCCAACGGCTCCGCGCCTGCGGACGACGGTGCCGACGCAGACCGTGCCAAAGTGGCGCAAGAGCGGACAGCGCAGTGGGCAGCCGAGCACGCCCGCGCTCCAGGTGCAGGTGCGCACGGCGACGGCGGCTGCAACGACCAGGACCGCGGCCTCTACGAGGTCCGGACTGTGGTCAGGGATGTTGGTCCCAGTGTTGGGTGGCCTACCCTCACTAAAACCAACTACGTCGAGTGGGCCGCGATCATGAAGATCAGGCTCCAGGTGCGGCAGCTGTGGGAGGCAGTCCAGGACAGCAACGTCGACCACCAAGAAGATCGACGGGCGCTGGACGCCCTCATCGCCGCAGTCCCGCCCGAGATGCAGTTCTCGCTTTCCAACAAGCGGACTGCCAAGGAGGCTTGGGACGCCATCGCCGCGGCACGCATCGGCAGCGACCGTGCTCGCAAGTCCACACTGCAGGCACTTCGTAAGGAGTGGGAGAGCCTGGCTTTCAAGCCAGGTGAGGACGTTGATGACTTTGCTCTCCGTCTCAACACTCTACTGCAGAAGATGGTGAAGTTCGGCGATGCCACCTACACCGAGGAGAGAGCTGTCGAGAAGCTTTTCCGGTGCATTCCCGAGAAGTACAAGCAGATGGCTCGCTCGATCGAGTCTTTGTTGGACCTCTCCACGATGACGATCGAGGAGGCGATAGGTCGCCTCAAGGTCGTCGACACCGACGAGCCACAGCCTCCCTCAGGGCCCATCACCACCGGCGGGAAGCTGCTCCTAACTCGGGAGCAGTGGGATGCCAGCCTTGGTGACAAGAAGAAGGGGGAGCCTTCTTCCACGACGGGCGGCCGCAAGCGCGGCAAGCAGCGCAAGGCGCGAAGGGGCGGCAAGGCACAAGGACGTGCCGAAGGTGACGCCCGCGGAGGCGCCAAGGACGGCGTCGCTGGCAAGCCCAAGCCGGCACATGACAACAGCTGCCACAACTGTGGCCGGCTTGGCCATTGGGCCAATGAGTGTCGCCAACCACGACAAGGCCAGGCTCACGTCGCACAGGCGGCGGAGGAGGAGACGGCTCTGTTCATGGCGCATGCAAGCATCGAGCTACCTTCAGCGACACCAGTCGCAAAGGCTCCCCTCCACCTCGACGAGCCAAAAGCACACGCTCTTCTCGGCGATGGCTCCGGGAAGGACAAGACTGCGGGGTGGTGCCTCGATACCGGCGCCACCCACCACATGACCGGTCGAAGGGAGTTCTTCGCCGAGCTTGACTCCGACGCGCGAGGCTCCGTCAAGTTTGGGGATGCCTCAGCTGTGGAAATTAAGGGCGTCGGCTCCGTCATCTTCACCACCAAGTCGGGAGAGCACCGGCTGCTCACCGGTGTCTACTACATCCCCGCGCTAAGGAACTCCATCATCAGCTTGGGGCAGCTGGATGAGAACGGCTCACGCGTGCTGATTGAGCATGGGGTCCTACGCATCTGGGATCGCCAGCGTCGCCTTCTCGCCAAGGTACCCAGAGGTGAAAATCGACTCTACGTCCTTGATGTGCAGGTGGCACAACCGGTCTGTCTCGCTGTTCGTCGGGACGATGAGGCGTGGCAATGGCATGAGCGCTTTGGGCACCTTCATTTTGAGGCCCTGAAGCGTCTAAGTGCCAAGGAGATGGTGCGAGGCCTGCCATGCCTCGACCATGTGGAGCAGTTCTGCGACATCTGTGTGCTGACGAAGCAGAGACGACTCCCCTTTCCCCAGCAGGCGAGTTTTCGGGCCAAGGAGAGGCTGGAGCTCGTGCACGGAGATCTGTGCGGCCCGGTGACGCCAGCCACACCAGGAGGTCGACGCTACTTCCTGCTGCTCGTCGACGACCTCTCTCGCTACATGTGGGTGATGGTCCTCGGCAGTAAGGGAGAGGCGCCGGACGCCATCAGGCGTGCGCAGGTTGCTGTGGAGGCGGAGAGCGGCCGCAAACTGCGTGTGTTGCGCACTGACAACGGTGGCGAATTCACGGCGGCTGAATTCGCGTCGTACTGCGCTGATGAGGGCATCCAGCGCCACTACTCCGCACCGTACAGCCCGCAGCAAAACGGCGTCGTCGAGCGGCGCAACCAGACGGTTGTGGGGATGGCTCGGGCTCTCCTCAAGCAGAGAGGGATGCCGGCTGTTTTCTGGGGAGAGGCGGTGCTAACGGCCGTCTACATCCTCAACCGCTCGCCTACTAAGGCACTCGACGGCAGGACGCCGTACGAGGCCTGGCATGGGCGGAAGCCGGCGGTCTCTCACTTGCGGGTCTTTGGCTGCCTTGCGTTCGCCAAAGAGCTCGGCCACATCGGCAAGCTCGACGACAGGAGTACTCCGGGAGTCTTCATCGGCTATGCGGAGGGCTCAAAGGCCTACCGCATCCTCGACCCAAAGACACAGCGTGTGCGCACGGCGCGAGACGTCGTGTTCAACGAAGGGCGAGGGTGGAAATGGGACAAGGCGGTGGACGACGGCTCGACGCCGACGTATGACGACTTCATTGTCGAGTACGTCCACTTCAAGGAAGCTGGGGGAGCAAGCAGCTCCTCTTCGCCGAGCACGTCTACCCCAGCCCCCAAAACTACATCGACTCCGGTGCCTGCTACGCCGACGGCACCACAACCAGCGACGCCGCATACTCCAGCCCCGACAGTTACCACTCCGGGCTCGTCTTCATCAGCACCAGCTCACGCAGAGCACAACCCGATGAAGTTCGCTTCCCCGCTCACTCACGACGAGGAGCGCATCGACGCGTATCATAGCGGCGAACCGCTACGGTATCGTACGATGGATAATCTACTCGGCGACCAGCCGGTGCCGGGACTGGTGCCACGCGACCTGGAGGCACAGCTACAACTCGCGTGTGAGGACGGCGAACCTCGGTCTTTTGCAGAGGCCGAGAAAGACGCGGCATGGCGCGCCGCGATGCAGTTGGAGATGGATGCGGTCGAGCAGAACCGCACCTGGGAGCTCGCTGACCTCCCTCGTGGTCACCGCGCAATCACCCTTAAGTGGGTGTTCAAGCTGAAGAGGGATGGAGCCGGCGCCATCATCAAGCACAAGGCTCGCTTGGTGGCTCGAGGCTTCTTGCAGCAGGAAGGAGTCGACTTCGACGACGCCTTCGCTCCCGTAGCACGGATGGAGTCCGTGCGACTTCTCCTTGCGCTAGCTGCCCAGGAGGGCTGGCGTGTCCATCACATGGATGTCAAGTCGGCATTCCTCAACGGCGACTTGAAGGAGGAAGTCTATGTGCATCAACCACCGGGATTTGCGATCCCTGGCCAGGAGGGCAAGGTACTCCGCCTGCGTAAAGCCCTCTACGGCCTACGGCAGGCACCTAGGGCATGGAACGCCAAGCTGGACTCCACGCTAAAGAAGATGGGCTTCGAGCAAAGCCCGCATGAGGCGGCCGTCTACCGACGGGGCAGCGGAGGAAATGCCCTGCTGGTGGGCGTCTATGTTGACGACTTGGTGATCACCGGCATCAAAGATGCAGAGGTGGCGGCGTTCAAGGAAGACATGAAGGCCACCTTCCAGATGAGTGATCTGGGGCTCCTCTCCTTCTATCTAGGGATCGAGGTGCACCAGGATCACTCCGGGATCGCGCTTCGACAGTCCGCCTACGCCAAGCGCATCGTTGAGCTAGCTGGGCTCACCGACTGCCACCCAGCTCTCACTCCGATGGAGGAGAGGCTGAAACTGAGCCGCGACAGCACGACGGAGGAAGTGGACGCTACGCAGTACCGACGCCTTGTGGGGAGCCTTCGCTACCTTGCTCACACACGGCCGGACTTGGCATTCTCCGTCGGCTATGTCAGTCGGTTCATGGAGCGACCGACGTCGGAGCACCAGCAGGCAGTGAAGAGGATCGTCCGCTACGTGGCAGGGACCCTCGACCACGGCCTCCACTACCCTAGGTGTCCGGGGGCGGCACACTTCGTCGGGTACAGCGACAGCGACCACGCCGGCGACATCGACACCAGCAAGAGCACGAGCGGGATCCTCTTCTTCCTCGGCAAGTGTCTCGTGAGCTGGCAATCGGTCAAGCAGCAGGTGGTGGCCCTGTCCAGCTGTGAGGCCGAGTATATAGCGGCCTCCACCGCCTGCACTCAAGCGCTCTGGCTCGCTCGACTGCTTGGTGATCTCCTCGTCCGAGACACCAGAACGGTGCAGCTCCTGGTGGACAGCAAGTCCGCCCTGGCTCTGGCAAAGAACCCCGTTTTCCACGAACGGAGCAAGCACATCCGATTGAGGTATCACTTCATCCGCAGCTGCTTGGAAGAAGGGAGCATCGAGGCGAGCTACATCAACACCACGGACCAGCTCGCAGACCTGCTCACCAAGCCTCTTGGGAGGATCAAGTTCCTCGAACTCTGCTCCAGGATTGGGATGATTCGACTCTCCCACAAGACGACGTACAAGACTTAGGGGGAGAATGATGGATAAGTCTATGTACTATGGTCTTTGTGGGGCTGCAGCACATAGTCCTTTGTGGGGCTGCAGCACATGGTCCTTGTGGCTGTTAGGATAGAATCCTTGACCATCAAGGACTGGCAGTTAGCAGCATCTTAGACTAGCATCTTAGACTAGCATCTTAGCATATGCTTGGCTGGCTAGCAGCCTATAAATATGTATCCCCAACCCCTCAGGTTGGCATGGCATTGTGTGAGAAATAAACCAACGAAAATTGTCCCAACTCTCCTAGTGTCATCCACAACTATCAATGCTCAGGCTGAAAGGTCTAACAATGATTACCCCATTTATCACTGCATTTCTGAGCTGGTTAGTATTCAACATTTTCTTTAGGTTTTGTGCTTGTTGTGATTCGCTGTGGAGTCTAGTTATGGTAATCTTTACAGGTTTTAGCAAGATTTTCCTGTTATGCCTTGAACAAAGATGTTTTTGAATCTCATGTAGTTACATCATCCAATTTGGAACAATATACCACAAAGATAAACATAGCCTTGTTAGTTGGCCAAATAAGTTTGTTCTTTTTTTCATTCTGTTGGTCAGGTAGCTGAATAGTTAGAACTTGTGGGTCCTCCAGCTCTTCAAATTTTCAGCTTTTCTGTGTACCAGTTTGGTCACATTAGCAATGCTTGTTTGGACTGAATTATTATAAAAATTGCACTGAAATAGTTTTCCTGTAATTGTTGCACATTTTGATCTTTGTGGTACTGATAAAGGAAAATATGCTCCTGACCTATATTTTTGGATCTCTACAGATTGTCGGAGATGTCATATAGCTGAAAAAGTTAGTTCAGTTTATTAAAAGATACCAATACCTTGTACCTACAATATCCTCTCCATATCCACCTTGCTGGCCTCTTTCTTAGATCTTCATCTTGCAAAACTGAAATATGGTCAGGAGTTTTGCCAATTTAAATAGAAGGTTTCCCACAGAAAAAAACCATATTGGAGGGTGTTTTTGTTTCCAAACCAATAGAAGACTCAGCCTGAACACTCACAATTACTAAAAAAAGGGGCAGCCCGGTGCATGTAGCTCCTGCTTCTGCAGGGTCCGGGCAAGGGTTCGACCACTTTGGTTCTATTGTACGCAGCCTTTCCCTACATTTCTGCAAGAGGCTGTTTCCAGGACTTGAACTCGTGACCTCGGTCACAAGGCAGCAGCTTTACCACTGCGCCAAGGTTCCCCTTCCAACACCCACAATTACTACTGTAGTATTTATGGCAAAAATTGGTGAAGACTCAGTCTCCAGCGCTCCATGTGGTTTGAGTCCCAGCATCATCTAAGGTTCTTTTTGGCATGGCGCAATATGGTTGAACTGCTTTTAGATATTTCGGTGTTTAGTTTGCGGCTTTTTTCATAATTAGCCAGTTGCAAATGGATACATTAATGTACTTTAGAGCATACGAGACGAGGATATGATAACAGTTGTTGAATAACATAATTTTCAACTTTATAATCTGCTCTACTGCAGAGCATAGACCTTTCCACAGCAGCTTAAAGTTAAGCACAGCATAGCACAGCACATTAACCACAGACTGAGCATCACTGTCCTTCACCTGTTCTGCACAGCAACTGATGGTGGTATACTGACATGATAATTAGTCGTGTTGTAAGGCTTCTATCCTTTCCGATGACATAACAATCATATGAGCAAAGCCTAAAACAGAAAGCTGTGGTGCGCTTGGCTAATACAATCACACTCACTGCATCACCAAATCTGGTCTTTTAGTCACCCCTATATACTTTAATGAAGACCATTTTGGTCTTTCATCACTAACTAGTGGTGTAAAACGTTCTAAGGGTGCAGTGCAACTGACTTAGGATTTAGAGGTATTCAAATGAAGATATCCAGTATGGGCTGTTAGTTGAGCTATCAGCTACTGTGGTCATATGCATAATGAACTCCTACCATAGCACCACACTGCTAGTGGGGTAGCAAGGTATGCCTCCCAAGAATACAACCATAAAGGGGGGATGCTAAAATATGCTCAAGTATAGATAGAAATAGTACTTGGCATGTCCATGCCCTTGTGAGACTTCTCTTTTTCTTCTTTTAAATATGCACATCAACAACTGCAGATATTATTACTTGAAATAAATTTGGTTTGACTGTTTAACTATACTTCTTTTGTTAACAAATCAGTTTGATTTTTTAATTATTTTTGTTGCCAAAAGTTGCTGAAAACACAGACAAATTTGGATGATGCATTCTATCTGATGTATTCATGACTTGGCTAATTCTCATGCAGTTACTGCGAGTGTTTTCATGCTGGAGTCTTCTGTTCAGAACCCTGTTCATGTCAAGACTGTCTGAATAAGCCTAGCAACATGGAGATAGTTCTATCTACTCGAAAGCAGATTGAATCACGTAATCCACTAGCATTTGCTCCTAAAGTGATTCGCACATCTGAGCCTGGTCAGGAATCAGGGGTAAGAACCATTCTTTAATATTTAACTTTCTTTCCCTTCACGGTCACTCATACCATTTGTCCAACATTGTAGGAGTACTCTAACAGAACTCCTGCCTCGGCTCGTCACAAAAGAGGCTGCAACTGTAAGAAGTCATCGTGTCTAAAAAAGTACTGCGAATGCTATCAGGTACATACTCTTATATGGTTTAATATTCTTTACTTAGCTGGTTAGCCTACTTGAATTTGTCTTACTGTACTCTTCATCAAGGGTGGCGTTGGATGCTCCATAAGTTGCAGATGTGAGGGATGCAAGAATGCTTTTGGTAGAAGGGAGGGTGAGCTCCTTTTATCTGATTTTATATACTTATAAATCTTCAAACTTCTGCATGCATCACAGCGCATAGTTTCATCTTTAGCCTTTAGGTTGACAGCACTAGCTTCAGATACACAAAAGTACAAAACACACCCAACAAGTGTTCTTTGATTTGTCAGTACATGTTGCTCTCTTTGAAATGTGCTCTATTGACAATGTTTTGCAGGAATGATGTGATAAATTTAGTTTTTTTTTCTGAATCATGTGATAAGTTTACTAGACCTGGCTACGCTGCTTTAGTTTTAGTTTGGACCATTGCCTGCTGTAAATATAACCTGTTGCTATGCAAGCCATAATTTCCTTCTAACCACGATCACACCCATACTACCACAGTATTAGCAAAACATCTGATGATTAGCTCGTGAATGGGTGATGTTATTTTGTGTAAAGTAAGATGTCACAGTACATTGTAAACATGTATGTACCTTCTTTTTAAATGCAATAGCACCAAATAGGCCAATGAGAAAAGAAAAGGGCAATCATCTTGGTGGAACCAATGTTTTGGTACTTATGTGACTGGCATATCTTTCTTGTATAGTTCACTGAAAGTTTGGTGCTAGCCATTACTGTTAAGTAGAAGGTCGAGAGGTGAAGTCTTCTTGAAATTTTGTTACTAGCCATCGGTCGCTATCAGCTTTTGATGGTCCTTTTGTTTATTGAAGGACTCGGACCATTAAACATTGAGGAAGCTAAGCAGGGACACGAGGAAAATAGTGCTTGTGTGAAGGAAGAAAAAAAGGAAGATGGTAATAATCAGCTCGTTATCTGCCCAGCTGCTAATCCAGCTCCTGCTGAGAATGTACTGACAACACCTTCAGCTATGGATATCAGGTTTGTGAGTCACACCTTTGCGGCTTTGCACATATGTTACCATGAAATGTGAACCTACTGTTAGGTAAAATACTGAAATTTTGAGGCAATTTTCTGTTCTTCAGACCCTTGGCTTCTCTTCCACCTTCAAGCTCCAAGAGGCCACGGTCTACGAAAAAGGCCCTCGGACATCCTTCTCGACTATGCAACTCTCAAGCTCCTCTGAAGACGGACACTCTGCTCTCCCCGTTTGAAAACTATGCAGAAATAATGTTTGGGGTGGGCACATCAGATAGCCTGAAAGGAGGGTTATCTCCTCAAACTTCTGTCAAGGTGGTGTCACCGAATAAAAAGAGGGTATCTCCGCCGCGCATTGGTACCGGGTTGTCTCCAATCTGCAAGAGCGGCAGGAAGTTGATCCTGAAATCCATCCCTTCGTTCCCTTCTCTCTGTGGCGATGTAAATAACGCGGATACCAATACCACCTCGCCAGCTCCTTGAATTCATCAAGCATTTGTCATTGAGGTAAACCTCTGTCCTTCCCTTGTTGAGATGTAAATTCTGTTTCCAGTCTTGATTCATCCAGTTAATACCTATTCCTATGCAGGTCATTTCATAAGTTCCTTGTTGGTCCCCCAGATGGCCAATGCCTCGTAGCTCCATCAGGTCCTTCAGCCTTGAGAGTTTGATGATGAACATCCAAGGGAGTTTCATTTCGCCAGCTCTATTTAGAGCCTGATAAGTATCCCATGATCCTATAGTGGACCGTTGAATAATAAATGTACCAAAATACCCCGTCGAGAGCCTTCTGCATGCTAGTAATTACATCCACACCTGTGGAGACAGAGTCCTTGTTGAGTTTCACATCCATGTTCATCTGTATAATTAATTTATATGTTTTTGAGTCTATGTAACTGTAACCGAGGTCAAATCATTGTGCCTTAGATGTACTTATGGTTAGAATCCTTTAAGATTTATATGTAAGAACTCTGGGTATTTTGGACCTTCGAGTATGTGTTTGCCAATGAACTTGAGGGAACATCTGATTACACTAGTGGTGTAAATGAGCCAATTTTGCTCCCCTTCCGATCATGGAAATATTGGCTTACAGACTAGGTTTCTTTTAAAGAAGTCGAATGGATAACCCTTCGGTTTGGCGCCCCGGCCTGCCAGCCGCCGTGCAGGTCGGCACCCTTTCCATGCGTGGCCCCCATCTGCGCTATGGACAACATGTTGCGGGCTTGCGGCCTCGTCCGCCCGTAGCCCGTCGGAGTAGGTCCGTGTTACGAGGGGCGAGCTTTGTTGGAGAGATCGGGAAGGTTCAATACAGCTCCCTCCGTTCCTAAATATAATATAAGACTTTTAAGACATTTTACTACTAGTCTATATACGGAGCAAAATAAATGAATCTATATTTTAAATTATGTTTATATACATACGTATGTAGTCCACTAGTGAAATCTCTAAAAAGACTTATATTTAGGAACAGAGGGAGTATATCGCATGACGTGTGCAGCGTGAGATCTGTGAACGAGGTAGTCAAGAGCTCCCCCATCGGCCAAATTCACTGTTTTGGCCTTTTCTTTAAAGTTAAGCCGAATTTGATCTCGTTTGATTTTTTTTCCGGATTTGACTCTTTTGCTATCGCCGAATCACTTGAAGGTAGGGTATAACAACCTACCCCCAAGGTCCCTGACGATAGGGTTACACGCCTGTCGTAAAAAAATTCTAAGTTACGGATACAGTGCGTGTACGTGCCTATTGCCGGACCCCTTGGCGGTAGGGTCATACATCTACTGCCAGCCCCTGCGGCGGTAGGCAAGGGACCTTGGCGGTAGATTGTCATACCCTACCGCCAAAGGGTCTGGCGGTAGCACAAGGATCAGATCCGGAAAAAGTTTTTAAATGGGATTAGATCTGGCTTAACTTTAGAGAAAAGGTCAAACCAGTGAATTTTGCCTCCGCCATCGGATGGCAACCTGGGTCCCTGGCCTATGCAGAATGACCTAGGGCTTGTAGCAAGTCACATCTAAGAGAATCTCCAGCCGTTCGCACCCCGGAACTTGAAATAGCACTGCCGCATAGGGCGCGTCGGCGAAAAAAAAATCAACATGGGGGGCTCGGGTTCCCAGCCCCGAGGCCGCCCCCAACCGTCGATTTCGGCCCAATTTTGACGTAAATTGACTCACTTTTGACGCAAAATTGGACCAATTTTGGTCCATATTCGGCGTGCTTCGACACAAATTCAATAGATACTTATTTTTTTATCACATAGTTCATCACAGAAATCAGTATAAATCAAAATAGTTCAACAAATCAATACAAATCAAAACAGTTCAACAAATAAGAACTCATAATTCATCACACATCGAGCTAGGCGTTGCCCTTGAGCCTCTCCACCAAATTGTGCTGTAGTTGTTGATGCATCTGTGGGTCTTGGATCTCCTGACGCATGTTGAGGAAGGCAGTCCAGGTTGCCGGTAGCTGGTGATCAACTTGGGTAAGAGGACCCCGCGTGTAATATGGTTCAGTGTCAAACACTCGCTTTTCCTGCTAGCTCTCAGTGATCATGTTGTGCAAGATGATTCCCACATTTGATCTTTCGACTAGGCCCGAGCGGGGTACCGGACAACAACAAATCGAGATTGGAGCACACCAAATGCTGTCGAACTCCCTGATGGAATCCACAATCCTAAGGAAGAGCTTCCAGCTCATCCGATAACAGCGCCGAGATACTTTCTCGCCATGCACTGGAGCATCGGGAAGTAGTCCGCGTAGAGCAAGCAATAGCCTTTCAGTCGATGTCTTTGCTTTGCCTTCAGCCGGCCCGGCACCGAGCCAGCTCACTGCGGCTTTGCGTTCTTCGCGAACAAGCAGCCGACCACAACATCGAGGACCATGAGGTGCTCTTCGTCCTGGGCGTCGGCATCGGCTTCCTCCTCTAGCAGCGCCGCGAACACCTCCTCGTCATCGAAGCCCAACGCCGTGACAAATCGCCGAACACCTAGCGGGCATGGTAGGCGCGCAGCCGCCCGTATCCCCGCTTGCGTGGCCAGAGTGCCGGAAAAGCTCGCCCAGAAGCAGGGGGAGAATGCCGCGGCAAGCCCTCTCTTTCTCGTGTGGGGGGGAGATGACCTTTCTAGCAACGGATGTCCTTTCTAGCAAGGGGGGGGGGCATGGACTATCAGCCTATCATCTCGGCGCTAGATGTCCATGCTGAATCCCCCTCCGTCGATGATCTCTTCTCTAGGTGAGCAACTTCGACCAATGAGTTGAACTTTTTCACAACTCAGGTGCGGGAGGATTCAATCCTCAACAAATCTGTCTGGGCATGGCCGTGGCGGCGGCCAATGATGTCTACTACGCAACTTTCTCCTTGTAGACGTTATTGGGCCTCCAAGTGCAGAGGTTTGTAGGGCAGTAGCAATTTTCCCTCAAGTGGGTTACCTAAGGTTTATCAATCCGCGGGAGGCGTAGGATGAAGATGGTCTCTCTCAAGCAACCCTGCAACCAAATAACAATGAGTCTCTTGTGTCCCCAACACACCCAATACGATGGTAAGTTGTATAAGTGCACTAGTTCGGCGAAGAGATGGTGATACAAGTGCAATATGGATAGTAGATATAGGTTTTTGTAATATGAAAATATAAAAACAGCAAGGTAATTAATAATAAAAGTGAGCATGAACGGTATTGCAATGCGTGCAAAACGGCCTAGGGTTCATACTTTCACTAGTAGAAGTTCTCTCAATAATGATAACATAATTGGATCATATAACTAGCCCTCAACGTGCAACAAAGAGTCACTCCAAAGTCACTAATAGCGGAGAACAAACGAAGAGATTATTGTCGGGTACAAATCCACCACAAAGTTATTCTTTCTGATCGATCTATTCAAGAGCTCGTAGTAAAATAACACGAAGCTATTCTTTCCGCTCAATCAATCCTAGAGTTCGTACTAGAATAACACCTTAAGACACATATCAACCAAGACCCTAATGTCACCTAGATACTCCATTGTCACCTCAAGTATCCGTGGGCATGATTATACGATATGCATCACAAAATCTCAGAATCACCTATTCAATCAACACATAGAACTTCAAAGAGTGCCCCGAAGTTTCTACCGGAGAGTCAAAATGTGTGCCAACCCATATGCATAGGTTCCTGAGGTCACGAAACCCGCAGGTTGATCACCAAAACATACATCAAGTACTCACATGAATATCCCATTGTCACCACAGATAGACACGTGCAAGACATACATCAAGTGTTCTTAAAGACTCAATCCGATAAGATAACTTCAAAGGAAAAACTCAATTCATTACAAGAAGGGAGAGGGGGAAGAACATCATAGGATCCAACTATAGTAGCAAAGCCCGCGGTACATCGAGATCATGACATCTCAAGAACACGAGAGAGAGAGATCAAACACATAGCTACTGGTACATACCCTCATCCCCGAGGGAGAACTACTTCCTCCTCGTCATGGAGATCGCCGGGATGATGAAGATGGCCACCGGAGATGGATTCCCCCTCCGACAGGGTGCCGGAACAGGCTCCCGATTGGTTTTTGGTGGCTACAGAGGCTTGCGGCGGCGGAACTCCTGATCTAGGTTTATTTCTGGAGGTTTCTGTATTTATAGGAGCGGATGGCGTCGAGAACAAGTCAGGGGGACCCACGAGGGAGTCACGAGCCCCCCAGGCGCGCCCAGGGGGTGGTCGCGCCTCCCTGGCTCGTGGCTTCCTCGGGACTCCCCTCTGGTATCTTTTTCTTTTGGAATTTTTGATATTTTCCATAAAAAATCACGGCGAAAGTTTTATTCCGTTTGGACTCCGTTTGATATTCCTATCTGAAAAGGTCAAAAACAAGAAAAAAACAGGAACTGGCACTGGGCTCTAGGTAAATAGGTTAGTTCCAAAAATAATATAAAATTGCATATTCATGCATATAAAATATCCAAAGTTGATAATATAATAGCATGGAACGATAAAAAATTATAGATACGTTGGAGACGTATCAAGCATCCCCAAACTTAGTTCCAGCTCGTCCTCGAGCAGGTAAATGATAAAAACAGAATTTTTGATGTGAAATGCTACCTAACATATATTGTAACATGAATATTCAGATCCATATGATTCAAAGCAAAAAGTTTAATAGTGACATAAGAACAATAATACTTCAAGCATACTAACAAAGCAATCATGTCTTCTCAAAATAACATGGCCAAAGAAAGTTATCCCTACAATATCATATAGTCTGGCTATGCTCCATCTTCCCCACACAACGTATTTGAATCATGCACAACCCCGGTTTTATTTAAGCAATTGTTTTCACACTTTTACTTTCTCAAACCTTTTCAACTTTCACGCAATACATGAGCGTGAGCCATGGACATAACACTATAGGTGGAATAGAATATGGTGGAGGTTGTGAGGCAAAAAGGAGGAGATTGTCACATCAACTAGGCGTATCAACGGGCTATGGAGATGCCCATCAATAGATATCAATGTGAATGAGTAGGGATTGCCATGCAACATATGCACTAGAGCTATAAGTGTATGAAGGCTCAAAAATAAACTAAGTGGGTGTGCATCCAACTCGCTTGCTCACAAAGACCTAGGGCAATTTGAGGAAGCCCATCATTGGAATATACAAGCCAAGTTCTATAATGAAATTCACACTAGTATATGAAAGTGACAAAATATGAGACTCTCTATCATGAAGATCATGGTGCTACTTTGAAGCACAAGTGTGGTAAAGGATAGTAGCATTGTCCCTTCTCTCTTTTTCTCTCTTTTTTGTTTGGGCTCTTTGGCCTCTTTTTTTTTCATTTTTTTCATTCATTTTATTTTGGTGGCCTCTTTCGCCTCTTTTATTTTCTTTTTATTTTAAGTCCGGAGTCTCATCCCAACTTGTGAGGGAATCATAGCTTCCGTCCTTTCCTCACATGGGACAATGCTCTAATAATTATGATCATCACACTTTTATTTACTTACAACTTGATACTTAGAACAAAGATATGACTCTATATGAATGCCTCCGGCAGTGTACCGGGATGTGCAATGGCTCATGAGTGACATGTATGAAAGGTAACGGTGGCTTTGCCACAAATACGATGTCAACTAAATGATCATGCAAAGCAATATGAGAATGATGATGCGTGTCATAATAAACGGAACGGTGGAAGTTGCATGGCAATATATCTCAGAATGGCTATGGAAATGTCATGATGGGTAGGTATGGTGGCTGTTTTGAGGAAGGTATATGGTGGGTTTATGCACCGGCAAAAATTGCGCGGCACTAGAGAGGCTAGCAATGGTGGAAGGGTGAGAGTGCGTATATACCATGGGATCACATTAGTCAGAGAGAACTCACATACTTGTTGCGAAAGTTTTATTAGTAATCAAAACAAAGTGCTAGATGCATGCTCCTAGGGGAAGGGTTGGTAGGAGTTAACCATCGCGCGATCCCGACCGCCACACAAAGGATGACCATCAATAAAAACATCATGCTCCGACTTCCTAGCATAGCGGTTCACCATACATGCATGCTACGGGAATCACAAACTCTAACACAAGCATTTCGACCAATCCATAATTACTCACTAGCATGACTCTAATATCACTATCTTTATATCTCAAAACTATATGCAAAGAATCAAACTTCTCATAGTATTCGATGCACTCTATATGAAAGTTTTTATTATATCCCTCTTGGATGCCCATCATATTAGGACTAGATTCATAACCTAAGAAAATTACCATGCTGTTTAAGACTCTCAAAATGATATAAGTGAAGCATGAGAGTAAAAGAAAAACTACTCCAAAAGATATAAGTGAAAATCAATGAGTAGTTCAATAATTATTTGGCTATGTGAAGTCTCTCCCATCTAAGAATTTCAGATCCTAAGTAGCTTATTCAAACAAAATAAAATGACACTCCAAATATAGCACGAATCATGTGAAGAAGCAAAAACTTAGGTTCAACCGATACTAACCGATAATTGTTGAAGAAGAAAGGTGGGATGCCAACCGGGGCATCCCCAAGCTTAGGTGCTTGAGACTTCTTGAAATATGTATTGGGGATGACATGGGCATCCACAAGCTTGAGCTTTTGTGTCTCCTTAATTCCTTTCATATGATGGTCTCCAAAATCTTAAAACTTCATCCACACAAAACTCAACAAAAACTCGTGAGATAGGTTAGTATAAATCAATGCAAAACTTTATCATCCTCTACTGTAGTAAACCACTAAGATTATTATTTGAAATTTCATACTAAATGCCTCTGCATATTTAAAACTGCCACCATCGAATGGAATCATTAAACAAGCAAACATATGCGAACAATGCAAACATAACAGCAATCTGCCTAAATAGAACAGTCTGTGAAGAATGCAGCAAGATCCATACTTAATTAACTCCAAAAAACCTGAAATAATTCCATGCTGTATAGAATTTATAATAGCATACTGTGTACAAATTTCAAGTTATTCTGACATACAGAAAATTCTAGGGAATTTTTGCACTACAAGCAAACTTTCTGTTTTGGAACAGCAACGCCTAAACTTGCAAATTAAGCATGGTAAAGGCTATCCTTGACATTTTTATTGAACTAAATGATGAAAAACATTAATATAATAACAGCAAGCAAGTTCTAATAAAATAAAATGACGCTCCAAGCAAAACACATATCATGTGGTGAATAAAAATATAGCCCCAAGTAAAGTTACCGATGGATTGAAGACGAAAGAGGGGATGCCTTCCCGGGGCATCCCCAAGCTTAGGCTCTTTGGTGTCCTTGAATATGTCTTTGGGGTGCCTTGGGCACCCCCAATCTTATGCTCTTGCCACTCCTTGTTCCATAGTCCATCGAAACTCTACCCAAAACTTGAAAACTTCACAACACAAAACTTAACGGAACTTTGTGAAATGGGTTAGTATGATAACGAGCAAATCATTCACTTGGGTACTGTCAAAACAAGACTCATAATTATTTTCACACAATTACTACTGTATATTACTATTTCCACAATTTATATTACTCAATATAATCTATTGAAACACCAAAGCAAGCAAACTATGCATTGAAAACAGAATCTGTCAAAAACAGAACAGTCTGTAATGATCCGAATGATAACCATACTTCTGCACTTCCAAAAATTCTGAAAAAATTATGAAAATTAAGGAAATTTGTATATAAATCAGAAGCAAAAAGAATAAACCTAAAACCACACTATGGATATAAATTATAAATGATTTCGCGAGCGCAAAGTTTCTGTCTTTTTTAGCATGATCAAACAACTATCACCCAAACTAATCATAAAGGCTTTACTTGGCACTTTATTGAAACTAAGGCAATAAAGCATGATTAATACAGTAGCTTAATCATTTTAACACACAAAAACAGTAAGGATACATATTGGGTTGTCTCCCAACAAGCACTTTTCTTTAATGCCTTTCAAGCTAGGCATGATGATTTCAATGATGCTCACATAATAGATAAGGATTGAAACATAATGGAAGCATCATGAAGCATATGACTAGCACATTGAAGTCTAACCCACTTCATATGCATAGGGATTTTTTGAAAAAACAATTTATTGGAGCAAGAATCAACTAGCATAGGAAGGCAAAACAAGCATGACTTCAAAAATTTCAACACATAGAGAGGAAACTTGATGTTATTGCAATATGTAGAGGCATATGATCTCTCTCATAATAATTTCAGTAGCATAATGAATTAATTAAACAATATAACCGGCACCTAAAGCATTCTTTTCATGATCTACAAGCATAGAAATTTTACTACTCTCCACATAAGAAAATTTATTCTCATCGATAGTAGTGGGAGTATCGTAAAAGACTTGAATACTACAAATAGTTTCCACATTAAAAGAGCAATGTTTAGCAAAAGTATACTCATAATTGTGAAAAGTTTTATAATCATTCTTCTTCATAGCATAAGTATCATCACAATAATCATCATAGATAGGAGGTATGCAATAATCATAGTAAATTTCATCACTCAAAGTGGGGGGACTAAAAGGATCATCTTCTTTTAACGTAGCATCCTCATGCTTGGGACAAACATTAATTGTAGCAAATATATTCTCAAACATGTCATTCTCGTCAAATATAGCATCCCCAAGCTTGTGGTTTTGCATATCATAGACATAATTACTCTCATCATTAATAGTATGAATAGCACCAATAATATAGCAATTATTAGCATCCTCCACATTTATTTTTGATTCATTCTCATGAGGCATATCAATAGTAGGAGCAACATTATTTGGGAGAGATACCTTTTTACCTTTACCTTTTCTTCTTTTCTTCTTCTTCACCCCATCATGTGAAGGTTTACTTAATTTTTCCAAGCTTCTTTTTGGAGAGGTTGGTTGAATAGAAAGCTCCTCCTCGTTACCTGATTCATCATAAGAAATAATAGGAGGGTATTGGGAAACCTCTTCCCCTTCGTTAGTATTATCTTTATCTTCCATTTGTTTTCTTGCCTTTAAGCAATTGGCAATATAAGGATTCTCAATGCAATTTACCGCACAATATAAATAAATTTCTTCTAGATCATAATCAAGCATTTTCATGACAGCCCAATCTGGGAGGCTCTTAGTTATACGTTTCATTTCTTCATATCTCAGAAGCAAACTAAGTTCATTATGATACGCAAGGGAAATCAAGTCATCACAATTTTTGGACACGATTTGATCATGAAACAATTTGCATTGGAGATTTAAATGACCATGTTCATTGCAAAGTTCACAAGGACGGCTATCAGTATTAAATATTTCAGCACAATCATCTAGCCTCACATGCAACAACTTAGTTTCTAAATACTTATGCGTCTTACAAAATCTATCTTCTCTTTTTGGTATATATTTGCAAACTCTATGTATTCCACAGAAATCAACATGCTTATAGGAAATATTTTCATCATAAATAGTGCAATCACAATTAGCATCATGGATATTCAAAGTATTCATACTAAAAACATTGCAATCATGCTCATCCTTCACATATTTTATGCCAAGCATCCTATGTAATTCTTCTTCTAGCACTTGCGCACAATTTTGTTTTCCATCATTTTCACGAAAGACATTAAAAATATGAAGCATATTAGGTTACCTTAATTCCATTTTTTTGTAGTTTTCTTTAAATAAAATAAACTAGTGATAAAACAAGAAACTAAAAGATTCGATTGCAAGCTCTAAAGATATACCTTCAAGTGCTAACCTCCCCGACAACGACGCCAGAAAGGAGCTTGATGTCTACTACGCAACCTTCTCCTTGTAGACGTTGTTGGGCCTCCAAGTGCAGAGGTTTTTAGGAGAGTAGCAATTTTCCCTCAAGTGGGTGACCTAAGGTTTATCAATCCGCGGAAGGCGTAGGATGAAGATGGTCTCTCTCAAGCAACCCTGCAACCAAATAACAAAGAGTCTCTTGTGTCCCCAACACACCCAATACGATGGTAAGTTGTATAGGTGCACTAGTTCGGTGAAGAGATGGTGATACAAGTGAAATATGGATAGTAGATATAGGTTTTTGTAATCTGAAAATATAAAAACAGCAAGGTAATTAATAATAAAAGTGAGCACGAAAGGTATTGCAATGCGTGGAAACAAGGCCTAGGGTTCATACTTTCACTAGTAGAAGTTCTCTCAACAATGATAACATAATTGGATCATATAACTAGCCCTCAACGTGCAACAAAGAGTCACTCCAAACTCACTAACAGCGGAGAACAAATGAAGAGATTATTGTCGGGTACGAATCCACCACAAAGTTATTCTTTTTGATCGATCGATTCAAGAGTCCGTAGTAAAATAACATGAAGCTATTCTTTCCGTTCAATCTATCCTAGAGTTCGCACTAGAATAACACCTTAAGACACATATCAACCAAGACCCTAATGTCACCTAGATACTCCATTGTCACCTCAAGTATCCGTGGGCATGATTATACGATATGCATCACACAATCTCAGAATCATCTATTCAACCAACACATAGAACTTCAAAGAGTGCCCCGAAGTTTCTACCGAGAGTCAAAATGTGTGCCAACCCATATGCATAGGTTCCCGAGGTCACGAAACCCGCAGGTTGATCACCAAAACATACATCAAGTACTCACATGAATATCCCATTGTCACCACAGATAGACACGTGCAAGACATACATCAAGTGTTCTTAAAGACTCCATCCGATAAGATAACTTCAAAGGGAAAACTCAATTCATTACAACAAGGGAGAGGGGGAAGAACATCATAGGATCCAACTATAGTAGCAAAGCCCGCGGTACATCGAGATCATGACATCTCAAGAACACGAGAGAGAGAGATCAAACACATAGCTACTGGTACATACCCTCATCCCCGAGGGAGAACTACTTCCTCCTCGTCATGGAGATCGTCGGGATGATGAAGATGGCCACCGGAGATGATTTCCCCTCCGGCAGGGTGCCGAAACGGGCTCCTGATAGGTTTTTGGTGGCTATAGAGGCTTGCGGCGGCGGAACTCCTGATCTAGGTTTATTTCTGGAGGTTTCTGTATTTATAGGAGCGGATGGCATCGAGAACAAGTTAGGGGGACCCACGAGGGAGTCACGAGCCCCCAGGCGCGCCCAGGGGGGTGGGCGCGCCTCCCTGGCTTGTGGCTTCCTCGGGACTCCGCTCTCGTATATTTTTCTTCTGGTATTTTTGATATTTTCCATAAAAAATCACGGCAAAAGTTTTATTTCGTTTGGACTCCGTTTGATATCCCTATCTGAAAAAGGTCATAAACAAGAAAAAAACAGGAAGTGGCACTGGGCTCTAGGTCAATAGGCCAGTCCCAAAAATAATATAAAATAGCATATTCATGCATATAAAACATCCAAAGTTGATAATATAATAGCATAGAACGATAAAAAATTATAGATACGTTGGAGACGTATCAGCCAACCAGGCCAAGGTGAGGCGGTCGTGGCTGTGGGGGCAGCCACAACGACAGCTATGGCGGCGGCCATGGCAACCAAGCTGGAGGTGGCGTCTACAACAACTACCAAAACCGCAACAACAATAAATTTGATGCTATTTATCAAATCTGTAAGAAACCCAAGAACATTGCAAAATACTGCAGGTGGCGCTATGCAGAGGACAACTCGAGGAAACAGAAAGTGGCTGCTGCTGTTGACACCTCCTATGGAGTTGACACAAACTGGTATGCTGACTCGGGTGCTACCGATCATATAACCGGTGATCTTGAGAAGATCACCATGCATGAAAGGTACAACGGCAATGAACAAGTCCACAACGCTGATGGTGCAGGCATGGAGATTAGTCATGTTGGTCATTCCGTTATTAAAACCCCTCACAAAAACCTCTATCTTAATAATGTTCTTCATGTTCCTAGCACTAACAAAAGTCTTCTTCCGTTCACCGCATAGCCCTTGATAATAATGTTTTTCTAGAGTTTCACCCCTTCTTCTTCTTGATTGAGGATTAGGTCACAAGGAGAATTCTTTATCGAGGTAGATGCGTGGATGGGCTCTACCCGCTGATCCCCAAGTTTAGGAGACTTAATAAACAAGTGCTCCGTGTCATCAAACTCTCCTTGGATAGATGGCATCATCGTTTAGGCCACCCTGCCTTTTCTATTGTTTAGCAAGTTCTTAGCAAAAATAAACTCCCATGTGTTGGTGATACGTCCCAAACGTATCTATAATTTTTGCTTGTTCCATGATCTTTTGGGTGACATTGTTACATGTTTTGCTACACTTTTATATCATTTTAAACATATTTGGACTAACCTACTAACTCAGTGCACCTAATGCCAGTTTCTATCTGCTGATGTCTTTTTTGCAGGGGCTTTTACCCAATTTTCGGAAGCCCGAAAAAATCCAGAAAAAATATTAAAAAAATCAGCGAAACAGAAGCTTCGGGGTCACCGAAGGAGGGCCAGAGGGGGGCCAGGGGCCTCCCAGGCGGCCTGCTGGCGCGGCCAGGGCCCAGGCCGCGCCAGGAGGTCGCCTGGGTGGGCCCCACCTCCTCCGGTGCCCTCCTTTGGCCTATATTTAGACTTCCGTGAGGAAACCCTCACATACTTTCTGGAATCACGAATTTCTCCATCATTCTGCCGCCGCAACGCTTCCAAGATCGGGAGCGTTAGGAGACCTCTTTCCGGCACCGCGCCGGAGGGAGGATTGACCTCCGAGAGCTTCTCCACCGTCATGGACGCTTCCCGGATGTGCCATGAGTAGTTTCCCTTGGACCATGAGTCCATGACCAGTAGCTATATGATGTCTTCTCTCCAATCTTGTGCTTCAATGGTTAGTCCTTGTGAGCTGCCCTACATGATCAAGGCATCTATGTAATTCTCTTGCTTTTGCTATGCTCGGTTTGTTGGGATCCGATGGATTATGAGATTATGTTCAGATTGTTATGAGTTATATATTTGATTATCTTTTTATATTATGTTCCTTAGTGATTCTTGCATGTTCTCCGTTGCTTTTTATTGCTTTGGCCAAGTAGTAGATCGTAACTCCAAGAAGGAGCGTTATGCATGATTGTGGGTTCGGGCCCCTCGATGTCTAGCTTGAGTGACAGAAACATGAGACTAGGGAATGTGCTTGTTGCCATTAGGGATAAAACAACGGTGCTTGTGACCATGGTTGCAAGGATTGTTTACCTTACACATAGTTTGTTAATGCAGTTGTCCGTTGCTTTGAGTTTACACTCTGGGTGGGGCTCGCAACTTAATATCGGAGAGATGTTCTAGATAGATATCTCAAGGTGGATGATTAGTAAGTAGATGCTTATGAATAAACAATCTACTTGTCTTGGCGTACTGCCCATTACTATTGAACCTCATACTATCAAGGAGCATAATTAGCATTGCGGTGCGATCATAATTCTGTCAATTGCCCAACTGTGATTTGTTTACCCCAACATAGTTGTTTATCGTCTTTTGGGAGAGAGACATCACTAGCGAACATCATGTGACTCTGGTCCATATCACCATGTGTAGTGCCCCAGATGTAAACCTTGCCATATGTGGAACCTATTGCATGTGGGTCCACCTTGTCAGTGATTTTGATGTTATCATTTGTGCCATGATTTCATGTGTGTCACCTTGTTTTGATTTCCCTTTGCATGCATGCATCCCATCCATCCTATGTCTTGTGTTTGTGCCTTTGTGAATCCATGTGTGTTTGTGGTGTGATGAATATGTCATGGTTGTTAGTGCATGTGAGTGATGGAGTGGTGCAATTGCTAGTAGGAACTATGTGGTTTGCATAGGCTTCAAACCCTCTCCCTCTTTTCATCTCAAGCCCAATTTTTACTTGATCCTTCCCTGTTTTAAAAATGTCCATGATTTAGTATATTTTGTGGTGATTGTGGAGATAGGTATTTGTTGTTTTAAACTTTGTTTGAGAGGTGCTATATATTCATAAAACAGTGGTATAAATACTGTTTTTGTAAATATTTGCTTGCCACTAAAATCCCTTTTCTGTTTTATTAAAATAGGTCTTATTTTTCTATCTCCAGGAATGTGCTTGTGATATTTTTATCACTTGTATATTTCCTTGTGCATTTCTTCTTCTCTATTTGTTTTTCTGTAAATAGGATATCTAAGGGAGTTATTTTTTTCCCTTATCTGCCGCCACAGGTAGGCTCTCTCCCTCCTTGGTCGGCCCATCTTCTCCCTCTCACGCGCACAGAGCCCACACCCGCGTCCCTATCTTCCTCCTCTCGACGTCATCTCTGTACGACTGCATCTCCTCCTCCCGTTCCTCCATAGCACGATCCAGTGGTCAAGCGCCCTCCACGAGGTAATATAAGACGCAGGGAACCCTCCTCCTTCCCTAGGTTTCCCTCTCCTTCCCCCAGTGCGCCGCCACCATCTCTCTTCTTGTTCCTCCCCTCTGGTAAGTCTCTGTTCGAGTAGCAGAGAGAGAGAGAGAGAGATCAGCCCCGCCGCGTCTACCCCGCCGTCTCCATCGAGCATCGCCGGCCGCCATGTCCAGGAGCTCGGGGCTCGGCCCCGCGTTCCATTCCCGTCGTCGGTAGCGTCGGGGAGCGGCCGCACCGACGGGGGCGAGCTCTTCTCCGCCGCGAACCCGGTGGTCTGCCTCCACTTCTTCAGATCGACAGCAGGTCGTTCTTCTTCCTCGCCGGGCCTCTTCTCCGGTCGGCTCCCCTCCTTCCTTCCCCAAGGTGAGGAGCAACCTCCCCTTCCTTCTCCCCTCGGCTCCGCCCTAGGTTCGTAGTGGGCTGCGCCGTGCTTCTCTCGCAGTTGCTCGGCAGCAGGATGTGTGTGTACGTGTTGCACTGACCGTTGGAGCAGGCAGAGTAGACTTTCGTCGTTCGTGTCGATGTAGGCAAGGTAGCCCCGCGGCTGTGCGTAGATAGTAGCAGGGGATCCTTCTCCTCGGGTCGCTTCGGTTCCTCCGGGAGCAGCTGCAGCAATAGGACGTCGGCGAACTCCCTGTCGCCGTGCACCTCCGTCGAAGCAAAGCAGTAGCTTCTTCAGCTTGTGTGCGTGTTGTTCTCTGCAGGCGTGGTTTGTAGTTGGTAGTGGTAGTAGGGTTCCTCCTCCCCCTCGTAGCGCCAACCCAGTTTGGCAGGTCACCCTCGAGCGGCGCAGCGGCAGCAGTTGCTCGCCACGGCGTCTTCTCTGTCGCCGGCGCGCAGTTGTGGAGCAGGGACAACGATGGTGTTGGTATTTCTTGTTTCAGGTCCTTCCTCTATCAGATGTCGATGCGGTAGCGCAGTGGTAGTGACTCCTGTTGGTCATCGAGAGGTGCAGGGTTCGAGTCCCCGGTGGTGCACCCCCCTTTTTGGGTTTTATTTCCCTGTTCGTTAGTAGTAGCAGCAGCAAGAGGGTCAACTTGCTATGTGCCCCTCTCTCTGTCAAAACCATGACAGTAGCAGAGTGGTTGCACCACACGGCAGCAATCAGGAGGCCCTGGGTTCGAATCCGAGGCCAATCCCTTTTAATTTTTTCCCTTTCTTTCTTTTAATTTTCCTTTGCTATTTGCTGTTACACCTTGTGCCTAAATAATAGGCATGAAGGAGCGCATCTTATTTTTCTTTTCCTGTCCAGAAGTTGTAGTGGTGTAGGTAAGATATGTGAGTGTGGTGTATGTGTTCATATGTGTGTATGCATGATTGTATGTATGTGAGTGTGTGGTGAAGCTAGCCTAAGTGAGTGTGTAGATGCACTAGTGTCATGCTTATATGGTGTAGTGTGATAGGTTATGAGTGCATATATATCTTGTGGTGCATGTGGTGTGAGCAACACCCCCCACATGAACATAGTTCATGTACATCTAAGTTTGTGAGCATGTGTTTGTGGTGGATGAGCTCGCTACTTGAGTGATCTAAATAGATGCAATATTTAGTGTTGTCCAAGAACATGTTTTGATGGGTGTAGGGGAGTGGATGTGTGTGTGTGAGAGGCACTCCACCTTTGCAAACAAGCCTTGCACCTCCACATGACCATATGTGAGAGGGCATGGTATGTTGTTTGTGTGGATAGCTTGGTAGTAGTGTTTATGAAGTTGATGTGCATGACACAAACATGGGGTTCAAACCCCCATGCCACTTTGTGTGGTGCACCGCCCCTTTTTGGGTTTTATTTCCCTGTTCGTTAGTAGTAGCATCAGCAAGAGGGTCAACTTGCTATGTGCCCCTCTCTCTGTCAAAACCATGACAGTAGTAGAGTGGTTGCACCACACGGCAACAATCAGGAGGCCCTAGGTTCGAATCCTAGGCCAGTCCCTTTTAATTTTTTCCCTTTCTTTCTTTTAATTTTCCTTTTCTATTTGCTGTTACACCTTGTGCCTAAATAATATGGATGAATGAGTGCATCTTATTTTTCTTTTCCTGTCCAGAAGTTGTAGTGGTGTAGGTAAGATATGTGAGTGTGGTGTATGTGTTCATATGTGTGTATGCATGATTGTATGTATGTGAGTGTGTGATGAAGCTAGCCTAAGTGAGTGTGTAGATGCACTAGTGTCATGCTTATATGGTGTAGTGTGATAGGTTATGAGTGCATATATATCTTGTGGTGCATGTGGTGTGAGCAACACCCCCACATGAACATAGTTCATGTACATCTAAGTTTGTGAGCATGTGTTTGTGGTGGATGAGCTCCCTACTTGAGTGATCTTAATAGATGCAATATTTAGTGTTGTCCAAGAACATGTTTTGATGGGTGTAGGGGAATGGATGTGTGTGTGTGAGAGGCACTCCACCTTTGCAAACAAGCCTTGCACCTCCACATGACCATATGTGAGAGGGCATGGTATGTTGTTTGTGTGGATAGCTTGGTAGTAGTGTTTATGAAGTTGATGTGCATGACACAAACATGGGGTTCAAACCCCCATGTCACTTTGTCATTGTGCACATGAGCTCAACCTTTGTAGTTGTTGATATAGTGGAACTACATGAAATGATGCCCTATTCACTAGGCATGATTTGGAGTAGTTTCCTCTCCCTTAATTTGTGGTCACTTGTTCCAAGTAGGTGCCCACATTTTATATATGATTTTGGGGTAGAATCTCCCAAGGAATCCAGTGGTGAAGATAGTTTTTCCATTGGGATACTTTATGGAGTTGACATATTCAGATTTGTTGCAAGTTTGCTCTTTGTTTCCATGGAATAGGTGGAGCCCAAGGGCATGAGTTTTTGTGTGATAGTAGTAGGAGTTTTGCTCTACACCATAGTGGTGTCATTTATCACTTGGTGTTATTTGTGTGCAAACTATGCCTAGACAAAGTGGGCATGTGGCTGAAAAAGTCCAGCTTAGTGAAATCTGGAATTTCACTAAGTCTGAGAATCTGGAAACATTTTCTTCTCCTATATATGAGGATGTGCTGGTCATTGTGTTGTGAACTAGCCTTAGTTCAGTGCTAGGATTTTGGACCTGATATGTTTGTGAAGCTCCCTGTCAAATTTCATCTCATTTGGAGTCAAGTAGGTTGTGTTTTGATTGCTGTCAAAAAGCTTCAGAACTAAGACAGAAAGTCAGGTGCAGGAATTTTCACCAAGTCCCTCAGATCTGATGGTTTTGTGAAAGTTTGTGGCCTTGTATCATCTAGAGTTTAATTCCTTTTGGTGTGATTCTTTCTGGTGCTTGTAGTGTTCTTGGTTGGCTACAACCACATATATTATTTGTCATATTTTGAGGGCTGTAGCTATGTTGCATGTAGCTCACAAAAAGCTTAAGATGCAGATTGTGGCAGATTGTGTAGTATAGTTATTTTGATGAATGTGTGTGCTTAGTTGATGTTGTGGTGTTCTTCCTTGCTCCAATCCATTCATGTTGGGTTGTTATATGTCTTGGAAACCTGGGAATACCATATTTGTGCCAATTGTGGGTGTGGTGCTGATTCTTACACGTAGAGCTTCATATCTTGTTTCGTTGATTCCCGTTGATCCGTAGCCGCGATTGTATTGTTCTTTATATGTTTTTGCATAGTTTTCACGAGACGCATCTGTTCATGCCATTCTCATGCATGTCAAAATAGCCTAGCGTACAGTTCTGTCCAGTAACTTATAGTAGTTCCTTTTGCTTGTGCTAGAGATAGAAATAGTGATGCATGCTCATTTTTCATCTCATGCATCATGTGCTTGTTGCATCTTGTGGTGCTGCTGTTCATTGGTTGTTATTCTTATGTTGGGTAGCACCCGGATCGGAGAACGAATACGTGGAGTCAGGAGAGTACGTGCAGGACGAACCAGAACCATTCCAAGCTGAGGATATCACAGGCAAGATGATATGACCTTGATTTCCATCTCTAGACTTGTTATGCTAGTTTCGTTTCCATGGCATATTGCTCGCTGCCTACCACTGAAATTAAATTGCCACTTCATATGCCATGAGCCCAATACACTGATCCCTTCCTAGCATAACTGGTATGGCTAAGTAGGCTTTGCTCAGTTACTAATGTTAGCGTTGCTAGATGCAGGTGCCTTGTCTCATGTGAAAACATGAGCTTGATATCATTATCTTATATTCTGTTATTTAATTAATGCACCTATATACTTGGTAAATGATGGATGGCCTAGCCTTTTGCCGGGTGCTTTGTTCCGTTATTGACGCCTTAGTTACCGGTTACCGGTGTTTGATTCCATAATGATCGCTCCTAACACGTTCGGGGTTGTTATGGGGACCCCCTCGATAAATCGCGTAGTGCTAAGGCTTGTCCGGCAGGACCCAACATTGGTGTTAATTTGCTAATCACTTAATAATAAACTCCATAGGGAATAGCTATCCCGAGGATTCTAATCAACAACCCGGGCCAGTGCTCCTCATGAGTGTTGGTCCAAACTAGAGTCGTGTGCGGGGCCAACCCGGGCAACTCGGGAGATATCTATCATGCCACTGTACGCTGTGCTCATCCGGCGTGTCCTGAGACTGAGATACGCGGCTCTTATCGGGGTCGTCGACACGTCGGGAGGTCCTGCTAGCCTTGCCTTACCTTAGCGATATATCTTGCGTATAGGAATCCCAGTGAAGCTTTGGTTTCCCCCAGAGTTGAGGTTTTCCTCTAAGGAATTCGACGAGATCACGAGATTCGTGATAGAGGATGCCTTTGGGTCCCGTGTTCGTTTGTGATGGACTAGTTGCAGCACCCCTGCAGGGTTTAATCTTTCGGAAAGCCGTGCCTGCGGTTATGTGGCAACTTGGAATATTTTGTTAACATCTGGTATTAGAGAACTTAAACATAAGCTAATAAAATTGCCAACCGTGTGCGTAACCGTGACTGTCCCCCTCGAAGATCTCTCTTCGATCGGGAACACGGTGGGGGTTATGGATGCCGTAGGTAGGTGTTCAGGATCACCTAGTGATCAAGTAATCACGACCGCTAGTGTAGACCACCTCCACTATTGCTTTACGTAAATTAGCCACTAAATCAAGCTTAGGATGCTGCAGTCTTATACACTTCACCCTTACCCACCTAATGACATGACTAGTTCTGGCACCAAGGTCTTAGATTGCCGAGTCCCCGTGGCTCACGGATTCCTCCGAACTCCCAACAGGTACAGGTACCCCAGAGACAGATGATCCCGACGGCACCCAGCTGGCGTGGCAGTACGACGAGGAGACATACTGCCTCTACGTGAACTATCCAGAGGACTGAGGCGTGGTCGTGATCGGGGGCCTGCAGGCAGGGTAGCATAGCATTTTCATGTTTTGTAGTCCGTAGCGGAACTACCTTGATTGTATCTGTGATGTACTCTGAGTTATTAATGAGAAGACAGTTGAATCCCGAATTGTCTACTTTTATTATTATTTGTGCTATGTTACTTGCTTGCGAAACGCTTAGATGCGCTTCTTTCCTATTTGGGGGCCTCGACCCCGAGATCGGAAAGGACCGCATCTTGGTCGTTACACCATCATTGCTTACACCTCCATCATTTACCGCATTCTTTACTTTTCTGTTGCAATCACTATTACCTTCCCGCTTGTGTTTTGATCCTTTGCAAACTACAAGGCCGGAGAGATTGACAACCTCTCTGTACTCGTTGTGAGCAAAGTTATTTGTTGCGTGTGCAGGTCCACGTCTTCTTCTAGCGCCAGGGTGGAAGACACCTACTTATTGAGCCTAGGAGTCATCCTGGTTCGATAAACCTTACAGACTCCATGTAAGGGAAATTTGTTGCTGACTACATCTTCACCTTCCACTTGGGGTATCCAACGAGGGGCGAGAAGCATATACATCACCTCGTCATCAGTTGGGAAGCATAGTTCAGAAACTATTTGTGATTCATGTCAGAAAGCTAAAAGTCATCAACTACCATATCGAGTCTCCACTAGTATTTCTATTAAACCTTTACAACTCATTTTTCTGATGTGTGGGGGGCAGCTCCCTCCTCTGTTGGGAGGTGTCACGCCCAAGATGCGACCCTATCCTCAATTTGGCACGAAGGCCTCGTCAGGGATAGAAGCGCATCTCGTCGTGTCGCAAGAATGGATATCGTTACAAGTACATGTACTGAAAAGAAGAGACATATATATAGAGTTGGCTTACACTCGCCACAAGCTACATCAGAGTCACAACAGTACATTACATAATCATCAAGAGTAAGAGCAGGGTCCGACTATGGACGAAAAAAAACGACAAAAGAAGAACGACGTCCATCCTTGCTATCCCAGGCTGCCGGTCTGGAACCCATCCTAGATCGATGATGAAGAAGAAGAAGAATCAACTCCAAATGAACAATCAACGCGCTCGCGTCAAGTAACCTTTACCTGTACCTGCAACTGGTGTTGTAGTAATCTGTGAGCCATAGGGGACTCAGCAATCTCATTTCCAAAGGTATCAAGACTAGCAAAGCTTACTGGGTGAGGTATGGTTAAGTGGTGAGGTTGCAGCAGTGGCTAAGCATGTATTTGGTGGCTAACTTACGAGTACCAGAAATAAGAGAGGGAAGATCTACGCATAACAGACGTGAGCTACTGATGATCAAGTGAATGATCCTGAATACCTACCTACGTCAGACATAACCCCACCGTGTCCTCGATCGGAGAAGAAACTCACGAAAGAGACAGTCACGGTTACGCACACAGTTGGCATATTTTAATTAATTTAACTTCAAGTCATCTAGAACCAGTGTTAAACAAAGTTTCCACGTTGCCACATAACCGCAGGCACGGCTTTCCGAAAAGATTTAACCCTGCAGGGGTGCTCCAACTAGTCCATCACAAATTACCACAAGTCGCATAGAAATCCTCAATCACGAAGCTCGCGATCTCATTGGATTCCCTAGTGGAAAACCTCAACTCTGAGATTACCCAAAGCATCACCGGAATCCCGATGCACAAGATATCTCGTCAAAGGTAAAACTAATCCAGCAAGGCCGCCCGGCGTGTCGACGATCCCGATAGGAGCCGCGTATCTCGTTCTCAGGACACGACGGATAAGCGACGCGTACGAGTGCCAAACCTTGAGTTGCCTCGCGGTGGCCCCGCACAGTGCTCTGTTTTGGACCAGCACCATCAGCACTGGCCCTCTCTGTATTATGTAGAATTACTCCTCGGGTAGCGCTAACTCCCTATGCATTTCAATTTAACAGAATTATTATGTTGGTCAAAAGTAGTACCAATGTTGGGCCTTGCCAGACCAGCTTTAATCTAAAACGAATTATCAAGGGGGTCCCCATAACAACCCCAATCGTGTTAGGAGCGCTCGTTTATGGAACATAACACCGGTAGCCGAAACTAAGGGGGCAAAGGTGGAACAAAACACCAGGCTAGAAAGGCCGAGCCTTCCACCTTTTACCAAGTATATAGGTGCATTAATTTAAATAGCATTTAATAGGGTGATATAACAAGGAACCCATGTTTTCACATGGAAGCAACTGCACCTGCAACTAGCAACGCTAACACAGGGTTAAGCAAGCGGTAACATAGCCAATCAGTGGTTTGCTAGGTCGAACAGGTTGAAGGTTATCATGGCATGATTGAGAGGCTGATATTTAACATGTGGTAGGCAACGAGACATAATCGATAGAAGCGATTAAACTAGCATGGCAATGATAGTAATGGTATCTGGGGAAATGATCATCTTGCCTGAGATCCCGCTTGGAAGAAGAACAACTCCGAGAAGTCGGCGAACCAACGTAGTCGAACGGGTCCTCACATTCTGACTCGCTTGCGGAACTCTATCGAGACGGAGCAAACCGGAATCAAACATCAACACAAATATTCACCACACGATGCACAACATGATGCATAACCTACTATGATGCATGATCAGTTCATTGATGCAAGGGATGGCATGGCAATTCACCTCACGCAAACACTACACATTAAGTGAAGCTCGATATGCAACGGGTTGCATATCGACGAAACTCCACGTTCGACGAAACTCCACGTTTAATTATTGGTTCACTCCTGTTAATTTACCGGCAAGGTTAAATGTTTTTAACATGGCAAGGGGTGAAGCGACGGTTCTACGTGGCATCCTAGTAGGGTAACACGCGAGACATAGATCGGAGCTACGTTACAAGAGACATTCAACACAAGACAATTATGCCATGAATGCGTCATGCATGCGAGTTCAAACATCACGGGCAAGAAGAGAAGGAAACATGTGTCGCCATGGCGAGCGAGAGGGAACCATGGCAGCAAAACGGAAATGAAGCCACGACAACGTTCGTATCCCAACAACTCGTCGAGATCTCGTGCCAACGTACTGGGAGCGCGTGCGGGAACGGTAAATAAAGATGGGGTGATCCCGATACCGGGTTCCCATGTGTTGGGCACAACATAAGGGGACAACATGCAATGGGCAACATACGGTGCAACACACGATACAACTCATACATCATATGTGTTCGGTACACGACACGTCTCATCGGTATACCTTCGACGCGTGCATATCGGAGCGGTTCGGTTCGGAGAAGGAGACCAACGGTCGTCGTGGAAGTCGTCGTACACGGTCTCGTCGACGATAGTCGTTCGCTCGGCATCGGCAGACGGTCTTCAGCGTCGGTAGTCGTTCACGAATCCGTAGATGTCCGGGGTCGTCGGGGACGTCGTGGTACTCGTGAACTTGTCGAATCCATGGCGGTGGGAATGGTCTAAGCGGCGACGGCAAGCGACACAACAGCAACATCAGGCAACTACGACAGCAACCTAGTAGCATCGACGGTAAGCAACAGCCTGCAGCAACTACAACAACTAGCTTCTAGCAAAGCAAGCAAGGCAGCAGCAAGCACTAAGCAGCAAGCAACAACATCGTCAGGCAACAGCAAAGCGGCACAACAGCATCGGCCTAGCAGGCAAACAGCAGGAGCAAAGCAACTGCCTAGCAACTACATCTAACTGACATCTACATCCATCAACCTAGCAACAATAGCTAGCTACAACAAGCATCTACAGCAGCCTAACAGCAGCTACAGGCAGCAGCAAGCAACAACATTAGCAGCAAGCAAAAACGGCAAACAAGCACATGACAATAGCAACATCGCAGCGCATCAGGCAAGCTTAGCAGCAGCTTAGCAACGACATGAGGTAGCGGCAACACAGAGCAGCAGCTTCGGCAGCAAACAATCAACACAGCCGGCCGGCACAGCGCAGCAGCAGAACAACATGGCGGCGAGGCGGCGTGGGGCCAAGGGCGCTGGCACGCGAGGAACTCCGGCGGGAGGAGACGGCGAGGCGGCGCGCGGGTGACGGCGGGGCACGGGGGCGAGCCGGGCTCGGCGACCACGGCGGGGCGCGGGGAGCAGAGAGGCGGCGACCGGCGGGAGCGAGGGCGGCGCACGGGGCACTGGCTGCTGGTGGCTCGGGGAGGCGGGGAGAGGCCATGGCTCGCGGGGTGGAGCGCGGCAGGCGCGGGGCACCTCGGGCAGGGGCACGACAAGCTCGAGGCCATGGTAGGGCGGCGAGCAACCGGCTGCTGCGGGGCCGAGGTGGAGGGGATCGAGCGCGAGGACAGGAGGAAGAAGGAGGCGCTGGGAGGAGGAAGGAACGAGAGGGAGATGGGGATCGAGGGGGCTGCGTGCGCTAGGTCAGCGAGGGCAGCTGGCTGCGGGCCGGGAAGGCCTTGGCCTGGGCCGGCTCCTCCTTCCCTCACTCTCAACTTGATTTGTTTTTTTAAACAGAAATACACACAAAAGAAAAAGGATTAAACAAAATAAAATAAAATAACTACTTTTGACTCTTTAAAAACATAGCCCATCTATAAGAAATAGATTGGGCATTGTTAAAAGAAATAAAACAAAACCTTTGAAGAATTAAAATTAAAAACTTTTTTTATTTTAAGAACAAAATAAAAGTGCTTTAAAAGAGAAAAGAAAATGAGACGGTTTTGAAAATAAAACAAAAGGAGAAAATATAGAAAACCCAAGGGGTTGCCCCCACATTTAATAAAAGGAACTTTTATTTGAAAAGAAGAAGACGAACCCTTTTAAAAGAAGACAAATTTTTAAAAGGGGTTAAAACGAAACTTTAGCCAAACCACAAAACGAAATAAGAGGGGAGAGGGGGAGCTACTATCGCATTACGACTCGGTGATCACTCGAAGCACAACACTCAAAACACCACACGTGACAGACGATGCAAGATGCCATGCATGATGCGACGATGCAAACTAAATGATGAGGCACAAATAAAACTAATCACACGAAGGAAACGGAAAAGAAGGGAGAATCTTCTCGAACGTCGGCATCGGGCTGTCACAGTAGGCACACTTATTATGTTAGTTTCATCGATGACTATAACAAGTATACATGGATCTATCTGCTTAAAAAGCGGTCTGATGTGTTTCAAGTATTTCATAACTTTCAAGCACTCGTTGAACGTTAATTTGATTGCAAAATTCTTTCTGTACAATATGATTGGGGTGGTGAATATGAAAAACTCAATTCCTTTTTTTTTCAGCAAATAGGAATCTCACATCATGTCTCATGTCCCCATGCACACCAACATAATGGATGTGCTGAACGAAAACAAATACACATTGTTGAAGTTGGCCTTGAACTACTTGCTGCTGCGTCTATGCCACTAAAATTTTGGGATGAAGCTTTCTTGACAACTGTTCATCTTATCAACATCCTACCTACTCGTGTCATCAACAATGAAACTATCACTGAACGACTCTTAGGTATCAAACCTGTCTATACCTCGCTTCGTGTGTTTAATTGTGCTTGTTGGCCCAATCTTCTTCCCTATAATCCACGTAAGCTCATGTTTCGTTCTACTCAATGTGTATTTATTGCCTATAGCGCTAAACACAAAGGGGTCAAGTGTCTTAATGTCTCTACTGATCGTGTTTACATCTCCTGTGATGTTGTTTTTGATGAAACCCAATTTCCCTTCGCAAAACTCCATCCAAATGTCGGTGCCCTCCTTCGCAAAGAAGTACTTTTGGTGCCTCCACATCTCTATTCCGAGGGTGATAACAATTGCAATGATTTAACTATGTCTAACTCCTCTAATGCTGTGGCTGAGTGTACTGTTGTAGAGAACAAGGAAGAAAACAGTGCTGAAAATGATGCAAATTTGGTGCCAACAGATTCATTTTCATGGGATCTGCATTGAGCCACACTCCCATGCAGTCTGCTCCGGGATTGCTGCTGCCGGATGGGTCATGCGAGCCATGGGGATCGTCATCAATTGCCGTGCTGCAACTAGACGAGGTGCCACACTCCCCGCTTCGCCCTGTTTCGCCTACACGCCTCTCCAGACCCGACAACCCGGCTGTCGGGCATGAGTCCACTACTCGCGCGTCCCGTGGTGCGTCCGTCTCTCGTACCTACGCTGCCTCAGGTGGGTGTGCTGAGGCGCCCGGTTCTTCTACGCCACCACCTTTAGCACCATGATCCGCGGTGTCATCTCCTGCAGCTGCACCAACACCTCCCCGGACACGTCTTCAGAGAGGAGTTACAAATCATATTAATTACAGAAACATTGCCGAGTTTGGTCTAGCATGCCTATCAGGTGAACCCCGGACTGTTCATGAGACCCTCGGTGACACTAGTTGGAAACACACAATGGATGAGGAGTTTTCAGCACTTCAGAAAAACAAGACATGGCACTTGGTTCCTTGTCGCTAGGTATAAATTTAATTGACTGCAAGTGGGTCTATAGAACTAAACACAAATCAGATGGTACCGTTGATCGTTATATGGCAAGATTAGTAGCTAAGGGGTTTAAGCAACGCTATGGCATTGATTATGAGGACACCTTCAGTCCTGTTGTTAAAGCTGCCTCTATTCGTCTGATTTTATCCATTGCTGTTTCCAAGGGATGGAGTCTTAGACAACTAGATGTGCACAATGCGTTTCTTCATGGTGTTCTGGAAGAGGAAGTGTAGATGAAACAACCCCCTGGGTTTGAGGATAAGAATTCATGATTTCATGTTTGTAAGCTTGATAAAGCTTTGTATGGATTGAAACAGGCTCCCAGGACATGGTACTCTCGTCTTAGTACAAAGATGCAACAACTTGGGTTTGTACCATCAAAATCTGACACCTCTCTGTTTATTTACAACAAGTTCAAGACATCCATATTTGTTCTCATATATGTTGATGATATCATTGTAACTAGTTCCACTAATGACGCAATAGCTGGTTTACTTAAGGATTTGAGTTCAGAGTTTGCTCTGAAAGATCTAGGAGAGTTGCATTTCTTCTTAGGAGTTGAAGTACAAAAATCAAGGATGGTATTCATCTCTCCTAAGAAAAATATGCAAACGATGTGTTAAGTAGAGTTGGCATGAAGGATTGCAAGCCATCACCTACACCTTTATCCATCTCAGAATCATTAACTCTAACTCAAGGAGAACTTCTAAATCAGGAAGATAATACCAGTTATAGAAGCATGTTGGTGCTCTTCAGTATTTGACCTTGACTCGGCCTGATATATCATTTGCAGTCAATAAAGTTCCTCAGTTTTTGCATGCACCCACCACTGTGCATTGGACAGCAACAAAGCGTATTCTCAGGTATTTGAAGAATACATCAAGTCTTGGCTTAACTTTCAGAAAGTCTTTATCTACTCGTATTAGTGCCTTCTCCGATGCGGATTGGGCCGGTTGTCTTGATGATAGAAGATCCACTAGCGGGTTTGCAATCTTCTATGGATCCAACTTGATTTTGTGGTGTGCCAAAAAGCGAGCAACTGCCTCAAGGTCAAGTAAAGAGTCAGAATATAAAGCACTAGCAAATGCAACAACTGAGGTAATCTGGTTACAATCTATGTTGAAGGAACATGGAGTTCAACAAACTTTGCCTCCATGTCTTTGGTGTGATAATCTTGGTGATACATACTTGTCGGCTAATCCAATATTTCATGCTAGGACTAAACACATTGTAATAGATTTTCACTTTGTGAGAGAACGAGTTGCAAATAGGCAGTTAGAAATCAGATTTATACCCTCCAAGGATCAGCTTGCAGATGGGTTTACGAAGGCATTGCCAGTGATAAGCTTTGAAGAGTTCAAGCGTAATCTCAACTTGAGTAGTTGTGATTAAGGGAGGATATTGAATGTAGCTATTGTAACATGACAGAAGTCACGTACGTTCCCTTCCCTCTCTCTGGGTAGACTTGGCTTGCAAGTCAAGGATAGATAGAGATAGAGTTTGTTGTAGATTGAGTTTAAGTTTCTATCCCTTCTTCTGTTTCTACCAAACCGATTTTGTAACTCTATCGAGATGTTTTCTCCTCAATAAATATATAAACTGCGGGCTCTCCTCTGAAGGGTTGAGACGCTTCATCATATTTCACAGGATCCGGCTAGCACGATGCGCTTCGTTGATTGCAGCTTGAAGTAGGTCCGCATCTAGAATGAAGATGAGAGGTGACAACGAGTCACCCTGCCGCACTCCTCTTTTACAAAAAAAATTGACGCCCCGGAATCCTGTTGAGAAGCATAGATGATTTTGACGTAGATCCATCCTAGCCACTGGTCGTCAGGGTCGGACCGGCAAAGTCAAAGACCCGTGCGAAACTTTAAAATGGGCCCTACCTCACTTTCAAAAACTATATGAATATTCATATTTGCAAGCGATTGATTATCGGAGGACATTTGTTTTTTTATATGGACTGCCTAGAACTCATCTAGATGAGATATAATTTGGTCTCATTCACCTGATAAATAAAAACATATATAAATTTATACGATCCACGTCAGCACACACATCTTATAGTGTCACACAAAATGACAATGAAAGGTGAATGAGACATAAATAAAATTCAGCTAGATGAATTGTAGCAAAACCGTTATTTATAGCATACTTATCCCTATTTTTAAAGGGAAAAGATTACATTCAACCGGCTGATCGCGCACGCCCGTCTGTCGGCTTCGTGGCCGTTCGATCAGACAGTCGACAACATCGCGGAAGCCGCTTTTTGTTTTTCCTGCAACTCACCTCTTGTTTCAGGACAGTTTCCTGCAGCTCACCTATTGTTTCAGGACAGTTTCCTGCACCCGCGTTTCAGGATCAGTTGAGTTTCCTGCAGCTCACCTATTGTTTCAGGACAGTTTCCTGCAGCTCACCTATTGTTTCAGGACAGTTTCCTGCACTCGCGTTTCAGGATCAGTCGAGTTTCCTGCAACTCGCCTATTGTTTCAGGATCAGGACAGTTTCAGGATCCTGGAACTCGCCCAACGCCTCCGCCGGCCACCAGCAGCACGGGAGCGCCTACCACCACGCCGCACATGTCAGCCCGTTCCACCTGCACCTCGACACCACCCACCCGCACCCGCCGCCGTCCTACTACTCCACCATGGACCACAACAAGGACAACTACGCCTACAGGCACAGCGGCGGCGAGCACGCCTTCTTCTCCTCCGACGTCACCACCGACAGGGACCACCAGCACCACCAGCACCACAGCAGCGCCGGCGGCCATGACCAGTGTTGTTTCAGTAATTATTTCCGCAACGCGTCCGTTGATTCTGCAACTAGACCGTTGCTTCGGGAATTAATTGGTTGGCGAAACGACTGGGCCCGTGCTAGCGCGTACATCGGACGGCTACGAGCTCATACATCGGACGATTATTCGGGTGACGAATGTTAGTATGGATTCGCCGGTGGACGCGTAGCTGTTCCCATTTTTAAACTGGGGCTGAGTTAACTCCTTGATTTTTTTTTCTTCCCACGCTTTTGGTAACCAGATTCATGTTTTCTAAGTAAAGGTATGACTCGGATCTTGCAATGCTAGACGTCTAATTTTTAATTGATGAGAATAATAAAATTAGCTACAAGGTTTCAGCAAAATTATGTGCATGATCGAAATGAAACACACAACAAAGATGAAGGACACATGGAATCACCGACACTCCGACAGTCGATGCAAACTTGCCTTCCTTCCTGTGGGGCGCCAGGTCCGTTCCTGCTACTGTGCCGGCCGCTCGCTGCCTTGCTCGGACCGTGAGTCACTGGCCCTAGCTGCCGCATGAAGAAAGTTTGGAAACCAAGGGAAAGGAAAGGATAGTTGGAGAAAGGACGCTTCGTTTCGATCGCTATTTTCTCTCCTGGAGAAGGGACGTTTCGATTCGGTCTGCAATCACTAGAAACTTGGAGCCTGGCGGCGCGGTTACTCTACGCGCGAGAAGCGGAGACGAGGGGTCGCTCGTGATCGGGAGTTGCTCGCATTTCCACCAGGAGGCCCATGACAGCGAACAACAGCCAACAAGCCCATCATCTATCACTAAGGCTGGCCATAGTGAGAGTAACTTAGGTGGTAACATATACTTGGGACTAGCAAACATGCTGATGTGGCAGATAATTAAAGAAGAGAGAGAGGGTTAGAGTAACATAGGTACATACCATAACATGTTAAATGCTATGCTACTACTCCCTCCTTTCCTAAATATAAGTATTTTAAGAGATTATACTAGGGGTCTACATACATAGCAAAATAAATGAATCTATACTCTAAAATATATCTACATACATTCGTATGTAGTCCACTAGTGAAATCTCTAAAAAGACTTATATTTAGGAGGGGAGGGAATATGTGTCATGCATGTAAATAAATGAGGTTGTCTATGATACTAGTTTATGATACTATGCATTATAGAGGTAGTGTCATACAATAGTATCATATGCATGATACTATTATATGATACTTCCTACTATGACCAGCCTAATGATCCCTATTAATATTACTACAGCCTAAAAATATTGAGGCCCCAAGAACCTGGGCCCTGTGCGCCCGCACAGGTTACACTCCCCCGGGACCGGGCGTGAAACCCCATGCATTTCATGATCTCCAACACGAGACTGTGCTCGATTGTGTCAAACGCCTTTGCGAAGTCTAATTTTAGGACCATAATCTCCCGTCTGGACGCCTCACACTGGTGAAGGAACTCAAAAGCCCAGGCAACACAATCCTGGATCAAACGACGTTCGAGAAAACCGTACTGGTTACGATGTATGATTTTTAGGACTACCTTCTGTAATCGGTTTGCCAACAGCTTCGTCAGGAGCTTAAGGCAACAATTTAGCAAAGTGATCGGACGGTAATCATTAGTTGTTTCGGGCGACTGAACCTTCGGGATGAGGGTGATCCCTACGTTTAGACTTTCAAGGTCAAGATTGCCAGCATGGAAATCAAAGCAGAATTTGTAAAAGTCTTCTTTTACTAGGAGTATATGCCAAGTTGCCAACAAGACTTAAGAAAACCACCGCTAACGCCATCTGGCCCGGGGGCCCTATCAGAGGGCATGATCGTAACCACTTGGTCAATCCAGATTCAGTGGCGCAATAAGCCGAATCTGTTCTAGCATACAGACTGAAATCCAAGCATCCTGCATCCATATTCCAAAGAAAACTATTGGGTTTTTTTTGGACTGAACATCCAAATTATAAAAGTCCAAGCATTTCGACAGATTTCTTTGGACTGAACATCCAAGCATAACAGATTTCCTTGAGGTAGTACCGACCTGGTTTTACCAAGCGGGAAAACTATTGGGTTTGGATACTTCACGGACTAGTTAACCGAGGTGAAGTGCCAACCTAATTGTTCTAGCAGCGGATCGTTTTGCATGTTACTCCACGTAAAGGATCTCCCCTTGATGGGTAGTTCAGTTAGGGACAATGTACGGATGATTAACATATCTTGAGTGTCCTCGCCCCCTCGGGTGCGATTATTCGGGTTCGTATGTAACTGAAGTCACCAATCATCAGCCAATCTTCACCCTGTGGTATTTCAAGATAAAAAAGCCAAGAGGTGAAGATTTCCCGAGAAGGCCCTGAACAAGGCCCATAAATGTTTACTATCGTCCAAGAGCTGCGAGATTGCAATGATGTGAGCTGAATTCCAAGAGCAAAAGATTCAAAGAAAGTCACAACACGAGAAAAAAACGAGCTCATCCAACTCACAAATAAACTCCAGAATTCCCATCACAGAATACTCTAATATGTTCACTAAAAAAAGCTAGGTTTCTTTTACGTGGTTTTTTTGAGTTCTTATTTACTGCGGGACCTGGATGTGGGCAAACCCTATTTAGCGCCACAGGCACCGGTTACACGTAAATTTTGCTAACTGATGCGTGCAGCCCTCCGCAATGGGCCGGCCCATCTAGAGATCCCGTTTGTGTTCTAGTCCATAAACTTTTTTCCAAATCCATGATTTTTCTAAAATTGATGAACTTTTTTTAAAATCGATGAACCTTTTTTTAAATTGCTGAACATTTTTGAAAATCGGTGAACATAATTGAAAATTCGTAAACTTTTTTCAAAATCAATGATAGGTTATTAAAAATTGATGAACTTTTTTGAAAATTGATGATTTTTTTCGAATTATGTGATTTTTTTTTAATCCATGAACATATTTAAAGATTCGGTAAACTCTTTTTCATAATCATTGAACGTTTTTCACAAACCTAAACTTTTTGAAATTCTATGATAATTTTTTAATTTTTAATGACCAATGCATTCTACATGGACCGGCCCACAAGGAGGAACGCTGCAGGCGCCGTTTCTCCTAACCGACACTGACGGCGCCACATAGAAGATTCGGTGGCTGCGTGCATCTAGCAGGTTATTTTTGAATTTGTGGCAGAGTTGCTCATTGTGTCATGTGATCTCGATCGGCTCATTGTGATTGCTTTGTCCTTGTGGGCTTGCGGTTGGACGATGTGCCTTCCGTTTCTTCTTTCTGTTTTACTTCCATCGTTCCAAAACAAATGTGCAAAGCCTAATATAATTTTATATTAAAATTGAGATATTTATTTTGAAACGGAGAAGTATTATATTTTTCTCAGGTATTGCATGTGTGCGTGTTGCGCGTCCATTGCGGTAGGCTCGTACTCCCATCATCATAGTTTAAAAAGCGCGCATGAACATTCTTTGGATCAAGTTGACTCTAATTTTTTTACAAATGCTCATACAATAAACTCACGATGTCTAATTATTTTAAAAGATAATATGCAATAACTTACATAATCATTAAATAAGGGTTTCTCATGCATGAAGCCTTTTTCATTCTGCATACACACATAACATTTTTACTATGCATGCAGTCTATCAGGGCCGTCTTCAGAAATTCGGGGCCTGGTGCGAAAAGCAAAATGGGGCCCTAACATTTTAAAAAAGCATACAATAACACTACCATGATCACCTAATTTTGTAATTAAAATTTATGTTATTTCATGCAATACGTAGAAAATTCTCAAGTATCAATGTAAAATACTTAAACCAATAAACTGACCTCATGCTCTATTGAAAAGCGTCATCCGTCTTGTGTTCCTTGAAATGAAATCTTCAATTATATCTTCATAGTTAATCTTCTCCAAGACATCATTTTCAAGTGCTATTGTCGCCAAACCATTGAGCTTTTCTTGTGCCATAGTAGAACGCAAGTAGGATTTCAACAACTTGAGTAAGCTCCTTCCCGCAGTTGCAACAGTTACAGAAATGGTTAGCAAAATCCTGTACGCAATAAGAGCATTATGATTGAAGGGACGCTTCATAAGAATCTCAAGAATATCAACAGGCCACATGGAGTTCCGCAAGATATCAATCTTTTTAGGATCAAGTCCATCCCAATTCCTAGGATCAAATATATCAGGCTGAACAGAATTATTCATGTCATCCAAAATATTAGGGTCATGATCTTCATCACAAATATTGACATCACTACTTTCACCAATTTCTGTAGCGGTAACCTCAACCTCTTCTGCGTTATCACAATGACCATGATCACCTTCTTGAATTTCTGCGGCGACAACCTCAACCTCTACTGCATTAACATCTTGACCTCCATCAATATTAGCATCTGGAGTTTGATTTTCAGAATTAGTTTGGGGCCCTTTCACAACATATTTATCAAGAGCACCGTCTTCTAATTTCGGTTTCTTCTTAAGCTTGAAGGCAATCGTATTTTCTTCCAGAACTAGAATGCATTAGGTGTTTATCTTTGTAATTTGTATCGGAATTAGAGAAAAGGGGAAGAGCGTAGGGAGGGCACCACACCACTACCGTTCCTGTTCGTCGCTTGAGCAGCAGTGCCGGTTGGTCGCCGGCGTCCGGCGTCTGATTCTGCTTGTCGGCTCGCTGCGCCATCAACCTGCAAAGCGATCTCGATCGCCGCCGCTGTTTCAGTCCGAAAGAAGAGGAATCAGTGCCGGAGGTTAGGGAAGTAGTGCGCTCGGACTTTGGTTTCGCCTGGCCCAAGAAAGCCTCGAGCGAAGCGGACCCTAGCTGGCAATGAACTCTTGCGTATTTGACCAATAACTGTTTTTTTTCCAGACTATATACATATACATATGAATCCTAGTTGGGTGCCCCAGAATTTTGGGGGCCCTTTGCGATTGCTCAGGCCCCTCAACGGCCCTGCAGTCTACTAATCTTTCCCTAATATTAAAACACGAAGTGCTTGTGCGTACGTCGTGATCGTTTTGCAGACTCTGGAGTTTCCCGAAATCAACCCGCAGTCCGCATTTTAGTGAGAAAACGAATCATTTTTTGTATTTTTACAGGAAACCCCTATGGTTTCCTGAAATCAACCCGCGGTACATACTTAAGTGAGAGAACGAATCGTTTGTTGTAACTTTTATAGAAACGTCCTTCAATTTTATATTAATTAATCTGCAGTTCAATTACAAATGACAAATACTTAAAAAAAACATATCTTTTAAACGGTAACTCCAATTTTAAATTATTATATATGAAATTTTATTAGAAACATATGTAGAATCTGAATATAATGTTAGTTTATCTATTTAACTTTTTAAAATTCTTTTCATAATGTAATTTTTGTTAATAATGATGCGCAGAGTCTAAATATGATGTTATTTTACTTATTTAACAATTTTAAAATTCTATTTATGTTGTAATTTTAATCAGTAGCGCACAATTCATTTTTTCGTACCGAGGTCGATCCGTGTTGCAAATGAACACCTCATCAAAATGAGATTGAAGGCAAAAAAAACTATCAATAATCGGCAAAATATTACATGAAAATAGAAAACTTGTTGTTCATCTTAGGGAGAGAGAGAGAGAGAGTTAGAGAGAGAGAGCGTATAGATGTATTCACAAAAAAGAGGCAACGTAGATGTGAGTTTAAATAAAGATCTCAGCTCATGATTATTAGGTTAGGATGTGTTGTATGGTTTGCTCCCGTTGCAACGCACGAGCTCTTTTGCTAGTATTTATAATTAACTTAGCAGTAAATGTTATGCGCCTTACCTACTCCCCGTCACGGTTTAGAAGACGCGCATGAGAGGTCTCTGGGACCAAGGTGAATCTTGACTGTCTTTAATTTCTTTACAAGTGTTTACACAATAACTACACGTTGCCTAACTATCTGAGAAAATAATGCACAGTAACTCGCACAATCAATAAACGAGGAATGCATACATTCTATTAATACTTCTAATTAACCAAACATTACGTGTCTTAATTCTTTTCTATTTTGAAAATGCATGTAAACAAAATTATGGCTTCTAAACTATGATGAAAGAAGTATCTTTTATTTTGAAAATACATGGCGAAGGAAGTAAGTTTGTTCCATACGTGCCCTGCTGACCGCCAGAGAGAAGAGAGAGAGAGCGAGGAAAGGATTTAGGGTTCGTGTGGCTTGGTCTCGATTTGAACACGTTTGTTTGTGTTTCCCACATCTCAGCTACAACACATGACCCGTACTTCAATCGTGTTGGTGAGGATTTTAATGTGATGTGCGAGCATGGGAATCTGGAGAAGAAATATGCAGCACTTGAGGGGATAAGTACCGAGAGGAGGTTCATTGCTTGTGCCACTTCCGTAAGTTTGCAAATTTGTTGGAATTTATCAGTTGTAGCTCTCCTGTGCATCACTTTGAAATGTTCTATGGTTCATTGTTCATAGTCACTGTTCATTGTTTCCTCTGCATCACTTTGAAATGTTCTAGGGTTCATTGTTCATACTTGTTGTTCATTGTTCATAGCCATTGTTCATTGTTAATGTCTACTGTACAGAGACATTTAACCGAATCTTTGGTTTCATTGCTAACGTTTAACTAAAAATTTAACTGGATAGTAATCGAATGTGTAACTTAACTGAATCGGCAAGTTAATTGAATCTTTTACTTAACTGAACATGTAACTTAATTGTCTGTGTAAGTGCATCTAGTGCTCCTTAGTGATTTTGGTGGATTGAAGACTTATAGGTTAAGACATTGATATGTTTGTGAGTGTATACATGCTCTATAAGTCGTTGAGGAGTTTGAGTTATTCAAAGAATACCGATCCCTAAAAATGAGTGTCTTCGGGTGAAGAAATTGCGAAGAAATTGATATTACTCATGAAGACATTAAAGATGGGGTATTCGGCGTGTCCCGAAGAAAATGCTCTGAAGATTTTGAAGCTTGAAGATTTACTCTTTCTGTTTCATTTTCTTCATTCTTAAGTCATAAGAACACCGTACTGTTAAAGGGGGTCGAGGTAAAATTATTGAAAGAATTTCCTTATGATGCACAACTCAAACCTACACATACCAAATCCTCAAAGTGAGGAACATGGGAGACATGACCACTTTCACAGTTGAAAGTTCCGACCATTGCCGCGCCGCACGCCACCTGTCCCCAATCTTATCCACCCAACAGTCATATCAATAAGGGCATTAATGTCATATCATGTTGGATGCTCCCAGGCTATAAATAGCCACCCCCTACAACCACTAGTTGGTTGGCTGCTCTAAAAGAATCTGGCACCTGTCATTTAGAGCAACCCAATTCCTCGAGGACTTTGAGCGGAAATCATCAAGTGAGGAAAAAACTCAAACACCCAAACCAAACCCAAAACCCAAGTGATTGAGCATCACTAAAGAGATTGTTCCTGTGTGGAACCAAGGCCTGTAACCTATGAGGACTGTGCATCCTTCACACGATTAGGCGTCATGGTCTAGAGCATCCAGCAGTCAATTGTGGATCGCCAGGTGACCGAGTTTGTGATGGCTTGGAAGTCTGCCCTGAAGACTTACTATGAGTGTTGGGCGAGGACTGTGTGTCCTTATCTCAAGGAGAATACGGTAGGGACTATGTGTCCTTTGGTTTCAATACCAAACTGCTCCAAACCAGACGTACAACTGTCGCAACAATTGGAATTGGGTCATCAACCACTGTCTTCATCGAGCTACTGGTTTTATTTCTTCAACTCTTTTCATTTCATCAATTGCATGTTGAAGACTTTCATCTGTACTGTTTGAAGAATTTGACTGAAGACTTTCTCCCAATTCCTCACCTCAAATTCTTCACCTGAGTTATTCATCACCTGCATTTCCAGTATACGTGACCTGTGCAAACCGAACCTATCAATTCACTCTGAGTACTTTGTTGTTACCACTTTTGCACATCTGTCTTAGTACTATTTTTGCTGCACTCAGTTCATAAATAAGGACTTTCCTCACTAGGAATTTCCTCAGTGATGAATTTGTAAAAATCGCCTATTCACCCCATCTAGTCGATATAACGCACTTTCAATTGGTATCAGAGCAAGGTACTCCCTTGTTTTGTATGATTTTGGTTTAACCGCCTGGAGTTTTAGTTATGTCGACCGCAGGTATGATCAAGGTTACTGCGGGTTGTCATACCTTCGAAGGAAAGGACTTCCCCTACTGGAAGACCAAGATGCAAATGCTTCTCCAAGCAATTGACAACAATCTGTGGTACATTGTGAAAAATGGTGTTCCCTGTGTTACCGCAACTATCACTGACGCTGATGTGAAGAAGTTCAAGCAACTCGACTCGCAAGCAAAGAATATCATCTGTGGCCATCTGAGCAAAGGTCATGTAACGACCAAGATGCGGTCCTTTCCGATCTGGGGATCGAGGCCCCGAATTGGAAAGGAGTGCATCTAAGCATCTCGCAAACAAGGTATCACAACACATACATAATAATACAGATAGACAATCAGGGGTTCAATTGCCTTCTCATAAATATATCATAGTACATCACACATACAATCAAAGTAGTTCCGCTACACACTACAAAACAAGGGAAATGGCTATGCTACCCTGCCTGCATGTAAGAAAATCATCACCACACACTCAAATGGCACAACTCTGGTATTTCCAGGTTGCCAAGACATAAAACAAACCATCATGGATGGGTTGGAGCAAGGAAGAACACCACATCATCGACTAAGCACTCATAAACATCAAAATGACAAAACTACACAATCTGCCATAAACTGCATCATAGCACTTTGTGAACTACATGCAAAGCACCTACAACCATCCAAATATGACAAATAATATATGTGGCTGTATCTATCCAAGGATACTACAAGCACAAGCAAGAATCACACAAAAAGAATTAAACACAGAAAGATACAAGGCTGTAAACTTGCCCAAAAACATCAGTTTTCAGGGACTTAGTGAAAATTCCAGATTCTCAAATTCTGTCTTTGCTCTGAAGCATTTTGACAGCAGCAAAAACAATACCTACAGGACTCCAAATGAAATGAAATTTGACAGGGAGCTAGAAAAACATATCAGGTCCAACTTTATAGTTGAAAGCTAAGGCTAGTTCACAACACATTGACCTGCACAACCTCTTTAACAGGAGAAGAATATATAAACAGATTCTCAGACTTAGTGAAAATCTCTGGAATTTCAGCCACATGCCTACTTTGAGTGGGCATAACTTGAACATATGGAATCCTAATCATGAGATGAAACCAACATGAGGTAGAGGGTGTCACCCTCTACTTCCACAACCAAGAAACAATCACGAACACTCACCACAACTCATGGAACCAAGCTCTAAACATAGAAGAAAAGAAAATATGTCATCTCCAGAAAATGTTCCAATGGCAAAAATGATTTCACCAATGGATTCCTGGGATCTTTCTACCCCAAAAACATATATAAAACATATGCACTTGCTTGGAACAAGTGGCCACAATCTAGGAAGGAAAACAACATAGATTCCTATATAGTGAATAGTGCAACATTTCATGTGCATTCACTAGATCAACTCCTACATGGATGCTTGTTCATGTGCACAACACCAATGGTTACATGAGGGTTTTGACCCCATGTATGTGTGTCATAACACATCAACATCACAAGCACTCCTTTCACTAGATCACCCACACACTCACACATCATGCCCTCTCTCATATGAACATGAGGAGGTGCACAAGTGTTGCCAATGGGGTTGTTTGACCACAGACACAAGCTTGCTCATGTTCTCATCAAAGGCACATCTTGCCTTGGGCATGTGTGAGACACACACACACAAGCACACCACAACACATGAGCAACTAAATACACCCACACACAAGTTATGTGGGGGGAAACCCACACACACACATACACATCACTTGCACAAGCTAGTGATTAAGATCAACTCTCATACACAAGACTCACACCCTACATATACATCATGGTATGCATCTACACATGCATCCGTAGTGCAAACACACACAACAAATATAAGCTAGAACAACATATGCACATAAGCTCCAAAGCCCACAAATGCATCCTACACAAACTAGCAAAACAACTAGGCCCCCTACTGTTGAGAGCTAAAACTAAATACTAAAAGAAGTGATATAGCACACAGCAGCACCACACCATCAAAACAAATGAAAACAGAAGCAATAGAAAAGGATAATTAAAAAGGATTGGGAGGGGGGGGGGTCGAATCCTGGACCCCCTGAACCTACAACACACTGCAAGCCACTCTACTACTTCCTCTCTGCTCGATAACAACAGGAAGGGAAGCAGGTTAAACTGCTCTGCTGCTGCGTATGCCACTGTGCCAAATAAACTGCAAAAAGGGGGGTGGCGCGCGCGGGTCTTGAACCCTGCACATGCTGGTTACAATCATAGAGACACACCACTGCGCTACGTTGCGGGAACTTGACAGAGGGAGATGCACAAACAAGGTAAACAAATACGAGGCCCTGCTCTGCCTACAGAGCCTGCCGGCAACAGGGAGGACGCCGGTGCACTTCGCTGCTACAGATCCGACGAGGGGGAGCTCTTTACTGCTACTGCTAGACTGCAACGCGGGTAAGGAAGTCCCTACTTGCACTTAACTTCCCGTGCACGACGCAGGAGACGCCACAACACACACGCACGCACGGCCTACTCCCTGAGAGAGAAGCTACGGCGAGCTCTAGGCGATCTAGGCTAAGAGAAGGAGGGAGGAAGGAAGGGTGGAAGGTTCCTCACCTTGGGTAAGGAGAGGACACAACGGGCGATGAGGCGACAGAGAGGAAGAAGAACGACGACGGAGATCTCCTGGAAGCAGAACGAGGCAACATGAAGAAGGGCTTCGGGTCCGCGGCGAGGGCGTCGTCCCTGCCGTCGGTGAGGAGGCACCTCGACCTCACCGAGGGAAAAAATGGAGCGTGGGGGAGTCCCCCATGCTCCTGGACATGGCCGAGGCACCGGAGGGCGACGAGAGGACGGCGATCGACGGCGGAGGCTTCCCTGGACTAACAACAAAGCTTATGAGAGGGGCAGGAAGAAGAAGAGAGAAGGTGGCGGCACACTGGTGGAGGAGGGGGAAACCTAGGAGGGAGGAGGACGACCTGCGGCTTTATTCACCTCGGGGAACACGCTTGAGCCGCTGGATCAGGCTATGGAGGATCGGGAGGAGGAGCTTGCGTCGTAGAGCTGACATCGCTCGAGGAGGAAGGAGGGACGCGGGACTGGGCTTCCCTGCGCTACAGAGGAGGAGAGATGGGCCTCTCTGGTGGGAGGAAGCCCACGAGAGCGCATCTTAAAAGGAAAAGGCCACTGCTAGCCATTTCCTATTAACTAAAACACAAGGAAAAGAAAAGGCCACAGGGAAAACCAGAGAAGATAAAATAAAAGCAAAAAATATTCCTGGCCTGAAAATAGTAAGCTATTTGAATAAAATAACATAATGATTTTTGGGGCATATGAAATAAATACAAAACAACAATATTGGTGGCTGTTTTGTGTTTATTCTAGCACCTTTAGCACCCAAAACAAATCACCAAACTAGCACATATTTATTCCCACAATATTTCCTAAACCCTGAACATTTTAAATTCAGGTTAGGAACAAGTTGGAATTGCACTTGTGGAATAAAAGAGAGAAGGGGTTTTGCAAACAACTAGAGGGGTTTTTGGAATTGCAACAAAGGGGTTTTAGAAAGGACAAGCACCACACACTCTCACTACTACAACCACACATCACATGTGCATCAACACATGAAATCACAAGTCTCCACACTAAGACATGCCAAGGTATAGATGCAAGCAAAACAAGGCATGGTAAGAATGGTATGGCATGGATGCATGCATGCAAAAGAAGAAATACAAGGTGACACATGAATTCATACATGCATAGATAGCTCTCATGACAATGTCAAGGTGGTCCCACATGGAAGGTTACAAAAAGGGAAAGCTTTACACTTGGTGCACTACAAATTCTCCCACACTACAAAAAAGATCTCGCCCCGAGATCTACGCCTGAAAGAATTCCAGAAATTCAGAACGGAGGTGGTCCTCGCGTTCTCAAGTAGCCTCTTTATCGGAATGGTGTGACCACTGCACTTTGAGAATTTTGACGGTCTTATTGCGGGTCTTGCACTCAGTCGCCTCGAGAACCGCAACTGGATGCTCACGATAAGAAAGGTCAGGCTGAAGGTCGATGTCTTGAAGATGAACAGTGCGCTCGGGGGTCTTGAAACACCTCCGAAGCTGAGAAACATGGAACACATCATGGACATTTGCAAAGTTTGACGGGAGCTCAAGCTGGTACGCAAGGTCGCCTCTCTTGCCGACCACTCTGAACGGACCAACGAAACGAGGCGCAAGCTTGCCTTTGATGCCAAAACGCTACATACCCTTCATAGGCGACACCGTGAGATATACGAAGTCATCAAGCTCATAAGACATGTCACGGTGCTTGCTATCATAATAGCTCTTCTGACGGGACTGAGCTGCTCTGAGGTTGTCGCTAATGATCCGACACATCTCCTCAGCTTCTTCTATCAAGTCATTCCCAAGGATCTGATGCTCGCCGGTCTCGGACCAGTTGAGCGGGGTACGACACTTCCTGCCATAGAGAATTTCAAACGGAGCCTTGCCAGAACTAGCTTGATAACTGTTGTTATACGAGAACCCTGCGAAAGGCAGACAATCTTCCCACTTCATGCCAAAAGAGATAACACAGGCTCTCAGCATATCCTCAAGAACTTGATTCACTCTCTCTACTTGACCACTAGTCTAAGGATGGAACGTTGTGTTGAAGAGGATCTTCGTGCCCATAGCAGACTGAAAGGAGTCCCAGAACTTGGAAGTGAAGATACTTCCGCGATCCGAAGAGATCATCATAGGCACGCCGTGCAAAGAGACAATCCTGGATGTGTACAACTCTGCCAGCTGAGCTGCTGAAATGGACTCCTTGACTGGAAGAAAATGAGCCACTTTACTCAACTTGTCGATGACGACGAAGATAGCATCATTACCCTTCTTGGACTTCGGAAACCCGGTGACGAAATCCATCTCAATGTGATCGAACTTCCACTCGGGAATTGGCAAAGGCTGCAAAAGGCCTGCTGGATGTTGATGCTCTGCTTTCACCCTTCGACATACATCACATTCATTTACGAACTGAGCAATCTCACATTTCATACGAGTCCACCAGAAGGTCTGCTTCAAGTCATGGTACATTTTGGAGCTTCCAGGATGAATAGAGAGTAGAGAGTTATGAGCTTCCTCCATGATTACCTTTCTGAGATCACCTTTTGGGATAACAAGGCGATCCTCGAAGAACAACGTGTCTCTGGCATCAACAATGAAGCACTTATACTTAGGAAGACTCTTTCCCATGCCAATCTTGACCTTCTTCACCATAGCGTCAAGAAGCTATGCTGCTCGGACCTGATCTTCCAAGGTAGGAGAGATCTGAAGGTTTGCAAGAAATCCCTGAGGTACCAGCTGAAGGTTGAGCTTCCTGAAAGACTCACAAAGACCAGGTTGGAGAGGTTGCAGAATCAGACTATTGCAATATGCCTTCCTGCTCAAAGCATCCGCCACGACATTAGCTTTTCCTGGCGTGTACTCAACACTCGGATTAAAATCCTGGAGCATTTCCACCCAACGTGTTTGCCGAAGATTCAAGTTAGGCTGAATGAAGATGTACTTGAGACTCTTGTGATCGGTGAAAACTTCAACCTTACGTTCCAACAAGAGGTGTCTCCAAGTCATCAGAGCGTGTACCACAACTGCTAGCTCAAGATCATGCACAGGATAGTTCTTCTCCGCTGGCTTCAACTGCCTGGAGGTATAAGCAACCACCTTCTTATCTTGCATCAGGACTGCACCAAGACGCTGGAGAGAAGCATCGCAGAAGACCTGGTAAGGCTTGGAATCATCCAAAGGAACCAAGACTAGAGTGGAAGTAAGCTTCTCTTTGAGTGTATCGAAGGACAGTTGACACTCTGGAGACCAAGCATACTTAACACCCTTCTGAAGAAGACTTGAGAGCGGCTTGCGATCTTGGAGAAGTTCTCAATGAATCTTCTGCAATAGCCAGCAAGCCCGAGAAAGCTTCGAAGCTGCTTCACATTCTGCGGAGGCTCCCATTCAACGATGGCCTGAACCTTGGACGGATCAACTTTAATGCCCTCGGCAGAGATAATGTGCCCAAGATACACCACTTCTTTCAGCCAGAACTCGCACTTGGAAAACTTGGCATACATCTTGTACTCTCTCAGCTTATCAAGCACCAATCTGAGATGTTCTTCATGTTCCTCCTCAGTTTCAGAAAAGACCAGAATGTCGTCGAGATAGAGCAAGACAAAGTCATTCTTGACAGAATGTCGGAGGAGCATTTGCCAGACCAAAAGACATGATCGTATACTCATACGAGCCAAAACTAGTCCTGAAGGCAGTCTTCGGAATATCTTCCTCGCGAATGCGAATTTGATAATAGCCCATTCTGAGATCAAGCTTGGAGAAGACCTTAGCACCTTTCAACTGTTCGAACAACTCAGTTATGTTCGGAAGTGGATATTTGTTCCTAATTGTGTTCTTGTTCAATGGATGGTAATCGACACACAGCCAGTCCATGCCATCCTTCTTCTTGACAAACAGAACACCACAGCCCCACGGAGACGAGCTCGGCCTGATCAAACCCAAACGCTCCTGCTCATCGAGTTGCCTCTTAAATTCCTTCAATTCTTCTAGACCTAGCTTGTACGGCCGTTTGCACACTGGCTCTGTGCCTGGCTCTAGCTCAATCACAAACTCAACTTCTCTGTGTGGAGGCATGCCTGCCGGCTCTTTAGGAAACACATCTTCATATTCGCAGACCACTGGGACTTGCGAAATAGGATTGATATCACCCTTTTCATTCAAAGAGAACAGACGGATTGTATCATCGCGCGCCGCGAATATAATCACGTCCTCCGAAGAGTGGGTAAGCTTCACTTCTTTCTCTTCACAATCAATTGACGCCTTGTTCATGGCCAGCCAGTCCATACCAAGAATCAAGTCGATGTCGGAATTGCCGAAGACAATAGGAGATGCCAGAAAAGCATAAGCGCCCATCTTGACAGAAACATCCGGAACCATCATGTGCGAACTCATTCGCATGCCCGGAGAAACCACATGGAAGGGACTATCCAAATGAATAGCAGGAATATCATGCTTAGCAATAAAAGGCTTGGAGATGAAGCAATGCGATGCACCAGAATCAAATAACACTTTAGCACGAATATCATTGACGAGGAGGTTACCCATGATCACATCTGACGAGTTTTCTGCCTCAACTGCGTTCACCATGTTGACTCGAGCTGATCTGGGGTTGAACTTGACAAGAGCGTTGCTTGGAGGTTTGCCTGGAGGAGGAGGCGGCAGTCGGAGCTGAGAAGTACACTTGTTGGCATAGTGACCCTTCTGCCCACACTTGTGACAAGTGACATCTGTTGGCTGCCGGTACTGAGTCTGAGGAGGCCCTTGCTTCTGATGCTGGTATGTCTGCTAGAAGACAGGGTTGGGTGGGTGGCAAGAACCACGACCACCTAAGTGCTTAAGCTGCTGCGAGTGCCGAGGAGGAGGAGGAGAAACCCAAAACTTTTGTTGCTTCTGAACCACCTGAGTCGAGGAAGAGCTGGAATATCTGAAGCGCTTCTCAGAATTCTCCACCCTGAGCAAGGCTGCCTCTGCCCTGAGAGCTAAGTTTTAGAACTTGTCGAACTCCTCAGGATCGTGCAAAGCAAGAGCTAACTGCAAATCTTCTTTCAAGCCACCTCTGAACTGATAAATCTTGCTCTTTTGATCCGGGATATCATGCAGCGCGTAACGGGCCAGCTCGTGGAACTCAACGTTGTACTTGTACACGGAATTGCTACCCTGCTTCAAACGCCTGAACTTCTCACGCATCTCCTCCAAAAAGCTGGAAGGGATGTAGTGGGACCTGAAGTCACGACATAACTCATCCCAAGAAATCACCCTAGCGCCTCTGGAGTCCTTCAGTTGCTGCCACCATATAGAAGCCCGCCCCTTCAACTGGAACGTTGCAAACTTGACATAATCCTCCGGACGCACATTGCTACACTCGAAATGCTTGTTCATATCACAGATCCAGTCCTCTGCATCAAATGGCTGGTCGCCAGAAGTGAATGTCTTTGGTTGGTTCGACAGGAACTCGCTCAGATTGGCAAACTGATTGCCACCATGCTGGAAATTGCCTTGCTGTTGATTGGCTCTTTCTTGCAATAATTGAAGCAACATCTAGGTGTTTGCATTAGTAGCAGCCATCACCGCTTGCCAGGCCTCTGCAGGAGGAGGCGGCAGCGATGGAGGATTCTCCAGAGGAGGAGGTAGAGGCGGCATATCCTCACGCCCTGGGTTCTGACGAGTCGGTGGAGCCATCCTGAAGACGGACATCATATTAGCCCACAGAATAAATTGAAGATATTGCTGAATCAAAAGACAGGAATATCTAAACAGGAATAAGCAATTGCACTCGAACAAAATAGTAAGAATGCTTCCTCAAAGTGACAGACGACAAAATTCCGACTAAGACCACTGCAAACAAGTATGAGCTAGAACTGCTCGGAACAAACATATGATCGAGATTTCATTCGATATCTTCGTGGATAAGATCACACGGGCTCGAATTTATAGTAGCCATCCTGTGCAAGGCAGTGCACACGACATACGAAGTATCCCCGAGTTGTAGCGAGCTACAAGGACTGTTTAAGGCACAACAAGAACCGCTGTAAGACGACCGTCAACAAACGTACCCACTGAACATCGAATCCCAACCTTGACCATACACCTGTAGGAAGATAGTCCCATAAGATACTACTTGATATCCCACCTATGAATTCCTAAAATAACTGGTCATGCAATCTGGTATACGGATACAAGGAGTATATCACACAACTCCTAAACTAACCCGTCACCTGTATCACATCCTTCAACACACAACCAGCATCTCGGACCTTCATCTACAACAGATCCTCGTGATCACAATGATACCAAGTGTGGTAGTACCCCCGAACAATCTGCACCAGTACTGGGGACATCAGGGTTATCTCGCCACTACCAGTATTGAAGCAATAACGAGCATCCTTTGTTCTTACATACTCAGAAATCTGAATGATGGCGATGTGCGCAAGAGTCCTCTGGAGCTCAACTCCCCGGAAGAAACTCAAAGCAGACAGGAGGCACCAAGAAGGACTCCGTCACATCGAAATCATATAGATTTCACAAATACCCGCATGATCCTAAATTTTTTTTGAGCGAGAAGAGGAGTAGAATTAAAGATTTCCTAACTCAGGAACCTCACCAGAGCATGGAAGAGGAGAAAAAAGAATCCTACTCTCCAATATAACTAAGACTCAAAATATTTTACTAAACTCGACTCGGTAAGTACGATCACACAAAGGCTCCTACGGTCGTAAGGCTCTGATTACCAACTTGTAACGACCAAGATGCGGTCCTTTCCGATCTCGGGATCGAGGCCCCGAATTGGAAAGGAGCGCATCTAAGCGTCTCACAAACAAGGTATCACAACACATACATAATAGCACAGATAGACAATCAGGGGTTCAATTGCCTTCTCATAAATATATCAGAATACATCACGCATACAATCAAAGTAGTTCCGCTACGGACTACAAAACAAGGGAAATGGCTATGCTACCCTGCCTGCTGGCCCACAATCACGACCACGCCTCAATCTTCTGGATAGTTCACATACAGGCGGTCGGACTCCTCGTCGTACTGCCATGCCAGCTGCGTGCCGTCGTGATCACCTGTCTCTGGGGTACCTGAACCTGTTAGGGTTGTGAAGGAATCTGTGAGCCACGGGGACTCAGCAATCTATGACCTCGGTGCGAGAACTAGTCAAGTTATTAGGTTGGATAGGGTAGAGTGTCTAAGGTTGCATCATCCTAAGCTTGATATGGTGGCTATCTTACGTAGAACATTTATGAAGGTGGACTATACTAGCGGTCGAGAATACTTGATCACTAAGTGATCCTGAACACCTACCTACGTCAATTATAACCCCACCGTGTTCCCGATCGAAGAGAGATCTTCGAGGGGACAGTCACTGTTACGCACACAGTTGGCAATTTTATTAGCTTATGTTTAAGTTATCTATTGCCGGATGTTAACAAAATATTCCAAGTTGCCACATAACCGCGGTTACGGCTTTCCTAAAAATTAAACCCTGCAGGGGTGCTCCAACTAGTCCATCACAAACGTACACAGGCCGCAAAGTAATCCTCTATCACGAATCTCGTGATCTCGTCGGATTCCTTAGAGGAAAACCCTCAACTCTGGGGAGAACCAAAGCTTCACTGGGATTCCTATATGCAAGATATATCGCTAAGGTAAGACAAGACTAGCAGGACCTCCCGACGTGTCGACGACCCTGATAAGAGCCGCATATCTCAGTCTCAGGACACGCCGGATGAGCGATGGTTACCACGCCAAAACACCGAGTTGCCCCGGGGAGTGTAATAAGCTGCTCTGGGTTGGACCAACACTCATGAGGAGCACTGGCCCGGGTTGTTGATTAAATTCCTCGGGGTAGCTATTCCCTATGCAAATTATTATTAAGTGATTAGCAAATTAACACCAAAGTTGGGTCCTGCCGGACAAGTCTCAACACTACGCGATTTATCGAGGGGGTCCCCATAACAACCCCGAACGTGTTAGGAGCGATCAATATGGAATCAAACACCGGTAGCCGGTAACTATGGCGGCAATAACGAAACAAAGCACCCGACAAAAGGCTAGGCCTTCCATTATTTACCAAGTATATAGGTGCATTAATTAAATAACATAATTTAAGATAATGATATCAAGCTCATGTTATGACATGAGTCAAAGCACCGGCATCTAGCAACGCTAACATTAGTAGCTGAGCAAAGCGTACTTAGCCATTCAAGTTTGCTAGGAAGGGATCAGTGTTTGGGTTCATGGCATATCAAGAGGCAAATATTTCAGTGGTAGGCAGCGAGCATATGACAAAGGAAACGTAGTCTAGCATAACAAGTCTAGAGATGGAATCAAGGTCATATCATCTTGCCTGTGATATCCTCAGCTTGGAATGGGTCTTGATCGTCCTGCACGTACTCTCCTGAATCCACGTATTTGTTCTCCGATCCTGGTGCTACCCAACATAAGAATAACATCCAATGAACAACAGCACCTCAAGATGCAACAAGCACATGATGCATGATATGAATATGAGCATGCATCACTTTCTCTATCACTAACACAAGCATAAGGAGTGAATACATGTTCCTGGGCAGAACTTTATCCTAAGCTATTTTAACATGCATGATAATAACATGATCAGATGCGTCTCGAGAAAACGATGCAAAAGCATATAAAGAACATTTCAATCGGAGCTACGGATCAACGGGAATCAATGAAACAAGATATGAAGCGCTACGTAACAAAATCATCACCACACACTCAAATGGCACAACTCTGGTATTTCCAGGTTGCCAAGACATAAAACAAACCATCATGTATGGGTTGGAGCAAGGAAGAACACCACATCATCGACTAAGCACTCACAAACATCAAAATGACAAAACTACACAATCTGCCATAAACTGCATCATAGCACTTTGTGAGCTACATGCAAAGAACCTAGAGCCACCAAAATATGACAAATAATATATGTGGCTGTATTTATCCAAGGATACTACAAGCACAAGCAAGAATCACACAAAAAGGAATTAAATACAGAAAGATACAAGGCTGTAAACTTGCCCAAAAACATCAGTTTTCAGGGACTTGGTGAAAATTACTGCACTGACTTTCTGTCTTTGTTCTGAAGCTTTTTGACAGCACCAAAACATAACCTACAGGACTCAAAATGAAATGAAATTTTACAGGGAGCTAAACAAACATATCAGGTCCAACTTTCTAGTTGAAAGCTAAGGCTAGTTCACAACACATTGACCTGCACAACCTCTTCAACAGGAGAAGAAAATATAAACAGATTCTCAGACTTAGTGAAAACCTCAGATTTTCACTAATCTGGAATTTCAGCCACATGCCTACTTTGAGTGGGCATAACTTGCACATATGGAACCCTAATCATGAGATGAAACCAACATGAGGTAGAGGGGGTCACCCTCTACTTCCACAACCAAGAAACAATCACAAAGACTCACCACAACTCATGGAACCAAGCTCTAAACATAGAAGAAAAGGAAAATATGTCATATCCAAACAATGTTCCAATGGCAAAAATGATTTCACCAATGGATTCCTGGGATCTTTCTACCCCAAAACCATATATAAAACATATGCACTTGCTTGGAACAAGTGGCCACAATCTAGGAAGGAAAACAACATAGATTCCTATATAGTGAATAGTGCAATATTTCATGTGCATTCACTAGATCAACTCCTACATGGATGCTTGTTCATGTGCACAACACCAATGGTTACATGAGGGTTTTGACCCCATGTATGGGTGTCATAACAGATCAACATCACAAGCACTTCTTTCACTAGATCACCCACACACTCACACATCATGCCCTCTCTCATATGAACATGAGGAGGTGCACAAGTGTTGCCAATGGGGCTGTTTCACCACACACACAAGCTTGATCATGTTCTCATCAAAGGCACATCATGCCTTGGGCATGTGTGAGACACACACACACAAGCACACCACAACACATGAGCAACTAAATACACCCACACACAAGTTATGTGGGGGGAAACCCACACACACACATACACATCACTTGCACAAGCTAGTGATTAAGATCAACTATCATACACAAGACTCACACCCTACATATACATCATGGTATGCATCTACACATGCATCCGTAGTGCAAACACACACAACAAATATAAGCTAGAACAACATATGCACATAAGCTCCAAAGCCCACAAATGCATCCTACACAAACTAGCAAAACAACTAGGCCCCCTACTGTTGAAAGCTAAAACTAAATACCACAAGAAGTGATATAGCACACAACAGCACCACACCATCAAAACAAATGAAAACAACAACAATACAAAAGGATAAATAAAAAGGATTGGGGGAGGGGGGTTCGAACCCTGGACCCCCTGAACCTACAACGCACTACAAGCCACTCTACTACTGCCTCTCTTCTCGACAACAACAGGAAGGGAAGCAGGTTAAACTGCTCTGCTGCTGGGTATGCCACTGTGCCGAATAAACTGCAAAAAGGGCGGGTGGCGCGTGCGGCTCTCGAACCCTGCAACTGCTGGTTACAATCACGGAGACACACCACTGTGCTACGTTACGGGAACTTGACAGAGGGAGATGCACAAACAAGGTAAACGAATACGAGGCCCTGCTCTGCCTACAGAGGCTGCCGACAACAGGGAGGACGCCGGTGCACTTCGCTGCTACAGATTCGATGAGGGGGAGCTCTCTACTGCTACTGCTAGACTGCAACGCGGAGAAGGAAGTCCCTACTTGCACTTAACTTCCCATGCACGATGCAGGAGACGCCACAACACACACACGCGCACGGCCTACTCCCTGAGAGAGAAGCTACGGCGAGCTCTAGGCGATCTAGGCTAAGATAAGGAGGCAGGAAGGAAGGGTGGAAGGTTCCTCACCTTGGGGAAGTAAGGAGAGGACCCAACGGGCGACGAGGCGACGGAGAGGAAGAAGAATGGCGACGAAGATCTCCTGGAAGTAGAACAAGGCAGCAGGAAAAAGGGCTTTGGGTCCGCGGCGAGGGCGTCGTCCCTGCCGTCGGTGAGGAGGCACCTCGACCTCACCGAGGGCAAAAATGGAGCGCGGGGGAGTCCCCCATGCTCCTGGACATGGTCGAGGCACCGGAGGGCGACGAGAGGATGGCGATCGACGGCGGAGGCTTCCCTGGACTAACTAAAGAGCTTACCGGAGGGGGAGGAAGAAGAAGAGAGAAGGTGGCGGCGCACTGGTGGAGGAGAGGGAAACCTAGGAGGGAGGAGGATGACCTACAACTTTATTCACCTCGGGGAACGCGCTTGAGCCGCTGGATCAGGCTATGGAGGATTGGGAGGAGGAGCTTGCGTCGTACAGCTGACGTCGCTCGAGGAGGAAGGAGGGACGCGGGACTGGGCTTCCCTGCACTAGAGAGGAGGAGAGATGGGCCTCTCTGGTGGGAGGAAGCCCACCAGAGCGCATCTTAAAAGGTAAAGGCCACTGCTAGCCATTTCCTATTAACTAAAACACAAGGAAAAGAAAAGGCCACAGAGAAAACCAAAGAAGATAAAATAAAAGCAAAAAATATTCCGGGCATGAAAAATAGTAAGCTATTTGAATAAAATAACATAATGATTTTTGGGGCATATGAAATAAATACAAAACAGCAATATTGGTGGCTGTTTTGTGTTTATTCTAGCACCTTTAGCACCCAAAACAAATCACCAAACTAGCACATATTTATTCCCACAATATTTCCTAAACCCTGAACATTTTAAATTCAGGTTAGGAACAAGTTGGAATTGCACTTGTGGAATAAAAGAGAGAAGGGGTTTTGCAAACAACTAGAGGGGTTTTTGGAATTGCAACAAAGGGGTTTTAGAAAGGACAAGCACCACACACTCTCACTACTACAACCACACATCACATGTGCATCAACACATGAAATCACAAGTCTCCACACTAAGACATGGCAAGGTATAGATGCAAGCAAAACAAGGCATGGTAAGAATGGTATGGCATGGATGCATGCATGCAAAAGAAGAAATAAAAGGTGACACATGAATTCATACATGCATAGATAGCTCTCATGACAATGTCAAGGTGGTCCCACATGGAAGGTTACAAAAAGGGAAAGCTTTACACTTGGGGCATTACAAGTCAGTATGGCAGAGTGACTGCTTTGGGCTCTGGAAGCTTATCTGGGATATGCTGTCCAAAGTCAATGAGGGAGTGCTACTTCAAAAAGATCCCCGGCAACGGCGCCAGAAATACTTCTGATGTTTGCTGTGTATCCCTTGCAATGGCGCCAGAAATAGTTGTGTCGACGGCACCAGGAATCCTTCAGCTACGGCTACGCCTTAAGGGACTTCCTAGGCAAGTATGCAAAGGATTTCCCCCGTGGCCTTGGAGCCTTGCATTGGTGTTCCCTCGAAGCGAAAAGGGTGATGTAGCACAACGATGGTAAGTATTTCCCTCAGTTTGAAAAGCAAGGTATCAATCCGGCGGAAGAGTATCTCAAGATCCTGCACAAACACAAAAGCTTGCACCCAACGCTATGAAGGGGTTGTCAATCCCTTATAGATTGTTTGCCAAGTGAGAACTGAAAGCAACAAATTAACAAAGCAAAGTAAAAGCGGAGATGTAAACGATGGATGTGAATAGACCCGGGGGCCGTAGTGTTTACTAGTGGCTTCTCTCATGAAAGCAAGTAGAAGGTGGGTGAACAAATTACTGTCGAGCAATTGATAGAACTGTGCAGAGTCGTGACGATATCTATGCAATGATTATTTCTATAGGCATCACGTCCGAAACAAGTAGACCGATACTTTCTGCATCTACTACTATTACTCCACACGTCGACCGCTATCCAGCATGCATCTAGTGTATTAAGTCCATAAGAACAGAGTAACGCCTTAAGCAAGATGACATGATGTAGAGGGACAATCTCAAACCAATGATAAAAACCCCATCTTTTTAACCTTGATGGCAACTGCTTGATGTGTGCCTTGCTGCCCCTACTGTCACTGGGAAAGGTCAACACATGGCAGAACCCAAAACCAAGCACTTCTCCCATTGCAAGAATCATAGATCTAATTGGCCAAACAAAACCCAAGACTCGGAGAGACTTACAAGGATATCAAATCATGCATATAAGAAATCAGCAAAGACTCAAATATATATCATAGATAATCTGATCACAAGTCCACAATTCATAGGATCTCGAAATAACACACCGCCAAAGAAGATTACATCGGATAGATCTCCATGAAGATCATGGAGAACTTTGTATTGAAGATCCAAGAGAGAGAAGAAGCCATCTAGCCACTAACTCCGGACCCGTAGGTCTGAAGTGAACTACTCATGAGTCATTGGAGGGGCGATGATGATGATGAAGCCCTCCAACTCCAAAGTCCCCTCCAGCAGGGCGCCGGTAAGGGTCTCCAGATGAGATCTCGCGGAAACGGAAGCTTGCGGCGGCGGAAAAGTATTTTCAAGGCTCCCCTGATTTTTGGCGGAACATTTCGGGGTTTCTCTTCGGTTTGGACTCCGTTCAAAAATCAGATCTGAAAAGAGTCAAAAACACGAAAAAAACAGGAACTGGCACTTGGCACTCAATTAATAAGTTAGTCCCAAAAAGATATAAAAAGGCACATAAAACATATAAAGAAGACAACATAACAGTGTGAAACCATCAAAAATTATAGATACGTTTGAGACGTATCAAGCATCCCCAAGCTTAACTCCTGCTCGTCCTCGAGTAGGGAAGTTATAAGAATGAATTTTTGATGCTTTCATGCTACCTAGCATAGGTGTCCTTTGTAATTCCTCTTATGTGACGTGAATCTTCAGATCCATTAGATTCAAAACAATAGTTTGCTATTGACGTGGAAACAATAATAATTCAAGCAAACTAGCAAAGTAATCATGAACTTTGAAAATAACAAGGCCAAAAGGAAGTTATCCCTACAAAAGCATATAATCTGGCCATGCTCTATCATCATTGCACAACGAATTTAAATCATGCACAACCCCAGTATTGGCCAAGTAATTGTTTCACACCTTTACTTTCTCAAACATTTTCAACTCTCACGCAATACATGAGCATGAGCCATGGTTATAGCACTATGGATGGTGTGGAATGTGGTGGGGGTTGCAAGACAAAAAGGAGAAGATAGTCACACTAACTAGGCATATCAATGAGCTGTGGAGATGCTCATCAATAGATATCAATGTGAATGAGTAGGGATTGCCATACAAATGATGCACTTGAGCTACAAGTATGTGAAAGCTCTTAAAGAAAACTAGTGGGTGTGCATCCTACTTGCTTGCTCACGAAGACCTAAGGCAATTTTGAGGAAGCCTATCATTGGAATATACAAGCCAAGTTATATAATGAGAATTTCCCACTAGCTATATGGTGGTGACAAAACGAGAGACTCTCAATCATGAAGATCATGGTGGTCAAAATGCACAAGTGTGGAAAAAGTGGTAGCATTGTCCCTTCTCTCTTTTTCTTTCATTTGTTTTTTTTATTTTGGTGGGCTCTTTGGCCTCTTTTTTTATGGGCTTCTTTGGCCTCTTTTAATTCCTCACATGGGGCAATGCTCCAATAATGATGATCATCACACTTTCAACTCAAAACTTAGAGCAACTATGACTCTATATGGAATGCCTTCGGTAGTGTACTGTGGCAATGATATAGCATGGCATAGACATCAATGGAAACTTCATGCTAGCTATCTTATGATCGTGCAAAGGCAATGTAGACATGGTGGCACATATCATGGTAGTAGTTGCATGGCAATATGTCGGAATGACTTTGAAAAAGCCATAGTAGGTCGGTATGGTGGCTGTTTTGAGGGAGGCTAATGGTGGGTTTTGTGCACCGGCGAGAGTTGCACGGCACTAAGAAGATAGTGATGGTGGAAGGTGAAAGTGCATCTAAACCATGGACTCAACATTAGTCATGAAGAACTCATATACTTGTTGCAATAGTTATATTAGTAATCAAAACAAAGCATTCAACGCATACTCCTAGGGGAAGGGTTGGTAGGTATAAACCATCGCGCGATCCCGACCGCCACGCAAAGGATGACAATCAATATACTAATCATGCTCAGATTTCATCACATAGCGGTTCACCATACGCACATGCTACGGGAATCACTAACTTCAACACAAGTATTTCTAGATCCACAACACCTTACTAGCATGACTTCAATATTACCATAACCACAACTCAAAACTAATTGAGATGAATGAAACTTCTCTAACTATTCAATGCACATGAAGGTGGAAGTTTTTGTATCCCTTTGGATAACTACCCCTTTTGAGACTAATTTCAAAGAATAGATCCACTACCAAGCCACGCACCGCTGTGCTCTAACAGATATAAGTGAAGCACATAGAGCAAAAGTATCTACCTCAAAAGATATAAGTGAAGCACATGTGAGCTGAATTGTCTACCAAAAGATATAAGTGAAGCTCGACAAAATCACGGTGAGTGCATGTCTCTCTATCTAGGTGTGCAACAAGGATGATTGTGACACAACAAAAATAAAAGACTCCTACGATACAAGACGCTCCAAGCAAAAACACATAACATGTTGTGAATAAAAATATAGCCCCAAGTAACGTTACCGATGGATTGAAGACGAAAGAGGGGATGACTTCCCGGGGCATCCCCAAGCTTAGGCTTTTACGACATCCTTGAATCTCTTGGGGTTCCTTGGGCATTCCCAAGCTTGAGATCTTGCCACTCTTTATCTTTTTGTCCATAAGAACTTCACCCAAAACTTGAAAACTTCACAACACGAAACTTAAACAAAAACTCGTGATAACATTAGTACAAGAAAGCAAACCACCACTTCCTTAGGTACTGTAGCAAACTTAAATTCTACTTGTGCTGATGTTGGGTTACTGTACTTTCAATTTTCCATGGCTAATACCCCCCGATACTATCCATAGTTTCATCAAAATAAGCAACCAACACAACAAAAACAGAATCTGTTAACAGCAGACCAGTCTGTAGAAATCTGTATGTTTTGTATACCTGTGGTACTTCAAAAATTCTGAAAACTTACGACAGTCTTAAGAATTTGCGTAGAAATCAGAAAAATAAGAGTCAACTCAAAATCTCTTACAGAAAAAAAATTAAAATCCTTTTCGTGAGAACAAAGTTTCTGTCTTTTCCAGCGTGACCAAACGATCATCCCCAAGAGTAATCATAACGGTTTTGCTTGGCACAAACTCAAAAAGAAACACAAAAAATACAATCATAACAGAATTATGAAAGTGTGGAAAACACAAAACAGAAAGAAAAAGGATAGATTCGTTGGGTTGCCTCCCAACAAGCGCTTTTGTTTAACGCCCTTAGCTAGGCGAAAGTGATGGAATCACGTATAGTCATCTTTGGTGCTCAAACCATAGGTAGCCCTCATCATAGATTCATAAGGAAATCTTATTTTCTTTCTAGGAAAGTGCTCCATTCCCTTCTTTAAGTTCAATTGAAATCTAATATTCCCTTCCTTCATATCGATGATAGCACCAATAGTCCTTAGAAAAGGTCTACCAAGAATAATGGGACATGAAGGATTGCAATCTATGTCAAGTACAATGAAATCCACGGGTACATAGTTCTTATTTGCAACAATAAGAACATCATCGATCCTCCCCATGGGCTTCTTGACAGTAGAATCCGCAAGATGCAAATTAAGGGAACACTCTTCAATCTCATGAAAACCAAGAATATCACATAAAGACTTTGGAATCGCGGAAACACTAGCACCCAAATCACACAAAGCATTGCACTCATAGTTTTTGATCTTGATTTTGATAGTAGGTTCCCACTCATGATGAAGTTTTCTAGGTATCGAGACTTCTAGTTCGAGCTTCTCTTCAAGAGATTTCATCATAGCATCTACGATATGCGCGGTAAAGGCTTTGCTTTGGCTATAAGCATGTGGTGAGTTTGCAATGGATTGCATCAAAGAAATGCATTCAAACAAGGAGCAATTATCATAATTGAATTCCTTGAAATCCAAAGTGGGAGTTTCATTACTACCCAAAATTTTGACTTCTTCTACTCCACTCTCCACACCTTTATCATCAAGATAGGTGGACTCCGAATCATTGGGCGTTTTTCAACCAAAGTGGATTCATATCCAGCCCATCCATAAGTATGTTTGACACGCGAAAACAAAGATTCAAGAGGAGACACACCAAGCACTTTAAGATCTTCGTGATTTGCATCACTAGAACACACCCTTTTAAACCATTCATGTCTAGCGCGAATTTGGGCGGTTCTTTCTTTGCTCTCATTCATGGAGATACGCATAGCTTTCAAAGTTTCATCCAAGTTGAGCTTGGGAGGAGCGCATCTAACTTTCAAAGCATCAATATCACAAGATATCCTATCAACGCTCTTAGCCAAATCATCTATTTTGAGTAGTTTTTCCTCTATGGGCCCATTGAAAATCTTTTGAGAGTTGATGAACTCTTTGATATTACACTCTAGATCAGAGGGTAATTTGTTATGATTTCCATAAGTGTTGCCGTAGGAATTGCCATAATTGTTAGAGGAGTTACTAGGAAAAGGCCTAGGAACATAGTTTCCTCTAAAAGCATTGTTGTTGCCAAAATTGTTCCTACCGACAAAATTCACGTCCAGACTAGCGTTGCTACTCTCAATCAAAGAAGATAGTGGCATGTCATTAGGATCTACGGTAGCGTTTCTACTAGCAACCAAACTCATCAACTCGTCCATCTTAGCACTAAGCGAGTTAATCTCTTCTATAGCGTGCACCTTTTTGCTAGCAGGCGACCTTTGAGTGTGCCACTGAGAGTAGTTGGTCATGATATTGTCTAGGAGTTTTGTAGCGTCTCCTAACGTGATTTCCATGAACGTTCCACCTGAGGCGAAGTCGAAGATATTGCGAGAAGCGAAATTCAAGCCAGCGTAAAAGATTTGTATAATAATCTACAAACTCAAGCCATGAGCAGGACAATTTCTAATCATAAGCTTCATCCTCTCCCAAGATTGTGCAACGTGTTCATGATCAAGTTGCTTGAAATTCATGATATCCTTACGTAAGGAGATGATCTTAGCCGGCGGAAAATACTTGGATATGTAAGCATCTTTGCACCTATCCCAAGAATCGATACTATTTTTAGGCAAAGAAGAAAACCAAGTTTTTGCGCGATCTCGCAACGAGAAACGAAAAAGTTTCAACTTAATCACGTCATTATCCACATCTCTTTTCCTTTGCATATCACAAAGCTCAATGAAGGTATTGATATGGGATGCGGCATCTTCACTAGGAAGGCCAGAGAATTGCTCTTTCATAACAAGATTCAGCAGAGCTGCGTTGATTTCATACGATTCCGCACTAGTGGTGGGAGCAATCGGAGTACTAATAAAATCACTATTATTAGTGCTCGAGAAGTCGCAAAGTTTGGTGTTTTCAGACATGATGACTTCAACAACCAAACAAGCACACAAGCAAGCAAGAAACCGGCAAGGGCAAAAGAAAACGGCGAAGGAGAAAGGCGAATGAAAACGGAAAATGTGAATTGGGGAGAGGAAAACGAGAGGCAACTAGCAACAAAAGTAAATGCAAGACAAGAGTTTGTGAGACCTACTTGGATAGATCTTGATTTCTCCTCCCCGGCAATGGCGCCAGAAATACTTCTCCTACTTCAAAAACATCCCCGGCAACGGCGCCAGAAATACTTCTGATGTTTGCTGTGTATGCCTTGCAATGGCGTCAGAAATAGTTGTGTCCACGGCACCAGGAATCCTTTAGCTACGGCTACGCCTTAAGGGACTTCCTAGGCAAGTATGTAAAGGATTTCCCCTATGGCCTTGGAGCCTTGCGTTGGTGTTCCCTCGAAGCGGAAAGGGTGATGTAGCACAGCGACGGTAAGTATTTCCCTCAGTTTGAGAACCAAGGTATCAATCCGGTGGAAGAGTATCGGGATCCTACACAAACACAAAAGCTTGCACCCAACGCTATGAAGGGGTTGTCAATCCCTTATAGATTGTTTGCCAAGTGAGAACTGAAAGCAACAAAGTAACAAAGCAAAGTAAAAGCAGAGATGTAAACGATGGATGTGAATAGACCCGGGGGCCGTAATGTTTACTAGTGGCTTCTCTCATGAAAGCAAGTAGACGGTGGGTGAAAAAATTACTGTCGAGCAATTGATAGAACTATGGAGAGTCATGAGGATATCTATGCAATGATTATTTCTATTGGCATCACGTCCGAAACAAGTAGACCGATACTGTCTGCATCTACTACTATTACTCCACACGTCAACCGCTATCCAGCATGCATCTAGTGTATTAAGTCCATAAGAACAAAGTAACGCCTTAAGCAAGATGACATGATGTAGAGGGATAATCTCAAACCAATGATAAAAACCCGTTCTTTTTACCCTTGATGGCAACTGCTTGATGTGTGCCTTGATGCCCCTACTGTCACTGGGAAAGGTCACCACATGGCAGAACCCAAAACCAAGCACTTCTCCCATTGGAAGAATCATAGATCTAGTTGGCCAAACAAAACCCAAGACTCGGAGAGACTTACAAGGATATCAAATCATGCATATAAGAAATCAGCAAAGACTCAAATATATATCATAGATAATCTGAGCACAAGTCCACAATTCATCGGATCTCGACAAACACACCTCCAAAGAAGATTACATCGGATAGATCTCCATGAAGATCATGGAGAACTTTTGTCACGCCCAAGGTGCGACCCTATCCTCAAATTGGCACGAGGGCCTCGTCAGGGATAGAAGCGCATCTCGTCGTGTCGCAAATATGGATATCGTTACAAGTACATGTACTGAAAAGAAGATATATATATAGAGTTGGCTTACACTCGCCACAAGCTACATCAGAGTCACATCAGTACATTACATAATAATCAAGAGTAAGAGCAGGGTCCGACCACGGACGAAAACAAAAGAGAAAAGAAGAACGACGTCCATCCCTGCTATCCCAGGCTGCCGGCCTGGAACCCATCCTAGATCGATGAAGAAGAAGAAGAAGAAGAAGCAACTCCAAATGAACAATCAACGCGCTCGCGTCCAATAACCTTTACATGTACCTGCAACTGGTGTTGTAGTAATCTGTGAGCCACAGGGGACTCAACAATCTCATTTCCAAAGGTATCAAGACTAGCAAAGCTTAATGGGTGAGGCATGGTTATGTGGTGAGGTTGCAACAGCGACTAAGCATATATTTGGTGGCTAAACTTACGAGTACAAGAAGTAAGAGGGGGAAGATTTACGCATAACGAACGTGAACTACTGATGATCAAATGAATGATCCTGAACACCTACATACGTCAGACCTAACCCCACCGTGTCCTCGATCGGAGAAGGAACTCACGAAAGAGACAGTCACGGTTACGCACACAGTTGGCAAGTTTTCATTAAGTTAACTTCAAGTTATCTAGAACCAGTTTTAAACAAAGTTTCCACGTTGCCACATAACCGCGGGCACGGCTTTCCGAAAAGATTTAACCCTGCAGGGGTGCTCCAACTAGTCCATCACAAATTACCACAAGCTGCATAGAAATCCTCAATCACGAAGCTCGCGATCTCGTCAGATTCCCTAGTGGAAAACCTCAACTCTGAGATTACCCAAAGCATCACCGGAATCCCGATGCACAAGATATCTCGTCAAAGGTAAAACTAATCCAGCAAGGCCACACGGCGTGTCGACGATCCCGATAGGAGCCGCGTATCTCGTTCTCAGGACACGACGGATGGAACTAGCTACGAGTGCCAAACCTCGAGTTTCCTCGCGGTGGCCCCGCAGCCAGACCGTTTGGGACCAACACCATCAGCACTGGCCCCCCCTGTTTATGTAAAATTACTCCTCGGATTCATGACGCCCTATGCATTTCAATATTAACAAAATTATTATGTTGGGCAAATGTAGAACCAATGTTGGGCCTTGCCAGACCAGCTTTAATCTAAAACGAATTATCAAGGGGGTCCCCATAACAACCCCGATCATGTTAGGAGCGCTCGTTTATGGAACATAACACCGATAGCCGAAACTAAGGGGGCAAAGGTGGAACAAAACACCAGGCTAGAAAGGGCCGAGCCACTTTTCATGCCCAAGATGCGACCCTATCCTCAATTTGGCACGAAGGCCTCGTCAGGGATAGAAGCGCATCTCGTCGTGTCCCAAGAATGGATATCGTTACAATACATGTACTGAAAAGAAGAGATATATATACAGAGTTGGGTTACACTTGCCACAAGCTACATCAGAGTCACATCAGTACATTACATAATCATCAAGAGTAAGAGCAGGGTCCGACTACGGACGAAAACAAACGACAAAAGAAGAACGACGTCCATCCTTGCTATCCCAGGCTGCCGGCCTCGAACCCATCCTAGATCGAAGAATAAGAAGAAGAAGAAGAAGCAACTCCAAATGAACAATCAACGCGCTCACGTCGAGTAACCTTTACATGTACCTGCAACTGGTGTTGTAGTAATCTGTGAGCCACAGGGGACTCAGCAATCTCATTTCCAAAGGTATCAAGACTAGCAAAGCTTAATGGGTGAGGTATGGTTAAGTGGTGAGGTTGCAGCAGCGGCTAAGCATATATTTGGTGGCTAACTTACGAGTACAAGAAATAAGAGGGGGAAGATCTACGCATAACGGACGTGAACTACTGATGATCAAATGAATGATCCTGAACACCTATCTACGTCAGACATAACCCCACCGTGTCCTCGATCGGAGAAGGAACTCACGAAAGAGACAATCATGGTTACGCACACAGTTGGCAAGTTTTAACTAAGTTAACTTCAGGTTATCTAGAACCAATGTTAAACAAAGTTTCCACGTTGCCACATAACCGCAGGCACGGCTTTCCGAAAGATTTAACCCTGCAGGGGTGCTCCAACTAGTCCATCACAAATTTCCACAAGCCGCATAGAAATCCTCAATCACGAAGCTCGCGATCTCGTCGGATTCCCTAGTGGAAAACCTCAACTCTGAGATTACCCAAAGCATCACCGGAATCCCGATGCACAAGATATCTCGTCAATGGTAAAACTAATCCAGCAAGGCCGCCCGGCGTGTCGACGATCCCGATAGGAGCCGCGTATCTCGTTCTCAGGACACGACGGATGGAACTAGCTACGGGTGCCAAACCTCGAGTTTCCCCATGGTGGCCCCGCAGGCAAACCGTTTGGGACCAACACCATCAGCACTGGCCCCCCTGTTTATGTAAAATTACTCCTTGGGTTCATGACGCCCTATGCATTTCAATATTAACAAAATTATTATGTTGGGCAAATGTAGAACCAATGTTGGGCCTTGCCAGACCAGCTTTAATCTAAAGCGAATTATCAAGGGGGTCCCCATAACAACCCCGATCATGTTAGGAGCGCTCGTTTATGGAGCATAACACCGGTTGCCGAAACTAAGGGGGCAAAGGTGGAACAAAACACCAGACTAGAAAGGGCCAAGCCTTCCACCTTTTACCAAGTATATAAGTGCATTAAATTAAATAGCATTAATAGGGTGATATAACAAGGAACCCATGTTATCACATGGAAGCAACTACACCTCCAACTAGCAACGCTAACAACATGGTTAAGCAAGTGGTAACATAGCCAATTAGTGGTTTGCTAGGTCGAACAGGTTGAAGGTAATCATGGCATTGTTGAGAGGCTGATATTTAACATGTGGTAGGCAACGAGACATAATCGATAGAAGCGGTAATACTAGCATGGCAATGATCGTAATGGTATCTAGGGAAATGGTCATCTTGCGTGAGATCGTGCTTGGAAGAAGAATGCCTCCGTGAAGCAGACGAACCGACGTAGTCGAACGGGTCCTCACAATCCGGCACGCTGCGGAACTCTATCGAGACGAAGCAAACCGGAAACACAAATCAACACACGATATTCACCACACGATACACAACACATATGATGCATGAACGGTCTAATGCAAGGCATGACAATCACAACAATCAAACACTACACATTAAGTGAAGCTCGATATGCAACGAGTTGCATATCGACGAAACTCCACGTTGAATTATTTAGTTCACTCCCGTTCAGGTACTCGGATATATTAAATGTTGTTAAACATGGCACGAGAGTGAAGCACAAATTAATCTACCTAGCTAGTCATTTTAAATGAGACCGGAAACGACATATAGCATCTCCGAAATGACCCCATGTGTTAAATCTTAATTATGTCCAGATTTGTCCTAATCACATTTTAGGTTTGTTAAACGGCAAAACAAAGTGGTTCATGTGATTCTACTCGTCGTTCTGGTCCATTTACATATATGGCACATCTCCAACGGAGCTACGGACAAATAGTTACGACCTAAACCGTTTTCAACACGTCGACATGTAAACCGATGCAAACAGCACACTAAACAGCCTTAAACATGCATGAGAGTTGGAAATTATTAACCTACGCGAAATTCTAGTCAAGTTACATATCTAACTCGTCGAAATCCGACACACGGAATAGAATCTACGGGGCGTGACAAGTTGCTCGGCCCTTTCTAGCCTGGTGTTTTGTTCCACCTTTGCCCCCTTAGTTTCGGCTACCCGTGTTATGTTCCATAAACGAGCGCTCCTAACATGATCGGGGTTGTTATGGGGACCCCCTTGATAATTCGTTTTAGATTAAAGCTGGTCTGGCAAGGCCCAACATTGGTTCTACATTTGCCCAACATAATAATTTTGTTAATATTGAAATGCATAGGGCGTCATGAACCCGAGGAGTAATTTTACATAAACAGGGGGGGCCAGTGCTGATGGTGTTGGTCCCAAACGGTCTGGCTGCGGGGCCACCGCGAGGAAACTCGAGGTTTGGCACTCGTAGCTAGTTCCATCCGTCGTGTCCTGAGAACGAGATACGCGGCTCCTATCGGGATCGTCGACACGCCGGGCGGCCTTGCTGGATTAGTTTTACCTTTGGCGAGATATCTTGTGCATCGGGATTCCGGTGATGCTTTGGGTAATCTCAGAGTTGAGGTTTTCCACTAGGGAATCTGACGAGATCGCGAGCTTCGTGATTGAGGATTTCTATGCAGCTTGTGGTAATTTGTGATGGACTAGTTGGAGCACCCCTGCAGGGTTAAATCTTTTCGGAAAGCCGTGCCCGCGGTTATGTGGCAACGTGGAAACTTTGTTTAAAACTGGTTCTAGATAACTTGAAGTTAACTTAATGAAAACTTGCCAACTGTGTGCGTAACCGTGACTGTCTCTTTCGTGAGTTCCTTCTCCGATCGAGGACACGGTGGGGTTAGGTCTGACGTATGTAGGTGTTCAGGATCATTCATTTGATCATCAGTAGTTCACGTCCGTTATGCGTAGATCTTCCCCCTCTTACTTCTTGTACTCGTAAGTTTAGCCACCAAATATATGCTTAGTCGCTGTTGCAACCTCACCACATAACCATGCCTCACCCATTAAGCTTTGCTAGTCTTGATACCTTTGGAAATGAGATTGTTGAGTCCCCTGTGGCTCACAGATTACTACAACACCAGTTGCAGGTACATGTAAAGGTTACTCAACGTGAGCGCGTTGATTGTTCATTTGGAGTTGCTTCTTCTTCTTCTTCTTCATCGATCTAGGATGGGTTCTAGGCCGGCAGCCTGGGATAGCAAGGATGGACGTCGTTCTTCTTTTGTCGTTTGTTTTCGTCCGTAGTCGGACCCTTCTCTTACTCTTGATGATTATGTAATGTACTGATGTGACTCTCATGTAGTTTGTGGCGAGTGTAAGCCAACTCTGTATATATATCTCTTCTTTTCAGTACATGTATTGTAACGATATCCATTCTTGCGACACGACGAGATGCGCTTCTATCCCTGATGAGGCCTTCGAGCCAAATTGAGGATAGGGTCGCATCTTGGGCGTGACAACTTTGTATTGAAGATCCAAGAGAGAAGAAGCCATCTAGCTACTAACTACGGACCCGTATGTCTGAAGTGAACTACTCATGAGTCATTGGAGGGGCGATGATGATGATGAAGAAGCCCTCCAACTCCAAAGTCCCCTCCAGCACGGTGCCGGGAAGGGTCTCCAGATGAGATCTCGCGGAAACGGAAGCTTGCAGCGGCGGAAAAGTAGTTTCGAGGCTCCCCTGATTTTTTGCGGAATATTTGGGAATTTATAGGCCAAAGATCTAGGTCAAGGGGCGGCCAGGGAGGCCACAAGCCTGCCCACCGCCGCCTCCCCTGGTGGCGGAGTGGGGGCTTGTGGGCTCCCTGGAGCCCACCTGGCTTGGCCCAAAAGCCCCCTGGACTTCTTCCGTTCGGGAAAAAAATCATTTCGGGGTTTTTCTTCCGTTTGGACTCCGTTCCAAAATCAGATCTGAAAAGAGTCAAAAACACGGAAAAAACAGGAACTGGCACTTGGCAGTGAATAAGTTAGCCCCAAAAAGATATAAAAAGGTACATAAAACATACAAAGAAGACAAGATAACAACGTGAAACCATCAAAAATGATAGATACGTTTGAGACGTATCAGGGAGTCTCCACACAACGTGACTCTCGAGTTGATGTTCTTCGCAATCTCTTCAACCGCTTCAAGAGGCTTGATAATGAAAGCTGCCAAGATACCTTTGATCGCCTCACTCACATCTCAAATGAATTGCAAGCTCTAGGAGCTAGAGACATCACTGACCATGAAGTTGTGAAGAAACTGCTATGATCTCTTTTCTCCGTGCTTTGTCCGTGTTTTGTTTGTTTGGGTTAGCATGTTGACTCCCTTTTTCGTTTGGGACGGGTGTGCGCCCAACACGCTAACCCATTTTTCGTTCGCGCGGCAGGTTTGCGGCCATTGTTGATCTTTTTTGTTACATATGTTCAAATAAAAGTACAACTAAACATTAAATTGTTCCAAATACATTTAGAAGTTTAAGCCAAATAAATATATCATAGTTTACAAGCCAAATAAACATTAAATTGTCTAAAATACATCTAAAAGGAAAGATCGTCGATACATCTATTCGTTAATGACATGAATCCACATGTGCTCAACCAAATCATTTTACAGCTGTATGTGAGTTTCCCAATTATGCATCTTATGATGAAATTTGACGAACTATGCAAACGTTGCCGCTTCAACATGTTCAGGCACAACATTGTCACCCTGAAACTGAAACCCTTGATCACATAGACGTTTCACGAGCTCAAATCCTTTACGATCATGTTGTGCATGATCACGCAAGCTATCATCACTTCTCACAACTTTTTGGTGCTTCAAGTTATGGTGGGATACCGAACAATGACCATCAAGATTGAAGAACACCAAAAGCACGCTCTACATCTTTGCGAACACTCTCTTGCTCTTGAGGAAATCTCTTTCTCTTCTCTCCTACGGGGTTAGAGATTGTCTTCACAAGAGTAGACCACTACGGATAGATACCGTCAGCTAGATAGTATCCATTGGTGTATTGGTGGCCATTGATATCAACATTGACCTCCAGGCAATTGCCTTCTGACATCCTAGCAAACACCGAAGAGCGCTGGAGCACATTGATATCGTTGTGAGATCCGGCCATGTCGAAGAAAGAGTGCCAAATCCAGAGTTCTTGGGAAGCCACAACCTCAAGTATGACAGTGCAAGGTCGGGCATGACCCTTATAGTGAACCTGCCAAGCAGAAGGGCCGTTTTTCCACTTCCAGTGCATACACTCTATGCTACCATGCATCCCCGGGAACCCCCTACTAGCATTCATCATCAACAACCATGTTGTATCAACAAAAGAGTTGGCTCTCTCAAGTACTCCGGCCCAAACATAGCTATGACAAATTTACAAAACCTATACATGGACTCAAGGCATGTGGACTCACTCATTCGGGTGTACTCATAAATTAGATCACCAGGAACTCCGTATGCAAGCATCAGAATGGCAGTAGTGCATCTTTGATAAGAGGAGAAGCCAATCTTTCCAAGGGCATCCCTCTTGCACTCAAAATAGTCATTGTACTCGACCACCCCCTCTCAAATATGGTTGAACACATGCCTAACTATACGAAAACAATGACAAAACATATGATAATTGAAGAGTGGGTTTGGGGTCTCGAAGTAGTCCTTCCACAGTAAGAAATGGCCACTCTTTGAGCTGGGATTCAGCGCCGGCGTGTGCGCGGGTATGTGTTGGAAATATGCCCTAGAGGCAATAATAAATTGGTTATTATTATATTTCCAGTTCATGATAATTGTCTATTATTAATGCTATAAGTGTATTAACCGGAATCCGTAATACATGTGTGAATACATAGATCACAATGTGTCCCTAGTGAGCCTCTACTTGGCTAGCTCGTTGATCAATGGATGATCATGGTTTCCTGATCATGGATAGTGGATGTCATTGATAACGGGATCACATCATTAAGAGAATGATCTGATGGACAAGACCCAATCCTAAGCATAGCACTAGATCGTGTTGTTCGTCTGCTAAAGCTTTTCTAATGTCAAGTATCTTTTCCTTAGACCGTGAGATTGTGCAACTCCCGGATACCGTAGGAGTGCTTTGGGTGTACCAAACGTCACAACGTAACTGGGTGATTATAAAGGTGCACTACGGGTATCTCCGAAAGTGTCTGTTGAGTTGTACGAATCGAGACCGGGATTTGTCACTCCGTGTGACGGAGAGGTATCTCTGGGCCCACTCGGTAATCCATCATCATATTGAGCTCAGTGTGACTAAGGGGTTAGCCACGGTATGATGTGTTACAGAATGAGTAAAGAGACTTGCCGGTGACGATATTGAACAAGGTATGGAGATACTAATGATCGAATCTCGGGCAAGTATCATACCGATAGACAAAGGGAACTGCATACGGGATTGATTGAATCCTTGACTTCTGGTTCATCCGATGAGACCATAGTGGAACATGTGGGAACCAACATGGATATGCAGACCCCACTGTTGGTTATTGGCCAGAGAGATGTCTCGGTCATGTCTGCACGTCTCCCGAACCCGTAGGGTCTACACACTTAAGGTTCGATGACATCGGGGTTATAGGGAAATAGTGTACGTGGTTACTCAAGGTTGTTCAGAGTCCCGGATGAGATCCCAGACATCACGAGGAGCTCCGGAATGGTCCGGAGCTAAATATTGATATGAAGGATGAGAGGTTTTGGACACCGGAAATGTTTCGGGCGTCACTGGTAACGTACCAGGACCATCGGGAGGGGCCACCAGCCCCAAAGGTTAACATAGGCCAAAAGGTGGAAGGAAACCAAACCGGAGTGGGCTGGTGCGCCTCCCACCTAGGCCCAAGGCGCAGCATAGGAGGAAAGTGGGGGGGGGGGGGGGGGGCAAACCCTAGCGTAGAATGAGCCAAGGCCCATCAGAGGGCGCCGCCCCTCCTCTCCCTGCCCTGGCCGCCACCTCCTGGCGCAGATGGGGCTGCCGCACCCCTTAAGGGTGGGAACTCTAAGGGTGGGCACCTCCTCCCTCTCCCCCTATATATAGTGGAGTTTTTTGGCTGATTTGAGAACACAAAAATCTCTCTCTCGGCGCAGCCCTGCTCCTCCTCTTCCTCCTCTTCCACGGTGCTTGGCGAAGCCCTGTCGGAATACCTCGTAGCTCCACCGCCACCACGCCGTCGTGCTGCCGGAGCTCTCCCTCAACCTCTCCCTCCTCCTTGGTGGATCAAGGCATGGGAGACATCACCGGGCTGTACGTGTGTTGAACGCGGAGGTGCCGTGATTCGACACATAAATCGGAACCGACCGCGATCTGAATCGTTGCGAGTACGACTCTATCGACCGCGTTCTAGTAACGCTTACGCTTAGCGATCTTGAAAGGTATGAAGATGCTCTACAACCTCTCTCGTTGCTGGTTTCTCCATAGATAGATCCTTGTATGGCGTAGGAAATTTTTGAATTTACTACGTTCCCCAACAGTGGCATCCGAGCCAAGGTTCTATGCGTAGATTCTATGCACGAGTAGAGCACAAAAGTTGTGGGCGCTGATTTTGTCAATTGCTTGCCATTACTAGTCTTATCTTTATTCAGCAGCATCGTGGGATGAAGCGGCCAGGACCAACTTTACACGTACTCTTACGTGAGACTGGTTCCACCGACAGACATGCACTTGTTGCATAAGGTGGCTAACGAGTGTCTGTCTCTCCCACTTTAGTCGAATCGGATTCGATGAAGAGGGTCCTTATGAAGGGTAAATAGCATTGGCATATCAACGTTGTGGCTGTCACGTAGGTAAGAAGCATTCTTGCTAAAAACCCAAATCAGCCACGAAAAACTTGCAACAACAATTAGAGGACGTCTAACTTGTTTTTGCAGGGTATGCCATGTGATGTGATATGGCCAAAAGAATGTGATGTTACATGTGTGATTTATGAGATTGATCATGTTCTTGTAATAGGATTCACGACTTGCATGTCGATGAGTATGACAACTGGCAGGAGCCATAGGAGTTGTCTTAATTTATTGCATGAGATGCAACGCCATGTTGATTACTTTACTTTATCGCTAACGGTTAGCTATAGTAGTAGAAGTAATAGTTGGCGTGATGACTTCACAGAGACACAATGATGGAGATCATGATGATGGAGATCATGGTGTCATGCTGGTGACGATGATGATCATGGTGCCCCGAAGATGGTGATCAAAGGAGCAAGATGATAATGGCCATATCATGTCACTATATGATTGCATGTGATGTTTATCATGTTTTACATCTTATTGCTTAGAACGACGGTAGCAAAGATAAGATGATCCCTCATTGAAATTTCAAGATATGTATTCCCCTAAGTGTGCACAAGGATCGTTGTCTCAAAGCACCACGTGATGATCGAATGTGATAGATTCTAACGTTCGCATACAACGAGTGTAAGCCAGTTTACACACGCAAAACACTTAGGTTGACTCGACGAGCCTAGCATGTACAGACATGGCCTCGAATACGGGAGACCGAAAGGTCGAACATGAGTCGTATGGTAGATACGATCAGCATGGAGATGTTCACCATTGATGACTAGTCCGTCTCACGTGATGATCGGACACGGGCTAGTCGACATGGATCTTGTATCACTTGGATGACTAGAGGGATGTTGATCTGAGTGGGAGTTCATTAAATAATTTGATTAGACAAACTTAATTATCATGAACATTGTCAAAAGGTCTTTGCAAATTATGTTATAACTTGCGCTATAGCTCCACGGGTTTTTGATATGTTCCTAGAGAAAACTTAGTTGAAAGATAGTAGTAGCAATTGTGCGGACTGGGTCCGTTAACTGAGGATTGTCCTCATTGCTATGGAGAAGGCTTATGTACTTAATGTGCCGCTAGGTGTGTTGAACCCCAAGCGTGGTCTGTAGATGTTGCAAACATCTGACATACATGTCTTTGATAACTACATGATAGTTCAATGCATATTGCTTAAACGGCTTAGAATTGAGGCGCTAAAGACGTTTCGGACGTCGCGGGAGATACGAGATGTTCCAAGAGATGGAATTGGGATTTCCTACTTGTGTACTTGCTGAGAGGTATGAGACCTCCGACAAGATTCTTTGTCCACAAATTAAGGAGAAAAACTCAATCATTGAGTATTTGCTTAGATTGTCTGAGTACTACAGTCACTTGAATCAAGTGGGAGTTAGTCTTCCAGATGAGATGGTGATGGTTCTCGAGAGTCACTGCCACCAAGCTGCTAGAGCTTCGTGATGAACTATAAAATACCAGGGATGGATATGATGATCCTTGAGCTATTCACAATGTTTGACACCGCGAAAGTAGAAATCTAAAAGGAGCATCAATTGTTGATGGTTTGTAAAACCGCTAGTTTCAAGAAGGGAAAAGGCAGGGATACTTCAGTGAACGACAAACCAGTTGCTGATCTAGTGAAGAGACCCAAGGTTGAACCCAAACCTGAGACTAAGTGCTTCTGTAATGAGGGGAACAGTCACTGAAGAGGAACTACCCTAGATACTTGGTAGATAAGAAGGATGGCAAAGTGAACAGAAGAATATTGGATCTACATGATATTGGTGTGTACTTTACTAGTACTCCTAGTAGCACCAGGGTATTAGATACCGGTTCGATTGCTAAGTGTTAGTAACTCGAAATGAAAGCTACAGAATAAACGGAGACTAGCAAAAGGCAAGGTAACGATGTGTGTTGGAAGTGTTTCCAAGGTTGATATGATGAAGCATCGCACGCTCCCTCTACCATCGAGAATTAGTGTTAAACCTAAATATTTGTTATTTGGTGTTTGCGTTGAGCATAGACATGACTGGATTATGTTAATGGCAATACGATTATTCATCTAAAGAGAATAATGGTTATTCTGTTTACTTGAACAATACCTTCAATGGTCTTTCACCTAGAATGAAAGGTTTATTGAATCTCGATCGTAGTGATACACATGTTCATAATATTGTTGCCAAAAAGATACAAAGTAGTAATGATAGTACCACTTACTTGTGGCATTGCTGCTTGAGTCATATTGGTATAAAATGCATGAAGAAGCTCCATGCTGATGGATCTTTGAACTCACTCATTTTTGAATCGTTTGAGACATGCAAACCATGCCTATTGGTATAAACGCATGAAGAAACTCATGCAGATGGACCGTTTGGACTCATTTGATTTTTGAATCACTTGAGACATGCAAATCATATACCACATGGGCAAGATGACTAAAGACCTCATTTTCCTGTGAGATGGAACAAGAAAGTAACTTGTTGGAAGTAATACATTTTGATGTGTGCAGTGCAATGAGTGCTTAGGCACGTAGTGGATATCATTATGTTCTTACTTCACAAATGATTTGAGTAGATACTAGTGTATTTACTTGATGAAACACAGATCTGAATTATTGAAAGATTCAAGTAATTTCAGAGTGAAGTTGAAGATCATTGTGACAAGAGGATAATATGTCTACGATATGATCGTAGAGGTAAACATATATATCTGAGTTACAAGTTTGGTAAACATTAAAGACAATGTGAAAATAGTTTCATGTGAAAATTGTTTCACAAATCATGCCACCTGGAACACCATAGTCTGATGGTGTGTCCGTATATCATAGTCATACCCGAGTAGATAAGGTTCATACTATGATGTCTCTTATCAATTACCACTATCGTTTATAGGTTAGGCATTAGAGACAACCACATCCACTTTAAAACAGGGCACCACGTAAATCCGTTGAGATGACATCTAAGCTATTGTTTCTTAAAATTTTGGGGCTATGATGCTTATGTGGAAAAGTTTCAGGCTGATAAGCTCAAACCCAAAACGGATAAATGCATCTTCATAGGACACCCAAAACAGTTGGGTATGCCTCCTATCTCAGATCCGGAAGCAAATGTGTTTGTTTCTAGAAACGGATCCTTTCTCGAGGAAAAGTTTCTCTCGAAAGAATTGAGTGGGAGTATGGTGGATACTTGATGAGGTTATTAAATCATTACTTCAACCAGTGTGTGTAGCAAGGCACAGGAAGTTGTTCCTGTGGCGCCTACATCAATTGAAGTGGAAGCTAATGATAGTGATCATGAAACTTCAGATCAAGTCTCTACAAACCTCGTAGATTGACAAGGTCACGTACTACTGCTACAGAGTGATACCGCAACCCTGTCTTAGAGGTCATGTTGTTGGAAAATGATGACCCACGAGTATAGAGGATCAATCGTAGTCCTTTCGATAAGTAAGAGTGTCGAACCCAACGAGGAGCAGAAGGATCTGACAAGTGGTTTTCAACAAGGAAAAATTTGCAAGCACTGAAATTGTCGGTAACAAGTGATTGTGTGGTGAGATAATTTGTAGCAAGCAACAAGTAACAAAAGTAGCAACGGTGCAGAAAAGTGGCCCAATCCCTTTTGTAGCAAGGGACAAGCCTGAACAAAGTCTTATAGGAGGAAAAACGCCCCCGAGGACACACGGGAATTTCTGACATGCTAGTTTCATCATGTTCATATGATTCGTGTTCGTTACTTTGATAGTTTGATATGTGGGTGGACCGGCGCTTGGGTACTACCCTTACTTGTACAAGCATCCCACTTATGATTAACCCCTCTCGCAAGCATCCGCAACTATGAAAGAAGAATTAAGATAAAGTCTAACCATAGCATTAAACTAGTGGATCCAAATCAGCCCCTTATGAAGCAACGCATAAACTAGGGGTTTAAGCTTCTGTCACTCTAGCAACCCATCATCTACTTACTACTTCCCAATGCCTTCCTCTAGGCCCAAATAATGGTGAAGTGTTATGTAGTCGACGTTCACATAACACCACTAGAGGAAAAACAACATACAACATATCAAAATACCGAACGAATACCAAATTCACATGACTATTATTAGCATGACTTATCCCATGTCCTCAGGAACAAAAGTAACTACTCACAAAGCATAATCATAATCATGATCAGAGGTGTAATGAGTAGCATCAAGGATCTGAACATAAACTCTTCCACAAAGTAATCCAACCAGCATCAACTACAAAGAGTAATCAACACTACTAGCAACCTTACAAGTACCAATCGGAGTCGCGAGACGGAGATTGGTTACAAGAGATGAACTAGGGTTTGGAGATGAGATGGTGCTGATGAAGATGTTGATGGTGACGAGTCCCCTCCGATGAGAGGAGTGTTGGTGATGACAATGGCGACGATTTCCCCCTCCGGGAGGGAAGTTTCCCCGGCAGGATCGTCCTGCCGGAGCTCTAGATTGGTTCTGCTCACATGACTATTATTAACATATCAAAATACCGTACGAATACCAAATTCACATGACTATTATTAGCATGACTTATCCCATGTCCTCAGGAACAAAAGTAACTACTCACAAAGCATAATCATAATCATGATCAGAGGTGTAATGAGTAGCATCAAGGATCTGAACATAAACTCTTCCATGAAGTAATCCAACTAGCATCAACTACAAAGAGTAATCAACACTACTAGCAACCTTACAAGTACCAATCGGAGTCGCGAGACGGAGATTGGTTACAAGAGATGAACTAGGGTTTGGAGATGAGATGATGCAGATGAAGATGTTTATGGTGACGAGTCCCCTCTGATGAGAGGAGTGTTGGTGATGACAATGGCCACGATTTCCCCCTCCGGGAGGGAAGTTTCCCCGACAGGATCGTCCTACCGGAGCTCTAGATTGGTTCTGCTCAAGTTCCGCCTCGTGGCGGCGGCGAAACCACGAAGAAGCTCCCTTCTGAATTGTTTCTGGAAGAAACCCTCCATATAGCAAAAGAGGGGGGCCAGTGGGCCAGTGGGCTGCCCACAAGCCCCCATGGCGCGGCCTGGGGGGGTGGCCGCATCGTGCAGGCTTGTGGGCACCCCGTGGCGCCCCTCCGGCACTTCTTCGGCCCAGTATTTTTTATAAATTGGGAAAAAAATCTCCGTTGATTTTCACGACATTTGGAGTTGCGCAGAATAGGTATCTCAACTTTGCTCCACTTTCAGGCCAGAATTCCAGTTGCCGGTATTCTCCCTCTTCATGTAAACCTTACAAAACAAGAGAGAAAAGGCATAAGAATAGTACCGTGAAGTGAAATAAGAGCCAAAGAAGCGATAAACATCAACATTAAAACATGATGCAAAATGGACGTATCAACTCCCCCAAGCTTAGACCTCGCTTGTCCTCAAGCGAAAGCCGAGCTCAATAAATATGTCCACATGTTTAGGGAGAGAGGTGTCGACAAAACAAGATACGAACATGCATGCATCATGATCATGATCAGAACAACAATGTCAACATATAATCTCTCATTCTAAAGTGATAATTCCTTCACAAAGTAAAGCATGGATTAAGAACCTTACCGAGAAGTAATAACCGATAGCCTTTAGTCGTTGAAGCAATTGCAATTTATCACAACATCAGAAAGAGTCAAATAAGAGCTTGTAAAGCAAATCCACATACTCAATCATTCTTTCGTTCTCTACAATTGCTACAACTCACGTGGTACTCATGAGATCAAAGTTTCAGCTGGACACAGAGAAATATAGGGGCTTATAGTTTTGCCTCCCAACTGCTTACCACAAGGGTAATGTCAACAATAATAATTCATGGATACTTACCTCCAAGTTGACATATGAATATAGATCTTTCCCGAGCATGTGACGGTAGCCAATACAAAGGCAAAATAAGGAATTGGTGAAGATCACCATGATTCTTTCAAGGTCAAAAAGTAAAGGTACAAGATAGGCCCTTCGCAGAGGGAAGCAAAGGTTGTCATGCACTTTTGAGGTTTGGATGCGTGTCCTCTTAGTGCGGAGGAACGTCACTTTGTATTGCCCCCTGTGATAAAGAACTTTATTATGCAGTCTGTCGCTTTTATGTCTTCCTCATCACAGGTTTGTACAAAGCTTATTTTCCACACACTAATAGATCATACATATTAGAGAGCAATTTTTTTATTGCTTGCACCGATGACAACTTACTTGAAGGATCTTATTCAATCCCTAGGTAGGTATGGTGGATACTCATGGCAAAACTGGTTTGAAGGTTTATGGATGCACAAGTAGTATCTCTTCTTAGTGCGGGAGTTTTGGCTAATGTCAGGTGGAAGCAATCATCACATGCTAAGGGATCTCTAATCATATATCATTGTTCAGAGACAAGCAAACACAATCCATTACGTTGTCTTCCTTGTCCAACATATACTTCTAGGCATGCAATAGTTTGGTGAGTGTTCACAATCATAGATGGTTTCAGAGATGATATATCTATATGTGAACCTCTCCTTCTTTATCACTTCCTATTAATTGCAACAATGACCAAGGTCTACGTTTGCCTACCTTCAACAAGTTTCAATCCTTGTTCTTTTTATATGTGAATCCATCACTTCCCATAAGATCATTACATGATATTTCATGCTTTTGTTCTATTCTCACTCTTTTGATCATGGCAAGAGGCAAAGCCCTTCAACTAAGACACTCTTTATTATATGGCTCACGAGAAAGAATACATCGGGGGTGACACAAAGCAAAACTCAAGACTAAAACACTAAGACTTTTACACTACTAGAGAAAGAGAAAACTGGAAAGGAAAACTAAAACAAAGGTAAAGGCAAAAGATGTGATGGTGATACGATACCGGGGCAACTCCCCCAAGCTTGGCACAAGCCAAGGGGATTGCCCATACCAGTGCTCAGTTCTCTTCCTTTGGTGGTGATGGTGGAGTTGTTGCAACATGAGTTTGATCCTCTGTCTTCCAAGGCATAGGTGCTCCATCATGGAAAGATGAGCGAGTCTCCGGAATCCTCAAATCTGCAGCACAAACAGGCTTGAAACAAAAAACAGAGGAAATCTGCGTGATGCAGGGGTCAGACCAAACAGAAGTATATATAATGATTTTTTCCAGACCAGAAGGAGTCCCCTGCACGAAAACGGAGTCCGGGAGGCGCACGAGGTGGCCACAAGCCCTCATGACACGGCCAGGGGGTGGGCCTGCGCCGTGCAGGCTTGTCGCCTCCTCGCGCACTTTCTGGACTACTTCCAATTTTTGTATTTTTTTCAAATATTCCAAAACAGAGAAAATTTCCTATTGGAAAAGTTTTGGACTCTGTTTTCTTACCGAATCTCATACCTCTTCGTTTTCGGAGTCTGAAAGAGGCTGATAAATGTCCCTTAGGTATTCTTCAGGAGTTATGGTATTGATGATATTGCTTTCAACATTTATGGGAGTACCTGAGATATAATGCTTGATTCTCTGCACATTTACCACTCTTGGACAATTACCTTCCGTGTTGTTGATCTTGATAGCACCGGAACGATATACTTCCTCAACAACATAGGGACCTTCCCATTTAGAGAGAAGCTTGCCTGCAAAGAATCTTAAACGAGAGTTATATAGCAAGACATAATCACCTACATTGAACTCACGCTTTTGTATCCTCTTATCATGCCACCTCTTAACCTTCTCTTTGAAGAGCTTGGCATTCTTATATCCTTCAGTTCTCCACTCATCAAGCGAGCTAATGTCAAATAACCTCTTCTCACCGACAAGTTTGAAATCAAAGTTGAGCTCTTTGATTGCCCAATAAGCTTTATGCTCTAGCTCAAGAGGTCAGTGACATGCTTTCCCATACACCATTTTGTACGGGACATGCCCATGGGATTCTTATAGGCAGTTCTATAAGCCCACAGTGCATCATCGAGCTTCTTAGACCAATTCTTCTAGACCTATTGACAGTATTTTGCAGAATTAGTTTAATCTCTGTGTTGCTTAGCTCTACTTGACCACTGGACTGAGGATGATAGGGAGACGCAATTCTATGGTTGACATCATACTTAGCAAGCGTTTTACGGGAAGCACCATGAATGAAGTGTGAACAACCGTCGGTCATTAGATATCTTGGGACTCCAAATCTAGGGAAGATAACTTCTTTCAGCATCTTGATAGAGGTGTTGTGATCAGCACTACTAGTGGGGATAGCTTCTACCCACTTAGTGACGTAATCAACAGCGACTAAGATATGCGTATACCCGTTGGATTTTGGAAAAGGTCCCATATAATCAAAGCCCCAGACATCAAATGGTTCAATGACAAGTGAATAGTTCATTGGCATTTCCTGACGTTCGCTAATATTGCCTATTCTTTGACATTCGTCACAAGACAAGACAAACTTACGGGCATCCTTGAAGAGAGTGGGCCAATAGAAACCTGATTGCAATACCTTGTGTGCAGTTCTATCTCCCGCATGATGTCCTCCGTAGGCCTCGGAGTGACACTTCTGTAGGATCTGTCCCTGTTCATGTTCAGGTACACAACGTCTAATAACACCATCTACTCCTTCCTTATAAAGGTGAGGATCATCCCAAAAGTAGTGTCTTAAGTCAAAGAAGAACTTCTTCTTTTGCTGGTACGTGAAACTACGTGGTATGTATTTGGCAACGATATAGTTTGCATAATCAGCATACCACGGTGCACTACGTGAAGCATTGATGACACTCAATTGCTCATCGGGAAAGCTATCATCAATAGGTTGTGGGTCATCAATAACGTTCTCCAACCTAGACAAGTTATCTGCTACTGGGTTTTCAGCACCCTTTCTGTCAACAACGTGCAGATCAAATTCTTGTAGCAAGAGAACCCATCTGATAAGTCTAGGTTTAACGTCCTTCTTCTCCGTGAGGTACTTAATAGCAGCATGATCAGTGTGAATAGTGACTTTGGAATCAACTATGTAAGACCTGAACTTTTCACATGCAAACACGACTGCTAAAAATTCCTTCTCCGTAGTGGCATAGTTTCTGTGGGCACTGTCTAGAGTTCTACTAGCATAGTGAATAACATTCAACTTCTTATCAACTCTTTGCCCTAGAACAGCACCAACAACATAATCACTAGCGTCACACATGATCTCGAAAGGCAAGTTCCAATGAGGTGGTTGAACAATAGGTGCAGTTATCAAAGCCCTCTTAAGTATTTCGAAGGCTTCCTCACAATCATCGTCAAAAACAAAAGGAATATCCTTTTGCAAGAGATTAGTAAGAGGCCTAGAAATCTTAGAGAAGTCTTTGATGAACCTTCTATAGAAACCAACATGACCAAGGAAACTTCTTATCCCTGTGATATCTCTGGGGTATAGCATTTTCTCGATTGCATCAACCTTAGCCTTATCAACTTCAATACATCTTTCGGAAATTTTATGTCCTAAGACGATGCCTTCATTAACCATAAAGTGGCAATTCTCCCAATTCAAGACAAGATTTCTGTATTTACATCTCTGTAAGACTCGATCAAGGTTGCCGAGGTAATCATCAAAGGAAGACCCGTAAACGGAGAAGTCATCCATGAAAACCTCGACAATCTTTTCACAAAAGTCAAAGAATATAGCCATCATACATCTTTGAAAGGTGGCAGGTGCATTACGAAAGACAAAAGGCATACGTCTATAAGCAAAGGTACCGAAAGGGCAGGTGAAAGTGGTTTTCTCCTGATCAAATTGTGCAACTGGTATTTGGGAGAAACCAGAATAACTGTCTAGAAAGCAAAAGTGTGTGTGTCTGGATAGTGTTTCTAGCATTTGATCGATAAAAGGCAGAGGGTAATGATCTTTCCTAGTGGCCTTATTCAACTTCCTAAAATCAATCACCATCCTATAGCTAGTAATAATCCTTTGTGGGATCAACTCATCCTTATCATTAGGGACAACTGTAATGCCTCCTTTCTTAGGAACGCAATGCACCGGACTAACCCAATCGCTATGAGCAACATGATAGATACTACCTGCTTCTAGGAGCTTTCGTATTTATTTTTTCACTACTTCTTTCATCTTAGGATTCAATCTTCTTTGATGATCAGCAACTGGTTTGAATTCAGGATCAGTTTTGATCTTGTGGTGGCATAGAGTGGGACTAATGCCCTTAAGATCATCAAGAGTATATCCAATAGCAGCATGGTGCTTCCTCAGAGTTTTTAGTAACTTCTTCTCTTCATGCTCTGAGAGGCTAGCACTAATAATAACATGATATATCTCCCTTTCATCAAGGTAGGCATACTTAAGAGTATCAGGCAACTATTTAAGCTCGAACACAGGATCACCCTTTGGTGGAGGTGGATCCGCAAGCAGTTCAACATGCAGATTATTCTTAAGGATAGGATATTGTTGGAAGACAACTCTATCTATTTCAGCCCTTTCATCCATATGCATATCATTTTCATGCTCAAGCAAGTATTGCTCTAAGGGATCAGTAGGAGGCATGGCAATAGAGTCTAAGGCAATAGTTTCATCCCTACTAGGCAACTCCTTTTCACGAGGTTGTCTAACAAACTTAGAGAAATTGAACTTGTGTGACACACCTTCAAAGCCAATAGTGACAGTTTGCTTCTCATAGTCAATATGAGCATTGACGGTATTGAGAAAAGGTCTGCCAAATATGATGGGACAAAAGCTATCTTGAGCAGTAGCAAGAACGAGGAAATCAGCAGGATACTTCGTTTTACCACACAAGACTTCAGCATCCCTAACAATTCCCATAGGGCAGATAGTATCTCTATTGGCAAGCTGAATAGTGACATCTATAGTGTAACATCCCAAAATTATAAATTTTGGAATGTTAATATAATTATTAGATTGATTGTTTGTTTGTTTGCTGAGTGACTGAAACTTGTGTGAAATTTGAAACTTTTCGAAACTTTGGAAAGAGAGGGAATAAAATGACTTTCCCCTTCTCCGGTGAATTCACATTAAAGCTTTTAAAAGCAAAGAGAGAAGAAGACATGACTTCTTCAACTATAAAGAATTTGAACGGAGATATTTGCATTGAATTCTTTTGCTTTTCCATTTTTCCTCGCTCGAGAAATGTCCGGAGAAAACTCTCTTGCACGCAAGAGAGAGAGCGGAGGAAAATGACCCTCCAAAGTGCGGGCAAATCTCTGAAATATTTGAGCAAAGAAAACCCAAAATTCTTTTGCAAAAATAATTGCAAAAAGAAATAAAGAAAATTAGGAATTTCTGAAAAAACATTTTTTTAAGTTTTTATCTTGGCTTTAAAAAAATGTTATTCGGGTAGAGATTCTTTTTCCGATTTTTTTGATATATAATACCATATATAAATATATTGATTTATTTTCTTTTTTAGCTTTTATATTTTCTGTTTTGGAAAGGTTTAATACTAGGAAGTCTTTTTTTTTTCTTAAACCACCGCCGCCCTGGGCGCTAAATAAGCCCAGCCCGATCCCCACTTACGTGGGATCAAATCCCTTATGCCCCAACCGACCCGACCCCCTCTACCCCCTTCTCTCTGCCAGTGGGGCCCTGCCCGAGCCACCCCTCCACGTCACCCTTCTCCTTCCTTCCTCCCTCTCCTCTCCTTCCTTCTTCTCCCAGTACCGAAACCGAGCCCCCAGGGAACTCGCGATTCCCTTCCCAGTACTCCCTCTCTTGCTTCCTTATCCCTCCCCCACCTAGCCTACATAAAGCCCCGCCTCGGCCGACCCCGTTCCTACCTCGAGCCGCCGCCGCCCCATCCCCTAGCCGCCGCACCGCGAGCTCGCCGGTGCAAACTACTGCACCACCTTCGGTCGCCCTGGGAGCCACCCCCCGGAGCCCCCTCTCCCCCGAGCGCCTCCCCCCGCGGAGGAGGAGCACCGCCGCCGCCTCCCCGAAGCCTCCAACCCCGCCCCGGAGCTCCCCTGTCCTCGCTGGCGATGCCCTTCCCGCCGGAGCTGCTGCCAGCACCCAGCCACGGTAGCTAGCCCCCCCTCTCTCTATTATTGCATGCTCTTTCTTTTTAGCCGTTAGATCTTGTATATAGGGTCTAGATTAGATCTTTTGTACCCATTCGGTTTATCTTAGAAAACCCCTGGTTTTTATTCCCACTTAAGTTTTAGCCGGCGACTTTGCTTAGCCGTAGGCCGTTTGCCCGTAACGTTCCAACACACAGCCTCCGCAGCCAATAGCATCAGGCCACGTATACCCTCTGTTAGCTACTAGTAGTTTTACTTTTTTCTGCCTGTTTACAAAAACAGAAACTTTCAATTTTGTTTTGGCCACAACTTTTTATCCCGAAGTCCAATGACATTGATTCTTTTTCCAGTAGCTCAAAAATTTCCTGTAGTTTGTAAAAACATATAATTTGTCTAGGTTTGAAATTTTTAAATATAAGTTAGAGCAGAATTAGTTTAAACCTTGTTTTGCCTATTACAGGAGTTTAAAATAGCTTGTAATTTGATTCCTTTTGGTACTGATCACTAGTGATCTTATAGATCAGTGGTAAAAATTTCAGATTTGTTTGAGTATTTTAGCTCACTGTTTCATGTAAAACAATTTCTGTTTCACCTCTTTTAAGATTTTGGCTAATTTCATTTCTACTTTTGTGTTAAAATATTTTCTTTATTATTTCAGACAGATTATTATGTTTTGCCTCTGTTAGTTAAACAGTAGTTTTGCAACAAGTTTTTATTTTAGTTTTATTTGTTTTCATGAAATCAATTCTAGTTCCTTAATAACTTGCAATTGGTTTCCGCATTGTTTCAAATCCCGTTTGGGAATACTTTCAAAAAGTTTTGTGAAAAATACTTTATTTTATCTTAGTTAAACTTAAATCTTAGTTCCTTGTTATTATTTTCTGTTAGACAAAAAAAACTATTTAGTGTTTGACGTAGTAGAAGACTCCCTAGCTTTAGTGAAGTTTCTTTCGGTTTCCTATTCGTGTTCTCCTTTTATTTTGATTGTTAGAATGATTGCTAGTATGAGTGCTTATGTGAATGATATGTTTGTTATATAGATTTCATCGGAGAGTGACGAGTAGTCTATCAAGTTATTTTCTCGAGAAATTCTTCTTCGTCAACATCACCAGGCAAGTCATTTGACCATACTATCACCTATGTTTTATGCATCGTAGTTCTACCATCCTATGCCCAATTGCATGCTGAGTAGGTACTTGGAAATTTTAGTATAGATTGTAGTATCATGTGGTAGGCAGACAACAACCCCGATACTTGGCCCCGGGACGACAGATTTCATATTGCTATGCTTGAGTAGACGGGATTTCGATTGAGTGTATACCACGAGTGATGCGAGGTTGATATAATAATCAAGACCTGCTAAGACAAGATTTTCAAGACCTCGGACGAAATGCAACACTGGATGAAGGACGGTTGATCGGCTCCCTGGAAAACCCAGTGGATGCCCGGGATGCTGGAGAGGCCATGTCATCCTGCGGAAAGCTTCACCCAGGCTCAAAGATACGGACGGATATTTTCAAGACCCAAGGCTTACCTGCACAGCCACAAGTCATTATGGGCTCTGGCTTGGTTGGACAACGCGGCGACTCTGGACAGGCGGTGCTAGCAGATGTAGAAGAACGGTAGGAATGGATGGGCACCGACAGGGATTCAGAGGGACCCGTTGAAAGACCATGTTTTGATCATCCGGCCTTCAAACACCCTGAACTGCGAGGACATACACGGAGGCGATCAAATCTTGTGGGGAACGTGTGCAAAACTCTGCAGAGTACTCAAACCTAATCGATTAGTCGTGTCCATGGTCATGGACAACTTGAGCCAAAGGAACTGGAGTTATCTGGATTTCTCAACACCTTTATAAATATATTTGATGAGGGTAACTATTGACAACTCGGGTACGAGAACTGGTTGGCGGAACCATCCCGTTAACAACCAACAATGTAGTAACATTTTGCCTTTAGCCCCCTTTTGAAATAGGAGAAAACTTGCTTTATGCAAAACTTATAGCCCCACCTACCAAACATGCATGTAGAGATAGATGATATTTTACCCCTCTCTTATGTGACTTGCCAGCATATTCAATATGCTGACCTACACGGCTGCAACATCTTATGTTGCAGATCTTTTTCTTCGACGAGTAAGAGTACGATTCAGGGTTATGGTCTACACTCAACTTGCCGTTGGTGTTTATTGGGACTCCATTCCCTTGACTGCTTCCGCTGAAATATTTAAGGTATATATCAGTTTTACGCTATTTACATGTGATTGCACTTTGATATATACATTGATGTACTGTGTGTGCCAGCATACTGATCCAGGGATGGCACAGAAACAAAGAGGCTTGACTCGTTTTGAGTCGGGTCGCTACAGAAATGGTATCAGAGCACATGTTGACTATGGGACGTGACCCTAGAAACTGGAAATTTCTTAGAAAAGGATCTCAGAAAATTTCTATTTTTCAAGAACACCTTTTACTTCTCATCTCTTCTGATTTCATCAAACGTTCTCTCTCACCTCAAATAGTTAGACAATGCCCTTACCCCTTTGACCTCATGAAGAATCAACGGAGCTCTACTTCAAAGTAAAGAGGATTTCAACATGCAGAATTGAAGGTGCACCAATTGAAGACTCTCAAGACCCGAAGAACTCGAAGACCCTGAAGCGTTCGAATATTTATATGACCATTAGAAGTCCAAACCCCTGTTATATACCCACGTTAGTTACGATGATTTGTGAGCCGTCTTTGGTGTGTGTTTTCCGACAGCCACAAATAAAAACCTATTCTCAAAAATATTGTTTGTATTGTGTGTATCTCCCTCTCTCTTACCCGTCTCATCCCCAAAACCTCAGCCCTACCAGATGGAGTATGAAGCTGGACTTGTAGTCTCTGGACCAATGACCCAACTGGAGGCTGAAATATGGATTCAGAACATGGAGAACCACTTCGGGAGAAACTTGCACTAACACTGGCACCCACGTCACATAAACCATGATAAAAATGATCTCCTATCTTAACAGAAACCACAAGCATGCCAACAACAGGCCTATGCTTGTCTCTAACGTGAGGTTTAGCAGTTCTGGCGGCATCTTCACAAAAGTGAATATTGTGTCCCTCAACTTCTTCAGACAGAAGATCTTTGGTAATAGCAATGCTAGGTTCAACTCTAATTTGCTCAGGGGGTGTAGGTGTTCTAATATAGCCTCTACGTCTCACAGTTGAAGCTTTAGAATGATCCTTTATCCTAACAGGGAAAGGTGGTTTCTCAATGTAAGCACTGGGTACCACATGATCATTATAGGCAATGACTCTCTCTTCAACTGGAGTGGGTTTAACTACGTTGACTTCTAAAGGAGGATGAAATTTAAACCACTTCTCTTTGGGGAGATGAATATGAGCAACAAAAGATTCACACAATGAAGCTACTATCTCAGAGTCAAGTCCATACTTAGCGCTAAAGTCACAAAAAGTATTTGTCTCAACAAAGGATATAACGCAATCAAAAGTGAAATTCATACCTGCCTCCTTACCTTCTTCAAGCTCCCAATCTTCAGAGTTGCATTTAATTCTCTCCAATAAATTCCACTTGAAGTCAATATCTCTCTTCATAAAAGAACTGGTACAAGAAGTGTCAAGCATGGTGCGATCATCATGAGAAAGCCGAGCATAGAAGTTCTGAATGATAATTTCTCTCGAGAGCTCATGATTGGGGCATGAATATAGCATTGATTTAAGCCTCCCCCAAGCTTGAGCGATGCTTTCTCTGTCACGAGGCCAAATTTTTTAAATATAATTCCGATCACGATGTACTAAATGCATAGGATAAAACTTTTGATGAAATTCCAATTTCAACCGATTGTAGTCCCATGATCCAGTATCATCACATAGCCTATACCATGTCAATGCCTTATCCTTCAAAGATAAAGGAAAGACCTTCTTCTTGACCTCATCCTCAGGCACACCTGCAAGCTTAAATTAACCACAAACCTCATCTACATAGATCAGATGCAAGTCTGGATGTGATATTCCATCTCGTGTAAAAGGATTAGCCTGCAGTTTCTCAAGCATACCCAAAGGAAATTCAAAGCAAATATTTTCAGTAGGTGCAGAAACTTGAGGAGCAACTCTTTGTGCTTCCGTTCGAGGTGAAGATACCCCGAACAAGCCCCTCAAAGGATTAGTATCCATAGTGACAAGTGACAACAAATTTCAGCACACTATATGAATGTTTCGTTACCAAGTTCCACTTACCAAAGGCGCTTCACTCCCCGACAACGGTGCCAGAAAAGAGTCTTGATGACCCACAAGTATAGGGGATCAATCGTAGTCCTTTCGATAAGTAAGAGTGTCGAACCCAACGAGGAGCAGAAGGATCTGACAAGTGGTTTTCAGCAAGGAAAAATCTGCAAGCATTGAAATTGTCGGTAACAAGTGATTGTGTGGTGAGATGATTCGTAGCAAGCAACAAGTAACAAAAGTAGAAACGGTGCAGCAAAGTGGATCAATCCCTTTTGTAGAAAGGGACAAGCCTGAACAAAGTCTTATAGGAGGAAAAACACTCCCGAGGACACACGGAAATTTCTGTCATGCTAGTTTCATCATGTTCATATGATTCGCGTTCGTTACTTTGATAGTTTGATATGTGGGTGGACCGGTGCTTGGGTACTGACCTTACTTGGAAAAGCATCCCACTTATGATTAACCCCTCTCGCAAGCATCCGCAACTACGAAAGAAGAATTAAGACAAAGTCTAACCATAGCATTAAACTAGTGGATCCAAATCAGCCCCTTACGAAGCAACACATAAACTAGGGTTTAAGCTTGTGTCACTCTAGCAACCCATCATCTACTTACTACTTTCCAATGCCTTCCTCTAGGCCCAAATAATGGTGAAGTGTTATGTAGTCGACGTTCACATAACACCACTAGAGGAAAAACAACATACAACATATCAAAATACCGAACGAATACCAAATTCACATGACTATTATTAGCATGACTTATCCCATGTCCTCAGGAACAAAAGTAACTACTCACAAAGCATAATCATAATAATGATCATAGGTGTAATGAGTAGCATGAAGGATCTGAACATAAACTCTTCCACCAAGTAATCCAACTAGCATAAACTACAAAGAGTAATCAACACTACTAGCAACCTTACAAGTACCAATCGGAGTCGCGAGACGGAGATTGGTTACAAGAGATGAACTAGGGTTTGGAGATGAGATGGTGCTAATGAAGATGTTGATGGTGACGAGTCCCCTCCGATGAGAGGAGTGTTGGTGATGACGATGATAACGATTTCCCCCTCCGGGAGGGAAGTTTCCCCGGCAGGATCGTCCTGCCGGAGCTCTATATTGGTTCTGCTCATGTTCCGCCTCGTGGCGGCGACAAAACCATGAAAAAGCTACCTTCTGATTTTTTTTTCTGGACGAAACCCTCCATATAGCAAAAGTGGGGGGGCAGTGGGCCAGTGGGCTGCCCACAAGCCCCCATGGCGCGGCCTGGGGGGTGGCCGCGCCGTGCAGGCTTGTGGCCACCCCCTGGTGCCCCTCCGGCCCTTCTTCGGCCCAGTATTTTTTATAAATTAGGAAAAAATCTACGTTGATTTTCACGGTGTTTGGAGTTGCTAACAGACAAATAAGCCATAAATATCAACATGAAAACATGATGCAAAATGGACGTATCAGACAACAATGAACCTACGAGCAATGGAGAAGCGATGGTGGGCCAAGATTCCGACAAATGGCTGGAGGCCATGAAGTCCGAGAGGAGGATCCATGTATGAAAACAAAGTGTAGACTTTGGAAGAACTACTGGATGGTCGTAAGACTATTAACTATGGACGTGTCTTTAAAAGGAACACATACGGTGATGGTGAAAAGTCACCATTAAGAAAGCTCGACTTGTCGCAAAGATGTTTTCGACAAAGTTCAAAGAGTTGTCTACGATGAGACTTTCTCACTCGTAGCGATGCTGAAAGTCTGTTGGAATTATGTTAGCAGTTGCTGCATCATTTATGCAATCTTGCAGATAGGATATCAAAGTTTGGCTTTCTTTTGGCAAAAGCTGGATTGTTTTCACAACTAAACAAAGAAGTTTTTGATTGGATAAATAGCGTATAATGATAGACGCTTCTTCGGCACACATGGAGACAAATTTTTCATGTATCGACGCTTTTGATTCAATTATGAAAGTACGGTGTACTGGACTTGCACCCGAGGACTGACGGGTGGGGCACGCCAAAGCAACCCGGGACCCCTCCGGGGTCACTACAAAAGTGTTGGCGCCTTCTTTTGAAGGTACTTGCAGCTACTGTTTGTTACCGCTGAATATCTGCTACCAATACCAAGAAATACCAATACGGACTTCTTGTTCCAATCAAAACGAGCAAACCTGGGGAAGATAGCAAGATATTGTTTCCTCGACGGTTTCCTTGAGGAAAGGTTGTATGTGATACAACCAGAAGATTTTGTCGATCCTAAAGGGTGCTAACAAGTATGCAAAGCTCCAGCGATCCTTCTATGGACTGAAGCAAGAATCTCAGAGTTGGAATATACACTTTTATGAGATGATCAAAGTTTTTGGTTTTATACAAAGTTTATGAGAAACTTGTATTTCCAAAGAAGTGAGTGGGAGCACTATAGAATTTCTGATGAATATATGTGGTTGACATATTGTTGATCGGAAATAATGTAAAATTTCTGGAAAGCATAAAGGGTTGTTTGAAAGGAGTTTTTCAAAGGAAAACCTGGATAAAGCTACTTGAGAGTTGAGCATCAAGATCTACTAGATCATCGCTGGCGCGCGTTGCCGCGCCCATACATTTCTTCATGAGCATATTGGATGTAATAACGTCTTATATCATGAAACTGTAAGAGTACGAAATAAGTTTATTGGATTGAAGGACAACAAACTGAATATTCAGGTTAGCAAATCAGAGCAATGGTACTTGTTTTAGCATAGTATAATGTGTGTACTGCTGTTGCAAGATCAGACACTGAAATCTTATTGTAACCAGCTAGGAGTTTTAGCTACAACATCAGGTTGTAAGGTAGAAAGACAACACTAAAGTTGTTGTACAATCAGCCTTAAATAATCTTCCTAAGAACTGAAATCATAAACACCCATCAACTTGTTTGATCTTCGTTTTCCCAAAAGTTTTAGCCTAGCTCGTTGTTCTTGCTCATCATATGGCACACATGGTTCTTGATTTCATATCTTATTGGCAGTTTATCAACTCATCATTTGGTAAACCTGGTCCTCGTTGATGCACTGATTTGTTCTGTTTCATAATTGGTAGTAATAAACATATTAAAAAGCGTTGATAAATTTCTGAAAGTAAAGTAGTTTTACCTATTCTATACCAGCAATTATATTGAGCAGAAGACCATTGCAAACCATTATATTGAGTAAAAAATATCAGCGAAAAACATGTAATCATGAAATGCGGATTAGCAATATGTGCTTGTCATCAAAACATCAGGAGAAGTATACAAAAAGAAATAAAAAAAATAGTTCCACGATTTTGAATTTTGAATTAATAGGTTGTTTTTTCCAGTTCTTTTAAGTTCACAGCAAAGAACAAATATGTATGTCATCAAAGGGACCATGACATTACTACACCCCATCTAGGAAACGTCATTATTACCCATCTTTAGAAATGTTGGATTAACCCTCACTATTATAGGAGAAAACGTTCACTGCATGATCTCAATTATATCAGTATGAGTCTTGTCCAATGAAATGCTGCATTTGCGTGACCTTGTAAGATTAGAAGGGTAGTAATTGGTAATGTTATTTCACAAAATAAGAGACATAATTAAGTTTATTGTCTGAATGTTGAACACTAAAAAGGTGAGACAACACAATATATTTATTTTACTTTATAACTTGAAACACCACAAAGGGAAACATCTCACAATAGTTTCTAAACCACATAAAAATGCTTTTTGTTGTACTGCTCTCCTATAAATAACTTTGTGTACGCATTTACATGTTCTACTTTAGCAGATTAGTGTAGAAGTATTTTTCTAAATAATGTAGAAACATAATCCACTATGCATCATATGTCGCATAAGGGGTATGTCTGCAGTACAGCAACATTTTGCTATTACTTGGTCATATATGTTATAAGTGAATTGTGCACAATGTTATAATCGAAGTTGGTCCTCTTGGAACCCACATGATCAAACAAAAATGCAGGGTAATAATACATTTGCCTTCAGCATTGGACATCAATTTTTATCATCGCCTAGCTCCATGGCTTAATTCATAGCGAAGTTGAACCCCACAACGACCAGACGCATCTGTGGTGTCCCCTACTTTTAGTTTTGAATCCAGTAGCATATTACATCTACACTAATTAAATCCATAAGTTTCCAGAAGGTATAAGCTTGAGTTTGATATATATTCTGGATTTCTGGCTAACTACACACTGCTATTATGGCATCTTCATTTTTCTTGTGAAAAGCTGCAGTGTACAGGGAAAATAAGCTAGCTTATCCCTATTAGAGTTATATTATTCCACGTCTAACCTGAAGGCAAGTACTTACCTGAGATAATCGATTGAACCCCTTTTTCGTAGTTGATAGCAAGGTAGTTTTTCATTGTTAAGTAATACACACACGTATTGAGTTGATAGTCTTCTAGCTCATCAGCCTCTTCACATTGACCAAAGGTCATCAATTTTTCCACAAAAAATCAACACTCCAAAAACCGAAATGTTAAGTTATGTAAGAGAACTTTTAGATGAATATCACTCAGAAATTCATTGGATACATAAAGTTAAAAAGTTTTACCTCGAAAGAAGAGCTTCTTGGCCGGCTCCATTTAGTATAATGGTTCATGCTCGATGACTTGTTACATGACTCAATCAAGATCTTCTCCACAACCAAATTCAGTTTCGTTGCTAACTTTCCATTGTATGCATGGCTACTGTTTTTCCTTGTGGTTAAGTGCCTGACCTAATAAAGAGCCACAACTTGTATTAACTAAAGAGCTAAACTGAAAGTGGAAGAAGGGAAGGTGTACCTGGAAGTAATTAAGGACATGGATTTTTAGATTTGAAACAGTCTGGTGTCCAATGTAAATCCCACGGAAATTCTGAAATAACAAGAGAATGCGAAAGTATCATATATTTGGCACTCACTAACAATAATACCTTTTGGATAGATAATTAGAAAACAAAGAGAGACCTAGTTATAATTCTGTAAGCAGTGCTAATCTTTTACCTTGTGTTTCCTCTAGATTCAACCATAAGTAGCAACTGATCCCTTTGTGCTCCCAAGTTCCATCTACTCTTGATTGTTCCACATAGCAGTCAGAGGTAATAAGGAATGGCGGGAGGATGCCGATGACATGGATAGGTCAGCACAAGATGGAGGTTGAAATAATGATGGGGACCTGCACAGGGATATATGAGTACTCCTTGGCAGCGTGCCAATGTGGTCTAAGGGCGGAAGGGCATCGTTCGTTTTTGACAATAGTTGCATCTGGGATCTAGCCGACCGCCGAGCGAGTTGACGTGACGTCTCCGATGCTGCTGCTCGTCATGAGGGGTGCCACACTTCGCCTCCTAGTCTTCACGCACTCCTCCATTTGCCCTACATTGCGGCGGCGCACATATGTCGCGAGAGGAGAAGGATCGAGGGGAACCAGATCCATGGATCGCCAGCGGTCGCCACCACTGCCATCGCGAGAGGAGAAGGATCGACGATAGCCAGATGCGTGGATCGCGAGTTGACGCCGCCGCTGCCATCTGAGGGGTGAAGGATCAAGGGGACCTGATGTGTGGATCGCCACTGGATGCCGCCGCTCCCATCAATCGCCCCCTCTCTCTGTGACCTAGGGCGAGACTGGGAGTGGTCGGGGGTAGCGGCTAGGGGCGAGGTGCGCGAAAGGGATTAGGACATTAGGTATAGGACGTGGACACAAGGTAGAATCATTACCGCTCGTTTTGGATCGGACGTTAACTAGTAACAATGAACGAGAGGCATCCGATTCTGCCCCCGGAATAGCAGGCCAAGGATAGCAGACCCAGGGCTCCAGGCGCAGCCCGCACTACCGAGAATGATGCATCAAACGACCAACAACGACAGTGAAGCAAGATCCAACGGTCAAAACCAATGGATGTGTGAGAGAGCTCGGATTAGGTGCGGTTTTACTGTCATTAATGAAGATAGATCAAAGTGCTTGATAGAACTTTCAACGAAATACATGCATTGACAAGTTTTTGAAGGAGTTCAAAATAGATCAGCAAAGAAGGAGTTCTTGGCTATGTTGTAAGGTGTAAATTTGAGTAGGACTCAAATCCCGACCACGGCAGAAGAAAGAGAAAGGACGAATGTTGTCCCCTATGCATCAGCTGTAGGCTCTATAAGTATGCTATGCTATGTACCGCACCTAAAGTGTGCCTTGCCATGAGTCAGTCAAGGGGTACAAGAGTGATCCAAGAATGGATCACTGGGCAGCAATCAAAGTTATCCTTAGTAACTTATGGACTAAGGATTTTTTTTCTCGATTATGGAGGTGATTGAAGAGTTCGTCGTAAAGGAGTTACGTCGATGCAAGCTTTGTCACTAATCCGGGAGTTACGTCGATGCAACCTTTGTCACCAATCCGGATGACTCTGAGTAGTAAACTGGATTTGTATAGTGAAGCAGTCATTTGGAATAGTTCCAAACGGTGCATGGTAGCAGTATCTATATGAAGAGATAGAGATTTCTAAAGCACACACGTATCTGAAAGGTTCAGATCCATTGACTAATAAACCTCTCTCACAAGCAAGACATGTCCGAACCCCAGAACTGTATGGGTGTTGGATTCATTGCAATCACATAGTGATGTGAGCTAGATTATTGACTCTAGTGCAAGTGGGAGACTGTTGGAAATATGCCCTAGAGGCAATAATAAATTGGTTATTATTATATTTCCAATTCATGATAATTGTCTATAATTCATGTTATAAGTGTATTAACCGGAAATAGTAATACATGTGTGAATACATAGATCACAATGTGTCCCTAGTGAGCCTCTACTTGGCTAGCTCGTTGATCAATGGATGATCATGGTTTCCTGATCATGGACATTGGATGTCATTGATAACAGGATCACATCATTAAGATAATGATGTGAGGGTCTAGACCCAATCCTAAGCATAGCACTAGATCGTGTTGTTCGTCTGCTAAAGCTTTTCTAATGTCAAGTATCTTTTCCTTAAACCGTGAGATTGTGCAACTCCCGGATACCGTAGGAGTACTTTGGGTGTACCAAACGTCACAATGTAACTGGGAGATTATAAAGGTGCCCTACGGGTATCTCCGGAAGTGTCTGTTGAGTTGTACGAATCAAGACCGGGATTTTTCACTCCGTGTGACAGAGAGGTATCTCTGGGCCCACTCAGTTTTCCATCATCATATTGAGCTCAGTGTGACTAAGGGGTTAGCCACGGGATGATGTGTTACAGAACGAGTAAAGAGACTTGCCGATGACGAGATTGAACAAGGTATGGAGATAACGATGATCGAATCTCGCGCAAGTATCATACCGATAGACAAAGGGAATTGCATACGGGATTGATTGAATCCTTGACTTCGTGGTTCATCCGATGAGATCATCGTGGAACTTGTGGGAACCAACATGGATATCCAGAACCCGTTGTTGGTTATTGGCCTGAGAGATGTCTCGGTCATGTCTACACGTCTCCCGAACCCGTAGGGTCTACACACTTAAGGTTCGATGACACCAGGGTTATAGGGAAATAGTGTATGTGGTTATCGAAGGTTGTTCGGAGTCCCGGAAGAGATCCCAGACGTCACGAGGAGATCCAGAATGGTCCGGAGGTAAAGATTGATATAAAGGATCAGATGTATTGGACATCGGAAATGTTTCGGGCGTGAGCGGTAACGCACGGGGACCACCGGAAGGGTTCCGGGGGTCCACCGGGAGGGGCCACCAGCCCCAAAGGCTAACATGGGCCAAAAGGTGGAAGGAAACCAGCCCAGAGTGGGCTGGTGCGCCTCCCACCTAGGCCCAAGGCGCAACATAAGAGGAAATGGGGGCAAACCCTAGCGCAGATGGGCCCAAGGCCCATCAGAGGGCTCCACCCCTCCTCTCCCTGCCCTGGCCGCCACCTCCTCGAGCAGATGGGGCTGCCGCACCCCTTAGGGGTGGGAACCCTAAGGGTGGGCACCTCCTCCCTCTCCTCCTATATAAAGTGGAGTTTTTTGGCTGATTTAAGAACACAAAAATCTCTCTCTCTCTCGGCGCAGCCCTGCTCCTCCTCTTCCTCATCTTCCGCGGTGCTTGGCGAAGCCCTATCGGAATACCTCATAGCTCCACCGCCACCACGCTGTCATGCTGCCATAGCTTTCCCTCAACATCTCCCTCCTCTTTGCTGGATCAAGGCGTGGGAGACGTCACCGGGCTGTACGTGTGTTGAACGCGGAGGTGTCGTGATTCGGCACATAGATCGGAACCGACCGCGATCTGAATCGCTGCGAGTACGACTCCATCGACCGCTTTCTAGTAACGCTTACGCTTAGCGATCTTCAAAGGTATGAAGATGCTCTACGACCTCTCTCGTTGCTGGTTTCTCCATAAATAGATCGTTGTATGGCGTAGGAAAATTTTGAATTTACTACGTTCCCCAACAGTATGGAGCCCCTAAACTATGGATGCAACTTACTAAGGTGGTCATGCACGACCAATGCAGGTGCCACGATCTCCTCATCATCGGAATCACAGATAACATTGTTGAAGAAAAACTCATCGTTGGAGTCCATTTGTACCTTGCGGGCAAAGCGTTGAACAAATTGTAGGCGTCTTGGGAAAATCTGGCCGGTGAGGAGCCTCGCACCCCACCGAGACAAAGTAGGGGAGCTGGGTAGCGGGGACGGCGACGACGAGAGATGAGGCTACCAGTAGGGGTCACTCTACGACCGGTTGGCTGGCGGCGATGACGGAAGTGGGAGGCGGAGAGAGCGGGAGCATTGGAGCAGAAGGGAAAAGGGAAGAATGGTGTATGTTCCACCGATTGGCGGGCCAGGAAAAAGGGCAGACAACGTGGCGTCCGCCCCGTATCCGCGCCGATGCAAATCCGACTCAAATTTAAGCGTGGAATGGGTCGCGGGCACACAACAAACGGACGCGCGTTCGTATGGGTGTTGGAAATATGCCCTAGAGACAATAATAAAATAGTTATTATCATATTTCCCCGTTCATGATAATCGTCTATTGTTCATGCTATAATTGTATTAACAGGAAACAGTAATACATGTGTGAATAAATAGATCACAATGTGTCCCTAGCAAGCCTCTAGTTGGCTAGCTCGTTAGTCAATAGATGATCATGGTTTCCTGATCATGGGCATTAGATGTTATTGATAACGGGATCACATCATTGGGAGAATGATGTGATGGAGAAGACCCAATCCTAAGCCTAGCACTAGATCGTATTGTTCATATGCTAAAGCTTTTCTAATGTCAAGTATCTTTTCCTTCGACCGTGAGATTGTGCAAGTCCCGGATACCATAGGAGTGCTTTGGGTGTATCAAACGACACAACGTAACTGGGTGACCATAAATGTGCACTACGGGTACCTCCGAAAGTGTCTGTTGGGTTGGTACGAATCGAGATCGGGATTTGTCACTCCGTGTGACGGAGAGGTATCTCTGGGCCCACTCGGTAGAACATCATCATGAGCTCAATGTGACTAAGGAGTTAGTCACACGATGACGTGCTACGGAACGAGTAATGAGACTTACCGCTAACGAGATTGAACAAGGTATAGGTATACCGACGATCGAATCTCGGGCAAGTTCTATACCGACAGACAAAGGGAATCGTATACGGGATTGATTGAATCCTTGACATCGTGGTTCATCCGATGAGATCATCGTGGAGCTAGTGGGAGCCACCATGGGTATCCAGACCCCGCTGATGGTTATTGGCCAGAGAGGTGTCTCGGTCATGTCTGCCGGTCTCCCGAACCCGTAGGGTCTACACACTTAAGGTTCGATGACGCTAGGGTTATAGGGAATTGTTGTACGAGGTTACCAAAAGTTGTTCGGAGTCCCGGATGAGATCCCGGACGTCACGAGGAGCTCCGGAATGGTCTAGAGGTAAAGATTGATATATAGGACGGATGGTTTTGGACACCGGAAGTGTTTCGGGCGTCACCGGTAATGTACCGGGACCACCGGAGGTGGTCCCGGGGGACCACCGAAGGGGGGCAACGACCCCGGGAGGCTAGATGGGCTAAGTGGGGAAGGGAACCAGCCCCTAGGTGGGCTGGTGCGCCCCCCACCCAGCCCATGCGCACCAGAGAAAGGGGGAAGGGGGAAACCCTAGCATAGGTGGGCCTAAGGCCCACCAGAGGGGTGCGCCACCCCTCCTCCCTGCCCTGGCCGCCGCCCCCTCTCCCATCTGGGGCCGCCGCACCCCTTGGGGTGGGAACCCTAAGGGCTGCGCCCCCTCCCTCTCCCCCCTATATATAGTTGAGGGTTCGGGGCTGTTTGGGACACGGTTTCATCTCTCTCTTGGCGCAGCCCCGCTCCTCTCCCTCCTCCTCTCTGCCGTCGCTTGGCGAAGCCCTTCCGGGAGACCTCATCTCTCCATCGACACCACGCCATCGTGATGCTGGAGTTCTTCCCCAACCTCTCCCTCCTCCTTGCTGGATCAAGGTGCGGGAGACGTCACCGGGCTGCACGTGTGTTGAACGCGGAGGTGCCGTAGTTCGGCACTAGATCGGAATCGCTGCGAGTACGACTCCATCAACCGCGTTCTAGCAACACTTCCGCTTAGCGATCTTCAAAGGTATGAAGATGCTCTTACCCCTCTCTCGTTGCTGGTCTCTCCATAGGAAGATCTGAATATGCGTAGGAAAATTTTGAATTTATGCTACGTTACCCAACAGTGGCATCCGAGCCAGGTTTTCTATGCGTAGATTCTATGCACGAGTAGAACACAAAAGTTGTGGGCGATGATTTGTCAATTTGCTTGCCGTTACTAGTCTTATTCTTTTCCGGCGGTATTGTGGGATGAAGCGGCCCGGACCGACCTTACACGTAAGCTTACGTGAGACTGGTTCCACCGACAGACATGGACATCGTGCATAAAGGTGGCTAGCGGGTGTCTGTCTCTCCTACTCTAGTCGGATTGGATTTGATGAAAAGGGTCCTTATGAAGGGTAAATAGCTTTGGCATATCATCGTTGTGGCTGTCACATAGGTAAGAAGGCGTTCTTGCTAGAAACCCAAATCAGCCACGTAAAACTTGCAACAACAATTAGAGGACGTCTAACTTGTTTTTGCAGGGTTTGACATGTGATGTGATATGGCCAAAGTTGTGATGTTGCATGTATGATGTATGAGATGATCATGTTATTGTAATAGGTTTCACGACTTGCATGTCGATGAATATGACAACCGGCAGGAGCCATAGGAGTTGTCTTAATTTATTGTATGAGATGCGACGCCATGTGCTTACTACTTTTACTTCATTGCTAACGGTTAGCTATAGTAGTAGTGATAGTAGTAGTTGGCTTGACGACTTCACGGAGACATGATGATGGAGATCATGGTGTCACGCCGGTGACGATGATGATCATGCGATGCCTGAAGATGGATATCGAAAGAGCAAAGATGATAATGGCCATATCATGTCACTATATGATTGCATTGTGATGTTTATCATGTTTTACATCTTATTGCTTAGAACGACGGTAGCATAATAAGATGATCCCTCTTAAAATTTCGAGAAAGTATTCCCCTAAGTGTGCACCGTTGCGAAGGTTCGTTGTCTCGAAGCACCACGTGATGATCGGGTGTGATAGATTCTAACGTTCGCATACAACGGGTGTAAGCCAGATTTTCACACGCGAAACACATAGGTTGACTCGACGAGCTTAGCATGTACAGACATGACCTCGAATACAAGAGACCGAAAGGTCGAACATGAGTCGTATGGTTGAATACGATCAGCATGAAGTTGCTCACCATGGTGACTAGTCCGTCTCACGTGATGATCGGACACGGGTTAGTCAACATGGATCATGTATCACTTAGATGACTAGAGGGATGTCGATTTAAGTAGGAGTTCATACTTAATTTGATTAAATGAACTTAATTGTCATGAACTTAGTCTAAAAGTTGTCTTTATAAATATTGTAGATGTCCAACGTCAACCTCAACTTCAACGCATTCCTAGAGAAAAACAAGCTAAAAGATGATGGTAGCAACTATGCGGACTGGGTTCGCAACCTGAAGCTCATCCTTGAAGCAGCTAAAAAGGCTTATGTCCTTAATGCGCCGCTAGGTGACCCTCCCGCTCCCGCAGCAGCCCAGGACATTCTGAACGTCTGGCAAGCGCGGAGTGATGACTACTCTTTGGTCAGGTGTGGCATGTTATACAGTTTAGAAACGGGGCTCCAAAGGCGTTTTGAGCAACACGGGGCATATGAGATGTCCCAGGAGCTGAAGCTAGTTTTTCAAGCTCATGCCCGTGTCGAGAGATATGAAGTCTCCGACAAGTTCTTCAGCTGTAAGATGGAGGAGAACAGTTCTGTCAGTGAGCACATACTCAAAATGTCTGGGTTACACGGTCGTCTGACTTCACTTGGAGTCGAACTTCCGGATGATGCTATCATTGACAGAATCCTCCAGTCTCTCCCACCAAGCTACAAAGGCTTTGTGCTTAACTACAACATGCAAGGGATGGAGAAGACCATTCCCGAGTTGTACTCGATGCTCAAGTCTGCAGAACTAGAAATCAAGAAGGAGCATCAAGTGTTGATGGTCAACAAGACCACTAGTTTCAAGAAAGGCAGGGGTAAGAAGAACTTCAAGAAAGATGGCAAAGCTATTGCCGCGCCCGGTAAGCCAGATGCCGGGAAGAAGAAAAAGAACGGACCCAAGCCTGAGACTGAGTGCTTCTATTGCAAGGGAAAAGGTCACTGGAAGCGGAACTGCCCCAAATACTTAGCGGACAAGAAGGCCGGCAACGTTAAAGGTATATGTGATATACATGTTATTGATGTGTACCTTACCAGCGCTCGTAGTAGCTCCTGGGTATTTGATACCGGTGCTGTTGCTCACATTTGCAACTCAAAGCAGGAACTGCGGAATAAGAGGAGACTGGCCAAGGACGAGGTGACGATGCGCGTCGGGAATGGTTTAAAGGTCGATGTGATCGCCGTCGGCACGCTACCTCTACATCTACCATCGGGATTAGTTTTGAACCTTAATAATTGTTATTTAGTACCAGCTTTAAGCATGAACATTGCATCAGGGTCTTGCTTGATGCGAGACGGCTACTCATTTAAGTCAGAGAATAATGGTTGTTCTATTTATATGAGTGATATGTTTTATGGTCATGCTCCGCTGGTGAATGGTTTATTCTTGATGAATCTCGATCGTGATGTTACACATATTCATATTGTGAGTACCAAAAGATGCAAAGTTGATAATGATAGTCCCACATACTTGTGGCACTGCCGCCTTGGTCATATCGGCGTTAAGCGCATGAAGAAGCTCCATACTGATGGACTATTAGAGTCTCTTGACTTTGAATCATTTGACACATGCGAACCGTGCCTCATGGGCAAGATGACTAAGACTCCATTCTCAGGAATAATGGAGAGAGCAACCGACTTATTGGAAATAATACATACTGATGTGTGTGGTACAATGAACGTCGAAGCTCGCGGTGGTTATCGTAATGTTCTCACTCTCACCGATGATTTGAGTAGGTATGGGTATATCTACTTGATGAAGCACAAATCTGAGACGTTTGAAAATTTCAAGGAATTTCAGAGTGAGGTTGAGAATCAACGTGACAGAAAAATTAAATGTCTACGATCTGATCGTGGAGGAGAATATTTGAGTCACGAGTTTGGCACACACCTAAGGAAGTGTGGAATCATTTCACAACTGACGCCGCCTGGCACACCGCAGCGCAACGGAGTGTCTGAACGTTGTAATCGCACTTTATTAGATATGGTACGATCTATGATGTCTCTCACCGACTTACCGCTATCATTTTGGGGATACGCATTAGAAACTGCAGCATTCACTTTAAATAGGGCACCGTCTAAATCCGTTGAGACGACACCGTATGAACTATGGTTTGGCAAGAAACCTAAGTTGTCGTTTCTTAAAGTTTGGGGCTGCGATGCTTATGTGAAGAAACTTCAACCAGAAAAGCTCGAACCCAAAGCGGAGAAATGCGTATTCATAGTATACCCTAAGGAAACTATTGGGTATACCTTCTATCTTAGATCCGAAGGTAAAACCTTTGTTGCCAAGAACGGATCCTTTCTAGAGAAAGAGTTTCTCTCGAAAGAAGTAAGTGGGAGGAAGGTAGAACTTGATGAGGTAATTACACCCCCTCTCGAAGAGGAAAGTAGCGCAGCGCAAGAAGTTGTTCCTGTGGTGCCTACACCGACTGAAGAGGAAGTTAATGATGATGATCATAAAGCTTCGGATCAAGTTACTACTGAACCGCGAAGGTCCACAAGGGTACGCTCCGCACCAGAGTGGTACGGCAACCCTGTGATGGAAATCATGTTGTTAGACAACGGTGAACCTTCGAACTATGAAGAAGCGATGGCGGGCCCGGATTCCAACAAATGGCTTGAGGCCATGAAATCCGAGATAGGATCCATGTATGAGAACAAAGTATGGACTTTGGTGTACTTGCCCGATGACCGGCGAGCCATAGAAAATAAATGGATCTTCAAGAAGAAGACTGATGCAAACGGTAATGTAACCGTTTACAAAGCTCGACTTGTCGCAAAGGGTTTTCGACAAATTCAAGGAGTTGACTACGAAGAGACTTTCTCTCCCGTAGCGAAGCTGAAATTAGTCCGAATCATGTTAGAAATTGCCGCCTTTTATGATTATGAAATTTGGCAAATGGACGTCAAAACAGCGTTCCTTAACGGGAACCTTAAGGAAGAGTTGTATATGATGCAACCAGAAGGTTTTGTCGACCCTAAGGGTGCTAACAAAGTGTGCAAGCTCCAGCGCTCCATCTATGGACTGGTGCAAGCATCTCGGAGTTGGAACATTCGCTTTAATGAGGTGATTAAAGCGTTTGGGTTCATACAGGTTTACGGAGAAGCTTGTCTGTACAAGAAAGTGAGTGGGAGCTCTGTAGCTTTCCTCATACTATATGTGGATGACATATTATTGATGGGGAATAATATAGAGATGTTGGAGAGCATAAAGGCCTATTTGAACAAGAGTTTTTCAATGAAGGACCTTGGAGAAGCTGCATACATATTAGGCATCAAGATCTATAGAGATAGATCGAGACGCCTCATAGGTCTTTCGCAAAGTACATACCTTGACAAGATATTGAAGAAGTTCAATATGGAAAACTCAGAGAAAGGGTTCTTGCCAGTTTTACAAGGTATGAGATTGAGTAAGACCCAGTCGCCGACCACGGCAGCAGATAGAGAGAAGATGAGTTCTGTCCCCTACGCTTCAGCCGTGGGCTCTCTAATGTATGCCATGCTGTGTACCAGACCTGATATAAACCTTGCCATAAGTTTGGTAGGGAGGTACCAAAGTGATCCAGGCATGGAACACTGGACAGCGGTCAAGAATGTCCTTAAGTACCTAAAGAGGACTAAGGAAATGTTTCTCGTTTATGGAGGTGACGAAGAGCTCGTCGTAAAGGGTTACGTCGACGCTAGCTTCGACACAGATCCGGATGACTCTAAGTCACAAACCGGATACGTATATGTGTTGAATGGTGGGGCAGTGAGATGGTGCAGCAGCAAGCAAGAAGTCGTGGCAGCATCTACATGTGAAGCGGAGTACATAGCTGCTTCAGAAGCGACTCATGAAGGAATTTGGATAAAGGAGCTCATCACCGACCTTGGAGTGGTTCCAAGCGCGTCGGGTCCTATGACACTCTTCTGTGATAACACTGGAGCCATTGCCATAGCCAAGGAGCCCAGGTTTCACCGGAAGACGAAGCACATCAAGCGCCGCTACAACTCCATCCAGGACCATGTCCAGAGTGGAGTGATAGATATTTGTAAAGTACACACGGATCTGAATATTGCAGACCCGTTGAATAAACCTCTTCCACGAACAAAACATGATCAACACCATAATGCTATGGGTGTTCGATACATCACAATGTAACTAGATTATTGACTCTAGTGCAAGTGGGAGACTGTTGGAAATATGCCCTAGAGGCAATAATAAAATAGTTATTATCATATTTCCTTGTTCATGATAATCGTCTATTGTTCATGCTATAATTGTATTAACAGGAAATAGTAATACATGTGTGAATAAATAGATCACAATGTGTCCCTAGCAAGCCTCTAGTTGGCTAGCTCGTTAGTCAATAGATGATCATGGTTTCCTGATCATGGGCATTAGATGTCATTGATAACGAGATCACATCATTGGGAGAATGATGTGATGGACAAGACCCAATCCTAAGCCTAGCACTAGATCGTAATGTTTGTATGCTAAAGCTTTTCTAATGTCAAGTATCTTTTCCTTCGACCGTGAGATTGTGCAACTCCCGGATACCGTAGGAGTGCTTTGGGTGTATCAAACGTCACAACGTAACTGGGTGACCATAAAGGTGCACTACGGGTACCTCCGAAAGTGTCTGTTAGGTTGGTACGAATCGAGATCGGGATTTGTCACTCCGTGTGACGGAGAGGTATCTCTGGGCCCACTCGGTAGAACATCATCATGAGCTCAATGTGACTAAGGATTTAGTCACACGATGACGTGCTACGGAACGAGTAAAGAGACTTACCGGTAACGAGATTGAACAAGGTATAGGTATACCGACGATCGAATCTCGGGCAAGTTCTATACCGACAGACAAAGGGAATCGTATACGGGATTGATTGAACCCTTGACATCGTGGTTCATCCGATGAGATCATCGTGGAGCTAGTGGGAGCCACCATGGGTATCTAGACCCCGCTGATGGTTATTGGCCAGAGAGGTGTCTCGGTCATGTCTGCGTGTCTCCCGAACCCGTAGGGTCTACACACTTAAGGTTCGATGACGCTAGGGTTATAGGGAATTGTTGTACGAGGTTACCGAAAGTTGTTCGGAGTCCCGGATGAGATCCCGGACGTCACGAGGAGCTCCGGAATGGTCCGGAGGTAAAGATTGATATATAGGACGGGTGGTTTTGGACACCGGAAGTGTTTCGGGCGTCACCGGTAATGTACCGGGACCACCGGGACCACCGGAGGTGGTCCCTGGGGACTACCGAAGGGGGGCAACGACCCTGGGAGGCTAGATGGGCTAAGTGGGGAAGGGAACCAGCCCCTAGGTGGGCTGGTGCGCCCCCACCCAGCCCATGCGCACCAGAGAAAGGGGGAAGGGGGAAACCCTAGCATAGGTGGGCCTAAGGCCCACCAGAGGGGTGCGCCACCCCTCCTCCCTGCCCTGGCCGCCGCCCCCTCTCCCATCTGGGGCCGCCGCACCCCTTGGGGGTGGGAACCCTAAGGGCTGCGCCCCCTCCCTCTCCCCCTATATATAGTTGAGGGTTCGGGGCTGTTTGGGACACGGTTTCATCTCTCTCTCGGCGCAGCCCCGCTCCTCTCCCTCCTCCTCTCTGCCGGCGCTTGGCGAAGCCCTGCCGGGAGACCTCGTCTCTCCATCGACACCACGCCGTCGTGCTGCTGGAGTTCTTCCCCAACCTCTCCCTCCTCTTTGCTGGATCAAGGTGCGGGAGACGTCACCGGGCTGCACGTGTGTTGAACGCGGAGGTGCCGTAGTTCGACACTAGATCGGAATCGCTGCGAGTACGACTCCATCAACCGCGTTCTAGCAACGCTTCCGCTTAGCGATCTTCAAAGGTATGAAGATGCTCTTACCCCTCTCACGTTGCTGATCTCTCCATAGGAAGATCTGAATATGTGTAGGAAAATTTTGAATTTATGCTACGTTACCCAACAATGGGTCAACGCGTTGGGTCGTGTTTTTCTATCAGCGGCAATCAAAAAGAACACGCACGGATGAAATGAATCATACGTTGGAATTGGTCTAAGGGTCGGCGATATAAGGGATGTGCTAAAGATGCTGTAAAAATCACAACCATAGGTGTTGAAGAAAAAAATACAGAACCTTGGGTCCCCGTCTTGGCCCCCGGCCACCATCCAACGGAACCATTCTACACTGACAGGTGGACCAGTCTATGTTTCGGAGTCCCGGACGAGACCCCAGACGTCACGAGGAGATCCAGAATGGTCCGGAGGTAAAGATTGATATAAAGGATCAGATGTATTGGACATCGGAAATGTTTCGGGCGTGAGCGGTAACGTACCGGGACCACCGGAAGGGTTCCGGGGGTCCACCGGGAGGGGCCACCAGCCCCAAAGGCTAACATGGGCCGAAAGGTGGAAGGAAACCAGCCCAGAGTGGGCTGGTGCGCCTCCCACCTAGGCCCAAGGCGCAACATAAGAGGAAATGGGGGCAAACCCTAGCGCAGATGGGCCCAAGGCCCATCAGAGGGCTCCACCCCTCCTCTCCCTGCCCTGGCCGCCACCTCCTCGAGCAGATGGGGCTGCCGCACCCCTTAGGGGTGGGAACCCTAAGGGTGGGCACCTCCTCCCTCTCCTCCTATATAAAGTGGAGTTTTTTTGGCTGATTTAAGAACACAAAAATCTCTCTCTCTCTCGGCGCAGCCCTGCTCCTCCTCTTCCTCATCTTCTGCGGTGCTTGGCGAAGCCCTATCGGGATACCTCGTAGCTCCACCGCCACCACGCTGTCATGCTGCCATAGCTTTCCCTCAACATCTCCCTCCTCTTTGCTGGATCAAGGCGTGGGAGACGTCACCGGGCTGTACGTGTGTTGAACGCGGAGGTGTCGTGATTCGGCACATAGATCGGAACCGACCGCGATCTGAATCGCTGCGAGTACGACTCCATCGACCGCTTTCTAGTAACGCTTACGCTTAGCGATCTTCAAAGGTATGAAGATGCTCTACGACCTCTCTCGTTGCTGGTTTCTCCATAAATAGATCGTTGTATGGCGTAGGAAAATTTTGAATTTACTACGTTCCCCAACAGTATGGAGCCCCTAAACTATGGATGCAACTTACTAAGGTGGTCATGCACGACCAATGCAGGTGCCACGATCTCCTCATCATCGGAATCACAGATAACATTGTTGAAGAAAAACTCATCGTTGGAGTCCATTTGTACCTTGCGGGCAAAGCGTTGAACAAATTGTAGGCGTCTTGGGAAAATCTGGCCGGTGAGGAGCCTCGCACCCCACCGAGACAAAGTAGGGGAGCTGGGTAGCGGGGACGGCGACGACGAGAGATGAGGCTACCAGTAGGGGTCACTCTACGACCGGTTGGCTGGCGGCGACGACGGAAGTGGGAGGCGGAGAGAGCGGGAGCATTGGAGCAGAAGGGAAAAGGGAAGAATGGTGTATGTTCCACCGATTGGCGGGCCAGGAAAAAAGGGCAGACAACGCGGCGTCCGCCCCGTATCCGCGCCGATGCAAATCCGACTCAAATTTGAGCCTGGAATGGGTCGCGGGCACACAACAAACGGACGCGCGTTCGTATGGGTCCACGCGTTGGGCCGTGTTTTTCTATCAGCGGCAATCAAAATGAACACGCACGGATGAAATAAATCGTACGTTGGAATTGCTCTAAGGGTCTGCGATATAAGGGATGTGCTAAAGATGCTGTAAGAATCACAACCATACGTGTTGAAGAAAAAAATACAGAACCTTGGGTCCCCGTCTTGGCCCCCGGCCACCATCCAACGGAACCATTCTACACTGACAGGTGGACCAGTCTATGTAAATAGACCAGGTGTGTCTCGGCCCATAATACTAAAGTGCTCTGCTGATTCTAAAAAAAAAAGGTGCAGTACTAAGCTTGTCTTATCGGTGGAGGCGTGCTCATTTTCACTCCGCTTACACAGTAACTTCTACCCAGGAAAAGCAAGGGAAAGTTTCTCCCACATCGACGACGAAGGCGATGGGGGGAGGGACGAAGAGAGGCGGCAGCGCGGTTGATGAGCCGGAGGAGAAGTCAAGCAAGCGTCGCAAGATCTGCAACGTCGCCGAGGAAGACGAGCTTCCCCTCGCTGTCTTCTCCCGCCTACCGGCTCGCGACGCCGCTCGTAGCGTCATACTGTCCAAGCGGTGGAGGGAGATCTTGACCGGCGTCGACTTTTGGGTCAATCAGTACCATCGCCCGAGCCCGGAGGTATGCCTAGCCTATCTCGACCGCGGCCAGAGGCCCCTCTTCAAGTTCAGTCTCGACGGGTTCGAAGGAAAGCACGCCTTTCATTTGGTTGCCGCTGGTGACACGTTTCCAATCTCTCACGGCCTGCCCGTCGCCGGCACCGAGCTTTCGTACAGATTCTTTGGCTCTTGCAACGGCCTTGTTGCCTTCGAGCAGCTTGGGCTGAGCGATTCCTGTATGACATGTCTCGTGGTCAATCCTGCAATGTCTCAACACTTGACAGCTCAGCTCTTAGATCTCAGCACATTGTCCTGGATGCTCGCCTTCGGGTATGATCCTAAGGAAGATAAGTATAAAGTGTTCGTTCAGTGTGGCAGTGATGTAAAGGTCGTGCCCCTGACCCTGAGCGGCACCGACGGTAGCAAGCCTATGACTGTTCTATCTAATGTGGCTGACAAATTCGAGGAATTCCAAAAGAACACTTATTCCCTGTGCATTGAAGGATTCTGCTATGTTCTGCTATCCCCCAGGGATGAAGTCTGCACCGATGGTATTGAGTCTCAATCCAAGAAGGAAAAGCTTCTTGCGTTCCATGTGCAGAGGGAGTCTGTGACCTGCATTGAGATGCCAGAGGATGGCACCCTGTTTTCAGGCATAATGGAGATGGGTCACAGTGTATGCGTTGCTACTTTGTCTCGCGACCGCCCAGAGATTACTTTGTCTGTACTGAACTCTAGTCTTTGCTGGGAGCGGATGTGCTGTTTGAGCGTCTCACCACCATCACCGGGAGGAAGGGCGCCTGGGCTGCTTGGGGCCTGGCAGTGCAAACGACGCCTCGTGCTTTGGTTCCGCGAGCATGGTCTTGCATTCTACAATCTCAGTCTGGAGAATCTCGTTGAGGCCGTGCACGAGCGCACACATACATTTAGCTTGGAGGGCTACCAAGAGGAGAACAAGAAGTTACTGCAGCATCTTCACAAGCGATACCAGTTCTGCTGGGGATACCGGCCAACGCTTGTTCAGCCCGGCAGTGTTATCGGCAAGGTGTGTGTCACCAAGGCGGAAGACAACATTCTTGCTTCTATAACCTCGGGTCGGGTTGTCGCAGAGGAGCCGCAGATGGAGTTGCTCCAAACTGTGGCGAGCGCTGTACTCTCCTTCTTAGGCTGACGATCGTTCATGTTCATGTTCTTGTTCTTGTAGTAGTTTATTCCTCCTAGACTGAAACCGTCTGCTTAATTTATGTACCCAAGTGTGGAGACACAATTATTTAGAGTTTGATGATCGCGTTGTGAAATTTTGGATATTTTTGCTCTTATTATTTGGCTTCGCAAAATTTGGTACCCAAGGCTCGTTGACTCAGACACACACGCCATGGGTTTATGTGTGTGTGAGAGAGAATTAAATTGCCATGCTCTTTCTGTTTGTGTTTATAGAAGCATTTTACTTTTGTTTGTGTTGATGGTCTTTTTTGGCCTATTTTTACTATGACTAGGCATATTTATTCATTATATAAATGCCATGTTGCCCATTTGGCATATGTGCATGTGGGAGAGGAAATTGCCATGGCAGTGTGCATATGAGAGACAAAATTGACATGGTGTGTGTGTGTGTGTGTGTGTTTTAGACTTAAATTGCCATGCTCTGTTTTATGTTCTTAGACTCAAAACTTCTATGCTCTGTTTTTATGTGTGAGAGAGACAGTTGAAATTGCCATTCACCCTTGTGTGTGAGATGCATTTCCATGGTTTTATGTGTGTGAGAGATTATTAAATTGTCATGTGCATTTGGGAGTTGAAATTGTGTGATAGACAAAATTGCTATGTGGTAAACATGCATGCGAGACACATAAAGTGCCATGTGGGACCTACTTGTCATGCTTTGTGAGTATATTTCTGCTAGACATAACTGCCATGTCATGTGCGTGTGTGAGGGGCGGAGCTGCTCCGGCAGTCCCGTGGCTTTGGCTCGGGTTCAGACCCTCTAAGCTCCAGTGGTGTCGCCCTTCGACAGTGGCTGGAGCGTCCGGCCTCCTGTGCTGGCAGTGTGGTTGTGGATCATCGCTGGATCTGGACGTCCATACCCGGGGCTTTGAAGGTGCCTGGCAAATGCATAGTTGTCGGTTGGAGTCTTGTGCGGCAGATCCTGATGAGGATCTTGTCTTCGACCGGTGGTCGAAACCGATGATGGCGAGCATTGCGTCATTTTCATCTTTAACACATCTTCGAGATGAACCTCCCAAGTCCTCCCGCTACCTCTAGGGAAAACCCTTGATCAGTCGATCAGATGATGGCGACACTCTTATGTTGTTCCACCTTGGGGGCGTCATGCTTGGGGGTGGGCATCGACTTGGAGACCAATGGAACATTTCTGCGGCGTTGCGGGTGACACATCAATGACGTGAAGTCTGGGCATGGCGCATCAGGGTCTTAATGACAGTTTTGTCGGGTTCGATGCGCGCAGGGAGGTGACATTATTTGACGTCGTAGCGTCTTCGTCGGCAGGCCTGGCAAGGCCATTACGTTGGTACCTGTTCTCAAGAGGAACCGGAGGAAGATGGTAGCGGCGGCCTCTGCAACATGCACATGTGTTGCCCGATGACACTCCGCTGAACCGGATTGTGCCACCGACCCGTTGTTGATCAGCTTCGTTGAGACCTCGGGATTTGGTGTGAGGCATGACAGGGGTCTATGACCATGTGCCCCCACTTCATTAAGTTTATCGGAGTGGCGATAGATGTTGCCAGCAAAGGTAGCTTCAGATTTATTAAAGTATTATTTTTTCATTTTGCAAAATAACACTTATATTACTCAAAAGATTACAGATTACAATCTCGTCGAACAATGTTCAAGACCTCCTCTGGACCAGAGCCTAGGCAGACGGCAGTCCAGCCCTACAACCTACCAAAGTTAGCCATGAAATGACTAGCATTGTTGCCTATATGACGTATATGAGTAATACATGTGTTATGTTTCCTCGTACTACGTTGCTTCAGACTTATTGATGTAGTACTTTATACCATCTTAGTGAATAATTGATAAAATAGTTGTATGCACGCCTTGATGGAGTGGCTGGGGGTCATTCCCCTTTTCAAAAAATTGTGTATGAGAGACAAAATTTTCTTGGGTATATTTGTGTGTGTGAAAGACAAATTGGAAATATATTTGTGGGGACCTCGACTCATTAGTTGAAGTCATTTTATGCACGTGTATAGTGATCCCAAAGATCAATGCTCACTAAACACAAAGAAACTGAATAACAAGAGTCTTACATCCATTACACACCGACTTTTACAAATATGACCTTTATGGCCAAGTCTTCATAGATAGGGCTGATAACCCACAAGTATAGGGGATCACAACAGTCTCAACGGGAGTATTTTACCTTGATTTATTGATTCGACACAAGGGAAGCCAAAAAATATTTATCGGTCTTAGAAGTTCAGTTATCAGTTCAACCACACTTGAGATATCTCTCTGCAGCAAAGATTTAGTAGCACTACAAATAATAGTAGTAACAGTAATAGTGATAGCATCAATTTGGTAGCAACATTAATAGTAGCAATTTTTTAGTAGTTCTCTATTAACTTAGCAAGATTCAGTATATGTAAAGCGTAGGTACGTGGATCGGTGATGGATAATGATTTAAATGACATCGATCATGTAAGAGTTACACACTGGAGCGATACAGAACTAGCTCCAATTCAGCAATGTAATGCAGGCATGTATTCCGTATATAGTCATACATGCTTGTGATAAGAACTTGTATAACATATTTTGTCCTACCCTCCCATGGCAGCGGGGTCCATAAGGAAACTAAGGGCTATTAAGGCCTCCTTTTAATAGAGAACGGACACAAAACATTAACACATGGTGAATACATGAACTCCTCAAACTACAACAAACATGAGAAAGAATCCCAATTATTGTCACCTTGGGGTATGCGGATCATGACATGTAATAGGTGCATACAAGTTGCAAGATAGGATCCATATCACTCTTAATTTTATTAAAACATAATAGGTTCAGACCTGAAATCATGGCACTCGGGCCCTAGTAACAAGCATCAAGCATAACAAAGTCATAACAACATGAATTCGAGAACATAGTGAATACCAGGGATCAAGCCCTATCAAATTAACTCGATTACAAGATCAATCTCATCCAATCCCATCACGTGCATCAAGCCTACAAAGGAATTACTCACTTCCGGTGGTGAGCATCATGGAATTGTTGATGGAGAAGGGTAGGTGATGATGATGATGATGGATCCCACTCTCCCAAGCCCCAAACGTACTCTAGATCATCCCTCCCGAGGAAGAATAGAAGGTGGCGGTGGCTTTGTCTCATAAAACACGATGAAATCGTATCTAGTATTTTTTTCTCCGAGGATGTGATTTTATAAGACTCGAATTAGGATCAGAGGAGCTACATGGGCCCTACAAGCTATCAGGGTGCACCCAGGGGCAAAACACTTACCATAATTTGCGGACTTTGTTGTACAAACCTCAATTCAGGGGTTTTTGAAAAACTAAATCAAATAAATGCTTTTTGGCCAAAATAATATTTTATAAAAGTAGTTTTATGTACTATACACATGGCATGGTCACTGGGCACATATTTTGTATTAACGAGTTGAGTTTTAGGAGTAGGAGGAATTTTATGAATTAGAGCAGAAATAAGTAAGCAAGCAAATGGCAATCAGGTCAAGCATGAGAATCACACAAAGAGTTTTGTTGGTCCTAACTATTAATCTTTATTAACATAGTATTGTGATATAGAACACAGGGTGTGACAGACCTACCCCCCCCCCCCCTTACAAGAATCTCATCCCCGAGATTCCTAGGCTAGGCGGTAAAGAAATACCAAAATTTGGGTATGAGGTAGTCTTGACGTTCCCATGTTGCTTCTTCTTTGGTGTGGTTGATCCACTTGATCTTAAGGTGCTTGATGATACGGCTTCAAGTGCATCGCTTGGCTTCGTCCGGGAGGTGAACAGGGTTCTCGCGACAAGTTAGGTTTGACTAAAGGTCAAGGGCTTAATGAATGAGGTCCAGGCAAGGGCCTAGCTTGTGTGTGTATCTCCAAGGTCTGAATACGTGAAAAATTCTTGAGTCTAAGTGCTGGCCCTGGTGTTACACATGTTGGTTAGCGACATCATCATGCCTTGCATTAGACTAGAAGGGTCAAGATCTTGATGTAACCTTTGATCGACACGCAATCGTTAACTTGCTTAAAGCGGGTGATCTTCAGTTGCATGCGGGCTTCATCTATGTGAGTGTTGAATATTGTTTATGTAGGATTCTTATCGAGATCTTCAGCTTGATTAAGCTACCCAGGTATGTTCTTCAGTCAATAGTGCTCGCTTGTAGGCCATTTGTCTTTGTAATTACAAGTGCACACTCTCATCACGTGTTCAAGTGTCTGGTTTACTTGTCTCTCTTATCCGCTTTTAGTGAAGGCTTACCTTAGAGATCCTGCAACAAAATGAGTTCTTTCATCAGAAAAGATTTTTGAGGGGTTCTAAATAAGTTGACTATCCCAAAGCATAGAACAATCATCTAGTCCCCAAGGTTTGAGGTTTGGACAAGTGGGGAGGACTACCTTTGGGAGGTGGTTCACCAGTCAGGGTTATGCCCATGATTGGACCAAAAGAGGTAGTAACAAAGTCATGACAAATATCTCACTCCATTCTAGGTTCTAAAGAGAGTAGGGGAGTCATGCTCATCTTACTCCACCCATGTGATTAATATGTCTCCAACATATCTATATTTTTTCATTGTTCCATGCTACTATATTATCATTCTAAGATACATTTTGGGTCATAATTCACCTATTTATATTATTTTAGCACTAAATTATTGCCGAGTGCCCATTGCTAGTTGTTGTTTCCTGCGTGTTTTTTCACTTTTCAGGTTTACTATACCAAACAAAGTCCAATTGCACCATTACTTTTTATGATTTATTGTGGACCAAAAGAAGACCTAGAAGCTTCGGGAGAAAGCCAGAAGCCACACGAGGGAGGCACAAGCCAACAGGGCGTGGACAGGGGGATCAGTGCGCCCTCATGGCTTGTCCCTCCCTGGTGGCCCCTCTACCTCCGTTCTTTGGCCTATAAATTCACATATATTCCAAAAACCCTAAATATAATAGAGAAAACACTTTTTCTGCCGCCATAAGTCTACGCTCCACGGCGATCCCATATGGAGCTCCATTCCGGCACCCCGCTTGAGGTGGAATCAATCACGGAGGGCCTCTTCATCAACCTTGCTGCCCTCGTGATGATGTGTGAGTAGTTCACCATAGACCTACAGGTCTGTAGTTAGTATCTAGATGGCTATCTCTCTCTGTCGCTTGATCTTCAATACAATGATCATCGCATCTTCACTTTGATCTATCCGATGTAACTCTTTTGTATGGTGTGTTTGTCGGAATCTGATGAATTGTGGGTTTATGTTCAGATTATTCATTAAAAGTATTTGAGTCTTCTCTGAAATTATTATGATTGTTATTTGCATGACCATCATAGCTTCGTAATTCTCTCTGATCTATTGAATTTCTTCAGCTAAGTAGTTTGGTATTTGTTCAGTGAGAGGGGTGCGGTGTAGTGGGTTCAACCTGATGAGTTTCTATATCCTAGTGCATAAGGGGACAAGTTGTCTGTTTGTGTTGCTCACACTAAGGATAAAACAATGGGGTTTATTCATATTGGTTGAGTTTACTTTGTCTACATCATGTCATCGTTCTCCAAGCATTACCGTGTTTGTCATGAACTTAATACGTAGAGAGGCAAGCATAGAAGCGCTCTTGAAGTGGAGTAAAAGTAGTAGGTGCAGGTAGGAGTTGGCCTATTTGCTTAATAACGTGATGCCTATATACACATGATCATTGCCGTGAATATCGCATAACTATCCATTTTTATGTCAATTGCCCAACAGTAATTTGTTTACCCACCATATGTTGCTTTAATGAGAGATGCCACTAGAGAACACTATGCCCCGGTCTATTCACTTATATATTCACAAAACTTATATTTTCCTTGTTGTTCTTATTTGTTTTTTATTTTATTCTTGAGTTCACAATTATCCACAATTATATACACACCTCATTTTGTAAATAACGAGATCAAGGGGATTGACAACCCTCTTGCCCGCGTTGGGTGCAAGTTGTTTGCTCTTTTATGTGCAACCATTGAAGATAGTTGAGGATTGATATTCCTATTGGTTCAATAGAACTTGGTTTCTTAACTAAGGGAAATTTTAAGTGCGTTTAGTGACCCTTAGTGATTTTGATGTATTTAAGACTTATAGGTTAAGAAACTGATGTGCTTGTGAGTGTACACATGCTCTATAAGTCGCTGAGGAGTTTGAGTTATTCAAAGAATATCGACCCCTAAAAATGTAGGTCTTCATCTGAAGACTTTGGTATTTCCTCGAAGACTTTGAAAGTGAGAAAATTGGTGTGTCCGTGAAGAAATTGATGCGAGGACTTTGAAGCGTGAAGACTTTTGTTTTCGTAGTTTCATTTCGTGTATTTTGTGTCATAGGACCACCGTATTGTTAAAGGGGGTCGAGGTAAAACTAAGGAAAATTTTCCAAGTGATTCTCATCTCAAATCCTACACATACATCGCCTTTGGAAATCTTTAAGAGTTAGTCAAATTCTTCAGTGATAGAGATGAAGATCTTCTCGTCTCTCAGGAATTTGTTCTAAGTGAAGAGTTGAAAGTGGGTTATATCGACTAGAGGGGGGGGGGGGTGAATAGGAGATTTTTAGAATTTCATCACTGAGGAAATTCCTTTTGAGGGAATTCCTCACTGATAACTAACTTGCAGCAGAAACATCAAAGGATCGGGAGTGCAAAGTATCACTACAACGGTTTTCAAGGTGAAGAATATGAAAAGGAGTTTGCACAGTATGCACGCACAGAGAGCACATGTGAAAAATAACTCGCGTGAAGAATTTGGGGTTGGGGAATTTCAGAGAAAGTCTTCAGCAAATTCTTAAAACAGTGACAATGAAAATCTTCAACATACAATATGAGGAATTTAAAGAGTTGAAGAAATAGAACCCGTTTCACAGTGAAGACAGTGGTTGATGACCCAGTTCCAACTGCTGTGACAGTTGTACATCTGGTTTGGAGCGGCTTGGTATTGAAACCAAAAGACACACAATCCCGAGACACACCGTCCCTACCTTATTCTCCTTGGGCTAAGAACACACAGTCCTCGTCCAACACTCGTGGTAAGTCTTCAGGGCAGACTTCCAATTCCTCACAAACTTGGTCACCTGGCGATCCATAATTGACTGCTGGATTGCTCTAGACTATGACGCCTAACCGTCTGGAGGATGCACAATCCTCAAAGTTAAAAGGCTACAGTCCCACATAGGAACAACTTCTTCAGTGATGCTCAATCACTTGGTTTTCGGTTTGTGGTTTGGTGTTTGGGGTATTTCCTCACTGATGAATTACTCTCGAAGACTCTTAGGAATTTGGGTTGCTCTTATGAAAAGTGTCAGTTTCTAACAGAGCAACCAACCACCTAATGGTTGTGGGGGATGGCTATTTATAGCCTGGGAGCATCCCGACATGATTTGACATTAATGCCCTTAAATAATATGACCGTTGGTGTGGATAAGATCAGTGATATGGCGCGACTTGCGGTAACGGTTGGGACCCTCATCTGTGAGAGTCCTCATGTCTCTCATATTCCTCACTTGAGGCTTTTGGTAGGATTAGGATTGGGTTGAGCATCATGAGGAAATTCATTCCGACGTGTTACTTTGACCCCCTTTAACAATACAGTGTTCATATGACTCAAAAGACAAGAAAATAAAACAGACAAAAAAAATCTTCATGCTTTAAAGTCTTCAGATTGATTTTCTTCAGGACACACCGAATTCCTCATTTTCAATATCTTCATGAGGAATATCAATTTCATCACAATTTCTTCGTGATTCAGTTCTTCAGCTTCAAACCAATTTCTTCAGCCGAAGATATACATTTTTAGGGGTCGATATTCATCTAATATTTCTAACTCCTCAGTGACTTATAGATCCTGTGTACACTTATGAACACATTAGCTACTTAACCTATAAGTCTTCAAACCACCAAAATCACTAAGGGGCACTAGATGCACTTACAATCTCCCCCTTTTTGGTGGTTGATGACAATTAGGTTAAGTCTTCAACGGGGATAAAAATACGAAGTGTAAATGCTCATTTGAGGAATTTGAAATCAAGATTCAGAGAGACTCCCCCTGAAGATGTGCATATCTTGAGGATTTTTCTTTTGACAGCAAATGTACATTGATGATTTATATCATGGAGATCTCCCCCTGAGTCTTGTAAATCATGCATACATATGACATATAGTATGAAGAAATTGAGAATGCATGATGAGAAATGGTATCTGACGAATTCCAGCATGCGTGCATTAATATTTTGAGGAATAAGCATGCGAAGAAAAACGTTCAAAAGCGTCAGAGTACCATCGGTCTTAAGTTACAACTCATTACATAAAACACTTCAGAAGAGCCAAGAGTTTGTAACTTAAATAAACTTCATAAGCCCCAAAATATATCCCGCGTGAAGACTAACTCTCAGATTTCTCCCCCTTTGTCATCAAGTGACGAAAAGGGACAAAACTGAGGACTAATGCCCCGTGAAGACTTTCACTTCTTGGCGGCTGATGAAGACGCGTGAGGATTTTTGGGAGCCGGCTTCCTCCTTGGACCAGTGGTAGTGTCTTGTTGGTCTTCATCTGATTCTGTAGTGCGGAATGAAGAAAAAGAACTATCCTCAAGGTCCGGAACTGGAATTGGCCTGAATTTCTTCTTTGGTGGCCATGACCAGTCGAAGTCCTGTGTAAACTCCAATTCTTCAAGTTCTGCTGGAGTCTTCAAATGAGCCAGTGTGGCCCAGGTGCGATCAAAAACCTCATGAAGACAATGGTGATTAAGCTTCACTGCATTCCGAGTCTCATTGAGGGTTTTCACAATGGCGCCGAACTAGCGTTTGACCCACTTGTGATTTCTATCTACCTTTTGATGAAGACTGAGGAGAAGCTCTCTGGTATTCATCACCCTTGGAGCAACATGACTTGGCGGCTGGGTTTCAGTATCATCCCATGAAGAATATGCATTTGGCTCACGGAGCTGGCCATCAAGGGGCCGATTGCCTTCATCGATCACGGACTTTTCTTTTCCTTCCACTGGCTCGAAAGTCTTCTTGTTGACCCTGATTGAAGGCATATATCCAATGTGATTTTTGAAATCAGCATGATAGTTGATGCCTGACCTGCGTCTGATGAATCCCATGATCCATGGAGCGTAAATCTTCAGGTCAAAAGGGGACATATCATTTTCCGTCAGAGTCCTCAAGAAGAAATCGTGAATGTTATGGGAATGCCATGGATGATGTTGAAGAGGATATTCTTCATGATGCCTACGACATCTTCTTCATCATCATGGCCCTTGATTGGCACAAGAACACTGCAGAGGATTCTGTAAACAGTCCTGGGTTCATACTTCAGTTCATGGACCAGGAAGGTTGTTCTTGGTGGTTGGTCCTTGGCCAAAGGCTTCATGAGGACTTCCATCAGCTTATTGGGCAGCTCCCGTTCATCATACATCTTCACTGTCTGTTCTGAAGGAATTGACACATGAAGTTCTCGCAGCAGCTCATTTTGGACATCCTCGACTTTTGCTACAGTGATGATTGTAATTAAGCGACAGTGATCCCGCGCTAATGATGCCATGACATCGTTAATTATATCAATGATATCGTGTTAGTTGAAACCGAATCAAAATTCGAAACTTAAAATTAAAGTCGAACGAGAAAGGTTTTATGTTGTTAAAATAAAAACACCGGGGAGTTATAAAAATTCTCTAACAAATTATAAAATATGAATCGAGCACTTTTGGAATTATTGGTAATCCCTATATATTTAAAAAATAAACTTTAGGTAAAATAAAAAAGGAAAAAAAGTAAATAAAATTAAATAATAAAAGAATAATAATAAAAAAATAAAGTATTAAATAAAAAAAGAAAAATGAAACCCCCTGGCCTAACTGGGCCAAAACTGGCCCACCGCCACCCCCCATTCGGTCCACCACCCGTGGGGTATAAAGCCCCCCATGGGGCAACCCTAATTCCCCCCGTCACCCCACTCTTCCCCTGGCCGCCGCCACGAGCCAGGATCCTCTCCTCCCTCTCGCTCACTCCCTCTCCCGCACCCACCAACTGTCACATCCCAGTTTTGGCTTTCCTCACTAATTAACTTATTTCAAAATTTAGGACCAATTAAATTTTTTGTGAATGCTTGTGATGCTTGGAGTGACTATTGTCTGTCTGTTTGTTTTGCATGTGATTGATCCCCATTAATTCTTGCCATTCTCTTAATCATCTTCTCATCCCATGATCTTCTGCCTAATGATCATGCCATGTGTTTAGGATAAATATCTGTTTTACCAAATATTATTTTCACCAAAAAGCTTTCCTTTGAATTAAACTTTCAAACCCCTGAGATGAGGTTTGTACTACAAGTCCTCAGATTAGGGAAGTTCTTTTGCACCAATACTTTTATTTAAAACCTATTATCAAAATGTATTCCAAAAATCATCATATTATTATTTTAAAATTTATTTTATTATTTTACTTAAAAGCCTTTCTTTGAGGCCAGAAATGGTCTCCTATGAAGGAAAGTTATTTTTATTGCTTTCAAAATATTTAAGAAAATTTAGGGAAACTCAGCGGATATATTTATTCCATATTTATGAGTTTCAACACATGGTCATGTTCAAAATATTGAGCAAACCCCTCCAAAACCATTCCTGCCTATTTCAAGCTTTTGGAATATTTCTATAAGAAATATTCTCAATAAATTCCAGTAAAATTCTAGCATGTCATCTATGATATTATTGATGATCTTGCCAAGTTTAATTTCAATCCAAGTTGATTTGACTCCCCTAATCACTCTAAAACCCTATTTGTCCAGAACCAAATTTGAGCAACTCTACATTATGAAGTGTCTCCAATTGTGCTCAAATTTGGTGGACATGTTCCAGTACTCCAATGAGGCATCCACACCAAGTGGTACACCACGGAGAATAGAGGAACTTGTCCTAAAACCCTCAAAACCCTCTCTGTTGATTTCTGACTTTGACAAACTTTACATTATAAAGTTTGTCCAATTGACCTCAAACTTTTTGTGCATGGCTTAATTATCAAATAATGCCCCTACACCAAATATTGGATTTGTGGGAATTTATTTGAATAGGGTTCTAAGAAGAAACCCATTTCTGCCCCTTTCTAGGGTTTTTCAAGTCTACATTGGAAAACTTCTCGAGCAAATCCTAAATTTGGTGTGCAAGCCTATTTTCATCTATTATTTGATCCTGTTAAGTTTAATAGCCATTGGAATCCATCTGGTAGCCTAACCGCAGATCAAACACCTTGTGTGCACTCACTAATTTTGCTTGTGTTGCCCCTTCTGCTTTATTCCTTGAGCTCAACATTCTACCACAGCCTCACATAGTTCTATTTCACCTCCAGTAACATTCCCATGGCCACTGGTCAATTATTGGAGAAGGTCCCTTTGTAACTCTCTCTCATTTCTACCCTTGGCAGCACTGTTTTACCCTTCTTCCCATTCTTCTGCTTAACCCAAGAACCCCAATTCTTTCCAGAGCCTCCCTTGTGTGCCAAAGCATCATTTAGAACCAAGTTATGGCATGCTCATGTAGGAAAAATGAGCAGCACCTCTTCAAGTTCATTTCGGCTGAAATGTGGCTTTGTACAGCAAGTGCTAGCTACACTTCTTTTCTTGGGCTCAATTTTTGCAGACGTGTAGTCCTTCCATACCAGATGCTCCAGGACATGGTTTCACCTCCCCTCTCTGCCTGTGAAAACCATTTGTAGCAGCCCCTAGTTTCCTGCTGAAATGTTCACAGCAGTCAAACTCCATTCAAACCTTCTGCACTTGGTTCCAAACTTCACCAGTGCATCGTGGAAAGCATGCCTTGCACGGTTGACACCTTGGCCTGGCCAAGGGGTGCCCCAGGACACTAGGAGGGGTGGTGACCACCACTCTGGCCTGCAGTATGGGTGCTCTGCGCCCTGTCCTCTTGCTGCAGCCTGTTTTCAACCGTTTCCTCACGTCTCAGAGCACCGGGGTATCTCATTTGACCAGTCCAATGACTCCCCGACGCCAGGTTGCCTCCAAAACCCTTCTGGCATGCTTGTCTACCCCGTGCTCTCAGAGTTCCAGAGAGCTCCTGAGCTCTCTCCTCTTCCCCCTCTCCATATGGCTCCCCCCGAGCGCCCAGAGCCTCAGATCCTCTCCCCCGAGTCCCTTCTCCCTCCTAGCCACCCTCGGAGCCTCCCCTTTGAGCTCCCTAGTTTGCCTCCTCCTCCCATGGCCGCGAGGCCACTGATTCGGCTCCCCCGAATCCGAGCTCCCCCGAGCTCCTCCTCTCCCTTGAGCCTTCCTCAGTCACCCAGAACACCAGGGTCTCCCCTGGACCCCTTCCTCTCCTCCTCTTTCCCCTCGCAGGGGGCTGCCGCCTGAGCCGTCGTCGACCGGCCACTTTGACCAGAGCCCCTGCTCGCCCTCGCTCCCCCCCGCGAGCAAGACCCTCCAGGCCGGCGCTGGAGCCTTGCGCCGAGGGCGCCGCTGGCCGGGGCGCAGCCGGGCGTGGCCAGAGCCGCCAGGAAGAGCGCCGGCATGCCCCCGAGATCGGGCCTTGTTCCTCCGTGGCCGAGCAGAGGTTGAAGAAACACCTGGCAGACGGGGCCCCCTCGTCGGTGAGCCAGGGCAGAGGCCCACCCATTTAAGTGAAGGCGCCCCACGTGCTTCGCGCTTTCCCCTGGCCGAAGGCGTACTAGGCCAGTGCGCCTCCTGCGTGGCTACCTTGTGCCTCCAGGCCTAGCCGCCGGGCCGGCCCATTCGCCTAATCAGTGCCCTGGGCACTAGTTAGCTCAAAGGATGAGTATCTTTCTACCTTTTCTTTTTCATTCCTAACTTCAAAAATCCATTCTAAAATCATCCTAACTCCAAATCTGTTGATTCAAATTTCTGCAGGTCCCAAAAATCAAGGCCTATCCATATCTGTGCCTTGCACATTTTTCCAAGCACTTTTCCTCTTGTATTATTTTTCAAATGTCAATCTGGACATTGAAAACTCCATCATTGAAAAATCCCATAGGCTTCATTTCAACTCCAAATGGAGTGATTCAAACTTCCAGAGACTTCTAAAATCATCCTCTATTTTTAGAGACTTGGTCAACATTTTTATCAAGCTTCATTCTGTTGCAATAAATAAATAGCTCCTGTTGCTATTTAATCCCCATTGTAAAATCTCCAGAATATTCATTTCAACTCCTAATCCAGTGAAACCACTTCCTAAATATTTCTAAAATCCTTCTCTGTTAAATGGGTGCCTCCACTCATTTTTAACAAAGAGATTTCTGTTGGCTTATTCAATGGCCACCTATTGCTCCTTTCACCTATTCAAAAATCCTTGATGATTCAAATCTCCTATGAGAAGTTTCAGGTATTTTTCTTATGACCAGAGAGGTCCAAGAAAAATATAACTTCTATTTATAGAACACTTTTATTCTGCTTGATGTATGGCTTACTATGGTTATTTCCGACGTTAGTTGACGGTACACGGAGTATTCGGGGACAGGGCGGAAGACCTCGAAGACCCCGAGGACTTACGTGAGCAAGGCAAGCAGCCCTTTTTCCATGACTTAAGTATACAAAATGATGCATGCTAGTATAGCAAGTATTTTCCCGTTGCATGTGATCACGATGCCGGTTCATCATTGTGGTGATGGGACCGAAGGCTTGTTCAAAGCACTTGCATTGATAGTAGTGATATTCACATGGCTCCTCGGAGCACAAACATGATGAGCTGACCCTACCATCTACGAGGATCATGCTACTGTCATGTTGACTAGTAAAGTAAGATCATTGGATTGAGCCTGACCCTACCCCGTGAGGGTCATGTTAAACCATGTTGACAAGTAATGATAAAGCATATTACCACAAGCATGATGATGAGTTAAATAAAGAGTTTATGAAAACCCCGTCGGGTGCCACTAAAGCCCGAGGGTGATGATGAGTTGGTGATCACTTTTGGTGAGGTGATGCACCGGTGATTTTGGTGTGAGTATGGTTTCGGAAATGGGATTAGATTTATGATGTGTCGACCATCCCAACCTTACCAGTACGACCACGATGACCCTTTATGGGACGGGGCTTTGTTGATTACTCTGGTCGGTGCTAGCAAAGAGCCACATTACTAGTGGCGGGAGTGATCGGTGTCACTCTCGTGATGGGGTTGTGCCAGGTAGGACGACTATGCCATTATTATGAGTTCCAGGCACACTGTTGGTCCCTGCATGGTTGTTATGGTCCAGAGTCGGTGCTCGTAAGACGTACAACTTGTGGGCTGTGTACCAATCGAGTGGACCTCTTTGTCTAGTATCGTCAGGGGAAAGATGATGATCGGGTACTTACCTCGGGTATATGCGATATACCGCGAGTCGTGGATGACACGGAAGTTTCCCGTTTCTCGTGGGTCCGGCGTACTACCTCTACAGAGTGTAAACTATTCGAATAGCCGTGTCCACGGTCAAGGACAGTTGGGTGGTGCTGCTTAAACTACGTCCAGTGTTTCCGCATAAAAAAAAAGTGCGTGTGTGTGTGGTGTTAAAAAGATGTTGTTATAATAATCACTATAATATGATCAAGTTCGGTGACTTGACATATAGGTAAACCCGGATGGTTTAACCCTCAGCTGATACATTGAGATTATGACAAGTCCGATGACTTGGCATATAGGGTGAACCCGGATGGTTCAGCCCTTAGCAGATATGTTGATATCTGTAACCTGTTCTTCAAAAGTAATTCTTTAACCTGATGCATGATGCTGTTATCCTTCACTTTCATTGTTCATATCATGGACTGTTTGCGAGTACATTCAAAGTACTCATAGGCTTGCCACTGGTTATTTCATTGACCAGGTGTGAAAGACAGGTACGGTGAAGATTAACTGGGTGACGTTCTTGCGAGCTAGGACGCTTCCCAGTCAGAATGCCTGTAGGTTAAGGCTGATGGCATGGGTTCACGCTTTCAACCAATAATTCCGCTATTGGTCTAGTTTAGTGCTTTGGCCTTTAAGGCCCTGTGTATGTAAGACTCGACCGAAGAGGTCATTTATTGTATCAAATGGTATGTATGGATGTAAGACTCTATTATTCAGTATCTGTGTTCAGTGAGCATTGATCCTTGGGATCACTGGGCACGACGATCTCGACTTACCAGTCGGGGTACCCACACCAACCCACGAGGCCCCCCACCTACCGCAACTCCTACCGAGACCCTCCCTCCTCTTGGTCTCCCTCCATCCCCATGACACCCCTCACCCCACACGACAGAACACCTGCCAGCTCGATCCCCCCAGCCTCCCGTTTCCTTCCCCTCGTCCTCCCAGGGACCACGGGCCCCTACATCCACTTCGCCCCTGTGTAGCCCCACGCCGGCCGAATCCCTCCCCTGCAACTCCCCCCGCCGGCGACCCATCCCCGCCGGCACCCCAGATCCCTCCCGTCGCCTCCTGCTCCCTCGCCGAGCACCACCCGTCGCCAGGGCCACCCTCACCGGCCAACCTCCCCTCCCCATCGGGCTCCCTCCCTCCCGCTCAGTCCAGGAGGGATCGAGCAGGGAGGTCTCCCTCTCCCCGCTGGCCCCTTCCTCCGGCGTCGTCCCCGTCGTCACCCCGCTCCACCAACCGGCGGCCCTGCCTCACCCCCGCCGGCCGTGGACCTCTGACAACCCTCACCGGCACCATCTTCACCGCATGACCGTCACCACCACCACCGCGTCTTCCTCCACGCCGCCTCCTCCGCGCCTCCCGAGAACTCCGGCTTCAGAGGGCCCTCTCGTGAACGTCGGTCAGCCCCTTTTCGGGCTCCTCCCACCATCTCCTTCCTTGCACCGTCCCGGTTCCATTTCGGCAAACGGCGCTCCGTTCCGACGTCGTTAGGATCGAGTAGATGATGATGGAGATGTCCCTCTCTCTCTGTTTTTGAGAGTTCTTTGTTGTTGTTGAGAGTTAACAAAGAGGTTGGAGAGAGAGAGTTTTAGATAGGAAATAAAATAAAAAAGGCACGTATGTATTTTGTATGTATGAGATGCACGTATGTATGTATTTATGTATGTAGGTATATGGAGAAATACGTTATGTTTATTATATGGGTGTTTTTTGTGTATGTGGCCTAAGCCACTTACCGGTGGGCCAACCCACCCCGCTGTCTATGACACGGAGGTCCCACACCCTCTTTTTAAGAAAAAATGAAAAAAAAATGTAAAAATAAAAATATGGTTATAATAAATATATAAATAGATATATTAATTAATTAGTTAATTAATTAATTAGGTAATTAGAATAATTAGAGTATGAAACATGGGTCCCCCACTAAATTAATTTGATTAATTACTATTTAATCTGAATTAAAAACTTGTGTCTATGACCCTTGGGACCCACTGGTCAGTTGACCAGTCAACTGCTAATGTCAGCATGACATCATGCTGATGTCATATTGCTTTTAATCAATTTATTTAAATTTGTTTTTAATTCCTAATGATTGAATACAACTTTAAAAATTAATATAAAATAATCCATAAGCCAGATCAAAATATTTTCAACATGAAAGTTGATCAGCAGAATGAGACGAACCCGGATACACGGTCCATTCATGTGTCACGCGTCCCTAGCATAGAAAACGTGGAACTTTTCCATCATTTTCCATCTGACCGGTAGTAGTGGGAGACCCGGAAAATATCGTCAGATATTCTTCCGACCCGTCTATGACGAATGTTGCTGCATTAGCTCATGTCTAGCCTGCATCTTGCCATGTCATGCATTGTGTTGCACCATTGCTATTATTTATTGTTTTCCCCCTCTTCTTACCGGTAGACCCCGAGAATGACGCTGCTGTCGGATACATCTACGACCCTGCCGATCAGTCCTTTGCCGCAGGACAGCAAGGCAAGCAAACCCCCCTTGATCATTCCTATATCGCCTATGTCTTTCTCCCTCATGCTTGCATTAGTATTTTGCTACTGTTATAGTTAGCTCCTATATCTGATGCATAGCCTGTTTTTGATGAACTGCTACTTTCAGGACTGTAATTGAAATCTGCTTAGTATAGGTGGAGCAGTCATCCCCTCTGACCCCGTAGTCCAGTTGCCCCGCTTGTTTTCAAATCTCGATCCCTGATCGACGAGCCAGACCCGACACAACATATACACCCCCTTAGTTGTATGACGCTACACAAATACTATCGAGTACTGAGGGTGACACCTCGCTAAGTACTCCTGATGATATCTCTGTGGTATAGCTATTCGGTCGTGGTTATCGAGGGTGATTCCTCTTTCACCATTCCCGACGATGCCTCTGTCGTGCAACCCCTCAAGTGTGGGACCTCCAAGGGTGATTCCTCTAAGCCCACCTTGACGGATACATCATTCGGAATCCAACGAGGGTGATACCTCGGATTCCCCCTGATGTTACAACCACACAGTTACTCGACCATGTTACTGGGATCAATGGTGATTAGTTGTTAAGACGGGTGGATTCCCGCAAGATTGTGTTGATGGCCTAATTAAAATGTTAATGGATTTGGGTATTTGATCTGGGTTGGTTGGAGACCTTTTTGCACTAACCATCTACTTGGGAAGAATTATAGGTACTCGACGTCGCGGTATCAGCCGAACCTCTTCAGACGCCAGCGATGTAGCGGCGCGTGCCCGAGTGGTCCCGAGATGCATCACGCTTGTGATTAAGGGGTGCTAGGACTGACGTCGGCCGCCCTTGCATCGTGCAGGAGCGCGGAGGGGAACTGGGCCCACGAACCCTCTGTGCTTAGGATTTAGACCGGCGGGCTGGCCTCTTTGCTGAGCTTAGGTGGGGCTGCGACGTGTCGATATTCCGTGGCCGGGCATGACCCAGAAAAGTGTGTCCGGCCAGAGTGTTATCGAGCGCATCGGGACATGTGGTGCACCCCTGTAGGGATGAAAATTAACTATTCGAATAACCGTGTCCACGGTTGCAGGACGACTTGGAGTTGTGCCCTAATCTTATACAACTACAATTGTTACTTAATTGGAATTAGTTGCCTCGGGATTGCTTCCTCGCAGGGAGTCGAGGGAGGATCTCTGGGCGTGACCTCACTTTATTAATGCTGCAACAATATGACTATTTAATTGTGTTACACCTGTTCTACTCTCGTCTATTGCTGCAAGACCCAGAAGATGCTAGTCTTCGATAGGACTAGGCCTTCTCTCTCTTTTCTCGCATTGCTGTAGTGAGTCCACATATAACCAACCCCCTTCTTTGATACTGATGCATAATTAGATTAGTTCTGATGTAAGACTTGCGAGTACTTTGGATGAGTACCCACCATTGCTTTGCTCCCCCTTTGTCCCTTTGATACGTTGCTGCGACCAGATGATGGAGCCCAAGAGATGGAGTTTCCTGCCGCGCCTGCCACCCCGATGGTGTCTTCTTCATGGAGGCCGCCGAAGATAAGAGTAGTTAGGAGGTTCCCAGGTAGGAGGCCTCGCCTCGTTCGATCGTGTTTATTTTTTGCTAGCCTTCTCTAAGGCACCCCATGTTTAATGTCTGTACTCAGATATTGTTGCTTCCGCTGATTCGAGTGTTTATCGAGCTTCTGTATTCTAGCCCTCGAGGCCCCTGGCTTGTATTATGAAGCTTGTCTTATGTTATTTGTGTTGTGATATCTTCCCGTGAGTCCTTGAGTTTGATCGTACGCGTTTGCGTGTATGTTTAGCGTACGATTAAATCGAGGGCGTCACAAGTTGGTATCAGAGCCGACTGCCTGTAGGTAGCCCCCTTTCGAACTCCTTGGCTGAAGTTGAGTCTAGTGTTTGAAAAACTTTACTAACACCAATGCTGTGGCTTACGGGCCCACATCTCAATTGGGTGGTATTAGTATCTTTTACTCCTTTCCTATACTCCGGGCTCTACTCTCTCTTCTCTTTCGGGATAAAGATTTTGCTAACTCGAACATTAGGTTCTCATAAATACTTCCTCTCGGAGAGCCCCGTATTCCAAACGATGGCTTGATCCGTTAGAAGACTCCGAGGATACTCTCTGATGTTCTCTCGAGAACTTGTGCCCATCGCTCTTGCGATTTCCCTTCCTTCGTCAACCCCTACGGATGACTACATACAAATGTTGTTCATACCTTCTTTTCAATTTCTCTTGTTTTTAGAAGATGCAACGAATTATTTTATCGGGGATTCGTCCGTCCTGTGTTGTCATGGGTTTCGAAAGTTCTTAGAATTACTATTCGATCTTTCGGAATTCCCATTAGCCTATTACCTTTAACCTTTCCCACCTGCTTGCATTATGGTTAAACCCATATGTCTAGCAGCATTCATTAAAATCCTTTGTGATTTTCCTCTGATCTTATTGATTCTACCTTTGTGTGAATTCACACAATCATCTGTTGTGACTCAAAAATTATTTTCCGGCTCACACGTCCTTCGAGACAGAGCTGGTTCTCGACAAATCAACCTTGATTGATTGTCCATCTAAGTCCATTCGGCTTACTTGTATTTGATCGGAGCATCTGATTATGATACACCAACCCGGAAATCCTAATTCCTTTAGTAATTAAGTATCGATATTTTCCAGGTGTTCTATAATCCGATGCGTTGCATCCAATCTCCCTCTGATTGAGTACCGATACTCACATCCGGTCCATTGTGGATTGCCTGACCCATTGCTGGAATATTATCCGACGACAACCTTTACATTCATAAATTCTCGGGATATTGTTCCCTGATACATAATTCCATTGGTAAATAGTGTCTTCTCCCTCTGATAAGTTGTACCCTTTGCTTTTGTCAGCCATGCCCTTCAAGCATGCGTTAATTACTCTTGGAGTTTATGGTATATGTTCCTAAAATGCCCCAATGGGTTGAACCTATGCCTTCCTAAATCAATATGACTCGAAAAGTTTTCATGAGTCTTACTCTTCTGGTGTTTTTCCAGATAATCTTTTTAAGCTACAACCTGATCAAAGGCAAGGAGTAAATGGCAGGTGATGCATTGATGAAGTGGGAGTCGACCTTGAACTTTGTGTTCATGCCCATGGAAACGACGTTGATCCTATCATAGAAACTTCTCGTATCGATAATCATTCATTCTGTGGTTTAAATCTGGTATTGGTGATCTTGTCCTTTCCAATCATGGTTCCGACCATGTTGTCCTACCTTGATTTCATTCTCAAACGAGTTAAAGTACTTGTTTTCTTCAGATCAACACACCGGTCCAAACCTTAAAATTGATCTACCTCCGAGTATTATTCCTTGTAGCTCGAGGATATCGCGGAGCTATGAAACTTCTTGTGAGATCCTCATCAACTATGATATTTTCCTTAATTCCAGTTGCCTCGTGTTTGAGTTGTTGGACACGCGAGTACATCGATAACTGAATCGAGTATGCATTGCGATTCAACAACTTTTAGCAATCTTCCTTGTTATCGAGTTTGTACTCGATCATGTCATTCCAAGATGTTAAGCTTACATCAATCTTTCAACACCATGTTGGTTGTCTTAAAAGGCAATCTCAATTCTAAGCTAGCAGTCTTATCTATGATTCCGACAACCTCTTGCTTCATCATTCCCTTGCTTGATGTCGTCGCTAATTGATTACATCTTCGTAAAGCTTCTCGACAAATGTGTCGTGATCATCATCAGCATCCCGAGCTCTTGCAGGGTATCGACCGAATGCATGATGAGAAATACCATCCTTGCCCCTCGATGATATGTGTTATCATCGACAACCTTCTTGCCTTCCCTCCTACACAAACATGTATGTGTTTTGTATTGTCCCCTGTGTTCCTCGGTATCCAACTTATGTTATCTTCTACCTTGGGGTATTACCATCTTTATGTCAAGAATGTCGTAAAAATTGCACACGTCTTAAGAATTCTTGATATAGTAATACCTCTCGCCATCACCATTCATTTCTTGGTCCCGTGTTGTTTCAAACCGGAAGACCAACAAGTGAACTATGATGTGTGATCCCAATACTTCTGGCAACCCTATTGCCTTGAGGTTAACTGTCGGGACCCCGATCCTAAGCCATAGGAATCCAGCCTGTAACACATCACATCCCTTTGTGGTCTCACGCACGGTTAACTCCACGGCTGCAGCCTTACCTTAGCCGGGACCGTTTGCGTATTTTGACTCACGTATGCGAGAGTGTCGCTAGCAATCCCATGTCAAAGAACCCGGATCGACATAACTAGTCATAAACCAAAGTGGCAGTACTGCACAAGGACAGGCATACATGACCCAACAAAGCAGGTGTCGGTCATCAGCGAATGTAGACGAGTCGTAGCAAGCTACAAGGACTCCATTACATCGCATGACATTTCCCCAAAGGGGACAGACACAACAGCTAAGAAGGACACATGCCGGTCAACCAATGTGTCCGGAGCAGTAGCGAACTACCAAGGCTCGTTGGATCACAAAGGGGCATTTCCTTGTAAGGAGTGCTACTAAAGTTCACGACTAGGTAATCGAACCCCATACATATCAACTACGACACACGTACGCATGGCATACCGATATGTATAGATACATCGATGGCATCACAACATAACCATAAGCATACAACCTTTATTTAAGAGGCTCGGAAGAGCCACACACATAATATTACACATTAAGGGTCTCACGACCCATAATAGCAGTCATACAAACACAAGCCAGCGGAAGAGTTATAAACTGTCTGGGTACAGACAGGGCAACTAGAAGGCACATGGCCTGATTATACTACAGAGCCGACGTAGGGCCAGATCGTAGCTGGGACACCAGCTACTCGTCGTCGTCGATGTCTACGAAGAACCCTCCATTAGGGTCATTAGCAACCTCTACAACATGTATTAAGCAAACATGAGTACGAAGGTACTCAGCAAGACTTTAGGATAACTAACTACTCATGCAAGGTATCAAAAGGTATTGTGGGGTTTCATGCAGAAAGCCAGCATTTGACTCGTGGCTAGACAACTTGCATTTTTAAATAATTTTGACAACTTGATTTCTTGCACACGAGTCCACTAACACCACAACAATACATTATCGTGGAATCATTCCGTCTCCCTACGGAAATGCCGTCCACGACACTCATGCTTATCTTGACAATTTTATGAGTAGCCATTGAAGTTATCTATGAACAACATATGTCTCCAAGTAGTCCATATCCGCGGACGCGGCTATTCGAATAGATCATAACCCTGCAGGGGTGTACTTCGTCACACACGCTCTCGCCACTTATCGCCATGTGCACGTCATGCACCTCGGCAACCTTCAAGCGGAAGCCCAGCGAGGGAGTCGGCCACGACCGTTAACCACACTTGTACCTAGTCCAGGTTTATCGCCTATCTGAGAGTAACCCGTACGGAAGTCCGACCGAGGTTTCCGCCACGTCCTCAAACGATGTGCGCAGGGTTCCCAAGCCCACCATCCGGGTGCCACTTGGTACACCGTGCCACTGCCTACCGCATCACGGCCCACCTCTCAGGTCAGCACCATGCACGGCCTCCAGCATTACTATAAACACCACAAACTACTTGCAACTCCTGTACCGGGTACTACGCGATTAATAGGCCGAGCGGGGTCATATTTCAGGGCCCACCATGTGGTAGTATCTAGTCTTGGAATACGTACACGGAACTCAGTTCCTAAGGACGGTTCCAATGAAACAACCCGCGATGTAGTCCTACACGGCCTTTCACCGGTACCTTTACCAGCTCAAGTTCAACACACAACCTTTGCTCATCAAACACGTTCCACAATTCTGTTCATCCCCCAGATGACAGACCATACACAACTCTAAGCATAGCATGCATAGCAGGATAAGGCACATCACAGCTCAAGCAACTACCAGGTATGCTAGGTTGCAAGGTTTGGCTATTTACTGTGACAAGGTTAAGTCATGCAAAGGAAGTGGGTTCAACTATCGTGGCAAAGCAGTTGAAGCATTTGATCTGAATGCAAGAAATAGGTGCAGGATCAAGAACATGGGATTTATCGGGATGATCAAAAGGGTTGCTTGCCTTGTTGCTCAGAGGAGCAACGATATCCGTCAGACGGATATTCGGTGGAATCCTGGGGTGCGGAGCCTACCGAAATGAATGGCAACATTCAATAACAATCATATGCACTCAAAATGATGCATGACCATGGCATGAGAATGCAAGGTGATAAGTTATTATTTTCAACATGTATTAGGTTGAGAGTTGATTTGAATCACATTCGAATAGCAATTCAAACGGGGTATTCTCGGATACCGGTTTAATTGATTTGACCTGATGCTCAGATCAACTTGATGTTAACATGCATGAAATGTCATGTTATGGTACTGATTTGTAATTAGGACAGTGGTGAACATTGTATATATAATGAAATTTGAATATTTTTGCAATTTCCATTTAAAAAGTGATTATAAGAATTGAATTATTCCTTATTCCACAATTTAGGGTTATGTAACTTTTTCAAACATAGTTGAAAATAGCATAATCAGAATCCTCGAATTTTTCTGATACTTTTTCATATATAAATTATTTTCATTGGCGTTACATATTAATTTCTATGATTTTTACAAGTTTTAGCAATTTCCTGGAATTAGTTTTATACTGGAAATTCTAATTATTGCATCAGACTGACGTCAGCAGGTCAGCCGACCTGTTCAGGTCAAACCTGACAGGGGGGCCCCACTAGTCAGCCTCTCTGGGACTAATCCCGCATTGGCCAGCCCTAATTGAGGTTTGACTTGGCCTTGGGCCCACTTGTCAGTGAGTGATTAAGTCCTGAGCTGCTCGGTTAGCTTTGCCACGTCGACCCCCACTGGAGGGTGGTCGCCGGCGACCAGGCCCGCGGCGGAGGGCTCGCCGGAGGCGACCTAAACGGCGCTGCACAGCACCAAAACGCACGCGGTTTGCAGCTACGGCACGCTGGCGAAGTGGCCGATCTGGCAGGGGCATCAGGGGAGGCTAGGGTCGCCGGAAGAGGCGCCGGCGACGAGCCGGAGCAGCGGCCGAAGCTCGGCCTTCTATGAGAGACGACTCTAGGGCACGGGGAGGGCAGCTGGAGGGCTCGACACGCTCCTGGAGGCTCCAGGAGCTCGAATCCTAGCTCGAGCGCGTGGATCGGACATCACAGCGACGGCGACGACATGACCGGCGGCGAGAAGCTCTCAGCCTTGGTGGGGAACTAGGCTACGATGTACAGGAGAGCGTGGGGCGAGAGGGGAAATGACGACGAGCTCATGGCGGTTCCGATGGTGCTGAAGAGGGGCTCGGGGATGCGCCGGAGGGAGCAAATCGACGGGAGAGGTCCGGCGGCCGGAGGTGGAAGACTATGGCGTTGGGGCGATGCAGAGCTTGGGGAAGCTTCGGCTTCTGCAGAGATGACCAGGGCGACGAGGCGGAGCTAACAGACTACTCGGAGGCGGGATCCCATGGCTAGAGGTGCTGCTGCTCGAGCTCGAGCTCGGCTCCAATGGCGGCAGCAAGGAGGAGGAAGAGATCCGGGAGGAGGGAGAGAGCCAATGCGGGGAATGGATAGGGGAGGCCTCAGGGGGCTTATCCCCGACCTTGCCAGCGCGAGGCGGCGGCCAGGCAGGCGCACAGGTGCGTGGCCGCACCGGAGGAGGCGGCGGCCACCTCCTGCTGCCTACTGGCGCGAGGGAGGGGACGAGCGAGGGAGATGGGCCGGGCCAGGCTAGGCGACAGGTAAGGGTTTCCCATTTTTTTTTGTTTTTTTGTTTTTCTGTTTTGCTAATTATTGTTTTGCTAACTATTTCAGCTCCAAAACAAAAAGTAAAAACTATTTTAGACCTCCTGAAATATTGTTATAACATTCCCAACCATTTCCAAAGTTTTCAACATTTTTGGAAATTTATAGATTCTGATTTCAAATTTTAAGTTTGAAACCAGTGGCTTTTGTATTAATTTAAAAATTCTAAGGTGTCAAGAAAATAGTTTCCTCCAATGCTCATTTACTTTCATGATTTATCAGAAAGTTTGAACATTTCTTGAGGCCATTTTGGGTTCATTGATTTGAACTAGTTTGAGATTTTCTTTAATTGAAATAGTGGCTAGGGTTTTGAGTTTTTCCTTTGCCACTTTGTTGTTTTTGTTGAAACTTCTTAGATGCAAATGCAAAGAAGACATGAGCACAAGACTAACTTGCTTAAGGGTTAGGGATGTGACAACTCACCCCCACTCAAAAGAATCTCGTCCCGAGATTTCGAAGTCGTCGGGAATAACGCCGGATATTCAAGTCGGAGACGATCCTCTCTTTCCCAGGTTGCCTCCTTTTCAGAATGATTTGACCATTGAACTTTAAGAAACTTGAGGTTTCGACGTCGAGTGGTACGCTCAGCTTGATCAAGAATACGCACGGGGTATTCTCGGTATGAAAGGTTATCTTGTAGATCAAGCGTTTCGTGGTCCACTTCACGGATAGGATCCGAAAAGCAACGCCTGAGTTGCGAGACGTGGAAAACATCATGAACCTTGGAAAGATGCGGAGGAAGTTCCAACTGGTAGGCAACTTCTCCTCGTTTGTTAAGAATGCGAAAAGGACCAATGTAACGAGGAGCCAACTTGCCCTTGATACCGAAACGATGGGTACCCTTCAAAGGTGTAACCCGAAGGTAAGCCTTCTCGTCAACTTCAAAGGTCACAGCCTTATGATGACGATCATATTGGCTCTTTTGACGAGACTGGGCTGTTTTCAACTTTTCACGAATAATGCGAACCTGCTCTTCTGCATCCTGGATCATATTCGGGCCAAAGAGTTGCCTCTCTCCGGTTTCTGACCAATTTAGAGGTGTTCGACATCTTCGTCCATAGAGAACTTCAGAAGGAGCTTTGCCCAAGCTTGATTGATAACTATTGTTATAAGCGAATTCGGCAAATGGAAGGCACTTCTCCCAATTCATACCGAATGAAATAACACAAGCTCGGAGCATGTCTTCTAGGATTTGATTCACTCTTTCTACTTGACCACTTCATTGAGGATGGAAAGCAGTGCTAAAAGATAAGTGAGTCCCCATGGCATTCTGAAAACTTTCCCAAAAGCGAGAAGTAAAGATACTTCCACGGTCTGAGTTAATCTCCAGGGTAACACCATGAAGAGACACTATTCGAGAGATATATAACTCTGCTAGCTGGCTAGCTGTTATACTCTCACGAACGGGAAGAAAATGAGCCACTTTGGAAAGACGGTCAATGACCACAAAGATAGCATTATTCCCTTTCTTGGTCTTGGGAAATCCGGTAATGAAATCCATGCTAACTTTATCCCATTTCCATTCAGGAATAGCTAGAGGTTGAAGGGTGCCAGCAGGCCTTTGATGTTCTGCCTTAACTCGACGACAGACGTCGCAGTTAGCAACGAACTCAGCAATTTCTCTCTTCATCCTAGTCCACCAGAACCTCTGGCGTAGGTCCTGATACATCTTAGTACTACCGGGATGAATGGTGAGAGGAGAATCATGAGCCTCCTTAAGGATTAACTGCCTTAGATGTGGGTTCTTAGGAACCACTAAACGATTCTGGAAGAACACAACACCTTGATCGTTCATGGAAAATTCTTTAGCGTTTCCGCTAAAAATATTCTCCTTGATCCGTGATATACCCTTGTCACGCTTTTGGCCAGCTATGATTTGATCCTTAAGAGTAGGCTTCGCCACCAGGGTAGAAAGGAATCCTTGGGGAACAATATGAAGATTCAACTTCCGAAAGTCCTCATGGAGATGTGGTTGACCTTGTTGTAGCATCAAATTGTTACAATAAGATTTACGACTTAGCGCATCGGCCATGACATTGGCCTTCCCCGGGGTGTAAGTTATCCCTAGGTCGTAATCCGAGATCAACTCAACCCACCGTCTTTGCCTGAGATTCAAATCCGGCTGGGTGAAAATATATTTAAGACTTCGGTGATCAGTGAATATTTCGCAACGATTACCCAGAAGGTAATGTCGCTAGGTTTTTAGTGCATGGACCACAGCTGCAAGCTCAAGGTCATGTGTGGGATAATTATCCTCATGTGGACGCAACTGTCGAGATGCGTATGCGATCACATGACGATCTTGCATGAGAATGCAACCTAATCCTTGTCGCGAGGCGTCGCAATAGATAACAAAGTCCTTAGAAAAATCTGGTGGTAGCAACACAGGTGCGGAAGTCAGGCGTCTTTTCAGTTCCTGAAAACTATGCTCACACTGTGGTGTCCACTCGAACTTTTTATCCTTCTTGAGGAGTTCAGTTAGAGGCTTTGCAACCTTGGAGAAATTCTCGACGAAGCGGCGACAATAGCTCGCTAGACCAAGAAAACTCCTAACTTTCTTAACCGATTCAGGTTGAGTCCAATCAAGGACAGCTTGAACTCTCTCGGGATTGACAGCAATACCCTTACCAGAGATTACGTGACCCAGATAGGTCACTTCTGGTAACCAGAATTCACATTTTGAAAATTTGGCATAAAGGCGATGCTCTCGAAGTTTCATCAATACCAGCCTTAGATGCTCGACATGTTCTTGTTCATTCTTCGAGTAGATGAGAATATCATCGAGGTATACCACGACAAATTTATCCAAATACTCCATGAAGATTGAGTTCATCAGCCGAGAGAAAGTGGCTGGGGCATTGGTTAAACCGAAGGACATAACGGTGTACTCATATTGGCCATAACGAGTAACAAAAGCCGTTTTTGGAATGTCTCCGTTCTTAATCTTGATTTGATGGTATCCCAACCTCAAATCCATTTTGGAGAAGACTGAGGATCCAGCGAGCTGATCGTAGAGATCGTTGATCCTGGGGAGCGGATACTTGTTCTTTATGGTGACCAGGTTAACTGGTCGGTAATCTACAACCATCCGATCCGTTCCGTCTTTCTTCTTGACGAAGAGGACGGTACAAGCCCAAGGAGAAGAGCTAGGACGAATGAAACCTTTGTTCAAGGCCTCATCTAGTTGCTTTTTAAGTTCGGCTAGCTCCAGGGGTGCCATCTTATATGGTCTTCTGTCTATTGAGACAGTTCCCGAAGCAAGATCTATTACAAACTCGACATCTCTGTCAGGTGGGATTCCTGGCAGTTCCTCTGGAAAAACATCTGGGAAGTCACGGACTACCGGGATGTCTTCAAGTTCCGGAAGAGGGTTGGCATTTAGAGAATAGAGTTGGCATTTGGCAACTCGAGTGGAGACATTTACTATCTCACCCGAGGGATGGGTAAGCTGGACATTTCTAGAATGAGTATCAATCTTGGCATAGTGAGCTGACATCCAGTCCATCCCAAGATGATATTAATATCCGAAGATTTCAATGCTATCAATGAGGCTAGAAAAACTAGCCTGTCTACTAGAATTTCATTGTCATAGGTTATCCTAGAGGTTTGCCATTTACTACCAGGGGTTTGGACAACCAATGGGATTGGCATATCACAAAATGACATGTTATGCAACTGTGCATAACTTTCTGAAATGAAGGAATGAGAAGACCCAGTGTCAAAGAGAACGGACGCTGGGTGATGATTAACAAGAAGCGTACCCAGCATGACGTCGGGATCCTCTGCAGCTTCTTCTGCTGACACATAGTTCACACGGCCACGTGCAGGAGTTGGCTTCATGTAGAACGCTTTGCCCAACTTGGCCTGCCCGACGGACTTTCCGGGTTGCTTGGCACCCACATTCTGAGGACACTCACGGGAATAGTGCCCTGGTTCTCCACACTTGTAGCATATCACCTGGTTGGCACATGGTGCAACATTGCTAGCTGGACCACCATAAGCTTTTGCTGGAGGGTTGGCCTGATTCGTCTGAGGCGCCATGTAGGATGGCCTCGGAGTGTATCTTGGCGGCAGAGAACTGTTTGGAACCCACAGCCTGCGTTTTGGAAACGCCGAACCAGAAGATGAGCCAAAGTCACGGGAGTGCTTCCTTGTGGCTTCGAAGTCAGTATGACCAGTCTCCGCACTGATCGCCTTGTTGACTAGGGCTTGAAAACTTGCACACTCATGGAGGCGCAGGTCACGACGGAGCTCAGGGCTCAGACCCTTACGGAATCTTGCTTGCTTCTTGGCGTCAGTAGACACCTCCTCTGTTGCATAGCGGGCGAGGTAACCGAACTCGCGGCTATAGGCATCCACAGACAACTTGCCCTGAGTGAAGGCACAGAACTCCTCTCTCTTTCTGTCCATCAGGCCCTCCGAAATATGGTGCAGACGGAAAGCTGCACTGAAATCTGCCCATGTGGCCACTGGTTCAGCGGGACGCATAGCTTCGAAATTCTCCCACCACAGATTGGCGGGTCCCTCCAGGAAATACGCCGCAAAGGTCACCTTGTCGGCCTCAGACACATTCTCAGAGCGAATCTTGTGTGAGATGCTGCACAACCAGTCATCAGCGTCGAGGGGATCGACGGAATGATGAAACTTTGGAGGATTCAGCTTCACAAAGTCATTGAGGGACACTGCAGCATTCCTAGGCTATCGAGCCGTATTCTTCTCAATACGCTCTAGCAGTCGATTGGTCTCCCTTTTATTTCTTTCTGCCTCAAGCATCACTTCTACCAGAGAAGGCGGGTGAGGCAGGTCTTCCTACGACGCTTGACTACCCTCACCTTGCTAATGAGCAGGGGCACGGTTCAACCTGGTGAACACCATCCTGACAAACAAACTCATAGCTTAGACCAACATCATATCAATACTAGCTATGGATTAAGAATGTACTGAACACACGGAATGCGGAAATGAATATCCGAACAGCATGGTAACAAGCAACTGCTATATATACACCATGGTTCATACACACCCTTACATAGTTCAGTACACCCTTAACCGAAGAGCAAACTACTGGAATTGTGAAACTACTCATCAGAGGCTTACAAGCTTCCTATACATTATTTATCTAGGCCTCCGGAATTCATTTCACATTACATGCATACTTCACAAGTCATGCAGGACTGTGAACGTACGGCTACTACCATACTATCCTTCCGCTCACAGCTCAGGCATCCGCATAGAACATCTCATAGAGATTACCTCCATGACCTGGAAGCTCAACCTGCGGATCAGGAAACACTCTAGCCTGAGATCCCTGGGGTCCATAAGGGCACGGATGTGGCCTTGGTCCCCTGACTGGTGGTAAGAGGGGTCCCCGAAGAGGTGTGACTCCTCCTATAGCTGGCCAGTCAACGTGGGCCGGAAGATGGGTCCTAACAGGGTTCAGCATCTCCATCTCTCCATACCCTGTCTGGACTACCGGTGCCAGCTGCGTCAAAACTGTCCACAGACGGGCACGGGTAGCATAAAGCTCCATGCGGAGAGCACGGGCATCCCTGTCTCTGTTCTCTAGCATCTCAACAGTGGACTGCAGAAGTGGATCCTCCATAGAAGAATCAAAATAGACTCCACTGAGGTATCCCTCTTCACCAGGCTGAGAGGCCGGAACATAACAGAACTCTGCATTCTGCAGCAGTGCATGTCTCACTCTCATAATAGTCAACATTGAATAGGCAGCATCCTGTACTGCCATGTCAACGGTGACCCCCAACCCATAGGACCAATGGATTGGCTTCTCAGCTCCAGGGTAATCTGGAAATACCCTAACAGTGCAGATGTATTGGCTCTGGTTGAAGTCTCGGTACTGTTCCTCCACTGTGTACTCGGGGTACCAGCAGTAACCGCACACCGACATCACCCTGACCAGCATGGCCGTATGACCCGGTACATCAATGCACCTGGTCAGACGTACCACCTGACGAGAAGGACGGCCAGGCATCTGTAAATAGAGAGTAATGCAAAAGCATTAGAGCCCCGAATGCAAAATTGGGCAGCATAACGGCTGTAAATGCTCAAAAACAAATTTTGAGACAACCCAATACGGAATAGCGTAACCACCCAACTATCAAGTTCAACTCTCTGATCATCAAACTTACTTCCTGCTTCCTAGGAATAAAGAAACCAATATCTCTTGAACCGTAGTCCTATAATCTACCGATCAGAAACACGAGCCGAGGAGAAGATGAGTAACCTAGTCCTTAGTTCCCGCAGAAGAGACGAGGATGACCAGAATAGAATAACCTGAGAAGAGAACAAGAGTCTTACGTTCCCTTCCACAAACAATTCCCTTATATATAGCTAAAGAAATTCTAGACTCAACTTCGACCAGTTTGGTTTGGTAATCCTACAGTCAGTCAGGCTCTGATACCAACGCTGTCGGGACCCCGATCCTAAGCCATAGGAATCCAGCCTGTAACACATCGCATCCCTTTGTGGTCTCACGCACGGTTAATTCCACGGCTGCAGCCTTACCTTAGCCGGGACCGTTTGCGTCTTTTGACTCACGTATGCGATAGTGTTGCTAGCAATCCCATGTCAAAGAACCCGGATCGACATAACTAGTCATAAACCAAAGTGGCAGTACCGCACAAGGACAAGCATACATGAGCCAACAAAGCAGGTGTCGGTCATCAGCGAATGTAGACGAGTCGTAGCAAGCTACAAGGACTCCATTACATCGCGTGACATTTCCCCCAAAGGGGACAGACACAGCAGCTAAGAAGGACACATGCCGGTCAACCAATGTGTCCGGAGCAGTAGCGAACTACCAAGGCTCGTTGGATCACAAAGGGGAATTTCCTTGTAAGGAGTGCTACTAAAGTTCACGACTAGGTAATCGAACCCCATACATATCAAGTACGACACACGTACGCATGGCATACCGATATGTATAGATACATCGATGGCATCACAACATAACCATAAGCATACAACCTTTATTTAAGAGGCTCGGAAGAGCCACACACATAATATTACACATTAAGGGTCTCACAACCCATAATAGCAGTCATACAAACACAAGCCAGCGGAAGAGTTATAAACTGTCTGGGTACAGACAGGGCAAGTAGAAGGCACATGGCCTGATTATACTACAGAGCCGACGTAGGGCCAGATCGTAGCTGGGACACCAGCTACTCGTCGTCATCGATGTCTACGAAGAACCCTCCATTAGGGTCATTAGCAACCTCTGCAACATGTATTAAGCAAACATGAGTACGAAGGTACACAGCAAGACTTTAGGATAACTAACTACTCATGCAAGGTATCAAAAGGTATTGTGGGGTTTCATGCAGAAAGCCAGCATTTGACTCGTGGCTAGACAACTTGCATTTTTAAATAATTTTGACAACTTGATTTCTCGCACACAAGTCCACTAACACCACAACAATACATTATCGTGGAATCATTCCGTCTCCCTACGGAAATGCCGTCCACGACACTCACGCTTATCTTGACAATTTTATGAGTAGCCATTGAAGTTATCTATGAACAACATATGTCTCCAAGTAGTCCATATCCGCGGACGCGGCTATTCGAATAGATCATAACCCTGCAGGGGTGCACTTCGTCACACACGCTCTCGCCACTTATCGCCATGTGCACGTCATGCACCTCGGCAACCTTCAAGCGGAAGCCCAGCGAGGGAGTCGGCCACGACCGTTAACCACACTAGTACCGCCATGTACTCCTACACGGCCTTTCACCGGTACCTTTACCAACTCAAGTTCAACACACAACCTTTGCTCATCAAACACGTTCCACAATTCTGTTCATCCCCCAGATGACAGACCATACACAACTCTAAGCATAGCATGCATAGCAGGATAAGGCACATCACAGCTCAAGCAACTACCAGGTATGCTAGGTTGCAAGGTTTGGCTATTTACTGTGACAAGGTTAAGTCATGCAAAGGAAGTGGGTTCAACTATCGTGGCAAAGCAGTTGAAGCATTTGATCTGAATGCAATAAATAGGTGCAGGAGCAAGAACATGGGATTTATCGGGATGATCAAAAGGGTTGCTTGCTTTGTTGCTCAGAGGAGGAACAATATCCGTCAGACGGATATTCGGTGGAATCCGGGGGTGCGGAGCCTACCGAAATGAATGGCAACATTCAATAACAATCATATGCACTCAAAATGATGCATGAGCATGGCATGAGAATGCAAGGTGATAAGTTATTATTTTCAACATGTATTAGGTTTAGAGTTGATTTGAATCACATTCGAATAGCAATTCGAACGTGGTATTCTCGGATACCGGTTTAATTGATTCGACCTGATGCTCAGATCAACTTGATGTTAACATGCATGAAATGTCATGTTATGGTACTGATTTGTAATTAGGACAGTGGTGAACATTGTATATATAATGAAATTTGAATATTTTTGCATTTTCCATTTAAAAAGTGATTATAAGAATTGAATTATTCCTTATTCCACAATTTAGAGTTCTGTAACTTTTTCAAACATAGTTGAAAGTAGCATAATCAGAATCCTTGAATTTTTCTGATACTTTTTCATATATAAATTATTTTCATTGGAGTTACAGATTAATTTCTATGATTTTTACAAGTTTTAGCAATTTCCTAGAATTAGTTTTATACTGGAAATTCTAATTATTGCATCAGACTGACGTCAGGAATGTCAGCCGACCTGTTCAGGTCAAACCTGATAGGGGGGCCCCACTGGTCAGCCTCTCTGGGACTAATCCCACGCTGACCAGCCCTAATTGAGGTTTGACTTGGCCTTGGGCCCACTTGTCAGCGAGTGATTAAGTCCTGAGCTGCTGGGTTAGCTTTGCCACGTTGACCCCCACCGGAGGGTAGTCGCCGGCGACCAGGCCCGCGGCGGAGGGCTCGCCGGAGGCGACCTAAATGGCGCTGCACAACACCAAAACGCACGCGGTTTGCAGCTACGGCACGCTGGCGAAGTGGCCGATCTGGCAGGGGCATCAGGGGAGGCTAGGGTCGCCGGAAGAGGCACCGGCGATGAGCCGGAGCGGCGGCCGAAGCTCGGCCTTCTATGAGAGACGGCTCTCGGGCACGGCGTGGGCAGCTGGAGGGCTCGACACGCTCCTGGGGGCTCTAGGAGCTCGAATCTTTGCTCGAGCGCGTGGATCAGACATCACAGCGACGGCGACGACATGACCGGTGGCGAGAAGCTCTCGGCCTTGGTGGGGAACTAGGCTATGATGTACGGGAGAGCGTGGGGCGAGAGGGGAATCGACGACGAGCTCACGGCGGTTCCGATGGTGCTGAAGAGGGGCTCGGGGATGCGCCGGAGGGAGCGAATCGACGGGAGAGGTCCGGCGGCCGGAGGTGGAAGACGACGGCGTTGGGGCGATGTAGAGCTTGGGGAAGCTTCGACTTCTGCAGAGATGACCAGGGCGACGAGGCGGAGCTAACAGACTACTCGGAGGCGGGATCCCATGGCTAGAGGTGCTGCTGCTCGAGCTCGAGCTCGGCTCCAATGGCGGCAGCAAGGAGGAGGAAGAGATCCGGGAGGAGGGAGAGAGCCGATGCAGGGAATGTATAGGGGAGGCCTCAGGGGGCTTATCCCCGGCCTTGCCAGCGCGAGGCGGCGGCCAGGCAGGCGCATAGGTGCGTCGCCGCGCCGGAGGAGGCGGCGGCCACCTCCTGCTGCCTACTGGCGCGAGGGAGGGGACGAGCGAGGGAGATGGGCTGGGCCAGGCTAGGCGACAGGTAAGGGTTTCCCATTTTTTTCTTCTGTTTTTTTGTTTTTCTGTTTTGCTAATTATTTCATCTCGAAAACAAAAAGTAAAAACTATTTTAGACCTCCTGAAATATTGTTATAACATTCCCAACCATTTCCAAAGTTTTCAACATTTTTGGAAATTTATAGATTCTGATTTCAAATTTTAAGTTTGAAACCAGTGGCTTTTGTATTAATTTAAAAATGCTAAGGTGTCAAGAAAATAGTTTCCTCCAATGCTCATTTACTTTCATGATTTATCAGAAAGTTTGAACATTTCTTGAGGCCATTTTGGGTTCATTGATTTGAACTAGTTTGAGATTTTCTTTAATTGAAATAGTGGCTAGGGTTTTGAGTTTTTCCTTTGCCACTTTGTTGTTTTTGTTGAAACTTCTTAGATGCAAATGCAAAGAAGACATGAGCACAAGACTAACTTGCTTAAGGGTTAGGGATGTGACATTAACAACTGGTTGTTTCATTCTTAGTGTGTTGGGTGTTGACCCATCATTCTTGACATTGGTTGTGCTACTCCGCCCGTATTTCCGGATGCACCCTTCGACCAATGTTTAATTGTTGTTGTTCCCTCGAACATACGACATTATACCATTTGACTTGACAAATGCTATCTCCTTGATATTATAAGTTTTTGTACTTTCATCCCTGTCAAAATCTTGGGGAATTTTTGTTGAGCCCATCAGCCACACCCTCAACTTCTCCATGTTCCACGGTGAAGCTCTTGAAAGCATTATCCTTGTCCCTAGCTCATGAAGAATATGTTGGATAGAAGAAGTGTATTTCCCAAAGTTCATGTGCACTTTTTCCGTCGTGAATATGTGAAAGTTTTGTTTCGCTTCCTCTTGGGAAATACCAAATCATTCACGCATGTGAGAAGTGTTATATGTTTTTAAGATTTGTTATCTTCACTCCATATAACTTCTCTTAGCACGCCAAGGCACTGACTGATTTGATCAAGGGAAAAGATGTTCCTTCATAAGAGCTAATCCAGACTTACACATGGAGCCTTGTTATCCTCGATGATGGTTCCCAAATGAGAGCTCAGTTGCATTTTGATGTAAGATTTCTATGTGGGCACAGATGCCTTGACATTGTGTTCATATGTCTTACAATCGAACTCATGGTTCAAGAATTGCTTGTGTAGCTCATATCATGAGAATCTTGCATCTTCATCTTTTCTTCTCACGCATCTTGAGTCTGAGGTATCCTAACACCAATCAGATCTCAATCTTGGACATATATGATGGTTGGGACATTTTCCCAATAACTATAACTTTGGTCTTTATGTAACCTGGTACGGTGACGTCTTGTCTGGCACAGCGGGCCGAAGGACCTATTGTTATAAATCCTCCCATATGTAAGATTCGCCATCTTTCATGCAGAAACTATATGGCTTACTTTATAAGTTGTTTTTGATGAATTCCTTGTGTATCCAAAGTCCAACCTTTACCTGATGACCATGTAGATGCTACCCCAAAGCACGGATGTGGTACTTCAAATTTCGACAGGAACATTGGAAGCGCAATGCTAAATTGTTCCTGATCAATTATCCAGACCGCGTGGTATGGGTAAACATCATGATTCTTCTTGCCTCCTATCTAAAAGGTTATGTACTTGATGACCTATCATGTATACCATACTGTGTATTTTCCTCGGGAATGGTATACTGTAATACTTGTGTGTGTGAACACATTTTTTCCTTCCCATTGGTCTGTTTGACCTTTCTTGTGGCATTACTTATCTAAGAAGTGTTAATTCCCTGCTTAGGTAAAAACCTCTGTGTACAACTCTGTCGGTAAGACCCTGTTACTATGGTGGATAACATTCTGGTAGCCGCCGGTGGACGAGAACCTTGCCTATTGGTCCGCCTCCTTTCAACGAGCAGGAAGATGGTTCTATTCGTCCCCCACCCTTGGTACCGATGTTGTTCCAACATAACTGACAGGTTATCCTCTGACATGTCTACCCCTCTGTCTACTCTCGGCCCACATGGTGGACCCATAACCCAAAATTCCACAGGATTGAAACCTGACTCTCCTGTACATCTTTGACTCCAATGTATCATTTACACTTGGCTTCGTATGAAATTCTCGAGCCACCGTTCAATGGACCGATCAATCTTCGGTCCGGATATTATTTACATGCCGAAGATCAAGTCCGCATTATTCATGAGAATCTGAAGGCTGCTCAGTCTCGTCAGAAGAGTTAGTATGACCGTCATCATCAAGATATGGTCTATCAACCTAGCGAAAAGGCTTATCTTCATGTCACACCAATGAGAGGTGCACACCGTTTCGGGATCAAGGGTAAGTTAGCTTCTCGCTATATTGGTCCTTTCACTGTTCTCGAAAGGCGTGGAAGAGTGGCTTATCAATTGGAATTGCCGGCGAACCTTTCTCAGGTTCACGATGTCTTCCATGTTTCTCAGCTCCGTCGCTGCTTCAAGGATCCTATTCGAGCAGTGGATCATGGTATGCTTGAGCGGCAACAAGACCTCTCTTATAAAGAGCATCCGGCCCGCATTACCGACCAAGCTGAACGTAAGACTCGTTGCAAAGTCACCAAGTTCCTTAAAGTGAAGTGGTCAAATCATTCTTAAGCTCAAGCCACTTGGGAATGCGAGGATCATCTTCATGACGAATACCCCGAGCTCTTTCCTTCTACCTCTTAATTCTCGGGATGAGAATTCTTGTTAGGAGGGGAGAATTGTGACATCCTCGACTTTTGCTACAATGATGATTGTAATTAAGCGACAGTGATCCCGCGCTAATGATGCCACGACACCGTTAATTATATCAATGATATCGTGTTAGTTGAAACTGAATCAAAATTCGAAACTTAAAATTAAAGTCGAACGAGAAAGGTTTTATGTTGTTAAAAAAACGCCGGGGAGTTACAAAATTCTCTAACAAATTATAAAATATGAATCAAGCACTTTTGGAATTATTGGTAATCCCTATATATTTAAAGGAGAAACTTTAGGTAAAATAAATAAAGGAAATAAACTAAATAAAATTAAATAATAAAAGAATAATAACAAAAAAGGAAAGTTTTACAGAAAAAAAGAAAAAAAAGAAAAACGAAACCCCCTGGCCTTACTGGGCCAAAACTGGCCCAGCCGGCCCCCCATTCGGCCCACCACCCCTCGGGTATAAAGCCCCACAAGGGGCAACCCTAATTTCCCCCCGTCACCCCACTCTTCCCCTGGCCGCCGCCACAAGCCAAGACCCTCTCCCCCCGCTCGCTCACTCCCTCTCCTGCACCCACCAACCCACGATGGCCCCCCACCTACCGCAACTCCTATCGAGACACTCCCTCCTCTCGGTCTCCCTCCATCCCCACGACACCCCTCACCCCCCACGGCAGAACCCCTACCCGCTCAATCCCCCCAGCCTCCCGTTCCCTTCCCCTCGTCCTCCCAGGGACCGCGGGCCCCTGCATCCACCTTGCCCCCCTGTAGCCCCACGCCGGCCGAATCCCTCCCCTGCAACTCCCCCCGCCGGAGACCCATCCCCACAGGCGCCCCATATCCCTCCTATCGCCTCCTGCTCCCTCGCCGAGCACCACCCATCGCCAGGGCCACCCTCACAAGCCGACCTCCCCTCCCCATCGGGCTCCCTCCCTCCCGCTCGGTCCAGGAGGGATCGAGCAGGGACGTCTCCCTCTCCCCGCCGGCCCCTTCCTCCGGCGTCGTCCCCGTCACCCCGCTCCACCAACCGGCAACCCTGCCTCACCCCTGCCAGCCGTGGCCCTCCGGCAACCCTCATCGGCACCATCCTCACCGCGTGACCGTCACCACCACCACCGCGTCTTCCTCCACGCCGCCTCCTCCGCGCCTCCCGAGAACTCCGGCTTGACCGAGCCCTCTCGTCAACATCGGTGAGCCCCTTTTCGGGCTCCTCCCACCGTCTCCTTACTTGCGCTGTCCCGGTTCCATTCTGGCAAACGGAGCTCCGCTCCGACATCGTTAGGATCGAGTAGATGATGATGGAGATGTCCCTCTCTCTCTGTTGTTGAGAGTTCTCTGTTGTTGTTGAGAGTTAACACAGAGGTTGGAGAGAGATTTTTAGATAGGAAATAAAATAAAAAGGCACGTATGTATTTTGTATGTATGAGATGCACGTATGTATGTATTTATGTATGTAGGTATATGGACAAATACGTTATGTTTATTATATGGGTGTTTTGTGTGTATGTGGCCTAAGCCACTTACCGGTGGGCCAACGCACCCCGTTGTCTATGACAGGGAGGTCCCACACCCTCTTTAAAAAAATGAAAATTAAAATGTAAAAATAAAAATATGTTTATAATAAATAAATAAATAGATATATTAATTAATTAGTTAATTAATTAATTAGGTAATTAGAATAATTAGAGTATGACACGTGGGTCCCCCACTAAATTAATTTGATTAATTACTATTTAATCTTAATTAAAAACTTGTGTCTATGACGCTTGGGACCCACTGGTCAGTTGACTAGTCAACTGCTGATGTTAGCATGACATCATGCTAATGTCATAATTGCTTTTAATCAATTTATTTAAATCTGTTTTAATTTCCTAATTAATGAATAAAACTTTAAAAATTAATATAAAATAATCCATAAGTCAGATCAAAATATTTTCAACATGAAAGTTGATCAGCAGAACGAGACGAACCCGGATACACGATCCATTCGTTTGTCACGCATCCCTAGCATAGCAAACGTGGAACTTTTCCATCGTTTTCCATCTGACCGGTAGTAGCCACAGACCCGGAAAATATCGTGAGATATTCTTCCGACCCGTCTATGACGGATGTTGCTGCGTTAGCTCATGTCTAGCCTGCATCTTGCCATGTCATGCATTGTGTTGCACCGTTGCTATTATTTATTGTTTCTTCCCCCTCTTCTTACCGGTAGACCCCGAGACTGACGCTGCTGCCGGGTACATCTATGACCCTGCCGATCAGTCCTTTGCCGTAGGACAGCAATGCAAGCAAACGCCCCTTGCCATTCCTATGTCGCCTATGTCTTTCTCCCTCATGCTTCCATTAGTATTTTGCTACTGTTGTAGTTAGCTCCTATATCTAATGCATAGCCTGTTTTTGATGAACTACTACTTTCAGCACTGTACTTTAAATCTGCTTAGTATAGGTGGAGCAGTTATCCCCTTTGACCCCGTAGTCCAGTTGCCCCGCTTGTTTTCAAATCTCGATCCCTATCGACGAGCCAGACCCGACACAACACATACACCCCCTTAGTTGTACGAGCTACAGAGATACTATCAAGTATCGAGGGTGACACCTTGCTAAGTACTCCTGATGATATCTTGATACGTCCATTTTGCATCATGTTTTCATGTTGATATTTATCGCTTCTTGGGTTGTTATTTCACTTCATGGTACAATTCTTATGCCTTTTCTCTCTTATTTTGCAAGGTTTACACGAAGACGGAGAATGCCGGCAGTTGGAATTCTGGCCTGAAAGTGGAGCAAGTTTGGGATACCTATTCAGCGCAACTCCAAACGCTGTAAAAATCAACGAGGACTTTTTTTTCGGATTTATAAAAAATACTGGGCCAAAGAAGTGGTAGAGGGGCGCCAGGGGGTGGCCACAAGCCTGCACGGCGCGGCCACCCCCAGGCCGCGCCATGAGGTCTTGTGGGCACCCTGCTGGCCCACTTGCCCCCCTCTTTTTCTATATGAAGGGTTTGGTCCAGGAAAAAAAATCAAGGAGGAGCTTTTTAGTGGTTTCGCCGCCGCCACGAGGCGGAACTTGAGCAGATACAATCTAGAGCTCCTGCAGGACGATCCTGCCGGGGAAACTCCCCCCCTCGTAGGCAGAAATCGTCATCACCAACACTCCTCTCATCGGAGGGGACTCGTCACCATCAACATCTTCATCAGCACCATCTCATCTCCAAACCCTAGTTCATCACTTGTAACCAATCTCCGTCTCACGACTTCGATTGGTACTTGTAAGGTTGCTAGTAGTGTTGATTACTCTTCGTAGTTGATGCTAGTTGGATTATTTGGTGGAAGAGTTTATGATCAGATCCTTGATGCTACTCACTACCTCTCTGGCCATGAATATGATTATGCTTTGTAAGTAGTTACTTTTGTTCCTGAGGACATGGGATAAGGCATGTTAATAGTAGTCATGTGAATTTGGTATTCGTTCGGTAATTTGATGTGTTGTATGTTGTTTTTACTCTAGTGGTGTTATGTGAACGTCGACTACATAACACTTCACCAATATTTGGGCCTAGAGGAAGGCATTGGGAAGTAGTAAGTAGATGATGGGTTGCTAGTGTTGGAATTATGCCCTAGAGGCAATAATAAATATAGTTATTATTATAATTACTGTATCAAGATAATCGTTTATTATCCATGCTATAATTGTATTGAATGAAGACTCATTTACATGTGTGGATACAAAGACAAAACACTGTCCCTAGCAAGCCTCTAGTTGTCTAGCCAGTTGATCAACGATAGTCAGTGTCTTCTGATTATGAACAAGGTGTTGTTGCTTGATAACTGGATCACGTCATTAGGAGAATCACGTGATGGACTAGACCCAAACTAATAGACGTAGCATGTTGATCGTGTCATTTTATTGCTACTATTTTCTGCGTGTCAAGTATTTATTCCTATGACCATGAGATCATATAACTTACTAACACCGGAGGAATACTTTGTGTGTATCAAACGTTGCAACGTAACTGGGTGACTATAAATATGCTCTACACGTATCTCCGAAGGTGTTCGTTAAGTTAGTATGGATTGAGACTGGGATTTGTCACTCCGTGTGACGGAGAGGTATCTCGGGGCCCACTCGGTAATACAACATCACACACAAGCCTTGCAAGCAATGTGACTTAGTGTAAGTTGCGGGATCTTGTATTACGGAACGAGTAAAGAGACTTGCCGGTAAACGAGATTGAAATAGGTATACGGATACTGACGATCGAATCTCGGGCAAGTAACATACCGAAGGACAAAGGGAATGACATACAGGATTGTATGAATCCTTGGCACTGAGGTTCAAACGATAAGATCTTCGTAGAATATGTAGGATCCAATATGGGCATCCAGGTCCCGCTGTTGGATATTGACCGAGGAGTCTCTCGGGTCATGTCTGCATAGTTCTCGAACCCGCAGGGTCTGCACACTTAAGGTTCGACGTTGTTTTATGCGTAATTGAGTTATATGGTTGGTTACCGAATGTTGTTCGGAGTCCCGGATGAGATCACGGACGTCACGAGGGTTTCCGGAATGGTCCGGAAACGAAGATTGATATATAGGATGACCTCATTTGATTACCGGAAGGTTTTCGGAGTTACCGGGAATGTACCGGGAATGACGAATGGGTTCCGGGAGTTCACCGGGGGGGGGGGGGGGGGGGCACCCACCCCGGGGAACCCATGGGTGTTGGGGGTGCCGCACCAGCCCTTAGTGGGCTGGTGGGACAGGCCAAAAGAGGCCTATGTGCATTGGGAAAAAAATCAAAGAGAAAAGGAAAAAAAAGTAGGAGGTGGGAAAGGGAAGAAGGACTCCACCTTCCAAACCAAGTAGGACTTGGTTTGGGAGGGGAATCCTTCCCCCCTTGGCTCGGCCGACCCCTTGGGGGTTCTTGGACGCCAAGGCAAGGCTCCCCCCTCTCTCTCCTATATATAGTGGGGTTTTAGGGCTGATTTGAGACAACTTTGCCACGGCAGCCCGACCACATATCTCCACGGTTTTACCTCGAGATCGCGTTTCTGCGGAGCTCGGGCGGAGCCCTGCTGAGACGAGATCATCACCAACCTCCGGAGTGCCGTCACGCTGCCGAAGAACTCTTCTACCTCTCCATCTCTCTTGCTGGATCAAGAAGGCCGAGATCATCGTCGAGCTGTACGTGTGCTGAACGCGGAGGCGCCGTCCGTTCGGCACTAGATCGTGGGACTGATCGCGGGATAGTTCGCGGGGCGGATCGAGGGACGTGAGGACGTTCCACTACATAAACCGCGTTCACTAACGCTTCTGCTGTACGGTCTACAAGGGTACGTAGATCACACATCCCCTCTCGTAGATGGACATCACCATGATAAGTCTTCGTGTGCGTAGGAAATTTTTTTGTTTCCCATGCGACGTTCCCCAACAGTGGCATCATGAGCTAGGTTCATGCGTAGATGTCTTCTCGAGTAGAACACAAAAGTTTTTGTGGGGGGTGATGTGCGTTTTGCTGCCCTCCTTAGTCTTTTCTTGATTCCGCGGTATTGTTGGATCGAAGCGGCTCGGACCGACATTACTCGTACGCTTACGAGAGACTGGTTTCATCACTACGAGTAACTCCGTTGCTCAAAGATGACTGGCGGGTGTCAGTTTCTCCAACTTTAGTTGAATCGGATTTGACCGAGGAGGTCCTTGGATGATGTTAAATAGCAACTCATATATCTCCGTTGTGGTGTTTGCGTAAGTAAGATGCGATCCTACTAGATACCCATGGTCACCACGTAAAACATGCAACAACAAAATTAGAGGACGTCTAACTTGTTTTTGCAGGGTATGCTTGTGATGTGATATGGCCAAACGATGTGATGTGATATATTGGATGTATGAGATGATCATGTTGTAATAGATAATATCGACTTGCATGTCGATGGTACGGCAACCGGCAGGAGCCATAGGGTTGTCTTTATAACTAACGTTTGTGCTTGCAGATGCGTTTACTATTTTGCTAGGATGTAGCTTTAGTAGTAATAGCATGAGTAGCACGACAAACCCGATGGCGACACGTTGATGGAGATCATGGTGTGGCGCCGGTGACAAGAAGATCGTGCCGGTGCTTTGGTGATGGAGATCAAGAAGCACGTGATGATGGCCATATCATGTCACTTATGAATTTCATGTGATGTTAATCCTTTTATGCACCTTATTTTGCTTAGAACGACGGTAGCACTATGAGGTGATCTCTCACTAAAATTTCAAGACGAAATTGTGTTCTCCCCGACTATGCACCGTTGCTACAGTTCGTCGTTTCGAGACACCACGTGATGATCGGGTGTGATAGACTCAACGTTCACATACAACGGGTGCAAAACAGTTGCGCACGTGGAACACTTGGGTTAAGCTTGACGAGCCTGGCATGTGCAGACATGGCCTCAGAACACATGAGACCGAAAGTTCGATCATGAATCATATAGATGATATGATTAGCATAGGGATGCTTACCACTGAAACTATACTCAACTCACGTGATGATCGGACTTGAGCTAGTGTAAGTGGATCATGAACCACTCAAATGACTAAGATGTACTTTTTGAGTGGGAGTTTAGCGAATAATTTGATTAAGTTAAACTCTAATTATCTTGAACATAGTCTAAGTCCACTTTGAATATATTTGCATTGTAGATCATGGCTCACGCGACAGTCATCCTGAATTTTAATACGTTCCTAGAGAAAGCTAAGTTGAAAGATGATGGAAGCAACTTTGTAGACTGGTCTCGTAATCTTAAGCTAATCTTACAAGCTGGGAAGAAGGATTATGTCCTTAATGCTGCGCTAGGAGATGAACCACCTGCTACGGCTGATCAGGATGTTAAGAACGCCTGGTTAGCACGTAAGGAGGACTACTCAATAGTTCAATGTGCAGTCTTGTATGGCTTAGAACCGGGACTTCGACGTCGCTTTGAGCGTCATGGAGCATTTGAGATGTTCCAGGAGTTGACGTTTATCTTTCAGAAGAACGCCCGGATCGAGAGGTATGAGACCTCCGATAAATTCTATGCTTGCAAGATGGAGGAGAACTCGTCTGTCAGTGAACATGTGCTCAAAATGTCTAGGTACTCAAACCGTCTAGCTGAGCTAGGGATTGAATTCCCACAAGAAGCTATCACTGACAGAATCCTTCAATCACTGCCGCCAAGCTATAAAGGCTTTGTGTTGAACTACAACATGCAAGGGATGAACAAGTCTCCCGGCGAGTTGTTTGCGATGCTGAAAATCGCAGAGTCTGAACTCCGTAAAGAGCATCAAGTGTTGATGGTGAATAATACCACTAGTTTCAAGAGAAACGACAAAGGCAAGAAGGGTAATTCGAAGAAAAGCGGCAAGCCTGTTGCCAATCCGACGAAGAAACCCAAAGCTGGACCTAAGCCTGAAACAGAGTGTTACTATTGCAAGGGTATGGGTCACTGGAAGCGCAATTGCCCCAAGTATCTGGCTGATAAGAAGGTGGCCAAAGAAAAATCAGGTATATTTGATATACATGTTATTGATGTGTACTTAACCGGCTCCCGTAGTAGTGCCTGGGTATTCGATACCGGTTCTGTTGCTCATATTTGCAACTCGAAACAGGAACTGCGGAATAGACGAAGGCTGGCGAAAGATGAAGTGATGATGCGCGTGGGAAATGGTTCCAGGGTTGATGCAATCGCCGTCGGCACAGTCTCACTTCAGTTACCATCAAGATTAGTTATGAACTTAAATCATTGTTATTTAGTGCCTGCGTTGAGCATGAACATTATATCTGGATCTTGTTTATGGCGAGACGGTTACTCTTTTAAGTCAGAGAATAATGGTTGTTCTATTTCTATGAGTAACATCTTTTATGGTCATGCACCCAATGTGAGAGGATTGTTCATATTGAATCTTGACAGTGATACACACATACATAACATTGAGACCAAAAGAGTTAGAGTTAACAATGATAGCGCCATATTTTTGTGGCACTGCCGCTTAGGTCATATTGGTGTAGAGCGCATGAAGAAACTCCATGCCAATGGACTTTTGGAGTCACTTGACTTTGATTCACTTGACACGTGCGAACCATGCCTCATGGCCAAGATGACTAAAACTCCGTTCTCCGGAACAATGGAGCGTGCAAGTGACTTGTTGGAAATCATACATACCGATGTGTGTGGTCCGATGAGCGTAGAGGCACGCGGCGGATATCGTTATTTTCTCACTTTCACTGACGATTTGAGTAGATATGGTTATGTCTACTTAACGAAGCACAAGTGTGAAACATTTGAAAAGTTCAAGCAATTTCAGAGTGAAGTTGAAAACCATCGTAACAAGAAGATCAAGTTCCTACGGTCTGATCGTGGGGGTGAATATCTGAGTTTCGAGTTTGGTGCTCACTTAAGAAAATGTGGAATTGTTTCACAGTTGACACCGCCTGGAACACCACAGCGTAATGGTGTGTCCGAACGTCGTAATCGTACTTTATTAGAGATGGTGCGATCTATGATGTCTCTTACCGATTTGCCATTATCATTTTGGGGTTATGCATTAGAAACAGCTGCATTCACTTTAAATAGGGCACCATCAAAATCCGTTGAGACGACACCATACGAACTATGGTATGGCAAAAGGCCAAAGTTGTCGTTTCTTAAGGTTTGGGGATGTGATGCTTATGTCAAAAAGCTTCAGCCTGAAAAGCTGGAACCCAAAGCGGAAAAGTGCATCTTCATAGGTTACCCAAAAGAGACAGTTGGGTACACCTTCTATCTCAAATCCGAGGGCAAAGTGTTTGTTGCTAAAAACAGAGCTTTTCTCGAGAAGGAGTTTCTCTCGAGAGAATTGAGTGGGAGGAAGATAGAACTTGACGAGGTTGTCGAACCTCTCATCCCTCTGGATGGTGGCGCAGGGCAAGGGGAAACCTCTGTCGTTGCGACGCTAGTTGAGGAGGAAGTTAATGATGATGATCATGAAACTCCGGTTCAAGTTTCTGTCGAACCACGCAGGTCGACGAGACCACGTGCTGCTCGAGAGTGGTACGGCAATCCCGTCTTATCGATCATGTTGTTAGACAACAATGAACCTGCAAATTATGAAGAAGCAATGGTGGGACCAGATTCCAACAAATGGCTAGAAGCCATGAAGTCCGAGATAGGATCCATGTATGAGAACAAAGTGTGGACTTTGGAAGTACTGCCTGAGGGCCGCAAGGCTATTCAGAACAAATGGATCTTTAAGAGGAAGACGGACGCTGACGGCAATGTGACCGTTTATAAAGCTCGACTTGTGGCAAAGGGTTTTTCACAAGTTCAGGGAGTTGACTACGATGAGACATTCTCACCCGTAGCGATGCTTAAGTCCGTCAGAATCATGTTAGCAATAGCTGCATTTTTCGATTATGAAATCTGGCAGATGGATGTCAAAACGGCGTTCCTTAATGGTTTCCTTAAGGAAGGGTTGTATATGATGCAACCCGAAGGTTTTGTCGATCCTAAGAATGCTAACAAGGTGTGCAAGCTCCAGCGATCCATTTATGGACTGGTGCAAGCATCTCGGAGTTGGAACAAACGCTTTGATGAGGTGATCAAAGCATTTGGGTTTATACAAGTGGTTGGAGAATCTTGTATTTACAAGAAAGTGAGTGGGAGCGCTGTGGCGTTTCTAATATTATATGTGGATGACATATTGCTGATTGGAAACAACGTAAAGTTTTTGGAGAGCATAAAGGATTACTTGAATAAAAGTTTCTCTATGAAGGACCTAGGAGAAGCTGCTTACATTCTAGGCATTAAGATCTACAGGGATAGATCAAAACGCCTGATAAGACTTTCACAAAGCACATACCTTGATAAAGTTTTGAAGAGGTTCAAAATGGAACAGTCCAAGAAAGGGTTCTTGCCAGTTTTACAAGGTACGAGATTGAGTAAGACTCAGTGCCCAGCAACTGATGGAGATAGAGAGCATATGCGCTCCGTCCCCTATGCTTCAGCCATAGGTTCTATCATGTATGCAATGTTGTGCACTAGACCGGATGTTAGCCTGGCCATAAGTATGGCAGGTAGGTTCCAGAGTAATCCAGGAGTGGATCACTGGACGGCGGTCAAGAATATCCTGAAGTACCTGAAAAGGACTAAGGAGATGTTTCTCGTGTATGGAGGTGACGAAGAGCTCGCCGTAAAAGGTTACATCGATGCAAGCTTTGACACAGATCCGGACGACTCTAAGTTGCAAACCGGATACGTATTTATTCTTAATGGGGGTGCGGTAAGCTGGTGCAGTTCCAAGCAGAGCGTCGTAGCAGATTCTACAGGTGAAGCGGAGTACATGGCTGCCTCGGAGGCAGCTAAGGAGGGTGTCTGGATGAAGCAATTCATGACGGATCTTGGAGTGGTGCCAAGCGCACTGAATCCAATAACCTTGTTCTATGACAACACGGGTGCCATTGCCCTAGCAAAGGAACCACGGTTTCACAAGAAGTCCAGACACATCAAACGACGCTTCAACCTCATCCGCGACTACGTCGAAGGGGAGGACGTAAATATATGAAAAGTGCACACGGATCTGAATGTAGCAGACCCGCTGACTAAACCTCTTCCACGGGCAAAGCATGATCAACACCAAAACTGTATGGGTGTTAGATTTATTACAATGTAATTCGCATGATGATGCGGGGACTAGATTATTGACTCTAGTGCAAGTGGGAGACTGTTGGAATTATGCCCTAGAGGCAATAATAAATATAGTTATTATTATAATTCCTGTATCAAGATAGTCGTTTATTATCCATGCTATAATTGTATTGAATGAAGACTCATTTACATGTGTGGATACATAGACAAAACACTGTCCCTAGCAAGCCTCTAGTTGGCTAGCCAGTTGATCAACGATAGTTAGTGTCTTCTGATTATGAACAAGGTGTTGTTGCTTGATAACTGGATCATGTCATTAGGAGAATCACGTGATGGACTAGACCCAAACTAATAGACGTAGCATGTTGATCGTGTCATTTTATTGCTACTGTTTTCTGCGTGTCAAGTATTTATTCCTATGACCATGAGATCATATAACTTACTAACACCGGAGGAATACTTTGTGTGTATCAAACGTCGCAACGTAACTGGGTGACTATAAAGATGCTCTACAGGTATCTCCAAAGGTGTTCGTTAAGTTAGTATGGATCGAGACTGGGATTTGTCACTCCGTGTGACAGAGAGGTATCTCGGGGCCCACTAGGTAATACAACATCACACACAAGCCTTGCAAGCAATGTGACTTAGTGTAAGTTGCGGGATCTTGTATTACGGAACGAGTAAAGAGACTTGCCGGTAAACGAGATTGAAATAGGTATACGGATACCGACGATCGAATCTCGGGCAAGTAACATACCGAAGGACAAAGGGAATGACATACGGGATTATATGAATCCTTGGCACTGAGGTTCAAACGATAAGATCTTCGTAGAATATGTAGGATCCAATATGGGCATCCAGGTCCCGCTGTTGGATATTGACCGAGGAGTCTCTCGGGTCATGTCTGCATAGTTCTCGAACCCGCAGGGTCTGCACACTTAAGGTTCGACATTGTTTTATGCGTATTTGAGTTATATGGTTGGTTACCGAATGTTGTTCGGAGTCCTGGATGAGATCACGGACGTCACGAGGGTTTCCGGAATGGTGCAGAAACGAAGATTGATATATAGGATGACCTCATTTGATTACCGGAAGGTTTTCGGAGTTACCGGGAATGTACCGGGAATGACGAATGGGTTCCGGGAGTTCACCGGGGGGGCCACCCACCCCGGGGAAGCCCATATGTGTTGGGGGTGCCGCACCAGCCCTTAGTGGGCCGGTGGGACATCCCAAAAGAGGCCTATGCGCATTGGGAAGAAAATCAAAGAGAAAAGGAAAAAAAGGAGGAGGTGGGAAAGGGAAGAAGGACTCCACCTTCCAAACCAAGTAGGACTCGGTTTGGGAGGGGAATCCTTCCCCCCTTGGCTCGGCTGACCCCTTGGGGGTTCTTGGACCCCAAGGCAAGGCTCCCCCCTCTCTCTCCTATATATAGTGGGGTTTTAGGGCTGATTTGAGACAACTTTGCCACGACAGCCCGACCACATATCTCCACGGTTTTACCTCTAGATCGCGTTTCTGCGGAGCTCGGGCGGAGCCCTGCTGAGACGAGATCATCACCAACCTCCGGAGCGCCGTCACGCTGCCGGAGAACTATTCTACCTCTCCGTCTCTCTTGCTGGATCAAGAAGGCCGAGATCATCGTCGAGCTGTACGTGTGCTGAACGCGGAGGTGCCGTCCGTTCGGCACTAGATCGTGGGACTGATCGCGGGATAGTTCGCGGGGCGGATCGAGGGACGTTCCACTACATCAACCGCGTTCACTAATGCTTCTGCTGTACGGTCTACAAGGGTACGTAGATCACACATCCCCTCTCGTAGATGGACATCACCATGATAGGTCTTCGTGCGCGTAGGAATTTTTTTTGTTTCCCATGCGACGTTCCCCAATAGCTAGAGTGACAGAAGCTTAAACCCTAGTTTATGCGTTGCTTCGTAAGGGGCTGATTTGGATCCACTAGTTTAATGCTATGGTTAGACTTTGTCTTAATTCTTCTTTTGTAGTTGCGGATGCTTGCGAGAGGGGTTAATCATAAGTGGGATTCTTGTCCAAGTAAGGGCAGTACCCAAGCGCCGGTCCACCCACATATCAAACTATCAAAGTAACGAACGCGAATCATATGAACATGATGAAAACTAGCATGACAGAAATTCCCGTGTGTCCTCGGGAGCTTTTTTCCTCCAATAAGACTTTGTCCAGGCTTGTCCCTTGCTACAAAAGGGATTGGACCACTTTGCTGCACCGTTCCTACTTTTGTTACTTGTTGCTTGCTATGAATCATCTCACCACACAATCACTTGTTACCGACAATTTCAGTGCCTGCAGATTTTACCTTGCAGAAAACCACTTGTCAGGTCCTTCTCCTCCTCGTTGGGTTCGACAGCCTTACTTATTGAAAGGACTACGATTGATCCCCTATACTCGTGGGTCATCAATACTATTTTATGGCGCCATTTCCGGGGAGTGAAGCGCCTTTGGTAAGTGGAACTTGGTAAGGAAACATTCATATAGTGTGCTGAAATTTGTTATCACTTGTGACTATGGATACTAATCCTTTGAGGGGCTTGTTCGGGGTATCTTCACCTCGAACGGCATCACAAATAGTTGCTCCTCAACCTGCTGCACCTACTGAAAATATTTGCTTTGAATTCCTTCGGGTATGCTTGAGAAACTGTTGGCTAATCCTTTTAGGGGAGATGGAACATCACATCCAGACTTGCATCTAATATATGTAGATGGAGTTTGTGGTTTATTTAAGCTTGCAGGTTTGCCCGAGGATGAGGTCAAGGAGAAGGTCTTTCATTTATCTTTGAAGGATAAGGCGTTGACATGGTGTAGGCTATGTGATGATACTGGATCATGGGACTACAATCGGTTGAAATTGGAATTTCATCAAAAGTTTTATCCTATGCATTTAGTACATCGTGATCGGAATTATATTTATAATTTTTGGTGTCGTGACAGAGAAAGCATCGCTCAAGCTTGGGGGAGGCTTAAATCAATGTTATATTCATGCCCCAATCAAGAGCTCTCAAGAGAAATTATCATTCCGAACTTCTATGCTCGGCTTTCTCATGATGATCGCACCATGCTTGACACTTCTTGTACCGGTTCTTTTATGAAGAGAGATATTGACTTCAAATGGAATTTATTGGAGAGAATTAAACGCAACTCTGAAGATTGGGAGCTTGAAGAAGGTAAGGAGTCAGCTATGAATTTCACGTTTGATTGCGTTAAATCCTTTGTTGAGACAAATACTTTTTGTGACTTTAGCACTAAGTATGGACTTGACTCCGAGATAGTAGCTTCATTGTGTGAATCCTTTTCTGCCCATATTCATCTCCCCAAAGAGAAGTGGTTTAAATATCATCCTCCTTTAGAAGTCAATGTAGTTAAACCCACTCCAGTTGAAGAGAAATTCATTGCCTACAATGATCCTGTGGTTCCCAGTGCCTACATTGAGAAACCACCTTTCCCTGTTAGGATAAAGGATCATTCTAAAGCTTCAACTGTGATACGTAGAGGCTATATTAGAACACCTACACCCACTGAGCAAATTAGAGTTGAACCCAACATTGCTATCATCAAAGATCTTCTGTCCGACAATGTTGAGGGACATAATATTCACTTATGTGAAGATGCTGCTAGAATTGCTAAACCTCATGTTAGAGACAAACATGGGCCTGTTGTTGGCACGCCTGTGTTTTCTGTTAAGATTGGAGATCATTGTTATCATGGTCTATGTGACGTGGGTGCCAGTGTTAGTGCAATACCTCAATCCTTATACGATGAAATCAAAGACGAGATAGCACCTATAGAGATATAACCTATAGATGTCACTATTCAGCTTGCCAATAGAGATACTATCTGCCATGTGGGAATTGTTAGGGATGTTGAAGTCTTGTGTGGTAATTCGAAGTATCCTGCTGATTTCCTTGTTCTTGCTACCGCTCAAGATAGCTTTTGTCCCATCATATTTGGTAGACCCTTTCTCAATACTGTCAATGCTCATATTGATTGTGAGAAGCAAACTGTCACTGTTGGCTTTGAAGGTGTGTCACATGAGTTCAATTTCTCTAAGTTTGGTAGATAACCTCATGAAAAGGAGTTGCCTAGTAGGGATGAAACTATTGCCTTAGCCTCTATAGCCGTGCCTCCTACTGATCCCTTAGAGCAATACTTGCTTGAGCATGAAAATGATATGCATATGGATGAAAGGGATGAGATAGATAGAGTTGTCTCAGAACAATATCCTATCCTTAAGAATAACTTACCTGTTGAACTGCTTGGGGATCCACCCCCACCAAAGGGTGATGCTGTGTTTGAGCTTAAACAGTTGCCTGATACTCTTAAGTATGCTTATCTTGATGAAAAAGAGATATATCCTATCATTATTAGTGCTAGACTCTCAGAGCATGAAGAAAAGAAGTTACTAAAAACTCTGAGGAAGCACCGTGCTGCTATTGGATATACTCTTGATGATCTTAAGGGCATTAGTCCCACTCTATGCCAGCACAAGGTTAAAACCGATCCTGATTTCAAACCAGTTGCTGATCATCAGAGGAGATTAAATCCTAAGATGAAAGAAGTAGTAAGAAAAGAAATACTAAAGCTCCTCGAAGCGGGTATTATCTATCGTGTTGCTCATAGCGATTGGGTGAGTCCGGTGCATTGCGTCCCTAAGAAGGGAGGCATTACCGTTGTCCCTAATGATAAGGATGAATTGATCCCATAGAGGATTATTACTGGCTATACGATGGTGATCGAATTTAGGAAATTGAATAAAGCCACTAGGAAAGATCAATACCCTCTGCCTTTTATCGACCAAATGCTAGAAAGGCTGTCTAAACACACACACTTCTGCTTTCTAGACGGTTATTCTGGTTTCTCCCAAATACCAGTTGCACAATATGATCAGGAGAAAACCACTTTCACCTGCCCTTTCGGTACCTTTGCTTATAGACGTATGCCTTTTGGCTTATGTAATGCACCTGCCACCTTTCAAAGATGTATGATGGCTATATTCTCTGACTTTTGTGAAAAGATTGTTGAGGTTTTCATGGATGACTTCTCCGTTTATGGGTCTTCCTTTGATGATTGCCTCAGCAACCTTGATCGAGTCTTGCAGAGATGTAAATACACCAACCTTGTCTTGAATTGGGAGAAGTGCCACTTTATGGTAAATGAAGGCATCGTCTTAGGACATAAAATTTCCGAAAGAGGTATTGAAGTCGAGAAGGCTAAGGTTGATTGAATCGAGAAAATGCCATACCCCACAGATATCAAAGGTATAAGAAGTTTCCTTGGTCATGCTGGTTTCTATATAATGTTCATTAAAGACTTCTCTAAGATTTCTAGGCCTCTTACCAATCTCTTGCAAAAGGATATTCCTTTTGTTTTTGACGATGATTGTTAGGAAGCCCTCGAACTACTTAAGAGGGCTTTGATAACTGCACCTATTGTTCAACCACCTGATTGGAACTTACCTGTTGAAATCATGTGTGGTGCTAGCGATTATGCTATTGGTGCTATTCTAGGGCAAAGAGTCGATAAGAAGTTGAATGTTATTCACTACGCTAGTAAAACTCCATACAGTGCCTAGAGAAACTATGCTACCACGGAGAAGGAATTTTTAGCAGTTGTGGTTGCATGTGAAAAGTTCAGGTCTTACATAGTTGATTCCAGAGTCACTATTCACAGTGATAATGCTGCTATTAAGTACCTCATGGAGAAGAAGGACGCTAAACCTAGACTTATCAGATGGGTTCTCTTGCTACAAGAATTTGATTTGCACGTTGTCGACAGAAAGGGTGCTGATAACCCAGTAGCAGATAACCCTGTAGGTTGGAGAACGTTCTTGATGACCCACAACCTATTGATGATAGCTTTTCCGGTGAGCAACTGAATGTCGTCAATGCTTCACGTAGTGCATCGTGGTATGCTGATTATGCAAACTATATCGTTGCGAAATACATACCACCTAGTTTCATGTACCAGCAAAAGAAGAAATTCTTCTTTGACTTGAGACATTACTTTTGGGATGATCCTCACCTTTATAAGAAAGGAGTAGATGGTGTTATTAGACATTGTGTACCTGAACATGAACAGGGACAGATCCTACAGAAGTGTCATTCCGAGGCCTACGGAGGACACCATGCGGGAGATAGAACTGCACACAAGGTATTGCAATCAGGTTTCTATTGGCCCACTCTCTTCAAGGATGCCCGTAAGTTTGTCTTGTCTTGTGACGAATGTCAAAGAATAGGTAATATTATCAAACGCCAGGAAATGCCTATGAACTATTCACTTGTCATTGAACCATTTGATGTCCGGGGCTTTGATTATATGGGCCTTTTCCAAAATCCAACAGGTATACTCATATCCTAGTTGCTATTGATTACGTCACTAAGTGGGTAGAAGCTATCCCCACTTGTAGTGCTGATCACAACACCTCTATCAGGATGCTGAAAGAAGTTATCTTTCCTAGATTTGGAGTCCCTAGATATCTAATGACTGACGGTGGTTCACACTTCATTCATGGTGCTTTCCGTAAAACGCTTGCTAAGTAGGATGTCAACCATAGAATTGCGTCTCCCTATCACCCTCAGTCCAGTGGTCAAGTAGAGCTAAGTAATAGAGAGATTAAACCGATTCTGCAAAAGACTGTCAATAGGTCTAGAAAGAATTGGTCTAAGAAGCTCGATGATGCACTGTGGGCTTATAGAACTGCCTATAAGAATCCCATGGGCATGTCACTGTACAAAATGGTGTATGGTAAAGCATGTCATTTACCTCTTGAGCTAGAGCATAAAGCTTATTGGGCAATCAAAGAGCTCAACTTTTATTTCAAACTTGCCGGTGAGAAGAGGTTATTTAACATTAGCTCGCCTGATGAGTGGAGAACTCAGGCATATGAGAATGCCAAGTTGTTCAAAGAGAACGTCAAGAGGTGGCATGATAAGAGGATACAAAAGCATGAGTTCAATGTAGGTGATTATGTCTTGCTATATAACTCTCGTTTAAGATTCTTTGCAGGCAAGCTTCTCTCTAAATGGGAAGGTTCCTATGTTGTTGAGGAAGTATATCGTTCCGATGCTATCCAGATCAACAACATGGAAGGTAATTGTCCGAGAGTGGTAAATGGGCAGAGAATCAAGCATTATATCTCAGGTACTCCCATAAATGTTGAAAGCAATATCATCAATACCATAACTCCAGAAGAATACCTAAGGGATATTTATCAGCCTGTTTCAGACTCCGAAAATGAAGAGGTATGTGATTCGGTAAGAAAACAGAGTCCAAAACTTTTCCAGTAGGAAATTTTCTCCGTTTTGGAATATTTGAAAAAATACAAAAATTGGAAGTAGTCCGGAAAGTGCACGAGGAGGCGACAAGCCTGCACGGCGCGGGCCCACCCCTGGCCGCGCCGTGAGGGCTTGTGGCCACCTCGTGCGCCTCCCGGACTCTTTTTTGTGCAGGGTACTCCTTCTGGTCTGAAAAAAATCATTATATATAATTTCGTTTGGTCTGACCCCTGCATCACGCAAATTTCTTCTGTTTTTCGTTTCGAGCCTGTTTTCTACCGCAGATCCCGGTCAAGATGTCTTCTCAGGATTCAGAGGGGGAGAGCTATGTGGCTGATTACCTTGCTAACCCCAAGGTCTATGGGGACTTTGATCCTTATGGCTGGACCTCTCATGAGGAAGAAGATTATGATCCCAAGGGGAAGGAACAAACGAGTTCCGATGAAGAGGAGGCTCCTCTACCTCAACCTGGACGCACGCATGTGGAGTTCAAGAAGTCGAGCCTCCCTGACTCAAGGAAGAAGCCTAAGACCTTGTTTATCCCTTCTCGTTTCTTGCAGGAGAGTAAGCAGGAATTAAGCCAAAGGGTGTTGAAGCTTGAAGAGGAAAATGATGATCTGAGGGAGCAAAATTTTATGCTCAAGTGGAAATTAAACAAGCTCAAGACCTCTTCAACGACTCCACCACCATCACCACTGATACGTCTCCAACGTATCGACTTTTCCAAACTTTTTTGCCCTTGTTTTGGACTATAATTTGCATGATTTGAATGGAACTAACCTGGACTGACGCTGTTTTCAGCAGAATTGCCTTGGTGTTAATTTTGTGCAGAAATCAAAGTTCTCCAAACGTCCTGAAAATTTACGGGGAGCAGTTTTGGAAAATATCAAAAATATCTACGCCAAGTTCCAACTCAGGGAGTGGGCCAGTGGGCCACATGCCCCTGCTCCGCCACCACTGCCTGGTGGCAGTGGGCCGGCTTGTGGGGCCCACAGGCACCTGCCGCCCCCAACTCGAGCTCTATAATTGTCTTTCGTCTGAGAAAAAATAAAAAGAGAAGTTTTCGTCGCATTTTCGATACGCAGGCGCCGCCACCACCTGTTCTTCATCTGGAGGGCAGATCTGGAGTCCGCCTTGGGCTCCGGAGAGGGGAAATCGTCGCCATCGTCATCATCAACCTTCTTCCCTCTCCAATTCCATGAAGCTCTTCGTCGTTCGTGAGTAATCTATTCGTAGGCTCGCTGGGCGGTGATGAGTAGGATGAGATCTATCATGTAATCGAGTGAGTTTCGATGGGGATTGATCCGTAGTATCCACTATGTTCTGAGATTTGATGTTGCTACTACCTTGCCATGCTTAATGCTTGTCACTAGGGCCCGAGTGCCATGATTTCAGATCTGAAATTATTATGTTGTCACCAATATATGTGTGTTTTAGATCCGATGGTGCAAGTTGTAGTTACCTACTATGTGTTATGATCCGACAACCCCGGAGTGACAATAACCGGAACCACTCCCGGTGATGACCATAGTTTGAGGAGTTCATGTGTTCACCAAGTGCTAATACGTTGGTCCAGTTCTTTATTAAAAGGAGAACCTTAATATCCCGTAGTTTCCTTTTGGACCCCGCTGCCACGGGAGGGATGGACAATAGATGTCATGCAAGTTCTTTTCCCTAAGCACGTATGACGACACACGGAATGCGTGCCTACATCACATTGACGAATGGGAGCTAGCCACATATCTCTCCGTGTTATAGCTGTTGCATGATGAATATCATCCAAACAAATCACCGACCCATTGCCTACGAGTTTGTCCTACTGCTGATGTTACTTATCTTGCTCTGCTGCTGCTACTAGTGTTTCTACTGTTGTTACTTGTCTTGCTGTGCTGCTACTGTTGCTACTACTGTCGCTTGCTACTGTTGCTACTTGCTACTGCTGTCACTACTGCTGTTCCTTGCCACTGCTATTGCTCGTTACACTGCCGCTACTCGTTACTTTGCTGTTACTACTATGCTTGCAGATACTAATCTTTCAGGTGTGGTTGAATCTGAAAAATTCAGCTGCTAATACTTGAGAGTATACTCTCACCTCGTGTGGCTTATCAACAAATTGGGTCGAATAGTCTACCCTCGAAAACTGCTGCGAACCCAAGCGCTGGTGGGCCGTCAACAACATTCTTCTAGTTCCATTACTGGGGAGTGCTATCAGCATTCTTCTGGTGCCGTTGCAAGAGAAGGTTTGTTGTTATAAGCATTCGTCTAGCTAATGCCAGAGATTGCATGATCAACATTTTTCTGGCGCCGTTGCCGGGGAGGTATTGCTATATTCTCTGAGTCACTTGGAATTTACATCTGCTGATCACTATGAAGAATCTGAAGGATTCGAAGACCAAAGTCTTGCCCTCAACTACGAGGGGAGGTAAGGAATTGCCATCTAGCTCTGCACTTGATTCACCTTCAGTTATGAGTAAGTTTGCGACATCACCTCCTGCTAGAAATCTTGATATGTCGCCTGTGCTTGATGATGCTTGTGATACTGATGTCCGTTATGCTACTGCACAAAATACCTTCCGGTGGCGCCAGAAATGGGCACGTTGACGGCACCAGGAATCCTTCTGCGTTGGTGTTCCCTCGAAGCGGAGAGGATGATGTAGCACAGCGGAGGTAAGTATTTCCCTCAGTTTGAGAACCAAGGTATCAGTCCGGCGGAGGAGTATCTCAAGATCCTCCACAAACACAAAAACTTGCACCCAACGCTATGAAGGGGTTGTCAATCCCTTATAGATTGTTTGCCAAGTGAGAACTGAAAGCAACAAAGTAACAAAGCAAAGTAAAAGCGGAGTTGTAAACGAAGGATGTGAATAGACCCGGGGGCCGTAGTGTTTACTAGTGGCTTCTCTCATGAAAGCAAGTAGAAGGAGGGTGAACAAATTACTGTCGAGCAATTGACAGAATTGTGCAGAGTCGTGACAATATGTATGCAATGATTATTTCTATAGGCATCACGTCCGAAACAAGTAAACCGATACTTTCTGCATCTACTACTATTACTCCACATGTCGACCGCTATCCAACATGCATCTAGTGTATTAAGTCCATAAGAACAAAGTAACGCCTTAAGCAGGATGACATGATGTAGAGGGATAATCTCAAACCAATGATAAAAATCCCATCTTTTTACCCTTGATGGCAACTGCTTGATGTGTGCCTTGCTGCCCCTACTTTCACTAGGAAAGGTCACCACATGGCAGAACCCAAAACCAAGCACTTCTCCCATTGCAAGAATCATAGATCTAGTTGGCCAACAAAACCCAAAACTCGGAGAGACTTACAAGGATATCAAATCATGCATATAAGAAATCAGCAAAGACTCAAACATATATCATTGATAATCTGATCACAAGTCCAGAATTCATCGGATCTCGACAAACACACCGCCAAAGAAGATTACATCGGATATATCTCCATGAAGATCATGGAGAACTTTGTATTGAAGATCCAAGAGAGAGAAGAAGCCATCTAGCTACTAACTACGGACTCGTAGGTCCGAAGTGAACTACTCACGAGTCATTGGAGGGGCGATGATGATGATGATGAAGCCCTCCAATTCCAAAGTCCCCTCCGGCAGGGTGCCGGGAAGGGTCTCCAGATGAGATCTCGCGGAAACGGAAGCTTGCGGCGGCGGAAAAGTATTTTCGAGGCTCCCCTGATTTTTTGCGGAATATTTGGGGATTTATAGGCCAAAGACCTAGGTCAGGTGGCGGCCAGGGAGGCCACAAGCCTGCCCACCGCCGCCTCTCCCTGGTGGCGGAGTGGGGGCTTGTGGGCTCCCTGGAGCCCACCTGGCTTGGCCCAAAAGCCCCCTGGACTTCTTCCTCTCGGGAAAAAATCATTTCGGGGTTTTTCTTCTGTTTGGACTCCGTTCCAAAATCAGATCTGAAAAGAGTCAAAAACACGGAAAAAACAGAGACTGGCACTTGGAACTGAATTAATAAGTTAGTCCCAAAAAGATATAAAAAGGTACATAAAACATACAAAGAAGGCAAGATAACAGCGTGAAATCATCAAAAAATTATAGATACGTTTGAGACGTATCAGATACTACTGCTAGAGATGCTATGCTTGATACTATGCCTGATGATGCTATGCTTGATACTATGCGTGATACTGCTAGAGATGCTATGCTTGATACTACTGCTAGAGATGCTATGCTTGATATTGCTTTGCCTGATGATGCTAGAGATTCTATTTTGCCTGATGATGATATGCTTGATACTGCTAGAGATACTACTTTGCCTAATGTTCCACTAGGAGTGTTCCTTGATGCTCATATTGCTAGAGTTACTGCCAATGCTCGTGATGCTTCTGATACTGCCGATACTATTGAGATAGAACCTCCTTTTGCTCCTGCTAGATCTAGCTCTCCTAGATATGAATTGCCTGATATACCTGAGGGTTACGTTATGGAGGGAGAGATAGCTGAGGATTTTCTTGCGTGTAAGGATGCCTATGACGCTGAGAAATTACTTCTCAAGTGGAAGGAAAAATCTCGGGAAGCTAGGATGAGAAATGACCCGAAGTTTGCCACTTCACCTATCTTTGTCACCGATAAGGATTATGAATTCTCCGTGGACCCTGAGATAATCTCTCTAGTCGAATGTGATCCATTTCATGGTTCTGAGTCTGAGACGGTCATAGCCCATCTTGCCAAACTATCTGAAATAACCAACCTCTTCACTAATGAGGAGAAGACCCGCCACTACTATATCCTTAAGCTGTTTCCTTTCTCTCTAAAGTATGATGCCAAATCCTGGTTCACCTCTCTTGCTCCTGGATGTGTGCGTAGTCCCCAGGAGATGGTCTATTACTTCTGTGAGAAATATTTCCCTGCCCATAAGAAGCAAGCTACCTTGCAGGAAATATACAACTTTGCTCAACTCCAAGAAGAGAGTCTTCCACAAGCTTGGGGGAGGATCGTCCAGCTACAGAATGCTTTGCCTGATCAGCCTCTTAAGAAGAACGAGATACTTGATATCCTCTATAACGGACTTACCGATGCCTCTAGAGACTACCTAGATAGTTGTGCCAGTTGTGTTTTTCAGGAACGAAGTATAGAACAAGCTGAGACCCTACTGAATAACCTCTTCATCAACGATAATGCTTGGACTATTCCCGAACCACCTCCTAAGCCAACTCCTAAGAAATGAGGTATTCTATTCCTCAGTCCCGAAGATATGCAGGAAGCCAAGAAATCTATGCAAGAGAAAGGCATTAGATCTGAAGATGTCAAAAATCTACCACCTATCGAAGAGATCCATGGTCTCGATAACCCGATAAAGGTAGTAGAAGTGAATTCTCTGTGTAGGTTTGACGAGAGTGATATTCCTTTTGATAAACCTGCTAGCCTATGCTTTGATGAATTTGACAACTTTGTTGCCAAACAACAGAGTTTCAATGATTATGTTAGCAGACATTTCGAACAAAGTACTCGTATGGTTAGCCATTTAAGTGCTTGTGTAGACAGAAATGTCAATGATCTGAAGCTTCTGAGTAAACATGCCTCTATGATTACTACTAAGGTAGAACGAGTACTTAAAGCTCAGAATGGCCTGCTCAATGAATTAAATGACAACTCTGTCAGAGTCATTACTAGAGGAGGCAAAATGACTCAGGAACCTTTGTATCCTGAAGGTCATCCTAAGAGAATTGATCAAGATTCTCAAGGAATCAATGCTGATACACCTAGTCATCCTAAGGAGAAGAAGAAGGACGATAGAAACCTGCACGCCAGTTCACCAAATACTGTCACACCTGAAGAACCTAATGATATCTCTGCGTCTGATGCAGAAACACAATCTGGTGATGAACATGAACCTGGTGACAATATGGACATCGATGTTCATAATAATGCTCAACCTAGCAATGATGAGGATGTGGAGATTGAACCTTCAGTTAATCTTGATAACCCACAACCTAAGAGATACGATAAGAATGACTTCACTGCTAGGAAGCATGGTAAAGAAAGAGAGCCATGGGTTCAGAGACCTATGCCCTTTCCTCCTAAGCCATCCAAGAAAAAAGATGATGATGATTTTGAGCGCTTCGTTGAGATGATAAGACCCATCTTTCTGCAGATGCGGTTAACTGATATGCTCAAGATGTCTCCGTATGCCAAGTATATTAAAGATATCGTGATTAACAAATGGAAGATACCAGATCTTGAGATGTCCACCATGCTTGCCAATTACACTTTCAAAGGTGGAACTCCTAAGAAACTTGGTGATCCCGGAGTGCCCACTATACCTTGCTCCATTAAAGGAAACTACGTAAGAACTGCCTTATGTGACCTTGGAGCCGGTGTTAGTGTTATGCCACTTTCTCTTTATCGTAGACTTGAATTGGATAAGTTGACACCCACTGAAATTTCTCTGCAAGTGGCCGACAAATCAACTGCTTTCCCTATCGGCCTTTGCGAGGATGTGCCTGTTGTGGTTGCTAACACCACTATCTTAACAAACTTTGTTATCTTGGATAGTCCCGAGGACGATGCCATGGCTATCATCCTCGGAAGACCCTTTTTAAACACTGCAGGGGCTGTTATAGATTGCAACAAAGGCATTTTCACTTTCCACGTCAACGGTAATGAGCACACAGTGCAATTTCCGAAGAAACGATATCCAGTACATTGCATCAATGCTATCGAAAAGACTTCATCGATTCTCATTGGGAGCTTTGAATGCCCTATTCCTCGTGTCAAGATGAATTATGATTTGCTTGTTGGGGAGATACATATCCCCATTGAGGTGACTTAGTGGCTATTCTAAAATTCTCCATTCTCTCTTGCGATTCGAGAAGGTTTTGGCATAAGGACTTGATCAATCCCATTAAGGGATTTCTTTCGATGACCATGAGACGGATGAATTAGAGAGTCACATACCTTTGCTTTGAGTTTTCCTTTTCTTTTTCTTAGAAGAAAAATGATAGAATTAGTTTAGCTTTTCCTATTTTCTGCTTTAGCGTCCCATAGAAAATACCTCGAAAATAAAAGTTCTCCGATGGTCCTGAAAATTTAGTATGTTTTTTTTCGGGAATTTTTGAAAATTTCTGGGCTTGAGAGCTGGCCTGGGGGCTAGACCAGTGGGCCACAAGCCCCCCCACCGCCACCTACCCCCTGGTGATGGGGTGCAAGCTTGTGGGGCCCATAGGCACCACCTCCACTCATTCCAGCTCTCAGCCTCTTCTTCCACCTCCAGAAAAAATTGTTTCGCAGCTCAAACCCGTGTTCTTGCTCATTTGGCTGTGATTTTCGATCTCCTTGCTCAAAGCACCATTCTCCCAACTGTTTTGGGGAAATTACTCCTAGGTAAGTGACTCCTCCATTGGTCCAATTAGTTTTTGCTCTAGTGCTTTATCCTTCGCGTATTCTTGCTACCTTGGTGACCCTGTTCTTGAGCTTGAAAGGTTGATTTTAGCTAGTCCCAAGTAGTTTTAGCGTGTGATACAGTCTCTAGGCACTAGTAGGAGTAGTTGCTACAAGTTGGGTTAATCCTTATTCACTTTTCTTTCGAAGCCTCTAAAAATTTCAGAATTTTTCAAAGCTAAAAAAGGAAAAGATGAGGAGGTTCTTGGGAGGCTCTTCAAGCCGTAACCCCAAGGAGGACGAGAAGAATCACCCCAAGTACGTAGTCCCTTGAGTCACATAAGTTCGAGCGTGCGAGTGGCAAAGTGATGAATTTTTGCGTGCCGTCGGACTTTACGAAGACTTTTATTACTTGGTGGAGAATGCAGGTCTTACTGCGGATAAGTGTCCACAATATCTCCTCCTCACCAATATTATCGTTCAAAGCTTCAACTTTTATCCGAGGAAGAATCCTCCCATGGTTGAGTTCATGATATACGATGTTCCCTAGTGCATGACGCTGCAGGACTTTTGCAATGTATGCAAATTACCTTATGTTGGGGATATCCGTGACCTTCGTCCATGGGACTTGAAGGATTTCATTGGTTCTATTGCTGTTGGAGAGAGAGAGTAGTGTCTCGCACTAGAATTGCTAGCATACATTTTCCTGTGCTTCGGTACTTCTCACTATTTGTGGGAGAATGTTTGCTTGGCCGTGGGGGGGTTGGACCACTTAGTTCCCCAGACCTTGCGGTTTTGCGTGAAGGCCTTTATAACGATAAGACTTATAGCTTGGGCGCTATAGTAGCTCAACGGTTGAACCTGAACCGTTCTAAAGGTGTCGTCTATGGAGGTATCTATGCTACCCGTCTTGCCAGAAACTTTGAGATACCCATTAGACTGGGAGAGGAAGGAGAGATGCTTCTCCCCGAGAGATATCTGGATTATGACAGCATGGTTCGCCATGATTTTCTGTATAGAGATGCTAGTAGACGGATGATTTATAACCTGGTGTTTAGTCAGGGTACTCGAGAGACTATTACTTTGCCTGCTCCTTCTTTGTTTGATCTTCATGCAGGTAGGTACACTATTATGCCCGCGGACATCTACGCATATTGGGGCTTGGCCCAACCACAGGTGCCCGTGCCCAAGCCGCCAGTCGAGTACCAGACGCCAGTTTATCAGTGGGAGCCGGAGGAGCTCACACAGCAGTTGCATCCACAGTCTTCTCTGGAGTATGCTGGAGCTGGTTATTTCCCACCATGGGAGTAGACCAAGCTAGGCCAAAAGCCTAAGCTTGGGGGAGTACGTGTTCTCACCGACTTTACATTCATGTTTATGCTTTCACTTTGTTAGCCAGTGTTTACACTTTGCCACTGTATTATCCATGCTAGTTTCTTTTCATTTTCTTGTTTTCTTGTTTTGTGTCCTTTTGAGAAAACCCAAAAAGATTTTTCTTTCTTCTTTTGCCTGTTGGGAGCTTTCCCGTGTAAATAGGTATCTTTTTCTTTGTGTCAAGGTAGAAGATATTGGTTACAATGTTTAGTGGCTCTTACATGGTTACCTGTTTAGCTTTCAAAGAGCCATATTACTTTGTCTTCTCCTTTGTGTTTGCTTGCAGATTCAGCTTAGTCCAATGCGCTTATTATCGTTTTCATCGTTCGATCATGCAAATGAAAGGAAACAATGATGATATATGATGAAGTGACTGAGGCTGAAAAGCTGGTACGAACTCTATCTATTTTGTTTTTGTAAATATGACTAGCTTGTCAACCCAGATTTAGCTTTGTTGTGAGAGAACCATGTTTGCAATGACAACTTAGAGATCATAGTTTCTGATGCCATGCTTATTTAGCTAAGAGCTTATAACGGTTTGTCTTGAATGCCAACATAGATTTTGAGATGACTATGATGTAGTATGATAGGATGGTATTCTCCTTTGAATGTTTCAAGTGGCTTGACTTGGCGCATGTTCATGCATGTAGTTGAAACAAAATCAACATAGCCTCTGTGATGTTTGTGTTCATGGTGATTTATATCCTGTTCATGCTTGCATTCAATGTTAGTCAAACTCATTGCATCTTGATGACTGTTGTCGTTCTCTAGTTGGTCGTTTCCCAGTCTTTTGCTAGCCTTCACTTGTACTAAGCGGGAATACTGCTTGTGCATCCACTTCCATAAACCCATAAGTTTTTCCATGAGAGTCCACCATACCTACCTATTTGCGGTATCTACCCGCCGTTCCAATAAATTTGCATGTGCCACTCTCTAAACCTTCAAGAAATAATCTGTTTTGCATGCCCGAACCGCTCATGTGGTGAAAGGGGGCTATTGGTATATTCCATGCTAGGAGTGTTATCCTCGACATGTGTTTATTCACAGTCATTCACGAGAAATGGGCCGGTATTTGGGATGCCCAGTTCCACGCTTAAATCAAAAACATAACTGTAAAACAAGACTCCGCCTGGATTGATGTTACTATGGACGGTACCCGTGTATTCGGCTAGCCGTGGAGTGTGATTGATTGGTGGTGGGGGAGTTAAACTTTACTTTTCTGTTTGGGAACCGCCTATAGCATGAGTAGCATGGAAGATATTGAGAACTCTTGGTCATTGTGTTGACAATGAAAGCATGCCACCCAAAATTATTATCTCTGTTTTCAAAGCTTGAGTTCTGGCACCTATGCAAGTCAATGCTTCCCTCTACGAAGGGCCTGTCTATTTATTCTCCTGTTGAGCCATCCTCCTCTTATATAAGCACCAATTAGAGAGCACCTCTGTCATTTTTATGCTTAGCTTTTGGTTGATATTGAGTATGACTATGACTGGATCTTCGTTGCTATGAATTACAATGTTTAGTCAGCCCTTGATCTTTGAAAGTGCTCTGCATTTATGTTTTGCGGTCTCAGAAAGAGCTAGCGAGATACCACCTATTCATATTGCTTCATACTTGTCTTGATTGAAGTGTTGGTATTTGAAACTCATTATTATTTGCTTGTTAGCTGATTATGCCATTGGTATTAGTTTACTGTGAGACCTTTGTGTCATTTGCTTATGTGGTTAACTTGTGATCTTGCTGAAATTCTAGTTATGAGTTAGACATAGTTGCAACAACAAGATCAAACAGAGTTTGTCAAAGTTTTTATTTCTCTCTTAGTTTGTCAACTGAGTTGCTTGAGGACAAGCAAGGTTTTAAGCTTTGGGGAGTTGATACGTTCCAACGTATCTACTTTTCCAACCTATTTTGCCCTTGGTTTGGACTATAATTTGCATGATTTGAATGGAACTAACCTGGACTGACGATGTTTTCAGCAGAATTGCCTTGGTGTTATTTTTGTGCAGAAATCAAAGTTCTCCAAACGTCCAGAAAATGTACGGGGAGCAGTTTTGGAAAATATCAAAAATATCTGCGCCAAGTTCCACCTCACGGGGTGGGCCAGTGGGCCACAAGCCCCTGCTCCGCCACCACCCCCTGGTGGCGGTGGGCAGGCTTGTGGGGCCCATAGGCACCTGCCGCCCCCAACTCCAGCTCTATAAGTTGTCTTTCGTCCCAGAAAAAATAAAAAGAGAAGTTTTCGTCACGTTTTCGATACGGAGGCGCCGCCACCACCTGTTCTTCATCTGGAGGGCAGATCTGGAGTCCGTCTTGGGCTCCGGAGTGGGGAAATCGTTAGCATCGTCATCATCAACCTTCTTCCCTCTCCAATTCCATGAAGCTCTTTGTCGTTCATGAGTAATCTATTCGTAGGCTCGCTGGGCGGTGATGAGTAGGATGAGATCTATCATGTAATCGAGTTAGTTTTGATGGGGATTGATCCCTAGTATCCACTATGTTCTAAGATTTGATGTTGCTACTACTTTGCCATGCTTAATGCTTGTCACTAGGGCCCGAGTGCGATGATTTCAGATCTTAAATTATTATGTTGTCACCAATACATGTGTGTTTTAGATCCGATCTTGCAAGTTGTAGTTACCTACTATGTGTTATGATCCGGCAACCCCGGAGTGACAATAACCGGAACCACTCCCGGTGATGACCATAGTTTGAGGAGTTCATGTGTTCACCAAGTGCTAATGCGTTGGTCCGGTTCTTTATTAAAAGGAGAACCTTAATATCCCGTAGTTTCCTTTTGGACCCCGCTACCACGGGAGGGATGGACAATAGATGTCATGCAAGTTCTTTTCCCTAAGCACGTATGACGACACACAAAATGCATGCCTACATCACATTGATGAACGGGAGCTAGCCACATATATCTGCGTGTTATAGCTGTTGCATGATGAATATCATCCAAATAAATCGCCGACCCATTGCCTACGAGTTTGTCCTACTGCTGCTGTTACTTGTCTTGCTCTGGTACTGCTACTACCTACTGCTGTTACTTGTATTGCTCTGCTGCTACTGTTGCTACTACTGTCACTTGCTACTGTTGCTACTTGCTACTGCTGTCACTACTGCTGTCCCTTGCCACTGCTATTGCTTGTTACACTGCCGCTACTCGTTACTTTGCTGTTACTACTGTGCTTGCAGATACTAAACTTTCAGGTGTGGTTGAATCTGAAAAACTCAGCCGCTGATACTTGAGAGTATACTCTCACCTCCTATGGCTTATCAACAAATTGGGTCGAATACTCTACCCTCGAAAACTGCGGCGAACCCACGCGCTGGTGGGCCTTTAACAACATTCTTCTAGTTCCATTACTGGGGAGTGCTATCAGCATTCTTCTGGTGCCGTTGCCGGAGAAGGTTTGTTGTTATAAGCATTCGTCTAGCTAACGCCAAGGATTGCACGATCAACCACCAAAGGAAGACAACTGAGCAATTGTATGGGCAATCCCCTTGGCTTGTGCCAACCTTGGGGGGAGTTGCCCCGGTATCGTATCACCATCACATCTTTTGCCTTTACCTTTGTTTTAGTTTTCCTTTTCAATTTTCTCTTTCTCTAGTAGATTAAAATTCTTAGTGTTTTAGTCTTGAGTTTTTCTTTGTGTCACCCCCGATGTATTCGAGCTCGTGAGCCATATAATAAAGAGTGTCTTAGTGGAAGGGCTGTGCCTCTTGCCATGATCAAAAGAGTGAGAATACAACAAAAGCATGAAAGATCATGTAATGATCTTATGGGAAGTGATGGCTTCACATATAAAAATAATGAGGATTGAAACTTGTTGAGGGTAGGCAAACGTAGACCTTGGTCATTGTTGCAATTAATAGGAAGTGATATAGAAGGAGAGGTTCACATATAAATATATCATCTCTGACACCATCTATGATTGTGCACACTCACTAAACTATTGCATGCCTAGAAGTAGATGTTGGACAAGGAAGACAACATAATGAATTGTGTTTGCTTGGCTCCGAACAATGTTATATGATTAGAGATCCCTTAGCATGTGATGATTGCTTCCACCTCATATTAGCCAAACCTCCCGCACTAAGTAGAGATACTACTTGTGCATACACAAACCTTCAACCCAGTTTTTCCATGAGTGTCCACCATACCTACCTATGGATTGAATAAGATCCCTCAAGTAAGTTGTCATCGGTGCAAGCAATAAAAATTGCTCTCTAATATGTACGATCTATTAGTGTGTGGAAAATAAGCTTTGTACGAACCTGTGATGAGGAAGACATAAAAGTGACAAACTGCATAATAAAGTTCTTTATCACAGGAGGCAATATAAAGTGACGTTCCTCCGCACTAAGAGGACACGCATCCAAACCTCAAAAGCGCATGACAACCTATGCTTCCCTCTGCGAAGGTCCTATCTTGTACCTTTACTTTTTGCCCTTGAAAGAGTCATGGTGATCTTCACCAATTCCTTATCTCGCCTTTATCTTGGCTAACGTCATATGCTTGGGAAAGATCTATATTCATAGGTCAACTTGGAGGTAAGTATTCATGAAGTATTATTGTTGACATTACCCTTGAGGTAAGCAGTTGGGAGGCAAAACTGTAAGCCCCTATCTTTCTCCGTGTCCAGCTGAGACTTTGACCTTATGAGTACCACGTGAGTTGTAGCAATTGTAGAGAACGAAAGAATGATTGAGTATGTGGATTTGCTTTACAAGCTCTTATTTGACTCTTCCTGATGTTGTGATAAATTGCAATTGCTTCAATGACTAAAGGCTATCGGTTGTTACTTCTCGGTAAGGTTCTTGATCCATGCTTTACTTTGTGAAGGAATTATCACTTTGGCATGAGAGATTATATGTTGGTATTGCTGTTCTGATCATGATCGTGATGCATGCATGTTCGTATCTTGTTTTGTTGACTCCTCTCTCCCTAAACATGTGGACATATTTATTGAGCTAGGCTTTCGCTTGAGGACAAGCGAGGTCTAAGATTGGGGGAGTTGATACGTCCATTTTGCATCATGTTTTCATGTTGATATTTATCGCTTCTTGGGTTGTTATTTCACTTCACGGTACAATTCTTATGCCTTTTCTCTCTTATTTTGCAAGGTTTACATGAAGAGGGAGAAAGCCGACAGCTGGAATTCCGTCCTCAAAGTGGAGCAAGTTTGAGATACCTATTCTGCGCAACTCCAAACACCGTAAAAATCAACAAGGATTTTTTTCCGGATTTATAAAAAATACTGGGCCGAAGAAGTGCCAGAGGGGCGCCAGGTGGTGGCCACAAGCCTGCACGGCACGACCACACCCCAGGCCGCGCCATGAGGGCTTGTGAGCACCCTGGTGGCCCACTTGCCCCCCTCTTTTGCTATATGAAGGGTTTCGTCCAGGAAAAAAATCAAGGAGGAGCTTTTTCTTGGTTTTGACGCCGCCACGAGGCGGAACTTGAGCAGAACCAATCTACAGCTCCGGCAGGACGATCCTGCCAGGGAAACTTCCCTCCCGGAGGGGGAAATCGTCGCCATCGTCATCACCAACACTCCTCTCCTCGCAGGGACTCGTCACCATCAACATCTTCATCAGCACCATCTCATCTCCAAACCCTAGTTCATCACTTGTAACCAATCTCCGTCTCGCGACTCCGATTGGTACTTGTAAGGTTGCTAGTAGTGTTGCTTACTCTTTGTAGTTAATGCTAGTTGGATTATTTGGTGCAAGAGTTTATGTTCAGATCCTTGATGCTACTCATTACCTCTATGGTCATGAATATGATTATGCTTTGTGAGTAGTTACTTTTGTTCCCGAGGACATGGGATAAGTCATGCGAATAGTAGTCATGTGAATTTGGTATTCGTTTGGTAATTTGATGTGTTGTATGTTGTTTTTCCTCTAGTGGTGTTATGTGAACGTCGACTACATAACACTTCACCATTATTTAGGCCTAGAGGAAGGCATTGGGAAGTAGTAAGTAGATGATGGGTTGGTAGAGTGACAGAAGCTTAAACCCTAGTTTATTTTTTCCTTCGTATGAGGCTGATTTGGATCCACTAGTTTAATGCTATGGTTAGACTTTGTCTTAATTCTTCTTTCATAGTTGTGGACGCTTGCGAGAGGAGTTAATCATAAGTGGGATGCTTGTCCAAGTAAGGGCAGTACCCAAGCGCCGGTCCACCCACATATCAAACTATCAAAGTAACGAACGCGAATCATATGAACATGATGAAAACTAGCATGGCAGATATTCCCGTGTGTCCTCGGGAGCGTTTTTCCTCCAATAAGACTTTGTCCAGGCTTTTCCCTTGCTACAAAAGGGATTGGGACACTTTGCTGCACCGTTGCTACTTTTGTTACTTGTTGCTTGCTACGAATCATCTCACCACACAATCACTTGTTACCGACAATTTCAGTGCGTGCAGATTTTACCCTGCTGAAAACCACTTGTTAGATCCTTCTGCTCCTCGTTGGGTTCGACACTCTTACTTATTGAAAGGACTACGATTGATCCCCTATACTTGTGGGTCATCATATCCGTGTAGTATAGCTATTCGGTCGTGGTTATCGAGGGTGATTCCTCTTTCACCATTCCCGACGATACCTCTGTCGTGCAACCCCTCAAGTGTCGGACCCCCGAGGGTAATTCCTCTAAGCCCACCTTGACGGATACATCATTCGAAATCCAAGGAGGGTGATACCTCGGATTTCCCCTGATGTTACAACCACACAGTTACTCGACCATGTTACTGGGATCATTGGTGATTAGTTGTTAAGACGGGTGGATTCCCGTGAGATTATGTCGATGGCCTAACTAAAATGTTAATGGATTTGGGTATTTGATCTGGGTTGGTTGAAGACCTTTTCGCACTAACCGTCTACGTGGGAAGAATTATGGGTACTCGACATCGCGGTATCAGCCGAAGCTCTTCAGGTGTCAGCGATGTAGCGGCGCGCGCCCTAGTGGTCCCGAGATGCATCACGCTTGTGATTAAGGGGTGCTAGGACTGACGTCGGCCGCCCTCGCATCATGCGGGAGCGCGGAGGGGAACTGGGCCCATGAACCCTCTGTTCTTAGAAAAGTGTGTCCGACCAGAGTGTTATCGAGCGCGTCGGGACATGTGGTGCACCCCTGCAGGGATGAAAATTAACTATTCGAATAGCCGTGTCCACGGTTACAGGACGACTTGGAGTTGTGCCCTGATCTTATACAACTACAATTGTTACTTAACTGGAATTAGTTGCCTCGGGATTGCTTCCTCGCAGGGAGTCGAGGGAGGATCTCTGGGCGTGACCTCACTTTATTAATGCTGCAACAATATGACTATTTAATTGTGTTACACGTGTTCTACTCTCGTCTATTGCTGCAAGACCCTAAAGATGCTAGTCTTCGATAGGACTAGGCCTTCTTTCTCTTTTCTCGCATTGCTGTAGTCAGTCCACATATAACCAACCCCCTTCTTTGAAACTAATGCATAATTAGATTAGTTCTGATGTAAGACTTGCGAGTACTTTGGATAAGTACTCACCGTTGCTTTGCTCCCCCTTTGTCACTTTGATCCATTGCTGCGACTAGATGATGGAGCCCAGGAGATGGAGTTTCCTGCCGCGCCTACCGCCCCGATGGTGTCTGATACATCTCAAACGTATCTATAATTTTTGATGGTTTCACGCTGTTATCTTGTCATCTTTGGATGTTTTATGTACCTTTTATATCTTTTTTGGGACTAACTTATGAATTCAGTGCCAAGTGCCAGTTCTTGTTTTTCTGTGTTTTTGGCTCTTTTCAGATCCGATTTTGGAACAAAGTCCAAACGGAATAAAATCCCCGAAATGATTTTTTCCCGAACGGAAGAAGATCACGGACCTCTGGCCAAGCCAGGTGGGCTCCAGGGAGCCCACGAACTCCCGCTCCGCCACCTGAGGTAGGCGGCGGTGGCAGGGCTTGTGGCCTCCCTGGCCGCCCCCTGACCTACATCTTTGGCCTATATATTCCCTAAAATACAGCAAAAAGCGAGGGGAGCCTCGAAAATACTTTTCCGCCGCCGCAAGCTTCCGTTTCCGCGAGATCTCATCTGGAGACCCTTCCCGGCACCCTGCCGGAGGGGACTTTGGAGTTGGAGGGCTTGTTGATGATCATCATCGCCCCTCCAATGACTCGTGAGTAGTTCACTTCAGACCTACGGGTTCGTAGTTAGTAGCTAGATGGCTTATTCTCTCTCTTGAATCTTCAATACAAAGTTCTCCATGATCTTCATGCAGATCGATCCGATGTAATCTTCTTTGGCGGTGTGTTTGTCGAGATCCGATGAATTGTGGATTTGTGATCAGATTATCTATGATATATATTTGAGTCTTTGCTTATTTCTTATATGCATGATTTGATATCCTTGTAAGTCTCTCCGAGTCTTGGGTTTTGTTTGGCCAACTAGATCTATGATTCTTGCAATGGGAGAAGTGCTTGGTTTTGGGTTCTACCATGTGGTGACCTTTCCCAGTGACAGTAGGGGCAACAAGGCACACATTAAGTAGTTGCCATGAAGGGTAACAACATGGGCTGTGTCGTTGATATGAGATTGTCTATCTACATCATGTCATCTTGCTTAAGGCTTTACTATGTTCTTTTGGATTTAATACACTAGATGCATGCTGGATAGTGATTGCAATCTCTGGCGATGGCTAGACGAATGCTAATGACAACAAACCTTCCCCGACAACGGCACCAAAAGAATGCTGCTAGCACTCCCCGGCAACAAAACTAGAAGAATGTTGTTGATGGCCCACCAGCGCGTGGGCTCGCAGCAGTTTTCAAGGGTAGAGTATTCGACCCAAATTTGTTGATTCGCACGACGGGAGGTGAGAGAATACTCTCAAGTATTAGGAGCTGAATTTGTCAGATTCAACCACACCTGAAAGATTAGTATCTGCAAGCAAAGTATCAACAGCAAAGTAGTATGATAACAACGGTGTCAGAAACGATCTGTTGACGGCACACTATTCCTAGCGATTGTATCAATGGCGCCAAGTTGCCTCGTTGACGGAAATTGTCAGTTCCTGTCAACGACCAGCGAACCAAAAGTGTAGCAAGTAGCAGCAGTAGCAAGCGACAGTAGTAGCAACAGTAGCAGCAGAGCAAGACAAGTAACAGCAGATCGACAGTAGTAGTAGCTGCAGCAGAGCAAGACAAGTAAGAGCAGTAGAACAAACTCGTAGGCAGTGGGTCGGTGATTTGTTTGGATGATATTCATCATGCAACAGCTATAACACGGAGAGATATGTGGCTAGCTCCCGTTCATCAATGTGATGTAGGCATGCATTCCGTGTGTTGTCATACGTGCTTAGAGAAAAGAACTTGCATGACATCTATTGTCCATCCCTCCCGTGGCAACGGGGTCCAAAAGGAAACTACGGGATATTAAGGTTCTCCTTTTAATAAAGAACCGGACCAACTCGTTAGCACTTGCGGAACACATGAACTCCTCAAACTATGGTCATCACCGGGAGTGGTTCCGGCTATTGTCACTCCGGGGTTGCCGGATCATAACACATAGTAGGTAACTACAACTTGCAAGATCGGATCTAAAACACACATATATTGGTGACAACATAATAATTTCAGATCTGAAATCATGGCACTCGGGCCCTAGTGACAAGCATTAAGCATGGAAAAGTAGTAGCAACATCAATCTCAGAACATAGTGGATACTAGGGATCAATCCCCATCAAAACTAACTCGATTACATGATAGATCTCATCCTACTCATCACCGACCAGCGAGCCTACGAATAGATTACTCACGAACGACGAAGAGCTTCATGGAATTGGAGAGGGAAGAAGGTTGATGATGACGCTGGCGACGATTTCCCCTCTCCGGAGCCCAAGACAGACTCCAGATCTGCCCTCCAGATGAAGAACAGGTGGTGGCGGCGCCTCCGTATCGCAAACGCGACGAAAACTTCTCTTTTTATTTTTTCTAGGACGAAAGGGATCTTATAGAGCTGGAGTTGGGGGCGGCAGAGCCATGTGGGCCCCACAAGACTGTCCACCTCCACCAGGGGGGGTGGTGGCGGAGCTAGGGCTTGTGGCCCACTGGCCCACCCCCTGAGGTGGAACTTGGCGCAGATATTTTTCTTATTTCCAAAACTGCTCCCCATAAATTTTCAGGATGTTTGGAGAACTTTGATTTCTGCACAAAAAGAACACCAAGGCAATTCTGCCGAAAACAGCGTCAGTCCAGGTTAGTTCCATTCAAATCATGCAAATTAGAGTCCAAAAGAAGGGCAAAAGAGTTTGGAAAAGTAGATACGATGGAGATGTATCAGATAGCGGTCGACATGTGGAGTAATAGTAGTAGATGCAGAAAGTATCGGTCTACTTGTTTTGGACGTGATGCCTATAAATACAATCATTGCCATAGATATCGTCACGACTTTGCGCGGTTCTATCAATTGCTCGACAGTAATTTTTTCACCCACCGTCTACTTGCTTTCATGAGAGAAGCCACTAGTAAACACTACGGCCCATGGGTCTATTCACATCCAACGTTTACACTCCACTTTTACTTTGCTTTGTTACTTTGTTGCTTTCAGTTCTCACTTGGCAAACAATCTATAAGGGATTGACAACCCCTTCATAGCGTTGGGAGCAGGTTCTTTGTGTTTGTGCAGGATCTTGTGATACTCCTCCACTGGATTGATACCTTGGTTCTCAAACTGAGGGAAATACTTACCAACGCTGTGCTACATCACCCTTCTGCTTCGAGGGAACACCAACGCAAGGCTCCATAGCCGTAGTAGAAGGATTCCTGGTGCCGTCGACACGACTATTCCTGTCGCCGTTGCCGGGGAAGCACAATTGACATCAGAAGTATTTCTGGTGCCGTTGCCTGGGAGGAGAGATCAAGATCTATCCAAGTAGGTCTCACAAACTCATCTCCTGCATTTACTTTTGTTGCCAGTTGCCTCTCGTTTTCCTCTCCCCCACTTCAAATTTTCCGTTCTCATTTTCCTTTCTCCTTCGCCGTTTTCTTTTTTCCTTCGCCGTTTTCCTTTGCCGGTTTTCTTGCTTGCTTGTGTGCTTGTTTGTTTGTTGAAGTCATCATGGCTGAAAACACCAAACTTTGCGACTTCTCGAGCACTAGTAATAATGATTTTATTAGTACTCCGATTGCTCCCGCCACTAGTGAGGAATCATATGAAATCAACGCAGCTTTGCTGAATCTTGTTACGAAAGAGCAATTCTCTGGCCTTCCTAGTGAAGATGCCGCATCCCATCTCAATACCTTCATTGAGCTTTGCAATATGCAAAAGAAAAGAGATGTGGATAATAACATGATTAAGTTGAAACTTTTTCTTTCTCGTTGCGAGATCGCACGAAAACTTGGTTTTCTTCTTTGCCTAAAAATAGTATCGATTCTTGGGATAAGTGCAAAGATGCTTACATATCCAAGTATTTTCCGCCGGCTAAGATCATCTCCTTACGTAACGATTTCAGGAATTTCAAGCAACTTGATCATGAACACGGTGCACAATCTTGGGAGAGGATGAAGCTTATGATTAGAAATTGTCCCGCTCATGGCTTGAGTTTGTGGATGATTATACAAATCTTTTACGCTGGCTTGAATTTCGCTTCTCGCAATATCTTGGACTCCGCCTTAGGTGGAACGTTCATGGAAATCACGTTAGGATATGCTACAAAAATCCTAGACAATATCATGACCAACTACTCTCAGTGGCACACTGAAAGGTCGCTTGCTAGCAAAAAGGTGCATGCTATAGAAGAGATTAACTCACTTAGTGCTAAGATGGACGAGTTGATGAATTTGGTTGCTAGTAGAAACGCTACCGTAGAACCTAATGACATGCCACTATCTTCTTTGATTGAGAGTAGCAACGCTAGTTTGGACGTGAATTTTGTTGGTAGGAACAATTTTGGCAACAACAATGCTTTTAGAGGAAACTACATTCCTAGGCCTTTTCCTAGTAACTCCTCTAACAATTATGGCAATTCCTACAACAACACTTATGGAAATCACAACAAATTACCCTCTGATTTAGAGAGTAATATCAAAGAGTTCATTAACTCTCAAAAGATTTTCAATGCGTCCATAGAGGAAAAACTACTCTAAATAGACGATTTGGCTAAGAGCGTTGAGAGGATGTCTTGTGATATTGATGCTTTGAAAGTTAGATGCGCTCCTCCCAAGGTCAACTTGGATGAAACTTTGAAGGCTATGCGTATCTCCATGAATGAGAGCAAAGAAAGAACCGCCCAAATTCGCGCTAGGCATGAATGGTTTGAAAGGGTGCGTTCTAGTGATGCAAATCACGAAGATCTTAAAGTGCTTGGTGTGTCTCCTCTTGAATCTTTGTTTTCGCGTGTCAAACCTATTTATGGAGGGGCTGGATATGAATCCACTTTGGTTGAAAAACGCCCCAATGATTCGAAGTCCACCTATCTTGATGATAAAGGTGTGGAGAGTGGAGTAGAAGAAGTCAAGATTTTGGGTAGTAATGAAACTCCCACTTTGGATTTCAAGAAATTCAATTATGATAATTTATCCTTGTTTGAATGCATTTCTTTGATGCAATCCATTGCAAACTCTCCACATGCTTATAGCCAAAGCAAAGCCTTTACCGCGCATATCGTAGATGCTATGATGAAATCTCTTGAAGAGAAGCTTGAACTAGAAGTCTCTATAGCTAGAAAACTTCATGATGAGTGGGAACCTAGTATCAAAATCAAGATAAAAAACTATGAGTGCAATGCTTTGTGTGATTTGGGTGCTAATGTTTCCACGATTCCAAAGTCTTTATGTGATATTCTTGGTTTTCATGAGATTGAAGAGTGTTCTCTTAATTTGCATCTTGCGGATTCTACTGTCAAGAAACCCATGGGAAGGACCTATGATGTTCTTATTGTTGCAAATAAGAACTATGTACCCATGGATTTCATTGTACTTGACATAGATTGCAATCCTTCATGTCCCATTATTCTTGGTAGACCTTTCCTAAGGACTATTGGTGCTATCATCGATATGAAGGAAGGGAATATTAGATTTCAATTTCCTTCGAAGAAGGGCATGGAGCACTTTCCTAGAAACAAAATAAGATTGCCTTATGAATCTATGATGAGGGCTACTTATGGTTTGAGCACCAAAGATGACTATACGTGATTTCATCACCTTGTGCCTAGCTAAGGGCGTTAAACAAAAGCGCTTGTTGGGAGGCAACCCAACGAATCTATCCTTTTTCTTTCTGTTTTGTGTTTTCCACACTTTCATAATTCTGTTATGATTGTGTTTTTTGTGTTTCTTTTTGCGTTTGTGCCAAGCAAAACCGTTATGATTAGTCTTGGGGATGATCGTTTGGTCATGCTGGAAAAGACAGAAACTTTGTGCTCACGAAAAGAATTTTCATTTTTTTTATCTAAGAGCTTTTGAGTTGATTATTTTTGCTTCTGATTGCTATGCAAATTATTCAGACTGTCGAAATTTTTCAGAATTTTTGAAGTACCAGAGGTATACGAAATATATAGATTGCTACAGACTGGTCTGTTGTTAACAGATTCTATTTTTGTTGTGTTGGTTGCTTATTTTGATGAAACTATGGAGAGTATATGGGGGCGTTAGCCATGGAAGATTGAAAATACAGTAACCCAACATAAGCAGAAGTAGAATTTAAGTTTGCTACAGTACCTAAGGAAGTGGTGGTTTGCTTTCTCATACTAATGTTATCACGAGTTTCTGTTTAAGTTTCGTGTTGTGAAGTTTTCAAGTCTTGGGTCAAGTTCTTATGGACAAAGAGATAAAGAGTGGCAAGAGATCAAGCTTGGGGATGCCCAAGGCACCCCAAGAGATTCAAGGATGCCGTAAAATCCTAAGCTTGGGGATGCTCCGGGAAGGCATCCCCTCTCTCGTCTTGAATCCATCGGCAATGTTACTTGGGGCTATATTTTTATTCACCACATGTTATGTGTTTTTGCTTGGAGCGTCTTGTATTGTAGGAGTCTTTTGTTTTTGTTGTGTCACAATCATCCTTGCTCCACACCTAGAGAGAGAGAGACATGCACTCACCATGATTTTGTGGAGCTTCAGTTATACCTTTTGGTAGACAATTCAGCTCACATGTGCTTCAGTTATATCTTTTGAGCTAGATACTTTTGCTCTATGTGCTTCACTTATATATTTTAGAGCGCAGCGGTGCGTGTCTTGGTAGTTGATCTATGCTTTGAAAGTAGTCTCAAAAGGGGTAGTTATCCAAAGGGATACGAAAACTTCCAACTTCATGTGCATTGAATAGTTAGAGAAGTTTGATTCATCTCAATTAGTTTTGAGTTGTGGTTAATGTAATATTGAAGTCATGCTAGTAAGGTGTTGTGGATCTAGAAATACTTGTGTTGAAGTTAGTCATTCGTGTAGCACGCACATATGGTGAACCGCTATGTGATGAAATCTGAGCATGATTAGTCTATTGATTGTCATCCTTTGCGTGGCGGTCGGGATCGCGCGATGGTTTATACCTACCAACCCTTCACCTAGGAGTATGCCTTGAAGCTTTGTTTTGATTACTACTAAAACTTTTGCAACAAGTATATGAGTTCTTCATGACTAATGTTGAGTCCATGGTTTAGATGCACTTTCACCTTCCACCATCACTATCTTCTTAGTGCCATGCAACTTTCACCCGTGCACAAAACCCACCATTAGCCTCCCTCAAAACAGCCACCATACCTACCTACTTTGGCTTTTTCAAAGTCATTCTGAGATATATTGCCATGCAACCACCACCATGACATGTGCCACCACGTCTACATTGCCATTGCATGATCGTAAGATAGCTAGCATGATGTTTCCATTGATGTCTATGCCATGCTAGATCATTGCCACGGTACACTACCGAAGGCATTGCATATAGAGTCATAATTGCTCTAAGTTTTGAGTTGAAAGTGTGATGATCATCATTACTGGAGCATTGTCCCATGTGAGGAAATAAAAGAGGCCAAAGAAGCCCACCAATATAAAAAAAGAGGCCAAAGAGCCCACCAAAAAAAATGAGAGAAAAAGAGAGAAGGGACAATGCTACCACTTTTTCCACACTTGTGCATATTAAGCACCATGATCTTCATGATTGAGAGTCTCTCGTTTTGTCACCACCATATAGCTAGTGGGAAATCTTCATTATATAACTTGCATATTCCAATGATAGGCTTCCTCAAAATTGCCTTAGGTCTTCGTGAGCAAGCAAGTTGGATGCACACCCACTAGCTTTCTTTAAGAGCTTTCACTTACTCTTAGCTCTAGTGCATCATTTGTATGGCAATCCCTACTCATTCACATTGATACCTATTGATGAGCATCTCCACAGCTCATTGATATGCCTAGTTAATGTGACTATCTTCTCCTTTTTTGTCTTGCAACCTCCACCACACTCCACACCATCTATAGTGATGTAACCATGGCTCACGCTCATGTATTGCGTGCGAGTTGAAAAGGTTTGAGAAAGTAAAGGTGTGAAACAATTACTTGGCCAATACCGGGGTTGTGCATGATTTAAATTCGTTGTGCAATGATGATAGAGCATAGCCAGACTATATGATTTTGTAGGGATAACTTTCTTTTGGCCTTGTTATTTTGAAAGTTCATGATTAGCTTGCTAGTTTGCTTGAATTATTATTGTTTCCACGTCAGTAGCAAACTATAGTTTTGAATCTAATGGATCTGAACATTCACGTCACATAAGAGGAGTTACAAAGGACATATATGCTAGGTAGCATGAAATCATAAAAAATTCATTCTTTATCACTTCCCTACTCGAGGACGAGTAGGAGTTAAGCTTGGGGATGCTTGATACGTCTCAAACGTATCTATAATTTTTTATGGTTTCACGATGTTATCTTGTCATCTTTGGATGTTTTATGTACCTTTTATATCTTTTTTGGGACTAACTTATTAATTCAGTGCCAAGTGCGAGTTCCTGTTTTTTTGTGTTTTTGGCTCTTTTCAGATCTGATTTTGGAACGGAGTCCAAACGGAATAAAATGCCCGGAATGATTTTTTCCCGAACGGAAGAAGATCAGGGGGCCTCTAGGCCAAGCCAGTTGAGCTCCAGGGAGCCCACAAGCTCCCACTCCGCCACCACGGGGGAGGCGGCGGTGGCAGGGCTTGTGGCCTCCTTCGCCGCCCCCTGACTAGATCTTTGGCCTATATATTCCCTAAAATACAGCAAAAATCCAGGGGAGCCTCGAAAGTACTTTTCCGTCGCCGCAAGCTTCCGTTTCCGCGAGATCTCATCTGGAGACCCTTCCCGGCATCCTGCCGGAGGGGACTTTGGAGTTGGAGGGCTTCTTCATCATCATCATTTGCCCTCCAATGACTTGTGAGTAGTTCACTTCAAACCTACGGGTCCGTAGTCAGTAGCTAGATGGCTTCTTCTCTCTCTTGGATCTTCAATACAAAGTTCTCCATGATCTTCATGGAGATCTATCCGATGTAATCTTCTTTGGCGGTGTGTTTGTCGAGATCCGATGAATTGTGGATTTGTGATATGATTATCTATGATATATATTTGAGTCTTTGCTGATTTCTTATATGCATGATTTGATATCCTTGTAAGTCTCTCCGAGTCTTGGGTTTTGTTTGGCCAACTAGATCTATGATTCTTGCAATGGGAGAAGTGCTTGGTTTTGGGTTCTACCATGTGGCGACCTTTCCGAGTGATAGTAGGGGCAGCAAGGCACACATTAAGTAGTTGCCATCAAGGGTAACAAGATGGGCTCTGTCGTTGATATGAGATTGTCCGTCTACATCATGTCATCTTGCTTAAGGCGTTAGTCTGTTCTTTTGGACTTAATACACTAGATGCATGCTGGATAGCGGTCGACGTGTGGAGTAATTGTAGTAGATGCAGAAAGTATCGGTCTACTTGTTTTGGACGTGATGCCTATAGATATAATCATTGCCAAAGATATCGTCACGACTTTGCGCGGTTCTATCAATTGCTCGACAGTAATTTGTTCACCCACAGTCTACTTCCTTTCGTGAGAGAAGCCACTAGTAAACACTACGGCCCCCGGGTCTATTCACATCCATCGTTTACACCACCGCTTTTACTTTGCTTTGTTACTTTGTTGCTTTCAGTTCTCACTTGGCAAACAATCTATAAGGGATTGACAACCCCTTCATAGTGTTGGGAGCAGGTTCTTTGTGTTTGTGGAGGATCTTGTGATAGTCCTCCACTGGATTGATACCTTGCTTCTCAAACTGAGGGAAATACTTACCACCGTTGTGCTACATCACCCTTTCTGCTTCGAGGGAACACCAACGCAAGGCTCCATAGCCGTAGCAGAAGGATTCCTGGTGCCGTCGACACGACTATTACTGTCGCCGTTGCCGGGGAAGCACATCTCACATCAGTGTCTTATTTGTGGAGGCCGCTGAAGATAGGAGTAGTTAGGAGGTTACCAGGCAGGAGGCCTCGCCTCGTTCGATCGTGTTTCTTTTGTGCTAGCCTTCTCTAAGGCACCCCATGTTTAATGTATGTACTCAGGTAATGTTGCTTCCGCTGACTCGTGTGTTTATCGAGCTTCTGTATTGTATCCCTCGAGGCCCCTTGCTTGTATTATGAAGGTTGTATTATTTTATTTGTGTCTAGAGTTGTGTTGTGATATCTTCCCGTGAGTTCTTGAGATTGATCATATGCATTTGCGTGTATGTTTAGCGTACGATTAAACCGAGGGCGTCACACATTTGCAGGGGCCTTGAAGTGTGTGTGCTGTGTCATCCAATCCAGCACCCAAGTGTTGATATCTGTTGGATCTCTAGAGATATGCAGAGTAGCATATAATTGAAGAACGGTGTCGTTGTTCCAATCGCAGATATCAGGGCACAGAGGGAGCAGTCCTGCTTCATGAAGAATGTTGAGGACTGGGGCAAAGCAAGGAATTTCTTCAAGCTCAACATGAGGAATACGCCTATGCTGATTTTTTTTGTTTCTTCCATAAAGCACAAATGCATAATAGTTGAGCCGAGTACTGGTCCAGAACTTCATGTGCGTGATGCGAGGCTTGTCATAAGGATTTTCTCTAATGAAATACATGCGTTCTTCAAAGAATGCTTCCTTCTGAAACTTTGGCCGCTTGGAGAAGGGTTGACGCTTCATGGGCTGAAGGTTTTGCTTCTTCCCTTGAGGAGAGACAATCATTGCAGTCTCTGGACTGACAACTACAAGAGCAGTCTCTGTATTTGGCGCAGGGGCATTATCTTCAGCATGTTTCTGAGGATGAGGAATTTCATCTGCCTATGTCTCAGGTTGAGGGTCTTGCTCAGGGTGAGGATTTTCTTCAGTGTGAGCCTCTGGTTGAGGGTTTTGCTCAGGAGGAGGAATCTCTTCATCCGGAGCCTCAGGTTGAGGGTTTTTCCTAGGATTTGGATCTTCTTCAGCCTGAGGATCTTCTACTTGGTTTTCCTCAGCTTGAGGAGTTTGCTTGGTGGAGGAGCCAAATTCTTCAGCTGGTGCAGCTGATCCTTGAGCAGGTTCTTCAGGAGGAATGAATGTCTGAGGACTGTCATCAATTTGAATTTCCTCATGAGTGTGTTCCTCAGACTCAACATTCTTCATTTCCTCATCAGTCATATGCTCCTTGTCTTCTCTTTCGAAAGGAGTCATTTCATAGGATGGAGCAATCTCGAGAGGCACAGGATCCAACGGAGCATTTTCATCAAGAGATTTGAGGCGCTTGGCCTCAGTTGATTCTTCTATTGAGGAAGCTTTTCTTTTCTTAGCTTCCTTTTCTGTAGCCCTGGTTTTCTTCACGTATGATGCAGATGGAGTCATTTTCTTCACCTTTGAAGATTTTGTTGAAGGCATTTTCTCTTCAGGAGGCAGAGTCGTATCCGTCTTGGCAGTTTCCTTAGCTGAAGCAGTTTCTTCAGCTGGAGCAGAGTCATCAGCTGGCTTAGACGCATCAGCTGGAGCAGAGTCATCAGCTGGCATTTCCTTGGTTATTTCCTCAATAGCCGGTTCATCAGCACGGCTTTCTTGAGGCATTTGCTTAGCATGGGCAGGTTGTTCTTCCTCAATCTCAGGCTACTGAGGTGTTGCTTGACGGGCAGCCTTTTTGTTGTAATCATCAACTGCATTGATAGCAAACTTGATGAAATTGTTCTTGAGACTTTGACGATCAGATAGCTTGGTGTACTTGTCTGTCAAAGTCTTCAATTTTGCCTGGGTCGACACAAGAGCATCAGGCATTAGGCTAAGGAGATTTTGTTTGAGGAATTTCTCCTTCTTCAGCTTCGCGGCCTTTGCTTGTTTGGCTTGCGTCTCCTTCCACTTAGCCTCGTTGATGAAAGTGGCCACCATGTGGCTGATGCCTGGGGGAAGCTTCAAGTCATCAATAGGTGTGTTGGGGTCATCATACCATACATTGATGTAGTCCAAGAGGACTTTTGGGTCCATGGCTAGAGGAATGGCGCTGCCTGAAGCTTGTGCAACCCTCTCCTGCTTGTTTCTGATGATTTCCTGCAGAGTCTCATCATCATATTCATCACTGCCTTCTGATGCAGAAGGAACTTTGATGATTTTGCCTGGGCTTGGTCTGGTTCCTCTTCTAGCAGTCACCTTAGTCTTCATTGGTGTTGGTGAAGACTTTGTCTATGAGCTCGTTGCAGAAGGAACAGAGGAGCTGGAGACAGTAGGCAGTTGCTTCACAATATGCTTGTGTTAAGACATTGAAGCCTTTGCTGGTGCTGAGGGTTTTGGTGCGGATGCAGGTGCAGCCTTCTGAAGCAATTTATCCTGAGGCTTTGAAGCCTTTGGTTTCGGTGGCACGTACTTCACTTGAGGAATGGTCGTGCCAGAAGTTTCAGTGGCAAAGGAGGTGGCTGCAGTAGTAGCAGCAGCAGATTCTTCATTAAATTTACTCACGGCAGCTTCTGCCTACTTCTGAAGCTTTGACAAGTGTTTTGTCTTTTCCTCTGGATAGTCATAAATCGTCTTGAGGCTTGAAGGATGGGCATCCTGATAATCCTCGAGAGGAGGCCGTTTGCCAGGTGGCTTAAGAGCGACTTTCTTCGCGTACTTTGGAGTGACGAATCTGTATTCTTTCCACTCCTTAGCCCACCAATGTTCTATCTTTTGAAGCCTTATCTTCCTCTTGGGTATTGTTTCTTGCTCATTTGGTGTGCAGTATTCCAGGTATATATCATCAGGAATATCGATGGCAGTGTTCTGTTCGAGCTTCTTGCCACCCTTGTGCTTCCTTTCATCTTCCATTTTCTTCAGCTGAGGCTTATGCTGAGGAAATTGAACTCCTGAGGATTCTGATGACACTTGCAGGATTTCTTCAAGAAATGCTGCAAATGAGTTAAGTTGATGAGAACCTAGAGATTCATCAGTTGACATTTTTGTACCTGCGAACAAAGTATAGTTGCGAGGAATTTGAAGAGGTCATATGCGTTCTCAGATTTGATGAAATTGAAAATTTTAAATTGAGGAATTTGACTAGTGGGTTGAGGAATTTGTCTAAGCACTCTGATCTTGGGTTCCAGAGTTGTGCAGATTCGAAAATTTGCACAATTGAGGTATCTCGTGAAGAGTTTTAGATGCTTAGTGAAATTGATCAACAGTTGAGGAATAAAGAGTGTTTGAGGAATAGAGACTGCTAGACACTTGAGGAAAAACATATTTCACGAATCTAAGGTAAAATAGTAGATCAAAAGGGGCTGTAAAAATAAGGTTTTATTTACCCTATATAGCGCGCACCAAGAACGGAGGAACAAGCAGCAGTAGATGCTCTTCGGTGCGAGTCCAGTGCGCCCTAACTTGGCAATAGAGGACAGCTACGGCGGCGACGGACGAAGATGTTCCGGTTCCGGCATGATTTCGGCGACGGAGAGGTCGAGGCAGTAAAGCTTTTCCTCACCGGTGACGAAACTTCTAGCGGTGGCGCTAGGGCTTTGTGATACGTCTCCAACGTATCTATAATTTTTGATGGTTCCATGCTATTATCATGTCAAACTTTGGATGTTCTGTATGCCTTTTATAACTTTTTTGGGCTAACTTATGAACTCAGTGCCAAGCGCCAGTTCCTGTTTTTTTCGTGTTTTTGACCCTTTTCAGAGGAGAATATTAAATGGAGTCCAAACAGAATAAAACTTCCAAAAAGATTTTTTCCGGAACAGAAGATACGCAGGGGCGTGAGAACCAAGGCAGAGGCCACCAGGGGAGGCCACAAGCCCCCTAGGCGCGGCCAGGGGGGCGCCTAGCAGGCTTGTGGGCCCCTGTGTCTCGTCAACCCTACTTCTTCCGCCTATAAATCCCCAAAAATCCAAAACCACGGGAGAGATCCACGAAAATACTTTTTCGCCGCCGCAAGCTTCAGTCTCCGCAAGATCCCATCTGGGGCATGTTCAGGTGCCCCGTCGGAGGGGGGATTGGGATATGGAGGACTTCTTCATCGACACCATTGCATCTCCGATGATGTGTGAGTAGTTCACCATAGACCTTCGGGTCCACGGCTAGTAGCTAGATGGCTTCTTCTCTCTCTTGGATCTTCAATACAAAGTTCTCCATGATCTTCATGGAGATCTATCCGATGTAATCTTCTTTTGCGGTGTGTTTGTCGACATCCGATGAATTGTGGATTTATGATCAGATTGTCTATGAACCTTATTTGAGTTTTTGTGATCTCTTATATGCATGATTTCATATCCTTGTAATTCTCTTCGAGTTGTGGGTTTTGTTTGGCCAACTTGATCTATAATTCTGGCAATGGGAGAAGTGCTTAGTTTTGGGTTCATACCGTGCGGTGACCTCACCCAGTGACAGAAGGGGTAGCGAGGCACGTATCGTGTTGTTGCCATCAAGGGTAAAAAGATGGGGTTTATATCTATTGCATGAATTTACCCCTCTACATCATGTCATCTTGCTTAAGGCGTTACTCTGTTCGTCATGAACTCAATACACTAGATGCATGCTGGATAGCGGTCGATGTGTGGAGTAATAGTAGTAGATGCAGACAGTATCGGTCTACTTGTCTCGGACGTGATGCCTATATGTATGATCATTTCCTTAGATATCGTCATGACTTTGCGCGATTCTATCAATTGCTCGACAGTAATTCGTTCACCCACCGTAATATTTGCTATCTTGAGAGAAGCTTCTAGTGAAGACTATGGCCCCCGGGTCTACTTCACATCATATTTTCAGCCTTGCACTTTTACTTTGTTGCACTTTCCACCTTCATATCTCACCTTGCAATCAATCGTGAAGGGGTTGGCAACCCCTTTGTAGCGTTGGGTGCAAGTTTGCTGTTTTTGCGCAGGTACTTTGGAAACTTGGCTTGATACTCCTACTGGATTGATACCTTGGTTCTCAAAACTGAGGGAAATACTTACTGCTACCGTGCTGCATCACCCTTTCCTCTTCAAGGGAAAAACCAATGCAAGCTCAAGAGGTAGCAAGAAGAATTTCTGGCGCCGTTGCCGGGGAGGAGGATCAAGTCAAGAATAGTCTCCCGTCAGCGTGCCAATTTCTGGCGCCGTTGCCGGGGAAGAGGATCAAGTCAAGAATAGTCTCCCGTCAACGTGCCAATTTCTGGCGCCGTTGCCCGGGAGCATCAAGTGAAGCTTATCCTAGTAACCTTCGCAAACTCATCTCTTGCATTTACTTTTTTGCCTCTCGTTTTCCTCTTCCCCACTTCTGAAAAACAAAAATTTACAAAAATATTTGCCTTTTTCGTTCGCCCTTTTCTTTCGCTTGCTTTCTGTTCGCTTGTGTGCTTGTCAGCTTGCTCGTGTCACCATGACTGAAAACACAAAACTTTGTGACTTCTCGAATACTAATAATAATGATTTTATTAGTACTCCAATTGCTCCCGCCACTAGTGCGGAATCAAATGAAATCAATGCTGCTTTGCTCAATCTTGTTATGAAAGAGCAATTCTCCGGCCTTCCTAATGAAGATGCCGCATCCCATCTTAATACCTTCATTGAGCTTTGCGATATGCAAAATAAGAAAGATGTGGATAATGATGTTATTAAATTGAAGCTATTTCCGTTCTCATTGCGAGATCGAGCAAAAACTTGGTTTTAACTTTGCCCAAAAATAGTATTGATTATTGGAGCAAGTGCAAAGATGCTTATATATCCAAGTATTTTCTGTCGGCTAAGATTATCTCTCTCCATAATGATATCATGAATTTTAAGCAACTTGATCATGAACATGTTTCACAATCTTGGGAGAGAATGAAATTGATGATTAGAAATTGTCTCGCTCATGGCTTGAGTCTATGGATGATTATACAAATCTTCTACGCTGGTTTGAATTTTGCTTCTTGAAATATCTTGGACTCCGCCTCCGGTGGAACATTCATGGAAATCACATGAGGAGAAGCCACAAAACTCCTAGACAATATCATGACAAACTATTCTCAGTGGCACACTGAAAGGTCAGCTACTAGTAAAAGGTACACGCTATAGAAGAAATTAACTTGTTGAGTGCTAAGATGAATGAGTTAATAAAATTGTTTGCTAGCAAAGGTGATCCTTTAGATCCAAATGATATGCCCTTGTCTTCCTTGATTGAGAATAGCAATGAGAGCTTGGACATTAATTTTGTTGGTAGGAATAATTTTGGCCACAACAATGCTTTTAGAGGAAACTATGTTCCTAGGCCTTTCCCTAGTAATCCCTCTAATAACTTTGGCAACTCCTACAACAATGCTCATGGAAATTCCAATAAATTACCCTCTGATCTAGAGAGTAATATCAAAGAGTTTATCAACTTGCAAAAGATTTTCAATGCGTCCATAGAAGAATACCTACTCAAAATTGATGATTTGGCTAGGAGCGTTGATAGAATGTCTATTGATATTGATTCTTTGAAAGTTAGATGTGCTCCTCCCAAGATCAATATGGATGAAAATTTGAAAGCTATGCATGTTTCCATAAATGAGAGTAAAGAAAGAACCGCCCAAATTCGTGCTAGACATGAATGGGTTAAAAAGGCGTGTTCTCGTGATGAGAGTCACGAAGAGCTTAAAGTGCTTGGTGTGACTCCCATTGAATCCTTGTTTTCTAGTGTCAAACCTAATGATGATGGGGCTGGATATGAATTCACCTTGGTTGAAAAACACCCCAATGATTTGGAGTCTATGTATCTTCATGCTAAAAGCATTGAAAGTGGAGTAGAGGATATCAAAACTTTGAGTAGTAATGAAACTACTACTTTGGATTTCAAGGAATTCAATTATGATTGTTGCTCTTTGACTGAATGTATTTCCTTGATGCAATCCATGCTAAACTCTCCACATGCTTATAGCCAAAACAAAGCCTTTACCGATCATATCGTCGATGCTATGATAAGATCTCTTGAAGAGAAACTTGAGTTGGAAGTTTATATTACTAGCAAGCTTCATGATGATTGATAACCTACTATCAAAATCAAGATCAAAAAGTATGAGTGCAATTCTTTGTGTGATTTGGGTGCTAGTGTTTCCGCGATTCCAAAGTCTTTACCTGATGTTCTAGGCTTTAATGAGATTGATGAGTGCTCTGTTAATTTGCACCTTGCGGATTCTACTATTAAGAAACCCATGGGAAGGATCAATGATGTTCTTATTATTGCAAATAGGAACTATGTACCCGTGGATTTCATTGTGCTTGATATTGATTGCAATCCTACATGTCCTATCATTCTTGGTAGACCTTTCCTAAGGACTATTGGTGCTATCATTGATATGAAGGAAGGGAATATTAGATTTCAATTTCCTTTAAAGCAGGGAATGGAGAATTTTCCTAGAAAGAAAATAAGATTGCCTTATGAATCCATGAGAAGGGCTACTTATGGTTTGAGCACCAAAGACGATGATACATGATTCTATCACCTTATGCCTAGCTAAGGGCGTTAAACAATAGCGCTTGTTGGGAGGCAACCCAATGAATTTATCTTTCCTTTTTGCTTTCTGTTTTTCCGCGTCCACACCATCATAATTCTGTTATGATTGTGTCTTTTGTGTTTCTTTTTATGTTGGAGCCAAGTAAAACCTTTATGACTAGTTTGGTGATGGTTGTTTGACCCTGCTGGAAAAAGACACAAACTTTTCGCTCACAAAATTATTTTTCATTTTTATTCAGCAAGAGATTTTGAGTTGATTATTTTTTCTTCTGGTTTATATGCCAATTTCCCAGGATGCTATAAATTTTCAGAATTTTTGAGATACCAGAAGTATACGAAGGATACAGATTGCTACAGACTGGTCTGTCTTTGACAGATTCTGTTTTTGTTGTGTTGGTTGCTTATTTTGATGAAACTATGGATAGTATCGGGGGGTATTAGCGATGGAAAAGTGAGAATACAGTAATCTAACACCAATATAAATAGAAATCAAGTTTTCTACAGTACCTAAAGAGGTGGTAGTTTGTTTTCTTGTGCTAATGATATCACGAGTTTCTGTTTAACGTTTGTGTTGTGAAGTTTTCAAGTTTTGGGTGATGTTCTCATGGACACTGGAATAAAGAGTGGAAAGAGATCATGCTTGGGGATTCCAAAGGCACCCCAAGCCAAATTCAAGGACACCAAAAAGCCTAAGCTTGGGGATGCCTCGGTAAGGCATCCCCTCTTTCGTCTTCAATCCATCGGTAACATTACTTGGAGCTATATTTTTATTCACCACATGATATGTGTTTTCCTTGGAGCGTCTTGTATCGTAGGAGTCTTTTCTTTTTGTTGTGTCACAATCATCCTTGCTGCACACCTTTTGAGAGAGACATGCACTCATCGTGAATTTGCTATAATACTCTTTGAGCTTCGCTTATATCTTTTGAGTTAAGCAATTTAGCTCAAATGTGCTTCACTTATATCTTTTGAGCTAGATAACTTTGCTCTGAGTGCTTCACTTTGGTATTTTAGAGGACGACGGTGTTATATTTTGTGGAAATAAGAACTCTTGATCTTAACTTATATATTTTGAGAGTGATCTCTCTGAGTAATTTGGTAGTTGGCTTGTGCTATGAAAGTAGTCCCAAAGGTGATAGGTACCCAAAGAGGATACAATAAAACTTCCATCTTCATGTGCATTGATTAGAAAGAGAAGTTTGATTCCTCTCAAATAGTTTTGAGACATGGATTTGGTAATATTAAGAGTTATGTTAGTAGGGTGTTGTGAATCTAGAAATACTTGTGTTGAAGTTAGTGATTCCCGTAACATGCACGTATGGTGAACCTCTATGTTAGGAAGTCGGAGCATAATTGATTCATTGATTGTCATCCTTTGTGTTGCGGTCGGGATCGCGTGATGGTTAACACCTACCAACCCTTCCCCTAGGAGTATGCGTTTAGCACTTTGTTTTGACTACTAATAAAAACTTTCGCAATAAGTATGTGAGTTCTTCATGACTAATGTGAGTCCATGGTATAGATGCACTTTCACCTTTCACCATTGCTAGCCTCTCTAGTGCCGTGCAACTTTCGCCGGTGCACAAACCCACCATATGCCTTCCTCAAAACAGCCACCATACCTACCTACTATGACATTTTCATAGCCATTCCGAGATATATTGCCATGCAACTCCCACCGTTCCGTCTCATGACTTGTGCCGTCACTTTCATATTGCCATTGCATGATCGTAAGATAGCTAGCGAGTCATACGCCAAGCTAGATCGTTGCACATCCCGGTACACTGCCGGAGGCATTTCCTATAGAGTCATCATTGTTCTAAACATTGAGCTTTGAGTAAATTAAAGTGTGATGATCATCATTATTAGAGCATTGTCCCATGTGAGGAAATAAAAAAAGGAGGCCAAAGTTGCCCACAAAAAAATGTGGAAAGAGGCCAAAGAGCCCAAACAAAAAAAGAGAGAAAAAGGGAGAAGTGGCAATGCTACTATCTTTTCCACACTTGTGCTTCATAATAGCACCATGTTCTTCATGACAGAGAGTCTCTCATTTTGACACTTCCATATACTAGTGGGAATTTTCACTATATAACTTGGCTTGTATATTCCAATGATGGGCTTCCTCAAAATTGCCCTGGGTCTTCGTGAGCAAGCAAGTTGGATGCACACCCACTAGTTCTCCTTTTGAGCTTTCACATACTTATAGCTCTAAGTGGATCCATTGCATGGTAATCCCTACTCTTTCACATTGATATCTATTAATGGGCATCTCCATAGCCCTTTCATACGTCGAGTCGATGTCACCATCTCCTCCTATTTTGTCTCACAACCTCCACCACACTCTATTCCACCTATAGTGATATATCCATGGCTCACACTCATGTATTGGGTGAGAGTTGAAAAAGGTTTGAGAAAGTAAGAGTGCAAAAACAATTACTTGGCCAATACCGGGGTTGTGCATGATTTAAATTAGTTGTGTGGGGATGATGGAGCATAGCCAGACTATATGATTTTGTAGGGATAATTTTCTTTGGCCTTGTTATTTCGAAAGTTCATGATTACCTTGCTAATTTGCTTGAAGTATTGTTGTTTTCATGTCAATTGCAAACTATTGTTTTGAATCTTACGGATCTGAACATTCATGTCACATGAAAGAAGTTACAAAGGACAAATATGCTAGGTAGCATTCCACATCGAAAATTTAGTCTTTATCACTTCCCTACTCGAGGACGAGCAGGAGTTAAGCTAGGGGATGCTTGATACGTCTCCAACGTATCTATAATTTTTGATGGTTCCATGTTATTATCTTGTCAAACTTTGGATGTTTTGTATGCCGTTTATATCTTTTTTGGGACTAACTTATTAACTCAGTGCCAAGCGCCAGTTCCTGTTTTTTCCCTGTTTTGACCCTTTTCATAGGAGAATATTAACGGGGTCCAAACGGAATAAAACTTCCAAAAAGATTTTTTCCGGAATAGAAGATACGCACGGGGCGTGAGAACCAAGGTAGAGGCCACAAGGGGAGGCCACAAGCCCCCTAGGCACAGCGAGGGGGGGCACCTAGCAGGCTTGTGGGCCCCCTATGGCTCGTCTGCCCTATTTCTTCCGCCTATCAATCCCAGAAAAATCCAAAACCACGGGAGAGATCCACGAAAATACTTTTCCGCCACCGCAAGGTTCTGTCTCCGCAAGATCCCATCTCGGGCATGTTCAGGTGCCCTGCCGGAGGGGGGATTCAGACACGGAGGGCTTCTTCATCAACACCATTGCCTCTCCGATGATGCGTGAGTACTTCACCATAGACCTTCGGGTCCATAGCTAGTAGCTAAATGGCTTCTTCTCTCTCTTGGATCTTCAATACAAAGTTCTCCATGAACTTCATGGAGATCTATACGATGTAATCTTGTTTTGCGGTGTGTTTGTCGAGATCCGATGAATTGTGGATTTATGATGGATTATATATGAATCTTATTTGAGTTTCTTGTGATCCCTTATATGCATGATTTCATATCCTTGTAATTCTCTTCGAGTTGTGGGTTTTGTTTGGCCAACTTGATCTATGATTCTTGCAATGGGAGAAGTTCTTGGTTTTGGGTTCATACCGTCCGGTGACCTCACCCAGTAACAGAAGGGGTAGCGAGGCACGCATCGTGTTGTTTCCATCAAGGGTAAAAAGATGGGGTTTATATCTATTGCATGAATTTATTCCTCTACAGCATGTCATCTTGCTTAAGGCGTTCCTCTGTTCGTCATGAACTCAATACACTAGATGCATGCTGGATATCCGTCGATGTGCGGAGTAATAGTAGTAGATGCAAACAGTATCGGTCTACTTGTCTCAGACGTGATGCCTATATGTATGATCATTGCCTTAGATATCATCATGACTTTGCGCGGTTCTATCAATTGGTCGACAGTAATTCGTTCACCCACCATAATATTTGCTATCTTGAGAGAAGCCTCTAGTGAACACTATGGCCCCCGGGTCTACTTCACATCATATTTTCAGCCTTACACCTATACTTTGTTGCACTTTCCACCATTAGATCTCACCTTGCAATCAATCGTGAAGGGATTGACAACCTCTATGTAGCGTTGGGTGCAAGTTTATTGTTTTTGCGCAGGTACTTTGGAAACTTGGCTTGATACTCCTACTGGATTGATACCTTGGTTCTCAAAACTGAAGGAAATACTTACTTCTACTGTGCTGCATCACCCTTTCCTCTTCAAGGGAAAAACCAAAGCAAGCTCAAGAGGTAGCACTTTGCTGTAGCAGAGAGGAGGTCGAGAGAGAACGAAGAGTTTTGACCGGAGGGGGGTAAGGACATATTTATAGCCCAGGAGAACTGTCTGGCCGATTCTTTCAGACCGAACAACCCCTGCCCTTTCGTCTCTGCAGGAAATGTGTAGCAACCATTTAAAGCGGTGGAGATCATGCTTATCTGATCGTCGGAAGTGGGGTTCAGTTACTGTGTAACAATATGAAAATCATTTTTGAGGATTTGAGGATTTTGTTACAAAATCATCAGCTGACAAGGACGCAGTGAAGATTTTGAACAAAGTTTCAAGTAGAACGCATATGAAGAATTGAATAGACTGTGTGAGTATAGCATAGAGGGGAAGTAGGGTCCGATCACATTCACTTAAATGAAATATCAAATTGAAGAAATTGCAATAAGTGAATGCTATTGAGGACTTTGAAATCATAGTCTATATATATATATATATCTAGGAAAATGAAAATCATCAAGTGTTTTTGAAGATTTTGATTAACTTGAGGATTTTGTGACAAAGCGTCATGATGATGAATTTCAGCTTTGTAGAAAGACAAGTTTGAAGAACAACAACTTTGAAGAAAATCAACTTTGAAGAAATTCAGCTTTGAAGACATTCAACTTGAGGAATTTCAAGTTGGGTGGTGGTGTGACCCAACATATAAGAATGTTGATTTCGGAAGCCGCGTACAATTGTCGTAGGGCCCTGAGAATCAATTTCTTTGTTGATTTTCTCACACTAATAGTGATATTCTTCATTGGTTGAAGAAAATCGATTCTTCGTGTGTTGCACATCTAAGTCATCAATTTTGCCTAAGTGTTTGGATGTGTGCATATTTTTACAAAACATTTGAAGATTCTAAGATATTTAGATCACACCGCAACTTGCAAAACCTTTTCTCATCCAAGGGCTTAGTGAAGATATCTGCTAGTTGATCGTCAGTCTTCACATGGTCGATGAGGATATTGCCCTTGAGGACATGGTCCCGAAGAAAATGATGACGAATCTGGATGTGCTTGGTCTTCAAGTGCTGTACTGGGTTGTACGCAATCTTGATCGCACTCTCATTGTCGCAGTAGAGAGGCACATTTTTCATGTTGATATCGTAGTCCTTGAGGGTTTGCTTCATCCATAGCAATTGAGCACAGCATGAACCAGCAACAATGTACTCAGCTTCGAAAGTGGAGAGTGAAACGGAGTTCTGCTTCTTTGAGGACCAGTAGACTAATGATCTTCCGAAGAAATGACATGTGCCAGAAGTTGACTTGTGATCTACCGTGTCACCAGCATAGTCAGAATCAGAATATCCCACAAGATGAAGATTTGAGCCCTTGGGGTACCATAATCATAGTGTTGGTGTGTGAGCTAAGTATTTAAGAATATGCTTCACAGCCTTATGGTGTGATTCCTTCGGTTTTGCTTGAAAATGTGCACACATGCAAACACTAATCATTATATCTGGCCTAGATGCACATAAGTACAGTAAAGAGCCAATCATGGAACGATATACTTACTGATCGAATTCTTTACCATTTTTGTCAGTGCAGAGGTGGACGTTGGTAGGCATTGGAGTCTTGGGACCTTTGCATTCATGCATGTAGAATTTCCTCAGAACATCCTTGAGGTATTTCTCCTGTGATATGAAGATCCCATTGCGTTGTTGACGAATTTGAAGACCTAAGAAGAATTTCAGCTCCCCCATCATAGACATCTGATATTCTTCACTCATCATGTAAGCAAATTCATCACTGTAGCGTTTGTCAGTACAGCCAAATATGATGTCATCGACATATATCTGGCGCACAAATAGTTCATTATCATAGGATTTAGTGAAAAGAGTTGGATTGAGTGAACCAGGTTTGAAGCCTTTCTTCATAAGGAATTCCTTCAATGTATTGTACCACGCCCGAGGGGCTTGCTTGACACCATAGAGCGCCTTTTCGAGTCTGTAGACTTTGTCTGGATTCTTTGGATCCTCAAAACCTGGGGGTTGAGCAACATATACTTCTTCCTCAAGCTTACCATTGAGGAATGCACTTTTCACATCCATTTGATATAAGGTAATGTTATGATGATTAGCATAAGCAAGTAGTATTCGAATAGCTTCAAGTCTAGCAACAAGTGCAAAAGTTTCATCGAAATCATTTCCTTCAACCTGTGTGTAGCCTTGGGCTACAAGTCGTGCCTTATTCCTCACCACTTGACCATCCTCATCTTGCTTGTTTTGGAAAATCCACTTGGTGCCGATGATATTGTTCATGCTATGATCTGGTCGTTTGACGAGCTCCCATACGTCATTCAGCTTGAATTGAAGAAGTTTGTCTTGCATGGCTTGGATCCACTCCGGTTCCATGAAAGCCTCAACAACTTTTGATGGTTCTGTGATAGACACAAAGGAAAAATGCCCACAAAAGTTAACTAAGTGTGAAGCTTTTGAGCGTGTGAGAGGACCTGGTGCATTGATGTCATCAAGGATTTTGTCAAGTTCTACTTCATTCGCAATCCTTGGATGAGCTGGTTGAGGATTTCGTGTGGGCTGAGGAATTGGTTCTGGTGCAATTTCCTCAGGAGCATCTACTTGATTTTCATAAGTGTTGGGAATGATTTCTTCATCAATTTCCTCAGTGGGAATAATGTCTTCAGTTGCTTTGAGCTTTATTGCTTCCTCAGGAGACAACTTATCTGGATCAGGAGGCAATTGCTCTCTTTGCGAGCCATTAGTTTCATCGAACCACACATCTACAGTTTCAACAACCTTGTTGTGATAGGTGTTGAAGACTCTCTAGGTGTGCAAGTCCTTTCCATAACCGAGCACAAAACCCACATGTGCCTTAGGTGCAAACTTTGAGCTATGGTGAGGATCTCTAATCTAGCATTTTGCACCGAAGACTTTGAAATAACTTACATTGGGTTTCTTGTTAGTGAGGAGTTCATATGAGGTTTTCTTGAGGAATTTGTGAAGATATACGCTGTTGATGATATGGCACGCAGTGTTGATTGCTGCAGGCCAAAAGCGACGAGGAGTCTGATATTCTTCAAGCATGGTTCTTGCCATCTCAACCAGAGTCCTATTATTTCTTTTGACGACACCATTCTGTTGAGGAGTATAAGGAGCAGACAATTCGTGTGTAATACCAAGTTCATCAAGATAATTATCCAAACCAGTGTTTTTGAACTCTGTTCCATTATTAGTCCTGATGTGTTTGATCTTGACGCCGAAGTTCGTCGACGCCCTTGAGGAAAATCATTTGAAGACTTCCTGCACTTCAGTTTTATACAAAATGATATGCACCCAAGTGTATCTGGAATAATCATCAACTATGACAAAGCCATATAAATATGTTGCATTTGTTAGAGTGGCATAATGAGTAGGTCCAAATAGATCCATGTGAAGCAATTCAAATGGACGAGTAGTGGTCATGATGGTCTTCGAGGGGTGCTTGGATCTGGTCATTTTCCCAGACTCACAAGGACCGCAGAGGTGGTCCTTGAGGAATTTGACTGATTCGATGCCGATGACATGCTTCTTCTTCACGAGCGTGTGCAAATTCCTCATGCCTGCATGACCAAGTCTTCGATGCCACAGCCACCCTTCTGAGGTTTTTGCTAGTAAGCAAGTGGCTGGTTGAGGACCTATAGAGAAATCAACAATGTACAAATCCCCTCTTCTAACACCTTCGAAGACTTTGGATCTGTTAGATTCCATGATGACAACACATCTATATCTTCCAAAGATAACAATCATATCAAGATCACAAAGCATTGAGACTAACATGAGGTTAAACCCAAGGGATTCAACAAGCTTCACTTTGTCCATGTGCCTATCCTTGGATATAGCCACTTTGCCAAGTCCCAATACCTTGCTTTTACCTTTATCAGCATAAGTGATTTGCTTCAGGGGTGATGGGGTTAGTGGCATATTCATCAGCAAGCTTTTGTCACTAGTCATGTGATGTGTGCAGCCACTATCAAGAACCCACTCAGTACTCTTGGGTTTGTCATCCTGCAGATGAATTAGTACAACTTACCATCCCATATGCTTGAGACTTGAAGAATATGATATAAATTTCATCAGGTAGGAATTTCATCATAAACAGTAATTATAAGGAGGTGTGAAATATTTTTATTTCATCAATATTAGCTTGCGTCCCATCAAGCATTTTCCTCAGGTCTCCAGTAAATTCTTCAGATGATGATTTTCATCTGGAGACCTGACCTGCAGAAGTGATTAGTTCAATTTCTTCACCACCCACATCTGAAGGGGTGGTAAAGCATTCATCATCCTCCGAGCACCATATGAGAAAGGGGCATTGAAGCTAATGCACTTCTCTTAATTGTAGGGCGGTTGAAGTATTCAAATGAATATGCAGAGAATTTATTTGAGGATTTATGAACATAATGATTTGAAGAATAACGCTCATATTCATGTTCCTTGGAATTTCCATGCATGTTGAAAGCATTAGCACGGGTACGAGCATAATTTTGACCAGTTGAGGATTTTGATCCTCTTGAAGACTTTGGTCCTCCTGAGGAATTTGATCTGGGCTTCAAATTCTTCATAGGTGGTGTCATGAGGACATTCACCTAAAAATTTTCAAGGCAACTTTTAGGAACCCATATTTTCCTTAGGGGAGGCCCATTCCTGCAGTTAGTTCCAACATATCGAGCAAATACTTCACCAGATTGATTTTTGAACAATTTATAGTTGGAGTCAAATGACTCATCTGAGAAATAGGATAATTCACATGCAAAGCCTATTAGATTGGATGGATCAAAATAAGGCCCTTTAGCAGCAATCCATGAGGTTTTGGGATACTGCTCAGGTTTCCAGTATGATCCATCAGCATTCAATTTCCTCTCAAAGGCAATTCCTTCTTTCCTCAGGTTCCTGTTCAAGATCTGCTTTTTGAGCACATCACAAATGGTTTGGTGTCCTTTGAGACTTTTGTATATGCCTGTCACATACAATTCCTTCAGCCCTGCATTTTCATCAGTGACATTTGTGGTTTCCTCAAGTGAGGAATTTGGCACTATAGGAGTCATTGAAGAATTTGTAGCAATAGAAGCATTTGATGATTCTGGTGAAGAATTAGCAGTTTCACGTTCAATGCATTTAAGACATGGAGGAATGAATTCAGCCTGAGCAGCACTGATCTGTTGAGCTAGTAATGAATCATTTTGCATATGAAGATCATCATGAGAAATCCTTAGCTTCTCAAGATCAAGTTTACTTTGAAGAAATTCATAGGAAAGTTTCTCATAATCAGCAAGGAGTGTTACATGACGTTCTTGAAGATTATCAAATCTAGACTGAAGACTTTTCATATCTTCAGTGAGGATTTGGGTAAGATTCATTTCATCATTCAACAGATCATCGCTCCTGTCTAGCAGTTTCTGAAGCTTTTCTAGGGCAGTTTGTTGTTTAGTAGCAATGATAGCAAGTTTACTGTAACTGGTTTTTTTATAATCATCAAGTTCACAGTCACTTGAATCAGAAGAGGAAGCATCATTCGGTACCTTTGAACCTTTTGCCATGAAGCAATAGGTTGGAGCGAAGTCATCAGCATAGTCATCAGTGTGGATGGTGTTATCATTTTCTTCAAGGTCGAAGATTGACTTGCTGACGAATGTGGTTGCAAGTGCAAGGCTAGCCTGTCCAGATTCCGAGTCTTCATAAGAACCCTCCTCTTCATCACATTCCTCAGATTCTTCCTCAAAATCCATTTCCTTGCCAATAAGTGCCCGAGCCTTTCTGAAACTAGTGTTCTTGTGCGATGAGGACTTTGAAGATGAGGATTTTGAAGATTTCTTCTTTTTCTTTGAGTCATCAGAACTTTCATCCTTGTATTTCTTCTTCTTTGATTCCTTTCCCCAACGAGGACAATCAACAATGTAGTGACCTGATTTCTTGCATTTGTGGCAGGTTCTTTTCTTGTAGTCCTTAGATGAAGATTCTGATTTCCTCATATCTCTTCTTGAAGATTTACCAAACTGGCCACGTCTTGTAAACTTCTGGAATTTCCTCACGACCATTGCAAGCTCCTGTCCAAATTCTTCAAGATCACCAATGCTACCATCCGAGTCTTCTTCTTTAGATGAGGAAACTGCTTTGGCCTTTAGTGCACGAGGTCTAGAATAGCTTGGTCCATATAGATCTCTCTTTTCTTCTTGTAGGAATTCATGAGTATTAAGTATTTCAAGTATATGAGCAGGATCAAGCCTCTTGTAGTCTGGTCTTTCTTGAATCATGAGAACTAAAGTATCAAATGAAGAATCCAAAGATCTTGGAAGTTTCTTCACAACTTCATGATCAGTAATGTCTCGAGATCCCAGTGCTTGGAGTTCATTTGATATGTCAATGAGGCGATTAAATGTATCTTGGCAGCTTTCATTTTCAAGCCTCTTGAAGCGATTGAAGAGATTGCGAAGAACATCAACACGAGAATGACGCTGGGTTGATACTCCTTCATTTACTTTGGACATCCTTTCCCAGATAAGTTTTGCTGAGCCCAAAGCACTCACTCTGCCATTCTAACCTTTGCTCAGATGGACACAGATGATATTCTTTGCTTGAGAATCAAGTTGCTTGAATTTATTCACATCAGCGGCAGAGACAGTAGCAGTGACGATAGGGACACCATGTTCCACAATATACGAGAGATCATTGTCAATATCTTATAGATGCATCTGCATCTTGGTCTTCCAGAAGGGAAAGTCCTTTCCTTCGAAAGTAGGACATCCTGCAGTAACCTTGATCATGCCTGCAGTCGACATAACTGAAACTCCAGGTGGTTAAACCAAAATCACACAGAACAAGGGAGTACCTTGCTCTGATACCAATTGAAAGTGGGTTATATCGACTAGAGGGGGGTGAATAGGAGATTTTTAGAATTTCGTCACTGAGGAAATTCCTTTTGAGGGAATTCCTCACTGATGACTAACTTGCAGCAGAAACATCAAATGATCGGGAGTACAAAGTATCACTACATCGGTTTTAAAGGTGAAGAATATGAAAAGCAGTCTGCACAGTATGCAGGCACAGAGAGCACAAGTGAAGAATAACTCGCGTGAAGAATTTGGGGTTGAGGAATTTCAGAGAAAGTCTTCAGCAAATTATTCAAACAGTGACAATGAAAATCTTCAACATACAATATGAGGAATTTAAAGAGTTGAAGAAATAGAACCCGTTTCACAGTGAAGACAGTGGTTGATGACCCAGTTCCAACTGCTGTGACAGTTGTATATCTGGTTTGGAGCGGCTTGGTATTGAAACTAAAAGACACATAGTCCTGAGACACATAGTCCCTACCGTATTCTCCTTGGGCTAAGAACACACAGTCCTCGCCCAACACTCGTGGTAAGTCTTCAGGGAAGACTTCCAAACCCTTACAAACTTGGTCACCTGGCGATCCACAATTGACTGCTGGATTGCTCTAGACCATGATGCTTAACCGTCTGGAGGATGCACAGTCCTCAAAGGTAAAAGGCTCCAGTCCCACACAGGAACAACTTCTTCAGTGATGCTCAATCACTTGGTTTTCGGTTTGTGGTTTGGTGTTTGGGGTATTTCCTCAGTGATGAATTACTCTCGAAGACTCTGAGGAATTTGGGTTGCTCTTATGAAAAGTGTCAGTTTCTAACGGAGCCGACATGATTTGACATTAATGCCCTTAAATAATATGACCGTTGGTGTGGATAATATCAGTGATATGGCGCGACTTGCGGTAATGGTCGGGACCCTCAACTTTGAGAGTCCTCATGTCTCTCATTTTCCTCACTTGAGGATTTGGTAGGATTATGATTGGTTTGAGCATCATGAGGAAATTCATTCCGACGTGTTACTTTGACCCCCTTTAACAGTATGGTGTTCCTATGACTCAAAAGTGAAAAAAATAAAACAGACAGAATAAATCTTCGTGATTTAAAGACTTCAGATTGATTTTCTTCAGGACACACCGAATTCCTCATTTTCAATATCTTCATGAGGAATATCAATTTCATCGCAATTTTTCGCGATTCAATTCTTCAGCTTCAGACCAATTTCTTCAGCTGAAGATATACATTTTTAGGGGTCGATATTCATCGAATATTTCAAACTCCTCAGTGACTTATAGATCCTGTGTACACTTATGAACACATTAGATACTTAACTTATAAGTCTTCAAACCACCAAAATCACTAAGGGGCACTAAATGCACTTACAAGAGTTAGGTTTTTGCCAGTGTGAATTACCTACCAGTGAGAACATGAGTGACATGAGGACTTTCAAAGTTGAAATGTTCTGACCATTGCCGCGCTGCGCGCGAGCTGTCCCCAACCTTATCCATATAACGGTCATATCATTGTTGCATTTATGTCAAATCATGTCGGGATTGCTCCCCAGATTAAAATAGCCGCCCCCATAACCACTAGTTGGTTGGATGCTCCACGAGAGAAACTGACACTTGTCATTTGAGAGCAACCCATTCCTCGAAGACTTTAGGAGAAAATCACCAGTGAGGAAAAACCCCAAACACCGAAACCAAAACCCAAAAAACCCAAAGTGGTTGATCATCACTATAGAGATTGTTCCTGTGTGGAACCGACGAATGTTACCTTTGAGGACTGTGCATCCTCCAAACGGTTAGGCGTCATGGTCTAGAGCATCCAGTAGTAAATTGTGGATTGTCGGCTGACCAAGTTTGTGAGGGTTTGGAAGTCTGCCCTGAAGACCTCCCATGAGTGTTGGGCGAGGACTGTGTGTCCTTAGCTCAAGGAGAATACAATAACGAATGTGTTCCTTTAGTTTAAATACCAAGCCGCTCCAAACCAGACGTACGACTGTCACAACAGTTGTAACTTGGTCATCAACCACTGTCTTCATCGAGTACCTGGTTCTATTTCCTCTAGACTTTCATTTCCTCATTTGTATGTTGATGACTTTGATCGTTACCTTTTGAAGAATTTGATGGAAGACTTTCTCAGTTTCCTCACCCCCAATTCTTCATGTAACTTGTTCTTCACCTGCATATTGTGAACACGCTACTTGTGCAAACCGAAGATTTGATTTCACCGTGAAGACGATGCTATTGTTGTTTTGCATGCTTGCTTGAGTACTTATTCTGCTGCACGCAGTTCGTGACTGAGGACTTTCCTCACAAGGAATTTCCTCAACGACGAATTCATAAAAAATGCCTATTCACCCCCTCTAGTCGATATAACGGACTTTATGAAATGCATACCCGGATTGTGCTGCAATTACCTATTCATCTTCACGGAAAACCCAATGCAGATGACAAGTATCAGTTAGAATTTCTGGCGCCGTTGCTAGGGAAAATGATCACTAAGTATCAAGTAATTTCACATAAATTATCATTCACTTCTTCTTCTTTTTATGTTTTGTTATATTTTACTTACTTAAAAAATACAATAAATTTAACTTTGGTTGTCACTAGTTTGCTTGTTTTGCTTGTCACGCTTGCTTGAAATTTGTTATCATGTCTGAATTTGATAGACTCATCATTAAAAGCGCTAGTGAAGATAGCACTAGTGACTTGGATGAAGAAAGACTAAAATTTATTGGTTCCACCCTTGATCCTCCTATTAATGAAGTCCTTGCTAGTAACATTCACACGACCCTAAATTCTAAAATTTATCATGTGGGTAGTGGGGAAATTATTGGAAAGCATGTGATCCAAGAATTTTTTATGTACTCAATAGCTTCCATTCTTAAAGGATCCATACTTGATGAAAACAATTGTTATGCGGATGCTCTTACCATGGTTACATTGAAAATGGAATGAAAATTTGTGCATCTCCATCCTAGGCTTCAAAAGATATTTTTGGGACTCCCTAACCTCCAGGATCCCGAGATTAGGAAATTTCATACCACTATCCTTATGCATGAATTTTATTATATTGTGTGTGAAGCAATTTTTTTCCTTCTATGGAATAAAACCTGAACATACTCTCATAGAAGCAATCCTTCATAACAAAGATGCTATGAATAGGTTGGAATCTAATGACTATCATAGATTTGATATAATTATGAGGAGGAATGTGCTTCCCAAAGAGTTAACACAATCATTGTTTCTCCACATTTGTGATAAATTTGAATGGATTTCTAAAGGGATTAATGAAGGGTTTAGTGAAGAGTGGCAAGAAAACACTATTAGGGAACCTATGAGTGACGAAATCCATGTCGTATATGAAGAACCCTTTGATGATAGTGATATGAGTATTGATATTATAAATCTATTTGAACACTTGATATATTTAACTAGGTTTTACAAAGGTCATTTATTAAGAAAAATTTTGTAGGAGCTAATTTTGAAGGACATGAAGGGTTCAAACACTTGATCATATGCAGTATGCCTCGCTAGGGGCATAAAACAATAGCACTTTTTGGGAGGCAAGCCAATAGTTATCTTCATTTTTCTTTTTTACTTTCTATTTTGGTGTGATGACATAATTATTTCCTCTATAATGATTATGTTTTAATGTTTAAATTAGTATTTGTGGCAAGTAAAGCCTTTGGGATGACTTGTATGATAAGTATAATTGATACGGTGCAAAAATAAAAACATTGACGTATAGTGCATAATTTCTCTCATTTTAATGAACGTCTTTTTAAGCTGTATTTATGTATAAATTCCTCAGGTCATCCTAATCTTTCAGAATTTTTTGAGTTACAAAGTATAGGTTCTTTACAAATCACTACAGATTGTTCTCTTGGAGACATATTCTGTTTTTGCTTGCGTAGTTTGCTTGTTTTAATGATGCTATGGATTGTATTGGGGGTATAATCCATGGACAAGTCAGAATACAATACCTATTATGCAATAATGACATATGAATGAATTTACAAGAACACCTAAGTATTGTATATGTTGCTTATACCAATAGATCTCACGAAGTTTTGTTGAGTTTCGTGTGATTGAAGTTTCAAGTTTTGGGTGTGATCACGATGGACAAAGGAATAAGGAGCAGCAAGAGCCTAAGTTTGGGCATGCCTTAATATTCTAGGAGGACTCAAGCATCTAAGCTTGGCGAGGCCCCGGAAGGCATCCCCTCTTATGTCTCAATCCATCGGTATGTGACTTGGAGCTACATTTTTATTCGTCACATGATATGAGTTTTGCTTGGTGTGTCGTTTGCTTTTGTTTGCTTTTATTTTTTTAGTTTGACACAATCATCATTTTCTGGACACACCAACTGGAGAGACACACACATTCATCATGATTTGTTAGAATACTCTATGTGCTTCACTTATATCATTTGAGCTTAGTAGTTGCTCTAGTACTTCACTTGTATCTTTTTGAGCATGGTAGCATATTTTACAAAAATGTTTACACTCTCATTCTTCACTTATATTTTTGAGAGTTAATGAATAGTAATGGTAATTTTCATGGGTCATAAAGCTAGTCAAAAAATAATAGGTATTCAATGAATGATAATCAAAACCATCATGTAGCACATAAAGAGAATGGGTTAATGATATTGATGTCGTAATACGAAAAATGTGTGAGTGCATGATACGTATGCATCGTATCTATATTTTTTGATTGTTTCATGCCATTGTTCTACAACTTTCATACACTTTTGGGAACATTTTATATTATTTTTGGGACTAACTTACTTATCAAATGCCCAGTGCCACTTCATGTTTTTGCGTGTTTTTTGTTTGGCAGAAATTTCATATCAAATAGAGTCCAACATGATAAAAATTTACGGAGATTTTTTATGGAATATATGTGAATTTTGGGAAGAAAAATCAATGCCACAAGATGCCCGAGGTGCCCACAAGGCAACAGGGCGCGACTAGTGGGTTGGCCGCGCCCTAATGTCTTGTGTCCACCCCATAAGTCGGTTGGAGCTCTACTTTTTCTGCAAGAAAAATATTTTCATGACAAAATACCCTCAAAATTTGAGCCCGATCGGAGTTACGAATCTCTGTATATTTAAGAAATAGTGAAGGGCCAGAAAACAGGAGAGAAACACAGAGAGAGATCCAATCTAGGAGGGGCTGCTGCCCTCCTGGAGCCATGGTAGCCATGGAACAGAGGGAAAACCCTCCTCCCACCTAGGCAGGAGGCCAAGGAAGAAGAAGGAGGAGGGGGACTCTCTCTCCCTCTCTCTCGATGGCGCCGAAATGCCATCGGGGCAACCATCTTGACAACAATCTACACCAATAACTTTGCCGCCATCACCACCAACTCTCCCCCCCTCTATGCAGTGGTGTAATGCCTCTCTTCCCCGTTGTAATATGTACTTAAAGATGGTGCTTAATGATACGTCTCAAACATATCTATAATTTTTGATGGTTTCACGCTGTTATCTTGTTTTCTTTGGATGTTTTATGTACCTTTTTATATCTTTTTTGGGACTAACTTATTAATTCAGTGCCAAGTGCCAGTTCCTATTTTTTCTATGTTTTGACTCTTTTCAGATCTGATTTTGGAACGGAGTCCAAACGGAATAAAAACCCTGAAATGATTTTTTCCCGAACGGAAGAAGATCAGGGGGCCTCTGGGCCAAGCCAGGTGGGCTCCAAGGATCCCACAAGCTCCCACTCCGCCACGAGGGGAGGCGGCGGTGTGAGGGCTTGTGGCCTCCCTGGCCGCCCCCTGACCTAGATCCTTGGCCTATATATTCCCAAATATTCAAAAAAAAATCAGGGGAGCCTCAAAAATACTTTTTCGCCACCGCAAGCTTCCGTTTCCGCAGGATCTCATCTGGAGACCCTTCCCGGCACCCTGCCGGAGGGGACTTTGGAGTTGGAGGGCTTCTTCATGATCATCATCGCCCCTCCAATGACTCGTGAGTAATTCACTTCTGACCTACGGGTCCGTAGTTAGTAGCTATATGGCTTCTTCTCTCTCTTGAATCTTCAATACAAAGTTCTCCATGATCTTCATGGAGATCATTCCGATGTAATCTCTTTGGCGGTGTGTTTGTCGAGATCTGATGAATTGTGGATTTGTGATCAGATTATCTATGATATATATTTGAGTCTTTGCTGATTTCTTATATGCATGATTTGATATCCTTGTAAGTCTCTCCGAGTCTTGCGTTTTGTTTGGCCAACAAGATCTATGGTTCTTGCAATGGGAGAAGTGCTTGGTTTTGGGTTCTACCATGTGGTGACCTTTCCCAGGGACAGTAGGGGCAGCAAGGCACACATCAAGTAGTTGCCATCAAGGGTGAAAGATGGGGTTTTTATCATTGGTTTGAGATTATCCCTCTACATCATGGCATCTTGCTTAAGGCGTTACTCTGTTCTTATGGACTTAATACACTAGATGCATGTTGGATAGCGGTCGACGTGTGGAGTAATAGTAGTAGATGCAGAAAGTTTCGGACTACTTGTTTTGGACGTGATGCCTATAGATATAATCATTGCATAGATATCATCACGACTTTGCGCGGTTCCATCAATTGCTCGACAGTAATATGTTCACCCACCGTCTACTTGCTTTCATGAGAGAAGCCACTAGTAAACACTACGACCCCCGGGTCTATTGACATCCATCGTTTACACCACCACTTTTACTTTGCTTTGTTACTTTGTTGCTTTCAGTTCTCACTTGGCAAACAATCTATAAGGGATTGACAACCCCTTCATAGCGTTGGGAGCAAGCTTTTTTGTTTGTGGAGGATCTTGAGATACTCCTCCAATGGATTGATACCTTGGTTCTCAAACTGAGGGAAATGCTTACCACCGCTACGCTACATCATGCTTTCCGCTTCGAGGGAACACCAACGCAAGGCTCCAAGGCCACGGGGGAAATCCTTTGCATACTTGCCTAGGAAGTCCCTTAAGGCGTAGCCGCAGCTGAAGGATTCCTGGTGCCGTTGCTGAGGAGTATCAAGCAACACTCCTATTTCTGGCGCCGTTGGAAGATCTTTTGTTGCAGTAGCAGGAGTATTTATGGCGCCGTTGCCGGGGAGGAGGATCTCTTGCCGAGGAAGATCAAGACAAGAATAATCTCCCGTCAACACGCCAATTTTTGGCGCCGTTGCCGGGGAGGAGAAATCAAGATCTATCCAAGTAGGTCTCACAAACTGTTCTCTTGCATTTACTTTTGTTGCCAGTTGCCTCTCGTTTTGCTCTCCCCCACTTCACATTTGCCATTTTCATTTGGCTTTTGCCTTTTTCGATCGCCCTTTTCTATCGTTTGCTTTCTGTTTGCTTGTGTTCCATGTGCCTTCAATATGCTTGCATCTTCGTTTGTTAATCTCTTTAAGAGACCCACTTATGTGGAACGAATCGCTAGTGAGTTGAGGGCAATTGACTATCTTTATGGAGTTTTGCTTGAGATGCGTGAATCTGAAAATTGTGGGGAAGAAATTCATGAAGTGATTCACAAGGGCTCCTTGGATGAAAAGCATGATTGCAATGGTTTAACTATAAATTCTATTAGTGACAATCATGTTAAGAATATGCAAAACCCTAAGCTTGGGGATGCTAGTTTTGCGTTGTCCACTACTTGTTGCAATAATCATGATTGGGGTGATGATCTTTCTTATGATCTTGAAAATTTGTTCAAACCTCATGATGAATATGATATTTACAATATTATTGAATGTGGGTTTGGAGAAGTCATGACTTTAGATGATAATCCCACTATTTTTGAAGAGCGTCAACTTTGCATGCATGTGGATCATGAAAAGAATATCCTATGGGATAGCTATATTGTTGAATTTGAATATGATCCCACATGTAATTGCTATGAGAGAGGAAAATATCTTGGTAGAAACTTTCATGTTACCAAATTACCTCTCGTTATGTTGAGATTGCTACTGTCTCTTTCTTCTTCCTTGCATATGACAACTATTTGTTGTCTTGACAATTTGTTTTCCTATAAAATGCCTATGCATAGGAAGTATGTTAGACTTAGATGTGATTTTCACATGCTTTAGGATGCTCTCGTTGTGCTTCAATTCTTGTCTTTTGTGAGAGCATCATTGAATGCCTAGCTAAGGGTGTTAAACAATAGCGTTTGTTGGGAGGCAACCCAATGAATTTATCCTTTTTCTTTCTGTTTTGTGTTTTCCACACTTTAATAATTCTGTTATGATTGTGTTTTTTGTGTTTCTTTTTGTGTTTGTGCCAAGCAAAACCGTTATGATTAGTCTTAGGGATGATCATTTGGTCATGCTGGAAAAGACAGAAACTTTTTGCTCACGATTTTTTTTCCTGTAAGATCTTTTGAGTTAATTCTTTTTGCTGCTGATTTCTGCGCAAATTATTCAGACTGTCGTAATTGTTCAAAAGTTTTGGAGTACCAGAGGTATACGAAATAAACAGATTGCTACAGACTGGTCTGCTGTTAACAGATTCTGTTTTTGTTGTGTTGGTTGCTTATTTTGATGAAACTATGGATAGTATCGGGGGGTATTAGCCATGGAAGATTGAAAGTACAGTAACCCAACATAAGAACAAGTAGAATTTAAGTTTGCTACAGTACCTAAGGAAGTGATGGTTTGCTTTCTTGTACTAATGTTATCATGAGTTTCTGTTTAAGTTTCGTGTTGTGAAGTTTTCAAGTTTTGGGTGAAGTTCCTATGGACAAATAGATAAAGAGTGGCAAGATCTCAAGCTTGGGGATGCCCAAGGCACCCCAAGAGATTCAAGGATGCCGTAAAAGCCTAAGCTTGGGGATGCCCCGGGAAGGCATCCCCTCTCTCGTCTTCAATCCATCGGTAACGTTACTTGGGGCTATATTTTTATTCACCACATGTTATGTGTTTTTTCTTGGAGCGTCTTGTATCGTATGAGTATTTTATTTTTGTTGTGTCACAATCATCCTTGCTGCACACCTAGAGAGAGATACATGCACACACCATGATTTTGTCGACCTTCACTTATATCTTTTGGTAGACAATTCAGCTCACATGTGCTTCACTTATATCTTTTGAGCTAGATACTTTTGCTCTGTGCTTCACTTATATCTTTTGAGCTAGATACTTTTGCTCTGTGCTTCACTTATATCTTTTAGAGCACAGCGGTGCGTGGCTTGGTAGTTGATCTATGCTTTGAAAGTAGTCTCAAAAGGGGTAGTTATCCAAAGGGATACGAAAACTTCCACCTTCATGTGCATTGAATAGATAGAGAAGTTTGATTCATCTCAATTAGTTTTGAGTTGTGGTTATGGTAATATTGAAGTCATGCTAGTAAGGTGTTGTGGATCTAGAAATACTTGTGTTGAAGTTAGTGATTCCCATAGCATGCACGTATGGTGAACCGCTATGTGATGAAATTTGAGCATGATTAGTATATTGATTGTCATCCTTTGCGTGGCGGTCGGGATCGCGCGATGGTTTATACCTACCAACCCTTCCGCTAGGAGTATGCGTTGAATGCTTTGTTTCGGTTACTAATAAAACTTTTGCAACAAGTATATGAGTTCTTCATGACTAATGTTGAGTCCATGGTTTAGATGCACTTTCACATGCCACCATCACTATCTTCTTAGTGTCGTGCAACTTTTGCCGGTACACAAAACCCACCATTAGCCTCCCTCAAAAATGCCAACATACCTATCTACTATGGCCGTTTCAAAGTCATTCCGAGATATATTGCCATGCAACTACCACCATGACATGTGCCACCACGTCTACATTGCCATTGCATGATCGTAAGATAGCTAGCATGATGTTTCCATTGATGTCTATGCCATGCTAGATCATTGCCATGGTACACTACCGAAGGCATTCCATATAGAGTCATCGTTTCTCTAAGTTTTGAGTTGAAAGTGTGATGATCATCATTAATGGAGCATTGTCCCATGTGAGGAAATAAAAGAGGCCAAAGAATCCCACCAAAATAAAAAAAAGAGGCCAAAGAGCCCACCAAATAAAAAAACAAGAGAAAAAGAGAGAACGGACAATGCTACCACTTTTTCCACACTTGTGCATACTAAGCACCATGATCTTCATGATTGAGAGCCTCTCGTTTTGTCACCACCATATAGCTTGTGGGAAATTTTCATTATATAACTTGGCTTGTATATTCCAATGATAGGCTTCCTCAAAATTGCCTTAGGTATTCGTGAGCAAGCAAGTTGGATGCACACCCACTAGTTTTCTTTAAGAGCTTTCACATACTCGTAGCTCTAGTGCATCATTTGTATGGCAATCCCTACTCATTCACATTGATATCTATTGATGAGCATCTCTAGAGCTCATTGATATGCCTAGTTAATGTGACTATCTTCTCCTTTTCTGTCTTGCAACCTCCACCACATTCCACACCATCTATAGTGCTATAACCATGGCTCACGCTCATGTATTGAGTGAGAGTTGAAAAGGTTTGAGAAAGTAAAGGTGTGAAACAATTACTTGGCCAATACCGGGGTTGTGCATGATTCAAATTCGTTGTGCAATGATGATAGAGCATAGCCAGACTATATGCTTTTGTAGGGATAACTTTCTTGTGGCCTTGTTATTTTGAAAGTTCATGATTACCTTGCTAGTTTGCTTGAATTATTATTGTTTCCACGTCAATAGCAAACTATTGTTGTAACATCCCAAATTTTGGAATGTTAAAATAATTATTAGATTGTTTGTTTGTTTGCTTGAGAGATTGAAACTTGTGTGAAATTTGAAACTTTTCAAAAACTTTTGAATGAGAGGGAATAAAATGACTTTCCCCTTCTCCGGTGAATTCAAATTCAATCATTTAAAAGCAAAGAGAGAAGATGACATGACTTCTTCAACTATAAAGAATTTGAACGAAGATATTTGCATTTGAATTCTTTTGCTTTTCTATTTGTTTTCTTCATGCAAGAAATGCCGGGAAATACATTCTGTCAAACAGAAAAGAGAGGAGGAACATGACCCTTAAACACACGGGCATTTTGAAAGTTATTTGAACCGTAAAACTTAGAGGGTCATTTGAAACTTATTTGCAAAAGAAAATAAATCTTTTAGGCAATTTTGTGAAAATAATTTTTTCTGAAGTTTTATTTTTGTCGTGGAAAAATGTTAATCGTGTAGAGATTTTTTTCTGAAAATTTTGGTATAAAATACCCTATATTAATTATTTTATTTTGTTTCCTTTTTATTCCTTTTAGTTTCAGTTTTATTAAAATCCAAAATCGGGAAGTATATCCTTTTTATTAGGAAAGCGCCCTGGGCGCCTTATAGCACTGTCGGCCCAAATCTCCCCTTAGCCGGACCGAATACCTTAGGATTCGGCCAGCCGACCGAGCCACCCCGAGCCCCCCCCCCCCTCACTGCCACCTGGGCCCCACCGCCCGAAGTCCCACCCGACCGGTCACCCCCTTCCTTTCCCTCCCTCTCTTACCTTCCCAAACGGCAGCTCCTTCCAAGTTCGCCGCAGCCGATCCCCCTCCCCCGATCTCCTTCCCTCCTCGGCGCCCCTCTCCCCTACAAAGGCCACGCGCCGGACCCCTCCCCTCGCCCCGTTCCCCCTCCTCGCCGCCCCTGCCCAAGCTCCGCCGCCCCTGCCGAGCCCTCGCCGGAGCCGAAGCTCCCCGGCGACCCGCAGCTCACCCCGGCCCCGCTTCGCCTCGCCGCAGCCACCACCGTACGCGGGAGCACCACCGAACCCCGTTCCCCAACCAGCCCGAGCTCCCCGCCACCGCAGCACCGCCCCGTCACCCTCACCGGAGCCGAGCTCCACCCGAAGCTCCCCCGAGCTCCTCTGCTCACCCCGGCGCCTCCCTCGCCTCGCCGTCGCCACCAGTCGCCGGAGGGGACTCACCGCCGCCTCCCCGACCCGTCGCCACCGCCGGAGGATCACCGGAGCCGCTTCCCCGACTCCTCTCCGCCTCGGCCATCGCCGGAGACCTCACCGGACTGCCTCCAGCCGTTGTAAGCCTCCATCACCTCTTTTTATTCGTTGGATCTAGAGTAAACACCCAGGATTAGAAACGAGGAAACCCTTTCGGTCTTCTAAACAAAACCGCGCCAGTTTTTATTACTTAACTATTAGCCGGAGTTTTTAGTTAGATTACGGCCGTTTGTTAGAATTCCTCGCAGCAAACATCTTAGGACCAATCAGAGAGCGCCACGTGTACACAGTGTCCGATTAGATTCAATTTTTCTTTTCTGTTTTTAATTCCAAAACAGAGAGAGTTTCAATTTGCTTTTGCTCATAACTTTTGATCCACAACTCGAATGGAGTTGATTCTTTTTCCAGTAGCTCAAAATGTTTCTGTAGTTTTTAAAAACATATAATGTGTCTATGTTTGAAATTTTAAAATTTGAATTAGATCAGATTTAGTTTAAACCTTGTTTTGCCTATTCCAGGAGTTTAAAAATAGCTTTTAATTTGATTCCTTTTGCTAATAATCACTAGTGATCTTATTTATCAGTGGTAAAAATGTCAGATTTATTTGAGTATTTTAGCTCATTGTTTCTTGTGAAACAATTTCTGTTTCACCTCTTTTAGGATTATGGCTATTTCTTTTCTGTAAATTGTTTTTAAATTATTTTCTTTTATATTTCAGAAATATTATGTTTTGTTTATGTTAGTTAAAAGTAGTTTTGCAACAAGTTTTGATTTTATTTTTATTTGTTATCATGAAATCAATTCTAGTTCCCTGATAACTTGCAATTGGTTTCTCCACTGTTTCAAATCCCGTTTGGAAATACTTTCAAAAAGTTTTGTGAAAAATACTCTATTTTATCTTAGTTAAATTTATATCTTAGTTCCCTGTTATTTAAGTATTTTATTTTCTATTAGACAAAATTCATTTAGTGGTTGATGTAGTAGAAGACTCCTAGTTTTAGTGAAGTTTCTTTCGGATTCTTATTCGCTCTCTCTTTTGTTTTGATTGCTAGAATGATTGCTAGTATGAGTGCTTATGTGAATGATATGTTTGTTATATAGATTTCATCTGAGAGTGATGAGTAGTCTATCAAGTTATTTCTCGAGAAATTCTTCTTCGTCAACATCGCCAGACAAGTCATTTGATCATGTATCACCTATGTTTTATGCATCGTAGTTCTACCATCCTATGCCCAACTGCATGCTCACTAGGTACTTGGAAATTATGGTTACATATTGTAGTATCATGTGTTAGGCACCCAACAACCCCGTTACTTTGTCCGGTACGACAAATTTCATATTGCTATGCTTGAGGAGACGGGATTCTGGTTGAGAGTTTATCACGAGTGATGCGAGAATAATTCAATAACCAAGACCGGTTAAGTCAAGACTTTTCAAGACCTCAGGACGCAATGCAACTCTGGGTGAAGGACGGTTGATCGGCTCCCTGGAGAAACCAGTGGATGACCCGGGATGCTGGAGAGGCCATGACATCCTGCGGAAAGCTTCACCCAGGCTCAAAAAGACGGACGGATATTTTCAAGACCCAAGGCTTACCTGCACAGCCACAAGTCATTATGGGCTCTGGCTTGGTTGGACAACGCGGCGACTCTGGACAGGCGGTGCTAGCAGATGTAGAAGAACGGTAGGAATGGATGGGCACTGACAGGGATTCAGAGGGACCCGTTGAAAGACCATGTTTTGATCATCCGGTCTTCAAACACCCTGAAGTGCGAGGACATACTCGGAGGCGATCAAATCTTGTGGGGAACGTGTGCAAAACTCTGCAGAGTACTCAAACCTAATCGATTAGCCGTGTCCACGGTCATGGACAACTTGAGCCAAAGGAACTGAAGTTATCTGGAGTTCTCAACACCATTAAATATATTTGATGAGGGTAATTATTGACAACTCGGGTACGAGAACTGGTTGACGGAACCATCTCGTTAACAACCAACAAAGTAGTAACATTTTGCTTTTAGCCCTCTCTTGTTGTAGGAGAAAAATTTTCTTTACGCTAAAACTTACAACCCCACCTACCATATATGCATATAGTATAGATGACATTTTACCCCTCTCTTATGTGACTTGCCAGCATATTCAATATGCTGACCTACACGGCTGCAACGTCTTTTGTTGCAGATCTTTTTCTTCGACGAGTAAGAGTACGATTCAGGGTTACGGTCTACACTCACACTTGCCGTTGGTGTTTATTGGGACTCCACTCCCTTGACTGCTTCCGCTAAGATATTTAAGGTATAGATAAGTTTTACGCTATTTACATGTGATTGCACTTTGATATATACATTGATGTACTGTGTGTGCCAGCATACTGATCCAGGGATGGCACAGAAACACAAAGGCTTGACTCGTTTTGAGTCGGGTCGCTATAATTATTTTGAATATAATGGATCTGAACATTCATGTCACATAAGAGGAATTACAAAGGACACCTATGCTAGGTAGCATGAAAGCATAAAAAAATCATTCTTTATCACTTCCCTACTCGAGGACGAGCAGGAGTTAAGCTTGGGGATGCTTGATACGTCTCAAACGTATTTATAATTCTTGATGGTTTCACGCTATTATCTTGTCTTCTTTGGATGTTTTATGTACATTTTTATATATTTTTGGGACTAACTTATTAATTCAGTGCCAAGTGCCCTGTTTTGTGTGTGTTTTGACTCTTTTCATATCTGATTTTGGAACGGAGTCCAAACGGAATAAAAACCCCAAAATGATTTTTTCCTGAACGGAAGAAGATCAGGGGGCCTCTGGGCCAAGCCAGGTGGGCTCCAGGGAGCCCACGAGCTACCACTCCGCCAACAGGAGGGGATGCGGCGGTGTGAGGGCTTCTGGCCTCCCTGGCCGCCCCCTGACCTAGATCCTTGGCCTATATATTCCCAAATATTCAGCAAAAAATCAGGGGAGCCTCAAAAATACTTTTTCGCCACCGCAAGCTTCCGTTTCCGCGAGATCTCATCTAGAGACCCTTCCCGGCACCCTGCCGGAGGGGCCTTTGGAGTTGGAGAGCTTCTTCATCATCATCATCGCCCCTCCAATGACTGGTGAGTAGTTCACTTCAGACCTACGGGTCCGTAGTTAGTAGCTAGATGGCTTCTTCTCTCTCTTGGATCTTCAATACAAAGTTCTCCATGATCTTCATGGAGATCTATCCGATGTAATCCTCTTTGGCGGTGCGCTTGTCGAAATCCGATGATCTGTGGATTTGTGACCAGATTATCAATGATATATATTTGAGTCTTTGCTGATTTCTTATATGCATGATTTTATATCCTTGTAAGTCTCTCCGAGTCTTGGGTTTTGTTTGGCCAACTAGAACTATGATTCTTGCAATGGGAGAAGTGCTTGGTTTTGGTTTCTACCATGTGGTGACCTTTCCCAGTGACAGTAGAGGTAGCAAGGCACACATCAAGTAGTTGCCATCAAGGGTAAAAAGATGGGGGTTTTTATCATTGGTTTGAGATTATCCCTCTACATCATGTCATCTTGCTTAAGGCGTTACTCTGTTCTTATGAACTTAATACACTAGATGCATGCTGGATAGCGGTCTACGTGTGGAGTAATAGTAGTAGATGCGGAAAGTATCGGTCTACTTGTTTTGGACGTGATGCCTATAGATATAATCATTGCATAGATATCGTCACGACTTTGCGCGGTTCTATCAATTGCTCGACAATAATTTCTTCACCCTCCGTCTAGTTGCTTTCATGAGAGAAGCCACTAGTAAACACTACGGCCCCCGGGTCTATTCACATCCATCGTTTACACCTCCGCTTTTACTTTGCTTTGTTACTTTGTTGCTTTCAGTTCTCACTTGGCAAACAATCTATAAGGGATTGGCAAGCCCTTCATAGCGTTGGGAGCAAGCTTTTGTGTTTGTGCAGGATCTTGAGATACTCCTCCACTGGATTGATACCTTGGTTCTCAAACTGAGGGAAATACTTACCACCGCTACGCTACATCACCCTTTCCGCTTCGAGGGAACAACAACGCAAGGCTCCAAGGCCACGGGGGAAATCCTTTGGATACTTTCCTAGGAAGTCCCTTAAGGCGTAGCCGCAGCTGAAGGATTCCTGGTGCCGTTGCCGAGGAGTATCAAGCAGCACTCCTATTTCTGGCGCCGTTGGAAGATCTTTTGTTGCAGTAGCACTTAATTCTATATATTATTATCGAATGATGTGTGGCTATCCTATGATGTTTGAGTAGATCTCTTTTGCCCTACGGGTTAATTGTGGTATGATGTTATCGATATGAGTTGTACGATGATATGGTGCTGTCCTAAGGTGCCTTCCATGAGGAGCACACGTGAAGGATTCATGCTGGAGGGTTTGCAATATATTCATGATTCTTTTATAGTGGGTGGTTAGAGACAGAAGCTTACATCCGATTAAGGGAGTTGTTTGCGTATTAGAGTTAAGAGGACTTGATGTTTAATTAATGTTATGGTTGGGTTTACCTTAATGATTTCTAATAGTTACGGATGCTTGCTAGAGGTCCAATCATAAGTTCATATGATCCAAGTACGGAAAGTGTGTTAGGGTATGCCTCTCCATCATTGTATATGATAAGTATCTATCATGTTATATTCAATTGCCTATGGACAATTTTTCTCTTGTGTTACACAAAAAATATTTCTACTAAACAACTATCTAAATTAAAATTTATCAAAATAGTACCTAACTTTTATTTCCACGTTCTTTATTACCTTGCAAAACTATCTATTACACCTACTAAGTACTTCTAGTTTTATTCCGCAAAGTAGTTTTTCTAGTTAAAGTAAGCGTTAGCGTGCGTAGAGTTGTATCGGTGGTGGATAGAACTTGAGAGAATATAATTCTACCTTTAGCTTCTTATTGGGTTCGACACTCTTACTTAACCAAAAATTCTACAAACGATCTCCTACACGTGTGGGTTATCACACTAGTGGAGAGATCGCTAGCCACAACTTACGTTGGTGGCACGCTGTTTCTGGCCAACGCCACCACTAATATTTTCAAATAGAGTTGGCATGTGACGAATTCGTATGCCATAGCTATTAGCTTAGTGTTGCTGTTGCACATTAGGCCGTGCATTGTGCATTCAGGCCCATTAGCCCCCCACTAACACTGTCGGCTCTTGGCACGGTAAAAAACCTTTATTGATCCATCCTCACTCTCTCGATTCCCAACACCACCACTCACCTCTCCTCTCGATCCCCGTCGCCACCCCACCAGATGCCCGACGCCTCCCATCGCCGCCTAGCCCGACGCCCGACATTGTCGCCCGACCAGCTGATACGTCCATTTTGCATCATGCTTTCATGTTGATATTTCTCGCTTTATGGACTGTTATTATACTTTGTGGTACCATACTTATGCCTTTTCTCTCTTATTTTGCAAGGTTCATTTGAAGAGGGAGAATACCGGTAGCTGGAATTCTGGACTAGAAAAGGAGCAAGTCTGAGTCCTCTATTCTGCGCAACTCCAAATGCCCTGAAAATCAACGTGGAATTTTTTGGAAATATATAAAAAATACTGGGCGAAAGAAGTGCCAGAGGGGAGCTGCCAGGCGCTCACAAGCCTGGTAGCCGCGGCCTGCCCCCTGGCCGCGGCTACAGGGCTTATGGGCACCCTGGTGGCCCACTGGCCCCCCTCTTCTACCATATGAAGGGTTTCGTCCGGAAAAAAATCAGGGCGGAGATTTTTCGAGGAGGCGCCGCCGCCACGAGGCGGAACTTGAGCAGAACCAATCTAGAGCTCTGGCACGACGATCCTGTCGGGGAAAATTCCCTCCTGGAGGGGGAAATCGTCGCCATCGTCATCACCCACACTCCTCTCATCGGAGGGGACTCATCTCCATCAACATCTTCGTCAGCACCATCTCATCTCCAAACCCTAGTTCATCTCTTGTAACCAATCTCCCTCTCGCGACTCCGATTGGTACTTGTAAGGTTGCTAGTAGTGTTGATTACTCTTTGTAGCTGATGCTAGTTCGATTACTTGGTGGAAGAGTTTATGTTCAGATCCTTGATGCTACTCATTACACCTCTGATCATGATTACGATTATGCTTGGTGAGTAGTTACTTTTGTTCCTGAGGACATGGGATAAGTCATGCTAACAATAGTCATGTGAATTTGGTATTCGTTCGGTATTCTGATATGTTGTATGTTGTCTTTTCCTCTAGTGGTGTTATGTGAACATCGACTACATAACACTTCACCATATTTGGGCCTAGAGGAAGGCATTGGGGAGTAGTAAGTAGGTGATGGGTTGCTAGAGTGACAGAAGCTTAAACCCCAATCTATGCGTTGCTTCGTAAGGGGCTGATTTGGATCCACTAGTTTAATACTATGGATAGACGTTTTCTTAATTCTTCTTTTGTAGTTGTGGATGCTTGCGAGAGGGGTTAATCATAAGTGGGATGCTTGTCCAAGTAAGGGCAGTACACAAGCGCCGGTCCACCCGCATATCAAACTATCAAAGTAACGAACGCGAATCATATGAACATGATGAAACTAGCATGACAGAAATTCCCCGTGTGTCCTCGGGAGCGTTTTCCTCCTATAAGACTTTGTTCAGGCTTGTTCCTTGCTACAAAAGGGATTGGGCCACTTTGCTGCACCGTTGCTATTACTTGTTACTTGTTACTTTTCACCTGCTACATTTCACGTCACTACACCATCACTTGTTACCGTTACTTTCAGTGCTTGCAGTTATTACCTTGCTGAAAACCGTTTATCACAGCCTTCTGCTCCTCGTTGGGTTTGACAGTCTTACTTATCGAAAGGACTACGATTGATCCCCTATACTTGTGGGTCATCAAGACTCTTTCCTGGCGCCGTTGCCGGGGAGTGAAGCGCCTTTGGTAAGTGTAATTTGGTAAGGAAACATTTATATATACCGTGCTGAAATTTATTGTCATTTGTCACTATGGAAACTCTTCCTTTGAGGAATTTGTTCGGGGTATCTTCACCATGATCGGAAGCACGAGGAGTTTCTCCTCAACCTAAGTTACCTACTGAAAATATCTTTTATGAAATTCCTTCGAGTATTGATGACCCACAAGTATAGGGGATCAATCATAGTCCTTTCGATAAGTAAGAGTGTCAAACCCAACGAGGAGCAGAAGGCTCTGATCAACGGTTTTCAGCAAGGTAATAACTGCAAGCACGGAAAGTAGCAGTAACAAGTGATGGTGTAGTGAGGTGAAACGTAGCAAGCGAAAAGTAACAAGTAACAAGTAGTAGGAAAGGTGCAACAAGTGGCCCAATCCCTTTTGTAGCAAGGGACAAGCCTGGACAAAGTCTTATAGGAGGAAAAATGCTCCCGAGGACACAAGGGAATTTCTGTCATGCTAGTTTCATCATGTTCATATGATTCATGTTCGTTACTTTGATAGTTTGATATGTGGGTGGACCGGCGCTTGGGTACTGACCTTACTTGGACAAGCATCCCACTTATGATTAACCCCTCTCGCAAGCATCCGTAACTACGAAAGAAGAATTAAGACAACGTCTAACCATAGCATTAAACTAGTGGATCCAAATCAGCCCCTTACGAAGCAACACATAGACTGGGGTTTAAGCTTTTGTCACTCCAGCAACCCATCATCTACTTACTACTACCCAATGCCTTCCTCTAGGCCCAAGTATGGTGAAGTGTTATGTAGTCGACGTTCACATAACACCACTAGAGGAAAAGACAACATACAACATATCAAAATACCGAACGAATATCAAATTCACATGACTATTATCAGCATGACTTATCCCATGTCCTCAGGAACAAAAGTAACTACTCACAAAGCATAATCATAATCATGATCAGAGGTGTAATGAATAGCATCAAGGATCTGAACATAAACTCTTCCACAAAGTAATCCACCTAGCATCAACTACAAAGAGTAATCAACACTACTAGTAACCTTACAAGTACCAATCGGAGTCGTGAGATAGAGATTGGTTACAAGAGATGAACTAGGGATTGGAGAGGAGATGGTGCTGATGAAGATGTTGATGAAGATGCCTCTCCTCCGACAAGAGGAGTGTTGGTGATGACGATGGAGACGATTTCCCCCTCCGGAAGGGAAGTTTCCCCGGCAAGATCATCCTGCCGGAGCTCTAGATTGGATCTGCTCAAGTTCCGCCTCGTGGCGGCGGCGAAACCACGAAAAATCTCCTGATTGATTCTGTCTGGAACGAAACCCTTCATATAGGAAAAGAAGGGGCTAGTGGGCCGTCAGGGAGCCCACAAGCTTGCCCTCCGCCACCAGGGGGGTGGCGGTGGCAGGGCTTGTGGCACCCTGGTGGCCCCCCTCTGGTGCTTCCTTTGCCCAATATTTTTATATAATCCCAAAACATTCCACGTAACTTTTCAGGGCATTTGGAGATGTGCAGAATAGTGGACTAAGATTTGCTCCTTTTCTGGTCCAGAATTCCAGCTGCCTGAATTCTCCCTCTTCAAATAAACCTTGCAAAATAAGAGAGAAAGGCATAAATATGGTACCACAAAGTAATATAACAGCCCATAAAGCAATAAATATCAACATGAAAGCATGATGCAAAATGGACGTATCAACTCCCCCAAGCTTAGACCTCGCTTGTCCTCAAGCGAAAACCAAGTTCCATAAACATGTCCACATGTTGAGGGACGAAGGTGTCGATAAAACATAATACGGACATGAGGGCATCATGATCACACATAGGACAGCAATACATCATAAATATTCTTATGGGAAAGTAACAGTTCCTTCACAAAGCAAAGCATGAAGCAATAACCAAGAACAGTCCAAAGTCATTGAGGCAATTGCAATTTATCACAACATCAGAAAGAGTCAAGTAAAAGCTTGTGTGGCAAATCCACATACTCAATCATCTATTTTGTTTTCCACAATTGTTACAACTCACGTGTTACTCATGGTGTCGAAGTTTCAGCTGGACAGAGAGGAAGATAGGGGCTTATAGTTTTGCCTCCCAACAATTTACCTCAAGGGTAAAGTCAACAATAATAAAGCATAAGTACTCAACTCCAAGTTGATATATGAATATAGATCTTTCCCAAGCATGTGACGGTAGCCAAGACAAAGGCAAAAATAGGGAATTGATGAAGATCACCAAGACTCTTACAAGGGAAAAAAGTAAAGGTACAAGATAGGCCCTTCGCAGAGGGAAGCATAGGTTGTCATGCGCTTTTGAAGTTTGAATGTGTGTCCTCTTAGTGCGGAGGAACGTCACTTTATATTGCCTCCTGTCATAAAGAACTTTATTATACAGTCTGTCGCTTTTATGTCGTCCTCATCACAGGTTCGTACAAAGCTTATTTTCCACACACTAATAGATCATACATATTAGAGAGCAATTTTTATTGCTTGCACCGATGAAAACTTACTCGAAGGATCTAATTCAATCCATAGGTAGGTATGGTGAACTCTCATGGAAGAATTGGGTTGAAGGTTTATGGATGCACAAGTAGTATCTCTACTTGGTGCGGGAGTTTTGTCTAATATGAGGTGGAAGCAATTGTCACATGCTAAGGGATCTCTAATCATATAACATTGTTTGGAACCAAGCAAACACAATTCATTATGTTGTCTTCCTTGTCCAACATCTACTCCTAAGCATGTAATAGTTTGGTGAGTGCTCACAATTGTAAAAAGTGTCTAAGATGATAAATTTATATGTGAACCTCTTTTTCCTTATTACTTCTTATTAATTGCAACAATGACTGAGGTCTATGTTGATTTATTCTCAACAAGTTCCAATCATCATACATGTCATAAGTGAAGTTATCACTTTCCATAAGAGCGTCTCATGATCTTTCATGCTATCGTTCTTTTCATACTTTTGATCATGGCACAAAGCAAAGCCCTTGACTAAGATATTCTTTATTATATAGCTCGCAAGCTCGAATACATCGGGGGAGAGACAAAAACAAAAGACTCAAACTAAACACTAAAGACTTATTCCTCTAAGAGAAGAAATAAAAACTGAAAAGGAAAGAACTAAAACAAAGGTAAAAGCAAAAGATATAAAGGTGATACGATACCAGGGCACCTCCCCCAAGCTTGGCAAAAGCCAAGGGGATTGCCCATACCAATGCTTAGTCGTCTTCCTTTGGTGGTGATGGTGGTGGAGTTGTTGCCTTTGATTCCAAGAGAGCTATCAATCTTTGATTTATACCTTTGAGATCTATGACATGGTTTTCTAGCAAAACAACTTCACGATAAAGGGAAATATTGCGAGCACGAGTTGTTTCGCAAAACCTCAAGAGTTTAATCAAGGATGGAGACACCACGTGGAGGAAAGGTTGGAGAAAATCTACTCCTTCAACGTCTTCAATGTTGAACATAGGTTGAACTTCCTCCCTAGCTTGGGTTTTCTCCTTAGCTAGCTCCCTGGCTTCCATGACTTCTACTCTTTTCATATCAGCATCTACTTCTTCATGAACTTGGTGAAGATCATTCTCCCCAACAGATTCCTGAGACATCTTTGCTCTAAATCTGCGGCAAACAACAAGCTCGAAACGAGAACAGAGGAAAACTGCGCGATACGGAGATCAAAACCTTCGGGCGAATATATATTGATTTTTTCTGGACCAGAAGTAGTGCTCCGCAAGAAAACGGAGTCCGGGAGGGACACGAGGTGCCCACAAGCCCTCTCTCCGCCACCAAGGGGGGTAGGTGGTGGCGTCTAAGCTTGTGGCCGCCTCGTGCGCTCTCCGGACTGCTTTTTATTTTTCTAATTTTCCAAAAATTCCAAAACGGAGGAAATTTCCTATTGTAAAAGCATCGGAGTCCAATTTCTTACCGAAACAGATAAGTCTTCGTTTTCAGGGTCTGAAACAGGCTGATAAACATCCCTTATGTACTCCTCTGGATTTATGACATTGATGATATTGGTCTCAACATTTATGGGAGTACCAGAGATTTAATGCTTGATTCTTTGCCCATTTACCACTCTAGGAAAATTTCGTTCCGTGTTATTGATTTTGATGGCACCGGAACAATATACTTTCTCGATAACATAAGGACCTTCCCATTTAGAGAGAAGCTTGCCTGCAAAGAATCTCAAACGAGAATTGTATAGCACGATATAATCACCTACATTGAACTCTCGTTTCTGTATTCGTTTGACGTGCCATCTCTTAACCTTTTCCTTGAACAACTTGTCATTCTCATATGCCTGGGCCCTCCATTCATCTAACGAGCTGATATCAAACAACCGCTTCACACCGGCAAGTTTGAAATCAAAGTTGAGCTCTTTGATTGCCCAATAAGCTTTGTGTTCCAGCTCAAGAGGTAAATGACAGGCCTTACCGTAAACCATTTTATACGGCGACATGCCCATGGGATTCTTATAAGCAGTCCTATAAGCCCATAGTGCATCGTCAAGTTTGCTAGACCAATTCTTTCGAGATCTATTGACGGTCTTTTGTAGGATCAATTTGATCTCCCTATTAGTCAACTCCACTTGACCACTAGACTGAGGATGATAAGGAGATGCAACTCTATGGTTGACATCATACTTAGCGAGCATCTTGGAGAAAACACCATGAATGAAGTGTGAACCGCCATCAGTCATCAGATATCTAGGGACTCCAAATCTTGGGAAAATGACTTCTTTAAGCATCTTAATGGAGGTGTGGTGATCAGCATTTTTAGTGGGGATAGCTTCTACCCACTTAGTAACGTAATCCACAGCAACTAAGATGTGAGTATACCCATTGGAACTCGGGAAAGGTCCCATATAATCAAAGACCCAGACATCAAATGGTTCAATGACAAGTGAATAGTTCATAGGCATTTCCTGACGCTTACTGATGTTCCCTATTCTTTGGCATTCGTCACAAGACAAGACAAACTTACGGGCATCCTTGAAGAGAGTGGGCTAATAGAAACCTGATTGCAATACCTTATGGGAAGTTCTATCTCGAGCGTGGTGTCCTACGTAGGCTTCGGAATGACACTTCTGCAAGATCTGCCCCTGTTCATATTCAGGCACACAACGTCTAATATCACCATTCTACTCCTTCCTTATAAAGGTGAGGATCATCCCAAAAGTAGTGACTCAAATCAAAGAAGAATTTCTTCTTTTGCCGGTAGGTGAAACTGGGTGGTATGTATTTGGCTACGATGTAATTTGCATAATCGGCATACCACGGTGCACTATGTGAAGTGTGGATGACATTCAATTGCTCATCAGGAAAGCTGTCATCAATAGGTAGTGGGTCATCAAGGAGATTCTCTAGCCTAGACAAGTTATCTGCTACAGGGTTATTAGCACCCTTTCGGTCAACGACGTGCAAATCAAATTCTTGTAGCAGGAGAACCCATCTGATCAGCCTAGGCTTAGCGTCCTTCTTCTCCATAAGGTACTTAATAGCAACATGATCAGAGTGAATAGTGACTTTGGAGTCAACTATATAATATCTGAACTTTTCACATGCAAACACGAGTGCTAAAAATTCCTTCTCTGTAGTGGCATAGTTTCTTTGGGCACTGTCTAGAGTTTTACTAGCGTAGTGAATAACATTCAACTTCTTGTCAACTCTTTGTCCTAGAACAACACCAACAACATAATCACTAGCATCTCACATGATTTCAAAGGGCAACTTCCAGTCAGGTGGTTGAACAATAGGTGCGGTTATCAAAGCCTTCTTAAGTATTTCGAAAGCTTCCTCACAATCCTCATCAAAAACAAAAGGAACATCCTTCTGCAAGAGGTTGGTAAGAGGCCTAGAAATCTTAGAGAAGTCTTTAATGAACCTTCTATAGAAACCAACATGACCTAGGAAACTTCGTATACCTCTGATATCTGTGGGGCAAGGCATTTTTTCAATTGCATCAACCTTAGCCTTATGAACTTCAATGCCTCTTTCAGAGATTTTGTGTCCTAAGACGATACCTTCATTAACCATAAAGTGGCACTTCTCCCAATTCAAGACGAGGTTGGTATCTTCGCATCTCTGTAAGACTCGATCAAGGTTGCTGAGGCAATCATCAAAGGAAGACCCGTAAACAGAGAAGTCATCCATGGAAACCTCGACACTCTTTTCACAAAACTCAGAGAATATAGCCATCATACATCTTTGAAAGGTGGCAGGTGCATTGCATAAGCCAAAAGGCATACGTCTATAAGCAAAGGTACCGAAGGGTCAGGTGAAAGTGGTTTTGTCCTTATCAGATTGTGCAATAGGTATTTGCGAGAAACCTGAATAACCGTCTAGAAAGCAGAAGTGTGTGTTTTGATAGCCTTTCTAGCATTTGGTCGATAAACGACAAAGGATAATGATATTTCTGGTTGCCTTGTTTAGTTTCCGGAAGTCTATCACCCTCCTATAGCCGGTAATAATGCTTTGTGGGATTAGTTCATCCTTATCATTAGGAACGACGGTGATACCTCCCTTCTTAGGTACGCAATGTACTGGACTTACCCAATCACTATGAGCAACAGGATAAATGATTCCTGCTTCCAGAAGCTTTAATATTTATTTTCTAACGACCTCTTTCATCTTAGGATTTAATGTCCTTTGATGATCAGCAACTGGTTTAAAGTCAGGATCGGTTTTAATCTTGTGCTGACATAGAGTGGGACTAATACCCTTAAGATCATCAAGAGTATATCCAATAGAAGCACGGTGCTTCCTCAGAGTTCTTAGTAACTTCTTCTCTTCGTGATTCGAGAGGTGAGCACTAATATTAACAGGATATATCTCCTTCTCATCAAGATAGGCATACTTAAGTGTATCTCGTAACTGTTTTAGCTCGAACACAGGATCACCCTTTGGTGGGGGAGGATCCCCAAGGAGTTCAATAGACAGATTATTCTTAAGAATAGGATACTGTTCTAAAACAATTTTATCTATCTCATCTCTTTCATCCATATGCATATCATTTTCATGCTCAAGCAGATATTTCTCTAAAGGATTCGTAGGAGGCACTACAATAGAGGCAAGAGCAATGATTTCATCCCTCCCAGACGACTCTTTTTCATGGGGTTGTCTTCCAAACTTGGAGAATATAAATTCATGAGACACACCCTCGAAACTAACTGTGGCAGTCTGCTTAATGCAATCAATGTGAGCATTGGCAGTGTTGAGAAAGGGTCTACCAAATATGATGGGACAAAAGCTATCTTGTGCAGTACCAAGGCGAGGAAACCAGTAGGATACTTCGTCTTACCACACAAGACTTCTACGTCTCTCACAATTCCCAGAGGGCAGATAGTGTCTCTATTAGCTAGCGTAATAGTGACATCAATGGGTTCTAACTCAGCAGGTGTAGTCTCATCTTTGATTTCATCCCATATCACATAAACCATGGTAACAGTGATCTCCTATCTTGACAGAAACAATGGGCAGGCCAACTACTGGTCCGTATTTGTCTTTCGCGTGAGGTTTAGCAATCCTAGCGGGGTCCTCACAGATTTGATAACATGCCCGTCTATGTCTTCGGCTAAGAGATCTTTGATAATAGAAACACTAGGTTCAACTCTAATGTCCTCAGGGGGTGCAAGTGGTCTAATATAACCCCTACGTATCACAGTTGGAGCTTTAGAATAATCCTTTATCCTAGCAGGGTATGGTGGTTTCTCAGTGTAAGCACAAGGAACAACAGGATCATTAAAAGCAATGACTTTCTCCTCTACTAGATTGGTTTTGGCTATGTTGCTTTCTACAAGAGGATGATAGTTAAACCACTTCTCTTTGGGAAGATCAACATGAGCAGCAAAAGATTCACATAGAGAAGCTACTATCTCAGAGTCAAGTCCATACTTAGCGCTAAAATCTCTAAAAGTGTTTGTCTCAACAAAAGATTTAACGCAATCAAACTGGAAATTCATACCTGACTCCTTACCTTCCTCCAGCTCCCAATCTTCAGAGTTATGTTTGATTCTTTCCAATAAATTCCACTTGTGGTCAATATCCTTCTTCATAAAAGAACCGGTACAAGAAGTGGTAAGCATGGTACGATCTTCATGAGAAAGCCGAGCATAAAAGTTTTGAGTGATGATTTCTCTCAAGAGCTCATGATTGGGGCATGAATATAGCATTGATTTAAAACTCCCCCAAGCTTAAGCTATGCTTTCCCTGTCACGAGACCAAAAGTTATAAATAAAGTTCCGATCACGATGTACTAAATGCATAGGTTGGAACTTTTGATGAAATTCCAATTTCAACCGATTGTAGTCCCATGATCCAGTATCATCACATAGCCTATACCATGTCAACGCCTTATCCTTCAAAGATAAAGGAAAGACTTTCTTCTTAACCTCATCCTCGGGCAAACCTGCAAGCTTAAATAAACCACAAACTTCATCTACATAGATCAGATGCAAGTCTGGATGTGAAGATCCTTCTCCTATGAAAGGATTAGCCAGCAGTTTCTCAAGCATACCCGACGGAATTTCATAAAAGATATTTTCAGTAGGTACCTCAGGTCGAGGAACAACTCCTCGTGCTTCCGTTCATGGTGAAGATACCCCGAACAAACTCCTCAAAGTAACAGTATTGCTGACCCACAAGTATAGGGGATCAATCGTAGTCCTTTCGATAAGTAAGAGTGTCGAAGCCAACGAGGAGCAGAAGGCTCTGATAAATGGTTTTCAGCAAGGTAATAACTGCAAGCAGTGAAAGTAGCGGTAACAAGTGATGGTGTAGTGAGGTGAAACGTAGCAAGCGAAAAGTAACAAGTAACAAGTAGTAGCAAAGGTGCAGCAAGTGGCCCAATCCCTTTTGTAGCAAGGGACAAGCCTGAACAAAGTCTTATGGGAGGAAAAACGCTCCCGAGGACACACGGGAATTTCTGTCATGCTAGTTTCATCATGTTCATATGATTCGCGTTCGTTACTTTGATAGTTTGATATGTGGATGGACGGGCGCTTGGCTACTGCCCTTACTTGGACAAGCATCCCACTTATGATTAACTCCTCTCGCAAGCATCCGCAACTACGAAAGAAGAATTAAGATAACGTCTAACCATAGCATTAAACTAGTGGATCCATATCAGCCCCTTACGAAGCAACGCATAGATTGGGGTTTAAGCTTCTGTCACTCTAGCAACCCATCACCTACTTACTACTCCCCAATGCCTTCCTCTAGGCCCAAGTATGGTGAAGTGTTATGTAGTCGACATTCACATAACACCACTAGAGGAAAAGACAACATACAACATATCAAAATACCGAACGAATATCAAATTCACATGACTATTATCAGCATGACTTATCCGATGTCGTCAGGAAGAAAAGTAACCACTCACAAAGCATAATCATAATCATGATCAGAGGTGTAATGAATAGCATCAAGGATCTGAACATAAACTCTTCCAGCAAGTAATCCAACTAGCATCAACTACAAAGAGTAATCAACACTACTAGTATCTGTTGGGGATGTAACCTGTGGATGACCCGCCCTAGTTGGGCTGGGTTATCCATTGGACGATTCATCTAATTGTTTAGTTGGGCCTCATTTTGGCCGAATCAAGGTCGCACGACGAGTATGGCTCTTGGCGGGTCTCCCAGTTTTGGAAGATGGCGATTTAGAGACCGCAATGGTCACGAGTTGTAGAAAGGAAGGAATCCTTGTAAATCCTAGGGAGTCGACCTGTATATAAAGGCGAGGTCCTGGGGACAGAGGACAGGTCAGAAATCATCGAGTGCTAGGTTTAGGCGAGTTACGCCTTCCTTGTAATAGAATCCATATCAATACACACGAAAGCAGGATGTAGGCTATTACCTCCTATCGAGGGGCCGAACCTGGGTAAATCGCCGTGTCTCTCCCGCTTAACTCCTTTGAGTCGCCACCAAGGTGCGATGGCTCCAGTATCAAGTCCTTTCACGAGGACATCTGCCGTGAAAAAACCACGACAGTTGGCGCCCACCGTGGGGCCTTCGCACGGTGGAGTTGAGTTGTCAAAGGGAGCCCTACCAGGGTTTGGGAGTTACGCGACGGCGCTCATGACTCTGAGCCGCCGCAGGATAACCTACATTGACAACCAGCGATGGGGACCTGAAGCGAATTCGATTGAATCTGGCTATAGGGTCCCCTTCGGCAAGATCAACATCTTCATCGGCATGATCGGATCATCCGTTCCTGAGCCGGACATCTCCACCGACATCGTCGACCCGGCCAGGTACGTCCGCCCAGTCATAACGCAAAATTTCACTCGCCCGGTCTTTGTGGGGTTCACGCAGGGATCGGAGGAGCCAGAGCACTTGGCGACTCAGGAAACTACCCCGGTCAACTCGGATGATGAATCGTCCATGGGTGACTCAGATTCCATCCGGTCTCTTCATGGGGATGGTCTCGGAGGCTTGCCGCTGGCCATGGATCCGGAAGTCCTTGACCGAACCCGCCGCCAGATCGCCATCTACATTGCTCGGGCAACTCAACCCACACAAAACCCTACTGGAGCCGATGGGACCGGCGAGACGTCCAGAAGTCCATTCGCAGTCCTGGTGGATTTAGCGGCGGAAATCACGAGATTAATGGAGACTCCCCTCACGCTAGAGAACCAAGAGGAGATAAACGCAGAGATAGCAAAGCTCAGAGAGGCGGTGGCAAAGGCCCACCAGGATGCTGAGATGGAGTCCGCCAGGATCGAGACTCGACAAGCCCAAATTGCGGCCGAAAGGATGCGCTTAAACACTGACAACTGGCGGCTCGAGAGACAGCAGCGCGCTTCCGACGCCGTCCATCAGCGGAGACACCAGGGTCCCCTGCCCCATGACCTCAATCCGACCCGTCTGGTAGACACTCCACGAACCCCCGGGATGGGAACCGCCCCGGCAGGAGGACCGGGCCGCCCACCTAACCCGCCGGCTCAGCCGATTGAGGGTCAAATTCCTCGTTTCCGGACGCCTCAAGGCCACTTCTCCAACCCGGTGGATAACGTGCTTGCCGCAACTCGCCACCTAGAGTCTCTTCCGATTCACGGCAGCACCCCAGCTGAGGTAGAAGCAAGGAATGCCATCGAGATGTTGAAGACGGTGGTGGTTCAAAACGCCCAGTTCTCGCATAGCCTCGAGAGGTTGCACTCCACCCCTCAGGCAAGTTATACCAGGAGCAAGCCGGAGGACCAGCCTGCCGTAAACAGTGGGCCGCGACACTTCCCGCAGGACAACCCGCCCGAGCGGAACCCGCCGGGCCAAGATCTCCCGAACATCCACGACGCCCCGGCCCCCCTCGTAGGGGGCGGAGGGCGAGTTGCGGTACCATGCTTGTCCCCGGCCCTTCGGAACGAAAGTATGCCCAAGGATTTTAAGGGACCAAGGAAAGTACATAATTATACACCAGACCTCGAACCAACGTCATGGATCGAGGGTTATGAGATTGCCATGGACATGCTCGACGTAAACGAGGCGGTTTGCGCCAGATACTACACGATGATGCTCGAGGGGTCGGCACGCACTTGGTTGAAAAACTTGCCTCCCAATTCCATCCAGTCCTGGGCCGAGTTCAAAGAGCGTTTCATCAAAAACTTCCGGGGAACCTGCAAACGTCCGATGACGATTGTCGATCTACAACACTGTGTTCAGCGCCCGGATGAATCGGCCCACCATTGGTCACGGCGGGTTGCAGAAATTATTCATTCATCAGATGGTATTATGGCGGCTCAAGTTGTGCTTATCCTTGAGCACAATTGTCATTACGAGCCCTTAGTGCAGAAGTTGGGGCGACTCAAACGAAAGGTCCAAGAGATGGGCGAACTGATGGACACCCTCACTAGATATGCCGAGGCCGATGATACTAAGGATCCCGGCGAGGATGGTAAGGTTAACTCGCCCAAAAAGGGCGAATCATCCAAAAATCATACCCGTTTCCAGGGGCGCAACCGTCACAATCAGGGGACCAATGGCAAGCACAGACCGCAGGAGGAGCCCTCGGACTTGGTCGCCAACACCAATGCTAATGACGGCAAAAAGAAGAATCGAGGTTTCAGTGGGAAAAGGCCGCGTAACTATGAAGAGTTACTCAAGGGCCCTTGCCCGCACCACGCCACGGCTGACGGCCCGGCGAGTCATTCTTGGGAAAACAGTTTCGTGATGCGAGAGTTTTGGGCGGAGGCAATCAAGAAGAGTCAAAACAAAGATCCAGACCGGCGCCAGGACCAACTCGCCGCGTCCAACCAAAGACAGAACCCCTTCGGCGGCTTTCCCGAACAGGGGGCTCAGGGAGGCCCGCAGCCAGGCGGCGGCCAGTACCCGGTGCACCACCAGCGGCGGTACAACCCGCCGGGAGCTTTCCAGCAGCCGCCTCCACAGGGGGCTCCCCAGGACCAGGATGATAATGGGGGCTTCCGCAGCAACCCCAAACAGCTAAGTAATGGGCAGTACCACGTTTTCACTACTAATGCTTACAGGCGTGATAAAAAGGTAAGTCACCGAGCGTACAACATCTCTGAGCTGGCGATCCCCAAATATCTCCATTGGTCTGAGAGAGCATAACATGGAGCAGGGAGGATCACCCGCCAAGAATAGATAACCCGGGCGATCTGGCATTGGTCGTGGCTCCCCAAGTGGGGGGTTACACCCTGTCAAAGGTATTAATGGATGGTGGCAGCAGCATCAATATCCTATACTTCGACACCTTCCAGAGGATGAATCTATTGGAGAAAGACTTGATGCCTTCAACCACGGTTTTCCACGGAATTGTCCCGGGCAAGTCGGCTTATCCCATAGGCCGGGTCAGGCTCACAGTGGCATTTGGAACTATGCAGAATTACAGGTCAGAGTCTCTAATCTTTGAGGTGGTCAAACTGAAAAGCCCCTACCATGCGCTGTTCGGGCGACCGGCTTACACCCGCTTCATGGCCCGCCCGTGCTATGTCTACCTCAAGCTCAAAATGCCTGGTCCTAAAGGACCCATCACAGTTGATGGAGATAGAAGGATCGCAAAGGAATGTGAAGAAGGGGACGCGGCTTATGCGGAAGTCGCCTGTGCGGCGGAAGAGATCAAACACCATCGGGCCAATGTTGACCCGGCGGACATGTCACCACTCAAGAAGCCAACTACAGATTCTGAGTCGCCCCTCAAGTTCAAACCGACGGATGACACTAAGACAATCGATTTCGTGCCTGGCGATTCATCCAAGCAGTTCACCGTTGGGACGGGTCTGGACCCCAAATAGGACAGCGCGCTCATCGAATTCATCCGTGAGAATCGGGACATCTTCGCATGGAAATGTTCTGACATGCCTGGTGTACCGAGAGAATTCGCTGAGCACCATCTTAACGTTGACCCAAAATGCAAACCTGTCCAGCAGTACCTTCGCAGATTCAACGAGGAACGACGCAAGGCGATTGGAGAAGAAGTCGCCCGTCTTTTAGCCGCTGGGTTTATCGTGGAAGTTTTTCACCCCAAATGGCTGGCTAACCCGGTGTTGGTACTCAAGAAGAATGGGACTTTCCGTATGTGTATTGACTATACAGATCTCAACAGAGCTTGTCCCAAAGATCCCTTCGCTCTTCCCCGCATCGATCAAATCATTGACTCGGTGGCGGGATGCGAACGATTGTGCTTTCTGGATTCCTATTCAGGATATCACCAGATCAAGATGGTCGTAGAGGATCAGGAGAAGACGGCCTTGATAACCCCCTTCGGGGCCTTTTGCTATGTGTCCATGCCTTTCGGACTCAAAAGCGCGGGGGCGACTTATCAACGCTGCATCCAGAATTGTCTTCATAACCAAATTGGTCGCAACGTCCACGCCTATGTCAACGATATTGTGATCAAGACCCTCCAGGGGGAGACACTATTGGAAGACCTTAAGGAGACTTTTGATAATCTACGGGTATATCAGATGAAGCTAAATCCTACCAAGTGCGTTTTTGGTGTACCTGCAGGAAAATTGCTGGGTTTCATTGTATCGGAGCGCGGCATCGAGGCTAACCCGGACAAGATCGAAGTGGTTACCTCTCTCGGAAAGCCGGCGAATGTTAATCAAGTTCAACGACTGGCGGGTCGTATTTCGGCTTTAAGTCTTTTTGTGAGTCGCCTAGGGGAAAAGGAGATTCCTCTTTATCAATTATTGAGGAAGTCCGATCGATTCGTGTGGACAAATGAGGCAGACGAGGCGCTCGAGGCCCTGAAACGCCAATTGATTAACCCGCCGGTCCTAGCAGCCCCGACTGAAAAGGAGCCTATGCTTCTGTATATCGCGGCAAATTCCAAGGCAGTAAGTGTGGCAGTGGTCGTTGAAAGAAAGGAAGAAGGGAAGGAATATCCAGTGCAACGCCCAGTATATTTTATCAGCGAGGTGTTAACTCTTTCCAAACAGCGATACCCGCATTGGCAAAAACTGGTATATGGGGTGTTTATGGCGAGTCGACAACTTAAGCATTATTTCCAGGAGCACCCGATCACAGTGGTTAGTTCTGCACCCCTTGGTGACATCATCCAGAATCGGGAGGCAACAGGGCGAATCGCCAAATGGGCGATAGAGCTTGGGTCTCATCACATACAATATACTCCCCGCACAGCTATCAAGTCCCAGGCACTAGTTGATTTCGTTAACGACTGGACAGAGCTATAGGCTCCGGAAGACCGGCCTGACCTTACCTAATAGACTATTTACTTTGATGGATCCAGGCAGCTGGAAGGCTCGGGGGCTGGTGTGGTGTTAGTATCCCCTCAAGGAGATAAGTTCTGTTATGTTCTCCGACTCATGTTTCCCTGCACTAATAATGAGGCGGAATATGAAGCTTTGCTTCACGGCTTGCGACTCGCAAAAGAGATGAGCTTAACACGAGTCAGGTGCTTTGGTGACTCTGATTTGGTGGCGCAACAAGTTTCGGGTACCTGGGACTCTCGGGATCCCATGATGGCGGCTTACAGACGAGCTATGTCTGATGTGGCGGGTCATTTTCATGGCTATCAGGTGGACCATATTGACCGGCGCCTCAACGAGGCAGCTGATGCCCTCTCGCGACTCGGCTCTTAGAGAAAACCGGTTCCCCCTAATGTTTTTCTGGATATCTTGCATAAACCATCCGTGGTTTTACCCTCAGAAGAGGAATTGGCGATACCAGATCCCGAGTCTTAGCTCGTGGCGGCTCTCCGTGTCACTCTGGATTGGGTTCTCCCTTATCTGGCTTATCTCACTCGCGGCGAGTTACCCACCGACGAAGTTTTGGCTCGCCAGATCGTTCGACGCAGCAAACCCATGGTCATCATTAATGGCGAGTTATATAAACGGAGCCCTTCTGGGTGTTTCAGTGATGTGTTTCCCCCGAAGAAGGATGCGCGATCATAAATGACATTCATTCCGGAGACTGTGGACATCACGCCGGGTCACATTCTTTGGTATCAAGGGCTTTTCATCATGGTTTCTTTTGGCTGACGGCTCATGCAGATGCAGAAGATATAGTTCGTCGCTGCGAGGGGTGCCAACGTTATGGGAGGCAGGCTCATATGTCGGCTCAAGAATTAAGAATGATTCCCATTACTTGGCCTTTTGCAGTCTGGGGGCTGGACATGGTTGGTCCCTTTAAAATGTCCTCCAACAAGAAGACCCACCTATTGGTGGCAGTTGATAAATTCACCAAGTGGGTTGAGGCGGAACCTGTTGGAGCTTGCGATGCGAAGACAGCGGTCAAATTTTTGAAGAAGCTAATTTTACGGTTTGGATATCCGCACAGTATGATCACTGATAATGGTACTAACTTGTCCCAAGGGGCGATGCAGGATTTTTGTCGTCGAGAACATATCCGACTTGATATTTCTGCAGTCGCTCACCCGCAATCCAACGGGCAAGCAGAGCGGGCGAATCAGGAGGTCTTGTGAGGGATCAAGCCCCGACTCATGGTTCCCCTAGAAAGGACTCCAGGGTGTTGGGTTGAAGAGTTACCTTCGGTACTGTGGAGTATTCGGACCACCCCGAACCGGTCCACGGGATTCACCACTTTCTTTTTGGTCTATGGAGCAGAGGTTGTTCTCCCTACTGACATAAGGAATGACTCTCTTAGAGTCGCCGCATATGTGGAGCAAGATAATGAGCTGGCGCGTCAAGATTCTTTGGATGCCTTGGAGGAGGCGCGCGACCTGGCTGCGGCCCGTTCGGCTATCTATCAGCAAGATCTGCGGCGTTATCATAGTCGCCGGGTGAAGAGTCGGACCTTTCAGGAAGGCGACTTAGTGCTTCGTCTAATACATGATCGAGCAGGCATACACAAGTTGTCAACCCCTTGGGAAGGGCCATTCGTCGTCAGCAAGAACCTCCGCAATGGCTCTTATTATTTGGTGGATCTTCGGCCTAATCGACCGACCACGGAGGCTGAGTCAACTCGCCCCTGGAATATTGCCAATTTGCGGCCTTACTACACTTGAGTTCTTAAGCTCTACACTTTGTAAGTTTTTCAGTTTCATTATGAAGTAATAAAATACTCCCCGACTTGGGGGCTTCTTCATTAAAAAGCAAATTGTGTCATCCTGTTGCGACCATATGAGCCGACAGAATCTGCATTTAGGGTGGGTGCACGAGTTTTCTGACTCGCCTCCCCCTGTCGCGACCGTATGAGCCAACGAAACCTACATTTAGGGTGGGTGCACGAGCTTTCTGACTCGCCTCCACCTGTCGCGACCTTATGAGCCGACGAAACTTGCATTTAGGGTGGGTGCACGAGCTTTCTGACTCGCCTCCCCCTGTCGCGACCTTATGAGCCGACGAAACCTGCATTTAGGGTGGGTGCACGAGCTTTCTGACTCGCCTCCCCTTGTCGCGACCTTATGAGCCGACGAAACCTGCATTTAGGATGGGTGCACGAGCTTTCTGACTCGCCTCCCCCTGTCGCGACCTTATGAGCCGACGAAATTACTGTTGCTGTTTTTCGCCGCGGCATAGCCCGAAGGTTTTAAGCCTTTTCTTTCTGATGCTTGTTGAAAATATGTGTAGTTTTTTTTTTCACATATGCTATTCTCAAAGCTTAAGACAGGAGGGTGATAAGAATTGTTTCATCCATGGCAAATTAAGCGTTATAGAAGACTCTTATAAGGGCGGGTCAAAATTTTCAAATCGCCTTAAGGGCGATATAAAGGTTCTTGCAGAGGGTATCATCAAAAACAGTAGTGACTTACGGAAAAATGACCTATTACATGGCTCTCAGGCCAAAATCAATAAAGTTTACTTTGCTGGCGCCTCGGGATCATCCTGATGTGAGCTCTGGCCGACTTCGATTTGCAAGTCGCCCAATACCCAATTGCACTTGGCCAAAGCAGCAAAGTCATCTTCATCAGTCAGAATTGATGCCAGGTCTGCTTCCAAGTCGAAAGGATTCTTGGGTCGCTGAGGAGTTAAACTGGTCGTCACGAAGGTTGGCGGGCTGACCTTCTTGTTTCTGCTATCATAAGCCGCCTGGTATTTTGTTAAATCAAGGCTTGCGGCAAGTTGAGTTGCAGCCAGCCGAGAGTCCTTGACGACTCGCTGATAGTCTTCTTCAACAAATTCTGACCCATCGTCCTTGAGCTGAGGAAAGCCTGCGGCTACTTCTTCTAAGTTGATTTCTGGAGCATACGCCAAACAGCGACTCAGGGCAGTCAGAACACCTCTTCGGGCGGCTGACCGAGTTAACTCGCCAATCTAAGGGGAAGTGTGGACAAGCACCAAGCACCTTCTTGATGGAAGTGATAGGTTCTTTGGCACCCATCATAGCTTTAACAGTCAAGACACTACGTGTGTACAATTGCTCTGTCAGCGTGTAAATCGCCTTCAGCATCAACACAAAGTCTTCTTGAAGGTTGGCGGCTCTCAGGCCTGAATCATGATGATTAGCGACTTATCATAAGCTTACCAAAGACGGCTTGTGTCATGTTGGAGATATGACGCTTTAAGCCGGACAATTCCTGTTGTACAGTGGCCAGCCTAGCTTCAGCTTTCTCTGCTCTCTTCAAGGCGGCATTTTGGTCAGCCTGAGCTTTTTTCAACTCGGCCTTGAGTTTTACCAGTTCGGCCAAGGCCAATTGACATTTTTCCTCTGACTTATCTCGGGCGTCTTGTTGACCAGCTAAATTTTTCCTTAAATCGCCCAGCGCCGATTCGGTCTGAGCAAGGTTTTCCTATTGAAAGTTTAAAATAAAGGCCAAGTCTCAGAACTACTGCAAAGCAATATCCCTGACACTTGGGGGCTAATGTATAATTTTTTCAAATGAAAATATACAAAAATCAAGACCCGGCTCATCTTTTTACTGATGACCCGGCCCTTGGGGGTTACTGGTTGCGATGTTTTTTCTAAAAAATTTCAAGACCCGGCTCATCTTTTTACTAATGACCCGGCCCTTGGGGGTTACTGGTCGCGAAGTGTTTTCTAAAAATTTTCAAGACTCGGCTCATCTTTTTACTGATGACCCGGCCCTTGGGGGTTACTAGTCGCGAAGTTTTTCTAAAAAATTTCAAGACCCGGCTCATCTTTTTACTGATGACCCGGCCCTTGGGGGTTACTGGCCGCGAAGTTTTTTCTAAATTTTCAAGACCCGGCTCATCTTTTTACAGATGACCCGGCCCTTGGGGGTTAATGGGAATAATATAGTATAACAAAATTTACCTCATGTTTGTTGTTTAACATCCGCAGCAGGTTTTTCTGCATCTCATAGCTCGCCTCCAGGCGACTTGCAAAGCCAGAGCAGAGTTCCTTAAACTCCAAATTTGCATATTCGGAAAGTTTCGCCTTGGAGAGCCCAGACTCGGGAATGGCTTGAGAGGAGGATGCTACATGTTTGGACAAAACTGTCGCCACCGGCTTAGAAAATCCAGAACCAGTAATAACAACAGCGTCTCGGTCTTCTGTTGTCGTCAATGGGCTCGGCGGCTTAGGGGCATCCATTGTTTCCTTCGGCGACTCAGGAAGATCCGCTTGAGTCGCAGGCTCAGTCTGATCCGGATTTTCTTGAGTCGGAGTTGATTCTTTCGTGGGTTCTGAAGTTGCGTCAGGAGTTGATCCACTGGTTTTCCTCTTCTTGGCTTCTGCCCTGAAAAAAGTGAATAAACACGTTCAGGAATTTGAAAGCTCGTTATTCTCAAAAGTCAAGGCAAGGTTATCAAAAGACTTACCCCCGAACTCGAATCATTGGTGGAAGTGTCGACATCACTAAGTCGCCGGAAGTGGGAGGAGAGTTCTGCAAGAATTATACGTCAATAATTCAGGCGGGTTACAAGCGTGATCCAAAGAGACATGAAGAATGGTTATTCATAAGAGTACCTCGCTTGGTTTTCTTTTGTTCGTTGCTGGTAAGCCAGATACCAGATCGCCGGAGTGACTTCGTGTTTTCCGGTTTGAGGCATGCTGTGCTTTCTTCAGTAGGAAATTTGGGTCCAAATAAGCATTTGGATGTGAGAAGGGAACTTTCCCACAAATTCGCCTGGCCGGCTTAGGTGGAGAAGGAGATGAATCGGAGGAAACAGAAATTACCTCAACAGAGTCCTCCTGGCTTTCGTTATCTTCATTCTATTTCAAGGAAAGGGAGAGATATAAATACAAAGGTTAACAATAACAGGTGGCGAGTGAAAAGAGGATGAATTTTTACCTCCGAAAGTGCATCGCCGACTTGAGATTCGTCAACTTCGGATGGTTCAGCTGCAGCAGATTTGCCCTTACCCTTGGTTTTCTTTGAGGGCGGCTTGACATTTTTCATGGCTTGCTTTTTGGGCTTCCTGGACCAGAACTTATCGCCTTTCTGAAATGGCATATGTTACGAAACCACAATACAAATGAAGCATAAATAATAAAGACCAAAGGCGGGTTTGGTTTGTTTACCTTGGGCGCCAGGTTAATTTTGCAGAAAGGCTTAAGGCCGATTTCGCCGCATTTTCCCGTAGGCTCGCCAGTCAGCTTTTCGATAATGGTAACAATATCCTTTTCCATTAAAAGCTGTGCGGAAATAGCATTGATGATGATCTAGGGTGCCATCAAATTCACACATCAGACCATCCCGGCGACTCAGAGGGAGGATACGCCATTCAACCCAACAGCGGATTAGGTCGACCCCGGTAAGGCCGTTGTTCGTCAAAGATCTTAATTCAGATAGTATTGGGATGAATTCCGATTCCTCCTCCTCGGTAAGCTTATCTGGAAGCTTGAAGTTGGACGGAAGGCGAGTTGGCCTGTAACCCAGAAGCTTGTTCTCGCTAGCAGGAGACGTCTCTTGACAGTAAAACCAAGACTCGCCCCAGCCTTTGGGATGGCTAGGCATGGTGAGTGAGGGGAATGCGCTATCCCTGCGGCGCTGGACATTGACGCCACCAAGTTCCAAGCTGGGGCCGTTGTGGAATTCCGTTTGGCGACTCAGATGAAAAAAAATGCCAGAATAAAGGGACAGAAGGCTCGATTCGCAGATAAGCCTCACAAAGAACTTGGAATTGGCACAAATTACTTATGGAATTGGGTCCCAGATCCTGGAGATGGACGTTCATGAAAGTCAAGGCGTCCCTAAGAAACTTTGATCCGGGCGGCTTAAAACCTCGCTCCAAGTTTTCAACAAAAACGATTATTTCCCCTTCTTTGGGGTTAGGGAGATCTTCTCCGAACCCGGTGCGCCAGCCAATAACATCCTGAGGATCCAAGCTGCCCGTTTTCACATAATCAGCTAATATGGAGTCATCGACCTTGGTAGGAAGCCAGTCACTTTTGAAGACGGCGCCGATGCTACAAATAAGTAAAGTATGATATTACAAGCCTTGGACACCTACTGTATGGGATGAAATCAGTTCATTTAACCCGCCGAGTATTTTGATTAAGGAAGGGTTTGACCCGCCAGATCAAAGGGCTGAGTTGGGTCACTATGGCGACTTATGGAAGTGTGGCTATTCCCAAGGGCTACGTTCTGAAGATGATAAAGGTGTTTTACTTGAAGTACCAAGAGATGAAGAATATAAACAACTTTTTGCAAACAGTAAATAAGGAATGGATCTACCAGACAGACGAGAAAACCTAAAGAAAATGACTGGTCGCAACAGTTTATTATCAGATGACGCCCTTCGCTCGGTGAAAACATTATTTTCAAAGATTCACGAGTACGGGCGGACAAGTAAAAGTATTCGGAACATTAGCTATCCTACCAACACTCGTGCTAATCGATTCAGAGCAGGTAGCGTCTATATGCAAGGAACTTCAACAACACGGCAATGGTGGGAGTTCAAGCGAAGAGTGAATCTACTCCTAAAAATTGGTGGAGGCCTAACCTGATGCTGTCGGGTAAGGAGAGCCGACGGTGATGGGGTTTGCTGGAGAAGCACGGGCGTCCCGTCGAGCGAAGAGGTTTCCGGCGGCGGCGAAGTTCGTGGTGAATGGCGAGGTAACCGACGGCGATGCAGTCGATGATGACGATGGAAGATGTGTTGGTTGCGGCGCGAGAATGGATGACGGCGAAAGCCCACAGGCGGCACCGAAGCTCCTCGCGTGAAGGCCGAAAGCGCGGTCGGCGGCAGATTCTTCGGGGCGATGAGTTTTTCTCGCTGCGCCGGTGGGGAGGAAGGTGACAGGACTGGTAGGTGGGAAGCACCAGTTCTGTCCCCCCTCGGCCTATTTATCAAGGCAGGTGCTGGAATCGAGGCGCTATGAGCGGGAACCGCCGGGGGATAAAAGATTCGCTATAAATGTGCGCCGAAAATTTCGGGATAACAATGCGCTAAAGATCCGTTGGAGTTGTGGTGGTCTTCCCGAAAAAAGAGGAATAAGAAAAGGCCAGTTAGTAATAATCTGGCGACTTAAGGGATTGTCAGTGCCCAAAGGCGATGGCGGGTGTGCAATTTTTTGACAGATGAAGAAAAATAGGGAATGAATCGCTTTCAATGGAGCAGAGGTATTGGCGTGAAGAAGAAAGGTTCAAGTCAATTTGGGGCCTAATGTTGGGGATGTAACCTGTGGATGACCCGCCCTAGTTGGGCCGGGTTATCCATTGGGAGATTCATCTAAGTGTTTAGTTGGGCCTCGTTTTGGCCGAATCAAGGTCGCACGACCAGTATGGCTCTTGGCGGGTCTCCCAGTTTTGGAAGATGGCGATTTAGAGACCGCAATGGTCACGAGTTGTAGAAAGGAAGGAATCCTTGTAAACCCTAGGGAATCGACCTGTATATAAAGGCGAGGTCCTAGGGGACCGAGGACAGGTCAGAAATCATCGAGTGCTAGGTTTAGGCGAGTTACGCCTTCCTTGTAATCGAATCCATATCAATACAGACAAAAGCAGGACGTAGGCTATTACCTCCTCTCGAGGGGCCGAACGTGGGTAAATCGCCGTGTCTCCCCCGCTTAACCCCTTTGAATCGCCACCAAGGTGCGATGGCTCCAGTATCAAGTCCTTTCACGAGGACATCTGCCATGAAAAAACCACGACAGTAACCTTACAAGTACCAATCGGAGTCGTCAGATGGAGACTGGTTACAAGAGATGAACTAGGAATTGGAGAGGAGATGGTGTTGATGAAGATGTTGATGAAGATGCCTCCCCTCCGACAAGAGGAGTGTTGGTGATGACGATGGCGATGATTTCCCCCTCCGGGAAGGAAGTTTCCCCGGCAGGATCGTCCTGCCGGAGCTCTAGATTGGATCTGCTCCAGTACCGCCTCGTGGCGGCGGCGAAACCACGAAAAAGCTCCCGATTGATTTTTTTTGGAACGAAACCCTTCATATGGCAAAAGAGGGGGGCTAGTGGGCCATCAGGGAACCCACAAGCTTGCCCTCCGCCACCATGGGGGTGTCGGTGGCAGGGCTTGTGGCGCCCTGGTGGCCCCCCTCTGGTGCTTCTTTCACCCAGTATTTTTTATATAATCCCAAAAAATTCCACGTAACTTTTCAGGGCATTTGGAGATGTGCAGAATCGAGGACTAAGATTTGCCCCTTTTCCAGTCCGGAATTCTAGCTGCCTGAATTCTCCCTCTTCAAATAAACCTTGCAAAATAAGAGAGAAAAGGCATAAATATGGTACCACAAAGTAATATAAGAGCCCATAAAGTAATAAATATCAACATGAAAGCATGATGCAAAATGGACGTATCAGGTATGCTTGAGAAACTACTGGCTAATCCTTTTACAGGAGATGGATCATCACATCCAGACTTGCATCTAATCTATGTAGATGAAGTTTGTGGTTTATTTAAGCTTGAAGGTTTGCCCGAGGATGAGGTAAAGAAGAAAGTCTTTCCTTTATCTTTGAAGGATAATGCATTGACATGGTATAGGCTATGTGATGATACTGGATCATGGGACTACAATCGGTTGAAATTGGAATTTCATCAAAAGTTTTATCCTATGCATTTAGTATATCGTGATCGGAACTTTATTTATAACTTTTGGCCTCATGACAGGGAAAGCATAGCTCAATCTTGGGGGAGGCTTAAATCAATGCTATATTCATGCCCCAATCATGAGCTCTCGAGAGAAATCATCACTCAAAACTTTTATGCTCGGCTTTCTCATGAAGATCTTACCATGCTTGACACTTCTTGTACCGGTTCTTTTATGAAGAAGGATATTGACCACAAGTGGAATTTATTGGAAAGAATCAAACGTAACTCTAAAGATTGGGAGCTTGAAGAAGGTAAGGAGTCAGGTATGAATTTCTAGTTTGACTGTGTTAAATCTTTTGTTGAAACAAACTCTTCTAGAGATTTTAGCGCTAAGTATGGACTTGACTCTGAGATAGTAGCTTCTCTATGTGAATCTTTTGCTGCTCATATTGATCTTCCCAAAGAGAAGTGGTTTAAGTATCATCGTCCTATAGAAGTCAACATAGTTAAACCCAATTTAGTTGAAGAGAAAGTCATTGCCTATAGTGATCCTATTGTTCCTTGTGCCTACACTTAGAAACCACCTTACCCTTCTAGGAAAAAGGATTATTCTAAAGCTCCAACTGTAATACGTAGGGGTTACATTAGACCACTTGCACCCCCTGAGGAAATTAGAGTTGAACCTAGTGTTGCTATTATCAAAGATATCTTAGCCAAAGACATAGACGGGCATGTTATCAAATTCTATGAGGACTCCGCTAGAATTGGTAAACCTCACGCGAAAGACAAATGCAGACGTGTAGTTGGCCTGCCCGTTGTTTCTGTCAAGATAGGATATCACTGTTATCATGGTTTATGTGATATGGGTGCTAGTGTTAGTGCAATACCCCGGTCCTTATATGATGAAATCAAAGATGAGATTGCACCTGCTGAGTTAGAACCCATTGATGTCACTATTACGCTAGCTAATAGAGACACTATCTGCCCTGTGGGAATTGTGAGAGACGTAGAAGTCCTGTGTGGTAAGACGAAGTATCCTACTGATTTCCTCGTCCTTGCTACTTCACAAGATAGCTTTTTTCCCATCATATTTGGTAGACCCTTTCTCAACACTATCAATTCTCATATTGATTGAATTAAACATACCGTCACTGTTAGTTTCGAGGGTGTGTCTCATGAATTTAACTTCTCCAAGTTTGGAAGAAAACCCCATGAAAAAGAGTCGTCTGGTAGGGATGAAATCATTGCTCTTGCCTCTATTGTCGTGCCTGCTACGGATCCTTTAGAGAAATATCTGCTTGAGCATGAAAATGATATGCATATGGATGAAAGAGATGAGATAGATGAAATTGTTTTAGAACAATATCCTATTTTTAAGAATAATCTGCCTGTTGAACTGCTTGGGGATCCTCCCCCACCAAAGGGTGATCCTGTGTTCGAGCTAAAATAGTTACCAGATACACTTAAGTATGCCTATCTTGATGAGAAGGAGATATATCCTGTTATTATTAGAGCTCACCTCTCGAATCACGAAGAGAAGAAGTTATTAAAAACTTTGAGGAAGCACCATGCTGCTATTGGATATACTCTTGATGATCTTAAGGGTATTAGTCCCACTCTATGTCAGAACAAGATTAAAACTAATCCTGATTCTAAGCCAGTTGCTGATCATCAACGGAGATTAAATCCTAGGATGAAAGAGGTCGTGAGAAAAGTAATTTTAAAGCTTCTGGAAGCAGGAATCATTTACCTGTTGCTCATAGTGATTGGGTAAGTCCAGTACATTGCGTACCTAAGAAGGGAGGTATTACCGTCGTTCCTAATGATAAGAATGAACAAATCCCACAAAGGATTATTAATGGCTATAGGATGGTGATAGACTTCCGGAAACTAAAAAAGGCAACCAGGAAAGACCATTATCCTTTGCCGTTTATCGACCAAATGCTAGAAAGGCTATCTAAACACACACACTTCTGCTTCCTAGAAGGTTATTCAGGTTTCTCGCAGATACCTATTGCACAATCTGATCAGGAGAAAACCACTTTCACCTGCCCCTTCGGTAGCTTTGCTTATAGACGTATGCCTTTTGGCTTATGCAATGCACATGCCACCTTTCAAAAATGCATGATGGCTATATTCTCTGACTTTCGTGAAAAGATTCTTGAGGTTTTCATGGATGATTTCATCGTTTACGGTGCTTCCTTTGATGATTGCCTATGGAACCTTGATCGAGTCTTACAGAGATGCAAAGATACCAACCTCGTCTTGAACTGGGAGAAGTGCCACTTCATGGTTAATGAAGGCATCGTCTTAGGACACAAAATCTCTGAGAAAGGCATTGAAGTTGATAAGGCTAAGTTTGATGCAATTGAGAAAATGCCTTGCCCCACAGATATTAGAGGTATACAAAGTTTCCTAGGTCATGCTGGTTTCTATAGAAGGTTCATTAAAGACTTCTCTAAGATTTCTAGGCCTCTTACCAACCTCTTGCAGAAGGATGTTCCTTTTGTTTTTCATGAGGATTGCTAGGAAGCTTTCGAAATACTTAAGAAGGCCTTGATAACGGCACCTATTGTTCAACCACCTAATTGGAACTTGCCCTTTGAAATCAATTGCGATGCTAGTGATTATGCTGATGGTGCTGTTCTAGGACAAAGAGTTGACAAGAAGTTGAATGTCATTCACTGCGCTAGTAAAACTCTAGACAGTGCCCAAAGAAACTATGCCACTACAGAGAAGGAATTTTTAGCAGTCGTGTTTGCATGTGAAAAGTTCAGATCTTATATAGGTGACTCCAAAGTCATTATTCACTCTGATCATGCTGCTATTAAGTACCTTATTGAGAAGAAGGACGCTAAACCTAGGCTAATCAGATGGGTTCTCCTGCTACAGGAATTTGATCTGCACGTTGTTGACTGAAAGGGTGCTGATAACCCTGTTGGAGATAACTTGTCCAGGCTAGAGAATGTCCTTGATGACCCACGACCTATTGATGATAGGTTTCCTTATGAGCAATTGAATGTCATCCGTACATCACATAGTGCACCGTGGTATGCTCATTACGCAAACTATATCGTAGCCAAATACATACCACCCAGTTTCACCTACCAGCAAAAGAAGAAATTCTTCTTTGATTTGAGACACTACTTTTGGGATGATCCTCACCTTTATAAGGAAGGAGTAGATGGTGTTATTAGACGTTGTGTGCCTGAACATGAACAGGGACAGATCCTGCAGAAGTGTCATTCCGAAGCCTATGGAGGACACCATGCTGGAGATAGAACTGCTCATAAGGTATTGCAATCAGGTTTCTATTGGCCCACTCTCTTTAAGGATGCCCGTAAGTTTGTCTTTTCTTGTGACAAATGCCAAAGAATAGGGAACATCAGCAAATGTCAGGAAATGCCTATGAACTATTCACTTGTCATTAAACCATTTGATGCCTGGGGCTTTGATTATATGGGACCCTTCCCGAGTTCCAATGGGTATACTCACATCTTAGTTGTTGTTGATTACGTCACTAAGTTGGTAGATGCTATCCCCACTAGAAAAGCTGATCACCACACCTCTATTAAGATGCTTAAAGAAGTCATTTTCCCAAGATTTGGAGTCCCTAGATATCTGATGACTGATGGCGGTTCACACTTCATTCATGGTGTTTTCCGCAAGATGCTCGCTAAGTACGATGTCAACCATAGAGTTGCATCTCCTTATCATCCTCAGTCTAGTGGTCAAGTGGAGTTGAGTAATAGGGAGATCAAATTGATCTTACAAAAGTCTGTCAATAGATCTCGAAAGAATTGGTCTAGCAAACTTGACGATGCACTATGGGCTTATAGGACTGCTTATAAGAATCCCATGGGCATGTCGCCGTATAAAATGGTATACGGTAAGGCCTGTCATTTACCTCTTGAGCTAGAACACAAAGCTTATTGGGCAATCAAAGAGCTCAACTTCGATTTCAAACTTGCCGGTGAGAAGCGGTCGTTTGATATCATCTCATTAGATGAATGGAGGGCTCAGGCATATGAGAATGCCAAGTTGTTGAAGGAAAAGGTTAAGAGATGGCACGATAAAGAATACAAAAACGTGAGTTCAGTGTAGGAGATTATGTCCTGATATACAATTCTCGCGTAGGATTCTTCGCAGGAAAGCTTCTCTCTAAATGGGAAGGTCCCTACGTTGTCTAGGAAGTATATCATTCTGGTGCCATCAAAATCAATAACACGAAAGGTAATTTTCCGAGAGTGGTAAATGGGCAAAGAATCAAGCATTATATCTCTGGTACTCCCATAAATGTTGAGACCAATATCATCAATATCATAACTCCAGAGGAGTACATAAGGGATGTTTATCAGCCTGTTTCAGACTCTGAAAACAAAGAGGTATGTGTTTTGGTAAGTAATTGGTCTCCAAAACTTTTCCAGTAGGAAATTTTCTACGTTTTGGAATTTATGGAAAAATAAAAAATAAAAACTTGGTAGCCACGGCCTGCCCCCTGGTCGCGGCTACAGGGCTTCTGGGCACCTCGTGTGCCTCCCGGACTCCGTTTTCTTGCGGAGCACTCCTTCTGGTCCAAAAAAAATCATTATATATACGCCCGAGGGTTTTGATCTCCGTATCACGCAGTTTTCCTCTGTTTCATTTCGAGCCTGCTTCTGCTGCAGATCTAGACTGCTATGGCTTCCCCAAAAGCTCCGAAGGACAAGTTCTTTGAGAAGGTTATCAATCCTTACCTCGCGGAAGTGTGGCAGCACCCTCAATCTATCAAGATGAGTGAGGGGATGTTGCACATCCGTGATGTTGAGGGGCCTAAGAAGACCGGAAGCATGGAGACGAGGCTCGAAGCAATGGAGCAACACGTCTTCAAGTGCCAAGGGAAGGTGGAGCATGGACTCAACGCCAACCACATGATGATCACGGAGTTCACCAACAAGCACAAGATGGATGCCAATGACATTGGGAAGCACCTCTCCAGGCTCTATGACAGGGTTGATCAACTCCAGGGCCAGATCTATGATCTACAGAACCAAAACTGTGAGTATGTGTGTAGATTTGAATCAATACGGTTGGTTGCAGATTTGAGTAATCCGGCGACTCGTTCATCCTGCCATGATGGAGCACCTATGCCTTGGAAGACGGAGGATCAGACTCATGTTGCAACTCCACCACCATCACAACCAAAGGAAGACAACTAAGCATTGGTATGGGCTACTTCCTTAGCTTATGCCAAGCTTGGGGGAGTTGCCCTGGTATCGTATCACCTTTATATCTTTTGCTTTTACCTTTGTTTTAGTTATTTCCTTTTCAGTTTTTATTTCTTCTCTTAGTGGGATAAGTATTTAGTGTTTAATTTGAGTCTTTTGCCTTGTGTCTCCCCCATATATTCGAGCTTGCGAGCTATATGATAAAGAGTATCTTAGTCAAGGGCGCTGTTTTGTGCCGTGATCAAAAGTATGAAAAGAACGATAGCATGAAAGATCATGAGATGATCTTATGGAAAGTGATAGCTTCACATATAACAAGTATGATGATTGAAACTTGTTGAGAATATACCAACATAGACACCATTCATTGTTGCAATTAATAAGAAGTAATAAGGAAAGAGAGGTTCACATATAAATATATCATCTTAGACACTTTCTATAATTGTGAGCACTCACCAAACTATTACATGCTTAGAAGTAGATGTTGGACAAGGAAGACAACATAATGAATTGTGTTTTCTTGGTTCCAAACAATGTTATATGTCTAGAGATCCCTTAGCATGTGACGATTGCTTCCACCTCATATTAGCCAAAACTTCCGTACTAAGTAGAAATACTACTTGTGGATCCATAAACCTTCAACCCAATTTTGCCATGAGAGTCCATCGTACCTACCTATGGATTGCATAAGATCCTTCAAGTAAGTTGTCATCGGTGCAAGCAATAAAAAGTTGCTATCTAAAGTATGTATTATTTATTAGTGTGTGGAAAATAAGCTTTGTACGAACCTCTGATGCGGAAGACATAAAAGCGACAGACTGCATAATAAAGTTCTTTATCACAGGGGGCAATATAAAGTGACGTTCCTTTACACTAAGAGGTCGTATATCCAAACCTTAAAAGTGCATGACAACCTCTGCTTCCCTCTGCGAAGGGCCTATCTTGTACCTTTACTTTTGTCCTTGTGAAAGTCATGGTGATTAACACCAAATCCCTATTCCGTCTTCATCTTGGTGAACGTCATATGCTAGGGAAAGATCTATATTCATATATCAACTTGGAGATGAGTACTTATGCTTTATTATTGTTGACTTTACCCTTGAGGTAAATGGTTGGGAGGCAAAATTATAAGCCCCTATCTTTCTCTGTGTCCAACTAAAACTTTGATACCATGAGTACCACGTGACTTGTAACAATTGTGGAAAACAAAAGAGATGATTGAGTATGTGGATTTTCTTTACAAGCTCTTATTTGACTCTTTTTGATGTTATGATAAATTGCAATTGCTTCAATAACTATGGACTGTTGTTGGCTACTTCTCGAAAAGGTCTTTGATTCATAATTTGCTTTGTGAAGGAATTGTTACTTTCCCATAAGAATCTTTATGATGTATTGCTTTTCTATGTGTGATCATGATGCCCTCATGTCCGTATTATGTCTTATCGACGCCTTCATCCCTAAACATGTGGACATGTTTATGGATCTTGGTTTCCGCTTGAGGACAAGCGAGGTCTAAGCTTGGGGGAGTTGATACGTCCATTTTGCATCATGCTTTCATGTTGATATTTATCGCTTCATGGACTATTATTATACATTATGGTACCATACTTATGCCTTTTCTCTCTTATTTTGCAAGGTTTATTTGAAGAGGGAGAATACCAGCAGCTGGAATTATGGACTGGAAAAGGAGCAAGTCTGAGTCCTCTATTCTGCGCAACTCCAAATGCCCTGAAAATCAACGTGGAATTTTTTGGAAATATATACAAAATACTGGGCAAAAGAGGTGCCAGAGGGGAGCTGGTAGGGGCCCACAAGCCTGGTAGCCGCGGCCTGCCCCCCTGGCCGCGGCTACAGGGCTTGTGGGCACCCTGGTGGCCCACTGTCCCCCCTCTTCTGCTATATAAAGGGTTTCGTCCGGAAAAAAATCAGGGCGGAGCTTTTTTGAGGAGGCGCCGCCGCCACAGGCAGAACTTGAGCAGAACCAATCTAGAGCTCCGGCAGGACGATCCTGCCGAGGAAACTTCCCTCCTGGAGGGGGAAATCATCATCATCGTCATCACCAACACTCCTCTCATCGGAGGGGGCTCATCTCCATCAACATCTTCATCAGCACCATCTCATCTCCAAACCCAAGTTCATCTCTTGTAACCAATCTCTGTCTCGCGACTCCGATTGGTTCTTGTAAGGTTGCTAGTAGTGTTGATTATTCTTTGTAGTTGATGCTAGTTGGATTACTTGGTGGAAGAGTTTATGTTCAGATCCTTGATGCTACTCATTACACCTCTGATCATGATTACGATTATGCTTTGTGAGTAGTTACTTTTGTTCCTGAGGACATGGGATAAGTCATTCTAATAATAGTCATGTGAATTTGGTATTCGTTCGGTATTTTGATATGTTGTATGTTGTCTTTTCCTATAGTGGTGTTATGTGAATGTCGACTACATAACACTTCACCATATTTGGGCCTTGAGGAAGGCATTAGGGAGTAGTAAGTAGATGATGGGTTGCTAGAGTGACAGAACCTTAAACCCCAGTCTATGCGTTGATTCGTAAGGGGCTGATTTGGATCCACTAGTTTAATGCTATGATTAGACGTTGTCTTAATTCTTCTTTTGTAGTTGCGGATGCTTGCGAGAGGGGTTAATCATAAGTGGGATGCTTGTCCAAGTAAGGGAAGTACCCAAGCGCCGGTCCACCCACGTATCAAACTATCAAAGTAACGAACGCGAATCATATGAACATGATGAAACTAGCATGACAGAAATTCCCCGTGTGTCCTCGGGAGCATTTTTCTCCTATAAGACTTTGTTCAGGCTTCTTCCTTGCTACAAAAGGGAATGGGCCACTTTGCTGCACTGTTTCTATTACTTGTTACGTTTCACCTGCTACGTTTCACCTCACTACACCATCACTTGTTACCGCTACTTTCAGTGCTTGCAGTTATTACCTTGCTGAAAACCGTTTATCAGAGCCTTCTGCTCCTCGTTGGGTTCGACACTCTTACTTATCAAAAGGACTACGATTGATCCCCTATACTTGTGGGTCATCACCCACCGTCCGATTCCGCCTGATTCCGCCCACCGCCGCCCTGCCCGACGCCCGTCATCGCCGCCTGGCCTGACGCCCGACACCGCCCGCATACCCTCGTCACCGCCGAGCACCTCCGCATGTCTGTGGGACCGGTATATATGTTTCTATCCCCACTTTTTTATGATAGAATGCTACTCCCTCCATTCTTTTTTAGAGATTTCATTATGGACTACATACAGATGTATATAGACAAAAGTAGTGTAGATTCATTCATTTTGCCTCATATGTGCTCCCTCTGTAAACTAGTATGTACTCCCCCTTAGACTATTAAAAGAGTATTTATATCAGTAAAGTAGTGATCGGCATGTTCTTATATTAGTTTATGGAGGGAGTAGTCCATAGTTAAATCTTTGAAAAGATAAATATCTAGGAACAGAATGACGTAGATTGCTAGAAACTAATTCGCCATGATAGAAAAAACTAGATGAATTAGCAATGATAGATATAAATTGTTATACTACTACTCTTTAGTTCATCAGTACTACTAGATTACTAGAAACTAATTCACCATGGTTCATAATGATTTGTATTTATATTTAATTTGAAAGAGCACACATGGACAATTCATCAAGCAACAAAGAATTGGTGGGCGATGTGGAGCAGTGAATTAGTGGCTCTTAGAGTCGTCGTAGTGGAGCATAAAAAATCACAAAAAAGACAATGCTGCAGTTAGGAAAGAAATTGATAGTTTGTTGAGAGACGATGCTAATTCCCTCACTAAGTTAAACAAACCGAGGGGGTTGAGGGATCATTTGATGGAGGAGAGCGATAAATCATTAATGGAGAAATGGCTAGCGAGAACTTACGTTGGTGGCGTGCGAATTTTACACGATGCCAACACTATTTTTTTCAAATAGCATGGCGTTGGACGAATTGGTTCGCGAGCTTTGTTTTGTTAGTGTTGGCAAGGACTCAGAGTGGAAAACCACAAAAATGTGGGCCCTGCTTAGCTGACGAGTCGAAATATATTACTGACGTCGGATGTGCTGCGACGCCACAGATATATCATATAGTGGTGTCTTTTGTTACTCGTGAACCCCAGCACTAAGTTTGGCCTACATAAACTAGTGTCTATGGGTTCTCAAAATACATTTACTTCCAATTCATCTCCCTAACTAGTTTATGTCATGTTAGTTTTGGACCCACGTCGGCGAAGCGTGTCGAAAGTTTGGGACTCCGCCACCCTTGCTGAGCTCACGTCTGGCCCTATTGGCTATGCCATGAGCTCCCTGCGGCCATTGCAGTGGCCCTGTTCGGCGAATCATCGTACCGCACCAGTGCAACTTCCGTTTATTCCGGCAGCTATGTCACTAGAGTCAAAGATACCGGCCGTGTGCTGCTTTGCAGATGTCAACGCCGTGTTGATAAGCATATGTCGCAAATAGAATGAAATCCAGAGCAAGAGTTCTACATATGCATCAACCTTGGAAAGGTACATATATGATCAAAAATACATCTTAATCTATTTTCAGATAATTTGCACAATTCAACTCCTCTAGTGTCTCTCACATCAATATGTGTACATATATATTGTGATCCACAGAAAATAGAGGGAAAATATTGCTTCACATGGATATTGGTTGATCTCGTCCAGAAGTACATGAGCGGGTTGCTCAACTACTCCACTGGACAACTGTGGCGACAGATATATGAGATGAAACTCAACAATGATGTGATGAAAGGCCAAATCAAGAAATTCAAGATGCTTTGATATGCACTTTTAGCCATTTTAATGCTTGGCCTTTTTCTCCCAGCTAGATCGATGACATTATTTTTTCTTGTGCTCATCATCATAGTGATGATGTTTTAGTCTAAATTTAGTATTAAATTATTATTTTTTTGTTAATTATCCTTATGTAATGTAAATATGTAAGGACGCCAGATTAATTAATGAAATCTATGCTATTCTCATCTATATGTATTATCTTTTAAACTTTTATTTTAATATTGCATACATATATTCATAAAATATAAAATAATCATAATTAACGAAAGAAATAATGAACCAAATAATAAACTATAATAAAATACATAGCAAATGGAGCTGACCACGTGGGCAACCGCTACCAAACACACCACCGTCTATCAAATTTAACCGCCCGTATGCGCACCCAATTTATTCCCCACACAAACACCCCCAAACGAATCTCAATCACCGATTATCCCACCGCTGGCAACGACCAAGGCCCTGGCTGCCGCTGCCATCTTTGACTAAACACCATCGCCGTCTCAACCACCACAGTCTCTGTATCCACTTCCACCATTTGTCGTAGCCGTCATCTCCGTCTCCACCTCCACCGCTATCATCACCGTCATCTCCATCTCCATGTCCATCACCGCCGCATCAAGGACCTGTCAGCCCCTTGCCTCCATTGCTGACATCATCTCTGTTGTTGTGGTCTCCATCATCGTCCCCTCACCGTGGTCTCCATTGTCGTCCCCTCGTCGTGGTCTCCGTTGCCATCTTCTCCACCAATGTCATCAAGGACCCATCAGGCCCGTCGTCTCCAGCGTTGGTGAGTAATTGTAGTGTCAAATTTAATTTAGTTGTGTACATAGTGTAAGAACGTAGTGCAACTTTTTAGGGTAATTGTACTTTAAGATTTTTTTTGTAGTTGTGTAGTGTAGTTTTTTAGGGTAATTGTAGTTTCAGATTTTAGTGTAGTTGTGTAGTGTAGTTTTGTAGGGTGTGTGACAGAAGGGGACTAAGTACTATGCAACCATCACGAAGGACAATGTCATCCACTAGCTTGGACACTAGGATACCCCAGATTTAGTGGCGCGCGCCTACGATGCAAATGCGATTGAGTATCGTAAGGAAAAATGTGATTCTCAACTTCCTGATTCTTGTGAGTACGCACAGTTCCTCACGCCGGAGAACATAAGGATATGCATTAGGGATAAGGAGAAGGAGAACCCCTAGGCCGAGCAACAGTTGTTAGATCCATTAGTGATGGAGCTTGCGAGAGATGAGAAACTCTCAGAGACCAACAACATGATGCTCCTTCAATATGCCGCGGGGAAGAGCACAGAGGAGAATCCTGTAGATTGGGATAACCTAGGGACATAGGAGGAGGAGGGGGTGGAGGAATATGATGTGCAACTTCTACAATTTTCTAGTAGGGACGACCATGAGGCCGACCCCTCTGGCCAGTAGCTGTTGGGGAATGTAGCATGGGACACAAATATTTTCCAACGCACACGCAATACCTATGCATGTTGATGATCATCTACAAGTGGGGAGAGTGAATCTATATACTTTTGTGGATTGCTAAGTGAAAGCATATATAATGCGGTTGATGTAGTGGAACATCTTCGCGATCCAAATCGCAGCCCGTCCCGCGATCTCATCACGATCCGTCCCGCGATCCCATCACGATCCTTCCCGATCTAGTGCCGAACAGACGGCACCTCCGCGTTAAGCACACATACAACCCGATGACGATCACCGCCTTCTTGATCCAGCAAGAGGGGCGGAGAGATAGATGAGTTCTCTAGCACGGTGGCGTAGTGGTGGTGGTGGTGGTGAACTAATCCAGCAGGGCTTCGCCTAAGCACTGCTGAAAACTAGAGGAGAAACAGATCTAGAGAGAAGTAGAGGGAGCACGTGGCAATTATGGTTAGCCTTCACCTCTAAAACCTCTAGTACATATAGGAGGAGGAGGGAGAGGAGGTAGCCTTGGACTCCACTCCAAGGAGGTTCGGCCGAGCCACAAGGGAGGAATCCACCTCCCACAAGGGAGGTGGAATCCTATGAGGACGCCTTCCTAATTTGGCCTTTTTGCCTTTTTTCCTTTATTATTTTCGCATGCGCCCTTGAGAGAGACTTAGGCCAGCCCACCAAGGTCTGGTCCACCTCCTAACACATCCCAAGAGCCTCTTGGGTCATCACACCCCTCCCAGTGGTCCCCCGGTACCCTCCCGGCACTCCCGATACACTACCGATGAGCCCGAAACCTTTTCGGTGACCAAACCAGGACTTCCTATATATAAATCTTTACCTTCGGACCATTTCGGAGCTCCACGTGATGTCTAGGATCTCATCTGGGACTCCGAACAACCTTCGGTCACCAGCACCTATAACTCAACTATACCGAAACGTCACCGAACCTTAAGTGTGCAGACCATGCGGGTTCGAGAACTATGTAGACATGACCCGAGACACTCCGCGGTCAACATCCAATAACGGAACCTGGATGCCCATATTGGATCCTACATATTCTACGATAATTGTTGGGGATATTACCTGCGGAAAACCCGCCCTTAGTGGGCCGGGTTACCAAAGGGGCGACTTACCATTCAACGCGCGTCCCGTGGCCCAGAAGCTGGATGGCGGTTCAAGAGGTCATGCGGATGATGGATTACCAAGAAAGCTCGTGATCGTGGAGGGCACGACGACTTAGAGATAAGGAAAGCCACAAAGAGTAGCATGGCAGGACTTTGTAAACCCTAGGACCTCGACCTGTATATAAAGAAGAGTCCCAGGGAAAGGTCACACGGGTTAGAGAGAATCGAGAGCTAGGTCAGGCAAGTTACACCCTCCTTGTAATCGAAACCACCATTAATCCACAAAAAACAGGACGTAGGCTTTTACCATCTTAGGAGGGGCCGAACCTGGGTAAATCTGAGTCTCTCTTTCGCTCACCCCCTTCGAGTCGCCACCAAGGTGCGATGGCTCCATCTTTAAGTCCTTTCACGAGGACATCTACCGTGACAAAACTACGACAGTTGGCGCCCACCGTGGGGCTAGCGCATGGTGGAGTCGAGTTCTCGAAGGGAGCCCTACCGGGGTTAGAAAGCTATGCGGTCGGCATCCTGACTAAGAGCCGCCGCGGGAAGTATTACATCAAAAACTCGTTGTGGGAGTCGGAGGCCGATTCAGTCAATTCTGGCTACCGAGTCCCCTTCGGCAAAATCAACGTCTTCATCGGCATGATTGGGACGTCGGTGCCTGAGCCGGACACCTCCACCGACATCGTCGAGCCGGCCAGGTACGTCCTCCCCATCACACGGCGGGACAGGAGTCGCCACACTTTCGTCGGTTTTACGTAGGGAAACGACGTAAAAGATGAAGTGGCGGTCCAGGAGGTCACCCCCGTCAATTCTGATGGCGAGTCATCCATGGGTGAGATGGATTCGATCCACCCTCTCCAGGAAGGGAAACTCGGGGGGCTGTCGTTGGCAATGGATCCCGAGGTCTTCCGGAGGTCCCGCCAACAAATCGCCATCTACATGGCGGGGTCAGCAGAGCCCCAGCAAAATCCAACCGGCAATAATGAGACCGGTGGGACATCCAAACCCCGAGCACAAACCATGGCGGAGCTAGCGGCGGAGGTCGCCAGCCTCATGGCAACCACCATCACGTCCGAGAATCAGGAGTCTGTCAACGCCGAGGTAGCCAAGCTGCGGAAGGCAATGGCCAAGGTGCAACGGGACATGGAAGCAGAAGCCGCCAGGGTGGAGACGCGGCAGGCCGCGATTGCAGCAGAGACGGAGCGGCTGAACACCAAAGGCTGGCGGCTCGAGAGACGGCAGCAAGTGTCCGACGCCGTTCACCAAAGGAGGCACCACGGGAGCATCCCGGTCGACTTACATACAACTTGCCGTTTCGACACCCCACACACCCCCAGGGCGGGTCCTGATCGGCCTTTACAAACTGTCCCGAGGGGAGGAACGGTTCCACCGCCCAATCCGCCGCCGCCTGAGCCAATGGATGCTCGTGCGACTCGGTCCCAGACGCCACGGGGTCACTTCTCGCTTCCCGTAGACAATGTGCTGGCAGCAACCCGCCACATGCAGTCCCTTTTGATCTACGAAAATCCCTGGCCGAGATAGAGGCCAAAAACACCGGTGCTAAAGACGCCGGTGCTCCAGCACGCACAATACTCTCATAGCCTCGATCGGCTGCACTCCACGCCTTAGGCGAGTCACACAAGAAGTCGCCATGAGGACTTGCCTGCAGTAACCAGTGGGCCGCGGCGATTTCCTCAACACGACCCACTTGGGATGCATGACACGCGAGCCCAAGATATCGTGGATGCAGCGCGAGCCATGCGTCAAGTAGAGCCAATAGCCGCGGCGGGTCAAGTTTACCCGGCTTACATGCCATCACCTCCCGCGCCCCTGGACGCCGGGGGCAAGCACATCGGAGTATCGTGTCTTGCACCGGTTTTGCGGAACGAACGAATGCCGAAGGACTTCAAAGGGCCCACGAAGATTCCTAATTACTCACCAGATCTCGAACCAGGATCGTGGATTGAGAGTTACGAGCTGGCGATGGACATGCTCCACGTAAATGAGGCGGTTTGCACCAAGTACTTCACTATGATGCTCGAAGGGACGACACGTGCATGGTTGAAAAACTTACCACCCAACTCCATCAACACCTGGGCGGAGGTAAAAGAACGTTTCATCAAGAATTTCAGAGGGACTTGCAAGCGCCCGAGGACCATCGTCGACCTACAGCACTGCGTCCAGCGGCCGGATGAGTCGGCCCACCATTGGAGCCGGCGAGTCGTGGAAGTTATTCATTCAACGGAAGGAATCTCGGCAGCTCAGGCGGTGTTGATCCTGTAGAAGAACTGCCATTACGAACCTCTGGTACTAAAGCTAGGGCGACTTAAGCGAAAAGTACAGGACATGGGCGAGTTAATGGATACCCTTACCAGGTATGCCTAGTCAGACGACACCAATGATCCTGGGGAGGACGACGACAAAGCTAGTACCTCCAGGAAGGGCGAGTTACACAAGGGCCATTCTCAGTTTCAAGGCCGGGGCAACCACCACCATGGTGGGCACGGCAAAAAGAGACAACAGGAAGGTCCTACAGAATTTGTTGCTAATACTAATACCGGCAACGGAAACCCGCGTCAGAAGAAGCGGGGCTTTAGCGAGAAGAAACCACGCAATTATCACGAGATGCTCAAAGGCCCTTGTCTGCAGCATGCCACGGCAGAAGGACCATCGACTCACTCGTGGGAGGATTGCTATGTGATGCAGGAATTTCGGGCCGAGGCGCTCAGAAGAGGTCAAGGTGGCGAACAGGGCCAGCCACAGGAACAGCCCGGCGTATCTGGGTCACGCCAGGTCACGTTCGGAGGTTTTCCTAACCCGGGATCACAGGGCGGGTCACAACCCAACGCCGGCCAGTACCAAGTTCACAACTAGCATCACCCGCCGGGAGTGTTCCAGCAACCCCCCACAAGGGGATCCCCAGTGACAGGAAGATCGTGGCGGGTTTCAAAACAACCCCAAACAATTGAGCAACGGGCAGTATCACATGTTCACCACCAGCACCTGCAAACGGCACCATAAGGTGAAGCATAGAACCTTCAGCATAGCTGAGCCGGCGCTCGCTCGATACCTCCATTGGTCCGAACAACCTATAACCTGGAGCAGGGAAGACCATCCCCACCGAGTTGAAAACCCTGGCGACTTGGCTTTGGTTTTGGCTCCCCAAGTCCTAGGGTACACCCTTTCCAAGGTCCTCATGGATGGAGGAAGCAGCATCAACATCTTATACTTTGATACTTTCCGATGGATGAACCTCTTGGAGAAAGACCTGATGCCATCATCCACGGTCTTCCACGACATTCTCCCTGGCAAGTCTGCGTATCCAATTGGGCAGATTAAACTTAATGTGGCTTTTGGCACAGAGTCAAATTACAGGAGCGAGTCTCTCCTATTCGAAGTGGTCAAGATCAAGAGCCCCTATCATGTGTTGTTTGGACAGTCGGCATACGCCAGATTCATGGCCTGCCCATGCTATGTCTATCTCAAACTCAAGATGCCCGGCCCTAAGGGTCCCATTACCGTCAGCGGAGATAGGAAGATAGCTCAAGAATGTGAAGAAGGGGACGCGGCTTACGCCGAGTCGGCTTGTGCGGCGGAGGAGCTCAAATTTCACCAAGCTAACATTGACCCGGCAGACATGACGCCGCTCAAAAGGCCAACCATCAATTTAGAGCCGCCCCTCAAGTTTGAACCGATGGACGACACCAAGATTATAGACATCACACCTGGCGACTCCACAAAGCAGTTCACTATTAGGGCGGGTCTCGACCCCAAATAGGAAAGTGCGCTCATTGAATTTATCCGTGAGAATCAGGACATCTTCGCAAGGAAACCTTCTGACATGCCGGGTGTACCGAGAGAATTCGTTGAGCACCATCTTAACACTGACCCTATAGTTAAGCCAGTTCGACAGTACATTCCCAGGTTCAATGAAGAGCGTCGTAAGGCGATCGGAGAGGAAGTAGCCCGGCTTCTGGCCGCCGGGCTTATCATCGAGGTTTTCCATCCTGAATGGGTGGCTAACCTGGTCCTGGTGCTCAAGAAGAATGGCACCTTTCGCATGCGCATCGACTACACTGACCTCAATAGAGCCTGCCCGAAGGATCCCTTCGCCCTTCCCCGCATTGATCAAATTATTGACTCGACGACGGGTTGCGAACGTTTGTGTTTCTTGGATGCTTATTCGGGATACCATCAGATCAAGATGGCGGTGGCGGATCAGGAAAAGACATCCTTAGTAACCCCATTCGGGGCCTTCTGTTACGTGTCTATGCCATTTCGGCTCAAGAGTGCGGGGGCAACCTATCAACGTTGCATCCAAAATTGCTTGCACAACCAGATAGGCCGTAACGTCCACGCTTATGTGGATGACATCGTGGTTATGTCTCACCGAAAAGTGTCTCTCTTTGGGGATCTCAAGGAAACCTTTGACAACCTGCGTGTTTACCAGATGAGGCTTAACCCCACTAAGTGCATCTTTGGTGTCCCTGGAGGGAATTTGTTGGGTTTCTTGGTGTCGGAGCGTGGCATTGAGGCTAACCCAGACAAGATTGAGGCAATTACCTCGCTAGGGAAACCAGCCAACGTTAACTAGGTCCAGCATATGGCGGGTCGAACCGCAGCTCTGGGCCGCTTTATAAGTCGCCTCGGGGAGAAGGCTATCCCTCTCTACCAGTTGCTCAAGAAAACTGATCATTTTGTATGGACGGATGAAGCCAATGCAGCTTTTGAAGCCTTGAAGCGGCAATTAGCTAACCAGCCAGTGTTGGCGGCTCCGGCAGACAAGGAACCTATGCTCATGTACATCGCAACCAATTCCAAGGCAGTCAACATGGCAGTAGTAGTCGAGCGGAAGGAAGAAGGAAAGGAGTACCCGGTCCAGCGACCGTTGTATTTCATGAGCGAGGTCCTCACCCTCTCCGAGCAACGTTACCCACATTGGCAAAAGCTGATTTTCGGGGTGTTCATGGCGAATCGAAAGTTGAAGCATTACTTCCAGGAACACCCGGTCACGGTCGTCAGTTCCGCCCCCTCCACGACATCATATAGAATCGAGAGGCTACTGGACGGATTGCTAAGTGAGCCATCGAGCTTGGATCCCATCATGTGCGATATACGCCTTAGACGACCATCAAATCTCAAGCACTCGTGGAGTTCATCAATGATTGGACCGAGTTACAAATCCCGGAGGAGAGACCCAATCTTACTTATTGAACCATCTATTTCGATGGGTCCAGGCAATTGGAAGGCTCGGGGGCTAGTGTGGTGATAACTTCGCCTCAAGATGACAAGTTTTGCTATGTCCTACGGCTCATGTCTCCATGTACCAATAATGCAGCGGAGTATGAAGCCTTGCTCCATGGTTTGCGACTCGCCAAAGAGATGAACCTCAAGCGAGTCAGGTGTCTAGGCGATTTAGATCTGGTGGCACAGCAGGTTTCTGGTACCTGGGATTCATGAGACCCTTTGATGGCGGCTTACAGACGAGCTGTGTCAGATGTAGCGGGTCACTTCAATGGTTATCAAGTGGACCACATCGATCGGCGACATAACGAAGCAGTGGACGCTCTTTCCCGTCTCGGTTCACAACTTAAGCCAGTTCCTCCCAATGTCTTTTTGGATGTATTGCATAACCCTTCGGTGAAACTCCCTTCAGAGGAAGATTTAGCGGTACCGGACCCCGAGTCTCAACTCGTGGTGGCTCTTCACGCTACTCCAGACTAGGCGATTCCTTACATGTCCTATCTCACGAGAACAGAGTTACCACCTGATGAGTTATTAGCTCGCCAAATCGTCTGTTGGTGTAAATCCACGGTCATACACAATGGCGAGTTACACAAACGAAGCACCTCGGCGGTATTTCAAAGATGCGTCTCTTCCGAAGAAGGATGTATGATCCTCAATGACATTCACGCGGGCGACTGTGGTCATCATGCCGGGTCCCGATCCTTGGTCTCTAAGGCCTTCTGACCTGGGTTCTATTGGCTGACGGCTCACACAGACGCAGAGGAGATTGTTCGCCGATGTGATGGCTGCCAAAAATTTGGATGCCAGATGCATGTGCCGGCTCAGGAATTGCGGATGATACCAATGACTTGGCCGTTTGCAGTCTGGGGGCTTGATATGGTTGGCCCTTTCAAGATGTCTTCCACCAAAAAGACTCACCTATTGGTGGCGGTTGACAAATTTACCAAGTGGGTGGAGGCGGAACCTGTTAGCAGCTGTGATGCGGATACGACCGTCAAATTCTTGAAGAAACTAATTTTCAGATTTGGATATCCTCATAGTATCATTACTGACAATGGTACCAATCTATCCAAAGGTGCAATGCAAGAGTTTTGTTCACGAGAGCATATCCGACTTGATGTTTCCGGGGTTGCACATCCACAGTCTAATGGGCAGGCGGAGAGGGCGAATCAGGAAATATTGCGAGGAATTAAGCCTCGGCTCATGGTACCTTTGGAACGTACTACACGATGTTGTGTGGAGGAGTTACCGTCAGTACTATGGAGTATCAGGACAACTCCAAATCGCTCCACGGGTTTTACTCCTTTCTTTCTGGTCTACGGAGAAGAAGCGGTGTTACCAAGTGACATCAAACACGATTCCCCACGAGTCGCCGCCTACATGGAACAGGACAATGAGCTGGCGCGACAAGACTCGCTGGACGCCTTGGAGGAGGAATGTGACTTGCCCACATGACGATCGACGATTTACCAACAGGACTTGTGATGTTACCATAGTCGCCGGGTCAAGAGTCGGTCTTTCCAAGGAGGCGCCATGGTCATCCGTTTCATTCAAGATCATACCGGTATGCACAAGCTATCACCTCCGTGGTAAGGACCGTTTGTCATCACCAAGAATCTTCGGAACGGCTCATACTACTTGGTGGATCTTCACCCAGATCGGCCGACTACAAAGGTTGAGACAACTCGCCCCTGGAACATAGCCCATCTGCGGCCTTACTACACTTAGAGCCACGAGCTCCCCCTTTTTCTTTACCAGTTTTGAGAAAATTGTAATCCATGAATTATGAAAGCAATAAAGCTGGCGCCCACGAATTTCGGGGTCCCTTGTCGTCTAAGCTTTTGAAAGCATGAGTCTTTATTGTTCTATAAGTCTCCCAAACATGGACGCTATCGAAGTCAAAGAGCATAAGTCGCCATGATGCACTTACTTCAGAACTGGGCTTTGAGAAAGCCAAAGAGGACCAACGTTGCCACGTTGCACGGTTCAAACATATGCGCCTTATATGGTTTTGAGAATTAAGCCAGCTTACTTGGGGGCTACTAGTCCCCAAGTCATTTCGCAGTAACAGCGTATACGCTTCTGTGATCCTATGCCTAGTTTCTTCCGGAATCATAGGTCACTTGGGGGCTTCCACTCATTGAGTTCAGCCTGAATACCCTCTTGGGTAGCAAAAAATTACCGCATTACAAATGGTTATATTGGACTATGTGTTGAACAAGTCGCCACATGGACCTATGTACTCAGGGCGAGTCAACCGTTATTTGGACCCTGAACTCGCCTTGGGTAAAACTTAAAAGGTACCAGCCAGAGTCACACATGGGAAATAGAGAAACCATTGGTTCATTGAACCTGCTTCATGGAAGCTTGACTCGCGCCTGATCAGCCGGTCTAAAACAACAAGGCTTTTTGCAAAAGCTTTCTAAGGGTAACACTAGAGTTTTGCAAACTCGTCTTATCCTATTGAAACTCACTGAGTTGATAAAAATTGACTTCTTGATGGCAAGGCCACAAGGTTTCTCAAATATCTTTGAGTCGGCTTTTGATTATAACTCGCCCCGACTCATTTTTTAACCATTATTTGCCATAACCCGGGGGCTGATCTATTTTTTGACATATCCAGGGGGCTGGTCTATTCTTTGCCATGCACTCACTGAGTCGGCTTTTGTTTTTCCTAAGACATCAGGTAAAAACTTGTTTGTCAAATTATGACATTCCCTGGTTTATCAAAATTGCAGGGGAGTCATGCATAGATTCAAGGACTAACAGTGGTTCCATGAAAAGGCGAGTCATACATAGATTCAAGGAATAACAGTGGTTCCATCAAAAGGTACTACTGCCTGATTGTTGTTCCACAAATACTAACAAAGCTATTACATGGCTAGCGTGGCCAAATGGGTGTCATCCCCCAGTGAAGAAAGGATCCGTTGAAAAATCAAGCCGCCGCCGAGTCACCTTGCCTTGAGCTCTCCCCACCTTCGATCCGTAAGTCGCCCAGTTTCCAATTACACTTGGACAGGGCAACGAACTCGTCTTCATCATCAAGGAAGAGAGATAGGTCGATGTCAAGATCAAAAGGATTCTTGGGTCGGCGAGGAACCAAGCTAGCAGTTTCATATGAGGGAGGCGTTACCTTCTTTTTCTTCTTGTCATAGGCGGCTTGGTATTTACTCAAATCTAAGCTCGCTGCCAATTGTGTCGCCGCATAGCGAGATTCTATGATAACTTAGTGGTAGTCCACCTCGGTGAATTCTGACCCGTCATCCTTCAGCTCGGGGTAGCCGGCGGCTATTTCTTCATGTTTGAGCTCCGGGGCATAAGCTAAGCACCGACTCAGGGTGTTCAAAACTCCCTTCCGGGTGGCTGACCTTTTCAGTTCCTCTATCTGAGGAGGCAATGTAGACAGATAGCCGAGCATGTGCTTGATGGTCCTGACTGGCTCCTTGTTCCCTGATAACCCACAAGTATAGGGGATCGCAACAGTTTTCGAGGGTAGAGTATTCAACCCAAATTTATTTATTCGACTCAAGTGGAAGCCAAAGAACATTCTCAAGTATTAGAAGTTGAGTTGTCAATTCAACCACACCTGAAAGATTTAGTATCTGCAGCAAAGTATCAGTAGCAAGGCAGTATGATAGCAGCAATAGCAATAGTAACCAGTAGCAACAAGGTGACAACAGTAGCGGCAAAGTAATAACAGTAGCAACAGAGTAGCAGCAGTAGGAGTGATAACAGTAGGAGCAAAGTAACATAGCAAGGACTAGTAGGAAAAACTCGTAGGCATTGGATCGGCGATGGATGATTATGCCGGATGCTATTCATGATGCAAAATTTATAACACAGAGAGATATGTAACTAGCTCTAGTTCGTCAATGTAATGTAGGCATGTATTTCGTATGTAGTCATACGTGCTTAGGGAAAAGAACTTGCATGACATCTATTGTCTATCCCTCCCGTGGTAGCAGGGTCCTAATGGAAACTACGGGATATTAAGGTTCTCTTTTTTATAAAGAACCGGACCAACGCATTAACACTTAGTGAATACATGAACTCCTCATAATATGGTCATCTCCGGGAGTGGTTCTGGATATTTCCACTCCAGGGTTGCCGGGTCATAACACATAGTAGGTGACTACAACTTGCAAGATAGGATCAAGAACACACATATATTGGCGACAACATAATAGGTTCACATCTGAAATCATGGCACTCGGGCCCTAGTGACAAGCATTAAGCATGGCAAAGTAGTAGCAACATCAATCTCAGAACATAATGGATACTAGGGATCAATCCCCGTCAAAACTAACTCGATTACATGATAGATCTCATCCAACCCATCACCGTCCAGCAAGCCTATGATGAGATTACTCACGAACGGTGAAGAGCATCATGGAATTGGCGATGAAGGAAGGTTGGTGATGATGATGGCAACGATCTCCCCTCTCCGGAGCCCAGAACAGACTCCAGATCTGCCCTCTAGAGGAAGAACAGGAGGTGGCGGCGCCTCCGTATCGTAAAAAGCGATGAACTCTTCTCCTCGATTTTTTCCGGACGAAAGAGGCTAAATAGAGCTGGATTTGGAGGCGGTGGAGCTTCGTGGGCCCCACAAGCCTGCCAGGCGCGGCCAGGGGGGCCCGCGCCTGGTGGGCTTGTGGGCTCCACACTCCACTTCCTCCGCTGATTCTTGCGCCAATATTTTTTATATATTCCACAAAAATTCTCCGTAAATTTCTAGTTCATTCCGAGAGCTTTTATTTCTGCGCAAAAACAACACCATGGCAATTCTACTAAAAACAGCGTTAGTCCGGGTTAGTTCCATTCAAATCATACAAATTAGAGTCCAAAACAAGGGCAAAAGAGTTCGGAAAAGTAGATACGACGGAGACGTATCAACTCCCCCAAGCTTAAAGCCTTGCTTGTCCTCAAGCAATTAAGTTTACAAACTGAAAGAGACAAAAGAAAAACTTTTACGAACTCTGTTTGATCTTGTTGTTGCAACTATGTCTAACTCATAACCAGAATTTCAGCAAGATCACAAGCTAACCATATATGCATATGACATCTAGGTCTCACGGTAAACTCATATCAATGGCATAATCAACTAGCGAGCTAATAATAATAAGTCTCAACGTCAACACTTCAATCAAAACAATCATGAACAGTACGAACATATGGTATCTCGGTAGCTCTTTCTGAGACCGCAAAATATAAATGCAGAGCACCTTCAAAGACCAAGGGCTGACTAAACATTGTAATTCAAGGGAAAGAAGATCCAGTCACAGTCATACTCAATCACAGTTAAAAGCAAAGCATAAAAATGACACAGGTGCTCTCTTATTGTTGCTTTTATAAGAGGAGGATGACTCAAGAGGAACATAAATAGACAGGTCCTTCGCAGAGGGAAGCATTGATTTGCAGAGGTGCCAGAGCTCAAGCATCAAAAACAGAGATAATAATTTTGGGTGGCATGCTTTCATTGTCAAGGCAATGACTAAGAGTTCTCACCATCTTCCACGCTACAGATGCTATAGGCTGTTCCCAAACAGAAAAGTAAAGTTTTGACTCCCCCACCACCAATCAATCACACTCCACGACTAGCCGAATCCTCGAGTGCCGTCCATACCAACATCAATCCAGGGGGAGTTTTGTTTGCAATTATCTTTTCGATTTGAGCATGTAACTGGGCATTCCAATTACCGGCCCCTTTCTCGTGAATGATAGTGAATAAACACATATCGAGGATAACACGCCTAGCATGGAAGATACTGATAGCCCCCTGTCACCACATGAGCGGTTCGGGCATGCAAACAGATTATTTCTTGAAGGTTTAGAGAGTGGCACATGCAAATTTACTTGGAACGGCAGGTAGATACCGCATATATGTAGGTATGGTGGACTCATATGGAACAACTTTGGGTTTATGGAGGTGGATGCACAAGCAGTATTCCCGCTTAGTACAAGTGAAGGCTAGCAAAAGACTAGGAAGCGACCAACTAGAGAGCGACAATAGTCATCAAAATGCATTGAGATTAACCAACATTGAGTGCAAGCATGAGTAGGACACAAATCACCATGAACATGAATATCATAGAGGCTATGTTGATTTTGTTTCAACTACATGCGTGAACATGCGCCAAGTCAAGCCACTTGAATCATTCAAAGGAGGATACCATCGTATCATACTACATCATAGTCATCTCAAAATTCATGTTGGCATCCAAGACAAACCATTATAAGCTCCTAGCTAATTAAGCATGGCATCAGAAACTATGATCTCTAAGTTGTCATTGCAAACATGTTTCTCTCACAACAAAGCTGAATCATGAACGTTGAGCTAGTCATATTTACAAAAACAAAATAGATCGAGTTCATACCAGCTTTTTCAGGCTCAGTCACTTCATCATATATCATCATTCTTGCCTTTCACTTGCACGACCGAATGATGTGAACAATAATAAGAGTGTTAGTGCATTGGACTAAGCTAGAATCCGCAGGCAAACAGAAAGGAGAAGACAAAGTAATATGGCTCTTTAACAGATAAATAGATATGCATGCGAGAGCCACTAAACATTGTAACCATGGTCTTCTACCTTGACCCAATGAAAAAGAAAACTATTTAGACGGGAAAGCTCACAACAAGCAAAAGAAGAACAAGAAAATATTTTTTGGTTTTTTCAAACTAGATGGACACACGAAAAGAAAACGATAAAAAGAAATAAACTTGCATGTATGATACAGTGGCAAAGTGTGAACAACGACTAACAAAGTGAAAGCATAAGCAAGAATATAAAGTCGGTGAGAAACACGTACTCCCCCAAGCTTAGGCTTTTGGCCTAAGTTGGTTTACTCCCATGGCTGGTTCGGGCGATACCCGAAATCATAATGGGGGTTATACGGAAGCGCTGCAGCCACTACCTGAATAGCTGCCTCACGGCGGCGAGCAGCCTTTTCCTCCCTCTCATATTCCTCTGCCTATCCTCTGGTTATGTAATATCTCCGTTTTACCTGAAAGTCAAAGAAGGCAGGAGCAGGAAGGGTAATGTGGAAAACACGCTGCCGGTTAAATATTAATCGGTATAGGAGGATTCATCATCCCTCTAAAGGAACTGGTAGCGTGTCAAAGCGACGCGGTCAAGGAAAGCTGTATGGAGCGGGGGATCTCCTTTGCGGATGGGTACTCCAAGAAAATTTGCTATGCGAGTGGCATAGATACCACCAAAGAAATCCCCTTCATTAGCGTTATTATTCAGCCTCCTTGCTACTATAGCTCCCATGTTGAAACTTCTATCACCCGTTACCGCGCTCTTAAGAATACTAAGGTCTGGTGCGCAGTGGTGACAATGCTCAATCTTGCCATTAATGCATCTGCCTATGAAGAGGGCAAAGTAATGCAAGGCAGGAAAATGAATGCTCCCCATGGTAGCCTGCGTAATATCTCTAGTTTCTCCAACAGTTATACCAGAGAAAAAATCTCTAACCGAAGATTTAGGAGGATCATTGAGACTACCCCAAATAGGTATCTTGCAAATTCTATTGAAATCCTCTAAATCCATGGTATAAGATTTGTCACAGAGGTCAAACAGTACAGATATATCACGGCCAACTGAAAATTTGAATCTACGAACAAAAGAGGTAGTAAGAGCAACATACTGTTCACATTTATCGGAGATGAATTCTTCGAGTCCGACGTTGTGAAGAAGTGTATCAAACTCGTCTTTGAAACCTGCCTCAATCATGAATTGACCACAAGGCCATTCACATGGTTGTACCTGTGCGTTCCCTGGTTGGTAAGGATCGGGCTCCCGAATCACGAGACGGGGACCTCTCTTGCTTGAGGAACCACCATGATAGTTTCTCCTGAAGATCTTCCTTTTCTGAAATTTTTAGTGACTCTAAGGAAAAGTGAGCAAGGCTCAACTAAACTTGTAGCAACTACTCCAACAAGTGCCTAGAGGCCATATTACGCATCAAAACTACTTGGGGCCAGCTAAAATTAGCATGCAAAGCTCAAGAACATGGTCACCAAGGCAGCAAAAATACGCGATGTATAGGGCACTAGAGCAAAAACTAATTGGACCAATGGAGGAGTCACTTACCAAGGAGTAATTTCCCCAAAACAGTTCGGTGAATGGAGCTTTGCACAAGGAGATCAAAAATCCCAGCAAGAAGAGCAAGAACACGGGTTTGAGCTGCGAAACGATTTTTTCTGGAGGTAGGAGAAGTAGACGGAAGCTAGAATGAGTGGAGGGGTGCACGTGGGCCCCACAAGCCTGGTAGGCGCGGCCAGGGGGGTGCCCGCGCCCCCAGGCTTGTGGCCCACTGGTGCAGCCCCCAGACTAGCTTTTCGTCTTAGTATTTTTTAAAAATTCCAGAAAAAATCATACTTGATTTTCAGGACGTTCGGAGAACTTTTATTTTCGGGGTATTTTTCTACGGGATGCTAAAACAGAAAATAGGGAAAACTAAACTAAACGTATCATTTTTCTTCTAATCAACCGAAGGTGAAAGCTTGGAATAGAGGTTTGTGACTCCTCGATTCATCCATCTCATGGTCATCGAAAGAAATCCGTCAATGAGGTTGATCAAGTCTCTTTGTCAAACTTCTTCGAATCGCAAAAGAGAACGGAGAATTTTTGAATAGTCACTAGGTTACCTCAATGGGGATATGTATCTCCCCAACAAGCAAATCATACTTCATCTTAACACGATGTATAGGGCATTCAAAGCTCCCAATGATAATCGATGATGTTTTTTCGATAGCATTGATGCAATGTACTCGATATTGTTTCTTCGGAAAGTGCACAGTATGCTCATTACCGTTGACATGGAAAGTGACATTGCCTTTGCTACAGTCAATAACAGCCCCTGTAGTGTTTTAAAAGGGTCTTCCAAGGATGACCACCATGGCATCGTCCTCGAGAATATCCAAGATAACAAAGTCTGTTAAGATAGCAACGTTTGCAACCACAACAGGTACATCCTCGCAATTGCCAATAGGAAAAGGAGTTGATTTGTCGGCCATTTGCAGAGAGATTTCAGTAGGTGTCAACTTAGCGAGTTCAAGTCTACGATAAAGAGAGAGAGGCATAACACTAACACAGGCTCCAAGGTCGCATAAAGCAGTTCTAACGTAGTTGCCTTTAATGGAGCAAGGTATAGTGGGCACTCCGGGATCACCTAGTTTCTTAGGAGTTCCACCCTTGAAGGTGTAATTAGCAAGCATGCTGGAAAACACAACCTTAGGTATACTCCTCTTATTAGTCATAATATCTTTCATGTACTTAGCATACGGAGACATTCTGAGCATATCTGTCAAACGCATTTGCAGAAAGACAGGTCTAATCATTTCAAAAAATCGCTCAAAATCCTCATCATCCTTTTTCTTGGATGGTTTGGGAGGAAAGGGCATGGGTTTCTGAACCCATGGTTCCCTTTCTTTACCATGCTTCCTAGAAGTGAAGTCATTCTTATCGTATCTTCTTTTCTTAGGCTGTGGGTTATCAAGATCAACAGGTTCAATCTCCACATCCTTATCATTGCTAGGTTGAGCATCATCATGAACACCACTATTGATATTATCATTAGGCTCATGTTCATCACCAGATTGTGTCTCGGCATCAGAAACAGAGACATCATTTGGACTCTCAGGGGTAACAGCATCTGGGTTGCTAGCGTGCAAGTTCCTATCATCTTTCTTCTTCTTTCTAGGATGACTAGGTGCATCAGTGCTAACTCCTTGAGAATCTTGTTCAATTCTCTTGGGATGACTCTCAGGATACAAATGTTCCTGGGTCATTCTACCGCCTCTAGTGACGACTCTGACAGAATTGTCATTCAAGTCATTGAGCAAGTCATTCTGAGCCTTAAGTACTAGTTCTACTTGAGTAGTAACCATAGAGGCATGTTTACTCAAAATCTTAAGATCATTGACGTTTTTGTCCACACAAGCACTTAAATGACTAAGCATACGAGCATTCTGTTCCAATTGTCTGCTAACATAATCATTGAAACTCTGTTGTTTGGCAACAAAGTTATCAAATTCATCCAGGCATAGGCTAGCAGGTTTATCAAAAGGAATATCACTCTCATCAAACCTATGCAGAGAATTTACCTGTACTACCTATATCGGGTTATCAAGACCATGGATCTCTTTGATAGGTGGTAAATTTTTGACATCTTCAGATTTAATGCCTTTCTCTTTCATAGATTTCTTAGCTTCTTGCATATCTTCGGGACTGAGGAATAGGATACCTCTTTTCTTAGGAGTTGCTTAGGAGGTGGTTTGGGAATAGTCCAAGCATTCTCATTGCACAAGATATTATTCAATAAGGTCTCAGCTTGTTCTACAGTCTGTTCCCTAAAAACACAACCGACACAACTATCTAGGTGGTCTCTAGAAGCATCAGTAAGTCCATTATAGAAGATATCAAGTATTTCATTCTTCTCAAGAGGGTGATCAGGCAAAGCATTCAGTAGCTGGACGAGCCTCCCCCAAGCTTGTGGGAGACTCTCTTCTTCAACTTGCGCAAAGTTGTATATTTCCTACAAGGCAGCTTGCTTCTTATGGGCAGGGAAATATTTTTCAGAGAAGTAGTAGATCATATCCTAGGGGCTAAGCACACAACCAGGAGCAAGAGAAGTGAACCAAGTGTTAGCATCATCCTTTAGCGAGAAAGGAAACAGCTTGAGGATATAGTAGTGGCGGATCTTTTCCTCACTAGTGAATAGGGTGGCTATATCATGCAGTTTGGTAAGATGGGCTACAATCGTTTCAGACTCATAACCGTGAAAAGGATCAGATTCGACCAGAGTGATTAACTGAGGGTCAACAGAGATTTCATAATCCTTATCGGTCACAAAGATAGGCGAAGTAGCAAACTTCGGGTCGTATTTCATCCTAGCGGTCAACGATTTTTCTTTCCACTTGAGCAGTAATTTTGCAACATCATAGCTATCCTTACAAGCAAGAAAGTCCTCAGCTATCTCTCCCTCCATAACATAACACTCAGGCATATCAGGCAATTCATGTCTAGGAGAGCTAGTTCTAGCAGGCAAAATAGCTGGTTCTACTTCAATAGTATCAGCAGTTTCAGAAGTATCACCATAAGCATCATGGGCAGTATCAAGCATAGCATCATCATAAGCATCATGGGTAGCAGAAGTAGCATCATCAACCACAGGCGACATATCAAGATTTCTAGCAGGAGGTGATGTCGCAAACTCACTCATAACTGAAGGTGAATCAAGTGCAGAGCTAGATAGCAGTGCCTTACCTATCCTCGTAGTTGAGGGCAAGACTTTAGTTCTTGGATCTACCAGATTCCTCATAGTGATCAGCAGATGTAAATCCAAAGTGACTAAGAGAATATAGTTGTGCTTCCCCGGCAACGGCGCGAGAAAATAGTCTTGATAACCCACAAGTATAGGGGATCGCAACAGTTTTCGAGGGTAGAGTATTCAACCCAAATTTGTTGATTCGACTCAAGGGGAAGCCAAAGAATATTCTCAAGTATTAGCAGCTGAGTTGTCAATTCAACCACACCTGAAAGATTTAGTATCTGCAGCAAAGTATGAGTAGCAAGGCAGTATGATAGCAGCAGTAGCAACAGTAACGAGTAGCAACAAAGTGACAGCAGTAGCAGCAAAGTAACAACAGTAGCAAGAGAGTAACAGCAGTAGTAGTGACAACAGTAGCAGCAAAGTAACATAGCAAGGAACAGTAGGAAAAACTCGTAGGCATTGGATTGGTGATGGATGATTATGCTGGATGCTATTCATCATGCAACAGTTATAACACAGAGAGATATGTAACTAGATCCAGTTCGTCAATACAATGTAGGCATGTATTCCGTATGTAGTCATACGTGCTTAGGGAAAAGAACTTGCAAGACATCTATTGTCCATCCCTCCCGTGGCAGCGGGGTCCTAATGGAAACTACGGGATATTAAGGTTCTCTTTTTATAAAGAACCGGACCAATGCATTAACACTTAGTGAATACATGAACTCCTCATACTATGGTCATCTCCGTGAGTGGTTCCGGCTATTGTCACTCCGGGGTTGCCAGGTCATAACACATAGTAGGTGACAACAACTTGCAAGGTAGGATCAAGAACACACATATATTGGCGACAACAAAATAGGTTCAGATCTGAAATCATGGCAGTCGGGCCCTAGTGACAAGCATTAAGCATGGCAAAGTAGTAGCAACATCAATCTCAGAACATAGTGCATACTAGGGATCAATCCCCATCAAAACTAACTCGATTACATGATAGATCTCATCCAACCCATCACCATCCAGCAAGCCTACGATGAGATTACTCACGAATGGTGAAGAGCATCATGGAATTGGCGATGAAGGAAGGTTGGTGATGACGATGACGATGATCTCCCCTCTCCGGAGCCCAGAATGGACTCCAGATCTGCCCTCTAGAGGAAGAACAGGAGGTGGCGGCGCGTCCGTATCGTAAAACGCGATGAACTCTTCTCCTTGATTATTTTCCGGATCAAACAAGCTAAATAGAGCTGGATTTGGAGGAGGTGGAGCTTCGTGGGCCCCACAAGCCTGCTAGGCGCGTCTAGGGGGGCGCCTAGTGGGCTTGTGGGCTCCACGGTCCACTTCCTCTGCAGATTCTTGCGCCAGTATTTTTTATATAATCCACAAAAATACTCCGTAAATTTTTAGGTCATTCCGAGAACTTTTACTTCTGCAAAAAAACAACACCATGGCAATTCTGCTGGAAACAGCGTTAGGCCGGGTTAGTTCCATTCCAATCATGCAAATTAGAGTCCAAAACAAGGGCAAAAGAGTTCAGAAAAGTAGATACGACGGAGACGTATCACTGCCCATCACCGCCTTAATCATCAGCACGCTCCCGGTGTATAGCTGCTCAACGAAGGTATATATGGCTTTTAACTTCAGCATGCAGTCGTCTGGAAGATTGGCGGCTCGTGCACGTGCAAAGGACAAATCAGTATTTGATAATTTTTGATACCAGATTGATTATTAAAAGTCATGAGTTAACGCTTACCAAACATAGCGATAATCATGTTGGACATATGTTTCTTTAAGCCGGAATGCTCCTGCTGGGCGGCTTCCAATTTTTCCTCACCCTACTCAGCACGCTTAAGAAGGGCGGCTTGGTTAGCTTTGGATTTCTTCTCAAGTTTTTGCTGGTCAGCCTTCATTTTCTCCAGCTCAGCCTGAATTAAGCGGTATTTCCTCTCCAACTCGGAGTGTGCATCTTGTTGGTCAGCTAGATTTTTCTTTAAGTCGGCTACAACCAACTCAGTTTGGGTCACAGACTCCTGCACATCTAATTTGGGGAGACAAGTTTCAGCATTACTACAAGCAATACTTCTGATACTTGGGGGCTAATGTATGGTTTTCTTCAAAATCATACTGTCGTGGGTATAAGTCTGACAGTAGATGTGTAGGTACGAAAAGGATGGGCAGACCCTTAGCTACGGCGAGGTTGTATGAGTTCGGGCCCCTCTGCGGTGGAGGTAATAACCCTACGTCTCTGTGCTCAGGGAGCTTTGTTGTCGAGGGGAATAGGGAATACAATGAGTTGCTAACCCCTCTACCAGTGGGGGAGGGTGGCTTATATAGAGTGCGCTCCCCTCCACAACAGTTCCGGTACAGGGGTGGAGTAGTGGGGATTGAATGTGTACGTTACAGTTAACGTACGCCCTAAATGCCAATAAATGCACCTGGAAACGTACGACCGTTTCCTCCAGGGGGGTTACGATGTACCGAGTGGTGTCCAGTCGGTTAGCTTGATATCCTCCGAATGTTAATCTCCGACTGGATGGTCGAGGACCTCTTACCGACTGGATGATGGGGACTCCTTAATTCAGTCGGAACTGACTAAGGTCCTTGTCCTTTGAGAGGGGTAGTCCTTGGGTAGGACATACATGATAGGCCTATGACCCTACCCTAGGACTATAACCCCATCATTAGTCCCCGAATGGATTGGGGTTGAAACGACGAAGCGATGCTTGAAGTTTGGATCCGACTGGAGCGGGTTTGGCTTGGGCGTTGCTTGCCTCAATCCATTTTATCTCTTCTGGCCAACGATCCGAGTGCAAGTACTCGCGAAACAGACTGTCGGAAGCCGAGTGCTTCTGCAGCATCTTTTGACGCGACCGGTCAACTGACAGCGGCGGATTTTCCGGGATCTCAAATTTCGGGTTCCGCACGCTCAGCGGGGATGACGCCATCGCCCTCGAGTAGCGCCTGACGCCTCGATTCTCGCGCCTTCAACCTCTCCACTAATATCGCCGCGGTGGGTCGGGGGGATAAGGTTTCGGGGCCACCTGCCAGCGACCCAGTCGAAACCCTACTTAAATCTCGGTGGCGAGGCTTCTTCGTTACGCTCGCCGAATCTCTTGCCTTTGCCTGCTCCGTCTCTCTCGCCACCTCCATCGCCTCTACACTCTTCCCTCTCCCTTCCTCCCGCGGGCTCGCAGTTTCCGCCATGACCAAGGGTCAGACGAGCAAGATGGAGGCGAGGAAGAAGAAGGGGAAGGCGGCGGCTCCTGCTCAGCGGCGGCAGCGGCCGCTGCCGGCAGGGTGGATTCAAGGCGACTTCCTCCCCTTCACGGTGACGGAGGGGGATCTGCTGCAGCTGGTCGAGCACGGGATGATCGTGCACAAGACTTGGAGGCTGCCGGCAGAGAACGAGGTCGAGCCGGCGCCCCAGGAGGGGGAGCGCGTCTTGCTTCTCAGCCACGTCTATCGAGGTTTCTCCTTGCCTCCGCATCCTTTCTTCAAGGGCATCATGAATCACTTCGGGGCACAACTTCACCACTTTCCCCCGAACGCCATCGCCCATCTCTCTGCCTTTGTAGTTCTGTGCGAGTGTTTCATTGGCTGTCCTCCCCATTGGGGGCTGTTCAAGCACATATTTTCTGCTAGATCCCAGACCATCAAAGGACTTAGCCAGTCGGATGATAAAACACATCTCCTCCAGCTCTGCGGGGGTCTAGGTTTCCAGAAAAAGAGTCGGAGCAGTTATCCTGCCCTCCAGCTAAGTGAGTCGGTCAGGAACTGGCAGTCGACGTGGTTCTACTGCCAGGATATCGTTTGCCCAAATGCTTCGACAGGGCTGCCTCCCTTTAGCTTAGATCGGCCCGCCCCACCTAAGCAACTGGCGCTCACGAGGGTGGAGAAGAACGACATCCAGCCTCTGGTCGGGGCGCTCGTAGATGTCGTCAGGAGGGGGGTCACTGGCATAGACTTGCTGGAGGTCTTCCTTGGTCGGCGTATCCAGCCCCTGCAGGCTCGCGACCACGCCATGCGGCATAATACGGGGCCCGAGGATTCCACTCGGACCAACGTTGTGGGCATGACACAGGAGAGGGTGACCTCGTGGGTGCTCCATATCACAGGCCCCTACGAGAATCCCAAAGGATCTCGGCGAGTGAAGCCCTTCTGAGCGGATAATCCTCCTCCGAATCAGGTGAGTGGCACTTGTCGAGTGCTCCTAACTGTCTTAATCTTATCGTTTGCTTGAATCTCTGTGCTACGTCTGATGTCGCCGACTGAATTTTATGCAGGAGTGGACCAACTGGTTTTCTCCCATCTCGAACGGGAACCCGGCCGAGGAGGAGGAAGGCAGCCAGGAGGGCAGCGTGGTGAGTGCTGAATATGTCTCCGACAGCGGGGAGTCGGAGCAAGAGACCAGCGAGGAAGAGGAGGAAGACGAAGAGCAGGACTCTCCGCCTCCGCAAACAGAGCATAGGACCAAGCGCCGACACGAGCCTGCCGTTCCCTCGGCCCCTCCAGCATCTTCGAGTGCTCCGGCCACTGCCCCGGTGGTCCCGAGTGCTCGGAGCACTAAAAGGGCCAGGGATGCTGCCGCTGAACCTGCGGGTCAGTCTTCCAAGGCGACCAAACCGAGTGGGTCCAAACCTCGGAAGGCTCTGCCGCGGATGAGGGTTGTTGTCCCCGTCACCTCCACGTAAGTGTATCGATCTTCTAATTTCTTCTGATATCCGAGTGAATTCTTGTTCATTGGTCGAATGGATTTCACTCGACAGAGTTGCTACTTCTGCCACCTCTCCGGCGCGCAAAGAAGACGACCTCATGGACATGGACAATGTCGTCTCGTCCCAGCCAGGTGTGTTGTAGTGACCTTGAGTGTTTTGTTCTATCATAGGTTCTGCCTCTTTCTTTTTCTGAGATCTTGCGTCGTTCGGTCTATGAGGGGCGATTTGCGTGGACGAGGGCGATCAGGGGAGAATTAAACAGGCTGTGGAGCCCGTTCTTGAGGCTTCTCCGCCTGTTGCTGCTCTCGCCGCCGACGTGCCGCCGACTAAACCGGCGCTGGTGGTTGAGCTGCTGACTGGAACGGACCTCGGGATGCCTCAGGAACTTCTGACGATGCCAGGCTCATCGAATGTCGAGTTCAACATCCAGCGTCTCCCGGAGGAGCAGGTGGGAGCGGCCAAGGGAGCCCTGGTGCAGGCGGAGCTGATGGCTGGGGAAGCCAAGAGGGCCTACGACTCCGTCGCGTCCTTGTACCAGCAGAGCTTGGAGCTGCGGGATGATATCCGAGTAAGTGGGCTAGTAAGTATTTATTTTTCTCTTGTTACCCACTGGGTGTTTTTGGATAGCAGATGTTGTTTGCAATGGGTTCACTCTAAGTGAACCCAGTGGGTGTAGTCCCCGAGACTTCTGTCGAGTGCTTGCACCGGCAGTTGTCTTTATACATATTGTCTTTGCTTTGGTCAGGTCTGTAAATAACATGACCGACTGCTAGCAGTTGTGGCACTCGGAGTGCACTTTTTGTAAGACTCTTCGAGAGTAAGTTGTACTCAGGTCGGGTAGTATTGGCCTCGTAGGCATAGGTGGTAACATGCAGCTCAATAGGGCGGGCCTGCTTGAGTTGCATGCCAGTGGGGTCACTCTTAGTGAACCCACTAGGTGTAGTCCCCGAGACCGCTGTCGACTGCTTGCGTCGGCAGGGGTCTGAAGAACTTAGACTTTTATTGTTGAATTTTCTGACTGTCCCTTAGTGTTTGGTGGCAGAAAACCTGTGAAATGGGAACAACCTATGAGACTCTCAAGGCGGAGAGGAATCAGCTCGCTGGTGAGCTTGATGCGGCCATGCTCGCGATGGCTGGCATGAAGGATGCTCTGGAGGGACGAGAGAAGTCATTGGAGCAGGCTCGGGAAGCGAACAAGGTGTTGACTGAGGAAGTGGAAAAGATGGGGAAACAGAGGACTCCTCTGATGGGTCAGATGGACGTGCTGAACAAACGGTGCAGAGCACAGGAGAAATATGTCAGCAACTGGGCTCGGCAGATGATGACCCGTCTGGCTGGTAAGTCCTGCTTTTTCCGAGCAGTTGTGTTATGCGCGTCACACTCGGCACTTATTGTCTGTTTGTCCTGTTGTCGCAGATTTTTGCTTTGACGCCGAAGCTGAAGCAGCTGACGTGGAGCGATCGATTCTTGAGAACGTTCCACTTGGCTAGGACGCCAATCCGGATCTGCTCCGTGCACACATCCGTGTGGGCAAAGTTGGTCCTTTCATCGGTCGACTGAGAGAATTCGTCGGCCGAATCGACAAGAAGCTTTTGCCAGAAGATGAGTCGCAGCAGGAGATGGAGAATCTGATCACCCGACTGGAGGAGATTCCCAACCGAATGCAGTCGTGGAAGAAATCTGCAGCTCGTTGTGGTGCAGATGTTGCTCTGTCCCTGGTCCGAGTCCATTGCAAGGAGGTGCGCGAGGAGAAGTTGAAGACGTTGAAGGTGGCCAACACGAAGAAACTTCGATTCGAAGACTTCATGGAAACCTTCCTTGAAAGCGCCACCCGCATCGCCGACGGTATTGATCTGGACACGTTCGTGGAGCCCTCCGGTCCTGGTGTTAATCCAGATGAAGCATAAAAATACTTATATCCTCGGTATGCCGAGTGCGGATCTGTAAGAAACTTCGGCCACTGCTATTGGCCTTCACATTCTTGGTTCGGTGTGGGTAAGCTTGATCAACACCGAGCCACTATCTTTGGTTGAACTTTGAATTGATTCTTTTGCTCTTCTGTTGCAATGTTGACTCGAGTTTTCGTTTGGCGTTTCTTGGTGAAGCCAAAGGCAAACATTCGGAGCATGTCAGTTGTTTTGGCATCTGCATGAGCCTCATTGATGGTCCGTGGAATTCCCTAAGTCTCCGAGTGTGACGTTAAGAGTACACTCGGAGAAGGCTAATACATAGGCGATTCTGGACCGCAGCTAAGTCTCCGAGTGTGGCGATAAGTGCACACTCAGAAAAAGTTAGTGCCTAGGCGATTCTGGATCGCAGCTAAGCTCCCGAGTGTGCCGTGAAGTGCACACTCGGAGAAGGTTAATACTTAGGCGATTCTGGATCGCAGCTAAGCCCCCGAGTGTGACGTGAAGTGCACACTCGGAGAAGGTTAAAACTTAGGCGATTCTGGATCGCAGCTAAGCTCCCGAGTGTGCCATGAAGTGCACACTCGGAGAAGGTTAATACTTAGGCGATTCTGGATCGCAACTAAGCCCCCCCGAGTGTGACGTGAAGTGCACACTCTGAGAAGGTTAAACCTTAGGCGATTCTGGATCGCAGCTAAGCTCCTAAGTGTGCCGTGAAGTGCGCACTCGGAGAAGGTTAATACTTAGGCGATGCTGGATCGCAGCTAAGCCCCCGAGTATGACGTGTAGTGCACACTCGGGGAAGGTTAATACTTAGGCGATTCTGGATCACAGCTAAGCCCCCGAGTGTGACGTGTAGTGCACACTCGGAAAAGGTTAATACTTAGGCGATTCTGGATCGCAGCTAAGCCCCCGAGTGTGACGTGTAGTGCACAGTCGGAGAAGGTTAATACTTAGGCGATGCTGGATCGCAGCTAAGCCCCCGAGTGTGACGTGTAGTGCACACTCGGAGAAGGTTAATACATAGGCCATTCTGGATCGCAGCTAAGCCCCCGAGTGTGACATGTAGTGCACACTCGGAGAAGGTTAATACTTAGGCGATTCTGGATCGCAGCTAAGCCACCGAGTGTGACGTGTAGTGCACACTCGGAGAAGGCTAATACTTAGGCGATTCTGGATCGCAGCTAAGCCCCCGAGTGTGACGTGTAGTGCACACTCGGAGAAGGTTAATACTTAGGCGATTCTGGATCGCAGCTAAGTTTTTTTTTGTTGAGACCGGAGTCTGCGACCACGGAATAACTTTGAACCTGCAAAAAACTCAATCTGCTTTATATTATTTCACCAATACTTGTTCTTTACATTGCTTCAGTCGACGGTCACGCGTAGAAGCGCTTCAGGAGATCTCCGTTCCATGCACGCGGCTCGTCCGTCTCTCTCTCAATGTTGTAAAGTCTGTATGCTCCGTTGTTCAGCACCTTGGAGATGATGAAGGGTCCTTCCCAGGACAGAGCCAACTTGTGAGGTCTTTGCTGATCCACTCGGAGCACCAGGTCGCCTGCTTGGAACGTGCGACTTCTGACGTGGCGTGCATGAAAGCGCCGCAGATTTTGTTGATAAATGGTTGAGCGAGTTAGTGCCATCTCGCGCTCCTCCTCCAGAAGATCCACTCTCTCTTGCCTTGCTTGTTCTGCTTTGGCTTCGGAGAAGAGTTCGACTCGTGGCGCATTATGAAGCAAGTCACTCGGAAGGACCGCTTCTGCTCCATAAACGAGGAAGAACGGTGATCGCCCTGTAGATCTGTTCGGGGTTGTGCGAAGTCCCCAAAGCACTAAAGGTAGCTTGGTAACCCAAGCGCCAGCGGCATGTCCTATCTCTCGCAGGAGTCGGGGCTTCAAACCTTGCAAAATAAGTCTATTTGCCCGCTCTGCTTGTCCATTGGACTGAGGATGCGCTACGGAAGCAAAATCCACTCGGATGCCTTGGCTCGTACAAAAACCTTTGAATCTGTCCGAGTCAAAGTTTGTCCCGTTGTCCGTGATTATGCTGTGAGGTACACCGAATCTAAATATGATGTCCCTGACAAACTTGACGGCTGTTGAGGCGTCGAGCTTCTTGATGGGCTTCGCTTCGTTCCATTTCGTGAACTTGTCGACTGCCACCAACAGATGTGTGTATCCACCTTGGCCTGTCTTGAATGGTCCGACTGTATCTAGTCCCCAAACAGCAAACGGCCACACAACAGGGTTTGTCTTCAACGCAGACGTCAACTTGTGAGACTTATTGGAGTAGAACTGGCAGCCCTCACATCGGTCAACCATATATTTAGCCATATCGTTAGCCTGCAGCCAGAAGAAACCAGCCCTAAATGCCTTGGCGACGATTGCTCTTGTAGAAGCGTGATGACCGCAGGTTCCCGAGTGAATATCCTCTAGAATCAGTTGCCCCTCCTCTAGGGAGACGCGTCGTTGAAGAACGCCTGATATACTTTCTTTGTACAACTGGCCATCAATGACAGTGAATGACTTCGACCTGCGGACTATCTGCCTGGCCTGGACTTCGTCTTCTGGTAGTTCCTGCCTCAGGATATATGCAATGATCGGCACAGTCCAATCGGGGATGACGGCAAGAATCTCCATGACCAGATCAACCACAGCAGGTACACCAACTTCACGCGAATCCGTTGAACTCTTTGGTTGTACCGGCTCCTCTGTGAAAGGATCTTCTTTGACTGAGGGGAGGTGGAGGTGCTCGAGGCAGACGTCACTCGGGACTTGTCTCCGAGTGGATCCGAGTTTTGCTAGCTCATCAGCAGCTTGGTTCTTCAGTCTTGGAACATGGTGAAGTTCTAGACCTTCAAACTTCTTCTCGAGCTTCCTCACTACATTGCAGTATGTAGTCATGGTGGGGTTCCTGACGTCCCACTCTTTCATCACTTTATTGACCACCAAATCCGAATCGCCGTAGACCATCAGGCGACGGACGCCGAGTGAGATGGCCATACGCAACCCGTAGAGGAGACCTTCATACTCTGCCTCGTTGTTGGAGGAATCGAAGTGTATCTGTAGCACGTACTTGAGCTTGTGCCCTTTGGTGATATGATCACAATGCCAGCGCCGGAGCCATTCAACATCTTGGACCCATCGAAGAACATTGTCCAATGGGCTGAGCAGATGTGGGTCGGTTGCTGTTGTTCTACCCATTCTGCTATAAAGTCAGCCAGAGCTTGAGACTTAATAGCTTTCTTGGCCTCAAACTTGATATCACAGTACAACATCTCCATCGCCCACTTCGCCACTCGGCCTGACGCGTCTCGATTGTGGAGAATTTCCGAAAATGGAGCGTTAGAAACGACAGACACCGAGTGGTCTTGGAAATAATGGGCCACCTTCTTCGCAGTCATGTAAATCCCGTAGATAAGTTTTTGATAGTGGGGATACCTCTGCTTGGAAAGAGTCAGGACTTCGGAGACGTAGTACACTGGCCGCTGAACTTTGTATGCTTTGCCTTCTTCTTCTCGTTCGACTGTAAGAACAGTACTGACGACTTCATTTGTTGCCGCGATATACAGAAGAAGGGGCTCTTTACTGAGCGGAGCAGTAAGAACCGGCTGGGTGGAAAGTAGGACTTTGAGGTCGTCGAATGCGACTTGGGCTTCGTCTGTCCACTCGAAGGTATCTGATTTCTTCATGAGTCGGTACACAGGAAGCGCTTTCTCGCCGAGTCGACTGATGAACCTCCTCAAAGCCGCTAGGCAACCTGTGAGCCGTTGAACATCGTGTAGTCTGACCGGCCTCTCCATTCGGAGGATGGTCCCGATCTTTTCGGGGTTGACATCGATCCATCGTTCGGAAACGAAGAGCTGAGTAACTTTCGGCTGGGAACACCGAATGAACATTTGGCGGGGTTGAGCTTGATATCGTACCTACGAAGGTTGGTGAATGTTTCTGCCAAGTCAGTCAGCAGGTCGGAACCTTTGCGTGACTTGAGTACGATATCATCCATATACGCCTCCACATTCCGACCGATCTGGTCGAGGAGATATTTTTGGATCATGCGCATAAAGGTAGCTCCTGCATTCTTCAAACCGAATGGCATAGTGATGTAGCAGAAGCACCCGAATGGGGTGATGAAGGCTGTTTTTAACTCATCGGGACCATACAGACGGATCTGATGATAGCCCGAGTAGTCATCAAGAAATGACAGACGCTCGCAACCCGCAGTCGAATCGACAATCTGATGTATGCGGGGGAGCGGAAAATGGTCTTTCAGGCAGACCTTATTGAGATGCTTGAAGTCGATGCACATTCGGAGCGACTTGTCCTTCTTGGGCACCATGAAAACATTGGCGAGCCACTCGGAGTGGTGAACCTCGCGAATGAAGTTGGCTGTCAACAGCTTGGCCACCTCTTCCCCGATTGCCTTCCTCTTGTGCGCGGCGGACCGGCGCAGGCGCTCTCGGACAGGCCGAGCATTGGAATCCACGTGCAGTCGGTGCTCAGCCAACTCCCTAGGTACACCTGGCATGTCAAAGGGTTTCCATGCGAAGATGTCCCAGTTCTCACGGAGGAATTGGGTGAGCTCGGCTTCCTATTTAGGATCGAGGCTCGTGGAGATGTTCGTCGGGGCAGCAGTGGCGTCCGTCGGGTGGATGCTGACGTTCTTCGTCTCTCCCGCCGACTGAAATGCAGACTCTGAAGCTGGCTTCTTCGAGCGCATCAGGTCGGCGGGGTCGACTATTTTCTTGTACTCGTCCAGCTCGAGGACGGCCATCTGCTGGTCGGCGATTCTTGATCCCTGCTGCAGACACTCTTCAGCCCGCTGCCGGTTGCCTGTGATGGTGATCACACCCTTCGGGCCTGGCATCTTCAGCTTCAGGTATACATAACATGGACGGGCCATGAAGTGCGCATACGCTGGGTGACCCAGAATTGCGTGATAAGCGCTCTGGAAGTCAACCACTTCGAACGTCAGCTTTTCCTTGCGGAAGTTCTTGTCGGAGCCGAAAACGACGTCCAACGCGATCTGGCCGAGTGACTTCGCCTTCCGTCCAGGGACGACTCCGTGGAACTGCATGCTGCTCTCGTTGAGTTTGGACATCGGGATGCCCATCCCCTTGAGTATGTCGGCGTACATGATGTTCAAGCCGCTGCCGCCATCCATGAGGACTTTGCGCAGTCGGACTCCTTCTACCACTGGGTCGACGACCAGAGCCTGTCTCCCCGGGTGGGTACATGTGCTGGATGATCCGACTGGTCAAAGGTGATCGCAGTCTGAGACCATTTGAGGAACTTGGGGCTGGCAGGGGTGGCCATGTTCACCTCTCTGTTCACCAGCTTCAGTCAACTCTTGCTCTCGACATCAGCAAAAATCATCAGGGTTGCATGGACTTGGGGGAACGGATCCTCCTTATCCTCCTCATCCTGTTCATGGTCCTTCTCACTCGGTTGCCCTTTGCTGAACCCCTGGATCAGGAGGCGACACTGTCGAGTGGTATGCTTCGCATATATGGGGTTGCCTTCTTCCTCCATCTTCTTATGAACCGGACATGGCTGGTCCAGGATGGGGTTGTTGAACTACTTCTTCTTGAGGGTGAACTGAGCCTTCCCTTTGCCCTTGAACTTGGCATTGGTTATGGCTGCAGCTTCTGCTTGCGGAGCGATCGGAGTTTTCTGCTTCTGCTTCCGAGTGTTGCCTCCATCTCCATCAGCGACTGTTTTGTGCTTGCCGCTTCGGATGCGGTCCTCTTCTTCACCATTTGCATAGCGTGTTGCTATCTCCATCATCTTGCTCATGGAGATGTCGCCTGTTCGGCCGAACTTCAGGTACAGATCCCTGTACCGCACGCCTGCCTTGAAGGCGCAGACTGCTTGATGCTCGGTGACGTTCTCCACCGTGTGATAGAGACTTGTCCAGCGCTGGATGAAGTCACACAGGGGCTCATTCTGCTTCTGGACGCAGTGCTGGAGCTCCACAAGGCCAGCAGGGCGCTTGTACGTCCCTTCGAAGGTCCTGATGAACACTTGGGCCAGATCTGCCCAACTGTAGATGCTTGAGGGGGCCAACTGGTTCAGCCACGCTCACGCCGAGCCGTCGAGCATCAGAGGGAGGTGCTTCATGGCGACATGGTCGTCCCCTCCTCCGATCTGGACTGCCACTCGGTAGTCATCCAGCCACGTTTTTGTCTTGGACTCTCGTGTGAACTTGCTAATTCCCGTCACCAATCGGAAGTTGCGAGGGATGTCAGCCGAACGGATGGCTCGACTGAAACACTCGGGACCAGAAACGGTGGCCCTGCTTCCACTCGGACGGTCGATATCGCGACCACCGCGGTTGGCCCGACCCGTGTCGACCCTCCGCTGGGCGATATGCCCTCTTGCATCGGGCCTTGGGTCGTAAGTGTCACCGACTGAACGCCGATCATCATGATGTTGGGGCCCGTAGTGCCCACCCCGTGGAGGGGTGCGTGAACGGCGACGGTCTTCGTGATTTATGGAACGGCTGCCTCCTCTGTGCCGCTGATGGGAACCTGGCCTGTGAACCGATCGATGCGTATTCGCATGAACAGAACTATTATAGATCCTGTTGTGCGACTGGGAGATCGCCGAATTCTGCTGCTGCGCTGTGTGCAACAGCGCTCGGATCTGCTCGATCCCCCTACCAGCCTCTGAATCAGTCGGCTGGAGGGAATCGGCTATCTTGGCAGCTGCAGCCAAGTTGAGAAGGGGTGTGCGGAACAGCTCCACGTTGCTCCGCCGAGTGTGCCGACTAGCAGAACGGCGAAGTGGACGATGCGCGCCGGACGCTTCGCCGATCACGTGCTCGTTCCGGCCAGCTTGACGGGGATCTTCATGGGAATTGGCCATGTGTACTTCTGGTGCAGGTCCGCGACCTGCGTACTCGGAAGGAAACTCAGTCGGAACCGAGCCCGAGCGCTGGGACGGCGGGGCAACCACAACTGACTCTAGAACCGCCACTTGTGAAGATGCGTTTTGGCGCGCCTGGGCGTGTTGCACCCAACGCTGGAGCCGCGGACGGCGGGACCGCTTGACGCGGTGTGTGATGGCGGTGTAGGTCGACACCGGAGCCGACTGCTGGAGAAGAAGAATGCCGCGGGCGCCGGCACAGAAGTGCGTAGCCCCGCGACGGGGAAGCGCCTCGACGTCGAGGGGTGCATCCCGAAGCCACGCCGAATCATCGACGATGAAGGAGAGAGCGCCGAAGAAGATCTGGTGACCCATTCTCGACTCTCCACCGGATGACATGACGAAAGGAAGTTGTCGCAAACTCGCCAGAAGTCGCTTAGACGCCTGCCCCACGGTGGGCGCCAACTGTCGTGGGTATAAGTCTGACAGTAGATGTGTAGGGTACGAAAAGGATGGGCAGAGCCTTAGCTACGGCGAGGTTGTATGAGTTCGGGCCCCTCTACGGTGGAGGTAATAACCCTACGTCTCAGTTCTCAGGGAGCTTTGTTGTCGAGTGGAATAGGGAATACAATGAGTTGCTAACCCCTCTACCAGTGGGGGAGGGTGGCTTATATAGAGTGCGCTCCCCTCCACAACGGTTCCGGTACAGGGGTGGAGTAGTGGGGATTGAATGTGTACGTTACAGGTAACGTACGCCCTAAATGCTAATAAATGCACCTGGAAACGTACGACCAGTTCCTCCAAGGGGGTTACGATGTACCGAGTGGTGTCCTATCGGTTAGCTTGATAACCTCCGAATGTTAATCTCCGACTGGTTGGTCGAGGACCTGTTACCGACTGGGTGATGGGGACTCCTTGATTCAGTCGGAACTGACTAAGGGCCTTGTCCTTTGTGAGGGGTAGTCCTTGGGTAGGACCTACATGACAGGCCTATGACCCTACCCTAGGACTATAACCCCATCACATACCATATTCAAGACCCGGCTCATCTTTCAAAAGATGATCCGGCCCTTGGGAGCTATAGGTTGAAGAGTTTTTATTCAACACCCGGCTCATCTTTCAAAAGATCACCCGACCCTTGGGGGCTACAGGTTGAATTTTTTTTCAAGACCCGACTCATCTTTCAAAAGATGACCCGGCCCTTGGGGGCTACAGGTTGAAGATTTTTTCCAGACCCGACTCATCTTTCAAAAGATGACCCGACCATTGGGGGCTACAGGTTGAAGATTTTTTATTCAAGACCCGGCTCATCTTTCAAAAGATGACCCGACCCTTTGGGGCTACAGGTTGAAGATTTTTTATTCAAGACCCGGATCATCTTTAAAAAGATGACTTGGCCCTTGGGGGCTACAGGTTGAAGATTTTTTTTCAAGACACGGCTCATCTTTCAAAATATGACCTGGCCCTTGGGGGCTACAGGTTGAAGATTTTTTCAAGACCCGACTCATCTTTCAAAACGATGACCCGACCCTTGGGGCTATAGGTTGAATATTTTTATTATATTCAAAGACCTGGCTCATCTTTCAAAAGATGAGTCGGCCCTTGGAAGGCTAATGAGTGAAGGAAAATACATAAATAGGTGTACCTCATGCCTAACCCTCATAAGATGAATCAAGCTCTTGTTCATCTCATAATCCCTTTCCAGATGACTTGCGAAGCCAGAACAAAGTTGGTCGAATTCCAGCTTCTCATACTGGGGGAGCTTGAATTTACATGTGTCTTGATCAGGAGAAGGGCGAGTTTCCTTGGAGGTATGCTTGGAAAGTACTGCATCCGGAGGAGTGGAATAGCCAGTACCGGTGACCACGATGTCGTCTGGATCTTCAGTCGCCTTGAGAGGGCTTGGCGGGTTACCCTTATCAGCGGTTTCCTTCAAAATTACGGGCGAGTCATCCCGGGCATCGGGAATATCGTCCACAGGAATATCATGAGCCGCCGCTTTCTCTTCATCAATCTCTGGGATAGGGGCGCTCGTGCCTAAGGCGTCAGTAGTTTTGGGAGCAGAAGATAAGTCGCCGGTTTTCATTCTCTACACTTGTGCTCTAAGACAAAGGCACAAGAGATTAAAAGCACATATCATTGTTTAGAAAAAATTGGGATTAACAAAGAGACTCACCCTTGTACACGAATCATCGGTGGGAGAGTTGACATTGCCGAGTCGCCAGATGTAGGGGGAGAAGTCTGATAGAACAAAGGCCTGAAGTTAAAGAAGTGGCGAGTCACATTTTACACAAGAAAGGGTATGATAAAACAAAAATGTACCTCGCTGTTGTGTTTCCGATCGGTTGTCTTCTCAGGCAGTCCGGAGATTAAGTCGCCAGAGCGACAATGGGTCTTGCAGTTGGGGTTATATCTTGCTTTCTTCAAAAGGAAATCAGGGTCCATATAAGCATATGGGTGAGACATGGGCACTTTTCCACAGATCTGCCTGGCAGGTCTAGGAGAAGGAGAAGGTGAGTCAGAAGAAATATATATTACCTCGACCGCATCATCTTGGCTCTCGTTGTCCTCACCCTACACATAAAGACGCATGGTATAAGCATAAGTCAGAATACACAGGTAATGAGTGAAGGGGAAGTCCTACCTCTGAGTGTTCGTCATCATCTCGTGACTCGCTGACAACAGATGAATTTTTGGCGGCGGCTTTACCTTTTCTTGCTTTCTTTTTCTTCTTTGGTGGCGGCTTGGTGGTCTTTTGGGCAGTCACTTTGGGGCCCCTTAGCCAAAATGGATCATATTTTTGGTGAATAGAAGTGAATTTCAAACCAAGAGCATTGATAAGTATAGAGAAACGAAAGGCGGCTTACATTCTTACTGGCGGCACCGGGTTGGATCGGCAGAAGGCCTTAAGCCCAATCTTGGCACATTCTTCCAAGGTCTCACCGGTTAGTTTCTTGACGATTCCGACAATTTCACTCGCCGAGAGTCATTTGCGATTGAAGCACTACGGATGGCCTACTGTACCATCATATTCATACATCAGCCCGTCTCGGCGACTCAACGGAAGGATGTTCGACTCTATCCAGCAGTGGAATAGATCAATCTCGATGAGCCTGTTGTTGGTCAAAGACTTTAACTCGGAGAAAATGGGGATAAACTCCGACTCTTCCTCTTTTGTGAGCTTCTCGGGCAGTTTGAAGCCCATGGGCAAGCGATCTGCTCTGAAACCCGGAAGTGGGTTTTCGCCGGGTGGAGAGGTGTCTCGGCAATAAAACCATGACTCGGCGAAGCCCTTAGGATGGTTGGGCAGAAGAACTGATTGGAATCCACGTTCGTGGTGTCTTTGAATGTTGACTCCTCTGAGCTCGTGGTTGGGACCGTTGGGAAACTCGGTCTGGCGATTCAAATGGAAGAAGTTCCAAAATAAAGGAACTATGGGCTCTCTCTGCAAATATACCTCACAAAAGACCTGGAACTTACACAGGTTGCTGATGGAGTTGGGTCCCAGATCTTGAGGATGAACAATAAGGAAATGCAGGACGTCTCGAAAAAACTTTGACTCGGGCGGTTTAAAACCTCCTTCGAGGTAATCGGTAAAGATGACTACCTCTCCTGCAGCGGGGTTGGGAGTCAACTCGCCCGGGGCGGTTCTCCAACCGATGGTTTCCTTATTGTCCAGAAGACCCACGTTAACAAACTTCTCGGGAGTGGCATCATCGATTTTTGTCGGTAACCAGTCGCACTTCATAATGGCCATGACTACAGAAGAGAGTGGAACGAGGCGATCCAGTAACAGCTAGGAAGTATTCTAACTCGTTGGTATGGGTCTACGGTATGTTCAAAAAGGATTTGGTGACTCGCCAAATGGGTGGCATACATCATAACCCGCTATTCGGGCGATTCATGGAAGTATCTTTGAAGTATTGTAACTCGCCCTTCAAATTGGAAAGAGAGGGGTCATAGTTATGGTGATAAATTTAAGTCGCTATGGAAGCTGGAGCTAAACGATGACTCTCAGGGGTGCTTTTTTCCTTAGGGATATTCTCGAGATACGAGCAAGCATGTTTCCAAAAACAGGCAGTAAACTATGGATCTACGAGTGGATCGAAATAAAGGGATATTGCTCAAGATAATAGTGGACAGTTATGAGCATAAGGCAGCGACAACATTGGATCTACGGCATGAAGGCTTAAGCTAACAAAAATACGCAATACAGTGGCCGTAGTTTGCTACTTCCTAAAGTCTATTGCGAAAATATGAAATGGATCTAAGGCAGATAAGGACTTTCGTCGCATCACGGAGCTAGCTCGCAGGAAGCGATGGTCATGGTGTTCTCGGCTTAACCCTAATGGGGAATGTGTGTACCTGGGAAAAGGAGATCCGTGCTCGGGACGAAAGCGCACTACTTCATGCTTCTTGGTGCCTCAAAAACCGCGGTCGATGGAGGAGCTCCAGGAGCTGGTGACGACGCCGGGGGGCTGGTGCGCAAAGAGGATGAGCGTGAGGAAGACGAGGAATAGATGGAGGTAGGTGACGAGACTTCCTCCCCCCATTTCTCCTCTTGTTATTTAAAGGGCCGGAACGGAAATCGAGGCTGTCAAGGCAGAGATCGAGGTGTGCAATGATGGCGCCGAGATTTTCGGGATAAGTGATTATGGAACAAAAGATCCGTTGATGGTTGCAGTGCTAAAGGCCCCGGAATTAAGGGGATGAGGTGATGTCATCAAATATTACACGACGACTCAGATCAAATTACAACGGGTGGCGACTTATCGTTCGTCGAATGATAGAAATGGTAAGAGTCGCCCCCAAATTGGTGAAAGGTTTATTGACATGAATGAATTCAAGACAATCTGGGGCCTAATGTTGGGGATATTACCTACGGATAACCCGCCCTTAGTGGGACGGGTTACCGAAGGGGCAACTTACCATCCAACGCGCGTCCCGTGGCCCAGAAGCTGGATGGTGGTTCAAGAGGTCGTGCGGATGATGGATTACCAAGAAAGCTCCTGATCGTGGAGGACACGACGACTTAGAGATAAGGAAAGCCTCAAAGAGTAGCATGGCAGGAGTTTGTAAACCCTAGGGCCTCGACCTGTATATAAAGGCGAGTTCCAGGGAAAGGTCAGGCAGGTTAGAGAGAATCTAGAGCTAGGTCAGGCGAGTTACGCCCTCTTTGTAATCGAAACCACCATTAATCCACAAAAAGCAGGACGTAGGATTTTACCTCCTCACGAGGGGCCGAACCTGGGTAAATCTGAGTCTCGCTTTCGCTCACCCCCTTCGAGTCGCCACCAAGGTTCGATGGCTCCATATTTAAGTCCTTCCACAAGGACATCTGCCGTGACAAAACCACGACAATAATCTTATCGGTTGAACCTCTATGTCAAGGATTCAGTTAATCCCGTATGTTGTTCCCTTTGTCCTTCGGTATGTTACTTTCCCGAGATGCGATCGTCAGTATCTCCATACCTAGTTCAATCTCGTTATCGGCAAGTCACTTTACTCATTCCGTAATACAAGATCCCGTGGCTAACTCCTTAGTCACATTGCTTGCAAGGCTTATCGTGATGTTGTATTACCGAGTGGTCCCCGAGATACCTCTCCGTCACACGGAGTGACAAATCCCAATCATGATCCATGCCAACCCAACAGACACCTTCGGATAGACCTATAGAGCACCTTTATAGTCACCTAGTTACATTGCGACGTTTGATACACACAAGGTATTCCTCCAGTGTCTGGGAGTTGCATAATCTCATGGTCATAGGAACAGATACATTGACATGAAGAAAACAATAGCAATAAACTAACACGATCACATGCTACGTTTATAATTTGGGTCTTGTACATCACATCATTCTCTTAATGATGTGATGCCGTCATCAAGTGACAACACTTGTCTATGGTTAGGAAACCTTAACCATCTTTGATCAACGACCTAGTCAACTAGAGGCTTACTAGGGACAGTGTTTTGTCTATGTATCCAAACATGTATTTGTGTTTCCAATCAATATAATTATAGCATGCATAATAAGCGATAATCATGAACAAGGAAATATAATAATAACTAATTCATTATTGCCTCTAGGGCATATTTCCAACAGTCTCCCACTTGCACTAGAGTCAATAATCTAGTTCACATCACTATGTGATTTTAACGAATCCAACACCCATACAGTTGTGGGGTCTGATCATGTCTTGCTTGTGAGAGAGGCTTTTAGTAAACGGGTCTGAACCTTTCACATCTGTGTGTGCTTTACAAATCTCTATGTCATCGTGTAGGTGCTGCAACCAATGTGCCATTTGGAAATATTCCAACTGACTGCTCTACTATACGAATCCGGTTTACTACTCAAAGTTATCCGGATAAGTGTCAAAGCTAGCATCAACGTAACTCTTTACGACAAACTCTTTTATCACCTCCATAATAGAGAAAAATTCATTAGTCCACTAGTTACTAAGGATAAATTTTGATCTCTGTCCAGTAATCCACTCGTGGATCACTTTCGTACCCCATGACAGATTCATGGTAGGGCACACATCAGGTGTGGTTCATAGCATAGCATACTAAAGGATAGGGGACGACCTTCATCCTTTCTATTTCTTCTGTCGTGGTCCGACGTTGAGTCTTTCTCAAATTCACTCCTTACAGCACAGCTAAGAACTCCTTCTCCGCTGATCTATTTTGAACTCCTTCAAAAAAACTTTTCAAGGCATGTATTTCATTAAAAGTATTATCAAGCGTCTTGATCTATCTCTATAGATCTTGATGTTCAATGTTCAAGTAGCTTAATCCAGGGTTTCCTTTGAAAAACACATTTCAAACAACCCTATATGCTTTCCAGAAATTCTACATCATTTCCGATCAACAATACGTCAACTACATATACTAATCGGAAATTCTATAGTGCTCCCACTCACTTACTTGGAAATACAAGTTTCTCATAAACTTTGTATAAACCTCAAAACTGATCATCTCATCAAAGCGTATATTCCAACTCCGATATGCTTGCTACAGTCATTGGAAGGATTGCTGGAGCTTGCATACTTGTTAGCATCCTTAGGATCGACAAAACCTTCTCGTTGTATCACATACAACCTTTCGTCAAGGAAACCATCGAGGAAACAATGTTTCGACATCCATCTGCAAGATGCAGCAATTGCTAACATAATTCCAACAGATTTTTAGCATCGCTATGAGTGAGAAAGTCTCATCATAGTCAACTCCTCGAACTTGTCAGAAATATCTTTGCGACAAGTCGAGCTTTCTTAATGGTGACATTCACCATCATCGCATGTCTTCCTTTTAATGATCCATCTATATTTAATAGTCTTACAACCATCAAGTAGTTCTTCCAAAGTCTACTCTTTGTTTTCATACATGGATCCTCTCTCAGATTTCATGGCCTCCAGCCATTTGTCGGAATCTGGGCCCACCATCGCTTCTCCATAGCTCGTAGGTTCATTGTTGTCCAGCAACATGACCTCCAAGACAGGATCAATGTACCACTTTGGTGTAGCGCGTGTCCTTGTCGACCTACGAGATTTGGAAGTAACTTGATATGAAGCTTCATGATCACCATCATTGGCTTCCACTTCAACTGGTGTAGGCATCACATAAACAGCTTCCCGCGCCCTTCCACTCTCTGGTTGAAGTGTTGTTTCAATAACCTCATCAAGTTCCACCACCCCCCACTCAATTCTTTCGACAGAAACTATTTCTCGAGAAAGTGCCCATTTCTACAACCAAACACTTTTCTTTCGGAGCTGAGATAGGAGATATACCTAACACTTTTAGGTATCCTATGAAGGTGCATCCGCTTTGGGTTTGAGCTCATAAGACTGAAACTTTTCCACATAAGCGTCACATCCCCAAACTTTTAAGAAACGAGAGCTTAGTATTCTCCAAACCATAATTCATACGGTGTCATCTCAACGGAATGATGTGGTGCCCTATTTAAAGTGAATGCGGTTGTCTCTAATGCATAACCCCAAAACTATGCTGGTAATTCAATAAGATACATCATAGTATGCACCATATCTAATATTCGCGGCTACGATATTCGAACACACCGTCACACTATGGTGTTCCAGGTGGCATTAGTTGTGAAACAATTTCCACATTCTCTTAAATTGTGTACCAAACTCGCAACTCAGATATTCATTTCTACGATCATATCGTAGATAGTTTATCATCTTGTCACGACGATCTTCAACTTTACTCTGAAATTACTTTAACCTTTCAATAATTCAGACTTGAGTTTCATCAAGTAAATATACTAGTATCTACTAAAAACATCTGTGAAGTAAAACATAACGATATCCACTACGTGCCTAAGCACTCATTGGACTGCATACATCAAAATGTATTACTTCCTGAAAGTGTGTTAAGTCGACTAGAGGGGGGGTGAATAGGTGATTTTCAATATTTCATCACTGAGGAAATTACTTTTGAGGAAAGTCCTCAGCCATGAAGAGTGTGCAGCGGAAAGTTGATGAACAGAATCGAAAACAGGCTAAAGCCAAGTCCTCGGAGTGAGGATTTCAATTCAGTTTGCATAGGATATAAGTAAAGACAATGCAGGTGATAAAAGAACTAAAGTGAAGAATTTGAGGTGATGAAATTGATGAAAGTGCTCAGTCAAATTCTTCAAACAGTAAAATTGAAAGTCTTCAACATGCAATTAATGAATTGTAATGAGTTAAAGAAATAGAACCATGAGCTTGATGAAGATAGTGGTTGATGACCCAGTTCCAATTGCTCTTACAGTTGTACGTCTGGTTTGGAGCAGCTAGGTATTTAAACCTAAGAACACATAGTCCCGGGACACATAGTCCCTACTGTATTCTCCTTGAGATAAGGACACACAGTCCTCGCCCAACACTCGTGGTAAGTTTTCAGGGTAGACTTCCAAACCCTCACAAACTTGGTCACTCTGCGATCCGCAATTGACTGTTGGATGCTCAGACCATCACGCCTAGCCGTCTGGAGGATGCATAGTCCTCAAAGGTAATAGGCCTCAGTTCTACACAGGAACGAAGTCTTCACTGATGCTCAATCACTTGGGTTTTGGGTTTGGTTTGGGTGTTTTTGGGGTTTTTCCTCACTTGATGAATTTCACTCTCAGCTCTTGAGGAATTGGGTTGCTCAAATAGACAAGTGTCAGTTTCTCACGGAGCAGGCAACAAACTAATTGTTGAAGGGGGTGGCTATTTATAGCCAGGGAGCATCCCGACATGATAAGACATAAATGCCCTCAATAATGTGACCGTTGAGTGGATAAGGTTTATGACAGGTGTCGCCCACTAAGGTAACGGTCAGAACTTTCACCTATGAAAGTCCTCATGTCTCAAATTCCTCACTGGAGGATTTGATAGGTGTAGGTTGAGTTGAGCATCATGAGGAAAATCATTCATAGTGTTACCTTGACCCCCTTTAACAGTATAGTGTTCCTATGACTCAAGAAAGAAGAAAATGAAACAACAAGAGTAAATCTCCAGGCTTCAAAGTCTTCAGACTATTTTCTCAATGAGCACCAAATTCTTCACTTGATGAATTTCTTCATGAGGAATACCAATTTCATTGAAATCTCGTCGTGATCAATGTCTTCAGGTACCGATGTAAGTCTTCAGTCAAAGTCATATTCTTCAAGTTCAAAGTCTTCAAGAGAAGACGGAAATCTTCAACCGAAGCCAAAATCTTTAAGATCAAAGTCTTCAAGACCTGATCAAAGTCTTCAACCTAGGTCAAATTCTTCACGATCAAAGTCTTCAAGATTCGACCAAAGTCATCACCTAATGACATACATTTTTAGGGGTCAATATTCATCGAATAACTCAAACTCCTCAGCGACTTATAGAGCCTGTGTACACTCACAAACATTGCTAGTCTCTTAACCTATAAGTCTTCAACCCACCAAAATTACTAAGGTCACTAGATGCACTTACAATCTCCCCCTTTTTGGTGGTTGATGACAAACAGGTTAAGTTTTCAACGGGGATAAGAATATAACGAGTAAGTACAGAGTTTGAGTAATTTGATTACAAGATATAGAGAAACTCCCCCTGAAGATGTGCATGTTTGATGAATTTGCATTGGACTGCAAATGCACATTGATGATTTGAATCATTGAGATCTCCCCCTATATCTTGTAATTCATTCATTCATTTGACATATAACTTGAATAATTTGAAATGCATGATGAAAGATGGTGTTTGATGAACTTTAGCATGCATACATATAATCAATTTTGAGGAAAAACATGCGATGAAAAATGTTTAAAGAGTCTCAGACCACCATCGGGCTTAAGTTACAACTCATTACATCAAAACACTTCAGAAGAACGAGAGTTTGTAACTTAATAAAGTTTATAATATAATAGGCCCTCTTGAAGACTAACTCATTCTCCCCCTTTGTCATCAAGTGACGAAAAGGGACATAAATGAAGACTAACGCCTTGATGAACTTCACTTTGAAGAAGAGGCACTAGGAGTCTTCGGGATGTTCGGTAGAGTAGGGCCTCATGCAGTGTCGCCTTCCTCTTCATCATCAGCAAGTTCGTGGAATGAAGAAAATGAGCTGTCTTCCAACTCAGGGACTGGAATCTTCTTGAATTTCTTCTTTGGAGGCATAGACCAGTCGAAGTTTTGGACAAACTCCATTTCCTTCAGTTACTTGGCTGTCTTCAAATGTGATAAAGTAGCCCAGGTGCGATAAAAAATCTCATGAAGATAATAGTAATTTCTCTTCAGAGCATTCTGAGTGGTGTTGAGGGTTTTTAGAATAGCACTGAACTGACGCTTGACCCACTTGTGATTCCTATCAACCTTCTAATGCAAATTGATTAGCAGCTCACGGTCAGTCATCACATGAGGGTTGCATGGGCTTGAGGATTTTGCTCTGCCATCAGATTCTTGAGTGGTAGTGTCATTAAATGATGAATATTCGGTAGTCTTGCGGAATTGGCCATCTAGTAGGCGAGTTCCTTCATCAATCCTGATTTGTATTTGCCTTCAATTTCCTCAAAGGTCTTTTTGATGACATGGATAGGAGGCAGAAAACTCACATGATTTTGATAATCTGCAAGATAGTTGATGCCTGACCTGTTTCTGATGAGTCTCATCAAACAAGGCGCATAAATCTTCAAATCAAGGGCGACATCACATTGTGAGCCAATGTCCTCAAGAAGAATTCATGAAGACTTATTGGATTGCCATGCACAATGTGAAAGAGCAAATTCTTCATGATTCCAACTACATCTTCCTCAGAATCATGTCCCTTGATTGGAGCAATGGTGTTAGACAAGATTCTGTAGAGAGTGCGAGGAACATACCTCAATTCCGAGACTATGAATTGAGTCCTTGGTGGTTGGCCTTTTGCTTGAGGTTTCATCAGAGCTTCCATCAGATGATTTGGAAGTTCTTTTTCATCATACATGCACTTGGCTCCTTCAGCAGGAATGGGCAGATTTGTACATTGAAGCAATTCAGTGGATGGATCCTTGAGATGAATTCCTTCAGTCATCTAGTTAAATACCCATGTGGTGACGTCAGAGGGGTCACCAGTGATGTGCAACGTGGGAAAAACTAAAGAATTAGCTCAGTGTTCCAGTCAGTGATAACTGCACAGAAGTAGAGCAGACCTAAATCATGGAGAACTGAAAGAACAGGAATGAAGCACTCAATTGTTTCCATATCTGCATGAGGAATATGAGAGTGGATGAAGATCTTCTTCTTGTTAACAAGCAGTGATGCATAGTATGTGAGACGAGGCCTTGTCCAGAATCTTCTATGCCTGATTCGAAGCTTGCTATAAGGAGTTTCATCAGAGAAGAAATTGATGTTCATCATAGAAATCCTCCGTCACAAACTGTGGCCTCTTGGTGAAGGGTTAGCGCTGCTTGGGTTGAATAGTTTGCTTGATCAGATCATCAAGTTGAGGTTGTGGTTGTGCTACCACAATTGCAGTGTGCAGATTTTTGACATGAGGTACCTCAACATTTTCTTTACCCTGTGCTGGGGCATTTGTATCAGGCACTTGTTCTTCAGCATTTGCTTCATTTTGTGCCGGGGAATTTTCATCAGGCACTGGATTTTCAATATTTTCTTCAGCCTATGGTGGAGCATTTTCATCACGCTGGTGTGGTGCATTTTCATTAGCCACTTTTTCTTCACAGGGGCCTTTTTCTTCAGCTGTTGCAGCTGAGGCCGTAACTGACATGGCAGAAGTGTTTCTTTCATCAGAAGGGGTGAGCACAACTATTGTAGTAGGAGACTGAAGATTTTGCTGTTGGTGCTAGAATTCATTATTGAGGACTCGCGTGCTGAAACCAATATCTACTTGTTCTTCAGTGGCTTCAGGCTATTGTGGGGGAGGTGTTGCAGGATGAGGAATGTCGTCAACTTGAATTTCCTCATCCAGAGGAGTTGATGCAGCAGAGTTAGAGCCATCCATTTCTTCACCCCTTCAGTGATGGTATATTCCACACCAAATGGCACAATCATATTTGGTGATGTCATACTGATGGGAGTGACGTCCAGTGGAGCGGAGGACTTTGATGACTAGGGTGGCAAAGTCTTCAGACGTTTTGCTTCTGATGACTTTGAGTCTGATGCAGACTTTCTCTTCTTTGCTTCTTTTTCTACTGCCTTTGTTTTCTTCACTTCTCATGTAGAAGGAAGTTTGATTTTCTTCACCTTTGATGACTTTGTTGAAGCTGTAACTTCATCAGGCACGACATAAGAGGTGGCCGGCCTGGCAGATTCATCAGCTGCCTTTGAGGCAGATTCCTCAAATGCTTTGGAAGCAGTTTCCTCACTTGCTGTGGAAGCACTTTCTTCAGGAGTTTTGGAGGCATTTTCATTAACTGCCCTGGAGGCAGTTTCTGTTCCAGTTGGGGCATTTTCTTCAGCAGCAGGTTCATCAGGTTCAGCAGCAGGTTGCACTGAGTAGGGGACCTGAGAAGTTGGAGGAACCACTTTGGCTGTGGCCTTTTGGTTGTATTCATCAATGGCATGGGAAGTAGCTTTGAGGAACTTCACATTGATGTTTTTGTTCTCGGCCCTAAGGGTGGTGTGGTTCTCAGTGTGGACTTTCAGCTCAGACTGAGTTGATACAAGCTGTTCTGGCGTCAAATTGAGCAGATTTTGGCGCAAAAATTTGTCCTTTAGAGCCTTAGCCTTCTTGGCTTGCTTAGCTTGCTGATATTTCCATTTTGCCTCGTTGATGAAAGTGGCAACCATGTGATTAAGTCCAGGTGGCAGGCCTAAGTCATCAATGGGTGTGTTGGGATCCACATACCATTGGTCGATGAATTTCAGCATGATCTTTGGATCGATCAACAAATGAACTTGGGAGCCTGTAGCTTCAGCTACCCTTTCCTGCTTGTTTCTCATGATTGCCTCTAGCAGAGCAAGCTCATCTTCCTCACTTGCCCATGATCCAGAGGGAATATTGACGATCACTTTCTTCAGGCTAGGCCTGCTGCGTCGCCCTACCGTGGCCTTAGTCTTCAAAATCACAGTTGAGGATTTTGGTGCAGTGCTTGAAGAAGATGCCCTAAGGGAATTGATGTCCCTATAACTGGTTGACTAGGCCGAGGCTCCAGCGAAGCTGATAACTTTGCTGGCGCTGTTGATGATTTTGCAGCAGTTTCATCAGGTGATGATTTTGCTGCATGTGAGGACTTTGCAACTGTTGATGATTTTGGAGCTGTAGTTGATGATTTAGCTGTGACTTTCTTCACAACCATTTTCTTTGGTTGAGCTTTTGTTGCAAAAGCATCAGCTGCAGAGGATGACGCAGAAGCAACTATCTCACAGGCATCAGTGCCTTTGCTCATTTTCCTCAATTTAGCCAAGTATTTTGCTTTTTCATCAGGATAGTCATCAATAGTCTGCATGCTTGAGGGATGAGCAGACTGTTGTTCTCCCAGTGGGGGTCTTTTGCAAGGTGCCTTGATAGCAAACTTCTTTGCATAGCGGGGAGTGACGAACCTGTAGTTCTTCCACTCTTGCGCCCACCTCCTCTCTATCTTCTGAAGCCTTAGCTTGCGCTTCACAGGAAGTTCTTTCCCATATATCTCTTCATCTAGGGTGCAATATTCATCATAGATATCTTGAGGAATATCCATCGCAGTATTGGGCTCAAGTTTCTTCCCACCTTTCTGATGCTTTTGTTCTTCCATTTTCTTCAGTTTTTGTTTCTGCTGAGGAATTTGATTCATTGATGAGTTTGAAGAAACTGACAGATTTTCTTCAAGGAATGCTGCAAATGAGTTAAGTTGATGAGAACCTAAAGATTCATCAACCGACATTTTGTACCTGTGAACAGAGTATAGGTGCGAAGACTTTGAAGAGGTCATATGTGTTCTCAGATTTGGGAAATTTCAAAATTTTGAATAAGTTTGAGGAATTTGACCAATGATAGTGTTTGAGGAACTTGCCTAAGCATTCTGGTCTTGGGTTCCAGAGTTGTACAAAGTCGAAAATTGGCACAATTGAGGAATCTCGTGATGAATTGGATAGCTTAGAGAAATTCATCAAGGTTTTGAGGAACAACAGATTTCACAGTTTTACACTAAGTAAACAGATCTAACAGGGCTATAAATTTGGAGTTTAATTACCCTGATCTGAAGAACACGGCGAACTGAGGAAAAAGAAGAAGCTCGTCGGTCCAATTCTTCAGCGCCCTAACTTGGCAACTGAGATCAGCTACGGCAACGACGACTTGAAGATTTTCACGGTCGGCGTGAGATCGTCGACGACGGAGTCGAGGCAGAGACACTCTTCTTCTCCGGCGACGATGAAAATCCGCTGTGTCGTTGTGGCTGAGTGCGAGAGGAGTGAGTGCGAGAGAGGAAGGTTTTCATCTGAGGGGGTAAGTGAGCTATATATAGCCGGGGTGAAAATGGCCCTGTGCACATTTTTTGGACCAGACTGCCCCTGACTCTTGCGCTCCTCACGACACGTGGTGACCGCATAATGAGTGGTGGAGTTAGTGGAGGTAGTGCTTATCCGTTCGTGGGTAGTGGGTGCGGTTTTGGCGCTAACTCTATTTTTTTGGAATTTTGAGGAATTTGTTGCAAAGTCATGAGCTGACAAGGACTCACTAATGAATTTGAACAAGTTTCAATAGAATGCATATGATAAAATTGAGAATAGACTAGATTGAGTATAGCATAGAGGGGTTCCGGGGTCCGATCACATTCACTTAGAAGAAAATCCAACTTGAAAACATAGCAATAAGTGAATGCTGTTAAGGACCTGAAAATACATACATACATACATACATATATATATATATATACATATATATATATATATATAGTCAATGATGATTTTGAAATTTTTTGACGACTTTCAAAATTTGATGAAATTGAAAGTTGTGATGACAATGATATTTTAATGATTTTCATGACAGATTTGATGACATTGACAAATATGATGATTTCATGATGCCATGATGATTTCAAACATTTGATGACTTTGAAATTTTGATGAAATTGAAAATTTTTAGGATTTTGTTACAAGCCTCGGTTTTGAAGAATTTCATCATTTGAGGAATTTCAAAGTTTTGGTGGTGGCGTTACCCATCGTATAGGAATGAGGACTACAAGCGCCGCTTACAATTGTCGTAGGGCCCTGAGAATCCAATTTCGCATTGATTTCTTCATACTCAGAGTGTTTTTCATCATCATTTGAAGAAAAACTTCACTTCGTGTGTTGCATATTGATACGTCCATATTGCATCATGCTTTTATGTTGATATTTATGGCTTTATGGGCTGTTATTACACATCACGGTACAATACTTATGCCTTTACTCTCTTATTTTACAAGGTTTACAAGAAGAGGGAGAATGCCGACAGCTAGAATTCTGGTCTGAAAAAGGAGCAAGTTTGAGATACCTATTCTGCGCAACTCCAAAAGCCGTGAAAATCAACGAGGAATTATTTTGGATTTTATAAAAAATACTGGGCGGAAGAAGTACCAGAGGGGAGCCACCAGGAGGCCACAAGCCTGCCAGGCGCGGCCTACCCCCCTAGCCGCGCCTAGGTGGCTTGTGGGCCCCCTGTTGCCCCTGTGGCTCCCATCTTTTGCTATAAGGAGGGTTTTGTTCCAGAAAAAAAATCAGGAGGAGGCTTTCGGGAGAAATCACTTTTGTTCGGGAGAAATCACTTTTGTTCCTGAGGCTCCCATCTTTTGCTATAAGGAGGGGGAAATCATCACCATCATCATAACCAACACTCCTCTCATCGGAGGGGACTCGTCACCATCAACATCTTCATCAGCACCATCTCATCTCCAAACCCTAGTTCATCTCTTGTAACCAATCTCCATCTCGCGACTCCGATTGGTACTTGTAAGGTTGCTAGTAGTGTTAATTACTCTTTGTAGTTGATGCTAGTTGGATTACTCGGTGGAAGATCATATGTTCAGATCTCTAATGCTATTCAATACCTCTCTGGTCATGAACATAATTATGCTTTGTGAGTAGTCACTTTTGTTCCTGAGGACATGGGATAAGTCTTGTTATAAGTAGTCATGTGAATTTGGTATTCGTTCGATATTTTGATGCGTTGTATGTTGTTTTTCCTCTAGTGGTGTTATGTGAATGTCGACTACATAACACTTCACCATTATTTGGGCCTAGAGGAAGTCATTGGGAAGTGATAAGTAGATGATGGGTTGCTAGAGTGACAGAAGTTTAAACCCTAGTTTATGCGTTGCTTCGTAAGGGGCTGATTTGCATCCACTAGTTTAATACTATGGTTAGATTTAGTCTTAATTATTCTTTCGTAGTTGCGGATGCTTGCGAGAGGGATTAATCATAAGTGGGATGTTTGTCCAAGTAAGGGCATCACCCAAGCACCGGTCCACCCACATATCAAACTATCAAAGTAGCGAACGCGAATCATATGAACATGATGAAAACTAGCTTGACAGAAATTCCCATGTGTCCTCGGGAGCGCTTTGCCTCATATAAGAGTTTGTCCAGACTTTTCCCTTGCTACAAAAGGGATTGGACCACTTTGCTGCAGCTTTTTTACTTGCTACTTGCTACGAATCATCTTATCACACAACTCTTTGTTACCGATAATTTCAGTGCCTGCAGAGAATACCTTGCTGAAAACCACTTGTCAGTTCCTTCTGCTCCTCATTGGGTTCGACACTCTTACTTATCGAAAGGACTATGATAGATACCCTACACTTGTGGGTCATCAAGACTCTTTTCTGGTGCCATTGCCGGGGAGTGAAGCGCCTTTGTTAAGTGGAATTTGGTAAGGAAACATTTATATAGTGTGCTGAAATTTATTGTCACTTGTCACTATGGAAACTAATCCTTTGAGGAGCTTGTTCGGTGTATCTTCACCTTGAACGGAAGCACAAGGAGTTTCTCCTCAACCTGCTGCACCTACTGAAAATATTTGTTATGAAATTCCTTTGGGTATGCTAGAGAAACTGTTGGCTAATCCTTTTACAGGAGATGGAACATCACATCCCGACTTGCATCTAATCTATGTAGATGATGTTTGTGGTTTATTTAAGCTTGCTGGTTTGCCCGAGGATGAGGTCAATAAGAAGGTATTTCCCTTATCTTTGAGGGATAAAGCATTGACATGGTACGGGATATGTGATGATACTGGATCATGGAACTACAACCGATTGAAATTGGAATTTCGTCAAAAGTTTTATCCTATGCATTTGGTACATCATGATCGGAATTATATCTACAATTTTTGGCTCGTGATAGAGAAAGTATCGCTCAAGCTTGGGTGAGGCTTAAGTCAATGTTATATTCATGCCCCAACCATGAGCTCTCGAGAGAAATTATTATTCAGAACTTTTATGCTCGGCTTTCTCATGATAATCGCACCATGCTTGACACTTCTTGTACCGGTTCTTTTACGAAGAGAGATACTGAATTCAAATGGAATTTATTGGAATGAATTAAATGCAACTCTCAAGATTGGGAGTTTGATGAAGGTAAGGAGTCAGGTATGAATCTTAAGTCCGATTCGTTAAATCTTTTGCTGAAACAAATACTTTTTGTGATTTTAGCGCTAAACATGGACTTGACTCTGAGATAGTAGCTTCATTATGTGAATCATTTGCTGCTCATATTAATCTCCCTAAAGAGAAGTGGTTTAAATATCATCCTCCCTTAGAAGTCAATGTGGTTAAACCCAATCTAGTTGAAGAGAAAGTCATTGCTTATAATGATCCTATTGTTCCTAGTGCTTACATTGAGAAAGCACCTTTCCCTGTTAGAATAAAGGATCATTCTAAAGCTTGAACTGTGATACGTAAGGGCTACATTAGAACTCCTACACCCCCTGAGCAAATTTGAGTTGAACCTTGCATTTCTATTATCCAAGATCTCCTGTCCGACAATGTTGAAGGCCATGATATTCACTTTTGTGAAGATGCTGCTAGAATTGCTAAACCTCATGCTAGAGACAAACATAGGCTTGTTGTTGGCACGCCAGTTGTTTCTGTTAAAATAGGAGATCAGTGTTATCATGGTATATGTGATGTGGGTGCTAGTGTTAGTGCAATACCTCAGTCTTTATATGATGAAATTAAAGACGAGATTGCACCTGTCGAGATGGAACGTATTGATGTCACTATTCAGCTTGCCAATAGAGATACTATCTTCCCTTTGGGAATTGTTAGAGATCTTGAAGTCTTGTGAGGTAAAACTAAGTATCCTGCTGATTTTCTCGTTCTTGCTACCACACAAGATAGCTTTTGACCCATCATATTTGGCAGACCTTTCCTCAATACTGTCAATGCTCATATTGACTGTGAGAAGCAAACTGTCACTATTTGCTTTGAAGGTGTGTCACATGAGTTCAATTTCTCCAAGTTTGGTAGACAACCTCATGAAAAAGAGTTTTCTAGTAAGGATGAAATTATTGTTGTAGCTTCTATTTTTGTGCCTCCTACTGATCCTTTAGAGCAATATTTGCTTGAGCATGAAAATGATATGCATATGGACGAAAGGAATGAGATATATAGAGTTATCTTTGAACAATATCCTATCCTTAAGAATAATTTGCCTCTTGAACAGCTTGGAGATCCACCCCCACCAAAGGGTTATCCTGTGCTTTAAACAGTTACCTGATACTCTTAAGTATGCTTATCTCGATGAAAAAGAGATATATCCTGTTATTATTAGTGCTAGGCTTTCAGATCTTGAAGAAAAGAAGTTATTAAAAACTCCGAGGAAGCACCGTGATGCTATTGGATATACTCTTGACGATCTTAAGGGCATTAGTCCCATTCTATGCCAGCATAAAATTAAAACCGATCTTGATTCCAAACCAGTTGTCGATCATCAACGGAGATTAAATCCTAAGATGAAAGAGGTAGTGACAAAAGAAATACTAAAGCTCCTGGAAGCAAGTATTATCTATCATGTTGCTCATAGTGATTGGGTAAGTCAGGTGCATTGCGTCCCTAAGAAGGGAGGTATTACCGTTGTCCCTAATGATAAAGATGAATTGATCCCACAGAGGATTATTAGTGGCTATATGATGGTGATTGCCTTTAGGAAAGTGAAAAAAACCACTAGGAAAGATCATTACCCTTTGCCTTTTATTGACCAAATGCTAGAATGATTGTCTAAACACACACACTTCTGCTTTCTAGATGGTTATTCTGGTTTCTCCCAAATACCTGTTGCGCAATCTGATCAGGAGAAAACCACTTTTACCTGCCCTTTCGGTACCTTTGCTTATAGTCGTATGCCTTTTGGCTTATGTAATGCACCTGCTACCTTTCAAAGATGTATGATGGCTATATTCTCTGACTTTTGTGAAAAGATTGTTGAGGTTTTCATGGATGACTTCTCCGTTTACGGGTCTTCTTTTGATGATTGCCTCAGCAACCTTGATCGAGTTTTGGAGAGATGTAAAGATACCAACCTTGTCTTGAATTGGGAGAAGTGCCACTTTATGGTTGATGAAGGCATCGTCTTAGGACATAAAATTTCTGAAAGAGGTATTGAAGTTGATAAGGCTAAGGTTGATGCGATCGAGAAAATGCCATGCCCTATAGACATTAAAGGTATAAGAAGTTTCCTTGGTCATGTTGGTTTCTATAGAAGGTTCATTAAGGACTTTTCTAAGATTTCTAGGCCTCTTACCAATCTCTTGCAAAATGATATTCCTTTTATTTTTTACGATGATTGTGAGGAAGCCTTTGAAATATTTAAGAAGGCCTTGATAACTGCACCTATTGTTCAACCACCTGATTGGAACTTACCTTTTGAAATTATGTGTCATGCTAGTGATTATGTTGTTGGTGTTGTTCTAGGACAAAGAGTTGATAAGAAATTGAATGTTATTCATTATGCTAGTAAAACTCTAGACAGTGCCCAAAGAAACTATGCTACTATTGAAAAGGAATTTTTAGCAGTCGTGTTTGCATGTGAAAAGTTCAGATCTTACATTGTTGATTCCAAGGTTACTATTCACACTGATCATGCTGCTATTAAGTATCTCATTGAAAAGAAAGATGCTAAACCTAGACTTATCACATGGGTTCTCTTGCTACAAGAATTTGATTTGCATGTGGTTGATAGGAAGGGTGCTGAGAACCCCCTAGCAGGTAACTTGTCTAGGTTGGAGAATGTTCTTGATGACCCACAACCTATTGATGATAGCTTTCCTGATGAGCAATTGAATGTCATCAATGCTTCACGTAGTACACCGTGGTATGCTGATTATGAAAATTATATCGTTGCCAAATATATACCACCTAGTTTCACATACCAGCGAAAGAAGAAATTCTTCTTTGATTTGAGACATTACTTTCGGGATGATCCTCACCTTTAGAAGGAAGGAGTAGATGGTATTATTAGACGTTGTGTACCTGAGCATGAACAGGGACAGATCCTACAGAAGTGTCACTCCGAGGCTTACGAAGGACACCATGCGGGAGATAGAACTGCACACAAGGTATTGCAATTCGGTTTCTATTGGCCTACTCTCTTCAGGGATGCCCGTAAGTTTGTCTTGTCTTGTGATGAATGTCAAAGAATAGGTAATATCAGTAAACGTCAGGAAATGCCTATGAATTATTCACTTGTCATTGAACCATTTGATGTTTGGGGTTTGGATTATATGGGACCTTTTCCAAAGTCCAACGGGTATACTCATATCCTAGTTGCTGTTGATTACGTTACTAAGTGGGTAGAAGCTATCCCAACTAGTAGTGCTGATCACAACACCTCTATTAGGATGCTAAAAGAAGTTATTTTCCCTAGATTTGGAGTCCCTATATATTTAATGACTGATGGTGGTTCACATTTTATTCATGGTGCTTTCCGTAAAACGCTTGCTAAGTATGATGTCAACCATAGAATTGCATCACCCTATCATCCTCAGTCAAGTGGTCAAGTAGAGCTAAGTAATAGAGAGATTAAACTAATTCTGCAAAAGACTGTTAATAGGTCTAGAAAGAATTGGTCTAAGAAGCTTGATGATGCACTGTAGGCTTATAGAACTGATTATAAGAATCCCATGGGCATGTCTCCGAACAAAATGGTTTACGGTAAAGCATGTCATTTACCACTTGAGCTAGAGCATAAGGCTTATTGGGCAATCAAAGAGCTCAACTTCGATTTCAAACTTGCTGGTGAGAAGAGGTTATTTGATATTAGCTCACTTGATGAATGGAGAACACATGCATATGAAAATGCCAAGTTGTTCAAAGAAAAGGTTAAGAGGTGGCATGATAAGAGGATACAAAAACGTGAGTTCAATGTAGGTGATTATGTCTTGCTATACAATTCTCGTTTAAGATTTTTTGCAGGCAAGCTTCTCTCTAAATGGGAAGGTCCTTACATTGTTGAGGAAGTATATCATTCCGGTGCCATCAAGATCAACAACACCGAAGGTAATTTTCCGAGAGTGGTAAATGGGCAAAGAATCAAGCATTATATCTCAGGTACTCCCATAAATGTTGAAAGCAATATTATTAATACCATAACTCCGGAGGAGTACATAAGGGATATTTATCAGCCTGTTTCAGACTCCAAAAACGAAGAGGTATGTGATTCGGTAAGTAAACCGACTCCCAAACTTTTCCAGTAGCCATTTTTCTCCGTTTTGGAATTTTTAGAAAAATAGAAAAATTTAAAGTAGTCCGGAAAGCGCACGAGGAGGCGACAAGCCTGCCAGGCGCGGCCTATCCCCTGGCATCACCTGGGTGGCTTGTGGGCACCTTCTTTGCCTCCCGGACTCCGTTTTCTTGCAGAGTACTCCTTTTTGGTTGTGAAAAATTCATTATATATTCTCCTGAAAGGTCTGACCCTTGTATCGCGCAATTATCCTTTGTTTTCGTTTCGAGCCTGTTTCTACCGCAGATTTAGGGCAAGGATGTCGTCTCATGAATCTGCCGGGAGAACGATTTCCCTCAAGTCTATGAAGAAGTAAAAGCTGATCTGAAAAGAATGGAGGTCATGGAGGCCAAGGAAGGGCTGCTGGAAGAAACTAAGGGCAAAACTAAGGAGGATAATCCGGCGTCGGACGAAGGGCAATCTATGCTCAACAAGGAAGCAGCTGAGTAAGAGGATTTTCTTCAACCCTACCTCCACCTTTTACCTCCATCCTTGATCGAACTCTTGAGGTTATGTGAAATAACTCGTGCTCGTAATACTTATCTCACCCGTGAAGTTGTTTTGCTGGAGAAACATATCATCGAGCTTCAAAGTATAAATCAAAGATTGATGGCCCTCTGTGAATCAAAAGACAGGACAACTCCACAACCATCACCTTCGAAGGAAGACAATTAAGCACGGGTATGGGAACTCCCCTTGGCTTGCACCAAGCTTGGGGGATTTGCCCCGGTATCGTATCAACATCACATCTTTTGCCTTTACCTTTTTCTAAGTTGGATCCTTTTCGGTTTTAGCTTTCTCTAGTAGAATAAAGTTCTTAGTGATCTAGGCTTGAGTTTTGCTTTGCGTCACCCCCAATGTACTCGAGTTCGTGAGTCATATAATAAAGAGTGTTTTAGTTAAGGGCCTTGCCTCATGCCATGATCTAAAGAAAAGAATAATAAAAGAACAAAAGCATGAAAGATCATGTAATGATCTTATGGGAAGTGATGACTTCACATATAAAAATAATGTTGATTGAAACTTGTTCTGGGTGGACAAACGTAGTCCTTGGTCATTGTTGCAATTAATAGGAAGTAATAAAGAAAGAGAGGTTCACATATAAATATATCATCTTGGGCACCATCTATGATTGTGAACACTCATTAAACTATCACATGCTTAGAAGTAGATGTTGGACAAGGAAGACAACAAAATGAATTATGTTTGCTTGGTTCCGAACAATGTTATATGACTAGAGATCCCTTAGCATGTGATGCCTGTTTCCACCTCATATCAGCCAAAACTTCTGCACTAAATAGAAATACTACTTGTGCATCCATAAGCCTTCAACCCAGTTTTGCCATGAGATTCCACTATACCTACCTATGGATTGAATAAGATCCCTCAAGTAAGTTGTCATCGGTACAAGCAATAATTTTTTTCCCTAAATATGTATGATCTATTCGTGTATGGAAAATAAGTTCGTACGAACATGTGATGAGGAAGACATAAAAGAGACAGACTGCATAATAAAGTTCTTTATCAGAGGAGGCAATATAAAGTGACGTTCCTCCACACTAAGAGATCACACATCCAAACCTCAAAAGCGAATGACAACCTCTGCTTCCCTCTGCGAAGGGCCTATCTTGTACCTTTACTTTTTGTCCTTAAAAGAGTCATGGTGATCAACACCAATTCCTTATTTCGCCTTTATCTTGGCTAACGTCATGTGCTAGGGAAAGATCTATATTCATATGTTAACTTGGAAGTAAGTATCCATGAATTATTATTGTTGACATTAACCTTGAGGTAAGTAGTTGGGAGGCGAAACTATAATCCCCTATCTTTCTCTGTGTCCAACTGAAACTTTGATCTCATGAGTACCACGTGAGTTTTAGCAATTGTACAAGACGAAAGGATGATTGAGTATGTGGATTTCCTTTACAAGCTCTTATTTGACTATTTCCGATGTTATGATAAATTGCAATTGCTTCAATGATTAAAGGCTATTGGTTGTTAATTCTCAATAAGGTTCTTGACCCATACTTTACTTTGTGAAGGAATTGTCACTTTAGCATAAGAGTTTATATGACGCTATTGTTGTTCTAATTATGATCATGATGCCTGGATGTGTGTATTTTCTTTTACAGACACCTCTATCTCTAAACATGTGGGCATATTTATTGATCTCGGCTTCCGCTTGAGGACAAGCAAGGTCTATGCTTGGGGGAGTTGAAACGTCCATATTGCATCATGCTTTTTTGTCGATATTTATTGCTTTATGGGCTGTTATTACACTTCACGGTACAATACTTATGCCTTTTCTCTCTTATCTTATAAGGTTTACATGAAGATGGAGAATGCCGACAGCTGGAATTCTGGTCTGAAAAAGGAGCAAGTTTGAGATACCTATTCTGCGCAACTCCAAAAGCCGTGAAAATCAACGAGGAATTATTTTGGATTTTATAAAAAATACAGGGCGGAAGAAGTACCAGAGGGGAGCCACCAGGAGGCTACAAGCCTGCCAGGCGCAGCCTACCCCCTGCTCGCGCCTAGGTGGCTTGTGGCCCCCCTGTTGCCCCTCTGGCTCCCATTTTTTGCTATAAGGAGGGTTTCGTTCCAGAAAAAATCAGGAGGAGGCTTTCGGGAGGAATCGCCGCCGCCACGCGGCGAAACTTCAGCAGAACCAATCTAGAGCTCCGGCAGGGCCGTCCTGCCGGGGAAACTTCCCTCCCGGAGGGGGAAATCGTCGCCATCGTCATCACCAACACTCCTCTCATCGGAGGGGACTCATCACCATCAACATCTTCATCAGAACCATATCATCTGCAAACCCTAGTTCATCTACCAATCTCCGTCTCGCGACTCCGATTGGTACTTGTAAGGTTGCTAGTAGTGTTAATTACTCTTTGTAGTTGATGCTAGTTGGATTACTCGATGGAAGATCATATGTTCAGATCTCTAATACTATTCAATACCTCTTAGGTCATGAACATAATTATGCTTTGTGAGTAGTCACTTTTGTTCCTGAGAACATGGGATAAGTCTGGCTATAAGTAGTCATGTGAATTTCGTATTCGTTCCATATTCTGATGCGTTGTATGTTGTTTTTCCTCTAGTGATGTTATGTGAACATCGACTACATAACACTTCACCACTATTTGGGCCTAGAGGAAGGCATTGGGAAGTAATAAGTAGATGATGGGTTGCTAGAGTGATAGAAGCTTAAACCCTAGTTTATGCGTTGCTTTGTAAGGGGCTGATTTTGATCCACTAGTTTAATGCTATGGTTAGATTTAGTCTTAATTCTTCTTTCACAGTTGCGGATGCTTGCGAGAGGGGTTAATCATAAGTGGGATGTTTGTCCAAGTAAGGGCATCACCCAAGCACCGGTCCACCCACATATCAAACTATCAAAGTAGCGAACGCGAATCATATGAACATGATGAAAACTAGCTTGACAGAAATTCCCATGTGTCCTCGGGAGCGCTTTACCTCATATAAGAGTTTGTCCAGGCTTTTCCCTTGCTACAAAAGGGATTGGGCCACTTTGCTGCAGCTTTTTTACTTGCTACTTGCTACGAATCATCTTATCACACAACTCTCTGTTACCGATAATTTCAGTGCCTGCAGAGAATACCTTGCTGAAAACCACTTGTCACTTCCTTCTGCTCCTCGTTGGGTTCGACACTCTTACTTATTGAAAGGAGTATGATAGATCCCCTACACTTGTGGGTCATCACAGATCTAAGTCATCACTTTTGCATCAGTGTTAGGATGTGTGCATTTTTACAAGACATTCGAAGATTCTAGGATATTTAGCTCACATCGCAACTTGCAAAATATTTTCTCATCCAAGGGCTTAGTGAAGATATCAGCTAGCTGTCCATCAGTATTTACGTGGTCAATGATGATATTGCCCTTGAGTACATGATCACGAAGAAAATGATGACGAATATGGATGTGCTTGGTCTTTGAGTGTTGTACTGGGTTGTAGGCGATCTTGATCGCACTCTCATTGTCGCAGTAGAGTGGCACATTCTTCAAGTTGATGCCATAGTCCTTGAGGGTTTCCTTCATCCACCTCAATTAAGCATAGCAAGATCCAGCAACAATGTATTCAACTTCAATAGTGGAGAGTGATACACAGTTCTGCTTCTTTTATGACCAAAAAACTAAAGAGCGTTCAAGGAAATGACATGTGCCTGACGTTGACTTACGATCCACACGGTCACCAGCATAATCAGAATCAGAATATCCAATGAGATGAAGATTTGAGCCCTTGGGGTACCATAATCCAAGCGTTGGTGTGTGAGCTAAATATCAAAGAATATGTTTCTTGGAAACGTGCACACATGCAAACACTAAGCATAATGTCTGGCCTAGATGCATGTGGGTACAATAAAGAGCCAATCATGGAGTGGTATACGTGTTGATCGATGTCTATGCCACTTTCATCAGAGGAGAGATGGCCATTGGTAGGCATTGGAATTTTGACGCCTTTGTATCCATTCATGCCGAATTTCTTCAGGATGTCCTTGAGGTATTTCTCTTGAGGGATGAAGGCTCCATTGCGTTGTTGACGAATTTGAAGACCTAAGAAGAATTTTAGCTCTCCCATCATGGACAATTGGTACTCTTCACTCATCATGTAGGCAAATTCATCACTATAACGTTTGTCAGTACAACCAAATATGATATCGTCCACATATATTTGGCACACAAATAATGCAACATCATAGGACTTTGTGAAAAGAGTAGGATCAAGTGAACCGGGTTTGAAGCCTTTCTTCAAGAGGAATTCCTTCAATGTATCATACCACGCCCGAGGGGCTTGCTTGAGGCCATAGAGTGCTTTCTTCAATTTGAAGACTTTGTCTGGATGCTTTGGGTCTTCAAAACCTGGGGGCTGAGCAACATATACTCCTCCTCAAGCTTACCATTGAGAAATTCACTTTTCACATCCATTTGATATAGAGTCATGTTATGATGATTAGCATAAGCAAGCAGAATGCAAGTTGCTTCAAGTCTAGCAACAGGTGAAAAAGTTTCATCAAAATCAATTCCTTCAACCTGTGTGTAGCCTTGGGCTACAAGTCGTGCCTTATTCCTCACTACCTGTCCTTCCTCATCTTGCTTGTTTCGGAAGATCCACTTCATTCCGATGACATTGTGCTTTCGAGGATCGGGACGCTTGACGATTCCCACACATCATTCAGCTTGAATTGAAGAAGTTCATCTTGCATGGCTTGAATCCATTCAGGTTCCATGAATGCTTCACAGACTTTTAAGGGTTTTGTCATAGACACAAAGGAGAAATGCCCATAAAAGTTAGTCAAACGTGAAGCTTTTGAGTGAGTGAGGGGACCTGGTGCATCGATGTCATCGATGATTTTGTCAATTTCCACTTTATCGGCAATTCTTGGATGCGCAGGTTGATGACTTGGAATTGATTGAGGAATTTGATCTTGAGGAGTTTCATCAGGTGCATCAGCTTGTCTTTCATCATTGTTGGGGACAACTTCATCAGCAATAGGTTGTTCTTCAACAGGGATAATGTCCTCAGTTGCCTTGTGCTTGATAGCTTCCTCCGGAGTCTGTTTATCTGGCACACGAGGCAATTGCTCTCTTTTCGAGCCATTAGTTTCATCGAACCGCACATCTACAGTTTCAACAATCTTGTGATGAAAATTGTTGAAGACTTTGTAGGTGTGCGAGTCCTTTCCATAACCAAGCATGAAACCTTCATGTGCCTTGGGTGCAAATTTTGAACTATGGTGAGGACCTCTAATCCAGCATCTTGCACCGAAGACTTTGAAATAACTTACATTGGGTTTCTTGTCAGTGAGGAGTTGATATGAAGTTTTCTTGAGGAATTTGTGAAGATATACCCTGTTGATGATATGGCAAACAGTATTGATTGCTTCACGCCAATAGTGTCGAGGAGTCTGATATTTTTCAAGCATGGTACACGCCATTTCCACCAGAGTCCTGTTCTTTCGCTCACTGAGGCCATTCTGTTGAGAAGTATGAGGAGCAGACAATTCATGAGTAATACCAAGTTCATCAAGATAATCATCAAGACTAGTATTCTTGAATTCTGTCCCATTATCACTCCTGATGTGTTTGATCTTGACGCCGAAGTTTGTTGAGGCCCTTGAGGAAAATCGTTTGAAGACTTCCTGCACTTCAATTTTATACATGATAATATGCACCGAAGTATATCTAGAATAGTCATCCAGAATGACAAACCGATATAAAGATGATGCATTTGTTAGAGAAGCATAATGAGTAGGTCCAAATAAATCCATGTGCAGCAATTCAAACAGACGAGTAGTAGTCATGATGGTCTTCGATGGGTGTTTGGATATGGTCATCTTCCGAGACTCACAAGCACCGCAGAGATGGTACATGTGTCTATCCTTAGAAATAGCTACTTTGCCAAGTCCCAATACCTTGCTTTTACCTTTGTCAGCGTAGGTGATATGCTTCAGAGGTGATGGATTCAGTGGGATATTCATCAATAAGCTTTTATCACCAGTCATGTGATTTGTGCACCCACTGTCAAGAACCCACTCTGTGTTCTTGGGTTGATCATCCTGCAGATGAATTAGTACTTTGAGGAATTAGTAAGGACGAGTGAAATGAAAAGTCATTTCATCATTAATTAGCTTGCGTCCTAACAAGCAATTTCATCAGGTCTCCAGCAAATTCTTCAGATGATGACTTTCATCTGGAGACCTGACCTGCAGAAGTGATTAGTTTGATTTCTTCACCACCCACATCTGAAGAATTAGCTTGCGTCCTAACAAGCAATTTCATCAGGTCTCCAGCAAATACTCAGAAGTGGTAAAGAGTTCAACATCCTGTGAGCACCATAAGAGAATGTTGGTAATGATGCTAATGCACTTCTTTTCATGGTAGGGGGATTAGTGTACTCATAAGAATATGCAGAAAAATTCTTTGAGGACTTATGCACATAACGATTTGAGGAATAATGTGCATATTCTGGTCCCTTGTAGTTTCTGTGCATTTCAGAAGCATTAGTGTGAGTACAAGCATAAGTGTGACCATTTGAGGAATTTGATCCTCGTGATGACTTTGATCCACCCGAGGAATTTGATCTGGGGTTCCTATTCTTCACGCATGACTGCATGATGACATTCAATTGAAGACTTCCCAAGATGCTTTTTGGAATCCAAATTTTCCTCAGCGTGATGCATTCCTGCAGTTAGTTCCAACATATCGAGAAAATACTTCACCAGATTGATTTTTGAACAGTTTATAATTTGAGTTAATTGACTCATTAGAGAAATATGATGTTTCACATGCAAAGCCTGTTAGAGTGGATGAATCAACAGGAGGTCCTTTTGCAACAACCCATGAGGTTTTGGGATACTGCTCAGGTGTCCAGTATGATCCATCAACATTCAATTTCCTCTCGAAGGAAATGCCTTCTTTCCTCGGATTCCTGTTCAGAATCTGCTATTTCAGTACATCACAAAGGGTTTGATGCCCTTTGAGGCTTTTGTATATGCCTGTCACATACAATTCCTTCAAACGTGCATTTTCATCAATAGCATTTGTGGTTTCTTCAAGTGAAGAATTTGATACCACAGGATTATTTGAGGAATTTATCTAAATAGAAGCATTTGATGATTCATGTGAAGAATTTGCAGTTTCACGTTCGATGCATTTGATACAAGGTGGAACAAATTCTTCCTGAGTGGTACTAATCGATTGAGCGAGTAATGAATCCTTTTTCATTCGAAGATCATCATATGACATCCTTAGCTTCTCAAGATCAAGCTTCCTTTGAAGAAATTCATAGGACAGCTTGTCATGGTCAGCCAAGAGTGTATGACATTCTTGAAGACTATCAAACATGGACTAATGACTTTGAACATCTTCAGTGAGGTTTTGAGTTCGATTCATTTCATCATTCAACAGGTCATCGCTTTTGTCTAGCAGTTTTTGAAGCTTTTCAATAGCACTTTGTTGTTTAGTGGCAATGTTAGCAAATTTAGAGTAGCTAGGCTTTTGATATTCATCAGGTTCACACTCACTAGAATCATAGGAGGATGAATAACTTGATACCTTTGAACCTTTTTCCATGAAGCAATAGGAGGGAGAAAAGTCATCATCACAGTCATCAGGATTGTCGATGTTTCCATTTTCTTCAGACCCTTCTTCTTCATAACAGTCCTCGGACTCTTCCTCAGAATCCATTTCCTTGCCAATCAGTGCTCGAGCCTTCCTGTAGCTTGTCTTCTTGCGTGGTGTGGACTTTGAAGATGAAGACTTTGAGGATTTCTTCCTTTTCTTCGAATCATCAAAACTCTTATCCTTGTACTTCTTCTTCTTTGATTCCTTCGCCCAGCAAGGACAATCAGTAATGTAGTGACCCAATATCTTGCACTTGTGACACGTTCTCTTCTTGTAGTCTTCAGCTGAAGATTCTGATTTCCTCATATCTATTCTTGAAGAATTTCCAAATTGGCCACATCTGGTGAATTTCTGGAATTTCGGCACAAGCATAGCCAGTTCTTGACCAAATTCTTCAGGGTCACCAAGACTACTGTCAGACTCTTCTTCATCAGATGACGAGATAGCTCTTTCCTTCAATGCACGAGATCTTGAGTAATTTGGTCCATACAACTCTCTCTTTTATTCTTGTTGGAATTCGTGTGTATTGAGTCTCTCAAGAATATCAGTAGTATCAAGCATCTTGTAGTCTCTCCTTTCTTGAATCATCAAAACCAAAGTGTCAAATGATGGGTCAAGGGATCTTAGCAGTTTCTTCACCACTTCATGGTCTGTGATGTCTCTAGCTCCTAGAGCTTGCGATTCATTTGAGATGTCAGTGAGGCGAACAAAGGTATCTTGGCAGTTCTCATTGTCGAGTCGTTTGAAGCGGTTGAAGAGATTTCAATGAACATCAATGCGAGAGTCACGCTGAGTAGATACTCCTTCATCGACTTTGGACATCATGTCCCAGATTTGCTTCACATAGCCCAAATTACGGACTTTGTCAACGAACCTTTGCTCAGATGCCCACAAATGATATTCTTCGCTTGCGAGTCCAGCTGTTTGAGTTTCTTCACATCAGTAGGAGAGATTGTTTCGGAAATAGAGGGGACACCATTTTCCACAATGTACGAGAGGTCGTTGTCAATAGCTTGAAGATGCATTTGCATCTTTGTCTTCCAGTAGGGGAAGTCCTTTCCTTTGTAGGTAGGACATCCCGCAGTAACCTTGATCATACCTGCGGTCGACATAACTAAAACTCCAGGTGGTTAAATCAAAATCACACAGAACAAGGGAGTACCTTGCTCTAATACCAATTGAAAGTGCGTTAAGTCGACTAGAGGGGCAGGGGTGAATAGGCGATTTTTAATATTTCATCACTAAGGAAATTCGTTTTGAGGAAAGTCCTCAGCCGTCAAGAGTGTGCAGTGAAAAGTTGATGAACGAAACTGAAAACAGGCTAAAGCAAAGTCCTCAGAGTGAGGATTTCAATTCGGTTTGCACATGATATAAGTAAAGACAATGCAGGTGATAAAAAAACTGAAGTGAAGCATTTCAGGTGATTAAATTGATGAAAGTACTCAGTCAAATTCTTCAAACAGTAAAAGTGAAAGTCTTCAACATGCAATTGATGAATTGTAATGAGTTGAAGAAATAGAACGAGGAGCTTGATGAAGTCAGTGGTTGATGACCCAGTTCCAACTGTTGTGACAGTTATACGTCTGGTTTGGAGCAGCTAGGTATTTAAACCTAAGGACACACAACCCCTACTGTATTCTCCTTGAGCTAAGGACACACAGTCCTCTCCCAACACTCGTGGTAAGTCTTCAGGGTAAACTTCCAAACCCTCACAAACTTGGTCACCCGGTGATCCACAATTAAATGCTGGATGCTCACACCATCACGCCTAGCCGTCTGGAGGATGCACGGTCCTCAAAGGTAATAGGCCTCGGTTCCACACAGGAACGAAATCTTCAGTGATGCTCAATCTCTTGGGTTTTGAGTTTGGTTTGGGTGTTTTGGGGTTTTTTCCTCACTTGATGAATTTCACTCTCAGCTCTTGAGGAATTGGGTTGCTCAAATAGACAAGTGTAAGTTTCTCAGAGAGCAGCCAACCAACTAATGGTTTAAGGGGCTGGCTATTTATAGCCAGGGAGCAACCCGACATGATAAGACGTAAATCCCCTCACTAATGTGACTGTTGAGTGGATAAGGTTTATGACAGGTGTCACCCACTAAGGTAACAGTCGGAACTTTCAACTGTGGAAGTCCTCATGTCTCAAATTCCTCACTGGAGGATTTGATAGGTGTAGGTTGAGTTGAGCATCATGAGGAAAATCATTCATAGTGTTACCTTGACTCCCTTTAAAAGTACAGTGTTCCTGTGACTCGAGAAAGAGGAAAATGAAACAACAAGAGTAAATCTTCAGGCTTCAAAGTCTTTAGAGTATTTTCTTCAAGGAGCACCGAATTCATCACTTGATGAATTTCTTCATGAGGAATATCAGTTTCATCGAAATCTCGTCGTGATCAATATCTTTAGGTACCGATGTAAGTCTTCAGTCGAATTCATATTCTTCAAGTTCAAAGTCTTCAAGAGAAGACGGAAATCTTCAACTGAAGCCAGAATCTTTAAGATCAAAGTCTTCAAGACCTCATCAAAGTCTTCAACCTACATCGAATTCTTCACGATGAAAGTCTTCAAGATTTGATCAAAGTCATCTCGTGATGACATACATTTTTAGGGGTCGATATTCATCGAATAGCTCAAACTCCTCACCGACTTATAGAGCCTGTGTACACTCACAAACATTGTTAGTCTCTTAACCTATAAGTCTTCAACACACCAAAATCACTAAGGAAACTAGATGCACTTACACATCCAATAAGTCACTATCTTGTTCCATCTTAGTGAAAACGAGGCCTTCAGTCATCTTGCCCATGTGGCATGATTTGCATGTCTCATGTGATATAAAATGAAGTGGATCCAAACGATCCATCTGCGTGGAGTTTCTTCATGCGTTTACACCAACAAGCATGGGTCGCATGTCTCAATCGATTCAAAATTGAGCGAGTCCAAAGGTCCATCAGTATGGAGCTTCTTCATGCGTTTTACAGCAATATGACTAAAGTGTTAGTGCCACAAGTAAGTGGTACTATCATTACTACTTTGCATCTTTTGGCATCAATATTTTGAACATGTGTATTACTACGATCGAGATTCAATGAACCAGTCACATTGGTGCATGACCATTGAAGGCATTAGTCATGTAAACAGAATAACCTTTTATTATCTCACTTAAATGAATAATCGTATTGCAATAAACATGATCCAATCATGTTCATCCTCATCGCAAACACCAAATAAAATTTATTTAGGTTCAACACTAATCCCGATGGTAGAGGGAGCATGCGATGTTGATCACAACAACCTTGGAAACACTTCCAACGCATCGTCACCTCGCCTTTAGCTAGTATCCGTTTATTCCGTAGATTTTATTTCGAGTTACTAACACTTAGCAACCTGAACCGATATCTAATACCCCGGTGCTACTAGGAGTACTAGTAAAGTACACATCAAAATCGTGTATATCCAATATACTATTGTCGACTTTGTCAGCCTTCTCATCTACCAAGTAACTAGGGTAGTTCTACTTTAGTGACCATTCCCCTCATACTAGAAGCACTTAGTCTCGGGATTGGGTTCAACCTTGAGTTTCTTCACTAGAGCAGCAATTGGTTTGCTATTTGTGAAGTATCCCTTCCAACCCTTGCCCTTCTCAAAACTAGTGGTTCTACTAACCATCAATTCTTGATGCTCCTACTTGATTTCTACCTTCTCAGTGTCAAACATCGCAAATAGCTCAAGGATCATCACGAAGCTCTGTAGCTTAGTGGCAGTGACTTTGGAGAACTATGTCAATCACTATCTTATCTGGAAGGTCAACTCCCACTCGATTGAAGCGATTGTAGAACCCATACAATCTGACCACATGCTCAACGATTGAGCTTTTCTCCCTTACTTTGTAGGCAAAGAATCATGTCGAAGGTCTCATACCTCTCAACACGGGCACGAGCCTGAAATCTCAATTTCATCTCTTTCAACATCTCGTATGTCCAGTGACGTTCATAATGTCTTCGGTGCCTTACTTCTACGCCGTTTAAGCATTACACACTGAACTATCATGTAGTCATCAAAAACGTGTATATCAGATGTTCGCAACATCTACGAACGACGCTTGGGGTTTGGCACACTGAGCGGTGCATTAAGGACATAAGCCTTCTGTGCAGCAATGAGGACAATCCTCAGTTTACGGACCCAGTCCGCATAATTGCTACTATCATCTTTCAACTAAATTTTCTCTAGGAACATATCAAAATAGTAGAGCTACAGAGCGAGCTACAACAGAATTTGCAAAGACATTTTGACTATGTTCATGATAATTAGTTCAATTAATCATATTACTTAAGAACTCTCACTCAAATAGACACCCCTCTAGTTCTTCGAGTGGCGCATGATGCAAATCCACTAACTCAAGTCCGATCATCACGTGAGTTGAGTATAGTTTCAGTGGCGAACATCTCCATGTTGATCATATCAACTATATGATTCATGATCGAACTTTCGGTATCTTGTGTTCCGAGGCCATGTATGTACATGCTAGGCTCGTCAAGTTTAACCCAAGTGTTCCGCGTGTGCAATTGTTTTGCCCCGTTGTATGTGAACGTTGAGTCTATCACACCCGATCATCACGTGGTGTTTCGAAATGACAAACTGTCGCAACGGTGCACAGTCAGGGAGAACACAATTTATCTTGAAATTTAGGTGAGGGATCACCTTATAATGCTATCTCGTCCTAAGAAAAATAAGGTGCATAAAAGGATTAACATCACATGCAAATCATAAGTGACATGATATGGCCATGAACTTGTGCTTCTGGATCTCCATCACCAAAGCACCGACATGATTTCCATCATTACCAGCGCCGCACCATGATCCCCATCATGATGATCTTTATCATCGTGCCGCCATCGTGGTTGTCGAGCTATCTATGCTATCACTACTAAAGCTACAACCTAGCGATATAGTAAAAGCATATGCATGCACAAACATTAGTTTAAAGACAACCCTATGGCTCCTATCGGTTGCTATAGCATCGACGTGAAAGTTGATATTAACTATTACAACATGATCATCTCATACATCCAATATATCATATCATGTCTTTGGCCATATCACATCACAAGCATACCCTGCAAAAACAAGTTAGACGTCCTCTAATTTGTTGTTGCATGTTTTACGTGGCTGCTATGGGTATCTAGTATGATCGAATCTTACTAAAGCCAAAGCCACAACGGTGATATGCAAATTGCTATTTAACCTTCTCCAAGGACCACCTCGCTCAGGCACCCGCCAGTTATCTTTATGCAACACGTTGCATGTTAGTCGATGAAACCGGTCTCTCGTAAGCGTACGAGTAATGTTTGTTCGGGCCAAATCGAATATCAACACCCACAAACTCCTTTGGGTTCTACTCGAGATATCATCTACGCATGAACCTAGCTCATGATGACACTATTGGGGAACGTAGCATGGGAAACAAAAAATTTCCTACGCACACGCAATACCTATCCATGGTGATGATCATCTATGAGTGGGGAGAGTGAATCCACATACCCTTATAGATTGCTAAGCGGAAGCATATATAACGCGGTTGATGTAGTGGAACATCTTCGCGGTCCAAATCGCAGCCCGTCCCGCGACCGCATCACGATCCATCCCGCGATCCCATCATGATCCTTCCTGATCTAGTGCCGAACAGATGGCACCTCCGTGTTAAGTACACGTACAGCTCGATGACAATCACCTCCTTCTTGATCCAGCAAGAGGGGCGGAGTGATAGATGAGTTCTCCAGCACGGCGGCGTGCTGGTGGTGGCGAACTAATCCAGCAGGGCTTCGCCTAAACACTGCTGAAAACTAGAGGAGAAACAGATCTAGAGAGAAGTAGAGGGAGCACGTGGCATTTATTGTTAGCCTTCACCTCTAAAACCTCTAGTATATATAGGAGGAGGAGGGGAGAGGAGGCAGCCTTGGCCTCCACTCCAAGGAGGTTCGGCCGAGCCACAAGGGAGGAATCCACCTCCCACAAGGGAGGTGGAATCCTATTAGGAATCCTTCCTAATTTGGCCCTTTTTGCCTTTTTCCTTTATTCTTTTTGCATGGGTCCTTGAGAGAGACTTAGGCCAGCCCACCAGGGGCTGGTCCACCTCCTCTCAGAGCCCATGAGCCTCTTGGGTCGTCACACCCCTCCCGATGGTCCCCCGGTACCCTCCCGGCACTCCCGGTACACTACCGATGAGCCTGGAACCTTTCGGGTGACCAAAACAGGACTTCCTATATATCATTCTTTACCTTCGGACCATTCTGGAGCTCCTCGTGATGTCCAGGATCTCATCAGGGAATCCGAACAACCTTCGGTCACCAACACCTATAACTCAACTATACCGAAACGTCACCGAACCTTAAGTGTGCAAACCATGCGGGTTCGAGAACTATGTAGACATGCCCCGAGACAATCCCCGGTCAATATCAAATAGCGGGACTTGGATGCCCATATTGGATCCTACATATTCTGTGATAATCTTATCAGTTGAACGTCTATGTCAAGGATTCAGTTAATCTCGTATGCCGTTCCCTTTGTCCTTTGGTATGTTACTTGCCCGAGATTCGATCGTCGCTATCTCCATACATGGTTCAATCTCCTTACCAGCAAGTCTTTTTACTCATTCGGTAATACAATATCCCGTGGCTAACTCCTTAGTCGCATTGCTTGCAAGGCTTGTTGTGATGTTGTATTACAGAGTAGGCCCCGAGATACCTCTCCATCACACGGAGTGACAAATTCCAGTCTTGATCCATGCCAACCGAACATACAACTTCAGAGATACCTGTATTGCAAATTTATAGCCACCGGGTTATTTTGTGATGTTTGATACACACAAGGTATTCCTCTGGTTTCCGGGAGTTGCATGATTAGATGCTATGTTTAGTTTTGGTCTTGTCCATCACATCCTTCTCCTAATGATGTGATCCCGTTATCAAGTGACAACACTTGTCTATGGTTAGGAAACCTTAACCATCTTTGATCAATGAGCTAGTCAACTAGAGGCTTACTAGGGACATTGTTTTGTCTATGTATCCACACATGTATTTTTTGTTTCCAATCAAGACAATTATAGCATGGATAATAAACGATTATCATGAAGAAGGAAATATAATATTAACTAATTCATTATTGCCTCAAGGGCCTATTTCTAACAGTAGCTTCCTAGATGATGGATGTAGCACTATGTAGCAAGCCATTTGTATAATTTCTTAATTACTAGTATATGTGCTATTTTGATGTGTTAGTTATTTAGTTTAATGATTTGTGCATGCTTACTTTGATCAATGATATTGCCAACAATTAATGGATGCTCGTGTAAGAACTGTGGTGCATTGAGATGCTAGAACGATAGGAAGTTCTTCATCAATCTTCTGAAAGACTTCATCACTAAGATGGTATATCTATGATTTAGTTTAACATGTTTTGTTTGAGTTTCATATGGTACGGTTGTGGTTGAAATTTCCTAACTAGTTATTTTTCCAATTTTACTTAGGTCATCCCTTGCAGGGCAAGGCGTGACTTCTTAGAGAAGTTTTGATTTCCGCTTGACGCAACCATCACATTCCAATGCACCCTCATAAAGATTCTGACGGCCCAACAATTCAATTTTCTTGTCACCAACGAGAAAACTCGCACCTATTTCCATTGCCATGGTTGGACAGCTCTTGCAACTGCTTACGAGATGGAAGCTGGGGAGAGAGCCACATTCTACCTGGACTATGATCATGACAAGATCATGGCCTACTACAGGCCTAGTGGCAGCAATGATGATTGTCCATTTACTCCAGACTATGATCTTGAGTCCGCCACCATATTGTCGAGTTAGCTACCTAGTAGGCTTACATTTGCCACCTCCTGTTTTGTTGAACTTCTGTACTTGTGTTATTGCCTACTTTATATACTTTTCTGAATAATGTCAAATAAATGGGTACTGTTGAACTTAGATTCTTGTATCCCCATTGTACTGTTTAATTACTATTCTAAACTTTAATTATGCTATCATTTTGGTTTGATCGCGCTGCTGTTAAAATTTGGTTTAAATGTGAAAATTAAAATGTTGGCATCGCGCTAACATGCAATGCCAGTACTAACATATATGAGTGCTAGCATTGGCTCCAAGGGAGGCCATAAACATGTCAAATACTGCTGGTGTTGTGTCCAATGCGAGCACTATTTTTTAAAAATGCCGCGATATTTTGGTGTTGGGTGTCTACGCTAGCAAGGCCATTTTTGCTATGCCATAGCTAGGCTTTTTTTCACTAGTGAATTAAATCTAAAGAAAAAACAACTTAGGACAGAGAGGATTGTTCTACAGACAACCGATGCTTTCAAACAAGATGAGAAAGCAATCGGAAGAAGATCTCCCAGATTCGGATAATCGTTGATAATAAAGAGTAGTTAGTTGATCAGTACTAATTCGGATAATCCTTGATAATCCTTGAGTATGTTTATGAGTATGCATGTTTAAATGGTCACTACTAAGTTTTAAACTATCAAGTTTATGAGTACGTTTAAATTTTCAGTACCTTTGTGAAGTTTAACCTTTTAGTTTTCAAAGTAGTATTTTTTAATTATCAAAATACATATTATTGGCGTTGGACAAATGGACACGCCATAAACATGTAATATACTGCTGGCATGGGACGGAAGGCCACCACTATTTTTTAACTATGGCACCGTATTGATGGCGTCACGTGCCTATGCGAGCAAGGCCATTTTGCCACGCCATAGCTAGGCTTTTCTACACTAGTGTTAAGACCTTTTTCTGGCGCCGTTGCTGGGGAGCAATAGCGTAGCGGCTGATATTCTCGTGTGTGCTTGTTTGCTTAATCTCTAAGTAATTTGATTTCCTGTTCTAAGATGTTGTCTATCTTTAATTATGGGTAGGAACGCAAAATTCCAAAAAATTAGATGTTCTTGCTAACCCAGTGGTTGAGGTACCACCCAAAATGTATCGTACTATCGAAACTTATTACTTGGATCATCTTCGATCCCTTTCTTCTCGTGCTGAAAACTCAACTAGCTTAGTTGAGAGAAAATCATTAAATGAGGATGCTTATTACGTGTGACCCCGCTTATCTCAAAAATGGAAACTCTTGTGGCATCAAATTAATACTTTGTCTTGCTATGCTTGTAATTTATGTGAAATACATTATTTTACTTGTTGTTATAAAGAAATTAAAAAACACTTCCCTACCAATCTCTGTCTAATGATAATGAAATATTCTGTTCTTATGCCAAGGAGGCCTATTGTTATTATGATGTTGAACAAAATGAAGAATTTGTTGCTTTTAAGGGTGCTTATGAAATTGCTACTTTGATTCAAAAGTATGAGGCTACTCTTTACAAATCTGAATTTTTTTCCATACTTAAATAGTGCTATGAAAATTATGCTTCTAATGCTTATGTTAAAGAACTTATTGAAATAATGTTTGTAGACTTGGAAGAGATTAATATTTTGCAGGAATCTATGGATGAAGAAATTGCTGAACAGTGAGCTCATTAGATGGGAAAGATGAGGAGGAGAACGAGGAACAAAAGGAGAAAGAGCAGATTAGCTAACCGCTCCCACGTCCTAATGAGAGTAACTCTTCAACTCATACATTGTTAAATTCCCCTTCGCACATATCGAACGATAAATTCTATCATGAATGTTATGATCCCTTGGATCCATTCGAAATATCCCTTTTTGATAAACTTGATGCTTGCTATGCTTATAGACATGATGCCAATATGAATTATGCTTATGGAGATGAACATTCTATAGTTCCTTATGTTAAGCATGAAATTGTCGCTATTGCACCCAGACATGATAGTCCTATTATATTTTTGAATTTTCCCAACTAAACCATAACAGAGAAGTTTGCACTTATTAAGGATTATATTGATGGGTTGCGTTTTACCACTACACATGATGATTTTGAAGGATATAGTATGCATGTTCTTTATGCCCCTACTTGCAATTATTATGAGAGAGGAACCAAATATTCACCTCTCTATGTTTCCAATATGATAAAATTGTAAGAAACTATCTATGCTATGTATTGGCCTTTACTTTGTGTGAATGAATTGTTCTTTTATGATATTCCAACGCATAGGAAGAGAGTTAGACTTTGTTGATACATGATATATATCACTTTGTTCTCACTACTAAATTATAAATCATTGTTAATTAAAACTGGATTTGATATACCGTGGGATCCGGGTGGATCCATTACTTGACCACTATATGCCTAGCTTAACGGATTTAAAGAATGCGCTGCCAAGGAGACAACCCGGAAGTTTTAGGGAGTCATTTATTTCTGGTGTGTGCTTTTAAAATAATTAAAAACAAAAAAATATAGTGGGGACCCTAAAACTTTTCGAAAAGAAAGGTGAAAGTGAGAAATATGAGCACCGTTGAAGTGGGGGCTAGCCTTGCACTTTGTTCATGACCATGGAAACTTTGTGAGTCTTGATAACAAAAACTATTCAATAAAAATAATTACCCCCTTGTATAAATCCTTTGTATTATAATAATAATGTGCCTAGATTTACCTTTAGGATGTTTAAATTGCTTGTTTGATACGTGCTCTATAAAAACAAAAAATGGTTGTCGTGTTTGATTTTTCATATTTTGTCCACTTTTGATCATTCCATAGGTGTGTGTGGCGACACCTATCTACATTGTCATCACCGTGCTCGATCTCGAGTTAGGTGATTAAAAATTTATGGTTTTTCAAGAATGGAAATATGTGTATGTGTGCGATATGACATAATCGAGCGATATGATGGAAATTGTGTGTGTGGCATGAGTTGCTGCCGAATTGTGCTTGTGAGTTACCTATGTTTTGCCAAAATGTCGATTAGTTTGCATTTCGGCGAATTCCGGGCAAATTCTATTTGTCCTATCTTTAGGGAAGGTCATGCCGAATTTTTGTATGACTTTGATGCATGCATGCATTTTTATAATCAATTTGTTTATTATTAGCGTTCATGCGTTCATGATGTTTAGTGGAACGATGGTGCACTGGTGGTTGCGGTCGGTGGTGCAGAACATGAAAGAAATAACCTGACAGAGGTTTTATGTCTGTGTCGGAGATGCGAAGGACGAGCTTTGTTCGACCCCTATGACGATGGTCGTGTGATGGCGCACCTGCTCATGACTAGTTTCATGGATGGCTATACTCGGTGGATAATTGAGATGAGGATGATGATGTTGAGGACGGCGATGGGGCAGGCAATGACGACACGGGGAAAGATAAAGAGATGATCGATAATGGCGGCGGAGAAGGGGCCGGACATGTCGGTGGGGAAGAGGCCGGACATGGCGGCGCAGAAGGGGCCGGACATGGCGGCGCAGAAGGGGCCGGACATGGCGGAGGGGAAGAGGGCACTGGACATGGCGGCGGAGAAGGGGCCGGACATGGCGGCACAGAAAGCATGGACTCCACGCCGCAGAATTCGTTGGTACTAAGTTCAATCATGCAGGACCCTCATGTTCAAGCACTGCTTTGTAAGGAGACAAGTACTTGGAGAGCCGCTTCTAGAGAGGGGGCCAAGCTACAGCAATTGGTGGTAGACTCAAACACTCCATTGTATCATGGTTGCAATCCCGAGGTGACCCGCTTGAGTTTCACTCTCGAACTCCTGAAGTCGAAGGCTAAAAACAAATGGACCGACACTAGTCTCGATGTGCTTCTCAGGTACCTACAGGATGTTCTTCCCACAGAATCTATGTCCTACTAGTGTGGATGAGGCCAAGAAGATGGTGTGCCCTCTTGCTCTTCCGCATGTTAGATACCATGCATGCATCAACGATTACATAATTTATCGGAAGGAGCACGCGGAAAAAACAAGCTGCCGGTGTGCAATGCTTCTCGATACTAGAAGGCCGGGAAGAAAGCTCCCCAAAAAGTTGTATGGTACTTACCTTTCACTCCCCATCTCCAGCGGTATTTCATAGATCCCAAGGAAGCAAAGCTCATGCGCTGGCACGCGGAGAGGAAGAAGCCAACCGATGGAAATGATCTGAAGCCGAGTCAGGAAGCCAGTGGAGAGCGTTCAACGGCAAATATCAGTATTTCACATGTGATGCAAGGAACATCGTGCTCATCGTGTATACCGATGGCATGAATCCGTTTGGCAACCAGAATAGCAACCATAGCACATGGCCCATGTTTGTATGGATGTACAACCTCCCCCCGGTTGTGCATGATGTCGAAGTACATACACATGAGCATGCTGATTCAGGACCAAAACAACCGGGAAATAATATTAATCTGTATCTGGGGCTATTTCAAGAGGAGTTAGACATGTTATGGAAAACAACGACCAAGACATGGGACGCCAACAAAGGTGAGTATTTCTATATGAGAGCCGCGTTGATCACGACGGTGCACGACTATCTCGGTTACCGATATGTCGCAGGACAGGTGTGACATGGATATTGCTGATGCACGCAATGCATGGATAATACGACATCTCAGCAACTAACGCCAAGGAAAGATGGTGGGTCAGGGAAAGTCGTGTACATGGGGCATCGAAGATGGCTCGAGAAGGACGACCCGTGGAGAAACCGTGGAGATCTATCCAATGGTGAGGTTGAGCATCGGGGACCTCCACGTAAGCGGAGCGGCGCCAAAATCGATGAGCTGTTGAAAAACTCGGAATAGTGCCCCACGCCGGGAAAGACGATGAAAAAGGCGCCGGAGCCGCTGTTGAAGGTATGGAAGACGAGGTCTCTTTTTTGGGACTTGGAGTACTGGCACAAACTCGACACGCCTCATTGCCTTGATAAAATGCATATCTGTAAGAATGTCCTTGAGAGCTTGCTTGCAACACTGATGAACATGCCGGATAAGACCAAGGATGGGCCGAAGGCAAGAAAAGACTTGCAAGATTTGGAGATCAGGACAGATCTGCACATGCCGCCCCGTAAAAAGTAAGAGGAGACAGAGACGGAGACAGAGGCGCGAGAGAAGAAGGGCCAAAAATTAAAGGAAGAGGATTATTGTCCCCGTTCTTGCGTCATCTTAAGTCCGGCTGAGATCGATCAATTCTTCAAGTGCCTTACAAAAATCAAAGTTAGTTCCGGTTACTGTGGCAAGATAAGCAGATATCTGGACACGAAGAAGAAAAGGTTCGGCGGGATGAAGTCCCATGACTGTCATGTGATGATGACGTAGATACTACTTTGTTGCCCTTAGAGGGATAATGGACAAGCACATCCGTGATACGCTTATTGGTCTTTGCAATGTTTTCGACATCATCTCTTGAAAGTCTATCAATGTGAAGCAGCTCTGAAGGCTACAGGAAGAGATCATTTTCATACTAAATGAGCTTGAGATGTACTTCCCGCCTGCATTCTTTGACGTCATTGTGCATCTGTGTGTCCATATTGTGGACGACATAATAGACCTGGGGCCGTCATTCCTGCACAACATGATGCCGTTTGAGAGGATGAATGGGATCATCAAAGGATTCGTTCGTAACATGTCCCGTTCGGATGGAAGCATCGTCCAGGGCTATCTGACACAAGAGTGCATCTCTTTCTACGAGAATTCTCTGTATGGAGCAAACCGTATGCCCGGTGTTGGTTTGCCCATTAACAAGCACGATGGGAGGCTCGAAGGAGAAGGTCACTCCAATGGTCGCAGGAACTGCATGTGGCCTACTCAGATCTACGCAATGAGTTTGACAGAGCAAACTTGGTAGTGCTAGAACACCTACATGAGGTAGATCCTTTCGCGACACTCCACAAAGAAACTGTTGCAAAGAAGTATCATCCTCGGGGGGTATGTAGGATGGAGAATAGAAGAAACAAACAGGAAAACTGCTATATGTACTGGTTATAGCAGTAGCGCTTTTCCGAGAAACGCGCTATAGCTACATGTGGTAGTAGTAACGCTTCTTCTATGAATGCGCTACTGCTATGTTGACTTAACCCCCAAATCTGCCTCCTGCCTCTGCTTCTTCCCCCAAATCCCTACTCTCTGTTCTCTCTCGTCCTCGACCTCGACCTCGACCTCGCCCTCGCCGGAGTCCTTCCCTCGCTCCCGATGCCGATGCGCCCTCGCCCCTGACCTGGGCCCCGGTGCGCCATGCCTCCCTCCTCTGCTTCCTCCCCTCCCAACCTCGGCCGTCGTCGGTCCTGCCTCCTTGCCCCTGCACCCTGTGTAAGCCCCCCACTGCTCCTCCTCTCTCTGCTAGCTAGGGTTCTTCTGTTAATTTACTTAGGTTCTAGGTATGGCAGTAGGTTAACTAGGTTATCTATTTAGTTATGAACCCTAGTTATCAAACTAGTAGGTTAATTTGGCTATATTATGAACCCTTGTTAGTATGAACCCTAGATAGTATGAAACCCTAATTAGTATGAAACCTAGGAATTCTTGCATTTTTGTTCAAGTTCTATATTTTTCTTCCTTTTATATGCAAATTTGAAGTGGACATGTCATATTTGGAATTTGGACATGTCATATTGGGACATGTGATGTTTTGGACATGTCATATTTGGAAAATGATGATTATGTGCAGGGTAAATGATCCGAGTGGCCTATGTTTCGCCGGAATGTTGATTCATTTCCATTCCGGTGAATTTTAGGCGCTCCATATGTCCACTTTTTAGCAAAGGTCATGCCAAAATTTTCAGTGAATTTTGGCAGGACTTGTGCTAGAAAGTAGGCATATCGAGTGTCGGGATTTCGTTGGCAATCGGTATTCCGGCAAACATAGATCTTTTTAATGTCATTTCTCATTATTTTTACAGTTTTAGAATTAAACGAGGAGATGTAATCATAGGAAACATGTCGAACAACGAAGAAACCAGGCCTTCTGACCAAGATGCACACGAGATGGATTATGAGGGAGAACAACAGTACCTCAACTTTTTGTCTACTAAGCACAGTCAAGGTTTGCAGGTCGGCCTAGATGATGGTACTGATGCCGACATCAACACCGACGGCGCCGGCACCGATGGTGGCGCCGAGACCGGCGGGGAATGTAGCGGCGGGGAAGATACAGACGGGGAAGGTACCGGCGACGATGCCGCTACCGAAAAGAAGAAGCAGAGGATACGAAAACCTAACAAACTCGGCATCGGACAACTGGTGATCACAAAGATGGCCCCTGGCAAGTTTGAGCCATTAGAGTCAGAAGAACCTTGCAAGTGCTATGGGAACCAAGTAGGATGAATCCTACGGGAATGCGTGAGCATCAACGACGATGACATAAGGGGTAAAGAAAAATTGATGCAGTTGCTCCTAATGAAGATGCACAAGAGATTCAAGTTCCTGACCGGGATGACGCCATAGAACACCCGTGGGATGATAAGAATATGAAAAATATTAACAATCATGCCCTGGGCATGTTCAATAATTATTTGGCCTCCTGGAAAGGGAGGGTGAAACGAGCTATTGGGGCTGAGGAATCCCTGTCCAAGATCCTGGAGGAAAATCCGACACTTACAGAAGAGGAGTTCGAAAAGTTCAAGGACACTTGCGCTACCAAGGTAGCCAAGGCTAAGGCTGCGAAATTCAAGAGCCTTCAGCAAAGGAACACGGGGAAGCATCGCCTCGGAAGCCGTGGATACCTTGGCAAAAGGCCCATATGGGATAAGGAGGACGCATAACATGAAGCTGCGGGTCTCCCAAACCCCTTCGCGAAGTTCACCAACCCCTTGGAGCATGGCTTCATCAGGGCCCTCTACAAGTGGGACAAGGAAAATAAGGTTTTTTACATGGACCAGATCACGAGGAAATTGATTAGAATACTTGTAGTTATTATTTTACCACCTTACATTTTGCTTTTGATCAAGTGGACTACACATTCGTAAACAGTTCATGTTCCTTCTGCAGGAGAACCAACACCAGCTTGCAGCCGAAAGCCATACTTCGCCGATGAGGCCCAAGTGGGACACCGCTCTCAATCGGGCCTTGAACGAACTAAAGGGACTCCCTTTGGGCCAGCGGCCGCAATATGGACGTGTGCACGACGTCGGAGATGGAGCCACGTGGAAGGTGTATTACAACGAGGGCCTGGAGGCCAAGAAGCAGAAAAATAAGTTTACTCAGATGGACATCGACGAGAAGATGAAGCTTGCATTCAAGAAAAAAGCAGCTAAGGACGCGGAAAAAGCAGCCCAGGAGAAAATTGAGTTGCTACAGCAGGCAGTCGACGTAGTTGTACATGGCAGCAGAAATGATTTTGCTACTAACTTTATCCCGGCTATCATCAACTAGATGAAGGAAAATCTAGACAAGGCGGTACATGTTTTCCCCAAGCCCAGTTTCGTCGGGAGCAACTCGGTGAACAACACCACCACAGCATCACCTGCTCATGCAACTGGGCCAGATCCCACACCTGCACTCACAGCCGCTCATAGCAGCCCGTCCTCAGTCTCTGGCGCGCTAGGCGGGCCTTCATCTTTGGCTGAGCTCGGAGACCTCACGGTAATTACATGACACACCAACATATATCTAGAATATTCCATTTTTGTTGCCTTTCAGATGTTTTACACCGCAGACATGTGTTTGCAGGTCGACAAAACCGCGTGCACCGTACTCTACTTGATCGAAGGCCATAAGGTGGACATGTGAAAGGGGGTGATAAGGAAGCCCTTGGAACTCACGTTCCACGGCCAACCGATTCCCGGTGGGAACTTCAGGGTTACCTTGTCGAGTGTGAAATTAGGGCATGAGGATTTGCCACCTGCAGTACGACTAGGGGAAGAGGACGATGGGACCCCGTCACAGATTGGAAGCTGCAAGGGTTGGGTGCTGCTATGGCCAAAGAATCTTCTTGGTCTGGAGCCGGTCGAGAGCACAGCAATAACCACACATCAACAAGCAGGTATTGACTGTTGGAAATATGCCCTAGAGGCAATAATAAAATGGTTATTATCATATTTACTCGTTCATGATAATCGTCTATTATTCATGCTATAATTGTATTAACAAGAAACAGTAATACATGTGTGAATAAATAGATCACAATGTGTCCCTAGCAAGCCTCTAGTTGGCTAGCTCGTTAGTCAATAGATGATCATGGTTTCCTGGTCATGGGCATTAGATGTCTTTGATAACGGGATCACATCATTGGGAGAATGATGTGATGGACAAGACCCAATCCTAAGCGTAGCACTAGATCGTATTGTTCGTATGCTAAAGCTTTTCTAATGTCAAGTGTCTTTTCCTTCGACCGTGAGATTGTGCAACTCCCGGATACCGTAGGAGTGCTTTGGGTGTATCAAACATCACAACGTAACTGGGTCACTATAAAGGTGCACTACGGGTACCTCCTAAAGTATCTGTTGGGTTGGCACGAATCGAGATCGGGATTTGTCACTCCGTGTGACGGAGAGGTATCTCTGGGCCCACTCGATAGAACATCATCATGAGCTCAATGTGACTAAGGAGTTAGTCACAGGATCTAATGCTACGGAACGAGTAAAGAGACTTACCGGTAACGAGATTAAACAAGGTATAGGTATACCGACGATCGAATCTCGGGCAAGTTCCATACCGACAGACAAAGGGAATTGTATACGGGATTGATTGAATACTTGACATCGTGGTTCATCCGATGAGATCATCATGGAGCAAGTGGGAGCCACCATGGGTATCCAGACCCCGCTGATGGTTATTGGCCAGAGAGGTGTCTCGGTTATGTCTACCTGTCTCCCGAACCCGTAGGGTCTACACACTTAAGGTTCGATGACGCTAGGGTTATAGGGAATTGTTATACGAGGTTATCGAAAGTTGTTCGGAGTCCCGGATGAGATCCCGGACATCACGAGGAGCTCCAGAATGGTCCAGAGGTAAAAATGTATGTATAGGACGGGTGGTTTCGGACACCGGAAGTGTTTCGGGCATCACCTGTAACGTACCGGGACCACCGGGACCACCGGAGGTGGCCCCGGGGGTCCACCGAAAGGGGGCAACAACCCCGGGAGGCTAGGTGGGCCAAGTGGGAGAGGGAACCAGCCCCTAGGTGGGCTGATGCGGCCACCCACTCAGCCCAAGGCGCAGGGGAGAGGGAAGGGGGGCAAGCCCTAAGCCAGGTGGGCATAAGGCCCACCAGGGCTGCGCCACACACCGCCCCCCTCCTGGCCGCCACCTCCCGGCACAGATGGGGGCTGCCGCACCCCTTGGGGGTGGGAACCCTAAGGGCTGTGCCCTCTCCCTCTCCCCTATATATAGTTGAGGTTTGGGGCTGTTTTGAAACAGACTTTTCCCTCTCCCTCGGCGCAGCCCTCCCCTTTTTCCTCCTCCTCTCTGTCGGTGCTTAGCGAAGCCCTGCCGGGAGACCTCTTCTCTCCATCGACACCACGCCGTCATGCTGCTAGAGTTCTTCCGCAACCTCTCCCTCCTCCTTGCGGGATCAAGGTGCGGGAGACGTCACCGGGCTGCACGTGTGTTGAACACAGAGGTGTCGTAGTTCGGCACTAGATCGGAATCACACCGCGATCTGAATCGCCGCGAGTACGACTCCATCAACCGTGTTCTAGTAACGCTTCCGCTTAGCGATCTCCAAAGGTATGAAGATGCTCTTACGCATCTCTCGTTGCTGGTCTCTCCATAGGAAGATGTGAATATGCGTAGGAAATTTTTGAATTTATGCTACGTTACCCAACAGTTGGATCAGAGCCAAGTTTTCTATGCGTAGATTCTATGCACGAGTAGAACACAAAAGGTTGTGGGCAATGATTTGTCAATTGCTTGCTGATACTAGTCTTATTCTTTTCCGGCGGTATTGTGGGATGAAGCGGCCCGGACCGACCTTACACGTACGCTTACGTGAGACTGGTTCCACCGATAGACATGCACACCGTGCATAAAGGTGGCTAGCGGGTGTGTGTCTCTCCTACTCTAGTCGGATTGGATTTGATGAAAAGGGTCCTTATGAAGGGTAAATAGCTTTGGCATATCATCATTGTGGCTGTCACGTAGGTAAGAAAGCATTCTTGCTAGAAACCCAAATCAGCCACGTAAAACTTGCAAGAACAATTAGAGGACGTCTAACTTGTTTTTGCAGGTTTTGACATGTGATATGATATGGCCAAAGTTGTGATGTTGCATGAATGATGTATGAGATGATCATGTTCTTGTAATAGATTTCACGACTTGCATGTCGATGAGTATGACAACCGGGAGGAGCCATAGGAGTTGTCTTAATTTATTGTATGAGATGCAACGCCATGTACTTACTACTTTTACTTCACTGCTAACGGTTAGCTATAGTAGTAGTGATAGTAGTAGTTGGCATGACGACTTCACGGAGACATGATGATGGAGATCATGATGATGGAGATCATGGTGTCATGCCGGTGACGATGATGATCGTGCGATGCCTGAAGATGGAGATCGAAAGAGCAAAGATGATAATGGCCATATCATGTCACTATATGATTGCATTGTGATGTTTATCATGGTTTTCATCTTATTGCTTAGAACGACGTTAGCATAATAAGATGATCCCTCTTAAAATTTCGAGAATGTATTCCCCTAAGTGTGCACCGTTGCGAAGGATCGTTGTCTCGAAGCACCACGTGATGATCGGGTGTGATAGATTCTAATGTTCGCATACAACGGGTGTAAGCCAGATTTACACACGCTAAACACCTAGGTTGACTCGACGAGCTTAGCATGTACAGACATGACCTCGAATACAAGAGACCGAAAGGTCGAACATGAGTCGTATGGTTGAATACGATCAGCATGAATTGCTCACCATGATGACTAGTTTGTCTCACGTGATGATCGGACACGGGTTAGTCAACATGGATCATGTATCACTTAGATGACTAGAGGGATGTCGATTTAAGTGGGAGTTCATACTTAATTTGATTAAGTGAACTTAATTGTCATGAACTTAGTCTAAAAGTTGTCTTTACAAATATTGTAGATGTCCAACGTCAACCTCAACTTCAACGCATTCCTAAAGAAAAACAAGCTGAAAGATGATGGTAGCAACTATGCGGACTGGGTTCGCAACCTGAAGCTCATCCTTGAATCAGCTAAAAAGGCTTATGTCCTTGATGCGCTGCTAGGTGACCCTCCCGCTCCCGCAGCAGCCCAGGATATTCTGAACGTCTGGCAAACGCGGAGTGATGACAACTCTCTCGTTAGGTGTGGCATGTTATACAGTTTAGAAACGGGGCTCCAAAGGCGTTTTGAGCAACACGGTGCATATGAGATGTTCCAAGAGCTGAAGCTAGTTTTTCAAGCTCATGCCCGTGTCGAGAGATATGAAGTCTCCAACTAGTTCTTTAGCTGTAAGATGGAGGAGAACAGTCTGTCAGTGAGCACATGCTCAAAATTTCTGGGTTACACGGTCGTCTAACTTCACTTGGAGTCAAACTTCCGGATGATGCTATAATTGACAGAATCCTCCAGTCTCACCCACCAAGCTACAAAGGCTTTGTGCTTAACTACAACATGCAAGGGATGGAGAAGACCATTCCCGAGTTGTACTCGATGCTCAAGTCTGCAGAAGTAGAAATCAAGAAAGAGCATCAAGTGTTGATGGTCAACAAGACCACTAGTTTCAAGAAGGGCAAGGGTAAGAAGAACTTCAAGAAGGACGGCAAAGCCATTGCCGTGCCTGGTAAGCCAGAGACCGGGAAGAAGAAAAAGAATGGACCCAAGCCTGAGACTGAGTGCTTCTATTGCAAGGGAAAGGGTCACCGGAAGCGGAACCGTCCCAAATACTTAGCGGACAAGAAGGCCGTCAACGTTAAAGGTATATGTGATATACATGTTATTGATGTGTACCTTACCAGCGCTCGTAGTAGCTCCTGGGTATTTGATACCGGTGCTGTTGCTCACATTTGCAACTCAAAGCAAGAACTGCGGAATAAGTGGAGACTGGCAAAGGACGAGGTGACGATGCGCGTCGGGAATGGCCCCAAGGTCGATGTGATCGCTGTCAGCATGTTACCTATACATCTACCGTCGGGATTAGTTTTAAACCTGAATAGTTGTTATTTAGTACTAGCTTTAAGCATGAACATTGTATCAGGGTCTTGCTTAATGCAAGACGGCTACTCATTTAAGTCAGAGAATAATGGTTGTTCTATTTATACGAGTGATATGTTTTATGGTCATGCTCCGCTGGTGAATGGTTTATTCTTGATGAATCTCGATCGTGATGTTACGCATATTCATAGTGTGAGTACCAAAAAATGCAAAGTTGATAATGATAGTCCCACATACTTGTCGCACTGCCACCTTGGTCATATCGGCGTTAAGCGCATGAAGAAGCTCCATACTGATGGACTATTAGAGTCTCTTGATTTTGAATCATTTGACACATGCGAACCGTGCCTCATGGGCAAGATGACTAAGACTCCATTCTCAGGAATAATGGAGAGAGCAACCGACTTATTGGAAATAATACATACTGATGTGTGTGGTCCAATGAACGTTGAAGCTCGCGGTGGCTATCATTATGTTCTCACTCTCACCGATGATTTGAGTAGGTATGGGTATATCTACTTGATGAAGCACAAATCTAAGACATTTTAGAAGTTCAAGAAATTTCAGAGTGAGGTCGAGAATCAATGTGACAGAAAAATTAAGTGTCTATGATCTGATCGTGGAGGAGAATATTTGAGTCACGAGTTTGGCACACAGCTAAGGAAGTGTGGAATCGTTTCACAATTGACGCCGCCTGGCACACCGCAACGCAACAGAGTGTCTGAACATCGTAATCGCACTTTATTAGATACGGTACGATCTATGATGTCTCTTACCGACTTACCGCTATCATTTTGGGGATACGCATTAGAAACTGCAGCATTCACTTTAAATAGGGCACCGTCTAAATCCGTTGAGACGACATCGTATGAACTATGGTTTGGCAAGAAACCTAAGTTGTCGTTTCTTAAAGTTTGGGGCTGCGATTCTTATGTGAAGAAACTTCAACCAGAAAAGCTCGAACCCAAAGAGGAGAGATGTGTATTCATAGGATACCCTAAGGAAAATATTGGGTATATCTTCTATCTTAGATCCGAAGGTAAAACCTTTGTTGCCAAGAACGGATCCTTTCTAGAGAAAGAGTTTCTCTCGAAAGAAGTAAGTGGGAGGAAGGTAGAACTTGATGAGGTAATTACACCCCCTCTCGAACAGGATAGTAGCGCAGCGCGGGAAGTTGTTCCCGTGACGCCTACACCAACTGAAGAGGAAGTTAATGATAATGATCATGAAGCTTCGGATCAAGTTACTACTGAACCGCGAAGGTCCACGAGGGCACGCTTCGCACCAGAGTGGTACGACAACCCTGTGATGGAAATCATGTTGTTAGACAACGGTGAACCTTCGAACTATGAAGAAGCGATGGCGGGCCCGAATTCCAACAAATGGCTTCAAGCTATGAAATCCGAGATAGGATCCATGTACGAGAACAAAGTATGTACTTTGGTGGATTTGCCCGATGACCGGCGAGCCATAGAAATAAACGGATCTTCAAGAAGAAGACTCATGCAAACGGTAATGTAACCGTTTATAAAGCTCGACTTGTCGCAAAGGGGTTTCGACAAATTCAAGGAGTTGACTACGAAGAGACTTTCTCTCCCGTAGCGAACCTGAAATCAGTCCGAATCATGTTAGCAATTGCCGCCTTTTATGATTATGAAATTTGGCAAATGGACGTCAAAAAAGCGTTCCCTAACGGGAACCTTAAGGAAGAGTTGTATATGATGCAACCAGAAGGTTTTGTCGACCCTAAGGGTGCTAACAAAGTGTGCAAGCTCCCGCGCTCCATCTCTGGGCTGGTGCAAGCATCTCGGAGTTGGAACATTCGCTTTAATGAGGTGATTAAAGCGTTTGGGTTCATACAGGTTTACGGAGAAGCCTGTCTATACAAGAAAGTGAGTGGGAGCTGTGTAGCTTTCCTCATACTGTATGTGGATGACATATTATTGATGGGGAACATTACAGAAATGTTGTAGAGCATAAAGGCCTATTTGAACAAGAGTTTTTCAATGAAGGACCTTGGAGAAGCTGCATACATATTAGGCATCAAGATCTATAGAGATAGATCGAGACGCCTCATAGGTCTTTCTCAAAGTACATACTGTAGCGACCCGACTCAAAACGAGTCAAGCCTGTGTGTATCTGTGCCATCCCTGGATCAGTATGCTGGCACACACAGTACATCAATGTATATATCAAAGTGCAATCATATGTAAATAGCGTAAAACTGATATATACCTTAAATATCTCAGCGGAAGCAGTCAAGGGAGTGGAGTCCCAATAAACACCAACGGCAAGTTGAGTGTAGACCGTAACCCTGAATCGTACTCTTACTCGTCGAAGAAAAATATCTGCAACATAAGACGTTGCAGCCGTGTAGGTCAGCATATTGAATATGCCGGCAAGTCACATAAGAGAGGGGTAAAATGTCATCGATACTATATGCATATATGGCAGGTGGGGTTGTAAGTTTTTAGCGAAAAGCAAGTTTTCTCCTACATCAGGAGAAGCTTAAAAGCAAAATGTTACTACGTTGTTTGTTGTTAACGAGATGGTTCCGCCAACCAATTCTCGTACCCATGGTGTCAATAATATCCACATCAATATCATTATTTGTGTTGAGAAATTCAGATAACTTCAGTTCCTTTGGCTCAAGTTGTCCATGACCGTGGACACGACTAATCGATTAGGTTTGAGTACTCTGCAGAGTTTTGCACACGTTCCCCACAAGATTTGATCGCCTCCGTGTATGTCCTCGCACTTCAGGGTGTTTGAAGACCGGATGATCAAAACATGGTCTTTCAACGGGTCCCTCTGAATCCCTGTCGGTGCCCATCCATTCCTACCGTTCTTCTACATCTGCTAGCACCACCTGTCCAGAGTGGCCGCGTTGTCCAACCAAGCCAGAGCCCATAATGACTTGTGGCTGTGCAGGTAAGCCTTGGGTCTTGAAAATATCCGTCCATCTCTTTGAGCCTGGGTGAAGCTTTCCGCAGGATGTCATGGCCGTCCCCAGCATCCTGGGCATCCACTGGGTTCTCCAGGGAGCCGATCAACCGTCCTTCACCCAGAGTTGCATTGCATCCGAGGTCTTGAAATTCTTGTCTTAACAGGTCTTGATTATTTAATCAAGCTCGCAGCACTCGTGTTATGCACTCAACCAAAATCCCGTCTACTCAAGCATAGCAATATGAAATTTGTCATCGCGGGGCCAAGTATCGGGGTTGTTGTGTTCCTACCACATGATACGACAATCTATACTAGAATTTCCAAGTACCTACTCAGCATGCAATTGGGCATAGGATGGTAGAACTACGATGCATAAAACATAGGTGATAGTATGATCAAAGTGACTTGCCTGGTGATGTTGACGAAGAAGAATTTCTCGAGAAAATAACTTGATAGACTACTCGTCACTCTCCGATGAAATCTATATAGCAAACATATCATTCACATAAGCACTCATACTAGCAATCATTCTAGCAATCAAAACAAAAGAGAGAGAGCGAAAAGGAATTCCGAAAGAAACTTCAAATAAGACTAGGGAGTCTTCTACTACGTCAAACACTAAATAGTTTTTTTCTAACAGAAAATAATAACAAGGAACTAATATATAAATCTAACTAAGATAAAATAAAGTATTTTTCACAAAACCTTTTGAAAGTATTCCCAAATGGGATTTGAAACAGTGGTGAAACCAATTGCAAGTTACTAAGGAACGAGAATTGATTTCATGAAAACAAATGAAAATAAAATAAAAACTTGTTGCAAAACTACTTTTTAACTAACAGAAACAAAACATAATAATGTTTCTGAAATAATAAATAAAGTATTTTAAAACCAAAAATAGAAAAGGAATTAGCCGAAATCCTAAAAGCGGTGAAACAGAAATTGTTTCACAAGAAATAGTGAGCTAAAATACTCAAACAATTCTGAAATGTTTACCACTGATAAAGAAGATCACTAGTGATCAGTACCAAAAGGAATCAAATTAAAAGCTATTTTTAAACTCCTGGAATAGGCAAAACAAGGTTTAAACTAAATCTGATCTAACTCAAATTTGAAAATTTCAAACATAGACAAATTATATGTTTTTAAAAACTAAAGGAAATTTTTGAGCTACTGGAAAAAGAATTACTATCATTGGACTCCGGATCAAAAGTTATGGCCAAAACAAAATAGAAACTTTGCTGTTTTTGGAACTAGACAGAAAAAGAGAATAATTGCTACAGACACGTGGTGCTCACTGATTGGCTAAGAGGGTGTTTATTGCTAACGCTAGGAGCAATCGGCCGAGTTCTAACCGAAACTTGCTGGCTAATGAATAAGTGAAATAAAACCGACGGTTTTCTGAGCTAAACCGAAAAGTTACCCTGCTTCTAATCTATACCATAGAATATAGATCTAAGGGCAACTAAGAAAAGAAAAAAATAGAACAGAAGGAGGAGGAGTTATCGTGGCTGGGAGTAGCAGTGGCTGCTCCGGCGAGGTGGCTGGCACGGGGAGCCGCTCCGGCAGGGTGGGAGGGGGGTGGCCAGCGAGGGTGGGGAAGGGGCCGGTGGAGACTCCTGGGGGGGAGGGAGGCGAGGCGGAGGGAGCATGCAGGGGGGAGCGAGGGGAGGAGCTGCTGGCGATATGGGAGGAGTTCTGGCAAGGGGAGGAGCAGCAGCTCCGGTGAGGTGCAGGGCGAGGGGGTGGGGTGGGGCGGCGGAGGAGGAGGGGCCGATGGGAGGGGTGGTGCGCCAGGGAGGGGAGGGTACAGGGGGGGCCGAGGTGGAGGAGCTCCTGTGATGTTCTCTGGTGACCGACGGGGTGATGGTGGCGCACGAGCTAGAGGCGAGGAGAGGGGGTGGTTTCAACGGGAATGGAACGAGGGTTTCATGGGGGTTCTTATAGAGGCGACGGGAGGCGCTGGGAGGGAAAGTACTTCGCGAATCCCGGAGGTGGAGATCCTCTGTCCATGGAAGGCAAGTTCCTATGACGTGAAGAAGAGAATAGAGGAAGAAGATGATCTCTGTTGGGCCAGAATAGGAAAGTCTGAATGGGCCACCTGGAGTTTCCTAATAAAAACGATTCCTTTCCTATTTTTGAAACTAGGAAACTAAAACGATAAAAGGGAAATCAAATCAATTCGAAATAAAGAATTTCTATATACTAAAATTATCGGAAAAATACAATATAAATGATGGGCATTTTTCCACGGCAAAAATAAAAACTTCAGAAAAAATTATTTTCACAAAATTGCCTAAAAGGTTTATTTTCTTTTGCAAATAATTTTCAAAAGACCCTCTAAGTTTTAGGGTTCAAATAACTTTCAAAATGCCCGTGGGTTTGAGGGTCATGTTCCTCCTCGCTAGAATGTATTTCCCGGCATTTCTTGCACGAAGAAACAAATGGAAATGCAAAAGAATTCGAATGCAAATATCTCCGTTCAAATTCTTTATAGTTGAAGAAGTCATGTCATCTTCTCTCTTTGCTTTTAAAAGATTGAATTTGAATTCATCGGAGAAGGGGAAAGTCATTTTATTCCCTCTCATTCAAAAGTTTTGAAAAGTTTCAGATTTCACACAAGTTTCAATCACTCAGGCAACCAACAAACAATCTAATAATAATTATATTAACATTCCAAAACTTAGAATTTTGGGATGTTACACATACCTTGACAAGATATTGAAGAAGTTCAATATGGAAAACTCAAAGAAAGGGTTCTTGCCAGTTTTGCAAGGTATGAGATTGAGTAAGACTCAGTCGCCGACCACGACAGCAGATAGAGAGAAGATGAGTTCTGTCCCCTACGCTTCAGCCGTAGGCTCTCTAATGTATGCCATGGTGTGTACCAGACCTGATATAAACCTTGCCATATGTTTGGTAGGTAGGTACCAAAGTGATCCCGGTATGGAAAACTGGACAGCTGTCAAGAATATCCTTAACTACCTGAAAAGGACTAAGGAAATGTTTCTCGTTTATGGAGGTGACGAAGAGCTCGTCGTAAAGGGTTACGCCGATGCCAACTTCGACATAGATCCGGATGACTCTAAGTCATAGACCGGATACGTATATGTTCTGAATGGTGGGGCAGTAAGCTGGTGCTGCAGCAAGCAAGAAGTCGTGGTAGCATCTACATGTGAAGCGGAGTACATAGCTGCTTCAGAAGCGGCTCATGAAGGAATTTGGATGAAGGAGCTCATCACCGACCTTGGAGTGGTTCCAAGCGCGTCGGGTTCAATGACACTCTTCTGTGATAACACTCGGGCCATTGCCATTGCCAAGGAGCCCAGGTTTCACCGGAAGACCAAGCACATCAAATGGCGCTACAACTCCATCCAGGACCATGTCCAGAGTGGAGTAATAGATATTTGTAAAGTACACACGGATCTGAATATTGCAGACCCGTTGACTAAACCTCTTCCATGAGCAAAACATGATCAACACCATAATGCTATGGGTGTTCGATACATCACAATGTAACTAGATTATTGACTCTAGTGCAAGTGGGAGACTGTTGGAAATATGCCCTAGAGGCAATAATAAAATGGTTATTATCATATTTCCTCGTTCATGATAATCGCCTATTGTTCATGCTATAATTGTATTAACAGGAAACAGTAATACATGTGTGAATAAATAGATCACAATGTGTCCCTAGCAAACCTCTAGTTGGTAGCCCGTTAGCCAATAGATGATCATGGTTTCCTCGTCATGGGCATTAGATGTCTTCTATAACGGGATCACATCATTGGGAGAATGATGTGATGGACAAGACCCAATCCTAAGCGTAGCACTAGATCGTATTGTTCGAATGCTAAAGCTTTTCTAATGTCAAGTGTCTTTTCCTTCGACCGTGAGATTGTGCAACTCCCGGATACCGTAGGAGTGCTTTGGGTGTATCAACCGTCACAACGTAACTGGGTGACTATAAAGGTGCACTACGGGTACCTCCGAAAGTATCTGTTGGGTGGCCACGAATCGAGATCGGGATTTGTCACTCCATGTGACGGAGAGGTATCTCTGGGGCCACTCGGTAGAACATCATTGAGCTCAATGTGACTAAGGAGTTAGTCACATGATGACGTGGTACGGAACGAGTAAAGAGACTTACCGGTAACGAGAGTGAACAAGGTATAGTTATACCGACGATCGAATCTCGGGCAAGTTCTATACCGAAAGACAAAGGGAATTGTATACGAGATTGATTGAATCCTTGACATCGTGGTTCATCCGATGAGATCATCCTGGAGCAAGTGGGAGCCACCATGGGTATCCATACCCCGCCGATGGTTATTGGCCAGAGAGGTGTCTCGGTCATGTCTACCTGTCTCCCGAACCCGTAGGGTCTACACACTTAATGTTCGATGACGCTAGGGTGATAGGGAATTGTTATACGAGGTAATTGAAAGTTGTTCGGAGTCCCGGATGAGATCCCGAACGTCACGAGGAGCTCCAGAATGGTCCAGTGGTAAAGATTGATATATAGGACGGATGGTTTCGGACACCGGAAGTGTTTCGGGCATCACCGGTAACGTACCGGGACCACCGGGACCACCGGAGGTGGCCCCGGGGGTCCACCGAAAGGGGGCAACGACCCCGGGAGGCTAGGTGGGCCAAGTGGGGGAGGCAACCAGCCCCTAGGTGGGCTGATGCGCCCCCCACTCAGCCCAAGGCGCAGGGGAGAGGGAAGGGGGGGGGCAAATCCTAAGCCAGGTGGGCATAAGGCCCACCAGGGGTGCGCCACACCCCTCCTCCCCTCCTGGCCGCCACCTCCTGGCGCAGATGGGGGCTGCCGCACCCCTTGGGGTGGCAACCCTAAGGGCTGCGCCCCCTACCTCTCCCCCTATATATAGTTGAGGTTTGGGGATGTTTTGAGACAGACTTTTCCATGTACATCGGCGCAGCCCTGCCCTTCTTCCTCCTCCTCTCTGCCGGTGCTTGGCGAAGCCCTGCCGGGAGACCTCGTCTCTCCATGGACACCACGACGTCGTGCTGCTGGAGTTATTTCCCAACCTCACCCTCCTCCTTGCTGGACCAAGGTGCGGGAGACGTCACCGGGCTGCACGTGTGTTGAACACGGAGCTGCCGTAGTTCGGCACTAGATCGGAATCACACCGCGACCTGAATCACCGCGAGTACGACTCCATCAACCGCGTTCTAGTAATGCTTCCGCTTAGCGATCTTCAAAGGTATGAAGATGCTCTTACCCCTCTCTCGTTGTTGGTCTCCCCATAGGAAGATCTGAATATGCGTAGGAAAATTTTGATTTTATGCTACGTTACCCAACATTGACACCACCACCCCGCCAACGCAATTACCAGCGCATGTAGTGTCGGGTGAGAGAGGCGATGACGTGATGAAGGGGGTCCAATAGTGGCTGATGTAATCACTCCCCTAGAACAAAGAATGGATGATGAGATGGAGGAGGGCCCTCTTCAGTTCCTCAATACAGGCGCCGGTGACGGTGACTTAGATATGATGAGTCAGCCATATGACAACTCGGGCTATCAGCATGCTAATGAGGATATGGATAATTTGCCCAGGCAGGAACATCCTAGCAGGGATTGCAACAAGGCTCTCTTCATGCAATCCTCACAGGACACGCCTAAAGATGCAAGGGGTAGTACAGTAGTGCTTAGCCCAGCAACACTGGGGCAGGGGTTAAGGAAGGGTCTGGAAGGTCAGCCCAAGAAAAACGAGAGGAAGTGATCGGGGAAGATAGGCTCAGCTTCCTACAAACAAGCCAGAGCACATAGTAGCCACACGGTGGCCATGATCCATGTCACGGGCGAGCCGATGCTACGACCAAAACCACTGGAGGCAATATACGGTGATCTCAGGGGACTGCACGACCCTGTGTTGTCGACTGAGAAAAGCCTACTAGCCTCGAAGGATCCAGGATATCCGACATATGTGGCTCGTGTGCCAGAGGAGAAGTGCTACGTCGACAGACAGCCCGCGGAGGTGGTCTTCCCGCGGTTTGATCATATCTTCGAGATGTTTCTGACAAGGCGGCTTGATTGTACAATCGTCCGCCTTTTTGTGCTACATATGAGCTCCGTCATGAAGAGAGAAGAAGTCTCACAAATCTGTGTGGCGGATCCATACTACATGCACGAGTCCTTCTTGAGTTTCGATGACTTTGAGCGTAAAACTGCTAGGGAGTACATTGAAAACTTCATGGTACAGAACAAGGACTAAGAAATTGTCCTCCTGCCTTATCATCCAAAGTAAGTCAGTGTCGGACAACCCTTTCTTACATTTCAATCATTCCTTCTCGCTCATATGGAGAATAATTTGAGGTGTTTTTTCCCCGCAGCAACGGTCACACCGTCCTTATCGTTCTTTACTCACGAGTCTCCTACGCCTTGTGTTTCGACTCTACCAGGAACAACGAGAAGAAGGACTACGCCCACGTAATGAATATTCTAGATGATGTTGTCCACGGCTTCAACTTCAGGGGTAGCCACATACAGATCAGGAAACAAAGGAACCGCAAGACGGGTTTCTGGCACAAAACCAACTTCTGCTGCATCCATGTCCCGCAATCAAGTACGAACAATGGATTCTACCTCCTCCATCTCATGATGGAGTTCAGAAGGGATCACCAAAAGCTCCGCATGACAACCAAAAACGATGAACATATCCGCAAGTGGGTAGAATCTCAAGGAGAAGCGGATTATAAACTTAAAGATGACTTCTTTCGCATCCCGAGGGACCTTGCAACGATCATGATGGAAGAAGTCGTCGAAGTGAAGGGGATGTTCCACCACGACCCTATATCGCGAGCTGACGTCCGAACTTACATAGGCATGCAACGTCAGGACCTCACGCCATTCAAGAAGCTAGGGTCCATCCTCGATGATTTGGAAGGATGGAAGTTCTAGTGATTTACGATGCCGATGATGATGATATGTGTCGGTTGAACTTGTATATACTTTCTATAGCGATGAAACTTTGTGATGTCAACAGTCCCTACCGAACTTGCGTAACACTACTTTGTTAGTTTGGGTACGATGACCTGTGTACCTCTAGTTAATTAGTTTGCGTACGATGAAACTCCGTTGATTATTTATGTTTACTATATGTTGCATCTAGTTGCTAACCCTTTCTTTTTGTGTTGCTCAAGTATATTTTGTTGCATATGATTGTACATTCTCTTGATGAAGATGCATATCTAACAGGGGTACCTAGATTATTGATGGAGAAGTACCTGTGCTATGTCATGTACAAAGGAAAGGTTCTCGGAGTATACGACAAGTGGTCTGAGTGTCAGGAGCAAGTGGAGGGGGTCTCGGGCGCCAGCCATAAAGGCTTCAAAAGCAAACAAGAAGCAGAAGCTTGTTACATGAGGAGCCTCACGCTAGCGCGAGAGAGGGCTCATAACCGCCACCTCGTGTACTACATAGTTTTGCTCTCACTCATAGTGATAGCTCTTCTCGCGTATATCATTGTTTAGATGGATGAGGATGTACTTGCAAGTATTCGAGACTTGTATTGCTATTTTCGAGATGATGATGAGAGACCACTTTGTGGTGGATGATGATTATGATGATGGCATGATTTGATGAGACTATTTGTATGTTTATGCTATGATTACATTTGTACGTGAATGATGATGACATTTCTATGTGCTAAAGATTATTGTATAAAGCTTTCCCAAATACAAAACAAATATGCAAAAAAAAACAGAAACCCTTACCAGTAGCGTGGCTTAGTAGAGCCCGCTACTGCTACGCATGTATAGCAGCAGCGCATTTATGTAAAGTTCGCTACTGTTATGCATGCATAGCAACAACACGTTTACGTAAAGCCCGCTACTGCTATGCATGTATAGAAGTAGCGCCGGCCAACACCCGCTACTGCTAAAGGTTAGTTTATCACCGTATTAGTAGCGCGGGAGCCCACGCTACTGATATGCCCAAAACCCGCGCTACTGCTAGGCTTTTCCGTAGTAGTGGTGGCCATCCTTACTCCTTGCATTGATATCTATTGATGGGTATCTCCATAGCCTAGCTGATGCGAGAATTTCTTCTATGGAAAACCTAACGTAGATCACAAGTATTAGTGGTGGTGTGAGAGGTGCTATTAACCTCTCAGTTCCTTCCTAGTGAGGAACTCAAAGGTGACCTTTAAAACATGGAGCTCTTTAATGTCCCTTGTGTCCAAGGGCTTCATATTGCTTGAACACTGGAGCTGCTTGACATAGTCTAGCTGAGGTAGCCACCAAGGGAGTGGTGGTTGACTTCTCATGCTTCTTCATCTTCGCCACGGTTTCCCAAACCATCAATGGTTCTTGATCTTATTTGGGGGAAGAATGTCTTCTGCCATAGGGAGAGTACTTCGAGGAGTCCTTCTTCTTCAAGGTAAAACTGGAAGCTCCTTTCTCTCATTGGGTAACTTGTCAATTGGTGCTTTGGGGCCTATCCAAAGTAGGACCAGGTGCTCCTTTCTCTCATTGGGTAAATAAGTATGTCATCCATGGGGACAACAACATATTTCAACAAATATAATATAAACACATTGCTCATTGGTTCTGTGAGAGAAGCGGGCATTTGTTCCGGATGGCCACTATTCCACGGGTTTGCGGTCCTTCGTAATCTAGCTCTTCGTGTCTACCTTCTTGACATGCAGGATTGGTGGTGGTTAAGGTGGAGTATGGGCCAACGTCTTTTGACTTAGATCGAAAGCTTGCAGTCATAATCCGATCATATTATGGCTCGGTAAAGTTTAGGGACCGCAAGGTTTCTAGAATGCGGGTGAACGTTTATCATCTTATCCTTGACACTAGGGTAGAAAAGCCTAGTGATCGTGCAATCTCTGGCGTTAGTTAGACGAATGCTTATAACAACAAACCTTCTCCTGCAACGGCACCAGAAGAATGCTGATAGCACTCCCGAGTAATGAAACTAGAAGAATGTTGTTGACGGCCCACCAGCGCATGGGTTCGCAACAGTTTTCGAGGGTAGAGTATTCGACCCAATTTTTTGATAAGCCACAAGAGGTGAGAGTATACTCTCAAGTATTAGCAGCTGAATTTGTTAGATTCAAACACACCTGAAAGATTAGTATCTACAAGCACAGTAGTAACAGCAAAGTAACGAGTAGCGGCAGTGTAACGAGCAATAACAGTGGCAAGGAACAGCAGTAGTGACAGCAGTAGCAAGTAGCAACAGTAGAAAGCGACAGTAGTAGCAGCAGTAGCAGCAGAGCAAGACAATTAACAGCAGTAGCAACAGTAGTAGCAACAGCAGAGCAAGACAAGTAACAGCGGTAGCAACAGTAGTAGCAGCAGCAGAGCAAGACAAGTAACAGCAGCAGTAGGACAAACTCTTAGGCAATGGGTCAGTGATTTGTTTGGATGATATTCATCATGCAACAGCTATAACACGGAGAGATATGTGGCTAGCTCCCGTTCGTCAATGTGATGTAGGCATGCATTCCGTGTGTCATCATACATGCTTAGGGAAAAGAACTTGCATGACATCTATTGTCCATCCCTCCCGTGGCAGCGGGGTCCAAAAGGAAACTACGGGATATTAAGGTTCTCATTTTAATAAAGAACCGGACCAACGCATTAGCACTTGGTGAACACATGAACTCCTCAAACTATGGTCATCAACGGGAGTGGTTCCAGTTATTGTCACTCCGGGGTTGCCTTATCATAACACATAGTAGGTAACTACAACTTGCAAGATCGGATCTAAAACACACATATATTGGTGACAACATAATAATTTCAGATCTGAAATCATGGCACTCGGGCCCTAGTGACAAGCATTAAGCATGGCAAAGTAGTAGCAACATCAAATCTCACAACATAGTGGATACTAGGGATCAATCCCCATCAAAACTAACTCAATTACATGATAGATCTCATCCTACTCATCACCGCCCAGCGAGCCTACGAATAGATTACTCATGAGCGACGAAGAGCTTCGTGGAATTGGAGAGGGAACAAGGTTGATGATGACGATGGCGACGATTTCCCCTCTCCGGAGCCCAAGACGGACTCCAGATCTGCTCTCCAGATGAAGAACAGGTGGAGGCGGCGCCTCCATACCGAAAACGCAATGAAAACTTCTCTTTTTATTTTTTCTGGGACGAAAGACAACTTATAGAGCTGGAGTTGGGGGTGACAGGTGCCTGTGGGCCCCACAAGCCTGCCCATCGCCACCAGGGGGTGGTGGCGGAGCAGGGGCTTGTGGCCCACTGGCCCACCCCCTGAGGTGGAACTTGGCGCAGATATTTTTTATATTTTCGAAAACTGCTCCCCGTAAATTTTCACGACGTTTGGAGAACTTTGATTTCTGCACAAAAAATGGCACCAAGGCAATTCTGCTGAAAACAGCGTCATTCCAGGTTAGTTACATTCAAATCTTGCAAATTATAGTCCAAAACAAGGGAACAGGAGTTTGGAAAAGTAGATATGTTGGAGACGTATCAACTCCCCCAAGCTTAAAACCTTGCTTGTCCTCAAGCAACACAGTTGACAAACTGAGAGAGAAAGAAAAAATTTGACAAACTCTGTTTTGTCTTGTTGTTGCAACTATGTCTAACTCATAACCAAAATTTTAGCAAGATCACAAGTTAACCACATAAGCAAATGACACAAAGGTCTCACGGTAAACTAATACCAATGGCATAATCAGCTAACGAGCAAATAATAATGAGTTTCAAATACCAACACTTCAATCAAGAGAAGTATGAAGCAATATGAATAGGTGGTATCTCGCTAGCTCTTTCTGAGACCGCAAAACATAAATGCAGAGCACTTTCAAAGATCAAGGGCGGACTAAACATTGTAATTCATAGCAACGAAGATCCAGTCATAGTCATACTCAATATCAATCAAAAGAAAGGCATAAAAATTATAGAGGTGCTCTCTAATTGCTGCTTATATGAGAAGAGGATGACTCAACAGGAAAATAAATAGACAGGCCCTTCGCAGAGGGAAGCATTGATTTGCAGAGGTGCCATAGCTCAAGCTTTTGAAAACAGAGATAATAATTTTGGGTGGCATGCTTTCATTCTCAACGCAATGACCAAGAGTTCTCAATATCTTCCATGCGACTCATGCTATAGGCGGTTCCCAAACAGAATAGTAAAGTTTTAACTCCCCCACCACCAATCAATCACACTCCATGGCTAGCCGAATCCTCGGGTACCGTCCATACTAACATCAATCCGGAGGAGTCTTGTTTTACAGTTATGTTTTCGATTTAAGCGTGGAACTGGGCATCCCAAATACCGGCCCCTTTTTCGTGAATGACTGTGAATAAATACATGTAGAGGATAACACTCCTAGCATGGAAGATACCAATAGCCCCCTGTCACCACATGAGCGGTTTGGGCATGCAAAACAGATTATTTCTTGAAGGTTTAGAGAGTGGCACATGCAAATTTACTTGGAACGGCAGGTAGATACCGCAAATAGGTAGGTATGGTGGACTCTCATGGAAAAACTTTTGGGTTTATGGAAGTGGATGCACAAGCAGTATTCCCGCTTAGTACAAGTGAAGGCTAGCAAAAGACTGGGAAGCGACCAACTAGAGAGCGACAACAGTCATCAAGATGCAATGTGTTTGACTAACATTGAATGCAAGCATGAACAGGATAAAAATCACCATGAACATGAACATCATAGAGGCTATGTTGATCTTGTTTCAACTACATGCATGAACATGCGCTAAGTCAAGCCACTTGAAACATTCAAAGGAGAATACCATCCTATCATACTACATCATAGTCATCTCAAAATCTATGTTGGCATTCAAGACAAACCATTATAAGCTCTCAGCTAAATAAGCATGGCATCAGAAACTATGATCTCTAAGTTGTCATTGCAAACATGGTTCTCTCACAACAAAGCTAAATCTGGGTTGACAAGCTAGTCATATTTACAAAAACAAAATAGATAGAGTTCATACCAGATTTCCAGTCTCAGTCACTTCATCATATATCATCAGTGTTGCCTTTCATTTGCAAGATCGAACGATGGAAATGATAATAAGCGCATTGGACTAAGCTGAATCTGCAGGCAAACACAAAGGAGAAGACAAAATAATATGGCTCTTTGAAAGCTAAACAAGTCAGCATCTAAGAACCACTAAACATTGTAACCAATATCTTCTACCTTGACACAAAGAAAAAGAAAGCCCCCAACAAGCGAAAGAAGAAAGAAAAATCTTTTTGGGTTTTCTCAGAAGAACACAAAACAAGAAAACAAGAAAATGAAAAGAAACTAGCATGGATAATACAGTGGCAAAGTGTAAACACCGGCTAACAAAGTGAAAGCATAAGCATGAATGTAAAGTCGGTGAGAACACGTACTCCCCCAAGCTTAGGCTTTTGGCCTAGCTTGGTCTACTACCATGGTGGGAAATAACCAGCTTCAGGATACTCCGGAGCAGACTGTGGATGCCACTGCTGTGTGAGCTCCTTTGGTCCCACTGATAAACAGGCGTCTGGTACTCGACTAGCGGCTCGGGCACGGGCGCCTGTGGTTGGGCCAAGCCCCAATATGCGTAGATGTCCGCGGGCATAATAGTGTACCTACCTGCATGAACATCAAACAAAGAAGGAGCAGGCAAATGAATAGTCTCTCGAGTACCCTGACTAAACACCAGGTTATAAATCATCCGTCTACTAGCATCTCTATCCAGAAAATCATGGTGAACCATGCTGTCATAATCCAGATATCTATTAGAGAGAATCGTCTCTCCTTCCTCTCCCAGTCTAATGGGTATCTCAAAGTGTTTGGCAAGACGGGTAGCATAGATACCTCCATAGACGACACCTTTAGAACGGTTTAGGTTCAACCATTGAGCTACTATAGCGCCCAAGATATAAGTCTTATCATTATAAAGGCCTTCGTGCAAAACCGCAAGGTCTGGGGAACTAAGTGATCCAGCCTCCCCATGGCCAATCAAACATTTTCCCACAAATAGTGAGAAGTACCGAAGCACAGGAAAATGTATGCTAGCAATTCTAGCGCGAGACACTCCTCTCTCCTCTCCAACAGCAATAGAACCAATGAAATCCTCCAAGTCCCGTGGACGAGGGTCACGGATGTCCCCAACATAAGGTAATTTGCATACATTGCAAAAGTCCTGCAGCGTCATGCACTGGGGAACATCGTATATCATGAACTCAATCATGGGAGGACTCTTCCTCGGATAAAAGTTGAAGCTTTGAATGAAAATATTCGTGAGGAGGAGATATTGTGGACACTTATCTTCAATGAACGCAGTAAGACCTGCGTTCTCCACCAAGTAATAAAAGTCTTCGTAAAGTCCGGCGGCACGCAAAAATTCATCACTTGGCCACTCGCACGGTTGAACTTCTGTGACTTGAGGGACTACGTACTTGGGGTGATTCTTCTCGTCCTCCTTGGGGTTATGGCTTGAAGAGGCTCTCAAGAACCTCCTCATCTCTTCCTTTTTAGCTCTGAAAAATTCTGAAATTTTTAGAGGCTTCAAAAGAAAAGTGAATAAGGATTAACCCAACTTGTGGCAACTACTCCTACTAGTGCCTAGAGACCGTATCACACGCTAAAACTACTTGGTACCAGCTAAAATAAACCTTTCAAGGTCAAGAACAGGGTCACCAAGGTAGCAAGAATACGCGAAGAATAAAGCACTAGAGCAAAAACTAATTGGACCAATGGAGGAGTCACTTACCAAGGAGTAATTTACCCAAAACAGTTCGTAGAATGGTGCTTCGAGCAAGGAGATCGAAAATCACAGCCAAATGAGCAAGAACACGGGTTTGAGCTGCGAAACAATTTTTTCTGGAGGTGGAAGAAGAGGCTGAGAGCTAGAATGAGAGGAGGGGTGCCTGTGGACCCCACAAGCTTGCACCCCGCCACCAGGGGGGTTGGTGGCGGTGGTGGGGGCGGGGGGCTTGTGGCCCACTGGTCGGGCCCCCAGGCCAGCTCTCAGTCCCAGAAATTTTCAAAAATTCCAGAAAAAAGCATACTAAATTTTCAGGACCATCGGAGAACTTTTATTTTTGAGGTATTTTTCTCCGGGACGCTAAAACAGAAAACAGGAAAAGCTAAACTAATTCTATCATTTTTCTTCTAAGCAAAAGAAAATGAAAACTCAAAACAGAGGTATGTGACTCTCTGATTCATCCGCCTCATGGTCATCAAAAGAAATCCGTCAATGGGATTGATGAAATCCTTATGACAAAACCTTCTCGAATCGCAAGAGGGAACGGAGAATTTTCGAATAGCCACTAAGTCACCTCAATGGGGATATGTATCTCCCGAACAAGCAAATCATACTTCATCTTGACACGAGGAATAGGGCATTCAAAGCTCCCAATGAAAATCGATGAAGTCTTTTCGATAGCATTGATGCAATGTAGTGGATATCGTTTCTTTGGAAAGTGCACTGTGTGCTCATTAATGTTGACTTGGAAAGTGACATTGCCTTTGTTGCAATATATAACAGCCCCTGCAGTGTTGAAAAAGGGTCTTCCGAGGATGATAGCCATGACATCGTCCTCGGGAATATCCAAGATAACAAAGTCTGTTAAGATAGTGGTGTTAGCAACCACAACAGGCACATCCTCGCAAATGCCGATAGGGAAAGCAGTTGATTTGTCAGCCATTTGCAGAGAAATTTCGGTGGGTGTCAACTTATCCAACTCAAGTCTATGATAAAGAGAGAGTGGCATAACACTAACACCGGCTCCAAGGTCACATAAGGCAGTTCTTACATAGTTTCCTTTAATGGAGTAAGCTATAGTGGGCACTCCGGGATCAACAAGTTTCTTAGGAGTTCCACCTTTGAAAGTGTAATTGGCAAGCATGGTGGAGATCTCAAGATCTGGTATCTTCTGTTTGTTAGTCATGATATCTTTCATATACTTGGCATACGGAGACATCTTGAGCATATCAGTTAACCGCATCTGCACAAAGACGGGTCTTATCATCTCAACGAAGCGCTCAAAATCCTCATCATCCTTTTTCTTGGATGGTTAGGAGGAAAGGGCATAGGTCTCTGAACCCATGGCTCTCTTTCTTTACTATGCTTCCTAGCAGTGAAGTCATTCTTATCGTATCTCTTAGGTTGTGGGTTATCAGGATTAACCGAAGGTTCAATCTCCACATCCTCATCATTGCTAGGTTGAGCATTATTATGAACATTGCTGTCCATATTGTCACTAGGTTCATGTTCATCACCAGATTGTGTTTCTGCATCAGACGTAGAGATATCATTAGGTTCTTCAGGTGTGACAGTATTTGGTGAACTAGCGTGCAGGTTTCTATCATCCTTCTTCTTCTCCTTAGGATGACTAGGTGTATCAGTATTGATTCCTTGAGAATCTTGATCAATTCTCTTAGGATGACCTTGAGGATACAAAGGTTCGTGAGTCATTTTGCCTCCTCTAGTAATGACTCTGACAGAGTTGTCATTTAATTCATTGAGCAAGTCATTCTGAGCTTTAAGTACTTGTTCTACCTGAGTAGTAATCATAGAGGCATGTTTACTCAGAAGCTTCAGAGCATTGACATTTCTGTCTATACAAGTACTTAAATGGCTAAGCATACGAGTACTTTGTTCCAAATGTGTGCTAACAGAATCATTGAAACTCTGTTGATTGGCAACAAGGTTGTCAAATTCATCAAAGCATAGGCTAGCAAGTTTATCAAAAGGAATATCACTCTCGTCAAACCTACGTAGAGAATTCACTTCTACTACCTGTGTCGGGTTGTCGAGACCGTGGATCTCTTTGATAGGTGGTAGATTTTTGACATCTTCAGCTCTAATGCCTTTCTCTTACATAGATTTCTTGGCTTCTTGCATATCTTCGGGACTGAGGAATAGAATACCTCTTTTCTTAGGAGTTGGCTCAGGAGGTGGTTTGGGAATAGTCCAAGCATTATCGTGGATCAAGATGTGATTCAGTAGGGTCCCAGCTTGTTCTATAGTTCGTTCCCTAAAAACACAACCGGCACAACTATCTAGGTAGTCTCTAGAGGCATCCGTAAGTCCGTTATAGAGGATATCAAGTATCTCGTTCTTCTTAAGAGGGTGATCAGGCAAAGCATTCTGTAGCTGGATGAGCCTCCCCCAAGCTTGTGGAAGACTCTCTTCTTGGAGTTGAGCAAAGTTGTATATTTCCCGCAAGGCAGCTTTCTTCTTATGGCCAGGGAAATATTTCTCACAGAAGTAATAGACCATCTCCTGGGGACTACGCACACATCCAGGAGCAAGAGAGGTGAACCAGGCTTTAGCATCATCCTTTAGATAGAAAGGAAACAGCTTAAGGATATAGTAGTGGCGGATCTTCTCCTCATTAGTGAAGAGGTTGGATATTTCGGATAGTTTGGCAAGATGGGCTATGGCCGTCTCAGACTCATAACCGTGAAAAGGATCATATTCGACTAGAGAGATTATCTGAGGGTCGACAGAGAATTCATCATCCTTATCGATGACAAAGATAGGTGAAGTGGCAAACTTCGGGTCATTTCTCATCCTAGCTTCCCGATATTTTTCCTTCCACTTGAGAAGTAATTTCTCAGCGTCATAGGCATCCTTACACGCAAAAAAATTCTCAGCTATCTCTCCCTCCATAACGTAACCCTCAGGTATATCATGCAATTCATATCTAGGAGAGCTAGATCTAGCAGGAGCAAAAGCAGGTTCTATCTCAATAGTATCGGCAGTATCAGAAGCATCACGAGCATTGGCAGTAACTCTAGCAATATGAGCATCAAGGAACACCCCTAGTGGAACATCAGGCAAAGTAGTATCTCTAGCAATATCAAGCATAGCATCATCAGGCAAAATAGCATCTCTAGCATCATCAGGCAAAGCAATATCAAGCATAGCATCTCTAGTAGTAGTATCAAGCATAGCATCTCTAGCAGTATCAGGCATAGTATCAAGCATAGAATCTCTAGCAGTAGTATCACAAGCATCATCAAGCACAAGCGACATATCAAGATTTCTAGCAGGAGGTGATGTCGCAAACTTACTCATAACTGAAGGTGAATCAAGTGCAGAGCTAGATGGCAATTCCTTACCTCCCCTCGTAGTTGAGGGCAAGACTTTGGTCTTCGGATCCTTCAGATTCTTCATAGTGATCACCAGATATAAATCCCAAGTGACTCAGAGAATATAGCAATACCTCCCCGGCAACGGCGCCAGAAAAATGCTGATCGTGCAATCTCTGGCGTTAGCTAGACGAATGATTATAACAACAAACCTTCTCCTGCAACGGCACCAGAAGAATGTTGATAGCACTCCCCAGTAATGAAACTAGAGGAATGTTGTTGATATCCCACCAGCGCGTGGGTTTGCTGCAATTTTCGAGGGTAGAGTATTCGACCCAATTTGTTGATAAGCCACAGGAGGTGAGAGTATACTCTCAAGTATTAGCAGCTGAATTTGGCAGACTCAACCACACCTGAAAGATTAGTATCTGCAAGCACAGTACTAACAGCAAAGTAACGAGTAGCGATAGTGTAACGAGCAATAGCAGTGGAAAGGAACAACAGTAGTGACAGCAGTAGCAAGTAGCAACAGTAGCAAGCGACAGTAGTAGCAACAGTAGCAGCAGAGCAAGACAAGTAACAGCAGTAGCAACAGTAGTAGCAGCAGAGCAAGACAAGTAACAGCGGTAGCAGCAGTAGAGCAAGACAAGTAACAACAGCAGTAGGACAAACTCGTAGGCAATGGGTCGGTGATTTGTTTGGATGATATTCATCATGCAAGAGGTATAACACGGAGAGATATGTGGCTATCTCCCGTTCGTCAATGTGATGTAGGCATGCATTCCGTGTGTCGTCACACGTTCTTAGGGAAAAGAACTTGCATGACATCTATTGTCCATCCCTCCCATGGCAGCGGGGTCCAAAAGGAAACTACAGGATATTAAGATTCTCCTTTTAATAAAGAATCGGACCAATGCATTAGCACTTGGTGAACACATGAACTCCTCAAACTATGGTCATCACCGGGAGTGGTTCCGGTTATTGTCACTCCGGGGTTGCTGGATCATAACACATAGTAGGTAACTACAACTTGCAAGATCGGATCTAAAACACACATATATTGGTGACAACATAATAATTTCAGATCTGAAATCATGGCACTCGGGCCCTAGTGACAAGCATTAAGCATGGCAAAGTAGTAGCAACATCAAATCTCAGAACGTAGTGGATACTAGGGATCAATCCCCATCAAAACTAACTCGATTACATGATAGATCTCATCCTACTCATCACCGCCCAGCGAGCCTACGACTAGATTACTCACGAAGAACGAAGAGCTTCATGGAATTGGAGAGGGAAGAAGGTTGATGATGACGATGGCGACGATTTCCCCTCTCCGGAGCCCAAGACGGACTCCAGATCTGCCCTCGAGATGAAGAACAGGTGGTGGCGGCGCCTCCGTATCGAAAACGTGACGAAAACTTCTCTTTTTATTTTTTCTGGGATGAAAGACAACTTATAGAGCTGGAGTTGGGGGCGACAAGTGCCTGTGGGCCCCACAAGCCTGCCCACCGCCACCAGGGGGTTGGTGGCGGAGCAGGGGCTTGTGGCCCACTGGCCCACCCCCTGAGGTGGAACTTGGCGCAGATATTTTTGATATTTTCCAAAACTGCTCCCCGTAAATTTTCAGGACATTTGGAGAACTTTGATTTCTCCACAGAAATAACACAAAGGCAATTCTGCTGAAAACAGCGTCATTCCAGGTTAGTTCCATTCAAATCATGCAAATTATAGTCGAAAACAAGGGCAAAAGAGTTTGGAAAAGTAGATACGTTGGAGACGTATCACCTAGCTATGGCATGGCAAAAAAGGCTTTGCTAGTGTGGTAGCCCTACGCCACCAATATCACGTTGTTGTTAAAAATACTGGTGGTGTTGGGTCCCACATCACTGGTATTCTATGTGCTGATGACGTGCCATGTAGGCAACGCCATCACTATAATCGTTCACCTAGCAACGTTGAATCTACATTGCACGCCAGGAACGTTTTGTGCAGCCAAAAAAATTCCCAGCACATAACATTTACCATTTAGCATTGCACACAAGGAACTACTCTAATAATACTATGCATTCCTGTCAATAGTAAGTGCCAAACTCACAAGTAGGTATTAACAATAATCCTCACAAACATGAGGAAAGTATAGCTAGCTATAGCATAGTTAATAAGGAGTTCATTTTGCATGAGCAAACTAACATACTTAGGGAGGTCAATAATGATTATCATCCTCAAGTGAGTAAATTGCATGAAACCACCACTTTGAAGGATAGGTTTGTGAAACACTACAATACATTTTTTTGCAGAAAACACCATGTCTTGAGTAATCTTTTTGCAGAAAACACTAATTTGCGGAATTGGCTCGGTTAATGAGTTTATGACAGATGGGCCCATCAGTTAGGCTGACGTGGCATCGTAACATCATAGATGTAACAACAATGTTTGGTAACATGTGAAGAAGAAAAAAAGGAAATAATCTAGTCGTGCTGGCCTGATCTTCACCAACACACCGTCGTCCACCCCGCCCCGACAAGGCAGAAGCCGCCGCCACCATTATCACGTCGAGGTTGAGGCAAAGGTCATCGTTGTTGGACGGATGTCACGTCAGGGGTTGCCGCTCGTCTCGTGCCAGGTTGAGGCAGGAGGTCGTTGATGTCCCGCGCTCGGCCAAGGTAAAAGTCGCCGTTGTCGTGCAGAGGTCGCCGTTGCCGGGCGGAGGTCGCAGCAGGGGCTGCCGCCTGTCCCACGCTAGGCTGAGGCAGGAGGCTGCGCCCATCGCATGCCCGACCATGGCAAAGGCCGCCTTCGCCCTAATACTCTGCTCAGGACAGCCCCCTTCGTCATGATAGTGGTCGCACTGGTGGAGGTCGCTGACGTCCCGCTGCCCGTCCATTTCTTGCCAGATCCAGGATCGGATTGGAGAGGGGAACACATATATGAGGTGCGGAAGGCTACGCCATCTTGGTTATTTCTAGATCCGAGCGAGGGCGGGCTAACAACGGTGAATTTCATGGAGCTTCGGCGCCATGGCGATGGGAGGCGCCGACGCTCCTCCTAGCTGCTGGTTCGGGTGAGAAAGAGATTAGGAAGACAATGCTAACAAGCGAGCCCCACATCCTACAAAACAGTTCTAGATAACACTGTGAGATATTGGTGTCACATCAGCTCGACTGGCGAGCCCCATATGTCATAAACGTGTTTAACCGAGCCAATTCCGCATATCAGTGTTTTTTGCAAAAAGATTATTGAAGACATGGTGTTTTCTGCAAAGAAAATGTACTCTAGTGTTTTCTGCAAACCTAGCCTTCAAAGTGGTGGTTTTCTGTAATTTACTCTCCTCAAGTCATGGCGTGGGGTGTTCCTCATAGTGACTAAGATGGAATGTCCAACCCGAAGATTTTTGCCAGCGAGGAAGTTTCTCCAACTAGTTGCACTGAAGATAGTGCACCTGTCTGTGTGCACTACATAAGCACACGTGGTGATAGACCCCCTTGTGGTAAGGCGTAGTCCAGCAATGCCATCTTCATCCTGCTCGATGCCACATCTCACACATGGACTCTTAGGTAATTAAAAAAACAAACATGATGATCATGTCACATTACTACACAATAAGCATATAATCAAATTCTACACTAAGCATAGCATCACATTAATATATATACTAAGGGTATCAAATTACTAAAGTAATAAGTAACATACCATGACATGGCGGTTCACCATCGTCCCTATCAGGCGAGTCATGAATGGCATCCCAACATAGGCATTACGTGGCGGAAGTTTTTTCCAAAACATGTGAGTGTATTCCTTGCTCAGCCTGGTCATTCTTTGGGGAAACACTGCTTTATCAAGTGGGTCATCATCTTCTTCCTAATAGTTGAGATAGATAACACCAAGGCTTGGAGTTTATTTTCTGAAGGAGAAGTTGATCAATTCACCCCCAGTGAGATGCATGCACACGGTGAAATGATCCCATTCGCCTCCTCCAATCTAGGTTATGTTCCGTCCCTTATTGACCTCCATAGTGTAGGGCCCCCAGGAGCGTCGAACAAGACATTGTCTCGAGATATGAGCTCATTGAAATCCAATTTCACATTGCAAGTGATGATCTGTGTAAGAAAATCCAAAAACACACACACAATGAATTAGTGTAAACAAAAACAAAAACAAAAGCAGAAACTATTAGAAGGTTCATAGTTTCTTACGGTTGTAGGAACAGAAGATGGCTAGAAGTAAATGTGGAATAGCATGGCAGTTGCAAGGCTAGTTGCGAACCTTGACTTGCACAATCGACATGGTAGTGGTTGCGCCATTCTACAGAAAACATATTGAAAACTAAGTATATTATCGGATTCTAGACTAGTGAACCGACACAAGTAACATGTATAATTCTACGCTAGTGACATGTATACACAAATAAACAAAATCCACAGAGGGAGACACAAATAAACCAATTATACTCAAAATGCTAAATTATGAGTTCATTTTATTTATTCCTCTGGCATTCTTGACTACACTACCAAATTAAGTTGAACTAGAATCATTGAGATTCTAGACACTCAAAACCTTTTTACTCAAAATGCACTACTAAATAGGATTTTACATCGGATTGTCACTAAAACTTCTACACGAAACAATCCATGGAATCAAATTTTGATTGTTCATAACACAAAGCAATCCATTATATATATGTACTAAAATATATATACAAAGCAATCCTAAATCAACATATAGATGGATCCCACACATATGGAGGGAGATCCAACAGGAGGGGAAGGAGAGGATTCAACCTTGTTGGTTGGCAAAGGGGCGCAATGGGCAGCGACAGCGCAGCGACGGGCGGCAATAGGTGGCGGCTGGTCGAGGGGTTGTTGAAATGAAAGGGCACGTGGACTATGAATATTTCTAAGACGTGGGAGTTTAGTTGGGTGGGCCTTTGCTGGCATGGGCCTAAAATACGAAGCCATTGTCAATAACAACCTGAATACAAAGACCAATTATGTTTAATGAAAGACTAAACATAATTAGATACTCAAAGTAGAACTGTTAACAATAATGATGTCCAAAGTGTAAAATAAAGTGCTTGCTAGTTTCTAACTAGCATATATAATCTATAAATACTTAAAATACTATTTTAAGTGGAAATATAATGTGTGGCGTACAACAATTTGGCACGCCAACACGAATTAATTATCTATGGCATGCACACAAATGCAACGCCACCACTATATTCGAGATGGTGGGCCAACAAATTTGTGGCGTGTCCAAAAATATCCACGCCAGCACTTACCGTTTACAGCTGCCGTACCAATTTAGCCAGCGACAATGCTACTTGAAAAAAATAGTGCTGGCGTTGTAGGAAAATGGTGCGCCTCCAACAAGAGTTGTGGCTTTCCATTTCTCCACTAGTGTGAGCATAGTCCTTAGATGCCAATTGTTCTATCTAAATCTCCATACAAAAATAATCTTATACCACCGAAAGCATGGTCACATATAATTCATCTCCTAACATCACTCATGCTATGCATATATCCATGACTCTCAAGAGAAGGACTAGAAAAATCACATGTCTCATCGATAACCCTCTCGCTAGTATGCCTATGTAAAAATCCTCAGGTGGAGCATACAAGCTACTAAGCTTGGATAAAACACTACAAATCCAAGTGCTCAGCTAATGTCTCCAAGGTCTAAGGCACTTTATCTCTATGCTAAGGAAACACATAATATACCAATCCAAGACCTTTATTCCTTCCTACAAATCCAAATTAGTGGTTCATGAATCCCATCAATCATTACATAATCCACTACACCTACAAATCCAATATTGATGGTGTTCCACGTATTTTTATAGAGTTCCTATTATCCTAAATCCTAGGAAGGACTATCTAATCATGATATATCCACCAATTTACATTATTATGGTCAAGTAAACTCCAAAGTCAAGTTTATACAGATCCCGCAATCAACTCTACAACAATCCAATTTTCCTAGCTTATTATACATCGAGAAACATGGTGTCATGATCGAGATCATCAGACTAAATTCAAATTACTCTAAACTATGTAGTCTCGTTTATCATCAACACCCTATTAGGATCACCTTTTTAAACCATATCTCATGTTCCATGATAATTTATACTTCTTCCACCAAGTCATTATTAGAGAACTGGCAATCTCCTATCATTATCACCTAGTGAAGTCAAATTATTAATCCTCACAGAATTTCATCTTCGCATCATAATTGTCCCACTAAATCTAATTTACTCAAGAATAATGTTGCTTTATCAACTTGTTCCACGCAGTTCATCTACCAACATAAAAGTCTCATGAGCCACCAAAAAGTCTTAGCTATTCCCTCAAGACACCTATTATAGACACAACAAATCATTATTCTACTAATCATATGACCTCCAAACGATCATTTCCTATGGCATCGTCAGTTCAAGTGTTGGTTTAAGGATGTAATATTTTTGTCCACTATGATCACTAGTCCCACAGTGAAACCCAATGCTAAACAAAGGTTGTTGAAGCTTAACTGGTCCTCCCATAAAACCGTATGTTAATCACGTGGCCATGGGTTTGAGTTGGGGTAACTTGTGAGGTCTAGGCTAGTCTATGGAAGGGTTTCCAATCTTGAGGAAAAAGCATAACTCTACAGGGATGCACTTGGTTGAGTAGATTGCCGCAAAAAGTCTTGAGTGCTAGTTGTTGGTCGAGGTGGAATCCTTAGTGCGTCTTGTCTTGCTGTTCTTCAGTTGACAAGATAGGTGAGAGGGGAAAAGTAACATAGAGGAGTGGGTGATACTTGTGATCTGCGTTGGGTTTTCCGTGAAGAGGAACTGGTTATTTCATCTCAATGTAGGTAAGTATTTCCCTCGATTAAGAAACCAGGGTTTATCAGACCAATATGAATATCAATCCTCAATTGTGTCCAGCGGCTGCACACAAAAGAGCAAACAACTTGCACCCATCGCAGGAAAGAGGGTTGTCAATCCACTTCATCTCGTTATTTGAAAGCGAATGAGGTGTGTAAATAAGTGTAGATAGTTGTGACTTGCAAACTAAAGTAAAATACAAATAAGAACAACTAGGAAATTATAAGTTTTTTGAATATATAGGTGAATAGACCTAGGGGCTATAGTATTTTCCAGTGGCATCTCTCATGAAAGCAACATCTGGTGGGTAAACAAATTACTGTTGGGCAATTGATAGACCAACGGATAGTGATGTGATTTTCACGGCAATGATCATGTATATATAGGCATCACATCCATAAGAAAATAGTCGTACTTCTGCCTGCTCCTACTACTATTACTCCACCTGTCGACTGGTATCCAGCATGCATCTAGAGTATTATGTAAAACAGAGTAATGCTTGGAGAACAATGACATGATGTAGACAAAGAAAACTCAACCAATATGAATAAACCACATTGTTTTATCCTTAGTGGCAACAACACAAAGATGCAACTTGTCCCCTTCTATCACTGGGATATAGAAACTCACCTGGTTGAACCCACTACAATGCACACCTACCACTGAAAATATCAAACTACTTAGCCAAAGCAATTCAATAGATCGTATCAATTTATGAAGCTATGACGTTCATGCAAATAAGAATCTTAAAACTCAGAGAAGACTCAAATACTATTCATGAATAATCTGAACATAAAAAACAAAATTCATCGGATCCCAACAAACATGCCATAGAAAAGAAATACATGGGGTAGATCAAAGCAAAGATGAGATGATCATTGTATTGAAGATCAAGAGAGTGAGAGAGAGATAACAATCTAGATACTAACTGTGGACCCATAGGTCTGTCGTGAACTACTCACACATCATCATGAGGGCACCAAGGTTGGTGAAGAGGCCCTCCGTGATCGATCCCTGATAACCCACAAGTATAGGGGATAGCGACAGTCTTCACTGGTAGTATTTCACCGTAGTTTATTGATTTAACACACTGGGAACCAAAGAATATTTATTGGCCTTGACAAATGAGTTGTCAATTCAACCGCACGTGAGATATCTCTCTCCAAAAGGATTTAGTAGCACAACAAATGATAGTACTAATAGAAATAGTGATAGTAGCAATTTTGGTAACGGTAGTAATAGTAGCAATTGAGTAGTGATAACCCACAAGTATAGGGGACCAATCGTAGCCTTTATTGATAAGTAAGATTGTCGAACTCAACGAGGAGCTAAAGGTAGAATATATATTCCCTCAAGTTCTATCGACCACCGATACAACTCTACGCATGCTTAATGTTTGCTTTACCTAGAACAAGTATGAAACTAGAAGTACTTTGTAGGTGTGATAGGATAGGTTTCCAAGAAAATAAAGAACACGTAAATAAAAACTAGGGGCTGCTAAGATAAAGAAACAACGAAGTTATTCTTAGTAGAGATCTTTTTGTCACAAGAAGGTTAGTTGTCCCTAGGCAATCGATAACTAGACCGGTAATCATTATTGCAATTCTATATGAGGGAGAGGCATAAGCTAACATACCTTTGCTACTCGGATCATATGCACTTATGATTGGAACATTAGCAAGCGTCTCAAACTACTAATGATCATTAAGGTAAAACCCAACCATAGCATTAAGTGTCTGTCACATCCCTGACACCTTAAGCAAGTTAGTCTTGTGCTCATGTCATCTTTGCATTTGCATCTAAGAATTTTCAACAAGAACAAGAAAGTGGCAAAGGAAAAACTCAAAACCCTAGCCACTACTTTAAATAAAGAAAATCTCAAACTAGTTAAAGTCAATGATCCCAAAATGGCCTCAAGCAATGTTCAAACTTTCTGATAATCATGAAAGTAAATGAGCATTGGAGAAAACTATTTTCTTGACACTTTAAGCATTTTAAATTAATGCAAAAAGCCACTGGTTTCAAATTTTAAATTTGAAATCAGAAACTTTAAATTTTCAAAAATGTTGAAAACTTTGGAAATGGTTGGGAATATTATAACAAATATTCAGGTGTGTTTAAAATAGTTTTACAACCCATTTTTTTAGCTGAAATAAATAGCAAAACATTAGTTAGCAAAACAGAACAAAACAGAAAATAAAGAAGAGAAAGAAAACCTTACCTGTCGCCTGAGGAGGCCCAACCCACCAGGGGCAGGGTCGTCTTCTTCCTCTGCCTTCTGGCAGAGGGGAGATCGACCACGGCGGCCCCCTCCACCTCCTGCTTCGCCGTGGCGAGCCCAGAGCCCCCCCGGGACAGCGCGACAACGGGGATAAGCTCCCCGGGGCCTCCTCTATCCATTCCCCAGCACCGGTTTCCCCCTCCTCTCGGATCTTTTCCTCCCTCCTGCTGCCGCCATTACCACGAGCTCGAGCTCGAGCCGTAGCGCTTCTAGCCATGGGAACATTCCTCCGAGTAGTCCAGCAGCTTCGCCTCGTCGGTCTGGTCATCTCTCCAGAAGACGAAGCTTCCCTGGGCTCTGCATCGCCCCAACGCCATCGTCTTCCACCTCCGGCCGCCGGACCTCTCCCGTCGATTCGCTCCCTCCAGCGCACCCCCGAGCCCCTCAACAACACCATCGGAACCGTCGTGAGCTCGTCGTTGTTTCCCCTCTCGCCCCACGCTCTTCCGTGCATCGTAGCCCCGTTCCCCACCAAGGCCGAGAGCTCCTCGCCGCCGGTCATGTCGTCGCCGTCGCTGTGGTGTCTGATCCACGCGTTCGAGCTAGGGATCGAGCTCCTGGAGCCTCCAAGAGTGTGATGAGCCCTTCAGCTGCCCTCCCCGTGCCCTAGAGCCATCGCTCGTAGAAGGCCGAGCTTCGGCCGCCGCTTCGGCTCGTCGCCGGTGCCTCTCCCGGCGACCCTAGCCTCTCCTGATGCCCCCGCTAGATGCGGCGTTGCACCAGCTACCCTTAGCTCCTTTCTGCGCCCAAAACCGACGGCCGATGCGCTGTCTAGCTCTCTCCGGCGAGCCCTCCGCCGCGCCCGTGGTCACCGCCGGCCATGCTCCGGTGGGGGCCGACGTGGCAAAGCTAATCCAGTAGATTAGGAGCTTAATCTCTTGCTGACAGTGGGCCCAAGACCAAGTCAACTCAGTTTAGGGGCTGGTCTGCGCGGGATTAGTCCTAGAGAGGCTGACCAGTGGGTCCCCCCTGTCAGGTTTGACCTGAACAGGTCGGCTGACCTACTGACGTCAGTCTGATGCAATAAAGAGAATTTCCAGTATAGAAATAATTCCAGGAAATTTCTAAAACTAGTAAAAATCATAGAAATTAATCTGTAACTCCAATGAAAATAATTTAGATATGAAAAAGCATCAGAAAAATTCAAGGATTCTGAATATACTATTTTCAACCATGTTTGAAAATGTTATAGAACCCTAACATGTAGAATAAGGAATAATTCAATTCTTATAATTACTTTTTAAATGGAATTTGGAAAATATTCAAATTTCATTATGATTGCCATGATCACACACTGTCCTAATTACAAATCAGTACCCTAACATGACATCTCATGCATGCTAACATCAAACTGATCTGAGCATCAGGTCGAATCAATTAAATCGGTATTCGAGAATACCTCGTTTGAATTGATTTTGAATGTGATTCAATCAACTCTAAACCTAATACGTATTGATTATAATAACTTATCACCTTGCATTCTCATGCCATGCTCATGCATCATTTTGATTGCATATGATTGTTATTGAATGTTGCCATTCATTTCGGTAGGCTCCGCACCCTCGGATTCCACCGAATATCTGTCTGACGGATATCGTCCCTCCTTTGAGCAACAAGGCAAGCAACCCTTTTGATCATCCCGATAAATCCCATGTTCTTGCTCCTACACCTTTTTATTGCATTAAGATCAAATGCTTCAACTGCTTTTGCCACGATAGTTGAACCCACTTCCTTTGCATGACCTAACCTTGTCACAGTAAATAGACGAACCTTGCAACCTAGCATACCTGGTAGTTGCTTGAGCTATGATGTGCCTTATCCTGCTATGCATGCTATGCTTAGAGTTGTGTATGGTCTGTCATCTGGGAGATGAACAGAATTGTGGAAATGTGTTCGGTGAGCAAAGGTTGTGTGTTGAACTTGATTTGGTAAAGGTACCGGTGAAAGGTTGTGTAGGAGAACATGGCGGGTTGTTTCATTGGAACCGTCCATAGGAACTGAGTTCCGTGTATGTAATCCAAGACTAGATACTACCACATGCTGGGCCCTGAAATATGAACCCGCTCGACCTATTAATCGCGTAATACTTGGTCCGGGAGTTGCAAGTAGTTTCTGGTGTTTATAGTAATGCTGGAGGCCGTGCATGGTGCTGACCTGAGAGGTGGGCCGTGATGCGGTAGGCAGTGGCACGGTGTACCAAGTGGCACCCGGATGGTGGGCTTGGGAACCCTGCGCACATCATTTGAGGCCGTGGCGGAAACCTCGGCCGGACTTCCGTACGGGTTACTCTCAGATAGGCGATAAACTTGGACTAGGTACTAGTGTGGTTATCGGTCGTGGCCGACTCCCTCGCTGGGCTTCCGCTTGAAGGTTGTCAAGGTGCATGACGTGCACATGGCGATAAGTGCCGAGAGCGTGTGTGACGAAGTACACCCCTGCAGGGTTATGATCTATTCGAATAGCCGCGTCCGCGGATATGGACTACTTGGAGACATATGTTGTTCATAGATAACTTCAATGGCTACTCATAAAATTGCCAAGATAAGCGTGAGTGTCGTGGACGGCATTTCCGTACGGAGACGGAATGCTTCCACGATAGTGTATTGTTGTGGTGTTAGTGGACTCGTGTGCGAGAAATCAAGTTGTCAAAATTATTTTAAAATGCAAGTTGTCTAGCCACGAGTCAAATGCTGGCTTTCCGCATGAAACCCCACAATACCTTTTGATACCTTGCATGAGTAGTTAGTTGTCCTAAAGTCTTGCTGAGTACCTTCATACTCATGTTTGTTTAATAAATGTTGCAGAGGTTGCTAATGACCCTAATGGAGGGTTCTTCGTAGACATCGACGACGACGAGTAGCTGGTGTCCCAGCTACGATCTGGCCCTACGTTGGATCTGTAGTATAGTCAGGCCATGTGCCTTCTAGTTGCCCTGTCTGTACTCAGACAGTTTATAACTCTTCCGCTAGCTTGTAACTGAATGACTGCTATTATGGGTCGTGAGACCCTTAATGTGTAATATTATGTGTGTGGCTCTTCTGAGCCTCTTAAATAAAGCTTTTATGTTTATGGTTATGTTGTGATGCCATCGATGTATCTATACATATTGGTATGCCATGCGTATGTGTGTCATGCTTGATATGTATGGGGTTTGATTACCTAGTCGTGAACTTTAGTAGCACTCCTTACAAGGAAATGCCCCTTTGTGATCCAACGAGCCCTTGTAGTTCACTACTGCTCCGGACACATTGGTTGACCGGCATGTGTCCTTCTTAGCTGTTGTGTCTGTCCTCTTTTGGGGAAATGTCACGCGATGTAAGGGAGTCCTTGTAGCTTGCTACGACTCGTCTACATTCGCTGATGACCGACACCTGCTTTGTTGGGTCATGTATGCCTGTCCTTGTGCGGTACTGCCACTTTGGTTTATGGCTAGACATGTCGATCCGGGTTCTTTGACATTGGATTGCTAGCGACACTATCGCATATGTGAGTCAAAAGACGCAAACGGTCCCGGCTAAGGTAAGGCTGCAGCCGTGGAGTTAACCGTGCGTGAGACCACAAAGGGATGCGATGTGTTATAGGCTGGATTCCTATGGCTTAGGATCGGGGTCCCGACAGTGTCAAGTCCTCTTTATTCCCATACTTAAACAACCTACTTACTTCGGTCTGTGTTTCTATCACTCACACCACCCACCATAAGGGAATCATAAACATATTGCAAACCCTACAGCGGGGATCTCTCACGCTTGCACGACACGGAGAGCACCATAGGACAACACCAATAATAAAACATGCAACTCAAACCAATCATGATCATCAATCAACCCATATGACAAAACGGATCCACTCAAACATCATAGGATAACCATACATCATTGGGAAATAATATATAGCGTTGATAACCATGTTTAAGTAGATATTACAGCAGGGATAAGGGGTGTTACACCACTGCATAAAGGGGGAGAGTGTTGGTGATGACGGTGGTGAAGTTGTTGGTGTAGATCGCCGTCATGATGATGGCCCCGGCGGCGTTCCGGTGCCACCGGTAGAGAGGGGGAGAGAGCCCCCTCCTCATTCTTATTCCTTGGCCTACCCCTAGATGGGAGGAGGGTTTCCCCTCTGGTCCTTTGCTTCCATGGCACGGAGGGGCGAGAGCCCCTCCAAGATTGGATCTCTCTCTCTCTGTTTCCTTCTATTTCTGCGTCCAGATTCTGGCTTTTCACCGTTTCTTATATTCCCCACATATCAGTAACTCCGATTGGTCTGAAATTTTAACACGACTTTTATCCATAAATTAGCTTTCTTGCACTGAAAGAAGGCAAGCAACCGCCATAGGGGTTAGCCACAAGCCACCAGGCCACGACCTACCCCCAGGTTGCGCCCCTCTGGCTTGTGGCCCCCTCGGGCACCGCCTTCTGTTGATTCGACTTCCCAAAATTCACAAATATTGCAAAAAAATCTCCGTAAGTTTTTATCCCGTTTGGACTTTGTTTTATATAGATTTTCTACAAAACAAAAAACATACAACAAACAGGAACTGGAACTAGGCACTGGATCAATATGGTAGTCCCAAAAAGAGTAAAAAATTGCCAAAAATATATGAAAGTTGTAGAATATTGGCATGGAACAATCAAAAATTATAGAGACGACAGAGACGTATCAGCATCCCCAAGCATAATTACTGCTCGTCCTCGAGTAGGTAAATGATAAAAAGATAATTTTTGATGTGGAATGCTACCTAGCATAATCTTGATCATATAATCTAATCATGTCATGAATATTAAGACATGAGTGATTCAAAGCAATAGTCTATCATTTGACATTAAGACAATAATACTTCAATTATACTAATAAAGCAATCATGTCTTCTCAAAATATCATGGCTAAAAGAAAGTTATCCCTACAAAAATCATATAGTCTGGCTTTGCTCCATCTTGATCACACAAAGTATTAAATCATGCACAACCCAGGTTTTAGCCAAGCAATTGTTTCATACTTTAGTATTCTCAAACTTTTTCAACTTTCATGCAATACATGAGCGTGAGCCATGAGTATAGCACTATAGGTGGAATAGAATATGGTGGAGGTTGTGGAGAAGACAAAAAGAAGGAGATAGTCTCACATCAACTAGGCCTATCAACGGGCTATGGAGATGCCCATCAATAGATATCAATGTGAGTGAGTAGGGATTGCTATGCAATGGATGCACCAGAGCTATAAGTGTATGAAAGCTCAAAAAGAAACTAAGTGGGTCTGCATCCCAATATCTTTCTCATGAAGACCCAGGGAAATTTGAGGAAGCCCATCATTGGAATATACAAGCCAAGTTATATAATGAAAAATTCCCACTAGTATATGAAAGTGACAACATAGGAGACTCTGTGTATGAAAAACATGGTGCTGCTTCAAAGCACAAGTGTGGTAAAGGATAGTAGCATTACCCCTTCTCTCTTTTCTCTCATTTTTTTGTGGGCTTATTTGGCCTTTTTTTGTTTGGGCTTCTTTGGCCTCTTTTATTTTTCATAAAGTCCGGACACTCATCCCAACTTGTGAGGGAATCATAGCTTCCATCATCCTTTCGTCACACGGGACAATGCTCTAATAATGCTGATCATCACACTTTTATTTACTTACAACTCAAGAATTACAACTCGATACTTTAATAAAATATGACTCTATATGAATGCTTCTGGTGGTGTACTGGGATGTGCAATGATCTAGCATAGCAATGACATTAAAAAACTGACAAGCCATGAAAACATGATGCAAAGCAATATGACAATGATGTTGTGTGTCATAATAAACGAAACGGTGGAAGTTTCATGGAAATATATCTCGGAATGGATATGGAAATGCCATAATAGGTAGGTATGGTGGCTGTATTGAGAAAGGATATATGGTGGGTGTATTGCACCGTCGAAAGTTGTGCGGTACTAGAGAGGCCAACAATGGTAGAAGGATGAGAGTGCGTATAATCCATGGACTCAACATTAGTCATGAAGAACTCACATACTTATTCCAAAAATTTATTAGTCATCAAAACAAGGTAGTACATGCATGCTCCTAGGGGAAGGGTTGGTAGGAATTAACCATCGTGCTATCCCGACCTCCAAAGAAAGGATGACAATCAATAAATAAATCATGCTCCGACTTCATCACATAACGGTTCACCATACGTGCAAGCTACGGAAATCACAAACTTTACGACAAATTTTTCAACCAATCCACAATTACTCACTAGCATGAATCTAATATCACCATCTTTATATTGAAAAACTATTGCAAGGAATCAAACATATCATATTTAGTGACCTACAAGTTTTATGTAGGATTTTATGACAAACCATGTGAATGACCAACTCCTGTTAACTCTCTAAATAGATATAAGTGAAGCATGGGAGTTTAATTCTTTCTAGAAAATATATGACCACACTCTAACAAATATAAGTGAAGCAAAAGAGCATTCTACAAATGGCGGTTTTCTATATGTAGAGAAATAGGCAATCCAAAGTTCGAATGATATAAGTGAAGCACATGAAGAATTCTATAAAGCCATACTCAAAAACTATAAGTGAGGTGCAAAGAGCCTTCTATAAATCAACCAAGGACTTTCTCATACCAGCATGGTGCATTATTAAAATAAAAATAAAACAGCACACGATGCGCAAAGATTTACGCATATCATGTGACAAATAAAAATATAGCTCTAAGTAAAATTACCGATGGTTGTTAGAAGAAAGAGGGGATGCCTTCCGGGGCATCCCCAAGCTTAGTTGCTTGGGAGTCCTTGAATATTACCTTGGGGTGCCTCGGGCATCCCCAAGCTTAGTCTCTTTCCACTCCTTATTCCTTCATCATTCCTGATCTCGCCCAAAACATGAAAACTTCAGTCACACAAAACTTAACAAAACCCTCGTGAGATCCTTAGTAATAATAAAGCAAACTACAACTTTAAGTCTTGTTCCCAACCAATTCATATTTTTCTTTTGCATTGTATCTACTGTAATATAAATTTTCCATGGCTGATACCACCAATCCAATCGATAGTTTCATCAAAACGAGCAAAACAAATCATCAAAAACAAAATTTGTCAAAAACAGGACAATATGTAGTAATCTGTGCATTTACCATACTTCTGTAACTCTTAAAATTCTGAACAATTAGGACAAAATAATTTTTTTGCATAGCAGTACTATGTACAAATTTCGGAAACTTTTGACATTCTAGTAAAAAATGTAAATTCACGCACTACAGCCAAAGTTTCTGTTTTTGAACTTCACACACCAAACAAGCAATCTAATCATCCTAAAGGCAAATCTAGGCACCTTATTTTTATAATACAATGGATTTATACAAGGGGGTAATTATTTTTTTTGAAAAGTTTCTTTAATTAAGATTCACAAAGTTTCCATGGGCATGAACAAAGTTCAAGGAGTTCCCCCACTTCAACGATGCTCGTCCTTCTTACTTTCACTTCTCTTTTTGAAAAAGTTTTAAGTTCCCCTCTTTATTTTTTTGTTTTTGAACTATATTAAAATACACAACAGAATTAAAATGAATCTCTAAAACTTATGGGTTGTCTTCGTGGCAGTGCTTTCTTTAAAGCCATTAAGCTAGACATAAAGTGCTCAAGTAATGGATCCACCTAGATCCCAAGGTATATCAAAGAAAATTTTAATTAACAATGATTTGTAGTTTAATAGTTAGCACAAAGTAACATGTATCATCCAACAACAAAGTCTAACTCTCTTCCTATGCATCAACATGTCATAATAGAACAATTCATGCACACAGAGTAAAGGCCAATGATAGTATAAATAGTTTCTTGCAATTTTATCGTATTGGAAACATAGAGAGGCGGAGATGTAGTTCCTCTCTCGTAACCATTGCAAGTAGGAGCAGCAAGCACATGCATATTATATCTATCAAAATCATCATGTGTAATAGTAAAAGGCAACCCACCTATATAATCCTTAATATGTGCAAACTTCTCCAATATAGTGTAGTTGGGAGCATTCAAAAAGATAATATGCCTATCATGTGTGGGTGTGATACGTCTCTCTCGTATCTATAATTTTTGATTGTTTCATGCCAATATTCTCCAACTTTCATATACTTTTGGCAAATTTTTATACAATTTTTGGGACTAACATATTGATTCAGTACCCAATGCCAGTTCCTGTTTGTTGCATGTTTTTTGTTTCGCAGAATATCCATACCAAACGAAGTCCAAACGTAATAAAAACTTACGAGGATTTTTTTTTGGAATATTTATGATTTTTGGGAAGAAGAATCAACGCGAGGCGATGCACGGTGGGCCCACAAGCCCTGTAGCCGCCACCACGAGGTACGGCGGCGGCTGGCAGGCTTGTGGCCACTCCTTAAGGTGGTTGGAGCCCTTCTTTCGCCGCAAGAAACATAATATCCGAAAGGAAATCGTGTTAAAATTTCAGCCAATTCAGACTTACGGATCTCGGGGAATTTAAGAAACGGTGAAACACAGAGTCTGGGAGCGCAGAAACAGTAGGACGCAGAGAGAGAGATCCAATCTCGGAGGGGCTCTCGCCCCTCCACCGCCATGGAGACCATGGACCAGAGGGGAAACCCTTCTCCCATCTAGGGAGGTGGTCAAGGAAGAAGAAGAAGGAGGGGGGCTGTCTCCCCCTCTCTCCCGGCGGCGCCGGAACGCCGCCCGGGACATCATCGTGTGACGACGATCTACACCAACACCTCCGTCATCTTCACCAACATCTCCATCATCTTCCCCCATCTATATTCAGCGGTTCACTCTCACGCAACCCGCTGTACCCTCTACTTGAACATGGTGCTTTATGCTACATATTATTATCCAATGATGTGTTGCTATCCTATGATGTCTGAGTAGATTATCGTGGTCCTATCGGTGATTGATGATTTGATGTGGTTGTTTTAATTTGCTTGTGGTTATGTTGATGTCCTTTGGTGCCCATCATATGATCATGCACGTGGATCACACCATAGGGTTAGTTGTATGTTGATAGGACTATGTATTGGCAGGCTAGAGTGGCAGAAGCTTCAAACCTAGCATAGAAATTGATGCATATGGGATTGAAGGGGGACCAATATATCTTATTGCTATGGTTGGGTTTTAGCTTATGAATGTTAGTAGTTGCGGACGCTTGCTAATAGTTCCAATCATAAGTTCATAGAATTCCAAGTAAGGGATGACATGCTAGCAGAGGCCTCTCCCACATGATACTTGCTATCGATCTAGTAACGTAGTCAATTGCTTAGGGACAATTCCACAACTCCTACCACCAATTTTCCACACTCGTTAGACTAACGTATTTGTTTCTTTTTCTAACCAGCCCCTAGTTTTATTTACGTGTTCTTTACTTTCTTGCAAGCCTATCCTTTCACTCCTACAAAGTACTTCTAGTTTCATACTTGTTCTAGGTAAAGCGAACGTAAAGTGTGCGTAGAGTCACTACAAGAAATAAGCTCATTTATGACAAAAAATATTGACGGCGGTTTTATTGGTCATAGATCTATGACTAAAATCTACAAAAAGGTCATGAGGTGTCTAAGAGGGTCCAAACCGTAGAAATTTTTGACCATCTCTATCAAGAAGGTCATAATCCCATTGCCCAAAATGGTCACTGGCATGTGTAGCTCTATTTATGCCCGCATTGTAGGTCCTCCATGACAAAATTAAGAAGGTCATAGGCTTAAACAGAGGTGACTGGGCAGAAAACTCAACAATTTCGCCTGTGTGTCTTGTATAGGTGTCGACAAGGCCATAAATGGAAAATGAATTTTACGTCCAAAGAAAATGAAAACTCCCTTTAGCAACATTGTTTGCCATTCCAAGATGCACCCTTGTGCAAAATTGTTTGACCGATTTCCTTCCGATTCCATCTGATTTCCTTCTGATTCAACAGAAAACTCTTTAAATGGCAAAAATAGCTTTAGACGTCCGCCACGTGGCTCCAGAGTGTAACCCCTTTCATGAACGGCACCGTCGTCTTCACTTGAGGCTGGAAACAGCCACACGATACGTTACTTCTCATTCGTGGAAACATTTATGCCTTAGATCGATGACATGTCGCACATCCATCCAATATTCATGTGTGGTAACAGTCGGGCGAGTTCACGTGGTCCTAGAGGAGGCTGTCGGATCCTTCACCGATGTGAATGCAGTTAGTACTTGCTCTCCTTCATCGGTCAAGAGGGTAGAAAAAATTAAAAGAAAAATAAAAATAAGAACACAATTGCATGAGCTTGATTCCTATTGGTGGAAACATTTGTTCCACGGATCAATGACGTGACGCATCTTCATCCATCTATCACATATCTAGGAGTTGGTCCGTTATGGATGGCTCGTGCTGATGTGAATGGAGCAGTGAGGGATCCTATCTGAGAAAAACTATGCATTCCCATTGGTCGAGTCAAACTACCCACAGATCGAGCTCCCAAACCGTTCGATTTTCCAAGATCCAACGAGCAGCACACAATCCCCTATCCATCTGTTTCCCGCCGTCTATCCTACCGCCGCCGACTTCTCTTTTGTCGAGCCGACATGTCGTTCCTCCTATCTCTAGTGTGTTCCTCCTCCTATAGCTTGCCGCCGGCCCTCCCTCTCTCCTCCTCTCACGTCGCAGCTCCGGCGGCTCCCAGATCCATCCGGCGATAGGCATGGATCCAGCTCCACCCGAGGTCGCCTCGGAGGATGCCCCCGTCCGCCTCCAAGATGAGGAGGAGGGGGAGGCCGAGAGGAGAGGTGGTCCCACCTGCTGCCGGAGCTGCTCACCGACATCGTTCGCCGCATCAACGCCGGCGCCAAGCGCTGGCCCCCGCGCCGCGATGTCGTTGCCTGCACCTGCGTATGCCGTCGCTGGCGCGATGCTGCAGTCTCCGTCGTCCGCCTGCCGCTCGAGTGCAGCAGGATCACCTTCCCTTCCTTGCTCAAGCAGGTGCGCTCGGATCCTGGCCTTTCTCTACCCTCCCGCTGCTAAGATTTGGTTGATTTACGCGTTTCTTGGTGCGTGGCTTGAGGATTTGGCGCGCGTTTGGTCCTTATCTTAAGTCAACCCGCGTTAGATTTGCAGCTGTTGATTGCGGAAATGGTCTCGTAGTTTCATTTCATCCATTTCAGGCCATCTCTTCGCCCGTAGTGGTATCTGTGGATATGGTAGATCCAATCGCGGGAATGATTTGCAGCAGGTTTGGAGTGTTTTATCAAAAAGTTAAGAAAATTGTCTTAAATACGAGTCCAGATGCGCTGGGCAATTCACGTCCGGTGGGTCAACAATCTTTGTTGCTCCTTTTTGGGATTATATGCAGTGAGATTGCAGGACCAACTTAGTAAAACCATATTAGGGTGTTTGGTATGTTCATATATGGAAGTTGCTTATTGTCACAATTGGAATCGATTCTTGCCTATCTCTACTGTGGGTATAATGATACATAGAAGCTTTACTTCTATTTAGGGGTTCTACATGGGCATCTTTGTATAGCCCTGCTAGGTGAATTGCACCTATGTTTCCATTCATCCAAGTCACCCCAGCTTATACCAAACACTCATTCACAACTAGTTTGGTTTTCATCATTCTACAGCTTGATTCCAATTAGTTTGGTAATCCTTGCAGCAAAAGCCCAGCACCGCTTGATGCTTGTGCTTTTTAGTTGACAACACTAGGCATGCGATTTTTTTGTGGATTTCAGCTATTCCTATCCACCAGGCTCTTGTGGTTCATGGGTCTGTGTATTTCGTTTCCATTGTTTCTCTTTAGAAAGAGAATCGTGGGGTACATATGCATATCCCTTTGGAAGGCGTTGGTTCTGTGTGGAAGCTTGATCAGATGTCATAACCAGCTACTTTTGAAAGGTTTCCGGCTGCTGCAAAATCATGTGTTGTGCGTTAGCCTGGTGTTAGAAATAACTGAACAACTGGACAGAAAACAGTACAAACCTTATTATCTTTAGTTTTTTGTTTTCCATCTTTCGTTTGAAAGGTATCAGTGTCCTTGAGCTATCAGTTGTGTTTCCCTCAGCATCTCTGTTATTAAGGGGAAATCTGATGGTATTTTTTCCAGAAACACTGCTATCCACCGTGACATCATTAGATCTTTGCATGGTTCCACTGCATGATCTATTATTAACCGAAGTAGTGTCAGATTCTGAACTAGCTCCAGGTGTTCGGTAGGAGAAAACAACAGTATCCTTGGTTTTGGCGAGTATGTCGTGGTCACATACAAGATTTAATTGACCTCTATGCTTTCCACACAGCCTGGACCAAGGGATGCGCCGATGCACTGCTTCATCAGGAGGAACAAAAGCACCTCCACCTTTTATCTTTATCTCAGCTTAATAGAGGATAAGTCACCATCAATAAATTTTGGCTCCTTTGTGTTCATAACTCAATGTTATTATGAAATTGGCGCCGCATCATTGGCTACTATAGGGTTTTCACATCTTTTTTTTAATAACTAGCGCTAAATTTCCTAGTAATAAGCAACTAAAAGGGCACGTATCTGTCTTTTTCAACGTCCATGTTCTACCTGTGATACATGACGATGCAATCTTATCATCTTATAATTTTTTTTGGAATATCAAAAATAATGTAGGTGCTGCCAAATAAGAAGTGCACACACGGGTAACAACATTGCCTACTCTCGTGCTGGTTGTGACTTTTCCTCGTGCTCCTCAACTTCAGGTGATGCTTTGCTTCTCTCCATCGCTCTGTTCCACAATGTTTTTTTGTTCTGCTTTCATGCGCTGGTTGCAAACAAAATATGTAATGCATTTCTGTGATAAAGATTTGTGATGAACTACATGTCATTGAAAGATATGTGATATTTTCTTCTAACTCTTTTACTGCTAGTGAACGTTCTGCATTTTTTGGACATTTTGGACATATACGGTACAACAAAACCACATAAATCTGTTATTACCCTACATTTCTCTAGGAAACTGTATCATATTCTTTGTCGGTATTTTCCATGCCATTTGCAGTTATTACCCTATATTTGTCAGCGCTTTGAGATGTACCAGCAACATAAACATTGAGTTTCATGTCGCTGCTCGTCAAATGTTCATTTGTGTTTCCTTACTTTGTTACTTATAGGTTGACTTGGTTTGGCCTTCGTGTCACACACTTTTCATGGATTAATATTAAGGAACCTTTTGTTTACTTTTGTTAATCATATGATCCTGTCGAATCCAACTGGCATATGTTCAGTACTGTCAAAATGCATAGAACACTGCAGTAAAACTTTTCATGGCCTTAGTACTGAACATCTGACACGGCATGAGCTGAACATATGTATCACAACACTTACCATAGTCATTACAATAAATCAAAATGTGAATCCAACAATGCATTTTGAATGCAATTTTTTTTAGGATTATTCCTGGAGTTTTCTATCCCTTTTGAAACATATAATAATATATACTCCTAAAGGTTTATATGTGCTAGAGAATATTTTGATTCACACTAATACTTGGACCTTATGCGCGTTCAGTGCAAAGCCCACTAAAATTTATCAAGGCTTTCAACCCATTGTATAAGCGGTAGGAACTGATCTGTGCCAACCATCTTCCCTTGCCTCATTAGTTGTGCAAGTCGGGCAGCTGGTAGGAAAACAGTGCCACAATTACAAATAATGTTCCGTCCCATCCAAAACCTAGCATCCAGAAAGGCTGTGTCTTACTGACTTGTTATGCTGTTCTGTTCGGTCATTCATTTGATCTGCTCTAGTTTTAGGTCCTTCAGTATGTTTCTGCTAGTGTAGCTATTTTTTAATTTTGTATAATGGTTTATTTAGTTCCTTAGAAATTAGATCATATGTTGAGATTAATGACTACTACCTGTCAACTTCTCAAGGTCTCTGTAAGCACATGCCAACAAAGCCCATCAATAATGGGAGGTGCCGCTGCTCCCGATCCATTTGAAAACAATTTTCTGGGCCTGGGTCAAAAACTTATCCACATTGCTGTAGCTTATTTTCTTTGTGCGTTTTCCCATAGGGTTACCCCCTCCGTGTAAAACTCCCTGTAAAGAAACTACTAATCGTGTAAGCAATTGAATGGAAATCGTTCAGGCGGGCAGTCGCCACCCGTAGACATTTAAAAAAAAGTTCAGCATAGTAGGTGCAGTATTGAAATGCAGTATGTGAAATACTAAATATATGGAGCCACCTAAACTACAAAAACCAGATGCTTACTAACGCCGTTACATTAGTTAAATTATAGCTTCAGGGGTTAAGCCAAGTGTTTGTTTAGCTAGTATCCACGTCCTATCTGTATGTAACCTTAGTCCACTGCTTGCATTTGCTTGCTTGATTGATCATGTCACTGCTTTGGTTTTGCGCCTTTGCAAAACTACCAGGAGATGGCTAGACATTTTCTTGAAGTAGTTATATATTTTTCCCTGTGCTTGCTGAACTCTTTGCCTATGAAATGTGCAGGATACGTAAAGCATATTCCAGGGCGTCCCCAAAGAAAATGGTTCCTTCAGTTCAAAGGTATTCAGAATTTTCATGCTTCCCTAATCGTTTCTAAGTTAAGTTTAGATTTTTTACACGTTTTTTAGCCATGATCAAAGTTGTATCACTACCTGTGTTAGTTGTTTTCTCGTATAAACGTGACAATCAAACATAATACTTCAAGAAGTTCAGGCTTTATATGATACAAGAGTGGCAAGGGGAGAAACACAAAACTGCTCTTTGGCTAATATTTTAATTTGAATATCAGGTCCTTTATAGAATGCTGGGTTAAAAAGATTGCAGAAGAAGAAATTAGAGCTCTGCATATAGATAGCTATTGGGTCATTTAAACAACAGAATGCTGACAATTATGTCATGTGAAAGAACTGCAGGAAACCATATAGGGGTAACAATGCAAGTTCACTGTGGTGTCTAGTTGAGTTCATCGGTCCCTTTGGCTCACGAGTCCAAAACAGTACAACTTAAATCATCTTACTGTGCCCAGTTTCAGTGATTTTGAAGAGCTGGAAGTAGCATCTGATGTTCTCTCATCTGAAGAACATAGGCTTCTATAGCGTTTTGTCCATGTCTAATTAAATCTTGATCCTGTAGTACTTTCTGTTTGAGAAATAGACATTGAAGATCACTTTTACATATATTTTATCAACCCTGTTGGGATGCTTTGCAGGAGATACTGAACATAATTCTTGACCCGTGATAACAGTTTTTTGCCTTATCTCCATCTCATGGACTGGGGAAATAATGGAGACTGCTACACATGTTCCTTCGTTCCTCCGGAGCAATAAAGAAGATATGACAGCTGGGGCTTCAATTGTATCACCCACACTTAGTATACACACATGAATATAGTTACAAGTCAAATCACATATGGTGCTCATTTCACAATGTAATATAGGACCAGTTAACTGTTAGTCATTGTAACATGTTTGACTGAGATGAAGCTTCATTGCACCTTTGATTCTCTTTATGTGCTCATTTTAGTAATAGTTACTAGGTTCTAGGGCTGGAGTTGTAACTGGATGAAGCTTCATTGTAACTGGATTTGTAGTGGAGTTGAAGGCCGAATTATTTTATGTGGTGCATGTTTATAAAGTTTATGCAATGATGCTTATTTCTTAAATGACCGGGACTATTCAACATAATGTTTTTTCGTCGGAATTATCTTTGATGCCTAGTGTATGAAAACTGTGCAAAAATAAGGCCTAGTCCTAGATAAAAATAGTAATGGGCTGAAATATCAAATATTGATCTGAATTGTTGGCCCTGGCCCATTTAGGTGTCTGATTTGGATTGGCCTAGTAAAATTGTGACCTTATTTTTAGTCATTGGTGATCCACCACATCATCAGCTTAGCCACGTGGCTGATGCCTTGTCAGCTCCTATGTGGTTCAGGTACACATGTACTGACCAAAAAAATTGGTCAAAGATTTTATGACCTAAGTTTTTTGGTCAAAGAATACTTGACCAAAATACTGAAAAGGTCATGGTTGTTCGTTCTTGACGGCCAACTGTTGACCCTCTGAATTTGGTCAAAAAAAGGTCGTAACATGATACCAATGACGATTCTAAGACCAAAATGGTGGGTCATTATCGATCATATTTCTTGTAGTGAGTTGTATCGGTGGTCGATAGAACTTGAGGGAATATTTTTCCTGCCTTTGGATCCTCGTTGGGTTCGACACTCTTACTTATCGAGAAAGGCTACAATTGACCCCCTATACTTGTGGGTTATCAGGGTGCAATAGCAACAATTTCATTCTTAACATAAGGAACTATGGCAATGTAACATCCCAATTTTCCTAATTGGGAATGTTTTACATTGGAGCTAAGCATCTATGCATATTGATTGAAATAAAAATTGGCATTCGAATTCTTTCGCCTTTTGATTTTTTTTTGCATTTCAATTTTTTCCTCACACGAGAAATGTCAAGGAAATACTCTCTTGCACGCAAGAGAGAGAGCGGAGGAAAATGACCCTCCAAAGTGCGGGCATTTCTGAAATATTTGGAGCCAAGAAATCCAAAGTTTATTTGCAAAAATATTTGCAAAAAGAAAATAAAGCATTTTGGGGAATTTCTAAAAAAACATTTTTTTAAAGTTTTTATTTTTGCTTTGGAAAAATGTTATTCGAATAGAGCATATTTTTCTGATTTTTTTGGTATATAATACCCCATATTAAATATTTGATTTACTTCCTTTTTATTCACTTTTATTTTTCTGTTTCGGAAAAAGATTATTTAGGAAAGTCTTTTTTTTAGAAGGCGACCGCCTGGGCGCTTAATAGCTGTGGGCCGCCACCCCCACAGCCCGGGATCCGAATCCCCTTAGATCTCGGCCACCCTTCCCTCCGCAGCCCCCCTCCCCCCACTGCCACTGGGCCCCCCCTGGCCGACCCCTCTTCCCCCGCGGTCAACTTCCACCTCGTCTCCCTCCTCTCTTTCCTAACAGAGCCGACCCCAGCCCGAGCTCCCTGGAACCTGGGATCCTCTCGGACCCCCTCTCCCCTTCCTTCCCTAGCCCCTTCCCGGCTATAAAAGCAACCCCCCCTGCCGCACCCCGTTTCCACCACCACCTCGCCGAGCCGCCGCCCCGAGCCCCTGCCGCAGCCACGACCAGAGCCCGAGCTCCACCACTTCGGCCACCCGAGGGCAGCCACCCCGGCGCCACCCCCGACTCCGCCCGACGCCCCCACTCGCCGGAGGGAAGCCGCCGCCGCCTCCCCGTCCCATCGCCACCACCGGCCCCTTCCCCACCCTCGCCGGCGACCCTCAGCCCCGCCGGAGTTGCCCAGCCACTGCTGTGGTAAGGCCCCCTCCTCCTGTTTCTATTTTTTCTTTTCTTTTCCTGGTTTGCCCTTAGATCTATTTTCAATGGTGTAGATTAGAGTAGGATACCCCTTCGGTTTTCCAACAAAAACCGCGCTGGTTTTTATTTCGCTTAACTGTTAGCCGGAGCCTTTAGTTAGATTTCGGCCGTTTGCTTATAAGCCTCGCAGCAAACACCCCCTTAGCCAATCACAGCGCGCCACGTATACCCCCTTGTCTGTTAGCAAATTAGTTCTTTTTTCTGTCTAGTTGCAAAAATAGCAAAGTTTCTGTTTTGTTTTGGCCATAACTTTTGATCTCGAAGTCCAATGATATTGATTCTTGTTCCAGTAGATTCCAATTTTTCTGTAGTTTTTAAAAACATATAATTTGTCTATGTTTGAAATTATTAAATATAAGTTAGATCAGATTTAGTTTAAACCTTGTTTTTCCTATTCCAGGAGTTTAAAAAACGATTTTGAGTGGATTATTTTTGCTACTACTTCCTAGTGATTATATATTACTGTGGTAGAAGTTTCAAAATTATTAAAGTATTTTTACTGGTGTTTTTAACAGAAACAATTTTCTGCCTTAGTAACACGTGTTGAATTCTTTTACTTAGGCCTTAGCAAATCCTTACTTGTGATGTTATTTTTTAATCGTTGCTTGATTGTAGTGCTTATGGTGTGTATTGTGTTTGTATCGGTAGATCACCCGGAGTGCGAAGCGTGTTACTTAGAAGCGCTCGATCAAGACAACTATCTTCATCAAGTAATACCAGGCAAGTCATTTTGATCATGTTATTTTCCTTTGTTTTCGATGCATGGTAGTTCACCTTTCTTTGCCCAATTGCATGCTTCCTAGGTAATTGGAAACTTTAGTATAAGTCGTAGTATCATGTGGTAGGCACACAACAACCCCGATACTTGGCCCCGGGACGACAATTTCTTATTGCTATGCTTGAGTAGACGGGTTTTCGGTTGAGTGCATAACACGAGTGATGCGAGGTTGATTAAATAATCAAGACCGGTTAAGACAAGATTTTCAAGACCTCGGACGCAATGCAACTCTGGGTGAAGGACGATTGATCGGCTCCCTGGAGAAACCAGTGGATGACCCGGGATGCTGGAGAGGCCATGACATCCTGCGGAAAGCTTCACCCAGGCTCGAAGAGACGGATGGAGACTTTTCAAGACTCAAGGCTTACCTGCACAGCCACAAGTCATTATGGGCTCTGGCTTGGTTGGACAACGCGGCGACTCTGGACAGGCGGTGCTAGCAGATGTAGAAGAACGGTAGGAATGGATGGGCATCGACAGGGATTCAGAGGGACCCGTTGAAAGACCATGTTTTGATCATCCGGTCTTCAAACACCCTGAAGTGCGAGGACAAACCCGGAGGCGATCAAATCTTGTGGGGAACATGTGCAAAACTCTGCAGAGTGCCCAACCTAATCGATAAGCCGTGTCCACGGTCATGGACAACTTGAGCCGAAGGCATTGAAATTCCCCTGAACTCTCGACACAACTTAATAATGATGTGGGTGTTAACAACTATTCGGGTACGAGAATTGGTTGGCGGAACCATCTCGTTTACAAGAAACAATGTAGTAATATTTTGCTTGCAGCCCTCTTGTTGTAGGATAAAACTGGCTTTATGCAAAACTCATAGCCCCACCGGCCAAATATGCATGTAGAGATAGTTGATTATTATTTTTACTCATCTCTTTGATGACTTGCCGGCATATTCGATATGCTGACCTACACGGCTGCAACGTATCATGTTGCAGAGTACATTTCCCACCAGGAGTGAGGCTACGATCTACGCTCAGCGACATGCCCTGGAGTCGGATGGACTCGTCTACCTGATGCTTCCGCTAGTCTTCGTTAGATATCTCATGAGATGGCCTTCAGCCACTTTATTGTAATCCTTTATTGTAATAAAGTACTCTTTATGATATTTCGATTAATAAAGTTGTGTGATTGAATTCTTGAATATATACATTATGTACTGAGTGTGTGCCAGCATGATCTTGGGATGGTACGGAAACACCAGAGACTTGACTCGTCTTGAGTCGGGTCGCTACTGAAATGGTATTCAGAACACAGGCTGACCATAGGACGTGACCTCTAGAAATGGAAAAGCCTTAGGAAGAAAACTATTTTCTTATGTCTATAAATCCTCTATTTCCTCTTCTGATCATTTTTGACTTCTCTCCGATTTTCCAATGTTTTAGATGGCCACCTTCATCCCCGTTATGTTCACGGAGTTTTGCCAGCCCGACACCACTATGCCTTTCGGAAAGGAGCTGGTGCAGATCACCAAGGACTTGAGGGTTGCTCTGTCGACTATCACAGGGAAGCCAACTTCGTCTTACTCAGAGGATTCATGCTACGGGATCGAGGTGCACTTTCCCGGAAGGACATTCGAGCCGCGCACAGAGCCGGTGGATTTCAAGTTCATCGCACCCAACTGGATTCTCGGAAGGGACATGGCGATCCATTGTGCACTCGGATGTATCAAGGAAGAGTACAAAGGCTGCCCTATTTCACCAGACCTATTCACCGTATCCCGGAGAAGCAAAGACGGAGAAATCATCTCCAACAAGACCAAGGACGCTCTCCTGTCTTATGCCCAGAACTTGGAGAAGCACAGCGGGACTCTAGAGTATCGTGTGATCAAGGACGCCAGGAAGATCAAGCAAATGTCACTCCGCGAGCTCGAACTCGAAGAAGCAGCCCGGGAAGCCCACTATGAGCACGAACTGGAGGTGAAGGACTTTCTGGAGCGGATCGAGAAGCTGAAGACTTGAGTTGCATACGTGGAGGAGGAACTGGACATGGGCGATAACCTTCATCCCGAAGGTGACGTAGCCCCCTTGATCAGCAACGACGAGGACTATGAAGAAAGCTCCACCGAATGACCCATCACCATGCTTTTCTGAGGAGGACACTTAGATTGGACCACCAAATTTATTTTATCGTTAAACGTTTAGGCCGATGTTTAGGATTATCAAATTTTGTATCCTCGTGTGAACCTTTGTGATGGTATTGAATAAAATGTGTGGTGTGATACTTGTTTGTTGCATTTCATATGGGTAGTCTAATTACTCTTAGACCATTGTTCTATGCTAATCTCACCCCTCCACAAACATCAGATGCCTCCGAGACGCGCCCCTGAGTCCAACTTTCCGCCGGAAGTCACCCAGTTGATCCAGCAACAGAACACCCTTATGCAGCTGATCATCCAGAACCAGAACAATAACAACAACCGTCATCCACCCCTGGCCGACAATCTCACCTGTTTCCTGAGGTTGAACCCTCCGACTTTCTCCAGCAGCATTGAGCCCATTGTGGCAGATGATTGGCTCCGCAAGATGGAGCGTGAACTTATCACTGCTGGTTGTACTGAAGCTGAGAAGGTGCGCTTTTCCTTGCATCAACTTGAAGGCCCTGCAGCTGCTTGGTGGGAGAACTACACCACCACTTACCCCATTGCTGGAGTCACTTGGGAGCAATTCAAGCAAGCCTTCCGTACCCCACATGTTTCAGCTGGTGCAATGAGTCTGAAGAAGCATGAGTTTCGCAACTTACGCCAGGGGAACCGCTCTGTGGCTCAGTATGTCGATGAATTCAGCATGCTCGCCCGTTATGCACCTGGAGATGTGGCCGATGATGCGGCCAAGCAGGAAAAGTTCTTGGAGGGAGTCAATGATGAGCTGAGCATTCAGCTGACTGTAGCCACTTTCAACAACTACCAGGAGCTGGTTGATAAGGCCCTCATCTTGGAGGGGAAACACCAGCAGATGGAGAACCACAAGCGGAAGTATGGGATTGGAAAGTTCAACTCCGGCACTCAGCAGAAACCTCGCTACACCCCCTATTCAGGGAATACCGGGACTGGATCCGGTAAGTTTGGAGGACACGTCCAGCATAACCACCCAGTGCACAACCATGGAGGCCACAACCATGGAGGAAATGGGAACCACCGCAACAACAACAACTTCAAGAATGGCGGTACTGGCACTCAGTAGCATTCGGCTCCAGCTTAGAAGGATCTGAACCACATCACCTGCTTCAAGTGTCAGAAGACGGGACACTATGCCACTGAATGTCCCCTGAACAAACAGGGAAATGGAAACGGCAACGGCAACTCTGCAGCAAAGAAGCCCAATCCTTTTCCTCTAGCTCAGGTGAACCACATTGATGTTGAAGAGGTCTATGATCACCCCGATACTGTGGTTGGTAAGTTTTTGCTAAATTCACGTCCAGTATTGGTACTTTTTGATTCTGGTGCAACACATTCATTCATATCAAGGGTAGTTGTGGAACAGTATAGTTTGCCAACTAGAACCCTCGGCCAGCCTATTAAGGTCAGTTCCCCAGGAGGCATGATGACAGCCGGGATAGGATGCCATGCTTTGAGTCTCAACATCGGGAACCATAATTTTCCCACCGACCTCATCGTATTAGAGTCACAGGGATTGGATGTAATCCTAGGCATGGATTGGTTGGCCAAGTATGAAGGGAATAACGATTGTGCCCTTAAGTCTATTTTGCTCACCACCCCCGAGCAGAAGCGGATTAAGTACGTGTCTCAGCGCCCGACACAGAGTAAGCGAGTAAACTCTCTCACGGGAGTAGTCCAGGAGGAAGTACCGATTGTACAGGAATACCCAGATGTATTTCCGGAGGAATTGCCGGGCATGCCACCTGATAGAGAGATTGAGTTCTTGACTGAGCTATTACCCGGAACAGCCCCGATATCCAAGAGACCCAATCGGATGCCCGCAAATGACTTGATAGAAATCAAGAAGCAAATTAAGGAGTTGTTGGACAAAGGGTATATTCGCCCAAGTTCTTCACCTTGGGGAGCCCCAGTGCTCTTGGTTGAAAAGAAGGACAGGTCCTTGAGAATGGTTTTCGATTATCGTGCATTGAACGATGTGACCATCAAGAACAAGTACCCCTTGCCGATGATCCATGATCTGTTTGATCAGTTAGTTGGAGATCGCGTATTCTCAAATATCGATCTTCGATCTGGGTATCATCAGTTGAAGATTCGTGAACAGGATATACCCAAGACAGCCTTCACCACTCGGTACGGCTTGTATGAGTACACGGTCATGTCATTTGGACTGACTAATGCTCCAGCATATTTTATGAATCTGATGAACAAGGTATTTATGGAATACTTGGACAAGTTTGTCGTGGTGTTCATCGATGACATACTGATATTCTCCAAGAACGAAGAGGAACACAAGGAACATCTGCGTCTAGTTCTGGAGAAGCTTCGAGAGCATAAGCTATATGCAAAGTTTAGCAAATGTGAGTTTTGGGTGAAGGAAGTCGGATTCCTCAGACACGTCATCTCAGGAGAAGGAATAGCAGTGGACCCTGCCAAGGTCGCAGCAGTCACCGAATGGGTAGCACCCACTTCAGTCAAGGAGATCTGCAGTTTCCTCGGACTTGCCGGATATTACCGGAGGTTCATTGAGAATTTCTCAAAGATCGCCAAGCCCATGACAGAGTTATTGAAGAAGGAATCCAAGTATGTTTGGACTGAGGAATGTGAAACCAGTTTTCAAGAGCTGAAGAAACATCTTGTTACAGCCCCAGTGCTGATATTGCCGAACATTCGGAAGGATTTCCTGGTTTACTATGACGCTTCTCATCAAGGACTCGAGGAGTTCTTATGCAAGAAGGAAAAGTTGTAGCCTATGCATCCAGACAGCTCAGACCTCATGAGTTGAATTATGCCACACATGACTTGGAACTAGCAGCCGTAGTGCACGCTCTCAAGACCTGGAGACATTTCCTGATCGGAAATAGTTGTGATGTTTACACTGATCACAAGATGCTGAAATATATCTTCACGCAGAAGGAGTTGAACCTCAGACAGAGGCGATGGCTAGAGTTGATCAAGGACTATGACATGAGATTGCATTATCACCCAGGCAAGGCAAATGTTGTAGCCGATGCGTTGAGCCGCAAGAGTTATGTGAACACACTCACAGCTGGAGGATTACCCCAGGAGTTAGTCGATGACCTCCGAGAGCTCAAATTGGAAATAGTTCCAAGAGGATTTGTTGCCACACTGGAAATTCAGTCCACTTTGACAGAAAAGATCCGCGAGGCACAGAAATCAGACAAGGAGATAGCTGAGATTAAGCAGAAAATGGAAGACGGGAAGGCTAAAGGTTTTCGTGAGGATGAACACGGAACTTTATGGTTTGAGGATCGCATCTATGTGCCCAATGATCCCGAACTCAGGAAGTTGATACTTCAGGAGGCCCATGATTCCCCATACTCGATACACCCCGGCAACACCAAGATGTATCTGGATCTTAAAGAAAGTTTCTGGTGGACAGGATTGAAGAAACACATTGCCGAGTTCGTAGCAATATGCGATTTTGTCAGCGAGTAAAAGCCGATCATCAGAAGCCAGCAGGCTTGCTCCAACCTCTGTCGATACCCGAGTGGAAATGGGAAAAGCTTGGTATGGATTTCATCACAGGATTACCTAGGACCCGTTCTGGCTATGATTCTATGTGGGTTGTGGTCGATCGTTTGACTAAGGTAGCTCACTTCATTCCGGTGAAGACTACTTACACGAGTGCCAAGCTGGCCAAGATATATATGACCAGGATCGTATGTCTGCACGGAGTACCGAAGAGTATTGTGTCAGATAGAGGGACTCAGTTCACATCAAAATTTTGGCACCAACTGCATGAAACCTTGGAAACGAGATTGGAGTTCAGTACAACCTTTCACCCACAGACAGATGGACACACCGAGAGAGTCAATCAGATTCTGGAGGACATGTTGAGAGCTTGCACACTAGACTATGGGTCTAGTTGGGTTGACAATTTACCTTATGCCGAGTTCTCATACAACAACAGCTACCAGACCAGTCTGAAGATGGCCCCTTTCAAAGCTCTATACGGAAGGAGGTGCAGAACACCGTTGATGTGGGATGGAGTTGGTGACCGACAACTTTTTGGTCCCGACCTTATCCGAGATTCTCAGGAGAAGGTCAAGCTAATTCGTGACCGACTCAAGATAGCTCAGTCCAGGCAGAAGAGTTATGCTGACAGCAAACGCAAGGAAGTAACGTACGAAGTGGGAGACCGAGCATATCTACGGGTGTCTCCACTTCGAGGAATCAAGAGATTCGGTGTGAAAGGAAAGTTAGCACCCCGTTTCATTGGCCCCTACAAAATTCTTGAACGTAGAGGCGAAGTTGCATATAATCTGGAACTGCCGGAAGGATTGTCCGGAGTTCATGATGTCTTCCATGTTTCCAGTTGAAGAAATGCCACGCTGAGATGGCCGGTGTTCCGTTGAGAGATACAGTGCCCCTAGAGGCCATACAGCTTGACAGTGATCTGACGTATGAGGAGAAACCCGCCAGGATTCTCGAGACTGCCAACAGAGTTACCCGCAGCAAGATCATCAAGTTCTGCAAGGTGTTCTGGAGCCACCACACCGAGGAAGAAGCCACCTGGGAATGAGAAGAGGATCTTCGTCGAGACCACCCGCACCTATTTTCTAGCCAACCCGAATCTCGAGGGCGAGATTCATCTTAAGGTGGGTAGGTTTGTAACATCCCAATTTTCCTAATTGGGAATGTATTACATTGTAGCTAAGCATCTATGCATATGAATTGAAATAAAAATTGGCATTCGAATTCTTTCGCCTTTTGATTTTTTTTTGCACTTCAATTTTTTCCTCACACGAGAAATGCCGGGGAAATACTCTCTTGCACGCAAGAGAGAGAGCGGAGGAAAATGACCCTTCAAAGTGCGGGCATTTCTGAAACATTTGGAGCCCAGAAATCCAAAGTTTATTTGTAAAAATATTTGCAAAAAGAAAATAAAGCGTTTTGGGGAATTTCTAAAAAAACATTTTTTTAAGTTTTTATTTTCCTTTGGAAAAATGTTATTCGAATAGAGGATATTTTTTTGATTTTTTTGGTATATAATACCCCATATTAAATATTTGATTTACTTCCTTTTTTTTCACTTTTATTTTTCTGTTTCGGAAAAAGATTATTTAGGAAAGTCCTTATTTTAGAAGGCAACCGCCTGGGCGCTTAATAGCTGTGGGCCGCCACCCCCACAGCCCGGGATCCGAATCCCTTAGATCTCGGCCACCCTAGCCCCTTCCTTCCCTAGCCCCTTCCCGGCTATAAAAGCAACCCCCCCTGCCGCACCCCGTTTCCACCACCACCTCGCCGAGCCGCCGCCCCGAGCCCCTGCCGCAGCCACGACCAGAGCCCGAGCTCCACCACTTCGGCCACCCGAGGGCAGCCACCCCGGCGCCACCCCCGACTCCGCCCGACGCCCCCACTCGCCGGAGGGAAGCCGCCGCCGCCTCCCCGTCCCGTCGCCACCACCGGCCCCTTCCCCACCCTCGCCGGCGACCCTCACCCCCGCCGGAGTTGCCCAGCCACTGCTGCGGTAAGGCCCCCTCCTCCTGTTTCTATTTTTTTCTTTTCTTTTCTTGGTTTGCCCTTAGATCTATTTTCAATGGTGTAGATTAGAGTAGGATACCCCTTCGGTTTTCCAACAAAAACCGCGCTGGTTTTTATTTCACTTAACTATTAGCCGGAGCCTTTAGTTAGATTTCGGCCGCTTGCTTATAAGCCTCGCAGCAAACAGCCCCTTAGCCAATCACAGCGCGCCACGTATACCCCCCCTGTCTGTTAGCAAATTATTTCTTTTTTCTGTCTAGTTGCAAAAACAACAAAGTTTCTATTTTGTTTTGGCCATAACTTTTGATCCCGAAATCCAATGATATTGATTCTTGTTCCAGTAGATTCCAATTGTTCTGTAGTTTTTAAAAACATATAATTTGTCTATGTTTGAAATTATTAAATATAAGTTAGATCAGATTTAGTTTAAACCTTGTTTTTCCTATTCCAGGAGTTTAAGAAATGATTTTGAGTTGATTCTTTTTGCTACTACTTCCTAGTGATTATATCTTACAGTGGTAGAAGTTTGAAAAAATTTAAAGTACTTTTACTGGTGTTTTTAACAGAAACATGTTTCTGCCTTAGTAACGCGTGTTGAATTCTTTTACTTAGGCCTTAGCAAATCCTTACTTGTGATGTTATTTTTTTACTCTTTGCTTGATTGTAGTGCTTATGGTGTGTATTGTGTTTGTATCGGTAGATCACCCGGAGTGCGAAGCGTGTTACTTAGAAGCGCTCGATCAAGACAACTATCTTCATCAAGTAATACCAGGCAAGTCATTTTGATCATGTTATTTTCCTATGTTTTCGATGCATGGTAGTTCACCTTTCTTTGCCCAATTGCATGCTTCCTAGGTACTTGGAAACTTTAGTATAAGTCGTAGTATCATGTGGTAGGCGCACAATAACCCCGATACTTGGCCCCGGGACGACAATTTCTTATTGCTATGCTTGAGTAGACGCGTTTTCGGTTGAGTGCATAACACGAGTGATGCGAGGTTGAATAAATAATCAAGACCGGTTAAGACAAGATTTTCATGACCTCGGACGCAATGCAACGCTGGGTGAACGACGGTTGATCGGCTCCCTGGAGAAACTAGTGGATGACCCGGGATGCTGGAGAGGCCATGACATCCTGCGGAAAGCTTCACCCAGGCTCGAAGAGACGGATGGAGACTTCAAGACTCAAGGCTTACCTACACAGCCACAAGTCATTATGGGCTCTGGCTTGGTTGGACAACACGGCGACTCTGGACAGGCGGTGCTAGCAGATGTAGAAGAACGGTAGGAATGGATGGGCACCGACAGGGATTCAGAGGGACCCGTTGAAAGACCATGTTTTGATCATCCGGTCTTCAAACACCCTGAAGTGCGAGGACAAACCCGGAGGCGATCAAATCTTCTGGGGAACGTGTGCAAAACTCTGCAGAGTGCCCAACCTAATCGATTAGCCGTGTCCACGGTCATGGACAACTTGAGCCGAAGGCATTGAAATTCCCCTGAACTCTCGACACAACTTAATAATGATGTGGGTGTTAACAACTATTCGGGTACGAGAATTGGTTGGCGGAACCATCTCGTTAACAACAAACAATGTAGTAATATTTTTCTTGCAGCCCTCTTGTTGTAGGATAAAACTGGCTTTATGCAAAACTCATAGCCCCACCGGCCAAATATGCATGTAGAGATAGTTGATTATTATTTTTACTTCTCTCTTTGATGACTTGCCGGCATATTCGATATGCTGACCTACACGGCTGCAACGTATCATGTTGCAGAGTACTTTTCCCACCAGGAGTGAGGCTACGATCTACGCTCAGCGACATGCCCTGGAGTCGGATGGACTCGTCTACCTGATGCTTCCGCTAGTCTTCGTTAGATATCTCATGAGATGGCCTTCAGCCACTTTATTGTAATCCTTTATTGTAATAAAGTACTCTTTATGAGATTTCGATTAATAAAGCTGTGTGATTGAATTCTTGAATATATACATTATGTACTGAGTGTGTACCAGCATGATCTTGGGATGGTACGGAAACAGCAGAGACTTGACTCGTCTTGAGTCGGTCGCTACAGGCAAGTTGATCTCCATAATCATCATTCATATTGGCATCATGGACACAAGCATAGCAAGCATCAAGTTCATGAAAAAGGGATATTTCAAACAAATTCAAGGAATCATAGCAATTATCATAGCATTCATCCTTCGGTAGGCACGAATGGAAATTAAACTATGTATGAGTTGAAGAGTTACTCTCATTAGAAGGTGGGAACGGGTAGCTAATCCACTCTTCCTCCTTTTGTTCTTCGGTCTCCTCCTCATCTTTTTCATCCAATGAGCTCACAGTGTCATCAATTTCTTCTTCGATAGTTTCCTGCAAAATATTAGTCTCCTCTTGGACAGCAGAGGAGTCCTCAATATATGGCATAACATAAGCATTAGAAGCATAGTTTTCATAGCAATATTTAAGTATGGAAAAACTTTCATATTTCTAAAGAGTAGCATCATACTTGTGAATCAAAGAAGAAATTTGATAAGCACCCTTAAAAGCAACAAACTCTTCTATTTGTTACACATCATAGTAATTATAAACACCTTTTGCATAAGAAGATATGATTCCATTATCCTGAAACTCACATTGATAGGGAAGGTGTTTTTTAGGGTTGTCAGAACAACAAGTAAAATCATAAATTTTGCATAAATTCCATGTATAGCATTGCAAAGTATTAGTATGATGCCATAAAATTTTCCCTTTTTGAGATAAGCGGTGTTGCACATAATAAGCATGCTCATTTAATGATTTTCCCTCAACTAAGCTAGTTGGGGTTTCAGCACGCGCACAAATGGATCGAAGATGATCCAAGTAATATTCTTTGGTAGTACGGAACATTAGTTGTTCCTCAACTTTTGGAGCAACAAGTACATCTAAAGTTTTTTGGTATTTTACGTTCCCTACCCATAACTAAAGGTAGAAAACAAAAGCACAAAATAAAAACTACTTTGTGATAAAGTAAACAAGCACACACGAGAATATTCACCCCATGCTATTGCTCCCCGCCAACGGCGCCAGAAAATGGTATTGATGTAGCCGTTCTCAATAAGTAAGAGTGTCGAACCCAACAAGGAGCTAAAGGTAGAACATATATTCCCTCAAGTTCTGTCGACCACCAATAAAAATCTACGCACGCTTAACGTTTGCTTCACCTAGAACAAGTATGAAACTAGAAGTACTTTGTAGGTGTGATAGGATAGGTTTGCAAGAAAATAAAGAACACGTAAATAAAAACTAGAGGCTGCTAAGATAAAGAAAGAAGAAACAACTAAGTTAGTCTTAGTAGAGATCTTTTTGTCACAAGAAGGTTATTTGTCCCTAGGCAATAGATAACTAGGCCGGTAATCATTATTGCAATTTTATATGTGGGAGAGGCATAAGCTAACATAGTTTCTCAACTTGGATCATATGCACTTATGATTGGAACTCTAGCAAGCATCCACAACTACTAAAGGTAGGTAAAACCCAACCATAGCATCAAGTATCAAGTCCTCTTTATTCCCATACGTAAACAACCTACTTACTCCGATCTGTGTTTCTATCACTCACGCCACCCACCATAAGAGAATAATAAATATATTGAAAATCCTATAGGGGGATCTCTCACACTTGCACGACATGGAGAGCACCATAGGACAACACCAATAATAAAACATGCAACTCAAACCAATCATGATCATCAATCAACCCATAGAAAAAATGGATCTACTGAAACATCATAGGATAGCCATACATCATTGGGAAATAATATATAGCGTTGAGCACCATGTTTAAGTAGAGAAGACAGCAGGGAGAAGGGGTGTTACACCGCTGCATAGGGGGGAGAGTGTTGGTGATGACGGTGGCGAAGTTGTTGGTGTAGATCGCTGTCACGATGATGGCCCAGGCGTTGTTCTGGTGCCACTGGGAGAGAGGGGAGAGAGCCCCCTACTTCTTCTTCTTCCTTGGGCTTCCCCTAGATGGGAGGAGGGTTTACCCTCTGGCCCTAGGCTTCCACGGTGGTGGAGGGGCGAGAGCCCCTCCGAGATTGGACCTCTCTCTCTGTTTCCTTCTGTTTCTGTGTTCCAGATTCTGGTGTTTCACTGTTTCTTATATTCCCGGAGATCCATAACTCCTATTGGGATGTAATTTTAACACGGTTTTTATCCAGAAATTAGCTTTCTTTTGCTGATAGAAGGGCACCAACCGCCTTAGGGGTAAGCCACAAGCCACCAGGGTGCAACCTACCCCCCAGGTCACGCCCCTCTGGCTTGTGCGCCCCTCGGGCACCGCCTTTTGTTGATTTCACTTCCCAAAATTCACAAATATTCTAAAAAAATCTCCATAAGTTTTTATCCTATTTGGACTTCGTTCAATATGGATTTTCTTCAAAACAAAAACATGAAACTAAGAGGAACTAGCACCGGGCACTTGATCAATATGTTAGTCCCAAAAATAGTATAAAAGGTTGCCAAAACTATAAGAAATTTGTAGAATATTGGCATGAAACAATCAAAAATTATAGATACGATGGAGACGTATCACCATCCCCAAGAATAATTCCTACTCGTCCCACAAGCCATCAAGGCGTGGTCTGGGGGGATGGGGGCACCCTGTTGGCTTGTTGCTCGCTAGAAACCTTCTTCTGGCAGTTCTTTGATCCATAATTCATCATAAATCCTAGAAATATTTCAGAAAAAGTTTCTCCCATTTTCGAGAACTTTTATTTATGAACAAAAATAACACCAAGGTAATTCTGATGAAAATAGGGTTTGTCCAGGTTAGTTTCATTCAAATCATGCAAATTAGAGGTCCAAATGAGAGAAAACGTGTTTGGAAAGTCTATACATTGGAGACGTATCAACTCCCCCAAGCTTAATTCATTTCTTGTCCTCAAGCTACTCAGTTGATAAGCTGAAAATGATAAAGAAATCTTTTACAAACTCTTTTGTTCTTGTCGTTATACACATGCTTAGCTAGTGTTCAAGTTTTCAACATAAATCATAAATAACCACTTCCATGATAACAATTCAGAATCATATTCAATCATGTCATTACATAACCAACTTGCAAAAAATAATAAGATCTCTCACAAGCCAACAAGTTGTCAAAAAATTATAAATGATATGGTGACATGATACCTCGCTAGCCCTTTCTGAGACCGCAAAACATAAATGCAGAGCACCTCTAAGATTGAAGTAGTGACTAAATATTATAATTTGGAATAGAAAAGATCCTAGTCATGATCATATCCAACATTGACTAGACTCAATACATAGAAATGACAATAGTGCTCTCCATTATGGTTCTGTAGGTAAGAGGGCGATTTCTCAGCGTGAAAATAAATAGATAGTCCCTTCACGGAGGGAAGCTTTGATTTGAAGAGGTGCGAGATCTCAAAGTTTAAAACAAGAGTGGAAGTAAAAAAATGGGTGGGTGCACTTTTCTTGTTCACGTTACAACAAAGGTTTTTAGTATCCTCCATGCAGAACTCATTATTGGCGATTCCCAGATAGAATTGTAAAGTTTACTCCTTTCCACCATCCATGCACATACCACGGCCAACCGAATCCACGGGTGCCTGCCAACTTACAACTGTCCCAAGGAGTTTTGTTTAAATAAGTTTTGATTATGCAGGACTGGGCATCCTTTTTACTAGCCTCTTTCGTGCAATGACAACGAATAAACGAATGCCTTGAGAATAACTCACTTTGTATGGAAGATACCGACCGCCTCATCGCTCCATGAGCGAGACGACCGCATAAATCGGATGTTTATTTGAATATTTAGGAGTGGCACATGCAAATTTACATGGAACGGCCCGGTAATACCGCATATAGGTAGGTATGGTGAACTCATGTGGAATAACTTGGTTTTAATAATGTTGGATGCACAAGCAGCATTCCCGCTTAGTATAGGTGAAGGCTAGCAAAAGATTGGGAAGCGACCAGCTAGAGAGAGAAAACGGTCATAAGAATGCATTTAAAATAATCAACTTTGGACATAGCTTGAGTGGGATGTAAACACTCTGAATTTAAATATCATGAAGGCTGCATTGGTTTTGAATCAACTACATGTTTGCACATGGGCCAAGTCAAACCATTCGAATTACTTAGAGGGAAATAACATACAACCATGTCACATCATAACCATTTTAATGCATGTCGACACAGAAGATAAATCATTATCCACTCCTTGATATTTAAGCATGGAATGAGAAACTATAATTTCAATTTTCATCATAAATATGAATTCTCATGATATAGTGAATCAAGATCGTACTCGCTAAACCTATTTACAACGACGAAAAACAAGAAGAGTTCATACCACCTTCCATTATCACGATCACTTCGTTAAATATCTTCATTATTCCCTTTCATTTGCACGACCGAATGTTGTGATAATAATAGTGCAATAATACCATGGACTAAGCTGGAATCTGATAACAGTTTCATATAAGGAGAAAACAAGGCAATATTGGCTCATTATTACATTTATAATAAAGCATAGAGGAGCTACTCAACATTTCATCATGGACTTCTCCTCCCACAACTCAACAAAAAGGAAAATAATTTCAAAGAAACACACTAAAATATTTTTGGAGTTTTTGTTTTTTCTTAAGCAAGCAAAATAAACTAAGGGGAAACAAGAACGAGAAAAACTATTTACATGGGAAAGCTCCCAAGAAGCAAGAGGAATATTTTGGGTTTTCTTTTTAATAGTATAACTAATTAAATGGAAAAATATAATCAGACAAAAACGACAAATATTTTTGGGGTTTCAAGGTTTTTCAAACACATAAGAGGAATGTGAAAAAATAAAGCTACATGGATATACAATGAAAGAGGATGAACACCGACAATTTTTACGACGTGTATGAACATGGCTGAAATGTTAGTGAGAAATATGTACTCCCCATGCTTTGGCTTTTTCCTAGCTTGGTAATCACCACTGGTAATCTTGATAATGGTTGAGATGGTAGATTGTGGGGGCATTCTTGGCCGTCTCTTCTGCTAAGCGATCAACCCTGCATTGTACTGCCACATTTCGTTCTCAACAATGTAGTATCTGTGATGAGCCTGAAAATTAAAGAGGGAAGGTGGAGGAAAAGTGACAGGCACAAGTGTATATTTCTCAGATATTAATTTATACTCATAACACGATTTACAATATATTCATGATAACACATAGCTTCATAATCTAAATATATATCAAGAAAAATAGGATTATTAGGTTGGGGTGACACTACCAATTGTGCAACTATGTGGGAGGTATAAATTCTTCCATACAAATAACTGTTATTAGAGTTAGAGTGCAACCTTTGGGAAACAATTGCACCAAGGTTATAGAGATGTTCACCAGTCACAACAATATGAATAAGGCTCAAGTCAGGGGCACATAACACAGTGCAATCTTGTTTCCCTACTACACATTTCTGAGTAAATAGTGCAAAGTAACTAACAGAGGGAAATGGATGCTTTCAATTCTGGCCTCCGTCACTCGTCTATCTTCTCCAATGCAGAGGCTCTCAAGGAATATATTATAATCAGTTTTTGATGGCTTCTCACGTGAACCCAAAAGTGGGAGCTTGCATGCCACAGAAAATTCATCTAGACTCATGCTAAAGGCTTTATGATAGAGATTAAATAACACTCTAGAAGTACTAGATTGATAGCGAAATCCATGCTTGAATGTACGAGTAAGGTTATAATGTTGAACACACTTATTTGCAAGGAATTCGGTAAGGCCGGTGTTACGAATGTAATGATCAAATTCCTCCTTGGTACCTGCACTCCTCATGAACTCATTTCTTGGCCACCGACATGATTTGGCGTCAGCCATGACAATCTCATTGTCCTGAGGATAAATATAAGCTTGTCATGCCGAGCCCTTGCTCGATGATTCACCCAAAGTACACCTTCTCGAGGAGATCCTCTTAAAGAAACTCATCTCTCTAAGCACACATTTCTGATATTTTTGAGCCACAAATTTGTGTCAATAAAACTTTATGAGATTGATAGCAACTACTCATATGGATACTTAGAGGTTATATCAAGCGTTCATACTACTTGGGACTCAAAGAATTTAACATGCAACCTCATTTTACATAGCACCAAGTTAAGCAATTTATGCAAAATATAAAATACTATAGCAAAAACTAATTGAAGGGATGGAGGAGTCACATACCGAGGAACAATTTCCTCAAAACAATTTTGGAAACTGAGTTCCGAGCAAAGAGATAGAAAATTCAATTTCTAGAGAAAGAACACGGGCGAGAGAGAGCAAATGATTTTTTATCGAGGAAGAGGATGATCTGAGCTGAAGGGATAAGGCAGGGGCATCGTGTGGGGCCCACAAGCCGTGAGGGTGCGACCTGGGGGGAGGGGGCCGGCGACCTATTGGCTTGTGGCCCCCAGGTGCTTCTTCCCGCTGTTATTTTTATTCTAGAAATTCTAATATACTGCAGAAAAATTCATGTTAAATTTTTGTAGCAATCAATTATTTCTATCTTTGGGTCATTTTTTATTGCATGGGAAAATTCCAGAAAACAGGAAAAGTCAAACTAATTTCTTTTTCTTAACTATGATAACACAGAAGAAACATGTGATACAGAGACTTGTGAATACTCAATTCATCAATCACATATCTTTCGAAAAGGATCCATTACTAATGTTGATGAAGTCTTATTAATAATCGTTTTCGATTAAGATGAAACTAAAGAGTTTTTGTATATCACTAGGTTACCTCAATGGGACTTTGCATCTCCCCAACAAAAATATTATAGTATTTCTTTGTCTCATCCCTCACACCTTAAGCAAGTTAGTCTTGTGCTCATGTCTTCTTTGCATTTTGCATCTAAGAAGTTTCAACAAGAACAAGAAAGTGGCAAAGGAAAAACTGTAAACCCTAGGCACTACTTTAAATAAAGGAAATCTCAAACTAGTTGAAATCAATGAACCCAAAATGGCCTCAAGAAATGTTCAAATTTTCTGATAAATCATGAAATTAAATGAGCATTGGAGAAAACTATTTTCTTGACACTTTAAGCATTTGAAATTAATGCAAAAAGGCACTGGTTTCAAATTTTAAATTTGAAATCAGAAACTTTAAATTTTCAAAAATGTTGAAAACTTTGGAAATGGTTGGGAATATTATAACAAATATTCAGGTGTGTTTGAAATAGTTTTTACAACCATTTTTGGAGCTGAAATAAATAGCAAATCAATGTCAGAAATTAAAACAGAAACAAGAACAGAAAAAAAATGGGAAACTCTTACATGTCGCCTAGCCTGGCCCGGCCCATCTCCCTGAGTCGTCTCCTCCCTCGCGCCAGTAGGAGCAGGAGGTGGCCGCCGCCTTCTCCGGCGCGGCCATGCACCTGTGCGCCTGCCTGGCCGCCGCCTCGCGCTGGCAAGGCCGGGGATAAGCTCCCCGAGGCCTCATCTATCCATTCCCAGCGTCAGCTCTCTCCCTCCTCTCGGATCTCTCCTCCCCTTCTGCCGCCATTGGAGCCGAGCAAAGCTCGAGCTGCCCGTGCCCCTAGCCATAGGATCCCCTCTCAGAGCACGCCGTTAGCTCCGCCTCGTCGGTCTGGTCATCCCTGCAGAAGTTGAAGCTTCCCCGAGCCCTGCAATGCCCACAGCACCGTCGTCTTCAACCTTCAGCCGCCGGCGAGCTCTGCTCGATTCGTCGCCCCTAGGCCTTCCCCGAGTCGTCTAAGCCCTGCTCTGCACTCCCCGTGAGCATGCGGTCATTTCCCCTAAGTTTTCCCCGTCGATCCCCTCCTCTAGACCTAGTTTCACCGGAGCCCGACGAGGACCGCCGCTGCAGCTCGTCGCCGGTAACCCTCCGGTGAAGTGTTGGTCCGTCTGAGGCTACCAACAGCCTCAGGGCGTCGTGTAGATGCGATAGGTGCCCAACCCCGAGCGTTTTGACCCCGTATTCGATGGCCTCGACGATGACCGAACTTGGTCGCCGCCAAGCTCGTCGCCGGCGTTGATTCCGGCCACCCCAGCCCCTGGGGCTTGTCCCATCGTGCGCGCCATCGAGTAAGTCGTTCCTTCCATGGTCTCAGCCGTGCGTTTCGCCCCCTGTGCGCTATTTCCGAGCCCCCCCGAGGTTCTGGTGCTCGCCGGAGGCTCCCCGCCGGCGAGGACGACCTCGCCGCCGGTGGATCTCGGCTGGCCTGAGCCACTGACCGGTGGGGCCAGCCTCTGGCACGTTTAAAGTTAATAAAAATAAATCAAATAAATTAATCAGTCACTGACATGTGGGACCAGTAAGGTTAATCAGTTAATTAAGTTTAAACTTAATCTAAATTTGACCAGAGAGACTCACCAGTGGGTCCCACTGGTCAGGTTTGACTTTCAACGGCCAGATGGACCTGCTGATGCAATAAAAGTATTTTCCAGTATAAAAAAATCCAGAAATGTTTAAAACTTCAAAAATTCATAGAAATTAATCTGTAACTCCAATGAAAATAATTTATATATGAAAAAGTATCAGAAAAATTCAAGGAATCTGAATATGCTATTCTCAAGCATGTTTGGAAATTTTACAGGACCCTAACATGTAGAATAAGGAATAATTCAATTCTTATAATTACTTTTTAAATGGAATTTGGAAAATATTCAAATTTCATTATGAATGCCATGATCACACACTGTCCTAATTACAAATCAGTACCTTAACATGACATCTCATGCATGCTAACATCAAGTTGATCTGAGCATCGGGTCGAATCAATTAAACCGGTATCCGAGAATACCCCGTTTGAATTGATATTCGAATGTGATTCAAATCAACTCTAAACCTAATACATGTTGATTATAATAACTTATCACCTTGCATTCTCATGCCATGCTCATGCATCATTTTGATCGCATATGATTGTTATTGAATGTTGCCATTCATTTCGGTAGGCTCCGCACACCCAGATCCCACCGAATATCCGTCTGATGGATATCGTTCCTCCTCTGAGCAACAAGGCAAGCAACCCTTTTTGATCATCCCGATAATTCCCATGTTCTTGCTCCTGCACTTATTTATTGCATTAGGATCAAATTCTACAACTGCTTTTGCCACGTTAGTTGAACCCACTGCCTTTGCATGACCTAACCTTGTCACAGTAAATAGCCGAACCTTGCAACCTAGCATACCTGGTAGTTGCCTGAGCTATGATGTGCCTTATCCTGCTATGCATGCTATGCTTAGAGTTGTGTATGGTCTGTCATCTAGGAGATGAACAGAATTGTGAGAATGTGTTCAGTAAGTAAAGGTTGTGTGTTGAATCTGATTTGGTAAAGGTACCGGTGAAAGGCTGTGTAGGAGTACATGGCGGGTTGTTTCATTGGAACCGTCCTTAGGAACTGAGTTCCGTGTATGTAATCCAAGACTAGATACTACCACATGCTGGGCCCTGAAATATTACCCCGCTCAGCCTATTAATCGCGTAGTACTCGGTCCAAGAGTTGCAAGTAGTTTCTGGTGTTTATAGTAATGCTGGAGGCCGTGCATGGTGCTGACCTGAGAGGTGGGACGTGATGCGGTAGGAAGTGGCATGGTGTACCAAGTGGCACCCGGATGGTGGGCTGGGGAACCCTGCGCACGTCGTTTGAGGCCGTGGCGGAAACCTCGGCCGGACTTCCGTACGGGTTACTCTCAGATAGGCGATAAACCTGGACTAGGTACTAGTGTGGTTAACGGTCGTGGCCGACTCCCTCGCTGGGCTTCCGCTTGAAGGTTGCCGAGGTGCATGACGTGCACATGGCGATAAGTGGCGAGAGCGTGTGTGACGAAGTACACCCCTGTAGGGTTATGATCTATTCGAATAGCCGCGTCCGCGGATATGGACTACTTGGAGACATATGTTGTTCATAGATAATTTCAATGGCTACTCATAAAATTGCCAAGATAAGCGTGAGTGTCGTGGACGGCATTTCCGTACGGAGACGGAATGATTCCACGATAGTGTATTGTTGTGGTGTTAGCGGACTCGTGTGCGAGAAGACAAGTTGTCAAAATTATTTAAAAATGCAAGTTGTCTAGCCACGAGTCAAATGCTGGCTTTCCGCATGAAACCCCACAATACCTTTTGATACCTTGCATGAGTAGTTAGTTGTCCTAAAGTCTTGCTGAGTACCTTCGTACTCATGTTTGCTTAATAAATGTTGCAGAGGTTGCTAATGACCCTAATGGAGGGTTCTTCATAGACATCAACGACGACGAGTAGCTGGTGTCCTAGCTACGATCTGGCCCTACGTTGGATCTGTAGTATAGTCAGTCCATGTGCCTTCTAGTTGCCCTGTGTGTACTCAGACAGTTTATAACTCTTCCGCTGGCTTGTAACTGAATGACTGCTATTATGGGTCGTGAGACCCTTAATGTGTAATATTATGTGTGTGGTTCTTCCGAGCCTCTTAAATAAAGCTTGTATGTTTATGGTTATGTTGTGATGCCATCGATGTATCTATACATATTGGTATGCCATGCATACGTGTGTCATGCTTGATATGTATGGGGTTCGATTACCTAGTCGTGAACTTTAGTGGAACTCCTTACAAGGAAATGCCCCTTTGTGATCCAGCGAGCCTTGGTAGTTCGCTACTGCTCCGGACACATTGGTTGACCGGCATGTGTCCTTCTTAGCTGCTGTGTCTGTCCTCTTTGGGGAAATGTCACGCGATGTAAGGGAGTCCTTGTAGCTTGCTACGACTCGTCTACATTCGCTCATGACCGACACCTGCTTTGTTGGGTCATGTATGCCTGTCCTTGTGCGGTACTGCCACATTGGTTTATGACTAGACATGTCGATCCTGGTTCTTTGACATTGGATTGCTAGCGACACTATCGCATACGTGAGTCAAAAGACGGAAACGGTCCCGGCTAAGGTAAGGCTGCAGCCGTGGAGTTAACCGTGCGTGAGACCACAAAGGGATGCGATGTGTTACAGGCTGGATTACTATGGCTTAGGATCGGGGTCCCGACAGCGTTGGTATCAGAGCCTGACTGACTGTAGGATTACTAAGCCAAACTGGTCGAAGTTGAGTCTAGAATTTCTTTAGTTATATATAAGGGGATTGTTTTTGGAAGGGAACGTAAGACTCTTGTCCTCTTCTAAAGTTATTCTATTCTGGTCATCCTCGTCTTTTCTGCGGGAATTAAGGACTAGGTTACTCGTCTTCTTCTAGGCTCGTGTTCTGATCGGTAGATTATAGTGTTGGAATTATGCCCTAGAGGCAATAATAAAAGTATAGTTATTATTATAATTCCAGTATCAAGATAATAGTTTATTATCGATGCTATAATTGTATCGAATGAAGACTCATTTACATGTGTGGATACATAGACAAAACACCGTCCCTAGCATGCCTCTAGTTGGCTAGCCAGTTGATCAATGATAGTCAGTGTCTTCTGATTATGAACAAGGTGTTGTTGCTTGATAACTGGATCACGTCATTGGGAGAATCACGTGATGGACTAGACCCAAACTAATAGACGTAGCATGTTGATCGTGTCATTTTGTTGCTACTATTTTTTGCGTGTCAAGTATTTATTCCTATGACCATGAGATCATATAACTCACTGACACCGGAGGAATGCTTTGTGTGTATCAAACGTCGCAACGTAACTGGGTGACTATAAAGATGCTCTACAGGTATTTCCGAAGGTGTTAGTTGAGTTAGTATGGATCAAGACTGGGATTTGTCACTCCGTATGACGGAGAGGTATCTCGGGGCCCACTCGGTAATACAACATCACACACAAGCCTTGCAAGCAATGTAACTTAGTGTAAGTTGCGGGATCTTGTATTACGGAACGAGTAAAGAGACTTGCCGGTAAACGAGATTGAAATAGGTATGCGGATACTGAGGATCGAATCTCGGGCAAGTAACATACCAAAGGACAAAGGGAATGACATACGGGATTATACGAATCCTTGGCATTGAGGTTCAAATGATAAGATCTTCGTAGAATATGTAGGATCCAATATGGGCATCCAGGTCCCGCTATTGGATATTGACCGAGGAGTCTCTCGGGTCATGTCTACATAGTTCTCGAACCCGCAGGGTCTGCACACTTAAGGTTCGACGTTGTTTTATGCGTATTTTGAGTTATATGGTTGGTTACCGAATGTTGTTCGGAGTCCCGGATGAGATCACGGACGTCACGAGGGTTTCCAGAATGGTCCGGAAACGAAGATTGATATATAGGATGACCTCATTTGATTACCGGAAGGTTTTCGGAGTTACCCGGAGTGTACCGGGAATGACGAATGGGTTCCGGGAGTTCACCGGGGGGGGCAGCCCACCCCGGGGAAGCCCATACGCATTAGGGGAGCCACACCAGCCCTTAGTGGGCTGGTGGGACAGCCCACAAGTGCCCAATGCGCCAAGAGAAGAAAAATCAAGAGGAAAGGAAAAAAAAGGAAGGAGGTGGGAAGGGAGGGAGACTCCTCCCACCAAACCAAGTCCAACTCGGTTTGGGGGGGGGAGTCCTCCCCCCCTTGGCTCGGCCGACTCTTTGGGGGTCCTTGGACCCCAAGGCAAGGCCCCCCCTCCCTCCTCCTATATATATGGAGCAATTAGGGCTGATTTGAGACGACTTTCTCACGGCTGCCCGACCACATACCTCCACGGTTTTTCCTCTAGATCGCGTTTCTGCGGAGCTCGGGCGGATCCCTGCTGAGACAAGGTCATCACCAACCTCCGGAGCGCCGTCACGCTGCCAGAGAACTCTTCTACCTCTCCGTCTCTCTTGCTGGATCAAGAAGGCCGAGATCATCGTCGAGTTGTACGTGTGGTGAACGCGGAGGTGCCGTCCGTTCGGTACTAGATCGTGGGACTGATCGCGGGATTGTTCGCGGGGCAGATCGAGGGACGTGAGGACGTTCCACTACATCAACCGCGTTCTATAACGCTTCTGCTGTACGGTCTACAAGGGTACGTAGATCACTCATCCCCTCTCATAGAAGGACATCACCATGATAGGTCTTCGTGCGCGTAGGAAAATTTTTGTTTCCCATGCGACGTTCCCCACAGTGGCATCATGAGCTAGGTTCATGCGTAGATGTCTTCTCGAGTAGAACACAAAAGGTTTTATGGGCAGTGATGTGCGCTTTTCTGCCCTCCTTAGTCTTTTCTTGATTCCGCGGTATTGTTGGATTGAAGCGGCTTGGACCGACATTACTCGTACGCTTACGAGAGACTGGTTTCATCGTTACGAGTAACACCCTTTGCTCAAAGATGACTGGCAAGTGACGGTTTCTCCAACTTTAGTTGAATCGGATTTGACCGAGGAGGTCCTTGGATGAGGTTAAATAGCAACTCATATATCTCTGTTGTGGTGTTTGCGTAAGTAAGATGCGATCCTACTAGATACCCTTGGTCACCACGTAAAACATGCAACAACAAAATTAGAGGACGTCTAACTTGTTTTTGCAGGGTATGATTGTGATGTGATATGGCCAACGATGTGATGTGATATATTGGATGTATGAGATGATCATGTTGTAATAGAAATATCGACTTGCATGTCGATGGTACGACAACCGGCAGGAGCCATAGGGTTGTCTTCATACTAACGTTTGTGCTTGCAGATGCGTTTACTATTTTGCTAGGATGTAGCTTTAGTAGTAATAGCATAAGTAGCACGACAACCCCGATGGCAACACGTTGATGGATGATCATGGTGTGGCGCCGGTGACAAGAAGATCGTGCCGGTGCTTTGGTGATGGAGATCAAGAAGCACGTGATGATGGCCATATCGTGTCACTTATGAATTGCATGTGATGTTAATCCTTTTATGCACCTTATTTTGCTTAGAACGACGGTAGCATTATGAGGTGATCTCTCACTAAAATTTCAAGACGAAATTGTGTTCTCCCCGACTGTGCACCGTTGCTACAGTTCGTCGTTTCGAGACACCACGTGATGATCGGGTGTGATAGACTCAACGTTCACATACAAAGGGTGCAAAACAGTTGCGCACGCGGAACACTCGGGTTAAGCTTGACGAGCCTAGCATGTGCAGACATGGCCTCGGAACACATGAGACCGAAAGGTCGATCGTGAATCATATAGTTGATATGATTAGCATAGGGATGCTTACCACTGAAACTATACTCAACTCACGTGATGATCGGACTTGGGATAGTGTAAGTGGATCATGAACCACTCAAATGACTAGAGAGATGTACTTTTTGAGTGGGAGTTTAGCATATAATTTGATTAAGTTGAACTCTAATTATCTTGAACATAGTCTAAGTCCACTTTGAATATATTTGTGTTGTAGATCATGGCGCACGCGACAGTCATCCTGAATTTTAATACGTTCCTAGAGAAAGCTAAGTTGAAAGATGATGGAAGCAACTTTGTAGACTGGGCTCGTAATCTTAAGCTAATCTTACAAGCTGGGAAGAAGGATTATGTCCTTAATGCTGCGCTAGGAGATGAACCACCCACTACGGCTGATCAGGATATTAAGAACGCTTGGTTAGCACGTAAGGAGGACTACTCAATAGTTCAATGTGCAGTCTTGTATGGTTTAGAACCGGGACTTCAACGTCGCTTTGAGCGTCATGGAGCATTTGAGATGTTCCAGGAGTTGGAGTTTATCTTTCAGAAGAACGCCCGGATCGAGAGGTATGAGACCTCCGATAAATTCTATGCTTGCAAGATGGAGGAAAACTCGTCTGTCAGTGAACATGTGCTCAAAATGTCTGGGTACTCAAACCGTCTAGCTGAACTAGGGATTGAACTCCCACAAGAAGCTATCACTGACAGAATCCTTCAATCACTGCCGCCAAGCTATAAAGGCTTTGTGTTGAACTACAACATGCAAGGGATGAACAAGTCTCCTGGCGAGTTGTTTGCGATGCTGAAAGTCGCAGAGTCTGAACTCCGTAAAGAGCATCAAGTGTTGATGGTGAGCAAGACCACTAGTTTCAAGAGAAACGGCAAAGGCAAGAAGGGCAATTCGAAGAAGAGCGGCAAGCCTGTTGCCAATCCGCCGAAGAAACCCAAGGCTGGACCTAAGCCTGAAACAGAGTGCTTCTATTGCAAGGGTATGGGTCACTGGAAGCGCAATTGCCCCAAGTATCTGGCAGATAACAAGGCGGGCAAAGAAAAATCAGGTATATTTGATATACATGTTATTGATGTGTACTTAACCGGCTCTCGTAGTAGTGCCTGGATATTTGATACCGGTTCTGTTGCTCACATTTGCAACTCGAAGCAGGAACTGCGGAATAGACGAAGGCTGGCGAAAGACGAAGTGACGATGCGCGTAGGAAACGGTTCCAAGGTTGATGCAATCGCCGTCGGCACAGTGTCACTTCAGCTACCATCGGGATTAGTGATGAACTTAAATCATTGTTATTTAGTGCCTGCGTTGAGCATGAACATTATATCTGGATCTTGTTTATTGCGAGACGGTTACTCTTCTAAGTCTGAGAATAATGGTTGTTCAATTTCTATGATTAACATCTTTTATGGTCATGCACCGAATGTGAGAGGATTGTTCATATTGAATCTTGATAGCGATACGCATATACATAACATCGAGACCAAAAGAGTTAGAGTAAACAATGATAGCACCATATTTTTGTGGCACTGCCGTTTGGGTCATATTGGTGTAAAGCGCATGAAGAAACTCCATGCTGATGGACTTTAGGAGTCACTTGACTTTGATTCACTTGACACGTGCGAACCATGCCTCATGGGCAAGATGACTAAGACTCCGTTCTCCGGAACAATGGAGCGTGCAAGTGACTTGATGGAAATCATACATACAGATGTGTGTGGTCCAATGAGCATAGAGGCACGCGGCGGATATCGTTATTTTCTCACCTTCACTGACGATTTAAGTAGATATGGTTATGTCTACTTGATGAAGCACAAGTCTGAAACATTTGAAAAGTTCAAGCAATTTCAGAGTGAAGTGGAAAATCATCGTAACAAGAAGATCAAGTTCCTACGGTATGATCGTGGGGGTGAATATCTGAGTTTCGAGTTTGGTGCTCACTTAAGACAATGTGGAATTGTTTCGCAGTTAACACCGCCAGGAACACCACAGCGTAATGGTGTGTCCGAACGTCGTAATCGTACTTTGTTAGAGATGGTGCGATCTATGATGTCTCTTACTGATTTGCCGTTATCATTTTGGGGTTATGCATTAGGAACAGCTGCATTCACTTTAAATAGGGCACCATCAAAATCCGTTGAGACGACACCATACGAACTGTGGTATGGCAAAAGGCCAAAGTTGTCGTTTCTTAAAGTTTGGGGATGTGATGCTTATGTCAAAAAGCTTCAGCCTGAAAAGCTGGAACCCAAAGCGGAAAAGTGCGTCTTCATAGGTTACCCAAAAGAGACAGTTGGGTACACCTTCTATCTCAAATCCGAGGGCAAAGTGTTTGTTGCTAAAAACAGAGCTTTTCTCGAGAAGGAGTTTCTCTCGAGAGAATTGAGTGGGAGGAAGATAGAACTTGACGAGGTTGTCGAACCTCTCATCCCTCTGGATGGTGGCGCAGGGCAAGGGGAAACCTCTGTCGTTGCGACGCCTGTTGAGGAGGAAGTTAATGATGATGATCATGAAACTCCAGTTCAAGTTTCTGTTGAACCACGCAGGTCGACGAGATCACGCGCTGCTCCAGAGTGGTACGGTAATCCCGTCTTATCAATCATGTTGTTAGACAACAATGAACCTGCGAATTATGAAGAAGTAATGGTGGGCCCAGATTCCAACAAATGGCTAGAAGCCATGAAATCCGAGATAGGATCCATGTATGAGAACAAAGTGTGGACTTTGGAGATACTGCCTGAGGCCCGCAAGGCTATTCAGAACAAATGGATCTTTAAGAAGAAGACGAACACTGACGGTAATGTGACCGTTTATAAAGCTCGACTTGTGGCAAAGGGTTTTTCACAAGTTCCAGGAGTTGACTACGATGAGACTTTCTCACCCGTAGCGATGCTTAAGTCCGTCAGAATCATGTTAGCAATAGCTGCATTTTTCGATTATGAAATATGGCAGATGGATGTCAAAACGGCGTTCCTTAATGGTTTCCTTAAGGAAGAGTTGTATATGATGCAACCCGAAGGTTTTGTCGATCCTAAACATGCTGACAAGGTGTGCAAGCTCCAGCGATCCATTTATGGACTGGTGCAAGCATCTCGGAGTTGGAACAAACGCTTTGATGAGGTGATCAAAGCATTTGGGTTTATACAAGTGGTTGGAGAATATTGTATTTACAAGAAAGTGAGTGGGAGCTCTGTGGCGTTTCTAATATTATATGTGGATGACATATTACTGATTGGAAACAACGTAGAGCTTTTGGAGAGCATGAAAGGTTACTTGAATAAAAGTTTCTCTATGAAGGACCTAGGAGAAGCTGCTTACATTCTAGGCATTAAGATCTATAGGGATAGATCAAAACGCCTGATAGGACATTCACAAAGCACATACCTTGATAAAGTTTTGAAGAGGTTCAAAATGGAACAGTCCAAGAAAGGGTTCTTGCCAGTTTTACAAGGTACGAGATTGAGTAAGACTCAGTGCCCAGCAACTGATGAAGATAGAGAGCATATGCGCTCCGTCCCCTATGCTTCATTCATAGGTTCTATCATGTATGCAATGCTGTGCACTAGACCGGATGTTAGCCTGGCCATAAGTATGGCAGGTAGGTTCCAGAGTAATCCAGGAGTGGATCACTGGACAGCGGTCAAGAATATCCTAAAGTACCTGAAAAGGACTAAGGAGATGTTTCTCGTGTATGGAGGTGACGAAGAGCTCGCCGTAAAAGGTTACGTCGATGCAAGCTTTGACACAGATCAGGACGACTCTAAGTCACAGACCAGATACGTATTTATTCTTAATGGGGGTGCGGTAAGCTGGTGCAGTTCCAAGCAAAGCGTCGTAGCAGATTCTACATGTGAAGCAAAGTACATGGCTGCCTCGGAGGCGGCTAAGGAGGGTGTCTGGATGAAGCAGTTCATGACGGATCTTAGAGTGGTGCCAAGTGCACTGGATCCAATAACCTTGTTCTGTGACAACACTGGTGCCATTGCCTTAGCAAAGGAACCAAGGTTTCACAGGAAGACCAGACACATCAAACGACGCTTCAACCTCATCCGCGACTACGTCGAGGAGGAGGACGTAAATATATGCAAGGTGCACACGGATCTGAATGTAGCAGACCCGCTGACTAAACCTCTTCCACGGCCAAAACATGATCAACACCAGAACTGTATGGGTGTTAGATTTATTACAATGTAATTCACATGGTGTTGTGAGGGCTAGATTATTGACTCTAGTGCAAGTGGGAGACTGTTGGAATTATGCCCTAGAGGCAATAATAAAAGTATAGTTATTATTATAATTCCTGTATCAAGATAATAGTTTATTATCCATGCTATAACTGTATTGAATGAAGACTCATTTACATGTGTGGATATATAGACAAAACACCGTCCCTAGCATGCCTCTAGTTGGCTAGCCAGTTGATCAATGATAGTCAGTGTCTTCTGATTATGAACAAGGTGTTGTTGCTTGATAACTGGATCACGTCATTGGGAGAATCACGTGATGGACTAGACCCAAACTAATAGACGTAGCATGTTGATCGTGTCATTTTGTTGCTACTATTTTCTGCGTGTCAAGTATTTATTTCTATGACCATGAGATCATATAACTCACTGACACCGGAGGAATGCTTTGTGGGTATCAAACGTAGCAACGTAACTGGGTGGCTATAAAGATGCTCTACAGGTATTTCCGAAGGTGTTAGTTGAGTTAGTATGGATCAAGACTGGGATTTGTCACTCCGTATGACGGAGAGGTATCTCGGGGCCCACTCGGTAATACAACATCACACACAAGCCTTGCAAGAAATGTAACTTAGTGTAAGTTGCGGGATCTTGTATTACGGAACGAGTAAAGAGACTTGCCGGTAAACGAGATTGAAATAGGTATGCGGATAGTGATGATCGAATCTCGGGCAAGTAACATACCGAAGGACAAAGGGAATGACATACGGGATTATACGAATCCTTGGCATTGAGGTTCAAACGATAAGATCTTCGTAGAATATGTAGGATCCAATATGGGCATCCAGGTCCCGCTATTGGATATTGACCGAGGAGTCTCTCGGGTCATGTCTACATAGTTCTCGAACCCGCAGGGTCTGCACACTTAAGGTTGGACGTTGTTTTATGCGTATTTTGAGTTATATGGTTGGTTACCGAATGTTGTCCGGAGTCCCGGATGAGATCACGGACGTCACGAGGGTTTCCGGAATGGTCCGGAAACGAAGATTGATATATAGGATGACCTCATTTGATTACCGGAAGGTTTTCGGAGTTACCGGGAGTGTACCGGGAATGACGAATGGGTTCCGGGAGTTCACCGGGGGGCAGCCCACCCCGGGGAAGCCCATAGGCATTAGGGGAGCCACACCAGCCCTTAGTGGGCTGGTGGGACAGCCCACAAGTTCCCAATGCGCCAAGAGAAGAAAAATCAAGAGGAAAGGAAAAAAAAGGAAGGAGGTGGGAAGGGAGGGGGACTCCTCCCACCAAACCAAGTACAACTCGGTTTGGGGGGGGGAGTCCTCCCCCCCTTGGCTCGGCCGACTCTTTGGGGGTCCTTGGACCCCAAGGCAAGCCCCCCCTCCCTCCTCCTATATATATGGAGCAATTAGGGCTGATTTGAGACGACTTTCTCACGGCTGCCCGACCACATACCTCCACGGTTTTTCCTCTAGATCACATTTCTGCGGAGCTCGGGCGGAGCCCTGCTGAGACAAGGTCATCACCAACCTCCGGAGCGCCGTCACGCTGCCAGAGAACTCTTCTACCTCTCCGTCTCTCTTGCTGGATCAAGACGGCCGAGATCATCGTCGATCTGTACATGTGCTGAACGCGGAGGTGCCGTCCGTTCGGTACTAGATCGTGGGACTGATCGCGGGACTGTTCGCGGGGCGGATCGAGGGACGTGAGGACGTTCCACTACATCAACCGCGTTCTATAACGCTTCTGCTGTACGGTCTACAAGGGTACGTAGATCACTCATCCCCTCTCGTAGATGGACATCACCATGATAGGTCTTCGTGCGCGTAGGAAAATTTTTGTTTCCCATGTGACGTTCCCCACATATAGGACTACGGGTCAAGAGATATGTGGTTTCTGTCATTCCTAGGAAAAGGAAGTAGGTTTGATGATCAGAGAGTTGAACTTGATAGTTGAGTGGTTACGCTATTCCATTTTTGGGTTGTCTCAAAATTTGTTTTTGAGCATTTACAGCCGTTATGCTGCCCAATTTTTCATTCGGAGCTCTAATGCTTTTGCATTACTCTCTATTTACACATGCCTGGCCGCCCTTCTCGTCAGGTGGTACGTCTGACCAGGTGCATTGATGTGCCGGGTCATACGGCCATGCTGGTCAGGGTGATGTTGGTGTGCGGTTACCGCTGGTACCCCGAGTACACAGTAGAGGAACAGTACCGAGACTTCAACCAGAGCCAGTACATCTGCACTGTTAGGGTATTTCCAGACTACCCTGGAGCTGAGGAGCCAATCCATTGGTCCTATGGGTTGGGAGTCACTGTTGACATGGCAGTACAAGATGCTGCCTATTCAATGATGACCATTATGAGAGCGAGACATGCACTGCTGCAGAATTCAGAGTTCTGCTATGTTCTGGCTTCTCAGCCTAGTGAAGAGGGATACCTGAGTGGAGTCTATTTTGATTCTTCTATGGAGGATCCACTACTGCAGTCCACTGTTGAGATGCTAGAGAACAGAGACAGGGATGCTCGTGCTCTCCCTATGGAGCTTTATGCTACCCGTTGCGTCTGTGGACGGCTTTGACGCAGCTGGCACCGGTAGTCCAGACAGGGTATGGAGAGATGGAGATGCTGAACCCTGTTAGGACCCATCTTCCGGCTCACGTTGACTGGCCAACTATAGGAGGAGTCACACCTCTTCAGGGACCCCTCTTACCACCAGTCAGGGGACCAAGGCCACATCCGTGTCCTTATGGATCCCAGGGATCTCAGGCTAGAGTGTTTCCTGATCCACAGGTTGAGCTTCCAGGTCATGGAGGTAATCTCTATGAGATGTTCTATGCGGATGCCTGAGCTGTGAGCGGAAGGATAGTATGGTAGTAGCCGTATGTTCACAGTCCTACATGACTTGTGAAGTATGCATGTAATGTGAAATGAATTCCGGAGGCCTAGATAAATAATGTATAGGAAGCTTGTAAGCCTCTGATGAGTAGTTTCGTAATTTCAGTAGTTTGCTCTTCGAGTAAGTTTGTACTGAACTATGTAAGGGTGTGTATGAACCATGGTGTATATATAGCAGTTGCTTGTTACCATGCTGTTCGGATATTCATTTCCGCATTCCGTGTGTTCAGTACATTCTTAATCCATAGCTAGTATTGATATGATATTGGTCTAAGCTATGAGTTTGTTTGTCAGGATGGTGTTCACCAGGTTGAACCGTGCCCCTGCTCATGAGCAAGGCGAGAGTAGTCAAGCGTCACAGGAAGACCTGCCTCACCCGCCTTCTCTGGTGGAAGTGATGCTTGAGGCAGAGAGAAATAAAAGAGAGACCAACCGACTGTTAGAGCGTATTGAGCAGAATACGGCTCGTCAGCCTAGGAATGCTGCAGTGTCCCTTAATGACTTTGTGAAGTTGAATCCTCCAAAGTTTCATCATTCCGTCGATCCCCTCGACGCTGATGACTGGCTGTGCAACATCTCACGCAAGATTCGCTCTGCGAATGTGTCTGAGGCCGACAAGGTGACCTTTGCGGCGTATTTCCTGGAAGGACCCGCCAGTCTGTGGTGGGAGAACTTTGAAGCTATGCGTCCCGCTGAACCAGTGGCCACATGGGCAGACTTCAGCGCAGCTTTTCGTCTGCACCATATTCCAGAGGGCCTGATGGACAGAAAGAGAGAGGAGTTATGTGCCTTCACTCAGGGCAAGTTGTCTGTGGATGCCTATAGCCGCGAGTTCGGTAATCTCGCCCGCTATGCAACAGAGGAGGTGTCTACCGACGCCAAGAAGCAAGCAAGATTCCGTAAGGGTCTGAGCCCTGAGCTCCGTCGTGACCTGCGCCTCCATGAGTGTGCAAGCTTTCAGGCCCTGGTCAACAAGGCGATCAGTGCGGAGACTGGTCATACTGACTTCGAGGCCACAAGGAAGCACTCCCGTGACTTTGGCTCATCTTCTGGTTCCGCGTTTCCAAAACGCAGGCTGTGGGTTCCAAACAGTTCTCTGCCGCCAAGATACACTCCGAGGCCATCCTACATGGCGCCTCAGACGAATCAGGCCAACCCTCCAGCAAAAGCTTATGGTGGTCCAGCTAGCAATGCTGCACCACGTGCTAACCAAGTGATATGCTACAAGTGTGGAGAACCAGGGCACTATTCCCGTGAGTGTCCTCAGAATGTGGGTGCCAAGCAACCCGGAAAGTCCGTCGGGCAAGCCAAGTCGGGCAAAGCTTTTTATGTGAAGCCAACTCCTACACGTGGCCGTGTGAACTATGTGTCAGGAGAAGAAGCTGCAGAGGATCCCGACGTCATGCTGGGTACGCTTCTTGTTAATCATCACCCAGCGTCTGTTCTCTTTGACACTGGGTCTTCTCATTCCTTCATTTCAGAAAGTTATGCACAGTTGCATAACATGTCTTTTTGTGATATGCCAATCACATTGGTTGTCCAAACCCCTGGTAGTAAATGGCAAACCTCTAGGATAACCTATGACAATGAAATTCTAGTAGATAGGCTTGTTTTTCTAGCCTCATTGATAGCCTTGAAATCTTCGGATATTAATATCATCTTGGGCATGGATTGGATATCAGCTCACTATGCCAAGATTGATACTCATTCTAGAAATGTCCAGCTTACCCATTCCTCGGGTGAGATAGTAAATGTCTCCACTCGAGTTGCCAAATGCCAACTCTATTCCCTAAATGCCAACCCTCTTCCGGAACTTGAAGACATTCCGGTAGTCCGTGACTTCCCGGATGTTTTTCCAGAGGAACTGCCAGGAATTCCACCTGACAGAGATGTAGAGTTTGTAATAGATCTTGTTCCGGGAACTGTCCCTATAGCCAGAAGACCATATAAGATGGCACCCCTGGAGCTAGCCGAACTTAAAAAGCAATTAGATGAGGCCTTCAACAAGGGTTTCATTCGTCCTAGCTCTTCTCCTTGGGCTTGTCCCGTCCTCTTCGTCAAGAAGAAAGACGGAACGGATCGGATGGTTGTAGATTACCGACCAGTTAATCTGGTCACCATAAAGAACAAGTATCCGCTCCCCAGGATCAACGATCTGTACGATCAGCTCGCTGGATCCTCAGTCTTCTCCAAAATGGATTTGAGGTTGGGATACCATCAAATTAAGATTAAGAACGGGGACATTCCAAAAACGGCTTTTGTTACTCGTTAAGGCCAATATGAGTACACCGTCATGTCCTTCGGGTTAACCAATGCCCCAGCCACCTTCTCTCGACTGATGAACTCAATCTTCATAGAGTATTTGGATAAATTCGTCGTGGTATACCTCGATGATATTCTCATCTACTCGAAGAATAAACAAGAACATGCCGAGCATCTAAGGCTGGTATTGATGAAACTTCGAGATCATCGCCTTTATGCCAAATTTGCAAAATGTGAATTCTGGTTACCAGAAGTGACCTATCTCGGACACGTAATCTCTGGTAAGGGTATTGCTGTCAATCCCGAGAGAGTTCAAGCTATCCTTGATTGGACTCAACCTGAATCGGTTCAGCAAGTTAGGAGTTTTCTTGGTCTAGCAAGCTATTGTCGCCGCTTTGTCGAGAATTTCTCCAAGGTTGCAAAGCCTCTAACTGAACTCCTCAAGAAGGATAAAAAGTTCGAGTGGACACCACAGTGTGAGCATAGTTTTCAGGAACTGAAAAGACGCCTGACTTCCGCACCTGTGTTGCTACCACCAGATTTTTCTAAGGACTTTGTTATCTATTGCGATGCCTCGCGACAAGGATTAGGTTGCATTCTCATGCAAGATCGTCATGTGATCGCATACGCATCTCGACGGTTGCGTCCACATAAGGATAATAATCCCACACATGACCTTGAGCTTGCAGCTGTGGTCCATGCACTAAAAACCTGGCGACATTACCTTCTGGGTAATCGTTGTGAAATATTCACTGATCACCAAAGTCTGAAATATATTTTCACCCAGCCGGATTTGAATCTCAGGCAAAGACGGTGGGTTGAGTTGATCTCGGATTACGACTTAGGGATAACTTACACCCCGGGGAAGGCCAATGTTATGGCCGATGCACTAAGTCGTAAATCTTATTGTAACAATTTGATGCTACAACAAGGTCAACCACATCTCCATGAGGACTTTCGGAAGTTAAATCTTCATATTGTTCCCCAAGGATTCCTTTCTACCCTGGTGGCGCAGCCTACTCTTAAGGATCAAATTATAGCTGGCCAAAAGCGTGACAAGGGTATATCACAGATCAAGGAGAATATTTTTAGCGGAAACGCTAAAGAATTTTCCATGAACGATCAAGGTGTTGTGTTCTTCCAGAATCGTCTAGTGGTTCCTAAGAACCCACATCTAAGGCAGTTAATCCTTAAGGAGGCTCATGATTCTCCTCTCACCATTCATCCGGTAGTACTAAGATGTATCAGGACCTACGCCAGAGGTTCTGGTGGACTAGGATGAAGAGAGAAATTGCTGAGTTCGTTGCTAACTGCGACGTTTGTCGTCGAGTTAAGGCAGAACATCAAAGGCCTGCTAGCACCCTTCAACCTCTAGCTATTCCTGAATGGAAATGGGATAAAGTTAGCATGGATTTCATTACCGGATTTCCCAAGACAAGGAAAGGGAATAATGCTATCTTTGTGGTCATTGACCGTCTTTCCAAAGTGGCTCATTTTCTTCCCGTTCGTGAGAGTATAACAGCTAGCCAGCTAGCAGAATTATATATCTCTCGAATAGTGTATCTTCATGGTGTTCCCCTGGAGATTAACTCGGACCGTGGAAGTATCTTTACTTCTCGCTTCTGGGAAAGATTTCAGAATGCCATGGGGACTCACCTATCTTTTAGCACTGCTTTTCATCCCCAATCAAGTGGTCAAGTAGAAAGAGTGAATCAAATTCTAGAAGATATGCTCCGAGCTTGTGTTATATCATTCGGGATGAATTAGGAGAAGTGTCTTCCATTCGCCGAATTCGCTTATAACAATAGTTACCAATCAAGCTTGGGCAAAGCCCCTTTTGAAGTTCTCTATGGACGAAGATGTCGAACACCTCTTAATTGGTCAAAAACCGGAGAGAGGCAACTCTTTGGCCCGGATATGATCCAGGATGCAGAAGAGCAGGTTCGCATCATTCGTGAAAAGTAGAAAACAGCCCAGTCTCGTCAAAAGAGCCAATATGATCGCCATCATAAGGCTGTGACCTTTGAAGTTGACGAGAAGGCTTACCTTCGGGTTACACCTTTGAAGGGTACCCATCGTTTCGGTATCAAGGGAAAATTGGCTCCTCGTTACATTGGTCCTTTTCGCATTCTTGCCAAACGAGGAGAAGTTGCCTAGCAGTTGGAACTTCCTCCGCATCTTTCCAAAATTCATGATGTTTTCCACGTCTCGCAACTCAGGCATTGCTTTTCGGATCCTATCCGTGAAGTGGACCACGAAACGCTTGATCTCCAAGATAACCTTTCATACCGAGAATACCCCGTGCGTATTCTTGATCAAGCTGAGCATACCACTCGACGTCGAAACCTCAAGTTTCTTAAAGTTCAATGGTCAAATCATTCTGAAAAGGAGGCAACTTGGGAAAGAGAGGATCGTCTCCGACTTGAATATCCTGCGTTATTCCCGACGACTTCTAAATCTCGGGACGAGATTCTTTTGAGTGGGGGTGAGTTGTCACATCCCTGACACCTTAAGCAAGTTAGTCTTGTGCTCATGTATTCTTTGCATTTTGCATCTAAGAAGTTTCAACAAGAACAAGAAAGTGGCAAAGGAAAAACTCAAAACCCTAGCCACTACTTTAAATAAAGGAAATCTCAAACTAGTTGAAATCAATGAACCCAAAATGGCCTCAAGAAATGTTCAAATTTTCTGATAAATCATGAAAGTAAATGAGCGTTGGAGAAAACTATTTTCTTGACACTTTAAGCATTTGAAATTAATGTAAAAAGCGAGTGGTTTCAAATTTTAAATTTGAAATCAGAAACTTTAAATTTTAAAAAATGTTGAAAACTTTGGAAATGGTTGGGAATATTATAACAAATATTCACGTGTGTTTGAAATAGTTTTTACAACCCTTTTTGGAGCTGAAATAAATAGCAAATCAATGTCAGAAATTAAAACAGAAACAAAAACAGAAAAAAAATGGGAAACTCTTACGTGTCGCCTAGCCTGGCCCGGCCCATCTCCCTGAGTCGTCTCCTCCCTCGCGCCAGTAGGAGCAGGAGGTGGCCGCCGCCTTCTCCGGCGCGGCCACGCACCTGTGCGCCTGCCTGGCCGCCGCCTCGCGCTGGCAAGGCCGGGGATAAGCTCCCCGAGGCCTCCTCTATCCATTCCCAGCGTCAGCTCTCTCCCTCCTCTCGGATCTCTCCTCCCCCTTCTGCCGCCATTGGAGCCGAGCAAAGCTCGAGCTGTCCGTGCCCCTAGCCATAGGATCCCCTCTCAGAGCACGCCGTTAGCTCCGCCTCGTCGGTCTGGTCATCCCTGCAGAATCCGAAGCTTCCCCGAGCCCTGCAACGCCCACGGCACCGTCGTCTTCAACCTTCGGCCGCCGGCGAGCTCTGCTCGATTCGTCGCCCCCAGGCCTTCCCCGAGCCGTCTAAGCCCTGCTCTGCACTCCCCGTGAGCATGCGGTCATTTCCCCTAAGTTTTCCCCGTTGATCCCCTGCTCTAGCCCTAGTTTCACCGGAGCCCGACGAGGACCGCCGCTGCAGCTCGTCGCCGGTAACCCTCCGGTGAAGTGTTGGTCCGTCTGAGGCTACCAACAGCCTCAGGGCGTCGTGTAGATGCGATAGGTGCCCAACCCCGAGAGTTTTGACCCCGTATCCGATGGCCTCGACGATGACCGAACTTGGTCGCTGCCAAGCTCGTCGCCGGCGTTGATTCCGGCCACCCCAGCCCCTGGGGCTCGTCCCATCGTGCGCGCCATCGAGTGGCCGTTCCTTCCATGGTCTCAGCCGTGCGTTTGGCCCCCTGTGCGCCATTTCCGAGCCCCCCCCCCCCCCGAGGTTCTGGTGCTCGCCGGAGGCTCCCCGCCGGCGAGGACGACCTCGCCTCCGGTGGATCTCGGCTGGCCTGAGCCACTGACCGGTGGGGCCAGCCTCTAGCACGTTTAAAGTTAATAAAAATAAAATCAAATAAATTAATCAGTCACTGACATGTGGGACCAGTAAGGTTAATCAGTTAATTTACTTTAAACTTAATCTAAATTTGACCAGAGAGACTGACCAGTGGGTCCCACTGGTCAGGTTTGACTTTCAACGGCCACATGGACCTGCTGATGTCATGCTGATGCAATAAAAGTATTTTCCAGTATAAAAATAATTCCAGAAATGTTTAAAACTTCAAAAATTCATAGAAATTAATCTGTAACTCCAATGAAAATAATTTATATATGAAAAAGTGTCAGAAAAATTCAAGGAATCTGAATATGCTATTTTCAACCGTGTTTGGAAAAGTTACAGGACCCTAACATGTAGAATAAGGAATAATTCAATTCTTATAATTACTTTTTAAATGGAATTTGGAAAATATTCAAATTTCATTATGAATGCCATGATCACACACTGTCCTAATTACAAATCAGTACCTTAACATGACATCTCATGCATGCTAACATCAAGTTGATCTGAGCATCAGGTCGAATCAATTAAACCGGTATCCGAGAATACCCTGTTTGAATTGATATTCGAATGTGATTCAAATCAACTCTAAACCTAATACATGTTGATTATAATAACTTATCACCTAGCATTCTCATGCCATGCTCATGCATCATTTTGATCGCATATGATTGTTATTGAATGTTGCCATTCATTTCGGTAGGCTCCGCACCCCTGGATCCCACCGAATATCCGTATGACGGATATCGTTCCTCCTCTGAGCAACAAGGCAAGCAACCCTTTTTGATCATCCCGATAATTCCCATGTTCTTGCTCTTCCACTTATTTATTGCATTAGGATCAAATGCTACAACTGCTTTTGCCACGTTAGTTGAACCCACTTCCTTTGCATGACCTAACCTTGTCACAGTAAATAGCCGAACCTTGCAACCTAGCATACCTGGTAGTTGCCTGAGCTATGATGTGCCTTATCCTGCTATTCATGCTATGCTTAGAGTTGTGTATGGTCTGTCATCTGGGAGATGAACAGAATTGTGAGAATGTGTTCGGTAAGTAAAGGTTGTGTGTTGAATCTGATTTGGTAAAGGTACCGGTGAAAGGCTGTGTAGGAGTACATGGCGGGTGGTTTCATTTGAACCGTCCTTAGGAACTAAGTTCCGTGTATGTAATCCAAGACTAGATACTACCACATGCTGGGCCCTGAAATATGACCCCGCTCGGCCTATTAATCGTACTCGGTCCAGGAGTTGCAAGTAGTTTCGGGTGTTTATAGTAATGCTGGAGGCCGTGCATGGTGCTGACCTGAGAGGTGGGCCGTGATGCGGTAGGCAGTGGCACGGTGTACCAAGTGGCACCCGGATGGTGGGCTTGGGAACCCTGCGCACATCGTTTGAGGCCGTGGCGGAAACCTCGGCCGGACTTCCGTACGGGTTACTCTCAGATAGGCGATAAACCTGGACTAGGTACTAGTGTGGTTAACGGTCATGGCCGACTCCCTCGCTGGACTTCCGCTTGAAGGTTGCCGAGGTGCATGACGTGCACATGGCGATAAGTGGCGAGAGCGTGTGTGACGAAGTACACCACTGCAGGGTTATGATCTATTCGAATAGCCGCGTCCGCGGATATGGACTACTTGGAGACATATGTTGTTCATAGATAATTTCAATGGCTACTCATAAAATTGCCAAGATAAGCGTGAGTGTCGTGGACGGCGTTTCCGTACGGAGACGGAATGATTCCACGATAGTGTATTGTTGTGGTGTTAGTGGACTCGTGTGCAAGAAGTCAAGTTGTCAAAATTATTTAAAAATGCAAGTTGTCTAGCCACGAGTCAAATGCTGGCTTTCCGCATGAAACCCCACAATACCTTTTGATACCTTGCATGAGTAGTTAGTTGTCCTAAAGTCTTGCTGAGTACCTTCGTACTCATGTTTGCTTAATAAATGTAGCAGAGGTCGCTAATGACCCTAATGGAGGGTTCTTCGTAGACATCGACGACGACGAGTAGCTGGTATCCCAGCTACGATCTGGCCCTACGTTGGATCTGTAGTATAGTCGGGCCATGTGCCTTCTAGTTGCCCTGTCTGTACTCAGACAGTTTATAACTCTTCCGCTGGCTTGTAACTGAATGACTGCTATTATGGGTCGTGAGACCCTTAATGTGTAATATTATGTGTGTTGCTCTTCCGAGCCTCTTAAATAAAGCTTGTATGTTTATGGTTATGTTGTGATGCCATCGATGTATCTATACATATTGGTATGCCATGCATACGTGTGTCATGCTTGATATGTATGGGGTTCGATTACCTAGTCGTGAACTTTAGTAGAACTCCTTACAAGGAAATGCCCCTTTGTGATCCAACGAGCCTTGGTAGTTCGCTACTGTTCCGGACAAATTGGTTGACCGGCATGTGTCCTTCTTAGCTGCTGTATCTGTCCTCTTTGGGGAAATGTCACGCGATGTAAGGGAGTCCTTGTAGCTTGCTACGACTCGTCTACATTCGCTGATGACCGACACCTGCTTTGTTGGGTCATGTATGCCTGTCCTTGTGCGGTACTGCCACTTTGGTTTATGACTAGACATGTCGATCCGGGTTCTTTGACATTGGATTGCTAGCGCCACTATCGCATACGTGAGTCAAAAGACGCAAACGGTCCCGGCTAAGGTAAGGCTGCAGCCGTGGAGTTAACCATGCGTCAGACCACAAAGGGATGCGATGTGTTATAGGCTGGATTCCTATGGCTTAGGATCGGGGTCCCGACATTCTTTTTCTCGGCAGTAGGTAGATGGATTGTAAAATCTCCAATGATGACCGTGGGAGTAGGCACAATGACATTAATATTGTTAATGAAAGTTTGCTTCTTCGGAAAATGCACAATATGTTGCTTGCCATTAACATCAAAAGTGACCTTGCTTTTGTTGCAATCAATAACAGCAGCTGTAGTATTTAGAAAGGGTCTACCAAGGATGATCGACATATTGTCGTCCTCGGGCATATCAAGAATAACAAAGTGTGTTAAGATAGTAAAGTTTGGAACCACAACGGGAACGTCCTCACAAATTCCAATAAGTAAAGTCGTCGATTTAACATCTATTTACAAATATATCTCAGTGAGTGTAAGCTTATCCAATTCTAGTCTTTTATAAAGCGAGAGAGTTATAACACTAACACTAGTTCCAAAATGATGTAAAGTAGTTTTTAACATAATTTGTTTTAATAGAGAAAGGTATTGTGGGTATACCTAGATCTCCTAGGTATGCCACCATCAAAAGAATAATTATCAAGCATGGTAGCAATTTTAGTTTCGGGTATCTTTCTTTTGTTGGTAATAATATCATTCATATACTTAGCAAAAGAGGCATCTTCAATATATCAGTCAAGCGAGTGCCCAAAGAGGAACGTCTAATCATTTCAGCAAAGCGTTCAAAATCTTCATCGTCCCTACGTTTCGAAAGCTTGTGAGGGAATGGCATGGGGTTTTGAACCCATGGTTGTTTTTACCTTCCATGTTTTCTAGCAACAAAGTCTCTCTTATCATAACATTTATTTTTAGGAGGTGGGTTATTAAGACCCTCATCAGGTTCTATCTCCACATCATTATCATGTTCTTTATTACTACCAAGTGGAACATCTACATGCACCTTATTACTTTCATCTTAATTTTCATTTTCACTACGTGCATGTTCACTAACGGATCGTGTCTCAGCGTCAGAAATAGAATTATCATTGTGATTCCACTACAACAATAACCCCCTATACCAACGCATTTTTCCGTATCTAAAAGTCCATATATGCGTTGTTAGTGCCTTTACCAACGGTTTGGGATGCGTTGCCTTATCCGGGGTTGCTAGCGCATAATCCAACGCTTATATCATCGTTGGTAAAATAAACAGTTGCAAGAATGCAACAAATAAAATAGACTTGTGCAACACTTCTATATGTTGGTGCTTAACGAATAGGAATCAAAATCACATCGCTTGGCAACGAAGCATTTGCAATGATTCAAGCATTGGTTCATATATAATGTGAATGCTAATATTTTTATACATATTTCCAGCAATTTAAATTAATGCTTCACACAATGGTGTTAATTATCAAGTGAAAAAAAGAGAATATACTCATGGGAGAAAGAAATATATATTAGGTAAAACTGCTTCCTTACAAGTGTGAATATTACACGAGGAAAACCATCCAAATGGGATGTATAATCTAAATGGTTTCTTACGGGTGAAACTTAAATGAAAAGCATCCATCATCATCCTTACAACTTAACTAAAACATAATCGAGGAACATCGTGCAACATGAACATCATCCCTATAACTTAACTAAAACTAAAAGCAGATCCCTTCATCATCATGAACAGGAACATCATCGTCATCATTGTAGTATACTGGCGAGTTGCCACACACCCATATAATCATCCATTTATGTTTTGAATCTACAAAGAAAAGAACACAATGAATTGTTAACACACAATCCGTTGACATGATTCAAGTAGTGATAGACGCAAGATATTAGTCACTTACAAAGGTTACCATGAAAAAAATCTGCATTATCAAGAGTATTACAATTTTAGCGAGAGCATACCAAATCATAAGTTTTGATAAGTGCCATATCGACATGCACTACCCATAATTCATTACTAATCCCAGCACCATCAAGTTCAAATTTAAGATCACAACTTACAATTGTAGCAAGAGCTACATCTCTGTTATGATTTTTTAGTCTCATTAAAAAAAATACTTTTGTTCCTCCCTGCTGGAGAAAGTCTAAGTTACCATTGGCACAATCATGTCGAGGAAAATAATTAATAGAAATGTGACATAGCAGAAAAGGATTAGAGGCCAAGACCCGTCGTGTTTGCATCTTTTCCTCTACTATATGGTATCTTATGTTGTCTTGTGAGATACCATCTTCTAAGTCTTTCAAGGGATAAGGGATTATAAGCCAACTACTCCCTGTGTATCTAAATAGTTATAGTTAGGGAGAACTAGACTAGTTCTTCCCAACTATAATTATTTAGGTAGAGAGGGAGTAACAATGAGTTATGTTGTGGCCATGACACATGTACCTGCCTGGTATCTAAAGGACATACCAATATAAATGGGGAGGTAATAATGGAAGTGTATAAAGAATGTAAAATGCTAAAACCATGCCACATTCTAAAACATTCCTTTAGTCAATGAAAGGAAGCAAGGAAAAAACAAGAAGCCTTTCAGCATACAACGGCTACAACACAACATTACACATGTCATATGGTGAATACATTCTTCTACTCGTTAATCTCATGATGTACACCATCCATGAAATTCTGTGAAGGCTTTCACTACCAAAAAAGTAGTTTTGGTGAAGAATACTTAAAATAATAAAACTTCATATGCTACTTCAATGTAGAACACAAATATAGACATTTTTATTCGAGTAGCAATATGGTTTGATCAACTCCATAATTCTCGGGCACTTATTGGAAGATATTGAAGCAGTATGTTTGACCATTAATAGAGTAACAAAATATTAATATATCAATACCTAAGACATATTAATCCAAAAGATAAATTAAATTTACTGAGTTAGTACAAATATAACATATTAGACATTAAAAAGAAGCTTTAAGACATAAGATCCATCATAAATGAGGTAGTACCAACCCAATGATTTTGCATGAAGTGCGGTGAGAACAATAGGGTGGATCAACCATTAATTCATCTTTACCACCAACTTCTAATAAAATATCCAGTATATATCCTGATCAAACTGTAAATAGCACATGTGAGCGATAAATCAAAGGAAGTGACACTCTTAAGAAAATGAGATGATGAGGCGGGAAAACAAGACTGTAGTGTGTTCGAACAAATAATTAGGATGCCTTGATGCCTTGTTTGTAAACTAGAAATACAAAACGTATATAAATATGGCAACATAATCAATAATTGGCTGGAAGTTGCAGGCATGCAAAAATAATATTGAATGTGGTCAGATGCACGATACCAATAGCTGAAATTATATAGAAACAATTGACATTTTGGAATGGAAATTCTTTGCATTTATTTAATGTTTTTCCTTTTTTTGCAATGTATCCATACATGACCTGATGATTAATCACAAACATGGAACTATTTATAAAGTTGCCATATGCTACAAACTTAGTTCTATTTTCCCCATGGTGTATATTCTGCCTTATAAAGGAAAAGCACATCAAGAGAATAAAGGGGTGACACTATGGATGTAGGCAAGCATAGTATAAAGAGGAAGCATGGACCTCAGAGAAAGTGTCTAGAAATTGGCAAACCTGTAGAGAGAACCTTATAGGTATATGTTATTAATAATAGGAGAAGGGGACATCAATCAAATTCCAAAATCCAAGTGAATAAATGGAAACATCCACGGTTTTGTATTCTTGGAACACAAACTAGTTCAACTAACTTTAAAAAATACAAAAGTCTGACACATTGTAATAGGTGTAGAATCATGTCACTTGGCTAATTAAGTACTACTCGTCTCAGCGTGTAGAATTTAACTAACATGTCACTTGACTGAATAAGTACTACTCGTCTCAGCATAGTTTTATAAGATTTTTTCTCTTCTACTATATTTAGGGAGTACACAGTAAACATTCCTGTTCATAGATCATAAGTAAAACACAAGATCTTCCTGCTTAATTATTTTTTTGATATGACATGCAGCTCACATAAACATCTTCCTAGATGCAAAGCATAGCTTGTGGTACATGTACTGAGAGTTTTCTGACAAGCAACAATAATTGATCAGCAGATTACCTTCCTTGCGCTCTTCAACTCCAGTTGTAGTGGGGAGAAAGCCTTATGCAGCTCTGTGTGCTAATTTCACCAGATGCTGATGGATGATCATGCAGAGAACTATGGATCAGAAGCCCTCAGGTCCAACAAGTACTCGACCTTGCCATGCACTGCACTTATGTCCTTCTCCCCCAGCGTCGTAGCAGCCTACCCGACCGAGCTGCGTAAAGGTGTCAAGCTGCTGCTCAGTTTGTAGTAGTAGAAAACATAGAGAGAAAGATGGTCTTTTAAGCGGATGTAAATATGTAAAAAATAGTTACTAAACTGTGCTTTAAATAAAATAGAGGGAGAATGTTTTGAGATCCTGTCCATTGCAACTTATTTCGTGATTGAGTGATTACATTTCTCCGCACCGAGTGGACGTAATTTGATACTTTAACCTTCTCTGAAATATGATAATCGGGCTTACAACATAAGCAAGTGGCACCATAAGCACAAAGTGGAATTTTGAATCATCAACATCAACTAAGATACTAAGACAACAAGCCTTATTATACAATCAGTCAATCACATAATCCACGAATGCAAAATCAAGTTTTAGTTCCATCGGCTGGTGACAATCTCCTAAGCCATAACTAGAATAAATTCAATCAGAACAAGAGGCTTTAGGTCCCCTCCACACCAACTAGCTGTAATTCAGTTTGTCGGTCATTATCAGGGACTGGCAGGTCATAAGTTGCAATTCCAAAGTAGATTCAAGTGAAGTAGAGCTTGATGCGGAAAACAAAAATTGGGAGATGAGAAGTGTCCCGACTCACCGTGGAGGCGCGATCGCGAGGATGGTGGTAGCTGCAGCTCTCCTCCTAGTCGCGAGCCCCCGAGCGGAGGTAGTAGACGTGGTTGGTCGTAGGAAAGCGATGAAAAAGGGCAGCGCGTTGGGATGCAGGATCTCAGGGGATTTGCGACGAGGGATGACACATCGGGATCGAGGGTCACAAGGGAGTCGTGACGAGGGACGGCGCCGCCAAGGTGGAGGGTCGCAGGGGAATAGTGATGGGCGGCCTGCCAGGACGGAGGATCTCCGACGAGTGGTGAGAGGCGTGCTCCGGTATGCTGGCAGGTTGAGGGGCGGCGGCTAGCGTGGGAGCCTATAGGCTCGAGAGGAATAGGAGGAGGTTGTAGACAAGCACGATCTAGGTTAATTGTGATAACCAACTTGGGCCGTGCTAGCGGAATAGGAGGAGGCCGAGGACAGTTGTGGCCGATTGAACTTGCAAGCTCCAAGCCTGCAACACATTTGCTACAATGCTTACATATGCGTATCTATTGTAAATTGTGCAACCTATAGTCAAAATGTTGTAGAATATGTTTTGCTTTATAGAGGGTATTCTTGTAGTGTTCTCAATAGGTTTTTTATAACAGGTCTACTAGAAGCATGCAAACTCCTATTATCTTCCTTTTTCTTTTTCTTCTTTGTGGGAATATGTGTATCATCATTAATTCTTCGACAATCCTGTTCTATTCTTTTAGGGTGACCCTCAGGGTAAAGATGTTCTTGAGTCATTCTGCCTCCTCTAGTCATTATTCTAACAACATGATCATTCATATTATTATTATTTATTTTAGCAACTAAATCATTTTGTGACTTAGCAACTTGATGTAGTTGGGTGTGAACCATAGAGGCATGTTTTCCTAGACCTTTCACATCATTAGAAATTCTAAACATCAAGTCAGTTAAGTGCTCTACCATCATGGAAATATTTCTCAATTGACCCGTAACATAGTTATTGAAGTGCTCTTGCCTAACGATGTAATTATCAAATTTATCCATGCATTGATCAGGAGTCTTAGCATAAGATATATAATTTTCAGTAAATGATCAGAGAGAGTTTACCTCTACTACCTGTGTCGGGGTCTCAAGTCCATCTATTTCTTCAATTGGTGGTAATTTCTTGAGATTCTCAATTTTAATACCTTTCTCTTTCAACCGGGGTTTGTTGATTACTATGGTCGGTGCTAGTAGAGAGCCCGCATTACTAGTCGTGGGAGTGACGTGGTCACTCTTGAGACGGGGTCATGCTAGGAAAAAGGGCGACTATGGGTTGTTTTTACAAACACCAAGCACACCGTTTCGTTCCCTCGTGGGTGATACATGTGATGTACATCACAAGGGACTGTCACCAACGAGTGGACTCTTGGCTAGTACGTCATGGGAAAGCTGATGTTCGGCTACTTACCTCGGGTATGATAAATACCACGAATCTTGTGCTGACACGGAAGTTTCTTGTATCTTGTGGATAAAGTGTGCAACCTTTGTAGAGTGCAAAACTATTCGAATAGCTATGTCTAGTTTGGTGGTGCTGCTTTAACTACATCGAGGAGTTTTCATATAAACCAAGTGTGTGCCTGTGTGTGGGAATGGTAGCAGTAAAAATAATGAGCTAAGTTAGATGACTTGGCATGATGGATGGACAAGGGATTGTCCAACCCTCAATTGATATTGATATATGTAACCTGATCACTTTGTTGCCATTTACCTTATGATACATGTCGTACGAGAAGTGGACCATGTTAGTATACTAGGGGAAAATCTGCTTTCCGCAAAATAGCATACTAGTGTTATGTCATACTTCATCATTGCCTTGTTCCATACCATGGGTTGCTTGCGAGAACATTCAAAGTAAGCATTGGCTTGCCACTAGTTATTTAATTGGCCAGGCATGGAAGAAAAAGAGTTTGGGGAAGAGTTCGTCGGTGATGAATATGCGAACTAGGACGCTTCCGAGTCAGAATGCCTGTAGGTTAAGGCAGATGGCAGGGGTTCACGCTTTCAACCAAGTTATCCGCTGTTAGTTTGTGTTTGGTGTATCGGCCTTCAAGGCCCTACCTATGTAATGACTTGGCCTTAATGATCCTTAATTGTATCAGACAGTGCGAATGGATGTAAGACTCATTTTAATCAGCTTTTGTGTGTTAAGTGAGCATTGATCTTTGGGATCACTATACACGTGCATTCGGTGATCACGACTTACAAGTCAGGGTCCCCACAAGAGAGGAACACCAACACATCTTTTATAAGCTTAACCGACTCTTTGTTCCCCGCAACAACTTTGATTGTGCATAAGCTTCCGGTATAGACTTGTTCAGTCAATACATATATATCCTTGAGATTTAGCAAGCAATTATCTTGTAGATTGCCCATACGACAACCTGAGAAGATTCAAGCACATAAATTGCGATGCAATTGGTCTTAGTGAATGAGTATTAAGTGATTAATGAAATACTTCCGAACATACTCACCAAATATTGCTTGATTCATCTGGTCAATGTGCCTTTTTAACCCAGATAGCTCTGCACAAACGACTTGTATGTTTAGAGCGCTTGGTCAAGGTGGCTTTCTTAGTTTCAAAGGATTTTGTTTCTTTTTCAAATCCTTCCTTGATGTTCTCCATTTCCTCCAAAGATAATCGAAGCCTTTCCTCAAGCTCCGCTCGGGCAGTTTATCCTACCTCAAAAGCCATTGTTAAATCAACGACATTTTACTCGGTGGCCTTCACCGTCGTCGATCGTCCGCGCCCATCTTGACGCCGGCACCACCGTGGTTAGTCTCTTCTTCTAATCTTCTTTCTAAAATGAAAACGTTCTTACTTGTATGATTTAGATACATACTTATGTAATTTTCTTACTTTTATTATTGTTTTTTATTATATAGTGTGATGGTTTTGATATCCGCCTCCGTCGGCCCTCGTCCTATCTATGATTCGGATGTGGTATATATTATCTTTTATAACTATTTGTTTTATTTATTGTTTATGACAATTAATGCCGACCAACGTGACACAGATTTTTTAGTCTCGGAGATATGTGTACCGGAGATTCGAACCGACATACAAATTCTTGCCGAGAAGTTAAATTTGGTTGAAAAAGAAAACAATTACTTGAAAGAAACATTACAAAGAGTTGAAGAAGAGAAGATGATATTGGAGTTGGATGTTGCCGATATCGTCGACGGTCACAAGATCAAGATGGATGCAATGCGCTTGAAGATTAGAAAGATTAGAAAATATGCCACTCATACTGAGGCTTGGTATCATTATGTCGTTGGATCAATTGGTACCTTAGTTGCGATTATGATTGCATTTATTGTTGCATTTAAATTTTATAGTTTCAATGTATGTTCTAGTTAGATGCTCTAGAGAGTTATATATTGTTCAATAATGAGAACTATGTATGAACGTTATGTATTTATTTTGGTCACTACTATACTTTGGCTTTAATGTGATGATGAATTTCTATTAATTTGGTCACTTCTATATTCATGATATGTTGTAATGTTTTTAATACACTTTATTATATAACACACGCAGATGAACCGACAATGGATGTATGGTGACCGACGCACCTCCGAGTATATTAAGGGCGTGCATAATTTTCTCGAAGCGGCTGAGGCAAACAAGAAGAATTGTTTTATGCATTGTCCATGTAATGTGTGTGGGAATACGAAGAAATTCTCCGACTATAAAACCATTCACTTCCACCTGCTTCAGAAGGGTTTTATGCCAGACTATAATGTTTGAACCAAGCATGGAGAAAGAGGGGTTATGATGGAAGAAAACGTAGAATAAGAGGATGATGACAACTACCCTCCCCCTGAATACGGTGATGCTGCAATGGGGCAAGCTGAAGATCAAGAGGAAGCAAACGATGTGCCCGATGATGATCTTCGTTGGGTCATTGTTGATGCACATAGAGAGTGAGAAAGTGAAAGGGAGAAGTTCAAGTTCGATCGCATGTTAGAGGATCACAAAAAAGGGTTGTACCCAAATTGCGAAGATGAAAACACAAAGCTCGGTACAACACTTGAATTGCTGCAGTGGAAGGCAGACAATGGTGTACCTGACAAGGGATTTAGTTCGCTACTGAAATTAATGAAGAAGAAGCTTCCAAAGGATAATGAATTGCCCGACAGTATGTACGAAGCAAAGAAGGTTCTATGCCCTCTAGGATTGGAGGTGCAGAAGATACATGCATGCCCTAATGACTGCCATGGTGATGTGGTATGCTCCTATAATACCACGGTTGAAACATCTGTTCAGAAACAAAAAGCATGCCAAGTTGAGGCAATGGCACATAAAAGACCGTAAGAAAGATGGGAAGTTGAGAGCACCCGCTGACGGGTCAAAGTGGGGAAAGATCGAGAGAAAGTAGATCGACTTTACACGTGACCCAAGGAATGTATGGTTTGATTTAAGTGCAGATGGCGTTAATCCTTTTGGGGAGCAGAGCAGCACGCATAGCACATGGCATGTGACTCTATGTATGTATAACCTTCCTCCTTGGTTGTGCATGAAGCGGAAGTTCATTATGATGCCAGTGCTCATCCAAGGCCCTAGGCATCCCGGAAATGACATTGATGTGTACCTAAAGCCATTAGTTGATGAACTTTTACAGCTATGGAATGTAAATGGTGTATGTGTGTGGAATGAGAACGAACAAGAGGAATTTGACCTACATGTGTTGCTATTTGTAAGCATCAACGATTGTCCTGCTCTCAGTAACCTTTCAGGACAGACAAACAAGGGATACAATGCATGCACACACTGTTTAGATGACACCGACATTATATATTTGGACAAATGCTAGAAAAATGTGTACCAGGGGCATCGTCGATTTCTTGCGACCGACCATCAATATGGAAAGAAAGGAAAGCATTGCATAGGTGAGGCAGATCACCGGAAGAAGCCCGCCCTCCGTACTAGTAATCACATACTTCAGATGGTCAATGATTTACAACTAATCTTTGGAAAGGGTCCTGGCGGACTATCTGTTCCGAATGACGATGCGAGACACACACACCCATGTGGAAGAAGATATCTATATTTTCGGATCTACCCTATTGGAAAGACCTAGAGGTCTGGTCTGCAATAGACGTGATGCACGTGACGAAAAATCTTAGCGTGCACCTACTAGGCTTCTTCGAAGTGTATGGGAAGACAAAAGATACACTGGAGGCACGGGAGGAACATCAACGTGTGCATGAAAAAGATGGCATGCATCCAAAGTAGTATGAAGGTCCTGCCAGCTACGCTCTTACCAAACAAGAGAAGGAAATCTTCTTTGAATGCCTGCTCAGTATGAAGGTCCCATCTGGCTTCTCGTCGAATATAAAGGGAATAATAAATATGGAAGTGAAAAAGTTCCAGAACATAAAGTCTCATGACTGCCATGTGATTATGACGCAACTACTTCCGGTTGCATTGAGGGGCTTCTACCAGAAAATGTTCGATTAGCCATTGTGAAGCTACGTACATTCCTCAATCCAATCTCTCAGAAGGTGATCGATCCAGTAATCCTGCCAAGGTTAAGGTGTGATTTGGTGCAATGTCTTGTTAGTTTTGACTGTATTGACTTACACGTCCTAGTTCATCTAGTCGACGAGATTGTCATTCTGGGCCCTGCATTTCTACACAATATGTTCCCCTTTGAGAGGTTCATGGGAGTCTTAAACAAATATGTTCGTAACCGTGCTATGCCAGAAGGAAGCATCTCCATGGGCCATCAAATAGAGGATGTCATTGGGTTTTGTGTTGACCTCATTCCTGGCCTTAAGAAGATTGGTCTTCCTCAATCGTGGTATGAGGGGAGACTGACTGGAAACGGCACACTAGGAGCAGACTCAATAATATGTATGGACGGGCATTCTTGGTCCCAAGCACACTACATAGTTCTACAGAATTCTACCTTGGTGACCCTGTATGTCGATGAACACAAGAATATTCTAAGCTCCAAACACCTGGAGCAGTGTGACGACTGGATTACATATGAACACATCAGGACTTTTGGTAGTTGGTTGCAAAAACGTCTCATGTGTGACAACACTGTTTCTGATGAGCTGTACTCATTGGCCCGGGGACCATCTTCAATTGTATTGACTTACCAAGGGTACGAGATAAATGGGAATACATTTTACACGATCACCCAAGATGAAAAGAGCACCAACCAAAACAGCGGTGTCCGCTTTGATGCAGCAACCAAGAGGGGAAATGACACATACTATGGTTACATAGTGGACATATGTGAACTTCACTATGAAAATGATTTCAAGGTCCCTTTGTTTCAGTGCAAATGGGTCAATCTGTGAGGAGGCGGGGTACAGATAGACCCATAGTATGGAATGACAACAGTGGATCTAAACAATCTTGGGCACACAGAGGAACCATTCGTCCTACCCAATGATGTGGCGCGGGTTTTCTACATGAAGGACATGTCTACCAAACAGAGAAAAAATATATAAGGAAGCGAATACATCACACGATGAGCCAAAGCGCCACATAGTTGTTTCAGGAAAAAGAGACATCGTGGGATTGGAGGGCAAGACAGGCATGTCTGAAGATTATGAAAAGTTTCATGAAATTCCTCCCTTCAAAGTCAAGGCTGACCCAAGCACCATGTTAAACGATGAAGATTATCTGTGGTTACGGTGCAATAAGCAAAGAATACAAGTGAAGAAAAAGTGAAGAAATGAAATGTCCTTTGTAACAGATGAGTTTTGTACACGAAGTGCATCCAGTTTTTGTCGTAACCCTCTGAACTATTTAGCACATGTTGTGAGGGATAAATGATGATACCATGCAAACTTTCAACCTTTTTAGAGTTCATTTGTAGTGCTTTTCAATATAAGGGTCATTTAGCTCAAAAAAATCAGTAAATGCATGAAAAATACCAAATGAAGTTAGAAATAGTTGAAAATTGATGATGTGGCTTTGAATGGTGCATTTTGAACACACAAAAAAGTCTGGAGTCCAAATAACTTCAAAAAATGAAATCCCTTTATATCAAATGAGTTTTCGTATGAAACCCTCATACTTCGAAAGAGATTGTCCGTTTTGTACACGAAGTGCATCCAGTTTTTGCCGCAACCCTCTCAACTTTTTAGCACATGCTATGTGGGTGAAATGATGATACCATGCCAACTTTGAACATTTTGATAGTTCATTTGTAGTGCTTTTAAATTTAAGGGTCATTTAGCTCAAAAAAAATCAGCAAATGCATGAAAAATACCAAATGAAGTTAGAAATAGTTGAAAATTGGCGATGTGTCTTTGAATGGTGCATTTTGAACACACAAAATATTCGGAGTTCAAATAAATTCAAAAAAATGAAATCGCTTTGTAACAGATGAGATTACGTATGAAACCCTAATACTTCGAAAGAGATTGTCCGTTTTGTACACGAAGTGCATCTAGTTTTTGTCGCAGCCCTATCAAATTTTTAGCACATGCTATGTGGGTGAAATGATGATACCATGCCGAATTTCAACATTTTCAGAGTTCATTTGTAGTGCTTTTCAATTTAAGGGTCATTTAGCTCAAAAACAAATCAGTAAATGCATGAAAAATACTAAATGAAGTCAGATATAGTTGAAAACTGATGATGTGGTTTGAATGGTGCATTTTGAACACACAAAAAGTTTGGAGTTGAAATAAGTACAAAAAAATGAAATCCCTTTGTAATAGATGAGTTTTCGTATGAAACCCTCATACTTCGAAAGAGATTTTCCGTTTTGTACACGAAGTGCATCCAGTTTTTGCCACAACCCTCTCAACTTTTTAGCATATGCTACGTGGGAAATGATAATACCATGCTAACTTTCAACATTTTCATAGTTCATTTGTAGTGCTTTTCAATTTAAGGGTCATTTATCTCAAAAAAATAAGTATATGCATGAAAAATATCAAATGGGCCGACGGACCTTTGGTCCCGGTTGTAGCCACCGACCGGTACGAAAGTTCTCTTCTTCCCGCCCTTTTGGGCCGACGGAAGTGTGGCTTTGGTCCCGGTTGGTGCCACCAACCGGAACCGAAGGTTTTCGTATATATTGGGGGAGTTGACAAAATTGACCTTTAGTCCCAGTTGGTGTACCAAACCGGGACTAAGGTATTGCTTTTGTCCCAGTTTGAGCCACCAATCGGAAACAAAGGTATATGTATATTGTGGGAGTTGTCGAAATTTCCACCAACTTCCATTTCCCCCTCCCCGTTCTCTCTTTGTCGTCGCCGTCGCACCCGAGCCCGTCGTCGCCGGCCCGCGCCTCCTCCACAAGCCCGTCGTCGCCGTCGTCGTCGCTCACTAGCCCGTCGTTGCCCTGAACCCATCGCCGTCACCGTCGATCCCGAGCCCGTCGTCGTCGCCATCGCCGTCGCCCCCGAGCCCATCGTTGTCGTCGTCGTCCCCGAGCCCATCGTCGTCGCCGTCACCCCCGAGCCCACCGTTGTCGCCGTCATCCCCTTGCCCATCATCGTCGCCATCACCATCGTCGTCGCCCCCGAGCCCATCGCCATCGCCGTCATCGCCGTAGCCCCCGAGCCCATCGCTGTCGTCGTCGTCGCCCATCGCCCGTTGTCATTCCGAAGCCCGCCGTCGTCGCCGTCGACGTACCGGTAGCACGTCCATCGATCTCCATCTCCCTATTTGCGAATCCATGTGTGAGAAGCCGTAGTCTAATTGTGAATTCATGTGTGTGTATTTCAGTCTTATTAGAATATGTTGGGTACATTTTTGAACTCCACAATGTGACACAAGTTATAAAAAATATAAAAATATTTAGATTAGATTAAGTTACAATAGCAAATAAAGTTATAAAAAATATAAAAATATTTAGATTAGATTAAGTTACAAATTAAGTTTTTATGTTTATATTTGGGATTATGAATGAAAGTTAGTTTTTACCTTATTTTTATTTTAGTTTTAATAAAAAGTATTTTACCGAAAAAGGGGTTCCCCCACTTTGTAATATTTGCAGAAACAATGGATATTCCCAGAGACATGGAACAAGAACAAATTTTGGGGGATATAATACACGGCGACGTTAATGTCGATTTTTTTCTCAGCGACATCGGTGGTCTGGAATGAAAGGATTACGGCTCCGGTGATCGTACAATGGAGGAGGAAGGACATTATCATGATGGCTTCGGTGACTACCGTGTTGGGGAACGTAGCATGGGAAACAAAAAGTTTCCTACGCACACGCAATACCTATCCATGGTGATGATCATCTACGAGAGGGGAGAGTGAATCTACATAGCATTGTAGATCGCTAAGCGTAAACGTATATAATGCGGTTGATGTAGTGGAACATCTTCGCGATCCAAATGCAGCCCGTCCCACGATCTCATCACGATCCGTCCCATGATCCCATCACGATCCTTCCCGATCTAGTGCTGAACGGACGACACCTCCACGTTAAGCACACGTACAGCTCGATGACGATCTCCACCATCTTGATCCATCAGGAGGGGCGGAGAGGTAGATGAGTTCTCCAACATGACAGCGTGGTGGTGGTGGTGGTGGATCTATTCCTATAGGGCTTCGCCTAAGCACGGTAGAAAACTGATCAAGAGGAAGAACTACGATCTAGAGGAGAGGGTAGCACGTGGCTGAATATTGTGTCTCAAAACCCTCAAAAACCTCTAGTATATATAGGAGGAGAGGAGGGAGGGGGTTGCGCCCTAGGGCTTCCCTTTCTTCCCTTGCGCAAGGAGGAGAGGAGGAGTCCTCCTCCAATCCTAGTAGGAGTAGGATTCCTCCTTCCCACTTCGAAACTCTTTCCGCCTTGTGTTTTTTCCTTCTGAAACCTTATGTGCCTTAGTGGGAACTTATTTCATCCCACTAGGGGATGGTTTATCTCTTCCCATAGCCCATGAGGCCCCTTGGGGCTTGACACCCCTCGCGATTGTCCACGGCACCCCTCCCGACATTCCTGGTACAGTATCGATGAGCCCGAAACTTTTCCGATGACCAAAATAGGACTTGCTATATATCAATCTTTACCTCCGGAGCTCCTCGTGATGTCCAGGATCTCATCCAGGATTCCGAACAACTTTCGGTTACCAACACCTATAACTCAACTATACCGAAAATGTCACCGAACCCTAAGTGTGCAGACCATGCGGGTTCGAGAACTATGTAGACATGACCTGAGACACTCTCCGGTCAATATCCAATAGGGGGACATGGATGCCCATATTGGATCCTACATATTCTATGATAATCTTATCGGTTGAACCTCTATGTCAAGTATTCAGTTAATCCCGTATGTTGTTCCCTTTGTCCTTTGGTATGTTACTTGCCCGAGATTCGATCATCAGTATCTCCATACCTATCTCAATCTTGTTACCGTCAAGTCTCTTTACTCGTTGCATAACACAAGATCCCGTGGCTAACTCCTTAGTCACATTGCTTGCAAGGCTTATTGTGATGTTATATTACCGAGTGGGCCCCGAGATACCTCTCCCTCACACGGAGTGACAAATCCCAGTCTTGATCCATGCCAACCCAACACACACCTTCGGAGATACCAGTAGAGCACCTTTATAGTCAACCATTTACATTGTGACGTTTGTACACACAAGGTATTCCACCGGTGTCCGAGAGTTGCATGATATAATGGTCATAGGAACAGATACACTGACATGCAGAAAACAGTAGCAATAAACTGTCATGATCTCATGCTACATTTATACTTTTGGTCTTGTCCATCACATCATTCTCCTAATGATGTGATCCCGTTATCAAGTGACAACACTTGTCTATGTTTAGAAAACCTTAACCATCTTTGATCAATGAGTTAGTCAACTAGAGCCTTACTAGGGACAGTGTTTTGTCTATGTATCCACACATGTATTTGTGTTTCCAATCAATACAATTATAGCATGGATAATAAACGACTATCATGAACAAACATATATAATAATAACTAATTTATTATTGTCTCTAGGGCATATTTCCAACAGTCTCCCACTTGCACTAGAGTCAATAATCTAGTTCACATCACTATGTGATTTTAACGAGTCCAACATCCATACAGTTATGGGGTTTGATCACGTCTTGCTTGTGAGAGAGGTTTTTAGTCAACGAGTCTAAACCTTTCAGATCCATGTGTTCTTTACAAATATTTATGTCATCCTGGAGATGCTGCTACTACATGCCATTCGGAACTATTCCAAATGATTGCTCTACTATACAAATCCGGTTTACTACGCAAAGTCATCCGGATTAGTGCAAAGCTTGGATCGGCGTAACCCTTTACGATGAACTCTTTTATCACCACCATAATCGAGAAAAAAAATCCTTAGTCCACTAGTTACTAAGGATAAATTTTGACCACCGTCCAGTAATCCACTCCTGGATCACTTTCGTACCCCTTGACAGATTCATGGCAAGGCAAGATTAGGTGCGGTACACAGCATAGCATACTATAGAGCCTACAACTAATGCATAGGGGAGGACCTTCGTCCTTTCACTTTCTTCTGCCATGGTCGGGCTTTGAGTCTTACTCAAATTCACACCTTACAACAGATCTACTTTGAACTCCTTCAAAAATTTGGCAAGGCATGCATTTCATTGAAAGTTTTATTAAGCGTCTTGATCTATCTCTATAGATCTTGATGCTCAATGTTCAAGTAGCTTAATCCAGGTTTTCCCTTTGAAAAACACTTTTCAAACGAGCCTATATGCTTTCTAGAAATTCTACGTCATTTCCGATCAACAATACGTCAACTACATATACTAATCAGAAATTCTATAGTGCTCCCACTCACTTCCTTGGAAATACAAGTTTCTCATAAACTTCGTATAAACCAAAAAGCTTTGATCATCTCATCAAAGAGCATATTTCAACTCTGAGATTCTTACTCCCGTCCTTGGAAGGATCGCTTGAGCTCGCATACTTGATAGCATCCTTAGGATTGACAAAACCTTCTGGTTGTATCGCATACAACCTTTCCTCAAGGAAACCGTCGAGGAAACAATGTTTTGACATCCTATTTGGAAGATTTCATAAATTATGCAGCAACTGCTAACATATTTCCTACAGAATTTTAGCATCGCTATGAGTGAGAAAGTCTCATCATAATCAACTCTTTGAACTTATCGGAAACCTCTTTGCAACAAGTCGAGCTTTCTAAATGGTGACTGTCACCATCATCGTCTGTCTTCCTTATAAAGATCCATCTGTACTTAACAGTCTTACGACCATCTAGTAGTTCTTCCAAAGTCCACACTTTGTTTTCGTACATGGATCCTCTCTCGGATTTCATGGTCTCCAGCAATTTGCCTGAATCCTGGCCCACCATCGCTTCTCCACAGCTAGCAGGTCCATTGTTGTCCAGCAACATTACCTCCAAGACATGATCAATGTACCACTCCGGAGTAGCGGGTGTCCTTGTCGACCTACGAGGTTTGGAAGTAACTTGATATGAAGCTTCATGATCACCATCATTGGCTTCCACTTCAACTGGTGTAGGCGCCATAGGAATATCTTCCTATGCCTTTCACTCTTTGGTTGAAGTGTCGGTTCAATAACCTCATCAAGTTCCACCATCCTCCCACTCAATTCTTTTGAGAGAAACTATTTCTAGAGAAAGGACCTATTTCTAGAACCATACACTTTGCTTCCGGATCTGAGATAGGAGATATACCTAACTGTTTTAGGTATCCTATGAAGATGCATTTATACGCTTTGGGTTTGAGCTTATCAGACTGAAACATTTACACATAAGCGTCACAGCCCCAAATTTTTAAGAAACAACAGCTTAGACTCCTCCAAACCATTCTTCATACAGTGTCATCTCAACAGAATTACGTGGTGCCCAATTTAAAGTCAATGCGGTTGTCTCTAATGCATAACCCCAAAAGTTTAGTGGTAATTCGATAAGAGACATCATAGTATGCACCATATCTAATAGGAAGTTGCTACGATATTCGGACACACCATCACACTATGGTGTTCCAACTGGCATTAGTTGTGAAACAATTTCCACATTGTCTTAAATTGTGTACCAAACTCGCAACTGAGATATTCATCTCTACGATCATATCGTAGATATTTCATCATCTTGTCACGACGATCTTGAACTTCATTGTGAAATTACTTGATACTTTCAATAATTCAGACTTGTGTTTCATCAAGTAAATATACCAGTATCTACTCAAATCATCTACAAAGTAAGAACATAACGATATCCACTGCGTGCCTAAGCACTCATTAGACTGCATACATCAAAATGTATTACTTCCAATAAGTCACTATCTTGTTCCATCTCAATGGAAAAAACGAGGCCTTCAGTCATCTTGCCCATGTGGCATGATTTGCATGTCTCACGTGATTCAAAATCAAGTAAGTCCAAACGATCCATCTGCATGGAGTTTCTTCATGCGTTTACACCAATATGCATGGTTCACTTGTCTCAAACGATTCAAAAACGAGTGAGTCCAAAGATTCATCAGTATGGAGCTTCTTCATGCATTTTACACCAATATGACTAAAGTGTCAGTGCCACAAGTAAGTAGTACTATCATTACTACTTCGCATCTTTTGGCGTCAATATTATGAACATGTGTATTACAACGATCGAGATTCAATGAACCATTCACATTGGTGCATGACCATTGAAGGTATTATTCATGTAGACAGAATAACCTTTTATTCTCTGACTTAAATGAATAACGGTATTGGAATAAACATTATCCAATCGTGTTCATGCTCAACGCAAACACCAAATAACATTTATTTAGGTTCAACACTAATCCCGATGGTAGAGTGAGCGTGCGATGTTGATCACATCAACCTTGAAAACACTTCCAACGTATCGTCACCTCGCCTTTAGCTAGTATCCATTTATTCCGTAGCTTTTATTTCGAGTTACTAACACTTAGCAACCTGAACCGGTATCTAATACACCAGTGCTACTAGGAGTACTAGTAAAGTACACATCAAAATCATGTATATCCAATATACTTTTGTCGACTTTGCCAGCCTTCTCATCTACCAAGTAACTAGGGTAGTTCCGCTTTATGGATCGTTCCCCTCATACAAGAAGAACTTAGTCTCAGGTTTGGGTTCAACCTTGGGTTTCTTTACTAGAGTGGCAGCTGGTTTGCCATTTCATAAAGCATCCCTTCTAACCCTTACCCTTCTCGACACTAGTGGTTCTACTAACCATCAACACTTGATGCTCCTACTTGATTTCTACCTTCGCGTTGTCAAACATCGCAAATAGCTCAAGGATCATCAACTCTATCCCTGATATGTTATAGTTCATCAAGAAGCTCTGTAGCTTGGTCGCAGTGTCTTTGGAGATCTTTTTCAATCACTATCTTATCTGGAAGATCAACTCCCACTCGATTCAAGCGATTGTAGCACCCTGACAATCTGAGCACATGCTCAACGATTGAGTTTTTCTCCCTTACTTCGTAGGCAAAGAATCATGTCGAAGGTGTCATACCTCTCAACATGGGCACGAGCCTGAAATATCAATTTCATCTCTTTGAACATCTCGTATGTCTCGTGATGTTCGTAACGTCTTTGGTGCCTTCTTCTACGCCGTTTAAGCATTACACACTAAACTATCATGTAGTCATCAAAAACGTGTATGTCAGATGTTCGCAACATATAAAAACGATGCTCGGGGTTTAGCACACTGAGCGGTGCATTAAGGACATAAGCCTTCTGTGCAGCAATGAAGAAAATCCTCAGTTTACGGATCCAGTCCGCATAATTTCTACTATCATCTTTCAACTAAATTTTCTCTAGGAACATAAAAACAGTAGAGCTACATCGCAAGCTACAACATAATTTGCAAAGACATTTTGACTATGTTCATGATAATGAGTTCAATTAATCATATTACTTAAGAACATCCACTCAAATAGACATCTCTCTAGTCATTCGAGTGGCGCATGATCCAAATCCACAAACTCAAGTCCGATCATCACCTGAGACGAGATAAGTTTTTATGGTGAACATCTCCATGTTGATTATATCAACTACTTCCTCCGTCCCAAAATAAGTGTCTTAAACTTAATACAATTTTGTACTAGAGCTATGCTACTGCAACAAAAGACCTTCCAACGGCGCGAGAAACAAGCGTGTTGATGGGAGACTATTCTTGTCTTGATTCTCCTCAGCAACGGCACCGACAATCCTTCTGCTACGGCTATGCCTTTAGGGACTACCTAGGCAAATATGCAAATGATTCCCCCGTGGCATTGGAGCCTTGCGTTGGTGTTCCCTTGAAGCAGAAAGGGTGATGTAGCACAGCGGTGGTAAGTATTTCCATTAGTTTTGAGAACCAAGATATCGATCCAGTAAAGGAATATCACTAGTACCTGCACAAACACAAAGAGCTTGCTCCCAACGCTATGAAGGGGTTGTCCATCCCTTATAGATTGTTTGCCAAGTGAGAACTGAAATCAACAAAGTAACAAAGCAAAGTAAAAGTGCAAGTGGAAATGATAGTCATGAACAGACCCGGGGGCCGTAGTGTTCACTAGTGGCTTCTCACATGAAAACAAGTAGACGGTGGGTGAACGAATTACCGTCGAGCAATTGATAGAACCACGCAAAGTTGTGACGTTATCTATGGCAATGATTATATCTATAGGCATCACGTCCAAAACAAGTAGACCGATACTTTCTGCATCTACTACTATTACTCCACACGTCGACCGCTATCCAGCATGCATCTAGTGTATTAAGTTCATGAGAACAGAGTAACGCCTTAAGCAAGATGACATGATGTAGATGGACAATCTCATATCTACGACAAAGCCCATCTTGTTACCCTTGATGGTGCTACTGCAACAAAAGACCTTCCAACGGCGCCAGAAATAGGCACGTCGACGGGAGAATACTTGGCTAGATCTTTTTGCTGCGGCCACGCCTTAAGGGACTTCCTAGGAAAGTATTCAAAGGATTTCCCCCATGGCCTTGGAGCCTTGCGTTGGTGTTCCCTCAAAGCGAAAAGGGTTATGTAGCATAGCGGTGGTAAGTATTTCTCTCAGTTTGAGAACCAAGGTATCAATCCAGTGGAGGAGTATCTCAAGATCCTGCACAAACACAAAAGCTTGCTCCCAACGCTATGAAGGGGTTGTCAATCCCTTATAGATTGTTTGCCAAGTGAGAACTGAAAGCAACAAAGTAACAAAGCAAAGTAAAAGCAGAGATGTAAATGATGGATGTGAATAGACCGGGGGGCCGTAGTGTTTACTAGTGGCTTCTCTCATGAAAGCAAGTAGACGGTGGGTGAACAAATTACTGTCGAGCAATTGATAGAACCGCGCAAAGTCGTGACGATATCTATGCAATGATTATTTCTATAGGCATCACGTCCAAAACAAGTAGACCGATACTGTCTGCATCTACTACTATTACTCCACACGTCGACCGCTATACAACATGCATCTAGTGTATTAAGTCCAAAAGAACAGAGTAACGCCTTAAGCAAGATGACATGATGTAGAGGGATAATCTCAAACCAATGATAAAAACCCCATCTTTTTACCCTTGATGGCAACTACTTGATGTGTCCCTTGCTGCCCCAACTTTCACTAGGAAATGTCACCACATGGCAGAACCCAAAACCAAGAACTTCTCCCATTGCAAGAATCATAGATCTAGTTGGCCAAACAAAACCCAAGACTCGGAGAGACTTACAAGGATATAAAATCATGCATATAAGAAATCAGCAAAGACTCAAATATATATCATAGATAATCTGATCACAAATCCACAATTCATCGGATCTCGACAAACACACCGCCAAAGAAGATTACATCAGATAGATCTCCATGAAGATCATGGAGAACTTTGTATTGAAGATCCAAGAGAGAGAAGAAGCCATCTAGCTACTAACTACGAACATGTAGGTCTAAAGTGAACAACTCACGAGTCATTGGAGGGGCGATGATGATGATGAAAAAGCCCTCCAACTCCAAAGTCCCCTCCGGCAGGGTGCCGGGAACGGTCTCCAGATGAGATCTCGTGGAAACGGAAGCTTGCGGCGGCGGAAAAGTATTTTCGAGGCTCTCCTGATTTTTTCCGGAATATTTGCGAATTTATAGGCCAAAGACCTAGGTCAGGGGGCGGCCAGGGAGGCCATAAGCCTGCCCACCGCCGCCTTCCCCATGGTGGCGGAGTGGGGGCTTGTGGGCTCCCACGAGCCCACCTGGCTTGGCCCAAAAGCCCCCTGGTCTTCTTCCGTTCGGGAAAAAATCATTTCGGGGTTTTTCTTTCGTTTGGACTCCGTTCCAAAATCAGATCTGAAAAGAGTCAAAAACAGGAACTGGCACTTGGCACTGAATTAATAAGTTAATCCCAAAAAAGATATAAAAGGTACATAAAACAACCAAAGAAGACAAGATAACGGCATGAAACCATCAAAAATTATAGATACGTTTGAGACGTATCAAGCATCCCCAAGCTTAACTCCAGCTCGTCCTCGAGTAGGGAAGTGATAAGAATGAACTTATGATGCTTTCATGCTACCTAGCATAGGTGCCCTTTGTAGTTCCTCTTATGTGACGTGAATGTTCAGATCCATTAGATTCAAAACAATAGTTTGCTATTGACATGGAAACAAGAATAATTCAAGCAAACTAGCAAAGTAATCATGAACTTTCAAAATAACAAGGCCAAAATAAAGTTATCCCTACAAAAGCATATAGTCTGGCTATGCTCTATCATCATTGCACAATGAATTTAAATCATGCACAACCCCGGTATTGGCCAAGTAATTGTTTCACACTTTTACTTTCTCAAACCTTTTCAACTCTCACGCAATACATGAGCGTGAGCCATGGTTATAGCACTATAGATGGTGTGGAATGTAGTGGAGGTTGCAAGACAAAAAAGGAGATGATTGTCACATTAACTAGGCATATCAATGAGTTGTGGAGATGCTCATCAATAGATATCAATGTGAATGAGTAGGGATTGCCATACAATTGATGCACTTAGAGCTATGAGTATGTGAAAGCTCTTAAAGAAAACTAGTGGGTGTGCATCTAACTTGCTTGCTCATGAAGACCTAAGGCAATTTTGAGGAAGCCTATCATTGGAATATACAAGCCAAGTTATATAATGAAAATTTCCCACTAGCTACATGGTGGTGACCAAATGAGAGACTCTCAATCATGAAGATCATGGTGCTTAATATGCACAAGTGCGGAAAAAGTGGTAGCATTGTCCCTTCTCTCTTTTTCTCTCATTGTTTATTTATTTAGTTTTTATTTGGTGGGCTCTTTGGCCTTTTTTTTGTGGGATTCTTTGGCCTCTTTTATTTCCTCACATGGGACAATGCTCCAGTAATTATGATCATCACCCTTTTAACTCAAAACTTAGAGTAACGATGACTCTATATGGAATGCCTTCGGTAGTGTACCGTGGCAATGATCTAGCATGGCATAGACATCAATGGAAACATCATGCTAGCTATCTTAAGATCATGCAATGGCAATGTAGACGTGGTGGCACATGTCATGGTGGTAGTTGCATGGCAATATATCTCGGAATGACTTTGAAAAAGCTATAATAGGTAGGTATGGTGGCTGGTTTGAGGGAGGCTAATGGTGGGTATTGTGCACCGGCGAAAGTTGCACGGCGGTAAGAAGATAGTGATGGTGGAAGGTGAAAGTGCATCTAAACCACGGACTCAACATTAGTCATGAAGAACTCATATACTTGTTGCAAACGTTTTATTAGTAATCGAAACAAAGCATTCAACGCATACTCCTAGGGGAAGGGTTGGTAGGTATAAACCATCGTGCGATCCCGACCGCCACGCAAAGGATGACAATCAATATACTAATCATGCTCAGATTTCATCACATAGCGGTACACCATGCGTGCATGCTACGGGAATCACTAACTTCAACACAAGTATTTCTAGATCCACAACACCTTACTAGAATGACTTCAATATTACCATAACCACAACTCAAAACTAATCGAGATGAATCAAACTTCTCTAACTATTCAATGCACATGAAGGTGGAAGTTTTCGTATCCCTTTGGATAACTACCCCTTTTGAGACTACTTTCAAAGCATAGGTCAACTACCAAGCCACGCACCGCTGTGCTCTAAAAGATATAAGTGAAGCAGAGAGAGCAAAAGTATCTAGCTCAAAAGATATAAGTGAAGCACATGTGAGCTAAATTGTCTACCAAAGGATATAAGTGAAGCTCGACAAAATCATGGTGTGTTCATGTCTCTCTCTCTCTAGGTGTGCAGCAAGGATTATTGTGACACAACAAAAATAAAAGACTCCTACGATAGAAGACGCTCCAAGCAAAAACACATAACATGTGGTGAATAAAAATATAGCCCCAAGTAACGTTACCGATGGATTGAAGACGAGAGAGGGCATGCCTTCCCGGGGCATCCCCAAGCTTAGGCTTTTATGGCATCCTTGAATCTCTTGGGGTGCCTTGGGCATCCCCAAGCTTGAGCTCTTGCCACTCTTTATCGCTTTGTCCATAAGAACTTCACCCAAAACTTGAAAACTTCACAACACGAAACTTAAACAGAAACTCGTGATAACATTAGTACAAGAAAGCAAACCACCACTTCCTTAGGTACTGTAGAAAACTTAAATTCTACTTGTACTGATGTTGGGTTACTGTACTTTCAATCTTCCATGGCTAATACCCCCCGATACTATCCATAATTTCATCAAACTAAGCAACCAACACAACAAAAACAGAATCTGTTAACAGCAGACCAGTCTGTAGCAATCTGTATATTTTGTATAACTCTGGTACTTCAAAAATTCTGAAAAATTACGTAAGTCTGAAGAATTTTCGTAGAAATCAGCATCAAAAAGAATCAACTCAAAAGCTCTTACAGAAAAAAACGAAATTTATTTTCGTGAGCACAAAGTTTCTGTCTTTTCCTGCATGACCAAACGATCATCCCCAAGACTAATCATAACGGTTTTGCTTGGCACAAACGCAAAAAATAAACACAAAAAAGACAATCATAAAATAATTATGAAAGTGTGGAAAACAAAAAACAGAAATAAAAAGGATAGATTCGTTGGGTAGCCTCCCAACAAGCGCTTTTGTTTAACGCCCTTAGCTAGGCATTCAACGATGCTCACACAAAAGACAAGAGTTGAGGCACAACGAGAGCATCATAAAGCATGTGAAAATCACATCTAAGTCTAACATACTTCCTATGCATAGGCATTTTATAGGAAAACAGATTGTCAAGACAACCAATAGTTGCCATATGCAAGGAAGAAGAAAGAGACAATAGCAATCTCAACCTAACGAGAGGTAATTTGGTAACATGAGAGTTTCAACCACAATATTTTCCTCTCTCATAGCATTTACATGTGGGATCATATTCAAATTCAACAATATTACTATCCCATAGAATATTCTTTTCATGATCCACATGCATGCAAAGTTGACGCTCTTAAAAAATAGTGGGATTATGATCAACTAAATTCATGACGTCTCCAAACCCACTTTCAATATTATTGCAAATATCATATTCATCATGAGGTTTGAACAAATTTTCAAGATCATAAGAAAGATCATCCCCACAATCATGATTATTGCAACAAGTAGTGGACAAAGAAAAACTAGCATCCCCAAGCTTAGGGTTTTGCATAATTTTAGCATGATTGTCACTAATAGAATTTATAGTGAAATCATTGCAATCATGCTTTTCATCCAGGGAGACCTCGTGAATCACTTCATGAATTTCTTCATCACGATTTTTAGATTCACGCATCTCAAGCAAAACTCCATAAAAACAATCAATTGCCCTCAACTCACTAGCAATTCGTTCCACAATAGTGGGTCTCTTAAAGAGACTAGCTAGTGGATGAGGATCCATATCAATAGATTTTCAGCAAGCGAAGATGCAAGCATAATGAAGGCACATGGCACACGAGTGAAGAGAAAGCAAGCGAGAGAAAAGGACGAACGAAAAGGAGAAGGAGAAAGGCAAATGAAAATGACAAATGTGAAGTGGGGGAGAGGAAAACGAGAGGCAACTGGCAACAAAAGTAAATGTAAGAGAAGAGTTTGTGAGACCTACTTGGATAGATCTTGATTTCTCCTCCCCGGCAATGGCGCCAGAAATAGGCGTGTTGATGGGAGATTACTCTTGTCTTGATCTCCTCGACAAGCGATCCTCCTCCCCGGCAACGGCGCCAGAAATACTTCTGCTACTGCAACAAAAGACCTTCCAACGGCGCCAGAAATAGGCACGTCGACAGGAGAATACTTGGCTTGATCTTTCTGCTGCGGCTACGCCTTAAGGGACTTCCTAGGCAAGTATTCAAAGGATTTCCCCGTGGCCTTGGAGCCTTGCGTTGGTGTTCCCTCAAAGCGGAAAGGGTGATGTAGCGTAGCGGTGGTAAGTATTTCTCTCAGTTTGAGAACTAAGGTATCAATCCACTGGAGGAGTATCTCAAGATCCCGCACAAACACAAAAGCTTTTTCCAACGCTATGAAGGGGTTGTCAATCCCTTATAGATTGTTTTCCAAGTGAGAACTGAAAGCAACAAAGTAACAAAGCAAAGTAAAAGCGGAGGTGTAAACGATGGATGTGAATAAACCCGGGGGCCGTAGTGTTTACTAGTGGCTTCTCTCATGAAAGAAAGTACACGGTGGGTGAACAAATTACTGTCGAGCAATTGATAGAACCGCGCAAAGTGGTGACGATATCTATGCAATGATTATTTCTATAGGCATCACGTCCAAAACAAGTAAACCGATACTGTCTGCATCTACTACTGTTACTCCACATGTCGACCGCTATACAACATGCATCTAGTGTATTAAGTCCGAAAGAACAGAGTAACGCCTTAAGCAAGATGACATGATGTAGAGGGATAATCTCAAACCAATGATAAAAACCCCATCTTTTTACCCTTGATGGAAACTACTTGATGTGTCCCTTGCTGCCCCTACTTTCACTAGGAAAGGTCACCACATGGCAGAACCCAAAACCAAGAACTTCTCCCATTGCAAGAATCATAGATCTAGTTGGCCAAACAAAACCAAAGACTCGGAGAGACTTACAAGGATATCAAATCATGCATATAACAAATCAGCAAACACACAAATATATATCATAGATAATCTGATCACAAATCCACAATTCATCGGATCTCGATAAACACACCGCCAAAGAAGATTACATCAGATAGATCTCCATGAAGATCATGGAGAACTTTGTATTGAAGATCCAAGAGAGAGAAGAAGCCATCTAGCTACTAACTACGGACCTGTAGGTCTAAAGTGAACAACTCACGAGTCATTGGAGGGGCGATGATGATGATGAAAAAGCCCTCCAACTCCAAAGTCCCCTCCGGCAGGGTGCCGGGAAGGGTCTCCAGATGAGATCTCGTGGAAACAGAAGCTTGCGGCGGCGGAAAAGTATTTTCGAGGCTCCCCTGATTTTTTACGGAATATTTGGGAATTTATAGGCCAAAGACCTAGGTTAGGGGGCGGCCAAGGAGGCCACAAGCCTGCCCACCGCCTCCTTCCCCCCTGGTGGCGGAGTGGAGGCTTGTGGGCTCCCTGGAGCCCACAAGTCTTGGCCCAAAAGCCCCCTGGTCTTCTTCCGTTCGGGAAAAAATCATTTCGGGGTTTTACTTCCGTTTGGACTCCGTTCCAAAATCAGATCTGAAAAGAGTTAAAAACACGGAAAAAAGGAACTGGCACTTGGCACTGAATTAATAAGTTAGTCCCAAAAAAGATATAAAAGGTACGTAAAACAACCAAAGAAGACAAAATAACAGCGTGAAACCATCAAAAATTATAGATACGTTTGAGACGTATCAGATGGCAACAACACGATGCGTGCCTTGGTGCCCGTTCTGTCACTGGGAAAGGTCACCACACGGTATGAACCCAAAACCAAGCACTTCTCCCATTGCAAGAATCATATATCTAGTTGGCCAAACAAAACCCAAGACTCGGAGAGACTTACAAGGATATCAAATCATGCATATAAGAAATCAGCAAAGACTCAAATATATATCATAGATAATCTGATCACAAATCCACAATTCATCGGATCTCGACAAACACACCGGCAAAGAGGATTACATCGGATAGATCTCCATGAAGATCATGGAGAACTTTGTATTGAAGATACAAGAGAGAGAAGAAGCCATCTAGTTACTAACTACAGACCCGTAGTTCTGAAGTGAACTACTCACGAGTCATTGGAGGGGCCATGATGTTGATGAAGAAGCCCTCCTACTCCAAAGTCCCCTCCGGCATGGCACCAGGAAGGGTCTCCAGATGAGATCTCGCGGAAACGGAAGCTTGCGGCGGCGGAAAAGTGTTTTCGTGGACGCCCTGCTTTTTCTGGATTTTTAGGGAATTTATAGGCCAAAGACCTAGGGCAGGGGAGCGTCGGGGGGGCCACAAGCTTGGTTGTCGCGGCCTCCCCCTAGCCGCGGAAACAGGGCTTGTGGGCCCCCTGTGGACACACTTTCTTGGCACTCAAGCCTCCCAATCTTCTTCCGTTCTGGAAAAAATCATTTTGGGGATTTTATTCAGTTTGGACTCCGTTCCAAAATCAGATCTGAAAAGAGTCAAAAAACACAGAAAAAAACAGGAACTGGCACTTGGCACTGAGTTAATAAGTTAGTCCCAAAAAAGATATAAAAGGTAAACAAATCATCCAAAGTTGACAAGATAACAGCGTGAAACCATCAAAAATTATAGATACGTTTGAGACGTAGCAAGCATCCCCAAGCTTAACTCGTGCTCATCCTCGAGTAGGGAAGTGATAAAGAATCTATTTTTGATGCTTTCATGCTACCTAACATAGATGTACTTTGTAATTCCTCTTATGTGAAGTGAATGTTCAGATCCATTAGATTCAAAACAATAGTTTTCTATTGACGTGGAAACAATAATAATTCAAGCAAACTAGCAAGGTAATCATGAACTTTCAATATAACAAGGCCAAAAGAAAGTTATCCCTACGAAATCATATATTCTGGCTATGCTCTATCATCATTGCACAACGAATTTAAATCATGCACCACCCCGATATTGGCCAAGTAATTGTTTTCACACCTTTACTTTCTCAAACCTTTTCAACTCTCACGCAATACATGAGCGTGAGCCATGGTTTTAGCACTATAAGTGGTGTGGAGTGTGGTGGAGGTTGCAAGACAAACAAGGAGAAGACAGTCACATTAACTAGGCATATCAATGAGCTGTGGAGATGCTCATCAATAGATATCAATGTGAATGACTAGGGATTGCCATACAAATGATGCACTACAGCTAAGAATATGTGAAAGCTCTTAAAGAAAACTAGTGGATGTGCATCAAACTTGCTTGCTCACGAAGACCTAAGGCAAATTTGAGGAAGTCTATCATTGGAATATACACAAGCTATATGGTGGTGACAAAATGAGAGACTCTCAATCATGAAGATCATGGTGCTTAATATGCACAAGTGTGGAAATGTGGTAGCATTGTCCCTTCTCTCTTTTTCTCTCATTTTTTTGGATGGGCTCTTTGGCCTCTATTTTTTTATTATTTTTATTTATTTTGGTGGGAATCTTTGGCCTGTTTTATTTCCTCACATGGGACAATGCTCCATCAATGATGATCTTCACACTTACAACTAAAAACTTAGAGCAACGATGACTCTATATGGAATGCCTTCGGTAGTGTACCGTGACAGTGATCTAGCATGGCATGGACATTAATGGAAACATCATGCTAGCTATCTTATGATCATGCAATGGCAATGTAGACGTGGGGGCACATGTCATGGTGGTAGTTGCATGGCAATATATCTCGGAATGACTTTGAAAAAACCATAGTAGGTAGGTATGGTGGCTGTTTTGAGGGAGGCTAATGGTGAGTTTTGTGCACCGGCGAAAGTTGCACGGCACTAAAGAAGATAGTGATGGTGGAAGGTGAAAGTGCATTTAAACCATGGACTCAACATTAGTCATGAAGAACTCATATACTTGTTGCAAAAGTTTTATTAGTAATCGAAACAAAGCACTCATCGCATACTCCTAGGGGAAGGGTTCGTAGGTATAAACCATCACGCGATCTCGACCGCCACACAAAGGATGACAATCAATAGACTAATCATGCTCAGACCTCATCACATAGCGGTTCACCATACGTGCATGTTACGGGAATCACTAACTTCAACACAAATATCTCAAGATCCACAACACCTTACTAATATAACTTCAATATTACCATAACCACAACTCAAAATTAGTTGAGATGAATCAAACTTCTCTAACTATTCAATGCACATGAAGGTGGAAGTTTTCATATCCGTTGGATAACTACCCCTTTTGAGACTACTTTCAAAGCATAGATCAACTACCAAGCCACGCACCGCCGTGCTCTAAAAGATATAAGTGAAGAACATAGAGCAAAATCAACTAGCTCAAAAGATATAAGTGAAGCACATGTGAGCTGAATTGTCTACCAAAGGATATAAGTGAAGCTCGACAAAATTACGGTGAGTGCATGTCTCTCTCTCTAGGTGTGCAGCAAGGATGATTGTGACTCAACAAAAATAAAAGACTCCTACGATACAAGACGCTCCAAGCAAAACACATTACTGTTGGGGAACGTCGCATGGGAAACAAAATTTTCCTACGCGCACGAAGACCTATCATGGTGATGTCCATCTACGAGAGGGGATGAGTGATCTACGTACCCTTGTAGATCGTACAGCAGAAGCGTTAGTGAACGCGGTTGATGTAGTGGAACGTCCTCACGTCCCTCATCCGCCCCGCGAACAATCCTGCGATCAGTCCCACGATCTAGTACCGAACGGACGGCACCTCCGCGTTCAGCACACGTACAGCTCGACGATGATCTCGGCCTTCTTGATCCAGCAAGAGAGACGGAGAGGTAGAAGAGTGCTCCGGCAGCGTGACGGCGCTCCGGAGGTTGGTGATGACCTTGTCTCAGCAGGGCTCCGCCCGAGCTCCGCAGAAACGCGATCTAGAGGAAAAACCGTGGAGGTATGTGGTCGGGCTGGCGTGAGAAAGTCGTCTCAAATCAGCCCTAATTGCTCCATATATATAGGAGGAGGGAGGGGGGCCTTGCCTTGGGGTCCAAGGACCCCCAAGGAGTCGGCCGAGCCAAAGGGGGGAGGACTCCCCCCCCAAACCGAGTTGGACTTGGTTTGGTGGGAGGAGTCCCCCTTCCTTCCCACCTCCTTCCCTTTTTTTTTCTTTCCTCTTGATTTTTCTTCTCTTGGCGCATTGGGCACTTGTGGGCTGTCCCACCAGCCCACTAAGGGCTGGTGTGGCTCCCCCAATGCCTATGGGCTTCCCCGGGGTGGGTTGCCCCCCGGTGAACTCCCGGAACCCATTCGTCATTCCCGGTACATTCCCGGTAACTCCGAAAACCTTCCGGTAATCAAATGAGGTCATCCTATATATCAATCTTCGTTTCCGGACCATTCCGGAAACCCTCGTGACGTCCGTGATCTCATCCGGGACTCCGAACAACATTCGGTAACCAACCATATAACTCAAATACCCATAAAACAACGTCGAACCTTAAGTGTGCAGACCCTGCGGGTTCGAGAACTATGTAGACATGACCCGAGAGACTCCTCGGTCAATATCCAATAGCGGGACCTGGATGCCCATATTGGATCCTACATATTCTATGAAGATCTTATCGTTTGAACCTCAGTGCCAAGGATTCATATAATCCCGTATGTCATTCCCTTTGTCCTTCGGTATGTTACTTGCCCGAGATTCGATCGTTAGTATCCGCATACCTATTTCAATCTCGTTTACCGGCAAGTCTCTTTACTCGTTCCGTAATACAAGATCCCGCAACTTACACTAAGTCACATTGCTTGCAAGGCTTGTGTGTGATGTTGTATTACCGAGTGGGCCCCGAGATACCTCTCCGTCACACGGAGTGACAAAACCCAGTCTCGATCCATACTAACTCAAGAACACCTTCGGAGATACCTGTGGAGCATCTTTATAGTCACCCAGTTACGTTGCGACGTTTGATACACACAAAGCATTCCTCCGGTGTCCGTGAGTTATATGATCTCATGGTCATAGGAACAAATACTTGACACGCAGAAAACAGTAGCAACCAAATGACACGATCAACATGCTACGTCTATTTGTTTGGGTCTAGTCCATCACATGATTCTCCTAATGATGTTATCCCGTTATCAAGTGACAACACTTGCCTATGGCCAGGAAACCTTGACCATCTTTGATCAACGAGCTAGTCAACTAGAGGCTTACTAGGGACAGTGTTTTGTCTATGTATCCACACAAGTATTGTGTTTCCAATCAATACAATTATAGCATGGATAATAAACGATTATCATGAACTAAGAAATATAATAATAACTAATTTATTATTGCCTCTAGGGCATATTTCCAACAGTCTCCCACTTGCACTAGAGTCAATAATCTAGTTCACATCACCATGTGATTCCAACGAATCCAACACCCATATCTGGGGTATGGTCACGTCTTGCTCGTGAGAGAGGTTTTAGTCAACGGTTCTGAAACTTTCAGATCCGTGCGTTCTTTACAAATCTTTATGTCATCTTATAGATGCTGCTACTACGTGCTATTCGAAAATGCTCCAAATATCTACTCTACTATACGAATCCGTTTCACTATTCATAGTTATTCGGATTAGTGTCAAAGCTTGCATCGACGTAACCCTTTACGACGAACTCTTTAACCACCTTCATAATCGAGAAAAATTCCTTAGTCCATTAGTTACTAAGGATAAATTTTGACCGCTGCTAGTGATTCAATCATGGATCACTCTCTGTACCACTCAACAGACTTTGAGTCAAGGCACACATCAGGTGCGGTACACAGCATGGCATTCTTTAGATTCTACGGCTAAGGCATAGAAGACGACCTTCGTCTATTCTCTTTATTCTGCCGGGGTCGGGTTTTGAGTCTTACTCAAATTCACACCTCACAACGCAACCAAGAACTCCTTCTTTGCTGATCTATTATGAACTCCTTCAAAAACTTGTCAAGGCATGCATCTTGTTGAAACTTCCATTAGGCGCTTTCGATCTATCTCCATAGATCTTTGATGCTCAATGTTCAAGTAGCTCAATCCAGGTATTCCTTTGAAAACTCCTTTCAAACAACCTTGTATGTTTTACAGAAATTCTACATTACTTCTGATCCACAATATGTCAACCACATATACTTATCAGAAATTCTATAGTGCTCCCATTCACTTCTTTGGAAATACAAGTTTCTCATAAACCTTGTACAAACCCAAAATCTTTGATCATCTCATCAAAGTGTATATTCCAACTCCGAGATGCTTGCACCAGTCCATTGAAGGATCACTGAGCTTGCATACTTGCTAGTATCTTTAGGATCGACAAAACCTTCTGGTTGTATCACATACAATGTTTGCTCAAGAAAACCGTCGAGAAAACAATGTTTTGACATCCTACGTGCAATATTTCATAAATAATGCATCAACAACTAACATAATTCTAACAGACCTTTAGCATCGCTACGAGTGAGAAAGTCTCATCATAGTCAACTGTTTGATCTTGTCGAAAACATCTTTGCGACAAGTCGAGCTTTTCTTAATAGTGACTTATCACCATCATTGTCTGTCTTCTTTTAAAGATCCATCTTTACTCAATAGTCTTATGACCATCAAGTAGTTCTTTCAAAGTCTACACTTTGTTTTCATACATGGATCCTCTCTCGGATTTCATGGCTTCCAGCCATTTGTCAGAATCTGGGCCCACCATCGCTTTCTCCATAACTCGTAGGTTCACTGTTGCTCAACAACATGACCTCCAAGACAGGGTTACCGTTCCACTCTGTAGTAGTATGCGACCTTGTCAACCTACGAGGTTTGTAGTAACTTGATCCGTTGCTTGATGATCACCATCATCAGCTTCCACTTCAATTGGTGTAGGTGCCACAGGAACAACTTCCTACGCCCTGCTACACACTGGTTGAAGTGATGGTTCAATAACCTCATCAAGTTCTACTACCCTCCCACTCAATTCTTTCGAGAGAAACCTTTCCTCAAGAAAGGATCCGTTTAAAGAAACAAACACTTTGCTTTCGGATCTGAGATAGGAGATGTACCCAACTGTTTTGGATATCCTATGAAGATGCATTTATTCGCTTTGGGTTCGAGCTTATCAGACTGAAACTTTTTCACATAAGTGTCGAAGCCCCAAACTTTCAAGAAACGACAGTTTAGATTTCTCTAAACCTCAGTCTATACTGTGTCATCTCAACGGAAATACGCGGTGCCCTATTTAAAGTGAGTGCGGTTGTCTCTAATGCATAACCCATAAACGATAGTGGTAATTCGATAAGAGACATCATAGTATGCACCATACCAAATAGTGCATGGCTATGATGTTCAGATACATCATCAGACTATGATGTTCCAGGTGGCATGAACTGCGAAACAATTTCCACATTGTCTTAACTGCGTACCAAAACTCGTAACTCAGATATTCATTTCCATGATCATATCGTAGACAGTTTATCCTCTTGTTACGACGAACTTCACTCTGAAACGGAATTGAACTTTTCAACATTTCAGACTTGTGATTCATTAAGTAAATACTCCTGTATCTACTCAAATCGTCAGTGAAGTAAGAACATAATGATACCCACTACGTGCCTGAGCACCCATTGGACTGCATACATCAAAATGTATTACTTCCAACAAGTTACTATCTTATTTCATCTCAATGAAAACAAGGCCTTGCTCATGTGGTATGATTTTAATGTCACTAGTGATTCGAAATCAGGTGAGTACAAAGATCCATCAGCATGGAGCCTCTTCATGCAATTTATACTAACATGACTCAAGCGGCAGTGCCACAAGTAAGTGGTACTATCATCATTAACTCGTATCTTTTGGCACCAATATCATGAACATGTGTGACACTACGATCAAGATTCAATAAACCATTGAAGGTGAATATTCAAGAAAATAGAGTAACCATTATTCTCCTTAAATGAATAATCTCATTGCAATAAACACGATCCAATCATGTTCATGCTTAACGCAAGCACCAAATAACAATTATTTAGGTTTAACACCAATCCCGATGGTAGAGGGAGCGTGCGACGTTTGATCATATCAACCTTGGAAACACTTCCAACACGTATCGTCACCTCGCCTTTAGCTAGTCTCCGTTTATGCCGTAGCTTTCATTTCGTGTTACTAATCACTTAGCAACCGAACCGGTATCCAATACCCTCATGCTACCAGGAGTACTAGTAAAGTACACATCAACATCATGTATATCAAATACACTTCTTTCGACTTTTGCCAGCCTTCTTATCTACCAAGTATCTAGAGTTGCTCCGCCTCAGTGACTGTTCCCCTCATTACAGAAGCACTTAGTCTCGGGTTTGGGTTTAATCTTGGGTCTCTTCATTAGTGCAGCAACTGTTTTGCCGTTTCACGAAGTATCCCTTCTAGCCCTTGCCTTTTTTGAAACTTAGTGGTTTCGCAAACCATCAACTATTGACGCTCCTTCTAGATTTCTACTTTCGCAGTGTCAAACATCGCGAATCGCTCAAGGATCATTGTATCTATCCTTGATATGTTATAGTTCATCACGAAGATCTCACAGCTTGGTGGCAGTGACTTTGGAGAACCATCACTATCTCATCTGGAAGATTAACTCCCACTTGATTCAAGCGATTGTCGTACTCAGACAATCTGAGCACACGCTCAACGATTGAGCTTTTCTCCTTTACTTTGTGGACAAAGAATCTTGTCGGAGGTCTTGTACCTCTTTAACAAGGGCACAAGCATGAAATCACAATTTCACCTTTTAGAACATCACTTATGTTCCGCGACGTTTCAAAACGTCTTCGGCGCCTTGCTTCTAAGCCATTAAGTATTTTGCACTGAACTATCGTGTAGTCATCAGAAACGTGTATGTCGGATGTTCACTACATCCACAGACGACGCTCGAGGTGCAGCACACCGAGTGGTGCATTAAGGACATAAGCCTTCTGTGCAGCAACGAGGACAATCCTCGGTTTTACAGACTTAGTCTGCAAAGTTTGCTACTATCAACTTTCAACTAAATTTTCTCTAGGAACATATAAAAAACAGTAGAGCTATAGCGCAAGCTACATCGTAATTCGCAAAGACCATTGGACTACGTTCATGACAATTAGTTCAATTAATCATATTACTTAAGAACTCCCACTCAAAAAGTACATCTCTCTAGTCATTTGAGTGGTACATGATCCAAATCCACTATCTCAAGTCTGATCATCACGTGAGTCGAGAATAGTTTCAGTGGTAAGCATCTCTATGCTAATCATATCAACTATACGATTCATGCTCGACCTTTCGGTCTCATGTGTTCCAAGGCCATGTATGCACATGCTAGGCTCGTCAAGCTTAACCCGAGTGTTCCGCGTGCGCAACTGTTTTGCACCCATTGTATGTGAACGTTGAGTCTATCACACCCGATCATCACGTGGTGTCTCGAAACGACGAACTGTAGCAACGGTGCACAGTCGGAAAGAACACAATTTCGTCTTGAAATTTTAGTGAGAGATCACCTCGTAATGCTACCGTCGTTCTAAGCAAAATAAGGTGCATAAAAGGATTAACATCACATGCAATTTATAAGTGACATGATATGGCCATCATCACGTGCTTCTTGATCTCCATCACCAAAGCACCGACACGATCTTCTTGTCACCGGCGTCACACCATGATCTCCATCATCATGATCTCCATCAACGTGTCGCCATCGGGATTGTCGTGCTACTCATGCTATTACTACTAAAGCTACGTCCTAGCAAAATAGTAAACGCACCTGCAAGCACAAACGTTAGTTATAAAGACAACCCTATGGCTCCTGCCGGTTGTCGTACCATCGACGTGCAAGTCGATATTATCTATTACAACATGATCATCTCATACATCCAATATATCACATCACATCGTTGGCCATATCACATCACAAGCATACCCTGCAAAAACAAGTTAGACGTCCTCTAATTTTGTTGTTGCATGTTTTACGTGGTGACCATCGGTATCTAGTAGGATCGCATCTTACTTACGCAAACACCACAACGGAGATATATGAGTTGCTATTTAACCTCATCCAAGGACCTCCTCGGTCAAATCCGATTCAACTAAAGTTGGAGAAACCGACACTTGCCAGTCATCTTTGAGCAACGGGGTTACTCGTAGCGATGAAACCAGTCTCTCGTAAGCCTACGAGTAATGTCGGTCCAAGCCGCTTCAATCCAACAATACCGCGGAATCAAGAAAAGTCTAAGGAGGGCAGCAAAACGCACATCACCGCCCACAAAAACTTTTGTGTTCTACTCGAGAAGACATCTACGCATGAACCTAGCTCATGATGCCACTGTTGGGGAACGTCGCATGGGAAACAAAATTTTCCTACGCGCACGAAGACCTATCATGGTGATGTCCATCTATGAGAGGGGATGAGTGATCTACGTACCCTTGTAGATCGTACAGCAGAAGCGTTAGTGAACGCGGTTGATGTAGTGGAACGTCCTCACGTCCCTCGATCCGCCCCGCGAACAATCCGCGATCAGTCCCACGATCTAGTACCGAACGGACGGCACCTCCGCGTTCAGCACACGTACAGCCCGACGATGATCTCGGCCTTCTTGATCCAGCAAGAGAGACGGAGAGGTAGAAGAGTTCTCCGGCAGCGTGATGGCGCTCCGGAGGTTGGTGATGACCTTGTCTCAGCAGGGCTCCGCCCGAGCTCCGCAGAAACGCGATCTAGAGGAAAAACCGTGGAGGTATGTGGTCGGGCTGCCGTGAGAAAGTCGTATCAAATTAGCCCTAATTTCTCCATATATATAGGAGGAGGGAGGGGGGGCCTTGCCTTGGGATCCAAGGACCCGCAAGGAGTCGGCCGAGCCAAAGGGGGGAGGACTCCCCCCCCAAACCGAGTTGGACTTGGTTTGGTGGGAGGATTCCCCTTCCTTCCCACCTCCTTCCCTTTTTTTTTCTTTCCTCTTGATTTTTATTCTCTTCGCGCATTGGGTACTTGTGGGCTGTCCCACCAGCCCACTAAGGGCTGGTGTGGCTCCCCCAATGCCTATGGGCTTCCCCGGGGTGGGTTGCCCCCACCCCGGTGAACTCCCGGAACCCATTCGTCATTCCCGGTACATTCCCGGTAACTCCGAAAACCTTCCGGTAATCAAATGAGGTCATCCTATATATCAATCTTCGTTTCCGGACCATTCCGGAAACCCTCGTGACGTCCGTGATCTCATCCGGGACTCCGAACAACATTCGGTAACCAACCATATAACTCAAATACGCATAAAACAACGTCGAACCTTAAGTGTGCAGACCCTGCGGGTTCGAGAACTATGTAGACATGACCCGAGAGACTCCTCGGTCAATATCCAATAGCGGGACCTGGATGCCCATATTGGATCCTACATATTCTACGAAGATCTTATCGTTTGAACCTCAGTGCCAAGGATTCATATAATCCCGTATGTCATTCCCTTTGTCCTTCGGTATGTTACTTGCCCGAGATTCGATCGTTAGTATCCGCATACCTATTTCAATCTCGTTTACCGGCAAGTCTCTTTACTCGTTCCGTAATACAAGATCCCGCAACTTACACTAAGTCACATTGCTTGCAAGGCTTGTGTGTGATGTTGTATTACCGAGTGGGCCCCGAGATACCTCTCCGTCACACGGAGTGACAAAACCCAGTCTCGATCCATACTAACTCAACGAACACCTTCGGAGATACCTGTAGAGCATCTTTATAGTCACCCAGTTACGTTGCGACATTTGATACACACAAAGCATTCCTCCGGTGTCCGTGAGTTATATGATCTCATGGTCATAGGAACAAATACTTGACACGCAGAAAACAGTAGCAACCAAATGACACGATCAACATGCTACGTCTATTTGTTTGGGTCTAGTCCATCACATGATTCTCCTAATGATGTGATCCCGTTATCAAGTGACAACACTTGCCTATGGCCAGGAAACCTTGACCATCTTTGATCAACGAGCTAGTCAACTAGAGGCTTACTAGGGACAGTGTTTTGTCTATGTATCCACACAAGTATTGTGTTTCCAATCAATACAATTATAGCATGGATAATAAACGATTATCATGAACTAAGAAATATAATAGTAACTAATTTATTATTGCCTCTAGGGCATATTTCCAACAATAACATGTGGTGAATAAAAATATATCCCCAAGTAATGTTACCGATGGATTGAAGACGAAAGAGGGGATGCCTTCCCGGGGCATCCCCAAGCTTAGGCTTTTACGGCATCCTTGAATCATCTTGGGGTGCCTTGGGCATCCCGAAGCTTGAGCACTTGCCACTCTTTATCTTTTTGTCCATAAGAACTTCACCCAAAACTTGAAAACTTCACAACACGAAACTTAAACAGAAACTCGTGATAACATTAGTATAAGAAAGCAAACCAGCACTTCCTTAGTTACTATAGCAAACTTGAATTCTACTTATGTTGATGTTGGGTTACTGTATTTTCAATCTTCCATGGCTAATATCCCCCGATACTATCCATAGTTTCATCAAAATAAGCAACCAACACAATGAAAACAGAATCTGTTAACAGCAGATCAGTCTGTAGCAATCTGTATACTTTGTATACTTCTCTTACTTCAACAATTCTGAAAAATTACGACCTTCTGAAGAATTTGCGTAGAAATCAGAAGCAAAAAGAATCAACTCAAAATCTTTTACAGAAAAAAAACGAAAATTCTTTTCGTGAGCAGAAAGTTTCTGTCTTTTCCAGCATGACCAAACAATCATCCCACAGACTAATCATAACAGTTTTTCTTGGCACAAACGCAAAATTAAACACAAAAACACAATCATAACAGAATTATGAAAGTGTGGAAAACACAAAACATAAAGAAAAAGGATAGATTCGTTGGGTTGCCTCCCAACAAGCGCTATTGTTTAACGCCCTTAGCTAGGCATAAGGTGATGGAATCACGTGTAGTCATCCTTGGTGCTCAAACCATAAGTAGTGTGATCATTTATGATCTTAAGATCTTCATCTTTATTGGATGACTCACCACTAGCTTTAGGAACGAAAGCGGACTTGACGGTCATTTTGAGAGTGAGATTTGGAGTATTTTGCATAGCGTCAAAAGCGGAACCCAAGTTGGTTATGACATCTTTTAATTTGCCAATTCTAGAAGAATCATTAACTATAGGTTCCTTCTCCCTTCAATTTTTCAAAACATTTCCCACTTTGGATCCGTACTGAGTAATTTTATTGTGGATCTTTCTTTCCAAACCCTCAATAAGTTCAACTGTGGCAATTTTGTTTTCAATAGCATCAAGCCTTTGCATCACGTGTTCCAAGGTTAAGGTAGTTCCATTAACCATGAGCAGGGGTGAGCCTACCAAATTCATGATGGCTCCATAGGAGTCAACAGTAAGCTCCCCAAAAAATTCCAACATAAAAACTGCGAAGAAGGACGGTAGTGGACTGCTTACGAGTAGATCTACTCTGAGCATTGCAAATCCGGCACCAAGCGTCCTTTAAATTTTCTTCCTCATTTTGCCTGAAATTGAGAACTTTGTTCTCAGGGGTATCATTTGGAGTAGTGGGTCTAGCCATTGATGGACTATCCCACACACAAACTAGCAGGAAGTAAGCGAGTGAAGCGGGCAAAAGAGAATGGCAAAGGAAGACAGCAAAAAGGCAAAAGGCAAAAGAAAACGGCAAAGGAGAAAGGCAAATGAAAACAGCAAATGTGAAGTGGGGGAGAGGAAAACGAGAGGCAACTCGCAAAAAATGCAAATGCAGGAGATGAGTTTGTGAGACCTACTTGGATAGATCTCCCCTTCCCCGGCAACGGTGCCAGAAATACTTCTACTACTGCAACAAAAGACCTTCCAACGGCGCCAGAAACAAGCGTGCTGATGGAAGACTATTCTTGTCTTGATTCTCCTAAGCAACGGCACCAAGAATCCTTCTGCTACGGCTATGCCTTTAGGGACTTCCTAGGCAAATATGAAAGGATTCCCCCGTGGCCTTGGAGCCTTGCGTTGGTGTTCCCTCGAAGCGGAAAGGGTGATGTAGCACAGCGGTGGTAAGTATTTCCCTCAGTTTAGAGAACCAAGGTATCGATCCAGTGAAGGAATATCACAAGTACCTGCACAAACACAAAGAGCTTGCTCCCAACGCTATGAAGGGGTTGTCAATCCCTTATAGATTGTTTGCCAAGTGAGAACTGAAAGCAACAAAGTAACAAAGAAAAGTAAAAGCAAAAGTGGAAACGATAGGTTTGAATAGACCCGTGGGCCGTAGAGTTCACTAGTGGCTTCTCTCATCAAAGCAAGTAGACGGTGGGTGAACGAATTACTGTCGAGCAATTGATAGAACCGCGCAAAGTCGTGAAGTTATCCATGGCAATGATTATATCTATAGGCATCACATCCAAAACAAGTAGACCGATACTTTCTACATCTACTACTATTACTCCACACGTCGACCGATATCCAGCATGCAACTAGTGTATTAAGTTCAAGAGAACTGAGTAACGCCTTAAGCAAGATGACATGATGTAGATGGACAATCTCATATCTACGACAAAGCCCATCTTGTTACCCTTGATGGCAACAACACGATGCTTGCCTTGCTGCCCCTTCTGTCACTTGGAAAGGTCACCAGACGGTATGAACCCAAAACCAAGCACTTCTCCCATTACAAGAATCATAGATCTAGTTGGCCAAACAAAACCCAAGACTCGGAGAGACTTACAAGGATATCAAATCATGTATATAAGAAATCAGCAAAGACTCAAATATATATCATAGATAATTGGATCACAAATCCACAATTCATCGGATCTCGACAAACACGCCGCCAAAGAGGATTACATCAGAGAGATCTCCATGAAGATTATGGACAACTTTGTATTGAAGATCCAAGAGAGAGAAGAAGCCATCTAGTTACTAACTACGGACCCGTAGGTCTGAAGTGAACTACTCATGAGTCAGTGGAGGGGCTTTGATGTTGATGAAGAAGCCCTCCAACTCCAAAGTCCCCTCCGGCAGGGCACCGGGAAGGGTCTCCAGATGAGATCTCGCGGAAACGGAAGCTTGCGGCGGCGGAAAAGTGTTTTCGTGGACGCCCTGATTTGTTTTGGATTTTTAGGGAATTTATAGGCCAAAGACCTAGGGCAGGGGAGCGCCAGGGGGGACACAAGCTTGGTTGCCGCGGCCTCCCCCGGCCGCGGCAATAGGGCTTTTGGGCCCCCTGTGGGAACCACTTGCTTTGCCCTCGAGCCTCCCGATCTTCTTCCGTTCTGGAAAAAATCATTTTGAGGATTTTATTCCATTTGGACTCCGTTCCAAAATCAGATCTGAAAAGAGTCAAAAACAAAGAAAAAACAGGAACTGGCACTTGGCACTGAGTTAATAAGTTAGTCCCAAAAAAGATATAAAAGGTAAACAAAACATCCAAAGTTGACAAGATTACAGCATGAGACCATCAAAATTATAGATACGTTTGAGACGTATCAAGCTAGTATAAAGTTGAGACGGTCATTTTGGGAGAGAGGGAGATTATAATTCATGCTCGACCTTTCGGTCTCTTATGTTCCGAGGCCATGTCTGTACATGTGAGGCTCGTCAAGTTTAACGTAAGTGTTCCACGTGCGCAACTTTTTTGCACTCGTTGTATGTGAACGTTGAGTCTATCACACCCGATCATTGCGTGGTGTCTCGAAACGACCAACTGTCGCAACGGTGCATAGTCGGTGAGCACACCATTTATCTTGAAATTTTAGTGAGGGATCACCTTATAATTCTACTATCGTCCTAAGCAAAATAATGTTGATAAAAGTATTAACATCACATGCAAATCATAAGTGACATGATATGGCCATGAACTTGTGCTTCTTGATCTCTATCACCAAAGCATCGACATGATTTTCATCTTCACCGGCGCCACACCATGATCTCCATCATCGTGCCGCCATCGTGGTTGTCGTGATATCTATGCTATCACTACTAAAGCTACAACCTAGCGATATAGTAAAAGCATCTGCAACCACAAACGTTAGTTTAAAGACAACCCTATGGCTCCTGCCGGTTGCCGTAGCATCGACGTGCAAGTCGATATTAACTATTACAACATGATCATGTCATACATCCAATATATCAGATCATGTCTTTGGACATTTCACATCACAAGCATACCTTGCAAAAACAAGTTAGACGTCCTCTAATTTGTTGTTGCAATTTTTAAGTGCCTGTTATGGGTATATAGTATGATCGCATCTTACTTACGCAAAAGCCACAACGGTGATATGCAAATTGCTATTTAACCTTCTCCATGGACCGCCTTGGTCGAATCCAATTCAAATTAAGTTGAAGAAACAGGCACCCGCCAGTCATCTTAATGCAACTCATTGCATGTTAGTCGATGAAACCGGTCTCTTGTAAGCGTATGAGTAATGTTGGTCCGGGCCGCTTCGATTAAACAATACCACCGAATCAAGAAAAGATTAAGGAGGATTGCAAATCGAACATCAACGCCCACAAACTCCTTTGTGTTCTACTCGAGATATCATCTACGCATGAACCTAGCTCATGATGCCACTATTGGGGAACGTAGCATGGGAAACAAAAAATGTCCTACGCACACGCAATACCTATCCATGGTGATGATCATCTACGAGAGGGGAGAGTGAATCTACATACCCTTGTAGATCGCTAAGAGGAAGCGTATATAACGCGGTTGATGTAGTGGAAAATCTTGGCAATCCAAATCAAAGCCCGTCCCGCGATCTCATCACGATCCGTCCCGCGATCTCATCACGATCCGTCCCGCGATCCCATCACGATCCTTCCTGATCTAGTGCCGAACGGACGACACCTCCGCGTTGAGCACACGTATAGCTCGATGACGATCTCCACCTTCTTGATCCAGCAAGAGGGGCGGAGAGGTAGATGAGTTCTCCAACACGATGGCATGGTGGTGGTGGTGGTCGTGGATCTATTCCTGCAGGGCTTTGCCTAAGCACTGCAGAGAACTGATCTAGAGGAAGAACTACGATCAAGAGGAGAGGGTAGCACATGGCTGAATATTGTGTCTCAAAACCCTCAAAAACCTCTAGTATATACACGAGAAGAGGTGGGAGGGGGCTGCGCCCTAGGGCTGTCCTTTCTTCCCTTGCGCAAGGAGGAGAGGAGTCCTCCTCCAATCCTAGTAGGAGTAGGATTCCTCCTTCCCACTTGGAAACACTTTCCACCTTGTGTTTTTTTCCTTCTCAAACCTTATGGGCCTTAGTGGGCACTTATTCCAGACCACTAAGGGGCTAGTTTATCTCTTCCCACAGCCCATGAGTCCCCTTGGGGCGTGACACGCCTCCCGATGGTCCCCGGCACCCCTCCCGGCATTCCTGGTACACTACCGATGAGCCCCAAACTATTCCGGTGAACAAAACAGGACTTCCTATATATCAATCTTTACCTTCGGACCATTCCGGAGCTCCTCTTGACCTCCAGGATCTCATCCGGGACTCCCAACATCTTTCGGTTACCAACACCTATAACTCAACTATACCGAAAATATCACCGATCTTTAAGTGTGCCGACCATGCGGGTTCGAGAACTATGTAGACATGACCTGAGACACTCTCCGGTCAATATCCAATAGCGGGACCTGGATGCCCATATTGGATCCTACATATTCTACGATAATCTTATCGATTGAACCTCTATGTCAAGGATTCGGTTAATCCCGTATGTTGTTCCCTTTCTCCTTCGGTATGTTACTTGCCCGAGATTTGATCGTCGGTATCTCCATACCTAGTTCAATCTCGTTATCAGGAAGTCTCTTTACTCGTTCCATAATACAAGATCCCATGGCTAACTCCTTAGTCACATTGCTTGCAAGGCTTATTGTGTTGTTGTATTACCGAGTGGGCCCCGAGATACCTCTCCGTCACACGGAGTGACAAATCCCAGTCTTGATCCTTGCCAACCCAACAAACACCTTTGGAGATACCTGTAGAGCACCTTTATAGTCACCCAATTATGTTGTGACGTTTGATACACACAAGGTATTCCTCCGGTGTCTGGGAGTTGCATGATCTCATGGTCATAGGAAAAGATACATTGACATGCAGAAAACAGTAGAAATAAACTGACACGATCATATGCTACATTTATAGTTTAGGTCTTGTCCATCACATCATTCTCCTAATGATTTGATCCTTTTATCAAGTGATAACACTTGTCTATGGTTAGGAAACCTTAACCATCTTTGATCAACGAGCTAGTCAACTAGAGGATTACTAGGGACAGTGTTTTGTCTATGTATCGACACATGTATTTGTGTTTGCAATAAATACAATTATAGCATGGATAATAAACGATTATCATGAACAAAGAAATATAATAATAAATAATTTATTATTGCCTCTAGGGCATATTTCCAACATACCGAATCCCGGAGGAAGGAGACCATGATGATGGCTCCGGTGACCGAACGGAGGAGGGAGCTATTGAAAAGTACGGATCGAGCCAAACTTCGGTAACGAGACGAGGCCCGACGAGAAGGTTGGGCAAGGATCAAAATTTCACGATCACGGAACTCGCGGACGATGGCCTACCGATTGAACCCAAGCAGACCAGCGACGCATTTTTTGCTCAGCGCGGAGCGATTGTCAGGGACAACATCCCGATCAGCATCAAGCAATGGAATAAGCCTAAGGGCGACGACGTCCCTGTAGGTGATTATGTCACAGATAGGCTGAAAGATGATCCGAATAAGCCAGAGGACGATCCGAATAAGCCAGTTATAGAGCCACTTGTCAAGGCGTGTGCTCTTAAGAAGATGGCAGGTCTGTTCAGGAACTGGAAGAAAGACTTAAAATCAAAGATTGTCGACAAAGGGAAGACTCTAGAATTCTTCGGCCGATTTGAGAAGATGAGAGATCACTAGCCCGCATTTGTGGCCTACAAGACATCGTACAAGAGTAAGAAAATGTTAGGGAGAAACAAGAACAATGCTGCAAAGAAGCAGTATCACCATCACACGGGGTCATATGGCTACCTCAAAGGCCTTCCGTTGTGGGACAAAGCTGAGAATGACCTGATTGCTAAAGGGGTCCAACCATAGACATGTAACTGGCCCGACCGTTCAAGGCATTGGTTCTTCGGGGTTGGAGTAACTTTGGACCCTGAAATAGGGACGTCTCGTTAGACGGATGAGCAACTTGCAACACCAATCACCAAGCTTCAGCAGTGTATCACTGCAGCGCAGGAAGGGATGTTCTTTCCCGAAGGAGAGAAGGACGAGCTGACTGAGGCCCTAGGGAATGCTGAGCACCATGGACGAACACGAGGCACACCAGGCTCTGTTCCGTGGAAGGTTGGGTTTCCCGACGCAGCCGGTTACAGAAGCCGAGCGAGAAAGAGGAAAGCGGAGCTGAGCGACATGTAGAATATCAATGCAAGACTACAAATTCTTGAGGAACTTGAGAGCCAGCGAGCTGCCGACCAACCATCTCAGCGGAACGAAACTACCCCAGAAGTTACCCCGCCATCTCAGCGGAGAAGCAGCGTGGCTTCCACAGAGCTAGTTCAGCCTGACTTCACGGCTCCTAGCTACCCCGTGGATACTATCACGTAGTCTAAACCTTGCGATCTTTTGACGAAATGCCGGAACCTCATTTCAAGGTTGCTATCGACTTTGTTGCACCTCCTCAATCCAACGGAACTTTTCATGGCCTTATGATTCCACGTTGCTTTGTTGTTGTGATGGTGGATGAAGTAAAGGAGGGATTTGAGCAGCTCGAGCTTGACCACTCTATAGGTGAAGGGGAGAATAAGCTGGTTCATGATGTGAGGAGTACATGTCTATGGCCGAAGGAGTACATATGGCTTCCAAACTGGACGCCTCCTCCTCCTCCGGCGAGTGATCAGGGCACTCCTCATCCTCCTCCGGCGAATGATCAGGGCACTCCGGCTCCTCCGACACGTCAGGGCACTCCGCCTCCTTCTTCGGCTCCTACTCCGGCGCGCGAGGCCTGATGACCCACAAGTGTAGGGGGTCTATCATAGTCCTTTCGATAAGTAAGAGTGTCGAACCCAACAAGGAGAAGAAGGAAATGACAAGTGGTTTTCAGCAAGGTATTCTCTACAGGCACTGAAATTATCGGTAAGAGATAGTTGTGTGATAAGATAATTCGTAACGGGTAGCAAGTAACAATAGTAACAAAGCTGCAGCAAGATGGCCCAATCCCTTTTGTAGCAAGGGACAAGCCCGGACGAACTCTTATGTAAGGTAAAGCGCTCCCGAGGACACATGGGAATTTCTGTCAAGCTAGTTTTCATCATGTTCATATGATCCGTGTTCTCTACTTTGATAATTTGATATGTGGGTGGACCGGTGCTTGGGTGCTGTCCTTACTTGGACAAACATCCCACTTATGATTAACCCCTCTCACAAGCAACCACACATACGAAAGAAGAATTAAGACAGGGTCTAACCATAGCATTAAACTAGTGGATCCAAATCAGCCCCTTACGAAGCAACGCATAAACTAGGGTTTAAGCTTATGTCACTCTAGCAACCCATCATCTACTTATTACTTCCCAATGCCTTCCTCTAGGCCCAAATAATGGTGAAGTGTTATGTAGTCTATGTTCACATAACACAACTAGAGGAAAGACAACATACAAAGCATCAAAATATCGAACGAATACCAAATTCACATGACTACTTATAGCAAGACATATCCCATGTCCTCAGGAACAAATGTAACTACTCACAAATCATAATATTGTTCATGATAAGAGAGGTATTGAATAGCATTAAGGATCTGAACATATGATCTTCCACCGAGTAATCCAACTAGCATCAACTACAAGGAGTAATTAACACTACTAGCAACCTTACAAGTACCAATCGGAGTCGCTTAGACGGAGATTGGTTACAAGAGATGAACTAGGTTTTGGAGATGAGATGGTGCTGATGAAGATGTTGATGGAGATGAGTCCCCTCCAATGAGAAGAGTGTTGGTGGTGACGATGGCGACGATTTCCCCCTCAGGGAGGGAAGTTTCCCCGGCAGGATGGCCCCGCCGGAGCTCTAGATTGGTTCTGCTCAAGTTCTGCCTCGTGGCAGTAGTGTTTGTTCCTGAAAGCTCTCTCTTGATTTTTTTCTCGGCGAGAGAGACTATATAGAGTTGGAGTTGGAGGCTGTGGAGTCACGTGGGCCCCACGAGCCTGCTAGGCGCGCCCTAGGGGGGCGCCTCCTGGGCTCGTGGGCCCCTAGCTCCATGTCTTCGGGTAATTCTTGCGCCAGTATTTTTTATATATTCTACAAAAAATCCTCGTAAGTTTCCCGGTCATTCCGACAACTTTTATTTCTCCTCAAAAACAACACCATGGCAATTCTGCGGAAAACAGCATCAGTCCTGGTTAGTTCCATTCAAATCATGCTAATTAGAGTTGAAAACAAGGGGAAAAGAGTTTGGAAAAGTAGATACAATGGAGACATATCAACTCCCCCAAGCTTTGCTTGTCCTGAAGCAATTTAGTTGACAAACTGAAAGAGACAAAACAAAAACTTTTACGAACTCTGTTTGATCTTGTTGTTGTAATTATGTCTAACTCATATTCATATTTTTAGCAAGATCATAAGCTAACCACATAAGCAATAACATTTTGGTCTCATGGTGTACTAATATCAATGGCATAATCAACTAGCGAGCAATAATAATAAGTTTCAAACGAAAACACTTCAATCAAAACAATCATGATACAATATGAACAGATGGTCTCTCGCTAGCCCTTTCTGAGACCGCAAAACATAAATGCAGAGCACCTTCAAAGACCAAGGGTTGACTGAACAATGTAATTCATGGCAAAGAAAATCCAATCACAGTCATACTCAATATCAATTAATAGCAAAGCATAAAAATGACGGAGGTGCTCTCTAATTGGTGCCTTTTATAAGAAGAGGATGACTCAACAGAAATGTAAATAGATAGGCCCTTCGCAGAGGCAAGCATTGATTTGTAGAGGTGCCAGAGCTCAAGCTTTTCAAACAGAGATAAATAATTTTGGGTGGCATGCTTTCATTGTCAACGCGACGACCAAGAGTTTTCACCATCTTCCATGCTACACATATTATAGGCGGTTCCCAGACAGAATAGTAAAGTTTTGACTCCCCCACCACCGATCAATCACACTCTACGACTAGCCGAATCCTCGGGTGCCGTCCATACCAACAATAATCCAGGGTGAGTTTTGTTTGCCATTATATTTTCGATTTGATTTGACCATGGAACTGGGCATTCTGATTACCGGCCCCTTTCTCGTGAGTGATAGTGAATAAACACGTATCGAGGATAACATGCCTAGCATGGAAGATACTGACCGCCCCTTGTCACCACATGAGCGGTTCGGGCATAAAAAACAGATTATTATTTGAAGAATTAGAGAGTGGCATATACAAATTTACTTGGAATGGCAGGTTGATACTGCATGTAGGTAGGTATGGTGGACTCATATGGAACAACTTTGGGTTTATGGAAGTGGATGCACAAGCAGTATTCCCACTTAGTACAAGTGAAGGCTAGCAAAATACTGGGAAGCGACCATCTAGAGAGCGACAACAGTCATCAATATGCATTGAAATTAACCAATGTTGAGTGCAAGCATGAGTAGGATATAAATCACCATAAACCTGAATATCGTAGAGGCTATGTTGATTTTGTTTCAACTACATGCGTGAACATGTGCCAAGTCAAGCCACTTGAATCATTCAAAGGAGGATACCATCCTATCATACTACATCATAATCATCTTGAAATTCATGTTGGCATCCAAGACAAACCATTATAAGCTCCTAGCTAATTAAGCATGGTATCAGAAACTATGATCTCTAAGTGGTCATTGCAAACATGTTTCTCCCATAACAATGCTGAATTAGGAACGATGAGCTAGTCATTATTACAATAACAAAATAGGTTGAGTTCATACCAGCTTTTCCCGGCTCTGTCACTTCATCATATAACGTCATTATTGCTTTTCACTTGCACGACCGAATGATGTGAATAATAATAAGAGTGTTCGTGCATTGGACTAAGCTGGAATCTACAAGCAATTTCAGAGGACAAGACAAACTAATATGGCTCTTTGACAGATAAACAATAATGCATATGAGATCCAGTAATCATTTTAAGCATGGTCTTCTACCTTGACCCAAAGAAAAAAGAAAACTATTTACACGGGAAAGCTCCCAACAAGCAAAAGAAGAACGGGAAATCTTTTTGGGTTTTCTTTTTAATTACCACTAAGCATGCTGGAAAGTTTTGGAGTCGGTTTACTTACCGTATCACATACCTCTTCGTTCTTGGAGTCTGAAACAAGCTGGTAAATATCCCTTATGTACTCCTCCGGAGTTATGGTATTAATAATATTGCTTTCAACATTTATGGAAGTACCTGAGATATAATGCTTGATTCTTTGCCCATTTACAACTCTCAGAAAATTACCTTCCGCATTGTTGATTTTTATGGCACCGGAACGATATACTTCCTCAACAATGTAAGGGCCTTCCCATTTAGAGAGAAGCTTGCCTGCAAAAAATCTTAAACGAGAATTGTATAGCAAGACATAATCTCCTACATTGAACTCACGTTTTTGTATCCTTTTATCATGCCATCTCTTAACTTTTTCTTTAAACAACTTGGCATTTTCATATGCCTGAGTTCTCCATTCATCAAGTGAGCTAATATCTAATAACCTCTTCTCACCAGCAAGTTTGAAATCAAATTTGAGCTCTTTGATTGCCCAATAAGCCTTATGCTCTAGCTCAAGAGGTAAATGACATGCTTTACCGTAAACCATTTTATACGGAGACATGCCCATGCGATTCTTATAAGCAGTTCTATAAGCCCAAAGTGCATCATCAAGTTTCTTAGACAAATTCTTTCTAGACCTATTAACAGTCTTTTGCGGAATTAATTTAATTTCTCTGTTACTTAACTCTACTTGACCACTAGACTGAGGATGATAAGGAGATGCAATTCTATGGTTGACATCATACTTAGCAAGCATTTTACGGAAAGCACCATGAATAAAATGTGAACCACCATCAGTCATTAAATATCTAGGGACTCGAAATCTAGGGAAATAAATTCTTTAAGCATCTTAATAGAGGTGTAATGATCAACACTACTAGTTGGAATAGCTTCTACCCACTTAGTAACGTAATCAACACCAACTAGAATATGAGTATACCCGTTGGACTTTGGATATGGTCCCATATAATCAAAACCCCAAACATCAAATGGTTCAATGACAAGCGAATAATTCATAGGCATTTCCTGACGTTTACTGATATTACCTATTCTTTGACATTCATCACAAGACAAGAAAAACATACGAGCATCCTTGAAGAGAGTATGCCAATAAAAACCGGATTGCAATACCTTGTATGCAGTTCTATCTCCCGCATGGTGTCCTCCGTAAGCCTCGGAGTGACACTTCTATAGGATTTGTCCCTGTTCATGCTCAGGTACACAACGTCTAATAACACCATCTACTCCTTCTTTATAAAGGTGACGGTCATCCCAAAAGTAACGTCTCAAATCATAAAAGAACTTTTTCTTTTGTTGGTATGTGAAATTAGCTGGTATATATTTAGCAACAATATAATTAGCATAACCAGCATACCATGATGTACTACGTGAAGTATTGATGACATTCGATTGTTCATCAGGAAAGCTATCATCAATAGGTTGTGGTTCATCAAGAACATTCTCTAACCTAGACAAGTTATCTGCTACGGGGTTTTGTACACCCTTTCTATCAACAACATGCAAATCAAATTCTTGTAGCAAGAGAACCCATCTAATAAGTCTAGGTTTATCATCTTTCTTTTCCTTGAGATATTTAATAGCAGCATGATCAGTGTGAATAGTAACTTTGGAGTCGACAATATAAGATCTTAACTTATCACATGCAAACACAACTGCTAAAAATTCTTTTTCAGTAGTCGCATAGTTTCTTTGGGCACTGTCTAGAGTTTTACTAGCATAATGGATAAGATTGAATTTCTTATCAACTCTTTGTCCTAGAACAGCACCAACAGCATAATCACTAGCATCACATATAATTTCAAAAGGTAGGTTACAATTAGGTTGTTGAACAATAGGTGCAGTTATCAAGGCCTTCTTAAGTATTTCAAATGCTTCTTCACAATTATCATCAAAAACAAATGGAATATCTTTTTGCAAGAGATTGGTGAGCGGCCTAGAAATCTTAGAGAAGTCTTTAATGAACCTTTTATAGAAACCAGCATGACCAAGGAAACTTTTTATACCTTCAATGTCTGTAGGGCATGCCATTTTCTCGATTGCATTACCTTTAGCCTTATCGACTTCAATACCTCTTTCAGAAGTTTTATGTTTTAAGTCGATGTCTTCATTAACCATAAAGTGGCACTTATCCCAATTCAAGACAAGGTTAGTATCTTTACATCTCTGCAAAACTTGATCAAGGTTGCTCAAGCAATCATCAAAAGAAGATCCGTAAACGGAAAAATCATCCATGAAAACCTCATCAATCTTTTGACAAAAGTCAGAGAATATAGCCATCATACATCTTTGAAAGGTAGCAGCTGCATTAAATAAACCAAAAGGCATATGTCTATAAGTAAAGGTACCGAAAGGGCAAGTAAAAGTGGTTTTCTCCTGATCAGATTGTGCAACAGGTATTTGGGTGAAACCAGAATAACCATCTAGAAAGCAAAAGTGTGTATGTTTAGACAATCTTTCTAGCATTTGATCAATAAAAGGCAAAGGGTAATGATCTTTCTTAGTAGCTTTATTTAGTTTCCTAAAATCAATTACCATCCTATAGCCAGTACCAATTCTCTATGGGATCAATTCATCTTCATCATTAGGGACAACGGCAATACCTCCCTTCTTAGGGACACAATGTACCGGACTTACCCAATCGCTATGAGCAACATGATAGATAATACCTACTTCCAGGAGCTTTAGTATTTATTTTCTTACCACCTCTTTCATCTTAGGATTTAATCTTCGTTGATGATCGGTAACTGGTTTGGAATCAGGATTAGTTTTAATTTTATGCTTGCATAGAGTGGGACTAATGCCCTTAAGATCATCAAGAGTATATCCAATAGCAGCACGGTGCTTTCTCAGAGTTTTCAATAATTTCTTTTCTTCATGCTCTGAAAGGTTAGCACTAATAATAACAGGATATATCTCTTTTTCATCAAGATAAGCATATTTAAGAGTATCAGGTAATTGTTTAAGCTCAAACACAGGATCACCCTTTGGTGGAGGTGGATCTCCAAGTAATTCAACAGGCAAATTATTCTTAAGGATAGGATGTTGTTCAAAGATAACTCTATCTATCTCATTCCTTTCATCCATATGCATATAATTTTCATGTTCAAGCAAGTATTGCTCTAAAGGATCAGTAGGAGGAACAACAATAGAAGCAAGAGCAATAATTTCATCCTTACTAGACAATTATTTTTCATCAGGTTGTCTACCAAACTTAGAGAAATTAAACTCATGTGACACACCTTCAAAGCCAACAGTAACAGTTTTCTTCTCACAATTAATCTGAGCATTAATAGTGTTGAGAAAAGGTCTACCAAATATGATGGGACAAAAGCTATCTTGTGTGGTAGCAAGAACGATAAAATCAGCAGGATACTTAGTTTTTCCACACAATACTTCAACATCTCTAACAATTCCCACATGGCAGATGGTATCTCTGTTAGCAAGTTGAATAGTAACATCAATAAATTCCATCTCGACAGGTGCAATCTCATCTTTAATTTCATTATATAAAGATTGAGGTATCGCACTAACACTAGCACCCATGTCACATAAACCATGATAACAATGATCTCCTATCTTAACAGAAACAACATGCATGCCAACAACAGGTTTATGTTGGTTTCTAGAATGAGGTTTAGCAATTCTAGCAGCATCTTCACAGAATTGAATAACATGCCCATCAACATTACCGGCCAAGAGATCTTTAATAATAGCAATGCTAGGTTCAACTTTAATTTTCTCAGGGGATGTAGGTGTTCTAATGTAGCCCTTACGTATCAGAGTTGAAGCTTTAGCATGATCCTTTATTCTAACAGGGAAATGTGGTTTCTCAATGTAAGCACTAGGAACAATAGAGTCGTTATAAGCAATAACTTTCTCTTCAACTGGATTGGGTTCTACTACATTGACTTCTTAGGGAGATTAATATGAGCAGAAAATGATTCACATAATGAAGCTACTATCTAAGAGTCAAGTCCATGTTTAGCGCTAAAATCACAAAAAGTATTTGTTTCAACGAAGGATTTAATGCAATCGAACTTAATATTCATACCTGACTCCTTACCTTCATAAAACTCCCAATCTTCAGAGTTGCGTTTAATTATTTCCAATAAATCCCATTTGAAGTCAATATCTCTCTTCATAAAAGAACCGGTACAAGAAGTATCAAGCATGGTGCGATTATCATGAGAAAGCCGAGCATAGAAGTTCTGAATGATAATTTCTCTCGAGAGCTCATGGTTGGGGCATGAATATAACATTGACTTAAGCCTCCCCAAGCTTCAGCGGTACTTTCTATATCACGAGGCCAAAAATTATAGATATAATTCCGATCACGATGTACCAAATGCATAGGATAAAACTTTTGACGAAATTCCAATTTCAATCGGTTGTAGTTCCATGATCCTGTGTCATCACATAGCCTATACCATGTCAATGCTTTATTCCTCAAACATAAGGGAAAGACCTTCTTCTTCAACTCATCCTTGGGCAAACCTGTAAGCTTAAATAAACCACAAACTTCATCTACATAGATTGGATGCAAGTCGGGATGTGATGTTCCATCTCCTGTAAAAGGATTAGCCAACAGTTTCTCCTGTAAAATAAACCACAGACTTCATCTACATAAATATTTTCAGTAGGTGTAGTAGGTTGAGGAGCATCTCTTTGTGCTTCCGATCGAGGTGAAGATACCCTGTACAAGCTCCTCAAAGGATTAGTTTCCATAGTGACAAGTGACAATAAATTTCAGCACACTATATAAATGTTTCCTTACCAGATTCCACTCACCAAAGGTGCTTCACTCCCCGGCAACGGTGCCGGAAAAGAGTCTTGATGACCCACAAGTGTAGGGGATCTATCGTAGTCCTTGCAATAAGTAAGAATGTCAAACCCAACGAGGAGAAGAAGGAAATGACAAGTGGTTTTCAGCAAGGTATTCTCTGCAGACACTGAAATTATCGGTAACAGATAGTTGTGTGATAAGATAATTCATAACGGGTGGAAAGTAACAATAGTAAAAAAGGTGCAGCAATATGGCCCAATCCCTTTTGTAGCAAGGGACAATCCTGGACGAACTCTTATGTAAGTTCAAGCGCTCCCGAGGACACATGGGAATTTCTCTCAAGCTAGTTTTCATCATGTTCATATGATTCTCATTCGCTACTTTGATAATTTGATATGTGGGTCGAACGGTGCTTGGGTGCTGCCCTTACATGGAGAAACATCCCACTTATGATACACCCCTCTCGCAAGCATCCGCAACTACGAAAGGAGAATTAAGATAAAGTCTAACAATAGCATTAAACTAGTAGATCTAAATCAGCCCCTTACGAAGCAACGCATAAACTAGGGTTTAAGCTTCTGTCCCTCTAGCAACCCATCATCTACTTATTACTTCCCAATGCCTTCCTCTAGGCCCAAATACTGGTGAAGTGTTATGTAGTCGATGTTCACATAATACCACTATAGGAAAGACAACATACAAAGCATCAAAATATCAAACGAATACCAAATTCACATGACTAGTTATAGCAACACTTATCCCATGTCCTCAGGAACAAACGTAACTACAAACAATTATTTTTCATCAGGTTGTCTACCAAACTTAGAGAAATTAAACTCATGTGACACACCTTCAAAGCCAACAGTAACAGTTTTCTTCTCACAATTAATCTGAGCATTAATAGTGTTGAGAAAAGGTCTACCAAATATGATCAAAGAGGTATTAAGGATCTGAACATATGATCTTCCATCGAGTAATCCAACTAGCATCAACTACAAGGAGTAATTAACACTACTAGCAACCTTACAAGTACCAATCTGAGTCGCGAGACGGAGATTGGTTACAAGAGATGAACTAGGGTTTGGAGATGAGATGGTGCTGATGAAGATGTTGATGGAGATGAGTCACCTCCAATGAGAAGAGTGTTGGTGATGACGATGGCGACGATTTCCCCCTCCGGGAGGGAAGTTTCCCTGGTAGGACGGCCCTGCCGGAGCTCTAGATTGGTTCTGCTCAAGTTCCGCCTCGTGGCGGCGCCGTTTCTTCCCAAAACCTCTCTCTTGATTTTTCTGGGCGACAGAGACTATATAGAGTTGGAGTTGGAGGCTGCGGAGCCACGTGAGCCCTACGAGCCTGCTAGACGCGCCCTAGTGGGGGCGCCTCCTCGGCTCGTGGGCCCCTGGCTCCGTGTCTTCGGGTAATTCTTGCGCTAGTATTTTTTATATATTCCACAAAAAATCTTCGTAAGTTTCCAGGTCATTCCGAGAACTTTTATTTCTGCACAAAAACAACACCATGGCAATTCTCTTGAAACCATTGTAAGTCCGGGTTAGTTCCATTCAAATCATGCAAATTAGAGTCCAAAACAAGGGCAAAAGAGTTTGGAAAAGTAGATACGATGGAGACGTATCAAGGGCACTCTGCCTCCTTCTTCGACTCCTGCTCCGGCGCATCGGAGCAGTCTGCCTCATTCTTCGGCTCCTCCTTCGGTGTGTCGGAGCACTCTGCCTCCTTCTTCATCTCATCCTCCAGCGCGTCGGAGCAGTCCTCCTCCTTCAGCTCCTCCTCAGGCGCGTCATAGCAGTCCTCCTCCTTCTGCTCCTCCTGAGGCGCGTCGGAGCAGTCCTCCTCCTTCGGCTCGTCCTCAGGCGCGGCGGAGCAGTCCGCCTCCTCCCCAACAGCGGTAGACATACGTCGTCGCCGCTTCGCCAAAAATTACACAAGTAAGAAAGATGTCTCCTCCTCCTTCTCTTAAGAGGAAGGCAGAATCCGCCGCCACTCTGGCGGCTAGCAGTGATGCAAGGTTAGCAAAATGAAGAAGTGGTAAAACCATTCCCTAGCTCGGCCAACAGAAGAAGCAATCGTGCCCCCCGCTCAAGGTGTCCAGCGATATCGTCGATGCTAATGATCCGGGGTTGCTTCCCGGTACCAATCCTGGTGATTACATGAAGGATTCAGTAATTTTTGAAATAGCTGAGGTAAAAAATAAAGAAAAATATGAATACATGCACGGGAAGCCTCTCGTCAAACCTATTCATCCTCCACTAACACAGAGGATGCACGAATTTCATGAATGGAACATGAACATCTGCCTGGAGTCTGGGAAAGATGCTATCTATATGGTAGTGAAAAAATATCACGATTTGATTGGAACTCAATTGATTCCTCTTCAATTTGATGAGTTATTTCAGTTATACAATCAGCTCGCCCTCGACAAACAACTCCTGACTTCCTACTGTTTGTAAGTATTACTTCTATAGATAAGTCTCTAGCTCAACTCGTTCATTGCATGTATATATAACTATCCTCACAATATATATTATGCAGATTGAAGATCGTCGAATTAAAAAAAAGCAGGAATCTTCGACATTGGGTTCATAAGCCCAGAAGCCGTAAATGTATATTTGCTACGAAATGAAACCAAAGAGATCGAGGTTAGCTTGCTAAACTCGTTGCTTGCAAATCAAAACAAAAGGGAAATACTCTTTCCTTACAACTTCAAGTGAGTGTTGTTGTCTTCTCTGTATACTCGGTTTCTCTTACTCGTGGTTAAGTAAATGTAATTGATGAGTTATATATGCGTGCGCAGTTACCACTTTATTCTGTTATCCATTAAGCTTGACGGAGCAAAAGTAAGTGTCTTAGACTCGATACGTAAAGATCCCGAGGATTATGCGAACATGACTGCAATTATCAAGAAGTAAGTTAAGTCAATACCGGGACCATACAGGCATGCAACTTTTGTTAATTTCCTGATATCAAGTAATCATTTTCTTTGCCTCGCAGGGTTTGGAAGAAGTTCATCAAGAAGGCTCCCGGTCTAAACAAAGAGTTGCAATTTACGCACCCCCAGTAAGTAGTACTACCTACTTCCCCGCATGTCTAATTGATTCAAATTTTCATCAATATATCTTTACCATGGTTGCTTATCAGTTTGATTGAACATTGTTCTCGTAAAGTGCTTGTACCAGGTAGCTGGGACTAGAAAATGTCCATACTACGTATGCGAGTTCATTCGCCTCTCGACCTGTGGGTGGGGCATCTCTGACAATCAATTTGAAGTACGTAAATAATATTCATAATTTTATTTTATATATTACCATCAATTATGTTGAGTTTTATTCATATATATTCATGCATTGACCCCCCTTCTTTAAATTATATCTGGAAGAAGCGGGATGAACCCCTATCAGATGATGGCATACGAGCAATTCAAGAGGAATTGGCGGGATTCTTTCTTGACCACGTCATACCTAAAGACGTAGAATACCATGTGAGCTATATGTGATTGGATCTTAGCTAGGTAGATGATGTTAGGCATTGTAAAAGATGTTATATTGTAAAAGATGATAGGGATTGTAAATGATTTCCTTCATTTTCTTATTAGCTAGCGTCATGTTTTCTCTATATGTATAGCAGCTAGCGTCGATCAAGCACGAAGAAAGAGAGGACGACACTTCTCTCTATCAACTAGCTAACACAATATGAAACCACTAAATTAACCCTCCAACCCCCCCCCCCCATTCAAAGAAAAAACAAAAACCCCAGCTCCGGCCAGATGCTGATGCGTCGATGCCATGTTGTCCCGGTTGGTGTGACCAACCGGGACTAAAGGACCTCCTGCCCGGGCTACCCGCAGCGGCCACGTGGAGACCCTTTGGTCCCGGTTGGTAAGCGAACCGGGACTAAAGATTCTGGGCTTTAGTCCCAACCATTTAGTCCCGGTTCAAAAACCGGGGCTAATGGGCCTCTGGAACCGGGACAAATGGGCCATTTTCTACTAGTGTACGGTATCCGGGAGTTGCACAATCTCATGGTCTAAGGAAACGACACTTGACATTAGAAAAGCTTTAGCAAACGAACTACACGATCTTGTGCTATGCTTGGATTGGGTCTTGTCCATCACATCATTCTCCTAATGATGTGATCCCGTTATCAACAACATCCAATGTCCATGATCAGGAAACCATGACCATCTATTGATCAACGAGCTAGTCAACTAGAGGCTCACTAGGGACTTGGTGTAGTCGATATATTCACACATGTATTACTGTTTCCGGCTAATACAATTGTGGCATGAACAATAGACGATTATCATGAACAAGGAAATATAATAATAACAACTTTATTATTGCCTATAGGGCATATTTCCAACAATCTATAGCTCGCTGGTATGCCTTATTGATGTGAGACTATCTTCTCCAGTTTTAACCCTTTGAAACCTACCACCATATTTTATTCCACCTTTATGCTATGTCCAATGGTTCACGATCATGTATTGCGTGAAGAATAAAAAGTTGATGCGCATTGAAAAAGTACGATCCAATTGCCTCACTTGAACACCATGGTGCTTGACATTTGCATTAATGTGGTGAAGATGGAGCCATGCCTTGTTAGTATAATAAAAATGGATGGGGGTAAAACAATCTTTGAGGATAGTATACTTTGAAATATTAACGATTTGCTGCTTATACCTATTAGTATTGATATGTTAATGTTTATTATTTGATCTTTTATAAATGAGCATACATGCATAAGGTTACATCATGGATATCATGTCACATCAAAAATTCTGCTTTTATAATTTACCTACTCGAGGACGAAGAAGAATTAAGCTTGGGGATGCTTGATAAGTCTCCGATCTATCTATAATTTTTTATTATTATCATTCTAGAATACTTTTGGCATATTTATTAACAATTTTATATTGTTTTTGAGCACTAACCTATTGACCCAGTGCCCACTTCGAGTTCCTATTTTTGCGTGTTTCTTACTTTCCAGGTTTTCCGTAAAAAACGAGGTCCAATTGCCTTGAAACTTTTGGGTGATGTTTTTCTGGACCAAAAGAAGAACAACGAGCATCGGAAGAAGGCTGGAGGCCTCATGAGGGGCCCAAAAGTCAACTGGGACTGACCTGGGGGTGCCTTGATGTCTTGTACCTCCCTTGTGGCCCTCCCGACTCCGTTCTTTTGCTTATAAATTGTAATCTACCCTAACAACACTTTTCACGCTGCCGCAAGTCTTTGTTCCGATGGGAGGCAATCTCGAGCTCCGTTCCGCCACCCTGCTAGATGGGGGATCGATCATGGGGTGCCTCTTCATAAACCTTGTTTCCCTCACGATGATCTCCGAGTATTTCAACATAGACCTACGGGTCCATGGCTAGTACCTAGATAGCAATCTCACTCTCTTTGATCCTCAATACAATGATCATCACGTCTCCGCTTTGATGCATATGATGTAATTCCTTTTGTGTGGTGCATTTGTTGCAATCGATGAATTATTGGTCTATGTTCAAATAATTCATGATAAATATTTTAGTCTCCTCTGAATACTTATATTATTCTTATGAGCACCATTATGATAGCTTCGTAATTTTCTCTGATCTATTGAAATAGTTTGGCCAACTAGATCGATATTTCTTCGGTAAGAGAGGTGTGTTGTGGTAGGTTCAACCCGACGAATTTCTATGTCCTAGTGATATAAGGGGACAAGATGCGTATTTGTGTTGCTGCTATAAGGATAAAAAGATACGTCTTATTCATATTTCTTGAGTTTACTTTTTCTATATCCTCTCATCGTTTTCCATGCATTACTCTCTTTTAGTTAATACTCTAGATGCATGCTGATACGTCCAAAACGTATCTATATAATTTTTGATGGTTTCAAGCTACTTTTGTGCTTTTGAAAATTATTTTTATATTAAGTTTATTATTTATTTGGACTAACCTACTAATAGTTGCAAAAGTGCACAATGTTCTTGTTTTACACTCTCATGTGTAGGAACTATCAAAAATAGAAGAGGAAACCTTGTTGGAGTCGGACTCTAACTTTCCTGAAATCTACCCCCCTACATATTTTAGAGGTTGTCTGTTTCCGCCTCGAATATAACGTCCAATGGAAAAATAATATCTGCAAAAGTTGTGGAGAATTTTACTCTGATAATTCTAGACATAACATTCGGCCCATTTGGTGTTCAGATGCTACAGAAAAGCCCGTTTTACTGGAGGACAAATATCTGATTATAGGATTACAGGAAGTAGTGACGTGATTGAGTCCAACTCTTACCATATTAGGTGGATTCAGCTAAACCACGACTTGGGGCCTCATTAGGGCTGAGAGGGGTTCCTAGGAAGGTTCTAGAGGTGCCCAAGATCCCTTGGATCAAAGGGGCATCTATCGAAGGGCCAAGGATGATCGTCACGGCTCATATAAGGAGAGGAAAACCTGATTTGTCGGCAGTCACCAAAAGCCACGAAATTTGCCTCCCACTTGGCCTCATCTGCATGGGGGAGGGCTAATCTGCAGCACCAACAAGCCATGGAGGAAGGAAACGAAGGGGCGGCGCTCCCCATGATGGTCGGCTAGCGCAGGAGGAGCCCTCTGCGTCGCCGACGGCAGCCGGCGCCGCCCTGCACCTCACGTGCTGGCCGTTCTCCATCCTCTCCGCCATGATGCTGCCTTCTCCAACACCTCTATAGCTACAGCGTTCTACTCTCCCACAAACCTCTATAATCCCCTATGTAAACATGGTGTTTGTTGTTATAAATTATGTGCAAATGATCTATTGCATCTATGTCATGTTGTGTAGATCCCTTTTGTCATATGATTGATTGTTGAATCTGCATGGATGGTTTGAGATATATATTGAATTTGTTATAGTCATATGGTGCCCATCATATGTTTATGCACGCATGGATCACATCATAGGGTTTTTAGTATGTGTTGAAAGCTAGAGGGTGGGTTGCTTGAGTGAGAGAAACATGAGCCCCAATCTAGTGAGTGAAGCATATGGGATAAAGAGGAGCATTTGATCTTAATGTTATGTTTGTGTATATTTACCTTAATGTACTTTAGTATTTACGAATTCTTTCTAGAGTTCCAATTATAAGTACTTGCAATCATTGGATAGTGAGAGCTTGTTACCTCTGCCTCTCCCACATAAAAGAGGAATATCAACCTTGTATTTGACTATTTGATCATGGACAATTCCACCACAATTACCACCACTTTTCCGCACTCACGGTACTTTTAGTTTATGTTTACTTAGTAAATTTTATTTCTGCAGCAACTACCTTTTACTCTCTTGTATTTATTATCATCGAAAGCTATCTCTCATACCCGTATTATTGCTCTAGTTTTATTTCCTAGATATTGCAAAATGTTTAGTGTGCGTAGAGTTGTGTCAATGGTTGATAGAACTTGAGAGAATATTTATCCCACCTTTAGCTCCTCGTTGGGATCGACACTCTTACTTGTTGAAAATGCTACATGCGATCCCCTATACTTGTGGGATATCAAGACCTTTTCTGGCGCCGTTGTCGGGGAGCAATAGCGTGGGGTGAATGTTCTTGTGTGCACTTGTTTGCTTTGTCTCTAAGTAGTTTTACTTTCCATTTTAAGTTGTTCTCTATCTTTATATGGATAGGGAATGTGAATTACAAAAAAAAATTATACTTGTTATCTAAAAACATTTTCAAAAAGTAAAGTGATTGGAAAGATGAGTAATGGTTAAGTGGGGGTCGATCTTGAACACTTGTGGTCATGCTATGAAACCAAAACAATTCTTTCCATGGAACTTTTTCAGTTAAAAAATTGTATATATTGTGTATATATTGTACATATTCCTCTGTACCATAAAAATAAAATATATAAATAACTTCTAGTTTGTTTGTGATGCAAGTTTGCCACTTTGCTGCCTAGAAACAGATTTCCGTGCTCCACCATAGAAAATTTTAGAAATCACCAGAACGTGATCGTGATCTGAAATTTCTTGAGTGCAAACTGATGCTTATTATATTTCTTCAGTAAGACTAAATTTTTCTGATTTGAGGTACGTAGATAGGTCTAACAATTCGATCTTTACGGACTGATTCTGTTTATACAGATTTCTTGTGCTTCACCATAAAAAATCGTGATAAACCTCAGAATAGTATTTTGATCTAAAAATTTTTGTGCATAAACCTGAGATTCTGATCTGTCATTAGTTTTACACTTTTTGATTTGAGCAACAGAAGATTTTCGAAAAAAACGAACTTTACGTGTTGTTCTGTTTTCATAGATTTCTGCCAATATTTCCATTTGCCTCTTAATCTTTTTCTTTTGGTGTTTTTGGGAGGGAAGAGCTTTAAAAGAAGTTGTGCGAGTGGATAATGTTTTAATTGGTGTTAGACTTGTGTTGAAACTGAACCAAAGTGGATTTATTATTTTGATTACACTAACGTTGCTAATCAAGATTGTGTGAAGTTTTGTATGGAGTGAGTTTTCAAGTGTAGGGAGAGAAGAATGATATGATGAGATGAAGGATGGACAAAAGCTCAATATTGGGGACTCCCAAGTGCACCTCAATGAAGGATTCAAGAATATTCAATCATCAAAGCTTGGGGATTCCCAAGGCATTCCTCCTTTTTCGATGCCTAGCTAAAAAGCGTACGTTAAACAAAAGCGCTTGTGGGAGGCAACCTAGTTTGTTTCCCTTATGTTTTCATGTTGTTTCCCTTCAGTTAATTTTGTTTTATTTGAGTCTTGGAAGTTTTTTGCTCTGTATCAACCTCTCCTTATCCTTTTTATTTCGTTTTGTGCCAAGTTTTAGCCTCCGATTGTAAGAAGGTTCAAAAGTAGTGACATGCTGTCCAGAAACAGATGTTGTGTGCTTGACAGAAAAATTCGCCAAAAATCACCAGATCATATTTTTTATCGGAATTGTTTTGACAGTATGCTATATATAATTTTCTTTCTTGCGTCTTTTTGAGTTTTTTTGAGTTGCAGAAGTGCTCCGAAAAAATTATTTTACTACCTGCTAGTGTGTTTTTCCCAGATTCTACCCTGTTTTGTGTTTTCATTGTTTTGCAAAGTGGAAGCTTTCTTTTTATTTGAAAAAACCTTTTGGCAACCTTGAGAAATAGTAGGTCTTCCTGAAAATCTTTATTTCCAGTACGGAACAAATTATTTTATCATGGGCACTAACCGCTCTAATCAACTTATGATGAGTTTCGTATGAAGGGAGTTTTCAAGTATGCGATGGAACATGATGAAAGAAGATCCATGAGTGTCAAGCGCTCAAGCTTGGGTATGCCCCCATGCACCCCAAGAAATATTCAAGGAGAGTCAAGCGTCTAAGCTTGGGGATGCCCCCGTGCATCTCCTTCTCCATGAACAATCATCAGTTCGTCCTTCTCCATACTATATTTTTATCACTACATATGTCATGTGCTATGCTTGGAGCGTCCCGCTCTTTACTTTTTAGTTTGTTTTAGTTTTTCTTGCTTGTCATAAATAAGTTACATCCTATCATTCTTATTTGGGAGAGATACACACTCCATTTTAATTTCTTATAACACTCTAGTTTTCACTCTTATAGTTCTGTGAGTGTTCACTTTTTGCTAGTACTGCGTTTAGCTCTTGTTTTCCACTCATATTTTGTTTAGAGCTTGTTAGGTTGCTTCAGTTATATATGATTATCTCTCTGGTCTTTAAATAATATTATCTATGAGAGTTGTTTCAAGAAAGTTGATAGGTGTTGGAGAAGAGTAAAATATTTCATGCTTATAGTGGTGCAATAGGAAGCTTGTTTAGACTGTGGCTTAGACTTTAACATGTCATGTTAGATATTGTCTTAATTATATGCTTTGTAGTTATTCATGTAGAATGACTTGTCTCAAATAGTTGAGAGTGCTTAATGTGCCATTGAAAGAATCATGTGTTGTTTTTATCATATTGAAGCATAATACTGTGGTATTTTCCTTTACTACTTCATTTGGGTTGACTTGGCGCATGCTCACACCATGTTATGACTACAAATCAGTCACCTCTAGCCTCTATGATCATTTAGTTTTTGACTTGTAATATTATTTATGCTTTGATTAATAATGTTTTGTCTCTATGCATGATTATGACCGTTATTTCTCTCTTAGTTGGTCGCTCCCAGTTTCTTGCTAGCCTCCACCTGTACTGAGTATGAGCTCTACTCGTGCATCCAACTCCCAAAGAAGAATAAAAAAACAAAGTTTGCCAAATGTGTCCACCATACCTACCAACATGTGGTATTTAACCACCACTCCGAGTAAATTTCTCATGTCCTACCTTTAAAACTTTCAAAATTATTCATGTTTTGTGCCTCTGTTTTAGCTCATGAGGAAGTAGTAGAAAATTCATGATCCTCTCATAGTGGACAAGCTTTATCTTGGGTTTGCATATGTCTAATCTGCGAACCCCTAATACGAGGAGGGACTGGCATGATTGCGCCCAGCTCGTAAAAGATAATAGCAACAAACAAAACCTCCTTCATGCTTTGTTCATGAGAAATCAGAACAGTAATAAACCGTGACAGCCTGAGACCGACGTTCCATAAGATTCCCCCTTTATTCCGTTTTCGTCGTGTGGCTTATTTGTCTGTCGCATTCATCATCGCGTCATTCGCATCATCCGCATTGCATCGGCATCCCGTTGCCACCAGTTTTCAAAAGTTGCATCCGTTATTAGTTGCCGGTTCTCTCCGTGTTCGTCGTTGCCCGTTCTGATCCCGGCCACACTCGCACGCGCCCGCGACATCGTTCAAACCCTGTTTTTAAAAGTGCGTGTAAAACTTTGTCTGATTGGGTTGAAACTTGGCGTGCGGTCTTATTTTAGTATAGGAAGCCCGCCTGCCAAATGTCGTCGCAATCGGAGTCCGTCTGGTACCCGAACGGTCGACCATAGCGGCACCGTATTCGGTCTATCGTCGGACGTTTTATCGATGTTTTAAAATACGTTGTCGGGTGCCCGTTCTCCCTCTCATCTCTGGCTAGCCTACTCTACACAGCCACTTAGCATTTCTCCCATTAGAAATCGTCCGATTTAGATCACGCGGTTGAAACCGGGGCAAAATTCTGCTAAACCTATCCCCCCCATTGTTATAAATAGACCCCCCTGCCATTTTAGACAACAAATTCTCTGTCTGCCTCGTTTTCCGCACCCACCTAACCCTAGCCGCCACCTCCACCTCCCTGTCTCCCTTCTCAGCCGACGGGCTCGCCAGGCCCGCAGGAGGCCCGCCCCGGCCCAGATCCCCGCCGCCGCCGGTGTGCCCTATCCCCCAACCGGCTCGCTCCTCCTGCCCGAGCGCCTCCAGCCAGCCATGCCTCGCTGCGCCGCCACCTTGGATCCCGCCGGCCATGCCTCGCCGCGCCGCCACCCTCGGGAACGGGAGCCCCGCCTCCGGATCCGTCGATCCCGGCCCTCCCCGGAGCCCCGGCCGTCCTCGAGCCCTCCCTGCCTGCACCGCCACCGCCGGCAACCACCTCCATTCCCCCCGTGCCGCCTTGGATCCGCCAACCCGTGGCCGCGCCACCCCGCACCAGATCCAGTCGCCGCCGCCTCATGCACGCGTCCATCGCCTCAACTGTCGCCGCCACCCCTGACGCGCTCGGGAGCGAGCAGAACAACGAGAGGAGCTCGAGCGCTCCTCCACCTGGGTCGCGACCCCGCGTTGGGCCGCGCCGCGCTTCAGGCCGCCCCAAGGCCCAGCTGCTCCCTCAGCCAGCCAGCCTCCTCTCCTCCTTGGGCCAAGCCCACTCTGGTGAGCCTCCCCAAATCCCGCCCCCTGCGCACTTTTGTTATGTTGCGCCCATGCCCGATTCAGCCCAATAGTTTGATTCGGCCCGCTAGTTTTTTTTAGGATTTCGGTTTTCTTTAATTTCAGGAAAATGTTAGATATTAAAACGCATGTAGTTAATTAATCGTGCGTGGGATCAGAATGATTTAAATATGTAACTTGTGTAGTTTTTTGCGTAGATTAATATTTTACAACTTGCATGCATGTTTGAAGTGGGTTGACCCGCTGTTTACCTAGTTTTGCATGCTGTCCTAATATGGATGGCCCCGTATTTATTTTTGTGCGCGTTCGTATTTCTCTAATCCCGTAGTTTAAATGCTGATGTTTTTCGGGACCTTTTTCCATGTATTTTAGAGTTGTTGTTTGCATTTTTGCATGTGGATTTCGTCGCTAGTTTGCTATGTCATGTGTAGGACATATTCGCGCATATACGGGTGGCTTTATTTTTAGTTTGCAACCCCACATGTTATATATGTTTTCGGCGTAGAAAAATCCATAGAATTTAACTGTGCATTTAGTTTTAGATTTTGAGGAAGTTAGTGCACACGATATTTTGACATGTTGCTCTTTTTTTTATTTTGTGGGATTTAGTCTGTGCATGATATGAATAAGTAGTCAACTAGAGATATGCCCTTGGGATTTAATCCGTGCATGTGGTATTTTTGATTGCAATAGAAATCCATGTTTAGTTGCTAATTGCTTGCTCTCAACATGCTAGAAAAATAGTGCCAATTTGGAGATGCTGAAATATTTCTAAGTCGGAAATCTGTTATATTTTGTTGTTGTCTTGTCATGAGTTTATCCGGTGATCTGTAGCTCTTTTGAGGTTGGTGCAATGGAGCTAGTTGTAGCCCTTAAGATTCTATAGCATGTTTTTAATTTTCATGCCATTTGGTGCCCTGTAGAATATAGTTTCGTTGCTGTCAATATGCCTTCAGATCGAAAACTGCATTGTCTAAAACTGATATTTTCACGAAGTCTGAAACTGTGTGTGATATGCCATGTTGTGAGTTCTTTTCCTAGTGATCCATGCTTCCATGCTAAATGTTATTAGTAGTATGTTGTAGTGCATCTTGCCCTCTACTATCTCATGCCTTGTTTGAGCATTTTGGATTTGTTTAGCTAGTTGTTCGAGGGTGTGGAAAATGCTATGTGGCTGATTATGGTGGATCATGACTATTTCTTGTATAGCTTATAGTTGTTGAACCGTTGCTCCGTTTTGGTCATGTCCTACATGAAACTTGCTTAGAATCTCATGTAGTTTCATATTATCTTGCTGTTTGTATGTTTTGAGATGCTTGTGACTGTCATTGCACACATATTGCATTCATGCCATCATATCTTGTGATGCTCGTATCTTTTGAACCGTAGCTCTGTTGGAGATGTTCTCTATGTGTAACTTGATTGGAACTACGGAATCACGTGAACCTAGTTACTTTGCTGTTTAATTAATATTTAAAAGTGTTAGCTCGGATCTGGACAAAATTATAAATTAACATATGAGGTCATCTCAGAGATGCTATATGTCGTTTCCGACCTCATTTAAAATGCCTAAATAGATAGCTTAGTTACGCTTCACCTTTTGCCATGTTTAACCACAATTAATATTGACGTGTACCTAATCGAGAGTGAACTAAATAATCCGTATGTGGAGTTTCGTCAATATGCAACTCGTTGCATGTTGAACTTCACTTAATGTGTAGTGTTTGATTGTTGTGAATTGCCATGCCATGTCTTGCATATATTCAACTGATCATGTATCATATGTGGATTGCATCTTGTCGTGCATGTTCTGTGGTGAATATCTGTGTTGATGCTTGTTTCCAGTTTGCTTCGTCTCAATAGAGTTCCACAAGCGTGTCGGATTGTGAGGACCCGTTCGACTACATCGGTTCATCTGGTTCATGGAGTCGTTCTTCTTCCAAGAGGGATGTCAAGCAAGATGACCTTTTCCCTAGATACCATTACTATCATTGCCATGCTAGTATTATCGTTCCTGTCGCTATGTCTCACTACCTACCACCTGTTAAATATCAGCCTCTCAACATTGCCATGAAAACCTTCAATCCGTTCACAACCTAGCAAATCACTGATTGGCTATGTTACCGCTTGCTTAACCATGTGTTAGCGTTGCTAGTTGCAGGTGCAGTTGCTTCCATGTGATAACATGGGTTCCTTGTTATATCACCGTATTAATGCTATTTAATTTAATGCACCTATATACTTGGTAAAAGGTGGAAGCCTTGGCCTTTCTAGCCTGGTGTTTTGTTCCACCTTTGCCCCCTTAGTTTCGGCTACCGGTGTTATGTTCCATAATTGAGCGCTCCTAACACGATCGGGGTTGTTATGGGGACCCCCTTGATAATTCGTTTTAGATAAAAGATGGTATGGCAAGGCCCAAGTTTGGTTTTCATTCGCCTAATAACCTAATAAAATTGCATAGGGACTTTCCGGACCCCGAGGATAATTAATCAACCCCTGCGGGCCAGTGCTCCGCATGAGTGTTGGTCCAACCTGTCAACCGCCGGTGGCTACCAGGGGCAAATCAGTGATTGGCCTACCAGAAGTTTGGACAATCCGTCATGTCCTGAGAACGAGATACGCGTCCCCTATCGGGATCGTCGACACGTCGGGCGCCTTGCTGGATTAGTTTTACCTTTTACGATATGTCATCTGCATTGGGATTCCGGTGATGATTTGGGTAATCTCAGAGTTGAGGTTTTCCACTAAGGAATCCGACGAGATCGTGAGTTTCGTGATCGAGGATTTCTATGCGGCGTGTGGTAATTTGTGATGGACTAGTTGGAGCACCCCTGTAGGGTTAAATCTTTCGGAAAGACGTTCCCGCGGTTATGTGGCAACGTGGAAACTTTGTTTAACACTGGTTCTAGATAACTTGAAGTTAACTTAATTAAAATATGCCAACTGAGTGCGTAACTGTGACTGTCTCTTTCGTGAGATCCTTCTCTGATCGAGGACACAATGGGGTTATGTTTGACGTAAGTAGGTGTTCAGGATCATTCCTTTGATCATCATTAGTTCACGTCCGCTATGCGTAGATCATCCCCCTCTTTATTCTTGTACTCGTAAGTTAGCCACCAAATATATGCTTAGTCGCTTGCTGCAGCCTCACCACTTAACCATACCTCACCTATTAAGCTGTGCAAGTCTTGATACCTTTGGAAATGAGATTGCTAAGTCCCCTGTGGCTCACAGATTACTACAACACCAGTTGCAGGTACAGGTAAAGGTTACTTGACGCGAGCGTGTTGATTATTCATTTGGAGTTACTTCTTCATCTTCTTCTTCACCGATCTAGGATGGGTTCCAGGCTAGCAGCTTGGGATAGCAAGGATGGACGTCATTCTTTTCTCGTTTGTTTTCGTCCGTAGTCGAACCCTGCTCTTCTTCTTGATATTTATGTATTGTACGGATGTGACTCTGATGTAGCTTGTGGCGAGTGTAAGCCAATTCCATATACTCTTCTCTTCAGTACATGTACTTGTAACGATATCCATTCTTGCAAAACGACGAGATGCGCTTCTATCCCTGTCGAGGCCCTCGTGCCAAAATAAGGTTAGGATCGCGTCTTGGGCGTGACAAGTTGGTATGAGAGCAGTACCGACCTAGGAGCCCCCTTGATTGATCGAACTTGGCCGAGTCAAGTCTAGTAAAAAATTGCTTTGAGTCTAGTTATATATGGGAGTGTAGGTTTCTTTTTTCTCCTCTTCTATGCTCTGGTGAGGAATCTTGACGTAATAATTTAATTCTACTCCTCTTCTCACTCAAAAAAAATTAGGATCACGCGGATATTTTTGAAATCTATATGATGTCGATGTGACCGAGTTCTGTCTTGGTGCCTCCTGTATGACTTGATTTCTTCCGGGGAGTTGAGCTCCACGGGATTCTTGAGCACATCGCTATTATTCAGATTTCTTAGTATCTCAGAACGAAGGATGTTTGAAATTGCTTCAATACTAGTAGTGGTGAGAGGAGTCCGGCTTCCCCAGTACTAGTGCACAGAGTTCCGGATGTATCGCCATACTTAGTATCATTGTGATTACGAGTGTCTGAAATAGATGAGGTTCCGAGATTTTGGTTATGTGTTGACGGATATGATACACCGGACGGGATAGTATAGGAGTTGAGTGACATATTACTCCTTGTATCCGTGGACCAGATTGCATGACCAGATATTTTGGGAGTTCTTAGGTGGGAATTCAAGTAGTTATTTACAGGACAATCTTCCAACAAATCCATGATGTTAGGTTGGGGTTTGATGAGCCACAAGTGTAGGGGATCTATCGTAGTCCTTTCAATAAGTAAGAGTGTCGAACCCAACGAGGAGCAGAAGGAACTGACAAGTGGTTTTCAGCAAGGTATTCTCTGCAAGCACTGAAATTATCGGTAACAGATAGTTGTGTGATAAGATAATTCGTAGCGAGTAGCAAGTAACAATAGTAACAAAGTTGAAACAAGATGGTACAATCCCTTTTGTAGCAAGGGACAAGCCTGGACGAACTCTTATATGAGGTAAAGCGCTCCCGAGGACAAATGGGGATTTCTGTCAAGCTAGTTTTCATCATGTTCATATGGTTCGCATTCGCTACTTTGATACTTTGATATGTGGGTGGACCGGTGCTTGGGTGCTGCCCTTACTTCGACAAAAATCCCGCTTATGATTAACCCCTCTCGCAGGCATCTGCAACTATGAAAGAAGAATTAAGACTAAGTCTAACCATACCATTAAACTAGTGGATCCAAATCAGCCCCGTACGAAGCAACGCATAAACTAGGGTTAAAACTTCTGTCACTCTAGCAACCCATCATCTACTTATTACTTCCCAATGCCTTCCTCTAGGCCCAAATAATGGTGAAGTCTTATGTAGTGGACGTTCACATAACACCACTAGAGGAAAGACAACATACAACGCATCGAAACATCGAACCAATACCAAATTCACATGAATACTTATAGCAAGACTTATACCATGTCCTCAGGAACAAAAGTGACTACCTTATACGTCTCCAATGTATCTACAATTTTTGATGGTTCCATGCTATTATAATGTCAAACTTTGGATGTTTTGTATGCCTTTTATATCTTTTTTGGGACTAACTTATTAACTCAGTGCCAAGTGCCAATTCCTGTTTTTTCCATGTTTTTGACCCTTTTTAGAGGACGATTTTAAACGGTGTCCAAACAGAATAAAACTTCTGAAAAGATTTTTTTCCGGAACATAAGATACGCACGGGACGTGAGAACCAAGGTAGAGGCCACCAGGTGAGGCCACAAGCCCCCTAGGTGCGGCTAGGGGGGCCCGCGCCTAGCAGGCTTGTGGGCCCCCTGTGGCTCGTCTGCCCTACCTCTTCCGCCTATAAATTCCCTAAAAATCCAAAACTGCGTAAGAGATCCACGATAACACTTTTCCGCCGCCGCAAGCTTCTGTCTCCATAAGATCCCATCTCGGGCATGTTCTAGTGCCCTGCCGGAGGAGGGATTCGAATACGGAGAGATTCTTCATGAACACCATGGCCTCTCCGATGATGCGTGAGTAGTTCACCATGGACCTTCGGGTCCATAGCTAGTAGCTAGATGGCTTCTTCTCTCTCTTGGATCTTCAATACAAAGTTCTCCATGGTCTTCATGGAGATCTATCCGATGTAATCTTCTTTTGCGGTGTGTTTGTCGAGATTCGATAAATTGTGTATTTATAATCAGATTATCTATGAATCTTATTTGAGTTTCTTCTGATCTCTTTTATGCATGATTTCATATCCTTGTAATTCTCTTTGAGTTGTGGGTTTTGTTTGGCCAACTTGATCTATGATTCTTGCAATGGGAGAGGTGCTTTGTTTTGGGTTCATACCGTGCGGTGACCTCACCTAGTGATAGATGGGGTAGCGAGGCACGCATCATGTTGTTGCCATCAAGGGTAAAAAGATGGTGTTTACATCATTGGTTTGAGTTTATCCCTCTACATCATGTCATCTTGCTTAAGGCGTTACTCTGTTCGTCATGAACTCAATACAGTAGATGCATGCTGGATAGTGGTCGACGTGTGGAGTAATAGTAGTAGATGCAGAAAGTATCGGTCTACTTGTCCCGGACGTGATGCCTATATGTATGATCATTTCCTTAGATATCGTCATGACTTTGTGTGGTTCTATCAATTGCTCGACAGTAATTTTTTCACCCACCGTAATATTTGCTATTTTGAGAGAAACCCCTAGTGAACACTATGGCCCCCGGGTCTACTTCACACCATATTTTCAGCCTTACACTTTTACTTCAGTGCACTTTCCGCCTTCACATCTCACTTTGCAATCAATCTTGAAGGGATTGACAACCCCTTTATAACGTTGCGTGCAATCTCGTTTGTGTTTGCGCAGGTACTCTGGCACCAGGCTTGATTCTCCTACTGGATTGATACCTTGGTTCTCAAAACTAAGGGAAATACTTACTGCTCTTTTGCTACATCACCCTTTCCTCTTCAAGGGAAAAACCAACGCAAGCTCAACAGGCAGCAGAAGGATTTCTGGTGCCGTTGCCGGGGAGGATCAAGTCAAGAACTCATCCAAGTAAGTGTTGCAAACTCATCTCGTGCACTTACTTTTTTGCCTCTCATTTTCCTCTCCCCCACTTCTGAAAAACAAAAATTTACAAAAATATTTGCCTTTTTCGTTTGGCTTTTTCGTTCGCCCTTTTCTCTCGCTTGCCTTCCTGCTAAGACCTCTATGGCCCAACCAAGGGATTTTGATGCTTACTATGCAAGATTGGAAGAGATTGAAACTAGTGTTAAAGGCTTGATGTCTACACAGATTGATTATAACAGTTACTTCCGTAGGGAACTGAAGGAGCAAAATTCCTTTTTGGCTTTTATGAATAAAGAAGTTGATGATCTAGCCAAAGAATTCCTTGCACTAAATTCTCAGTTTGCATATCTTGAAAATTTGGTAGGCCATATTTCCGATAAACAGGCTACCTTAGTCAATAAAATGGCTGCTAAACCTGAAATTTGTGATGAGAATCACGAAGATCTTAAAGTGCTTGGTGTGACTCCCATTGAATCCTTGTTTTCTAGTGTCAAACCTAATGATGATGGGGCTGGATATGAATCCACTTTGGTTGAAAAACGCCGCAATGATTCAGAGTCCATCTATCTTGATGCTAAAAGCATTGAAAGTGGAGTAGAAGATATTAAAACTTTGAGTAGTAATGAAACTACTACTTTGGATTTCAAGGAATCTAATTATGATAGTTGCTCCTTGATTGAATGCATTTCCTTGATGCAATCCATGCTAAATTCTCCGCACGATTATAGCCAAAACAAGGCCTTTACCGACCATATCGTCGAAGCTATGATAAAATCTCTTGAAGAGAAACTTGAGTTGGAAGTTTCTATTGCTAGAAAGCTTCATGATGAGTGGGAACCTACTATCGAAATCAAAATCAAAAACTATGAATGGAATGCTTTGTGTGATTTGGGTGCTAGTGTTTCCGCAATTCCAAAGTCTTTATGTGATGTTCTAGGCTTTAATGAGATTGAGGAGTGTTCTCTTAATTTGGATCTTGCTGATTCTATTGTCAAGAAACCCATGGGAGGGACCAATGATGTTCTTATTACTGCAAATAGGAACTATGTACCCATGGATTTCATTGTGCTTGATATTGATTGCAATCCTACATGCCCTATCATTCTTGGTAGACCTTTTCTAAGGACTATTGGTGCTATCATCGATATGAAGGAAGGGAATATTAGATTTAAACTTCCTTTAAAGAAGGGCATGGAGCATTTTCCTAGAAAGAAAATAAGATTGCCTTATGAATCCATGATTAGGGCTACTTATGGTTTGAGTACCAAAGACGACGATACGTGATTCTATCGCCTTATGCCTAGCTAAGGGCATTAAACAATAGCGCTTGTTGGGAGGCAACCCAATGAATTTATCTTTTTTCTTTCTGTTTTGTTGCGTCCACACCATCATAATTCTGTTATGATTGTTTTTTTTGTGTTTCTTTTTGTGCTTCAGCCAAGCAAAACCTTTATGACTAGTTTTGGTGATGGTTGTTTGATCTTGCTGGAAAAAGACATAAACTTTTCGCTCATGAAATTATTTTTCATTTTTATTCAGAAATAGATTTTGGGTTGATTCTTTTTGCTGCTGGTTTATATGCCTTTTTCCCACGCTGTCATAACTGTTCAGAAGTTTTGAGGTACAGAAGTATACGAAGTATATAGATTGCTACAGACTGGTCTGTTTTTGACAGATTCTGTTTTTGTTGTGTTGGTTGCTTGTTTTGATGAAACTATGGATAGTATCGGGGGTACTAGCCATGTAAAAGTGAGAATACAGTAATCTAACACCAATATAAATAGAAATCAAGATTGCTACAGTACCTAAAGAGGTGGTAGTTTATTTTCTTGTGCTAATGATATCATGAGTTTCTGTTTATGTTTTGTGTTGTGAAGTTTTAAAGTTTTGGGTGATGTTCTCATGGACAAAGGGATAAAGAGTGGAAAGAGCTCAAGCTTGGGGATTCCCAAGGCATCCCAAGCCAAATTCAAGGACACCAAAAAGCCTAAGCTTGGGGATGCCCCAGCAAGGCATCCCCTCTTTCGTCTTTAATCCATCGGTAACATTACTTGGAGCTATATTTTTATTCACCACATGATATGTGTTTTTCTTGGAGCGTCTTGTATCGTAGGAGTCTTTTATTTTTGTTGTGTCACAATCATCCTTGCTGCACACCTTTTGAGAGAGACATGCACTCATCCTGAATTTGCTAGAATACTCATTGTGCTTCACTTATATCTTTTGAGTTAGGCAATGTTGCTCTATGTGCTTCACTTAGATGTTTTAGAGCACGACGGTGCGTAACTTGGTAGTTGTCTTGTGCTATGAAAGTAGTCCCAAAGGTGATAGGTACCCAAAGAGGATACAATAAAACTTCCATCTTCATGTGCATTGAGTAGAAAGAGAAGTTTGATTCCTCTCAATTAGTTTTGAGACGTGGATTTGGTAATATATTAGGAGTTATGTTAGTAGGGTGTTGTGAATCTAGAAATACTTGTGTTGAAGTTAGTGATTTGGTGATGGTAATATATTTGGTAACATGCACGTATGGTGAAACTTTATGTTAGGAAGTCGGAGCATAATTGATCTATTGATTGTCATCCTTTGTGTTGCGGTCGGGATCCGCGATGGTTTACACCTACCAACCCTTCCCCTAGGAGTATGCGTTTAGCACTTTGTTTCGATTACTAATAAAAACTTTCGCAACAAGTATGTGAGTTCTTCATGACTAATGTGAGTCCATGGTATAGATGCAATTTCACCTTTCACCATTGCTAGCCTCTCTAGTACCGCGCAATTTTCGCTGGTGCACAAACCCACCATATGCCTTCCTCAAAACAACCACCATACCTACCTACTATGGCATTTTCATAGCCATTCCGAGATATATTGCCATGCAACTCCCACCGTTCCGTCTCATGACTTGTGCCGCCACTCTCATATAGCCATTGCATGATTGTAAGATAGCTAGCGAGATGTTTCAACGTCATACACCAAGCTAGATCATTGTACATCCCAGTACACTGTCGGAGGCATTTCCTATAGAGTCATCATCATTCTAAGCTTTGAGATGTCAGTAAATAAAAGTGTGATGATCACCATTGTTAGATCATTGTCCCATGTGAGGAAATAAAAACAAAGAGGCCAAAGTTGCCCACAATAAAAAAAGAAAAAAAGAGGCCAAAGAGCCCAAACAAAAAAAAGAGAAAAAGAGAGAAGGGACAATGCTACTATCTCTTTCCACACTTGTGCTTCATAATAACACCATGTTCTTGATGATTGAGAACCTCTCGTGTTGTCACCACCATGTACTAGTGGTAATCTTTATTATATAACTTGGCTTGTATATTCCAATGATGGGCTTCCTCAAAATTGCCCTAGGTCTTCGTGAGCAAGCAAGTTGGATGCACACCCACTAGTTCTCCTTTTGAGCTTTCACATACTTATAGCTCTAGTGCATCCTTTGTATGGCAATCCCTACTCATCCACATTGATATTTATTAATGGGCATCTCCATAGTCCTTTGATACTCCGAGTCAATTTGACCATCTCCTCCTTTTTGTCTCACAACCTCCACCACACTCTATTCCACCATAGTGCTATATCCATGGCTCATGCTCATGTATTGCGTGAGAGTTGAAAAAGGTTTGAGAAAGTAAGAGTGCGAAAACAATTACTTGGCCAATACTGGGGTTGTGCATGATTTAAATTAGTTGTGTGGGGATGATGGAGCATAGCCAAACTATATGATTTTGTAGGGTTAACTTTCTTTGGCCTTGTTATTTCGAAAGTTTATGATTACCTTGCTAGTTTGCTTGAAGTATTATTGTTTTCATGTCAATAGCAAACTATTGTTTTGAATCTTACGGATCTGAACATTCATGTCCATGAAAGAAGTTACAAAGGACAACTATGCTAGGTACCATTCCACATAAAAAATTCAGTATTTATCACTTCCCTACTCGAGGACGAGCAGGAGTTAAGCTTGGGGATTCTTGATACGTCTCCAACGTATCTATAATTTTTGATGGTTCCATGCTATTATCTTGTCAAACTTTGGATGTTTTGTATGCCTTTTATATCTTTTTTGGGACTAACTTATTAACTCAGTGCCAAGTGCCAGTTCATGTTTTTTCCGTGTTTTTGACCCTTTTCAGAGGAGGATTTTAAACGGTGTCCAAACAGAATAAAACTTCCGAAAAGATTTTTTCCGGAATAGAAGATACGCACGGGACGTGAGAACCAAGGCAGAGGCCAACAGGGGAGGCCACAAGCCCCCTAGGCGCGGCCAGAGGGCCCCTGTGGCTCGTCTGCCCTACCTCTTCCGCCTATAAATTCCCTAATAATCCAAAACTGCGTAAGAGATCCACCAAAATACTTTTCCGCCGCCGCAAGCTTCTTTCTCCACAAGATCCCATCTGGGGCATGTTCTGGTGCCCTGCCGGAGGGGGGATTCAGATACGGAGAGCTTCTTCATCAACACCTTGGCCTCTCCGATTGTAACATCCCAAAATTATAAATTTTGGAATGTTAATATAATTATTAGATTCATTTTATTTTTTTGTTTGAGTGATTGAAACTTGAGTGGATTTGAAACTTTTTTTTAACTTTTGAATGAGAGGGAATAAAATAACTTTCCCATTTTCTTTTGAATTCAAATTCATCCATTTAAAATCAGTGAGAGAAGATAACATGACATCTTCAACTATAAAGAATTTGATTGAATGTAGCATTTGAATTTTCCTTTAGTTTTTTATTTGAATTTTTATTTTTATTTTTGGGACAAGATTTCAACCACAAAATTTTTCCTAACAATATACTTGCCAAGCAAGAAAGAGAGGAGGTAACATGACACCCCCCAAAAAAATAAAATATAAAAGAAAAATAGTGCCAAAAATTTTAAAGACAAAATTTGAATTTGTTGAATTTTAGAAAAATAAAATTTTATAAAGTTTTTATTTTGTGAAAAGTAAAATGTCCATGTTGTAGGAAATTTTATTCTGAAAAATTTGATATATAATATGCCTATATAAAATATTCTCTTAATTTCGTTTATATTTGTTTTCGCTGTTTATTTTGAAAAATAATAAAAAAAGGCACTATTCACTAGGAAACACTGTTCATCCGAGCTTGCCTTTTGGGCTGGCCGAAATTTACTTGGCCCATGGGCATTTGGTCCCTCCTTTTCTCCTCTTTACGTATATATTTAGTCCCACATTGCCTAGCTATTGACCTTTAGACCTCCCTTCCACCTATAAATATAGACTCATAGGAGCATCCAAAAATCATCTATTTCGGGTTAAATCAATCTTTTGATTTGACTAGGTTTATTAAATAAAAATATTCTTTTCTCTTCGGCGGGATTTCTCGAAGTCGTCTCCTCATTGGAATTAATTCTTACTCTGCATTCTATAGGTATTTCTCTTCGTATTTTTTTTACTCCCGTAGTTTATTATTTCTAAACTAGTATTCCTACACTAGTATACGGTACAGTAATTAGATATATAAATTAGTTTTCATATTTACACATTAGTACTAGAATTCTTTTAGACATAGCACTTTTCTTCCGTAAAACAGCTTGGCCCTGATTTTTCAAATAGCCATAACTTTTTACTCGTTTATCCGAATTAGATGAAACCAACGCCTAGAGTTTCGTCTTGATCCCACCTATCCGGTGAACCTATCATATCTACTTTTTGAAATTTTAGAATTTCGAAATTTGTTCAGACTCATATTCAAACTTCTTTTGATCATATCTTTTTATCCGTAGCTCCGCTTTAGATGAATTCAATTGCGTCGGATTCGTATCAAAGTAATCTTTCCGTTTGGATCATTAGTTTTAACTTTTCAACTTATAATTTTGATCAAATCAGATTTATCTATTAGTGCCCAAAAGTGTTCACATCGTTCTATGCCTATTCAATGTTATATTGAAGTATTTATATCTTTTGATCCGCTAGTTCAAATCTAGTAATTCTTTTTTCTACACGCTCATATTGATCACCTGTATCCAGTAGCATCATTAGTTTCGACCTTTGAACCTTACACATTTGAGCGATTCAAATTTGTATTCGAACATTCATTTGATCTTATCTTGCAAATTGTACCACCTTTTCAATTGATTCCTTTTACCCCTAAACACTCATGTCATATATTTTTGTACGTAACCATCGTACTTCAGTTCCAATTCTCTTGACCTTTTGAATGCAAATTCAATTCATACTTCAGTTCGCTATAACTTGTGTTGTAGTGCTCCATTTCAAGAAATTCTTTCTACAAATAAATTCGTATGTCTTATACTATTTGTCAAATAACATTCATGTTGTTCTCCCAATATTTTTGATCATCTCCCATAGTATATGCAAGTCGAGCTTATATAGCAATAGTTCATCGTCCATTACCTCGTTTGATCTCATTCATGCACCTTCACTTTACAACAAACTTCGAACCTTTTTATTAAACCTTAGTACGTTGTTATTTTGCACAAAGACATGCTTTGTTCTTATGTTCTCTTGGTTCTTCCTTTTTGGCATGAATGTTTATTGAATGCTATTCGTTTACGATAAATTGCTCGGAGTGTGGCGAGTAGAATTATCAGGATTTTGAGAGCGACTATGTTCATCAAGTAATACCAGGCAAGTCATTTGATCATGTATCACCTGTGTTTTATGCATCGTAGTTCTACCATCCTATGCCCAATTAAATGCTAAGTAGGTACTTGGAAATTATGGTTGCATACTATAGTATCATGTGGTAGGCACCCAACAACCCCGTTACTTGGCCCGGGACGACAAATTTCATATTGCTATGCTTGAGTAGACGGGATTCTGGTTGAGAGTTTATCACGAGTGATGCGAGAATAATTTAATAACCAAGACCAGTTAAGTCAAGACTTTTCAAGACCTCGTGATGCAATGCAACTCTGGGTGAAGGACGGTTGATTGGCTCCCTGGAGAAACCAGTGGATGACCCGGGATGCTGGAGACGGCCATGACATCTTGCGGTAAGCTTCACCCAGGCTCAAAGAGACGGACGGATATTTTCTAGACCCAAGGCTTACCTGCACAGCCACAAGTCATTATGGCTCTGGCTTGGTTGGACAACGCGGCGACTCTGGACAGGCGGTGCAAGCAGATGTAGAAGAATGGTAGGATTGGATGGGCACCGACAGGGATTCAGAGGGACCCGTTGAAAGACCATGTTTTGATCATCCGGTCTTCAAACACCCTGAAGTGCGAGGACATACACGGAGACGATCAAATCTTGTGGGGAACGTGTGCAAAACTCTGCAGAGTACTCAAACCAAATCGATTAGCCGTGTCCACGGTCATGGACATCTTGAGCCAAAGGAACTGAAGTTATCTGGAATTCTCAACAAAATTTATATATTTGATGTGGGTAATATTGATAACCTGGGTATGAGAACTGGTTGGCGGAACCATCTCATTAACAACCAACAGTGTAGTAATATTTTGCTTTTAGCCCCTCTTGTTGTAGGAGAAAATTTTCTTTACGCTAAAACTTACACCACCACCTGCCATATATGCATATAGTATAGATGATATTTTACCCCTCTCTTTTGTGACTTGCCGGCATATTCAATATGCTAACATACACGGCTGCAACGTCTTATGTTGCAGATATTTTCCTCGACGAGTAAGAGTACGTTTCAGGGTTACGGTCCGCACTCAACTTGCCGTTGGTGTTATTTGGGACTCCACTCCCTTGACTGTTTCCGCTGAGATATTTAAGGTATATATCAGTTTTACGCTATTTACATGTGATTGCTCTTTGATTTATACATTGATGTACTGTGTGTGCCAGCATACTGATCCAGGGATGGCAAAGATACACGGAGGCTTGACTCGTTTTGAGTCGGGTCGCTACAGAAATGGTATCAGAGCACATGTTGACTGTAGGACGTGACCCTAGAAATCTGAAAATTCCTTAGGAAAGGATCTCTCAAAAAAATTTATCTGCAAAGAACACCTTCTACTTCTCATCTCTTCTGATTTCATCGAACGTTCTCTCTCACCTCAAATAGTTAGACAATGCCCTTTCCCCTTTGACCACGTGAAGGATCAACCGACTCCCCTTCAAAGTAAAGAGGATTTTACCATGCAATTGAAGCTACACCAATCGAAGACTCTCAAGACCTAAAGAATTCGAAGACCCTGAAGTGTTCCAATATTTATATGGCCATTAGAAGTCCAAACCCCTGTTATATACCCATGTTAGATACGATGATTTGTGAGCTGTCATTAGTGTGTGTTTTCCGACAGCCACAAATAAAACCTATTCTCAAAAAAATATTGTTTGTATTGTGTGTATCTCCCTCCCTCTCTTACCCGTCTCACCCCAAAACCTCAACCCTACCAGATGAAGTATGAAGCTGGACTTGTAGTCTTTGGACCAACGACCCAGCGAGAGGCTGAAATATGGATTCAGAACATAGAGAACCACTTCGGGAACAATTTGATTTCAAGGAAATATGAAGTGGCACATGCTCTTCAGTACTTTACCCAAGATGCTGCTATCTGGTGGAAAATGCATCATGCCATACAAGGATTTAGTGGAGCACAAACTTGGGACGAATTCAAGAAGACTCTGTTAAGATCCCGTCTTATTCAGAAGTGCTATGATAATTCGAAGAAGAAAACTTGTGCATGCAAGATCTGTGGAGAAATAGGACACACCCAGGAGGAACACAAGGATGGATGCACGCATTATGAAGAAAATCACCCAGCTGAGGAATGCCCAACTAGTCAGGTGACTTGTTTCTTGTGTGAAGGAACCACCCACTACCCAGCGGCGTATCACATTTACCCCAAGTATGCCTGAAACCCACAAACCTCGGGACTAACAAGGATCAAGTACTATCTTTTGGAGAAGGAAACTTGTATCAGCAACATTTCCCTAGGAGCATACGAAAACCTGAGAGTTGTGAAGTTACGATAGATGTTTTGCTCAACATGCAGAATCATTGGATTTATCCGAACTTCGTTTGTGTACAAGAGAAATTCTGCAACGCTTGTGAGGATGCCCAAGTGTTAGAATACGAGATTCACTAAGCCTTATACAAGGTAATGAATTTAGTGCGACATGGCTTGGCCACCATGACGACTTACTATTATCATTCTCTTGCTATTCGGAATGGTAAATCTGAGAGACTTACCATAGTGAGATACGACGTTCTTTGAAGCTTTTATTTAAGCCTTAGAATGGTATAAGAAAAGCCCATGTACATGGCAGTTGTTGTCACGCGTAGAAAATTTTACGGTGAAGACAAGACCCTTCTCTCTGCAGGATAACCACAAATGGTAGACCACCATGAGAATCATCGATAGGTTATTTAGTATTAATCACGAGACTGTTAGTTAAGAAGACCCAGTAACGGAAGAAGCTTATGTCAACAAGATAACTCTCATTTTCAATGGAAACGTTATGAATATAACGAAAGAGCATCACGAGAGGAGTTAATATGAAGATTGTGAGGAGTCAGATGCCAAAACCCGAGAGGATTTCTAAATTTTGAGGGACCGGTAACTCTCATTTGAAGTATGGTAGCACCCCACTTTGCAGGAGATTGGATTTGTTAGAAGACCTCCAAAACCTAAACCTTTTCTTTCTAGCCTCTTCGAATCTCGAGGACGAGATACATTTTAAGTGGGTAGTTTGTAACATCCCAAAATTATAAATTTTGGAATGTTAATATAATTATTAGATTCATTTTATTTGTTTGTTTGAGTGACTGAAACTTGAGTGGTATTTGAATCTTTTGAATGAGAGGGAATAAAATGACTTTCCCATTTTCTTTCGAATTCAAATTCATCCATTTAAAATCAGAGAGAGAAGATAGCATGACTTCTTCAACTATAAAGAATTTGAATGAATGTGGCATTTGAATTTTCCTTTGGTTTTTTGATTTGAATTTTTATTTTTATTTCTGGCACAACATTTCAACCACAAAATTTTTCCTCACAATATACTTGCCAAGCAAGAAAGAGAGGAGGTAACATGACAGCCCCGAAAAAAATAAAAGTCAGAAGAAAAATAGTGCCAAAATTTTTAAAGAAAAAATTTGAATTTTATTGTATTTAAAATAAATAAATTTATTTAAAGTTTTTATTTTGTGAAAAGTAAAATTTCCATGTTGTAGGAAATTTTATTCTGGAAATTTTGATATATAATATGCCTATATAAAATATTCTCTTAATTTCGTTTATATTTGTTTTCGCTGTTTATTTTGAAAAAAATAAAAAAGGCACTACTCACTAGGAGACACTGTTCATCCGAGCTTGCCTTTGGGCTTGCCGAAATTTACTTGGCCCATGGGCATTTGGTCCCTCCTTTTCTCCTCTTTACGTATATATTTAGTCCCACATTGCCTAGCTATTGACCTTTAGACCTCCCTTCCACCTATAAATATAGACTCATAGGAGCATCCAAAAATCATCTATTTCGGGTTAAATAAATCTTTTGATTTCACTAGGTTTATTAAATAAAAATATTCTTTTCTCTTCGGCGGGATTTCTCGTAGTCGTCTCCTCATTGAAATTAATTCTTACTCTGCATTCTAAAGGTATTTCTCTTCGTATTTTTTTACTCCCGTAGTTTATTATTTCTAAACTAGTATTCCTACACTTGTATACGGTAGATTAATTAGATATATGAATTAGTCTTCATATTTACACATTAGTACTAGAATTCTTTTAGACATAGCACTTTTTCTTCCGTAAACCAGCTTGGCCCTGATTTTTCAAATAGCCATAACTTTTTACTCGTTTATCTGAATTAGATGAAACCAACGCCTAGAGTTTCGTCTTGATTCCACCTATCCGGTGAAACTATCATATATACTTTTTTAAATTTTAAAATTTCGAAATTTGTTCACTCTCATATTCAAACTTCTTTTGAACATATCTTTTTATCCGTAGCTCCCCTTTAGATGAATTCAATTGCGTCGGATTCGTATCAAAGTAATCTTTCCGTTTGTATCATTAGTTTTAAATTTTCAACTTATAATTTTGATCAAATCAGATTTATCTATTAGTGCCCAAAAATGTTCACATCGTTCTAAGCCGATTCAATGTTATATTGAAGTATTTGTATCTTTTGATCCTCTAGTTCAAATCTAGTAATTATTTTTTCTACACGCTCATGTTGATCTATATCCAGTAGCATCATTACTTTCGACCTTTGAACCTTACAAATTTGAGCAATTCAAATTTGTATTCGAACATTCATTTGATCTTATCTTGCAAATTGTACCACCTTTTCAATTGATTCCTTTTACCCCTAAACACTCATGTCATATATTTTTGTACGTAACCATCGTACTTTAGTTCAACTTCTCTTGACCTTTTGAATGCAAATTCAATTCATACTTCAATTCGCTATAACTTGTGTTGTAGTGCTCCATTTCAAGAAATTCTTTCTACAAATAAATTCGTATGTCTTATACTATTTCTCAAATAACATTCATGTTGTTCTCCCAATATTTTTGATCATCTCCCATAGTATATGCAAGTCGAGCTTATATAGCAATAGTTCATCGTCCATTACCTCTTTTCATCTCATTCATGCACCTTCACTTTAGAACACACTTAGGACCTTTTCATTAAACCTTAGTACGTTGTTATTTTGCACCAAGACATGCTTTGTTCTTATGTTCTCTTGGTTCTTCCTTTTTGGCATGAATGTTTATTGAATGCTATTCATTTACGATAGATTGCTCGGAGTGTGGCGAGTAGAATTATCAGGATTTTGAGAGCGACTATCTTCATCAAGTAATACCAGGCAAGTCATTTGATCATGTATCACCTATGTTTTATGCATCGTAGTTCTACCATCCTATGCCCAATTGCATGCTAAGTAGGTACTTGTAAATTATGGTTGCATATTGTAGTATCATGTGGTAGGCACCCAACAACCCCGTTACTTGGCCTGGGACGACAAATTTCATATTGTTATGCTTGAGTAGGCGGGATTCTGGTTGAGAGTTTATCACGAGTGATGCGAGAATAATTTAATAACCAAGACTGGTTAAGTCAAGACTTTTCAAGACCTCGTGATGCAATACAACACTGGGTGAAGGACGGTTGATCGGCTCCCTGGAGAAACCAGTGGATGACCCGGGATGCTGGAGACGGCCATGACATCTTGCGGAAAGCTTCACCCAGGCTCAAAGAGACGGACGGATATTTTCAAGACCCAAGGCTTACCTGCACAGCCACAAGTCATTATGGGCTCTGGCTTGGTTGGACAACGCGGCGACTCTGGACAGGCGGTGCTAGCAGATGTAGAAGAACGGTAGGATTGGATGGGCACCGACAGGGATTCAGAGCGACCCGTTGAAAGACCATGTTTTGATCATCCGGTCTTCAAACACCCTGAAGTGCGAGGACATACACGGAGGCGATCAAATCTTGTGGGGAACGTGTGCAAAACTCTGCAGAGTACTCAAACCTAATCGATTAGCCGTGTCCACGGTCATGGACATCTTGAGCCAAATGAACTAAAGTTATCTGGAATTCTCAACACCATTTATATATTTGATGTGGGTAATATTGATAACCTGGGTATGAGAACTGGTTGGTGGAACCATCTCATTAACAACCAACAGCGTAGTAATATTTTCCTTTTAGCCCCTCTTGGTGTAGGAGAAAATTTGCTTTACGCTAAAACTTACAACACCACCTGCCATATATGCATATAGTATAGATGATATTTTACCCCTCTCTTTTGTCACTTGCCGGCATATTCAATATGCTGACCTGCACGGCTGCAACGTCTTATGTTGCAGATATTTTCGTCGACGAGTAAGAGTATGATTCAGGGTTACGGACCGCACTCAACCTGCCGTTGGTGTTATTTGGGACCCCACTCCCTTGACTATTTCTGCTGAGATATGTAAGGTATATATCAGTTTTACGCTATTTATATGTGATTGCACTTTGATATATACATTGATGTACTGTGTGTGCCAGCATTGTGATCAACGGATGGCACAGATACACGGAGGCTTGACTCGTTTTGAGTCGGGTCGCTACACCGATGATGCGTGAGTAGTTCACCATAGACCTTCGGGTCCATAGCTAGTAGCTAGATGGCTTCTTCTCTCTATTGGATCTTCAATACAAAGTTCTCCATGATCTTCAAGGAGATCTATCCGATGTAATCTTCTTTTGTGGTGTGTTTGTCGAGATGCGATGAATTGTGGATTTATGATCAGATTATCTATGAATCTTATTTGAGTTTCTTCTAATCTCTTTTATGCATGATTTCATATACTTGTAATTCTCTTCGAGTTGTGGGTTTTGTTTGGCCAACTTGATCTATGATTCTTGCAATGGGAGAATTGCTTGGTTTTGGGTTCATACCATGCGATGACCTCACCCAGTGACAGAACGGGTAGCGAGGCACGCATCGTGTTGTTGCCATCAAGGGTAAAAAGATGGGGTTTACATCATTGGTTTGAGTTTATCCCTCTACATCATGTCATCTTGCTTAAGGCGTTACTCTGTTTGTCATGAACTCAATAAACTAGATGCATGCTGGATAGCGGTCGATGTGTGCAATAATAGTAGTAGATGCAGAAAGTATCGGTCTACTTGTCTCGGATGTGATGCATATATGTATGATCATTGCCTTAGATATCATCATGACTTTGCGTGGTTCTATCAATTGCTCGACAGTAATTTGTTCACCCACCGTAATATTTGCTATTTTGAGAGAAGCCTCTAGTGAACACTATGGCCCCCGGGTCTACTTCACACCATATTTTCGGACTTACACTTTTACTTCGTTGCACTTTCCGCCTTCAGATCTCACTTTGCAATCTGTCTTGAAGGGATTGACAACCCCTTTATAGTGTTGGGTGCAAGCTCGTTTGTGTTTGCGCAGGTACTCTGGAACTCAGCTTGATTCTCCTACTGGATTGACACCTTGGTTCTGAAAACTGAGGGAAATACTTACTGTTCCTGTGCTCCATCACCCTTTCCTCTTCAAGGGAAAAACCAACGCAAGCTCAAGAGGCAGCACTACTCACAAAGCATAATTATGTTCATGACCAAAGAGGTATTAGCATTAAGGATCTGAACATATAATCTTTGTAGCGACCCGACTCAAAATGAGTCAAGCCTCTGTTTATCTGTGCCATCCCTGGATCAGTATGCTGGCACACACAATACATCAATGTATATATCAAGTGCAATCACATGGAAATAGCGTAAAACTGATATATATACCTTAAATATCTTAGCGGAAGCAGTCAAGGGAGTGGAGTCCCAATAAAAACCAACGACAAGTTGAGTGTAGACCGTAACCCTGAATCGTACTCTTACTCGTCGAAGAAAAATATCTGCAACATAAGACGTTGCAGCCGTGTAGGTCAGCATATTGAATATGTCGGGAAGTCACATAAGAGAGAGGTGAAAAGTAATCATCTATTCTATATGCATATATGGCAGGTGGGGCTGTAAGTTTTTAGCGGAAAGCAAAGTTTTCTCCAACAACAAGAGAGGGGCTAAAAAGAAAAATATTACTACTCTGTTGGTTGTTAATGAGATGGTTCCGCCAACCAGTTCTCATACCCAAGTTAACAATATTACCCACATCAAATATATATAATGGTGTTGAGAATTTCAGATAACTTCAGTTCCTTTGGCTCAAGTTGTCCATGACCGTGGACACGGCTAATCGATTAGCTTTGAGTACTCTACAGAGTTTTGCACACGTTCCCGACAAGATTTCATCGCCTCCGTGTATGTCCTCGCACTTCAGGGTGTTTGAAGACCGGATGATCCAAACATGGTCTTTCAACGGGTCCCTCTGAATCCCTGTCGGTGCCCTTCCAATCCTACTGTTCTTCTACATCTGCTGGCACCGCCTGTCCAGGGTCGCCGCGTTGTCCAACCAAGCAAGAGCCCATAATGACTTGTGGCTGTGCAGGTAAGCCTTGGGTCTTGAAAATATCCGTCCGTCTCTTTGAGCCTGGGTGAAGCTTTCCGCAAGATGTCATGGCACGTCTCTAGCATCCCGGGTCATCCACTGTTTTGTCGTCCCGGGCCAAGTAACGGGGTTGTTGGGTGCCTAGCACATGATACTACATTATGTAACCATAATTTCCAAGTAGCTAGTCAGCATGCAAATTGGGCATAGGATGGTAGAACTACGATGCATAAAACATAGGTGATACATGATCAAATGACTTGCCTGGTATTACTTGATGAAGATAGTCGCTGTCAAAATCCTGATAATTCTACTCGCCACACTCCGAGCAATCTATCGTAAATGAATAGCATTCAATAAACATTCATGCCAAAAAGGAAGAACCAAGAGAACATAAGAACAAAGCATGTCTTGGTGCAAAATAACAACGTACTAAGGTTTAATAAGAAGGTCCTAAGTGTGTTGTAAAGTGAAGGTGCATGAATGAGATCAAAAGAGTTAATGGACGATGAACTATTGCTATATAATCTCGACTTGCATACACTATGGGAGATGATAAAAAATACTGGAAGAACAACATGAATGTTATTTGACAAATAGTATAAGACATACGAATTTATTTGTAGAAAGAATTTCATGAAATGGAGCACTACAACACAAGTTATAGCGAATTGAATTATGAATTGAATTTGCATTCAAAAGGTCAAGAGAAGTTGAACTGAAGAAAGATGGTTGCGTACAAAAGTATATGACATGAGTGTTTAGGGGTAAAAGGAATCAATTGAAAAGGTGGTACGATTTGCAAGATAAGATCAAATGAATGTTCGAATACAAATTTGAATCGCTCAAATATTTAAGGTTCAAAGGTCGAAACTAATGATGCTACTGGATATAGGAGATCAATATGAGCGTGTAGAAAAAAGATTTACTAGATTTGAAATAGCGGATCAAAAGATACAAATACTTTAATATAACATTGAATCGGCTTAGAACAATGTGAACACTTTTGGGCACAAATAGATAAATATGATTTGATCAAAATTATAAGTTTAAAAGTTAAAACTAATGATACAAACGGGAAGATTACTTTGATACGAATCCGACGCAATTGGATTCATCTAAAACGGAGCTATGGATAAAAAGATATGATCAAAAGAAGTTTGAATATCGGTGTGGACAAATTTCGAAATTTGAAAATTTCAAAAAGTTGATATGATAGGTTCACCGGATAGGTGGGATCAAGACGAAACTCTAGGCGTTGGTTTCATCTAATTCGGATAAACGAGTAAAAAGTTATAGCTATTTGAAAAATCAGGGCCAAGCTGTTTTACGGAAGAAAAGTGCTATGTCTAAAAGAATTCTAGTACTAATGTGTAAATACGAAGACTAATTAATATATCTAATTACTCTACCATATACTAGTGTAGGAATACTAGTCTAGAAATAATAAACTACGGTAGTATAAAAAAATACGAAGAAAAATACCTTTAGAATGCAGAGTAAGAATTAATTCCAATGAGGAGACGACTTCCACAAATCCCGCCGAAGAGAAGAAAAATATTTTTTTATTTAATAAACCTAGTCAAACCAAAAGATTGATTTAACCCGAAATAAATGAGTTTTTGGACGCTCCTATGGGTCTATATTTATAGGCGGAAAGAAGGTCTAAAAGTCAATAGCTAGGCAATGTGGGACTAAACATATACGAAAAGAGGAGAAAAGGAGGGAGAGGAGCCACATGGGCCAAAAGAAAACAGGCACCGAATGGGCCAAGCACACGGCGCGCACACACACGTGCATGGCCATGTGAGCTTCTATTTCATTTTAATTTTATTTTTTATGAACAATTTTTTTTGAAAAAATAAAATAAAAGGAGAGTGAAGAAAAACGTAAAACGAAAATAGAGAGAACATTTTATATAGGCATATTATATATCAAAATTTTCAGAATAAAATTTCCTACAACATGAACATATTTTTAAGACCAAATAAAATACTTTAAAAATATATATTTTTTGCAATAACTTTAAAATGAAAAGGAATTGGATTTTCAAATAAATTGCAAATACTTAAAATATGAATCAAGACATTGTCCCTGATTTTTGGAGTGTCATTTTCCTCCTCTCATTTGATTTTTTTATTAGAGGGTTTTGAAAATATTCAAACTCAAAAATTCAATAGAGATTCAAAATACAAAATATTGGGAAAGTCATTTTATTCCCTCTCATTTTTTTACAAAAAATATCAAATTCCACTCAATTTCAAACAATCAATCACACAGCATGCCAGAAAATTTTCCTAATTATTTATTTGTTATAACATTCCAAAATTTATAATTTTGGGATGTTACGAACTACCACACTTCAAATGAATCTCATCCTCGAGATTCGAAGAGGCTAGAAAGAAAGGTTAGGGCTTTGGGGTTCTTCGAACAAATGCAACCTTCGGCAAAGTGGGATGTACCATACTTAAAATGAGAGTTACCGGTCCCTCAGAATTTTAGCAACCCTCTCTGGTCTTGGCATCTGACGCCTCACATTCTTCATACTAACTCCTTTGGTGATGATATTCAATTATACTCATACTGTTTTCCATCAAAATCGAGTGCTCTTCCGTTGATATAATCTTCTTCCTGCACTGGGTCTTCTTAACTGACAGGTCTCGTGATCATTCTAAATAACTTATCGATGATTCTCATGGTGGTCTATCATTTGTGGTTATCCTGCAGTGAAATGGGTCTTGGCTTCATCCTCATCGTAAAAAAAAATTCCTACGTGTGACAACAAGTGCCATGTACATGGGCTTTCATTATACCATTCTAAGGCTTAAAAAAGCTTCAAAGAACATTGTCTCTCACTGTGGGTAAGTCTCTCAGATTTACCATTCCGAATAGCAAGAGAATAATAAGAGTAAGTCGTCATGGTGAACAATCCATTCCACACCCAAATCATTACTCTGTATAAGGTCTAGCGAATCTCGTATTCTAACACTCGGGCATCCTCACAAGCGTTGCAGAATTTCTCTTGTGCAAGAACGAAGTTCGTACAAATCCTTTGGTTCTGCAAGCTGAACAAAACATCTATCGTTTTCTTCACCACTCTCAGGTTTTCATATGCTCCTAAGAAAACATTTGCTGATCCATCATAGCTTATCCCTTCATGCTCTTAGGATAACCTTCATGAAAATCTCGGGGTGCGTCCTTGGTACGGGTTGTATTCCTTGAACTCATTTTCCTTGGCATTGGTTTGTGTACCAACAAAAGTGTTTGTTCCTCATATTAAATCTCTCCTCAAATTTCCAATTCCAAGGTACACTATTCTTCTGTTGTCACCCCCATAGTTTGATATGATCCAACATTTCCTTCGACTGTATTAAGTGGGTTTGGCTTCTTGGTATGCATGGTACATTCCTACTCCTTGGTCCTGTGGGTTTACGGATTGCTACCACACTTAAAATGAAATATACTCATGTCTGCACAGACCATATATTCTCATATCCTCGAAATGGTCAGAGATATTTGTACATAGAGAAATAACTCATACAATTTCAACATAGGAAACCATGAGACAATAAATTCCATTTATTCATGATGTTACCCTTAGGGACTTCTGTTACAAAAAATTCAACTCCATGATCTCATGAAAAACAAGGGTGCTTCAGATTACACTAATTGCCGCGATCAAAGACTTAACTACTCCTTTTTAGCTTTCTTCCTTTGTGGACAATCGTTAGCAAAATGTCTTGCTTCCTTGCAACGAAAGCAAATGAGTTCTGACAAGTCTCGAGGCGTCTTAGTGTTTTCTTTTGCTCCTTGGGTTTCCGGCTTCCTTCCTGAGCACATGTATTTGTGGTGGCCAAATTCCATACATTTGTAACATCTGACATGACTCAGGTCTATATCTGCAGAGATTTGGCTCTTCCGAGGGTACCTTTTTTTCTTTCCGGACTCCTTTATTTTGGCCAGTTCTTCTATTTCAAGTGGATCAAACTCCACTTTTTCCGTCGGGAAGTTTCCCAGATACTCTTGGCTTCCCTTCGTGCAATCCTGTGAATAATGTCCTTCTTCTCCACATGAGTAGCATGCATTGGAGAAAAATCTGGTCAGACCTTGTTCATCAGGGTCTTCTATATTTTCGTTCATCACAGGTTCTTCTAGAATCTTCTTCTTGAGGGTTTCCCTCATTGCATCTTTCTGCTGCTTGACAACTCGTTGCACCTTGGGGTAAATGTGACACTGAGCTGGGTAGTGGGTGGTTCCTTCACAAAGGAAACAAGTCACCTGACTATTTGGGCATTCCTCCGCTCGGAGATTTTCTGCACAATGAGGGCATCCATCCTGGTGTTCTTCCTAGGTGTGTCCTATTTCTCCACAGATCTTGCATGCACAAGGCTTCTTCATCGGGCTATCATAGCACTTTTGGATAAGACAGGATCTTAAGAGAGTCTTCTTGAATTCGTCCCAAGTTTCTGCTCCACTAAATCCTTGTATGGCATGGTGCATTTTCCACCAGATAGCAGCACTTTGGGTAAAGTACTGGAGAGCGTGTTCCACTTCATACTTCCTTGAGATCAAGTTGCTCCCGAAGTGGTTCTCCATGTTCTGAATCCATATTTCAGCCTCCAGCTGGATCATTGGTCCAGAGACTACAAGTCCAGCTTCATACTCCATCTAGTAGGCTTGAGGTTTTGGGGATTAGACGAGTAAGAGAGGGAGGGAGATACACACATTACAAACAATATTTTTGAGAATAGGTTTTATTTGTGGCCATCGGAAAACACACACCAATGACGGCTCACAAATCATCATAACTAACGTGGGTATATAACAGGGGTTTGGACTTCTAATGGTCATATAAATATTCGAACGCTTGAGGTTCTTCGAATTCTTCGGGTCTTGAGAGTCTTCAATTGGTGCAGCTTCAATTCTTCAATGCATGATGAAATCCTCTTTACTTTGAAGTGGGACTCACTTGATCCTTCATGTCGTCAATGGGGTAAGGGTATTGTCTAACTATTTGAGGTGAGAGAGAACATTCGATGAAATCAAAAGAGATGAGAAGTAAAAGGTGTTGTTGAAAATAAATTTTTTGAGAGATCCTTTCCTAAGAAATTTCCAGTTTCTAGGGTCACGTCCTACAGTCAACATGTGCTCTGATACCATTTCTGTAGCGGCCCGACTCAAAACGAGTCAAGCCTCTGTGTATCTGTGCCATCCTTGGATCAGTATGCCGGCACACACAGTACATCAATGTATATATCAAGTGCAATCACATGGAAATAGCGTAAAACTGATATATACCTTAAATATCTCAGCGGAAGCAGTCAAGGGAGTGGAGTCCCAATAAACACCAACGGCAAGTTGAGTGTAGACCATAACCCTGAATCGTACTCTTACTCGTCGAAGAAAAATATCTGGAACATAAGACGTTGCAGCCATGTAGGTCAGCATATTGAATATGCCGGCAAGTCACAAAAGAGAGAGGTGAAAAGTAATCATCTATTCTATATGCATATATGGTAGGTGGGGTTGTAAGTTTTTAGCGGAAAGCAAAGTTTTCTCCTACAACAAGAGAGGGGATAAAAAGCAAAATATTACTACACTGTTGGTTGTTAATGAGATGGTTCCGCCAACCAGTTCTCATACCCAAGTTAACAATATTACACACATCAAATATATATAATGGTGTTGAGAATTTCAGATAACTTCAGTTCCTTTGGCTCAAGTTGTCCATGACTGTGGACATGGCTAATCGATTAGGTTTGAGTACTCTGCAGAGTTTTGCACACGTTCCCCACAAGATTTGATCGCCTCTGTGTATGTCCTCGCACTTCAGTGTTTTTGAAGACCGGATGATCAAAACATGGTCTTTCAACGGGTCCCTCTGAATCCCTGTCGGTGCCCATCCAATCCTACCGTTCTTCTACATCTGCTGGCACCGCCTGTCTTTGGTCGCCACGTTGTCCAACCAAGCAACAGCCCATAATGACTTGTGGCTGTGCAGGTAAGCCTTGCGTCCTGAAAATATCCGTCCGTCTCTTTGAGTCTGGGTGAAGCTTTTCGCAAGATGTCATGGCACGTCTCCAACATCCCGGGTCATCCACTGGTTTCTCCAGGGAGCCGATCAACCGTCCTTCACCGAGAGTTGCATTGCATCACGAGGTCTTGAAAAGTCTTGACTTAACCGGTCTTGGTTATTAAATTATTCTTGCATCACTCGTGATAAACTCTCAACCAGAATCCCGTCTACTCAAGCATAGCAATATGAAATTTGTCGTCCCGGGCCAAGTAACGGAGTTGTTGGGTGCCTACCACATGATACTACATTATGTAACCATAATTTCCAAGTACCTAGTCAGCATGCAAATTGGGCATAGGATGGTAGAACTACGATGCATAAAACATAGGTGATACATGATCAAATGACTTACCTGGTATTACTTGATGAAGATAGTCGCTCTCAAAATCCTGATAATTCTACTCGCCACACTCCGAGCAATCTATCGTAAACGAATAGCATTCAATAAACATTCATGCCAAAAAGGAAGAACCAAGAGAACGTAAGAACAAAGCATGTCTTCGTGCAAAATAACAACATACTAAGGTTTAATAAAAAGGTCCTAAGTGTGTTGTAAAGTGAAGGTGCATGAATGAGATCAAAAGAGTTAATGGACGATGAACTATTGCTATATAAGCTCGACTTGCATACACCATGGGAGATGATCAAAAATACTGGGAGAACAACATGAATGTTATTTGACAAATAGTATAAGATATACGAATTTATTTGTAGCAAGAATTTCTTCAAATGGAGCACTACAACGCAAGTTATAGCGAATTGAAGTATGAATTGAATTTGCATTCAAAAGGTCAAGAGAAGTTGAACTGAAGTACGATGGTTACGTACAAAAGTATATGACATGAGTGTTTAGGGGTAAAAGGAATCAATTGAAAAGGTGGTACGATTTGCAAGATAAGATCAAATGAATGTTCGAATACAAATTTGAATCGCTCAAATTTGTAAGGTTCAAAGGTCGAAACTAATGATGCTACTGGATATAGGAGATCAATAGATGAGGAGACGACTTCGAGAAATCCCGCCGAAGAGAAGAAAAATATTTTTTATTTAATAAACCTAGTCAAACCAAAAGATTGATTTAACCCGAAATAGATGATTTTTTGGACGCCCCTATGGGAGAGGAGCCACATGGGCCAAAAGAAAACAGGCAGCTGCATGGGCCAAGCACACGGCGCACACACACGTGCATGGCCACGTGAGCTTATATTTTGTTTTATTTTTATTTTTTATGAACACATTTTTTCGAAAAAACAAAATAAAAGGACAGTGAAGAAAAACGTAAAAACAAAAATAGAGAGAACATTTTATATAGGCATATTATATATCAAAATTTTCAGAATAAAATTTCCTACAACATGAACATATTTTTAAGACCAAATAAAATACTTTAAAAATATATATTTTTTGCAATAACTTTAAAATGAAAAGGAATTGGATTTTCAAATAAATTGCAAATACTTAAAATTTGAATCAAGACATTGTCCCTGATTTTTGGAGTGTCATTTTCCACCTCTCAATTGATTTTTTCATCAGAGGGTTTTGAAAATATTCAAACTCAAAAAATCAATAGAGATTCAAAATACAAAATTTTGGGAAAGTCATTTTATTCGCTCTCATTTTTTAGAAAAAATATCAAATTCCACTTAATTTCAAACAATCAATCACACAGCATGCCACAAAATTTTCCTAATTATTTATTTGTTATAACATTCCAAAATTTATAATTTTGGGATGTTACAATCTTCCACCGGGTAATCTAGCTAGCATCAAGTACAAAGAGTAATTAACACTACTAGCAATCTTACAAGTACCAACCGGAGTCGCGAGACGGAGATTGGTTACAAGAGATGAACTAGGGTTTGGAGATGAGATGGTGCTGATGAAGATGTTGATGGAGATGAGTCCCCTCCGATGAGAGGAGTGTTGGTCATGACGATGGCGACAATTTCCCCCTCCGGGAGGGATGTTTCCCCGGGAGGACGGCCCTGCCGGAGCTATAGATTGGTTCTGCTCAAGTTCCGCCTCGTGGCGGCGGCGTCTCTTCCCGAAAGCCTCCTCCTGATTTTTTGTGGGATGAAACCCTCCTTATAGTAAAAGATGGGAGCCGGAGGGGCAACAGGGGGCCCACAAGCCACCCAGGCCCGGCCAGGGGGGTAGGCCGCGCCTGGCCGGCTTGTGGCCTCCTGGTGGCTCCCCTCCGGTATTCTTCCACCCAGTATTTTTTATAAAATCCAAAATAATTCCTCGTTGATTTCCACGGCTTTTGGAGTTGCGCAGAATAGGTATCTCAAACTTGCTCCTTTTTTAGACCAGAATCCCAGCTGCCCGCATTCTCCCTCTTCATGTAAACATTATAAAATAAGAGAGAAAAGGCATAAGTATTGTACCGTAAAGTGTAATAATAGCCCATAAAGCGATAAATATCAACATAAAAGCATGATGCAAAATGGTCGTATCAACTCCCCCAAACTTAGACCTCGCTTGTCCTCAAGCGGAAGCCGAGATCAATAAATATGCCCACATGTTTAGCGATAGAGGTGTCGATAAAACAAAATACGGACATGCAGGCATCATGATCACAATTAGAACAGCAATATCGTCATATAACCTCTTATGCTAAAGTGACAATTCCATCACAAAGTAAAGTATGGATCAAGAAACTTATTAAGAATTAACAACTGATGACCCACAAGTATAGGGGATCAATCATAGTCCTTTCGATAAGTAAGAGTGTCGAACCCAACGAGGAGCAGAAGGCTCTGATAAACGGATTTCAGCAAGGTAATAACTGCAAGCACTGAAAGTAGCGCTAACAAGTGATTGTGTAGCGAGGTGAAACGTAGCAAGAAAAAAGTAACAAGTAACAAGTAGTTGCAACGGTGCAGCAAGTGGCCCAATCCCTTTTGTAGCAAGGGACAAGCCTGAACAAAGTGTTATAGGAGGAAAAACGCTCCCGAGGACACATGGGGATTTCTGTCATGCTAGTTTCATCATGTTCATATGATTCGCGTTCGTTACTTTGATAGTTTGATATGTGGGTGAACCGGCGCTTGGGTACTTCCCTTACTTGGACAAGCATCCCACTTATGATTAACCTCTCTCGTAAGCATCCGCAACTTCAATAGAAGAATTAAGACAAAGTCTAACCATAGCATTAAACTAGTGGATCCAGATCAGCCCCTTACGAAGCAACGCATAGACTGGGGTTCAAGCGTCTGTCACTCCAGCAACCCATCATCTACTTACTACTCCCCAATGCCTTCCTCTAGGCCCAAATATGGTGAAGTGTTATGTAGTCGATGTTCACATAACACCACTAGAGGAAAAGACAGCATACAACATATGAAAATACCGAACGAATATCAAATTCACATGACTATTATTAACATGATTTATCCCATGTCCTCAGGAACAAAAGTAACTACTCACAAAACATAATCAGAATCATGACCAGAGGTGTAATGAATAGCATCAAGAATCTGAACATAAACTCTTCCACCAAGTAATCCAACTAGCATGAACTACAAAGAGTAATCAACACTACTAGCAACCGTACATGTACCAATCGGAGTCGTGAGACGGATATTGATTACAAGAGATGAACTAGGGATTGGAGAGGAGATGGTGCTGATGAAGATGTTGATGAAGATGCCTCCCCTCCGACGATTGGATGTGCTCAAGTTCCGTCTCGTCGCGGCGGCGAAACCACAAAGAAGCTCCCGTCTGATATTTCTGGACCAAGACGCTTCATATAGCAAAAGAGGGGGCTAGTGGGCCGTCAGGGAGCCCACAAGCCCCCACTCCGCCACCAGGGGGTGGCGGTGTCAGGGCTTGTGGTGCCCTAGCAGCCCCCCTCGAGTAGTTCTTTCGCCCAGTATTTTTTATATAATCCCAAAAAAATGCACGTAACTTTTCAAGGCATTTGGAGATGTGCAAAATAGTGGACTTGGATTTGCTCCTTTTCCAGTCCAGAATTCCAGCTGCCTGAATTCTCCCTCTTCAAATAAACCTTGCAAAATAAGAGAGAAAAGACATAAATATGGTACCACAAGTAATATAACAGCCCAAAAAGCAATAAATATCAACATGAAAGCATGATGCAAAATGGATGTATCAACTCCCCCAAGCTTAGACCTTGCTTGTCCTCAAGCGAAAACCAAGTTCTATAAACATGTCCACATGTTGAGGGACGAAGGTGTCGATAAAACATAATATGGACATGAGGGCATCATGATCACACATAGGACAGCAATACATCATAAAGATTCTTATGGGAAAGTAACAATTCCTTCACAAAGCAAAGCATGAAGCAAAAACCTTACCGAGAAGTAACCAACAATAAACCATAGTCATTGAAGCAATTGCAATTTATCACAACATCAGAAAGAGTCAAATAAGAGCTTGTAAGGCAAACCCACATACTCAATCATCTCTTTTGTTTTCCACAATTGTTAGAACTCACGTGGTACTCATGGTGTCAAAGTTTCAGCTGGACACAGAGGAAGATAGGGGCTTATAGTTTTGCCTCCCAACCATTTACCTCAAAGGTAAATTCAACAACAATAAAGCATAAGTACTCAACTCCAAGTTGATATATGAATATAGATCTTTCCCAAGCATGTGACGGTAGCCAAGACAAAGGAAAAAATAGGGAATTGGTGATGATCACCATGACTCTTACAAGGGCAAAATGTAAAGGTAGAAGATGGGCCCTTCGCAGAGGGAAGCAGAGGTTATCATGCGCTTTTGAGGTTTGAATGCGTGTCCTCTTAGTGTGGAGGAACGTCACTTTATATTGCCTCCTATGATAAAGAACTTTATTATCCAGTCTGTCGCTTTTATGTCTTCCTTATCAGAGGTTCGTACAAAGTTTATTTTCCGCACACTAATAGATCATACATATTAGAGAGCAATTTTTATTGCTTTCACCGATGACAACTTACTTGAAGGATCTTATTCAATCCATAGGCAGGTATGGTGGACACTCATGGCAAAACTGGTTGGAGGTTTATCGATACACAAGTAGTATCTCAACTTGGTGCGGGAGTTTTGGCTAATATGAGGTGGAAGCAATCGCCACATGCTAAGGGATCTCTAATCATATAACATTGTTTGGAACCAAGCAAACACAATTCATTATGTTGTCTTCCTTGAACAACGTCTACTCCTAGGCATGTAATAGTTTGGTGAGTGCTCAAAATCGTAAAAAGTGTCTAAGATGATATATTTATATGTGAACCTCTCTTTCCTTATTACTTCTTACTAATTGCAACAATGACTGAGGTCTATGTTGATTTATTCTCAACAAGTTTCAATCATCATACGTGTCATAAGTGAAGTTATCACTTTCCATAAGATCGTCTCATGATCTTTCATGCTATCGTTCTTTTCATACTTTTGATCATGGCACAAAGGAAAGCCCTTGACTAAGACACTCTTTATTATATAGCTCGTAAGCTCGAATACATCGGGAGAGAGACAAAAGCAAAAGACTCAAACTAAACACTAAAGACTTATTCCTCTAAGAGAAGAAATAAAAACTGAAAAGGAAAGAACTAAAACAAAGGTAAAAGCAAAGGATAAAAAGGTGATACGATACGAGGGCAACTCCCCCAAGCTTGGCAGAAGCCAAGGGGATTGCCCATACCAATGATTAGTTGCCTTCCTTCGATGGTGATGGTGGTGGAGTTGTTGAAGTAGTCTGATCCTCCGTCTTCCAAGGCATAGGTGCTCCATCATGGCACGATGACCGAGTCGCCGGAATCCTCAAATCTACAGCCAACCTTATTGATTTAAATCTGTACTCATCCTCACAGTTTTCGTTCTGCAGGTCATAGATCTGGCCCTGAAGTTGATCAACCCTGTCATAGAGCCTGGAGAGGTGTTTCCCAATATCAATGGCATCCATCTTGTGATTGCTAGTGAACTCCGTTATCATCGTGTGGTTGGCGTTGAGTCCACGCTCCACCATCCCTTGGCACTTGAAGACTTGTTTCTCCATTGCTTAGAGCCTCGTGTCCATGCTTCCAGTCTTCTTAGGCCCCTCAACATCACGGATGTGCAACATCCCCTCGCTCATCTTGATAGATTGATGGTGTTTCAGCACTTCCGTGGGGTAGGGATTGATAACCTTCTCGAAGATCTTGTCCTTAGGAGCGTTTGGGGAAGTCATGATGATCTAGATCTGTCATAGAAACAGGCTCGAAATGAAAACAGAGGAAAACCACGCGATACGGAGATAAAAACCTTCGGGCGACTATATATTGATTTTTTCTGCGCCAGAAGGAGTCCTCCGCAAGAAAACGGAGTCCGAGAGGCACACGATGTGCCCACAAGCTTGCCCTCCGCCACCACGGGGATAGGGGGCGGTGGCAGGGCTTGTGGCCGCCTCGTTCGCTCTCCGGAGTGCTTTTTATTTTTCAAATTTTCCAAAAATTCCAAAACGGAAGAAATTTGCTATTGGAAAAGCATCGGAGTCCAATTTCTTACCAAAACAGATACATCTTCGTTTTCAAGGTCTGAAACAGGCTGATAAACATCCCTTATGTACTCCTCTGGAGTTATGACATTGATGATATTAGTCTCAACATTTATGGGAGAACCAGAGATGTAATGCTTGATTCTTTGCCCATTTACCACTCTAGGAAAATTTCCTTCCGTGTTATTGATTTTGATGGCACCGGAACGATATAATTCCTCGATAACATAGGGACCTTCCCATTTAGAGAGAAGCTTGCCTGCAAAGAATCTCAAACGAGAATTGCATAGCAAGACATAATCACCTACATTGAACTCTCGTTTCTATATTCGTTTGTCGTGCCATCTCTTAACCTTTTCCTTGAACAACCTGGCATTCTCATATGTCTGGGTTCTTCATTCATCTAACGAGCTGTATCAAACAACCGCTTCTCACCGGCAAGTTTGAAATCAAAGTTGAGCTCTTTGATTGCCCAATAAGCTTTGTATTCTAGCTCAAGAGGTAAATGACAGGCTTTACCGTATACCATTTTATACGGTGACATGCCCATGGGATTCTTATAAGCAGTCCTATAAGCCCATAGTGCACCATCAAGTTTGCTGGACCAGTTCTTTCGAGATCTATTGACGGTCTTTTGTAGGATCAACTTGATCACCCTATTACTCAACTCCACCTCACCACTAGACTGAGGATGATAAGGAGATGCAACTCTATGGTTGACATCATAGTTAGCTAGCATCTTGCGGAAAACACCATGAATGAAGTGTGAACCTCCATCAGTCATCAAGTATCTAGGGACTCCAAATCTTGGGAATATGACTTCTTTAAGCATCTTAATAGAGGTGTGGTGATCAGCATTTTTAGTGGGGATAGCTTCTACCCACTTAGTAAAGTAATCCACAGCAACTAAGATGTGAGTGTACCCATTGGAACTCGGGAAGGGTCCCATATAATCAAAGCCCCACACATCAAATGGTTCAATGACAAGTGAATAGTTCATAGGCATTTCCTGACGCTTGCTGATGTTCCCTATTCTTTGGCATTCGTCACAAGACAAGAAAAACTTACGGGCATCCTTGAAGAGAGTGGGCCAATAGAAACCTGATTGCAATACCTTATGGGCAGTTCTATCTCCAGCGTGATGTCCTCCTGTAGGCTTTGGAATGACACTTCTGCAAGATCTGTCCCTGATCATGTTCAGGCACACAACGTCTAATAACACCATCTACTCCTTCCTTATGAAGGTGAGGATCATCCCAAAAGTAGTGTCTCAAATCAAAGAAGAATTTCTTCTTTTGCTGATAGGTGAAACTGGGTGGTAAGTATTTGGCTACAATATAGTTTGCATAATCAGCATACCACGGTGCACTATGTGAAGTGCAGATGACATTTAATTGCTCATCAGGAAAGCTGTCATCAATAGGTAGTGGGTCATCAAGGACATTCTCTAGCATAGACAAGTTATCTGCTACAGGGTTATCAGCACCCTTTCGGTCAACGACGTGCAAATAAAATTCCTGTAGCAAGAGAACCCATCTGATCAACCTAGGCTTAGCGTCCTTCTTCTCCATGAGGTACTTAATAGCACCATGATCAGAGTGAATTGTGACTTTGGAGTCAACTATGTAAGACCTGAACTTTTCACATGCAAACACGACTGCTAAAAATTCCTTCTCCGTAGTGGCATAGTTTCTTTGGGCACTGTCTAGAGTTTTACTAGCGTAGTGAATGACATTCAACTTCTTGTCAACTCTTTGTCCTAGAACAGCACCAATAGCATAATCACTGGTGTCGCACATGATTTCAAAGGGCAAGTTCCAGTCAGGTGGTTGAACAATAGGTGCGGTTATCAAAGCCTTCTTAAGTATTTCGAAGGCTTCCGTGCAATCCTCATCAAAAACAAAAGGAACAACCTTCTGCAAGAGGTTGGTGAGAGGCCTAGAAATCTTAGAGAAGTCTTTAATGAACCTTCTATAGAAACCAGCATGACCTAGGAAACTTCGTATACCTCTGATATCTGTGGGGCAAGGCATTTTCTCATTTGCATCAACCTTAGCCTTATCAACTTCAATGCCTCTTTCAGAGATTTTGTATCCTAAGACGATACCTTCATTAACCATAAAGTGGTACTTCTCCCAATTCAAGACGAGGTTGGTTTCTTCACATCTCTGTAAGACTCGATCAAGGTTGCTGAGGCAATCATCAAAGGAAGACCCGTAAACGGAGAAGTCATCCATGAAAACCTCGACAATCTTTTCACAAAAGTCAGAGAATATAGCCATCATACATATTTGAAAGGTGGCAGGTGCGTTACATAAGCCAAAAGGCATACATCTATAGAGAAAGGTACCGAAAGGGCAGGTGAAAGTGGTTTACTCTTGATCAGATTGTGCAACAGGTATTTGCGAGAAACCTGAATAACCGTCTAGAAAGCAGAAGTGTGTGTGTTTTGATAGCCTTTCTAGCATTTGGTCGATAAACGGCAAAGGATAATGATCTTTCCTGGTTCCCTTGTTTAGTTTCCGGAAGTCTATCACCATTCTATAGCCGGTAATGATCCTTTGTGGGATTAGTTCATCCTTATCATTAGGAATGATGGTGATACCTCCCTTCTTAGGTACGCAATGTACTGGACATACCCAATCACTATGAGCAACATGATAAATGATTCCTGCTTCCAGAAGCTTTAATATTTCTTTTCTAACGACCTCTTTCATCTTAGGATTTAATCTCCTTTGATGATCAGCAACTGCTTAGAAGTCAGGATCGGTTTTAATCTTGTGCTGACATAGAGTAGGACTAATACCCTTAAGATCATCAAGAGTATATCCAATAGCAGCACGGTGCTTCCTCAGAGTTCTTAGTAACTTCTTCTCTTCGTGCTCTGAAAGGATGGCACTAATAATGACAGGATATATCTCCTTCTCATCAAGATAGGCATACTTAAGAGTATCAGCCAACTATTTAAGCTCGAACATAGGATCACCCTTGGGTGGGGGAGGATCCCCAAGCAGTTCAACAGGAAGATTATTCTTGAGAATAGGATATTGTTCTAAGAAAATTTTATCTATCTCATCTCTCTCCTCCATATGCATATCATTTTCATGCTCAAGCAGATATTGCTCTAAATGATCCGTAGGAGGTACAACAATAGAGGCAAGAGCAATGATTTCATCCCTACCAGATGACTCTTTTTCATGGTGTTGTCTTCCAATCACGATGTACTAAATGCATAGGATAGAACTTTTGATGAAATTCCAATTTCAACCGATTGTAGCCCCATGATCCAGTATCATCACATAGCCTATACCATGTCAATGGCTTATCCTTCAAAGATAAAGGAAAGACTTTCTTCTTTACCTCATCCTCGGGCAAACCTGCAATCTTAAATAAACCACAAACTTCATCTACATAGATTAGATGCAAGTCCGCATGTGAAGGTCCATCTCCTGTAAAAGGATTAGCCAGCAGTTTCTCAAGCATACCCGGACGAATTTCATAAAAGATATTTTCAGTAGGTACCTCAGGTTGAGGAACAACTCCTCGTGCTTCCGTTCGTGGTGAAGATACCCCGAACAAACTCCTCAAAGGAACAATTTCCATAGTGACAAGTGACAATAAATTTCAGCATAGTATATAAATGTTTCCTTACCAATTTCCACTTACCAAAGGCGCTTCACTCCCCGGGAACGGCGCCAGAAAAGAGTCTTGATGACCCACAAGTATGGGGGATCAATCGTAGTCCTTTCGACAAGTAAGACTGTCGAACCCCACGAGGAGTTGAAGGCTCTAATAAACGGATTTCAGCAAGGTAATAACTGCAAGCACTGAAAGTAGCAGTAACAAGTGATTGTGTAGCGAGGTGAAACGTAGCAAGCAAAAAGTAACAAGTAACAAGTAGTAGGAACGGTGCATCAAGTGGCTCAATCCCTTTTGTAGCAAGGGACAAGCCTGAACAAAGTCTTATAGGAGGAAAAACGCTCCCGAGGACACACGGGGATTTCTGTCATGCTAGTTTCATCATGTTCATATGATTCGCGTTCGTTACTTTGATAGTTTGATATGTGGGTGGACTGGCGCTTGGGTACTGCCCTTACTTGGACAAGCATCCCACTTATGATTAACCTCTCTCGCAAGCATCCGCAACTACAAAAGAAAAATTAAGACAAAGTGTAACCATAACATTAAACTAGTGGATCCAAATCAGCCCCCTACGAAGCAACGCATAGACTGAGGTTTAAGCTTCTGTCACTCAAGAAACCCATCATCTACTTAATACTCCCCAATGCCTTTCTCTAGGCCCAAATATGGTGAAGTTTTATGTAGTCGACGTTCACATAACAACACTAGATGAAAAGACAACATGCAGCATATCAAAATACCGAACGAATATCAAATTCACATGACTATTATTAACATGACTTATCCCATGTCCTCAGGAACAAAAGTAACTACTCACAAAACATAATCATAATCATGATCAGAGGTGTAATGAATAGCATCAAGGATCCGAAAATAAATTCTTCCACCAAGTAATCCAACTAGCATCAACTACAAAGAGTAATCAACACTACTAGCAACCTTACAAGTACCAATCGGAGTCGTGAGACGGAGACTGATTACAAGAGATGAACTAGGGATTGGAGAGGAGATGGTGCTGATGAAGATGTTGTTGAAGATGCCTCCCCTCCGATGAGAGGAGTGTTGGTGATGACGATGGCGACGATTTCCCCCTCCGGGAGGGAAGTTTCCCCGGCAGGATCGTCCTGCCAGAGCTCTAGTTTGGATCTGCTCAAGTTCCACCTCGTGGCGGCGGCGAAACCACGAAAAAGCTCTCGTCTGATTTTTTCTGGACCAAGACGCTTCATATAGCAAATGAGGGGGGCTAGTGGGCCGTCACGGAGCCCACAAGCCCCCACTCCGCCACCACAGGGGTGACGGTGTCAGGGCTTGTGGCACCCTGGCAGCCCCCCTCTGGTAGTTCTTTCGCCCAGTACTTTTTATATAATCCCAAAAAAATCCACGTAACTTTTCAGGGCATTTGGAGATGTGCGGAATAGTGGACTAGGATTTGCTCCTTTTCTAGTCCAGAATTCCAACTGCCTGAATTCTCCCTCTTCAAATAAACCTTGCAAAATGAGAGAGAAAAGGCATAAATATGGTACCACAAGTAATATAACAGCCCAAAAAGCAATAAATATCAACATGAAAGCATGATCCAAAATGGACGTATCAACAACCAATAGCCTTTAATCATTGAACAATTGCAATTTCTCATAACATCGGAAAGAGTCAAATAAGAGCTTGTAAAGCAAATCCACATACTCAATCATCCTTTCGTCTTCTACAATTGCTAAAACTCACGTGGTACTCATGATATCAAAGTTTCAGTTGGACACAGAGAAAGATAGGGGCTTATAGTTTCGCCTCCCAACTACTTACCTCAAGGGTAATGTTAACAATAATAATTCATGAGTACTTACTTCCAAGTTGACATATGAATATAGATCTTTCCCTAGCACATGACGTTAGCCAAGATAAAGGCAAAATAAGGAATTGGTGTCGATCACCATGACTCTTTTAAGGATAAAAAGTAAAGGTACAAGATAGGCCCTTCGCAGAGGGAAGCAGAGGTTGTCATGCGCTTTTGAGGTTTGGATGTGTGATCTCTTAGTCTGGAGGAATGTCACTTTATGTTGCCTCCTGTGATAAAGAACTTTATCATGCAGTCCGTCACTTCTATGTCTTCCTCATCACAGGTTCGTACAAAGCTTATTTTCCACACACTAATAGATCATACATATTTAGGGCGCAATTCTTATTGCTTGCACCGATGATAGGTAGGTATGGTGCACTCTCATGGCAAAACTGGGTTGAAGGTTTATGGATGCACAAGTAGTATCGCTACTTAGTGCGGCAATTTTGGCTGATATGAGGTGGAAGCAAGCGTCACATGCTAAGGGATCTCTAGTCATATAACATTGTTCGGAACCAAGCAAACATAATTCATTATGTTGTCTTCCTTGTCCAATGTCTAGTTCCAAGCATGTAATAGTTTAATGAGTTGTCACAATCATAGATGGTGCCCAAGATGATATATTTATATGTGAACCTCTCTTTCTTTATTACTTCCTATTAATTGCAACAATAACCAAGGTCTACGTTTGTCCACCCAAAACAAGTTTCAATCAACATTCTTTTTATAGGTGAAGTCATCACTTTCCATAAGATCATTACATGATCTTTCATGCTTTTGTCCTTTTATTATTATTTTCTTTAGATCATGGCATGAGGCAAGGCCCTTAACTAAAACACTCTTTATTATATGACTCACGAACTCGATTATATTGGGGGTGACACAAAGCAAAACTCAAGCCTAGATCATACTAAGTACTTTATTCTACTAGAAAAGGATAAAATCAAAAAGGATCGAACTAAGAAAAAGGTAAAGGCAAAAGATGTGATGGTGATACGATACTGGGGCAATTCCCCCAAGCTTGGCACAAGCCAAGGGGAGTGCCCATACCCGTGCTTAATTGTCTTCCCTCGAAGGTGATGGTGGTGGAGTTGTTGCAATCTGGGGTTGATTCTCCATCTTCCAAGGCATAGGTGCTTGATACGTCTATTTTGCATCATGCTTTCATGTTGATATTTATCGCTTTATGGGCTGTTATTACACTTCACGGTACAATACTTATGTCGTTTCTCTCTTATTTTGCAAGGTTTACATGAAGAGGGAGAATGCCGGCAGCTGGAATTCTGGCCTGAAAAAGGAGAAAGTTTGAGATACCTATTCTGCACAACTCCAAAAGCCGTGAAAATCAACGAGGAATTATTTTAGAATTTATAAGAAATACTGGGCCGAAGAAGTACCAGAGGGGAGCCAGCAGGAGGCCACAAGACTGCTAGGCGCGGCCTACCCCCTGGCCGCGCCTAGGGGGCTTGTGGGCTCCCAGTTGGCCCTCTGGCCCCCTCTTTTGCTATAAGAAGGGTTTCATTCCAGAAATAATCAAGAGGAGGCTTTCGGGAGGAATCGCCGCTGCCACGAGGCAGAACTTGAGTAGAACCAATCTAGAGCTCCGACAGGGTCGTCGTGCCAGGGAAACTTCCTCGTGGAGGGGGAAATCGTCGCCATCATCATCATCAACACCCCTCTCATCGGAGGGGACTCATCACCATGAACATCTTCATCAGCACCATCTCATCTCCAAACCCTAGTTCATATCTTGTAACCAATTCCGTCTCACGACTCCGATTGGTACTTGTAAGGTTGCTAGTAGTGTTAGTTACTCTTTGTAGTTGATGCTAGTTGGATTACTCGGTGGAAGATTAAATATTCAGATCCTTGATGCTATTCAATACCTCTCTATTCATGAATATGATTATGCTTTGTGAGTAGTCACTTTTGTTCCTGAGGACATGGGATAAGTCATGCTATAAGTAGTCATGTCAATTTGGTATTCATTCGATATTTTGATGCGATGTATGTTGTTTTTCCTCTAGTGGTGTTATGTGAACGTCGACTACATAACACTTCACCATTATTTGGGCCTAGAGGAAGGCATTGGGAAGTAGTAAGTAGATGATGGGTTGCTAGAGTTACAGATGCTTAAACCCTAGTTTATGCGTTGCTTCGTAAGGGGCTGATTTGGATCCACTAGTTTAATGCTATGGTTAGACTTTGTCTTAATTCTTCTTTCGTAGTTGCGGATGCTTGCGAGAGGGGCTAATCATAAGTGGGATGTTTGTCCAAGTAAGGGCAGAACCCAAGCACCGGTCCACCCACATATCAAACTATCAAAGTAGCGAACGTGACTCATATGAACATGATGTAAACTAGCTTGACAGAAATTCCCATGTGTCCTCGAGAGCGCTTTACCTCCTATAAGAGTTTGTCCAGGCTTGTCCCTTGCTACAAAAGGGATTGGGCCACTTTCCTGCACCTTTGTTACCGTTGTTACGTGCTTCTTGCTACGGATCATCTTACCACACAACTATCTGTTACAGATAATTTTAGTGCTTGTACAGAATACCTTGCTGAAAACCACTTGTCAGATCCTTCTGCTCCTCGTTGGGTTCGACACTCTTACTTATCAAAAGGACTACGATAGATCCCCTAAACTTGTGGGTCATCAAGACTCTTTTCTGGCGCCGTTGCCGGGGAATGAAGCGCCTTTGGTAAGTGGAAGTTGGTAAGGAAACATTTATATAGTGTGCTGAAATTTATTGCCAATAGTCACTATGGACACTAATCATTTGAGGAGCTTGTTCATGGTATCTTCACCTCGAACGGAAGAACAAGGAGTTTCTCCTCAACCTTCTGCACCTACTAAAAATATTTGGTATGAATTTCCTTCAGATATGCTTGAGAAACTGCTGGCTAATCCTTTTACAGGACATGGAACATCACATCCAGACTTGCATCTAATCTATCTAGATGAAGTTTGTGGTTTATTTAAGCTTGCAGGTTTGCCTGAGGATGAGGTCAAGAAGAAGGTATTTCCCTTATCTTTGAGGGATAAAGCATTGACATGGTATAGGCTATGTGATGATACTGGATCATGGAACTACAACCGGTTGAAATTGGAATTTCATCAAAAGTTTTATCCTATGCATCTAGTGCATCGCGATCGGAATTATATTTATAATTTTTGGCCTCATGACAGAGAAAGCGTCGCTCAAGCTTGGGGAGGCTTAAATCAATGTTATATTCATGCCCCAACCATGAGCTTTCGAGAGAAATTATCATTCAGAACTTCTATGCTCGGCTTTCTCATGATGATCGCACCATGCTTGACACTTCTTGTACCGGTTCTTTTATGAAGAGAGGTATTGACTTCAAATGGAATTTATTGGAAAGAATTAAACACAACTCTTAAGATTGGGAGTTTGATGAAGGTAAGGAGTTAGGTATGAATTTCAATTTTGATTGCGTTAAATCCTTTGTTGAAACAAATACTTTTTGTGATTTTAGCGCTAAATATCGAGTTGACTCTCACATAGTAGCTTCATTGTGTGAATCATTTGTTGCTCATATTGATGTCCCTAAAGAGAAGTGATTTAAATATCATCCTCCCTTAAAAGTCAATGTAGTTAAACCCAATCCAGTTGAAGAGAAATTCATTGCTTATAATGATCCTATTGTTCCCAGTGCTTACATTGAGAAACCACCTTTCCCTATTAGGATAAAGGATCATTCTAAAGCTTCAACTGTGATACGTAGGGGCTACATTAGAACACCTACACCCCCTGAGAAAATTATAGTTGAACCTAGCATTACTATTATCAAAGACCTCCTGTCCGACAATGTTGATGGCCATGATATTCACTTCTGTGAAGATGCTGCTAGAATTGCTAAAACACATGCTAGAGACAAACATAGGCATGTTGCTGGCACGCCTGTTGTTTCTGTTAATATAGGAGATCATTGTTATCATGGTTCATGTGACGTGGGTGCTAGTGACGTGGATTCTTATAAGTAGTTCTATAAGCCCACAGTGCATCATCAAGCTTCTTAGACCAATTCTTTCTAGACCTATTAATAGTCTTTTGTAGAATTAGTTTAATATCTCTATTACTTAGCTCTACTTGACCACTGGACTGAGGATGATAGGGAGATGCAATTCTATGGTTGACATCATACTTAGCAAGCATTTTACGGGAAGCACTATGAATAAAATTTGAACCACCATCAGTCATTAAATATCTAGGGACTCCAAGTCTAGGGAAAATAACTTCTTTAAGCATCCTGATAGAGGTGTTATGATCAGCACTACTAGTTGGGATAGCTTCTACCCACTTAGTAACGTAATCAACAGCAACTAGGATATGAGTATACCCGTTGGACTTTGGAAAAGGTCCCATATAATCAAAACCCCAAACATCAAATGGTTCAATGACAAGTGAATAATTCATAGGCATTTCCTGACGTTTACTGATATTACCTATTCTTTGACATTCATCACAAGACAAGACAAACTTACGGCCATCCTTGAAGAGGGTAGGCCAATAGAAAACGGATTCCAATACCTTGTGTGCAGTTCTATCTCCCGCATGGTGTCCTCCGTAAGCCTCGGAGTGACACTTCTGTAGGATCCGTCCCTGTTCATGCTCAGGTACACAACGTCTAAGAACACCATCTACTCCTTCTTTATAAAGGTTAGGATCATCCCAAAAGTAATGTCTCAAATCAAAGAAGAATTTCTTCTTTTGCTGGTATGTGAAACTAGGTGGTATATATTTGGCAACAATATAATTTGCATAATCAGCATACTATGGTGTACTACGTGAAGCATTGATGACATTCAGTTGCTCATCAGGAAAGCTATCATTAATAGGTTGTGGGTCATCAAGAATATTCTACAACCTAGACAAGCTATCTGCTACGGGGTTCTCATCACCCTTCCTATCAATAACATGATAATCAAATTCTTGTAGCAAGAGGACCCATCTGATAAGTCTAGGTTTAGCATCTTTCTTTTCCATGATATACTTAATAGCATCATGATCAGTGTGAATAGTAACCTTGGAATCAACAATGTAAGATCTGAACTTTTCACATGCAAACACGACTGCTAAACATTCCTTTTCAGTAGTAGCATAGTTTCTTTGGGCACTGTCTAGAGTTTTACTAGCATAATGAATAACATTCAATTTCTTATCAACTCATTGTCCTAGAACATCACCAACAACATAATCACTAGCATCACACATAATTTCAATAGGAAGGTTCCAATCAGGTGGTTGAACAATAGGTGCAGTTATCAAGGCCTTCTTAAGTATTTCAAATGCTTCCTCACAATCATCGTCAAAAACAAAAGGAATATCTTTTTGTAAGAGATTGGTAAGAGGCCTAGAAATCTTAGAGAAGTCTTTAATGAACCTTCTATAGAAACCAACATGACCAAGGAAACTTCTTATACCGTTGATGTATGTAGGGCATGGCATTTTCTTGATCGCATCAACCTTAGCCTTATCGACTTCCATACCTCTTTCAGAAATTTTAGTCCTAAGCCTTCCGTCGACCTCGGCCCTCCCCGGAGCCCCGACTGTCCTTGAGCCCTCCCTGCCTACGCTGCCGCCGTCGGCAACCGCCTCCATTCCCCCCGCGCCGTCCTGGATCCGCGAGCCCGCGGCCGGGCCACCCCGCGCCAGATCCTGCCGCCTCCGCCTCGTGCATGCTGTCCCTCGCCTCAACTGCCGCCGCCGCCCCTGACGCGCTCGGGAGCGAGCACAACAACGAGAGGAGCTCAAGCGCTCCTCCACCTGGGTCGCGACACCGCGCTGGGCCGCGCCGCGCTCCAGGCTGCCCTGAGGCTCAGCTGCTCCCTCAGCCAGCCAGTCTCCTCTCCTCCTTGGGTCGAGCCCACTCTGGTGAGCCGCCCCTAATCCCGCCCCCTCCGCAATTTTGTTATGTTGCGCCCATGCCCGATTCAGCCCAATAGTTTGATTCGGCCCGTTAATTTTTTTTAGGATTTCGAATTTCTTTAATTTCAGGAAAATGTTAGATATTAAAACGCCCGTAGTTAACTAACCGTGCGTCGGATCGCAACGATTTAAATATGTAACTTGTGTAGTTTTTTGTGTAGATTAATATTTTGCAACTTGCAGGCATGTTTGAAGTGGGTTGACCCCTTGTTTACCTGGTTTTGCATGTTGTCCTAATATGGATTGTCCCGTATTTATTTTTGTGCTTGTCCGTATTGCTCTAATCCCGTAGTTTAAATGCTCATGTTTTTAGGGACCTTTTGCCATGTATTTTAGAGTGGTTGTTTGCATTTTCGCATGTAGATTTCGTCGCTAGTTTGCTATATCATGTGTCGGACATGTTCGCGCATATACGGGTGGCGTTATTTTTATTTTGCAACCCCACATGTTATATATGTTATCGGGGTAGAAAAATCCATAGAATTTAACTGTGCATTTAGTTTTAGCTTTTGAGCGAGTTAGTGTGCACAATATTTTGACATGTTGCCCTTTTGTTTATTTTGTGGGATTTAATCCGTGCAAGATATGAATAAGTTGTCAACTAGAGTTATGCCCTTTGATGTGTAGGCTAGCCTCTGGTAATTTTGATTGCGTTAGAAATCCATGTTTAGTTGCTAATTGCTTGCTCTATATATGCTAGAAAAATAGTGCTGATTTGGAGATGTTGAAATATAGCTAAGTCAGAAATCTGTTATATTTGTTGCTGTCTTGTCATTAGTTTATCTGGTGATCTATAGCTCTTTTGAGGTTGGTGCAATGGGGTTACTTGTAACCCTTAAGATTCTATAGCATGCTGACAATTTTCATGCATTTGGTGCCCTGTAGCATATAGTTTTGTTGCTGTCAATATGCCTTCAGATCGAAAACTGCACTGTCTAAAACTGATATTTTCATTATGTCTGAAACTGTGTGTGATATGCCATGTTGTGAGTTCTTTTCCTAGTGATCCATGCTTCCATGCTAAATGTTATTGGTAGTATGTTGTAGTGCATCTTGCCCTCTACTGTCTCATGCCTTGTTTGAGCATTTTGGATTTGTTTAGCTAGTTGTTTGAGGGTGTAGAAAATGCTATGTGGCTGATTATGGCGGATCATGACTATTTCTTGTATAGCTTGTAGTTGTTGAACCGTTGCTCCATTTTGGTCGTGTCCTACATGAAACTTGCTTAGAATCTCATGTAGTTTCATATTATCTTGCAGTTTGTATGTTTTGAGATGCTTGTGACTGTCGTTGCACACATATTGCATTCATGCCATCATATCTTGCGATGCTCATATCTTTTGAACCGGAGCTCCGTTGGATATGTTCTCTATGTGTAACTTGATTGGAACGACGCACAGAATCACGTGAACCTATTTATTTTTCTGTTTAATAAATATTTAAAAGTGTTAATTCAGATCTGGACAGAATTATAAATTAACATATGAGGTCATCTCGGAGATGCTATATGTCATTTCCGACCTCATTTGAAATGCCTAGATAGATAGCTTAGTTACGCTTCACCTCTTTCCATGCTTAACGACAATTAATATTGACGTGTACCTAATCAAGAGTGAACTAAATAATCCGTATGTGGAGTTTCGTCAATATGCAACTCGTTGCATATTGAACTTCACTTAATGTGTAGTGTTTGATTGTTGTGAATTGCCATGCCATGTCTTGCATATATTCAACTGATCATGCATCATATGTGGATTGCATCTTGTCATGCATGTGCCGTGGTGAATATCTGTGTTGATGCTTGTTTCCGGTTTGCTTCGTCTCGATAGAATTCCGCAAGCGTGTCGGAATGTGAGGACCCGTTCGACTACATCGGTTCGTCTGCTTCATGGAGTCGTTCTTCTTCCAAGCGGGATCTTAGGGAAGATGACCATTTCCCCAGATACCATTAATATCATTGCCATGCTAGTATTATCGTTTCTGTCGCTATATCTCGCTGCCTACCACCTGTTAAATATCAGCCTCTCAACATTGCCATGAAAACCTTCAATCTGTTCACAACCTAGCAAACCACTGATTGGCTATGTTACCGCTTGCTTAACCATGTGTTAGCATTGCTAGTTGCAGGTGCAGTTGCTTTCATGTGATAACATAGGTTCTGATACATCTCAAACGTATCTATAATTTTTGATGGTTTCACGTTGTTATCTTGTCTTATTTGTTGTTTTATGTACCTTTTATATCTTTTTTGGGACTAACTTATTAATTCAGTGCCAAGTGCCAGTTCTTGTTTTTCCGTGTTTTTGACTCTTTTCAGATCTGATTTTGGAACGGAGTCCAAACGGCAGAAAAACCCCAAAATGATTTTTTCCCGAATGGAAGAAGATCAGGGGGCCATTGGGCCAAGCCAGGTCGGCTCCAGGGAGCCCACAAGCCCCCACTCCGCCACCAGGGGGAGGCGGTGGTGGCAAGGCTTGTGGCCTCCCTGGACACCCCCTGACCTAGATCATTCGCCTATATATTCCCAAATATTCAACAAAAAATCAGGGCAGCCTCGAAAATACTTTTCCGCCGCCGCAATCTTCCGTTTCCGTGAAATCTCATCTGGAGACCCTTCCCGGCGCCCTGCCGGAGGGGACTTTGGAGTTGGAGGGCTTCTTCATCATCATCATCGCCCCTCCAATGACTTGTGAGTAGTTCACTTCAGACCTACGGGTCCGTAGTTAGTAGCTAGATGGCTTCTTCTCTCTCTTGGATCTTCAATACAAAGTTCTCCATGATCTTCATGGAGATCTATCCGATGTAATCTTCTTTGGCGGTGTGTTTGTTGAGATCCGATGAATTGTGGATTTGTGATCAGATTATCTATGATATATATTTGAGTCTTTGCTGATTTCTTATATGCATGATTTGATATCCTTTTAAGTGTCTCCGAGTCTTGGGTTTTGTTTGGCCAACTAGATCTATGATTCTTGCAATGGGAGAAGTGCTTGGTTTTGGGTTCTACCATGTGGTGACCTTTCCCAGTGACAGTAGGGGCAGCAAGGTACACATCAAGTAGTTGCCATCAAGGGTAAAAATATGGGGTTTTTATCATTATTTTGAGATTATCCCTCTACATAATGTCATCTTGCTTAAGGCGTTACTCTGTTCTTATGAACTTAATACACTAGATGCATGCTGGATAGCGGTCGATGTGTGGAGTAATAGTAGTAGATGCAGAAAGTATTGGTCTACTTGTTTTGGACGTGATGCCTATAGATATAATCATTGCATAGATATCGTCACGACTTTGCGCGGTTCTATCAATTGCTCGATAATAATTTTTTCACCCACCGTCTACTTGCTTTCATGAGAGAAGCCACTAGTAAACTCTACAGCCCCCGGGTCTATTCACATCCATCGTTTACACCTCCGCTTTTACTTTGCTTTGTTACTTTTTTGCTTTCAGTTCTCACTTGGCAAACAATCTGTAAGGGATTGACAACCCTTTATAGCGTTGGGAGCAAATTTTTGTGTTTGTGCGGGATCTTGAGATACTCCTCCATCGGATTGATACCTTGGTTCTCAAACTGAGGGAAATACTTACCGCCGCTATGCTACATCACCCTTTGCGCTTCGAGGGAACACCAACGCAAGGCTCCAAGGCCAAGGGGGAAATCCTTTGCATAATTGCCTAGGAAGTCCCTTAAGGCGTAGCCGCAGCTGAAGGATTCCTGGCACCGTTGCCGGGGAGGAGCACGTCAAGATAATTTCCTGACAACGTGCCTATTTCTGGCACCATTGGAAGGTGTTTTGTTGCAGTAGGAGAAGTAGTTCTGGCGCCATTGCCGGGGAGGAGATATCAAGATCTATCCAAGTAGGTCTCACAAACTCTTCTCTTGCATTTACTTTTGTTGCCAGTTGCCTCTCGTTTTCCTCTCTCCACTTCACATTTGCCGTTTTCATTTGCCTTTCTCCTTTGCCGTTTTCTTTTGCCTTTTACCTTTTTCGTTCGCCCTTTTTCTCTCGCTTACTTTGTGTTTGCTTGGGTTCCATGTGCCTTCAATATGCGTGCATCTTCGTTTGTTAATCTCTTTAAGAGACCCACTTATGTGGAACGAATTGCTAGTGAGTTGAGGGCACTTGACTATCTTTATGGAGTTTTGTGTGAGATGCGTGAATCTGAAAAAATTGTGAGGAAGAAATTTATGAAGTGATTCACGAGGTCTCCTTGGATGAAAAGCATGATTGCAATGGTTTCACTATAAATTCTATTAGTGACAATCATGCTAAGAATATGCAAAACCCTAAGCTTGGGGATGCTAGTTTTCCTATGTCCCCTACTTGTTGCAATAATCATGATTGGGGTGATGATCTTTCTTATGATCTTGAAAATTTGTTCAAACCCCATGATGAATATGATATTTGCAATAATACTGAAAGTGGGTTTGGAGACGTCATGACTTTAGTTGATGATAATCCCACTATTTTTGAAGAGCGTCAACTTTGCATGCATGTGGATCATGAAAAGAATATCCTATGGGATAGCTATATTGTTGAATTTGAATATGATCCCACATGTAATTGCTAGGAGAGAGGAAAATATTGTGGTAGAAACTTTCATGTTACCCAATCACCTCTCATTATGTTGAGATTGATATTGTCTCTTTCTTCTTCCTTGCATATGGCAACTATTGGTTGTCTTGCCAATATGTTTTCCTATAAAATGCCTATGCATAGGAAGTATGTTAGACTTAGATGTGATTTTCACATGCTGTAGGATGCTCTCGTTGTGCTTAAATTCTTGTCTTTTGTGAGAGCATCATTCAATGCCTAGCTAAGGGCGTTAAACAAAAGCGCTTGTTGGGAGGCAACCCAACGAATTTATCATTTTTCTTTCTGTTTTGTGTTTTCCACACTTTCATAATTCTGTTATGATTGTGTTTTTTGTGTTTCTTTTTGCGTTTGTGCCAAGCAAAACCGTTATGATTAGTCTTGGGGATGATCGTTTGGTCATGCTGGAAAAGACAGAAACTTTCTGCTCACGAAAAGAAGTTTCATTTTTTTTCTGTAAGAGCTTTTGAGTTCATTATTTTTTGCTTCTGATTGCTACGCAAATTCTTCAGACTGTCGTAATTTTTCAGAATTTTGGAAGTACCAGAGGTATACGAAATATACAGATTGCTTCAGACTGGTCTGCTGTTAACAGATTCTGTTTTTGTTGTGTTGGTTGCTTATTTTGATGAAACTATGGATAGTATCGGGGGGTATTAGCTATGGAAGATGAAAGTACATTAACCCAACATCAGCACAAGTAGAATTTAAGTTTGCTACAGTACCTAAGGAAGTGGTGGTTTGCTTTCTTGTACTAATGTTATCACGAGTTTCTGTTTAAGTTTCGTGTTGTGAAGTTTTCAAGTTTTGGGTGAAGTTCTTATGGACAAAAAGATAAAGAGTGGCAAGAGCTCAAGATTGGGGATTCCCAAGGCACCCCAAGAGATTCAAGTATGCCATAAAAGCCTAAGCTTGGGGATGCCCCGGGAAGGCATCCCCTCTCTCATCTTAAATACATCGGTAACGTTACTTGGGGCTATATTTTTATTTACCACATGTTATGTGTTTTTGCTTGGAGCGTCTTGTATCGTAGGAGTATTTTATTTTTGTTGTGTCACAATCATACTTGATGCACACCTAGATAGAGAGACATGCACACACCGTGATTTTTTCGAGGTTCACTTATATCTTTTGGTAGACAATTCAGCTCACATGTGCTTCACTTATATATTTTGAGCTACATACTTTTTCTCTATGTGCTTCACTTATATGTTTTAGAGCGCAGCGGTGCGTGGCTTGGTAGTTGATTTATGCTTTGAAAGTAGTCTCAAAAGGGGTAGTTATCGAAAGGGATACGAAAACTTCCACCTTCATGTGCATTGAATAGTTAGAGAAGTTTGATTCATCTCAATTAGTTTTGAGTTGTGGTTATGGTAATATTGAAGTCATGCTAGTAAGGTGTTGTGGATTTAAAAATACTTGTGTTGAAGTTAGTGATTCCCGTAGCATACACGTATGGTGAACTGCTATGTGATGAAATCTGAGCATGATTAGTATATTGATTGTCATCCTTTGCGTGGCGGTCGGGATCGCGCGATGGTTTATACCTACCAACCCTTCCCCTAGGAGTATGCTTTGAATGCTTTGTTTCGATTACTAGTAAAACTTTTGCAACAAGTATATGATTTCTTCATTACTAATGTTGAGTCCATGGTTTACATGCACTTTCACCTTCCACCATCACTATCTTCTTAGTGCCGTGCAACTTCTGTCGATGCACAAAACCCACCATTAGCCTCCCTCAAAACAGCCACCATACCTACCTACTATGGCTTTTTCAAAGTCATTCCGAGATATATTTCCATCCAACTAACACCATGACACGTGCCACCACGTCTACTTTTCCTTTGCACGATCGTAAGATAGCTTGCATGATGTTTCCATTGATGTCTATGCCATGCTAGATCATTGCCACGGTACACTATCGAAGGCATTCCATATAGAGTCATAGTTGCTCTAAGTTTTGAGTTGAAAGTTTGATGATCATCATTAATGGATCATTGTCCCATGTGAGGAAATGAAATATGCCAAATAAGCCCACAAAAAAAGAGGCCAAAGAGCCCACCAAATAAAAAAAATGAGAGAAAAAGAGAGAAGGGACAATGCTACCACTTGTTCCACACTTGTGCATATTAAGCACCATGATCTTCATGATTGAGAGTCTCTCGTTTTGTCACCACCATATAGCTAGTGGGAAATTTTCATTATATAACTTGGCTTGTATATTCCAATGATAGGCTTCCTCAAAATTGCCTTAGGTCTTCGTGAGAAAGCAAGTTGGATGCACACCCACTAGTTTTCTTTAAGAGCTTTCACTTACTCGTAGCTCTAGTGCATCATTTGTATGGCAATCCCTACTCATTCACATTGATATCTATTGATGAGCATCTCCACAGCTCATTCATATGCCTAGTTAATGTGACTATCTTCTCCTTTTTGTCTTGCAACCTCCACCACATTCCACACTATCTATAGTGCTATAACCATGGGTCACGCTCATGTATTGCGTGAGAGTTGAAAAGGTTTGAGAAAGTAAAGGTGTGAAACAATTACTTGGCCAATACCGGGGATGTGCATGATTTGAATTCGTTGTGCAATGATGATAGAGCATAGCCAGACTATATGGTTTTGTAGGGATAACTTTCTTTTGGCCTTGTTATTTTGAAAGTTCATGATTACCTTGCTAGTTTGCTTGAATTATTATTGTTTCCACGTCAATAGCAAACTATTGTTTTGAATCTAATGGATCTGAACATTCACGTCACATAAGAGGAATTACAAAGGACACCTATGCTAGGTAGCATGAAGGCATCAACAATTCATTCTTTATCACTTCCCTACTGGAGGACGAGCAGGAGTTAAGCTTGGGGATGCTTGATACGTCTCAAACGTATCTATAATTTTTGATGGTTTCACGCTGTTATATTGTCTTCTTTGGTTGTTTTATGTACCTTTTATATATTTTTTGGGACTAACTTATTAATTCAGTGCCAAGTGCCAGTTCCTGTTTTATCCGTGTTTTTGACTCTTTTCAGATCTGGTTTTGGAACGGAGTCCAAACGGAAGAAAAACCCTGAAATGATTTTTTCCCGAACAGAAGAAGATCAGGGGGCCTTTGGGCCAAGCCAGGTGGGCTCCAGGGAGCCCACGAGCCCCCACTCCACCACCAGGGGGAGGCGGCGGTGGCAGGGCTTGTAGCCTCCCTGGCCGCCCCCTGACCTAGATCCTTGGCCTATATATTCCCAAATATTCAGCAAAAAATCAGGGGAGCCTCGAAAATACTTTTCCGCCGCCGCAAGCTTTTGTTTCTGCGAGATCTCATCTGGAGAACCTTCCCGGCGCCCTGCTGGAGGGGACTTTGGAGTTGGAGGGATTCTTCATCATCATCATCGCCCCTCCAATGACTCGTGAGTAGTTCACTTCAGACCTATGGGTCCGTAGTTAGTAGCTAGATGGCTTGTTCTCTGTCTTGGATCTTCAATAAAAAGTTATCCATGATCTTCATGGAGATCTATCCGATGTAATCTTCTTTGGCGGTGTGTTTGTCGAGATCCGATGAATTGTGGATTTGTGATCAGATTATCTATGATATATATTTGAGTCTTTGCTGATTTCTTATATGCATGATTTGATATCCTTGTAAGTCTCTCCGAGTCTTGGGTTTTGTTTGGCCAACTAGATCTATGATTCTTGCAATGGGAGAAGTGCTTGGTTTTGGGTTCTACCATGTGGTGAACTTTCCCAGTGACAGTAGGGGTAGCAAGGCACACATCAAGTAGTTGCCATCAAGGGTAAAAAGATGGGGTTTTTATCATTGGTTTGAGATTATCCCTCTACATCATGTCATCTTGCTTAAGGCGTTACTCTGTTCTTGTGGACTTAATACACTAGATGCATGCTGGATAGCTGTCGACGAGTGGAGTAATAGTAGTAGATGCACAAAGTATCGTTCTACTTGTTTGGGACGTGATGCCTATAGATATAATCATTGCATAGATACTGTCACGACTTTGCGCGGTTCTATCAATTGCTCGACAGTAATTTGTTCACCCACCGTCTACTTGCTTTCATGAGAGAAGCCACTAGTAAACACTACGGCGCCCGGGTCTATTCACATCCATCGTTTACACCTCCGCTTTTACTTTGCTTTGTTACTTTGTTGCTTTCAGTTCTCAATTGGCAAACAATCTATAAGGGATTGACAACCCCTTCATAGCGTTGGGAGCAAGTTTTTGTGTTTGTGCAGGATCTTGAGATACTCCTCAATCGGATTGATACCTTGGTTCTCAAACTGAGGGAAATACTTACCACCGCTACGCTACATCACCCTTTCTGCTTCGAGGGAACACCAACTCAAGGCTCCAAGGCCATGGGGGAAATCCTTTGCATACTTGCCTAGGAAGTCCCTTAAGGCGTAGCCGCAGCTGAAGGATTCATGGCGCCATTGTCGGGGAGGAGCACATCAAGATAATTTCCCGACAACGTGCCTATTTCTGGCGCCATTGGAAGGTCTTTTGTTGCAGTAGCAGGTTCCTTGTTATATCACCGTAATAATGCTCTTTAATTTAATGCACCTATATACTTGGTAAAAGGTGGAAGGCTCGGCCTTTCTAGCCTTGTGTTTTGTTCCACCTTTGCCCCCTTAGTTTCGCCTACCGGTGTTATGTTCCATAATTGAGTGCTCCTAACACGATTGGGGTTGTTATGGGGACCCCCTTGATAATTCGTTTCAGATTAAAGCTAGTCTGGCAAGGCCCAACTTTTGTTTTCATTCGCCTAATAACCTAATAAAATTGCATAGGGACTTTCCGGACCCCGAGGATAATTAATCAACACCCTCGGGCCCGTGCTCCGCATGAGTGGTTGTCCAACCTGTCAACCGCCAGTGGCTACCAGGGGCAACTCTGTGATTGGCCTACCGGAAGTTTGGACAATCCATCGTGTCTTGAGAACGAGATACGCGGCTCCTATCGTTATCGTCGACACGTCGGGCGGCCTTGCTGGATTAGTTTTACCTTTTACGAGATATCTTGTGCATCGGGATTCGGTGATGCTTTGGGTAAGGAATCCGATGAGATCGCGAGTTTCGAGATCGAGGATTTCTATGCGGCTTGTGGTAATTTGTGATGGACTAGTTGGAGCACCCCTATAGGGTTAAATATTTCGGAAAGCCGTGCGTGCGGTTATGTGGCAACATGGAAATTTTGTTTAACACTGGTTCTAGATAACTTAAAGTTAACTTAACTAAAATAGGCCAATTGATTGTGTAACCGTGACTGTCTCTTTCGTTAGGTCCTTCTCCGATCGAGGACACGGTGGGGTTATGTTTGACGTAAGTAGGTATTCAGGATCATTCCTTTGATCATCATTATTTTACGTCCGCTATGCATAGATCATCCCCATCTTTATTCTTGTACTCGTAAGTTAGCCACCAAATATATGCTTAGTCGCTTGCTGCAGCCTACCACTTAACCATACCTCACCTATTAAGCTTTGCTAGTCTTGATACCTTTGGAAATGAGATTGTTGAGTCCCCTATGGCTCATAGATTACTACAACACCTGTTGCAGGTACAGGTAAAGGTTACTTGACGCGAGCGCGTTGATTGTTCATTTGGAGTTGCTTCTTCTTCTTCTTCTTCATCGATCTAGGATGGGTTCCAGGACGGCAGCCTGGGATAGCAAGTATGGACGTCGTTCTTTTCTCGTTTGTTTTCGTCCATAGTCGGACCCTGCTCTTCTTCTTGATATTTATGTATTGTAATGATGCGACCCTGCTGTAGCTTGTGGCGAGTGTAAGCCAATTCCATGTACTCTTCTCTTCAGTACTTGTACTTGTAACGATATCCATTCTTGCGAAACGACGAGATGCGCTTCTATCCCTCTCGAGGCCCTCGTGCCAAAATAAGGATATGATCGCGTCTTGGGCGAGACATAAACAAAGGAGACTAAGGGGATGTGATCGTCCCCACTTTGGGAGCCATTCCTCAAAAATTGTCCAGTATGAGAAGTATTTGGCTATCTACTAGCATTCGTTGACGAATTATGCACCTCCCAAAAGCTTGTTTTACAATCTTATTGATTTCAAAAATCTCTAAAATCTCTAGCACATGACTAATCCCTGCTTCCCTCTATGAAGGGCCTTTCTTTTACTTTTATGTCTTCATCTTCTAACTTTATGCACCAATTAAGAGAGCATAGTTGTCATTCTGAGTGTAATGTGAATAGTCCCAAAATTAATTATTGATTGATTCATGATTATGTTATTACTTGTTCTCAAATTATTTGTATCTAGTCACCACTTGAACTTCGAAGGTGTCATCGCATTTATGTTTTGCCCCACTCTTAAGGACAGGCGAAATACCACTTTGCTATGTTTTCTTTATGCTCGAAACAAATTTATAACTTTCAAGTGCATTATTATTCATGATCTTTTGTTTGTGTTACTTTTCATGTTGTAACATGGTTGCTAAGTTTCATTGTTAGAATTATACCTTTCATGCCTATATTTAGAGTGCTATGATCTCAGCTTACAAATGCTTTTACAAATATGATGATCAAGATTATGTTGGTAGCATGTCACCTCAAAAATTATTTTCTTTTTATCATTTCACCTACTCGAGGACGAGTAGGAACTAAGCTTGGGATGTTGATACGTCCAAAACGTATCTACATTCTTTGATGGTTTTATGCTACTTTTGTGCTTTTGATAATTGTTTTTAAATTAAGTTTATGATTTATTTGGCTAACCTATTAATAGTTGCAAAAGTGCACAATATTCTTGTTTTACACTTTGATGTGTAGGAACTATCAAAAATACAACAGGAAATCTTGTTGGAGTGGGACTCTAACTTTCCTGAAATATACCCCCTACAGATTTTAGAGATCGTCTGTTTCCGTCTCGAAGATGACGTCAAATGGCAAAATAACAGATACAAAAGTTGTGGGGAATTTTATGCTCATAAGTCAAGACATAAAATTTGGCGCATAGATGGATTTGGCGAAACCACGACTTGGGGACCTCATTAGGGCTGAGAGGGGTTCCTACGAAGGTTCTAGAGGTGCCCAAGAGCCCTTGGATCAAAGGGGCAATCATCGGAGGGCCAAGGATGATCGTCACGGCTCATATAAGGAGAGGAAAACCTGATTTCTGGGCAGCCACCAAAAGCCACGAAATTTGCCTCCACCATGGCCTCAGCTGCATGGGAGAGGGCTCATCTACAGCACCAAGAAGCCGTGGAGGAAGGGAGCTAAGGGGCGGCGCTCCCCCATGATGGTCGGCCGACACAGGAAGAGCCCCCTGCACCGCCGACGGCCGCCGGCGCCGCCCTGCACCTCACGTGCTGCCCCTTCTCCATCCTCGCCGCCATGATGACGGCTTAACCAACAACTCCATCATAATCTCCTCCATAACTACAGCGGTCCACTCTCCCACAAAACTCGGTAATCCACTATGTAAACATGGTGTTTGATGTTATAAATTATTTGCAAATGATCCATTGCATCTATGTCATGTTTGTGTAGATCCCTTTTGTCATATGATTAATTGTTGAATCTTCATGGATGGTTTGAGCTATATATTGAATTTGTTACAGTCCTATGGTTCCCATCATATGTTTATGCGCGCATGGATCACCTCATAGGGTTTGTAGTATGTGGAAAAAGCTAGAGGGTGGGCTGCTTGAGTGACCGAAACATGAGCCACAATCTAGTGATTGAAGCATATGGGATAAAGAGGACCATTTGATCTTAATGCTATGGTTGGGTATTTTTACCTTAATGTATCTCTAGTATTTACGGATGTTTGCCAGAGTTCCAATCATAAGTACTTGGAATCATTGGATAGGGAGAGCGTGTTACCTTTGCCTCTCCCACATAAAAGAGGAATATCAACCTTGTATTTAACCATTTGATCATGGACAATTCCACCACAATTACAACCACTTTTCCGCACTCATGGCACTGTTATTTTATGGTTACTTAGTATATTTTATTGCTGCAACAACTAACTTTTACTTTCTTGTATTTATTATCATGCAAAGCTATCTCTCATACCCGTATTATTGCTCTAGTTTTATTTCCTAGATATTGCAAAATGTTTAGTGTGCGCAGAGTTCTGTCAGTGGTTGATAGAACTTGATAGAATATTTATCCCACATTAAGCTCCTCGTTGGGATCGACACTCTTACTTATCGAAAAGGCTACATGCGATCCCCTATACTTGTGGGATATCACATGCTGGATGGCGGTCGATGAGTGGAGTAATAGTAATAGGTGCAGGTAGGAGTCGTCATGTTTGTTTGTGGATGTGATGCCTATATATACATGATAATTGCTGCGAATATCGCATAACTATCCGCTTTTCTATCAATTGCCCAACAGTAATTTGCTTACCCACCATATGCTATTTTTCGTGAGAGATGCCATCAGAGAAAGCTATGGGGCCCGGGTCTATTCACAACATATTGATAAAACCTTCATTACCTTGCTTCCATTTACTTGTTTTTTTTTATCTTGCTACCTACAATTATCTACACACCTCACTTGAAAGTAATAAGACAAGAGGATAGACAACCCTCTTGCTCGCGTTGGGTGCAAGTTGTTTGTTCTTTTCTGTGCAACCACAGAAGACGGCTGTCGTTGATATTCCTATTGGTTCAATAAAACTTGGCCTTTGACAATACGGTGTTCCCATGACTCAAGAATGAAGAAAATGAAACGAAAAGAGTAAATCTTCAAGCTTCAATGTCTTCAGAGCATTTTCTTCCAGACACACTGAATTCCTCATCTTCCATATCTTCGTGAGGAATATCAGCTTCTTCGCAATTTATTTGCGGTCAAAGTCTTCAAGGAATGACCAAAGTCTTCAGCCGAAAACATTCTTCTTTAGGGGTCGATATTCATCGATTAACTCAAACTCCTCAGCGACTTAGAGAGCCTGTGTAGACTCACAAAGATATCAGTCTCTTAACCTATAAGTCTTCAATCCACCAAAATCACTAAGGGGCACTAGATGCACTTCCAATCTCCCCCTTTTTGGTGGTTGATGACAAATAGGTTAAGGCTTCAACGGGGATAAAAATATGAAGTGTAAATACGGAGTTTGTGGAATTTGATTGCAAGATATAGAGAAACTCCCCGTGAAGATGTGCATATTTGAGGAATTTGCTTTGGACTGCAAATGCACATTGATGATTTATATCATGGAGATCTCCCCTATATGTTGTAATTCATGCATGCCTTTGACATATAGTACGAGGAATTTGAAATTCATGATGAAAAATGGTATCTCACGAGGAGATTTTTAGAATTTCATCAGTGCGGAAATTCCTTTTGAGGAAATTCCTCACTGATGATTAACTTGAAGTGGAAACAGCAAAGCATCAGGAGTGCAAAGTATCACTACAACAGTCTTCAAGGTGAAGAATATGAAAAACAGTTTGCACAGTATGCAGACACGGAGAAAACATATGAGGATTAACTCGCGTGAAGAATTTGGGGTTGAGGAATTTCAGATAAAGTCTTCAGCAAATTCTTCAAACAGTGACAGTGAAAATCATCAACATAAAATATGAGGAATTTAAAGAGTTGAAGAAATAGAACCCGTTTCACAATGAAGACACTGGTTGATGACCCAGTTCCAACTGTTGTGACAGTTGTACATATGGTTTGGAGCGGCTTGGTATTGAAACCAAAAGATACACGGTCCCGAGACACAGTCCCTACCCTATTCTCCTTGGGCTAAGAACACATAGTCCTTGCCCAACAGTCGTGGTAAGTCTTCAGGGCAGACTTCCAAACCCTCAAAAACTTGGTCACATGGCGATCCACAATTTACTGCTGGATTGCTCTAGACCATGACGCCTAACCGTCTCGAGGTTGCACAGTCCTCAAAGGTAAAAGGCTTCAGTTCAACACACGAACAACTTCTTCAGTGATGCTCAATCACTTGGTTTTTGGTTTGTGGTTTTGAGTTTGGGGTATTTCCTCACTGGTGAATTACTCTCGGAGACTGTGGGGAATTTGGGTTGCTCTTATGACAAGTGTCAGTTTCCAACGGAGCAGCCCACCAGCTAATGGTTGTGGGGGGCGGCTATTTATAGCCTGGGAGCATCCCAACATGATTTAACATTAATGTCGTTAAATAATATGACCGTTTGTGTGGATAAGATCAATCATGTGGCGCGACTTGCGGTAACGGTCGGGACCCTCAACTGTGAGAGACCTCATGTCTCTCATATTCCTCAGTTGAGGCTTTTGGTAGGATTAGGCTTGGGTTGAGCATCATGAGGAAATTCATTCCGACGTGTAACTTTGACCCCCTTTAACAGTACGGTGTTCCTATGACTCAAAAGTGAAGAAAATAAATCAGACAGAAATAAATCTTCATTCTTCAAGATCTTCATATTGCTTTTCTTCAGGACACACCAAATTCCTCATTTTCAATATCTTCATGAGGAATATCAATTTCATCGCAATTTCTTCGCGATTCAATTCTTCAGCTTGAGACCAATTTCTTCAGCCGAAGATATATATTTTAGGGGTAGATATTCATCAAATATTTCAAACTCCTGAGCGACTTATAGATCCTGCGGACACTCATGAACACATTAGATACTTAACCTATAAGTCTTCAAACCACCAAAATCACTAAGGGGCACTAGATGCACTTACAATCTCCCCCTTTTTGGTTGTTGATGACAATTAGGTTAAGTCTTCAACGGGGATAAAAATATGAAGTGTAAATACTCATTTGAGGAATTTGAAATCAAGATTCAGAGAGACTCCCCCTGAAGATGTGCATATCTTGAGGATTTTGCTTTTCACAGCAAATGCACATTGATGATTTATATCATGGAGATCTCCCCCTGAGACTTGTAAATCATGCATACATAAGACATATAGTATGAAAAAATTGTGAATGCATGATGAGAAATGGTATCTGACGAATTCCAGTATGCATGCATTAATATTTTGAGTAATAAGCATGCGAAGAAAAATGTTCAAAAGCGTCAGAGTACGATCGGGCTTAAGTTACAACTCATTACATATAACACTTCAGAAGAGCCAAGAGTTTGTAACTTAAATAAAGTTCATAAGCCCCCAAAATATATCCCGCGTGAAGACTAACTCTCAGATTTCTCCCCCTTTGTGTAACGACCAAACCTCGAAGGATTTGAGTCTCTGTGCTTTACTGTGCTAGTCCCTGGATCGACTCGCTAGCACACACAGTATAGATGAAAACAGATATAGCAAGTGCATCATTTAAAATAACGTATGATCCAGAACTTATAAAATATAACAATCTGCATAGCACTTAGCTAGCTTTATTCTATAAAACAGCGGAAAAGTAGTAGAATAATAACGATGAGTCCCATCATAGCCCACTGGCGATGTTGAGTGAAGACTCGCGACCCTAACGGTACCTTACTCCTCGTCTGAATATCCTGCAACATGATATGTTGCAGCCATATAGGTCAATACTTTGAATGTATTGGCAAGTTAAACAGGAAAAGTAATATAACAGACCTACATGTATATGCATAGTATAACAAAAGAAAGGCTGATGGTTATTTTGCAGAAAGCTGATTTTATCCTCATAGCTACCTAATAGTCAAGTTTTAGTTAGTTTGCTACAATAATTCACATATGGTTGAATTGGCATCTCCAACTCCAACCTATCACCATTATTAAGTTTCCCATCAAGTTTTATTAAGTGTGTCATCTGTCAAGATCATCCAACAACTGTAATGGCCTAGCTGCTCAAAATTGTCCATAACCGGGGACACGACTAATCATGACTAGTTTATACACTCTGCACAGGTTAGTACGCTGTACCCACTGGACCCAACCCGAAGATTGACACGAAGTGTTTCAGAAGCAGTCACCTAGTCCCACAGGAGCCCCATCCCACCTATCATAGCTACATCAGCTGGCACATCCGGGTAAGGTTTCCACGACTGATCAACTAAGCCAGAGCCCATAATAGCCAGTGGTCGCACAAGGAAGCTACTAGTCACTAAGTATGTTTGATCTTTTTGAACCTGGGCGGCATCCACTTACATTCAGAGGGTAGAAACCATGATGTTCTTGAAACCACCCAGCAATACCATATCCGCCCAGAGGTGAATTAAATCCTTAATTACTACTCAAATATATTTTGTAGTAATCCTCACATAATCTCAATGAATACAGGAACCAATCCCCGTCTACATAGCATAGCAAAACTACAAATACCACGATCTTCAATGATGAGGGGATATAGCTCAATAGCATAGCAATAATAATCTTCCTATACATGCATAATTTTCATAGGGTGATATAATACTACATGCATAGAAAAATAATAGGTAAAGGATGATCAACATGTAACTTGCCTTGATTCTGGTTCAGAAAGTCACACTCCTGATAATAGTTTGCGTCACACTCCGCACAATCTACACGTTGCATACAATCACACCAATCAATCACCACAATCATATAACACCAAATAAAACGATCGGCGATAAAACAACTTGTTTAAAACCAAAGCATAAATAGCATGGCAGCAGATATAAAATCATCTACATGCTGATACGATGACAACGCAAAAAGAATCAACTAAACCGGATGAATGGTTTGCAAAATATGGCCTCAGGTAGGTTTAAAATAATTTGTTTTAACAAAAAAAATTAATTTTCGTAAAACTGAAAACTACTGGTTCTAACATGTTCTACTCATCAATACGAGATCACAGGGAAAAGAATTTCCTGAATCGGAGTTACGAGCAAAAAGATAAACGCGTTTCAAAATTATACCAAAAATCTGACACAGCTAAAAAAAATTTAAAAAGATTTAATTTCGTCCTGAAGCTGTTCATCGGGGTTTGATGAATCCGCTCGTGCGTGCGTTCTCACCACGAACAGCGGGGAAAAACGGAACCATCTCGGTGTGGTGCTCCGATAGTGCTTCTCCGGTGGCAGTCGGACAAACTCCGGTGACGTGCGCAAACTCCGGTGAACGGCTTCGCGAACTCCGGTGGATGGTGAGGTGCTCCGGCGATGGCGGCTCCTGCGTCAGCGCGGTGAGGGACGGCTGCTCTGCGGTCTAGGCGAGATGGGGGTCTGGCTCAGATCGAAGTCGGCACAAGAATCGGGTCCTGGGACTTTTCTACTCGCAAGGAGGAGTCCTGGGAAGAGGAGTCCTGCTCGGGATGGAATACGGGTGGGGCTCGGTTCCTCTCGTTGGCTGGAGCGATGGAATCGCTGGGGAGCTAGGCACGTGGGGATCCTGGCCGCTGGCCTCGGGCTCGGTCAATGCTGGGGAGCTAGGCACGTGCTGGTACGTGGGGTGCTGTCACGTGGGAGTTGGCTCGTTGGGTGCTGGTGGTGCATGCTAGTGCACGTGGTGTTGGGCACATGCGGTGCTGGCTGGGCTGAGCCTTTGGCTCGGCCTGGCCAGCTAGTCCAGTTTTTTTTTAATAAAAATAAATAATTTTTTTTTTAAATATCAATATATATATATATACAATATATATATATAAAGATAAAGATATATACGCATATAGTAATATATATATATATACCATATATATATATAGATATATACGCATATAGTAATATATATATATATACCATATATATATATAGATATATACGTATATAGTAATATATATATATATAATAAAATGCTAATATAGACATAAATAAATATAAAATTAATCCACCTAATAAATAATAAAGGAACCCTAGTTCCTCCTAATGCAATTTTAAAAATAGTTTTAATGCAATAGGCCACGCAAAAAGCATTTGAAAACTTAACTAAAGGTAATTTTGGACATTATAAAAATTTGCAAAACCAAGTCGGTAACTCCAAAATAATATTCGAAACGTTATGCACTTTAATTCGACAAGGGAGAAGTCATATTATCTCCACTCCAATAAATTGCCCGCAGTTGCATAGTGAATAGAATTCTCAGAAGAGCAAATAATGCATAAAATATGAGATACATATGAATGATCTATTAACATCCTAATTTAAGAAAATTGGGATGTTACAAACCTACCCCCCTTAAAATGAATCTCGCCCTCGAGATTCGGGTTGGCCAGCAAATAGGTGTGGGTGTTCCTCCTTGAGATCCTCCTCTCGTTCCCAAGTACCTCTTCTTCGGTATGATGATCCCACTGCATAACCTGATTGTCTTGGTGCGAGTAACTCTCTCGGCAGTCTCCAGAATCTTAACACGCTTCTCCTCATATGTCAAGTCAGTCTCCAACTGAATTGCCTCAAGTGGCACTGTATCTCTCAAAGGAACATCTGCCATATCGGCATGACACTTCTTCAGCTGGGATACGTGAAACACATTATGAACTCCTGACAAAGCTTCTCGCAACTCCAGCTGATAAGCTACTTCTCCTCGACGCTCCAAGATCTTGTAAGGCCCCACAAAGCGTGGTGCTAACTTACCTTTGATTCCAAACCTCTTAATTCCACAAAGTGGTGAAACTCTAAGGTATGCACGGTCTCCTACCTCATATGTCACCTCCTTACGCTTTGCGTCTGCATAACTCTTCTGTCTGGACTGTGCTATTTTCAGCCTGTCACGAACCAACGTCACTTTCTCCTCAGCATCTCTAATCAAGTCTGGTCCAAAGAACTGATGCTCTCCAACCTCATCCCACATCAATGGTGTCCTGCACTTCCTGCCATACAGAAACTCAAACGGTGCCATCTGCAAACTAGCCTGATAACTGTTATTATATGAGAACTCTGCATATGGTAAATTATCATCCCAACTGGACCCGTAGTCCAAAGCACAAGCTCTCAACATATCCTCCAGTATCTGATTCACCCTCTCAGTCTGCCCATCTGTCTGTGGATGGAATGATGTACTGAACTCCAGTCTAGTACCCAATGATTCATGCAACTAACGCCAAAATTTAGAAGTGAACTGAGTACCACTATCAGACACTACCTTCTTTGGAACTCCATGCAGACAGACAATTCTGGACATATAAATCTTAGCTAGCTTAGCACTGGTATAGGTAGTCTTCACCGGGATGAAGTGAGCGACTTTAGTCAAACGATCAACAACTACCCAAATAGAATCATAACCTGATCGAGTCCTGGGTAATCCAGTGATGAAATCCATTCCAATCTGATCCCACTTCCAATCAGGTATAGGCAAGGGTTGTAACAAACCTGTTGGTTTCTGATGTTCTGCTTTAACTCTCTAGCACACATGACATACTGCAATATACTCAGCAATTTCCCTCTTCAGGCTAGGCCACCAAAATCTCTCCCTCAAATCCAAATACATCTTAGTATTACCTGGGTGGATAGAATAAGGTGAACCATGCGCCTCCTGAAGAATCAACTTCCTTATATCCGCATCCTGAGGTACACAAATACGCTTCTCAAACCATATGGTTCCATGTTCATCCTCATGGAAATCCTTTGCCTTCCCTTTTATCATATTCTCCTTTATCTCAGCAATATACTTATCATCCTTTTGAGCTTCTCCAATTCTGTCAAGCAAAGTAGGCCTTACCTCAAGTGTAGCCAAATAGCCTCTAGGGACCATATCCAATCTCAGATTTCTGAACTGCTCACATAACTCCGGTGGCATATCCTCAATATCAATTGCATTAGCATGGCTCCTACGACTCAATGCATCAGCAACAACATTAGCCTTACTAGGATGATACTGCACATTCAAATCATAATCCTTAATAAGCTCCAACCATCTCCTCTGTCTGAGGTTCAACTCCCTTTGAGTAAAAATGTACTTCAAGCTCTTATGATTAGTAAATATATCACAATGATTACCAACGAGATAATGCCTCCAAGTTTTCAATGCATGCACAACTGAGGCTAACTCCAAATCATGTGTAGGATAATTATGCTCAAGATTCTTAAGCTGACGTGAAGCATAAGAAACAACTTTACCTTCCTGCATCAAAACACTCCCAAGTCCCTGACGAGAAGCATCACAATATACCTGGAAATATTTGTGTATATCTGACAAAGTTAAAACTGGTGGTGTGACTAAACGTTGCTTCAACTCCTGAAAGCTAGCTTCACAATCATCAGTCCAAACAAACTTATTTCCCTTCTTCAACAATTCAGTCATAGGCTTTGCAATCTTTGAGAAATTCTCAATAAACCTTCTGTAATAACCTGCTAAGCCCAAAAAGCTGTGAATCTCACCAACTGACGTGGGTGTCTCCCACTCTGTAACAGCACCAACCTTGGATGGATCAACTGCAACTCCATTACCTGATATAACATGGCCAAGGAATGCTACCTCATCCAGCCAAAACTCACATTTACCGAACTTGGCATGCAATTGGTGCTCCCTCAGTTTCTCCAACACCAAACGCAGATGCACTTTATGCTCTTGCTTATTCTTGGAGAACACCAATATATCATCAATGAAAACAACCACAAATTTATCCAAGAACTCCATAAACACCTTGTTCTTCATATTCATGAAGTATGCAGGGGCATTAGTCAATCCAAATGACATAACAGTATACTCATACAGCCCATACCTCGTAGTGAAAGCGGTCTTTGGAATATCTTGCTCACGAATCTTTAATTGATGATAACCAGAACGAAGATCAATCTTAGAAAACACAGTAGCTCCATCCAACTGGTCAAACAGATCATTTATCATAGGCAAAGGATACTTATTCTTAATGGTTACCTCATTCAGAGAACGATAATCAACACACATCCTCAAGGTCCCATCCTTCTTCTCCACAAACAAAACAGGGGCTCCCCAAGGTGATGAACTTGGGCGAATAAATCCTTGTGCCTGTAACTCCCTCAACTGCTTCTTCAATTCCTCCAACTCTTGAGGAGGCATTCTGTATGGTCTCTTTGCAATAGGTCCAGTACTAGGAATCAAATCAATGAGAAACTCAATATCTCTATCTGGTGGCATACCTGGCAACTCCTCCGGAAACACATCTGGATAATCCTTCACAACTGGCACCTCTTCCAGGCTACCCCCCTTAAGAGAGTTCACCTGCATCCTCTTATGCTGGTACTTACATGCATATTTGATTCTCTTCCCTCCTGGTGCACTGAGAGAAATAGATCGACTAGCACAATCGATAACTCCTTCATATTTGGCCATCCAATCCATACCCAAAATAATATCAAGACCTTGTGACTTCAATATGATCAAATATGTCGGGAAAACATGCTTCCCAATAGACAAGGGCATCTGAAAACATCCCAAACTTGCTGCCATCTCAGCCCCAGGAGAACTTACTAGAATAGGTGACTTAAATACTACGGTAGGCAGCTTATGTTTATCCACAAATACCCGTGATATGAATGAATGCGATGCACCAGTATCAAAAAGAACAAGAGCGGGTACTGAATTGATCAAGAACTTACCAATCACTGCATCAGGCTCATTATAGACCTCCTCCACATTAACGTGGTCAACATGACCCTTTTGAAAGGGGTTTGGCTTGATGACTCCAGAATTCCCATTACCATTATTGCTCTCTGGGCATGCATTGGAGTAGTGGCCCATCTTTCTGCACTTGAAGCACTGGACCTGATTAAGGTCTCTGCACTTGCACATTCTGGCAGTTCTGGTTATTATTACCTCCATTACCATTACCATTACCGTTGCCATTGTTGCCCTTGTGTCCATTATGATGATGGTGGCCATTATGATTGTGGCCACTACCTCCGTGATGATGATGCCCATTACCTCCATGGTGATGGTGTCCATTACCTCCATGATTATGATATGAAGTGCGTGGCTTCTGCTGCGGTCCTGAATTAAACTTGTTGTTGCTATACTTCCTCTTGCGGTTCTCTATTGCCTCATGCTTTCCCTCAAGCACAATAGCCTTATCAACAAGCTCCTGATAATTACCAAAAGTGGCCACAGTCAACTGAACTCCCAAATCATCATTCAGGCCCTCCAAGAACTTCTCTTGTCTAGTTGCATCAGTATTAACATCATTAGGAGCATAACGTCGAAGTTTGTTGAACTCCTCCACATACTCATTAACTGAGCGACCTCCCTGACGCAAGCTGCGAAAGTCCTTCTTCTTTAGACTCATGGCGCCAGCAGACACATGTGCGGCGCGGAAAGCTGCCTCAAATTGCGCCCATGTGATAGTATCAATGGGATAGGTGACCAAGTAGTTGTCCCACCAAGCTACGGCAGGACCCTCCAATAGATGTGAGGCAAACCTCACCCTCTCTGCATCTGTGCATCCTACGGTCTGCAGGTTCCTACCAATAGAACGAAGCCAATCATCCGCCATAATAGGTTCAGGGCTGCTGGAGAACCTCTGAGGATTCAACCTCAAGAACCTAGTAAGCATATCCATAGGTGGCGGAGGCGGTGGGTTGTTGTTGTTATTGTTGGCCAAACTCTGGGCAAGCAACTGGATCAACTGGCCTTGTCCCTCAAGTATCTGCCGCACATATTGCGGTGCCTCATTGCCATTGCCATCATTGTTGCCTGCTCCTGCATTCCTGTACCTAGGCTCACGTCTCGGCGGCATCTGGTGGGCAAGAATAGATAAGAAAATAGACAGAATAGGTCTAGAGGAATACAGATATTCTACCATATGCATATTATGATCAAGGTAATATATATGAGGCAACAAAACATCATAACAAATAACACAAACAAGCATAACAATAATCAACCATATCTATATATATAGTCGAATAATTCCAACAAGATCCTAGTTTAACAACAAGCAAAATAACAATCAAGCAAGCAACCTAGTATCGTCATGCCACAAAGCGGGTATAAACAGATACGCTAACACGTTAATAGCGCAAATAAAACAAGATAAGTGGTGGTCTCAGCACTAGTTCCTACTTATGCTGGTCAAGATACTAGAGTGGTTGTCTAATGAAAGAGTAAGATGTAGAAAAAGTAAATAGAATAAACTTTCACTCCTATGGCTTTTCTAATCCATTTTCTAGAGCCACGACCTACAGTCAACGCATTGCTCTGATGCCATCTGTAACGACCAAACCTCGAAGGATTTGAGTATCTGTGCTTTACTGTGCTAGTCCCCGGATCGAGTCGCTAGCACACATAGTATAGATGAAAACAGATATAGCAAGTGCATCATTTATAATAACGTATGATCCAGAATTTATAAAATATAACAATCTGCATAGCACTTAGCTAGCTTTATTCTATAAAACATCGGAAAAGTAGAGAATAATAACGATGAGTCCCATAATAGCCCACTAGCGATGTTGAGTGAAGACTCGCGACCCTAACGGTACCTTACTCCTCGTCTGAATATCCTGCAACATGATATGTTGCAGCCATATAGGTCAATACTTTGAATGTATTGGCAAGTTACACAGGAAAAGTAATATAACAAACCTACATGTATATGCATAGTATAACAAAAGAAAGGCTAATGGTTATTTTGCAGAAAGCTGATTTTATCCTCATAGCTACCTAATAGTCAAGTTTTAGTTAGTTTGCTACAATAATTCACATATGGTTGAATTGGCATCTCCAACTCCAACCTATCACCATTATTAAGTTTCCCATCAAGTTTTATTAAGTGTGTCATCTGTCAAGATCATCCAACAACTGTAATGGCCTAGCTGCTCAAAATTGTCCATAACCGGGGACACGGCTAATCATGATTAGTTTATACACTATGCAGAGGTTAGTACGCTGTACCCACTGGACCCAACCCGAAGATTGAAATGTAGTCTTTGAGAAGCAGTCACCTAGTCCCACAGGAGGCCCATCCCACCTATCATAGCTACATCAGCTGGCACATCCGGGTAAGGTTTCCACGACTGATCAACTAAGCCAGAGCCCATAATAGCCAGTGGTCGCACAAGGAAGCTACTAGTCACTAAGTCTGTTTGATCTTTTTGAACCTGGGCGACATCCACTTACATTTAGAGGGTAGAAACCATGATGTTCTTGAAACCACCCAGCAATACCATATCCGCCCAGAGGTGAATTAAATCCTTAATTACTACTCAAATTTATTTTGTAGTAATCCTCACATAATCTCAATGAATACAGGAACCTATCCCCGTCTACATAGCATAGCAAAACTACAAATACCACGATCTTCAATGATGAGGGGATATAGCTCAATAGCATAGCAATAATAATCTTCCTATACATGCATAATTTTCATAGGGTGATATAAGACTACATGCATAGAAAAATAATAGGTAAAGGATGATCAACATGTAACTTGCCTTGATTCTAGTTCAGAAATTCACACTCCTGACAATAGTTTGTGTCGCACTCCGCACAATCTACACATTGCAAACAATCACACCAATCAATCACCACAATCATATAACACCAAATAAAACGATCGGCGATAAAACAACTTGTTTAAAAAGAAAGCATAGATAGCATGGCAGCAGGTATAAAATCAGCTACATGCTGATACAATGACAACGCAAAAAGAATCAACTAAACCGGATGAACGGTTTGCAAAATATGGCCTCCGGTAGGTTTAAAATAATCTGTTTTAACAAAAAAATTAATTTTCGTAAAACTGAAAACTACTGGTTCTAAAATGTTCTACTCATCAATACGAGATCATAGGAAAAAGAATTTCCTGAATCGGAGTTACGAGCAAAAAGATAAACGAGTTTCAAAATTATACCAAAAATCTGACACAGCTAAAAACAGATTAAAAACAGATTTAATTTCGTCCTGAAGCTGTTCATCGGGGTTTGATGAATCCGCTCGTGCGTGCGTTCTCACCACGAACAGCGGGGAAAAACGGAACCGTCTCGGTGTGGTGCCTCCGATTGTGCTTCTCCGGTGGCGGTCGGACAAACTCCGGTGACGTGCGCAAACTCCGGTGAACGGCTTCGCGAACTCCGGTGGATGGTGAGGTGCTCCGGCGATGGCGGCTCCGGCGTCAGCACGGTGAGGGGCGGCTCCTCTACGGTCTAGGCGAGATGGGGGTCTGGCTCAGATCGAAGTCGGCACAGGAATCGGGTCCTGGGACTTTTCTACTCGCGAGGAGGAGTCCTGGGAAGAGGAGTCCTGCTCGGGATGGAATACGGGTGGGGCTCGGTTCCTCTCGTTGGCTGGAGCGATGGAATCGCTGGGGTGCTAGGCACATGGGGATCTTGGCCGCTGGCCTCGGGCTCGGTCAATGCTGGGGAGCTAGGCACGTGCTGGTACGTGGGGTGCTGTCACCTGGGAGTTGGCTCGTTGGGTGCTGGTGGTGCATGCTAGTGCACGTGGTGTTGGGCACATGCGGTGCTGGCTGGGCTGAGCCTTTGGCTCGGCCTGGCCAGCTAGTCCAGTTTTTTTAATAAAAATAAATAACAAATATTTTTTTTAAATATCAAAAAATATATATATATAAAGATAAAGATATATAGGCATATAGTAATATATATATATACCATATATATATATAGATATATACGTATATAGTAATATATATATATATATATATATATATATTAAAATGCTAATATAGACATAAATAAATATAAAATTAATCCACCTAATAAATAATAAAGGAACCCTAGTTCCTCCTAATGCAATTTTAAAAATAGTTTTAATGCAATAGGCCACGCAAAAAGCATTTGAAAACTTAACTAAAGATAATTCCGGACATTATAAAAAATTGCAAAACCAAGTCGGTAACTCCAAAATAATATTCGAAACGTTATGCACTTTAATTCGACAGGGAAGAAGTCATATTATCTCCACTCCAATAAATTGCCCGCAGTTGCATAGTGAATAGAATTCTCAGAAGAGCAAATAATGCATAAAATATGAGATGCATATGAATGATCTATTAACATCCTAATTTAAGAAAATTGGGATGTTACACTTTGTCGTCAAGTGACAAAAAGGGACAAACTGAGGACTAACGCCCCGTGAAGACTTTCACTTCTTGGCAGTTGAGGAAGACGTGTGAGGACTCTTGGGAGCAGGATTCCTCCTTGGACCAGTGGCAGTGTCTTGTTGGTCTTCATCTGATTTAGCAGTGCGGAATGAAGAAAATGAACTGTCCTCAAGGTCTGGAACTGGAATTGGCATGAATTTCTTCTTTGGTGGCCATGAACTGTCCAAATCCTGCGTAAACTCCAATTCTTCAAGTTTTGCTGGAGTCTTAAAATGAGCTAGTGTGGCCCAAGTGCGATCAAAAACCTCATGAAGATAATGATGATTAAGCTTCACGACATTCTGAGTCTCATTGAGGGTTTGCACAATGGCGCCGAACTGGCGTTTGACCCACTTGTGATTTCGATCTACATTTTGATGAAGACTGAGGAGAAGCTCTCTGGTATTCATCACCCTTGGAGCAACAGGACTTGGCGGATGGGTTTCAGTGTCATCCCATGAAGAATATGCATCTGGCTCTCTGTAAGTGCATCTAGTGCCCCTTAGTGATTTTGGTATTTTGAAGACTTATAGGTTAAGTATCTAATGTGTTTATGAGTGTATAGAGGATCTATAAGTCATTGAGGAGTTTGAGATATTTGAAGAATATCGACCCCTAAAAATATATGTCTTCAGTTGAAGAAATTGGTCTGAAGCTGAAGAAATGAATCGCGAGGAATCTGCGATGAAATTGATATTCCTCATGAAGATACTGATATTGAGGAAACCGGTGTTTCCTGAAGAAAATCACTCTGAAGAATTTGATGCATGAAGATTTACACTTTCTGTTTTATTTTCTTCGCATTTGAGTAATAGGAATACCGTACTGTTAAAGGGGGTCGAAGTTACACTTTGGAATGAATTTCCTCATGATGCTCAACCCAAGCCTAATCCTACCAAAAGCCTCAAGTGAGGAATACGAGTGACATGAGGACTCTCACAGTTGAGGGTTCCGACCGTTTCGATAGCCACGCCAAGTCATTGGTCTTATCCACTCCAACGGTCATATTATTTAAGGGCATTAGTGTCAAATCATGTCGGGATGCTCCCAGGCTATAAATAGCCACCCCCACAACCATTAGCTGGTTGGCTGCTCCGTTAGAAACTGACACTTGTCATAAGAGCAACCCAATTCCTTAGAGTCTTCGAGAGTAATTCATCAGTGAGGAAATACACCATACACCGAAACCACAAACCAAACCTAGTGATTGAGCATCACTGAAGAAGTTGTTCCAGTGTGGGACTGAAGCCTTTTACTTTGAGGATTATGCATCCTCCAGACGGTTAGGCGTCATGGTCTAGAGCTTTCTAGCAGTCAATTGTGGATGGCCGGGTGACCAAGTTTGTGAGGGTTTGGAAGTCTGCCCTGAAGACTTACCACGAGTGTTGGGCGAGGACTGTGTGTCCTTAACTCAAGGAGAATACGGTAGGGACTGTGTGTCCTTTGGTTTCAATACCAAGCCGCTCCAAACCAGATGTACGACTGTCATAGAAGTTGGAACTGGGTCATCAACGATTGTCTTCACTCAGAAACGGGTTCTAATTCCTCAACTCCTTACTTTACTCGTATTATGTGTTGATGACTTTCACTGCGACTGTTTGAAGAATTTGCTGAAGACTTTCTCTGAATTTCCTCAACCCCAAACTCTTCACGTCAGTTAATCCTCATCTGTATTTTGCGTGCCTGCTCACAGTGCAATCTGTTTTCACATTCTTCACTCTGAAAAACTTCTATTGTGAAACTTTGCACTTCTGATCCTTTACTGTTTCCGCTGTAAGTTAGTCATCAGTGAGGAATTTCCTCAAAAGGAATTTCCTCAGTGATGAAATTCTAAATATCTCCTATTCACCCCCCCTCTAGTCGATATAACGCACTTTCAATTGGTATCAGAGCAAGGTACTCCCTTGTTCTGTGTGATTTTGGTTTAACCACCTGGAGTTTTAGTTATGTCGACTACAGGCATGTTTAAGGTGACTGCAACATGTCCTACCTTCGAAGGAAAGAACTTTCCCTTCTGGAAGAACAAAATGCAAATGCATCTACAAGCTATTGATAATGATCTCTGGTATATTGTGGAACATGGCGTCCCCATCATCTCTGCTAGTGTCTCTGCTGCTGATGTGAAGAAATTCAAGCAACTCGATTCTCAAGCGAAGAACATCATCTGTGGCCATCTAAGCCCAGGCCAGTTTGGAAGAGTAAGTGCTTTGGGCTCTGCAACACTGATCTGGGAGAGATTGTGCAAGGTAAATGAAGGAGTATCAACCCAGCGTGACTCTCGTGTTGATGTTCTTCGCAATCTCTTCAATCGCTTCAAGAGACATGACAAGGAAAGCTGCCAAGACACCTTGGATCGGCTCACTGACATATCAAATGAACTGCAAGCACTGGGAGCTCGAGACATCACTGATCACGAAGTTGTGAAGAAACTGCTGAGATCTTTGGATTCTTCATTTGATACTTTAGTTCTGATGATTCAAGAAAGACCAGACTACAAGATGCTTGATCCAGCTGATATACTTGAAAGGCTAAATACTCATGAATTCCAGCTAGAAGAAAAGAGAGATCTATATGGACCAAGCTATTCCAGACCACGTGGAGTGAAGGCTAGAGCAATTTCCTCATCTGAAGAAGAAGACATAGATGACAGCATTGGTGACCCTGAAGAATTTGGACAAGAGCTTGCAATGCTCGTGAGGAAATTCCAGAGATTTACACGACGTGGCCAGTTCGGTAAATCTTCAAGAAGAGACATGAGGAAATCAGAATCTTCATCTGAGGACTACAAGAAACGAACCTGCCACAAGTGCCAGAAATCAGGTCTTTACATTGCTGATTGTCCCGTTGGGGAAAGGAATCAAAGAAGAAGAAATACAAGGATGACAGTTCTGATGACTCGAAGAAGAAGAAGAAATCTTCAAAATCCTCATCTTGAAACCCCTCATCACACAAGAAGACTAGTTTCAGAAAGGCTCGGGCACTTATTGGCAAGGAAATGGACTCCGAGGCAGAATCAGAGGAATGTGATGAAGAAGAGGGTTCTGATGAAGACTCAGAATCTGGACAGGCTAGTCTTGGACTGGCAACCACTTTCGTCAGCAAGTCAATCTTCAATCTTGAAGAAAATGATTGCACCATCCATACTGATGACTATGCTGATGACTTCGCTCCAACCTATTGCTTCATGGAAAAAGGTTCAAAGGTACCAAATAATGCCTCCTCCTCTGATTCAAGTGACTGTGAACCTGATGATTATCAGAAACCCAGTTACAGTAAACTTGCTATCATTGCCACTAAACAACAAACTGCCCTGGAAAAGCTTCAGAAACTACTAGATAAAAGTGATGATCTGTTGAATGATGAAATGAACCTTACCCAAATCCTCACTGAAGATGTGAAAAGTCTTCAGTCTAGATTTGATAATCTTCAGGATCGTTATGATACACTCCTCACTGATCATGAGAAGCTTTCCTATGAATTTCTTCAAAGGAAGCTTGATCTTGAGAAGCTGAGGATGTTTCATGATGATCTTCGTATGGAAAATGGTTCATTACTAGCTCAACAGATCAGCGCTGGTCAAGTTGAATTTATTCCTCCATGTCTTAAATGCATTGAACGGGAAACTGCTAGTTCCTCACCAGAATCATCAAATGCTACCATTGCTACAAATTCTTCAACTGCACCTGCTGTGTCTATTTCCTCACTTGAGGAAAACACAAATGTTACTGATGAAAATGCAGGGTTGAAGGAATTGTACCTGACAGGCATATACAAAAGCCTCAAAGGACATCAAACCCTTTTTGATGTGCTCAAAAAGCAGATCCTGAACAGGAACCCGAGGAAAGAAGGAATTGCCTTTGAGAGGAAATTAAAGTCTGATGGATCTTATTGGAAAGCTGAGCAGTATCCCAAAACCTCATGGGTTGCTGCTACTGGGCTTCCTTTTGATCCATCTAATCTAACTGGTTTTTCATGTGAATTATCCTATTCCTCAGATGAGTCATTTGACTCCAACTATAAACTGTTCAAAAATCAATTTGGTGAAGTATTTGCTCGATATGTTGGAATTAACTGCAGAAATGGCCCTCCCTTGAGGAAAATCTAGGTTCCCAAAAGCTGTCTTCAAAACTTCAGGTGAATGTCCTCATGACACCACCACTGAAGAATCTGAACCCCAGATAAAATTCCTCAGGAGGACCAAAGTCTTCAAGAGGATCAAAATCCTCAACTGGTCAAAACTATGCTCGTACCCGTGCTAATGCATCTAACATGCTGGGAAACTACAAGGAATATGAATATGAGCGTTACTCCTCAAATCATTATGTTCATAAATCCTCAAACCAGTTCTCTGCATATTCACATGAGTACTTTAATCCCCCTACTGTTAAGAGAAGTGCATTGGCCTCAATGCCACCTTTCTCATATGGTGCTCGCAGGATGATGAATGCTTTGCCACCCCTTCAGATGTGGGTGGTGAAGAAATCGAACTAATCACTTCTACAGGTCAGGTCTCCAGATGAAAATCATCATCTGAAGAATTTGCTGGAGACCTGAAGAAATGCTTGATAGGACACAAGCTAATGATTGATGAAATAGAAATATTTCACACGTCCTTACAGTTCTGCTATGATGAAATTACTGATCTAATGAAATTAGTATCATATTCTTGAACTCTGAAGCATATGAGATGGTAAGTTGTACTAATTCATCTGCAGGATGACAAACCCAAGAATACTGAGTGGGTTCTTGATAGTGGTTGCACACATCACATGACTGGTGATAAAAGCTTACTGATGAATATGCCACTAACTCCATCACCTCTGAAGCAAATCACATATGCTGACAAAGGTAAAAGCAAGGTATTGGGACTAGGCAAAGTGGCTATTTCCAAGGATAGGCATATGGACAAAGTGATGCTTGTTGAATCCCTTGGTTTTAACCTCATGTCAGTCTCGATGCTTTGTGATCTTGATATGATTGTCATCTTTGGTAGATATAGATGTGTAGTCATCATGGAATCTGACAGATCCAAAGTCTTCGAAGGTGTAAGAAGAGGGGATTTGTACATTGTTGATTTCTCTACAGGTCCTCAACCAGCCACTTGCTTATTATCAAAAACCTCAGAAGGATGGTTGTGGCACCGAAGACTAGGTCATGCAGGCATGAGGAATTTGCACACGCTCGTGAAGAAGAAGCATGTCATCGGCATTGAATCAGTCAAATTCCTGAAGGATCATCTCTGCGGTGCTTGTGAATCTGGGAAAATGAGTAGATCCAAGCATCCCTCGAAGACTATCATCACCACTACACGTCCATTCGAATTGCTTCATATGGATTTATTTGGACCTACTCACTATGCCACACTAACCAATGTAGCATCTTTATATGGCTTCGTCATAGTTGATGATTATTCCAGATATACTTGGGTGCATATCATAGTATATAAAACTGAAGTGCAGGAAATCTTCAAACGATTTTCTTCAAGGGCCTCGACGAACTTTGGCATCAAGATCAAACATATCAGGAGTGATAATGGAACCGAGTTCAAAAACACTAGTCTTGATGATTACTTTGATGAACTTGGTATTACTCACGAATTATCTACTCCTTATACTCCTCAGCAGAATGATGTCGTCGAAAGGAAGAACAGGACTCTGGTTGAAATGGCAAGAACTATGCTTGAAGAATATCAGACTCCTCGTCGCTTTTGTCCTGAAGCAATCAACACTGCATGCCATATCATTAACAGGGTATATCTTCACAAATTCCTCAAGAAAACCTCATATGAACTCCTCACTGACAAGAAACCTAACGTAAGTTATTTGAAAGTCTTCGGTGCAAAATGTTGGATTAGAGATCCTCACCATAGCTCAAAATTTGCACCTAAGGCACATGAAGGTTTTATGCTCAGTTATGGAAAGGACTCGCACACTTACAGAGTCTTCAACAACTATCACAACAAAGTTGTTTGAGACTGTAGATGTGCGGTTCGATGAAACTAATGGCTCGCAAAGAGAGCAATTGCCTTCTGATCCAGATAACTTGTCTCCTGAGGAAGCAATACAGCTCAAACCTACTGAGGACATTGTCCCCACTAAGGAAATTGGTGAAGAAACGATCCCCATCACTGATGAAAATCAAGAAGATGCTCCTGAGGAAATTGCACCAGAACCACTTCCTCAACGTAGACGAAATCCTCAACCAGCTCATCCAAGGATTACAAACGAAGTAGAACTTGACAAAATCCTCAACGACATCAACGCGCCAGGTCCTCTCACTCGCTCAAAATCTTCACACTTAGTTAACTTTTTTGGGCATTTTTCCTTTGTATCCATCACAGAACCCTCAAAAGTTGCTGAGGCTTTTCTGGAACCAGAGTGGATCCAAGCTATGCAAGACGAACTTCTTCAATTCATGCTGAATAACGTATGGGAGCTCGTCAAACGACCAAATCCTCGCAAGCACAACATCATCGGCACCAAGTGGATTTTCCGAAACAAGCAAGATGAGGACGGTCAAGTGGTGAGGAACAAGGCACGACTTGTAGCCCAAGGCTACACCGAGGTTGAAGGAATAGATTTCGATGAAACTTTTGCACCTGTTGCTAGACTTGAAGCTATTCGAATACTACTTGCTTATGCTAATCATCATAACATCATCTTATATCAAATGGATGTGAAAAGTGCATTCCTCAATGGTAAGCTTGAGGAATAAGTACATGTTGCTCAGCCCCCCTGGTTTTGAGGATCCAAAGAATCCAGACAAAGTCTTCACACTCAGAAAGGCTCTTTATGGTCTCAAGCAAGCGCCTCGGGCATGGTATGATACATTGAAGGAATTCCTCATGAAGAAAGGCTTCAAACCTGGTTCACTCGATCCAACTCTTTTCACTAAATCCTATGATAATGAGCTATTTGTGTGTCTAATATATGTTGATGATATCATATTTGGCTGTACTGACAAACGATACAGTGATGAATTTGCTTACATGATGAGTGAAGAATATCAGATGTCCATGATGGGGGATCTGAAATTCTTCTTAGGTCTTCAAATTCGTCAACAAAGCAATGGAACTTCATATCACAGGAGAAATATCTCAAGGATGTTCTGAGGAAATTCGACATGCATGAATGCAATGGTGCCAAGACTCTAATGCCTACCAACGGCCACCTCGGCACTGATGAAGATGGTAAAGATTTCGATCAGCAGGTATATCGTTCTATGATTGGCTCTTTATTGTATCTATGTGCATCTAAGCCAGATATAATGCTTAGTGTTTGCATGTGTGCACGTTTTCAAGCAAAACCGAAGGAATCACACCATAAGGCTGTGAAGCATATTCTTCGATACTTAGCTCACACACCAACACTAGGATTATGGTATCCCAAGGGCCCAAATCTTCATCTGGTAGGATATTCTGATTCTGACTATGATGGTGACCGTGTGGATCGGAAGTCAACTTCTGGCACATGCCATTTCCTCAGAAGATCACTAGTTTGCTGATCCTCAAAGAAGCAGAACTGCGTATCACTCTCCACTGCCGAAGCTGAGTACATTGCTGCTCGTTCTTGCTGTGCTCAATTACTATGGATGAAGCAAACCCTCAAGGACTACGACATCAACATGAAGAATGTGCCTCTCTACTGTGACAGTGAGAGTGCTATCAAGATTGCATACAACCCAGTACAGCACTCGAAGACCAAGCACATCCAGATTCGTCATCATTTTCTTCAGGACCATGTCCTCAAGGGCAATATCCTCATCGACCATGCGAAGATTGATGATCAACTGGCAGATATCTACACTAAGCCCTTGGATGAGAAAAGGTTTTGCAAGTTGCGGTGTGAGCTAAATATCTTAGAATCTTCAAATGTTTTGTAAAAACATGCACACATCCTAACACTTATGCAAAATTGATGAGTTAGATGTGCAACACATGATGAATCGATTTTCTTCAACTGATGAAGAATGTCACTCTGAGTGTGAAGAAATCAACGAAGAAATTGATTCTCAGGGCCCTACGACAATTGTACACGGTGTCTGTAATCAACATTCTTATATGGTGGGTCACGCCACCGCCCAATGTGAAATTCCTCAAGTTGATTTTCTTCAAATGTTCTATTTCCTCAAGATGTGTTTTTCTTCAAAACAACTGTTCTTCATTGTGATGATTTATCACAAAATCTTCAAAAACACTTGATGACTTTCATTTGACTAGATAGATTGTGATTTCAATCCTCAACAGCATTCACTTATTGCTAATTCTTCAAGTTGATATTTCTGCTAAGTGAATGTGATCGGACCCTACTTTCCCTCTATGCTATACTCATCCAGTCTATTCAATTCTTCATATGCCTTCTACTTGAAACTTTGTTCAAAATCCTCACTGCATCCTTGTCTGCTGATGATTTTGTAACGAAAATCCTCAAATCTTCAAAAACTGTTTCTTTAATATACAGTAACTGAACCCACTTCCCACGATCGGATAACCATGATCTCCACTATCTCCACCGCATCGTTCGGGAGCTACACGTGTCCTGCGGAGACGTAGAGGCAGGGGCTGTTTGGTCTGAAAGTTTTGCGCCAACAGTAACTGTTTGGCTATAAATATGTCCTTATCCCCCTCGGCATACTCTTCTTCGCTCCATCTCTCTCCTGCCACAGCAAACACCACCGAACCCTAGCGCCATCGCTGGTAGTCTCGTCGCCGGTGAGGAAGAGCTTCACTGCCTCGACTTCTCCGTCGCCGGAACCACGCCGGAGTCGGACCATCTTCGTCCACCGCCGTAGACGTCCTCTGTCGCCGGATTAGGGTGCATTGGACACGTGACCGAAGAGCTTCTCCACACACCTCTCTGTGTTCTTCATGCGCACCTTCCAGGGTAAATAAAATCCCATTTTTACCGCAAGTTAGATCTAAAATTTTACATCTTCTATGTGAAATCTGTTTTTCCTCAAGAATCGATAAGCACTTGATTCCTCAAACACTGCCTATCACCACATCATTGATGAACTATGCTAAGCATCTAAGATTTTCACGAGATTCCTCAATTGTGCGAATTTTCGAATCTGTACAACTCTAGAACCCAAGAACAGTATGCTTAGGCAAATTCCTCAACCACTGGTTATATTCCTCAACTGTCAAAAAAATTTCATTTTCTTCAAATCTGAGAACGCATATGACCTCTCCAAATTCCTCGCAACTATACTCTGTTCATAGGTACACACATGTCAGCTGATGAATCTCTCGGTTCTCATCACATTAACTCATTTGCAGCGTTTCTGGAAGAAAATCTTCAAGTCTCATCAGAATCCTCAAGAGTTCAATCTCATCAACAAAATTCTCAGTTGAAGAAAATGGAGGATGACAGAAAACAGAAGGGAGGAAAGAAACTTGAGAAAAACACAGTTGTGGATATCCCTGAGGATATTTACTTGGACTATTGCATGCCTGATGAAAATGAGACAATGGCCAAGAGAAAGATACGGCTGCAGAAGATAGAACGCCGATGGGCGAAGGAATGGAAGGAATACAGGTTTGTGACTCCCACGTATGCGAAGAAATTCGCTCTGAAGCCCCCTGGCAGACGGGCCCCACTTGAGGATCATCAAGTAGCTCATCCCTCAAGCCTCAAAACCATTGATGACTATCCAGATGAGAAGGAAAAGCATCTGGCTAAGCTCAAGAAGCAGGCAGAAACTGCAGTGAGGAAACCCAGCTGCTGCCTCAGCTGCTGCTACTTCTTCTGTCGTTGAGACATCTGGCTCCGAAATTCCTCAAATGCAGTCTGTACCATCAAAAGCAAGGGCTCCAAAGCCTCAAGAGAAGTCCGCTAAGGCTTCAGTCACAAAACCCTCAGCACCAAAGCCATCAGCGTCAAAACCCTCAGTACCAATCTCCTCAGCTCCAAAATCCTCAGCACCACCACCAAAGCCTCAAGAGAAACCAGTACAGAAGCAAGTCATGAAGCCTATGACCGCCAGCTCCAGCTCCTCACTCCCAGCTGCAACCAGCTCGGAGACAAAGTCTTCAACACCTCCTGCGAAGACTCGGGTATCTGCTGAACTTGCAACTCTGCCAAGCCCCAGCAAAATCATCACCGTCCCGTCTGCATCAGAGGGCAGTGATGAATTTGATGATCAAACCCTGCAAGCAATCATCAGAAACAAGCAGGAAAGAGTAGCTCAAGCATCAGGCAGTGTCATTCCTCTAGCCATGGACCCCAAGGTCCTCCTTGACTACATCAACATCTGGTATGAGGACCCAAACACTCCTATTGATGATTTGAAACTTCCCCCTGGCATCAGTCACATGGTGACCACTTTCATCAATGAAGCCAAGTGGAAAGAACGGCAGGCCAAGCAGGCCAAAGTTGCAAAGCTTAAAAAGGAGAAATTCCTCAAGCAGAATCTCCTCAACTTGACTCCTGATGCACTGGTGTCAACACAGGCAGAGCTAAAGAAATTGACTGACAAGTACTCCAAGCTGTCAGATCGTAAGAGTCCCAAGAGCAATTTCATCAAGCTGGCCACTAGTGTTGTTGATGATTACAATAAGAAGGCTGCACCCCCAGCACCAACTTCTCAGCCCATGATTGAGGAGCCAGCAGACGAATCTCCTCATGATGAGGAAACTCCTCAAGCTGAGTAAGTACACCAAGAACGCCGTGTGGATGAACTGGCTATTGAAGAAATCAGCATGGAAACTCCAGCTGTTGAATTTGCTGCAGCTGATGAGACTGCCCCTAACCCAGCTGCTTCGCCAAAGCAAGCTAATGACTCTGTTCCAGCTGGTTCCTCAATACCAGCTGAAGAATCTGTCAAGAGAACCCCTTCACCAAAAGCTTCAACGTTGAAGAAGATGACTCCGTCTGCATCAGACGTGAAGAAAACCAGGGCTGCTGAGAAGGAAGCCAAAAAGAGAAAGACCTCCTCAGCAGAAGAAGAAACATAGGCGAAGCGCCTCAAAGCACTTGAAGAAAGTGCTCCTCTAGACCCTGTGCCCCTGAATGTCGCTCCTTCTTATGAAATGGTCATCATTGATGACACAGCGAAAAAGGCAGATGAGGAAATGAAGGATGCCGCCTCTGAGGAACACACTGACGAGGAAATTCATATAGACGACAGTCATCGGCCTTTCATTCCTCAGAAAGACACTTCTCAAGAATCAGCTGCACCAGCTGATGAAACTGCATCTGCCACCAAGCCATCTGAGGAAGAACAAACTGAAAATCCTCAAACTGATGACATTCAACGCTCTGAGCAAAATCCTCAAGATGAGGAACAGGCTGACCTAACTCCTCCAACTGAGCAAGAAGAAGCTATTCCTCAGCCTGATGCACAGCCAGAGCAAGCCCCTCAGCCTGACGCCCAGCCAGCACCATCTCCTCAGCCTGAAGTACCAGCTGCTGAAATTCCTCACCCTGAGGAAAATGCTGAGGAAAATATACCTAACCAAGACAATGCATTCGTCGTGCTCAACCCAGAGACTGCCCTTGTTGTCTCCCCTCCTGTTCCTCAGCAAAATCTTCAGCCAGTACAGCGTGAGCCATTCTCCAAGCGTCCAAAGTTTCAAAAGGAAAATTTCTTTGAAGAACACATGTACTTCATTGGAGAGAACCCCTATGACAAGCCTCAAATGAGGCATCTGAAGTTTTGGACTAGGACTCAGATGAATTACTATGCCTCTGTGCTATGTGGACGAAACAAGATATTCCAGCACAGGCATATTCCTCATGTTGAACTTGAAGCAATACCGTGCCTCGAGCCAGTCCTTTGTGTACTCCATGATGCTGGTTTACTACCAATGTGCTCCGCCATCTCTGACTAGAACAGTGAGCTAATTCTTCAGTTCTATGTCACTCTTCACATCTCTGGAAACCCTGAAGACATTAACACTTGGGTGTTTGACTGGATGACACAAAACATTCACTACAAGGCGCCTGCTACTGATCTTCTCCGTGAACTGCCTATACCAATTCCCTCAGATGAGGTTGTGAAGCTCTACGTTGAGCGTGAGCTGCCAAATGGGATGATGGAAGTCCTCATGAAGCCTTTGGCTGAAGGAAAACCTCCGAGAACAACCTTCCTCATCCACGAGCTCAAGTACACACCCAGATCTGTTTACAGAATCCTCTGCAGTGTGCTCGCGCCGATCAAAGGTCATGATGATGAAGAAGATGTTGTAGGCCTCATGAAGAATATCCTCTTCAACATCATTCATGGTATTCCTATCAACATCCATGATTTCTTCTTGAGGACTTTGGCCGACAATGCTATGTGTCCTTTTGATCACAAGATATATGCCCCATGGATCATGAGATTCATCAGGACAAGGACAGGCATCAACTTCCGCGCTAATTTCCAAAACCATGTTGGTTATATGCCTCCTATCCGGGTCAACAAGAAGACTTTCGAGTCCATTGAAGGAAAAGGAAAATCCGTGATTGAAGAAGGTAGTAGGCCCCTTGATGGCCAGTTCAGAGAGCCAGAAGCTTATTCTTCATGGGATGATACTGAGACTCGTCCGGCAAGCCCCGTTCCTCCTCGCGTGATGAATACAAGAGAGCTCCTCCTCAGTCTTCACCAGAAGGTGGATCGCAATCACAAGTGGGTCAAACGCCAGTTTGGCGCCATTGTGAAAACCCTCACTGAAACACAGAACTCTGTGAAGCTCAACCATCATTATCTGCATGAGGTTTTTGATTGCACCTGGGCTACACTTGCACATCTCAAGACTCAGACTAAGCTTGAAGAAATGGACTTTGAGCGAGACTTTGAATGGTCGTGGCCTCCCAAGAAGAAGTTCAGCCCTATTCCAGTTCCAGACCTTGAAGACAACTCCTTTTCTTCTTTCCGCATGGTTGAAATTGATGAAGAACATCTCGACACTGCTACCGGTCCAAGGAAGAAGACTACTCCCAAGAAGCATCACGACTCTTCCTCAACCGCCAAGAAGTGAAGTCTTCACGGGCGTTAGTCCTCAGTTTGTCCCTTTTTGTCACTTGATGACAAAGGGGGAGAAACTTGAGAGTTAGTCTTCAAGCGGGATATTTTTGGGGCTTATGAACTATATTTAAGTTACAAACTCTTGGATCTTCTGAAGTTTTTATGTAATGAGTTCTAACTTAAGCCCGATGGTACTGTGACGCTTTTGAACGTTTTTCTTCGCATGCTTATTCCTCAAGTTCTAATGCACGCATGCTGGAACTCGTCAGATACAATTTGTCATCATGCATTTTCATTTTCTTCATATGATATGTTACATATATGCATGATTTACAAGACTCAGGGGGAGATCTCCATGATATAAATCATCAATGTGCATTTGCTGTGAAAAGTAAAATCCTCAAGATATGCACATCTTCAGGGGGAGTCTCTCTGAATCTTGCTTTCAAATTCCTCAAATGAGTATTTACACTTCATATTTTTGATCCCTGTTGAAGACTTAACCTAATTGTCATCAACCACCAAAAAGGGGGAGATTGTAAATGCATCTAGTGCCCCTTAGTGATTTTGGTGGTTTGAAGACTTATAGGTTAAGTATCTAATGTGTTTATGAGTGTACACAGGATCTATAAGTCATTGAGGAGTTTGAGATATTTGAAGAATATCGACCCCTAAAAATATATGTCTTCAGTTGAAGAAATTGGTTTGAAGCTGAAGAAATGAATCACGAGGAATCTGCGATGAAATTGATATTCCTCATGAAGATACTGATATTGAGGAAACCGGTGTTTCCTGAAGAAAATCACTCTGAAGAATTTGAAGCATGAAGATTTACACTTTTTGTTTTATTTTCTTTGCATTTGAGTAATAGGAACACCGTACTCTTAAAGGGGGTCGAAGTTACACTTTGGAATGAATTTCCTCATGATGTTCAACCCAAGCCTAATCCTACCAAAAGCCTCAAGTGAGGAATACGAGTGACATGAGGACTCTCATAGTTGAGGGTTCCGACCGTTTCGATAGCCACGCCAAGTCATTGGTCTTATCCACTCCAACGGTCATATTATTTAAGGGCATTAGTGTCAAATCATGTCGGGATGCTCCCAGGCTATAAATAGCCACCCCCCACAACCATTAGCTGGTTGGCTGCTCCGTTAGAAACTGACACTTGTCATAAGAGCAACCCAATTCCTCAGTCTTCGAGAGTAATTCATCACTGAGGAAATACACCATACACCGAAACCACAAACCAAACTTAGTGATTGAGCATCACTGAAGAAGTTGTTCCTGGGTGGGACTGAAGCCTTTTACCTTTGAGGACTGTGCATCCTCGAGACGGTTAGGCGTCATGGTCTAGAGCTTTCAAGCAGTCAATTGTGGATGGCCGGGTGACCAAGTTTGTGAGGGTTTGGAAGTCTGCCCTGAAGACTTACCACGAGTGTTGGGCGAGGACTGTGTGTCCTTAGCTCAAGGAGAATATGGTAGGGACTGTGTGTCCCGGGACTGTGTGTCCTGTGGTTTCAATACCAAGCCGTTACAAACCAGATGTACGACTGTCACAGAAGTTGGAACTGTGTCATCAACGAGTGTCTTCACTGACAAACGGGTTCTAATTCCTCAACTCCTTACTTTCCTCGTATTATGTGTTGATGACTTTCACTGCGACTATTCAAAGAATTTGCTGAAGTCTTTCTTTGAATTTCCTCAACCCCAAACTCTTCACATCAGTTAATCCTCATCTGTATTCTGTGTGCCTGCTCACAGTGCAATCTGTTTTCACATTCTTCACTTTGAAAAACTTCTGTTGTGAAACTTTGCACTTCTGATCCTTTACTGTTTCCGCTGTAAGTTAGTCATCAGTAAGGAATTTCCTCAAAAGGTATTTCCTCAGTGACAAAATTCTAAAAATCTCCTATTCACCCCCCCCCCCTCTAGTCGATGTAACGCACTTTCACTCTCGGAACTGGTCATCAAGGGGCCGACTGCCTTCATCAATCACAGACTTGCCTTTTCCTTCAACAGGCTCTAAAGTCTTCTTGTTGACCCTTAGTGGTGGCATATATCCTAGGTGATTATTGAAATCAGCGTGATAGTTGATCCCTGACCTGCGTCTGACGAATCTCATGGTCCATGGAGCGTAAATCTTCAGGTCAAAAGGGGACATAGCATTTTCTGCCAGAGTCCTCAAGAAGAAATCATGAGTGTTGATGGGAATGCCATGGATGATGTTGAAGAGGATATTCTTCATGATGCCTACGACATCTTCTTCATAATCATGGCCCTTGATTGGCGCAAGAACACTGCAGAGGATTCTGTAAACAGACCTGGGATCATACTTCAGCTCATGGACCAGGAAGGTTGTTCTTGGTGGTTTCCCCTTGGCCAAAGGTTTCATGAGGACTTCCATCAGCTTATTCGACAGCTCTCATTCATCATACATCTTCACGGCCTGCTCTGAAGGAATTGACATAGGAAGTTCTCGCAGCAGCTCGTTTGCAGGGGCCTTGAAGTGTGTATGTTGTGTCATCCAATCCAGCACCCAAGTGTTGATATCTGATGGATCTCCAGAGATGTGCAAAGTTGCATAGAATTGAAGAACAATGTCACTGTTCCAATCGCAGATATCAGAGCACAGAGGGAGCAGACCTGCTTCATGAAGAACGTTGAGGACTGGGAAAAAGCCAGGAATTTCTTCAAGCTCAACATGAGGAATATGCATGTGCTGAAAATTTTTGTTTCTTCCACAAAGCACAGATGCATAGTAGTTGAGATGAGTCCTGGTCCAAAATTTCATATGCCTGATGCGAGGCTTGTCATAAGGATTTTCTCCGATGAAATACAAGCGTTCCTCAAAGAAAGATTCCTTTTGAAACTTTAGCCGCTCGGAGAACGGTTGATGCTGCATCGGCTGAAGGTTTTGCTTCTTCCCTTGAGGGGAGACAAGCATCGTAGTTTCTGGATTGATAACGACAAGAGCATTCTCTGGATTTGGTGCAGGGGCATTTTATTCAGCATGTTCCTCGGGATGAGGAATTTCATCTACCTGTGCTTCAGGCTGAGGATCTTGCTCTGGTTGAGGAATGTCATCAAGTTGAGCCTTTGGTTGAGGATTTTGCTCAGGAGGAGGAATATCTTCATTTTGAGCCTCAGGTTAAGGGTTTTGCTCAGGATTTGGATTTTCTTCAGACTGAGGATTTTCTCCTTGGTTTTCCTCAGCTTGAGGGGTTTGCTTGGTGGAGGAGCCAAATTCATCAGCTGGTGAGCTGATCCTTGAGCAGGTTCTTCAGGAGGAATAAAGGACTAAGGACTGTCATCAATCTGAATTTCTTCATCAGTGTGTTCCTCAGATGCAGCATTCTTCATTTCCTCATCATTCATGTGCTCCTTGTCTTCGCTTTCAAAGGGAGTCATCTCATAAGATGGAGCAATGTTGGGAGGGACAAGATCCATAGGAGCATTTTCATGAAGAGATTTGAGGCGCTTGGGCTCAGTTGATTCTTCTGTTGAGGAAGCTTTTCTCTTCTTAGCTTCCTTTTCAGCAGCCTTTGTTTTCTTCACGTCTGATGCAAACGGAGTAATTTTCTTCACCTTTGAAGATTTTGGTGAAGACATTTTCTCTTCAGGAGGCGGAGATATATCCGTCCTGGCAGTTTCCTCAGCTGAAGCAGTTTCTTCAGCTGGAGCACAGTCATCAGCTGGAGTTTCCTTGGTGATTTCCTCAATATCCGGTTCATCAGCACAGCTTTCTTGATGCATTTCCTGAGTAGGGGCAGTTTGTTCTTCCTCAATCTCAGGCTACTGAGGTGTTGCTGGAGGGGCAACCTTCTTGTTGTAATCATCAACTGCATTGGTAGCAAATTTGATGAAATTGTTCTTGGGACTTTGACGATCAGATAGCTTGGTGTACTTGTCAGTCAAATTCTTCAATTCTGCCTGAGTGGACACAAGTGCATCAGGCGTCAAGCTGAGGAGATTCTGACTGAGGAATTCCTCCTTTTTGAGCTTCATAGCCTTAGCTTGTTTGGCTTGCGTCTCCTTCCACTTGGCCTCGTTGATGAAAGTGGCCACCATGTGGCTGATGCCTGGGGGAAGCTTCAAGTCATTGATAGGTGTGTTGGGGTCATCATACCATACATTTATGTAGTCCAAAAGGACTTTTGGGTCCATGGCCGGAGGAATGGCGCTGCCTGAAGCTTGGGCTACCCTCTCCTGCTTGTTTCTGATGATGGCCTGCAGAGTCTCATCATCATATTCATCACTGCCTTCTGATGCAGAAGGGACTTTGATGATTTTGCCTTGGCTTGGTCTGGTTTCCCTCCCAGCAGTCACCTTATCTTCATTGGAGTTGGTGAAGACTTTGTCTCAAAGCTTGTTGCAGAAGGAACACATGAGCTGGAGACGGTAGACAGTTGCTTCACAATCTTCTTATGTTCAGGCATTGAAGCCTTTGATGGTTCTGAGAGTCTTGGTGTGGATGCTGGTGCAGCTTTCATGTCGGGACCCCGATCCTAAGCCATAGGAATCCAGCCTGTAACACATCGCATCCCTTTGCGGTCTCACGCACGGTTAACCCCACGGCTGCAGCCTTACCTTAGCGGGGACCGTTTGCGCCTTTTGACCCACGTATGCAATTGTGTCGCTAGCATTCCAATGTCAAAGAACCTGGATCGACAAGTCTAGTCATAAACCAAAGTGGCACTACCGCACAAGGACAGACATACATGACCCAACAAAGCAGGTGTCAGTCACCAGCGAATGTAGACGAGTCGTAGCAAGCTACAAGGACTCCATTACATCGCGTGACATTTCCCCAAAGGGGACAGACACAGCAGCTAAGAAGGACACACGCCGGTCAACCAATGTGTCCGGAGCAGTAGCGAGCTACCATGGCTCGTTGGATCACAAAGGGGCATTTCCCTGTAAGGAGTGCATACTAAAGTCTACGGCTAGGTAATCGAACCCCATACATATCAAGTACGACACACGTACGCGTGGCATACCGATATGTATAGATACATCGATGGCATCACAACATAACCATAAACATACAAGCTTTATTTAAGAGGCTCGAAAGAGCCACACACATAATATTACAGAGTAAGGGTCTCACGACCCATCATAGCAGTCATTCAGTTACAAGCCAGCGGAAGTGTTTAAAACTGTCTGAGTACAGATAGGTGAAACTAGAAGGCACATGGCGTGACTATAATAAAGACCCAACCTAGGGCCAAATCGTAGCTGGGACACCAGCTACTCGTCGTCGTCGATGTCTATGAAGAACCCTCCATTAGGGTCATTAGCAACCTCTTCAACATTTATTAAGCAAACATGAGTACGGAGGTACTCAGCAAGACTTTAGGATAACTATCTACTCATGCAATGTATCAATAAGGTATTGTGGGGTTTCATGCGGAAAGCCAGCATTTGACTCGTGGCTAGACAACTTACATTTTAAAGCAATTTTTCACAACTTGATTTCTCGCACGCGAGTCCACTAACACCACAACAATACTCCATCGTGGAATCATTCCGTCTCCATACGGAAATGCCGTCCACGACACTCACACTTATCTTGACAATTTTATGAGTAGCCATTGAAGTTATCTATGAACAACATATGTCTCCAAGTAGTCCATATCCACGGACGCGGCTATTCGAATAGATCATAACCCTGCAGGGGTGTACTTCGTCGCACACGCTCTCGCCACTTATCGCCATGTGCACGTCATGCACCTCGGCAACCTTCAAGCGGAAGCCCAGCGAGGGAGTCAGCCACGACCGTTAACCACATTAGTACCTAGTCCAGGTCTATCGCCTATTTGAGCGTAACCCGCACGGAAGTCCGGCCGAGGTTTCCGCCACGGCCCCAAATGATGTGCGCAGGGTTCCCAAGCCCACCATCCGGGTGGCACTTCGTACACCGTGCCACTGCCTACCGCATCACAGCCCACCTCTCAGGTTAGCACCATGGACGGCCTCCAGCATGACTATAAACACCAGAAACTACTTGCAACTCCTGGACCGAGTACTAAGCGATTAATAAGTCGAGCGGGGTCATATTTCAGGGCCCAGCATGTGGTAGTATCTCGTCTTGGATTACATACATGGAACTCAGTTCCTAAGGACGGTTCCAATCAAACAACCCGCCATGTACTCCTACACAGCCTTTCACCGGTACCTTTACCAAATCAGGTTCAACACACAACCTTTGCTTACCGAACACATTCTCACAATTCTGTTTATCTTCCAGATGACAGACCATACACAACTCTAAGCACAGCATGCATAGCAGGATAAGACACATCATGGCTCAAGCAACTACCAGGTATGCTAGGTTGCAAGGTTCAGCTATTTACTGTGACAAGGATAGGTCATGCAAAGGAAGTGGGTTCAACTAACGTGGCAAAAGCATTTGAAACATCTGATCCTAATGCAGTAAGTAAGTGCAGGAGCGAGAACATGGGATTTATCGGGATGATCAAAATGGTTTCTTGCCTTGTTGCTCAGAGGAGTGACACTATCCGTCAGACGGATATTCGGTGGAATCCGGGGGAGCGGAGCCTACCGAAAGAAATGACAACAATCAATAATAATCATGTGCAACAAGATGATGCATGAGCATGGCATGAGGATGCAAGGTGGTATACTATTATAGCTAACATGTATTAGGTTTGAAGTTGATTTGAATCAAATTCAAATATCACTTCAAACGAGGTATTCTCGGATACCATTTTAATTGATTCGACCTGATGCTCAGATCAACTTGCTTTTATCATGCATGGAATGACATGTTAGGTTGCTGGTTTGTGATTTGGACAGTGTTTGATCATGTCATTTGTAGTGAAATTTAATTATTTTCCAAATTCCATCTCCAAAGTATTTATAAGAATTAACTTATTCATTAATCTACATGTTTGGGTTCAGTAACATTTTCAAACATGTTTGAAAATGACATATTCAGATTACTTGAATTTTTCTGATACTTTTTCATATATAAATTATTTTCATTGGAGTTACACAATAATTTCTATCAATTTTAGAAGTTTTGGCATTTTTCTAGCATTCTTTAAAATCAGAAATTCACTTACTGCATCATCACTACATCATCATGGCGTCAACAGGTCAACTGACCTGATCAGGTCAAACCTGACAGGGGGGACCCACCGGTCAGCGTCTCAGGGGCTAATCCCGCAGTGAGCAACCCCTAAGTGGGTTTGACTTGGCCTTGGGCCCACTGTCAGCGAGCGATTAGGGTTAAACTACTGGGGTTAAGCTGGCCACGTCGTTCCCCGTCGGAGCCTGACCGGCGGCGACCAGATCCGTGGCAGAACCTCGCCGGAGACACGCTATATCGTGCTGTGGTGCTCGGAAAAGGTTGCCGAGAGCACTGGGATGATCCCCAGGCTCGACCTCATCCAGCACTGGCCTCACGGAGGGCTATAGGTGGCCGGCGCAAGCCGGCGACGAGCCGAGGCGGCTGCCGGAGTTCGGGCTCGATGGTCCAGTGGGTAGAGGGCACGGATCCGAGGGGAAGAAGAGGGGAAATGATCGCAGGCTTACGGTGGAGGTGAAGCTAGGCTCAGACTGCTCGGGGAGGGGCTGTAGCCGGCGTTTCACCGTAGATTTGCCGGCGACCGGAGGTTGAAGACGATGGCGTTGGGGACGTTGCAGGGCTCGGGGAGGCTTCGGCCTTTGTAGAGAGAACCAGCTCGTCGAGGCGGAGCTACTGGACTACTCGGGAGGAAGGTCCTGTGGCTAGAGGCACGACGGCTCAAGCTCGAGCTCTTGGCAATGGCGGCAGAAGGAGGGAGGAGAGATCCCGAGAGGAGGGGGAAACTAGAGCAGGGGAACGGATAGAGACGGGCTCGGGGTGGATATCCCCGCTGTCGCGCTGTCCTGGGGAGCACCGGAGCGTGCCACGGCGAAGCAGGAGGTGGAGGAGCCGCCGTGGGCGTTCGCTCCTGTGCCAGAACGCAGGAGGAAGAAGACGCCCTTGCCCCTGGTGGGCTGGGCCTCCTCAGGGCGACAGGTAAGGTTTTCCTCTTTTCTTTCTATTTTCTTTCTGTTTTGTTTTTTCTGATTTGCTAACTATTTTGATTTGCTTTTTATTTCATCTCCAAAATAGTTTATAAAAATATTTTAAACACACCAGAATATTAGTTGGAATATATCCAACCATTTCTGAAGTTTTCAACATTTTTTAAAACTTAAAGTTTTTGAATTCAAATTTTAAACTTGAAACCAGTAAATTTTTGCATTTATTTGAAATGCCAAGAGTGTTATGAAAATAATTTTCTTCATTGCTTATTTGTTTCCAAGATTTATTAGAAAAGTTGAACTTTTCTTGAGGCCATTTTGAGTTCATTGATTTGAACAAGTTTATAATTCCTTTGAATTTGAGAAGTGGCTAGGTTTTTTTTGAGTGTTCCTTCACCACTTGCTTGTTCTTGTTGAAAATTTCCTAGATGCAATGCAAAGAAGATATGAACACAATGCTAACTTGATTAAGGTGTCAGGGATGTGACATTTCTGAAGCATTTTCTCCTGAGGCTTTCAAGCCTTTGGTTTCGGTGGCAAAGGCTTTACTTGAGGAATGGTCGTGCCAGAAGTTTCAGCTGCAGAGGAGGTGGCGGCAGTAGCAGCAGCAGCATATTCTTCATTAAATTTCCTTACGGCCGCTTCTGCCTGCTTCTGAAGCTTTGACAAATGTTTTGTATTTTCCTTAGGATAGTCATCGATTGTCTTGAGGCTTGAGGGGTGTGCATCCTGATAATCCTCAAGAGGAGGTCGTTTGCCAGGAGGCTTAAGAGAGAATTTCTTCGCGTATATGGGAGTGCCGAATCTGTATCCTTTCCACTCCTTCGCCCACCGGCATTCTATCTTCTGAAGCCTTATCTTCCTCTTGGGCAATGCCTCTTGCTCATCAGGTGTGCAGTATTCCAGGTATATGTCCTCAGGAATATCAATGGTTGTGTTCTGTTCAAGCTTCTTGCCACCCATTTGCTTCCTTCCGTCTTCCATTTTCTTCAGCTGAGGCTTTTGCTGAGGAAATTGAACTCTTGAGGATTCGGATGAAACTTGCAGATTTTCTTCAAGAAACACTGCAAATGAGTTAAGTTGATGAGAACCTAGAGATTCATCAGCTGACATTTTTGTACCTGTGAACAGAGTATAGTTGCGAGGAATTTGGAGAGCTCATATGCGTTCTCAGATTTGATGAAATTGAAAATTTTAAAGTTGAGGAATTTGACCAGTGGGTTGAGGAATTTGTCTAAGCACTCTGATCTTGGTTTCCAAAGTTGTACAGATTCGAAAATTTGCACAATTGACGAATCTCGTGAAGACTTTTAGGTGTTTAGTGAAATTCATCAACAGTTGAGGAATAAGCAGTGTTTCAGGAATAAAGACTGACAGACACTTGAGGAAAAACAAGTTTCACAAATCTATGGTAAAATAGTACATCAAAAGGGGCTGTAAAAATAGGGTTTTTATTTACCCTATATAGCGCGCACGAAGAACACAGGAAGAAGTAGCAGTAGATGCTCTTCGGTGCGAGTCCACCGCACCCTAACTTCGGACGAAGATGATCCTGTTCCTGTGGGATTTCGGCGAGGGAGAGGTCGAGGCAGTGAAGCTTTTCCTCGCCGGCGGCAAAACTTCTAGCGGTGGCGCTAGGGCTTTGCTGTAGCGGAGAGGAGGCCGAGAGAGAGAACAAATAGTTTTGACAAGAGGGCATAAGGACATATTTATAGCCGAGGTGAAAATTGTCTGGCCGATTCTTTCGGACCGAACTACCCCTGTCCTTTCGTCTCCGCATGACATGTGTAGCAACCGTTTAAAGCAGTGGAGATCGTGCTTATCTGATCGTGGGAAGTGGGGTTCAGTTACTGTGTAATGATATAAAAATCATTTTTGAAGATTTGAGGATTTTGTTACAAAATCATCAGCTGACAAGGACGCGGTGAGGATTTTGAACAAAGTTTCAAGTAGAACGCGTATGAAGAATTGAATAGACTGGGTGAGAGTAGCATAGAGGGAAAGTAGGGTCCGATCACATTCACTTAGATGAAATATCAAATCGAAGAAATATCTATAAGTGAATGTTGTTGAGGACTTTGAAATCATAGTCTATATATATATATATATATATATATATATATATATATATATATATATATATATATATATATATATATATATATATATAGGCAAATGGAAATTATCAAGTGTTTGTTTTTGAAGATTTTGATTAACTTGAGGATTTTGTGACAAAGCAACATGTTGATGAATTTCAGTTTTGAAGAAAGACAAGTTTGAAGAACAACTGCTTTGACGAAAATCAACATTGAAGAAACTCAGCTTTCAAGAAATTCAACTTGAGGAATTTCAAGTTGGGTGTGGCGTGAACCAACATATAAGAATGTTGATTTCAGACGTCGCGTACAATTGTCGTAGGGCCCTCAAAATCAATTTCTTCATTGATTTCCTCACACTAAGAGTGATATTCTTCATTAGTTGAAGAAAATCGATTCTCCGTGTGTTGCACATCTAAGTCATCAATTTTGCATAAGTGTTAGGATGTGTGCATGTTTTTACAAAACGTTTGAAGATTCTAAGATATTTAGCTCACACCGCAACTTGCAAAACCTTTTCTCATCCAAGGGCTTAGTGAAGATATCTGCTAGTTGATCGTCATTCTTCACATGGTCGATGAGTATATTGCCCTTGAGGACATGGTCCCGAAGAAAATAATGACGAATCTGGATGTGCTTAGTCTTCGAGTGTTGTACTGGGTTGTATGCAATCTTGATTGCCCTATCATTGTCGCAGTAGAGAGGCACATTCTTCATGTTGATGCCGTAGTGCTTAAGGGTTTGCTTCATCCATAGCAATTGAGCACAGCATGAACCAGAAGCAATGTACTCAGTTTCAGCAATGGAGAGTGAAACGCAGTTCTGCTTCTTTAAGGACCAGCACACTACTGATCTTCCGAGGAAATGACATGTGCCAGAGGTTCACTTGCGATCCACACGGTCACCAGCATAGTCAGAATCAGAATATCCCACAAGATGAACATTTAAGCCCTTGGGGTACCATAATCCTAGTGTTGGTGTGTGAGCTAAGTATCGAATAATATGTTTCACAGCCTTATGGTGTGATTCCTTCGTTTTTGCTTGAAAACGTGCACACATGCAAACACTAAGCATTATATCTGGCCTAGATGCACACAAATACAGTAAATAGCCAATCATGGAGTGATATACCTGCTGATTGAATTCTTTACCATTTTCGTCAGTGCAGAGGTGGCCGTTGGTAGGCATTGGAGTCTTGGCACCTTTGCATTCATGCATGTCGAATTTCCTCAGATCATCCTTGAGGTATTTCTCCTGTGATATGAAGATTCCATTGCGTTGTTGACGAATTTGAAGACCTAAGAAGAATTTCAGCTCCCCCATCATAGACATCTGATATCCTTCACTCATTCTGTAAGCAAATTCATCACTATAACGTTTGTCAGTACAGCCAAATATGATGTCATCGACATATATCTGGCACACAAATAGTTCATTATCATAGGATTTAGTGAAAGGAGTTGGATTGAGTGAACCAGGTTTGAAGCCTTTCTTCATGAGGAATTCCTTCAATGTATCATACCACGCCCGAGGGGCTTGCTTGAGACCATAGAGCGCTTTTTTGAGTCTGAAGACTTTGTCTGGATTCTTTGGATCCTCAAAACCTGGGGGTTGAGCAACATGTACTTCTTCCTCAAGCTTACCATTGAGGAATGCACTTTCACATCCATTTGATATAAGATAATGTTATGATGATTTGCATAATCAAGAAGTATTCGACTAGCTTCAAGTCTACCAACAGGTGCAAAAGTTTCATCGAAATCAATTCCTTCAATCTTTGTGTAGACTTGGGCTACAAGTCGTGCCTTATTCCTCACCACTTGACCATCCTCATCTTGCTTGTTTCAGAAAATCCACTTGGTGCCGATGATATTATGCTTGCGAGGATCTGGTCGTTTGATGAGCTCCCATACGTCAATCAGCTTGAATTGAAGAAGTTCGTCTTGCATGGCTTGGATCCACTCCGGTTCCATGAAAGCCTTAGCAACTTTTGAAGGTTCTGTGATAGACGCAAAGTAGAAATGCCCACAAAAGTTAACTAAGAGTGAAGCTTTTGAGCGAGTGAGAGGACCTGGCGCATTGATGTCATAAAGGATTTTGTCAATTTCTACTTCATTTGCAATCCTCTGATGAGCTGGTTGAGGATTTCGTCTGGGCTGAGGAATCGGTACTGGAGCAAGTTCCTCAGGACCATCTTCTTGATTTTCATCAGTGCTAGGAATGATCTCTTAATCAATTTCCTCAGTGGGAACAATGTCTTCAGTAGTTTGAGCTTTATTGCTTCCTCAAGAGACAGCTTATCTGGATCAGGAGGCAATTTCTCTCTTTGCGAGCCATTAGTTTCATCGAACCACACATGTACAGTCTCAACAACCTTGTTGTGATAGGTGTTGAAGACTCTGTAGGTGTGTGAGTCCTTTCCATAACCGAGCATAAAACCCTCATGTGCCTTAGGTGCAAACTTTGAGCTATGGTGAGGATCTCTAATCCAGCATTTTGCACCAAAGACTTTCAAATAACTTACATTGGGTTTCTTGTCAGTGAGGAGTTCATATAAAGTTTTCTTTAGGAATTTGTGAAGATATACCATGTTGATGATATGGCATGCACTGTTAATTGCTTCAGGCAAAAAGTGACGAGGAGTCTGATATTCTTCAATCATGGTTCTTGCCATCTCAACCAGAGTCCTGTTCTTCCTTTCGACGACACCATTCTGTTCAGGAGTATAAGGAGCAGACAATTTGCGAGTAATACCAAGTTCAACAAGATAATTATGAAGACCAGTGTTTTTGAATTCTGTTCCATTATCACTCCTAATGTGTTTGATCTTGACACCGAAGTTCGTCGAGGCCCTTGAGGAAAATCATTTGAACACTTCCTGCACTTTAGTTTTATATAAAATGATATGCACCCATGTGTATCTGGAATAATCATCAACTATGACAAAGCCATATAAAGAAGCTGCATTTGTTAGAGTGGCATAATGAGTAGGTCCAAATAGATCCATGTGAGGCAATTCAAATGGACGAGTAGTGGTCATGATAGTCTTCGAGGGGTGCTTGGATCTGGTCATTTTCCTAGAATCACAAGCACCGCATAGGTGGTCCTTGAGGAATTTGACTGATTCGATGCTGATGACAGGCTTCTTCTTCGCGAGCATGTGCAAATTCCTCATGCCTGCATGACCAAGTCTTTGATGCCACAGCCACCCTTCTGAGGTGTTTGCTAGTAGGCAAGTGGCTTGTTGAGGACCTGTAGAGAAATCAACAATGTACAAATCCCCTCTTCTAACACCTTTGAAGACTTTGGATCTGTCAGATTCCATGATGACAACACATATATATCTTCCAAAGATAACAATCATATCAAGATCACAAAGCATTGAGACTGGCATGAGGTTAAATCCAAGGGATTCAATAAGCATCACTTTGTCCATGTGCCTATCCTTGGAAATAACCACTTTGCCAAGTCCCAATACCTTGCTTTTACCTTCGTCAGCATATGTGATTTGCTTCAGGGGTGATGGAGTTAGTGGCATAGTCATCAGCAAGCTTTTGTAACCAGTCATGTGGTGTGTGCAACCACTATCAAGAACCCACTCAATACTCTTGGGTTTGTCATCCCGCGGATGAATTAGTACAGCTTACCATCTGCTACTTCAACAAAAGACCTTCCAATGGCGCCAGCAATAGGCACGTCGACGGGAGAATACTTGGTTGATCCTTCTGCTGCGGCTACGCCTTAAGGGACTTCCTAGGCAAGTATGCAAAGGATTTCCCCCGTGGCCTTGGAGCCTTGCATTGGTGTTCCCTCGAAGCGGAAAGGGTGATGTAGCGTAGCGGTGGTAAGTATTTCCATCAGTTTGAGAACCAAGGTATCAATCCAGTGGAGGAGTATCTCAAGATCCTGCACAAACACAAAAGCTTGCTCCCAACGCTATGAAGGGCTTGCCAATCCCTTATAGATTGTTTGCCAAGTGAGAACTGAAAGCAACAAAGTAACAAAGCAAAGTAAAAGACTCAAATATAATTCATAGATAATCTGATCACAAATCCACAATTCATCGGATCTCGACAAACACACCGCCAAAGAGGATTACATCAGATAGATCTCCATGAAGATCATGGAGAACTTTGTATTGAAGATCCAAGAGAGAGAAGAAGCCATCTAGCTACTAACTACGGACCCGTAGGTCTGAAGTGAACTACTCACGAGTCATTGGAGGGGCGATGATGATGATGAAGAAGCCCTCCAACTCCAAAGTCCCCTCCGGCAGGGCGCCGGGAAGGGTCTCCAGATGAGATCTCACGGAAACGTAAGCTTGCGACGGCGAAAAAGTATTTTCGAGGCTCCCCTGATTTTTTGCTGAATATGTGGGAATATATAGGCCAAGGATCTAGGTCAGGGGGCGGCCAGGGAGGCCACAAGCCCTAATACCGCCGCCTCCCCTTGGTGGCGGAGTGGGTGCCTATCATTGGAATATACAAGCCAAGCTATATAATGAAAGATATAAAAAGGTACATAAAACACAGGAACTGGCACTTGGCACTGATTTAATAAGTTAGTCCCAAAAAAGATATAAAAAGGTACATAAAACATCCAAAGAAGACAAGATAACAACATGAAACCATCAAAAATTATAGATACATTTGAGACGTATCAAGCATCCCCAAGCTTAACTCCTTCTCGTCCTCGAGTAGGGAAGTGATAAAGAATGAATTTTTGATGCTTTCATGCTACCTAGCATAGATGTCCTTTGTAATTCTTGTTATGTGACGTGAATGTTCAGGTCCATTAGATTCAAAACAATAGTTTGCTATTGACGTGGAAACAATAATAATTCAAGCAAACTAGCAAGGTAATCATGAACTTTCAAAATAACAAGGCCAAGAGAAAGTTATCCCTACAAAAGCATATAGTCTGGCTATGATCTATCATCATTGCACAACAAATTTAAATCATGCACAACCCCGGTATTGGCCAAGTAATGGTTTCACACCTTTACTTTCTCAAACCTTTTCAACTCTCACGCAATACATGAGCGTGAGCCATGGTTATAGCACTATAGATGGTGTGGAATGTGGTGGAGGTTGCAAGACAAAAAAGGAGAAGATAGTCACATTAACTAGGCATATGAATGAGCTGTGGAGATGCTAATCAATAGATATCAATGTGAATGAGTAGGGATTTCCATACAAATGATGCACTTGAGCTACGAGTATGTGAAAGCTCTTAAAGAAAACTAGTGGGTGTGCATCCAACTTGCTTGCTCACGAAGACCTAAGCCAATTTTGAGGAAGCCTATCATTGGAATATACAAGCCAAGTTATATAATGAAAACTTCCCACTAGCTATATGGTGGTGACAAAACGAGAGACTCTCAATCATGAATATCATGGTTCTTAATATGCACAAGTGTGGAAAAAGTGGTAGCATTGTCCCTTCTCTCTTTTTCTCTAAAAAATTTTGGTGGGCTCTTTGGCCTCTTTTTTTTATTTTTTTGGTGGGCTTCTTTGGCCTCTTTTATTTCCTCACATGGGACAATGCTCCATTAATGATGATCATCACACTTTCAACTCAAAACTTAGAGCAACTATGACTCTATATGGAATGCCTTCGGTAGTGTACCGTGGCAGTGATCTAGCATGGCATAGACATTAATGGAAAAATCATGCTAGCTATCTTACGATCATGCAATGGTAATGTAGACGTGGTGGCACATGTCATGGTGGTAGTTTCATGACAATATATCTTGGAATGACTTTGAAAAAGCCATAGTAGGTAGGTATGGTGGCTGTTTTGAGGGAGGCTAATGGTGGGTTTTGTGCACCGGCGAAAGTTGCACGGCACTAAGAAGGTAGTGATGGTGGAAGGTGAAAGTGCATCTAAACCATGGACTCAACATTAGTCATGAAGAACTCATATACTTGTTGAAAAAGATTTATTAGTAATCGAAACAAAGCATTCAACGCATACTCCTAGGGGAAGGGTTGGTAGGTATAAACCATCGCGCGGTCCCGACCGCCACGTAAAGGATGACAATCAATATACTAATCATGATCAGATTTAATCACATAGCGGTTCACCATACGTGCATGCTACGGGAATCACTAACTTGAACACAAGTATTTCTAGATCCACAACACCTTACTAGCATGACTTCAACATTACCATAACCACAACTCAAAACTAATTGAGATGAATCAAACTTCTCTAACTATTCAATGCACATGAAGGTGGAAGTTTTCGTATCCCTTTGGATAACTACCCCTTTTGAGACTACATTCAAAGCATAAATCAACTACCTAGCCATGCACCTTGTGCTCTAAAATATATAAGTGAAGCACATAGATCAAAAGTATCTAGCTCAAAAGATATAAGTGAAGCACATGTGAGCTGAATTGTCTACCAAAAGATATAAGTGAAGCTCGAGAAAATCATGGTGTGTGCATGTCTCTCTATCTAGGTGTGCAACAAGGATGATTGTGACAAAACAAAAATAAAAGACTCCTACGATACAAGACGCTCCAAGAAAAAACACATAACATATGGTGAATAAAAATATAGCCCCAAGTAACGTTACCGATGGATTGAAGACGAGAGAGGGGATGCCTTCCCGGGGCATCCCCAAGCTTAGGCTTTTATGGCGTCCTTGAATCTCTTGGTGTGCCTTGGGAATCCCCAAGCTTCAGTTCTTTCCACTCTTTATCTCTTTGTCCATAAGAACTTCACCCAAAACTTGAAAACTTCACAACACGAAACTTAAACAGAAACTCGTGATAACATTAGTACAAGAAAGAAAACCACAACTTCCTTAGGTACTTTAGTAAACTTAAATTCTACTTGTGCTGATGTTGGGTTACTGTTCTTTCAATCTTCCATGGCTAATACCCCCCGATACTATCCATAGTTTCATCAAAATAAGCAACCAACACAACAAAAACAGAATTTGTTAACAGCAGATCAGTCTGTAGCAATCTGTATATTTCTTATACCTCTGGTACTTCAAAATTTCTGAAAACTTACGAAATTCTGGAGAATTTGCGCAGAAATCAGTAGCAACAAGAATCAACTGAAAATCTCTTGTAGAAAAAAACTGAAAATTCTTTTCGTGAGCAGAAAGTTTCTGTCTTTTCCAGCATGACCAAACGATCATCCCCAAGACTAATCATAACGGTTTTGCTTGGCACAAACGCAAAAAGAAACACAAAAAACACAATCATAACAGAATTATGAAAGTGTGGAAAACACGAAACAGAAACAAAAAGGATAAATTCGTTGGGTTGCCTCCCAACAAGCGCTTTTATTTAACGCCCTTAGCTAGGCAAAAAGTGATGGAATCACGTATAGTCATCTTTGGTGCTCAAACCATAAGTAGCCCTCATCATAGATTCATAAGGCAATCTTATTTTATTTCTAGGAAAGTGCTCCATGCCATTCTTTAAAGTAAATTGAAATCTAATATTCCGTTCCTTCATATCGATGATAGCACCAATAGTCCTTACAGTACTAGGAAAAGGGCTATAGATGATATAGACACTAATGGCGCACCAGACAAGTAGTGCGCCACTACTATATAGCAATGGCGCACCATGTGCAGGTGTGCCATTAGTGTGATGGACACTAATGGTGCACCACACACTCGGTGCGCCACTACTATAAAAAAAAATCTTTGCAAAATTACTAATGGCGCACCACTCACCCAGTGCGCCACTACTATTTTTTTTTGCAAAACTACTAATGACGCACCACCAGCTGGTGCTCCATTAGTAACCAGGGTTACTAATGGTGCATTTGTAGGTGGTGCGCCATTAGTAGTTTTGAAAAAAAGGTATGTCTCTCCTGCCCGCTACCTCGCCGTACGCATCCTCTCCCTCCTGCCCGCTCCACGCCTTCTGCCCCCTCCGTGCCCGCCCCTCCCGCGCCGCCATCTGCTCCGCCTACTCCACCTCCTCCGACGCCATGGCGGACGCTGACAACAGCAACAACCCGCTGCTCGCCGACTTCGACTTCCCGCCCTTCGACCGCGTCGAACCCTCCCACGTCCGCCCCGGGATCCGCGCGTTACTCGCCCGCCTTGTACGCCCCTTCCTCTGCTCACCCTTTTTTCGTTCCTTCGTCGCCCATCTAGATCTAACCCCCTCATCGGTTGGGGTGTAACCGCAGGAGGGCGAGCTGGAGGAGATCGAGAAGGGCGTGGAGACGGCGTGGGAGCTCCTCGTCCACCCGCTCGAGTGCATCGTCGACAGGCTCGACGTCGCCTGGAACGTCGTCGACCACCTCAAGGCCGTCAAGGACTCGTCCGACCTCCGCGCCGCCGTCGAGGACGTCCAGGCACGTTCATTTCATCCAGCATCCCCCTCTCCCTCCCTCTTCTTCCGTGATCTGCACCGACGGAGCCATCGATTATTAGTTACCGCATCGTCAGATCCCCTATGTGTGTGTGTTTTCTATTGCTCCACGAATTATGCAGCAATACTATTACATAGACAGAAATTCATCATAGATGCTGGTTGTATGTAACCTGCTTTCATGCTTGCGACATTGGTCCACATGATTTTTGTGGGGATATGGTACCACACTAGAGGGTAGAGGCTGACGCTTTCTTGCCGTTTCAAGTGCTCGATAGATAGCTGCATATGCTACACCTCATCATCAACTGACTCAATCCATCTTCAATTTAAACAGCCTGAGAAAGTTAAATTCTACCTGAGGCTGGGGCAGAGATCTGTTTTTTCTTATTTGTGGATGCACCACGCGTGCGGGAGAATCAGCTGATAGTGGGTGAAGCAGCTGCCGCTTCTGGCTGCATTGTTTAAGAACTGGCGACGGGGAGTGGAGAGCCCTTCGATTTGGGCATTGGGGAAATTTTTAGTTTTTTGCACCCCCTAATTTCGGTGAGTGGAAGTAGTATATACGCTGCTGGTTGCTGGCAATCTGTCGAAAAGAAAAGACGTTTGTTTGTCTTACTGTTTGTTGGGTAATGTACCAATGTAGCCAATTACTGTCTGCATTACCCTTCAGAAAAAAATACTCCCACTGATTGACAGTACAGAGCATTCCCCACTAATACATCTGTACCTAATTACTGTCTGCATTACTATAGGTATCCCCCACTAATTCAGAGAGTATTACATTACCCTCTGAATTTTGACAGTGCAGAGTAATAATTTTCATATGTTCTTTTTTATTTTCGAGAATACAATGTAGTTCTAAAAGTTTTCGAAATATGCTGGAATAACATTTTTCTTGATTCATCGCCTGCGTATTAGCAAGGTCTTATGTGCTGTTCGACACCAGAACATACCTATTCACACCTGACTCTATTAAGTTGTTGGGAGCGTTTGACTCAAATGGATTCATCAAAGATATAATTACGGATCTGAATACAGATATGGATGCATTTTCTTAAGATATAGAATTATTATGGTGCTATTTGTTGCAGTAGATGCATTACGAAAATAGGATACATATGTTTCGCAAAAAAAGAGAAAACATACAAATGCATCAGTGATGCTATTGTTCAGCTAAACATAAGCGCCTGAAATACTATATTTACCATTAGTTCTGAAGCTTCAGTAGAAAATAGTATCAAATATTCAGATTATCCTTGTATTGCATAATCTTGCTTCATGCTGCGACTTATTTATTAATCCGGATTTTCCGTTCGTAATGTTGTTCATCATTTTCCTCGTCTGGACAAATAAAGGATGCTGTTCTCGGTGGAGTTGCGCTTCAGGATGAGCAGAGAGAGTAATTTAATCAAATCCAACAGGTCGGTTCTTTGTTCTTATCAGATGTTGGCAGATTCTATTTGTTGTGCATATGCCAAGTGTGTCTGCCTGATTTTGTAAACATAACTGTATATATGTTGATAGTCTAGTAAGAACTTGTTGTGTCTTGGCTCCAATATAATTCATATCTTAATTCATATCCAATAGAATTCAAAGGTACCCTTGTCCCGACGCCCCTTGTTGTCCAACTCTTCTGGCTAAACAAATGGCACAGCCGCATAGCACACTTGTGTGATCAGACAAAACGGCACAATTCAGATTACGAGTTTGATCATCATCACTCACAACCATCCAACTATTTCGCATGCGTACTTGGAATATACAGCACACCGGCTTTTTTTGGGTCTTTTCGTGGAGCGGAACATCGTCTCGTGGACCACCATGGTCTCAGGCTACGCGCAGAACGGACGGCACGAGGAGGCCGTGGGTGTGTTCCTGGAGATGTGGGAGGGGGCAGGGATGCAGCTGAATGAGCTGACGGTGAGCAGTGTGCTGCCTATGTGCGTGGCGGTTGGGGCCATTGAGCTGGGGATGAAGGTGGAGGAGTACGCGAGGGGCAAAGGCCACCCGAGGAATGTGTTTGTCACCAATGCACTGTTGGAGATGTATGCCAATTGTGGAAGCATCCAAAGAGCTTGGCAGGTGTTTCAGGGGATCGGTGGTCGGCGAGATCTCTGTTCTTGGAACTCGATGATCATGGTGTTTGCCTTGCATGGCTCCTGGAGGGAAGCCCTTGCCCTATTCCATACGTTGAGGGTGAGGATTTCTTCCTTGAATTGTATATTTTATTACTTCTATGTGTTCACATCAACGTAGCATCACTTCCTTGTAAGGTTATTATTTGGGACTAGATTTAGTGATTGTTGACATTAAAACCACCTAGCAAATTACATCATTCTGATATGTCTTTGCTCCTTTGTCACTGTGGAACTTGAGGCTGTGCTGTTCGGTCATTTAGCTCAGATTTACGAAATTTGCTGTCTTCCGAGGTGGTTTGGCGCCTCATCGTCTCTAGTTTCCCCTACCTCAGCTTTGGCGCCTTCCATCAGATCAGAAACAATGGAAAGGACATCTGCTTGGAAATTGCAGCTAAGCGGGATGATCTTCTTTCAGAAGTTGTAGAAGCTACTTAGTGGTTGGGACATCTGCCGACGTGGTCTGGTCCACGAGGAGCACAAGCACGAGAAATCCGCTTTGACATCCAAGAGCTACGGTATGATGTCAGTTATATTTCCTCCTCATTAGGGCCGCGCAAATACGTAGGTCTGCGCTTGTTTGGAAAATTATTAACCGCCGGTGATGTTAGTTATATATAGCTTTGGTGGTCATTTTTGTTGGTAGCTTACCGAGCTGATCGCTTGGTTCCATATATATATATGGCTGGTAATCTGTTTTTGCTATACACACAGACATGGGATTGAGCTATACAGAGGGGAGATTAGGGGATGCGGGACGTCGGGCAAGAGCAATTTGGCCCAGGAGTATCGTATATCCAAAATGCTTACCGCCGTGATTGATAAAGCAAGCAAGTTCCTGTCTGCTGGGAAAAACCAACTTACATGGCCATGCTCATGGAACCAGCAAGCGCAAAGACACACTAATGGTCAGCCACAAGCCTGAGGAGACTCTGGATGCTCTTTCTCATGAGCAGATGGTGCAATTTCCGAGAAAACTTCGCCCAACGGAGGCTCTGACATTACGAATATTTGGTGGTAAATGAAATTACACATTCTTTTTTTACAATCAAGGGATATTTTATTGCAGCAATGGAGTAACAGCAATTTCCCTCTTGCTAGTCGGACATTCTCTACCCACGCAGCATCCGGTTGCATTTCTGACAAGCCCAAACCCCAGTCAGCTAGTATCGTCTCACCATGCAAGGACGATGTGCATGGTCTAACTGAACATGAATCGGAAAACCATCGGTAACTTATTTATGTCTTTGGTATCTTTAGTTTATTTTCCTCGTGCATTGATCCATTAATTTTGACTTCTCAACTCTGAATAGCGTGATTATGCATCTTGACATGAAGCCGCACATTATACCTTTGTGTAGTGACTTCTCTGGTCTGGGCCATGAATCATGGGATCGCCACGACTTCCTGAGGTGACTTGGTATTCTCACAAATGATTTTTTGAAAATACGGATATATATCCACCTGACTCTCAAACTACTCAAAATGTGAAGGTGCAAGCTTGTAGTCACCTATTTCTGTGAAGGTCAATATGATTATTAACTGTGTTGAAATATTGTTCAATTGCTAGTCTAAGTACATTTTGCCTGTCTATATTCTTTGCAGGGTACTCCATCTTATGCATAGTTTATGTATGGGGATGCTGACTCCAAGTTCGCGTCATCAGTAAAAGGAGTTGCAGCCACTGCTCATTTCAATGACGTGCACCACATAATCCCTTGGAGGACTGCACGCATCTTCACTTCAAATTACACCTATTCCTTCCTTGTCAGCCCAGGCTGCATGTTCTTACGCCTCTACTTCTGTCCGGGTGAGTACTATGACGATGATGGAGACTATGCTATCTCCAATGCCTTCTTTGGTGTCACGACAGGAAACTTGTCCTCTTAAATGATTTTAATGTTTCACAAACAGCACAGGATATCAGTTTTGCCTACCTTGTGCGTGAATTATCAGTGAACGTTTCTTCACGCAGCTTGGACCTCACCTTTGCCCCATCAGCACATCGAAATGGTTCTTATGCATTTGTGAGTGGCATTGAGATTGTTCCCATCAGCACGTCGGAATGGTTCTTATGCATTTGTGAGTGGCATTGATTAAATAAGGATTCAGCAAGCTACAAGGGGAGATACAACATGTTACTATGTTACCTTTTAAATCTCCCCCCCCACAGAACTCATAGTTGTAGTTACATTTGCTAAAATCTGAAGCATGTGGCCTTTTGGAATATGCATCTTTTTTTGTTCCTATTTTTTATTTGTTGGAGGACAACATGTATGTACTCATATTTTTGTTCATCTTTTTTTAATGTATTAATCGTTTGCACGGCACATGATGCCTAATAATAAGAAAAGAGTTGTGTATTGTTCATGAGTTTAGTATACTTATTTTCAGCTATTTAGAGGCTTTATTATTGGTTCTGTGGAACAAGCTGCATGGCAAAAATGTAAATTTGTTTGTCAACTTGCGTTCAATGTATGTGCATGTTTATAAACATATTTTCATTATGGTGTAATATGTGTTTATCTTGAACCTTCTTGTGGGTGTGAGGATAATAATTGAATATTTTTAGAGCTGGTAGTATAACCTGTGGAGCACCATGAGCTATACTAATGGCACACCTGGGAGGCATACTAATGGCGCACCTGGGAGGCATACTAATGGCGCACCTGGGAGGCATACTAATGGCGCACCTGGGAGGCATACTAATGGCGCATCTGGGAGGCATACTAATGGCGCACCTGGGAGGCATACTAATGGCGCACTTGGGAGGCATACTAATGGCGCACCTGGGAGGCATACTAATGGCGCACCATGAGTTATACTAATGGCGCACTGCCTGGTGCGCCATTAGTATACCAGATACTAATGGCGCACCTGTGGTGCCCCATTAGTAAAAAATTCTAATGGCGTGATGCTAGTGGCGCACCTATAGTGCGCCATTAGTAGCCAAAACAGGTGCGCCACTAGCAGGCCTTTTCCTAGTAGTGTTAGGAAAGGTCTACCAAGAATAATGGGACATGAAGGATTGCAATCTATGTCAAGTACAATGAAATCCACGGGTACATAGTTCTTATTTGCAACAATAAGAACATCATCGATCCTTCCCATGGGTTTCTTGACAGTAGAATCCGCAAGATGCAAATTAAGAGAACACTCTTCAATCTCATGAAAAACAAGAATATCACATAAAGACTTTGGAATCGCGGAAACACTAGCACCCAAATCACACAAAGCATTGCACTCATAGTTTTTTATCTTGATTTTGATAGTAGGTTCCCACTCATCATGAAGTTTTCTAGGTATAGAGACTTCTAGTTCCAGCTTCTCTTCAAGAGATTTCATCATAGCATCTACGATATGCGCGAGAAAGGCTTTGCTTTGGCTATAACCATGTGGAGAGTTTGCACTGGATTACATGAAAGAAATGCATTCAAACAAGGAGCAATTATCATAATTGAATTCCTTGAAACCCAAAGTGGGAGTTTCCTTAATCCCAAAATTTTGACTTCTTCTACTCCACTCTCCACACCTTTATCATCAAGATAGGTGGACTCCGAATCATTAGGGCGTTTTTCAACCAAAGTGGATTCATATCCAGCCCCTCCATAAGTAGGTTTGGCACGCGAAAACAAAGATGCAAGAGGAGACACACCAAGCACTTTAAGATCTTCATAATTTGCATCACTAGAACGCAGCCTTTTAAACCATTCATGTCTAGCGCGAATTTGGGCGGTCCTTTCTTTACTCTCATTCATGGAGATACGCATAGCTTTCAAAGTTTCATCCAAGTTGACCTTGGGAGGAGCGCATCTAACTTTCAAAGCATCAATATCACAAGACATCCTATCAACGCTCTTAGCCAAATCGTCTATTTTGAGTAGTTTTTCCTCTATGGACGCATTGAAAATCTTTTGAGAGTTGATGAACTCTTTGATATTACTCTCTAGATCAGAGGGTAATTTGTTGTGATTTCCATAAGTGTTGCCGTAGGAATTGCCATAATTGTTAGAGGAGTTACTAGGAAAAGGCCTAGGAACATAGTTTCCTCTAAAAGCATTGTTGTTGCCAAAATTGTTCCTACCAACAAAATTCACGTCCAAACTAGCGTTGCTACTCTCAATCAAAGAAGATAGTGGCATGTCATTAGGATCTATGGTAGCGTTTCTACTGGCAACCAAATTCATCAACTCGTCCATCTTAGCACTAAGCGAGTTAATCTCTTCTATAGCGTGCACCTTTTTGCTAGGAGGTGACCTTTCAGTGTGCCACTGAGAGTAGTTGTTCATGATATTGTCTAGGAGTTTTGTAGCGTCTCCTAACGTGATTTCCATGAACGTTCCACCTAAGGCGGAGTCCAAGATATTGTGAGAAGCGAAATTCAAGCCAGCATAAAAGATTTGTATAAACATCCACAAACTCAAGCCATGAGCGGGACAATTTCTAATCATAGGCTCCATCCTCTCCCAAGATTGTGCAACGTGTTCACGATCAAGTTGCTTGAAATTCATGATATCGTTACATAAGGAGATGATCTTAGCTGGCGGAAAATACTTGGATATGTAAGCATCTTTGCACTTATCCCAAGAATCGGTACTATTTTTTGGCAAAGAAGAAAACCAAGTTTTTGCGCGATCTCGCAACGAGAAAGGAAAAAGTTTCAACTTAATCACGTCATTATCCACATCTCTTTTCTTTTGCATATCGCAAAGCTCAATGAAGGTATTGAGATGGGATGCGACATCTTCACTAGGAAGGCCAAGGAATTGCTCTTTCATAACAAGATTCAGCAAAGTTGCGTTGATTTCATACGATTCCGCACTAGTGGCGGGAGAAATCAGAGTACTAATAAAATCATTATTATTAGTGCTTGAGAAGTCGCAAAGTTTGGTGTTTTCAGCCATGATGACTTCAACAAACAAACAAGCACACAAGCAAGCGAGAAAACCGGCAAAGAGAAACGGCAAAGGCAAAACAAAACGACGAAGGAGAAAGGCAAATGAAAACGGCAAATGTGAAGTTGGGGAGAGGAAAACGAGAGGCAACTGGCAACAAAAGTAAATGCAAGAGAAAAGTTTGTGAGACCTACTTGGATAGATCTTGATTTCTCTTCCCCGGCAACGATGCCAGAAATACTTCTGCTACTGCAACAAAAGACCTTCCAATGGCGCCAGCAATAGGCACGTCGACGGGACAATACTTGGCTTGATCCTTCTGCTGCGGCTACGCCTCAAGGGACTTCCTAGGCAAGTATGCAAATGATTTCCCCCATGGCCTTGGAGCCTTGTGTTGGTGTTCCCTCGAAGCGGAAAGGGTGATGTAGCATAGCGGTTGTAAGTATTTCCCTCAATTTGAGAACCAAGGTATCAATCCAGTGGAGGAGTATCTCAAGATCCTGCACAAACACAAAAGCTTGCTCCCAACGCTATGAAGGGGTTGTCAATACCTTATAGATTGTTTGCCAAGTGAGAACTGAAAGCAACAAAGTAACAAAGCAAAGTAAAAGCGGAGGTGTAAACGATGGATGTGAATAGACCCGGGGGCCGTAGTGTTTACTAGTGGCTTCTCTCATGAAAGCAAGTAGACGGTGGGTGAACAAATTATTGTCGAGCAATTGAAAGAACCGCGCAAAGTCGTGACGATATCTATGCAATGATTATATCTATAGGCATCACGTCCAAAACAAGTAGACTGATACTTTCTGCATCTACTACTATTACTCCACACGTCTACCGCTATCCAGCATGCATCTAGTGTATTAAGTCCATAATAACAGAGTAACGCCTTAAGCAAGATGACATGATGTAGAGGGATAATCTCAAACCAATGATAAAACCCCCATATTTTTACCCTTGATGGAAACTACATGATGTGTGCCTTGCTACCCCTACTGTCACTGGGAAAGGTCACCACATGGTAGAACCCAAAACCAAGCCCTTCTCCCATTGCAAGAATCATAGATCTAGTTGGCCAAACAAAACCCAAGACTCGGAGAGACTTACAAGGATATCAAATCATGCATATAAGAAATCAGCAAAGACTCAAATATATATCATAGATAATCTGATCACAAATCCACAATTCATCGGATCTCAACAAACACACCGCCAAAGAAGATTACATCGGATAGATCTCCATGAAGATTATGGAGAACTTTGTATTGAAGATCAAGAGAGAGAAGAAGCCATCTAGCTACTAACTACGGAACCGTAGGTCTGAAGTGAACTACTCACGAGTCATTGGAGGGGCGATAATGATGATGAAGAAGCCCTCCAACTCCAAAGTCCCCTCCGGCAGGGCGCCTGGAAGGGTCTCCAGATGAGATCTCGCGCAAACGGAAGCTTGCAGCGGCGGAAAAGTATTCTCGAGGCTCCCCTGATTTTTTGCTGAATATTTGGGAATATATAGGCCAAGGATCTAGGTCAGGGGGCGGCCAGGGAGGCCACAAGCCCTGACACCGCCGCCTCCCCCTGGTGGCGGAGTGGGAGCTTGTGGGCTCCATGGAGCCCACCTGGCTTGGTCCAGAGGCCCCCCGATCTTCTTCCGTTTGGGAAAAATCATTTCGGGGTTTTTCTTCCGTTTGGACTCCGTTCCAAAATCAGATCTGAAAAGAGCCGAAAACACAGAAAAAACAGGAACTGGCACTTGGCACTAAATTAATAAGTTAGTCCCAAAAAAGATATAAAAATGTACATAAAACATCCAAAGAAGACAAGATAACAGCATGAAACCATCAAAAATTATAGATACGTTTGAGACGTATCACCATCTCATATGCTTCAGACTTGAAGAATACGATATTAATTTCATCAGACAGGAATTTCATTATAAACAGAATTATAAGGACGTGTGAAATATTTCTATTTCATCAATATTAGCCTGCGTCCCATCAAGCGTTTTCCTCAGGTCTCCAGCAAATTCTTCAGATGATGATTTTCATCTGGAGACCTGACCTGCAGAAGTAATTAGTTCAATTTCTTCACCACCCACATTGGAAGAGGAGGTAAAGCATTCATCATCCTGTGAGCACCATATGAGAAAGGGGACATTGAAGCTAATGCACTTCTCTTAACAGTAGGGGGGTTAAAGTACTCAAATGAATATGCAGAGAACTTATTTGAGGATTTATAAACATAATGATTTGAAGAATAATGCTCATATTCATAATCCTTGTAATTTCCCTGCATGTTAGAAGCATTAGCACGGGTTTGAGCATAGTTTTGACCAGTTAAGGATTTTGATCCTCTTGAAGACTTTGATCCTCCTAAGGAATTTGATCTGGGGTTCAAATTCTTTATAGGTGGTGTCATGAGGACATTCACCTGAAGATTTTCAAGGCAACTTTTGGGAACCAAGATTTTCCTTAGGGGAGGCCCATTCCTGCAGTTAGTTCCAACATATCGAGCAAATACTTCACAAGATTGATTTTTGAACAGTTTATAGTTGGAGTCAAATGACTCATCTGAGGAATAGGATAATTCACATGAAAAGCCTATTAGATTGGATGGATCAAAAGGAGGCCCAGTAGCAGCAACCCATGAGGTTTTGGGATACTTCTCGGGTTTCCAATATGATCCATCAGCATTCAATTTCCTCTCAAAGGCAATTCCTTCTTTCCTCGGGTTCCTGTTCAAGATCTGCTTTTTGAGCACATCACAAAGGGTTTGGTTTCCTTTGAGACTTTTGTATATGCCTGTCACATACAATTCCTTCAGCCCTGCATTTTCATCAATGACGTTTGTGGTTTCCTCAAGTGAGGAATTTGACACTGCAGAGCAGTTGAAGAATTTGTAGCAATAGAAGCATTTGATGTTCTGGTGAAGAATTAACAGTTTCACGTTCGATGCATGTAAGACATGGAGGAATGAATTCAGCTTGAGCGGCACTGATCTGTTGAGCTAGTAATGAATCATTTTCCATACGAAGATCATCATGAGAATCCTCAACTTCTCAAGATCAAGCTTCCTTTGAAGAAATTCATAGGAAAGTTTCTCATGATCAGCGAAGAGTGTATCATGACGATCTTTAAGATTATCAAATCTGGACTGAAGACTTTTCATATCTTCAGTGAGAATTTGGGTAAGATTCATTTCATCATTCAACAGATCATCGCTTCTGTCTAGCAGTTTCTGAAGCTTTTCCAGGGTAGTTTGTTGTTTAGTGGCAATGATAGCAAGTTTACTGTAACTGGAATTTTTATAATCATCAGGTTCACAGTCACTTGAATCAGAGGAGGAAGCATCATTCAGTACCTTTGAACCTTTTGCCATGAAGCAATAGGTTGGAGCGAAGTCATTAGCATAGGCATCAGTGTGGATGGTGTTATCATTTTCTTCAAGGTTGAAGATTGACTTGCTAACGAATGTGGTTGCAAGTGCAAGGCTAGCCTGTCCAGATTCTAAGTCTTCATCAAAACCCTCCTCTTCATCACATTCCTCGGATTCTGCCTTGGGATCCATTTCCTTGCCAATAAGTGCCCGAGCCTTTCTGAAACTAGTCTTCTTGTGCGATGAGAACTTTGAGGATGAGGATTTTGAAGATTTTTTGTTTTTCTTCGAGTCATCAGAACTTTCATCCTTGTATTTCTTCTTCTTTGATTCTTTCCCCAATGAGGACAATCAGCAATGTAGTGACCTGATTTCTTGCATTTGTGGCAGGTTCTTTTCTTGTAGTCCTCAGATGAAGATTCTGATTTCGTCATATCTCTTCTTGAAGATTTACCAAACTGGCCACATCTTGTAAACTTCTGGAATTTCCTCACGAGCATTGCAAGATCCTGTCCAAATTCTTCAGGATCACCAATGCTACCATCCGAGTCTTCTTCTTCACATGAGGAAATTGCTTTGCCCTTTAGTGCACGTGGTCTAGAATAGCTTGGTCCATATAGATCTCTCTTTTCTTCTTGTTGGAATTCATGAGTATTGAGTCTTTCGAGTATATCAGCTGGATCAAGCATCTTGTAGTCTGGTCTTTCTTGAATCATCAGAACTAAAGTATCAAATGAAGAATCCAAAGATCTTAGCAGTTTCTTCACAACTTCGTGATCAGTGATGTCTCGAGCTCCCAGTGCTTGCAGTTCATTTGATATGTCAGTGAGGCGATCAAAGGTATCTTGGCAGCTTTCATTGTCAAGCCTCTTGAAGCGATTGAAGAGATTGCGAAGAACATCAACACGAGAATCACGCTGGGTTGATACTCCTTCATTTACTTTGGACAGCCTTTCCCAGATAAGTTTTGCTGAACCCAAAGCACTCACTCTGCCATACTGGCCCTTGCTCAGATGGCCACAAATGATATTCTTCGCTTGAGAGTCAAGTTGCTTGAATTTCTTCACATCAACGGCAGAGACATTAGCAGTGACGATAGGGAGGCCATGTTCCACAATATACCAGAGATTGTTGTCAATAGCTTGTAGATGCATCTGCATCTTGGTCTTCCAGAAGTGAAAGTCATTTCCTTCGAAAGTAGGATATCCTGGAGTAACCTTAATCATGCTTGCAGTCGACATAACAAAAACTCCAGGTGGTTAAACCAAAATCAATTAGGGGGGTGAATAGGAGATTTTTAGAATTTCATCACTGAGGAAATTCCTTTTGAGGAAATTCCTCACTGATGACTAACTTGCAGCGGAAACTGCGAAGGATCAAGAGTGCAAAGTATCACTAGAGCAGTTTTCAAGGTGAAGAATATGAAAAACAGTTTGCACAGTATGTAGGCACGGAGAAAACAGATGAGGATTAACTCGCGTGAAGAATTTGGGGTTGAGGAATTTCAGAGAACGTCTTAAGCAAATTCTTCAAACAGTGACAGTTAAAATCATCAACATACAATACGAGGAATTTAAAGAGTTGAAGAGATAGAACCCGTTTCACAGTGAAGACAGTGGTTGATGACCCAGTTCCAACTATTATGACAGTTGTACATATGGTTTGGAGTGGCTTGGTATTGAAACCAAAACACACACAGTCCCGGGACACACAGTCCCTACCGTATTCTCCTTGGGCTAAGAACAAACAGTCCTTTCCCAACACTTGTGGTAAGTCTTCAGGGCAGACTTCCAAACCCTCACAAACGCAGTCCACAATTGACTGCTGGATTGCTGTAGACCATGACGCCTAACCGTCTGGAGGATGCACAGTCCTCAAAGGTAAAAGGCTTCAGTCCCACACAGGAACAACTTCTTCAGTGATGCTCAATCACTTGGTTTTCGGTTTGTGGTTTGGCTTTTGGGGTATTTCCTCACTAATGAATTACTCTCGAAGACTCTGAGGAATTTGGGTTGCTCTTATGACAAGTGTCAGTTTCCAACGGAGCAGCCAACCAACTAATGGTTGTGGGGGCGGCTATTTATAGCTTGGGAGCATCCCGACATGATTTGAAATTAATGCCCTTAAATAATATGATTGTTGGTGTGGATAAGATCAATGATGTGGCGCGACTTGCAGTAATGGTCGGGACCCTCAACCGTGAGAGTCCTCATGTCTCTCATATTCCTCACTTGAGGCTTTTCGTAGGATTAGGCTTGGGTTGAGCATCATGAGGAAATTCATTCCGACGTGTAACTTTGAACCCGTTTAACAGTACGGTGTTCCTATGACTCAAAAGTGAAGAAAATAAAACAGACAGAAATAAATCTTCATGCTTCAAAATCTTCATATTGCTTTTCTTCAGGACACACCGAATTCCTCATTTTCGATATCTTCATGAGGAATATCAATTTCATCTCAATTTCTTTGCGATTCAATTCTTCAGCTTAAGACCAATTTCTTCAGCCGAAGATATACATTTTTAGGGGTCGATATTCATCGAATATCTCAAACTCCTAAGTGACTTACAGATCATGTGTACACTCATGAACACATTAGATACTTAACCTATAAGTCTTCAAACCACCAAAATCACTAAGGGGCACTAGATGCACTTACAGGAATTTAATTAACTTGAGGAATAAGATTGTGAGTAAAAATGTTCAAAAGTATCAGACCAGCATCGGGCTTAAGTTACAACTCATTGCACCAAAAACTTCAGAAAAATAAGAGTTTGTAGCTTAGTAAAGTTTATAAGCCCATAAGTAGACCCGCTTGAAGACTAACTCAGATTTCTCCCCCTTTGTCATGAAGTGACGAAAAGGGACAAAAAACTGAGGACTAACGCCCCTGAAGAATTTCAACCTGTTGATGGAGGAGGAGCGCTAGCATTCTTCGGGTCAGTCATTGATGTTGGGCCAGCAGCAGTGTCTTTAATTTCTTCATCTTCATCAGCAGAGCAATATGAAGAAATTGAACTGTCCTCCAAGTTAGGAACTGGGATCTTCTTGAACTTCTTCTTGGGAGACCATGACCAGTCAAAGTTTTGGATGAACTCCATTTCTTCTAGTTCCTTAGGAGTCTTGCGGTGTGATAGTGTGGCCCATGTGCGATCAAATACCTCATGAATATAGTAGTGTTTTTTCTTCACGGCATTCTGAGTTGCATTGAGGGTTTTCACAATGGAGCCAAACTTACGCTTTACCCACTTATGATTCCGATCCACTTTCTGATGAAAACAGAGGAGAAGCTCTCGGTTAGTCATCACCCAAAGATTAGTAGGACTTGGTGGTTTTTCTCTTCCTTCGGACTCTTGTGTAGCAGTCTCATCATATGATGAAAATGATGCGGGCCTGTGAATTTGACCATCCAGTGGTCGATTTCCTTCATCAATCACACACTTGCCTTTTCCCTCAATTGGTTCAAATATTTTCTTGATGACTTTGAGAGGAGGTAGATAACTGAGGTGATTCTGATAATCATCCAGATAATTGATACCTGATCTGTTCCTGATGAATCTCATAAGCCATGGCGCATATATCTTGAGCTCATTGGGTGCCAAAGCATTGTTGGCCAATGTCCTGAGGAAGAAATCATGAAGATTTATGGGAATGCCATGGACGATGTTGAATAGCATATTCTTCATGATACCCACAACATCTTCTTCAGAATCATGTCCTTTGATAGGAATAATGGAATATGACAAGATTATGTAAAGTGTTCTTGGCACATACTTTAGTTCCTTGACGAGGAATTGAGTCCTTGGAGGCTTGCCAGGAGCTTGGAGCTTCATGAGGACTTCCATCAGATGATTTGGCAGCTCTTTTTCATCATATAAACATTTGGCATCATCTCAGGGAATTAGAACTGGTAAAGCACAAAGCAATTCAGTGGCTGGAGCTTTGAAGTGAGTGTTTTCTATCATCCAGGAAAATACCCATGTGTTGACGTCTTTGGGGTCACCAGAGATGTGCATAGTGCCATAGAACTTAAGAATTAGCTATGTGTTCCAATCACAGATTCCAGTGCAGAATTGAAGCCGACCAGCATCTCGAAGAACATTCAACACTCGGATGAAGCAAGGAATTTCTTCCATATCAGGATGAGGAATATGTGCGTGGTGGAAGATTTTTGTCTTGCCTACGAGTACAACAGCATAGTAGTTGAGTTGTGTCCTGGTCCAGAACTTCCTATGTCTGATGCGAAGTTTGTCATATGGATTTGCACCAATGCAGAAATGATCCTCATCATAGAATAATTTTGTCTAAAATTTTGGCCTCTTGGAGTATGGTTAATGGGGCTTTGGCTGAAGATTTAGCTAAGGATTTTCATCAGCCTGAGGAATTTGGGCCACAACAACAGCGGTCTGAGGATTTTGAACGGGTGGTTCATCAGCAGTTTCTTCATTTTGTGCTGGTGCAGTTTCTTCAGGCACCTGTTCTTCACTCTAAGGAAATTGAATTTCCGACACAGCAGATTCTTCAACGTTTGCAATTTCCTCAGCTGGTGCAACTGATTCTTGTTCTGGAACAGATTTCACGCGAGTCCTCTTTTCTTGAGAGCCAGGGAGAACTTAAGTGGTAGTAGGGGATTCAGGGATTTGATGAATTGGAGGGGCCATTGGCGAATTTGGATGAGTCTTTTCATAGAACTAATCATGGATGACTGGTGTGGTGCAGCCAATGTCCACATCATCCTCCATTTCTTCACCTCTCAATTCAAGGTTCTGAGCTGCTTGAGGAATTTCATAAGCTTGAATTTCCTCATCATTGGATGTGGATGTTGCAGGATGATTTTCATCCATTTTCGCATTCCTTTCTAGAATGACATGCTCTTCACCAAAAGATACAATCATGTATGATGGTGCAACATTGAGAGGAGTTGCATCAATTGGAGAAGATGACGAAGCAGGCAGAGTCTTCAGGCATTTTGCCAGACTTTGAAGGTGTTGAAGCTTTTTTGTTCTTAGCCTTTTTCTCAGCTGCTTTGGTTTTCTCCACTTATGATGCAGAAGGAAGTAGGAATTTATTCACCTTTGAAGACTTTGGTGAAGGTGCATTTTCTTCAGGCATTGCATATGCAGTTGCAGGCCTGTAAGATTCTTCAGCAGTTTCAGCAGCAGCAGGTTCATCAGCTGCGGTTTCTTCATTTCCATCAGCCAGGTCAACAGTGTATCTGGCCTGAGGAATTGAAGGTTGCGCTGGGACTACAACCATTTTGTTGTGCTCATCAATGGCATCAGAAGTGTCCTTTACAAACCTCACTTTTAAGCCTTTGCTTTGAGCTTGAAGACTTGTGTATTTTTTAGTGAGGGTTCTCATCTCAGCCTGTGTGGAGACAAGTTGGTCAGGCGTCAAGGTTAGAAGATTTTGTTGCAAAAACTTCTCCTTCTGTGCCTTTTCTCTTTGAGCTTGCTTGGCTTGCTGAGCCTTCCACTTTTCTTCAATGATGAATGAGGTGACCATATGACTGAGTCGAGGTGGAAGATGTAAGTCATCAACTAGGGTGTTGGGATATATATACCATTGATCAATGAAATTCAACATTACCTTAGGATCCACTGCAAGAGGAATTGTGGAACCCTTAGCTTTTGCAACCCTTTCTTACCTGTTTCCGATGATGGCTTGAAGAGTTTCTTCATCATATTCCTCACTTTCCTCTGATGTAGAGGCAATATTGAGAACAACTTTCTTAGGACTGGGCCTAATTCCTCTTCCAGCAGTTGTCTTTGTCTTCAAAATCCCACTTGAGGATTTGGGGCTAGAACTTGAGGGAATTGGCGTCCCAATTGTTAGCTTACTGGACTCGGGCTGCACAGGAGCTGATGACTTCGCTGAAATTGAGGACTTTGTAGCAGCTGAGGACTTTGCAGCCACGGTTGTTTCAGTTTGAGGAATTTGTTGTTTGGAGAGTGGTGCTGAGGATTTAGGTTCTACACCAGGTTTCTTCATCAGTGCCTTTTTCGGAGGCGGTTCTGTTGCAGAAGCCACAACAGCAGAGGAGGAGGTAGCAGCAGATGTAGCAACCGAATCCTTATTGAACTGATCCATTTCATCTTTGGCGTTTTTCCTCATTTTTGCCAAATACATGGATTTTTCATTGGCGTAGTCTTCAATTGTGGCCATGCTTGAGGGATCAGCAGATTTTTGTTGCTCCATAGAATGTTTGGGACAAGGAGGTTTGACAGCAAACTTCCTTACGGCCAAACACAAACGTCTTCGATAGCCACGCCACATCATTGGTCTTGAATTACTCTCGAAGACTCTGAGGATAAGACCAATGATGTGGCGTGGCTAATGATAACGCAATCAAACTGGAAATTCAGACCTAACTCCTTACCTTCCTCCAGCTCCCAATCTTTAGAGTTGTGTTTGATTCTCTCCAATAAATTCCACTTGTGATCAATATCCTTCTTCAAAAAAGAACCGGCACAAGAAGTGTCAAGCATGGTACGATCTTCATGAGAAAGCCGAGCATAAAAGTTTTGAGTGATGATTTCTCTCGAGAGCTCATGATTGGGGCATGAATATAGCATTGATTTAAGCCCCCCCCCCCAAGCTTGAGCTATGCTTTCCCTGTCACGAGGCCAAAAGTTATAAATAAAGTTCTGACCATGATGTACTAAATGCATAGGATAGAACTTTTGATGAAATTCCAATTTCAACCGATTGTAGCCTATACCATCTCAACGCCTTATCCTTCAAAGATAAAGGAAAGACTTTCTTCTTTACCTTATCCTCGGGCAAACATGCGAGCTTAAATAAACTACAAACTTCATCTACATAGATTAGATGCTAGTCTGGATGTGAAGATCCATCTCCTGTGAAAGGATTAGCCAGCAGTTTCTCAAGCATACCCGAAGGAATTTCATAAAAGATATTTTCAGTAGGTACCTCAGGTTGAGGAGCAAATCCTCGTGCATCCGTTTGTGGTGAAGATACCCCGAACAAACTTCTCAAAGGAACAGTTTCCATAGTGACAAGTGACAATAAATTTAAGCATAGTATATAAATGTTTCCTTACCAATTTCCACTTACCAAAGGCGCTTCACTCCCCGGCAACGGCGCCAGAAAAGAGTCTTGATGACCCACAAGTATAGGGGATCAATCGTAGTCCTTTCGATAAGTAAGAGTGTCGAACCCAACAGGAGGAGAAGGCTCTAATAAGCGGATTTCAGCAAGGTAATAATTGCAAGCACTGAAAGTAGCGGTAACAGGTGATTGTGTAGCGAGGTGAAACATAGCAAGCAAAGAGTAACAAGTAACAAGTAGTAGCAATGGTGCAGCAAGTGGCCCAATCCCTTTTGTAGCAAGGGACAAGCCTGAACAAAGTCTTTTAGGAGGAAAAACGCTCCCGAGGACACACAGGAATTTCTGTCATGCTAGTTTCATCATCTTCATATGATTTGCGTTCATTACTTTGATAGTTTGATATGTGGGTGGATCGGCGGTTAGGTACTGCCCTTACTTGGACAAGCATCCCACTTATGATTAACCTCTCTCGCAAGCATCCGCAACTACAAAAGAAGAATTAAGACAATGTCTAACCATAGCATTAAACTAGTGGATCCAAATCAGCCCCTCAGGAAGCAACGCATAGACTGGGGTTTAAGCTTCTGTCACTCCAGCAACCCATCATCTACTTACTACTTCCCAAGGCCTTCCTCTAGGCCCAAATATGGTGAAGTGTTATGTAGTCGACGTTCACATAACACCACTAGAGGAAAAAACAACATACAGCATATCAAAATACCGAACGAATATCAAATTCACATGACTATTATCAGCATGACTTATCCCATGTCCTCAGGAACAAAAGTAACTACTCACAAAACATAATCATAATCATGATCAGAGGTGTAATGAATAGCATCAACGATCTGAACATAAACTCTTCCACCAAGTAATCCAACTAGCATCAACTACAAAGAGTAATCAACACTACTAGCAACCTTACAAGTACCAATCGGAGTTGTGATACGAAGATTGGTTACAAGAGATGGACTAGGGATTGGAGAGGAGATGGTGCTGATGAAGATGTTGACGAATATGCCTCCCCTCCGACTAGATGAGTGTTGGTGATGACGATGGCGACGATTCCCCCCTCCGGGAGGGAAGTTTCCCCGGCGAGATCGTCCTGCCGGAGCTCTAGATTGGATCTGCTCAAGTTCCGCCTCGTGGCGGCGGCGAAACCACGAAAAAGCTCCCGATTGATTTTTTCTGGACTAGGACGCTTCATATAGCAAAAGAGGGGGTCTAGTGGGTCGTCAGGCAGCCCACAAGCTTGCCCTACGCCACCAGGGGGGTGGTGGCGGTGGGCAAGCTTGTGGAGCCCTGGTGTCCCCCCTCCGGTAGTTTCTTAGCCCATTATTTTTTATATAAGCACAAAAAAATCCACGTAAATTTTCAGGGCATTTGGAGATGTGCAGAATAGTGCACTAAGATTTGCTCCCTTTCCAGTCTAGAATTCCAGCTGCCTGAATTCTCCCTCTTCAAATAAACCTTGCGAAATAAGAGAGAAAAGGCATAAATATGGTACCACAAGTAATATAACAGCCCCAAAAGCAATAAATATCAACATGAAAGCATGATGCAAAATGGACGTATCAGTTACCTCGACCCCCTTTAACAGTACGGTGTTCCTATTACTCAAGTGTGAAGAAAATAAAACATAAAGGATAAATCTTCATGCTTCAAAGTCTTCAGATTGATTTTCATCAGGACACACCGAATTCCTCAATTTCAATATCTTCATGAGGAATATCAATTACATCGCAAATTCTTCGCGATTCAATTCTTCAGCTTCAGACCAATTTCTTCAACCGAAGATATACATTTTTAGGGGTCGATATTCATCAAATATTTCAAACTCCTCGGCGACTTATAGATCTTGTATACACTCAAGAACACATTAGATACTTAACCTATAAGTCTTCAAAACCACCAAAATCACTAAGGGGCACTAGATGCACTTACAGTTCTTTCCTAGACAATTCTTCATATGGTGGCCAATAGTCAACATATATTTCCTCACAAATATCAAGAGCGGTGTTCTACTCCAGTGTCTTGGCACTCTTCTGTGCCAAGACAATGGAGTAGAACACTGCTCCATTTTCTTCAGCTGAGGTTCTTGTTGAGGAATCTGAACTCTTGAGCAATCTGATGTCACAGGTATATGTTCTTCAAGGAACGCTGAAAATGAGTTAAGTGGATGAGAACCTAGTGATTCATCAGCTGACATTTTGTACCCGTGAAGACAGTATAGGTGCGAAGAATTTGGAGAGGTCATATGCGTTCTCAGATTTGAGGAATTTGAAAAATGACTCAAGTTTGAGGAATTTGACCAATATAGTGTTGAAGAATTTCGCTAGGCATTCTGATCGTGGGTTCCATACTTGTGCAGAATCGAAAAATTACACAATTGAGAAATCTTGTGAAGAATTTAGTAACTTAGAGAAATTCATCAAGTGTTTCACACATGGGTGTGTTCATCTGAAGGATTTTCTGAGGAATAACAGATTCCGCAAATCTAAAGAAAATAAATAGATGAACAGGGGTAGTAAAATTAGATTTTAATTACCCTGTGTGAAGAACATGACGAACTGAGGAAGTAAAACGTGAAGTTCGTCAGTTCAGATCTTCTGTGCCCTAACTCGGCGACTGAAAACAGCTACGGTGACGGCGGATGGAGACAAACCGCGGTCGTTGTGAGTCCGGCAATGGCGAAGTCGAGGCAGCGAAGTTCCTCACCGAAGATGATGATTTCCAGTGGCGGTGCTAGGTTTGAGACCGAGCGGGGGAAGTGAAAGCGAGAGGAAGAGATTTTAACTAGAGGGGGTAACGGGCTATTTATAGTTCACGTGAAAACGGTCCGAAGCACATTTTTCTGACTGAACTACCCTGCACTTTCCTCTCCGTGTGACACGTGCTACCGACGTACGTAGCGGTGGAGATAGTGGAGATCATCGTTATCCAATCGTGAGTAGTGGGTCGGTTATAGGTGTAACGGCGGAAAAATTTAAGTTTGAAATTTTTGAGGATTTTGTTCCAAAGTCATCAGCTGACCAGGACTCAATGAAGATTTGAACAGGTGTCAATTAGAACGCATATGAAGAATTGAGAATAGATTGGGTTGAGCTTAACATAGAGGGGAGTCGGTTCCAATCAGATTCACTTAGATGAAAATCCAACTTGAAAACTGAGCAATAAGTGAATGCTCTTGAGGACACTGAAAGCTTATATATATAGTCAATGAAGACAATCAGAAAATTTTGAAGACTTGAAAATTTTGAAGACTCTGAAAATTTTGAAGACTTTGAAGATACTGAAGACTTTGAAAAATCTGAGGGATTTCCAAAAAGTCTCAGTTTGAAGAATTACAACTTTTGAAGAGTTTTACGTTTTTGAAGAATTTGAAATTTGAAGAATTTCAAATTTTGGTCGTGACGTGACCCATCGTATAAGAATGATGATTTCAGGAGCCACGTATAATTATGTAGGGCCGTGGGAATCAAATTACTTATCAATTTCTTCACACTTAGATTGTTATTCTTCATTGGTTGAAGCAAAACGTTACTTTGTGTGTTGCACATTTAAGTCATGAATTTTGCATAAGTGTTAAGATGTGTGGATTTTTACAAGACATTCGAAGATTCTAGGATATTTAGCTCACACCGCAACTTGCAAAAACTTTTCTCATCCAAGGCTTAGTGAAGATATCTGCTAGCTGGCCTTCAGTCTTCACATGGTCGATGATGATATTGCCCTTGAGGACATGATCACGAAGAAAATGATGATGAATGTGGATGTGCTTGGTCTTCGAGTGTTGTACTGGGTTGTAGGCGATCTTAATTGCACTCTCATTATCGCAGTAGAGGGGCACATTCTTCATGTTTATGTCGTAGTCCCTGAGGGTTTGCTTCATCCACAACAGTTGAGCACAGCAAGATCCATCGTCAATGTATTCAACTTCAGCAGTGGAGAGTGATACGTAGTTTTGCTTCTTTGAGGACCAATAGACTGAGGAGCGTCCAAGGAAATGACATGTTCCTGACATTGACTTGCGATCCAAACGGTCACCAGCATAATCAGAACCAGAATATCCAACGTGGTGAAGATTTGAGCCCTTGGGGTACTATAATCCAAGCGTTGGTGTGTGATCTAGATATCGAAGAATGTGTTTCATAGCGTTATGGTTTGATTCCTTTGGTTTTGCTTGGGAACGTGCACACATGCAAACACTAAGCATAATGTTTGGCCTAGATGCACATAAGACAACAAAGAGCCAATCATAGAGCGATATAGCTGTTGGTCGAAATCTATAACATTTTCGTTAGTGGAGAGGTGACCATTAGTAGGCATAGGAATTTTGACGCCTCTCCATTCATTCATGCCGAATTTCTCCTGAGAGATGAAGATGTGATTGTCTCGTTGATGTATTTGAAGACCTAGGAAGAATTTCGGCTCCCCCATCACAGACATTTGATATTCTTCACTCATCATGTAGGCAAATTCATCACTGTAACGTTTGTCAGTATACCCAAAATTAATGTCGTCGACATATATTTGACACACAAATAGTTCATTATCATAGGATTTTGTGAAAAGAGTAGGATCAAGTGAACCGGATTTAAAGCCTTTCTTCATGAGGAATTCCTTCAATGTGTCATACCATGCCCGAGGGGCTTGTTTGAGGTCATAGAGTGCCTTTTTGAATCTGAAGACTTTGTCTGGATGCTTCGGGTCTTCAAAACCTGGGGGTTGAGCAACATATACTTCTTCCTCAAGCTTACCATTGAGGAATACACTTTTCACATTAATAACGCACAAGTATAAGAATCGCAACAGTTTTCGAGGGTAGAGTATTCAACCCAAATTTGTTGATTCGACACAAGGGGAAGCCAAACAATATTCTCGAGTATTAGCAGTTGAGTTGTCAATTCAACCACACCTGAAAGACTTAGTATCTACAGCAAAGTTTCAGTAGCAAAGTAGTGATAGCAGTAGCGGTAACAGTAGCAGCAGTGACAGGAGTAGCGGTAAACTAACGTAGCAAGGACCAATAAGAAAAGCTCGTAGGCATTGGATCAGTGATGGATAATTATGTTGGATGACATTCATCATGTAACAGTTATAACATGGGGATATATGTAACTAGCTCCAGTTCGTCAATGTAATGTAGGCATGTATTCTGTATATAGTCATACGTGCTTATGGAAAAGAACTTGCATGACATCTATTGTCCATCCCTCCTGTGGCAGTGGGGTCCTAATGGAAACTAAGGGATATTAAGGTCTCCTTTTAATAGAGAACCGGAACAAAGCATTAGCACTTAGTGAATACATGAACTCCTCATACTATGGTCATCTCCGGGAGTGGTACCGGCTATTGTCACTCCGGGGCTGCCGGGTCATAACACATAGTAGGTGACTAACCTTGCAAGATAGGATCAAGAACACACATATATTGATGAAAACATAATAGGTTCAGATCTGAAATCATGGCACTCGGGCCCTAGTGACAAGCATTAAGCATAGCAAAGTAGTAGCAACATCAATCTCAGAACATAGTGGATACTAGGGATCAAACTCCATGAAAACTAACTCGATTACATGATAGATCTCATCCAACCCATCACCATCCAGCAAGCCTATGATGAGATTACTCACGAACGGTGAAGAGAATCATGGAATTGGCGATGAAGGATGGTTGATGATGACGACAGCGACGATCTGCCCTCTCCGGAGCCCAGAATGGACTCCAGATCTGCCCTCCAGAGGAAGAACAGGTGGTGGCGGCGGTTCCGTGTCGTGAAACGTGATGAACTCTTCTCTATTAATTTTTTTTGGCCGAGAGAGACTATATAGAGCTGGAGTTGGAGGCGGCGGAGCCATGAGGGCCTCACAAGCCTGCCAGGCGCGACCAGGGGGACCCGCGCCTCTTGGGCTTGTGGGCTCCTGGCTCCGTCCCTCCAGGTAATTCTTGCGCCAGTATTTTTTATATATTCCACAAAAAATCCTCGTAAATTTCCAGGTCATTCCGAGAACTTTTATTTCTATGCAAAAACAACACCATGGCAATTCTGCTGAAAACAGCGTCAGTCCGGGTTAGTTCCATTCAAATCATGCAAATTAGGGTCCAAAACAAGGGCAAAAGAGTTTGGAAAAGTAGATATGATGGAGACGTATCAACTCCCCCAAGCTTAAACTCTTGCTTGTCCTCAAGCAATTCAGTTGACAAACTGAAAGAGACAAAAGAAAAACTTTTACGAACTCTGTTTGATCTTGTTGTTGTAATTATGTCTAACTCATATTTAGATTTTCAGCAAGATCAAAAGCTAAACACATAAGCAATGACGTTTAGGTCTCATGATGTACTCATATCAATGGCATAATCAACTAGCAAGCAATAATAGTATGTTTCAAACGTCAACACTTCAATCAAAACAATCATGAAGCAATATGAACAGATGGTATCTCGCTAGCTCTTTCTAAGACCGCAAAACAAAAATGCAGAGCACCTTCAAAGACCAAGGGCTGACTGAACATTGTAATTTATGGCAAAGAAGATCCAGTCAAAGTCGTACTCAATATCAATTAATATCAAAGCATAAAAATGACGGAGGTTCTCTCCAATTGTGCCTTTATAAGGAGAGGATGACTCAACAAAAACATAAATAGATAGGCCCTCCACAGAGAGAAGCATTGATTTGCAGAGGTGCCAGAGCTCAATCTTTGAAGAGAGAGATAAATAATTTTGGGTGGCAGGCTTTCATTGTCAATGCGATGACCAAGAGTTTTCACCATCTTCCATGCTACACATACTATAGGTGGTTCCCAAACAAAAAAGTAAAGTTTTGACTCCCCCACCACCGATCAATCACACTCCACGACTAGCTGAATCATCAGGTGCCGTCCATACCAACAACAATCCAGGGGGAGTTTTGTTTGCAATTATATTTTCGATTTGAGCATGGAACTGGGCATTCCGATTACCGGCCCCTTTCTCATGAGTGATAGTGAATAAACACGTATCGAGGATAACACGCTTAGCATCGAAGATACTGACCGCCCCTTGTCACCACATGAGCGGTTCGGGCATACAAAACAGATTATTACTTGAAGATTTAGAGAGTGGCACATGCAAATTTACTTGGAACGGCAGGTAGATACCGCATATAGGTAGGTGTGGTGGACTCATATGGAACAACTTTGGGTTTATGGAAGTGGATGCACAAGCAGTATTCTCGCTTAGTACAAGTGAAGGCTAGCAAAAGACTGGGAAGCGACCAACTAGAGAGCGACAACAGTCATCAATAAGCATTGAAATTACCCAACGTTGAGTGCAAGCATGAGTAGGATATAAATCACCATAAACATGAATATCATAGAGGCTATGTTGATTTTGTTTCAACTACATGCGTGAACATGTGCCAAGTCAAGCCACTTGAATCATTCAAAGGAGGATACCATCCTATCATACTACCTCATAATCATCTTGAAATTCATATTGGCATCCAAGACAAACCATTATAAGCTCCTAGCTAATTACGAATGGCATTAGAAACTATGATCTCTAAGTTGTCATTGCAAACATGTTTCTCTCATAACAAAGCTGAATTAGGAACGATGATCTAGTCATATTTGCAAAAACAAAATAGATCGAGTTCATACCATCTTTTCCAAGCTCAGTCACTTCATCATATATCGTCATTATTGCCTTTCGCTTGCACGACTGACTGATGTGAATAATAATGAGAGTGTTCATGCATTGGACTAAGCTGGAATCTGCAAGCAAACACAGAGGAGAAGACAAAGTAATATGGCTCTTTGACGGATAAACAGATATGCAAGTGAGAGCCACTAAACAGTTTAATCATGGTCTTCTACCTTGACCCAAAGAAAAGGAAAACTATTTACACGGGAAAGCTCCCAACAAGCAAAAGAAGAACGGGAAATCTTTTTGGGTTTTCTTTTTAAACACCACTAAGCAAGCTGGAAAGTAAACTTGCAACTAATTTTTTTTGTTTTTGTCAATCTAAACAAACACACGAGAAGAAAGCGAGAAAAAGAAATAAACTAGCACGGATGATACAGTGGCAAGGTGTGAATAGTGACTAGCAAAGTGAAAGTGCAAGCATGAATATAAAGTCGGTGAGAAACACGTACTCCCCGAAACTTAGGCTTTTGGCCTAAGTTGGTCTACTCCCACGGCTGGTCCGGGCGATATCCAAAATCATAATGGGGGTTGTACAGGAACGCGGCAGCTACCGCCTGAATATCTGTCTCACGGAGGCGAGCAGCCTTCGCCTCCCTCTCATACTCCCCTGCCTCTCCTCTGGTTATGTAATATCTCCGTTTTACCTGAAAGTCAAAGAAGGCAGGAGCAGGAAGGGTAAATTGGAAAACACGTTTTCGGTTAAATATTAACCGGTATAGGAGGGATTCATTATCCCTCTCAAGGAACTGAGAACGTGTCATAGCGACGTGATCAAGGAAAGCTGTATGGAGCGGGGGATCTCCTTCGCGGATGGGTACTCCAAGAAAATTTGCTATGCGAGTGGGATTGATCCCACCAAAGAAATCCCCTTCATTAGCGTTATTATTTAGCCTCCTCGTGATTATAGCTCCCATGTTGAAACTTCCATCACCCGTTACTGCACTCTTAAGAATACTGAGGTCAGGTGCGCAGAGGTGACAATGCTCAATCTTGCCGTTAATGCATCTACCTATGAAGAGGGCAAAGTAATGTAAGGCAGGAAAATGAATGCTCCCCATGGTAGCCTGCGTAATATCTCTAGTTTCTCGAACAGTTATACTAGAGATAAAATATCTAACCGAATACTTAGGAGGATCATTAATACTACCCCAATCAGGTATCTTGCAAATTCTATGAAAATCCTCTAAATCCATGGTATACGATTTGTCATAAAGATCAGATGGTATGGATGTGTCATGGCCAACTGAAAATTTGAATCTACGAACAAAAGAGGAAGTGAGTGTAGTATACTGTTCGCATTTGTTGGAGATGAATTCTTTGAGCCCGGGTTGTGAACAAATGCATCAAACTCGTCCTTGAAACCTGCATCAATCATGAATTCATCGGAAGGCCATTCACATGGTTGTACCTGTGCATTCCTCGGCTGATAAGGATTGGGCTCCCGAATCGAGAGACGGGGACCCCTTTGGCTTGAGGAACCACCATGATAGTTTCTCCTGAACATCTTCCTTTTCTGAAATTTTTAGTGACACAAAAGAAAAGTGAACAAGGCTCAACAGAACTCATAGCAACTACTCCTACAAGTGCCTAGAGGCCATATCATGCATCAAAACTACTTGGGACCAACTAAGATTATCATGCAAAGCTAAAGAACAAGGTCACCAAGGCAGCAAAAATATGCATGTAATAAAGCACTAGAGCAAAAACTAATTGGACCAATGGAGGAGTCACATACCAAGGAACAATTCCCCCAAAATAGTTTGGTGAATGGGGCTTTGCACAAGGAGATCGAAAAATGCAGCAAGAAGAGCAAGAACACGGGTTTGAGTTGTGGAATGATTTTTTCTCGAGGTAGGAGAAGGAGATGGGAGCTGGAATAAGTGGAGGGGGTCCATGTGGGACCCACAAGCCTGCCAGGCGCGGCCAGGGAGCTGCCCGCGCCTCCCGGGCTTGTGGCCCACTCGTGCATCCCCATGTCTAGCTCTCTATCTCAAAAAAATTCAAAAATTCCAGAAAAAATCATACTTGAGTTTGAGGGCATTTGAAGAACTTTTATTTTCGGGGCACTTTTCTAAGGGACGGAAAAAGCAGAAGACAGGAATAAAGCTAAGTTTATCATTTTTCTTCTAAACAACAGAAAATAAAAGTTCGGAACAGAAGGTTGTGACTCCTAGATTCATCCATCTCATGGTCATCAAAAGAAATCTGTCAATGAGGTTGATCAAGTTTCCTTGACAAACTTTTTTCGAATCACATAAAACCGGAGAATTTTCGAATAATCACTAGGTTACCTCAACGGGGATGTGCATATCCCCAACAAGTAAATCATACTTCATCTTGGCAGTAGGTATAGGGCATTCAATGCTTCCAATAAGAATTGATGAAGATTTTTCAATAGCGTTGATGCAATGTACTCGATATTGTTTCTTTGGAAAGTGCACCGTGTGCTCATTACCATTAACATGCAAAGTGACATTGCCTTCGTTGCAATCAATAACAGCCCCTGCAGTGTTTAAAAATGGTCTTCCAAGGATGACCGCCATGGCATCATCCTTGGGAATATCCAAAATAACAAAGTTTGTTAAGATAGTAACATTAGCAACCACAACAGGCACATCCTCGCAAATGCCGATAGGAAAAGCAATTGATTTGTCGGCCATTTGCAAAGACATTTCAGTGGGTGTCAACTTATCCAATTCAAGTCTACGATAAAGAGAGAGAGGCATAACACTAACACCAGCTCCAAGATCGCATAAAGCAGTTCTAACATAATTTCCTTTAATGGAGCAAGGTATAGTGGGCACTCCGGGATCACCAAGTTTCTTAGGAGTTTCACCCTTGAAGGTGTATTTAGCAAGCATGGTGGAAATCTCAACCTCAGGTATCTTCTTTTTATTAGTCACAAGATCTTTCATGTACTTAGCATAAGGAGACATTTTGAGCATATCTGCCAAACGCATTTGCAGAAAGACATGTCTAATCATTTCAAAAAAGCGCTCAAAATCCTCATCATCCTTTTTCTTGGATGGTTTGGGAGGAAAGGGCATGGGTTTCTGAAACCATGGTTCTCTTTCTTTACCATGCTTCCTAGCAATAACGTCGTTCTTATCATATCTCTTGTTCTTAGGTTGTGGGTTATCAAGATCAACAGCAGGTTCAATCTCCACATCCTTATCATTACTAGGTTGAGCATCATCATGAACACCACTATCGATATTATCACTAGGCTCATGTTCATCACTAGATTGTGTTTCGGCATCACAAACAAAGATATCATTTGGATTCTCAGGTGTAACAGCAGCAGGTTTGCTAGCATGCAAGCTCCTATCATCTTTCTTTTTCTTCCTATTACTAGGATGACTAGGTGCCTCAGTGCTAACTCCTTGAGAATCTTGTTAACATAATCATTGAAACTTTGTTGTTTGGCAACAAAATTATCAAATTCATCTAAGGATAATCTCGCACGTTTATCAAAAGGAATATCACTCTCATTGAATCTACGAAGAGAATTTACCTCTACTACCTGTGTCGGGTTATCAAGACCATGTATCTCTTCGATAGGTGGTAGATTCTTAACATCTTCAGATTTAATACCTTTCTCTTGCATAGGTTTCGTGGCTTTTTGCATATCTTCATGACTGAGGAATAGAATACCTCTTTTCTTCGGAGTTGGCTTCGGAGGTGGTTCGGGAATAGTCCAAGCATTATCATTGCTCAAGATATTATTCAATAGAATTTCAGCTTGTTCCACAGTTCGTTCCCTGAAAACACAACCACCACAACTATCCAGGTGGTCCCTAGAAGCATCGGTTAGTCCATTATAAAATATATCAAGTATTTCATTTTTCTAAAGTGGGGGATGAGGCAAAGCATTCAGTAACTGGACAAGCCTCCCCCAAGCTTGTGGGAGACTCTCTTCTTCAACTTGCACAAAGTTATATATATCCTCCAAGGCAGCTTGTTTCTTATGGGCACGAAAATATTTCTCAAAGAAGTAGTAGATCATATCCTGGGGACTACGCACACAACCAGGAGCAAGAGAAGTAAACCAAGTCTTAGCATCACCCTTTAGCAAGAAAGGAAACAACTTAAGGATATAGTAATGGAGAATCTTTTCCTCACTCGTGAATAGGGTGGCTATATCATTTAGCTTAGTAAGATGTGCTACAACCGTTTCAGACTCATAACCATGAAAAGGATCAGATTCAACCAAAGTGATCAACTCAGGATCAACAGAGAATTCATAATCCTTATTAGTCACAAAGATGGGTGAAGTAGCAAACTTAGGATCGTATTTCATTCTAGCATTCAGAGATTTTTCTTTCCACTTGCATAATAAATTCTCAAGATCATAGCTATCCTTACAAGCAAGAAAGTCCTTAGCTACCTCTCCCTCCCTAACATAACCCTCAGGTATATCAGGCAATTCATATCTAGGAGAGCTAGTTCTAATAGGTGAAAGAGCAGGTTATACTTCTATAATTTCAGCAGTTTCAGAAGTACCATCACATTCAGCAGCAACTCTAGCAATTTGTGCATCAAGGAATGCACCCAGTGGCAAAGCAGTATCAAGCAAAGCATCATCATCAGCATCATGGATAGTAGAAGTAGCATCATAAAGCACAGGTGACATATCAGAATTTCTAGTAGGTGGTGGTGTCGCAAACTTACTCATAACTGAAGGTGAGTCAAGTGGAGACCTAGATGGCAATTCCTTAACTGTCCTCGTAGTTGAGGGCAAGACATTAGTTTTTGGATCTCTCGGATTCCTCATAGTGATCAACAGACGTAAATCCCAAGTGACTCACAGAATAGAGTTATGCTTCCCCGGCAACGGCGCCACAAAATAGTCTTGATAACCCACAAATATAGGGGATCGCAACAGTTTTCGAGGGTAGAGTATTCAACCCAAATTTGTTGATTCGACACAAGGGGAAGCCAAAGAATATTCTCGAGTATTAGCAGTTGAGTTGTCAATTCAACCACACCTGAAAGACTTAGTATCTGCAGCAAAGTTTTAGTAGCAAAGTAGTAACAGCAGTAGCGGTAACAGTAGCAGCAGTGACAGCAATAGTGGTAAAGTAACGTAGCAAGGACCAATAGGAAAAGCACGTAGGCATCAGATCGGTGATGGATAATTATGTCGGATGACATTCATCATGTAACAGTTATAACATGGGGAGATGTGTAATTAGCTCCAGTTCGTCAATGTAATGTAGGCATGTATTCCGTATATAGTCATACGTGCTTATGGAAAAGAACTTGCATGACATCTATTGTCCATCCCTCCCGTGGCAGCGGGGTCTTAATGGAAACTAAGGGATATTATGGTATCCTTTTAATAGAGAACCGGCACAAAGCATTAGCACTTAGTGAATACATGAACTCCTCATACTATGGTCATCTCCGGGAGTGGTACCAGCTATTGTCACTCCGGGGTTGCCGGGTCATAACACATAGTAGGTGACTACAACTTGCAAGATAGGATCAAGAACACACATATATTGATGAAAACATAATAGGTTCAGATCTGAAATCATGGCACTCGGGCCCTAGTGACAAGAATTAAGCATAGCAAAGTAGTAGCAACATCAATCTCAGAACATAGTGGATACTAGGGATCAAACTCCATCAAAACTAACTTGATTACATGATAGATCTCATCCAACCCATCACCGTCCAGCAAGCCTACGATGAGATTACTCACGAACGGTGAAGAGCATCATGGAATTGGCGATGAAGGATGGTTGATGATGACGACGGCGATGATTTCCCCTCTCCGGAGCCCAGAGCGGACTCCAGATCTGCCCTCCAGAGGAAGAACAGGTGGTGGTGGCGGCTCATTGTCATGAAACGCGATGAACTCTTCTCTCTTAATTTTTTCTGGGTAAGAGAGACTATATAGAGCTGGATTGGAGGCGGCGGAGCCACGAGAGCCTCACAAGCCTGCTAGGCGCGGCCAGGGGGGCCACGCCTCCTGGGCTTGTGGGCTCCTCGCTCCGTCCCTCCAGGTAATTCTTGCGCCAGTATTTTTATATATTCCACAAAAAATCCTAGTAAATTTCTAGGTCATTCTGAGAACTTTTATTTCTGCGCAAAAACAACACCATGGCAATTCTGCTGAAAACAGCGTCAGTCCGGGTTAGTTCCATTCAAATCATGCAAATTAGAGTCCAAAACAAGGGCAAAAGAGTTTGGAAAAGTAGATACGATGGAGACGTATCACACATCCATTTGACAAAGAGTCATATTGTAATGATTAACATAAGCAAGCAGTATTCGAATAACTTCAAGTCTAGCAACAAGTGCAAAAGTTTCATCAAAGTCAATTCCTTCATCCTGTGTGTAGCCTTGGGCTACAAGTCGTGCCTTGTTCCTCACAACCTGACCATCCTCATCTTGCTTGTTTCGGTAGATCCACTTTGTGTCGGTGATATTGTGCTTGCGAAGGTCAAGTATTTTCACAAGCTCCCAGACAACATTTATCTTTAACTGAAGAAGTCCATCTTGCATGGCTTGAATCCACTCAGGTTCCATGAAGGCTTCAACAACTTTTGAGGATTCTATGCTAGACACAAAAGAGAAATGCCCACAAAAGTTAACTAAATGTGATGTTTTTGAGTGAGTGAGAGGACCTGCCGCATCTATGTCATCAACGATTTTGTCAATTTCCACTTCGTTTGCAATCCTTGGATGTGTTGGTCGATGACACTGGATGGGCTGAGGAATTTGATCTTGAGTATTTTCCTCAGGAGCACCCGCATCAACTTCATCATTCTTGGGAACGATTTTTCAAGAGGAGGTTGTTCCTCACAGTACAAGAAATATGCTCATACATGACGTTCTTTAAGATGTCGTTGATGAATTCGTCATAAATCTATGACAATTTCATCCAAGATTGTCGTAACCGTTTGAGGGGATCAAATCTACATATAAATTACGACGATGTGATTCAAAAACGTCGTAACTGCATAAGATGAGATCGTCATAACTTTTACGACGATTATAAAAATGTCATACCATGTTAACTATGTTGACATGTCACTCGTGGGTCCATTATATCCCACCTCATCCTAGTTTGTGAATCAACCTACTATTCTGTCATTCCAAAAATTCTCGAAAAATTCTCATAAATACTTTTGATCATATATTCCTCAAATATGTGAAAACCCTTCCTTCCATAGTTCTAAAATAATTCATCAATATTCATTTTCCTATTTTGTTCAGAATAGCACTTTGTGAAGTAAGTGCTATTTCTATTTCTTTTATTACCCTCATATTTTTTGGGCACTCTTTCCTATCCAAATCATTGCCTCATGAAAACTTTCATAACCATTTGCCTAGTAAATCTTTCTCAGCAAATTTCCAAAGTTTGTGTTCATCTAACAGCTTTGTGAAGGAAGTACTAGATAGGAACATCCCAATGAGTTGAATTGTTTCCACATCTTCTATGTGCCCAAAACATAGCTCTCCACAAAATTTTAGCCCCTTCTAACAATTCATGTGAGGTCATCATCCAATCTTTGTTTCTGGTAATATTTTCAGTTTGTCGGGACCCCGATCCTAAGCCATAGGAATCAAGCCTGTAACACATCGCATCCCTTTGTGGTCTCACGCACGGTTAACTCAACGGCTGCAGCCTTACCTTAGCCGGGACCGTTTGCGTCTTTTGACTCACGTATGCGATAGTGTCGCTAGCAATCCAATGTCAAAGAACCCGGATCGACATGTCTAGTCATAAACCAAAGTGGCAGTACCGCACAAGGACAGGCATACATGACCCAACAAAGCAGGTGTCGGTCATCGGCGAATGTAGACGAGTCGTAGCAAGCTACAAGGACTCCATTACATTGCGTGACATTTCCCCAAAGAGGACAGACACAGCAGCTAAGAAGGACACATGCCGGTCAACCAATGTGTCCGGAGCAGTAGCGAGCTACCAAGGCTCGTTGGATCACAAAGGGGCATTTCCTTGTAAGGAGTGCTACTAAAGTTCACGACTAGGTATTCGAACCCCATACATACCAAATAAGACACACGTACGCATGGCATACCGATATGTATAGATACATCGATGGCATCACAACATAACCATAAACATACAAGCTTTATTTAAGAGGCTCGGAAGAGCCACACCCATAATATTACACATTAAGGGTCTCACGACCCATAATAGCAGTCATACAATACAAGCCAGCGGAAGAGTTATAAACTGTCTGGGTACAGACAGTGCAACTAGAAGGCACATGGCCTGACTATACTACAGAGCCGACGTAGGGCAAGATCGTAGCTGGGACACCAGCTACTCGTCGTCGTCGATGTCTACGAAGAACCCTCCATTAGGGTCATTAGCAACCTCTGCAAGATTTATTAAGAAAACATGAGTACGAAGGTACTCAGCAAGACTTTAGAAGAACTAACTACTCATGCAAGGTATCAAAAAGGTATTGTGGGGTTTCATGCGGGAAGCCAGCATTTGACTCGTGGCTAGACAACTTGCATTTTCAAATTAGTTTTGACAACTTGATTTCTCGCACACGAGTCCACTAACACCACAACAATACACTATCGTGGAATCATTCCGTCTCCATACGGAAATGCCGTCCACGACACTCACGCTTATCTTGACAATTTTATGAGTAGCCATTGAAGTTATCTATGAACAACATATGTCTCCAAGTAGTCCATACCCGCGGACGCGGCTATTCGAATAGATCATAACCCTGCAGGGGTGTACTTCATCACACACGCTCTCGCCACTTATCGCCATGTGCGCGTCATGCACCTCGGCAACCTTCAAGCGGAAGCCCAGCGAGGGAGTCGGCCACGACCGTTAACCACACTAGTCCAGGTTTATCGCCTATCTGAGAGTAACCCGTACGGAAGTCCGGCCGAGGTTTCCGCCACGGCCTCAAACGATGTGCGCAGGGTTCCCAAGACCACCATCCGGGTGCCACTTGGTACACCGTGCCACTGCCTACCGCATCCCGGTCCACCTCTCAGGTCAGCACCATGCACGGCCTCCAGCATTACTATAAACACCAGAAACTACTTGCAACTCCTGGACCGAGTACTACGCGATTAATAGGCCGAGCGGGGTCATATTTCAGGGCCCAGCATGTGGTAGTATCTAGTCTTGGATTACATACACGGAACTCAGTTCCTAAGGACGGTTCCAATGAAACAACCCGCCATGTACTCCTACACAGCCTTTCACCGGTACCTTAACCAAATCAAGTTCAACACATAACCTTTGCTTACCGAACATATTCCACATTTCTGTTCATCTCCCAGATGACAGACCATACACAACTCTAAGCATAGCATGCATAGCAGGATAAGGCACATCATAGCTCAAGCAACTACCAGGTATGCTAGGTTGCAAGGTTCGGCTATTTACTGTGACAAGGTTAAGTCATGCAAACGAAGTGGGTCCAACTATCGTGGCAAAAGCAGTTGAAGCATTTGATCCTAATGCAATAAATAGGTGCAGGAGCAAGAACATGGGAGTTATCAGGATGATCAAAAGGGTTGCTTGCCTTGTTGCTCAGAGGAGGAACGATATCCGTCAGACGGATATTCGGTGGAATCCGGGGGTGCGGAGCCTACCGAAAAGAATGGCACCATTCAATAACAATAATATGCACTCAAAATGATGCATGAGCATGGCATGAGAATGCAAGGTGATAAGTTATTATTTTCAACATGTAGTAGGTTTAGAGTTGATTTGAATCACATTCGAATAGCAATTCAAACGGGGTATTCTCGGGTACCGGTTTAATTGATTCGACCTGATGCTCGGTTCAACTTGATATTAACATGCATGAAATGTCATGTTATGATACTGATTTGTAATTAGGGCAGTGTGTGATCATTGCATATATAATGAAATTTGAATATTTTTGCAAATTCCATTTATAAAGTGATTAAAGAATTGAATTATTCCTTATTTCACAATTTAGGGTTCTGTAACTTTTTCAAACATGGTTGAAAATAGCATAATCAGAATCCTTGAATTTTTCTGATACTTTTTCATATATAAATTATTTTCATTGGAGTTACAGATTAATTTTCTATGATTTTTACAATTTTTAGAAATTTCCTGAATTAGTTTTATATTGGAAATTCTATTTATTGCATCAGGCTGACGTCAGCAGGTCAGCCGACCTGTGCAGGTCAAACCTGACAGGGGGGCCCCACTGGTCAGCCTCTCTGGGACTAATCCCGCGCTGACCAGCCCCTAATTGGGGTTTGACCAGACGTGGGGCCCTCTTGCAGCGACTGAGGGGAGGGCGATTATGCCCTAATGGTCGGCCACGTCGACGCCCACCGGAGGGTGGTCGCCGGCGACCAGACCCGCGGCGGAGGGCTCGCCGGAGGCGACCTAGACGGCGCTGCACAGCACCAAAATGCGCGCGGTTGGCAGCAACAGCATGCTCGCGAAGTGGCCGATGTGGCAGGACCAACTAGGAGGCTAGGGTCGCTGGAAGAGGCGTCGGCGACGAGCCGGAGCGGCGGCCGAAGCTCGGGCGTCATCGGGGTCTTTGAATCAGGGGGATCTACGCTCGGTTCTTAGCTGCTACGGCATCTACGCGTCGTCCTGGAGCTGCTGGTGCCCTCGGAGGGACGAGCTGATCATCGGAGGGCTACCAGCGACGAGCGGCAGCGGCGGTCCTCGTCGGGCTCCGGTGAAACTAGGGCTAGAGGAGGGGATCGACGGTGAAAACTTAGGGGAAACGACCGCATGCTCACGGGGAGTGCAGAGCAGAGCTTAGACGGCTCGGGGAAGGCCTGGGGGCGACGAATCGACGGGGGAGGTCCGGCGGCTGGAGGTGGAAGACGACGGCGTTGCGGGCGTTGCAGGACTCGAGGAAGCTTCGGCTTCTGCAGAAATGACCAGGGCGACGAGGCGGAGCTAATGGCGTGCTCTGGGAGGGAGTCCTATGGCCAGGGGCACGGGCAGCTCGAGCTCGAGCTCGGCTCTAATGGCTGCGGCAAGGAGGAGGAGGAGATCCGGGAGGAGGAGGAGAACCGAGGCGGGGAATGGATAGGGGAAGCTCTGGGGAGCTTATCCCCGTAGTCGCCAGCGCGAGGCGGCGGCCAGGCAGGCACGCAGGTGCATGGCCGCGCCGGAGGGGGCGGCGGCCACCTCCTGCTGCCTACTGGCGCGAGGGAGGGGACGAGCGGGGAGATGGGCCGGGCCAGGCTTGGGCGACAGGTAAGTTTTTTTCCATTTTCTCTGTTTTTGTTTTTCTGTTTTGCTAATTATTGATTTTCCAATTAATTCAGCTCCAAAACAAAAGTAAAAACTATTTTAGACCTCCTGAAATATTTGTTATAATATCCCCACTCATTTCCAAGGTTTTCAACATTTTTGGAAAATTATAGTTTCTGATTTCAAATTTTAAATTTGAAACCAGTGGGTTTTTGCATTAATTTAAAATGTTTAGAGTGTCAAGAAAATAGTTTTCTCCATTGCTCATTTACTTTCATGATTTATCAGAAAGTTGGAACATTTCTTGAGGCCATTTTGGGTTCATTGATTTTGAACTAGTTTGAGATTTCCTTTAATTGAAATGGTGGCTAGGGTTTTGAGTTTTTCCTTTGCCACTTTGTTGTTTTTGTTGAAACTTCTTAGATGCAAATGCAAAGAAAACATGAGCACAAGGCTATCTTGCTTAAGGGTTAGGGATGTGACAACTCACCCCCACTCAAAAGAATCTCGTCCCGAGATTTAGAAGTCGTCGGGAATAACGCAGGATATTCGAGTCGGAGACGATCCTCTCTTTCCCAACTTGCCTCCTTTTCAGAATGATTTGACCATTGAACTTTAAGAAACTTGAGGTTTCGACGTCGAGTGGTACGCTCAGCTTGATCAAGAATACGCACGGGGTATTCTCGGTAAGAAAGGTTATCTTGTAGATCAAGCGTTTCGTGGTCCACTTCACGGATAGGATCCGAAAAGCAACGCCTGAGTTGCGAGACGTGGAAAACATCATGAACCTTGGAAAGATGCGGAGGAAGTTCCAACTGGTAGGCAACTTCTCCTCGTTTGGCAAGAATGCGAAAAGGTCCAATGTAACGAGGAGCCAATTTGCCCTTGATACCGAATCGATGGGTACCCTTCAAAGGTGTAACCCGAAGGTAAGCCTTCTCGTCAACTTCAAAGGTCACAGCCCTATGATGACGATCATATTGGCTCTTTTGACGAGACTGGGCTGTTTTCAACTTTTCACGAATAATGGGAACCTGCTCTTCTGCATCTTGGATCATATCCGGGCCAAAGAGTTGCCTCTCTCCGGTTTCTGACCAATTAAGAGGTGTTCGACATCTTCGTCCATAGAGAACTTCAAAAGGAGCTTTGCCCAAGCTTGATTGATAACTATTGTTATAAGCGAATTCGGCGAATGGAAGGCACTTCTCCCAATTCATACCGAACGAAATAACACATGCTCGGAGCATATCTTCTAGGATTTGATTCACTCTTTCTACTTGACCACTTGATTGAGGATGGAAAGCAGTGCTAAAAGATAAGTGAGTCCCCATGGCATTCTGAAAACTTTCCCAGAAGCGAGAATTAAAGATACTTCCACGGTCCGAGTTAATTTCCAGGGGAACACCATGAAGAGACACTACTCGAGAGATATATAACTCTGCTAGCTGGCTAGCTGTTATACTCTCACGAACGGGAAGAAAATGAGCCACTTTGGAAAGACGGTCAATGACCACAAAGATAGCATTATTCCCTTTCTTGGTCTTGGGAAATCCGGTAATGAAATCCATGCTAACTTTATCCCATTTCCATTCAGGAATAGCTAGAGGTTGAAGGGTGCCAGCAGGCCTTTGATGTTCTGCCTTAACTCGACGACAAACGTCGCAGTTAGCAACGAACTCAGCAATTTCTCTCTTCATCCTAGTCCACCAGAACCTCTGGCGTAGGTCCTGATACATCTTAGTACTACCGGGATGAATGGTGAGAGGAGAATCATGAGCCTCCTTAAGGATTAACTGCCTTAGATGTGGGTTCTTAGGAACCACTAAACGATTATGGAAGAACACAACACCTTGATCATTCATGGAAAATTCTTTAGCGTTTCCGCTAAAAATATTCTCCTTGATCCGTGATATACCCTTGTCACGCTTTTGGCCAGTGATAATTTGATCCTTAAGAGTAGGCTTCGCCACCAGGGTAGAAAGGAATCCTTGAGGAACAATATGAAGATTCAACTTCCGAAAGTCCTCATGGAGATGTGGTTGACCTTGTTGTAGCATCAAATTGTTACAATAAGATTTACGACTTAGCGCATCGGCCATAACATTGGCCTTCCCCGGGGTGTAAGTTATCCCTAAGTCGTAATCCGAGATCAACTCAACCCACCGTCTTTGCCTGAGATTCAAATCCGGCTGGGTGAAGATATATTTCAGACTTTGGTGATCAGTGAATATTTCGCAACGATTACCCAAAAGGTAATGTCGCCAGGTTTTTAGTGCATGGACCACAGCTGCAAGCTCAAGGTCATGTGTGGGATAATTATCCTCATGTGGACGCAACTGTCGAGATGCGTATGCGATCACATGACGATCTTGCATGAGAATGCAACCTAATCCTTGTCGCGAGGCGTCGCAATAGATAACAAAGTCCTTAGAAAAATCTGGTGGTAGCAACACAGGTGCGGAAGTCAGGCGTCTTTTCAGTTCCTGAAAACTATGCTCACACTATGGTGTCCACTCGAACTTTTTATCTTTCTTGAGGAGTTCAGTTAGAGGCTTTGCAACCTTGGAGAAATTCTCGACGAAGCGGCGACAATAGCTCGCTAGACCAAGAAAACTCCTAACTTGCTTAACCGATTCAGATTGAGTCCAATCAAGGACAGCTTGAACTCTCTCGGGATTGACAGCAATACCCTTACCAGAGATTACGTGGCCTAGATAGGTCACTTCTGGTAACCAGAATTCACATTTTGAAAATTTGGCATAAAGGCGATGCTCTCGAAGTTTCATCAATACCAGCCTTAGATGCTCGGCATGTTCTTATTCATTCTTCGAGTAGATGAGAATATCATCGAGGTATACTACGACGAATTTATCCAAATACTCCATGAAGATTAAATTCATCAGCCGAGACAAGGTGGTTGGGGCATTGGTTAAACCGAAGGACATAACGGTGTACTCATATTGGCCATAACGAGTAACAAAAGCCGTTTTTGGAATGTCCCCGTTCTTAATCTTGATTTGATGGTATCCCAACCTCAAATCCATTTTGGAGAAGATTGAGGATCCAGCGAGCTGATCGTACAAGTCGTTGATCCTGGGGAGCGGATACTTGTTCTTAATGGTGACCAGATTAACTGGTCGGTAATCTACAACCATCTGATCCGTTCCGTCTTTCTTCTTGACGAAGAGGACGGGGCAAGCCCAAGGAGAAGAGCTAGGACGAATGAAACCCTTGCTCAAGGCCTCATCTAATTTCTTCTTAAGTTCGGCTAGCTCCAGGGGTGCCATCTTATAAGGTCTTCTGGCTATTGGGACTGTTCCCGGAACAAGATCTATCACAAACTCTACATCTCTCTCAGGTGGAATTCCTGGCAGTTCCTCTGGAAAAACATCCGGGAAGTCACGGACTACTGGAATGTCTTCAAGTTCCGGAAGAGGGTTGGCATTTAAGGAATACAGCTGGCATTTGGCAACTCGAGTAGAGACATTTACTATCTCACCCGAGGGATGGGTAAGCTGGACATTTCTAGAATGAGTATCAATCTTGGCATAGTAAGCTGACATCCAGTCCATGCCCAAGATGATATTAACATCCGAAGATTTCAATGCTATCAATGAGGCTAGAAAAACTAGCCTGTCTACTAGAATTTCATTATCATAGGTTATCCTAGAGGTTTGCCATTTACTACCAGGGGTTTGGACAACCAATGGGATTGGCATATCGCAAAATGACATGTTATGCAACTGTGCATAACTTTCTGAAATGAAGGAATGACAAGACCTAGTGTCAAAGAGAATGGACGCTGGGTGATGATTAACAAGAAGCGTACCCAGCATGACGTCGGGATCCTCTACAGCTTCTTCTGCTGACACATAGTTCACACGGCCACGTGCAGGAGTTGGCTTCACATAGAAAGCTTTGCCCGACTTGGCTTGCCCGACGGACTTTCCGGGTTGCTTGGCACCCACATTCTGAGGACACTCATGGGAATAATGCCCTGGTTCTCCACACTTGTAGCATATCACCTGATTGGCACGTGGTGCAGCATTGCTAGCTGGACCACCGTAAGCTTTTGCTGGAGGGTTGGCCTGATTCGTCTGAGGCGCCACGTAGGATGGCCTCGGAGTGTATCTTGGCGGTAGAGAACTGTTTGGAACCCACAGCCTGCGTTTTGGAAACGCGGAACCAGAAGATGAGCCAAAGTCACGGGAGTGCTTCCTTGTGGCTTCGAAGTCAGTATGACCAGTCTCCGCACTGATCGCTTTGTTGACCAGGGCTTGAAAACTTGCACACTCATGGAGGCGCAGGTCTCGATGGAGCTCAGGGCTCAGTCCCTTACGAAACCTTGCTTGCTTCTTGGCATCAGTAGACACCTCCTCTGTTGCATAGCGGGCGAGGTTACCGAACTCACGGCTATAGGCATCCACAGAGAACTTGCCCTGAGTGAAGGCACAGAACTCCTCTCTCTTTCTGTCCATCAGGCCCTCTGGAATATGGTGCAGACGAAAAGCTGCACTGAAGTCTGCCCAGGTGGCCACTGGTTCAGCGGAACGCATAGCTTCAAAATTCTCCCACCACAGATTGGCGGGTCCTGCCAGGAAATACGTCGCGAAGGTCACCTTGTCGGCCTCAGACACATTCGCCGAGCGAATCTTGCATGAGATGCTGCACAGCCAGTCATCAGCGTCGAGGGGATCGACGGAATGATGAAACTTTGGAGGATTCAGCTTCACAAAGTCATTGTGGGACACTGCAGCATTCCTAGGCTGTCGAGCCGTATTCTGCTCAATACGCTCTAGCAGTCGATTGGTCTCCCTTTTGTTTCTTTCTGCCTCAAGCATCACTTCTACCAGAGAAGGTGGGTGAGGCAGGTCTTCCTGCGACGCTTGACTACCCTCACCTTGCTCATGAGCAGGGGCACGGTTCAACCTGGTGAACACCATCCTGACAAACAAACTCATAGCTTAGACCAATATCATATCAATACTAGCTATGGATTAAGAATGTACTGAACACACAGAATGCGGAAATGAATATCCGAACAACATGGTAACAAGCAACTGCTATATATACACCATGGTTCATACACACCCTTACATAGTTCAGTACAAACTTACCCGAAGAGCAAACTACTGAAATGGTGGAACTACTCATCAGAGGCTTACAAGCTTCCTATACATTATTTATCTAGGCCTCCGGAATTCATTTCACATTACTACCATACTTCACAAGTCACGCAGGACTGTGAATGTACGGCTACTACCATACTATCCTTCCGCTCACAGCTCAGGCATCCACATAGAACATCTCATAGAGATTACCTCCATGACCTGGAAGCTCAACCTGCGGATCAGGAAACACTCTAGCCTGAGATCCCTGGGATCCATAAGGACACGGATGTGGCCTTGGTCCCCTGACTGGTGGTAAGAGGGGCCCCCGAAGAGGTGTGACTCCTCCTATAGCTGGCTAGTCAACGTGAGCCGGAAGATGGGTCCTAACAGGGTTCAGCATCTCCATCTCTCCATACCCTGTCTGGACTACCGGTGCCAGCTGCGTCAAAGCTGTCCACAGACGGGCACGGGTAGCATAAAGCTCCATGCGGAGAGCACGAGCATCCCTGTCTCTATTCTCTAGCATCTCAACAGTGGACTGCAGAAGTGGATCCTCCATAGAAGAATCAAAATAGACTCCACTCAGGTATCCCTCTTCACCAGACTGAGAGGCCGGAACATAGCAGAACTCTGAATTCTGCAGCAGTGCATGTCTCGCTCTCATAATAGTCAGCATTGAATAGGCAGCATCTTGTACTGCCATGTCAAAAGTGACTCCCAACCCATAGGACCAATGGATTGGCTCCTCAGCTCCAGGGTAGTCTGGAAATACCCTAACAGTGCAGATGTACTAGCTCTGGTTGAAGTCTCGGTACTGTTCCTCCACTGTGTACTCGGGGTACCAGCGGTAACCGCACACCGACATCACCCTGACCAACATGGCCGTATGACCCGGCACATCAATGCACCTGGTCAGACGTACCACCTGACGAGAAGGACGGCCAGGCATCTGTAAATAGAGAGTAATGCAAAAGCATTAGAGCTCTGAATGCAAAATTGGGCAGCATAACGGCTCTAAATGCTCAAAACAAATTTGAGACAACCCAAAAATGGAATAGCATAACCACTCAACTATCAAGTTCAACTCTCTGATCATCAAACTTACTTCCTGCTTCCTAGGAATAAAAGAAACCCAATATCTCTCGACCCGTAGTCCTATAAGCTACCGATCAGAAACACGAGCCTAGGAGAAGATGAGTAACCTAGTCCTTAATTCCCGCAGAAAAGACGAGGATGACCAGAATAGAATAACTTGAGAAGAGAACAAGAGTCTTACGTTCCCTTCCACAAACAATTCCCTTATATATAACTAAAGCAATTCTAGACTCAACTTCGACCAGTTTGGCTTAGTAATCCTACAGTCAGTCAGGCTCTGATACCAACGCTGTCGGGACCCCGATCCTAAGCCAAAGGAATCTAGCCTGTAACACATCGCATCCCTTTGTGGTCTCACGCACGGTTAACTCCACGGCTGCAGCCTTACCTTAGCCGGGACCGTTTGCGTCTTTTGACTCACGTATGCGATAGTGTCGCTAGCAATCCAATGTCAAAGAACCCGGATCGACATGTCTAGTCATAAACCAAAGTGGCAGTACCGCACAAGGACAGGCATACATGACCCAACAAAGCAGGTGTCGGTCATCGGCGAATGTAGATGAGTCGTAGCAAGCTACAAGGACTCCATTACATCGCGTGACATTTCCCCAAAGAGGACAGACACAGCAGCTAAGAAGGACACATGTCGGTCAACCAATGTGTCCGGAGCAGTAGCGAGCTACCAAGGCTCGTTGGATCACAAAGGGGCATTTCCTTGTAAGGAGTGCTACTAAAGTTCACGACTAGGATTCGAACCCCATACATACCAAGACACACGTACGCATGGCATACCAATATGTATAGATACATCGATGGCATCACAACATAACCATAAACATACAAGCTTTATTTAAGAGGCTCGGAAGAGCCACACCATAATATTACACATTAAGGGTCTCACGACCCATTATAGCAGTCATACAATACAAGCCAGCAGAAGAGTTATAAACTGTCTGGGTACAGACAGTGCAACTAGAAGGCACATGGCCTGACTATACTACAGAGCCGACGTAGGGCCAGATCGTAGCTGGGACACCAGCTACTCGTCGTCGTCGATGTCTATGAAGAACCCTCCATTAGGGTCATTAGCAACCTCTGCAACATTTATTAAGCAAACATGAGTACGAAGGTACTCAGCAAGACTTTAGGAGAACTAACTACTCATGCAAGGTATCAAAAAGGTATTGTGGGGTTTCATGCGGGAAGCCAGCATTTGACTCGTGGCTAGACAACTTGCATTTTGAAATTAGTTTTGACAACTTGATTTCTCGCACACGAGTCCACTAACACCATAACAATACACTCTCGTGGAATCATTCCGTCTCCATACGGAAATGCCGTCCACGACACTCACGCTTATCTTGACAATTTTATGAGTAGCCATTGAAGTTATCTATGAACAACATATGTCTCCAAGTAGTCCATATCCGCGGACGCGGCTATTCGAATAGATCATAACCCTGCAGGGGTGTACTTCGTCACACACGCTCTCGCCACTTATCGCCATGTGCACGTCATGCACCTCGGCAACCTTGAAGCGGAAGCCCAGCGAGGGAGTCGGCCACGACCGTTAACCACACCAGTACCTAGTCCAGGTTTATCGCCTATCTGAGAGTAACCCATACGGAAGTCCGGCCGAGGTTTCCGCCACGGCCTCAAACGATGTGCGCAGGGTTCCCAAGCCCACCATCCGAGTGCCACTTGGTACACCGTGCCACTGCCTACCGCATCACGGTCCACCTCTCAGGTCAGCACCATGCACGGCCTCCAGCATTACTATAAACACCAGAAACTACTTGCAACTCATGGACCGAGTACTACGCGATTAATAGGCCGAGCGGGGTCATATTTCAGGGCCCAGCATGTGGTAGTATCTAGTCTTGGATTACATGCACGGAACTCAGTTCCTAAGGACGGTTCCAATGAAACAACCCGCCATGTACTCCTACACAGCCTTTCACCGGTACCTTAACCAAATCAAGTTCCACACATAACCTTTGCTTACCGAACATATTCCACATTTCTGTTCATCTCCCAGATGACAGACCATACACAACTCTAAGCATAGCATGCATAGCAGGATAAGGCACATCATAGCTCAAGCAACTACCAGCTATGCTAGGTTGCAAGGTTCGGCTATTTACTGTGACAAGGTTAAGTCATGCAAACGAAGTGGGTCCAACTATCGTGGCAAAAGCAGTTGAAGCATTTGATCCTAATGCAATAAATAGGTGCAGGAGCAAGAACATGGGAGTTATCGGGATGATCAAAAGGGTTGCTTGCCTTGTTGCTCAGAGGAGGAACGATATCCGTCAGACGGATATTCGGTGGAATCCGGGGGTGCGGAGCCTACCGAAAAGAATGGCACCATTCAATAACAATAATATGCACTCAAAATGATGCATGAGCATGGCATGAGAATGCAAGGTGATAAGTTATTATTTTCAACATGTAATAGGTTTAGAGTTGATTTGAATCACATTCGAATAGCAATTCAAACGGGGGTATTCTCGGATACCGGTTTAATTGATTCGACCTGATGCTCGGTTCAACTTGATATTAACATGCATGAAATGTCATGTTATGATACTGATTTGTAATGAGGGCAGTGTGTGATCATTGCATATATAATGAAATTTGAATATTATTGCAAATTCCATTTATAAAGTGATTAAAGAATTGAATTATTCCTTATTTCACAATTTAGGGTTCTGTAACTTTTTCAAACATGGTTGAAAATAGCATAATCAGAATCCTTGAATTTTTCTGATACTTTTTCATATATAAATTATTTTCATTGGAGTTACAGATTAATTTTCTATGATTTTTACAATTTTTAGCAATTTCCTGAATTAGTTTTATATTGGAAATTCTATTTATTGCATCAGGCTGACGTCAGCAGGTCAGCCGACCTGTGCAGGTCAAACCTGACAGGGGGGCCCCACTGGTCAGCCTCTCTGGGACTAATCCCGCGCTGACCAGCCCCTAATTGGGGTTTGACCAGGCATGGGGCCCTCTTGCAACGACTGAGGGGAGGGCGATTACGCCCTAATGGTCGGCCACGTCGACGCCCACCGGAGGGTGGTCGCCGGCGACCAGACCCGCGGCAGAGAGCTCGCCGGAGGCGACCTAGACGGCGCTGCACAACACCAGAACGCGCGCGGTTGGCAGCTACAGCATGCTCGCGAAGTGGCCGATCTGGCAGGACCAACTGGTGAGGCTAGGGTCGCCGGAAGAGGCGTCGGCGATGAGCCGGAGCGGCGGCCGAAGCTCGGGCGTCATCGGGGTCTTTGAATCAGGGGGATCTACGCTCGGTTCTTAGCTGCTACGGCATCTACGCGTCGTCCTGGAGCTGCTGGTGCCCTCGGAGGGACGAGCTGATCATCGGAGGGCTACCGGCGACGAGCGGCAGCGGCGGTCCTCGTCGGGCTCCGGTGAAACTAGGGCTAGAGGAGGGGATCGACGGGGAAAACTTAGGGGAAACGACCGCATGCTCACGGGGAGTGCAGAGCAGAGCTTAGACGGCTCGGGGAAGGCCTGGGGGCGACGAATCGACGGGGGAGGTCCGGTGGCCGGAGGTGGAAGACGACGGCGTTGCGGGCGTTGCAGGGCTGGAGGAAGCTTCGGCTTCTGCAGAGATGACCAGGGCGACGAGGCGGAGCTAATGGCGTGCTCTGGGAGGGAGTCCTATGGCCAGGGGCACGGGCAGCTCGAGCTCGAGCTCTGCTCTAATGGCGGCAGCAAGGAGGAGGAGGAGATCCGGGAGGAGGAGGAGAACCGAGGCGGGGAATGGATAGGGGAAGCTCTGGGGAGCTTATCCCCGTCGTCGCCAGCGCGAGGCGGCGGCCAGGCAGGCACGCAGGTGAGTGGCCGCGCCGGAGGGGGCGGCGGCCACCTCCTGCTGCCTACTGGCGCGAGGGAGGGGACGAGCGGGGAGATGGGCCGGGCCAGGCTTGGGCGACAGGTAAGTTTTTTTCCATTTTCTCTGTTTTTGTTTTTCTGTTTTGCTAATTATTGATTTTCCAATTAATTCAGCTCCAAAACAAAAGTAAAAACTATTTTAGACCTCCTGAAATATTTGTTATAATATCCCCACTCATTTCCAAGGTTTTCAACATTTTTGGAAAATTATAATTTTTGATTTCAAATTTTAAATTTGAAACCAGTGGCTTTTTGCATTAATTTAAAATGTTTAAAGTGTCAAGAAAATAGTTTTCTCCAATGCTCATTTACTTTCATGATTTATCAGAAAGTTTGAACATTTCTTGAGGCCATTTTGGGTTCATTGATTTTGAACTAGTTTGAGATTTCCTTTAATTGAAATGGTGGCTAGGGTTTTGAGTTTTTCCTTTGCCACTTTGTTGTTTTTGTTGAAACTTCTTAGATGCAAATGCAAAGAAAACATGAGCACAATGCTATCTTGCTTAAGGGTTAGGGATGTGACACAGTTTGTCAAGCAACTACATTTTATAGTGCTTTATAGTTGATGAAAATTTACCACGGAATAAAACTGACCATATAACCTCACTCCACCAAATTTTAGCTCATTTAATTCAGCCAATTTCCCTCAATATTTTTCCCAATATTCTGTTCAGTAGAGATCATTGTGAAGGAAGGACAATTTTTGTTTATCCAAATTTTATGAAATTTTCACAGAGCCTTAATGTGTCCAAATTATCATCCTCCTCTAAATTTCAGCTCAATCCAATCATATATATGAGCCGAGTTTCAATTACCATTTTCTGTCCAGATTGGCACATTGTGAAGGAAGTTTCACTTTGGCATGTCCAAATTGTATAATTTTTTTATAGTACCTTCATTTTCCCAAATTAACATCATACACCAAATTTTAGCTAAATCCATTCATTCATTTGATCCCAGCTTCAGCATCCATATTTCTGCACAATGTATTGCTTTGCAAAGCAAGTGCCTCCTAGGTTCATTCATTTGAGCTAAAAATTTGCCACGAGAGTCTCCTTAGTAGATGATCATCCTCAGCCAAAATTTAGGCCCATTGTCTATTTTCATTACCCGCACCGCGAATCAAACACTTGGCTGCTAATTCATGTTTGAGCTTAGTTCAGTCTCCTCGTGAGATTCTTCTATTGTATTCTTCTTCCTAACACCTACTGAGGGATTATCCAACCCACCAGACATGCCTATTCCACCCAGAACACATGGCAACGCAACGGTCAGGCGGTGACCATGCGGTTGGCATGCAAGTTCACGCGCTCTACAGTTGGGGCCATCGACCACCATCCAAACCTGGACGTCAAGCCAACACACCGTGTATTTCTAATTAAATAGATCCTTATGTACCTATAAATGATTTTTGGGAAAAATAAAAAGCAAACTATAATGCAACTGCAGTTCAAATTTAACCCGCTTCCAACTGAATCGACATAAATTTGTCGTTTTCACGAGAGGTGGATAAAAGCTTTTAACACCCAACCATTTTGTCAATTGTACATTAAATATGGCCTAGTATTTTATAAAAATGATTTGGTCCAATTTTGAAACAAATATATGGCAGGTCCTTCACAAAAAAATTAATTTGGGGCACTTGAAAAATGGAAAATAATTTTTACATACAAGAAAAATGAAAACTTCCTTAATCAACATTGTTTTCCATTCCAATATGCACCCTTGTGCATAATAATATATCATTTCAACAAACTATGTCATGAATGTGGCCATAAGATTGATCATTTGGCTTGAAAGCCAAGAATCTTCACACATGATAACCCATCTCTAAGAACAATTTTTAAAAATAATTGTCGTATTACAAGTTTATTATTTTTCGTGATAACTTTGTCACATATAATGACACAATGCAATGGTTTTCCATTTTTTTGATTTTTTTGAATTTTTCATGGCCATTTCAAAATGCGGTCAAAACAACAGGTATGACCGTTCCTACCTAGTGGTTGAATCTTTGAAATATTTTGGTATTTCTCTGATTAAATAGATACTTGTGTACCTAGAATGATTTTTTGGGAAAAATAAAGAGCAAACTATAATGTAGATGCAGTTCAAATTTGACCCGCTTCCACCTGATTCAACGAAAATTTGTCTTTTTCACGAGAGGTCGATAAAAGCCTTTAACACCCAACCATTTGGTCAGTTGTGCATTAAATATGTCCTAGTATATTAGAAAATGATTTGGTCCAATTTTGCAACAAATATATGGTAGGTCCTTCACAAAAAAAACTCATTTTGGGTACTCGAAAAATGGAAAATGAATTTTTCGTCCAAAGAAAATGAAAACTTTCTTAGGCAACATTGTTTGTCATTCCAATACACACCCTTGTGAACAATACGAGACCATTTGGACAAACTATGCCATGAATGTGGCCATAAGATTGATCATTTGGCTTGAAAGTCATGCATCTTCACACATGATATCTCATTTCTAAGAACACTTTTAAACAATAATTGCCGTATTACAAGTTTATTATTTTTTTGATAACTTTGTCACATATAATGAAACAATGCAAAGGTTTTCCAATTTTTTGATTTTTTTTAATTTTTCATGTCTATTTCCAAATGCGGTCAAAAAGGCGGGTATGACCGTTCCTAGCTAGTGGTTGAATCTTTGAATTTTTTTGGTGTTTCTCTGATGAAATAGATACTTGTGTACCTAGAAATGATTTTTGGGAAAAATAAAGAGCAAACTATAATGCACTTGCAGTTCAAATTTGACCCCCTTTCAACTGAATCAATAGAAATTTGTCTTTTTCACGAGAGATGAATCAAAGCTTTTGACACCCAACCATTTGGTCAATTGGACATTAAATATGACATGCTATTTAAAAAAAATAATATGATTTTATTTTGTAACAAATATATGGTGGGTTCTTAAAAAAACCTTATTTTGGAAACTTGGAAAATGAAAATTAATTTTTTTGTCCAAAGAAAATGAATACAAGTTGGTGATAATCCATGAAATATGATATATCTTGAGTGGAAATTTTAGTGGCGCCATTTTACAATGCACTCTTGATAGTTTTTTCACAAACACACATGTTTTTAACACTTGAAAATTATTTTTAGTGTCACATATCTCAGACCAATCAAAACGCATAACTACCCTTCCCACGGATCATTCAGCAAACACTGTTGGATGCTCCGAGATTCAATGGCAGCCATCAATCCCATCCCCTCTCACCCACGTAGCCCTATCCTCTCGTCCCTTCTCCCCCATGCAGTCGCCACCCCAACCTTCTCCCTCCCTCTTTGATCCAGATACAGATCCACGACCGCAGCTCGGGGACCAGGTCTATCTGTTTCGCCGGAGCTCGGGGGCCGGCCCGCGAGACGACCCCGACCATAGCTTGCCGCCGGCCACATCCCCACGCCAGGAGCCGGTCGGAGCCCCCCCCCCCCCCCCCCGCGAGAGGAGAGGAAGCGGGCGCCGCCGTCCAGCATGAAGAGATCCAACTCCGAGGCGAGGAGGGCCGAGGTGACCCCGGCGCCGACGGCTCGGGTGGTCCAGGCAGCCGTGCTGGAGGAGGAGGAGGACGACGACCTCGTGGAGCATGCGAGGGCAGACAATGAGTTGTCCGACAACAACAGCTTCACGACACCACTGGAGCAGCAGGTAGAGGAGGAGGAGCAGTACTACCATGGAGGAGTTCACCACATGGGGTGGTTCGCCGCCCCTTCTTCTTCGGCGACTACCTGGCCACCATGCGGGAGCGGGTCGGCGAGAGGCTGCCGAATTTCACGCCGGAGGAGCCCGCGCTTGTCAAGGGGGCGCTTTACTTTGTGGGCATCAACCACTACACCACCTACTACAACCGACACAACGATACCGACATCATCGTCCGCCTGCTCAACGACACCCTAGCTGACACCGGCACCATCAGACCCTGTCGGTCACCTCTCCCTCTCTGAATCTCCCTCAAGTTTTTACTCTCCTTTTCGTGTTAAAATGAGAATGTTGATGGTTTTTGGCGATCTGCAGCATTCAAGAGCGGCAGAGCGATTGGGGATAGGGTGAGTCCGGCACGCACACATTCTCTCCAAGATTATCGTGTACTACTAGTAAACTGAAAGTGTGATGGTGAAACGCAGGCGAACTCGATATGGCTGTACATTGTGCCGAGAGGGATGAGGAGCCTGGTGAACTACGTCAAGAACAGGTACAACAGCCCACCGATCTACATCACCGAAGACGGTAAGGGCACGACGAACCTGGATCATCATGATCATGCGGCTATATAGGCACCAAGTTTCAGAGCTCTGACGGTGTGCAAATTCAATGGCTGATGGTGGTGCAGGGATGGATGACAGCAACAACCCCTTCATTGCCCTCAAGGACGCACTCAAGGACACAAAGAGGATCAAGTACCACAACGACTACCTCACCAATCTGGCCGCCTCCATAAAGTACTGCACTCTACTGCCACCACTTCTGAATCCGTGCTGAATTTCACGCTGCCATGGCTGCAATTGAAGCAAAAAAAAGGTGTACGTATGATTTGTGCAATGTTTCAGTGACAACCTTACGTGTTCTGGTGTGGTGGTCGAATGCAGGGAGGATGGGTGCGACGTGCGCGACTACTTCGCGTGGTCTCTGGTGGACAACTGGGAGTGGGCGGCCGGGTACTCGTCTAGGTTCGGGCTCTACTTCGTGGACTACAACGACAAGCTCAAGAGGTACCCCAAGAGCTCGGTCAGTGGTTCAAGAGCCTCCTCACCTCCAGCTGAGGTCGAGCTACTAGTTGTTGGTTTGTGCTCGCTCATATTGGTTTGTGCTCGTGTGCATGGTGGGACTCCATGTATTTGTCATCGTGTCTGTTGCTGCCAGTGTGTTAGGGTGATATATACACACACAATGAGGCACAACAGTTTGGATTGTGCTATGCAATCCACATTGTTGTAAAAAAAACTTGCAAATTGATAGTCAGCTTTCCTTAACTGTTCAAGGTTCATGCATTAAATTGTAGGGCTCTGTTATGTCATGATCTTTTTTTTGGAATTTCGTCTGAATTATTTCTATTGATTTAGATCAACAATGCCGGATCAAATCCATATAGTTACAAACCATTGGTGGAAACCTCTGATGAGGCTCTAATGTAATTCTCTATCTCTATATTAGCAAGGCTTGAACAAGCACACCTTCAGTTAGTTGTACTTTCGAGTGCCAATAGTTCATTGACCTTTTTCTTTGATTTAACAGCGAGGTGATCACCATTAACACTCTTGGATTGATGCTATGTTGTCGTGGGGTATTACTTTCCACTCAATATTAGATCTTTCTCGTATAGTATGATGACTGCTGAAGAATTCCAACATTTATCCTCTTGCCATCTTAAGCAATAAATATGATGTGGAAGCAACCTCGAGGTGGTCACGTATTTAACATTAATGGTGCTGGCTCTGATGGAAGGCCAACCCCAAGGTACCATTTCCGCTCGTTCTCTTATGTAGTAATTCTGGATACTCAGCTAAGTGTGTCATCACATGATTTAGTTTAACTGCTCATATATTTTGAACCCGTGGAATTGAACATAATGTAATACACCCTGTTCTTTTGACACTGATATTAGTATCTCCTTTCATTTTTCTCCAGATTTGTGTATTGCACTTGACATATTGAATCTGCATCGCCATATGGTAGTATCAGTTATTTGTATTAAATGAAGATTGTGAAATACAGCTGCTGCTAGCTTCACCATGGCTTGTTTTCTGTATTTCTTTATAAACTTTGGCCATCCTACACATCTCTGTGTACACCTGATTAGTCTTTCTAATATGAAGCTATGCACTTTGGTTTGCCCTTCCTGACATGTGTGCTACAAAAACCCGTGTGTATCCTAATATGTTGTTGTCTTCGTGATTACTTATTATATTCATGGTCTGACTTGACAGAGCTACAAGATGTTCCTTCTATCATCAACCAATTGGGTATGCTACTCTTTGACTTACTCAGGCCATCCAATAAATTGGTTAGTTTAATAATCTTTTAAGGTGATTTATAAGCCTGTGCTGGCACTTGGACTTCAAGTATTTGACTTCCATTTTATTATTTGTCCAGTGAGTATGCTACTCTGTGTGACTTGGTGAGACCAGCCAATAAATAGTTTAGGTTAATAATCTTAAAGTTGATCTATAATTGTGTACTGGCAATTGGGCTTGAAATTTATGATCTATGTTTATGAATAGGTAGTATTAATTGATGAATGTTCCGTTTTATTAACTATTGAGTGACTCAGATTACCTGTTGTCTTTCCTGTATGAAAACTAATATCAAGTCACATTCTTACATTATACTTCTCCTTCCTTTGCTCACCTCAGTTTACATGAGCTGACGGTTAGTGTTTTGATGCTCGTCAATTGGCAATTGATAGTCATCCTGTTTATTGCCTCTCTGTTGTTGTTCTTTCTCTAGCTTTGACACATCAATACTTGTTTAGTTCCTGTTATGTACTGTAGGCAGCATAAAAGAAACACCAGCATGGTTCTAAAATCTTTCTATTTGTTGCAGGCCCTGACAACATGCAGCACCTGAAGAGGATCGCCGAGGAGATGCAGAAGCAGGTGGCTGCTGCAGGCGCCATCCATCCCAAGAAAGAGAACGACGACGACGTTCGGGAGCTCGTTCCTCGGGAGACTTTTGAGGAGGTAGCCCAGGAGACGAAAGCCTGATCTCATAGACTCCGCCCGCCCTAGGGGACGAAAGCCTGATCTCATAGACTCCGCCCGCCCAGGAGGGTATGCTTTTTTTACTTACTGAGGCCATCAATAAATTGTTTAGTTTAATAATCTTTTAAGATGATTTATAAGCCTGTGTTGGCACTTGGGCTTCAAGTATTTGACTTCAATTTTATTCAGTTCAGTAGAAATATGTTTGCTCACTCACTTAATGTAAGTTATGGTTTGTATATGTCATCTGTCATATGTGTATAGGTGTAGGTTTATCTTACTTGTGTTGTGGCTCCTTATGCACTACCCTGTTACTATTCTACTTTAGCTGTTCATAACCGTGTTAGTGTTCTTTAACCCTGTGGAAAAGTTTGGTACCTTTCTCTACATTCTTCTTACCTAACAACAAAGGATTGTGCTGTTTTCTTTTACCATGTTTTATTCCATCTTTTTATTATTAGCAAGGATGTTCCTTTTTCTTCCTTATAATTTGTCAAGCTTCAATGCCCTGTTCCTTGTGATTTGAAGTTAGTGATCTGTGCTCTGGTGTAATATTACGGTCTAATGTTTTTTGTTTTGTCTTTTTTCTATTTCTAGGAAAGTGGTGAGAAGATGTCGATGATGCCTACTTGGGACATTCAAATCAACACAACATAAAAATTTCTGAACCTATGTCTCAAAGGAGATTGGAATGAACTCCATTGTTAGCAGATGTCCCATTGTTCTCTTGTGCAATTTTGTCCGTTCTTACTATATTCCTGTGTAAGGAAATGTATTCGTGAGATGAGTTATTGTGTTATGTAAACCTGGGAGATGTATTATGCGATGTTATATGATGGATGATATTAATTCGACTTGGAGTTTTCTTGATTTGAATATGAAATAGTGTTGGATTTAATATTAGACAAATAATTGGGTTGAAAAGACCCAAAAATAGAAATGAAACCAAGTTGTGGAACAAAAAGTTGCTGAATTCAAAAATGAAAAAAGGCCAAAACTGAAACTGGACCAAATGTATTTGGGCACTAAAAGACCAGGGCCCAAATTATAATGATACACAAACATTCGAAAAAATACTAAAAGTGGTTGTAAATAGGCTAAGGCCCAAAAAGAAGCCCAATAAGAAAAAGCCCAAAAAAATAAAACCAACCCATGTGGTCAATTGAAATGGGTTGGGCTGATTTCAACCATGACGTTTTGATTTCGTCGTAATTTTGCCACGTAGGACTGGGTTAGATTGCCAACAACGATTTATGATCGTCGTAAAGGTTACAACGATCCAGGAATTTACGACGATTTCGATCAAAGCGTCGTTGCTGTCAGTTTTTGACGCTTGGTTTTTCGTCGTAAGATCGTAAATTAAAAACCGTGATGATGTAGCGACGAAAATTTATCGTCGTGTATTAGCATATTTCTTGTAGTGTCAGTGGGAATGATATCTTGAGTAGCCTTGTGCTTAATTGCTTCCGGAGGAGTCAGTTTATCTGGAACAGGAGGCAGTTGCTCTCTTTGCGGGCCATTAGTTTCATCGAACCGCACATCTACAGTTTCAACAACCTTGTTGTGAGAGGAGTTGAAGACTCTGTAGGTGTGCGGATCCTTTCCGTAACCGAGCAGAAAACCATCATGTGCTTTAGGTGCAAACTTTGAGGTATGGTGAGGATCTTTAATCCAGCATCTTGCATCGAATACTTTGAAATAACTTACATTGGGTTTCTTGTCAGTGAGGAGTTCGTAAAAAAATTTCTTGAGGAATTTGTGAAGATATACCCTCTTGATAATGTGGCAAGGAGTGTTGATTGCTTCAGGCCAACAGCAACGAGGAGTCAGATATTCTTCAAGCATAGTCCATGCCATTTCAATCAGAGTCATGTTCAACGATGCCATCCTGTTGAGGAGTATAAGGAACAAACAATTCATGAGTAATACCAAGTTCATCAAGATAGTCATCAAGGCATGTATTCTTGAATTCCGCCCCATTATCACTCCTGATGTGTTTAATCTTGACGCCGAAGTTTGTTGAGGCCATTGAGAAAAATCATTCGAAGACTTTCTGGACCTCAGTTTTGTAAACAACGATATGCACCCAAGTATAACGAGAATAGTCATCAACGATGACAAAGCCATATAGAGATGCTTCATTGGTTAGAGTATCATAATGAGTACCTCCAAAGAGATCCATATGAAGCAATTCAAACGGACGAGTAGTAGTCATGATAGTCTTCGAGGGGTGTTTGGATCTGCTTATCTTTCCAGACTCACAAGCACCGCAGAGATGGTCCTTGAGGAATTTGACAGTTTCGATGCCAATGTCGTGCTTCTTCTTTGCCACCGTGTGCAAATTCCTCATGCCCAGGGACGATTCTAGGGGGGGCGAGGGGGGGTCTAACAAATTGATTTTTCTACTGTAATAGTGATTGTTGTAGCCAAAAAAAATTCATTTCATACGAACTTTGCCCCCTCCATGTACAAACTTGCACCCCCTATGCGTGCATGCTGGCTCCGTCCCTGCTCATGCCTGCATGACCTAGTCGTCGATGCCATATCCAGCCTTCTGAGGTTTTAGCTAGGAGACACGTGGCTGGTTGAGGACCTGTTGAAAAACCAACAATATACAGATCTCCTCTCCTAAAGCCTTCAAAGACTTTGGATTTGTCAAGATTCCATGATTACTACACATCTATATTTTCCAAAGATGACAATCATATCAAGATCACAAAGCATTGAGAATGACATGAGGTTAAACCCAAGGGATTCGACAAGCATGACTTTGTCCATGTACCGATCCTTAGAGAAAGCCACTTTACCAAGTCCCAATACCTTGCTTTTACCTTTGTCAGCGTAGGTGATATGCTTCAATGGTGATGGAGTCAGTGGGATATTCATCAATAGGATTTTATCACGAGTCATGTGATTTTTACATCCACTGTTAAGGACCCACTCGGTGTTCCTGGGTTGATCATCCTGGAGATGAATTAGTACTGCTTACCATCTCATATGCTTCAGACTGAAGAATAAGATATCAATTTCATCAGATTTGAATTTCATTAGAAAAATAAATTTGAGGATATAATGAGGATGAGTGAAATGATGAATCACTTCGTCACGATTTAGCTTGCGTCCTACCAAACAATTTCCTCAGGTCTCCAGCAAATTCTTCAGATGATGATTTTCATCCGGAGACCTGACTTGTAGAAGTGATTAGTTCGATTTCTTCACCACCCACATGTCAAGGGGTGGTAAAGAGTTCATAATCCTGGGAGCACCATATTAGAATGGAGGCATTGAAGCTAATGCACTTTTTTTCACCGTACGTAGGGGGATTAGAGTACTCAAATGAATAGGCAGAGAAATTCTTTGAGGACTTATGAACATAGTGATTTGAGGAATAGTGCACATATTCGTGTCCCTTCTAGTTTCCCTGCATATCAGAGGCATTAGTGTGAGTACGAGCATAGTTTTGACCATTTGAGGAATTTGATCCCCGTGAGACTTTGGTCCACCTGAGGAATTTGATCTGGGGTTCCTGTTCTTCACAGGTGATGTCAGAAGGACATTCACCTGAAGACATTCCAAGCAGCTTTTGGGGACCCAGATTTTCCTCACAGGTGGTCCATTCCTGCAGTTACTTCCAACATATCGAGCAAATACTTCACCAGCTTGATTTTTGAACAGTTTATAGTTGGAGTCAAGTGACTCATCACAGGAATAGGACATTTCACATGCAAAGCCTGTTAGAGTGGATGGATCAACAGGAGGTCCTTTTGCATCAACCCATCAGGTTTTGGGGTACTGCTTAGGTTTCCAGTATGATCCATCAATGTTCAGTTTCCTCTCGAAGGCAATGCCCTCTTTCCTGGGTTCCTATTCAGAATCTGCTTTTTGAGCACATCGCAAAGGATTTGATGCCCTTTGAGGCTTTTGTATATGCTTGTCACGTACAATTCCTTCAATCCTGCATTTTCATTAGTAGCATTTGTTGTTTCTTCAAGTGAAGAATTTCATACCACAGGAATAGTTGAAGAATTTGTAGCGATAGAAGCATTTGAGGATTCAGGTGAAGAATTAGCAGTTTCACGTTCGTTTCATTTCAGACATGGTGGAATGAATTCTCCCTGAGCGGTACTGATTTGTTGAGCACGCAATGAGTCATTTTCCATTCGAAGATTATCATAGGACATTCTCAACTTCTCAAGATCAAGCTTCCTTTCAATAAATTCATAGGAAAGCTTCTCATGATCAGCCAAGAGTGTACCATAACAATCTTGAAGACTATCAATTCTTGACTGAAGACTTTGAACCTCTTGAGTGAGGATTTGAGTATGATTCATTTCATCATTCAAGATATCATCACTTTTATCTAGCAGTTTCTGAAGCTTTTCCATAGCAATTTTTTTTGCTTAGTAGCAATGTTGGCAAGTTTATAGTAACTGGGTTTTCGATATTCATCAGGTTCACAGTCACTGGAATCGGAGGAGGGTGTGTGGCTTGGTACCTTTGAGCCTTTTGCCATGAAGCAATAGGTGGGAGCGAAGTCATCATCATATTCATGAGTGTTGTTGACGTTGTCAATTTTTTCAAGGTTGAAAATGGACTTGGTGATGAATGCATTAGCCGGTGCAAGACTTGCCACACCAGATTCAGACTCTTCTTCAGAACCTTCCTCTTCATCACATTCCTTAGATTCTTCTTGAGAATCCATTTCCTTGTCAATGAGTGCCCGAGCCTTTCTGAAACTGGTCTTCTTGTGCGATGAGGACTTTGAAGATGAAGACTTTGAGGATTTCTTATTTTTCTTCGAGTCGTCAGAACTTACATCCTTGTACTTCTTCTTCCTTGATTCCTTCACCCAACGAGGACAATCAGCAATGTAGTGACCAGCTTTCTTGCATTTATTACAGGTTCTCTTCTTGTAGTCCTCAGGTGAATATTCTGACTTCCTCATATCTCTTCTCAAAGACTTTCCGAACTGGCCACGCCTTGTTAATTTGTGGAATTTCCTCACAAGCATAGCAAGTACCTGACCAAGTTCTTTAGGATCACCAAGACTGCAATCAGATTCTTCTTCTTCAGATGAGGAAACAACTTTTTCCTTCAGCGCACGTGGTCTTGAGTAGCTTGGTCCATAAAAGTCTCTCTTCTCTGCTTGTTGGAATTCATGAGTATTGAGTCTATCAAGTATATCAGCAGGATCAAGCATCTTGTAGTCTCTTCATTCTTGAATCATCAGTAGGAGTGTGTCAAATGATGGATCAATCGATCGTAGTATTTTCTTCACAACTTCATGGTCAGTGATGTCTCTAGATTCCACAACTTGTAGTTCATTTGAGATGTCAGTTAGGCGATCAAAAGTATCTTGGTAGCTTTCATTATCAAGCCTCTTGAAGCGGTTAAAGAGATTGTGAAGAACATCAACTAGAGAGTCACGTTGTGTGGAGACTCCCTCATTGACTTTGGACAGCCTATCCCCGATAAGCTTCGCCAAACACAACGCACTCACTCTGCCATACTGACCTTTGCTCACATGGCCACAAATGATATTCTTCACTTGTGAGTCGAGTTGCTTGGATTTCTTCACATCAGCGACAGTGATAGTTGCAGTGACAGAGGGAACACCATTGCCCACGATCTACCAGAGATCGTTGTCAATTACTTGAAAATGCATTTGCATCTTGGTCTTCCAGTAGGAGAAGTCATTTCCTTTGAAGGTAGGACAACTCGCAGTAACCTTGATCATACCTGTGGTCGACATAACTAAAACTCCAGGCAGTTAAACCAAAATCACACATAACAAGGGAATACCTTGCTCTGATACCAATTGAAAGTACGTTATATTGACTAGAGGGGGGTGAATAGGTGATTTTTACAAATTCATCACTAAGGAAATTCCTAGTGAGGAAAGTCCTCGGTCATGAACTAAGTGCAACGGAAATAGTATTAAGACAGAATTGTAAAAGGAGCCACACTAAAGTACTCTGCGTGAATAGACAGATTTGGTTTGCACAGGCCACAAGTACAGGATAAGCAGGTGATGAATAATTCAAGTGAAGAATTTGAGGTAAGGAATTTGGAGAAAGTCTTCAGTCAAATTCTTCAAACAGTACAGGTGAAAGTCTTCAACATGCAATTGATGAAATGAACAGAGTTGAAGAAATAGGGCCATTATCTCGATGAGGACAGTGGTTGATGACCCAGTTCCAACTGCTGTAAGAGTTGTACGTCTGGTTTGGAGCGGCTAGGTATTGAAACCTAAAGACGCACGGTCCCTACCGTATTCTCCTTAAGATAAGGACACACAGTCCTCGCCCAACACTCGTGGTAAGTCTTGAGGGCACACTTCCAAACCCTCAGAAACTCGATCACCCTATTGGGTAACGTAGCATAAATTCAAAATTTTCCTACGCACATTCAGATCTTCCTATGGAGAGACCAGAAACGAGAGAGGGGTAAGAGCATCTTCGTACCTTTGAAGATCGCTAAGCGGAAGCGTTGCTAGAACACGGTTGATGGAGTCGTACTCGCAGCGATTCCGATCTAGTGCCGAACAACGGCACCTCCGCGTTCAACACACGTGCAGCCCGGTGACGTCTCCCACACCTTGATCCAGCAAGGAGGAGGGAGAGGTTGAGGAAGAAGACCAGCAACACGACGGCGTGGTGTTGGTGGAGAGACGAGGTCTCCCGGCAAGGCTTCGCCAAAGCGCCGGCAGAGAGGAGGAGGGAGAGAAGCAGGGCTGCGAGAGAGAGATTAAACCGTGTCTCAAACAGCCCCGGACCTCATCTATATATAGGGGGAGAGGGAGGGGGCGCAGCCCTTAGGGTTCCCACCCCTAAGGGGTGCGGCAGCCCTCAGATGGGGAAGGGGTGGCGGCCAGGGCAACGGGGAGGGGTGGCGCACCCCTGTGGTGGGCCTAAGGCCCACCTAAATTAGGGTTCCCCCCCTCTTTTCCTTTCCCCTGCGCCATGGGCTGAGTGGGGAGGCATACCAGCCCAACTAGGGGCTGGTTCCCACCCCCACTTAGCCCATCTTACCTCTTGGGGTCACAGCCTCCTTCGGTGGTCCCCCGGGACCACCTCCGGTGGTCCCGGTGGTCCCGGTACGTTACCGGTGATGCCCGAAACACTTCCGGTGTCCGAAACCATCCGTCCTATATATCAATCTTTACCTCCGGACCATTCCAGAGCTCCTCGTGACGTCCGGGATCTCATCCGGGACTCCGAACAACTTTCGGTAATCTCGTATAACAATTCCCTATAACCCTAGCGTCATCGAACCTTAAGTGTGTAGACCCTACGGGTTCGGGAGACAGGCAGACATGACCGAGACACCTCTCTGGCCAATAAACATCAGCGGGGTCTGGATACCCATGGTGGCTCCCACTAGCTCCACGATGATCTCATCGGATGAACCACGATGTCAAGGATTCAATCAATCCCGTATACGATTCCCTTTGTCTGTCGGTATAGAACTTGCCCGAGATTCGATCGTTGGTATACCTATACCTTGTTCAATCTCGTTACCGGTAAGTCTCTTTACTCGTTCCGTAGCACGTCATCGTGTGACTAACTCCTTAGTCACATTGAGCTCATGATGATGTTCTACCGAGTGGGCCCAGAGATACCTCTCCGTCACACGGAGTGACAAATCCCGATCTCGATTCGTGCCAACCCAACAGACACTTTCGGAGGTACCCGTAGTGCACCTTTATAGTCACCCAGTTACGTTGTGACGTTTGATACACCCAAAGCACTCCTACGGTATCCGGGAGTTGCACAATCTCACGGTCGAAGGAAAAGATACTTGACATTAGAAAAGCATTAGCATACGAACAATACGATCTAGTGCTAGGCTTAGGGTTGGGTCTTGTCCACCACATCATTCTCCAAATGATGTGATCCCGTTATCAATGACATCCAATGTCCATGATCAGGAAACCATGATCATCTATTGACTAACGAGCTAGCCAACTAGAGGCTTGCTAGGGACACATTGTGATCTATTCATTCACACATGTATTACTGTTTCCTGTTAATACAATTATAGCATGAACGATAGACGATTATCATGAACAAGGAAATATGATAACAACCATTTTATTATTGCCTCTAGGGCATATTTCCAACAGTCTCCCACTTGCACTAGAGTCAATAATCTAGTTACATTGTGATGTATCGAACACCCATAGCATCATGGTGTTGATCATGTTTTGCTCGTGGAAGAGGTTTAGTCAACGGGTCTGCAATATTCAGATCCGTGTGTACTTTACAAATATCTATCACTCCACTCTGGACATGGTCCTGGATGGAGTTGTAGCGGCGCTTGATGTGCTTCGTCTTCCGGTGAAACCTGGGCTCCTTGTCTATGGCAATGGCTCCAGTGTTATCACATAAGAGTGTCATAGGACCCGACGCGCTTGGAACCACTCCAAGGTCGGTGATGAGCTCCTTCATCCAAATTCCTTCATGAGCTGCTTCTGAAGCAGCTATGTACTCCGCTTCACATGTAGATGCTGCCACGACTTCTTGCTTGCTGCTGCACCAGCTCACTGCCCCACCATTCAACACATATACGTATCCGGTTTGTGACTTAGAGTCATCCGGATCTGTGTCGAAGCTAGCATCGACGTAACCCTTTACGACGAGCTCTTCGTCACCTCCATAAACGAGAAACATTTCCTTAGTCCTTTTCAGGTACTTAAGGATATTCTTGACCGCTGTCCAGTGTTCTGCACCGGGATTACTTTGGTACCTCCCTACCAAGCTTATCGCAAGGTTTATATCAGGTCTGGTACACAGCATGGCATACATTAGAGAGCCCACGGCTGAAGCGTAGGGGACAGAACTCATCTTCTCTCTATCTGCTGCCGTGGTCGGCGACTGAGTCTTACTCAATCTCATACCTTGCAAAACTGGCAAGAACCCTTTCTTTGAGTTTTCCATATTGATCTTCTTCAATATCTTGTCAAGGTATGTACTTTGCGAAAGACCTATGAGGCGTCTCGATCTATCTCTATAGATCTTGATGCCTAATATGTATGCAGCTTCTCCAAGGTCCTTCATTGAAAAACTCTTGTCCAAATAGGCCTTTATGCTCTCCAGCATCTCTATATCATTCCCCATCAATAATATGTCATCCACATATAGTACGAGGAAAGCTACAGAGCTCCCACTCACTTTCTTGTACAGACAGGCTTCTCCGTAAACCTGTATGAACCCAAACGCTTTAATCACCTCATTAAAGCGAATGTTCCAACTCCGAGATGCTTGCACCAGCCCATAGATGGAGCGTTGGAGCTTGCACACTTTGTTAGCACCCTCAGGGTCGACAAAACCTTCTGGTTGCATCATATACAACTCTTCCTTAAGGTTTCCGTTAAGGAACGCTGTTTTGACGTCCATTTGCCAAATTTCATAATCATAAAAGGCGGCAATTGCTAACATGATTCGGACTGATTTCAGCTTCGCTACGGGTGAGAAAGTCTCATCGTAGTCAACTCCTTGAATTTGTCGAAAACCCTTTGCGACAAGTCGAGCTTTGTAAACGGTTACATTACCGTTCGCATCAGTCTTCTTCTTGAAGATCCATTTATTTTCTATGGCTCGCCGGTCATCGGGCAAGTCCACCAAAGTCCATACTTTGTTCTCATACATGGATCCTATCTCGGATTTCATGGCCTCAATCCATTTGTTGGAATCCGGGCCCGCCATCGCTTCTTCATAGTTCGAAGGTTCACCGTTGTCTAACAACATGATTTCCATCATAGGGTTGCCGTACCATTCTGGTGCGGAGCGTACCCTTGTGGACCTTCGCGGTTCAGTAGTAACTTAATTCGAAGCTTCATGATCATCATCATTAACTTCCTCTTCAGTCGGTGTAGGCACCACAGGAACAACTTCTTGCGATGCGCTACTTTCCTGTTCGAGAGGGGGTGTAATTACCTCATCAAGTTCTACCTTCCTCCCACTTACTTCTTTCGAGAGAAACTCTTTCTCTAGAAAGGATCCGTTCTTGGCAACAAAGGTTTTACCTTCGGATCTAAGATAGAAGGTATACCCAATAGTTTCCTTAGGGTATCCTATGAATACGCATTTCTCCACTTTGGGTTCGAGCTTTTCTGGTTGAAGTTTCTTCACATAAGCATCGCAACCCCAAACTTTAAGAAACGACAACTTAGGTTTCTTGCCAAACCACAGTTCATACGGTGTCGTCTCAACGGATTTAGACGGTGCCCTATTTAAAGTGAATGCTGCAATTTCTAATGCGTATCCCCAAAATGATAGCGGCAAGTCGGTGAGAGACATCATAGATCGTACCATATCTAATAAGGTGCGATTACGACGTTCAGACACTCCGTTGCGCTGCGGTGTGCCAGGCGGCGTTAGTTGTGAAACGATTCCACACTTTCTTAGGTGTGTGCCAAACTCGTGACTCAAATATTCTCCTCCACGATCAGATCGTAGACATTTAATCTTTCTGTCACGTTGATTCTCAACCTCATTCTGAAATTCCTTGAACTTTTCAAAACGTCTCAGATTTGTGCTTCATCAAGTAGATATACCCATACCTACTCAAATCATCGGTGAGAGTGAGAACATAACGATAACCACCGCGAGCTTCAACATTCATTGGACCACACACATCAGTATGTATTATTTCCAATAAGTTGGTGGCTCTCTCCATTATTCCTGAGAATGGAGTCTTAGTCATCTTGCCCATGAGGCACGGTTCGCATGTGTCAAATGATTCAAAGTCAAGAGACTCTAGCAGTCCATCAGTATGGAGCTTTTTCATGCGCTTAACACCGATATGACCAAGGCGGCAGTGCCACAAGTATGTGGGACTATCATTATCAACTTTGCATCTTTTGGTACTCACACTATGAATATGTGTAACATCACGATCGAGATTCATCAAGAATAAACCATTCACCAGCGGAGCATGACCATAAAACATATCACTCATATAAATAGAACAACCATTATTCTCTGACTTAAATGAGTAGCCGTCTCGCATCAAGCAAGACCCTGATACAATGTTCATGCTTAAAGCTGGTACTAAATAACAATTATTAAGGTTTAAAACTAATCCCGACGGTAGATGTAGAGGTAGCGTGCCGACGGCGATCACATCGACCTTTGAACCATTCCCGACGTGCATCGTCACCTCGCCCTTGGCCAGTCTCCGCTTATTCCGCAGTTCCTGCTTTGAGTTGCAAATGTGAGCAACAGCACCGGTATCAAATACCCAGGAGCTACTACGAGCGCTGGTAAGGTACACATCAATAACATGTATATCACATATACCTTTAACGTTGCCGGCCTTCTTGTCCGCTAAGTATTTGGGGCAGTTCCGCTTCCAGTGACCTTTTCCCTTGCAGTAGAAGCACTCAGTCTCAGGCTTGGGTCCGTTCTTTTTCTTCTTCCCGGCATCTGGCTTGCCGGGCGCGGCAACAGCTTTGCCGTCTTTCTTGAAGTTCTTCTTACCCCTGCCTTTCTTGAAACTAGTGGTCTTGTTGACCATCAACACTTGATGCTCCTTCTTGATTTCTACCTCTGCAGACTTGAGCATCGAGTACAACTCGGGAATGGTTTTCTCCATCCCTTGCATGTTGTAGTTAAGCACAAAGCCTTTGTAGCTTGGTGGGAGAGACTGGAGGATTCTGTCAATGATAGCATCATCCGGAAGTTCGACTCCAAGTGAAGTCAGACGACCGTGTAACCCAGACATTTTGAGTATGTGCTCACTGACAGAACTGTTCTCCTCCATCTTACAGCTGAAGAACTTGTCAGAGACTTCATATCTCTCGACACGGGCATGAGCTTGAAAAACTAGCTTCAGCTCTTGGAACATCTCATATGCCCCGTGTTGCTCAAAACGTCTTTGGAGCCCCGTTTCTAAACTGTATAACATGCCACACCTGACCAGAGAGTAGTCATCACTCCGCGCTTGCCAGACGTTTAGAACGTCCTGCGCTACTGCGGGAGCGGGAGGGTCACCTAGCGGCGCATTAAGGACATAAGCCTTTTTAGCTGCTTCAAGGATGAGCTTCAGGTTGCGAACCCAGTCCGCATAGTTGCTACCATCATCTTTCAGCTTGTTTTTCTCTAGGAATGCGTTGAAGTTGAGGTAGACGTTGGACATCTACAATATTTATAAAGACAACCTTTCAGACTAAGTTCATGACAATTAAGTTCATTTAATCAAATTAAGTATGAACTCCCACTTAAATCGACATCCCTCTAGTCATCTAAGTGTTACATGATCCATGTTGACTAACCCGTGTCCGATCATCACGTGAGACGGACTAGTCAGCATGGTGAGCAACTCATGCTGATCGTATTCAACCATACGACTCATGTTCGACCTTTCGGTCTCTTGTATTCGAGGTCATGTCTGTACATGCTAAGCTCGTCGAGTCAACCTAGGTGTTTCGCGTGTGTAAATCTGGCTTACGCCCGTTGTATGCGAACGTTAGAATCTATCACACCCGATCATCACGTGGTGCTTCGAGACAACGAACCTTCGCAACGGTGCACACTTAGGGGAATACGTTCTCGAAATTTTAAGAGGGATCATCTTATTATGCTGCCGTCGTTCTAAGCAATAAGATGTAAAACATGATAAACATCACAATGCAATCATATAGTGACATGATATGGCCATTATCATCTTTGCTCTTTCGATCTCCATCTTCAGGCATCGCATGATCATCATCGTCACCGGCGTGACACCATGATCCCCATCATCATGATCTCCATCATCGTGTCTCCGTGAAGTCGTCACGCCAACTACTACTATCACTACTACTATAGCTAACCGTTAGCAATGAAGTAAAAGTAGTAAGCACATGGCGTTGCATCTCATACAATAAATTAAGACAACTCCTATGGCTCCTGCCGGTTGTCATACTCAACGACATGCAAGTCGTGAAACCTATTACAATAACATGATCATCTCATACATCATACATGCAACATCACAACTTTGGCCATATGACATCACATGTCAAACCCTGCAAAAACAAGTTAGACGTCCTCTAATTGTTGTTGCAAGTTTTACGTGGCTGATTTGGGTTTCTAGCAAGAACGCCTTCTTACCTACGTGACAGCCACAACGATGATATGCCAAAGCTATTTACCCTTCATAAGGACCCTTTTCATCAAATCCAATCCGACTAGAGTAGGAGAGACAGACACCCGCTAGCCACCTTTATGCACGATGTGCATGTTTGTCGGTGGAACCAGTCTCACGTAAGAGTACGTGTAAGGTCGGTCCGGGCCGCTTCATCCCACAATACCGCCAAAAAGAATAAGACTAGTAACGGCAAGCAAATTGACAAACCATCGCCCACAACTTTTGTGTGCTACTCGTGCATAGAATCTACGCATAGAAAACCTGGCTCGGATGCCACTGTTGGGTAACGTAGCATAAATTCAAAATTTTCCTACGCACATTCAGATCTTCCTATGGAGAGACCAGCAACGAGAGAGGGGTAAGAGCATCTTCGTACCTTTGAAGATCGCTAAGCGGAAGCGTTGCTAGAACACGGTTGATGGAGTCGTACTCGCAGCGATTCTGATCTAGTGCCGAACAACGGCACCTCCGCGTTCAACACACGTGCAGCCCGGTGACGTCTCCCACACCTTGATCCAGCAAGGAGGAGGGAGGGGTTGAGAAAGAAGACCAGCAACACGACGGCGTGGTGTTGGTGGAGAGACGAGGTCTCCCGGCAAGGCTTCGCCAAAGCGCCGGCAGAGAGGAGGAGGGAGAGAAGCAGGGCTGCGAGAGAGAGATTAAACCGTGTCTCAAACAGCCCCGGACCTCATCTATATATAGGGGGAGAGGGAGGGGGCGCAGCCCTTAGGGTTCCCACCCCTAAGGGGTGCGGCAGCCCTCAGATGGGGAAGGGGTGGCGGCCAGGGCAAGGGGGAGGGGTGGCGCACCCCTCTGGTGGGCCTAAGGCCCACCTAAATTAGGGTTCCCCCCCTCTTTTCCTTTCCCCTGCGCCATGGGCTGAGTGGGGAGGCATACCAGCCCAAATAGGGGCTGGTTCCCACCCCCACTTAGCCCATCTTACCTCTTGGGGTCGCAGCCCCCCTTCGGTGGTCCCCCGGGACCACCTCCGGTGGTCCCGGTGGTCCCGGTACGTTACCGGTGATGCCCGAAACACTTCAGGTGTCCGAAACCATCCGTCCTATATATCAATCTTTACCTCCGGACCATTCCGGAGCTCCTCGTGACGTCCGGGATCTCATCCGGGACTCCGAACAACTTTCGGTAATCTCGTATAACAATTCCCTATAACCCTAGCGTCATCGAACCTTAAGTGTGTAGACCCTACGGGTTCGGGAGACAGGCAGACATGACCGAGACACCTCTCTGGGCAATAACCATCAGCGGGGTCTGGATACCCATGGTGGCTCCCACTAGCTCCACGATGATCTCATCGGATGAACCACGATGTCAAGGATTCAATCAATCCCGTATACGATTCCCTTTGTCTGTCGGTATAGAACTTGCCCGAGATTCGATCGTCGGTATACCTATACCTTGTTCAATCTCGTTACCGGTAAGTCTCTTTACTCGTTCCATAGCACGTCATCGTGTGACTAACTCCTTAGTCACATTGAGCTCATGATGATGTTCTACCGAGTGGGCCTAGAGATACCTCTCCGTCACACGGAGTGACAAATCCCGATCTCGATTCGTGCCAACCCAACAGACACTTTCGGAGGTACCCGTAGTGCACCTTTATATTCACCCAGTTACGTTGTGACGTTTGATACACCCAAAGCACTCCTACGGTATCCGGGAGTTGCACAATCTCACGGTCGAAGGAAAAGATACTTGACATTAGAAAAGCATTAGCATACGAACAATACGATCTAGTGCTAGGCTTAGGATTGGGTCTTGTCCACCACATCATTCTCCAAATGATGTGATCCCGTTATCAATGACATCCAATGTCCATGATCAGGAAACCATGATCATCTATTGACTAACGAGCTAGCCAACTAGAGGCTTGCTAGGGACACATTGTGATCTATTCATTCACACATGTATTATTGTTTCCTGTTAATACAATTATAGCTTGAACGATAGACGATTATCATGAACAAGGAAATATGATAACAACCATTTTATTATTGCCTCTAGGGCATATTTCCAACACACCCGACGATCCACAATTGACTGCTGGATGCTCTAGACCATGATGTCTAACCGTCTGGAGGATGCATAGTCCTTCAAGTTAACAGACCTCTGTTCCACATAGGAACAATCTCTTTAGTGATGCTCAATCACTTGGGTTTTGGATTTGGTTTGGGTGTTTGGGGTTTTTCCTCACTTGATGATTTTTGTTCAAAGTCCTCAAGGAATTGGGTTGTTCTAAATGACAAGTGTCAGTTTCTCTCGGATCAGCCAACCAACTAGTGGTTGTGGGGGTGGCTATTTATAGCGTGGGAGCATCCCGACATGATATGACTTTAATGCCCTTAATGATATGACAGTTGGTTGGATAAGGTTTGGGACAGGTGGCGCGCGGCACGGCAACTGTCAAAAATTTCAACTGTGAAAGTAATCATGTCTCTCATATTCCTCGCGTGGAGTATCTGGTAGGTGTAGTTTTGAGTTGAGCATCATGAGGAAATTCATTCCATAGTTTTATCTCGACCCCCCTTTAACAATACGGTGTTCCTATGACTCGAGAATGAAGAAAATGAAACAGAAAGAGTACATCTTCAAGCTTCAAAGTCTTCAGATCATTTTCTTCAGGACACACCGAATTCCTCATATTCAATACCTTCATGAGGAATATCAATTTCTTTGCAATTTCTTCGGGATCAAAGTCTTCAAGGAATGACCAAAGTCTTCACCCGAAGACATTCATTTTTAGGGGTCGATATTCATCGAATAACTCAAACTCCTCAGCGACTTATAGAGCCTGTGTACACTCACAAACATATCATTCTCTTAACCTATAAGTCTTCAATCCACCAAAATCACTAAGGGGCACTAGATGCACTTACACTACTCCCCGTCGGTCGCGCCGTATAGGAGGTGGAATGGGGATGGTGGAGATTTGGATCGAGGGGAACGTGGGTGGAGCGAGGCGCTGCCTTATCCGTAACCGCTTCCCACCACTCGCTCATGTATTATACGATGAGGGAGACCCGGGCGCTCCCCACCCCTAGCTCGTGGTGGCCGAGGCCCAAACGCGTGGCTGCCCCTCCGCTCGGCTGAAGTGGGCCAACCAAAGTCCATGCAGGCCCAGGCCTAGGCATGGTTGGCCTTCATGACGCCCCCTAGCTGTGGGTTGAATGGCTGCTGGACTCGAGTTGGGTCTCTTTAAAAAAATAGTAGTATTAATTATTGTATGTGTGCAGTATTAGACTCTGTTTAGTAACTAGTTTGATGGTTTACATTTAGTCTATTTCTAGATTTCTTCTATATTTGGACTTGTGTGATTATTTGTATGTTTATATTATGCAATGGCTTGATAATATAAATAAAGTACCGGATTTCATCTGGGAAGAAAGACATGTTATATGTGTTTACCACATATCAAATTCTCTCGAACATGTTTTTGCGATTGAGATTCGCGTGTCAAACTTGCAAATTTTTGAATATTTTCTCCCTTCTTTATTGGAATCACAAGGTAATGAGTTAGGATCTACTGCTCATTTGCAGACTATCCTCTCTTATTGTGAGGTATACGTTTTGTCAATCTTGACAAGCGATTACCTCCAAAGTGTATTCCATATATCTAAATTGTAGCATACACAACGTAATGGGCATGCAACCCGTTACTGTGAGATCTAAGTGATCTTCAATGTGCTATGTTCACACAATTGAGGTTGAGAATTTTTTAAGTTTTCACTTGACTATCAAATTTTTGCATTCTTATTACACAACCATGATGTTTTTTAATTTACCGCCCGTAAATTAATTATCTCTGGTTCCCCATGTAGGCAAAGATGATTGTCAAAGAGTTTGAGGAGCTTGCCCTCAATGGCCACAACTACCCTACATGGGCTATGGACATCAAGATCAGTCGTGCATCCCGTGGATAGCGCCTGCAATACAGCCTTAGAAGAGTCCTCTCCCGGCTGGAGCCACCCCGCTGACTAAACAACAGAACTATGCTGCCTTATTCATTATAAGGCACCATATTCATCCAGGTCTCAAGTCTGAGTGTTTACAGGAGGAATCTCCTAATACTATATTTGTGGCCCTCAAAACGAGGTATGACCAGAAGAAGGCAGTAGTCCTGCCAGAAGCTCTTCATGATTGGACTCAACTCCGCCTTCAGGACTTCAAGTCCATTGGTGAGTACAATTATGATGTTCATAAGATATGTTCCAAACTGCGTTTTTGTGAGAAGGAACCTACTAAGGGGGAGAAGCTAGAAAAAACTCTGTCTACCATGCTCCCTTCAGAACGAAAGGATCCTCCAACAGCAATACCATGCTCGTAACTACACTGTCTATTCCGAGCTTATTCACATGTTACTTCAGGCTGAAAAGCATGAGGAGTTACTCGCTAAGAATGGCTCTCAGCGCCTACTTGGGGCACAACCTTTACATGAAGTTTATCTGTATGTCACGAATAGACAGAAGTTTAATGGTACCTTTCAGGGTAAACAGTCCAATTTCGAGCACAAGAGAAAATGCAATGGGAACAGAAAATTCGGAAACTCGGGGAAGGGAAAAGACACTTCAAAGCCCAAGTTTGATAAATCTAAGCTTTGCAACAAGTGTGTAACCATTCCATTCCATCTATTATCTCAATCAAACGTAGGAACGGAACCGACCCATTCTAGTGGAATGGAATGTCATGAAACCATGGCATTCCATTCCACTTCGTTTCACAACCAAACACACCCTAACTAAGCATTCAGGAACAAGTTGCCCACGTCGCTCTCTTGGGCGGCTCGGGCGAACCCACCCACCGTCAGGAGAAGAGATGACGATGACATTGCAGGCAACCTTAACGGCGTCCTTTCCACGGCGGTGTGTGTGGTCTTGTGGGTGCCAGATCGGCCGAAGTGCCTTTTGTTGCGGCTGTGTTGTATGGGTTTTTGTCCGGGTTTCCTTTAATTAATCGGGCAATCCTCTTCTTTTTAATCAGTGAAAATGGAAAGTCTTTTGCCTTGTTTAAAAAAAATAAGTTAGACAAAAATAATTCAGGTGGGCGTAAAAATATCAGGTGTGTCCACAAAATGTCCAGCACTGATCGGACTGGGCCAGCTAGCGCCACTTGGTTGTGCCTGAGTGGCTGACGACTAAACTTGCACATCTTAAACAGATTCTAAGACCGATTAGTTTACTTTTATAAGTTTTAGACTAAACCATCACATCTTATACAAGTTTTAGGACTTCTAGTGTATTTACCTCTTCCCTTTTTTTAAAAGATACGCAGATGCACCAGTTGAATTTTCTATATATGGTACTAGTAAAAATGCCTATGCGTTGCAACGGGGTAAACATTTTATTTTATTTTAATTATTATTTTGATTTTGATATATTTTTCATTTTGACTTGTTATATTGATGGCGTGCATTTACGATTACACTCACGCAGCATCGGAGTGGGCCGTTCGATACTTTTAATCTTTGATGAGAAATACTACAAAGGAGAAAAGGAGACGTTGAGTGGATAGTCATTATAACGAAGATTTTTGTGCAGATGTTGAATTATCCACACGTGCACATTATTAACATGCGTTTGTACAAACACTGAAATTATGCATCCGACAACTTAGTTTCTTCCTTACTAGCAAAAGGGCCCGTGCGTTGCAACGGGAGAAAAAATACCACGTGCTTTTAATCTTTTTATAATCCTTTTGATTTATTAAAATAATAAGCTAACTAACTAATGCAGTCAGTCCTATCCTATTTTATTGAGAAATCAACCTGTCCATTGTTAATTCCATCGTGATGAGAAATTGAGCGGGACAAGCAAAGAAAAACAAAGAGGCTACGTGAATTGATCAATGGACTGTTATCTTATTTCACTCATGGGGTAGAGAATGTGGGATCAGATGACAAACTGAAGGTGGTGTTCCATTCTCTCTCTCTACAACCATACAATCTTACATTCAATACATTCATTCATCAGCAAACAAATTCTCACAAAACAAAATTTCTTGCCGGTGCTTGGCACACGGTTGGAGGCATGGGGAGGGGATTTCACCAGATGATGAGTTCCTGCCGGAGGTGGGGATACGATGAGGGGGGCAAGGGTTAGGCGCCTCTATCTGGCCATAAGGAGTCGCCGTTGTCGCGCCATAACCTCGGAGTTCCCCGTGTGAGCCATGGAGGCCCGCCTTCACCTGCAAGTACTTCGCTCCGCCGCACCTTATCCGCGCACCGCCGCTGTTCTGCATCGAGCAGACACATCATCCCAAGTCGCTGTAGCTGTCGCGTTGATTTGATCCAGAAGCTGTGCTCAAGCGCCGAAACGGGGGAAGCAAGCGGGCAGAGGTACGACCGCGGAGGCAGGTGGGTTGAGATCGACAGAAGTGGTGGTTGAGGTCGGCCTCGGCGGCGAGTGGTGTGGCAGCGGCCTGGGCACATGCCATGGTGGACCAGGGGTCGACGCGATGCGCTCGAGCGCCGCAATGGGGGCAGTGAGCGGGGAGAGGTACAGTCGCGGAGGCGGGTGGGTTGAGATCGGCAGCGGTAGCGGTTGAGGTTGGTCGCGGCGGCGAGTAGTGTGGCGGCGGCCTGGGCACAGACTAGGGTGGCCCAGGGTCGACGGGAGGAGGCGATGCGTACGGGTATAATTTTTGCAGCGAATCGTTTTTTCCTTTTGCGTTGCAGATAAATGATGGAGCGTGGGTTGAATAACAAAAATTACAGGGGCTTTATTATAAAAATACCGCGGTGGGTTTTCCGACGGAAGCAATAGCCGCTTCATTAGTACTAGCAAAAGGGCCCGTGCGTTGCAACGGGAGAAAAAATATCACACGCTTTTAATCTTTTTATAATCATTTTGATTTATTAAAATAATAAGCTAACTAACTAATGTAGTCAGTCCTATCTTATTTTCTTGAGAAATCAACCCATTTATTGTTAATTTCACCATGATGAGAAATTGAGCGGGACAAGCAAAGCAAAACAAAGAGGCTACGTGAATTGATCAATGGACTGTTGTCTTATTTCACTTATGGGGTAGAGAATGTGGGATGAGATGACAAACTGAAGGTGGTGTTCCATTCTCTGTCTCTACAACAATACAATCTTACATTCAATACATTCATTCATCAGCAAACAAATCCCCACAAAAAAAAATTCTTGCCGGTGCTTGGCACACGGTTGGAGGCATGGGGAGGGGATCACATCACATGACGAGTTCCTGCCGGAGGAGGGGATACGATGAGGGGAGCAAGGGTTAGACGCCTCTATCTGGCCATAAGGAGTCGCCGTTGCCGCGCCATAACCTCGGAGTTCTTCGTGTGAGCCATGGAGGCCCGCCTCCACATGCAAGTACTTCGCTCCGCCGCGCCGTCACCGTTCTGCATCGAGCAGACGCATCATCCTTAGTCACTGTAGCTATCGCATTGATTTGATCCAGAAGCTGTGCTCGAGCGCCGAAACGGGGGCAACAAGCGGGCAGAGGTACGGCCGCGGAGGCGGATGGGTTGAGATCGACAACAGTGATGGTTGAGGTTGGCCGCGACGACGAGTGGTGTGGCAGCGGCCTGGGCACACGCCAGGGTGGACCAGGGTCAACGCGATGCGCTCGAGCACCACAGCGGGGGTAGTGAGCGGGGAGAGGTACGGTCGCGGAGGCGGGTGGGTTGAGATCGGCAGCGGTGGCGGTTGAGGTCGGCCGCGACGGCGAGTGGTGTGGCGGCGGCCTGAGCACAGGCCAGGGTGGCCCAGGATCGACGGGAGGAGGCGATGCGTACGGGTATAATTTTTGTAGCGAATCGTTTTTTCCTTTTGCGTTGCAGATAAATGATGGAGCACGGGTTGAATAACAAAAATTACAGGCGCTTTTTTATAAAAATATTGTGGTGGGTTTTCCGACGGAAGCAATAGCCTCTTTATTATTAGGTATAGATTAGGTAGGTATAGATATTGATTCATGAGACAGCTCCTTGTTACCCATAATATTAAGGACGTATATAAGTTGTGAGAATTGCATGTAAGCAAGAACTAATAGATGAATCAAGCCTTATGGGACTGCGGGTTAGTTTGGATTAAATATAGGGGGTTTTGTGAGCGGTACAAAGACAACATATATGACTTCTCTATAGTGCTTAGATCGTTCAGATCTACGGGTTCAAAAGGTGCCACACTGCTCCAAAGTTACACAGAGAAACAATATCTAAAGCATCAAGAGATGAATTATGATAATAAAGAAGTGGTACAAACTGCATCTAGTAACTGAAGTTTAAAGCCCACCTACAAGCGAGGCGACAGCAGAGCTCCCAGTAGTTTGAAATGCAAATACCTTATATGAGAAAAGATCTATCTTATGTCCTGAACCGAAGGAACTGCTAGTAACTGCTAGAGTCAGGCGGCCACAAGCACATGAAGAAACACGAACGTCAGGTAGATTTCAAGTGAAAGAAGAAAACAATGACTTATCACCCGCTTACAGGCAACAACATACTGTCCCAAGCAGGCATTGAGTTACGCTTTCATCTCGGCGAGTGCGAGCTGGAAGGCGTCCGCCTCGACCTTCTCCCACTCCTCCTTGGCATCACCCTTGGCAGAATTCTTCATTGCCATGCCGAGCTCCTTGGCATGCTTCACCTTCCTGCTCTTGACCAGCCCTTAGATCAGATCCTTGACAGCCTGGAACGGCGGCGCCCACTTGTTGGAGTGCAGTGACAAACGCGTTGTTTTTGACCAGCGCCTCGATCAGGATGATGTAGGTCTCGAAGTTGGGCGACACGCCTTTCCCATTGGGCCTTGGCACCTCCGGCATCCTCTTGAACATCGCCACTGCAGCGCCTACCTCCCCCTCATTGCAGAGCCCGCCGATGACGGTGTTGAAGCACTCCCAGTTAGGCGGGACGCCATTGGCGGCCATGGCCTCCAGCAGCTCCTCTGCCTCGAAGCTCCTGCCCTTGGCGCACAGGCCGGACATACGGAGCTTGTAGGTGGTGACATTGGGCTTGAGCCGCCTCTTGCCACCGGTGACCTCCTTGAGCAGCAGGTCAAACGCCGCGTAGTCGCCTGTCTTGAGGTACCCTTTGAGCATCTCGTTGCAGGAGACTATGTCCAGCTGCAGCCCAGCCTTGTCGATCATTCCGTCGAACACCTGGCGGGCGCCGGCGACGTCCCCCGTGGCAACCATGCACTTGAGGAGCACGTTGTGGGATACGACGCCCGGCTCGATGGAGAGCTCGGCTGAGAGGTCGCGGAAGGCCTGGATGGCGCGGGCGGGCTGGCCGGCGTCATAGTAGGCGGCGAGGAGCGCTGAGAGGGCGTGATCGGAGGGGGACACGACGAGGTGGGAGGTGGAGAGGGAGTGGGTGGGCATGCCGGCGGCGGCGTAGAGCGAGATGAGGCGGATGAGGAAGCCCTCGGAGGGGTGCGACGCCGGGAGGGCGGTGAGGGAGGCGAAGAGCACGGAGGAGACGAGGTCGGGGTGGGCGGCGGCGGTGAGGAGGGAGACGGCGAGGGAGAAGATGGAGCAGTCGCCAAGGAAGGGCGTGTGGGGATCCCCTTCAAGAAGAGGGCGGCCAACTCGTCGGGCGGCGTGGCGGCGCTGCGGATGGAGTTCTTGATGCGGACGAGCTCGGCGGGGCTGATGGTGGATGCAGGGGCTCTTTTGTAAAAACGAAACGTTTTTTCCACTTAATGAAGAACCGCGGGTTGATTACGAACAAATAGGAGGACGTTTTCGAAAAACTGCCATGACGGACGACCAGAAACTGTATTTGCTTTATTATTAGGGAGAGATAAGACGCACCATGGTACGAACGGACGCCAAGACGCTTGCTAGCCTTGTCACGCTTTTGATGAAGACCATTACGACTACGACTAGGACACAGATTCTGGGCTGGACGAGCCACGGCCGAATATAGCCCCACCGTAGCTCCGCCCCGGGCACAATCATCAACGGCCCAACGCTATTAAAAGCTTACAACTGAGGTAAAAGCCCCCGACCCTAAGCCCTAGAGGTTGGCATGATGGAAGGGAAGCGGCCGACTCACCATGGCGGCTACGAGATGTCTGAGGACTTGCTGATGGAGATATTCTCCCGCCTTCCGGCCCACTCGGCTGCACGCTGTGCCGCGCTCTCGAGACGTTGGCGCAAGATCGTCGACGGCCCCGATTTCTGGATCCGCCACCATCGTCCGCCGTCGCCCAACTTCAACATGGCTTACATCCACGAGTACACGGGCGAGGGCGAGGGCGAGCACAGGCCGCTCCAGCACGCCTTCCACCTGCCCGGCCTCCTTGCGCAGGGGCTGCTCTCCAACGACCGCCACGGCCTGGCGTACCGCTACGTTGGCACCTGCAACGGCCTGGTGGCGCTTCAGGTGGAGGGGCTGTACCACCACAGCTTCTTTGCGTGTGTCGTGCTTAACCCAGCTACCACGGAGGAGGTCACGTTGACCTACCTGGGGTTATGCGAGGACCATTACCTGTGCGGCTTCGGGTACGGCCCCGCCAGCAAAACCTATAAGCTGCTCGTGGTACGACGACCGTACGGTTGTTTCTTCGGCGGGCCACTGGAAGTGCTGTCCCTCGGAGACGCCCGTGGAGAAGCGCGGGCTGTGTTCCCTAATGTATGGTGCAATGACACCTTCTCGTTGTGCATCGGCGGCGTGCTCTACGTGCTCGACTACAAGCATCTGAGCGTGCTAGCTCTCGACGTGGACAGCGAGACGATTAGCGCCGTCGAGCTCCCCGTGGGCGGAGTCGTGTGCTCCGAACCTATGGAGGTAAGGGGGCGCCTCTGCATCGCGATGCACACGGACGAAACCCACGAGTTCGTGCTCTGGGTGCTCACGGCAAGCCTCGATTGGGAGCGGCGGTGCGTGCTGCGTTACATGGTACCGACGACTCTGAGGTCCCACTGGTTGGTCGGAGCGTGGGACTCTGGAGAAAACCGGCTGCTCGTCTGGTATCGGGGGGCAGGCCTGAGGCTCTACGACCTGCGGGAGATGGATAGCGGCGGTGCGCACGAACCGGCAGGGAGTTGGACGCTGGAAGACCAGAAAGATTTGAGAGATTACATGAGGTGGGGATACGGCCAGTACAGGTTATGCTGGGGTTACCGGCCGACTACGATATCCCCCCGGGTCACTATTGCCAACTGCGCGGGCGTACCTCCCGTCCTCTGCAGTTTCCGGTCAGGCCGTCAGACTCCGCAGCGCCCTGTGGCGCCTTTCAGCAACGTATTATTAGACCTCGTCAAGACAATCCTCGTCGGCCAGGAGGTACGTGGTGGATAAACATGGAGTATACTTCATTGTTGATTTTTCTGATATGGTAGCTGCTCGGGCGTATAGATTTTGTAACAGGTTTTCCCGAGTAATGCTAGGAAAACATGCTAGAGAACCATGCTGCACCTAGCGACAAGCAAACATGTTACAAATTCTTACTGGTGGAACATGTCACTCGAATTTAAATTCTAGACTAGAAATGAATGCTCATACTTTCCGATATTATTGAGGGCTTTAACGAATTCATTCTTTCAGAGACAAGCGACGTTTTCGTTAACAACGAGATGCCAGTAATAACTATATCAGTCTCTGTGCAACCAATGAAGATTGTGGCATTGGATTTCGTACAATCAATTTGATGACGGTTCAATAAGGCCTCCCATGTCTACTACACAACTTGTTTTTGGAGACTCGTGTTGAACCTCTCCAAGCGCAGAGTTTTGTAGAAAAGTATCAATTTTTTCTCAAATGGATGACCTAACCTTTACTAATACGTGGGAGGCGTAGGATGAAGATGGTCTTCCTTAGACAACCCTGCAACCAAATAATATGTAGTGCCCCAAGTGTAAAACCTTCCCTTTTTGTAACCTTTCATGTGGGACCACCTTGACATTGATATGAGAGAGCCCCTTGCATGTATGATTTCATGTGTCTCTTATTTTGTTTGTCTCCCTTGCATGCATGCATATCATAATGTTTCATGCCATGTGTTCTTCTTGTTGCAAAGTGGTCATATGATTCCATGTGGAGTTTGTGGTCTTGTGTTGGATGTGATCTTGTGATTACATGTGATGATGCACATGTGATGATGTGGTGTGATGTAGTGAAGTGTGGTGCTTGGCATATTTTTTTTCAAAACCCCCTTGATTAGTTTCAAACCTTTCCTCTCTTTTATTCCCAAGTTCAAAACCTACTTGCTCCTATGCTGTTTTAAAAATGTTACACCTTTAGTGCATTTTGGTTGGAGTGTGGGCATGTAGGACAGGGGGTTTTAAAACCTCTTTTGCTTGAGGTTTTACTTTATTTCAGATTTAATTAAATCTGTTTGGCAATTATTTTAGTTGCCCAAATAGCCATTGTGGTATTTTATTTAATTGGGGCATAATTCCCTTATGCCGAGGGATATTTTTTCTCTAATTTTATGCCCTTAGTTTTTCCTAGGATTTAGTTGCATGTGATGTTGTATTTAAATTAGATAGGGCCAGGTTTCCCTCTTTCTCTCTATCTTGGCAGCAGCAGCCCAACACCTCCTTGGCCCATAATCTCTTCGCGCCAGGAGCCCACACGCCGTCCCTCGTCTTCCTCCTGGCGACGTCACGTTGTACGACCAACGCTCCACCACCGATCTTCCTTACCCTCGACCAAGCAGCCGGCCCTCCTCCCCGCAACCCTAGGACGCCGTTTTCCCCTCCTCTCATCTCTGGCGCCGTCGGGAAGGAGCCCGAGCAGAGCCACGCCATGGTCGGCTCCAGGTGAGCTCGACGCCGCGGCGGATCGTTGCCCCTCCTTCTGCCCCAACCGGTTCAAGAGGGTGCGGTAGTCCAGGGAACCCATTCCCGTCAAGAACGAGTGGCGGGAACGACCACTTCGTCGGCCTCGTCGTCCTCCTCTACGGCGGTCGTTTCTGCTGCACCTCGTCGACGCCAGCTCCGCCACCACGACGAGTGCCTCTCCTCCCGACGCTAGGTGAGCGAGACCGTGATCCCCTCCTCGTTTCTTCTTCGTTAGGCGCGCCGGGCCTCCTGCTCGAGGCCTGCCGGAGTTGCACCGGCAGGCTGTGTGATGTTGTTGTGCTCGCTGGTGCTGCGACAGGGGAGACCCCCCTGTGTTCGTGGCGACGTAGTCGCGGTCTTGACGAGGTAGCCCCGTGGCTGTGTGTAGGTGTAGTAGGGCCTTCCTTCCCCTCGTGTTGCAACGGTTCCTCCGGTAGCGCAGCAACGGCGAGACAGCCCCGTCGGTCTCCCTGACGCGGCTGCTCCCTTGTAGACAGGTGGAGAGTAGCAGTTGAATTCCTTGCACGTGAGCCCTCCTCTGTCAGTACTTGTATCGTAGCGTAGTGGTTGTTGTCCTTGTATGTGCCCTTGAGATGCAGGGTTCGAATCCCCCTAGGCACCCCTTTTTATTTTGCATTTCTTCGGCACAGTAAGCCACCAGGGACAAGTTTCCTTGCTTGTGCATCTCTCTGTGTCGAGCAAAGGCTCGTAGCAGAGTGGTGTTAGTCTGATGTGGTGACCCAGGGGATGTGGGATCAAATCCCTCCCCTGCCCTTTTATTTTTTTTGTTGTTGCAATGTAAAACTGTTTTGCTATGCTTTGTTTGCTTAGTTGCTGCAGAGGCTTGGCCTCATGTGGGTATTTTATCCACTCACATCAGTATGAAGTTCCTAGTGTTTGATGCTAGCAAGAGTAGGGTGCATGGTATATATAACTTGTGAAGGTAAGCATGCATATATCTGAGAGCATATATGTGTGTGTGTGTTTAAGTAGGTGTGTGTGTGTGCACCTTGTGAGTGTTTGTCACCAAGTGGTGATGTATATGTAGGGGGTGAGCCTTGTGAACGAAAGTGGATCTTAATCACTAGCTTGTGCAAGTGATGTGTTGTATGTGTGTGGAGAAAACAGCCCCGCTTGCAACTTGTGCACCTCCTCATGTTAATATGAGAGAGGGCATGATGTGTGTGTGTGTGGGTGATCTTGTGGTAGTAGTGTTTGTGATGTTGTTGTGCATGACACAAACATGGGGTCCAAACCCTCATGTCCATATTGTCTTTGTGCACATGAGCATAGTTATGTGGTAGTTGTTCTAGTGAAAGTTGCATGAAATGTTGCACTATTCACTATGTAGGAATCTATGTAGTTTTTCCCTCCTAGTTTGTGGCCACTTGCTCCAAACAAGTGCATGCATATTTTATATGAATTTGGGGTAGAAAGATCCCAGGAATCCATTGGTGAAATCATTTTTGCAGTTGGAACATTTTCTGGAGATGACATATTTTCTTTTTCTTCTATGTTTAGAGCTTGGTTCCATCAGTTGTGATGTGCTCTTGTATTTGTTTCTTGGTTGTGGTAGTAGAGGGTGACCCCCTCTACCACATGTTGGTTTCAATACATGATTTGGAATCCATGTGTGCAAGTTGTGCCCATCCAAAGTAGCCATGTGACTGAAGTTCCAGATTAGTGAAATTCTGAGATTTTCACTAAGTCTGAGAATCTGTTTATATTTGCTTCTCATGTAGATGAGGTTGTGCTGGTCATTGTGTTGTGATCTAGCCTTAGCTTTCAACTAGAAAGTTGGACCTGATATGTTTGTTTAGCTCCCTGTAAAATTTAATGTCATTTGGAGCCCTATAGGTATTGTTTTGGCTGCTGTCAAAATGCTTCAGAGCATAGACAGAAAGTGAGAAGCTGGAATTTTCACTAAGTCCCTCAAAATTGATGGTTTTGGGCAAGTTTGCAGCCTTGTAACTTTCTGCGTTTAATTCCTTTTTGTGTGATTCTTGCTTGTGCTTGTACTATTATTGTCTAGCTACAGCCACATATATTAATTGTCATAGTTGGGTGGCTGTAGGTGCTTTGCATGTAGCTCACAAAGTGCTATGATGCAGTTTATGGCAGATTGTGTAGTTTTGTCATTTTGATGTTTGTGAGTGCTTAGTTGATGTTGTGGTGTTCTTATTTGCTCCACCCCATCCATGATGGTTTGTTTTATGTCTTGGAAACCTGGGAATACCAGATTTGTGCCATTTGAGTGTGTGGTGATGATTTTGACACGTAGGGCTTCATATCTTGTTTCGTTGATTCCCGTTGATCCGTAGCTCCGATTGTAATGTTCTTTATATGGTTTTGCATCATTTTGACGAGACGCATCTGATCATGTCATTCTAATGCATGTCAAAATATCTTAGGATACAGTTCTGTCCAGGAACATGTATTTACTCCTTATGCTTGTGCTAGTGATAGAAATAGTGATGCATGCTCATATTCATCTGATGCATCATGTGATTGTTGCATCTTGAGGTGCTGTTGTTCATTGGATGTTATTCTTATATTGGGTAGCACCGGGATCGGAGAACGAATACGTGGAGTCAGGAGAGTACGTGCAGGACGATAAAGAACCATTCCAAGCTGAGGATATCACAGGCAAGATGATATGACCTTGATTCCATCTCTAGACTTGTTATGCTAGATTACGTTTCCTTGTCATATGATTGCTGCCTACCACTGAAATATTTCCCTCTTGATATGCCATGAACCCAAACACTGATTCCTTCCTAGCAAACTTGAATGGCTAAGTAGGCCTTGCTCAACTACTAATGTTAGCATTGCTAGATGCAGATGCTTTGACTCATGTGATAACATGAGCTTGATATCATTATCTTAAATTCTGTTATTTAATTAATGCACTTATATACTTGGTAAATGATGGAAGGCCTAGCCTTTTGCCGGGTGCTTTGTTCCGTTATTGCCGCCTTAGTTACCGGCTACCGGTGTTTGATTCCATAATGATCGCTCCTAACACTTTCGGGGTTGTTATGGGGACCCCCTTGATAAATCGCGTAGTGTTAAGGCTTGTCCGGCAGGACCCAACATTGGTGTTAATTTGCTAATCACTTAATAATAATCTGCATAGGGAATGGCCTACCCGAGGAATTTAATCAACAACCCGGGCCAGTGCTCCTCATGAGTGTTGGTCCAAACTAGAGTCGTGTGCGGGGCCAACCCGGGGCAACTCGGGAGATGTCTATCAGGCCACTATACGCTGTGCTCATCCGGCGTGTCCTGAGACTGAGATACGCGTCTCTTATCAGGGTCGTCGACACGTGGGGAGGTCCTGCTAGTCTTGCCTTACCATAGCGATATATCTTGCATATAGGAATCCCGGTGAAGCTTTGGTTCTCCCTTGAATTGAGGTTTTCCTCTAAGGAATCCGACGAAATCACGAGATTCGTGATAGAGGATTACTTTGCGGCCTGTGTACGTTTGTGATGGACTAGTTGGAGCACCCCTGCAGGGTTTAATCTTTTAGAAAGTCGTGCCCGCGGTTATGTGGCAACTTGGAATATTTTGTTAACATCCTGTATTAGATAACTTAATCATAAGCTAATAAAATTGCCAACCGTGTGTGTAACCGTGACTGTCCCCTCGAAGATCTCTCTTCGATCGGGAACACGGTGGGGTTATGAATGACGTAGGTAGGTGTTCAGGATCACTTAGTGATCAGGTATTCTCGACCTCTAGTATAGTGCACCTTCATAAATGTTCTACATAAGTTAGCCACCATTTCAAGATTAGGTTGCTGCAACCTTAAACACTAAACCTATCCAACCTAATAACTTGACTAGTTCTGGCACCAAGGTCATAGATTGCTAAGTCCCCGTGGCTCACAGATTCCTTCACAACACCAATAGGTTCAGGTACCCCCGAGACAGATGATCCCGACAGCACGCAGCTGGCGTGGCAGTACGATGAGGAGACCGACCGCCTGTACGTGAACTATCCAAAAGATTGAGGCGTGGTCGTGATCGTGGGCCAGCAGGCAGGGTAGCATAGCCTTTTCTCTTGTTTTGTAGTCTGTAGCGGAACTACTTTGGTTGTATGCGTGATGTACTCTGATATATTTATGAGAAGGCAATTGAACCCCTGATTGTCATCTTTTATTATTATGTATGTGTTGTGTTACCTGTTTGCGAGACGCTTAGATGCGCTCCTTTCCAATTCGGGGCCTCGATCCCCAGATCGGAAAGGACCGCATCTTGGTCGTTACAAATTGGTAATCAGAGCCTTACGACCATAGGAGCCTTTGTGTGATCGTACTTGGCCGAGTCGAGTCTAGAAAAATGTTTTGAGTCTTAGTTATATCGGAGAGTAGGATTCTTTTTTCTCCTCTTCCATGCTCTAGTGAGGTTCCCGACTTAGGAAATCTTTAATTCTACTCCTCTTCTCGCTCAAAAAATTTTTTGGATCACGCGGGTATTTGTGAAATCTATATGATTTCGATGTGACGGAGTCCTGTCTTGGTGCCTCCTGTCTGCTTTGAGTTTCTTCCGGGGAGTTGAGCTCCAAGGGATTCTTGTGCACATCGCCATCATTCAGATTTCTGAGTATCTAAGAACGAAGGATGTTCGTAATTGCTTCAATACTTGTAGTGGCGAGATAACCCCGATGTCCCCAGTACTGGTGTAGATTGTTCGGGAGTACTGGCATACTTAGTATCGTTGTGATCACGAGGGTCTGTTGTAGATGAAGGTCCGAGATGTTGGTTGTGTGTTGACAGATGTGATACAGGTGACGGGTTTGTATAGGAGTTTTGTGATATTACTCCTTGTATCCGTCTTCCAGATTGCATAACCAGTTATTTCGGGAATTCATAGGTGGGATATCAAGTAGTATCTTATAGGACTATCTTCCTACAGATGCATTCTTGAGGTTGGGATTCGATGTTAAGTGGGTACGTTTGTTGACGGTTGTCTTACAGTGGTTCTCGTTGTGTCTTAAAGAGTCCTTGTAGCTCGCTACGACTCGGGGATACTTCGTATGTCGTGTGCCCTGCCTTGCACAGGATGGCTACTATAAATGCGAGCCCGTGCGATCTTATCCACGAATATATCGGATGAAATCTCGATCATATGTTTGTTCCGAGCAGTTCTAGCTCATACTCGTTTGTAGTGGTCTTAATCGGAATTTTGTCGTCCGTCACTTTGAGGAAGCATTCTTACGAATTGTTCGAGTGCATTGCTTATTCCTGTTCAGATATTCCTATCTTTTGATTCAGCAATATCTTCGATTTTATTCCGTGGGCTAATATGTTGTCCGTCTTCAGGACGGCTCCACGGACTCGTCAGAACCCTGGGCGTGAGGATATGCCGCCTCCACCTCCTCCTCCGGAAAACCCTCCGCCACCGCCGCCTCCTCCTGCAGAGGCCTGACAAGCGGTGATGGCTGCTACAAATGCAAACACTCAGATGCTGCTACAGTTGCTGCAAGAGAGAGCCAACCAACAGCAAGGCAATTTTCAGCATGGTGGAAATCAGTTTGCGAGTCTGAGTCAGTTCCAGTCAAACCAGCCATAGACGTTCACTTCATGCGACCAGCCATTTGATGCAGAAGATTGGATCCGTGATATGAACTAACATTTCGAGTGTAGCAATGTGCGTCCGGAGGATTATGTCAAGTTTGCAACGTTTCAGTTGAAGGGGCAGGCTTCTATATGGTGGCAGCAGCTGAAGGACTCCAGAGGCGCCAGGGTGATTTCTTGGGATGAGTTCTGTCGTGACTTCAGGTCCCACTACATCCCTTCCAGTTTTGTGGAGGAGATGCGTGAGAAGTTCAGGCGTTTGAAGCAGGGTGGCAATTCCGTGTACAAGTACAACGTTGAGTTCCACGAGGTGGTCCGTTACGCGCTGCAGGATATCCCGGATCGGAAGAGCAAGATTTATTAGTTCAGGGGTGGCTTGAAAGAAGATTTGCAGTTAGCTCTTGCCTTGCACGATCCTGAGGAGTTTGACAAGTTCTACAACCTAGCTCTCAGAGCAGAGGTAGCCTTGCTCAGGGTTGAGAATTCTAAGAAGCGCTTCAGAGATTCCAGCTCTTTCTCGACTCAGGTGGTTCAGAAGCAACAAAAGTTCTCGGTGTCTCCTCCTCCTCGACACTCGCAGCATCTTAAGCACTCAGGTGGTCGTGGTTCTTCCCACCCACCCAACCCTGTCTTCCAGCAGAGATACCAGCATCAGAAGCAAGGGCCTCCTCAGACTCAGTACCGGCATCCAGCAGATGTCACTTGTCACAAGTGTGGGCAGAAGGGTCACTATACCAACAAGTGTACTTCTCAGCTCGGACTGCCGCCTCCTCCTCTAGGCAAACCTCCAAGCAACGCTCTTGTCAAGTTCAATCCGAGATCAGCTCAAACAGCGCATGATAGGGGCTTTTTAACTTGACCACCTCAAACATGAGCGACTCACTTCTGTAGTTAGACGCTGTTCCAAACGCAACTGTGAGCCTGACTCGGCCTATGGGGTACGCCGATTTGCCTGGGACAATCCCGTGGAATACCGTGGTTGAGGGCATCAAATCTTTCTCCAACAGGTTCATCCTTCGAAAGGTGTTGAAGTATAATATGTTGATGTTGCTACCACCATCCATCAGTACCTTTGATAAGGTATATCCTCCAACTTGTGGAGCCACGACCAACGCTAAGTCGCCGGGATTGTCAACTCTCAGCGGGTGATCCTCCCTACTCCATGATATAGTCTGCTCGGACCAGTGGAGATATCTAGGGAGTGCCGGCTCAGATACACTTTACGCTCGGTGACTCACCTTTTTATCACGCCTGCAGGCATTGGTGGTGAAAACATGGTACTGTCCGTTGCTTAACTGCTTGGGGTTGTTGCGGAAGCCACCATTATCATCCTGCCCCTGCGGAGCCCCCTGTGGGGGTGGTTGTTGAAAGACTCCCGGCGGGTTATACTGCCGTTGGTGGTGCACCACATACTGGCCACTGCTTGGCTGCGGGCCGCCCTGTGCCCCGGTTTCGGGGAAGCCGCCGAAGGGGTTCTGGCGTTGATTAGACGCGCCAAACTGTTCCTGCCGTTTGTCCGGGTCGCCGCCTTGCCCTTTTTTGATCGCCTCCGCCCGAAACTTCCGCATCACGTAATAGTCCTCCCAGGAATGAGTCGTTGGCCCGTCTGCCATGGCGTGGTGCGGGCAGGGGCCCTTGAGTAACTTATTATAGTTGCGTGGCTTTTTGCCACTGTAACCCCTATTCTTCTTCTAGCGCTGGTTGCCGTTGTTGGCGTTGGTGTTGGCGACTAAGTCCGAAGACTCTTCCTGCTGCCTTCTTTTGCCATTCGCTCCATGATTATGGCGGGCGCGTCCTCGGAACCGGGTGTGGTTTTTGGATTACTCGCCTTTCTTAGGCGAGTTGGCTTTACCACCATCTTCTCCTGGATCCTTGGTGTCGTCCGCCTCAGCGTACCTAGTGAGGGTGTCCATTAGCTCCCCATATCTTGAACCTTTCGCTTGAGTCGTCCCAACTTCTGCACCAAGGGCTCATAGTGGCAGTTCTACTCCAGGATTAGCACAGCCTGAGCCGCCGTGATACCATCCGATGAATGAATGATTTCCGCGACCCGCCGCGTCCAGCGGTGGGCCGACTCATCCGGGCATTGAACGCAGTGCTGTAAATCGACTATTGTCATCGGGCGCTTGCAGGTCCCTCGGAAGTTTTTGACGAAATGCTCTTTCAATTCGGCCCAAGACTGGATGGAGTTGGGGGGCAAGTTCTTTAACCAAGTACGCGTCGTCCCTTCGAGCATCATTGTGAAGTATCTGGCGCAGACTGCTTCGCTTACATCGAGCATGTCCATGGCGATTTCGTAACTCTCGACCCATGATGTCGGCTCAAGGTCCGGAGTGTAGTTAGGCACCTTTCTTGGTCCTTTAAAATCCTTGGGCATTCGCTCGTTGCAAAGGGCGGGGGCCAAGCATGGCACCCCCACTTATTTGCTGCTTCCAACAAGAGGCGCTGGGGCGACTTGGGTGTCTGGGTGATCCCGACCTGGCGGGTCACGGTGATCAGGCGAGTTGACTTGGAGAAAGGGTCGCGATGTGCTGGTTATGGAGGGCTGGTCCTCTGGTCGACTCCTGGTGCGGCTTGCCTGGGGGGTGGAGTGGAGCCGATCTAGGCTGTGTGAGAACTGGGCGTTTTGAACCACCGCCGTCTTCAACATCTTAATGGCGTTCCTTGCTTCTATCTCAGCTAGAGTGTTGCCATGAATCGGAAGGGATTCTAAATGGCGAGTTGCGGCAAGGACGTTGTCCACCGGGTTGGAAAAGTGACCTCGAGGTGTCTGGAATTGGGGAACGCGATCCACAGCTGGCTGAAACGGCGGGTTTTGTGGCTGGCCCGGCCCTTCCCCCGGAGCGTCTCCTGCCCCGAGAGTTCGTGGAGTGTTGAACAGGCGGGTCGGGTTGAGATCAGGGGGCAAACGACCCTGATCCTCCGCTGATGGACGGCGTCAGATGCACGCTAATGCCTTTCGAGCCGCCAGTTTTCTGTATTCAAGCGAGCTACCTCAGCGGTAATTTGAGCCTGCCGGGTCTCGATCCTGGCGGCTTCCACCTCAGCATCCCGTTGAGCCTTTGCCACCCCATCTCTTAGTTTTGTTAGCTCCGTGTTTATCGCGTCCTGGTTTTCTGACGTTATAGGGGTCGCCATGAGCCTTGTTATCTCCGCCATTAACTCCACCAAGATCGCAGCCGGGATTCTAGATGTTTCGCCAGCCCCATCTTCGCCTGCCGGGTTTGGCGAGGGCTGAGTCGCTCCTGTCATGTAAACGGCGATCTGACGGAGTGTCCGGTCAAGAACCTCGGGGTCCATGGCTAGTGACAAGCCCCCAAGGCAGCCCTCATGTAGAGACTGAATTGAACCTGACTCTCCCATGGACGATTCGTCATCAGTGTTGACCGGCGTGGTCTCCTGGGTCGCGGATTGTTCTGGTTCCTCATATCCCTGCGTGAACCCAACAAAGACCGGGCGGGTTAGGTTTGGCGTTGCGACAGGGCGGACGTTCCTGGCCGGCTCGACGATGTCGGAGGAGATGTCCGGCTCAGGCATAGGTGCTCCAACCATGCCGATGAATACGTTGATCTTGCCGAAGGGGATTCTGTAGCCGGATTCGATCAAATCGGCCTCCGCCCCCCATAGCAAGTTATTGATGTAGTACTGAAGGGGGAACGTCGCATGGGAAACAAAAAATTTCCTACGCGCACGAAGACCTATCATGGTGATGTCCATCTACGAGAGGGGATGAGTGATCTACGTACCCTTGTAGACCATACAGCAGAAGCGTTAGTGAACGCGGTTGATGTAGTGGAACGTCCTCACGTCCCTCGATCCGCCCCGCGAACAAATCCCGCGATGAGTCCCACGATCTAGTACCGAACGGACGGCACCTTCGCGTTCAGCACACGTACAACTCGACGATGATCTCGGCCTTCTTGATCCAGCAAGAGAGACGGAGAGGTAGAAGAGTTCTCCGGCAGCGTGATGGCGCTCCGGAGGTTGGTGATGACCTTGTCTCAGCAGGGCTCCACTTGAGCTCCGCAGAAACGCGATCTAGAGGAAAAACCATGGAGGTATGTGGTCGGGCTGCCGTGGAAAAGCCGTCTCAAATCAGCCCTAAAACCTCCGTATATATAGGTGGGAGAGAGGGGACCTTGCCTTGGGGCTCAAGGAGCCCCAAGGGGGTCGGCCGAACCAAGGGGGGAAGGTCTCCCCCCCCCCCAAACCGAGTTGGACTTGGTTTGGTGGGTGGGAGTCCTTCCTTCCCTTCCCACCTCCTCCTTTTTTTCTTTCTCTTTGATTTTTCTTCCAATGCGCATAGGGCCCTTTTGGGCTGTCCCACCAGCCCACTAAGGGCTGGTGCGCCACCCTCAAGGCCTATGGGCTTCCCCGGGGTGGGTTGCCCCCCCGGTGAACTCCCGGAACCCATTCGTCATTCCCGGTACATTCCCGGTAACTCCGAAAACCTTCCGGTAATCAAATGAGGTCATCCTATATATCAATCTTCATTTCCGGACCATTCCGGAAACCCTCGTGACGTCCGTGATCTCATCCGGGACTCCGAACAACATTCGGTAACCAACCATATAACTCAAATACGCATAAAACAACGTCGAACCTTAAGTGTGCAGACCCTGCGGGTTCGAGAACTATGTAGACATGACCTGAGAGACTCCTCGGTCAATATCCAATAGCGGGACCTGGATGCCCATATTGGATCCTACATATTCTATGAAGATCTTATCGTTTGAATCTCAGTGCCAAGGATTCATATAATCCCGTATGTCATTCCCTTTGTCCTTTGGTATGTTACTTGCCCGAGATTCGATCGTCAGTATCCCCATACCTATTTCAATCTCGTTTACCGGCAAGTCTCTTTACTCGTTCCGTAATACAAGATCCCGCAACTTACACTAAGTCACATTGCTTGCAAGGCTTATGTGTGATGTTGTATTACCGAGTGGGCCCCGAGATACCTCTCCGTCAAACGGAGTGACAAATCCCAGTCTCGGTCCATACTAACTCAACTAACACCTTCGGAGATACCTGTAGAGCATCTTTATAGTCACGCAGTTACGTTGCGACGTTTGATACACACAAAGCATTCCTCCGGTGTCAGTGAGTTATATGATCTCATGGTCATAGGAACAAATACTTGACACGCAGAAAACAGTAGCAACAAAATGACACGATCAACATGCTACGTCTATTAGTTTGGGTCTAGTCCATCACATGATTCTCCTAATGATGTGATCCCGTTATCAAGTGACAACACATGCCTATGGCCAGGAAACCTTGACCATCTTTGATCAACGAGCTAGTCAACTAGAGGCTTACTAGGGACAGTGTTTTGTCTATGTATCCACACAAGTATTGTGTTTCCAATCAATACAATTATAGCATGGATAATAAACGATTATCATGAACTAAGAAATATAATAATAACTAATTTATTATTGCCTCTAGGTCATATTTCCAACAGTCTCCCACTTGCACTAGAGTCAATAATCTAGTTCACATCACCATGTGATTTCAACGAATCCAACACCCATATAGTTCTGGGGTCTGATCACGTCTTGCTCGTGAGAGAGGTTTTAGTCAACGGTTCTGAAACTTTCAGATCCGTGCGTTCTTTGCAAATCTTTTATGTCATCTTATAGATGCTGCTACTACTCGCTATTCGGAAATGCTCCAAATATCTACTCTACTATACGAATCCGTTTCACTACTCATAGATATTCAGATTAGTGTCAAAGCTTGCATCGACGTAACCCTTTACGACGAACTCTTTAACCACCTCCATAATCGAGAAAAATTCCTTAGTCTATTAAGTTACTAAGGATAACTTTGACCGCTGATTAGTGATTCAATCATGGATCACTTTCTGTACCTCTCAACAGACTTTGAGTCAAGGCACACATCAGGTGCGGTACTCAGCATGGCATACTTTAGATTCTACGGCTAAGGCATAGAAGACGACCTTCGTCTATTTTCTTTATTCTGCCGTGGTCGGGTTTTGAGTCTTACTCAAATTTACACCTTACAACGCAACCAAGAACTCCTTCTTTGCTGATCTATTTTGAACTCCTTCAAAAAACTTGTCAAGGCATGCATCTTATTGAAACTTTCATTAAGCGCTTTTGATCTATCTCCATAGATCTTTGATGCTCAATGTTCAAGCAGCGCAATCCAGGTATTCCTTTGAAAACTCCTTTCAAACAACCTTATATGCTTTACAGAAATTCTACATTACTTCTGATTAACAATATGTCTACCACATATACTTATCAGAAATTCTATAGTGCTCCCACTCACTTATTTGGAAATACAAGTTTCTCATAAACTCTGTACAAACCCAAAATCCTTGATCATCTCATCAAAGTGTATATTCCAACTCCGAGATGCTTGCACCAGTCCATTTAAGGATCGCTGGAGCTTGCATACTTGCTAGTATCTTTAGGATCGACAAAACCTCATGGTTGTATCTCATACAATGTTTGCTCAAGGAAACCGTCGAGGAAACAATGTTTTGACATCCTACATGCAATATTTCATAAATAATGCAGCAACTACTAACATAATTCTAACAGACTTTTAGCATCGCTACGAGTGAGAAAGTCTCATCATAGTCAACTGTTTGATCTTGTCGGAAACATCTTTGCGACAAGTCGAGCTTTTCTTAATAGTGACTTATCACTATCATCGTCTATCTTCCTTTTAAAGATCCATTTTTTACTCAATAGTCCTATGACCATCAAGTAGTTCTTCCAAAGTCTACACTTTGTTTTCATACATGGATCCTCTCTTGGATTTCATGGCTTCCAGCCATTTGTCGGAATCTGGGCCCACCATTGCTTTCTTCATAACTCGTAGGTTCACTGTTGCTCAATAACATGACCTCCAAGACAGGGTTACCGTACCACTCTGTAGTAGTACGCGACCTTGTCAACCTACGAGGCTTGTAGTAACTTGATCCGATGCTCGATGATCACCATCATCAGCTTTCACTTCAATTGGTGTAGGCGCCACAGGAACAACTTCCTGCGCCCTGCTACACACTGGTCGAAGTGATGGTTCAATAACCTCATTAAGTTCTACCACCCTCCCACTCAATTCTTTCGAGAGAAACCTTTCCTTGAGAAAGGATCCGTTTCTAGAAACAAACACTTTGCTTTCGGATCTGAGATAGGAGATGTACCCAACTGTTTGGGATATCCTATGAAGATGCATTTATCCGCTTTGGGTTCGAGCTTATCGGACTGAAACTTTTTTCACATAAGTGTCGAAACCCCAAACTTTCAAGAAACGACAGTTTAGATTTCTCTAAACCTCAGTCTATACTGTGTCATCTCAACGGAAATCCGTGGTGCCCTATTTAAAGTTAATGCGGTTGTCTCTAATGCTTAACCCATAAACGATAGTGGTAATTCGATAAGAGACATCATAGCATGCACCATACCAAATAGTGTGTGGCTATGACGTTCAGACACATCATCACACTATGATGTTCTAGGTGGCATGAACCGCGAAACAATTTCCACAGTGTCTTAACTCCGTACCAAAAATCGTAACTCAGATATTCATTTCTATGATCATATCGTAGACAGTTTATCCACTTGTTACGACGAACTTCACTCCGAAACAGATTTGAACTTTTCAACATTTCAGACTTGTGATTCATTAAGCAAATACTCTAGTATCCACTTAAATCGTCATTGAAGTAAGAACATAATGATATCCACTGCGTGCCTCAGCACCCATTGGACTGCATACATCAAAATGTATCACTTCCAACAAGTTACTATCTTATTTCATCTCAATGAAAACAAGGCCTTGCTCATGTGGCATGATTTGCATGTCACTAGTGATTCAAAATCAAGTGAGTATAAAGATCTATCAGCATGGAGCCTCTTCATGCAATTTATACGAACATGACTCAAGCGGCAGTGCCACAAGTAAGTGGTACTATCATCATTACCTCGTATCTTTTGGCACCAATATCATGAACATGTGTAACACTACGATCGAGATTCAATAAACCATTGAAGGTGATTATTCAAGAAAATAGAGTAACCATTATTCTCTTTAAATGAATAATCGTATTGCAATAAACACGATCCAATCATGTCCATGCTTAACGCAAGCACCAAATAACAATTATTTAGGTTCAACACCAATCCCGATGGTAGAGGGAGCGTGCGATGTTTGATCATATCAACCTTGGAACAGGGCCGGCTCTATATTTTTCGGGCCCTAGGGCGAAGTTCAAAAATAGGCCCTTCGGGAAAAAAATACGTACGCATTTATAGATTTACAAATGTAAAATATTAAAGTTTGAATCTAAGCATACATTCTTATTTAAAGATGTTTATAAATAATTCATAAGCGCTGAAGTTATGTCATATCACGACAAAAGAAATAAAAGAGTAGCGAAATATAACAAATAATATTCTCTGCTAGTTTGATTATCTCAAATAAGTACCAAGTTCTTATGAGTTCATCAACAACAATGTAGTCAGATCAATCAGGGCCTAAGATCAACTGATCTAAAAGGACTAGGACACTAGGCAAATATATACGCAGACATGCAGTATTTAAATTACCTTTAGCGAATGGGCGCAGGGATCAGGGCGTTGTTATTTGTTAATCACCAGGCCTGATCACGTGCTGCAGTGTTGGACGATCTCCAGTTCTCCACCAGGCCTGATCTCCACTACAGAAAGTATATACAAACTGCACATACATATATACCAGTTCTCCTCTTTCTCCGTCAGGGTCGGACGTGCCCGCCGGAGTGCCGGAGGTGCAACCGCGCATGCACAGGCGCATCGATGCAGGCAGGCGGCCGAGGCAAGGCGACGAACGAACAGGCAGGGATGGATCGATGCCTTCTCCTCTCCCGAAGTCCCGATCAGATATTTTTTCTCTTTCAATCAGATACCTTTTATCAGCCCATATAACAGCAGAAGTATATTTACACATACGCGGTGATGGGCCCCTCCGGAACATGGGCCCTTGGGCGTTGCCCATGTTCGCCTAGGGCCAGAGCCGGCCCTACCTTGGAAACACTTCCAACACGTATCGTCCCCTCGCCTTTAGCTAGTCTCCGTTTATGCCGTAGCTTTCATTTCATGTTACTAATCACTTAGCAACCGAACCGGTATCCAATACCCTCATGCTACTAGGAGTACTAGTAATGTACACATCAACATCATGTATATCAAATATACTTCTTTCGACTTTTGCCAGCCTTCTTATCTACCAAGTATCTAGAGTTGCTCCGCCTCAGTGACTGTTCCCCTCATTACAGAATCACTTAGTCTCGGGTTTGGGTTTAATCTTGGGTCTCTTCATTAGTGCAGCAACTGTTTTACCGTTTCACGAAGTATCCCTTCTAGCCCTTGCCTTTCTTGAAACTTAGTGGTTTTACAAACCATCAACTATTGATGCTCCTTGTTGATTTCTACTTTCGCAGTGTCAAACATCGCGAATCGCTCAAGGATCATTGTATCTATCCTTGATATGTTATAGTTCATCACGAAGCTCTCACAGCTTGGTGGCAGTGACTTTGGAGAACCATCACTATCTCATCTGGAAGATTAACTCCCACTTGATTCAAGTGATTGTCGTACTCAGACAATCTGAGCTCACGCTCAACGATTGAACTTTTCTCCTTTACTTTGTGGACAAAGAATCTTGTCAGAGGTCTCGTACCTCTCAACAAGGGCACGAGCATGAAATCACAATTTCATCTCTTTAGAACATTACTTATGTTCCGTGATGTTTCAAAACGTCTTCGGTGCCTTGCTTCTAAGAAATTAAGTATTTTGCACTGAACTATCATGTAGTCATCAGAAACGTGTATGTCGGATGTTCACAGCATCCACAGACGACGCTCGAGGTGCAACACACGGAGTGGTGCATTAAGAACATAAGCCTTCTGCGCAGCAACGAGGACAATCCTCTTCAAAGTTTGCTACTATCAACTTTCAACTAAATTTTCTCTAGGAACATATAAAAACAGTAGAGCTATAGCGCAAGCTACATCGTAATTCGCAAAGACCATTAGACTATGTTCATGAAAATTAGTTCAATTAATCATATTACTTAAGAACTCCCACTCAAAAAGTACATCTCTCTAGTCATTTGAGTGGTACATGATCCAAATCCACTATCTCAAGTACGATCATCAAGTGAGTCGAGAATAGTTTCAGTGGTAAGCATCTCTATGCTAATCATATCAACTGTACGATTCATGCTCGACCTTTCGGTCTCATGTGTTCCGAGGCCATGTCTGCACATGCTAGGCTCGTCAAGCTTAACCCGAGTGTTCTGCGTGTGCAACTGTTTTGCACCCGTTGTATGTGAACGTTGAGTCTATCACACCCGATCATCACGTGGTGTCTCGAAACGACGAACTGTAGCAACGGTGCACAACCGGGGAGAATACAATTTCGTCTTGAAATTTTAGTGAGAGATCACCTCATAATGCTACCGTCGTTCTAAGAAAAATAAGGTGCATAAAAGGATTAACATCACATGCAATTCATAAGTGACATGATATGGCCATCATCACGTGCTCCTTGATCTCCATCACCAAAGCACCGGCACGATCTTCTTGTCACCGGCGCCACACCATGATCTCCATCAACGTGTTGCCATCGAGATTGTCGTGCTACTCATGCTATTACTACTAAAGCTACATCCTAGCAAAATAGTAAATGCATCTGCAAGCACAAATATTAGTATAAAGACAACCCTATGGCTCCTGCCGGTTGTCGTACCATCGACTTGCAAGTCGATATTATCTATTACAACATGATCATCTCATACATCCAATATATCACATCACATCGTTGGCCATATCACATCACAAGCATACCCTGCAAAAACAAGTTAGACGTCCTCTAATTTTGTTGTTGCATGTTTTACGTGGTGACCACGGGTATCTAGTAGGATCGCATCTTACTTACGCAAACACCACAACGGAGATATATGAGTTGCTATTTAACCTCATCCAAGGACCTCCTCGGTCAAATCCGATTCAACTAAAGTTGGAGAAACCGACACTTGCCAGTCATCTTTGAGCAACGGGGTTACTCGTAGCGATGAAACCAGTCTCTCGTAAGCGTACGAGTAATGTCGGTCCAAGCCGCTTCAATCCAACAATACCGCAGAATCAAGAAAAGACTAAGGAGGGCAGCAAAACGCACATCACCGCCCACAAAAACTTTTGTGTTCTACTCGAGAAGACATTTACGCATGTACCTAGCTCTGATACCACAGAAGGGGGAACGTCGCATGGGAAACAAAAAATTTCCTACGCGCACGAAGACCTATCATGGTGATGTCCATCTACGAGAGGGGATGAGTGATCTACGTACCCTTGTAGACCGTAGAGCAGAAGCGTTAGTGAACGCGGTTGATGTAGTGGAACGTCCTCACGTCCCTCGATCCGCCCCGCGAACAAATCCCGCGATCAGTCCCACGATCTAGTACCGAACGGACGGCACCTCCGCGTTCAGCACACGTACATCTTGACGATGATCTCGGCCTTCATGATCCAGCAAGAGAGACGGAGAGGTAGAAGAGTTCTCCGGCAGCGTGACGGCGCTCCGGAGGTTGGTGATGACCTTGTCTCAGCAGGGCTCCGCCTGAGCTCCACAGAAACGCGATCTAGAGGAAAAACCGTGGAGTTATGTGGTCGGGCTGCCGTGGAAAAGTTGTCTCAAATCAGCCCTAAAACCACCTCCGTATATATAGGTGGGAGAGAGGGGACCTTGCCTTGGGGCTCAAGGAGCCCCAAGGGGGTCGGCCGAACCAAGGGGGGAAGGTCACCCCCCCAAACCGAGTTGGACTTGGTTTGGTGGGTGGGAGTCCTTCCTTCCCTTCCCACCTCCTCCTTTTTTTTTCTTTCTCTTTGATTTTTCTTCCAATGCGCATAGGGCCCTTTTGGGCTGTCCCACTAGCCCACTAAGGGCTGGTGCGCCACCCTCAAGGCCTATGGGCTCTCCAAAAACCTTCCGGTAATCAAATGAGGTCATCCTATATATCAATCTTCGTTTCCGGACCATTCTGGAAACCCTCGTGACGTCCGTGATCTCATCCGGGACTCCGAACAACATTCGGTAACCAACCATATAACTCAAATACGCATAAAACAACGTCGAACCTTAAGTGTCCAGACCCTGCGGGTTCGAGAACTATGTAGACATGACCCGAGAGACTCCTCGGTCAATATCCAATAGCGGGACCTGGATGCCCATATTGGATTCTACATATTCTACGAAGATCTTATCGTTTGAACCTCAGTGCCTAGGATTCATATAATCCCGTATGTCATTCCCTTTGTCCTTCGGTATGTTACTTGCCCGAGATTCGATCGTCAGTATCCCCATACCTATTTCAATCTTGTTTACCGGCAAGTCTCTTTACTCGTTCCGTAATACAAGATCCCGCACCTTACACTAAGTCACATTGCTTGCAAGGCTTATGTGTGATGTTGTATTACCGAGTGGGCCCCGAGATACCTCTCCGTCACACAGAGTGACAAATCCCAGTCTCGATCCATACTAACTCAACTAACACCTTCGGAGATACCTGTAGAGCATCTTTATAGTCACCCGGTTACGTTGCGACGTTTGATACACACAAAGCATTCCTCCGGTGTCAGTGAGTTATATGATCTCATGGTCATAGGAACAAATACTTGACACGTAGAAAATAGTAGCAACAAAATGACACGATCAACATGCTACGTCTATTAGTTTGGGTCTAGTCCATCACATGATTCTCCTAATGATGTGATCCCGTTATCAAGTGAAAACACTTGCCTATGGCCAGGAAACCTTGACCATCTTTGATCAACGAGCTAGTCAACTAGAGGCTTACTAGGGACAGTGTTTTGTCTATGTATCCACACAAGTATTGTGTTTCCAATCAACACAATTATAGCATGGATAATAAACGATTATCATGAACTAAGAAATATAATAATAACTAATTTATTATTGCCTCTAGGGCATATTTCCAACAAGTACTTCCCGCGGCGGCTCCGAGTCATGAGCCCCGCTGCGTAGCTCCCGGACCCTGGTAGGGCTCCCTTTGAGAACTCAACTCCACCGTGCGCAGGCCCCACGGTGGGCGCCAACTGTCGTGGTTTTGTCACGGCAGATGTCCTTGTGAAAGGACTTAGTGTTGGAGCCATCGCACCTTGGTGGCGACTCAAAGGGGTTATGTGGGAGCGAGACAGAGATTTACCCAGGTTCGGCCCCTCGTGAGGAGGTAAAGGCCTACGTCCTGCTTGGTGTTTGTATTGATGGTGTTCCGATTACAAGGGGGCATAACTCGCGTGACCTAGCATTCGATGATTTCTAACCTACCCTCTCCTTCCCTGAAACCCGCCTTTATATACAGGTCGAGCCCTTAGGGTTTACAAGAGTCCTTTCCTTTACACAAATCGTGATTCTTCCTATCTCTAAGTCGCCATCTTTCCAAGACTTGGAGATCTTTCCAACAATGGACTTCTCCCGAAGGTCCCGAATCGTCATCCGACTCCCGGCCTCGCTGGGCCAAGGCCGGAACCACTTAGAGATGAGTCGCCAGCTTGGGTGACCCGGCCCAACTAGGGCGGATTACCCAACAGATAATTCCCCCAACAAGGGGTGTCCGCAAAATCTCCAGCGCTGACCGGACTGGGCCATTTAGCGCCACTTGGCTGTGACTAAACTTGCACATCTTACACAGATTCTATGACCGATTAGTTTACTTTTGTAAGTTTTAGGACTAAACCATAAGAGCATCTCCAACAGCGGCGCAAAAAAGCGCGCGCGCTAAACCGGCATTTTACCGCGCGCGGGACGGAATTGTGCGCTCCAGCAGCGGAGGGAAAACCGCGCGCGAGGGAACCGCTAGCGCGCGCGCGAAGGCGGCAGCCCGCGCGCCATTTTTACGGCGCCGCGTCCCGCGCGCCCATAAAAGGCAGCGCGCTGCCCAGCCTCTCGCGCCGCGTTCTCTCTCCCTCTGCCTCTCGCGCCGCCGCCGCGTTCTCTCTCCCTCTCTCGCCGCCGCCGCCGACGCGCCACCATGCCGCCGCGCCGCCGTTCTGCGTCGGGCTACCGCGGCGTCCGCCAGCACCCCAACGGCGGGTTCTACGCCAAGATACGCTCCGGCGATCTCCGGCTGAGCCTCGGCACCTACGACACGGCGCACGAGGCCGCCCGCGCGTTCGATGCGGCGGCGTGGCGCCTAGGCAGGCCGCGTCTCCAGATGAATTTCCCGGACGTCCGCACGCTCCAGCAGGCGTTAGACCTGGCCCCGCCGCCTCGTCTAAACTCCGCACAAGACCGTGCGGAGCACAGTGCGCTGCAGCGCCGTCTCCTCGTCGCCCAGGAGGACGAGCGGGTGATGGCGGAGTGGCGCCGACGCCACCCGGAGGACGTTGCCTACGAGCAGGAATATTTGGAACGGCGCCGCGAGGAGGACAGGCGCCGGCGCCGCGAGGAGCGCTTGGACAGGCGTCGTCGGAAGGCATTGGCGTGTGCGCAGGCCGACCTCGTCAATGCAGGCGGAAGGTCCTTCTTCACTGAAGAAGATGAGCGTTGGTTTGACATTTGGCTGTCAACCTCTGACGACACCAACGACGATGATGATGGTGCAGATGACTCGAGCGACTAGGAGTTTTTTTTGTTTTCGAACTATCTAGCACCGAACTATCTATCTATGTTTTCAAACTACCTATCTAGTTGCAATATATGTAAAATAACTTTTATACCGTTTTTATTTTAATGAAATCTACTTTACAAAATGTTCTGCGCGCGCTGTATTTTTGGGCACTGCTGGAGCGGCGCGCGCGCCTGCATTATAGCGCGGCTGTTGGAGCCAGCGCCTATCCCTGTGCTAAACCAGCCGGCGCGCGCGTTGTAAATACATTTTTTGGGCGCGGCGCGAAGCGCGGCTGTTGGAGATGCTCTAACGTCTTATAAAAGTTTTAGGACTTCTAGTGTATTTATTTATCTCTTTTTTTTTAAGATATGCAGATGCACCAGTTGAATTTTCTATATATGGTAAGACGCACCATGGTACGAACGGACGCCAAGACGCTTGCTAGCCTTGTCACGCTTTTGATGAAGACCATTACGACTACGACTGGGACACAGATTCTGGTCTGGACGAGCCACGGCCTAAAATAGCCCCACCGCAGCTCCGCCCCGGGCACAATCATCAACGACCCAACGCTAACTTACAACTGAGGTAAAAGCCCCCGACCCTAAGCCCTAGAGGTTGGCATGATGGAAGGGAAGCGGCCGACTCACCATGGCGGCTACGAGATGTCTGAGGACCTGCTGATGGAGATATTCTCCCGCCTTCCCGCCCACTCGGCTGCACGCTGTGCCGCGCTCTCGAGACGTTGGCGCAAGATCGTCGACGGCCCCGATTTCTGGATCCGCCACCATCGTCCGCCGTCGCCCAACTTCAACATGGCTTACATCCACGAGTACACGGGCGAGGGCGATCACAGGCCGCTCCAGCACGCCTTCCACCTGCCCGGCCTCCTTGCGCAGGGGCTGCTCTCCAACGACCGCCACGGCCTGGCGTACCGCTACGTTGGCACCTGCAACGGCCTGGTGGCGCTTCAGGTGGAGGGGCTGTACCACCACAGCTTCTTTGCGTGTGTCGTGCTTAACCCAGCTACCACGGAGGAGGCCACGCTGACCTACCTGGGGTTATGCGAGGACCATTACCTGTGCGGTTTCGGGTACGGCCCCGCCAGCAAAACCTATAAGCTGCTCGTGGTACGACGACCGTACGGTTGTCGCTACGGTGGGCCACTGGAAGTGCTGTCCCTCGGCGACGCCCGTGGAGAAGCGCGGGCTGTGTTCCCTAATGTATGGTGCAATGACACCTTCTCGTTGTGCATCGGCGGCGTGCTCTACGTGCTCGTCGACAAGCATCTGAGCGTGCTAGCTCTCGACGTGGACAGCGAGGCGATTAGCGCCGTCGAGCTCCCCGTGGGCAGAGTCGTGTGCTCCGAACCTATGGAGGTAAGGGGGCGCCTCTGCATCGCGATGCACACGGACGAAACCCACGAGTTCGTGCTCTGGGTGCTCACGGCAAGCCTCGATTGGGAGCGGCGGTGCGTGCTGCGTTACATGGTACCGACGACTCTGAGGTCCCACTGGTTGGTCGGAGCGTGGGACTCTGGAGAAAACCGGCTGCTCGTCTGGTATCGGGGGGCAGGCCTGAGGCTCTACGACCTGCGGGAGATGGATAGCGGCGGTGCGCACGAACCGGCAGGGAGTTGGACGCTGGAAGACCAGAAAGATTTGAGAGATTACATGAGGTGGGGATACGGCCAGTACAGGTTATGCTGGGGTTACCGGCCGACTACGATATCCCCCCGGGTCACTATTGCCAACTGCGCGGGCGTACCTCCCGTCCTCTGCAGTTTCCGGTCAGGCCGTCAGACTCCGCAGCGCCCTGTGGCGCCTTTCAGCAACGTATTATTAGACCTCGTCAAGACAATCCTCGTCGGCCAGGAGGTACGTGGTGGATAGACATGATTATACTTCATTGTTGATTTTTCTGATATGGTAGCTGCTCGGGCGTATAGATTTTGTAACAGGTTTTCCCGAGTAATGCTAGGAAAACATGCTAGAGAACCATGCTGCACCTACCGACAAGCAAACATGTTACAAATTCTTACTGGTGGAACATGTCACTCGAATTTAAAATCTAGACTAGAAATGAATGCTCATACTTTCCGATATTATTGAGGGCTTTAACGAATTCATTCTTTCAGAGACAAGCGGCGTTTTCGTTAACAACGAGATGCCAGTAATAACTATATCAGTCTCTGTGCAACCAATGAAGATTGTGGCATTGGATTTCGTACAATCAATTTGATGACGGTTCAATAAGGCCTCCCATGTCTACTACACAACTTGTTTTTGGAGACTCGTGTTGAACCTCCAAGCGTAGAGTTTTGTAGAAGAGTAGCAAATTTTTCTCAAGTGGATGACCTAACCTTTACTAATACGTGGGAGGCGTAGGGTGAAGATGGTCTCCCTTAAACAACCCTGCAACCAAATAATATGTAGTGCCCCAAGTGTAAAGCCTTCCCTTTTTGTAACCTTTCATGTGGGACCACCTTGGCATTGATATGAGAGAGCCCCTTGCATGTATGATTTCATGTGTCTCTTATTTTGTTTGTCTCCCTTGCATGCATGCATATCATAATGTTTCATGCCATGTGTTCTTGTTGTTGCAAAGTGGTCATATGATTCCATGTGGAGTTTGTGGTCTTGTGTTGGATGTGGTCTTGTGATTACATGTGATGATGCACATGTGATAATGTGGTGTGATGTAGTGAAGTGTGGTGCTTGGCATATTTTTTTTCAAAACCCCCTTGATTAGTTTCAAACCTTTCTCTCTTTTATTCCCAAGTTCAAAACCTACTTGCTCCTATGCTGTTTTAAAAATGTTACACCTTTAGTGCATTTTGGTTGGAGTGTGGGCATGTAGGAGAGGGGGTTTTAAAACCTCTTTTGCTTGAGGTTTTCCTTTATTTCAGATTTAATTAAATCTGTTTGGCAATTATTTTAGTTGCCCAAATAGCCATTGTGGTATTTTATTTAATTGGGGCATAATTCCCTTATGCCCAGGGATATTTTTTCTCTAATTTTATGCCCTTAGTTTTTCCTAGGATTTAGTTGCATGTGATGTTGTATTCAAATTAGATAGGGCCAGGTTTCCCTCTTTCTCTCTATCTTGGCAGCAGCAGCCCAACACCTCCCTGGCCCATAATTTCTTCGCGCCAGGAGCCCACACGCCGTCCCTCGTCTTCCTCCTGGCGACGTCACGTTGTACGACCAACACTCCACCACCGATCTTCCTTACCCTCGATCTGGTGGCTCCAAGCACGCCTCCTGGGGCTACTTAAGCAGCCAGCCCTCCTCCCCGCAACCCTAGGATGCCGTTTTCCCCTCCTCTCATCTCTGGCGCCGTCGGGAAGGAGCCCGAGCAGAGCCACGCCATGGTCGGCTCTAGGTGAGCTCGACACTGCGGCGGATCGTTGCCCCTCCTGCCCCAACCGGTTCAAGAGGGTGCGGTAGTCCAGGGAACCCATTCCCGTCAAGAACGAGTGGCGGGAACGACCACTTCGTCAACCTCGTCGTCCTCCTCTACGGCGGCCGTTTCTGCTGCACCTCGTCGACGGCAGCTCCGCCACCACGACGAGCGCCTCTCCTCCCGACGCTAGGTGAGCGAGACCGTGCTCCCCTCCTCGTTTCCTCTTCGTTAGGCGCGTCGGGCCTCCTGCTCGAGGCCTGCCGGAGTTGCACCGGCAGGCTGTGTGATGTTGTTGTGCTCGCTGGTGCTGCGACAGGGGAGACCTCCCTCTGTTCGTGCACTAGTGGAAAACGGGCCTTTGGCCTGGACCATTTAGTCCCGGCCTGCCTCTGGGCCGGGACTAAAGGCCCGGCCATGTCGCCCCAATTCTCAATGCCTCCCTCGAGGCTTTAGTCCCGGCCCGTAAGGAGCCTGTAGTACCGGTTCGTGTCCCAAACCGGGACTAAAGGGCTACGCGGCGGGCAGTGGTGGTGGCAACCGTTCGTATCCCCCTTTAGTCCCGGTTGGTAGCTCAACCCGGGACTAAAGGACTAACACGTGGCCTGCCGTAGTGGGGCGACCCTTGGTATACCTCTTTAGTCCCGGTTGGTGGTTGAACCCGGGACTAAAAGCCTAACATGTGGCCTGCCGTAGTGGTGGCAACCGTTTGGTATACCTCTTTAGTCCCGGTTGGTGGCTCAAACCGGGATTAAAGGCCCAAACGGTTTGCATCCCGCGTCGTTTCGGGCAATGAAAAGCACGAACCGAAGCGTACAGTCGCCATTTCTCTGTTCTTCTTCTCTCTCGCGTCGCCCTCTCTATTCTTCTCCTCTCTTCTTCCCTTCTCTTCTTCCACCATGCCAACTAGCTTTCATGAGGTGGTCGCGCATGGCACGACGAAGCTCCGTGTCGTGTACACGAACCTGAGCATGGAGGTGCCGTTTTTCCTTCAACAGTTGAAGGAACGATGGTTTGACCATGCAGCGGATCATGAGAAGTTCTTCGGGCTTGATCTGGAGTACATGGCCGATCAACGCGGTGTTGCCGTCATCCAAATATGCTTCGCAAGCCATGTCTTGATCTTCCAATGGGCGTGGTAAGTTTTGAGGCTTTCTTTGATCCAAGATAATGACATTGTATAAGTTTATTTGTTTCTATAATAGTTGGTTCCCTTAAAATAGTTGTAGTGAAACAATTTTGATTAGTTGAAGGGGAGCACAATCTAATTGGAATAGTGTTCCATAATCTGAAAAATCGTATTAGAATCAACTAGTGTTTAATATGTTCCATTGGAATCATAGTTGGTTCCCTTCAAATAGTTGTAGTGAAACAATTTTGATTAGTTCAAGGGGAGCACAATCTAATTGGAATAGTTTTCCATAATCTGAAAAATCGTATTAGAATCAACTAGTGTTTAATATGTTCCATTGGAATCATAGTTGGTTCCCTTCAAATAGTTGTAGTGAAACAATTTTGATTACTTGAAGGGGAGCACAATCTGATTGGAATAGTTTTCCATAATCTGAAAAATCGTATTAGAATCAACTAGTGTTTAATATGTTCCATTGGAATCATAGTTGGTTCCCTTCAAATAGTTGTAGTGAAACAATTTTGTTTACTTGAAGGGGAACACAATCTGATTGGAATAGTGTTCCATAATCTGAAAAATCGTATTAGAATGAACTAGTGTTTAATATGTTCCATTGGAATCATAGTTGGTTCGCTTCGAATAGTTGAAACAATTTTGATTAGTTGAAGGGGAACACAATCTGATTGGAATAGTGTTCCATAATCTGGAAAATCGTATTAGAATGAACTAGTGTTTAATATGTTCCATTGGAATCATAGTTGGTTCGCTTCAAATAGTTGTAGTGATCTCTCTAGGTTCCATTGCATATGTTCTATTTGAATCCTAAAGATAACTTTCTCTTTAGTTGTAGTGAAACATGTTTCCTTATTGCAGAGTATGTAACATTTGTTCCATTTTAATTTGTTTTTGTTGCAGGAGTGACAAGCATTGTCCAGGACTCATGGGGTTCCTTCGCAGCGGCGTCACTTTTGCTTCCGTTGACATAAGGAACGACAGGCTGAAGATGAGGCACAACTTCGGTATTGAGATACCAGCTGGTTGCCTCGTTGATCTCCAAACGATATTCAGGCTTCGACATGACAGGACTTCGATGGCTCATATGGCAGTTGCCTTGATCGACGAGTCATATGGTGATATGAAGACCAGTTTCCCAAAGTATCAGCACAAACATTGGGAGAAGGGCCCACTTGATGATATCAACATTGAGTATGCAGCAAAAGATGCATACGTTTCATACGAGTTGTACCGCAAGATTCGAGTCGTCAACTATGGCCAGTGTCACCTCGAGGAACGTGGACATTCTGATTTAGATGATTCAGACGAGTAGTGTTCTGAACGTCGAACACTTGTATATATATCTATGGTAGCTATTATTATGTACTGTTTGGGCAAGTATCATGTACTTCTTGGACCAATTTATATATGTCTAGTTTCTGTTTGTGCCATTATAGTTTCCAAATTTGAATGGTTTAGCCCTTTCTAACTTCATTTGCTACTTTTGAATGGTTTAGCCCTTTCTAACTTCATGGTATCATGCATTTCGACCACATATATATACAAAAAGTCTTCAGTTCAAATAAGTTCAAAAAATGAAATCCCTTTTGTAACAGATCTGTTTTTGATTAAAACAATCACTTCTCCTTCTTCTCCTTGTGCTAGATATTGGTTATGCACTCGGGGAAGTAGGAGTAGCGACCATCATCGACGGTTGAAAAATCAGGTGACCTAGTGTCCAGCATATATGAGAGAAGAACAAATCCCTTTGTGATGTGCCTTTGAATGGTGCATTTTGAACACACAAAAAGTATGGAGTTCAAATAAGTTAAAAAAAATGAAACCCGTTTGTAAGAGATGAGTTCTCGTTCGAAACCCTGCTACTTCGAGAGAGATTGTCAGTTTTGTACACGAACTGCATCCAGTTTTTGTCGTAGCCCTCTCAACTTTTTAACACATGCTATGTGGGTGAAATGATGATAGCATGCCAACTTTCAACATTTTCAGAGTTCATTTGTAGTGCTTTTCAATTTCAGGGTCAACTAGCTCAAAAAAAAAGTAAATGCACGAAATATACCAAATGAAGTCAGAAATTGTTGAAATTTTGTGATGTGCCTTTGAATGGTGCATTTTGAACACACAAAAAGTATGGAGTTCAAATAAGTTTAAAAAAATGAAATCCCTTTGTAAGAGATGAGTTCTCGTTCGAAACCCTGCTACTTCGAGAGAGATTGTCAGTTTTGTACACGAACTGCATCCAGTTTTTGTCGTAGCGCTCTCAACTTTTTAACACATGCTATGTGGGTGAAATGATGATAGAATGCCAACTTTCAACATTTTCATAGTTCATTTGTAGTGCTTTTCAATTTCAGGGTCAATTAGCTCAAAAAAAAAATAAGTAAATGCACGAAATATACCAAATGAAGTCAGAAATTGTTGAATTTTTGTGATGTGCCTTTGAATGGTGCATTTTGAACACACAAAAAGTATGGAGTTCAAATAAGTTTAAAAAATGAAATCCCTTTGTAAGAGATGAGTTCTCGTTCGAAACCCTCCTACTTCGAGAGAGATTGTCAGTTTTGTACACGAACTGCATCCAGTTTTTGTCGTAGCCCTCTCAACTTTTTAACACATGCTATGTGGGTGAAATGATGATAGCATGCCAACTTTCAACATTTCCAGAGTTCATTTGTAGTGCTTTTCAATTTCAGGGTCAACTAGCTCAAAAAAAAAGTAAATGCACGAAATATACCAAATGAAGTCAGAAATTGTTGAAATTTGTTGATGTGCCTTTGAATGGTGCATTTTGAACACACAAAAATTATGGAGTTCAAATAAGTGAAAAAAATGAAATCCCTTTGTAAGAGATGAGTTCTCGTTCGAAACCCTGCTACTTCGAGAGAGATTGTCAGTTTTGTACACGAACTGCATCCAGTTTTTGTCGTAGCCCTCTCAACTTTTTAACACATGCTATGTGGGTGAAATGATGATAGCATGCCAACTTTCAACATTTTCAGAGTTCATTTGTAGTGCTTTTCAATTTCAGGGTCAACTAGCTCAAAAAAAAAAAGTAAATGCACGAAATATACCAAATGAAGTCAGAAATAGTTGAAATTTTGTGATGTGCCTTTGAATGGTGCATTTTGAACACACAAAAAGTTTGGAGTTCAAATAAGTTAAAAAATGAAATCCCTTTGTAAGAGATGAGTTCTCGTTCGAAACCCTGCTACCTCGAGAGAGATTGTCAGTTTTGTACACGAACTGCATCCAGTTTTTGTCGTAGCCCTCTCAACTTTTTAACACATGATATGTGGGTGAAATGATGATAGCATGCCAACTTTCAACATTTTCAGAGTTCATTTGTAGTGCTTTTCAATTTCAGGATCTACTAGCTCAAAAAAATAAGTAAATGCATGAAATATACCAAATGAAGTCAAAATAACAAAATAGATAATAGTTTGGATAGTCAAAATTATTAATTATGAAAATAAAAAATAGTTTTGCATTATTTATTCAATTTGAAACACTTTTCATTATCATAGTTTTGTCAAATTCTCAAATATGCAAAAAGAATTTTTAATAAACATAGTTTTTAATTGAAAATAACAAAATAGATAATAGTTTGGATAGTCAAAATTATTAATTATGAAAATAAAAAATAGTTTGCATTATTTATTCAATTTGAAACACTTTTCATTATCATAGTTTTGTGAAATTCTCAAATATGCAAAAAGAATTTTTAATAAACATAGTTTTGAATTGAAAATAACAAAATAGATAATAGTTTGGATAGTCAAAATTATTAATTATGAAAATAGAATATAGTTTTGCATTATTTATTCAATTTGAAACACTTTTCATTATCATAGTTTTGTCAAATTCTCAAATATGCAAAAAGAATTTTTAATAAACATAGTTTTTAATTGCAAATAACAAAATAGATAATAGTTTGGATAGTCAAAATTATTAATTATGAAAATAGAAAATAGTTTTGAATTATTTATTCAATTTCAAACACTTTTCATTATCATAGTTTTGTCAAATTCTCAAATATGCAAAAAGAATTTTTAAGAAACATAGTTTTTAATTGAAAATAACAAAATAAGTTAATAGTTTGGATAGTCAAAATAATTAATTTTGAAAATAGAAAAAAATTGAAACTAGATGAGAAATCATGGACAAAATTCGACCTGAATTCACTTTGAATTCAGATTGAATTTTATCCACAATTTCGAGTATAGTTTCAATTTTCAGTAAGTTTAGGCCCGTAAGCCTGCTTTAGAGAGGAGCTCAATGGACAAGCTGCGATGGGGCTTATAAACAAGTGTTAGTCCCCCTCGCTGGGCGAGGTGGGACTAAACTTATCGTGCAGCCGAGGAGGGGCTTTAGTCCCGGGTGGAGCCACGCCCCGGGACTACAAACCCCCTTTAGTCCCGGTTGGAGCCACGCCCCGGGACTAAAGACCCCCTGCTTCCCGCCTCTTGGTCTGCTCGAAAAGAGGCCTTTAGTCCCGGGTCGTGGCTCCACCCGGGACTAAAGGGGGTCTTTAGTCCCGGCCCGAGCCACGCACCGGGACTACAGATCCACCTATATAAGCGGGACTTCGAAAATTTCCAACCCAATTCGTCCATTTCTTGTTTTCTTCCTCTCGTTCTCCTGCCCGGCGCGGCACAGCGACGAACTAACCGACGCCGTCAGGCTGCCCGCCGTCCTGCTCGCCGTGGGCCGTCCTCCTCGTCGCCGTGCTGTCCTCCTCGCCGTCACGCCGTCCTCCTCGCCGCCGCGCCATCCTCCTCGCCGTCGCGCCGTCCTCCTAGCCATCGCGCCGTGCTCCTCGCCGTCCTCCTCGCCAACACTCCGGCCAGTAAGCCCCCCGCCCCCTCCTCCCCAACACTCCGGCAAGTATAGAAGAGAAGAATAAAAAGGAGAAGAGAAGAAGAAAAAGGAGAAGAAAATAAGAAAAAGGAGAAGAAAAGAAGAAAAAGAATTTTTTTTTGTCATTTAATTCCTATTTTTATTAGGTTTGTGCTAGATTATTGGGGTTAGTAATATTTAGAATTAGGTTAGGGTTACAAGAAGAAGAAATATGAACAAAAATAAGAAAATAAGATTAGGAAAAATGAAAATAAGAAGAGGAGGAGAAGAAAAGAAGAAAAAGTGTATATTGTATAGTGTATATGCTTAAGTGTATAGTGTATATAGTGTATAGTGTATAAGGAGAGGAGGAATTTTGCTATAGTGTATATAGTGTATAGTGTATAAGAAAAGAAAAAAAGAGAGGAGGAGAAGAGAAGAAAAGAAGAGGAGGAGAAGAAAAATGAAAATAAGAAGAGGAGGAATTTTGCTATTGTATAGTGTATATGCTTAAGTGTTAATAGTGTTTCTTAGATTATTGCTTAATTTTGCTATTATTAATAGTTTAATTTTGCTATTGTATATTCTTAAGTGTTAATAGTTTATTTTTAGCAAGAAAATTAATAGAACTAGTTTATTTTTTTAGTTCATTTTACGATGCCTATCCCGCATCCTCGTCGTCGACTCGGCGGAGGACACCTGCTTGATCAGAGGGGCCCTGTCCGGGACTAGGCTCCGCCCGGCTGGTATTGGGAGGTGCTACCTTCCGGGGAGCGTAGGTTGGTGAGGAGCCAGCCCGTCGTTGACCCGATCCTTGTTTGGTGGCGGTCGCGTGGGCCAGTGAGGGTGCCGAGGCTTCCGGACACCGCGGAGGTGGTACGTCACCGTGTCAGCGAGGAGGATGAGCACGTCCGTCGCTACATGGTTGCGTTGGAGGGCAGGTTCGAGCATACCTGGCAGGTTCTTCGGGGATCTCACTGGAGCTATGATCCTGTGATGGTTCCTTCTCTTTGGGTGTCCACCGCCCACGCCGATACCCGTCGGGCGCTACGGTTCTAGATGTATTAGTGATGCTATATGTATGATAGTATTCGAGGAGTATTAATGATAATATTCGACGATGTACGGACAAAAGTGATGATGTATTAGCTTATAATTGAATGCATGCTAATTTGAATACTACTTTATTTTACGATTTGGTTTTGCTTATTGAATGCTCAAATTGGAAATGTACTCCTACTTTGAATACTATGCAGAAATATAGGAGTCTCAAATTGGAAAAGTACTCCTACTTTGGTTTTTGGTACAAAGGTTAAGAGAATCCATTTTTTGCAGAACTATGGATCCACATATCAGGAACCTCGAAGATATAATCAAAGACGGCCCCGACGTTGAACCAGCTGAATCTCCGTCATCATATCTAAACCAGGACGTTGGAATGGAGGTCGAGCGACACGAAGATGAAGCCGATAGGGCAGGAGATAGGTCCCATGACGGAGAAGGTGATAGCTCCACTGATGGAGAAGCCGGTGAAGAGGAGAAGTCCGGCGAGGTATACATATGAAGTTCGACAATCACTTGTAATATGTGAAAAATATTGGAGATAGCTCTATATTGTATACATATACATTCATTTGACGAATGTTTCTCCCTCTTAGGCCTCCACATCGAGCAAAACTACGAAACGAGGCCCGACTAGAAAGTTGTATGCACGGACGCATTACACATTTGAGGTGATATTTCCTACGGGCGAACCCAAGCTTCCTAAGAATGCTGCTGACACATTCAAGAAGCAATGCGGAGTTCTCGTTAGGGATCACGTCCCGATCAACGTTCGGGAGTGGAACAAGCGCAAAGGGGCATCCGATAGTGACTATGTCGCCGAAAGGTACAAAGATAATCTTTGGAATGATCTCATGTCACATTTCAACCTGCCAGAATGTGAGAATGAATACGCCGCAGACAAACTGAGGGCCAAAGTCAAGCAGTGGACTCTGAAGAAGATGGCCGAACTGTTCCGTAGCTGGAAGAAGAAGCTATGGAAAAACTATCTGAAGACACAGAAAGTGCCAGTATTCGAGGGGTATCTAGCCAAGCAGGCGAATCACTGGAAGGCATTTCAAGAGTACAAGGAGTCAGAAGATGCCCAGGCATTATCAGAAAAGAACAAGATAAATGCCGACAAGAAGAAATATCACCACAAGCTGGGGCCAGGGGGCTATAAGACTGCCATCCCAAAGTGGGATAAGAAAGAGCAAGATCTGATAGATAAAGGCGTCGTACCTGAACCACTCCGTGATGAGTGGGAATTGAGAGCAAGAAATTGGTTCCTTGCGCATGATGGGTCGTACGACGAAACAACAGGGGACCTCATCTGCAATGACAATCTTAGGATACCCAGGGAGAATTGGAAAAGGATAGTGAAAGAAATTAAGGAGGGAAGAAGAAAGTTCACTGCAGATAGAGAGAAAGATTTGCTCACACTGGTCCTCGGCAATGACGAACATGGAGGACGAACGCGAGGCTTCGGTCATTCTTACCCGTGGTGGCTTGGGTTTGCCAGACACCAAGACACTTACAGAAGCCGAGAGAGAGCAAAGAAGCGGCAACAGGATGAGGAGAATGGCAAGTTCAACCAGTTGCTTGCCAGGATTAACGAGCAACAGAAGCAGATTGATGAGCTTAGAGGAGTACTGCGCTAGGAAGATCCTGCAGTTGATATTACCGGCGCCCCATCTAAGCGGAAAAGCAGCGTGGCTGAATCTGAGGCCCCGCCCGACGATGAACGAAGAATGATAGAGGGCGGTCCCGGCTACCCCGTGGATGGAATCAAGGAGTCAACATCATGTGAACTCCATCAGAAATTCAAGAACATATCCATGAAGGTGGCCGTCGGACAAGCTTTACCTTCTGGCCCTGATGCACGCTGGCATGGCCGTGAGATTCCAGCTGGCTTTGCTAAAGTCGGGGTGGATGAAATCATGACGGGGTTTAATGATATGGAGCTCGACATAGCTGGACCCGAAGATGAGAGGACACTCGGAGAAGTACTGGGTGGAGTCATCCTATGGGACAAGAACTACATCAAGCTTCCAGGCTCGGCCCCAAGGACAACACCGCCTCCGAGTCGTCGCAGGTCACCTATACCTCCATTACCTCCAAGCCCTCCACATGACGTCGGCCAGCACAACACGAGTCCATCTCGATCACCGCCGCCGGACTTGGGTCGTCCGTCTCCGCCGCTGCCCGCACATGATACTAAGCGGAAGCATGCCAGCAAGAACGCTTCGTCGATGATTTCTAAGGGATGGAGCTCCCCAAAGCGCAAACTATCGCCCCTCCCAAAGGTACCTCATGCTAATCTTCCTATCAGACCTTATGATCGTACCCCGAGGAAAACGCCAGGATAGCAAAGGAACAACATGATGCGCAGATGAAAAGGAAGGAACCCGAGCCCCGCCCGAAATACACCGAGAAGAACATAACATGGGCAAAAGACTTCATAACCACTCCATCATAGTATGACTTACACTATAAGCCTGATGACTATACACGCACATTGCAGAAGGAAGTGAAAAAGAGCAGGTCACATGCAAGTGCAAGTGGGAGAAAATCAAGTTCAACTACAAGCAAGAAAAAATCAGACGTTCCTCAGCTTGGACAACAGGCCAAACAGTCGATCCCACCCCTCAAGGTGTTAACCGAGAATGTTCCCCCTCCGGTGCAGGGGCAAGGTTTTGAAAAAGCAAAGGAGTTGGCGGATGAATGTGGTATCTTGGTTGAAAATTTGCTGGCTTCCCAAGACGACAGGATACCCAAGGATGTGGTAGCCCCTAAGCCACAGTTTGTCAGGGGAGAGCCTTTGGTCAGCAAAGATGATCTCCCAACAAATATGCGTTACTTGCATAAATGGTACTTAAGTGAATCAAAGAATGGGAGAACGATGATCGTGCTGAGTGTCCCACAGGAGTACTACGGCCGCTTCGAATAAATCCATATCAACTTTGATGAACTCTTCCAGATGTACAATGGTGACGCCGTCGACAAATCGCTTATGAGTTGCTATTGTCTGTAAGTTTTTCAATTCGTTGTCTAGATATAACTTGTTTAGTTATTTCAATTCATTGTCTATATATAACTTGTACTCTATTATGCAGAATGAAGATTCTGGAGTGTAAAAGTAAGAGCATCCTAAATATTGGGTTTATTGATCCAGATAAAACACATATAGCGATGCTAACTAATTATCCCAAGGAGACGGAGGAAAACCTTCTAAGGTTTCTAAGAGATCAAAATTTCTGTGACCACATACTGTTTCCATACAACTTCAGGTGAGGGTCTTTACTCTGTTGTGTCCATTCACTTATAAGTGTAATTGATAAGTTACTCACATATATATATATATACATGTGCAGCTTCCATTGGATTCTGTTGGACATTCAAATTGATAAGGGAAGAGTTGATGCCTTCGACCCATTATCGAGACCCTTGGAATAGTTCCAAAGCCTGCAGGACATGCTCCAAGGGTAATTTTAATCATTCTTGCGCTCTATCGGTCTCTTTCGATGATTTTCTGATATATCAATTAATGAAAAACTTAGCAAATCATTATCCTTGTCGGGCAGGGTTTGGAATCGGTTCAAGTGCGTGACTCCCGGTAACTTTCCTGAGAAGCTGACCTTTAGAGCGGCTCAGGTAAGTAGTAGTATGATATACTTCTATTAATTTTCAATACATTTATGATGCTAGATTATTATTTTGATTATATATATTCCATTCTCGTAAAGTGCGACCAGCAGCCACGGGGAACGCATCTATGCGGATACTATGTTTGCGAGACCATTCGCACGTTTACCTCTGAGTTCAAGGAGCACAGATTCGACGTAAGCAATGAACATTCACACCTCTATTTTTACCCGTCATTCTTTGTTATCATGATTGATATTCATATTCATCTCCTCTTCTTATATAGCACACGGCCATGAGGACGAAGGTCCTACCAGAGCAACACGCGGTTGCTGTTGCAGAGGAGCTTGCGGGATTTCTGAGGACGGAAGCTATAGAAGAGAAAGGACGATTTAGTGTAGCTAAGGGCCATTACTGATGTTCGTCCATGTAATCGAATAGACGGGCTCTAGTCCCGATAATTCAGATCTCCATATAATTGTATATATATGATCGCTTGTAAGATAACTTAATCTTATATATATATATATATATATGTATGCATAATTATTTCTATTTTAAATTATATGAAAACTAATTCCCGAACACAAAACGAGGCATCACGTTAATCTCCTGAACACCTAAACCCTAAAACCCTAAAACCCAAAAATAATTTCGTTCAAAAAAAAACCCAAAAGCCAGCAAAATCTGAAAATCTTTAGTCCCAGACCGTGTAACAAACCGGGACTAAAGGGCCTGCCCCTGGGGCGCTACGAGGCGCCCACGTGGAGCACCTTTAGTCCCGGCATGTAAGATGGCCGGGACGAAAAGGTTAGGCCTTTAGTCCCGCCCCTTTAGTCCCGGTTGGTGAACCGGGACTAAAGCCCCTTACGGGCCGGGGCTATAGGCCTTGTCCCCACTAGTGGTGGTGACGTAGTCGCGGTCTTGACGAGGTAGCCCCGTGGATGTGTGTAGGTGTAGCAGGGCCTTCCTTCCCCTCGTGTTGCAATGGTTCCTCCGGTAGCGCAGCAACGGCGAGACAGCCCCGTCGGTCTCCCTGACGCGGGTGCACCCTTGTAGACAGGTGGAGAGTAGCAGTAGAATTCCTTGCACGCGAGCCCTCCTCTGTTAGTACTTGTATCGTAGCGCAGTGGTTGTTGTCCTTGTATGTGCCCTTGAAATGTAGGGTTCGAATCCCCCTTGGCACCCCTTTTTATTTTGCATTTCTTCGGCACAGTAAGCCACCAGGGACAAGTTTCCTTGCTTGTGCATCTCTCTCTGTCGAGCAAAGGCTCGTAACTGAGTGGTGTCAGTCTGATGTGGTGACCCAGGGGATGTGGGATCAAATCCCTCCCCTGCCCTTTTATTTTTTTTGTTGTTGCAATGTAAAACTGTTTTGCTATGCTCTGTTTGCTTACTTGCTGCAGAGGCTTGGCCTCATGTGGGTATTTTATCCACTCACATAAGTATGAAGTTCCTAGTGTTTGATGCTAGCAAGAGTAGGGTGCATGGTAGATATAACTTGTGAAGGTAAGGATGCATATATCTGAGAGCATATATGTGTGTGTGTGTGTTTAAGTAGGTGTGTGTGTGTGCATCTTGTGAGTGTTTGTCACCAAGTGGTGATGTATATGTAGGGGGTGAGCCTTGTGAACGAAAGTGGATCTTAATCACTAGCTTGTGCAAGTGATGTGTTGTATGTGTGTGGAGAAAACAGCCCCACTTGCAACTTCTGGACCTCCTCATGTTAATATGAGAGAGGGCATGATGTGTGTGTGTGGGTGATCTTGTGGTAGTAGTGTTAGTGATGTTGTTGTTCATGACACAAACATGGGGTCCAAACCCTCATGTCTATATTGTCTTTGTGCATCTGAGCATATTTATGTGGTAGTTGTTCTAGTGAAAGTTGCATGAAATGTTGCACTATTCACTATGTAGGAATCTATGTAGTTTTTCCCTCCTAGTTTGTGGCCAATTGCTCCAAACAAGTGCATACATATTTTATATGAATTTGGGGTAGAAATATCCCAGGAATCCATTGGTGAAATCATTTTTGCCATTGGAACATTTTCAGGAGATGACATATTTTCTTTTTCTTCTATGTTTAGAGCTTGGTTCCATGAGTTGTGATGTGCTCTTGTATTTGTTTCTTGGTTGTGGTAGTAGAGGGTGACCCCCTCTACCACATGTTGGTTTCAATCCATGATTTGGAATCCATGTGTGAAAGTTGTGCCCATCCAAAGTAGCCATGTGACTGAAGTTCCAGATTAGTGAAAATCTGAGATTTTCACAAAGTCTGAGAATCTGTTTATATTTTCTTCTCATGTAGATGAGGTTGTGCTGGTCATTGTGTTGTGATCTAGCCTTAGCTTTCAACTAGAAAGTTGGACCTAATATGTTTGTTATGCTCCCTGTAAAATTTCATGTCATTTGGAGCCCTATAGGTATTGTTTTGGGTGCTGTCAAAATGCTTCAGAGCATAGACAGAAAGTGAGAAGCTGGAATTTTCACTAAGTCCCTGAAAACTGATGGTTTTGGGCAAGTTTGCAGCCTTGTAACTTTCTGCGTTTAATTCCTTTTCGTGTGATTCTTGCTTGTGCTTGTAGTATTCTTGGCTAGCTACAGCCACATATATTAATTGTCATAGTTGGGTGGCTGTAGGTGCGTTGCATGTAGCTCACAAAGTGCTATGATGCAGTTTATGGCAGATTGTGTAGTTTTGTCATTTTGATGTTTGTGAGTGCTTAGTTGATGTTGTGGTGTTCTTCTTTGCTCCACCCCATCCATGATGGTTTGTTTTATGTCTTGGCAACCTGGGAATACCAAATTTGTGCCATTTGAGTGTGTGGTGATGATTTTGACACGTAGGGCTTCATATCTTGTTTCGTTGATTCCCGTTGACCGTAGCTCCAATTGTAATGTTCTTTATATGGTTTTGCATAGTTTTCACGAGACGCATCTGATCATGTCATTCTAATGCATGTCAAAATAGCTTAGGATACAGTTCTGTCCAGGAACATGTATTTACTCCTTATGCTTGTGCTAGTGATAGAAATAGTGATGCATGCTCATATTCATCTGATGCATCATGTGATTGTTGCATCTTGAGGTGCTGTTGTTCATTGGATGTTATTCTTATATTGGGTAGCACCGGGATCGGAGAACGAATACGTGGCGTGAGGAGAGTACGTGCAGGACGATCAAGAACCATTCCAAGCTGAGGATAGCACAGGCAAGATGATATGAACTTGATTCCATCTCTAGAATTGTTATGCTAGATTACATTTCCTTGTCATATGATTGCTGCCTACCACTGAAATATTTCCCTCTTGATATGCCATGAACCCAAACACTGATTCCTTCCTAGCAAACTTGAATGGCTAAGTAGGCCTTGCTCAACTACTAATGTTAGAGTTGCTAGATGCATGTGCTTTGACTCATGTGATAACATGAGCTTGATATCATTATCTTAAATTCTGTTATTTAATTAATGCACTTATATACCTGGTAAATGACGGAAGGCCTAGCCTTTTGCCGGGTGCTTTGTTCCGTTATTGCCACCATAGTTACCGGCTACCGGTGTTTGATTCCATAATGATCGCTCCTAACACGTTCGGGGTTGTTATGGGGACCCCCTTGATAAATCGCGTAGTGTTAAGGCTTGTCCGGCAGGACCCAACATTGGTGTTAATTCGCTAATCACTTAATAATAATCTGCATAGGGAATGGCCTACCCGAGGAATTTAATCAACAACCTGGGCCAGTGCTCCTCATGAGTGTTGGTCCAAACTAGAGTCGTGTGCGGGGCCAACCCGGGGCAACTCGGGAGATGTCTATTAGGCCACTGTACCCTGTGCTCATCCGGCATGTCCTGAGACTGAGATATGCGTCTCTTATCAGGGTCGTCGACACGTCAGGAGGTCCTGCTAGTCTTGCCTTACCTTAGCGATATATCTTGCGAATAGAAATCCCGGTGAAGCTTTGATTCTCCCTAGAGTTGAGGTTTTCCTCTAAGGAATTCGACGAAATCACGAGATTCATGATAGAGGATTACTTTGCGGCATGTGTACGTTTGTGATGGACTAGTTGGAGCACCCCTGCAGGGTTTAATCTTTCAGAAAGTCGTGCCCGCGGTTATGTGGCAACTTGGAATATTTTGTTAACATCCGGTATTAGATAACTTAAACATAAGCTAACAAATTGCCAACCGTGTGTGTAACCGTGACGGTCCCCTCGAAGATCTCTCTTCAATCGGGAACACGGTGGGGTTATGAATGACGTAGGTAGGTGTTCAGGATCACTTAATGATCAGGTATTCTCGACCGCTAGTATAGTCCACCTTTATAAATGTTCTACATAAGTTAGCCACCATTTCAAGATTAGGTTGCTGCAACCTTAAACACTCAACCTATCCAACCTAATAACGTGACTAGTTCTGGCACCAAGGTCATAGATTGCTAAGTCCCCGTGGTTCACAGATTCCTTCACAACACCAACAGGTTCAGGTACCCCCGAGACAGATGATCCCGACAGCACGCAGCTGGCGTGGCAGTACGACGAGGAGACTGACCGCCTGTACATGAACTATCCAGAAGATTGAGGCGTGGTCATGATCGTGGGCCAGCAGGCAGGGTAGCATAGCCTTTTCTCTTGTTTTGTAGTCTGTAGCGGAACTACTTTGGTTGTATGCGTGATGTACTCTGATATATTTATGAGAAGGCAATTGAACCCCTGATTGCCATCTTTTATTATTATGTACGTGTTGTGTTACCTGTTTGCGAGACGCTTAGATGCGCTCCTTTCCAATTCGGGGCCTCGATCCCCAGATCGGAAAGGACTGCATCTTGGTCGTTACAAGTTGGTAATCTGAGCCTTACGACCATAGGAGCCTTTGTGTGATCGTACTTGGCCGAGTCGAGTCTAGAAAAATGTTTTGAGTCTTAGTTATATTGGAGAGTAGGATTCTTTTTTCTCCTCTTCCATGCTCTGGTGAGGTTCCCGACTTAGGAAATCTTTAATTCTACTCCTCTTCTCGCTCAATTTTTTAGGATCACGCGGGTATTTGTGAAATCTATATGATTTCGATGTGACGGAGTCCTGTCTTGGTGCCTCCTGCCTGCTTTGAGTTTATTCCGGGGAGTTGAGCTCCAGGGGATTCTTGTGCACATCGCCATCATTCAGATTTCTGAGTATCTAAGAACAAAGGATGTTCGTAATTGCATCAATACTTGTAGTGGCGAGATAACCCCGATGTCCCCAGTACTGGTGCAGATTGGTCGGGAGTACTGGCATACTTAGTATCGTTGTGATCACGAGGGTCTGTTGTAGATGAAGGTTCGACTGTAACGAGGGTTTGTGAAATCTACGACTCGGGGATACTTCGTATGTCGTGTGCACTGCCTTGCACATGATGGCTACTGTAAATGCGAGCCCGTGCGATCTTATCCACGAAGATATCGGATGAAATCTCGATCATATGTTTGTTCCGAGCAGTTCTAGCTCATACTCGTTTGCAGTGGTCTTAATCGAAATTTTGTCGTTCGTCACTTTGAGGAAGCATTCTTACGAATTGTTTGAGTGCATTGCTTATTCCTGTTCAGATATTCCTATCTTTTGATTCAGCAATATCTTCGATTTTATTCCGTGGGCTAATACGTTGTCCGTCTTCAGGATGGCTCCACGGACTCGTCAGAACCCTGGGAGTGAGGATATGCCGCCTCCACCACCTCCACCGGAAAACCCTCCGCCGCCTCCTCCTCCTCCTGCAGAGGCCTGGCAAGCGGTGAGGGCTGCTACAAATGCAAACACTCAGATGCTGCTACAGTTGCTGCAAGACAGAGCCAACCAACAGCAAGGCAATTTTCAAGATGGTGGAAATCAGTTTGCGAGTCTTAGTCAGTTCCTGTCAAACCAGCCAAAGAAGTTCACTTCATGCGACCAGCCATTTGATGCAGAAGATTGGATCCATGATATGAACAAACATTTTGAGTGTAGCAATGTGCGTCCGGAGGATTATGTCAAGTTTGCAACGTTTCAGTTGAAGGGGCAGGCTTCTATATGGTGGCAGCAGCTGAAGGACTCCAGAGGTGCCAGGGTGATTTCTTGGGATGAGTTCTGTTGTGACTTCAGGTCCCACTACATCCCTTCCAGTTTTGTGGAGGAGATGCGTGAGAAGTTCAGGCGTTTGAAGCAGGGTGGCAATTCCGTGTACAAGTACAACGTTCAGTTCCACGAGTTGGTCCATTACGCGCTGCAGGATATCCCGGATCAGAAGAGCAAGATTTATCAGTTCAGGGGTGGCTTGAAAGAAGATTTGCAGTTAGCTCTTGCCTTGCACGATCCTGAGGAGTTTGACAAGTTCTACAACCTAGCTCTCAAAGCAGAGGCAGCCTTGCTCAGGGTGGAGAATTCTAAGAAGCGCTTCAGAGATTCCAACTCTTCCTCGACTCAGGTGGTTCAGAAGCAACAAAAGTTCTGGGTGTCTCCTCCTCCCCGGCACTCGCAGCATCTTAAGCACTCAGGTGGTCGTGGTTCTTCCCACCCATCCAACCCTGTCTTCCAGCAGAGATACCAGCATCAGAAGCAAGGGCCTCCTCAGACTCAGTACCAGTATCTAGCAGATGTCACTTGTCACAATTGTGGGTAGAAGGGTCACTATGCCAACAAGTGTACTTCTCAGCTCCGACTGCCACCTCCTCCTCTAGGCAATCCTCCAAGCAACGCTCTTGTCAAGTTCAACCCCAGATCAGCTCGAGTCAACATGGTGAATGCAGTTGAAGCAGACAACTCCTCTGATGTGATCATGGGTAACCTCCTCGTCAATGATATTCCTGCCAAAGTGTTATTTGATTCTGGTGCATCACATTGCTTCATGTCTCGTCCATTCTTTGCAAAGCATGAGTTTGTTTGTCAAGATTTGGTTAAGCCTATGTCAATAGTTTCTCCTGGGAGATTGATGAATTCCAATTGTTTGGTTTCGGATGTTTTTGTCAAGATGGGCTCTTATGCTTTTCTGGCATCTCCTATTGTCTTGGGCAATTCCGTCATCGACTAGATTCTTGGTATGGACTGGCTAGCCATGAACAAGGTGTCAATTGATTGTGAAGAGAAAGAAGTGAATCTTACCCACTCTTCGGAAGACGTGATTATATTCGCGGCGCGCGATGATACAATCCGTCTGTTCTCCTTGAATGAAAAGGGTGAGATCAATCCTATTTCGCAAGTCCCAGTGGTCTGCGAATATGAAGATGTGTTTCCTGAAGAGCTGCCAGGCATGCCTCCGCACCGTGAAGTTGAGTTTGTGATTGAGCTAGAGCCAGGCACAGAGCCAGTGTGCAAACGGCCGTACAAGCTGGGTCCAGAAGAACTGAAGGAACTTAAGAGGCAACTCGATGAGCAGGAGCGTTTGGGTTTGATCAGACCGAGCTCGTTTCTGTGGGGCTGTGGTGTTCTGTTTGTCAAGAAGAAGGATGGCACGGGCCGGCTGTGTGTCGATTACCGTCCATTGAATAAGAAGACAATCAGGAACAAATATCCACTTCCGAACATAACTGAGTTGTTCGAACAGTTGAAAGGTGCTAAGGTCTTCTCCAAGCTTGATCTCAGAATGGGCTATCACCAAATTCGCATTCGCGAGGAAGATATTCCGAAGACTGCCTTCAGGACTAGTTTTGGATCGTATGAGTATACGGTCATGTCTTTTGGTCTGGCAAATGCTCCTCCGACATTCTGTCGATTGATGAACTATATATTCTCTCTGTTCAAGAATGACTTTGTCTTGCTCTATCTCGACGACATTCTGGTCTTTTTTGAAACTGAGGAAGAACATGAAGAACATCTCAGGTTGGTGCTTGATAAGTTGAGAGAGTACAAGCTATATGCCAAGTTTTCCAAGTGCAAGTTCTGGCTGAAAGAAGTGGTTTGTCTTTGGCACATTATCTTTGCCGAGGGCATTAAGGTTGATCCGTCCAAGCTTCAGGCCATTGTTGAATGGGAGCCTCCGCAGAATGTGAAGCAGCTTCGAAGCTTTCTCGGGCTTGCAGGATATTGCAGAAGGTTCGTTGAGAACTTCTCCAAGATCGCCAAGCCGCTCTCAAGTCTTCTTCAGAAGGGTGTTAAGTATGCTTGGTCTCCAGAGTGTCAACTGGCCTTCGATACACTCAAAGAGAAGCTTACCTCCACTCCAGTGTTGGTTCCTCCAGATGATTCCAAGCCTTACTAGGTCTTCTAGGACGCTTCTCTCCAGGGTCTTGGTGCAGTCCAGATGCAAGATAAGAAGGTGGTTGCTTATACCTCCAGGCAGTTGAAGCCAGCGGAGAAGAACTATCATGTGCATGATCTTGAGCTACCAGCTGTGGTACACGCTCTGATGACTTGGAGACACCTCCTGTTGGAACGTAAGGTTGAAGTTTTCACCGATCACAAGAGTCTCAAGTACATCTTCACTCAGCCTAACTTGAATCTTCGGCAAACACGTTGGGTGGAAATGCTCCAGTATTTTAAACCGAGTATTGAGTACACGCCAGGCAAAGCTAATGTCGTGGCGGATGCTTTGAGCAGGAAGGCATATTGCAACAGTCTGATTCTGCAACCTCTCCAACCTGGTCTTTGTGAGTCTTTCAGGAAGCTCAACCTTCAGCTAGTACCTCAGGGATTTCTTGCAAACCTTCAGATCTCTCCTACCTTGGAAGATCAGGTCCGAGCAGCACACCTTCTTGACGCTATGGTGAAGAAGGTCAAGATTGGCATGGGAAAGAGTCTCCCCAAGTATAAGTGCTTCACTGTCGATGCTAGAGACACGTTGTTTTTCGAGGATCGCCTTGTCGTCCCGAAAGGTGATCTCAGGAAGGTAATCATGGAGGAAGCTCATAAATCTCTGCGCTCTCTATTCATCCTGGAAGCTCCAAAATGTACCATGACCTGAAGCAGACCTTCTGGTGGACTCATATGAAGCGCGAGATTGCTCAGTTCGTAAATGAATGTGATGTATGTCGAAGGGTGAAAGCAGAGCATCAACGCCCAGCAGGCGTGTTGCAGCCTTTGCCGATTCCCGTGTGGAAGTTCGATCACATTGAGATGGATTTTGTCACCGGGTTTCCGAAGTCTAAGAAGGGTAATGATTCCATCTTTGTTGTCATCGACAAGTTGAGTAAAGTGGCTCATTTTCTTCCAGTCAAGGAATCCATTTCAGTAGCTCAGCTGGCAGAGTTGTACACCTCCAGGATTGTCTCTTTGCACGGCGTGCCTATGATGATCTCTTCAGATCGCGGAAGTATCTTCACTTCCAAGTTCTGGGACTCCTTTCAGTCTGCTATGGGCACGATGATCCGCTTCAGCACAACGTTCCATCCTCAGACTAGTGGTCAAGTGGAGAGAGTGAATCAAGTTCTTGAGGATATGTTGAGAGCCTGTGTTATCTCTTTTGGCATGAAGTGGGAAGATTGTCTGCCTTTTGCGGAGTTCTCGTATAACAACAGTTATCAAGCTAGTTCTAGCAAGGCTCCGTTTGAAATTCTCTATGGCAGGAAGTGCCATATCCCACACAACTGGTGCGAGACCGGCGAGCGTTAGATCCTTGGAATGATATGATAGAAGAAGCTGAGGAGATGTGTCGGATCATTCGCGACAACCTCAGAGCAGCTCAGCCCCGTCAGAAGAGCTATTATGATAGCAAGCACCGTGACATGTCTTATGAGCTTGATGACTTTGTCTATCTCAAGGTGTCGCCTATGAAGGGTATGCAACACTTTGGCATCAAAGGCAAGCTTGTGCCTCGTTTCGCTGGTCCGTTCAGAGTGGTGGGCAAGAGAGGCGACCTTGCGTACCAGCTTGAGCTCCCGTCAACATTTGCAAATGTCCATGATGTCTTCCATGTTTCTCAGCTTCGGAGGTGCTTCAAGACCCCTGAGCGCACTGTTCATCTTCAAGACATTGACCTTCAGCCAGACCTTTCTTATCGTGAGCATCCAGTTGCGGTTCTCGAGGCGAATGAGCGCAAGACCCGTAACAAGACTGTCAAATTTCTCAAAGTGCAGTGGTCACACCATTCCGATAAAGAGGCTACGTGGGAACGCGAGGACCACCTCCGTTACGAATTTCCCGTTTTCTTTCAGTCTTAGATCTCGAGGACAAGATCTTGTTTGTAGTGTGGGAGAGTTTATAGTGCCCCAAGTGTAAAGCCTTCCCTTTTTGTAACCTTCCATGTGGGACCACCTTGGCATTGATATGAGAGAGCCCCTTGCATGTATGATTTCATGTGTTTCTTATTTTATTTGTCTCCCTTGCATGCATGCATATCATAATGTTTCATGCCATGTGTTCTTGTTGTTGCAAAGTGGTCATATGATTCCATGTGGAGTTTTGGTCTTGTGTTGGATATGATCTTGTGATTACATGTGATGATGCACATGTGATGATGTGGTGTGATGTAGTGAAGCGTGGTGCTTGGCATATTTTTTTTCAAAACCCCCTTGATTAGTTTCAAATCTTTCCTCTGTTTTATTCCCAAGTTCAAAACCTACTTGCTCCTATGTTGTTTTAAAAATGTTACACCTTTAGTGCATTTTGGTTGGAGTGTGGGCATGTAGGAGAGGGGTTTTTAAACCCTCTTTTTCTTGAGGTTTTCGTTTATTTCAGATTTAATTAAATTTGTTTGGCAATTATTTTTGTTGCCCAAATAGCCATTGTGGTATTTTATTTAATTGGGGCATAATTCCCTTATGCCCAGGGATATTTTTTCTCTAATTTTGTGCCCTTAGTTTTTCCTAGGATTTCGTTGCATGTGATGTTGTATTTAAATTAGAGTGGGCCAGGTTTCCCTCTTTCTCTCTATCTTCGCAGCAGCAGCCCAACACCTCCCTGGCCCATAATCTCTTCGTGCCAGGAGCCCACACACTGTTCCTCGTCTTCCTCCTGGCGACGTCACGTTGTACGACCAACGCTTCACAACCGATCTTCCTTACCCTCGATCTGGAGGCTCCAAGCGCGCCTCCCGGGGCTACTTAAGCAGCCCGCCCTCCTCCCCGCAACCCTAGGACGCCGTTTTCCCCTCCTCTCATCTCTGGCGCCGTCGGGAAGGAGCCCGAGCAGAGCCATGCCATGGTCGGCTCTAGGTGAGCTCGACGGCGGCGGATCGTTGCCCCTCCTTCTGCCCCGACCAGTTCAAGAGGGTGCGGTGGTCCAGGGGAACCCATTCCCGTCAAGAACGAGTGGCGGGAGCAACCACTTCGTCGGCCTTGTCATCCTCCTCTTCCTCCTCTATGGCGTCCGTTTCTGCTGCACCTCGTCGACGGCAGCTCCGCCACCACGACGAGAGCCTCTCCTCCCGACGCTAGGTGAGCGAGACTGTGCTCCCCTCCTCGTTTCCTCTTCGTTAGGCGCGCCGGGCCTCCTGCTCGAGGCCTGCCGGTGTTGCGCCGGCAGGCTGTGTGATGCTGCTGTGCTCGCTGGTGCTGCGACAGGGGAGACCTCCCTCTGTTCGTTGCGACATAGTCGCGGTCTTGATGAGGTAGCCCCGTGGCTGTGTGTAGGTGTAGCAGGGCCTTCCTTCCCCTCATGTTGCATCGGTTCCTCCGGTAGCGCAGCAGCGGCGAGATAGCCCCGTCGGTCTCCCTGACGCGGGTGCTCCCCTATAGACAGGTGGACAGTAGCATTAGAATTCCTTGCACGCGAGCCCTCCTTTGTCAGTACTTGTATCGTAGCGCAGTGGTTGTTGTCCTTGTATGTGCCCTTGAGATGCAGGGTTCGAATCCCCCTTGGCACCCCTTTTTATTTTGCATTTCTTCGGCACAGTAAGCCATCAGGGACAAGTTTCCTTGCTTGTGCATCTCTATCTATCGAGCAAAGGCTGGTAGCAAAGTGGTGTTGGTCTAATATGGTGACCCAGGGGATGTGGGATCAAATCCCTCCCCTGCCCTTTTTTTGTTGCAATGTAAATATGTTTTGCTATGCTTTGTTTGCTTAGTTGCTGCAGAGGCTTGGCCTCATGTGGGTATTTTATCTACTCACATCAGTATGTAGTTCCTAGTGTTTGATGCTAGCAAGAATAGGGTGCATCGTAGATATAACTTGTGAACGTAAGCATGCATATATCTGAGAGCATATATGTGTGTGTGTGCGTAAGTAGGTGTGTGTGTGTAAGTAGGTGTCTGTGTGTGCACCTTGTGAGTGTTTGTCAACAAGTGGTGATGTATATGTAGGGGGTGAGCCTTGTGAAGGAAACTGGATCTTAATCACTAGCTTGTGCAAGTGATGTGTTGTATGTGTGTGGAGAAAACAGCACCACTTGCAACTTGTGCACCTCCTCATGTTAATATGAGAGAGGGCATGATGTGTGTGTGTGGGTGATCTTGTGGTAGTAGTGTTTGTGATGTTGTTGTGCATGACACAAACATGGGGTCCAAACCCTCATGTCCATATTGTCTTTGTGCACATGAGCATAGTTATGTGGTAGTTGTTCTAGTGAAAGTTGCATGAAATGTTGCACTATTCACTATGTAGGAATCTATGTAGTTTTTCCCTCCTAGTTTGTGGCCACTTGCTTCAAACAAGTGCATGCATATTTTATATGAATTTGGGGTAGAAAGAACCCGGCATTCCATTGGTGAAATCATTTTTTCCATTGGAACATTTTCTGGAGATGACATATTTTCTTTTTCTTCTATGTTTAGAGCTTGGTTCCATGAGTTGTGATGTGCTCTTGTATTTGTTTCTTGGTTGTGGTAGTAGAGGGTGACCCCCTCTACCACATGTTGGTTTCAATCCATGATATGGAATCCATGTGTGCAAGTTGTGCCCATCCAAAGTAGGCATGTGACTGAAATTCCAGATTAGTGAAAATCTGAAATTTTCACTAAGTCTGAGAATATGTGTATATTTTCTTCTCCTGTAGATGAGGTTGTGCTGGTCATTGTGTTGTGATATAGCCTTAGCTTTCAACTAGAAAGTTGTATCTGATATGTTTGTCTAGTTTCCTGTAAAATTTCATGTCATTTGGAGCCCTGTAGGTATTGTTTTGGCTGCTGTCCAAATGCTTCAGAGCATAGACAGAAAGTGAGAATCTGGAATTTTCACCAAGTCCCTGAAAACTGATGGTTTTGGGCAAGTTTGCAGCCTTATAAATTTCTGTGTTTAATTCCTTTTTGTGTGATTCTTGCTTGTTCTTGTAGTATTCTTGGCTAGCTACAGCCACATATATTAATTGTCATAGTTGGGTGGCTGTAGGTGCTTTGCATGTAGCTCACAAAGTGCTATGATGCAGTTTATGGCAGATTGTGTAGTTTTGTCATTTTTATGTTTGTGAGTGCTTAGTTGATCTTATGGTGTTCTTCTTTGCTCCACCCCATCCATGATGGTTTGTTTTATGTCTTGGCAACCTGGGAATACCAGATTTGTGCCATTTGAGTGTGTGGTGATGATTTTTACACGTAGGGCTTCATATCTTATTTCGTTGATTCCCGTTGATCCGTAGCTCCGATTGTAATGTTCTTTATATGGTTTTGCATCGTTTTCACGAGACACATCTGATCATGTCATTATCATGCATGTAAAAATAGCTTAGGATACAGTTATGTCCAGGAACATGTATTTACTCCTTATGCTTGTGCTAGTGATAGAAATAGTGATGCATGCTCATATTCATCTGACGCATCATGTGATTGTTGCATCTTGAGGTGCTGTTGTTCATTGGATGTTATTATTATATTGGGTAGCACTGGGAGCGGAGAACGAATACGTGGAGTCAGGAGAGTACGTGCAGGACGATCAAGAACCATTCCAAGCTGAGGATATCACAGATAAGATGATATGACCTTGATTCCATCTCTAGAGTTGTTATGCTAGATTACGTTTCCTTGTCATATGCTTGCTGCCTACCACTGAAATATTTGCCTCTTGATATGCCATGAATCCAAACATTGATTCCTTCCTAGCAAACTTGAATGGCTAAGTAGTCCTTGCTCAGCTACTAATGTTAGCGTTGCTAGATGCAGGTGCTTTGACTCATGTGATAACATGAGCTTGATATCATTATATTAAGTTCTGTTATTTAATTAATGCACTTATATACTTGGTAATTGACGGAAGGCCTAGCCTTTTTCCGGGTGCTTTGTTCCGTTATTGCCGCCTTAGTTACCGGCTACCGGTGTTTGATTCCATAATGATCGCTCCTAACATGTTCGGGGTAGTTATGGGGACCCCCTTGATAAATCGTGTAGTGTTAAGGCTTGTCCGGCAGGACCCAACATTGGTGTTAATTTGCTAATCACTTAATAATAATCTGCATAGGGAATGGCCTACCCGAGGAATTTAATCAACAACCCGGGCCAGTGATCCTCATGAGTGTAGGTCCAAACTAGAGTCGTGTGCGGGGCCAACCCGGGGCAACTCGGGAGATGTCTATCAGGCCACTGTATGCTATACTCATCCGGCGTGTCCTGAGACTCAGATACGCGAGTCTTATCAGGGTCGTCGACACGTCGGGAGGTCCTGCTAGTCTTGCCTTACCTTAGCGATATATCTTGCATATAGGAATCCCGGTGAAGCTTTGGTTCTCCCCGGAGTTGAGGTTTTCCTCTAAGGAATCCGACGAAATCACGAGATTCATGATAGAGGATTACTTTGCGGCCTGTGTACGTTTGTGATGGACTAGTTGGAGCACCCCTGCAGGGTTTAATCTTTAGGAAAGCCGTGCCCGCAGTTATGTGGCAACTTGGAACATTTTGTTAACATCCGGTATTATATAACTTAATCATAAGCTAATAAAATTGTCAACCGTGTGCGTAACCGTGTCTGTCCCCTCGAAGATCTCTCTTCGATCGGGAACACGGTGGGGTTATGAATGACGTAGGTAGGTATTCAGGATCACTTAATGATGAGGTATTCTCGACCGCTAGTATAGTCCACCTTCATAAATGTTCTACGTAAGTTAGCCACCATTTCAAGCTTAGGTTGCTGCAACCTTAAACACTCAACCTATCCAACCTAATAACTTGACTAGTTCTGCCACCAATTTCATAGATTGCTGAGTCCCCGTGGCTCACGGATTCCTTCACAACACCAAGAGGTTCAGGTACCCCCGAGACAGAAGATCCCGACGGCACGCAACTGGCATGGCAGTACGACGAGGAGACCGACCGCCTGTACGTGAACTATCCAGAAGATTGAGGCGTGGTCGTGACAGTGGGCTAGCAGGCAGGTAGCGTAGCCTTTTCTCTTATTTTGGAGTCCGTAGCGGTACTACTTTGGTTGTATGCGTGATGTACTCTGATATATTTATGAGAAGGCAATTGAACCCCTGATTGTCATCTTTTATTATTATGTATGTGCTGTGTTACCTGTTTGCGAGACGCTTAGATGCGCTCCTTTCCAATTCGGGGCCTCGATCCCCAGATCGGAAAGGACCGCATCTTGGTCATTACATAATAAAAAGTCTTTTGTGTCCCCAACACAACAAATACAATGGTAATTTGTATATCTGCACTAGTTTGGCGAACAGATGATGATACAACTGTAGTAATGATAGTAGATACTGATTTTTGTAATAGGAACAATAAAAAACAACAAGGTAACAAAAGTGAGCACAAACGGTATTACAATGCTAGAAAATGAGGCATAGGGTCCGTACTTTCGCTGGTGCAATCTTTCAGCAATGCTGATATAATTGGATGACGTAACAATCCCTCAACATGCTATAAAGAATCACTCCAAAGTTCCTATCTAGTGGAGAACATAAGAAGAAATTGTTTGTAGGATACGAAACCACCTCAAAGTTATTCTTTCTGATCAAAGTTTCCAAGAGTTCGTACTAAAATAACAAGTTTTCCTTTCCAATCGATCTATTCAAGTGTTCGTACTAAAATAAGTCATAACAAATTCAGATTCTGTCGTGGGTATAAGCCTGACAGTAAATGTGTAGGGTACGAAAGTAGAGGGCATAGTCCTAGCTACGGCAAGGTTGTATGAGTTCAGGCCCCTCTACGGTGGAGCTAACAGCCCTACGTCTCAGTGCTCTGGAGCTTTAGTGATGAGTGGAATACAGATGATACAGAATGCGAACCCTTGTGCCAGAGGGGAGGGTGGCTTATATTGACTGGGCTGCCCCTCATAAGTGTCCAGCCTTCAAGGGTGCAATAAGTAAGATTGAATGACGTATGCTGTAGGATCGAGGTTATAGCCCTAGGGTAGGGTCATAGGCCTGACCTATAAGTCCTACCCAAGGGCACCTCATTATTAGCTTGAAGATCGCAAGATACCTACCGACTGGATTAAGACAACCTCTGGTCCACTCGGTAGAGAACCACTCGGAGGATTATTTTAAACTCGACGACTGGTGTCCACTCGGTGAAGACTAGAAGCCAGTCGACATAGAAGGCCAGAAGCCACTCCAGCGTGGCTAACGGTCAGACGTTAGACTCACTACAAGGATACCCCCTATAAAGCAACACAAATTTTACAACATCTTGACTATATGTTGCAGAATTTGCCATAGATACGGATATAAGCGTTGTAGCATATTGCAGGTTGGCCTTGCCCCTATCGGTATACATATGAAAAAAGTAAACAAACGGAATGAGAGAGAGGGAGACACATGAAAAAGGTAGCCCACGATTCTCCTCTTCTCTCCCAGATCACCACCACCTCTTCCTCCTCCTCGCCACCTCGCCACCGGATCTACCCCTCCCCTCCTCCCACCTCGCCTCCGGATCTCCCCTTCCCCTCCTCCCACCTCGCTGCCAGATCTCCCCCTCCCCTCCTCCCACCTTGCAGCTCTGGCGGCTGCCAGATCCATCACATCCCCCACCCTCGAGGCCTCCATCAAACCAGGACGCCCTCCCATCTGACTCAATCCGATGCTTACGGCCACCGAAGACCACTCACGACCCTCCCGGTAGGGTTTTTGGTGCCGGCTCCGGTGCCGATGGCCATGGAATCCTCCTCTCATTCGGTGAGTGCATCCCTTCCCCTGGCTACGTCCTCTCTCCCCCCTTCCTCTAACCACTATTAGCCTCTTCTCATGTACACGTGCAGGGAGGAATCAGATGCATGTGAACTCCACCATGACGCTGCTGATGGTGATGTCAATGGACGGGATGTGCCGCGACATCGATGAGGATGCGCTAAGGCGGGAAGTTGAAAGGGAATACATGACCATGGAACTCGATGGCACGGTGCTGGGGGTGGAGGACATGGCCAACACGGCGCTGTATGTGGAGTCAGACGAGGCTAGGTATGTGACCGTGACTTGGACTTCAAATGACCCCATGAGTTAGGGCTGAACCTCCTACGTACCGGTGTGTTGCGTAACCACTACTAAACATCTGAATATATCCAATGCTACCTCACCCAAAAAGCATCAAGATAATTGACCAACCTAGAACTATGGATTTAGTAGCCTCTTTGTTCTGTAGAGTTTTTTTGATTATCTATGTCTTGCCTGCTACTTAGATTGAATGGTATGATAGGGAAGGATGCATAAACGGACAACCCCTACATGCACAACACCAGTCACTGCCTTGAACACACGTCGAGAACTAATGCCAAAGATCGATAAATTTGACTCTTGAATCATATGTTCTGAAACAACAACCGGTTATGTTGCAGGGATATGTCATAGATGTGTCGTATCGGTACATGATACTGCACTAGGACGGTGATATGCCGGGATACGCGCGAGATACCCATCGCAACACATTTTATCAAATTAAAATAAAGAAAAAAACAGAATACAGCTAGGACACGCAGGGATACATCAAGGATAAGTAAGGGCATGTTAACACTCAATATCCAGCCCATCAGAAGGCCTACTCGATGGATAGATAAACCTAATCGCTAGAATCCTTCCTCTCGCTGTAATCTTGAAGTTGACAAATCGCAAGACAAGTTTCAGCGCATCTCCAGACTCCCTTACGTCATCGCCGCCGACACCTCACAACGCAGTTCATCTCCATTCTCTAAGTATTCTTCATCCAGAATCTGTAATGTACGCAAGTAAGCTTCGATCCATTGCTTCAAGATATCTGTTTTTAAGCATGTTATGAATTAGGATTTAAGGGATAATGAAGTGCATATATTTATCTTAATGTTAGGGGATGTCGTGTAGGTCGAACAACTAATCCTATGTTGCCCGATGTGGGATTGGGTATGGCAGTAATGTCGTCCATGATTCCGATGACAACCAGTATACCAGTCCCGTAATGATACGTCTCCAACGTATCTATAATTTTTTATGGTTCCATGCTATTATCTTGTCAACTTTGGATGCTTTGTATGCATGATATATGCTATTTTATATCTTTTTTGGGACTAACCTATTAACTCAGTGCCAAGTGCCAGTTTTTGTTTTTTCCGTGTTTTTGATCTTTTTCAGAGGAGAATATTGAATGGAGTCCAAACGGAATAAAACCCGCGGAATTATTTTTTCCATAACAGAAGATACGCACGGGACTTGAGAACCAAGGCAAAGGACCCCGAAGGAGGTCACAAGCCCCCTAGCCGCAGCCTAGGGGGGCCGCGCCTAGCAGGCTTATGGGCCCCTCGTGGCTCCTTTGCCCTACTTCGTCCACCTATAAATTCTCTAAAAATCCAAAACTGCCACATGGAGACACAAAAATACTTTTCCGCCGTCGCAAGCTTCTGTCTCCGTAAGATCCCATCTCGGGCACGTTCTGGTGCCCTACCGGAGGGGGGAGTCGGACACAGAGGGCTTCTTCATCAACACTATTGCCTCTCTGATGATGCGTGAGTAGTTCACCACAGACCTGCGGGTCCATAGCTTGTAGGTAGATGGCTTCTTCTCTCTCTAGGATCTTCAATAAAAAGTTCTCCATGATCTTCATGGAGATCTATCCGATGTAATATTCTTTTGCGGTGTGTTTGTCGAGATCCGATGAATTATGGATTTATGATCAGATTATCTATGACTATTATTTGAGTCTCCTCTGATCTCTTATATGCATGATTTTGTATCCTTGTAATTCTCTTCTAGTTGTGGGTTTCGTTTGGCCAACTTGATCTATAGTTCTTGCAATGGGAGAAGTACTTGGTTTTGGGTTCATACTATGCGGTGTCCTCACCCAGTGACAGAAGGGGTAGCGAGGCACGCATCGTGTTGTTGCCATCAAGGGTAAAAAGATGGGGTTTATATCTATTGCATGAATTTATCCCTCTACATCATGTCATCTTGCTTAAGGCGTTACTCTGTTTGTTATGAACTCAATACACTAGATGCATGCTGGAAAGAGGTCGATGTGTGGAGTAATAGTAGTAGATGCAGACAATATCGGTCTACTTGTCTCGGACGTGATGCCTATATGTATGATCATTGCCTTAGATATCATCATGACTTTGCACGGTTCTATCAATTGTTCGACAGTAATTCGTTCACCCACCGTAATACTTGCTATCATGAGAGAAGCCTCTAGTGAACACTATAGCCCCCGGGTCTACTTCACATCATATTTTCAGCTCTACACGTTTACTTTGTTGCACTTTCCACCTTCAGATCTCACCTTGCAATTAATCGTGAAGGGATTGACAACCCCTTTATAGTGTTGGGTGCAAGTTTGTTTGTTTTTGCGTAGGTACATTGGTGACTTGTCTTGATACTCCTACTGGATTGAAACCTTGGTTCTCAAACTGAGGGAAATACTTACAGCTACTGTGCTGCATCACCCTTTCCTCTTCAAGGGAAAAACCAACGCAAGCTCAAGAGGTAGAAAGAAGAATTTCTGGCGCCGTTGCCGGGGAGTATCAAGTCAAGAATAGTCTCCCTTCAACGTGTAAATTTCTGGCGCCGGGGACTATTCTAAGTGAAGCTTATCCAAGTAACTATCGCAAACTCATCTCTTGCATTTACTTTTTTTGCCTTTTGCCTCTCGTTTTCCTCTCCCCCACTTCTGAAAAACAAAAATTTACAAAAATATTTGCCTTTTTCGTTCGCCCTTTTCTTTCGCTTGCTTTCTGTTCGCTTGTATGCTTGTCTGCTTGCTAAAGTCACCATGACTGAGAACACCAAATTGTGTGACTTCTCGAATACTAATAATAATGATTTTATTAGTACTCCAATTGCTCCCACCACTAGTAGGGAATCATATGAAATCAATGCTCCTTTGCTGAATCTTGGTATAAAAGAGCAATTTTCTGGCCTTCCTAGTGAAGATGCCGCATCCCATCTTAATACCTTCATTGAGTTATGCGATATGCAAAAGAATAAAGATGTGGATAATGATGTGATTAAATTGAAGCTATTTCCATTCTCACTACGAGATCGAGCAAAAACTTGGTTTTCATCTTTACCCAAAAATAGCATTGATTCTTGGAACAAGTGTAAAGATGCTTATATATCCAAGTATTTTCCACCGGCTAAGATTATCTCTCTCTGTAATTATATCATGAATTTTAAGCAACTAGATCATGAACATGTTGCACAATCTTGGGAGAGAATGAAATTGATGATTAGAAATTGTCGCGCTCATGGCTTGAGTCTTTGGATGATTATACAAATCTTCTATGCTGGTTTGAATTTTGCTTCTAGGAATATCTTGGATTCCGCCTCCGGTGGAACTTTCATGGAAATCACATTAGGAGAAGCCACAAAACTCCTAGACAATATCATGACAAACTATTCTCAATGGCACACTGAAAGGTCACCTACTAGTAAAAAAGTGCATGCTATAGAAGAAATTAACTCTTTGAGTGCTAAGATGGATGAGTTAATGAAATTGTTTGCTAGTAAAGGTGCTCCTCTAGATCCAAATGATTTGCCTTTGTCTTCCTTGATTGAGAATAGCAATGAAAGCTTGGATGTTAATTTTGTTGGTAGGAATCATTTTGTCAACAACAATGCTTACAGAGGTAACTTTATTCCTAGGCCTTGTCCTAGTAATCCCTCTAATAACTTTGGCAATTCCTACAACAATGTTGATGGAAATTACAATAAATCACCCTCTGATCTTGAGAGTAATATTAAAGACTTTATCAACGCACAAAAGACTTTCAATGCGTCCATAGAAGAAAAACTACTCAAAATTGATGACTTGGCTAGGACCGTTGATAGAATGTCTCTTGATATTGATGCTTTGAAATTGAGATGTGCTCCTCCCAATATTAATATGGATGAAACTTTGAAAGCCATGCGTGTTTCCATGAATGAGAGTAAAGAAAGAACCGCCCAAATTCGAGCTAGACATGAATGGCTTAAAAAGGCGTGTTCTCGTGATGAGAATCACGAAGATCTTAAGGTGCTTGGTGTGACTCCTATTGAATCCTTGTTTTCTAATGTCAAACCTAATGATGATGGGGCTAGATATGAATCCACTTTGGTTGAGAAACACCCCAATGATTCAGAGTCTATCTATCTTGATGCTGAAAGCACTGAAAGTGGAGTAGATGATATCAAAACTTTGAGTTGTAATGAAATTACTACTTTGGATTTCAAGGAATTAAATTATGATAGTTGCTCTTTGATTGAATGTATTTCCTTGATGCAATCCATGCTAAACTCTACACACGCTTATAGCCAAAATAAGGCCTTTAGCGATCATATCGTTGATGCTATGATGAAATCTCTTGAAGAGAAACTTGAGTTGGAGATATATATTCCTAGAAAACTTCATGATGAGTGGGAACCTACTACAAAAATCAAGATTAAAAACTATGAATGCAATGCTTTGTGTGACTTGGGTGCTAGTGTTTCTGCTATTCCAAAGTCCTTATGTGATGTTCTAGGCTTCAACGAGATTGATGAGTGCTCTCTTAATTTGCATCTTGCGGATTCTACTGTTAAGAAACCTATGGGAAGGATTAATGATGTTCTTATTATTGCAAATAGGAACTATGTACCCGTAGATTTCATTGTTCTTGATATTGGTTGCAATCCGACATGTCCCATCATTCTTGGTAGACCTTTCCTTAGGACTATTGGTGCTATCATCGATATGAAGGAAGGGAATATTAGATTTCAATTTCCATTAAAGAAGAGCATGGAAAAAATTCCTAGAAATAAAATAAGATTGCCTTATGAATCCATGATGAGGGCTACTTATGGTTTGAGCACCAAAGACGACGATACTTGATTCTATCGCCTTATGCCTAGCTAAGGGCGTTAAACAATAGCGCTTGTTGGGAGGCAACCCAATGAATTTATGTTTAATTTTTTTCTTTCTGTTTTGTTGTGTAGACACCATCATAATTCTGTTATGATTGTGTTTTTTGTGTTTCTTCTTGTGTTTGAGCCAACTAAAACCTTTATGACTAGTTTTGGTCATGGCTGTTTGATCTTGCTGAAAAAGACAGAAACTTTGCGCTCACGAAATTATTTTAAATTCCTATCCAGAAATAGATTTTGAGCTGATTCTTTTTGCTTCTGGTTTATATGTCAATTTCCCTAATTGTCATAATATTTCAGAATTTTTGAGATACCATAAGTATACGAAATATACAGATTTCTACACACTGGTCTGTTTTTGACAAATTCTGTTTTTGTTGTGTTGATTGCTTATTTTGATGAAACTATGGATAGTATTGGGGGGTACTAGCCATGGAAAAGTGAGAATACAGTAATCTAACATCAATCTAAATAGAAATCAAGTTTACTATAGTACCTCCAGAGTTGGTAGTTTGTTTTCTTATGCTAATGATATCACGAGTTTTTGTTTAAGTTTTGTGTTGTGAAGTTTTCAAGTTTTGGGTGATGTTCTCATGGACAATGGGATAAAGAGTGGAAAGAGATCAAGCTTGGGGATGGCCAAGGCATCCCAAGCTAAATTAAAGGACACCAAAAAGCCTAAGCTTGGGGATGCCCCGGGAAGGCATCCCCTCTTTCGTCTTCAATCCATCGGTAACATTACTTGGAGCTATATTTTTATTCACCACATGATATGTGTTTTGCTTGGAGCGTCATGTATTATAGGAGTCTTTTTTTTGTCGCAATCATCCTTGCTGCACACCTTTTTGAGAGGGACATGCACTCATCGTGAATTTGCTAGAATACTCATTGAGCTTCACTTATATCTTTTGATCTAGATAACTTTGCTCTAGTGCTTCACTTAGATATTTTTAGAGCACGGCGGTGTCATATTTTGAAGAAATAAAAACTCTCAATCTTCACATATACCTTTTTGAGAGTGCTCTCTCTAAGTAACTTGGTAATTGGCTTGTTCTATGAAAGTAGTCCTAAAGATGATAGGCATCCAAAGAGGATATAATAAAAACTTCCATATTCAAGTGCATTGATTAATAAGATAAGTTTGATTCCTAACAATTAGTTTTGAGATATGGATTCGGTAATATTAGAGTTATGTTAGTAGGGTGTTGTGAATCTAGAAACACTTGCGTTGAAGTTAGTGATTCCCCATAGCATGCACGTATGGTGAACCGCTATGTTAGGAAGTCGGAGCATAATTGATTTATTGATTGTCATCCTTTGTGTGGCGGTCGGGATCACGCGATGGTTAACACCTACCAACCCTTCCCCTAGGAGTATGCGTTTAGCACTTTGTTTCGATTACTAATAAAAATTTCCCAATAAGTATATGAGTTCTTCATGACTAATGTGAGTCCATGGTATAGATGCACTTTCACCTTCCACCATTGCTAGCCTCTCTAGTGCCGCGCAACTTTCGCCGGTGCACAAACCCACCATATACCTTCCTCAAAACAGCCACCATACCTACCTATTATGGCACTTTCATAGCCATTCCGAGATATATTTCCATGCAACTCCCACCGTTCCGTCTCATGACTTGTGCCATCACTTACATATTGCCATTGCATGATCGTAAGATAGCTAGCGAGATGTTTCAATGTCATATGCTAAGCTAGATCATTGCACATCCCGGTACACTGCCGGAGGCATTTCCCATAGAGTCATCATTGTTCTAAGCATGGAGCTGTGAGTAAATGAAAGTGTGATGCTCATCATTATTAGAGCATTGTCCCATGTGAGGAAAAAAATGAAAAGAGCCCAAAAAGCCCAAACAAAAAAAAACAGAGAGAAAAAGAGAGAAGGGACAATGCTACTATATTTTCCACACTTGTGCTTCAAAATAGCACCATGTTCTTCATTATAGAGAATCTCTTGTTTTGACACTTCCATATACTAGTGGGAATTTTCATTCTATAACTTGGCTTGTATATTCCAATGATGGGCTTCCTCAAAATTTCCCTAGGTCTTCGTGAGCAAGCAAGTTGGGTGCACACCCACTAGTTCTCCTTTTGAGCTTTCACACACTTATATCTCTAAGTGCATCCGTTGCATGGTAATCCCTATTCATTCCCATTAATATCTATTGATGGGCATCTCCATAGCCCGTTGATACGCCGAGTCAATGTGACCATCTCCTCCTTTTTGCCTCACAACCTCCGCCACACTCTATTCCACCTATAGTGCTATATCGATGGCTCACGCTCATGTATTGCGTGAGAGTTGAATAAGTTTGAGAAAGTAAGAGTGCGAAAACAATTACTTGGCCAATACAGGGGTTGTGCATCATTTAAATTCGTTGTGTGGGGATGATGGAGCATAGCCAGACTATATGATTTCGTATGGATAACTTTCTTTGGCCTTGTTACTTGAAAAGTTCATGATTACCTTGCTAGTTTGCTTGAAGTATTATTGTTTTCGTGTCAATAGTAAACTATAGTTTCGAATCTTACGGACTTGAACATTCATGTCACAAGAAAGAAGTTACAAAGGACAAATATGTTAGGTAGCATTCCACATCAAAAAATTCAGAATTTATCACTTCCCTACTCGAGGACCAGCAGGAGTTATTCTTGGGGATGCTTGATACGTCTCCAACGTATCTATAATTTTTGACGGTTCCATGTTATTATCTTGTCAACTTTGGATGTTTTGTATGCATGAATATGCTATTTTATATCTTTTTTGGGACTAACCTATTAACAAAGTGCCAAGTGTCAGTTTCTATTTTTTCCGTGTTTTTGACCTTTTTCAGAGGAGAATATTAAATGGAGTCCAAACGGAATAAAACCTGCGGAATGATTTTTTCCATAACAGAACATCCGCAGGGGACTTGAGAACCAAGGCAAAGGACCCCGGGGGAGGTCACAAGCCCCCTAGCCGCGGCCTGGGGGCGCGCCTAGCAGGCTTGTGGCCCCTCCGTGGCTCCTTTGCCCTACTTCTTCCGCCTATAAATTCTCTAAAAATCCAAAAGTGCCAGAGGGAGCCATGAAAATACTTTTCCGCCACCGTAAGCTTTTGTCTCCGCAAGATTCCATCTCGGGCACGTTCTGGTGCCCTGTCGGAGGGGGGATTCGGACACGGAGGGCTTCTTCATCAACACCATTGTCTCTCCGATCATGCGTGAGTAGTTCACCAGAGACCTTCGGGTCCATAGCTAGTAGCTAGATTGCTTCTTCTCTCTCTTGGATCTTCAATACAAAGTTCTCCATGATCTTCATGGAGATCTATCCAATGTAATCTTCTTTTGTGGTGTGTTTGTCGAGATCTGATGAATTGTGGATTTATGATCAGATTATCTATGAATATTATTTGAGTCTCCTCTGATCTCTTATATGCATGATTTCTTATCCTTGTAATTCTCTTCGAGTTGTGGGTTTCGTTTGGCCAACTTGATCTATAATTCTTGCAATGGGAGAAGTGCTTGGTTTTGGGTTCATACCGTGCGGTGTCCTCACCCAGTGAAAGAAGGGGTAGCAAGGCACGCATCGTGTTGTTGCCATCAAGGGTAAAACGATGGGGTTTATATCTATTGCATGAATTTATCCCTCTACATCATGTCATCTTGCTTAAGGCGTTACTCTGTTTGTTATGAACTCAATACACTAGATGCATGCTGGATAGCGGTCGATGTGTGGAGTAATAGTAGTAGATGCAGACAGTATCAGTCTACTTGTCTCCGACGTGATGCCTATATGTATGATCATTGCCTTAGATATGATCATGACTTTGCACGGTTCTATCAATGCACTACTGAAATTCAGAAATTTGCCGTCTGCCATGGCAGACGGCAAAGGGGGGAACCACGGACGACAAAGGCTTTGCCGTCGATTAACAGACGGCAAAAAAATCCGGTGAAGAGGTTCTTTGCCGTCTGCTTTTTTAGAGTGGACGACAAAGAATCGTTGCCATGAGGGGGCAGATGGCAAATTAAAAGGGACGGCGGATACACCAACGGTCCCGTTAAGTGTTAACGGCAGGCCTCCTCTCTTTGTTGCCTGCCATCCCCCCTTTGCCATGAGGGGGCAGTCGGCAAAGGGGGGAACCAAGCCCCTTTCTCTCCTCTCTTTGAAGTATTCCATCCCCTCTTTGCCATGAGGGGGCAGACGGCAAAGGGGGGAACCAAGCCCCTCTCTCTCCCCTCTTTGCCGTCTGCCATACCCCCTTTGCCATGAGGGGGCAGACGACAAAGGGGGGAACCAAGCCCCTCTCTCTCCCCTCTTTGCCGTCTGCCATCCCCCCTTTGCCATGAGGGGGCAGACGGCAAAGGGGGGAACCAGCCCCTTTTTATTTTATTTCTTATTATATCCAGCATTTTTCACAATAATCAGGATATATATATATTTGACATAAATAAATTTGTTTCCGTACTCATAACCATATTAAAATAACTTTCATCCATAGTACATACATATTATGCAAGTTCCATCCATACCAAACCATATATTACACCTCATGCATACGAAGTTTCATATATATCCATATACTACAAAAGTTTCAATACAAGCTTACGTGAAGCCATGGTACTAGAAATCATCTTCAAGCATTCCATCAATATAATCGAAGCTTCCCGTGAAGTGAATGTAATCTGCAAAATGACAAATAAGAAAGTTAGAAGAATAATACTAGATGAAGAAGTATATATAGGTTATTTCGGAGAGAAATTAGCTAAGTCAGAAGAATAAGAAGAACAACATGTGATGTTTATGAGGTAATCAACAACAACAACAACAACAACAATGTGAATATGAAAGAGGAGAAGAAATAGGAGGAGGAGGAGAAGAAGAAGAAATCAAGAAGAAGGAGAAGAAGAAGGATAAGGAGGAGGAGGAGGAGAAGGAGGAGGAGAAGGAGAAGGTCTATCCTCCTTCTCCTTCTTCTCCTCCTCCTCTCCCCCTCCTTCTCCTACTCCTCCTTCTCCTTCTCATCTTCTTCTCTTCTTCTTCTTCTTCTTCTTCCTTCTTTTCATTTTTCCTATTTATTCTCCTCTTCTCCTCTTCTTGGAGCTAAATTATCTAATAATGTCTTTTTGGAGCTAAATGGGATAATTATGTCATTTTAGAGGAAAACAAGCTAAGTATATAATATTCATGAGCTAACCAAGGTTCTTATGCCAATTTGAGCTTATTATGTCATTTTGGAGCTAAATGGGCTAATTATGTGATTGTTGGGGAAAATAAGGTAAGGAGAATATGAAAGAGGAGAAGAAAGAGGAGGAGGAGAAGAAGAAAAACAAATCAAGAAGAAGGAGAAGAAGAAGGAGAAGGAGGATGAGGAGGAGAAGGAGGAGAAGAAGGAGAAGGTCTTCTCCTTCTCCTTCTTCTCCTCCTCCTTCCTCTCATCCTCCTCCTTCTCCTTCTCTTCTTCTTCTTCTTATTCCTTCTTTTCATTTTTCCTATTTCTTCTCCTCTTCTCCTCTTCTTGGAGCTAAATTATCTAATTATGTCTTTTTGTAGCTAAATGGGCTGATTATGTCATTTTGGAGCTAAATGGGCTAGTTATGTCATTGTTGGGGAAAATAAGGTAAGGAGAATATGAAAGAGGAGAACAAAGAGGAGGAGGAGAAGAAAAATAAATCAAGAAGGAGGAGAAGAAGGAGAAAGAGGAGGAGAAGGAGAAGAAGGAGAAGAAGATGGAAAAGGTCTTCTCCTCCTTCTCCTTCTTCTCCTCCTCCGCTCCTCCTCCTTCTCCTCCTCCTCCTTCTCCTTCTCTCCTTCTTCTCTTCTTATTCTTCTTCCTTCTTTTCATTTGTCCTATTTCTTCTCCTCTTCTCCTATTCTTTGAGATAAATTTTCTAATTATGTCTTTTTGGAGCTAAATGGGCTAATTATGTCATTTTGTAGCTAAATGGGCTAATTATGTCATTGTTGGGGAAAATAAGTTAAGGAGAATATGAAAAAGGATAAGAAATAGGAGGAGGAGACGAAGAATAAGAAATCAAGAAGAAGGAGAAGGAGGAGGAGGAGGAGAAGGAGGAGTAGGAGAAGAAGATGGAAAAGGTCTTCTCCTCCTCCTCTCCTCCTCCTTCTCCTCCTCCTGCTTCTCCTTCTCTCCTTCTTCTCTTCTTATTCTTCTTCCTTCTTTTCATTTTTCCTATTTCTTCTCCTCTTCTCCTATTCTTGGAGCTAAAATTTTCTAATTATTTCTTTTTGGAGCTAATTGGGCTAATTATGTCATTTTGGAGGTAAATTAGCTAAGTATATAATATTCATGATCTAACCAAGGTTATTATGCCATTTTGAGGTTATTATTTCATTTTTAGCTAAAGTGGTCATTTTAATGAGCTAACCAAGGTTCTTATGATGTTTTCACCTAACTAAGCTAATTATGTCATTTTGTACGATAATTAGCCAATTTAGACTTTGTTGGATGAGTCTAAGCTACGTAGAAGAAGAGAAAGAGAATAAGCAAGAAGAGAAGAAGAAGTAAAACAAGAAGGAGGAGGAGGAGGAGGAGAAGGAGGAGAAGGAGAAGGAAGATGAGAAGAAGAAGAAAAGAAGAAGGAGAAGGAGAAGGAGGAAGAAGGAGGAAGGAGAAGGGGAAGGAGGAGCTCCTTCTCCTTCTTCTCCTCCTTCTCCTTCTTATCCTTCTTCTTCTCTTCTTCTTCTTCTCTTCTTCTTCTTCTTCCTTCCTTTTATTTTTCCTCTTTCTTCTCCTCTTGTCCCCTTCTTCGGGCTAAATTAGCTAATAATGCCTTTTTGGAGCTAATTATGTCATTTCGAGGATAATTAGCTAAGTATAGGTCATGTTTTATTAAATAGACCATTTTGGAGCTAACTAAGCTAATTATGTCATTTAGGTGGAAGCCTAGCTAACTATAGGTCATTTCGAAGCTAACTTGGGTAAAATGTGTCATTCATGAGCAAACTATGCTTATTAAGCCATTTTGGTTCTAGCTAAGCTAATTATAGGCCATTTAATACCTAAGTTAGGGGGAATAGGTCATCTTCGAGCTACCTAAGCCTTATTATGTCATTTAGGAGAGAACTTAGCTAACTATAGGTCATTTTTTTATTAAATAGGTCATTTTGGAGCTAACTAAGCTAATTGTGTCATTTAGGTGGAAGCCAAGCTAAGTATATAATATTCATGAGCTAACCAAGGTTCTTATGCCATTTTGAGCTTATTTTTTCATTTTTTGCTAAATTGGTCATTTTAATGAGCTAACCAAGGTTCTTATGATGTTTTCACCTAACTAAGCTAATTATGTCATTTTGTAGGATAATTAGCCAATTTAGTCTTTCTTAGATGAGTCTAAGCTACATAGAAGAAGAGAAAGAGAAGAAAAAAGAAGAGAAGAAGAAGTAAGAGAATAAGGAGGAGGAGGAGGGGGAGGAGGAGAAGGAGAAGGAAGAGGAGAAGAAGAAGAAAAGAAGAAGGAGAAGGAGAAGGAGGAAGAAGGAGGAAGAAGAAGGATAAGGAGGAGCTTCTTCTCCTTCTTCTCCTCCTTCTCCTTCTTCTTATCCTTATTCTCTTCTTCTTCTTCTCTTCTTCTTCTTCTCTTCTTCTTCTTCTTCCTTCCTTTTATTTTTCCTCTTTCTTGTCCTCTTGTCCCCTTCTTCGGGCTAAATTAGCTAATAATGCCTTTTTGGAGCTAATTATGTCATTTCGAGGATAATTAGCTAAGTATAGGTCATGTTTTTTTAAATAGACCATTTTGCAGCTAACTAAGCTAATTATGTCATTTAGATGGAAGGCTAGCTAATTTTTATTGAAACACTAGAAATAACATACCATTATCGTCATGACGGCGGTGAAGCACGGTGGCTCAGGCTTGTTTCACCTCGAGAAGGCTGCCCTGGAGAAGGATCCACTGTATAAGGGTCGTGCGATGCATTTCGGGAGATATTCTGCACCAAACATCGTTTGCAATGTGTCGTTAGTATGAGGACACTCTTAAGATCACTGCACTCAAATGAAACTCACCGTCCCCGCCATGTTAATGACTGGCATCGGCGGAGGGACTTGGCCGCTCTTCTCGCACATAGACTGTACATTTGGTTTGGACAAGTCAAACTTTTTATTTATTAATGAAACGAACATTAAAATGCAAGATTTGAAATAACATGTAGAAGAAACTTACCACGAAGAGCTCATATATGGCCCTGTTAGACACATCATTCCGTGCCCTCTCGGCCTCCACCAATGCAGTCGTCCTCTCCTCCAGCTCCCTCATCTCCTTATCCTTCTCCGCCATAGCCGCCTGCATTGCCTCTCTCTCTTTCTGAATAGCAGCCTGCAACAAAACTCATTGTTAGCAATGTAATCGTATTGGTTCCAACGCACAACATAATGCGGAAAGATAGTTGAGTCCATTAGACTAACCTCGATGGCGAGCTCCACTGGCCATGGATGAAGTGTTATCTCCAGACAGGAGCTTGTTTGGCGTGCCTTTATCTGTCGGAGAGTGCTAGAACAACGTATAAGGCCTTCTCCAATGGCGATCAAGGCATGGGGCCTCCCGTTGCCAGCTATCATCACCAGCTCTGGATCTATAGGCCCCTCGCTCGGGTTAAAGTCCTCCACTTTCCTCGCCTTCCCGTGATCTCTGTACTTCACGAGCTTGTTGTGGGAGGAGATGTTGGTGAAGTTTTCTGGATGCTCGAGGTCAGACTCAGAGAATGCCTTGACCTTCTTGTACGTGGCAGTATGGGCCATCGCATACAGGTCGTACATCTGTGGCACCTCCGTCTTATTGTGACGCGCCTAAAAGAGAGAGAGAGGAAAATTGTATTAGTAAAGGGCTAAAGATAGCATTAAGAATGAATTGCATGAGGCATGAAGCAAACCACATACCCAGTTCTCTCCAAATTGGATTAAGTTGACGCTCCCTTGATGGTGTGGCACACCAACCATTTTGCCACGCCTCTCCTTGGCATTGTTGTGGCTGGCCTCCCACGTTTTGGAGCACCACTGATCCACCAAGGCCTCCCAACAATCCATCTTATCCACACACCATCTCAAGGGCACCTAAGTTAATATAGAGAAATTTGAGCGCGTAAGAACCAAATCAAGGAAACTAACTACAAAGCCTTAATAATATGTAATTACCTTCATGTAATGCTTCTTCTCCATCTTAGAATCACGGCACTTCGCCTTGTCCATCCTAATACGCCGCGTGGCATAGTAGTCTCGAACAGCCTGCACCCGAGCCTTGTGCCGAAAGTTTTAAAGTAGGTTGCGACATTTGGTTTCGATAACCTTTGCCGCGTCCTCCTCGTATCCCTCCTCACACCTGTAGTAGGTCTGCAAACGAGACAACACCGATTAGTACAATAACTAGCTAGGGTTGATTTATAATTGTGTGAAGGAGAAATTACCCAGAACTGTCGGATCACCATGTCGGCCCTCATGTGGCACAAAACACCGTCGATCTCCACCTCCGGTGGGGCCGGGGCACCCAAGTAGTGCTCCCAGGTCATTCCTACCTCTCGCTCCCGACCGGGCAACGTAACAAACCCTGGGAAGTTTTTACGACAAAGCACACCAAGGATGTTGTTTGGCTTGTGGACACCCTTGGCAACAATCCAACCCCTACGGTATGACAAGTTAAAGCCAAAACATTAGATATTTGAGAGAACGTGAAGGCAAAAGGTTAAATAAGAGTAAATTAACTTACTTGTCCCCATTTGGCCTAATCGACCACCTCTGCTCGGGGGTCGCCGGCACGAGCGGAAGCCCCGAACTACCACGCTGGTAGACGGTAGCCCCCTCACCCAGCTCCTCGTCGCTACCAGCATGGCCACTTGGCTCAGCCCAGGTATCCCACTGGGTCTCTAGGGACGTACCCTCATCCCTGCTTTGCTCCGGAGTCGCCTGGAACGAAGCGTCTGGGACACGAGTCTCGTGGGTCGAAGGCTCGTCGACCTGAGGCTCGTCGACTCGAGGCTCTTGAACAGGAGACCATGTAGCCTCCACCTCAGACGAATCCACCCTAGAAGTCATGTGCTCAGGTGAATCCGCTTGGGGTGGTGGCGGAGACAGTGTAGCCTCCACCTCAGAAGGCGTGGCAGCCACCGCCCTACCTCTCCCGCGGACACGTGTACCTTTAGTACAACATAAATACCAACATGAGTAATAAAATGTATATAAATACCAATATGCATACAACATGAGTACAACATAAATACCAACATGAATACAACGTGTACCTTTAGTACCTCTCGGCTTCGCGGGGGGGTCGACCTCCTCTCACGGGGGGCGCTCCTTGCATAGTAGAGAGCAACACTTGTCTATGCATGTCGAAGCAAGAATACTTGCGACCAGCCTGCAGCCAACGGAACAGAACAGCTGCCTTGCATGTGGTGCACGGGAACCTTCCATGCACACACCAGCCAGCGAATAGCGCAAACGCCGGATAATCATGCGTCGAGTACATGTACCACACATGCATTTTGAAATTTGTTTTGGTAGCCGCATCGTAGATCTTGATCCCATTATCCCAGGCTTCTTGCAACTCATCCTTAAGCAGCTGCATGTACACATTCATATTCTTCCCCGTATAGTTGGGCCCTGGAATTATCAACGTCAGGAAAATGTTCTTTCTTTTCATAATCTCTCCGGGTGGCAAATTTAGTGGAATGACAAATATAGGCCAACAACTGTATTGTGCTGCCGTCATACCATACACATTGAACCCATCCGTGCTGATGGCAACTCTAGGTTGCCTTGGATCTTCTGATTTATCCTTATGTAATGCATCGAAGTGCCTCCACGCAAAACCATCTGAAGTGTGTACCAGCATCTTATTCCCATCCGTATCTAGTTCGGTTCTTTTGCCCAATTTGTGCCATGTCATCTGTCTGGCCGTCTCTTCGACCATGAAAAGACGTTGAAGTCTTGGTACGATTGGCAGATACCGAAGAACACTAATGGGTATTTTGGTCTGATTCTTCTCACCCATACCGTTGTCTACCACAATGTACCTAGAAGAACTTCAAATGGGGCAATAGTTCAAGGCCGCATACTCAATCCTAAATAAGGCACATCCATTCTCAAACGCATGTATCTTCTCATATGGCATCTTAAGTACACGCAGGATTTTCCTTGACTGGTACAGGTTTGCAGGCAGTACATGGTGTTTGGATAGAAAGCATCCAAATATCGTCATCATCGCGTCGTAGCATTCTCTGCCTAGGTTGAATTGAGCCTTCAGAGCCATTACTTGTGCGATGGCATCCAACTGACGAAGCTCAGTCTGCTCATGGAGAGGACGTTTTGAAGACTCCAACATTTCATAGAAGGCCTTTGCAGATTCCTCCATCTCATCGTCCGAATCCCGAGCATCATCAAAGTCTTGCACCATGTCTTCAATGCCGGTACCATGCTCGTCGGTGCGACGACGAATCACCTCAGCTCTGGCACATTGGTCAGACTCGCCATGAAAAGTCCACACCGTATAATTAGGCGTAAAACCCCACTTCTGCAGGTGTTTACCCATTACAAACTCTATCTGCTTTTTCCAGTTGTCGTAGTTGGGACAGGAGCACCATGTTTTTTGCTGGCCATTTGCAAATGCGGCTCTCACAAACCCCCTGGTTTTTGTTAACCATTCATGGGTCATGTCTTTCTGACTAGGGTGACCAGTGTACATCCAAGCACGATCACTCATGTTTCCTAGCTACCTATGGGGGCACAAGAAATAAATATATAATTCATCATCTATATTCATACGCTAATCAAGTTTGTCAGTTTTATTACGTCCATGCAACCTACACGCTAATAGGTAAAGATAGGTCCTAATCCCACCCGAGTATGTCTAGATTGGGTTCGTTTTCCCATGCTCTGCTCCAGATGCGATGCAGAATTTCGGCAGCACCTCCCCGCTGTTCTCCTGATACACGTCTCGGCAATAAGCAGAGAGGATGTGTACCCGGAGAACAACAGGGAGGCACTGACGAAATTCTGCATTGGATCCACAACACAACATACCGGAAAACGAACCCAATCTACACATACTCGGGCTGTCCATGGATAATGTTGGACAATTCGAAAGGATGGCGGTTATAAATATGCAAAGAAATGCAAATTTATAGATGTCGCCCTTTCGAACGGGAGACGTATACTGGTCACGCATACTCAAGATTGAAGAAACCTATAGCTAGCAAGTTTCATCAGCACGAAGACCAGGACAGAGCAAATTAAGGGGGTAGGAGGAGAAGTCATTTGTGCTCACCAACAAACGCAAGGGCGGAGCTCGTACAACGCACGTGGAGGTCATCGAACAACTGCACATTGAAATTCACACGATCAACACAAATACGATGTTTTTATAATTAACATAATCGGAAAATATGTGGCCTAACTCATAATTTACAAAACTATGACCCCCGTCGGCCTCTAGAAGGCCGAAATGCACCTTCTCATTCAACAGTAGGCAGAAGAGGTGTCGGGGGTCGGGGCTTAGTGGCATCGAGGGTCGGTGGTGTCGGGTGTCGGTGGCGTCGGGGGTTGGGGGTTAGTTGCGTTGGCGGTCGGGGGTCAGTGTCGTCAGGGGTCGAGGGTCACTGGCGTCGGGGGTTGGGGTCTTTTCGGTCAACAAGAGGCCGAAAAGGTGTCGGGGGTCGAGGGTCAGTGGCGTCGGGCGTCGGGGATTGAGGGTCGGGGGTCGATGGTCAGTGGAGTCGGGGGTCGAGGGTCGAGGCTCAGTGGCATCGGGCGTCAGGGGTCGGGGTCGAGGGTCAGTGCCGGGGTTCCTTTTTCCTCTTCTTTCTTCTTTTCCTCGCTCTTCTTTTTCTTCTTCTTCTTGATCATCTTCTTATTATTATTCTTCTTCTTCTTTTTTCTCCTCCTCCTCCTCCTCCTTTTCTTTTTCTTCTTTTTTTCTCTTTCTCCTCCTCTCCTCTTTCTTCTTCTTCTTCTTCTTCTTCTTCTCTTTTCTTCTAGTTTTTTTCTTCTATTATTATCTTCTATGTTTTTTCTTTTATATCTATTTTTTTCAATCTATATTATTCTACCTAAAATAACTATCCTCTAAATTATTTTTTTCTATCTAGTACCTAATAAACTAACTATCTAATTTAACAGAAAAAATAGAAAAAAACGAACTATCTAATTTTAAAAAAATATGGGTACCGGAGGCACTCACCGGAGTTGGGGACGGCCGGTGAGGGGAGGGATGTCGCCGGAAGCCAGTGAGGGGAGGGGGCGGCGCCCGCAGCCAGTGAGAGGAGCGGCGGCGTCGGGGGCGGGTGAGGGGAGGGGCGGCGCAGGGGGCCGCACCGGCGGCGAGTGAGGAGAGGGGCAACACAGGGGGACGGCGGCGGGTGAGGAGAGGTGCAGGCGGCAAGTGAGGAGAGGGGCAGCGCAGGGGGCGGCACCAGGGGCGAAGGGACGAAGGGGCGGCGCGGGAGGGACATCGGGCGAGGTGGATTCGAGCAGGGCTACGTGGGAAGTGGGGATTGGAGGGGGCTGGCCTGATGGTGGTTGGTGGGCCACCCCTTTGCCGTCTGCCATGCCCCTAGGCAAACGGCAAAGGACTCCTAGGCAGACGACAAAGGGGCGGGGTGGGGGAAGCATCGGGTGGGGGCAGCCGCCGTCCCCGTTGTCATTCACCGTGCTCCCAAGCGGACGGCAAAAGGGCACCCAGGCAGACGACAAAGGGGAGGGGTGGGTGGGCGTGGGGGTTTCTCCGTTTGGGTGGGTGGGGGTGGAGGCTTTGCCGTCTGCCCACCCTTTGCCGTCTGCATAGCGTTTCTTCGCCATTTGCCAACGGACGGCAAAGAGGTGGCCGACGACAAAATTAACCTTTGCCATCAGACACCTCTTTGCCGTCAGCACTGTGACAGCTGACGGCAAAGAGTACCTTTGCCATGCATCAGCAAACGGCAAAGGCCAGGCAGACGGCAAAATTATGAATTCCAGTAGTGATTGCTCGACAGTAATTCGTTCACCCACCGTAATACTTGCTATCATGATAGAAGCCTCTAGTGAACGCTATGGCCCCCGGGTCTACTTCACATCATATTTTCAGCTCTACAATTTTACTTTGTTGCACTTTCCACCTTCAGATCTCACCTTGCAATTAATCGTGAAGGGATTGACAACCCCTTTATAGCGTTGGGTGCAAGTTTGTTTGTTTTTGCGCAGGTACATTGGTGACTTGTCTTGATACTCCTACGGGATTGATACCTTGGTTCTCAAACTTAGGGAAATACGTACTGCTACTGTGCTGCATCACCCTTTCCTATTCAGGCCTCGTTTGGTTAAGGGGGATTGGGGAGGTTTTGAGAGGGAGGGATTTCAGGGGATCGGGTGAATCCCTTTGTTCCACCCAATCCTCTCAAATTCCCGGGGCTTTGCTTCCACTAGTCCCCCGAGGAGGGTTTTGAAACAAATGGATAGGAAGGGATTGAAGGCGAACGGAGGGGATTCGGCTAAGCAAACCCCTCCTACCAAATGGGCGCCCGAGGATCTGTGGGGCTTCTGGCCCTCCCTGGGATTTTCCTCTCAAAACCTCCCCAATCCCCCTTAACCAAACGAGACCTCAAGGGAAAAACGAACGCAACCTGAAGAGGTAGCACGTACCATGATTCCACTACTAGGGGAAAGCCTAGTAGTAGCGCGGGTAATCATGCTACTAGTAAGGTGCTACAGCTATTACACCTATTTAACCTAGAACCCTAGAACATAACCTACCTAACATTTGCTAATTTGTTAATTGTACTAACCTATCTATAGAAAAGAGGGGAGGGGAGAGGGACTTACGGTGGTGAGCTCGACGGAGGCGGGTGAAGGAGGTGGCGTCGAGGGTGTAGGAGGAAGGGTGTCGGCGAGGTAGGGGCGTCCGCGTCTGCGAGGCAGGGGTGATGACGAGGCAGGGGCGTCGGTGAGGTAGGGGCGGGGCGGCAGCGTAGAGTGGGAAAAGAGGGAGTGCGGTGGCGGCGGTGGCGGCGCAGAGTTGGGAGGGAGGGAGTGCGGGGCGACGGCGGCGGTACAGTGCGGAGAGGGAGAGACTGAGAGAGGGGGGCCTACGGAGGCGCCGAAATGAAAAGTGCCCCACTTAGTAATAGCGTGGTTGTAAAAAGCACTGCTACTATTCTTTTATTAGTAGCGTCGGCATTGGGGGCACACTACTACTAAATCTAGCCGTGTCTGGAATGGTGGGGCAATATTAGTAGTAGCATGTTTCCTAAAGTCGCGCTACTGATAAGTAGTTAGCAGTAGCACCTGTATTGGAAGCGTGCTACTGATATGTAGCAATAGCGTCGCCTTTTATCGAGCACTACAACTATTGTTCTGTATATAAGGTTTTCCCTAGTAGTGTTCTGAGGATTACAAGGACTGCATCAAGGAGTTGGCACATGAAAATTCAAAATGCAGCAACTTTTTTATATCCATGATTAGGTTACTTTATAAACGTCAATTTTCTAACCCTCTAAATTAATGACTTTTATGCTGATTTTTTATGTATTTGTACATATACTCGTCGTATCCCCATTTGTCTATTTCAAGAAAATATCGTTTTCCCGTACTCGTATCCCTGTACCATGTAACATAATTGACAAGCCATGTAAATATGATTCAGTCGTATTTGAATATGTTTTACCTTTTTTATAATTGTATTTTTATGGTATCAATTATTTTGTACTGTAGGGAGCTCTCAAACTGCACAGAGTCAAGATTAATGCTATGGTACCATCAATGATTCCAGCGGAAGATATTTGTAACCTCAAGTGTTGTATAAGGTTACTATATGCCAATGTGTCATCATGTGTTTCCATTATTTTTACAAACCTTTAGTATAGCATCAGATTCCTTCTCTTCTATGGTAGAATTGGTTTGGCATAACTGTATGCAACTACGACCATGAAATTGTATTGAGAATTATTCAAAGAGTGAAGTCATCATTTCTCGAGGAGTTGCAGTTGTAGCAATGTGCATGCCACACAATTACCGTTTGATGTCCTTGATATTATTATAACTTTAATATGATCCAAACACACGCAACCTCATTTACCAACTATTTATATATATACTTGTATGCCCGGTAGAAAACATAATATGGATTTTCTTTTGGCAATGTTTATGAAACGTGAAATAAGTAAGATGCCAGAAACCAAGTGAAGAAACTGATAGATATTTTACTGCCCTGGCTGTTAGAAACTATATGTAAGAAATATCTTTCTATAAATTCAGTATTAGCAAACTAATTCTGATGACAGAAGTAGATTCGTATAAGCCATTACATTGGGTAAGGATTCATTCCTTACAGCTGGCTTACACTTATGTGCTAATTATAGTTTTCACTACAAGAAATAAGGTCAATTATGACTCCCTATATTGATCATTGATTCGTCATTGTTGTTCTTTATTGACCTTTTTTGACCAAATTTACATGGTAAACAGTTGGCCGTCAAGAATGAACAAACTTGACCTTTCTAAAATTTTGATCATAGATCTCTATTGACCAAAATTTTGGTTTGGTCATTACCTATTTGTGTGAGCCACGTAGGATCTGATGTGGCTGTGCTGACATGGAATTGCTAGTGACCAAATGAAATCATCATAAATTTCACAGCCCAATTCAATAATCTAGTCTACATGGGCCTCCACCAATACTATTTTATTATTAAAAATGTATAAATTGTTTAGGCTGATGCATTATTTTACCAAAAGCATGTATATCTCAAGGATAGACCCATTAAAAAACAAGTACACACGAATAAAATATTGCGAATTAGTTGTATATATTACATTTCAGTAACACATCACATGAATTACAATACATCATCCATCGACTCCTCTACACATAATGGTTCAAGGCCCAACAAGTGCACAACAAAATAGTTCTACAAGTGCAGGTGCACAACAAAAGGGCCTAACAAATGCATAATCACACATCAACATAGCTCGACAAAGATTGGAGAGAACATTGTAAGCGCGAAGGCAGTTTGGTGGAACAGGGGGATTGCTCATCACAAATCCATCCTGAAGAATATATCCCTTAGCAGCAATCTGCCTTCTTGTTTTTTCTCAGATCTTCTCCATTATTTTCTGAACCTAGGAAATAGAAGAACAATATGTTAATACCTCTAGCACCTATTAATTCTTGAAGTATTCATTAATTTTTCTTGTCATAACCATTTCTAATGCAAAGCAGAGCAACTAAGTTCTAATGCAAACCAGAAACTAACACCAGCCACTAATGGTTCTTATTATCATTATTTTTTTTAAACTCGCTGTGGGGGTTCCCCTTACAGTTTTCCTTTAAATAACTAATGGTCTTAATTTAAACTTGAACTTTGGGTGGAGTTTTGCACTGTTTGATGGTTTGGGTAATGTGGTGGAATTTATCCATAAAAAATGCCTAGGCTACTGAACAGTGTGTGTTAAATAAAGCATGGCATCTGCTTCCTTTGGAGATAATTGATATTGTTGTTGTTGCATGCATTCTAACTCTGCGCCTGTTGCTTTTGAACTAGGTGTTGGGGCGCACCCGTGGTGCGCCTCTTAGGGAGGAGCTGGACGGTGCCAGATAGATGTTTCCCATTTCAATTTCTTTTTCACATTCAGTTTGGCACATGGCTGGCCTCTAACGAAATAGATGAGCTTAAACACAATCAGTAGCAACTTGCAACTCTCCCAGGTGTCTCATCAATGATAGCCCAAACTCCCCGTCGACAATATTCTATTCTGTCACAGATCGTGACATTGTGTTCTTTCCAAATAATTCAATGTATTAATATCACTATGATATCAATTTGCACTTATAAATGAGCTACAGATATCTACCAAATAGAGTTAAAGTTCGGAATATCAGAAACTGAAGTGACTACTGTCTATTTGGTCTTGCCCAGCTCCTAGCACAACATGCGGCCTGAGCTCATCACCCTCTTGAATAAGATAAAAGTCCAACAACAAAACATAAATGTTTTTGAAGCAAAACAACATGAAGTAGCAAACTCGTATTTCAATTGCAGGATTCATAGTGCCAACGGCAATGAAATTCCCGGACATACATTCTACATGAGCTAGTAATGTCCAGAAGAGAGAGAGAAATGCAGATTTAAAAATGGAAACTACTGCAATGACATATTCAGTGCCCAAACACTAAAGAGCATTGTACGAACATCAACTAAATTTAAGAATACAAATGTATTCAGTCCAATCAGGATGATGTTTTACATAAAGGTTTTCTCTTTTCGTTCTTGTTGGCAGAAGAGTATCAAAATCAGACAAAAAGAACGACAGTGACATTCATGGCTAATGCGAAGAAAGAGTTTCTAACTTGAAACTTACCTTTAGAGAATTGAATCCATCTTCGTTATGTGCACAAACAATCAACATATGAGTAGGTTTGATGGTCATGTCTTCAATCACCTCAGCGTCCTCATCACCATCGCCCTAAGAAAGACAAGGGAACTCATTCATTCCTAATGAGCAAACTGCATGTCCCATTTGCTTTCTTCATCAGTTCAGCCATACTAGAAAGAACACAGAAAAACAAAGGCAACGAGTAGATAGGCACACACTCTCGACCAGAGCGATCCATGCCGACACTCTGCTGGGCCATCGAGCAACAGATCGATCATGCCAACACTGTGCTGAACTGTTTATGCAGGATTATCACACATTGAACTAGCAAGCTGACCAAAAAAATTAGGTGCATGTTTGTAGACGTGGAGTGGCACAGCTTTTGGTTCATTTTGTTCACAGAAACCAAAAGAAAATAAGATCATCAGTTTCACCTAGAAAGTATCTGGCAATGCACAATTGTCAAACAGAGCTGCAGCTTTACCCTATCACACCCCAACCTACTTATCCTCTAGTAAACAGCTAGTTTATTTTCATTTTACTTGGACTTGATTTCTAACCTTATCGCGCACTGTCGAATTTTTTTAGCTGCACACGTTCAGTGATACTTGCATTCTTTTTTCTCTTTGCGTAGATCAATTGATGGGCTAACACAAGCAAGCTACTAGTGGGTTGATTCGGTAGCAGGTAAAAGTAACAAAGAGAAAGCGGCAAGTGAGTCACCATCGCACTCGGCGAGGTAGGTGGCGCCGCAGGAGTCGCAGGGGCCGAGCCGCAGCGGCAAAACCAGGGCCCAATTCCGGGTCAGCTGGTCCGGGTGCATCACCGGAAGCTGAGGTGTTTAGACCTCACCTCAGCTTTCCAACGCCTGAATTACTTCCTGCATATAGATCATCAGAGTCATACGAGATGATATATTCAGTGTGTGCCCCATGTCTGAATCGTCGAGCAGCCAGTAAAAATTTCCCTTTATCTGTTAGGGCTATCAAAACGGTACAAGTACAATTAGAAGAACATAAGAATCTGCATTCTGATATGTGATATATCTATCTAAGCATACTATATGAAACAGAGACCCACAAGTTAAAGAAAAACACTGAGGGTCTTGTGGCAGAACAAAATCACTGTACGGCACTGCACAACTAATTGGTTTTCAGCAGTCCTACCACACCTCAAACCTCAGCGAGAAGTATCACAACATGACAAGTAGTGAGGAAGAAGATTGGATATACGGGACAGAGTGGTGGAGCTTGAAAGAAATCTCTGGAGGGCCGAAGCTGTGAAAAAAAATCAAGTACAAAATCATATGAACACAACAAGTTAGATATTTCTCGACTAACTCACAAATATCATCAACTTTGAAAGATCTGAATTTATTTTTTGGATCAGGGTAGCACTAGTGGTCATTAGATCTAGTACCTTGTCATTGAACCTGAATTCTAATCATCAGCTTTGGTTGCTTTATTATGTTTAGTACAAAATCAAGAACATTTTCTATTCAGTATCACTCGCTCAATAGTTTTCCTCTTAAGCATCACTGGCTCATTCTCACTGTATCACTGGCTCAATAGTTTGTCCCTTAAGCAGTCCTTAAGCATCAATGGCTCCATCTCACTGCAAAAAACATTTTCTAGTCAGTACAAAATGCAATTGTATAAATTCATGATGAGATGACCTAATTAGGCAACGTACAGGAGCAAAATCGAGATCCAGCTAGCAGACTAGCAATGTTGACATAGTTAGCTAGCTAGCTTGCTAGGACGCCCAGAGTGAAGAGATTAACTAGCAGACTAGGCAACGTACAGAAGAAAAATCAAGATCAAGCGAGGGCAGCAGCTCACCAGTGTTGTATGCAGCAGAGGCCGGAGAGGAGGAGTGGGTAGAACAGCGGCTAGCCCTAGCCGGCCACCCGACACCGGCCACGCCGGCTAGCCACAACGGCCGGTCTGTCGGACGCCGGTGCGCCATCCCCTGCTCAGGCTTCAGCGGTCGGCGGCATGTCAAAGGGGATTAGGGGAAATCGATTTGGTCGCTGGTGGGCGGTGGCTGGATTCGTTCGTCTCCAGGCAACGAAGATTAGTAGTATTCCTCTGTTGGACTCGCCGTCGCCGGAGATGAGGTGGCGGCCGAAACCCTAGCTAGCCACAGGGAACAGTGGAGGGCAGGAGCACAGATTATGGACGAAGGGGAAGGAGGCGTGGAGCTTGGGGAGCTCGGGGGGTGCTTCCCGTTGTCGGAGCTCACCGAAATAGGCCGGCGTGGGTGGTGGCGGCGGCGAGGGAAAGGGGATCGTGGAGAGAGAGGAGCGAGGTTACGAGACAGAGAGGAGGGGGATGACGCTGGAGGTAGGTGGGCTCTCTCTCCCTCGTGGGCTCATAATTTTTTCCTTTTCTCTATGGATGGATGGAGGGATGTGGGGGTGGAGAGCTAGATGGATAGATGGATGGATATGCGCCACGTCATCGATCCGTGGAACAAATGTTTCCACCAATAGGAATCAAGCTCTTGCAATTGTGTTCTTCTTTTTAATTTTCTTCCAATTTTTTCTACCCTCTTGACTGACGAAGGAGGGCAAGTACTAACTGCATCCACATCGGTGAAGGATCCGGCGGCCTCTGGCCTCGTCTCCATCGAAGAAGCACTAAGGTGAAGGCCACCGAAACCCTAGCCACAATGTTTCCACGAATGAGAAGTAACCTATTGTGTGGCTGTTTACACCCTCAAGTGAAGACAACGGTGCCGTTCATGAAGGGGTTCACACTCCGGAGCCACGTGGCGGGCATCTAAAGCTATTTTTGACATTTAAAGAGTTTTCTGCCGAATTAGAAGGAAATTAGATGGAATCGGAAGGAAATCGGTCAAACAATTTTGCACAAGGGTGCATCTTGGAATGGCAAACAATGTTGCTAAAGGAAGTTTTCATTTTCTTTGGACGTAAAATTCATTTTCCATTTGTGGCCTTGTCGACACCTATACAAGACACATAGGCGAAATTGTTGAGTTTTCTGCCCAGTCACCTCTATTTAAGCCTATGACCTTCTTAATTTTGTCATGGAGGACCTACAATGTGGGCATAAATAGAGCTACACATGTGAGTGACCATTTTGGGCAATGGGATTATGACCTTCTTGATATAGATGGTCAAAATTTTATACGGTTTGCACCCTCTTAGACACCTCATGACCTTTTTGTAGATTTTTGTCATAGATCTAGGACCAATAAAACCACCGTCAATATTTTTTTTCATAAACGAGCTTATTTCTTGTAGTGTTTTGTGTCAATCCATTCTCATTCATTGTATACTTTTACTGATGACAGAGTTTTTTTTAATAAATTCTTAGTTGCTACTCATATATGTAGGTCAGCTTCAAGTCTATGAAGCGAAAGACCAAACAAAGGTTTTCACCATGTTTGTTATTTAGCTCAGTAACTGTACGTCTACTTCTTTCCCCTATTGTAGTTCTTTTATTTGCACCGGACTTCTTGAAAGATGACAACTTGCAATCATTATTGTAGAGTGACCATGATTCTATTTATATTCCTAAAATAGACTGAAGTTTCATTTACATCTTTATAACTTCGTTTCATTAAGAAAAAGGTTTGATTATTTAAACATTGCAATTACGTGGCTTTATCCTTATTTTTCATTGTATCATGTGTCCACTTACATTTAACAAGTACGTAGCTCTTTCTCTAGTTGTAAGATTTGATCCTCAATTTAACCTTGATGGTGCTGAAAGTGCGAATGAGTTTTCAACACTTCATGTTCATATGACACTTGTGAAAACTGAAGATTTGGTACAGAGTCGCAAAACCTATAATATTCTTGGTAATGTAGAAAAAACAAAGATTGCATTCTGTTTAACATTTGTATGTGAAACATCATGCCTCTATCACTACTTGTGTAATCTCAATGCATTGTGTATTAACAATTCATTTTCTTATTTTCTTTGTAGTTTCAGAAGATATATGGATGAGGAAATTATACTTCAATGATGGTGATGGTGTTCTGGTTCATGATGACAATGACAGATGCTTTTAGTTTTAGTTAAGTTAGTAGGGATGTTGTTCCTCTTGGATCATGTTGCTTGATTAAGTTTTTGTTAAGTTGTAGGGATGCTGATGGATGGGTTCAATTTAAGTTTTGTTGTCAAGAGAATATTTACATTATGCATCACATTTGGATGATGTTCCTCCTGTAATATCCACTATTGTAATCCAAAAGTTTATCCAATATATGATTTCTCCCTTTCGTACATATATTCTCTTATCTTTTGCTCATTTACTATAGATAATGAGAAGAATTATGTGGACCATTAATTTAATTTATGATAAGAATAAGCGTTGCATATTCTCCGTTGCGAGGCAATTAGATTTGGATTCATGTACATTAAGTACAAGATATAAAAGTGTTGTAAAATTTTGTTTTATGTGTTGTACTCTTGCAACGGTTCATTTTACCAATGGAAGTATAAGCGTTGCATTACGCGCTAGGAACACTGGATAAGGCAACGCATCCCAAACAGTTGGTAAAGACACTAACCACGCATATATGGACTTTTAGATACGGAAAAAACCATTGCTATATGGGGTTCCTGTTGTAGTGACTACTGTAGTTAATTTCATTTATGGCATACGTTACCTCTAACGTATGCATTCAATATCAGTTATTGCACCCTTGAAGGCTGGACACTTAGGAGTGGCGTCACATTTTATATAAGTCACCCCTCCCCTCTGGCACAAGGGTTCGCATTCTGTAACATCTATATCCCACTCGACACTAAAGCTCCAGAGCACTGAGACGTAGGGTTGTTACCTCCACCGTAGAGGGGCTTGAACTCAAACAACCTTGCGATAGCAAGGACTCTGGCCTCTAATTTCGTACCCTACACATCTAAAGTCAGGCTTATACCCACGACAGTTGGTGCCCACCGTGGGGCAGGCGTCTAGGCGACTTCTGGCATGTTTGCGTTATTTCTCCTTCACGATGTCTTCCGGCGGTGATTTGTGCTTGGGTTACGAGATCGTTTTCACCACACTCGTCTTCGTCGCCGATGATTCGGCATGGCTTTGGGAGGCTCCTCTCGATGTCGAGGCGCTTCCAGTTCGTGGAGCAATGTTCTTCCGCGCTAGTTCGTGCGGAGTTCTTTTTCACCAACCTTCGACTCCGCCGTCGACTGTGCTCCCCATCGCACGTCGCAACAAGCGATCCAGTCGCTCGCGGCTCCAGCGTTGGGTGCGTCATGCACTCGCGCGTCAAGCGTCTTCACCGCAGGTGGTGGCCATCGAACCGCTACGCCTCCGTGTGTTGCATGTCACTCGGTGTCAGATCCGTCTGGCTCTTCTGCCGAGTGCGAGAGCTGCAGCCCTGCGGCGGAGATCTTCATGGCCGGCTCGCACGAGAGCCCGCCAAAGTCCAATCAGGACAAGCAGGTAACCGGAGAGTCTTCGGGTGCGCGTCATCATCTGCGCCCTCCATCATCCGGTCGGTGTTCTCATCTTGACAACATCGAGGTATTTTGTACGCCAGTCCTCAATTTGGTTGCGGTCCCAAGGATTGCAGACTCCATCCAGCCGTCAAATTCAGAAGCGGGTAGAGGAGTGCAGCAGATCCGTGCCCTCTTGCAGGCGGCGCAGCAGCAGAATTCCGCTGTTTCTCAGTCTCACAACATACTGCACAACAATTCCATCCAAGCAGACACAGTTTGGTCGGTTTACAGCCGAGGTTCTCCCCAGCATCACAGAGGAGGAGATCACCGAGAAGATCGACACAGGGACCAGGGGCGGAATCTGGTTCCCCCCAGGTTCAATCGCGAGGATCGCCATCGCTCACGCTCTCCTCCGCGGAGTGGTTCGTACGCGCCCCGGCGCAACGACGAAAGGCGATCGGTGGGTGATGACCGCGACCAAAGGCGTGATGTAAGGGACTAACTCACTCAGAAGAGAGTTGATAGATGCCGAGCCCATCGTGATGGATACGACGGTAATCGTCCGAGTGGAAGTGGCTCTGTCATCTCCGGCCCCAAGTGTTTCAGCCGAGCGATCCGCTCCGCTGATATTCCTCCCAACTTCAGGTTGGCGGCCGGAATAAGCAAGTTCACTGGAGAATCCAAGCCAGAAACATGGCTAGATGATTACCGAGTAGCAGTTCAGATCGGCGGCGACAACAACAACGTCACAATGAAGCACTTGCCCCTGTTGTTGGATGGTTCGGCCCGTGCTTGGCTGAATCAACTAGCTCCATCAAGCATATACTGCTGGGCACACTTGGCCCGAGTGTTCATCAAGACCTTCGAGGGCACCTGCAAGCGCCCTGCTGGTCTCTCCGAGCTACAACATTGTATCCAAAAGCCGAGTGAGTCTTTGCGTGATTTCATCCAGCGCTGGACCACTCTCCACCACACGGTAGAGAATGTCACCGAGCATGAGGCAGTCTGCGCTTAAAGAGTAGGCATCAGGTACCGAGAGTTGTACTTGATGTTCGGTCAGACGGGAGATATGTCTATGAGAAAAATGATGGAGATAGCAACCCGCTATGCCAATGGAGAAGAAGAAGACCGCCTCCACAGCAGCAAAGGCAAAGCAGCCGGCGGAGATGCCAATTCCAACCGGAAGTAGAAGCAGAAGGTGGAGCGCACACCGCCGGCAGAAGCAGCCGCTCTGGGAGCCGGAAAGTTCAAGGGAAAGGCCAAGAGTCAATTCCCTCCCAAGAAATTCAAGAAGCAGTCAGAACCAGATATCCTTGATCAGTCGTATGCAATCCACATGAAGAAGATGAAGAAGGCAACACTACAATACCTAAATATACCACTCGGCAGTGCAGGCTATTGATCCAGAAATTCGGAGAGAATCAGTCGAGTGAGAAAGACCAAGAGAAAGAGGACGAAGAACAAGAAGACCCCTTTCCAAAGGTCCACGCCACTCTGATGATCTTTGCTGATGTTGAAAGCAAGAGTCGACTGAAAGTGGTCAACCGAGAGGTCAACATGGCAGCTCCTTCCGCCCCAAAGTATCTCAAGTGGTCACATACTGCCATCACCTTCGACCAGTCGGATCACCCGGGCCATGTCCCTACTCCGGGACGTCAGACTCTTGTTGTCGACACGGTGGTAGAAGGAGTTCGACTCTGCAAAGTGTTAATGGATGGAGAGAGTGGTTTGAACATCATGTACGCCAACACTCTCAAGGGGATGGGCATTCTGATGTCCAAACTCAGCGACAACAATATGCAGTTTCATGGAGTGATCCTTGGGAAGAAGGCCAAGTCACTCGACCATATCGCGTTAGATGTCGTCTTCGGCTCTGACAAGAACTTCCGCAAGGAGAAACTCACATTTGAGGTGGTGGACTTCCAGAGTGCCTACCATGCCATACTTGGTCGTCCAACATACATACGTTTCATGGCCCGACCATGTTACGTTTATTTGTAGATGAAGATGCCAGGGCCAAAGGGAGTCATCACCATCACTGGCGATCGTTAGAGAGCAGAAGAATGTTTGTAGCAGGGCTCCAAGATCGCCGACCAGCAGATGGCAATGGCAGAGCTCGATGAGTACCGGCAGACAGCAAATCCCGCCGAACTGATGCGCTCAAAGAAGCCGTCTTCCGAATCTGCATTCCAGTCGGTAGGCGAAATGAAGAAGGTCAGCATCCACCCGACGGATCCCACCGTTGCCCCAACCAACATCTCAACAACTCTTGACCCTAAATAGGAAGCCGAGCTCATTGAGTTCTTCCGTGAGAACTAGGACATCTTCGCATGGAAGCCCGCTGACATGCCTGGTGTACCCAGGGAACTGGCTGTGCACCGACTCAGGGTCGACCCCAAAGCTCGACCTGTCAAAGAACATCTGCGTCGGTCCGCCACGCACAAAAGGAAAGCAATCGGCGAGGAAGTGGCTAAGCTCCTAGAGCCCAAGTTCATTCGCGAGGTTTACCACTCTGAGTGGCTCGCGAATGTTGTGATGGTTCCTAAGAAGGACAAGTCACTCCGAATGTGCATCGACTTCAAGCATATCAATCGGGTCTGCCCGAAAGACCACTTCCCACTCCCCCGCATAGTTCAGATTGTCGACTCGACTTTGGGATGTGAGCGATTGTCTTTATCACATGCTTACTCTGGGTACCACCAGATCCGTCTGTATGGCCTAGATAAAATAAAAACGGCCTTCATCATGCCGTTTGGGTACTTCTGCTACATCACTATGCCATTCGGTCTCAAAAACGCAGGAGCCACTTTTATGCGCATGGTTCAGAAATGCCTCCTTGACCAGATCAGTCGGAACGTGGAGGCATACATGAACGGTATCGTAGTCAAGTCACGCAAAGGTTCTGACCTGCTGACTGACTTGGCTGAAACGTTCGCCAACCTTCAAAGGTACGACATCAAACTCAACCCAGCCAAGTGCACATTCGGAGTCCCCAGCGGCAGGTTACTCGGTTTTCTCATTTGCGAACGAGGAATCGATGTTTCTATCCCACAAACAACAGCGCCAGAAATTGACACGTTGACACAGGCTGGGCTTGCGTTGGTTCTTCCCTTGAAGAGGAAAGGGTGATGCAGCATAGGAGCAGTAAGTATTTCCCTTAGTTTGAGAACCAAGGTATCGATCTAGAAGGAGGTTCTCGTCATGTCCAGAGTACCTGCGCAAACACAAACAAGCTTGCACCCAACGCTTCAAAGGGGTTGTCAATCCCTTCAAGATTGTTTGCAAAGTGAGATATGAAGGCGGAAAGTAAAGTGAGATCTGAAGTCAATCCATTTTGAGTACCAACAAACTTGGCAAACACATTGCCAACCTTATCCTTCCCAAGGGAATAGATATCATCAATAGTGATTGGGTTGGATAAGTTACCTCTCGTGCAAGACGAAGCGACGTGACCCTTCTCACGACATAAGTAGCAACATCTACCCTTTGTTTTCTTCCCAGTTAATTTCTCACCTTGGGGAGTGTTGGCTTGGGTCTTATTGGGAAGAGGCCTTCCTTCAACTTGTAGCTGAGTGTGTGATTGAGTTTGTGGCCACTTCCCTTGTTGCTTGTGACTTTGAGACTTCGTCTTCAGAGGGCAAGATCTAACATGGTGCCCTTTAACTTTGCACTTGAAGCCAATGATTTTGGCCGAATTCTTAACTCGTTCTAGGCCACTCTTGTTCTTGTTTGAGTTTACTCCAACATCATTTTTGTCATTCGGAGATGTTTGCTCACACAGGACGTTGTTGAGTGTGGACATCCCTTCATGACACTGTTCCAAGTCTTTCTTTCATAGAAGTGACTTGGGCCTTGAGCTCTTCGATTTCCTCTGCACGGTTAGTTTTAATGCAAATACTAGAGGAAGTGTAAGTTTCATTCTTAGAGCAACAAGGCAAGGAAAGTAATTCATCACACGAGGTAGCAACATTATGAGTAGACGAATTACGAGGACTAACACATGGAAATATAGTAGTTTGACTACAAGTAGTGCCATTGTCCACATGAGGCTCATTTGTTGTTACCTTGGTGATGATAGCCTCATGAGCTAACTTTTGCACATTATAGGATGTTAGAAGATCGGCATGAGAGCTTGTGAGCATTACATGGTTTCCTTCCAACTTCCCATAATTCCTAGTTAGTAAATCAAGTTGACCACGTAGCTCAATATTCTCCTTCAATGTTGATACTTCAAATGAGGTAGAGTTAGATGTACAAGTATCATCAACAATATGAGAGGAGTAAGTAGCAAATAGAGACTTCCCATGAGTAGATTGAAGCTCCTCATAGATCTTAGAGGTTTTGATGAGCTCTCCCTTGACATTATTGCATTCAAGGAGAAGGACCTAAAAATCCTTTTTAAGTTTATCATGAGCAACTTCAATCTCTCCTTTTGAAGATCTTAAGTCTCTACATGCTTGATGACTCTTCTCAAGTTCATGTTCAAGTTGTTCACTTTTAGCTTGTTCATGATTAAGTGAATCATTACAATTTTCAAAGTAAGCAAGAACATCTTGGAAACTTTGAAGAGCGTTATTTTTAGCTTTATGAAGAATTTTACTGATCACATAGATATTTTCATTCAAGTCATCATCATCATCCTCATCGCAAATATCATCGTTATTGCACAGGGAAGATGATACCTCATTATTACCTCTTGCCATGAGGCACATGTGAACTGGAGGACTTGATGAAGATTCTTTTGGTGAATCAGATTCTTCATTAGTCAAAAGTACTTCATATTTCTTGATTTCCCCTAAATGATTAGTCATAGAGCAACTAGGGAGAAACAAGATATTTTGATCAAGAGGACACGAGGAAGCAGGCATATCACCACAGACATTTGTCGAGGGATCTTTAGGTGAAATGCATGACCTATCAGCACAATAATTTATACTATGTGTGGTGCTAGATATGCTCGTGTCCATAGAGGCTATGGCATTTTCATCAACACTCACCATGTCATTACCTTGTGAGATTGAAGATGCTGAGGTGTGCAAGCAATCGGATATGGAAGTAGTGGTGGACTCTTTAAGATAGAAAAGAGTGAAGAGCTCATGCACCAACTCCTTCATCATAATACCGTCTTCATCAAGATTGGACCCACCATATATATCTTAAAGTTTAGTCCAAACTTCATGAGCTGACTTGCAAGTCGAGATAGACTTAAACACTTCAGGACTTATGGTTCGATGAATGGAAAGAGAAGCCTCACAATCAAGATACATTTCATTAGTAGATGAAGATGCATCATCCTTTTTGTCGGCAATCCCTACAAGAACAATTCGTAAAGTATTTGGGCCCATGGCCCGAAAGTGATGAAGCATACGAATTGTCCATAGGGTATAATTTGTGCCATCAAAGTCAAAGATGCCATTGTGCACTAATCCAATAGTCGACATCGATACTCTCTAGGTCGTGAAACCTAATTAAAGAGAGACCTAGCTCTGATACCAATTGAAAAGACCTCGATGACGCCTAGATGGGGGGGTGAATAGGCTATTTAAAAACTTCTTCGGATTTGGCTTGAACCTAATGCGGAAATAAACTAAGAGGGTACTTGTCAAGAACAAATCCTAAATGCACTAGGCACTGCAGCGTGTATCAACAACACGATCTACCAAGATGGACACAATACAGTTACTAACAAGCACAAGTAAGTTACACAAACTTACTTGAGCTATATCACACAACAAGTAGGTGAATGACACAAGATACTAGATCACACTATATCAAACGATATATCAAAAGCTGCAAGTGTGAACGTGTGGATATAGAGGGTATGCTTGAATGATTAATCTTGTACAAGAAATAGCCAACACAATATAATGAGCACAAACAATATGCAATGTATGTATGGTCAAGTAACACAAGTAAACCACAAGTAAGGAGTTAGGGTTAAGGATAACCAAGGTCACTGAGACGAAGATGTATCCCGGTGTTCACTTCCTTGGAGGGAAGCTAGTCACCGTTAGAGAGGTGGGTGTTACCACGAAGGCACACCAACGCCACGAAGGCTCACCCTATTCTCCCTTTGAGATAACACCACGAAGGCGTTTCTCAACCACTAGTGGTAAGCCTTTGAGGTGGCTTCCAAACCCTCACAAACTTTTCCGGGGGAAATCACACGGATTGATTCCTCTCCGAAGAACTCCTACCGCCTAGGAGTCTCCAACCTCCAAGAGTAACAAGATCACGGGGAATGCTCAAAACTTGCTCAAATCTAAAATAGCTTGGGTTGAGAGAAGGAGAGGGAGACGATCTATCTTTTGATTGGAACAACTCTCAAAGGGGCTCACAAATGCTCTTGGGATCTAAGATTTGGTGTGAGCAAATGTGTGTTAGGTAGAAATGTGTTCTTATGAGGATAAGGCTGTGTTAGGGAACCCTCTCACGAAATGGGAGGGGGGGTATTTATAGTGGGGAGAGAAAAACAGCCGTTGGAGGTACTTTAAGTCACACAGGGTCCGGACGTCCGACAGTTGCCGGAAGTCCGGGCGTCCGCGAGAGGTCGGACGTCCGACAAGGGTCGGTCGTCCGAGGCCTATAGATATCACTGAAAATACTGCGGACACTTTAAGTTACACAGGATCTGGACGTCCGACAGTTGTCGGATGTCCGGGCGTCCGCGAGGGTTCGGACGTCCGACAGGGGTCGGTCGTCCGAGGCATGTAGATACGACTGAAACTATTTTGAATTAAACAGTGACCGGACGTCCGGAGAGGACCGGAAATACGAGTTATACAACTCAAATTCTACTGGTGGTAGGTTCCGGATTTCCGACAGGGGTCGGACGTCCGGCCCTCGGACGTCCTGAGGGAGCCGGAAATCCGAGTTATAGAGCTCATATTCTTCTGGTGCAGGGCTCCGGATTTCCGAGGCAGTCGGTCGTCCGGCCCTCGGACGTCCGGAGGAAGCCGGATGTCCGAGGCACTGGTTCTGTTTTCAGATAACAACAAAGAAGTGAAGATGTGGTCTGAGAAGAAACTGAAGTTGTCGTTTGAGCAAGTTCATCGCAAAACCTGTGATCCCCTCTTAATAGTGCGGGATCCCTAAGGACTCAAGAATCATAAAGAGTACTGATGATCCATACTTGAGTGTATACTTTTATTCGCTGATCATCACTCCGCACCACTAACGTCAAAGGAACTGATACCTTTGAGTTAGCCCTTTGACCTGAGCTTGATGTTGTTGTTCCTTCTTGGCTCAAGTTGAAAGCAAGACATGAGGAAGTCTTCAAGTAGCTTTCCCATACACAATGCGGAAAGCCTAGCTTATGTATTTATCTCCATTTGTCCACCATGTAAACATCCACAAGAATCAAGCATGTAGTGCTCAAGAATGCTTATCTTGATCTTGTCCTGTCCACCATGTGAACATCCACAAGAATCAAGCATGTAGTGCTCGGGAATGCTTATCTTGATCTTGTCCTTGTTAGCACATGAGATTGTCCTTATCAACACATGATCATTGACAATAGTTTCAATGATATATTCGTGATGATCCAGTTGAACTTGCACACCACAATCTTGATGACGATCACCACTTGACGTCATCCTTCATGGGTTGTATGAGACCTTCCTTTTGACGCAAGCCCAATGGAAACACACCTAACTCCACATAGGAGTCTCACAAAGACCATGCGTTAGTACACAAACACGTAATGGACAATGCTTACCATACCATGGGATCACTTGATCCCTCTCGGTACATCTTATACGCTTTGTGTGTTGATCATCTTGATTTACTCCTAGTTTGAGATCTTGATCAACCTAGTGTTTCTATGACCATTCTTTGGATAATACCTTGAATAACATCTTGGTCAGCATATAAAATCCTTGAACCCAACAGATGGACTTCAAGAAGTGCCTATGGACAAATCCTATAAATATAACTTAAGGCAACCATTAGTCCATAGGAATTGTCATCAATTACCAAAACCACATATGGAGATATATGCTCTAACAATGGTGTTGATGAAGAAGCCCTACGTGTCCGAATCCCCCCTCCTGCAGGGCACCAGGACGTGCCCCAGATGGGATCTTGCGGAGACAAAAGCTTGCGGCGGCGGAAAAGCGATTGCGATGATCTCTTGATTTTTTTCTAGAATTTATGGGAATATATAGGCGAAAGACCTAGGGAAAAGGGCGTCCAAGGGGCCCACAAGCCTGGATGGCGCGCCCCCTGGCCGTGGGGTGGAGGCTTGTGGGGCCCTTGGGGCTCCCCTGCCTTGGCTCCCAAGCTCCCCGATCTTGTTCCGTTCCAAGAAAATCTTTTCAGGGATTTTCTTCCGTTTGGACTCCGTTTCAAAATCTCCTCTAAAAGGGGTCAAAAGCATGGAAAAACAGGAACTGGCACTTGGCACTGAGTTAATAAGTTAGTCCCAAAAAATATATAAAAGGTATGCAAAACATCCAAAGTTTGACAAGATAATAGCATGAAACCATCAAGAATTATAGATACGTTGGAGACGTATCAAGCATCCCCAAGCTTAACTCCTGCTTGTCCTCGAATAGGGAAGTGAAAAAGAATGAATTTTTGATGTGGAATGCTACCTAGCATAGTTGTCCTTTGCAACTTCTTTCACGTGGCATGGATGTTCAGATCCATAAGATTCAAAACAATAGTTTGCTATTGACATGAAAACAGTAATACTTCAAGCAAACTAGCAAAGTAATCATGAACTTTCAAAATAACAAGGCCAAAGAAAGTTATCCCTACAAAATCATATAGTCTGGCTATGCTCCATCATCCTCACACAACTAATGTAAATCATGCAGAACCCCGGAATTGGCCAAGTAATTGTTTTCGCACTCTTACTTTCTCAAACTTAATATAACTATCACGCAATACATGAGCGTGAGCCATGGATACTATAGGTGGAATAGAGTGTGGTGGTGGTTGTGAGACAAAAAGGAGGAGATGGTCACACTGACTCGGCGTATCTATAGGCTATGGAGATGCCCATTAATAGATATCAATGTGAATGAGTAGGGATTGCCATACAAGAGATGCACTAGAGCTATAAGTATGTGAAACATCAAAAGGAAAACTAGTGGGTGTGCATCCAACTTGCTTGCTCACGAAGACCTAGGGCAATTTTGTGGAAGCCCATCATTGGAATATACAAGCCAAGCTATACAATGAAGATTCCCACTAGCATATGGTAGTGACAAAGTAAGAAGCTCTCAATCATGAAGAACATGGTGCTATCATGAAGCACAAGTGTGGAAAAAGATAGTAGCATTGTCCCTTCTCTCTTTTTCTCTCCTTTTTTCATTTGGGCTCTTAGGCCTCTTTTTTTTCTTTTTTTTCTTTTTATTTTTGGGCTCTTTGGCCTCTTTTTTTTATTTCCTCACATGGGACAATGCTCTAATAATGATGATCATCACACTTTTTATTTACTCACAGCTCAAAGATCACAATGATGATGACTCCATAAGAAATGCCTCCGGTAGTGTACCGGGATGTGCAACGATTTAGCATGGCGTATGACGTTGAAACATCTCGCTAGCTATCTTACGATCATGCAATGGCAATATGAGAGTGAAGACACAAGTCATGAGACGGAACGGTGGGAGTTGCATGGCAATATATCTCGGAATGGCTATGAAAATGCCATAGTAGGTAGATATGGTGACTGTTTTGAGGAAGGAATTTGGTGGGTTTGTGCACGGGCGAGAATTGCACGGCACTAGAGATGTTAGCAATGGTGGAAGGTGAAAGTGCATCTATACCATGGGCTCACATTAGTCATGAAGAACTCACATACTTGTTGCGAAATTTTTTATTAGTAATCAGAACAATGTGCTAAACGCATACTCCGAGGGGAAGGGTTTGTAGGTGCGAACCATCGTGCGATCCCGACCTCAACACAAATGATGACAATCAATAGATCAATTAAGCTCCGACTTCCTAACATAGCGGTTAACCACACGTGCATGCTACGGGAATCGCTAACTTCAACACAAGTATTTCTAGATTCACAACACCCTACTAACATAACTCTCAATATTACCGAATCCACGTCTCAAGACTAATTGAGAGGAATCGAAACTTCTGTTTCTACTCAATGCACATGAAGATGGAGGTTTTTGCATCCTCTTTGGGTACCTAGCACATTTGGGACTACTTTCATAGCATAAGCCAACTACCAAATCATGCACCGCCATGCTCTAAAGATATAAGTGAAGCACAACAGCTAATGTATCTAGCTCAAAAGACATAAGTGAAGCACTAGAGCAAAAGTATCTAGCTCAAAAGATATAAGTGAAGCACTATGAGCATTCTAGCAAAATCACGATGAGTGCATGTCTCTCTCTCTCAAAAAGTGTGCAGCAAGGATGATTGTGACACAACAAAAAGAAAAGACTCCTAAGATGCAAGACGCTCCAAGCAAAACACATATCATGTGGTGAATAAAAATATAGCTCCAAGTAATGTTACCGATGGATTGAAGACGAAAGAGGGGATGCCTTCCCGGGGCATCCCCAAGCTTAGGCTTTCTGGTGTCCTTGAATTTGACTTGAGATGCCTTGGGCATCCCCAAGCTTGAGCTCTTTCCACTCCTTATCTCTTTGTCCATGAGAACATCACCCAAAACTTGAAAACTTCACAACACAAAACTTCAATAGAATCTTGTGATAACATTAGTACAAGAAAACAAACTACCACTTCTTTTGGTACTGTAGCAAACTTGAATTCCATCTATATTGATGATGGGCTACTTTATTCTCACTTTTCCATGGCTAGTACCTCCCGATACTAACCATAGTTTCATCAAAACAAGCAACCAACTCAACAAAAACAAAATCTGTCAAAAACAGACTAGTCTGTAGCAATCTGTATACTTCGTATACTTCTGGTACCTCAAAACATCTGAACAATTACGACGACCTGGGAAAAAAGCATATCAATCAGCAGCAAAAAGAATCAACTCAAAATCTCTTTGTGAATAATAATGAAAAATCATCTCGTGAGCGAAAAGTTTCTGTCTTTTTCCAGCAGGATCAATCAACCATTACCAAGACTAGTCATAAAGGTTTTGCTTGTCTCAAACACAAAAACAAACACAAAAAACACAATCACAACAGAATTGTGAAAGCGTGGATGTAGCAAAACAGAAACAAGCGCTATTGTTTAACGCCCTTAGCTAGGCATTGATAATTCAATGATGCTCACAAAAAAAGACAAGAATTGAAGCACAACGAGAGCATCATAAAGCATGTGAAAATCACATCTAAGTCTAACATGCTTCCTATGCATAGGCATTGATACGTCTCCATCGTATCTACTTTTCCAAACTCTTTTGCCCTTGTTTTGGACTCTAATTTGCATGATTTGAATGGAACTAACCTGGACTGGCGCTGTTCTCAGCAGAATTGCCTTGATGTTATTTTTGTGCAGAAACCAAAGTTCTCCAAACGTCCTGAAAATTTATGGGGAGCAGTTTTGGCAAATATCAAAAATATATGTGCCAAGCTCCACCTCAGGGGGTGGGCCAGTGGGCCACAAGCCCCTGCTCCGCCACCACCCCCTGGTGGCGGTGGGCAGGCTTGTGTGGCCCACACGGCCCTGCCGCCCCCAACTCCAGCTCTATAAGTTGCCTTTCGTCCCAGAAAAAATAAAAAGAGAAGTTTTCGTTGATTTTTCGATACAGAGGCGCCGCCACCACCTATTCTTCATCTGCAGGGCGGATCTGGAGTCTGTCTTAGGCTCCGGAGAGGGGAATCGTCGCCATCGTCATCATCAACCTTCTTCCCTCTCCAATTCCATGAAGCTCTTCGTCGTTCGTGGGTAATCTATTCGTAGGCTCGCTGGGCGGTGATGAGTAGGATGAGATCTATCATGTAATCGAGTTAGTTTTGATGGGGATTGATCCCTAGTATCCACTATGTTCTGAGATTGATGTTGCTTAATGCTTGTCACTAGGGCCCGAGTGCCATGATTTCAGATCTGAAATTATTATGTTGTCACCAATATATGTGTGTTTTAGATACGATCTTGCAAGTTGTAGTTACCTACTATGTGTTATGATCCGGCAACCCCGGAGTGACAATAACCGGAACCACTCCCGGTGATGTCCATAGTTTGAGGAGTTCATGTGTTCACCAAGTGCTAATGCGTTGGTCCAGTTCTTTATTAAAAGGAGAACCTTAATATCCCGTAGTTTCCTTTTGGGCCCCGCTACCACGGGAGGGATGGACAATAGATGCCATGCAAGCTCTTTTCCCTAAGCACGTATGACGACACACGGAATGCATGCCAACATCACATTGACAAATGGGAGCTGGACATATATCTCTCCATGTTATAGCTGTTGCATGATGAATATCATCCAAACAAATCACCGACCCATTGCCTGCGAGTTTGTCCCACTTCTGTTACTTGTCTTGCTCTGCTGCTGCTGCTACTAATGTTGCTATTGCTGTTACTTGTCTTGCTCTGCTGCTACTATTGCTACTACTGTCGCTTCCTACTGTTGCTACTTGCTACTACTGTCACTACTGCTGTTCCTTGCCGCTGCTATTGCTCGTTACACTGCCGCTACTCGCTACTTTGCTGTTACTACTTTGCTTGCAGATCGTAATCTTTCAGGTGTGGTTGAATCTGACAAATTCAGCTGCTAATACTTGAGAGTATTCTCTCACCTCCCGTCGTGCGAACCAACAAATTTGGGTTGAATACTCTACACTCGTAAACTGCTGCGAACCCACGCGCTGGTGGGACATCAAGAACATTCTTCTAGTTTAATTACTGGGGAGAGCTTTGAGCATTCTTCCGGTGTCGTTGAAGGAGAAGGTTTGTTGTCCTAAGCATTCGTCTAGCTAACGCCAGAGATTGCAGATCAACATTTTTCTGGCGCCTTTGCCTGGGAGGTATTGCTGTATTCTCTGAGTCACTTGGGATTTATATCTGCTGATCACTATGAAGAATCTGAAGGATCCGAAGACCAAAGTCTTGCCCTCAACTACGAGGGGAGGTAAGGAATTGCCATCTAGCTCTGCACTTGATTCACCTTCAGTTATGAGTAAGTTTGCGACATCACCTCCTGCTAGAAATCTTGATATGTCGCCTGTGCTTGATGATGCTTGTGATACTACTGCTAGAGATGCTATGATAGATACTATGCCTGATACTATGCCTGATGATGCTATGCTTGATACTATGCTTGAAGATACCATGCCTGATACTGCTAGAGATGCTATGCTTGATACTGCTTTGCCTGATGATACTAGAGATGTTATTTTGCCTGATGATGCTATGCTTGATACTGCTAGAGATACTACTTTGCCTGATGTTCCACTAGGAGTGTTCCTTGATGCTCATATTGCTAGAGTTACTGCCAATGCTCGTGATGCTTCTGAAACTACCAATACTATTGAGATAGAACTTGATTTTCTTCCTGCTAGATCTAGCTCTCCTAGATATGAATTGCCTGATATACCTGAGGGTTACGTTATGGAGGGAGAGATAGCTGAGGATTTTCTTGCGTGTAAGGATGCCTATGACGCTGAGAAATTACTTCTCAAGTGGAAGGAAAAATCTCGGGAAGCTAGGATGAAAAATGACCCGAAGTTTGCCACTTTGCCTATCTTTGTCACCGATAAGGATTATGAATTCGCTATCGACCCTGAGATAATCTCTTTAGTCGAATCTGATCCTTTTCACGGTTATGAGTCTGAGACGGTCATAGCCCATCTTGCCAAACTATCCGAAATAGCCAACCTCTTCACTATTGAGGAGAAGTCCCGCCACTACTATATCCTTAAGCTATTTCCTTTCTCTCTAAAGGATGACGCTAAAGTCTGGTTCACCTCTCTTGCTCCTGGATGTGTGCGTACTCCCCAGGAGATGTCTATTACTTTTGTGAGAAATATTTCCCTTCCCATACGAAGCAAGCTGCCTTGCAGGAAATATACAACTTTGCTCAACTCCAAGAAGAGAGTCTTCCACAAGCTTGGGGGAGGCTCATCCAGCTACAGAATGCTTTGCCTAATCACCCACTTAAGAAGAACGAGATACTTGATATCCTCTATAACAGACTTACCGATGCCTCTAGAGACCACCTAGATAGTTGTGCCGATTGTGTTTTTAGAGAACAAACTGTAGAACAAGCTGAGACCCTACTGAATAATCTCTTGATCAACGATAATGCTTGGACTATTCCCGAACCACCTCCTAAGACAACTCCTAAGAAAAGAGGTATTCTATTCCTCAGTCCCGAAGATATGAAAGAAGCCAAGAAATCTATGCAAGAGAAAGGCATTAGATCTGAAGATGTCAAAAATCTACCACCTATCGAAGAGATCCATGGTCTCGATAACCCGATACAGGTAGTAGAAGTGAATTCTCTGCGTAGGTTTGATGAGAGTGATATTCCTTTTGATAAACCTGCTAGCTGATGCTTTGATGAATTTGACAACTTTGTTGTCAAACAACAGAGTTTCAATGATTATGTTAGCAGACATTTGGAACAAAGTACTCGTATGCTTAGCCATCTAAGTGCTTGTGTAGACAGAAATGTCAATGCTCTGAAGCTTCTGAGTAAACATGCCTCTATGATTACTACTCAGGTAGAACAAGTACTTAAAGCTCAGAATGACCCGCTCAATGAATTAAATGACAACTCTGTCAGATTCTTTACTAGAGGAGGCAAAATGACTCAGGAACCTTTGTATCCTGAAGGTCATCCTAAGAGAATTGATCAAGATTCTCAAGGAAACAATGCTGATACACGTAGTCATCCTAAGGAGAAGAAGAACGATGATAGAAACCTGCACGCCAGTACACCAAATACTGTCACACCTGAAGAACCTAATGATATTTCTGCGTCTGATGCAGAAACACAATCTGGTGATGAACATGAACCTGGTGACAACATGGACAGTGATGTTCATAATAATGCGCAACCTAGCCATGATGAGGATGTGGAGATTGAACCTACGGTTAATCCTGATAATCCACAACCTAAGAGATACGACAAGAATGACTTCACTGCTAGGAAGCATGGTAAAGAAAGAGAGCCATGGGTTCAGAGACCTATGCCCTTCCCTCCTAAGCCATCCACGAAAAAGGATGATGAGGATTTTGAGCGCTTCGTTGAGATGATAAGACCCGTCTTTCTGCAGATGCGGTTAACTGATATGCTCAAGATGTCTCCGTATGCCAAGTACATTAAAGATATCGTGACTAATAAACGGAAGATACCAGATCTTGAGATCTCCACCATGCTTGCCAATTATACTTTCAAAGGTGGAACTCCCAAGAAACTTGGTGATCCTGGAGTGCCCACTATACCTTGCTCCATTAAAGGAAACTACGTAAGAACTGCCTTATGTGACCTTGGAGATGGTGTTAGTGTTATGCCGCTCTCTGTTTATCATAGACTTGAGTTGGATAAGTTGACACACACTGAAATTTCTTTGCAAATGGCCGACAAATCAACTGCTTTCCCTATAGGCATTTGCGAGGGTGTGCCTGTTGTGGTTGCTAATACCACTATCTTAACAGACTTTGTTATCTTGGATATTCCCGAGGACGATGCCATGGCTATCATCCTCGGAACACCCATTTTAAACACCGCAGGGGCTGTTATAGATTGCAACAAAGGCAATGTCACTTTCCATGTCAACGGTAATGAGCACACCGTGCACTTTCCGAAGAAACGATATCCAGTACATTGCATCAATGCTATCGAAAAGACTTCGTCGATTCTCATTGGGAGCTTTGAATGCCCTATTCCTCGTGTCAAGACGAAGTATGATTTTCTTGTTGGGGAGATACATATCCCCATCGAGGTGACTTGGTGGCTATTCGAAAAAATTTCCGTTCTCTCTTGCGATTCGAGAAGGTTTTCTCATAAGGACTTGATCAATCCCATTGACGGATTTCTTTCGATGACCATGAGACGAATGAATCAAAGAGTCACATACCTTTGTTTTGAGTTTTCCTTTTTTGTTGCTTAGAAGAAAAATCATGGAATTAGTTTAGCTTTTCCTGTTTTCTGTTTTAGCGTCCCGGAAAAAAATACCTTGAAAATAAAAGTTCTTCGATGGTCCTGAAAATTTAGTATGATTTTTTATGGAATTTTTGAAAATTTCTGGGCCTGAAAGCTGGCCAGGGGGCCTGACCAGTGGGCCACAAGCCCTTGCTCCGCCACCACCCCCTGGTGGCGTGGTGCAAGCTTGTGGGGCCCACAGGAACCCCCTCCACTCATTCTAGCTCTGAGCCTCTTCTTCCACCTCCAGAAAAAATTGTTTCGTAGCTCAAACCCGTGTTCTTGCTCATTTGGCTTTGATTTTCGATCTCGTTGCTCAAAGCACCATTCTCCGAACCGTTTTGGGGAAATTACTCCTTGGTAAGTGAATCCTCCATTGGTCCAATTAGTTTTTGCTCTAGTGCTTTATCCTTCGAGTATTCTTGCTACCTTGGTGACCCTGTTCTTGAGCTAGAAATGTTGATTTTAGTTGGTCCCAAGTAGTTTTAGAGCGTGATATGGTCTCTAGGCACTAGTAGGAGTAGTTGCTACAAGGTGTGGTGGGTCTTTATTCAATTTTCTCTTGAACTTCAAAAATTTCAGCATAAGGAAATTATGTTCAGGAGGAAGTTTCATGGTGGTTCCTCAAGTAAGAAGGGTCCTCGTCTCTCTTTTCAGGAGCCCGAACCTTTTCAACTAAGGGACGCACCGGTACAACCATGTGAATGGCCTTCCGATGAGTTCATGATCGAAGCAGGCTTCAAGGATGAGTTCGATGCACTTGTCTGCAATGCCGGGTTAGAAGAATTCCTCTTAGATAAATGTGGACATTATGCTATGCTCACTGCCTCTTTCGTGCATAGATTTAAATTTTTAGCTGGTCGTGAATCATCCATACTGTTTGACATGTACGATAAATCATATACCATGGATCTGGAGGATTTCAATAGGATTTGCAAGATACCCGATGGGGGTAGTGTTAATGATCCTCCTAAGTCTTCGGTCAGAGACTTTGTCTCCAGTATAACTATGGGAGAAACCAGAGATATCACGCAAGCCACCATAGGAAGCATCCATTTCCCTGCCTTGCACTACCTTGCCCTCTTCATAGGTAGGTGCATTAATGGCAAGGGTGCACATTGTCACCTATGCGCATCCGACCTTAGTATCCTTAAGAGCGCAGTAACAGGTGACATGAGCTTCAATATGGGAGCTATAATAGCAAGGAGGCTGAATAAAAATGCCAGTGAGGGGGATTTCTTTGGTGGAGTTTATGATACACTCTTAGCAAATTTTCTGGGAGTATCCATCCGTCTAGAAGACCCTCCTCTCCATACAGCCTACCTTGATCATGTCGCTCTAACACGCCACCAGTTCCTTGAGAGAGATCATGGATCCCTCCTATACCGCTTGATATTTAACCGGCAGTGTGTTTTCCATATTACCCTTCCTGCTCCTGCTTTCTTTGACTTTCAGGTTAAACGAAGATACTACATAACCATAGGAGAGGCAGAGGAGTATGAGAGGGAGGCGGATGCTGCTCGACTTCGTGAGGAAACTATTCAGGCAGTGGCTGCAGCACTCCTGTATAACACCCATTATGACTTTGGGTTTCGCCAGGATCATCGATGGGAGTAGACCAAGCTAGGCTAAAAGCCTAAGCTTGGGGGAGTACGTGTTCTCACCGACTTTACATTCATGCTTATGCTTTCACTCTATTAGCCGGTGATTACACTTTGCCACTTTATTATCCATGCTAGCTTGGGGGAAAACCCAAAAAGATTTTTCTTTCTTCTTTTGCTTGTTGGGAGATTTCCCGTGTAAATAGTTTTCTTTTTCTTTGTGTCAAGGTAGAAGATATTGGTTACAATGTTTATTGGTTCTTGCATGCTTACCTGTTTAGCTTTCAAAAGAGCCATATATTTTTTGTCTTCTCCTTTGTGTTTGCCTGCAGATTCAGCTTAGTCCAATGCGTTTATTATTGTTCACATCGTTCGATCGTGCAAATGAAAGGCAACAATGATGATATATGATAAAGTGACTGAGACCGAAAAGCTGGTATGAAATCTATCTATTTTGTTTTTGTAAATATGACTAGCTGGTCGACCCAGATTTAGCTTTGTTGTGAGAGAACCATGTTTGCAATGATAACTTTGAGATCATAGTGTCTGATGCCATGCTTATTTAGCTGAGAGCTTATAATGGTTTGTCTTGATTGCCAACATAGATTTTGAGATGACTATGATGTGGTATGATAGGATGGTATTCTCCTTTGAATGTTTCAAGTGGCTTGACTTGGCGCATGTTCATGCATGTAGTTGAAACAAAATCAACATAGCCTCTATGATGTTCGTATTCATGGTTATTTATATCCTGTTCATGCTTGCATTCAATGTTAGTCAAACTCATTGCATCTTGATGACCGTTGTCGCTCTCTAGTTGGTCGCTTCCCAATCTTTTGCTAGCCTTCACTTGTACTAAGCGGGAATACTTCTTGTGCATCCACTTCCATAAACCCAAAAGTTTTTCCATGAGAGTCCACCATACCTACCTATTTGCGGTATCTACCTGCCGTTCCAAGTAAATTTGCATGTGCCATTCTCTAAACCTTCAAGAAATAATCTATTTTGCATGCCCGAACCGCTCATGTGGTGACAGAGGGCTATTGGTATCTTCCATGCTAGGAGTGTTATCCTCGACATGTGTTTATTCAAAGTCATTCACGAGAAAGGGGCCGGTATTTGGGATGCCCAATTCCACGCTTAAATCGAAAACATAAGTGTAAAACAAGACTCCCCCCGGATTGATGTTAGTATGGACGGTACCCGAGGATTCGGCTAGCCGTTGAGTGTGATTGATTGGTGGTGGGGGAGTTAAAACTTTACCTTTCTATTTGGGAACCGCCTATAGCATGAGTAGCACGCAAGATATTGAGAACTCTTGGTCATTGCGTTTACAATGAAAGCATGCCACCCAAAATTATTATCTCTGTTTTTGAAGCTTGAGCTCTGGCACCTCTGCAAATCAATGCTTCCCTCTGCGAAGGGCCTGTCTATTTATTTTCCCGTCGAGTTATCCTCTTCTTTTATAAGCACCAATTAGAGAGCACCTCTGTCATTTTTATGCTTTGTTTTGATTGATATTGAGTATGACTATGACTGGATCTTCATTGCTATGAATTATAATGTTTAGTCAGCCCTTGATCTTTGAAAGTGTTCTGCATTTATGTTTTGCGGTCTCACAAAGACCTAGCGAGATACCACCTATTCATATTGCTTCATGCTTGTTTTGACAGAAGTGTTGGTATTTGAAACTTATTATTATTTGCTCGTTAGCTGATTATGCCATTGATATTAGTTTACCGTGAGACCTTTGTGTCATTTGCTTTTGTGGTTAACTTGTGATCTTGCTGAAATTCTGGTTATGAGTTAGACATAGTTGCAATAACAAGATCAAACAGAGTTCGTCAAAGTTTTTCTTTCTCTCTCAGTTTGTCAACTGAGTTGCTTGAGGACAAGCAAGGTTTTAAGCTTGGGGGAGTTGATACGTCTCCATCGTATCTACTTTCTACTTTTCCAAACTCTTTTGCCCTTGTTTTGGACTCCAATTTGCATGATTTGAATGGAACTAACCCGGACTGACGTTGTTTTCAGCAGAATTGCCTTGGTGTTATTTTTGTGCAGAAATCAAAGTTCTCCAAACGTCCTGAAAATTTACGGGGAGCAGTTTTGGAAAATATAAAAAATATCTGCGCCAAGCTCCACCTCACGGGGTGGTCCAGTGGGCCACAAGCCCCTGCTGCGCCACCACCCCCCTAGTGGCAGTGGGCAGGCTTGTGGGGCCCACACGGCCCTGCCGCCCCCAAGTCCAGCTCTATAAGTTGCCTTTTGTCCCAGAAAAAATAAAAAGAGAAGTTTTCGTCACGTTTTCGATACGGAGGCGCCGCCACCACGTGTTCTTCATCTGGAGGGCAGATCTGGAGTCCGTCTTGGGCTCCGGAGAGGGGAAATCGTCGCCATCGTCATCTTCAACCTTCTTCCCTCTCCAATTCCATGAAGCTCTTCATCGTTCGTGAGTAATCTATTCGTAGGCTCGCTGGGCGGTGATGAGTAGGATGAGATCTATCATGTAATCTAGTTAGTTTTGATGGGGATTGATCCCTAGTATCCACTAGGTTCTGAGATTGATGTTCCTACTACTTTGCCATGCTTAATGCTTGTCACTAGGGCCCGAGTGCCATGATTTCAGATCTGAAATTATTATGTTGTCACCAATATATGTGTGTTTTAGATCCGATCTTGCAAGTTGTAGTTACCTACTATGTGTTATGATCCAGCAACCCCGGAGTGACAATAACCAGAACCACTCCCGGTGATGACCATAGTTTGAGGAGTTCATGTGTTCACCAAGTGCTAATGCGTTGGTCCGGTTCTTTATCAAAAGGAGAACCTTAATATCCCGTAGTTTCCTTTTGGACCCCGCTGCCACGGGAGGGATGGACAATAGATGTCATAGAAGTTCTTTTCCCTAAGCACGTATGAGGACACACGGAATGCATGCCTACATCACATTGACGAACAGGAGCTAGCCATATATCTCTCTGTGTTATAGCTATTGCATGATGAATATCATCCAAACAAATCACCGACCCATTGCCTATGAGTTTGTCCCACTGCTATTACTTGTCTTGCTCTGCTGCTGCTGCTACTACTGTTGCTACTGTTGTTACTTGTCTTGGTCTGCTGCTACTGTTGCTACTACTGTCGCTTGCTACTGTTGCTACTTGCTACTCCTATCACTACTGTTGTTCCTTGTCGCTGCTATTGCTCGTTACACTGCTGCTACTCGCTACTTTGCTGTTACTACTTTGCTTGCAGATACTAATCTTTCAGGTGTGGTTGAATCTGACAAATTCGGCTGCTAATACTTGAGAGTATTCTTTCACCTCCCGTCGTGCGAACCAACAAATTTGGGTTGAATACTCTACCCTCGAAAACTGCTGTGAACCCACGCGCTGGTGGGCCATCAACAACATTCTTCTAGTTTCATTACTGGGGAGTGCTTTCAGCATTCTTCTGGTGCCGTTGCAGGAGAAGGTTTGTTGTCATAAGCATTCGTCTAGCTAACGCCAGAGATTGCAGATCAAGCATTTTATAGGAAAATAGATTGTCAAGACAACCAATAGCTACCATATGCAAGGAAGAAGAAAGAGACAAGAGCAATCTCAACATCACGAGAGGTGATTTAGTGATATGAAAGTTTCTACCACAATATTTTCCTCTCACATTACATGTGGGATCATATTCCAATTCAACGATATAGCTATCACATGATCCACATGCATGCAAAGTTGATGCTCTTAAAAAATAGTGGGATTATCATCAACCAAAGTCATGACATCTCCAAACCCACTTTCAAAAAATTGCAAATATCATATTCATCATGAGGCTTGAACAAATTTTCAAGATCAAAAGGAAAATCATCACCCCAATCATGATCATTGCAACCAGTAGTTGACATAGCAAAACTAGCATCCCCAAGCTTAGGGTTTTGCATATTTTTGGCATGATTGTCACTAATAGAATTTATAGTGAAACCATTGCAATGATGCTTTTCATCCAAGGAGCCATCGTGAATCACTTCATCAATTTCTTCCTCACAATTTTCAGATTCATGCATCTCAAGCAAAACTCCACAAAGATAATCTAGTAAGCAAAACTCACTAGCAATTGGTTCAACACAGTTGGACCTCTTGAAAAGATTAGCAAGTGGATGACGATCCATGACACTAGATTCTTAGCAAGCGAAGATGCAAGCATTTTGAAGGCTCATAGAACACAAGCAAAGGAAAGCAAGCGAAGGAAAAGGCGAACGAAAAAGGCAAATTGGTGAAGTGGGGGAGAGGAAAACGAGAGGCAAAGGAAAACAAAGTAAATGCAAGAGATGAGTTTGCGACACCTACTTGGATGAGTTCTTGACTTGATCTTCCTCCCCGGCAACTGCGCCAGAAATTCTTCTGCTATCCCACAGACAACAGCGCCAGAAATTGACACGTTGACAGAGGCTGGGCTTGCGTTGGTTCTTCCCTTGAAAGGGTGATGCAGCAGTAAGTATTTCCCTCTGTTTGAGAACCAAGGTATCGATCCAGAAGGAGGGTCTCGTCAAGTCCAGAGTACCTGCGCAAACACAAACAAGCTTGCACCCAACACTTCAAAGGGGTTGTCAATCCCTTCAAGATTGTTTGCAAAGTGAGACCTGAAGGCGGAAAGTGCAACAAAGTAAAAAGTCTAAGGCTGAAAATATGGTGTGGAGTAGACCCTAGGGGCCATAGTGTTCACTAGAGTCTTCTCTCAAAATAGCAAGTATCACGGTGGGTGAACAAGTTACTGTCGAGCAATTGATAGAACCGTGCAAAGTCATGACGATATCTAAGGCAATGATCATACATATAGGCATCACGTCCGAGACAAGTAGACCGATACTTTCTGCATCTACTACTATTACTCCACACATCGACCGCTATCCAGCATGCATCTAGTGTATTGAGTTCATGACGAACAGAGTAACGCTTTAAGCAAGATGACATGATGTAGAGGGATGATCTAAACCAATGATGAAAACCCCATCTTTTTACCCTTGATGGCAACAACACGATGCATGCCTCGCTAGCCCTTCTGTCACCGGGTGAGGTCTCCGCACGGTATGAACCCAAAACCAAGCACTTCTCCCATTGCAAGAATCATAGATCTAGTTGGCTAGACAAAACCCACAACTGGAAGAGAATTACAAGGATATGAAATCATGCATAAGAGAGATCAGAAGAAACTCAAATAAGATCATGGAGAACTTTGTATTGAAGATCCAAGGGAGAGAAGAAGCCATCTAGTTACTAGCTATGGACCAATAGGTTTATGGTGAACTACTCACGCATCATCAGAGAGGTCATGGTGTTGATGAATAAGCCCTCCGTGTCCGAATCCCCCCTCCGGCAGGGCATCAGGACGTGCCCCAGATGGGATCTTGCAGAGACAAAAGCTTGCGGCGGCGGAAAAGCGATTGCGATGATCTCTTGATTTTTTTTCTGGAATTTATGGGATATATAGGCGAAAGACCTAGGGCAAAGGGCGTCCAGGGGGACCACAAGCTTGGATGGCGCGCCCCCCCTGGCCTCGGGGTGGAGGCTTGTGGGGCCCTTGGGGCTCCTCTGCCTTGGCTCCCACGCTCCCCGATCTTCTTCCGTTCCAAAAAAAATCGTTTCGGGGATTCTCTTCCGTTTGGACTCCTTTTCAAAATCTCCTCTAAAAGGGGTCAAAACATGGAAAAAACAGGAACTGGCACTTGGCACTGAGTTAATAAGTTAGTCCTAAAAAATATATAAAAGGCATGCAAAACATCCAAAGTTTGACAAGATAATAGCATGAAACCATCAAAAATCATAGATACGTTGGAGACTTATCAGATGTTAACACCGAAAAGATCGGGGCAATCGTCCAAATGAAATGTTGTGTGCGAGTGCACGACGTCCAGAAGCTTACATGATGTTTGGTAGCATTAAGCAGATTCATATCTCAACTCAGAGAGAAAGCCTTACCATTGTACCGACTCATGAAGAAGTCAGATACCTTCGAGTGGACTCCCTAAGCTGAAGCTGCATTCATCGAGTTAAAGACTCTGCTATCCACCCAGCCGGTTCTTGCTGCTCCGTACAGCAAAGAGCCACTCCTCTTATACGTAGTGGCTACAAATCAAGTTGTCAGCACAGTCCTAATAATCGAGCGAGAGGAGGAAGGCAAGGTTTACAAGATTCAGTGCCCAGTATATTATGTTTCTGAGGTATTGACTCCTTCCAAGAAGAGATATCCCCACTATGAGAAGCTTCTTTATGGGATTTACATGACTGCGAAGAAGGTAGCTCATTATTTTCAAGATCACTTGGTGTGTGTGGTTAGCGATGCCCCATTGACACAAATCCTTCACAATCGGGATGCATCGGGCCGAGTGGCGAAATTGGCAATGGAGCTATTATATTGTGACATAAAGTTCGAAGCCAAGAAAGCCATGAAGTCTCAAGCTCTGCCAGATTTCATGGCTGAATGGGTGGAACAACAACAACAAACCCCTACTCACTCGGCACACTGGACTACGTTCTTTGACGGCTCGAAGATGCTGAGTGGTTCTGGTGCACGCGTAGTTGTTATATCCCCGAAGGGCGACAAACTTAGTTATGTATTGCAGATTCACATTGATTCCTCCGACAATGAGGCAAAGTATGAAGCTCTCCTTTACGGGTTGCGTATGGCCATCTCACTCGACGTCCGACGCTTGATGGTATACGGCGACTCAGATCTAGTGGTTTATCAAGTGATGAAAGAATGGGATGTGCGAAACCCTTCCATGACTGGATACTGCAACGCAGTAAGAAAACTTGAGAAAAGGTTTGAAAGTTTGGAACTTCATCACGTTCCTCGATTGAAGAATCAAGCTGTTGATGAATTGGTAAAGATCGGATCCACTCGGAAAATTGTGCCCAGTGATGTTTGTTTGGAGCACATACGCACCCCTTCGGACGAGGAAGATCCATTCAATGAAGAACCTCCTCAGCCTACAAGTGCAGTTGATTCGACTGAAGTTGAAATCCCAGCAGAGGTCGATCTGATCATGGAGATTCGAGTGGTCACGCCCGATTGGACAGTGTCGTATATTGCATATATCCTGAGGCAAGAACTACCCGAAGATGAAGACGAAGCTAGATAGATCGTCCGTAGATTAAAATCTTTCACGGTCATGGGAGATCAGCTCTATAAGGAAAGTATGTCTGGCATAGCTCAGCGGTGCATTTCCCCTGAGGAAGACCGGCTGATTTTGGAGGAAATTCACTCGGGAACTTGTGTTTATCATGCATCCTCCAGAGCCATTATTTCTAAGGCATTCCGAGCTAGATTCTTCCGACCACGTGCGGGTGAAATGGCCAAGGAGCTTGTAGGCCGCTGTGAAGGATGTCAATTCTACTCCAACAAATCACACAAGCCGTCATTTGCTGTAAAGACAATCCCCCTCATATGGCCTTTTGCCGTGTGGGGCTTGGACATGGTCGGACCCTTCCGTACAGGGCAGGGCGGATTCACTCATTTGCTTGTTGCAGTCGAAAAATTCACCAAGTGGATAGAAGCCAAGCAAATCAAAAAGCTAGATACACGCACTCCAATCAAGTTCATGAGAGAAATCACTGTCAGATTTGGGGTTCCACACAGCATCATCACTGACAATGGATCGAACTTTGACTCGGATGAATTCAAGACTTTGTGCTCCAACCAAGGAACCCGAGTGGATTACGCATCTGTTGCTCATACCCAAACAAATGGCCAGGTTGAACGAGCGATTGGACACATACTTCAAGGGTTAAAAGCTCGTCTGATGCGGGAGATTGGACACGCTCCATGCGCTTGGGTCACCGAGTTACCTTCTGTGCTATGGGGACTCAGAACGACCCCGAACAAGTTAATTGGGCGGTCTCCGTTCTATCTCTTGTACGGTGCCGAAGTTGTCCTTCCGAGTGATTTACTTCACAATTCCCCCAGAGTTGAGCTCTTCTCGGAAGCCGAAGCTGAATAAGCCCGACAGGACGGAGTCGATCTCTTGGAGGAGGAGCGCGAGATGGCCCTGATTCGATCAACGATCTACCAACAAGACTTGCGACGGTTCCATTCAAGACACGTGAGGAGTCGAACGTTTTAGGCAGGCAATTTGGTGCTCCGAGTGCATCAGCAGAGACCACACAAGCTGGCTACCGCCTGGGAATGACACTTCATTGTGTCCAAGGTGCTGAACAACGGAGCATACAGACTCTACAATTTGTAGAAGAGGATTGACGAGCCACGAGCATGGAACGGAGACTTACTTAAACATTTTTATGCCTGATTAGCGACTGTTTTGATGTAACGAACAAGATTCCCTAAAGCAATTAATTGACAGAAGTTTTGATTACTACAATATATCTGTTGACTCCGGTCTAGAAAACTTCTCCTAGTGAAGATCTTCCCTCTCACTCGCGGGCTTAGCCACGAACCATATTCGCCTAAGTTAGAAAACTTCTCCAACTGAAGAGTTGCCCTCTCACTCGAGGGCTTAGCCGTGAACCAGATTCGCCTAAGTTAGAAAACTTCTCCGAGTGAAGAGCTACCCTCTCACTCAGGGGCTTAGCTGCGAACCAGATTCGCCTAAGTTAAAAACTTCTCTGAGTGAAGAGCTACCCTCTCACTCAGGGGCTTAGCCGCGAACCAGATTCGCCTAAGTTAGAAAACCTCTCCGAGTGAAGAGCTACCCTCTCACTCGAGGGCTTAGCTGCGAACCAGATTCGCCTAAGTTAAAAAAACTTCTCCGAGTGAAGATCTACCCTCTCACTCGGGGGGCTTAGCCGGAAACCACATTCGCCTAAGTTAGAAAACTTCTCCGAGTGAAGAGCTACCCTCTCACTCGGGGGCTTAGTTGCGAACCAGATTCGCCTAAGTTAAAAAAACATCTCCGACTGAAGAGCTACCCTCTCACTCGGGGGCTTAGCTGCGAACCAGATTCGCCTAAGTTAAAAAACTTCTCCGAGTGAAGAGCTACCCTCTCACTCGGGGGCATAGTTGCGAACCAGATTCGCCTAAGTTAAAAAACTTCTCCGAGTGAAGAGCTACCCTCTCACTCATGAGCTTAGCTGCGAACCAAATTCGCCTAAGTTAAAAAACTTCTCCGAGTGAAGAGCTACCCTGTCACTCGGGAGCTCAGTCACGAACCAGATTCGCCTAAGTAAATAACTTCTCCGAGTGAAGAGTTACCCACTCGGGGGCTTAGCCGCGAATCAGATTCGGCTAAGTTAAAAAACTTCTCCGAGTGAAGAGCTACCCTCTCACTCTGGGGCTTATCCGCGAACCAGATTCGCCTAAGTTAAATAACTTCTCCGAGTGGAGAGTTACCCTCTCACTCGAGGGCTTACCCATGAACCAGATTCGCCAAAGTTAAAAAATTCTCCGAGTGAAGAACTACCCTCTCACTCGGGGGCTTAGCCATGGACCAGATTCGCAGAAGTTAAAAAAAATTCCGAGTGAAGAGCTACCCTCTCACTCGAGGGCTTAGCCGCGAACCAGATTCGCCTAAGTGATGAAATCCCGCCCAAATCCCTACCCAACAGTAAATCAAGCTTCGCTTAGGTGGGAAGACTTTGCGTATGCCCAGAGCATCCCCAAAAAGATAAAGTTCATTCGACAAAGATAAACTCAAATTCAGTCGAAGCGAGCAAATTAATGATACTCGATGCAGATCAAGGTTATCCGCGCATGACAAAAGCACTCGGGTTATTACCAGAACGAAGTTTAAAGCATTTACATAAACCACTCGGCATACCAAGGCAAATCAAAGTTTTTTCTCATGACTGATCGTCTTCCTCACGGCTCACCTGGACTGGCCGGTTCCATGAAGGTGTCATTGTCGATGACATCGGCGATGTGTGTTGCAGTATCAATGAAGGTCTCCATGAAGTCTTCTAACCGAAGCTTCTTCGTGTTTGCAACCTGCAGTGCCTTCAACTTCTCCTCCCGAGCCTCCTTATAGTGGACCCTGACAAGAGAAAGAGTCACATCAGCCCCACATTGAGCGGCTGATTTCTTCCATGCTTGGACTCTCTCAGGAACACGACCCAGGCGCTCCATCACAACATCCAGACCGACGAGGAACGTGTCTTCAGGCCATAGCTCTTTGTAAGTTCTTCCCACAACAGCTTGTAGTCGAGTGAAGTATCCTTGGAGTTTAACAAGGCGGCAATTGAGGCGATACATGTTCACGGCCAAGTCATGAGGGACAAGAAACTTGATGGGATCCAAGTATGGCTCCACCTCGAAGGTCTCTTTTTCGAAATCAGGATAGAACTCTCCAGCAGGAGAACAACGAAATATCAACTGCATCTCAGTCGACGAAAATGTTAAGACTCACTCGGTAAAGGGAACATACCATTGAGAGAATCAAGCATCTTTGCCAGAAAATCCTTTACAAAACTTTCTAAGGCATTTCCCCTTTCTGAAATGGAGTGAAGTTTCTTCACCCATTCGTCTCTTTCGTTCTTCATCTGTTCATTTTCTGCCATCAACTTATTAAATTCCGCAAGCTTCAGTTCATCAGCTTCGGGCTTCTTCTTCAGCTTGGCAAGTACTAGATCCTTGTCTTCCAGCAACTTTTTCATCGCATCACACTCCGGCTTCAGTTTGTTCTTTTTAGATTCCACCTGGGTGTACTGCGACCCAATCTCGCAAGCCTTCTACAAAAAACATCCGAGTGGAAAAGTCAATTTCATTCGACACAAGTATTTTTCTACTTCCGAGTGGAGAAATACAAGTCATTCGACAAAATTGTTTTCTACTTTCGAGTGGAGAAATACAAGTCATTCGACACAAAGATTTTTCTACTCCCAAGCGGAAAAATAAAAGTCATTCGACATTATACGTCTTAAACTTCAGACTCCTGATGATGCAAGCATTCAACATCAGTCTCGGGGACTACACCCAGTGGGTTCACTCGGCGTGACCCCACTGGTTTATCGCTCGACAAGGTCCGTCCTGACGAGCCAAAAAGATTATAAACTCAAGTACTTCAGACTATTATCACTCACTTCCGACTAATAATAGTCTCGGGGAGTGGAGAAATACAAGTCATTCGACACAAAGATTTTTCTACTCCCAAGCGGAAAAATAAAAGTCATTCGACATTATACATCTTAAACTTCAGACTCCTGATGATGCAAGCATTCAACATCAGTCTCGGGGACTACACCCAGTGGGTTCACTCGGCGTGACCCCACTGGTTTATCACTCGACAAGTTCCGTCCTGACGAGCCAAAAAGATTATAAACTCAAGTACTTCAGACTATTATCACTCACTTCCGACTAATAATAGTCTCGGGGACTACACCTAGTGGGTGTACTTAGCGTGCCCTCACTGGATGTAGAACTCAACTAGATCAGCTCTGGTTGATTTTGATCAACAAAAAAGAAAAGTCTCTACTGACTAAGGCCACTGCCAGTGCAAGCACTCGACAACGGTCTCAGGGACTACACCCAGTGGGTTCACTCGGAGTGACCCCACTGGAACACAAATAAAACAAAGACATTTCTACAAAAACACCCACTAGGCTTGAGTCGGAATTCAAACTTACGGTCGAACTTACTTGGAAGTTTTCTTGGAGCACCACGCTGTTGTTGTACATCGAGATGATGGTGTCATAGGCTCCTTTTGCTTGTTGCGTCATGAGCTCTGCCTGGATCATAGCCTCCTTGGCGGCACGAGTCTGGTCTTCAGGGACACGATGTGTGATGTACGCAGTCGTGGGTGACATCAATCCCGAGGCTATAGCAGAAACAACAGGAGCGCTCGACTGCAATCCAGTCGGAGTTGTGGTGGCAATGGCTGAACTAACAGGCGGAGCACTAACTACAGCCATTTCCGCCACGGGCACCTTGGACACAACGGGTTCCACCACAGTAGCTGGTTGCCTTTGATCGCCGTCGTCCAGCTGGATGACCTCTCTTGTAGCAGGCATGGCTGGCAAACAGAAACACCAGAAGTTACAACTAGGAAACCATACACACGGAGGAATGACACGGAATGGGAAATCAGTTATACCTAGTTGTGAGGTGGTTGCATTCGCGGTGTCAACCTCCATGAGATCTTCGTCCCCTCACGGCGGCGACGTGACATAGGTAGCAGCTCAGTCAAGGCAACCTCATTCGGTCATCATCAACCAAAAATTTCACTCGGATAAGAGTAGAAGATCAAGTACTTACGCGGAGGCGACTAGAACGACAATCCTCATCCTAGGGAGAGCCTTCTGAGGTTTGGGTCTGCTGGGCTTGGACACCTTTGTAGGTTGTTCCACTGGTTCTGCAGACGATCCCCTGCCGCGATTGGCACTCCTACCACTCGGTGCCAAAGGTTTGCTTGGAGTGCCCGCGGGGTTATGAAGCTGCTTGGTCCGAGGCTCATGGCGAGATGGAGATGAATCTTCCTCCTCGCTCTCCTCCTCCTCGTCCTCCTCGGTCTCTTTGCTGTCACCGACGTAGTCCTCGCTCTCTGCAGTGTCCTCCATGCTCCCCTCATCAAGGTCGAGTGTGTTGCCATTCGGGACCGGAGAATGCAAGTTCGTCCACTCCTGCAAGATACAATCCACAAGCTTAGTCGACAAGGAAGTTACAAGCACTCGGTTCGAACGCAAAAATATTCAACAGAGCAGAACTAACCTTGTTTGTTGGCGGGTTTTCAGCTGAGAAGGGCAGGACCCTTTTCACCCACATCGGATTATCACAAGGACCAGCTATTCGTGGATCCACTTCGCTACCGTGTCTTCACTCACTTCCTCGGGATGAGACCGAGTGGAGTCTTCAAGACAGGTGTAATGCCACATAGTGTGGTCCCGAGCCTCGAGAGGCTGGATACATCTTCCAAGGAAGGTCTCTAATAGATCCATTCCTGTCACTCCATTGCGGACCAGACAAATCAGCGCTTTGACTGAGGGATCAACCTGAGTTTTCTCCTCCTTCATAAATGCTAACGTCCTCGGAGAACTCGGTCCCTCTAGAGTAAAGGGAGGGAGTCCAATCGACATGTTCGGGCAAGCAACATCATTATAGTAGAACCAAGTGGCTTGCCAGTTGTGAACCGATTCATGAAAGGTCATGGCAGGAGAGATACTTATGGCTCTCTTCTGAAGCCCTAAACCCCCACACAACTGGATGGTATGAGTCTTGTCATCAGTCGGATTAACTTTCTTCACCGACTGAGATCGCACGGTGAAGATAGATTTAAAGAGTCCCCATTGAGGAGGACACCCCAAGAAACACTCATACAAGGTGATAAAGCAAGAAAGATGCGCAATGGCATTCAGAGGAAAATGATGCAACTGCGCCCCAAAGAAGTTCAAGAACCCCCGAATGAAAGGATGGGGCGGCAGAGAGAAACCTCTTTCGATGTGGGTCAGGAGGAGAACCCGCTCTCCCTCCCGCGGCTTGGGATCGAATTCATCTCTAGGAAGCCTCCAAGACTTGTCTGCCAACATGCCATGTTCGACGAGCTCGAGGAGATCCTCCTTCCGTAGAGTGGATTGGAGGAAATCCCCCTGGATCCAGCCTGGCGGTAGAGCTTACTTCTTCGACTTGGCAACACCCTTCTTCTACCCCTTATCCAGCTTGCCGGTCTTCCCTTTTGTCATAGTGGCAGCGGTGAGATTGGTTGCTTCGGTTTACGTTGGTGGAGAAGAAGAAGGAAGACGAGAAGAGAGGAAGAAGATGATGTCGTTCCAAACCCTAGCGCTGGAGGCTTTTATAACGAGCCGACTAGGTCTCTAGCAAGTGGGCCCTGGACTTATCCCTTCACAGGCCACCGCGAGATACATGGCGGAGATAGAGGCACAGAAATCAAGGCGACGAGATCCACTTGATGGCGATGATGTCATCACCGCGTAACGCGCGGCAACTGAAATTTTCAAATCCCAGAAGATCCGGAACTGACAGGGTGACTGGTCACATCAAAAGATCATGTCAGACGCGTCGTTTCGTTTGCTCACTTGGATCTTCAAATCCACTCAAATATTTTGTACCAAGCAGAATTGATCAAGGCGAATGACGAAGATTGCAATCGACATCCAATTCGGCGAAACTTTGAACAGCATTCAAATTCAGTCTACCATATCAAGATTTACAGTTACACCTTCACCACTCAAACCTCGATCCATTCGGGGGCTAATGATGGGGTTATAGCCCTAGGGTAGGGTCATAGGCCTGACCTATAAGTCCTACCCAAGGGCACCTCATTATTAGCTTGAAGATCACAAGATACCTACCGACTGGATTAAGACAACCTCTGGTCCACTCGGTAGAGAACCGCTCGAAGGATTATTTTATACTCAACGCCTGGTGTCCACTCTGTGAAGACTAGAAGCCAGTCAACATAGAAGGCCAGAAGCCACTCCAGCGAGGCTAACGGTCAGACATTAGACTACTGTAGTTAATGTCATTTATGGCATACGTTACTTGTAACGTATGGATTCAATCCTTATTGCACCCTTGAAGGTTGGACACTTGTGAGGGGAAGCGCATGATACGTCTCCATCGTATCTACTTTTCCAAACTCTTTTGCCCTTGTTTTGGACTCTAACTTGCATGATTTGAATGGAACTAACCCGGACTAACGTTGTTTTCAAAAGAATTGCCATCGTGTTATTTTTGTGCAGAAATAGAAGTTCTCGGAATGTCCTGAAAATTTATGAAGAATTTTTCTAGAATAAAAGAAAAATACCTACGCAAAGATCCACTGGAGGGGGCGTGCTAGTGGGCCACAAGCCCACAGGCCGCAGCCACCCCCTAAGCCGCACCGTGAGGGCTTGTGGGGCCCACGTGGCACCACCTCCCCCAAACTCAGCTCTATATCTTCCGTCTCTCCCGGAAAAAATCAGAGAGAAGGTTTCATCGTGTTTTACGATACGGAGGCGCCGCCACCTCCTGTTCTTCATCTGGAGGGCAGATCTCGAGTCCGTTCGGGGCTACGGAGAGGGGAAATCATCGCCATCACCATCATCAACCTTCCTCCATCGACAATTCCTTGATGGTCTTCACCGTTCGTGAGTAATCTCATCATAGGCTTGCTGGACGGTGATGAGTTGGATGAGATCTATCATGTAATCGAGTTAGTTTTGACGGGGATTGATCCCTAGTATCCACTATGTTCTAGATTGATGTTGCTACTACTTGGCTATGCTTAATGCTTGTCACTAGGGCCCGAGTGCGATGATTTCAGATCTGAACCTATTATGTTGTCGCCAATATATGTGTGTTTTAGATCCTACCTTGCAAGTTGTAGTCACCTACTATGTGTTATGACCCGGCAACCCCGGAGTGACAATAGCCGGAACCACTCCCAGAGATGACCATAGTTTGAGGAGTTCATGTATTCACCGCGTGTTAATGCGTTGGTCCGGTTCGTTATTAAAAGGAGAACCTTAATATCCCATAGTTTCCATTAGGACCCCACTGCCATGGGAGGGATGGACAATAGATGTCATGCAAGTTCTTTTCCCTAAGCACGTATGACTACATACGGAATACATGCCTACATTAGATTGACGAACGGAAGCTAGTTACATATCTCTCCGTGTTATAGCTGTTACACGATGAATCACATCCGTCATACTCATCCATCACCGATCCACTGCCTACGAGTCTTTTACTACTGGTCCTTGCCACGTTACTTGTCCAGTCTAGTCCCTTGCTACAAAAGGGATTGGGCCACTTTGCTACAACTGTTGCTGCTACTACTACTGTTCCTTGCTATTTCGCTGTTACTTGTTGCAAGACCTATTTCGACACCGTTGTCAGGGAAGAATAGTTCCCCGTCCACATGCAACTTAGTAGCGCCATTGATACAATAGTTAGGAATAGTCTGCCGTCAACAGATCTGTTTCTGACACCGTTGCTATCATACTACTTTGCTACTCATACTTTGCTTGCAGACACTAATCTTTCAGGTGTGGTTGAATCTGACAAACTCAGCTACTAATACTTGATAATATTCTTTCGCTTCCCCTTGTGGCACATCAAAAAATTTGGGTTGAATAATCTACCCTCGAAAACTGTTGCGATCCCCTACACTTGTGGGTTATCAAGACCTTTTTCTGGCGCCGTTGCCGGGGATGCACAACTATATTCTCTAAGTCACTTGGGATTTTCGTCTGCTGGTCACTATGAGGAATATGAGAGATCCAAGAACTAAAGTCTTGCCTTCCACTACGAGGAGAGGTAAGGAACTGCCATCTAGCTCTGCACTTGATTCACCTTCGGTTATGAGTAAGTTTGCGAAATCGCCTCCTGCTAGAAATCTTGATATGTCGCCTGTGCTTGATGATGCTACTTCTGTTACCCATGATGCATATGATGATGCTATGCTTGATACTATGTCTGATGATGCTATGCTTGATACTACTTTGCCACTAGGTGCCCTTGATGCACAAATTGCTAGAGTTGCTGCTAGACGTGATGATACTTCTGAAATTGCTGATACTATTGAAGTAGAGACTACTACATTGCGTGTTTTGCCTGAGCGCTATGTTATGGAGGGAGAGATAGATGAGGACTTTCTTGCGTGTAAGGATAGCTATGATGTTGAGAAATTACTGCGCATGTGGAAAGAAAAATCTCTGAACGCTAGGATGAAATACGACCCTATGTTTGCTACTTTGCCTATCTTTGTGACCGATAAGGATTATGAATTCTCTTTCGACCCTGAGTTAATCACTCTTGTCGAATCTGATCCTTTTCACGGTTATGAGTCTGAAACGGTTGTAGCCCATCTTACCAAACTGCACGATATAGCCACCCTATTCACTAGTGAGGAAAAGACCCGCCACTACCATATCCTCAAGTTGTTTCCTTTCTCTCTAAAGGATGATGCTAAGACCTGGTTCACTTCACTTGCTCCTGGTTGTGTGCGTAGCCCCCAGGATATGGTCTACTACTTCTCTGAAAAATAGTTCCCTGCCCATAAGAAGCAAGCTGCCTTGCAGGAAATATTCAACTTTGCTCAAGCTGAAGAAGAGAGTCTCCCACAAGCTTGGGGGAGGCTCATCCAGCTACTGAATGCTTTGCCTGATCACCCTCTTGAGAAGAATGAAATACTTGATATCTTCTATAATGGACTTACCGATGCTTCCAAAGACCACCTAGATAGTTGTGCTGGTTGTGTTTTTAGGGAACAAACTATAGAACAAGCTGAGATTCTACTGAATAACATCCTGTGCAATGAGAATGCTTGGACTATTCCCGAACCACCTCCTAAGCCAACTCCGAAGAAAAGAGGTATTCTATTCCTGAGTCCTGAAGATATGCAAGAAGCCAAGAAATCTATGTGAGAGAAAGGCATTAAATATGAAGATGTCAAAAATCTACCACCTATCAAAGAGATCCATGGTCTCGATAACCCGATACAGGTAGTAGAAGTAAATTCTCTGCGTAGGTTTGATGAGAGTGATATTCTTTTGATAAACCTGCTAGCTTATGCATGGATGAATCTAATAACTTTGTTGACAAACAACAAAGTTTCAATGATTATTTTAGCAGACAATTGGAAAAGAATGCTCGTATGCTTAGTCATTTAAGTGCTTGTGTGGACAGAAATGTCAATGATCTTAAGCTTCTGAGTAAACATGCCTCTATGGTTACTACTCAGGTAGAACAAGTACTTAAAGCTCAGAATGACTTGCTCAATGAGTTGAATGACAATTCCGTCAGAGTCTTTACTAGAGGCGGTAGAATGACTCACGAACCTTTGTTTCCTAAGGGTCATACTAAGAGAATTTAACTAGATACTCAAGGAGTTAGCACTGCTGCACCTAGTCATCCTAGAAAGAAGAAGAAAGATGATAGGAACCTGCATGCTAGCAACCCTGTTGCTACTACACCTGAGAGTCCAAACGATGTCTCTGTCTCTGATGCTGAAACAAAATCTGGTCATGAACATGAGCCTAATGATAATATCAATAATGATGTTCATGAAGATGCTCAACCTAGCAATGATAAGGATGTGGAGATTGAACCTACTGTTGATCTTGATAACCCACAGCCTAAGAATAAGAGATACTATAAGAATGATTTCGCTGCTAGGAAGCATGGTAAATAAAGGGAACCATGGGTTCAGAAACCCATGCCCTTTCCTCCCAAACCATCCAAGAAAAAGGATGATAAGAATTTTGAGCGATGCGTTGAAATGATCACACCTGTCTTTCTGCAAATGCGTTTGACAGATATGCTCAAAATGTCTCCGTATGCTAAGTACATGAAAGATATTGTGACTAATAAGAGGAGGATACCTGAGGTTGAGATTTCCACCATGCTTCCTAATTATACCTTCAAGGGTGGAACTCCTAAGAAAGTAGGTGATCCCACTGTGCCCACTATACCTTGCTCCATTAAAGGCAACTACGTTAGAACTGCGTTATGCGACCTTGGAGCCGGTGTTAGTGTTATGCCTCTCTCTCTTTACCATAGACTTGAACTAGATAAGTTGACACCCACCGAAATCTCTCTGCAAATGGCCGACAAATCAACTGCTTTCCCTATCGGCATTTGCGAGGATGTTCCTGTTGTGGTTGCTAATGTCACTATCTAAACAGACTTTCTTATCTTGGATATTCCCGAGGACGATGCCAGGGCGGTCATCCTCGGAAGACCCTTTTTAAACACTGTAGGGGCTGTTATAGATTGCAACAAAGGCAATGTCACTTTCCATGTCAACGATAATGAGCATACGGTGCACTTTCTGAAGAAACAATATCGAGTACATTGCATCAATGCTATCGAAAAAACTTCATTGTTTCTTCTTGGGAGCTTTGAATGCCCTATTCCTCGTGTCAAGATTAAGTATGATTTGATTGTTGGGGAGATACACATCCCCATTGAGGTGACCTAGTGACTATTCGAAAATTCTCGTTCTTCTTTTGCGATTCGAAAAGGTTTGTCGAGAAGACTTGATCAACCTCATTGACGGATTTTCTTTCGATGACCATGACATGGATGAATCAAGGAGTCACAAACTTCTGTTCCAAGCTTTCACTTTAGGTTTCTTAGAAGAAAAATGATAGATTTAGATTAGTTTTCCCTGTTTTCTGTTTTAGCGTCCCGTGGAAAAGTACCCCAAAAATAAAAGTTCTCAGAAGGTCCTAAAAATCAAGTTTGATTTTTTCTGAAATGTTTGAAAAATTCTGAGACAAAGAGCTTGTGTGGGGGTTGTACCAGTGGGCCACAAGCCCATGGGGCGCGGGCACCCCCTGGCCGCGCCACCCAGGCTTGTGGGGCCCACAGGTACCCCCTCCACTCATTCTTGCTCTCATCTGGTTCTCCTGCCTCCACAAAAAATCGTTTCACAGCTCAAACCCGTGTTCTTGCCCCTCTTGCTGGGATTTTTTATCTCTTTGCTCAAAGCACTATTCTCCGAACTGTTTTGGGGAAATTACTCCTTGGTAAGTGACTCCTCCATTGGTCCAATTAGTTTTTGCTCTAGTGCCTTATACTCCGCGTATTTTTGCTGCCTTGGTGATCATGTTCTTGAGCTTTGCATGCTAATTCTAGCTGGTCCCAAGTAGTTTTGATGCATAATATGGCCTCTAGGCACTTGTTGGAGTAGTTGCTACGAGCTTCGTTGGGCCTTATTCACTTTTCCTTAGAATCACTAAAAATTTGAGAAATTTTTCAGAGATAGAAAAGGGAAAAGATGAGGAGGTTCTTAAGAGGCTCTTCAAGCCGGGACCCCAAGGCTGATGGGAGTGAGAAGAAGCCCAAGTATCTGGTCCCTCGAGTCGAAGAAGTTCGAGCTTGTGAGTGGCCAAGCGATGTGTTCTTACGCGCCGCTGGAATTTATGAGATCTTTTATCATTTGGTGGAGAACGCAAGCCTTACCGCCTTCGTCAAAGATAAGTGTCCGCAATACCTCCTCCTCACTAATATCTTCGTACAAAGCTTTAACTTCTATCCGAGGAAGAATCCTCCTATGGTTGAGTTCAAACTTTATGATATCCCCCAGCGCATGTCACTCCAGGATTTTTGCAATGTTTGTAAATTACCTTATGTTGGGGATATTCATGAACCTCGTCCACACGACTTGGAAGCTTTCATCGGTACTATTGCTGTAGGAGAGGAGACAGGAGTGTCTTGCAATAGAGCTGCTAGCATTAATTTTCCCGTGCTTCTGTACTTCTCACTTTTTTTGGGAAAATGTTTGATTGGCCGTGGGAAGGCTGGGTCACTTAGTTCCCCAAATCTTGCGGTCTTGCGCGAAGCCCTTTATAACGATAAAACTTATAGCTTGGGCGCTATAGTAGCTCAGCGGTTGAACCTGAACCGTTCTAAAGGTGTTGTCTATGGAGGTATCTATGCTACCCGTCTTGCTAGACACTTTGAGATACCCATTAGACTAGAGGAAGAATAAGATGTTCTTCTTCCCGAGAGATATCTAGATTACGATAGCATGGTGCGCCATGAACTTCTTGATACAAATATAAGTAGAAGGATGATTTATAACCTGGTATTTAGTCAGGGTACTCGTGAGACTATTACTTTGCCTGCTCGTTCTTTGTTCAATCTTCATGAAGGCAGGTACATTATTATGCCCTCGGACATCTACGCATATTGGAGCCTAGCCCAACCACAGGTGCCCGTGCCCGAGCCACCAGTCGAGTACCAGACGCCAGTTTATCAGTGGGAGCCAGAGGAGCTCACACAGCAGTGGCATCCTTAGTCCACTCCGGAGTACCCCGGAGCTGGTTATTTCCCTCCTCGGGAGTATACCAAGTTAGGCCAAGAGCCTAAGCTTGGGGGAGTACGTGTTCTCACCGACTTTACATTCTTGCTTATGCTTTCACTTTGTTAGCCGGTCTTCACACTTTGCCACTATATCATCCATGCTAGTTTATTTTCTTTTTCACGTTTTCTTTTTGTATGTATGTCTAGTTTGATAAAAACCAAAAAGATTTTCTTTTTCTTCTTTTGCTTGTTGGGAGCTTTCCCGTGTAGATAATTTTCTTTTTCTTTGGGTCAAGCTAGAAGATATTGGTTACAATGTTTAGTGGCTCTTGCATGCATACCTGTTTAGCTGTCAAGAACCATATTACTTTGTCTTCTCCTTTGTGTTTGCCTGCAGATTCCAGCGTAGTCCAATGCATGAGCACGCTTATTATTGTTCACATCATTCGGTCGTGCAAGTGAAAAGCTGGTATGAACTCGATCTATTTTGTTTTTGTAAATATGACTAGCTCACTGTTCCTAGTTCAGCTTTGTTGTGAGAGAAACATGTTTGCAATGACAACTTAGAGATCATAGTTGCGTATGCCACGCTTACTTAGCTAGGAGCTTATAATGGTTTGTCTTGGATGCCCACATGAATTTTGAGATGACTATAATGTAGTATGATAGGATGGTATCCTCCTTTGAATGTTTCAAGTGGCTTGACTTGGCGCATGTTCACGCATGTAGTTGAAACAATATCAACATAGCCTCTATGATGTTCATGTTCATGGTGATTTATGTCCTACTCATGCTTGCACTCAATGTTAGTTAATCTCAATGCATTTTGATGACTGTTGTCGCTCTCTAGTTGGTCGCTTCCCAGTCTTTTGCTAGCCTTCACTTGTACTAAGCGGGAATACTGCTTGTGCATCCACTCCCATAAACCCAAAGTTGTTCCATACGAGTCCACCATACCTACCTATTTGTGGTATCTACCGGCCGTTCCAAGTAAATTTGCATGTGCCACTCTCTAAACCTTCAAGAAATAATATGTTTTGCATGCCCGAACCTCTTATGTGGCGATAGGGGGCTATTGGTATCTTCCATGCTAGGCGTGTTATCCTCGATACACTACTGAAATTCAGAAATTTGCCGTCTGCCACGGCGGACGGAAAAGGGGGGAACCACGAACGGCAAAGGCTTTGCCATCCGTCAGCAGACGACAAACTAGACGGTAAAAAAAATCCGGTGAAGAGGTTCTTTGCCGTCTGCTTTTGTAAAGCGGACGGCAAAGAATCTTTACCATGGGGGGGGGGGGGGGGGGGGGGGGGGTAGACGGCAAATTAACTGGGACGGCATATACTACAACGTCCCCGTTAAGTGTTAACAGCAGGCGTCCTCTCTTTGCCGTCTGCCGTCCCCCCCTTTGCCATGTGGGGGCAGACGGCAAAGAGGGGAGAGAGAGGGGGCTGATTCACCCCTTTGCCGTCTGCCCACCCCCCTTTGCCATGTGGGGGCAGACGGCAAAGAGGGGAGAGAGAGGGGGCAGATTCCCCCCTTTGTCGTCTGCCTAAACCCCTTTGCCATGAGGGGGCAGACGGCAAAGAGGGGAATCTGCCCCATTTTTATTTATTTTTTATTATATCCAGCATTTTTAACAATAATCAGGATATATATATATATATATATTTGACATAAATAAATTTCTTTCCATACTCATAGCCATATTAAAATAACTCTCATCCATAGTGCATACATATTATGCAAGTTGCATCCGTACCAAACGATATATTACACCAGTTTCATCGACATGCATACAAAGTTTCATATATATCCATATACTACAATAGTTTCAATACAAGCCATGGTACAAGAAATCATCTTCAAGCATTCCATCAATATAATCCAAGCTTCCCGTGAAGTGAAGGTAATGTGCAAAATGACAAATAAGAAAGTTAGAAGAATAATACTAGATGAAGAAGTGTATATATAGGTTATTTTAGAGAGAAATTAGCTAAGTATAGACCATTTAGGAGCTAACTAAGCTAATTATGTCATGTAGGTGGGACCCTAGCTAACTATAGGTCGTTTCGGAGCTAACTTGGGTAAAATAGGTCATTCCGGAGCAAACTATGCTTATTAAGCCATTTTGGATCTAGCTACGCTAATTATAGGCCATTTAATACCTAAGTTAGGGGGGAATAGGTCATCTTGCAGCTACGTAAGCCTTATTATGTCATTTAGGAGAGAACTTAGCTAACTGTAGGTCCTTTTTATTAAATAGGTCATTTTGGAGCTAACTAAGCTAATTATGTCATTTCGTAGGATAATTAGCCAATTTAGCCTTTATTGGATGAGTCTAAGCTATGTAGAAGAAGATAAAGAGAAGAAGAAGTAAAAGAAGGAGAAGGAGGAGAAGGAGAAGGTAGAGGAGAAGAAGAAGAAAAGAAGAAGGAGAAGGAGAAGGAGGAAGAAGGAGGAAGAAGAAGGAGAAGGAGGAGCTCCTTCTCCTACTTCTCCTCCTTCTTCTCCTTCTTCTTATCCTCCTCCTTCTCCTTCTTCTTCTTCTCTTCTTGTTCTTCTTCCTTCCGTTCATTTTCCTCTTTCTTCTCCTCTTGTCCCCTTCTTCGGGCTAAATTCGCTAAGAATGCCTTTTTGGAGCTAATTATGTCATTTCGAGGATAATTAGCTAAGTATAGTTCATGTTTTATTAAATAGACCATTTAGGAGCTAACTAAGCTAATTATGTCATCTAGGTGGAACCCTAGCTAACTATACGTCGTTTCGGAGCTAACTTGGGTAAAATAGGTCATTCCAGAGCAAACTATGCTTATTAAGCCATTTTGGATCTAGCTAGGCTAATTATAGGCCATTTAATACCTAAGTTAGGGGGAATAGGTCATCGTGCAGCTACGTAAGCCTTATTATGTCATTTAGGAGAGAACTTAGCTAACTGTAGGTCATTTTTTATTAAATAGGTCATTTTGGAGCTAACTAAGCTAATTATGTCATTTCGTAGGATAATTAGACAATTTAGCCTTTCTTGGATGAGTCTAAGCTACGTAGAAGAAGAGAAACAGAAGAAGAAGTAAAAGAAGGACGAGGAGGAGGAGGAGGAGGAGGGGAAGGAGAAGGAAGAGGAGAAGAAGAAGAAAAGAAGAAGGAGAAGGAGAAGGAGGAAGAAGGAGGAAGAAGAAGGAGAAGGAGGAGCTCCTTCTCCTTCTTCTCCTCCTTCTTCTCCTTGTTCTTATCCTCCTCCCTCTCCTTCTTCTTCTTCTCCTCTTCTTCTTCCTTCCTTCCTTTCATTTTCCTCTTTCTTCTCCTCTTGTCCCCTTCTTCGGGCTAAATTGGCTTAGAATGCCTTTTTGGAGCTAATTATGTCATTTCGAGGATAATTAGCTAAGTATAGGTCATGTTTTATTAAATAGACCAATTAGGAGCTAACTAAGCTAATTATGTCATCTAGGTGGAACCCTAGCTAACTATAGGTCGTTTCGGAGCTAACTTGGGTAAAATAGGTCATTCCGGAGCAAACTATGCTTATTAAGCAATTTTGGATCTAGCTAGGCTAATTATAGGCTATTTAATACCTAAGTTAGGGGGAATAGGTCATCGTGCAGCTACGTAAGCCTTATTATGTCATTTAGGAGAGAACTTAGCTAATTGTAGGTCATTTTTTATTAAGTAGGTCATTTTGGAGCTAACTAAGCTAATTATGTCATTTCGTAGGATAATTAGCCAATTTAGCCTTTCTTGGATGAGTCTAAGCTACGTAGAAGAAGAGAAAGAGAAGAAGAAGTAAAAGAAGGAGGAGGAGGAGGAGGAGGAGGAGAAGGAGAAGGAAGAGGAGAAGAAGAAGAAAAGAAGAAGGAGAAGGAGGAGGAAGAAGGAGGAAACAGAAGGAGAAGGAGGAGCTGCTTCTCCTTCTTCTCCTCCTTCTTCTCCTTCTTCTTATCCTCCTCCCTCTCCTTCTTCTTCTTCTCCTCTTCTTCTTCTTCCTTCCTTTCATTTTTCCTCTTTCTTCTCCTCTTGTCCCCTTCTTCGGGCTAAATTGGCTTAGAATGCCTTTTTGGAGCTAATTATGTCATTTCGAGGATAATTAGCTAAGTATAGGTCATGTTTTATTACATAGACCATTTAGGAGCTAACTAAGCTAATTATGTCATCTAGGTGGAACCCTAGCTAACTATACGTCGCTTCAGAGCTAACTTGGGTAAAATAGGTCATTCCGGAGCAAACTATGCTTATTAAGCCATTTTGGATCTAGCTAGGCTAATTATAGGCCATTTAATACCTAAGTTAGGGGGAATAGGTCATCTTGCAGCTACGTATGCCTTATTATGTCATTTAGGAGAGAACTTAGCTAACTGTAGGGCATTTTTTATTAAATAGGTCATTTTGGAGCTAAAGAAGCTAATTATGTCATTTCGTAGGATAATTAGCCAATTTAGTCTTTCTTGGATGAGTCTAAGCTACGTAGAAGAAGACAAATATAAGAAGAAGTAAAAGAAGGAGGAGGAGGAGGAGGAGAAGGAGAAGGAAGAGGAGAAGAAGAAGAAAAGAAGAAGGAGAAGGAGAAGGAGGAAGAAGGAGGGAGAAGAAGGATAAGGAGGAGCTCCTTCTCCTTCTTCTCCTCCTTCTTCTCCTTCTTCTTATCCTCCTCCCTCTCCTTCTTCTTCTTCTCCTCTTCTTCTTCTTCCTTCCTTTCATTTTTCCTCTTTCTTCTCCTCTTGTCCCCTTCTTCATGCTAAATTGGCTTAGAATGCCTTTTTGGAGCTAATTATGTCATTTCGAGGATAATTAGCTAAGTATAGGTCATGTTTTATTAAATAGACCATTTAGGAGCCTGCAACACAACTCATTGTTACCAATGTAATCATATTGGTTCCAACGCACAACAAGATGCGGAAAGATAGTTGAGTCCATTAAACTAACCTCGATGGCGGGCTCGACTCGCCGTGGACGACGTGTTATCTCCGGACAAAAGCCCGTTTGGCGTACCTTTATTTGCCGGAGAGTGCTAGGACAACGTATAAGGCCGTCTCCAATGGCGATCGAGCCATGGGGCCTCCTGTTGCCAGCTATCATCACCAGCTCTGGATCAATAGGCCCCTCACTCGGGTTAAAGTCCTCCCCTTTCCTAGCCTTCCCGTGATCTCTGTACTTCACGAGCTTGTGGTGGGAGGAGATGTTGGTGAAGTTTTCTGGACGCTCGAGGTCAGACTCAGAGAATGCCTTGACCTTCTTGTACGAGGCAGTATGGGCCATCCCATACAGGTCGTACATCTGTGGCGCCTCCGTCTTATTGTGACGCCCCTAAAAGAGAGAGAGAGGAAAATTTTATTAGTAAAGGGCTCAAGATAGCATTAAGAATGAATTGCATGAGGCATGAAGCAAACCACATACCCAGTTCTCGCCAAATTGGAATAAGTTGATGGTCCCTTGATGGTGTGGCACGCCAACCATTTTGCCACGCCTCTCCTTGGCGTTGTTGTGGCTGGCCTCCCACGTTTCGGAGCACCACTGATCCACCAAGGCCTCCCAACAATCCATCTTATCCACACACTATCTCGGGGGCACCTAAGTTAATAAAGAGAAATTTGAGCGCGTAAGAACCAAATCAAGGAAACTAACAACAAAACCTTAATAATATGTAATTACCTTCATGTAATGCTCCTTCTCCATCTTAGCATCACGGCAGTTCGCCTTGTCAAGCCTAATACGCCACGTGGCATAGTAGTCTCGAACAGCCTGCACCCGAGGCTCGTGCCTAAAGTTTTGAAGTAGGCGGCGACATTCGATTTTGATAACCTTTGCCGCGTCCTCCTCGTATCCCTCCTCACACCTGTAGTAGGTCTGCAAACGAGACAACACCGATTATTACAATAAATAGCTATGGTTGATTTATAATTGTGTGAAGGAGAAATTACCCAGAACTTTTGTATCACCATGTCCGCCCTCGTGTCGCACAAAACACCATTGATCTCCACCTCCGGCGGGGCCGGGGCACCCAAGTAGTGCTCCCACGTCATTCCTACCCCTCGCTCCCGACCGGGCAATGTAACAAACCCTGGGAAGTTTTTACGGCAAAGAACACCAAGGACGCTGTTGGGCTTGCGTACACCCTTGGCAACAATCCAACCCGTACAGTATGACAAATTAAAGCCAAAACATTAGATATTTGAGAAAACCGAAGGCAAAAGGTTAAATAAGAGTAAATAAACTTACTTGTCCCCATTTGGCCTAATCGGCCACCTCCGCTCGGGGGTCGCTGGCACGAGCGGGAGCCCCGAACTACCACGCTGGTAGACGGTAGCCCCCTCACCCAGCTCCTTGTCGCTACCAGCATCCCACTGGGTCTCTTGGTATGTACCCTCATCCCTGGTTTTCTCCGGAGTCGCCTGGAGGGAAGCCTCTGGGACACGAGTCTCGTGGGTCGAAGGCTTGTCGACCCGAGGCTCGTGAACCGGAGACCGTGTAGCCTCCACCTCAGACGAATCCACCCTATAAGTCATGTGCTCAAGTGAATCAGCTTGTGGTGGTGGCGGAGACCATGTAGCCGCCACCTCAGAAGGCGTGGCAGCCACCGCCCTACCTCTCTCGCGGCCACGTGTGCCTTTAGTACAACATAAATACCAACATGAGTAATAAAATGTATATAAATACCAATATGCATACAACATGAGTACAACATAAATACCAACATGAATACAGCGTGTACCTTTAGTGCCTCTCGGCTTCGCGGGGGGTCGACGTCCTCTCACGGGGGGTGCTCCTTGCATAGTAGAGGGAAACACTCTCCGAAAAGGCGAGGCAGGAATGGAAGTACCCATCCCATCACCCGCCGACGAAGAAGGAGCCGCGAAGTGCTTTCGACCCTTTCCCACCATCTTTCAACACCTGTCATGACAAAGAGTAAATGAAATTAGTACAACATAAATACCAACAGGACTAATAAAAGGTATATAATTTAAGTGTATCATCGTCATAAATACCAACATGACTAATAAAAATTGAATACCTAACATGAACTCAAAATTTATATATAGTATAATAGTTGAATACCTGACATGAACTAATAACAATCGTGCTCGTCTATATATGCTTCAGGTCAATAAATGCATCATGATCATCACTATCATCAATACATGCATCATCATCATCACTATCACGAAGAACATGTGGAAGGCCACCATTATGTAATCGGTCAAGAAGTGACAGGTCATCCGCAACAGTAAGCTCTTCTTCTTCCAGCTCTTCTTGTTTGGGCTCAGGGGTTAAGACGGATTCACTGTCGCTGTCTACTTCAATGTTCTAGGGTGCAGTAGAGTGGTAATTGAAACGTTTCTTGGACATACGTGTTTCTTGGAAGAATTCTCCTTCATATGTGTCTGGGTTAATGTGAGGTTCGTAATCCTCTTCATTGAGGGTAGGTGGTCTAAAATGTGGTGGCACTTCATAAACGACATCCCAACCTTTGGGATTTTGATCATTTTAGCAGGCCCATGGTAGATAGAAAACTTCTGTCGCGTGTTGAGCCGTAATATAGACATCGGGAACATCTAAGTGGGTGTTTTGGTTGATTTCGACTAGTCCTATATGTTCATGAGTCCTTCTAGTCTCCCTCGGCTCAAACCAATAACATTTGATGACTACGACGGTCTGTGGGTTTTCACCATAGAATAGAAGTTCATAAATTGCTTCAACTCTTCCATAATACTCGGTGTCTCCTTCGCCGATAGCAGAGACAAAACAATTTGTAGACTTTAGGTCGGGCATAGATAGCTCTTTGCCAAAGGTACGAAAGTGATACCCATTGATGTTGTATTTGTAAAATGAACGGACCTTATAGTCAAAACCATTAGCGACTTGTCTCAACTCGGCGTCCATAGACTCTGCATCAGCCTACAAGTTTAATATGAAAGAAATCAAATGGGCCCTTAATGGTAATTAATTACCCTCTGTTTGAACCAAGATATGAAATCGGGACAGTCGCCTCCATGCTTTGCGAGAAGCTCATACTCTTCGACGGAATCCTTTTCGATGACCGCTCCATCTGAGAATTCAGCGACGTATCGACTATATCAAATATCCGGGAATAAGAGTAGTTCAAAGCAATTAGAAGTTGCGGAACAATAAGTTACCGAGAACTTACTCGATGTACGGCTGCACTTCTGTTAGGTTGGTGAAGATATACAATGAAATGGTCCGCCATTCTTCGACATCCAACGATTTCCCTTTCGAAGCACTGGATGGTGCGAGCTTACCTTCGAATAGGCTGAGGTTGGATCGAACTTTTTTTCGATCGCCATCATTGTACCGAGGCTTCGGGTTATGCAAATGATGATTTTTGGCTTCGTAGTGTGCCGTCACGAAGTTTCCCGCCTCCTCAGTAATGAATGCCTCGTCCATCGATGCTTCAATTCTACGCTTATTTCTACACTTAGCTTAAAGCGTCTTCTGCATCCTCTCAGTTGAGTAGCACCATCGATTTTGAACGGGCCCCCCCATTCTTGCCTCGGTCGGGAGATGCAAAATTAAATGTTGCATTGGATTAAAGAAGCCCGGTGGAAAGATCTTTTCTAATTTGCAGATCAACTCCGGCTCCAACTCTTCCATTTCATCTAGCACGCTAGGCGATAGTTCTTTCGCACAAAGAGAACGGAAGAAATAGCTCAGCTCTGCCAGTACTAGCCATTCATCCTCAGGGATAAACCCACGCAACATCACCGGCATTACCTGCTCAATCCATATGTGCCAATCATGACTCTGGAGCCCAAATATTTTCAATTTCTCAAGACTTGCTCCCCTCTTTAGATTCGCAGCATACCCATCGGGGAACATCACCCGCATTTTCACCCACAATAGCATTTCCCTCATAGCTGGCCTTTCAAGATTGAACCATGCATTTGGCTTCGCTATGCTATGCTTTCCTTTCCGTTGTCGCAAGTTTTGCAACGGTCTATCACATAGAGCCTCCAGGTCGATTCTAGCCTTAGGATTATCTTTTGACTTCCCCTCTATGCCGAACAATGTACCAAAAATGGCCTCCGCAATATTCTTTTCAGTGTGCATCACATCAATGTTGTGTGGGGAAAGGAGGTCTTTGAAGTAAGGCAGATCCCATAAGCATGACTTGTGAGTCCAGGCGTATTCCGTATTATACCCTTTTGAAGTATCCTGGACGCAAAGGATCAGGCTCGAGAGCGTTTAACTGACCAACGGTCTGTTGGCCAGTCAACGCAGCTGGTGCAGTGTTTTTGACATCTCTACCTTCGATGGAATCCTTCTTGTCTTTTCTGAACTGATGGTCAGGATCCAGGAATTGTCTATGCATGTCGAAGCAAGAATACTTGCGACCAGCCTGCAGCCAACGGAACTGAAGAGCTGCCTTGCATGTGGTGCACGGGAACCTTCCATGCACACACCAGCCAGCGAATAGCGCAAACGCCAGATAATCATGCGTCGAGTACATGTACCACACATGCATTTTGAAATTTGTTTTGGTAGCCGCGTTGTAGGCCTTGATCCCATTATCCCAGGCTTCTTGCAACTCATCCTTAAGCGGTTGCGTGTACACATTCATATTCTTCCCCGGATAGTTCGGCCCTGGAATTATCAACGTTAGGAAAATGTTCTTTCTTATCATAATCTCTCCGGCTGGCAAATTTAGTGGAATGACAAATATAGGCCAACAACTGTATTGTGCTGCCGTCATACCATACACATTGAACCCATCCGTGCTGATGGCAACTCTAGGTTGCCTTGGATCTTCTGATTTATCCTTATGTAATGCATCGATTGGAATTTTGGTCTTGGTACGATTGGCAGATACCGAAGAAAACTAATTGGAATTTTGGTCTGATTCTTCTCACCCATGCCGTTGTCTACCACAATATACCTGGAAGAATTACAAATGGGGAAATAGTTCAAGGATGCATACTCAAGGCTAAATAAGGCACATCCATTCTCACAGGCATGTATCTTCTCATAGGGTATGTTAAGTACACGGAGGATTTTCTCTGACTGGTACAGGTTTGCAGGAAGTACATGGCCTTTGGGTAGAAAGCGTCCAAATATCGTCAACATCACGTCGTAGCATTCTCTGCCTAGGTAGAATTGAGCCTTCAGAGCCATTACTTGAGCGATGGCATCCAGCTGACAAAGCTCAGTCTGCTCGTGGAGAGGACGTTTTGAAGACTCCAACATTTCATAGAAGGCCTTTGCAGATTCCTCCATCTCATCGTCCAAATCCCGAGCATCATCAAAGTCTTGCACCATGTCTTCAATCCCGATACCATGCTCGTCGGTGCGACGAAGAATCACCTCAGCTCTGGCCTGTTGGTTAAAATCACCATGAAAATTCCACACCGTATAATTAGGGGTAAAACCCCACTTCTGCAGGTGTTTGCCCATTTCAAACTCTGTCTGCTTTTTCCAGTTGTCGCAGTTGGGACAGGGGCACCATGTTTTTTACTGGCCATTTGCAAATGCGGCTCTCACAAACCCCCTGGTTTTTGTTAACCATTCATGGGTCATGTCTTTCTGACTAGGGTGACTAGTGTACATCCAAGCACGATCACTCATATTGCCTGGCTACCTATGGGGGCACAAGAAATAAATATATAATTCATCATCTATATTCATACGCTAATCAAGTTTGTCAGTTTTATTACATCCATGCAACCTACACGCCAATAGGTAAAGATAGGTCCTAATCCCACCCGAGTATGTGTAGATTGGGTTCGTTTTCCCATGCTTTGCTCCAGATCCAACGCAGAATTTCGGCAGCACCTCCCCGCTGTTCTCTTGATACACGTCTCGGCAATAAGTAGAGAGGATGTGTACCCGGAGAACAACAGGGCAGGCACTAACGAAATTCCACATCGGATCCGCAGCACAGCATACGGGAAAACAAATCCAATCTACAGATACTCGGGCTGTCCATGGATAATGTTGGACAATTCGAAAGGATGGCGGTTATAAATATGCAAAGAAATTCATATTTATAGATGTCGCCCTTTCGAACGGGAGACGCATACTGGTCACGCATACTCATGATTGAAGAAACCTATAGCTAGCAAGTTTCATCGGCACGAAGACTGGAACATAGCAAATTAAGGGGTTGGAGGAGAAGTCATTTGTGCTCACCAACAAACGCATGGGTGGAGCTCGTCCAACGCACGTGGAGGTCGTCGAACAACTGCACATTGAAATTCACACGATCAACACAAATATGATGTTTTTATAATTAACATAATCGGAAAATATGTGGCCTAACTCATAATTTACAAAACTATGACCCCCGTCGGCTTAGTGGCGTCGATGGTCGATGGTGCCGGGTGTCAGTCGCGTCGATGGTCGGTGGTGTCGGGTGTCGGTGGCATCGGGAGTCGGGGGTTAGTTGTGTCGGTGGTCGGGGGTTAGTGTCGTCGGGGGTCGAGGGTCACTTGCGTCAGGAGTTGGGGTCTTTTCGGTCAACAAGAGGCCGAAGAGGTGTCGGGGGTCGGGGTTGGGGGTCAGGGGTAGGGTGTCGGGGGTCGAAGGTCAGTTGCGTTGTGGGTCGGGGGTCGGGGGGCGAGGGTCAGTGGCGTCAGGAGTCAAGGGTCAGTGGCGTCGGGCGTAGGGGGTTGGGGGTCGAGGCTCAGTGTCGTCTGGAGTCGAGGGTCAATGGTGTCTGGCGTCGGGGGTCGGTGGTTAGTGGAGTCAGGCGTTGGTAGTCGGGGGTCGGGGGTCAACGGTCAGTGGTGTCGGGCATTGGGGGTCGGGAGTCGGGTGTCAGTGGCGTCGGAGGTCGGGGGTCGAGGGTCAGGGGTTGGTGGCGTCGGTCGTCGTGGGCCGGGGTCGGGGGTCGGGGTCCTCTTCTTTCTTCGTCTCCTCTCTCCTCTTTTTCTTCTTCTTCTTCTTCTTCTTCTTCTTCTTGATCATCTTATTATTATTGTTCTTCTTCTTCTTTTTTCTCCTCCTCCTCCTCTTCTTCTTCTTCTTCTTCTTCTTCTTGTTCTTCTTTCTTTTATCTTTCTCCTCCTCTCCTCTTTCTTCTTCTTCTTCTTCTTCTTCTTCTTTCTTTTGTCTTTCTCCTCCTCTCCTCTTTCTTCTTCTTCTTCTTCTTCTTCTTATTTCTTCTAGTTTATTATTCTCTTATTTTCTTCTAAGTTTGACTAGATAAAGCATGTAGAGTAGGAGCATAACATACAATTCAGCCCAAACATACATGTTTCTATTACAATAGAACCTCAAAAGGCTAAGATCTAAGAGGTGCAAATAAAACTACATCAATACTTCATGCATGAGGTTTATGTCAACACCTCCTATCTTCACACCAAAATCTTAACATGCAACTTCTATCAAAAATGCACATTTACTTCAAATGCAAATCTATCATTTCTTTTTTGGGGCCCATACCCTTCTTCATCTATCATTTCTTTTTTCTATCTATTTTTTTCTTTTCTATCTACTTTTTCTACTTAATAAACTAACTATCTAATTTAACATAAAAACAGAAGAAAAAAACTAACTATCCAATTTAACAGAAAAAACACAAAATAAACTAACTATCTAAATTAACTATCTAATTTAAAAGAAAGAACAAAAAATAAAGCGAAAAAGAAAAAAAAAACCTTACCGGCGTAGGGGCAGTGGGTGGCCGGGGCGGAGGGCAGTGGGAGGAGGGGAGGGCGAGCTCCGGCCCTCGGCGGCAGGGAGGAGGTGCGGGGGGAGGAGGGAGGGCGAGCTCCGGCCGCGCGGCGGTGGTGGGCCGGAGCGGCTCCGGTGGTGGCGACGGCGGCACTCGGGTGGGTAGGGCGCGGGGAGGAGGGGCGCGGGAAGGAGGGGCGCGTGGAGGACGGGCACGGGGAGGAGGGGAGGGCGAGCTCCGGCCGCGCGGTGGTGGTGGGCAGGAGCGGCTCCGTTGGTGGTGGCGGCGGCGCTGGGGTGGGCAGTGCGCGACGAGGAGGGGCGCGGGAAGGAGGGGCACGGGGAGGACGAGCGCGGCGAGCTCCGGTGGTGGTGGCGGCGGCGCTGGAGTGGGAAAGGGGCGCGCGTGAGAGGTCGAGGGGAGCGGCTGGTCGAAGGTGCCGTTAGGGGAGCGGGGGGTGGGGGCTGGGCGCCGTTAGGGGGAGCTCCCCTTTGCCGTCTGCAAAGGCTGGGAGGCAGACAGCAAAGGGGTGGGTGGGGTGGGGCGCGAGTTGGCCGTTAGGGTGGCGCCCCTTTCCCGTCCGTATGCTCTTTGCCGTTCGCCTGTAGGGCCTTTGCCATGCGTCAGCAGACGGCAAAGAGGTGGCAGACGACAAATAAAACCTTTGCCATCAGCAACCTCTTTGCCGTCCGCTTTGTACCAACTGACGGCAAAGAGCATCTTTGCCATGTGTCAGCAGACGACAAAGGCACGACAGACGGCAAATTGATCAATTCCAGTAGTGATATGTGTTTATTCACTATCATTCACGAGAAAGGGGCCGGTAATTGGAATTCCCAGTTCCATGCTCAAATCGAAAAGATAATTGCAAACAAAACTCCCACAGGATTGATGTTGGTATGGACGGTACCCGAGGATTCAGCTAGCCGTGGAGTGTGATTGATTGGTGGTGGGGGAGTCAAAACTTTACTTTTCTGTTTGGGAACCGCCTTTAGCATGTGTAGATGTTGAGAACTCTTAGTCATTGCGTTGACAATGAAAGCATGCCACCCAAAATTAGTATCTCTGTTTTCAAAGCCTGAGGTATGGCACCTCTGCAAATCATTGCTTCCCTCTACGAAGGGCTTGTCTATTTATGTTCATGTTGAGTCATCCTCCTCTTATAAAAGCACCAATTAGAGAGCACCTCTGTCATTTTTATGCTTTGCTTTTAACTGTGTTGAGTATGACTGTGACTGGATATTCATTGGCTTGAATTACGATGTTTAGTCAGCCCTTGGTCTTTGAAGGTGCTCTGTATTTATGTTTTGCGGGCTCAGAAAGAGCAAGCGAGATACCATCTATTCGTACTGCTTCATGTTGTTTTGATTGAAGAGTTGACATTTGAGGCTTATTGTTATTTGCTCGCTAGCTAATTATGCCATGCTTAATGCTTGTCACTAGGGCCTGAGTGCCATGATTTCAGATCTGAACCTATTATGTTGTAGCCAATATATGTGTGTTTTAGATCCTATCTTGCAAGTTGTAGTCACCTACTATGTGTTATGACCCGGCAACCCCGGAGTAACAATAGCCGGAACCACTCCCGGAGATGACCAAAGTATGAGGATTTAATGTATTCACCGCGTGTTAATGCGTTTGTCCGGTTATTTATTAAAAGGAGAACCTTAATATCCCGTAGTCTCCATTAGGACCCCGCTACCGCGGGAGGGATGGACAATAGATGTCATGCAAGTTCTTTTTCCTAAGCACGTATGACTACATACGGCATACATGCCTACATTAGAATGACGAACGGGAGCTAGTTACATACCTCTTCGTGTTATAGCTGTTACATGATGAATCACATCAGTCATACTCATCCATCACCGATCCACTGCCTACGAGTCTTTTACTACTGGTCCTTTCTACGTTACTTTGTCCAGGATTGTCCCTTGCTAAAAAAGGGATTGGGCCACTTTGCTACTACTGTTGCTACTGCTGTTACTCTGCTACTGCTACTGCTGTTCCTTGCTACTTCGCTGTTACTTGTTGCAAGACCTTTTTCGACACCATTGCCGAGGATGAATAGTTCCCCGTCCACGTGCAACTTACTCGCACCATTGATACAACAGTTAGGAAGAGTCTGTCGTCAACAAATCGTTTTCTGACACCGTTGCTATCATACTACTTTGCTACTGATACTTTGCTTGTAGACACTAATCTTTCTGGTGTGGTTGAATCTGACAAACTTAGCTGCTAATACTTGAGAATATTCTTTCGCTTCCCCTTGTGGCGAATCAACAAATTTTGGTTGAATACTCTACTCTCGAAAACTGTTGCGTTCCCCTACACTTGTGGGTTATCAGCACACTCTATATAACCCACCCCTCCCCTTGATGAATTGAATCTTCCCTTTAAGATCTCGTTACGTTATACTAAATATTTTGGTCTGAGAACAATTGATGTATGTCTTGCATGCGGATACCCGTATTAACATTAGTGTATTCAAGTGATTCGCTTGATATATATTATGGCATCAACTTGCGGATTTCGGTGACCTTGGGTGTTAGAGCATATTTCTCCATGTGTGGTTTCGGTAATTGATGACAATCCCAATGGACCAATGGTTTCATTTAAGTTATATTCATAGGATTTGTCCATAGGTGATACGTCTCCGTCGTATCTACTTTTCTGAACCCTTTTGCCCTTGTTTTGGACTCTAATTTGCATGATTTGAATTGAACTAACCCGGACTGACGCTGTTTTCAGCAGAATTGCCATGGTGTTGTTTTTATGAATAAATACAAGTTGTCAGAATGTCCTGAAAATTTTCGGAGAATTTTTCTGGAATAAAAGAAAAATACCTGCGCAAAGATCCACCTGAGGGGGCGTGCTAGTGGGCCACAAGCCCACAGGCAGCGGCCACCCCCCTAGGCTGCCCCGTGAGGGCATGTGGGGCCCACATGGCACCACCGCCCCCAAACTCAGCTCTATTATTCCGTCTCGCCCAGAAAAAAATCAGAGAGAAGGATTCATCGCGTTTTACGATACGGAGGCGCCGCCACCTCCTGTTCTTCATCTGGAGGGCAGATCTGGAGTCCGTTTTGGGCTACGGAGAGGGGAGATCGTCGCCATCGTCATCATCAACCTTGCTCCATCGACAATTCCATGATGCTCTTCACCATTCGTGAGTAATCTCATCGTAGGCTTGTTGGACGGTGATGAGTTGGATGAGATCTATCATGTAATCGAGTTAGTTTTGACGGGGTTTGATCCCTAGTATCCACTATGGTCTGAGATTGATGTTGCTACTACTTTGCCATGCTTAATGCTTGTCACTAGGGCCTGAGTGCCATGATTTCAGATCTGAACCTATTATGTTGTCGCCAATATATGTGTGTTTTCAATCCTACCTTGCAAGTTGTAGTCACCTACCATGCGTTATGACCCGGCAACCCCGGAGTGACAATAGCCGGAACCACTCCCGGAGATGACCATATTATGAGGAAGTCATGTATTCACCAGGTGTTAATGCGTTGGTCTAGTTCTTTATTAAAAGGAGAACCTTAATATCCCGTAGTTTCCATTAGGACCCCACTGCCACGGGAGGGATGAACAATAGATGTCATGCAAGTTCTTTTCCCTAAGCACGTATGACTACATACAGAATACATGCCTAAATTAGATTGACGAACGGGAGCTAGTTACATATCTCTCCGTGTTATAGTTGTTACATGATGAATCACATCTATCATACTCATCCATCACCGATCCACTGCGAACGAGTCCTTTACTACTGGTCCTTGCTACGTTACTTTGTCCAGGCTTGTCCCTTGCTACAAAAGGGATTGGCCGAGTTTGCTACTACTGTTGCTACTGCTGTCACTCTACTGCTGCTGCTACTACTGCTGTTCCTTTCTACTTCGCTGTTACTTGTTGCAAGACTTTTCCGACACCGTTGCCGGGAAAGAATAGTTCCCCGTCCACGTGCAACTTACTGGCGCCATTGATACAACAGTTAGGAATAGTCTGCCATCAACAGATTTTTTCTGACACCGTTGCTATCATACTACTTTGCTACTAATACTTTGCTTGCAGACACTAATCTTTCAGGTGTGGTTGAATCTGACAAACTTAGCTACTAATACTTGAGAATATTCTTTCGCTTTCCCTTGTGGTGAATCAATAAATTAGGGTTGAATACTCTACCCTCGAAAACTGTTGCGATCCCCTACACTTGTGGGTTATCAAGACCTTTTTCTGGCGCCGTTGCCAGGGAAGCACAACTATATTCTCTGAGTCACTTGGGATTGACGTCTGCTGATCACTATGAGGAATCAGAAAGATCCAAGAACTAAAATCTTGCCTTCCACTACGAGGAGAGGTAAGGAACTGCCATCTAGCTCTGCACTTGATTCAACTTCTGTTATGAGTAAGTTTGCAACATCAGCTCCTGCTAGAAATCTTGATATGTCGCCTGTGCTTGATGATGCTACTTCTGCTGCCCATGATGCTTATGATGATGCTATGCTTGATACTATGCCTAATGATGCTATGCTTGATACTATGCCTGATGATGCTATGCTTGATACTATGCCTGATGATGCTATGCTTGATGCTATTCCTGAGGATACTATGCCTCATACTCCTTTGCCACTAGGTGCCCTGGATGCACAAATGGTTAGAGTTGCTGGTAGATGTGATGATACTTCTGAAACTGCTGATACTATTGAAGTAGAACCTGCTACTATGCGTGAATTGCCTGTTATGCCTGATACGCGTTATGTTATGGAGCGAGAGATAGCGGAGGTTTTTCTTGCGTGTAAGGATAGCTATGATGTTGATAAATTACTGCGCAAGCGGAAAGAAAAATCTCTGAACGCTAGGATGAAATACGACCCGAAGTTTGCTACTTCACCTATCTTCCTGACCGATAAGGATTACGAATTCTCTGTCGACCCCGAGTTAATCACTCTTGTCGAATCTGATCCTTTTCGCGGTTATGAGTATGAAACGGTTGTAGCCCATATTACCAAACTGCACGATATAGCCACCCTATTCACTAGTGAGGAAAAGATCCGCCACTACTATATCCTCAAGTTGTTTCCTTTCTCGCTAAAGGATGATGCTAAGATCTGGTTCACTTCTCTTGCTCCTGGTTGTGTGCGTAGCCCCCAGGATATGGTCTACTACTTCTCTGAAAAATATTTCCCTGCCCATAAGAAGCAAGCTGCCTTGTAGAAAATATACAACTTTGCTCAAGCTGAAGAAGAGAGTCTCCCACAAGCTTGGGGGAGGGTCATCCAGCTACTGAATGCTTTGCCTAATCACCCTCTTGACAAGAATGAAATACTTGATATTTTCTATAATGGACTTATCGATGCTTCCAAAGACCACCTAGATAGTGGTGCCGATTGTGTTTTTAGGGAACGAACTGTAGAACAAGCTGAGATTCTACTGAATAACATCTTGTGCAATGAGAATGCTTGGACTATTCCTGAACCACCTCCTAAGCCAACTCCGAAGAAAAGAGGTATTCTATTGCTCAGTCCTGATGATATGCAAGAAGCCAGGAAATATATGTGAGAGAAAGGCATTAAATCTGAAGATGTCAAAAATCTACCACCTATCGAAGAGATCCATGGTCTCGATAACCCGATACAGGTAGTAGAAGTAAATTCTCTGCGTAGGTTTGATGAGACTGATATTCCTTTTGATAAACCTGCTAACCTATGCCTGGATGAATTTGATAACTTTGATGCAAAACAAGAGAGTTTCAATGATTATGTTAGTAGACAATTGGAACAGAATGCTCGTATGCTTAGTCATTTAAGTGCTTGTGTGGACAGAAATGTCAATGATCTCAAACTTCTGAGTAAACATGCCTTTATGGTTACTACTCAAGTAGAACAAGTACTTAAAGCTCAAAATGACTTGCTCAATGAACTGAATGACAATTCCATTAGTGTCGTCACTAGAGGCGGTAGAATGACCCAGGAACCTCTGTATCCTGAGGGTCATCCGAAGAGAATTGAACAAGATTCTCAAGGAGTTAGCGCTGATGCACCTAGTCATCCTAGAAAGAAGAAGAAAGATGATAGGAACCTGCACGCTAGCAACCCTGTTGCTGCTACCCCTGAGAGTCCAAGTGATGCCTCTGTCTTTGATGCTGAAACACAATCTGGTGATGAACATGAGCTTAGTTATAATATCAATAGTGATGTTCATGTTGATGCTCAACCAAGCAATGATAAGGATGTGGAGATTGAACCTGTTGATCTTGATATCCCACAGCCTAAGACTAAGAGATACGATAAGAATGACTTCACTACTAGGAAGCCATGAGTTCAGAAACCTATGCCCTTTCCTCCCAAACCATCCAAGAAAAAGGATGATGAGGATTTTGAGCGATTCGTTGAAATGATCAGACCTGTCTTTCTGCAAATGTGTTTGACAGATATGCTCAAGATGTCTTCGTATGCTAAGTACATGAAAGATATTGTGACTAATAAGAGGAGGATACCTGAGGTTGAGATTTCCACCATGCTTGCAAACCATACCTTCAAGGGTGGAACTCCTAAGAAACTAGGTGATCCCGGTGTGCCCACTATACCTTGCTCCATTAAAGGAAACTACGTTAGAACTGCTTTATGCGACCTTGGAGCCGGTGTTAGTTTTATGCCTCTCTCTCTTTATCATAGACTTGAACTGGATAAGTTGACACCCACTGAAATCTCTCTGCAAATGGTCGACAAATCAACTACTTTCCCTATCGGCATTTGCGAGGATGTGCCCATTGTGGTTGCTAATGTCACTATCTTAACAGACTTTGTTATCTTGGATATTCCCGAGGACGATGCCACGGCGGTCATCCTCGGAAGACACTTTTTAAACACTGCAGGGGCTGTTGTAGATTGCAACAAAGGCAATGTCACTTTCCATGTCAATGGTAATGAGCATACGGTGCACTTTCCGAAGAAACAATATCGAGTACATTGCATCAATGCTATCGAAAAAACTTTATCGATTCTTATTGGGAGCTTTGAATGCCCTATTCCTCGTGTCAAGATGAAGTATGATTTGCTTGTCGGGGAGATACACATCCCCATTGATGTAACCTAGGGACTATTCGAAAATTCTCCGTTCTCTCACTACAAGAAATATGTACGACTTTGGTCAAAGAATCGTCATTGGTATCATGTTACGACCTTTTTTTGACCAAATTCAGAGGGTCAACAGTTGACCGTCAAGAACTAACAACCATGACCTTTTCAGTATTTTGGTCAAGTATTCTTTGACCAAAAAACTTAGGTCATAAAATCTTTGACCAATTTTTTTGGTCAAGTATTCTTTGACCAAACTTATATGGATTTGACCATTTGAACTACATATATTAAGTTGTACTATTCTGGACTCAACTAGACACCAGAATAAACTTGCATTGTTACCCCTATATGGTTTCCTACAGTTCTTTCACATGACATAATTGTCAGCATTCTCTTGTTTAAATGACCCAGTAGCTATCTATATGCAGAGCTCTAATTTCTTCTTCTGCAATCTTTTTAACCCAGCATTCTATAAAGGACCTGATATTAAAATTAAAATATTAGCCAAAGAACAGTTTTGTGTTTCTCCCCTTGCCACTCTTGTATCATATAAAGCCTGAACTTCTTGAAGTATTATGTTTGATTATCACGTTTATACGAGAAACCAACTAAAACAGGTAGTGATAAAACTTTGATCACGGCTAAAAAAAGTGTAAAACATCTAAACTTAACTTAGAAACGATTAGGAAGCATGAAAATTCTGAATACCTTTGAACTGAAGGAAACATTTTCTTTGGGGACGCCCTGGAATATGCTTTATGTATCCTGCACATTTCATAGGCAAAGAGTTCAGCAAGCACAGGGAAAAATATATAACTACTTCAAGAAAATGTCTAGCCATCTCCTAGTAGTTTTGCAAAGGCGCAAAACCAAAGCAGTGGCATGATCAATCAAGCAAGCAAATGCAAGCAGTGGACTAAGGTTACATACAGATAGGACGTGGATACTCGCTAAACAAACACTTGGCTTAACCCCTGAAGCTATAATTTAACTAATGGAACGTCGTTAGTAAGCATCTGGGTTTTGTAGTTTAGGTGGCTCCATATATTCAGTATTTCATAGACTGCATTTCAATACCGCACCTACTAAGCTGAACTTTTTTTTAAATGTCTACGGGTGGCGACTGCCCGCCTGAACGATTTCCATTAAATTGCTTACATGATCAATAGTTTCTTTACAGGGAGTATTACACAGAGGGGGTAACCCTATGGGAAAAACGCACAAAGAAAATAAGCTACAACAATGTGGAGAAGTTTTTGACCCAGGGCTGTAGAATTGATGATGCATATGATGGCAGGCCCTAGTTCAATATCATGCAGAGTCACTCAGCCACATGCTGCCCTGAAATTGAGCAAGTTGGTGTAACTCAAAAGAAATATATAACAATAAGCACTTGAATTTGTATAAATGAATTGGTACAGAACTTACACATCAAGGAAAATTGTTTTTATCCACTTTTTACTTTAAGGAATATAACGCTCTACAGTTAGATCAAGTAACATGAAGTTTGAACAAAAAAAATACCGAGTTAAGCAACCAAAATAAATTATCTGTCAACACAAATAAAATATGGAAATCAAGCAAAAGAAAAGGACTCTATTACGCTTGATGTATTAACATTGAACTCTAGTATATGTTACTGCATCACATGTTAGAAAAGCTACATAGTAATCCATCATTCGTTCTGAACCACATGCAAGATTTAGGATATAACAAGAATTGAACTAGTAGAACTCTTATCCTTCCTGGATTATTTTGACTGCTACTAGTAGAACTACATATACAATGAACTAGTACCACACTTTGGTATCCCTGGTAGATACTACATCTATCAATTGTCCGCCTCCTAAACAATGGGCAAGTAGACACAACTATGCACTTACATAATAAACAGACAACAGTCCATATGTAGTTGCATCATCATGTGTAGAGAAAAAAAATCAAAGTCATGTCTGCAGCAGTAGAGAGCCATAATTCTACCAGGAGACAACACAAGACCTTTTTTCAGAGAGATAAAAGCATACAAGTAGTCGCGCTAGCAGATGAGATCGGGATGGAACCACGGAAGGCAAAACGGGTGCGTACACATGAGTTTTATTTCTATCTCCAGATAGACTCTGAAGACCTGAAAACCTTACTGGTAACTGACACTAGCAGCACACTTAAGCTTGCACTCAACACACTGACGGAAACTAGCTAGCAGCAAACCTAAGCTTGCTTGCACTCAACACCGTGAGATGTACTAGTAGAATGCACTGAACACGTCATCAAAAGACTAAACTTTCCCCACACTCAATCGCCGGCCGGCCAGAGTTCCAGCCAGCAGCACAACACAATGAAGATCCAAACAACAACCGCAGAACGCGCGCAGGGCGGGGCGGTAGGGGATTGGATCGGACGGCGTGGGTGTAGAGCTGGATGGGGCGCATGGCAGCGTCGAGCGCGGAGAGGCGGCTGTCGAAGGAGTCGAGGATGGATACTACGGCGTCGGTGGCTGCCTGGCTCCTCCCAAGGACTCTCGCAGCAGCGGCGCCTCCTACACCAGCCCCTCCATACCCTCGCCCATCGTCGCTCCTCCTCCTGGAGAGCTTGGGTCGGAGAGGCGGGACGGATCTGGGGGACGGGACGGGTTGGGATCCTCGGCGGTCTTCCCGAGTAGCTCCCCCATGGTGTAGGGGCGCCAGCCATCCGCGCTCGGCCCCGCGCCCTTCGGAGGGTCCGTTCTCATCGGGACATCTTCAACCGCCGGGGCTCCGATCTCATCGGAACCTCTTCAACTACGCGGACTCCTCCATGTCCAGCATCGAGAGGGGAGAGAGAGGGGTTGCAGGAGAGGAGAGATGGATCTGTTGGGCGGGGTCGGAGGGAAGTGATGGGAGATGGGAGGCCAGGCACGGGAAGGAGGTGGTGGGCTGGTGGCAGCGGCGAGGAGAAGGGGACGAGGGAGGAAGAGTGCGATGGAGGAAGGGATCTGAGCTAGGGTTTGGGTTGTGGGTGGGGGATCTGAGATAGATGGATGGATGGATGTGGGATGGAGAGATGGATGGATGGATGGATGGGCGCCATGTCATCAATCCATGGGAAGAGTTGTGATTGGTTCGGAAAATCAATGATTTAAAATAATTTTCAGGTACTAAAAATAGAGGAAGTTTGTGAAATATCTATCAAAACATTTACTAAAAAGGCACCACACAAATTCTCACTAGAGTTAGACCACATTTATGGATGAGGACCAATTTGTATGCATTTCCGATCTTTCTAGTTATTTTTAATCATTTTCTGAGTGGCAAAAATGGTTTTTTTTAAAGAACCTATCAAATATTTTTTGCAAAATTGGACTCCATCAATTTTCTCAAATACTAGTACATATTTAATATATAATTAACCAAATGGTTGGGTGTCAAAAGCTTTTATCCACCTCTCATGAAAAACAAAAAATTCTGCCGATTCAGTTGGAAGCGGGTCAAATTTGAACTGGAGGTGTCTCATAATTTGCTATTTCTTTTTTTCAAAAATCATTTATAGTTAAAAAAGTATCTATTTAATCAGAGATCCAACAAAATTTTGGCAAGATTCAACCCCTAGCTATGAACGGTCATGCCCGCCTTTTTGACCGCATTTTGAAACGGGCGTAACAAATTCAAAACAAAATAACAATGATTTGGGTAGGAAAGACTGCCCAAAAATATCGAGGGCAATCAAGAAAATATAAATTTCAACCTGTCAACGTACTTATACTTTGTGGCCTTGTCGACACCTGTACGAGACACGTAAGCGAAATTGTCAAGTTGTGTGCCTAGTCACCTCTATTTAAGCCTTTGACCTTCTTAATTTTGTCATGAAGGACCTACAATGTGGGCACAAATAGACCTACACATGCCAGTGACCATTTTGTGCAATAGGATTATGACCTTCTTGATAGAGATGGTCAAAATTTTATAGGGTTTGGACCCTCTTAGACACTTCATGACCTTTTTGTAAATTTTAGTCACATATCTATGACCAATTCAACCGCCGTCATTATTTTTTGTCATGAACAAGCTTATTTCTTGTAGTATCTTTTGCGATTCGAAAAGGTTTGTCGAGGAGACTTGATCAACCCCATTGACGGATTTCTTTCGATGACCATGAGATGGATGAATCCAGGAGTCACAAACCTCTGTTCCAAGCTTTCACCTTCGGTTGCCTAGAAGAAAAATGATAGATTTAGTTTAGTTTTCCCTGTTTTCTGTTTTAGCGTCCGGTAGAAAAGTACCCCAAAAATAATATTCTCCGAACGTCCTCAAAATCAAGTATGATGTTTCTGGATTTTTTGAAAAATACTAAGACGAAGAGCTTGTCTGGGGGCTGCACGAGTGGGCCACAAGCCCTGACGGCGCGGGAACCCCCCTGGTCGCGCCACCTAGGCTTGTGGGGCCCACAGGCACCCCCTCCACTCATTCTTGCTCTCATCTGGTTCTCCTACCTCCAGAAAAAATCGTTTCACAGCTCAAACCCGTGTTCTTGCTCCTCTTGCTGGGATTTTCGATCTCTTTGCTCAAATCACGATTGTCCGAACTGTTTTGGGAAATTACTCCTTGGTAAGTGACTCCTCCATTGGTCCAATTAGTTTTTGCTCTAGTGCCTTATACTCCGCGTATTTTTCCTGCCTTGGAGACCATGTTCTCGAGCTTTGAATGCTAATTTTAGCTGGTCCCAAGTAGTTTTGATGCGTAATATGGCCTCTAGGCACTTGTGGGAGTAGTTGCTACGAGTTTTGTTGAGCCTTGTTCACTTTTCCTTAGAATCGCTAAAAATTTCAGAAATTTTCAAAGATATAAAAGGGAAAAGATGAGGAGGTTCTTAAGAGGCTCTTCATGCCGTGACCCCAAGGATGATGGGAGTGAAAAAAGACCAAGTATATGGTCCCTCGAGTCACAGAAGTTCGAGCGTGCGAGTGGCCAACCGACGTGTTCTTACACGCCGCTGGAATTTATGAGGACTTTTATCACTTGGTGGAGAACGCAGGCCTTACCGCCTTCGTCGAAGATAAGTGTCCGCAATACCTCCTCCTCACTAATATATTCATACAAAGCTTTAACTTCTATCCGAGGAAGAATCCTCCTATGGTTGAGGTCAAACTTTATGATATCCCCCAGCGCATGTCACTCCAGGATTTTTGCAATGTTTGCAAATTGCCTTTTGTTGGGGATATTCATCAACCTCGTCCACGAGACTTGGAAGCTTTCATAGGTACTATTGATGTAGGAGAGGACAGAGGAGTGTCTTGCGCTAGAGCTGCTAGCATTTATTTTCCCGTGCTTTGGTACTTCTCATTATTTGTGGGAAAATGTTTGATTGGCCGTGGGAAAGTTGGGTCACTTAGCCCCCCAGATCTTGCGGTCTTGCACGAAGCCCTTTATAACGCTAAAACTTCTAGCTTGGGCGCTATAGTAGCTCAACGGTTGAACTGGAACCGTTCTAAATGTGTTGCATATGGAGGTATCATTGCTACTCGTCTTGCTAGACACTTTGAGATACCAGTTAGACTAGAGGAGGAAGAAGAGGTTCTTCTTCCCGAGAGATATCTAGATTACGATAGCATGGTTCGCCATGACTTTCTTAATAGAGATATAAATAGAAGGATGATTTATAACCTGGTATTTAGTCAGGGTACTCTTGAGACTATTACTTTGCCTGCTTCTTCTGTGTTTAATCTTCATGCAGGCAGGTACATTATTATGCCCTCGAGCATCTACGGATATTGGGGCTTAGCCCAACCACAGGTGCCCGTGCCCGAGCTACCAGCCGAGTACCAGACGCCAGTTTATCAGTGGGAGCCAGAGGAGCTCACACAGCAGTGCCATCCTCAGTCCACTCCAGAGTACCTCGGAGCTGGTTATTTCCCTCCTTTGGAGTAGACCAACTTAGGCCAAAAGCCTAAGCTTGGGGGAGTACTTGTTTCTCACCGACTTTACATTCTTGCTTATGCTTTCACTTTGTTAGCCGGTATTCACACTTCATTTTCTTTCCGTGTGTCTGTCTAGTTTGAGAAAACCCAAAAATATTTTCTTTTTCTTATTTTGCTTGTTGGGAGCTTTCCCGTGTAATTAGTTTTCTTTTTCTTTTGGTAAAGGTAGAAGATATTGGTTACAATGTTTAGTGGCTCTCGCATGCATACCTGTTTAGCTGTCATAGAGCCATATTACTTTGTCTTCTCCTTTGTATTTGCCTGCAGATTCCAGCTTTAGTCCAATGTACGAGCACTCTTATTATTGTTCACATCGTTCGGTCGTGCAAGTGAAAGGCAATAATGATGATATATGATGAAGTCACTACAGGAATCACCTTCTTTGCCGTCTGCCATCACAGACGGCAAAGACAATATCCCGGACGGCAAAGACAGTACCACAGACAGCAAAGATTGTCACGGCTGGCAAAATTTCCGCGTCAGCCTACGACGGCATAAGACCTTCTTTGCCGTCTGCCCGCGCAAGGCGGATGGCAAAGCTCTTTGCCGTCATCTTTCCTCAGGAGCTGTCGGCAAAGCGCTTGAGACGGCAGCCGACACGCGTTGCCTCCGTCAGGGGTTAACGGAGCCTTTGTCGCCTGCCTCCCCGTCCATCTCTGCCGTCTGCATTCTCCTCCCCTCCCCTCCCCCTCCATCTTTGTCGTCTTCCTCCACGTCCATCTTTGCCGTCTGCCGGGTCCTCCCCTCCCCCCTCTCTCCACTCTTTGTCGTCTGCCTCCTCCTCCCCCCTCCTCTGTTCCCTCTTCTTTGCCATCTGCCCCCTGGAGGCTGACGGCAAAGAGACTATATGGCCAGCTGCTACTGCCCAGGTTGCACAGCTGGGCGCCACGTGGCACCTTTGTCGTCGGTCAGCTAACGGCAAAGGCCTTTGCCATCAGCTGGCAGACGGCAAAGAGCCTATATTGTCACATCTTTGTTTATTTTTTCTATTTCACAGCACATATACATATAATTCATGGCACATATATGATAAATAGGTCACAAGACATATATGATATACATATAAAGCTCATCAATGCCATTTGTTCGTCAACGTACATCCCATATATCAAAAGAACCAACACATACAAAGTTTCATCCATACATACATACATATAGTTGCACATATACTGTTCATCCATATATACATATACATATAGTTCCACATTGTTCATCAACTCAAATAAAAACGGAAACTAAAGCACTCCAACGCCAGCTTCCATGCATGTAGTACAACCAATCTGCAAAATGGGAATAAGAAAGTCAGAAGAAGAAGAAGAACAACATATATATGACAAATAAGCTAAATTGAAGAAGAAAGAGAAGAAGCAAGAAGAGAACAAGGAGAATAAAAACAAGAAGGAGGAGGAGGAGGAGGAGGAGGAGGGGAAGGGGAAGGAGAAGGAGAAGGAGAAGGAGGAGAAGAAGAAGAAAAAAGAAGAGAAGAAGAAGGAGAAGAAGGAGGAGAAGAAGGAGAGAAGAAGAAGGAGAAGAAGGAGGGCTCCTTCTCCTTCTTCTCCTCCTTCTCCTTCTTCTTCTCTTCTTCTCCTCCTCCTTCTTCTTCTTCTCCTTCTCCTTCTCTTCTTCTTCTCTTCTTGTTCTTCTTCTTCCTTCTCCTTCTTTTTTAGCTAAATGGGCTAATTATGTCATTTTAGAGGAAAACAAGCTAAGTATATAATATTCATGAGCTAACCAAGGTTCTTATGCCATTTTGAGCTTATTATGGTATTTTGGAGCGAAATGGCCTAATTATGTCATTGTTGGGTAAATTAAAGCAAGGATAATATGAAAGAGGAGAAGAAAGAGGAGGAGGAGGAGAAGAAGAAGAAATCAAGAAGGAGGAGGAGGAGGAGAAGGAGGAGGAGGAGAAGGACTAGAAGTTCCTTGGCCTTCTCCTCCTCCTCCTCCTCCTCCTCCTCCTTCTCCTTCTTCTCTTCTTCTTCTTCTCTTCTTCTTCTTCTATCTTTTCATTTTGCCTATTTCTTCTCCTCTTCTCCTCTTGTTGGAGCTAAATTACCTAATTATGTCTTTTTTGAGCTAAATGTTCCAATTATGTCATTTTAGAGGAAAACAAGCTAAGTATATAATATTCATGAGCTAACCAAGGTTCTTGTGCTATTTTGAGCTTATTATGGTATTTGGGAGCTAAATGGGCTGATTATGTCATTGTTGGGTTAATTAAAGCATGGATAATATCAAAGAGGAGAAGAAAGAGGAGGAGGAGGAGAAGAAGAAGAAATCCAGAAGAAGGAGGAGGAGGAGAAGGAGGAGGAGGAGAAGGATAGAAGGTCCTTGGCCTTCTCCTCCTCCTCCTCCTCCTCCTCCTTCTCCTTCTTCTCCTCTTCTTCTTCTTCTTCTTCTATCTTTTCATTTTGCCTATTTCTTCTCCTCTTCTCCTCTTGTTGGAGCTAAATTACCTAATTATGTCTTTTTTCAGCTAAATGTTCCAATTATGTCATTTTAGAGGAAAACAAGCTAAGTATATAATATTCATGAGCTAACCAAGGTTCTTGTGCCATTTTGAGCTCATTATGGTATTTTGGAGCTAAATGGGCTAACTATGTCATTGTTGGGTTAATTAAAGCAAGGATAATATGAAAGAGGAGAAGAAAGAGGAGGAGGAGGAGAAGAAGAAGAAATCAAGAAGAAGGAGGAGGAGGAGGAGAATGATAGAAGGTCCTTGGCCTTCTCCTCCTCCTCCTCCTCCTCCTTCTCCTTCTTCTTCTCTTCTTCTTCTTCTTCTTCTTCTTCTTTCTTTTCATTTTGCCTATTTCTTCTCCTCTTCTCCTCTTGTTGGAGCTAAATTACCTAATTATGTATTTTTTGAGCTAAATGGGCTAATTATCCCATTTTAGAGGAAAACAAGCTAAGTATATAATATTAATGAGCTAACCAAGGTTCTTATGCCATTTTGAGCTTATTACGGTATTTTGGAGCTAAATGGACTAATTATGTCATTGTTGGGGAAATTAAAGCAAGGATAATATGAAAGAGGAGAAGAAAGAGGAGGAGGAGGAGGAGAAGAATAAGAAATCAAGGAGGAGAAGGAGGAGAAGGAGGAGGAGGAGAAGGACTACAAGGTCCTTGGCCTTCTCCTCCATCTCCACCTCCAACTCCTCCTCCTCCTTCTCCTCCTTCTCCTTCTTCTCTTCTTCTTCTTCTTCTTTCTTTTCATTTTTCCTATTTCTTCTCCTCTTGTTGGAGCTAAATTACCTAATTATGTCTTCTTGGAGCTAAGTGGGCTAATTATCTCATTTTAGAGGAAAACAAGCTAAGTTTGGAGGAGAAACTTACCGTAGTGGTTATCAAGGAGGAGAAACACCACGGTTGCTCGCGCCGGCTTCGTTTGGAAACGGGTCGTGCGATGCCGCTCGGGAGTTATTCTGCACAAAAGATATTTTGCAATGTCTTAGTTAGCATGATGACACTCAATTATTAATACTAGTTTATAATGAAACTCACCGTGCCAATCGAAGAGAGGACGGGCATCAGCGGAGGGACTTGACCGCTCTTCTCGCACAGACCCTGAAGAGTGGGTCGTATTAGTTAGTATTGAAATAGACATTACACACATGATTTGGCTAATGTGAAAAAAAACATACCACGAAAAGCTCGTACAGGGCCTGTTGACCCGCCTCATTCCGGGCCCTCTCCTCCTCAAGCAATCGTGCCGTGGTCTGGTCCTTCTCATCAAGAGCAGCCTGAAGAGCAGCCTGGCTTGCAATCTCTCTTTCTCAAGAGTAGCCTGGTTTGCCGCTCTCTCTTTCTGAAGAGCAACCTGAAACACCATCCATCGTTACGATAGTAATGATCTATGGTGACACACATAATGAAATGGATGAAAGTGTTCTTAGTCCGTACAACTAACCTCGATGGCAAGTTCGACTGGCCGTGGACGACGCGTTATCTTAGGACAGCTGCTCAACTGGCGCGCCTTGATCTCCGGAAGAGTGAGTGGACAACGTATTATCCCATCTCCAATTGCTATCGAGCCATGGGGCCTCCCGCCACCAGATATCATCACCAGCTCTGGATCCAAAGGTTCCTGGCTAGGGTTAAAGTCATCCCCTTTCGTAGCCTTCCCCGCGTCCCTGTATGCCACGAGCTTCTGGTGGGACGATATGTTGGTGAAGTTATTGGGATCATCTAGGTCAGACTCAGAGAATGCCTTCGCCTTCTTGTACGAGGCAGTATGGGCCATGCCATAAAGGTCGTACAAGTGTGGTATCTCAGTCTTATTGTGATGCGCCTAAAAGAGAGGAACAAAATATTAGCATCAAGAATGAATTGCATGAATCATGAAGCAAATCACATACCCAGTTTCCTCCAAACTGAAGTAAGTTGGCGCTGCCTTGATGGTGTGGCACACCAACCATTTGGCTAAGCCGATCCTTCGCATTCTCGTGGACGGCTCGCCAGCTGCATGTGCACCACTCATCAACCAACGCCTCCCAACAATCCATCTTATCCGCACACCATCTCGGGGGCACCTGTAAGTTATTAGAAAGAATTTTCAGCGCTACGCCTATGAATGAAATAAAGAAAACTACGTAGAAGGACTTAAGAATAGGTAATTACCTTCATGTATTGCTCCTTCTTCAGAAACTTTCCACGGAAACCCTTCTTCTCCTTCTTAATACCACGCGTGGCGTAGTAGTCTCGAATAGCCTGCGGCCGAGCCTCGTGGCGCAAGTTCTGTAGTAACCGCCTACACTCGACCTCGAGAACCCTGGCCGCCTCCTCCTCATATCCATCCTCACACCTATAGAAGGTCTGCAATCAAACGTGAAAACACCGATTAGTACAATAATTAGGTATATTGTTAATTTTAGATTCTGTAAAAGGATAATTTACCCAAAAGCTCTTGATCACCATCTCGGCCCTCGTGTGGCACAAGACACCATCTATAATCTCCTCCGGCGGGGCCTACGCAGCCTGGTAGTGCTCCCAGGTAAATCCTAGTGTAGGAACCTGACCCTCACCAGGCAACGTGACAAACCCCGGGAAATTTGTCCGGCAAAGCACACCAAGGACGGAGTTCGGCCTGCGGACTCCAAGAGGGTGTACCCATCCCCTGCAATATGATAAGGTCAGCGCATTAGATATTTGAACAAACTTGAAGGCAAAAGCTAAAAAAAGGGTAAATGTACTTACCTATCTGCTTCAGGTTTAATCACCGGCCTCTGCTCGCGGGTAGCCACGGCGACCGGGAGACGTGTACTACCACGCTTGTACACGGTGGCCCCGTCCACCTGCACATCGCGCTCACTATCCGTAAGCTCATCCCCGCCATCCCCGCCCCCTAAGCCACCCGAACCCTCGGTCCAATCCGGCAACTCGGTACGATCCGGCCAAGGCTCCCATCCGGGCCGCTCCACGTCGGGTGAAGCCTCTGGAACCGTAGTCTCCTCCGGCTGCTCCTGGGCCGAATGCACCTCGACCCGAGGCTGCTCCTGGACTGGAGTCTCATGGGACGAATGCCCGTGAACACCAGGCTCCTGGACCGGAGTCCCCGTAGCCTCCTCCGCAAACGGGTCGACCATACTAGTCCTATGCTCGGGTGAATGAGCTGGTGGTGGTGGCGAGGACAGCTCAACAGTCCTCCTGGATCTTCTGCGGCCACCACCTCTCCCTGTACCCTTCCCCTTCCTCCCTACCCGACCAGCACCTCTCCCAGTGGGAAATGCCGCCGACGAAGAAGAACCCCCGGCTGGTGTGGAAAGACTGTCTGCCAAGGCTCTACGGAGAGATAGGGGTGGAAGGGAAGTACCACCCCTCGTGCGGGGCGGCTGGGAAGAACCCGTCGAGCGCTCTGGACCCGCGCCCACCATCTTTCAACACCTGACATGATAAAGATTAAAATAAATTAGTACAACATAAAAAAATTGAATGACTGACATGAATAATAATATGTACATGAATAATAAAGATTAAAATATATATAATTTAAGTTGTGAATCTTACAAACTAATAATCATCATCAATAAATGCATCATCATCATCACTATCACGCATGTCTTCATGGATGACGTGCTCATCGGGTTCAACGGCGTGAAGTTGTGAAAGGCCTTCCTTTAATCGTTGAAGCATTGACAGGTCATCCGCATCAGTAACCTCTACGAGTACCAGGTCTTCTGGTTCCAGCTTAGGGCTGGAGTCGGATTCATTGTCACTGTCTACTTCCATGTTCTTGGATGAAGAATGGCGGTTCTTGAAATATTTCTTGGAAATACGTGCTTCTTGGAAGAATTCTCTATCATATGTGTCTGGGTTAATGTGAGGTTCATAATCCTGTTCATTTGGGAGAGGTGGTCTGACATGTGGCGGCACTTCATGAACAACATACCAACCTTCCAGATTCTTATCCGTTTGGCATGCCCACGGTAGATAGAAAACTTGGGTCGCCTGTTGAGCCGTAATATAGACATCGGGAACATCTAAATGGGTGTTTGGATTGATTTCGACTAGTCCTATATGTTCATGAGTCCTTCTAGTCTTTTTCGGCTGGAACCAATAACATTTGAAGACTACGACGTTCGATGGGTTTTCACCATAGAATTAAAGTTCATAAATTGCTTCAACTCTTCCATAATACTCGATAACACCTTCGCCGATAGCAGAGACACCACAATTTGTAGATTTCCGGTTGGGCATAGATAGCTCTTTGCCAAAGGTACGAAAGAGATACCTGTTGATGTTGTATTTCTCAAATGAACGGACCTTATAGTCAAAACCATTAGCGACTTGTCTCAGTTCGGCGTCCATAGACTCTGAATAAGCCTACAAGTTTAATACGAAACGGTTGTTGCATTAGCCGCAAGTTAGACCAAGAATGAAATGGTCCATTATTGATAATTACCGTTTGTTTGAACCAAGAGATGAAATCAGGATAGCTGCCTCCTGTCTTTGACAAAAGCTCATACTCTTCGACGGAAGCATTTTCGATCACCGCTCCATCCAAGAATTTGATGACATAACGGCTGTTTGAAATATCCGGGAATAAGAGCAGTTCAAATGAAAATGTGCTGAGAACTCACTCGATGTACGGCCGCACTTCTGTGAGGTTGTTGAAGATGTACAACGAAATGTTCCGCCATTCTTCGATATCCAATGTTATTGGTTTCGAAGCACCGGCTGGTGCGAGCTTCCCTTTGAATAGGCTGAGGTTGGACCCACCTTTTTTAGGGTCTCCATCATTGTGCCGAGGCTTCGGATTATGCAAATGATGATTTTTGGCTTCGTAGTGTGCTGTCACAAAGTTTGCCACCTCCTCAGTAATGAATGCCTCAGCCATCGATGCTTCAATTCTACGCTTATTTTTACATTTAGCTCGAAGGGTCTTCTGCATCCTCTCAGTTGCATAGCTCCAACGATCTTGCACGGGCCCACCCAATCTTGCCTCGGTCAGTAGATGTAAAATCCAATGCTGCATTGGATTAAAGAAGCCCGGTGGAAAGATCTTCTCTAACTTGCACAACAAGTCCGGTGCAAACTCCTCCATGTCTTCTACCACGCCAGGCGACAATTCTTTCGCACAAAGAACACGGAAGAAATAGCTCATCTCCACCAGTACTAGCCATTCATCCTCAGGAATAAAGCCACGTAACATCACCGGCATTACTCGCTCTAGCCATATGTGCCAATCATGACTCTTGAGACCAAAGATTTTTAATTTTTCAAGACTCGCTCCCCTCTTTAGATTCGCTGCATACCCATCAGGGAACATCAAGTGCATTTTGACCCAAAAGATAATTTCCCTCATAGCTGGCCTTCCAAGATTGAATCAGGCCTTTGGCTTCGACCACTTCTGCTTTCCTTTGCCTTCTCGCATGTTTTGTAACGGTCTATGACATAGTGTCTCTTGATCGACTCTAGCCTTAATATTATCCTTTCTCTTCCCATCTATGTCGAACAATGTACCAAAAATAGCCTCTCCGATATTCTTTTCAGTGTGCATCATGTCGATATTGTGTGGAAGAAGGAGGTCTTTGAAGTAAGGCAGATCCCAGAAGCATGGCTTGTGAGTCCAGGCATGTTTTGAATTATACCCCTTGAAATACCCTGGACGCTCTGGATCAGGCTTGAGGGCATTTAACTGATCCAGGATCTGTTGGCCTGTGAACGCAGGTGGTGCCAAGTTTTTGACAACTTAACCTTTGGTAAAGTTCTTCTTGACTTTTCTGAACTGATGGTCAGGATCCAGGAACTATCTATGCAAGTCAAAGCAAGAATACTTCTGACCCTCCTGCAACCAATGAAACTGAAGAGTTGCCTTGCATTGGGGGCACGGGAACCTTCGATGCACACACCATCCAGAGAATAGCGCATACGCTGGCAAGTCATGCATAGAGTACATGTACCACACATGCATTTTGAAGTTTTCTTTTCTAGCGGCATCGTATGTCTTGACCCCATTTTCCCAAGCTTCTTCCAATTCATCCTTAACCAGTTGCAGGTACACATTCATATTCTTCCCCAGATAATTGGGCCCTGGAATTATCAACGTCACAAATATGTTCTTTCTTTGCATAATCTGCCCGTGGGGGGGGGGAGATTGAGTGGAATGACAAATACAGGCCAACAACTGAATTGGGCTGCTGTCATGCCGAAGGGATTAAAACCATCCGTGGCGGCGCAGACTCGAGGATTCCTTGGATCTGCCGCTTTATCCTGATGCAATCCATCGAAATGTTTCCACGCTTCCCCATCCAATGTGTGTACCATCATCTTATTCCCATCCGCATCTAGTTCGGTTCTTTTGCCCAATTTGTGCCATGTCATCTGTCTGGCTGTCTCTTCGACCATGAAAAGACGTTGAAGTCTTGGTACGATTGGAATATACCGAAGAACACTAACTGCGATTTTGGTCTGCCTCTTCTCACCCATACCATTGTCTACCACAAGATACCTGCAAGACTCGCAATTGGGACAATAGTCCGAGTGTGCATACTCCTTCCTACATAAGACACATCCTTTCTCACATGCATCTATCTTATCATAGGGAATCCTAAGTACACGAAGTATTTTGTCCGACTGGTACAGGTTTGAAGGCATGACATGGTCTTTGGGTAGGAAACGTCCAAATAGTGTCATCATCGCGTTGTAGCATTCTCTTCCCAAGTTGAACTGAGCCTTCAGAGCCATTACTTGTGCAATTGCATCCAGCTGACAGAGCTCAGTGTGCTCATGGATAGGACGTTTTGAAGACTCCAACATTTCATAAAAGGCGTTTGCAGATTCCTCCATCTCATCTTCCGAATCCCGAGCATCATCAAAGTCTTGCACCATGTCTTCGATCCCAGTACCATGCTCGTCCGTGCGACGACGGACCACCTCAGCTCTTGTGCGTTGTATAGACTCACCATGAAATGTCCACACCGTATAATTAGGCTTAAAACCCCTCCTCTGCAAGTGTTTAATCATTACAGACTGTGTCGTCTTTTTATCGTCTTAAAATTCCTTTGTTTTTAAAAACCATTCTTTTGTCATCTCTTTCTCACTAGGGTGACCGGTATACATCCACGCACGATCACTCATCTTGCGTAGCTACTAAAGACAGAAGAAATATATTTATATATAATTTAGCATTTATATTCATCGGTTAATCAGGTTCGCCATTTTTATTACGTCCAGGCAACCTACATGCTAATAGGTAAAGATAGGTCCTAATCCCACCCGAGTATGTGTAGATTGGGTTCGTTTTCCCATGCTCTGCTCCGGATCCAACGCAAAATTTCGGCAGCACCTCCCCGCTGTTCTCCTGATACACGTCTCCGCAATAAACAGAGAGGATGTGCATCCGGAGAACAACAGGGAGGCACTGACGAAATTCCGCATCGGATCCAGAGCACAGCATACGGGAAAACGAACCCAATCTACACATACTCGGGCTGTCCATGGATAATGTTGGACAATACGAAAGGATGGCGGTTATAAATATGCAAAGACATGCATATTTATAGATGTCGCCCTTTTGAACGGGAGACGCATACTGGTCACGCATACTGATAAATTAATTGAATTACCTAAATCTAGAAAGTTTCATCCGGAAACCGAGCCACAGTAAATGAAGGGGCGGGGAGGAGATGAAATTTGTACTGACCCACGAATGCAGGGGCGGAGCTCGTACAACGCACGGGCAGGTCTTCGCACAGCAGACCTCACAGCGACGAGACAACTATCACATGTAAATCCACCCGATCAACACAAATATTCCAATTATGTCATTTTAGAGGAAAACAAGCTAAGTATATAATATTCATGAGCTAACCAAGGTTCTTGTGCCATTTTGAGCTTATTATGGTATTTTGGAGCTAAATGGGCTAATTATGTCATTGTTGGGTTAATTAAAGCAAGGATAATATGAAAGAGGAGAAGAAAGAGGAGGAGGAGGAGAAGAAGAAGAAATCAAGAAGGAGGAGGAGGAGGAGAAGGATAGAAGGTCCTTGGCCCTCTCCTCCTCCTCCTTCTCCTTCTTCTCTTCTTCTTCTTCTTCTTCTTCTATCTTTTCATTTTGCCTATTTCTTCTCCTCTTCTACTCTTGTTGGAGCTAAATTACCTAATTATGTCTTTTTTGAGCTAAATGTTCCAATTATGTCATTTTATAGGAAAACAAGCTAAGTATATAATATTCATGAGCTAACCAAGGTTCTTGTGCCATTTTGAGCTTATTATGGTATTTTGGAGCTAAATGGGCTAATTATGTCATTGTTGGGTTAATTAAAGCAAGGATAATATGAAAGAGGAGAAGAAAGAGGAGGAGGAGGAGAAGAAGAAGAAATCAAGAAGAAGGAGGAGGAGGAGGAGGATAGAAGGTCCTTGGCCTTCTCCCCCTCCTCCTCCTCCTCCTCCTCCTCCTTCTCCTTCTTCTCTTCTTCTTCTTCTTCTTCTTCTTCTTTATTTTCATTTTGCCTATTTCTTCTGCTCTTCTCCTCTTGTTGGAGCTAAATTACCTAATTATGTCTTTTTTTTAGCTAAATGGGCTAATTATCCCATTTTAGAGGAAAACAAGCTAAGTATATAATATTAATGAGCTAACCAAGGTTCTTATGCCATTTTGAGCTTATTATGGTATATTGGAGCGAAATGGACTAATTATGTCATTGTTGGGGAAATTACCCTGCAGCATGGACATGCACCTACCACGCAAAGTTCGCAGGTCCAGAAGTTGCCCTTTTGGTCCAGAGGACTTTCTAGGTTACCTATACTACTTTTCAGTTTATATAAAACTTTTCGATATTTTCTACATTTGAGGATGGCAATATTATTTAAGTTGTCCTATTTTGCTCCGGTACCAATAAATATAGACGATGCATTATTTTGACAGACTTGATTTCAACAAAAGAACATGTGATCTTCTTTGAAGTAGTCTTGAACCTAAGCAATAATGATGGGAGAATAAACTAACAGAATCTACCACTAAATGTACTAATTAACTAACAGAATCTACCACTAAAACTACTAATTAATTCCAAAAAACTAAATACCAAACATCTGATCTTCTTTTTGTCTTCTCCTCCTCCTATTCTTCTTCTTCTTCTCCTCCTCCTCCTCCTCCTCTTCTCCTCTTCTCCTCCTCCTCCTCTTCTTCTTCTTCCTATTATTTCTAGTAAGCTAACTAACAAACTAACCTAACTAACCAAGCTAACTAAACCTATCGCTAAACCTAGATAGCACTAAACAGCAAAAAAATAACAAAAACAGAATCTACCACTATAACAAAAACAGAATCTACCACTAAGTAACCAAAAAATAATCTAGCTACCACTAAATACCAAACAATAAAAAATCAACTTGTTCTTCTTTTTTCTCTTCTTCTCCTTCTTATTTTTTTCTTATTCTCTTCTTCTCTTCTTCTTCTCTTCTTCTTTACTTCTTCTCCTTCTTATTTTTTTCTTCTCTTCTTCTTCTTTTTCTTCTTCTTCTCCTTCTTATTTTTTTCTTCTCTTTTTTTTCTTGTCCTCCTCCTCCTCCTCCTACTCCTCTTCTTCTTCTCCTCTTCTTGTCCTCCTCCTCCTCCTCTTCTCCTCTTCTCCTCCTAACTAAATCTACTAACCTAACTAAAACTACTAACCTAACTAAATCTACTAACCTAACTAAAACTACTAACCTAACTAAATCTACCACTAAAACTACTAACAATAACAACTACTAAAACTACTAAAAATAATAAAACTAGTAAAAAATAATGCGGGTGGGGGGTGGGGGTGGGGGTGTGGGGGCTCACCGAGAGGGGCGGCTGTGGAGGGGCCGGGGTGGCGGGGGTGGCGGGGCGGTGCCGGGGGCGCCAGGTGCGGCGGCGCGACGGTGGTGGGGAAGCGGCAACAGCAGCAGGGGCGAGGTGGGGGAGAGAGAGAGAGGGCCGGCGGCGGGGGCGACAGGGCCGACAGGGGCGGCAGTGGGGCGCGACAGGGGCGGCGATGCGACGGGGGCGGCGGCGCGACGGTGGTCCTGGCGGCCGTTACAGAGAGAGGAGCGCGCGGGGTGGGGAGAGAGAGCGAGGGGCGCGCGCGGATGAGCCATTACAGAGAGAGAGAGGGGCGGGGTCGGGGGGAAGAAGCCGTTAACGAAGTTAGCGCTTTGCCGTCAGCCGGCGGACGGCAAAGAGTCTAGACTCTTCGTCGTCTGCCTCCGGACTCTTTGCCGTCCGTTAGCAGGCGGCAAAGGTCCGACTCCTGTTTGACCTAGCCACCCCGCGGTCAGGTGGGCCTATCTACATCTTTGTCGTCTGCCTCTGGACTATTTGCCGTCCGCTAGCAGACGACAAAGAGGTGAGAGATGGCAAAAAGACTGTATGCCATCAGCCAGTACTGTGCCGTCTGTTTTGCTGAAGCTGACGGCAAAGACAATCTTTGCCATCAGCTTGCAGACGGCAAAGACTAGGCAGATGGCAAAATACTGATTTCCAGTAGTGAGTGACTAAGCCTGGAAAAGCTGGTATGAACTTGATCTATTTTGTTTTTGTAAATATGACTAGCTCACTATTCCTAGTTCAGCTTTGTTGTGTGGGAAACATGTTTGCAATGACAACTTAGACATCACAGTTGCTTATGCCATGCTTACTTAGCTAGGAGCTTATAATGGTTTGACTTGGATGCCCACATGAATGTTGAGATTACTATGATGTAGTATGATAGGATGGTATCCTCCTTTGAAGGATTCAAGTGGCTTGACTTGGCGCATGTTCACACAGGTAGTTGAAACAAAATCAACATAGCCTCTTTGATGTTCATGTTCATGGTGATTTATGTCCTACGCATGCTTGCACTCAATCTTGGTTAATCTCAATGCATTTTGATGACTATTGTCTCTCTCTAGTTGGTCGCTTCCCAGTCTTTTGCTAGCCTTCACTTGTACTAAGCGGGAATACTGCTTGTGCATCCACCTCCATAAACCCAAAGTTGTTCCATATGAGTCCACCATACCTACCTATGTGCGGTATCTACCTGCCATTCCAAGTAAATTTGCATGTGCCACTCTCTAAACCTTCAAGAAATAATCTATTTTGCTTGCCCGAACCTCTCATGTGGTGACAGGGGGCTATTAGTATCTTCCATGTTAGGCGTGTTATCCTCGATATGTGTTTATTCACTATCATTCACGAGAAAGGGGTCGGTAATTGGAATTCCTAGTTCCATGCTCAAATCGAAAAGATAATTGCAAACAAAACTCCCCCAAGATTGATGTTGGTATGGACAGTACTCGAGGGTTCGGCTAGCTGACGAGTGTGATTGATTGGTGTTGGGGGAGTCAAAACTTTACTTTTCTGTTAGGGAACAACCTATAGCATGTGTAGCGTGGAAGATGTTGAGAACTCTTTGTTATTGCGTTGACAATGAAAGCATGCCACCCAAAATTATTATCTCTGTTTTCAAAGCTTGAGCTCTGGCACCTTTGCAAATCAATGCTTCCCTCCGCGAAGGGCCTCTCTATTTATGTTCCTGTTGAGTCATCCTCCTCTTACAAAAGAACCAATTAGAGAGCACCTCTGTCATTTTTATGCTTTGCTTTTAACTGTGTTGAGTATGACTATGACTGGATCTTCTTTGCCATCAGTTACAATGTTTAGTCAGCCCTTGGTCTTTGAAGGTGCTCTGCATTTATGTTTTGCGGTCTCAGAAAGAGCTAGCGAGATACCATCTATTCGTACTACTTCATGTTGTTTTGATTGAAGTGTTGATGTTTGAGACTTATTATTATTTGCTCGCTAGTTGGTTAAGCCATTGATGTGAGTTTACCGTGAGACCTAGATGTCATTTGCTTATGTGGTTTGCTTCTGATCTTGCTGAAATTCTAGTTATGAGTTAGACATAGTTGCAACAACAAGATCAAACAGAGTACGTCAAAGTTTTTCTTTTGTCTCTTTCAGTTTGACAACTGAATTTCTTGAGGACAAGCAAGGCTTTATGCTTGGGGGAGTTGATACCTCTCCGTCGTATCTACTTTTCCGAACTCTTTTGCCCTTGTTTTGCACTCCAATTTGCATGATTTCAATGGACTAACCCGGATTGACGCTGTTTTCAGCAGAATTGTCATGGTGTTGTTTTTGTGCAGAAATAAAAGTTCTCGGAATGTCCTGAAAATTTACGGAGAATTTTCTGGAATAAAAGAAAAATACATGCGCAAAGATCCACCTGAGGGGGCGTGCCAGTGGGCCACAAGCCCACAGGCCAGGGCCACCCCCCTAGGTCGCGCCGTGAGGGCTTGTGGGGCCCGCGTGGCACCACCGCCCCCAAACTCAGCTCTATTTGTTTTATCTTGACCGAAAAAAATCAGAGAGAAGGATTCATCGCGTTTTACGATACGGAGGCGCCGCCACCTCCTGTTCTTCATCTTGAGGGCACATCTGGAGTCCGTTTTGGGCTCCGGAGAGGGGAGACCGTCGCCATCGTCATCATCAACCTTCCTCCATCGACAATTACATGATGCTCTTCACCGTTCGTGACTAATCTCATCGTAGGCTTGCTGGACGGTGATGAGTTGGATGAGATCTATCATTTAATCGAGTTAGTTGTGACGGGGATTGATCCCTAGTATCCACTATGTTCTGAGATTTATGTTGCTACTACTTTGCCATGCTTAATGCTTGTCACTAGGGCCCGAGTGCCATGATTTCAGATGTGAACCTATTATGTTGTCACCAATATATGTGTGTTTTAGATCCTATCTTGCAAGTTGTAGTCACCTACTATGCGTTATGACCCGGCAACCCCGGAGTGACAATAGCCGGAACCACTCCCGGAGATGATCATAGTATGAGGAGTTCATGTATTGACCAAGTGTTAATGCGTTGGTATAGTTCTTTATTAATAGGAGAACCTTAATATCCCGTAGTTTCCATTAGGACCCCGCTGCCTCGGGAGGGATGTACAATAGATGTCATGCAAGTTCTTTTCCCTAAGCACGTATGACTACATACGGAATACATGCCTACATTAGATTGACGAATAGGGGCTAGTTACATATCTCTCCGTGTTATAGCTGTTACATGATGAATCACATCTTTCATACTCATCAATCACCGATCCAATGCCTACGAGTCCTTTACGACTGGTCCATGCTACATTACTTTGTCCAGGCTTGTCCCTTGCTGCAAAAGGGATTGGGCCACTTTGCTACTATTGTTGCTACTGCTATTACACTGTTGTTGCTGCTACTACTGTTCCTTGCTACTTTGCTGTTACTTGTTGCAAGACTTTTCTGACACCGTTGCCGGGAAAGAATAGTTCCCCGTCCCCGTACACGTGCGCCATTGATACAACAGTTAGGAATAGTCTGCCGTCAACAGATCTTTTTCTCACACCGTTGCTATCATACTACTTTGCTACTGATACTTTGCTTGTAGACACTAATATTTCAGGTGTGGTTGAATCTGACAAACTTAGCTGCTAATACTTGAGAATATTATTTCGCTTCCCCTTGTGGCCAATCAATAAATTTGGGTTGAATACTCTACCCTCGAAAACTGTTGCGATCCCCTACACTTGTGGGTTATCAATAGGCACTTTTTGAAGTCCATCTATTGGTTTCAAGGAGTTTATATAATGACCAAGGTGGTATTAAAGGTCCTATTCAAAGAATGGTCATAAAAACACAAGGTTGATCAAGATCGTCAGACAAAGAGTAAATTAAGATGATAAACACACAAAGCGTACAAGATGTACCGAGATGGATCAAGTGATACCATGGTATGGCAAGCATTGTCCATTACGTGTTTGTGTACTAACCCATGGTCTTCGTGAGAGTTCTATGTGGAGTTAGGTGTGCTTCCATGGGCTTGCGTCAAGAGGAAGATGTCATAAAACCTATGAAGGATGACGACAAGTGGTGATCGTCATTAAGATTGCGGTGTGCAAGTTCAAGTGGATTATCATGAAGATATCATGCTTGCAGTTTCCCGTTCATTGTGGTGGCAATGAACTTGTGAAGATATGCTGAAGAGTGGCTCACCCATAGTGAGTATGGGGGAGCAATCAACTAGTATTCATCAAGCCAACAGAATCAAGAAAGTTGGTATGTCTTGAGGAAGCCAAGATCATCGTCATCTAGCTCAAGAGGACAAGGTGAAAGGCATAGGTTTTTCCTTGATAGGTTTTCTATTTTAGGATAGTTTGTTGTACTATCAAGGGGGGATCTCAAGTGAGTAGCTTGATTGTATCGTTCATTGAGAGGTCAAACCATTTACATCCTTGCATCATACTTCTTGGTTCTTGTTGGGTGTTTCTCTTTATGAGTTTTAGAGATTATGGTCATCTTCATGACAAGCTGGAGTTCATCGAAAACGGAATCCATATGCATCTTCTATGATGTTTTCGATGTTGGGATTTTTTACCGGTCTTATTCGAGGAAGGATTCTCACCATTTTCTTATGGGCATTTTCTCATTTGCTTCTTATTGACATTTCTATCACGATTGTGTTAGTCCATGTCGTTAGATTTCCAACAAATTTAGTTTCGTTGAATTCGGAGTCTGTATGCGAAAATTATGGCAGTTTCTCTGGCGAGCGGTAGTACCGCTTGTGCCAAGCGGTAGTACCGCTTCCGGAGAGGTAGTAATTTTTTACTACGCTCCCTAGCGGTAGTACCCCTCTAGGAGCGGTAGTTCCGCTCCGTCGGACTTTATTCGCGCATCTTTTTGCCTCAACATGGTTGGTGAACCTACCGAGCGGTAGTACCGCTCCCATGAGCGATAGTACCTCTCTGTGTGGACTGTGAGCATAACAGTTGGATTTTTCCCACCTATAAAAGGGCTCTTCTTCCCCATTGAACCTTATCTCATCAGCTCGTGTTCTTCCCCCATTTTTGACTTCTTCGAGCTTGCTAACTCTCAATCCCTCCAATGATTCTTGCTAGTTCTTGAGGGAAAAGAGAGAGGAGATCTAAATCCACATCTCCACCAATCACTTTCTCCTCTATGTGAGGGGAACCCCTTGGATCTTGATGTTGGAGTTCTTTATGAGCTCCTTGTTCTTCCTCTCATATTTCTCCATAGCTTTTGTTGTTGTGGGGGATTTGAGTTTGAGGGACTTGTCCACTTCGTGTGTTCTTGCCATTGCATTTGGTGCACAGGTTTGAGTTCTCCACGGTGATACGTGGAAGTGAAGTACGAGAAGCTTAATACCCTTTGGTACTTAGTAACCTAGAGATTGTTCTTCGTTGGTGCTTTGGCATCCTAGAAGGTTGGTGGTGTCTCAGAGCTCAATCATTGTGGTGTAAAACTCCGGGCAAGCGTCGGGGTCTCCAATTAGGTTGTGGAGATTGCCCCGAGCAATTTGTATGGGTACCGGTGACCGCCCCCAAGGGTTTCCATTTGTACGGGTTCGGTGACCGCCCTCAAGGGTCCCTTAGTGGAATCACGACATCTTGCATTGTGGGAGGGCGTGAGGAGATTACGGTGGCCTTAGTGGCATCTTGGGGAGCATTGTGCCTCCACACCGCTCCAAATGAAGATTAGCATCCGCAAGGGTGAGAACTTCGGGATACATCGTCGCCTCCGCGTGCCTTGGTTATCTCTTACTCGAACCATTTACTTATGCACTTTACTTTGTGATAGCCATATTGTTTCTTGTCATATATCTTGCTATCACTTAGTTGTTTATCTTGCTTAGCATAAGTTGTTAGTGCACATAGGTGAGCCTAGTTGTTTTAGGTTTTGTGCTTGCCAAATTAAATGTTAGTTTTATTCTGCATTTGTTTGAGCCTAAATCGTAATTATTTTAAAGCGCCTATTCACCCCCTCCTCTAGGCAACATCCATGTCCTTTCAATTGGTATCAGAGCTAGGTCTCTCTTTATCAGGTTTAACGACCTAGAGAGTAAGGATGTCGACTAGGGGATTAGGATTCACTGACACTCTTAGTTTTGATGGCACAAATTTTGATGTTTGGATAATTCGCATGCTTAATCACTTTAGCGTCATGGACCCAAATTTAGAGCGAATTGTAGATATGGGTTTTTCTCCTCCAAAGGATTCTTAAAACATATCTTTAGAGGATGAGAAAAACTCTTATCTCAATGCTCAAGCTTCTAATGTGCTTTTTGATGCTTTGAGCAATGTAGTTATATTTCAACTCATGACATTCCAAGATGCTCATGAGTTGTGGATGATACGTCTCAAACTTATCTATAATTTTTGAAGGTTTCATGCTGTTATCTTGTGATCTTTGGATGTTTTATGTACCTTTTATATCTTTTTTGGGACTAACTTATTAATTCAGTGCCAAGTGCCAGTTCCTGTTTTTCTGTGTTTTTGACTCTTTTCAGATCTGATTTTGGAACGGAGTCCAAAAGGAATAAAAACCACGAAATGATTTTTTCCCGAACGGAAGAAGATCAGGGGGCCTCTCGGGCCAAGCCAGGTGGGCTCCAGGGAGCCCACAAGCTCCCTCACCGCCACCAGGGGGGAGGCGGCGGTGTCAGGGCTTGTGGCCTCCCTGGCCACCCCCTAACCTAAATCCTTGGCCTATATATTCCCAAAAATTCTGCAAAAATTCAGCGGAGCCTCGAAAATACTTTTTCGCCGCCGCAAGCTTCCGTTTCCGCGAGATCTCATTTGGAGACCCTTCCCGGCGCCCTGCCAGAGGGGACTTTGGAGTTGAAGGGCTTCTTCATCATCATCATCGCCCCTCCAATGACTCGTGAGTAGTTCACTTCAGACCTACGGGTCCGTAGTTAGTAGCTAGATGGCTTCTTCTCTCTTTGGATCTTCAATACAAAGTTCTCCATGATCTTCATGGAGATCTATCTGATGTAATCTTCTTTGGCGGTGTGTTTGTCGAGATCCGATGAATTGAGGATTTGTGATTAGATTATCTATGATATATATTTGAGTCTTTGCTGATTTGTTATATGCATCATTTGATATCCTTATAAGTCTCTCCGAGTCTTGGGTTTTGTTTGGCCAACTAGATCTATGATTCTTGCAATGGGAGAAGTGCTTGGTTTAGGGTTCTACCATGTGGTGACCTTTCCCAGTGACAATAGGGGCAGCAAGGCACACATTAAGTAGTTTCCATCAAGGGTAAAAAGATGGGGTTTTCATCATTGGTTTGAGATTATCCCTCTACATCATGTCATCTTGCTTAAGGCGTTACTCTCTTCTTTTGTACTTAATACACTAGATGCATGCTGGATAGCGGTCGACGTGTGGAGTAATAGTAGTAGATGTAGAAAGTATCGGTCTACTTGTTTTGGACGTGATGCTTATAGATATAATCATTGCCTTAGATATCGTCACGACTTTGCGCGGTTCTATCAATTGCTCGACAGTAATTTGTTCACCCACCGTCTACTTGCTTTCATGAGAGAAGCCACTAGTAAACACTATGACCCCGGGTCTATTCACATCCATCGATTACACCTCCGCTTTTACTTTGCTTTGTTGCTTTGTTGCTTTCAGTTCTAAATTGGCGAACAATCTATAGGGGATTGACAACCCCTTCATAGCGTTGGGAGCAAGCTTTTGTGTTTGTGCAGGATCTTGAGATACTCCTCCACTGGATTGATACCTTGGTTCTCAAACTGAGGGAAATACTTACCACCGCTACGCTACATCATCCTTTCCGCTTCGAGGGAACACCAACGCAAGGCTCCAAGGCCACGGGGGAAATCCTTTGCATACTTGCCTAGGAAGTACCTTAAGGCGTAGCCGTAACAGAAGGATTCCTGGTGCCGTTGCCGAGGAGCACGTCAAGATAATTTCCCGACAACGTGCCTATTTCTGGCGCCATTGGAAGGTCTTTTGTTGCAGTCACAGAAGTATTTCTGGCGCCGTTGCCGGGGAGGAGAAATCAAGATCTATCCAAGTAGGTCTCACAAACTCATCTCTTGCATTTACTTTTGTTGCCAGTTGCCTCTCGTTTTCCTCTCCCCCACTTCACATTTGCCGTTTCCATTTGCCTTTCTCTTTTGCCGTTTTCTTTTGCCTGTTTCACTCTCTCTTCCTGCTCGTTTGTGTGTGAGATGGTACATCAATGGCTAGACCCACCACTCCAAACGACACCCCTGAAAATGAAGTTCTCAATTTCAAGCAAAATGAGGAAGAAAATTTGAAGGACGCTTGGTACAGGATTTGCAATGCTCAAAGTAGATCTTCTCGAAAGCAATCCACTACCGTCCTCCTTCGCAGTTTCTATGTTGGAATTTCTCCTTGGAATAGGTATATCCTTGATACCATTGTAGGCGGGAACTTTTTGGGGAGCCATACTGTTGACTCCTATAGAGCTATCATGAATGTGGTAGGCTCACCCCCGCTCATGGTTAATGGAACTATCTTGACCTTGGAACACTTGATGCAAAGGCTTGACACTATTGAAAACATAATTGCCACAGTTGAACTTATTGAGGGTTTGGATAGAAAGATCCACAATCAAATTACTCAGTACGGATCCAAAGTGGGAAACATTTTGAAAAATTTAAAGGAGAAGGAACGTATAGTTAATGATTCTTCTAGAATTGCAAATTAGAAGATGCCATAACCAACTTGGGTTCCGCTTTTGCTGCTGTGCAAAATACTCAAATCTTACTCTCAAAAAGACCGTCAAGCCTGTTTTTTTCCTAAAGCTAGTGATGAGTCATCCAATAAAGATGAAAATCTTAAGATGATAAATGATCACACTACCTATGGTTTGAGCAGCAAAGATGACTATACATGATTCCATCACTTTTTGCCTAGCTAAGGGCGTTAAACAAAAGCGCTTGTTGGGAGGCAACCCAAAGAATCTATCCTTTTTCTTTCTGTTTTGTGTTTTCCACACTTTGATAATTCTGTTATGATTGTGTTTTTTGCGTTTGTTTTTGCGTTTGTGCCAAGCAAAACCGTTATGATTAGTCTTGGGGATGATCGTTTGGTCATGCTGGAAAAGACAAAAACTTTCTTCTCATGAAAAGAATTTTCATTTTCTTTATGTAAGAGATTTTGATTTTATTCTTTTTTCTTCTGATTGTTACGCAAATTCTTCAGACTGTCGAAATGTTTCATAATTTTTGAAGTACCAGAGGTATATGAAATATACAGATTGCTACAGACTGGTCTGCTGTTAACATATTCTGTTTTTGTTGTGTTGGTTGCTTATTTTGATGAAACTATGGATAGTATCGCGGGATATTAGCCATGGAAGATTGAAAGTACAGTAACCCAACATCAGAATAAGTAGAATTTAAGTTTTCTATAGTACCTAAGGAAGTGGTGGTTTGCTTTCTTGTACTAATGTTATCACGAGTTTCTCTTTAAGTTTCGTGTTGTGAAGTTTTCAAGTTTTGGGTGAAGTTCTTATGGACAAAAAGATAAAGAGTGGCAAGAGGTCAAGCTTGGGGATGTCCAAGGCACCCCAAGAGATTCATGGATGCCGTAAAAGCCTAAGCTTGGGGATGCCCCGGGAAGGCATCCCCTCTCTCGTCTTCAATCCATTGGTAACGTTACTTGGGGCTATATTTTTATTCACCACATGTTATGTGTTTTTTCTTGGAGCGTCTTGTATCGTAGGAGTCTTTTATTTTTGTTGTGACACAATCATTCTTGCTGCACACCTAGAGAGAGAGACATGCACACACCGTGATTTTGTCGAGATTCACTTATACCTTTTGGTAGACAATTCAGCTCACATGTGCTTCAATTATATCTTTTGAGCTAGATACTTTTGCTCTGTGTGCTTCACTTATATCTTTTAGAGCACAACGGTGTGTGGCTTGGTAGTTGATCTATGCTTTGAAAGTAGTCTCAAAAGGGGTAGTTATCCAAAGGGATACGAAAACTTCCACCTTCATGTGCATTGAATAGTTAGAGAGGTTTGATTCATCTCAATTAGTTTTGAGTTGTTGTTATGGTAATATTGAAGTCATGCTAGTATGGTGTTGTGGATCTAGAAATACTTGTGTTGAAGTTAGTGATTCCCGTAGCATACACGTACGGTGAACCTCTATGTGATGAACTCTGAGCATGATTAGTATATTGATTGTCATCCTTTGCGTGGTGGTCGGGATCACGCGATAGTTTATACCTACCAACCCTTCCCCTAGGAGTATGCGTTGAATGCTTTGTTTCGATTACTAATAGAACTTTTGCAACAAGTATATGAGTTCTTCATGACTAATGTTGAGTCCATGGTTTAGATGCACTTTCACCTACCACCATCATTATCTTCTTAGTGCCGTGCAACTTTCGCCGGTGCACAAAACCCACCATTAGCCTCCCTCAAAACAGCCACCATACCTACCTACTATGGCTTTTTCAAAGTCATTCCGAGATATATTGCCATGCAACTACCACCATGACATGTGCCACCACGTCTACATTTCCATTACATGATCGTAAGATAGCTAGCATGATGTTTCAATTGATGTCTATGCCGTGCTAGATCATTGCCACGGTACACTACCGAAGGCATTCCATATAGGGTCATAGTTGCTCTAAGTTTTGAGTTGAAAGTGTGATGATCATCATTAATGGAGCATTGTCCCATGTGAGGAAATAAAATAGGCCAAAGAAGCCCACCAAAAAAAAGAGGCGAAAGAGCCCACCAAAAAAAATGAGAGAAGGGACAATGCTACCACTTTTTCCACACTTCTGCATATTAAGCACCATGATCTTCATGATTGAGAGTCTCTCATTTTGTCACCACCATATAGCTAGTGGGAAATTTTCATTATATAACTTGGCTTGTATATTCCAATGATAGGCTTCCTCAAAATTGCCTTAGGTCTTCGTGAGCAAGCAAGTTGGATGCACACCCACTAGTTTTCTTTAAGAGCTTTCACATACTCGTAGCTCTAGTGCATCATTTGTATGGCAATCCCTACTCATTCACATTGATATCTATTGATGAGCATCTCCATAGCTCATTGATATGTCTAGTTATTGTGACTATCTTCTCCTTTTTTGTCTTGCAACCTCCACCACATTCCACACCATCTATAGTGCTATAACCATGCCTCACACTCATGTATTGCGTGAGAGTTGAAAAGGTTTGAGAAAGTAAAGGTGTGAAACAATTACTTGGCCAATACCGGGGTTGTGCATGATTTAAATTCGTTGTGCAATGATGATAGAGCATAGCCAGACTATATGCTTTTGTAGGATAACTTTCTTTTGGCCTTGTTATTTTGAAAGTTCATGATTACCTTGCTAGTTTGCTTGAATTATTATCGTTTCCATGTCAATAGCAAACTATTGTTTTGAATGTAATGGATCTGAACATTGACGTCACATAAGAGGAATTACAAAGGACACCTATGCTAGGTAGCATGAAAGCATCAAAAATTCATTCTTTATCACTTCCCTACTCAAGGACGAGCACGAGTTAAGCTTGGGGATACTTGATACGTCTCAAAGGTATCTATAATTTTTGATGCTTTCATGCTGTTATCTTGTCATCTTTGGATGTTTTATGTAACTTTTATATCTTTTTGGGACTAACTTATTAATTCAGTGCCAAGTGCCAGTTCCTGTTTTTTCTGTGTGTTTGACTCTTTTCAGATCTGATTTTGGAACGGAGTCAAAACCGAATAAAAACCCTGAAATGATTTTTTTCCCGAACGGAAGAAGATCAGGGGGCCTCTGGGCCAAGCCACGTGGGCTCCAGGGAGCCCACATGCTCCCACTCCGCCACCAGGGGGACGCGGCGGTGTCAGGGCTTGTGGCCTCCCTCGCCGCCCCTCACCTAGATCCTTGGCTTATGTATTCCCATATATTCAGCAAAAAATCAGGGGAGCCTCGAAAATACTTTTCCGCCGCCGCAAGCTTCCGTTTCCGCGGGATCTCATCTGGAGACCCTTCCTGGCGCCCTGCCGGAGGGGACTTTGTTGTTGGAGGGCTTCTTCATCATCATCATCGCCCCTCCAATGACTCGTGAGTAGTTCACTTCAGACCTACGGGTCCGTAGTTAGTAGCTAGATGGCTTCTTCTCTCTCTTGGATCTTCAATACAAAGTTCTCCATGATCTTCATGGAGATCTATCCAATGTAATCTTCTTTGGCAGTGTGTTTGTCGAGATCCGATGAATTGTGGATTTGTGATCAGATTATCTATGATATATATTTGAGTCTTTGCTGATTTCTTATATGCATCATTTGATATCCTTGTAAGTCTCTCTGAGTCTTGGGTTTTGTTTGGCCAACTAGATCTATGATTCTTGCAATGGGAGAAGTGCTTGGTTTTTGGTTCTACCATGTGGTGACCTTTCCCAGTGACAGTAGGGGCAGCAAGGCACACAATAAGTAGTTGCTATGAAGGGTAAAAAGATGGGGGTTTCATCATTGGTTTGAGATTATCCCTCTAAATCAAGTCATCTTGCTTAAGGCGTTACTTTGTTCTTTTGGACTTAATACACTAGATGCATGCTGGATATCGGCCGACGTGTGGAGTAATAGTAGTAGATTTAGAAAGTATCGGTCTACTTGTTTTGGACGTGATGCCTATAGATATAATCATTGCCTTTGATATCGTCATGACTTTGCACGTTTCTATCAATTGCTCGACAGTAATTTGTGCACCCACCGTCTACTCGCTTTCATGAGAGAAGCCACTAGTAAACACTACGGCCCCTAGGTCTATTCACATCCATCGTTTACACCTCCGCTTTTACTTTGCTTTGTTATTTTGTTGCTTTCAGTTATCACTTGGCAAACAATCTATAAGGGATTGACAACCCCTTCATAGCGTTGGGAGCAAGCTTTTGTGTTTGTGCGGGATCTTGAGATACTCCTCCACTGGATTAATACCTTGGTTCTCAGACTGAGGGAAATACTTACCACCGCTACACTACATTACCCTTTTTGCTTCGAGGGAACACCAACGCAAGGCTCCAAGGCCACGAGGGAAATCCTTTGCATACTTGCCTAGGAAGTCCCTTATGGCGTAGTCATAGCAGAAGGATTCCTGGTGCCATTGCTGAGGAGCACGTCAAGATAATTTCCCGACAACGTGCCTATTTCTGGCGCCATTGGAAGGTCTTTTGTTGCAGTAGCGGTGGAGAAAGCTTCAAGATAAATATGGTGTCTCCAAGATATGTGGGAATGATTGTTCTCCCTCCACCTCCGATCGTGTGGTCTTCTCAACTTCATCTACTTCACCTACATGTGGTTTGCTGATAACTCAAAAGTATAGGGGATAGCAACAATTTTCGAGGGTAGAGTATTCAACCCAAATTTATTAATTCGAATCAAGGGGAAGCGAAAGAATATTCTCAAGTATTAGCAGTTGAATTGTCAATTCAACCACACCTGAAAGATTTAGTATCTGCAACAAAGTATTAGTAGCAAAGTAGGGTGATAGAAGCAGTAGCAAGAGTAACCAATAGCAGCAAAGTAACATCAGTAGCAACAAAGTAACAGTAGCAACAGCAACGGTAGTAGCGACAAAGTAACGTAGCAAGGACCAGTAGGAAAAACTCGTAGGCATTGGATCGGTGATGGATGATTATGCCGGATGTGATTCATCATGTAATAGTTATAACACGGAGAGATAAGTAACTAGCTCCCGTTCGTCAATCTAATGTAGGCATGTATTCCGTATGTAGTCATACGTTCTTAGGGAAAAGAACTTGCATGACATCTATTGTCCATCCCATCCGTGGCAGAGGGGTCCTAATGGAAACTACGGGATATTAAGGTTCTCCGTTTAATAAAGAACCGGACCAACACATTAACACTTGGTGAATACATGAACTCCTCATACTATGGTCATCTCCGGGAGTGGTTTCGGCTATTGTCACTCCGCGGTTGCTGGGTCATAACACATAGTAGGTGATTACAACTTGCAAGATAGGATCTAAAACAAACATAAATTGGCGACAACATAATAGGTTCAGATCCGAAATCATGGCACTCGGGCCCTAGTGACAAGCATTAAGCATGGCAAAGTAGTAGCAACATCAATCTCAGAACATAGTGGATACTAGGGATCAATCCCCGTCAAAACTAACTCGATTACATGATAAATCTCATCCGAATCATCACCGTCCAACAAGCCTATGATGAGATTACTCATGGACGGTGAAGAGCATCATGGAATTGGCGATGAAGGAAGCTTGATGATGACGATGGCGACGATTTCCCCTCTCCGGAGCACAGAACGGACTCCAGATCTGCCCTCCAGATGAAGAACAGGAGGTGGCGGCGCCTCCGTATCGTAAAACGCGATGAACTCTTCTCCTTGATTTTTTTTCCGGACAAAACGGACTATATAGAGCTGGATTGAGAGGCGGTGGAGCTTTGTGGGCCCCATAGGCCTGCCAGGAGCGGCCAGGGGGGCCGTGCCTGGTGGGCTTGTGGGCTCACGGCTCCACTCCCTCCGCTGATTCTTGTGCCAGTATTTTTCATAAATCCCAGAAAAATTCTCTGTAAATTTTCACGTCATTCCAAGAACTTTTATTTCTGCGAAAAACACACACCATGGCAATTCTGCTGAAAACAACGTTAGTCCGGGTTAGTTCCATTCAAATCATGCAAATTAGTGTCCAAAACAAGGTCAAAAGAGTTCGGAAAAGTAGATACGACGGAGACATATCAACTCCCCCAAGCTTAAAGCCTTGCTTGTCCTCAAGCAATTCAGTTGACAAACTGAAAGAGACAAAAGAAAAACTTTGACAAACTTTGTTTGATCTTGTTGTTGCAACTATGTCTAACTCATAACCAGAATTTCAGCAAGATCACAAGCTAACCACATAAGCAAATGACATCTATGTCTCACGGTTAACTCATATCAATGGCATAATCAACTAGCGAGCAAATAATAATAAGTCTCAAACATCAACACTTCAATCAAAACAATCATGAAGCAGTACGAACAGATGGTATCTCGCTAGCTCTTTCTGAGACCGCAAAACATAAATGCAGAGCACCTTCAAAGACCAAGGGCTGACTAAACATTGTAATTCAAGGCAAAGAAGATCCAGTCACAGTCATACTCAACACAGTTGAAATCAAAGCATAAAAATGATAGAGGTGCTCTCTAATTGGTGCTTTTATAAGAGGAGGATGACTCAGCACGAACATAAATAGACAGACCCTTCACAGAGGGAAGCATTGATTTGCAGAGGTGCCAGAGCTCAAGCTTTTGAAAATAGGGATAATAATTTTGGGTGGCACGCTCTCATTGTCAACGCAATGACTAAGAGTTCTCACCATCTTCCACACTACACATGCTATAGGCAGTTCCCAAACAGAAAAGTAAAGTTTTGACTCCCTCACCATCGATCAATCACACTCCACGACTAGCCGAATACTCGGGTGCCGTCCATACCAACATCAATCCCGGGGGAGTTCTGTTTGCAATTATCTCTTCGATTTGAGCATGGAACTGGGAATTCCAATTACCGGCCCCTTTCTCGTGAATGATAGTGAATAAACAAATATCGAGGAAAGCACGCCTAGCATGGAAGAAACTGATAGCCCCTTGACACCACATGAGCGGTTCGTGCATGCAAAACAGACTATTTCTTGAAGGTTTAGAGAGTGGCACATGCAAATTTACTTGGAACGGCGGGTAGATACCACATATAGGTAGGTCTCGTGGACTCATATGGAACAACTTTGGGTTTATGGAAGTGGATGCACAAGCAGTATTCCCGCTTAGTACAAGTGAAGGCTAGTAAAAGACTGGGAATCGACCAACTAGAGAGCGACAACAGTCATCAAAATGCGTTGAGATTAACCAACATTGAGTGCAAGCATGAGTAGGACATAAATCACCATGAACATGAATATCATAGAGGCTATGTTGATTTTGTTTCAACTACATGCGTAAACATGTGCCAAGCCAAGCCACTTGAATCATTCAAAGGAGGATACCATCCTATCATATTACATCATAGTCATCTCAACATTCAATTGGGCATCCAAGACAAACCATTATAAGCCCCTAGCTAAATAAGCATGGCATCAGCAACTATGATCTCTAAGTTGTCATTGCAAACATGTTTCCCTCACAACAAAGTTGAATTAGGCACGATGAGCTAGTCATATTTACAAAAACAAAATAGATCGAGTTCATACCAGCTTTTCCAGGCTCAGTCACTTCATCATATATCGTCATTATTGCCTTTCACTTGCACGACCAAACGATGTGAACAATAATAAGAGTGCTCGTGCATTGCACTATGCTCGAATCTGCAGGCAAACACAAAGGAGAAGACAAAGTAATATGGCTCTTTAACAGATAAATAGATATGCATGCGAGAGCCACTAAACATTGTAACAAAGCTATTTACACAGGAAAGCTCAAAACAAGCAAAAGAAGAAAATAAAATCTTTTTGGGTTTTTTCAAACTAGACAGACACACGAAAAGAAAACGAGAAAAAGAAAATAAACTAGCATGGATGATACAATGGCAGAGTGTGAACACCGACGAACAAAGTGAAAGTATAAGCAAGAATGTAAAGTCGGTGAGAAACACATATTCCCCCAAGCTTAGGCTTTTGGCCTAAGTTGGTCTACTCCGAAGCAGGGAAATAACCAGCTCCGGGGTACTTGGAGTGGACTGAGGATGCCACTACTGTGTGAGCTCCTCTGGCTCCCACTGATAAGCTGGCGCCTGGTATTCGACTGGTGGCTCGGGCACGGGCACCTGTTGTTGGGCTAAGCCCCGATATTCATAGATGTCCGAGGGCATAATAATGTACCTGCCTGCATGAAGATTGAACAAAGAAGGAGCAGGAAAAGTAATAGTCTCACGAGTACCCTGACTAAATACCAGGTTATAAATCATCCTTCTATTTATATCTCTATCAAGAAAGTCATGGCGAACCATGCTATCGTAATCTAGATATCTCTCGGGAAGAAGAATTTCTTCTTCCTCGTCCAGTCTAATGGTATCTCAAAGTGTCTAGCAGGACGAGTAGCATAGATACCTCCATAGACAATGCCTTTAGAACGGTTTGTGTTCAACCGTTGAGATACTATAGCGCCCAAGCTATAAGTTTTAACATTATAAAGGGCTTCGCGCAAGACCGCAAGATCTGGGGAACTAAGTGACCTAGCTTTCCCACGACCAATCAAACATTTTCCCACAAATAATGAGAAGTACCGAAGCACGGGAAAACGAATGCTAGCATCTCTAGCACAAGACACTCCTCTCTCCTCTCCTACAGCAATAGTAGCGATGAAAGCAAGTCCCGTGGACGAGGTTCATGAATATCCCCAATGTAAGGTAATTTTCAAACATTGCAAAAATCCTGGAGTGACATGCGCTGGGGGATATCATAAAGTTTAAACTCAACCATAGGAGGATTCTTCCTCGGATAGAAGTTAAAGCTTTGTACAAAGATATTAGTGAGGAGGAGGTATTGCTGACACTTATCTTCAACGAAGGCGGTAAGGCCTGCATTCTCCACCAAATAATAAAAGTCCTCGTAAAGTTCGGCAGCGCGTAACAACACATCGCTTGGGCACTCGCACGCTCGAACTTCTGCGACTCGAGGGACCGGATACTTGGGCTTCTTCTCACTTCCATCATCTTGGGGTCATGGCTTGAAGAGCCTCTTAAGAACCTCCTCATCTTTTCCCTTTTCTATCTCTGAATTTTTTTGAAATTTTTAGTGATTCTAAGGAAAAGTGAATAAGGCTCAACAAAACTCGTAGGAACTACTCCAACAAGTGCCTAGAGGCCATATTACGCATCAAAACTACTTGGCACCAGTTAAAATTAGCACGCAAAGCTCAAGAACATGGTCACCAAGGCAGAAAAAATACGTGAAGTATAAGGCACTAGAGCAAAAACTAATTGGACCAATGGAGGAGTCACTTACCAAGGAGTAATTTCCCCAAAACAGTTCGGTGAATAGTGCTTTGAGCAAAGAGATAAAAAATCCCAGCAAGAGGAGCAAGAACACGGGTTTGAGTTGCAAAACAATTTTTTCTGGAGGTAGGAGAAGCAGATGGGAGCTAGAATGAGTGGAGGGGGTTGATACATCTCCAACGTATTTATAATTTTTGATGGATTGATGCTATTATCTTGTCAAACTTTGGATGTTTTGCATGCCTTTTATATATTTTTTGGGACTAACTTATTAACTCAGTGCCAAGTGCCAGTTCCTGTTTTTTCCATGTTTTTGACCCCTTTGAGAGGGGAATTTGAAATAGAGTCCAAATGGAATAAAATCGCAGAATAGTTTTTTCCGTAACGAAAGAAGACAAGGAGACTTGAGAGCCAAGGGAGGGGGTCCCCAGGGGCCCCACAAGCCCCCACCCCGAGGCCATGGGGAGGCCACGGCCCTCAGGCTTGCTGGTCCCCTAGACCTCCTCTGCCCTAGGTTTACCGCCTATATATCCCCAAAAATTCTACAAAAAATCAGGAGATCATCGAAGTACTTTTCCGCCGCCGCAAGCTTCTGTCTCCGCAAGATCCCATCTGGGGCACGTTCTGGTGCCCTTCCAGAGGGGGTATTCGGATACGGAGGGCTTCTTCATCAATACCATGACCTCTCCGATGATGCGTGAGTAGTTCACCATATACCTACGGGTCCATAACTAGTAACTAGATGGCTTCTTCTCTATCTTGGATCTTCAATACAAAGTTCTCCATGATCTTCATGGAGATCTATCCGATGTAATCTTCTTTTGCGGTGTGTTTTCCGAGATCCGATGAATTGTGGATTTATGATCAGATTATTTATGAATCTTATTTGAGTTTCTTCTGAACTCTCTTATGCATGGTTTCATATCCTTGTAATTGTCTTCGACTTGTGGGTTTTGTTTGGCCAACTAGATCTATGATTCTTGCAATGGGAGAAGTGCTTGGTTTTGGGTTGATACCGTGCGGTGACCTCACCCAGTGATAGAAGGGGTAGCGAGGCACGCATCTTGTTGTTGCCATCGAGGGTAAAAAGATGGGGTTTTCATCATTGGTTTGAGATTATCCCTCTACATCATGTCATCATGAACTCAATACACTAGATGCATGCTGGATAGCGGTTGATGTGTGGAGTAATAGTAGTAGATGCAGAAAGTATCGGTCTACTTGGCTCGGACATGATGCCTATATGTATGATCATTGCCTTTGATATCGTCATGACTTTGCGTGGTTCTATCAATTGCTATTTTGAGAGAAGCCTCTAGTGAACACTATGGCCCACAGGTCTACTCCACACCATATTTTCAGCCTTAGACCTTTTACTTCGTTGCACTTTTCGCCTTCAGATCTTGAAGGGATTGACAATCCCTTTGAAGCGTTGGGTGCAAGCTCGTTTGTGTTTGCGCAGGTACTCTGGACTTGCCAAGACCCTCCTACTGGATCGATACCTTGGTTCTCAAACTGAGGGACATACTTACTGCTCCTGTGCTGCATCACCCTTTCCTCTTTAAGGGAAAAACCGACGCAAACAAGAGAAGTAGCAAGAAGAATTCCTAGCGTTGCCAGGGAAGGACTTTTGTTGCCGTAGCACAAGAATTTCTGGCGCTGTTGCCGGGGAGGAAGATCAAGTCAAGAACTCATGCAAGTAAGTGTCGCAGACTCATCTCTTGCATTTACTTTGTTTGCGAGTTGCCTCTGGTTTTCCTCTCCCCCACTTCACTATTTGCCTTTTTCGCTTGCCTTTTTCGTTTGCCCTTTTCTTTCGCTTTCTTTATGTTCACTTGTGTGCTATGTGCCCTCAATATGCTTGCATCTTCGCTTGCTGAAAATATAGTGATATGGATCCTCACCCACTTGCTAATCTCTTTAAATATCCAATTATGTTGATCCAATTGCTAGTGAGTTGAGTGGACTTGACTTTCTCTATGGAGTTTTGCTTGAGATGCGTGAATCTAAAAATCGTGATGAAGAAATTCATGAAGTGATTCATGAGGGCTCCTTGAATGAAAAGCAAGATTGCAATCGATTCATTACAAATTCTATTAATGACAATCATGCTAAAAATATGCAAAACCCTAAGCTTGGGGATGCTAGTTTTGCTATGTCCGCTACTTGTTGCAATAATCATGATTGGGGCGATGATTTTACTTATGATCTTGAAAATTTGTTTAAGCCTCATGATGATTATGATATTTGCAACAATATTGAAAGTGGGATTGTAGAAGTCATGACTTTAGTTGATGATAATCCCACTATTTTTGAGCGTCAACTTTGCATGCATGTGGATCATGAAAAGAATATCCTTTGTGATAGCTATATTGTTGAATTTGATTATGATCTCACATGTAATTGCTATGAGAGAGGAAAATATTGTGGTAGAAATTTTCATATCACTTAATCACCTCTCGTTATGTTGAGATTGCTATTGTCTCTTTCTTCTTCCTTGCATTTGGTAACTATTGGTTGTCTTGCCAATTTGTTTTCCTATAAAATTCCTATCACTACTGACATTCATAAATTTTCCGTCTGACAAAGCGGACGGCAAAGGGTGCAACGACGGACGGCAAGGACTTTGCCGTCGGTCAACTGACGGCAAAGACTTTGCCGTCGGTCAGCTGATGGCAAAAAAAAATCCGGTGAAGAGGTTCTTTGTCGTCTGCTTCCCCAAAGCGGACGGCAAAGAAACTTTGCCATGAGGGGGCAGACGGCAAATTAACTGGGACGACATATATTGCAACGTCCCCGTTAAGTGTTAACGGCAGGCCTCCTCCCTTTGCCGTCTGCCTCCCCCCTTTGCCATGTGGGGGCAGACGGCAAAGAGGGGAGAAAGAGGGGGCAGATTCCCCCCTTTGCCGTCTGCCTCCCCCCCTTTGCCATGTGGGGGCAGACGGCAAAGAGGGGAGAGAGAGGGGGCAGATTCCCCCCTTTGCCGTCTGCCTTCCCACCCTTTGCCATGTGGGGGCAGACGACAAAGAGGGGAGAGAGAGGGGGCAGATTTCCCCCTTTGCCGTCTGCCTCCCCCTTTGCCATGTGGGGGCAGACGACAAAGAGGGGAACCAGCCCCTTTTTTATTTATCTTTTGTTATATCCAGCATTTTTAACAATAATCAGGATATATATATATATTTGACATAAATAAATTTCTTTCTGTACTCATAACCATATTAAAATAACCTCTTATATCCAGCTTTCAAGTTGCATCCACGTGCATACAAAGTTTCATATATTACACCAATTTCATCCACGTGCATACAAAGTTTCAAATATTCATATACTACAATAGTTTCAATACAACCCATGGTACAAGAAATCATCTTCAAGCATTCCATCAATATTTTCCAAGCTTCCCGTGAAGTGAAGGTAATCTGCAAAATGACAAATAAGAAAGTTAGAAGAATAATACTAGATGAAGTAGTGTATATGTAGGTTATTTCGGAGAGAAATTAGCTAAGTATAGAACATTTAGGAGCTAACTAAGATAATTATGTCATTTAGGTGGAATCCTAGCTAACTATAGGTCGTTTTGGAGCTAACTTGGGTAAAATAGGTCATTCCGGAGCAAACTATGCTTATTAAGCCATTTTTGATCTAGCTAGGCTAATTATAGGCCATTTTATACCTAAGTTAGGGGGAATAGGTCATGTTGCAGCTACGTAAGCCTTATTATGTCATTTAGGAGAGAACTTACCTAGCTATATGTCATTTTTTATTAAATAGGTCATTTTGGAGCTAACTAAGCTAATTATGTCATTTAGATGGATAATTAGCCAATTTAGGCTTTCTTGGATGAGTCGAAGCTACGTAGAAGAAGAGAAAGAGAAGAAGAAGTAAAAGAAGGAGGAGGAGGAGGAGGAGGAGAAGGCGAAGGAAGAGGAGAAGAAGAAGAAAAGAAGAAGGAGAAGGAGAAGGAGGAAGAAGGAGGAAGAAGAAGGAGAAGCAAGAGCTCCTTCTCCTTCTTCTCCTCCTTCTTCTCCTTCTTCTTCTCCTCCTCCCTCTCCTTATTCTTCTTCTCCTCTTCTTCTTCTTCCTTCCTTTCATTTTTCCTCTTTCTTCTCCTCTTGTCCCCTTCTTAGGGCTAAATTGGCTAAGAATGCCTTTTTGGAGCTAATTATTTCATTTCGAGGATAATTAGCTAACTATAGGTCATTTTTTGTTAAATACGTCATTTTGGAGCTAACTAAGCTAATTATGTCATTTAGATGGATAATTAGCCAATTTAGGCTTTCTTGGATGAGTCTAAGCTACGTAGAAGAAGAGAAAGAGAAGAAGAAGTAAAAGAAGAAGGAGGAGTAGGAGGAGAAGGAGAAGGAAGAGGAGACGAAGAAGAAAAGAAGAAGGAGAAGGAGAAGGAGGAAGAAGGAGGAAGAAGGAGGAGAAGGAGGAGCTCCTTCTCCTTCTTCTCCGCCTTCTTCTCCTTCTTCTTATCCTCCTCCCTCTCCTTCTTCTTGTTCTCCTCTTCTTCTTCTTCCTTCCTTTCATTTTATCTCTTTCTTCTCCTCTCGTCCCCTTCTTCGGGCTAAATTGGCTAAGAATGCCTTTTTGGAGCTAATTATGTCATTTCGAGGATAATTAGCTAAGTATAGGTCATTTTTTATTAAATAGGTCATTTTGGAGCTAACTAAGCTAATTATGTCATTTAGATGGATAATTAACCAATTTAGGCTTTCTTGGATGAGTCTCACCTACATAGAAGAAGAGAAAGAGAAGAAGAAGTAAAAGGAGGAGGAGGAGGAGGAGGAGGAGGAGGAGGAGATGGAGAAGGAAGAGGAGAAGAAGAAGAAAAGAAGAAGGAGAAGGAGAAGGAGGAAGAAGGAGGAAGAAGAAGGAGAACGAGGAGCTCCTTCTCCTTCTTCTCCTCCTTCTTCTCCTTCTTCTTATCCTCCACCCTCTCCTTCCTCTTCTTCTCCTCTTCTTCTTCTTCCTTCCTTTCATTTTTCCTCTTTCTTCTCCTCTCGTCCCCTTCTTCGGGCTAAATTGGCTAAGAATGCCTTTTTGGAGCTAATTATGTCATTTCGAGGATAATTAGCTAAGTATAGGTCATTTTTTATTAAATAGGTCATTTTGGAGATAACTAAGCTAATTATGTCATTTAGATGGATAATTAGCCAATTTAGGCTTTCTTGGATGAGTCTAAGCTACGTAGAAGAACAGACAAAGAAGAAGAAGTAAAAGAAGGAGGAGGAGGAGGAGAAGGAGAAGGAAGAGGAGAATAAGAAGAAAAGAAGAAGGAGAAGGAGAAGGAGGAAGAAGGAGGAAGAAGAAGGAGAAGGAGTAGCTCCTTCTCCTTCTTCTCCTTCTTCTTCTCCTCCTCCCTCTCCTTCTTCTTCTTCTCCTCTTCTTCTTCTTCTTCCTTCCTTTCGTTTTTCCTCTTTCTTCTCCTCTCGTCCCCTTCTTCGGGCTAAATTGGCTAAGAATGCCTTTTTGGAGCTAATTATGTCATTTCGAGGATAATTAGCTAAGTATAGGTCATTTTTCATTAAATAGGTTATTTTGGAGCTAACTAAGCTAATTATGTCATTTAGATGGATAATTAGCCAATTTAGGCTTTCTTGGATGAGTCTAAGCTACGTAGAAGAAGAGAAAGAGAAGAAGTAAAATAAGGAGGAGGAGGAGGAGGAGGAGGAGAAGGAGAAGGAAGAGGAGAAGAAGAAGAAAATAAGAAGGAGAAGGAGAAGGAGGAAGAAGGAGGAAGAAGAAGGAGAAGGAGGAGCTCCTTCTACTTCTTCTCCTCCTTCTTGTCCTTCTTCTTATCCTCTTCCCTTTCCTTCTTCTTCTTCTCCTCTTCTTCTTCTTCCTTCCATTCATTTTTCGTCTTTCTTCTCCTCTCGTCCCCTTCTTCGGGATAAATTGGCTAAGAATGCCTTTTTGGAGCTAATTATGTCATTTCGAGGATAATTAGCTAAGTATAGGTCATTTTTTATTAAATAGGTCATTTCGGAGCTAACTAAGCTAATTATGTCATTTAGATGGATAATTAGCCAATTTAGGCTTTCTTGGATGAGTCTAAGCTACGTAGAAGAAGAGAAAGAGAAGAAGAAGTAAAAGAAGGAGGAGGAGGAGGAGGAGGAGAAGGCGAAGGAAGAGGAGAAGAAGAAGAAAAGAAGAAGGAGAAGGAGAAGGAGGAAGAAGGAGGAAGAAGAAGGAGAAGCAGGAGCTCCTTCTCCTTCTTCTCCTTCTTCTTATCCTCCTCCCTCTCCTTATTCTTCTTCTCCTCTTCTTCTTCTTCCTTCCTTTCATTTTTCCTCTTTCTTCTCCTCTTGTCCCCTTCTTAGGGCTAAATTGGCTAAGAATGCCTTTTTGGAGCTAATTATTTCATTTCGAGGATAATTAGCTAAGTATAGGTCATTTTTTGTTAAATACGTCATTTTGGAGCTAACTAAGCTAATTATGTCATTTAGATGGATAATTAGCCAATTTAGGCTTTCTTGGATGAGTCTAAGCTACGTAGAAGAAGAGAAAGAGAAGAAGAAGTAAAAGAAGAAGGAGGAGGAGGAGGAGAAGGAGAAGGAAGAGGAGAAGAAGAAGAAAAGAAGAAGGAGAAGGAGAAGGAGGAAGAAGGAGGAAGAAGAAGGAGAAGGAGCTCCTCCTTCTCCTTCTTCTCCGCCTTCTTCTCCTTCTTCTTATCCTCCTCCCTCTCCTTCTTCTTGTTCTCCTCTTCTTCTTCTTCCTTCCTTTCATTTTATCTCTTTCTTCTCCTCTCGTCCCCTTCTTCGGGCTAAATTGGCTAAGAATGCCTTTTTGGAGCTAATTATGTCATTTCGAGGATAATTAGCTAAGTATAGGTCATTTTTTATTAAATATGTCATTTTGGAGCTAACTAAGCTAATTATGTCATTTAGATGGATAATTAACCAATTTAGGCTTTCTTGGATGAGTCTCAGCTACGTAGAAGAAGAGAAAGAGAAGAAGAAGTAAAAGGAGGAGGAGGAGGAGGAGGAGGAGAAGGAGAAGGAAGAGGAGAAGAAGAAGAAAAGAAGAAGGAGAAGGAGAAGGAGGAAGAAGGAGGAAGAAGAAGGAGAACGAGGAGCTCCTTCTCCTTCTTCTCCTCCTTCTTCTCCTTCTTCTTATCCTCCACCCTCTCCTTCCTCTTCTTCTCCTCTTCTTCTTCTTCCTTCCTTTCATTTTTCCTCTTTCTTCTCCTCTCGTCCCCTTCTTCGGGCTAAATTGGCTAAGAATGCCTTTTTGGAGCTAATTATGTCATTTCGAGGATAATTAGCTAAGTATAGGTCATTTTTTATTAAATAGGTCATTTTGGAGCTAACTAAGCTAATTATGTCATTTAGATGGATAATTAGCCAATTTAGGCTTTCTTGGATGAGTCTAAGCTACGTAGAAGAACAGACAAAGAAGAAGAAGTAAAAGAAGGAGGAGGAGGAGGAGAAGGAGAAGGAAGAGGAGAATAAGAAGAAAAGAAGAAGGAGAAGGAGAAGGAGGAAGAAGGAGGAAGAAGAAGGAGAAGGAGTAGCTCCTTCTCCTTCTTCTCCTTCTTCTTCTCCTCCTCCCTCTCCTTCTTCTTCTTCTCCTCTTCTTCTTCTTCCTTCCTTTCGTTTTTCCTCTTTCTTCTCCTCTCGTCCCCTTCTTCGGGTTAAATTGGCTAAGAATGCCTTTTTGGAGCTAATTATGTCATTTCGAGGATAATTAGCTAAGTATAGGTCATTTTTCATTAAATAGGTTATTTTGGAGCTAACTAAGCTAATTATGTCATTTAGATGGATAATTAGCCAATTTAGGCTTTCTTGGATGAGTCTAAGCTACGTAGAAGAAGAGAAAGAGAAGAAGTAAAATAAGGAGGAGGAGGAGGAGGAGGAGGAGAAGGAGAAGGAAGAGGAGAAGAAGAAGAAAAGAAGAAGGAGAAGGAGAAGGAGGAAGAAGGAGGAAGAAGAAGGAGAAGGAGGAGCTCCTTCTACTTCTTCTCCTCCTTCTTGTCCTTCTTCTTATCCTCCTCCCTTTCCTTCTTCTTCTTCTCCTCTTCTTCTTCTTCCTTCCTTTCATTTTTCGTCTTTCTTCTCCTCTCGTCCCCTTCTTCGGGATAAATTGGCTAAGAATGCCTTTTTGGAGCTAATTATGTCATTTCGAGGATAATTAGCTAAGTATAGGTCATTTTTTATTAAATAGGTCATTTTGGAGCTAACTAAGCTAATTATGTCATTTAGATGGATAATTAGCCAATTTAGGCTTTCTTGGATGAGTCTAAGCTACGTAGAAGAAGAGAAAGAGAAGAAGTAAAAGAAGGAGGAGGAGGAGGAGGAGGAGAAAGAGAAGGAAGAGGAGAAGAAGAAGAAAAGAAGAAGGAGAAGGAGAAGGAGGAACAAGGATGAAGAAGAAGGAGAAGGAGGAGCTCCTTCTCCTTCTTCTCCTTCTTCTTATCCTCCTCCCTCTCCTTCTTCTTCTTCTCCTCTTCTTCTTCTTCCTTCCTTTCATTTTTCCTCTTTCTTCTCCTCTTGTCCCCTTCTTCGGGCCAAATTTTCTAAGAATGCCTTTTTGGAGCTAATTATGTCATTTCGAGGATAATGAGCTAAGTATAGGTCATTTTTTATTAAATAGGTCATTTTGGAGCTAACTAAGCTAATTATGTCATTTAGATGCATAATTAGCCAATTTAGGCTTTCTTGGATGAGTCTAAGCTACGTAGAAGAAGAGAAAGAGAAGAAGAAGTAAAAGAAGGAGGAGGAGGAGAAGGAGAAGGAAGAGGAGAAGAAGAAGAAAAGAAGAAGGAGAAGGAGAAGGAGGAATAAGGAAGAAGAAGAAGGAGAAGGAGGAGCTCCTTCTCCTTCTTCTCCTTCTTCTTATCCTCCTCCCACTCCTTCTTCTTCTTCTCCTCTTCTTCTTCTTCCTTCCTTTCATTTGTCCTGTTTCTTCTTCTCTTGTCCCCTTCTTCGGGCTAAATTGGCTAAGACTGCCTTTTTGCAGCTAATTATGTCATTTTGAGGATAATTAGCTAAGTATAGGTCATTTTTTATTAAATAGGTCATTTTGGAGCTAACTAAGCTAATTATGTCATTTAGATGCATAATTAGCCAATTTAGGCTTTCTTGGATGAGTCTAAGCTACGTAGAAGAAGAGAAAGAGAAGTAGAAGTGAAAGAAGGAGGAGGAGGAGGAGGAGTAGTAAATGGAGAGGAGAAGAAGAAGAAAACAAGAAGCAGAAGGAGAAGGAGGAAGAAGGAGGAAGAAGAAGGAGAAGGAGGAGCTCCTTCTCCTTCTTCTCCTTCTTCTCCTTCTTCTTATCCTCCTCCCTCTCCTTCTTCTTCTTCTCCTCTTCTTCTTCTTCCTTCCTTTCATTTTTTCCTCTTTCTTCTCCTCTTGTCCCCTTCTTCGGGCTAAATTGGCTAAGAATGCCTTTTTGGAGCTAATTATGTCATTTCGAGGATAATTAGCTAAGTATAGATCATTTTTTATTAAATAGGTCATTTTGGAGCTAACTAAGCTAATTATGTCATCTAGCTATCTTTTATTAAAACACTAGAAATAACATACCTAAGTTAGGGTCAAGCACGGTGGCTTTGGCTTGTTTCACCTAGAGAAGGCTGCCCTGGAGAAGGCTCGACTGTAGAAGGGTCGTGCGATGCGTTTCGGGACATATTCTGCACCAAACATCGTTTGCAATGTGTAGTTAGCATGAGGACACTCTTAAGATCACTCCAATGAAATGAAACTCACCGTCCCCGCCACGTTAATGACTGGCATCGGCGGAGGGACTTGGCCGTTCTTCTCGCACATAGACTGTACATTTGGTTTCGACAAGTCAAACTTTTTATTTATTAATGAAACGGACATTCAAATGCAAGATTTGAAATAACATGAAGAAGAAACTTACCACGAAGAGCTCGTATATGGCCCTGGTAGACGCATCATTCCGTGCCCTCTCCGCCTCCACCAATGCAGTCGTCCTCTCCTCCAGCTCCCTAATTTACTTATCCTTCTCCGCCATAGCCGCCTGCATTGCCTCTCTCTCTTTCTGAATAGCAGCCTACAACACAACTCATTGTTAGCAATGTAATCATATTGGTTCCAACGCACAACATAATGCGGAAAGATAGTTGAGTCCATTAAACTAACCTCGATGGCGAGCTCGACTGGCCGTGGACGACGTGTTATCTCCGGAGAAGAGCTCGTTTGGCGTGCCTTTATCTGTCGGAGAGATCTAGGACAACGTATAAGGCCGTCTCCAATGGCGATCGAGCCATGGGGCCTCCCGTTGCCAGCTATCATCACCAGCTCTGGATCAATAGGCCCCTCGCTCGGGGTAAAGTCCTCCCCTTTCCTCGCCTTCCCGTGATCTCTGTACTTCACGAGCTTGTCGTGGGAGGAGATGTTGGTGAAATTTTCTGGATGCTCGAGGTCAGACTCAGAGAATGCCTTGACCTTCTTGTACGAGGCAGTATGGGCCATCGCATACAGGTCGTACATCTGTGGCGCCTCCGTCTTATTGTGACGCGCCTAAAAGAGAGAGAGAGGAAAACTATATTGGTAAAGGGCTCAAGATAGCATTAAGAATGAATTGCATGAGGCATGAAGCAAACCACATACCCAGTTCTCGCCAAATTGGATTAAGTTGACGCTCCCTTGATGGTGTGGCACGCCAACCATTTTTCCACGCCTCTCCTTGGCGTTTGTGGCTGGCCTCCCACGTTTCGGAGCAACACTGATCCACCAAGGCCTCCCAACAATCCATCTTATCCACACACCATCTCGGGGGCACCTAAGTTAATAAAGAGAAATTTGAGCGCGTAAGAACCAAATCAAGGAAACTAACTACAAAGCCTTAATAATATGTAATTACCTTCATGTAATGCTCCTTCTCCATTTTAGCATCACGGCACTGCGCCTTGTCAAGCCTAATACGCCGCGTGGCATAGTAGTCTCGAACAGCCTGCACCCGAGCCTCGTGCCGAAAGTTTTGAAGTAGGCGGCGACATTCGGTTTCGATAACCTTTGCCGCGTCCTCCTCCTATCCCTCCTCGCACCTGTAGTAGGTCTGCAAACGAGACAACACCGATTAGTACAATAAATAGCTATGGTTGATTTATAATTGTGTGAAAGAGAAATTACCCAGAACTTTCGGATCACCATGTCCGGCCTCGTGTCACACAAAACACCGTCGATCTCCACCTCCGGCTGGGCCGGGGCACCCACGTAGTGCTCCCAGGTCATTCCTACCTCTCGCTCCCGACAGGGCAACGTAACAAATCCTGGGAAGTTTTGACGGCAAAGAACACCAAGGACGCTGTTGGGCTTGCGGACACCCTTGGCAACAATCCAACCCCTACAGTATGACAAATTAAAGCCAAAACATTAGATATTTGAGAAAACGCGAAGGCAAAAGGTTAAATAAGAGTAAATTAACTTACTTGTCCCCATTTGGCCTAATCGACCACCTCTGCTCGGTGGTCGCTAGCACGAGCGGGAGCCCCGAACTACCACGCTGGTAGATGGTAGCCCCCTCACCCAGCTTCTCGTCGCTACCAACATGGCCACTTGGCTCAGGCCAGGTATCGCACTGGGTCTCTTGCGACGTACCCTCATCCCTGCTTTGCTCCGGAGTCGCCTGGAAGGAAGCCTCTGGGACACGAGTCTTGTGGGTCGAAGGCTCGTCGACCTGAGGCTCGTCGATCCGAGGCTCGTGAACCGGAGACCGTGTAGCCTCCACCTCAGACGAATCCACCCTAGAAGTCCTGTGCTCTGGTGAATCAGCTCGGGGTAGTGGCAAAGACCGTGTAGCCCTACCTATCCCGCGGCCACGTGTACCTTTAGTACAACGTAAATACCAACATGAGTTATAAAATGTATATAAATACCAATATGCATACAACATGAGTACAACATAAATACCAACATGAATACAACGTGTACCTTTAGTGCCTCTCGGCTTCGCGGGGGGTCGACCTCCTCTCACGGGGGGTGCTCCTCGCAAAGTAGAGAGCAACACTCTCCGAAGAGGCGAGGCAGGAATGGAAGTACCCATCCAATCACCGGCCGACGAAGAAGCAACCGCGGAGTGCTTTCGACCCTTTCCCACCATCTTTCAACACCTGTCATGACAAAGAGTAAATGAAATTAGCACAACATAAATACCAAGAGGAGTAATAAAATGTATATAATTTAAGTGTATCATCGTCATAAATACCAACATGACTAATAAAAATTGAATACCTAACATGAACTCAAAATTTATATATACTATAATAGTTGAATACCTGACATGAACTAATAACAATCGTCCTCGTCTATATATTCTTCGAGGTCAATAAATGCAACATGATCATCACTATCATCAATAAATGCATCATCATCATCACTATCACGAAGAACATGTGGAAGGCCACCATTATGTAATCGGTCAAGAAGTGACAGGTCATCCGCAGCAGTAACCTCTTCTTCTTCCAGCTCTTCCTGTTCGGGCTCAGGGGTTAAGACGGATTCACTTTCGCTGTCTACTTCAATGTTCTGGGGTGAAGTAGAGCGGTTCTTGAAACGTTTCTTGGACATACGTGTTTCTTGGAAGAATTCTCCTTCATATGTGTTTGTTTTAATGTGAGGTTCGTAATCCTCTTCATTGAGGGTAGGTGGTCTAAAATGTGGTGGCACTTCATAAACGACATCCCAACCTTTGAGATTTGGATCAGTTTGGCAGGCCCACGGTAGATAGAAAACTTGTGTCGCCTGTTGAGCCGTAATATAGACATCGGGAACATCTAAGTGGGTGTTTTGGTTGATTTCTACTAGTCCTATATATTCATGAGTCCTTCTAGTCTCCCTCGGCTCAAACCAATAACATTTGAAGACTACGACGGTCGGTGGGTTTTCACTATAGAATAGAAGTTCATAAATTGCTTCAACTCTTCCATAATACTCGGTGTCTCCTTCGCCGATAGCAGAGACAGAACAATTTGTAGTCTTTAGGTCGGGCATAGATAGCTCTTTGCCAAAGGTACGAAAGTGATACCCGTTCATGTTGTATTTGTCAAATGAATGGACCTTATAGTCAAAACCATTAGCGACTTGTCTCAACTCGGTGTCCATAGACTCTGCATCAGCCTACAAGTTTAATATGAAAGAATGGATGCATTAGCCGCAAATTAGACCAATAAATCAAATGGGCCCTTAATGGTAATTAATTACCCTTTGTTTGAACCAAGAGATGAAACCGGGATAGTCGCCTCCATGCTTTGCGAGAAGCTCATACTCTTCGACGGAATCCTTTTCGATGACCGCTCCATCCGAGAATTCGGCGACGTATCGACTATATCAAATATCCGGGAATAAGAGAAGTTCAAAGCAATTAGAAGTTGCGGAACAATAAATTACCCAGAACTTACTCGATGTACGGCCGCACTTCTGTTAGGTTGGTGAAGATATACAATGAAATGGTCCGCCATTCTTCAACATCCAACGATTTCTCTTTCGATGCACCGGATGGTGCGAGCTTACCTTTGAATAGGCTGAGGTTGGATCGAACTTTTTCTCGATCGCCATCATTGTACTGAGGCTTCCAGTTATGCAAATGATGATTTTTGGCTTCGTAGTTTGCTGTCACGAAGTTTGCCGCCTCCTTAGTAATGAAATCCTCAGCCATCGATGCTTCAATTCTACGTTTATTTTTACACTTAGCTCGAAGCGTCTTCTGCATCCTCTCAGTTGAGTAGCACCATCGATTTTGAACGGGCCCCCCCATTCTTGCCTCGGTCGGGAGATGCAAAATCAAATGTTGCATTGGATTAAAGAAGCCCGGTGGAAAGATCTTTTCTAATTTGCAGATCAACTCCGGCGCCAGCTCTTCCATTTCATATAGCATGCGAGGCGATAGTTCTTTCGCACAAAGAGAACGGAAGAAATAGCTCAGCTCTGCTAGTACTAGCCATTCATCCTTAGGGATAAAGCCACACAACATCATCGGCATTACCCGCTCAATCCAGATGTGCCAATCATGACTCTTGAGCCCAAATATTTTCAATTTCTCAAGACTCGCTCCCCTCTTTAGATTCGCAGCATACCCATCGGGGAACATCAACCGCATTTTCACCCACAATAGCATTTCCCTCATAGCTGGCCTTTCAAGATTGAACCATGCCTTTGCCTTCGCTATGCTTTGCTTTCCTTTCCGTTGTCGCAAGTTCTGCAATGGTCTATCACATAGAGCCTCCAGGTCGATTCTAGCCTTAGGATTATCTTTTGACTTCCCCTCTATGCCGAACAATGTACCAAAAATGGCCTCCGCAATATTCTTTTCATTGTGCATCACGTCAATGTTGTGTGGGCAAAGGAGGTCTTTGAAGTAAGGGAGATCCCATAAGCATGACTTGTGAGTCCAGGCGTGTTCCGTATTATACCCTTTGAAGTATCCTGGATGCAAAGGATCAGGCTCGAGAGCGTTTAACTGATCAAGGGTCTGTTGGCCTGTCAACGCAGCTGGTGCAGTGTTTTTGACAACTCTACCTTTGATGAAATTCTTGTTGTCTTTTCTGAACTTATGGTCAGGATCCAGGAATTGTCTATGCATGTCGAAGCAAGAATACTTGCGACCAGCCTGCAGCCAACGGAACTGAAGAGCTGCCTTGCATGTGGTGCACGGAAACCTTCCATGCACACACCAGCCCGCGAATAGCGCAAACGCCGGATAATCATGCGTCGAGTACATGTACCACACATGCATTTTGAAATTTGTTTTGGTAGCCGCGTCGTAGGTCTTGATCCCATTATCCCAGGCTTCTTGCAACTCATACTTAAGCGGCTGCATGTACACATTCATATTCTTCCCCGGATAGTTGGGCCCTGGAATTAGCAACGTTAGGAAAATGTTCTTTCTTTTCATAATCTCTCCAGGTGGCAATTTTAGTGGAATGACAAATACAGGCCAACAACTGTATTGTGCTGCCGTCATACCATACACATTGAACCCATCTGTGCTGATGGCAACTCTAGGTTGCCTTGTATCTTCCGATTTATCCTTATGTAATGCATCGAAGTGCCTCCACGCAAAACCATCTGAAGTGTGTACCAGCATCTTGTTCCCATCCGCATCTAGTTCGGTTCTTTTGCCCAATTTGTGCCATGTCATCTATCTGGCCGTCTCTTTGACCATGAAAAGACATTGAAGTCTTGGTACGATTGGCAGATATCGAAGAACACTAATGGGGATTTTGTTCTGATTCTTCTCACCCATGCTGTTGTCTACCACAGTATACCTGGAAGAATTGCAAATGGGGCAATAGTTCAAGGCCGCATACTCAAGCCTAAATAAGGCACATCCATTCTCACAGGCATGTATCTTCTCATAGGGCATCTTAAGTACACGGAGGATTTTCACTGACTGGTACAGGTTTGCAGGCAGTACATGGCCTTTGGGTAGAAAGCGTCCAAATATCGTCATCATCGCGTCGTAGCATTCTCTGCCTAGGTTGAATTGAGCCTTCAGAGCCATTACTTGCGCGATGGCATCCAGCTGACAAAGCTCAGTCTGCTCGTGGAGAGGACGTTTTGAAGACTCCGGCATTTCATAGAAGGCCTTTGCAGATTCCTCCATCTCATCGTCCGAATCACGAGAATCATCAAAGTCTTGCACCATGTCTTCAATCCCGGTACCATGCTCATCGGTGCGACGATGAGTCACCTCAGCTTTGGCACGTTGGTCAGACTCACCATGAAAGTCCACACCGTTAAATTAGGCGTAAAACCCCACTTCTACAGGTGTTTACCCATTTCAAACTCTGTCTGCTTTTTCCAGTTGTCGCAGTTGGGACAGGGGCACCATGTTTTATTCTGGCCATTTGCAAATGCGGCTCTCACAAACCCCCTGGTTTTTGTTAACCATTCATGGGTCACCAGTGTACATCCAAGCACGATCACTCATGTTGCCTAGCTACCTATGGGGGCACAAGAAATAAATATATAATTCATCATCTATATTCATACGCTAATCAAGTTTGTCAGTTTTATTACGTCCATGCAACCTACACGCTAATAGGTAAAGATAGGTCCTAATCCCACCCGAGTATGTGTAGACTGGGTTCGTTTTCCCATGCTCTGCTCCAGATGCGACGCAGAATTTCGGCAGCACCTCCCCGCTGTTCTCCTGATACACGTCTCGGCAATAAGCAGAGAGGATGTGTACCCGGAGAACAACAGGGGAGGGACTGACGAAATTCTGCATCGGATCCGCAGCACAACATACGGGAAAACAAACCCAATCTACACATACTCGGGCTGTCCATGGATAATGTTGGACAATTCGAAAGGATGGCGGTTATAAATATGCAAAGAAATGCATATTTATAGATGTCGCCCTTTCGAACGGGAGACGCATACTGGTCACGCATACTCATGATTGAAGAAACCTATAGCTAGCAAGTTTCATCGGCACGAAGACCGGGACAGAGGAAATTAAGGGGGTAGGAGGAGAAGTCATTTGTGCTCACCAACAAACGCAAGGGCGGAGCTCGTCCAACACACGTGGAGGTCGTCGAACAAGTGCACATTGAAATTCACCCGATCAACACAAATATGATGTTTTTATAATTAACATAATCGGAAAATATGTGACCTAACTCATAATTTACAAAATTATGACCTCGTCGGCTTAGTGGCGTCGATGGTCGGTGGTGTCGGGTGTCGGTGGCGTCGATGATCTGTGGTGTCGGGTGTCGGTGTCGGTGGCGTTGGCGGTCGGTGGTTAGTTGTGTCGGTGGTCGAGGGTTAGTGTTGTCGGGGGTCGAGGATCACTGGCGTCGGGGGTTGGGGTCTCTTTGGTCAACAAGAGGCCGAAGAGGTGTCGGTGGTCGGGGGTTGGGGGTCAATGGTGTCGGTGGTCGGGGGTAGGGGGCCGAGGGTCGAGGGTCAGGGGCGTCGGGGGTCGGGGATCGAGGGTCAGTGGTGTCGGGAGTCGAGGGTCAATGGCGTCAGGCGTCGGGGGTCGAGGGTCGAGGGTTAGTGGCTTCTGTAGTCGAGGGTCAATGGCGTCGGGCATCGGGGGTCGGGGGTTAGTGGAGTCGGGGGTCGGGAGTCGGGGGTCGGGGGTCAGTGGTGTCGGGCGTCGGGGGTCGGGAGTCGAGTCTCAGTGGCGTCGGAGGTCGGGGGTCGAGGGTCAGGGGTTGGTGGCGTCGGGGGTCGGGGGTCGTGGGCCGGGGGTTGGGGGTCGGGGTCCTTTTCTTTCTTATTCTCCTCTCTCCTCCTCTTCTTCTTCTTCTTCTTGATCAGCATATTATTCTTCTTCTTCTTCTTTCTCCTCCTCCTCCTCCTCCTCCTCCTCGTCCTGTTCTTCTTCTTTCTTTTATCTTTCTCCTCCTTTCCTCTTTCTTCTTCTTCTTCTTCTTCTTCCTTTTTCTTCTAGTTTATTATTCTCTTATTTTCTTCTATACTATATACAATATGTCTATACTATATACTATATGTCTATACTATATATACTATATGTCTATACTATTCTCTTATTTTCTTCTATACTATATACTATATACACTATATGTCTATACTATTCTCTTATTTTCTTCTATACTATATACTATATACACTATATGTCCTCCTCTTCTTCTACGCACTATATGTATATACTATATAGTATCTACTAGTTTAAAAGACAAAACAGGAAATAAAGAAAAAAAGAAAAAAAAACTTACCTGCAGTGGGAGGGCAGTGGGAGGAGGGGAGGGCGAGCTCCGGCCCTGGTCGGCGGGGAGGAGGGGCGTGGGGAGGACGTGCACGGGGAGGAGGGGAGGGCGAGCTCCGGCCGAGGGGGTGGCGCCCCTTTGCGGGGAGGAGGGGAGCGGGGAGCTCCGGTCGTGGGCGGCGGGGAGGAGGGCCGCAGGGAGGAGGGACGCGGGGAGGAGGGGAGCGGGGAGCTCCGGTCGTGGGCGGCAGCGGTGGGCCGGAGCAGTGGAGGGGGTGGTGGCGGCGGCTCTGTAGTGGGCAGGGGCGCGCGCCAGAGAGGAAGGAGATCGAGGGGAGCGGAGGTGGAGCGTGCCGTTAGGGGAGCGGGGGTGGGGGCTGGGTGCCGTTAGGGGGAGCCCCCCTTTGCCATCTGCAGAAGCTGGGAGGCGGACTGCAAAGGGGTGGGTGGGGTGGGGCGGGCTTCGGCCGTTAGGGTGGCGCCCCTTTGCCGTCTGGGTTCTCTTTGCCGTCCGCCTCTGGGGCCTTTGTCATGCGTCAGCAGACGGCAAAGAGGTGGCCGACGGCAAATAAAACCTTTGCCATCAGCAACCTCTTTGTCGTCTGCTTTGTGCCAGCTGACGGCAAAGAGGATCTTTGTCGTGCGTCAGCAGACGGCAAAGGCATGGCAGATAGCAAATTTCACAATTCCAGTAGTGTATGCATAGGAAGTATGTTAGACTTAGATGTTATTTTCACATGTTTTATGATGCTCTCGTTGTGCTTCTATTCTTGTCTTTTTTGTGAGCATCACTCAATTATCAATGCCTAGCTAAGGGCGTTAAGCAATAGTGCTTGTTGGGAGGCAACCCAATGAATTTATCTTTGCTTTTTTACTTTTTGGTTTTTTGCGTCCATACCATCATAATTCTGTTATGATTGTGTCTTTCGTGTTTCCTTTTGTGTTTGAGCCAAGCAAAACCTTTATGACTAGTCTTGGTGATGGTTGTTTGATCCCGCTGGAAAGAGAGAGAAACTTTTCGCTCACGCGATGATTTTTCATTTTTATTCAGAAAGAGCTTTTGAGTTGATTCTTTTTGATGCTAATTGATATACCATTTTCCCAGGTATTCGCAAGTTTTAATAATTTTTGAGGTAACAAATGTATACAAAGTATACAGATTGCTACACACTGGTCTGTTTTTGACAGATTCTGTTTTTGTTGAGTTTGTTGCTTGTTTTGATGAAATTATGGTTAGTATCAGGGGGTACTAGCCATGGAAAAGTGAGAATACAGTAGCCCAACACCAATATAGATAGAGTTCAAGTTTGCTATAGTACCAAAAGAGGTGGTAGTTTGTTTTCTTGTGCTGATGTTATCACGAGTTTCTGTTTAAGTTTTGTGTTGTGAGGTTTTCAAGTTTTGGGTGATGTTCTCATGGATGATGAGATAAAGAGTGGAAAGAGCTCAAGCTTTGGGATGCCCAAGGCATCCCAAGCCAAATTCAAGGACACCAAAAAGCCTAAGCTTGGGGATGCCCCGGGAAGGCATCCCCTCTTTCGTCTCCAATCTATCGGTAATATTACTTGGAGCTATATTTTTATTCACCACATAATATGTGTTTTGCTTGGTGCGTGTTGTATCGTAGGAGTCTTTTCTTTTTGTTGTGTCACAATCATCCTTCCTGCACACCTTTCTGAGAGAGAGAGACATGCACTCATCGTGATTTTGCTAGAATGCTCATAGTGCTTCACTTATATCCTTTGAGCTAGATACTTTTGCTATATGTGCTTCACTTATATCTTTTAGAGCACGACGTTGCGTGACTTCGTAGTTGGCTTATGCTATGAAAGTAGTCCCAAAGGTGATAGGTACCCAAGGAGGATGCAAAAACCTCCATCTTCATGTGCATTGAGTAGAAAGAGAAGTCTTGATTCCTCTCAATTAGTTTTGAGACGTGGATTTGGTAATATTAAGGGCTATGTTAGTAGGGTGTTGTGAATTTAGAGATACTTTTGTTGAAGTTAGTGATTCCTGTAGCATGCACGTATGGTGAACCGCTATGTTAGGAAGTCGGAGCATAATTGATCTATTGATTGTCATCCTTTGTGTTCAGGTTGGGATCGCGCGATGGTTAACACCTACCAACCCTACCCCTAGGATTATGCGTTTAGCAATTTGTTTCGATTACTAATAAAAACTTTCACAACAAGTATGTGAGTTCTTCATGACTAATGTGAGTCCATGGTATAGATGCAGTTTCACCTTCCACCTTTGCTAGCATCTCTAGTGCCGCGCAACTTTCGCCGGTACACAAACCCACCATATGCCTTCCTCAAAACAGCCACCATACCTACCTAACATGGCATTTTCATAGCCATTCCGAGATATATTGCCATGCAACTCCCACCGTTCCGTCTCATGACTTGTGTCGTCACTCTCATATTGCCATTTCATGATCGTAAGATAGCTAGCAAGATGTTTCAACGGCATACGCCAAGCTAGATCGTTGCACATCCCGGTACACTGCCGGAGGCATTTCCTATAGAGTCATCATCATTTTGAGCTTTGAGCTGTGAGTAAATAAAAGTGTGATGATGATCATTATTAGAGAACTGTCCCATGTGAGGAAATCAAAAAAAAGAGGACAAAGAGCCCAAAAATAAAAATAAAAAATAAAAAAAGACAAAAAAAAATAGGCCTAAGAGCATAAATGAAAAAAAGAGAAAAATAGAGAAGGGACAATCCTACTATGTTTTTCCACACTTGTGCTTCATAATGGCACCATGTTCTTCATGATTGAGAGCTTCTTGCTTTGTCACTACCATATGCTAGTGGGAATCTTCATTATATAACATGGCTTGTATATTCCAATGATGGGCTTCCTCAAAATTGCTCTAGGTCTTCGTGAGCAAGCAAGTTGGATGCACACCCACTAGTTTTCCTTTTGAGCTTTCACATACTTATAGCTCTAGTGCATCTCTTGTATGGCAATCCCTACTCATTCACATTGATATCTATTAATGGGCATCTCCATAGCATTTTGATGTGCCGAGTCAATGTGACCATCTCCTCCTTTTTGTCTCACAACCACCACCACACTCTCTTCACTTTTAGTGCTATATCCATGGCTCACGCTCATGTATTGCGTGATAGTTATAAAAAGTTTGAGAAAGTAAGAGTGTGAAAACAATTACTTGGCCAATACCGGGGTTGTGCATGATTTACATTAGTTGTGTGAGGATGATGGAGCATATCCAGACTATATGATTTGGTAGGGATAACTTTCCTTGGCCTTGTTGTTTTGAAAGTTCATGATTACTTTGCTAGTTTGCTTGAAGTATTATTGTCTTCATATCAATAGCAAACTATTGTTTCGAATCTTACGGATCTGAACATTTATGTCACGTGAAAGAAGTTGCAAAGTACAACTATGCTAGGTAGCATTCCACATCAAAAATTCATTCTTTATCACTTCCCTACTCGAGGACGAGCAGGAGTTAAGCTTGGGATGCTTGATACATCTCCAACGTATCTATAATTTTTGATGGTTTCCTGCTATTATCTTGTCAAACTTTGGATGTTTTGCATGCCTTTTATATATTTTTTGGGACTAACTTATTAACTCAGTGCCAAGTGCCAGTTCCTGTTTTTCTATGTTTTTGACCCCTTTCATAGAAGAATTTGAAACGGAGTCCAAACGGAATAAAATCCCCGAAAACATTTTTTACGTAATGGAAGAAGATCAGGAGACTTGAGAGCAAAGGCAGGGGGTCCCCAGGGGCCCCACAAGCCCCCAACCCGCGGCCAGGGGGGAGGCCGCGGCCCTTAGGCTTGTGGGCCCCCTGGACCTCCTCTCCCCTAGGTTTTGCGCCTATATATCCCCAAAATTTCCACAAAAAATCAGGAGATCATCGAAAGTACTTTTCCGCCGCCGCAAGCTTCTGTCTCCGCAAGATCCCATCTGGGGCACGTTCTGGTGCCCTGCCGGAGGGGGATTCGGATACGGAGGGCTTCTTCATCAACACCATGACGTCTCCGATGATGCATGAGTAGTTCACCATAGACCTACGGGTCCATAGCTAGTAACTAGATGGCTTCTTCTCTCTCTTGGATCTTCAATACAAAGTTCTCCATGATCTTCATGGAGATCAATCCGATGTAATCTTCTTTTGCGGTGTGTTTGTCGAGATCAGATGAATTGTGGATTTATGATCAGATTATCTATGAATCTTATTTGAGTTTCTTTTGATCTCTCTTATGCATGATTTCATATCCTTGTAATTCTCTTCGAGTTGTGGGTTTTGTTTGGCCAACTAGATCTATGATTCTTGCAATGGGAGAAGTGCTTGGTTTTGGGTTCATACCGTGCCGTGACCTCACCCAGTGACAGAAGAGGTTGCGAGGCATGCATCATGTTGTTGCCATCAAGGGTAAAAAGATGGGGTTTTCATCATTGGTTTGAGATTATCCCTCTACATCATGTCATCTTGCTTAAGGCGTTACTCTGTTCGTCATGAACTCAATACACTAGATGCATGCTAGATAACGGTCGATGTGTGGAGTAATAGTAGAAAATGCAGAATGTATCGGTCTACTTGTCTCGGATGTGACGCATATATGTATGATCATTGCCTTAGATATCGTCATGACTTTGCGCGGTTCTATCAATTGCTCGACAGTAATTTGTTCACCCACCGTGATATTTGCTATTTTGAGAGAAGCCTCTAGTGAACACTATGGCCCCCGGGTCTACTCCACACCATATTTTCAGCCTTACACCTTTTACTTCGTTGCACTTTTCGCCTTCAGATCTCACTTTGCAAACAATCTTAAAGGGATTGACAACCCCTTTTAAGCATTGGGTGCAAGCTCGTTTTTGTTTGCGCAGGTACTCTAGACTTGACGAGACCCTCCTACTGGATCGATACCTTGTTTCTCAAACTGAGGGAAATACTTACTGCTCCTGTGCTGCATCACCCTTTCCTCTTCAAGGGAAAAACCAACGCAAACAAGAGAAGTAGCAAGAAGAATTCTTGGCGTTTTCGGGGAAGGACTTTTGTTGTTGTAGCAGGGGTGCACCGGGGCCCCACAAGCCAGGTAGGTGCGACAAGGGGGGTGCCCGCGCCTCCAGGGCTTGTGGCCCACTGGTGCAGCCCCCACACTAGCTCTTGGTCTTAGTATTTTTCAAAAAATCTAGAAAAAATCATACTTGATTTTCAGGACGTTCAGAGAACTTTTATTTTCGAGGTACTTTTCTACCGGACGCTAAAACAAAAAACAGGGAAAGCTAAACTAAATCTATCATTTTTCTTCTAAGTAACCGAAGGTGAAAGCTTGGAATAGAGGTTGTGACTCCTCGATTCATCCATCTCATGGTCATTGAAAGAAATCCGTCAATGAGGTTGGTCAAGTCTCCTCGACAAACCTTTTTGAATCGCAAAAGAGGACGGAGAATTTTCGAATAGTCACTAGGTTACCTCAATGGGGATGTGAATCTCCCCAACAAGCAAATCATACTTCATCTTAACAGGAGGTACAGCGCATTCAAAGCTCCCAATAAGAATCGATGAAGTCTTTTCAATAGCATTGATGCAATGTACTCGATGTTGTTTCTTCGGAAAATGCACCATATGCTCATTACCGTTGACATGGAAAGTGACATTGCCTTTGTTGCAATCTAGAACAGCACCTGCAGTGTTTAAAAAGGGTCTTCCGAGGATGACCTCCATGGCATCGGCCTCGGGAATATCCAAGATAACAAAGTCGGTAAAGATAGTGACATTCGCAACCACAACAGACACATCCTCGCAAATGCCGATAGGGAAAGCAGTTGATTTGTCGGCCATTTGCAGAGATTTAAGTGGGTGTCAACTTATCCAGTTCAAGTCTACGATAAAGAGAGAGAGGCATAACACTAACACCGGCTCCAAGGTCGCATAAAGCAGTTCTAACGTAGTTGCCTTTAATGGAGCAAGGTATAGTGCGCACACCGGGATCACCAAGTTTCTTAGGAGTTAAACCCTTGAAGGTATAATTAGAAAGCATGGTGGAAATCTCAACCTGAGGTATCCTTGATACGTCTCTAACGTATCTATAATTTTTGATGGTTTCATGCTATTATCTTGTCAAACTTTGGATATTTTGCATGCCTTTTATATATTTTTTGGGATGAACTTATTAACTCAGTGCCAAGTGCCAGTTCCTGTTTTTTCCATGTTTTGACCCCTTTCATAGGAGGATTTTGAACGGAGTCCAAACGGAATGAAACTGGCAAAAAGATTTTTCCAAAATAGAAAAAGATCGGGAAGCCGGAGAATTAGGGCAGGGGGCCTGCTGGGACCCCACAAGCCCCTAGCCGCGGCCAGGGGCCCGCGCCTCCCTGGCTTGTGGGCTCCCTGTGCTACCTCTTCCCTAGGTTTTGCGCCTATATATTCCCTAAAATCCCAGAAAAAATCAGGAGATCATCGAAAGTACTTTTCCGTCGCCGCAAGCTTCTGTCTCCGCAAGATCCTATATGGGCCACATTTTGGTGCCCTCCCGGAGGGTGGATTCAGATACGGAGGGCTTCTTCATCAACACCATGACCTCTCCGATGATGTGTGAGTAGTTCACCATAGACCTACGGGTCCATAGCTAGTAACTAGATGGCTTCTTCTCTCTCTTGGATCTTCAATACAAAGTTCTCCATGATCTTCATGGATATCTATCCGATGTAATCTTCTTTTGCAGTGTGTTTGTCGAGATCCGATGAATTGTGGATTTATGATCAGATTATCTATGAATCTTATTTGAGTTTCTTTTGATCTCTCTTATGCATGATTTCATATCCTTGTAATTCTCTTCGAGTTGTGGGTTTTGTTTGGCCAACTAGACCTATGATTTTTGCAATGGTAGAAGTGCTTGGTTTTGGGTTCATACCGTGCGGTGACCTCACCCAGTGACAGAAGGGGTAGCAAGGCACGCATCGATTTGTTGCCATCAAGGGTAAAAAGATGGGGTTTTCATCATTGGTTTGAGATTATCCCTCTACATCATGTCATCTTGCTTAAGGCGTTACTCTATTCATCATGAACTCAATACACTAGATGCATGGTGGATAGTGGTCGATGTGTGGACTAATAGTAGTAGATGTAGAAAGTATCGGTCTACTTGTCTCGGACGCGATGCCTATATGTATGATCATTACCTTTGATATCGTCATGACTTTGTGCGGTTCTATCAATTGCTCGACAGTAATTTGTTCACCCACCGTGATATTTGCTATTTTGACAGAAGCCTCTAGTGAACACTATGGCCCCGGGGTCTATTCCACACCATATTTTCAGCCTTACTCTTTTTCTGCATTGCACTTTCCGCCTTCAGATGTCACTTTTCAATCAATCTTGAAGGGATTGACAACCCCTTTAAAGCGTTGGGTGCAAGCTCTTTTGTGTTTGTGCAGGTACTCTGGACTTGACGAGATTCTCCTACTGGATTGATACCTTGGTTCTCAAACTGAGGGAAATACTTACTGCTCCTGTGCTGCATCACCCTTTCTTCATCAAGGGAAAAACCAACGCAAGCTCAAGATACGACAGAAGGATCTCTGGCACCATTGCCATGGAAGGACTTTTGTTGCCGTAGCAGAAGGTGTTCTGGCGCTGTTGCCGGGGAGGATCAAGTCAAGAACTCATGCAAGTAAGTGTCGCAAACTCATCTCTTGCATTTACTTTTTTGCCTCTAATTTTCCTCTCCCCCACTTCTGAAAAACAAAAATTTACAAAAAAATACTTGCCTTTTTCGTTTGCCCTTTTCTCTCGCTTGCTTTCTGTTCGCTTGTGTTGCCATGTGCCTTCAATATGCTTGCATCTTCGCTTGCTGAAAATCTAGTGATATGGATCCTCATCCACTTTCTAATCTCTTTAAGAGATCCAATTATGTAGATCCAATTGCTAGTGAGTTGAGTGCACTTGACTATCTTTATGGAGTTTTGCTTGAGATGCGTGAATCTGAAAATTGTGAGGAAGAAATTTATGAAGAGATTCACGAGGGCTCCTTAGATGAAAAGCATGATTGCAATGGTTTCACTATGAATTCTATTACTCACAATCATGCTAAAAATATGCAAAACCCTAAGCTTGGGGATGCTAGTTTTGCTATGTCCACTACTTGTTGCAATGATCATGAGTTGGGCGATGATTTTTCTTATGATCTTGAAAATTTGTTTAAGCCTCATGATGAATATGATATTTGCAATATTATTGAAAGTGGGTTAGGAGAAGTCATGACTTTAGTTGATGATAATACCACTATTTTTGAAGAGCGTCAACTTTGCATGCATGTGGATCATGAAAAGAATATCCTATGTGATAGATACATTGTTGAATTTGAATATGATCCCACATGTAATTATTATGAGAGAGGAAAATATGGTGGTAGAAACTTTCATATCACTAAATCAGCTCTCGTTATATTGAAATTGCTATTGTCTCTTTCTTCTTCCTTGCATATGGTAACTATTGGTTGTCTTGACAATCTGTTTTCCAATAAAATTCCTATGCATAGGAAGTATGTTAGACTTAGATGTGATTTTCACATCCTTTATGATGCTCTCGTTGTGCTTCAATTATTGTCTTTTGTGTGAGCGTCATTGAATTATCAATGCCTAGCTAAGGGCGTTAAACAATAGCGCTTGTTGGGAGGCAACCCAATGAATTTATATTTTTTCTTTGTGTTTTGTTGCATCCACACCATCATAATTCTATTGTGATTGTGTTTTTTGTGTTTGAGCCAAGCAAAACCTTTATGACTAGTCTTGGTAATGGTTGTTTGATCCTGCTGGAAAAAGATAGAAACTTTTTGCTCATCAGATGATTTTTCATTTTTATTCAAAAAGAGCTTTTGAGTTGATTCTTTTTTCTGCTGGTTGATATGCCTTTTTCCTAGGCAGTCGTAAGTTTTCAGAATTTGTGAAGTACCAGAAGTACACGAAGTATACAGATTGCTACACACTGGTCTGTTTTTGACAGATTCTGTTTTTGTTGAGTTGGTTGCTTGTTTTGATGAAACTATGGATAGTATCGGGGGTACTAGCCATGGAAAAGTGAGAATACAGTAGCCCAACCCCAATATAGATAGAATTCAAGATTGCTACAGTGCCAAAACAAGTGGTAGTTTGTTTTCCTGTGCTAATGTTATCACGAGTTTCTGTTTAAGTTTTGTGTTGTGAAGTTTTCATGTTTTGGGTCATGTTCCCATGGACAAAGAGATAAGGAGTGGAAAGAGCTCAAGCTTGGGGATGCCCAAGGCATCCCAAGCCAAATTCAAGGACACCAAAAATCCTAAGCTTGGGGATGCCCCGGGAAGGCATCCCCTCTTTCGTCTTCAATCCATCAGTAACATTACTTGGAGCTATATTTTTATTCACCACATGATATGTGTTTTGCTTGGAGCGTCTTGTATCGTAGGAGTCTTTTCTTTATGTTGTGTCACAATCATCCTTTCTGCACACCTTTTTGAGAGAGAGAGACATGCACCCATTGTGATTTTGCTAGAACGCTCATAGTTCTTCACTTATATCTTTTGAGCTAGATAATTTTGCCCTATGTGCTTCACTTATATCTTTAGAGCACGGTGGTGCGTGACTTGGTAGTTGTCTTATGCTATGAAATTAGTTCCAAAGGTGATAAGTACCCATAGAGGATACAAAAACCTCCATCTTCATGTGCATTGAGTAGAAAGAGAAGTCTTGATTCCTCTCAATTAGTTTTGAGACGTGGATTTGGTAATATTAAGAGCTATGTTAGTAGGGTGTTGTGAATCTAGAAATACTTGTGTTGAAGTTAGTGATTCCTGTAGCATGCACATATGGGGAACCGCTATGTTAGGAAGTCGGAGCATAAATGATCTATTGATTGTCATCCTTTGTGTTGAGGTCGGGATCGTGCGATGGTTAACACCTACCAACCCTTCCCCTAGGATTATGTGTTTAGCACTTTGTTTCGATTAGTAATGAAAACTTTCGCAACAAGTATGTGAGTTCTTCATGACTAATGTGAGTCCATGGTATAGATGCACTTTCACCTTCCACCTTTGCTAGCGTCTCTAGGCCCGCGGGACTTTCGTCGGTACACAAACCCACCATATGCCTTCCTCAAAACAGCCACCATACCTACCTACTATGACATTTTCATAGCCATTCCGAGATATATTGCCATGCAACTCCCACTGTTCCGTCTCATGACTTGTGCTGTCACTCTCATATTGCCATTGCATGATCGTAAGATAGCTAGCGAGATGTTTCAACGTCATACGCCAAGCTAGATCGTTGCACATCCCGGTACACCGCGGGAGGCATTTCCTATAGAGTCATTTCTAAGCTTTGAGCTGTGAGTAAATAAAAGTGTGATGATCATCATTATTAGAGCATTATCCCATGTGAGGAAATAAAAAAAGGCCAAAGAGCCCAAATAAGAAAAAAAAGAGGCCAACAGCCCAAAAAAAGAGAGAAAAAGAGAGAAGGGACAATGCTACTATCTTTTCCACACTTGTGCTTCATAATAGCACCATGTTCTTCATGATTGAGAGCTTCTTGCTTTGTCACTACCATATGCTAGTGGGAATCTTCATTATATAACTTGGCTTGTATATTCCATTGATGGGCTTCCTCAAAATTGCCCTAGGTCTTCGTGAGTAAGCAAGTTGGATGCACACCCACTAGATCTCCTTTTGAGCTTACACATACTTATAGCTCTAGTGCATCCCTTATATGGCAATCCCTACTCATTCACATTGATATCTATTAATGGGCATCTCCATAGCCCTTTGATACGCCGAGTCAATGTGACCATCTCCTTCTTTTTGTCTCACAACCACCACCACACTCTATTCCACCTATAGTGCTATATCCATGGCTCACGCTCATGTATTGCGTGATAGTTATAAAAAGTTTGAGAAAGTAAGAGTGCGAAAATAATTACTTTGCCAATACCGGGGTTGTGCATGATTTATATTAGTCGTGTGAGGATGATGGAGCATAGCCAGACTATATAATTTTGTAGGGATAACTTTCCTTGGCCTTGTTATTTGAAAGTCCATGATTACCTTGCTAGTTTGCTTGAAGTATTATTGTTTTCATGTCAATAGCAAACTATTGTTTTGAATCTTACGGATCTGAACATTCATGTCACGTGAAAGAAGTTGCAAAGGACAAGTATGCTAGGTAGCATTCCACATCAAAAAATCAGTCTTTATCACTTCTCTACTCGAGGACGAGTAGGAGTTAAGCTTGGGGATGCTTGATACGTCTCCAACGTATCTATAATTTTTGATGGTTTCATGCTATTATCTTGTCAAACTTTGGATGTTTTGCATGCCTTATATATATTTTTTGGGACTAACTTATAAACTCAGTGCCAAGTGCCAGTTCCTATTTTTTCCATGTTTTTTACCCCTTTCAAAGGAGGATTTTGAACGGAGTCCAAACGGAATTAAACTGCAAAAAGATTTTTCCGAAACAGAAAAAGATCGGGAATCCGGAGAATCAGGGCAGGGGCCTGCAGGGACCCCACAAGCCCCCTAGCCGCGTCCAGGGGGGCCCGCGCCTCCCTGGCTTGTGGGCTCCCTGGGCCATCTCTGCCCTATGTTTTGCACCTATATATTCCCTAAAATCCCAGAAAAAATCAGGAGATTATCGAAAGTACATTTCCGCTGCCGCAAGCTTCTGTCTCCGCAAGATCCCATCTGGGGCACGTTTTGGTGCCCTGCCGGAGGGGGGATTCGGATACGGAGGGCTTCTTCATCAACACCATGACCTCTCTGATGATGCGTGAGTAGTTCACCATAGACCTATGGGTCCATAGCTAGTAACTAGATGGCTTCTTCTCTATCTTGGATCTTCAATACAAAGTTCTCCATGATCTTCATGGAGATCTATCCGATGTAATATTCTTTTGTGGTGTGTTTGTCGAGATCCGATGAATTGTGGATTTATGATCAGATTATCTATGAATCTTATTTGAGTTTCTTGTGATCTCTCTTATGAATGATTTCATATCCTTGTAATTCTCTTCGAGTTGTGGGTTTTGTTTGGCCAACTCGATCTATGATTCTTGCAATGGGAGAAGTGCTTGGTTTTGGGTTCATACCGTGCGGTGACCTCACCCTGTAACAGAAGGGGTAGCGTAGCACGCATCATGTTGTTGCCATCAAGGGTAAAAACATGGGGTTTTCATCATTGGTTTGAGATTATCCCTCTACATCATGTCATATTGCTTAAGGTGTTACTCTGTTCGTCATGAATTTAATACACTAGGTGCATGTTGCATAGCGGTCGATGTGTGGAGTAATAGTAGTAGATGCAGAAAGTATCAGTCTACTTGTCTCGGACGTGATGCCCATATGTATGATCATTGCCTTAGATATCGCCATAACTCTGCGCGGTTCTATCAATTGCTCGACAGTAATTTGTTCACCCACCGTGGTATTTTCTATTTTGCGAGAAGCCTCTAGTGAACACTATGGCGCCCGGGTCTACTCCACACCATATTTTCAGCCTTACTCTTTTTCTGCGTTGCACTTTCGGCCTTCAGATCTCACTTTGCAATCAATCTTGAAGGGATTGACAACCCCTTTAAAGCGTTGGGTGCAAGCTCTTTTGTGTTTGCGCAGGTACACTGGACTTGACGAGATTCTCCTACTGGATTGATACCTTGGTTCTCAAACTGTGGGAAATACTTACTTCTTCTGTGCTGCATCACCCTTTCCTCTTCAAGGGAAAAACCAATGCAAGATCAAGAGACGACAGAAGGATCTCTCGCACCAATGCCAGGGAAGGACTTTTGTTGCTGTAGCAATCCTCCTCTTATTAGTCACAATATCTTTCATGTACATAGCATACAGAGACATTTTGAGCATATCTGTCAAACGCATTTGCAGAAAGACAGGTCTAATCATTTCGATGAATCGCTCAAAATATTCATCATCCTTTTTATTGGATGGTTTGGGAGGAAAGGGCGTGGGTTTCTGAACCCATGGTTCCCTATCTTTACCATACTTCCTAGCAATGAAGTCATTCTTATCGTATCTTCTATTCTTAGGTTGTGGGTTATCAAGATCAACAGGTTCAATCTTCACATCCTTATCATTGCTAGGTTGAACATCTTCATGAACATCACTATTGATATCATCATTAGGCTCATGTTCATCGCCAGATTGTGTTTCAGCATCAGAGGCAGAGACATCGTTTGGACTCTCAGGGGTAGCAGCATCTGGGTCGCTAGCGTGCAAGTTCGTATCATCTTTCTTCTTCTTCCTAGGATGAATAGGTGCATCAGTGCTAACTCCTTGAGAATCTTGTTCAATTCTCTTAGGATGACCCTCAAGATACAAAGGTTCCTGGGTCATTCTACCGCCTCTAGTGACGACTCTGACAGAATTTTCATTCAACTCATTGAGCAAGTCATTTTGAGCCTTAAGTACTTGTTCTACCTGAGTAGTAACCATAGAGGCATGTTTACTCAAAAGCTTAAGATCATTGACATTCCTGTCCACACAAGCACTTAAATGACTAAGCATGCGAGCATTTTGTTCCAATTGTGTGCTAACATAATCATTGAAACTCTGTTGTTTGGCAGCAAAGTTATCAAATTCATCCATGCATAAGCTAGCAGGTTTATCAAAAGGAATATCACTCTCATCAAACCTATGCAGAGAATATACTTCTACTACCTATATCGGGTTATCAAGACCATGGATCTCTTCGATAAGTGGTAGATTTTTTACATCTTCAGATTTAATGCCTTTCCCTCGGATAGATTTCTTAGCTTCTTGCATATCTTCCAGACTGAGGAATAGAATACCTCTTTTTTTCGGAGTTGTCTTAGGAGGTGGTTGAGGAATAGTCCAAGCATTCTCATTGCAGAAGATGTTATTCAATAGGATCTCAGCTTGTTCTACGGTCCGTTCCCTAAAAACACAACCAACACAACTATCTAGGTGGTCTTTTGAAGCATAGGTAAGTCCATTATAGAAGATATCAAGTATTTCATTCTTCTCAAGAGGGTGATTAGTCAAAGCACTCAATAGCTGGATGAGCCTCCCCCAAGCTTGTGGGAGACTCTCTTCTTCAGCTTAAGCAAAGTTGTATATTTCCTGCAAGGCAGCTTGCTTCTTACGGGGAGGGAAATATTTTTCATATAAGTTGTAGACCATATCCTGGGGGCTACGCACACAACCAGGAGCAAGAGAAGTGAACTAAGTCTTAGCATCATCCTTTAGCGAGAAAGGAAACAGCTTGAGGATATAGTAGTGGCGGATATTTTCCTCACTAGTGAATAGGGAGGCTATATCATGCAGTTTGGTAAGATGGGCTACAACCGTTTCAGACTCATAACCGTGAAAAGGATCAGATTCAACCAGAGTGATTAACTCAGGGTTGATAGAGAATCAATAATCCTTATCGGTCACAAAGATAGGCGAAGTAGCAAACTTCGGGTCGTATTTCATCATAGCATTCAGAGATTTTTCTTTCCACTTGAGCAGTAGTTTCTCAACGTCATTGCTATCCTTACATGCAAGAAAGTCCTCAACTATCGCTCCTTCCATAACATAACACTCATGCATATCAGACATATCAGGCATAATAGCAGGTTCTACTTCAATAGTATCAGCAGTTTCAGAAGCATCATCACATCTAGCAGCAACTCTAGCAATTTGTGCATCAAGGAATGCACCTAGTGGCAAAGCAGTATCAAGCATAGCATCATCAGGCAAAGAAGTATCAAGCATAGCATCATCATAAGCATCATGGGCAGCAGAAGTAGCATCATCAAGCACAGGCGACATATCAAGATTTCTAGCAGGAGGTGATGTTGCAAACTTACTTATAACTGAAGGTGAATCAAGTGCAGAGCTAGATGGCAGTTCCTTACCTGTCATCGTAGTTGAGGGCAAGACTTTAGTTCTTGGATCTATCCGATTCCTCATAGTGACCAGAAGACGTAAATCCCAAGTGACTCAGAGAATATAGTTGTGCTTCCCAGGCAACGGCGCCAGAAAATAGTCTTGATAACCCACAAGTATAGGGGATCGCAGCAGTTTTCGAGGGTAGAGTATTGATACGTCCATTTTCCATCATGTTTTCATGTTGTTATTTATCGCTTCTTGGGCTGTTAATTCACTTCACGGTACAATTCTTATGCCTTTTCTCTCTTATTTTGCAAGGTTTACATAAAGAGGGAGAATGCCGGCAGCTGAAATTCTGGCCTGAAAGTGGAGCAAGTTTGAGATACCTATTCTGCGCAACTCCAAATGTCGTAAAAATCAACGAGGATTTTTTTCTGGATTTATAAAAAATACTGGGCCGAAGAAGTACCACAGGGGCACCAGGGGTTGGCCACAAGCCTGCACGGCGCGACCACCACCCCTAGGCCGCGCCATGTGGGCTTGTGGGCAGCCTGCTGGCCCACTTGCCCCCCTCTTTTGCTATATGAAGGTTTTCGTCCAAGAAAAAATCGGGGAGGAGCTTTTTCGTGGATTCGCCGCCGCCACGAGGCGGAACTTGAGCAGAACCAATATAGAGCTCCGCAGGGCGATCCTGCTGAGGAAACTTCCCTCCCGGAGGTGGAAATCCTCTCCATCGTCATCACCAACACTCCTCTCATCGGAGGGGACTCGTCACCATCAACATCTTCATCAGCACCATCTCATCTCCAAACCCTAGTTCATATCTTGTAACCAATCTCCGTCTCGCGACTCCGATTGGTACTTGTAAGGTTGCTAGTAGTGTGGATTACTCTTTGTAGTTGATGTTAGTTGGATTATTTGGTGGAAGAGTTTATGTTCAGATCCTTGATGCTACTCATTACCTCTCTGGTCATGAATATGATTATGCTTTGTGAGTAGTTACTTTTGTTCCTGAGGACATGGGATAAGTCATGCTAATAGTAGTCATGTGAATTTGGTATTCTTTCGATATTTTGATGTGTTGTATGTTGTTTTTCCTCTAGTGGTGTTATGTGAACGTCGACTACATAACACTTCACCATTAGTTGGGCCTAGAGGAAGGCATTGGGAAGTAGTAAGTAGCTGATGGGTTGCTAGAGTGACAGAAGCTTAAACCCTAGTTTATGCGTTGCTTCGTAAGGGGCTGATTTGGATCCACTAGTTTAATGCTATGGTTAGACTTTGTCTGAATTCTTCTTTCGTAGTTGCGGATCCTTGCGAGAGGGGTTAATCATAAGTGGGATGCTTTTCCAAGTAAGGGCAGTACCCAAGCGCCGGTCCACTCACATATCAAACTATCAAAGTAACAAACGCAAATCATATGAACATGATGAAACTAGCATGACAGAAATTCCCGTGTGTCCTCGGGAGCGTTTTTCCTCCTATAAGACTTTGTCCGGGCTTGCCCCTTGCTACAAAAGGGATTGGTCCACTTTGCTGCACCGTTTCTACTATTGTTACTTGTTGCTTGCTACGAATCATCTCACTACACAATCAATTTTTACCGACAATTTCAGTGTCTGCTGATTTTTCCTTGCTGAAAACCACTTGTCAGATCCTTCTGACCTTGTTGGGTTCGACACTCTTACTTATCGAAAGGACTACGATTGATCCCCTATACTTGTAGGTCATCAAGACTCTTTTCTGGCGCCATTGCCGGGGAGTGAAGCGCCTTTGCTAAGTGTAACTTTGTAAGGAAACATTCATATAGTGTGCTGAAATTTATTGTCACTTGTCACTATGGATACTAATCCTTTGAGGGGCTTGTTCGGGGTATCTTCACCTCGAATGGAAGCACAAATAGTTGCTCCTCAACCTGCTGCACCTACTGAAAATATTTGCTTTGAATTTCCTTCGGTTATGCTTGAGAAACTGCTTGCTAATCCTTTTACAGGAGATGGAACATCACATCCAGACTTGCATCTGATCTATGTAGATGAAGTTTGTGGTTTATTTAAGCTTGCAGGTGTGCCCGAGGATGAGGTCAAGTAGATGGTCTTTCCTTTATCTTTGAAGGATAAGGCGTTGACATGGTATAGGCTATGTGATGACACTTGATCATGGGACTACAATCGGTAGAAATTGGAATTTCATCAAAAGTTTTATCCTGTGCATTTAGTACATCGTGATAGGAATTACATTTACAATTTTTGGCCTCGTGACAGAGAAAGCATCGCTCAAGCTTGGGGGAGGCTTAAAGCAATGTTATATTCATGCCCCAATCATGAGCTCTCGAGAGAAATTATCATTTAGAACTTCTATGCTCGGCTTTCTCATGATGATCGTACCATTCTTGACACTTCTTGTACCGGTTCTTTTATGAAGAGCAATATTGACTTCAAATGGAATTTATCGTAGAGAATTAAATGCAACTCTGAAGATTGGGAGCTTGAAGAAGGTAAGGAGTTAGGTATGAATTTCACGTTTGATTACGTTAAATCCTTACAAATACCTTTAGTGATTTTAGCGCTAAGTATGGACTTGACTCTTAGATAGTAGCTTCATTGTGTGAATCCTTTGCTGCTCATATTGATCTCCCCAAAGAGAAGTGGTTTAAATATCATCCTCCTTTAGAAGTCAATGTAGTTAAACCCACTCCAGTTGAAGAGAAAGTCATTGCCTATAATGATCATGTTGATCCCAGTGATTACATTGAGAGACCACCTTTCCCTGTTAGGATGAAGGATCATTCTAAAGCTTCAACTGTTATACGTAGATGCTATATTAGAACAGCTACACCCCCTGAGAAAATTAGAGTTGAACCTAGCATTGCTATTATCAAAGATCTTCTGTCCGACGATGTTGAGGGACATAATATTCACTTCTGTTAAGATGCTGCTACAATTGCTAAACCTCACGTTAGAGGCAAACATAGGCATGTTGTTGGAATGCCTGTGGTTTCTGTTAAGATAGGAGATCATTGTTATCATGGTTTATGTGACGTGGGTGCTAGTTTTAGTGCAATACCTCAATCCTTATACGATGAAATCAAAGAGGAGATTGCACCTGTTGAGATAGAGCCTATTGATGTCACTATTCAGCTTGCCAATAGAGATACTATCTGCCCTGTGGGAATTATTAGGGATGTTGAAGTCTTGTGTGGTAAAACGAAGTATCCTACTGATTTCCTCATTCTTGCTACCGCACAAGATAGCTTTTGTCCCATCATATTTGGTAGACCTTTTCTCAATACTGTCAATGCTCATATTGATTGTGAGAAGCAAACAGTCACTGTTGGCTTTGAAGGTGTGTCACATGAGTTCAATTTCTCCAAGTTTGGTAGACAACCTCATGAAAAAGAGTTGCCTAGTAAGGATGAAACTATTGCCTTAGCTTCTATTGCCATGCCCCCTACTAATCCCTTAGAGAAATACTTGCTTGAGCATGAAAATGATATGCATATGGATGAACGGGATGAGATAGATAGAGTTGTCTTAGAACAATATCCTATCCTTAAGAATAACTTGCATGTTGAACTGCTTGGGGATCCACCCCCACGAAATGGTGATCCTGTGTTTGAGCTGAAACAGTTGCCAGATACTCTTAAGTATGCTTATCTTGATGAAAAAGAGATATATCTTGTTATTATTAGTGCTAGCCTCTCAGAGCATGAAGAAAAGAAGTTACTAAAAGCTCCGAGGAAGGACCGTGCTGCTATTGGATATACTCTTGATGATCTTAAGGGCATTAGTCCTACCCTATGCCAGCACAAAATTAAAACCGATCCTGATTTCAAACCAGTTGCTGATCATCAAAGGAGATTAAATCCTAAGATGAAAGAAGTAGTAAGAAAAGAAATACTAAAGCTCTTGGAAGTGGGTATTATCTATCCTGTTGCTCATAGCGATTGGGTGACTCCGGTGCATTGCGTCTCTAAGAAGGGAGGCATTACCGTTGTCCCTAATGATAAGGATGAATTGATTCCACAGAGGATTATTACTAGCTATAGGATGGTGATCGATTTTAAGAAACTGAATAAAGCCACTAGGAAAGATCATTACCCTTTGCCTTTTATCGACCAAATGCTAGAAAGGTTGTCCAAACACACACACTTCTGCTTTCTAGACGGTTATTCTGGTTTCTCCCAAATACCAGTTGCACAATCTGATCAGGAGAAAACCACTTTCACCTGTCCTTTCGGTACCTTTGCTTATAGACGTATGCCTTTTGGCTTATGTAATGCACCTGCCACCTTTCAAAGATGTATGATGGCTATATTCTCTGACTTTTGTGAAAAGATTGTCGAGGTTTTCATGGATGACTTTTCCGTTTACGGGTCTTCTTTTGATGATTTCCTCAGCAACCTTGATCGAGTCTTGCAGAGATGTAAAGACACCAATCTTGTCTTGAATTGGGAGAAGTGCCACTTTATGGTTAATAAAGGCATCGTCTTAGGACATAAAATTTCTGAAAGAGGTGTTGAAGTCGATAAGGCTAAGGTTGATGCGATCGAGAAAATGCCATACCCCACATATATCAAAGGTATAAGACGTTTCCTTGGTCATGCTGGTTTCTATAGAAGGTTCATCAAAGTCTTCTCTAAGATTTCTAGGCCTCTTACCAATCTCTTGCAAAAGGATATTCCTTTTGTCTTTGACGATGATTGTGAGGAAGCCTTCGAAATACTTAAGAGGGCTTTGATAACCGCACCTATTGTTCAACCACCTGATTCGAACTTGCCTTTTGAGATCATGTGTGATGGTAGCAATTATCTTGTTCGTGCTGTTCTAGGGCAAAGAGTTGATAAGAACTTGAATGTTATGCACTATGCTAGTAAAACTCTAGACAGTGCCCAAAGAAACTATGCCACTACGGAAAAGTTCGGGTCTTACAGAGTTGATTCCAAAGTCACTATTCACACTGATCATGCTACTATTAAGTACCTCATGGAGAAGAAAGACGCTAAACCTAGACTTATCAGACGGGTTCTCTTGCTACAAGAATTTGATTTGCACGTTGTCGACAGAAGGGGTGCTGATAACCCAGTAGCAGATAACTTGTCTAGGTTGGAGAACGTTCTTGATGACCCACAACTTATTGATGATAGCTTTCCTGATGAGCAATTGAATGTCATCAATGCTTCACGTAGTGCACCGTGGTATGCTGATTATGCAAACTATATCGTTGCCAAATATATACCACCGAGTTTCACATACCAGCAAAAGAAGAAATTCTTCTTTGACTTGAGACACTACTTCTGGGATGATCCTCACCTTTATAAGGAAGGAGTAGATGGTGTTATTAGACGTTGTGTACCTGAACATGAGCAGGGACAGATCCTAAAGAAGTGTCACCCCGAGGCCTACGGAGGACACCATGCGGGAGATAGAACTGCACACAACGTATTGCAATCAGGTTAATATTGGCCCACTCTCTTCAAGGATGCCCGTAAGTTTGTCTTCTCTTGTGACGAATGTCAAAGAATAGGTAATATTAGCAAGTGTCAGGAAATGCCTATGAACTATTCACTTCTCATTGAACCATTTGATGTCTGGGGCTTTGATTATACGGGACCTTTTCCAAAATCCAACGGGTATACTCATATCGTAGTTGTTGTTGATTACGTCACTAAGTGGGTAGAAGCTATCCCCACTAGTAGTGTTGATCACAACACTTCTATAAGGATGCTTAAAGAAGTTATTTTCCCTAGATTTGGAGTCCCTAGATATCTAATGACCGACGGTGGTTCACACTTCATTCACGGTGATTTCCGTAAAACGCTTGCTAAGTATGATGTCAACCATAGAATTGCTTCTCCCTATCACCCTCAGTCCAGTGGTCAACTAGAGCTAAGTAATAGAGAGATTAAACTGATTCTGCAAAAGACTATCAACAGGTCTAGAAAGAATTGGTCTAAGAAGCTTGATTATGCACTGTGGGCTTATAGAACTGCCTATAAGAATCCCATGGGCATGTCTCCGTACAAAATGGTGTACGGTAAAGCATGTTATTTACCTCTTGAGCTAGAGCATAAAGCTTATTGAGCAATCAAAGAGCTCAACTTTGATTTCAAACTTGCCGGTGAGAAGAGGTTATTTGATATGAGCTCGCTTGATGAAAGAGAACTCAGGCATAAGAGGATACAAAAGCGTGAGTTCAATGTAGGTGATTATGTCTTTCTATATAACTCTCGTTTAAGATACTTTGCAGGCAAGCTTCTCTCTAAATGGGAAGGTCCCTATGTTGTTGTGGAAGTATATCATTCCGGTGCTATCATGATCAACAACACGGAAGGTAATTGTCCGAGAGTGGTAAATGAGCATAGAATCAAGCATTATATCTCAGGTACTCCCATAAATGTTGAAAGCAATATTATCAATACCATAACTCCGGAAGAATACCTAAGGGATATTTATCAGCCTGTTTCAGACTCCGAAAACAAAGAGGTATGTGATTCGATAAGAAAACAGAGTCCAAAACTTTTCCAGTAGGAATTTTTCTCCATTTCGGAATATTCGAAAAATACAAAAATTGGAAGTAGTCCGAAAAGTGCGGGAGGAGGCGACAAGCCTGCACGGTGCGGGCCCACCCCCTGGCCGCGCCGTGAGGGCTTGTGGCCACCTCGTGCGCCTCCCGGACTCCGTTTCCGTGCGGGGTACTCCTTCTCGTCTGAAAAAAATCATTATATATACTCTCGTTTGGTCTGACACCTGCATCACGCAGATTTCCTGTATTTTTCGTTTCGAGACTGTTTTCTGCCGCAGATCTAGGTCAAGATGTCTTCTCAGGATTCTCAGGGGGAGAGTTATGTGGCTGATTACCTTGCTAACCCCAAGGTCTATGGGGACTTTGATCCTTATGGCTGGACCTCTGATGAGGAAGAATATTATGATCCCAAGGGGAAGGAACAAACGAGTTCCGATGAAGAGGAGGCTCCTCTACCTCAACCTGGACGCACGCATGTGGAGTTCAGGAAATTGAGCCTCCATGACTCAAGTAAGAAGCCTAAGACCTTATTTATCCCTTCTCGTTTCTTGCAGGAGAGTAAGCAGGAATTATGCCAAAGAGTGTTGAAGCTTGAAGAGGAAAATGATGATCTGAGGGAGCAGAATTTTATGCTCAAGTGGAAATTAAACAAGCTCATGACCTCTTCAACAACTCCACCACCATCACCACCAAAGGAAGACAACTGAGCATTGGTATGGGCAATCCCCTTGGCTTGTGCCAAGCTTGGGGGGAGTTGCCCCGGTATCGTATCACCATCACATCTTTTGCCTTTACCTTTGTTTTAGTTTTCCTTTTCAGTTTTGTTTTTTCTCTAGTAGTTTAGAAGTCTTAGTGTTTTAGTCTTGAGTTTTGGTTTGTGTCACCCCCGATATATTCGAGCTCGTAAGCCATATAATAAAGAGTGTCTTATTTGAAGGGCTTTGCCTCTTGCCATGATCAAAAGAATGAGAATAGAACAAAAGCATGAAAGATCATCTAATGATCTTATGAGAAGTGATGGCTTCACATATAAAAAGAATGATGATTGAAACTTGTTCAGGGTAGGCAAACGTAGACCTTCGTCATTGTTGCAATTAATAGGAAGTGATAAAGGAGAGGTTCACATATAAATATATCATCTCTGACACCATCTATGATTGTGAACACTCACTAAACTATTGCATGCCTAGAAGTAGATGTTGGACAAGGAAGACAACATAATGAATTGTGTTTTCTTGGCTCTGAACAATGTTATATGATTAGAGATCCCTTAGCATGTGACGATTGCTTCCACCTCACATTAGCCAAACCTCCCGCGCTAAGTAGAGATACTACTTGTGCATCCATAAACCATCAACCCAGTTTTGCCATGAGTGTCCACCATACCTACCTATGGATTGAATAAGATCCCTCAAGTAAGTTGTCATCGGTGCAAGCAACAAAAATTGCTCTCTAATATGTATGATCTATTAGTGTGTGGAAAATAAGCTTTATACGAACCTGTGATGAGGAAGACATAAAAGCGACAGACTGCATAATAAAGTTCTTTATCACAGGAGGCAATATAAAGTGACCTTCCTCCACACTAAGAGACACGCATCCAAACCTCAATAGCGCATGACAACCTCTGCTTCCCTCTGCGAAGGGCCTATCTTGTACCTTTACTTTTTGCCCTTGAAAGAGTCATGGTGATCTGCAACAATTCCTTATTTTGCCTTTGTCTTGGCTAACGTCATATGCTTGGAAAAGATCTATATTCATATGTCAACTTGGAGGTAAGCATTCATGAATTATTATTGTTGACATTACCCTTGAGGTAAGCAGTTGGGAGGCAAAACTGTGAGCCCCTATCTTTCTCTATGTCCAGCTGAAACTTTGATCTCATTAGTACCACGTGAGTTGTAGCAATTGTAGAGAACGAAAGAATGATTGAGTATGTGGATTTGCTTTACAAGCTCTTATTTGACTCTTTCTGATGTTGTGATAAATTGCAATTGCTTCAATGACTAAAGGCTATCGGTTGTTACTTCTCGGTAAGGTTCTTGACCATGCTTTACTTTGTGAAGGAATTATCACTTTAGCATGAGAGATTATATGTTGGTATTGATGTTCTTGTCATGATCATGATGCATGCATGTTCGTATCTTGTTTTGTCGACACCTCTCTTCCTAAACATGTCGACATATTTATTGAGCTAGGCTTTCGCTTGAGGAGAAGCGAGGTCTAAGCTTGGGGGAGTTGATACGTCCATTTTGCATCATTGATGTCTACTACGCAACCTTCTCCTTGTAGACGTTGTTGGGCCTCCAAACGCAGAGGTTTGTAGGACAGTAGCAATTTTCCCTCAAGTGGGTGACCTAAGGTTTATCAATCCGTGGGAGGCGTAGGATGAAGATGGTCTCTCTCAATCAACCCTGCAACCAAATAACAAAGAGTCTCTTGTGTCCCCAACACACCCAATACAATGGTAAGTTGTATAGGTGCACTAGTTAGGCGAAGAGATGCTGAAACAAGTGCAATATGGATGGTAGATATAGGTTTTTGTAATCTGAAAATACAAAAACAGCAAGGTAACAAATGGTAAAAGTGAGCACGAACGGTATTGCAATGCATGGAAACAAGGCCTAGGGTTCATACTTTCACTAGTGTAATTCTCTCAACCATGATAACATAATTGGATAATAGAACTAGCCCTCAACATGCAACAAAGAGTCCCTCCAAAGTCACTAATAGCGGGGAACAAATGAAGAGATTATTGTCGGGTACGAAACCACCACAAAGTTATTCTTTCTGATCGATCTATTCAAGAGTTCATACTAGAATAACACCTTAAGATACATATCAACCAAGACCCTAATGTCACCTAGATACTCTATTGTCACCTCAAGTATCAGTGGGCATGATTATACGATATGCATCACACAAGCTCAGAATCATCTATTCAACCAACACATAGAACTTCAAAGAGTGCCCCAAAGTTTCTACCAGAGAATCAAAATGTGTGCCGACCCTTGTGCATAGGTTCCCAATGTCACGAACCCAAAAGTTGATCACCAAAACATACATCAAGTACTCACTTGAATCCACGTGTGCCAACCCATATGCATAGGTTCCCAATTGTCACAAACCCGCAAGTTTATCACAGCAGATAGACACGTGCAAGACATACATCAAGTGTTCTCAAAGACTCAATCCGATAAGATAACTCCAAAGGGGAAACTCAATTCATTACAAGAGGGAGAGGGGGAAGAACATCATAAGATCCAACTATAGTAGCAAAGCCCATGGTACATTGAGATCAAGACATCTCAAGAACACGAGAGAGAGATCAATCACACAGCTACTGGTACATACCCTCAACCCCGAGGGAGAACTACTCCCTCCTCGTCATGGAGATCACCGGGATGATGAAGGTGGCCGCCGGAGATGGATTCCCCATCCGGCAGGGTACCGGAACGGGCTCCAGATTGTTTTTTGGTGGCTACAGAGGCTTGCGGCGGTGGAACTCCCGATCTAGGTTTCTTTCTTGGGGTTTCTGAATTTATAGGAATTTATGGCGGTGGAATTGCGTCAGTTGGGCCCACAAGGAAGTCACAAGCCTGCGCGCCACCACGAGGGGGGTGGCAGCGTGAGGGCTTGTGACTTCCTCGTGGCCCATCTGGCCTTCTCCCAAAGCTTCGGGGGTCTCTTTTGGTCCAAAAAAATCATCATAAAGTTTCATTCCATTTGCACTCCGTCTGAAAATGGGCCAAAAACACGGAAAAAACAGAAATTGGCACTTGGCACTGAGTTAATAGGTTTGTCCCAAAAAAGATATAAAATAGCATATTCATGCATATAAAACATCCAAAGTTGACAAGATAATAGTATGGAACCATCACAAATTATAGATACGTTGGAGACGTATCAAGCATCCCCAAGCTTAACTCCTGCTCGTCCTCGAGTAGGGAAGTGATAAAGAATGAATTTTTCATGTTGCATGCTACCTAGCATAGTTGTCCTTTGTAACTTCTCTCACATGACATGAATTTTCTGATCCGTTAGATTCAAAACAATAGTTTTCTATTAACGTGGAAACAATAATAATTCAAGCAAACTAGCAAGGTAATCATGAACTTTCAAAATAACAAGGCCAAAAGAAAGTTATCCCTACAAAAGCATATAGTCTGGCTATGCTCTATCATCACTGCACAACGAATTTAATGTTGGAATTATGCCCTAGAGGCAATAATAAATATAGTTATTATTATAATTCCTGTATCAAGATAATTGTTTATTATCCATGCTATAATTGTATTGAATGAAGACTCATTTACATGTGTGGATACATAGACAAAACATTGTACCTAGCAAGCCTCTAGTTGGCTAGCCAGTTGATCAAAGATAGTCAGTGTCTTCTGATTATGAACAAGGTGTTGTTGCTTGATAACTGGATCACGTCATTAGGAGGATCACGTGATGGACTAGACCCAAAGTAATAGACGTAGCATGTTGATCATGTCATTTTGTTGCTACTGTTTTCTGCGTGTATTTGTTCCTATGACCATGAGATCATATAACTCACTAACATCAGAGGAATACTTTTTGTGTATCAAACATCGCAACGTAACTGGGTGACTATAAAGATGCTCTACAGGTATCTCCGAAGGTGTTCGTTGAGTTAGTATGGATCAAGACTGGGATTTGTCACTCCGTGTGACGGAGAGGTATCTCGAGGCCCACTCGGTAATACAACATCACACACAAGCCTTGCTAGCAATGTGACCTAGTGTAAGTTGCGGGATCTTGTATTACGGAACGAGTAAAGAGACTTGCCGGTAAACGAGATTGAAATAGGTATGCGGATACAGACGATCGAATCTCGGGCAAGTAACATACCGAAGGACAAAGGGAATGACATACGGGATTATATGAATCCTTGGCACTGAGGTTCAACCGATAAGATCTTCGTAGAATATGTAGGATCCAATATGGGCATCCAGGTCCCGCTATTGGATATTGACCGAGGTGTCTCTCGGGTCATGTCTACATAGTTCTCGAACCCGCAGGGTCTGCACACTTAAGGTTCGACGTTGTTTTATGCGTATTTGAGTTATATGGCTGGTTACCGAATGTTGTTCGAATTCCCGGATGAGATCACGGACGTCATGAGGGTTTCCGGAATGGTCCGGAAACGAAGATTGATATATAGGATGACCTCATTTGATTACCGGAAGGTTTTCGGAGTTACCGGGAATGTACCGGGAATGACGAATGGGTTCCGGGAGTTCACCGGGGGGGGCAACCCACCCCGGGGAAGCCCATAGGCCTTGAGGATGGCGCACCAGCCCTTAGTGGGCTGGTGGGACAGCCCAAAAGGGCCCTATGCACATTGGAAGAAAAATCAAAGAGAAAAGAAAAAAAAGGAGGAGGTGGGAAAGGAAAGAAGGACTCCACCCACCAAACCAAGTAGGACTCGGTTTGGGGGGAGTCCTTCCCCCCTTTGGCTCGGCCGACCCCCTTGGGGCTCCTTGAGCCCCAAGGCAAGGTCCCCCCTCTCCCACCTATATATACGGAGGTTTTAGGGCAGATTTGAGACGACTTTTCCACGGCAGCCCGACCACATACCTCCACGGTTTTTCCTCTAGATCGCGTTTCTGCGGAGCTCGGGCGGAGCCCTCCTGAGACAAGGTCATCACCAACCTCCGGAGCGCCGTCACACTACCGGAGAACTCTTCTACCTCTCCGTCTCTCTTGCTGGATCAAGAAGGCCGAGATCATCGTCGAGCTGTACGTGTGCTGAACGCGGAGGTGCCGTCCGTTCGGCACTAGATCGTGGGACTGATCGCGGGACTGTTCGCGGGTCGGATCGAGGGACGTGAGGACGTTCCACTACATCAACCGCATTCACTAATGCTTCTGCTGTACGGTCTACAAGGGTACATAGATCACCCATCCCCTCTCATAGATGGACATCACCATGATAGGTTTTCGTGCGCGTAGGAAAATTTTTGTTTCCCATGCGACGTTCCCCAACAGTGGCATCATGAGCTAGGTTCATGCGTAGATGTCTTCTCGAGAAGAACACAAAAGTTTTTGTGGGCGGTGATGTGCGTTTGGTTGCCCTCCATAGTCTTCTCTTGATTCCGCGGTATTGTTGGATTGAAGCGGCTTGGACCGACATTACTCGTACGCTTACGAAAGACTGGTTTCATCGCTACGAGTAACCCCGTTGCTCAAAGATGACTGGCAAGTGCCAGTTTCTCCAACTTTAGTTGAATCGGATTTGACCGAGGAGGTCCTTGGATGAGGTTAAATAGCAACTCATATATCTCCGTTGTGGTGTTTGCGTAAGTAAGATGCGATCCTACTAGATACCCATGGTCACCACGTAAAACATGCAACAACAAAATTAGAGGACGTCTAACTTGTTTTTGCAGGGTATGCTTGTGATGTGATATGGCCAACGATGTGATGTGATATATTGGATGTATGAGATGATCATGTTGTAATAGATAATATTGACTTGCACGTCGATGGTAAGGCAACCGGCAGGAGCCATAGGGTTGTATTTATACTAATGTTTGTGCTTGCAGATGCGTTTACTATTTTTGCTAGGATGTAGCTTTAGTAGTAATAGCATGAGTAGCACGACAACCCCGATGGCGACACGTTGATGGAGATCATGGTGTGGCGCCGGTGACAAGAAGATCGTGCCGGTGCTTTGGTGATGGAGATCAAGGAGCACGTGATGATGGCCATATCATGTCACTTATGAATTGCATGTGATGTTAATCCTTTTATGCACCTTATTTTTCTTAGAACGACGGTGGCATTATGAGGTGATCTCTCACTAAAATTTCAAGACGAAATTGTGTTCTCCCCGACCGTGCACCGTTGCTACAGTTCGTCGTTTCGAGACACCACGTGATGATCGGGTGTGATAGACTCAACGTTCACATACAATGGGTGCAAAACAGTTGCGCATGCGGAACACTCGGGTTAAGCTTGACGAGCCTAGCATGTGCAGACCTGGCCTCGGAACACATGAGACCGAAAGGTCGATCATGAATCATATAGATGATATGATTAGAATATGGATGCTTACCACTGAAACTATGCTCAACTCACGTGATGATCGGACTTGAGCTAGTGTAACTGGAACATGAACCACTCAACTGACTAGAGAGATGTAATTTTTGAGTGGGAGTTTAGCGAATAATTTGATTAAGTTAAACTCTAATTGTCTTAAACATAGTCTAAGTCCACTTTGAATATATTTGTGTTGTAGATCATGGCTCAAGCGACAGTCACGCTGAATTTTAATACGTTCCTAGAGAAAGCTAAGTTGAAAGATGATGGAAGCAACTTTGTAGACTGGGCTCGTAATCTTAAGCTAATCTTAAAAGCTGGGAAGAAGGATTATGTCCTTAATGCTGCACTAGGAGATGAACCACCCGCTACGGCTGATCAGGATGTTAAGAACGCTTGGTTAGCACGTAAGGAGGACTACTCAGTAGTTCAATGTGCAGTCTTGTATGGCTTAGAACAGGGACTTCAACGTCGCTTTGAGCGTCATGAAGCATTTCAGATGTTCCAGGAGTTGAAGTTTATCTTTCAGAAGAACGCCCGGATTGAGAGGTATGAGACCTCCGATAAATTCTATGCTTGCAAGATGGAGGAGAACTCGTCTGTCAGTGAACATGTGCTCAAAATGTCTGGGTACTCAAACCGTCTAGCTGAGCTGGGGATTGAACTCCCGCAAGAGGCTATCACTGATAGAATCCTTCAATCACTGCCGCCAAGCTATAAAGGCTTTGTGTTGAACTACAACATGCAAGGGATGAACAAGTCACTTGGCGAGTTGTTTGCGATGCTGAAAGTCGCAGAGTCTGAACTCCGTAAAGAACATCAAGTGTTGATGGTGAATAAGACCACTAGTTTCAAGCAAGAAGGGTAATTCAAAGAAGAGCGGCAAGCCTGTTGCCAATCCGACGAAGAAACCCAAAGCTGGACCTAAGCCTGAAACAGAGTGTTACTATTGCAAGGGTATGGGTCACTGGAAGCGCAATTGCCCCAAGTATCTGGCAGATAAGAAGACGGCCAAAGAAAAATCAGGTATATTTGATATACATGTTATTGATGTGTACTTAACTGGCTCTCGTAGTAGTGCCTGGGTATTCGATACCGGTTCTGTTGCTCATATTTGCAACTCGAAACAGGAACTGCGGAATAGACGAAGGGTGGCGAAAGATGAAGTGACGATGCGCGTAGGAAATGGTTCCAAGGTAGATGCAATCGCCGTCGGCACAGTTTCACTTTAGTTACCATCAGGATTAGTTATGAACTTGAATCATTGTTATTTAGTGCCTGCGTTGAGCATGAACATTATATCTGGATCTTGTTTATTGCTAGACGGTTACTCTTTTAAGTCAGAGAATAATGCTTGTTCTATTTCTATGAGTAACATCTTTTATGGTCATGCACCCAATGTGAGAGGATTGTTCATATTGAATCTTGATAGCGATACACACATACATAACATTGAGACCAAAAGAATTAGAGCTAACAATGATAGCGCCATATTTTTGTGGCACTGCCGCTTAGGTCATATTGGTGTAAAGCGCATGAAGAAACTCCATGCCGATGGACTTTTGGAGTCACTTGACTTTGATTCACTTGACACGTGCGAACCATGCCTCATGGGCAAGATGACTAAAACTCCGTTCTCCGGAACAATGGAGCATGCAAGTGACTTGTTGGAAATCATACATACCGATGTGTGTGGTCCGATGAGCGTAGAGGCACGCGACGGATATCGTTATTTTCTCACCTTCACTGACGATTTGAGTAGATATGGTTATGTCTACTTAATGAAGCACAAGTCTGAAACATTTGAACAGTTCAAGCAATTTCAGAGTGAGGTTGAAAATCATCGTAACAAGAAGATCAAGTTCCTACGGTCTGATCGTGGGGGTGAATATCTGAGTTTCGAGTTTGGTGCTCACTTAAGACAATGTGGAATTGTTTCACAGTTAACACCGCCTGGAACACCACAGCGTAATGGTGTGTCCGAACGTCGTAATCGTACTTTATTAGAGATGGTGCGATCTATGATGTCTCTTACCGATTTGCCGTTATCGTTTTGGGGTTATGTATTAGAAACAGCTGCATTCACTTTAAATAGGGCACCATCAAAATCTGTTGAGACGACACCATACGAACTGTGGTATGGCAAAAGGCCAAAGTTGTCGTTTCTTGAAGTTTGGGGATGTGATGCTTATGTCAAAAAGCTTCAGCCTGAAAAGCTGGAACCCAAATCATAAAAGTGCGTCTTCATAGGTTACCCAAAAGAGACAGTTGGGTACACCTTCTATCTCAAATCCGAGGGCAAAGTGTTTGTTGCTAAAAACGGAGCTTTTCTCGAGAAGGAGTTTTTCTCGAGAGAATTGAGTGGGAGGAAGATAGAACTTGACGAGGTTGTCGAACCTCTCATCCCTCTGGATGGTGGCGCAGGGCAAGGGGAAACCTCTGTTGTTGCGACACCGGTTGAGGAGGAAGTTAATGATGAAGATCATGAAACTCCGGTTCAAGTTTCTATCGAACCACGCAGGTCGACGAGACCACGTGCTGCTCCAAAGTGGTACGGTAATCCCGTCTTATCAATGATGTTGTTGGACAACAATGAACCTGCAAATTATGAAGAAGCAATGGTGGGCCCAGATTCCAACAAATGGCTAGAAGCCATGAAGTCCGAGATAGGATCCATGTATGAGAACAAAGTGTGGACTTTGGAGGTACTGCCTGAGGGCCGCAAGGCCATTCGGAACAAATGGATCTTTCAGAGGAAGACGGACGCTGACGGCAATGTGACCGTTTATAAAGCTCGACTTGTGGCAAAGGGTTTTTCACAAGTTCAAGGAGTTGACTACGATGAGACATTCTCGCCCGTAGCGATGCTTAAGTCCGTCAGAATCATGTTAGCAATAGCTGCATTTTTTGATTATGAAATATGGCAGATGGATGTCAAAACGACGTTCCTTAACGGTTTCCTTAAGGAAGAATTGTATATGATGCAACCCGAAGGTTTTGTCGATCCTAAGAATGCTAACAAGGTGTGCAAGCTCCAGCGATCCATTTATGGACTGGTGCAAGCATCTCGGAGTTGGAACAAACGCTTTGATGAGGGTATCAAAGCATTTGGGTTTATACAAGTGGTTGGAGAATCTTGTATTTACAAGAAAATGAGTGGGAGCTCTGTGGCGTTTCTAATATTATATGTGGATGACATATTGTTGATTGGAAACAACGTAGTGTTTTTGGAGAGCATAAAGGATTACTTGAATAAAAGTTTCTCTATGAAGGACTTAGGAGAAGCTGCTTACATTCTAGGCATTAAGATCTATAGGGATAGATCAAAACGCCTGATAGGACTTTCACAAAGCACATACCTTGATAAAGTTTTGAAGAGGTTCAAAATGGAACAGTCCAAGAAGGGGTTCTTGCCAGGTTTACAAGGTACAAGATTGAGTAAGACTCAGTGCCCAGCAACTGATGAGGATAGAGAGCATATGCGCTCCGTCCCCTATGCTTCAGCCATAGGCTCTATCATGTATGCAATGCTGTGCACTAGACCGGACGTTAGCCTGGCCATAAGTATGGCAGGTAGGTTCCAGAGTTATCTAGGAGTGGATCACTGGACGGCGGTCAAGAATATCCTAAAGTACCTGAAAAGGACTAAGGAGATGTTTCTCGTGTATGGAGGTGACGAAGAGCTCGCCGTAAAAGGTTACATCGATGCAAGCTTTGACACAGATCCGGACGACTCTAAGTCGCAAACCGAATACGTATTTATTCTTAATGGGGGTGCGGTAAGCTGGTGCAGTTCCAAGCAAAGTGTCGTAGCAGATTCTACATGTGAAGCGGAGTACATGGCTGCCTCGGAGGCGGCTAAGGAGGGTGTCTGGATGAAGCAGTTCATGATGGATCTTGGAGTGGTGCCAAGTGCACTGAATCCAATAACCTTGTTCTGTGACAACACGGGTGCCATTGCCTTAGCAAAGGAACCACGGTTTCACAAGAAGTCCAGACACATCAAACGACGCTTCAACCTCATCCGCGACTACATCGAAGGAGAGGACGTAAATATATGCAAAGTGCACACGGGTTTGAATGTAGCAGACCCGCTGACTAAAGCTCTTCCACGGCCAAAGCATGATCAACACCAGAACTGTATGGGTGTTAGATTTATTACAATGTAATTCGCATGATGATGTGAGGGCTAGATTATTGACTCTAGTGCAAGTGGGAGACTGTTGGAATTATGCCCTAGAGGCAATAATAAATATAGTTATTATTATAATTCCTGTATCAAGATAATTGTTTATTATCCATGCTATAATTGTATTGAATGAAGACTCATTTACATGTGTGGATACATAGACAAAACACTGTCCCTAGCGACCCTCTAGTTGGCTAGCCAGTTGATCAAAGATAGTCAGTGTCTTCTGATTATTAACAAGGTGTTGTTGCTTCATAACTGGATCACGTCATTAGGAGAATCACGTGATGGACTAGACCTAAAATAATAGACGTAGCATGTTGATCATGTCATTTTGTTGCTACTGTTTTCTGCGTGTCAGGTATTTGTTCCTATGATCATGAGATCATATAACTCACTAACACCGGAGGAATACTTTGTGTGTATCAAACGTCGCAACGTAACTGGGTGACTATAAAGATACTCTACAGGTATCTCCGAAGGTGTTCGTTGAGTTAGTATGGATCAAGACTGGGATTTGTCACTCCGTGTGACGGAGAGGTATCTTGGGGCCCACTCGGTAATACAACATCACACACAAGCCTTGCAAGCAATGTGACTTAGTGTAAGTTGCGGGATCTTGTATTACGGAACGAGTAAATAGACTTGCCGGTAAACGAGATTGAAATAGGTATGCGGATACTGATGATCGAATCTCGGGCAAGTAACATACCGAAGGACAAAGGGAATGACATACGAGATTATATGAATCCTTGGCACTGAGGTTCAAACGATAAGATCTTCATAGAATATGTAGGATCCAATATGGGCATCCAGGTCCTGCTATTGGATATTGACCGAGGAGTCTCTCGGGTCACGTCTACATACTTCTCGAACCCGCAGGGTCTGCACACTTAAGGTTCGACGTTGTTTTATGCGTATTTGAGTTATATGGTCTCTTACCGAATGTTGTTCGGAGTCCCGGATGAGATCACGGACGTCACGAGGGTTTCCGGAATGGTCCGGAAACAAAGATTGATATATCGGATGACCTCATTTGATTACCGGAAGGTTTTCTGGGTTACCGGGAATGTACCGGGAATGACGAATGGGTTCCGGGAGTTCACCGGGGGGGCAACCCACCCCGGGGAAGCCCATAGGCCTTGAGGATGGCACACCAGCCCTTAGTGGGCTGGTGGGACAGCCCAAAAGGGCCCTATGCGCATTGGAAGAAAAATCAAAGAGAAAAGAAAAAAAAGGAGGAGCTGGGAAAGGAAAGAAGGACTCCACCCACCAAACCAAGTAGGACTCTGTTTGGGGGGGAGTCCTTCCCCCCTTTGGCTCGGCCGACCTCCTTGGGGCTCCTTGAGCCCCAAGGAAAGGTCCCCCCTCTCCCACCTATATATACGGAGGTTTTAGGGCTGATTTGAGACGACTTTTCCACGGCAGCCCGACCACATACCTCCACGGTTTTTCCTCTAGATCGCCTTTCTGCGGAGCTCGGGCGGAGCCCTGCTGAGAGAAGGTCATCACCAACCTCTGGAGTGTCGTCATGCTGCCAGAGAACTCTTCTACCTCTCTGTCTCTCTTGCTGGATCAAGAAGGCCAAGATCATTGTCGAGCTGTACGTGTGCTGAACGCGGAGGTGCCGTCCGTTCGGCACTAGATCGTGGGACTGATCGCGGGACTGTTCGCGGGGCGGATCGAGGGACGTGAGGACGTTCCACTACATCAACCGCGTTCACTAACGCTTCACCTGTACGGTCTACAAGGGTACGTAGATCACTCATCCCCTCTCGTAGATGGACATCACCATGATAGGTTTTTGTGCGCGTAGGAAATTTTTTGTTTCCCATGCGACGTTCCCCAACATTTAAATCATGCACAACCCCGGTATTGGCCAAGTAATTGTTTCACACCTTTACATTCTCAAACCTTTTCAACTCTCACGCAATACATGAGCGTGAGCCATGGTTTTAGCACTATAAGTGGTGTGGAGTGTGGTGGAGGTTGCAAGACAAAAAAGGAGAAGATGATCACATTAACTAGGCATATCAATAAGCTTTGGAGATGCTCATGAATAGATATCAATGTGAATGAGTAGGGATTGCCATACAAATGATGCACTAGAGCTAAGAGTATGTGAAAGCTCTTCAAGAAAACTAGTGGGTGTGCATCCATCTTGCTTGCTCACGAAGACCTAAGGCAATTTTGAGGAAGCTTATCATTGGAATATACAATCCAAGTTATATAATGAAATTTTCCCACTAGCTATATGGTGGTGACAAAACAAGAGACTCTCAATCATGAAGATCATGGTGCTTAATATGCACAAGTGTGGAAAAGTGGTAGCATTGTCCCTTCTCTCTTTTTCTCTCATTTTTTTATATTTTTTTGGTGGGCTCTTTGGCCTCTTCTTTTTTCCTCACATGGGACAATGCTCCATTAATGATGATCATCACACTTACAACTCAAAACTTAGAGCAATGATGACCCTATATGGAATGCCTTCGGTAGTGTACCATGACAATGATCTAGCATGGCATAGACATTAATGGAAACATCATGCTAGCTATCTTACGATCATGCAATGGCAATGTAGAAGTGGTGGTACATGCCATGGTGGTAGTTGCATGTCATTATATCTCGGAATGACTTTGAAAAAGCCATAGTAGGTAGGTATGGTGGCTGTTTTGAGGGAGGCTAATGGTGGGTTTTTGTGCACCGGCGAAAGTTGCACGGCACTAAGAAGATAGTGATGGTGGAAGGTGAAAGTGCATCTAAACCATGGACTCAACATTAGTCATGAAGAACTCATATACTTGTTGCAAAAGTTTTATTAGTAATCGAAACAAAGCATTCAACGCATACTCCTAGGGGAAGGGTTGGTAGGTATAAACCATCGCGTGATCCCGACCACCACGCGAAGGATGACAACCAATAGACTAATCATGCTCATATTTCATCACATAGCGGTTCACCATACGTGCATGCTACGGGAATCACTAACTTCAACACAAGTATTTATAGATCTACAACACCTTACTAGCATGACTTCAATATTACCAAAACCACAACTCAAAACTAATTGAGATGAATCAAACTTCTCTAACTATTCAATGCACATGAAGGTGGAAGTTTTCGTATCCCTTTGGATAACTACCCCTTTTGAGACTACTTTCAAAGCATAGATAAACTACCAAGCCACGCACCGCTGTGATCTAAAAGATATAAGTGAAGCACACACAACAAAAGTATCTAGCTCAAAAGATATAAGTGAAGCACATGTGAGCTGAATTGTCTACCAAAAGATATAAGTGAAGCTCGACAAAATCACGGTGAGTGCATGTCTCTCTCTCTAGGTGTGCAGCAAGGATGATTGTGACACAACAAAAATAAAAGACTCCTACGATACAAGATGCTCCAAGCAAAACACATAACATGTGGTGAATAAAAATATAGCCCCAAGTAACGTTACCGATGGATTGAAGACGAGAGAGGGGCTTCCTTCCCGGGGCATCCCCAAGCTTAGGCTTTTACGGCATCCTTGAATATCTTAGGGTGCCTTGGGCATCCCCAAGCTTGAGCTCTTGCCACTCTTTATCTCTTTGTCCATAAGAACTTCACCCAGAACTTGAAAACTTCACAACACGAAACTTAAAGAGAAACTCGTGATAACATTAGTATGAGAAAGCAAACCACCACTTCCTTAGGTACTATAGCAAACTTAAATTATACTTATGCTGATGTTGGCTTACTGTATTTTCAATCTTCCATGGCTAATACCATCCGATACTATCCATAGTTTCATCATAATAAGCAATCTGTATATTTAGTATACCTCTGGTACTTCAAAACATCTGAAAAATTATGACAGTCTGAAGAAATTGCATATAAATCGGCAGAAAAAAAGAATCAACTCAAAATCTCTTACAGAATAAAAATGAAAATTCTTTTCGTGAGCAGAAAGTTTCTGTCATTTTCCAGCATGATCAAACAATCATCACCAAGACTAATCATAACGGTTTTGCTTGGCACAAACACAAAAAGAAACACAAAATACACAATCATAACAGAATTATGATGGTGTGGAGAAAACAAAACAGGAATCAAAAAGCAAAGAAAAATTTATTCATTGGGTTGCCTCCCAAGAAACGCTCTCATTTAACGCCCTTAGCTAGGCATTGATTTCAATGATGCTCACATAAAAGGTAAGGATTGAAACACAACGAGAGCATCATGGAGCAAATGGCTAGCACATTTAAGTCTAACCCACTTCCTGTGCATAGGGATTTTGTGATCAAACAATTTATTGGAGCAAGAATCAACTAGCATAGGAAAGAAAAACAAGCATAGCTTAAAAAATTTCAACACATGCAGAGGAAGCTTGATACTATTGCAATAAGTAGAAGCATATGATCCTCTCTCATAGTAATTTTCAATAGCATCATGAATGAATTCAACAATATAACTAGCACCTAAAGCATACTTTTCATGATCTACAAGCATAGAAATTTTACTACTCTCCACATAAGGAAATCTATTCTCAAGAATAGTAGTGGGAGTATCTAAAAGACTTGACCACTACAAATTGTGTCCACAATGAAAAAGCAAGGTTTAGCAAAGGGGTTCTCAAGAGTATGACAAGTTTTATCATCCATCTTTTTTAAAGCATAAGTATCCTCACAATAATCATCATAGATAGGGGGCATGCTTTCATCAAAATAATGTTGATCATTCAAAGTGGAAGAACTAAAAAGATCATCTTCATCAAATATAGCATCCCCAAGCTTGTGGCTTTGCATATCATTAGCATCATGGTTATTCAAAGAATTCATGCTAAGAACATTGCAATCATGCTCATCATTCACATATTCTGTGCCAAACAGTCTATGTAATTCTTCTTTCAGCACTTGAGCACAATTTTCCTTCCCATCATGCTCACGAAAAACATCGAAAAGATGGAGCATATGAGGCATCCTCAATTCCATTTTTTTGTAATTTTCTAGCAAAAGAACAAGAAACAAAAAAATTCGGTTGCAAGATCTAAAGATATACCTTCAAGCGCTAACCTCCCCGACAACGGTGCCAGAAACGAGCTTCGTTAACGGGATGTTAGTGCCACTTACCTAGCCTCCCCGGCAACGGCGCCAGAAAAGAGCTTGATGTCTACTATGCAACCTTCTCCTTGTAGACGTTGTTGGGCCTCCAAGCGCAGAGGTTTGTAGGACAGTTGCAATTTTCCCTCAAGTGGGTGACCTAAGGTTTATCAATCCGCGGGAGGCGTAGGATGAAGATGGTCTCTCTCAATCAACCCTGCAACAAAATAACAAAGAGTCTCTTGTGTCCCCAACACACCCAATACAATGGTAAGTTTTATAGGTGCACTAGTTCGGCGAAGAGATGGTGAAACAAGTGCAATATGGATGGTAGATATAGGTTTTTGTAATCTGAAATTACAAAAACAGCAAGGTAACAAATGGAAAAAGTGAGCACGAACGGCATTGCAATGCGTGGAAACAAGGCCTAGGGTTCATACTTTCACTAGTGAAGTTCTCTCAACAATGATAACAAAATTGGATCATATGACTAGCCCTCAACATGCAACAAAGAGTCACTCCAAAGTCACTAATAGCGTGGAACAAACAAAGAGATTATTGTCGGGTACGAAACCACCACAAAGTTATTCTTTCTTATCGAACTATTCAAGAGTTCGTACTAGAATAACACCTTAAGATACATATCAACCAAGACCCTAATGTCACCTAGATACTCCATTGTCACCTCAAGTATCCGTGGGCATGATTATACGATATGCATCACACAAGCTCAGAATCATCTATTCAACCAACACATAGAACTTCAAAGAGTGCCCCAAAGTTTCTACCAGAGAGTCAAAACGTGTGCCAACCCTTGTGCATAGGTTCCCAATGTCACGAACCCGCAAGTTGATCACCAAAACATACATCAAGTACTCACATGAATCCACGTGTGCATACCCATATGCATAGGTTCCCAATTTTCACAAACCCGCAAGTTGATCACAGCAGATAGAAACGTGCAAGACATACATCAAGTGTTCTCAAAGACTCAATCCGATAAGATAACTCCAAAGGGGAAACTCAATTCATTTCAAGAACACGAGAGAGAGAGATCAAACACATAGCTACTGGTACATACCCTCAGCCCCGAGGGAGAACTACTCCCTCCTCGTCATGGAGATCGCCGGGATGATGAAGATGGCCACCGGAGATGGATTCCCCCCCGGCAGGGTGCCGGAACGGGCTCCATATTGGTTTTTGGTGGCTACAGAGGCTTGCGGTGGCGGAACTCCCGATCTAGGTTTCTTTCTGGGGGTTTCTGAATTTATAGGAATTTATGTGGGTGGAATTGCGTCAGTTGGTCCCACGAGGAGGTCACAAGCCTGCGCGCCACCACCGGGGGGGTGGCGGCGTGAGGGCTTGTGACTTCCTCGTGGCCCATCTGGCCTTCTCCCAAAGCTTCGGGGGTCTCTTTTGGTCCAAAAAAATCGTCGTAAAGTTTCATTCCATTTGGACTCCGTCTGAAAATGGGCCAAAAACACGGAAAAAACAGAAACTAGCACTTGGCACTGAGTTAAATAGGTTAGTCCCAAAAAAGATATCAAATAGCATATTCATGCATATAAAACATCCAAAGTTGACAAGATAATAGTATGGAACCATAAAAAATTATAGATACGTTGGAGACGTATCAATCATGTTTTCATGTTGTTATTTATCGCTTCTTGGGCTGTTATTTCACTTCATGGTACAATTCCTATGCCTTTTCTCTCTTATTTTGCAATGTTTACATGAAGAGGGAGAATGCCGGCAGCTGGAATTCTGGCCTGAAAGTGGAGCAAGTTTGAGATACCTATTCTGCGCAACTCCAAACGCTGTAAAAATCAACGATGATTTTTTCCGGATTTATAAAAAATACTGGTGTTATGCTATATGAAGGGTTTCGTCCAAGAAAAAATTGGGGAGGATCTTTTTCATGGATTCGTCGCCGCCACGAGGCGGAACTTGAGCAAAACCATTCTAGAGCTCCGGTAGGGCGATCCTGCCGGGGAAACTTCCCTCCCGGAGGGGGAAATCTTCGCCATCGTCATCACCAACACTCCTCTCATCGGAGGGGAGTCGTCACCATCAACATCTTCATCAGCACCATCTCATCTCCAAACCCTAGTTCATCTCTTGTAACTAATCTCCGTCTCGTGACTCCGATTGGTACTTGTAAGGTTGCTAGTAGTGTTGATTACTCTTTGTAGTTTATGCTAGTTGGATTATTTAGTGTAAGAGCTTATGTTCAGATCCTTGATGCTACTCATTACCTCTCTGGTCATGAATATGATTATCCTTTGTGAGTAGTTACTTTTGTTCCTCAGAACATGGGATAAGTCATGCTAATAGTAGTCATGTGAATTTGGTATTCGTTCGACATTTTGATGTGTTGTATGTTATTTTTCCTCTAGTGGTGTTATGTGAACATCGACTACATAACACTTCACCATTATTTGGGCCTAGAGGAAGGCATTGGGAAGTAGTAAGTAGATGATGGGTTGCTAGAGTGACAGAAGCTTAAACCCTAGTTTATGCGTTGCTTCGTAAGGGGTTGATTTGGATCCACTAGTTTAATGCTATGGTTAGACTTTGTCTTAATTCTTCTTTCATAGTTGCGGATGCTTGCGAGAGGGGTTAATCATAAGTGGGATGCTTGTCCAAGTTAGGGCAGTACCCAAGAGCCGGTCCACCCACATACCAAACTATCAAAGTAACGAATGCGAATCATATGAACATGATGAAACTAGCATGATAGAAATTCCCGTGTGTCCTCGGAGCGTTTTTCCTCCTATAAGACTTTGTCCAGGCTTGTCCCTTGTTACAGAAGGGATTGGGACACTTTGCTGCACCGTTGCTACTTTTGTTACTTGTTTCTTTCTACGAATCATCTCACTACACAATCACTTGTTACCGACAATTTCAGTGCCTGCATATTTTTCCTTGCTGAAAACCACTTGTCAGATCCTTCTGCTCCTCGTTGGGTTCGACACTCTTACTTATTGAAAGGACTATGATTGATCCCCTATACTTGTGGGTCATCAAGTATTCAACCCAAATTTATTGATTCGACTCAAGGGGAAGCGAAAGAATATTCTCAAGTATTAGCAGTTGAGTTGTCAATTCAACCACACCTGAAAGATTTGGTATCTGCAACAAAGTATCAGTACCAAAGTAGGCTGATAGCAGAAGTAGGAACAGCAACCAGTAGCAGCAAAGTAACAGTAGTAGCAACAAAGTAACAGTAGCAGCAGCAACAGTAGTAGCGGCAAACTAATGTAGCAAGGACGAGTAGGAAAAACTCGTAGGTATTGGATCGGTGATGGATGATTATGCCAGATGTAATTCATCATGTAACAGTATTAACACAGAGAGATAAGTAACAAGCTCCCGTTTGTCAATCTAATGTAGGCATGAATTCCGTATGTAGTCATACATGCTTAGGGAAAAGAACTTGCATGACATCAATTGTCCATCCCTCCCATGGAAGCGGGGTCCTAATGGAAACTACGGGATATTAAGGTTCCGGACCAATGCATTAACACTTGGTGAATACATGAACTCCTCATACTATGGTCATCTCCGGGAGTGGTTCCGGCTATTGTCACTCCAGGGTTGCCGGGTCATAACACATAGTAGGTGACTACAACTTGCAAGATATGATCTAAAACACACATATATTGGCGACAACATAATAGGTTAAGATCTGAAATCATGGCACTCGTGCCCTAGTGACAAGCATTAAGCATGGCAAAGTAGTAGCAACATCAATCTCAGAACATAGTGGATACTATGGATCAATCCTCGTCAAAACTAACTCGATTACATGATACATCTCATCCAACTCATCACCGTCCAGCAAGCCTACGATGAGATTACTCACGAACGGTGAAGATCATCATGGAATTGGCGATGATGGAAGGTTGATGATGACAATGGCGACGATTTCCCCTCTTCAGAGCCCAGAACGGACTCCAAATCTGCCCTCCCGATGAAGAACAGGAGGTGGCGGCGCCTCCGTATCGTAAAACGCGATGAACTCTTCTCCTTGATTTTTTGCAGGATGAAACGGACTATATATAGCTGGATTGAGAGGCGGTGGAGCTTTGTGGGCCCCACAAGCCTGCCAGGCGCGGCTAGGGGGGTCGTGCCTGGTGGGCTTGTGGGCTCATGGCTCCACTCCCTCTGTTGATTCTTGCGCCAGTATTTTTCATAAATCCCAGAAAAATTCTCCGTAAATTTTCAGGTCATTCCGAGAACTTTTATTTTTGCGCAAAACAACACCATGGCAATTCGGTTGAAACAGGCGTTAGTCCGGGTTAGTTCCTATCTAAGCATGCAAATTAGAGTCCAAAACAAGGGCAAAAGAGTTCAGAAAAGTAGATACGACGGAGACGTATCATTTGCCACAAGGTAATGATATGGTGAGTAGTGGTGATCATTGCAATGATGAAAGTGGTATTATTGTTGATGATCCTTCAACACTATATTATTGCGATGTTTCATCTTTGGGCGTTAACACTTCGAGCACTCTAAATGTTTTACATGCTTGTGTTGATAGTACTTGCATATCATGTAAAAACTGCTTGACTAAATCTCATGATGATATGCTTTCTATATCTTGTTGACATGATAAAATGTATCTATTTCCTCGAGTTGTTATGCTAACAATCTAGAGTAAATTCACCACTCCATGGAACAAGATGTGGCCCTGAATAATGCTTCAAGGGATCCTACATCGTCATCTATTGTTACTCACTTTTGCCTTATGGCTAAGGCTTCAATGGTATCTCCTACTTTGAATCCCAATATATCTCATGAAGATTATGTTGATGTTAATGAGGATGAGGATAATGATGAAGAGAGTGACAATACTGCAACCTTACAACTTAAGGGTGAAATGATTTTTAAAGCTCTTCATAAGAATAAACTTGCTTGTACCAACTTCATGGAAATCATGTGTTTTGCCACTTAGGGCAAGAAACACAGTGAAGAGTTGGAAGCTCATCTCGAGGAGCTTGAGGCCACTATTGAGACAATGGAAGGTCATAAGCGTGATTACGCTAATGAGATCGCGGATCTATCTCAAGCTCTTGAAAATGAACAAATCACCAAGGAATCTCTTGAGGAGACCTTTGCTCTGAAATTATCTAGATTAAAGGAATCCCATGATAGAGCTCTTGAGGTGGCTAACGATTTCAGAACTAAAAATGATAGGCTTGAAGTTGCACATGCTAAACTCCTTGAGGACTATGAGCACCTTGAAAATGGCTCAAGGGCTATTAAGAGTTCGCTCATCAAACTCACCAAGTCTCATGCTCAACTTGAAGCTTCTTATGCTAAAGAGCTTGCCAAGTTACCTTCTCCTCTTGTTGTTAATAATGATGCTCGTGTTACTAACTCTATTTCTTGTCAAGCATCCATTTTAAAGGAGAATGTTGAGCTAAGGGCTCAACTTTAGTTTCTATCTAGCAATTATGGGAAATTGGAAGAAAGTCATGAAATGGTGACAAGCTCTCATGAGGATCTTCTAGTATCCCATAATGTGCTAAACTTAGCTCATGAGGCTATTACTACCAAGGTAACATCAAGTTATCCTTTTGTGGACATTAGCACTACTTCTAGTCAAAATGCTATATTGCCATGTGCTAGTCCTCGTAATTCATCCACTCATAATGTTGCTACATATTATGATGAATTACTTTCCATGCCATGTCGCTCTAACAATGAAATTTATACTTCCTCTTTTACTTGTGTTGATACTAACCATGTAGAGGAAATCAAAGAGCTCAAGGCCCAAGTTACTTCCTTGAAGGAAGACTTGGAAAAGAGTCATGAAGGAATGTCCACACTCAACAATTTCTTGTGTGGGCAAAAATCCCCGAATGACAAAGATGGACTTGGATTCAACTCCAACAAGAAGAACAACTCCAAAAGCTTCAATAAGAAGGGCAAAGAACAAGTCAATAATTCGGCCAAGATTATTTGCTTCAAGTGCAAAATTGAAGGGCACCATGTTAGATCTTGCCCATTAAAGAAGAAGCCACGAAGTCACAAGCAACAAGGGAAGCGGCCACAAGTTCAATAACATACTCAACTACAAGTTAAAGAAAGGCCTCTTCCCAAGAAGACCAAAGCGAACACTCCACAAGTTGAAAAATCAATTGGGAACAAAGTAAAGGGTAGATGTTTCTCCTTATGTCGTGAGAAGGGTCACTTCGTTTATTCTTGCACAAGAGGTAATTTATCCAACCCAATCGTTATTGATGATATTTATTCTCTTAGGAAGGATAAGATTGGCAATGTGTTTGCCAAGTTTGTTGGTACTCAAAGTGGTGACAAGAAAAGAACCATTTGGGTATCCAAGCCTATTGTGACTAAGCTCTTAGGACCCAACTTGGTTGGGGACCAACAAGCTCAAACTTGATCAATACATGATAATGGAGGACATTGGAGACTTGGATACATAATGAAGAATTAAGGGGTCTTCATCATTCATATTCTCTCAAGCCAAGTCATTTGGATTATCGAGTTTCTATCTTATATCCAATGTGCCTCCTTACGGTAACTTGTACTTAAATTGTTTACATTGTTAGTTACTTTCCCCTTTGCATATTGTGGTTTTGTACCTTGCATGTTTTGTATATGTTGTGCTTCCAACTTGCTTATCTTGTGTAAACAAGTATGTGTATATTGGTTTGCACATCATGTACATATGAGTCTTTTATTGAGCCTTTTTGTATCTTGTTTGTATCTTTGTTGGCTCTTGTGAGAGATTAATGGATTATCCCATTGTGGGGGAGTAATGTCCTTTGCGCACCTCACAGTCCTATAAATGTGTATACATGAGGAATACCACTTAGTATTGATATTTCAAGATTATCTAGTTTCTATGTGGTATGTCTTACTCTTGAGAAATTCAAATTCTATATGGGCCATTAATTATCTCTTGTTGGTTTTCATCTGCCACTTATTAATATTGTTGGGTTATCACATTATGGGGGGGGGGGTAATATGCTATGTGCATATTACAATCCTAGAAAATGTGTACATTTGAGGTATTGCCACTTAGTGTTCATATTGTAAATTATCTTGTTCCTAGGTGGCATGTTAGCTCTACAAGTTTCATTTGCTTGTGTTTTAGGGGTAAAGATGATGTTGCATATATTTACAATCTACAAATGGGAATTATTTCCAAAATACCTTTTGTCCTTTGACAATTGGTATTCCCTTCATGTGGTACAAATTGCTAATCATCTTTACATTGGATTTTGTGTTTCGTTTGTCTTCCTTGCCTCTTGAGGATCTATTTTAATATGTCTGGTATTTTTATAGATATAGAGAAAGTGATTACCCCATCTTGTGCATTTTGTATTTAAATGCAAATTTTGCATAATGCACTTTCCTTGGGGCAGCTATCCTATTTTATTTAGAACAATCTCTTTATTCGTCCATCATAAAATCTTTTGATCCCCATCAAGTGTGTGTTGATGGGAGGTAAGTCTTGCTCTTTATAATGCTTTGTTCCATCATGAAATTTTGTCGATGGTTTGGTTTGCTTGGAACCCAGCTCTCTTTTGCAAACTAGATACCACGTGTCTGTTTTCCTTCAATTGGTATCTTGTTTCCTTTTAATTGGGCATGTCTCGGTGGATATCTCATTCCTTGATGTATCTCTTTATTGGTATCCTTCAAGTGATAATTTTTCGTTCGGTATTTTATTTTCACTCGATACCTTGTCTCTTGGTGTCTTATCAACTATGTGTTGATTTGATTTTTTGAATGCCTTGAGCATGCATATTTACTTTATGTATTATTTTTCTTTGCATGCTTTCTTCCTTTGACCCGATATATAGGGGAAACTCCACCTTGTCATAAATTGGCTAAAGTGTGCATGAAATTGAATTTCATATCTATATGCACATATTTATGTGGGGTTGTTCCTATGTATTGTTGGTTTTCTAACTCCTTCTTCCCAATGAGTTTGGGCACCATTTTGTCTGTTATGTTGTTCTAGGAACTATTGGAGATGCATTGGATGCTCGGCTCACCTACAAAGAAGGTGTTGACACAATGTGCTTATTGGAGCCAATTTAGGATGATCAACAGACAATTATCTACTACATCGATCCAATGCTGTCTTGATAACAAGTATTTACTTCATGCATAGATTTCTTGCAAGGCCCGAACACCAGCACGGTACTGCCGCATCCAGCATGACAGTATTTTCCTTCTGCCGCTGGACGAACGATACTACTGCCCAGTGATCGGTAGTAAAGAATTTACTATCGCTGGCTAGGCGGTACTACCGTGATGACGTGCGGTAATACCGCACCGTTGGGACCTATGTCAACTAGCAACCTTTCGTAGGTTACATCATGGCATAGATTTTTTATTCATTATTGTGGTACTTGTTTCCTTTCTCAAAGCATCACAAGGATGATGTCTCGTTGCTAGTTGTCATGTCTTTGATGTGTGTAAGTTGGAAGTTCATTTGTGTACAATAAGGAAATACTAGTCCGTGTGCTATGCTCAGAAGCAAAGATCTTATTGGTATATTTATGACTTCCTTTTGGATATCTTGTACGTTCCTTCTTGTAACTATTTTGTGTGTACACCCTTCTTTGTGGATATATATCATCATGATTGTCTTCTACCTAGAATATTTTACACATGAGAGAAGTTACATCTCTAATTGATATCCTCTTTCTTTTCATGTCCACTGTTGCGTTTCCTTTTTCAGTTTTTCATGGCTTCGTGAAAGGATTTGTCTTGAGTGCGGATCTTATATCCTTGCATCTTAATGCACTCTTTGGTGGTGAATATTATTTTTCCTCATGCTTGTCTTGATGAGGGTTTAGCCATTTTGATTGGTATCCCTCCTTTTGACAAGGTTATTACTTCCTATCTTCACCATGGGTTGTCGTAAGCGTTGGTTCTTATTTTTTTTTATTAGTAAGCTTGTGAACCCATTTTCTTGTGTGGTGGGGGATATGTCTTGCACTTTGTTTCTCTTTTCATCAATACTATGGTGATGAGTAATGCTCATCCTTATCATAGTCTTCTCAAGTGCTTTGCCATGACTCACACACCATTTTGGTTGAGCCTATTCTCAAGTTGTCTCTTTTTAATGATTGCTCAACCATGTGTCTTGTGCAAGTGATATTCCTAGTGTCTTATCTACTTGCTTGCAGTAGTTATGTGTTTTTATTAATTTTGGGGGAGCAACGATCCTATTTTGTGCACTAGTATCAAATACAAAATTTCTTATTAGTGCACAAATCATGGGGAGCTTCTCTAGTTTTGATAAAACACTCCTTTGCCCTTATCATAATATCTCTTATTCATGTGGTTTCAAGGACCATGTGATTGTTCGTTCCATATGGTATCTTTTGATTGCCTTCTTCTCCTTTTTATGTCTTTGTGGCATATGATCCTTTTTTTGCAATCTTTGGGTCATCGATATAGATTATTTCCTCCAACTTCTTATCATTGTATATGTGTATTTCTCTGCACTCATTTGTTGAGAAGTACACACTTTTTGGAGGACCACCTACTATATTGTCTTTCTAAACTTTTTGTCTATTCTGGCAATCGATGCCAATGGGGGAGAAGTTTAGGGAGTTTAGTTTGGTTATGCTTAGAGGGTTTTGCGTTTATTTCATAACCATTTACATCTTGTACGCATGCATTATTTCTTTGTATGTGTGTGCTTGGTTATGCTTATTTCCGTATATAAACTCTCTTTAAGTGGTTGTCATCAATTACCAAAATGGGCGAGATTGTTAGAGCATATTTCTCCATATGTGGTTTTGGTAATTGATGACAATCCCTATGGACTAATGGTTGCGTTTAAGTTATATTCATAGGATTTGTCCATGGGCACTTCTTGAAGTCCATCTGTTGGTTTCAAGGAGTTTATATAATGACCAAGGTGGTATTCAATGTACTATCCAAAGAATAGTCATAAAGACATAAGGTTGATCAAGATCATCACACAAAGACTAAACAAAGATGATTGATGTCTACTACGCAACCTTCTTCTTGTAGACGTTGTTGGGCCTCCAAGTGCAGAGGTTGGTAGGACAGTAGGAATTTTCCCTCAAGTGGGTGACCTAAGGTTTATCAATCCGTGGGAGGCGTAGGATGAAGATGGTCTCTCTCAAGCAACCCTGCAACCAAATAACAAAGAGTCTCTTGTGTCCCCAACACACCCAATACAATGGTAAATTGTATAGGTGCACTAGTTTGGCGAAGAGAAGGTGAAACAAGGGCAATATGGATGGTAGATATAGGTTTTTGTAATCTGAAGTTACAAAAACAGCAAGGTAACAAATGGTAAAAGTGAGCACGAACGGTATTGCAATGCGTGGAAACAAGGCCTAGGGTTCATACTTTCACTAGTGAAGTTCTCTCAACAATGATAACATAATTGGATCGTATAACTATCCCTCAACATGCAACAAAGAGTCACTCCAAAGTCACTAATAGCGGAGAACAAACGAAGAGATTATTTTCGGGTACGAAACCACCACAAAGTTATTCTTTCTGATCATTCTATTATAGAGTTCGTACTAGAATAACACCTTAAGATACATATCAACCAAGACCCTAATGTCATCTAGTACTCCATTGTCACGTCAAGTATCCGTGGGTAAGATTATACGATATGCATCACACAATCTCAGAATTATCTATTCAACCAACACAAAGAACTTCAAAGAGTTCCCCAAAGTTTCTACCGGAGACTCAAAACGTGTGCCAACCCCTATGCATAGGTTCCCAATGTCACGAACCCGCAAGTTGATCACCAAAACATACATCGAGTACTCACATGAATCCACGTGTGCCAACCCATATGCATAGGTTCCCAATTGTCACAAACCCGCAAGTTGATCACAGCAGATAGACACGTGAAAGACATACATCAAGTGTTCTCAAAGACTCAATCCGATAAGATAACTCCAAAGGGGAAACTCAATTCATTACAAGAGGGAGAGGGGGAAGAATATCATAAGATCCAACTATAGTAGAAAAGCCCATGGTACATCGAGATCAAGACATCTCAAGAACACGAGCGAGAGAGAGAGATCAAACACATAGCTACTGGTACATACCCTCAGCCCCGAGGGAGAACTACTCCCTCCTCGTCATGGAGATCGTCGGGATGATGAAGATGGCCACCGGAGACGGATTCCCCCTCTGGCAGGGTGCCAGAACGGGATCCAGATTGGTTTTTGGTGGCTACAGAGGCTTGCGGCGGCGGAACTCCCGATCTAGGTTTCTTTCTGGGGGTTTCTGAATTTATAGGAATTTATGGCGATGGAATTGCGTCAGTTGGGCCCACGAGGAGGTCACAAGCCTGCGCGCCACCACCGTGGGGGTGGTGGCGGCGTGGGGGCTTGTGACTCCCTCGTGGCCCATCTGGCCTTCTCCCAAAGCTTCGGGGGTCTCTTTTCGTCCAAATAAATCATCGTAAAGTTTCATTCCATTTGGACTCCGTCTGAAAATGGGCCAAAAACACGGAAAAAACAGAAACTGGCACTTGGCACTGAGTTAATAGGTTAGTCCCAAAAAAGATATAAAATAGCATATTCATGCATATAAAACATCCAAAGTTGACAAGATAATAGCATGGAACCATCAAAAATTATAGATACGTTGGAGACGTATCAAGCATCCCCAAGCTTAACTCCTGCCCGTCCTCGAGTAGGGAAGTGATAAAAAATGACTTTTTGATGTTGCATGCTACCTAGCATAGTTGTGCTTTGTAACTTCTCTCACGTGACATGAATGTTCAGATCCATTAGATTCAAAACAATAGTTTGTTATTGACGTGGAAACAATAATAATTCAAGCAAACTAGCAAGGTAATCATGAACTTTCAAAATAACAAGGCCAAAAGAAAGTTATCCCTACAAAAGCATATAGTCTGGCTATGCTCTATCATCATTGCACAACGAATTTAAATCATGCACAACCCTGGTATTGGCCAAGTAATTGTTTCACACCTTTACTTTCTCAAACATTTTCAACTCTCACGCAATACATGAGCGTGAGCCATGGTTTTAGCACTATAAGAGGTGTGGAGTGTGGTGGAGGTTGCAAGGCAAACAAGGAGAAGATGGTCACATTGACTAGGCATATCAATGAGCTATGAAGATGCTCATCAATAGATATCAACGTGAATGAGTAGGGATTGCCATAAAAATGATGCACTAGAGCTAGGAGTATGTGAAAGCTCTTAAAGAAAACTAGTGGGTGTGTATCCAACTTGCTTGCTCACGAAGACCTAAGGCAATTTTGAGGAAGCCCATCATAGGAATATACAAGCCAAGTTATATAATGAAAATTTCCCACTAGCTATATGGTGGTGAAAAAACGAGAGACTCTCAATCATGAAGATCATGGTGCTTAATATGCACAAGTGTGGAAAGGTGGTAGCATTGTCCCTTCTCTCTTTTTCTCTCATATATTTTTTTTGGGTGGGCTCTTTGGCCTCTTTTTTTTGGTGGGCATCTTTGGCCTCTTTTATTTCCTCACATGGGACAATGCTCCATCAATGATGATCGTCACACTTTCAACTCAAAACTTAGAGCAACGATGACTCTATATGGAATGCCTTCGATAGTGTACCGTGAAATGATCTAGCATGGCATAGACATTAATGGAAACATCATGCTAGCTATCTTACGATCATACAATGGCAATGTAGACATGGAGGCACATGTCATGGTGGTAGTTTCATGGCAATATATCTCGGAATGACTTTGAAAAAGCCATAGTAGGTAGGTATGGTGGCTGTTTTGAGGGAGGCTAATGGTGAATTTTGTGCACCGACGAAAGTTGCACGACACTAAGAAGATAGTGATGGTGGAAGGTGAAAGTGCATCTAAACCATGGACTCAACATTAGTCATGAAGAACTCATATACTTGTTGCAAAAGTTTTATTAGTAATCGAAACAAAGCATTCAACGCATACTCCTAGAGGAAGGGTTGGTAGTTATAAACCATCGCTCGATCCCGACCGCCACGCAAAGGATGACAATAAATATACTAATCATGCTCCTACTATACAAGGCGCTCCAAGAAAAAACACATAACATGTGGTGAATAAAATATAGCCCCAAGTAACGTTACTGATGGATTGAAGACGAGAGAGGGGATGCCTTCCCGGGGCATCCCCAAGCTTAGGCTTTTACGGCATCCTTGAATCTCTTGGGGTGCCTTGGGCATCCCCAAGCTTGAGCTCTTGCCACTCTTTATCTCTTTGTCCATAAGAACTTCACCCAGAACTTGAAAACTTCACAACACGAAACTTAAACAGAAACTCGTGATAACATTAGTATGAGAAAGCAAACCACCACTTCCTTAGGTACTGTAGCAAACTTAAATTCTACTTATGCTGATGTTGGGTTACTGTATTTTCAATCTTCCATGGCTAATACCCTCTGATACTATCCATAGTTTCATCAAAATAAGCAACCAACTCAACAAAAACAGAATCTGTTAATAGCAGACCAGTCTGTAGCAATCTGTATACTTTGTATACTTCTGGTACTTCAAAAATTCTGACACATTACGACAGTCTGAAGAATTTGCGTCGCAATCAGCAGAAAAAATAATCAACTCAAAAGCTCTTATAAAAAAAAATGAAATTCTTTTCGTGAGCAGAAAGTTTCTGTCTTTTCCAGCATGACCAAACGATCATCCCCAAGACTAATCATAACGGTTTTTCTTGGCACAAACGCAAAAAGAAACACAAAAAACACAATCATAACAGAATTATGAATGCGTGGAAAACACAAAACAGAAAGAAAAAGGATAGATTCATTGGGTTGCCTCCCAACAAGCGCTATCGTTTAACGCCCTTAGCTAGGCATTGAGTTCAATGATGCTCACATAAAAGGTAAGGATTGAAACACAACGAGAGCATCATGGAGCAAATGGCTAGCACATTTAAGTCTAAGACACTTCCTATGCATAGGTATTCTGTGATCAAACAATTTATTGGAGCAAGAATCAACTAGCATAGGAAGGCAAAACAAGCATAGTTTCAAAAAATTCAACTTATGGAGAGGAAGCTTGATACTATTGCAATAAGTAGAAGCATATGATCCTCTCTCATAGTAATTTTCAGTAGCATCATGAATGAATTCAAAATATAACCAGCACCTAAGGCTTTCTTTTCATGATCTACAAGCATAGGAACTTTACTACTCTCCACATAAGGGAATCTATTCTCAAGAATAGTAGTGGGAGTATCGTAAAAGACTTGAGCACTACAAATTGTGTCCACAATGAAAAAGCAAGGTTTAGCAAAGGGGTTTTCGAAAGTATGACAAGTTTTATCATCCCTCTTCTTCAAAGCATAAGTATCCTGTAGCGACCCGACTCAGAACGAGTCAAGCCTCGGTGTATCTGTGCCATCCCTGGTTCAGCATGCTGGCACACACAGTACATCAATGTATATATCAGAGTGCAATCACATGTAAATAGCGTAAAACTGATATATACCTTAAATATCTCAGCAGGAGCAGTCAAGGGAGTGGAGTCCCAATAAACACCAACGGCAAGTTGAGTGTAGACCGTAACCCTGAATTCGTACTCTTAATCGTCGAAAAAATATCTGCAACATAAGACGTTGCAGCCATGTAGGTCAGCATATTGAATATGCCGGCAAGTCACATATGAGAGGGGGTAAAATATCATCTATACTATATGCATATATGGCAGGTGGTGTTGTAAGTTTTAGCGTAAAGCAAATTTTCTCCTACAACAAAAGAGGGTTAAAAGCAAAATGTTACTACGTTGTTTGTTGTTAACGAGATGGTTCCGCCAACCAATTCTTGTACCCGAGTTGTCAATAATTCCCACATCAATATTATTATTTGTGTTGAGAATTACAGATAACTTTAGTTCCTTTGGCTCAAGTAGTCCATGACCGTGGACACGGCTAATCGATTAGGTTTGAGTACTCTGCAGAGTTTTGCACACGTTCCCCACAAGATTTGATCGCCTCCGAGTATGTCCTCGCACTTCACGGTGTTTGAAGACCGGATGATCAAAACATGGTCTTTCAACGGGTCCCTCTGGATCCCTGTCGGTGCCCATCCAATCCTACCGTTCTTCTACATCTACTAGCACCGCCTGTCCAGAGTCGCCGCGTTGTCCAACCAAGCCAGAGCCCATAATGACTTGTTGCTGTGCAGGTAAGCCTTGGGTCTTGAAATTATCCGTCCGTCTCTTTGAGCCTGGGTGAAGCTTTCCGGAAGATGTCATGGCCGTCTCCAGCATCCCGGGTCATCCACTGGTTTCTCCAAGGAGCCGATCAACCGTCCTTCATCCAGAGTTGCATTGCATTACGAGGTCTCGAAAAATCTTGACTTAACCGATCTTGGTTATTAAAGTATCCTCGCATCATTCGTGATAAACTCTCAACCAGAATCCCATCTACTCAAGCATAGCAATATGAAATTTGTCGTCCCGGGCCTAGTAACGGGGTTGTTGGGTGCCTACTACAATATATAACCATAATTTCCAAGTACCTAGTAAGCATGCAATTGGGCCTAGGATGGTAGAACTACGATGCATAAAATATAGGTGATACATGATCCAATGACTTGCCTTGTGATGTTGACGAAGAAGGATTTCTCGAGAAATAACTTGATAGACTACTCGTCACTCTCCGATGCAATCTATATAACAAACATATCATTCACATAAGCACTCATACTAGCAATCATTCTAGCAATCAAAACAAAAGAGAGAGCCAATAAGAATCCGAAGGAAACTTCAAATAACACTAGGGAGTCTTCTAATACGTCAAACACTAAATAGTTTTTTTCTAAAAAACAAAATACTTAAATAACTGGGAACTAAGATATAAATTTAACTAGGATAAAATAAAGTATTATTCACAAAACTATTTGAAAGTATTTCCAAACGGGATTTGAAACAGTGGAGAAACCAATTGCAAGTTATTAGAGAACTAGAATTGATTTCATGATAACATATAAAAATAAAATCAAAACTTGTTGCAAACCTACTGTTAACTAACAGAAACAGAACATAATCTTTCTGAAATATAAAAGAAAAATAATTTAAAAAAAACTAAAGAAAGAAATGAAACAGAAAGTGAAACAGAAAGTGTTTCACCATAAATAATGAGCTAAAATACTCAAACAATTCTGGAATTTTTACCACTGATAATTCAGATCACTAGTGATTAGTAGCAAAACGAATTAATTAAAAATATATATTTAAACTCCCACAATATGCAAAACAAGGTTTTACCTAATCTGGTCTAATACAAATTTGCAAATTACAAAAATAGACAAATTATATGTTTTTAAAAACTACAGAACAATTGTGATCTACTGGAACAAGTTTCAACTCCATTGGAATTCTGGATCAAAACCTATGATCAAAAAAAGATTGGAACTTTCTCTGTTTTGGAATTAAAACAGAAAACTAAAATCTGAATTCTATCGGATAGGGGTACACGTGTCTCTCTCTGGTTGGCTAAGGTGGTGTGTGCTGTGGTGATAACTAGCAAACGGCCGATATTTAGATAAAACCCCTCGGCTAAAAAGTAAGTGAAGTAAAACTCGGTTCGGTTTTTAACTAAAAACCGAAGAGGTACCTAGTTTCTAATCTATACTGTGTATTACAGATCGGACGGCTAAGGGAGAGATGGGGTTACTCACAGTGGGGGGCCTGCCGGTGTGCTCTACTCCGGCGAGGCAGAGAGACGGTGGTCGACGAGGATGGCGGATCCGGGGGGGTCTCCAGCAAGGGAAAGGGCTCTAGGCGATGGCGGTGAGCCTTCCGCGTAAAGTGGTGACGTCGGGGTGATGTGGGGGCAACGGGAGGAGCAGCCCGAGGCTCGGGGTGTGGTGGTGGTACTCGGACTCCGTCGAGGCGGTGTGGTGGCGTGGGGCAAGGAGCTCGGGTGTTTGGTGGGAAAACGGGCTGCGGTGACAATCGGGAAGCTCATGGCGCTCTTGGGTGGTGCGGGGAGGCGAGGGGTGGCGCGGCTGGGGTGTCGGGGTCTTCCTGGAGCTCGGCTCCGGCGGGGCAATGGCAGGGGCGGCATGGGGACGAGGGGCTCAGGGTGGGGAAGGGGAAGGGGTGCGGTGGCGAGGGGGAAGCTTTATAGGGGGAGAGGAAGGTCGGGGAAGGAAGGAGAGGGAGATCGGGGCAAGGGGATCCGGCTCCGGCGAACTCGGCTGAGAGAAGGAAGGAGAGGGGCTCGGGGTTGGGGTGATCGGTCGGTTGGGGGCTTCGGGCGGTGGGGTCGGGCGGTCAGCGAGAGAGAGGGAGGTAGGAGTGGGTTGGTCAGTCGGCGGGTAAAAAGGAAACCCCGGGCCAGGCGGGATCCGGCCCAGCAGGGCTATAATGCGCCCTGAGCGCTTTCCTATTTAATAAAAAATTCTTTCCGATTTTATTATTTTTCCAAAACAGAAAGTAAATAAATATAAAAAGGAAAAAAATAATTACCAAATATAGGGGTATTATATTCCAAAATTTTCAGAAAAATATTTCCTATTTATTTATCATTTTTCCAAGATCAAAATAAATAATTTTAAAAAATGTTTTTTTCACAAAAACCCATAAAGGTTTTATTTTATTTTGTAATTATTTTCTTAATAAAGATCTGGTTTTCCTGGCTCAAAATATTACCAAAATGCCCCTTATTTTGGGAGGGTCATTTTCCTCCGCTCTTTCTTGCTTGCAAGAATTTATTTTTTCGGGGTATTTCTCGGGGAAGAAAAAAATAAAGAAGCAAGGGCAAATATTTGAAAGAATTCAAATGCATAACTCCGTTCAAATTCTTTATAGTTGAAGAAGTCATTTCATCTTCTCTCTTTGCTTTTTAAATGATTGAATTTGAATTTACCGGAGAAGGGGAAAGTCATTTTATTCCCTCGCATTCAAAAGTTTTGAAAAGTTTTCAAATTTCACTCAAGCTTTCAATCACTCAATCAAACAAACAAACAATATAATAATTATATTAACATTCCAAAATTTGGGATGTTACATATCCTCACAATAATCATCATAGATAGGGGGCATGCTCTCATCAAAATGATTTTGATCATTCAAAGTGAAGAACTAAAAAGATCCTCTCTATCAAATATAGCATCCCCAAGCTTGTGGCTTTGCATATCATTGGCATCCTGGGTATTCAAAGAATTCATGCTAAGAACATTGCAATCATGCTTATCATTCACATATTCTATGCCAAGCATTCTATGTAATTCTTCTTTCAGCACATGAGCACAATTTTCCTTCCCATCATGCTCACGAAAGACATTGAAACGATGGAGCATATGAGGCATCCTCAATTCCATTTTTTTGTAATTTTCTAGCGAAGAATAAGAAAAAAAAAGATTCGATTGCAAGATCTAAAGATATACCTTCAAGCGCTCACCTCCCTGGCAACAGCGCCATAAAAGAGCTTGATGTCTACTACGCAACCTTCTCCTTGTAGACGTTGTTGGGCCTCAAAGTGCAGAGGTTTGTACGACAGTAGCAATTTTCCCTCAAGTGGGTGACATAAGGTTTATCAATCCGTGGGAGGTGTAGGATGAAGATGGTCTCTCTCAAGCAACCCTGCAACCAAATAACAAAGAGTCTCTTGTGTCCCCAACACACCCAATACAATGGTAAATTGTATAGGTGCACTAGTTCGGCGAAGGGAAGGTGTAACAAGTGCAATATGGATGGTAGATATCGGTTTTTGCAATCTGAAATTACAAAAACAGCAAGGTAACAAATTGTAAAAGTGAGCACGACCGGTATTGCAATGCGTGGAAACAAGGCCTAGGGTTCATACTTTCACTAGTGAAGTTATCTCAACAATGATAACATAACTGGATCATATAACTAGCCCTCAACATGCAACAAAGAGTCATTCCAAAGGCACTAATAGCGGAGAACAAACGAAGAGATTATTGTCGGGTACGAAGCCACCACAAAGTTATTCTTTCTAATCGATCTATTATAGAGTTCGTACTAGAATAACACCTTAAGATACATATCAACCAAGACCCTAATGTCACCTAGATACTCCATTGTCACCTCAAGTATCCGTGGGTAAGATTATACGATATGCATCACACAATCTCAGAATCATCTATTCAACCAACACATAGAACTTCAAAGAGTGCCCCAAAGTTTCTACCGAAGAGTCAAAACGTGTGCCAACCCCTATGCAGAGGTTTCCAATGTCATGAACCCGCAAGTTGATCACCAAAACATACATCGAGTACAAACATGAATCCACGTGTGCCAACCCATATGCATAGGTTCCCAATTGCCACAAACCCGCAAGTTGATCACAGCAGATAGACACGTGCAAGACATACATCAAGTGTTCTCAAAGACTCAATCTGATAAGATAACTCCAAAGGGGAAACTCAATTCATTATAAGAGGGAGAGGGGGAAGAACATCATAAGATCCAACTATAGTAGCAATGCCCATGGTACATCGAGATCAAGACATCTCAAGAACACGAGAGAGAGAGAGATCAAACACATAGCTACTGGTACATACCCTCAGCCCCGAGGGAGAACTACTTCCTCCTCGTTATGGAGATTGCCGGGATGATGAAGATGGCCACCGGAGATGGATTCCCCCTCCGGCAAGGTGCCAGAACGGGCTCCAGATTGGTTTTTGGTGGCTACAGAGGCTTGCGGCGGCGGAACTCCCGATCTAGGTTTCTTTCTGGGGGTTTCTGAATTTATAGGAATTTATGGCGGTGGAATTGCGTCAGTTGGGCCCACGAGGAGGTCACAAGACTGCGCGCCACCACCGTGGGGGTGGTGGCGGCGTGGGGGCTTGTGACTCCCTCGTGGCCCATCTGGCCTTCTCCCAAAGCTTCGGGGGTCTCTTTTGGTCCAAAAAAATCATCGTAAAGTTTCATTCCATTTGGACTCCGTCTGAAAATGGGCCAAAAACACGGAAAAAACAGAAACTGGCACTTGTCACTGAGTTAATAGGTTAGTCCCAAAAAATATATAAAATAGCATATTCATGCATATAAAACATCCAAAGTTGCAAGATAATAGCATGGAACCATTAAAAATTATAGATACGTTGGAGACGTATCAATGAACACACAAAGTGTACAAGATGTACCGAGAGGGATCAAGTGATCCCATGGTATGGTAAGCATGGTCCATTATGTGTTTGTGTACTAACCCATCTTCTTCGTCAGAGTTCTATGTGGGGTTAGGTTTGTTTCCATGGGTTTCCATCAAGACGAAGATCTCATACAACCCATGAAGGCTGAAGTCAACTTTTGATCGTCATCCAGATTGTGGTGTGGAAGTTCAAGTGGATTATCACGAAGATATCATGCTTGAAGCTTGCCGTCCATTGTGGTGGCAATGGACTTGTGAAGATATGCTGAAGAGTGGCTCACCCATAGTGAGTATGGGGGAGCAATCAACTAGTCTTCATCAAGCCAACACAATCAAGAAAGGTGGTCCATCTTGAGGAATACAAGGTCATCGTAATCTAGCTCAAGAGGACGAGGTGCAATACATAGGTTTGCCCTTGATAGGTTTTCTATTTTAGGATAGTTTGCCGTAGTGTCAAGGGGAACTCTCAAGTGAGTAGCTCGATCGTATCGTTAGTTAAGAGCTCAAACCGTTTGCATCCTTGCATCATACTTCTTGGTTCTTGTTTGGTCTTTCTCTTTGCGATTTTTAGAGCTTATCGTCATCTTCATGACAAGCTCGAGTTCATCGAAAATGGAGTCCATATGCATCTTCTATGATGTTTTCGATGTTGGGAGTTTTTACCGGTCTTATTCGAGGAAGGGTTCTCACCATTTTCTTACGGGCCTATTCTCATTTGCTTCTTATTTATATTTCTAAGAATATTATGTTAGCCCATGTCGTTAGCTTTCCAACAAACTAGGTTACGTTGAATTCGGAGTCCGTATGCGAAAGTTATGGCAGTTTTTGTGGCGAGCGGTAGTACCGCTTGTGCCAAGCAGTAGTACCGCTTCCGGAGTGGTAGTACCGCTCTAGGAGCGGTAGGAATTCTAGGAGCAGTAGTACCGCTCCGTCAGACATTATTTGCGCATCCTTTTGCCTCAGCGTGGTTGGTGAACCTATCGAGCGGTAGTACCACTCTGTGCGGGCTGTGAGCATAATGGTTGGATTTTTTCCCACCTATAAAAGTGGGTTTTCTTCCCCATTGAACCTTATCTCTTCAGCTCTTGTTATTCCCCCATTGTTTACCTTCTTCGAGATTGCTAACTCTCACTCCCTCCAATGATTCTTTCTAGTTCTTGAGGGAAAAGAGAGAGGAGATCTAGATCCACATCTGCACTAATCACTTTCTCCCCTGTGTGAGGGGAACCCCTTGGATCTTGATCTTGGAGTTCTTTGTGAGCTCCTTGTTCTTCCTCTCATATTTATCCATAGCTTTTGTTGTTGTGGGGGATTTAAGTGTGAGTAACTTGTCCACTTCATGTGTTCTTGCCATTGCATTTGGTGCATAGATTTGAGTTCTCCACGGTGATACGTGGAAGTGAATTTTGAGAAACTTATTACCCTTTGGTACTTAGTACCCTAGCGATTGTTCTTTGTTGATGCTTTGGCATCCTAGAATCTTGGTCGTGTCTCGGAGCTCAATCAATGTGGTGTAAAGCTTCGGGAAAGCATCGAGGTCTCCAATTAGGTTGTGGAGATTGCCCTGAGCAATTTGTACGGGTACCGGTGACCGCCCCTATGGGTTGCCATTTATACGGGTTCAGTGACGCCCCTTAGTGGAATCACGGCATCTTGCATTGTGTGAGGGAGTGAGGATATTACGGTGGCCTTAGTGGCATCTTAGGTAGCATTGTGCCTCCACACCGCTCCAAACGGAGATTAGCATCCGCAAGGTTGTGAACTTCGGGATGCATCGACGTCTCCACGTGCCTCGCTTATCTCTTACCCGAACCCTTTACTTATTCACTTTACTTTGTGATAGCCATATTGTTTCTTGTCATATATCTTGCTATCACTTAGTTGTTTATCTTGATTAGCATAAGTTGTTGGTGCACATAGGTGAGCCTAGTTGTTTTAGGTTTTGTGCTTGACAAATTAAATGTTAGTTTTATTCCGCATTTGTTCAAGCCTAAATCGTAATTATTTTAAAGCGCCTTTTCACCACCCCCCCCCCCTCTAGGAGACATCCACGTCCTTTAATTGGGGATCTATGCATAGGGGTTGATTGCAAGTTTTCATACTATGTTATCCGATAGAAATCTTGGGGCGCTCCTTGAAGTTCTTTGTGTTGGATTGAGTATGATAGATCTAAAAAAATTTGATGCATGTCGCATAATTTACCCACAGATACTTGAGGTGACATTGAAGTATCTTGGTGACATTAGGGTTGATGGATACGTATCATGGGTGTTATTCTAGTACGAACTCTAGGGCTGTTTGTGACACTTATAGGAATAGCTCAAAAGATTGATCAGAAAAAATTACTTTGAGTTGGTTCTACTACCTACACCAATTTCGTCTTATTGTTCTCCGCTAGATAGGAACTTTGGAATGATTCCTTTTTGCACGTTGAGGGGTGATCATGTGAATCTATTATGTTAACATTGTTGAGAGATTGCACTAGTGAAAGTATGAACCCTAGGCCTTATTACCAAGCACTTATACAATGTTTTGCTCGTTATTTTACACTTGATACCTTGTTGTTTTTATATTTTCTTATTACAAAAACCTATATCCACTATCCATACTACACTTGTATCACCATCTCTTCGCCGAACTAGTGCACCTATAAAATTTGCCATTGTATTGGGTGTGTTCAGGACAAAAGAGAATTTTTGTATTTGATTGCATGGTTGTTTGAGGAAGAATATCTTCATCCTACGCCTTCCATGGATTGATGAACCTTAGGTCATCCACTTCAGGAAAAAAATTGCTATTATCCTAAAAAAAATCTACACTTTGAGGCCCAACATAGTCTACAAGAACAAAGTTGTGTAGTAGACATCAAGCTCTTTTCTGGCCCCGTTGCCGGTGAGGTGAGTGCTTGAACGTATATCTTTAGATCTTGAAATTATACCTTTTAGTTTCTTGTTTTTCACTAGTTTGGTTTCATAAAGGAAAACTAAAAATGAAATTTAGATTGCCTCATTTTCTTCCTATCTATAATGTATTTCATAAAAATGATGGTTCACAAAATTTTGCTCAATTGCTAGAGGAAGAATTTACGAAAATGCTTAATGTGAATTCCTTGAATGATGAGCATGACACAAATATTGTTAGTATGAATTCTATGAATATCCATGATGCTAATGCTATCCAAACCACAAGCTTGGGGATGCTATGTTTGATGAAGATGATATTTTTAGTCCAAAAGTTTTCATGAGCAAATTTATTACGATGAAATCATGCCTCCTATCTATGATGATTATTGTGATCGCATTTATACTAATAAAGAATAAGGATAACCATGAAATTTGTCATCATGATTTTAATTTTCACATGGATTATATCAGTCAAGTATCTCATGATAGTTATTTTGTTCAGTTTGCTCGCACTACTATGAATAATAAGAATTTTTCTTGTGTGGGTAGTAATAAAAATTATATGTTTGTGCATCATGAAAAGAATGCTTTATGTGATAGTTATATTGTTGAATTCCTTCATGATTCTACTGAAAATTATTATGAGGGAGGAACATAGCTTGTAGGAATTGCAATAATATCAAGTTTCCTTCCTATGTGTTCAAAGTTTTGAAGTTAAACTTGTTTTGTGTTCCTATTCTAGTTGATTCATGATCCCATAAATTGTTTGCTCACAAAATTCCTATGAATAGGAAGTGGGTTATAGTTAAATGTGCGTTCCATGTGTTTCATGATGCTCTCTTGCATGTTTCAACTATTATTACTATATGAGCATCAATGAAATCATCATACAGAACTAAAAGGCATTAAAGAAAAGCGATTATTGGGAGACAACCCAATAATTATCCTTACTGTCTTTGAATGTTCACATGATTAAGTTACTGTCTTAATCATGTCTTGTGTCATTTATTTCAATAATGTGGCAAGTAAAACCTTTGGGATAATATGGATACTTATTTGTTTGATTCTATGAAAAACTAGAAATTTTACGTCCACTCGAGAATTTCTCTGATTTTACTAGAGCATAAAAAAATCTAATTTGTTTACACAGTTTTGGTATAAAATTATATGTGTTGTCCTAATGTTTTAGAATATTTAGAGTCAGGGAACTAAGGTATTCATTCAGACCTTCGCAGACTCTTCTGTTTTCGGGAGATTCTGTTCTTGTAACATCCCAAATTTTGGAATGTTAATATAATTATTAGAATGATTATTTGTTTGTTTGAGTGATTGAAACTTGAGTGGAGTTTGAAACTTTTCAAAAACTTTTGAATGAGAGGGAATAAAATGACTTTCCCCTTTTTCCGGCGAATTCAAATTCATGCATTTAAAACCAATGAGAGAAGATGACATGACTTCTTCAACTATAAAGATTTTTAATGAAGGTGGCATTTGAATTTCCTTCGATTTTGATTTGCAAATTATATTTTCCCTCCACTCAAGAAATGTCGGGGAATAATATTCTATCAAAAAGAAAAGAGAGGAGGAACATGACCCTCCAAAGCCATGGGCATTTGTTGAAGAATTTTGAGCCAAGGTAACAAAATTTAATGGAGAAAATATTTGCAACAAGAAAATAAAGCTTTTAGGGATTTTTTGAAAAAAATATTTTTTTGAAGTATTTATTTTGGCCGTGGAAAAATGTCCATCTTCTCGGATTTATTTTTCTGATATTTGTGGCATATAACACTTATATTTTCGGGAAGGAATTTATTTCCTTTTCATATTTATTCTTTCCTGTTTTAATTATTAGGAAGTAAATCGTTTTTTTTAACTTACCCTGGCCCATTAAGGAACTTCCTATTCAGGCCCGACAGAGGATCTTCTCCTTCCTGTGGACTCCCTCCTCCCGTGCTCACGCACCTTCCATGGCAGGGAGCCAAGAAATCCTTCCCTTCCGGAATTCGCGAAGTTCTTTCCCTCCCAGCACCTCCTCGCCCCCTATAAAGGATCCCCATGGCCTCCTCGTTCCATTCCCGTCGGAACCGCCGCCTCTCCCCACCTCCTCCTCCCCCTGCGGAGCTTGCCGGAGCCGGCCACAGGAACTCGCCGGCGACCTTCCCCATCGCCCCCCGCACGTCTTTCGCCACCCCACCCCCGTCGGCCCCCTTGGACCTCCTCCGCCACCCCCACCCCGTCGGCCCCCCCTGCACCCCTCCCCATCCCCACGAGATTCCTCCCAGGAACTCCTTGCCAGGAGCCCGAGGAGCAGCACCTCGCCCCTCCACCCCAAGCGTCGGCCACACCTCCACCTCCCCCCTCCTCCGCCATCTCACTCCGCCGGAGCCGCCCTCCCCACCTCGTCGGAGCCGCCCCCATCGCCGGAGCAGCCCCTGCTCGGTTCTGTCACAGGAGGTAACTCCTCCTTCCTATTTTTTTTTCTTTCGTTTGTTTTTTGTGTTGTTTAGATTCTACCGTTAGATCTAGATCCAATCGTGTATACTTAAAGCAACTTACCCCTTCGGTTTTTAGTTAAAGAACCGAACGGTTTTCTCTCTCACTTATCTTTAGCCGGAGTTTTGTTTAGTTATCGGCTGTTTGCAAGTTAGCCCCGCAGCACACACCATCTAGGCCAATCAGGAGCTGCCACATACCCCCCTGTCTGATAGATCTAATTTTCTTTTTTCTATTTTAGTTAGAAAACAGAGAGAGTTGAAATTTTGTTTTCCCTATAACTTTTGATCTAGAGGTCCAATGAGGTTGATTCTTTTTCCAGTAGATCACAATATTTCTGTAGTTTTTGAAATCATATTACTTACCTATGTTTAAAATTTCAAAATTTGAATTAGATTAGATTTAGTTAAAACCTTGTTTTGCTTATTCCAGGAGTTTGAAAATAGCTTTTAATTTGATTATTTTTGCTGCTGCTTCCTAATGATCATATCTTTCTGTAGTTTAAGTTTCAACTTTTGTAAATATATTTACTTGGGGTTTTATCAAAAACAGATTTTGTTTTGATTAGGTGAAGTGAATTTCTTCACTTTATGCAATAGTAGTTTTATGCTAGTGATGTTATTTTGCTTGTTAATGATTCTAGTGCTTATGGTGTGTATTTGTTTGTATCGGTAGATACCCGGAGTGCGAAGCGTGCTACTTAGAAGTGCTTGATAACGACAACTATCAGCAAGGCAAGTCGTTTGATAATGTATCACCTATGCTTTCATGCATCGTAGTTCTACCTTCCTATTACCATTTGCATGCTGACTAGGTACTTGGAAAAAATATGGTTACTTGATGTAGTATCATGTGGTAGGCACCCCAACAACCCTGTTACTTGGCCCGGGACAACAAATTCTATTATGATATTCTTGTGTAGACGGGGTTCTGGTTGAGAGTTTATCACGAGTGATGCGAGAATAATTTAATAACCAAGACCGGTTAAGTCAAGACTTTTCAAGACCTCGTGATGTTGGAATTATGCCCTAGAGGCAATAATAAATATAGTTATTATTGTAATTCCTGTATCAAGATAATCGTTTATTATCCATGCTATGATTGTATTGAATGAAGACTCATTTACATATGTGGATACATAGACAAAACACCGTCCCTAGCAAGCCTCTAGTTGGCTAGCCAGTTGATGAAAGATAGTCAGTGTCTTTTGATTATGAACAAGGTGTTGTTGCTTGATAACTGGATCACGTCATTAGGAGAATCACGTCATTAGGAGAATCACGTCATTAGGACACACCCAGGAACAACACAAGGATGGATGCACTCATTGTGAAGAAAATCACCCAGCTGAGGAGTGCCCAAGTAGTGAGGTGACTTGTTTCCTTTGTGAAGGAACCACCCACTACCCAGCTCAGTGTCACATTTACCCCAAGGTGCAACAAGTTGTCAAGCAGCAAAAAGATCCAATGAAGGAAACCCTCAAGAAGAAGATTCTAGAAGAACCTGTGATGAACGAAAATATACAAGACCCTGATGAACAAGGTCTGACCAGATTTTTCTCCAATGCGTGTTACTCATGTGGAGAAGAAGGACATCATTCACAGGATTGCACGAAGGGAAGCCAAGAGTATCTGGGAAACTTCCCGACGGAAAAAGTGGAGATTGATCCACTTGATATAGAAGAACTGGCCAGAATGCAGCAGTCCAAAAAGAAGAGAAAGTACCCTCGGAAGAGTCAAATCTCTGCAGATAAAGACCTGAGTCATATCAGATGTTTTAAGTGTATGGAATTTGGCCACTACAAATACATGTGTTCAGGAAGGAATCCGGAAACCCAAGGAGCAAAAGCAAACATTAAGAAGCCTCGAGACTTGTCAGAACTCATTTGCTTTCGTTGCAAGGAAGCAGGACATTATGCTAATGATTGTCCACATGGGAAGAAAGCTAGAATGGAGTAGTTAAGTTTTGACCATAGCAATAAGTGTAATCTGAAGCACTCTTGTTTTTCATGAGATCATGGAGTTGAAATTTTTGTAACAAAAGTCTCTGGGATTGTAATAACTCATGAATCAATAAAATTGTTGTGGCATGATCTCCTATGTTGAAACTATATGCGTTGTTTTCTCTACGAGCAAAGATCTCTAGACATTTATGAGGATAAGAGAAAATATGGTCTATGCAGGCATGGGTATAATCCATTTTAAGTGTGGTAGTAATTGGTAACCCACAGGATCCACTAAATAGGAATGTACCATAATTACCAAGGTGACACATACATTCCTCTTAGTACCTACTTACTGACACCTGCAGATGACAACTCTCTACGAGTCATTCCTCAAGGGCCCAGAAACGATCATGACCCTGACCAGTGATCATGATTACCCAAAAATCCTGAAGGACCTGATGAAGCACATTCATCTTGAAGGAGATGCAGTCTACAAAGGCTACCCGTTCATGGAAAATGGAGTGGAACTTTGGTATGTGGAAGTACACCTCCACCAGGTGAAAGTAGTTTGTCCAAAGACTATGGGGCAATACTTTTTCATTTCACATGCACCACGAGCAACCTTCTTTGATGCTGTTCGTGAAGCTGCCATGGAAGCCATACGTCAGATTGGACAAATACTTGAAGCGACTCCGTCATACCCAGGAATACCTGAGTGAAGTGCATGCGGAGATGATGGAGATCAAGCTCATGGCCACCATGAGAAAGCAAAAGATGGATGATTTCAAGGAGCACCTCAGAAAGTTCCAATGGGACTAAAGTATTTCCAAGGGAGACAAATGAATAAAGTTGGCAGAAATGCTTGACCATACCGAATAATGTGGATGGCAGCATTTGTAATAAAGTACTTTTGAATTAGAGTTTCTGAGAAGAAATTAAAGAATGTAATAAAGAATTGAATATGAAATGAATATGATTTATGGATGAAGCAATACCTTTTTATGGTAAACACACCCATGGAAAAAAGAATAGTATCCCACAGAGTGGAGTGTGAACCGAAAAATAAGTCGGAGGATTTTTATTATATGATGGTTACCCCAAGAGTATGATGGAGGAAACACTACAGGATTTAAAGGCGGAGTAATTCCAAGTTTGAGTAAAAGTCGCCCTACAACCCACAGACCCTGGGACTAATAAGGATCAAGTACTACCTTTTTGGAGAAGGAAACTTGGAAGAAGCTATGATGGATCAGCAAACGTTTTCTTAGGAGCATACGAAAACTTGAGAGTTGTGAAGATACGTTAGATGTTTTCTTCAGCTTGCAGTACTGATGGATTACACGAACTTCATTCGTGGACAAGAGAAATTCTGCAACGCTTGTGAGGATGCCCAAGTGTTAGAATGCGAGATTCTCTAAACCTTATACAGAGAAATGATTTGGGTGCGGAATGGATTGATCACCATGATGACTTACTCTTATCATTTATCTTTCTATTCGGAATGGTAAATCTGAGGGACTTACCCATAGAGAGAGACGACGTTCTTTGAATCTTTTGTTTAAGCCTTGGAATGGTATGATGAAAACCCTATGAACATGGCATTTGTTGTCACGCGTAAGAAATTTTACGGTGAGGATGAAACAAAGACCCCTCTCTCTGAAGGGTAACCACAAATGGTAGACCACCATGAGAATCATCGATAGGTTATTTAGAACTGACCACGAGACTGTCAGTTAAGAAGACCCAGTAATGGAAGAAGCTTATATCAACAGAAGAACCCTCGTTTTGATGGACACGTTATGAATATAACGGAGGAGCATCACCCAAGGAGTTAGTATGAGGACTGTGAGGAGTCAGATGCCGAACCCCAGAGGATCGTTAAAACATTTTGAGGGACCAGTAATCTTTATTTTTAAGTGTGGTAGCATCCCACTTTGCCGGAGGGTGGATTTTTTAGAAGACCCCCAAACCCTGACCTTTCTTTCTAGCCTCTTCGAATCTCGAGGACGAGATTCATTTTAAGTGTGCTAGGTTTGTAACATCCCAAATTTTGGAATGTTAATATAATTATTACAATGATTGTTTGTTTGTTTGAGTGATTGAAACTTGAGTGGAGTTTGAAACTTTTCAAAAACTTTTGAATGAGAGGGAATAAAATGACTTTCCCCTTTTTCCGGTGAATTAAATTCATCCATTTAAAACCAATGAAAGAAGATGACATGATTTCTTCAACTATAAAGATTTTGAATGAAGGTGCCATTTGAATTTCCTTCGATTTTGATTTGCAAATTCTATTTTCCCTCCACTCAAGAAATGCCGGAGAATAATATTCTGTCAAACAAAAAACAGAGGAGGAACATGACCCTCCAAAGCCAGGGGCATTTGTTGAAGTATTTTGAGCCAAGAAAACAAAATTTAATTGAGAAAATATTTGCAAAAAGGAAATAAAGCTTTTAGGGATTTTTTGAAAAAAAATTGAAGTATTTATTTTGGCCGTGGAAAAATGTCCATCTTCTCGGATTTATTTTTCTGATATTTGTGGCATATAACACTTATATTTTCGGGAAGGAATTTATTTCCTTTTAATATTTATTCGTTCCTGTTTTAATTATTAGGAAGTAAATCGTTTTTTTGGAAACTTACCCTGGCACATTAAGGAACTTCCTATTCTGGCCCGACAGAGGATCTTCTCCTTCCTTTGGACTCCCTCCTCCCGTGCTCACGCACCTTCCATGGCAGGGAGCCAAGAAATCCTCCTCTTCCGGAATTCGCGAAGTTCTTTCCCTCCCAGCACCTCCTCGCCCCTATAAAGGATCCCCATGGCCTCCTCGTTCCATTCCCGTCGGAACCGCCGCCTCTCCCCACCTCCTCCTCCCCCTGCGGAGCTCGACGGAGCCGGTCACAGGAACTCGCTGGCGACCTTCCCCACCGCTCCTGCACCCCTTCCCCACCCCCGCCGACCTTCTCCATCGCCCCCTGCACCTCCCCCGCCACCCCACCCCCATCGGCCCCCCTGCACCTCCTCCGCCACCCCCACCCCGTCGGCCCCCCTGCACCCCTCCACATCCCCACGAGATTCCTGCCAGGAACTCCTCGCGAGGAGCCCGCGGAGCAGCACCTCGCCCCTCCACCCTAAGCGTCGGCCGCACCTCCACCTCCCCCCTCCTCCGCCACCTCACCCCGCCGGAGCCGCCCTCCCCACCTCGTCGGAGCCGCCCCCATCGCCGGAGCAGCCCCCCCTCGGTTATGTCACGGGAGGTAACTCCTCCTTTCTATTTTTTTTTCTTTCGTTTTTTTGTGTTATTTAGATTCAACCGTTAGATCTAGATCCAATCGTGTATACTAAACGCAACATACCCCTTCAGTTTTTAGTTAAAGAACCGAACGGTTTTCTGTCTCACTTATGTTTAGCCGGAGTTTTGTTTAGTTATCAGCCGTTTGCTAGTTAGCCCCGCAGCACACACCATCTAGGCCAATCGGGAGCTGCCACATACCCCCCCCCCTGTCCGCTAGATCTAATTTTCTTTTTTCTGTTTTAGTTAGAAAATAGAGAGAGTTTAAATTTTGTTTTCCCTATAACTTTTGATCTAGAGGTCCAATGAGGTTGATTCTTTAAACAGTAGATCACAATATTTCTGTAGTTTTCGAAAACATCTTATTTGCCTATGTTTAAAATTTCAAAATTTGAATTATAGATCAGATTTAGTTTAAATCTTGTTTTGCTTATTCAAGGAGTTTAAAAATAGCTTTTAATTTGATTATTTTTTCTGCTGCTTCCTAATGATCATATCTTTCTGTAGTTTAAGTTTCAATTTTTTAAATATATTTACTTGCGGTTTAATCAAAAACAGATTCTGTTTTGATTAGGTGAAGTGAATTTCTTCACTTTATGCAATAGTAGTTTTATGCTAGTGATGTTATTTTGCTTGTTAATGATTCTAGTGCTTATGGTGTGTATTTGTTTGTATCGGTAGATACCCGGAGTGCGAAGCGTGCTACTTAGAAGTGCTTGATAACGACAACTATCAGCAAGGCAAGTCGTTTGATCATGTATCACCTATGCTTTCATGCATCGTAGTTCTACCTTCCTATTACCATTTGCATGCTGACTAGGTACTTGGAAAAAATATGGTTACTTGATGTATTATCATGTGGTAGGCACCCCAACAACCCTGTTACTTGGCCCGGGACAACAAATTCTATTATGATATTCTTGTGTAGACGGGGTTCTGTTTGAGAGTTTATCACGAGTGATGCGAGAATAATTTAATAACCAAGACCGGTTAAGTCAAGACTTTTCAAGACCTCGTGATGTTGGAATTATGCCCTAGAGGCAATAATAAATATAGTTATTATTGTAATTCCTGTATCAAGATAATCGTTTATTATCCATGCTATGATTGTATTGAATGAAGACTCATTTACATGTGTGGATACATAGACAAAACACCGTCCCTAGCAAGCCTCTAGTTGGCTAGCCAGTTGATGAAAGATAGTCAGTGTCTTTTGATTATGAACAAGGTGTTGTTGCTTGATAACTGGATCACGTCATTAGGAGAATCACGTCATTAGGACACACCCAGGAACAACACAAGGATGGATGCACTCATTGTGAAGAAAATCACCCAGCTGAGGAGTGCCCAAGTAGTGAGGTGACTTGTTTCCTTTGTGAAGGAACCACCCACTACCCAGCTCAGTGTCACATTTACCCCAAGGTGCAACAAGTTGTCAAGCAGCAAAAAGATCCAATGAAGGAAACCCTCAAGAAGAAGATTCTAGAAGAACCTGTGATGAACGAAAATATACAAGACCCTGATGAACAAGGTCTGACCAGATTTTTCTCCAATGCGTGTTACTCATGTGGAGAAGAAGGACATCATTCACAGGATTGCACGAAGGGAAGCCAAGAGTATCTGGGAAACTTCCCGACGGAAAAAGTGGAGATTGATCCACTTGATATAGAAGAACTGGCCAGAATGCAGCAGTCCAAAAAGAAGAGAAAGTACCCTCGGAAGAGTCAAATCTCTGCAGATAAAGACCTGAGTCATATCAGATGTTTTAAGTGTATGGAATTTGGCCACTACAAATACATGTGTTCAGGAAGGAATCCGGAAACCCAAGGAGCAAAAGCAAACATTAAGAAGCCTCGAGACTTGTCAGAACTCATTTGCTTTCGTTGCAAGGAAGCAGGACATTATGCTAATGATTGTCCACATGGGAAGAAAGCTAGAATGGAGTAGTTAAGTTTTGACCATAGCAATAAGTGTAATCTGAAGCACTCTTGTTTTTCATGAGATCATGGAGTTGAAATTTTTGTAACAAAAGTCTCTGGGATTGTAATAACTCATGAATCAATAAAATTGTTGTGGCATGATCTCCTATGTTGAAACTATATGCGTTGTTTTCTCTACGAGCAAAGATCTCTAGACATTTATGAGGATAAGAGAAAATATGGTCTATGCAGGCATGGGTATAATCCATTTTAAGTGTGGTAGTAATTGGTAACCCACAGGATCCACTAAATAGGAATGTACCATAATTACCAAGGTGACACATACATTCCTCTTAGTACCTACTTACTGACACCTGCAGATGACAACTCTCTACGAGTCATTCCTCAAGGGCCCAGAAACGATCATGACCCTGACCAGTGATCATGATTACCCAAAAATCCTGAAGGACCTGATGAAGCACATTCATCTTGAAGGAGATGCAGTCTACAAAGGCTACCCGTTCATGGAAAATGGAGTGGAACTTTGGTATGTGGAAGTACACCTCCACCAGGTGAAAGTAGTTTGTCCAAAGACTATGGGGCAATACTTTTTCATTTCACATGCACCACGAGCAACCTTCTTTGATGCTGTTCGTGAAGCTGCCATGGAAGCCATACGTCAGATTGGACAAATACTTGAAGCGACTCCGTCATACCCAGGAATACCTGAGTGAAGTGCATGCGGAGATGATGGAGATCAAGCTCATGGCCACCATGAGAAAGCAAAAGATGGATGATTTCAAGGAGCACCTCAGAAAGTTCCAATGGGACTAAAGTATTTCCAAGGGAGACAAATGAATAAAGTTGGCAGAAATGCTTGACCATACCGAATAATGTGGATGGCAGCATTTGTAATAAAGTACTTTTGAATTAGAGTTTCTGAGAAGAAATTAAAGAATGTAATAAAGAATTGAATATGAAATGAATATGATTTATGGATGAAGCAATACCTTTTTATGGTAAACACACCCATGGAAAAAAGAATAGTATCCCACAGAGTGGAGTGTGAACCGAAAAATAAGTCGGAGGATTTTTATTATATGATGGTTACCCCAAGAGTATGATGGAGGAAACACTACAGGATTTAAAGGCGGAGTAATTCCAAGTTTGAGTAAAAGTCGCCCTACAACCCACAGACCCTGGGACTAATAAGGATCAAGTACTACCTTTTTGGAGAAGGAAACTTGGAAGAAGCTATGATGGATCAGCAAACGTTTTCTTAGGAGCATACGAAAACTTGAGAGTTGTGAAGGTACGTTAGATGTTTTCTTCAGCTTGCAGTACTGATGGATTACACGAACTTCATTCGTGGACAAGAGAAATTCTGCAACGCTTGTGAGGATGCCCAAGTGTTAGAATGCGAGATTCTCTAAACCTTATACAGAGAAATGATTTGGGTGCGGAATGGATTGATCACCATGATGACTTACTCTTATCATTTATCTTTCTATTCGGAATGGTAAATCTGAGGGACTTACCCATAGAGAGAGACGACGTTCTTTGAAGCTTTTGTTTAAGCCTTGGAATGGTATGATGAAAACCCTATGAACATGGCATTTGTTGTCACGCGTAAGAAATTTTACGGTGAGGATGAAACAAAGACCCCTCTCTCTGAAGGGTAACCACAAATGGTAGACCACCATGAGAATCATCGATAGGTTATTTAGAACTGACCACGAGACTGTCAGTTAAGAAGACCCAGTAATGGAAGAAGCTTATATCAACAGAAGAACCCTCGTTTTGATGGACACGTTATGAATATAACGGAGGAGCATCACCCAAGGAGTTAGTATGAGGACTGTGAGGAGTCAGATGCCGAACCCCAGAGGATCGTTAAAACATTTTGAGGGACCAGTAATCTTTATTTTTAAGTGTGGTAGCATCCCACTTTGCCGGAGGGTGGATTTTTTAGAAGACCCCCAAACCCTGACCTTTCTTTCTAGCCTCTTCGAATCTCGAGGACGAGATTCATTTTAAGTGTGCTAGGTTTGTAACATCCCAAATTTTGGAATGTTAATATAATTATTACAATGATTGTTTGTTTGTTTGAGTGATTGAAACTTGAGTGGAGTTTGAAACTTTTCAAAAACTTTTGAATGAGAGGGAATAAAATGACTTTCCCCTTTTTCCGGTGAATTAAATTCATCCATTTAAAACCAATGAAAGAAGATGACATGATTTCTTCAACTATAAAGATTTTGAATGAAGGTGCCATTTGAATTTCCTTCGATTTTGATTTGCAAATTCTATTTTCCCTCCACTCAAGAAATGCCGGAGAATAATATTCTGTCAAACAAAAAACAGAGGAGGAACATGACCCTCCAAAGCCAGGGGCATTTGTTGAAGTATTTTGAGCCAAGAAAACAAAATTTAATTGAGAAAATATTTGCAAAAAGGAAATAAAGCTTTTAGGGATTTTTTGAAAAAAAATTGAAGTATTTATTTTGGCCGTGGAAAAATGTCCATCTTCTCGGATTTATTTTTCTGATATTTGTGGCATATAACACTTATATTTTCGGGAAGAAATTTATTTCCTTTTAATATTTATTCGTTCCTGTTTTAATTATTAGGAAGTAAATCGTTTTTTTGGAAACTTACCCTGGCACATTAAGGAACTTCCTATTCTGGCCCGACAGAGGATCTTCTCCTTCCTTTGGACTCCCTCCTCCCGTGCTCACGCACCTTCCATGGCAGGGAGCCAAGAAATCCTCCTCTTCCGGAATTCGCGAAGTTCTTTCCCTCCCAGCACCTCCTCGCCCCTATAAAGGATCCCCATGGCCTCCTCGTTCCATTCCCGTCGGAACCGCCGCCTCTCCCCACCTCCTCCTCCCCCTACGGAGCTCGACGGAGCCGGTCACAGGAACTCGCTGGCGACCTTCCCCACCGCTCCTGCACCCCTTCCCCACCCCCGCCGACCTTCTCCATCGCCCCCTGCACCTCCCCCGCCACCCCACCCCCATCGGCCCCCCTGCACCTCCTCCGCCACCCCCACCCCGTCGGCCCCCCTGCACCCCTCCACATCCCCACGAGATTCCTGCCAGGAACTCCTCGCGAGGAGCCCGCGGAGCAGCACCTCGCCCCTCCACCCTAAGCGTCGGCCGCACCTCCACCTCCCCCCTCCTCCGCCACCTCACCCCGCCGGAGCCGCCCTCCCCACCTCGTCGGAGCCGCCCCCATCGCCGGAGCAGCCCCCCCTCGGTTATGTCACGGGAGGTAACTCCTCCTTTCTATTTTTTTTCTTTCGTTTTTTTGTGTTATTTAGATTCAACCGTTAGATCTAGATCCAATCGTGTATACTAAACGCAACATACCCCTTCAGTTTTTAGTTAAAGAACCGAATGATTTTCTGTCTCACTTATCTTTAGCCGGAGTTTTGTTTAGTTATCAGCCGTTTGCTAGTTAGCCCCGCAGCACACGCCATCTAGGCCAATCGGGAGCTGCCACATACCCCCCCCTGTCCGCTAGATCTAATTTTCTTTTTTCTGTTTTAGTTAGAAAATAGAGAGAGTTTAAATTTTGTTTTCCCTATAACTTTTGATCTAGAGGTCCAATGAGGTTGATTCTTTAAACAGTAGATCACAATATTTTTGTAGTTTTCGAAAACATCTTATTTGCCTATGTTTAAAATTTCAAAATTTGAATTATAGATCAGATTTAGTTTAAATCTTGTTTTGCTTATTCAAGGAGTTTAAAAATAGCTTTTAATTTGATTATTTTTTCTGCTGCTTCCTAATGATCATATCTTTCTGTAGTTTAAGTTTCAATTTTTTAAATATATTTACTTGGGGTTTTATCAAAAACAGATTCTGTTTTGATTAGGTGAAGTGAATTTCTTCACTTTATGCAATAGTAGTTTTATGCTAGTGATGTTATTTTGCTTGTTAATGATTCTAGTGCTTATGGTGTGTATTTGTTTGTATCGGTAGATACCCGGAGTGCGAAGCGTGCTACTTAGAAGTGCTTGATAACGACAACTATCAGCAAGGCAAGTCGTTTGATCATGTATCACCTATGCTGTCATGCATCGTAGTTCTACCTTCCTATTACCATTTGCATGCTGACTAGGTACTTGGAAAAAATATGGTTACTTGATGTAGTATCATGTGGTAGGCACCCCAACAACCCTGTTACTTGGCCCGGGACAACAAATTCTATTATGATATTCTTGTGTAGACGGGGTTCTGGTTGAGAGTTTATCACGAGTGATGCGAGAATAATTTAATAACCAAGACCGGTTAAGTCAAGACTTTTCAAGACCTCGTGATGTTGGAATTATGTCCTAGAGGCAATAATAAATATAGTTATTATTGTAATTCCTGTATCAAGATAATCGTTTATTATCCATGCTATGATTGTATTGAATGAAGACTCATTTACATGTGTGGATACATAGACAAAACACCATCCCTAGCAAGCCTCTAGTTGGCTAGCCAGTTGATGAAAGATAGTCAGTGTCTTTTGATTATGAACAAGGTGTTGTTGCTTGATAACTGGATCACGTCATTAGGAGAATCACGTCATTAGGACACACCCAGGAACAACACAAGGATGGATGCACTCATTGTGAAGAAAATCACCCAGCTGAGGAGTGCCCAAGTAGTGAGGTGACTTGTTTCCTTTGTGAAGGAACCACCCACTACCCAGCTCAGTGTCACATTTACCCCAAGGTGCAACAAGTTGTCAAGCAGCAAAAAGATCCAATGAAGGAAACCCTCAAGAAGAAGATTCTAGAAGAACCTGTGATGAACGAAAATATACAAGACCCTGATGAACAAGGTCTGACCAGATTTTTCTCCAATGCGTGTTACTCATGTGGAGAAGAAGGACATCATTCACAGGATTGCACGAAGGGAAGCCAAGAGTATCTGGGAAACTTCCCGACGGAAAAAGTGGAGATTGATCCACTTGATATAGAAGAACTGGCCAGAATGCAGCAGTCCAAAAAGAAGAGAAAGTACCCTCGGAAGAGTCAAATCTCTGCAGATAAAGACCTGAGTCATATCAGATGTTTTAAGTGTATGGAATTTGGCCACTACAAATACATGTGTTCAGGAAGGAATCCGGAAACCCAAGGAGCAAAAGCAAACATTAAGAAGCCTCGAGACTTGTCAGAACTCATTTGCTTTCGTTGCAAGGAAGCAGGACATTATGCTAATGATTGTCCACATGGGAAGAAAGCTAGAATGGAGTAGTTAAGTTTTGACCATAGCAATAAGTGTAATCTGAAGCACTCTTGTTTTTCATGAGATCATGGAGTTGAAATTTTTGTAACAAAAGTCTCTGGGATTGTAATAACTCATGAATCAATAAAATTGTTGTGGCATGATCTCCTATGTTGAAACTATATGCGTTGTTTTCTCTACGAGCAAAGATCTCTAGACATTTATGAGGATAAGAGAAAATATGGTCTATGCAGGCATGGGTATAATCCATTTTAAGTGTGGTAGTAATTGGTAACCCACAGGATCCACTAAATAGGAATGTACCATAATTACCAAGGTGACACATACATTCCTCTTAGTACCTACTTACTGACACCTGCAGATGACAACTCTCTACGAGTCATTCCTCAAGGGCCCAGAAACGATCATGACCCTGACCAGTGATCATGATTACCCAAAAATCCTGAAGGACCTGATGAAGCACATTCATCTTGAAGGAGATGCAGTCTACAAAGGCTACCCGTTCATGGAAAATGGAGTGGAACTTTGGTATGTGGAAGTACACCTCCACCAGGTGAAAGTAGTTTGTCCAAAGACTATGGGGCAATACTTTTTCATTTCACATGCACCACGAGCAACCTTCTTTGATGCTGTTCGTGAAGCTGCCATGGAAGCCATACGTCAGATTGGACAAATACTTGAAGCGACTCCGTCATACCCAGGAATACCTGAGTGAAGTGCATGCGGAGATGATGGAGATCAAGCTCATGGCCACCATGAGAAAGCAAAAGATGGATGATTTCAAGGAGCACCTCAGAAAGTTCCAATGGGACTAAAGTATTTCCAAGGGAGACAAATGAATAAAGTTGGCAGAAATGCTTGACCATACCGAATAATGTGGATGGCAGCATTTGTAATAAAGTACTTTTGAATTAGAGTTTCTCAGAAGAAATTAAAGAATGTAATAAAGAATTGAATATGAAATGAATATGATTTATGGATGAAGCAATACCTTTTTATGGTAAACACACCCATGGAAAAAAGAATAGTATCCCACAGAGTGGAGTGTGAACCGAAAAATAAGTCGGAGGATTTTTATTATATGATGGTTACCCCAAGAGTATGATGGAGGAAACACTACAGGATTTAAAGGCGGAGTAATTCCAAGTTTGAGTAAAAGTCGCCCTACAACCCACAGACCCCGGGACTAATAAGGATCAAGTACTACCTTTTTGGAGAAGGAAACTTGGAAGAAGCTATGATGGATCAGCAAACGTTTTCTTAGGAGCATACGAAAACTTGAGAGTTGTGAAGATACGTTAGATGTTTTCTTTAGCTTGCAGTACTGATGGATTACACGAACTTCATTCGTGGACAAGAGAAATTCTGCAACGCTTGTGAGGATGCCCAAGTGTTAGAATGCGAGATTCTCTAAACCTTATACAGAGAAATGATTTGGGTGCGGAATGGATTGATCACCATGATGACTTACTCGTATCATTTATCTTTCTATTCGGAATGGTAAATCTGAGGGACTTACCCATAGAGAGAGACGACGTTCTTTGAAGCTTTTGTTTAAGCCTTGGAATGGTATGATGAAAACCCTATGAACATGGCATTTGTTGTCACGCGTAAGAAATTTTACGGTGAGGATGAAACCAAGACCCCTCTCTCTGAAGGGTAACCACAAATGATAGACCACCATGAGAATCATCGATAGGTTATTTAGAATTGACCACGAGACTGTCAGTTAAGAAGACCCAGTAATGGAAGAAGCGTATATCAACAGAAGAACCCTCGTTTTGATGGACACGTTATGAATATAACGGAGGAGCATCACCCAAGGAGTTAGTATGAGGACTGTGAGGAGTCAGATGCCGAACCCCAGAGGATCGTTAAAACATTTTGAGGGACCAGTAATCTTTATTTTTAAGTGTGGTAGCATCCCACTTTGCCGGAGGGTGGATTTTTTAGAAGACCCCCAAACCCTGACCTTTCTTTCTAGCCTCTTCGAATCTCGAGGACGAGATTCATTTTAAGTGTGCTAGGTTTGTAACATCCCAAATTTCGGAATGTTAATATAGTTATTACAATGATTGTTTGTTTGTTTGAGTGATTGAAACTTGAGTGGAGTTTGAAACTTTTCAAAAACTTTTGAATGAGAGGGAATAAAATGACTTTCCCCTTTTTCCGGTGAATTAAATTCATCCATTTAAAACCAATGAAAGAAGATGACATGATTTCTTCAACTATAAAGATTTTGAATGAAGGTGCCATTTTTATTTCCTTCGATTTTGATTTGCAAATTCTATTTGCCCTCCACTCAAGAAATGCCGGAGAATAATATTCTGTCAAACAGAAAACAGAGGAGGAACATGACCCTCCAAAGCCAGGGGCATTTGTCGAAGTATTTTGAGCCAAGAAAACAAAATTTAATTGAGAAAATATTTGCAAAAAGAAAATAAAGCTTTTAGGGATTTTTTGAAAAAAAATTGAAGTATTTATTTTGGCCGTGGAAAAATGTCCATCTTCTCGGATTTATTTTTCTGATATTTGTGGCATATAACACTTATATTTTCGGGAAGGAATTTATTTCCTTTTCATATTTATTCTTTCCTGTTTTAATTATTAGGAAGTAAATCGTTTTTTTGGAAACTTACACTGGCACATTAAGGAACTTCCTATTCTGGCCCGATAGAGGATCTTCTCCTTCCTTTGGACTCCCTCCTCCCGTGCTCACGCACCTTCCATGGCAGGGAGCCAAGAAATCCTCCTCTTCCGGAATTCGCGAAGTTCTTTCCCTCCCAGCACCTCCTCGCCCCTATAAAGGATCCCCATGGCCTCCTCGTTCCATTCCCGTCGGAACCGCCGCCTCTCCCCACCTCCTCCTCCCCCTGCGGAGCTCGCCGGAGCCGGCCACAGGAACTCGCTGGCGACCTTCCCCACCGCTCCTGCACCCCTTCCCCACCCCCGCCGACCTTCTCCATCGCCCCCTGCACCTCCCCCGCCACCCCACCCCCATCGGCCCCCCTGCACCTCCTCCGCCACCCCGACCCCGTCGGCCCCCCTGCACCCCTCCACATCCCCACGAGATTCCTGCCAGGAACTCCTCGCGAGGAGCCCGAGGAGCAGCACCTCGCCCCTCCACCCTAAGCGTCGGCCGCACCTCCACCTCCCCCCTCCTCCGCCACCTCACCCCGCCGGAGCCGCCCTCCCCACCTCGTCGGAGCCGCCCCCATCGCCGGAGCAGCCCCTCCTCGGTTATGTCACGGGAGGTAACTCCTCCTTTCTATTTTTTTTCTTTAGTTTTTTTGTGTTATTTAGATTCAACCGTTAGATCTAGATCCAATCGTGTATACTAAACGCAACATACCCCTTCAGTTTTTAGTTAAAGAACCGAACGGTTTTCTGTCTCACTTATCTTTAGCCGGAGTTTTGTTTAGTTATCAGCCGTTTGCTAGTTAGCCCCGCAGCACGCACCATCTAGGCCAATCAGGAGCTGCCACATACCCCCCCCCCCCCTGTCCGCTAGATCTATCTTTCTTTTTTCTGTTTCAGTTCGAAAATAGAGAGAGTTTAAATTTTGTTTTCCCTATAACTTTTGATCTAGAGGTCCAATGAGGTTGATTCTTTAAACAGTAGATCACAATATTTCTGTAGTTTTCGAAAACATATTATTTGCCTATGTTTAAAATTTCAAAATTTGAATTATAGATCAGATTTAGTTTAAATATTGTTTTGCTTATTCAAGGAGTTTAAAAATAGCTTTTAATTTGATTATTTTTGCTGCTGCTTCCTAATGATCATATCTTTCTGTAGTTTAAGTTTCAATTTTTTAAATATATTTACTTGGGGTTTTATCAAAAACAGATTCTGTTTTGATTAGGTGAAGTGAATTTCTTCACTTTATGCAATAGTAGTCTTATGCTAGTGATGTTATTTTGCTTGTTAATGATTCTAGTGCTTATGGTGTGCATTTGTTTGTATCGGTAGATACCCGGAGTGCGAAGCGTGCTACTTAGAAGTGCTTGATAACGACAACTATCAGCAAGGCAAGTCGTTTGATCATGTATCACCTATGCTTTCATGCATCGTAGTTCTACCTTCCTATTACCATTTGCATGCTGACTAGGTACTTGGAAAAAATATGGTTACTTGATGTAGTATCATGTGGTAGGCACCCCAACAACCCTGTTACTTGGCCCGGGACAACAAATTGTATTATGATATGCTTGTGTAGACGGGGTTCTGGTTGAGAGTTTATCACGAGTGATGCGAGAATAATTTAATAACCAAGACCGGTTAAGTCAAGACTTTTCAAGACCTCGTGATGTTGGAATTATGCCATAGAGGCAATAATAAATATAGTTATTATTATAATTCCTGTATCAAGATAATCGTTTATTATCCATGCTATAATTGTATTGAATGAAGACTCATTTACATGTGTGGATACATAGACAAAACACCGTCCCTAGCAAGCCTCTAGTTGGCTAGCCAGTTGATCAAAGATAGTCAGTGTCTTCTGATTATGAACAAGGTGTTGTTGCTTGATAACTGGATCACGTCATTAGGAGAATCACGTGATGGACTAGACCCAAACTAATAGACGTAGCATGTTGATCGTGTCATTTTGTTGCTACTGTTTTCTACGTGTCAAGTATTTATTCCTATGACCATGAGATCATATAACTCACTGACACCGGAGGAATGCTTTATGTGTATCAAACGTCGCAACGTAACTGGGTGACTATAAAGATGCTCTATAGGTATCTCCGAAGGTGTTAGTTGAGTTAGTATGGATCAAGACTGGGATTTGTCACTCCGTGTGACGGAGAGGTATCTCGGGGCCCACTCGGTAATACAACATCACACACAAGCCTTGCAAGCAATGTAACTTAGTATAAGTTGCGGGATCTTGTATTACGGAACGAGTAAAGAGAATTGCCGGTAAACGAGATTGAAATAGTTATACGGATACTGACGATCGAATCTCGGGCAAGTAACATACCAAAGGACAAAGGGAATGACATACGGGATTATATGAATCCTTGGCACTGAGGTTCAAACGATAAGTTCTTCGTAGAATATGTAGGATCCAATATGGGCATCCAGGTCCGTCTATTGGATATTGACCGAGGAGTCTCTCGGGTCATGTCTACATAGTTCTCGACCCCGCAGGGTCTGCACACTTAAGGTTCGACGTTGTTTTATGCATATTTGAGTTATATGGTTGGTTACCGAGTGTTGTTCGGAGTCCCGGATGAGATCACGGACGTCACGAGGGTTTCCGGACTAGTCCAGAAACGAAGATTGATATATAGGATGACCTCATTTGATTACCGGAAGGTTTTCGGAGTTACCGGGAATGTACCGGGAATGACGAATGGGTTCCGGGAGTTCACCGGGGGGGGCAACCCACCCCGGGGAAGCCCATAGTCCATAAGGGTGGCGCACCAGCCCTTAGTGGGCTGGTGGGACAGCCCAAAAGGTCCCTATGCGCCATACAAAGAAAAATCAAAGAGAAAGAAAAAAAAGGGAGGTGGGAAGGAAGGGAAGGACTCCCACCCACCAAACCAAGTCCAACTCTGTTTGGGGGGAGCCTTCCCCCCATGGACTCGGCCGACCCCCTTGGGGCTCCTTGAGCCCCAAGGCAAGGTCCCCTCCCTCCCACCTATATATACGGAGGTATTGGGGCTGATTTGAGACGACTTTTCCACGGCAGCCCGACCACATACCTCCACAGTTTTTCCTCTAGATCGTGTTTCTGCGGAGCTCGGGCGGAGCCCTGCTGAGACAAGGTCATCACCAACCTCCGGAGCGCCGTCACGCTGCCGGAGAACTCTTCTACCTCTCCGTCTCTCTTTCTGGATCAAGAAGGCCGAGATCATCGTCGAGCTGTACGTGTGCTGAACGCGGAGGTGCCGTCCGTTCGGTACTAGATCGTGGGACTGATCGCGGGATTGTTCGCGGGGCGGATCGAGGGACGTGAGGACGTTCCACTACATCAACCGCGTTCACTAACGCTTCTGCTGTACGATCTACAAGGGTACGTAGATCACTCATCCCCTCTCGTAGATGGACATCACCATGATAGGTCTTCGTGCGCGTAGGAAAATTTTTGTTTCCCATGCGACGTTCCTCAACAGTGGCATCATGAGCTAGGTTCATGCGTAGATGTCTTCTCGAGTAGAACACAAAAGTTTTTTGTGGGCTGTGATGTGCGTTTTGCTGCCCTCCTTAGTCTTTTCTTGATTCCGCGGTATTGTTGGATTGAAGCGGCTTGGACCGACATTACTCGTACGCTTACGAGAGACTGGTTTCATCGTTACGAGTAACCCCGTTGCTCAAAGATGACTCGCAAGTGTCGGTTTCTCCAACTTTAGTTGAATCGGATTTGACCGAGGAGGTCCTTGGATGAGGTTAAATAGCAACTCATATATCTCCGTTGTGGTGTTTGCGTAAGTAAGATGCGATCCTACTAGATACCCATGGTCACCACGTAAAACATGCAACAACAAAATTAGAGGACGTCTAACTTCTTTTTGCAGGGTATGCTTGTGATGTGATATGGCCAATGATGTGATGTGATATATTGCATGTATGAGATGATCATGTTGTAATAGAAATATCGACTTGCACGTCGATGGTACGGCAACCGGCAGGAGCCATAGGGTTGTCTTTATACTAACGTGTGTGCTTGCAGATGCGTTTACTATTTTGCTAGGATGTAGCTTTAGTAGTAATAGCATGAGTAGCACGACAACCCCGATGGCAACACGTTGATGGAGATCATGGTGTGGCGCGGTGACAAGAAGATCGTGACGGTGCTTTGGCGATGGAGATCAAGAAGCACGTGATGATGGCCATATCATGTCACTTATGAATTGCATGTGATGTTAATCCTTTTATGCACCTTATTTTGCTTAGAACGACGGTAGCATTATGAGGTGATCTCTCACTAAAATTTCAAGACGAAATTGTGTTCTCCCCGACTGTGCACCGTTGCTACAGTTCGTCGTTTCGAGACACCACGTGATGATCGGGTGTGATAGACTCAACGTTCACATACAACGGGTGCAAAACAGTTGCGCACGCGGAACACTCGGGTTAAGCTTGACGAGCCTAGCATGTGCAGACATGGCCTCGGAACAAATGAGACCGAAAGGTCGATCATGAATCATATAGATGATATGATTAGCATGGGGATGCTTACCACTGAAACTATACTCAACTCACGTGATGATCGGACTTGAGCTAGTGTAAGTGGATCATGAACCACTCAAATGACTAGAGAGATGTACTTTTTGAGTGGGAGTTTAGCGAATAATTTGATTAAGTTAAACTCTAATTATCTTGAACATAGTCTAAGTCCACTTTGAATATATTTGTGTTGTAGATCATGGCTCACGCGCCAATCATCCTGAATTTTAATACGTTCCTAGAGAAAGTTAAGTTGAAAGATGATGGAAGCAACTTTGTAGACTGGGCTCGTAATCTTAAGCTAATCTTACAAGCTGGGAAGAAGGATTATGTCCTTAATGCTGCGTTAGGAGATGAACCACCCGCTACGGCTGATCAGGATGTTACGAACGCTTGGTTAGCACGTAAGGAGGACTACTCAATAGTTCAATGTGCAGTCTTGTATGGCTTAGAACCGGGACTTCAACGTCGCTTTGAGCGTCATGGAGCATTTGAGATGTTCTAGGAGTTGAAGTTTATCTTTCAGAAGAACTCCCGGATCGAGAGGTATGAGACCTCCGATAAATTCTATGCTTGCAAGATGGAGGAAAACTCATCTGTCAGTGAACATGTGCTCAAAATGTCTGGGTACTCAAACCGTCTTGCTGAGCTGGGGATTGATCTCCCGCAAGAAGCTATCACTGACAGAATCCTTCAATCACTGTCGCCAAGCTATAAAGGCTTTGTGTTGAACTACAACATGCAAGGGATGAACAAGTCTCCCGGCGAGTTGTTTGCGATGCTGAAAGTCGCAGAGTCTGAACTCCGTGAAGAGCATCAAGTGTTGATGGTGAATAAGACCACTAGTTTCAAGAGAAACGGCAAAGGCAAGAAAGGCAATTCGAAGAAGAGCGGCAAGCCTGTTGCCAATCCGACGAAGAAACCCAAAGCTGGACCTAAGCCTGAAACGGAGTGTTACTATTGCAAGGGTATGGGTCACTGGAAGCGCAATTGCCCCAAGTATCTGGCAGATAAGAAGGCGGCCAAAGAAAAATCAGGTATATTTGATATACATGTTATTGATGTGTACTTAACCGGCTCTCGTAGTAGTGCCTGGGTATTCGATACCGGTTCTGTTGCTCATATTTGCAACTCGAAACAGGAACTGCGGAATAGACGAAGGCTGGCGAAAGATGAAGTGACGATGCGCGTAGGAAATGGTTCCAAGGTTGATGCAATCGCCGTCGGCACAGTTTCACTTTAGTTACCATCAGGATTAGTTATGAACTTGAATCATTGTTATTTAGTGCCTGCGTTGAGCATGAACATTATATCTGGATCTTGTTTATTGCTAGACGGTTACTCTTTTAAGTCAGAGAATAATGGTTGTTCTATTTCTATGAGTAACATCTTTTATGGTCATGCACCCAATGTGAGAGGATTGTTCATATTGAATCTTGATAGCGATACACACATACATAACATTGAGACCAAAAGAATTAGAGCTAACAATGATAGCGCCATATTTTTGTGGCACTGCCGCTTAGGTCATATTGGTGTAAAGCGCATGAAGAAACTCCATGCCGATGGACTTTTGGAGTCACTTGACTTTGATTCACTTGACACGTGCGAACCATGCCTCATGGGCAAGATGACTAAAACTCCGTTCTCCGGAACAATGGAGCATGCAAGTGACTTGTTGGAAATCATACATACCGATGTGTGTGGTCCGATGAGCGTAGAGGCACGCGACGGATATCGTTATTTTCTCACCTTCACTGACGATTTGAGTAGATATGGTTATGTCTACTTAATGAAGCACAAGTCTGAAACATTTGAACAGTTCAAGCAATTTCAGAGTGAGGTTGAAAATCATCGTAACAAGAAGATCAAGTTCCTACGGTCTGATCGTGGGGGTGAATATCTGAGTTTCGAGTTTGGTGCTCACTTAAGACAATGTGGAATTGTTTCACAGTTAACACCGCCTGGAACACCACAGCGTAATAGTGTGTCCGAACGTCGTAATCGTACTTTATTAGAGATGGTGCGATCTATGATGTCTCTTACCGATTTGCCGTTATCGTTTTGGGCTTATGTATTAGAAACAACTGCATTCACTTTAAATAGGGCACCATCAAAATCCGTTGAGACGACACCATACGAACTGTGGTATGGCAAAAGGCCAAAGTTGTCGTTTCTTAAAGTTTGGGGATGTGATGCTTATGTCAAAAAGCTTCAGCCTGAAAAGCTGGAACCCAAAGCGGAAAAGTGCGTCTTCATAGGTTACCCAAAAGAGACAGTTGGGTACACCTTCTATCTCAAATCCGAGGGCAAAGTGTTTGTTGCTAAAAATGGAGCTTTTTTCGAGAAGGAGTTTCTCTCTCGAGAATTGAGTGGGAGGAAGATAGAACTTGACGAGGTTGTCGAACCTCTCATCCCTCTGGATGGTGGCGCAGGGCAAGGGGAAACCTCTGTCATTGCGACGCCGGTTGAGGAGGAAGTTAATGATGATAATCATGAAACTCCAGTTCAAGTTTCTGTCGAACCACGCAGGTCGACGAGACCACGTGCTGCTCCAGAGTGGTACGGTAATCCCGTCTTATCAATCATGTTGTTAGACAACAATGAACCTGCAAATTATGAAGAAGCAATGGTGGGCCCAGATTCCAACAAATGGCTAGAGGCCATGGAATCCGAGATAGGATCCATGATGAGAACAAAGTGTGGACTTTGGAGGTACTACCTGAGGGCCGCAAGGCCATTCAGAACAAATGGATCTTTAAGAGGAAGACGGACGCTGACGACAATGTGACCGTTTATAAAGCTCGACTTGTGGCAAAGGGTTTTTCACAAGTTCAAGGAGTTGACTACGATGAGACTTTCTCACCCATAGCAATGCTTAAGTCCGTCAGAATCATGTTAGCAATAGCTGCATTTTTCGATTATGAAATCTGGCAAATGGATGTCAAAACGGCGTTCCTTAAGGATGAGTTGTATATGATACAACCCGAAGGTTTTGTCGATCCGAAGAATGCTAACAAGGCGTGCAAGCTCCAGCGATCCATTTATGGACTGGTGCAAGCATCTCGGAGTTGGAACAAACGCTTTTTGATGAGGTGATCAAAGCATTTGGGTTTATACAAGTGGTTGGAGAATCTTGTATTTACAAGAAAGTGAGTGGGAGCTCTGTGGCGTTTCTAATATTATATGTGGATGACATATTACTGATTGGAAACAACGTAGAGTTTTTGGAGAGCATAAAAGGTTACTTGAATAAAAGTTTCTCTATGAAGGACCTAGGAGAAGCTGCTTACATTCTAGGCATTAAGGTCTATAGGGATAGATCAAAACGCCTGATTGGACTTTCACAAAGCACATACCTTGATAAAGTTTTGAAGAGGTTCAAAATGGAACAATCCAAGAAAGGGTTCTTGCCAGTTCTACAAGGTACGAGATTGAGTAAGACTCAGTGGCCAGCAACTGATGAATATAGAGAGCATATGCGCTCCGTCCCCTATGCTTCAGCCATAGGTTCTATCATGTATGCGATGTTGTGCACTAGACCGGATGTTAGCCTGGCCATAAGTATGGCAGGTAGGTTCCAGAGTAATCCAGGAATGGATCACTGGACAGCGGTCAAGAATATCCTGAAGTACCTGAAAAGGACTAAGGAGATGTTTCTCGTCTATGGAGGTGACGAAGAGCTCGCCGTAAAAGGTTACGTCGATGCAAGCTTTGACACAGATTCGGACGACTCTAAGTCGCAATCCGGATACGTATTTATTTTTAATGGGGGTGCGGTAAGCTGGTGCAGTTCCAAGCGAAGCGTCGTAGCAGATTCTACATGTGAAGCGGAGTACATGCTTGCCTCGGAGGCGGCTAAGGAGGGTGTCTGGATGAAGCAGTTCATGACGGATCTTGGAGTGGTGCCAAGCGCACTGAATCCAATAACCTTGTTCTGTGATAACACGGGTGCCATTGTCTTAGCAAAGGAACCACGGTTTCACAAGAAGACCAGACACATAAAATGACGCTTCAACCTCATCCGCGACTATGTCGAGGGAGAGGACGTAAATATATGCAAAGTGCACACGGATCTGAATGTAGCAGACCCGCTGACTAAACCTCTTCCACGGCCAAAGCATGATCAACACCAGAACTGTATGGGTGTTAGATTTATTACAATGTAATTCACATGATGATGTGAGGGCTAGATTATTGACTCTAGTGCAAGTGGGAGACTGTTGGAATTATGCCCTAGAGGCAATAATAAATATAGTTATTATTATAATTCCTGTATCAAGATAATCGTTTATTATCCATGCTATAATTGTATTGAATGAAGACTCCTTTACATGTGTGGATACATAGACAAAACACCGTCCCTAGCAAGCCTCTAGTTGGCTAGCCAGTTGATCAAAGATAGTCAGTGTCTTCTGATTATGAACAAGGTGTTGTTGCTTGATAACTGGATCACGTCATTAGGAGAATCATGTGATGGACTAGACCCAAACTAATAGACGTAGCATGTTGATCGTGTCATTTTGTTGCTACTGTTTTCTGCGTGTCAAGTATTTATTCCTATGACCATGCGATCATATAACTCACTGACACCGGAGGAATGCTTTGTGTGTATCAAACGTCGCAACGTAACTGGGTGACTATAAAGATGCTCTATAGGTATCTCCGAAGGTGTTAGTTGAGTTAGTATGGATCAAGACTGGGATTTGTCACTCCGTGTGACGGAGAGGTATCTCGGGGCCCACTCGGTAATACAACATCACACACAAACCTTGCAAGCAATGTAACTTAGTATAAGTTGCGGGATCTTGTATTACGGAACGAGCAGAGAGACTTGCCGGTAAACGAGATTGAAATAGGTATACGGATATTGACAATCGAATCTCGGGCAAGTAACATACCGAAGGACAAAGGGAATGACATACGGGATTATACGAATCCTTGGCACTGAGGTTCAAACGATAAGATCTTCGTAGAATATGTAGGATCCAATATGGGCATCCAGGTCCCGCTATTGGATATTGACCGAGGAGTCTCTCGGGTCATGTCTACATAGTTCTCGAACCCGCAGGGTCTGCACACTTAAGGTTCGACGTTGTTTTATGCGTATTTGAGTTATATGGTTGGTTACCGAATGTTGTTCGGAGTCCCGGATGAGATCACGGACGTCACGAGGGTTTCCGGAATGGTTCGGAAACGAAGATTGATATATAGGATGACCTCATTTGATTACCGGAAGGTTTTCGGAGTTACCGGGAATGTACCGGGAATGACGAATGGGTTCCGGGAGTTCACGGGGGGGCAACCCACCCCGGGGAAGACCATAGGCCATAAGGGTGGCGCACCAGCCCTTAGTGGGCTGGTGGGACAGCCCAAAAGGGCCCTATGCGCCATACAAAGAGAAAGAAAAGAAAAAAAAGGGAGGTGGGAAGGAAGGGAAGGACTCCCACCCACCAAACCAAGTCCAACTAGGTTTGGGGGGGAGCCTTCCCCCCTTGGACTCGGCCGACCCCCTTGGGGCTCCTTGAGCTCCAAGGCAAGGTCCCCTCCCTCCCACCTATATATACGGAGGTATTGGGGCTGATTTGAGACGACTTTTCCACGGCAGCCCGACCACATACCTCCACGGTTTTTCCTCTAGATCGCATTTCTGCGGAGCTCGGGCGGAGCCCTGCTGAGACAAGGTCATCACCAACCTCCGGAGCGCTGTCACGCTGCCGGAGAACTCTTCTACCTCTCCGTCTCTCTTGCTGGATCAAGAAGGCCGAGATCATCGTCGAGCTGTACGTGTGCTTAACGCGGAGGTGTCGTCCGTTCGGTACTAGATCGTGGGACTGATCGCGGGATTGTTCGCGGGGTGGATCGAGGGACGTGAGGACGTTCCACTACATCAACCGCGTTCACTAACGCTTCTGATGTACGATCTACAAGGGTACGTAGATCACTCATCCCCTCTCGTAGATGGACATCACCATGATAGGTCTTCGTGCGCGTAGGAAAATTTTGGTTTCCCATGCGACGTTCCTCAACACGTGATGCAATGCAACTCTGGGTGAAGGACGGTTTAGATGGGCTCCCTGGAGAAACCAGTGGACGACCCGGGATGCATGGAGACGTGCCATGACATCTTGCGGAAAGCTTCACCCAGGCTCGAAGAGACGGACGGAGGCTTCAATACCCAAGGCTTACCTGCACAGCCACAAGTCATTATGGGCTCTGGCTTGGTTGGACAACGCGGCGACTCTGGACAGGCGGTGCTAGCAGATGTAGAAGAACGGTAGGATTGGATGGGCACCGACAGGGGATCAGAGGGACCCGTTGAAAGACCATGTTTTGATCATCCGGTCTTCAAACACCCTGAAGTGCGAGGACATACCCGGAGGCGATCAAATCTTGTGGGGAACATGTGCAAAACTCTGCAGAGTATTCAAACCTAATTGATTAGCCGTGTCCATGGTCATGGACAACTTGAGCCGAAGGCATTGAAATTTTCCTGAACTCTCAACACAATTTAATAATGATATGGGAATTATTGACAATTTGGGTACGAGAATTGGTTGGCGGAACCATCTCGTTAACAACAAACAATGTAGTAATATTTTGCTTTTAACCCTCTCTTGATGTAGGAGAAAACTTGCTTTTCGCTAAAATCTTATAGCCCCACCTGCCATATATGCATGTAGAATAGATGATTATTATTTCACCCCCTCTCTTTCATGACTTGTTGGCATATTCAATATGCTGACCTACACGGCTGCAACGTCTTATCTTGTAGATACTTTCTTCGACGAGTAAGTGTAGGATTCAGGGTTACGGTCCACACTCAACCTGCCATTGGTGTTATTTGGGACTCCACTCCCTTGACTTCTTCTGCTGTGATTTTAAGGTATATATCAGTTTTACGCTACTTACATGTGATTGCACTTTGATATATACATTGATGTACTGTGTGTGACAGCATACTGATCCAGGGATGGCAGAGATACAGAGGCTTGACTCGTTTTGAGTCGGGTCGCTACAGAAATGGTATGAGAGCACATGTTGACTGTAGGACGTGACCCTAGAAACAGGAAACTTCTTACGATAGGATCTCTCAAAAATCTTATTTTCGAGAACACCTTTCACTTCTCATCTCTTCTGATTTCATCAAATGTTCTCTCTCACCTCAAATAGTTATACAATCCCCTTACCCCTTTGACCTCATGAAGAATCAACGGAGTTCTACTTCAAAGTAAAGAGGATTTCACCACGCATTTGAAGAATTGAAGCTACAGCAACAGAAGACTCTGAGGAACCGAAGAACTCGAAGACCCTGAAGTGTTCGAATAATTATATGACCATTAGAAGTCCAAACCCCTTTGATATACCCACGTTACATACGATGATTTGTGAGCCGTCATTGGTGTGTGTTTTCCGTCGGCCACAAATAAAACCTATTCTCAAAAATATTGTTTGTATTGTGTGTATCTCCCTCCCTCTCTTACCGGTCTCATCCCCAAAACCTCAACCCTACCAGATGGAGTATGAAGCTGGACTTGTAGTCTCCGGACCAATGACCGAGCTAGAGGCTGAAATATGGATTCAGAACATGGAGAACCACTTCGGGAGAAACTTGATCTCAAGGAAGTATGAAGTGGAACACGCTCTCCAGTATTTTACCCAAAGTGCTGCTATCTGGTGGAAAATGCACCATGCCATACAAGGATTTAGTGGAGCAGAAAGTTGGGACGAATTCAAGAACACTTTGTTAAGATCCCGACTTATTCAGAAGTGCTATGATAATTAGAAGGAGAAGACTTGTGCATGCAAGATCTGTGGAGAAATAGGACACACCCAGGAACAACACAAGGATGGATGCACCCATTGTGAAGAAAATCACCCAGCTGAGGAGTGCCCAAGTAGTGAGGTGACTTGTTTCCTTTGTGAAGGAACCACCCACTACCTAGCTCAGTGTCATATTTACCCCAAGGTGCAACAAGTTGTCAAGCAGCAAAAAGATCCAATGAAGGAAACCCTCAAGAAAAAGATTCTAGAAGAACCTGTGATGAACGAAAATATACAACACCCTGATGAACAAGGTCTGACCAGATTTTTCTCCAATGCGTGTTACTCATGTGGAGAAGAAGGACATTATTCACAGGATTGCACGAATGGAAGCCAAGAGTATCCGGGAAACTTCCCAACGAAAAAGTGGAGATTGATCTACTTGATATAGAAGAACTAGCCAGAATGCAGCAGTCCGAAAAGAAGAGAAAGTACCCTCGGAAGAGTCAAATCTCTGCAGAGGAAGACCTGAGTCATATCAGATGTTTTAAGTGTATGGAATTTGGCCACTACAAATACATGTGTTCAGGAAGGAAGTCAGAAACCCAAGGAGCAAAAGCAAACACTAAGAAACCTCAAGACTTGTCAGAACTCATTTGCTTTCATTGCAAGGAAGCGGGACATTATGCTAATGATTGTCCACATGGGAAGAAAGCTAGAATGGAGTCGTTAAGTTTTGACCATGGCAATAAGTGTAATCTGAAGCACTCTTGTTTTTCATGAGATCACGGAGTTGAAAATTTTTGTAACAAAAGTCTCTGGGATTGTAATAACTCATGAATCAATAAAATTGTTGTGTCATGATCTCCTATGTTGAAATTGTATGCGTTGTTTTCTCTACGAGCAAAGATCTCTGGACATTTATGAGGATAACAGAAAATATTGTCTATGCAGGCATGGGTATAATCCATTTTAAGTGTGGTAGTAATTGGTAACCCACATGATCCACTAAATAGGAAGGTACCATAATTACCAAGGAGACACATACATTCCTCTTAGTACCTATTTACTGACACCTGCAGATGACAACTCTCTACGAGTCATTCCTCAAGGGCCCAGAAAGGATCATGACCCTGACCAGTGATCATGATTACCCAAAAATCCTGAAGGACATGATGAAGCACATTCATCTTCAAGGAGATGCAGTCTACAAAGGCTACCCGTTCATGGCAAATGGACTGGAACTTTGGTATGTGGAAGTACACCTCCACCAGGTGAAAGGAGTTTGTCCAAAGACTATGGGGCAATACTTTTGCATTTCACATGCACCACGAGCAACCTTCTTTGATGTTGTTCGTGAAGCTGCCATGGAAGCCATACGTCAGATTGGATAAATACTTCAAGCAAGACTCCGTCATACCCAGGAATACCTGAGTGAAGTGCATGCGGAGATGATGGAGATCAAGCTCATGGCCACCATGAGAAAGCAAAAGATGGATGATTTCAAGGAGCACCTCAGAAAGTTCCAGTGGGACTAAAGTATTTCCAAGGGAGACAAATGAATAAAGTTGGCAGAAATGCTGGACCATACTGAATAATGTGGATGGCAGCATTTGTAATAAAGTACTTTTGAATTAGAGTTTCTGAGAAGAAATTAAAGAATGTAATAAAGAATTGAATATGAAATGAATATGATTTATGGATGAAGCAATACCTTTTTATGGTAAACACACCCATGGAAAAAAGAATAGTATCCCACAGAGTGGAGTGTGAACCGAAAAATAAGTCTGAGGATTTTTGTTATATGATGGTTACCCCAAGAGTATGATGGAGGAAACACTATAGGATTTAAAGGCGGAGTAATTCCAAGTATGAGTAAAAGTCGGCCTGCAACCCACAGACCCCGGGACTAATAAGGATCAAGTACTACCTTTTTGGAGAAGGAAACTTGGAAGAAGCTATGATGGATCAACAAACATTTTCTTAGGAGCATACGAAAACTTGAGAGTTGTGAAGATACGTTAGATGTTTTGTTCAGCTTGTAGAACCGATGGATTACACGAACTTCATTCGTGGACAAGAGAAATTCTGCAACGCTTATGAGGATACCCAAGTGTTAGAATGCGAGATTCTCTAAACATTATACAGAGAAATGATTTGGGTGCGGAATGGATTGACCACCATGACGACTTACTCTTATCATTTATCTTGCTATTCAGAATGGTAAATCTGAGGGACTTACCCATAGAGAGAGACGAAATTCTTTGAAGCTTTTGTTTAAGCCTTAGAATGGTATGATGAAAACCCTATGAACATGGCATTTGTTGTCACGCGTAAGAAATTTTAGGGTGAGGATGAAACTAGGACCCCTCTCTCTGCAGGGTAACCACAAATGGTAGACCACAATGAGAATCATCGATAGGTTATTTACAATTGACCACGACTGTCAGTTAAGAAGACCCAGTAACGGAAGAAGCTTATATCAACAGAAGAACCCTCGTTTTGATGGAGACGTTATGAATATAACAGAAGAGCATCACCCAAGGAGTTAGTATGAGGGCTGTGAGGAGTCAGATGCCGAACCCCAGAGGATCGTTAAAACATTTTGAGGGACCAGTAATCTTTATTTTTAAGTGTGGTAGCATCCCACTTTGCCGGAGGTTGGATTTGTTAGAAGACCCCCAAACCCTGACCTTTCTTTCTAGCCTCTTCGAATCTCGAGGACGAGATTCATTTTAAGTGTGCTAGGTTTGTAACATCCCAAATTTCGGAATGTTAATACAATTATTAGAATGATTGTTTGTTTGTTCGAGTGATTGAAACTTGAGTGGAGTTTGAAACTTTTCAAAAACTTTTGAATGAGAGGGAATAAAATGACTTTCCCCTTTTTCCGGTGAATTCAAATTCATCCATTTAAAACCAATGAAAGAAGATGACATGACTTCTTCAACTATAAAGATTTTGAATGAAGGTGGCATTTGAATTTCCTTCGATTTTGATTTGCAAATTCTATTTTCCCTCCACTCAAGAAATGCCGGGGAATAATATTCTGTCAAACAGAAAAGAGAGGAGGAACATGACCCTTCAAAGCCAAGGGCATTTGTTGAAGTATTTTGAGCCAAGAAATCAAAATTTAATTGAAAAAATATTTGCAAAAAGAAAATAAAGCTTTTAGGGATTTTTTGAAAAAAATTGAAGTATTTATTTTGGCCGTGGAAAAATGTCCATCTTCTCGGATTTATTTTTCTGATATTTGTGGCATATAACACTTATATTTTTGGGAAGGAATTTATTTCCTTTTCATATTTATTCTTTCCTGTTTTAATTATTAGGAAGTAAATCGTTTTTTTTTTGGAAACTTACCCTGGCCCATTAAGGAACTTCCTATTCTCGCCCGACAAAGGATCTTCTCCTTCCTCTGGACTCCTTCCTCCCGTGCTCAGGCACCTTCCATGGCAGGGAGCCAAGAAATCCTCCCCTTCCGGAATTCGTGAAGTTCTTTCCCTCCCAGCACCTCTTCGCCCCCTATAAAGGATCCCATGGCCTCCTCGTTCCATTCCCGTCGAAACCGCCGCCTCTCCCCACCTCCTCCTCCCCTGCGGAGCTCGCCGGAGCCGGCCACAGGAACTCGCCGGCGACCTTCCCCATCGCTCCTGCACCCCTTCCCCACCCCCGCCGACCTTCTCCATCGCCCCCTGCACCTCCTCCGCCACCCCACCCCCGTTGGCCCCCCCTGCACCTCCTCCGCCACCCCCACCCCGTCGGCCCCCCTGCACCCCTCCACATCCCCACGAGATTCCTGCCAGGAAGTCCTCGCAAGGAGCCCGAGGAGCAGCACCTCGCCCCTCCGCCCTAAGCACCGGCCGCACCTCCACCTCCCCCCTCCTCCGCCACCTCACCCCGCCGGAGCCGCCCTCCCCACCTCGTCGGAGCCGCCCCCATCGCCGGAGCGGCCCCTGCTCGGTTCTGTCACGGGAGGTAACTCCTACATTCTAATTTTTTTCTTTCGTTTTTTTGTGTTATTTAGATTCTACCGTTAGATCTAGATCCAATCGTGTATACTAAACGCAACTTACCCCTTCAGTTTTTAGTTAAAGAACCGAACGGTTTTCTGTCTCACTTATCTTTAGCCGGAGTTTTGTTTAGTTATCAGCCGTTTGCTAGTTAGCCCCGCAGTACACACCATCTAGGACAATCAGGAGCTGCCACATACCCCCGCTGTTCGCTAGATCTAATTTTCTTTTTTCTGTTTTAGTTAGAAAACAAAGAGAGTTTAAATTTTGTTTTCCCTATAACTCTTGATCTAGAGGTCCAATGAGGTTGATTCTTTTTCCAGTAGATCACAATATTTCTGTAGTTTTCGAAAATATATTATTTTCCTATGTTTAAAATTTCAAAATTTGAATTATAGATCAGATTTAGTTTAAATCTTGTTTTGCTTATTCAAGGAGTTTAAAAATAGCTTTTAATTTGATTATTTTTGCTGCTGCTTCCTAATGATCATATCTTTCTGTAGTTTAAGTTTCAATTTTTTAAATATATTTACTTGGGGTTTTATCAAAAACAGATTCGATTTTGATTAGGTGAAGTGAATTTCTTCACTTTATGCAATAGTAGTTTTATGCTAGTGATGTTATTTTGCTTGTTAATGATTGTAGTGCTTATGGTGTGTATTTGTTTGTATCGGTAGATACCCGGAGTGTGAAGCATGGTACTTAGAAGTGCTTGATAACGACAATTATCAGCAAGGCAAGTCGTTTGATCATGTATCACCTATGCTTTCAGGCATCGTAGTTCTACCTTCCTATTACCATTTGCATGCTGACTAGGTACTTGGGAAAAAATATGGTTACTTGATGTACTATCATGTGGTAGGCACCCCAACAACCCTGTTACTTGGCCCGGGACAACAAATTCTATTATGATATGCTTGTGTAAACGGGGTTCTGGTTGGGAATTTATCACGAGTGATGCGAGAATAATTTAATAACCAAGACCGGTTAAGTCAAGACTTTTCAAGACCTCGTGATGCAATGCAACTCTGGGTGAAGGACGGTTTAGATGGGCTCCCTCGAGAAACCAGTGGACGACCCGGGATGCATGGAGACGTGCCATGACATCCTGCGGAAAGCTTCACCCAGGCTCGAAGAGACGGACGGAGGCTTCAAGACCCAAGGCTTACCTGCACAGCCACAAGTCATTATGGGCTCTGGCTTGGTTGGACAACGCGGCGACTCTGGACAGGCGGTGCTAGCAGATGTAGAAGAACGGTAGGATTGGACGGGCACCGACAAGGGATCAGAGGGACCCGTTGAAAGACCATGTTTTGATCATCCGGTCTTCAAACACCCCGAAGTGCGAGGACATACCCGGAGGCGATCAAATCTTGGGGGGAACGTGTGCAGAACTCTGTAGAGTATTCAAACCTAATCAATTAGCCGTGTCCATGGTCATGGACAACTTGAGCTGAAGGCATTGAAATTTTCCTGAACTCTCAACACAATTTAACAATGATGTGGGAATTATTGACAACTCGGATATGAGAATTGGTTGGCGGAACCATCTCGTTAACAACAAACAATGTAGTAATATTTTGCTTTTAACCCTCTCTTGATGTAGGAGAAAACTTGCTTTTCGCTAAAAACTTATAGCTCCACCTACCATATATGCATGTAGAATAGATGATTATTATTTCACCCCCTCTCTTTGATGACTTGCCGGCATATTCAATATGCTGACCTACACGGCTGCAACGTCTTATGTTGTAGATACTTTTTTCGACGAGTAAGTGTACGATTCAGGGTTACGGTCCGCTCGCAACCTGTCGTTGGTGTTATTTGGGACTCCACTCCCTTGACTGCTTCCGCTGAGATTTTCAGGTATATATCAGTTTTACGCTATTTACATGTGATTGCACTTTGATATATACATTAATGTACTGTGTGTGCCAGCATACTGATCCAGGGATGTCACAGATACACAGAGGCTTGACTCGTTTTGAGTCGGGTCGCTACAGTTTTGCATGCATAGTTTGCTTGTTTTAGTGTTTCCATATCTTATATTTGGTGATATAAATTATAGTAATGATAGAAATATTATGCGAACGAATAAAAATGCTCTCTGTTTTAGTGAGTGCACTTTTTGTTTTCTGTTTGAAAGAAATTCTCAAATCTAAAAAACTTTGTTGAGAGAGTCCTCACATAGCTACTTAATTGTTTGACTACTCATTGACCTTCACTTATATCTTTTGAGAGTAGTTTGATTGTTTCCTCTTATGTTTCACTTATATCCTAAGAGTAAATTGTGAATGAATGAAATATCATAAATATTAATTTATCAATGTGCTTTATGCTTAGAAGTAGCTTCACATCTGGTTTATAAAGTAAAATCTATTGAAGTTTGACAATCATTAGAGGTTTAGCAAGAAATGTGCTTAATCAATTGCAAAACTTTGAGTGTGCTCATATCTTATGGAAAGACTTAGAGAAAAGATATCCAAATTATTCCTTGAAAGATCTTGATATCATTGTTGTCAAATATATTGCTTTCCATAAAATGAAGCCAACCGATCCTAACTTCGACAAATGCCTATTTGAGCTTCCTGACCTTATGCGTGCCAAAGAAAATGTCATTACTGTCAACAACATCATTGTTGAAGCCATTTGAAAGCATAAACTTGAACATTGTAATAGTCAAATTTCTCATGAAACTTTTGTCTCTTACGAGGAAACTTCATCCGATGATGACTATGTGGAGCGTGGCTACTACGATGATGATGAGGACTTCTACATCGAGTATGAGAAGACCATGAAGAATCTCAGTCTTATGGCTAACCTTAAAGACTACATGGCCGGTGGTAAGGAGTGGGTTCTCGACAGTGGATGCACTGATCACATGGTCGAAGATAAAGACATGTTCCATGAGATCACACCGAAATGTGGACCTCGAAGGTATGTGAATTTTGGAGACAACTCCAAAGGTAAGGTACTTGGTCTTGGTAAGGTGGTCGTATCTCATGACAGTTTCATTCAGAATGTCATGCTAGTAGAATCTCTTGGCTACAATCTACTTTTCTTATCTAGACTAGCAGATTTCGAATTCGATGCGCTATTTACGAAATTTGAATGCGAAGTGTTCCATAGCGACAATCATAACATCGTATTTACGAGATTCCGTAGAGGTGATCTATACATTGTTGATTTCTCTAAGATATCCAAACCCCGTACATGCCTTATTGCAAAATCTTCTAAAGGTTGGTTATGGCATAGAAGGCTTGGACGTGTTGGTATGTGTAATCTTGAAAAACTTATCAAAGGTGATCATCTTCTTGGCATTAAAGATGTTATCTTTGACAAAGATAGACTTTGTAGAGCTTGTCAAGCAGGAAAACAAGTTGGTGGAAGTCATTCTGTGAAGAACATCATGACCACAAGAAGACCCCTTGAGCTGCTTCACATGGATCTCTTTGGTCCCAATGCTTATAAGAGCCTCGGTGGAAATTCTTATGGTCTAGTCATTGTTGATGACTTCTCCTGATTGACGTGGGTGTTCTTTCACAATGATAAGTCGTCGGTACAAATGATCTTCAAGAACTTTGCTCAGAAAGCTCAAAACTAGTTTGAAGTGGAGATCAAGAAGGTTCGGAGCGACAATGGAACGGAGTTTAGGAAAACTATTGTGGATACTTTTCTTGACGAAGAAGGTATCTTGCATGAGTTCTCGGCAACGTACACACCTTAACAAAATGGAGTTGTTAAGAGGAACAACCGGACGCTCATAGAGATGGCGAGAATGATGCTTAACGAATACAAGACTCGAAGACACTTTTGGGCAGAAGCCGTCGAAACAGCTTGCTGCTACGGCGGCAGAAATCCTTCTGTTGCCTCTTGAGCTTGCGTTAGTTTTACCCTTGAAGAGGAAAGGGCGATGCAGCACAGGAGCAGTAAGTATTTCCCTGAGTTTGAGAACCAAGGTATCAATCTAGTAGGAGAACCGCACCAAGTCCAGAGTACCTGCGCAAACAAAAAAGAGCTTGCACCTAACGCTATAAAGGGGTTGTCAATCCCTTCAAGATTGAGTGCAAAGTGAGATCTGAAGGCGGAAAGTGCAACGAAGTAAAATTGTAAGGCTGAAAATATGGTGTAAAGTAGACCCGGGGGCCATAGTGTTCACTAGATGCTTCCCTCAAAATAGAAAATAATACGGTGGGTGAACAAATTACTGTCGAGCAATTGATAGAACTGCGCAAAGTCATGACGATATCTAAGGCAATGATCATACATATAGGCATCACGTCCGAGACAAGTAGACCGATACTTTCTGCATCTACTAGTATTACTCCACAGATCGACCGCTATCCAGCATGCATCTAGTGTATTGAGTTCGTGACGAACAGAGTAACGCTTTAAGCAAGATGACATAATGTAGAGGGATAAACTCAAACCAAAGATGAAAACCCCATATTTTAACCCTTGATGGCAACAACACGATGCGTGCCTCGTTACCCCTTCTGTCACTGGGTGAGGTCACCGCACGATATGAACCCAAAACCAAGCACTTCTCCCATTGCAAGAATCATAGATCAAGTTGGCCAAACAAAACCCACAACTCGAAGAGAATTACAAGGATATGAAATCATGCATATAAGATATCAGAAGAAACTCAAATATGATTCATAGATAATCTGATCATAAATACACAATACATCGGATCTCGACAAACACACCGCAAAAGAAGATTACATCAGATAGATCTCCATGCAGATCATGGAGAACTTTCTATTGAAGATCCAAGAGAGAGAAGAAGCCATCTAGCTACTAGCTATGGACCCAAAGGTCTATGGTGAACTACTCACGCTTCATCGGAGAGGTCATGGTGTTGATGAAGAAGCCCTCTGTATCCGAATCCCCCCTCCGGCAGGGCTCCAGAATGTGCCCCAGATGGGATCTTGCGGAGACAGAAGCTTGCGGCGGCGGAAAAGTATTTTCGTGGATCTCCTCGTCAGTTTTGGAATTTTACTGAATTTATAGGCGGAAGAGGTAGGGCAGACGAGCCACAGGGGGACCACAAGCCTGCTAGGCGTGGACCCCCCTGGCTGCGCCTAGGGGGCTTATGGGGTCCCCTAGTGGCCCCTGCCTTGGTTCTCAAGTGTCGTGCGTATCTTATGTTCCGAAAAAAATCTTTTCGGAAGTTTTATTCCGTTTGGACACTGTTTAAATTCCTCCTCTGAAAAGGGTCAAAAACACGGAAAAACAGGAACTTGCACTTGGCACTGAGTTAATAAGTTAGTCCCAAAAAAGATATAAAAGGCATACAAAACATCCAAAGTTTGAAAAGATAATAGCATGGAACCATCAAAAATTATAGATACGTTGGAGACGTATCACTTGCCATACCATAAACCGACTCTGCATGCACAAGCTTCTCAGCAAATTGGCATAAAAGCTACGCACCGATAACAAACACCAAGTTGGATACTTTCGAGTATTCCGCTCTAAGTGCTATATTCTTGATAAGCATCGTCGGCCTAAATTTGCACATAAATCTTATGAAGGCTTCCTTCTTCGCTACGGATCAAACTCTCATACTTATCATGTCTACAACAACTTCACTCGAAAAGTTCGAGAGACGGTAGATGTGAAGTTTGATGAGACTAATGGTTCGCAAGTCAAACAATTGCCAATTGATATAGGAGATAAGGAACCTTCGAAAGCTACCAAAGATTTGTCCATTGGCAAGATTCATCCCATGGAGGTGAAGGAAAGCACTTCAGCAACTCAAGTGGAAGCTCCTACTTCGTGTCAAGGCGAACCGCAAAATGACATGGACACCGTTTAAAATCCTCCTATGAAAAGGGTCAAAAACACGGAAAAAACTGGAACTGGCACTTGGCACTGAGTTAATAAGTTAGTCCCAAAAAAGATATAAAAGGCATACAAAACATCCAAAGTTTGACAAGATAATAGCATGGAACCATCAAAAATTATAGATACGTTGGAGACGTATCAAGCATCCCAAGCTTAACTCCTGCTCGTCCTCGAGTAGGGAAGTGATAAAGACTGAATTTTTGATGTGGAATGCAACCTACCATAGTTGTCCTTTGTAATTTATTTCATGTGACATGAATGTTCAGATCCGTAAGATTTAAAACAATAGTTTGCTATTGACATGAAAACAATAATACTTCAAGCAAACTAGCAAGGTAATCATGAACTTTCGAAATAACAAGGCCAAAGAAAGTTATACCTACAAAATCATATAGTCTCGCTATGCTCCATCATCCCCAGACAACTAATCTAAATCATGCACAACCCCGGTATTTGCCAAGTAATTGTTTTCGCACTCTTACTTTCTCAAACCTTTTTCAACTATCACACAATACATGAGCGTGAGCCATGGATATAGCATTATAGGTGGAATAGAGTCTGGTGGTGGTTGTGACACAAAATGGAGGAGATGGTCACGTTGACGCGGCGTATTAAAGGGCTATGGAGATGCCCATTAATAGATATCAAAGTGAATGAGTAGGGATTGCCATACAAAGGATGCACTAGAGCTATAAGTATGTGAAACCTCAAAAGAAGAACTAGTGGGTGTTCATCCAACTTGCTTGCTCACGAAGACCTTGGGCAATTTGAGGAAGCCCATCCTTGGAATATACAAGCCAAGTTATATAATGAAAATTCCCACTAGCATATGATGGTGACAAAACAAGAGGCTCTAAATCATGAAGAACATGGTGCTATTATGAAGCACAAGTGTGGAAAAAGATAGTAGCATTGTCCCTTCTCTCTTTTTCTCTCTTTTTATATTTGGGCTCTTTGGCCTCTCTTTTTTTCTCTCTCCTCTTTTTTTTGGGCTCTTTGGCCTCTTTTTTTTCCTCACATGGGACAATGCTCTAATAATGACGATCATCACACATTTATTTACTCACAGCTCAAAGCTTAGAACGATGATAACTCTATAGGAAATGCCTCCGGCAGTGTACCGGGATGTGCAACGATCTATCTTGGCGTATGACGTTGAAACATCTCGCTAGCTATCTTACGATCATGCAATGGAAATATGAGAGTGACGGCACAAGTCATGAGGCGGAATGGTGGGAGTTTCATGCTAATATATCTCAGAATGGCTATGAAAATGCCATAGTAGGTCGGTATGGTGGCTGTTTTGAGGAAGGCATATGGTGGGTTTGTGCACCGACGAAAATTACGCGGTACTAGAGAGGCTAGCAATGGCGAAAGGTGAAAGTGCATCTATACCATGGACTCACATTAGTCATGAAGAACTCACATACTTGTTGCGAAATTATTATTAGTAATCGAAACAAAGTGCTAAACGCACACTCCTAGGGAAGGGTTGGTAGGTGTTAGAGCATCTCTAGTAGAACCCTCAAACCCTCAAACCCTTAAAAATAACCGCTTTTTTACAGTTTTCATCGGAAAAAACAGCGTAGACTAGAACCCTTAAACCCTTAAACCCGTAAAAAAAATTAGAGGTTGAACCCTCAAACCCCTTCCCAGCATGTAGAAGTGAGGGTTGGGGGGGGGGGAAACTGCCCCCAACCAGCACTCATTTTCCCACATCGCGCGGGAGGAAGTTGGTTCCCGCGCGCGGGAGGAATCCGCAGCGGCCGTCGCCAGCCCGCCGCCCTCTGCGCTCCAGCCGCCGCCCCGCCGCCCCCGCGCTCCGGCCACCGCCCCGGCCCCGGCCCCGCCGCCCCTCTGCGCCCAGGCCCCGGCCCCGCGCTCCAGCCGCCGCCGTCGCGCTCCCGCCCGCTGCCGCCGCGCCTGCCGCCGCCCCCCGCGCTCCAGCCGCCGCGCCTGCCGCCGCGCCCCCGCCCGCCGCCGCCGCCCCCCGCGCTCCAGCCGCGGCCGCCGTCGCCGCGCCCCCGCCCGCCGCCGCGCCTGCCGCGGCCGCCCGCCGAGAAGGGTCGCGGCGCCCGGCGGAGCTCCACCGCGCGGTACGCCAGGGAGACGGCCTCGTCCAGGCAGCGCGAGCGCGAGCGCGAGCTCCTCCGCGGCTGAAGTCATTTTTGTATCCTCTGTTCCTCCGCGTGCATGTTCATAGTGTTCAAAACTAGGCTATAAGGGTTGGGTTTGAGGGTTCTAGTCTTTGCCTCTGTTTTTCAACCCTTAAAAGTGTCAAAAATGGCCAATTCTCAACCCTTAAAACTGATTTTGGATTTAAGGGTTTGAGGGTTCTACTAGAGATGCTCTTAACCATTGCGCGATCCCGACCACAACACAAAGGATGACAATCAATAGATCAATTATGCTCCGACTTCCTAACATAGCGGTTCACCATACATGCATGTTACGGGAATCACTAACTTCAATACAAGTATTTCTAGAATCACAACACCCTACTAACATAACTCTTAATATTACCAAATCAACGTCTCAAAACAAATTGAGAGGAATCAGACTTCTCTTTCCACTCAATGCACATGAAGATGGAAGTTTTTTTATCCTCTTTGGGTACCTATCACCTTTGGGACTACTTTCATAGCACAAGCCAACAACCAAGTCACGCACCGCCGTGCTCTAAAAAGATCTAAGTGAAGCACATAGAGCAAAACTATCTAGCTCAAAAGATATAAGTAAAGCACGATGAGCATTCTAGTAAATTCACGATGAGTGCATGTATCTCTCAAAAGGTATGCAGAGAGGATGATTGTGACACAACAACAAAAAAAGACTCCTACGATACAAGACGCTCCAAGCAAAGCACATATCATGTGGTGAATAAAAATATAGCTCCAAGTAATGTTACTGATGGATTGAAGACGAAAGAGGAATGCCTTCCCGGGGCATCCCCAAGCTTAGGCTTTTTGGTGTCCTTGAATTTGGCTTGGGATTTCTTGGGCATCCCCAAGATTGAGCTCTTTACACTCTTTATCCCTTTGTCCATGAGAACATCACCCAAAACTTGAAAACTTCACAACACAAAACTTAAACAGAAACTCATGATATCATTAGCACAAGAAAAAAACTACCACCTCTTTAGGTACTGTAGCAAACTTGATTTCTATTCATATTGATGTTATATTACTGTATTCTCACTTTTCCATGGCTAATACCCCCGGTACTATCCATAGTTTCATCAAAACAAGCAACCATCTCAAAAAAACAGAATTTGTCAAAAACAGACCAGTCTGTAGCAATCTGTATACTTCGTATACTTCTGTTACCTCAAAAATTCTGAACAATTACGACTGCGTGGGAAAAGGCATATCAGCCAGAAGCAAAAAGAATCAACTCAGAAGCTCTTTCTGAATAAAAATTAAAAATAATCTCGTGAGAGAAAAGTTTCTGTCTTTTTCCAACAGGATCAAACAACCATCACCAAAACTAGTTATAAAGGTTTTGCTTGGCTCAAACACAAAAAGAAACACAAAATACACAATCATAACGGAATTATGATGGTGTGGACGCAACAAAATATAAATAAAAAGATAAATTCATTGGGTTGCCTCCCAACAAGCGCTATTGTTTAACGCCCTTAGCTAGGCATAAGGCGATAGAATCACGTATCGTCGTCTTTGGTGCTCAAACCATAAGTAGCCCTCATCATAGATTCATAAGGCAATCTTATTTTCTTTCTAGGAAAATGTTCCATGCCCTTCTTTAAAGTAAATTGAAATATAATATTCCCTTCCTTCATATCGATGATAGAACCGATAGTCCTTAGGAAAGGTCTACCAAGAATGATAGGGCATGTAGGATTGCAATCAATCTCAAGAACAATGAAATCCACGGGTACATAGTTCCTATTTGCAATAATAAGAACATCATTGATCCTTCCCATGGGTTTATTGACAGTAGAATCCGCAACATGCAAATTAAGAGAACACTCCTCAATCTCATTAAAACCCAGAACATCACATAAAGACTTTGGAATCACAAAACACTAGCACCCAAATCACAGAAAGCATTGCATTCATAGTTTTTTATTTTTATTTTGATAGTAGGTTCCCACTCATCGCGAAGCTTTCTAGGGATAGAAACTTCTAATTCAAGTTACTCTTCAAGAGATTTTATCATAGCTTCGACGATATAATCTGTAAAGGCCTTGTTTTGGCTATATGCGTGTGGAGAGTTTAGCATGAATTGCATCAACGAAATGCATTCAATCAAGGAGCAACTATCATAATTGAATTCCTTGAAATCCAAAGTGGTAGTTTTACTACTCAAGGTTTTAATATCTTCTACTCCACTTTCAATGCTTTTAGCATCAAGATAGATGGACTCCGAATCATTGGGGCGTTTTCCAACCAAAGTGGATTCATATCCAGCCCCATCATCATTAGGTTTGACACAAGAAAATAAAGATTCAACGGGAGTCACACCAAGCACTTTAAGATCTTCGTGATTCTTATCACGAGAACACGGCCTTTTAAGCCATTCATGTTGTGATAGCCTGGCTTATTAGGGATGATAGACTACTCATATCAATAAGGAATTCCTTCTTTTTCGGGAGCCCATTCGAACAGAACTCTCAGGTTAAGCGTGCTTGGCTTGGAGTAGTTCTAGGATGGGTGACCGACCGGGAAGTTGATCCCGGTTGCGCATGAGTGAGGACAAAGTGCGCAGAAAAGACTTGTATTGATATGTGGGGCCAGTCTAGATCCCGCCAGGAGTAACGACCACCGGCTGGTGTGTCCGGGGTGTTACAAGTTTGGTATCAGAGCCGACCCTCGCGGTTACACGGATGTTTTGCGGACAGGTGCGCAGTCATGTTGTTCATGACGTTTGTGACCCGTCGTGGCACACGGCATGGTACATGTACTGGACTGGATGCACAGACGTTTGTGCCAAGAGGGAACGTTCCTGTGACCCGACGAGGACGTTGGTTCCTCTGAGTGGTGGTGTATGTGATAGCCCGGCTTATTAGGGATGATAGACTACTCATATCATTAAGGAATTCCTTCTTTTTCGGGAGCCCATTCGAACAGAACTCTCAGGTTAAGCGTGCTCAGCTTGGAGTAGTTCTAGGATGGGTGACCGACCGGGAAGTTCATCCCGGTTGCGCATGAGTGAGGACAAAGTGCGCAGAAAAGACTAGTATTGATATGTGGGGCCAGTCTATATCCCGCCAGGAGTAACGACCACCGGCGGGTGTGTCCGGGGTGTTACATATGTCTAGCACGAATTTGGGCGTTTCTTTCTTTGCTCTCACTCATGGAAACACGCATAGCTTTCAAAGTTTCATCCATATTGATCTTGGGAGGAGCACATCTAACTTTCAAAGCATGAATATCACTAGACATTCTATCAACGCTCCTAGCCAAATCGTCAATTTTGAGTAGTTTTTCCTCTATGGATGCATTGAAAATCTTTTGCGAGTTGATAAACTCTTTGATATTACTCTCTAGATCAGTGGGTAATCTATTGTAATTTCCATGAGTATTGTTGTAGGAGTTGCCAAAGTTATTAGAGGTGTTACTACGAAAAGGCCTAGGAACATAGTTTCCTCTAAAAGCATTGTTGTTGCCAAAATTATTCCTGCCAACGAAATTAACGTCCAAGCTAGCGTTGCTACTCTCAATCAAGGAAGACAAGGGCATGTCATTCTAGGATGGGTGACCGACCGGGAAGTTCATCCCGGTTGCGCATGAGTGAGGACAAAGTGCGCAGAAAAGACTAGTATTGATATGTGGGGCCAGTCTATATCCCGCCAGGAGTAACGACCACCGGCGGGTGTGTCCGGGGTGTTACATATGTCTAGCACGAATTTGGGCGTTTCTTTCTTTGCTCTCACTCATGGAAACACGCATAGCTTTCAAAGTTTCATCCATATTGATCTTGGGAGGAGCACATCTAACTTTCAAAGCATGAATATCACTAGACATTCTATCAACGCTCCTAGCCAAATCGTCAATTTTGAGTAGTTTTTCCTCTATGGATGCATTGAAAATCTTTTGCGAGTTGATAAACTCTTTGATATTACTCTCTAGATCAGTGGGTAATCTATTGTAATTTCCATGAGTATTGTTGTAGGAGTTGCCAAAGTTATTAGAGGTGTTACTACGAAAAGGCCTAGGAACATAGTTTCCTCTAAAAGCATTGTTGTTGCCAAAATTATTCCTGCCAACGAAATTAACGTCCAAGCTAGCGTTGCTACTCTCAATCAAGGAAGACAAGGGCATGTCATTCTAGGATGGGTGACCGACCGGGAAGTTCATCCCGGTTGCGCATGAGTGAGGACAAAGTGCGCAGAAAAGACTAGTATTGATATGTGGGGCCAGTCTATATCCCGCCAGGAGTAACGACCACCGGCGGGTGTGTCCGGGGTGTTACATATGTCTAGCACGAATTTGGGCGTTTCTTTCTTTGCTCTCACTCATGGAAACACGCATAGCTTTCAAAGTTTCATCCATATTGATCTTGGGAGGAGCACATCTAACTTTCAAAGCATGAATATCACTAGACATTCTATCAACGCTCCTAGCCAAATCGTCAATTTTGAGTAGTTTTTCCTCTATGGATGCATTGAAAATCTTTTGCGAGTTGATAAACTCTTTGATATTACTCTCTAGATCAGTGGGTAATCTATTGTAATTTCCATGAGTATTGTTGTAGGAGTTGCCAAAGTTATTAGAGGTGTTACTACGAAAAGGCCTAGGAACATAGTTTCCTCTAAAAGCATTGTTGTTGCCAAAATTATTCCTGCCAACGAAATTAACGTCCAAGCTAGCGTTGCTACTCTCAATCAAGGAAGACAAGGGCATGTCATTAGGGTCTAAAGGAGCACTTCTACTAGCAACCAAATTCATTAACTCATCCATCTTAGCACTCAACGAGTTAATTTCTTCTATAGCGTGTACCTTCTTACTAGTAGGTGACCTTTCAGTGTGCCACTGAGAGTAGTTCGTCATGATATTGTCTAGGAGTTTTGTGGCTTCTACTAACGTGATTTCCATGAACGTTCCACCTGAGGCGGAGTCCAAGATATTTCTGGAAGTGAAATTCAAGCCAGCGTAGAAGATTTGTATAATCATCCAAAGACTCAAGCCATGAGCGGGACAATTTCTAATCATCAATTTCATTCTCTCCCAAGATTGTGCAACATGTTCATGATCAAGTTCCTTAAAATTCATAATATCATTACAGAGAGAGATAATCTTAGTCGGCATAAAATACTTGGATATGTAAGCATCTTTGCACTTATTCCAAGAAACAATACTATTTTTGGGCAAAGACAAAAACCAAGTTTTTGCTCGATCTCGCAACAAGAAAGGAAAAAGCTTCAATTTAATCACATCATTATCCACATGTTTCTTCTTTTGCATATCGCAAAGCTCAACGAAGGTATTAAGATGGGATGCGACATCTTCACTAGAAAGGCTGGAGAATTGCTCTTTCATAACAAGATTCAGCAAAGCAGCATTGATTTTGTATGATTCCACACTAGTGGCGGGAGCAATCGGAGTACTAATAAAATCATTTTATTAGTATTCGAGAAGTCACAAAGTTTGGTGTTTTGTGACTTCAGCAACCAAACAAGCGCACAAGCGAACAGAAAGCAAGCGAGAGAAAAGGGCAAACGAAAAAGGCAAACGAAGAAAAGGGCAAATATTTTTGTAAATTTTTGTTTTTCAGAAGTGGGGGAGAGGAAGACGAGAGGCAAAAAAGTAAATGCAAGAGATGAGTTTGCGACACTTACTTGGCTGAGTTCTTGACTTGATCCTCTCTGGCAACGACGCCAGAAATTCTTTTGCTACGGCGGCAGAAATCCTTCTGCTGCCTCTTGAGCTTGCGTTGGTTTTTCCCTTGAAGAGGAAAGGGCGATGCACCACAGGAGCAGTAAGTATTTCCCTGAGTTTGAGAACGAAGGTATCAATCCAATAGGAGAATCATGCCAAGTCCAGAGTACCTGCGCAAACACAAAAGAGCTTGCACCCAACGCTATCAAGGGGTTGTCAATCCCTTCAAGATTGATTGCAAAGTGAGATCTGAAGGCGGAAAGTGCAACGGAGTATAATTGTAAGGCTGAAAATATGGTGTGAAGTAGACCCGGGGGCCATAGTGTTCACTAGAGGCTTCTCTCAAAATAGCAAATAATACGGTGGGTGAACAAATTACTGTCGAGCAATTGATAGAACCGCGCAAAGTCATGACGATATCTAAGGCAATGATCATACATATAGGCATCACGTCCGAGACAAGTAGACCGATACTTTCTGCATCTACTACTATTACTCCACACATCGACAACTATCCAGCATGCATCTAGTGTATTGAGTTCATGACGAACAGAGTAACGCTTTAAGCAAGATGACATGATGTAGAGGGATAAACTCAAACCAATGATGGAAACCCCATCTTTTTACCCTTGATGGCAACAATACGATGTGTGCCTCGCTACTCCTTCTGTCACTGGGTGAGGTCACCGCACGGTATGAACCCAAAACCAAGCACTTCTCCCATTGAATCCTTCCCTATTTGGAACCTTCTCTACGTGGGTCCACCATGTCAATGCTATGAGAGAGCCCATGCCCATTATTTCATGTGATGTCACCTTATTATTTTCTCTTCCTTTGCATGCATGCATTCCATATCATGCGATGTGTTCTTGTTGTTGCATTGTGTTCTTGTGATTTCATGTCTTGTTCTTGTGTTGTTGTGCATGTGATGTATAGCTTGTGTGGGGTGTGCATGTGATAGTATATGCTTAGGTTTAAAAACCATCTCCACCCCTCCTCTCTATTTCTCCTATGTCAAGATTCTCTTCTCCCTTCCCTCTTTTAAAAATGCCCATGATTTAGCTTGTTTTGTGGTGGATGTAAGGAGGTGTATCTGCTGATTTGATACTTAGTTTTAAAGGTGCATATATTCACAAAACAGACCCAACAAAATTCTGTTTTGAAAATATTTGATGGCTCCAAACATTTCTTTTCTATTTTATTCAAATAGACTATAATTTCTTATGACCAGGGGTACTTCTATTTTAATTTTGGTTGCCATAGTTTTTCCCTAGGAGATTATTTTTGCTGGTGTTGTTTTCAAAATGGAAAAACCTCCAGGAGTCTTTTCTTTTACCACGCGCCAGATGGGCCACTTCTCCCTCCCGAGGCCCATCCTCTCCTCTCTGTTTCCCCTACGACAGCCCAGCTCAGTCCTTCTTCTTTCTGCTAACGCCGTCATCGTCGTCTCCGGCGTCGTCCGCCATGTTCGGGAGCTCGGGGAAGATGCCTGCGCTCCATTCCCGGCGCTAGGAGCCCCGGGGAACGACTGCACCGACGACCCCGACCACGTCAACGGCGAGTTCCCGGTGTTGTTCCTCCCATGCTTCGGTTCTGCAACAGGGCGCCTCTAGCTTCTTCGTCATCTCTGGTAGGGCCCTCCTCCTCCGTCCGGGACCTCTCCCTCCTTCCCCAAGGTGAGGAGCAACCTCCCTTTCCTTCTCCTCCTCGGTTCCGTCTCAAATCCGGCGAGAGCGTGTGCGCGTACTTCTCTGTAGTGGCAGATCGCGAGCAGTAGAGGTTCTCGGTTGTGGTGCAGCAGTGAGCGTTGCGCGTGTATGAGCGTAGGTAGGCGATCCCCGCGTAGCCGACGAGCAGTGGTGTTGTATAGGGCGTAGCAGAGACGTGTCCATCGTCTTCTGTCGCTAGCGAGCAGCATAGCTGCATCTCTGTCAGTCAAGTGCAGAATAAAGACAACAGACCTACCGGTTCTTGTTCGATCCTCCTCTCTGTCAGTAGCAGTAGCGTAGCGCACTAGTTGGCATCTTGGGGTTGTTCCCGCGAGGTGCAGGGATCGATTCCCAGGGGATACACCTCCCCCCTTTTTTTCATTTTAGCCTGACAGAAGCGCTTACAGCAGCAGTGCAGATTATCCGGCGTACATAGTCTTCTCTGTCGAGCGAGGGCCTCTCAGCCCAGTGGTGTGCTACAGAGTTGCACACCACAGGCACAGGGGTTCGACCCCCAGGGTGCCCTTTTTTTTCTTTTCCATGTTATTTATTTTTCCTTTTTGCTCTTTTGCTTGCATGATGTTTGTGCATTAAACTTAGATGGCAGAGGGCATTTTATTGTTTTTCTTTGCTGCTATAGTATGGCCATATGATGTGATGTGTGTATGTGTTCTTGTGAGAAGTGCATGTGTGTGTGTGTGTGTGTGTGTGTGTGTGTGTGTGTGGTGATGCTACCCTAGTTTAAGATGATGTGTAGGTGGCTTGTGTCTTTGCTTGTGTGACTAGTTAGGTGGCAGTAGATGATGTGCATGTGTGTGTGTGCTGTACCCACATGAGGTGTTGCTAGTGTAGGTGTGCAAATCAGTGTAGCCTTACTTTCTTTTGCTTGATAGTTTCCCTAGGCATGATTTGGAGTAGTTTCCTCCTCCTTAATTTGTGGTCACTTGTTCCAAGTAAGTGCCCACATATTATAGATGATTTTGGGGTAGAATCTCCCAAGGAATTCAGTGGTGAAGTTAGTTTTGACATTAGGATACTTTCTGGAGTTGACATATTCAGATGTGTTGCAAGTTTGCTCTTTGTTTCCATGGAATAGGTTGAGCCCAAGGGCATGAGCTTTTGTGTGGTAGTAGTAGGGGTTTTACTCTACACCATAGTGGTTTCATTTATCTCTTGGTGTTACTTGTGTGCAAGGTATGCCTAGACAAAGTGGGCATGTGGCTGGAAATTCCAGCTAGTGAAATCTGGAATTACACTAAGTCTGAGAATCTGGAAACATTTTCTTCTCCTGTAGATGAGGTTGTGCTGGTCATTGTGTTGTGATCTAGCCTTAGTTTAGTGCTCGGAAATTGGACCTGATATGTTTGTGAAGCTCCCTGTAAAATTTCATCGCATTTGGTGTCATGTAGGTTATGTTTTGGCTGCTGTCAAAAAGCTTCAGAACAAAGACAGAAAGTCAGGTGCAGGAATTTTCACTAAGTCCCTGAGATCTGATGGTTTTGGGAACGTTTGCAGCCTTGTATCTTCCTGTGTTTTATTCCTTTTGGTGTGATTCTTGCTTCTGCTTGTAGTATTCTTGGTTGGCTACAGCCACATATATTATTTGTCATATTTGGAGGGCTATAGCTATGTTGCATGTAGCTCACAAAGTGCTAAGATGCAGATTATGGCAGATCATGTAGTTTTGTCATTTTGATGATTATGGGTGCTTAGTTGATGTTGTGGTGTTCTTCCTTGCTCCAATCCATTCATGTTGGGTTGTTTTATGTCTTGGCAACCTGGGAAGACCAGATTTGTGCCAATTGAGTGTGTGGTGATGATTTTGACACGTAGGGCTTCATATCTTGTTTCGTTGATTCCCGTTGATCCGTAGCTCCGATGGTAAAGTTCTTTATATGGTTTTGCATCGTTTTCATGAGACGCATATGGTCATGTCATTCTCATGCATGTCAAAATATCTTAGGGTACAGTACTGTCCAGGAACTTGTAGTATCTTCTTTTGCTTGTGCTAGTGATAGAAATAGTGATGCATGCTCATTTTCATCTCGTGCATCATGTGATTGTTGCATCCTGAGGTGCTGTTGTTCATTGGATGTTATTCTTGTGTTGGGTAGCACCGGGATCGGAGAACGAGTACGTGGACTCGGGAGAGTACGTGCAGGACGAACAAGAACCATTCCAAGCTGAGGATATCACACGCAAGATGATATGACCTTGATTCCATCTCTAGACTTGTTATGCTAGTTTGCGTTTCCATGTCATATTGCTCACTGCCTACCACTGAATTAAATTGCCTCTTGATATGCCATGAACCCATACACTGATCCCTTCCTAGCAAAACTTGAATGGCTAAGTAGGCTTTGCACAGCTACTAATGTTAGCGTTGCTAGATGCAGGTGCTTTGACTCGTGTGATAACATGAGCTTGATATCATTATCTAAATTCTGTTATTTAATTAATGCACCTATATACTTGGTTAATGACGGAGGGCCTAGCCTTTTGTCGGGTGCTTTGTTCCGTTATTGCCGCCTTAGTTACCGGCTACCGGTGTTTGATTCCATATAGATCGCTCCTAACACGTTCGGGGTTGTTATGGGGACCCCCTCGATAAATTGCGTAGTGCTAAGGCTTGTCCGGCAGGAATCAACATTGGTTCTATTGCTAATCACTTAATAATCTACATAGGGAATTGCTACCCCGAGGAATTTAATCAACAACCCGGGCCAGTGCTCCTCATGAGTGTTGGTCCAATCACCTAGCAGTCGGCAAGACCACCCCAATGAAAACTTGAGGTTTGGTCCTTGTCCACTTTGCATAGACGGTGTTGTCCTGAGACTGAGATACGCGGCTCTTATCGGGTCATCGACACACAGGGAGGTCCTGCTAGCCTTGTCTTACCTTAGCGATATATCGTGCGTATAGGAATCCTAGTGAAGCTTTGGTTTTCCCCAGAGTTGAGGTTTTCCTCTAAGGAATCCGACGAGATCACGAGATTCATGATAGAGGATGACTTTGCGGCCTGTGTACGTTTGTGGTGGACTAGTTGGAGCACCCCTGCAGGGTTTAATCTTTCTGAAAGCCGTGCCCGCGGTTATGTGGCAACTTGGAATATCTTGTTAACATCCAGTATTAGACAACTTAAACAAAAGCTAATAAAATTGCCAACTGTGTGCGTAACAGTGATTGTCCCCTCGAAGACCTCTCTTCGATCGGGAACACGGTGGGGTTGTGAATGACGTAGGTAGGTGTTCAGGATCACTTAGTGATCAAGTAACCACGACCGCTAGTGTAGACCACCTTCATAATTGCTATGTAAGATGGCCACCAAATCAAGCTTAGGATGTTGCAACCATAAACACTTCACCTTGCCCTACCTAATAACTTGACTAGTTCTCGCACCAAGGTCTTAGATTGCTGAGTCCCCGTAGCTCACGGATTCCTCCAAAATCCCAACAGGTACAGGTACCCCAGAGATAGATGATCCCGACGGCACTCAGCTGGCGTGGCAGTACGCCAAGGAGACAGACCGCCTTTACGTGAACTATCCAGAAGATTGAGGTGTGGTCGAGATCGTGGGCCTGCAGGCAGGGTAGCATAGCTTTTCTATGTTTTGTTGTCTGTAGCGGAACTACCTTGCTTGTATGTGTGATGTACTCTGAGATATTTATGAGAAGGCAATTGAATCCCTGCTTGTCTATCTTTATTATTATGTATGTGTTGTGTTACCTGTTTGCGAGACGCTTAGATGCGCTCCTTTCCAATTCGGGGCCTCGATCCCCAGATCGGAAAGGACCGCATCTTGGTCGTTACAAGTTGGTAATCAGAGCCTTACGACCATAGGAGCCTTTGTGTGATCGTACTTGGCCGAGTCGAGTCTAGAAAATGTTTGAGTCTTAGTTATATCGGAGAGTAGGATTCTTATTTTTCTCCTCTTCTATGCTCTGGTGAGGTTCCCGTCTTAGGAAATCTTTAATTCTACTCCTTTTCTCGCTCCAAAAAAATTTAGGATCACGCGGGTATTTGTGAAATCTATATGATTTCAATGTGACGGAATCCTGTCCTCGTGCCTCCTATCTACTCTAAGTCTGAGGGAGTTGAGCTCCGGGGGATTCTTGCGCACATCGCCATCATTCAGATTTCTGAGCATCTAAGAATGAAGGGTGTTCGTTATTGCTTCAATACTGGTAGTGGTGAGATAACCCCGATGTCCCCAGTACTGGTGTAGATTGTTCGGGGGTACTACCACACTTGGTATCGTTGTGATCACGAGGATCTGTTGTAGATGAAGGTCCGAGATGCTGGTTGTGTGTTGAAGGATGTGATACAGGTGACGGGTTAGTTTAGGAGTTGTGTGAAATACTCCTTGTATCCGTGTACCAGATTGCATGACCAGTTATTTCGGGAATTCATAGGTGGGATATCTAGTAGTATCTAATAGGACTATCTTCCTACAGACGTTTGATTGATGTTTGGGAAATCTCGATCATATGTTTGTTCCGAGCAGTTCTAGCTCACACTTGTTTGCAGTGGTCCTTATCGGAATTTTGTCATCCGTCACTTTGAGGATGCATTCTTGCTATGTTGTTCAAGTGCAATTGCTAAATTCTGTTCAGATATTCTGTCTTTTGATTCAACAATATCTTCAATTATTCTGTGGACTAATATGCTGTCCGTTTTCAGGATGGCTCCACCGACTCGTCAGACCCCAGGGTGTGAGGATATGCCGCCTCCACCACCTCCTCCTCCTCCGCCGCCGCCGCCTCCTCCTGCAGAGGCATGGCAAGCGATGATGGCAGCTACTAATGCAAACACTCAGATGTTGTTACAGTTGATCCAGGAGAGAGCCAATCAACAGTAGGGCAATTTCCAGCAGGGTGGCAATCACTTCGCCAATCTGAGTCAGTTCCTGTCGAATCAACCAAAGACGTTCACTTCTTGCGACCAGCCATTTGATGCAGAAGATTGGATCCGTGATATGAACAAAAATTTCGAGTGTAGCAATGTGCGTTCGGAGGACTATGTCAAGTTTGCAACGTTTCAGTTGAAGGGTCAGGCTTCTATATGGTGGCAGCAGCTCAAGGACTCTAGAGGCGACAGGGTGATGTCTTGGGACGAGTTTTATCGTGACTTCAGGTCCCACTACATCCCTTCCAGTTTTGTAGAGGAGATGCGTGAGAAGTTCGGGCGTTTGAAGCAGGGCAGCAATTATGTATACAAGTACAATGTCGAGTTCCACGAGCTGGCCCGTTACGCGCAGCAGGATATCCCGGATCAGAAGAGCAAGATCTATCAGTTTAGGGGTGGCTTGAAAGAAGACTTGCAGTTAGCTCTTGCCTTGCACGATCCTGAGGAGTTTGACAAGTTCTACAACCTAGCTCTCAGAGCAGAGGCAGCCTTGCTCAGGGTGGAAAATTCCAAGAAGCGCTTCAGAGATTCCAGCTCTTCCTCGACTCAGGTGGTTCAGAAGCAACAGAGGTTTTGGGTTTCTCCTCCTCCTCCTCGGCACTCATAGCAGCTAAAGCACTCAGGTGGTCGTGGTTCTTCCCACCCACCCAACCCTGGCTTTCAGCAGAGATACCAGCATCCGAAGCAAGGGCCCCCTCAGATTCAGTTTCGGCAGCCAGCAGATGTCACTTGTCACAAATGTGGGCAGAAGGGTCACTATGCCAACAAATGTACTTCTTAGCTCCATCTGCTGCCTCCTCCTCCGGGAAAACCTCCAAGCAACGCTCTTGTCAAATTCAACCCTAGATCAGCTCGAGTCAACATGGTGAACGCAGCTGAAGCAGAAAACTCCTCTGATGTGATCATGGGTAACCTCCTCGTCAATGATATTCCTGCTAAAGTGTTATTTGATTCTGGTGCATATCATTCGTTTATCTCAAGGCCATTCTCATTTAAGCATGGGTTCCCTACTCATGATTTGCTTAAGCCTCTTTCAATTGTGTCTCCGGGTAAGATCATGAATTCTCACATGGTGGTTCCGGACGTTTCTGTCAAGATGGGTGCTTATGCTTTTTTGGTTTCTCCTATTGTCTTGGGCAATTCCGACATCGACTTGATTTTTGGTATGGACTGGTTGGCCATGAACAAGGCGTCAATTGATTCTGAAGCCAAAGAAGTGAAGCTTACCCACTCTTCGGAGGATGTGATTATATTCGCGGCACGCGATGATACAATCCGTGTGTTCTCCTTGAATGAAAAGGGTGAGATCAATCCTATTGAGCAAGTCCCAGTGGTCTGCGAATATCAAGATGTGTTTCCTGAAGAGCTCCCAGGCATGCCTCCGCACCGTGAAGTTGAGTTTGTCATTGAGCTTGAGCCAGGCACAGAGCCAGTGTGCAAATGGCCGTACAAGCTGGGTCCAGAATAATTGAAGGAACTTAAGAGGCAACTCGCTGAGCAGGAGTGTTTGGGTTTGATCAGACCGAGCTCGTCTCTGTGGGGCTGTGGTGTTCTATTTGTCAAGAAGAAGGATGACACGGACCGGCTGTGTGTCGATTACCGTCCATTGAACAAGAAGACAATCAAGAACAAATATCCATTTCTGAACATAACTGAGTTGTTCGAACAGTTGAAAGGTGCTAAAGTATTCTCCAAGCTTGATCTCAGAATGGGCTATTATCAAATTCGCATTCGCGAGGAAGACATTCCGAATACGGCATTCAGGACAAGTTTTGGCTCGTATGAGTATACGGTCATGTATTTTGGTCTGGCAAATGCTCCTCCGACATTTTGTCGATTGATGAACTATATTTTCTCCCCATACAAGAATGAATTTGTCTTCCTCTATCTCGACGACATTCTGGTCTTTTCTGAGACTGAGGAAGAACATGAAAGACATCTCACATTGGTGCTCGATAAGCTGAGAGAGTACAATATGTATGCTAAGTTTTCCAAGTGCGAGTTCTGGCTGAAAGAAGTGGTTTATCTTGGGCATATTATCTCTGCCGAGGGCATTAAGGTTGATCCGTCCAAGGTCCAAGCCATTGTTGAATGGGAGCCTCCGCGGAATGTGAAGCAGCTTCGAAGCTTTCTCGGGCTTGCTGGATATTGCAGAAGATTTGTTGAGAACTTCTCCAATATTTCCAAGCCACTCTCTAGTCTTCTTCAGAAGGGTGTTAAGTATGCTTGGTCTCCAGAGTGTCAACTGGCTTTCGATACACTCAAAGAGAAGCTTATCTCCACTCCGGTCTTGGCCCCTCCGGATGATTCCAAGCCATACCAGGTCTTTTGCGACGCTTCTCTCCAGGGTCTTGGTGCAGTCTTGATGCAAGATAAGAAGGTGGTTGCTTATACCTCCACGCAGTTGAAGCCTGCGGAGAAGAACTATCCTATGCACGATCTCAAGCTAGCAGCTGTTGTACACGCCTTGATGACTTAGAGACATCTCTTGTTAGAACTTAAGGTTGAAGTTTTCACCGATCACAAGAGTCTCAAGTACATCTTCACTCAGCCTAACTTGAATCTTCGGCAAACACGTTGGGTGGAAATGCTCCAGGATTTTAATCCGAGTGTTGAGTACACGCCAGGAAAGGCAAATGTTGTGGCAGATGCATTGAGCAGGAAGGCATATTGCAACAGTCTGATTCCGCAACCTCTCCAGCCGGGTCTTTGTGAGTCTTTCAGGAAGCTCAACCTTCAGCTAGTACCTCAGGGATTTCTTGCGAACCTTCAGAGCTCTCCTACCTTGGAAGATCAGGTCAGAGCAGCTCAGCTTCTTGACGCTATGGTGAAGAAGGTCAAGATTGGCGTGGGAAGGAGTCTCCCCAGGTATAAGTGCTTCACTGTTGATGCCAGGGACACGTTGTTTTTCGAGGATCGCCTTGTCGTCCCGAAAGGTGATCTCAGGAAGGTGATCATGGAAGAAGCTCATAACTCTCTGCTCTCTATTCATCCTGGAAGCTCCAAAATGTACCATGATTTGAAGCAGACATTCTGGTGGACTCGTATGAAACGTGAAATTGCTGAGTTCGTAAACGAGTGTGATGTATGTCAAAGAGTGAAAGCAGAACATCAACGCCCAGCAGGCCTCTTGCAGCCTTTGCCGATTCCCGAGTGGAAGTTTGATCACATTGAGATGGATTTCGTCATCGGGTTTCCGAAGTCCAAAAAGGGCAATGATGATATCTTCGTCGTCATCGACAAGTTGAGTAAAGTGGCTCATTTCCTTCCAGTCAAGGAGTCCATTTCAGCAGCTCAGCTGGCAAAGTTGTACACCTCCAGGATTGTCTCTTTGCACGGCGTGCCTATGATGATCTCGTCAGATTGCAGAAGTATCTTCACTTCCAAGTTCTGGCACTCCTTTCAGTCTACTATGGGTACGAAGATCCGCTTCAGCACAGCGTTCCATCCTCAGACTAGTGGTCAAGTGGAGAGAGTGAATCAAGTTCTTGAGGATATGCTGAGAGCCTGTGTTATCTCTTTTGGCATGAAGCGGGAAGATTGTCTGCCTTTCGCGGAGTTCTCGTATAACAACAGTTATCAAGCTAGTTCTGGCAAGGCTCCGTTTGAAATTCTCTATGGTAGAAAGTGTCGTACTCCGCTCAACTGGTCCGAGACCGGCGAGCGTCAGATCCTTGGCAATGATATGTTAGAAGAAGCTGAGGAGATGTGTCAGATCATTCGCGACAACCTCAGAGCATCTCAGTCCCGTCAGAAGAGCTATTATGATAGCAAGCACCGTGACATGTCTTATGAGCTTGATGACTTTGTCTATCTCAAGGTGTCGCCTATGCAGGGTATGCAGCGCTTTGGCATCAAAGGCAAGCTTGCGCCTTGTTTCGTTGGTCCGTACAGAGTGGTTGGCAAGAGATGTGACCTTGCGTACCAGCTCGAGCTTTCGTCAACCTTTGCAAATGTCCATGATGTGTTCCATGTTTCTCAGCTTCGGAGGTGTTTCAAGACCCCCGAGCGCACTGTGCATCTTCAGGATATCGACCTTCAGCCTAACCTTTCTTATCGTGAGCATCCAGTTGCGGTTCTCGAGGCGACTGAGTGCAAGACCCATAACAAGACTGTCAAATTTCTCAAAGTGCAGTGGTCTCACCATTCCGATAAAGAGGCTACGTGGGAACGCGAGGATCACCTCCGTTCCGAATTTCCCGGTTTCTTTCAGTCTTAGATCTCGAGGGCGAGATCTTCTTTGTAGTGTAGGAGAGTTTGTTGTGCCCCAGATGTAATCCTTCCCTATTTGGAACCTTCTCTACGTGGGTCCACCATGTCAATGCTATCAGAGAGCCCACGCCCATTATTACATGTGATGTCACCTTATTATTTTCTCTTCCTTTGCATGCATGCATTACATATCATGCCATGTGTTCTTGTTGTTGCATTGTGTTCTTGTGATTTCATGTCTTGCCCTTGTGTTGTTGTGCATGTGATGTATAGCTTGTGTGGGGTGTGCATGTGATAGTATATGCTTAGGTTTAAAAACCATCTCCACCCCTCCTCTCTATTTCTCCTATGTCAAGATTCTCTTCTCCCTTCCCACTTTTAAAAATGCACATGATTTAGCTTGTTTTGTGGTGGATGTAAAGAGGTGTATTTGCTGATTTGAAACTTAGTTTTAAAGGTGCATATATTCACAAAACAGACCCAACAAAATTTTGTTTTGAAAATATCTGATGGCTCCAAACATTTCTTTTCTATTTTATTCAAATAGGCCATAATTTCTTATGACCAGGGGTATTTCTATTTCAATTTTTGTTGCCATAGTTTTTCCCTGGGAGACTATTTTTGCTGGTGTTGTTTTCAAAATGGGAAAACCCCCAGGAGTCTTTTCTTTTACCAGGCGCCAGATGGGCCACTTCTCCCTCCCGAGGCCCATCCTCTCCTCTCTGTTTCCCCTGCGACAGCCCAGCTCACTCCTTCTTCTTTCTTCTAACGCCGTCCGCCCCCTTTGCTTCTTTCTGTCAGGCATAGCAGAGAGAACGTGCAGCCGCCGTTGCACTAACGTCAAGGTCCCCCCCCCATATAATGTGGCGTCCGTGCCTTCCCCTCGCCTAGGGTTCCTCTCCATTCCCTCCTGTCGCCGCCAACTCTCCCCATCTCCATCTCATCTTCTTCCTCCCTCCTCTGGTAAGTTCTGTAGATAGGTCAGAGAAGGTGCCCGCGTCTACCCCGCCGTCATCGTCGTCTCCGGCGTCGTCCGCCATGTTCGGGAGCTCGGGGAAGATGCCTGCGCTCCATTCCCAGCGCTAGGAGCCCCGGGGAACGACTGCACCGACGACCCCGACCACGTCAACGGCGAGTTCCCGGTGTTGTTCCTCCCCTGCTTCGGTTCTGCAACAGGGCGCCTCCAGCTTCTTCGTCATCTCTGGTAGGGCCCTCCTCCTCCGTCCGGGACCTCTCCCTCCTTCCCCAAGGTGAGGAGCAACCTCCCTTTCCTTCTCCTCCTCGGTTCCGTCTCAAATCCGGCGAGAGCGTGTGCGCGTACTTCTCTGTAGTGGCAGATCGCGAGCAGTAGAGGTTCTCGGTTGTGGTGCAGCAGTGAGCGTTGCGCGTGTATGAGCGTAGGTAGGCGATCCCCGTGTAGCCGATGAGCAGTGGCATTGTATAGGGCGCAGCAGAGACGTGCCCATCGTCTTCTGTCGCTCGCGAGCAGCATAGTTGCATCTCTGTCAGTCAAGTGCAGAATAAAGACAACAGACCTACCGGTTCTTGTTCGATCCTCCTCTCTGTCAGTAGCATTAGCGTAGCGAAGTGGTTGGCATATTGGGGTTGTTCCCGCGAGGTGAGGGATCGATTCCCAGGGGATACACCTCCTCCCTTTTTTCATTTTAGCCTGACAGAAGCGCTTACAGCAGTAGTGCAGATTATCCTGCTTAGATAGTCTTCTCTGTCGAGCGAGGGCCTCTCAGCCTAGTGGTGTGCTGCAGAGTTGCACACCAGAGGCACAGGGGTTCGACCCCCAGGGTGCCCTTTTTTTTCTTTTCCCTGTTATTTATTTTTCCTTTTTGCTCTTTTGCTTGCATGATGTTTGTGCATTAAACTTAGATGGCAGAGGGCATTTTATTGTTTTTCTTTGCTGCTATAGTATGGCCATATGATGTGATGTGTGTATGTGTTCTTGTGAGAAGTGCATGTGTGTGTGTGTGTGTGGTGATGCTACCCTAGTTTAAGATGATGTGTAGGTGGCTTGTGTCTTTGCTTGTGTGACTAGTTAGGTGGCAGTAGATGATGTGCGTGTGTGTGTGTGTGTGTTGCACCCACATGAGGTGTTGCTAGTGTAGGTGTGCAAGTGAGTGTAGCCTTACTTTCTTTTGCTTGATAGTTTCCCTTATGTTGTTCTCGGAGTCTTAGATCTTATGATGAGATTGTGGTGTGATGTGTAGGTGGTAAAACAGCCCCATGTGCAAGTTGAGCACCTCCTCATGTTAATATGAGAGAGGGCATGATGATGTGTGTGTGTGGGTGATCTAGTGAGAAAAATGGTTGTGAGTTGATGTGCATTACACAAACATGAGGTTCAAACCCCCATGTCACCTTGTCATTGTGCACATGAGCTCAACCTTGTAGTAGTTGATATAGTGGAACTACATGAAATGACGCACTATTTACTAGGCATGATTTGGAGTAGTTTCCTCTTCCTTAATTTGTGGTCACTTGTTCCAAGTAAGTGCCCACATATTATAGATGATTTTTGGGTAGAATCTCCCAAGAAATCCAGTGGTGAAGTTACTTTTGCCATTAGGATACTTTCTGGAGTTGACATATTCAGATGTGTTGCAAGTTTGCTCTTTGTTTCCATGGAATAGGTTGAGCCCAAGGGCATGAGCTTTTGTGTGGTAGTAGTAGGGGTTTTACTATACACCATAGTGGTGTCATTTATCTCTTGGTGTTACTTGTGTGCAAGATATGCCTAGACAAAGTGGGCATGTGGCTGGAAATTCCAGCTTAGTGAAATCTGGAATTACACTAAGTCTGAGAATCTGGAAACATTTTCTTGGTTGGCTACGGCCACATATATTATTTGTTATATTTGGAGGGCTGTAGCTATGTTGCATGTTGCTCACAAAGTGCTAAGATGCAGATTATGGCAGATCATGTAGTTTTGTCATTTTGATGATTGTGGGTGCTTAGTTGATGTTGTGGTGTTCTTCCTTGCTCCAATCCATTCATGTTGGGTTGTTTTATGTCTTGGCAACCTGGGAAGACCAGATTTGTGCCAATTGAGTGTGTGGTGATGATTTTGACACGTAGGGCTTCATATCTTGTTTTGTTGATTCCCGTTGATCCGTAGCTCCGATGGTCAAGTTCTTTATATGGTTTTGCATAATTTTCACGAGATGCATCTGGTAATGTCATTCTCATGAATGTCAAAATAGATTAGGGTACAGTAATGTCCAGGAACTTGTAGTATCGTCTTTTGCTTGTGCTAGTGATAGAAATAGTGATGCATGCTCATTTTCATCTCATGCATCATGTGCTTGTTGCATCTTGAGGTGCTGTTGTTCATTGGATGTTATTCTTGTGTTGGGTAGAACCGGGATTGGAGAACGAGTACATGGATTCGGGAGAGTACGTGCAGGACGAACAAGAACCATTCCAAGCTGAGGATATCACAGGCAAGATGATATGACCTTGATTCCATCTCTAGACTTGTTATGCTAGTTTGTGTTTCCATGTCATATTGCTCGCTGCCTACCACTGAATTAAATTGCCTCTTGATATGCCATGAACCCATACACTGATCCCTTCCTAGCAAAACTTGAATGGCTAAGTAGGCTTTGCTCAGCTACTAATGTTAGCGTTGCTAGATGCAGGTGCTTTGACTCATGTGATAACATGAGCTTGATATCATTATCTTAAATTCCGTTATTTAATGAATGCAAATATATACTTGGTTAATGACGGAGGGCCTAGCCTTTTGCCGGGTGCTTTGTTCCGTTATTGCCACCTTAGTTACCGGCTACCGGTGTTTGATTCCATATTGATCGCTCCTAACACGTTAGGGGTTGTTATGGGGACCCCCTCGATAAATCGCGTAGTGCTAAGGCTTGTCCGGCAGGACCCAACATTGGTTTTATTGCTAATCACTTAATAATCTGCATAGAGAATAGCTACCCCAAGGAATTTAATCAACAACACGGGCCAGTGCTCCTCATGAGTGTTGGTCAATCATCTAGCAGTCGGCAAGACCACCCCAAGGAAACTTGAGGTTTGGTCCTTGTCCACTTTGCATAGACGGTGTTGTCCTGAGACTGAGATACGCGGCTCTTATCGGGTCATCGACACACAGGGAGGTCCTGCTAGCCTTGTCTTACCTTAGCGATATATCGTGCGTATAGGAATCCTAGTGAAGCTTTGGTTTTCCCCAGAGTTGAGGTTTTCCTCTAAGGAATCCGACGAGATCACGAGATTCATGATAGAGGATGACTTTGCGGCCTGTGTACGTTTGTGGTGGACTAGTCGGAGCACCCCTGCAGGGTTTAATCTTTCTGAAAGCCGTGCCCGCGGTTATGTGGCAACTTGGAATATCTTGTTAACATCCGGTATTAGACAACTTAAACAGAAGCTAATAAAATTGCCAACTGTGTGCGTAACCGTGACTGTCCCCTCGAAGACCTCTCTTCGATCGGGAACACGGTGGGGTTATGAATGACGTAGGTAGGTGTTTAGGATCACTTAGTGATCAAGTAACCACGACCGCTAGTGTAGACCACCTTCATAATTTCTACGTAAGATAACCACCAAATCAAGCTTAGGATGCTCCAACCTTAAACACTTCACCTTGCCCTACCTAATAACTTGACTAGTTCTGGCACCAAGGTCTTAGATTGTTGAGTCCCCATGGCTCACGGATTCCTCCAAAATCCCAACAGGTAGAGGTACCGCAGAGACACATGATCCCGACGGCACTCAGCTGGCGTGGCAGTACGACGAGGAGACAGACCGCCTTTACGTGAACTATCCAGAAGATTGAGGCGTGGTCGAGATCGTGGGCCTGCACGTAGGGTAGCATAGCTTTTCTATGTTTTGTAGTCCGTAGCGGAACTACCTTGGTTGTATGTGTGATGTACTCTGAGATATTTATGAGAAGGCAATTGAATCCCTGGTTGTCTATCTTTATTATTATGTATGTGTTGTGTTACCTGTTTGCGAGACGCTTAGATGCGCTCCTTTCCAATTCGGGGCCTCGATCCCTAGATCGTAAAGGACCGCATCTTGGTCGTTACAATATAGGAGATAAGGAACCTTCGGAAGGTACCAAAGATTTTTCCATTGGCAAGATTGATCCCATGGAGGTGAAGGAAAGCACTTCAGCAACTCAAGCGGAAGCTCCTACTTCGCGTCAAGGCAAACCTCAAAATGACATGGAAGCATCCATAAGAAGTACACAACATGATGAAGAAGAGGAAGAGAAACATCATGATGATCCACCTCAACCTTCCTCGCCACCACCTCAAGGAGAAGATGACGCCAACGACAATGCTCAAGATGATGATGATGATGATGAAGCTCCTCCATCAAACAAGAAGTTGTCAAGAGTTAGAGCAACAGTGGACATAGATTATCCGCGGAAACAAATCTACAGCGACATAAACAAAGGGAGAATCACTCGCTCTAAAACTCGACTAGCTAACTTTTGTGAGCATTATTCTTTCATATCAAGCATTGAACCCTTGAAGGTAGAAGAATCTCTCCAAGGTCTAGATTGGGTGAATGCCATGCATGAAGAACTACACAACTTCGAGAGGAATCAAGTATGGACATTTGTTGAAAACCAGAAGGCGAGCAGAATACCATTGGTACAAGATGGGTGTTTCAGAACAAGCAAGATGAAGACGGACAAGTTATATGCAACAAAGCACGTCTCGTAGCCCAAGGATACACGCAACTCGAAGGTATGGACTATGGTGAGACTTATGCTCCTGTTTCTAGACTTGAATCCATTCGTATTCTTCTAGCTTATGCCAATCAACATGATATAACTCTCTACCAAATGGATATTAAAAGTGCCTTTCTCAATGGAGAAATTGAAGAGGAAGCTTATGTAAAACAACCTCCTAGTTTTGTGAACCCTAAGAAACTTGATCGTGTTTACAAACATCGTAAAGCTTTATATGGTCTTAAACAAGCACCTAGAGCTTGGGACAAATGCCTAACGAAGTTTCTCATTGAAAAGGGTTTTGAGATTGGCAAAATTTATGCAACCTTATTGACTAAAATAGTAAATGGCGAACTATTTGTTTGTCAAATATAAGTGGATGATATTATCTTTGGTTCTACTAACCCATATTTTAGCGAAAAGTTTGGAAAGCTGATGTCAGATAAATACGAGATGTCCATGATGAGTGAACTGTAGTTCTTCCATGGATTGCAAATACAACAATCGAGAGAAGGTACGTTCATCTCTCAAACCAAGTACACCAAGGACTTGATCAGGAAGTTCAACATGCAAGAATGCAAAGGTATGAGAACCCCCGTGCCTAGTAGTGGACATCTTGACCTCACTAAGGACGATGCACCCGTTGATCAAAAGCTTTATCGATCAATGATTGGATCATTGTTATATCTATGTGCCTCTCGTCCTGATATCATGCTAAGTGTTTCATGTGTGCCCTCTATCAAACAGCACCTAAAGAGTGTCATCTATTGGCTGTGAAAAGGATAGTGAGATACCTTATACATACACCAAACTTTGGCATATGGTATCCCAAGGGATCTTATTTTGATCTTGTTGGCTATTCTGACTCGGACTATGCTGGAGACAAGGTTGATAGAAAATCCACCTCGGGTACATGACAATTTCTTGGGAGATCTCTTGTCTCTTGGACATCCAAGAAACAAAACTTGGTATCCTTATCAACTGTCGAAGCTGAATACATTGTTGTTGGATCATGTTGTGACCAATTATTATGGATGTCTCAAACACTTAAGGATTATGGCCTTCATGTTGGAAAAGTTCCATTGTTGTGTGACAATGAAAGTGCTATTAAGATTGCATATAATCATGTGCAACATTCTAGAACCAAGCACATCCAAGTGCGACATCATTTCATGTGTGATCATGTTGCTAAAGGAGATATCGATATCACACATGTTCGTACTGACAAACAACTGGCTAATATCTTCACCAAACCACTTGATGAGAAAGTGTTCCATCATTTAAGGAGTGAGTTGAACATCATTGATGCTTTAGACTTGAGCTAGACTCACTCGGATGCATTCAAGGGCATGAGCTTGACTAACTATTCCTTGATGCCACTGATATGACCATCTTATGTCTTGGAAACTATACTCCCTTGTATTGTATCTAACCTTTTGTAGGTACTTGGAATAAATACACTCCACGAGATTGCAAATCAACTCTCATCAAAAGCAATCTTGACATGGCCAAGTATCAACAACCTTTTCATCGGAGATGAAGGAAGAAGACAACAAAATTATATCCTTGCCAATACTATGATAATGGATTTCACTCATGTCAATTGGATAAACTATGTTCTTCCTTGCGTGATTAACCATCGTAGGTGAAAAGTGAACCAAAACGACACGGATAGCTCCCAACATTCTTTATCAACCTTGAGCATCCATAACAACTTCACCTACATGCTACGTCATCAACATCACTCGAAGGTATGTACCCATATCCTTGATAAAGATGTACACCAATTCATGGAGTGAAGCAACTCAAGTGATATGAAGACATTGACATTCTTAATAGAAAAATGGCAACCTCATTTCGCGCTTAACGATGAGTATGACCTATGATCAAGCATCCTTGCTTGACTCCTCAAGTCAAATACTCTAATATAGGTGACTTAGTCACCACCCCACATCTAGATGGAGAACATCGTATGGTTCACATTTGACCTTTCACATTCTTAGAACCATTACACTCTCATCTATATGTGTGTATTTTCAAAAAAACACTCTTATTTCTATCTTTGTTACTTTTGTTTAACTATCTCTGTTGGAATATTTTTCCTTTTGGACTCTTGACATTTTGAAACAATTCTTTTAATCAGCCTATTTTCTGTTAAAGAGTTGACTATCATTGCAACTCGGTTTCACCGAATTGGGAAACTCGGTCCAACCGATTTCTCCAAGAGGCCTGAATATCATTCTCGGTTCTACCGAACCATTATGCCTCGGTGACTCCAATTTTTCTGACTTTGTTGTTCTCATAATATGTTCCGGACTATTGTCTTAGGGGGAGACAACTTCTCTAGGGGAGAAACATCTCAGTGATCCCATGAAATATAAGACGGAGAATCTTCTAGGAACCCTAACTTAGGGGGAGATAATTCAAGGAACTCTTATCCATACCAAAGGGGGAGAACCTTCGATGAACCCTACAAACAGTTTATTTTTGATACTTTTGTTTAACTGTCTCAGTTGGAATATTTTTTCTTTTGGACTCTTGACATTTTGAAACAATTCTTTCGATCAGCCTATTTTCTGTTAAAGAGTTGACTATCATTGCAACTCGGTTTCACCGAATTGGGAAACTTGGTCCAACCGATTTCTCCAAGAGGCCTAAATATCATTCTCGGTTCTACCGAACCATTATGCCTCACTGACTCCAATTTTTCTGACTTTGTTGTTGTCATAATATCTTCTAGACTATTGTCTTAGGGGGAGACAACTTCTGTAGGGGATAAACATCTTAGTGATCCCATGAAATATAAGAGGGAGAATCATTTAGGAACCCTAACTTAGGGGAGATAATTCAAGGAACTCTTATCCATACCAAAGGGGGGGAACTTTCGATGAACCCTATAAACAATCTAAGGGGTAGAAAAGACAAATTCAAGGAACCCTTATAAAAGAGAGAAATGTCCAGGATCCCTTTCTCTCAATGAGCCCTTACCCTCTGGCCTTTCTTTTTGGTAATTATGCCAAAGGGGGAGAAATATCATAAAAGCTTCCATTCAATGAACCTATTTATAGGGAAGAAATACTATCAAGAAGCTTATACAAAAGAGGGAGAAACAACACTAAGGGGAGATATTTGTATCAAACCTTACACATTAAGGGGGAGAGATAAACATGGCTTTATTGGTTTGAACTTATCCTCCCTGCCTACTCCCAGTATCTACATCCTATGATTCAGGGGGAGTGGAAACTTTACATATTCATTTTTAGGGGAGAAAAAGTTCTTGTTCTTTGGAGACATGTTCTTTCATCAAAGCCTATCTTCAATATGTCTTCAATTTCTTGGTACTTTTGAAGTTCTTTGCATCTTTACAACACGGTACTCTTGTGTTATCTAACATTTGTTTTCCCAAGTGTACTCCTATGTCAAGACACCCAAGATCCTCAAGGTAAGTATATGCATCATATCCTTGTTTATGATGACCTCTTGTTTATTGCACATATTGTTTGCAAGAGGGAATCTTGAACATGGAAGTCTTTCATTCACATATGTTTGATCCATATAGCCAAGATCCATATGACTTGTGTTGTCCTTATACCTTGTGTGTGCCCATGCATTCCAAAGCAACTATTCCTAAAAGGATTGCACACATTTGGGGGGGGGGGCTTGTACCAGTCATATTTCCTTCAAATATGTCATATCCTTGTGATTATCCTTATTTGAAGCCTTGATTGTATGTTGTCATCAATTACGAAAAAGGGGGGATTTAAAGCACATATGGTCCCTTGCTGATTTTGATAATTCATGACAACATACATTGTCTCTTGGACTAACACTTTTACCTAGATATTTCAGGATTAGTCCAGGGGCAGCTATGGCTTAAGGTTTGTGTGGAGATGCCCCTGGATGCTAGAAAGGAAAAATGTTGACTCAAGCTTCAAGCTAAAAAACTCTTCATTTTATATTTATGATAAATCACTTTTGAGTCCATAGAAAAGCCAATATTATTAAAAGGGGTGAGGTAGCAAAATGAATTGATTGCTCAAATGCTCAAAGTTAGCCACCAAAACACTCAGTCATTTTTCCCACATATCCACTTAGTCAAGTTCCACATACACAAATTGGGTGTCACCAACATTTCCATATCGTACCCACCGAGTTTGACCTCAGACAGAAACCTAGCCATTGCCACCAAATCGGTGCAATCGAAACCAAGTCGGTGCTACCGAGTTCAGTGTGACCAACATTTTGTTGCCAAGATACAGAAAATCGTAATTTCCGAGTTTGAGTATTGGTGCCACCGAGTTTGGCCATCTGACCGTTAGTCACCTTTTCGGTGCCACCGAGTTCTATATATCGGTCTCACCGAGATTCAAAATTCCACTCCTTTGTGCTAATTGGTACCACCGAGTTGTCCACTTCGGTGTCACCGAGTTTGATCTTTTGTGTGTAACGGTTGGATTTTGGCTGCTGCCTATATATACCCCTTCACCAACCTCTCATTCGTGGGAGAAGCACTCAGAACACATACTTCATTTCCAGAACCATTTTCTGAGAGAGCGCCACCTACTCATGTGTTGAGACCAAGATATTCCAATCCAATCATTTGAAACTTGATCTCTAGCCTCCCCAAACTGCTTTCCACCAAATCAACCTCTCCTACCCATGCATATTCTGTGTGAGAGAGATTTAGTGTTAAGGAGACTATCTTTAGAAGCACAAGAGCAAGGAGTTCATTGATCTACCCCATCTATTACCTTTTGGAGGCTGGTGCCTCCTAGATTGGTTAGGTGTCGCTTGGGAGCCTCCTACTTCATGTTGTGCAGTTGAACCAAGATGTTTGTAAGGCCAAGGAGATCGCTTACTTTGTGAAGATCTACCGTGAGTAAGGCTAGTCCTCCATGGACCGAAGCCGTGGTGGAATAGACAAGGCTGCTTCTTTGTGGACCCTCCATGGGTGGAGCCCTCCGTGGACCCTCGCAGTCGTTACCCTCCTTGTGTTGAAGTTCCACTAACATGGACGTACGATAGCTCCACCTATCAGAACCATGCCACAAATCGTTGTGTCAACCTCATGCGTTTGATCTCCCTATCTTACTCCTCTACATTACACTTGCATGTTTTACATTCCGTTGCTATACTCTTAGAACTGCATGTGTAGGGTGTCCTAGACTTATTACAACTGCTAGATTGCTGCCCTCCTAGAAATTAGGTTAGGCTTGAATTTTTATCTTAACAAGTAGTCTATTCACCCCCCTCTAAACACATCTTCTATCAGTCCATCAATTAGTACCAGAGCAAGGTCTCCGAAACCTTGGTTTAACCGCCATTGGAGGAAGATGAATGTGACTAGTTCTGAGATTTTTAGTTGTAGAGTGCCTATTCTTGATGGTGAGTACTTTAGACAATGGAAAGACAAAATGCTTGATATATTCGATGAGTTCCATTTGCACAAGTATATTGAATATCCATATGCGCCTACCATTGACCCCATATATCCTTTTCATGATGACGAAGTTAATATGCTTGGTAACCTTAACACTGTCAATCTTATCATTAGAGATTTGGCAAGAAATGTGCTTAATCAATTGCAGAACTTTGAGTGTGCTAACACCTTATGGAAAGACTTAAAGAAAAGATATCCAAATTATTTCTTGAAAAATCTTGATATCATTGTTCTCAAAAATATTGCTTTCCGTAAAACTAGCAAGATGGCCCTCGCAAATGCGAGGGCAACCTCTTTTCTCCGTCGAAACAATATGCCATTCCCACCATTATATTCGTATATGAAACAAAGCCATCGTATTATACTTTTGTGCGACACTTATTAATCGTCATTTAATTTAATAAATCCTACTTTGGTACGCAGTGTTGCCATAACACCATAATGATGTCATATGTATGTGATATTGCATTCGTACACCAATTAATCGATCCACTAAACCTAAAAGTATTGATACCTCAAAACAATGAATTAGTTTACGAATGAGAAGACATGTTGTTCGTCCATGATAGTAGATACGTGTATGTCATTGAAAATTAGTGATTGTATTCATTTGCGAGTTGTTTAACGCAGTGTGGACGCTGACTGGAGAATAATATGAGTTGTCGAGATGTTTATTTGCTTACAAAGCATAAAGTTTTTCATTTTGCGATATTAAATCAGTATGATGATAGTAGAGGCTAGGGTTCTACCAGGTCTCGGGCATAGGTTGTAGGGGTGGAAGTGCGGCCGGCGCGGCTGGGGACGCAGGCACCGGCGGTTGGGCGCCGTCGCTGTGAGAGAGAAAGAGAGAGAGAGAGAGGCGACTAGGGTTAGGGTTCCGGCTCCTCTGGGAGCCGGGCAATAGAATTGTCTTATTGCTTAATTCCGAAATAACTATTTACATCTGTTTATATAATCTCAATAACTTGGACTCTAAGATAACTAAGATAACTTGGACTCTAATATAACTTGGACTCTAAGATAGCTAAGATAACTTGGGCTAAGCCCGTAACTAATCTTGGCCATTGGGCCTCCTCCGTTGGTACGTCGTACCTGTCATAAGATCTCTCCCTGCCTTCTCAAACAGCTTGTCCTCGAGCTGAACATCTGGAAAGTGCTGGCGAAAATCGTCGAGCTTCTCCCAAGTCGCTTCCTCCTCTGGCAGGCCGGCCCACTCTACCAAGACATGCCAGACGTCGTGGCGCTGCTGCTCCTGCAGCACCTTCGCCACCTGCTCGGGAGCTGGAAGGAGGCGGCCATCCGAAGTAGGAGGAAGGGCCGACATCGCTGCAGGAGGGTCCCCGCGGTAGGCCTTCAGTAAGCCAACATGGAAGACGTCGTGAAGGCGAGAACCAGCTGGCAGCTCCAAGCGGTATGCGAGTGTGCCGACATGCTCCAGCACACGAAAGGGACCGGTGTAGCGAGGTCCCAATTTGTGCTTGGAGCGCGGGTCCAGAGACTATGTGGTCCTATGGAGGAGGCGCAGCCACACCCAATCACCTACAGCGAACTCCGCCTCGCGATGATGAGCATCTTACTACTTTCCGGCCAGTTGCTGTGCTTGGAGAAGACGTTGGCGCGCCTCAGCCAGAATGTCGTCGCGGGTGCGTAGTAAGTCGCCCGCCGTCTCGGACCGAGCCGTCCTAGGCTGGTAAGGGAGCATTGCCGGAGGTGGGCGCCCGTAGACCACCTCGAAAGGCATGGTGCATAGGGCGGAGTGATAGGAGGTGTTGTAGCAGTACTCCGCCCATGCCAACTAGTACACCCAAGCTCGTGGACGATCACCAGTAACACAGCGCAGGTACATGGCGATCACCTTGTTGACCACCTCGGATTGGCCGTCCGTCTGAGGGTGGAACGTCGTGCTCATGCGCATAGCTACACGCCCGCCAGTTGAAAGAGATCCCGCCAGACATGTCCCGTGAACACGGGATCACGATCGCTGACGATGGATGAAGGAAAACCATGGAGACACACGATGTCGTCGAAGAAGGCCCACGCCATGGAGGCGGCTCAATATGGATGACCCAGGGCGATGAAGTGCGCGTACTTGGAGAAGCGTTCAACCACCGTGAGGATGATGGACTTGCCGCCCACCTTGGGAAGGCCCTCGATGAAGTCCATGGAAATATCCGCCCACACCTGGGAGGGTACGTCCAGCGGCTGCAGTAGACCCGCGGGTCGTAGTGTCTCCGTCTTGTTCCGCTGGCACGTCACGCACGACCGCACCCAGTCGCGGGCTAGTGCGCCATCACCGGGGATATAAAAATCAGCACGGAGACGATGGAGAGTCTTCTGCACGCCCTCGTGCCCTGCAGAGTGCGCCAAGGTCAGGACCTGGTGGCGCAGGTCGCCATGGTCGGGCACGAAGATGCGGTGGCCATGGAGGAGCAGCCCGTCATTGAGGTGCCAGGGCGCTGCCAGCTCGCCGGCTTCAAGGCGCTGGCGCAGGCACTGCATGTCCGCGACCGTTGAAGTTGCCCGGCGAATGTCGTCGATGAAGGTGAAAGATGGCCCGGAGCGAATGCACATGATAGTGCCAGCCGTGGCGACATCGTCCGAGACATCCTCAGTGTCGCGGCGGGACAAGGCGTCGGCGACCGTGTTGAGACGGCCGGGGCGGTACTTGCTACTGCAACAAAAGACCTTCCAACGGCGCCAGAAACGTGCTGATGGGAGACTGTTCTTGTCTTGATACTCCTCAGCAACGGCACCAGGAATCCTTCTGCTACGACTACACCTTAAGGAACTTCCTAGGCAAATATGCAAAGGATTTCCCCCGTGGCCTTGGAGCCTTGCGTTGGTGTTCCCTCGAAGCGGAAAGGGTGATGTAGCGCAGCGGTGGTAAGTATATCCCTCAGTTTGAGAACCAAGGTATCGATCCAGTGAATGAGTATCACAAGTGCCTACACAAACACAAAAAGCTTGCTCCCAACGCTATGAAGGGGTTGTCAATCCCTTATAGATTGTTCGCCAAGTGAGAACTGAAAGCAACAATGTAACAAAGTAAAGTAAAAGCAAAAGTGGAAACGATAGGTGTGAATAAACCCGGGGGCCATAGTGTTCACTAGTGGCTTCTCTCATGAAAGAAAGTAGATGGTGGCTGAACAAATTACTATCGAGCAATTGATAGAACCGCGCAAAGTCATGACGTCGTCTATGGCGATGATTATATCTATAGGCATCACGTCCAAAACAAGTAGACCGATACTTTCTGCATCTACTACTATTACTCCACACGTCGACCGCTATCCGGCATGCATCTAGTGTATTAAGTCCAAAAGAATAGAGTAACGCCTTAAGCAAGATGACATGATGTAGATGGACAATCTCATATCTACGACAAAGCCCACCTTGTTACCCTTGATGGCAACTACACGATGTGTGCCTTGCTGCCCCTACTGTCACTTGGAAAGGTCACCACACGGTAATAACCCAAAACCAAGCACTTCTCCCATTAAAAGAATCATAGATCTAGTTGGCCAAACAAAATCCAAGACTCGGAGAGACTTACAAGGATATCAAATCATGCATATAAGAAATCAGCAAAGACTCAAATATATATCATAGATAATCTGATCACAAATCCACAATTCATCGGATCTCGACAAACACACCACCAAAGAGGATTACATCGGATAGATATCCATGAAGATCATGGAGAACTTTGTGTTGAAGATCCAAGATACAGAAGAAGCCATCTAGCTACTAACTACGGACCCGTAGGCCTGAAGTGAACTACTCACGAATCATTGGAGAGCGATGATGTTGATGTAGAAGCCCTCCAACTCGAAAGTCCCCTCCGGCAGGGCACCGGGAAGGGTCTCTAGATGAGATCTCGCGGAAATGGAAGCTTGCGGCGGCGGAAAAGTATTTTTGTGGATCCCTTGAATTTTCTGTATTTTAGGGAATATATAGGCGAAGGAGCTAGGTCAGGGGGGAGCCAGGGAGGCCACAAGCCTGCTAGCCGCCCCCCTGGTGGCGGCTAGGGGGCTTGTGGCCCCCTGTAGCTCTCCTGGCTTGGCCCTCAAGCCCCCTAATCTTCTTTCGTTCGGGAAAAAATTATTTTGGGGATTTTATTCCGTTTGGACTCCGTTCCAAAATCAGATCTGAAAAGAGCCAAAAACACAGAAAAAACAATAACTAGCACTTGGCACTGAATTAATAAGTTAGTCCCAAAAAAGATATAAAAGGTACATAAAACATCCAAGGATGACAAGATAACAGCATGAAACCATCAAAAATTAGAGATACGTTTGAGACGTATCAAGCATCCCCAAGCTTAACTCCTGCTCGTCCTCGAGTAGGGAAGTGATAAAGAATGAATTTTTGATGCTTTCATGCTACCTATCATAGATGTCCTTTGTAACTCCTCTTATGTGACGTGAATGTTCAGATCCATTAGATTCAAAACAATAGTTTGCTATTGATGTGGAAACAATAATAATTCAAGCAAACTAGCAAGGTAATCATGACCTTTCAAAATAGCAAGGCCAAAAGGAAGTTATCCCTACAAAAGCATATAGTCTGGCTATGCTCTATCATCATTGCACAACGAATTTAAATCATGCACAACCCCGGTATTGGCCAAGTAATTGTTTCACCCCTTTACTTTCTCAAACTTTTTCAACTCTCACGCAATACATGAGCGTGAGCCATGGTTTTAGCACTATAAGTGGTGTGGAGTGTTGGTGGAGGTTGCAAGAAAAACAAGGAGAAGATAGTCACATTAACTAGGCATATCAATGAGCTGTGGAGATGCTCATCCATAGATATCAATGTGAATGAGTAGGGATTGCCATACAAATGATGCACTAGAGCTAAGAGTGTGTGAAAGCTCTTAAAGAAAACTAGTGGGTGTGCATCCAACTTGCTTGCTCACGAATACCTAAGGCAATTTTGAGGAAGCCTATCACAAGCCAAGTTATATAATGAAAATTTCCCACTAGCTATATGGTGGTGACAAAACGAGAGACTCTCAATCATGAAGATCATGGTGCTTAATATGCACAAGTGTGGAAAGGTGGTAGCATTGTCCCTTCTCTCTTTTTCTCTCATTTTTTTATTTTTTTATTTTTTTTGGTGGGCTCTTTGGCCTCTCTTTTTTTAATTTTTTTAATTTTGGTGGGCATCTTTGGCCTCTATTATTTCCTCACATGGGACAATGCTCCATCAATGATGATGATCACACTTTCAACTCAAAACTTAGAGCAACGATGACTCTATATGGAATGCCTTCGGTAGTGTACCGTGACATTGATCTAGCATGGCATAGACATAAGTGAAACATCATGCTAGCTATCTTAAGATCATGCAATGGCAATGTAGAAGTGGTGGCACATGTCATGGTGGTAGTTGCATGGAAATATATCTCGGAATGACTTTAAAAAAGCCATAGTAGGTAGGTATGGTGGTTGTTTTGAGGGAGGCTAATGGTGGGTTTCGTGCACCGATGAAAGTTATACGGCACTAAGAAGATAGTGATGGTGGAAGGTGAAAGTGCATCTAAACCATGGACTCAACATTAGTCATGAAGAACTCATATCCTTGTTGCAAAAGTTTTATTAATAATCGAAACAAAGCATTCAACGCATACTCCTAGGGGCAGGGTTGGTAGGTATAAACCATCGCGCAATCCCGACCGCCACGCAAAGGATGACAATCAATAGACTAATCATGCTTAGATTTCATCACATAGCGGTTCACCATACGTGCATGCTACGGGAATCACTAACTTCAACACAAGTATTTCTAGATCCACAACACCTTACTAGCATAACTTCAATATTACCATAACCACAACTCAAAACTAATTGAGATGAATCAAACTTCTCTAACTATTCAATGCACATGAAGGTGGAAGTTTTCATAGCCCTTTGGATAACTACCCCTTTTGAGACTACTTTCAAAGCATAGATCAACTACCAACCCACGCACCGTTGTGCTCTAAAAGATATAAGTGAAGCACATAGAGCAAAAGCATCTAGCTCAAAAGATATAAGTGAAGCACAAGTGAGCTGAATTGTCTACCAAAGGATATCAGTGAAGCTCGACAAAATCACGGTGAGTGCATGTCTCTCTCTATAGGTGTGCGGCAAGGATGATTGTGACACAACAAAAATAAAAGACTCCTACGATACAAGACGCTCCAAGCAAAACACATAACATGTGGTGAATAAAAATATAGGCCCAAGTAACGTTACCGATGGATTGAAGACGATAGAGGGGATGCCTTCCCGGGGCATCCCCAAGCTTAGGCTTTTACGGCATCCTTGAATCTCTTGGGGTGCATTGGGCATCCCCAATCTTGAGTTGTTGCCACTCTTTATCTCTTTGTCCATAAGAACTTCACCCAAAACTTGAAAACTTCACAACACGAAACTTAAACAGAAACTCGTGATAACATTAGTATAAGAAAGCAAACCACCACTTCCTTAAGTACTGTAGCAAACTTAAATTCTACTCATGTTGATGTTGGGTTACTGTATTTTCAATCTTCCATGGCTAATACCCGCCGATACTAACCATAGTTTCATCACAATAAGCAACCAACTCAACAAAAACAGAATCTGTTAACAGCAGACCAGTGTGTAGAAATCTGTATACTTCGTATACTTCTGGTACTTCAAAAATTATGAAAAATTACGACAGTCTGAAGAATTTGCGTAGCAATCAGCAGAAAAAGAATCAACTCAAAAGCTCTTACAGAAAAAAAAACGAAAATTCTTTTCGTGAGCAGAAAGTTTTTGTCTTTTCTAGCATGACCAAACGATCATCGCCAAGACTAATCATAACGGTTTTACTTGGCACAAACGCAAAATAAACACAAAAAACACAATCATAACAGAATTATGAAAGTGTGGAAAACACAAAACAGAAAGACAAAGGATAGATTCGTTGGGTTGCCTCCCAACAAGCGCTATTGTTTAACGCCATTAGCTAGGTATAAGGTGATGGAATCTAAGTCTAACATACTTCCTATGCATAGGTATTTTATAGGGAAACAAATTGGCAAGACAAACAATAGTTACCAAATGCAAGGAAGAAGAAAGACACAATACCAATCTCAACATAACGAGAGGTAATTTGGTAACATGAATGTTTCTACCAAAATATTTTCCTCTCTCATAGCAATTACATGTGGGATCATATTCAAATTCAACAATATAGCTATCCCATAGGATATTATTTTCATGATCCACATGCATGCAAAGTTGACGCTCTTCAAAAATAGTGGGATTATCATCAACTAAAGTCATGACTTTTCCAAACCCACTTTCAATATTATTGCAAATATGATATTCATCATGAGGTTTAAACAAATTTTCAAGAGCATAAGAAAGATCATCACTCCAATAATGATCATTGGAACAAGTAGTGGTCATAGCAAAACTAGCATCCCGAAGCTTAGGGTTTTGCATATTTTTAGCATGATTGTCACTAATAGAATTTATAGTGAAACCATTGCAATCATGCTTTTCATTCAAGGAGCCCTCGTGAATCACTTCATGAATTTCTTCATCACGATTTTCAGATTCACGCATCTCAAGCAAAACTCCATAGAGAAAGTCAAGTGCACTCAACTCACTAGCAATTGGTTCCACATAAGTGGATCTCTTAAAGAGATTAGCAAGTAGATGAGGATCCATATCACTAGATTTTCAGCAAGCGAAGATGCAAGCATATTAAAGGCACATGGCAAACAAGCGAACAGAAAGCAAGCGAGAGAAAAAGGCAAACAAAAAAGGAAAATGAAAACGGCAAAGGAGAAAGGAAAATGAACACGGCAAATGTGAAGTGGGGGAGAGGAAAACGAGAGGCAAGTGGCAAAAAAGGTAAATGCAAGAGATGAGTTTGTGACACCTACTTGGATAGATCTTGACTTGATCTCTCCTTCCCCGGCAATGGCGCCAGAAATACTTCTGCTACTGCAACAAAAGACCTTCCAACGGCGCCAGAAACATGCTGACGGGAGACTATTCTTGTCTTGATACCCCTCAGCAACGGCACCAGGAATCCTTCTGCTACGTCTACGCCTTAAGCGAATTCCTAGGAAAATATGCAAAGGATTTCCCCCGTGGCCTTGGAGCCTTGCGTTGGTGTTCCCTCGAAGCGGAAAGGGTGATGTAGCGCAGCGGTGGTAAGTATTTCCCTCAGTTTGAGAACCAAGGTATCGATCCAGTGAAGGAGTATCACAAGTGCCTACACAAACACAAAAAGCTTGCTCCCAACGCAATGAAGGGGTTGTCAATCCCTTATAGATTGTTCGCCAAGTGAGAACTGAAAGCAACAAAGTAACAAAGCAAAGTAAAAGCGAAAGTGGAAACGATAGGTGTGAATAGACCCGGGGGCCGTAGTGTTCACTAGTGGCTTCTCTCATGAAAGCAAGTAGACGGTGGGTGAACAAATTACTGTCGAGCAATTGATAGACCCGCGCAAAGTCGTGACGTCATCTATAGCAATGATTATATCTATAGGCATCACGTCCAAAACAATTAGACCGATACTTTCTGCATCTACTACTATTACTCCACACGTCGACCACTATCCAGCATGCATCTAGTGTATTAAGTCCAAAAGAACACAGTAACGCCTTAAGCAAAATGACATGATGGAGATGGACAATCTCATATCTACGAGAAAGCCCACCTTGTTACCCTTGATGGCAACTACATGATGTGTGCCTTGCTGCCCCTACTGTCACTGGGAAAGGTCACCACACAGTAAGAACCCAAAAGCAAGCACTTCTCCCATTGCAAGAATCATAGATCTAGTTGGCCAAACAAAACCCAAGACTCGGAGAGACTTAAAAGGATATCAAATCATGCATATAAGAAATCAGCAAAGACTCAAATATATATCATAGATAATCTGATCACAAATCCACAATTCATTGGATCTGGACAAACACACCGCCAAAGAGGATTACATCGGATAGATCTCCATGAAGATCATAGAGAACTTTGTGTTGAAGATCCAAGAGAGAGAAGAAGCCATCTAGCTACTAACTACGGACCCGTAGGTCTGAAGTGAACTACTCACGAGTCACTGGAGGGGCGATGATGTTGATGTAGAAGCCCTCCAACTCCAAAGTCCCCTCCGGCAGGGCACCGGGAAGGGTCTCCAGATGAGATTTCGCGGAAACGGAAGCTTGTGGCGGCGGAAAAGTATTTTCGTGGATCCCTTGATTTTTCTGAATTTTAGGGAATATATAGGCGAAGGAGCTAGGTCAGGGGGGCGCCAGGGAGGCCACAAGCCTGCTAGCCCCCCCCCCCCCCCCCCCCGTGGCGGCTAGGGGGCTTGTGGGCCCCCGTAGCTCTCGTGGATTGGCCCTCAAGCCCCCTGACCTTCTTCTGTTCGGGAAAATTTTATTTCGGGGATTTTATTCTATTTGGACTCCATTCCAAAATCAGATCTGAAAAGTGCCAAAAACAGAGAAAAACAGGAACTGGCACTTGGCACTGAATTAATAAGTTTGTCCCAAAAAAGATATAAAAAGGTACATAAAACATCCAAGGATGACAAGATAACAGCATGAAACCATCAAAAATTATAGATACGTTTGAGACATATCAGTACTCGACGGTGAAGTCGAAGTCGAAGAGCCTGCTGATCCACTGGTGTTGCGGGACGGTCGAGAGGCGCTCGTCTAGCAAGAACTTGAGGCTGTAGTGGTCCATGCGCACACGGAACGACCGGCCCCAAAGATAAGGCCGCCAGTGGCGCACCGCCTGAACCAGCCCAATAAGCTCGCGCTCGTAGGCCGCGAGCCTGTGATGGCGAGCAGCGAAGGGGCGGCTGAAGAAGGCGAGTGGTCCCTTGCCCTGGTGGAGGATGGCGCTGAAGCCGATGCCAGAGGCGTCGTAGTCCACCACGAACGGCATATCAAAGTCCGGCATCTGGAGGACAGGTCCCGTCATGAGCGCCCGCTGGAGAGCCTCGAATGTCGTAGTCGCCTCCTCATCCAAGGAGAAGGCGTCGCGTCGAAGGAGACGCGTCAGTGGCACGGCGATGAGGCCAAAGTCCAGGATGTACTTCCGGTAGTAGCCGGCGAGGCCCAAGAAGTCGCAGAGCGCCTGCGGTGTCCGCGGGGTCGGCCACGCGGCGACGACGGTGACCTTGTCTGCGTCCATCGCTACCCCGTCCGCCGAGATGACGTGCCCCAGGTACGCGACAGAGGTCGTGCCGAACAAGCACTTCGAGCGCTTGAGGTGAAGACGACGCGCTCGAAGCTCATTCAAGATGATGTCTGATGACCCACAAGTATAGGGGATCAATCCTAGTCCTTTCGATAAGTAAGAGTGTCGAACCCAACGAGGAGCAGAAGGCTCTGATAAACGGATTTCAGCAAGGTAATAACTGCAAGCACTGAAAGTAGCGGTAACAAGTGATTGTGTAGCGAGGTGAAACGTAGCAAGCAAAGAGTAACAAGTGACAAGTAGTAGCAACGGTGAAGCAAGTGGACCAATCCCTTTTGTAGCTAGGGACAAGCCTAAACAAAGTCTTATAGGAGGAAAAACGCTCCCGAGGACACACGGGAATTTCTGTCATGCTAGTTTCATCATGTTCATATGATTCACGTTCGTTACTTTGATAGTTTGATATGTGGGTGGACCGGCGCTTGGGTACTGCCCTTACTTGGACAAGCATCCCACTTATGATTAACCTCTCTCGCAAGCATCCCCAACTACAAAACAAGAATTAAGACAGAGTCTAACCATAGCATTAAACTAGTGGATCCAAATCAGCCCCTCACGAAGCAACGCATAGACTGGGGTTTAAGCTTCTGTCACTCCAGCAACCCATCATCTACTTACTACTTCCCAATGCCTTCCTCTAGACCCAAATATGGTGATGTGTTATGTAGTCGACGTTCACATAACACCACTAGAGGAAAAACAACATACAACATATCAAAATACCGAACGAATATCAGATTCACATGACTATTATCAGCATGACTTATCCCATGTCCTCAGGAACAAAAGTAACTACTCACGAGACATAATCATAATCATGACCAGAGGTGTAATGAATAGCATCAAGGATCTGAACATAAACTCTTCCACCAAGTAATCCAACAAGCATCAACTACAAAGAGTAATCAACACTACTAGCAACCTTACAAGTACCAATCGGAGTTGCGAGACGGAGATTGGTTACAAGAGATGAACTAGGGATTGGAGAGGAGATGGTGCTGATGAAGATGTTGATGAAGATGCCACCCCTCCGACGAGAGGAGTGTTGGTGATGACGATGGCGACGATTCCCCCTCCGGGAGGGAAGTTTCCCCGGCAGGATCGTCCTGCCGGAGCTCTAGATTGGATCTGCTCAAGTTCCGCCTCGTGGCGGCGGCGAAACCACGAAAAAGCTACCTAATGATTTTTTTTCCAGGTCAGGACGCATCGTATAGCAAAATAGGGGGGCTAATGGGCCAGTGGGCTGTCCACAAGCTTGCCCACTGCCACCAGGGGTGGTGGTGGCGGAGTGGGGGCTTGTGGGGCCCTGGTGGCCCCCTCCGGTAGTTCTTTCGCCCAGTATTTTTAATATATTCTAGAAAAAATCCACGTAAATGTTCAGGGCATTTGGAGATGTGCAGAATAGTGGACTAGGATTTGCTCCTTTTCTAGTCCAGAATTCGAGCTGCCTAAATTCTCCCTCTTCAAATAATCCTTGCAAAATAAGAGAGAGAAAAGGCATAAATATGGTACCACAAGTAATATAACAGCCCAAAAAGCAATAAATATCAACATGAAAGCATGATGCAAAACGGACGTATCAATGGCCACGTGTCCTCAAGCGAAAACCAAGTTCCATAAATATGTCCACATGTTTGGGGACGAAGGTGTCGATAAAACATAATACGGACATGAGGGCATCATGATCACACATAGAACAACAATATATCATAAAGATTCTTATGGGAACGTAACAAATCCTTCACAAAGCAAAGCATGAAGCAAAAACCTTACCGAGAAGTAACCAACAATAGGCCATAGTCATTGAAGCAATTCCAATTTATCACAACATCAGAAAGAGTCAAATAACAGCTTGTAAGGAAAACCCACATACTCAATCATCTCTTTTGTTTTCCACAATTGTTACAACTCACGTGGTACTCATGGTGTCAAAGTTTCAGCTGGACACAGAGGAAGATAGGGGCTTATAGTTTTGCCTCCCAACGGTTTATCTCAAGGGTAAAGCCAACAATAATAAAGCATGAGTACTCAACTCCAAGTTCATATATGAATATAGATCTTTCCCAAGCATGTGACGGTAGCCAAGACAAAGGCAAAAGGGAATTGGTGATGATCACCATGACTCTTACAAGGGTAAAAAGTAAAGGTACAAGATAGGCCCTTCGCAGAGGGAAGCAGAGGTTGTCATGCGCTTTTGAGGTTTGAATGTGTGTCCTCTTAGTGCGGAGGAACGTCACTTTATATTGCCTCGTGTGACAAAGAACTTTATTATGCAGTCTGTCTCTTTTATGTCTTCCTCATCACAGGTTCGTACAAAGCTTATTTTCCACACACTAATAGATCATACATATTAGAGAGCAATTTTTATTGCTTGCAGACAACTTACTTGAAGGATCTTATTCAATCCATAGGTAGGTATGGTGGACTCTCATGGCAAAACTGGATTGGAGGTTTATGGATGCACAAGTAGTATCTCTACTTGGTGCGGGAGTTTTGGCTAATATGAGGTGGAAGCAATCGTCACATGCTAAGGGATCTCTAATCATATAACATTGTTTCGAACCAAGCAAACACAATTCATTATGTTGTCTTCCTTGTCCAACATCTACTCCTAGGCATGTAATAGTTTGGTGAGTGCTCATAATTGTAAAAAGTGTCTAAGATGATATATTTATATGTGAACCTCTCTTTCCTTATTACTTCTTATTAATTGCAGCAATGACTAATGTCTATGTTGATTTATGCTCACCATGTTCAATCATCATACTTGTCATAAGCAAAGTTATCACTTTCCATAAGATCGTCTCATGATATTTCATGATATCGTTCTTTTCATACTTTTGATCATGGCCCAAAGCAAAGCCCTTGACTAACAAACTCTTTATTATATAGCTCGTAAGCTCGAATACAACAGGGGAGAGACAAAAGCAAAAGACTCAAACTAAAAACTAAAGACTTATTCCTCTAAAAGAAGAAATAAAAACTGAAAAGGTAAGAACTAAAACAAAGGTAAAAGCAAAAGATATAAAGGTGATACGATACCAGGGCAACTCCCCCAAGCTTGGCAGAAGCCAAGGGGATTACCTATACCAATGTTTAGTTGTCTTCCTTTGGCGGTGATGGTGGTGGTGTTGTAGCAGTCTTGAGCTTGTCTAATTTCCACTTGAGCAAAAAGTTTTGCTCCCTTAGATCGTCATTTTCCTCCTCAAGTTTCAAAACTCTATGGAAAAGCTCCTGCTTACTCTCCTGCAAGAAACCAGAAGGGATAAAAAAGGTCTTAGGCTTCTTCCTACAGTCAAGGAGGCTTGACTTCTTGAACTCCACATGGATGTTTGCAGGTTGAGGTAGAGGAGCCCCCTCTTCATTGGAACTCGTTTGCTCCTTCCCCTTGGGCTCATAGTCCTCTTCCTCATCAGTGGTCCGACCATATGGTTCCAAGTCCCCATTAATCCTAGAGTTAGCACGATCATCGGCCACACAGATCTCTTCTTCTGAATCTTGAGAAGACATCTTGACCTAAATCTGCGGCAGAAAACAAGCTCAAAACAAAAACAGAGCAAAACTACGCGATACGGAGATCAAAACCTTCGGGCGACTATATATTGATTTTTTCTGGGCCAGAAGGAGTCCTCCGCAAGAAAACAAAGTCCGGGAGGCACACGAGGTGCCCACAAGCTTGCCCACCGCCACCAAGGGGGTGGTGGCGGATTGGGCCCTTGTGGCTTCCTCGTTTGCTCTCCGGACTGCTTTTTATTTTTCTAATTTTCCAAAAATTCCAAAACTGAGGAAATTTCCTATTGGAAAAGTATCGGAGTCCAATTTCTTGCCGAAATAGATACATCTTCGTTTTCAAGGTCTGAAACAGGCTGATAAACATCCCTTATGTACTCCTCTGGAGTTATGACATTGATGATATTGGTCTCAACATTTATGGGAGTACCAGAGATGTAATGCTTGATTCTTTGCCCATTTACCACTCTAGGAAAATTTCCTTCCGTGTTATTGATTTTGATGGCACTGGAACGATATACTTCCTCGACAACATAGGGACCTTCCCATTTAGAGAAAAGCTTGCCTGCAAAGAATCTCAAACAAGAATTGTATAGCAAGACATAATCACCTACATTGAACTCTTGTTTCTGTATTCGTTTGTCGTGCCATCTCTTAACCTTTTCCTTGAACAACCTGGCATTCTCATATGCCTAGGCTCTCCATTCATCTAACGAGCTGATATCAAACAACCGCTTCTCATCGGCAAGTTTGAAATCAAAGTTGAGCTCTTTGATTGCCCAATAAGCTTTGTGTTCCAGCTCAAGAGGTAAATAACAGGCCTTACCGTAAACCATTTTACACGGTGACATGCCCATGGGATTCTTATAAGCAGTCCTATAAGCCCATAGTGCACCGTCAAGTTTGCTAGACCAGTTCTTTAGAGATCTATTGACGGTCTTTTGTAGGATCAACTTGATCTCCCTATTACTCAACTCAACTTGACCACTAGACTGAGGATGATAAGGAGATGCAACTCTATGGTTGACATCATACTTAGCTAGCATCTTGCGGAAAACACCATGAATGAAGTGTGAACCGCCATCAGTCATCAAGTATCTAGGGACTCCAAATCTTGGGAATACGACTTCTTTAAGCATCTTAATAGAGGTGTGGTGATCAGCATTTTTAGTGGGGATAGCTTCTACCCACTTAGTAGCGTAATCCACAGCAACTAAGATGTGAGTGTACCCATTGGAACTTGGTAAGGGTCCCATATAATCAAAGCCCCACACATCAAATGGTTCAATGACAGGTGAATAGTTCATAGGCATCTCTTGACGCTTACTGATGTTCCCTATCCTTTGGCATTCGTCACAAGCCAAGACAAACTTACGGGCATCCTTGAAGAGAGTGGGCCAATAGAAACCTGATTGCAATACCTTATGGGAAGTTCTATCTCCAGCATGGTGTCCTCCGTAGGCTTCGGAATGACACTTCTGCAGGATTTGTCCCTGTTCATGTTCAGGCACACAACGTCTAATAACACCATCTACTCCTTCCTTATAAAGGTGAGGATCATCCCAAAAGTAGTGTCTCAAATCAAAGAAGAATTTCTTCTTTTGTTGATAGGTGAAACAGGGTGGTATGTATTTGGCTACGATATAGTTTGCATAATCGGCATACCACGGTGCACTAAGTGAAGTGCGGATGACATTTAATTGCTCATCAGGAAAGCTGTCATCAATAGGTAATGGGTCATCAAGGACATTCTCTAGCCTAGACAAGTTATCTGCTACAGGGTTATCAACACCCTTTTGGTCAATGATGTGCAAATCAAATTCCTGTAGCAGGAGAACCCATCTAATCAGCCTAGGCTTAGTGTCCTTCTTATGCATAAGGTACCTAATAGCAGCATGATCAGAGTGAATAGTGACTTTGGAGTCAACTATGTAAGATCTGAATTTTTCACATGCAAACACGACTGCTAAAAATTCCTTCTCCATAGTGGCATAGTTTCTTTGGGCACTCTCTAGAGTTTTACTAGCGTAGTGAATGACATTCAACTTCTTGTCAACTCTTTGTCCCAGAACAGCACCAACAGCGTAATCACTAGCGTCACACATGATTTCAAGGGGCAAGTTCCAGTCAGGTGGTTGAACAATAGGTGCGGTTATCAAAGCCTTCTTAAGTATTTCAAAGGCTTCCTCACAATCCTCATCAAAAACAAAAGGAACGTCCTTCTACAAGAGGTTGGTAAGAGGCCTAGAAATCTTAGAGAATTCTTTAATGAACCTTCTATAGAAACCAGCATGACCTAGGAAACTTCGTATACCTCTGATATCTGTGGGGCAAGGCATTTTCTCAATTGCATCAACCTTAGCCTTATCAACTTCAATGCCTCTTTTAGAGATTTTGTGTCCTAAGACGATACCTTCATTAACCATAAAGTGGCACTTCTCCCAATTCAAGACGAGGTTGGTTTCTTCGCATCTCTGTAAGACTCGATCAAGGTTGCTGAGGCAATCATCAAAGGAAGACCCGTAAACGGAGAAGTCATCCATGAAAACCTCGACAATCTTTTCACAAAAGTCACAGAATATAGCCATCATACATCTTTGGAAGGTGGCAGATGAATTACATAAGCCAAAAGGCATACGTCTATAGGCAAAGGTACCAAAAGAGCAGGTGAAAGTGGTTTTCTCTTGATCAGATTGTGCAACAGGTATTTGCGAGAAACCTGAATAACCATCTAGAAAGCAGAAGTGTGTGTGCTTTGATAGCCTTTCTAGCATTTGGTCGATGAACGGCAAAGGATAATGATCTTTCCTGGTTGCCTTGTTCAGTTTCCGGAAGTCTATGACCATTCTATAGCCGATAATAATCCTTTGTGGGATTAGCTCATCCTTAGCATTAGGAATGACGGTGATACCTCCCTTCTTAGGTACGCAATGTACTGGACTTACCCAATCACTATGAGCAACAAGATAAATGATTCCTGCTTCGAGAAGCTTTAATATTTCTTTTCTAACGACCTCTTTCATCTTAGGATTTAATCTCCTTTGATGATCAACAAGTGGTTTAAAGTTAGGATCGGTTTTAATCTTGTGCTGACATAGAGTAGGACTAATACCCTTAAGATCATCAAGAGTATATCCAATAGCAGCGCGGTGCTTTCTCAGAGTTCTTAGTAACTTCTTTCTTCGCGCTCTGAGAGGAGAGCACTAATAATGATAGGATATATCTCCTTCTCATCAAGATAGGCATACTTAAGAGTATCTGGCAGCTGTTTAAGCTCGAACACAGGATCACCCTTTGGTGGGGGAGTATCCCCAAGAAGTTCAACAGGCAGATTATTCTTGAGAATAGGACATTGTTCTAAGACAATTCTATCTATCTCATCTCTCTCCTCCATATGCATATCATTTTCATGCTCAAGCAGATATTGCTCTAAAGGATCCGTAGGAGGTACAGCAATAGAGGCAAGAGCAATGATTTCATCCCTACCAGACGACTCTCTTTCATGGGGTTGTCTTCCAAACTTGGAGAAGTTAAATTCATGAGACACACCCTCGAAACTTATTGTGACAGTCTGCTTAATGCAATCAATGTGAGCATTGACAGTGTTGAGAAAGGGTCTACCAAATATGATGGGACAAAATCTATCTTGTGCAGTACCAAGGACGAGGAAATCAGTAGGATACTTCGTCTTACCACACACGACTTCTACGTCTCTCACAATTCCCAGAGGGCAGATAGTGTCTCTATTAGCTAGCGTGATAGTGACATCAATGGGTTCTATCTCAGCAGGTGCAATCTCAATTTTAATTTCATCATAGAGAGAACGGGGTATCGCACTAACACTAGCTCCCATATCACATAAACCATGGTAACAGTGATCTCCTATCTTAACAGAAACAACGGGCAGTCCAACTATAGGTTCGTGCTTGTCTTTCGCGTGAGGTTTAGCAATTCTAGCGGAATCCTCACAGAATTTAATAACATGCATGTTTATGTCTTCGGCTAAGAGATCTTTGATAATAGCAACACTAGGTTCAACTCTAATCTCCTCAGGGGGTGCAAATGTAACCCCTACATATCACAGTTGGAGCTTTAGAATAATCCTTCATCCTAGCAGGGTATGGTGGTTTCTCACTGTAAGCACAAGGAACAACAGGATCACTAAAAGCTATGATTTTCTCCTCAACTAAATTGGTTTTGGCTATGTTGCTTTCTACTGGAGGATGATATTTAAACCACTTATCTTTGGGAAGTTCAACATGAGCAGCAAAAGATTCACATAGAGAAGCTACTATCTCAGAGTCAAGTCCATACTTAGCGCTAAAAATATCTAAAAGTGTTTGTCTCAACAAAAGATTTAACGCAATCAAACTGGAAATTCATACCTGAGTACTTACCTTCCTCCAGCTCCCAATCTTGAGAGTTGTGTTTTATTCTCTCCAATAAATTCCACTTGTGATCAATATCCTTCTTCATAAAAGAACCGGCACAAGAAGTGTCAAGCATGGTACGATCTTCATGAGAAAGCCGAGCATAAAAGTTTTGAGTGATGATTTCTCTCGAGAGCTCATGATTGGGGCATGAATATAGCATTGATTTAAGCCTCCCCCAAGATTGAGCTATGCTTTCCCTGTCACGAGGCCAAAAGATATAAATAAAGTTTCGATCACGATGTACTAAATGCATAGGATAGAACTTTTGATGAAATTCCAATTTCAACCGATTGTAGCCCCATGATCCAGCATCATCACATAGCCTATACCATGTGAATGCCTTATCCTTCAAAGATAAAGGAAAGACTTTCTTCTTTACCTCATCCTCGGGCAAACCTGCAAGCTTAAATAAACCACAAACTTCATCTACATAGATTAGATGAAAGTCTGGATGTGAAGATCCATCTCCTGTAAAAGGATTAGCCAGCAGTTTCTCAAGCATATCCAAAGGAATTTCGTAAAAGATATTTTCAGTAGGTACCTCAGGTTGAGGAGCAACTCCTCGTGCTTCCATTCGTGGTGAAGATACCCCGAACAAACTCCTCAAAGGAAGAGTTTCCATAGTGACAAGTGACAATAAATTTCAGCACAGTATATAAATGTTTCCTTACCAATTCCACTTACCAAAGGCGCTTCACTCCCCGGCAACGGCGCCAGAAAAGAGTCTTGATGACCCACAAGTATAGGGGATCAATCGTAGTCCTTTCGATAAGTAAGAGTGTCGAACCCAACGAGGAGCAGAAGGCTCTGATAAATGGATTTCAGCAAGGTAATAACTGCAAGCACTGAAAGTAGCGGTAACAAGTGATTGTGTACCGAGGTGAAACGTAGCAAGCAAAGAGTAACAAGTAACATGTAAAAAGTAGTAGCAACGGTGCAGAAAGTGGCCCAATCCCTTTTGTAGCAACGGACAAGCCTGTACAAAGTCTTATAGGAGGAAAACCGCTCCCGAGGACACACGGGAATTTTTGTCATGCTAGTTTCATTATGTTCGTATGATTCGCGTTCGTTACTTTGATAGTTTGATACGTGGGTGGACCGGCGCTTGGGTACTGCCCTTACTTGGACAAGCATCCCATTTATGATTAACCTCTCTCGCAAGCATCCACAACTACAAAAGAAGAATTAAGACAAAGTCTAACCATAGCATTAAACTAGTGGATCCAAATCAGCCCCTCACGAAGCAACGCATAGACTAGGGTTTAAGCTTTTGTCACTCCAGCAACCCATCATCTACTTACTACTTCCCAATGCCTTCCTCTAGGCCCAAATATGGTGAAGTGTTATGTAGTCGACATTCACATAACACCACTAGAGGAAAAACAACATACAGCATATCAAAATACCAAACGAATATCAACTTCACATGACTATTATCAGCATGACTTATCCCATGTCCTCAGGAACAAAAGTAACTACTCACAAGACATAATCATAATCATGACCAGAGGTGTAATGAATAGCATCAAGGATCTGAACATAAACTCTTCCACCAAGTAATCCAACAAGCATCAACTACAAAGAGTAATCAACACTACTAGCAACCTTACAAGTACCAATCGGAGTTGCGAGATGGAGGTTGGTTACAAGAGATGAACTAGGGATTGGAGAGGAGATGGTGCTGATGAAGATGTTGATGAAGATGCCTCCCCTCTGACGAGAGGAGTGTTGGTGATGACGATTCCCCCTCCGGGAGGGAAGTTTCCCCGGCAGGATCGTCCTGCCGGAGCTCTAGATTGGATCTGCTCAAGTTCCGCCTCGTGGCGGTGGCAAAACCACGAAAAAGCTCCCTAATGATTTTTTCCAGGTCAGGACGCATCATATAGCAAAAGAGGGGGGCTAGTGGGCCAGTGGGCTGCCCACAAGCTTGCCCACCGCCACCAGGGGTGGTGGTGGCGGAGTGGGGGCTTGTGGGGCCCTGGTGGTCGTCCTCCAGTAGTTCTTTCGCCCAGTATTTTTAATATATTCCAGAAAAAATCCACGTAAATTTTCAGGGCATTTGGAGATGTGCAGAATAGTGGACTAGGATTTGCTCCTTTTCCAGTCCAGAATTCCAGCTGCCTGAATTCTCCCTCTTCAAATAATCCTTTCAAAATAAGAGAGAAAAGGCATAATTAAGGTACCACAAGTAATGTAACAGCCCAAAAAGCAATAAATATCAACATGAAAGCATGATGCAAAATGGACGTATCAATGGCCACGTGTTGTAGGTGCTCCGCCCAAGATGCACTGTAGATAAGAATGTCATCAAAGAAAACAAGCACAAAGCGTCGCAAGTATAGGTTGAGCACGTCGTTCATCAGGGCCTGGAAGGTCGCCGGCGTGTTGGAGAGGCCGAACGGCATCACCAGGAACTCTAAGTGGCCATCGTGAGTGCGGAACACCGTCTTCTCGATGTCGTCAGGGTGCATGCGCATCTGATGGTAGCCCGAGCGTAGGTCGAGATTGGTGAAGAAGCGCGCTCCATGTAGCTCGTCCAAGAGCTCATCCACGACGGGGATGGGGAATTTGTCCTTGGAAGTCAGGGCGTTGAGGGTGCGGTAGTCGATGCAGAAGCGCCATGTGCAATCGGCATTGCGCACAAGGAGCACCGGGGCGGAGAACGGCAATGTCGAAATCCGGATGATGCCCTGTGCGAGCATGACCGCCACCTGACGCTCGAGCTCGTCTTTCTGCAGCTCAGGGTACCGGTACGGGCGCACGGCGACAGGCGTCGTGTCTGGCAGTAGGTGGATGCGGTGGTCACAGGGCCGCGCGGGAGGGAGGCCCTGTGGCTTGTCGAAGATGTCGATGTGCTGCTGCGGGAGGTCGGCCAGGAGGGGATGCGCCTCGTCCAGTGCGGCCGCCATCAACTGGAGCAGCGGGGTCGCGGCGCCGGAGCCGCCGATACCCATCCACTGAACGTGACGGCCGCCCTCGCGCCAGAAGATGAGGGACAACACATCGAGGTCCCAAAGGAGGGGGCCGAATGGACAAGAAGTCGATGCTGATGATGACGTCGCAGTAGCCCAGGTCGATGTCGACACAGTCGATGAAGAACGGCTCGTCGCCGATGAGGACGGGAACCTGCCGCGCCACGCCCTGGCAAGCAAGGAGGTCCCCGTTGGCGACGGTGATGTTGAACTTCTCCGAGCCCGCCGGCTGGAGTGTGAGGTGGCGCATGGCGTCCCCAGACAGGAAGTTGTGCGTCGACCCCGTGTCCATGAGCGCGGTGAGATGCTCCCCGTTGATTGTCACCGGAAGCAGCGTCGTCTTTGCCGTCTTGATGCCAGCCATGGCATGAAGGGAGACGACGAAGGCGGTCGCATCAACCGGCTCGTAGGTCGTGACGCGGCCTCGGAGAGTGTGGTGGCGTCGAGCTCCGCGGTGAGGGCCTCCACCTCCGCGTCATCGACGGTATCCAAGTAGCACAGGCGGGCGCATGTATGACCCAACGCATACGGCTCGTCGCAGTTGAAGCACAGGCCCTTGCGGCGCCGCTCGAGCTGCTTGGCCGATGTCAAGCGCCGGAAGGTGCGTGTCGGCGCGGGAGCAGCCGCAGTAGTGGCCAGCAGGGTGGGGCATGTCGGGGTGGCAGCCGCCGGGGCAGGGCGGGTCGTGGGACGCGTGTCGCGGCCCAGGAACGCCTGCTGCAGGGCGTTGGCGCGCTGCTAGTACGCACGCGCGTAGTACATGGCCGTCTACAGGTCCTGGGGGTCGCGTATCTCGACGTTGATGCAGATGTGGTCGGGAAGGCCGCCGACGAAGAGCTTGACGCGTTGGCGAGCCGTGACGTCAGGCGCATGGCAGGCCAATGTCTGGAAGTGGTCGGCGAAGTCCTGCACCGAGGTGGTGAAGGGGAGGCGACCGAGCTCGGCCAGGCGGCTCCCACGTACGGGGGGCGAACCGAAGGAGACACAGGTTGCGAAAGCGCTCCCACGGAGGCATCCCGCCCTCATCCTGCTCGAGGGCGTAGTACCACGTCTGTGCGGCGCCACGGAGGTGGTAGGAGGCGATCCATGTGCGGTCGGATGCCATGGTCCGTTGCCCCCTGAAAAACTGATCAACTGATAGAGCGAGTTCATGGGGTCGACGGTGCCGTCGTAGCTGGAGAACTCCAGCTTGGTGAAGCGGGGCGGCTGCTGCACGTGCGGCGAGGCCGCTTAGGCGCCCTCGTGGCGACTCAGCGCGGCGGAAGGAGGGTGTTGTGGCACCACGGAGCTCCCGGCGTACGGGTCAGTATACCTGCCGAACCCCCCGAAGGTGGTGGCGGGCGGTTGCAACAACGTCGGCTGGAGCGGCGTCGTCGTGTAGGTCGGCGTGTCGAGCCACGTCGGCAACGGGGACGGCGACGGCGGCCACCTGACCTGGTTGATCGGCAGGCCCTAGGGCGCGACGGTGGCCGGGGGCGGTGGCGCGAAGGGCGCTGCCTGCGGGGGCGGTGGTGGCGGGGGCGCGTACGGAGCCTGGAGGAAGGTCCGGAGGTTGGAGACCGCCAGGGTGAGCTCGCGGATCGCCGAGGACATCTCTGCGGGGAGAGGACGGGGGCAGCTTCGGCCACCAGGGCCGTAGTACCGGAGGCGGCCGGACCTGAGGTGGCCGGCGGCGGCGACTGCTGCGAGGTGGCGAGGAAGGCGGTGGTGGCGGGAAGGTCCGATAAACTCATCGAACCCAAGCTATCTGATACCAAATTGGTAGAGAATAGGGTTCTACCAGGTCTCGGGCGTAGGTTGTAGGGGTGGAAGTGCGGCCGGCGCGGCTGGGGACGCAGGCGCCGGCGGTTGGGCGCCGTCGCTGCGAGAGAGAGAGAGAGAGGCGGCTAGGGTTAGGGTTCCGGCTCCTAGAATTGTCTTATTGCTTAATTCCGAAATAACTGTCTACATATGTTTAAATAATCTCAATAACTTGGACTCTAATATAACTTAGACTCTAAGATAGCTAAGATAACTTGGGCTAAGCCCGTAACTAACCCTGCCCATTGGGCCTCCTCCGTTGGTACGTCGTACCGGTCATAACAGATGAATTAATGATTTGATCCCAACCATGACAGGTTGTGCATTATTGTGGGGGTTACACTACAATTAAGGTAGCTACCATCATTGCTCATAAAAGATATGTTATCATCCTACATCGTTCATGAAATGCACAACTACAAAATAAATGGAGAAGGGTTTGAGCTTGAAGAACTGGTACCCGTGAATAGGTATTGATACAATCATTGTAAGACAACGGTCTTGGTGATGCTAATAACTTCAAAGTTTTTTCCTAAACTGCAAAGAGTCAACCTAATGCAACAAATTGAATTGTTGTCAACCTAAATTAAGCATGGGGCATAATAAAAAAAGTTAACTTACTATGAATATATATTGTTTAAAGTGGTGCAAACGAATTTTGGCGTTAGCTAAAGTTCTCCAAAATCTAGTGTAAAAAATATACAAAGTACACTAATTGAAGAGCTTCCATTCCATGTAAACGGATCAAAACCAATAAAGGACACAAAAAGTGAGGAAATAAGGTACCTTCATGTAGTAAAGCTTTACAAAAATAAAATTGGTTGCATATTGCACAATACAAACAAACACTGATAGTTTCGTGATTGAGTAAATTCCGGAGTCAACAAACCATAGCAGAAGGAAATGGAAGTTTGTGTTCACCTACTTTTGAGACCTTGAGCCAATTGTGGCCTTGAAAATATAAAATAAATCAATTTTCTCGAGTTAATTGCCTTTTTGTAGACTACATACCTTTTCCCCGTGAAAACATTCAAGATCACAATTACGTTTGAGGATTGCCAAAACTTTAAATCTGCATTATTAACTTCAGTGCATTATTAAGTGTTTAATTAATTATTGCGCATAGACATGATAAATCATGCTTATATAAATCACTAACATTGAAAAAATGAAGGATGATTTGAATGCAGCAAAAATAGTGTGTTGAAACCAAAAAGGAAAATTGAAGACAACAACATCAAGTTATGTGTTTTGATCAAAAAACTGTACTCCATCTAACATAAACTAAAGCACAAAGACATGGAAGACTTCCATGTTTGCAAATTAAGAGAATCACACACACACATGACAGAGCACTTAATTTCTATTTCTATATCCATTTAAGCGACAATTAATATGAATCGGCGAGAGTACTTCCATACCCTTATCGCAGTACCATAAAGTTACCAAAGCTATCATTTTTTTGGTGTATCTAATAACATAGGACAGGCAACAATCATTGACTATGTCCGAGAAGGTTGGAAAAACGCACTCGGCAGGGAATAATCAATGGAGCTGCGGTGAACATGACACAATGTTGGTTGATCTCCCTCTCTTATTTTCTTTCTGGTACAAAGTTTGACCTAATATTTTTTTGATTGACTGGGAAATTTGAACTAATCTAAACAGAGAAGGGGATTCTGAGGTCGGCAAGGAATGGATTAAAGAGGTTTTCTTTTTTTGGAAGATTGGCCCCCAAGGTAATATATAGGCAGATCAGATGGTTGTGATGTGCTAATTATTAAAGTGACCACCATATTAAAGGTTAGATGTTTCTATTTTTGTGAGATTTTTCAACCTATTTCTAACTTTTCTGAGGATCTATAAAATTGTGGTAAAACAATAACAGACGTCACCTGACTAAAATTCCACATCCATGGCTGATAAATATAAAGGGGGTGCCATGGACAATGATCAATCGATGCTATCTTCCTTTCCTTGTTTTCTTGATCGAATTGTTAGTTCTCACCTTTTATGAGCATGCCACGTGTGAGTTGTGCACTATTAACAAAAGCTCCCTTGTAGCGGTGGCCTGGACAGAGGTTAAGATATTAGCTTGGCCGATGAACAAAGAGTTCAGCATGATGGCTGTCGATCGGCACTGGAGTTGACAGGAGTAGGATTATAGGACTAAATTTCTGTTGAAGATCTAGCCACCATTGAAACAATTTGGTTTCTGTGTAACTCATAGCATCTCTGGGCTAGCAGCTGCGCAAGATGAGAGGCCTATAAAAAAATCATGTTGATGCATCACAATTATGTAATCTTTCAATTCATAGGTTAATACACGTGTCTACTTCTGGTTATGAAAAGTAGCTTGATCTTTTATTTTTTGTTCTGATTGGTTCATAAAAATGATTGAGAATCGTTTTCACCCGGCGCGTCGGCCGAATCGTTCGACCGATCGCGTGAGGTATGCACACCTCGCTAGCAGATGCTCGCAACATTTTTCCGTCAAATTTGCTGCAATCGTGTGTTTTTTTGATACAAACATTTTTCATGCAGCTTTCTTTCTCGTGTAAATTTGTTGCAACCAGCGTCATATTTGCTGCATATACGTTTGGTTGCAACTCTAGTTTTTCGAATTTTTCGTTACAATCGATGTTTTTTACTTTTGTTACAACCGTGTTAATTTTTGCTACAACCAGCATCAATTTTTGCTGCAACCATTCACTAAAAAAATTGCATACACGTCACGTAAATATTTGTTACAACCGGCGTTTGACTTTTGCTACCACGTACCATCAGCTTCGTTTTTTTGCTACGATCACGTAGATATTTTTTTTGCTATAATTTTTTGTTTTTTGTTGCAAACGTTGAAAAAATTGCTGCATCACATCGAAATTTTGCTGCATCAAAGAAAAAATATTGCATGAAGATCCAACTATGTGGACACGCGGAATTAATGGATCGTGCGGCGCGCCGGCGCAGAGCACTCTCCAAAATGATTAGGCACTCAGAATGAAAGCAAGTGCATATAATAGTAGGCAGGAAGGTCATCATACATGCTTTCCTACCTCAGGTAAAATCTAGAAGACCAATTACTCCCTCCGTTTCTAAATATAACATCTTTTTAATATATATTTTACTATAGACTACATATGAATATATATAAACACAATTTTTTAGTATGTATTTATTCATTTTGTTTTGTACATAGTTTATAATAAAATATTTGAAAGGTCTTATATTTAGGAAGCCGATGGAGTAGTACTTGTACTACTAATATATCCATCAAAGCGATCATTTGATTATTTGTCTTCTATGCGCGCGCACACACATGCATATAGCATCGGTGAAAGACCCGAGGGTGTGAAAAGCTTGCTAACCGACATCCACCCAAACATGCATATAAATAGAAAGGAAATAATCAACTCCATGATTAGACTAATTGCGTACCTGACATGACTGTGACAGATCGTACATATAAATGATCGGATAGATGATTACTTGATAGAGATCGATCTGTAGTTGCCGCCGATATTTAGCCTCTGTTTGGTTTCAATAAGTTAGGTGACTTATAAGTCAGGTGACTTAAAATCAGTGACTTATAAGTCACGCGTGTTTAGTTGTCATCTGACTTATAAGTCACCTTTTCATGTAAAAGTGAATGACTTATAAGTTTTAAGTGGGGTGAAGCAACTTATGACTTATAAGTTGGGGTGACACATAAGTTGGGTCTGTTTGATAAAATAAGTCATTTTTTTGCACTTTTCAACTTATAAGTTGGTGACTTATTTGAAACCAAACAGGTACTTACATGGACCTCGAGTCAGTGCGAGGAAGGCCAAGTGATTCAGACTTCTAATTGATTAAGGAGATCAGATTTGAGTTCAAGATTTACTCAACCTAAGCAAGGAGGGCCATGGCCTTGCTGCTGCATGCATGAGAGCCGAGGAGGAGGTTGACACAATGGGTAAGGGTAGGTCATGTTGTTTGATAGGAAGGAGAAAAGCATATAGATCAAGAGGATTTCCGGAGAAAAAGGTCAAGAGATGGAATAGGACACGATTACAAAAATCTATAATGCCCCTCAACAAAAATCTACATGGAAGTGTTCACGAAACCATGTTTTGAAATATAACGTGCCATGATTTACGTAATGGGAGTGGTGGGTAATTTTCTTTCAATATAATCTAATGGCTACAAAATTCACATCTATATAACCAATGGTAAGATGATTCCGATTAACGTGGGATTTTCTAGCATAATCCTCTAATTTTGACCCGTATTTTCCTTTTAGTATGTAATAGAATAGATAGATAGATAGAACAGATTTAAACTTGAAAATAAAATGAAAAAGCATCGAATGATTGGGGATAGCTGGAACAGTGTGCTTGCATGTAGTATATGGTGAGAGAATGATCTAATTAAATGCGAACAGTATCCATCGGATCTCCAAGCAAATCAATCGATGGATGCATGCACGGTACCTCCGGTGCATGGGAGATTAGCTTTTCTCTCAGAAAAAGAGTTTGATAGCTTCTGCAGGCAAAATTGACAAAAATGACCCCTGGGACGAAAGAACTCACGGATTGACCCCTCGGGAGAAATAATTCACCGGCCTGACCCTTTTGTGTGGCGCCCGACACCTCGGCGCCACACTGTACTGTGTGACGCCTAGGGGTTAGGCGCCACAACCCCGACCACGTGGCAGGGAGGGCCCCACCCCCCAGGCAGTGTGACGTCTAAGTCTCAGGCGTCACACATTGTAATGTGTGGCGCCTGACGCTTAGGCGCCACACACTGACTTACAGGGCCACGGGCCAGCCCCCTCCCCACCCCCCTCCCCACCCCTCCCTCATTCAAACAGAAACTTCCATTGCGGCGGCTGGCTCTCATCCCCTCCCTAATCCCCTCCCCAATCTCCTTCAGATCTGAGGATTTCTTCCTTGGATTGATCCCCCAAGGTAATGTCCTCCCCCATCCCTTCCCTTTCCCATCCTTCTATCCAATTTTATTATGTTTTGGTTGAGTAGATTGATTTTAGTAGATTGATTTGAGTAGGTTCTTAGGATTTGACTAGTTAGGATTTGGTTGAGTATATGAGTAGTTAGTAGTTAGTAGTAGTAGTAGGTATAGGAATTGCATTAGGTTTTGGTTTTGGTTGAGTATATGAATAGTGAGTAGTAGTAGTAGTTAGTAGTAGAGGTAGGTATATGAATTGTATTAGGTTTTGACTAGTTAGGATATGAGTTAGGATTTGACTAGTTAGTATATGAGTTAGGATTTGCATTAGGTTTTAACTAGTTAGGATATGAGTTAGGTTTTGACTAGTTAGGATATGAGTTAGGATTTGCATTAGGTTTTAACTAGTTAGGATATGAGTTAGGTTTTGACTAGTTAGGATATGAGTTAGGATTTGACTAGTTAGGATATGAGTTAGGATTTGCATTAGGTTTTAACTAGTTAGGATATGAGTTAGGTTTTGACTAGTTAGGATATGAGTTAGGATTTGACTAGTTAGTTGAGTATATGACTAGTTAGTAGTTAGTAGTAGTAGTAGTTAGTAGTAGTAGGTATAGGAATTGCATTAGGTTTTGGTTTGTAGTTAGTGGTAGTAGTTAGTATTAGTAGTAGTTCATATGAGTATATGAGTCTTATTTGAATATTAGTAAATGAGTAATTTTTTGTGATTTGTAGGATGGTGTGGCTTCTGAATGATGTTTATGACGCTGAACACCGGGCCTATTTCATGTCGGAGAAGAAGATGGTAAGTAGAAAATGATTAGTAGATTAGTAATATTTTGAAAATGTAATAAGCACTTGATATCTTCTTCTCCTATATGTTTGCAGGAGCTTACGCTCCTGAAGATCCGGTCTCATGGGGCATCCTCTGTAATGCATTACAATGAGCGGTACACCCCGTACATCGAGATGACGGGACTCCTTCCATTCGTGCAGCTTGTGAGTCGGTCAACTCCAAATCTGAACGCTGCGGCAGTCACAGCACTCATTGATCGTTGGAGGCCGGAGACACATAGTTTTCACCTCCGGACCGGAGAGATGACGGTTACTCTTCAAGATGTTTCCATGATCACCGCTCTTCCCATCGAGGGGAAGCCACTATGTATGAGCACTGATTCTGAGGGATGGCGGCATCAAATGGAGGCTCTTATTGGTATGTCGCCGCAGGAGCCGGAGGTGGAAGATGGAGGGAAGAAAGATAGAGTCCCTGCCGGCGCCACTTTCACTTGGATTGCCGCCAACTTTGCTCATTGTCCTGAGGACGCAGATGACGAGGTCATCCAGAGGTATGCTCGCGTCTACATGTGGTACGTCATCTCTAGGACTATCTTTGCGGACGGCACAGGCAAGAATGCTCCTTGGATGTGGCTGAAGGCGTTGACTGTTTTGGACAACAAGTTCAGCTGGGGCTCGGCCGCACTGGCTTACTTGTATCGGCAGGTAATAAATTGTTAATATTAAGTACTCTCTGTTATCTTTTTGTGCTAAACTGATGCATGTTTGTTGTTACTTGTAGTTGGACGATGCTTGTCGCAGGACGACAAAGGACGGTGGAGTTGGTGGTTGTATGCTCCTACTTTCAGTATGGAGCTGGGAACGCCTACCTGTTGGACGCCCTAAAAGCTCAAAGTGGAATACCTGGGATGACCACGACAACCCTGTACGTCAACCTACATGGGCTTACAAGTGGGACTTGGTATCGGAGGTGGCAAGCGAAGTGAACCTATTGTACAAGCAGTACACCAACGAGATGGATTCGCTTACCCCCGAGCAGGTAAGATGGTTTCAGAGTTGACTTCCAGCTTCTATGTTGTGAGTGAAATGAATTGTGGTATTCATCTTGTGTTGTAGGTTGAATGGGAGCCATATGGTGTCGGGACAAACTTTGGTGATGCACACACGTTCCAGCTGAATCCACTATGCGTGCAGGAAAGACATCTTTGGCTAATGCGTTGTCCCCTAATATGCAATTGGGCGGTTGAGTGGCATCTCCCGCATCGTGTGCTGCGTCAATTTGGTTACTTTCAGCCACACCCGCCGGAGTGGGTGGACACGGACACACAGCTTCACAGGTAACAAAAAATAATTAGTGATTAGTTTTGTTCTTAGTGTTGAGCGAGCTACTGATGTGTTTTGTTCAAAGCAGGTTGGATAGGAGGAGGCAGCGAAAAATCAAGGACTGGCAGAAGCATCATAAGAGCTATGTCCTTATGTTCGAGCAAAGTGTGCAGGCAACTTCGAGCATACAACGAACCCAGTACCGTCAGCATTGTGCTCTTGCGTTCAGCAACTACCTAAGATGGTTTCAGGAGAGTACTCGTGTCGAGATTTTTCCGCCGGCTTACGAGGAGGACATATTGGAAGAACCCACTGAGTACGATGAACTTGCCCAAGGCGGTTACAGCAAGTTGATTCGCGAAGGGTACCAAACTTCCTTCGCCCCTGTCCTGAACTTTGTGGTAAGTGTGCTCCCCTATGTAAATTATGAATTCTAGCGGACCTATTCACTTGCACTTACTTGTTGTCATTGTCTTGTGATCATAGCGCAAAGAGGTCAAGAAACAAGCTGACGAGTCCGAAGATATTCTGATAACACACCTGGAGGGAAAAAGGGATAATGTGCACTTCGTCTATTCATAAAGGTGTTGTGTCATTATTATTATTTTGCCCAGAATGCAACATTATAGGTTACCTAATATATGTCATTTATATTTGAATCTAACAGGAACAGGGCAAGAAGTTACGGCGCCTATCCAACATTTTAGGTTGCCGTGACCCTGAATATGTTTCACCTTCGAGATCCGGTTCATCCGAAAGAAATACTCTTGACGATTCGGCTTCTTCGGGCGCTCATATGGATGATGGTGACATTACCCAAAGAAATACTCAGGAGGATGATGCTGACACTCATCAGGTATGACATAGCCATGCAGTTTGCACTTTCAACCTTCAGCCTTGAACCTTCAAATTTGAACTTTCAACCTTCATGTGTATTAGGCTGCGGGCGACATGACGTTGAAGGCTTTCCAACGCTCCGCTTACGTGTTGAAGCCCAGGAAGGAATTTAAGCGCTACTCACTGGATGATTATGCGAAAGGGAAGAATCCGGTGGCCGGGAGCTCTCGTTTGTCAAGGATGAGAAGCAGGGAGGATGAGGTTGAGGATGACGATGACGATGAGTCCGATGACCCGGATCAATTTGTGGTTGCGAGAAGGAAGAAGCTAGTATCCAAGAGGGGACGAGGCCCTAAGTGATTTGTAGTTGGTGTTGCACTTGTCGAGCTGAACTATTTATTGTAGTCTTGAACTATTTCGAGTTGTGAACCATTTAGTTCTAGTTGCAGTTGTTGAGAACCATTTAGTGCTATCAAAAGATCCTTATTGCTGGAAATATATTGCTTTATTGCACTCACAAGATCCTTATTGCTGTCAATATATTGATGTATTGCTGTTCTAAGATCTTTATTGCTGTCAGAAATTGCTTTTCATATTCAGTTCCAGCAGGTTTTCACATGTGTGGCGCCTAAGCCTTAGGCGCCACACATGTGCAGTGTGGCGCCTAAGGCTTAGGCGCCACACATGGGCTTATACAGCCTCAACGCAGCCCCTCTCCACCCCCTCCCCAGTATAAGTCCATGTGTGGCGCCTAAGCCTTAGGCGCCACACATGTGTAGTGTGGCGCCTAAGCCTTAGGCGCCACACATGGGCTTATACAGCCTCAGGGCAGCCCCTCCCCACCCCCCTCCCCCAGTATAAGTCCATGTGTGGCGCCTAAGCCTCAGGCGCCACACTACACATGTGTGGCGCCTAAGGCTTAGGCGCCACACACTCTGTCATGCCTAGAACTGCATCTTAATGGAGGAGGAGTTCAAAAATAGTGGTGGAGCTCAGATACATACGTCCAAACATACAACACAAAGCACATAGTAGTGGTGGTGGAGTTCAAACATACATATGGTTATTGAAGTAACTTACGTCCAAAAGTGCATACATAGTGGAGTTTCATTGTCATAAAGCGCGGAACCAAACAAGGTTCAACAACACATAGATTACAAGCATCCGGCTCTATTGGGTCGAGCAAGGCCCCTTACCCTTCTTCTTCTTCCTCTCTTCTTCCTCTTCCTCTTCCCTTTTGCGCAGTTTTGAAGCCTCTTCCTTAACCCTCTCTGTGAAGCGCTGATGCTCCCGCTCTCTCTTTGTTGCGGCCTCTGCCAACATCTTCTTAAAGTTAGCTTCATATTCTTTTTTACGTTTCTCTAGCGTCTTCCTGTCATTCTCCTTTATCCTAGCCTCATATCGCTTATGCTCAAGGAACATTTGCCACTCCTCATCCCTCTTTGCATTATCCTCCTCATCCTTCTTCTTTCGCGCTTCCGCTGCATCCTCCTCTCTCAACTTCTTTGCAGCCCTATCCATCAACAGCTGCTCCTCACTGGCTGCATCCTTCTCCTCCCCCCACTCCGCTTTTGCCTTGTTCGGCTGAGAAGCGGCCATACCTACAAAACAGGCATCATAGCTCATAGTTAGTAAAATAACACACAAAGGAGCATCAAAAACAACATGATAAAGATAAGTAAAATATGTGACATACGGAAATGGTCCTTGTAGGTATCCACGCATACCAATCCTAGTAAGTCCACCACCTATCCCACCACTGCCTCTAGCACCACCACGACCTATCCCACCCCTGCCTCTAGCACCACCACGACCTATCCCACCACTGCCTCTACCACCACCACTTCCTCTAGTAGCACGTCCTCTAGTAAGCCCAAGTCGGCTAGGAACACGTTGAGTAGGAACTTGTTGGCTCGTGCTTCCTTGACCCGTCCCTTGTTGGCTCGTGCTTCCTTGACCCGTCCCTTGTTGGCTTGAACTTGGTTGGCTAGGACTTGGTTGGCTAGGACTTGGTTGGCTTGACCTGGAATCATTGTTTTTGGACTTCTTCTTTCGCGCCGTACACCTTCTTCTGTTGTGCCCTGTTACACCGCAATCTCCACATTGTGATCTCTCAGTAGGCTCTTGGAATTGGTTGTTCCCCATTTCTCTGCCACCACCATGGCCCCATCCATCCATGTCTCCTCTAAAACGCTTTGTCTTTCGTCTTCCCAGTTTCACAACCTTCCACTCTGGGTCGGGCCATAGTTGTACTCCATGATACTCCGGCCATTGTGATTGGTCAAAGTATGGTTCAAATCTAGGAGCCCATGTATGCTTCGTGGTCATGATCGAGAACTCGGACTCCCTCACGGTTAGTGGATGGTTGACGTCCACATTCCTACTGCGAGCTGCCGTGTACAAATGCGAGCATGCGAGATGAAGCAACCTTGGTCTCCCACAAGAGCAATCACACAAGGATAAAGAAACCTTGAACGCCCTGTTTCCGTGTTGCTGGCCATCGTTTGTCGTTCCTCCGGGCTCATTCACTTCGTATGTCCAATCCTCGTTGTTGTACAGGGTAGCCGTTTGGGTGTCAGCCTTCCGTGATTGAAATACCATCCATTTGTCAACCTTTGGTGGAAACTGGTACTTATACTTTTTCTTGTTCTCTCCCGCAATCTGATCATCTGTTTCTTGTGAGTACTTTAGAAAGTATGCTCTCAACTTGTCGAATGTGTATTGAACTATTGCCGTCACCGGCAATGCACGGACACCCTTCAACACCCGGTTGAAGCATTCTGCCATGTTACTGGTCATTTGACCATATCTTCGGCCATCTTCGTCATAAGCTCGTGCCCACTTGGCCCGAAGTTCAATGTGCCTGTTAAGAAACTCAAGCCCACCTGCATCAAGTTTTTTGTTTACAAGCAAAGCATTGTACAATCTTGCAAATCGTTTGTCAGAAAATGCTTGACAACAATCCTGAAGATCATCCGCCAACTCCTTGCTACCACATGCCCGGTAGAAGTTTGCACAAAAATGCCTCATGCACCATCGATGATGCAAAGGAGCATGGCCGGGAATGACAATGTCAACCGCGTTAAGTATGCCTTGATGACGATCCGATATGACACATATTTCCCTCTCAAACGGTAATACCTTGGTTCTCAAAATATGCAAGAACCATTCCCAGTTAACATTGTTCTCTGCCTCAACCAAAGCAAAAGCCAAAGGCATCAACCGGTTATTGGCATCACTTGCTATTGCAACCAACAAAGTGCCCTTGAATTGTCCGGTCAAAAACGTGCCATCGATGGAGATGACAGGACGACAGTGCTGGAAAGCGCTCACACATTGCTCAAATGCCCAAAATGCACGGCCAAATACGCGAACCCTATTTCCATTCTTAATCCTTGTTTTCTCCCCATACGTCTCGACCACATGAACCATGCCCGGGTTAGTGTGGGCAATAGCTCCCAACAACCTAGGTATGCGGTTGTATGCTTCCTCCCAATCACCATACAACATCTTGAATGCGGCTTGCTTTGCTTTCCATGCCTTACCATATTTCACCTCGTAGTGAAAGAGGGCTTTCACAAGGTCTTGTACGCTTTTTATGCTCATTGTAGGAAGAGAGGAGATGGAGTTGGAAAGCCTATAAGCGATGAACTCGGAGGTTAGTTGTCTATGGCTTTGCGACGATAGGGCACCATCAACCCTCTTGCCTTGACACATGTGAGGCATACAACTGACAATGTTCCATCCTGGCCCTCCTTTCCATGGTCTTGCATGGACAATCCAAGGACAACCTCTATCCTCACAAGCAACCGTGTAACGCAGCTTCATGTTTGAATGAACAACTTTGTGTGGCCTGTAATGCGTAACAGAATATTCATCCAACCACATCTTCAATTCAAAGAATGTTTCGAACTTTGACCCCGGCAAAATAATATTCTTCCCATGTGTGTCCCGATGAGAAGGTGGCCTAACTCCAAACAATATGCCTTCGCCTCCGTCAACCACGGCTTCATCCGCAAGGCTAAGATCCTCGAACAATGGTGTCCGGTGATCACGCTTTAATACCTTCGTGAAAGCTTCAGCCTCCTTTGCCGTGAACCCTTCCTCATCAACTTCTTCATCGGGACCCTCATCGTCAGACTCAGAGGCATACCCACGTGAGTACGGAATGGAATGGTCCATTGTCTCTTGCAAATTATATTTGTCCAAATCACCAAGATTGTTGTCATGAAGAACATTACCATCATCATAGTGCTCATAATTAGCCTCTACCAATGGTTCATGTTCAATGTTGACCTCTTCGTTAGCCTCATACACACAAGAAAGAGGTTCAATGCTGGCCTCTTCGTTGATGGTTGCAGGAATAGCTTCAACAATCGAAGAGGAAACCCGGTTCAAATCCAACAAGTTAGGAACATTTGTTTTCATGGCAAATAACTCTAGAGCCTTGTCTAGTGATTCGGCCACCGTATCCTTGTATGCAAGCCAACGTTGCTCGGAGTTGACACGCATGGTCTTCCAACGAATGTGCATTCCGAATCCCACATTATGCCTACCAGCAAACTCAACTACATCACTAGGGTCCATCCAATTCAAATCTTTTCGGACTTGTTCCAACAATTCAGCATAGCTAGGACACAAATCGAACACCATGTCAAGCTCATCCGGGTCCGGATCAATATTGCCTTTTAAAAAGGCATCCTTGTCCACGTGATGAATATAAACACATGTTCTTCCCAGACCTAAACAACAAAACATAGAACCTTTTTATGAGCAATCATACAATTACAATAACCATAGCCTAACTTCCAAATAACCCTAACCCCCTCATAACCCTAACACAACCAAACATCCCTAACCCTAGCCTAACCCTAGCCTAACCCTAGCCTAACCCTAAAACAACCATAATGCACACATCCAAACAACCCTAATCCTAACCCCATCATACCCCTTATCCTAACATACAAACAAATAAAACAATATGATATACATCCCACATTTCATGAAAAACTAGGGTTTCCTCAAATTTGCAAAAAAAAAAGAACACAAAAGATTTTCCTTTGGATGAGAATGAGGGGAGAGGTAGGGATTACCTTAGGGGAGTGATTGGACAACAAATGCCCGCTCCAAACCTTCAGATTTGGTGATGTAGAGAAGGATTTGAGGGAGGGGCAGTGGCTGGGAGAGGGGCTGGGGGAGGGGAATGAGGGAGGGGGTGGGGAGGGGGCTGGCCCGTGGCCCTGTAAGTCAGTGTGTGGCGCCTAAGCGTCAGGCGCCACACATTACAATGTGTGACGCCTGAGGCTTAGGCGTCACACTGCCTGGGGGGTGGGGCCCTCCCTGCCACGTGGTCGGGGTTGTGGCGCCTAACCCCTAGGCGTCACACAGTACAGTGTGGCGCCGAGGTGTCGGGCGCCACACAAAAGGGTCAGGCCGGTGAATTATTTCTCCTGAGGGGTCAATCCATGAGTTCTTTCGTCCCAGGGGTCATTTTTGTCAATTTTGCCGCTTCTGCATGGTGGTGGCGGCTGGTGTTCCTGCTGGTAGTTGCCCTGAAGTGCGCGTTGGAGGATATCGGTTGTGCCGGCGCTCGTAGTTACGGGATAGCCGCAAGAGACCACAGGCCGTCATGGGCGACATGCATGAGGGCGAAATGCATCTGTGGCAGGAAGCAGGCAAGGAAGTCGACCGGCCGTACCTTTACAGAAGGAACCGTTGGTGTCCTAGCAACAGAAGCGCGACCCCACCACAGCACCACACGCCGGAACCATGGCCGCCTGTTTTCCTGTGAGCGATTAGGCCAGCATCGGGCTGCGCTTTTCTGCCGCTTGCGGCAACTACATGTGGCTACCTGCTCCTCCGACGGTCCCGGCAACTACAACCGTCTGTTTCCACCAGCCGATCTCCCGCTGTCCATTCCTGCAGTCCGCCACCAGCCGGTTTACCACCACTCGCTGCCGCCTGCCACTCGCCGGCCCCTGCCATGAAAGAGGAGAACGTGGAGTGAGCAAGTACGGCTATGGGGAGAAGATGGGTCGGAGGGAGGGTAGGGAGACAGTGTAGCGATACCTGGGCCTGATTGATCGATGTCATGGGCGTAGCACTCCTGCTCATCTTCCTACCCGCGTCGAGATCCTCCTAAACTCGGTGAAGAACGAATGAGATGGCAAGGGCATGTATCCATCGTTCCAGTCTAATTTCGCTCAATGTGCAACGCTCGAGGTCGTCATGGGCGCGAGGAGGTCTCCGGCGTTGATTCCTGTCTCGAGAGCAACGGGATCAAGAGGGAGGGATCTCGGGAATGGGAGTGGGACGTGGGACGTGGGTATGGTTTTATTTTTTCCTTTCGTGTGACGTGTGGAGAGGAGGCAAGGCGATTTGGTTTTTTGGCGTGCGGAGAGTTTACACGTCGAGAAAAGGCCTGGTTGAACCATCACGACGGCAGATCCCCTTTAATAGTAGAGATTGATAGCCAAAAAATCTCATAACCGGAGAGGTCCATAAATTGCAATGTATTAATTCAAGCGGTGCAAAAGTTGGACTAGTGGAGGAAGGAAAGAGTAAGCGGGGCTGACGGCCAAGTTGACACACATCACATGGTGTATGTGGTGATTTATTACATGGAACAAGAAAATAATGGGCAACGGAAGTAAATGAGGAAGCACTGGGGTGGCCAAGTCGACGGTGCCACACACAGACAGTTGTAGTGAAGGCGGTGCGCCATACCTTGTTATTGCCGAAGAAAGGGTATAGGTCGTCGGAGCTAGCGGAGATCAAGATTACTTTCCGAGTTTGAAGGTCCTTCACAAGAAAACCAAATGGGTAAAATTCTATTGAGCAGGAATTATCTTTGGTAAATTCACGAACAAGGATGAGACTAGTAGTAACATGTGGTGAAATTAAGACATTGCGTAAATGGAATGGAGATGGGGAGAGAGTAGTGGAGCCGGTGGCATGGATGGGAAGGTGGCTGCCATTGCCTACTACAATGCTAGATAAATTTTGCTTTAATGGAGAATTCAAAAGGCTGAGGTTACTAGGGTTGTCGATCACGTGGTTGGAGGCGCCATTGTCGAGGTACCACTCGTTGGAGGTGGCGTCATTGGTGGGGAAGCCCTGGGCGTTGTAGGCGGCATGAAGTATGGCGAGATGGTCCCATGACAGTTGCTGGTACGACGGCGATGCAGGGCGGTTAGATTGCTGCATGTGGTACCCATGGGCATGAGAACCCGGAGGTGGCCCAAGGACACCCGCGGAGTTGGGAGGAACCTAGCCTGAGCATGAAGGAGGGATCGACACGTCGTAGGGGTGAAGAACCCCGGGTAGGGATTATACGGTGCGTTGCCGCGGCCGCGCTAGTCACCGTTCACACGGCCGCGTCCACATCCGCGATCACCGCTGTTACCGGAGCAGGTGTTGTGGTCGGGTCCGTGGTGTTGTATGGAGCCCCGCTCGTTGTTGCATTCCCGAGGGCGATCCACACGGTCGTCAGGACGTGGACCGGAGCCACCGCCGGTGCTGGATCTGGATGGAGCAGGGTGTTGGTCGGGAAACTACCAGTCTCGTGGACGGCGAGAACGGTGGCAGAGACCTCGGAGGTGCATCGGGCAAGGTTCTCCTCAACGATCTTGACCCGAGAGAAGACGATCTTGAACGGGGGGGCGGGACGGTGTCGCCCAGATGACACGGATGGTGTCAAGGCGTTGGTCAAGGTCGTGGAGGAACTACATGGCAAGGTCGATCTTGATGACGGCGTGGTCGATGTCGGCGAGACTGCCGTGAGCAGCTTCATCCGGTGCACGTACTCGTCGATCGAGAGATCCCCCTACTTGAGGTTGCTGTGCTGGCGATTGAGCATCATGTAGCGAGTTGCGCGATTGGCGAGGAAGTACTCTTGGATGCGATACCAAAGGTCACAAGTGGTGGTGGCGCCGATCACATGATGTACAAGGGAGTCTGCCAGGGTGGAGTACATCCAGAGTGCGACATTGGCGTCTAGCTCGAGGTACTGGGAGGGGGCATCGGGTGGTCGCGGGTGCTCAATGAAATAGGTCACGCTGTAGTGGACGAGGACCATCAGGAAGGAATGCTTTCCACTTCTGGTAATTGTGGTCAGCCAGGTTCAGGAGGAACTTGATATTGTTGGATATATGATCATTAAAGATGGGGTGGTAGCCAAGGCCGCCGCCATCGCGAAGGAGATGCAGGGAGCTGGTGAAGAGAGTGGCAAAGTGGGGCGTAGAGGAGGCGAAGGTGCCGGTGAAGAGAAACGGGTTGGTGCCGAGCGAGGAGGCAGCAGGAGCAATAGTGGGGGTGTTACCGGCCGCGGTGTCCAAGGAGGAGAGGGAGCTCGGTGAGGAGGCGAAGCTGTGTGCGGCCGAGGAAGAGGAGCCGTGGTCGTCAGCCATGACGAGGAGCGTGAAAGTCTGATACCAAGTTGAAGTATGGAAAGTGTCTCTCCTGTTGATTCTGTTGGGAACCATTCCTCTTACATACAAGACACGCCCTCAAACGTAGGCACGCGGGATTGGGGCGTTGGTTAGATCTTATAATCTATACCTAATAATAAAGCGGCTATTGCTTCCGTCGGGAAACCCACCGCGGCATTTTTATAAAAAAAAAGCCCGTGTAATTTTTGTTATTCAACCCACGCTCCATCATTTATCTGCAACGCAAAAGGAAAAAACGATTCGCTGCAGAAATTATACCAGTACGCATCGCCTCCTCCCGTCGACCCTGGGCCACCCTAGCATGTGCCCAGGCCGCTGCCACACCACTCGCCGCCGCTGCCAACCTCAACCGCCACCGCTGACGATCTCAACCCACCCGCCTCCGCGGCCGTACCTCTCCCCGCTAACTGCCCCCATTGCCGCGCTCGAGCGCATCGCGTCGACCCTGGTCCACCCTGGCATGTGCCCAGGCCGCTGCCACACCACTCGCCGCCGCGGCCGACCTCAACCACCACTGCTGTCGATCTCAACACACCCGCCTCCGCGGCCGTACCTCTGCCCGCTTGCTGCCCCCGTTTCGACACTCGAGCACAGTTTCTGGATCAAATCAACGTGACAGCTACAGTGACTGGGGATGATGCGTCTGCTCGATGCAGAACGGCGGCGGCACGCGGATAAGGCGCGGTGGAGCGAAGTACTTGCAGGTGGAGGCGGGCCTCCATGGCTCACACGGGGAACTCCGAGGTTATGGCATGGCAACGGTGACTCCTTATGGCCAGATAGAGGCGTCTAACCCTTGCTCCTCTCATCGTATCCCCTCCTCCGGCACGAACTCATCATCTGGTGAGATCCCCTCCCCATGCCTCCAACCGTGTGCCAAGCACCGGCAAGAAATGTTGTTTTGTGGGGATTTGTTTGCTGATGAATGAATGTATTGAATGTAAGATTGTATTGTTGTAGAAACAAAGAATGGAACACCACCTTCAGTTTGTCATCTGATCCCACATTCTCTACCACGTGAGTGAAATAAGATAACAGTCCATTGATCAATTCACGTAGCCTCTTTGTTTTGCTTTGCTTGTCCCGCTCAATTTCTCATCATGGTGGAATTAACCATGGACGGGTTGATTTCTCAACATAATAGGATAGGACTGACTACATTAGTTAATTAGCTTATTATTTTAATAAATCAAAATGATTATAAAAAGAATAAAAGCGGGTGGTATTTTTTTCTCCCGTTGCAACGCACGGGCCCTTTTGCTAGTCTAATCTAGAATCATTACATGGCATCGTACAACGAGCAGGTTACAATATATGTACACGCTAACAGGCGGAGCCACCATGGCCAGTCCAACCAAGCTGCGAGGGTGTTGATCTTTGTGCTGCAACAAGGAAGCGGGGAAGGGTTTCGACAGCGCCGAACTTCGCGACCACGATGACGGTGATTTGTGCGACGAAGGGGAGCGCGAGCGGCAGACGAAGTGATCGAATTTTCCAGAGATAGAAGGGAAGGAGAGGGACGCAAGGAAGGAAGCAAATCAGACGGCGCTAAATTTTATTTCTCATCAGCTTGTAAATAACATGTCTATTATTAACCGGGCGGCCCACTTCGTCTATGCATGTCTGTTTGAACCCCCACGACACAAATCGCAGCCCACCGTAGATCGAGAGGCTGAAGGACAAAGGTTGAATCTACCGGACGGCTCGTCTGCGAGGCCACGACGTGAACCCTGTTGATGTTGGGGTTAAACCCAAGCCAACACGGGCTCATCTATGCCGTTGTGGCTGCCGCCAACACCGGTTCATCACAGCCCTTGTCACCCCAATGTCCAGCACGCCCCAGGCGCACGGCTTTGAGTGTCACCACTCGTAAACCTCCCATTTGTCCAACTCTATGGGAGGTGAGCCTGGTCGTGCCTGCCATGGTAGCATCGGCGGGCTTCAATCTCAACGTGATGCATGTGGGTAGTGGATCGTCCTCCGGGGGTGTGCGCAAACGGCCTCGCGAGCTCCCGGCCGACGCCAAGGAGAACGCCCGCAACCTGTTCGATAGAATGTCGGCTACGGAAGACGAGGTCAAACGTGTGTTCATGGAGAGCCTCATCCATGAAGGTGGTGACGGTGGCATTCCCTTCGATCCCGACGAGACGCAAAGCCAAGATGGTCGCACCCCTTTCATGGGCGAGCACGATGGCATGGTGTACTCGTTTGGTGAAGACATGGACGGCCCCGTAATGGAGGACCAACTCGGCTTGGGCAACTCTTTCCCGCTAGATCATGAGTTTTCGAAAGACTATGGACTTGACGAAGAGGATGATGAAGTGGACATCAATAGCGAGCCATTGTTCGATGAGCTCCCCACCCAAGAAAATGCAAAGAAGAATAGGAAGAGCAAGTGGACAAAAGCATACACACAGAATGAGGACAAACTCCTTTGTGAATGTTGGAGAGACATTGGCTAGTGTTGGAAATATGCCCTAGAGGCAATAATAAATTGGTTATTATTATATTTCCTTGTTCATGATAATCTTTTATTATCCATGCTAGAATTGTATTGATTGGAAACTCAAATACATGTATGGATACAGAGACAACACATTGCCCCTAGTGAGCCTCTAGTTGACTAGCTCGTTGATCCAAGATGATCAAGGTTTCCTGGTGTCGGTGAATACTCACAACATATTCCATGGGTAGGCTAAAGAAGGTAGGAAACAAAGTGGCAATGGAGGGCGCTGGGAGCGAGGTTGGTACAAGCATGGAACACACGATGTACCCAGGTTCACGGCTCTCCGTAGAGATAATACCCCTAGTCCTGCCGGAGTGTATGATATGTATGGATGGGATTACAAGGTTGCTCCTGGAGCTATATTGCGGAGGAGGAAGAAGGAGCAGCCGGGTCGTCTCTGCCTCTCCTATGTGGTTGGTGTGTGAGTGTGTGATCAGTTGACCGACCCTCTACATGGAGGGGGCCGGGGGTTTTATAGACGAACCCACCGGCCTAGAATATGGATAAAGGGTACAAGAATGGGACCCGGCTGGCAGCCTCGCCGGCTGGCCAGGGGGGCCATGAGGGTCTTGTCTTGTCGCTTGAGGGGCCCACCGGCTGCGAGGTCCCGTCTGGCTGTGGGAACCGCCGGCTAGCTAAGGAGGCTCCTGTGTAAGGTTGACGCAAGACACATATGGTACGTCCGGCGTCGTCCAGCGAGATTCGTCATGGGCAGACGGTACGGCCGCCTCCACTGTTCCCACACTGAGTGCAGTAATGGAGTGGGAGTTTGACGGCCGACACTATGCTGGGTGATGGATCAGAGCCGGGGGAGGTCAGCGGCGTGGCCGCCGACGCTGGTACCCGCCGTGCACTCCGATCCAGTACCTTTGTTGACGCGTAGCCATCTTTAATCGTAGGGTCTCTTCATGACCTACGATCTGATGTGACTTGAGATCCCCGACCGGCGAGCCTGCTTGGCTAGCCGTCTTGGGCAGAGCTGCCTCGTCCCTAGCTGGCTGGCTTGGCCTAGGCGGCCAGGAAGAGGTAGTCGTCTTGCTTCTAGCCGGCAGCTGCTGCCTGGCCGGCCAGAGAGTTGGCAGTCTCGCCCCCTAGCCGGTAGGTGTAGCCTAGACGGCCAAAGGACTTGGGCCTTGTGGAGTTGTTCCTGGTCATTCCTTTTGGGCCGGAGATAAAGGAGCAGGCTCGTTGAGCCTACCCCAGGATTATCCCCTTGACAGTAGTCCCTGAAGCTGGAGAGGCCCGCCGCCTGCTTGCGGGTGGTCTCACTGGCTTGATTTTTTGTCGTTGTATCCCTGCCGCCACCGGCAGCAGGGGTTGCCGGCTCGGAGGCCGACTGGCTTCAAAGCGACGCCTCGGCTTCGTCGTAGGCTGCGCAAATCGCGCCACATGTCAGGCCCGGACTGACATGATGATGGTTTATACTGGTGACGGGACCGGTCCTGGGCCCTGGGTCCCGCCACAACGCCCCCTCGGCCTCCATGTCAGGCCCGGCCTGACCTGATGATGATTTACTCCGTGACAGTTGGGTTTCAGAAAACGCTACCGCTCGTAATACACGGGATTAGTGGGGCTCCGTGCGCACCGGATCCCCTTCCCACGATTGTTTGTGGGGTTTAAATGGGATGCGGGGGTACCGAGGAGGACATTCGCCCCCTTCTCGCCCCGCATCAACGCCCTCTTCCTCCCTGAGCCGAGAGAGAAAGGGTATGTCCGCCTTCGTCTTCTTCTTCTCCGTCGCCGTCGCGCCGCCAGTCTTCCCGAGCACCCATCGCCCGTAGCCATGGCGAGCGGTTCTTCCTCGAAGAAGACCTCGTCTCACGTAGCTTGGCTCGGCAGTGAGATCTGCGACGGCCACATCGAGGCGCTCCTCCACCGCCGGATGCTGCCCCCGGCCTCTCTTGTGTCGGTGCGGGTCCCCGGCGACGAGACAGCCCCGACACCGCAGGAAGGAGAGGTCGTCGTATTCAACGAGCATTTCTACAGGGGCTTCGGGCTCCCGGCGAGCACCTTCTTGTTGGGGAACGTCGCATGGGAAACAAAAAATTTCCTACGCGCACGAAGACCTATCATGGTGATGTCCATCTACGAGAGGGGATGAGTGATCTATGTACCCTTGTAGACCGTACAGCAGAAGCGTTAGAGAACGCGGTTGATGTAGTGGAACGTCCTCACGTCCCTCGATCCGCCTCGCGAACAATCCCGCGATCAGTCCCACGATCTAGTACCGAACGGACGGCACCTCCGCGTTCAGCACACGTACAGCTCGACGATGATCTCGGCCTTCTTGATCCAGCAAGAGAGACGGAGAGGTAGAAGAGTTCTCCAGCAGCGTGACGGCGCTCCGGAGGTTGGTGATGATCTTGTCTCAGCAGTGCTCCGCCCGAGTTCCGCAGAAACGCGATCTAGAGGAAAAACCGTGGAGGTATGTGGTCGGGGTGCCGTGGAAAAGTCGTCTCAAATCAGCCCTAAAACCTCCATATATATAGGTGGGAGGGAGGGGGCCTTGCCTTGGGGCTCAAGGAGCCCCAAGGGGGTCGGCGGAGTCCAAGGGGGAGGACTCTCCCCCCCCCCAAACCGAGTTGGACTAGGTTTGGTGGGAGGGAGTCCCCCTTCCTTCCCACCTCCTCCTTTTTTTTCTTTCTCTCTTGATTTTCTTCTCCTTGGCGCATAGGGCACTTGTGGGCTGTCCCACCAGCCCAGTAAGGGCTGGTGTGTCTCCCTCAAGGCCTATGGGCTTCCCTGGGGTGGGTTGCCCCCCCCCCCGGTGAACTCCCGGAACCCATTCGTCATTCCCGGTACATTCCCGATAACTCCGAAAACCTTCCGGTAATCAAATGAGGTCATCCTATATATCAATATTTGTTTCCAGACCATTCTGGAAACCCTCGTGACGTCCGTGATCTCATCCGGGACTCCGAACAACATTCGGTAACCAACCATATAACTCAAATACGCAGAAAACAACGTCGAACCTTAAGTGTGCAGACCCTGCGGGTTCGAGAACTATGTAGACATGACCCGAGAGACTCCTCGGTCAATATCCAATAGCGGGACCTGGATGCCCATATTTGATCCTACATATTCTACGAAGATCTTATCGTTTGAACCTCAGTGCCAAGGATTCATATAATCCTGTATGTCATTCCCTTTGTCCTTCGGTATGTTACTTGCTCGAGATTCGATCGTTAGTATCCGCATACCTATTTCAATCTCGTTTACCGACAAGTCTCTTTACTCATTCCGTAATACAAGATCCCGCAACTTACAATAAGTTACATTGCTTGCAAGGCTTGTGTGTGATGTTGTATTACCGAGTGGGCCCCGAGATACCTCTCCGTCACACGGAGTGACAAATCCCAGTCTTGATCCATACTAACTCAACTAACACCTTCGGAGATACCTGTGGAGCATCTTTATAGTCACCCAGTTACGTTGCGACGTTTGATACACACAAAGCATTCCTCCGGTGTCAATGAGTTATATGATCTCATGGTCATAGGAATAAACACTTGACACGCAGAAAACAGTAGCAACAAAATGACACGATCAACATGCTACGTCTATTAGTTTGGGTCTAGTCCATCACGTGATTCTCCCAATGACGTGATCCAGTTATCAAGCAACAACACCTTGTTCATAATCAGAAGACACTGACTATCATCGATCAACTGGCTAGCCAACTAGAGGCATGCTAGGGACGGTGTTTTGTCTATGTATCCACACATGTAAATGAGTCTTCATTCAATACAATTATAGCATGGATAATAAACTATTATCTTGATACAGGAATTATAATAATAACTATATTTATTATTGCCTCTAGGGCATAATTCCAACAGTCTCCCACTTGCACTAGAGTCAATAATCTAGCCCTCACATCATCATGTGAATTACATTGTAATAAATCTAACACCCATACAGTTCTGGTGTTGATCATGCTTTGGCCGTGGAAGAGGTTTAGTCAGCGGGTCTGCTACATTCAGATCCGTGTGCACTTTGCATATATTTACGTCCTCTCCCTCGACATAGTCGCGGATGAGGTTGAAGCGTCGTTTGATGTGTCTGGTCTTCTTGTGAAACCGTGGTTCCTTTGCTAAGGCAATGGCACCAGTGTTGTCACAGAACAAGGTTATTGGATTTAGTGCGCTTGGCACCACTCCAAGATCCGTCATGAACTGCTTCATCCAGACACCCTCCTTAGCCGCCTCCGAGGCAGCCATGTACTCTGCTTCACATGTAGAATCTGCTACGACGCTTTGCTTGGAACTGCACCAGCTTACTGCACCCCCATTAAGAATAAATACGTATCCGGTTTGCGACTTAGAGTCGTCCGGATCTGTGTCAAATCTTGCATCGACGTAACCTTTTACGGCGAGCTCTTCGTCACCTCCATACACGAGAAACATCTCCTTAGTCCTTTTCAGGTACTTCAGGATATTCTTGACCGCTGTCCAGTGATCCACTCCTGGATTACTCTGGAACCTGCCTGCCATACTTATGGCCAGGCTAACATCCGGTCTAGTGCACAGCATCGCATACATGATACAACCTATGGCTGAAGCATAGGGGATGGAGCGCATATGCTCTCTATCTTCATCAGTTGCTGGGCACTGAGTCTTACTCAATCTCGTACCTTGTAGAACTGGCAAGAACCCTTTCTTGGACTGTTCCATTTTGAACCTCTTCAAAACTTTATCAAGGTATGTGCTTTGTGAAAGTCCTATCAGGCGTTTTGATCTATCCCTATAGATCTTAATGCCTAGAATGTAAGCAGCTTCTCCTAGGTCCTTCATAGAGAAACTTTTATTCAAGTAACCTTTTATGCTTTCCAAAAGATCTACGTTGTTTTCAATCAGTTATATGTCATCCACATATAATATTAGAAACGCCACACAGCTCCCACTCACTTGCTTGTAAATACAAGATTCTCCAACCACTTGTACAAACCCAAATGCTTTGATCACCTCATCAAAGCGTTTGTTCCAACTCCGAGATGCTTGCACCAGTCCATAAATGGATCGCTGGAGCTTGCACACCTTGTTAGCATTCTTAGGATCGACAAAACCTTCGGGTTGCATCATATACAACTCTTCCTTAAGGAAACCGTTAAGGAACGCCGTTTTGACATCCATCTGCCAGATTTCATAATCAAAAAATGCAGCTATTGCTAACATGATTCTGACGGACTTAAGCATCGCTACGGGTGAGAAAGTCTCATCGTAGTCCACTCCTGGAACTTGTGAAAAACCCTTTGCCACAAGTCGAGCTTTATAAACGGTCACATTACCGTCAGCGTCCGTCTTCTTCTTAAAGATCCATTTGTTCTGAATAGCCTTGCGGCCCTCAGGTAGTATCTCCAAAGTCCACACTTTGTTCTCATACATGGATCCTATCTCGGACTTCATGGCTTCTAGCCATTTGTTGGAATCTGGGCCCACCATTGCTTCTTCATAATTTGCAGGTTCATTGTTGTCCAACAACATGATTGATAAGACGGGATTACCGTACCACTCTGGAGCAGCGCGTGATCTCGTCGACCTGCGTGGTTCAACAGAAACTTGAACTGGAGTTTCATGATCATCATCATTAACTTCCTCCTCAACCGGCGTCGCATCGACAGAGGTTTCCCCTTGCCCTGCGCCACCATCCAGAGGGATGAGAGGTTCAACAACCTCGTCAAGTTCTATCTTCCTCCCACTCAATTCTCTCGAGAGAAACTCCTTCTCGAGAAAAGCTCCGTTCTTAGCAACAAGCACTTTGCCCTCGGATTAGAGATAGAAGGTGTACCCAACTGTCTCTTTTGGGTAACCTATGAAGACGCACTTTTCCGCTTTGGGTTCCAGCTTTTCAGGCTGAAGCTTTTTGACATAAGCATCACATCCCCAAACTTTAAGAAACGACAACTTTGGCCTTTTGCCATACCACAGTTCGTATGGTGTCGTCTCAACGGATTATGATGGTGCCCTATTTAAAGTGAATGCAGCTGTTTCTAATGCATAACCCCAAAATGATAACGGCAAATCATTAAGAGACATCATAGATCGCACCATCTCTAACAAAGTACGATTACGACGTTCGGACACACCATTACGCTGTGGTGTTCCAGGCGGTGTTAACTGTGAAACAATTCCACATTTTCTTAAGTGATCACCAAACTCGAAACTCAGATATTCACCCCCGCGATCAGACCGTAGGAACTTGATCTTCTTGTTACGATGATTTTCCACTTCACTCTGAAATTGCTTGAACTTTTCAAATGTTTCAGACTTGTGCTTCATCAAGTAGACATAACCATACCTACTCAAATCGTCAGTGAAGGTGAGAAAATAACGATATCCGCCGCGTGCCTCCACGCTCATTGGACCACACACATCGGTATGTATGATTTCCAATAAGTCACTTGCACGCTCCATTGTTCCGGAGAACGGAGTCTTAGTCATCTTGCCCATGAGGCATGGTTCGCACGTGTCAAGTGAATCAAAGTCAAGTGACTCCAAAAGTCCATCAGCATGGAGTTTCTTCATGCGCTTTACACCAATATGACCCAAGCGGCAGTGCCACAAAAATATGGCGCTATCATTGTTTACTCTAACTCTTTTGGTCTCAATGTTATGTATATGCGTATCGCCATCAAGATTCAATATGAACAATCCTCTCACATTCGGTGCATGACCATAAAAGATGTTACTCATAGAAATAGAACAACCATTATTCTCTGACTTAAAAGAGTAACCGTCTCGCAATAAACAAGATCCAGATATAATGTTCATGCTCAACGCAGGCACTAAATAACAATGATTTAAGTTCATCACTAATCCCGACGGTAGCTGAAGTGACACTGTGCCGACGGCGATTGCATCAACCTTGGAACCATTTCCTACGCGCATCGTCACTTCATCTTTCGCCAGCCTTCGTCTATTCCGCAGTTCCTGTTTCGAGTTGCAAATATGAGCAACAGAACCGGTATCGAATACCCAGGCACTACTACGAGAGCCGGTTAAGTACACATCAATAACATGTATATCAAATATACCTGATTTTTCTTTGCCCGCCTTCTTATCTGCCAGATACTTGGGGCAATTGCGCTTCCAGTGACCCATACCCTTGCAATAGTAGCACTCCGTTTCAGGCTTAGGTCCAGCCTTGGGTTTCTTCGGCGGATTGGCAACAGGCTTGCCGCTCTTCTTCGAATTGCCCTTCTTGCCTTTGCCGTTTCTCTTGAAACTAGTGGTCTTATTCATCATCAACACTTGATGTTCTTTACGGAGTTCAGACTCTGCGACTTTCAACATCGCAAACAACTCGCCGGGAGACTTGTTCATCCCTTGCATGTTGTAGTTCAACACAAAGCCTTTGTAGCTTGGCGGCAGTGATTGAAGGATTCTGTCAGTGATAGCTTCTTGCGGGAGTTCCATCCCCAGCTCAGCTAGACGGTTTGAGTACCCAGACATTTTGAGCACATGTTCACTGACAGATGAGTTTTCCTCCATCTTGCAAGCATAGAATTTATCGGAGGTCTCATACCTCTCGATCCGGGCGTTCTTCTGAAAGATAAACTCCAACTCCTGGAACATCTCAAATGCTCCATGGCGCTCAAAGCGACGTTGAAGTCCCGGTTCTAAGCCATACAAGACTGCACATTGAACTATTGAGTAGTCCTCCTTACGTGCTAACCAAGCGTTCTTAACATCCTGATCAGCCGTAGTGGGTGGTTCATCTCCTAGCGCAGCATTAAGGACATAATCCTTCTTCCCAGCTTGTAAGATTAGCTTAAGATTACGAGCCCAGTCTACAAAGTTTCTTCCATCATCTTTCAACTTAGCTTTCTCTAGGAACGTATTAAAATTCAGGATGACTGTCGCGTGAGCCATGATCTACAACACAAATATATTCAAAGTGGACTTAGACTATGTCCAAGATAATTAGAGTTCAACTTAATCAAATTATATGCTAAACTCCCACTCAAAAAGTACATCTCTCTAGTCATTTGAGTGGTTCATGATCCACTTACACTATCCCAAGTCCGATCATCACGTGAGTTGAGCATAGTTTCAGTGGTAAGCATCCCTATGCTAATCATATCAACTATATGATTCATGATCGACCTTTTGGTCTCATGTGTTCCGAGGCCATGTCTGCACATGCTAGGCTCGTCAAGCTTAACCCGAGTGTTCCGCGTGCGCAACTGTTTTGCACCTGTTGTATGTGAACGTTGAGTCTATCACACCCGATCATCACGTGGTGTCTCGAAACGACGAACTGTAGCAACGGTGCACAGTCGGGGAGAACACAATTTCGTCTTGAAATTTTAGTGAGAGATCACCTCATAATGCTACCGTCGTTCTAAGCAAAATAAGGTGCATAAAAGGATTAACATCACATGCAATTCATAAGTGACATGATATGGCCATCATCACGTGCTTCTTGATCTCCATCACCAAAGCACCGGCACGATCTTCTTGTCACCGGCGCCACACCATGATCATCCATCAACGTGTTGCCATCGGGGTTGTCGTGCTACTCATGCTATTAGTACCAAAGCTACATCCTAGCAAAATAGTAAACGCATCTGCAAGCACAAACATTAGTATAAAGACAACCCTATGGCTCCTATCGGTTGCCGTACCATCGATGTGCAAGTCGATATTTCTATTACAACATGATCATCTCCTACATCCAATATATCACATCACATTGTTGGCCATATCACATCACAAGCATACCCTGCAAAAACAAGTTAGACGTCCTCTAATTTTGTTGTTGCATGTTTTACGTGGTGACCAAGGGCATCTAGTAGGATCGCATCTTACTTACGCAAACACCACAACGGAGATATATGAGTTGCTATTTAACCTCATCCAAGGACCTCCTCGGTCAAATCGATTCAACTAAAGTTGGAGAAACCGTCACTTGCCAGTCATCTTTGAGCAAAGGGGGTTACTCGTAACGATGAAACGAGTCTCTCGTAAGCGTACGAGTAATGTCAGTCCAAGCCGGTTCAATCCAACAATACCGCGGAATCAAGAAAAGACTAAGGAGGGCAGCAAAACGCACATCACCGCCCACAAAAACTTTTGTGTTCTACTCGAGAAGACATCTACGCATGAACCTAGCTCATGATGCCACTGTTGGGGAACGTCGCATGGGAAACAAAAATTTTCCTACGCGCACGAAGACCTATCATGGTGATGTCCATCTACGAGAGGGGATGAGTGATCTACGTACCCTTGTAGACCGTACAACAGAAGCGTTAGAGAACGCGGTTGATGTAGTGGAACGTCCTCACGTCCCTCGATCCGCCCCGCGAACAATCCCGCGATCAGTCCCACGATCTAGTACCGAACGGACGGCATCTCCGCGTTCAGCACACGTACAGCTCGACGATGATCTCGGCCTTCTTGATCCAGCAAGAGAAACGGAGAGGTAGAAGAGTTCTCCGGCAGCGTGACGGCGCTCCGGAGGTTGGTGATGATCTTGTCTCAGCAGTGCTCCGCCCGAGTTCCGCAGAAACGCGATCTAGAGGAAAAACCGTGGAGGTATGTGGTCGGGCTGCCGTGGAAAAGTCGTCTCAAATCAGCCCTAAAACCTCCGTATATATAGGTGGGAGGGAGGGGGCCTTGCCTTGGGGCTCAAGGAGCCCCAAGGGGGTTGGCCGAGTCCAAGGGGGAGGACTCTCCCCCCCCCCCAAACCGAGTTGGACTAGGTTTGGTGGGAGGGAGGCCCCCTTCCTTCCCACCTCCTCCTTTTTTTTTCTTTCTCTCTTGATTTTCTTCTCCTTGGCGCATAGGGCACTTGTGGGCTGTCCCACCAGCCCACTAAGGGCTGGTGTGTCTCCCTCAAGGCCTATGGGCTTCCCCGGGGTGGGTTGCCCCCCCCCCCGGTGAACTCCCGGAACCCATTCGTCATTCCCGGTACATTCCCGCTAACTCCGAAAACCTTCCGGTAATCAAATGAGGTCATCCTATATATCAATCTTTGTTTCCGGACCATTCCGAAAACCCTCGTGACGTCCGTGATCTCATCCGGGACTCCGAACAACATTCGGTAACCAACCATATAACTCAAATACGCATAAAACAACGTCGAACCTTAAGTGTGCAGACACTGCGGGTTCGAGAACTATGTAGACATGACCCGAGAGACTCCTCGGTCAATATCCAATAGCGGGACCTGGATGCCCATATTGGATCCTACATATTCTACGAAGATCTTATCGTTTGAACTTCAGTGCCAAGGATCCGTATAATCCCGTATGTCATTCCCTTTGTCCTTCGGTATGTTACTTGCTCGAGATTCGATCGTCAGTATCCGCATACCTATTTCAATCTCGTTTACCGGCAAGTCTCTTTACTCGTTCCGTAATACAAGATCCCGCAACTTACAATAAGTTACATTGCTTGCAAGGCTTGTGTGTGATGTTGTATTACCGAGTGGGCCCCGAGATACCTCTCCGTCACACGGAGTGACAAATCCCAGTCTTGATCCATACTAACTCAACTAACACCTTCGGAGATACCTGTAGAGCATCTTTATAGTCACCCAGTTACGTTGCGACGTTTGATACACACAAAGCATTCCTCCGGTGTCAGTGAGTTTTATGATCTCATGGTGATAGGAATAAATACTTGACACGCAGAAAACAGTAGCAACAAAATGACACGATCAACATGCTATGTCTATTAGTTTGGGTCTAGTCCATCACGTGATTCTCCCAATGACGTGATCCAGTTATCAAGCAACAATACCTTGTTCATAATCAGAAGACACTGACTATCATCGATCAACTGGCTAGCCAACTAGAGGCATGCTAGGGACGGTGTTTTGTCTATGTATCCACACATGTAAATGAGTCTTCATTCAATACAATTATAGCATGGATAATAAACTATTATCTTGATACAGGAATTATAATAATAACTATATTTATTATTGCCTCTAGGGCATAATTCCAACACTTCTTCTCCAACCGGCTAATCTTCTTCGGCCTGCAGCCGCACCACCTCGCGCCGAACGCCATCCTTCAGTTGTCGGCCTTCGTCGTCATGTGCGAGGGCTTTCTAAGGATCGAGCCTCGCCTCGACCTCTGGCAAAGCTTGTTCTTCTTCAAGCAGCAGTCCAGGAAGATGGACAAGGCCGAGCTGGAATAGCTCGACGGGCCTCGCCCGATGACGCCTTGCGGATCCGCACTGGTGCACCATCGCTCGAAGTCCGGCTTCCCCGAGATGCCGCTGCAAGAATCCATCAAGCAGTGGCAGAGAGGCTTCTTCTATGTGAAGAACGCCAACCCCGCACACGACGCCCTCAACATGCCCCCGTTCAACGTCGATCCTCCAACGAAGTTGAACTGGGGAGCGAAGTATCCGAAGCCGATTCCCGAGGTGGCGATGATCAGCGCCCAGCTCGATATCTTGCAGGACCGCGGGCTCCTTGTCCGTGACCTTCTTACCACCATGGTCACCCGCAGGATCCTGCCTCTGCAGAGGCGGTCCCATCTGGTCTGCCAGATGAGTCGCCGGTATGATCCATGTCGGACCTCCACCAAGAGCTTCACAGCCAGCGCGGTGGCACGGGGGTGAACCATATTTCCACTGCCCGTATGGACGACAGTGGGAACTGGGCGTGGGGGATGGCCCCTTGCAGGAGGTCCCGTCCGCCTCCGGTGATAAGCACTTTTCATTGCATCTGTTCTTGTTGTTTTTCTTGTGGTCGGTCATCTCTTTGAGCCGGCCGCCAAATCCATCGTGCAGGTGTTTGAGAAGTTGCACGCACTCAACCCGCCTGCCCCCGACGTGGTAACGTCTGGCGCCTCAGGGATCGAGGATGAGGGCATGATCGAGTCCCGCTCTGCCGCCTCCGAAGGTTCGGAGGATGCACTGGAGTCGGAGGGGACGGAGCCGTATGGTGAGCATCTAAAGCCCTCTATTTTAGATTGGCTGAACGATGACGGGACTCCCTCCTCCCTATCTGATGCAGCCTTCGAGGAAGGCTCCGACGGGGTGGAGGAGGTCACCAGCCCCCCCCTGACGCGCGGACGGCGCCATAAGGTCGAGGCGGCCGGTCTTGGAGAGGCGTCCCGGAAGAAGGGCAAGGGTGCCACAGCTTCCAGGCCGGCTCTCAAGCCAGCCGCGATGGGTCCTCCCGTCGGGGCACGAGCAGGCGGCACTAAGAAGCGTCGCGCTGGTGGCGGTAGGAGGCAGGTGCCCATCGTCGCGGGGTAAGGGTTCCCTTTCATTCTTTTTGCTTTATCTTGCGTGAAGATTTGTTCCTCAAAGCGTTGCTTGGCAGGGAGGTGGAGGATGTGGAGGAAGACACCGCCTCCGCCGCCGAGCGAGCCGGCTGGGCAGCGGCTGACGCTGCCCAGAAGGAGCTCGAGGAGCAATCCGCCCGCCGCTGGGATGTGGCTGCGGAGAAGACGGCAGAGGGCCAGTGTCGGCCCAGCCGGGCCGAGAAGCTGGCGGAGAGGCATACGAAGGCTAGACATGACCCCTCCACACGTGCTCGCGTGGAGGAGCCAGCTAGCTAGGCGGCCACAAGGCGCGCCCCGAGGGCTGAGGCGGCCCAACCGTCCGAGCCGGACGTGTCTGCGCCAGTGGATCTCGAGGTGATCCCTGATTCACCAGAGGCCGAGGCGGCGGCCGACACGCCGGAACTGATCCTGGATGCGCCAGACGTGGCCCCGGACGTGCCAGAGGTGAACATGGATGCGCCGGACGCGGCCCATCATCCTCCTGATGTGGAGACAACGTCGGCTGGGATGTCGGTGGAGCGGGCCGCCATACCAGCGCTTGGAGACGGCACCATTATTGTCTCCAACCGTGGCCCAGCTGCTCCAGGAGCCGGCCCCAGAGCCGGGAGCTGTCCCATGAAGGCTTGGCGAGCGGCCAATCTTGAGCGCCAGAAGCTGCCCGCAGGCACCGTGCTCCAAGGTGTCCTGGAGCTAGTATCGTTGTTTGCCAGCAGCCGATACAAGGTGGAGCAGGCGGCCCACGTGGTGGGCAGCGATCTGGAGCGTTTGGAGGAGCGCACCAGGGTAAGTGTCTCGTCTTTGTCTTCAATTTTTTCTTCTTCTTGAATCGGTGGGGCGCGCTAGCACACCCACTGGGTGTAGCCCCCGAGAATCGGGTCTGTCGATCATTGGTCGGGCCGAATCTCTTCGAGCTTCATCTCTTGCTTCGCTTTTTTAGTGGGGGCGCGCTAGCGCACCCACTGGGTGTAGCCCCCGAGAATCGGGTTGGTTATGAATTAACCAGACTGAATCTTACTTTTGCTTCTTGATTGCTTGTAGGATCTTTATGATGCCCAGGTGCAAGCCTACAACATGCTGCGGGCTCAAAACCAGGCGGCTGATGGCCAGGTCGCCGAACTTCAGGCCCGGCTGGGCGAGGTTGCCGTGGAGCGGGACGCCCTGTGCAAGGTAGACGGCCGGCTCTAGCAGCAGCAAACTCTTCTCCAGGCGGAGAAGAAGGAGCTCGAGGCGGCCCGCCATGCCGAGCAAGAGCAGTTGCGCGCCTCCCTGCAGGAGAAGGACGCCTCCCATGCTGCCGACGTGGAGCGTCTTGAGACAGTTCATCTCGAGGAGATGAAGCTCAAGGATGCTGCCTTGAAGGAGAAGGAAGAAGCCCTGATCCAGAAGCAGGTGCAGCTGGCCAAGGCATTGGACGCAGCCATGGCCCTCCAGGAAGAAGTCACCCGCATCACCCAAGCGAGCAAGGTGCGGAAGCTTGAGGCCCTAGAGAGCGCTCACGAGACTGACAGCCACTTCGACCGTGAGTCCTCTTTGTTTTGTCTTGAATTTTCGTCTTTGCCGCCTCCTCTTCCTACTCTTGTTTGTGCCCCTTCCCCTATCTCAAGCCTCTTCCCTGAGAAACGGGACGCGGCCGACACGACCGTCGAGGTGAGCCGCGAGGAGCGCTGCACGGCCGGGCAGGAGGTAGACGTTCCCTCTGGCTAGAGCGTGGAGGAGATCGGGGTGGGCCTCAGAGCTCGCATGCGTGCCCTGGGCGATTCCATGGCTCGGCTCCAGGTTGCAGGCTCGTCGATGGTGAAGGCTCTGTGGCCTGATGGCGTGGAGCCGGCGTTGATGAGACGGCTCTCCCGCTGGCTTGCGGCTGGCAAAGACCGCCTTGACACCTGGCGCGCTTCGACCGCGCGTGCTGGAGCCTACATGGCCCTGCGCTTGGCCAAGTCCTGGTACCGAAACCTGGACTTGGGCAAGCTCATCGCTCAGCGCGACAGCTCGGAGGGGGAGCTGCAGGCGGTGGAGGAGGACCTGCGTGTGAGGGCCAGCGACATCGCCTCGTACGCCGCCTGGGATGAGCTCAACTTGGAGCGGGGTGAAGGAGGAATGTGATCCCTGAGGATCTGCATGGCCTTCAGCCCTATGACGCCGATGGCAGCTCCGACGAGGTGGCCCATGAAGTGGAAAACACCGCCTCCAGCTGCGAGGCGTATGCAGACTCCGCTGCGGACAAAGCCGAAAGCCCTCGCGGAGGAGACGGCGCCACCGCCTCGGGAGCAGCCGGCGATGGTGAAGCCACCACTTCAGGAGCAGCAGCTGGGGCGACACACGGGGCCGCTGCCCCTTAGCCGATCCTGTTTTTCTTTTCGTTGTCTACAATTATTTTGTCAGTCCAACAATTCCACCCATTGGGGGTGTAATGAACTTCGGCCGTGGGCCAATGCTTTTGAATGTATGGATTCAACATTATATTCGTAATGCCATGCGTGCTGTTTTATATCTTCATCTTTTGATTCCTGCTTGACTTCTTTTTCTCCAACCCTTCTACCCCCCTAGTTTCCACCCCGCCAGCCCGACAGCCGGGAGCCGGTCTGTGACTGGGTTGAGGTTTCTGACTTTGAGAATATAGGACTTCGATTTTTCGAAGCCATCAAGACTTAAAGATTCAGACATAAACCAGCAGAGGCCGGCTAGAATGAGATCGTAAAAAGACCAAACCAACCCGAGCCGAAAACCTTTTTGTAGTCAAACTTTCCATGTATCGGGCCTTACCTGGCGTCACCTCGCTAGCCGGACAGCTGGGAGCCGGTCCGTAGCTGTTACGAGGTGACGAGGGATCGGTCCGGCGTACACTATGTGTTTTTCTACAACATAAGGAAGTCGTCCGGGCGGCTAGCGAGCCCCCGAGCTTATTAGAGCCGGTTAGGGACTCACAGAGTGAGCACTCTAGATATGAATCTAGAAAGAAACATATGTGTGCTCTTTTCATTGCATTCATTAGAAATCCCTGAAGAGGGAGGAAGATACATATGTGCATGATCTTTCCATGTTTGATACTTGCCTTCTAGCAATAGAACGGGCGAAGCAACGCCGCGTTCCATGGACGTTCCGTCTCCTAGCCGGAGTTGTCCCTCTTGCGCTTCCTTGGCTTCTGGGCATCGATCAAGTAGTATGTGTTGTTGTGCAATGCCCTACTGATGATGAAGGGTCCTTCCCATGGGGATGAGAGCTTGTGTTGGCCGGCTGTGCGCTGGATTCTTCTGAGCACCAAATCTCCCTCTCTGAAAGAGAGGAGCTTGATCTTCTTATTGTGGTAGTACCTCAGCTTCTGTTGATAGATGGCCGTCCGGCTCAAGGCTAGGTCCCTTGCTTCCTGGAGGAGATCAACGCCGTCTTCTCTTGCCTCCTTCGCCTCCATTTCTGTGTACAGGGTGACCCGAGGCGAGTCAAACTCGATATCCGTAGGGATGATGGCCTCGGACCCGTATACCAAAAATAACGGAGTGAAGCCGGTTGACCGGTTGGGCGTGGTGCCGAGACTCCATAGTACAGCCGGCAATTCTTCGATCCAGCACCGGCTGACCCGACAAGTGGTGCCACTAGTCTTGGCTTGATGCCGGCCAGGATTAGGCCGTTGGCCCTCTCCACCTGGCCATTGGACTGGGGATGTGCCACTGACACCAAGTCGAGCCGGATGCCTACCTTGGAGCAGTAGGGCGCCAAAGCGCCCTTGGCGAAGTTAGTGCCGTTGTCGGTGATGATGTTGTGGGGGACGCGTATCGGACAGAGATCTCCGTGATGAACTTGACAGCCGTGGGGCCATCAGGCTTCTTGATGGGCCTAGCCTCGATCAACTTGGGACATTTGTCGATGGCCACCAAGAGGTGAGTCATGCCACCGCGAGCCGTCTAGAAAGGCCCCACCATGCCCAACGCCCAGACGGCGAAAGGCCATGACAAGGGGATGGTTTTGAGGGCCGAAGGCGGCATGTGACTCCACGCGCCAAAGCGTTGGCAGCCCTCGCATTTGTTGACCATGTCCACGGCCTCCTCGAGCGTCGTGGGCCAGTAGAATCCATGGCGGAATGCCTTGGACACCAGGGTTCTAGAGGCAGCATGATGCCCGCACTCCCCCTGGTGAATGTCTCTGAGGATCTCCTGTCCCTTTTCTGATTCGACGCAGCGCTGGAACACGCCAGTCACGCTACACCGAACCAGCTCGCGATTGATGATGGCGTAGGCTGCAGATCTGCGCCGGATCTGCCTCGCCTCCGCGTCCTCTTGAGGAAGTTCGCCGCGAAGGAGGAAGGCCAGGATGGGTTGAGCCCATGACGGAGCCGACACAAGGGATGGCTCCGTCTCGACCTGATTGTCGGGGGCTTCTACAGCCCCCACGCTTGATGAAGCCGTAGTCGCGGGCTTGAGACATGGTGTCTCTGATGCCGTCGTGGCAGCCGGCTCATTGTCTACCTCCATGACGTCCACCCACTGGGTGTCGAGACGACGGGATTCGAGGCAGGGCGGAGCCGGATTTGTTTTTGTAGCTGGCGAAGTAGTCGTAGCTGGCGAAATGGTTGTAGCCGGTGCCGCAATTGGAGTCGGCAGAGCGAGCACAGCCGGCACAGGAGTTGTAGCCGGTGTAGCTGGTGGACCGACGGCGCTTGCACCGAAGAATCAGCCGGCATGAAAATTGATGTCGACTCTGGAGACGGCCTGATAGACGGCTTGTGCAGCTCCTCGAGGGAGACGCCAGCTGTGATAGCCTGTCTCATGGAGCCAATCTTGGCCAATGTATCGGCCGCCTCGTTGTCCGCCATGGGAACGTGGTGGAACTCGCAACCCTCGAAGGGGCCACTGAGCTGCTGGATGAGTAAGTGGTAGCTTGCCATGTTGGCGTCTCTGACATCCCATTCGCCAGAAACTTGTTGCACCACGAGGTCTTAGTCGCCGAAGCAGATGAGTCGTCGGATGCCAATCTCCTTGGCGAGCCGGAGGCCGTGAGCGAGTGCTTCGTACTCGGTGACGTTGTTGGAGGCGGCGAAGTGAATATGGAGAGCATACTTGAGCTGGTCTCCTTTCATAGACGTCAATACGATGCCGACTCCCAGACCAGTCCGCATCTTCGAGCCGTCGAAGTGCATCCGCCAATGCGTGGAGTCTGGAGGTGGTGGCTCGAACTGGGTTTCAGCGCAGTCAACCAGGAAGTCGGCCACCACCTGAGATTTGATGGCGGTGCGAGACTCATAGCGGATATCGAGGCCTGCCATGGCGATGGACCACTTGGCGATCCTTCCAGTTGCATCACGGTTGCCCATGATTTCTGAAAGTGAAGCAATGCTCACCACGGTGATGGCATGCTCTTGGAAGTATTGCTTCAACTTCTTCGCAGCCAGGTAAACACCATAACATTTTTTGGTAGTGGGGATAGTTTTGCTTGGAGGCGGACAAGACCTCGCTGAGGTAGTAGATAGGGCGTTGCATTAACAGTACCTTGCCTTCCTCCTTGCGTTCAACTACCAACACTACACTAACCACGCGAGTGGTCGCTGCAATGTATATGAGTATGGGTTCCCTTTCAGCCGGCGCTGCCAAGATTGGCATGCTAGAGATGACCCGCTTGAGGTCGCGGAAGGCTTCGTCCGCCTGGTCATTCCACTTGAATTTCATCGTCTTCTTCATGAGCTGGTAGAGTGGAAGGGCCTTCTCGCTGAGCCGGCTAACGAACCGGCTGAGGAACGTCGGGCAACCAGCGAACTTCTGGACATCTAGGATCCAAGGGAGAATGCCGGCAGCTGTAATTGTGTTTGCTTGGCTCCAAACAATGTTATATGATTAGAGATCCCTTAGCATATGACGATTGCTTCCACCTCACATTAGCCAAACCTCCCGCACTAAGTAGAGATACTACTTGTGCATCCATAAACCTTCAACCCAGTTTTGCCATGTGAGTCCACCATACCTACATGTGGATTGAATAAGATCCCTCAGGTAAGTTGTCATCGGTGCAAGCAATAAATATTGCTCTCTAGTATGTATGATCTATTAGTGTGTGGAAAATAAGCTTTGTACGAACCTGTGTTGAGGATGACATAAAAGCGACAAACTGCATAATAAAGTTCTTTATCACAGGAAGCAATATAAAGTGACGTTCCTCCGCACTAAGAGGACACGCATCCAAACCTCAAAAGCGCATGACAACCTCTGCTTCCCTCTGCGAAGGTCCTATCTTGTACCTTTACTTTTTGCCCTTGAAAGAGTCATGGTGATCTTCACCAATTCCCTATTTCGCCTTTATCTTGGCTAACGTCATATGCTTGGGAAAGATCTATATTCATATGTCAACTTGCAGGTAAGTATTCATGATTTATTATTGTCGACATTACCCTTGAGGTAAGCAGTTGGGAGGCAAAACAATAAGCCCCGATATTTCTGTGTGTCTAGCTGAAACTTTGATCTCATCAGTACCACGTGAGTTCTAGCAATTGTAGAGAATGAAAGAATAATTGAGTATGTGGATTTGCTTTACAAGCTCTTATTTGACTCTTTCTGATGTTGTGATAAACTGCAATTGCTTCAATGACTAAAGGCTATCGGTTGATACTTCTCGGTAAGGTTCTTGATCCATGCTTTACTTTGTGAAGGAATTATCCCTTTAGCATGAGAGATTATATGTTGGTATTGTTGTTCTGATCATGATCATGATGCATGCATGTTTGTATGTTGTTTTGTCGACACCTCTCTCCCTAAGCATGTGGACATATTTATTGAGCTAGGTTTTCACTTGAGGACAAGCGAGGTCTAAGCTTGGGGGTATTTATACGTCCATTCTGCATCATGTTTTCATGTTGATATTTATCGCTTCTTGGGCTGTTATTTCACTTCACGGTACAATTCTTATGCCTTTTCTCTGTTATTTTGCAAGGTTTACATGAAGAGGGAGAATGCCGGCAGCTATAATTCTGGCCTGAAAGTGGAGCAAAGTTGAGATACCTATTCTGCGCAACTCCAAACGCCGTAAAAATCAACGAGGATTTTTTTCGGATTTATAAAAAATACTGGGCCGAAGAAGCGCCAGAGGGGCGCCAGCAGGCGGCCACAAGCCTGTACGGCGCGGCCACCCCCTGGTCGTGCCATGACGGCTAGTGGGCAGCCTGCTGGCCCACTGGCCCCCCTCTTCTGCTATATGAAGCGTTTCGTCCAGAAAAAAATCAAGGAGGAGCTTTTTCATGGATTCGCCGCCGCCACGAGGCAGAACTTGAGCAAAACCAATCTAGAGCTCCGGCAAAACGATCCTGCCGGGGAAACTTCCCGCCCGGAGGGGGAAATCGCCGCCATCGTCATCACCAACACTCCTCTCATCGGAGGGGACTCATCATCATCAACATCTTCATCAGCACCATCTCATCTCCAAACCCTAGTTCATCTCTTGTAACCAATCTCCATCTCGCGACTCCGATTGGTACTTGTAAGGTTGCTAGTAGTGTTGATTACTCTTTGTAGTTGATGCTAGTTGGATTGTTTGGTGGAAGAGTTTACGTTCAGATCCTTGATGCTACTAATTACCTCTGTGGTCATGAATATTATTATGCTTTGTGAGTAGTTACTTTTGTTCCTGAGGACATGGGACAAGTCATGCTAATAGTAGTCATGTGAATTTGGTATTCGTTCGGTAATTTGATATGTTGTATGTTGTTTTCCTCTAGTGGTGTTATGTGAACGTCGACTACATAACACTTCACCATTATTTGGGCCTAGAGGAAGGCATTGGGAAGTAGTAAGTAGATGATAGGTTGCTAGAGTGACAGAAGCTTAAACCCTAGTTTATGCGTTGCTTCGTAAGGGGTTGATTTGGATCCACTAGTTTAATGCTATGGTTAGACTTTGTCTTAATTCTTCTTTCGTAGTTGTGGATGCTTGCGAGAGGGGTTAATCATAAGTAGGATGCTTGTCCAAGTAAGGGTAGTACCCAAGCGCCGGTCCACCCACATATCAAACTATCAAAGTAACGAACGTGAATCATATGAACATGAAGAAAACTAGCATGACAGAAATTCCCGTGTGTCCTCGGGAGCGTTTTTTCCTCCTATAAGACTTTGTCCAGGCTTGTCCCTTGCTACCAAAGGGATTGGGCCACTTTGCTGCACCGTTGCTACTTTTGTTACTTGTTGCTTGCTACGAATCATCTCACCACACAATCATTACCGACAATTTCAGTGCCTGCAAATTTTAACTTGCTGAAAACCACTTCTCAGATCCTTCTGCTCCTCGTTGGGTTCGACACTCTTACTTATCGAAAGGACTACGATTGATCAGCTAGTCTTGTGGGTCATCAGGGGACCATGCAAAGATGTCCCTATTCTAACGGAGGAAGTCGACGAGCTCGCCTTCCTATTTGGGGCTGAGGCTAGTCCCGATGGTGACGCACTTCTTGGGTTTTGCAGGGTCGATTGGCACCTGCTTGGTTTCTTTAGCCGGCTTGAAGGAGCCTTCGCCGGCTGACTGGGACGGAGGAGAAGGGATCGCCGGCTGCTCGGTAGCCTAAGCCACGAGCCGGCCGATCTATCTCTTATCCTCAGCAATCACCATGGCGTCGGCCAGGTGGTTGATGTCCTGTGCACACTCGAGCGACTTCTTGTAATCGCCAGCAATGGTGATGATGCCCTTTGGACCCGACATCTTCATCTTCAGGTAGGTGTAGTGGGGGATAGCCATGAACTTTGTCCAGAGCCGGCCTACCCAGCAGCGCGTGATACGGGCTGCTGAGGTCCACTACCTTGAACCATATGGACTCGCGGCGGAAGTGAGACTTGTTGCCAAAGAGGACGTCCAGCTGGATTTTGTCGATAGGCGAGCAGGACTGCCCCGGCACGATGCCGTGGAAAATAGTGTTGGTCGGCAGGACGTCCGTCTCCTTGAGCCCGAGCTTAAGGAGAGTGTCGAGGTAGAGGATGTTGATACTGCTGCCGTCGTCGACCAGCACCCGGGAGAACTGGTAGGTGAGCCTCTTGGAGGCGAAGGTGGGGTCAACGACGAGTGCGTATGAGCCTGGGTTGGGCATCACCGCAGGATGGTCGACCCGGCTCCATGTGATGGGCTTTTCAGACCCATGCATGTATTGGGGAACCGGGGGGACCATGGCATTCACCTCACACCGTTGCTGGCGCAGGCAATGCTTGTCGTCGCATTCACCGTCTTGATGGGGGTAGTCGTCGTGGAGGCGGCCGTAGTCGCGAGGCGACGGCGGTGGAGCCAGAGTAGGACCAGGAGCCGGGGCTTGAGGCACAATCTGTGCACCTGGGGCAGCCGGCATGCCCTCCCCTTGCGACAGCCGTCATGCAAAGCTACACTGTCGAAGGGTGTGGGTAGAAGGTTGTGCCCCAGAGTGTATTTTGCAGGGGGCGTCAAGCAGCTGCTTGAAAGTCAGCTTGGGAAACCAGTTGCTCCTGTTGGGCCGCTTCCGTTGAGAGCCGGCTTGAGAAGCCGACGCCTCACCATCCACGTTGGCTACCAACTTGTTGTTGGAGCGCGAATCTAGCTAATCTGCATTGTGCTTGTTGTTGTTCTGGCCGCCTCGATTGTCTCCAGCCGGCTTGGGAGTAGCCGGCATGGGGACAGCCTTGTCCGAGGCGGTCACCTTGACTCACATTACGGAGTCGGCTGTGGCATACTTGTCCGCCTTGGCCATGAGCACCGCCAGAGAGGTGGGCTCGGAGCACATGAGCTTGTGCTTGAGGAGAGTGCCGTCTCGGCAACCGTTGATGAAGTACTGGATCGCATGTACCTCATGCACTCCCTTGCAGGAGTTGCGAAGCTCCGTCCAGCGAGTGATGTAGTCGCGAAGGGGTTCGTCGGGCCTCTGGACGCACATGGCCAGCTCGCGAGGCCGGCCAAGGCGCTTGTAGGTGCCAGTGAAGTTGCGGACGAATGCCTCCTCAAAGTCCACCCATGAGTTGACGCTGCCGGCTAGAAGGATGTTAAGCCAAGTCCGAGCCGAGCCGGCCAACATGAGTGGCACGTAGCGAACTCCTACGCGTTTGTTGCCCCTGGCAATGCCAACGGCGATGATGTCGATCAGCCAGTCCTCTCGCTTAGCGGTGTCGTTGTACTTGGGAGTATCCCGAGGCAAGGTGAAGCCTCGGGGAAATGGTTCCCCTCGGATCCGGGGGCCGAAGCAGGCCGGACCGATGGGGCCTTCTTCCTCGACGAGGGCTGACTGGGCCAGGGCGTTGAGACGCCTGCGGGCATCCTGATTCTTGGGGAACGGCACATGGGAAACAAAAGAATTCCTACATGCACGAAGACCTATCATGGTGATGTCCATCTACGAGAGGAGATTTGGATCTACGTACCCTTGTAGATCGCACAGCAGGAAGCGTTAAGAAACGCGGTTGATGTAGTGGAACGTCTTCACGTCCCTTGAACCGCCCCACGAACCGTCTTGCGATCCGTCTCATGATCCGTTCCGATCTAGTGCCGAACGTACGGCACCTCCGCGTTCAGCACACGTACAGCTCGATGACGATCTCCACCTTCTTGATCCAGCAAGAGGGGCGGAGAGGTAGAAGAGTTCTCTGGCAGCGTGACGGCGCGCCGGTGGTGGTGATGATCTCCTCCGGCAGGGCTTCGCCTAAGCTCCACAGAAATACGATCTAGAGGAAAAACTGTGTGGTATAGGGTCGAGCAGCACGTGGCAAAGTTGTCTCTCAAAAACCGTCAATACCTCTAGTATATATAGGAAGGAGGGAGGGGAGGAGGCAGCCTCAAACGGTCAAGGTTTGGCCGAAATTGGAGGTGTAGGAGTCCTACTCCAATCCTACTTGGAGTAGGATTCCACCTTCCCACTTGGAAACTCTTTCCACCTTGTGTTATTTCCTTCTCAAACCTTATGGGCCTGTAACGCCCATGATGCGATCCTATCTTAAATTTGGCACGAGGGCCTCGTCAGGGATAGAAGCGCATCTCGTCGTTTCGCAAGAATGGATATCGCTACAAGTACATATACTGAAAAAGAAGAGATATAAAGAATTGGCTTACACTCGCCACAAGCTACATCAGAGTCACATCAGTACAATACATAACCTTCATGAAGAGGAGCAGGGTCCGACTACAGACGAAAACAAACGAGAAAAGAAGAAAGACGTCCATCCTTGCTTTCCCAGGCTGCCAGCCTGGAACCCATCCTAGATCGATGAAGAAGAAGAAGAAGAAGAAGCAACTCCAAATGAACAATCATCGCGCTCGCGTCAAGTAACCTTTACTTGTACCTACAACTGGTGTTATAGTAATTTGTGAGTCACGGCGGACTCAGCAATCTCATTTCCAAAGGTATCAAAACTAGCAAAGCGTAATAGGTGAGGTATGGTTAAGTGGTGAGGTTGCAGCAGCGGCTAAGCATATATTTAGTGGCTAAACTTACGAGTACAAGAATTAAGAGGGGGATGACCTACGCATAGCGGACGTGAACTACTGATGACCAAATGAATGATCCTGAACACCTACCTACGTCAGACATAACCCCACCGTGTCCTCGATCGGAGATGGTACTCACGAAAGAGACAGTCACGGTTACGCACTCAGTTGGCATATTATAATTAAGTTAACTTCAAGTTGTCTAGAACCAGTGTTAAACAAAGTTTCCACGTTGCCACATAACCGCGGGCACGGCTTTCCGAAAGATTTAACCCTGCAGGGGTGCTCCAACTAATCCATCACAAATTACCACAAGCCTCATAGAAATCCTCAATCACGAAGCTCGCGATCTCGTCGGACTCCTTAGTGGAAAACCTCAACTCTGAGATTACCCAAAGCATCACCGGAATCCCGATGCACAAGACATTCGTCAAAGGTAAAACTAATCTAGCAAGTCCGCCCAGCATGTCGACGATCCCGATAGGAGCCGCGTATCTCGTTCTCAGGACACGACGGATGAGCGATGGTTACCACGCCAGACGCCGAGTTGCCCCGGGTAGCATTAGTAAGCTGCTCTGTTTTGGACCAGCACCATCAGCACTGGCCCTCCCTATATTATGTAGAATTACCCTCGGGTTCATGATGCCCTATGCTTTCAGTATTAACAAAATTATTATGTTGGGAAAATACTACCAATGTTGTGCCTTGCCAGACCAGCTTTAATCTAAAACAAATTATCAAGGGGGTCCCCATAACAACTCCGATCGTGTTAGGAGCGCTCAATTATGGAATATAACACCGGTAGCCGAAACTAAGGGGGCAAATGTGGAACAAAACACCAGGCTAGAAAGGCCAAGCCTTCCACCTTTTACCAAGTATATAGGTCCAATAAATTAAATAACATTTAACAGGGTGATATAACAAGGAACCATGTTATCACATGGAAGCAACTGCACCTACAACTAGCAGCGCTAACACATGGTTAAGCAAGCGGTAACATAGCCAGACAATGGTTTGCTCGGTTGTGAACAGGTTGAAGGTTCATCGCATCGTTGAGAGGCTGATATTTAACAGGTGGTAGGCAACGAGACATAATCGATAGAAGCGGTAAAACTAGCATGGAAATGATAGTAATGGTATCTGGGGAAATGGTCATCTTGCCTGAGATCCCGCTTGGTAGAAGAACGACTCCATGAAGCAGACGAACCGATGTAGTCGAACGGGTCCTCACAATCCGACACGCTTGCGGAACTCTATCGAGACGAAGGAAACCGGAAACAAGAATCAACACACGATAGTCACCACACGATGCTCAACACATAGGATGCATGAACAGCTGAACATATGCAAGACATGGCGTGTCAATTCACCACAATCAAACACTACACATTAAGTGAAGTTCAATATGCAACGAGTTGCATATTGACGAAACTCCACATACGAATTATTTAGTTCTATCCTGATTAGGTACATGACAATATTAAATGTGGTTACACAAGGCAAGAGGTGAAGCGTAATTAATCTACCTATCTAGCCATTTTAAATGAGGTCGGAAATGACATATAGCACCTCCGAAATGACCTCGCATGTTAATTTACAATTCTGTCCAGATCTGAACTAACGTGTTTAAATAGTTGTTAAACAGAAAAACAAATAGGTTCACGTGATTCTACGCATCGTTACAAGCAATTTACACATAGAGAACATCTCCAACGGAGCTACGGATCAAAAGATACGAACACCGCAAGATATGATGGCATGAATGCAATATGTGTGCAACGAAAGTCACAAGCATTTCAAAACATAGAACCAGCGAGATAATATGAAACTACATGAGATTCTAAGCAAGTTCCATATAGGACACGATCGAAACGGAGCAACGGTTCAACAACTACGAGCTAAACAAGAAATCACTACAATCCGCCAAAATCAGCCAAGTAGCATTTTCTACACCCCACAACTACGAGCTACACAACTCCAATATGCTCAACCAAGGCATGAGACGACAGAGGGCAAGAATCACTACAACATACAACTAAAAAAACCTAGCATGGAGCATGAAACACTAGGAAGAGAAGTCACAAAATGGCATCTCACACACAGTTTCAGACTTGGTGAAAACCACAGTTTATGAGCGTGCAGTTTTTGATCTGAAGGCATATTGACAACAGAAAAACCATAAGCTACAGGACTCCAAATGGCATGAAAATTCACAGCATGCTAGAGAATCCTAAAGTCTCCAACTAACTCCATTGCACCAACCTCAAAAGAGCTACAGATCACCAGATAAACTAAAGACAAGACAACAACAAAATATAACAGATTTCAGACTAAGAAATATTTCAGCAACTCCAAAACAGCACTATTTTCTAGCGAGTTGAGAGCAAGCAAACCACACCTAAACATGGATTTCTATTGCTACCAAAAATACCAGAGGCTAGTCTAAACATCCAAGAGCAACTCTCTAGTTGACAACTCCTACAAATGAAGCAGGGATTTAAATCACACAAAATAGACAAGAGGGCAACATGAAAAAATATCACGTGAACTAACTTTCTCAAAAGCTAAAACTAAATACACGGTTAAATTCTATGGATTTTTCTACCCCGAAAACATGTATAACATGAGGGGTTGCAAAATAAAAACAACGCCACACGTATATGCGGGAATATGTCCTAAACACGGTATAACAATCTAGCTACGGAATCCTACATGAAAAAATTCAAACAACTATTCTAAAATACATGTCAAAAGGGGTCCTAAAACATGAGCATTTTATCTACGAGGTTCGAGCAATCCGGACGCGCGCGAAAATAAATACGGGGCAATTATCCTATTAAGACAGCACGCAAAACTAGGCATTGGTGGGACAAACTACTTCAAACATTTATGCAAGTTGCAAATTACGAATCTACGCGCAAAACTACACAAGATCCATATATATATCACCTCAATCCGACATACCGTTTGAATTCTACGGGCGTTCTAAACTATCTAAAATTTCCTGAAATGCTAAAATCACAGGAAATGTTAAAAAAACCACACGGGCCGAAACAGGGGCATGGGAAGGCTATGTGGCGCCCAGCGCGAGGGATAGGAGCAGTGGGGTCCTCACCTTATGGTCATGTCCCGGTCGGAGTAGGCCGAAGCTAGCTGGGCCACACGCGGCGCTGGACTGGCCCGGTCGCTGCAGCGCTGACCAAGGAGGCCACTGGGCCTGGGCGACTCGGCGTGGGAGGCGGCCCACCCAGCGGGTCAACGGGGACGAGCAGGCGGATCTGGCGTCGTTCGTCCGAGCCATTGCTCGATCCCGACGCCACCATGGCACGTCGGCACCTGAGGTCCGGCTACGGGGCAGTCGTGGCGGACCACCAACGACGACGGGAGGCCGGAGGGCGGCGGTGCTTCGCGGATCTCGCATGGGAGGCTCTGGGGCGGCCGACGACGGGGACCTCGGCACGAGCTCGCGAGGGGCACCGGATCCATGGCGGCAGCGGCTTGCAGGGCTCAGGCCGGCGAGGATAGAAGGCGGGCGGCGGAGGACGGCGTTCTACGGTGGCGCACCGGCCGGCGACGGCAGCCTACGCCAGCGGGAGGGCGAGGCTAGCTGCGGGCGCGGGAGCGAGGGCACCGGGCCGGCTGCTGCCATGGGCGGAGCTCGGGCGTGGATGGACCTGGTCGGGCCCGATCTGGGCTCGGCGGGCCCAGCGGCTGAAGGTGGGAGGAGACTGGTGGGAGGAGAGAGAGCAGGAGGTGGCGGCTGCTGGGGGTAGGTGGGGCGCGGTTCCCGAGGCGGCTATGGTTTGCCTAAAATGGCAGGGAGGGCTTCTATTTATAGGAAGGGGCTAGGTTAGAGGGTATCTGGAGGTTTTTCGACCCTCCGGTCGTGATCAGACGGTCCGATCGGAGAGGTGGGTTAGGGATGTTGTGTAGAGTAGGCTAGCCGAAGAAGAGAGGGAGAACATGCACCTGACAACTATTTTAAAACACTGACAAAACATCCGACGATAGACCGAATACGGTGCCGCAACGGTCGACCGTTCGGGTACCAGACGGACTCCAATTGCGACGAAATTTGACAGGCGGCCTAGCTACAGCTAATTAAGACCGCACGCCAAATTTCAACCCAATCAGAGAAAGTTTTATACACACTTTTAAAAACAATATTTTGACGATGCCGCGGGCGCGTGCGTGTGTGATCGGGCTTAGAACGGTCAACGAGGAAAACCAGCAACTACTAGCGGATGCAAGTTTTGAAAACAGGCGGCAACGGGACGCCGATGCAATGCAGATGATGCGCATGATGCGACGATGATGCGACAAATAAAAATAACCACATGACGAAAACGGAATAAAAAGGGGAATCTTCTCGGGCGTCGGTCTCGGGTTGTCACAGGGCATTCGTGGGAACTTATTCTAGCCCACTAGGGGCTGGTTTATATCTTCCCATAGCCCATGAGATCCCTTGGGGCGTGACACCCCTCCCGATGGTCCACGGCACCCCTCCCGGCACTCCCGGTACACTACCGATGAGCCTAAAACTTTTCCGGTGACCAAAATAGGACGTCCTATATATCAATCTTTACCTCCGGACCATTCCGGAGCTCCTCGTGACGTCCTGGATCTCATCTGGGACTCCGAACAACTTTTGGTTACCAACACCTATAACTCAACTATACTGAAATGTCACCGAACCTTAAGTGTGCAGACCCTGCGTGTTCGAGAACTATGTAGACATGACTCGAGACACTCCTCGGTCAATATCCAATAGTGGGACTTTGATGCCCATATTGGATCCTACATATTCTCCGAAGATCTTATCGGTTGAACCTCAGTGTCAAGGATTCATATAATCCCGTATGTCATTCCCTTTGTCCTTCGGTATGTTACTTGCCCGAGATTTGATCGTCGGTATCCGCATACCTATTTCAATCTCGTTACCGGAAAATCTCTTTACTCATTTCGTAGTAAAAGATCCCGTGACTTACACTTAGTCACATTGCTTTCAAGGCTTGTGTGTGATGTTGTATTACCGAGTGGGCCCCGAGATACCTCTTCGTCACACGGAGTGACAAATCCCAGTCTTGATCCATACTAACTCAATGAATACCTTCAGAGATACATGTAGAACACCTTTATAGTCACCCAGTTACGTTGTGACGTTTGACGCACACAAGGTATTCCTCTGGTGCCAGTGAGTTATATGATCTCATGGTCATAGGAACAAATACTTGACACGCAGAAAACAATAGCAATAAAATGACACGATCAATATGCTACGTTCATAGTTTGGGGCTTGTCCATCACATGATTCTCCTAATGATGTGATCCCGTTATCAAGAGACAAAACTTGTCTATGGTTAGGAAACCTTGACCATGTTTGATCAACGAACTAGTCAACTAGAGGCTCACTAGGGAGAGTGTTTTGTTTATGTATCCACACATGTATTTGAGTTTCCAATCAATACAATTCTAGCATGGATAATACACGATTATTATGAACAAGGAAATATAATAATAACTAATTTATTATTGCCTCTAGGGCATATTTCCAACAGTCTCCCACTTGTACAAGAGTCAATAATCTAGTTCACATCACGATGTGATTTTAATGAATCCAACACCCATATAGTTCTGGCGTCTGATCACGTCTTGCTCCTGAGAGAGGGTTTAGTCAACGGTTCTGAATATTTTAGATCCGTGTGTGCTTTACAAATCTTTATGTCATCTTATAGATGCTGCTACTACGTGCTATTCAGAAATACTCCAAATATCTACTCTACTGTACGAATCCATTTTACTACTCATAGTTATTCGGATTAGTGTCAAAGCTTGCATCAACATAACCCTTTATGAAGAACTCTTCAACCACCTCCATAATCGAGAAAAATTCCTTGGTTTATTAGTTAATAAGGATAACTTTGACCGTTGTTCAGTGATTCAATCCTGGATCACTCTTTGTACCTCTTAACAGACTTGTGGCAAGGCACACATCAGGTGCGGTACACAACATGGCATACTGTAGAGTCTATGGCTAAGGCATAGGGGACGACCTTTGTCCTTTCTCTTTCTGCTGTCGTGGTCGGGCTTTTGAGTCTTACTCATATTCACACCTTACAAGACAGCTAAGAACTCCTTCTTTGCTGATCTATTTTGAACTCCTTCAAAAACTTGTCAAGGCGTGCATTTCATTTGAAAGTTCTGTTTAGCATTTTTTATCTATATCCATAGATCTAGATGCTCAATGTTTAAGTAGCTCTATCCAGGTATTCCTTTGAAAACCCCCTTTCAAACAACCTTTATGCTTTGCAGAAATTCTACATTACTTTCGATGAACAATATGTCAACCACATATACTTATCAAAAATTCTATAGTTCTCCCACTCACTTCTTTGGAAATACAAGTTTCTAATAAACCTTGCACAAACCCAAAAGCTTTGATCATCTCATCGAAGTGTATATTCCAACTCTGAGATGCTTGCACCAGTCCATAAAAGGATCGCTGGAGCTTGCATACTTGTTCGTGTCCTTAGGATCGACAAAACCTTCTGGTTGTATTACATACAATCTTTCCTCAAGGAAACTGTCGAGGAAACAATGTTTTGACATCCTATGTGCTATATTTCATAAATAATGCAGGAACTACTAACATAATTCCAACAGACTTTTAGCATCGCTACGAGTGAGAAAGTCTCATCATAGTCAACTCTTTGATCTTGTTGAAAACATCTTTGCGACAAGTCGAGCCTTTTTAATGGTGACTTTTCACCATCATCATCTGTCTTCCTTTCAAAGATCCATCTTTACTTAATAGTCCTACGACCATCAAGTAGTTCTCCCAAAGTCTACACTTTGTTTTCATACATGGATCCTCTCTCGGATTTCATGGCCTCCAGCCATTTGTCGGAATCCAGGCCCACCATCGCTTCTCCATAGCTCGTAGGTTCATTGTTCTTCAACAACATGATCTCCAAGACAGGGTTACCGTACCACTCTGCAGTAGTATGCGACCTTGTCGACCTACAAGGTTTGTAGTAACTTGATCCAAAGCTCAATGATCACCATCATTAGTTTCTACTTCAATTGGTGTAGGCGCCATAGGAACATCTTCCTACGCCCTGCTACACACTGGTTGAAGTGACGGTTCACTAACCTCATCAAGTTCCACTACCCTCCCACTCAATTCTTTCAAGAGAAACCTTTCCTCGAGAAAGGACTCGTTTCTTCAAACAAACACTTCGCTTCCGGATCTGAGATAGCAGATGCACCCAACTGTTTTGGATATCCTATGAAGATGCATTTATCCGCTTTGGGTTCGAGCTTATCAGACTGAAACTTTTTCACATAAGCATCGCAGCCCCAAACTTTTAAGAAACGACAGCTTAGGTTTCTCCAACCCATAGTCGATACTGTGTCATTTCAACGGAAATACGCGATGCCCTATTTAAAGTGAATGCGGTTGTCTCTAATGCATAACCCATAAATGATAGTGGTAATTCGATAAGAGACATCATAGTATGCACCATATCTAATAGGGTGTGGCTATGACGTTCGGACACACCATCACACTATGGTGTTCCAGGTGGCACGAATTGCGAAACAATTTCCACATTGTCTTAACTGTGTAATAAAAACTTGTAACTCAGATATTCATCTCTATGATCATATCATAGACAGTTTATCCTCTTGTCACGACGATCTTCACTCTGAAATAGCGTTGAACTTTTCAATACTTCAGAATTGTGATTCATCAAGTAAATACTCCTGTATCTACTCAAATCGTCAGTGAAGTAAGAACATAACGATATCCACTGCATGCATCAGCACTTATTGGACTGTACACATAAAAAATGTATTACTTCCAACAAGTCACTTTCTTGTTCCATGTGGTATTATTTTGCGTGTCTCAAGTGAATCAAAATCAGGTGAATCCAAACGTTCCATCCGCGTTGAGTTTCTTCATGCGTTTTATACCAACAAGTGTGGTTTGCATGTCTCAAATGTTTCAAAAATGAGTGAGTATAAAGATCCATCGGCATGGAGCTTCTTCATGCATTTTACACCAACATGACTCAAGTGGCAGTGCCACAACTAAGTGGTACTATCATTATTACTTTGTATCTTTCGGCACCAATATTATGAACATGTGTAACAGTACGATCGAGATTCAATAAACCATTGAGGGTAATTATTCAAGCAAATAGAATAACTATTATTCTCTTTAAATGAATAATCGTATTGCAATAAACACGATCCAATCATGTTCATGCTCAACGCAAACACCAAATAACAATTATTTAGGTTTTACCACCAGTCCCGATGATAGAGGGAGGATCCGATGTTTGATCACATCAACCTTGGAAACACTTCCAACACATATCGTCACCTCGCCTTTATCTAGTCTCCGTTTATACCATAGCTTTAATTTCGAGTTACTAATCACTTCGCAACCGAACCGGTATCCAATACCCTCGTGCTACTAGGAGTACCAGTAAAGCACACATCAATATCATGTATATCAAATATACTTATGTCGACTTTGCCAGCCTTCTTATCTACCAAGTATCTAGGGTAGCTCCGCCTCAGTGACCGTTCCCCTCATAACAGAAGCACTTAGTCTCGGGTTTGGGTTCAATCTTGGGTTTCTTCATTAGAGCAGCAACTGGTTTGCCGTTCCATGAAGTATCCCTTCTAGACCTTGCCCTTCTTGAAATTAGTGGTTTTACTAACCATCAACAATTGATGCTCCTTCTTGATTTCTACTTTCGTAGTGTCAAACATTGTGAATCAGTCACGGATCATCATATCTATCCTTGATATGTTATAGTTCATCACGAAGCTCTAGCAGCTTAGTGGCAGTGACTTTGGAGAACCATCACTATCTCATCTGGAAGATTAACTCCCACTTGATTCAAGCGATTGTTGTACTCACACAATCTAAGAACATGCTCAACGATTTGAGCTTTTCTCCTTTACTTTGTAGGCAAAGAATCTTGTCGGAGGTCTTATACCTCTCAACAAGGGCACGAGCATGAAATCTCAATTTCATCTCTTAGAAAATCTCTTATGTTCCGCGACGTTTTCAAAACGTATTTGGCGCCTTGCTTCTAAGCCATTAAGTATTGCGCACTGAACTATCACGTAGTCATAAAAAACGTGTATGTCAGATGTTCGCAATATCCACAGACGACGCTCGAGGTGCAGCACACCAAGTGTTGCATTAAGGATATAAGCCTTCTGCGTAGCAATGAGGGCAATCCTTAGTTTTACGGACTCAGTCTGCAAAGTTGCTACTATCAACTTTCAACTAAATTTTCTCTAGGAACATATAAAAACAGTAGAACTATAGCGCAAGCTACATCGTAATTCGCAAAACCATTAGACTATGTTCATGATAATTAGTTCAATTAATCATATTACTTAAGAACTCCCACTCAAAAAGTACATCTCTCTAGTCATTTGAGTGGTACATGATCCAAATCCACTATCTCAAGTCCGATCATCACGTGAGTTGAGAATAGTTTCAGTGGTAAGCATCTCTATGCTAATCATATCAACTATACGATTCATGCTCGACCTTTCGGTCTCATGTGTTCCGAGACCATGTATGCACATGCTAGGCTTGTCAAGCTTAACCCGAGTGTTCCGCGTGTGCAACTGTTTTGCACCCGTTGTATGCGAACGTTGAGTCTATCGCACCCGATCATCACGTGGTGTCTCGAAACGACGAACTGTCGCAACGGTGCACAGTCGGGGAGAACACAATTTCATCTTGAAATTTTAGTGAGAGATCACCTCATAATGCTACTGTCGTTCTAAGCAAAATAAGGTGCATAAAAGGATTAACATATCATGCAATTCATAAGTGACATGATATGGCCATTGCTACTGCAACAAAAGACCTTCCAATGGCGCCAGAAATAGGTGTGTCCACGGCACCAGGAATCCTTCTGCTACGGCTACGCCTTAAGGGACTTCCTAGGCAAATATGCAAAGGATTTCCCCCGTGGCCTTGGCGCCTTGCGTTGGTGTTCCCTCGAAGCGAAAAGGGTGATGTAGCGCAGCAGCGGTAAGTATTTCCCTCAGTTTGAGAACCAAGGTATCGATCCAGTGAAGGAGTATCACAAGAGCCTACACAAATACAAAAAACTTGCTCCCAACGCTATGAAGGGGTTGTCAACCCTTATAGATTGTTAGCCAAGTGAGAACTGAAAGCAACAAAGCAACAAAGCAAAGTAAAAGTGAAAGTGGAAACGATAGGTGTGAATCGACCCGGGGGTCGTAGTGTTTACTAGTGGCTTCTCTCATGAAAGCAAGTAGACGGTGGGTGAACAAATTACTGTCGAGCAATTGATAGAACTTCGCAAAGTCGTGATATCATCTATGGCAATGATTATATCTATAGGCATCACGTCCAAAACAAGTAGACCGATACTTTCCGCATCTACTACTATTACTCCACACGTCGACCACTATCCAGCATGCATCTAGTGTATTAAGTCCAAAAGAACAGAGTAACACCTCAAGCAAGTTGACATGATGTAGATGGACAATCTCATATCTACGACAGAGCCCACCTTGTTACCCTTGATGGCAACTACACAATGTGTGCCTTGCTGCCCCTAGTGTCACTGGGAAAGGTCACCACACGGTAAGAACCCAAAACCAAGCAGTTCTCCCATTGCAATAATAATAGATCTAGTTGGCCAAACAAAACCCAAGACTCGGAGAGACTTACAAGGATATCAAATCATGCATATAAGAAATCAGCAAAGACTCAAATATATATCATAGATAATCTGATCACAAATCCACAATTCACCGGATCTCAACAAACACACCGCCAAAGAAGATTAAATCGGATAAATCTCCATGAAGATCATGGAGAACTTTGTATTGAAGATCCAAGAGAGAGAAGAAGTCATCTAGCTACTAACTACGGACCCGTAGGTCTGAAGTGAACTACTCACGAGTCATTGGAGGGGCGATGATGATGATGAAGAAGCCCTCCAACTCCAAAGTCCCCTCCGGCAGGGCACCGGGAAGGGTCTCCAGATGAGATCTCGCGGAAACGGAAGCTTGCGGCGGCGGAAAAGTATTTTCGTGGATCCCTTGGTTTTTTTTCTGATTTTTAGGGAATATATAGGCGCAAGATCTAGGTCAGGGGGGCGCCAGGGAGGCCACAAGCCTGCCCACCGCCGCATCCCCCCTGGTGGCGGATTGGGGGCTTGTGGGCTCCCTGGAGCCCTCCTGGCTTGGCCCACAAGCCCTGTGATCTTCTTCCATTCGGGAAAAAAAATATTTCGGGTATTTTATTCTGTTTGGACTCCGTTCCAAAATCAGATCTGAAAAGAGCCAAAAACACGGAAAAAAAGATGAACTGGCACTTGTCACTGAATTAATAAGTTAGTCGCAAAAAATATATAAAAGGTACATAAAACATCCAAAGATGACAAGATAACGGCGTGAAACCATCAAAAATTATAGATACGTTTGAGATGTATCAAGCATCCCCAAGCTTAACTCCTGCTCGTCCTCGAGTAGGGAAGTGATAAAGAATGATTTTTTGATGCTTTCATGCTACCTAGCATAGATGTCCTTTGTAACTACTCTTATGTGACATGAATGTTCAGATCCATTAGATTCAAAACAATAGTTTGCTATTGACGTGGAAACAATAATAATTCAAGCAAACTAGCAAGGTAATCATGAACTTTCAAAATAACAAGGCCAAAAGAAAGTTATCCCTACAAAGGCATATAGTCTGGCTATGCTCTATCATCATTGGACAACGAATTTAAATCATGCACATCCCCGGTATTGGCCAAGTAATTGTTTCACACCTTTACTTTCTCAAACCTTTTCAACTCTCACACAATACATGAGCGTGAGCCATGGTTATAGCACTATAGATGGTGTGGAGTGTGGTGGAGGTTGCAAGACAAAAAAAAGAGAAGATGGTCACATTAACTAGCTATCAATGAGCCATGGAGATGCTCATCAATAGATATCAACGTTAATGAGTAGGGATTGCCATACAAATGATGCACTAGAGCTAAGAGTATGTGAAAGCTCTTAAAGAAAACTAGTGGGTGTGCATCCAACTTGCTTGCTCACGAAGACCTAAGGCAATTTTGAGGAAGCCTATCATTGGAATATACAAGCCAAGTTATATAATGAAAATTTCCCACTAGCTATATGGTGGTGACAAAACGAGAGACTCTCAGTCATGAAGATCATGGTGCTTAATATGCACAAGTGTGGAAAAAGTGGTAGAATTGTCCCTTCTCTCTTTTTCTCTCTCTCTTTTTTGTGGGCTCTTTGGCCTCTTTTTATTTTATTTTGGTGGGCTTCTTTGGCCTCTTTTATTTCCTCACATGGGACAATGCTCCATCATTGATGATCATCAAACTTTCATCTCAAAACTTAGAGCAACTATGACTCTATATGAAAAGCCTTCGGTAGTGTACCGTGGCAATGATCTAGCATGGCATGGACATTAGTGGAAACATCATGCTAGCTATCTTACGATCGTGCAACGGCAATGTACACGTGGTGGCAGATGTCATGGTGGTAGTTGCATGGCAATATATCTTGGAATGACTTTGAAAAAGCCATAGCAGGTAGGTATGGTGGCTGTTTTGAGGGAGGCTAATGGTGGGTTTTGTGCACCGACGAAAGTTGCACGGCACTAAGAAGATAGTGATGGTGGAAGGTGAAAGTGCATCTAAACCATGGACTCAACATTAGTCATGAAGAACTCATATACTTGTTGCAAAAAGGTTCATTAGTAATCGAAACAAAGCATTGAACGCATACTCCTAGGGGAAGGGTTGGTAGGTATAAACCAACGCGCGATGCCGACCGCCACACAAAGGATGACAATCAAAAGACTAATCATGCTCAGACTTCATCACATAGCGGTTCACCATACGTGCATGCTACGGGAATCAATAACTTCAACACAAGTATTTCTAGATCCACAACACCTTACTAGCATAACTTCAATATTACCACAATCACAACTCAAAACTAATTGAGATGAATCAAACTTCTCTAACTATTCAATGCACATGAAGGTGGAAGTTTTCGTATCCCTTTGGATAACTACCCCTTTTGAGACTACTTTCAAAGCATAGATCAACTACCAAGCCACACACCGTTGTGCTCTAAAATATATAAGTGAAGCACATAGAGCAAAAGTATCTAGCTCAAAAGATATAAGTGAAGCACATGTGAGCGGAATTGTCTACCAAAAGATATAAGTGAAGCTCGACAAAATCACGGTGAGTGCATGTCTCCCTCTATAGGTGTGCAGCAAGGATGACTGTGACACAAGAAAAATAAAAGACTCCTACGATACAAGACGCTCCAAGCAAAAACACATAAAATTTGGTGAATAAAAATATAACCCCAAGTAACGTTATCGATGGATTGAAGACGAGAGAGGGGATGCCTTCCCGGGCCATCCCCAAGCTTAGGCTTTTACGGCATCCTTGAATCTCTTGGGGTGCCTTGGGCATCCCCAAGCTTGAGCTCTTGCCACTCTTTATCTCTTTGTCCATAAGAACTTCACCCAAAACTTGAAAACTTCACAACACGAAACTTAAACATAAACTCGTGATAACATTAGTATGAGAAAGCAAACCACCACTTCCTTAGGTACTGTAGCAAACTTAAATTCTACTTATGCTGATGTTGGGTTACTGTATTTTCAATCTTCCATGGCTAATGCCCCCCCGATACTATCCATAGTTTCATCAAAATAAGCAACCAACACAACAAAAACAGAATCTGTTAATAGCAGACCAGTCTGTAGCAATCTGTATATTTCGTATACTTCTGCTACTTCAAAAATTCTGAAACAAAACTACATTCTGTAGAATTTGCCTAGAAATCAGAAGCAAAAAAGAATCAACTCAAAATCTCTTACAGAAAAAAATGAAAATTCTTTTCGTGAGAAGAAAGTTTCTGTCTTTTCCAGCATGACCAAACGATCATCCCCAAGACTAATCATAACGGTTTTGCTTGGCACAAACGCAAAAAGAAACACAAAAAACACAATCATAACAGAATTATGAAAGTGTGGAAAACACAAAACAGAAACAAAAAGGATAGATTCTTTGGGTTGCCTCGCAACAAGCGCTTTTGTTTAACGCCCTTAGCTAGGCAAAAGGTGATGGAATCACGTATAGTCATCTTTGGTGCTCAAACCATAAGTAGTGTGATCATTTATCATCTTAAGATCATCATCTTTATTGGATGACTCAACACTAGCTTTAGTAACAAAAACAGACTTGACGGTCTTTTTGAGAGTGAGATTTGGAGTATTTTGCACAGCGGCAAAAGCGGAACCCAAATTGGTTATGACATCTTCTAATTTGCCAATTCTAGAAGAATCATTAACTATAAGTTCCTTCTCCCTTAAATTTTTCAAAAAATTTCCCACTTTGGATCCGTACTGAGTAATTTGATTGTGGATCTTTCTATCCAAACCCTCAATAAGTTCAACTGTGGCAATTTTGCTTTCAATAGCGTCAAGCATTTGCATCACGTGTTCCAAGGTCAAGGTAGTTCCATTAACCATGAGCGGGGGTGAACCTACCAAATTCATGATAGCTCTATAGGAGTCAACAGTATGGCTCCCTAGAAAATTCCCGCCTACAATGGTGTCAAGGATATACCTATTCCACGGAGAAATCCCAACATAGAAACTGCGAAGGAGGACGGTAGTGGATTGCTTACGAGTAGATCTACTTTGAGCATTGCAAATCCTGTACCAAGCGTCCTTTAAATTTTCTTCCTCATTCTACCTGAAATTGAGAACTGCATTCTCAGGGGTGTCGTTTGGAGTGGTGGGTCTACCCATTGATAGACTATCTCACACAAAAATGAGCAGGAAGAGAGAGTGCAACGGGCAAAAGAAAACAACAAAGGAGAGAGGCAAATGAAAATGGCAAATGTGAAGTGGGGGAGAGGAAAACGGGAGACAACTGGCAAAAAAGTAAATGAAGGAGATGAGTTTGTGAGACCTACTTGGATAGACCTCTCCTTCCCCGTCAACGGCGCCAGAAATACTTCTGCTACTGCAACAAAAGATCTTTCAATGGCACCAGAAATAGGTGTGTCAACGGCACCAGGAATCCTTCTGCTACGGCTACGCCTTAAGGGACTTCCTAGGCAAATATGCTAAGGATTTCCCCCGTGGCCTTGGAGCCTTGCGTTGGTGTTCCCTCGAAGCGGAAAGGGTGATGTAGCGCAGCGGTGTTAAGTATTTCCTTGAGTTTGAGAACCAAGGTATCAATCTAGTGAAGGAGTATCTCAAGAGCCTGCACAAACACAAAAAGCTTGCTCCCAACGCTATGAAGGGGTTGTCAATCCCTTATAGATTGTTCGCCAAGTGAGAACTGAAAGCAACAAAGTAACAAAGCAAAGTAAAAGCGAAAGTGGAAACGATAGGTGTGAATAGACCCGGGGGCCGTAGTGTTTACTAGTGGCTTCTCTCATGAAAGCAAGTAGACGGTGGGTGAACAAATTACTGTCGAGCAATTGATAGAACTTCGCAAAGTCGTGACGTCATCTATGGCAATGATTATATCTATAGGCATCACGTCCAAAACAAGTAGACCTATACTTTCTGCATCTACTACTATTACTCCACACGTCGACCGCTATCCGGCATGCATCTAGTGTATTAAGTCCAAAAAAACAGAGTAACGCCATAAGCAAGATGACATGATGTAGATGGACAATCTCATATCTATGACAGAGCCCACCTTGTTACCCTTGATGGCAACTACACAATGTGTGCCTTGCTGCCCCTACTGTCACTGGGAAAGGTCACCACACGGTAAGAACCCAAAACCAAGCACTTCTCCCATTCAAGAATCATAGATCTAGTTGGCCAAACAAAACCAAAGACTCGGAGAGACGTACAATGATATGTAATCATGCATATAAGAAATCAGCAAAGACTCAAATATATATCATAGATAATCTGATCACAAATCCACAATTCATCGGATCTCAACAAACACACCGCCAAAGAAGCTAAATCGGATAGATCTCCATGAAGATCATGGAGAACTTTGTATTGAAGATCCAAGAGAGAGAAGAAGCCATCTAGCTACTAACTACGGACCCGTAGGTCTGAAGTGAACTACTCACGAGTCATTGGAGGGGCGTTGATGATGATGAAGAAGCCCTCCAACTCCAAAGTCCCCTCCGCCAGGGCACCGGGAAGGGTCTCCAAATGAGATCTCGCGGAAACAGAAGCTTGCAGCGGCGGAAAAGTATTTTCGTGGATCCCTTGATTTTTTTCTGATTTTTAGGGAATATATAGGCGCAAGATCTAGGTCAAGGGGGCGCCAGGGAGGCCACAAGCCTGCCCACCGCCGCGTCCCCCTGGTGGCGGAGTGGGGGCTTGTGGGCTCCCTGGAGCCCTCCTGGCTTGGCCCACAAGCCCTCTCATCTTCTTCCGTTCGGGAAAAAATCTTTTCGGGGATTTTATTCCGTTTGGACTCCGTTCCAAAATCAGATCTGAAAAGAGCCAAAAACACAGAAAAACAGGAACTGGCACTTGGCACTGAATTAATAAGTTAGTCCCAAAAAAGATATAAAAGGTACATAAAACATTCAAAGATGACAAGATAACAGCGTGAAACCATCAAAAATTATAGATACGTTTGAGACATATCAGCCATCATCATGTGCTTCTTGATCTCCATCACCAAAGCACCGGCATGATCTTCTTGTCACCGGCGCCACACCATGATCTCCATCATCATGATCTCCATCAACGTGTCGCCATCGGGGTTGTCGTGCTACTTATGCTATTACTAGTAAAGCTACGTCTTAGCAATATAGTAAACGCATCTGCAAACACAAACGTTAGTTTAAAGACAACCCTATGGCTCCTGCCGGTTGCCGTACCATCGACATGCAAGTCGATATTAACTATTACAGCATGATCATCTCATACATCCAATATATCACATCACGTCATTGGCCATATCATATCACAAGCATACCCTGCAAAAACAAGTTAGACGTCATCTAATTGTTGTTGCATGTTTTACGTGGCTGCTATGGGTATCTAGTAGATCGCATCTTAGTTATGAAAAAACACAATGGAGATATGCAAATTGCTATTTAACCTCTCCAAGGACTGCCTCGGTCAAAACCAATTCAACTAAAGTTGAAGATACTGACACCCGCCAGTCATCTTTATGCAACGAGGTTGCATGTCAATCGATTAAACCAGTCTTTCGTAAGCGTACGAATAATGTCGGCCCGGGCCGCTTCAATCCAACAATACCGCCGAATCAAGAAAAGACTAAGGAGGGCAGCAAATTGAACATCACCATCCACAAAACCCTTTGTGTTCTACTCGAGATAACATCTATGCATGAACCTAGCTCATGATGCCACTGTTGGGGAATGTCGCATGGGAAACAAAAAAAATCTACACGCACGAAGACCTATCATGGTGATGTCCATCTACAAGAGGATATTTGGATCTACGTACCCTTGTAGATCGCACAGCATGAAGCATGAAGAAACGCGGTTGATGTAGTGGAACGTCTTCACGCCCTCAAACCGCCCCACGAACCATCCCACGAACCGTCCCGCGATCCGCCCCACGATCCGTCCCGTGATCCATCCCATGAACCGTCTCGCGATCCGTTGCACGAACCGTCTTGCGATCCGTCTCATGATCCGTTCCGATCTAGTGCCGAACAGACGGCACCTCCGCGTTCAGTACATGAACAGCTCGATGACGATCTCCACCTTCTTGATCTAGCAAGAGGGGGCGAAGAGGTAGAAGAGTTCTCCCGCAGCGTGACGGCGCGTCGGTGGTGGTGATGACCTACTCCGGGAGGGCTTCGCCTAAGCTCCGCAGAAATACGATCTAGAGGAAAAACTGTGTGGTATAGGGTCGAGCAGCACGTGGCAAACTTGTGTCTCAAAAACCCTCAATACCTCTAGTGTATATAGGAGGGAGGGAGGGGAGGAGGCAGCCTCAAACCCTCAAGGTTTGGCCAAAATTGGAGGTGGAGGAGTCCTACTCCAATCCTACTTGGAGTAGGATTCCACCTTCCCACTTGGAAACTCTTTCCACCTTGTGTTTTTCCTTCTCAAACCTTATAGGCCTTAGTGGGAACTTATTCCAGCCCACTAGGGGCTGGTTTATCTCTTCCCATAGCCCATGAGACCCCTTGGGGCGTGACACCGTGATGTCCCACAAGCGTATGGGATCGCAGCAGTTTTTGAGGGTAGAATATTCAACCCAAATTTATTGATTCGCTCACAAGGGGAAGCAAAAGAATATTCTCAAGTATTAGCAGTTGAGTTGTCAATTCAACCACACCTGAAAGATTACTGTCGGCAAGCAAAGTATTAGTAGCAAGGTAGTACGATAGCAACGGTGCCAGAAAAAGCTTTGACAATCCCCGGCAACGGCGCCAGAAAAAGCCTTGTTGACGGGATGTTAGCGCCAACAAAGTCTTGCAACAAGTAAGAGTGGAGTAGCAAGTAACAGCAGTAGTGATAACAGCAGCAAAGTGACAAGTAACAGCAGTAGCAACAGCAGCAAAGTGATAGCCGCAAAGTGGCCCAATCCCTCTTGTAGCAAGGGACAAGCCTAGGCAATGTAACGTAGAGAGGACCAGTAATAAAAGACTCGTAGGCAGTGGATCGGTGATGGATGAGTGTGATGGATATGATTCATCATGTAATAGCTATAACACGGAGAGATATGTGACTAGCTCCCGTTCGTCAATCTAATGTAGGCATGTATTACGTATGTAGTCATACGTGCTTAGGGAAAAGAACTTGCATGACATATATTGTCCATCCCTCCCGTGCCAGCAGGGTCCTAATGGAAACTACGGGATATTAAGGTTCTCCTTTTAATAAAGAACCGAACCAACGCATTAACACGCGGTGAACACATGAGCTCCTCATACTATGGTCATCTCCGGGAGTGGTTCCGGCTATTGTCACTACGGGGTTGCCGGCTCATAACACATAGTAGGTGACTACAACTTGCAAGATAGGATCTAAAACACACATATATTGGCGACAACATAATAGGTTCAGATCTGAAATAATGGCACTCGGGCCCTAGTGACAAGCATTAAGCAAAGCCAAGTAGTAGAAACATCAATCTAGAACATAGTGGATACTAGGGATCAATCCCCGTCAAGAGCTAACTCGATTACATGATAGATTTCATCCAACTCATCACCGTCCAGCAAGCCTACGATGAGATTACTCACGAACGATGAAGAGCATCATGGAATTGTCGATGGAGAAAGGTTGATGATGACGACGACGACGATTTCCCCTGTCCGAAGCCTGAAACGGACTCCAGATCTGCCCTCCAGATGAAGAACGGGATGTGGCGGCGCCTCCGTATCGCAAAACGCGATGAAACCTTCTCTCTGAATTTTTTCCAGACGAAACGAAATATATAGAGCTGAGATTGGGGGCGGTGGTGCCATGTGGGCCCCACAAGCCTGCACGACGCGACCTAGGGGGGTGGCCGCGGCCTGTGGGCTTGTGGCCCACTGGCACGCCGCCTCCGGTGGATCTTTGCGCGGGTATTTTTCTTTTATTTCAGAAAAAATCTCCGTAAATTTTTAGAACGTTTCGAGAACTTTCATTTCTGTACAAAAACAACACCATGGCAATTCTGCTAAAAACAGCATCAGTCCGGCTTAGTTCCATTCAAATCATGCAAACTAGAGTCCAAAACAAGGACGAAAGAGTTCGGAAAAGTAGATACGACATAGACGTATCAACTCCCCAAGCTTAAAGTCTTGCTTGTCCTCAAGCAACTCAGTTGACAAACTGAGAGACAAAAGAAAAACTTTGACGAACTCTGTTTGATCTTGTTGTTGCAACTATGTTTAACTCATATCCAGAGTTTCAGCAAGATCACAAGCAAATCACAAAAGCAAATGACATCTAGGTCTCATGATAAACTCATATCAATGGCATAATCAACTAGCGAGCAAATAATAGTAAGCCTCAAATGTCAACACTTCAATCAAAACAACATGAAGCAGTACGAATAGATGTTATCTCGCTAGCTCTTTCTGAGACCGCAAAACATAAATGCAGAGCACCTTCAAAGATCAAGGGCTGACTAAACATTGTAATTCAAGGCAATGAAGATCCAGTCATAGTCACACTCAACACAGTTAAAAGCAAAGCATAAAAATGACAGAGGTGCTCTCTAATTGGTGCTTTTGTAAGAGGAGGATTACTCAACAGGAACATAAATAGACAGGCCATTCGCAGAGGGAAGCATTGATTTGCAGAGGTGCCAGAGCTCAATCTTTCAAAACAGAGATAATAATTTTGGGTGGCATGCTTTCATTGTCAACGCAATGACTAAGAGTTCTCAACATCTTCCACGCTACACATGCTATAGGCGAATCCCAAACAGAAAAGTAAAGTTTTGACTCCCCCACCACCAATCAATCACACTCCACAGCTAGTCGAATCCTCGGGTACCGTCCAAACCAACATCAATCCTGGGGGAGTTTTGTTTGCAATTATCTTTTCGATTTGAGTATGGAACTGGGAATTCCAATTACCGGCCCCTTTCTCGTGAATGCTAGTGAATAAACACATATCGAACATAACACGCCTAGCATGGAAGATACCAATAGCCCCCTGTCACCACATGAGCGGTTCGGGCATGCAAAACAGATTATTTTTTGAAGATTTAGAGAGAGGCACATGCAAATTTACTTGGAACAACAGGTAGATACCGCACATAGGTAGGTATGATGGACTCATATGGCACAACTTTGGGTTTATGGAGGTGGATGCACAAGCAGTATTCCCGCTTAGTACAAGTGAAGGCTAGCAAAAGACTGGGAAGCGACGAACTAGAGAGCGACAACAGTCATCAAAATGCATTGAGAGTAACTAACGTTGAGTGCAAGCATGAGTAGGACATAAATCACCATGAACATGAACATCATAGAGGCTATGTTGATTTTGTTTCAACTACATGCGTGAACATGCGCCAAGTCAAGCCACTTGAAACATTCAAAGGAGGATACCATCCTATCATACTACATCATAGTCATCTCAACATCCATGTGGGCATCCAAGACAAATCATTATAAGCTCCTAGCTAAGTAAGCATGGCATAAGCAACTATGATCTCTAAGTTGTCATTGCAAACATGTTTCTCTCACAACAAAACTGAATCAGGCATGATGAGTTAGTCATATTTATAAAAGCAAAATAGATCGAGTTCATAGCAGCTTTTCCAGGCTCAGTCACTTCATTATATATCGTCATTATTGCCTTTCACTTGCACGACCGAACGATGTGAACAATAATAAGCGTGCTTGTGCATTGGACTAAAGATATAATCTGCAGGCATACACAAAGGACAAGACAAAGTAATATGGCTCTTTGAAAGCTAAACAGGTATGCATGCAAGAGCCACTAAACATTGTAACCAATATCTTCTACCTTGACCAAAGAAAAAGAAAACTATCTACACGGAAAAGCTCCCAACAAGCAAAAGAAGAAAAAGAAAAAAAAAATTGGGTTTTTTCTCAAACTAGACAGACACACGAAAAAAAAATGAGAAAAAGAAAATAAAACTAGCATGAATGATAAAGTGGCAAAGTGTGAACACTGGTTAACAAAGTGAAAGCATAAGCAAAAATGTAAAGTCGGTGAGAATACGTACTACCCCAAGCTTAGGCTTTTGGCCTAACTTGGTCTACTCCCAAGGAGGGAAATAACCAGCTCCTTGGTACTCCGGAGTGAACAGTGGATGCCACTGCTGTGTGAGCTCCTCTGGCTCCCACTGATAAACTGGCGTCTGGTACTCAACTGGCGGCTCGGGCACGGGCACCTGTGGTTGGGCCAAGCCCCAATATGCATAGATGTCCGAGGACATAATAGTGTACCTGTCTGCATAAAGATTGAACAAAGAAGGAGCAGGCAAAGTAGTAGTCTCACGAGTACTCTGACTAAATACCAGGTTATAAATCATCCTTCCATTAATAGCTTTATCAAGAAAGTCATGGCGAATCATGCTATCATAATCTAGATATCTCTTGGGAAGAAGAATCTCTTCTTCCTCCTCCAGTCTAATGGGTATCTCAAAGTGTCTGGCAAGACGGGTAGCATAGATACCTCCATAGAGAACACCTTTAGAACGGTTAAGGTTCAACCGTTGAGCTACTATAGCGCCCAAGCTATAAGTTTTATCGTTATAAAGGGCTTCGCGCAAGACCGCAAGATCTAATGCACTAAGTGACCCAGCCTTCCCACGGCCAATCAAACATTTTCCCACAAATAGTGAGAAGTACCGAAGCACGGGAAAATGAATGCTAGCAGCTCTAGCGCAAGACACTCCTCTCTCCTCTCCTACAGCAATTGTACCGATAAAAGCTTCCAAGTCCCGTGGACAAGGTTCATGAATATCCCCTATGTAAGGTAATTTACAAACATTGCAAAAATACTGGAGTGACATGCGCTGGGGGACATCATAAAGTTTAAACTCAACCATAGGAGGATTCTTCCTCGGATAAAAGTTAAAGCTTTGTACAAAGATATTAGTGAGGAGGAGGTATTGCGAACACTTATCTTCAACGAAGGCGGTAAGGCCTGCGTTTTCCACCAAGTGATAAAAGTCCTCATAAATTCCAGCGTCGCGTAATAATACGTCGCTTGGCCACTCGCACGCTCGAACTTCCACGACTCGAGGGACCGGATACTTGGGCTTCTTCTCACTCCCATCATCCTTGGGGTCACGGCTTAACGAGCCTCTCAAGAACCTCCTCATCTTTTCCCTTTTCTATCCCTGAAAATTTCTGAAAATTTTTAGTGATTCTAAGGAAAAGTGAATAAGGCCCAACGAAACTCGTAGCAACTACTCCCACAAGTGCCTAGAGGTCATATCACGCATCAAAACTACTTGGGACCAGCTAAAATCAGCATGCAAAACTCAAAAACATGGTCACCAAGACAGCAAAAATACGCGAAGTATAAGGCACTAGAGCAAAAACTAATTGGACTAATGGAGGAGTCACTTACCAAGGAGTAATTTCCCAAAAACAGTTCGGAGAACGGTGATTTGATCAAAGAGATCAAAAATCTCAACAAGAGGAGCAAGAACACAGGTTTGAGCTGCGAAACGATTTTTTCTGGAGGTAGGAGAAGCCGATGGGAGCAAGAATGAGTGGAGGGGGTGCCTGTGGGCCCCACAAACCTGGGTGGCGCGGCCACGGGGGTGCCCGCGCCCCTAGGGCTTGTGGCCCACTGGTGTGGCCCCCAGACAGACTCTTTGTCCCAGTATTTTTCAAATATTCCAGAAAAAATCATACTAGATTTTCACAGCGTTCGGAGAACTTTTGTTTTCAGAGTATTTTTTCACCGAACGCTAAAACAGAAAACAGGGAAAACTAAACTAAACCTATCATTTTTCTTCTAAGCAACCTAAAGTGAAAGCTTGAAACAAAGGTTTTTGACTCCTCGATTCATCCATCTCATGGTCATCAAAAGAAATCCGTCAGTGGGGTTGATCAAGCCTCTTTGACAAACCTTTTTGACAAACCTTTTCGAATCGTAAAAAGAGAACGGAGAATTTTCGAATAGTCACTAAGTCACCTCAATGGGGATGTGTATCTCCCCAACAAGCAAATCATACTTCATCTTGACACGAGGAATAGGGCATTCAAAGCTCCCGATAAGAATCGATGAAGTTTTTTTGATAGCATTGATGCAATGTACTCGATATTGTTTCTTCGGAAAGTGCACCGTATGCTCATTACCGTTGACATGGAAAGTGACATTGCCTTTGTTGCAATCTATAACAGCCCCTGCAGCGTTTAAAAAGGGTATTCCGAGGATGACAGCCATGGCATCGTCCTCGGGAATATCCAAGATAACAAAGTCTGTTAAGATAGTGGTGTTAGCAACCACAACAGGCACATCCTCGCAAATGCCGATTGGGAAAGCAGTTGATTTGTCGGACATTTGCAGAGAGATTTTAGTGGGTGTCAACTTATCCAGTTCAAGTCTACGATAGAGAGAGAGGCATAACACTAACACCGGCTCCAAGGTCGCATAACGCAATTCTAACGTAGTTGCCTTTAATGGAGCAAGGTATAGTGGGCACACCGGGATCACCTAGTTTTTTAGGAGTTCCACCCTTGAAGGTATAGTTAGCAAGCATGGTGGAAATCTCAACCTCAGGTATCCTCCTCTTATTAGTCACAATATCTTTCATGTACTTAGCATACGGAGACATTTTGAGCATATCTGACAGACGCATTTGCAGAAAGACGGGTCTGATCATTTCAACGAAGCGCTCAAAATCCTCATCATCCTTTTTCTTGGATGGTTTGGGAGGAAAGGGCATGGAATTCTGAACCCATGGTTCCCTTTCTTTACCATGCTTCCTAGCAGCGAAGTCATTCTTATCGTATCTTCTATTCTTAGACTATGGGTTATCAAGATCAAGACTAGGTTCAATCTCCACATCCTTTTCATTGCTAGGCTGAGCATCTTCATGAACATCACTATTGATATTATCATTAGGCTCATGTTCATCACCAGATTGTGTTTCAGCATCACAGACAGAGGCATCGTTTGGACTCTCAGGTGTAGCAGCAACAGGGTTGCTAGCGTGCAGGTTCCTATCATCTTTCTTCTTCTTTCTAGGATGACTAGGTGCATCAGTGCTAACTCCTTGAGACTCTTGTTCAACTCTCTTCGGATGACCCTCAGGATACAAAGGTTCCTGGGTCATTCTACCGCCTCTAGTGACGACTCTGACTGAATTGTCATTCAACTCATTGAGCAAGTCATTCTGAGCTTTGAGTACTTGTTCTACCTGAGTAGTAACGATGGAGGCATGTTTACTCAGAAGCTTAAGATCGTTGACGTTTCTGTCCACACAAGCACTTAAATGACTAAGCATATAAGCATTGTTTTCCAATTGTGTCCTAACATAATCATTGAAACTCTGTTGTTTGGCAACGAAGTTATCAAATTCATCCATGCATAAGCTAGCAGGTTTATCAAAAGGAATATCACTCTCATCAAAAACCTACGCAGAGAATTTACTTCTACTACGTGTATCGGGTTATCGAGACCATGGATCTCTTCGATAGGTGGTACATTTTTGACATCTTCAGATTTAATGTCTTTCTCTCGAATAGATTTCTTGGCTTCTTACATATCTTCGGGACTGAGGAATAGAATACCTCTTTTCTTCGGAGTTGGCTTAGAAGGTGGTTCGGGAATAGTCCAAGCATTCTCATTGCACAAGATGTTATTCAACAGAATCTCAGCTTGTTCTACGGTTCGTTCCCTAAAAACACTACCGGCACAACTATCTAGATGGTCTTTGGAAGCATCGGTAAGTCCATTATAGAAGATATCAAGTATCTCGTTCTTCTCAAGAGGGTGATCAGGCAAAGCATTCAGTAGCTGGATAAGCCTCCCCCAAGCTTGTGGGAGACTCTCTTCTTCAGCTTGAGCAAAGTTGTATATTTCCTGCAAGGCAGCTTGCTTCTTATGGGCAGGGAAATATTTTTCAGAGAAGTAGTAGACCATATCCTGGGGACTACGCACACAACCAGGAGCAACAGAAGTGAACTAGGTCTTAACATCATCCTTTAACGAGAAAGGAAACAGCTTGAGCATATAGTAGTGGCAGATCTTTTCCTCACTAGTGAATAGGGTGGCTATATCGTGCAGTTTGGTAAGATGGGCTACAACCGTTTCAGACTCATAATCGTGAAAAGGATCAGATTCGACCAGAGTGATTAACTCAGGGTCAACAGAGAATTCATAATCCTTATCGGTCACAAAGATAGGCGAAGTGGCAAATTTCGGGTCGTATTTCATCCTAGCGTTCAGAGATTTTTCATTCCACTTGCGCAGAAGTTTCTCAACATCATATCTATCCTTACACGCAAGAAAGTCCTCAGCTATCTCTCCCTCCATAACATAGCGCGTATCAGGCATAACAGGTAATTCAGGCACAGTAGCAGGTTCTACTTCAATAGTATCAGCAGTTTGAGAAGTATCATCACATCTAGCAGCAATTCTAGCAATATGTGCATCAAGGAATGCACCAAGTGGCAAAGCAGTATCACGCATAGCAGGCATAGTATCAAGCATAGCATCATCAGGCATAGTATCTAGCATAGCATCATCAAGCACAGGCGACATATCAAGATTTCTAGCAGGAGGCGAAGTCGCAAACTTACTCAGAACTGAAGTTGAATCAAGTGCAGAGCTAGATGGCAGTTCCTTACCTCTTCTCATAGTGGAAGGTGGGATTTTAGTTCATGGATCTTTCGGATTTCTCATAGTGATCAACAGACGTAAATCCCAAGTGACTCAGAGAATATAGTTGTGTTTCCCCGGCAACGGCGCCAGAAAAAGCCTTGATGTCCCACAAGGGTACGGGATCGCAGCAGTTTTCAAGGATAAAGTATTCAACCCAAATTTATTGATTCGCTCACAAGGGGAAGCTAAATAATATTCTCAAGTATTAGCAGCTGAGTTGTCAATTCAACCACACCTGAAAGATTAGTGTCTGCAAGCAAATATCAGTAGCAAGGTAGTACGAGAGCAACGGTGCCAGAAAAAGCTTTGACAATCCCCGGCAACGGCTCCAGAAAAAGCCTTGTTGACGGGATGTTAGCGCCAACAAAGTCTTGCAACAAGTAACACCGGAGTAGCAAGTAACAGCAGTAGTGATAGCAGCAACAAAGTGACAAGTAACAACAGTAGCAACAACAGCAAAGTGACAGCAGCAAAGTGGCTCAATCCCTCTTGTAGCAAGGGACAAGCCTAGGCAAAGTAACGTAGCGAGGACCAGTAGTAAAAGACTCGTAGGCAGTGTATCGGTGATGGATGAGTGTGACGGATGTGATTCATCATGTAACAACTATAACACGGAGAGATTTGTGACTAGCTCCCGTTCGTCAATCTAATGCAGGCATGTATTCCATATGTAGTCATACGTGCTTAGGAAAAAGAACTTGCATGACATCTATTGTCCATCCCTCCCGTGGCAGCGGGGTCGTAATGGAAACTACGGGATATTAAGGTTCTCCTTTTAATAAAGAACCGGACCAACGCATTAACACGCGGTGAACACATGAACTCCTCATACTATGGTCATCTCCGGGAGTGGTTCCGGTTATTGTCACTCCGGGGTTGCCGGCTCATAACACATAGTAGGTGACTAAAACTTGCAAGATAGGATCTAAAACACACATATATTGGCGACAACATAATAGGTTCAAATCTAAAATCATGGCACTCGGGCCCTAGTGACAAGCATTAAGCATGGCCAAGTAGTAGCAACATCAATCTAGAACATAATGGATACTAGGGATCAATCTCCATCAAGAACTAACTCGATTACATGATAGATCTCATCCAACTCATCACCGTCCAGCAAGCCTACGATGAGATTACTCACAACGATGAAGAGCATCATGGAATTGTCGATGGAGAAAGGTTGATGATGACGATGGCGACGATTTCCCCTCTCCGAAGCCCGAAACGGACTCCAGATCTGCCCTCCAGATGAAGAACAGGATGTGGCGGCGCCTCCGTATCGCAAAACGCGATGAAACCTTCTCTCTGGTTTTTTTTTCCAGGCGGAACGAAAGATATAGAGCTGAGATTGGGGGCGGTGGTGCCACGTGGGCCCCACAAGCCTGCACGGCGCGGCCCAGGGGGTGGCCGCGGCCTGTGGGCTTGTGGCCCACTAGCACGCCCCCTCCCGTGGATGTTTGCGCAGGTATTTTTCTTTTATTCCAGAAAAAAATCTCCGTAAATTTTCAGGACGTTCCGAGAACTTTCATTTCTGCACAAAAACAACACCATGGCAATTCTGCTGAAAACAGCGTCAGTCCGGGTTAGTTCCATTCAAATCATGCAAACTAGAGTCCAAAACAAGGGCAAAAGAATTCGGAAAAGTAGATACGACGGAGACGTATCACACCCTCCCGATGGTCCCCGGCACCCCTCCCGATGGTTCCGGTACACTACCGATGAGCCCGAAACTTTTCCGGTGACCAAAACAGGACTTCCTATATTTCAATCTTCACCTCCGGACCATTCCGGAGCTCGTCGTGACGTCCTGGATCTCATCTGGGACTCCGAACAGCTTTCGGTTACCAACACCTATAACTCAACTATACCAAAACGTCACCGAACCTTAAGTGTACAAACCCTGCGAGTTCGAGAACTATGTAGACATGACTCGAGACACTCCTCGGTCAATATCCAATAGCGGGACTTGGATGCCCATATTGGATCCTACATATTCTCCGAAGATCTTATCGGTTGAACCTGAGTGTCAAGGATTCATATAATCCCGTATGTCATTCCCTTTGTCCTTCGGTATGTTACTTGCCCGAGATTTGATCGTCGGTATCCGCATACCTATTTCAATCTCGTTACCGGAACTCGTTCCGTAATACAAGATCCCGTGACTTACACTTAGTCACATTGCTTGCAAGGCTTGTGTGTGATGTTGTATTATCGAGTGGGCCCCGAGATACCTCTCCGTCACACGGAGTGACAAATCCCAGTCTTGATCCATACTAACTCAACGGATACCTTCGGAGATACATGTAGAACACCTTTATAGTCACCCAGTTACGTTGTGACGTTTGATGCACACAAGGTATTCCTCCGATGCCAGTGAGTTATATGATCTCATGGTCATAGGAACAAATACTTGACACGCAGAAAACAATAGCAATAAAACGACACGATCAATATGCTACGTTCATAGTTTGGGTCTTGTCCATCACATGATTCTCCTAATGATGTGATCCCGTTACTAAGTGACAACACTTGCCTATGGTCAGGAAACCTTGATCATCTTTGATCAACGAACTAGTCAACTAGAGGCTCACTAGGGACAGTGTGTTGTTTATGTATCCACACATGTATTTGAAATTCCAATCAATACAATTCTAGCATGGATAATACACGATTATTATGAACAAGGAAATATAATAATGACTAATTTATTATTGCCTCTAGGGCATATTTCCAACACTGATCGCCCTGGGGAACGCGAGCGCCGATCCGAGCCGCGATCGGGAGGGCACCTTGCGAACCGGTGGCATGGGTCCTCCCCGGACGAGGAACCTCATACACCGAGTCGCTCTCGTCACCTCCACGACGTCGGCTTGAAGTATGCTCGCTCTGGCGCTAGGAGCGCCTGTCTTGGCTTCCCTCGCCCTTCCGGCCGGAAGTGCGATGCAAGTTAGATCCGTTCGCATGCTGATGACCGCTAGGGTTGCGGCGCGCTCCGGGGTTGGGTCCCGGAGACTCTAATTGGGCTTGAACGGGGTCAAGCCGTGTCTGCTGCTCGTTGGCGGCGTCAAGAAGATCCTTGACCCGCTTCTCCTGGAAGGCGCGCTCCTCGCCCTCCAAGCTTGGCATTTCTGCCATGGCCGCCTATGTCGTCCCCAAGTTGGCTGCAGGAGTCTCGTAGACGGGCTGTTTGTCGCCTAGAATCTCAGCAATGAACTGGCCGCCGCCGCGGACCGAACCAACCGGCTAGGGGCCTCGGAAACCGGAGTGAGGCCGTATGCGGAGTTATACTCGCGCTGCGTGGCCTCCATCCGGTGCTTCGCCGAAGCGATGGCGATGCCCTCCTCCAAGATCTGCCTGCGAGCCTCCTCCAGCAAGGCTCGCGCGTCGTTAGGGTTTGTGGAGGCGGCGATGGGCGTCTTGAGGCCGGTAAGCGCAGCCTGAAGAGTGTCAACGGCGACAGCAGCAGGATCAGCAGCGTCTGCTGACGCTTTTCCCTGAGTCGTGCTGGTGCCGGTGCCGATGACCATCACCTCCACGACGTTGGAGACGATGGCGACATGGTATGGGGTGAAGAACCCCACCGACGGCGGAGGACCGTCGAAGACGAGTACGTTGTTGGGGTACACGTCGTGCGTAGGCATCTCAGCGATACAGAGCCTACTGAAGCTGGCGCATAACGCCTCAACATCGAAGTCCTCGCCAAAGTAGTGAGGGCCGTCGTTGAGGCGCAGGTCGCTAAAGAGAACGCTGAGGTTCTCCATAGCAGCGACGACGACGCTAGGAGGCGCCTCGTCATCGGTCTCCTCGTCTGAATCTGCATGGAGGACCGGTACGTCGATCATCATCGGCGTTGCCTCATCGAAGGCAGGCTCCACAGGCATGCAGATCGGTCCGGACACGATGCATCCGGTGGTGTAGGTGCGGGGCCCCGCCCAGCGCGTAAAGCCAGCCGATGCCGCGATCGGCCCCACGATGGGCGTCAAATGTCGGTGAATACTCACAACATATGCCATGGGTAGACTAAAGAAGGTAGGAACCGAAGTGGCAACGGAGGGCGCTGGGAGCGAGGTTGGTACAAGCATGGAACACACGATGTACCCAGGTCCAGGGCTCTCCGTAGAGATAATACCCCTAGTCTTGCCGGAGTGTATGATATGTATGGATGGGATTACAAGGTTGCTCCTGGAGCTGTATTGCGGAGGAGGAAGAAGGAGCAGCCGGCTCATCTCTGCCTCTCCTATGTGGTTGGTGTGTGAGTGTGTGATCAGTTGACCGACCCTCTGCATGGAGGGGGACCGGGGGGTTTTATAGACGAACCCACCGGCCTACAATATGGATAAAGGGTACAAGAGCGGGACCCGGCTGGCAGCCTCGCCGGATGGCCAGGGGCCCACGAGGGTCTTGTCTTGTCGCTTGAGGGGCCCACCGACTGCGAGGTCCTGTCTGGTTGTGGGACCCGTCGGCTAGCCAATGAGGCTCCTCCGTAAGGTTGACACAGGACACGTATGGTACATCCAGCGTCGTCCAGCGAGATTCGTCATAGGCAGACGGTACGGCCGCCTCCACTCTTCCCACGCCGAGTGCAGTAATGGAGTCGGAGTTTGACGGCCGACACTGTGCTGGGTGATGGATCAGAGCCGGGGGAGGTCAGCGGCGTGGCCGCCGACGCTCGTACCCGCCGTGCACTCCGATCCAGTACTGATGGGGTTATAGTCCTAGGGTAGGGTCATAGGCCTGCCCTATAGGTCCTACCCAAGGACTACCCTTCATAAGGGACAAGGTCCTTAGTCAGTTCCGACTAAACTAAGAAGTTTCCATCATCCAGTCGGTAACAGATCTTTGACCTTCCAGTCGGAGACGAGCATTCAGAGTATATCAAACTAACAGACTGAATTCCACTCTGTGCATCGTAACCCCCCTGGGGGGAAACGGTCGTACATTTCCGCTCGCCTTTATTAGCATTTAAGAAGTACGTTACCTGTAACGTAGGCATTTATTCGCCACTACTCCACCCCTGTGCACCGAACGGTTGTGGAGGGCAGCGCACTCTATATAAGCCACCCTCCCCCACTGGTGCAGGGGTTAGCAAATCATTGTATACCATATTCCACTCGACAACAAGCTCCCAGAGCACTGAGACGTAGGGCTATTACCTCCACCGCAGAGGGGCCTGAACTCATACAACCTCGCCGTAGCTAAGGCTCTGCCCATCCTTTTCGTACCCTACACATCTACTGTCAGGCTTATACCCACGACAGTTGGCGCCCACCGTGTGTCAGGTTTTCGGAGAACGTCATCGAGCATCAAGTAGTCTACGCCTTCAAGGCAGGCGTGCGGTACAGGGATCTGTACAGGGATCTCCATGAGCAAGATGACGGAGATAGCAGCACGCTATGCAAATGGCGAAGAAGAGGACCGCATCCGAAGCGGCAAGCACAAGACAGTCGGCGACGGAGACGGGACTAACACTCGAAAGCAGAAGCAAAAAAGCTTCGTGCACTCCGCAGGCAGAAGCTGCAACCGTGACCAATGCCAAGTTCAAGGGCAAAGGGAAGGCGCAGTTTACCCCCAAGCAGAAGCAGTTCAGTAATCACATCCTGGACCAGCCATGTCCGGTTCATACGAAGATGGACGAAGAAGGCAACACCATATATCCAAAGCATAGCACTCGACAGTGTCGCCTCCTGATCCAGGGGTTCGGCGAAGGGCAACTGAGTGAAAAGGAGAACGAACAGGATGAGGAGGATGAGGAGGATCCGTTCCCCCAAGTCCATGCAACACTCATGATTTTTGCTGACGTTGAGAGCAAGAGTCGACTGAAGCTGGTGAACAGGGAGGTGAACATGGCCACCCCTACGAACCCCAAGTTCCTCAAATGGTCTCAGACTGCGATCACCTTTGACCAGTCGGATCATCCAGCACACGTACCCACCCCAGGGAGACAGGCTCTGGTCGTCGACCCGGTGGTGGAAGGAGTCCGACTGCGCAAAGTCCTCATGGATGGCGGCAGCGGCATGAACATCATGTACGCCGACACACTCAAGGGAATGGGCATTCCGATGTCCAAACTCAGCGAGAGCAGCATGCAGTTCCATGGAGTCGTCCCTGGACGGAAGGCCAAGTCACTCGGCCAGATCGCGTTGGACGTCGTTTTCGGCTCCGACAAGAACTTCCGCAAGGAAAAGCTGATGTTCGAAGTGGTGGACTTCCAGAGCGCTTACCACGCAATTCTGGGTCGCCCAGCGTATGCGCGTTTCATGGCCCGTCCATGTTACGTATACTTGAAGCTGAAGATGCCAGGCCCGAAAGGCGTGATCACCATCACGGGCAATCGACAGCGAGCCGGAGAGTGTCTGCAGCAAGGATCAAGAATCGCCGACCAGCAGATGGCCGTCCTCGAGCTCGACGAGTACAAGAAAACAGTCGACCCCGCCGACCTGATGCGCTCAAAGAAGCCAGCTTCAGAGTCTGCATTCCAGTCGGCGGGAGAGACGAAGAAGGTCAGCATCCACCCGACGGACGACACTGCTGCCCCGACGAACATCTCCACCACCCTCGATCCTAAATAGGAAGCCGAGCTCACCCAATTCCTCCGTGAGAACTGGGACATCTTCGCATGGAAACCTCTGACATGCCAGGTGTACCCAGGGAGTTGGCTGAGCACCGACTGCATGTGGATCCCACCGCTCGGCCCGTCTGAGAGCGCCTGCGCCGGTCCGCCGCGCACAAGAGGAAGGCAATCGGGGAAGAGGTGGCCAAGCTGCTGGCAGCCAACTTCATTCGCGAGGTTCACCACTCCGAGTGGCTCGCCAATGTTGTCATGGTGCCCAAGAAGGACAAGTCGCTCCGAATGTGCATCGACTTCAAGCATCTCAATAAGGTCTGCCCGAAAGACCATTTTCCGCTCCCCCGCATAGATCAAATTGTCGATTCGACTGCGGGTTGCGAGCGTTTGTCATTTCTTGATGCCTGCTCGGGCTATCATCAGATCCGTCTGTATGGCCCCATCATTAGTCCCCGAATGGATTGGCGTTGGAACGACGAAGCGATGTTTGAAGTTGGATCCGACTGGAACAGACTTGGCTTGGGCGTTGCTTGCCTCGGTCCATTTCGACTTTTCTGATCGACGATCCGAGTGGAAGTACTCGCGAAACAGACTGTCGGGAGCCGAGTGCTTCGGCGGCATCTTCTGGCACGACCGGTCAACTGACAGCGGCGGGTTTTCCGGGATCCTCAAATTTCGATTTCCGCGCGCTCAGCGGGGATGACGCCAGCGCGCTCGAGTAGCGCCTGACGCCTCGATTCTCGCGCCTTCAACCTCTCCACTAATATCGCCGCAGTGGGTCGGGAGGATAAGGTTTCGGGGCCACCTGCCAGCGACCAAGTCGGAACCCTATTTAAATCTCGGTGGCGAGGCTTCTCCGTTACGCTCGCCGAATCCCTTGCTCTCGGCTGCTCCGCCCTTCTCGCCACCTCCAGCGCTTCCATACTCCTCCCTTCCCCTTCCTCCCGAGGGCTCGCAGCTGCCGCCATGACCAAGGGTCAGACCAGCAAGATGGAGGCGAGGAAGAAGAAGGGGAAGACGGCGGCGCCTGCTCAGCGGCGGCAGCGGCCACTGCCGGCGGGATGGATTCAGGGCGACTTCCTCCCTCCACGGTGACGCAGGGGGATCTGCTGCAGCTGGTGGAGCACGGGATGATCGTGCACAAGTCCTGGAGGCTGCCGGCGGAGAACGAGGTCGAGCCGGCGCCTCGGGAGGGGGAGCGCGTCTTGCTGCTCAGCCACGTCCACCGAGGTTTCTCCTTGCCCCCGCATCCTGTCTTCAAGGGCATCATGAATCATTTCGGGGCTCAACTTCATCACTTTCCCCCGAATGCCATTGCCCATCTCTCTGCCTTCATAGTTTTGTGCGAGTGTTTCATCGGTTGCCCTCCCCATTGGGGTTTGTTCAAACACATCTTTTCCACCAGATCCCAAACCATCAAACGACTTAGCCAGTCGGATGATAAGACGCATCTCCTCGAGCTCTGCGGGGGCTTAGGTTTCTAGAGAAGGAGTCGGAGTAGTTATCCTGCTCTTCAGTTAAGTGAGTCAGTCAGGAACTGGCAGTCGACGTGGTTCTACTGCCAGGATATCGCCTGTCCGAATGCGTCGACTGGGCTGCCTTCCTTTAGTTTAGATCGGCCCGCCCCGCCTAAGCAGCTCGCGCTCTCGAAGGCGGAGAAGAACGACATCCAGCCTTTGGTTGAGGCACTCGTGGATGTCGTCAGGAGGGGGGTCACCGGCATAGACTTGCTAGAGGTCTTCCTCGGTCGGCGTACCCAGCCTCTGCAGGCTCGCGACCATGCCATGTGGCATTACACGGGGCCCGAAGACTCCACTCGGACCAACGTGGTGGGCGTGACTGAGGAGAGGGTGACCTCGTGGGTGCTCCAAATCACGGGCCCCTGCGAGAATCCCAAAGGATCTCGGCGAGTGAAGCCTTACAGCGCGGATCATCCTCCAGCGAATCAGGTGAGTAACACTTGTCGAGTGCACTGAACTGTCTTAATTCCTGTCGTTTGTTTGTATCTCCGTGTGATGTCTGATGTTGCCGACTGAAATTTATGCAGGCGTGGACCAACTGGTTCTCCCCCGTCTCGAATGGGAATCCGGCCGAGGAAGAGGAGGAAGGCAGCCAGGAGGGCAGCGTGGAGAGCGCCGAGTACGTCTCCGACAGCGGGGAATCGGAGGAGGAGACCAGCGAGGAGGAGGAAGAAGACGAAGAGCAGGACTCGCCGCCTCCGCAACTAGAGCATCGGACCAAGCGCCGACACGAGCCCGCCGTCCCCTCGGCTCCTCCCGCGTCTTCGAGTGCTCCGCCCACTGCTCCGGTGGTCTCGGGTGTTCGAAGCACTAAGAGGACCAGGGATGCCGCCGCTGAGCCTGCGGGTCAGTCTTCTAAGGCGGCCAAACCGAGTGGGCCTAAGCCTCGGAAGGCTTTGCCGCGAATGAGGGTCGCTGTCCCTGTCACCTCCACGTAAGTGTATCCAGCTTTCAATTCTTTCGGATATCCGAGTGAACTTCTGTTTACTGGCCGAATGGATTTCACTCGACAAAGTGCTACTTCTGCCACCTCTCCGACGCGCCAGGAAGACGATCCCATGGACATGGACAACGTCGTCTCGTCCCAGCCAGGTGCGTTGTAGGGACGCCGAGTGTTTTATACTATCGCGTCTCGAATTCTATCATAGGTCCTGCTTCTTTCTTTTTCTGAGACCTCGTGTCCTTCGGCCTGTCAGGGGCGATTTGCCTGGACGAGGGCGACCAGGGGAGAGCCGACCCAGCTGTGGAGCCTGTTCTTGAGGCTGCTCCTCCTGCTGCTGCTCTCGCCGCCGACGTGCTGCCGACTGAGGCGCTGCCACAAACTGAACCAGTGTTGGTGGATGAGGAGCCGACTGGGGCGGACCATGGGATGCCTCAGGAACCTCCGACGATTCCAGGCTCATCGAATGCTGAATTCAGCATCCAGCGTCTTCCGGAGGAGCAGGTGGGAGCAGCCAAGGGAGCTATGGTGCAGGCGGAGCTGATGGATGGAGAAACCAAGAGGGCCTACGACTCCGTTGCGGCCTTATACCAGCGGAGCTTGGAGCTGCGAAATGATATCCGAGTAAGTGGTCTAGTAAGTATTTACTTTTCTCTTGTAACCCACTGGGTGTTCTTGAATAGCAGCTGTTGTTTGCAGTGGGTTCACTCTGAGTGAACCCAGTGGGTGTAGTCCCCGAGACTTCTGTCGAGTGCTTGCACCGACAGTTGTCTTTATACATATTGTCTTTACTTTGGTTGTGTCTGTAAATAATATGACCGAGTGCAAGCAGTTGTTGCACTCGGAGTGCACTTACTGTAAGAGTCCCCGAGAGTAAGTTGTACTCAGGTCGGGTAGTATTAGCCTCGTAGGCGTAGGTGATAACATGCATCTCAATAGGGCAGGCCTGCTTGAGCTGCATGCCAGTGGGGTCACTCTCAGTGAACCCACTGGGTGTAGTCCCCGAGACCGCTGTCGACTGCTTGCGTCGGCAGGGGTCTGAAGAACTTAGACTTTTAATTGTTGAACTTTCTGATTGTCCCTTGGTGCTTGTTGGCAGAAAACTTGTGAAATGGGGACGGCATATGAGGCTCTCAGGGCGGAGAGGAACCAGTTCGCTGGTGAGCTTGATGCGGCTATGCTCGCAATGGCCGGCATGAAGGATGCTCTGGAGGGACGAGAGAAGCCCTTGGAGGAGGCTCGAGAAGCGAACAAGGTATTAACTGAGGAGGTGGAAAAGATGAAGAAACAGAGGACTGCTCTCACGAATCAGATGGTCGTCCTGAATAAACGATGCATAGCTCAGGAGAATTATGTCAGCGACTGGGCTGGGCAGATGATGACGCGTCTGGCTGGTAAGTCCTGTTTTTTGCTGAGTGCTTGTACTGTGTGCATGACACTCGGCGTTTATTGTATGCTTGCCCTTCTGTTGCAGATTTTTGCATTGATGCGAAGCTGGAGCAGCGGACGTGGAGCGGTCCATTCGCGACAACGTGCCACTCGGCGAAGACACCAATCGGGATCTACTCCGAGCGCACATCCGTGTGGGCAAAGTGGGTCCTTTCATCAATCGACTGAGAGAAGTCGTCGGCCGAATTGACAAGGAGCTTTGGCCAGAAGATGAGTCGCGGCAGGAGATGGAGAGCCTGATGGCGCGACTGGAGGAGATTCCGAACCGAGTGCAATCGTGGAAGAAATCTGCAGCGCGTTGCGGTGCAAATGTTGCTCTGTCCTTGGTCCGAGTCCATTGCAAGGAGGTGCGTGAGGAGAAACTGAAGACATTGAAGGTCGCCAACACGAAGAAGCTTCGATTCGAAGACTTCATGGAGACGTTCCTTGAGAGTGCTACTCGCATCGCCGACGGAATCGACTTGGACACCTTCGTGGAGCCCTCCAGTCCTGGCGCGACCCAGCTGACGCGTAAGAAAACTTTATCCTCGGTATGCGAGTGTTTATCTGTAAGGTACTTTGGCCACTGCTGTTGGCCGTCACATTCTTAAATCGGTGCGGGTAAGCTTGATCCGCGCTGAGTTAGCTATCTTTGCGAGAATTTTGGAATCTGAATCAAAGCGTTTACTCTTGTGTGAGAATGTTGTTTCGAGTGCGACGTTTAGTGCACACTCGGAGAAAGTGATTACTTAGGTGACTCTTGATCACAGCAAAGTCTCTGAGTGCGACGTTTAGTGCACACTCGGAGGAAGTTATTACTTAGGTGATTCTTGATCACAGCTAAGTCCCCGAGTGCGACGCATAGTGTACACTCGGAGGAGGTTATTACTTCGGTGATTCTTGATCACGGCTAAGTCTCCAAGTGCGACGCTTAGTGCACACTCAGAGGAAGTTATTACTTAGGTGATTCTTTATCACAGCTATGTCCCCGAGTGCGATGCTTAGTGTACACTCGGAGGAGGTTATTACTTAGGTGATTCTTGATCACGGCTAAGTCCCCGAGTGCGGCGCTTAGTGCGCACTCGGAGAAAGTTATTACTTAGGTGATTCGTGATCACAGCTAAGTCTCCGAGTGCGGCGCTTAGTGCGCACTCGGAGAAAGTTATTACTTAGGTGATTCGTGATCACAACTAAGTCCCCGAGTGCGACGTTTAGTGCACACTCGGAGAAGGTTATTACTTAGGTGATTCCTGATCGCAGCTAAGTCCCCGAGTGCGACGTTTAGTGCACACTCGGAGAAAGATAGTACTTAGGTGATTCTTGATCACAGCTAAGTCTCTGAGTGCGACGCTTAGTGCACACTCGGAGAAAGTTATAACTTAGGCAATTCTGAATCGCAACTAAGTTTTTTCTTGTGACCGGAGTCTGCAACTGCGGAAGAATTCTGAGTCTGCAAAAACTGAATCCGCTTTATATTATTTCATCAATACTAGTTCTTTACACTGCTTCAGTCGACGATCACGTGTAGAAGCGCTTCAAGAGATCTCCATTCCATGCACGCGGCTCGTCTGTCTCCTTCTCGATGTTGTAGAGTTTGTATGCTCCGTTGTTCAGCACCTTGGAGATGATGAAGGGTCCTTCCCAGGCCGGCGCTAACTTGTGAGGTCTTTGCTGATCCACTCGGAGCACCAGGTCGCCTGCTTGGAACGTGCGACTCCTGACGTGGCGTGCATGAAACCGCCGCAGATCTTGTTGATAAATGGTTGAGCGAGTCAGTGCCATCTCGCGCTCCTCCTCTAGAAGGTCCACTCCATCTTGCCTTGCTTGTTCTGTTTCAGCTTCGGAGAAGAGTTCGACTCGTGGAGCATTATGAAGCAAGTCACTCGGAAGGACCGCTTCTGCTCCATAAACGAGGAAGAACGGCGATCGCCCTACAGATCTGTTCGGGGTTGTGCGAAAAGCCCAAAGTACTGAAGGTAACTCGGTGAACCATGCGCCAGCGGCATGGCCCACCTCTCGCAGGAGTCGGGTCTTCAAACCGTGAAGAATAAGTCCATTCGCCCGCTCTGCTTGTCCACTGGATTGAGGGTGTGCCACGGAAGCAAAATCCACTCGGATACCTTGGCTTGCACAAAAACCTTTGAATCTGTCTGAGTCAAAGTTTGTCCCGTTATCCGTGATTATGTTGTGAGGTACACCGAATCTGAAGATGATGTCCCTGACAAACTTGACGGCTGTTGAGGCGTCGAGTTTCTTTATGGGCTTGGCTTCTATCCATTTTGTGAACTTGTCGACTGCCACCAACAGATGAGTGTAGCCTCCTTGGCCTGTCTTGAATGGTCCGACTGTATCTAATCCCCAAACTACAAATGGCCAGACAAGCGGGATTGTCTTCAACGCAGAAGTTGGCTTGTGGGACTTGTTGGAGTAGAACTAACAGCCCTCGCATCGGTCGACCATATCTTTACCAATCTCATTCGCCTGCAGCCAGAAAAAACCAGCCCTGAATGCCTTGGCGACGATTGCTCTTGAAGAGGCGTGATGACCGCAGGTTCCCGAGTGAATTTCTTCCAGGATCAACTGCCCCTCCTCTGGGGAGATGCAACGTTGGAGAACGCCCGAGACACTCTCCTTGTATAATTGGCCATCAATGACAGCGAATGCCTTCGACCTGCAGACTATCTGCCTGGCGTGGGCTTCGTCTTCTGGTAGTTCCTGTCTCAGGATATATGCAATGATCGGCACAGTCCACTCGGGGATGGCAGCAAGAATCTCCATAACCAGATCAACCACAGCAGGTACATCGACTTCAGTCGTATCTATTGAACTCTTTGGTTGTACTGGCTCTTCTGTAAAAGGATCTTCTTTGACTGAAGGGAGGTGAAGGTGCTCGAGGCAGACGTCACTCGGGACTGGTCTCCGAGTGGATCCGAGTTTTGCCAACTCATCAGCTGCTTAATTCTTTAGTCTCGGCACATGGTGAAGTTCTAGACCTTCAAACTTCTTCTCGAGCTTTCTTATTGCATTGCAGTATGTGGTCATGGTGGGTTCCTGACGTCCCACTCTTTCATCAATTGATTGACCACCAAATCTGAATCGCCGTAGACCATCAGGCGACGGACGCCGAGTGAGATGGCCATACGCAACCCGTAGAGGAGAGCTTCATACTCTGCCTCGTTGTTGGAGAAATCGAAGTGTATCTGCAGCACATACTTGAGTTTGTCGCCCTTTGGCGATATGATCACAACACCAGCGCCGGAGCCATTCAACATCTTGGATCCATCAAAGAACATTGTCCAATGGGCCGAGTAGATGTGGGTCGGTTGCTGTTGTTCTACCCATTCTGCTATGAAGTCAGCCAGGGCTTGAGACTTAATAGCTTTCTTGGCCTCGAACTTGATATCGCAGTACAGCATCTCCATCGCCCACTTCGCCACTCGGCCTGACGCATCTCGATTATGGAGAATTTCCGACAATGGAGCATCGGAAACGACAGATACCGAGTGGTCTTGGAAATAATGAGCCACCTTCTTCGCAGTCATGTAAATCCCGTAGATAAGTTTTTGATAGTGGGGATACCTCTGCTTGGAAGGAGTCAGGACCTCGGAGACGTAGTACACTGGCCGCTGAACTTTGTATGCTTTGCCTTCTTCTTCTCGTTCGACTGTAAGAACAGTACTGACGACTTGATTCGTAGCCGCGATGTAGAGAAGAAGGGGCTCTTTACTGAGCGGAGCAGTAAGAACCGGCTGGGTGGAAAGTAGGACTTTGAGGTCGTCGAATGCGACTTGGGCTTCGTCTGTCCACTCGAAAGTATCTGCTTTCTTCATGAGTCGGTACAGAGGAAGTGCTTTCTCATCGAGTCGACTGATGAACCTGCTCAAAGCCGCTAGGCAACCTGTGAGTCGTTGAACGTCATGTATTCTGACCGGCCTCTCCATTCGAACGATGGTCCCGATCTTTTCGGGGTTGACGTCGATCCCTCGTTCGGAAACGAAGAAACCGAGTAACTTCCCGCTGGGAACACCGAATGAACATTTTGCGGGGTTGAGCTTGATATCGTACCTACGAAGGTTGGCGAATGTTTCTGCCAAGTCAGTCAGCAGGTCGGAACCTTTGCGTGACTTGACTACGATATCATCCATATATGCCTCCACATTCCGACCGATCTGGTCGAGAAGGCATTTTTGGATCATGCGCATAAAGGTAGCTCATGCATTCTTCAAACCAAATGGCATAGTGATATAGCAGAAGCACCCGAATGGGGTGATAAAGGCTGTCTTTAATTCATCGGGACCATACAGACGGATCTGATGATAGCCCGAGTAGGCATCAAGAAATGACAAACGCTCGCACCCCGCAGTCGAATCGACAATTTGATCTATGCGGGGGAGCGGGAAATGGTCCTTCGGGCAGACCTTATTGAGGTGCTTGAAGTCGATGCACATCCGGAGTGACTTGTCCTTCTTGGGCACCATGACAATATTGGCGAGCCACTCGGAGTGGTGAACCTCGCGAATGAAGTTGGCTGCCAGCAACTTGGCCACCTCTTCCCTAATTGCTTTCCTCTTGTGCGTGGCGGACCGGCGCAAGCGCTCTCGGACAGGCCGAGCGACGGGATCTACATGTAGTCGGTGCTCAGCCAACTCCCTAGGTACACCTGGCATGTCAGAAGGTTTCCATGCGAAGATGTCCCAGTTCTCACGGAGGAATTGGGTGAGCTCGGCTTCCTATTTAGGATCGAGGGTGGTGGAGATGTTCGTCGGGGCAGCAGTGTCGTCCGTCGGGTGGATGCTGACCTTCTTTGTCTCTCCCGCCGACTGGAATGCGGATTCTGTAGCTGGCTTCTTTGAGCGCATCAGGTCGGCGGGGTCGACTGTTTTCTTGTACTCGTCGAGCTCGAGGACGGCCATCTGCTGGTTGGCGATTCTTGATCCTTGCTGCAAGCACTCTTCGGCTCGCTGCCGATTGCCCGTGATGGTGATCACGCCCTTTGGACCTGGCATCTTCAGCTTCAAGTATACGTAGCATGGACGGGCCATGAAGCTCACATACGCTGGGCGGCCCAGGATTGCGTGGTAAGCGCTCTAGAAATCTACCACCTCAAATGTAAGCTTTTCCTTGCGAAAGTTCTTGTCGGAGCCGAAAACAACGTACAACGCGATCTGGCCGAGTGACTTGGCCTTCCGTCCAGGGACGACTCCGTGGAACTGCATACTGCTCTCACTGAGTTTGGACATCGGAATGCCCATTCCCTTGAGAGTGTCGGCGTACATGATGTTCAAACCGTTGCCGCCGTCCATGAGGACTTTGCGCAGTCGGACTCCTTCCACCACCGGGTCGACGACCAGTGCCTGTCTTCCTGGGGTGGGAACATGCGCTGGATGATCCGACTGGTCAAAGGTGATCGCAGTCTGAGACCATTTAAGGAACTTGGGGCTGGTCGGAACGGCCATGTGGACCTCCCTCTTCACCAGCTTTAGTCGACTCTTGCTTTCGACGTCAGCAAAAATCATGAGTGTCGCATGGACTTGGGGGAACAGATCCTCCTTATCCTCCTCATCTTGTTCACTGACCTTCTCACTCGGTTGCCCTTCGCCGAATCCCTGGATCAGGAGTCGGCATTGCCGAGTGGTATGCTTGGGATATATGGGGTTTCCCTCTTCGTCCATCTTCGTATGAACCGGGCATGGTTGGTCCAGGATGGGATTATTGAACGGCTTCTTCTTGGGGGTATACTGCGCCTTCCCTTTGCCTTTGAACTTGGCATTGGTCACGACTGCAGCTTCTGCCTGCGGAGTGGATGGAGTTTTTTGCTTTTGCTTCCGAGTGTTGCTTCCTTCTCCGTCGCCGACTGTCTTGTGCTTGCCGCTTCGGATGCGGTCCTCTTCTTCGCCATTTTCGTAGCGAGCTGCTATCTCCATCATCTTGCTCATGGAGATGTCGCCTGTTTGGCCAAACTTCAGGTACAGCTCCCTGTACCGCACGCCTGCCTTGAAGGTGCAGACTGCTTGATGCTCGATGACATTCTCCACCGTGTGGTAGAGAGTCGTCCAAGGCTGGATGAAGTCGCGTAGGGGCTCATTCGGCTTCTGGACGCAGTGTTGGAGCTCCACGAGGCCCGCAGGGCGTTTGCACGTCCCTTCGAAGGTCCGGATGAACACTCGGGCCAGATCCGCCCAACTGTAGATGCTCGAGGCGGTTAATTGATTCAGCCACGCTCGCGCCAAGCCGTCGAGCATCAGAGGGAGGTGCTTCATGGCGACATGGTCGTCCCCTCCTCCGATCTGGACTGCCACTCGGTAGTCGTCTAGCCATGTCTCTGGCTTGGACTCTCCTGTAAACTTACTGATCCCCGCTGCCAATCGGAAGTTGGGCGGGATGTCAGCCGAGCGGATGGCTCGATTAAAACACTCGGGACCGGACACGATGGTCCTGCTTCCACTTGGACAGTCCATATCGTGACCATCACGGTGGGCTCGACCCCTGTCGACTCTTCGCAGGGCGATACGCCCTCTTGCGTCGGGTCTTGGGTCGTAAGTGTCGCCGACTGAACGCCGATCATCATGATGTCGGGACCCATAGGGCCCACCCCGTGGACGGGTGCGTGAGCGGCGGCGATCTTCATGGATCACGGAACGGCTGCCTCCCCTGTGGCGCTGATGGGAACCAGGGCTGTGAATCGACCGATGCGTATTCGCATGAACGGAACTATTATAGATCCGGTTGTGTGACTGGGAGACCGCCGAATTCTGCTGCTGCGCCGTGTGCAACAGGGCTCGGATCTGCTCGATCCCCCTTCCTGCCTCTGAATCAGTCGGCTGGAGGGAATCGGCTATCTTGGCAGCCGCAGCCAAGTTGAGGAGGGGCGTGCGGAACAACTCCACGTTGCTCCGCCGAGTGTGCCGACTGGCAGAACGGCGAGGTGAACGGCGCGCACAGGATGCTTCACCGACCTCGCGCTCGCTTCGGCCAGCTTGACGGGGATCTTCATGGGAGTTGGCCATGTGTACTTCTGCTGCGGGCCCGCGACCCGCATACTCGGAAGGAAACTCAGTCGGAACCGAGTCCGAGTGCTGGGACAGCGGGGCAACCACAACGGACTCAAGAACCGCCACTTGCGAAGACGCGTTCTGGCGCGCCTGGGCATGCTGCACCCAACGCTGCAGCCGCGGACGGCGGGACCGCTTGCTACGGCGCGTGACGGCGATGCAGGTCGACACCGGAGTCGACTGTTGGAGAAGAAGAATGCCGCGAGCGCCGGCACGGAAGTGCGTAGCCCCGCGACGGGGAAGCGCCTCGACGTTGAGAGGAGCATCCCGAAGCCACGCCGAATCGTCGACGATGAAGGAGAGAGCACCGAAGAAGATCTGGTGACCCATGGTCGAACCTCCACCGGACGACATGACGAAAGGAAGTAGTCGTAAACTCACCGGAAGTCGCTTAGACGCCTGCCCCACGGTGGGCGCCAACTGTCGTGGGTATAAGCCTGACAGTAGATGTGTAGGGTACGAAAAGGATGGGCAGAGTCCCAGCTACGGCGAGGATGTATGAGTTCGGGCCCCTCTGCGGTGAAGGTAATAGCCCTACGTCTCAGTGCTCAGGGAGCTTTGTTGTCGAGTGGAGTAGGGAATACAATGAGTTGCCAACCTCTTTACCAGTGGAGGAGGGTGGCTTATATAGAGTGTGCTGCCCTCCACAACGGTTCTGGTACAGGGGTGGAGTAGTGGCGATTGAATGTGTACGTTACAGGTAACGTACGCCCTAAATGCTAATAAATGCACCTGGAAACGTACGACCGTTTCCCTCCAGGGGGGTTACGATGTACCGAGTGGTATACAGTCGGTTAGCCTGATATGCTCCGAATGTTAGTCCCGACTGGAGGACCGAGGGTATGTTACCGACTGGACGACAGGGATTCCTTAATTCAGTCGGAGTTGACTAAGGGTCTAGTCCTTTGCGAGGGGTAGTCCATGGGTAGGACCTACAGGGCAGGCCTATGACCCTACCCTAGGACTATAACCCCATCACCAACCTTCGTAGATACGATATCAAGCTCAACCCCGCCAAATGTTCATTCGGCGTTCCCAGCGGAAAGTTACTCGGTTTCTTCGTTTCCGAATGAGGGATCGATGTCAATCCCGAAAAGATCGGGACCATCGTTCGAATGGAGAGGCCGGTCAGAAAACACGATGTTCAACGGCTCACAGGTTGCCTAGCGGCTTTGAGCAGGTTCATCATTCGACTCGGCGAGAAAGCACTTCCTCTGTACCGACTCACGAAGAAATCAGATACTTTCGAGTGGACAGACGAAGCCCAAGTCGCATTCGACGACCTCAAAGTCCTACTTTCCACCCAGCCGGTTCTTACTGCTCCGCTCAGTAAAGAGCCCCTTCTTCTGTATATCGTGGCTACAAATCAAGTCGTCAGTACTGTTCTTACAGTCGAACGAGAAGAAGAAGGCAAAGCATACAAAGTTCAGCGGCCAGTGTACTACGTCTCCGAAGTCCTGACTCCTTCCAAGCAGAGGTATCCCCACTATCAAAAACTTATCTACGGGATTTACATGACTGCGAAGAAGGTGGCCCATTATTTCCAAGACCACTCGGTGTCTGTCGTTTCTGATGCTCCGTTGTCGGAAATTCTCCACAATCGAGACGCGTCAGGCCGAGTGGCGAAGTGGGCAATGGAGATGTTGTACTGTGATATCAAGTTCGAGGCCAAGAAAGCTATTAAGTCTCAAGCTCTGGCTGACTTCATAGCAGAATGGGTAGAACAACAGCAACCGACCCACATCTACTCCGTCCATTGGACAATGTTCTTCGATGGGTCCAAGATGTTGAATGGCTCCGGCGCTGGCGTTGTGATCATATCGCCAAAGGGCGACAAGCTCAAGTACGTGCTACAGATACACTTTGATTCCTCCAACAACGAGGCAGAGTATGAAGCTCTCCTCTATGGATTGCGCGTGGCCATCTCACTCGGCGTCCGTCGCCTGATGGTCTACGGCGATTCGGATTTGGTGGTCAATCAAGTGATGAAAGAGTGGGACGTCAGGAACCCCACCATGACCACGTATTGCAATGCAGTGAGGAAGCTTGAGAAGAAGTTTGAAGGACTAGAACTTCACCATGTTCCGAGACTGAAGAACCAAGCAGTTGATGAGTTGGCAAAACTCGGATCCACTCGGAGACCAGTCCCGAGTGACGTCTGCCTCGAGCACCTTCACCTTCCCTTAGTCAAAGAAGATCCTTTCACGGAGGAACCAGTACAACCAAAGAGTACAACATATCCGACTGAAGTCGATGTACCTGCTGTGGTTGATCTGGTCATGGAGATTCTTGCTGTCATCCCCGATTGGACTGTGTCGATCATTGCATATATCCTGAGGCAGGAACTACCAGAAGACGAAGTCCAGGCCAGGCAGATAGTCCGAAGGTCGAAGTCATTCACTGTCATTGATGACCAATTGTACAAGGAAAGCGTTTCAGGCGTTCTTCAACGATGCATCTCCCCAGAGGAGGGGCAGTTAATCCTGGAAGATATTCACTCGGGGACCTGCGGTCATCACGCCTCTTCGAAAGCAATCGTCGCCAAGGCATTCAGGGCTAGTTTCTTCTGGCTGCAGGCAAACGAGATGGCTAAAGATATGGTCGACCAATGTGAGGGCTGTCAGTTCTACTCCAACAAGTCCCACAAGCCGACATCTGCGTTGAAGACAATCCCTCTTGTGTGGCCATTTGCGGTATGGGGATTAGATACAGTCGGTCCATTCAGGACAGGCCAAGGAGGATACACACATCTGTTGGTGGCAGTCGACAAGTTCACAAAATGGATTGAAGCCAAGCCCATCAAGAAGCTCGACGCCCTAACAGCCATCAAGTTTGTCAGGGACATCATCTCCAGATTCGGTGTGCCTCGCAGCATAATCACGAACAACGCAACAAACTTCGAGTCGGACAGATCCAAAGGTTTCTGTGCAAGCCAAGGTATCCGAGTGGATTTTGCTTCCGTAGCACATCCTCAATCCAATGGACAAGCAGAGCGGACGAATGGACTTATTCTGCAAGGTTTGAAGCCCCGACTCCTGCGAGAGGTGGGACATGCCGCTGGCGCATGGGTCACCGAGTTACCTTCAGTGCTTTGGGGTCTCCGCACAACCCCGAACAAATCTACAGGGCGATCACCGTTCTTCCTCGTTTATGGAGCAGAAGCGGTCCTTCCGAGTGACTTGCTTCACAATGCTCCACGAGTCGAACTCTTCTCCGAAGCTGAAGCGGAACAAGCAAGGCAAGATGGAGTGGACCTTCTAGAGGAGGAGCGCGAGATGGCACTGACTCGCTCAACCATTTATCAACAAGATCTGCGGCGCTTTCATGCACGCCACGTCAGCAGTCGCACGTTCCAAGCAGGCGACCTGGTGCTCCGAGTGGATCAGCAAAGACCCCACAAGTTGGCTCCAGCCTGGGAAGGACCCTTCATCATCTCCAAAGTGCTGAATAACGAAGCATACAGACTCTACAACATCGACAGGGAGATAGACGAGCCGCGAGCATGGAACGAAAATCTCCTGAAGCGCTTCTACACGTGACTGTCGACTGAAGCAATGTAAAGAACAAGTATTGATGAAATAATATAAAGCAGATTGAGCTTTTGCAGATTCAGAATTCTTCCGCGATCACAGACTCCGGTCTCAAAAAAAAAACTTAGCTGCGATCCAGAATCGCCTAAGTTCTAACTTTCTCCGAGTGTGCACTCAACGTCGCACTCGGAGACTTAGCTGTGATCAAGAATCGTCTAAGTAATAACTGTCTCCGAGTGTGCACTAAACGTCGCACTCGAGGACTTAGCCGCGATCAAGAATCGCCTAAGTAATAACTTTCTCCGAGTGTGCACTAAACGTCGCACTCGGAGACTTAGCCGCGATCAAGAATCGCCTAAGTAATAACTTTCTCCGAGTGTGCACTAAACGTCGCACTCGGTGACTTAGCTGCGATCAAAAATCGCCTAAGTAATAACTTTCTCCGAGTGTGCACTAAACGTCGCACTCGGGGACTTAGCTGCGATCAAGAATTGCCTAAGTAATAACTTTCTCCGAGTGTGCACTAAACGCCGCACTCGAGGGCTTAGCTGCGATCAAGAATCGCCTAAGTAATAATTTTCTCCGAGTGTGCACTAAACGTCGCACTCGGGGACTTAGCTGCGATCAAGAATCGCCTAAGTAACAACTTTCTCCGAATATGCACTAAACGTCGCACTCGGGGACTTAGTTGCGATCAAAAATCGCCTAAGTATTAACTTTCTCCGAGTGTACGCTTAACGTCACACTCGGGGACTTAGATGCGATTAAGAATCGTCTAAGTATCAACTTTCTCCGAGTGTGCACTCGGGGGCTTAGCCGCGATCCAGAATCGCCTAAGTACGCGAGTAATAGACCCTCATTGAGGCTCATGTGGATGTCAAAACAACTGACAACTACATGAGTAGCAGACCCTCATTGAGGCTCATGTGGATGTCAAAACAACTGACAATTACATGAGTACCAACTCGCTTCGAGTGAGGCCTGTCCAACGCACTCGATGACTTAGCTGCGATCACGAATCGCCTAAGTACTCTGTTGCCTTCGAGTGTACCCTACAGATTCACTCGGAGACTCCGCAAGACCCTCATAGAGGCTCGTGCAGATGTCAAGACAACTGACACTTACATGCTACGCATGTTTGCCATTGGCTTCACCAAGAAACGCCAAACAAAAACTCGAGGCAAAATTGCAACAAAAGAGCAAACGATCTGCTACAGATTCAAAGTTCAGAAAACAAGATAGTTCACTCGGTACGGATCAAGCTTACCCACACCGATCCAAGAATGTGACGGCCAACAGCAGTGGCCAAAGTTCCTTACAAATAAACACTCGGCATACCGAGGATAAAGTTTTCTTACGCATCATCCGGATTAGCGCCAGGACTGGAGGGCTCTACGAACGTGTCCAGATCGATACCGTCGGCGATGCGGGTGGCACTTTCAAGGAAGGTTTCCATGAAGTCTTCGAATCGAAGTTTCTTCGTGTTGGCGACCTTCAATGCTTTCAGCTTCTCCTCGCGCACCTCCTTGCAATGAACTCGGACCAGGGACAGAGCAACATCTGCACCACAACGAGCCGCAGATTTCTTCCATGACTACACTCAGTTCGGGATCTCCTCCAGTCGAGTCATCAAATTTTCCATCTCCTGCCGCGACTCATCTTCAGGCCAAAGCTCCTTGTCGATCCGGCCGACGACTTCTCTCAGTCGACCGATGAAAGGGCCAACTTTGCCCACGCGGATGTGCGCTCGGAGCAGATCTCGATTGGCGTCCTCGCCGAGTGGAACGTTCTCGCGCATCGACCGCTCCACGTCAGCTGCTTCAGCTTCAGCGTCAATGCAAAAATCTGCAACAACAGGACAAGCAAACAATAAGCGCCGAGTGTGACGCACATACCACAAGCACTCGGAAAAAACAGGACTTACCAGCCAGACGCGTCATCATCTGCCGAGCCCAGTCACTGACGTATTTCTCCTGATCTATACACCGTTTGTTCAGCACGTCCATTTGTCCCATCAGAGCAGTCCTTTGTTTCCCCATCTTCTCAACTTCCCAGTCAGCACTTTGTTCGCTTCACGAGCCTGCTCCAACGACTTCTCTCGTTCCGCCAAAACCTCCTTCATACCAGCCATTGCAAGCAGTGCCGCATCTAGCTCACCAGCAAACTGAATCTTCTCCGCCCTCAGAGTCTCATACGTTGTCCCTATTTCATAAGTTTTCTGCCAGCCAGCACAAAGAGACAATCAGACAATCCAACAATAAAAGTTTAAGTTCTTCAGACCCCTGCCGACGCAAGTAGTCGACAGCGGTCTCGGGGACTACACCCAGTGGGTTCACTGAGAGTGACCCCACTGGCATGCAACTCAAGCAGGTCCGCCCTATTGAGATACATGATAACACCTACGCCTACGAGGCTAATACTACCCGACCTGAGTAAAATTACTCTCGGGGACTCTTACAGTAAGTGCACCCCGAGTGCCACAACTGTTCGCAGTCGACCATATTATTTACGGATCTGACCAAGTCAAAGACAATATGTATAAAGACAACTGCCGGTGCAAGCACTCGACAGAAGTCTCGGGGACTACACCCACTGGGTTCACTCAGAGTGAACCCATTGCAAACATCATACAGTATCCGAGAACACCAATGGGTTACAAGAGAAAAGTAAATACTTACTAGCCCACTTACTCGGATATCGTCCCGCAGCTCCAAGCTCCGCTGGTACAGGGAGGCGATAGAGTCGTATGCCTTCTTGGCTTCTCCCGCCATCAGCTCCGCCTGCACCATGGCCCCCTTGGCCGCCCCACCTAATCCTTCAGGAGGCACTGGACGTTGAACTCGATATTCGATGAGCCTGGCATCGTTGGAAGCTCCTTGGGCATCCCGAGGCCTGCTCCAGTCGGTTCGTCAACCACCAGCGCCGTTTCAGTCAGCGGCACCGCCTCAGTCGGCAACACGTCTGCGGCGAGAGCAGTAACTGGCGGAGCAGCCTCAAGAACAGGCTCCGTAGCTTGCTCAGGTCTACCCTGGTCACCGGCAAGACCGAAGATAGAATTCGCGACGCGATAATATAAAACTCTCGAAGTCACTACAACGCACCTGGCTGGGACGAGACGACGTTGTCCGTGTCCATGGGGTCATCCTCTTAGCGTGCCGAAGAGGTGGCCGAGGTAGCAACTCTGTCGAGCGAAGTTCATTCGACCAATAAAACAGGAGTCCAATCGGATATCAGAGGAAATTAGAAGATCAATGCACTTACGTAGAGGTGACGGGAACAGTGACCCTCATCCGCGGCAAAGCCTTCCGGGGTTTAGATCCACTCGGTTTGGCCGCCTTGGAAGGCTGACCCGCAGGCTCGGCAGCAACATCCCTGGCCCTCTTGGTGCTCAGAGCACTCGGGACAACGGGAGCAGTGGGCGGAGCACTCGAGGATGCCGGAGGGACTGAGGGAACTGCAGGTTCGTGTCGGCGCTTAGTCCGATGCTCTAGCTGCGGGGGTGGCGAGTCTTGCTCTTCGTCCTCCTCCTCTTCCTCACTAGTCTCTTCCTCCGTCTCCCCGCTGTCGGAGACATACTCGGCGCTCTCCACGCTGCCCTCCTGGCTGCCCTCCTCCTCCTCCTCCTCGGCCGGGTTCCCGTTCAAGACGGGAGAAAACCAGTTGGTCCACTTCTGCATAAAATACAGCCGGCGACATCAGACATCGCATAGAGATTCAAGCAAGCAATAAAACTAAGACAGTTACGTACACTCGACAGATGGTACTCACCTGGTTCGGAGGAGGATGGTCCGCGCAGAAAGGCTTCACTCGCCGGGATCCTCTGGGTTCTCGCAGGCGCCCGTGATCTGGAGCACCCACGACGCCACCTTCTCCTCGGTCGCGCCCACAACGATGGTCCGAGTGGAATCCTCGGGCCCCGTATAATGCCACATGGCGTGGTCGCGAGCCTACAGGGGTTGGATGCGCCGACCTAGGAAAACCTCCAACAAGTCTATGCCGGTGACCCCCCCCCTTCTGACGACATCTACGAGTGCGTCGACCAGAGGCTGGATGTCGTTCTTCTCCGCCTTCGTGACCGCAAGCTGCTTAGGCGAAGCGGGTCGATCTAAGCTAAAGGGAGGCAACCCTGTCAAGGCATTCGGGCAGGCAACGTCTTGGCAGTAGAACCACGTCGACTACCAGTTCCTAACCGACTCACTCAGCTGAAGAGCAGGATAACTACTCCGACTCTTTTTCTGGAAACTTAAGCCTCCGCAGAGTTGGAGAAGATGTGTTTTATCATCCGACTGGTTGAGTTGTTTGATAGTTTGAGATCTAGCAGAGAATATATGTTTGAACAGCCCCTAATGGGGAGGGCAGCCGATGAAGCACTCGCACAGAACTATGAAAGTAGAGAGATGGGCAATAGCATTCGGGGGAAAGTGGTGAAGCTGTGCCCCGAAGTGGTTCATAATGCCCTTGAAGAAAGGATGCGGAGGCAGAGAAAAACCTCGATAGACATGGCTGAGCAGCAGGACGCGCTCCCCCTCCCGGGGCGCCGGCTTGACCTCATTCTCCGCCGGCAGCCTCCAAGACTTGTGCACGATCATCCCGTGCTCCACCAGCTGCAGCAGATCCCCCTCCGTCACCGTGGAGGGGAGGAAGTCGCCTTGGATCCACCCCGCCGGCAACGGCCGCTGCCGCCGCTGAGCAGGAGCCGCCGCCTTCCCCTTCTTCTTCCTCGCCTCCATCTTGCTGGTCTAACCTTGGTCACGGCGGAGGCTGCGAATCCGCGAAGGGGAAGGAGGAGTGGGGAGGTTAGGTGCGCTGGAGGTGGCGAGAAGGACGAAGCAAAGGCAAAAGATCCGGCGGGCATAACGAAAAACCCTCGCCGCCGGGATTTAAGTAAGGTTCCGACTGGGTCGCTGGCAGGTGGCCCCGAAACCTTATCCCCCGACCGACCGCGGCGATATCAGTGGAGAGGATGAAGGCGCTACTCGAGCGCGCTGGCGTCATCCCCGCTGAGCGCGCGGAAACCGAAATTTGAGGATCCCGGAAAATCCGCCGCTGTCAGTTGACTGGTCACGTCAGGAGATACCCTGGAAGCACTCGGTTTCCGACAGTTTGTTCCACAAAAACTTCCACTCGGATCGTTGGTCAGAGAAGATAAAATGGATCGAGGCAAGCAACGCCAAAGTCGCATCCGTACCAGTGGATCCAAACTTCAAGCATCGCTTCGTCGTTCCAACCCCAATCCATTCGGGGACTAATGATGGGGTTATAGTCCTAGGCTAGGGCCATAGGCCTGCCCTATAGGTCCTACCCAAGGACTACCCTTCATAAGGGACAAGGTCCTTAGTCAGTTCCGACTGAACTAAGAAGTTTCCATCATCCAGTCGGTAACAGATCTTCGACCTTCCAGTCGGAGACGAGCATTCGGAGTATATCAAACTAACCGACTGGATTCCACTCTGTGCATCGTAACCCCCCTGGGGGGAAACGGTCGTATGTTTCCCCTCGCCTTTATTAGCATTTAAGACGTACGTTACCTGTAACGTAGGCATTTATTCGCCACTACTCCACCCCTGTGCACCGAACCGTTGTGGAGGGCAGCGCACTCTATATAAGCCACCCTCCCCCACTAGTGCAGGGGTTAGCAAATCATTGTATTCCATATTCCACTCGACAACAAGCTCCCAGAGCACTGAGACGTAGGGCTATTACCTCCACCGCAGAGGGGCCTGAACTCATACAACCTCGCCGTAGCTAAGGCTCTGCCCATCCTTTTCGTACCCTACACATCTACTGTCAGGCTTATACCCACGACAAGTACCTTTGCTGACGTGTAGCCACCTTTAATCATAGGGTCTCTTGATGACCTACGATCTGATGTGACTTGAGATCCCCGGCCGGCTAGCCTGCTTGGCTAGCCGACTTGGGCACGACCGCCTCGTCCCTAGCCGACTGGCTTGGCCTAGGCGACCAGGAAGAGGTAGCCGTCTTGCTTCTAGCCAACAGGTGCTGCCTGGCCGGCCAGAGAGTTGGTCATCTCGACCCCTAGCCGGTAGGTGTAGCCTAGCCGGCCAAAGGACTTGGGCCTTGTGGAGTTGTTCCTGGTCATTCCTTTTGGGCCGGAGATAAAGGAGCAGGCTCGTTGAGCCTACCCCGAGGTTATCCCCCCGACACCTGGCCATAGACAAATGTTGTCACTTGATAACGGGATCACATCATTAGGAGAATGATGTGATGGACAAGACCAAACTATAAACGTAGCATGTGATCGTGTCATTTTGTTGCTATTGTTTTCTGTATGTCAAGTATACATTCTTATGACCGTGAGATCATGTAACTCACTGACACCGGAGGAATGCCTTGTGTGTATCAAACGTCGTAACGTAACTGGGTGACTATAAAGGTGCTCTATACGTATCTCTGAAGGTGTTCGGTTGAGTTAGCATGGATCAAGACTGGGATTTGTCACTCCCTGTGACGGAGAGGTATCACGGGGTCCACTCGGTAATACAACATGACAAACAAGCCTTGCAAGCAATGTGACTAAAGAGTTAGCCAGGGGATCTTGTATTACGAAACGAGTAAAGAGACTTGCCGGTAACAGATTGAAATAGATATTGAGATACCGACGATCGAATCTCGGGAAAATAACATACCGAAGGACAAAGGGAATGGTATATGGGATTTTATGAATCCTTGACATAGAGGTTCAACCGATAATATTATCTAGAATATGTAGGATCCAATATGGGCATCCAGGTCTCGCTATTGGATATTGATCGGACTGTGTCTCAGGTCATGTCTACATAGTTCTCGAACCCGCATGGTCTGCACACTTAAGGTTCGATGACATTTCGGTATAGTTGAGTTATAGGTATTGGTAATCGAGAGTTCTTCGGAGTACCGGATGAGATCCCGGACGTCACAAGGAGCTCCGGAATGGTCCGAAGGTAAAAATTGATATATATATATATATATATATATATATATATATACATATATATATATATATAAAGTCTTGTTTTGGTCACCGAAAAAGTTTCGGGCTCATCAGTAGTGTACCGGGAGGGTACCGGGGACCATCGGGAGGGGTGTCATGCCCGAAGGGCCTTATGGGCTGTGAGAGGATACAAACCAGCCCCTGGTGTGCTAACATAAGCTCCCACTAAGGCCCATGAGTTTTGAAAAGGAAAAAACACAAGGTGGAAAGAGTTTCCAAGTGGGAAGGAGGAGTCCTAATCCTACTAGGATTGTAGGAGGACTCCTCCTCTCCTCCTTGCACCAAGGAAAGAGACCAGCCCTAGGGCGCAGCCTCCTCCCTCCCTCCTCCTATATATACTAGAGGTTTTTGAGGGTTTTGAGACATAGAAAAACAGCCACGTGTTGCCCTCTCTCTCTAGATCTGTTTCTCCTCCAGTCTAGTTTCAGCGGTGCTTAGGCGAAGCCCTGCTGAAATAGTTCCACCACCACCACCACCACGCCGTCGTGCTGGAGAACTCATCTACCTCTCCGCCCTCTTGTTGGATCAAGAAGGCGGAGATCTTCATCGAGTTGTACGTTTGCTGAATGCGGAGGTACCGTCCGTTTCGCACTAGATCGGGAAGGATTGTGATGAGATCGTGGGACGGATCGTGATGAGATCGCGGAACGGGCTGCGATTTGGATCGCAAATATGTTCCACTACATCAACCGCGTTATATACGCTTCCGCTTAGCGAAGTACAAGGGTACATAGATGCACTCTCCCCTCTCGTAGACGATCATCACCATGGATAGGTATTGCGTGTGCGTAGGAAATTTTTTGTTTCTCATGCGACTTTCCCCAACAAATAAGACCCCAAGATAGGCTCTGAGCAAAACGTGTTGGCATTTTGGCAAAGAGTGCATCGCGAGTTTCACGAGCGCAAGAAATTTAAACCATACCAAATGGAGAGCAAGCGTGGGTGGGTCTCGTTCGATAAGCATTGGAGGGTGATACAACAAGTGTGCAACAAGTTATGTTCCATCCTTGAGAGCATAGAGGCCCGTACTGTGAGTGGCATCGGCATGAAAGACATGGTATGGCCGACATGCTTGCTTATTTGATTGTCTCGTAGCTTACTCGTCCATAAATATTGCTCGTCCATTTGTTCATTTGTAGGTCTTTCAAGCTTTGGAAGCATTCAAGCTCCATTATGAGGGCAAGTCTTGTAACCTCATTCATTGTTGTATGATCATCAACGACGAAGAGAAGTTCAAAGCGCAATACGCCGCCATCAAGGCGCATGGGGGGAGGCAGCCGTTGAAGAGCATGGTGAGGGGGAGAAGTCGCGGCCATGGGGAAGACCAACTACAAGAAAGAGGGCAAGTGCAAGGCAGCATCCCTTCCCTTGCAAGCTCCTTTGCAAGGCATGATCACCAACAAGGATTTAAGAGAGGAGAAGTGTTGGCAAGACAAGGAGCAAATTAAGGCCTTCATGGACATATAAGAAACTCGCGTTGGAGGCGGAGAAGCAAGCGAAGATGTCAGAGATCGAGGCCACAAAAGCAGCCACCAGAGCAAGAAAAGGTTGGCTGGCTTGCATGACGAAAGAAGTCCAGATCATGAAGGTGGACTTGAGAACGGTGTCTCCAAGAAAGCGACCATAGTTCAAGAAGATGCAGTGGGACGTGCTCAACCACGATGACGAGCGATCCATGTTGTGGTGTGCACGCATGGCCACGAAAAAGATGGCGTGATGGAACTACAACCTTATTTCGTGTGTTGGCATGTGTGTTAGCCACTGACAAGTGTATTTCGCATGAAAACTGTATATATTTTTTGGTAGGCTGACATATGTATGCCGGCCGCTGGCATATCACCGACGTAACTCTTGGTGCTGGCATTGCCCTGACATGACCTATGATCGTGGGTATTTTTTACCTTAAAACAATGTTATGTGTGGATGAAAAATGGGTCGCGCGATTGGACATACGGTCGACTTATTTACAAAAGGGGGCGAACACGCCGATCCAAATGAATAAAAAGCGGATAAAGCACGTCCGTTTGGATCACACGGTTGAAATTGCTCTAATCTCTAGTTTGAGGGATGCACGGCCTGACAGCCGTCATTCTACCCTACCAAAAGAAAGGAAACCTTTCCTGTGTGTGTAGGCGCAACCAGCGGTTCCTTATAAATACACGAGGCGGAGCCGCGCAGGGCAATATCTTGAACCTCGTCAGAACTGACAATCGATCGGTTTCGCCATGGATTCGCGGAAGAAACCTTCTCTGGAGGAGGAGGCCGAGAGAAGGAGATAGCGGGAGGAAGAGCTCTCCGAGGATCTGCTGCTGCAGGTCTTCGCTCGTCTTCCCTCTCGAGACATCTTCCGCTACGCAAGCGCGTCGAAGAACATGGCCACCGCTCTATCCGGTTCGTCTTTCTGGATGTCTACTCGTCAAGCGCCACCGAGCGATGTCCATCTCGCCTACTGCTTCGACCCCGTCGCCATGAGGGGTCGGCAGAGCTTTTCCTTCCACGACGAGGCTCTGTCCTGCAGCTTCAGCCATGGGCTCCGCGGCAAGTTCACCTACAGTTACTTTGGAACCGCCAAAGGTTTGATTGCGCTTCAGGTTTCGAATCTGGTCAGCAAGAAGTTTTGTGGGTGCATCATCTTCAACCCTGCTTCAAGGATTGAGGCGACGCTAGTCTTTCTGGACTTCGACTCCAAGAACAATTTATGTGGGTTCGGCTATTGCCCAACTGCCAAGAAATTCAAGATCCTGATGTTGCGGAACGGGTCAATAATGGTCAAGACGCTCGGTGACCGCCATAGCACCCAGCCACGTAGTATCCCCCCTTCCGACTATATCTCACAACTTGATCCATCAATTTGCCAAGACGACAAGATTTATATGCTGGAGGCTGGCGGGCACGGCAATCAGATCCGGCGGTTGATTGCGTTCGACATCCAGGAGGAGACCAGCATGAAGGTCGACCTCCCCCCTGAGGCTCTCCACTCGGGGCTCCTGCAGCTATCAGGTTCCATTTGTGTCGCGTCGCAGGCGGACACCAGCACAGACGTTGTACTGTGGCAGCTGAACCTTGATCAAGGTTGGCAAAAGATCTCTGTGGTTGCTGCTCCGTGTCAAGCAAGGGTATTTGGGGCATGGCAGCCACATCCCTCCAAGCTGTTGATATGGTTCGAGGGATGGGGAGCCGCGCTTTATCAGAATGCCAGGGGCAGCAGCGAGGGCGACCCAGTGGCATGGAAGCTGACCTATGAGGACTACAGGGAAGCAGACCTTGGAGCAGTTCTTGGCTCCTGGCAGAAGAAAGCCGGGCTAGTTTTCTGCTGGGGATACGAGCCCACGTTCATATCCCCACTGGAGTTCTTCAAGAGCAGCCGGGAAGACCACCAAGAGCTCGCGTCCTTTGTCACTGGTGATCGAGCCGTTGCTCCCCGGCTGGGGTTTGTTCGATGCTTAGCAGAGGTGCTAAGCGGATGAGTCGGCGGTTCTCCTGGGACTGCAATCCGTTTGAGACACAAGAGAGGTGTTAAGGCTGAAAATCTGTTGACAAACGTGGTGATACTTGTGTAAATATTTGATTCGAGACTGTTTCTTGTTTGATTCGAGACTGTTAACTATAACAGATTCTTGTTTGATTCGACTCTGTTTTCGCTTTCACCGAAGAAACTATTTGATATATTTCCTGTGTTACTCTGGTGTTTGTGTTTGTTCCTGATTGTCACTGGAACTCGAGTAATTAGCTGTATATGCATGCCAAATTCTTGTACTGGACTAAAGGGAAAAAAGGATAATCGTGTCTACCAAAGAGAGTTGAATAAACTGGCATCATGCTTCAACATGAACACAAATGGGAAGATGCAGAAAGAATACCTCTTTGTTTACTTTGTTCGAAGGTACGCAATCCTTGGCCAGTGACAGGGTGAAATCACCATTTAGGTCAGCAACCTTCAGCCTTCTGTTCTCTATCCCAAAGCATGCCCTTCTTCTCCGTGAGAGCTGCGTTGGCAATGGCAATTTGCATGTTAGCCAGCAATTTCGACATCTCTGCATTGCAAGACCTGACATCAATCACAGGCTGCTCACTGTTCCTACTTCCTAAGCAGTTGCATTTCACTCGGTAGATGAATTGGTCTTGCCCGGTAGCAACAGCTCTGAGATGCACAAAGTCAGGGTGGGTGTGGCCAACACTCAACAGATCAGTACTAACTACTAACAATTCAGTAGTAATTGTTGAAAAATTTGGCACTCAATAGTTCAGTCATCACTCACTCATCAGAGAGCATAGGATCGAACAGAGGAGACGGCATGCAAGTACAGGCGCGTCCGGACCGGCTCCATCCCCCGCGTCCTCCAGCTTTGTGGCCTTCTCCGGTCGACGATACGGTGAGGAGGTGGTCGAACACGGGCAGGTGGAGACGGCGGTCGACCCTCGACTCAACGGCGAGCAGCTGCAGACGCGGCGCTCCCTCCTCAGCTTCACCTTGCCTGGAGTCCAACAGCTTCGTGGTAGATGGCGAGGTGTTCTAAGACGGCAGCAACAGGAGGTGGTCGACGACGGCAGCAACGGCGGCCGGCGGAGGCGGCGCTCGGGGTCGGGGGGGAATGTTCTTGCTTTGGGGGGAGGGGGAGGGGGAGGGGAATGGATGCCCTCTCTGCTTTGCCCTTGTTGCGCTCCCTCCTCGGCTTCTTGTCCGGGCAATGCTCTATGGGTGGCTGGGCTGTGGCTGTGGGCTGGGCCAAAAGTCACGGTCTGAACGAGATGACCGGGCTTTAGGCATTTGGCGCTGCCTCAAATAAGACACCACCTAATTGTGATAGAGGTAAAATAAAACGGGGTGAAAGGTATGTCTCTCTAATTGGTTTTGGTATTGATGACAATGTATTTCACAGATTAGCCATGTGTATTAAGCATTTCAAAGATCCATACATGTGGCATTAGACGGCTTGATCCCACTTGAATAGAAAAGGAGTGAAGACAGGTTCTTCGATGTTTCTTTTTTTTATTTGAGTCGTAGGGTATCCATACCATTAAGAGAGGATCCAGCTTGAAAAATATGAGTGAATTCAACACGTACACAATATATGTGCATCCACGATAGTTTCCCATACTTTGGAGCAATCCTTATGTTCTGTTCTAGCTCTGTTGCTATCTACCACGCGGTAGTACCGCTAATACCTACGATAGTACCGCTTCTGTGGGAGTTCCATAGTTGCACTACGCATACTATCGTGAAGGGCTATGTTGCCCCCTCCTTACCTCGGTATTTTAATACTATTGTTGGCTCCTACGATACTATTGGTGATATTTTTAAATATGTGTTCAACATTTTTTAAATACTTGTTTAATATATTTTTAAAATGTTTTAAGTTGGTATTCGTTCGATATTTTGATGATATGAATATTGTTACTTCTTTTAATGGTGTCATATGAGCGTTGACTATATGACACTTCACCATGTTATGTGCCTAAGGAAAGTCATTGTGGAGTGACAAATAGATGATGAGTTGCAAGAGTGACACAAGCTTAAACCTCAGTTTATGCATTGCTGCATAAGGGGCTGATTTGGATCCACATGTTTCATGTTATGGTTAGATTATTTTTAATTCTTCTTTCGTAGTTGCGGATGCTTGCCAGAGGGGGTAATCATAAGTAGGTTGTCAGTCAAGTAAAAACAACACCTTAGCACCGGTCCACCAACATATCAAATCATCAAAGTAGTGAATGCGAATCAATTTAATATGATGAATATGACTAGACAGAAATTCCCATGTGTCCTCGGGAGCGCTTGCTTTCTATAAGAGATCTTTCAGGCCTATCCTTTGCTATAAAAAGATTGGGCTACCTTACTGCACCTTTGCTACTGTTGTTACTTGTCACTTGTTACGAACTATCTTGCTACAAAACTATCTATCATTGTTACTTACAGCACTTGTAGAGAATTTCTTACTGAAAACTACTTATCATTTCCTTCTAATCCTTATTGGGTTCGACACTCTTACTTGTTGAAAGGATTACGATTGATCCCCTATACTTGTGGGTCATCACTGATCATCTCCCCATGTACTCGATCCGCCAGCACCGGTGGCTCTCGCTCCAGTTCGGGATCGAGCAGCGGGCCGTGTGAGCTCGTTCTGGGCTCCGAGTTGGGCATGGGCAGGGCGGCACGCGAGCTCATCCCGAGCTCGGGCTTTGGGAGTATCAAATGGGCGCTGCGGGAAATCAAGATGCGTAGGATGGTGCCGCGCACTACATAGCTCGTTCCCGGCTCCGGCTTTCGCATGCACAGGTCGGTGCTACGCACTACAGAATTCGTCCACGGTGTCCCTGGCACCGGCTTTGGAATGCGGAGGCCCGGCTGGTATTTGGACCATCGTCCCCTCGTGTAGATGTGGGTGTGGACCACAGAATGAGTCGAGGCGTGGCCCGCGGTGGCGAAACTCGGTCGCCCTCCTCCAGACCAAGCTGCATGCGGCCATGACATCGGGGAATGTACACCCTTCCCAAAAGGCGTAGCTCTCGTCGATGTTGTTCCACGAAGGCGGGTAATGGTCGTCGTAGTGCTGGATGCGGGCGACATGTTCCTCCACCAGGATCTCTCGTCACCGCTGGCTGTCGGGCGTGTAGTGCGGCTTGGACTGCTCCTCCGGCGAAAAGCCTTCCCGAAACGCGTGTATCATGCGTGACATGGCCGGCGTGCAGACGGAGGGGGCATGACTTACCGCGAGCCCCCCCCCCCCAATCTCATGTGTCAGTACAATGGCACGCGCGTGTCCGGCGGCATCATGACATTTCAGCGGGCAAGGAGCAACGCCTCATCAACCCGGAGGGTGTGCAACATGTCGTGAATGAATAGCGCTTGACGCCCACGTATGTTGCTTCACGCCCCACCACCACGGCTGACCATTGCTCCGGCTGCTGAAGGGGGGCGGCTAGGGTTTGGTGGAGGCTGTCGTGTGCATCTGTGTGCCGGCGAGGGGAGGGGAGGGGATTGGGACACGAGTGGGTGAACGGTGGTGTGTCACACGACAATAAAATACATTAATAGACGCGTGGCGGGCACATCGGCTACACGACTCCAGCATGGTGTGGAATTGTCAACATGACCGCGATGTTACTACACATGAATGGCATGGTGTGTCCCGCTCGTCACTAAAAGTGGTGGCTAAGAGTCAACTCTCTTGACCAACGGCAAACCCCCGTTTGAACATTGGTGAGGGTGGGTGCCACTATGATGGGGGAAAGTGAACAAAAAAAGTTGTCATGGACGAAACTAAGGCCTCCTTTGGTTCATAGAATGGGAATTTTATAGGAATAGGAAAGGTATAGGAAATGAGGTGTATGCATTTTCAATCGTGACCATAAGAATGGGAAATTAAATGTGCTTTGCTTTAGAGGATAGGAACAAACATAGAAAACATAACTCAATAATATTTTAATTTTAAGAAACTAGTCATTAGTTGCTTTCAAGCAACTAGTTGTTACATGGTTGTACGTAGCCCTCTGTCCCTATATACCACCTTGTTGTGGAGATAAAAACACACACACACATATCATCTTCCGACTACACCATATCTCATCTTCGGTTTATGCTTAGCTAACCAAAGAAGCACCCCCTCCAGTAGCTTCTAGCATAGACATCAACAACAACCAGGATAACATAAACAACATGTTAGTACATATAGATTGACAATATGATTTAGCTCCATATTTTCGTTGTTGATCCACATTTCACTGATAGAACGTACAAATATTTTCACATTTCACTGATAGTACGTACAAATATTTTCAGCATTTCTTGCTGATTTCCATACATTTCAATGGATCCAGGCTATCATAGGAGGTCACAGATGGAAGATGAATTCATGTTATTTGTCTTCGCTAGTATGGAAGAAGGAAGAAAGAGAAAACCAATGCATACATCTAATCTTACAGGAGCTGCTCATGTTGAGGAAATTTTAAATGGGCATGAAAGCTTATGTAAAAGGCATTCCACAATGGAGGCTTACATTTTTCATGCTCTAGTTGATAAGTTGCGTGAGAATGAAATACTTCAGGATTCAACAATGATCTCCTTAGAAGAAAAGATTGCGATATTTTTATATGCAGTTGCAAAAAATGCTAGTAATGAAACATTGCAAGACCGGTTCCAACACGGTGGGTAAACCATCAATCGACACTTTGGAGATGTACTAGAGGAAATTTCAAAGCTTGTAAGTATCTATATATGCCCACCTTTTCTTCCACCACATCCAGTGTCACGTCCAAGATGCGACCCTATCCTCAATTTGGCACGAGGGCCTCGTCAGGGATAGAAGCCCATCTCGTCGTGTCGCAAGAATGGATATCGTTACAAGTACATGTACTGAAAAGAAGAGATATATAATAGAATTGGCTTACACTCGCCACAAGCTACATCAGAGTCACATCAGTACAGTACATATTCATCAAGAGTAAGAGCAGGGTCCGACTACGGACGAAAACAAACGAGAAAATAAGAACGATGTCCATCCTTGCTATCCCAGGCTGTCGGCGTGGAACCCATCCTAGATCGATGAAGAAGAAGAAGAAGAAGCAACTCCAAATGAACAATCAACACGCTCGCGTCAAGTAATCTTTACATGTACCTGCAACTGGTGTTGTAGTAATCTGTGAGCCACAGGGGACTCAGCAATCTCATTTCCAAAGGTATCAAGACTACCAAAGCTTAATGGGTGAGACATGGTTAAGTGGTGAGGTTGCAACAGCGGCTAAGCATATATTTGCTGGCTAAACTTACGAGTACAAGAATAAAGTGTTGGAAATATGCCCTAGAGGCAATAATAATATGGTTATTACCATATTTCCTTGTTCATGATAATCGTCTATTGTTCATGCTATAATTGTATTAACAGGAAACAGTAATACATGTGTGAATAAATAGATCACAATGTGTCCCTAGCAAGCCTCTAGTTAGCTAGCTCGTTAGTCAATAGATGATCATGGTTTCCTGATCATGGGCATTAGATGTCATTGATAACGGGATCACATCGTTGGGAGAATGATGTGATGGACAAGACCCAATCCTAAGCATAGCACTAGATCGTATTGTTCGTATGCTAAAGCTTTTCTAATGTCAAGTATCTTTTCCTTCGACCGTGAGATTGTGCAACTCCCGGATACCGTAGGAGTGCTTTGGGTGTATCAAACATCACAACGTAACTGGGTGACTATAAAGGTGCACTACGGGCACCTCCGAAAGTGTCTGTTGGGTTGGTACGAATCAAGATCGGGATTTGTCACTCCGTGTGACGGAGAGGTATCTCTGGGCCCACTCGGTAGAACATCATCATGAGCTCAATGTGACTAAGGAGTTAGTCACACGATGACGTGCTACGGAACGAGTAAAGAGACTTACCGGTAACAAGATTGAACAAGGTATAGGTATACCGACGATCGAATCTCGGGCAAGTTCTATACCGATAGACAAAGGGAATCGTATACGGGATTGATTGAATCCTTGACATCGTGGTTCATCCGATGAGATCATCATGGAGCAAGTGGGAGCCACCATGGGTATCCAGACCCCGCTGATGGTTATTGGCCAGAGAGGTGTCTCGGTCATGTCTGCCTGTCTCCCGAACCCGTAGGGTCTACACACTTAAGGTTCGATGACGCTAGGGTTATAGGGAATTGTTATATGAGGTTACCGAAAGTTGTTCGGAGTCCCAGATGAGATCCCGGACGTCACGAGGAGCTCCGGAATGGCCCGGAGGTAAAGATTGATATATAGGACGGATGGTTTCGGATACCGGAAGTGTTTCGGGCATCACCGGTAACGTACCGGGACCACCGGGACCACCGGAGGTGGCCCCGGGGGACCACCGAAGGGGGGCAACGACCCTGGGAGGCTAGATGGGCTAAGTGGGGAAGGGAACCAGCCCCTAGGTGGGCTGGTGCGCCCCCCACCCAGCCCATGCGCAACAGAGAAGGGGGAAGGGGGAAACCCTAGGCGCGGGTGAGGCCCAAGGCCCACCTAGGGTGCGCCCCCCCTTTCCCTGCCCTGGTCGCCCCCCCCCCCCCCTCCCATCTGGTGGCTGCCGAACCACCTAGGGGGGAACCCTAGGGGTGGCGCACCCCCCCTCCCCCTCCTCCTATAAATAGAGAGGGGTTTTGGCCATTGAGACACACGGTTTTCCCTCTCTCTCGGCGCAGCCCTGCTCCTCTTCCTCCTCCTCTCTGCCGGCGCTTGGCGAAGCCCTGCCGGGAGACCTCGTCTCTCCATCGACACCACGCCGTCATGCTGCTGGAGTTCTTCCCCAACCTCTCCCTCCTCCTTGCTGGATCAAGGTGCGGGAGACGTCACCGGGCTGCACGTGTGTTGAATGCGGAGGTGCCGTAGTTCGGCACTTGATCGGAATCGCTGCGAGTACGACTCCATCAACCGCGTTCTAGCAACGCTTCCGCTTAGCGATCTTCAAAGGTATGAAGATGCTCTTACCCCTCTCTCGTTGCTGGTCTCTCCATAGGAAGATCTGAATATGCGTAGGAAAATTTTGAATTTATGCTACGTTACCCAACAGTGGCATCCGAGCCAGGTTTTCTATGCGTAGATTCTATGCACGAGTAGAACACAAAAGTTGTGGGCGATGATTTGTCAATTTGCTTGCCGCTACTAGTCTTATTCTTTTCCGGCGGTATTGTGGGATGAAGCGGCCCGGACCGACTTTACACGTACGCTTACGTGAGACTGGTTCCACCGACAGACATGCACACCGTGCATAAAGGTGGCTAGCGGGTGTCTGTCTCTCCTACTCTAGTCGAATTGGATTTGATGAAAAGGGTCCTTATGAAGGGTAAATAGATTTGGCATATCATCGTTGTGGCTGTCACGTAGGTAAGAAGGCGTTCTTTCTAGAAACCCAAATCAGCCACGTAAAACTTGCAATAACAATTAGAGGACGTCTAACTTGTTTTTGCAGGGTTTGACATGTGATGTGATATGGCCAAAGTTGTGATGTTGCATGTATGATGTATGAGATGATCATGTTATTGTAATAGGTTTCACGACTTGCATGTCGATGAGTATGACAACCGGCAGGAGCCATAGGAGTTGTCTTAATTTATTGTATGAGATGCAACGCCATGTGCTTACTACTTTTACTTCATTGCTAACGGTTAGCTATAGTAGTAGTGATAGTAGTAGCTGGCGTGACGACTTCACGGAGACACGATGATGGATATCATGATGATGGAGATCATGGTGTCACGCCGGTGACCATGATGATCATGCGATGCCTGAAGATGGAGATCGAAACAGCAAAGATGATAATGGCCATATCATGTCACTATATGATTGCATTGTGATGTTTATCATGTTTTACATCTTATTGCTTAGAACGACGGTAGCATAATAAGATGATCCCTCTTAAAATTTCGAGAACGTATTCCCCTAAGTGTGCACCGTTGCGAAGGTTCGTTGTCTCGAAGCACCACGTGATGATCGGGTGTGATAGATTCTAACGTTCGCATACAACGGGTGTAAGCCAGATTTACACACGCGAAACACCTAGGTTGACTCGACGAGCTTAGCATGTACAGACATGACCTAGAATACAAGAGACCGAAAGGTCGAACATGAGTCGTATGGTTGAATACGATCATCATGGAGTTGCTCACCATGGTGACTAGTCCGTCTCACGTGATGATCGGACACGGGTTAGTCAACATGGATCATGTATCACTTAGATGACTGGAGGGATGTCGATTTAAGTGGGAGTTCATACTTAATTTGATTAAATGAACTTAATTGTCATGAACTTAGTCTAAAAGTTGTATTTATAAATATTGTAGATGTCCAACGTCAACCTCAATTTCAACGCATTCCTAGAGAAAAACAAGCTGAAAGATGATGGTAGCAACTATGCGGACTGGGTTCGCAACTTGAAGCTCATCCTTGAAGCAGTTAAAAAGGCTTATGTCCTTGATGCGCCGATAGGTGACCCTCCCGCTCCCGCAGCAGCCCAGGACATTCTGAACGTCTGGCAAACGCGGAGTGATGACTACTCTCTGGTTAGGTGTGGCATGTTGTACAGTTTAGAAACGGGGCTCCAAAGGCGTTTTGAGCAACACGGGGCATATGAGATGTTCCAGGAGCTGAAGCTAGTTTTTCAAGCTCATCCCCGTGTCGAGAGATATGAAGTCTCCGACAAGTTCTTTAGCTGTAAGATGGAGGAGAACAGTTCTGTCAGTGAGCACATACTCAAAATGTCTGGGTTACACGGTCGTCTGACTTCACTTGGAGTCGAACTTCCGGATGATGCTATAATTGACAGAATCCTCGAGTCTCTCCCACCAAGATACAAAGGCTTTGTGCTTAACTACAACATGCAAGGGATGGAGAAGACCATTCCTGAGTTGTACTCGATGCTCAAGTCTGCAGAAGTAGAAATCAAGAAAGAGCATCAAGTGTTGATGGTCAACAAGACCACTAGTTTCAAGAAAGGCAAGGGTAAGAAGAACTTCAAGAAAGACGGCAAAGTTGTTGCCGCGCCCAGTAAGCCAGATGCCGGGAAGAAGAAAAAGAACGGACCCAAGCCTGAGACTGAGTGCTTCTATTGCAAGGGAAAGGGTCACTGGAAGCGGAACTGCCCCAAATACTTAGCGGACAAGAAGGCCGGCAACGTTAAAGGTATATGTGATATACATGTTATTGATGTATACCTTACCAGCGCTCGTAGTAGCTCCTGGGTATTTGATACCGGTGCTGTTGCTCACATTTGCAACTCAAAGCAGGAACTGCGGAATAAGCGGAGACTGGCCAAGGACAAGGTGACGATGCGCGTCGGGAATGGTTCAAAGGTCGATGTGATCGCCGTCGGCACGCTACCTCTACATCTACCGTCGGGATTAGTTTTAAACCTTAATAATTGTTATTTGGTACCAGCTTTAAGCATGAACATTGTATCAGGGTCTTGCTTAATGCGAGACGGCTACTCATTTAAGTCAGAGAATAATGGTTGTTCTATTTATATCAGTGATATGTTTTATGGTCATGCTCCGCTGGTGAATGGTTTATTCTTGATGAATCTCGATCGTGTTGTTACACATATTCATAGTGTGAGTACCAAAAGATGTAAAGTTGATAATGATAGTCCCACATACTTGTGGCACTGCCGCCTTGGTCATATCGGCGTTAAGCCCATGAAGAAGCTCCATACTGATGGACTATTAGAGTCTCTTGACTTTGAATCATTTGACACATGCGAATCGTGCCTCATGGGCAAGATGACTAAGACTCCATTCTCAGGAATAATGGAGAGAGCAACCGACTTATTGGAAATAATACATACTGATGTGTGTGGTCCAATGAACGTTGAATCTCACGGTGGTTATCGTTATGTTCTCACTCTCACCGATGATTTGAGTAGGTGATGGGGTTATAGTCCTAGGGTAGGGTCATAGGCCTGCCCTAAAGGTCCAACTCAAGGACTACCCCTCATAAGGGACAAGGCCCTTAGTCAGTCCCGACTGAACTAAGGAGTTCCCTGTTGGAAATATGCCCTAGAGGCAATAATAAATTAGTTATTATTATATTTCTTAGTTCATGATAATCGTTTATTATCCATGCTATAATTGTATTGATTGGAAACACAATACTTGTGTGGATACATAGACAAAACACTGTCCCTAGTAAGCCTCTAGTTGACTAGCTCGTTGATCAAAGATGGTCAAGGTTTCCTGGCCATAGGCAAGTGTTGTCACTTGATAATGGGATCACATCATTAGGAGAATCATGTGATGGACTAGACCCAAACTAATAGACGTAGCACGTTGATCGTGTCATTTTGTTGCTACTGTTTTCTGCGTGTCAAGTATTTGTTCCTATGACCATGAGATCATATAACTCACGGACACCGGAGGAATGCTTTGTGTGTATCAAACGTCGCAACGTAACTGGGTGACTATAAATATGCTCTACAGGTATCTCCGAAGGTGTTCGTTGAGTTAGTATGGATCGAGACTGGGATTTGTCACTCCGTATGACGGAGAGGTATCTCGGGGCCCACTCGGTAATACAACATCACACACAAGCCTTGCAAGCAATGTAACTTAGTGTAAGTTGCGGGATCTTGTATTACGGAACGAGTAAAGAGACTTGCCGGTAAACGAGATTGAAATAGGTATACAGATACTGACGATCGAATCTCGGGCAAGTAACATACCGAAGGACAAAGGGAATAACATACGGGATTATATGAATCCTTGGCACTGAGGTTCAAACGATAAAGATCTTCGTAGAATATGTAGGATCCAATATGGGCATCCAGGTCCCGCTGTTGGATATTGACCGAGAAGTCTCTCGGGTCATGTCTGCATAGTTCTCGAACCCGCAGGGTCTGCACACTTAAGGTTCGACGTTGTTTTACGCGTATTTGAGTTATATGGTTGGTTACCGAATGTTGTTCAGAGTCCCGGATGAGATCACGGACGTCACGAGGGTTTCCGGAATGGTCCGTAAACGAAGATTGATATATAGGATGACCTCATTTGATTACGGGAAGGTTTTCGGAGTTACCGGGAATGTACCGGGAATGACGAATGGGTTCCGGGAGTTCACCGGGGGGGCGGGGGGCAACCCACCCCGGGGAAGCCCATAGGCCATGAGGGTGGCGCACCAGCCCTTAGTGGGCTGGTGGGACAGCCCAAAAGGGCTCTATGCGCCATACAAAGGAAAATCAAAGAGAAAGAAAAAAAAGGGAGGTGGGAAGGAAGGGAAGGACTCCCACCCACCAAACCAAGTCCAACTCGGTTTGGGGGGGAGCCTTCCCCCCCTGGACTCGGCCGACCCCCTTGGGGCTCCTTGAGCACCAAGGCAACGTCACCTCCCTACCACCTATATATACGGAGGTATTGGGGCTGATTTGAGACGACTTTTTCCACGGCAGCCCGACCACATACCTCCACGGTTTTTCCTCTAGATCGCGTTTCTGCGGAGCTCGGGCGGAGCCCTGCTGAGACAAGGTCATCACCAACCTCCGGAGCGCCGTCACGCTGCCGGAGAACTCTTCTACCTCTCCGTATCTCTTGCTGGATCAAGAAGGCCGAGATCATCGTCGAGCTGTACGTGTGCTGAACGCGGAGGTGCCGTCCGTTCGGTACTAGATCGTGGGACTGATCACGGGATTGTTCGCGGGGCGGATCGAGGGATGTGAGGACGTTCCACTACATCAACCGCGTTCACTAACGCTTCTGCTGTACGATCTACAAGGGTACATAGATCACTCATCCCCTCTCGTAGATGGACATCACCATGATAGGTCTTTGTGCGCGTAGGAAAATTTTTATTTCCCATGCGACGTTCCCCAACAGTGGCATCATGAGCTAGGTTCATGCGTAGATGTCTTCTCGAGTAGAACACAAAAGTTTTTGTGGGCGGTGATGTGAGTTTTGCTGCCCTCCTTAGTCTTTTCTTGATTCCGCGGTATTGTTGGATCAAAGCGGCTCGGACCGACATTACTCGTACGCTTACGAGAGACTGGTTTCATCGCTACGAGTAACTCCGTTGCTCAAAGATGACTGGCGGGTGTCAGTTTATCCAACTTTAGTTGAATCGGATTTGACCGAGGAGGTCCTTGGATGAGGTTAAATAGCAATTCATATATCTCTGCTGTGGTGTTTGCGTAAGTAAGATGCGATCCTACTAGATACCCATGGTCACCACGTAAAACATGCAACAACAAAATTAGAGGACGTCTAACTTGTTTTTGCAGGGTATGCTTGTGATGTGATATGGCCAACGATGTGATGTGATATATTGGATGTATGAGATGATCATGTTGTAATAGATAATATCGACTTGCACGTCGATGGTACGGCAACCGGCAGGAGCCATAGGGTTGTCTTTATATCTAACGTTTGTGCTTGCAGATGCATTTACTATTTTGCTAGGACGTAGCATTAGTAGTAATAGCATGAGTAACACTACAACCCCGATGGCGACACGTTGATGGAGATCATGGTGTGACGCCGGTGACAAGAAGATCGTGCCGGTGCTTTGGTGATGGAGATCAAGGAGCACGAGATGATGGCCATATCATGTCACTTATGAATTGCATGTGATGTTAATCCTTTTATGCACCTTATTTTGCTTAGAACGACGGTAGCATTATGAGGTGATCTCTCACTAAAATTTCAAGACGAAATTGTGTTCTCCCCGACTGTGCACCGTTGCTACAGTTCGTCGTTTCGAGACACCACGTGATGATCGGGTGTGATAGACTCAACGTTCACATACAACGGGTGCAAAACAGTTGCGCACGCGAAACACTCGGGTTAAGCTTGACGAGCCTACATGTGCAGACATGGCCTCGGAACACATGAGACCGAAAGGTCGAGCATGAATCGTATAGTTGATATGATTAGCATAGAGATGCTTACCACTGAAACTATTCTCGACTCACGTGATGATCGGACTTGAGATAGTGGATTTGGATCATGTACCACTCAAATGACTAGAGAGATGTACTTTTTGAGTGGGAGTTCTTAAGTAATATGATTAATTGAACTAATTGTCATGAACATAGTCTAATGGTCTTTGCGAATTACGATGTAGCTTGCGCTATAGCTCTACTGTTTTTATATGTTCCTAGAGAAAATTTAGTTGAAAGTTGATAGTAGCAAACTTTGCAGATTGAGTCTGTAAAACCGAGGATTGTCCTCGTTGCTGCACAGAAGGCTTATGTCCTTAATGCACCACTCGGTGTGCTGCACCCCGAGCGTCGTCTGTGGATGCTGTGAACATCCGACATACACATTTCTGATGACTACACGATAGTTCAGTACAAAAGACTTAATGGCTGAGAAGCAAGGCGCCGAAAACGTTGTAAAACGTCACGGAACATAAGTGATGTTCTAAAGAGATTTAATTGTGATTTCATGCTTGTGCCCTTGTTAAGAGGTACGAGACCTCCGACAAGATTCTTTGTCCACAAAGTAAAGGAGAAAGGCTCAATCGTTGAGCATGTGCTCAGATTGTCTGAGTACGACAATCCCTTGAATCAAGTGGGAGTTAATCTTCCAGATGAGATAGTGATAGTTCTCCAAAGTCACTGCCACCAAGCTGTGAGAGCTTCGTAATGAACTATAACATATCAAGGATACATTCAATGATCCTTGAGCGGTTCGCGATGTTTGACACTGCGAAAGTAGAAATCAAGAAGGAGCATCAATAGTTGATGGTTTGTAGAACCACTAAGTTTCAAGAAGGGCAAGGGCTAGAAGGGATACTTCGTGAAACGGCAAAACGGTTGCTGCACTAATGAAGAGACCCAAGATTAAACCCAAACCCGAGACTAAGTGCTTCTATAATGAGGGGAACAGTCACTGAGGCGGAGCAACTCTAGATACTTGGTAGATAAGAAGGCTGGCAAAAGTCGAAAGAAGTGTATTTGATATACATGATGTTGATGTGTACTTTACTAGTACTCCTAGTAGCATGTGGGTATTGGATACCGGTTCGGTTGCTAAGTGATTAGTAACACGAAATGTAAGCTACGACATAAACGGAGACTAGCTAAAGGCGAGGTGACGATACGTGTTGGAAGTGTTTCCAAGGTTGATATGATCAAACGTCGCACGCTCCCTCTACCATCGAGATTGGTGTTAAACCTAAATAATTGTTATTTGGTGCTTGCGTTAAGCATGAACATGATTGGATCGTATTTATTGCAATACGATTATTAATTTAAAGAGAATAATGGTTACTCTATTTTCTTGAATAATCACCTTCAATGGCTTATTGAATCTCGATCGTAGTGTTACACATGTTCATGATATTGGTGCCAAAAGATACGAGTTAATGATGATAGTACCACTTACTTGGGGCACTGCCGCTTGAGTCATGTTAGTATAAATTGCATGAAGAGGCTCCATGCTGATGGATCTTTGTACTCACCTGATTTCGAATCACTAGTGACATGCAAATCATACCACATGAGCAAGGCCTTGTTTTCATTGAGATGAAATAAGATAGTAACTTGTTGGAAGTGATACATTTTGATGTATGCAGTCCAATGGGTGTTGAGGCACGCAGTGGATATCATTATGTTCTTACTTCACTGACGATTTGAGTAGATACAGGAGTATTTACTTAATGAATCACAAGTCTGAAATGTTGAAAAGTTAAATTCCGTTTCAGAGTGAAGTTCGTCGTAACAAGAGGATAAACTGTCTACGATATGATCATGGAAATGAATATCTGAGTTACGAGTTTTGGTACGCAGTTAAGACAATGTGGAAATTGTTTCGCAGTTCATGCCACCTGGAACATCATAGTGTGATGATGTGTCTGAACGTCATAGCCACGCACTATTTGGTATGGTGCATACTATGATGTCTCTTATCGAATTACCACTATCGTTTATGGGTTATGCATTAGAGACAACCGCACTCACTTTAAATAGGGCACCGCGTATTTCCGTTGAGATGACACAGTATAGACTGAGGTTTAGAGAAATCTAAACTGTCGTTTCTTGAAAGTTTGGGGTTTCGACACTTATGTGAAAAAGTTTCAGTCTGATAAGCTCGAACCCAAAGCGGATAAATGCTTCTTCATAGAGTATACAAAACAGTTGGGTACATCTCATATCCCAGATCCGAAAGCAAAGTGTTTCTTTCTAGAAACGGATCCTTTCTCGAGGAAAGGTTTCTCTCGAAAGAATTGAGTGGGAGGGTAGTAGAACTTGATGAGGTTATTGAACCATCACTTCAACCAGTGTGTAGCAGGGCGCAGGAAGTTGTTGCTGTGGCGCCTACACCAATTGAAGTGGAAGCTGATGATGGTGATCATTGAGCTTCAAATCAAGTTACTACAAACCTCGTAGGTCGACAAGGTCGCGTACTGCTGCAGAGTAGTACGGTAACCCTGTCTTGGAGGTCATGTTGTTGAGCAACAGTGAACCTACGAGTTATGGAGAAAGCGATGGTGGGCCCAGATTCCGACAAATGGCTGGAAGCCATGAAATCCGAGAGAGGATCCATGGATGAAAACAAAGTGTAGACTTTGGAAGAATTGCTTGATGGTCATAGGACTATTGAGTAAAGATGGATCTTTAAAGGAAAACAGACGATGATGGTGATAAGTCACTATTAAGAAAAGCTCGACTTGTCGCAAAGATGTTTTCGACAAGATCAAACAGTTGACTATGATGAGACTTTCTCACTCGTAGCGATGCTAAAGGTCTGTTAGAATTATGTTATTTGTTGATGCATTATTTATGAAATATTGCACGTAGGATGTCAAAACATTGTTTTCTCGACGGTTTCCTTGAGCAAACATTGTATGTGATACAACCAGAAGGTTTTGTCGATCCTAAAGATACTAGCAAGTATGCAAGCTCCAGTGATCCTTCAATGGACTGGTGCAAGCATCTCGGAGTTGGAATATACACTTTGATGAGATGATCAAAGATTTTGGGTTTGTACAAGGTTTATGAGAAACTTGTATTTCCAAAGAAGTGACTGGGAGCACTGTAGAATTTCTGATAGGTATATGTGGTTGACATATTGTGGATCAGAAGTAATGTAGAATTTCTGTAAAGCATACAAGGTTGTTTGAAAGGAGTTTTTCAAAGGAATACCTAGATTGCGCTACTTGAACGTTGAGCATCAAAGATCTATGGAGATAGATCGAAAGCGCTTAATAGAAGTTTCAACAAGATGCATGCCTTGACAAGTTTTTGAAGGAGTTCAAAATAGATCAGTAAAGAAGGAGTTCTTGGTTACGTTGTAAGGTGTGAATTTGAGTAAGACTCAAAACCCGACCACGGCAGAATAAAGAGAATAGACGAAGGTCGTCTTCTATGCCTTAGCCGTAGAATCTAAAGTATGCCATGCTGTGTACCGCACCTGATGTGTGCCTTGACTCAAAGTCTGTTGAGAGGTACAGAGAGTGATCCATGATTGAATCACTAGCAGCGGTCAAAATTTATCCTTAGTAACAAATGGACTAAGGAATTTTTCTCGATTATGGAGGTGGTTAAAGAGTTTGTCGTAAAGGGTTACATCGATGCAAGGTTTGACACTAATCCGAATAACTATGAGTAGTAAAACGGATTCATATAGTAGAGTAGATATTTGGAGCATTTCTGAATAACACGTAGTAGCAGCATCTATAAGATGACATAAAGATTTGTAAAGAACGCACGGATCTGAAAGTTTCAGAACCATTGACTAAAACCTCTCTCACGAGCAAGACGTGATCAGACCCCATAACTATATGGGTGTTGGATTCGTTGGAATCACATGGTGATGTGAACTAGATTATTGACTCTAGTGCAAGTGGGAGACTGTTGGAAATATGCCCTAGAGGCAATAATAAATTAGTTATTGTTATATTTCTTAGTTCATGATAATCGTTTATTATCCATGCTATAATTGTATTGATTGGAAACACAATACTTGTGTGGATACATAGACAAAACACTGTCCCTAGTAAGCCTCTAGTTGACTAGCTCGTTGATCAAAGATGGTCAAGGTTTCCTGGCCATAGGCAAGTGTTGTCACTTGATAATGGGATCACATCATTAGGAGAATCATGTGATGGACTAGACCCAAACTAATAGACGTAGCATGTTGATCGTGTCATTTTGTTGCTACTGTTTTCTGCGTGTCATGTATTTGTTCCTATGACCATGAGATCATATAACTCACGGACACCGGAGGAATGCTTTGTGTGTATCAAACGTCGCAACGTAACTGGGTGACTATAAAGATGCTCTGCAGGTATCTCCGAAGGTGTTCGTTGAGTTAGTATGGATCGAGACTGGGATTTGTCACTCCGTATGACGGAGAGGTATCTCGGGGCCCACTCGGTAATACAACATCACACACAAGCCTTGCAAGCAATGTAACTTAGTGTAAGTTGCGGGATCTTGTATTACGGAACGAGTAAAGAGACTTGCCGGTAAACGAGATTGAAATAGGTATACGGATACTGACGATCGAATCTCGGGCAAGTAACATACCGAAGGACAAAGGGAATAACATACGGGATTATATGAATCCTTGGCACTGAGGTTCAAACGATAAAGATCTTCGTAGAATATGTAGGATCCAATATGGGCATCCAGGTCCCGCTGTTGGATATTGACCGAGAAGTCTCTCGGGTCATGTCTGCATAGTTCTCGAACCCGCAGGGTCTGCACACTTAAGGTTCGACGTTGTTTTACGCGTATTTGAGTTATATGGTTGGTTACCGAATGTTGTTCGGAGTCCCGGATGAGATCACGGACGTCACGAGGGTTTCCGGAATGGTCCGGAAACGAAGATTGATATATAGGATGACCTCATTTGATTACCGGAAGGTTTTCGGAGTTACCGGGAATGTACCGGGAATGACGAATGGGTTCCGGGAGTTCACTGGGGGGGCAACCCACCCCGGGGAAGCCCATAGGCCATGAGGGTGGCGCACCAGCCCTTAGTGGGCTGGTGGGACAGCCCAAAAGGGCTCTATGCGCCATACAAAGGAAAATCAAAGAGAAAGAAAAAAAAGGGAGGTGGGAAGGAAGGGAAGGACTCCCACCCACCAAACCAAGTCCAACTCGGTTTGGGGGGGAGCCTTCCCCCCTTGGACTCGGCCGACCCCCTTGGGGCTCCTTGAGCCCCAAGGCAACGTCCCCTCCCTCCCACCTATATATACGGAGGTATTGGGGATGATTTGAGACAACTTTTTCCACGGCAGCCCGACCACATACCTCCACGATTTTTCCTCTAGATCGCGTTTCTGCGGAGCTCGGGCGGAGCCCTGCTGAGACAAGGTCATCACCAACCTCCGGAGCGCCGTCACGCTGCCGGAGAACTCTTCTACCTCTCCGTATCTCTTGCTGGATCAAGAAGGCCGAGATCATCGTCGAGCTGTACGTGTGCTGAACGCGGAGGTGCCGTCCGTTCGGTACTAGATCGTGGGACTGATCGCGGGATTGTTCGCGGGGCGGATCGAGGGACGTGAGGACGTTCCACTACATCAACCGCGTTCACTAACGCTTCTGCTGTACGATCTACAAGGGTACATAGATCACTCATCCCCTCTCGTAGATGGACATCACCATGATAGGTCTTCGTGCGCGTAGGAAAATTTTTATTTCCCATGCGACGTTCCCCAACATTCCCTTCATCCAGTCGGTAACAGATCCTCGACCGTCCAGTCGGAGATTAGCATTCGGAGTCTATCAAACTAACCGACTGGATTCCACTCTGTGCATCGTAACCCCCTGGTGGGAAACGGACATACGTTTCCATGTGCCTTAATTAGCATTTAAGACATACGTTACCTGTAACGTAGACATTTATTCGCCACTACTCCACCCCTGTGCACCGAACCGTTGTGGAGGGCAGCGCACTCTATATAAGCCACCCTCCCCCACTGGTGCAGGGGTTAGCAATTCACTGTATTGGATATTCCACTCGACAACAAGCTCCTTGAGCACTGAGATGTAGGGCTATTACCTCCACCGCAGAGGGGCCTGAACTCATCCAACCTCGCCTTAGCTAAGGCTCTGCCCATTCCTTTCGTACCCTACACATCTACTGTCAGGCTTATACCCACGACAATTGGCGCCCACCGTGGGGCAGGCGTCTAAGCGACTTCCGGCGAGTTTGCGACTACATCACTTCGTCATGTCATCCGGTGGAGATTCGAGCATGGATCACGAGATCCTCTTCGGCGCTCTCTCCTTCATCATCGATGATTCGGCATGGCTTCGGGACGCCCCTCTCAACGTAGAGGCGCTCCCCTGCCACGGGGCTACGCACTTCCGTGCCGGCGCCCGCGGCATTCTTCTTCTCCAGCAGTCGGCTCCGGTGTCGACCTACACCGCCGTCACACGCCGCAACAAGCGGTCCCGCCGTCCGCGGCTCCAGCGTTGGGTGCAACACGCCCAGGCGCGCCAGAACGCGTCTTCACAAGTGGCGGTTCTAGAGTCAGTTGTGGTTGCCCCGCCGTCCCAGCGCTCGGGCTCGGTTCCGACTGAGTTTCCTTCTGAGTACGCGGGGCGCGGGCCTGCAGCAGAAGTACACATGGCCAACTCCCACGAAGATCCTCGTCAAGCCGGTCGGAACGAGCACGAGATCGGCGAAATGTCCGGTGCGCGTCGTCCGCCTCGCCGTTCTGCCAGTCGGCACACTCGGCGGAGCAACGTGGAGTTGTTCCGCACACCCCTCCTCAACTTGGCTGCGGCTGCCAAGATAGCCGATTCCCTTCAGCCGACTGATTCAGAGGCTGGCAGAGGGATCGAGAAAATCCGCGCCCTGTTGCACACGGCGCAGCAGCAAAATTCGGCGGTCTCCCAGTCGCACAACAGGATCTACAATAGTCCTGTTCATCCGAATACGCATCGGTCAGTTCATAGCCCTGGTTCTCATCAGCGACACAGAGAAGGCAGTCGTTCCATAAATCCTGAAGATCGTCGCCGTTCACGCACCCCTCCGCGGGGTGGGCCCTACGGGCCCCGACATCATCATGATCGGCGTTCAGTCGGCGGCACTTACGACCCAAGGCCCGACGCGAGAGGGCATATCGCCCAGTGGAGGGTCGACAGGGGCCGAGCCCACTGCGATGGTTACGATATTGACCGTCCGAGTGGAAGCAGGACCATCGTTTCTGGTCCCGAGTGTTTCAGTCGAGCCATCCGTTCGGCTGACATCCCTCCCAACTTCCGATTGGCGACGGGAATTAGCAAGTTTACACGAGAGTCCAAGCCAGAAACGTGGCTGGATGATTACCGAGTGGCAGTCCAGATCGGAGGAGGAGACGACCATGTCGCCATGAAGCACCTCCCTCTGATGCTCAACGGCTTGGCGCGAGCGTGGCTGAACCAGTTGGCCCCCTCAAGCATCTACAACTGGGCAGATCTTGCCCGAGTGTTCATCAGGACCTTCGAAGGGACGTGCAAGCGCCCTGCTGGCCTCGTGGAGCTCCAGCACTGCGTCCAGAAGCAGAATGAGCCCCTGCGAGATTTCATTCAACGTTAGACAACTCTCTACCACACGGTGTAGAACGTCACGGAGCATCAAGCAGTCTGCGCCTTCAAGACAGGCGTGCGGTACAGGGATCTGTACCTGAAGTTCGGCCGAACAGGCGACATCTCCATGAGCAAGATGATGGAGATAGCAACACGCTATGCAAATGGCGAAGAAGAGGACCGCATTTGAAGCGGCAAGCACAAAACAGTCGCCGATGGAGATGGGGGCAACACTCGGAAGCAGAAGCAGAAAGCTTCGTCTACTCCGCAGGCAGAAGCTGTAGCCGTAACCAATGCCAAGTTCAAGGGCAAAGGGAAGGCTTAGTTCACCCCCAAGAAGAAGCAGTTCAATAACCCCATCCTGGACCAGCCATGTCCGGTTCATACAAAGATGGATGAAGAGGGCAACCCCATATATGCGAAGCATACCACTCGATAGTGTCGTCTCGAAGGGCAACCGAGTGAGAAGGACAATGAACAGGATGAGGAGGATAAGGAGGATCCGTTCCCCCAAGTCCATGCAACACTGATGATTTTCGCTGACGTCGAGAGCAAGAGTCGACTGAAGCTGGTGAACAGGGAGGTGAACATGGCCACCCCTACCAACCCCAAGTTCCTCAAATGGTCCGAGACTGCGATCACCTTTGACTAGTCAGATCATCCAGCACACGTACCCACCCCAGGGAGACAGGCTCTGGTCGTCGACCCGGTGGCGGAAGGAGTCCGACTGCGCAAAGTCCTCATGGACGGCGGCAGTGGCTTGAACATCATGTATGCCGACACTCTCAAGGGGATGGGCATTCCGATGTCCAAACTCAGCGAGAGCAGCATGCAGTTCCATGGAGTCGTCCCTGGACGAAAGGCCAAGTCACTCGGCCAGATCGCGTTGGACGTCGTTTTTGGCTCAGACAAGAACTTCCGCAAGGAAAAGCTGATGTTCGAAGTGGTCGACTTCTAGAGCGCTTACCATGCAATTCTGGGTCGCCCAGCGTATGCACGTTTCATGGCCCGTCCATGTTACGTATACCTGAAGCTGAAGATGCCAGGCCCGAAGGGTGTGATCACCATCACAGGCAATCGACAGCGGTCGAAGAGTGTCTGTAGCAGGGATCAAGAATCGTCGACCAGCAGATGGCCGTCCTCGAGCTTGACGAGTACAAGAAAATAGTCGACCCTGCTGACTTGATGCGTTCGAAGAAGCCAGATTTGGAGTCTGCATTCCAGTCGGCGGGAGAGACGAAGAAGGTCAGCATCCACCCGACGAACGCCATTGCTGCCCCGACGAACATCTCCACCACCCTCGATCCTAAATAGGAAGCCGAGCTCACCCAATTCCTCCGTGAGAACTGGGATATCTTCGCATGGAAACCCTCTAACATGCCAGGTATACCCAGGGAGTTGGCTGAGCACCGACTGCATGTGGATCCCACCGCTCGGCCTGTCCGAGAACACCTGCGTCGGTCCGCCGCGCATAAGAGGAAGGCAATCAGAGAAGAGGTGGCCAAGCTGTTGGTAGCCAACTTCATTCGCGAGGTTCACCACTCCGAGTGGCTCTCCAATGTTGTCATGGTGCCCAAAAAGGACAAGTCGCTCCGAATGTGCATCGACTTCAAGCACCTCAATAAGGTCTGCCCGAAAGATCATTTTCGCTCCCTCGCATCGATCAAATCGTCGATTCGACTGCGGGTTGCGAGCGTTTGTCATTTCTTGATGCCTACTCGGGCTATCATCAGATCCGTCTGTATGGCCCCGATGAATTAAAAACAGCCTTCATCACCCCATTCGAGTGCTTCTGCTACATCACTATGCCATTCGGTTTGAAGAATGCAGGAGCTACCTTTATGCGCATGATCCAAAAATGTCTTCTCGACCAGATCGGTCGGAATGTGGAGGCGTATATGGATGATATCGTAGTCAAGTCATGCAAAGGTTCCGACCTGCTGACTGACTTGGCAGAAACATTCGCCAACCTTCGTAGGTACGATATCAAGCTCAACCCCGCGAAATGTTCATTCGGCGTTCCCAGCGGAAAGTTACTCGGTTTCTTCGTTTCCGAACGAGGGATCGATGTCAACCCCGAAAAGATCGGGACCATCGTCCGAATGGAGAGGCCGGTCAGAATACACGATGTTCAACGGCTCACAGGTTGCCTAGCGGCTTTGAGTAGGTTCATCAGTCGACTCGGCGAGAAAGCACTTCCTCTGTACCGACTCATGAAGAAATCAGATACTTTTGAGTGGACAGACGAGGCCCAAGTCGCATTCGACGACCTCAAAGTCCTACTTTCCACCCAGCCGGTTCTTACTGCTCCGCTCAGTAAAGAGCCCCTTCTTCTGTATATCGCGGCTACAAATCAAGTCGTCAGTACTGTTCTTACAGTCGAACGAGAAGAAGAAGGCAAAGCATACAAAGTTCAGCGGCCAGTGTATTACGACTCCGAAGTCCTGACTCCTTCCAAGCAGAGGTATCCCCACTATCAAAAACTCATCTATGGGATTTACATGACTGCGAAGAAGGTGGCACATTATTTCCAAGACCACTCGGTGTCTGTCGTTTCTGATGCTCCGTTGTCGGAAATCCTCCACAATCGAGACGCATCAGGCCGAGTGGCGAAGTGGCAATGGAGATGTTGTACTGCGATATCAAGTTCAAGGCCAAGAAAACTATTAAGTCTCAAGCTCTGGCTGACTTCATAGCAGAATGGGTAGAACAACAGCAACCGACCCACATCTACTCGGTTCATTGGACAATGTTCTTTGATGGGTCAAAGATGTTGAATGGCTCTGGCGCTGGCATTGTGATCGTATCGCCAAAGGGCGATAAACTCAAATATGTGCTGCAGATACACTTTGATTCCTCCAACAATGAGGCAGAGTACGAAGCTCTCCTTTATGGACTGCGTATGGCCATCGCACTCGGTGTCCGTCGCCTGATGGTCTATGGCGATTCGGATATGGTGGTTAATCAAGTGATGAAAGAGTGGGACGTCAGGAACCCCACCATGACCACATACTGCAATGCAGTGAGGAAGCTTGAGAAGAAGTTTGAAGGTCTAGAACTCCACCATGTTCCGCGACTGAAGAACCAAGCAGCTGATGAGTTGGCAACACTCGGATCCACTCGGAGACCAGTCCCGAGTAACGTCTGCCTCGAGCACCTCCACCTTCCCTTAGTCAAAGAAGATCCTTTCACAGAGGAACCAACACAACCAAAGAGCTCGACTGATCCGACTGAAGTCGACGTACCTGCTGTGGTTGATCTGATCATGGAGATTCTTGCTGTCATCCCCGATTGGACTGTGCCGATCATTGCATATATTCTAAGGCAGGAATTACCAGAAGACGAAGTCCAGGCGAGGCAGATAGTTCGCAGGTCGAAGTCGTTCACTGTCATTGATGGTCAGTTGTACAAGGAAAGCGTTTCAGGCGTTATTCAACGATGCATCTCCCCAGAGGAGGGACAGTTAATCCTGGAAGATATTCACTCGGGAACCTGCGTTCATCACGCCTCTTCGAGGGCGATCGTCGCCAAAGCATTCAGAGCTGGTTTCTTCTGGTTGCAGGCAAACGAAATGGCTAAGGATATGGTCGACCGATGTGAAGGCTGTCAGTTCTACTCCAACAAGTCCCACAAGCCAACATCTGCGTTGAAGACAATCCCTCTTGTGTGGCCGTTTGCAGTATGGGGATTAGATACAGTCGGTCCATTAAGGACAGGCCAAGGAGGATACACACATTTGTTGGTGGCAGTCGACAAGTTCACAAAGTGGATTGAAGCCAAGCCCATCAAGAATCTCGACGCCCTAACAGCCATCAAGTTTGTCAGGGACATCATCTCCAGATTCGGTGTACCTCACAGCATAATCACGGACAACGGGACAAACTTTGACTCGGACAGATTCAAAGGTTTCTGTGCAAGCCAAGGTATCCGAGTGGATTTTGCTTCCGTGGTGCATCCTCAATCCAATGGACAAGCAGAGCGGGCGAATGGACTTATTCTGCAAGGTTTGAAGCCCCGACTCCTGCGAGAGGTGGGACATGCCACTGGCGCATGGGTCACCGAACTACCTTCAGTGCTTTGGGGTCTCCGCACAACCCCGAATAGATCTACAGGGCGATCACCGTTCTTCCTCGTTTACGGAGCAGAAGCAGTCCTTCTGAGCGACTTGCTTCACAATGCTCCACGAGTCGAACTCTTCTCCGAAGCTGAAGCAGAACAAGCAAGGCAAGATGGAGTGGACCTTCTAGAGGAGGAGCGCGAGATGGCACTGACTCGCTCAACCATTTATCAACAAGATCTGCGTCGCTTTCACGCACGCCACGTCAGGAGTCACACGTTCCAAGCAGGCGACCTGGTGCTCCGAGTGGATCAGCAAAGACCTCACAAGCTGGCTCCTGCCTGGGATGGACCCTTCATCATCTCCAAGGTGCTGAACAACGGTGCATACAGACTCTACAACATCGACAGGGAGACAGACGAGCCGCGAGCATGGAACGGAGATCTCCTGAAGCGCTTCTACACGTGACCGTCGACTGAAGCGATGTAAAGAACAAGTATTGATGAAATAATATAAAGCAGATTGAGCTTTTGCAGATTCAGAATTCTTCCGCGATCACAGACTCCAGTCTAAAAAAAACTTAGCTGCGATCCAGAATCCCTAAGTTCTAACTTTCTCCGAGTGTGCACTAAACATCGCACTCGGGGACTTAGCTGCGATCCAAAATCGCCTAAGTACTAACTTTCTCCGAGTGTGCACTTAACGTCACGCTCGGGGACTTAGCTGCGATCCAGTATCGCCTAAGTACTAACTTTCTCCGAGTGTGCACTAAACGTCGCACTCGGGGACTTAGCTGCGATCCAGAATCGCCTAAGTACTAACTTTCTCTGAGTGGGCACTAAACGTCACACCCGGGGACTTAGCTGCGATCCAGAATCGCCTAAGTACTAACTTTCTCCGAGTGTGCACTAAACGTCGCACTCTGGGACTTAGCTGCGATCCAGAATCGCCTAAGTACTAACTTTCTCCGAGTGTGCACTAAACGTCACACTCGGGGACTTAGCTGCGATCCAGAATCGCCTAAGTACTAACTTTCTCCGAGTGTGCACTAAACGTCGCACTCGGGGACTTAGCTGCGATCCAGAATCGCCTAAGTACTAACTTCCTCCGAGTTGCACTAAACGTCGCACTCGAGGACTCAGCTGCGATCCAGAATCGCCTAAGTACTAACTTCCTCCGAGTGTGCACTAAACATCGCACTCGAGGACTCAGCTGCGATCCAGAATCGCCTAAGTAATAACTTTCTCCGAGCGTGCACTGAACGTCGCACTCAGGGACTTAGCTGCGATCAAGAATCGCCTAAGTAATAACTTTCTCCGAGCGTGCACTACTCGTCACACTCGAAGACTTAACTGCGATCAAGAATCACTGAAATGGGAAAGCTTCCCGCGACTGTATCCTACAGATACACTCGGGGACTCAGCAGACCCTCATTGAGGATCATGTGGATGTCAAGACAACTGACAATTACATGAGTAACAACTCGCTCCGAGTGCAGCATGTCCGTCGCACTCGGTGACTTAGCTGCGATCAAGAATCGCCTAAGTACTCTATTACCTTTGAGTATATCCTATAGATCCACTCGGGGACTCAGCAGACCCTCATTGAGACTCATGTGGATGTCAAGACAACTGAGAATTACATGAGTAGCAGACCCTCATTGAGACTCATGTGGATGTCAAGGTAACTGACAATTACATGAGTAGCAGACCCTCATTGAGGCTCATGTGGATGTCAAGACAACTGACATGGGTAACAACTCGCTCCGAGTGTGGCATATCTGTCGCACTCGAAGACTTAGCCGCGATCATGAATCGCCTAAGTACTCTATTACCCTCGAGTGTATCCTATAGATCCACTCGGTGACTTGGCAGACCCTCAGAGAGATTCACACAGATGTCAAGGAAACTGCCAATTACATGCTCCACATGTTTGCCATTGGCTTCACCAAGAAACGCCAAACAAAACTCAAGCCAAAATTGCAACAGAAGAGCAAACGATTTGATTCAAATTCGAATTTCACCTAAAGATGGTTCACTCGGTGCGGATCAAGCTTACCCACACCGAACCAAGAATGTGACGTCCAACAGAAGTGGCCAAGGTTTCTTACAACCAACACTCGGCATACCGAGGTAAAAGTTTTCTTACGCGTCGTCCGGATTGGCGCCAGGACTGGAGGGCTCCACGAATGTGTCCAAGTCGATCCCGTCGGCGATGCAGGTAGCACTCTCAAGGAAGGTTTCCGTGAAGTCTTCGAATCGAAGTTTCTTCATGTTGGCGACCTTCAACGCTTTCAGCTTCTCCTCGCGCACCTCCTTGCAATGCACTCGGACCAGGGACAGAGCAACGTGTGCACCACAGCGAGCCGCAGATTTCTTCCATGACTGCACCCGGTTTGGGACCTCCTCCAGTCGAGTCATCAAGTTTTCCATCTCATGCCGCGACTCATCTTCCGGCCAAAGCTCCTTGTCGATCCGGCCGACGACTTCTCTCAGTCGACCGATGAAAGGACCAACTTTGCCCACGCGAATGTGCGCTGCGAGCAGATCTCGATTGGCGTCCTCGCCGAGTGGAATGTTCTCACGAATCGACCTCTCCACGTCATCCGCTTTAGCTTCAGCGTCCATGCAAAAATCTGCAAACACAGGACAAGCAAACAATAAGCGCCGAGTGTAGCGCACGTACCACAAGCACTCGGACAAACAGGACTTACCACCCAGACGCGTCATCATCTGCCGAGCCCAGTCACCGACGTATTTCTCCTGCGCTATACACCGCTTGTTCAGCACATTCATTTGCCCCATCAAATCAGACCTTTGCGCCTTCATCTTCTCAACTTCAGCAGTCAGTGCCTTGTTCGATTCACGAGCCTGCTCCAACGACTTCTCTCGTTCCACCAGAACCTCCTTCATACCAGTCATTGCAATTAGTGCCGCATCCAGCTCACCGGCAAACTGAACCTTTTCCGCCCTAAGAGTCTCGTATGTTGTCCCCATTTCACAAGTTTTCTGCCAGCCAGCACCAAGAGACGATTAGACAAATCCAACACTAAAAAGTTTAAGTTCTTCAGACCCCTGCCGACGCAAGTAGTCGACAGCGGTCTCGGGGACTACACCGAGTGGGTTCACTGAGAGTGACCCCACTGGCATGAAACTCAAACAGGTCCCCCCTATTGAGATACATGACAACACATACGCCTACAAGGCTAATACTACCCGACCTGAGTAAAATTACTCTCGGGGACTCTTACAGTAGGTGCACTCCGAGTGCCCCAACTGTTAGTAGTCGACCATATTATTTACGGATCTGACCAAGTCAAAGACAATATGCGTAAAGACAACTGCCGGTGCAAGCACTCGACAGAAGTCTCGGGGACTACACCCACTGGGTTCACTCAGAGTGAACCCATTGCAAACATCATACGGTATCCGAGCACACCCAGTGGGTTACAAGAGAAAAGTAAATACTTACTAGCCCACTTACTCGGATATCGTCCCGCAGCTCCAAGCTCCGCTGGTACAAGGATGCGATGGAGTCGTACGCCTTCTTGGCTTCTCCCGCCATCAGCTCCGCCTGCACCATGGCCCCCTTGTCCGCTCCCACCTGATCCTCCGGGAGGCGCTGGGCGTTGAACCCGACATTTGACGGACCTGGCATCGTTGGAAGCTCCTTGGACATCCCAAGGCCCGCTCCAGTCGGTTCAGCAGCCACCAGCGCCTCCTCAGTCGACGGCATCGCCTCAGTCGGCGGCACGTCCGCGGCGAGAGCAGTAACTGGCGGGACAGCCTCAAGGACAGGCTCCGCAGCTTGCTCAGGTCTCCCCTGGTCACCCTCATCCACATAAATCACCCCTACCAGACCGAACGGCGCGAGATCTCAGGAAAAGAAAGGGACAAGACCGAAGACAGAATTCGCGATGCGATAATATAAAACTTTCGTAATCGCTACAACGCACCTGGCTGGGACGAGACGACGTTGTCCGCGTCCATGGGATCATCCTCCTGGCGCGACGGAGAAGTGGCAGAGGTGGCAACCCTGTCGAGTGAAATTCATTCGACCATCAAACAGGAGTTCAATCGAAAATCAGAAGAAGAATAATGCACTTACGTTGAGGTGACGGGAACAGCGACCCTCATCCGCGGCAAAGCCTTCCGAGGTTTAGATCCGCTCAGTTTAGCCACCTTGGAAGGCTGACCCACAGGCTCAGCAGCAACGTCCCTGGTCCTCTTGGTGCTCCGAGCACTCGGGACCACGGGAGCAGTGGGCGGAGCACTCGAGGATGTTGGAGGGGCTGAGAGAACTGCAGGTTCATGTCGGCGCTTGGTTCGGTGCTCCGACACCGGGGGCGGCGAGTCCTGATCATCGTCTTCCTCCTCCTCCTCACTAGACTCTTCCACTGTTTCCCCGCTGTCGGAGACATACTCGGCGCTCTCCACGCTGCCCTCTTGGCTGCCCTCCTCCTCCTCCTCAGCCGGGTTCCCGTTCGAGACAGGGGAAAACCAGTTGGTCCACTTCTGCATAGAATACAGTTGGCGACATCAGACGCCAGGCAGAGATTCAAGAAAGCAATAAAACTAAGACAGATACGTGCACTCGACAAATGGTACTCACCTTGTTCGGAGGAGGATTGTCCGTGCAGAAAGCCCTCACTCGCAGAGACCCTCTGGGGTTCTCACAGGCGCATGTGATCTGGAGCACCCACGACGCCACCTTCGCCTCGGTCACGCCCAAGACGTTGGTCCGAGTGGAGTCTTCGGGCCCCGTGTAGTGCCACATGACGTGGTCGCGAGCCTGCAGTGGTTGTATGCGCCGACCGAGGAAAATCTCCAGCAAATCTATGCGGGTGACTCCCCCTCTGACGACATTTGCTAGTGCGTCGACCAGAGGCTGGATGTCGACCTTCTCCGCCTTCATGAGCGCAAGCTGCTTATGCGGAGCGGGTCGATCTAAGCTAAAGGGAGGTAGCCCTGTTGTGGCATTCGGGCAGGCAACATCCTGGCAGTAGAACCACGTCGACTGCCAGTTCCTAACCGACTCCATCAGCTGAAGGGCAGGATAACTACTCCTACTCTTCTTCTGGAAACCTAAGCCTCCGCAGAGCTGGAGAAGGTGTGTCTTATCATCCGACTGGTGAAGTCGTTTGATAGTTTGGGATCTAGCAGAGAAAAAATGTTTGAACAGCCCCCAATGGGGAGGACAGCCGATGAAGCACTCGCACAGGACTATGAAAGCAGAGAGATGAGCTATAGCATTCGGGGGAAAGCGGTGAAGCTGCGCCCCGAAGTGGTTCATAATGCCTTTGAAGAAAGGATGCGGGGGAAGAGAGAAACCTCGATATACGTGGCTGAGCAGCAGGACGCGCTCCCCCTCCCGGGGCGCCGGCTCGATCTCATTCTCCGCCGGCAGCCTCCACGACTTGTGCACGATCATCCCGTGCTCCACCAGCTGCAGCAGATCCCCCTCCGTCACCGTGGAGGGGAGGAAGTCTCCCTGGATCCACCCCGTCGGCAACGCCTGCTGCCGCCGCCGAGCAGGAGCCGCCGCCTTCCCCTTCTTCTTCTTCGCCTCCAGCTTGCTGGTCTCTCCCTTGGTCATGGCGGAAGCTGCGGGTCCGCGAAGGAGAAGGAAAAGGAGGAAGCTTGGGTGCGCAGGGGAAGGCGAGAGGAGCGGAGCAAGCAAAGGCAAGAGATCCGGCGAGCGTAACGAGAAAACCCTCGCCGCTGGGGTTTAAGTAAGGTTCTGACTGTGTCACTGGCAAGTGGCCCCAAAACCTTATCCCCCGACAAACCGCGGCGATATCAATGGAGAAGATGAAGGCGCGAGAATCGAGGCGTCATGCGCTACTCGAGCGCGATGGCGTCATCCCCGGTGAGCGCGCGGTAACCGAAATTCAAGGATCCCAGAAAATCCGCCGTTGTCATTTGACTGGTCACGTCAGAAGATGCCGCGGAAGCACTCGGTTTCCGACGGTTTGTTTCACAACTACTTCCACTCGGATCATTGGTCAGAAAAGATAAAATGGATCGAGGCAAGCAGTTGTGAACTAAGGAGTTCCCTTCATCCAGTCGGTAACAGATCCTCGACCGTCCAGTCGGAGATTAGCATTCGGAGTCTATCAAACTAACCGACTGGATTCCACTCTGTGCATCGTAACCCCCGTGGAGGGAAATGGTCATACATTTCCATGTGCCTTAATTAGCATTTAAGACGTACGTTACCTGTAACGTAGACATTTATTCGCCACTACTCCACCCCTGTGCACCGAACCGTTGTGGAGGGCAGCGCACTCTATATAAGCCACCCTCCCCCACTGGTGCAGGGGTTAGCAATTCACTGTATTGGATATTCCACTCGACAACAAGCTCCCTGAGCACTGAGACGTAGGGCTATTACCTCCACCGCAGAGGGGCCTGAACTCATACAACCTCGCCGTAGCTAAGGCTCTGCCCATTCCTTTCGTACCCTACACATCTACTGTCAGGCTTATACCCACGACAGTAGGTATGGGTATATCTACTTGATGAAGCACAAATCTGAGACGTTTGAAAAGTTCAAGGAATTTCAGAGTGAGGTTGAGAATCAACGTGACAGAAAAATTAAATGTCTGCGATCTGATCGTGGAGGAGAATATTTGAGTCACGAGTTTGGCACACACCTAAGGAAGTGTGGAATCGTTTCACAACTGACGCCGCCTGGCACACCGCAACGCAACGGAGTGTCTGAACATCGTAATCGCACTTTATTAGATATGGTACGATCTATGATGTCTCTTACCGACTTACCGCTATCATTTTGGGGATACGCATTAGAAACTGCAGCATTCACTTTAAATAGGGCACCGTCTAAATCCGTTGAGACGACACCGTATGAACTATGGTTTGGCAAGAAACCTAAGTTGTCGTTTCTTAAAGTTTGGGGCTGCGATGCTTATGTGAAGAAACTTCAACCAGAAAAGCTCGAACCCAAAGCGGAGAAATGCGTATTCATAGGATACCCTAAGGAAACTATTGGGTATACCTTCTATCTTAGATCCGAAGGTAAAACCTTTGTTGCCAAGAACGGATCCTTTCTAGAGAAAGAGTTTCTCTCGAAAGAAGTAAGTGGGAGGAAGGTAGAACTTGATGAGGTAATTACACCCCCTCTCGAACAGGATAGTAGCGCAGCGCGGGAAGTTGTTCCCGTGGCGCCTACACCAACTGTAGAGGAAGTTAATGATGATGATCATGAAGCTTCGGATCAAGTTACTACTGAACCGCGAAGGTCCACAAAGGCACGCTCCGCACCAGAGTGGTATGGCAACCCTGTGATGGAAATCATGTTGTTAGACAACGGTGAACCTTCGAACTATGAAGAAGCGATGGCGGGCTCGGATTCCAACAAATGGCTTGAGGCTATGAAATCCGAGATAGGATCCATGTATGAGAACAAAGTATGGACTTTGGTGGACTTGCCCGATGACCGGCGAGCCATAGAAAATAAATGGATCTTCAAGAAGAAGACTGATGCAAACGGTAATGTAACCGTTTACAAAGCTCGACTTGTCGCAAAGGGTTTTCGACAAATTCAAGGAGTTGACTACGAAGAGACTTTCTCTCCCGTAGCGAAGCTGAAATCAGTCCGAATCATGTTAGCAATTGCCGCCTTTTATGATTATGAAATTTGGCAAATGGACGTCAAAACAGCGTTCCTTAACGGGAACCTTAAGGAAGAGTTGTATATGATGCAACCAGAAGGTTTTGTCGACCCTAAGGGTACTAACAAAGTGTGCAAGCTCCAGCGCTCGATCTATGGGCTGGTGCAAGCATCTCGGAGTTGGAACATTCGCTTTAATGAGGTGATTAAAGCGTTTGGGTTCATACAGGTTTGCGGAGAAGCCTGTGTGTACAAGAAAGTGAGTGGGAGCTCTGTAGCTTTCCTCATACTGTATGTGGATGACATATTATTGATGGGGAATAATATAGAGATGTTGGAGAGCATAAAGGCCTATTTGAACAAGAGTTTTTCAATGAAGGACCTTGGAGAAGCTGCTTACATATTAGGCATCAAGATCTATAGAGATAGATCAAGACGCCTCATAGGTCTTTCGCAAAGTACATACCTTGACAATATATTGAAGAAGTTCAATATGGAAAACTCAAAGAAAGGGTTCTTGCCAGTTTTGCAAGGTATGAGATTGAGTAAGACTCAGTCACCGACCACGGCAGCAGATAGAGAGAAGATGAGTTCTGTCCCCAACGCTTCAGCCGTGGGCTCTCTAATGTATGCCATGCTGTGTACCAGACCTAATATAAACCTTGCCATAAGTTTGGTAGGGAGGTACCAAAGTGATCCAGGTATGGAACACTGGAAAGCGGTCAAGAATATCCTTAAGTACCTGAAAAGGACTAAGGAAATGTTTCTCGTTTATGGAGGTGACGAAGAGCTCGTCGTAAAGGGTTACGTCGACGCTAGCTTCGACACAGATCCGGATGACTCTAAGTCACAGACCGGATACGTATATGTGTTGAATGGTGGGGCAGTGAGCTGGTGCAGCAGCAAGCAAGAAGTCGTGGCAGCATCTACATGTGAAGCGGAGTACATAGCTGCTTCAGAAGCAGCTCATGAAGGAATTTGGATGAAGGAGCTCACCACCGACCTTGGAGTGGTTCCAAGCGCGTCGGGTCCAATGACACTCTTCTGTGATAACACTGGGGCCATTGCCATAGCCAAGGAGCCCAGGTTTCACCAGAAGACGAAGCACATCAAACGCTGCTACAACTCCATCCAGGACCATGTCCAGAGTGGAGTGATAGATATTTGTAAAGTACACACGAATCTGAATATTGCAGACCCGTTGACTAAACCTCTTCCACGAGCAAAACATGATTAACACCATAATGCTATGGGTGTTCGATACATCACAATGTAACTAGATTATTGACTCTAGTGCAAGTGGGAGACTGTTGGAAATATGCCCTAGAGGCAATAATAATATGGTTATTATCATATTTCCTTGTTCATGATAATCGTCTATTGTTCATGCTATAATTGTATTAACAGGAAACAGTAATACATGTGTGAATAAATAGATCACAATGTGTCCCTAGCAAGCCTCTAGTTAGCTAGCTCGTTAGACAATAGATGATCATGGTTTCCTGATCATGGGCATTAGATGTCATTGATAACGGGATCACATCATTAGGAGAATGATGTGATGGACAAGACCCAATCCTAAGCATAGCACTAGATCGTATTGTTCGTATGCTAAAGCTTTTCTAATGTCAAGTATCTTTTCCTTCGACCGTGAGATTGTGCAACTCCCGGATACCGTAGGAGTGCTTTGGGTGTATCAAACGTCACAACGTAACTGGTGACTATAAAGGTGCACTACGGGCACCTCCGAAAGTGTCTGTTTGGTTGGTACGAATCAAGATCGGGATTTGTCACTCCGTGTGACGAAGAGGTATCTCTGGGCCCACTCGGTAGAACATCATCATGAGCTCAATGTGACTAAGGAGTTAGTCACACGATGACGTGCTACGGAACGAGTAAAGATACTTACCGGTAACGAGATTGAACAAGGTATAGGTATATCGACGATCGAATCTCGGGCAAGTTCTATACCGACAGACAAAGTGAATCGTATACGGGATTGATTGAATCCTTGACATCGTGGTTCATCCGATGAGATCATCGTGGAGCAAGTGGGAGCCACCATGGGTATCCAGACCCCGCTGATGGTTATTGGCCAGAGAGGTGTCTCGGTCATGTCTGCCTGTCTCCCGAACCCATAGGGTCTACACCCTTAAGGTTCGATGACGCTAGGGTTATAGGGAATTGTTATACGAGGTTACCGAAAGTTGTTAGGCGTCCCGGATGAGATCCCGGACGTCACGAGGAGCTCCGGAATGGTCCAGAGGTAAAGATTGATATATAGGACGGATGGTTTCGGATGCCGGAAGTGTTTCGGGCATCACGGGTAATGTACCGGGACCACCGGAGGTGGCCCCGGGGGACCACCGAAGGGGGGCAACGACCCCGGGAGGCTAGATGGGCTAAGTGGGGAAGGGAACCAGCCCCTAGGTGGGCTGGTGCGCCCCCCACCCAGCCCATGCGCACCAGAGAAGGGGGAAGGGGGAAACCCTAGGCGCAGGTGAGGCCCAAGGCCCACCTAGGGTGCGCCCCCCCCCCCCTTTCCCTGCCCTGGCCGTCGCCCCCCTCCCATCTGGTGGCTGCCGCACCACCTAGGGGGGAACCCTAGGGGTGGTGCACCCCCCTCCCCCTCCTCTTATAAATATAGAGGGGTTTTGGCCATTGAGACACACGGTTTTCCCTCTCTCTCGGCGCAGCCCTGCTCCTCTTCCTCCTCCTCTCTGCCGGCGCTTGGCGAAGCCCTGCCGGGAGACCTCGTCTCTCCATCGACACCACGCCGTCGTGCTGCTGGAGTTCTTCCCCAACCTCTCCCTCCTCCTTGCTGGATCAAGGTGCGGGAGACGTCACCGGGATGCACGTGTGTTGAACGCGGAGGTGCCGTAGTTCGGCACTTGATCGTAATCGCTGCGAGTACGACTCCATCAACCGCGTTCTAGCAACGCTTCCGCTTAGCGATCTTCAAAGATATGAAGATGCTCTTACCCCTCTCTCGTTGCTGGTCTCTCCATAGGAAGATCTGAATATGCGTAGGAAAATTTTGAATTTATGCTACGTTACCCAACATAAAGAGGGGGGAGATCTACGCATAGCGGACGTGAACTATTAATGATCAAACGAATGATCCTGAACACCTACCTACGTCAGACATAACCCCACCGTGTCCTCGATCGGAGAAGGAACTCACGAAAGAGACAGTCATGGTTACGCACACAGTTGGCAAGTTTTAATTAAGTTAACTTCAAGTTATCTAGAACCAGTGTTAAACAAAGCTTCCACGTTGCCACATAACTGCGGGCACGGCTTTCCGAAAATATTTAACCCTGTAGGGGTGCTCCAACTAGTCCATCACAAATTACCACAAGCCGCATAGAAATCCTCAATCACGAAGCTCGCGTTCTCGTCGGATTCCCTAGTGGAAAACCTCAACTCTGAGATTACCCAAAGCATCACCGGAATCCCGATGCACAAGATATCTCGTCAAAGGTAAAACTAATCCAGCAAGGCCACCTGGTGTGTCGACGATCCCGATAGGAGCCGCGTATCTCGTTCTCAGGACACATCGTCTATGCATAGTGGACAGGAACCAAACCTCGAGTTGCCCCGAGGTGGCACCGTCGACTGCTAGGTGGGTGGACCAACACTCATGAGGAGCACTGGCCCGGGGGTTGATTAAATTATCCTCGGGTTAATTACTCCCTATGCAGTTCATTAGTTATTAGGCTAATGTAGAACCAAAGTTGGGCCTTGCCAGACGAGCTTTAATCTAAAAGAATTATCAAGGGGGTCCCCATAACAACCCCGATCGTGTTAGGAGCGCTATTTATGGAACATAACACCGGTAGCTGAAACTAAGGGGGCAAAGGTGGAACAAAACACCAGGCTAGAAAGGTCGAGCCTTCCACCTTTTACCAAGTATATAGGTGCATTAAATTTAATAGCATTTAAATATGGCGATATGACAAGGAACCCATGTTATCACATGGAAGCAACTACACCTGCAACTAGCAACGCTAACAACATGGTTAAGCAAGCAGTAACATAGCCAATCAGTCGTTTGCTAGGTCGAATAGGTTGAAGGTTATCATGGCATTGTTGAGAGGCTCATATATAACAAGTGGTAGGCAACAAGACGTAATCGGTAGAAACGGTAAAACTAGCATGACAATAATAGTAATGGTATATAGGGAAATGGTCATCTTGCCTGAGATCCCGCTTGGCAGAAGAACAACTCCGTGAAGTCGGCGAACCAACGTAGTCGAACGCGTCCTCACATTCCGACACGCTTGCGGAACTCTATCGAGACGGAGCAAACCGGAAACAAACATCAACACAAATATTCACCACACGATGCACAACATGATGCACAACCTAATATGATGCATGATCAGTTCAATGATGCAAGGCATGGCATGGCAATTCACCTCACGCAAACACTACACATTAAGTGAAGCTCGATATGCAACGAGTTGCATATCGACGAAACTCCACATTTAATTATTTAGTTCACTCCCGATTATTTACACGGAAATATTAAATGTGGTTAACATGGCAAGGGGTGAAGCGGTGAACCTACATGTCATCCTAGTCGGATAACGCGCGGAGCATAGAACGGAGCTACGTCACAAGAAACATGCAACACAAGGTTATTATGCCATGAATGCATCATGCATGTGAGTTCAACAACACGGGTAAGAAGAGAAGAAGCATGTGTCGCCACGACGAGCGAAAGGGGAACCATGGCGGCAAGACGGAAATGATGCCACGACAATGTTCTTTCACGTTAACTCCATGGGATATCGATGCCAACAAACTGGAAGCGTGTGCGGGAACGCTAAATAAATATGGGGTGATCCCGTTTATCGGGTTCACATGTGTCGGGGGCACGACGAAAAGAAGACAACGTGCAACGGGCATGCATATGACGCAAACATATGATACATCTCATACATCAAATGCACACGGTTCATGGCCACGTCCCATCGGTATACCTTCGAAGCATGCATAACGGAGCGGTTCGGTTCGTAGCGGTGTGAACATGGGTCGTCGTGGTCATCGAGGTACTCGGGTCTCATCGACGGTAGTCGTACTCTTGCGTCGGTACACCGGTCTTCGGCGTCGGTAGTCGAACACGTTTCCGGGGGTCGTCGAGGACGTAGTTGTACACGGCGATCTTGTCGGGTCCATGAAGGAGGGGATGGTGCACGCGGTCTTCGGCGACGGCAACACAAGCAAGCAACATCTGGCAGCAGCAGGCTAAGGCAACTAGCTAGCTAACAGGCATGCAAACTACAGCACCACCTAACAGCTAATAGCACTAAGCCATCTAGCAGCAAACTACAAGCAACAGCAGCATCTAGCACGCAAGCAAGGCAGCAGCAACAGCAATCGCCAGCAGTGGCAACTACAGCAACAAGCAACAGCAAAGCCACACAACGGCGGCAGGGCGGCAACAACAGGCAAGCAAGAAACATTAGGCAAGCAACTACAAACTACAGCAGCTGTAGCAAAACGACATTAGCACAAGCAGCAACTACACGGCAGCAGGAGCAGCAAACTTGACAGCAACAGCATGCGAGCTCGGCAGGGAACGACGGCTCGGCAGGACGCAGGCGGCGGACGGCCACGGGGAGACAAGGTGAGGCAGAGGAGGTCCGGGCGAGGCCATGACGAGCAGGGAAGACGGCGGCGGGTGCTGAAGCCGGCCGACGGCGAGGCTCGCGCGAGAGACGGCGCTGCGGCGAGCACCTGCTCGCGCGCGGGGCTTGTAGTGCGGGGGACGGTGTGGCGGCGGAGGAGCACGGCGCAGGCGCAGCGCGGGGCTGCCGGAGGCGTGCCCAGCGGCCTAGGGCGAGGGGATCGGGGCCCTGGAGGGAATCGAGGAGGGAGAAAGGGTTCGGGACGAGGGGAGGCTGCGCGAGGGGGAAGACGGCGCGAGGGGGAGATGGGGATCGGCTGGGGGCGTGCTACTGCAACAAAAGACCTTCCAACGGCGCCAGAAACACGTGCTGACGGGAGACTGTTCTTGTCTTGATACTCCTCAGCAACGGCACCAGGAATCCTTCTGCTACGGCTACGCCTTAAGGGACTTCCTAGGCAAATATGCAAAGGATTTCCCCCATGGCCTTGGAGCCTTGCGTTGGTGTTCCCTCGAAGCGGAAAGGGTGATGTAGCTCAACGGTGGTAAGGATGTCCCTCAGTTTTGAGAACCAAGGTATCGATCCAGTGAAGGAGTATCACAAGTACCTACACAAACACAAAAGCTTGCTCCCAATGCTATGAAGGGGTTGTCAATCCCTTATAGATTGTTCGCCAAGTGAGAAGTGAAAACAACAAAGTAACAAAGCAAAGAAAAAGTGAAAGTGGAAACGATAGGTGTGAATAGACCCGGGGGCCCTACTGTTCACTAGTGGCTTCTCTCATGAAAGCAAGTAGACGATGGGTGAACAAATTACTGTCGAGCAATTGATAGAACCGCGCAAAGTCGTGAAGTCATCTATGGAAATGATCATATCTATAGGCATCACGTACAAAACAAGTAGACCAATACTTTCTGCATCTACTACTATTACTCCACACGTCGACCGCTATCCAGCATGCATATAGTGTATTAAGTCCAAAAGAACAGAGTAACGCCTTAAGCAAGATGACATGATGTAGCTGGACAATCTCATATCTACGACAAAGCCCAACTTGTTACCCTTGATGGCAACTACACGATGTGTTCCTTGCTGCCCCTACTGTCACTGGGAAAGGTCACCACACGGTAAGAACCCAAAACCAAGCACTTCTCCCATTGCAAGAATCATAGATCTAGTTGGCCAAACAAAACCCAAGACTCGGAGAGACTTACAAGGATATCAAATCATGCATATAAGAAATCAGCAAAGACTCAAATATATATCATAGATAATCTGATCACAAATCCGCAATTCATCGGATCTCGACAAACACACCGCCAAAGAGGATTACATCGGATAGATCTCCATGAAGATCATGGAGAACTTTGTATTGAAGATCCAAGAGATAGAAGAAGCCATCTAGCTACTAACTACGGACCCGTAGGTCTGAAGTGAACTACTCACGAGTCATTGGAGGGGCAATGATGTTGATATAGAAGCCCTCCAACTCCAAAGTCCCCTCCGTCAGGGCACCGGGAATGGTCTCCAGATGAGATCTCGCGGAAACGGAAGCTTGCGGCGGCGGAAAAGTGTTTTCTTGGATTCCCTGATTTTTTTCTGGATTTTCAGGAATATATAGGCGAAGGAGCTAGGTTAGGGGGCGACAGGGAGGCCACAAGCCTGCTAGCCGCCGCCCCCTTGGTGGCGGCTACAGGGCTTGTGGCCCCCCTGTAGCTCTCCTGGCTTGGCCCTCAAGCCCCCTGATCTTCTTCCGTTCGGGAAAAATTTATTTTGGGGATTTTATTCCGTTTGGACTCCGTTCCAAAATTAGATCTGAAAAGAGCCAAAAACACAGAAAGAACAGGAACTGGCACTTGGCACTGAATTAATAAGTTAGTCCCAAAAAAGATATAAAAGGTACATAAAACATCCAAAGATGACAAGATAACAACATGAAACCATCAAAAATTATAGATACGTTTGAGACGTATCAAGCATCCCCAAGCTTAACTCGTGCTCATCCTCAACACTACACATGAAGTGAAGCTCGATATGCAACGAGTTGCATATCGACGGAACTCCACATTTAATTATTTAGTTCACTCCCGATTATTTACACGGCAATATTAAATGTGGTTAACATGGCAAGGGGTGAAGCGGTGACCCTACATGTCATCCTAGTCGGATAACGCGCGGAGCATAGAACGGAGCTACGTCACAAGAAACATGCAACACAAGGTTATTATGCCATGAATGCGTCATGCATGCGAGTTCAACAACACGGGTAAGAAGAGAAGAAGCATGTGTCGCCACGACGAGCGAAAGGGGAACCATGGCGGCAAGACGGAAACGATGCCACGACAATGTTCTTTCACGTTAACTCAACGGGATATCGGTGCCAACGAACTAGAAGCGTGTGCGGGAACGCTAAATAAATATGGGGTGATCCTGTTTATCGGGTTCCCATGTGTCGGGGGCACGACGAAAAGAAGACAACATGCAACGGGCAAACATACGACGCAAACATATGATACATCTCATACATCACATGCACACGGTTCATGGCCACGTCCCATCGGTATACCTTCGAAGCATGCATAACGGAGCGGTTCGGTTCGTAGCGGTGTGAACATGGGTCGTCGTGGTCATCGAGGTACTCGGGTCTCGTCGACGGTAGTCGTACTCTTGCGTCGGTACACCGGTCTTCGGCATCGGTAGTCGAACACGTTTCCGGGGGTCGTCGAGGACGTAGTTGTACACGGCGATCTTGTCGGGTCCATGAAGGAGGGGATGGTGCACGCGGTCTTCGGCGACGGCAACACAAGCAAGCAACATCTGGCAGCAGCAGGCTAAGGCAACTAGCTAGCTAACAGGCATGCAAACTACAGCAGCACCAAACAGCTAATAGCACTAAGCCATCTAGCAGCAAACTACAAGCAGCAGCAGCATCTAGCATGCAAGCAAGGCAGCAGCAACAGCAATCACCAGAAGTGGCAACTACAGCAACAAGCAACAGCAAAGCCACACAACGGCGGCAGGGCGGCAACAACACGCAAGCAAGCAACATTAGGCAAGCAGCTACAAACTACAGCAGCTGTAGCAAAACGACATTAGCACAAGCAGCAGCTACACGGCAGCAGGAGCAGCAAACTTGACAGCAACAGCATGCGAGCTCGGCAGGGAACGGCGGCTCGGCAGGACGCAGGCGGCGGACGGCCACGGCGAGACAAGGTGAGGCAGAGGAGGTCCAGGCGAGGGCGAGGCCATGACGAGCAGGGAAGACGGCGGCGGATGCTGAAGCCGGCCGACGGCGAGGCTCGCGCGAGAGACGGCGCTGCGGCGAGCACCTGCTCGCGCGCGGGGCTTGCAGTGCGGGGGACGGTGTGGCGGCGGAGGAGCACGGCGCAGGCGCAGCGCGGGGCTGCCGGAGGCGTGCACGGCGGCCTAGGGCGAGGGGATCGGGGCCCTGGAGGGAATCGAGGAGGGAGAACGGGTTCGGGATAAGGGGAGGCTGCGCGAGGGGGAAGACGGCGCGAGGGGGAGATGGGGATCGGCTGGGGGCGTGCTACTGCAACAAAAGACCTTCCAACGGCGCCAGAAACACGTGCTGACGGGAGACTGTTCTTGTCTTGATACTCCTCAGCAACGGCACCAGGAATCCTTCTGCTATGGCTACGCCTTAAGGGACTTCCTAGGCAAATATGCAAAGGATTTCCCCCGTGGCCTTGGAGCCTTGCGTTGGTGTTCCCTCGAAGCGGAAAGGGTGATGTAGCGCAACGGTGGTAAGTATTTTCCTCAGTTTTGAGAACCAAGGTATCGATCCAGTGAAGGAGTATCACAAGTACCTGCACAAACACAAAACGCTTGCTCCCAACGCTATGAAGGGGTTGTCAATCCCTTATAGATTGTTCGCCAAGTGAGAACTGAAAACAACAAAGTAACAAAGCAAAGAAAAAGTGAAAGTGGAAACGATAGGTGTGAATAGACCCGGGGGTCGTATTGTTCACTAGTGGCTTCTCTCATGAAAGCAAGTAGACGATGGGTGAACAAATTACTGTCGAGCAATTGATAGAACCGCGCAAAGTCGTGAAGTCATCTATGGCAATGATTATATCTATAGGCATCACGTCCAAAACAAGTAGACCAATACTTTCTGCATCTACTACTATTACTCCACACGTCGAGCGCTATCCAGCATGCATATAGTGTATTAAGTCCAAAAGAACAGAGTAACGCCTTAAGCAAGATGACATGATGTAGCTGGACAATCTCATATCTACGACAAAGCCCAACTTGTTACCCTTGATGGCAACTACACGATGTGTGCCTTGCTGCCCCTACTGTCACTAGGAAAGGTCACCACACGGTAAGAACCCAAAACCAAGCACTTCTCCCATTGCAAGAATCATAGATCTAGTTGGCCAAACAAAACCCAAGACTCGGAGAGACTTACAAGGATATCAAATCATGCATATAAGAAATCAGCAAAGACTCAAATATATATCATAGATAATCTGATCACAAATCCACAATTCATCGGATCTCGACAAACACACCGCCAAAGAGGATTACATCGGATAGATCTCCATGAAGATCATGGAGAACTTTGTATTGAAGATCAAAGAGATAGAAGAAGCCATCTAGCTACTAACTACGGACCCGTAGGTCTGAAGTGAACTACTCACGAGTCATTGGAGGGGCAATGATGTTGATATAGAAGCCCTCCAACTCCAAAGTCCCCTCCGTCAGGGCACCGGGAAGGGTCTCCAGATGAGATCTCGCGGAAACGGAAGCTTGCGGCGGCGGAAAAGTGTTTTCTTGGATTCCCTGATTTTTTTTCTGGATTTTCAGGAATATATAGGCGAAGGAGCTAGGTCAGGGGGCGACAGGGAGGCCACAAGCCTGCTAGCCGCCGCCCCCTTGGTGGCGGCTACAGGGCTTGTGGGCCCCCTGTAGCTCTCCTGGCTTGGCCCTCAAGCCCCCTGATCTTCTTCCGTTCGGGAAAAATTTATTTTGGGGATTTTATTCCGTTTGGACTCCGTTCCAAAATTAGATCTGAAAAGAGCCAAAAACACAGAAAAAACAGGAACTGGCACTTGGCACTGAATTAATAAGTTAGTCCCAAAAAAGATATAAAAGGTACATAAAACATCCAAAGATGACAAGATAACAGTATGAAACCATCAAAAATTATAGATACATTTGAGACGTATCAAGCATCCCCAAGCTTAACTCATGCTCGTCCTCGAGTAGGGAAGGGATAAAGAATGAATTTTTGATGCTTTCATGCTACCTAGCATAGATGTCCTTTGTAACTCCTCTTATGTGACGTGAATATTCAGATCCATTAGATTCAAAACAATAGTTTGCTATTGACGTGGAAACAATAATACTTCAAGCAAACTAGCAAGGTAATCATGAACTTTCAAAATAACAAGGCCAAAAGAAAGTTATCCCTAGAAAAGCATATAGTCTGGCTATGCTTTATCATCATTGCACAACGAATTTAAATCATGCACAACCCCGGTATTGGCCAAGTAATTGTTTTCACACCTTTACTTTCTCAAACCTTTTCAACTCTCACGCAATACATGAGCTTGAGCCATGGTTTTAGCACTATAAGTGGTGTGGAGTGTGGTGGAGGTTGCAAGACAAAAAGGAGAAGATGATCACATTAACTAGGCATATCAATGAGCTGTGGAGATGCTCATCAATAGATATCAATGTGAATGAGTAGAGATTGCCATACAAATGATGCACTAGAGCTTAGAGTATGTGAAAGCTCTTAAAGGAAACTAGTGGGTGTGCATCCAACTTGCTTGCTCACGAAGACCTAAGGCAATTTTGAGGAAGCCTATCATTGGAATATACAAGCTAAGTTATGTAATGAAAATTTCCCACTAGCTATATGGTGGTGACAAAACGAGAGACTCTCAATCATGAAGATCATGGTGCTTAATAAGCACAAGTGTGGAAGGATAGTGGCATTGTCCCTTCTCTCTTTTTCTCTCATCATCATTTTTTTTGTGGGCTCTTTGGCCTATTTTTTTTGGTGGGCATATTTGGCCTCTTTTATTTCCTCACATGTGACAATGCTCCATCAATGATGATCATAATACTTTCAACTCAAAACTTAGAGCAACGATGACTCTATATGGAATGCCTTCTGTAGTGTACCGTGACAATGATCTAGCATGGCATAGACATTAGTGGAAACATCATGCTAGTTATCTTACGATCACATGTCATGGTGGTAGTTGCATGGCAATATATCTCAGAATGACTTTGAAAAAGCCATAGTAGGTAGGTATGGTGGCTGTTTTGAGGGAGGCTAATGGTGGGTTTTGTGCACCGTCAAAAATTGCACGGCACTAAGAAGATAGTGATCGTGGAAGGTGAAAGTGCATCTAAGCCATGGACTCAACATTAGTCATGAAGAACTCATATACTTGTTGCAAAAGTTTTATTAGTAATCGAAACAAAGCATTCAACGCATACTCCTAGGGGAAGGATTGGTAGGTATAAATCATCGCGCGATCCCGACCACCACGCAAAGGATGACAACCAAAAGACTAATCATGCTCAGACTTCATCACATAGCGGCTCACCATACGTGCATGCTACGGGAATCACTAACTTCAACACAAGTATTTCTAGATCCACAACACCTTACTAGCATAACTTCAATATTACCATAACCACAACTCAAAACTAATTGAGATGAATCAAACTTCTCTAACTATTCAATGTACATGAAGGTGGAAGTTTTCGTATCCCTTTGGATAACTACCCCTTTTGAGACTACTTTCAAAGCACAGATCAACTACCAAGCCACGCACCGCCGTGCTCTAAAAGATATAAGTGAAGCACATGCGAGCTGAATTGTCTACCAAAGGATATAAGTGAAGCTCGACAAAATCACGGTGAGTGCATGTCTCTCTCTCTAGGTGTGCAGCAAGGATGATTGTGACACAGCAAAAATAAAAGACTCCTACGATGCAAGACGCTCCAATCAAAACACATAACATGTGTTGAATAAAAATATAGCTCCGAGTAACGTTACCGATGGATTGAAGACGAAAGAGGGGATGCCTTCCCGGGGCATCCCCAAGCTTAGGCTGTTACGGCATCCTTGAATCTCTTGGGGTGCCTTGGGAATCCCCAAGCTTGAGATCTTGCCACTCTTTATCTCTTTGTCCATAAGAACTTCACCCAAAACTTGAAAACTTCACAACACGAAACTTAAACAGAAACTCATGATAACATTAGTATAAGAAAGCAAGCCACCACTTCCTTAGGTACTGTAGCAAACTTAAATTCTACTTATGCTGATGTTGGGTTACTGTATTTTCAATCTTCCATGGCTAATACCCCCCCCCCCGATACTATCCATAGTTTCATCAAAATAAGCAACCAACACAACAAAAACATAATCTGTTAACAGCAGACCAGTCTGTAGAAATCTGTATACTTCATATACTTATGGTACTTAAAAAATTCTGAAAAATTACGACAGTCTGAAGAATTTGCGTAGAAATCATCAGAAAAAAGAATCAACTCAAAATCTCTTACAGAAAAAAAAAGAAAATTCTTTTCGTGAGAAGAAAGCTTTTGTCTTTTCTAGCATGACCAAACGATCATCCCCAAGACTAATCGTAACGGTTTTGCTTGGCACAAACGCAAAAAGAAACACAAAAAACACAATCATAACAGAATTATGAAAGTGTGGAAAACACAAAACAGAAAAAAAAAGGATAGATTCGTTGGGTTGCCTCCCAACAAGCGCTTTTGTTTAACGCCCTTGGCTAGGCAAAAGGTGATGGAATCACGCATAGTCATCTTTGATGCTTAAACCATAAGTAGCCCTCATCATAGATTCATAAGGCAATCTTATTTTCTTTCTAGGAAAGTGCTCCATGCCCTTCTTTAAAGGAAATTGAAATCTAATATTTCCTTCCTTCATATCGATGATAGCACCAATAGTCTTTAGGAAAGGTCTACCAAGAATAATAGGACATGAAGGATTGCAATCTATGTCAAGTACAATGAAATCCACGGGTACATAGTTCTTATTTGCAACAATAAGAACATCATCGATCCTTCTCATGGGTTTCTTGACAGTAGAATCCGCAAGATGCAAATTAAGAGAACACTCTTCAATCTCATGAAAACCAAGAATATCACATAAAGAATTTGGAATCGCGGAAACACTAGCACCCAAATCACACAAACCATTGCACTCATAGTTTTTGATCTTGATTTTGATAGTAGGTTCCCACTCATCATGAATTTCTAGGTATAGAGACTTCTAGTTCGAGCTTCTCTTCAAGAGATTTCATCATAGCATCTATGATATGCGCGGTAAAGGCTTTGCTTTGGCTATAAGCATGTGGAGAGTTTGCAATGGATTGCATCAAAGAAATGCATTCAAACAAGGAGCAATTATCATAATTGAATTCCTTGAAATCTAAAGTGGGAGTTTCATTACTACCCAAAATTTTGATTTATTCTACTCCACTCTCCACAACTTTATAATCAAGATGGGTAGACTCCGAATCATTGGGGTGTTTTTCAACCAAAGTGGATTCATATCCAGCCCCTTCATCAATAGGTTTGACACGTGAAAACAAAGATTCAAGAGGATTCACACCAAGAACTTTAAGATCTTCGTGATTTGCATCACTAGAACGCACCCTTTTAAACCATTCATGCCTAGCGCGAATTTGGGTGGTTCTTTCTTTGCTCTCATTCATGGAGACACGCATAGCTTTTAAAGTTTCATCCAAGTTGACCTTGGGAGGAGCACATCTAACTTTCAAAGCATCAATATCACAAGACATCCTATCAACGCTCTTAGCCAAATCGTCTATTTTGAGTAGTTTTTCCTCTATGGACGCATTGAAAATCTTTTGAGAGTTGATGAACTCTTTGATATTACTCTCTAAATCAGAGGGTAATTTGTTGTGATTTTCATAAGTGTTGTTGTAGGAATTGCCATAATTGTTAGAGGAGTTACTAGGGAAAGGCTTAGGAACATAGTTTCCTCTGAAAGCATTGTTGTTGCCAAAATTGTTCCTATCAACAAAATTCACGTCCAAACTAGCATTGCTACTCTCAATCAAGGAAGATAGTGGCATGTCATTAGGATCTAAAGGAGCGTTTCTACTAGCAACCAAATTCATCAACTCGTCCATCTTAGCACTAAGCAAGTTAATTTCTTCTATAGCGTGTACCTTTTTGCTAGCAGGCGACCTTTTAGTGTGCCACTGAGAGTAGTTGGTCATGATATTGTCTGGGAGTTTTGTAGCGTCTCCTAACGTGATTTCCATGAACGTTCCACCTGAGGCGGAGTCCAAGATATTGCGAGAAGCGAAATTCAAGCCAGCGTAAAAGATTTGTATAATCATCCACAAACTCAAGCCATGAGCGGGACAATTTCTAATCATAAGCTTCATCCTCTCCCAAGATTGTGCAACGTGTTCATGATCAAGTTGCTTGAAATTCATGATATCGTTACGTAAGGAGATGATCTTAGCCGACGGAAAATACTTGGATATGTAAGCATCTTTGCACTTATCCCAAGAACCGATACTATTTTTAGGCAAAGAAGAAAACCAAGTTTTTGCGCGATCTCGCAACGAGAAAGGAAAAAAGCTTCAACTTAATCACGTCATTATCCACATCTCTTTTCTTTTGCATATCGCAAAGCTCAATGAAGGTATTGAGATGGGATGCGGCATCTTCACTAGGAAGGCCAGAGAATTGCTCTTTCATAACAAGATTCAGCAAAGCTGCATTGATTTCATACGATTCCGCACTAGTGGCGGGAGCAATCGGAGTACTAATAAAATCATAATTATTGGTACTCGAGAAGTCGAAAGTTTGGTGTTTTCAGCCATGATGACTTCAACAAACAAACAAGATCACAAGCAAGCAAGAAAACCGGCAAAGGAAAATGGCAAAAAGGCAAAAAGCAAATGAAAACGACAAAGGAGAAAGGCAAATGAAAACGTCAAATGTGAAGTGGGGGAGAGGAAAACGAGAGGCAACTGTCAAAAAAGTAAATGCAAGAGATGAGTTTGCGACACCTACTTGGATAGATCTTTCCTTCCCCGGCAACGGCGCCAAAAGTACTTCTGCTACTGCAACAAAAGACCTTCCAACGGCGCCAGAAACACGTGCTGACGGGAGACTGTTCTTGTCTTGATACTCCTCAGCAACGGCACCAGGAATCCTTCTGCTACGGCTACGCCTTAAGGGACTTCCTAGGAAAATATGCAAAGGATTCCCGTGGCCTTGGAGCCTTGCATTGGTGTTTCCTCGAAGCGGAAAGGGTGATGTAGCGCAGCGGTGGTAAGTATTTCCCTCAGTTTTGAGAACCAAGGTATCGATCCAGTGAAGGAGTATCACAAGTACCTACACAAACACAAAAAGCTTGCTCCCAACGCTATGAAGGGGTTGTCAATCCCTTATAGATTGTTCGCCAAGTGAGAACTGAAAACAACAAAGTAACAAAGCAAAGTAAAAGCGAAAGTGGAAACGATAGGTGTGAATAGACCCGGGGGCCGTAGTGTTCACTAGTGGCTTCTCTCATGAAAGCAAGTAGACGTTGGGTGAACAAACTACTGTCGAGCAATTGATAGAACCGCGCAAAGTCGTGAAGTCATCTATGGCAATGATTATATCTATAGGCATCACGTCCAAAACAAGTAGACCGATACTTTCTGCATCTACTACTATTACTCCACACGTCGGCCGCTATCCAGCATGCATCTAGTGTATTAAGTCCAAAAGAACAGAGTAACGCCTTAAGCAAGATGACATGATGTAGATGGACAATCTCATATCTACGACAAAGCCCAACTTGTTACCCTTGATGGCAACTACACGATGTGTGCCTTGCTGCCCCTGCTGTCACTAGGAAAGGTCACCACACGGTAATAACCCAAAACCAAACACTTCTCCCATTGCAAGAATCATAGATCTAGTTGGCCAAACAAAACCCAAGACTCGAAGAGACTTACAAGGATATCAAATCATGCATATAAGAAATCAGCAAAGACTCAAATATATATCATAGATAATTTGATCACAAATCCACAATTCATCAGATCTCTACAAACACACCGCCAAAGAGGATTACATCGGATAGATCTCCATGAATATCATGGAGAACTTTGTATTGAAGATCCAAGAGAGGGAAGAAACCATCTAGCCACTAACTACGGACCCGTAGGTCTGAAGTGAACTACTCACGAGTCATTGGAGGGGCAATGATGTTGATGTAGAAGCCCTCCAACTCCAAAGTCCCCTCCGGCAGGGCATCGGGAAGGGTCTCCAAATGAGATCTCGCGGAAACGGAAGCTTGCGGTGGTGGAAAAGTGTTTTCGTGGATTCCCTCATTTTTTTCTGGATTTTAGGGAATATATAGGCGAAGGAGCTAGGTCAGGGGGGCACCAGGGAGGCCACAAGCCTGCTAGCCGCCGCCCCCTAGTGGCGGCTGCAGGGCTTGTGGGCCCCCTGTAGCTCTCGTGGCTTGGCCCTCAAGCCCCCAGATCTTCTTCCGTTCGGGAAAAATTTATTTCGGGGATTTTATTCTGTTTGGACTCCGTTCCAAAATCAGATCTGAAAAGAGCCAAAAACACAGAAAAAACAGAAACTGGCACTTGGCATTGAATTAATAAGTTAGTCCCAAAAAAGATATAAAAGGTACATAAAACATCCAAAGATGACAAGATAACAGCATGAAACCATCAAAAATTATAGATACGTTTGAGACGTATCAGGGCGCTAGGGCAGGGGAGGCCTTGGGCCTTGGCCGGCTGGGCCTTGGGCCTGGGTCCTCCCCTCTCCCTGCTAGTTTTTTTAAACAGAACACACGCAAAAGAAAAAGGTTTAAATAAAATAAAATAAAATAAAATAAAATAAATGCTTTTGGGTTCCTTGAAAAATAAACCCCAACTATAAAAATAGCTTGGGCATTTTTTAAAAGAAATAAAATGAAACCCTTTTTAAGAATAAAATAAAACCCTTTTAAAATAAAATAAAATGGGACTCTAATTTTTTTAACTAAAACCAAAAGGAAAAATAGAGTAGAAACCAAAGGGGTTGCCCCCACAATATGAAAATGATTTTTTTAAAGGGAAAGATGAACATTTTTTTAGAAGGGGAGAAACAAAGCCCTTTTAAACCTGCCACAAATAACATAGAGAAAGAGAGAAGGGTTTTTCCCTAGTGGAGCAACATGTGGGTTTTGACATGCACTTGTTGCCCCCACACCTAAACAAACACGAAGCACATCAACACAACACTTTCACATCACAACAAGGACACCCACATCAACACAACCACAACAACAGGAAAGAATGCAATGCAAGAAGGCATGATGCAAACTACATGATGATGCCACAAAATAAAATAACCACACAAGGGAAACGGAAATAAAGGGGAATCTTCTGGAACGTCGGTCTCGAGCTGTGACATCCAGTCTTGAGGAAATCACACTTCCATCCCTACTTCAATGTAAGCATACATTTCCACATATTTCTCACTTCGCATTGGTAAGATGTAATACGACTGTTTGAAGTTTTATTCAAAATAATTTCTCATTAATATAATATGAATACATTACTGCATTGGTTCTATTGATGGTACACATATTCCAGTGACTATCTCACCACATGAAGAAGAGCCAAAATAGAAAGCAAACAATCACACAAAATGTTATGGTTGCATGTGACTTTGATTTGAGGTTTGTGCATGTGCATCCTGTAAGTGCATCTAGTGCCCCTTAGTGATTTTGGTGGTTTGAAGACTTATAGGTTAAGTATCTAATGTGTCTATGAGTGTACACAAGATCTATAAGTCATTGAGGAGTTTGAGATATTTGAAGAATATCGGCCCCTAAAAATATATGTCTTCAGTTGAATAAATTGGTCTGAAGCTGAAGAAATGAATCGCGAGGAATCTGCGATGAAATTGATATTCCTCATGAAGATATTGAAATTGAGGAATTCGGTGTGCCCTGAAGAAAATCACTTTGAAGAATTTGAAGCATGAAGATTTACTCTCTCCGTTTTATTTTCTTCGCGTTTGAGTAATAGGAACACCGTACTGTTAAAAGGGGGTCGAAGTTACACTTTGGAATGAATTTCCTCATGATGCTCAACCCAAGCCTAATCCTATCAAAAGCCTCAAGTGAGGAATACGAGTGACATGAGGACTCTCACAGTTGAGGGTTCCGATCGTTTCGATAGCCACGCCAAGTCATTGGTCTTATCTACTCCAACGGTCATATTATTTAAGGGCATTACTGTCAAATCATGTCGGGATGCTCCGAGGCTATAAATAGCCACCCCCCACAACCATTAGCTGGTTGGCTGCTCCGTTAGAAACTGACACTTGTCATAAGAGCAACCCAATTCCTCAGAGTCTTCGAGAGTAATTCATCAATGAGGAAATACACCATACACCGAAACCACAAACCAAACCTAGTGATTGAGCATCACTGAAGAAGTTGTTCCTGTGTGGGACTGAAGCCTTTTACCTTTGAGGACTGTGCATCCTCCAGACGGTTAGGCGTCATGGTCTAGAGCTTTCCAGCAGTCAATTGTGGATTGCCGGGTGACCAAGTTTGTGAGGGTTTGGAAGTCTGCCCTGAAGACTTACCACGAGTGTTGGGCGAGGACTGTGTGTTCTTAGCCCAAGGAGAACACAGTAGGGACTGTGTGTCCCGGGACTGTGTGTCATTTGGTTTCAATACCAAGCCGCTCCAAACCAGATGTACGACTGTCACAGCAGTTGGAACTGGGTCATCAACGACTGTCTTCACTCAGAAACGGGTTCTAATTCCTCAACTCCTTACTTTCCTCGTATTATGTGTTGATGACTTTCACTGCTACTGTTTGAAGAATTTGCTGAAGACTTTCTCTGAATTTCCTCAACCCCAAATTCTTCATGTCAGTTAATCCTCATCTGTATTCTGCGTGCCTGCTCACAGTGCAATCTGTTTTCACATTCCTCACTCCGAAAAATTGTTGTTGTGAAACTTTGCACTTCTGATCCTTTACTGTTTCCGCTGTAAGTTAGTCATCAGTGAGGAATTTCCTCAAAAGGAATTTCCTCAGTGATGAAATTCTAAAAATCTCCTATTCACCCCCCTCTAGTCGATATAACGCACTTTCAATTGGTAGCAGAGCAAGGTACTCCCTTGTTCTGTGTGATTTTGGTTTAACCACCTGGAGTTTTAGTTATGTCAACTGCAGGCATGTTTAAGGTGACTGCAGCATGTCCTACCTTCGAAGGAAAGAACTTTCCCTTCTAGAAGAACAAAATGCAAATGCATCTACAAGCTATTGATAATGATCTCTGGTATATTGTGGAATATGGCGTCCCCATCATCTCTGCTAGTGTCTCTGCTGCTAATGTGAAGAAATTCAAGCAACTCGATTCTCAAGCGAAGAATATCATCTGTGGCCATCTGAGCCCAGGCCAGTTTGGAAGAGTAAGTGCTTTGGGCTCCGCAACACTGATCTGGGAGAGACTGTGCAAGGTAAATGAAGGAGTATCAACCCAGCGTGACTCTCGTGTTGATATTCTTTGCAATCTCTTCAATCGCTTCAAGAGACATGACAATGAAAGCTGCCAAGACACCTTTGATCGCCTCACTGACATATCAAATGAACTGCAAGCACTGGGAGCTCAAGACATCACTGATCACGAAGTTGTGAAGAAACTGCTGAGATCTTTGGATTCTTCATTTGATACTTTAGTTCTGATGATTCAAGAAAGACCAGACTACAAGATGCTTGATCCAGCTGATATACTCGAAAGGCTAAATACTCATGAATTCCAGCTAGAAGAAAAGAAAGATCTATATGGACCAAGCTATTCCAGACCACGTGCACTGAAGGCTAGAGCAATTTCCTCATCTGAAGAAGAAGACACAGATGACAGCATTGGTGACCCTGAAGAATTTGGACACGAGCTTGCAATGCTCGTGAGGAAATTCCAGAGATTTACACGACGTGGGCAGTTCGGTAAATCTTCAAGAAGAGACATGAGGAAATCGGAATCTTCATCTGAGGACTACAAGAAACAAACCTGCCACAAGTGCAAGAAATCAGGTCATTACATTGTTGATTGTCCCCGTTGGGGAAAGGAATCAAAGAAGAAGAAATACAAGGATGACAGTTCTGATGACTCGAAGAAGAAGAAGAAATCTTCAAAATCCTCATCTTCAAAGCCCTCATCGCACAAGAAGACTAGTTTCAGAAAGGCTCGGGCACTTATTGGCAAGGAAATGGACTCCGAGGCAGAATCAGAAGAATGTGATGAAGAAGAGGGTTCTGATGAAGACTCAGAATTCGGACAAGCTAGTCTTGCACTGGCAACCACTTTCATCAGCAAGTCAATCTTCAATCTTGAAGAAAATGATTGCACCATCCACACTGATGACTTCGCTCCAACCTATTGCTTCATGGCAAAAGGTTCAAAGGATGACAAACCCAAGAATACTGAGTGGGTTCTTGATAGTGGTTGCACACATCACACGACTGGTGATAAAAGCTTACTGATGAATATGCCATTAACTCCATCACCTCTGAAGCAAATCACATATGCTGACAAAGGTAAAAGCAAGGTATTGGGACTTGGCAAAGTGGCTGTTTCCAAGGATAGGCATATGGACAAAGTGATGCTTGTTGAATCCCTTGGTTTTAACCTCATGTCTATCTCAATGCTTTGTGATCTTGATATGATTGTTATCTTTGGTAGATATAGATGTGTAGTCATCATGGAATCTGACAGATCCAAAGTCTTCGAAGGTGTAAGAAGAGGGGATTTGTACATTGTTGATTTCTCTACAGGTCCTCAACCAGCCACTTGCTTACTAGCAAAAACCTCAGAAGGATGGTTGTGGCACCGAAGACTAGGTCATGCAGGCATGAGGAATTTGCACAAGCTCGCGAAGAAGAAGCATGTCATCGGCATCGAATCAATCAAATTCCTCAAGAATCATCTCTGCGGTGCTTGTGAATCTGGGAAAATGACCAGATCCAAGCATCCCTCGAAGACTATCATGACCACTACACGTCCATTCGAATTGCTTCATATGGATCTATTTGGACCTACTCACTATGCCACACTAACCAATGCAGCATCTTTATATGGCTTCGTCATAGTTGATGATTATTCCAGATATACTTGGGTGCATATCATAGTGTATAAAACTGAAGTGCAGGAAATCTTCAAACGATTTTCTTCAAGGGCCTCGATGAACTTTGGCATCAAGATCAAACATATCAGGAGTGATAATGGAACCGAGTTCAAAAACACTGGTCTTGATGATTATCTTGATGAACTTGGTATTACTCACGAATTATCTGCTCCTTATACTCCTCAGCAGAATGGTGTCGTCGAAAGGAAGAACAGGACTCTGGTTGAAATGGCAAGAACTATGCTTGAAGAATATCAGACTCCTCGTTGCTTTTGGCTTGAAGCAATCAACACTGCATGCCATATCATCAACAGGGTATATCTTCACAAATTCCTCAAGAAAACCTCATATGAACTCCTCACTGACAAGAAACCCAATGTAAGTTATTTCAAAGTCTTCGGTGCAAAATACTGGATTAGAGATCCTCACCATAGCTCAAAATTTGCACCTAAGGCACATGAAGGTTTTATGCTCGGTTATGGGAAGGACTCGCACACTTACATAGTCTTCAACAACTATCACAACAAAGTTGTTGAGACTGTAGATGTGCGGTTCGATGAAACTAATGGCTCGCAAAGAGAGCAATTGCCTTCTGATCCAGATAAGTTGTCTCCTGAGGAAGCAATAAAGCTCAAACCTACTGAAGACATTGTCCCCACTGAGGAAATTGGTGAAGAAATGATCCCCATCACTAATGAAAATCAAGAAGATGCTCCTGAGGAAATTGCACCAGAACCACTTCCTCAGCCCAGACGAAATCCTCAACCAGCTCATCCGAGGATTGCAAATGAAGTAGAACTTGACAAAATCCTCAACAACATCAACGCGCCAGGTCCTCTCACTCGCTCAAAAGCTTCACACTTAGTTAACTTTTGTGGGCATTTTTCCTTTGTATCCATCACAGAACCCTCAAAAGGTGCTAAGGCTTTTCTGGAACCGGAGTGGATCCAAGCTGTGCAAGACGAACTTCTTCAATTCAAGCTGAATGACGTATAGGAGCTCGTGAAACGACCAGATCCTCGCAAGCACAACATCATCGGCACCAAGTGGATTTTCCAAAATAAGCAAGATGAGGACGGTCAAGTGGTGAGGAACAAGGCATGACTTGTAGCCCAAGGCTACACCCAGGTTGAAGGAATAGATTTCGATGAAACTTTTGCACCTGTTGCTAGACTTGAAGCTATTCGAATACTACTTGCTTATGCTAATCATCATAACATCATCTTATATCAAATGGATGTGAAAAGTGCATTCCTCAATGGTAAGCTTGAGGAAGAAGTATATGTTGCTCAGCCCCCAGGTTTTGAGGATCCAAAGAATCCAGACAAAGTCTTCAGACTCAAAAAGGCTCTTTATGGTCTCAAGCAAGCCCCTCGGGCATGGTATGATACATTGAAGGAATTCCTCATGAAGAAAGGCTTCAAACCTGGTTCACTCGATCCAACTGTTTTCACTAAATCCTATGATAATGAGCTATTTGTGTGTCAAATATATATGTCGATGATATCATATTTGGCTGTACTGACAAACGATACAGTGATGAATTTGCTTACATGATGAGTGAAGAATATCAGATGTCCATGATGGGGGAGCTGAAATTCTTCTTAGGTCTTCAAATTCGTCAACAAAGCAATGGAATCTTCATATCACAGGAGAAATACCTCAAGGATGTTCTGAGGAAATTCGACATGCATGAATGCAAAGGTGCCAAGACTCCAATGCCTACCAACGGCCACCTCGGCATCGATGAAAATGGTAAAGATTTCGATCAGCAGGTATATCGTTCTATGATTGGCTCTTTATTGTATCTATGTGCATCTAGGCCAGATATAATGCTTAGTGTTTGCATGTGTGCACGTTTTCAAGCAAAACCGAAGGAATCACACCATAAGGCTGTGAAGCATATTCTTCGATACTTAGCTCACACACCAACACTAGGATTATGGTATCCCAAGGGCTCAAATCTTCATCTGGTAGGGTATTCTGATTCTGACTATGCTGGTGACCGTGTGGATCGCAAGTCAACCTCTGGCACATGCCATTTCCTCGGAAGATCACTAGTTTGCTGGTCCTCAAAGAAGCAGAACTGCGTATCACTCTCCACTGCCGAAGATGAGTACATTGCTGCTGGTTCATGTTGTGCTCAATTACTATGGATGAAGCAAACCCTCAAGGACTACGGCATCAACATCAAGAATGTGCCCCTCTACTGTGACAATGAGAGTGCAATCAAGATTGCATACAACCCAGTACAACACTCGAAGACCAAGCACATCCAGATTCGTCATCATTTTCTTCGGGACCATGTCCTCAAGGGCAATATCCTCATCGACCATGTGAAGACTGATGATCAACTGGCAGATATCTTCACTAAGCCCTTGGATGAGAAAAGGTTTTGCAAGCTGCGGTGTGAGCTAAATATCTTAGAATCTTCAAATGTTTTGTAAAAACATGCACACATCCTAACACTTATGCAAAATTGATGACTTAGATGTGCAACACATGATGAATCGATTTTCTTCAACTGATGAAGAATGTCACTCTAAATGTGAAGAAATCAACGAAGAAATTGATTCTCAGGGCCCTACGATAATTGTACGCAGCGTCTGTAATCAACATTCTTATATGGTGGGTCACGCCACCGCCCAATGTGATATTCCTCAAGTTGATTTTCTTCAAGTGTACCATTTCCTCAAATGTGTTTTTCTTCAAAACAGTTGTTCTTCATTGTGACGAGTTATCACAAAATCTTCAAAAACACTTGTTGACTTTCATTTTACTAGATAGACTGAGATTTCAAAGTCCTCAACAACATTCACTTATAGCTAATTCTTCAAGTTGATGTTTCTGCTAAGTGAATGTGATCGGACCCTACTTTCCCTCTATGATATACTCATCCAGTCTATTCAATTCTTCATATGCGTTCTACTTGAAACTTTGTTCAAAATCCTCACTGCGTCCTTGTCATCTGATGATTTTGTAACGAAAATCCTCAAATCTTCAAAAATTGTTTCTTTAATGCACAGTAACTGAACCCCACTTCCCACGATCGGATAACCACGATCTCCACTATCTCCACCGCCTTGTTCGGGAAATACACGTGTCCTGCGAAGACGTAGAGGCAAGGGTTGTTTGGTCCGAAATCTTCGCGCCAACAGTAACTGTCTCGCTATAAATATGTCCCTATCCCCCTCGGCAAACTCTTCTTCGCTCCATCGCTCTCCTGCTACAGCAAACACCACCGAACCCTAGCGCCATCGCTGGTAGTCTCGTCGCCGATGAGGAAGAGCTTCACTGCCTCGACTTCTCCGTCGCCGGAACCACGCCGGAGTCGGACCATCTTCGTCTGCCGCCGCCGTAGACGTCCTCTGTCGCCGGGTTAGGGTGCATTGGACACGCAACCGAAGAGCCTCTCTACACAACTTCTCTGTGTTCTTCGTGTACTCCTTCAAGGGTAAATAAAATCCCATTTTTACCGCAAGTTAGATCTACAATTTTACATCTTCTATGTGAAATCTTTTTTTCCTCAAGAATCGATAAGCACTTGATTCCTCAAACACTGCCTATCACCACATCATTGATGAACTATACTAAGCATCTAAGATTTCCACGAGATTCCTTAATTGTGCGAATTTTCGGATCTGTACAACTCTGGAACCCAAGAACAGTATGCTTAGGCAAATTCCTCAACCAGTGGTTAAATTCCTCAACTGTCAAACTTTTTCATTTTCTTCAAATCTGAGAACGCATATGACCTCTCCAAATTCCTCGCAACTATACTCTGTTCACAGGTACACACATGTCAGCCGATGAATCTCTCGGTTCTCATCAGATTAACTCATTTGCAACGTTTCTCGAAGAAAATCTTCAAGTCTCATCAAAATCCTCAAGAGTTCAATCTCATCAGCAAAATCCTCAGCTGAAGAAAATGGAGGATGACAAAAAACAGAAGGGAGGAAAGAAACTTGAGCAAAACATAGTTGTGGATATCCCTGAGGATATTTACTTGGACTATTGCACACCTGATGAAAATGAGACAATGGCCAAGAGAAAGATACGGCTGCAGAAGATAGAACGCCGATGGGCAAAGGAATGGAAAGAGTACAGGTTTGTGACTGCCAAGTATGCGAAGAAATTCGCTCTGAAGCCCCCTGGCAAACGGGCCCCAATTGAGGCTCATCAAGTAGCACATCCCTCAAGCCTCAAGACCATCGATGACTATCCAGATGAGAAGGAAAAACATCTGGCTAAGCTCAAGAAGCAGGCAGAAGCTGCAGTGAGGAAATTCAATGAATCCTCAGCTGTTGCCTCAGCTGCAGCTATTTCCTCTGCCGCTGAGACCTCTGGTTCAGCAATTCCTCAAATGCAGTCTGCACCGTCAAAGCCAAGGGCTCCAAAGGCTCAAGAGAAGTCTGCTCAGGCATCAGTTACAAAACCCTCAGCGCCAAAACCATCAGCGCCAAAACCCTCAGCGCCAATCTCCTCAGCTCCAAAATCCTCAGCACCACCACCAAAGCCTCAAGAGACACCAGTACAGAAGCAAGTCATGAAGCCTATGACCGCCAGCTCCAGCTCCTCACTCCCAGCTGCAACCAGCTCGGAGACAAAGTCTTCACCACCTCCTGTGAAGACTCAGGTGTCTGCTGAACGAGCAACTCTGCCAAGCCCCAGCAAAATCATCACCGTCCCGTCTGCATCAGAGGGAAATGATGAATATGATGATCAAACCCTGCAAGCCATCATCAGAAACAAGCAGGAAAGAGTAGCTCAAGCATCAGGTAGTGCCATTCCTCTGGCCATGGACCCCAAGGTCCTCCTTGACTACATCAACATCTGGTATGAGGACCCAAACACTCCGCTTGATGATTTGAAACTTCCCCCTGGCATTAGCCACATGGTGGCCACTTTCATCAATGAACCAAAGTGGAAAGAACAGCAGGCCAAGCAGGCCAAGGCAGCAAAGCTTAAAAAGGAGAAATTCCTCAAGCAGAATCTCCTCAGCTTGACGCCTGATGCACTGGTATCAACATAGGCAGAGCTGAAGAATTTGACTGACAAGTACTCCAAGCTGTCAGATCGTAAGAGCCTTAACAGCAATTTCATCAAGCTGGTCACTAAAGCTGTTGATAACTACAACAAGAAGGCTGCACCCCCAGCACCAACTTCTCAGCCCTTGATTGAGGAGCCAGCAGACGAATCTCCTCATGATGAGGAAACTCCTCAAGCTGAGGAAGTCCACCAAGAAAGCCGTGCAGATGTACCGGCTATTGAAGAAATCATCATGGAAGCTCCAGCTGATGAATCTGCTGCAGCTGATGAGACTGCCCCTGACCCAGCTGCTTCATCAAAGCAAGCTGATGACTCTGTTCCAGCTGGTTCCTCCATACCAGCTGAAGAATCTATCGAGAGAACCCCTTCACCAAAAGCTTCAAAGGTGAAGAAGATGACTCCGTCTGCATCAGACGTGAAGAAAACCAGGGCTGCTGAGAAGGAAGCCAAAAAGAGAAAGGCCTCCTCAGCAGAAGAAGAAACAGAGGCCAAGCGTCTCAAAGCAGTTGAATAAACTGCTCCTCTGGACCCTGTGCCCCTAAATGTCGCTCCTTCTTATGAAATGGTCATCCTTGATGATCAAGCAAAAGGGGCAGATGAGGAAATGAAGGATGCTGCCGCTGAGGAACACACCGACGAAGAAATTTGTATTGATGACAGTCCTCAGCCCTTCATTCCTCAGAAAGACACTGCTCAAGGATCAACTGCACCAACTGAAGAAACTACCTCTACCACCAAGCCAGCTAAGGAAGAACAACCTGAAAATCCTCAAGCTGATGAAATTCAAAGCTCTGAGCAAAATCTTCACGATGAGGAACAGGCTGACCCAACTCCTCCAACTGAGCAAGATGAAACTATTCCTCAGCCTGATGCACAGCCAGACCAAGCTCCTCAGCCTGATGCACAACCAGAGCAAGCCCCTCAACATGAAGTACCAGCTGCTGAAATTCATCACCCTGAGGAAAATGCACCGGACCAAGACAATGCATTCGTCGTGCTCAACCCCGAGACTGCAATTGTTGTCTCCCCTCCTGTTCCTCAGCAAAATCTTCAGCAAGTTTAGCGTCAGACATTCTCCAAGCGTCCAAAGTTTCAAAAGGAGAATTTCTTTGAAGAAAGCATGTACTTCATTGGAGAGAACCCCTATGACAAGCCTCAAATGAGGCATCTGAAGTTTTGGACTAGGACACAGATGAATTACTATGCCTCTGTGCTATGTGGACGAAACAAGATATTCCAGCACATGCATATTCCTCACGTTGAACTTGAAGCTATACCGTGCCTAGAGCCAGTCCTCAATGTACTCCATGATGCTGGTTTACTACCAATGTGCTCCGACATCTCTGACTGGAACAACGAGCTAATTCTTCAGTTCTATGCCACTCTTCACATATCTGGCAACCCTGAAGACATTAACACTTGGGTGTTTGATTGGATGACACAAAACACTCACTACAAGGCTCCTGCTACTGAACTCCTCCATGAACTGCCTGTACCAATTCCCTCATATGAGGTTGTGAAGCTTTATGGTGAGCGTGAGCTGCCCAATGGGATGATGGAAGTCCTCATGAAGCCTTTGGCTGAAGGAAAACCTCCGAGAAAAGCCTTCCTCGTCCACGAGCTCAAGTATACACCCAGGTCTGTCTACAGAATCCTCTGCAGTGTGCTCGCGCTGATCAAAGGCCATGATGATGAAGAAGATGTCGTAGGCCTCATGAAGAATATCCTCTTCAACATCATTCATGGTATTCCTATCAACATCCATGATTTCTTCTTGAGGACTTCAGCCGACAATGCTATGTGTCCTTTTGATCACAAGATATATGCCCCATGGATCATGAGATTCATTAGGACAAGGACAGGCATCAACTTTCTCGCTGAGTGCCAAAACCATGTTGGTTATATGCCTCCTATCCGGGTCAACAAGAAGACTTTCGAACCCATTGAAGGAAAAGGCAAATCAGTGACGAAGAAGGCAGTAGGCCCCTTGATGGCCAGTTCAGGGAGCCAGAAGCTTATTCTTCATGGGATGATACCGAGACTCGTCCGGCCAGCCCCGTTCCTCCTCGAGTGATGAATACAAGAGAGCTCCTCCTCAGTCTTCACCAGAAGGTGGATCGCAATCACAAGTGGGTCAAACGCCAGTTTGGCGCCATTGTGAAAACCCTCGGGCCGAAGACCGGGGAAGTTGAGGAGAGATGGGGAGACCCAACTGTTGCCGGTCGGGACGGACAGGAAAGGGGGCGGGGATAAGCTTGTGAAGAAGCAAGCTTATTGCCCCACCCCCCAAAAACAAACCGAACCCAGCAAGAAAACGTATCCGCTTTAGCAACAAAGCGCTCATCCCTTGCTTGCTGCTTCGCGTTCTTTCTATTCCATCCCAGTCCATTCCGGGATAGGCGGCTAATATAATATGTGCAGTAGTCGTCGTCTGACCAATCGGCCCGGACACCAGACCGCTTGTGCCCGCCCATTCTGTCTCGCCCTAAATGGAATGGCTCTCTTAGTTACGCTGTGCTCACTGAAACACAGAACTCTGTGAAGCTCAACCATCACTATCTCCATGAGGTTTTTGATCGCACCTGGGCTACACTTGCACATCTGAAGACTCATACTGAGCTTGAAGAAATGGACTTTGAGCAAGACTTTGACTGGTCGTGGCCTCCCAAGAAGAAGTTCAGGCCCATTCCAGTTCCAGAACTTGAAGACAGCTCATTTTCTTCATTCCGCATAGCTGAAACTGATGAAGAACAACTCGACGCTGCTACCGGTCCAAGGAAGAAGACTACTCCCAAGAAGCATCACGGCTCTTCCTCAACCGCCAAGAAGTGAAGTCTTCACGGGCGTTAGTCCTCAGTTTGTCCCTTTTTGTCACTTGATGACAAAGGGGGAGAAACTTGAGAGTTAGTCTTCAAGCAGGATATTTTTGGGGCTTATAAACTATATTTAAGTTACAAACTCTTGGCTCTTCTGAGCTTTTTATGTAATGAGTTGTAACTTAAGCCCGATGGTGCTCTGACGCTTTTGAACGTTTTCTTCGCATGCTTATTCCTCAAGTTTTAATGCACGCATGCTGGAATTCGTCAGATACCATTTGTCATCATGCATTTTCATTTTCTTCATATGATATGTTACATGTATGCATGATTTACAAGACTCAGGAGGAGATCTCCATGATATAAATCATCAATGTGCATTTGTTGTGAAAAGCAAAATCCTCACGATATGCACATCTTCAGGGGGAGTCTCTCTGAATCTTGATTTCAAATTCCTCAAATGAGTATTTACACTTCATATTTTTGATCCATGTTGAAGACTTAACCTAATTGTCATCAACCACCAAAAAGGGGGATATTGTAAGTGCATCTAGTGCCCCTTAGTGATTTTGGTGGTTTGAAGATTTATAGGTTAAGTATCTAATGTGTCTATGAGTGTACACAAGATCTATAAGTCATTGACGAGTTTGAGATATTTGAAGAATATCGGCCCCTAAAAATATATGTCTTCAGTTGAAGAGATTAGTCTGAAGCTGAAGAAATGAATCGCGAGGAATCTGCGATGAAATTGATATTCCTCATGAAGATACTGAAATTGAGGAATTCGGTGTGTCCTGAAGAAAATCACTTTGAAGAATTTGAAGCATGAAGATTTACTCTCTCCGTTTTATTTTCTTCGCATTTGAGTAATAGGAACACCGTACTGTTAAAAGGGGTCGAAGTTACACTTTGGAATGAATTTCCTCATGATGCTCAACCCAAGCCTAATCCTATCAAAAGCCTCAAGTGAGGAATACGAGTGACATGAGGACTCTCACAGTTGAGGGTTCCTACCGTTTTGATAGTCACGCCAAGTCATTGGTCTTATCCACTCCAACAGTCATATTATTTGAGGGCATTAGTGTCAAATCATGTCGGGATGCTCCCAGGCTATAAATAGCCACCCCCACAACCATTAGTTGGTTGGTTGCTCCGTTAGAAACTGACACTTGTCATAAGAGCAACCCAATTCCTCAGAGTCTTCGAGAGTAATTCATCAATGAGGAAATACACCATATACCGAAACCACAAACCAAACCTAGTGATTGAGCATCACTGAAGAAGTTGTTCCTGTGTGGGACTGAAGCCTTTTGCCTTTGAGGACTGTGCATCCTCGAGACGGTTAGGCGTCATGGTCTAGAGCTTTCCAGCAGTCAATTGTGGATTGCCGGGTGACCAAGTTTGTGAGGGTTTGGAAGTCTGCCGTGAAGACTTACCACGAGTGTTGGGCGAGGACTGTGTGTTCTTAGCCCAAGGAGAACACGGTAGGGACTGTGTGTCCCGGGACTACGTGTCCTTTGGTTTCAATACCAAGCCGCTCCAAACCAGATGTACGACTGTCACAGCAGTTGGAACTAGGTCATCAACGACTATCTTCACTGAGAAACGGGTTCTAATTCCTCAACTCCTTACTTTCCTCGTATTATGTGTTGATGACTTTCACTGCTACTGTTTGAAGAATTTGTTGAAGACTTTCTCTGAATTTCCTCAACCCCAAATTCTTCACGTCAGTTAATCCTCATCTGTATTCTGCGTGCCTGCTCACAGTGCAATCTGTTTTCACATTCCTCACTCCGAAAAACTGCTAATGTGAAACTTTGCACTTCTGATCCTTTACTATTTTCGCTGTAAGTTAGTCATCAGTGAGGAATTTCCTCAAAAGGAATTTCCTCAGTGATGAAATTCTAAAAATCTCCTATTCACCCCCTCTAGTCGATATAACGCACTTTCACATCCTGGATGGGAAGGATCAGCCTCAGATGCAAGGGTTCTCCAAGATGCACTTAACCATGGGTTTCAGGTACCTCATGGTAAATATTATCTTGTAGATGCGGGCTATACAAGCACACCACAATTTCTTGCCCCACTCTCGCCTGCCAAATCTTTCACAGTGCAGAAGTCTTTCTTGTGATCGAGTTCTTTTTGTTTCACTTTGACAACATCGAGTGACAAGCCAAACTTTTGGTTTATGTTATCCACAATCATATTCCATGCCTCTTTACTCCATGCATTCCGAGTTCTGTAACCCGGGACATTAAAATATTTCAGTTGTTGAATAAGAAATAGCTTCATTTGATGAATCCATTTGGCTCTAGGAAGACTCTTTCTGGACTTTGAAATTGCAAAAAAAAGAGCTATATTACATAATATACAATTGTCTTATATTTCAGTATTTCACCACATTAACAAGACTGAGATTAAGAGATCTAGTACCACTATCCTCATGTTGCCTTGCACTCCTTTGATCAAACTCGAGGTCATCACATCGCTGTTGTGTACCAAATTTAGGACGGCGACTTGTAGCCATTTGACTGAACTCCGGGTCATCAAGTCCTCGAACACACAAAACATTATGCAATTGTTCTTCCGTATTAATCTCACGAAATTAACTTACCCACGAACAAGAGAATTAATACCATTGTCCTCATAATATTTGTTTGAGATCCTGCAGCCCTTTGCACTACTGGAATAAGGGAATTTGCCATCAGCTAGTTCTGTGTCGTCTGTTGGCTGATGGCAAAGAGCCTCTTTGCCGTAAGCTGCCACAGAATAGACGACAAAGGCATGGTTGTTGGTAAAGAACCTATTTGCCATCAGCCTACACTTTGTCGTCTGCCAGCGGACGTCAGAGAAGGCGCACGCAGACGGCAAAGGGCCCAACCCCCCCCCCCCCCACACACACACACACTTTGTCGTCCGCTAACAGACGACAAAGGACCAAAGCCCCACGCCCCTAACGGTTGGAGCCAACCCTAAACCCTCACCCAGTTCTTTGTCGTCTGCCTCCCCCCTTTGTCGACCGCCTGCACACGGCAAAGGGGATGGCCCCATAACGGTCAGCGCGCCCACCCCACCCGCCTCTCTCTCTCTCTCCCCCCTGCCCACCTCGAGCGCCGCCGCCGCACCACCGAAGTTGTGCTGGCCCCCCACCCCGCCTCGGCCACCCACTCCTCCCTGCGTCGCCCCCCACCCCGCAACCGACCACCCCTCGTCAGGCCTCCTCCGTGCGCCACTCCCCCACCCCGCAATCGGCCACCCCTCATCCCCCGCGTCGGCGCCCTTGAAAAAGGAAAGAAATTAATTTTTAAGACATATAATGGGACTAGTGAGCTGGTAAAATTTATGCTATTACTTGTTACTCTTATTATTAGTAGAGGAGGGAGGCTGGACATGTCGATTTTGCCCCCCCCCCCCCCTCTCCCCCACCCTCTCTCTCTATTTGTGCGCGGGTGAGCGACGCGACCGGACGGAAAAATCAAGGGAAACAGTTGTTGCTGCATGTGTCGTTCGTGTCAGGAAGTTCTCCATTAGGTTGGACCTCTTTTTTCTTTCCCTGTGAAACGTGAAGGAAGGAAGAAATCATGTACAGAAATATGATTGCATTCCTTTAAACGAAAGGCCTCCAAAGGATATTTTTTTTACAAATACCCTATGCTACAAAATTCCTATAGAAGTCATGTGAACCAAATATAAGTTCTTTTTTTTTTGAAGAAACAAATATAAATTCTTAAACCTAAAATTTCTAATCCAGGTTGGCCCATTACAGAAGTGGGGTCACTTTGCTGTTCAAAGGCCCGACCTGGACTGGCCCAAGCCCAACCCAGCCCACCTGTGCGCGTACTTCATCGCACCCCTCTCCCCGTCGTCTCGTACTGTCGCACCCGTGCACCACCACCACCACCCCACCACCACCAAAGGGGAACGAGCGCCGCCGAGCACGCGCGCACGCCTCCCCCCACCGGAGCACGCGCGCCGCCCCGAATTCGCCTCTCGCATCCGCCGGACGGTCTCCTCCCCGTGCTCCTCCACTTTCCTGGAATGGCGTCGAGCGGTGACGCAGCCGGAGTTGTCGGTAAGCCCTAGCTCGCCCCAAACCTCTCCTGCTACCTTCTCCTCCCAGCCAGCCAGCCGCCAATCCCCAAATCTCTCCGTATGCGACCGATACGACGCTCCAATCCGTCCAATCAGTCGCGGATTTGCTCTCTGGTGCCGTGGATCCGTTCCCGTCCGTCCATCCATGGTTCGAATCTGGTCTTCTCCGGCACGTCCGCGGGGGAAGAGATCCCCCCTCTGCTCAAGTACATGTGTCTGGACTGGTGCTGCGAATAGCACTCTCTTAAATTTAGCAAAAACCGGGGTTCTGTTCAGCTCAGTCCATTCGATTCCCGGGACTCGTGTTTAGGTCGCCGCCTTCATGTTTCATGGTAACATAAGTTTGTACTGTATCTAGGAATAGTTGATGAGCTGCCTTGCGTCGCCGCCTGCCTTCCAGCGATGTCTTGCCTGCAGGGCTCTGGCACATCAGGCAACAAATACTGTTCCGACGGAGAGAAAACTATGGGAAAGTGGTCTTTCATAGGTTGTGGTATAGTATGGTACAGGAAGCTCTGCACCTGAGCCATACTGTTGCTCCCATGTCACTAGCATGGCGACGCTGGGTTGCTTGTTTGGATGAAGATAACATGAAACTGGAGTCCAGAGCTGTTGTTAATCTGTATGATGGAGTAGGAATCGTCAAATTTTATCTATCCAGAAGTTAGGATGAATGTAACGAATTTGCCGCCGGTGCCGATATTTTTGTAAAATGCATAACCTGGACTAGCTTTGTGCAAAGTGGTGGTAGATAGGACACTATCATAGGGATGCAAGCAACAGCCCACTTATCTGCAAAACTTGGCTATTAGTGCACCGCTGACCATAAAATTAAGACTAGCATGTATACTATGATACTGGCTGCGAACACGGCCCACTTATATATCCTTAGACTATCAGCTCTTCATCTAGTCCAGAGGATTGCTACAGCTGAATACTTGTGGTTAATGTGTTCTCCATCTATGCTTGTTTATTGTCACGACATAAAATAGTTTGTTGGCACCTGGCTGCATCGTTCTGGGAAATTAAATTAGCGAGTCTGCAAGGTGTAGTCATCTGAGTGATTTTCCCCGTTAAGAGCAAACATTCACACTATATATTTTAGAATCCACTAATCCTCGAAACAGGAGACACTTAATGTATTAATCTTTATTGCTTCCACACGACATTCCCACTATTTGTAGAGCTTGTGAATAGCCGTAGCTTTTGGAAGTACAGGAATAAAATCACATTTCTGTGATTGTTTAGCTGTACAAGTGTGAGCGATCTTCTGATGCTGCGCAGCCAAGGGAGGTAGTACATTAAAAGATTGAGCACAGAATTAGGTAGAATCCAACATATCTGAGAATTGTGGTCCTTTGGGATTGCGATAATTTATTCCATGCAGCCGGGTGCAATTATCCCTTCATTATCTATTGGCTCCTAATTGTTTATTGGACAGCTTGTGTTAGAAACTCTGCAAGGAGAACTAAAATTGTTAATAAGTTGCCCATTGTAAGAATGGCTTCCTGGTTCTGTGTACTACGGATGATTTTTTTTATGGTCATTTTCGTTTATGGATATAGCTGCCCTGACATCAGATTTGATTAGATGTACCTGTGCTGAATCTGTTAATGTTGTTGGAAGTGAACTATTGATACTTACTGGCATAAAAATAATTCTTAGTGCCAAGGAACTTTAGACTGCTGGAAGAGCTTGAGAGAGGAGAGAAGGGCATTGGGGATGGAACAGTTAGCTATGGAATGGATGACGCAGATGATATCTACATGCGCTCCTGGACAGGAACAATAATTGGTCCCCACAACGTGAGATATTTTGAACCTGCATACTCTTCTTTTCTTGAAATATGATTTGTCGCATTTCTGAGTATTTGCTTTCTCGTTGATCTATATTTGGTTTTGTAGACTGTCCACGAGGGCCGGATTTATCAGTTGAAGCTTTTCTGTGACAAGGACTATCCAGACAGGCCACCGACTGTTAGGTTTCACTCAAGAATCAACATGACCTGTGTAAATGCCGAGACTGGATTGGTATGGCATTGTCTCGGTGACCCTGAATGTTTTACATCAGCTTTGGTCTCCTTGTATTTCAAACTTAACCTGGAGCAAAAATGCAGGTGGACCAAAGGAAGTTCAGCCTGTTGTCCAACTGGCGCCGTGAGTACACAATGGAGAACATCTTGATACAGCTTAAGAAAGAGATGGCGACATCACACAACCGGAAACTAGTGCAGCCTCCGGAGGGGACGGTCTACTGAAAGGGCTCATCGCATCGCAACGGTCATTCCAAGAACCCTTGCGGTTCTCATTTTAGATATCGCATAAGATCGCAACATTTGGTGCAAACGATTATGTACTTAAACTTTGACGGTGTCCTTGTGTGTGTGTGTGCCTCGCTTTCTTTGACAGTATTAGCCGGTCCGTGGCGTTATCTCCTGGGTAAACCTGTGTTGTAATGATGCGCTTGGGCTTGAGCTGTTGTTTTTAAAAGTACCATTACGTTGTTTCGCCCCGGGTGTCGGCTCTTTGGCTATTTTGTCAGCTGCATGTCAAAGCTCGTTGCGTGTGATGCTCACATACACAGAGTTACATTTGTCTACATTGCTAGTGTTTAGCCGCAGCTTGCCAATGGCTTATGTTAAGTTCACTGCGGTGCAGCATTCATATGCTTATTTTTAGCTTAACAATCTTAATGGGAGTACCATGTACCAGTATACTATCTGATACTTGCAGCATTCATATGCTTGTTTTTAGCTTAACTTGCAGCATTCATATGCTTGTTTTTAGCTTAACAATCTTAATGGGAGTACCATGTACCAGTATACTATCTGATATTGTATCATAATATGATATTCAACCCTCTTTTTTCTTAATGAATTATGTGACACATAAGCATATACGTGGTCAGCCTAAGATAGTAAAGATAGGATGGTATGTGCATCACTTTCTTTTTTTCTACGTGAAACTTAGGGATCTTTATTGCTTATCACTAGCAAAAGGGCTCGTACGTTGCAACGGAAGAAAAAAATGTCATAATCTTTAATGGTCATGACCATATGTTGTTGCATCACCGAGTTACACTATCACTCTCAATTTCATGAAATTATGAATAATTTTTAAAATTATGAACATTTATTAAAAACGACACAATATTGTGATATTTTTTTCAAATTCCTGAACATTTTGCACCATTAAGGCTCGGCCCAAAGGCAAATATATATTTTATATTCTCCTGACACGTCCATACTTTCGTGCACAACCGGGTGATTTCCCAAGAAAGCTTGTTCATGCCTCTTCCTCAACTTGGTAATTTCCCAAGAAAGCTTGTTCTTTATTTTCTCCATCAGATGCATGCCTCTTCCCCTCAACTTAATTTCCCAAGAAAGCTTGTTCATGCCTCTTCCTCAACATATTCCAACATATCCATGCCTCATCCTCTAATTATTTAATTCCCAAGACGGCTTGTTGGTAGGCGATTTTCTCACATATTTAAACTGGTGCAATTCAGTGTTACAAGCCGATGTGGGACTATCTTTTTAATGAGTAAATTAATATGTAAAGGTTGATTAGGAGCGCGCTTGGGCGTTTACGGAGTTGGGGATGGGTCGACCTTATAGTGTGCAGTTTGGACGTGTTGGTCTTTTTGAATAAGAGTGCTAACTGGTCATGGCTGAGGCCAAAGAGAGGTAGTGCGGCCTTATACGGTAGGGAACAAACGCACGTGACAACGGACGAAGCTTAAAAGGGGGGCTCTCCTCAGTGCGTACGACATATTAAACAAAGATTACCGAATTTTAAGGTAACGACGTACGACAAGAAGCTATCACCCTTTTAAAAGCAAAAGAAAATGAACAAACCTTCAGAAAATAGTTGCCCAGTTCTTGGATTGAAAATAGAGATAGCACCATTGATTGGTTTGGTGGTCAGGTTACCCTCAAAGGTTTTGTGAATGGTAACTCGATAGACATTCGTGTCATCCACAAACCATATGATTTGATTGTTGAATATCTCTCAATAGTTCTGTGAAGACAGATATGGCTCGGTGGGTTCAGATAAATACAGTTGAAGACCCTTTCTTATTCTCTCTCTCAGCACATACAGAGCAGGATTTGACTGTCAAAAGAGAAGATAAACAAGCATGTCATTTATTAAATAAGACAATTTTTTTAACAACACAGATAATGCCATAGAGCTAGATTTGTTACAGTTAGCATGGTTATTACCTTCATGATCTTGTTCATTGCTTGCTGGAGGAGGGGCTTTGACCGAGGGAACCAGTTGCCAAAGGCCGAGTGCAAATTATAAGCTAGATCAAGTCCAATCATCACTCCTGCAATAAATATTAATCAACATAAGCACAGAGGATTCACACAATGGGAAGAAATAGGAAGCTAATGGATACAACAAAATCATATGTCACCTATCTGCACACAGGATTCAGACTGTCATAAGCTTGGTTTGGACATCTGCGACCTATGTGCAGCAAAAAGGAGAACTCTTCATCTTGTAACTCTTCCTGCGATGTATTGTCTCCTTCTATATTGTCTCGATATCCAGTGCATCCAACTCCTGATCCAGAACTTGGCAAAGATCGATAACAACACTTTCATGGACCTTCTGCCGAAGATGTGCACGGAAAATATGAATCAGAGAGATCTTCAGGGTTGGAATTTTATCATGCATGAATATCCCAGTCAGATCTAGCTGAACCTGGAAACCAACATATACGTTTGCACGAGCCGCCACCTGTTAGAGCATATTTCTCCATATGTGGTTTTGGTAATTAATGACAATCCCTATGGACTAATGATTGCCTTAAGTTATATTTATAGGATTTGTCCATAGACACTTCTTAAAGTCCATCTGTTGGGTTCAAGGAGTTTATATTATGACCAAGGTGGTATTCAAGGTATTATCCAAAGAATGGTCATAGAGACACAAGGTTGATCAAGATCGTCAGACAAAGAGTAAATCAAGATGATCAACACACAAAGCGTACAATATGTACCGAGAGGGATCAAGTGATCACATGGTATGGTAAGCATTGTCCATTACGTGTTTGTGTACTAACCCATGGTCTTCGTGAGAGTTCTATGTAGGGTTAGGTGTGTTTCCATGGGCTTGCGTCGAGAGAAAGATCTCATACAACCCATGGAGGATGACGTCAAGTGGTGATCATCATCAAGGTTGCGGTGTGCAAGTTCAAGTGGATCAGCATGAAGATATCATGCTTGAAGCTTGCCGTCCATTGTGGTGGCAATGGACTTGTGAAGATATGCTGAAGAGCGGCTCACCCATATTGTGTATGTGGGAGCAATCAACTAGTCTTCATCGAGCCAACGCAATCAAGTAAGGTGGTCCATCTTGAGGAAGCCAAGATCATCGTCATCTAGCTCAAGAGGACGAGGTGCAAGGTATAGGTTTGCCCTTGATAGGTTTTCTGTTATAGGATAGATTGTCGTACTATCAAGGAAGTCTATCAAGTGAGTAGCTTGATCTTATCGTTCGTTGAGAGCTCAAACCATTTGCATCCTTGCATCATTCTTCTTGGTTCTTGTTTGGTGTTTCTCTTTCTGAGTTTTAGAGCTTATGGTCATCTTCATGACAAGCTCGAGTTCATCGAAAATGGAGTCCATATACATCTTCGATGATGTTTTTGATGTTGGAGTTTTTGATAGCTCTTGTCGTCTTGAATCCAACAAGCTTGGGTTTGCTCGATTCGGAACTCGTATGCGAAAGTTATGGCGGTTTCAGTGGCTAGCGGTAGTACCGCTCATGCTGAGCGGTAGTACCGCTGGGCCTAGCGGTAGTATCGCTTAAGCCGAGCGGTAGTACCGCTAGGGATGGTAGTACCTCCAGCTTCGAGCGGTGGTACTCTGTCAGACTTTTTGTGAACACTTTCCGAGCGGTGGTAGGCCCGGTAGTAATATCTTTACTACCATGGTTGAGCGGTAGTACCGGTCCCCGCCAGTGGTAGTACCGCTAGGGCAGCGGTAGTACCGCTCCCCACCAGCGGTAGTACCGGTATGCACAGGCTGTAAGTGGGGGTAACAGTCTGATTCCTTCCCCCACTATATAAAGGGGGTCTTCTTCCCCCTTGGTTTAATCCATCCATTGAGCTCATGTTCTTCCCCCACTGTTGACCTTCTTAGAGCTTGCTAACTCTCAATCCCTCCAATGATTCTTGCTTGTTCTTGAGGGAAAAGAGAGAGGAGATCTAGATCCACATCTCCACCAATCACTTTCTCCTCTATGTGAGGGGAACCACCTGGATCTTGATCTTGGAGTTCTTTGTGAGTTCCTTGTTCTTCCTCTCATATTTCTCCATAGCTTTTGTTGTTGTTGAGGGATTTGAGTGTGAGGGACTTGACCACTTTGTGTGTTCTTGCCATTGCATGAGCTGCATCGGTTTGAGTTCTCCACGGTGATACGTGGAAGTGAAGTTTGAGAAGCCATATTACCTTTTGGTACTTAGTACCCTAGAGATTGTTCTTCGTGGATGCTTTGGCGTCCTAGAAGCTTGGTGGTGTCTTGGAGCTCAATCATTGTGGTGTAAAGCTCTGGGCAAGCGTCGGGGTCTCCAATTAGGTTGTGGAGATTGCCCCGAGCAATTTGTACGGATACTGGTAACCGCCCCCAAGGGTTTCCATTTGTACGGGTTCGGTGACCGCCCTCAAGGGTCCCTTAGTGGAATCATGGCATTTTGTATTGTGCGAGAGCGTGAGGAGATTACGGTGGCCTTAGTGGCATCTTGGGGATCATTTGTTGGAAATATGCCCTAGAGGCAATAATAAAATGGTTATTATCATATTTCCTTGTTCATGATAATCGTCTACTGTTCATGCTATAATTGTATTAACAGGAAACAGTAATACATGTGTGAATAAATAGATTACAATGTGTCCCTCGCAAGCCTCTAGTTGGCTAGCTCGTTGATCAATAGATGATCATGGTTTCCTAATCATGGACATTGGATGTCATTGATAACGGGATCACATCATTAGGAGAATGGTGTGATGGAGAAGACCCAATCCTAAGCATAGCATTAGATCGTGTTGTTCGTATGCTAAAGCTTTTCTAATGTCAAGTATCTTTTCCTTCGACAATGAGATTGTGCAACTCCCGGATACCGTAGGAGTACTTTGGGTGTATCAAACGTCACAATGTAACTGGGTGACTATGAAGGTGCACTACGAGTATGTCCGAAAGTATCTGTTGGGTTGGTACGAATCAAGATCGGGATTTGTCACTCTGTGTGACGGAGAGGTATCTCTGGGCCCACTCGGTAGAACATCATCATAATGAGCTCAATGTGACTAAGGAGTTAGTCACGGAATGATTTACTACGGAACGAGTAAAGAGACTTGCTGGTAACAAGATTGAACAAGGTATAGGGATACCAACGATCGAATCTCGGGCAAGTTGACAAAGGGAATTGTATACGGGATTGATTGAATCCTTGACATCATGGTTCATCCGATGAGATCATCGTGGAACATGTGGGAGCCACCATGGGTATCTAGACCCCGCTGATGGTTATTGGCCGGAGAGGTGTCTCGGTCATGTCTGCATGCCTCCCGAACCCGTAGGGTCTACACACTTAAGGTTTGATGACTCTAGGGTTATAGGAAATTGTTGTATGAGGATACCGAAGGTTGTTCAGAGTCCCGAATGAGATCCCGGACGTTATGAGGAACTCTGGAATGGTCCGGAGGTAAAGATTGATATATAGGTTGGATGGGTTTGGACGCAGGAAATGTTTCGGGCACCACCGGCGATGTGCCGGGACCACCGGAAGGGTTCCGGGGGCCCACCAGGAGGGGCCACCAGCCCCGGGAGGCTACATGGGCCAAGTGTGCGAGGGAACCAGCCCCTAGGTGGGCTGGTGCGCCCCCCACACCCATGTTGGAATTATGCCCTAGAGGCAATAATAAATATAGTTATTATTATAATTCCTGTATCAAGATAATAGTTTATTATCCATGCTATAATTGTATTGAATGAAGACTCATTTACATGTGTGGATACATAGACAAAACACCGTCCCTAGCATGCCTCTAGTTGGCTACCCAGTTGATCGATGATAGTCAGTGTCTTCTGATTATGAACAAGGTGTTGTTGCTTGATAACTGGATCACGTCATTGGGAGAATCACATGATGGACTAGACCCAAACTAATAGACGTAGCATGTTGATCGTGTCATTTTGTTGCTACTGTTTTCTGCGTGTCAAGTATTTATTCCTATGACCATGAGATCATATAACTCACTGACACCGGAGGAATGCTTTGTGTGTATCAAACGTCGCAACGTAACTGGGTGACTATAAAGGTGCTCTACAGGTATCTCCGAAGGTGTTAGTTGAGTTAGTATGGATCAAGACTGGGATTTGTCACTCCGTGTGACGGAGAGGTATCTCGGGGCCCACTCGGTAATACAACATCACACACAAGCCTTGCAAGCAATGTAACTTAGTGTAAGTTGCGGGATCTTGTATTACGGAACGAGTAAAGAGACTTGCCGGTAAACGAGATTGAAATAGGTATGCGGATACTGACGATCGAATCTCGAGCAAGTAACATACCGAAGGACAAAGGGAATGACATACGGGATTATACGAATCCTTGGCACTGAGGTTCAAACGATAAGATCTTCGTAGAATATGAAGGATCCAATATGGGCATCCAGGTCCCGCTATTGGATATTGACCGAGGAGTCTCTCGGGTCATGTCTACATAGTTCTCGAACCCGCAGGGTCTGCACACTTAAGGTTCGACGTTGTTTTATGCGTATTTGAGTTATATGGTTGGTTACCAAATGTTGTTCGGAGTCCCGGATGAGATCACGGACGTCACGAGGGTTTCCAAAATGGTCCGGAAACGAAGATTGATATATAGGATGACCTCATTTGATTACCGGAAGGTTTTCGGAGTTACCGGGAATGTACCGGGAATGACGAATGGGTTCCGGGAGTTCACCGGGGGGGGGGGCAACCCACCCCGGGGAATCCCATAGGCCTTGAGGGAGACACACCAGCCCTTAGTGGGCTGGTGGGACAGCCCACAAGTGCCCTATGCGCCAAGGAGAAGAAAATCAAGAGAGAAAGAAAAAAAAGGAGGAGGTGGGAAGGAAGGGGGACTCCCTCCCACCAAACCTAGTCCAACTCGGTTTGGGGGGGGGGGGAGAGTCCTCCCCCTTGGACTCGGCCGACCCCCTTGGGGCTCCTTGAGCCCCAAGACAAGGCCCCCTCCCTCCCACCTATATATACTGAGGTTTTAGGGCTGATTTGAGACGACTTTTCCACGGCAGCCCGACCACATACCTCCACGGTTTTTCCTCTAGATCGCGTTTCTGCGGAACTCGGGCGGAGCCCTGCTGAGACAAGATCATCACCAACCTCCGGAGCGCCGTCACGCTGCCGGAGAACTCTTCTACCTCTCCATCTCTCTTGCTGGATCAAGAAGGCCGAGATCATCGTCGAGCTGTACGTGTGCTGAACGCGGAGGTGCCGTCCGTTCGGTACTAGATCGTGGGACTGATCGCGGGATTGTTCGCGGGGCGGATCGAGGGACGTGAGGATGTTCCACTACATCAACCGCGTTCTCTAACGCTTCTGCTGTACGGTCTACAAGGGTACGTAGATCACTCACCCCCTCTCGTAGATGGACATCACCATGATAGGTCTTCGTGCGCGTAGGAAATTTTTTGTTTCCCATGCGACGTTCCCCAACAGTGGCATCATGAGCTAGGTTCATGCGTAGATGTCTTCTCGAGTAGAACACAAAAGTTTTTGTGGGCGGTGATGTGCGTTTTGCTGCCCTCCTTAGTCTTTTCTTGATTCCGCGGTATTGTTGGATTGAAGCGCCTTGGACCGACATTACTCGTACGCTTACGAGAGACTGATTTCATCGTTACAAGTAACCCCCTTTGCTCAAAGATGACTGGAAAGTGACGGTTTCTCCAACTTTAGTTGAATCGGATTTGACCGAGGAGGTCCTTGGATGAGGTTAAATAGCAACTCATATATCTCCGTTGTGGTGTTTGCGTAAGTAAGATGCGATCCTACTAGATGCCCTTGGTCACCACGTAAAACATGCAACAACAAAATTAGAGGACGTCTAACTTGTTTTTGTAGGGTATGCTTGTGATGTGATATGGCCAACGATGTGATGTGATATATTGGATGTATGAGATGATCATGTTGTAATAGAAATATCGACTTGCACGTCGATGGTACGGCAACCGGCAGGAGCCATAGGGTTGTCTTTATACTAACGTTTGTGCTTGCAGATGCGTTTACTATTTTGCTAGGATGTAGCTTTGGTAGTAATAGCATGAGTAGCACGACAACCCTGATGGCAACACGTTGATGGATGATCATGGTGTAGCGCCGGTGACAAGAAGATCGTGCCGGTGCTTTGGTGATGGAGATCAAGAAACACGTGATGATGACCATATCATGTCACTTATGAATTGCATGTGATGTTAATCCTTTTATGCACCTTATTTTGCTTAGAACGACGGTAGCATTATGAGGTGATCTCTCACTAAAATTTCAAGACGAAATTGTGTTCTCCCCGACTGTGCACCGTTGCTATAGTTCGTCGTTTCGAGACACCACGTGATGATCGGGTGTGATAGACTCAACGTTCACATACAACGGGTGCAAAACAGTTGCGCACGCGGAACACTCGGGTTAAGCTTGACGAGCCTAGCATGTGCAGACATGGCCTCGGAACACATGAGACCGAAAGGTCGATCATGAATCATATAGTTGATATGATTAGCATAGGGATGCTTACCACTGAAACTATACTCAACTCACGTGATGATCGGACTTGGGATAGTGTAAGTGGATCATGAACCACTCAAATGACTAGAGAGATGTACTTTTTGAGTGGGAGTTTAGCATATAATTTGATTAAGTTGAACTCTAATTATCTTGAACATAGTCTAAGTCCACTTTGAACATATTTGTGTTGTAGATCATGGCTCACGCGACAGTCATCCTGAATTTTAATACGTTCCTAGAGAAAGCTAAGTTGAAAGATGATGGAAGCAACTTTGTAGACTGGGCTCGTAATCTTAAGCTAATCTTACAAGCTAGGAAGAAGGATTATGTCCTTAATGCTGCGCTAGGAGATGAACCACCCGCTACGGCTGATCAGGATGTTAAGAACGCTTGGTTAGCACGTAAGGAGGACTACTCAATAGTTCAATGTGCAGTCTTGTATGGCTTAGAACCGGGACTTCAACGTCGCTTTGAGCGTGATGGAGCATTTGAGATGTTCCAGGAGTTGGAGTTTATCTTTCAGAAGAACGCCCGGATCGAGAGGTATGAGACCTCCGATAAATTCTATGCTTGCAAGATGGAGGAAAACTCATCTGTCAGTGAACATGTGCTCAAAATGTCTGGGTACTCAAACCATCTAGCTGAGCTGGGGATTGAACTCCCGCAAGAAGCTATCACTGACAGAATCCTTCAATCACTGCCGCCAAGCTACAAAGGCTTTGTGTTGAACTACAACATGCAAGGGATGAACAAGTCTCCCGGCGAGTTGTTTGCGATGTTGAAAGTCGCAGAGTCTGAACTCCGTAAAGAACATCAAGTGTTGATGGTGAATAAGACCACTAGTTTCAAGAGAAACGGCAAAGGCAAGAAGGGCAATTCGAAGAAGAGCGGCAAGCCTGTTGCCAATCCGCCGAAGAAACCCAAGGCTGGACCTAAGCCTGAAACGGAGTGCTACTATTGCAAGGGTATGGGTCACTGGAAGCGCAATTGCCCCAAGTATTTGGCAGATAAGTAGGCGGACAAAGAAAAATCAGGTATATTTGATATACATGTTATTGATGTGTACTTAACCGGCTCTCGTAGTAGTGCCTGGGTATTCGATACCGGTTCTGTTGCTCATATTTGCAACTCGAAACAGGAACTGCGGAATAGACGAAGGCTGGCGAAAGATGAAGTGACGATGCGCGTAGGAAATGGTTCCAAGGTTGATGCAATCGCCGTCGGCACAGTGTCACTTCAGCTACCATCGGGATTAGTGATGAACTTAAATCATTGTTATTTAGTGCCTGCGTTGAGCATGAACATTATATCTGGATCTTGTTTATTGCGAGACGGTTACTCTTTTAAGTCAGAGAATAATGGTTGTTCTATTTCTATGAGTAACATCTTTTATGGTCATGCACCGAATGTGAGAGGATTGTTCATATTGAATCTTGATGGCGATACGCATATACATAACATTGAGACCAAAAGAGTTAGAGTAAACAATGATAGCGCCATATTTTTGTGGCACTGCCGCTTGGGTCATATTGGTGTAAAGCGCATGAAGAAACTCCATGCTGATGGACTTTTGGAGTCACTTGACTTTGATTCACTTGACACGTGCGAACCATGCCTCATGGGCAAGATGACTAAGACTCCGTTCTCCGGAACAATGGAGCGTGCAAGTGACTTATTGGAAATCATACATACCGATGTGTGTGGTCCAATGAGCGTGGAGGCACGCGGCGGATATCGTTATTTTCTCACCTTCACTGACGATTTGAGTAGGTATGGTTATGTCTACTTGATGAAGCACAAGTCTGAAACATTTGAAAAGTTCAAGCAATTTCAGAGTGAAGTGGAAAATCATCGTAACAAGAAGATCAAGTTCCTACGGTCTGATCGCGGGGGTGAATATCTGAGTTTCGAGTTTGGTGATCACTTAAGAAAATGTGGAATTGTTTCACAGTTAACACCGCCTGGAACACCACAGCGTAATGGTGTGTCCGAACGTCGTAATCGTACTTTGTTAGAGATGGTGCGATCTATGATGTCTCTTAATGATTTGCCGTTATCATTTTGGGGTTATGCATTAGAAACAGCTGCATTCACTTTAAATAGGGCACCATCAAAATCCGTTGAGACGACACCATACGAACTGTGGTATGGCAAAAGGCCAAAGTTGTCGTTTCTTAAAGTTTGGGGATGTGATGCTTATGTCAAAAAGCTTCAGCCTGAAAAGCTGGAACCCAAAGCGGAAAAGTGCGTCTTCATAGGTTACCCAAAAGAGACAGTTGGGTACACCTTCTATTTCAAATCCGAGGGCAAAGTGTTTGTTGCTAAGAACGGAGCTTTTCTCGAGAAGGAGTTTCTCTCGAGAGAATTGAGTGGGAGGAAGATAGAACTTGACGAGGTTGTCGAACCTCTCATCCCTCTGGATGGTGGCGCAGGGCAAGGGGAAACCTCTATCGATGCGACGCCGGTTGAGGAGGAATTTAATGATGATGATCATGAAACTCCAGTTCAAGTTTCTGTTGAACCACGCAGGTCGACGAGATCACGCGCTGCTCCAGAGTGGTACGGTAATCCCGTCTTATCAATCATGTTGTTGGACAACAATGAACCTGCAAATTATGAAGAAGCAATGGTGGGCCCAGATTCCAACAAATGGCTAGAAGCCATGAAGTCCGAGATAGGATCCATGTATGAGAACAAAGAGTGGACTTTGGAGATACTACCTGAGGGCCGCAAGGCTATTCAGAACAAATGGATCTTTAAGAAGAAGACGGACGCTGACGGTAATGTGACCGTTTATAAAGCTCGACTTGTGGCAAAGGGTTTTTCACAAGTTCCAGGAGTGGACTACGATGAGACTTTCTCACCCGTAGCGATGCTTAAGTCCGTCAGAATCATGTTAGCAATAACTGCATTTTTTGATTATGAAATCTGGCATATGGATGTCAAAACGGCGTTCCTTAACGGTTTCCTTAAGGAAGAGTTGTATATGATGCAACCCGAAGGTTTTGTCGATCCTAAGAATGCTAACAAGGTGTGCAAGCTCCAGCGATCCATTTATGGACTGGTGCAAGCATCTCGGAGTTGGAACAAACGCTTTGATGAGGTGATCAAAGCATTTGGGTTTGTACAAGTGGTTGGAGAATCTTGTATTTACAAGAAAGTGAGTGGGAGCTCTGTGGCGTTTCTAATATTATATGTGGATGACATATTACTGATTGGAAACAACGTAGAGCTTTTGGAGAGCATAAAAGGTTACTTGAATAAAAGTTTCTCTATGAAGGACCTAGGAGAAGCTGCTTACATTCTAGGCATTAAGATCTATAGGGATAGATCAAAACGCCTGATAGGACTTTCACAAAGCACATACCTTGATAAAGTTTTGAAGAGGTTCAAAATGGAACAGTCCAAGAAAGGGTTCTTGCCAGTTCTACAAGGTACGAGATTGAGTAAGACTCAGTGCCCAGCAACTGATGAAGATAGAGAGCATATGCGCTCCGTCCCCTATGCTTCAGCCATAGGTTCTATCATGTATGCGATGCTGTGCACTAGACCGGATGTTAGCCTGGCCATAAGTATGGCAGGCAGGCTCCAGAGTAATCCAGGAGTGGATCACTGGACAGCGGTCAAGAATATCCTAAAGTACCTGAAAAGGACTAAGGAGATGTTTCTCGTGTATGGAGGTGACGAAGAGCTCGCCGTAAAAGGTTACGTCGATGCAAGCTTTGACACAGATCCGGACGACTCTAAGTCGCAAACCGGATACGTATTTATTCTTAATGGGGGTGCAGTAAGCTGGTGCAGTTCCAAGCAAAGCGTCGTAGCAGATTCTACATGTGAAGCAGAGTACATGGCTGCCTCGGAGGCGGCTAAGGAGGGTGTCTGGATGAAGCAGTTCATGACGGATCTTGGAGTGGTGCCAAGCGCACTGAATCCAATAACCTTGTTCTGTGACAACACTGGTGCCATTGCCTTAGCAAAGGAACCACGGTTTCACAAGAAGATCAGACACATCAAACGACACTTCAACCTCATCCGCGACTACGTAGAGGAAGAGGACGTAAATATATACAAAGTGCACACGGATCTGAATGTAGCAGACCCGCTGACTAAACCTCTTCCACGGCCAAAACATGATCGACACCAGAACTGTATGGGTGTTAGATTTATTACAATGTAATTCACATGGTGATGTGAGGGCTAGATTATTGACTCTAGTGCAAGTGGGAGACTGTTGGAATTATGCCCTAGAGGCAATAATAAATATAGTTATTATTATAATTCCTGTATCAAGATAATAGTTTATTATCCATGCTATAATTGTATTGAATGAAGACTCATTTACATGTGTGGATACATAGACAAAACACCGTCCCTAGCATGCCTCTAGTTGGCTAGCCAGTTGATCGATGATAGTCAGTGTCTTCTGATTATGAACAAGGTGTTGTTGCTTGATAACTGGATCACGTCATTGGGACAATCACGTGATGGACTAGACCCAAACTAATAGACGTAGCATGTTGATCGTGTCATTTTGTTGCTACTGTTTTCTGCGTGTCAAGTATCTATTCCTATGACCATGAGATCATATAACTCACTGACACCGGAGGAATGCTTTGTGTGTATCAAACGTCGCAACGTAACTGGGTGACTATAAAGATGCTCTACAGGTATCTCTGAAGGTGTTAGTTGAGTTAGTATGGATCAAGACTGGAATTTGTCACTCCGTGTGACGGAGAGGTATCTCGGGGCCCACTCGGTAATACAACATCACACACAAGCCTTGCAAGCAATGTAACTTAGTGTAAGTTGCAGGATCTTGTATTACGGAACGAGTAAAGAGACTTGCCGGTAAACGAGATTGAAATAGGTATGCGGATACTGACGATCGAATCTCGAGCAAGTAACATACCGAAGGACAAAGGGAATGACATACGGGATTATACGAATCCTTGGCACTGAGGTTCAAACGATAAGATCTTCGTAGAATATGAAGGATCCAATATGGGCATCCAGGTCCCGCTATTGGATATTGACCGAGGAGTCTCTCGGGTCATGTCTACATAGTTCTCGAACCCGCAGGGTCTGCACACTTAAGGTTCGACGTTGTTTTATGCGTATTTGAGTTATATGGTTGGTTACCGAATGTTGTTCGGAGTCCCGGATGAGATCACGGACGTCACGAGGGTTTTCGGAATGGTCCGGAAACGAAGATTGATATATAGGATGACCTCATTTGATTACCGGAAGGTTTTCGGAGTTACCGGGAATGTACCGGGAATGACGAATGGGTTCCGGGAGTTCACCGGGGGGGGGGGGGGGCAACCCACCCCGGGGAAGCCCATAGGCCTTGAGGGAGACACACCAGCCCTTAGTGGGCTGGTGGGACAGCCCACAAGTGCCCTATGCGCCAAGGAGAAGAAAATCAAGAGAGAAAGAAAAAAAAAGGAGGAGGTGGGAAGGAAGGGGGACTCCCTCCCACCAAACCTAGTCCAACTCGGTTTGGGGGGGGAGAGTCCTCCCCCTTGGACTCGGCCGACCCCCTTGGGGCTCCTTGAGCCCCAAGGAAAGGCCCCCTCCCTCCCACCTATATATACTGAGGTTTTAGGGCTGATTTGAGACGACTTTTCCACGGCAGCCCGACCACATACCTCCACGGGTTTTCCTCTAGATCGCGTTTCTGCGGAACTCGGGCGGAGCCCTGCTGAGACAAGATCATCACCAACCTCCGGAGCGCCGTCACGCTGCCGGAGAACTCTTCTACCTCTCCGTCTCTCTTGCTGGATCAAGAAGGCCGAGATCATCGTCGAGCTGTACGTGTGCTGAACGCGGAGGTGCCGTCCGTTTGGTACTAGATCGTGGGACTGATCGCGGGATTGTTCGCGGGGCGGATCGAGGGACGTGAGGACGTTCCACTACATCAACCGCGTTCTCTAACGCTTCTGCTGTACGGTCTACAAGGGTACGTAGATCACTCATCCCCTCTCGTAGATGGACATCACCATGATAGGTCTTCGTGCGCGTAGGAAAATTTTTGTTTCCCATGCGACGTTCCCCAACAACCCAGCCCAAGGCGCACCATAGAGGGAGGGAGGGGAAACCCTAGGCGCTAGTGGGCCTAAGGCCCACCTAGGGGTGCGCCACCCCCTCTCCTCCCTAGCCACCGCCCACACCTCCCATCTGGGAGGCTGCTGCACCCTTTAGGGGTGGGAACCCTAAGGGTTGCGCCTCCCTCCCCTTCCCCCTATATATAGTGAGGGTTTTGGCCTTTGGAGATACGCAATTCTCTCTCTCTCGGCGCAGCCGTGCTTCTCCTCTCCCTCCTCTCCCACGGTGCTTGGCGAAGCCCTGCCGAGAGACCTCGTAGCTCCATCGCCACCACGCCATCGTGCTGCCGGAGCTCTTCCCCAACCTCTCCCTCCTCCTTGCTGGATCAAGGTGCGGGAGACGTCACCGGGCTGCACGTGTGTTGAACACGGAGGTGCCGTGGTCCGGCACTAGATCGGAATCACACCGCGATCTGAATCGCAGCGAGTACGACTCCATCAACCGCGTTCTAGCAATGCTTCCGCTTAGCGATCTTCAAAGGTATGAAGATGCTCTCACCCCTCTCTCGTTGCTGGTTTCTCCATAGGAAGATCTATGTATGGCGTAGGAAAATTTTGAACTTTTGCTACGTTACCCAACAGCATTGTGCCTCCACACCGCTCCAACGGAGATTAGCATCCGCAAGGGTGTGAACTTCGGGATACATCATCGTCTCCGCGTGCCTCGGTTATCTCTTACCCGAACCCTTTCCTTATGCACTTTACTTTGTGATAGCCATATTGTTTATTGTCATACATCTTGCTATCAATTAACTGTTTATCTTGCTTAGCATAAGTTGTTGGTGCACATAGGTGACCTAGTTGTTTTAGGTTTTGTGCTTGACAAATTAACCGTTAGTTTTATTCCGCATTTGTTCAAGCCTAAACCGTAATTATTTTAAAGCGCCTATCACACCCCCTCTAGGCAACATCCACGTCCTTTCACCGCCCCTCCGGATCTCCTAGAGCCCGCGGCTCCGACGACCGTCCGTCTATAGGTTAACGCCCCATCCAGCCGCCTCCCCCGTGGTACATATACATCGCCTCCTCTATGCTCCGTCGTTAGGGACGAAGGACGCATAGCCTGAAGCCACTCATCGCCGCCCCTACGGATCTCCTCCAGCCCGCGGCTCCGGCGACCGTCTACGTCCAGGTCAGTGCCACATCCGGACGCCTCTCCCTCTCCTCCGCTTCTTCCTCATCCCACGTCTCAATCTCTCTCCGGCGACGAGGCGGGTCTCGAGCCGCCGCATCGCCCCCAACCGCCCGAGCCGCTGCATTGACCCGATCCAGATGCTGCACTGGTGGTTTGCGTGTAGCCGATTCAGGTAAAAAAGGATCGTGGGTTGAATAGGGAAAACTATAGGTTTTTTTTTGTAAGAACAAAACGTTTTTTAAAGTATCCACTTAAAACAGGACTGCGGGTTGAATACTCAGAAGCGTAGGGACTTTTGTGTAGAAGTGCGACGACGGACGACAGAAGCCATCTGTGTTTTATTATTAGGGAGAGAATCCAGCACTCAACTATGATACTCTTATTGTGATCAGCCTAAGATAGTACAGATAGGATGGTATGTGCATCACTTTCTTTTTTCTACGTGAAACTTAGGGATCTTTATTGCTTATCAATCCAGCATTCAGAACCACTTGCAACACCTCTAAACAATCCCTGAAAAGCTATAACTCAATCTCTCAAACCGTTATGGAAGGATAATTTTAAGAGACAACATCTCTAACCGATCCCCTAAAAACCTATAACTCCTCAATCTCTCAAACTATTAGACAAAGTAATTTTAAGATTTAGCCGCAAAGGGCAGCCCAACTCTCAAACATACCTGAGTGTTGTCTCCTATGGTAAAATGTTTGGCCTCCCTTCTGCCCGAGCGGTCACCACCGATACACTCGATTCCGACAAGAATGGAGCTGCAGGATCCTTCCGCCACCCTGCCGGCGTGACGCCCCCATAAACGACCCATCGCGCTGCCCCACATCAAAGAAGAGGCTGGGCACCAAAAAACTCCTTCGGGCCACCACACCAGCAACCAAGGCCATCAGCAAGGTCGGTTGCAAGGCCACAACGACTCTGACGACCGGTTGAAGATGATCTTATACGAGTAGTTAAAGATACTCGATCATTTGCTCCTCTAAACTATAGGGGAACGGTTAAAGATGCTCTTATACCAGTAGCATGTGCCGGCACATAATGCTTGTCGGGTTGTTAGCTCCCCTCACAACATGATGATCTGAGAAGGATGCAAACACTAAAGATCTTTCCCTTATTTCGTCAAAGATAGGCGCCACAATTGATCTATAGTTGTGGCGCCAAGACCAGAGGTTGACAACTTCTAAACGATATGTTTCAATTACCACATGCAAGTAGCCCCTTAGCTCAGCAAATATAATCCCTTTTCGCAAAGCTACCACCTCGGGATCGGAGATGCATGGAAATGGTTTTGCTCCAAACGCCCTGAAAAAGAGAGGTGAGATCTCGCCAAACCTCTACCCCTTCTATTCTGAGCATCAAAATCAATTGCGCCATGCGTATTGATTCCATCCCAGGAGAGGAGGCCACCAAGATTGGCCAATAGGGACACACCTCTGATCTTGAGGCATTGCAAGCATCGACGGATCATCTTGCTCCCACTTAGGCCCTGTTTGTTTGGGCTTATACTTCAGCTTTTGCAGTTTGGCTTAAAAGCCAAAAAAGCTCCTATTAAGGGGCTTTTGGATTTGGCTTTTGTCTTATATCATCATACTACAATATTGATTCATAAGACAAAATCCCATATTTAGGAGTTTTTTTGGCTTTTACGCCAAAGTGGAAAAGCTGCAAAAGCTGAAGCAAAAGCCCCCAAAATGCAAGGCCTTAATAGCTTGGACATAATCTAATTTCTCCTGATCATGTGTGCATCTGTTCTGAGCTGTCTAGATAGAGTGCTTCACAATTATGATTTTACTTCTACTGGAATCAGAAAATATATTGTCTAGCACTATATCCTTGTCAAGTATCAGGGTGCAAACAAGGTAGCTCGACATCAAGTTTCTATCTAGCCACAACCCAATAGTTTTTTTTGCATGGGAACAAGACACAAGGACCTGCATCAAATCTTCATCCATTGCTTCACAAAGATCACATCTTTGCGATGCACTTGATACGACGGTATTTCTAAGTGGCATGATCAGGGATAACCTTAGTACTCTCCACGAGAAAACCTCAACTTTCGAGAGAACTTTGAGCTTCCAAAGAGCAAACCAAAGTCGAGACTCTAATAATGAAGTTCATGCTACCGCCCCTTCCTCTGAAGCACATTGCCCATTCCGAGTCATGAGAGCACAATAGGTTGTTTTAACAGAATACCCCCTGATCTTTCTAGAACCCAAACCAAGTTATCTTCTCCAAGCCATAGACCGAAGCGGGATCTTAAGCATAGCAACTGTGTGAGGTACAAGATTTTTTTTCTCGCAACCTAGATACCCCATCGTTTAACATGATCATCAATGAGATCCAAGACATACATCAATAGGGCGTTACCTGAGGCGCCCCATCGGCTTGAAAGTAGTTGTTGTGGCCTTGCGGGGATCTATATGTGCATTAGTCTTTGCAAAACTAAAATGCTTACACTAGTACAGTAGATGTTTTGAAAGTATAAATTACACAATGCTCACGAAAGTCTTCAAATTTTTTCTTCGTTTTTGTTTCACGCTTGCACTTAGCAGTTTTGTTTCGAGTTTATAAGAGTAGTACATGCGCGAACACTCGAAACATAAAAACACTGATTAACTAATACCCCTCCGTTCACTACTAGACATGTTTTAGATATTTTAATATAGACAACATACAAAATAAAAATAATGAAACAAATACACTAAAACACGTCTACATACAATCAATTTATGAAGGAAGTTGCTACTATGTCTGATCCATATTAATTGTTCTTGATTTAGTCTAACGGTAGTAAATCAATGATAATTAATATGGTAAATCAATGACAATTAATATGGATCAGGGGAGTAGAACATTTTATACTAATAACCGAAGGGAGTATTTTGTACAATTGCCAGCTAATTTCACAAAATAACACAGAATAATTCAGAACTGGGGCAATGAAGATCACTCATGCCTGTTTGTAAGAAAAGAAAACAAGAATGAAAACAGCTCAAAAAAAAAAAAACAAGACCACTCAGGGTCACGGCCTTCGTACATCCGCCGCCGTAGAAAATCAGGAGTGAATCGGGATCAAAAGAGGACCCACCGATCTGGACCCTCCAGCGGGCCGTCCCGAATCCTAAAGCCCTCCACGCGCCGTCCGATCCACCTCCCCCTGCGCCTTCCTCTCCAATCCCACTCCGCCTCGTTCACTCCTCCACCTCTCTCCCCCTCCCTCTCCCCCGCCCGACTCGCCACCACGGCGAATCCACCGCCGCCTCCGCCGATCGGGCGGCCGCCGTCGCCCTACCCGATGGCGGCCGCGGGGGATCCAGAGGAGCCCCCGAGGCCTCCCCCGCCGCTCGAGCCCCCCGGATCCGAGGCCCCCCCAGACGACCCCGCCCCCGCCCCCGCCCCCGTCCCCGTCCCCGTCCCTCCCCCGCCTCCCGCCCCGGCTCCGGCGCCCCCTGCTACCGAAGCCATGGCGCTCGTCTCCGCTCCCGCGCCCGCCGCGGTGTGGACGGCAGTGTCGCCGCCGGCCGAGGCGAACGGGAGCTCCGACAGGAGGAAGAAGTCGGTACCCTCCCTTTTTTTACCCTTTTCGGCAAAATTTGGGTTTTGCCTCCGATTTCCTCTTTTGGTTCGTTGCGTGCTAGGTATTTCCTCTGGGATTCCCTCTCACCAGCCTTCCATTCTCTCTCCTTTGTTTGGTCAGGAGGAAAGCGGAGGACGGCGAAGGGTGCAGGACGTGCAGCTGCAAGAAGTCCAGGTGTCTGAAGCTGTAAGTTGCGCGATTCTTCCACTGTTCTCGCTAGTAATGCCGAATGCTGCAAGTGTCCCGTCGTAGAACGCCAGAATTCAGCGAGGGGGGTGATATATCGAGCTTGCGTTCTCAGTACATCCCTAATTGTTTAGGATGCAATTGGCATTTTGATCCGGCACTAGTTCAGTTCGACATCTGCAATGAGTCCGGTGCTTTTTTTTAGCAACTCTAGATTCGCATTTCAGATGTTTGATGGATAAGGCGCCCAATGTAGCCAATCGAGACCCCTAGAGATTTTGACACTCTATTTGAGCCATGTTTACCAGCTCTATCTGAACATGCGTACAGCTTAAAAAAACACGACTTTATCCACACAGGTTGAGTTGTTGTTTCAATTTTACGTTCACCTGTACTTACTAGTTACTGATACAATGCCACACACTTGAAGCACAATTAAGATTAGTAGATTGGCTGGGATTCTGGTCTAGCTGTACATAGCATGCGTGTTAGTGCCATGTATTGCTTCACAGCACTCTTGCCATGGAGGGAACCGAGTTTCAGGCAGGGGGTGGTGATGCATGGAAAAGATGGGGAATGCTGATTTTTGCACGCACTGATGCACCCACCCTGCACACACAAACATACACCTAACCACGCTAATGCATGCGCACAACATGATTTATGATTTGTTACTGCTAAATTCAAGTTGCTTCTTGTTGTACTGACCAATTGCTTTATGCTGTGGCAGTTATTGTGTGTGTTTTGCTTCTGGGTCACATTGTTCTGAATTATGTGGCTGTGACCCGTGTTATAACAAGCCCATTCATGGTGTTCAACAGAATACACCACCAGGCTTGCCTTTGCAAGTTGTTCGAACAGCAGAGGCTGGTCAAAATTCAGCGGTATAAATCTTTCAAACATGACTGTAAATGTATAACTATTGCCTTGTTCTATTTTTGACAATCCTGCTACTTTTTTTTTTATTTTCTCAAGGAATTTGCAAGATACCAAATGGATTTTTTTAGAAGAAAATGCACTTGCAAAAAGTCAGGCTGCCTTAAGAAATACTGTGACTGCTACCAGGTTCCGTATCCAACTCTGTCCTATTTATTTTTTAAAGTCAACTCTATCGTATTAGTTTTTCTCTTGTCTCAGCTTGTGACTGGTATTTTTTTCTTCTGTGTTTGAAGGGAGGGGCAGGATGCTCCATCAACTGTAAATGTGATGATTGTAAAAACCCATATGGGAAAAAAGGTAACATAAATCTGGTGCCAACTCTTGGAACTAGTGCACTACTAAATTGCAAGATGTTAAAGTCAGTGCTGTGTAAAATGATACGTGCTTATTGGGTGGATGGGGTAACTGCTAAAGTCAGAATATGATCATGTTGACAAAATTCAACTAATTATTGTTATGTGTCTATGAGAACGTATTTGTTTTATATTTAAGATTGATTAAAAAAATACCACAGTTATGCAAACCATCAGTCTACACATACGAAATAGTATTAGCTATGCTCTACATTCTATTGGTTGTGCTCCATCTGTATGGTACACATTTTGAACTATATTCACTACACAATAAGGTAAACTATTCCCAGTTAATTTATTAGTAGTGAAGATAAGCTAACTCGGTACTTAAATGTAAAAAAGAGGATGATTTATAGGAAAATGGTCTATTATTTATATTATGCTCCTGCTTAATCATTTGGCAGTGTTTACAACTGGTTATATGGTGTTATTGGTAGATTATCGATGTTTTGGTAACCATATATGACCTCAGCTTTTTACCATGTACTACTCTGGAATGCATCCTCGTTCAGGACCTCCAGAGTAGCTTTGCTTTATTCTTTATATATTAGGTTAAGATATGTTGGTCGCTTGATGAATCCTATTGCAGTACCTTTTCTTTTTACAGAGATGTTTGACATAATATTGTGGATTTATTTGTTCTCTTGATTTGCTTGCTAGCCCTTAATTGGAGAGGTTGACTTCATCTCAAAATATGGTTATGGTTTTCAATCTGTACCTAAAATAAAAAAAATTGTTTGTTTGTGTTCTGCAGTTGGTGTTATTTTGGATGGTAAAAGTATTCTTGCCGCACCCACACCTGGACCCATGCCGATTGAAAGGAATGGAACGGGAGTTATATCAAGTGATGATGACGACGACGATGAAGATGATTATTACATGAATCGTCCACTTTCACCTATCCCCCCATCTCCAGTATCCAGAGAGTCTTCATTCCAACAGGAGACTCTAGTAGGCGTTGAAGTTCATACTATGAATGGGCACCTGTACCCGAAACCGCTGACCCAGGTGCGTCCAGAGTCATGGCAGCTCTCGAGGAGGCCCGTCGAGGAAGCACGGGGAGAGCAATGGCGCTACATGAGGAGGCCCAGCGAGGACGGAACATCCGAGGGTATGGAAGGACACGCCGATCCCAAGTTTCACCAGCGAGACAACAGCAATAAACCGCGGGAGAGCCATGCTGACAACAGGTTCAGCATCCCGCGGTGCATTGAGGTGATGAATGGCATGGCGGACCTGTCGCCGGTGGACAAGTCGCTCGCCCCGGACGTCTTCTTGGACCCGAGCAACCGGGAGATTTTCCTGTCGCTGAGTGTAGATATCCGGACCATGTGGCTGAAGCGTAAGATGAGGAGCCTTGTGTAGAGAATAGTAGCACCCCCGCGGCGGCGATTCTTTTTTTTCTCAGGAGTAATAGCACTTGAAATAAGTAACGCGGTGTGCTGTAGATATCCCCTAGTCTTCTTCTCATCATGAGTTATGTGTTGATGTTGTGTATCTAGCACCGACTAATCTATTTATGGTAAATCTATCGATCTATATTGGGACCCAGCCCGTTCGCCTTGGCAGCGCCGCGGTAAGTTTGTCGTGATCTTCGGCTTCAAATGAAGTTCTTCACCACCTGTTGCTGCCCCATCTGCGTTCAAGGTTCATGTATCATCTGTCTATCTGTCTTTCTTCTGGAAGGGGCATCTGCCTCTGGGATGCAATAGCCATTGATTGTACTTGTACATACTACAGTTTTAAGTGCAATGATTGAGCCCTAAACTGCAACCCTTATGGTGCGAGCTGCAGCATGAGGTTGACAGGAAGGAAAGGAGAGTGCTACAAGTGAGGGTTGCAGTGACAGTAACAGCACAAGACAGCTCCTTTGCTCGGTGTAGCCCAATGAGACAAACCTGGGAGCATGTGAGCCATGGAGGAGAGGAGTGCCCCAGATGGGATGCCGGCGCCGGAAGGGACCAGCGCCTAACTGATTGGCCGTCGCCCATGGACCATTGCCCGTGCTCTTTTTCTTCCTTGGCTAACAGGGATGTCGACCTTGAGTAACATTTTCGGCATGAGCTTCCGTTCTACAAGGGGAGGGTTTCTCCAGATCATTGTCGGTGCTCTCTTTCTCCTTTCCCTTTTCTTCTTGAGAATAGTGAACTTTTTTGTCCTTGGCTAGCAAGGATTATCGTCCGAAATCCGCTGGTGCTCCCGGGAGCGCGAGCTACTGCATGCGAAAAATGTTTTTCGAAACGTTAAAAATATTCTGTGTGTTCTTTGTCACATTCAAAGGTTACGTACAAATGTGTATGCCAAAGGGTTTAACATTTTGGCCTTTGCAAATAAAAAACACCAGCTGTTATCCCGAAATATCACCTTAAATTTATTTTTTTCACCGGTGAATAACCGCCGCTCCATTTCGCATGAAAATTTTCAAGGATATTTGCAACACTAACATGATCATCTAAAAACACACAAAGATTTTTTCTGTTTTCGGCATGAGGTCCTGTTCTTCAGTCTTGAAGGGGAGAGTTTCCCTCCATTCCCGGCTCCCAGTGAGACATAATTGCTTACCGTAGAAATCTGGCGACAAGTGTTTCCAAACGTGGTCTTAGTTTTCGGACCAATGTTAGTACAAATCATTTTTCCTTGCTGATAGCCTGATACTGGTCGAAAACCGATGTCGGTGTTCAGAAACATTTTCGGCATGAGGTTTTGTTCTTGAAGGGGAGACATGATTGTTTACCGCGAAAATCTGGCATAAAGTCCTGCATTCCAAATGCGGCCTTGTTTTTTTTCTTACTATTGTTATCAGTACTAATTGAGTTCATGACTGTTGAAAGGGAATAGAGAGATTGATGGAATAGTTGTTGTACTGCTTGAGCCTCGTGGGTATATATATAGGAGTACATGATCAACTTAGAGTACAAGACAAGCCAGAATAATTCCTAGTGTATCTTATGTTTCCTAACTAATCACGATACTCAACATCCCCCACGGTCACAACGGTAGCGACGCAGATGGAGATTGGAGAAGAATCCAAAGGTAAGCCGACGGTCATCCCCCACAGTCGTAACGGTCGATGCATTGCGGAAGTTGTGGCTGGAGTGGAAACCGATGAGGTTGCTCAAGCAAGGCGGTAGCTCTTTGTGCGTTTCTTGACGTAGCCGAGAGCGTAGGATGGTGTAGCCGTGGTCGAGGTAGCCGTGCGAAGGACGCCATGGTCGATGTCGAGTCGGGGTAGCCGGTGTCGAGGAAGTTGCCGTGAAGCCGCGGGCGCAAGGAGGCGCCGAGTTAGGGGGTGAGCGCAGTGGTGTTGAAGTAGTGACGCGTCGAGAAGGAGACGTAGTTGACGACGCATCGCGCCGGATTTGCCAAGCCCAAGGACATATCGTGGACGAAGGTACGCATCGGTGTTGCCAGCATCGAGCATGCATAAACGAACGAAGTCGATGTTGGCGATGCGCCGCGCCAGGCTTGCCAGACCTAGGAGCACATCGGGGACGAAGGCACATGTCGGTGTTGCCAGCACCGGGCGGAGAGGGGGACCTGCGCACAACCTGTACGCCATGTCGAGGAGGCTAGCAAAGAAGGACTCGACGACGGTTGCGGCGCAAATCAGCAGGGGCCGATGTTGCCCGCAGTGGTCGAGTAGATGAAGTGGTCGGGGAAGACGACGACGACGCTGGCGATGAGCCGATGCTGGACGAAGATGAAGGAGGTGGACAGGTGGTGCGGCTCGGGTGCGTGAGCTGCAGCAGCGCTAAAGGAGAGCGGCGGCGGCGGCTGGTTAGGAGCGCGGCGGCGATGCTCGAAGTAGGCGAGGAAGAGCGCGAAGGCATGACGAAGACCGACGCGGACGATGGCGTTCCCGCGCCGAAGGAGACGACACGACGCATAACACAGGAAGTCGACGCGTGGGGACGGTGGAGTGGACCGCGCATCGCGTTTCTACGACACGAAGAGGCGACGAAGCAACAATGCACGAGTCGAGGCGACGACGAGAGGATCTTGGGATGGCGGCATAGACTGCGTGCCACAACGCTACGTCCCGAAGGAGCGACGCAGCGGCGGTGCGCTGGTCGGTGCAACCACATGGCCGGCCTCGGGCGACGACGGGGACCACGTGACGCTGCACTACAACCCGAAGGGGCGGTGTAGCAACGGCTCGCGGGTCGGGGCAACCGCGGGGAGAACCACTGGGCGGCGGCGCTGCGGCCCGACGGGGCAACGTAGCGGCAGCCTGTTGCTTGATCAGTGGAGGGGCACACTGTACTCAGGACAACCTTCACAGGACCTCGGAGGCGCATGCAACCGACTGATCAGGTCAACCGCACGGTGCGGATGGAGTCGATCGTGGCGGGCGATGATCAATCCGATCGCACGCGAGGTCGGGGCCGCTACTCGGTGATGATGATGGCGTCGTGGACGATGATTCGGGGTGGACGAGCAGACCAAGGCGACGACGGACGACGGGGAACGGCATGCCAGAGGTGGTCAGCGATGGGCCGGGGAGCCCGAGGCAGCCGGTAGGCCCGGCGCAGCCGGTAAGCCGATGTAGCCGGCAGGCCCGGCAACCGGTGAGACCAAGGCAGCCGAGAAGCCGGCAGACGACGAAGGGGCCGGCAACCGGCAAGCCTAAGGCAACCGACGTTCCCGAGACGGCCGACGAGTTCGACGAAGACGGAAGGTGGGTGATGCATGCGTCCTATTCAGCACGTGGTGACGACGGCAGCGTAAAGTGACGGGCGGGCAGATGCATGGACGACAACCATGACGGGCCCGACGAGTCACGCAAGGCCGTCGGGTCGAAGTAGAGGCCGGCTGGTCGCGCCTGGGTCGGAGTAGAGGCTCGCAGGTGTCGACGGCGGCGGCGGGCAACGCAACTCAATCTTAGATCGAAAAACCAAAAAGGAAGAACGCCGATCAAGGGATCGACAAAAGAGAGAAAAACCCAGATCAAGAGATTGGGAAAAAGACTCTTTAGGGTAGCCGGTCAACACACCCGGCGAACGAACCCTAGGTGCGGGCGGTGCGGGCCCCAGCGGCGGTTCATGAAGGCCGTCCGCCCTAGGGGCGGCGCACGGGACGGAAGCGATGGGCGGTACTATGTTGAAAGGGAATAGAGAGATTGATGGAATAGTTGTTGTATTGCTTGAACCTCATGGTCATATATATAAAAGTACATCATCAATTTAAAGTAGAAGACAAGCCAGAATAATTCCTAGTCTATATTATGTTTTAGTTACTAATCACGATACTCAACAATGATGACCCACTTATGCTGTTTACCGTGGTTCCTTCTTCATAGCAAATATTCGACACATTATGTCTGGATTTGTCTACACCATATATGGGTTTTGTATTTCAACTTGCAGTCCTCTCAGAGGAACCAGCAATTTCATCCTTTTTTTTTTGCTCTAGCGTGCATCCCTGCTGGAAACCTAAATCCTGCACTGTTTTTGGAGCAGACATTCCGATTTGGAGTTCCAGGAACCGGGATCGTTTCATCATGCCCTTTTGCTCTCTCCATCTTCTTGTTCTTGACCGAATTTTCTTCGGCATGATATCGTGTTTAGGAAAAGGGGGTCTCGTAGGTACATTAATAAAGGTTTATATAATGGAAAAAATAACAAATAAAGGCTCATGGCTGTCATCAGAGGCTACACAAGTTGCACCTTACAAGGTGGCAGATGCTCGCCAAAGCGCAAGTAGAGGCAGGGTTTTCAGGGGTTAGTGATGACATTCTGCATTAGCCGGAGTTTTGGAAAGTGCACTATCATTCTTATTTCTTGTTGCACACGTACTATATGTCCTCAACAGTGTAGATAGAATCATATACTTCATCTGTCTTAAAATAACTGTTTTAATTTTGTACTAGTTCTAATATAAAATTATATTAATTTTAATACATTTATTTTAGGACGGAGGAAGTAACAGGGAAGCCATTTTTCCCAGAGAGTCTCAAATAACAAAAGGTTTTAGCTGTTCATCGGATCAGTCATGCATGTCTCAGCGTGATTAGAAATGTGGCACTAAAGCAAACGACACATGGTAGCCTGGTAGGTCCAGCGGACCCATTGATGCCTGGCCCACGGACAGTGGGCCCGTCACAAGTAGGGTGCTTGTCAGTGAGAGAGAGAAAAGCAGGGAGAAAATGGAACTTGCGTGTTCCGGCCCCGGCTTGTGTGGCACACTTACGGCCATCATTGGGGCTTGCTCCTCACTGCCACTTTTGCTTGCCTGCGAAAAAGAAAATGGATGGAAATATTCTCTTAGAAACATGTCCTCCCATACACTCCCACTGTCTCAAAAACATAAAAACAAACGTCTTAAACATAAAAACATAAAAACAAACTTGTCCTCCTATGCCTGTTTGGAAGCATAGAAATTTCACATCACTGCTCAAGTCTTCCAAGGCAGGAAAACACCTCAAACACGAGAACACCAAAACATTTGTTCCGACGACGCAAAAGTTGGAAAGGCACGCATGAATCAACCTTATGCGGGCAGTGACACAGTGGGGCAGTGATGGGCACCTTTCATGTGCACATCCGAAAAAAGAGACGGAAGATCATCAAAGAGATCACACACGGCCACACAGGCTGCAAGCCATGCACACTGAGCTCGCCAAAGCTCATTGATTGATTAAGCGAGATACATGAGATCTCCCTTTCTTTTATTTTTTCTTCTTTTATTTTCTGGGTTGCTCGCATCACATGGAGGCAGTATGCCGATAATCATGGATGGAGAGAGCACGCATGCATGCTTGCCACCATTGTAAAGCCACCATTTGTATATATGTTGGTGTCCTGTTGCATGCCTAATTTTGGTTCCACGTACATGTGGTGGACGCACACATATTGTTTTCTTCCTAGCCTTTTCCAAGGAAAGAGAGGCCCTAATTAGCATATATGGTAATGTGTTTCCGTACGCTCTCAAGTGTCGAATAATCGCGAGCAAATCGAGAGTACATGCATGCTGTAGAACTGATTTTCTTTTTCTTTAACTAATATTGTGTTGAGACTTGAGACACAGTGGCGGAGCTAGCCAAAAATCACCGGGAGGGCATACATATCATCAATGTTTGGGGGACCAAATGCTAAAAAGAAATCTTATCTAAGCCCTTTTATTTTTTTTCCTCCAGGAATTGATCCAAAACTGTAAAATACTTTCATGAAGAATTATTGATCAACATTATGCTCATTTGGCCAATCAAAAATATTGTTTGTATATGCCTACAACTATGTTATTTTGCCGGGGAGCTAAATATAAACTCAAAATCAGTTTGGCGTGTTATATCCCCGCGGCAAAATCAGCGTGATGCTGTATTGATCCATGCATGTCAACAACCTATGGCCATGCTAAAACCTAATCTTGCTTTCCATTGCTATATCTCAAGCCGAAGAAACAATAGATATGTACGTAGGCATGTACCAAAATGTAGCTAGCCGGCAAGTTTCACCTAACCACGATTCCTAAAATGAATAAAAAACATTCACCTAATCACGTTCACATGCATATCCGGTGGTGGCTAAGCCAGCTCTAGATGTGCGACAGGTGGACACTCGCATGGCGCTTGAGCAGAAGAAGAGCAGAGCAAGAGCTCTGCGTGCAGTTCTATTTGCATGTCAGCTAGTAGGGTATTGCCCATCAATTAATGGATACCATTTGGAATGAAGAAGTTGGTGCCCAATTAATCAAGGTGTACGTACTGCGAACGTGGGAACTGGGAAGACGATCAGACCAGACCAGACCAGAGGGAGTACGTTGCATTGCATTGGCATGCGTCTACTGGTGGACAGCCAAGCTAGTAGCCAGCTATGTAGCATGGATGGTGCTTGAGTGCATCCACTGGAACTGTATGCATCATGGATGAGATGGAGGGTTCTTTCCAGTGTATCAGTATCGGTGTGGGCTCACTCGCTCATCACCTCTCTTGTACTTGCACATCCCACATGGGCTATTTTGTGGTACCCCCGTTGCCTTTTGCTCCACAAAAGAAAGGGCGAGATGATCCGGATCCGTATGCGCGCGGGGAGAGTCCAGATCATCTTTGCAGCAATAAGGTTGTGAGAAAAAAAATTCTGCTCATCTCTAACAAACCTTTTAACGCGCGGACTCTTAAAATAGTTATAAGGATCGAGGAAAAGGTATTTTAAGAACTGATTTTAGCTGCGGCCGAACAGATTCCATATAATTAACACGTAAAAAATATATTCTCTAAATATACCGATTTTATGAAGCAAGGCCCATAATTGGACCATTTTTTTTCTTGGCCATCCTCGTCCTCACGCCCTTCCCATCTCCACCTCGATGCCGGCACGACCCCAAGCAACGATGACTCAGGAACCTTCCTCGAGGTCGGTGCGGCGAGCAGCAAGGATGGGGATCGCCACCTTCGGCCGAGGAGACGCGGCGGCTGAGGCGGACCGAGGCGGGTGGCGGCCTGAACTACAGTGGGAGAGACGCTGCCGGGCGATGACCAACGGACGTGCGAGCGGCGAACTGGACTGCACTGGAAGAGACGCGTGCTGGCGGACGGGCGGACGATGACCTCAGCTGCAGCAGGAGAGATGCAGGCGGGCGGTAGCCAGGGAGGGAGAGACGCGGGAGGGCGGTCGGCGGGCGGCGACCGGGGCCGGCGGACGACGACCTAAACTGCAACGGGAGGGGAGCGGGCGGGCGGCGACCGGGAGGGAGAGACGAGGGCTGGCGGCGTTCGGGGACGGCCAGGGCGAGCGGCTAGCGGCCGCGACGGCGCGGACGGGTCATGGAGATGTTTCGTGGTAGTTGGGCTTTTGCCTACTGATTTCTTCTGATAAACGGCACCGTAAAAGTGGACACGAAAACTGTATTTTAACATATGAAAGGAGCTTTTTTACCGCATTCCTTAAAAAAATTCAAAGGTCAAAGATGCATAAGGTGTGTGCTCGGGCTACTTTTTCGTTCAAAATTGAAAACTAACGATTATTTTACAGCTTGGTGGGATATAAGGGGCCTGGTAGAGATACTCTAGGAGTATCTACAATCATGGTTTGCTAATCTGAACCCTCAAACGATCGTGGGTACTAACTGACTAATGCACAAATCTGCTCGTCCACATCCGAGTCTCTCATATTTGAACTCCTAGATCCATACAAAGTATGAAAAAAAAATCCTACGTGCTACGTACCATCCTAGTTTTCGTTGTCGAAGATATCCATGACGCCGGTGTCGGGTGCGTGGGAGGACTACGACTCCTCGTCCTCGTCCTCGAGCTCATCCTGGTCGGCGAGCATCTGCGTCTTCGTCGTAGCCTGCTCCGCTTCCATCTCCTGCCGACGACGATGTCTGACCTCCACAACCGACTCCGAACGGATGGAGTTGAGGTTGGCCCGCCGCTCCGTGCGCATATCCGCGTCACCAGCGCCCCTCACGTTCTCCTACGGCTCCGCCTCCTCCTCCTTCTCAACCTCAACCTCAACCTCAACCTCCCCTCCCCCTCCTTCGGATCCACTACATCCGGAGCTAGCCCCGCGGTGATCCGGGCTTCGCGCCTTGCCCAGACCTGATCAAGGAGTTGCAGCCGGCGCTCCGGCGTTAGAACATGCCGGCGGCCGGGGGGGGGGGGCATGATGTTGCCGAAGAGCGTGGGAGAGTGTGGGAAAGAAGGCGTACGGGCTCGGGTGGCGGCATAGAGAGGAAGGAGGTGGATGTGCTAGTGCTGGGGGATGCCAGCCGACTTCAATAGCCGGATTTGGTCTCGGGCGGAGATCCGGAGCGGCGCCATGCAGCGTTCACACCACGGCGACACAGAAGGTGTACGTCGGACCGTCCGGTTTTCGAACGAGTCTGCGTGGGACCCCATCGTCGGGCATGCGAGGGCGCACCTGAGCGCCCCATTTTCGCTCATATTTGGGTTGGATATGAGGGGTGCCAGTCAGACCGGGTGTGTAGACCCTTTGACACGTCCGGTTGGATGAAAATTTGTGATCAGTAAGTGACCAGGCTGCCTCTCCAAGCATTTGAACGTGGTTTGAGGTGCCCTGTGAAGATGCTCTAAATGTACTATTTCCTTCAACTTATATATTTTTTCATTTAAATGGATGTAGCTAGTTTTTTAACGTGAAGAAAGTGAAAATCCAGCAGCAAATAAGAAAATGCTGATAAGAGCAAGTACAATAGTAGAGCCGGCTGCCGGCTGTAAGCTCATGCCATGTCACCTATAGCCCATCTTATAGCTAACATGTACAATAGTTGGTTAGAAGAGTGTACTACTTATTTATTATATGGTCCATCTTCCATACTCACAAAGTGTCTAGGAGCACGTGCTAGAGCTGACTCTTAGCTAAGAGCCCGTTTAGCTTCTCTCTCCTCTTCTCTCTCCTCCAACTAAACAAAAATATACTACTTTATTTCTTATAGCCAGCTGACTCAGCTCTATTGCACTTGTTCTAAGTGGCTTTTCGAGCGGTAAATGCTACTGTCTGACTTTGACCGTCCACCAAAGAAAAGGTCGATTAAGCCCAGCTCTAGCTAGCTGCGCCAAAGTCAAGCCGACAGTCCCCAGCTGAAGCAATCTTCACCTTACTTTTCCTCCAGATTGAGATTGAACCGCAAAGTGAAAAACGGTCCTCTCTTTTTCACTTACCATTGTTTTGGGTCATGTAAAATGCATGGAAGTTAACGACATATTCCGGGCAACAAACCTGTGAAATTAAAATTCTTTTAACAAAAACCGCATTGCTTGTTTGCCTACGTGTGTCGTCCATAGTACATCTATAATCATTCAGTCTCTTTTTCCCCCTAATATTTTGGGGATTTGCGTGGACCCTAAAGCATCCACATCACACGATCCGTTCTCAGCTGGGAACATACATTTTTCTTATTCTTTAGATTTTTTAGAAACTCTTTCAAAATTTAAAACTCACCAACCGCTGAACATGCATGCAACGTTGCGTTAGTTAATCACGAACCAAAAGAATCTGAGAATAGTGTCTCTATCATGTCGATCATGTGTTGTACTTCGCCCCATGCACACCAGCTCGTAATTCAAGCTGCTTAAGCACACAAATTGCACGCGCAGTCTAGTTTAGCCAAAATAAAAAAAACTACTACTATAACTTTACCTACTTTTAGTTTAGCGGATGTTGTACCATTTGTATTTGGATAGCCAAAGATGCACGCTCGGTCAGTGAGCTTGTCCATAGCCTTTTTACTTTCGAGTAAAATAAATTTTAAGACATGTACAATAGTTAATAAGATAGTCTTATTTTAAATCTTACATGTAATTTAAAGATAACAAAAAAAGTCTATAATGAGTCATCTCTTAGCTTTATCTTTTATAATTAGTTATTTTTAAAAACATGATGAAACATATTGTGCTAAGAGATCACCTCTTGTCTTCTCTTAAATAAAAGAAGACAAAGCCTTTTTTTTGAATTCTCTCTTCTTCACCTCATCATTTATTCTATGTGACACTCTTAAGATAGCATTATTGTACATGTCCTTAGTCATTGAGCTTGTCGAGGTGCTCGCTTTGCTGACTTAAGTGATTTAAAAATAAATTTGTATTACTTATACCAAACGTAGCCACTATTTTGCTAGTGATGCAATGCCATCTTCTTCTTTTTACGGAAAATATGCAATGGCATCTTATGGTCGAACTGAACCTATAAAGTTTATTAGTCTTTCATGTATTTTTTGTCAAATTTTGACCTAAGATTTAACTATCAAAAATAAATTATATACCATAAAAGTAATATCATTGAAAACCTCTTTCAAATATGAATGTGTCGGTGTACTAAGGAATATGCCCTTAGTACCCTGACTTCTATACAGACGACAGAGGCCTCCTGCCCGGCAAGTCTTGTCGGACGGCCAATAACGCTTAAGACGACATCAATAGAAGCCCAAGCCATCGGCAAGCCTCCTTGCCGGTGAGGAAGACCCGCCAGCTTTCACGCTCGACAAGGTCCCATTACCAAGCCACCTCTTCACCTCATCAGGCTGATTGTTACCATTAATAAGGTGTCACGCGAGCAGGCTGTTAAGTAGGGCTTGTCGGGGCACGTGGCGGCTCCAGGAAATTCCAAGAACTTTAATGACACCCATCGTAATGGCGTGGTGGAACAATAAGAGGTAGCTGGGCCGATGACACACAAGGAGAGACAATCCTTGTCGGGAAAAGACACCAGCGCAACACCTCACGACACATTTAATACGTTTGTCCTCATCCGCAAGGGTTAGGTATTTGTCACTATAGTTATGTCAGTAGTTTGACCACTGTTGTGGCTATTGTTTACCCTTGTGTAATTACCTTTTTAGCGAGTACGGTAACCCTTTTGTCTATAAAAGAAGGTCCATGAACGTCTTTATAAGGGTTGAAACCCTTCCCATTTGCATGCGTTAGTATCACTCTAGAGCACCTTGCCGGGCTGTTGCGCTCTTTATAACTTTGGCATACTCATAATCCATAAACCATACATGACATAGGGTATTACGTTTCAGGCCGGTCCGAACCTGTCTAAACCTTGCGTTTGCAGCCGGTGTTGCTCTTTGTGCATGCAAATCCGCTCAGTCGAGCCGCAAAGGTGCCTTTCTGGTCCCATAGATTGTCGTACCTCGACGAAATCCAACAATATAGTTTTTGTTACATGCAATTTATATTTAGTTAGTCAATTATATTGATCAAAATTTGACACGAAATACAAGGGGGCAATAACCCCGAAGGGAGGTAGTAGTAGAGTGGATACTCCGCAATGTAATGGTAAACGAAGAGTAATATACATGACAACTATACAAAAATGATAATTTAATAGTTAATTGATAAGAAGAAAGACAAATTGAGTAACATAGCTAGGTACTCATACTATGAATAACATCACACATATTAAAATAAGATGAGTCTACAACCTAAAAATAAAATATTATTTCCTCCGTTTAAAAATACTTGTCATCAAAATGAATACAAATGGATCTATCTAAAACTAAAATACATATAGACACATTTATTTCTTCGACAAGTATTTCCAGTTAAAGAAAGTATATGACATCATACATATGTTACCTCCATTATAGAGATAGTAAAGACTAGTAAATGTATATATTATTAGTCTAAGTTACTCGTGTTAGTCTAACCAACCCCACAGAAAAAGAAGACAGCAAGACCAATGTACTTCCGGGACTCCACAGCATAGCCAGTGTGCTTGTTTAATTACTTCCATTCCATTATTAGTATTTAATCATGATAGTTCTTCTTTCTAATTCTAGCACTTTCCTAGCTCCCATCTCTCATGCCTGTCTCCACTACTACACATGCTTTGTTATACAAATGCTGCTCTTATGAATGATTAGGGACCGTGGTTAGGTGTGCAATCCCTCTCCCAGGCACTAACCACAGTCTGTTAATAATAACCCTTGAATTAACTGTGAGAACATGGCATCTGGTCATCACGTAGTCCATGTAAATATAAATAATCATAACCACAACGGCCACAATTTTGCCACTACTCGCTCTGTTCGGAACTGAAAAAAACAAGAATATTATTACGTAGAGTGTATTTATAGTCTTCGTGATCTTTTTCAATATTGTTACACACAGAGAGAGGGAGAGAGGCGATGGATTTATATCTCTATTATTTTTTTCCAAAAATTAAATATACGAGATACAAAGGAATATCCCACTACAAAACCTATTATATCCAAAGTATATGCACGTCTTCTATTACATATAGGGGTGAAACCGGGTATGATTTTGACGGATGATGTTTATACTATATCATGTTGGAAATCTAACTTAGAGGCAATAATAAAATAATAATAATTATATTTTATTCTTCAAGATAATCGTTTATTATTCATGCTAGAATTGTATTGAATGAAAATTAGATACATGTGAGGATACATAGACAACACACTGTTCCTAGTAAACCTCTAGTTGACTCACTCGTTGATCAAAGATGGTTAAGGTTTCCTGGTCATAGACAATTGTTGTTACTCGATAATGGGATCACATCATTAGGAGAATGATGTGATGGACAAGACCCAAACTATGAACGTAACATATGATTGTGTCGTTTTATTGCTACTGTTTTTTTGCATATCAAGTATATGTTCCTATGACCATGAGATCATGTAACTCAGTGACACAGGAAGAATACCTTGTGTGTATCAAACATTGCAACGTAACTGAGTGACTATAAAGATGCTCTACAGGTATCTCCGAAGGTGTGTGTTGAGTTGGCATGGACCAAGACTGGGATTTGTCACTCCGTATGACGGAGAGGTATCTCGGGGCCCACTCGGTAATACAACATCACAACAAGCCTTGCAAGCAATGTGACTAAAGAGTTAGCCATGGGATCTTGTATTACGGAACGAGTAAAGAGACTTACCGGTAACGAGATTGAACTAGGTATAGAGATACCTACGATCGAATCTCGGGCAAATAACATATCGAAGGACAAACTGAATGTTATATGGAATTAACTGAATCCTTGACATAGAGGTTCAACCGATAAAGATCTTGATAGAATATGTAGGAGCCAATATGGACATCCAGGTCCCGCTATTGGTTGACCGGAGAGTGTCTCAGGTCATGTTTGCATAGTTCTCGAACCCGCAGGGTCTGCACACGTCAGTTTCGGTAACATTCCAATATAGTTGAATTATGTATGTTGGTGACCGAATGTTGTTCGGAGTCCTGGATGAGATCCCGGACGTCACGGGGAGTTCCAGAATAGCCCGGAGATGAAGATTGATATACAAGAAGGTACATTTGGCTTCGGGAAGAATTTCGGGTATTACCGGTAAAGTACTGGGAGTGACGAATGGGTTCCGGGGTTCCACTGGGGAGGGGCCACCCACCCGGAGAGGGACCAAGTAGACCCAAGGGTGGCGCACCAGCCCCTAGTGGGTTGGGCAGCCAGCCCAAGATGGCCTACTTCGGCCGATGAGAGAAAGAGAGAAGAGTGGGGCAAACCTACTAGGAGGAGGACTCCTCCCTCTCCTTGGTGCACCGACCGACCCTAGGGTTTTTTCCCTAGGGTGCCACCCCTCCCTCCTACCTAGATATAGTGGAGGTGAGAGAGGATTTTTGCGCCACAAGCCATGGCACAACCCCTCTCCCTCCACTACTTCGTGACACGCCGTAGGTTATTTTGGTAAGGCACGACGAAGTCCTGCCGGAGTAACTCCACCACCATCGCCGTCATGCCATCATGCTGCCGGAGAATTCAGCTACCTCTTCGTCTCTCTTGTTGGATCAAGAAGGCGGAGATCGTCATCGAGCTGTACGTGTGATGAACACGGAGGTGCCGTCCGTTCAGCGCTAGATCAGGATGGAGTTCGTGGGACGGATCATGATTGGACCGCGAAGACGTTCGACTACATCAACCGCATTTATTAAAGCTTACCGCTTAGCGATCTACAAGGGTATGTGGATCCGATCTCTCCTCTCGTAGATGGTCATCACCATGGATAGATCTTATGTGTGCGTAGGAATTTTTTTTGTTTTCCATGCAACTTTCCCCACAAGTGGCATCATGAGCTAGGTCTATGCGTAGATGACATTTCGAGTAGAACACAAAGGAGTTTGTGGGCGTTGATATTCGGATTGCTGCCCTCCTTAGTCTTTTATTGATTCGGCGGTATTATTGGATGAAGCGGCCCAGACCAACATTACTCGTACGCTTACGAGAGACCGGTTTCATCGACAAACATGCAACTTGTTGCATAAAGATGATTGGCGGGTGCGTGTTTCTCCAATTCTAGTTGAATCGGATTTGAGAAAGGTGGTCCTTGGAGAAGGTTAAATAGCAACTTGTATATCACCTTTATGGTTTTGCGTAAGTAAGATGCGATCATACTAGATATACCCATAGCAGCCACGTAAAGCAAGCAACAACAAATTAGAGGACGTCTAACTTGTTTTTGCATGGATGTTGTGATATGATATGGCCAAAGACATGATATGATTTATTTGATGTATGAGATGATCATGTTGTAATAGTTAAATATCGACTTGCACGTCGATGTTGTGGCAACCGGCAGGAGCCATAGGGTTGTCTTTAATTTTTTGCGCATGGTGATGCTTTGCTTTATCGCTAGTTCAATAGCTTTAGTAGTAACAATATAGTTGGCGCGACAACCTTGATGGCAACACAATGATGGAGATCATGGTGTGGCGCCGGTGACGATGGAGATCATGCCGGTGCTTTATTTATGGAGTTCAAGAAGCACAAGTTCGTGGCCATATCATGTCACTTATGATTTGCATGTGATGTTAATCCTTTTATGCACCTTATTTTGCTTAGGACGACAGTAGCATTATAAGGTGATCCCTCACTAAAATTTCAAGATAAAATTCTATTCTCCCTGAGTGTGCACCGTTGCGACAGTTCGTCGTTTCGAGACACCACGTGATGATCGGGTGTGATAGACTCTACTTCACATACAACGGGTGCAAGACAGTTTTGCACACGCGGACCACTCGAGTTAGACTTGACGAGCCTAGCATGTACAAACATGGCCTCAGAACACAAGAGATCGAAAGTTCGAACATGACTCATATAGTAGATATGATCAACATAGAGATGTTCACCTTTGAAACTAGCTCAATTCACATGTTGATCGGACTTGAGTTAGTGAATTTGGATCATGTGTCACTCGAATGACTAGAGAGATGTCAATTTGAGTGGGAGTTTTTAGTAATATGATTAACTAAACTCATTATCTTGAACAATAGTGTAAGTAATCTTTGTAAATTTATGTTGTACATCAATGGCTCGTGCAGTAAGACCCCTGAATTTTAATGCGTTCCTTGAGAAAGCTAAGTTGAAATATGATATGGACATATGGCAAGCTCGTCTGGATGACTACTCAGTAGTTCAATGTGCAATTTTGTATGGCTTAGAATCGGGACTTCAAAGACGTTTTGAACGTCATGGAGCATATGAGATGTCCCAGGAGTTGAAGTTTATCTTTGAGAAGAATGCCCGGATCGAGAGGTATGGAACCTATGATAAGTTCTATGCTTGCAAAATGGAGGATAACGGGTTTGTTAGTGAACATACTCAGAATGCCTGGGTACTCTAACCGTCTGGCTGAGTTGGGAATTGTTCTCCCGCCAGCAGAGGCAATCACTGATAGGGTTCTTCAATCATTGTCACCTAGATATAAAGGCTTTGTGTTGAACTACAATATGCAAGGGATGAATAAGTCAATCGCCGAGCTATTTGCGATGCTTACAGTTGTTGAGTCAGAAATCCAGAAAGAACATCAAGTGTTGATGGTCAATAAAACCACTAGTTTCACTTGAAACGGCAAAGGTAATAAGGGTAACTCCAAGAAGAGTGGCAAACCAGGATCTCCTCCGACAAAGAAACCCAAGGCTAGACCTAAGCCGGAAACTGAGTGCTATCATTGCAAGGGGACTGGCCACTGGAAGCGGAACAACCCCAAGTATCTGGCCGATAAGAAGGCGGCCAATGCCAAACAAGGTATATTTGATATACATGTTATTGATGTATACCTCACCAACTCTCGTAGTAGTGCCTCAGTATTTGATATCGGTTCTGTTGCTCACATTTGCAACTTAAAGCAGGAACTACAAAATAAATGAAGGTTGGCGAAGGATGAAGTGACGATGTGCGTGGGAAATGGTTCCAAGGTTGATGCGATCGCCGTCGACACACTCTCACTTCATTTACCATCGGGATTAGTGATGAACATGAATAATTGTTATTTAGTGCATGCGTTAAGCATGAACATTATATCTGGATCTTCTTTATTGCGAGACGGTTACTCATTTAAGTCATAGAATAATGGTTGTTCTATTTATATGAGTAATATCTTGTATGGTCATACACCCAATGTGAGGGGTTTGTTCATATTGAATCTCGACAATGGTGATACACATATACATAACATTGATACCAAAAGATGTAGAGTTTATAATGATAGCACCACTTTCTTGTGACACTACCGCTTAGGTCATATTGGTGTAAAACGCATGAAGAAATTCCATGCTGATGGACTTTTGGAGTCACTTGATTTTGAATCACTTGACATATGTGAACCATGCCTCATGGGCAAGATGACTAAGACTCCTAGTTGGAGATCGTACATACCAATGTGTGCAGACCAATTAGCATAGAGGCACGTGGTGGTTATCGTTATTTTCTCACCTTCACCGATGATTTGAGTAGATATGGTTATATTTATTTGATGAAACACAAGTCTGAAACGTTTGAAAAGTTCAAGCAATTTTAGAGTGAAGTTGGGAATCATCGTAACAAGAAGATCAAATTCCTACGATCTGTTCGAGGAGGCGAGTATGTGAGTTATGAGTTTGGCACTCACTTAAGACAATGTGTAATTGATTCACAGTTGACGCCGCCTGGAACACCACACCGTAATGGTGTGTCCTAACGTCATAATCACACTTTATTAGATATGGTGCATTCTATGATGTCTCTTACCGATTTGCCGTTATTGTTTTGGGGTTATGCAATAGAGACAACTGCATTCACTTTAAATAGGGCACCATCAAAATCTGTTGAGACGACACTATATGAACCGTGGTTTGGCAAGAAGCTGAAGTTGTCGTTTCTTAAAGTTTGGGGATGTGATGTTTATGTCAAAAAGCTTCAGCCTGAAAATCTGGAACATAAAGTGGAAACGTGTGTCGGTGAATACTCACAACATATGCCATAGGTAGGCTAAAGTCGGTGAGAACCGAAGGGACAAAGGTGGGTGCTGGGAACGAGGTTGGTACACGCATGGGACGCACGATGTACCCAGGTTCAGGGCTCTCCGTAGAGATAATATCCCTAATCCTGCTGGTGTGTTTGATGTATGGGAATAGAGTACAATGTCGCTCCTGGAGCTGTGTTGGGAGGAGGATGAGGGGAGCAGCCGGCTCGTCTCTGCCTCTCTCTCTGTGGGTTGGTGAGTGTGTAGTGTAGAATGACTGGTGAATGATCGGCCCCTCTGCATGGGGGGCGGCCGGGGGTTTTTATAGACGAACCCGCCTGCCTACAATATGGATAAAGGGTACAGGCGTGGGACCCGGCTGGCTACTTCGCCGGCTAGCCAGGGGCCCACAAGGGTCTTGTCTTGTCGATGAGGGGCTCCCCAGCTGGATGGTCTCGATTGCCCGTGGGACCCGCCGGCAGGCCAATGGGGCTCCTGCGTAAGGTTGACGCTGAGCACGCGCTGTACGTCAAGCGTCGCCCCGCGAGATTCTTCATGGGCAGGCAGTACGACCGCCTCCACTGTTCCCCACGCCGAGTGCGGTAATGGAGTGGGAGTGTGACGGTCCGACACTATGCTAGGTGATGGATCAGAGCCGGGGTAGGTCAGCGGCGTGGCCGCCGACGCTCGTACCTGTCGGGCGCCCTGATCCTGTACCTTTGCTGACGCGTAGCTACCTTTAATCGTGAGGTCTCTTCCTGATCTACGGTCTGATGTGACTTGTGATCCTCAGCCGGCTAGCCTGCTTGGTCAGCCGGCTTGAGGGTGGCCTCCTCCTCCTCAGTCCGGCTAGCGGGACCAGGCCGACTCTGAAGGGGAGGCCACCTGCATTCTAGCCGGCAGGGGCTGCCTGGCCGGCCAGAAAGGTGTCCGCCTCGTCTTCCAGCCGGCAGGTGATGCCTAGCCAGTCAGAAGACCAGGGCCTTGGGAATCTCCATATCTTCATGTCCATTGGGCCGGAAATGAAGGAACGGGCTTGATGAGCCTACCCCGGGGTTATCCCCCGACAGTAGTCCCCGAAGCTGGCGAGGTCTGCCGCCTGCGGGCGGGCGGCCTCACCGGCTTGTTGACTTGTCTTGATCTTTAGGCTGTTGTTCGCGGCGAAGGGCGCCAGCTTCGGAACCGGGTAGCTTCGAGGCGACGCCTCGGTCCAGTCGTAACTGGCCCGGAGAACGCCACGTGCCAGGCCCCGCCTGGTGTAATGATGGCGATTACTGCTTGACGGGACCGGGCCTGGGCCCTGGGTCCCGCCACGACGCCCCCTTGGCCTCCGCGCGGGAGATCCTCTGCGGATTTACTCAGCGACAGTTGGGCTTAGGGGGGCGTTTCCGCCCGTAATACACGGAATTAATGGGGCCCGGCGTGCACCGGATCCCCTCCCCACGATGCTTCGTGGGGGTTTAAATGGGGCGCGAGGGTTTTGAGGAGGCCATTCGCCCCCTCTTCTCGCTCTGCTCCGTGCTCTCTTCCTCCTTGTGTCCTGAGTAGAAAAGCTCGCGCCCTCTGTCCTCTTCATCTTCGCCGTCGAGACCTCCGTCGACCGCTTCGAGCTCTCGCCACCCGCAGCCATGGCCGGCGGATCTTCCTCGAAGAAGTCTTCGGCGCAGCAGGCGTCCTCGCAGGGGGCCTGGCTGGGTAGCGACATCGACGAGGAGCACATCGATGCGCTTCGTCACCATCGACTGCTGCCCCGGCCTCCCAAGTTTCGGGGCGCCTTCCCAGCTCCGAGACCGCTCCCGCACCCGCCGCGGGAGAGGTTGTGGTCTTCGTCGAGCACTTCTACCGGGGCTTCGGGCTCCCGGCTAGCTCCTTCTTCGCCGAATGGCTCCAGTTCTTCGGCCTGCAGCCGCACCACCTGGCGCCGAATGCCATACTGCAGCTGGCCGCCTTTGTGGTTTTGTGCGAGGGCTTCGTGGGGATCGAGCCTCGCGTCGATCTGTGGAGCAGCCTATTCTTTTTCAAGCAACAGTCCATCGCCATGGAGAAATCCGAGGTGGAGAAGCTCAAGGGGCCGCGCCCCATGACGCCGTGCGGGGCCGCGCTGGTGCACCACCGCCTGAAGTCCGGCTTCCCCCAGATGCCTCTACAAGACTCCATCAAGCATTGGCAGAAGGGTTTCTTCTATGTGAAGAGCACCGACCCGGCCCAGGACGCCCTCAACATGCCCCCCTTCGCCATCGCTCCTCCGACGCGGCGGAATTGGGATGCGAAGACCCAAGCCGCATCCTAAGGTGGCGCTCATCTGCGCCCACCTCGACATCTTGGGGAAGAGCAGCCTCCTCGGCCGCGACCTTCTCGCCACCATGGTGGTCTGCCGGATTCTGCCTCTGCAGAGGCGGCCGCATCTGGTTTGCCAGATGAGCAGCCGTCTTGATTCGTGCCGGCTGTCCGCCAAGAGGTTCACCCCGGGCGCGGTAGCGCGAAGGGTGAACCTGATCTCCACTGCCCGCATGGATGAGGGCGGGGAATGGACATGGGGGATGCCCCCGTTCAACCGGGCTCACCCGCCTCTGATGGTAGCCTTTCTCCGTTCTTCTCTGTTGTTTTGTCTTGGAGCCGGTGGCGCTGCTGAGCCTGGTTGAATTCCTTTTTTGTAGATGTTCAAGACCCTGCAGGGGTCCCTCCGTCAGCCTGCTCCTAACGTGGAGGCGTCCGACGCCTCCGAGATGGAGGACGAGGGTGTGATGGAGCCCCGCTCAGACTACTCAGTCGGCTCGGAAGATCCCGTGGAGTTGGAAGGGACCGAGCCGTCTGGTGAGTGTCCGCGGCACGCTGTAGCAGAGTGGACGGACGATGATGAGGAAGCCTCATTCTGTTCTGATGCAGCCTTCGAGCAAGACTCCGACGAGGTGGAGGAGGTCACCAGCTCACTGCTGACGCGTGGCCGACGTCAAGGTGGCGGAGCGACCGCGGCTGACGAGGCAGCCGAGAAGAAGGGCAAGGGTGCCACAGCTTCCCGACCGGCCTCTAAGCGACCGACGTCAGGTCCTCCAGCCGGGCAGCTAGCAGATGGCGCCAAGAGGCGCCGTGGTGGTGGCCGAAGGCAGGTCCCGGTGGTTGCGGGGTATGGTTTCCTCCTCTTTTCCCTTCCCCACCTTGAGATGAGCTTTGTTCCTGAGAAGCTTGGCTTGAGAGGGAGGCGGAGGATGCGGATGAAGACACCGCCTCCGCAGCCGAGCGGGCCGGCTGGGCAGCAGCTGATGCTGCCGAGAGGGAGCTCAAGATAGACTCCAAGCGCCGGTGGGACACGGCTGCGGGGAAGGCCGCCGTGGGTCAGCCTCGCCCCAGCCGGGTCGAGAGGCCGGCGGAGAAGCATGCGAAGGCTAGACAGGACCCCTCCACACATGCCCGTGTGGAGGAGCCAGCTAGCGAGGCCGCCTCCAGGCCGGCTCCAACGACCGAAGGGGCCCAACCATCTGAGTCGGCGGCCCCGGAGCGGGTGGACCTGGAGACGATCCTGGTTTCCCCCAGGGCCAAAGCGGCTCCTGACACGCCGGAGCTGGATCTGATAGCGCCGGACGCGGCCCCTGATGCCCCAGGGGCGACCATGGATGCGCCGGACGCGGCTCATCCGCCTCGTGCGGGGGAGGTAGTGCCAGTTGGGACGGCGCCCGAGCCGGCCGTAGAGCCGGCACCAGGAGTCGGCGCCATCGTCGTCCCCCAGCACGGCCCTGTTGCGCCAAGGGCCGGGGGCCGGGCTGGGAGCCGGCCCATGAAGACATTGCGGGCGGCGAACTTGGCCCACCTGCGAATGCCCGCCAACACCGTTCTTTCCGGCGTATCGGAGGTGGTGACGCTGTTTTCGAGCGGCCGGTCGAAGGTGGAGCAGGCGGCCCGCGTGGTATGCGGCGACATGGAGCGCCTGGAAGCCCGTACCCAGGTAGGCCTTACCTTTTTTGGTTTTTCTCTGCGTTTTTTTCTCTTCTCTTGACGTCAGTGGGGGCGCGACAGCGCACCCACTGGGTGTAGCCCCCGAGAATCGGGCGGGTTGATTGCCAACCAGTCCGAATCTCTTGGAGGCCTTTTTCTGTGCACATTTCTCTTCAGTGGGGGCGCGCAAGCGCACCCAGTGGGTGTAGCCCCCGAGAATCGGGCTGGTTATGCTTTTAACCAGGTCGAATCTTAATCCTGTTCCCTTTCTCTCCCCTTTGGCAGGCGCTTTACGATTCTCAGGTACAGGCGTACAACGAGCTTCGGGACCAGCACCTGGGGGCTGATAGCCGGATTGCCGAGATTAAAGCCCGGCTGGGCGAGGCTGCCGTGGAGTGTGATGCCCTGCGCGATGCCGGCGGCCGGCTCCAAGAGCAGGTGGACCTTCTTCAGGCGGAGAAGAAGGAGCTCGAGGCGGCTGGCGGGGTCGAGTTGGAGCGGCTCCGGGCCATGCTGCAGGAGAAGGAGGCCTCCTACTCTGCCGACATGGACCACCTCGCGTCGCTTCACCTCGAGGAGGTGGACCCCAAGGACGCCGCCTTGAGGGAGAAGGATGAAGCCCTTACCCAGAAGCAAACGCAGCTTGCTAAGGTGCTGGAGTCCGCCGCGACCCTCCAGGAGGAAATCACTCGCCTTAGTCATGCGAGTGAGGTGCGGGAGCGTGAGGTCCTCGAGGTCTCTCATGAGACCGACGACGCCTTCCAGCGTGGGTCTCTCTTCCATGTTTTGGGTTTGGTCTTTTTTCTGTCTCCTCCTCTTGCCGTGTTCTTACGTCCTGGTTGCCTTTACCCCAGATCTCTTCCCCGGGACTCAGGTCGTAGCCGACACCGCCGTTAAGGTGTGCCGTGAGGAGCGCCGCGTGGCCGGGCAAGAGGTAGATACTACCTCTGGCTGGAGCGTAGAGGAGATCGGAGTGGGCCTTCGGGCCCGCCTGCACGTCCTGGGCGAGTCTGTGACTCAGCTCCAGGTTGCAGGTTGATCGATGGTGGCAGCCCTGTGGCCGGAGGGCGTGGAGCCGACGACCATGAGCCGGCTTGCCCGCTGGCTCGCAACGGGTGGAGAGCGCCTGGACGCCTGGCGAGCCTCCGCAGCGCGGTCTAGGGCTTATATGGCCCTGCGCTTGGCCAAGTCATGGTATCGTAACCTGAACTTGGGCAAGTTGGCTGCCCAGCGCGACGGCTCAGAGGCGGAGCTGCAAGGCATGGAGGAGGAGCTCCGGGTGAGAGCCAGCACCGTCGCTGAGTACGCAGCCTGGGACGACTTCATCTTGGAGCAGGGTGAACACGGCGGCATGATCGCTGAAGATCTGCATGGCCTTCAACCCTACGACGCCGATGGCAGGTCCGACGAGGCGGCCTGGGCTACGGAATCTGCAGCCGCCTCTAGCAGTGGGGCGTATGCCGACTCCAGGATCAGCGGAGCCGGGGGCCGCAGCGGGGGAGACGGTGCAACCACCTCGGGAGGAGCCCGAGGCGACAATGCTACCACATCAGGAGCAGCAGCCGAGACGACCACTGAGGCCGCTGTCCCGTAACCGGTGTTCTTCTGTGTTTTTGGTTCTACCCCGAGAGGGATGTAACGAACGTGGGCCGTGGGCCAATGCTTTGTAGGAATGTATATATTCAGCATTATATCCGTCACCAAGCGTGTTGTCTTATGATCCCGTCTTTTGATTCCTGGTTGACTTCTCTTATCCGAAGCCATCAAGACATAAAGAACAAGACATAAGCCAATCAGAGGCCAGCTTGAATGAGCCAATCTCGAGCCGGTCGTCGCTAGTATAGCCGGACTGTGCATGCATTCGACCTGACAGGCGTCATATCACGAAACGAGCGACCGGAGCCAGCCCGTAGGTTCGAGCGAAGGACGAGGAGTCAGCCGGTACACTATGTGCCCGACTACAAGGATTGACCGTCCGAGCGGCTGGCGAGCCCCCGAGCTTGTTTAAAGCTAGCAAGGGGCCGCGCTGCGTAGCCTCCGAGCTTGATTAAGCCAGCAAGAGGTGGTACGCGGTGTAGCCCGTACACTGAGTGAAAACTCTTTTAGCAAGAGGAAGCATGGAGCATGCTTTTTTCATCATATTTGTTGTTCCCAGCAGTCAGAGGCCGTCTTGAGTCTTGAATGAGATCATATATACGATCGAGCCAGCCCGAGCCGGTCGTCCCAAGTATAGCCGGACTTTGCATGTATTCGACCTGACCTGGCGTCATATCGCGAACCGAGCGACCGGAGCCAGCCTGCAGGCTCGAGCGACGGACCAGGAGTCAGCCGGTACACTATGTGTCCGTTATAAGGGTGGACCGTTCAGGCGGCTGGCGAGCCCCCGAGCTTGTTTAAGCTAGCAAGGGGCCGCGCTGCGTAGCCTCCGAGCTTGATTAAGCCAGCAAGAGGTGATACGCCGTGTAGTCCGTACACTGAGTGAAAACTCTTGACAAAAAGAAACATGGAGCATGTTCTTTTTATTGCCTTCGTTGTTCCCTGAAGAGGGAGGAAGATACATCTGCATGCTCTTTCCTTTGCTTGTCTTCTGCCTTTTAGCAATAGAACGGGCGAAGCAGCGCCGCGTTCCATGGGCGCTCCATTTCTTGGCCGGAGTCATCCCTCTTGCGCTTCCTTGGCTTATGGGCGTCAATCAGGTAGTAAGTGTTGTTGTGCAGCGCCCTACTGATGATGAAGGGTCCCTCCCAGGGGGGTGAGAGCTTGTGCTGGCCGGCAGTGCGCTGGATTTTTCTGAGGACCAAGTCTCCCTCCCTGAAAGAGAGAGGCCTGATCTTTTTGCTGTGGTAGTATCTCAGCTTCTGTTCGTAGATGGCCGTCCGGCTCAAAGCCAAGTCCCTTGATTCTTCGAGGAGATCAACACCATCTTCTCTGGCCTCCTTCGCCTCCGTTTCTGTGTATAGGGTGACCCGAGGCGAGTCGAATTCGACATTCGTGGGGATAATAGCCTCAGACCCGTATACCAGAAAGAATGGAGTGAAGCCGGTCGACCGGTTGGGCGTGGTGCGGAGGCTCCATAGCACAGCCGACAGTTCTTCAATCCAGCAGCCGGCTGACCTGACCAGTGGTGCCACCAGCCTCGGCTTGATGCCGGCTAGGATCAGGCCATTGGCCCTCTCCGCTTGACCGCTTGACTGAGGGTGTGCCACCGAGGCCAGGTCGAGCCGGATGCCAGGGCGCCCTTGGCGAAGTTGGTGCCATTGTCGGTGATGATGCTGTGGGGAACGCCATATCGGACAGAGATGTCTGTGATAAACCTGACAGCAGTGGGGCCGTCAAGCTTCTTGATAGGCCTGGCTTCGATCCACTTGGTGAACTTGTTGACGGCTACCAGAAGATGTGTCATCCACCCGCGGGCCGTCTTGAAGGGCCCCACCATGTCCAGTCCCCAGACGACGAATGGCCATGATAAGGGAATGGTTTTTAGTGCTGAGGGCGGCATATGGCTTTGTGCACTGAAGCGTTGGCAGCCTTCACATTTGTCCACCAGATCCACAGCCTCCTCGAGGGCCATGGGCCAGTAGAATCCATGGCGGAATGCTTTGGCCACCAGGGTTCTGGAGGCGGCATGATGCCCACACTCCCCCTGGTGGATGTCTGTGAGGATCTCTTGCCCTTTTTCTGATTCGACGCAGCGTTGGAACACGCCGGTCGTGCTGCGTCGTACCAGTTCGCGATTGATGATGGCGTAGGCGGCGGACCTGCGCTGGGTCTGTCTCGCCTCCGCCTCGTTCTGAGGAAGTTCGCCGTGAAGAAGGAAGGCCAGAATGGCCTGAGCCCATGATGGAGCCGACACAAGGGTCGCCTCTGCTTCGTCTTGACTATTGGAAGCTTCTGCAGCCCCCGAGTTTGATGGCGTCTCCGGTGCCATTACTGCAGCCGGCTCACCGTCTATCTCCATGACGTTCACCCACTGGGAGGATTCGAGCCCGGACAGAGCCAGGGTTGTCGTTGTAGCTGGTGCCGTTGTTGGAGTCGGTTGGACCAATGGAGCCGGATTAGGATCCGGAGCCGGCGTAGTTGGTGGAGCCGATGGCGCTTGCACCGTAGACTCAGTCGGTGCCGCATTTGGAGCCGGTGCCGCCAGCGCAGTCGGCGCGGGGTCTACAGCCGGCGTAACTGGCGGAGCCGGCGACGCTTGTATCGTAGAGTCGGTCGGTACGAAGATTGATGCCGACTTAGAAGACGGCTTGATAGACGGCTTGTGGAGTTGCTTGAGGGAGACGCCGGCTGGGATGGCTGCCTCATGGAGCCGATCTTCGCCAGCGTATCGGCCGCCTCATTTTCCGCCCTGGGAACATGGTGGAACTCACAACCCTCGAAGGGGCCGCTGAGCTGCTGGATGAGGAAGCGGTAGCTCGCCATGTTGGTGTCCCTGGCATCTCATTCGCCAGAGACATGCTGCACCACCAAGTCTGAATCGCCGAAACATATGAGCCGCCGGATGCCAATCTACTTGGCAAGCCGGAGGCCATGAGCCAGTGCTTCGTACTCGGCGACGTTGTTGGAGGCAGCGAAATGGATCTGGAGAGCGTACTTGAGCTGGTCCCCTTTCGAGACGTCAAGATGATGCCGGCTCCCAGTCATGTCCGCATCTTCGAGCCGTCGAAGTGCATCCGCCAATGCGTGGAGTCTGGAGGCGGTGGCTCAAACTGGGTCTCGGCCCAGTCGACTAAGAAGTCGGCCACCACCTTTGATTTGATGGCGGTGCGAGGCTCGTACCTAATATCATGGTCCGCCATGGCGATGGACCATTTGGCAATTCTGCCCGTGGCATCACGGTTGCCCATGATCTCTGAGAGAGGAGCAATGCTCACCACCGTGATGGCATGCTCTTGGAAGTATTGTTTCAATTTCTTTGCAGCAAGGTAAACACCATAACACATTTTCTAATAATGAGGGTAGTTCTGCTTAGAGGCGGACAAGACCTCGCTAAGGTAGTAGACAGGGCGCTGCACTGGCAGGGCCTTGCCTTCCTCTTTGCGCTGAACTACCAACACTACGCTGACCACGCGAGTGGTCGCCGCGATGTATATGAGTATGGGTTCCCTTTCAGATGGGGCTACCAAGATTGGCAGGCTCGAGATTACCCGCTTGAGGTTGCGGAGGCTTCGTCCGCTTGGTCGTTCCACTCGAACTTCGTCGTCTTCTTCATGAGCTGTAGAGTGGAAGGGCCTTCTCGCCAAGCCGGCTAACGAACCGGCTGAGGGACGCCAAGCAGCCGGCGAACTTCTGGACGTCGAGGATCCAAGCCGGCCGCACCATCCGCTCGATGGTGCTGATCTTCTCAGGGTTCTCTTCGATGCCGTGGGCGAATACGAAGAACCCCAAGAGTTTGCCGCCTGGGACCCCGAAGACGCACTTCTCCGGGTTGAGCCGGATCTTGTATTCGCGCAGATTGGCAAATGTCTCCCGCTGGTCGTCGAGGAGGCTGAAGTGCTGCTTCGTCTTGACGACGATGTCATCCACATAGACGTGGATGTTTCTGCCAATCTGTGGCAGTAGGCACTACTGCATGCAGCGTTGGAATGTCGCACGTGCGTTCTTCAAACCGAACGTCATGGTGGTGTAGCAGTAGGCCCCGAAGGGCATGATGAAGGAGGTCTTCAGGCGATCAGCTGGATCCAGCTTGATTTGATGGTAGCCTGAATAAGCATCCAAAAACGACAGCAGTTTGCAGCCTGCAGTGGAGTCGATCACTTGATCTATCCTAGGCAACGCGAAAGGGTCTTTCGGACAGGCCTTATTCAGGCTAGTGTAGTCGATACACATTCGCCATGTGTTGTTCTTCTTCAGCACCAGGACTGGGTTCGCCAGCCAATCCGGGTGGAAAACCTCCATGATGAAGCTGGCTGCAAGGAGCTGGGTGATCTCTTCTCCGATTGTGCGCCACTTCCCCTCGGCGAAGCGGCGCAAAGGTTGTTTCACCGGCTTTGCATCCGGTCGCACGTGAAGTTTGTGCTCGGCGTACTTCCTCGGAATACCCGACATGTCCTTGGGGGACCATGCAAAGATGTCTCGATTATCACGGAGGAAGTCGACGAGCTCGCCTTCCTATTTGGGGCTGAGGCCAGCCCCGATGGTGATGCACTGCTTTGGGTTGGCAGGGTCGAGTGGGACCTTCTTGGTCTCTTTAGCCGGCTTAAAAGAGCCCTCGCCGACTGATTGGGACAGAGGAGAAGGATTCGCCGGCTGCTCGGTAGGCTGGGCCACGAGCCGGTCGATCTGCCGCTTCTCCTCAGCAATCACCAAGGCGTCGGCGAGGCGGCTGCTATCTTGGGCACACTTGAGCGACTTCTTGTAGTCGCTAACAACAATGATGATGCCCTTGGGACCCTACATCTTCATCTTCAGGTAGGCGTAGTGCGGAATAGCCATGAACTTGGCCAGAGCCGGTCTTCCCAGCAGCGCGTGATACGGGCTACTAAAGTCCACTACCTCGAACCATATGGACTCTCGGCGGAAGTGAGACTTGTCGCCGAAGAGGACGTCCAGCTGGATCTTGCCGATGGGCGAGTATGACTGCCCAGGCACAATGCCATGGAAGACAGTGCTGGTTGGCAGGACGTCCGTCTCCTTGAGCCCGAGCTTGCGGAGAGTGTTGAGGTAGAGGATGTTGATGCTGCTGCCGCCATCGACCATCACCCGGGAGAATCAGCAGGTGAGCCTTTTGGAGGCGAAGGTGGGGTCAAGGATGAGTGTGTATGACCCCGGATTGGGCATCACCGCAAGATGGTCCACCCGGCTCCATGTGATTGGTTTGTCCGACCAATGCATGTACTGGGGAACCGGGGGGACAATGGCGTTTACCTCGCTCCGTCTTTGGTGCAGGATGTGCTTGTCGTCGCCTTCGCTGGTGAAGACGACGAACGCTCCGTCTTGGTGGGGTACACTAAGGTGGGTGCCAAATGTCGGTGAATACTCACAACATATGCCATAGGTAGGCTAAAGTTGGTGAGAACCGAAGGGACAAAGGTGGGCGCTGGGAACGAGGCTGGTACACGCATGGGACACACGATGTACCTAGGTTCAGGGCTCTCCGTAGAGATAATACCCTTAATCCTGCTGGTGTGTTTGATGTATGGGAACAGAGTACAATGTCGCTCCTGGAGCTGTGTTGGGAGGAGGAAGAGGGGAGCAGCCGGCTTGTCTCTGCCTCTCTCTCTGTGGGTTGGTGAGTGTGTAGTCGTCACGGTGAGGACCGTCATCGCGAGGCGGTGGCGGCGGAAGTGGAGCGCGATTGGGAGCCGGTGCGCGGGGCACCGCCTGCGCACCCGGAGGAGCCGACAGGCCCTCCCCTTGCGACAGCCGGCATGCGACGCTGCACTGTCGAAGGGTATGGGTTGACGACGTCGCCCCAGAATGTATCTTGTAGGGGGCGTCGAGCAGCTGCTCAAGAGACTGCTTGGTCAGCCAGTTGGGGTTGCCCTGATTGCGACGCTTTCGTGGAGGGCCGGCTTGAGAAGCCGACGCCTCTCCCTCCACATTGGCCACCAGCTTGTTGTTGGAGCGGGGATCCACCTGATCCGCCTTGCGCTTGTAGTTGTTCTGGCCGCCTCGGTTGTCCCCAGCCGGCTTGGGAGTAGCCGGCGCAGGCACAACCTTGTCCAAGGCGGTCACCTTGATGCGCATTGCGGAGTCGACCGTGGCGTACTTGTCCGGCATGGCCATGAGCACCGCCAAAGAGGTGGGCTCGGCGCACATGAGCTTGTGCTTGAGGAGGGTGCCGTCTCGGCATCTGTCGATGAAGTACTGGATGGCTTGTACCTCATGCACCCCCTCGTAGGAGTTGCGGAGCTCAGTACACCGGGTGACGTAGTCGCGAAGGGGTACGTCGGCCTTCTGTACGCACATGGCCAGCTCGCGGGGCCGGCCAGGGCGCTTGTATATGCGAGTGAAGTTGCGGAAGAACGCCACCTCGAAGTCCACCCAGGAGTTGACGCTGCCGGCCGGGAGGCTGTTAAGCTAGGTCCGGGCCGAGCCGGCCAACATGAGTGGCACGTAGCGAACCGCTACGCGCTTGTTGCCCCTGGCGATGCCCACGACCGTGGTGTAGTCGATCAGCCAGTCTTCTGGCTTGGCCGTGCCGTTGTATTTTGGCGTATCCCGAGGCAAGGTGAAGCCTCGGGGGAACGGCTCCCCTTGAATCCGGGGGCCGAAGCACGCCGGAACGACGGGTATGTCTTCCTCTAGGAGGGCCGAATGGGCCAGGGCGATGATACGCCGGCGAGCATCCCGCTCATCCTGGGTGGCGGGGGCGCCAGCCCCGGTGGCGAGAGGGGAGGCGCCTCGGGAGCCAGAGGCGTGAGTTCTTTGCGGGGGAAGATCCATGTACTCCAAATCGCCCTCGTCGCCTCCGTGACGTAAGCATGAAGTGTGCTCGCTCTGGCGTTGCGAGCTTCGGTCTTGGCTTCCCTCGCCCCTCCAGCTAGAAGGGCGATGCGAGGAAGATCCTTCGGCATGGTGCTGGCTGCTAGGGTTGCGGCGAGCCCCCGAGTTTGGTCCCGGGGACTCCGATGAGCCTGACCAGGGTCAATCCGAGCGTGTTGCTGGTTGGCGGTGTCAAGGAGATCCTTGACACGCTTCTCCTCGAAGGCGCGCTCCTCGCCCTCCAGGCTTGCCATCTCCTCCATGGCTGCCTGCGCCTCTCGCATGTTGGCCGCAGGAGTCTCGTAGCTGGGCAGATCACCGCCTAGAACTTCGGCGACGAACCGGTCGCGGCTGCGGACCGATCCAAGCCGACTAGGGGCCTCGGAAATCAGAGTGAGACTGTACGCGGAGTTATACTCGCGATGCGTAGCCTCCAACCGACGTTTTGCCGAGGCCACGGCGATGCCCTCCTCCAAGATACGCTTGCGAGCCTCCTCCAGCGAGGCCCGAGCGTCTAGAGGGTCGGCGGAAGCGGTGACCGGTATCTTCACGCCGGCGATGGCATCCCGAAGTGTATCGGTGGCGGCCGCAGCGGGCTCGCCGGCATCTGCAGAGGCCTTGCCGGGAGCCATGCTGGTGCCGGCGCCGATAACCATCACCTCCACGGTGTTGGAGACGGAAGCAACATGGTAGGGGGTGAAGAACCCTACCGACTGCGAGGTCCGTCGAAGATGAGGACGTTACTAGGGTAAACGTCGTGGGCAGGCATCTCAGCGATAGAGAGCCTGCTGAAGCTCGCGCAGAGTGTCTCAACGTCGTAGTCCTCGCCGAAGTAGCACGGGCCGTCATTGAGGCGAAGGTCACTGAAGAGGACGCTGAGGTTCTGCATGGCAGCGACGACGACGCTAGGGAGCGCCTCGTTATCAGAATCTTCGTCCGAATCCGCATGGCGGACGGGGACGTCGATCATCATGGGTGTCGCCTCGTCGAAAGCAGGCTCCACGGGCATGCAGACTGATCCGGACGTGATGCATCCGGTGGTGTAGGTGCGGGGCCCCGCCCAGCGCGTAAAGCCAGCCGATGCCGTGATTGGCCCCATGGTGGGTGCCAAATGTCGGTGAATACTCACAACATATGCCATAGGTAGGCTAAAGTCGGTGAGAACCGAACGGACAAAGGTGGGCGCTGGGAATGAGGTTGGTACACGCATGGGACGTACGATGTTCCCAGGTTCAGGGCTGTCCGTAGAGATAATACCCCTAATCCTGCTGGTGTGTTTGATGTATGGGAACAGAGTACAATGTCGCTCGTGGAGCTGTGTTGGGAGGAGGAAGAGGGGAGCAGCCGACTCGTCTCTGCCTCTCTCTCTGTGGGTTGGTGAGTGTGTAGTGTAGAATGACTCGTGAATGATCGACCCCTCTGCATGGGGGGCGGCCGGGGGGTTTTTATAGACGAACCCGCCGGCCTACAATATGGATAAAGGGTACATGCGTGGGACCCGGCTGGCTGCTTCGCTGACTTGCTAGGGGCCCCCAAGGGTCTTGACTTGTCGATGAGGGGCCCGCCGGCTAGATGGTCTCGATTGCCCGTGGGACCCGCCGGCTGGCCAATGGGGCTCCCGCGTAAGGTTGACGCTGAGCATGCGCTGTACGTCGAGCGTCGCCCCGCGAGATTCTTCATTGGCAGGCAGTACGACCGCCTCCACTGTTCCCCACGCCGAGTGCAGTAATGGAGTGGGAGTGTGACGGTCCGACACTATGCTAGGTGATGGATCAGAGCCGGGGTAGGTCAGCGGCGTGGCCGCCGACGCTTGTACGTGCGTGGCGCCTTGATCCTGTACCTTTGCTGACGCGTAGCTACCTTTAATCGTGAGGTCTCTTCCTCACCTACGATCTGATGTGACTTGTGATCCTCAGCCGGCTAGCCTGCTTGGTCAGCCGGCTAGCGTGCTTGGTCAGTCGGCTTGAGGGTGGCCGCCTCCTCCTCAGTACGGCTGGCGGGACCAGGCCAGCTCTGAAGGGGAGGCCGCCTGCATTCTAGCCGGCAGGGGCTGCCTGGCCGGCCAGAAAGGTGGCCGCCTCGTCTTCCAGCCGACAGGTGATGCCTAGCCGGTCAGAAGACCAGGGCCTTGGGAATCTCCATATCTTCATGTCCATTGGGCCAGAAATGAAGGAACAGGCTTGATGAGCCTACCCCGGGGTTATCCCCCCGACAACGTGCATCTTCATAGGACACCCAAAAGAGACAGTTGGGTACACCTTGAATCTCAGATCCGAGGGCAAAGTGTTTGTTGCTAAGAACAGAGCTTTTGTTTGAGAAAGAGTTTCTCTCGAAAGAATTGAGTGCGAACTTGATGAGGTTGTAGAACCTTTACTTCAACCATATGGTGGCGTAGGGCAGAAAGATGTTTCTATCGAAGCTACACCAGTTGAAGAGGAAGCTAATGATGATGATCATGAAACATCAGATCATGTTGCTATCGAACATCATAGGCCGACAAGGGCACGTACTGCTCTTGAGTGGTACGACAACCCTATCTTATCAATCATGTTGTTAGACAACGATGAACCTACGAGCTATGGAGAAGCAATGGTGGGCCTGGATTCCAACAAATGCTTAGAGGCCATGAAATCCGAGATAGGATCTATGTATGAAAACAAAGTATGGACTTTGGAAGTATTACCTGAAGGGTGAAAGGCCATTCAGAACAAATGGATCTTTAAGAAGAAGACATACGCGGACGGTACGCTCGACTTGTGGCAAAGGTTTTTTCACAAGTTCAAGGAGTTCACTATGACGAGACTTTCTGACTCGTAGCGATGCTTAAGTCCGTCAGAATCATGTTAGCAATAGCTGCATTTTCGATTATGAAATTTGGCAGATGGATGTCAAAACATCGTTCCTTAATGGTTTTTTAAGGAAGAGTTGTATATGAAGCAACCGCAAGGTTTTGTCGATCCAGAGAATGCTAACAAAGTATGCAAGCTCCAGTAGTACATTTATGGACTGGTGCAAGCATCTCGGAGTTGGAATTAGCGCTTTGATGAGGTGATCAAGGCGTTCGGGTTTATACAAGTTTATGGAGAAGCTTGTATTTACAAGAAAGTAGTGGGAGCTCTATAGCGTTTCTAATATTATATGTGGATGACATATTGCTGATTGGAAACAATATAGATCTTTTGGGAAGCGTAAAGGATTATTTGAGTAAATGTTTTTCAATGAAGGACCTAGGAGAAGCTGCTTACATGTTAGGCAGTAAGATCTATAGAGATAGATCAAGACGCTTAATAGGACTTTCACAAAGCACATACCTTGACAAAGCTTTGAAGAAGTTCAAAATGGAACAGTCCAAGAAAGGGTTCTTGCCTGTGCTACAAGGTGTGAAGTTGAGTAAGACTCAATTCCCAGTAACTGTAGAAGATAGAGAAAAGATGAGTGCCGTCCCCTATGCTTCATCCATAGGATCTATCATGTATGCAATGATGTGCACTCGACCAGATGTCAGCCTTGCCATAAGTATGGCATGAAGGTTTCAAACTAATCCAGAAATGGAGCACTGGACAACGGTCAAGAATATTCTAAAGTACATGAAAAGGACTAAGGAAATGTTTCTCATTTATGGAGGTGACAAAGAGCTCGTCGTAAAGGGTTACGTCGATGCAAGCTTTGACACTGATCCCGATGATTCTAAGTCACAAACCGAATACGTGCTTGTTCTTAATGGGGGTGCGGTAAGTTGGTGCAATTCCAAGCAAAGCGTGGTAGCTGATTCTACATGTGAAGCGGAGTACATAGCTGCCGCAGAGGTGGCTAAAGAAGGTGTCTGGATGAAGCAGTTCATGACAAATCTTGGAGTTGTGCTCAGTGCACTAGATCCAATGACTGTGTTCTGTGACAATACTGGTGCCATTGCCCTAGCCAAGGAACCAAGGTTTCACAAGAGGATCAGACACATAAAGGGATGCTTCAATTCCATACGCGATTAAATCAAGGAGGAGGACATAAATATTTGCAAAGTGCGCACGGATCTAAATGTTGCACACCCGCTGACTAAGCCTCTTCCACGAGCAAAACATGATCAACACTAGAACTGTATGGGTGTTAGATTCATTACAGTAAATCACATAGTGATGTGAGATAGTTTATTGACTCTAGTGCAAGTGGGAGACTGTTGGAAATATGCCCTAGAGGCAATAATAAAATAGTTATTATTATGTTTCCTTGTTCAAGATAATTGTTTATTATCCATGCTAGAATTGTATTGAATGGAAACTTAGATACATGTGTGGATACATAGACAACACACTGTCCCTAGTAAGCCTCTATTTGACTGGCTCATTGATAAAAGATGGTTAAGGTTTCCCGGCCATAGACAAGTGTTGTCACTTGATAACAGGATCACATCATTAGGAGAATGATGTGATGGACAAGACCCAAACTATGAACGTAGCATATGATCGTGTCATTTTATTGCTACTGTTTTTCTGCATCTCAAGTATATGTTCCTATGACCATGAGATCATGTAACCCACTGACACCAGAAGAATACCTTGTGTGTATCAAACATCGCAACATAATTGGGTGACTATAAAGGTGCTCTACAGGTATCTCCGAAGGTGTCCATTGAGTTGGCATGGATCAAGACTGGGATTTGTCACTCCGTATGACAGAGAGGTATCTCGAGGCCCACTTGGTAATACAACATCACAACAAGACTTGCAAGCAATGTGACTAAAGAGTTAGCCACATGATCTTGTATTAAGGAACGAGTAAATAGACTTACCGGTAATGAGATTGAACTAGGTATAGAGATACCGACGATCGAATCTCGGGCAAGTAACATACCTAAGGACAAACGGAATGTTATAGGGGATTAACTAAATCCTTGACATAGAGGTTCAACCGATAAAGATCTTCATAGAATATGTAGGAGCCAATATGAACATACAGGTCCTGCTATTGTTTATTGACCGAAGAGTGTCTCAGGTCATGTCTGCATAGTTCTTCAACCCGCAGGGTCTGCACACTTAAGGTTCAGTGACGTTTCTCTATAGTTGAATTATGTATGTTGGTGAACGAATGTTGTTCGGAGTCCTGGATGAGATCCTGGACGTCACGAGGAGTTCCAGAATGGTCCAGAGACGAATATTGATATATAGGAAGTGTACATTTGGCTTCCGGAAGAATTTCGGGCATTACTAGTAAAGTACCGGGAGTGACGAATGGGTTCCGGTGTTCCACCGGGAGGGGCCATCCACCCAGAGAGGGACCCAGTACACCCAAGGGTGGCGCATCAGCCCCTAGTGGGTTGGCCAGCCAGCCCAAGAGGGCCTACTTCGGCCTAAGAGAGAAAGAGAGAAGAGGTGGGGGCAAACCTACTAGGAGGAGGACTCCTCCTCCACCAAACCGAATTGGAGGAGGACTCCTCCCCCTGCTTGGTGCACCGACTGACCCTAGGGTTTTTTTCCTAGGGCGCCACCCCTCCCTCCCACCTATATATAGTGGAGGTGAGAGAGTCTTTTTGCACCACAAGCCACGGGGCAGCCCCTCTCTCTTTAGTACTTCGTGACACCCCATAGGTTATTTCGGTATGACACGGCGAAGCCCTGCTGGAGTAACTCCACCACCATCGCCGTCACGTTGTCGTGCTGCCAGAGAATTCAGCTACCTCTTTGTCTCTCTTGCTCGATCAAGAAGGCAGAGATTGTCATCCAGGTGTACGTGTGCTGAACGCAGAGGTGCCGTCCGTTCGGCGCTAGATCGGGACGGAGTTCGTGGGACGGATCATGATTGGACCACGAAGATGTTCGACTACATTAACTGCATTTATCAATGCTTCCCGCTTAGCGATCTACAAGGGTATGTGGATCCGATCTCTCCTCATGTAGATGGTCATCACCATGGATAGATCTTATGTGTGCGTAGAATTTTTTTTGTTTCCCATGCAACGTTCCCCAACTTATCATATATCATATTTATTTTTGGATTTGAAAGTAGAATGAATGTGAATTCAAATACCAAATTATATGGATTCGTACATGGTACAGTAACAGAACGATGCCGGATCGGAAACTTCATTTACCATATATGCATATAAGAGAAATATATAAATGCTTGAAACTGAAATTATACATTAATACTGATAAGATATTAATAATTGTATGCTTTAGGAGAAATAAAGCATAAAATAGTATTAAAATAAGCCAAATAAATTACTAATAAGCATATGCCTAGTTTCTTAAGGAAATGTAGCATTCATGTATTGCTAGTTAGTACTTCAAACTTTACCCATAAATCAGATATCTATATTTAAAAGGTTGGATTACTGATACATCCCAAACGTATCTATAATTTCTGCTTATTCCATGATCTTTTGGGTGACATTGTTATATGTTTTGCTACACTTTTATATCATTTTACACATATTTGGACTAACCTACTGACTCAGTGCACCCAGTGCGAGTTTATGTGTGCTGATGTCTATTTTGCAGGGGCTTTTACCCAATTTTCCGAAGCCCCAAAAAATCCAGAAAAAATATATAAAAAATCAGCGAAACAGCCACCATACCTACCTATTAAGGCATTTCATAGCCTTTCCGAGATACGCTCTGTCATACATAAGCCTCATTATATCTTTCCTCAAAACAGCCACCATACCTACCTATTAAGGCATTTCCATAGCCTTTCCGAGATACATTGCCATGCAACATCCACCATCTCATGACTTGATCTTTATGTCATACATGCTTTTGCCTGATCATAGAGCCGCATGCTAGTTGGTCCTTGCCCTCATTACTGCTACATGACGCGCTAGTATCATTGCATATCCTGTTACACTGACAGAGGCATACATTTGCATACATCATGATAGTTTTCACTTGACGAATTTCTGGTTTCTCATTAGGGATGCTTCTTCTATATCAATAAACCATGGGTGCTAGTGCCCATGGAGTTTCATTTTTTTTATAAAGTGTGATGATTTTTCTTTCTATTCATGTAAAACATAAAGTGTTGTCTTTAAGTGAGGAAAAGATCCCAAAGTGGACAAAACAAAAGATCACAAAGAGGACAAATGAGAGATAAAAAGAAAGAGCCAAAGAGGCCACAAAAATAAAAATAAAAGAGAAAACGAAAAAAGAAATAAAAAGAGAGAAAGGGGCAACACTACTATTCCTTTTGAAAGATCCACACTCGTACTTTATTACTATATTGGTACTACGTAGAGATTATAATTCATGCATAACTATGTGGGGACTCTTACACTATAGAACTTGGTTTGCATATTCCAATGACATGCCTCCTCAAATGAGCTATAGGTCTTCATGAGCAAACAAGTTGGATGCACCCCCACTAGTTCCATTGGAGAGCTTACCTTAGCTCATATGTGCATATGTTACATGGCAGTCCCTACTGCTCGCATCATATCTATCATTTGTCTTTCTCTCTCCTATGGTTTTCCTCATTGATGTGAGCCTTTCACACCCTTTTTGTCTTCCTTCCCCATCATTATTATATTTGCCATTCTAAGTGCCAACATATCTTTCTTACGCTCATCCATTGCATGAGTGCTCAAAATGAAAAGGGAAAGGATCATTTTGACTTGTGCCTGACAAGTGGTCCGGGGATGAGTCAAAATAAGATTCCGAACGAGTCTAAGTGTGAAGTTTAGTAGATTGAGTTCTCAATTATTATTTTTATCTCTCAACCCATCCCCCAATTATTGCACGCAAACACCATTAGGAGACATTCGAGTCACAGACAGCGAGAGCTCTTGCACCTTTATGTTCTTACTTTGCTAAATTCAATACTAGATATAGACTCTTGCTTGTTATTGTCTTGACTTGAATTGCATATCTCACTTTCTTTACTTTCAAGTTCTTATATGTGTGTTAGCATGTCACTGTTGGAAATATGCCCTAGAGGCAATAATAAATTAGTTATTATTATATTTTCTTGTTCATAATAATCGTTTATTATCCATGCTAGAATTGTATTGATTGGAAACTCAAATACATGTGTGGATACATAGACAACACACTGTCCCTAGTGAGTCTCTAGTTGACTAGTTCGTTGATCAAAGATGGTCAAGGTTTCCTGGCCATAGCAAGTGTTGTCACTTGATAATGGGATCACATCATTAGGAGAATCATGTGATGGACAAGACCCAAACTATGAACGTAGCATATTGATCGTGTTGTTTTATTGCTATTGTTTTTTGTGTGTCAAGTATTTGTTCCTATGACCATGAGATCATATAACTCAGTGGCACCGGAGGAATACCTTGTGTGCATCAAACGTCGCAACGTAACTGGGTGACTATAAAGGTGCTCTACAGGTATCTCCGAAGGTGTCCTTTAAGTTAGTATGGATCAAGACTCGGATTTGTCACTCCGTGTGACGGAGAGGTATCTCGGGGCCCACTCGGTAATACAAGATCACACACAAGCCTTGCAAGCAATGTGAGTAAGTCTATGTTACGGGATCATGTATTACGGAAAGAGTAAAGAGACTTGCTGGTAACGAGATTGAAATAGGTATGCGGATACCGACGATTGAATCTCGGGCAAGTAACATACCGAAGGACAAAGGGAATGACATCCGGGATTGCCTGAATCCTTGACACAGAGGTTCAACCGATAAGTTATTCGGAGAATATGTAGGATCCAATATGGGCATCCAGGTCCCGCTATTTGATATTAACCGAGGAGTACCTTGGGGCATGTGTGCATAGTTCTCGAACCCGCAGGGTCTGCACACTTAAGGTTCGGCGATGTTTTAGTATAGTTGAGTTATATGTGTGGTTAGTGAATGTTGTTCGCAGTCCCGGATGAGATCACGGACGTCACGAGGTTTTCTGGAATTGTCCGGAGATGAATATTGATATATAGGATGACCTCATTTGATTGTCGGAAGGTTTTCGGGCATAGCCGGGAATGTACCGGGAGTGACGAATGGGTTCCGGATGTTCACCGGGAGGGGTCCAACCCACCCAGCAAAGCCCATAGGCCCTAGGGGTGGTGCACCAGCCCTTGGTGGGCTGGTGGGACATCCCAATAAGGCCTATGTGCAAGGGATAAGAAAATCAAGGAGAAAAGAAAAAAAAGGAGGTGGGAAGGAAGGGAAGGACTCCACCTTCCAATCCTAGTTGGACTAGGATTGGAGATGGACTCCTCCACCTCCTTGGCCGGCGCACCCTTGGGGTCCAACTTTTGCCAAGGCAGCCCGACCACAAACACCACGTTTTTTTCCTCTAGATCGTATTTCTGCGGAGCTCGGGCAGAGTCGTGCAGGAGTAGATCCTTCACCACCACCAGAGCACCATCACGCTGCCGGAGAACTAATCTACTTCTCCGTCTTACTTGCTAGATGAAGAAGGCCGAGATCATCGTTGAGCTGTACGTGTGCTCAACGCGGAGGTGCCGTCCGTTCGGCACTAGATCGGAGCAGATCGTGGGATGGATCGCGGGACGGTTCGTTGGACGGTTCGCGGGGTGGATCGAGGGACGTGAGGACGTTCTAGTACATCAACCGCGTTTCTTAACGCTTCCAGCTATGCGATCTACAAGGGTACGTAGATCCAAATCTCCTCTCGTAGATGGACATCACCATGATAGGGCTTCATGCGCGTAGGAAATTTTTTGTTTCCCATGCGACGTTCCCCAACAGTGGCATCATGAGCTAGGTTCATGCGTAGATGTTATCTCGAGTAGAACACAAAGGGTTTTGTGGACGGTGATGTTCGATTTGCTGCCCTCCTTAGTCTTTTCTTGATTCGGCGGTATTGTTGGATTGAAGCGGCCCGGACCGACATTATTCGTACGCTTACGAAAGACTGGTTTCATCGATTGACATGCAACCTCGTTGCATAAAGATGACTGGAGGGTGTCGGTTTCTTCAACTTTAGTTGAATTGGTTTTGACCGAGGCGGTCCTTGGAGAGGTTAAATAGCAATTTGCACATCTCCGTTGTGGTCTTTGCGTAAGTAAGATGCGACCATACTAGATACCCATAGCAGCCACGTAAAACATGCAACAACAAATTAGGGGACGTCTAACTTGTTTTTGCAGGGTATGCTTGTGATATGATATGGCCAACGACGTGATGTGATATATTGGATGTATTGGATGATCATGTTGTAATAGTTAATATCGACTTGCACGTCGATGGTACGGCAACCGGCAGGAGCCATAGGGTTGTCTTTAAACTAACGTTTGTGTTTGCAGATGCGTTTACTATATTGCTAGGACGTAGCTTTAGTAGTAATAGCATGAGTAGCATGACAACCCCGATGGCGACACGTTGATGGAGATCATGATGATGGAGATCATGGTGTGATGCCGGTGACAAGAAGATCGTGCCGGTGCTTTGGTGATGGAGATCAAGAAGCACATGATGATGGCCATATCATGTCACTTATGAATTGCATGTGATGTTAATCCTTTATGCACCTTATCTTGCTTAGAACGACGGTAGCATTATGAGGTGATCTCTCACTAAAATTTCAAGACGAAATTGTGTTCTCCCCGACTGTGCACCGTTGCGACAGTTCTTCGTTTCGAGACACCACGTGATGATCGGGCGTGATAGACTCAACGTTCACATACAACGGGTGCAAAACAGTTGGACACGCGGAACACTCGGGTTAAGCTTGACGAGCCTAGCATGTGCAGACATGGCCTCAGAACACATGAGACCGAAAGGTCGAGCATGAATCATATAGTTGATATGATTAGCATAGAGATGCTTACCACTGAAGCTATTCTCGACTCACGTGATGATCAGACTTGAGATAGTGGATTTGGATCATGTACCACTCAAATGACTAGAGAGATGTACTTTTTGAGTGGGAGTTCTTAAGTAATATGATTAATTGAACTAATTATCATGAACATAGTCTAATGGTCTTTGCGAATTACGATGTAGCTTGCGCTATAGCTCTACTGTTTTTAATATGTTCCTAGAGAAAATTTAGTTGAAAGTTGATAGTAGCAAACTTTGCGGACTGAGTCTGTAAAACTAAGGATTGTCCTCGTTGCTGCACAGAAGGCTTATGTCCTTAATGCACCACTCAGTGTGCTGCACCTCGAGCGTCGTCTGTGGATGTTGTGAACATCCGACATACACGTTTTTGATGACTACGCGATAGTTCGGTGTAAAATACTTAATGGCTTAGAAGCGTGGCGCCGAAGACGTTTTGAAATGTCATGGAACATGAGTGATGTTCTAAAGAGATGAAATTGTGATTTCATGCTTGTGCCCTTGTTAAGAGGTATGAGACCTTCGACAAGATTCTTTGTCCACGAAGTAAAGGAGAAAAACTCAATCGTTGAGCGTGTGCTCAGATTGTCTGAGTACGACAATCACTTGAATCAAGTGGGAGTTAATCTTCCAGATGAGATAGTGATGGTTCTCCAAAGTCATTGCCACCAAGCTGTGAGAGCTTCGTGATGAACTATAACATATCAAGGATAGATACAATGATCCTTGAGCGATTCGCAATGTTTGACACTGTGAAAGTAGAAATCAAGAAGGAGCATCAATAGTTGATGGTTAGTAAAACCACTAAGTTTCGAGAAAGGCAAGGGCTAGAAGGGATACTTCGTGAAACGGCAAAGCAGTTGCTGCACTAATGAAGAGACCCCAGATTAAACCCAAGCCCGGGACTAAGTGCTTCTGTTATGAGGGGAACGGTCACTGAGGCGGAGCAACTCTAGATACTTGGTAGATAAGAAGGCTGGCAAAAGTCGAAAGAAGTATATTTGGTATACATGATGTTGATGTGTACTTTACTAGTACTCCTTGTAGCACGAGGGTATTGGATACCGGTTCGGTTGCTAAGTGATTAGTAACACGAAATGAAAGCTACGGCATAAACAGAGACTATCTAAAGGCGAGGTGACGATACGTGTTGGAAGTGTTTCCAAGGTTGATATGATCAAACGTCGCACACTCCCTCTACCATCAGGATTGGTATTAAACCTAAATAATTGTTATTTGGTGCTTGCGTTAAGCATGAACATGATTGGATCGTGTTTATTGCAATACGATTATTCATTTAAAGAGAATAATGGTTACTCTATTTGCTTGAATAATCACCTTCAATGGTTTATTGAATCTCGATCGTAGTGTTACACATGTTCATGATATTGGTGCCAAAAGATACGAGGTAATGATGATAGTACCACTTACTTGTGGCACTGCCGCTTGAGTCATGTTGGTATAAATTGCATGAAGAGGCTCCATGCTGATGGATGTTTATACTCACTTGATTTTGAATCACTAGTGACATGCAAATCATACCACATGAGCAAGGCCTTGTTTTCATTGAGATGAAACAAGATAGTAACTTGTTGGAAGTGATACATTTTGATGTATGTAGTCTAATGGGTGCTGAGGCACGCAGTGGATATCATTATGTTCTTACTTCAATGACGATTTGAGTAGATACAAGAGTATTTACTTAATGAATCACAAGTCTGAAATATTGAAAGGTTCAATTCTGTTTCAGGAGTGAAGTTCATCGTAACAAGAGGATAAACTATCTACGATATGATCATAGAAATGAATATCTGAGTTACAAGTTTTGGTACGCAGTTAAGACAATGTGGAAATTGTTTCGCAGTTCATGCCACCTGGAACATCATAGTGTGATGATGTGTGTGAACGTCATAGCCACACACTATTTGGTATGGTGCATGCTATGATGTCTCTTATCGAATTACCACTATCGTTTATGGCTTATGCATTAGAGACAACCGCATTCACTTTAAATAGGGCACCGCGTATTTCCGTTGAGATGACACAGTATAGACTGAGGTTTAGAGAAATCTAAACTGTCGTTTCTTGAAAGTTTGGGGCTTCGACACTTATGTGAAAAAGTTTCAGTCTAATAAGCTCGAACCCAAAGCGGATAAATGCATCTTCATAGGATATCCAAAACAATTGGGTACATCTCCTATCTCAGATCCAAAAGCAAAGTGTTTGTTTCTAGAAACGGATCCTTTCTCGAGGAAAGGTTTCTCTCAAAAAAATTGAGTGGGAGGGTGGTAGAACTTGATGAGGTTATTGAACCATCACTTCAACTAGTGTGTAGCAGGGCGCAGGAAGTTGTTCCTGTGGCGCCTACACCAATTGAAGTGAAAGCTGATGATGGTGATCATCGAGCATTGGATCAAGTTACTACAAGCCTCGTAGGTTGACAAGGTCGCGTACTACTACAGAGCGGTACGGTAACCCTGTCTTGGAGGTCATGTTGTTGAGCAACAGTGAACCTACAAGTTATGGAGAAAGCAATGGTGGGCCCGGATTCCGACAAATGGCTGGAAGCCATGAAATCCGAGAGAGGATCCATGTATGAAAACAAAGTGTATACTTTGGAAGAACTATTTGATGGTCATAAGACTATTGAGTAAAGATGGATCTTTAAAAGGAAGACAGACGATGATGGTGATAAGTCACTATTAAGAAAAGCTCGACTTGTCACAAAGATGTTTCCGACAAGATCAAACAGTTGACTATGATGAGACTTTCTCACTCGTAGCGATGCTAAAAGTCTGTTAGAATTATGTTAGTAGTTGCTGCATTATTTATGAAATATTACACATAGGATGTCAAAACATTGTTTCCTTGACAGTTTCCTTGAGCAAACATTGTATGTGATACAACCAGGAGGTCTTGTCGATCCTAAGGATACTAGCAAGTATGCAAGCTCCAGCGATCCTTCAATGGACTGGTGCAAGCATCTCGGAGTTGGAATATACACTTTGATGAGATGATCAAAGATTTTTGGGTTTGTACAAGGTTTATGAGAAACTTGTATTTCCAAAGAAGTGAGTGGGAGCACTATAGAATTTCTGATAAGTATATGTGGTTGACATATTGTGGATCAGAAGTAATGTAGAATTTCTGTAAAGCATACAAGGTTGTTTGAAAGGAGTTTTCAAAGGAATACCTGGATTGCGCTACTTGAACGTTGAGCATCAAAGATCTATGGAGATAGATCAAAAGCGCTTAATGGAAGTTTCAACAAGATACATGCCTTGACAAGTTTTTGAAGGAGTTCAAAATAGATCAGCAAAGAAGGAGTTCTTGGTTGCGTTGTAAGGTGTCAATTTGAGTAAGACTCAAAACCCGACCACGGCAGAATAAAGAGAATAGACGAAGGTCGTATTCTATGCCTTAGCCGTAGACTCTAAAGTATGCCATGTTGAGTACCGCACCTGATGTGTGCCTTGCAACAAGTCTGTTAAGAGGTACACAGAGTGATCCAGGATTGAATCACTGATCAGCAGTCAAAGTTATCCTTAGTAACTAAATAGACTAAGGAATTTTTCTCGATTATGGAGGTGGTTAAAGAGTTCCTCGTAAAGGGTTACGTCGATGCAAGCTTTGACACTAATCCGAATAACTATGAGTAGTGAAACGGATTCGTATAGTAGAGTAGATATTTGGAGCATTTCCGAATAGCACGTAGTAGCAGCATCTATAAGATGACATAAAGATTTGTAAAGAACGCACGGATCTAAAAGTTTCAGAACCGTTGACTGAAACTTCTCTCACGAGCAAGACGTGATCAGACCCCAGAACTATATGGGTGTTGGATTCGTTGAAATCACATGGTGATGTGAACTAGATTATTGACTCTAGTGCAAGTGGGAGACTGTTGGAAATATGCCCTAGAGGCAATAATAAATTAGTTATTATTATATTTCTTTGTTGATGATAATCGTTTATTATCCATGCTATAATTGTATTGATTGGAAACATAGTGCATGTGTGGATACATAGACAAAACACTGTCCCTAGTAAGCCTCTAGTTGACTAGCTCGTTGATCAAAGATGGTCAAGGTTTCCTGACCATAGGCAAGTGTTGTCACTTGATAATGGGATCACATCATTAGGAGAATCATGTGATGGACTAGACCCAAACTAATAGACGTAGCATGTTGATCGTGTCATTTTGTTGCTACTGTTTTCTGCGTGTCAAGTATTTGTTCCTATGACCATGAGATCATATAACTCACTAACACCGCAGGAATGCTTTGTGTGTATCAAACATCGCAACGTAACTGGGTGACTATAAAGATGCTCTACAGGTATCTCCGAAGGTGTTCGTTGAGTTAGTATGGATCAAGACTGGGATTTGTCACTCCATGTGACGGAGAGGTATCTCGGGTGAAAGGATCGATATGGTTGGCTAGAGGGGGGGGGTGAATAGACAACGACCACTTTTTAATTAATCTTAGCAAGTTAAGGTAAACACCATACGGGTTCACAAATAATACGACAATGAGATGAACCCTATAGAAGCTAACAGCGAGAGCTATTAAGACAAGTAAGATATAGTCACAAGCATAAGCAAATACAAAGTAAAGGATAGAGATAACCACAAGTGGAACCGATGGAGACGAAGATGTGTTACCGAAGTTCCTTCCCTTTGATAGGAAGTACGTCTCCGTTGGAGCGGTGTGGAGGCACAATGCTCCCCAAAAAGCCACTAAGGCCACCGTATTCTCCTCACGCCCTCGCACGATGCAAGGTACCGTGATTCCACTATAGGTGCCCTTGAAGGCGGCGACCGAACCTTTACAAACAAGGTTGGGGCAACTCCACACAAAGCTTGGAGGCTCCCAAATAAACCACGAAGCTTCACCACAATGGAATATGGCTTCGAGGTGACCTCAACCGTCTAGGATGCTCAAACACCCAAGAGTAACAAGATCCGCAAGGGATTGGTGGGGGAATCAACTTTTCTCTTGGTGGAAGTGTGGATCTAGGCCTTCTCAACCAATCCCTAAAGAATCAACAAGTTTGATTGGCTAGGGAGAGAGATCGGGCACTTTTGAGCTTGGGGCGCAACAATGGAGCTTAGAGAGGTAAGAGATAGGGTTCCTCAGCTAGAAGAACCCTTTATATAGTGGGGGGAAAATCAGACCGTTTTCCCACTCTCTGCCCGAGCTCCAGCGGTACTACCGCTGGCACTCCAGCGGTACTACCGCTGAATAGGAGCGGTACTACCGCCGCCTGGCGGTACTACCGCTGGATGCAGCGGTACTACCGCTGGGACTCCAGCGGTACTACCGCTGGCCCCTTGGTAGTGCAAAAGCACTACTACCGCCGAGAAAGTCTTCGCAAAAAGGTCCGTCCACGAACTACCGCTAGGCAGGTGGAACAAAGCACCTGGAGCGGTACTACCGCTGGCCAGGGGCGGTACTACCGCCAGCTAGCGGTACTACCGCTGGCTGCAGCGGTACTACCGCTGGCAGTCCAGCGGTACTACCGCTAGAACCAGCGGTACTACCGCTGGGGACCATTTTGCAAAGATGCGAGAAACAAAGTGGCGAGGGCCGCTCCAAAGATAAAGGAAAGGGAGAATGTGAAGTGTGCGTGTGCAAAGATAGATTCCACCCAAACCTTTCCACTACGGATCCCCTCTTAATAGTACGGCTTTCCTATGACTCAAATAAAGAGAATAGTAGAGAGCGCCGTGCTTCCGTTCCATGAATGAGGAGACGTGTCGTCTTGTGCCGTTGACGTGTGTTATCTGAAACCTTAACACACACGGTTAGTCCTGTACGGTACTGTCATCAATCACCAAAATTACTTAGGCATAAACTATGCCCCAACAATCTCCCCCTTTTTGGTGGATTGATGACAATACCGGATTTGCACAGAGAATAATATGAGAACAAAAAGACACAGATATATGACAATACGGGGCATATGACTCATAGCATATGAAAGAAATAAATCTCACATAAGTTCATGTCTCACAAAAGATAGCAAACTAGAAGCAAACCAAGTTCGAAGCAAACCACACGAAATAAAGCAAAGCAACGCAAAGTTCGAATATGAAAACAAATCCTAGACTCTCTCCCCCTTTGGCACAAGACACCAAAAAGGGGCACACCTAATGCCACAGGTAGCTACTCCTCATGCTCAGCATCACCAGACTCATCGGTCCCCTCCTGATCGGTCTGCTCCTCCTCTTCCGCCTCATCGCCAGACCACTGGTATCCTTGAGCCTGCATCCAAGTAGCCTCAGGAGTGATGTCGTCCTCTGATCCGCTGGAGATGTCCACATCCAGGGTCCTGAGAACACGCTTATGCCTCTGGCGGCTCTCCTTCTGAGCCACGTGCGTCTGGTACTGACCCTTGGCCTGCATACAGAAAAGAGTCTTCATCTTGTCCTGCAGTTTGATGGCCCAAGATGGCATGGCAGACGAGCGGGACTGAGAGGCGGTTCCTCTGTCAGCAGCAGTCTTTGTATCAGTATCCATGTGCTGAGAGGAAGTAGATGGGTTGGCCCATTTGTCCTTGACGCAAAGCCTAATCGGGTCGTGCACAATGTAGTCAGACTGAGCGTAGAGCAGCTCCTCCGGAAAAGCCTCTTGCCACTTATGGCGAATGTATGCGAACATATAAGGCCCGTAGATGGGAACCTTACGTATGATGATGCAATTCCAGAGCTCCGTGAACATCACATCAGAAATATCCAGCTGAGCAGACTCCTGAGACATAGCCTCCTCACAAAGCAGCAGCATCTCAGCCAAGGAGCCATGAACCTCGTTGAAGTTACCACTGCGAGGGAAGAGGGTGTTGCGAAAGATCCGATGCATGATGTCCAGGTGCTTGGGAAGCACCCCCTTCCTCAGATAAAGTTTCTGCAGTCTGTCCTTTGCGGGGGGCCTATCGGCGGGGGCTGCAGCATGAGGACGCAGCCCAAGAGGAGTGTCAGCACCCTGGAAGTCAATGTGGAGGAATTGCATGAACTCATGCCAGGTACCGGTCATCTTCTTTGACCCAGTCATCCACGCCATGGAGCGCTCTGCATCAGGAGAGAAGTGGACCGTGACATAGAACTGAGCAACAGCAGTGGGACCAAAATTTGCCTTGTAAGTGATGATGTCCTTGATCCCCAGTTTGTCAATTAGAGAGAGGGCATCACCAAAATAGTCCATGTTCCTCTGAAGATGTGCCAGGTCAATCCACTGAACAGAGACATAGTTTTTCTTGAAATGTGCGACAACATCACGGTAGATCCTGGACTGGTCCCTTGCCCAGACATGATCAACATCCTTGATCACAGCCCTCTCGTTGAGATAGTGGTTCTGAGTGCGAAACTGCAGAAAGTCCTTGGGGGACATAGTTCGGACATTGACCCTCTTATCCTTGTGTGCGACCTTCTTGAAGGACTGCTTCTTGGGTTGCAGACCTGAGGTGGCAGACCCCTCGGGCGCCTCTTGGTTGCGATACTGTTTGGACTGCGTGTCCCATGGGGGGTTCGAATGACGAGAAGAGCTACCTGTGACACAGAACACACAGCGAAAAGAGGCGACAAGAAGAGTCAAGACAATGAATCTTGAAAACGCAGAACAAGTAAACACTCATTGCTAAGCACAAAACACATAAAAAATACACAGTGGATGCTCCTGGTGGTAGTACCGCCACCCCTGGCGGTAGTACCGCTGGGGCCTAGCGGTAGTACCGCTACCCCTGGCGGTAGTACCGCTGGGGGTCATAGCGGTAGTACCGCTACCCCTGGCGGTAGTACCGCTACCCCTGGGGGTAGTACCGCTGGGGGTTTGACTTTCAGATCTGACAGATAAAAAACCGTTACGAGGGCATGGGCTGTATATGAACACTAAGAACTACATCCCAGCCCTACTTACATGAGGAACACTAGTAACACCGAAATAGGTACATGCCTAGGCAAGAGAGAGCAAGTTTGAGATCTAATCCAAACATAGTTCAAGTGCTGGATCTAAAACAAGTAAATCCTAGGGCATGGCAACAAAATCAACAACAATCCATAGGACCTATACTCCCCTCAAATATCTCCTTCATGCCATCCAAGAACTAGCCATAAGATCAAAGATATGGATCCAATCCCCAATGCTCCTAACCCTAGAACAAGAACATCAACCAAATAGAAGAAGGGAGGAGCTTTACCGGGATTCATGGCTCTTGGAGGAGGAAGGAGAGGTGGAGCAACCCTTCCAAACCAACGGGGAGAAGGAGCTCCACGAAACGAAATCCAAACAGGGAGTTTTCGGGCTAGGGGAGGGAGGAGCCGCGAGGAAGAAGAAACAGGCTGAGAAAACGGGCTGCCCCTCCTTTATATAGCCCAAGGGGTATGGGCCAGCTGTAGTACCGCTGAGGGCCTAGCGGTAGTACCGCTGCCTGGCGGTAGTACCGCTGGGGTCCTGGCGGTAGTACCGCTCCCCCTGGCGGTAGTACCGCTCCCCATTTAGGCAGCCCTAAAAATTTCCTAGCCGGTCGTGTCAGATGGGAATCCTGGCGGTAGTACCGCCATACCAGGCGGTAGTACCGCTGGGGTCCTGGTGGTAGTACCGCTACCCCTGGCGGTAGTACCGCTGTAAATGTCGCAACGCGGCTAAGGAAAAGAGATGAACTTGGGCACATGACAAGTGAGTAAAAACAGATAGCATACAGGAAAATGTACTGACTTGTCATTGTATATCCTTTCTTCTATACGCAAGAAAGGATGGAGGGGCGGTGGCCGAGGCCACCTATGTTTGAGACAATGATATGACACCGCGAAGAATTATCCTTGGGTTCATGACCAATGCTCGTCTTTGAAGCACAAGTGCCATTTGACAATGGCTAAAGCGAAAGACTAGATTGATTTATGCATAGTGGGGGGAGGGAAAGTTCATTGAGAGAACAACACTCCCCCTATGTCCATGCCTACATCTAGACCAAGATGGAATGCAAAGTGAGGTGCAATATGTCTACTTTCAATCCACATTACTTGAATCAATGATATTTAGCTCATGCCTTAACTCCCGGAACCTTGCTTCATCTAGAGGCTTAGTGAAAATATCTGCAAGTTGCTCTTCAGTGTGGATGAAGTGAACCTCAATATCACCTAGCTTGATATGTTCACGAGTGAAGTGATGACGAATATCAATATGTTTGGTTTTGCTATGTTGCACTGGGTTGAGGGAAATCTTGATAGCACTTTGATTGTCACATAGAAGAGGCACTTTTTCACAAGTGACACCATAATCCTTTAAAGTTTGCCTCATCCATAGCAACTGTGCACAACAACTTGCAACTGCCACATACTCAGCTTCGGTGGATGATAAGGAGACGCTGTTCTGCTTCTTTGAAGACCAACTTACCAAAGAGCGACCAAGGAATTGGCATCCTCCAGACGTTGACTTCCTCTCCACACAATCTCCAGCCCAATCTGAGTCAGAATAGCCAACTAGATTGAAGTTTGCTCCTTTGGGATACCAGAGGCCAAAGTTTGGGGTATGAGCCAAATATCGAAAGATTCGCTTGACAGCCATGTAATGACTTTCTTTTGGTGCGGATTGAAACCGTGCACATATCCCTACACTCAACATAATATCCGGTCTAGATGCACAGAGGTAAAGGAGGGATCCAATCATGGAGCGGTATACCTTTTGATCCACTGCTTTACCATTGGGATCACTGTCAAGCTTGCATCTGGTTGGCATGGGGAACTTGACCTGTTTGACATCTTCGAGCTCGAACCGTTTGAGCATGTCTTGAGTGTACTTGGCTTGTTTGATGAATGTCCCTTCTAGACCTTGTCTAATCTCGAACTCGAGGAAGAACTTCAACTCTCCCATCATGGACATCTCAAACTTCTCAGTCATGAGTGCAGCAAATTCTTCATTGAATGAAATGTTAGGAGAGCCAAAGATAATATCATCAACATATAGTTGGCATATGAACAAATCCCCTTTAACCCTCTTAGTAAAAAGAGTGGGATCAATCTTCCCAATTTCAAACCCACGATCTTGTAACAACTCAGTAAGATACTCATACCACGCGCGTGGGGCTTGTTTAAGGCCATAGAGTGCCTTATTGAGTTTGTACACATTGGGGAGCTTGGGATGTTCGAATCCCGGGGGTTGTTTGACATAGACCAACTCATTCAAAGGACCATTAAGAAATGCACTTTTCACATCCATTTGCTGTAATTTGAAGTTATGATGAGAAGCAAATGCAAGTAACATGCGAATAGATTCTAGACGAGCAACAGGGGCAAAGGTTTCACCGTAGTCGATACCCTCGACTTGGGAGTAGCCTTGATCCACCAATCTTGCCTTGTTTCGAATCACAATTCCATTGGCATCTTGCTAGTTCTTGAATATCCATTTGGTCCCGATGACATTATGTTCCTCCGTTGGCCGAGGCACTAAATCCCAGACTTGGTTGCGCTCGAAGTTGTTAAGTTCTTCGTGCATGGCCATAAGCCAATCCTCATCATCGAGCGCTTCCTGTACCTGTTGAGGTTCACAATACGAGACAAACGCGTGATGCTCACGATAATTCCAAAGCTGTTGACGGGTGGATACTCCCCTTTTTAAACTGCCAAGTACATTCTTCATAAGATGTGACTTGACTCTTAGCTTGTTCGCATTCTTGGCTGCTCGACGCTCCAAGAGTTCTTCATTAGATAACGGGGGAGCATCGACTTGTTTGTTTTGCTTGCCCTTGCGTCTTGAGCCGGTTGTTGGAGCTCCAGACGGGAATTGTGAGACAGTCTCCTGATCATCTTGTCCTTCGACTTGAGCAGGTTCACTAGTTTGATCTTGTATTAGTGGTTGCTCTTGATCTTGATCTTGTGCTTCTACTTGGTCTGGATCTCGGGGTTGCACTTGATCTTGATCATTAGTAGGTTCGGGGTCTTGGGGTAGTGCTTGAAAATCATGGGGCACATCACCATTGTTAGGCAATTGATCTTGACCGTGAGCTTGATCAACTTGTTGAGAGTCTTCTCTTTGTTCATCGGAAGCGTGTGGGGCTTGTGGGGGTGATGGCTCCACTTGAGTAGAGCATTGTCCTTCTCCTTCGGCCACAAGGGGTTCCTCAATGGGGAGTATTTGACCAATCCCCATTCTTCTTATGGCTTCGGGAGGAATTTCATCACCTATATCACAAAGTCCACTTTGCTCCACTCGGGAGCCATTATTTTCGTCAAACTCTACGTTACACGTCTCCTCAATTAGTCCGGTGGACTTGTTGAGGACACGGTAAGCATGAGAGTTTGTAGCATAACCAACAAAGATAACCTCATGTGCTCTAGAATCAAATTTAGCTAACCGTGCTCCTTTTTTAAGAATGAAACACTTACAACCGAATACCCGGAAGTACTTGAGATTGGGTTTGTTTCCCGTTAGAATCTCATACGGAGTCTTTTTCAAGCCTTTGTGAATGTAGAGCCAATTGGATGCATGACATGCTGTGTTGATGGCCTCTGCCCAGAAGTTATATGGAGATTTGAATTCTGCCATCATTGTCCTTGCAGCGTCTATCAAGGTCCGGTTCTTCCTTTCTGCCACGCCGTTTTGCTGAGGGGTATATGGTGCAGAATATTGGTGCTTTATTCCCTCATCACCTAGAAACTCATCTAAGGTGTAGTTCTTGAACTCGGTGCCGTTGTCACTCCTAATCATCAAGATCTTTGCTTCATGTTGACGTTGCGCTTCATTAGCAAAGTTGATGACTGTTTGTTGAGTTTCACTCTTCCTTTTAAAGAAATATACCCAGGTATATCTTGAGTAGTCGTCAGCAATCACTAAGCAATATTTTCTGCCTCCAAGACTATCAAATGATGGAGGACCAAACAAATCCATATGGAGAAGTTCCAATGGCCTCTTAGTGTAGATAAGAGTCGTTGGACGATGAGCAGTTTCATGAATCTTTCTTTCAATGCAAGCACTGCAAACACGATCTTTAGCAAAGCTCACATTTGTTAGTCCACGAACATGGTCCCGTGTCAGAAGACTTTGCAAAGATCTCATATTGACATGAGCTAAAATGCGATGCCAAAGCCAGCCCACGTCAACTTTAGCCATTAAACATGTCGCCGTCTTAGTGGGTCGCTTTGAGAAGTTCACCACATAAAGACCATTTTCGACATGTCCAACATAGGCTACTTTAAGAGTCTTGCTCCTTAGGAGGACCACAGTGTCAATATTAAAGAATGTGGAAAAACCCATAATTTCAAGTTGACGAACCGAAAGTAAATTGTAGGCAAGTGACTCAACAAGCATGACCTTCTCAATAGATAAATCTTGAGAGACGACCACCTTACCAAATCCCAATACCTTTGAAGAGGATGCATCGGCGAATTGGACATGGGTGGGCATAGATGGAGAAGGATGCACATCCACCACTAAGTCCTTGCTTCCGGTCATATGATTTGTTGCTCCACTATCGAGCAACCATGACACCCCACCGGAAGCAAACTCCTGCAATAGATGAAGGCTTGGTTTTAGGTACCCATTTTTTAATGGGTCCTTTCATGTTAGAGACAAGGGTCTTAGGAACCCAGATAGCCCATTCAATATCTTCATCATAGGAACCAACAAATCTGGCATAAACATGCCCATCACTAGCACAACATAAAACATAAGAAGAATTGAGTTTGCCGGCTGTGTTAGTAGGAACGGGTTTGCCCTTCTTGGGGTTCCCATAGTCCACCTTGTTCCTGTTCACCTTCTGAGTCCCCTCACCCTCTTTGACAAAGATGTCCATGAGGGTGAGAGATCGTTTGTTCTTGTTCTTCCTTTTACCTTTTGACTTGGAGGTAAGTCCAAGTCCTTCTTTTCCTACAACACCCTTTTGGGTGCTCAAGAGATCGTTCAGACTCTTCTCACCTTGTATGCATGCCACAAGGCCCTTCTCAAGTTTCTCCTTTAACTTGGCATTTTCCTCCACAAGATGAACATGCTCACAACAGGGGTTAGTTGCACAAGTATTATCAATTAACACAAAGGGAGGACAAGTAGAAATCTCCTTGGTAAGCTTTGCTTGGAGTTGATCATGAGACTCTTTCAGAGAGAAATGAGAACCTTTCAAGGCTTTGTGGGCCTTGTCAAGTATGTCAAACTCCTCTTTGAGTCTGTCATGGCCAACCCCAAGAGCATACTTTTCAGATTTAAGCATGCGAGTAAGAACAACATCATGATCTAGTTTCTTTTGCATTTTAGCGCAGTCATCGTTATATGACTCCTCAAGAGCCAAACGAAGAGTGCACTCTTCTTCTAGAGCACTAGATAATTCGGCAATTTCATCGGCATAGTCACGACTATGTCCCTGAAGCTCGGAGATGGTCTCCTCATGAGACTCAATGAGGTCAGTGGCCTCACCGAGTTGTTCCAAGAGAGAAACAAAGTGCTTCTTGGGTTCTCCCTTAATAGTGCACAGAAACTTATCAAGATCATGCTCATTAAGTTCTCCAACATCACTATCTTCAACACAATTTAACAATGAAGGAGCAGAAGCAATGTTGGTCTTAATGATGGGAGTTACCTGATTGATACCTTTTGCCATGAGGCACTTGGTGATGTGGTTCTCGTTGGGGGCGTTGAAGAGAGACACCTTCTGGGAAGAGGTAGTGGCAATAGCAACAGTTGTCGTTGCCACTGTATCATCATCATCATCACCATCATCATCGGAAGGATACTGCTCTAGGGCCACCATCCCTTTTGGGTGAGGTTTCTTCACAAAGTTGTTCTTGATTGGAAATGATTTGGTTTTGTCTTTGCGAATGAGCTTGCCTCCGTTGTCTTCCCTTTTCTCATAGGGACATTCTGCCACGAAGTGACTCACGTTGCCACAGTTATAACATGTCCTTACTCGTTGTTTGGGTTTGAATCCACTTGAGTTGTTCTTGGTGAAGGTGGGTCTTGAGTTCCTTTTATTGCCCCAGAATTGCCTTGATGCAAGAGCCATGTGCTCATGATAGGCATACTTTGTGTCTTTAGGGCAGCTCTCCTCTTCCTCATCTTCTTCTTCTTCTTCAAGCATTGCTCTTGCTTTCAACACAAGGTTGTGTGAAGTTGTCTTTGATCGAACACGAGCAAGTGCATTGTCGGCTGTTTCGTTCATGATTGACATTGCAATGAACTCATCCAACACTTCACTGGAACACAAGGAGTGGAAGTCTGGCCACTGACGAATGATAGATGACATGGCTTTATTGAAAGGCATGATGGCTTTGAGAAACTTGCTCTTGACCCACGTATCATCCACATCCTTACTCCCATGATCCTTTAGTGCCACAGCAATAGCAGTCACCCTTCGATAGAGATCACGAGGGTCCTCGTCTTCCTTCATCACAAACTCATCGGCCTTATCAAGTATCACTTCATAGTTGGATCGTTGAATACTTGAGCTTCCCTTGTACAACATCATAATATGCTCCCAACAATCCTTGGCCAATGTGAAGGGACGTAAGTGGGGAAGATCTTCAGGTGGCACAGCAGACTGGAGAATAAACAACGCAGAGTGATTATATTGATTGTCTGCATCTTCTCCTGGAGTGAGGTTGCTTGGGTCATGGGGATAATATCCTTGCTCGATAATTCTCAACAATTTTGTTGAGCTGTGATTCAAATGAGACTTAATAGAAAATACCCAGTTAGCAAAGTCACCTTTCACAAGTTTAGGAGGAGGACCAACAGGATTAAGACGAGGTGCGGGAACGGGTCCTCCATAGACCATGGGGGGTGGAACTGAGGCATATGTTCGAGTCCCATCCTTTTCGTGAGGTGAAGCAGGTTGCATACCTTTAGCCGCTTCCTTAGAGGAGTTGGCCTCCGAATCGGAAATGGTGGGTTTAACCACTAAAGCCGGTTCGGGTGAACTTTTAAGACCCTCAATTAACTCTTTAAGCATGGTTTTGACTTCGCTCGTCAAGGACGTCTTGAGGGCTGCCATAGCCGTATTCAAGTCGTCCCTTGTGACCGAAGTCAAGTCCATGTCCTCGGGTCGCCCATGGTTAACTTCCTCTCCGCCTTCCATACTCTTCGGGTGGTTAAACCCTTAATAAAGAGACGTGGCTCTGATACCAATTGAAAGGATCGATATGGTTGGCTAGAGGAGGGGGGGTGAATAGACAACGACCACTTTTTAATTAATCTTAGCAAGTTAAGGTAAACACCATACGGGTTCACAAATAATACGACAATGAGATGAACCCTATAGAAGCTAACAACGAGAGCTATTAATACAAGTAAGATATAGTCACAAGCATAAGCAAATACAAAGTAAAGGATAGAGATAACCACAAGTGGACACGATGGAGACGAGGATGTGTTACCGAAGTTCCTTCCCTTTGACAGGAAGTACGTCTCCGTTGGAGCGGTGTGGAGGCACAATGCTCCCCAAGAAGCCACTAAGGCCACCGTATTATCCTCACGCCCTCGCACGATGCAAGGTACCGTGATTCCACTATAGGTGCCCTTGAAGGCGGCGACCGAACCTTTACAAACAAGGTTGGGGCAACTCCACACAAAGCTTGGAGGCTCCCAACTAAACCACGAAGCTTCACCACAATGGAATATGGCTTCGAGGTGACCTCAACCGTCTAGGATGCTCAAACACCCAAGAGTAACAAGATCCGCAAGGGATTGGTGGGGGAATCAACTTTTCTCTTGGTGGAAGTGTGGATCTAGGCCTTCTCAACCAATCCCTAAAGAATCAACAAGTTTGATTGGCTAGGGAGAGAGATCGGGCACTTTTGAGCTTGGGGCGCAACAATGGAGCTTAGAGAGGTAAGAGATAGGGTTCCTCAGCTAGAAGAACCCTTTATATAGTGGGGGGGGGGAAATCAGACCGTTTTCCCACTCTCTGCCCGAGCTCCAGCGGTACTACCGCAGCGTGCAGCGGTACTACCGCTGGCACTCCAGCGGTACTACCACTTAATAGGAGTGGTACTACCGCCGACTGGCGGTACTACCGCTGGATGCAGCGGTACTACCGCTGGCCCCTTGGTAGTGCAAAAGCACTACTACCGCCGAGAAAGTATTCACAAAAAGGTCCGTCCACGAACTACCGCTAGGCAGGTGGAACAAAGCACCTGGAGCGGTACTACCGCTGGCCAGCTAGCGGTACTACCGCTGGCTGCAGCGGTACTACCGCTAGCAGTCCAGCGGTACTACCGCTAGAACCAGCGGTACTACCGCTGGGGACCATTTTGCAAAGATGCGAGAAACAAAGTGGCGAGGGCCGCTCCAAAGATAAAGCAAAGGGAGAATGTGAAGTGTGCGTGTGCAAAGATAGATTCCACCCAAACCTTTCCACTACGGATCCCCTCTTAATAGTACGGCTTTCCTATGACTCAAATAAAGAGAATCGTAGAGAGCGCCGTGCTTCCGTTCCATGAATGAGGAGACGTGTCGTCTTGTGCCGTTGGCGTGTGTTATCTGAAACCTTAACACACACGGTTAGTCCTGTATGGTACTGTCATCAATCACCAAAATTACTTAGGCATAAACTATGCCCCAACATCGGGGCCCACTCGGTAATACAACATCACACACAAGCCTTGCAAGCAATGTGACTTAGTGTAAGTCACGGGATCTTGTATTACGGAACGAGTAAAGAGACTTGCCAGTAAACGAGATTGAAATAGGTATGCGGATACCGACGATCGAATCTCGGGCAAGTAACATACCGAAGGACAAAGGGAATGACATACGGGATTATATGAATCCTTGGCACTGAGGTTCAACCGATAAATATCTTCGGAATATGTAGGATCCAATATGGGCATCTAGGTCCCGCTGTTGGATATTGACCGAGGAGTCTCTCGGGTCATGTCTACATAGTTCTCGAACCCGCAGGGTCTGCACACTTAAGGTTCGACGTTGTTTTATGCGTATTTTATGTTATATGGTTGGTTACCGAATGTTGTTCGGAGTCCCGGATGAGATCACGGATGTCACGAGGGTTTCTGGAATGGTCCGGAAACGAAGATTGATATATAGGATGACCTCATTTGGTTACCGGAAGGTTTTCGTGCATTACCGGAAAAGTTTCGGGCTCATCGGTAGTGTACCGGGAGTGCCGGGAGGGGTGCCGGGGACCATCAGGAGGGGTGTCACGCCCCAAGGGGTCTCATGGGCTATGGGAAGAGATAAACCAGCCCCTAGTGGGCTGGAATAAGTTCCCACTAAGGCCCATAAGATTTGAGAAGGGAAAAACACAAGGTGGAAAGAGTTTCCAAGTGGGAAGGTGGAATCCTAGTCAAGTAGGATTGGAGTAGGACTCCTCCACCTCAAATTTCGGCCAAACCTTGAGGGTTTTAGGCTGCCTCCTCCCCTCCCTCCCTCCTATATATACTGAGGTATCAGGGCTGATTTGAGACAACTTTTGCCACAGCAGCCCGACCACATACCTCCACGGTTTTACCTCTAGATCGCGTTTCTGCGGAGCTCGGGCGGAGCCCTACTGAGATTAGATCACCACCAACCTCCGGAGCGTCGTCACGCTGCCGGAGAACTCATCTACCTCTCCGTCTCTCTTGCTGGATCAAGAAGGCCGAGATCATCGTCGAGCTGTACGTGTGCTGAACGCGGAGGTGCCGTCCGTTCGGCACTAGATCAGAGCGGATTGTGGGACGGATCGCAGGGCGGATCGAGGGACGTGAGGACGTTCCACTACATCAACCGCGTTCACTAACGCTTCTGCTGTGCGATCTACAAGGGTACGTAGATCGGAAATCCCCTCTCGTAGATGAACATCACCATGATAGGTCTTCGTGCGCGTAGGAAATTTTTTGTTTCCCTTGCGACGTTCCCCAACACCAAGGCCACCGGGGAAATCCTTTGCATACTTCCCTAGGAAGTCCCTTAAGGCGTAGCCGCAGCAGAAGGATCAAGCCAAGTATTCTCCCTTCGACGTGCCTATTTCTGGCGCCATTGGAAGGTCTTTTGTTGTAGTAGCAGAAGTATTTCTGGCGCCGTTGCCGGGGAGGAGAAATCAAGATCTATCCAAGTATGTCTCACAAACTCTTCTCTTGCATTTACTTTTGTTGCCAGATGCCTCTCGTTTTCCTCTCCTCCACTTCACATTTGCCATTTTCATTTGCCTTTTTCCGTTCGCCCTTCTTCCGCTCGCTTTCTGTTTTCTTGTGTTACCATGTGCCTTCTTTTAGCTTGTATCTTTGGTTGCTAAAAATCCATTGATATGGATCCTCATCCACTAGCTAGTCTCTTTAAGATACCCACTATTGTTGAACGAATTGCTAGTGAGTTGAGGATAATTAACTATTTCTATGGAGTTTTGCTTGAGTTGCGTGAATCTAAAAATCGTGATGAAGAAACTTATGAAGTGATTCACGAGGGCTCCTTGGATGAAAAGCATGATTGCAATGGTTTCACTATAAATTCTATTAGTGATAATCATGCTAAAAGTATGCAAAACCCTAAGCTTGGGGATGCTAGTTTTTCTTTGTCCACTACTTGTTGCAATAATCATGATTGGGGTGATGATCTTTCTTATGATCTTGAAAATTTGTTCAAACCTCATGATGAATATGATATTTGCAACAATACTGAAAGTGGGATTGGAGAAGTCATGACTTTATTTGATGAAATCCCACTATTTTTGAAGAGCGTCAACTTTGCATGCATGTGGATCATGAAAAGAATATCCTATGGGATAGATATATTGTTGAATTTGAATATGATCCCACATGTAATTGCTATGAGAGAGGAAAATATTTTGGTAGAAACTTTCATGTTACCAAATCACCTCTCGTGATGTTGAGATTGCTCTTGTCTCTTTCTTCTTCCTTGCATATGACAGCTATTGGTTGTCTTGAGAATTTGTTTTCCTATAAAATGCCTATGCATAGGAAGTATGTTAGACTTAGATGTGTTTTTCACATGCTTTAGGATGCTCTCGTTGTGCTTCAATTCTTGTCTTTTGTGAGAGCATCATTGAATGCCTAGCTAAGGGCGTTAAACAATAGCGCTTGTTGGAAGGCAACCCAACGAATTTATCCTTTTTATTTCTGTTTTGTGTTTTCCACACTTTCATAATTCTGTTATTATTGTGTTTTTTGTGTTTTTTTTTGCGTTTGTTCCAAGCAAAACCGTTATGATTAGTCTTGGGGATGATCGTTTGGTCATGCTGGAAAAGACAGAAACTTTCTATTCACGAAAATAATTTTCATTTTTTTTATGTAAGAGCTTTTGAGTTGATTATTTTTTGCTTCTGATTGCTACGCAAATTCTTCGGACTATCGTAATTTTTCAGAATTTTTGAAGTGCCAGAAGTATACAAAATATACACATTGCTACAGACTGGTCTGCTGTTAACAGATTCTGTTTTTGTTGTGTTGGTTGCTTATTTTGATGAAACTATGGATAGTATCGGGGGTATTAGCCATGGAAGATTGAAAATATAGTAACCCAACATCAGCATAAGTAGAATTTAAGTTTGCTACAGTACCTAAGGAAGTGGTGGTTTGCTTTCTCATACTAATGTTATCACGAGTTTCTGTTTAAGTTTTGTGTTGTGAGGTTTTCAAGTTTTGGGTGAAGTTCTTATGGACAAAGAGATAAAGAGTGGCAAGATATCAAGCTTGGGGATGCCCAAGGCACCCCAAGAGATTCAAGGATGCCGTAAAATCCTAAGCTTGGGGATGCCCCGGGAAGGTACCCCCTCTCTCGTCTTCAATACATCGGTAACGTTACTTGGGGCTATATTTTTATTCACCACATGTTATGTGTTTTTTCTTGGAGCGTCTTGTATCGTAGGAGTCTTTTATTTTTGTTGTGACACAATCATCCTTGCTTCACACCTAGAGAGAGAGACATGCACACACCATGATTTTGTCGAGCTTCACTTATATCTTTTGGTAGACAATTCAGCTCACATGTGCTTCACATATATCTTTTGAGCTAGATACTTTTGCTCTGTGTGCTTCACTTATATCTTTTAGAGCACAATGGTGCGTGGCTTGTTAGTTCATCTATGCTTTGAAAGTAGTCTCAAAAGGGGTAGTTATCCAAAGGGATACGAAAACTTCCACCTTCATGTGCATTGAATAGTTAGAGAAGTTTGATTCATCTCAATTAGTTTTGAGTTGTGGTTATGGTAATATTAAAGTCATGCTAGTAAGGTGTTGTGGATCTAGAAATACTTGTGTTGAAGTTAGTGATTCCCGTAGCATGCACGTATGGTGAACCGCTATGTGATGAAATCTGAGCATGATTAGTCTATTGATTGTCATCCTTTGCGTGGCGGTCGGGATCGCGCGGTGGTTTATACCTACCAACCCTTCCCCTAGGAGTATGCGTTGAATGCTTTGTTTCGATTACTAATAAAACTGTTGCAACAAGTATATGAGTTCTTCATGACTAATGTTGAGTCCATGGTTTAGATGCACTTTCACCTTCAACCATCACTATCTTCTTAGTGCCGTGCAACTTTCGCCGGTGCACAAAACCCACCATTAGCCTTCCTCAAAACAGCCACCATACCTACCTATTATGGCTTTTTCAAAGTCATTCCGAGATATATTTCCATGCAACTACCACCATGACATGTGCCACCACGTCTACTTTGCCTTTGCACGATCGTAAGATAGCTAGCATGATGTTTCCATTGATGTCTATGCCATGCTAGATCATTGCCACGGTACACTTCCGAAGGCACTCCATATAGAGTCATAGTTGCTCTAAGTTTTGAGTTGAAAGTGTGATGATCATCATTAATGGAGCATTGTCCCATGTGAGGAAATAAAAGAGGCCAAAGAATCCCATAAAAAGAGGCCAAAGAGCCCACCAAATAATAAAAAAAGAGAAAAAGAGAGAAGGGACAATGCTACCACTTTTTCCACACTAGTGCATATTAAAGCACCATGATCTTCATGATTGACAGTCTCTCGTTTTGTCACCACCATATAGCTAGTGGGAAATTTTCATTATATAACTTCGCTTGTATATTCCAATGATAGGCTTCCTCAAAATTGCCTTAGGTCTTCGTGAGCAAGCAAGTTGGATGCACACCCACTAGTTTTCTTTAAGAGCTTTCGCATACTCGTAGCTCTAGTGCAACATTTGTATGGTAATCCCTACTCATTCACATTTATATCTATTGATGAGCATCTCCATAGCTCATTGATATGCCTAGTTAATGTGACTATCTTCTACTTTTTTGTCTTGCAACCTCCACTACATTCACACCATCTATAGTGCTATAACCATGGCTCACGCTCATGTATTGCGTGAGAGTTGAAAATGTTTGAGAAAGTAAAGGTGTGAAACAATTACTTGGCCAATACCGGGGTTGTGCATGATTTAAATTCGTTGTGCAATGATGATAGAGCAGAGTTAGACTATATGCTTTTGTGGGGAAAACTTTCTTTTGGCCTTGTTATTTTGAAATTTCATGATTACTTTGCTAGTTTGCTTGAATTATTATTGTTTCCACGTCAACAGCAAACTATTATTTTGAATCTAATGGATCTGAACATTCACGTCACATAAGAGGAATTACAAAGGACACCTATGCTAGTTAGCATGAAAGCATAAAAAATTCATTCTTATCACTTCCCTACTCGAGGACGAGTAGGAGTGAAGCTTGAGGATGCTTGATACGTCTCAAATGTATCTATAATTTTTGATGGTTTCACGCTGTTATCTTGTCTTATTTGGTTGTTTTATGTACCTTTTATATCTTTTTTGGGACTAACTTATTAATTCAGTGCCAAGTGCCAGTTCCTGTTTTTCCGTGTTTTTGACTCTTTTCAGATCTGATTTTGGAACGGAGTCCAAACGGAAGAAAAACCCCGAAATGATTTTTTCCCGAACGGAAGAAGACCAGGGGGCTTTTGGGCCAAGCTAGGTGGGCTCCAGGGAGCCCACAAGCCCCCACTCCGCCACCAGGGGGAGGCGGCGGTGGGCAGGCTTGTGGCCTCCCTGGCCGCCCCCTGACCTAGGTCTTTGGCCTATAAATTCCCAAATATTCCGCAAAAAATCAGGGTAGCCTCAAAAATACTTTTCCGCCGCCGCAAGCTTCCGTTTCCGAGAGATCTCATCTGGAGACCCTTCTCAGCACCCTGCCGTAGGGGACTTTGGGGTTGGATGGCTTCTTCATCATCATCATCGCCCCTCCAATGACTCGTGAGTAGCTCACTTCAGACCTACGGGTCCGTAGTTAGTAGCTAGATGGCTTCTTCTCTCTCTTGGATCTTCAATACAAAGTTCTCCATGATCTTCATGGAGATCTATCCGATGTAATCTTCTTTGGCGGTGTGTTTGTCGAGATCCGATGAATTGTGGAACTGTGATCAGATTATGTATCATATATATTTGAGTCTTTGCTGATTTCTTATATGCATGATTTGATATCCTTGTAAGTCTCTCCGAGTCTTGGGTTTTGTTTGGCCAACTAGATCTATGATTCTTGCAATGGGAGAAGTGCTTGGTTTTGGGTTCTACCATGTGGTGACCTTTCCCAGTGACAGTAGGGGCAGCAAGGCACACATCAAGTAGTTGCCATCAAGGGTAAAAATATGGGGTTTTTATCATTGGTTTGAGATTATCCCTCTACATCATGTCATCTTGCTTAAGGCGTTACTCTGTTCTTATGGACTTAATACACTAGATGCATGCTGGATAGCGGTCGACATGTGGAGTAATAGTAGTAGATGCAGAAAGTATCGGTCTACTTGTTTCAGACATGATGCCTATAGAAACAATCATTGCATAGATATCGTCACGACTTTGCACGGTTCTATCAATTGCTCGACAGTAATTTGTTCACCCACCGTCTACTTGCTTTCGTGAGAGAAGCCACTAGTAAACACTACGGTCCCCGGGTCTATTCACATCCATCGTTTACACCTCCGCTTTTACTTTGCTTTGTTACTTTGTTGCTTTCAGTTCTCACTTGGCAAACAATCTATAAAGGATTGACAACCCCTTCATAGAGTTGGGAGCAAGTTTTTGTGTTTGTGCAGGATCTTGAGATACTGCTCCACTCGATTGATACCTTGGTTCTCAAACTGAGGGAAGTACTTACCACCGCTATGCTACATCACCCTTTCCGCTTCGAGGGAACACCAACGCAAGGTTCCAAGGCCACGGGGGAAATCCTTTGCATACTTGCCTAGGAAGTCCCTTAAGGCGTAGCCGCAGCAGAAGGATCAAGCCAAGTATTCTCCCGTCGACATGCCTATTTCTGGCGCCATTGGAAGGTCTTTTGTTGCAGTAGCAGTGATCTCTCACTAAAATTTCAAGACGAAATTGTGTTCTCCCCGACTGTGCACCATTGCGACAGTTCGTCATTTTGAGACACCACGTGATGATCGGGTGTGATAGACTCAACGTTCACATACAACGGGTGCAAAATAGTTGAACACGTGAAACACTCGGGTTAAACTTGATGAGCCTAGCATGTGCAGACATGGCCTCGGAACACAAGAGACCGAAAGGTCGAGCATGAATCGTATAGTTGATATGATTAGCATAGAGATGCTTACCACTAAAACTATTCTTGACTCACGTGATGATCGTACTTGAGATGGTGGATTTGGATCATGTACCACTCAAATGACTTGAGAGATGTACTTTTTGAGTGGGAGTTCTTAAGTAATATGATTAATTGAACTAATTATCATGAACATAGTCTAATGGTCTCTGCGAATTACGATGTAGCTTGCGCTATAGCTCTACTGTTTTTTATATGTTCCTAGAGAAAATTTAGTTGAAAGTTGATAGTAGCAATTTTGCGGACTGAGTCCGTAAAACTGAGGATTGTCCTCATTGCTGCGCAGAAGGCTTATGTCCTTAATGCACCACTCGGTGTGCTGCACCTCGAGCATCGTCTGTGGATGTTGCGAACATCTGACATACACGTTTTTGATGACTACATGATAGTTCAGTGCACAATACTTAATGGCTTAGAAGCAAGGTGACGAAGACGTTTTTGAAAATGTCGCGGAATATAAGAGATGTTCTAACAGATGAAATTGAGATTTCATGCTCGTGCCCTTGTTGAGAGGTATAAGACCTCCGACAAGATTCTTTGCCTACAAAGTAAAGGAGAAGAGCTCAAATCATTGAGCATGTTCTCAGATTGTCGGAGTACAACAATCGCTTGAATCAAGTGGGAGTTAATCTTCCAGATGAGATAGTGATGGTTCTCCAAAGTCACTGCCACTAAGCTGCTAGAGCTTCATGATGAACTATAAACAAATCAAGGATAGATGATCCTTAAGTGATTCGCAATGTTTGACACTGCGAAAGTAGAAATCAAGAAGGAGCATCAATTGTTGATGGTTAGTAAAACCACTAGGTTCAAGAAGGGCATGGGCTAGGAGGGATACTTCATGAAATGGCAAACCAGTTGCTGCTCTAATGAAGAAACCCAAAATTGAACCCAAACCCAAGACTAAGTGCTTCTGTTATGAGGGGAACAGTCTCTGAGGCAGAGCTACTCTAAATACTTGGTAGATAAGAAGGCTGGCAAAGTCGACAGAAGTATATTTGATATACATGATATTGATGTGTACTTTACTAGTACTCCTAGTAGCACGAGGGTATTGGATATCGGTTCAGTTGCTAAGTGATTAGTAACTCGAAATGAAAGCTACGGTATAAACGGAGACTAGCTAAAGGCAAGGTGACGATACGTGTTGGAAGTGTTTCCAAGGTTGATGTGATCAAACATAGCACGCTCCCTCTATCATCGGGATTGGTGGTAAAACCTAAATAATTGTTATTTGGTGTTTGCGTTGAGCATGAACATGATTGGATCGTGTTTATTGCAATACGATTATTCATTTAAAGAGAATAATAGTTATTCTATTTGCTTGAATAATTACCCTCAATGGTTTATTGAATCTCGATCGTAGTGTTACACATGTTCATAATATTGGTGCCAAAAGATACAAAGTAATAATGATAGTACCACTTAGTTGTGGCACTGCCACTTGAGTCATGTTGGTATAAAATGCATGAAGAAGCTCCATGCCGATGGATCTTTGTACTCACTCATTTTTGAAACGTTTGAGACATGCAAACCATACCTGTTGGTATAAATGCATGAAGAAGATCCATAGAGATGGATCGTTTGGACTCACTTAATTTTGAATCACTTGAGACATGCAAATCATGCCACATGAAACAATAGAGTAACTTGTTGGGAGTAATGCATTTTTGATGCGTGCAGTCCAATGAGTGCTAAGGCACGAAGTGGATATCGTTATATTCTTACTTCACTGACAATTTGAGTAGATACGGGAGTATTTACTTGATGAATCACAAGTTTGAAATATTGAAAAGTTCAATGCTATTTCAGAGTGAAGATTACCGTGACAACAGGATAAACTGTCTATGATATGATCATAGAGATGAATATTTGAGTTGCGAGTTTTGGTACACAGTTAAAGACAATGTGGAAATTGTTTCGCAATTCATGCCACCTTGAACACCATAGTGTGATGGTGTGTCCGAACGTCATAGCTACGCCCTATTTTGATATGGTGCATACTATGATGTCTCTTATCAAACTACCACTATCGTTTATGGGTTATGCATCAGAGACAACCGCATTCACTTTAAATAGGGCACCGCATATTTCCGTTGAGATGACACAGTATAGACTATGGTTTAGAGAAACTTAAGCTGTCGTTTCTTAAAAATTTGGGGCTGCAACACTTATGTGGAAAGGTTTCAGTCTGATAAGCTCGAACCCAAAGCAGATAAATGCATCTTCATAGGATATCCAAAATAGTTGGATACATCTCCTATCTCAGATCCGGAAGCAAAGTGTTTGTTTCTAGAAACGGGTCCTTTCTCGAGGAAAGGTTTCTCTTGAAAGAATTGAGTGGGAGGGTGGTGGAACTTGATGAGGTTAGTGAACTGTCACTTCAACCAATGTGTAGCAGGGCACAGGAAGATGTTCCAGTGGCACCTACACCAATTGAAGTGGAAGCTGATGATGGTGATCATTAGAGCTTCGGGTCAAGTTACTACAAACCTCGTAGGTCTACAAGGTCGCGTACTACTACAGAGTGGTACGGTAACCTTGTCTTGGAGGTCATGTTGTTGAATAACAATGAACCTACGAGTTATGGAGAAGCAATGGTGGACCCGGATTCAGACAAATGGCTGGAGGCCATGAAATTCGAGAGAGGATCTATGTATAAAATAAAGTGTAGACTTTGGAAGAACTACTTGATGGTAGTAAGACTGTTAAGTAAAGATGGATCTTTAAAAGGAAGACAAACGATTATGGTGACTATTCACCATTAAGAAAAGCTTGACTTGTCGCAAAGATGTTTCCGACAAGATCAAATAGTTGGCTATGATGAGACTTTCTCACTCGTAGCGATGCTAAAAGTCTGTTGGAATTATGTTAGTAGTTGCTGCATTATTTATGAAATATTGCACATAGGATGTCAAAACATTGTTTCCTCGATGGTTTCCTTGAGGAAAGATTGTATGTGATACAACCAGAAGGTTTTGTCGATCCTAAGTATACTAAAAAGTATGCAAGCTCCAGCGATCCTTTTATGGACTAGTGCAAGCATCTCGGAGTTGGAATATATGCTTTGATGAGATGATCAAAGCTTTTGGGTTTGTGCAAGGTTTATGAGAAACTTGTATTTCCAAAGAAGTGAGTGGGAGCACTATAGAATTTTTGATAAGTATATGTGGTTGACATATTGTTGATCGGAAGTAATATTTCTGTGAAGCATAAAAGGTTGTTTGAAAGGAGTTTTTCAAAGCAAGACCTGGATAGAGCTATTTGAACATTGAGCATCAAGATCTATAGAGATAGATCAAAACGCTTAATGGAACTTTCAAATGAAATGCATGCCTTGATATGTTTTTGAAAGAGTTCAAAATAGATCGGCAAAGAAGGAGTTCTTGGTTGTGTTGTAAGGTGTGAATTTGAGTAAGACTCAAAAGCCCGACCATGGAAGAAGAAAGAGAAAGCACGAAGGTCGTTCCCTATGCCTTAGTCATAGACTCTAAAGTATGCCAAGCTGTGTACCGCACCTGATTTGTGCCTTGCCACAAGTCTGTTAAGGGATACAGAGAGTGATCCAGGATTGAATCACTCGACAGCGGTCAAAGTTATCCTTAGTAACTAGTGGACGAAGGAATTTTTCTCGATTATGGAGGTGGTTAAAGAGTTCGTCATAAAGGGTTACGTTGGTGCAAGCTTTGACACTAATCCGAATAACTATGAGTAGTGAAACAGATTCATATAGTAGAGTACATATTTGGAGTAATTCCAAATAGCACGTAGTAGCAGCATCTATAAAGATGACATAAAGATTTGTAAAGCATGCATGGATCTGAAAGATTCAGAACCGTTGACTAAAACCTCTCTCACAAGCAAGACGTGATCAGACCCCAGAACTATATGGGTGTTGGATTCATTGAAATCACATGGTGATGTGAACTAGATTATTTACTCTAATGCAAGTGGGAGACTGTTGGAAATATGCCCTAGAGGCAATAATAAATTAGTTATTATTATATTTCCTTGTTCATAATAATCGTTTATTATCGATGCTAGAATTTTACTGATTGGAAAGTCAAATACGTGTGTAACATTCTAGCATGATGGACTTAGTAATATGATGGACTTAGTAAAATTTTACTTGTAACATTCTAGCAACATCACACACAAGCCTTGCAAGCAATGTGACTAAGTGTAAGTCACGGGATCTTGTATTACAGAACGAGTAAAGAGACTTGCCGGTAACGAGATTGAAATAGGTATGCGGATACCGATGGTCGAATCTCGGGCAAGTAACATACCGAAGGACAAAGGGAATGACATACGGGATTGCCTGAATCCTTGACACTGAGGTTCAACCGATAAGTTATTCGAAGAATATGTAGGATCCAATATGGGCATCCAGGTCCCGCTATTGGATATTGATTGAGGAGTACCTTGAGGCATGTATGCATAGTTCTCGAACCCGCAGGGTCAGCACACTTAAGGTTCGGCGATGTTTTAGTGTAGTTGAGTTATATGTGTGGTTACCGAATGTTGTTCGGAGTCCCGTATGAGATCATGGATGTCATGAGGGTTTCTGGAATGGTCCGGAGACGAAGATTGATATATAGGATTACCTCATTTGATTGCCGGAAAATTTTCGAGCATTACCGGGAATGTACCGGGAGTGACGAATGGGTTCCGGATGTTCACCGGGAGGGGGCCAACCCACCCGGGGAAGCCCATAGGCCCTAGGGGTGGCGCACCAGCCCTCGGTGGGCTGGTGGGACAGCCCAATAAGGCCTATGCGCAAGGGATAAAAAATCAAAGAGAAAAGAAAAAAGGAGGTGGGAAGGAAGGGAAGGACTCCACCTTCCAATCCTATTTGGACTAGGATTGGAGGTGGACTCCTCCACCTCCTTGGCCGGCGCACCCTTGGGGTCTTGGACCCCAAGGCAAGCCTCCCCTCCCCTCCTCCTATATATAGTGGAGTTTTAGGGCTGATTTGACACAACTTTTGCCACGACAGCCCGACCACAAACACCACGATTTTTCGTGTAGATCGTATTTCTGCGGAGCTCGGGCGGAGCCCTGCAGGAGTAGATCCTTCACCACCACCAGAGCGCCGTCACGCTGCCGAAGAACTCATCTAATTCTCTGTCTTACTTGCTGGATCAAGAAGGCCGAGATCATCGTCGAGCTGTACGTGTGCTGAACGCGGAGGTGTCGTCCGTTCGGCACTAGATCGGAGCGGATCGTGGGACGGATCGCGGGACTGTTCGTGGGACGGTTCGCGGGGCGGATCGAGGGACGTGAGGACGTTCCACTACATCAACCGCGTTTCTTAACGCTTCATGCTGTGTGACCTACAAGGGTACGTAGATCCAAATCTCCTCTCGTAGATGGACATCACCATCATAGGTCTTCGTGCGCGTAGGAAATTTTTTATTTCCCATGCGACGTTCCCGAACAGTCACCACATAAATTATTGTGTTATCATTTATCTACTCAAGGATGAGCAGAAATTAAGCTTGGGGATGTTCGTACGTCCCAAACGTATCTATAATATCTGCTTGTTCCATGATCTTTTGGGTGACATTGTTATATGTTTTGCTACACTTTTATATCATTTTACACATATTTGGACTAACCTACTAACTCAGTGCACCGAGTGCCACTTTATGTCTGCTGATGTCTATTTTGCACAGGCTTTTACCCAATTTTCTGACGCCCGAAAAAATCCATAAAAAATATATAAAAAATCGGCAAAACATAAGTTTTGGGATCACCGAAGGAGGGCCAGAGGGGGTCCAGGGGCCTCCCAGGCGGCCTGCTGGCGCGGCCAGGCCCTAGGCCACGCGAGGAGGTCACCTGGGTGGGTCCCACCTCCTCTGGTGCCCTCCTTTGGCCTATATTTAGTGTTCCGTGAAGAAACCCTCGTAGACTTTCTGGAATCGTGAATTATTCCATCATTCCGCCGCTGCAGCGCTTCCAATATCGGGAGCATCAGGAGACCTCTTCCGGGCACCCTGCCGGAGGGAGGATTGACCTTTGGGAGCTTCTTCACCGCCATGGACGCTTCCCGGATGTGTCGTGAGTAATCCTCCTTGGACCATGAGTCCATGACCATTAGCTATGTGATGTCTTCTCTCCAATCTTGTGCTTCAATGGTTAGTCCTTGTGAGCTGCCCTACATGATCAAGGCATCTATGTAATCCTCTTGCTTTTGCTATGCTCGGTTTGTTGGGATCCGATGTATTATGAGATTATGTTCAGATTGTTATGAGTTATATAGTTGATTATCCTTTTATATTATGTTCCTTAGTGATTCGTGCATGTTCTCAGTTGCTTTTTATTGCTTTGGCCAAGTAGTAGATCGTAACTCCAAGAGGGAGCGTTATGCATGATTGTTGGTTCGGGCCCCTCAATGTCTAGCTTGAGTGACAGAAACATGAGACTAGAGGATGTGCTTGTTGCCACCAGGGAGAAAACAATGGTGCTTGTGACCATGGTTGCAAGGATTGTTTCCCTTACGCATAGTTCGTTAATGCAGTTGTCCGTTGCTTTGAGTTTACACTTTGGGCAGGGCTCACAACTTAATGCCGGAGAGATGTTCTGGATAGATATATCAAGGTGGATGATTAGTAATTAGATGTTGATGAATAAACGGTCTACTTGTCTTGGCGTGCTGCCCATTACTATTGAGCCTCTAACTATCAAGGAGCATAATTAGCATTGCGGTGTGATCATAATTCTGCCAATTGCCCAACTGTGATTTGTTTACCCTAGCATAGTTGTTTATCGTATTTTGGGAGAGAGACATCACTAGTGAACATCATGCGACTCCGGTCCATATCACCATCATTGTTTACACCTCCATCATTTACCGCTTTCATTTACTTTTCCGTTGCAATCACTATTACCTTCCCGCTTGTGTTTTGATCGTTTGCAAACTACAAGGCCGGATAGATTGACAACCTCTCTGTACTCGTTGGGAGCAAAGTTATTTGTTGTGTGTGCAGGTCCACGTCATCTGCTAGTGCCTGGGTGGAAGACACCTACTTGTTGAGCCTAGGAGTCCTCCTGGTCTGATAAACCTTATAGTCTCCGTGTAACGGAAATTTGTTGTTGACTACATCTCCACCTTCCACTTGGGGTATCCAGCGAGAGGCGAGAAGTACACACATCAACTCGTCATCAAGCAAATTTCTGGCGCGTTGCCGGGGACTCCACTCTTCAAGATATTGGAGTTGCACGCTATCTTTTACCTTTGCTTTTTAGTCTTGTTAGTTTACTTTCTACTTTTTTTTGCTTTAGAGTCCTATACCCGCGTGGGTTCCACTAAGAACACCAAGTTGTGTGACTTCACTAGTCACAGAAACAATGACTTTATCTGCACTCCTATTGCTGCTACTGTAAGTGAGGCCACGTCCTATGAGATTAAACCTGCTTTACTGAACCTTGTTATGAAAGATCAGTTCTCCGGTGCTGGAGATGATGCTGCTTGCACTTGAACAATTTTGTTGAGCTCTGTGATATGCAAAAATATAAAGAAGTAGATGGTGATATTGTTAAACTGAAGTTTTTTTTCCTTTCTCCTTGAGAGGAGGATCTAAAGTGTGGCTTCAATCTTTGCCTAGGAATAGCATAGATTTTTGGGATAAGTGCAAAGATGCTTTTATTGGGAAGTATTACCCGCGTGCTAAGATTATCCAGTTGAGGAGGAATTATGAATTTTAGGCAATTGGATAATAAACATGTTGCTCAAGCTTGGGAACGTATGAAATCTCTTGTTAAGAATTGCCATACACATGGTTTGACTACTTGGATGGTTATCCAAACTTTCTATGCAGGATTGAACTTTACCTCGTGGAATCTTTTAGACTCGGCCGCGGGAGGAACCTTTATGTCAACTACACTTGGTGATGCCACAAAGCTATTGGATGAGATGATGAAAAATTATTCTCAATGGCACACCGAGAGAGCTCCAACAGGTAGGAAGGTAAACTTTGTTGAGGAGATCTCCTCCCTTAATGATAAGGTTGACATGATCATGACTCTACTTACTAAGAAAGCTCCTATTGATCCTCATGATGTTCGTTTAAATTCTTTGGTTGCTCAACAAATAGAGAAAGTGGATGTTAATTTTATTTCTAGGAACAACTTCAACAACAATGCTTATAGGAGTAATATTGGTAGCAATCCTAAACCGTCCCCATCCAACAACTATGGGAACAGCGATACCTATAGTATCACTCCTAATGATAGAAGAATGCCTAGTTATGAAAAACTTTAAGAGATAGAAGGCTACAAAGAATTATATGCACACCCAATATGAAAAAAGCCTTCTCTAGACAATTAGATGAGCATTCTTCTATTTTGCAAAACATTGGAAGACAACTTGAGAGCCTGAATAGTGAGATTTCCAACCTCCAAACTAGACTCACCACCACAGAGACCCAAGTTTCAAATATGTCTCCCTCACAGGCCACTTTGATAAATCAAATGGAAGCCAAACCCGAAGTGGTTGTACCTCAAGAAGGGGAAGAGAGAATTAAGAGCCTTCCTACACACACTACCATTGCTACTATACAAGTTGTTGAGGACCTCAAAACTTTTAGCACCCATCGCACTCCTAGTCCCAATGGACCCATTAATGGTGCTGCTAATACCTCAACTATAGGACAAGAAAGTTCTATGAATTTAGAGACTACCAAAATAATGAGCCTAGATGACATTACTACCACTTTCATTAATGGTAGTAACATTGATTTTGACAATTGTAGTCTCTCCGAAGTTATCACCTTTTTGCAAAGAATGGCTAAGGACCCCCCACAATAGTACTCTCAATATTGCCTTCACCGAGCATATTACCAATGCTCTTATCAAAGCTAGGGAGGAGAAGCTCAAGCTAGAGACTTATATTCCTAGGAAGCTAGAAGATGGTTGGGATCCTATGGTCAAAATAAAATTGAATAATGTCTCTTGCTTTGCTTTGTGTGATGTTGGAGCTAGTGCTTCCGTTATGCCCAAAAGAATATATGATATGCTTGATTGGAAACCTTTTGATCCATGTTCTTTTGGTGTTCGTCTCGTTGATTCTTCCATAAAGAAACCTTTAGGGAGAAGTGATGATGTGATTATTATTGTCAATGATAATTATGTGCCCGTTGTTAATTATGTGCGTGTTGATTTTCTTATTATGGACATTGAATGTGATCCTTCATGTCCAATTATTTCGGGACGTCCTTTTCTCCGCACCGTTGGTGCTATCATTGACATGAAAGAGGGAATTATTAAATTCCAATTTCCTCTTAAAAAGGGAGTGGAACACTTCCCTAGAAAGAAGATTAAGTTACCTTATGAGTCCGTTACACGGGCAAGTTATTCTTTGGAGTTGATAACACTTGATCTTCTTGCATTATGCCTAGCTCAAAGGCATAAAAGAAAGCGCTTGTTGGGAGGCAACCCAATTTGTTTTTACCTTCTTTTTTAGTAGTCTTGATGTGTGTTACAACTGTAGCAACATCATTGTATATTTATTTTTATGCTTTGTGCCAAGTTATAGCCTCCGATTGCAAGAAAGTTCAAAAATTGTGACATGCTGTCCAGAAACAGATTCTGTGTGCTTGACGGAATAATCACCAAAAATCACTAGATCATCTTTTTGATATGATTTTTTTAAATCATGCTCTATATAATTTCCTTTCTGCCATGTGTTCTGAGTTTTTTGATTTGAGTTGCGGAAGTACCCCGAATAAATTATTTACTACCCGATGTTCTATTTTTCACAGATTCTGCCATGTTTTGCGTTTTCATTGTTTTGCAAATCCTAAGCTTGATTTTTATTTGCAAAAACCTTTTTGAATTCATAAGAAGCAGTAGCTTTTATGTAAATATTTATTTACAGCAGGTAATGAATTATTTAATTAAGGGAACTAACCACTGTAATCAGCTTATGATGAGTTTTGTATGAAGGGAGTTTTCAAGTATGCGATGGGAGAGATGATGAAAGAAGATAGAGGAGTTTCAAGCGCTCAAGCTTGGGGATGCCCCATGCACCCCAATAAATATTCAAGGAGACTCAATCTTCTAACCTTGGGGATACCCCCGTGCATCCCCTTCTCTATCAACAATCATAAGTTCGTTCATCTCCATGCTATATTTTTATCACTTCATATGATATGTGCTATGCTTGGAGCATCCCGCTATTTGCTTTTTAGTTTAGTTTTAGTTTTATTTTCTGGTCATAACAAGATGGAACCTAGCCAACCTTGCTTGGGAGAGATACATGCTACATTCCACTCTAGAACACAACATAGTTTTCATGCTTATCTTTGTGTGTTCTTCATCTTTTCGTAGCTACTGTCTTGCTTAGCTCTTAGTTTTCATGCTCATCTTTTTAAGAGCTATTATTTAGGTTGATTTTGTAACTCTCTTGAGTTATGATGCTTATCTTGTTTAGAGAGTTGGCTCGTTGCACTGAGTTGTGTGTCTTACATGAGTAGGTAATTGAGGTTGCTATTTAAGTATAGTAGTAACTTGCAATAATTTTGAGGTATTGATTTGAGTAATGTTTGGACTATTGAGCATACTAGTGATATGTGTCGTATTTTTGGAAATCCGTGTGTTTTTCAAAAACTAAAAATTAGTTGGGAAATCTAGCTACTAAATTGATCGCTAACCTCTGGAGGGGTTGGAATATATAGAGTACCCTCACGGTACCATGAGTCGAGGATGCACAAGGATAACCAAACCCCCAAACACTCCTCCTCGGGGTACTTGTCTCTTTGTGAATGTCCTAACTAGATAGAGAGTTACCAATAAAAGTGTATGAGTTCATCGGACTAATGTGAGTATTCGATTGTTGGCACTTCCACCATCCATATTTTGCAAGCCTCTTTGGTACCGTGCATTGCCCTTTCTCACATTGAGAGTTGGCACAAACTCCGCTGGTGCATCCAAACCCATGACATGATACGCTCTATCATACATAAGCCTCATTATATCTTTCCTCAAAACAGCCACCATACCTACCTATTAAGGCATTTCCATATCCTTTCCGAGATACATTGCCATGCAACATCCACCATCTCATGACTTGATCTTCATGTCATACATGATTTTGCTTGATCATAGAGCCGCATGCTAGTTGGGCCTTGCCCTCATTACTGCTACATGACGCACTAGTATCATTGCATATCCTGCTACACTGGCAGAGGCATACATTTGCATACATCAAGAAATTTTTCACTTGTCTTTATGTTGAGTACTACTTATAAAGTGTGATTATCATTCATGCATAACTATGTGGGGATTCTTACACTATAGAACTTGGTTTGCATATTCCAATGATGAGCCTCCTCAAATGAGCTATAGGTCTTCATGAGCAAACAAGTTGGATGCACCCCCACTAGTTCCATTGGAGAGCTTACCTTAGCTCATATGTGCATCTGTTACATGGCAATCCTTACTCCTCGCATCATATCTATCATTTGGCTTTCTCTCGCCTATGGTTGTCCTCATTGATGTGATCCTTTCACACCCTTTTTGTCTTCCTTCCCCATCATTATTATATTTGCCATCCTAAGTGCCAACATATCTTGCTTACGCTCATCCATTGCATGAGTGCTCAAAATGGAAAGGCAAAGGATCATTTTGACTTGTGCCTGACAAGTGGTTTGGGGATGAGTCAAAATAAGATTCCGAAGGAGACTAAGTGTGAAGTTTAGTAGATTGAGTTCTCAATTAATTTTTTTATCTCTCAATACATCTCCCACTTATTGCACGCAACACCATTTGGAGACATTCGAGTCACAGACAGCGAGAGCTCTTGCACCTTTATGTTCTTACTTTGCTAAATTCAATACTAGATATAGACTCTTGCTTGTTATTGTCTTGAATTGAATTGCATATCTCACTTGCTTTACTTTGAAGTTCTTATATGTGTGTTTGCATGCTACCGCATAAATTAATGTGTTATCATTTATCTACTCGAGGACGAGCAAAAATTAAGCTTGGGGATGTTGATACCTCCCAAAGGTATCTATAATTTATGCTTGTTCCATGATCTTTTGGGTGACATTGTTATATGTTTTGCTACACTTTTATATCATTTTACACATATTTGGACTAACCTACTAACTCAGTGCACCCAGTGCCAGTTTCTGTCTGCTGATGTCTATTTTGCAGGGGATTTTACCCAATTTTCCGAAGCCCAAAAAAATCCAGAAAAAATATATAAAAAATCAGCGAAACAGAAGCTTCGGGATTACCGAAGGAGGGCTAGAGGGGGGGGGGGCAGGGGCCTCCCAGGCGGCCTACTGGCGCGGCCAGGCCCTTGGTCGCGCCAGGAGGTCGCCTGGGTGGGTCTCACCTCCTCTGGTGCCGTGCTTTGGCCTATATTTAGTGTTTTGTGAGGAAACCCTCGCAGACTTTCTGGAATCGCGAATTTCTCCATCGTTCCGCCGCCTCAGCGCTTCCGAGATCGGGAGCGTCAGGAGACCTCTTCCCGGCACCCTGCCGGAGGGAGGATTGACCTCCGGGAGCTTCTCCACCGCCATGGATGCTTTCCAGACATACCGTGGGTAGTCCTCCTTGGACCATGAGTCCATGACCAGTAGCTATGTGATGTCTTCTCTCCAATCTTGTGCTTCAATGGTTAGTCCTTGTGAGCTGCCCTACATGATCAAGGCATCTATGTAATCCTCTTGCTTTTTCAATGATCGATTTGTTGGGATCCGATGGATTATGAGATTATGTTCAGATTGTTAGGAGTTATATATATGATTATCCTTTTATATTACGTTCCTTAGTGATTCATGCATGTTCTCCGTTGCTTTTTATTGCTTTGGCCAAGTGGTATATCGTAACTCCAAGAGGTAGTGTTATGCATGATTGTGGGTTCGGGCCCCTCGATGTCTAGCTTGAGTGATAGAAACATGAGACTAGGGGATGTGCTTTTTGCCACCAGGGAGAAAATAACGGTGCTTGTGACCTCGGTTGCAAGGATTGTTTACCTTGCGCATAGTTCGTTAATGCAGTTGTCTGTTGCTTTGAGTTTATACTTTGGGTGGGGCTTGCAACTTAATACCGGAGAGATGTTCTTGATAAATATGTCAAGGTGGATGATTAGTAAGTAGATGCTGATGAATAAATGGTGTACTTGTCTTGGCGTACTGCCCATTACTATTGAACCTCTAACTATCAAGGAGCATAATTAGCATGGCGGTGTGATCATAATTCTATCAATTGCCCAGTTGTGATTTGTTTACCCTAGCATAGTTTTTATGGTCTTTTGGGAGAGAGACATCACTAGTGAACATCATGTGACTCCGGTCCATATCACCATCATTGTTTACACCTCCATTATTTACCGCTTTCATTTACTTTTCCGTTGCAATCACTATTTCCCTCTTGTGTTTTGATGCTTTGCAAACTACAAGGCCGGAGAGATTGACAACCTCTCTGTACTCGTTGAGAGCAAAGTTATATGTTGTGTGTGCAGGTCCACGTCTTCTGCTAGCGCAAGGGTGGAATACACCTACTTGTTGAGCCTAGGAGTCCTCCTGGTTCGATAAACCTTACAGTCTCCATGTAAGGGAAATTTGCTGTTGACTACGTCTCCACCTTCCACTTAGGGTATCCGACGAGAGGCGAGAAGTATATACATCAACTCATCATCAATTATCCATCTTGAAAAAAATCTGGTATCGCTCCCTGATGGAGACCAGGGGCCAACCCCAGCGCCCCGGCCGCCACCCCCTCCCCCTCTCCTCCACCTAGTCATCCCGGGAGATGTGCGTCGGCTAAGCTCGGGTACCGCCGATGATGGGGACGACGAGGATCTAGGCTACAACCTCACGATCTGGAGGGACCGGCGACGCGAGATCGCCCTTCGGTCTTCAACTTTCCTGGTGGTTCGGCGCTGCACCGGCGGCTTCGTGGGGAGGGCTTATCAGGAGCGGATGTAGCCATGGTTGATTGGTCGGCAACGTCTTCGGTCAGATCTGATTTGGCCGGTGCCGCTGGCAGTGGTGCCATCTCCTCCGTCGGAGGTGGTCAGCCTGAGGCTGGATGGTCATATATCGAGATCCACCATCTAGTTCCGGCTGCGAGTCGGAAGGACATAGTTGCCGATGAAAGCTGAACCGATGGTAGGCGATGTCGGCGTTCTATGTCGTTTCCTTGACGAAGACATTGTCGTGTAGCTACTATTGACCCACTCGTGCTGCTCTTGGGGAAACCTAGGATCTGGTCTTTCAAATCGGACGATGGTGGTACTCCGGTATCATTTTCTCTCTTGGGAGCATCGTTTGTGGAGGAGAGCTAGAAGACAGAGGGAGGAGGTGGAGCGGCTTCGTCTTGCACATAAGCTTTCGGTGGAGATGTCAAGTCATGCCTCGACGACACGTGCTACGCTGTGTCATGCATGGTCGGCAGGTGCTATACACGACAGATCTTCCAGAATCTTCGCGTCTGGACTGACGAGTGCGGGGCGATGGCACCGTAGGGTGTCGTGGTGGCGTCGAGGCATGGATGTAGTGGAAGGATGATGTGGATATCTCTCCTGAAGATGGGTCAGCAGTTGGATGTTGATGGTGACGTATAAAATGTGTGCATGTGGTGTACGCTTTAGTTCTGGTGCACCGTCTGTGGATTCTGATACATTATGTGGACGGATCGGCGAGGCACCGGTTTTACATATGGGGAGTGAGAGCACTCCACATTATCGAGTTTTGTAGCTATGAGTGGTGGCTTCAGGTCGCTTGATGTATGTTCTTGTTGGACCTATGTTGAATAATAAATAAAGATGGCCGTGTGCACCAATTGATGCAAAGGCCACGTGTTTTAACCTCCTTTTCCAAAAATGAAAATCTAGAAATAAAATCTTACTGTGCTGTTTATAGATAATAGAATATCCTATATTGTGTCCTATTAATCAAATTGGAATTTGGATCGGATTATTGTTGTATTTAAAAAATCACTTATGTGTCCTTAAAAAAAGTTTCAGAAACGATTCGGATGAAAACTATCCTAACCAATTTTGGCCTTAATTAGATATTTTGTCTCGTCACTATCCACGTTGGTTGAAGATGTTGTAGAATCAAAATATAAAACATATAATCTATTGGTGTAAAATTTTAGCAACCAATATTTACATGTTGTGGTTGATCCTATATATAGAGATTATGTTGTTGTAAGAATTTAATCATAAGAGCTATGAAAGGGTCAGGTTTAAAACGTTACTTCTAATGGGGATGCCAATATTATTGAAAGTGTGTTATATCGACTAGAGGGGGTGAATAGATGATTTTTATGAATTCATCACTAAGGAATTTCCTTGTGAGGAAGTTGCTCAGTCATGAATAGCGTGCAACGGACTAAGTGCTCACACGTAAGAAAAACACAACAAAAGTATAATCATCATGACGAAATGAAACAGACTATTAGCGCGAGTAGCGTTATCATGATCCGCAGGTGAAAAACAAGTGAATGGAAGAATTTGAGATGAGGAAATTATGAAAGTCTTCAGTCAAATTCTTCAAACAGTAACAATCAATTTCATCAACACATAAATGAGGAAATGGTAGGGTTGAGGAAATAGAACCACGTACTCGGTGTAGACAATGATTTGATGACCTAGTTCCAACTGTTGTGAAAGTCGTACGTCTTGTTCGGAGTGGCTTGGTATTTAAACCAAAGGAGACACAGTCCCAGGACACTAAGTCCTTACCGTATTCTTCTTGAGCTAAGGACACACAGTCCTCTCCCAACTCTCGTGACAAGACTTGAGGGCAGACTTCCAAACCTCACAAACTGGGTTACCTAGCAATCCACAATTTAGTGCTCGATGCTCTAGAGAAGTGATGCCTAACCGTCTAGAAGATGCACAGTCTTCAAAGGTAACAAGCATCGGTTCCACACTGGAATAATATTTTCAATGATGCTCAATCACTTTGGGTTTTGGGTTTTAATTTGGGTGTTTGGGGTCTTTCCTTACTGATGATTTCCTCTCAAAGTCATGGAGGAATGGGTTGCTCTCAAATGACAAGTGTTAGTTTCTCTCATGGACCAGCCAACCAGCTAGTGGTTATGGGGGTGTCTATTTACAGCCTCGGAGGAATCCCAACATGATTTGACTTAAATGCCCAAATGACATGACCATTATGTGGATAAGGTTTGGGGACAGGTGGCGCGCGGCGGAGCAACGGTCAAAACTTTCAAGCTGTGAAAGTCCTCAAGTCACTCATATTCCTCACTTGTAGGTAATTCGCACTCGCAAATTCCTAACTCCCGAGTTAGAGCAATTTCCTACAAGACCAGAAGATCTTCGTCTCTGTCACTGAAGAAATTGACTAAACTGTAAAAGATTTCCAAAGGCTTCACTCGAAGGATTGGTTATGTGTAGGCTTTGAGATGAGCATCACTTGGAAACTTTTCCTTAGTTTTACCTCGACCCCCTTTAACAGTACAGTGGTCCTATGACTCAAAACAAAGGAAATGAAACTAAGAAAACAAAAGTCTTGATGCTTCAAAGTCCTCGCTTCAATATCTTCAAGGACATACCAATTTCCTTTCTTTCAAAGTCTTCAAGGAATGATTAAAGTCTTCAGCCGAAGTCATTCATTTTTAGGGGTTGATATTCTTCGAATAACTCAAACTCCTCAGCGACTTATAGAGTGTGTGCGCACTCACAAACACATTAATCTCTTAACCTATAAGTCTTCAATACACCAAAATAACTAAGGGGCACTAGATGCACTTATAATCTCCCCCTTTCAGGTGATTGATGACACATAGGTTAAGTTTTCAATGGGGATAAATGTATGAAGTGCAAGTACATAATTTGAGGAATTTGATTACAGGATATAGAGAAACTCCCCCTGAAGATGTGCATATTTGAAGAATTTGCTTTGGACTTAAAATGCACATTGTAGGTTTATACCATGGAGATCTCCCCCTATATCTTGTAATCCATGCACACACTTAACATATATCTTGATGAAATTGAAATGCATGATGGAAAGTGGTGTCTGACGAATTTCAGCATGCGTGCATTACTCAACGTGCGAAATAAGCATGGGAAGAAAATGGTTCAAAAGTGTGAGACCACCACCGGGCAGAAGTTCACAACTCATACAACCAAACACTTCACAAGAACGAGAGTTGCAACTTAACAAAAACATTATAGCCCATAAGGTAGACCCGCTTGAAGACTAACTTATATTTCTCCCCCTTTGCCATCAATTGATGAAAAGGGACAAAAATGAGGACTAACACCCGTGAAGAATTTCAACTTGTTGGGGGAGGAGGAGCGCGAGCATTGTCGGGGTCGTCTGTCGTTGTCGGGCCAGCAGAAGTGTCATCAAGATCCTCAACTTCATCAGTTGAGCGCGATGAATAAAATGAACTAGTCACCGGTAGAGGAACATGAACCTTCTTGAATTTCTTCTTGGGCGGCCATGACGAGTCAAAGTCTTGCTGAAATTCCATCTCCTTGAGTTCATCAGGAGTCTTGAGGTGAGACATAATGGCTCATGTGTGATCGAAGATTTCGTGAAGATAGTAGTGATTCGTTCTCACAACATTACGCATCACAGTCATATCACACATAATGGCCCCAAATTGATGCTCTACCCACTTGTGGTTGCGATCGACGTTTTGATGAAGACTTAGTAGAAGCTCATGGTCAGTCATCACACGTGGGGCAGACTCACGAGGAAATTTAGCTGAGGTTTTTGCAGAAAATTCTTGTGATGTAGTGTCATCATTGGTTGAGTAGGATGTTGTCTTGCGAAATTGTCCATCAAGGGGATGAGATCCTTCATCAATAACTGTTTTGCCCTTGCCTTCAATCAACACAAAGGATTTATTGATGACTTCGAGTGCGGAAGATAGCTGAAGCGATTATGAAAATCAGCTTTGTGAGGAATTGAGGATCTGGCCCGGATGAATTTCATGATCCATGGCACATAAGGCTTCAGTTCAAAGGCTGACATAGCAATATTGTTCAAAGTACTCATGAAGAAATCGAGAAGATTTATGGGAATCCCATGAGATGTTGAATAGCAATTTTTTCATAGTTCCCATGTCTTCTTCTTCAGAGTTGTGACCCTTGATGGGGCTGAGGGTTTTGGTCAAGATGCAGTACGCAGTCCTTGGCACACACAAAAGATCCTTGACGAGGAATGTGGTCCTTGCTGGCTTGCCAGGAGCCAAAGGTTTCATCAGCAATTGCATCAGGTGATTGGGCAACTCAGGTTCATCATAGATGTGTCTAGATCCTTCTGAGGGGATTGCAACTAGGACCACACAGAGCAATTCCGTTGCAGGAGTAGTGTAGTGTGTGTCTTCGATCATCCAGTCAAGAACCCAAGTGTTTACATCTTGTGCTTCACCGGAAAGATGTAGAGTGGCATATACTTGAAGAATTAGCTCTTCATTCGAGTCGCATATATCCATGCAGAACGACAGTAGGCCAGCATCATGAAGAACAATGAGGACTGGCATGAAGTAGGGAATGAATTCTATGTGTGCATGAGGAATTTGCTGATGTTGAAAAAGCTTATTCTTCCCAAAGAGCACAGTACCATAGAAGTTCATCTGAGTGGCAGTCTAGAACCACTTGCGCCTTATGATACGTCTCCAACGTATCTATAACTTTTGATTGTTCAATGTTGTTATATTATCATTCTTGGATGTTTCACAATCATTTTATAGTCATTTTATATCATTTTTTGGTACTAACCTATTGACATAGTGCCCAACGCCACTTACTGTTTTGTGCATGTTTTTTACATAGCACGAAATCAATACCAAACGGAGTCCAAACGCAGCGAAACTTTTTGTGGATTTTTTTGGACCAGAAGACATCCAGTGGGCTAGGAACGAACCTGAGGGGAGCTCCGATGGGAGCACAACCCACCAGGGCGCTCCTGGGGGGCCAATCGCACCCCGCTGGGCTGTGCCCCTCATTGGCCTCCCGCACCGCCTCTTTGCTCTATAAATACCCCAATATTCCAGAAACCCTAGGGAGGGCGACGAAAATAAATTCCAGCCGCCGCAGAGTCCAGAAACACCAGATCCAATCTAGACACCATCATGGAGGGGTTCATCATGTCCATTGGTGCCTCTCCGATGATGCGTGAGTAGTTCTTTGTATACCCACGGGTTCGTAGTTAGTAGCTAGATGAATTCGTCTCTCTCTCTTGATTATTAATACAATGGCCTCTTGGAGATCCATATGATGTGAGTCTTTTTGCAGTGTGTTTGTTAGGATCCGATGAACTTTGAGTTTATGATCAGATCTATGTTTTTATCCATGAAAGGTATTTGAGTCTTCTTTGATCTCTTATATGCGTGATTGATTATAGCCTAGTATTTCTTCTCCAATATTTGGGTTTTGTTTGGCCAACTTGATCTATTTATCTTGCAATGGGAAGAGGTTCTTTGTGATGGGTTCGATCTTACGGTGCTTGATCCGAGTGACAGAAAGGGAAATGACACGTATGCATCATTGCTATGAAGGATAACAAGATGGGGTATATTTATACATAAATAGATCTTGTCTACATCATGTCATCGTTCTTATTGCATTACTCCGTTTTCCATGAACTTAATACACTAGATGTATGCTGGATAGCGGTCGATGTGTGGAGTAATAGTAGAAAATGCAGGCAGGAGTCGGTCTACTATTCTTGGACGTGATGCTTATATAATGATCACTGCGTGGATATCGTCATGATTATTTGAAGTTCTATCAATTGCCCAACAGTAATTGTTTTCCCACCGTTTGCTATTTTTCTGGAGAGAAGCCACTAGTGAAACCTACAGCCCCGAGTCTATTTTCATCATATTTTCCTTTGCGATCTATTTTCCTTTGCTTTTATTTTGAGATCTATTAAACCAAAAAACAAAAATACCTTGCTACAATTTATTTGTTCCACGATCTATTTATCCTATCTACCACTTTTACCTCACGTTATTTGCCTATCTTGAGGCGCCGTACCCGAAAGGAATTTCTGACGCCATTGTCGGGGAAGATCAACTCAAGATAGTCTCCCGCCAATGTGCCAATTTCTGGCGCCGTTGCCGGGGAGGGACTGAGAACCCCTTTAACATGTCGGGTTGGGATTATTTGTTATTTGTGTGCAGGTGCTGTTTACATGGTGTGAGGAGGTTCTCCTACTGGTTCGATAACCTTGGTCTCATCACTGAGGGAAATACCTACCGTCGCTATACTGCATCATCCCTTCCTCTTTAGGGAAATACCGACGTAGTTCTAGCACACATCAAAAGGAATTTCTCGCACCGTTACCGGGGAGGATCTTCAACATCAACCAGGTTCCTAATCAAAAATCTCATCTCCTCGCAATTTACATTATTTGCCATTTGCCTCTTGTTTTCCTCTCCCCTACTTGACAAAAAATTTCCGTTTTATTCTCCCTCTTTTTCGTTTGCCGTTTTCTTGTTAGATCTATTTTTGAGTGCAATCTTGTTGTGAAGTCATCATGACTCAAGAGAACACCAAGTTGTGTGATTTATCAAATACCAACAACAATGATTTTATCAGCACTCCGATTGTTCCTCCCACCACTAGTGCGGAGTCTTGTGATATTAATACTGCCTTGCTGAATCTTCTTATGAAAGATCAATTTGCCTGTACTCCTAATGAGGATGTCGCGTCCCATCTTAACACATTCGTGGAATTATGCGAAATGCAAAAGAAAAAATATGTGGACAATGATGTTGTGAAGTTGAAATTATTTCCGTTTTTTTTGCAAGATATTGCAAAAACTTGGTTTTCTACTTGGCCTTGCAATAGTATCAATTCTTGGAACAAGTGCAATGATGCTTTTACTACTAAGTATTTTCCGCCCGCAAAAATTATTTCCCTTAGAACCTAGATGATGAATTTCAAGCAACTTGAACATGAGCATGTTGCACAATCTTGGGGAAGGATGAAATTGATGCTAAGGAATTCCCCAACTCATGGGTTAAATCTTTGGATGATCATACAATTTTTTTATGCGGGGTTGAATTTTGTTTCTCGCAATCTTTTGGATTCCGTGGCAGGGGGTACTTTTATGGAAATTACTTTGGGTGAAGCTACTAATTTGCTGGACAATATTATGGTCAATTACTCACAATGGCATACCGAAAGAGCTCCTACTAGTAAAAAGGTCAATTCGGTAGAAAAAAGAAATTCTTTGAGTTAAAAAGTTGATGCTCTTATGAAGTTGGTTGCAGATAAAAGTTCTCCTATTGATTTTAATGACGTGCCTTTTTCTACTTTGATTGAGCAAAATAGTGATGCTATAGATGTGAATTTTATTTCGCGAAACAATTTCAATAACAATGCTTATAGAGGTAATTTTAATCCTAGGGCTTTTCCTAGTAATTCCTCTAATAATCATTGTAATTCCTATGGTAATCCTACTTATAGTAATAATAGAAACACCTCTGATCTTGAGAACAATATTAAAGAATCTATCAATACTCAAAAAGCTTTCAATACTTCGATAGAAGGAAAGTTGAATAAAGGTGATGATTTGTCTAGAAGTATTGGCAGAATTTATCATGATGTAGAAACTCTCAAGATGAAATATTTTGTGCCTAAAGTTGAAGAATCAATTAAATCTCTTTATGTTTCTATGGATGAAAGTAAGAAAAGAACCGCTATGCTTAGAGCTAAAAGAGAATTTTTAGAAAGAGCATTTTTTAGTGATTACTTTCATAAAAGTGATGAAGATCTTAAAACGATTGGTGTTTCTTCTATTGATTCTTTGTTTAGTAAAATTAAGATTGATGAAAAAGGGACTTGAGAAGAGTCAACTTTAGTTAGAAGGCGTCCCTATGATTCGTAGGGTGAAAATCTTGTTGAGAAAATTGATAAAAGTGGGTTTGAAGAGGTCAAGACTTTAACTAGTGATGTGCCCACTATTTTGGAGTACAAAGGCTTTAATTATGATAGTTGCTCTTTGGTTGATTGTATTTCTTTGTTGTAATCCATGATAAATTCACCCCAGGATTATGAACAAAATAAAGCTTTTACTAAACATATTGTTGATGCTATGATGAAAGCTTTTGAAAACAATTTGGAATTAGAAGTTTCAATTCCTAGAAAATTTCATGATGAGTGGGAACCTACTTTCAAAGTCGTGTTTTTCTTTATGTGACTTGGGTGCTAGTGTTTCTACAATTCCGAAATCTTCATGTGATGTGCTTGGTCTTACCAATATTGAAGAATGCTCTTTAAATTTGCACTTGGAGGATTCTACTATTAAAAAGCCTACAGGAAGAATTAATGATGTTATTATTCTTGCAAATAAGAATTATGTTCCCATAGATTTTATTGTTCTTGATATTGATTGCAATCGTCTTGTCCAATTATACTTGGTAGACCGTTTTTACGTACCATTGGTGTCGTGATTGATATGAAAGAAGGCAATATTAAATTTCAATTTCTACAAAGGAAGGGAATGGAACACTTCCCTAGAACAAGAATTAGGCCACCATATGAATCAATCATGATGGCGTTATATGGATCTAGAAACAAAGATGACAACACTTAGATCCTACGCGTTATGCCTAGCTAGGGGCGTAAAACGGTAGCGCTTGTTGGGAAGCAACCCAACTTGTGTCTTTTTTTATTTTTGGTATCTTGCTGTTTTAAATAAAATACAAAATTATACCTCTTGTTAGATGTGTTTTTGTGGTTTAAATTAGTGTTTGTGCCAAGCAAGGCCTTTGGGATGATTTGGGTGAAAGTTGATTTGATCTTGCTGAAAAACAGAAACTTTTGCGCTCATGAAATTATTTTTAGTTTTTAACAGAAGAGTAATTTTGAGTTGATTCTTTTTGAAGACGATTAATAAACAAGTTAGTCACATCTTCCTAATTGTTCAGAATTGTTTCACTTACATAAGTATTCTAAGTAGTCAGATTTGCTACAGGCTGTTCTGTTTTTGACAGATTCTGTTTTCTTTGCGTTGTGTGCTTGTTTTGATGATTCTATGGTTTTCTTTGGCGAGTTTTTTCCATAGAAAAGTTGTAATACAGTAGATATAATGCAAAAAGAAAATATGAACAGGTTTGCAACAATACTTATAGTATTGGTTTGGTTTCTTATACTAACGGATCTCACGAAGGTTTTCTTGAGTTTTGTGTGATTGAAGTTTTCAAGTTTTGGGTGATCTTACGATGGATGAAGGAATAAGGATTAGCAAAAGGCTAAGATTGGGAATGCCCGAGGAACCCCAATATAATATTCAAGAAGTAGCAAGCAACTAAGATTCGGTATGCCCTTGAGTGGCATCCCTTCTTTCTTCTAACAACCATCGGTATTTTACTTGAAACTATATTTTTATTCGTCACATATTATGAGTTTTTCTTGGAGCGTCTTGTACGATATGAGTATTTGCTTGTTTTGCTTTGTGTTTTAAATCTTGAATCCTTTCTGGACACACCTTTTTGAGAGAGCCAAAAATCATGCTATCCTTGCTCCTATGCTTCACTTAAATTTTTAGAGCCATGGATTTGCTTTGGTACGTCACTCCTATCTTTTTGAGCACGGTGTGTTTTGTTATTTTTGAAGAAATCCTCTCATGATTCACTTAGATTTATTTGGGAGTTTGTAATTTTTTTAAGAAATTCTATCTTGCTTCACTTAGATTATTTTGAGAGAAAGATAAATTATGCTCATGTTCTTCACTTAAATTTGTTTGAGCTTATCAAAAGAAACATATGAAAATAGTCCCAAAGTGATAGATATCCAAGGAGGATATAATAAAAACTTTCATGAAGATCATTGGACAAAATAAACTTGATTCTTAGTAATGGTTTTGAGATATGACGATATGATATGTGAGTCATGTTGATGAGTAATTGTGCTTTAGTAAGAATATTGATGTTAAGGTTTGCGATTCCCTATGCAAGCACGCAAATCAATAATTATGCAATGAAATTTATATCCTACTTGTGATGCATTATTCGGTATTACTTATGCTTACTGCTTGGGTACGAGATTTTTCTTTTCTTGGTTGGTCGCTTCTCAATCTTTTTGCTAGCCTTCATTTTGCACTAAGTATGATCACTACTTGCGCATCCAAAACCCTTTAAACCAGTTTTGCCAGATGAGTCCACTATACCTACCTATATGCGGTATTTCCATGCCGTTCTAAGAAAATTTGCATGTGCCATCTCTAAATTTCAAAATAAATTTCTCTTTTGTGTTCTCTACTGCTCGTGAGGCGGTGAGGGGTGGTCAATATTTTCCATGCTAGATGTGTTATTCTCACGATGAGTGTTTATTAACTTGCCATTGCACGGGATACGAAAAAGGTATTAAGGATGCCCAGTCCCGAAATGAAAACAATGAATTTACTTTTTGTTGTAAAATAATAAATTCTTTGGAAAGTGTTTGTATGGAGGGCACCCGTGGATACGGACAAGCCATGGAAAGTGAAAGTAATGGTGGAAGAAGGAATAAACTTTATTTTCTATTTGGGAACCACCTAAGATGTATCTAGCATGGAAAGTGTTGGGAGCTCAAAGTTGTTTTCGTTGGTGGGAAAAATATGCCTCCCAAAACGTTTTTATCTCACCATTTTCGCTTTGAGCTGTGGAACCTCTACAAATCCCTACTTCCCTCTGCGAAGGGCCTTTCTTTTACTTATGCAATTTTTATTTTGAACTTGAGTCTCCATCTTCTCTCATAAAGCACCAACTAAGGGGCACTATGATCGTATTTGAGCATTGGGTGTAGCTAATATTCGAGTGTGTTTCATGAATGGATCAATGATTGAGCATAATGGGCTAGGGATAACTTGCTCTAGTGTTGATATTTTGAAAGACATGGTTGCTTGTTGGTATGCTTGAGTATTAAAGTCCTCATGTCGAAACTAGACTATTTCTCTGAACCATATAAAAGTCCAAATGTCCATGCTATAAAGAAAAGAAATGTGAGGAACATGTTAGGCAGCATTCCACATCAAAAATTTTGTTTTTATCATTTACCTACTCGAGGACGAGCAGGAATTAAGCTTGCGGATGTTGATACGTCTCCAACGTATCTATAACTTTTGATTGTTCCATGTTGTTATATTATCATTCTTGGATCTTTTACAATCATTTTATAGTTATTTTATATCATTTTTTGGTACTAACCTATTGACATAGTGCCCACTGCCAGTTGTTGTTTTCTGCATGTTTTTACATCGCACGAAATAAATACCAAACGGAGTTCAAACGCAGCGAAACTTTTTGTGGATTTTTTTGTGCCAGAAGACATCCAGTGGGCCAGGAACGCACCTAAGGGGAGCTCCGATGGGAGCACAACCCATCACGGCGCTCCTGGGGGCCCAGGCGCGCCCCGGTGGGTTGTGCCCTCCTCGTTGGCATTCCACACCACCTCTTTTCTCTATAAATACCCCAATATTCCAGAAACCCTAGGGAGGGGTTCATCATGTCCATTGGTGCCTCTCCGATGATGCGTGAGTAGTTCTTTGTAGACCTACGGGTCCGTAGTTAGAACCTAGATGGCTTCCTTCTCTCTCTTGATTATCAATACAATGGTCTCTTGGAGATCCATATGATGTAAGTCTTTTTGCGGTGTGTTTGTTGCGATCCGATGAACTTTGAGTTTATGATCAGATCTATGTTTTTATCCATGAAAGGTATTTGAGTCTTCTTTGATCTCTTATATGCGTGATTGATTATAGCCTCGTATTTCTTCTCCGATATTTGGGTTTAGTTTGGCCAACTTGATCTATTTATCTCGCAATGGGAAGAGGTGCTTCGTGATGGGTTCGATCTTACAATGCTTGATCCCAATGACAGAAAGGGAAACATCACGTATGTATCGTTGCTATTAAGGATAACAAGATGGGGTCTATTTCTACATAAATAGATCTTGTGTACATCATGTCCTCATTCTTATTGCATTACTCTGTTTTTCCATGAAATTAATACACTAGTGTTGGAAATATGCCCTAGAGGCAATAATAAATTAGTTATAATTATATTTCTATGTTCATGATAATCGTTTATTATCCATGCTATAATTGTACCGATTGGGAACACAAATACATGTGTGGATACATAGACAAAACACTGACCCTTGTAAACCTCTAGTTGACTAGCTCGTTGATCAAAGATGGTCAAGGTTTCCTGACCATAGACAACTGTTGTCACTTGATAACGGGATCACATCATTAGGAGAATCATGTGATGGACAAGACCCAAACTATGAACGTAGCATGTGATCGTGTCATTATATTTCTATTGTTTTCTGCGTGTCAAGTATTCATTCCTATGACCATGAGATCATGTAACTCACTGACACCGGAGGAATACCCTGTGTGTATCAAACGCCACAACGTAACTGGGTGACTATAATGGTGCTCTACAGGTATCTCCGAAGGTGTCCGTTGAGTTAGCATGGATCAACACTCGGATTTGTCACTCCGTGTGACGGAGAGGTATCTCAGGGCCCACTCGGTAATACAACATCACACACAAGCCTTGCAAGCAATGTGACTCAAGTGTGAGTCATGGGATCTGGTATTACAGAACGAGTAAAGAGACTTGCCGGTAACGAGATTGAAATAGGTATAGGGATACGAACGATCAAATCTCGGGCAAGTAACATACCGAAGGACAAAGGGAATGTTATACGGGATTATATGAATCCTTGGCACAAAGGTTCAACCGATATAGATCTTCATAGAATATGTAGGATCCAATATGGGCATCCAGGTCCCGCTATTGGATATTGACCGAGAAGTGTCCCGGGTCATGTCTACATTGTTCTCGAACCCGCATGGTGTGCACACTTAAGGTTCAGTGACGTTTTAGTATAGTTGAGTTATATGTGTTGGTGACCGAAGGTTGTTCGGAGTCCCAGATGAGATCACGGGCGTCATGAGGATATCCGGAATGGTCCAGAAATGAAGATTGATATATAGGAAGTTGGTGTTTTGGATTTCGGAAAGTTTTCGGGCATTACTGGCAGTGTACCGGGAGTGACGAATGGGTTCTGGGGGCCCACTGGATGGGCCCACCACACCCAACGGGTCCACGTGGGTTTATTGGATGCACAATAAGGTATAATGGTTGACAAAGTCATCCAAGGAAAGCCAATGTGGAAAAACTGGAAAATCCAAAAGAGGTGGGAAAATAAGGAAGGAGTCCTAATCCAAGTGGGATTGGCGAAGGACTCCTCCCTTCCCCAAGTCGACCGACCCAAGGAGGCGTCCTTGGCTTGCGCCCTAAGGGCTTGCCCCACCCCTTGGATCCTCCTATATATACTAGAGGTTTAGGGCTGTTTGAGACACAACTTTGCCACGTGCAGCTCTAACTTACACCTCGTAGTTCTTCCTCTAGATTAGATTTCTGCGGAGCTCGGGCGGAGCTCGGGCGGAGCCCTGCAGGAATAGATCATCACCAACACCAGCGCGCCGTCACGCTACCGGATAACTCATCTACTTCTCTGTCTCTCTTGCTGGATCAAGAAGGCCGAGATCGTCATCGAGCTGTACGTGTGCTGAACACGGAGATGTCGTCCGTTCGACGCTATATCGGAACGGATCATGGGACGGTTTGAGGGACGGATCGTTAAGACGTACCACTACATCAACCACGTTTATTAATGGTTCCGCTTAGCGATCTACAATGGCATGTGGATTCGATCTCCCTCTCGTAGATGAACATCACCATGATAGGTCTTCATGTGCGTAGGAAAACTTTTGTTTCCCATGCAACGTTCCCCAATAGTGGCATCATGAGCTAGGTTCATGCGTAGTTGTTATCTCGAGTAGAACACAAAAGGTTTTGTGGGCGTTGATGTTCGATTTTCTGCCCTCCTTAGTCTTTTCTCGATTCGGCAGTATTGTTGGATTGAAGCGGCCCGGACCGGCATTACTCGTACGCTTACGAGAGACTGGTTTCATCAACTAACATGCAACTTGTTGCATAAAGATGACTGACGGGTGCCTGTTTCTTCAACTTTAGTTGAATTAGTTTTGACCGAGGCAGTCCTTGGCGAGAGGTTAAATAGCAATTTGCACATCTCCGTTGTAGTTTTTGTGTAAGTAAGATGCGATCATACTAGATACCCATAGCAACCATGTAAAACATGCAACAACAAATTAGAGGACGTCTAACCTGTTTTTGCAGGGTATGCTTGTGATATGATATAGCCAATGACATGATGTGATATATTGGATGTATGAGATGATCATGTTGTAATAGTTAATATCGACTTGCACGTCGATGCTACGACAACCGGCAGGAGCCATAGGGTTGTCTTTAAACTAACGTTTGTCTTTGCAGATGCGTTTACTATATTGCTAGGTCGTAGCTTTAATAGTAATAGCATAGATAGCACGACAACCTCGATGGCGGCACGATGATGGAGATCATGGTGTGGCGCCGGTGACAAGAAGATCATGCCGGTGCTTTGGTGATGGAGATCAAGAAGCACAAGATGATGGGCATATCATGTCACTTATGAATTGCATGTGATGTTAATCCTTTTATGCACCTTATTTTGCTTAGAACAACGGTAGCATTATAAGGTGATCTCTCAATACAATTTCAAGAAGAAATTGTGTTCTCCCCGACTGTGCACCGTTGTGACAGTTCATCGTTTCGAGACACCACGTGATGATCGGGAGTGATAGACTCAACGTTCACATACAATGGGTGCAAAACAGTTGCACACGCGAAACACTCGGGTTAAACTTGACGAGCCTAGCATGTGCAGACATGTCCTCGGAACACAAGAGACCGAAAGGTCGAGATGAATCGTATAGTTGATATGATTAGCATATAGATGCTTATGACTGAAGCTATACACAACTCAGGTGATGATCGGACTTGAGTTAGTGGATTTGGATCATGTACCACTCAAATGACTAGGGGGATGTACTTTTTGAGTGGGAGTTTATTAAGTAATTTGATTAGTTAAACTCTAATTATCATGAACATAGTCAAAAGGTCTTTGCAAATTATGATGTAGCTTGCGCTATAGCTCTACTGTTTTTATATGTTCCTAGAGAAAATTTAGTTGAAATATGATAGTAGAAACTTTGCGGACTGAGTCCGTAAAACTGAGGATTGTCCTCATTGCTGCGCAGAAGGCTTATGTCCTTAATGCACCACTCGATGTGCTGCACCTCAAGCGTCGTCTGTAGATGTTGCGAACATCTGACATACACGTCTTTGATGACTACGTGATAGTTCACTGTGTAATACTTAATGGCTTAGAAGCAAGGCACCACGGAACATAAAAGATGTTCCAAGAGATGAGATTGAAATTTCATGCTCGTGCCCTTGTTAAGAGCTATGAGACCTCCGACAAGATTCTTTGTCTACAAAGTAAAGGAGAAAATGTCAATCGTTGAGCATGTTCTCAGATTGTATGAGTACCACAATCGCTTGAATCAAGTGGGAGTTAATCTTCCAGATGAGATAGTGATGGTTCTCCAAAGTCACTACCACTAAGCTGCTAGAGCTTCGTGGTGAACTTTAACATATCAAGGATAGATGTGATGATCCTTGTGTTGGAAATATGCCCCAGAGGCAATAATAAAATGGTTATTATCATATTTCCTTGTTCATGATAATCATCTGTTGTTCATGCTATAATTGTATTAACAGGAAACAGTAATACATGTGTGAATAAGTAGATCAAATGTGTCCCTAGTAGGCCTCTAGTTTGCTACCTCGTTGATCAATAGATGATCATGTTTTCCTGATCATGGACATTAGATGTCATTGATAACGGGCTCACATCATTGGGAGAATGATGTGATGGTCAAGACCAAATCCTAAGCATAGCACTAGATCGTGTTGTTCGTATGCTAAAGCTTTTCTACTGTCAAGTGTCTTTTCCTTCGACCGTGAGATTGTGCAACTCCTCGATACCGTAGGAGTTCTTTGGGTGTATGAAACGTCACAACGTAACTGGGTGATTATAAAGGTGCACTACGGGTACCTCCGAAAGTGTCTGTTGGGTTGGTACGAATCAAGATCGGGATTTGTCACTCAGTGTGAAGGAGAGGTATCTCTGGGCCCACTCGGTAGAACATCATCATAATGAGGTCAGTGTGACTAAGGAGTTACTCATGGCATGATGTGCTACGTAATGAGTAAAAAGACTTACCGGTAACGAGATTGAACAAGGTATGGGTATTACGGCGATCGAATCTCGAGCAAGTTCTATACCGACAGACAAAGGGAATTGTATACGGGATTGATTGAATCCTTTACATCGTGGTTCATCCGATGAGATCATCGAGGAAAATGTGGGATCCACCATGGGTATCCAGATCCCGCCGATGGTTATTGGTCGGAGAGTGTCTCGGTCATGTCTGCATGCCTCTCGAACCCGTAGGGTCTACACACTTAAGGTTCGATGACGCTAGGGTTATAGGGAATTGTTATACGAGGTTACCGAAGGTTGTTTGGAGTCCCGAATGAGATCCCGGACATCACGAGGAGCTCCGGAATGGTCCGGAGGTAAAGATTGATACATAGGATGGATGGGTTTGGACGCCGGAAATGTTTAGAGCACCACCGGCAAAGTGTCGGGACCACTCGAAGGGTTCCGAAGGCCCACCGGGAGGGGCCACAAGCCCCGGAAGGCTATATGGGCCAAGTGTGGGAGGGAACCAGCCCCTGGGTGGGCTGGTGCGCCCTCGACACCCAGCCCATGGCGCACCAGAGAGGAAGGGGGGAACCCTAGGCGTTGGTGGGCCTAAGGCCCACCAGGGGGTGCGCCACCCCCTCTCCTGCCCTGGCAGCCGCCCCCCTCTCCCATCTGGGCTGCCGCCACCCCTAGGGTGGGAACCCTAGAGGTGGCGCACCCCTCCCCTCTCCTCCTATAAATAGAGAGGTGTTTGGGGCTATTGGAGACACAAGTTGATCTCTCCCTCGTCGCAGCCCTGTCCCTCTTCTTCCTCCTCTCCCACGGTGCTTGGCGAAGCCCTGCCGGGAGACCTCGTCTCTCCATCGACACCATGCCGTCGTGCTGTTAGAGATCTTCCCGAACCTCTCCGTCCTCCTTGCTGGATAAAGGTGTTGGGGACATCACTGGGCTGCACGTGTGTTGAACGCGGAGGTGTCGTGGTTCGGCACTAGATCGGAATCACACCGCGATCTGAATCACCGCGAGTACGACTCCATCAACTGCGTTCTAGCAACGCTTCCGCTTAGCGATCTTCAAAGGTATGAAGATGCACTCTCCCCTCTCTCGTTGTTGGTCTCTCCATAGGAAGATCTGAATATGGTGTAGGAAAATTTTGAATTTATGCTACGTTACCCAACACCTTGAGCGATTCGCAATGTTTGACACTGCGAAAGTAGAAATCAAGAAGGAGCATCAATTGTTGATGGTTAGTAAAACCACTAGTCTCAAGAAGGGCAAGGGCTAGAAGGGATACTTCATGAAACGGAAAACCAGTTGCTGCTCTAATGAAGAAACCCAAGATTGAACCCAAACCCAAGACTAAGTGCTTCTGTTATGAGGGGAATGGTCACTGAGGAGGAGCTACCCTAGATACTTGGTAGATGAGAAGGCTGGCGAAGTCAACAGAAGTATATTTGATATACATGATATTGATGTGTACTTTACTAGTACTCCTAGTAGCGCGATGGTATTAGATACCGGTTCGATTGCTAAGTGATTAGTAACTCGAAATAGAAGCTACGGAATAAACGGAGACTAGCTAATGGCGAGGTGACAATAAGTGTTGGAAGTGTTTCCAAGGTTGATGTGATCAAACATCGCACGCTCCCTCTACCATCGGGATTGGTGTTAAACCTAAGTAATTGTTATTTGGTGTTTGCGTTGAGCATGAACATGATTGGATCGTGTTTATTGCAAGACGATTATTCATTTAAAGAGAATAATGGTTATTCTATTTTCTTGAATAATTACCTTCAATGGTGTATTGAATCTCGATCGTAATGTTACACATGTTCATAATATTGGTGCCAAAAGATACAAAGTAATAATGATAGTACCACTTACTTGTGGCACTGCCGCTTGAGTCATGTTGGTGTAAAATGCATGAAGAAGCTCCATGCTGATGGATCTTTGTACTCATTCATTTTCAAAACATTTGACACATGCAAACCATACATGTTGGTATAAACACATGAAGAAACTCCATGCAGATGGATCATTTGGACTCACTTGATTTCGAATCACTTGAGACATGCAAAATCATACCACATGGAACAAGAAAGTAACTTGTTGGATGCAATACATTTTTGATGTGTGCAGTCCAATGAGTGCGGAGGCACGCAGTGGATATCGTTATGTTCTTACTTCATTGATGATTTGAGTAGATACAGGAGTACTTACTTGATGAATTACAAGTCTGAAATATTGAAAAGTTCAAAGCTATTTCAGAGTGAAGATCATCGTGACAAGAGGATAAACTGTCTACGATGTGATCATAGAGATGAATATCTGAGTTGTGAGTGTTGGTACACAGTTAAGACAATGTGGATTTTTTTTCGCAGTTCATGCCACCTAGAACACCATAGTGTGATGGTGTGTCCCAATGTCATAGTCGCGCCCTATTTGATATGGTGCATACTATGATGTCTCTTATCGAATTACCACTATCGTTTATGGGTTATGCATTAAATACAACCGCATTCACTTTAAATAGGGCACCGCGTATTTCCGTTGAGATGACACAGTATAGAATATGGTTTGGAGAAACCTAGGCTGTCGTTTCTTAAAAGTTTGGGGCTGCGATGCTTATGTGAAAAAAAGTTTCAGTCTGATAAGCTCGAACCCAAAGCGGATAAATGCATATTCATGGGATATCCAAGACAGTTGGGTACATCTCCGATCTCAGATCCGTAAGCGAAGTGTTTGTTTCTAGAAACATGTCCTTTCTCAAGGAAGGGTTTCTCTCGAAATAATTGAATGGGAGGATGGTGGAACTTGATGAGGTTAGTGAACCGTCACTTCAACCAGTGTGTAGCAGGGCGCAGGAAGTTGTTCCTATGGCGCCTACACCAATTGAAGTGAAAACTGATGATGGTGATCATTGAGCTTCGGATCAAGTTACTACGAACCTTGTAAGTCGACAAGGTCGCGTACTACTACAGAGTGGTATGGTAACCTTGTCTTGGAGGTCACGTTGTCAAACAACAATGAACCTACGAGCTATGGAGAAGTGATGGTGGGCCCAGATTCCGGCAAATGGCTCGAGGCCATGAAATCCGAGAGAGGATCCATGTGTAAAACAAAGTGTAGACTTTGGAAGAACTACTTGATGGTCGTAGGACAATTAAGTAAAGATGTATCTTTAAAATAAAGGCAGACGATGATGGTGAAAAGTCACCATTAAGAAAAAAGCTCGACTTGTCGCAAAGATGTTTCCGACAAATTCAAAGAGTTGACTATGATGAGACTTTCTCACTCGTAGTGATGCTAAAAATTTGTTGGAATTATGTTAGTAGTTGATGCATTGTTTATGAAAATTGCACATAGGATGTCAAAACATTGTTTCCTCGACGGTTTCCTTGAGGAAAGGTTGTATGTGATACAACCAGAAGGTTTTGTCGATCCTAAGGATGCTAACAAGTATGCAAGCTCCAGCGATCCTTCTATGGACTGGTGCAAGCATCTCGGAGCTGGAATATACGCTTTGATGAGATGATCGAAGCTTTTGGATTTGTACAAGGTGTATGAGAAACTTGTATTTCCAAAGAAGTGAGTGGGACCACTATAGAATTTCTGATAAGTATATGTGGTTGACATATTGTAGATTGGAAGTAATGTAGAATTTCTGTGAAGCATAAAAGGTTGTTTGAAAGGAGTTTTTCAAAGGAAAACGTGGATAGAGCTACTTGAACATTGAGCATCAAGATCTTTAGAGATAGATCAAAACGCTTAATAGAACTTTCAATGAAATGCATGCCTTGACAAGTTTTTGAAGGAGTTCAAAATAGATCGGCAAAGAAGGAGTTCTTGGTTGTGTTGTAAGGTGTGAATTTGAGTAAGACTCAAAGCCTGACCACGGCAGAAGAAAGAGAAAGGACGAAGGTCGTCCCCTATGCCTTAGCCGTAGGCTCTAAGGTATGCCAAGCTGTGTACCGTACCTGATGTGTGCCTTGCCATGAGTGTGTCAAGGGGTACAAAAGGTGATCCAGGACAGAATCACTAAAACAGCGGTCAAAGTTATCCTTAGTAACTAGTGGACTAAGGAATTTTTCTCGATTATGGAGGTGTTTAAAGAGTTCGTCGTAAAGGGTTATGTCGATGCAAGCTTTGACACTAATCCGAATAACTCTGAGTAGTCAAATGGATTCGTATAGTAGAGTAGATATTTGGAGTATTTCCGAATAGCACGTAGTAGCAGCATCTATAAAATGACATAAAGATTTATAAAGCACACACGGATCTGAAAGATTCAGAACCGTTGACTAAAACCTCTCTCACGAGCAAGACGTGATCAAACCCCAGAACTGTATGGGTGTTGGATTCGTTAAAATCACATGGTGATGTGAAATAGATTATTGACTCTAGTGCAAGTGGGAGACTGTTGCAAATATGCCCTAGAGGCAATAATAAATTAGTTATTATTATATTTATTTTTTCATGATAATCATTTATTATCCATGCTATAATTGTATTGATTAGAAATGCAAATACATGTGTGGATACATAGACAAAACACTGTCCCAAGTAAGCCTCTAGTTGACTAGCTCGTTGATCAAAGATGGTCAAGGTTTCCTGACCATAAACAAGTGTTGTCACTTGATAACGGGATCACATCATTAGGAGAATCATGTGATGGACAAGACCCAAAGTATGAACATAGCATGTGATCGAGTCATTTTATTGCTATTGTTTTCTGCGTGTCAAGTATTCATTCCTATGACCATGAGATCATGTAACTCACTGACACCGGAGGAATACCTTGTGTGTATCTGATACATCTCCAACGTATCTATAATTTTTGATGGTTTCATGCTATTATCTTGTCAAACTTTGGATGTTTTGCATGCCTTTTATTTATTTTTTGGGGCTAACTTATTAATCGAGTGCCAAGTGCCAGTTCCTGTTTTTTTCCATGTTTTTGACCCCTTTCAAAGGAGATTTTGAAATGGAGTCCAAACAGAAGAAAATCCCCGAAAAGATTTTTTCTCGGACAGAAGAAGATCGGAGAGCTTGGGGGCCAAGCCAGAAGAGCCCCAGGGGCCCCACAATCCCCCACCCCGCGGTGAGGGGGGCCGCGCCATGCAGGCTTGTGGGCCCCCTGGAGGTCCCCTGACCTAGATCTTGCGCCTATAAATTCCCAAATATTCCCAAAAAAATCAAGGGAGCATCGTAATCACTTTTCCGCCGCCGCAAGCTTTTGTCTCCGCAATATCCCATCTGGGGCACGATACGTCTCCATCGTATCTAGTTTTCCAAACTCTTTTGCCCTTGTTTTGGAATCTAATTTGCATGATTTGAATGGAACTAACCTGGACTGACGCTGTTTTCAGCAAAATTGCCTTGGTGTTATTTTTGTGCAGAAATCAAAGTTCTCCAAACGTCCTAAAAATTTACGGGGAGCAGTTTTGGAAAATAAGAAAAATATATACGCCAAGTTCCACCTGAGGGGGTGGGCCAGTGGGCCACAAGCCCTGGCTCCGCCACCACCCCCTTGGTGGCGGTGGGCAGGCTTGTGGGGCCCACACGGCTCTGCAGCCCCCAATCTCAGGTCTATAAGTTCAGTTTTGTCCCAGAAAAAATAAAAAACAGAAGTTTTCGTCGTGTTTGTGATACGGAGGCGCCGCCACCACCTGTTCTTCATCTGGAGGGCAGATCTGGAGTCCGTCTTGGGCTCCGGAGAGGAGAAATCGTCGCCATCGTCATCATCAACCTTCTTCCCTCTCCAATTCAATGAAGCTTTTCGTCGTTCATGAGTAATCTATTCGTAGGCTTGCTGGGCGGTGATGAGTAGGGTGAGATCTATCATGTAATCGAGTTAGTTTTGATGGGAATTGATCCCTAGTATCCACTATGTTCTGAGGTTGATGTTGCTACTACTTTGCCATGCTTAATGCTTGTCACTAGGGCCCGAGTGCCATGATTTCAGATCTGAAATTATTAAGTTGTCACCAATATGTGTGTGTTTTAGATCCGATCTTGCAAGTTGTAGTTACCTACTATGTGTTATGATCCGGGAACCCCAGAGTGACAATAACCGGAACCACTCCCGGTGATGACCATAGTTTGAGGAGTTCATGTGTTTACCAAGTGCTAATGCATTGGTCTGGTTCTTTATTAAAAGGAGAACCTTAATATCCCGTAGTTTCCTTTTGGACCCCGCTGCCACGGGAGGGATGGACAATATATGTCATGCAAGTTCTTTTCCCTAAGCACGTATGACGACACACGGAATGCATGCCTACATCACATTGACGAAAGGGAGCTAGCCACATATCTCTCTGTGTTATAGCTGTTGCATGATGAATATCATCCAAACAAATCACCGACCAATTGCCTACGAGTTTTTCCTTTGCTGCTGCTACTACTGTTGCTACTGCTGTTACTTGTCTTGCTCTACTGCTGCTACTACTATTGCTACTGTTGTTACTTGCCTTGCTCTGCTGCTGTTACTACTGTTGCTACGGCTGTTACTTGTCTTGCTCTGCTGCTACTGTTGCTACTACTGTCGCTCGCTACTGTTGCTACTTGCTACTGCTGTCACTACTGTTGTTCCTTGCCACTGCCGTTACTCGCTACTTTGCTGTTACTACTTTGCTTGTAGATACTAATCTTTTAGGTGTGGTTGAATCTGACAATTCAACTGCTAATACTTGAGAGTATTCTCTCACCTCCCGTCGTGCGAATCAACAAATTTGGGTCGAATACTCTATCCTCGAAAACTGCTACGATCCCACGCGCTAGTCGGCGTCAACAACATTCTTCTAGTTTCGATTGCCGGAGAGTGCTAGCAGCATTCTTGTGGTGCCGTTGCAAGAGGAAGAACAGTTTACATCAAGCATTTTCTGGCACCGTTGCCGGGGAGGTATTGCTATATTCTTTGAGTCACATGGGATTTATATCTGCTGATCACTATGAAGAATCTGAAGGATCTGAAGACCAAAGTCTTGCCCTCAACTACGAGGGGAGGTAAGGAATTGCCATCTAGCTCTGCACTTGATTTACCTTCAGTTATGAGTAAGTTTGCGACATCACCTCCTGCTAGAAATCTTGATATGTCGCATGTGCTTGATGATGCTTATGATGCTACTTCTAGAGATGCTATGCTTGATATTATGCCTGATGATACTATGGTTGATACTATGCCTGATACTACTAGAGATGCTATGCTTGATACTGCTTTGCCTGATGATGCTAGAGATGCTATTTTGCCTGATGATGCTATGCTTGATACTGCTAGAGATACTACTTTGCCTGATGTTCCACTAGGAGTGTTCCTTGATGTTCATGTTGCTAGAGTTACTGCCAATGCTCGTGATGCTTCTGAAACTGCCGATACTATTGAGATAGAACCTGCTTTTGCTCCTGCTAGATCTAGCTCTCCTAGATATGAATTGCCTGATATACCTGAGGGTTACGTTATGGAGGGAGAGATAGCTGAGGATTTTCTTGCGTGTAAGGATGCATATGACACTGAGAAATTACTTCTCAAGTGGAAGGAAAAATCTCGGGAAGCTAAGATGAAATATGACCCGAAGTTTGACACTTCACCTATCTTTATCACCGATAAGGATTATGAATTCTCTGTCGACCCTGAGATAATCTCTCTAGTCGAATCTGATCCTTTTCATGCTTATGAGTCTGAGGCGGTCATAGCCCATCTTGCCAAACTACACGAAATAGCCACCCTTTTCACTAATGAGGAGAAGATTCGCCACTACTATATCCTTAAGTTGTTTCCTTTCTCTCTAAATGATGATGCTAAAGCCTAGTTCACCTCTCTTGCTCCTGGATGTGTGCGTAGTCCCCAGGAGATGGTCTATTACTTATGTGAGAAATATTTCCCTGCCCATAAGAAGCAAGCTGCCTTGCAGGAAATATACAACTTTGCTCAACTACAAGAAGAGAGTCTTCCACAAGCTTGGGGGAGGCTCGTCCAGCTACAGAATGCTTTGCCTGATCACCCTCTTAAGAAGAACGAGATACTTGATATCCTCTATAACGGACTTACCGATGCCTCTAGAGACCACCTAGATAGTTGTGTCAGTTGTGTTTTTAGGGAAGAACTGTAGAACAAGCTGAGACTCTACTGAATAACATCTTGATCAACGATAATGCTTGGACTATTCCCGAACCACCTCCTAAGCCAACTCCGAAGAAAAGAGGTATTCTATTCCTCAGTCCCGAAGATATGCAAGAAGCCAAGAAATCCATGCAAGAGAAAGGCATTAGATCTGAAGATGTCAAAAATCTACCACCTATCGAAGAGATCCATGGTCTCGATAACCCGATACAGGTAGTAGAAGTGAATTCTCTGCGTAGGTTTGATGAGAGTGATATTCCATTTGATAAACCTGCTAGCCTATGCTTTGATGAATTTGACAACTTTGTTGCCAAACAACAGAGTTTCAATGATTATGTTAGCAGACATTTGGAACAAAGTACTCGTATGGTTAGCCATTTAAGTGCTTGCATAGACAGAAATGTCAATGATCTGAAGCTTCTGAGTAAACATGTCTCTATGATTACTACTCTGGTAGAACAAGTACTTAAAGCTCAGAACGACCTGCTCAATGAACTAAATGACAACTTTGTCAAAGTCATTACTAGAGGAGGCAAAATGACTCAGGAACCTTTGTATCATGAAGGTCATCCTAAGAGAATTGATCAAGATTCTCAAGGAATCAATGCTGATGCACCCAGCCATCCTAAGGAGAAGAAGAAGGATGATAGAAACCTTCATGTTAGTTCACCAAATACTGTCACACCTGAAGAACCAAATGATATTTCTGTGTATGATGCAGACACACAATCTGGTGATGAACATGAACCTGGTGACTATATGGACACTGATGTTCATAATAATGCTCAACCTAGCAATGATGAGGATGTGGAGATTAAACCTACGGTTAATCCTGATAACCCACAACCTAAGAATTACGATAAGAATGACTTCACTTCTAGGAAGCATGGTAAAGAAAGATAGCCATGGGTTCAGAGACCTATGCCCTTTCCTCCTAAGCCATCCAAGAAAAAGGATGATGAGGATTTTGAGCGCTTCGTTGAGATGATAAGACCCATCTTTCTGCAGATGCGGTTAACTGATGTGCTCAAGATGTCTCCGTATGCCAAGTACATGAAAGATATCGTGACTAAGAAACGGAAGATACCATATCTTGAGATCTCCACCATGCTTGCCAATTACACTTTCAAAGGTAGAACTCCTAAGAAACTTGGTGATCCCGGAGTGCCCACTATACCTTGTTCCATTAAAGGAAACTATGTAAGAACTGCCTTATGTGACCTTAGAGCCGGTGTTAGTGTTATGCCGCTCTCTCTTTATCGTAGACTTGAGTTGGATAAGTTGACGCCCACTAAAATTTCTCGGCACATGGCCGACAAATCAACTACTTTCCCTATCGGCATTTGCGAGGATGTGCATGTTGTGGTTGCTAACACCACTATCTTAACAGACTTTGTTATCTTGGATATTCCCGAGGACGATGCCATGGCTGTCATCCTCGGAAGACCCCTTTTAAACACTGCAGGGGCTGTTATAGATTGCAACAAAGGCAATGTCACTTTCCATGTCAACGGTAATGAGCACACCGTGCACTTTCCGAAGAAACGATATCAAGTACATTGCATCAATGCTATCGAAAAGACTTCATCGATTCTCATTGGGAGCTTTGAATGCCCTATTCCTCGTGTCAAGATGAAGTATGATTTTCTTGTTGGGGAGACACATATCCCCATTGAGTTGACTTAGTGACTATTCGAAAATTCTCTGTTCTCTCTTGAGATTCGAGAAGGTTTTATCATAAGGACTTGATCAACTCCATTGACGGATTTCTTTCGATGACCATGAAGCGGATGAATCAAAGAGTCACATACCTCTGTTTTAAGCTTTCATTTTCTGTTGCTTAGAAGAAAAATGATAGAATTCGTTTAGCTTTTCTTGTTTTCTGTTTTAGCATCCCGGAGAAAAATACCTCGAAAATAGAAGTTCTCCGATGGTCCTGAAAATTTAGTATGATTTTTTCTGGAATTTTTGAAAATTACTGGGCCTGAGAGCTGGCCTGGGGGCCTGACCAGTGGGCCACAAGCCCTGCCACCACCACCTACCCCCCTGGTGGCGGGGTGCAAGCTTGTGGGGCCCACAAGCACCCCCTCCAGTCATTCCAGCTCCCAGCCTCTTCTTCCACCTCCAGAAAAAATTGTTTCGCAGCTCAAACCCGTGTTCTTGCTCATTGGGCTGTGATTTTTTATCTCCTTTCTCAAAGCACCATTCTCCGAACCGTTTTGGGGAAATTACTCCTTGGTAAGTGACTCCCCCATTGGTCCAATTAGCTTTTGCCTCTAGTGCTTTATCCTTCACGTATTCTTGCTACCTTGGTGACCCTATTCTTGAGATTGAAAGGTTGATTTTAGCTGGTCCCAAGAAGTTTTAGCGCGTGATACGGTCTCTAGGCACTAGTAGGAGTAGTTGCTACAAGTTGGGTTAATCTTTATTCACTTTTCTTTCGAAGTCTCTAAAAATTTCAGAATTTTTCAGAGCTAGAAAAAGGAAAAGAGGAAGAGGTTCTTGAGAGGCTCTTCAACCCTAACCCCAAGGAGGATGAGAAGAATCACCCCAAGTACGTAGTCCCTCGAGTCAGAAGTTCGAGCGTGCGAGTGGCCAAGTGATGAATTTTTGCGCGTCGCTGGACTTTATGAAGACTTTTATTACTTGGTGGAGAACGCAGGTCTTACTGCATTCGTTGAAGATAAGTGCTCACAATACCTCCTCCTCACCAATATTTTCGTTCAAAGTTTCAACTTTTATCCGAGGAAGAATCCTCCCATGGTTGAGTTCATGATATATGATGTCCCCCAGTACATGACGCTACATGATTTTTGCAATGTATGCAAATTACCTTATGTTGGGGATATCCGTGACCCTCGTCCATGGGACTTGGAGGATTTCATTGGTTCTATTGTTGTTGGAGAGGAGAGGGGAGTGTCTCGCGCTAGAATTGCTAGCATACATTTTCCTGTGCTTCGGTACTTCTCACTATTTGTGGGAAAATATTTGATTGGCCGTGGAGAGGCTGGATCACTTAGTTCTCCAGACCTTGCAGTTTTGCGCGAAGGCCTTTATAATGATAAGACTTATAGCTTGGGCGCTATAGTGGCCCAGCGGTTGAACATCAACCGTTCCAAGGGTGTCGTCTATGGAGGTATCTATGCTACCCGTCTTGCCACACACTTTGAGATACCCATTAGACTGGGAGAGGAATGAGAGATGCTTCTCCCTGAGAAATATCTGGATTATGACAGCATGGTTCGCCATGATTTTCTGGATAGAGATGCTAGTAGACGGATGATTTATAACCTGGTATTTAGTCAGGGTACTCGAGAGACTATTACTTTGCCTGCTCCTTCTTTGTTCGATCTTCATGCAGGCACGTACACTATTATGCCCTCAGACATCTACGCATATTGGGGCTTGGCCCAACCACAGGCGCCCGTGCCCGAGCCGCCAGTCGAGTACCACACGTCAGTTTATCAGTGGGAGCCAGAGGAGCTCACACAGCAGTGACATCCACAGTCTGCTCCAGAGTATCGTGGGGCTGGTGATTTCCCACCTTGGGAGTAGATCAATCTAGGACAAAAGCCTAAACTTGGGGGAATACGTGTTCTCACCGACTTTACATTCATGCTTATGCTTTCATTTTATTAGCCGTGTTTACACTTTGCCACTATATTATCCATGCTAGTTTATTTTCGTTTTCTTGTTTTCTTGTTTTGTGTCCTTTTGAGAAAACCCAAAAAGATTTTTTTTTCTTTTTTTTGCTTGTTGGGAGCTTTCCCGTGTAAATAGCTTTCTTTTTCTTTGTGTCAAGGTAGAAGATATTGGTTACAATGTTTATTGGTTCTTACATGCTTACCTGTTTAGCTTTCAAAGAGCCATATTACTTTGTCTTCTCCTTTGTGTTTTCTTGCAGATTCAGCTTAGTCCAATCCAAAAGCGCTCTTATTATTGTTTACATCGTTCGATCGTGCAAATGAAAGGCAACAATGATGATATATGATGAAGTGACTGAGACTGAAAAGCTGGTATGAACTATATCTATTTTGTTTTTGTAAATATGACTAGCTTATCGACCGAGATTTAGCTTTGTTGTGAGAGAACCATGTTTGCAATGACAACTTAGATATCATAGTTTCTGATGCCATGCTTATTTAGCTGAGAGCTTATAATGGTTTGTCTTGAATGCCAACATAGATTTTGAGATGACTATGATGTAGTATGATAGGATGGTATTCTCCTTTGAATGTTTCAAGTGGCTTGACTTGGCACATGTTCATGCATGTAGTTGAAACAAAATCAACATAGCCTCTATGATGTTCGTGTTCATGGTGATTTATATCCTGTTCATTCTTGCATTCAATGTTAGTCAAACTCATTGCATCTTGATGACTGTTGTCGCTCTCTAGTTGGTCGCTTCCTAGTCTTTTGCTAGCCTTCACTTGTACTAAGCGGAATCCTGCTTGTGCATACACTTCCATAAATCCAAAAGTTTTTCCATGAGAGTCCACCATAACTACCTATTTGTGGTATTTACCTGCCGTTCCAAGTAAATTTGCATGTGCCACTCTCTAAACCTTCAAGAAATAATCTGTTTTGCATGCCCGAACCGCTCATGTGGTGACAGGGGGCTATTGGTATCTTCCATGCTAGGAGTGTTATCCTCGACATGTGTTTATTCACTGTCATTCATGAGAAAGGGGCCGGTAATTGGAATGCCCAGTTCCATGCTTAAATTGAAAACATAACTGTAAAACAAGACTCCCCCCGGATTGATGTTAGTATGGACGGTACCCGAGGATTCGGCTAGCCGTGGAGTGTGATTGATTGGTGGTGGGGGAGTTAAAACTTTACTTTTTCTGTTTGGGAACCGCCTATAGCATGAGTAGCATGGAAGATATTGAGAACTCTTGGTCATTGCGTTGACAATGAAAGCATGCCACCCAAAATTATTATCTCTGTTTTCAAAGCTTGAGCTCTGGCACCTCTCGAAATCAATGCTTCCCTCTATGAAGGGCCTGTCTATTTATTTTCCTGCCGAGTCATCCTCCTCTTATATAAGCACCAAGTAGAGAGCACCTCTGTCATTTTTTATGCTTTGCTTTTGATTGATATTGAGTATGACTATGGCTGGAACTTCGGTGCTATGAATTACAATGTTTAGTTAGCCCTTGATCTTTGAAAGTGCTCTGCATTTATATTTTGCGGTCTCAGAAAGAGCTAGCGAGATACCACCTGTTCATATTGCTTCATGCTTATTTTGATTGAAGTATTGGTATTTGAAACTCATTATTATTTGCTTGTTAGCTGATTATGCCATTGATATTAGTTTACCGTGAGACTTTTGTGTCATTTGCTTATCTGGTTAACTTGTGATCTTGCTGAAATTCTCATTATGAGTTAGACGTAGTTGCAACAACAAGATCATACAGAGTTCGTCAAAGTTTTTCTTTCTCTCTCGGTTTATCAACTGTCTTGCTTGAGGACAAGCAAGGTTTTAAGATTGGGGGAGTTGATACGTCTCCATCGTATCTACTTTTCCAAACTCTTTTGCCCTTGTTTTGGACTCTAATTTGCATGATTTGAATGGAACTACCCTGGACTGACGCTGTTTTCAGCAGAATTGCCTTGGTGTTATTTTTGTGCAGAAATGAAAGTTCTCCAAACGTCCTGAGAATTTACGGGGAGTAGTTTTGGAAAATAAGAAAAATATCTGCGCCAAGTTCCACCTGAGGGGGTGGGTCAGTGGGCCACTAGCCCTGGCTCCGCCACCACCCCCCTGGTGGCGGTGGGCAGGCTTGTGGGGCCCACACGGCTTTGCCGCCCCCAACCTCAGGTCTATAAGTTCACTTTCGTCCCAGAAAAACTAAAAAAGAGAAGTTTTCGTCGCGTTTGCGATATGGAGGCGCCACCACCACCTATTCTTCATCAGGAGGGCAGATCTGGAGTCCGTCTTGGGCTCCGGAGAGGGGAAATCGTCGCCATCGTCATCATCAACCTTCTTCCCTCTCCAATTCCATGAAGCTCTTCGTCGTCCATGAGTAATCTATTCGTAGGCTCGCTTGGCGGTGATGAGTAGGATGAGATCTATCATGTAATCAAGTTAGTTTTAATGGGGATTGATCCCTAGTATCCACTATGTTCTGAGGTTGATGTTGTTACTACTTTGCCATGCTTAATGCTTGTCACTAGGGCCCGAGTGCCATGATTTCAGATCTTAAATTATTATGTTGTCACCAATATATGTGTGTTTTATATCCGATCTTGCAAGTTGTAGTTACCTACTATGTGTTATGATCCGGCAACCCTGGAGTGACAATAACCGGAACCACTCCCGATGATGACCATAGTTTGAGGAGTTCATGTGTTCACCAAGTCCTAATGCGTTGGTCCGGTTCTTTATTAAAACGAAAACCTTTTGGACCCCGCTGCCACGGGAGGGATGGACAATAGATGTCGTGCAAGTTCTTTTCCCTAAGCACGTATGACGACACACGGAATGCATGCCTACATCACATTGACGAACGGGAGCTAGCCACATATCTCTCTGTGTTATAGTTGTTGCATGATGAATATCATCCAAACAAATCACCGACCCATTGCCTACGAGTTTGTCCTTTGTTGCTGCTACTACTGTTGCTATTGTTGTTACTTGTCTTGCTCTACTGCTGCTACTACTGTTGCTACTGCTGTTACTTGTCTTGCTCTGTTGCTGCTGCTACTATTGCTACTGCTGTTACTTGTCTTGCTCTGCTGCTACTGTTGCTACTACTGTCAATTGCTACTGTTGCTACTTGCTACTGCTGTCACTACTGTTGTTCCTTGCCACTGTCGTTACTCGCTACTTTGTTGTTACTACTTTGCTTGCAGATACTAATCTTTCACGTGTGGTTGAATCTGACAAATCAACTGCTAATACTTGAGAGTATTCTCTCACCTCCCGTCGTGCGAATCAACAAATTTGGGTCGAATACTCTACCCTCGAAAACTGCTACGATCCCACGCGCTGGTGGGCGTCAGCAACATTCTTCTAGTTTCGATTGCTGGGGAGTGCTAGCAGCATTCTTTTGGTGCCATTGCAAGAGGAAGAACAGTTGACATCAGGGCACGTCCTCGTGCCCTGCCGGAGGGGTGATTCGAACACGGAAGGCTTCTTCATCAACACCATGACCTCTCCCATGATGCGTGAGTAATTCACCATAGACCTACGGGTCCATAGCTAGTAACTAGATGGCTTATTCTCTCTCTTGGATCTTCAATACAAAGTTCTCCATGATCTTCATGGAGATCTATCCGATGTAATGTTCTTTTGTGGTGTGTTTGTCGAGATCCGATGAATTGTGGATTTATGATCAGATTATCTATGAATCTTATTTGAGTCTCTTCTGATCTCTCTTAGGCATGATTTCATATCCTTGTAATTCTCTTCGAGTTGTGGGTTTTGTTTGGCCAACTAGATCTATGATTCTTGCAATGGGAGAAGTGCTTGGTTTTGGGTTCATACCGTGCGGTGACCTCACCCAGTGACAGAAGGGGTAGTGAGACACGTATCGTGTTGTTGCCATCAAGGGTAAAAAGATGGGGTTTTCATCATTAGTTTGAGATTATCCCTCTACATCATGTCATCTTGCGTAAAGCGTTACTCTGTTCGTCATGAACTCAATACACTAGATGCATGCTGGATAGCGGTCGATGTGTGGAGTAATAGTAGTAGATGCAGAAAGTATCGGTCTACTTGTCTCGGACGTGATGCCTATATGCTAGATCATTGCCTTAGATATCGTCATGACTTTGCGCGGTTCTATCAATTGCTCGACAATAATTTGTTCACCCACCGTAATACTTTCTATTTTGAGAGAAGCCTCTAGTGAACACTATGGCCCCCAGGGTCTACTCCACACCATATTTTCAGTCATACACTTTTTACTTTGTTGCACTTTCCGCCTTGAGATCTCACTTTGCAAACAATCTTGAAGGGATTGACAACCCCTTTGAAGCGTTGGGTGCAAGCTTGTTTGTGTTTGCGCATGTACTTTGGACTTGACGATGCCCACCTTTTGGTTCAATACCTTGGTTCTCAAACTCAGGGAAATACTTACTGCTCCTGTGCTGCATCACCCTTTCCTCTTCAAGGGAAAAAACCGACGCAAACCAGAGAAGTAACAAGAAGAATTCCTACGCGCCAGGGAAGGACTTTTGTTGCCACAGCAGTATCAAACGTCACAATGTAACTGGGTGACTATAAAGGTGCTCTACAGGTATCTCCTAAGGTGTCCATTGAGTTAGCATGGATCAAGACTAGGATTTATCACTCCGTGTGACAGAGAGGTCTCTCAGGGCCCACTCGGTAGTACATCACACACAAGCCTTGCAAGAAATGTGACTCAAGTGTGAGTCACGGGATCTTGTATTACAGAATGAGTAAAGAAACTTGCCGGTAACGAGATTGAAATAGGTATAGGGATATCGACGATCAAATCTCGGGCAAGTAACATACCGAAGGACAAAGGGAATGTTATACGGTATTATACGAATCCTTGGCACAGAGGTTCAACCGATAAAGATCTTCGTAGAATATGTAGGATCCAATATGGGCATCTAGGTCCCGCTATTGGATATTGACCGAGAAGTGTCTCGGGTCATGTCTATATAGTTCTCGAACCCGCAAGGTCTGCAAACTTAAGGTTCGGTGACGTTTTAGTATAGTTGAGTTATATGTGTTGGTGACCGAAGGTTGTTCAGAGTCCCGGATGAGATCACGGACGTCACGAGGGTTTCCAGAATGGATCGGAAACGAAGATTGATACATAGCAAGTTGGTGTTTGGATTCTGGAAAATTTTCGGGCAATACCGGCAGTGTACCGGGAGTGACGAATGGGTTCCGGGGGCCCACTGGATGGGCCCGCCGCGTCCCAAGGGGTCCACGTGGGTTTATTGGATGCACAATAAGGTATAATGGGCTGACAAAGTTATCCAAGGAAAACCCATGAGGAAAAAGTGGAAAATCCAAAAGAGGTGGGAAAATAAGGAAGGAGTCCTAGTCGAAGTGGGATTGGAGAAGGACTCCTCCCTTCCCCAAGTCGGCCGACCCTAGGAGGCCTCCTTGGCTAGCGCCCTAAGGGCTTGCCCCACCCCTTGGTTCCCCCTATATATACTAGAGGTTCAGGGCTGCTTCACACACAACTTTGCCACGTGCAACTCAAACCTACACCTCGTAGTTCTTCCACTAGATTAGATTTCTGCGGAGCTCGGGCGGAGCCCTGCAAGAATAGATCATCACCAAAACCCGGCGCGCCGTCAATCTAACGAATAACTCATCTACTTCTCCGTCTCTCTTGCTCGATCAAGAAGGCCAAGATCGTCATCGAGTTGTACGTGTGCTGAACGCGGAGGTGTCATCCGTTCGGCGCTAGATCGGAACGGATCGTGGGACGGTTCGAGCGACGGATCATGAATACGTACCACTACATCAACCACGTTTATTAACGCTTCCGCTTAGCGATCTACAAGGGTATGTGGATTCGATCTCCCTCTCGTAGATGAACATCACCATGATAGGTCTTTGTGTGCGTAGGAAATTTTTTGTTTCCCATGCCACGTTCCCCAACAGTGGCATCATGAGCTAGGTTCATGCGTAGATGTTATCTCGAGTAGCACACAAAAGGTTTTGTGGGCGTTGATGTTCGATTTTCTGCCCTCTTTAGTCTTTTCTCTATTCGGCGGTATTGTTGGATTGAAGCGGCCCGGGCCGACATTACTCGTACGCTTACGAGAGACTGGTTTCATCGCCTAACATGCAACTTGTTGCATAAATATGACTGGCGGGTGCCTGTTTCTTCAACTTTAGTTGAATTGGTTTTTACGAGGCGGTCCTTGGAGAGAGGTTAAATAGCAATTTTCACATCTCCGTTGTGGTTTTTGCATGAGTAAGATGCGATCATACTAGATACCCATAGCAGCCACGTAAAACATGCAACATCAAATTAGAGGATGTCTAACTTGTTTTTGCAGGGTATGCTTGTGATATGATATGGCCAATGACGTGATGTGATATATTGGATGTACGAGATGATCATGTTGTAATAGTTAATATCGACTTCCACGTCGATGCTACGGCAACCGGCAGGAGCCATAGGGTTGTATTTAAACTAACGTTTGTGCTTGCGGATGCGTTTACTATATTGCTAGGTCGTAGGTTTAGTAGTAATAGCATAGATAGCACGACAACCTCGATGGCGGCACGATGATGGATATCATGATGATGGAGGTGACGTCCGTTCGACGCTAGATCGGAACGGATTGTGCGACAGTTCAAGGGAGGATCGTGAAGACGTACCACTACACAAACCGCGTTTATTAACGCTTTTGCTTAGCGATCTACAAGGGTATGTGGATCCGATCTCCCTCTCGTTGATGAACATCACCATGATAGGTTTTCGTGTGCATAGGAATTTTCTTGTTTCCCGTGCAATGTTCCCCAACAACTAGATGCATGCATGCTGGATATCGGTCGATATGTGGAGTAATAGTAGTAGATGCATGCAGGAATCAGTCTACTAATCTTGGACGTGATGCCTATATAATGATCATTGTGTGGATATCACCATGATTATTTGAAGTTCTATCAATTGCCCAACAGTAATTGTTTTCCCACCGTTTGCTATTTTTCTCGAGAGAAGCCACTAGTGAAACCTACGCCCCCCGCGTCTCTTTTCATCATATTTGCCTTTGCGATCTATTTTCCTTTGCTTTTATTTTCAGATCTATTAAACCAAAAATACAAAAATACCTTGCTGCAATTTATTTGTTCCGCGATCTATTTATCCTATCTACCACTTTTACCTCACGTTATTTGCCTATCTTGAGGCGTCGTACCCGAAAGGAATTTCTGACGCCATTGCCGGGGGAGATCAAGTCAAGATAGTCTCCCGCCAACGTGCCAATTTCTCGCGCCGTTGCCGGGGAGGGATTGACAACACCTTTAACACATTGGGTTGCGAGTATTTGTTATTTGTGTGCAGGTGTTGTTTACGTGGTGTGAAGATGTTCTCCTACTGGTTCGATAACCTTGGTCTCATCACTTAGGGAAATACCTACCGTTGCTATGCTGCATTATCCCTTCCTCTTTGGGGAAATATCGACATAGTTCTAGCAGATATCACCTTATCCTCGCGGAGTTATACAAATTTGCAGCAATGAAGAAATGATGTTCATGAAAGAATTTATCCTTGAGGAATTTGACTCTGTTTGTACCCCTGAAAGGGTGAAGAGTCTTGGGCTAAAGATTTGGCTTGTATCTGCCAACAAGTCTTTGGAGCTCTTCTTTAGTGTGAGGAACTTGAGCCACAACTACTGCCGACTCAAGATTTTGAACATGAGGCTAATCAGTAGTATCCTCACCTCGAGAAGCAGTTTCTTTAACCACTATTTATTTAGTGTGAGGAACATGCTTTGCAGATTCATCAATGATGGGTGCAGGAATATCCTCAGTGGCGGTTTGTTTCACACTTTCTTCAGCTGATGCAGTTGTTTCTTCCTCTGAGATAGATTCCATCGGAGTGTGTTTGTCCTCAGACCCAATATCAATTTCTTCAATGATAGCAGGGGACTGAGGATTTTGAGGAAGTGGAGTGGCCAGCGTGAGTTGGGATGAGCTTCTTCCCAATAACCATCATTAGTAACTGGTGTTTGGCAGCCAATGTCCACATCTTCATCCATTTCTTCAACGCATGCCTCTGTTCTTTGCTAAGGCAGAGATGATGATGCTTGAGGAATTGCAGTATTTGGTTCTACTTCAATTTCTTCATCAACCTGCTCTGTGGAAGCAACACATCAATTATCTTCAGTTTCTTCATCCCCTCCCGGGATGACATGTTCGATGCCAAATGGCACCATCTCGTAATAGGTAACTGTGCTGATTGGAGTAGCGTCAATTGGTGCACTTGAGGAGCTTGACAAACTCCTCAAGCATTTGACTTCTGAGCAATTTGTTCTTGTTGGCGCCTTTCGCTTCTAGCTTCCTTTTCAGCAGCCTTAGTTTTCTTCACTTCTCATGCACAAGGAAGTGTTAATTTCTTCACCTTTGAAGATTTTGTTGTTGGAGCAGATTCTTCAGGCCTGGTTGATCCAGTTATCCTCATAGAAGCATTTTCTTCACGCGCAATAGTTTCTTCACCTAGCCTGGCAGGTTCTTTAGGTACAAAGTCTTCAAGTGCTTGAATTTCTTCAGCCCTGACAGTTTCTTCACGCGGCTGTGTGGAGGAGCTGGCCTGAGGAATTTCTGGCCGCGTTGAAGCTGCAAACCTGGTGTTGTAATCCATGATGGCTTTGGTCGCCACATTGACGAATCCGAGCTTTGCACCTTTCCAGTCCGCATGATAGAGACTCTATTCTTCACTGAGGTTTTTGATCTCAGTTTGTGTGGAAACATGCTGGTGAGGGGTCAAGGAGAGGATGTTGTTCTTGAGAAACCTCTCCTTCTGAGTATGCTCCTTTGTGGCCCTTTTCCTTTCTGGCCCTTTTGGCCTTCCCAACTTTCCATTTCTCTTCAGCAATGAATGCAGCTAACACATGGCTTGGCCAAGGTGGAAGCTGCAAATTGTCAACTGGAGTCTAAGGATTTTGAGACCACACGTCGATGAAGTCTAAAACCACCTTGGGATCCATCATGAGAGGAATATTTGTGTCTTTAGCTTGAGCAACCCTCTCTTGTTTGTTTCTGATGATTTGAGCTAATTCTTCATCATCATCCTCTTCTTCCTCAGATCTAGAGGGAATGTTGAAGACCACCTTGTTGGGGCTTGGTCTTTTTCCTTGTTGAGCGGTCATATTCTTCTTCATGGTTGCACTTGAAGAAGTGTGTGCGCATCCAGAAGCAGAGGGTCGTGAGGGAACTGCAGTCCCCATTGTGCACTGACTTGTTTCCAGTTGCACTGGCATTGATGACTTTGTGGCAGTCGCTGAGGACATTTCATCCACATTTGGAGGTGGTTGATGAATTTTCTGTGAGGAATGTGAAGTTGAATACTTTGTCTTCACAACCGTTTTCTTCACCAAAGCTTGCTTCGGAGCTCTTTTTGTGCGAGAAGCTTCAGCAGCAGAGGAGGTGGCGGCAGCAGTTGCAACATTAGTCTCCAAATTGAATCTCCTCATGGCATCTTTCGTAGTCTTCTACAATTTTGCTTGGTGCTTAAACCACTCGGCGGGAAATTCCTCACTAGTGACAAGGCTAGTGGGATCAACGACTTGTCCTTCAGCAAGAGGAGGTCTCGGGCTGGGAGGTTTCAATACGAACTTCTTCGTGTACTTGGGAGTCACATATTTGTACTCCCTTCACTCTCTGGCCCATGTCCTTTCTATTTTCTGTATGCGCACCTTGCGCTTTATCTTTGTTTCCTTCCCATATATTTGTTCATGTGGCGTGCAGTCTTCATTGTAGATTTCTTCACGGAGTTCAAAATTTATGTTCGTCTCACGCTTCTTTCCCCCTTTCTGTTATTTCTTTCCTTCACCCATTTTCTTCACTTGAGAAATTTGAACTTTTGAGGAATTTGAAGAATTTGAAGAATTTGATTTTTTTCAAAAATCTCAACTTTGAAGAATTTCAACTTTGAAGACTCTCAACTTTGAAGACTTTCAACTTTGAAGAATTTCAACTTGGGTTGGTGGCGTAACCCACCGTATAATAATGATGATTTGAGACACCGCATACATTTGTCGTAGGGTCCTGAGAATCAAATTCTTCATTAATTTCTTCACACTTAGAGTATTATTCTTCATTGTTTGAAGAAAAAACGTTACTTCATGTGTCGCACATCTAAGTCACCAATTTTGCATAAGTATTAGGATGTGTGCCCTTTCACAGAAACTTCGAAGATTCTAAGATATTTGGCTCACACCACAACTTGCAAAATCGCTTTTCATCCAAGGGCATAGTGAAGATACCTGCCAGTTGTTCTTCAGTCTTCACGTGGTCGAGGAAGATGTTGCCCTTGAGTACATGATCACAAATAAAATGATAATGAATCTGGATGTGTGATGTCAGCTGTGATTCCCCTTGCAACGACACCAGAAGAATGCTGCTAGCACTCTCCGGCAATCGAAACTTGAAGAATGTAGTTGACGGCCCACCAGCGCGTAGGATCGTAGCAGTTTTCGAGGGTAGAGTATTCAACCCAAATTAGTTGATCGCCAAAACATGAGGTGAGAGAATACTCTCGAGTATTAGCAGTTGAATTTGTCAAATTCAACCACACCTGAAAGATTAGTATCTGCAAGCAAAGTAGTAACAGCAAAGTAGTATGATAACAACGGTGTCAGAAACGATCTGTTGACACGGCAGACTATTTCTAACAATTGTATCAATGGCGCCAAGTTGCCTCGTTGACGGAAATTGTCAGTTCCCGTCAACGACCAGCGAATCAAGATTGTAGCAGGTAGCAGCAGTATAACGAGCAATAGCAGTGGCAAGGAACAACAGTAGTGACAGCAGTAGCAAGTAGCAACAGTAGCAGCAGAGCAAGACAAGTAACAGCAGTAGCAACAGTAGTAACAGCAGCAGAGCAAGACAAGTAACAGCAACAGTAGGACAAACTCGTAGGCAATGGGTCGGTGATTTGTTTGGATGATATTCATCATGCAATAGCTATAACATGGAGAGATATGTGGCTAGATCTCGTTCGTCAATGTGATGTAGGCATGCATTCCGTGTGTCGTCATACGTGCTTAGGGAAAAGAACTTGCATGAAATCTATTGTCCATCCCTCCCGTGGCAGCGGGGTCCAAAAGGAAACTACGGGATATTAAGGTTCTCCTTTTAATAAAGAACCGGACCAATGCATTAGCACTTGGTGAACACATGAACTCCTCAAACTATGGTCATCACCGGGAGTGGTTCCGGTTATTGTCACTCCGGGGTTGCCGGATCATAACACATAGTAGGTAACTACAACTTGCAAGATCGGATCTAAAACACACATATATTGGTGACAACATAATAATTACAGATCTGAAATCATGGCACTCGGGCCCTAGTGACAAGCATTAAGCATGGCAAAGTAGTAGCAACATCAATCTGAGAACATAGTGGATACTAGGGATCAATCCCCATCAAAACTAACTCGATTACATGATAGATCTCATCCTACTCATCACCGCCCATCGAGCCTACGAATAGATTACTCATGAACGACGAAGAGCTTCATGGAATTGGAGAGGGAAGAAGGTTGATGATGACGATGGCGACGATTTCCCCTCTCCGGAGCCCAAGACGGACTCCAGATCTGCCCTCTAGATGAAGAACAGGTTGTGGCGGCGCCTCTGTATCGCAAACGCGATGAAAACTTCTCTTTTTATTTTTTCTGGGATGAAAGGGAACTTATAGACCTGAGATTGGGGGCGGCAGAGCCGTGTGGGCCCCACAAGCCTACCCACCGCCACCAGGGGGTGGCAGAGCCAGGGCTTGTGGCCCACTGGCCCACCCCCTCAGGTAGAACTTTGCGCAAATATTTTTCGTATTTACCAAAAATGCTCCCTGTAAATTTTCAAGACGTTTGGAGAACTTTGATTTCTGCACAAAAATAACACCAAGGCAATTCTGCTGAAAACAGCATCAGTCGAGGTTAGTTCCATTCAAATCATGCAAATTAGAGTCCAAAACAAGGGCAAAAGAGTTTGGAAAAGTAGATACGATGGAGACGTATCAACTCCCCCAAGCTTAAGACCTTGCTTGTCCTCAAGCAACTCAGTTGACAAACTAAGAGAGAAAGAAAAACTTTGACAAACTCTGTTTGATCTTGTTGTTGCAACTATGTCTAACTCATAACCAGAATTTCAGCAAGATCACAAGTTAACCACATAAGCAAATGACACAAAGGTCTCACTGTAAGCTAATATCAATGGCATAATCAGCAAACGAGCAAATAATAATGAGTTTCAAATACCAACACTTCAATCAAAACAAGCATGAAGCAATATGAATAGGTGGTTTCTTGCTAGCTCTTTCTGAGACCGCAAAACATAAATGCAGAGCACTTTCAAAGATCAAGGGCTGACTAAACATTGTAATTCATAGCAACGAAGATCCAGTCATAGTCATACTCAATATCAGTCAAAAGCGAAGCATAAAAATGACAGAGGTGCTCTCTACTTGGTGCTTATATAAGAGGAGGATGACTCAACAGGAAAATAAATAGACAGGCCCTTCGCAGAGGGAAGCATTGATTTGGAGAGGTTCCAAAGCTCAAGCTTTGAAAACAGAGATAATAATTTTGGGTGGCATGCTTTCATTGTCAACGCAATGACCAAGATTTCACAATATCTTCCATGCTATCATGCTATAGGCGGTTCCCAAACAAAAAAAGTAAAGCTTTAACTCCCCCACCACCAATCAATCACACTCCACGGCTAGCTGAATCCTCGGGTACCGCCCATACTAACATCAATCTGGGGGGAGTCTTGTTTTACAGTTATGTTTTCGATTTAAGCATGGAACGGGGCATTCCAATTACCGGCCCTTTTCTCGTGAATGACAGTGAATAAACACATGTCGAGGATAACACTCCTAGCATGGAAGATACCAATAGCCCCCTGTCACCACATGAGCGGTTCGAGCATGCAAAACAAATTATTTCTTGAAGGTTTAGAGAGTGGCACATGCAAATTTACTTGGAACGGCAGGTAGATACCGCAAATAGGTAGGTATGGTGGACTCTCATGGAAAAACTTTTGGGTTTATGGAAGTGGATGCACAAGCAGTATTCCGCTTAGTACAAGTGAAGGCTAGCAAAAGACTGGGAAGCGACCAACTAGAGAGCGACAAGAGTCATCAAGATGCAATGAGTTTGACTAACATTGAATGCAAGCATGAACAGGATATAAATCACCATGAATACGAACATCATAGAGGCTATGTTGATTTTGTTTTAACTACATGCATGAACATGCACCAAGTCAAGCCACTTGAAACATTCAAAGGAGAATACCATCCTATCATACTACATCATAGTCATCTCAAAATCTATGTTGGCATTCAAGACAAACCCTTATAAGCTCTCAGCTAAGTAAGCATGGCATCAGAAACAATGATCTCTAAGTTGTCATTGCAAACATGGTTTTCTCACAACAAAGCTGAATCTAGGTCGACAAGCTAGTCATAATTACAAAAACAAAATAGAAAGAGTTCATACCAGCTTTTCAGTCTCAGTCACTTCATCATATATCATCATTGTTGCCTTTCACTTGCACGATCGAACGATGTGAACAATAATAAGAGTGCTTGTGCATTGGACTAAGCTGAATCTGCAGGAAAACACAAAGGAGAAGACAAAGTAATATGGCTCTTTGAAAGCTAAACAGGTAAGCATACAAGAACCAATAAACATTGTAACCAATATCTTCTACCTTGACATAAAGAAAAAGAAAGCTCTTTACAAGGGAAAGCTCCCAACAAGCAAAAGAAGAAAGAAAAATCTTTTTCAGTTTTCTCAAAAGGACACAAAACAAGAAAAAAAGAAAAAGGAAATAAACTAGCATGGATAATACAGTGGCAAAGTGTAAACACCGGCTAACAAAGTGAAAGCATAAGCATGAATGTAAAGTCGGTGAGAACACGTACTCCCCCAAGCTTAGGCTTTTGGCCTAGCTTGGTCTACTCCCATGGTGGGAAATAACCAGCTCCAGGATACTCCGGAGCAGACTGTGGATGCCACTGCTGTGTGAGCTCCTCTGGCTGCCACTGATAAACTGGTGTCTGGTACTCGACTGGCGGCTCGGGCACGGGCACCTGTGGTTGGGCCAAGCCCCAATATGCGTAGATGTCCGAGGGCATAATAGTGTACCTGCCTGCATGAAGATCGAACAAAGAAGGAGCAGGCAAAGCAATAGTCTCTCGAGTACCCTGATTAAATACCAGGTTATAAAGCATCCGTCTACTAGCATCTCTATCCAGAAAATCATGGCGAACCATGCTGTCATAATCCAGATATTTCTCACGGAGAAGCATCTCTCCTTCCTCTCCCAGTCTAATGGGTATCTCAAAGTGTCTGGCAAGACGGGTAGCATAGATACCTCCATGGACGACACCCTTGGAACGGTTGATGTTCAACCGCTGGGCCACTATAGCAACTAGGCTGCAAGTCTTATCGTTATAAAGGCCTTCGCGCAAAACCGCAAGGTCTGGAGAACTAAGTGATCCAGCCTCCCCACGGCCAATCAAACATTTTCCCACAAATAGTGTGAAGTACCGAAGCAGAGGAAAATGTATGCTAGCAATTCTAGCGTGAGACACTCTTCTCTCCTCTCCAACAGCAATAGAACCAATGAAATCCCCCAAGTCCCGTGGACGAGGGTCACGGATATCCCCAACATAAGGTAATTTGCATACATTGCAAAAATCCTGCAGCGTCATGCACTGGGGGACATCGTATATCATGAACTCAACCATGGGAGGATTCTTCCTCGGATAAAAGTTGAAGCTTTGAACGAAAATGTTGGTGAGGAGGAGGTATTGTGAGCACTTATCTTCAACGAACACAATAAGACCTGCGTTCTCCACTAAGTAATAAAAGTCTTCGTAAAGTCCGGCGGCACGCAAAAATTCATCACTTGGCCACTCGCACGCTCGAATTTCTGACTCGAGGGACTACGTACTTGGGGTGATTATTCTCATCCTCCTTGGGGTTACGACTTGATGAGCCTCTCAAGAACCTCCTCATCTTTTCCTTTTTCTAGCTGTGAAAAATTCTGAAATTTTTTGAGACTTCAAAAGAAAAGTGAATAAAGATTAACCCAACTTGTAGCAACTACTCCTACTAGTGCCTAGAGACCGTATCACGCGCTAAAACTACTTGGAACCAGCTAAAATCAACCTTTCAAGCTCAAGAACAGGGTCACCAAGGTAGCAAGAATACGCGAAGGATAAAGCACTAGAGCAAAAACTAATTGGACCAATGGAGGAGTCACTTACCAAGGAGTAATTTCCCCAAAACGGTGCTTTGAGCAAGGAGATCGAAAATCACAGCCAAATGAGCAAGAACACGGGTTTGAGCTGCAAAACAATTTTTTCTGGAGGTGGAAGAAAAGGCTGGGACCTGGAATGAGTGGAGGGGGTCCCTGTGGGCCCCACAAGATTCCACTCCGCCACCAGGGGGTGGCAGTGGCAGGGCTTGTGGCCCACTGGTCTGGCCCCCAGGTCAGCTCTCAGGCCCAGTAATTTTCAAAAATTCCAGAAAAAATCATACTAAATTTTCAGGACCATCGGAGAACTTTGATTTTCGAGGTATTTTCTCCGGGACGCTAAAACAGAAAACCGGAAAACTAAACTAAACCTATCATTTTTCTTCTAAGCAACAGAAAATGAAAGCTTAAAACAGAGGTATGTGACTCTTTGATTCATCCCTTTCATGATCATCGAAAGAAATCCGTCAATGTTGTTGATCAAGTCCTCATGACAAAACCTTCTCGAATCTCAAGAGAGAACGGAGAATTTTCTGATAGCCACTAAGTCACCTGAACGGGGATATGTATCTCCCCAAGAAGCAAATCATACTTCATCTTGACACGAGGAATAGGGCATTCAAAGCTCCTAGTGAGAATCGATGAAGTCTTTTCGATAGCATTGATGCAATGTATTTGATATCGTTTCTTCGGAAAGTGCACGGTGTGCTCATTACCATTGACATGGAAAGTGACATTGCCTTTGTTGCAATCTATAACAGCCCCTGCCGTGTTTAAAAAGGGTCTTCCGAGGATGACAGCCATGGCATCGTCCTCGGGAATATCCAAGATAACAAAGTCTGTTAAGATAGTGGTGTTAGCAACCACAACAGGAACATCCTCGCAAATGCCGATAGGGAAAGCAGTTGATTTGTCGGCCATTTGCAGAGAAATTTCAGTGGGTGTCAACTTATCCAATTCAAGTCTACGATAAAGAGAGAGCGGCATAACATTAACACCGGCTCCAAGGTCACATAAGGCAGTTCTTACGTAGTTTCCTTCAATGGAGCAAGGTATAGTGGGCACTCCGGGATCACCAAGTTTCTTAGGAGTTCCACTTTTGAAAGTGTAATTGGCAAGCATGGTGGAGATCTCAAGATCTGGTATCTTCCGTTTATTAGTCACGATATCTTTCATGTACTTGGCTATGGAGACATCTTGAGCATATCAGTTAACCGCATCTGCAGAAAGATGTGTCTTATCATCTCAACGAAGCGCTCAAAATCCTCATCATCCTTTTTCTTGGATGGCTTAGGAGGAAAGGCCATAGGTCTCGGAACCCATGGTTCCCTTTCTTTACCATGCTTCCTAGCAGTGAAGTCATTTTTATCGTATTTCTTAGGTTGTGGGCTATCAGGATTAACCGTAGGTTCAATCTCCACATCCTCATCATTGCTAGGTTGAGCATTATTATGAACATCACTGTCCATATTGTCATCAGGTTCATGTTCATCACCAGATTGTGTTTCTGCATCAGACGCAGAAATATCATTAGGTTCTTCAGGTGTGACAGTATTTGGTGAACTAGCATGCAGGCTTCTATCATCCTTCTTCTTCTCCTTAGGATGACTAGGTGTATCAGCATTGATTCCTTGAGAATCTTGATCAATTCTCTTAGGATGACCTTAAGGATACAAAGGTTCCCGAGTCATTTTGCCTCCTCTAGTAATGACTCTGACAGAGTTGTCATTTAATTCATTGAGCAAGTCATTCTGAGCTTTAAGTACTTGTTCTACCTGAGTAGTAATCATAGAGGCATGTTTACTCAGAAGCTTCAGATCATTGACATTTCTGTCTACACAAGCACTTAAATGGCTAACCATACGAGTACTTTGTTCCAAATGTCTGCTAACATAATCATTGAAACTCTGTTGTTTGGCAACAAAGTTGTCAAATTCATCAAAGCATTGGCTAGCAGGTTTGTCCAAACGAATATCACTCTCATCAAACCTATGCAGAGAATTCACTTCTACTACCTGTATCGGGTTATTGAGACCATGGATCTCTTCGATAGGTGGTAGATTTTTGACATCTTCAGATCTAATGCCTTTCTCTTGCATAGATTTCTTGGCTTCTTGCATATCTTCGGGACTGAGTAATAGAATACCCTCAACAAGTTTCAATCATCATCCTTTTTATATGTGAAGCTATCACTTCCCATAAGATCATTACATGATCTTTCATGCTTTTGTTCTATTCTCACTCTTTTGATCATGGCAAGAGGCAAAGCCCTTCAACTAAGACACTCTTTATTATATGGCTCACGAGCTCGAATACATCGGGGGTGACACAAAGCAAAAACTCAAGACTAAAACACTAAGACTTTTAAACTACTAGAGAAAAAGAAAACTGAAAAGGAACAAACTAAAACAAAGGTAAAGGCAAAAGATGTGATGGTGATACGATACCGGGGCAACTCCCCCAAGCTTGGCAAAAGCCAAGGGGATTGCCCATACCCATGCTCAGTTGTCTTCCTTTGGTGGTGATGGTGGTGGAGTTGTTGCAACCTGGGTTTGATCCTCCGTCTTCCAAGGCATAGGTGCTCCATCATGGAAAGAGCGAGTCTCCGGAATCCTCAAATCTGCAGCCAACCGTATTGATTTAAATCTATACTCATACTCACAGTTTTGGTTCTGCACGTCATAGATCTAGGCCTAGAGTTGATCAATCCTATCATAGAGCCCGGAGAGGTGCTTCCCAATGTCGTTGGCATCAATCCTGTGCTTGTTGGTGAACTCCGTGATCATCATGTGGTGGCGTTGAGTCCACGCTCCACCATCCCTTGGCACTTGAAGACTTGTTGCTCCATTGCTTCGAGCCTCGTCTCCATGCTTCCAGTCTTCTTAGGCCCCTCAACATCACGGATGTGCAACATCCCCTCACGCATCTCGATAGATTGAGGGTGTTGCAGCACTCCCGTGAGGTAGGGATTGATGACCTTCTCGAAGATCTTGTCCTTCGGAGCTTTTGGGGAAGTCATAACGATCTAGATCTGCAACAAAAACAGGCTAGAAACGAAAAACAGAGGGAATCTGCGTGATGCAGGGGTCAGACCAAACATAAGTATATATAATGATTTTTTCAGACAACAAGGAGTACCCCGCACGAAAACGGAGTCCGGGAGGCGCATGAGGTGGCCACAAGCCCTCACGGCGTGGCCAGGGGGTGGGCCCGCGCCGTGCAGGCTTGTCGCCTCCTCGCGCACTTTCCGGACTACTTCCAATTTTTGTAGTTTTTCAAATATTCCAAAACGGAGAAAATTTCCTACAGGAAAAGTTTTGGACTCTGTTTTCTTACCGAATCACATACTTCTTTGTTTCGGAGTCTGAAACAGGCTGATAAACATCCCTTTGGTATTCCTCCGGAGTTATGGTATTGATAATATTGCTTTCAACATTTATGGGAGTACCTGAGATATAATGTTTGATTCTCTGCCCATTTACAACTCTCGGACAATTACTTATGTGTTGTTGATCTTGATAGCACCGGAACGATATACTTCCTCGACAACATAGGCACCTTCCCATTTAGAGAGAAGCTTGCCTGCAAAGAATCTTAAACGAGAGTTATATAGCAAGACATAATCACCTATATTGAACTCACGCTTTTGTATCCTCTTATCATGCCACCTCTTAACCTTCTCTTTGAACAACTTGGCATTCTCATATGCCTGAGTTCTCCATTCATCAAGCGAGCTAATATCAAATTACCTCTTCTCACCGGCAAGTTTGAAATCAAACTTGAGCTCTTTGATTGCCCAATAAGCTTTATGCTCTAGCTCAAGAGGTAAATGACATGCTTTACCGTACACCATTTTGTACAAAGACATGCCCATGGGATTCTTATAGGAAGTCCTATAAGCCCACAGTGCATCATCGAGCTTCTTAGACCAATTCTTTCTAGACCTGTTGACAGTCTTTTGTAGAATTAGTTTAATATCTCTATTACTTAGCTCTACTTGACCAATGGACTGAGGGTGATAGGGAGACGCAATTCTGTGGTTGACATCCTACTTAGCAAGCGTTTTACGGAAAGCACCATGAATGAAGTGTGAGCCACCGTCGGTCATTAGATATCTAGGGACTCAAAATCTAGGGAATATAACTTCTTTCAGCATCCTGATATAGGTGTTTTGATCAGCACTACTAGTGGGGATAGCTTCTACCCACTTAGTGACGTAATCAATAGCAACTAGGATATGAGTATACCCGTTGGATTTTGGAAAAGGTCCCATATAATCAAAGCCCCAAACATCAAATGGTTCAACGACAAGTGAATAGTTCATAGGCATTTCCTGACGTTTGCTAATATTACCTATTCTTTGACATTCGTCACAAGACAAGACAAACTTACGGGCATCCTTGAAGAGAGTGGGCCAATAGAAACCTGATTGCAATACCTTGTGTGCAGTTCTATCTCCCGCATGGTGTCCTTCGTAGGCCTCGGAGTGACACTTCTGTAGGATCTGTCCCTGTTCATGTTCAGATACACAACGTCTAATAACACCATCTACTCCTTCCTTATAAAGGTGAGGATCATCCCAAAAGTAATGTCTCAAGTCAAAGAAGAATTTCTTCTTTTGCTGGTACGTGAAACTAGGTGGTATGTATTTGGCAACGATATAGTTTGCATAATCAGCGTACCACCATGCACTACGTGAAGCATTGATGACATTTAATTGCTCATCGGGAAAGCTATCATCAACAGGTTGTGGGTCATCAAGAACGTTCTCCAACCTAGACAAGTTATCTGCTACTGGGTTATCAGCACCCTTTCTGTCGACAACGTGCAAATCAAATTCTTGTAGCAAGAGAACCCATCTAATAAGTCTAGGTTTAGCATCTTTCTTCTCCATGAGGTACTTAATAGCAGCATGATCAGTGTGAATAGTGACTTTGGAATCAACTATGTAAGACCTGAACTTTTCACATGTAAACACGACTGCTAAAAACTCCTTCTCCGTAGTAGCATAGTTTCTCTGGGCACTATCTAGAGTTTTACTAGCGTAGTGAATAACATTCAACTTCTTATCGACTCTTTTCCCTAGAACAACACAAACAACATAATCACTAGCGTCACACATGATCTCAAAAGGTAAGTTCCAATCAGGTGGTTGAACAATAGGTGCAGTTGTCAAAGCCCTCTTAAGTATTTTGAAGGCTTCCTCACAATCATCGTCAAAAACAAAAGGAATATCATTTTGTAAGAGATTGGTAAGAGGCCTAGAAATCTTAGAGAAGTCTTTGTTGAACCTTCCATAGAAACCAGCATGACCAAGGAAACTTCTTATACCTTTGATATCTGTGGGGTATGGCATTTTCTCGATTGCATCAACCTTACCCTTACCGACTTTGATACCTCTTTCAGAAATTTTATGTCCTAAGACGATGCCTTCATTAACCATAAAGTGGCACTTCTCCCAATTCAAGACAAGATTGGTGTCTTTACATCTCTGCAAGACTCGATCAAGGTTGCTGAGGCAATCATCAAAGGAAGACCCGTAAACGGAGAAGTCATCCATGAAAACCTCAACAATCTTTTCACAAAAGTCAGAAAATATAGCCATCATACATCTTTGAAAAGTGGAAGGTGCATTACATAAGCCAAAAGGAATACGTCTATAAGCAAAGGTACCGAAAGGACACGTGAAAGTGCTTTTCTCCTGATCAGATTGTGCAACTCGTATTTGGGAGAAACCAGAATAACCGTCTAGAAAGCAGAAGTGTGTGTGTTTAGACAGCCTTTCTAGCATTTGGTCGATAAAAGGCAAAGGGTAATGATCTTTCCTAGTGGCTTTATTCAATTTCCTAAAATCGATCACCATCCTATAGCCAATAATAATCCTCTGTGGGATCAATTCATCCTTATCATTAGGGACAATGGTAATACCTCCCTTCTTGGGGACGCAATGCACCGGACTCACCCAATCGCTGTGAGCAACAGGATAAATGATACCTGCTTCCAAGAGCTTTAGTATTTCTTTTCTCACTACTTCTTTCATCTTAGGTTTTAATCTCCTTTGATGATTAGCAACTAGTTTGAAATCAGGATCAGTTTTAATCTTGTGCTGGCATAGGATAGGACTAATGCCCTTAAGATCATCAAGAGTATATCCAATAGCAGCACGGTGCTTCCTCAGAGTTTGTAGTAACTTCTTTTCTTCATTCTCTGAGAGGCTAGCACTACTAATGATAGGATATATCTCCTATTCATCAAGATAGGCATACTTAAGAGTATCAGGCAATTGTTTAAGCTCGAACACGGGATCACCCTTTGGTGGGGGTGGATCCCCAAGCAGTTCAACATGCAAGTTATTCTTAAGGATAGGATATTGCTCTAAGACAACTCTAGCTATATCATCCCTTTCATCCACATGCATATCATTTTCATGCTCAAGCAAGTATTGCTCTAAGGTATCAGTAGGAGGCACGGCAATAGAAGCTAAGGCAATAGTTTAATCCCTACTAGGCAACTCCTTTTCATGAGGTTGTCTACCAAACTTAGAGAAATTGAACTCGTGTGACACCCCTTCAAAGCTAACAGTGACAGTTTGCTTCTCATAATCAATATGAGCATTGATAGTATTGAGAAAAGGTCTACCAAATATGATGGGACAAAAGCTATCTTATGCGGTAGCAAGAACGAGGAAATCAGCAGGATACTTCGTTTTACCACACAAGACTTCAACATCCCTAACAATTCCCACAGGGCAGATAGTATCCCCATTGGCAAGCTGAATAGTGACATCAATATGCTCTATCTCAACAGGTGCAATCTCATCTTTGATTTCATTGTATAAGGATTGAGGTATTGCACTAACACTAGCACCCATGTCACATAAGCCATGATAACAATGATCTCCTATCTTAACAGGAACCACATGCATGCCAACAACAGGCCTATGTTTGTCTCTAACGTGAGGTTTAGCAATTCTAGCAGTATCTTCACAGAAGTGAATATTATGTCCCTCAACATCACCGGACAGAAGATCTTTGATAATAGCAATGCTAGGTTCAACTCTAATTTGCTCAGGGGTGTAGGTGTTCTAATATAGCCTCTACGTATCACAGTTGAAGCTTTAGAATGATCCTTTATCCTAACAGGGAAAGGTGGTTCAATGTAAGCACTGGGAACAACAGGATCATTATAGGCAATGACTTTCTCTTCAACTGGAGTGGTTTTAACTACATTGACTTCTAAAGGAGGATGATATTTAAACCACTTCTCTTTGGGGAGGTCAATATGAGCAGCAAATGATTCACACAATGAAGCTACTATCTCAGAGTCAAGTCCATACTTAGCGCTAAAGTCACTAAAGGTATTTGTCTCAACAAAAGATTTAACGCAATCAAACGTGAAATTCATACCTGACTCCTTACCTTCTTCAAGCTCCCAATCTCCAGAGTTGCGTTTAATTCTCTCCAATAAATTCCATTTGAAGTCAATATCTCTCTTCATAAAAGAACCGGTACAAGAAGTGTCAAGCATGGTGCGATCATCATGAGAAAGCCGAGCATAGAAGTTCTGAATGATAATTTATCTCGGGAGCTCATGATTGGGGCATGAATATAACATTGATTTAAGACTCCCCAAGCTTGAGCGATGCTTTCTCTGTCACGAGGCCAAAAATTGTAAATATAATTCCGATCACGATGTACTAAATGCATAGGATAAATTTTTTGATGAAATTCCAATTTCAACCGATTGTAGTTCCATGATCCAGTATCATCACATATCCTATACCAAGTCAACGCCTTATCCTTCAAAGATAAAGGAAAGACCTTCTTCTTGACCTCATCCTCGGGCAAACCTGCAAGCTTAAATAAACCACAAACTTTATCTACATAGATTAGATGCAAGTCTGGATGTGATGTTCCATGTCCTGTAAAAGGATTAGCCAGCAGTTTTTCAAGCATACCCGAAGGAAATTCAAAGCAAATATTTTCAGTAGGTGCAGCAGGTTGAGGAGCAACTATTTGTCCTTCCGTTCAAGGTGAAGATACCCCGAACAAACCCCTCAAAGGATTAGTATCCATAGTGACAAGTGACAATAAATTTCAGCACACTATATGAATGTTTCCTTACCAAGTTCCACTTACCAAAGGCGCTTCACTCCCCGGCAACGGCGCCAAAAAAGAGTCTTGATGACCCACAATTAAAGGGGATCAATCACAGTCCTTTCGATAAGTAAAAGTGTCGAACCCAACGAGGAGCACAAGGATCTAACAGGTGGTTTTCAACAAGGAAATATCTACAAGCACTGAAATTATCGGTAACAAGTGATTGTGTGGTGAGATGATTCGTAGCAAGCAACAAGTAACAAAAGTAGAAACGGTGTAGCAAAGTGGCCCAATCCCTTTTGTAGCAAGGGACAAGCCTGGACAAAGTCTTATAGGAGGAAAAATGCTCCCGAGGACACACGGGAATTTCTGTCATGCTAGTTTCATCATGTTCATATGATTCGCGTTCGTTACTTTGATAGTTTGATATGTGGGTAGACCGGCGCTTGGGTACTGCCCTTACTTGGACAAGCATCCCACTTATGATTAACCCCTCTCGCAAGCATCCGCAACTATGAAAGAAGTATTAAGACAAAGTCTAACCATAGCATTAAACTAGTGGATCCAAATCAGCCCCTTACGAAGCAACGCATAAACTAGGGTTTAAGCTTCTGTCACTCTAGCAACCCATCATCTACTTACTACTTCCCAATGCCTTCCTCTAGGCCCAAATAATGGTGAAGTGTTATGTAGTCGACGTTCACATAACACCACTAGAGGAAAAATAACATACAACATATCAAATTACCAAACGAATACCAAATTCACATGACTACTATTAGCATGACATATCCCATGTCCTCGGGAACAAAAGTAACTACTCACAAAGCATAATCATATTCATGACCAGAGAGGTATGAGTAGCATCCAGGATATGAACATAAACTCTTCCACCAAGTAATCCAACTAGCATCAACTACACAGAGTAATCAACACTACTAGCAACCTTAGAAGTACCAATCGGAGTCGCGAGACGGAGATTTGTTACAAGTGATGAACTAGGGTTTGGAGATGAGATGGTGGTGATGAAGATGTTGATGATGACGAGTCCCCTTCGATGAGAGGAGTGTTGGTGATGACGATGGCGACGGTTTCCCCCTCCGGGAGGGAACTTACCCCGGCAGGATCATCCTGCCGGAGCTCTAGATTGGTTCTGCTCAAGTTCCGCCTCGTAGCGGCGGCGAAACCACAAAAAGCTCCTCCTTGAGTTTTTTCCAGACGAAACCCTTCATATAGCAGAAGAGGGGGGCCAGTGGGCCAGCAGGCTGCCCACAAGCCCTCATGGCGCGACGTGGGGGGTGGCCACCTGCACGCGCCCCTCTGGCACTTCTTCGGCCCAGTATTTTTTATAAATCCAGAAAAAAATCCTCGTTGATTTTTACGGCGTTTGGAGTTGCGTAGAATAGGTATCTCAACTTTGCTCCACTTTCAGGCCAGAATTCCAGTTGTCGGCATTCTCCCTCTTCATGTAAACCTTGCAAAATAAGAGAGAAAAGGCATAAGAATTGTACCGTGAAGTGAAATAACAGCCAAAGAAGCGATAAATATCAACATGAAAACATGATGCAAAATGGACGTATCACTTTCTCACGAAGACCTAGGGAAATTTTGAGGAAGCCCATCATTGGAATATACATGCCAAGTTATAAAGATTCCCGCTAGTATATGGAAGTGTCAAAACAAGAGACTCTCTATCATGGAGAACATGGTGCTATTGTGAAGCACAAGTGTGGGAAAAGATAGTAGCATTGTCCCTTCTCTCTTTTTCTCTCATCGTTATTATTATTATTATTTGTTTGGGCTCTTTGGCCTTTTTTTGGTGGGCATCTTTGGCCTCTTTTTTTATTTATTTCCTCACATGGGACAATGCTCTAATAATGATGATCATCACACTTTTATTTACTAACAACTCAATACTTAGAGCAATGATGACTCTATAGGAAATGCCTCCAGCGGTGTACCGGGATGTGCAACGATCTAGCTTAGCGTATGACATTGAAACATCTCGCTAGCTATCTTACGATCATGCAATGGCAATATGAAAGTGACGGCACAAGTCATGCGACGGAACGGTGGGAGTTGCATGGCAATATATCTCGGAATGGCTATGAAAATGCCATAATAGGTGGGTATGGTGGCTGTTTTGAGGAAGGTATATGGTGGTTTTGTGCACCGATGAAAGTTGCGCGGCACTAGAGAGGCTAGCAACGGTGGAAGGTGAAACTGCATCTATACCATGGACTCACATTAGTCATGAAGAACTCATGTACTTATTGCAAAAGTTTTATTAGTAATCGAAACAAAGTGCTAAACGGATACTACTAGGGGAAGGGTTGGTAGGTGTTAACCATCGCACGATCCCGACCACCACACAAAGGATGACAATCAATAAATCAATTATGCTCCGACTTCCTAACATAGCGGTTCACCATACGTGCATGCTACGGGAATCACTAACTTCAACACAAGTATTTCTAGATTCACAACGCCCTACTAACATAACTCTAATATTACCATATCCATGTCTCAAAACTAATTGAGAGGAATCAAACTTATATTTACTAATCAATGCACATGAATATGGAAGTTTTTATTATATCCTTTTGGATGCCTATCATCTTTAGGACTACTTTCATAGCACAAGCCAATTACCAAGTTACTCAGAGAGTGCACTCTCAAAAAGATATACGTGGAGATCGAGAGTTCTTATTTCTCCAAAATATGACACCCCGTGCTCTAAAAATATCTAAGTTAAGCACTAGAGCAAAGTTATCTAGCTCAAAAGATATAAGTGAAGCACATGCGAGCTAAATTGCCTAACTCAAAAGATATAAGCGAAGCTCAATGAGTATTCTAGCAAATTCACGATGAGTGCATGTCTCTCTCAAAACGGTGTGCAGCAAGGATGATTGTGACACAACAAAAATAAAAGACTCCTATAATACACGGCTCCAAGCAAAACACATATCATGTGGTGAATAAAAATATAGCTCCAAGTAATGTTACCAATGGATTGAAGACGAAACAGTGGATGCCTTCCGAGGGCATCCCCAAGCTTAGGCTTTTTGGTTTCCTTGAATTTGGCTTGCGATGCCTTGGGAATCCCCAAGCTTGAGATCTTTCCACTCTTTACCCCATTGTCCATGAGAACATCACCCAAAACTTGAAAAATTCACAACACAAAACTTAAACAGAAACTCGTGATATCATTAGCACAAGAAAACAAACTACCAACTCTTTAGGTACTGTAGCAAACTTGATTTCTATTTATATTGGTGTTATATTACTGTATTCTCACTTTTCCATGGCTAGTACCCCCCTCCCCCGGTACTATCCATAGTTTCATCAAAATAAGCAATCAACACAACAAAAACAGAATATGTCAAAAACAGACCAGTCTGTAGCAATCTGTATACTTCGTATACTTCTGGTATCTCAAAAATTCTAAAAATTTACTAAAATTAGGGCAATTGGCATATCAACCAGCATCAAAAAGAGTCAACTCAAAAGCTCTTTCTGGATAGGAATGAAAAATAATTTCGTCAGCACAAAGTTTCTGTCTTTTTCAGCAAGATCAAATAACCATCACCAAAACTAGTCATAAAGGTTTTACTTGGCTCAAACACAAAAAGAAACACAAAAAACACAATCGTAACATAATTATGATGGTATGGACACAACAAAACAGAAATCAAAAGGCAAAGATAAATTCATTGGGTTGCCTCCCAACAAGCGCGATTGTTTAACGCCCTTAGCTAGGCATAAGGCGATAGAATCAAGTATCGTCGTCTTTGGTGCTTAAACCATAAGTAGCCCTCATCATGGATTCATAAGGAAATCTTATTTTCTTTCTAGGAAAATGTTCCATGCCCTTATTTAATGGAAATTTAAATCTAATATTCCCTTCCTTCATATCGATGACAGCACCAATAGTCCTTAGGAAAGGTCTACCAAGAATGATAGGACATGTCGGATTGCAATCAATATCAAGCACAATGAAATCTATGGGTACATAGTTCCTATTTGCAATAATAAGAACATCATTGATCCTTACCATAGGTTTCTTAACATTAGAATCCGCAAGATGCAAATTAAGAGAGCACTCATCAATCTCGTTGAAGCCTAGAACATCACATAAAGACTTTGGAATAGAGGAAACACTAGCACCCAAATCACACAAAGCATTGCATTCATAGTTTTTAATATTGATTTTGATAGTAGGTTCCCACTCATCATGAAGTTTTCTAGGAACAGAAACTTCCAATCAAGTTTCTCTTCAAGAGATTTCATCATAGCACCAACGATATGATCGGTAAAGGCCTTGTTTTGACTATAAGCATGTGGAGAGTTTAACATGGATTGCATCAAGGAAATACATTCAATCAAAGAGAAACTATCATAATTGAATTCCTTGAAATCCAAAGTAGTAATATCATTACTACTCAAAGTTTTGATATCCTCTACTCCACTTTCAATGCTTCTAGCATCAAGATAGATAGACGCCGAATCATTGGGGCGTTTCTCAACCAAACTGGATTCATATCCAGCCCCATCATCATTAGGATTGACATTAGAAAACAAGGATTCAATGGGAGTCACACCAAGCACTTTAAGATCTTCGTGATTCTCATCACGAGAACACGCCTTTTTAAGCAATTCATGTCTAGCACGAATTTGGGTGGTTCTTTCTTTACTCTCATTCATGGAAACACGCATAGCTTTTAAAGTTTCATCCATATTGATCTTGGGAGGAGCACATCTCAATTTCAAAGCATCAATATCAAGAGACATTCTATCAACGGTCCTAACCAAGTCCTAAATTTTGAGCAGTTTTTCTTCTATGGACGCATTGAAAATCTTTTGCGAGTTGATAAACTCTTTAATATTACTCTCTAGATCAAAGGGTAATTTATGGTAATTTCCATGAGCATTGTTGTAGGAATTGCCAAAGTTATTAGAGGATTACTAGGAAAAGGCCTAGGAATAAAGTTTCCTCTATAAGCATTGTTGTTGCCAAAATTATTCCTACCAACAAAATTAACATCCAAGCTCTCATTTCTACTCTCAATCAAGGAAGACAAGGGCATATCATTTGGATCTAGAGGAGCACCTTTACTAGCAAACAATTTCATTAACTCATCCATCTTAGCACTCAACGAGTTAATTTCTTCTATAGCATGCACTTTTTTACTAGTAGGTGACCTTTCAGTGTGCCATTGAGAATAGTTTGTCATGATATTGTCTAGGAGTTTTGTGGCTTCTCCTAATGTGATTTCCATGAAAGTTCCACCGGAGGCGGAATCGAGGATATTTCTAGAAGCAAAATTCAAACCAGCATAGAAGATTTGTATAATCATCCAAACACTTAAGCCATGAGCGGGACAATTTCTAATCATCAATTTCATTCTCTCCCAAGATTGTGCAACATTTTCATAATCTAGTTGTTTATAATTCATGATATCATTACGGAGAGAGATAATCTTAGCGGGTGGAAAATACTTGGATATGTAAGCATCTTTGCACTTGTTCCAAGAATCAATACTATTTTTGGGCAAAGATGAAAACCAAGTTTTTGCTCGATCTCGCAGTGAGAACGGAAATAGCTTCAATTTAATCACATCATTATCCACATCTTTCTTCTTTTGCATATCGCGTAACTCAATGAAGGTATTAAGATGGGATGCAGGAAGGCCGGAAAATTGCTCTTTCATAACAAGATTCACCAAAGCAGCATTGATTTCATATGATTCCGCACTAGTGGTGGGAGCAATAGGAGTACTAATAAAATCATTATTATTAGTATTCGGGAAGTCACACAACTTGTTGTTTTCAGTCATGGTGACTTAGCAAGCAGACAAGCACACAAGCAAACAGAAAGCAAGCAAAAGAAAAGGGAGAACGAAAAAGGCAATATTTTTGTAAATTTTTGTTTTTCAGAAGTGGGGGAGAGGAAAACGAGAGGCAAAAAAGTAAATGCAAGAGATGAGTTTGCGACAGTTACTTGGATAAGCTTCACTTAGAATAATCCCCGGTGTTAGAAATTGACACATTGAACAAAGACTATTCTTGACTTGATACTCCCCGGCTACGGCGCCAGAAATTCTTCTTGCTACCTCTTGAGCTTGCATTGGTTTTTCCCTTGAAGAGGAAAGGGTGATGCAGCATAGTAGCAGTAAGTATTTCCCTCAGTTTTGAGAATCAAGGTAACAATCCAGTAGGAGTATCAAGGCAAGTCACCAATGTACCTGCGCAAAAACAAAAAAACTTGCACCCAACGCTATAAAGGGGTTGTCAATCCCTTCATGATTAATTGCAAGGTGAGATCTGAAGGTGGAAAGTGAAACAAAGTAAAAGTGTAGAGCTGAAAATATGATGTGACATAGACCCGGGGCCATAGTGTTCACTAAAGGCTTCTCTCATGATAGCAAATATTACGGTGGGTGAACGAATTACTGTCGAGCAATTGATAGAACCGCGCAAAGTCATGATGATATCTAAGGCAATGATCATACATATAGGCATCACGTCCGAGACAAGTAGATCGATACTTTCTGCATCTACTACTATTACTCCACACTTCGACCGCTATCCAGCATGCATCTAGTGTATTGAGTTCAGAGTAACGCCTTAAGCAAGATGACATGATGTAGCGGGATCAATTCATGCAATAGATATAAACCCCATCTTTTTACCCTTGATGGCAACAACATGATGCGTGCCTCGCTACCCCTTCTATCACTGGGTGAGGACACCACAAGATATGAACCCAAAACCAAGCACTTCTCCCATTGCAAGAATTATAGATCAAGTTGGCCAAACTAAACCCACAACTCGAAGAGAATTACAAGGATACAAAATCATGCATATAAGAGATCAGAGGAAACTCAAATAATAATCATAGATAATATTATCATAAATCCACAATTCATTGGATCTCGACAAACACATCGCAAAAGAGGATTACATCAGATTGATCTCCATGAAGATCATGGAGAACTTTGTATTGAAGATCCAAGAGAGAGAAGAAGCCATCTAGCTACTAGCTATGGACCCGAAGGTGTGTGGTGAACTACTCACGCATCATCGGAGAGGCAATGGTGTTGATGAAGAAGCCCTCCATGTCCGAATCCCCCCTCCGGCAGGGCACCAGAATGGTCCCCAGATGGGATCTTGCGGAGATAGAAGCTTGCGGCGACGGAAAAGTATTTTCGTGGCTCTCTCCCGTGGTTTCAGATTTTTAGGGAATTTGTAGGCGGAGGAGGTAGGGCAAAGGAGCCACGGGGGGGCCACAAGCCTGGTAGGCGCCCCCCCCCCCTCAGGCCGCGGCTAGGGGGCTTGTGGCCTCCCCCGGGAGCCTTTGCCTTTGTTCTCAAGTTCCCTGCGTATCTTGTGTTCCGGAAAAAATCATTCCGAAGATTTTATTCCGTTTGGACTCCGTTTGATATTCTTCTCTGAAAAAGGTCAAAAACACGGAAAAAACATGAACTGGCACTTGGCACTGAGTTAATACGTTAGTCCCAAAAAAGATATAAAATGCATACTGATATGTCTCCAACGTATCTATAATTTTTTATGGTTTCATGCTATTATCTTGTAAAACTTTGGATGTTTTGCATGCCTTTTATTTATTTTTTGGGACTAACTTATTAACTCAGTGGCAAGTGCCAGTTATTGTTTTTTCCATGTTTTTGACCCCGTTCAGAGGATATTTTGAAACGGAGTCCAAACGGAAGAAAATCCCTGAAAAGATTTTTTCTCGAAAGGAAGAAGATCGAAGAACTTGGGAGCCAAGCCAGAAGAGACCCAGGGGACCCACAAGCCCCTGCCCCGCGGCCAGGGGGCGCTCCATCCAGGCTTGTGGGCCCCCTGGAGGTCCCCTGACCTAGATCTTACGCCTATATATTCCCAAATATTCCCAAAAAAACCAAGAGAGCATCGCAATCGCTTTTCCGCCGCCGCAAGCTTCTGTCTCCGCAAGATCCCATCTGGGGCACGTCCTGGTGCCCTGCCGGAGGGGGGATTCGGACACGGAAGGCTTCTCCATCAACACCATGACCTCTCCGATGATGCGTGAGTAGTTCACCATAGACCTACGGGTCAATAGCTAGTAACTAGATGGCTTCTTCTCTCTCTTGGATATTCAATACAAAGTTCTCCATGAAGCGATGTAATCTTCTTTTGCGGTATGTTTGTCGAGATCCGATAAATTGTTGATTTATGATCAGATTATCTATGAATCTTATTTGAGTTTCTTCTGATCTCTCTTATGCATGATTTCATATCCTTGTAATTCTCTTCGAGTTGTGGGTTTTGTCTGGCCAACTAGATCTATGATTCTTGCAATGGGAGAAGTGCTTGGTTTTGGGTTCATACCGTGCGGTGACCTCACCCAGTGACAGAAGGGGTAGCGAGGCACGCATCGTGTTGTTGCCATCAAGGGTAAAAAGATGGGGTTTTCATCATAGGTTTGGGATTATCCCTCTACATCATGTCATCTTGCTTAAAGGGTAAAAAGATGTTCGTCATGAAGTCAATACACTAGATGCATGCTGGATAGCGGTCGATGTGTGGAGTGATAGTAGTAGATGCAGAAAGTATCGGTCTACTTGTCGCGGACGTGATGCCTATATGTATGATCATTGACTTAGATATCATCATGACTTTGCGCGGTTCTATCATTTGCTCGACAGTAATTTGTTCACCCACCATAATACTTGCTATTTTGAGAGAAGATTCTAGTGAACACTATGGCCCCCAGGGTCTACTCCACACCATATTTTCAACCTTACACTTTTTACTTCGTTGCACTTTCCGCCTTCAGATCTCACTTTGCAAACAATCTTGAAGGGATTGACAACCCCTTTGAAGCGTTGGGTGCAAGCTTGTTTGTGTTTGCTCAGGTACTCTGGACTTGACGAGACCCTCCTTCTGGATCGATACCTTGGTTCTCAAACTGAGGAAAATACTTACTGCTCCTCTGCTGCATCACCCTTTCCTCTTCAAGGGAAAAACCAACGCAAGCCCAATCTCCGTCAACGTGTCAATTTCTGGCGCTGTTGTTTGAGAAGTAACACATACAAAACATCCAAAGTTGACAAGATAATAGCATGGAACCATCAAAAATTATAGATACGTTGGAGACGTATCATGCCCCCACTGGATACAAAACTACACGATCAGACCCGTTTGGCCCGGGTAAAACACCTACTGATTCTCACATAGACCATTGCCAAGGCAAGCACTCGACAACGGTCTCGGGGACTACACCAAGTGGGTGCGCTGAGAGTGCCCCTAGTGGATACAAACACACTCGACCAGGTCAGGCCTGGTTGAGTCAAAAATAGCGCATACCTCTCAAACTACAGACTCCTGCTGATGCAAATATTCAACAGCAGCCTCGGGGACTACACCCAGTGGGTTAACTGAGCGTGCCCCCACTGGAGTAAAAGACAAACTACTACACGACAAACCCCCAGTGGGTGTAAAGTGTAAAGCAAGAAGATTGACAAGATTCAATCGGAAAATAACTTGCAGTAGAACTTACTCGGATGTTCGCCTAGAGTACCGAGCTGGCATCATACGCCAACTTACTGGCCTCGAAAACCTCCTTTGTTCGTTGCATCATCAACTCGCCCTGGATCATCGCCTCTTTGGCAGCAACAGTCTGCTCCTCTGGGACACGATGCATAGAGAATGCAACTGATGAGGAAGTTGGCATCATAGAAGTGGTAGCTTGGGTTACCAAAGGCGCACTCTACATAGTCTTCACAACAGTTGATCCATTCGGAGGGTCCATCACCATAGCACCCGAACCGACTGGAGGAACATTTGACGCAGGCCTCACACGCATCCCTAGTGCACATGTAACCGACTCAGCATGAGTTTGTTGTGCAGCTGTATGTTGCGGCTCTGGATCGTCATCTAAGAAAATGACACCCGAAGATGAAGAGGTGATGGTCAAATCAGTCGACAGATCCAATATATAAAATGTAGTGAAGCTAATGCTTATCATACCTGGTCGAGGTGCAGGCTGAACCACGATGTCGAGGTCCATACGATCCTCTCCCGTCTCGACAGGAGTCAACACCGAAGTAGCAGCACTAGCAAGCAAATTGCACTCGATCACCAGAAGTTTGAGAAGACATAGTGGCGAGATGAAAAAGACAAACACTCACGCTGAGACAACCGGCACGACGATTCTCATTCGCGGCAAGGCCTTCCGAAGTTTCGGCGCGTCAGGCTTTGGCTGCTTCGCAGCCTTCTCTGCAGAGTCGGTTGTGATGGCTCGGTCCCGCTTCACACTTCTGGCGCTGGAGGAGACTATTTTGCTCGGTGCAGCTGATGGGTCATGGCGTTGCTTAGTTCGCGGTTCACGCATGGAGGAGACTATTATTCTCCTTCACTGTCTTCTGAAGCATCTTCGCTTTCTTCGCTATCATCCACATACTCACTCTCGGCACTACCACCTTCACTTTCTCCTCCAAGATCAAACTGCTCCCCGTTGGGCACATGAGAGTGCAGGTGGGTCCATTCCTGCAAAGCACAAAGACAACAGAGTCGATCGGACGAATACGCAGTCACTCGACAAAGGCATGAACACAATCAGAAATGATGTAACATACCAACTTCAGCGGCTTATTCTCAGCAGAATATGGCGCAACTCGTTTGGATCCCACGGGGTTGTCGCAAGGACTAGTGATACTTCTGATCCACTGGCTTACCGTCTCTTGATCAACTTCCTCTGGATGCGACCGAGTCGAATCTTCAGAACCAGAGTAATGCCACATGGCATGGTCCCTTGCGTGAAGGGGATGGATGCGCCAACAGAGGAACTTGTCCAGCAGGTCCAAACCAGTCAGCCCATTTCTGACCAAGTTGATCACTTTGCGCGCCAATATCTCCACTTCTCCCTTATCATCCTCAAATATAGTCAATATTCTAGGGGCAGTCGGACGATCTAAGGTGAAAGGGGAAGGCAAGTCGACACGTTCGGAGATGCAATATCATTGCACTAGAACCATGTTGACTGCCATTCTCGAACTGGTTCACGGAGGGTCATCGGAGGATAAGTACTTCTATTCCTTTTCTGAATCCCTAAGCCACCACACAACTAGATAACGTTGGTCCGAGTGTCCCCAGGATTCGCTTTTTTCACTGTTTGAGACCGGGCAGTAAATATGTTCTTGAACAACCCCCAATGAGGAGGGCAGCCCAAGAAGCACTCACACAGAGTGATGAAAGCGGAAAGATATGCAACAGTTTTGGGAGGAAGATGATGAAGTTAAATCCCGAAATAAAAGAGGAAGCCATAGAAGAAAGGGTGTGGAGGCAAAGAAAAACCTCGCTTGACATGAGTGAGGAGAAGAACCCGCTCCCCCTCGCGAGGTGCCGGCTCAAGCTCCTCCCCTGGCAGTCTCCAAGAGTTCTCCGCTATCATCCCTTGCTCAACGAGATCCAGGATGTCCTCCTTCGTCACGGTGGATGGGAGAAAGTCCCCCTGTATCCACCCTGGTGGCACTGCAGTCCGATCGGGTTTTTTCCCCTTGCCGCCCATCTTGGCACGCTCAAGCTTGGATGTTTTGCCCTTCGGCATGGCTGCAGTGGTGAAGGAAAGATTGAGCAAGGCTGACGGGGCGAAGGTGGACGAGAGGCAAGAAAGATCAAAGCTTGGTCGTAACCCTAGCCCCAACCGCATTTATATAAGCGACCGACTGAGTCACCGACTGGTGGGCCCTCCAGATCTCAGCCTATCCCGATATCAGTGGAGACGTGATGCGTGCTGATGATGATGGTGCAATAACCGAGGCGTCGTTGCTCCACTTGCCTGACAGTTGCGTCAATCCCGCGAGGAGCGTGGAAATCGAAATTTTGAATCCCGTGAGATCTGGACCTGCCGAGTGATCAGTCATATCAAAAGATCATGTCAGTCACTTGGAAGGAATCCAAGCGTCTGAAGTCACTCAGGAAAACTTCGCAACAGAATCGATCAAGGCGAATGACGAAGATTTCAGTCGACCTGAAGTTTCATCAACCCCAGGAAAATGACCAAGATCAGAACAACTCGACAAGAACTCACGTCGACTCTTTCGTCACACGAACCCCGATCCATTCGGTGGCTAATGATGGGGATATGTACCTAGGGTAGGGTCCCAGGCCTGACCTGAATGTCCTACCCAAGGGTACCTCATTATTAGGCCAAGGGTCGGATAGAAGATTCCGACTGGATGGAGATGGCACCCAAAAAGTCACTCGGTGCGTAAACACTCAGATTACATTCCCATCCACTCCACAACTCAAACCTACTCGGAATAACTCCACTCGTCATTGAAGACCAGAAGTCACCCCCGAGGGTCAACTATCACGCGTTCAACCCATGGTCTTTAGTAGCATTTATTACCCACTTACGTTATCAGTAACGTATATCTTTAAACTCATATTGATCGAGGCCTTAGATGATGAGGTATTGATGAGAGGTGGCACACTCTATATAAGCCACCCCTCACCTCTGGCACAAGGGTTCGCACCCCCTGTATTACACAATCCACACCGCAAGAGCTCCCGAGCACCTGAGATGTAGGGTTGTTACCTCCAAGAGTGGGGCCTGAACTCATACATCTTGCGTACAATCTTGCCGTAACTAAGACTCTTCCCTCTCCCTTCATACCCTACACCTCTACTGTCAGGTTTATTCCCACGACACGTGGCTGATAGTCTCCAACGTATCTATAATTTTTGATGGTTTCATGCTATTATCTTGTCAAACTTTGGATGTTTTACATGCCTTTTATATATTTTTTGGGACTAACTTATTAACTCAGTACCAAGTGTCAGTTCCTGTTTTTTCCATGTTTTTAGATTTTGAAACGGAGTCCAAACGGAAGAAAATCCCTGAAAAGATTTTTTCTGGAACGGAAGAAGATCGGGAAGCTTGGGAGCCAAGGCAGGGGAGCCTCAGGGGCCCCACAAGCCCCCACCCTGTGGCCAGGGGGGAGGCCGCGCCATCCAGGCTTGTGGGCCCCCTGGATGCCCTTTGCCCGAGGTCTTTCGCCTATATATTCCCATAAATTCCAGAAAAATTAGGAGATAATCGAAAATACTTTTCCGCCGCCGCAAGCTTCTGTCTCCGCAAGATCCCATCTGGGGCACATTCTGGTGCCCTGCCGGAGGGGGGATTCGGACACAGAGTGCTTCTCCATCAACAGCATGACCTCTCCGATGATGCGTGAGTAGTTCACCATAGACCTACGGGTCCATAGTTAGTAACTAGATGGCTTCTTGTCTCTCTTGGATCTTCAATACAAAGCTCTCCACGATCTTCATGGAGATCTATCCGATGTAATCTTCTTTTGCGGTGTGTTTTTCGAGATCCGATGAGTTGTGGATTTATGATCAGATTATCTATGAATCTTATTTGAGTTTCTTCTGATCTCTTATATCCATGATTTCATATCCTTGTAATTCTCTTCGAGTTGTGGGTTTTGTCTGGCCAACTAGATCTATGATTCTTGCAATGGGAGAAGTGCTTGGTTTTGGGTCCATACCGTGCGGTGACCTCACCGAGTCACAGAAGGGGTAGCGAGGCACGCATCATGTTGTTTCCATCAAGGGTAAAAAGATGGGGTTTTCATCATTAGTTTGAGATTGTCCCTCTACATCATGTCATCTTGCTTAAAGCGTTACTTTGTTCGTCATGAACTCAATACACTAGATGCATGCTGGATAGCGGTCGATGTGTGGAGTAATAGTAGTAGATGCAGAAAGTATCAGTCTACTTGTCTCGGACGTGATGTCTATATGTATGATCATTGCCTTAGATATCGTCATGACTTTGCGCGGTTCTATCAATTGCTCGGCAGTAATTTGTTCACCCACCGTAACACATGCTATTTTGAGAGAAGCCTCTAGTGAACACTATGGCCCCGAGGGTCTACTCCACACCATATTTTCAGCCTTACACTTTTTACTTCGTTGCATTTTCCGCCTTCAGATCTCACTTTGCAAAAAATCTTGAAGAGATTGACAACCCCTTTGAAGCGTTGGGTGCAAGCTTGTTTGTGTTTGCACGGGTACTCTGGACTTGACGAGACCCTCCTTATGGATCGATACCTTGGTTCTCAAACTGAGGGAAATACTTACTGCTCGTGTGCTGCATCACCCTTTCCTCTTCAAGGGAAAACCCAACGCAAGCCCACCCTCTGTCAACGTGTCAATTTCTGGCGTTGTTGTCTGTGGGATAGCAGAAGAATTTCTGGCGCCGTTGCCGGGGAGGAAGATCAATTCAAGAACTCATCCAAGTAGGTGTCGCAAACTCATCTCTTGCATTTACTTTGTTTCCCAGTTGCCTCTCGTTTTCCTCTCTCCCACTTCACCAATTTGCTTTTTTTCGTTCGCCTTTTTGTTCGCCCTTTTCTCTCGCTTGCTTTCTGCTCGTCTGTGTGGGATAGTCTATCCTGATGGCTAGATCCACCACTTCAAACGATACTCCCGAGAGCGAAGTCCTCAATTTCAAACAAATTGAGGAAGAAAACCTAAAGGGCGCTTGGTATAGGATTTGCAACGCTCAAAGTAGATCTACTCATAAGCAATCCACTACCGTCTTGCTTCGCAGTTTTTATGTGGGTGTTTCTCCTTGGAATAGGTATATTCTTAACCCATCATAGGTGGTAATTTCTTGGGTATCCATACCATTGATTCTTATAGAGCTGTGATAAATTTGGTAGGCTCACCCCCACTCTTGGTTAATGGAACTACCTTAACTCTGGAACATGTGATTCGTAGGCTGGACGTTATTGAAAATAAAGTTGCTACGATTGAACTCATTGAGAATTTGGATAAAAAGATTCACAATCAAATCACTCAGTACGGATCCAAGGTGGGAATGGTTTTGAAAAATTTAAAGGAGAAGGAACCCACAGTTAACGAAAAGCTAGGTCATGATTCTGCTAGGATTGGCAAACTAGAGGATGTTATAACCAACTTGGGTTCCGCTTTTGCTGTTGTGTAGAATACTCCAAATTTTGCCCACAATAAAATCACCAAGTTTGTTTTTGTTCCTAAAAGTAATGGTGAATCTTCTAGCAAGAAGGATGAAAACCTTAAGATGATAAGGGCCACTTATGGTTTGAGCACCAAAGACGACGATACGTGATTCTATCGCTTCTATGCTGGAAACCCAATGAATTTATCTTTTTCTTTCTGTTTTGTTGCGTCCACACTTTCATAATTCTGTTGTGATTGTGTTTTTTGTGTTTCTTTTTTGTTTGATCCAAGCAAAGCCTTTATGACTAGTCTTGGTAATGGTTGTTTGATCCTGCTGGAAAAAGACAGAAACTTTTCGCTCACGAGATGATTTTTCATTTTTATTCAGAAAGAGCTTTTGAGTTGATTCTTTTTCTTCTGATTGATATGCTTTTTTCCCAGACCGTCGTAATTGTTCAGATTTTGTGAGGTACCAGAAGTATACGAAGTATACAGATTGCTACAGACTAATCTGTTTTTGACAGATTCTGTTTTTGTTGAGTTGGTTGCTTGTTTTGATGAAACTATGGTTAGTATCGGGGGGTACTAGCCATGGAAAAGTGAGAATACAGTAGCCCATCATCAATATATATAGAATTCAAGTTTGCTACAGTACCAAAAGAAGTGGTAGTTTGTTTTCTTGTACTAATGTTATCACAAGTTTCTGTTTAAGTTTTGTGTGGTGAAGTTTCCAAGTTTTGGGTGATGTTCTCATGGACAAAGAGATAAGGAGTGGAAAGAGCTCAAGCTTGGGGATTCCCAAGGCATCCCAAGCCAAATTCAAGGACACCAAAAAGCCTAAGCTTGGGGATGCCCCAGGAAGGCATCCCCTCTTTCGTCTTCAATCCATCGGTAACATTACTTGGAGCTATATTTTATTTACCACATGATATGTGTTTTGCATGGAGCGTCTTGTATCATAGGAGTCTTTTCTTTTTGTTTGGTCACAATCATCCTTGCTGCACACCTTTTCGAGAGAGAGAGACATGCACTCATCGTGATTTTGCGAGAATGCTCATAGTGCTTCATTATAGCTTTTGAGCTAGATACTTTTGCTCTTATGCTTCACTTATATCTTTTGAGCTAGATACTTTTGCTCTTGTGCTTCACTTATATCTTTAGAGCCAAGCGGTGCGTAATTTGGTAGTTGGCTTATGCTATGAAAGTAGTCCCAAATGTGCTAGGTACCCAAAGAGGATGTAAAAACCTCCATCTTCGTGTGCATTGAGTAGAAAGAGAAGTTTCGATTCCTCTCAATTAGTTTTGAGATGTGGATTCGGTAATATTGAGAGTTATGTTAGTAGGGTGTTGTGAATCTAGAGATACTTGTGTTGGAGTTAGTGATTCCCGTAGCATGTACGTATGGTGAACCGCTATGTTAGGAAGTCGGAGCATAATTCATCTATTGATTGTCATCCTTTGTGTTGAGGTCGGGATCGTGCGATGGTTTACACCTACCAACCCTTCCCCTCGGAATATGCGTTTAGCTCTTTGTTTCGATTACTAATAAAAACTTTCGCAATAAGTATGTGAGTTCTTCATGACTAATGTGAGTCCATGGTATAGATGCACTTTCACCTTCCACCATTGCTATACCTCTCTAGTGCCGCGCAATTCTCGCTGGTGCACAAACCCACCAAATTCCTTCCTCAAAACAGCCACCATACCTACCTACTATGGCATTTTCATAGCCATTCCGAGATATATTGCCATGCAACTCCCACCGTTTCATGTCATGACTTGTGCTGTCACTCTCATATTGCCATTGCATGATCGTAAGATAGCTAGCGAGATGTTTCAACGTCATACTCCATGCTAGATCGTTGCACATCCTGCTACACTATCGGAGGCATTTCCTATGGAGTCATCATCATTGTGATCTTTGAGTTGTGAGTAAATAAAAGTGTGATGATCATCATTATTAGAGCATTGTCCCATGTGAGGAAATAAAAAAAGGCCAAAGAGCCCAAAAATAAAATAAAAAAGATAAGAAAAAAAAGAGGCCTAAGAGCCCAAATGAAAAAAAGAGAAAAGAGAGAAAAGAGAGAAGGTACAATGCTACTATCTTATTCCACACTTGTGCTTCATGTTAGCACCATGTTCTTCATGATTGAGAGCTTCTTGCTTTGTCACTACCTTATGCTAGTGGGAATCTTCATTTTATAACTTGGCTTGTATATTCCAATGATGGGCTTCCTCAAAATTGCCCTAGGTCTTCGTGAGCAAGCAAGTTGGATCCACACCCACTAGTTTTCCTTTTGAGCTTTCACATACTTATAGCTCTAGTGCATCCTTTGTATGGCAATCCCTACTCATTCACATTGATATCTATTAATGGGCATCTCCATAGCCTATTGATACGCCGAGTCAGTGTGACCATCTCCTCCTTTTTGTCTCACAACCACCACCACACTCTATTCCACCTATAGTGCTATATCCATGGCTCGCTCTCATGTATTGCGTGATAGTTATAAAAAGTTTGAGAAAGTAAGAGTGCGAAAACAATTACTTGGCCAATTCCGGGGTTGTGCATGATTTACATTAGTTGTGTGAGGATGATGGATCATAGCCAGACTATATGATTTTGTAGGGATAACTTTCTTTGGCCTTGTTATTTTGAAAGTTCATGATTACTTTGCTAGATTGCTTGAAGTATTACTGTTTTCATGTCAATAGCAAACTATTGTTTTGAATCTTACGGATCTAAACATTCATGTCACGTTAAAGAACTTGCAAAGGACAACTATGCTAGGTAACATTCCACATCAAAAATTTATTCTTTATCACTTCCCTACTCGAGGACGAGCGGGAGTTAAGCTTGGGGATGCTTGATACGTCTCCAACGTATCTATAATTTTTTATGGTTTCATGCTATTATCTTGTCAAACTTTGGATGTTTTGCATGCCTTTTATATATTTTTGGGACTAACTTATTAATTCAGTGCCAAGTGCCAGTTCCTGTTTTTTTTCCATGTTTTTGACCCCTTTCAGAGGAGATTTTGAAACACATTCCAAACGGAAGAAAATCCTCGAAAAGATTTTTTTCTGGAACGGAAGATGATCGGGAAGCTTGGGAACCAAGGCAGGGGAGCCTCAGGGGCCCCACAAGCCCCCACCCCGTGGTAAGGGGGGAGGTTGTGCCATCCAGGCTTGTGGGCCCCCTCGACGCCCTTTGCCCTAGGTCTTTCGCCTATATATTCCCATAAATTCCAGAAAAAATCAGGAGATCATCGAAAGTACTTTTCTGCCGCCGCAAGCTTCTGTCTCTGCAAGATCCCATCTGGGGCACGTTCTGGTGCCCTGCCGGAGGGGGGATTCGGACACGGAGGGCTTCTCCATCAACACCATGACCTCTCGATGATGCGTGAGTAGTTCACCATAGACCTATGGGTCCATAGTTAGTAACTAGATGGCTTCTTCTCTCTCTTGGATCTTCAATACAAAGTTCTCCATGATCTTCATGGAGATCTATCCGATGTAATCTTCTTTTGCAGTGTTTTTGTCGACATCTGATGAATCGTGGATTTATGATCAGATTATCTATGAATCTTATTTGAGTTTCTTCTGATCTCTCTTATGCATGATTTCATATCCTTGTAATTCTCTTCGAGTTGTGGGTTTTGTCTAGCCAACTAGATCTATGATTCTTGCAATGGGAGAAGTGCTTGGTTTTGGGTTCATACCGTGCGGTGACCTCACCGAGTGACAGAAGGGGTAGCAAGGCACGCATTGTGTTGTTGCCATCAAGGGTAAAAAGATGGGGGTTTCATCATTGGTTTGACATTATCCCTCTACATCATGTCATCTTGTCCATCACATCATTCTCCCAATGATGCGATCCCGTTATCAAGTGACAACACTTGTCTATGTCTAGGAAACCTTAACAATCTTTGATCAACGAGCTAGTCAACTAGAGGCTCACTAGGGACATTGTTTTGTCTATATATCCACACATGTATTTGTGTTTCCATTCAATACAATCATAGCATGGATAATAAACGATTATCTTGAAACAGGAAATATAATAATAACTATTTTGTTATTGCCTCTAGGGCATATTTCCAATAGAAGCACCTACTCATGTGGTGAGATCAAGATATTCCAATCCAACCATAAGAATCTTGATTTCTAGGCTCCCCAAGTTGCTTTCCACCCAATCATCCTCTTCTACCAAGCCAAGTTCTATGACAGAGTGATTTAGTGTTGAGGAGACTATCTTTTGAAGCACAAGAACAAGGAGTTCATCATCCATACACCATCTATTAGCTATTGGAGAGTGGTGTCTCCTAGATTGGGCAGGTGTCGCTTGGGAGCCTCCAAATTGCGTGGAGTTGGACCAAGAAGTTTGTAAGGGCAAAGAGATTGCGTACTTCAAGAAGATCTACCATACTCACACAACTCCCTTAGTGAGCTGTAAGCTTATGTCACTGTAGCCACCCACTATAAGTGAATCATGAACATATTGCAAACCCTCTAGCGTGAATCCTTCACGTGTGCGCCTCACGGAAGGCACCTTAGGACAGCACCATATTCTTGATAACCCACAAGTATAGGGGATCGCAACAGTTTTCGAGGGTACAATATTCAACCCAAATTTATTGATTCGACTCAAGGGGAAGCCAAAGAATATTCTCAAGTATTAGCAGTTGAGTTGTCAATTCAACCACGCCTGAAAGACTTAGTATCTGCAGAAAAGTATCAGTAGCAAGGTAGTATGATTGCAGCAGTAGCAACAGTAACCAGCAGTAGCAGCAGAGTAACAGTAGTAGCAACAGAGTAACAGTAGCAGCAGTGATAGCATTAGCAGCAAAGTAACGTAGCAAGGACCAGTAGTCAAAGACTAGTAGGCATTGGATCGGTGATGGATGATTATGTCGGATGTTATTCATCATGCAACAGTTATAACATGGAGAGATATGTAACTAGCTCAAGTTCGTCAATTTAATGTAGGCATGTATTCCGTATGTAGTCATACGTGCTTAGGGAAAAGAACTTGTATGACATCTATTGTCTATCCCTCCCGTGGAAGCGGGGTCCTAATGGAAACTATGGGATATTAAGGTTCTCCTTTTAATAAAGAACCGTACTAACGCATTAACACTTGGTGAATACATGAACTAATCATACTATGGTCATCTCCGGGAGTGGTTCCGGCTATTGTCACTCGAGGGTTGCCGGGTCATAACACATAGTAGGTGACTACAACTTGCAAGATAGGATAAAAAACATACATATATTGGCGACAACATAATAGGTTCACATCTGAAATCATGGCACTCGGGCCCTAATGACAAGCATTAAGCATGGCAAAGTAGTAGCAACATCAATCTCAGAACATAGTGGATACTAGGGATCAATCAAAATTAACTCGATTACATGATAGATCTCATCCAACCCATCACCGTCCAGCAAGCCTACGATGAGATTACTCGCGAACGGTGAAGAGCATCATGGAATTGGTGATGAAGGAAGGTTGGTGATGACGATGGCGATGATCTCCCCTCTCTGGAGCCTAGAACATACTCCAGATCTGCCCTCTAGAGGAAGAACAAGAGGTGGCGGCGCCTCCGTATTATAAAACGCGATGAACTCTTCTCCTTGATTTTTTTCCGGACGAAAGAGGCTAAATAGAGCTGAGATTGGAGGCGGTGGAGCAACATGGGCCCCACAAGCCTGCCAGGCGCGGCCAGGGGGGCCGCGCCTGGTGGGCTTGTGGGCTCCATGCTCCACTTCCTCCGTTGATTCTTGCGCCAGTATTTTCTATATATTCCACAGTAATTCTCCGTAAATTTCCAGGTCATTCCGAGAACTTTTATTTCTGCGCAAAAACAACATCATGGCAATTCTGCTGAAAACAGCGTTAGTCCGGGTTAGTTCCATTCAAATCATGCAAATTAGAGTCCAAAACAAGGGAAAAAGAGTTTGGAAAAGTAGATACGACGGGGACGTATCACATATCAGCACACAACTCATATCAATAACATCATATCACAATTAACCCGTATGACAAAAAAATCCACTCAAACATCATAGGATAGCTACACATCATTGGATAATAATATATAGCATTAAGCATCATGTTTAAGTAGAGATTATAGCGGGGAAGAGAAGTTTTGCACCCCCTGCATAGAGGGGGAGAGAGGTTGTAGTGACGGCGGCAAAGTTGTTGGTGTAGGTCGCCATCACGAGGGTTGGCCCAGTGGGGCTCCGGTGCCACCGGGAGAGAGGGGGAGAGATCCCCCTATTCTTCTTCCTTGGCCTCCTCCCTAGGTGGGAGGAGGGTTTCCCCTACTGTCCATTGCCACCGTGGCTCCCGGAGGGCAGCATCCCCTCCGAGACCGAGATTGGATCTCACTCTGTCTCTGTCCCTCTCTCTCTTTCTTCTCTTTTCGCTACAGTTTTCTGGCCCTTAACCATTTCTTAAATATCCGGAGATCCGTAACTCCGACCGGGTTAAAATTTTGAGGGAATTTTATCACGAAATATCTTTCTTTTAGTGGAGGGAGATCGTTAACCGACTTAAGGGTTGGCTACAAGCCATCAGGGCGCCCCCATGTCGCATGATGTTGGCTTGTGGGGCCCTCAGGCATCGTCTTGCATTGATTCCGACTCCCAAAATTCACATATATTCCAAAAACAATCTTCATAAAAATTTATGTCATTTGGACTTCGTTTGATATGGAATTTCTGCGGAACAAAAAAGACACAAAAAAGGAACTGGCACTAGGCACTCGGTAAATAAGTTAGTCCCAAAAATATATGGAAATTGTAGAATATTGGCATGAGACAATAAAAAATTATAGATATGACTGAGACGTATCAAGGGGCAGTGACGTCGACATCTTCATCCATGTCCTCGGCCTCCTCAGAGCCGTAGTCCAGCATATCGGTTAAATCTTCGATAGTGGCTACCAAGTGGGTGGTGGGTGGGACATAGAATTCCTCGTGGCCTGCCTCAAGGCCTATCCGAGCATAGGGCGGGGCTAGGCCATCCGTAATGTTCATTTCTGGATCCGAGACAGCATCTCGTTCAATAGCGAGAGGTCAGCCGGATCAGCCTTCTAGAGTCTTCCAGAGTTGGCCTCTGGTGTGTCGGCAGAGGGATCGTGTTCGTCCAAGACTGACCCCTGGTCTTCGGATGCCATGACCGGATCCAAGCTTAAAGCTCGATCCAAGGTAAGAATCGACCCACAGATGGGGTCGAGTAGGAGGCCCGAAGTTAAAGCTTCGGGATTTTCGGGCTCATCGTGTGAGGCCGAGAGCCTAGTAAAGACCAGATCACCCCAGGAGTCAGCGACGAAGTCTAGGTGCCCAAACTTGGTCACTTCATGAGGGGCGAAACTTTCGATCTAGCCAAGGTGGTTGGTCGAATCAGCATGCAGCATGATACTGCCGAACACGAAGATTTGTTCAGGGATGAATAATTCTCTGTTGCAGATGTCACTGATGATGATTAGGCGAGCCGTCGATCCTTTGGCGATCCCACAATGGAACTCTCGATGAAAGCACCAATGTCGGTACCAAAACCAGTGGATCTCGGGTAGGGGGTCTCGAGCTATGGATCTTGGATCAATGGAGAACAAGGAACAAACAGACAGTATTTACCCAGGCTCGGGCCCTCTCAAAGAGGTAAAACCTTACGTCATGCTTGATTATATTGATGTGTGTATGACAATTAGAGAGTCGATCTACAACGAGATAAGACGAACTAAACCCTAGATGAGTAGGATGATGGTTCTCCCTCTACGAACTATACCCTCATGTTTATATAGACACCACGAGTACCTAGGCTTACACATGGTCGGTTGCCATCAAGAAATCAACATGTCAATTCGGCCATCTTGACTTGGAGGACACACCAAGGCACCGGAGGTTTCCTTCCTCAGAACGGATTCGATTGTAGTCTCGCCTTCAAGTAATAGTCATAGAGCAGCACACTTGTCTGGCCCATAAAAGATATGCCAGCATCCTGAGGACCCCTTAGTCCCAGACTCACTCAATCCCCTATAGTGTCAACAAGCAAATTGTGTTTAAGGATAGGTGCTTGTTTAAAGAATATCTCGTCTATTCCATTTCTTTCATTCATATACCTATCATTTTCATGGTCTAAAAAATATTGTTCTAAAGGTTCTATATGAGGCACGACAATATAAGCAAGACCAATAATTTCATCTTTACTCGGTAACTCTTTCTCATGTGGTTGTCTACCAAACTTAGAGAAATTAAACTCATGAGGTACGTCGCCAAAACTCACTCTAACCTTTTCTACAACACGACGAATTTCAGCATTAACGGTATTTAAGAAAGGTCTACCAAATATAATGGGACAAAAATAATCTTGTAGTGAACCAAGTACTAAGAAATCAGTAGGGTATTTGATTTTTCCAAACAAGACTACCACATCTCGAACAATCCCAAGCGATGAAATAGTATCTCTATTTGCAAGTTTAATAGTGACGTGAATGTCCTCAATCTTAGAGGGTGATATATCATTCATAATTTCTTAATATAAAGTAAAAGGAATAGCACTCACACTAGAACCCATATCACACAAACCATGATAGCGATTATCTCCAATTTTAACAGAAACAACAGGCATGCCAATCACTGGTTTATTTTTATCAAATATATCCTGCTCATTCGTAGCAAGATTTCAAAATTCTAGCATCCTCACCATAGAAGTAAATAACATGCCCATCAATATTATCAACTAGGGGATCCTTAACCACAACAATATTAGGTTCTACATTTATTTGTTCAAAAGGTTTGGGTGTTCTAATGTTACTTTTATTAACCATCATTGTAGCTTTAGCATGCTCCTTAATCCTAACAGTAAAAGGTGGTTTCTCAATGCAAGCAATAGGCGCAACTGAATCAACATTATAAACAATTGTTTCATCTTTAACTATAACATGTTCCTCTAACAATTCTTTAATATATGGATGACATTTAAACCACTTCTCCTTAGGGAGATCGACATGAGTAGCAAATGATTCATAGAAAGAATCTACTATCTCAAAGTCAAGCCCATATTTATTACTAAAATTATGAAAAATATCGGTTTCCATAAAAGATTTAACACAATCAAACTCGAGCTTTATACCTGACTCTTTAGCTTTGTCGAGTTCCCAATATTCACAGTTACATTTTTTTCATAAGATCCCATTTGAATTCAATAGGTTTATCATGTAGCAACTAGTAGAAGAAGAATCAAACATCAATTGATCATCATAAGATAGCGGAGCATAAATTTTTTTAATTATTTCTTTTGAGAGCACGTGATTGGGGCATGTGTGCATCATAGACTTAAGTCTCCCCCAATCTTGAACGATACTTTCTCGTTCATGATGCCAAACATTATATATATATAGAATTCCGATCACGATGATCTAGATGCATGGATAAATTTTTTAATGGAATTCCACCTTCAACCGATTCCAGTCCCATGTTCCAGCATCATCCAATAGCAACCAAATCAATGCTTTTCCCTCCAATGATAAATGGAATACCTTCTTCTTGACTCCATTTTTAGATAAACCTGCAAGCTTAAATAATCCACAAATCTCATCTATATATATCAAGTGCAAATCAGGATGAGTTGTTCCATCTCCTCCATAAGGATTAGGTAGAAGTTTCTCTAAGACACCTGCAGGAATTTCATAGTAAATATTTTCATTAGGTTCAGTATGTTGAGGACCGGTTTTTTCCACTTCTGGTCGGGGTGAAAATACCCCCAAACAGGCCCCTCAGAGGATTATTTTCCGTAGTAACAAGCAGTAGTAAATTTCAGCATGTACCGAAAATGTTTCCTTACCAAAGGCGCTTCACTACTCAACAACAACGCCACAAAATAGTCTTGATGACCCATAAGTATAGGAGATCAATCGTAGTTCTTTTGACAAGTAAGAGTGTCGAACCCAACAAGATGCACAGGGAAATAACAAGAGGTTTTCAGTAAGGTATTGTCTGCAAGTGTTGTAAGTAACAACGATAGAGAGTTTTGTAGCAAGATACTTTGGGACGTGGATTTTTGGATCTCGGGAACATATGCTCCCTAATGAACAATAAAATCAAGATAAATAGTAAATAAGTTTCAAAAATTCTGATTTTTTTTGTAGATGTTTATATTAGTGTGGCAAGTGTGCTTGCCAATTTTCATGCCATATGGGATAGCGGTGCTTCCTTGGTGAAAAAACAAAATTAAGTGTAACATTTGGAGGTAACATTTGACATTTGACTTGTTCAGTTTGCACAGGCCAAAATACTTGAGTTTTTGACCTGTAAATTTGCATGTGTCATTTGAGTGTGACAACGAACACATCTATTTTTCAAAAAAAATTACATTTGTAAAATACATTTTTAACACGCAGGAGCATATGCTCCCTAGAGCCAAATTGAATATCCGGATAATTTGTAACAAGTAACAATAGTAGCAAAGGTGCAACAAGATGGGACAAGCCTGCAAGTTCTCTTGTATATAGCAAGATGCTCTCAAGGACACATGAGAATTGTTGTCTAGTCACATTCATCACGTTGAGTTGATTCACGTTTCTTACTTTGATAATTTGATGTGTGGGTGGAACGATGCTTGGGTGATGTTCTTACTTGAACAAGCAACCCATTTATGATTACCCCCTGTCGCAAGTATCCACAGCTAAGAAAGAATAATTAAGATAAATCTAACCATAGCATGGAACATGTGGATCCCAATCAGCCCTTCGCGGAATAATACATAAACTAGGGTTTAAGATTTTATCACTCTAGCACCCCATCATGTACTTATTACTCCACAATGCCATCCCTTAGGCCCAAATATGGTGAAGTTTCATGTAGTCAATGTTCACATGCCACCACTAACGGAAACAACAACATACATATCATCAAAATATCAAAGAATACCAACTTCACATGATTACTTATAACTAGACTTCTCCCATAGGCTCTCTCCCGGGTGGGTGGGCCCCTCCGAGTGAAAACCCGGAACCCATTCGTCACTCCCGGTACACTGCAGGTAATGCCCGAAATCTTTCCAGAGACCAAATGCAACCATCCTATATATAAATCTTCATTTCTGGACCATTCTGAAAACCCTCGTGACATCGTCATCTCATCCGGGACTCCGAACAACCTTTGGTCACCAACACATATAACTCAACTATACCGAAACGTTGCCGAACCTTAAGTGTGCAGACCCTGTGGGTTCAAGAACTATGCAGACATGACCTTGAGACACTCTCTGGTCAATAACCAACAGCAGGACCTGGATGTCCATAGTTCCTACATATTCTAGAAGATCTCTATTGGTTGAACCTCCATGTCAAGGATTCATATAATCCCATATACTATTCCCTTTGTCCTTCGGTATGTTACTTGTCCCAGATTCGATCGTCGGTATCTCTACACCTAGTTCAACCTATTACCGGCAAGTCTATTTAATCGTTCCATAATACAAGATCCCGTAACTAACTCCTTAGTCACATTGCTTGCAAGGCTTGTTGTGATGTTGTATTACCGAGTGGGCCCCGAGATACCTCCCCATCACACGGAGTGACAAATCCTAGTCTTGATCCATGCCAACCCAACAGATACCTGTAGAGCACCTTTATAGTCACCGAGTTACATTACGACGTTTGATACACACAAGGTATTCCTCCGGTGTCCGGGAGTTGCATGATCTCATGGTCATAGGAACAGATACATTGACATGCAGAAAACAGTAGCAATAAACTGACACGGTCATATACTACGTTTATAGTTTGGGTCTTGTCCATCACATCATTCTCCCAATGATTTGATTCCGTTATCAAGTGACAACACTTGTCTATGGTCAGGAAACCTTGACCATCTTTGATCAACGAGCTAGTCAACTAGAGGCTTACTAGGGACAGCGTTTTGTCTATGTATCCACACATGTATTTGTGTTTCCAATCAATACAATTCTAGCATGGATAATAAATGATTATTATGAACAAGGAAATATAATAATAACTAATTTATTATTGCCTCTAGGGCATATTTCCAACAGTCTCCCACTTGCACTAGAGTCAATAATCTAGTTCACATCACGATGTGATTTTAGCGAATCCAACACCCATACAGTTCTGCGGTTTGATCAGATCTCGCTTGTGAGGGAGGTTTTAGTCAACGAGTCTGAACTTTTCAAATATGTGTGTGCTTTACAATTCTTTATGTCATCCTATAGATGCCGCTACTATGTGTTATTTTGAAATATTCCAAATGACTACTCTACTATACGAATCCGGTTTACTACTCAGAGTTATTCGGATTAGTGTCAAAGCTTGCATCGACGTAACCCTTTACGACGAACTCTTTAATCACCTCCATAATCGAGAAAAATTCCTTAGTCCACTAGTTACCAAGGATAACTTTGACCGTTGTTTAGTGATTCAATCCTGGATCACCTTTTGTACCCCTTGACAGACTCATGGCAAGGCACACATCAGGTGCGGTACACAGCTTGGCATACTTTAAAGCCTACGGTTAAGGCATAGGGGATGACCTTCGTCCTTTCTCTTTCTTCTGCCGTGGTCGGGATTTTGTGTATTACTCAAATTCACACCTTACAACACAACCAAGAACTCCTTCTTTGCTGATCTATTTTGAACTCCTTCAAAAACCTGTCTAGGCATGCATTTCATTGAAAGTTCTATTTAGTGTTTTGATCTATCTTATACATCTTGATGCTCAATGTTCAAGTAGCTCTATCCAGGTCTTCCTTTGAAAAAACTCCTTTCAAACAACCCTTTATGCTTTCCAGAAATTCTATATTCATTCCGATCAACAATATTTCAACTACATATACTTATCAGAAATTCTATAGTGCTCCCACTCACTTCTTTGGAAATACAAGTTTCTCATAAACCTTGTATAAACCCAAAAGCTTTGATCATCTCATCAAAGTGTATATTCCAACTCCGAGATGCTTGCACCAGTCCATAGAAGGATCGCTGGAGCTTGCATACTTGTTAGCATCCTTAGGATTGACAAAACCATCTGGTTGTATCACATACAACCTTTCCTCAAGGAAACCGTCGAGGAAACAATGTTTTGACATCCTATGTGCAATATTTCATAAATAATGCAGCAACTGCTAACATAATTCCAACAGACTTTTAGCATCGCGACGAGTGAGAGAGTCTCATCGCAGTCAACTCCTTGAACTTGTCGGAAACCTCTTTGCAACAAGTCGAGCTTTCTTAAATGGTTACTTTCACCATTATTGTCCGTCTTCTTTTAAAGATCCATCTGTATTAATAGTCTTACGACCGCCATCAAGTAGTTCTTCCAAAGTCTACACTTTGTTTTATACATGAATCCTCTCTCGGATTTCATGGCCTCCAGCCATTTGTCAGAATCCAGGCCCACCATCGCTTCTCCTTAGCTTGTAGGTTCATTGTTTATTCAACAACATGACCTCCAAGACAGGGTTACTGTACCACTCCGTAGCAGTACGTTACCTTGTCGACCTATGAGGTTTGTAGTAACTTGATCCGAAGCTTAATGATCACTATCATCAGTTTCCACTTCAATTGGTGTAGGCACCACAGGAGCAACTTCCTGCGCCCTGCTACACACTGGTTGAAGTGACGGTTCAATAACCTCATCAAGTTCCACCACCCTCCCACTCAATTCTTTCGAGAGAAACTTTTCCTCGAGAAAGGACCCGTTTCTAGAAACAAACACATTGCTTCCGGATCTGAGATAGGAGATGTACCCAACTGTGTTGGATATCCTATGATGATGCATTTATCCGATTGGGTTCGAGCTTATCAGACTGAAACTTTTTCACATAAGCGTCGTACCCCAAACTTTCAAGAAACGACACCTCAAGTTTCTCCAAACCATAGTTCATACCGTGTCATCTCAACAGAAATACGCGGTGCCCTATTTAAAGTGAATGTGGTTGCCTCTAATGCATAACCTATAAACAATAGTGGTAATTCGATAAGAGACATCATAGTATGCACCATATCAAATAGGGCGCGGCTATGACGTTCGGACACACCATCACACTATGGTGTTCTAGGTGGCATGAATTGCGAAACAATTTCCACATTGTCTTAACTGTGTACCAAAACTCACAACTCGGATATTCATTTCTATGATCATATCGTAGATAGTTTATCCTCTTGTCACGACGATCTTCACTCTGAAATAGCTTTGAACTTTTCAATATTTCAGACTTGTGTTTCATCAAGTAAATACTCGTGTATCTACTCAAATCGACAGTGAAGTAAGAACATAACGATATCCACTGTGTGCCTCAGCACTCATTGGACTGCACACATCAAAATGTATTACTTCCAACAAGTTACTTTTCTTGTTCCATCTCACTGGAAAACGAGGCCTTTAGTCATCTTGCCCATGTGGTATGATTTGCATGTCTCAAGTGATTCAAAATCAAGTGAGTCCAAATGATCCATCTGCATGGAGTTTCTTCATGCGTTTATACCAATAGGTAGGTTTGCATGTCTCAAACATTTCAAAAATGAGTAAGCACAAAGATCCATCATCATGGAGCTTCTTCATGCATTTTACACCAACATGACTCAAGTGGCAGTGCCACAATTAAGTGGTACTATCATTGCTACTTTGTATCTTTTGGCATCAATAATATGAACATGTGCATCACTACGATCGAGATTCAATAAACCATTGAAGGTATTTATTCAAGCAAATAGAATAACCATTATTATCTTTAAATGAATAATCGTATTGCAATAAACACGATCCAATCATGTTCATGCTCAACGTAGACACCAAATAACAATTATTTAGGTTTTAACACCAATCCCGATGGTAGAGGGAGTGTGCGATGTTTGATCACATCAACCTTGGAAACACTTCCAACACATATCATCACCTCGCCTTTAGTCAGTCTCCGTTTATTCCATAGCTTTCATTTCGAGTTACTAACACTTAGCAACTGAATAGGTATCTAATACCCTCGTGCTACTAGGAGTACTAGTAAAGTACACATCAATATCATGTATATCAAATATACTTCTGTCGACTTCACCAGCCTTCTTATCTACCAAGTATCTAGGGTAGCTCCACCTCAGTGACCGTTCCCCTCATAACAGAAGCACTTAGTCTTGAGTTTGGGTTCAACATTGGGTTTCTTCATTACAGCAGCAACTGGTTTTGTCGTTTCATGAAGTATCCCTTCTAGCCCTTGCCCTTCTTGAAACTAGTGGTTTTACTAACCATCAACAATAGATGCTCCTACTTGATTTCTACTTTCGCAGTGTCAAACATTGCGAATCGCTCAAGGATCATCATATCTATCCTAGATATGTTATAGTTCATCATGAAGCTCTAGCAGCTTGGTGGCAGTGACTTTGGAGAACCATCACTATCTCATCTGGAAGATTAACTCCCACTTGATTCAAGCGATTGTTGCACTCAGACAATCTGAGCACATGCTGAACGATTGAGCTTTTCTCCTTTTACTTTGTAGACAAAGAATCTTGTCGGAGGTCTCATACCTCTCAACAAGGGCACGAGCATGAAATCCCAAATTCATCTCTTAGAACATCACATATGTTCTATGACGTTCCAAAACGTCTTCGGCGCCCCAAATATAAGTCGTTAAGCATTACACACTGAACTATCACGTAGTCATAAAAAACGTCTATGTCAGATGTTCGCAGCATCCACAGACGGCGCTCTAGGTGCAACACACCGAGAGGTGCATTAAGGATATAAGCCTTCTGCGCAGCAATGAGGACAATCCTCAGTTTACGGACTTAGTCCGCAAAATTGCTACTATCATCTTTCAACTAAATTTTCTCTAGGAACATAAAAAAACAGTAGAGCTATAGCGCAAGCTATAACATAATTTGCAAAGACCTTTTGACTGTGCTCATGATAATTAGTTCAATTAATCATATTACCTAAGAACTCTCACTCAAATAGACATCCCTCTAGTCATTCGAGTGGTGCATGATCCAAATCCACTAACTCAATTCCGATCATCACGTGAGTTGAGTATAGTTCCAGTGGTAAACATCTCTATGTTAATCATATCAATCATACGATGCATGCTCGACCTTTCGGTCTCTTGTGTTCCAAGGCCATGTCTGTACATGCTAGGCTCGTCAAGTTTAACCCGAGTGTTCCGCGTGTGCAACTGTTTTGCACCCGTTGTATGTGAACGTTGAGTCTATCACACCCGATCATCACGTGGTGTCTTGAAACGACGAACTATCGCAACGGTGCACAGTCGGGGAGAACACAATTTCATCTTCAAATTTTAGTGAGGGATCACCTTATAATGCTACCTTGTTCTAAGACAAATAAGGTGCATAAAAAGGATTAACATCACATGCAATTCATAAGTGACATGATATGGCCATGATCTTGTGCTTCTTGATCTCCATCACCAAAGCACCGGCATGATCTTCATCGTCACCGGCGCCACACCATGATCTCCATCATCGTGCCTCCATCGAGGTTGTCGTGCTATATATGCTATTACTACTAAAGCTACAACCTAGCAACATAGTAAATGCATCTGCAAGTACAAACGTTAGTTTAAAGACAACCCTATAGATCCTGCCGGTTGCCGTAGCATCGACGTGCAAGTCGGTATTTTAACTATTACAACATGATCATCTCATACATCCAATATATCACATCATGTCTTTGGCCATATCACATCACATGCATACCCTGCAAAAACAAGTTAGACGTCCTCTAATTTGCTGTTGCGTGTTTTACGTGGCTGCTATGGGTATCTAGCATGATCGCATCTTACTTACGCAAAACCACAAGGTGATGTGCAAATTCCTATTTAACCTCTCTCCAAGGACCGCCTCGGTCAAATCCAATTCAATTAAAGTTGAAGAAACAGACACCCGTCAGTCATATTTATGCAACAAGTTGCATGTTAGTCGATGAAACCAGTCTCTCGTAAGCGTACGACTAAGGTTGGTTCGGGCCGCTTCAATCCAATAATACCGCCGAATCGAGAAAAGACTAAGGAGGGCAGCAAATCGAACATCAAAGCCCAAAAAAACTTTTGTGTTCTACTCGAGATTACATCTATGCATGAACCTAGCTCATGATGCCACTGTTGGGGAACGTTGCATGGGAAACAAAAAAATTCCTACGCACACGAAGACCTATCATGGTGATGTTCATCTACGAGAGGGAGATTGGATCCACATACCCTTGTAGATCGCTAAGCGGAAGCGTTATTAAACGCGGTTGATGTAGTGGTACGTCTTCACGATCCATCCCATGAACCGTCCCATGATCCGTCCCACGAACCGTCTCGTGATCCGTCCCGATCAAGTGCCGAACAGATGGCACCTCCGCGTTCAGCACACGTACTGCTCGATGACGATCTCTGCCTTCTTGATCCAGCAAGAGCGACGGGGAAGTAGATGAGTTCTCCCACAACGTGACGGCGCGCTGGTGATGGTAATGATCTATTCCTGCAGGGCTCCACCCGAGCTCCGTGGAAAACTGATCTAGAGGAAGAATTACGAGGTATAGGTTTGAGTTGCACGTGGCAATGCTGTGTCTCAAAAACCCTAAAACCTCTAGTATATATAGGAGGAGGGGAGGGGCTAGCCTTGGGGCTCAAGGGAGCCCTTAGGGCGCCGGCCAAGAGAGGAGAGGAGGACTCCAACTCCAATTCGGTTTGGGAAGGAGGAGTCCTCCTCTTCCTTCCCACCTCCTTTTTTTCCTTTCTCTTTGGTTTTTTTCTCTTGAGGCACCATAGCCCACTTGGGCTCGCCTCACCAGCCCACTAAGGGCTAGTGCGCCACACTTGGGCTATTAGGCTCTCTCCCGGGTGGGTGGGCCCCTCCCGGTGAAAACCCAGAACCCATTCATCACTCCCGGTACACTGCCAATAATGCCCGAAATATTTCCGGAGACCAAATGAAACCATCCTATATATCAATCTTCATTTTCGTACCACTCCGGAAACCCTCGTGACGTCCGTGATATCATTCGGGACTCCGAACAACCTTCGGTCACCAACACATATAACTCAACTATACCGAAACGTCACCGAACCTTAAGTGTGCACACCCTCCGGGTTCGAGAACTATGCAGACATGACCTTGAGACACTATCTGGTCAATAACCAACAGCGGGACCTGGATGTCCATATTGGTTCCTACATATTCTATGAAGATCTCTATCGGTTGAACCTCTATGTCAAGGATTCATATATTCCCGTATACTATTCCCTTTGTCCTTCGGTATGTTACTTTCCCGAGATTCGTTCGTTAGTATCTCTATACCTAGTTCAATCTTGTTATTGGCAAGTCTCTTTACTCGTTCTGTAATACAAGATCCCGTAACGAACTCCTTAGTCACATTGCTTGCAAGGCTTTTTGTGATGTTGTATTACCGAGTGGGCCCCGAGATACCTCTCCGTCACACGGACTGACAAATCCGAGTCTTGATCCATGCCAACCCAACAGACACCTTTGTAGATACCTGTAGAGCACCTTTATAGTCACCTAGTTACGTTGTGACGTTTGATACACACAAGGTATTCCTCCGGTGTCCGGGAGTTGCATGATCTCATGGTCATAGGAACAGATACATTGACATGCAGAAAACAATAGCAATAAACTGACACAATCATATACTACGTTTATAGTTTGGGTCTTGTCCATCACATCATTCTCCCAATGATGTGATCCCGTTATCAAGTGACAACACTTGTCTATGGTCAGCAAACCTTGACCATCTTTGATCAACGAGCTAGTCAACTAGAGGCTTACTAGGGACAGTGTTTTGTCTATGTATCCACACATGTATTTGTGTTTCCAATCAATACAATTCTAGCATGGATAATAAACAATTATTATGAACAAGGAAATATAATAATAACTAATTTATTATTGCCTCTAGGGCATATTTCCAACATAATGAACATGATCAAGGATATGAAGACGTTATCTTCCACCAATTAAACCAACTAGCATCAACTACAAGAGGTAATCAACACTTCGAGCAACCCCAGGTACCAATCAGAGGTTTTGAGACAAAGATTGAATACAAGAGATGAACTAGGGTTTGAGATGAGATGGTGCTGGTGAAGATGTTTATGAAGATTGGTCCTCCCATGAAGGAGGAAGCGTTGGTGATGACGATGACTTTGATTTCCCCCTCCTAGAGGGAAGTTCCCCAGCAAAAGTGCTCTTGCTCATGTTTCCACCTTGAGACGGAACGCTTCATCCTGAAAGTACCCTCTTGATTTTTCTAGGTCAAAAACCTTCATTTAGCAGAAGATGGGCATTGAAGTCCACTTGTGGGACCCGCAAGGCATTAGGTCGCACCCATGGTTTTAAATAGGGGATAGCGGACTGGTAGCCGATTGGGTTCTGTGTAGCGGAATGCGGATAGCGGTCGATATTGCGGGCGCTATGTCCGCATAGGGGACTTATAAAAACATTAGATTCTTGTTTATATCTATAGAACATGAACAAAAAATAATGACATTAAATTTGAGTGATAGCGCTAGCATTATTGCGGATGCAATAACGAACGTTATCTTCACTATTTAAACCTATGGTCGCACCCTAGGGGGGTGGGCGCGCCCTATTGCCTTGTGGGCAACTCGTGGCCCCCTCGAGTGGTTAGTTCCTCCTATGTTCATTATATATTCCACAAAAAATCATCGTGAAGTTTTAGGTAATTTGGAGTCCAAAAGATTTCTAGCCTTTTCCATAGCCTTTCAAGTCCACAATCCAGTTTTCAGTGACTTTCCTCTTTGTGTAAACCTTGTAAAATAAGAGAGAAAATATATTACGATTGCATCCAAAAGTGAAATAATGCTTGAAAACATTATACATATCAATAGGGAATCATGATGCAAAATGGACGTATCATGTATCTGGTGTGGTGGTGGTATATGGCAGCGATGATGTATCTGGTGGGGTGGTGGTATATGACAGCTGTGATGTATCTTGTGTAGTTGTAGTATATGGCAGCGGTGATATATCTGGTGTGGTGGTGGTATATGTCAGCGGCGGATATGGTGTGGCGGCGGCCTGACAACCTCTGAAGAAAACTCGAAACTCTAAAGCACAAGGCGCTAAGACCAACAACTTGACACGATGATGCAACCGAAAATTCAACAAAGCAAACACCGAACAGAAAAATTGCAAAGGCCCAGATTGGTTCGGATATGATCATCTAACCCTAATTTTTTTCTGGCTTTTTCGTGGATTTTAGGTATGAAGAACATATGCGATCTAAACCACCAAAAACTGGAAATTCTCACTGAGCAACCAGGAAATTTGGTACCACTTGATAGAGGCGAGGGTGTCCCGTCTTTTGATGAGATGGTGGCTATCGTTTCTGGTGGAGTAGACTTTGACGGTCCAACTACGAACGTGCGAGAACGTTGTGCCTTAGCAATCGCTAAACCAACCCCGAGAGGTTATTGACCACGCCAGAGCATGATCAACCTGACCACGAGGGTCTTTTCCTGTCCTTAAATGAAGAACACGCAAGAAACTGAAATTGCAATCTGGATATTGCGAGGAAAACTTTATTGATGAAAGTCAGGTTCTCTAATGTCTTGATCTAGTCGTAGAACACAAATGAAGTACACGAAGTTGCATCTATGAAAAAACTTTTAATCTAAATAAAACCAAAGTCTAAACGTCGCCCTAAGGGCTATATATAGGGGGGAATAGAGGGGCATTTCGTGACCCCTTGGAGGACGTGTTCGAAACATACCCTAACTCGGTTTCCCACACATACGGACTCTAAAAATATACTATAATGTGGTATTTCGGAATCACATGGGCCTTTCCCAATAATAAGGTGACAAGACACCTATAATAGTCTATGAACGAAATTTATGAAGTGGCATCTTATCTATTTCGTCCAAGCCTTTATGCTCTCATTATGGCGGCTTCAAAGCGCGAAAACACCACTGGAAGCTCCATTGTTCTTTCTCGCGTGCTTACCTTTTTCTCCGTGCTTGATCCCACTCCAATGGCCATCCTTCTTGTCCATGCTAGGTCTTTCATTCATAAGTAAAACATAAGTATCTAATTTAGGTAGCATCATATGTTCATGAACATTAGAAGGATTTCCAGGAAACGAAATTACCTGATAATCTAGTTGGCATGCACGAGCTCTAGTAACTAGTCCAATATGTGTAGCTGGTGGGGATGTGGTGTAACATTATTAGGGATATCCTCATCACAAGAGTAGATTTTTTTAATATGAACGGTGTTAAGAAATAGCATTCTTGCTAGAGATAATTTGTTGAGGAGAGGATGGAAAGAGGATAAAAATGTCCTTTTGTGCTTACATGATGAACATTGATCATTTGTTTTTGAGATGTTTTGTGGCTAAACTTTATGGAATATTTTTAAATGCACCTTTGATTTACAAATATTCCTGATAATGTGAATGATTTGTTTACCAAATGGCTTAAGAAATTTTATGAAAAAGAGAGAGATTTTATAACGATTGGTTTTTCGCCATATTTTCGACAATCTGGAAACCGAGGAATGGTTTGGTGTTTGACAACAACAAGATCTGTGACCCTTGTGTATTTGTAAATCTTATTAACAAAATGCTTCATGAGTGGGAGGGTGTAAGACGAATTGAAGCATTGTCAGGAGAAGATTTCAAGGCGATGTTAGGGTGGACAACAACTCGTATGATTGTTGCGTGTTGTTAGCCCTACCCTTTGGACTTCTCTCACTCATTTTCCCTCTTGCTGCTACTGCTTCTTTTGGTCAGGATGTCCATCTTTCCAAAAAAACTTGTTTTTTTCGCTGTGTTTGGCGACACAGGATCGTGGGAGTCCCATAGGGGATCCGTCAAGTGAAAAAAGTCTGCTAACGGGGGTTGTGTCGAGGCCCAAAACTAACAAGTATAATTTGGTTGGCTTTCTTTTGCGGGCTGGCTTGGGGCAGATGAGTTGTGATGCTCATCTTGTGATCTCCCAGGCCGTGCATCGTTGTTGGAAAACTTGTTGTAATAGTTGTAGTAGTTTACGTTCTAGTAGTTTGCATTGAACATGTGGCTTTTGACGAAAAAAGGCTTCCCCCGTTTTGTATTACAAAGCAACCAAGCAGAACATTCGATGATAGATGTTGGGGCGGAAACAACACAGTCACGCTCAAAAGAAATAGAAAAGAAAATACAAAGGAAACAAACGCCGACACCGACGGATTGACAGAAACAGAAAAGATTCGCGACCGCTGCGCCCACCAAGAGTCTTCCACCAAGCTCCATGACTCCGAAGCACCGGTACCCATCGGAACCTCCAAGAAGGAATGTGATGATGATGACGCTGCTGTCAAGGGTTTTCCCGGTACGCGACGAGGCGCGAGGAAGGGTAACCCCGACGCCCTTCACAAAGGTTCGGCGACACCCAAGGGCGTCACTGCGTCAGTGTCGGCTGGGCCGACAGGGGTTTCCCCTGATCCCAACCTGCACCTCGGGCGCTCAGGAGCCTGCCACCAAACCACCCGACACCATGCACTAACACAGTCTTGAGGCCCCTGCGCCGTCTCACCACGACACAGTAAGGAGAAGCCTACACAATGACAAGGAGCAGCAGCACCGTCGGCACACGGGAGGGCTTAACCTCCACCGTCAACGACGGTAGCCGACCAGATGCAATAGCAGGAGCATACCAGGCCCGTGAGCCCACAGGCCTGACCGGGACCCCCCCCCCCTTGTAAAGCTCCCCCCATCACGCTGCAACACGCATGCCGTCGGCAACGCCGCCCCTATCCAAGATTCTCTGCCTCACCACCATGCAGAAGACACCGCAGCCACACCGAGAGTCGGCCCGTTAGGACCCATATGGGGCCCACAGGGCCCGGATCTGGCCCGGGGGCGCACCGCGAACCACCCCGCACCACCACAGCTTCCTGTCGCCAAGGAGCAGCGCCGCCACATCACCCTTCGCCGGCCACCATCACCGGGTCATCGGACCACAGCCGGCCGAACTGCACCATCGCCGCCCCTGCCTCGGGAAGGGGGAACGCACACGCGGGGAAAGGAGGGTTCGCCGCCGCCGACACCGCCCGGGCCAGCGACAGGGGCACCCGCCAACGACGACGGGGGAGGAGACGATGGAGGAAACGCCCGCGGGGAGGAGCTCGGGTGCCGCCCCGGCCACCTCCCGGGGAGGCGACGCGAGGGCGGGTCTGGGAGGAGGGGAGGGACGGGGCAGGGAAGGTGGAGGAGGAGGGCTGACTGGCGATCGACGACGGGAGGGCCGACGGCGACGACAAGGGAAGGGCAGAACCCTAGGTTGCCCCTGGTCGCGTGAGCTTCTCGGTCGCGGGTCTTGAACATGTGGCTTTTGAAAATGGAAATCAAAGTGTGTGCCCTCTTCTTTTCTTAAAAAAAGAGATAATCTCATAGCTGAGAGAAAGCATTCACATTTTTTGTCATTTATCTTCTTTCCACGCCGCCTATTTTTGTATGTGACACCTCTAAGAAGATGCTGGCAACTTTGATATCATCCTATTGTGTGTGCATTTAACTAATAGAATCTTGTGTCATATCTTAGAGGGTGCTTGGATACGTTTTAGTTCCATGACTTAAAGTAGTGGGACTAAAACTTGCTAGCCTCACCCATGCTTGGATTCAAATACTAAAAAGACTAAAATCAAGTTAATGAGCATTTATTATCCTTAAAACCCTTCAATCCAGAACTCGTATGTGTTAAATGAGAGGAGTTAAACGGGGGAGAGAGAAGACTAATCCACATTTTAGTAGGAGGATGCTTGGATCCAGGTGACTTATTTTAGTCTGACTAAAAATAGTCTTTTTAAGAGGCTAAAGTTCCAAACACCCTTGACTAAAGAGAGGCTAAAACTAGTCTTGAGACTAAAAAAAATTAGACAGTGGTACCCCTACTAAAATATGGATTAGTCCTCTCTCTTCTCATTTAACTCTTCTCCTTTAACACATGCGAGTTCTGGATTGGAGGGTTTGGAGAATAATAAATGCTCATTAACTTGATTTTAGTCTCTTTAGTACTCCCTCCGTACAAGTGTATAGGGCATGCGCGTAGTTTTAGGTCGTAAATTTAACTATTTAAATATGTATTATATGTAACAAATAATATATTATTAGATTCATATAATGTATTATATGTATTATATGAATATTTTTTTTATCGTATATAATATATATTTAACTAGTTAAATTGACAACCTAGAACTACGCGCATGCCGTATACACTTGGGCAGAGATAGTATTTGGATCCAAGCATGGGTGAAGCTAGCAAGTTTAATCTCACTATTTTTAGTCATGGAACTAAAACGCATCCAAACATCCTCTATGGGTACTCCTGACTAAAAATTTTAGTCTCAAGACTAGTTTTAACCCCTCTTTAATCAGGGATGCTTGGAACTTTAGCCTCTTAAAAAGACTATTTTTAGTCAGACTAGTTTTAGTCCTTTGGATCCAAGCACCCTTTTAATAATATTTCTTTGTTGTTTACCTTTAATGACCACATAAAATGTAGGAGCATGCAAACGATCGATATAGTATCAAGAGATAATCCATCGTATAATGTTGTTTTACCACCTCTAGATGTCATAGAGGGGCTTCGTCTATCTTTGGTTGCCTTCTAGACCACCCTTACACTTTATCAGACTAATATGTATGCACGTGCAATGCACGTTTGAACATTACGAGGTCATTTTTGGTAGGGAAAACATAGTTACTAATAAATTTGAAGCAAAAAATCCTCATTTTTAGATGAAGAAATAAACTATATTACAAAAATTTAGAATTGATATATGGAGTCCTTACAATTTGTTAAAAAATAATCCCGCAAAAATGTTCAAAAAGATAAGATTTTTAAAATAAAATTTAATTTTACTTTATGTTTCTCCCATAAAACCAAAATTTTTGGGCTCAATTCGTTGCTAACCTCAAGTTACAACATGTCTAGCCCAAAAGAAATCAGTATGGCCCACACCTCTTGAGAAGGATTAGGCGTTTATTCTAGAACATAGTGGATGCAGCAACCATGCATTGTTCACCACGAATCCCACTATTTTCAGCCGTTGGATTTAGGATATAAATGGTTAGGATTGATGGTCAGCTCCTATTCAAAACTCATACACTATATTATAGTATAGAAATAGGGTTGCCTTCCATGTGTCAGAATACGCGACTAGATAAAAAATTAAAAAAAAAACAGAAATAAGCTGTCGGACCGGGGTTGGACCGGTGTTTTCCCTCTTCTTATTTGTGAAATCTGAAATACGAGTATCGAATTCAAATCCCCACATAAATGATGTGTGCATTAAGCTGTTCCCTGGACCAAACAGGGCTCATAATCAGATCACACGATCGTGCTTTAAGGAGAAAATAAATTAATGATCGGCCGAGAAAACCAGACCATGGTACGCATGGATAAAGATAAATGAAACGCGTACAGCACAGTACGACCGACCGACCGATCGATCGATCATCAAGCCGCCTTTACCCACCTACCGTTCTCTCCTCCCTTGTGAACTGCCAAGGACCAGTAAAAAAAATTGTACTGCTACTCCCCTGACGGAAGATCCACATCCGGGGTGAAATGAAAACGAAAATGAAAACGAACTGATATTATCTTTTTTTTTACTGCCAACGTTCAGTAGTCCTCGTCCGCCACGGACGCCGGCAACGTTCACGCGGATCAACCACAACGGTAACAAAGTACAGTAAGTAGCTCCACACTGCCGATCTTCTTTGACTGATGCGCCGGTGGGTGCTAACCTCTGCCCTTGACTTTTCCACTAGAAAAAGACAGTAAAAGTAATAGTAAAAACAATTAGTAGGAAAAGTAAACAAGCAAGCCTGGCGGAGAAGCACACCCAGGCACTGTTCCCCCTGACACCCTGTTCCGGAGTAGCATAGCATCAAAATATACCGTCCCACAAGATCGTACCGCTAATCGGCCTTAATCTTTGTCCTTACCCTTTAATATTCACCAATAATATTATAAGCAAACAATTAATAATAGTACTACCCATCACGCCGCCCGGACCCTTTCCTCCTCCTCCCCACACCCACACTAGTACCGCCGCTTCCCTCTGCTCTGCTCCTCCATGATTGCATTCACTCCTGCCCGTCACACACACACACACACTCTCTTCTCCTCTCACTCCCCCTCCCCTCCTTCCTCGGGCGCGTACGGGGTGGGTTCACGTGTAGGATGATGATGATGGCGGCGGCCTAGGCTAGGGTGGACGGGTTCCAGCAGCTGGATCTCCGCAACCCTGAACGGCTCGCGGCTGCGGCGGCGGCGGCGCTGAGGCCCCCAAGATCCTCTCCTGCTGCTGCTCGAGGTACGTCTCGATTTGGGCGCCGCGCAATCTCAGGCGGCAATGTGGAGGTTGTGCCGGAGAAACGTAGGTTTCTCGTGGATTCCGTGGGGGCGCTTCCGGCTATTTTTAGCCGGGCCGTTCCGTTCCTCGGCCGGAAATCTGCTTGTGCTGTTCCTCGTGCCGTGCCATGACGGCGATGCCTTCCCGTATAACCCCCGTTCCAGAGCACGCCGGGCGACTGCCCATCTTTTCCTGCCAAAAAAGCTGTGGTTTCACTTCGGGTTGGCTGCTACAGGGCGCCTTTTTCTCCCGGTGTGGTGACGGTGGGCTTCTTCTCCTCTCTTCTTCTTCTTCTTCTTCTTCTTCGGGGTGGATGGATGGATGTGACGCGGGGATCTCGCTCTCTGCCTCCTCTTTAGGAAATGCGGTAATTTCCTGGACCCCGTCCCATCTGGAAATATCTCCAGATTTTCTTCTTCTTCTTCTTCTTCTTCTTCTTTCTTTGGATTGCCCTTTGATTTGATGGCGCCGCTGGTTCCCTGTGATTCCGGGTTCGTTCGTCCCCTTTTCATGCCGCTCGCTCGCTTGTGATGCCTATCACTGCTGTCGACGGCCAGTTTCCCCCTCTTCGCGGCCGGGTGGGTGGGTGGGTTTCTCGCTGCGTCTCTCCTTTCTGTTGTTGGTGATTCGAGGCCTAGGTTAGTTGGTGAGTGATATCCTCCCGTGTTTGTGTTGGTTGGGTGGCTTCTCTTGTCACCGCCCTCCTTCTCCTTCCATCTAGTACCATCCTGCATTCATTTGTGTTGGTGGGATTAGTAGCCTCCATCTTGAAGGATTTTTTGTTCTTGTGATTTTGGTGTGTCAAGTGGGATTTTAGCCATTCTTGTTTCTTGAGGTCAGGCATCTGCTTCTTCTTCTTCCTGGAGTGTTTGTTTTTCCAACCTTGCTTCACTTCTTCCTACCTTGTCTTGCAGTAGCAGTGTTCTGGTAAATCCATGCCCCCTTTCCTTCGCTTCAACTTTTTCTCTTGGCATGGCATTGCTTGGATCATCAACAAGCTACTGGAATCCATGAAATTCGCGTCTATTCCCCCACTGAACCCGACGACTTGCGGCGGCAATCTTGGCACGTTTTCTGAGCTTGGAGAAATCCTCGGCAGATTCCGGTGTTCCAGCTGTTAGCTGACGCCTCTGATTTTGTCATTGCTTCATCTCAAACCAAAATCCATTAATGGCCTTAATGGCGTTTCCCTCTAACTTACGTAAAGATACTCCTAACAAACAGCTGGGCCGTTTCAGAAAGATGCTGATTTTTTGGAAACAATTTACTGCCTTCCCGTTTACCCGGTCATAATTTTTGACCGTTGTGTGATACTGCTGGCCTTCCTTGGTTTGTTTCCAAAATCTCTATATATAGCAGAACGCAGCCACCCCCCACCATCCTACTGCAGTTTCTGTCTCCAGAAAGTTTCTTGGTCTCTTGTAGGGTGATCAGATCCATCTTTTTTTTTCTGTGTGCGCCTAGTTTCGGTTTCGTTCATAAGAATTCTTCTGCATGTAAGACACTAACTAACTTTCAGTGTTTCTGTCGTGTGCCGCAGGTGGTTCGCCGGGAATAGATCTTCATGTAGGCTGATTTCTGGTTGATCTGCTCTGCTGCACCCGCTTTGAATTTTGCAACAAGTTCCCTTTGGGATCCAAGGAGTAGCTGTTCTGTTGCGCTCTCTTGGTCGGCTCTGATGTCGAGGACGAGGATGGCGGCGAACAATCCGATGCGCAAGTACTCGTGGTGGTGGGACAGCCATATCTGTCCCAAGAACTCGAAATGGCTCCAGGAAAACCTTTCAGGTAAACATGTTGGGTCACTGCTGTCATATTTTTGAGATCTTCATATTCATTGTTTGGAAATGACATCAGCCATATGAAATATACTTGAACTTAAATTATTGCTGTTCCTCTGTCAATTCAGTTTGGAAACAGTTGTTATCCTTGCTGTCTCTCTTGCGTTGGTTGGCCTAGGCTGTGTTTGAACCCCAAGCATTTTCTTGCCTTACCACGTCATTATCTTAGCAGTGTGTCCATGTTCAAGTTCAAGGGTGTGTAAATGTGAGGTTGGACTGCGTTTAATTATGAATGACAAATTTAGTTGAAAGCTCTGCCTGTTATAATGTTGTACAAAGAAAGGCCCATCTTCTCATGTCTCTTTGAAAGTCAGCAAAGTTATTGAGGAAAAGCACATGGGCAAGTTCAGTGCTTGTGTACAAGAAAACACTACTTATATGGACAATCTTTGTTGGGAGTCACATGTCCCTGTGCTGGATTAGGTTGTTTAGGCAGGTACATGGTAAAAATCTTTTGAGAGATCAGTATTAGTTAGATTCGTCTGTCATCAATCTGGACTAGTATGGCTCCTATGGTGAATATTAAGTTCAGCAGGGCGGCATTCATTAATCTGTTTTTTCAACAAGGGATATTTGATGCTTGTACCACATGTGACGCTGTTCTATAATATAATGTGGGCACCACGTCAATGCCATACCTGCACTAACAATTTGATATACAGGTACGATAATTAAAACTTGCTAAACTTCATATGAAAACACAGTAGTAAAATACTTAATGTAAGAATAAACATTGTTAGTTTACTGTTTTGTTTGGGTTGAATAGATTGAAAATTATATCAATTCCATTTTTTGTGTAGTGCTTTCTGAAACTATTAGAGTAAGTGTTTGCTGTGTCAACGTGTATCAGTAGATCACTATTTGTCCTTCCGCAACATTTATGTGGATTGTATACTGAACCAATCTCCATTGATGCATGATTACACAGATACGGATAGCAAAATCAAAGTCATGATCAAGATCATTGATGAGGACGCCGACTCGTTTGCAAAAAGAGCAGAAATGTACTACAAAAGGCGCCCAGAGCTGATGTCCCTGCTTGAGGAGTTATACCGTGCTTACCGAGCTTTAGCTGAAAGATATGACCATGCAGCTGGGGAACTCCGATCGGCTCATCGAAAAATGGCAGAGGCATTTCCTGATGAATACCAGTTAGATTTGGATGATGACCTGCCATCTGAAACTGCATCCTCTGAAACTGATTCTGACAGCCGTGACATGACACCCTTTTTCCGCTCTTTCATCAACACTGGCGACTCGAAAAAACGTAGTAAAGGTATCTGTACAAACTCATTTCTTCTGTAGATGCAGTATCTAAACATAAGTGAGATAAAACTAATACACGTGTATTTGTGTTGCAGATGATCAGGACCATGAGAAGTTACAGAAAGAAATTTCAAGCTTGTCACAAGAAAATCAAGACCTTAAGAAGAAGATTTCATCTGTGTTAGAAAAGAGTGAAAGTGCTGAATCTGAAGTTCGATCCCTCAAGGAGGCCCTTGCACAACAAGGATCAGAGAAAGAAGCTGCGGTTTCACAATGCCAGCAATCCAGTGACAGGTTGCAGAACCTCAAGTCTGAAATATTACATACCCAGGAGGAATTCAAGAGGCTAAAAGAGGAGATGCAAAATGGTCTGCAGAATTTAAGCACTGCTGAGGAACAGTGTCTCTTGCTTGAGAGGGCTAACCAGGATTTGTCTATGGAGCTGGATAAGCTGAAGTATGCTTCAAAAGAGAAGCATGAAGAGCTTAATGAGAAACACATTGAACTGGAAAAACTCAGCGTCTCTATACAAGAGGAGCAGCTCAAGAGCATGCAAGCGGAAATGGCACGACTGTCTTTAGAGAAGCAGTTGGCACAAGTACAGGAGAAGCTGCGGCTTTTGTCTCTTGAAAAGCACGGTGAAACAAGCAAGTGTAAGGATGTTGAAGCAAGCAAGCTTATGCTTCAGAAAGAATTGGAGATGATTCGAGAAGAGAACCGTAAACTGGATGATCAAAACCACTCCTCGACATCCGTGATAATTCGTCTGCAGGATGAGATCATATCCTTGAAGAATGCACAACGGAAACTTGAGGAGGAGGTGTCTCGGCATGTGGAGGAAAAGAAGGCACTTCAACATGAGCTTTCACACATAAAGAATGACAGAGGTGACGTCGAGAGGAAGCACTTCTCAATCAAGGAGCAAATACAAGCGGTTAATTTCAATGTGGAGTCACTCCAAGCAATTGCACAAGAGATGAGGGATGGAAATGTTGAGCTAAAGGAGACCATCAAGAATCATGATGGCGTGAAAGCGCTGTATGTTGAGAATCTGATGCAGCTGGAGAGGACGTTGGAGAAAAATGCTCATTTGGAGAGATCTTTGTCAGCTGCTACTACCGAGGTTGCAGGATTGAGACAGAATAAGGCCACATTGGAAGAATCTTGCAAGCAGCTTAGCTCCAAGATTAATGGCCACCTGTCTGACCGTGCCATGTTCATTGCACGGATTGAGGGTATTTCTCATACCATGGAGAAGCTATCAGAGAAGAACGTGTTTTTGGAAAATTTGTTATCTGAAAACAATACTGAGCTTGAAAACCATAGAAGGAAGCTTAAAGACTTGGAAGAGTCTGCGCAGGCACTCCGCAATCAGAATTCTTTACTTCGATCTGACAAGAGAACTCTTGTTCATGAGGTACGATGCCTGAAATCTCTTTTAATTTCTTTACTCATTGTAATGCTAAAAACGATATAACTTGGTGCAAAAATCATGTAAGTTGATCCATGTACTCTTTTTTGTTTTCTCAGGTAGATAGCATGAATGGCTCTCTACTTGATTTGGAAACCCAGTATGCAGAGTTAGAAGGAAGGCATTTGGATCTCCAGCAGGAGAAAAACAAGGTTCATGATGAAGCAGTCAAACTACAGCAACTGTTGAGGCTAGAGAGAGAGAAGAGCAAAGAACTCACCCACTCAGACAAGGCTCAGTTCAGTGCTTTGCAGAAGCAGATAGCCCTACTTCTAGAAGATGGACGCAATAAGGAGAACCAGCTTCAAGAGGAGGAGCACAAGATTGTCGAAGCTCAGATCGAGATTTTCATCTTGCAGAAGTGTTTAGGTGACATGGCAGAAGCAAATTCTGATGTCTCAGGGCAACTGCAGAAGCAGCAAGAGGCACACAAAGGTCTTGAGGAGAAACTGGCCTATTTGTCACAAAACAACCAGAAGCTTACTGAAGGGATTGGTTCTGTGATGGAAGTGCTGCAGTTTGATGAGAAATATGGATCCTTGGATCTGATGAAGGTTGACATAGTTGTGCAGCTCATCTTGCATGAGATTAAGTGCCTGCTGAACACCATTTCTGATGCCCAGGATGTCAAGCAGAACCAGATCCTTGAGAAGTCGCTTGTTGTTACGCTCCTGGAGCACTTTGGACGGGAGGTGGCGGATCTGAGATCAGAAAGGAGTGTTCTGAGGCAAGAGTGGCAAGCGAAGAGCGAGGAACTGCTACAACTGCAGAGTGAAAGGCATGACCTCCTAAAGATCAGCTGTGACTTGCGCAAGGACGTGGAGACCCGTAACCGCAAAGTGGATGAGATGAAGGCCGAGTCAAAGTTCTTGGTTCGACAACTCTCAGAGCTGCAAGAGTCACGTCAGTCACTGCAAGCTGAGATTATTAAGCTGATAGAAGAGAACTCCTCACTGTCAGGAAAACTTTATGACTCAAGGGAGAAAGAGAAGTCGTTTGAAGATGATTTCAGTAATCTAATTGGTGAAGCAATCAGGACAGATATCCTTGGTGTTGTTTTCAGAAGCCTTCACGATGAGAGGACATCAGAACTGCAAGCTTTGCATGATGATTTTGGTTGCCTCCATGCGGCAGGCAACGAGCTGTATCAAGAAATCAGACTGATGAACAAGAAGCTTGGCGATCTGCAACTCGAGAATAACTACCTTGAGAAGGAACTCAGTAGAACTTTAAGCATCTGTGATGGCTCTAGTCCAGAGATTGGTTCTGCAAGAAGGCGTACCATGCGAAGAGATACCAAGCTATTGAAATCTGGCAGGAAGAGTCTACAGGAGAGTGTGGTGAACGTGGAACAGCGCAAAGAAGTCGACAATGCTGGTCTTGAAAAATCAAATGAAATGTTGAGGGAGGAGGTTCACAAGCTGCAGAGTGAAATGCAACTGCTTAGGAACAACGAACAGCCAGTGATTGATGTCCGGTCTTGCGATGCAGAGATCTCGAAATTGCTGGCTAACATGCAAATTGCCACTGCCAACGCAGCTCTCTTCAAGGAGAAGGTGCTAGAGCTCATCGTAGCATGCGAGAGTTCTGAGATAAGTGAAATAGTACAAAAGGAGGTGTTGAAAGAGGAGATCAGTCGAAGGAACTCTTACGTCGATGCACTGAAGGACAAGCTAAATGCTATTGAGATAGAGAACAGAAGGCTGAAGGTTGACCTGAATGGTGACTTCACAGTGCTAGGAGCATTGCAAACTGAAGTCAGTGCCTTAGAGAGACAAACCTTGTCACTGGCCAAGGATTGTGCACCTTCGAACAAACTCAAGAAAGAGGTATGCAACTATGCATTTCATCTGTACCATCTACTTTGTGCATCTTCCATGTTCATGTTGAAGTATGATGCCAATTCATTCAACTCTTTTTGCTAGACATAATTATGTTTTTCCATTCAACTGAAAGAGGTATGCAACTATGCATTTCATCTGTACCATCTACTTTATGCATCTTCCATGTTCATGTTGAAGTATGATCCCAGTTCATTCAACTCTTTTTGCTAGACATAATTATGTTTTCCATTCAACTGAAGTATGTAGTTTCTAGTTGGAAGGATCCATAATCTGAAGTTTGCATTTTTTTTATTGACTACCATATGTGATTTTGTTTCGCTCATGTGTGTCTCGCTGGTTTTGCCAGGAATTTCTTTTGTCACCTCAGCTTTCAAAGATTGCTGTGAAACCAAGCAATGACCAAAACTCGACTAAGCTGGTGAAAGACATGGAGCTGCAGAAACTGCATGGAACCATCAAAGCACTCCAGAAGGTTGTTACAGATACCGGAGTTGTTCTGGAGCAAGAAAGGCTTGATTTCAGCAGCAACCTCCAGGACGCCAGGAAGCAGATTGAAATGCTCAAGCTCAAGGACGTCCTGGACAGCGACGCGAGCGATGCGAACTACGAGCGGATGCTCAAGGACATACAGCTTGACCTCGTCCAGACTCCCAGCCGTCGAGCCATCGGCTCACACCGCCTGAAGAAGAAGATCACAGCCCAGCCTGATGAGAAGATGCTTGCGCTGTGGAGCGTCGTGAGAACAAGTAGCGGCAGCGGCAGGCACGATGATCTGCGGCCGCCACAGAGCGAGGCGTCGTCTGAGAAGGACAAGGGTAGACGGTCTACCTCCGAGCTGATGCTCGTGAAGGACCTGGTGGTCGACAAGCAGGACCTGCCGAGGTCCGTGGTCACCACGGAGCCGCACCGCGAGTGGAAGAAGAAGGTCATCGAGCGGCTGTCCTCCGATGCGCAGCGGCTGAGGGACCTCCAGTCCATCCTTCAGGAACTGAGGGCGAGCGTGGAGGCGTCGGGGGAGAGCGAGCTGGAGAGCGTGAGGGCGCAGATGATCGAGTCCGAGGAGGCCATCACGCAGCTCATCGACGCCAACAGCAAGCTGCTGACCAAGGCCGAGGAGTTCACGTCGGCGGACGGGCTCGACGGCGGGAGCGTGGACCTCCGGAGCCGGAGCCAGCGCAAGATCCTGGAGCGGGTGCGGAAGATGTCGGAGAAGGTGGGCCGGCTGGAGATGGAGATGCAGAAGTTCCAGCAGGTCCTGCTGAAGCACGAGGAGGAGCGTGCCAGCCGGCGCGCCGCCAAGACAGTGCAGCGGCGGTCAAGGGTGCAGCTGGTGGAGTACCTCTACGGGAAGCGGCGCGGCGACAGCGGGTCCCGCCGGCCGAAGCGCGGGCCCTCCTGCTGCATGAGGGCCAAGGCCATCGACGACTGACTGACGTCCCCAGTTTGTTTATCCAGTGCTAGAGAGGCGCCAAGCTTTTTTTCTCTTACCTAGTTTTAATCTTCAGACAATGCAGCAGACTTTGCTCTTGTTTCATTTCATTGTGCTGCTCTAGGTAAATAATTATGTGAACTGTCTATCCTAGTTTCTTCATTACCTCAAGTAAGGATGTAAATTGTAGTCGTCAGGACAGCGGTAAACTGTTAATCTTTCGTCATAATTTTATTCTGTACAATTCTGATGCTGTTTCTCATGCCTGTTGGTCGATCCGGTTCATGTTATTCGGTTATACTATTATATGGTTTTTTTGTTAGATTGTAAAAGATGATAGAAGCGTCTCAATCCTCATAGAGAGGGCTGCGTGGGTTTTATATTGATTGGGAGAGACCCATCTCTGAGATATTAGAGGAAGGTTTAAGAAGATAGAGATAGGTTACAGATTTGTAGAGATATTACAGGAAGATTTAAAAAGATAAGAGATAACGGCGCACAAGGCTCCAACAGGTCAGGTGCTGACACTTATATCTGAACCTATACATTCTGTTTAACACCTTTCTGACCAAGTTTAGATTACGTTTGAATTCTTCAAAGAATTTTGTAGACAAAGGCTTTGTGGACCCATCAGCAACTTGATCTCTTGAATGCACAAATCGAATATCCAATTCCTTGTTAGCAACCTTTCTCTCACAGAGTGATAGTCAATCTCAATGTGTTTGGTTCTTGCATGGAAAACATGGCTAGCAGACAAGTATGTAGCACCAAGGTTATCACACCAAAGACAGGGTGTTTGAGTATCACATATTCCAAGTTCTTTTAGCATGGATTTTACCAAATAATTTCTGAAGTTGCATTAGCCAATGCCTTATACTCTGCTTCAGTGTTAGACCTTGAGACTGTAGCCCGTTTTCTTGCACACCATGAGATTAAGTTGGGTCCAAAGAACACTGTAAATCCCCCTATTGAACGTTTGTCATCTAGACAGCATGCTCAATCAGAGTCAGAGAAGGCACTAGCCAAGGTAAATGATGACTTGCTAATTGTCAACCCGACACTCAATGTATTCTTCACATATCTGAGTATGTGTAGTATGTGTTTGGAAGCAGTTCAATGTGCAGTGGTAGGTGCATGGAGGAACTGACAAACCTTATGTTTGGCAGCAGTCCAATGTGCAGTGGTAGGTGCATGAAGAAACTAACAAACCTTATTTATAGCAAATGAAATATCTCGTGTGGTGAGGGTCAAATATTAAAGTGCACCTATCAAGCTTCTGTACCCGGTGCCATCCTCTTGGCTCAAAGGGTCACCTTCTGTTAGAGACAATTTTTCTGATGAAGACATTGGTGTTGGTGATGGTTTACAGCCATGCATTCCAGCTTTACTCAAGAGATCAGTAGCATATTTTTCTTGAGAAATATGAAGACCACCTTCCCTGTTTCTCTTGACCTCAATTCCAAGAAAGAAGTGCAAGTCCCCTAGATCCTTGAGAGCAAATTCTGACTTCAAATCCTTCAACGGGGTTGTTACTACTTCATTGGATGAGCTAGTGATTATGATATCATCAACGTCACAAATATACATGTATGTGATTTATTGTAGATGAACAGAGATGTATCAGATTTTGAAGGAACAAAACCAAGTGATTGGAGCTTTGAACTTAACTGTCACGCCCAAGATGCGACCATATCCTCAATTTGGCACGAGGGCCTCGTCAGGGATAGAAGCGCATATCGCCGTGTCGCAAGAATGGATATCGTTACAAGTACATGTACTGAAAAGAAGAGATTTATAAATAGAATTGGCTTACACTCGCCACAAGCTACATCAGAGTCACAACAGTACAATACATAATCATCATGAAGAAGAGCAGGGTCCGACTACGGACGAAAACAAACGAGAAAAGAAGAACGACGTCCATCCTTGCTATCCCAGGCTGCCGGCCTGGAACCCATCCTAGATCGATGAAGAAGAAGAAGAAGAAGCAACTCCAAATGAACAATCAACACGCTCGCGTCAAGTAACCTTTACCTGCACCTGCAACTGGTGTTGTAGTAATCTGTGAGCCACAGGGGACTCAGCAATCTCATTTTCAAAGGTATCAAGACTAGCAAAGCTTAATGGGTGAGGTATGGTTAAGTGGTGAGGTTGCAGCAGCGGCTAAGCATATATTTGGTGGCTAAACTTACGAGTACAAGAAATAAGAGGGGGAAAGTTCTACGCATAGCGGACGTGAACTACTGTTGATCAAATGAATGATCCTGAACACCTACCTACGTCAGACATAACCCCACCGTGTCCTCGATTGGAGAAGGAACTCATGAAAGAGACAGTCACGGTTACGCACACAGTTGGCATATTTTAATTAAGTTAACTTTAAGTTATCTAGAACTACTGTTAAACAAAGTTTCCACATTGCCACATAACCACGGGCACGGCTTTCCGAAAAGATTTAACTGTCACGCCCAAGATGCGACCCTATCCTCAATTTGGCACGAAGGCCTCGTCAGGGATAGAAGCGCATCTCGTCGTGTCGCAAGAATGGATATCGTTACAAGTACATGTACTGAAAAGATGAGATATATATACAATTGGCTTACACTCGCCACAAGCTACATCAGAGTCACATCAGTACATTACATAATCATCAAGAGTAAGAGCAGGGTCCGACTACGGACGAAAACAAATGAGAAAAATAAGAACGACGTCCATCCTTGCTATCCCAGGCTGCCGGCCTGGAACCCATCCTAGATCGATGAAGAAGAAGAAGAAGAAGCAACTCCAAATGAGCAATCAACGCGCTCGCATCACGTAACCTGTACCTGTACCTGCAACTGGTGTTGTAGTAATCTGTGAGCCGCAGGGGACTCAGCAATCTCATTTCCAAAGGTATCAAGACTAGCAAAGCTTAATGGGTGAGGTATGGTTAAGTGGAGAGGTTGCAGCAGCGACTAAGCATATATTTGGTGGCTAACTTACGAGTACAAGAATAAAGAGGGGGGTGATCTACGCATAACGGACGTGAACTACTGATGATCAAATGAATGATCCTGAACACCTACCTACGTCAGACATAACCCCATCGTGTCCTCAATCGGAGAAGGAACTCACGAAAGAGACAATCACGGTTACGCACACAGTTGGCAAGTTTTAATTAAGTTAACTTCAAGTTATCTAGAACCAGTGTTAAACAAAGTTTCCACGTTGCCACATAACCGCGGGCACGACTTTCTAAAAAGATTTTACCCTGCAGGGGTGCTCCAACTAGTCCATCACAAATTACCACAAGCCGCATAGAAATCCTCAATCACGAAGCTCGCGATCTCGTCGGATTCCCTAGTGGAAAACCTCAACTCTGAGATTACCCAAAGCATCACCGGAATCCCGATGCACAAGATATTCTGTCAAAGGTAAAACTAATCCAGCAAGGGCACCCAGTGTGTCGACGAACCCGATAGGAGCCGCGTATCTCGTTCTCAGGACACACCATCTATGCAAAGTGGATGGGAACCAAACCTCGAGTTGCCCCGAGGTGGCACCGCCGACTGCTAGGTGGGTGGACCAACACTCATGCGGAGCACTGGCCCGGGGGGTTGATTAAATTATCCTCGGGGTCCGGAAAGTCCCTATGCAATTTTATTAGGTGATTAGGCAAATGTAGTACCAATGTTGGGCCTTGCCAGACCAACTTTAATATAAAACGAATTATCAAGGGGGTCCCCATAACAACCCCGATCGTGTTAGGAGCGCTCAATTATGGAACATAACACCGGTAGCCGGAACTAAGGGGCAAAGGTGGAACAAAACACCAGGCTAGAAAGGCCGAGCCTTCCACCTTTTACCAAGTATATAGGTGCATTATAATTAAATAGCATTTAATATGGTGATATAACAAGGAACCCATGCTTTCACATGGAAGCAAAGCACCTGCAACTAGCAACGCTAACACAGGGTTAAGCAAGCAGTAACATAGCCAATCAGTGGTTTGCTAGGTTGAACAGGTTGAAGGGTTCATGGCATTGTTGAGAGGCTGATATTTAACATGTGGTAGGCAACGAGACATAATCGATAGAAGCGATAAAACTAGCATGACAATGATAGTAATGGTATCTGGGGAAATGGTCATCTTGCCTCAGATCCCGCTTGGAAGAAGAATGCCTCCGTGAAGCAGACGAACCGATGTAGTCGAACGGGTCCTCACAATCCGACACGCTTGCGGAACTCTATCGAGACGAAGGAAACCGGAAACAGGAATCAACACACGAAATTCACCACACGATGCACAACACAAATGATGCATGAGCAGCTGAATACATGCAAGTCACGGCATGACAAATCACACAATCAAACACTACACATTAAGTGAAGTTCAATATGCAACGAGTTGCATATTGACGAAACTCCACGTTAATTATTCAGTTATATCCCGATTAGATACTCGTCAATATTTAATGTGATTAAACATGGCAAGAGGTGAAGCGTAATTAAACTACTTATCTAGGCATTTTAAATGAGGTCGGAAATGACATATAGCATCTCCGAAACGACCTCACATGGTAATTAACAATTCTGTCCAGATCTGAACTAACACAATTAGTTAGTTGTTAAATAGCAAAACAAATAGGTTCACGTGATTCTACGCGTCGTTACAAGCAATTTACACCTAGAGATCATCTCCAACGGAGCTACGGTTCAAAAGATACAAGCACCGCAAGATATGATGGCATGAATGCAATATGTGTGCAACGACAGTCACGAGCACTTCAAAACATACAACCAGCAGGATAAAATGAAACTACACGAGATTCTAAGCAAGTTTTATATAGGACACGATCAAAACGGAGCTACGGTTCAACAACTACGAGCAAAACAAAAAATCACTAGAATCTGCCAAAATCAGCCACATAGCATTTTCTACGCCCCACAACTACGTGCTACACAACTCCGATAAACTCAAGCAAGGAATGACACGAAAGAGGGCAAGAAGCACTACTACAAACAACTAACAACAACTAGCATGGCATCATGGATCACTAGGGAAAGAAGACACAAAATGGCATCTCACACACTATTTCAGACTTAGTGAAAATTACACTTCATGAAAGTGCAGTTTTTGATCTGAAGCCATACTGACAGCAGCAAAACCCATAGATACAGGACTCCAAATGGCATGAAAATTCATAGCATGCTAGAGAAACACAAGGGCCACAACTAACTCCATTGCACCAACCTCAAAAGAGCTACAGATCACAAGATACAAGCAAGACAAGACAACAACAAAATATAACAGATTCCAGACTTAGAAATATTTCAGCTCCTCCAAATCAGCACTATTTCTAGCAACTTGAGAGCAAGCAAACCACACCTAAACATGCATTTCTATTGCAACCAAAAATACCAGGGGCTAGAGTCAACATCAAAGATCAACTCTCTAGTTGACAACTCCGTCAAACAAAGCACGGAATAAATCCTACGAAAAAGACAAGAGGGCAACATAGCAAAATATCGCGCGAACTAACTTACTCAAAAGCTAAAACTAATTGCACAGAAAAATCCTATGCCCCGAAAACATATAAAATATGTGGGGTTGCACAACATTAATTTGACCGCACGTAAATGCGAGATATTATCCTAAACACGGAAAATAATCTAGCGGCAAATCCCTATGTGCAAAAATACCATCGGCTACTCTAAAATACATGGCAAATGGGTCCCTAGAGCATGAACATTTTATCTAAGGCATTCGGGCAAACCGTACACGCAAGAAAAATAAATACGGGACGCAAACATATTAGGACAGCACGTTAATCTATGCATACGGCACGCTAAACGTCGTCAAACAAATATGAAAGTTGCGAAAACGCATTCTATGCGTAAAATTACACGAAAAACATATTTAAAACGTTCCGACCCGAAGCACGGTTTAGAAACTACACGCGTTTTAAAATCTAGCAATTTTTCTGAAATTAATAAATCTTTGGAAAATCCTAAAATATGCTAACGGGCCTAATTCGTTCATGGGCCTAACAGAGCAAGCGCTTAATTAAAAAAAACACTAGGCGGGGTTAACGGGGCCGGCGCTCACCTGAGGCCACTTGGGCCGGCGGTGGAGAGGCGGCCCGAGGCGAGGCTGCCGGAAAGGCCGAGATGGGCCTAGGGTGCACCTGGGCCGAGCGCGAGGCCGTCCACCTAGCTGAGGCGCTCCTGCCTCGTCCTCCTCGCACCGAGGCGAGGGCAGCGGCTGGCGACGGTGCAGGCCGTCTCGACGGCGAGGTCCGGCGGCCTCCGGCGAGGGGCGTGGCACGGGATGGACCCCCACAGTCCAGATCTGGCAGGATCCGGCCTGAGACGACGGCGCTACACGGAGGCGGCGGCGCGATGGGCTGCGGCGGCTCGCCGGCGAGCTGCCGACGGGATCTGACGCGGGAGGCTCCGGGGCGGCCGGCGAACTTCGGGCAGGCGGCGGCCGACGAGGCGGATCCGGGTGGCAGGAGGAGCTGCGGGGCTGTGCTGCTCCGACGAGACAGCTCCAAGAGGAGCTCGGCCATGGGAGGAAAACGGGGGCGACGCGCTGGATGGGCTCGGCCGGGCCCGATCTGGGCTCGGCGGGCCGCGGCGGCTGCGGGGAGGAGGTGCTGCGGGGAGAGAGAGAGGGTGCGGGAGAGACTAGGGTTTGCATGCTTTTTGAGGCAAAGGAGGGTGCTGTCTGAAAATAAGCACGGGGGGTCTATTTATAGGCAAATGGGGGCTAGGTTAACCGGAATCGCGTTCCGGATCCAACCGTGCGGTCGGAGTCGGACGATTCCGCACGCGGGAACGGGTGAGTGGATGTGAAGAGTGGTTTACCGAAGACGAGAGGGAAAACGGGTGGCACGGCAATGAATTTTAAAACTCCGACGGTAGACAAATATGGTGCCGCTACGGTCGACCGTTCGGGTACCAGACGAACTCCGATCGCGACGAAATTCGATAGGCGGCCTGGCTATAACTAATCTCGACCGCATGCCAAGTTTCACCTCGATCAGGGAAAGTTTTACGCACACTTTTAAAACAGGGTTTTGACGATGCCGCGGGCGCGTGCGTGTGCGGTCGGGCTCAGAACGGACAACGACGGGAACCGATAACTAACAACGGACGCAAGTTTTGAAAACTTGCGGCAATGGAATGCCGATGCAATGCTGATGATGCGCATGATGCGATGATGATGCAACAAAAGAAAATACACACACGATGAAAACGGAAAGAAAAGGGGAATCTTCTAGAACGCCGGCATGAGGCTGTCACAACTCTCCTACACTACAAGAGGATCTCGCCTCGAGATCCAAGAATGAAAGGGGGGAGAGGATGAGAAAGAACAAGAGGTAAAAACTTAGTCACTTCTTTGACAAACGAGTGAAACCAACGATCCTTGAAGGTAGCAAATAGATGAGGAATGATATGAGAAAGAAGCAAGAATTCACGGAAAATTTCGGCAGCACTTCGGTAGGAAAGTGGGACAAAAAATTCGAAAAGGTAGGAGAATTAGACAATATTCACAACAAACAAGTAAATAGAGCAAGGGAACACCATGATCTTGATAGAACAACAAAATAGACCGAAAAGAGCAACATCACAATGCCTCCGGAACAAGAGAATATGAACTAGCTCAAGCGGAAGAAGAGAATGAAGAAAAGAATGACAACTACCATCACAATAGAATTGAAGAACCTCCGGACAGAAGAATTGACGTAGTAGTTGGAAAACCAACAACGAAAGAACAAGATAGTAGTGGGTTTATGAAAATCATCTCAACATTTATGAGGTGACAACCGACCACTAAAAGAAACAAGGATTGATTGGGAGAAATAAGATATGAACAATTTCTTATACCAAGAGGATACATTGAGAACTTGGATTAATGACAAGCACCATGATAGCAACAATCCATAGGAAAAGCTTTAGGTGAAATCCCAACCAAGATAGCTCAATGAAGAAATCATGGGTTGAAAATATCTCAGGATCATAGAATTGGTGGATTTAATTATCTCGTTCTTGAAAGGAAAACTCTTCGAGGCTCCTAGACTAACAAGAATGCTATAATACCACCTTAAAGGATAACGAAAGAAAGATTGCACATATAAATGCAAGAGAAAGGATAGTTGAGGTTCTCCAACAAGAATCTTGAAGAACACTTGAGAATGGATTGAAACCTTGATGAACCACCATGAAGGACCTCCGTATACAAATGAATGATGAAGGTATAAAATAATAAGATTATGACCTTGCCAAAATTTAGATGAAGCCTGACAAAGAGTTACTAAAAGAACTTGGAACTCCGGAAAAGGAAGATAGGCACTTGAGAAAAGAATTGATATCATGAGCCACTCCGGAAGAAGAATTTAAATCTCTTGGAAGAAGGAAGAACAAGAATAAGAATTATGTTATGCTCATCCTACATCAAATTAAATTGATGACAAGCAACGGATTTAGCATACAAATTATTATTCTTGAAAGAAACTTGAAGAGAGAGATAAGTAAGCACCACTTGAAGTATGATCGAAGAAAGCACCGGTAAGAATTCACAATTGAATGGGAACACCACGAATTAATGGAGATACATGAGAATGAAGAGATCATGATCCACCTAACAGAAAACTTGAACAAGACGCCGGAATAAACGAGAGACGAACGAAGAGACAACAATTGAGAAGAATTGAGGATGAAGCTGAAAGCTGAGAACGAAGAATCTTCTGAAATGATGGCCTTCGGAGAAACGAGAATGAAAACAACTCAGAAAACCATCGGATAGCAAGAAAAGGGATTACTCATGATTGGCAACAAATGAGAGGATAACACGAAGCCGAGATGACAGTCTTCACAAGAATGGAACAAGACTTGAGAGAAACACTCCTTCGAATAGCAAGCTGAGAATGATGACGAGAAACAACACCAAGAACTACTGAGACACTCCGGAATAATGAAGAATGAAAGGTTGAGCCAATATGAGAATTAAATTCCAATAGATCTTGGAGAAGGGATATGACTGATGAAATTCATACTTACGTCATAGTTGAAAAGAATTAAATATCTCCGGATGATTACAAGAGCCAGACAAGATCGTGGGAAAACCTGTGGGTTATGGGCCCACTCAAAGAAATCACCGTTGACAAGATTGCTTAGAAGAGGGATATTGCACCGGTATGAAGAGAACTAGATGAGGTTAGCACCTCAAAATAATTGAAGGATTGAAAACCAGAACTTCTGAAATATCTTTAACACTCCGGATAGAAAGAGAGAGGAATTAGTAACAAGATAGGCTCATAAGAATTTCCAACATGGGAAATAATTACAAAGACGAAAAGGATATGATGACACGGATAATTAAATTGGATTCGCCGGAAAAGATGACAAGAATGAACAAATATGAAACGAATCTCCTGAGAATCTTCACAACAAATCACCGGGTAAGAGAGAAAAGAACATATAGCAGAAGCACAAAGAAGAGAAAACTCTTGGATGAAAATTGAATCACTGAAGAAAAAGGGTGGGAGGGCGGGGAAAAACAAAGACAACTTGAGACAGATGAGATGAACTCCGGAAAAGATTGAGAGAATAATCTGCAAAAACTGGAGAAGATTGAATTCACTGAAGAGAAGCACACCGTTTGAATGGAAGAGAAGCACACCGTTTGAATGGAATTGATACGATGACTCCGGTTGAAAAGGAATTGACAAGATAACTGATATAGCAAAAGAATTAATACTCTCGTAAAAATAAGAGAACACCTCTTAGAAAGGATCTGAAATCACCACTTGACATCGAAGCAACACGAATTTGTTGGAAGATCGTCCTAGAAGTAACTACTTGAATTCCCACCTATGAATTCCCGAAATATCTGGTCATGCAATTTGGTACACGGATACAAGGAGTAATATCACACAACTCCTATACTAACCCGTCACCTGTATCACATCCATCAACACACAACCAGAATCTCACACCTTCATCTACAACAGACCCTCGTGATCACAACGATACAAAGTATGTCAGTACTCCCGAACAATCTGCACCAGTACTGGGGACATCGGGGTTATCTCGCCACTACTAGTATTGGAGCAATTACGAACATCCTTCGTTCTGAGATACTAAGAAATCTGAATGATAACGATGTGCTCAAGAATCCCGTGGAGCTCAACTCCTCTGAAACTTAAAAGCAGATAGGAGGCACCAAGACAGAACTCCGTCACATCGGCATCATATAGATTCCAAAAATATCCGCGTGACCCTAAAAAAATTTTGAGTGAGAAGAGGAGTAGAATAAATTATTACGTCAAGATTCCTCACCGGAGCATAGAAGAGGAGAAAAAAGAGTCCTACTCTCCCATATATAACTAGACTCAAAGCAGTTTTTCACTAGACTCGACTCGTCCAAGTTCGATCAATCAAGGGGGCTCCTAGGTCGGTACTGCTCTGATACCAACTTGTCACGCCCAAGATGCGACCCTGTCCTCAATTTGGCACGAAGGCCTCGTCGGGGATAGAAGCGCATCTCGTCGTGTCGCAAGAACGGATATCGTTACAAGTACATGTACTGAAAAGATGAGATATATATACAATTGGCTTACACTCGCCACAAGCTACATCAGAGTCACATCAGTACATTACATAATCATCAAGAGTAAGAGCAGGGTCCGGCTACGGACGAAAACAAACGAGAAAAATAAGAATGACGTCCATCCTTGCTATCCCAGGCTGTCGGCCTGGAACCCATCCTAGATCGATGAAGAAGAAGAAGAAGAAGCAACTCCAAATGAACATTCAACGCGCTCGCATCAAGTAACCTGTACCTGTACCTGCAACTGGTGTTGTAGTAATCTGTGAGCCACAGGGGACTCAGCAATCTCACTTCCAAAGGTATCAAGACTAGCAAAGCTTAATGGGTGAGGTATGGTTAGGTGGAGAGGTTGCAGCAGTGACTAAGCATATATTTGGTGGCTAACTTACGAGTACAAGAATAAAGAGGGGGTGATCTACGCATAACAGACGTGAACTACTGATGATCAAATGAATGATCCTGAACACCTACCTACGTCAGACATAACCCCACCGTGTCCTCAATCAGAGAAGGAACTCACGAAAGAGACAGTCACGGTTACGCACACAGTTGGCAAGTTTTAATTAAGTTAACTTCAAGTTATCTAGAACCAGTGTTAAACAAAGTTTCCACGTTGCCACATAACCGCGGGCATGGCTTCCTGAAAAGATTTAACCCTGCAGGGGTGCTCCAACTAGTCCATCACAAATTACCACAAGCCGCATAGAAATCTGTTGGGGAACGTCGCATGGGAAACAAAAAATTTCCTACGCGCACGAAGACCTATCATGGTGATGTCCATCTACGAGAGGGGATGAGTGATCTACGTACCCTTGTAGATCATACAGCAGAAGCGTTAGTGAACGCAGTTGATGTAGTGGAACGTCCTCACATCCCTCGATCCGCCCCGCGATCAGTCCCACGATCTAGTACCGAACGGACGGCACCTCGCGTTCAGCACACGTACAGCTCGACGATGATCTCGGCCTTCTTGATCCAGCAAGAGAGACGGAGAGGTAGAAGAGTTCTCCGGCAGCGTGACGGCGCTCCGGAGGTTGGTGATGACCTTGTCTCAGCAGGGCTCCGCCCGAGCTCCGCAGAAACGCGATCTAGAGGAAAACCGTGGAGGTATGTGGTCGGGCTGCCGTGGAAAAGTCGTCTCAAATCAGCCCTAAAACCTCCGTATATATAGGTGGGAGGGAGGGGACCTTGCCTTGGGGCTCAAGGAGCCCCAAGGGGGTCGGCCGAGTCCAAGGGGGAAGGCTCCCCCCCCCAAACTGAGTTGGACTTGGTTTGGTGGGTGGGAGTCCTTCCTTCCCTTCCCACCTCCCTTTTTTTTTCTTTCTCTTTGATTTTTCTTTCTATGGCGCATAGGGCCCTTTTGGGCTGTCCCACCAGCCCACTAAGGGCTGATGCGCCACCCTCATGGCCTATGGGCTTCCCCGGGGTGGGTTGCCCCCCCGGTGAACTCCCGGAACCCATTCGTCATTCCCGGTACATTCCCGGTAACTCCGAAAACCTTCCGGTAATCAAATGAGGTCATCCTATATATCAATCTTCGTTTCCGGACCATTCCGGAAACCCTCGTGACGTCCGTGATCTCATCCGGGACTCCGAACAACATTCGGTAACCAACCATATAACTCAAATACGCATAAAACAACGTCGAACCTTAAGTGTGCAGACCCTGCGGGTTCGAGAACTATGTAGACATGACCCAAGAGACTCCTCGGTCAATATCCAATAGCGGGACCTGGATGCCCATATTGGATCCTACATATTCTACGAAGATCTTATTGTTTGAACCTCAGTGCCAAGGATTCATATAATCCCGTATGTCATTCCCTTTGTCCTTCGGTATGTTACTTGCCCGAGATTCGATCGTCAGTATCCGCATACCTATTTCAATCTCGTTCACCGGCAAGTCTCTTTACTCGTTCTGTAATACAAGATCCCGCAACTTACACTAAGTTACATTGCTTGCAAGGCTTGTGTGTGATGTTCTATTACCGAGTGGGCCCCGAGATACCTCTCCGTCACATGGAGTGACAAATCCCAGTCTTGATCCATACTAACTCAACTAACACCTTCGGAGATACCTGTAGAGCATCTTTATAGTCACCCAGTTACGTTGCAACGTTTGATACACACAAAGCATTCCTCCGGTGTCAGTGAGTTATATGATCTCATGGTCATAGGAATAAATACTTGACACGCAGAAAACAGTAGCAACAAAATGACACGATCAACATGCTATGTCTATTAGTTTGGGTCTAGTCCATCACGTGATTCTCCTAATGACGTGATCCAGTTATCAAGCAACAACACTTTGTTCATAATCAGAAGACACTGACTATCTTTGATCAACTGGCTAGCCAACTAGAGGCTTGCTAGGGACGGTGTTTTGTCTATGTATCCACACATGTAAATGAGTCTTCATTCAATACAATTATAGCATGGATAATAAACGATTATCTTGATACAGGAATTATAACAATAACTATATTTATTATTGCCTCTAGGGCATAATTCCAACAGTATCCCACTTGCACTAGAGTCAATAATCTAGCCCTCACATCATCATGTGAATTACATTGTAATAAATCTAACACCCATACAGTTCTGGTGTTGATCATGCTTTGGCCGTGGAAGAGGTTTAGTCAGCGGGTCTGCTACATTCAGATCCGTGTGCACCTTGCATATATTTACGTCCTCTCCCTCGACGTAGTCGCGGATGAGGTTGAAGCGTCGTTTGATGTGTCTGGTCTTCTTGTGAAACCGTGGTTCCTTTGCTAAGGCAATGGCACCCGTGTTGTCACAGAACAAGGTTATTGGATTCAGTGCGCTTGGCACCACTCCAAGATCCGTCATGAACTGCTTCATCCAGACACCCTCCTTAGCCGCCTCCGAGGCAGCCATGTACTCCGCTTCACATGTAGAATCTGCTACGACGCTTTGCTTGGAACTGCACCAGCTTACCGCACCCCCATTAAGAATAAATACGTATCCGGTTTGCGACTTAGAGTCGTCCGGATCTGTGTCAAAACTTGCATCGACATAACCTTTTACGGCGAGCTCTTCGTCACCTCCATACACGAGAAACATCTCCTTAGTCCTTTTCAGGTACTTCAGGATATTCTTGACCGCTGTCCAGTGATCCACTCCTGGATTACTCTGGAACCTACCTGCCATACTTATGGCCAGGCTAACATCCGGTCTAGTGCACAGCATTGCATACATGATAGAACCTATGGCTGAAGCATAGGGGACGGAGCGCATATGCTCTCTATCTTCATCAATTGCTGGGCACTGAGTCTTACTCAATCTCGTACGTTGTAAAACTGGCAAGAACCCTTTCTTGGACTGTTCCATTTTGAACCTCTTCAAAACTTTATCAAGGTATGTGCTTTGTGAAAGTCCTATCAGGCGTTTTGATCTATCCCTATAGATCTTAATGCCTAGAATGTAAGCAGCTTCTCCTAGGTCCTTCATAGAGAAACTCTTATTCAAGTAATCCTATGCTCTCTAAAAACTCCACGTTGTTTCCAATCAGCAATATGTCATCCACATATAATATTAGAAACGCCACAGAGCTCCCACTCACTTTCTTGTAAATACAAGATTCTCCAACCACTTGTATAAACCCAAATGCTTTGATCACCTCATCAAAACATTTGTTCCAACTCCGAGATGCTTGCACCAGTCCATAAATGGATCGCTGGAGCTTGCACACCTTGTTAGCATTCTTAGGATCGATAAAACCTTCGGGTTGTATCATATACAACTCTTCCTTAAGGAAACCGTTAAGGAACGCCGTTTTGACATCCATCTGCCAGATTTCATAATCGAAAAATGCAGCTATTGCTAACATGATTCTGACGGACTTAAGCATCGCTACGGGTGAGAATGTATCATCGTAGTCAACTCCTTGAACTTGTGAAAAACCCTTTGCCACAAGTCGAGCTTTATAAACGGTCACATTGCCGTCAGCGTCCGTCTTCCTCTTAAAGATCCATTTGTTCTCAATAGCCTTGCGGCCTTCAGGTAGTACCTGCAAAGTCCACACTTTGTTCTCATACATGGATCCTATCTCGGACTTCATGGCTTCTAGCCATTTGTTGGAATCTGGGCCCACCATTGCTTCTTCATAATTTGCAGGTGCATTGTTGTCTAACAACATGATTGATAAGACGGGATTACCGTACCACTCTGGAGCAGCACGTGGTCTCGTCGACCTGCGTGGTTCGACAGAAACTTGAACTGGAGTTTCATGATCATCATCATTAACTTCCTCCTCAACCGGCGTCGCAACGACAGAGGTTTCCCCTTGCCCTGCGCCACCATCCAGAGGGATGAGAGGTTCGACAACCTCGTCAAGTTCTATCTTCCTCCCACTCAATTCTCTCGAGAGAAACTCCTTCTCGAGAAAAGCTCCGTTTTTAGCAACAAACACTTTGCCCTCGGATTTGAGATAGAAGGTGTACCCAACTGTCTCTTTTGGGTAACCTATGAAGACACACTTTTCCGCTTTGGGTTCCAGCTTTTCAGGCTGAAGCTTTTTGACATAAGCATCACATCCCCAAACTTTAAGAAACGACAACTTTGGCTTTTTGCCATACCACAGTTCGTATGGTGTCGTCTCAACGGATTTTGATGGTGCCCTATTTAAAGTGAATGCAGCTGTTTCTAATGCATAACCCCAAAACGATAACGGCAAATCAGTAAGAGACATCATAGATCGCACCATCTCTAATAGAGTACGATTACGACGTTCGGACACACCATTACGCTGTGGTGTTCCAGGCGGTGTTAACTGTGAAACAATTCCACATTGTCTTAAGTGAGCACCAAACTCGAAACTCAGATATTCACCCCCACGATCAGACCGTAGGAACTTGATCTTCTTGTTACGATGATTTTCCACTTCACTCTGAAATTGCTTGAACTTTTCAAATGTTTCAGACTTGTGCTTCATCAAGTAGACATAACCATATCTACTCAAATCGTCAGTGAAGGTGAGAAAATAATGATATCCGCCGCGTGCCTCCACGCTCATCGGACCACAACATCGGTATGTATGATTTCCAACAAGTCACTTGCACGCTCCATTGTTCCGGAGAACGGAGTTTTAGTCATCTTGCCCATGAGGCATGGTTCGCACGTGTCAAGTGAATCAAAGTCAAGTGACTCCAAAAGTCCATCAGCATGGAGTTTCTTCATGCGCTTTACACCAATATGACCTAAGCGGCAGTGCCACAAAAATATGGCGCTATCATTGTTAACTCTAACTCTTTTGGTCTCAATGTTATGTATATGCGTATCACTATCAAGATTCAATATGAACAATCCTCTCACATTAGGTGCATGACCATAAAAGATGTTACTCATAGAAATAGAACAACCATTATTCTCTGACTTAAAAGAGTAATCGTCTCGCAATAAACAAGATCCAGATATAATGTTCATGCTCAACGCAGGCACTAAATAACAATGATTTAAGTTCATCACTAATCCTGATGGTAACTGAAGTGAAACTGTGCCGACGGCGATTGCATCAACCTTGGAACCATTTCCTACGCGCATCGTCACTTCATCTTTCGCCAGCCTTCGTCTATTCCGCAGTTCCTGTTTCGAGTTGCAAATATGAGCAACAAAACCGGTATTGAATACCCAGGCACTACTACGAGAGCCGGTTAAGTACACATCAATAACATGTATATCAAATATACCTGATTTTTCTTTGGTCGCCTTCTTATCTGCCAGATACTTGGGGCAATTGCGCTTCCAGTGACCCATACCCTTGCAATAGTAACACTCCGTTTCAGGCTTAGGTCCAGCTTCGGGTTTCTTCGTCGGATTGGCAACAGGCTTGCCGCTCTTCTTCGAATTACCCTTCTTGCCTTTCTCTTGAAACTAGTGGTCTTATTCACCATCAACACTTGATGCTCTTTACGGAGTTCAGACTCTGCGACTTTCAGCATCGCAAACAACTCGCCGGGAGACTTGTTCATCCCTTGCATGTTGTAGTTCAACACAAAGCCTTTATAGCTTGGCGGCAGTGATTGAAGGATTCTGTCAGTGATAGCCTCTTGTGGGAGTTCAATCCCCAGCTCAGCTAGACGGTTTGAGTACCCAGACATTTTGAGCACATGTTCACTGGCAGACGAGTTTTCCTCCATCTTGCAAGCATAGAATTTATCGGAGGTCTCATACCTCTCGATCCGGGCGTTCTTCTGAAAGATAAACTTCAACTTCTGGAACATCTCAAATGCTCCATGACGCTCAAAGCGACGTTGAAGTCCCGGTTCTAAGCCATACAAGACTGCACATTGAACTATTGAGTAGTCCTCCTTACGTGCTAACCAAGCGTTCTTAACATCCTGATCAGCCGTAGCGGGTGGTTCATCTCCTAGCGCAGCATTAAGGACATAATCCTTCTTCCCAGCTTGTAAGATTAGCTTAAGATTACGAGCCCAGTCTACAAAGTTGCTTCCATCATCTTTCAACTTAGCTTTCTCTAGGAACGTATTAAAATTCAGGATGACTGTAGCATGAGCCATGATCTACAACACAAATATATTCAAAGTGGACTTAGACTATGTTCAAGATAATTAGAGTTTAACTTAATCAAATTATTCGCTAAACTCCCACTCAAAAAGTACATCTCTCTAGTCATTTGAGTGGTTCATGATCCACTTACACTAGCTCAAGTCCGATCATCACGTGAGTTGAGTATAGTTTCAGTGGTAAGCATCCCTATGCTAATCATATCATCTATATGATTCATGATCGACCTTTCGGTCTCATGTGTTCCGTTGCCATGTCTGCACATGCTAGGCTCATCAAGCTTAACCCGAGTGTTCCGCGTGCGCAACTGTTTTGCACTCGTTGTATGTGAACGTTGAGTCTATCACACCCGATCATCACGTGGTGTCTCAAAACGACGAACTGTAGCAACGGTGCACAGTCGGGGAGAACACAATTTCGTCTTGAAATTTTAGTGAGAGATCACCTCATAATGCTACCGTCGTTCTAAGCAAAATAAGGTGCATAAAAGGATTAACATCACATGCAATTCACAAGTGACATGATATGGCCATCATCATGTGCTTCTTGATCTCCATCACCAAAGCACCGGCACGATCTTCTTGTCACCGGCGCCACACCATGATCTCCATCAACGTGTTGCCATCGGGGTTGTCGTGCTACTCATGCTATTACTACTAAAGCTACATCCTAGCAAAATAGTAAACGCATCTGCAAGCACAAACGTTAGTATAAAGACAACCCTATGGCTCCTGCCGGTTGCCGTACCATCGACGTGCAAGTCGATATTTTCTATTACAACATGATCATCTCATACATCCAATATATCACATCACATCGTTGGCCATATCACATCACAAGCATACCCTGCAAAAAGAAGTTAGACGTCCTCTAATTTTGTTGTTGCATGTTCTACGTGGTGACCATGGGTATCTAGTAGGATCGCATCTTACTTACGCAAACACCACAACGGAGATATATGAGTTGCTATTTAACCTCATCCAAGGACCTCCTCGGTCAAATCCGATTCAACTAAAGTTGGAGAAACCGACACTTGCCAGTCATCTTTGAGCAACGGGGTTACTCGTAGAGATGAAACCAGTCTCTCGTAAGCGTACGAGTAATGTCGGTCCAAGCCGCTTCAATCCAACAATACCGCAGAATCAAGAAAAGACTAAGGAGGGCAGCAAAACGCACATCACCGCCCACAAAAACTTTTGTGTTCTACTCGAGAAGACATCTACGCATGAACCTAGCTCATGATGCCACTGTTGGGGAACGTCGCATGGGAAACAAAAAATTTCCTACGCGCACGAAGACCTATCATGGTGATGTCCATCTACCAGAGGGGATGAGTGATCTACGTACCCTTGTAGATCGTACAGCAGAAGCGTTAGTGAACGTGGTTGATGTAGTGGAACGTCCTCACGTCCCTCGATCCTCCCTGCGAACAATCCCGCGATCAGTCCCACGATCTAGTACCGAACGGACGGCACCTCCGCGTTCAGCACACGTACAGCTCGACGATGATCTCGGCCTTCTTGATCCAGCAAGAGAGACGGAGAGGTAGAAGAGTTCTCCGGCAGCGTTACGGCGCTCCGGAGGTTGGTGATGACCTTGTCTCAGCAGGGCTCCGCCCGAGCTCCGCAGAAACGCGATCTAGAGGAAAAACAGTGGAGGTATGTGGTCGGGCTGTCGTGGAAAAGTCGTCTCAAATCAGCCCTAGAACCTCCGTATATATAGGTGGGAGAGGGGGGGCCCAAACCGAGTTGGACTTGGTTTGGTGGGTGGGAGTCCTTCCTTCCCTTCCCACCTCCCTTTTTTTTCTTTCTCTTTGATTTTTCTTTCTATGGCGCATAGGGCCCTTTTGGGCTGTCCCACCAGCCCACTAAGGGCTGATGCGCCACCCTCATGGCCTATGGGCTTCCCCGGGGTGGGTTGCCCCCCCCGGTGAACTCCCGGAACCCATTCGTCATTCCCGGTACATTCCCGGTAACTCCGAAAACCTTCCGGTAATCAAATGAGGTCATCCTATATATCAATCTTCGTTTCCGGACCATTCCGGAAACCCTCGTGACGTCCGTGATCTCATCCGGGACTCCGAACAACATTCGGTAACCAACCATATAACTCAAATACGCATAAAACAACGTCGAACCTTAAGTGTGCAGACCCTGCGGGTTCGAGAACTATGTAGACATGACCCAAGAGACTCCTCGGTCAATATCCAATAGCGGGACCTGGATGCCCATATTGGATCCTACATATTCTACGAAGATCTTATCGTTTGAACCTCAGTGCCAAGGATTCATATAATCCCGTATGTCATTCCCTTTGTCCTTTGGTATGTTACTTGCCCGAGATTTGATCGTCAGTATCCGCATACCTATTTCAATCTCGTTCACCGGCAAGTCTCTTTACTCGTTCCGTAATACAAGATCCCGCAACATACACTAAGTTACATTGCTTGCAAGGCTTGTGTGTGATGTTGTATTACCGAGTGGGCCCCGAGATACCTCTCCGTCACACGGAGTGACAAATCCCAGTCTTGATCCATACTAACTCAACTAACACCTTCGGAGATACCTGTATAGCATCTTTATAGTCACCCAGTTACGTTGCGACGTTTGATACACACAAAGCATTCCTCCGGTGTCAGTGAGTTATATGATCTCATGGTCATAGGAATAAATACTTGACACGCAGAAAACAGTAGCAACAAAATGACACGATCAACATGCTACGTCTATTAGTTTGGGTCTAGTCCATCACGTGATTCTCCTAATGACGTGATCCAGTTATCAAGCAACAACACTTTGTTCATAATCAGAAGACACTGACTATCTTTGATCAACTGGCTAGCCAACTAGAGGCTTGCTAGGGACGGTGTTTTGTCTATGTATCCACACATGTAAATGAGTCTTCATTCAATACAATTATAGCATGGATAATAAACGATTATCTTGATACAGGAATTAAAACAATAACTATATTTATTATTGCCTCTAGGGCATAATTCCAACAAAATCCTCAATCACGAAGCTCGCGATCTCGTCGGATTCCCTAGTGGAAAACCTCAACTCTGAGATTACCCAAAGCATCACCGGAATCCCGATGCACAAGATATTCCGTCAAAGGTAAAACTAATCCAGCAAGGCCACCCGGTGTGTCGACGAACCCAATAGGAGCCACGTATCTAGTTCTCAGGACACACCGTCTATGCAAACTGGACGGGAACCAAACCTCAAGTTGCCCCGAGGTGGCACCACCGACTGCTAGGTAGGTGGACCAACACTCATGCGGAGCACTGGCCCGGGGGGTTGATTAAATTATCCCCGGGGTCCGGAAAGTCCCTATGCAATTTTATTAGGTGATTAGGCAAATGTAGTACCAATGTTGGGCCTTGCGAGACCAGCTTTAATCTAAAACGAATTATCAAGGGGGTCCCCATAACAACCCCGATTGTGTTAGGAGCGCTCAATTATGGAACATAACACCGGTAGCCAGAAAATAAGGGGGCAAAGGTGGAACAAAACACCAGGCTAGAAAGGCCGAGCCTCCCACCTTTTACCAAGTATATAGGTGCATTAAATTAAATAGCATTTAATATGGTGATATAACAAGGAACCCATGCTTTCACATGGAAGCAAAGCACCTCCAACTAGCAACGCTAACACAGGGTTAAGCAAGCAGTAACATAGCCAATCATTGGTTTGCTAGGTTGAACAGGTTGAAGGGTTCATGGCATTGTTGAGAGGCTGATCTTTAACATGTGGTAGGCAACGAGACATAATCGATAGAAGCGATAAAACTAGCATGGCAATGATACTAATGGTATCTGGGGAAATGGTCATCTTGCCTCAGATCCCGCTTGGAAGAAGAATGCCTCCGTGAAGCAGACGAACCGATGTAGTCGAACGGGTCCTCATAATCCGACACGCTTGCGGAACTCTATCGAGACGAAGGAAACCGGAAACAGGAATCAACACACGGAATTCACCACACGATGCACAACACAAATGATGCATGAGAAGCTGAATACATGCAAGTCACGGCATGACAAATCACACAATCAAACACTACACATTAAGTGAAGTTCAATATGCAACGAGTTGCATATTGACGAAACTCCACGTTAATTATTCAGTTATATCCCGATTAGATAATGGGAAATATTAAATGTGATTAAACACGGCAAGAGGTGAAGCGTAATTAAACTACTTATCTAGGCATTTTAAATGAGGTCGGAAATGACATATAGCATCCCCGAAACGACCTCACATGGTAATAACACAATTAGTTAGTTGTTAAACAGCAAAACAAATAGGTTCACATGATTCTACGCGTCGTTACAAGCAATTTACACATAGAGGTCATCTCCAACAGAGCTACGGTTCAAAAGATACAAGCACCGCAAGATATGATGGCATGAATGCAATATGTGTGCAACGGCAGTCACGAGCACTTCAAAACATACAACCAGAAAGATAAAATGAAACTACATGAGATTCTAAGCAAGTTTCATATAGGACACGATCAAAACGGAGCTACGGTTCAACAACTACGAGCAAAACAAGAAATCACTAGAATCTGCCAAAATCAGCCACATAGCATTTTCTACGCCCCACAACTACGTGCTACACAACTCCGATAAACTCAAGCAAGGAATGACACGAAATAGGGCAAGAAGCACTACTACAAACAACTAACAACAACTAGCATGGCATCATGGATCACTAGGGAAAGAAGACACAAAATGGCATCTCACACACTATTTCAGACTTAGTGAAAATTACACTTCATGAAAGTGCAGTTTTTGATCTGAAGCCATACTGACAGCAGCAAAACCCATAGCTACAGGACTCCAAATGGCATGAAAATTCATAGCATGCTAGAGAAACACAAGGGCCACAACTAACTCCATTGCACCAACCTCAAAAGAGCTACAGATCACAAGATACAAGCAAGACAAGACAGCAACAAAATATAACAGATTCCAGACTTAGAAATATTTCAGCTCCTCCAAATCAGCACTATTTCTAGCAACTTGAGAGCAAGCAAACCACACCTAAACATGCATTTCTATTGCAACCAAAAATACCAGGGGCTAGAGTCAACATCAAAGATCAACTCTCTAGTTGACAACTCCGTCAAACGAAGCACGGAATAAATCCTACGAAAAAGACAAGAGGGCAACATAGCAAAATATCGCGCGAACTAACTTACTCAAAAGCTAAAACTAATTGCACAGAAAAATCCTATGGATTTTTCTACCCCGAAAACATATAAAATATGTGGGGTTGCACAACATTAATTTCACCGCACGTAAATGCGAGATATTATCCTAAACACGGAAAATAATCTAGCGGCAAATCCCTACGTGCAAAAATACCATCGGCTACTCTAAAATACATGGAAAATGGGTCCCTAGAGCATGAACACTTTATCTAAGGCATTCGGGCAAACCGGACACGCGCGGAAAATAAATACGGGACGCAAACATATTAGGACAGCACGTTAATCTATGCATACGGCACGCTAAACGTTGTCAAACATATATGCAAGTTGTGAAAACGGATTCTACGCGCAAAATTACACGAAAAACATATTTAAAACGTTCCGATCCGATGCACGGTTTAGAAACTACACGTGTTTTAAAATCTAGCATTTTTTCTGCAATTAATAAATCTTTGGAAAATCCTAAAATATGCTAACGGGCCTAATTCGTTCATGGGCCTAACAGAGCAAGCGCTTAATTAAAAAAAACCGCACTGGGCGGGGTTAACGGGGCCGGCGCTCACCTGAGGCCACTTGGGCCGGCGGTGGAGAGGTGGCCCGGGGCGAGGCTGCTCGAGAGGCCGAGATGGGCTTAGGGCGCACGTGGGCCAGGCGGGAGGCCGTCCACCTAGCTGAGGCGCTCCTGCCTCGTCCTCCTCGCACCGAGGCAAGGGCAGCGGCTGGCGATGGTTGAGGCCGTCTCTACGGCGAGGTCCGGCGGCCTCCGGCGAGGGACGTGGCAGGGGATGGACCCCCACGGTCCGGATCTTGCCGGATCCGGCCTGAGGCGGCGGCGCTATAGGGAGGCGGCGGCGCGATGGGCTGCAGCGGCTCGCTGGCGAGCTGCCGACGGGATCTGACGCGGGAGGCTCCGGGGCGGCCGGCGAATTTCGGGCAGGCGGCGGCCGACGAGGCGGATCCGGGTGGCAGGAGGAGCTGCGGGGCTCTGCTACTCCGGCGAGCCAGCTCCAAGAGGAGCTCGGCCATGGGAGGAAAACGGGGGCGGCGCGCCGGATGGGCTCGGTCGGGCCCGATCTGGGCTCAGCGGGCCGCGGCGGCTGGGGGAGGAGGTGCTACGGGGAGAGAGAGGGTGCGGGAGAGACTAGGGTTTGCACGCTTTTCGAGGCAAAGGAGGGTGTTGTCTGAAAATAAGCACGGGGGGTCTATTTATAGGCAGGGGGGCTAGGTTAACCGGAATCGCGTTCCAGATCCAACCGTGCGGTCGGAATCGGACGATTCCGCACGCGGGAACGGGTGAGTGGATGTGAAGAGTGGTTTACCGAAGACGAGAGGGAAAACGGGCGGCACGACAATGATTTTAAAACTCTGATAGACGTCCGACGGTAGACCGAATACGGTGCCGCTACGGTCGACCGTTCGGGTACCAGACGAACTCCGATCGCGACGAAATTCGACAGGCGGCCTGGCTATAACTAATCACGACCGCATGCCAAGTTTCACCCCGATCAGAGAAATTTTACGCACACTTTTAAAACAGGGTTTTGACGATGCCGCGGGCGCGTGCGTGTGCGGTCGGGCTTAGAACGGACAACGACGAGAACCTGTAACTAACAACGGACGCAAGTTTTGAAAACTGGCGGCAACGGAAAGCCGATGCAATGCTGATGATGCGCATGATGTGATGATGATGCGACAAAAGAAAATACACACACGGCGAAAACGAAAAGAAAAGGGGAATATTCTGGAACGCCGGCATCGGGCTGTCGCATTAACCCTGCAGGGGTGCTCCAACTAGTCCATCACAAATTACCACAAGCTGCATAGAAATCCTAGATCACGACACTCGCGATCTCGTCAGATTCCTTAGTGGAAAACCTCAACTCTGATATTACCCAAAGCATCACCGGAATCCCGATGCACAAGATATCTCGTCAAAGGTAAAACTAATCCAGCAAGGCCGCCCGACGTGTCGACGATCCCGATAGGAGCCGCGTATCTCGTTCTCAGGACACGACAGATAAGCACAGCGTACGGTGGCCTGATAGAAATCTCCCGAGTTGCCCCGGGTTGGCCCCGCAAACGGCTCTAGTTTTGGACCAGCACCATCACCACTGGTCCCCCTGTATTATGTGAAATTACTCCTCGGGTTCATGACGCCCTATGCTTTCAGTATTAACAAAGTTATTATGTTGGGCAAATGTAGTACCAATGTTGGGCCTTGCTAGACCAGCTTTAATCTAAAACAAATTATCAAGGGGGTCCCCATAACAACCCCGATCGTGTTAGGAGCGCTCGTTTATGGAACATAACACCGGTAGCCGAAACTAAGGGGGCAAAGGTGGAACAAAACACCAGGCTAGAAAGGCCGAGCCTTCCACCTTTTACCAAGTATATAGGTGCATTAAATTAAATAGCATTAATATGGTGATATGACAAGGAACCCATGTTATCCCATGGAAGCAACTACACCTGCATCTAGCAACGCTAACAACATGGATACGCAAGCAGTAACATAGCCAAACAGTGGTTTGCTAGGTTGAAGAGTTGAAGGTCATCATGGCATTGTTGAGAGGCTCATATATAACAAGTGGTAGGCAACGAGACGTAAACGGTAGAAACAGTAAAACTAGCATGGCAATGATAGTAATGGTATCTGGGGAAATGGTCATCTTGCCTGAGATCCCACTTGGAAGAAGAACAACTCCATGAAGTCGGCGAACCCACGTAGTCGAACGGGTCCTCACATTCCGACACGCTTGCGGAACTCTATCGAGACGGAGCAAACCGAAAGCAAATATCAACACACGTATTCACCACACGATGCACAACATGATGCACACCCTACTATGATGCATGAATAGATCATAAATGCAAGGGATGGCATGGCAATTCACCTCACACAACACTACACATTAAGTGAAGCTCGATATGCAACGAGTTGCATATCGACGAAACTCCACATTTAATTATTAGTTCACTCTCGTTTATTTACGCGACATATTAAGTTGTTGTTAACATGGGAAGGGGAGAAGCGGTGAACCTACATGACATCCGAGTCGTTTAACGCGCAGAGCAAAGAAGGGAGCTACGTCACAAGAGACATGCAACACACGATATGCCATGAATGCGTCATGCATGCAAGTTTATCAACACCACGACAAGAAGAGAAAGAAACAAGTGTCGCCAAGTCGGGCAAAAGGGGACCATGGCGGCAAGTCAGAAACGATGCAACGGCAACGATCCTATCCCGATAACTCGTTGAGATATCGTGCCAACGTATAGGAAGCGTGTGCGGGAATGTTAAATAAAGATGGGGTGATCCCGATACCGGGTTCCCATGTGTCGACGGCGCGATGAAAGAGAGACAACGTGAAACGGGCAAACATATATAGGCGCAAACATACATTCATCTCATACATCACATGAACAGGGTTCTCGACACGTTCCATCGACATACCTTCAAAGCGTGCATATCAGAGGGGTTCAGTTCGGTGAAGGAGAACAGCGGTCGTCGTGGTCGTCGTGGAAGTCGTGGTACTCGATCTCGTCGACGGTAGTCGTTCGCTCGGCGTTTTGGTTCACGGGTCTTCGGCATCGGTAGTCGAACACGGGTCTTCGGCGTCGTCGAGGAAGACGTGGTGCTCGACGAATTTGTCGGCTCCATGAAGGAGGGGGGTGGTGCACGCGGCGACGGCAGGTGACAGCACAAGCATCGATCGTCGGCGACGGCAGCACGCAAGCAACATAGCAGCAATTTACATCATCTAGCAAAAGCAGCTAGCAGGCTACATCAGCTGTCATTGGTGGCGGACGACAGCAACTAGCAACTAGTCTTGCATCTAACATCAAGCAAGCTAGCAGCTATCTAGCAAGCAACAACTACTGCTAGCACTAACAACAGCAACTAGCATCAGCAAGCACCTATTAGCAAGCAAAAGCAATCAACTAATTAGCAGCAGCAAGCAAGCAACAAGAGCAAGCAGCAACGCACTAAGCACGGCAAGCAAGCAACCTAGCCGTCTAGCAGCAGCAACAGCAATCGACCACAGCACAAGGTAAAGCGGCAGCAGCAACAAGCAAATGCAGCTAGTAGTAGCAAGGACACAGCAGGCACCGCGACAGCATCATGAGCAACAACACAGCAAGAGCAACAACACACGCAAGCAGGCGGCTCGGCTACACGGTAACAGGAGCATCGGCGAGCTAGCTGGCAGCAGCAGCACGCGGCTACGGGCTCGGCAGCAGCGGCAGCACAAGGCGACAGCAGCTTCAGGCGGCAACGGCATGGGTCGGCGTGGGGAACCGAGGAGAACGCCGGCGCCATGACAGGGGAGCTGCTGCAGGCGGGGAAGAGGGAGGGCTTGGCGGCGGCGCACCGGGACGAGGGCGGCAGGCGAGCATCCGGCAAGGCGGCGCGGGGAACGACGACCACGGCGGGGCGGCACCGGCGGAGGGCCTCGGCAACGCAGGCGAGCTGCTGGCGACCACGCGAGCAGGGAGGCAAGGTCGAGGCCATGGCCTGCTCGAGGCCGGCGGCGGCGCGGGACTGATGGAGGCAGCCACGTGGGGCTGGGCTACGCTGGAACCAGCGGTTGCGGCCAGCGGGAGCGAGGGCGGCAGCATGGCGGCGCGAGGGGCTCGACGGGGCGCAGCACGGGGAGGCGAGGTCGGGCACCGTGGCGAGCTCGGCATGGCCGACGAGGGGCTAGGGATCGGGGCTGGAGGGGATCGGCCTGGGGAAGAGGAGGCACTGGGAGGAGGCTGCGAGGTGGGAGCAACGAGGGGAATCGGGGAGGAGACGACGGCGCGAGGGGATGACGAGGGAGGGTGCGGGATCGTTCGCTAGGGCAGGGGAAGAGGAGGCCTTGGGCCTTGGCCGGCTGGGCCTTGGCCTGGGGTCCTCCCCCTTTGGTTTTTTTCCCTTTAAAAAAACATGAAGCTTAAACAAAAAGAAAAATGCTTAAAAGTAAATAAAAAATAAAGGCCTTTGACTTCTTAAAACAAAAATTATGCCCCAACTATAAAATAGATTGGGCACTTTTTAAAGAATAAAAATAACCTTTTGAAAAATTAAAATAAACCCTTTTACAAAAGAATAAAATAAAACCCCTTTTTATTTAAAGAATAAAATAAAGGCTCTTTAAAGGAGAAAAGAAATGAGACTGTTTTAGAAAATAAACAAAAGGAAGAAATAAATAAAACCCAAGGGGTTGCCCCCACATTTAATAAAAGGATCTTTTAAAAGAAGACGAATCTTTTGACGGGGGTTAAAACTGAACTTTAGCAAAACCACAAAAATGAAACAAGAGGGGAGAGAAGGGTTTTAGGTCCGCGGTGCAACAGGGTTTGAAGCGGCTCTGTTGCACCCACTCTCATCACGCCAACGAACAACGCCACACACAAGGAACTAACACCCACAACAAGGAGCAACAAGCAACACCGACAAAACACAGTTGACATGATGCCATGCATGATGCGATGATGCAAACTAAATGATGAGGCCACGAAATAAAATAACCACATCACGGAAACGTAAATAAAGGGGAATCTTCTGGAACGTCGGTCTCGGGCTATCACAACTCTCCTACACTACAAGAGGATCTCGCCCCGAGATCTAAGAATGAAAGGGGGAGAGGATGAGAAAGCAAGAGGTAAAACTTAGTTGCTTCTTTGACAAACGAGTGAAACCAACAATCCTTGAAGGTTGCAAAGAGATGAGGAATGATATCAGATAGAAGCAAGAATTCACAGAAAATTTTGGCAGCACTTCGATAGGAAATTGGGACAAAAAATTCGATAAGGCGAGAGAATTAGACGATATACACAACAAATAAGTAAGTAGAACAAGGGAACACCATGATCTTGATAGAACGACATGATAGACCCAAAAGAGCAACATCACAATGCCTCCGGAACAAGAGAATATGAACTAGCTCAAGCGGAAGAAGAGAATGAAGAAAAGAATGACAACTATCATCACAATAGAATTGAAGAGCCTCCGGACAGGGAATTGGCGTAGCAGTTGGAAAACCAACACGAAGAAGAAGACAGTAGTGGGCTTATGAAAATCATCTCAACAAATATGAGGTGACAACCAACCACTAAAAAAACAAGGATAGATTGGGAGCAAAGATATCAAAACTTCTTACACCAAGAGGGTGCATTGAGAACTGGGATTAATGACAAGCACCATGATAGCACAATCCATAGGAAAAGCTTTGGGTGAAGTCCAAAACAAGATAGCTCAACAAAGAAATCTTGGGTAGAAAATATCTCATGATCACAGAATTGGTGGATTTAATTATCTCATCCTTGAAAGAAAATCTCTTCGAGACTCCTACACTAACAAGAATGCTATAACACCACCTCAAAGGATGAAGGAAGAACAAATGCACTGGAGATGCAAGAGAAAGAATACTTGAGGTACTCCAACAGAATCTTGAAGAATACTTGAGAACGAATCACATCCTTGAAGAACCACCATGATGAGCCTCCATATCAAAAGGACGATGCAAGATATGAAGGATGAAAAGAATAAGATTATGACCTTGCCAAGATTCAGATGAAGCTTCACAAAGAGATACTTGATAAAACTTGGAACTCCGAAAAGAAAAGATAAGAACACTTGAGAAAAAGGAATTGATATTATGAGGCACTCTGGAAGAAAGATTGAAATCACTATGAACCCGGAATAAGAATTATGTTATGCTAGTCCTTCACCAAGTTTAATTGATGACAAGCAACGGATTAAGCATACAACTTATTCCTCTTGAAAGAATCTTGAAGAGGTAGAGAGGTAAGCACCATTTGAGACACAAATGAATAAAGCACCGGTAAGAATTCACAATTGAATGGGAACACCATGAATTAATGGAGATACATGAGAATGAAGAGATCATGAGCCACCTAAGAGAAAAATTTAACAAGACACCAGAAAAATGAGAGACGACGAAGAGACAACAATGAAGAAGAATTGAGGATGAAAGATGAAAGCTGAGAACGAAGAATCTTCTGAAATGATGGCCTTCGGAGAATCGAGAATGAAAACAACTCAGAAAAGCACCGAATAGCAAGAAAGGGATACTCATGATTGACAACAATTAAGATGATGGCACAAAGCTGAAATGTTGAATCTGCAAGAGAATCACAAGGATCTGAGAGAAACACTCCTTCGATCTTCAAAGAAGAGAATGATGAGAAGAACACCACCAAGAGTTAATGAGACACTCCGGAATAAAGAAGAATGAAAGGTTTAGCCAATATGAGAATTAATTTCGATAGATCTTGGACAATGGCTATGACTGATGAAATACATACTTACGTCGTAGCTGAAAAGAATTAGAGATCTCCGGAAAAAAGATTAGAGAGCCAGAAAAGATCCTCGGAAAGAACCTGTGGGTTATGGGCCTACTCAACGAAACCACCGTTGGAAAAGATTACATGGAAGAGAGATACCGCACCGGTATGAAGAGAACTAGATGAGGTTGAGAACCTCGAAATAATTAAAAGAATTGAAAACACGAAACTTCCGAGATATCTTCAACACTCCGGATGAAAAGAAAGGAATGAATAACCAAGATAGGCTGAAAAGAATCTCCAACATGAAAAAGAATTACAAGGATAATTAGGATAAGATGAACACAGACAACTGAAATAAATTCACCGGTAAGGATGATAAGAATGAACAAAGGTGAACACGAAGCTCCTGAGAATCTTCACAATGAATCACCGGGTAAGAGAGAAAGAACAGACAGCGGAAGCACAAAGAAAAGAAAACTCTTGGATGAAAATTGAATCACTGAGAAAAAAGGGTGGGAAGGCGGGGAAAAACAAAGACAACTTGGGACAGATGAGATGTACTCCGGAAAGAATTGAGAGAATGATCTACAAAATTAGAGAGGATTGAATTCACTGAAGAGAAGCACACCGGTTGAATGGAATTGATACGATGACTCCGGTTGAAAAGGAAATGACATGACAACTCTGGTTGACAAGAATTGACATGACCATTGAACGAACAAAAGAATTTGCATTCTCACATAAAAATATGAGATCACCTCTTAGGAAAGATCTAAAATCACCACTTGACATCGAAGCAACACGAATTACCATATTCCAACAAAACAAAGGGTGAGGCTTATGAAACAAGCTAGAACAAACTCATGAGAAAGATTTCGTCCGATATTTTCGTGGACAGGATCGCACGGGCTCGATCCTTATAGTAGAGATCAAGTGCAAGGCAGTGCACCCGACATACGAAGCGTCCCCGAGTCGTAGCAAGCTACAAGGACTCTTTAAGACACAACAAGAACCTCTGTAAGTCGACCGTCAACAAACGAATCCACTAGATGTCGAACCCCAACCTAACATCACGCATTTGTTGGAAGATTGTCCTATAAGTAACTACTTGAATTACCACCTATGAATTCCCGAAATTTCTGGTCATGCAATCTGGTACACGGATAAAAGGAGTAATATCACACAACTCCTATACTAACCCGTCACCTGCATCACCTCCGTCAACACACAACCAGAATCTCGGACCTTCATCTACAACAGACCCTCGTGATCACAACGATACAAAGTATGGCAATACTCCCGAACAATCTGCACCAGTACTAGGGACATCGGGGTTATCTCGCCACTACTAGTATTGAAGCAATTACGAACATCCTTCGTTCTGAGATACTAAGAAACCTGAATGATAACGATGTGCTCGAGAATCCCCTGGAGCTCAACTCCCCGGAAGAAATTCAAGTCAGACAGGAGGCACCAAGACAGAACTCCGTCACATCGGCATCATATAGGTCCCAAAAATATCCGCGTGATCCTAAAAAAAACTTTGAGTGAGAAGAGGAGTAGAATAAATTATTACGTCAAGATTCCTCACCAGAGCATAGAAGAGGAGAAAAAAGAATCCTACTCTCCGATATATAACTAAGACTCAAATAGTTTTTCACTAGACTCGACTCGGCCAAGTTCGATAAATCAAGGGGGCTCCTAGGTCGGTACTGCTCTAATACCAACTTGTCACGCCCAAGATGCGACCCTATCCTCAATTTGGCACGAGGGCCTCGTCAGGGATAGAAGCGCATCTCGTCGTGTCGCAAGAATGGATATCGTTACAAGTACATGTACTGAAAAGAAGAGATTTAGAAATAGAATTGGCTTACACTCGCCACAAGCTACATCAGAGTCACAGCAGTACAATACATAATCATCATGAAGAAGAGCAGGGTCCGACTACGGACGAAAACAAATGAGAAAATAAGAACGACGTCCATCGATGCTATCCCAGGCTGCCGGCCTGGAACCCATCCTAGATCGATGAAGAAGAAGAAGAAGAAGCAACTCCAAATGAACAATCAACGCGCTCGCATCAAGTAACCTTTACCTGCACCTACAACTGGTGTTGTAGTAATCTGTGAGCCACAGCGGACTTAGCAATCTCATTTCCAAAGGTATCAAGACTAGCAAAGCTTAATGGGTGAGGTATGGTTAATTGGTGAGGTTGCAGCAGCGGCTAAGCATATATTTGGTGGCTAAACTTACGAGTACAATAAATTAGAGGGGGGGAAGTTCTACGCATAGCGGACGTGAACTACTGTTGATCAAATGAATGATCCTGAACACCTACCTACGTCAGACATAACCCCACCGTGTCCTCGATCGGAGAAGGAACTCACGAAAGAGACAGTCACGGTTATGCACACAGTTGGCATATTTTAATTAAGTTAACTTCAAGTTATCTAGAACCAGTGTTAAACAAAGTTTCCACGTTGCCACATAACCACGGGCACGGCTTTCCGAAAACATTTAACCCTGCAAGGGTGCTCCAACTAGTCCATCACAAATTACCACAAGCCGCATAGAAATCCTCGATCACGACACTCGCGATCTCGTCGGATTCCTTAGTGGAAAACCTGAACTCTGATATTACCCAAAGCATCACCGGAATCCCGATGCACAAGATATCTCGTCAAAGGTAAAACTAATCCAGCAAGGCCGCTCGACGTGTCGACGATCCTGATAGGAGCCGCGTATCTCGTTCTCAGGACACGACGGATAAGCACAGCGTACGGTGGCCTGATAGAAATCTCCCGAGTTGCCCCGGGTTGGCCCCGCAAACGGCTCTAGTTTTGGACCAGCACCATCAGCACTGGCCCCCCTATATTATGTGAAATTACTCCTCGGGTTCATGACGCCCTATGCTTTCAGTATTAACAAAGTTATTATGTTGGGAAAATGTAGTACCAATGTTGGGCCTTGCCAGACCAGCTTTAATCTAAAACGAATTATCAAGGGGTCCCCATAACAACCCCGATCGTGTTAGGAGCGCTCGTTTATGGAACATAACACCGGTAGCCGAAACTAAGGGGGCAAAGGTGGAACAAAACACCAGGCTAGAAAGGTCGAGCCTTCCACCTTTTACCAAGTTTATAGGTGCATTAAATTAAATAGCATTAATATGGTGATATGACAGGGAACCCATGTTATCACATAGAAGCAACTACACCTGCATCTAGCAACGCTAACAACATGGATAAGCAAGCAGTAGCATAGCCAAACAGTGGTTTGATAGGTTGAACAGTTGAAGGTCATCATGGCATTGTTGAGAGGCTCATATATAACAAGTGGTAGGCAACGAGACGTAAACGGTAGAAACGGTAAAACTAGCATGGCAATGATAGTAATGGTATCTGGGGAAATGGTCATCTTGCCTGAGATCCCGCTTGGAAGAAGAACAAGTCCATGAAGTCGGCGAACCCACGTAGTCGAATGGGTCCTCACATTCCGACACTCTTGTGGAACTCTATCGAGACGGAGCAAACCGAAAACAAATATCAACACAGGTATTCACCACATGATGCACAACATGATGCACACCCTACTATGATGCATGAACAGATCAAAAATGCAAGGGGTGGCATGGCAATTCACCTCACACAACACTACACATTAAGTGAAGCTCGATATGCAACGAGTTGCATATCGACGAAACTCCACATTTAATTATTAGTTCACTCCCGTTTATTTATGCGGCATATTAAGTTGTTGTTAACATGGCAAGGGGAGAAGCGGTGAACCTACATGACATCTTAGTCGTTTAACGCGCGGAGCAAAGAACGGAGCTACTGCACAAGAGACATGCAACACACGATATGCCATGAATGCGTCATACATGCAAGTTTATCAACACCACGGCAAGAAGAGAAAGAAACAAGTGTCACCACGGTGAGCGAAAGGGGACCATGGCGGCAAATCGGAAATGATGCCACGACAACGTTCCTATCCCGATAACTCGTCGAGATATCGTGCCAACGTATAGGAAGCGTGTGCGGGAACGTTAAATAAAGATGGGGTGATCCCGATACCGGGTTCCCCTGTGTCGAGGGTGCGACAAAAGAGAGAAAACGTGCAACGGGCAAACATATATAGGCGCAAACATACATTCATCTCATACATCACATGAACACGGTTCTCGACACGTTCCATCGATATACCTTTGAAGCGTGCATATCGGAGGGGTTCGGTTCGGTGAAGGAGAACAACGGTCGTCGTGGTCGTCATGGAAGTCGTGGTACTCGGTCTCGTTGATGGTAGTCGTTCGCTCGGTGTTGTGGTTCACGGGTCTTCGGCATCGGTAGTCGAACACGGGTCTTCGGCGTCGTCGAGGAAGACATGGTGCTCGAAGAATTTGTCGGCTCCATGAAGGAGGGGGGTGGTGCACGCGGCAACGGCAGGTGACAGCACAAGCATCGATCGTTGGCGATGGCAGCACGCAAGCAACATAGCGGCAAGCTACATCATCTAGCAAAAGCAGCTAGCAGGCTACATCAGCTGTCATTGGCGGCGGACGACAGCAACTAGCAACTAGTCTTGCATCTAACATCAAGCAAGCTAGCAGCTATCTAGCAAGCAACAACTGCAGCTAGCACTAACAACAGCAACTAGCATCAGCAAGCACCTATTAGCAAGCAAAAGCAATCAACTAATTAGCAGCAGCAAGCAAGCAACAAGAGCAAGCAGCAACGCACTAAGCATAACAAGCAAGCAACCTAGCAGTCTAGCAGCAACAACAACAATCGACCACGGCACAAGGTAAAGCGGCAGCAGCAACAAGCAAATGCAGCTAGCAGTAGCAACGGCACAGCAGGCACTGCGACATCATCAAGAGCAACAACACAGCAAGAGCAACAGCACACGCAAGCAGGCGGCTCGGCTACACGGCAACAGGAGCATCGACGAGCTAGCTGGCAGCAGCAGCACGTGGCTACGGGCTCGGCAGCAGCGGAAGCACAAGGCGATAGCAGCTTCAGGCGGCAACGACATGGGTCGACGTGGGGAACCGAGGAGAACGTCGGCGCCATGGCAGGGGAGCTGCTGCAGGCGGGGAAGAGGGAGGGCTTGGCGGCGGCGCACCGGGACGAGGGCGGCAGGCGAGCATCCGGCGAGGCGGTGTGGGGAACGGCGACGACGGCGGGGCGGCGCCATCGGAGGGCCTCGGCAACGCAGGCGGGCTGCTGGCGACCACGCGGGCAGGGGAAGAGGAGGCCTTGGGCCTTGGCCGGCTGGGCCTTGGCCTGGGGTCCTCCCCCTTTGGTTTTTTTTCCTTTAAAAAAAACAGGAAGCTTAAACAAAAAAGAAAAATGTTTAAAAGTAAATAAAAAATAAAGGCCTTTGACTTCTTAAAACAAAAAATATGCCCCAACTATAAAATAGATTGGGAACTTTTTAAAGAATAAAAATAACGTTTTGAAAAATTAAAATAAACCCTTTTACAAAAGAATAAAATAAAACCCCTTTTTATTTAAAGAATAAAATAAAGGCTCTTTAAAGGAGAAAAGAAATGAGACTGTTTTGGAAAATAAACAAAAGGAAGAAATAAAGAAAACCCAAGGGGTTGCCCCCACATTTAATAAAAGGATCTTTTAAAAGAAGACGAATCTTTTGACGGGGGTTAAAACTGAACTTTAGCAAAACCACAAAAATGAGACAAGAGGGGGAGAAGGGTTTTAGGTCCGCGGTGCAACAGGGTTTGAAGCGGCTGTGTTGCACCCACTCTCATCACGCCAACGAACAATGCCACACACAAGGCACTAACACCCACAACAAGGAGCAACAAGCAACACCGACAAAACACAGTTGACATGGTGCCAGGCATGATGCGATGATGCAAACTAAATGATGAGGCCACGAAATAATATAACCACATGACGGAAACGTAAATAAAGGGGAATCTTCTGCAACGTCGGTCTCGGGCTGTCACATTAACCTAGAGTACCATGCCCTAGGAACTTGCTTGAGTCCATAGAGAGATATCAAGCCTGCAAACATAAGAGGGTTTATTCTTATCTTCAAAACTAGGAGTTGTCTCATGTACACTTCCTCTTCCAGAACACCATGAAGAAACACATTCTGCACATCTAGTTGTCTGAGACTCCATCCTCTAGAAACGGCAATGGACAGAACAAGACGTATAGTGGCAGCTTTAACAACTGGACTGAATGTATCTTCATAATCTATGTCATACCTTTGCTTGAACCCCTTTGCAACAAGTCTTGCCTTGTAACGATCAATGGTACCATCTAAATTTTTCTTTATTCTGGACAACCATTTGCAATCAATCAAGTTTTTACCTTGATGTGGTGGAACTAGATGCCATGTTTTGTTCTTACGAAGAGCTTGGAATTCTTCTTCCATAGCTCGTCTCCACTTTGAATCTTTGCATGCTTCTTGAAACGTACTAGGCTCTCCTGTAGAACAAGTTAAACCAAACTTGATTTTATAATTAATGGATTGAATTACTCCCGCTAGTAACCTTGTTCTGGGTGGAGTGTTTGCCGGCTGGATTGTAGCAGCAGCACCCTGCACAGCAGATCCTGGAGACAGTTCTGCAATAGTTCATTCTGACATAGTGTTAGCCAGGTTTCTGTGACCGGATCAGCAGGCGGTGGTGAAGTAGTAGGCGTACGGGCTCCAACGCCGCTGATGAGTTCTCCATTGTTTTGTACTGAATTTTGTCCTAGTTGTCCTACATCATCACAAAGATCATGCCCATGGTTAGAAGCATTAATCATTTGATCATTACAACTGTCATCCCCTTGCTGAAAACCGGTGAGATAAGTGTGTAAGAGGAGGATTTCTTGCCGAAGCAAGGCACCAACATTGGGATGAAGATGGGCAAAGGGAAAGACTGTTTCATCGAAGACAACATCAAGAGAGAGATATACACGCCCTGTAGACACATCTAGGCGCTTGACCCCTTTATGTTTTGCACTATAGTCAAGAAACACACATTGTTTCAAATGGAACATGAGTTTGCGATTGTTATAAGGACGTAAGTTAGGCCAACAGGCACAACCAAACACACGAAGAGAGGTATAATCTGGTCGAGTATGGAGAAGCTTGTGCATGGGTGTATCATTGTGAATAATACGACTGGGTAACATGTTGATGAGGTGAACAATTGTGAGAAAGGCCTCATCCCAAAACTTAAGAGGCATGGAGGCACGGGCAAGAAAAGCAAGCCCTACCTCAACAACATGTCTATGTTTGCGCTCGGCGGAGCCATTTTTTTCGTGAGCATGAGGGCATGAGACATGGTGTGAGACACCCAAAGTCCGAAAAAATGAATCTAATTTTTTATATTCTCCACCCCAATCAGACTGAACGGTAACGAGTTTGCTATCAAATTGACGTTCAACAAGTGCTTGAAAGTGTTGGAAAACTTGGAAGACATCGGACCGTTTTTAAGAAGATATATCCAAGTGTACTTATTGAAATCATCGATGAAACTAACATAGTAAGTATGACATCCAACAGACATAGGGGCGGGACCCCATACATCAGAAAAAATGAGCTCCAAAGGCTTAGTAGAAACACTAGTAAAAATTTGATAAGGTAACTGATGAGCCTTTGCTTGCTGACAAGAGTCACAAATAGTTTCAAGACTACGCTCACCAACTGTCGGTGAATACTCACAACATATGCCATAGGTAGGCTAAAGTCGGTGAGAACCGATGGGACAAAGGTGGGCGCTGGGAACGAGGTTGGTACACGCATGGGACGCACGATGTACCCAGGTTCAGGGCTCTCCGTAGAGATAACACCCCTAATCCTGCTTGTGTGTTTGATGTATGGGAACACAGTACAATGTTGCTCTTGGAGCTGTGTTGGGAGGAGGAAGAGGGGAGCAGCCGGCTCGTCTCTACCTCGCTCTCTGTTGGTTGGTGAGTTTGTAGTGTTGAATGACTGGCAAGTGATCGGTCCCCTTGCATGGGGGGCGGCCGGGGGGTTTTATAGACGAACCTGTCGGCCTACAATATGGATAAAGGGTACAAGTGTGGGACCCGGCTGGCTGCTTCGCCGGCTGGCCAGGGGCCCACAAGGGTCTTGTCTTGTCGATGAGGGACCCGCCGGCTGCATGGTCTTGTTTACCCGTGGGGCCCGCCGGCTGGCCAATGGGGCTCCTGCGTAAGGTTGACGATGGGCACGCCCTGTACGTCAAGCGTCGCCCCATGAGATTCTTCATGGGTAGGCTGTACGACCGCCTCCACTGTTGCCCACGCCGAGTGCAGTAATGGAGTGGGAGTGTGACGGTCCGACATCAGGCTAGGTGATGGATCAGAGCCGGGGTAGGTCAGCGGCGTCGCCGCCGACGCTCGTACCTGCCGGGCGCCCCGATCCAGTACCTTTGCTGACACGTAGCTACCTTTAATCGTGAGGTCCTTTCCTGACCTTCGATCTGATGTGACTCGTGATCCTCGGCCGGCTAGCCTGCTTGGCTAGCCGGCTCGCGGGTGGCCGCCTCCTCCCCAGTCCGGGTGGCGGAACCAGGCTGGCTCTGAAGGGGAGGCCGCCTGCGTTCTAGCCGACAGGGGATGCCAGGCCGGCCAGAAAGGTGGCTGCCTCGTCTTCCAGCCAGCAGGGGATGCCTAGCCGGTCAAAAGACTTGGGCCTTGGGAATCTCCCTATCTTCATGTCCATTGGGCCGGAAATGAAGGAGCAGGCTTGATGAGCCTACCCCGGGGTTAACCCCCCGACAGTAGTCCCCGAGGCTGGCGAGGCCTGCCGCCTGCGGGTGGGCGGCCTCACCGGCTTGTTGTTTTGTCTTGATATTTTTGGCTATTATTTGCGGTGGAGGGCGCCGGCTTCGGAGCTGGGCAGCTTCGAAACGACGCTTCGGTCCAGTCGTAACTGGCCCGGGGAGCGCCACGTGCCAGGCCCCGCCTGGCGTAATGATGGCGATTACTTCTTGACGGGACTGGGCCTAGGCCCTGGGTCCCGCCACGACGCCCCCTCGGCCTCCGCGCGGGAGATCTTCTGCGGATTTACTCCGCGACGGTTGGGCTTAGGGGAGCGTTACCACCAGTAATACGCGGAATTAATGGGGCCTCGCGCACACCAGATCCCCTCCCCACAACGGTTCGTGGGGTTTAAATGGGACGCGAGAGCTTCGAGGAGGCCATTCGCCCCCTCTTCTCGCCCCGCTCCTTGCCTTCTTCCTCCTTGCGCCCTGAGAAGAAGAGCTCGCGCCCTTCGTCTCCTTTTTCTTCGCCGCCGAGACCTCCTCCCCCCGCTTCGAGCTCTCGCCGCCTATAGTCATGGCCGGAGGATTTTCTTCGAAGAGGTCGTCAGCGCAGCAGGCGTCCTTGCAGGGGGCCTGGCTGGGCAGCGATGTCGACGCGGGGCTCATCGACGTGCTCCGTCATCATCGGTTGCTGCCCCCGGTCTCCCAAGTGTCGGTGCGCCTCCCTGGCTCCGAGGCCTCTCCCGCACCTGTCGCGGGAGAGGTGGTGGTCTTCGCCGAGCATTTCTATCGGGGTTTCGGGCTCCCGGCTAGCTCTTTCTTCGCCGAGTGGCTCCAGTTCTTCGGCCTACAGCCGCATCATCTGGCGCCGAACGCCATACTACAGCTGGCCGCCTTCGTGGTCATGTGCAAGGGCTTCATGGGGATCGAGCCTCGCGTCGATCTGTGGCGCAGCTTGTTCTTCTTCAAGCAGAAATCCATCGCCATGGATAAATCCGAGGTGAAGAAGCTCCAGGGGCCGTGCCCCATGACGCCGTGCGGGGCCGCGCTGGTGCATCACCGCCCGAAGTCCGTCTTTCCCCAGATGCCTTTGCAAGTCTCCATCAAGCATTGGCAGAAGGGGTTCTTCTACGTGAGGAGCACCGACCCGGCCCAGGACGCCCTCAACATGCCCATGTTCGCCATCGCCCCTCCGACGCGGCAGAACAGGGACGCGAAGACCCCCAAGCCGCATCCTGAGGTGGTGCTCATTCGCGCCCACCTCGATATTTTGAGGGAGAGCGGCCTCCTCGGCCGCGACCTTCTTGCCGCCATGGTGGTTCGCCGGATTTTGCCTCTGCAGAGGCAGCCGCATCTGGTCTACCAGATGAGCGGCCGGCTTGATCCGTGTCGGCTGTCCAACAAGAGGCTCACCTCATGCGCTGTGGCGCGGAGGGTGAACCTGATCTCCACCGCCCGTATGGATGAGGGCGGGGAATGGACGTGGGGGATGGCCCCGTTCAACCGGTCTCATACGCCTCCCATGGTAGCCTTTCTCCCTTCTTTTCTGTCGTTTTGTTTCGAAGCCGGTGGCGTTTGCTAAGCCAGGTTGAATTCCTTTTTGTAGATGTTCCAGACCCTGCAGGGGTCCCTCCCTCAGCCTGCTCCCGACGTGGAGGCGTCCGACGCCTCTGAGATGGAGGATGAGGATGCGATGGAGCCCCGCTCGGACTCCTCTGCCGGCACGGGAGATCCCCTAGAGTCGGAAGGGACCGAGCCGTCCGGTGAGTACCCGCGGCACGCCCTAGCAGACTGGACGGACGACGATGAGGAAGCCTCATTCTGCTTTGATGCAGCCTTAGAAGGAGACTTCGACAAGGTGGGGGAGGTCACCGGCCCACTACCGTTGCGGGGCCGGCGTCAAGGCGGCAGAGCGCCGCTGCTGACGAGGCAGCCAGGAGGAAGGGCAAGGGTGCCACAGCATCCCGACCGGCCTCTAAGCGACCGGCGCTAGGTCCTCCAGCCGGGCAGTGGGCAGACGGCGCCAAAAGGCGTCGTGGCGGTGACCGGAAGAAGGTCCCGGTAGTTGTCGGGTATGGTTTCCTCCTTTTCTCTCTTCCGTATTTTGAGATGAACTTTGTTCCTGAGGAGCTTGGCTCGACAGGGAGGCGGAGGATGCGGATGAAGACACCGCCTCCGCGGCCGAGCGGGCCGGCTGGGCCGCGGTCAATGCTGCCAACAAGGAGCTGGAGGCAGAGTCCAAGTGCCGGTGGGACACGGCTGTGGGGAAGGCCGCCGTGGATCAGCCTTGCCCCAGCCGGGTCGAGAGGCCGGTAGAGAAGCATGCGAAGGCTAGACAGGATCCCTCCGCACACGCCCGTGTGGAGGAGCCAGCTAGCGATGCCGCCTCGAGGCCGGTCCCAAGGACCGAAGGGGCACAACCGTCTGAACCGGCAGCCTCGGAGCACGTGGTCCTGGAGACAATCCCGGTTTCTCCCAGGGCCGAAGCGGCTCCTGACGCGCCGGCGCTGGATCTGACCGCACCGGACGCGGCCCCTGATGCTCCAGGGGCAACCATGGATGCACCGGACGCGGCTCATCCGCCTCCTGCGGAGGAGGTAGCGCCGACTGGGACGGCACCCGGGCCGTCCGGCGAGCCGGCACCAGGAGCCGGCGCCATCGTCGTCCCCCAGCGGGGCCCTGTTGCGCCAAGGGCAGGGGGCCGGCCAGGGAGCCAGCCCATGAAGTCATGGCGGGCGGCGAACGCAGCCCGCCTGAAAATGCCTGCCGGCACCGTTCTCTCCGGCGTGCCGGAGCTGGTGACGATGTTTGACAACGGCCGGACGAAGGTGGAGCAGGCGGCCCGCGTGGTACGCGGCGACATGGAGCGCCTCGAAGCCCGCACCTAGGTAGGCCTTGTCTGTTTTTTTTTGCGCTCTTTTTTTCTCTTCTCTTGACGTCAGTGGGGGCGCGACAGCGCACCCACTCGGTGTAGCCCCCGAGAATCGGGCGGGTTGGTTGCCAACCGGTCCGAATCCCTTGGAGGCCTTTTTCTTCTGCATATCTTTCTTCAGTGGGGGCACGCAAGCGCACCCACTGGGTGTAGCCCCCGAGAATCGGGTTGGTTATCCTTTTAACCAGGTCGAATCTTAATCCTGTTCCCTTTCTCTCCCCTTTGGCAGGCGCTATACGATGCTCAGGTACATGCGTACAATGAGCTTCGGGACGAGCACCTGGGGGCTGATAGCCGGATCACCGAGCTTGAAGTCCGGCTGGGCGAGGCTGCCGCGGAGTGTGATGCCCTTCGCGAAGCAGGCGGCCGGCTCCAAGAGCGGTTGAACCTTCTTCAGGCGGAGAATAAGGAGCTCGAGGCGGTCGGCCGGGTCGAGTTGGAGCGGCTGCGGGCCACGCTGCAGGAGAAGGAAGCCTCCTACTCTGCAGACATGGACCGCCTCGCGGCGCATCATCTTGAGGAGGCGAACCTCAAGGACGACGCCTTGAAGGCGAAGGACGAAGCCCTTACCCAGAAGCAAACGCAGCTGGTAAGGCGCTGGAGTCCGCCGCGACCCTCCAGGAGGAAATCGCCTGCCTCACTCATGCGAGTGAGGTGCGGGAGCGTGAGGTCCTCGAGGTCTTTCACGAGACCAACGGCGCCTTCCAGCGTAGGCTTCCTTTCCTTGTTTTGCGTTTGGTTGTTTGGCCGTCTCCTCCTCTTGCTGTGTTCTTACGACCCGGCTATCTTTACCTCAGATCTCTTCTCCGAGACCCAGGTCGCAGCCGACACCGCCGTTGAGGTGTGCCGCAAGGAGCACCGCGCGGCCGGCCAGGAGGTAGATACTACCTCCGGCTGGAGCGGCGAGGAGATCGGCGTGGGCCTTCGGGCCCGCCTGCACGTCCTAAGCGAGTCTGTGACTCAGGTCCAGGTTGCAGGTTCGTCGATGGTGGCGGCCCTGTGGCCGGAGGGCGTGGAGCCAACGACCATGAGCCGGCTTGCCCGCTGGCTTGTAGCGGGTGGAGAGCGCCTGGACACCTGGCGAGCCTCCGCCACGCGGTCTGGGGCCTATATGGCCCTGTGCTTGGCCAAGTCATGGTATCGCAACCTGAACTTGGGCAAGCTGGCTGCCCAGCACGACGGATCCGAGGCGGAGCTGCACGGCATGGAGGAGGAGCTCCGGGTGAGAGCGAGCGCCGTCGCCGAGTACGCCGCCTAGGATGACTTCGTCTTGGAGCAGGGTGAGAACAGCGGCGTGATCGCTGAGGATCAGCACGGCCTTCAGCCCTACGACGTCGATGGTAGCGCCAAGGAGGCGGCCTGGGCTGCGGAGTCTGCAGCCGCCTCCAGCAGTGGGGCGTATGCTGACTCCGGGATCAGCGGAGCCGGGGCCGCAACATGGGAGACGGCGCATCTACCTCGGGAGGAGCCGGAGGCGGCGATGCTACCACATTAGGAGCGGCAGCCGAGACGACCCCTGAGGCCGCTGTCCCGTAACTCGCGTCCCTTTGTGTTTTTTGTTCTACCCCCAGAGGGATGTAACGAACGTGGGCCGTGGGCCAATGCTTTTTTATGAATGTATATATTTAGCATTATATTCATCACCAAGCGTGTTGTCTTATGACCCTGTCTTTTGATTCCTGGTTGACTTCTCTTATCCGAAGCCATCAAGACATAAAGAACAAGACATAAGCCAATCAGAGGCCGGCTAGAATGAACCAACTCAAGCTAGCCGTCACTAGTGTAGCCGGACTTTGCATGTATTTGACCTGACCCGGCGTCACATCGCGAACCTGGCGACCGGAGCCAGCCCGCTGGTTCAAGCGAAGGACCGGGAATCGGCCGGTACACTATGTGCCCGACTACAAGGATTGACCGTTAGAGCGGTTGGCGAGCCCCCGAGCTTGTTTAAAGCTAGCAAGGGGCTGCGCTGCGTAGCCTCTGGGCTTAAGCAAGCCAGCAAGAGGTGGTACGCGGTGTAGCCCGTACACTGAGTGAAAACTCTTTTAGCAAGAGAAAGCATGGAGCCTGCTTTTTTCTGCGTAGCCTTCGGGCTTAAGCAAGCCAGCAAGAGGTGGTACGCGGTGTATCCCGTACACTGAGTGAAAACTCTTTTAGCAAGAGAAAGCATGGAGCCTGCTTTTTTCCACCATATTTTTTGTTCTCGGCAGTCAGAGGCCGTCTTGAGTCTTGAATGAGATCGTATGTACGATCGAGCCGGCCCGAGCCGGTCATTCCAAGTATAGCCGGACTGTGCATGTATTCGACCTGACCCGGCGTCACATTGCGAACCGAGCGACCGGAGCCAGCCCGCAGGTCCAAGCGATGGACCAGGATTCAGCCGGTACACTATGTGCCCGACTACAAGGATTTGACCGTCCGAGCGGCTGGCGAGCCCCCGAGCTTGTTCAAAGCTAGCAAGGGGCTGCGCTGCGTAGCCTCCGGGCTTAAGCAAGCCGGCAAGATGTGGTACGCTGTGTAGCCTGTACACGTGAGTGAGAACTCTTGATAAAAAAGAAACATGGAGCATGTCCTTTTTATTGCCTTCTTTGTTCCCTGAGGAGGGAGGAAGATACATGTGTATGCTCTTTCCTTTGCTTGTCTTCCGCCTTTTAGAAATAGAACGGGCGAAGCAACGCCACGTTCCATGGGCGCTCCGTTTCTTGGCCGGAATCGTCCCTCTTGCGCTTCCTTGGCTTCTGGGCGTCAATCAGGTAGTACGCGTTGTTGTGTAACGCCCTACTGATGATGAAGGGTCCCTCCCAGGGGGGTGAGAGCTTGTGCTGGCCGGCAGTGCGCTGGATTCTTCTGAGGACCAAGTCTCCCTCCCTGAAAGAGAGGGGTTTGATCCTTTTGCTGTGGTAGTATCTCAGCTTCTGTTGGTAGATGGCCGTCCGGCTCAAAGCCAAGTCCCTTGCTTCCTCGAGGAGATCCACACCGTCTTCTCTCGCCTCCTTCGCCTTCGTTTCTGTGTATAGGGTGACCCGAGGCGAGTCGAATTCGACATCCGTGGGGATGATAGCCTCAGACCCGTATACCAGAAAGAATGGAGTGAAGCCGGTCGACCGGTTGGGCATGGTGCGGAGGCTCCATAGTACAGCCGGCAGTTCTTCGATCCAGCAGCCGGCTGACCTGACCAGTGATGCCACCAGCCTTGGCTTGATGCCGGGTAGGATCGGGCCATTGGCCCTCTCCGCTTGGCCGTTTGACTGGGGGTGTGCCACTGAGGCCAGGTCAAGCCGGATGCCTACCTTGGAACAGTAGAGTGCCAGGGCGCCCTTGGCGAAGTTGGTGCCGTTGTCGGTGATGATGCTGTGGGGAACGCCATATCGGATAGAGATGTATGTGATAAACCTGACGGCAGTGGGGCCGTCAAGCTTCTTGATAGGCCTGGCTTCGATCCACTTGGTGAACTTGTCGACAGCTACCAGAAGATGCGTCATTCCTCCACGAGCTGTCTTGAAGGGCCCAACCATGTCCAGTCCCCAGACGGCGAATGGCCATGACAAGGGAATGGTTTTCAGCGCTGAACGTGGCATGTGGCTTTGTGCACTGAAGCGTTGGCAGCCTTCACATTTGTCCACCAAATCCATAGCCTCCTCGAGGGCCGTGGGCCAATAGAATCCATGGAGGAATGCTTTGGCCACCAGGGTTCTGGAGGCGGCATGATGCCCACACTCCCCCTGGTGGATGTCTCTAAGGATCTCCTGCCCTTTTTATGATTCGACGCAGCGTTGGAACACGCCGGTCGTGTTGTGTCGTACCAGCTCGCGATTGATGATGGCGTAGGTGGCGGACCTGCGCTGGGTCTGCCTCGCCTCCACCTCGTTCTGAGGAAGTTCGCTACGAAGAAGGAAGGCCAGAATGGCCTGAGCCCATGATGGAGCCGACACAAGGGTCGCCTCCGCTTTGTCTTGACTGTTGGGGGCTTCCGCAGCCCCCGAGCTTGATGGCGTCTCGGGTGCTGTTGCTGCAGCCGGCTCATCGTCTATCTCCATGACGTCCACCCACTGGGAGGACTCGAGCTCGGGCAGAGCCGGGTTTGTCGTTGTTGGAGTCGGGTGGACCAATGGAGCCGAATTAGGATCCGAAGACGGCGTAGTTGATGGAGCTGACGGCGCTTGCACCGCCGACTCAGTCGGTGCCGTATTTGGAGCCGGTGCCGTCAGTGCAGCCGGCATGGGGTCCGCAGCCGGCATAACTGGCGGAGCCGGCGGCGCTTGTATCATGGAGTCGACCGATACGAAGATTGATGCCGACTCCGGAGACGGCTTGATAGATGGCTTGTGGAGTTGCTCGAGGGAGACGTCGGCTGGGATGGCCTGCCTTGTGGAGCCGATTTTTGCGAGCGTATCTGTCGCCTCATTTTCCGCCCTGGGAACATGGTGGAACTCACAGCCCTCGAAGGGGCTGCTGAGCTGCTGGGTGAGGAAGCGGTAGCTTGCCATGTTGGCGTCCCTCGCGTCCCATTCGCCAGAGACCTACTGCACCACCAGGTCCGAATCGCCAAAGCATATGAGCCATCGGATGCCAATCTCCTTGGCCAGCCGGAGGCCATGAGCCAGTGCTTCGTACTCGGCAACGTTGTTGGAGGCGGCGAAGTGGATCTGGAGAGCGTACTTGAGATGGTCCCCTTTCGGGGACGTCAAGATGATGCCGGCTCCCAGTCCTGTCCGCATCTTCGAGCCGTCGAAGTGCATCTGCCAATGCGTGGAGTCTGGAGGCGGTGGCTCGAACTGGGTCTCGGCCCAGTCGACTAAGAAGTCGGCCACCACCTGTGATTTAATGGCGGTGCGAGGCTCGTACGGAATATCATGGTCCGCCATGGCGATGGACCATTTGGCGATTCTACCCGTGGCATCACGGTTGCCGATGATCTCTAAGAGTGGAGCCGTGCTCACCACAGTGATGGCATGCTCTTGGAAGTATTGTTTTAACTTCTTTGCAGCAAGGTAAACACCATAACACATTTTTTGATAATGAGGGTAGTTCTGCTTAGAGGCGGACAAGACCTCACTAAGGTAGTAGACAGGGCGTTGCACTGGCAGGGCCTTGCCTTCCTCTTTGCGCTGAACTACCAACACTACCATGACCACGCGAGTGGTCGCCGGGATGTATATGAGTATGGGTTCCCTTTCAGACGGGGCTGCCAAGATTGGCAGGCTCGAGATTACCCGTTTGAGGTCGCGGAAGGCTTTGTCCGCCTGGTCGTTCCACTTGAACTTCGTCGTCTTCTTCATGATCTGGTAGAGTGGAAGAGCCTTCTCGCCAAGCCGGCTGACGAACCGACTGAGGGACGCCAAGCAGCCGACGAACTTCTAGACGTCGAGGATCCGAGCCGGCCGCACCATCCGCTCGATGGTGCTGATCTTCTCAGGGTTCGCTTCGATGCCGCGGGCGGATATGAAGAACCCCAAGAGCTTGCCGCCGGGGACCCTGAAGACACACTTCTTCGGATTGAGCCGGATCCTGTATTCGCGCAGATTGGCGAATGTCTCTCGCAGGTCGTCGAGGAGGCTGAAGTGATGCTTCGTCTTGACGATGATGTCATCCACATAGACGTGGATGTTTCTGCCAATCTGTGGCAGTAGGCACTGCTGCATGCAGCGTTGGAATGTCGCACCTGCGTTCTTCAGACCGAACGTCATGGTGGTGTAGCAGTAGGCCCCGAAGGGCGTAATAAAGGAGGTCTTCAGGCGATCAGTTGGATCCAGCTTCATTTGATGGTAGCCTGAATAAGCATCCAGAAACGACAGCAGTTCGCAGCCTGCAGTGGAGTCGATCACTTGATCTATCCTAGGCAACGCGAAAGGGTCTTTCGGACAAGCCTTATTCAGGCTAGTGTAGTCGATGCACATTCGCCAGGTGTTGTTCTTCTTCAGCACCAGGACTGGGTTCGCCAGCCATTCCGGGTGGAAAACCTCCATGATGAAGCTGGCTGCAAGGAGCCGGGTGATCTCTTCTCCGATTGTGCGCCGCTTCCCCTCGGCGAAGCGGCGCAAAGGTTGTTTCACCAGCTTTGCATCCGGTCGCACGTGAAGCTTGTGCTCGGCATACTTCCTCTGGACACCCGGCATGTCCTTGGGGGACCATGCAAAGATGTCCCGATTCTCACGGAGGAAGTCGACGAGCTCGCCTTCCTATTTGGGGCTGAGGCCAGCCCCGATGGTGATGCACTGCTTCGGGTTGGCGGGGTCGAGTGGGACCTGCTTGGTCTCTTTAGCCGGCTTGAAATAGCCTTCGCCAGCCGATTGGGACGGAGGAGAAGGAATCGTCGGCTGCTCGGTAGCCTGGGCCACGAGCCGGTCGATCTGCCGCTTCTCCTCGGCAATCACCAAGGCATCGGCGAGGCGGCTGCTATCTTGGGCGCACTCGAGCGACTTCTTGTAGTCGCCAACAACAGTGATGATGCCCTTGGGACCCGGCATCTTCATCCTCAGGTAGGCGTAATGCGGAATAGCCATGAATTTGGCCAGAGCCGGTCTCCCCAGCAGCGCGTGATACGGGCTACTGAGGTCCACCACCTCGAACCATATGGACTCACGGCGGAAGTGGGCCTTGTCGCCGAAGAGGACGTCCAGCTGGATCTTGCCGATGGGCGAGCACGACTGCCCAGGCACGATGTCGTGGAAGACAGTGCTGGTTGGCAGGACGTCCGTCTCCTTGAGCCCGAGCTTGCGGAGAGTGTCGAGGTAGAGGATGTTGATGTTGCTGCCGCCATCGACCAGCACCCGGGAGAATCGGCAGGTGAGCCTCTTGGAGGCGAAGGTGGGGTCGAGGACGAGTGTGTATGACCCCGGGTTGGGCATCACCGCGGGGTGGTCCACCCGGCTCCATGTAATTGGCTTGTCGGACCAATGCATGTATTGGGGAACCGGGGGGACAGTGGTGTTTACCTCGCGCCACCTTTGGTGCAGGTTGTGCTTGTCGTCGCCTTCACTGGTGAAGACGACGAACGCTCCGTCTTGAGGCGGGTAGTCGTCAGGGTGTGGGCCGTCGTCGCGAGGCGGCGGCGGCGGAAGTGGAGCGTGATGGGGAGCCGGAGCACGGGGCGCCGCCTGCGCACCCGGGGGAGCTGACATTCCCTTCCCTTGCGATAGCCGGCGTGCGATGCTGCACTGTCAAAGGGTATGGGCAGACGGCGCCACCCCCGAATGTATCTTGCAGGGGGCGTCGAGCAGCTGCTCGAGAGTCTGCTTGGGCAGCCAGTTGGGATTGCCCTGATTGCGACGTTTTCGTGGAGGGCCGGCTTAGGAAGCTGACGCCTCGCCCTCCACGTTGGCCACTAGCTTGTTGTTGGCCATCTGATCCGCCCTGCGCTTGTAGTTGTTCTGGCCGCCTCGGTTGTCCCCAGCCGGCTTGGGAGTAGCCGGCGCAGGCACAACCTTGTCCGAGGCGGTCACCTTGATGCGCATCGCGGAGTCGGCCGTGGCGTACTTGTCCGCCTTGGCCATGAGCACCGCCAAGGAGGTGGGCTCGGCGCACATGAGCTTGTGCTTGAGGAGGGTGCCGTCTCGGCATCCGTCGATGAAGTACTGTATGGCTTGTACCTCATGCACCCCGTCACAGGAGTTGTGGAGCTCAGTCCACCGGGTGACGTAGTCGCGGAGGGGTTCGTCGGCCTTCTGGACGCACATGGCCAGCTCGCGAGGCCGGCCAGGGCGCTTGTAGGTGCCGGTGAAGTTGCCGACGAACGCCTCCTCGAAGTCCACCCAGGAGTTGACGCTGCCGGTCGGGAGGCTGTTAAGCCACGTCCGGGCCGAGCCGGCCAGCATGAGTGGCACGTAGTGAACCGTTATGCGCTTGTTGCCCCTGGCGATGCCTACGGTCGTGGTGTAGTCGATCAGCCAGTCTTCTGGCTTGGCCGTGCCGTTGTATTTCGACGTATCCCGAGGCAGGGTGAAGCCTCGGGGGAACGGCTCCCCTCGGATCCGGGGGCCGAAGCTGGCCGGACCGACGGGTCCGTCTTCCTCTAGGAGGGCCGAATGGGCCAGGGCAAAGATACGCCGGCGGGCGTCCCGCTCGTCCTGGGAGGCGGGGGCGCCAGCCCTGGTGGCGAAAGGGGAGGCTCCTCCGGAGTCGGATGCGTGAGTTCTTCGTGGGGGAAGATCCCCGTACTCCGAGTCGCCCTCGTCGCCTCCACGGCGTAGGCCCAAAGTATGCTCGCTCTGGTGCTGCGAGCGCCGGCCCTGACTTCCCTCGCCCCTCCAGCCGGAAGGGTGATGCGAGGAAGATCCTTCGGCGTGGTGCGGGCCGCTGGGGTCGCGGCGAGCCCCCTAGTTCGGCCCCGGGGACTCTGAATGAGCCTGGCCGGGGTCGAACCGAGTGTGCTGCTGGTTAGCGGCGTCAAGGAGATCCTTGACGCGCTTCTCCTGGAAGGCGCGCTCCTCGCCTTCCAGGCTGGCCATCTCCTCCATGGCCGCCTGCGCCGCCCGCATGTTGGCCGCAGGAGTCTCGTAGGTGGGCAGGTCCCCGCCTAGGACCTCGGCGACAAACCGTTCGCGGCTGCGGACCGATCCAAGCCGGCTGGGGGCCACGGAAATCGGAGTAAGACCATATGCGGAGTTATACTCACGATGTGTAGCCTCCAACCGATGTTTTGCCGAGGCCACGGCGATGCCCTCCTCCAAGATACGCTTGCGAGCCTCCTCCAGCGAGGCCCGAGCATCTGCAGGGTCGGCGGAAGCGGCGACCGGTGTCTTCAGGCCGGCGATGGCGTCCCGAAGAGTGTCGGCGGCGGCCGCAGCGGGCTCGCCAGCGCCTGCGGAGGCCTTGCCGGGAGCCGTGCTGGCGCCGGCGCCGATAACCATCACCTCTACAGCGTTGGAGACGGCAACGACGTGGTAGGGGGTGAAGAACCCCACCGACGGCGGAGGGCCGTCGAAGATGAGGACGTTACTGGGGTAAACATCGTGGGCAGGCGTCTCAGCGATAGAGAGCCTGCTGAAGCTGGCGTAGAGCGCCTCAACGTCGTAGTCCTCGCCGAAGTAGCGTTGGTCGTCGTTGAGGCGAAGATCGTTGAAGAGAACGCTGAGGTTCTCCATAGCAGCGACGAGGACGCTAGGGAGCGCCTCGTCATCGGAATCTTCGTCCGAATCCGCATGACGGACGGGGACGTCGATCATCATGGGCGTCGCCTCGTCGAAAGCGAGTTCCACGGGCATGTGAACTGATCCGGACGCGATGCATCCGGTGGTGTAAGTGCGAGGCCCCGCCCAGCGCGTGAAGCCAGCCGATGCCGCGATCGGCCCCATGGTGGGCGCCAAATGTCGGTGAATACTCACAACATATGCCATAGGTAGGCTAAAGTCGGTGAGAACCGATGGGACAAAGATGGGCGCTGGGAACGAGGTTGGTACACGCATGGGACGCACGATGTACCCAGGTTCAGGGCTCTCCGTAGAGATAACACCCCTAATCCTGCTTGTGTGTTTGATGTATGGGAACAGAGTACAATGTTGCTCCTGGAGCTGTGTTGGGAGGAGGAAGAGGGGAGCAGCCGGCTCGTCTCTACCTCGCTCTTTGTTGGTTGGTGAGTTTGTAGTGTTGAATGACTGGCAAGTGATCACTCCCCTAGCATGGGGGGCGGCCGGGGGGTTTTATAGACGAACCCGTCGGCCTACAATATGGATAAAGGGTACAAGTGTGGGACCCGGCTGGCTGCTTCGCCGGCTGGCCAGGGGCCCACAAGGGTCTTGTCTTGTCGATGAGGGGCCCGCCGGCTGCATGGTCTTGTTTACCCGTGGGGCCCGCCGGCTGGCGAATGGGGCTCCTGCGTAAGGTTGACGTTGGGCACGCGTTGTACGTCAAGCGACGCCCCGCGAGATTCTTCATGGACAGGTTGTACGACCGCCTCCACTGTTCCCCACGCCGAGTGCAGTAATGGAGTGGGAGTGTGACGGTCCGACATCAGGCTAGGTGATGGATCAGAGCCGGGGTAGGTCAGCGGCGTGGCCGCCGACGCTCGTACCTGCCGGGCGCCCCGATCCAGTACCTTTGTTGACGCGTAGCTACCTTTAATCGTGAGGTCCTTTCCTGACCTACGATCTGATGTGACTGGTGATCCTCGGCCGGCTAGCCTGCTTGGCTAGCCGGCTCGCAGGTGGCCGCCTCCTCCCCAGTCCGGCTGGCGGGACCAGGCCGGCTCTGAAGGGGAGGCCGCCTGCGTTCTAGCCGGCAGGGGATGCCAGGCCGGCCAGAAAGGTGGTCGCCTGGACTTCTAGCTGGCACGGGATGCCTAGCCGCTCAGAAGACTTGGGCCTTGGGAACCTCCCTATCTTCATGTCCATTGGGCCGGAAATGAAGGAGCAGGCTTGATGAGCCTACCCCGGGGTTAACCCCCGACACCAACACATGGAAGCTGATTATTTCTAAGCACTTGCTGAACAATAGTAAATGAGGGATGGCCTAATCTTGCATGCCACCGCTCGGATGTGGTGTTGGTAATAGCAATGGATGGAGCTTGGCTTGATGACATGGTTTGGTTGGAGGAAGGAGATGATCTGGAGATGGGTTCGGTGAGATGGAGCTCATGCTAGATCTGGCGGAAGAGGAAGGCTCTGATTACCATGTAACACATGATAGAAGCGTCTCAACCCTCACAGAGGACCGCTTGGGTTTTATATTGATTGGGAGAGACACATCTCTCAATAGGTTACAGATTTGTAGAGATATTACATGGAGGTTTAAGAAGATGGAGATAAAGGAAATCTAACTTAAACAACCAACTAACCCCCTGATAGACTTGGCGCACAAGGATCCAACGGGCTAAGCGCTGACACTTATATCTGAACCTATACATTCTGTTTAACAAGATGAACATATGAAAAGTAAAATACAGTAGGTGGTGATCCTAGTAGTTGAAAAATATTTTGCAATGAAATCACAAGCCCAATTCTTCCGGGTTAGCCATGATCTAGAAAAGGTACAAAATGCATCCGCAACTTTGGGCTTGTGGGTTGTTCCAACCAACTTCTTGTTGGGGAACGTCGCATGGGAAACAAAAAATTTCCTACGCGCACGAAGACCTATCATGGTGATGTCCATCTACGAGGGGGATTTCAGATCTACGTACCCTTGAAGATCGCACAGCAGAAGCGTTAATAAACGTGGTTGATGTAGTGGAACGTCCTCACGTCCCTCGATCTGCCCCGCGAACCGTCCCATGAACCGTCCCGCGATCCGTCCCACGATCCGCTCCGATCTAGTGCTGAACGGACGGCACCTCCGCGTTCAGCACACGTACAGCTCGATGATGATCTCGGCCATCTTGATCCATCAAGAGAGACGGAGAGGTAGATGAGTTCTCCGGCAGCGTGACGGCGCTCCGGAGGTTGGTGGTGATCTAATCTCAGCAGGGCTCCGCCCGAGCTCCGCAGAAATGCGATCTAGAGGAAAAACCGTGGAGGTATGTGGTCGGGCTGCCGTGGAAAAGTTGTCTCAAATCAGCCCTAAAACCTCCGTATATATAGGTGGGAGGGGAGGGGCCTTGCCTTGGGGCTCAAGGAGACCCAAGGGGTTCGGCCGAAGGGGGGAGGAGGAGTCCTCCTCCAATCCTAGTCCAAGTAGGATTGGAAGGTGGAGTCCTTCCCTTCCTTCCCACTTCCCCTTTTTTTCTCTTTGATTTTCTTATCTCCCTGCGCAGAGGCCTCTTTGGGCTTGCCCACCAGCTCACTAAGGGCTGGTGTGGCACCCCTAAGGCATATGGGCTTCCCCGGGGTGGGCTCCCCCCCCCCCCCGATTAAAATCCGGAACCCATTCGTCATTCCCGGTAACTCCTAAAACCTTCCGGTAATCAAATGAGGTCATCCTATATATCAATCTTCGTCTCCGGACCATTCCGGAAAACCTCGTGACATCCGTGATCTCATCCGGGACTCCAACAACATTCGGTAACCAACCATATAACTCAAATACGCATAAAACAACATCGGACCTTAAGTGTGCAGACCCTGCAAGTTCGAGAACTATGTAGACATGACCCGGGGGACTCCTCGGTCAATATCCAATAGCGGGACCTGGATGCCCATATTGGATCCTACATATTCTATGAAGATCTTATCATTTGAACCTCAGTGCCAAGGATTCATATAATCCCGTATGTCATTCCCTTTGTCCTTCGGTATGTTACTTGCCCGAGATTCGATCGTCAGTATCCGCATACCTATTTCAATCTCGTTTAGCGGCAAGTCTCTTTACTCGTTCCGTAATACAAGATCCCGTAACTTACACTAAGCCACATTGCTTGCAAGGCTTGTGTGTGATGTTGTATTACCGAGTGGGCCCCGAGGTACCTCTCCGTCACACGGAGTGACAAATCCCAGTCTCGATCCGTACTAACTCAACGGACACCTTCGGAGATACCTATAGTGCATCTTTATAGCCACCCATTTACGTTGTGAAGTTTGATACACACAAAGTATTCCTCCGGTGTCAGTGATTTATATGATCTCAAGGTCATAGGAATAAATACTTGACATGCAGAAAACCGTAGCAACAAAATGACACGATCAACATGCTACGTCTATTAGTTTGGGTCTAGTCCATCACATGATTCTCCCAATGACGTGATCCAGTTATCAAGCAACAACACCTTGTACATAGTCAGAAGACCCTGACTATCCTTGATCAACTTGCTAGCCAACTAGAGGCTTGCTAGGGACAGTGTTTTGTCTATGTATCCACACATGTATCTAAGTCTTCATTCAATACAATTATAGCATGGATAATAAACGATTATCTTGATACAGGAATCATAATAATAACTTATTTATCATTGCCTCTAGGGCATAATTCCAACAGTCTCCCACTTGCACTAGAGTCAATAATCTAGCCCTCACATCACCATGCGAATTACATTGTAATAAATCTAACACCCATACAGTTCTGGTGTTGATCATGCTTTGCTCGTGGAAGAGGTTTAGTCAGCGGGTCTGCTACATTCAGATCCGTGTGCACTTTGCATATATTTACGTCCTCCCCTTCGATGTAGTCACGGATGAGGTTGAAGCGTCGTTTGATGTGTCTGGTCTTCTTATGAAACCGTGGTTCCTTTGCTAAGGCAATGGCACCCGTGTTGTCACAAAACAAGGTTATTGGATTCAGTGCGCTTGGCACCACTCCAAGATCCGTCATGAACTGCTTCATCCAGACACCCTCCTTAGCCGCCTCCGAGGCAGCCATGTACTCCGCTTCACATGTAGAATCAGCTATGACGCTTTGCTTGGAACTGCACCAGCTTACTGCACCCCCATTAAGAATAAATACGTATCCGGTCTGCGACTTAGAGTCGTCCGGGTCTGTGTCAAAGCTTGCATCGACGTAACCTTTTACGGCGAGCTCTTCGTCACCTCCATACACGAGAAACATCTCCTTAGTACTTTTCAGGTACTTCAGGATATTCTTGACCGTCGTCCAGTGATCCACTCCTGGATTACTCTGGTACCTGCCTGCCATACTTATGGCCAGGCTAACGTCCGGTCTAGTGCACAGCATTGCATACATGATAGAACCTATGGCTGAAGCATAGGGGACGGTGCTCATATGCTCTCTATCTTTATCAGTTGTTGGGCACTGAGTCTTACTCAATCTCATACCTTGTAAAACTGGCAAGAACCCCTTCTTGGACTGTTCCATTTTGAACCTCTTCAAAACTTTATCAAGGTATGTACTTTGTGAAAGTCCTATCAGACGTTTTGATCTATCCCTATAGATCTTAATGCCTAGAATATAAGCAGCTTCTCCTAGGTCCTTCATAGAGAAACTTTTATTCAAGTAATCCTTTATGCTCTCCAAAAACTCCACATTGTTTCCAATCAGCAATATGTCATCCACATATAATATTAGAAACGCCACAGAGCTCCCACTCACTTTCTTGTAAATACAAGATTCTCCAACCACTTGTATAAACCCAAATGCTTTGATCACCTCATCAAAGTGTTTATTCCAACTCCGAGATGCTTGCACCAGTCCATAAATGGATCGCTGGAGCTTGCACACTTTGTTAGCATTTTTACGATCGGCAAAACCTTTGGGTTGCATCATATACGACTCTTCCTTAAGGAAACCGTTAAGGAACGCCGTTTTGACATCCATCTGCCAGATTTCATAATCAAAAAATGCAGCTATTGCTAACATGATTCTGACGGACTTAAGCATCGCTACGGGTGAGAATGTCTCATCGTAGTCAACTCCTTGAACTTGTGAAAAAACCCTTTGCCATAAGTCGAGCTTTATAAACAGTCACATTACCGTCAGCGTCCGTCTTTTTCTTAAAGATCCATTTGTTCTGAATAGCCTTGCAGCCTTCAGGTAGTACTTCCAAAGTCCATACTTTGTTTTCATACATAGATCCTATCTCGGACTTCATGGCCTCCAGCCATTTGTTGGAATCCCGGCCCACCATTGCTTCTTCATAATTCGCAGGCTCATTGTTGTCTAACAACATAATTGATAAGACGGGATTACCGTACCACTCTGGAGTAGTACGCGGTCTCGTCGACCTGCGAGGTTCAACAAGAACTTGATCCGGAGTTTCATGATCATTATCATTAACTTCCTCCTCAACCGGCGTTGCAACGACAGGGGTTTCCCCTTGCCCTGCGCCACCATCCAGAGGGATGAGAGGTTCGACAACCTCATCAAGTTCTATCTTCCTCTCACTCAATTCTCTCGAGAGAAACTCCTTCTCAAGAAAAGCTCCGTTCTTAGCAGCAAACACTTTGCCCTCGGATTTGAGATAGAAGGTATACCCAACTGTCTCTTTTGGATAACCTATGAAGATGCACTTTTCCGCTTTGGGTTCCAGCTTTTCAGGCTGAAGCTTTTTGACATAAGCATCACATCCCCAAACTTTAAGAAACGACAACTTTGGTCTTTTTCCATACCACAGTTCGTATGGTGTCGTCTCAACGGATTTTGATGGTGCCCTATTTAAAGTGAATGCAGTTGTTTCTAATGCATAACCCCAAAACGATAACGGCAAATCGGTAAGAGACATCATAGATCGCACCATCTCTAATAAAGTACGATTACGACGTTCGGACACACCATTACGCTGTGGTGTTCCAGGCGGTGTCAACTGTGAAACAATTCCACATTGTCTTAAGTGAGCACCAAACTCGAAACTCAGATATTCACCCCCACGATCAGACCGTAGGAACTTGATCTTCTTGTTACGATGATTTTCAACTTCACTCTGAAATTGCTTGAACTTTTCAAATGTTTCAGACTTGTGTTTCATCAAGTAGACATAACCATATCTACTCAAATCGTCAGTGAAGGTGAGAAAATGGCGATATCCGCCGTGTGCCTCCACGCTCATCGGACCACACACATCGGTATGTATGATTTCCAACAAGTCACTTGCACGCTCCATTGTTCCGGAGAACGGAGTTTTAGTCATCTTGCCCATGAGGCATGGTTCGCACGTGTCAAGTGAATCAAAGTCAAGTGACTCCAAAAGTCCATCGGAATGGCGTTTCTTCATGCGCTTTACACCAATATGACCTAAGCGGGAGTGCCACAAAAACATGGCGCTATCATTGTTAACTCTAACTTTTTTGGTCTCAATGTTATGTATATGTGTGTTATCATTATCAAGATTCAATATGAACAATCCTCTCACATTGGGTGCATGACCATAAAAGATATTCTTATAGAAATAGAACAACCTTTATTCTCTGACTTAAACGAGTAACCGTCTCGCAATAAACAAGATCCAGATATAATGTTCATGCTTAACGCATGCACAAAATAACAATTATTTAAGTTCATAACTAATCCTAATGGTAACTGAAGTGAAATTGTGCCGACGGCGATTGCATCAACCTTGGAACCATTTCCCACGCGCATCGTCACTTCATCTTTCGCCAGCCTTCGCCTATTCCGCAGTTCCTGTTTCAAGTTGCAAATATGAGCAACAGAACCGGTATCGAATACCCAGGCACTACTACGAGAGCTGGTTAAGTACACATCAATAACATGTATATCAAATATACCTGATTTTTCTTTGGCCGCCTTCTTATCAGCCAGATACTTGGGGCAGTTGCGCTTCCAGTGACCCATACCCTTGCAATAATAGCACTCCGTTTCAGGCTTAGGTCCAGCTTTGGGTTTCTTCGTCAGATTGGCAACAGGTTTGCCGCTCTTCTTTGAATTACCCTTCTTTTTTTTGTCGTTTCTCTTGAAACTAGTTGTCTTATTCACCATCAACACTTGATGCTCTTTACGGAGTTCTGACTTTGCGAATTTCAGCATCGCGAACAACTCGCCGGGTGACTTGTTCATCCCTTGCATGTTGTAATTCAACACAAAGCCCTTATAGCTTGGCGGCAGTGATTGAAGAATTCTGTCAGTGATAGCCTCTTGCAGGAGTTCAATCCCCAACTCAGCTAGACAGTTTGAGTACCCAGACATTTTGAGCACATGTTCACTGACAAACGATTTCTCCTCCATCTTGCAAGCATAGAATTTATCGGAGGTCTCATACCTCTCGATCCGGGCATTCTTTTGAAAGATAAACTTCAACTCCTGGAACATCTCATGTGCTCCATGACACTCAAAGCGACATTGAAGTCCCGGCTCTAAGCCATACAAGACTGCACATTGAACTACTGAGTAGTCCTCCTTACGTGTTAACCAAGCGTTCTTAACATCTTAGTCAGCCGTAGCGGGTGGTTCATCTCCCAGCGCAGCATTAAGGACATAATCCTTCTTCCCAGCTTGCAGGAGCAACTTAAGATTACGAGCCCAGTCTACAAAGTTGCTTCCATCATCTTTCAACTTAGCTTTCTCTAGGAACGTATTAAAATTCAGGGTGACTGTCGCGTGACCCATGATCCACAACACAAATATATTCAAAGTGGACTTAGACTATGTTCGAGATAATTAGAGTCTAACTTAATCAAATTACTTGCTAAACTCCCACTCAAAAAGTACATCTCTCTAGTCATTTGAGTGGTTCATGATCCAATTCCACTAGCTCAAGTCCGATCATCACGTGAGTTGAGGATAGTTTCAGTGGTAAGCATCCCTATGCTAATCATATCAACTATATGATTCATGATCGAACTTTCGGTCTCATGTGTTCTGAGGCTTGCACATGCTAGGCTCGTCAAGCTTAACCCGAGTGTTCCGCGTGTGCAACTGTTTTGCACCCGTTGTATGTGAACGTTGAGTCTATCACACCCGATCATCACGTGGTGTCTCGAAACGACGAACTGTAGCAACTGTGCACAGTTGGGGAGAACACAATTTCCTCTTGAAATTTTAGTGAGAGATCACCTCATAATGCTACTGTCGTTCTAAGCAAAATAAGGTGCATAAAAGGATTAACATCACATGCAATTCATAAGTGACATGATATGGTCATCATCACGTGCTTCTTGATCTCCATCACCAAAGCACCGGCACGTTCTTCTGTCACCGGTGCCACACCATGATCTCCATCAACGTGTCGCCATCGGGGTTGTCATGCTACTCATGCTACTACTAAATCTACATCCTAGCAAAATAGTAAACGCATCTGCAAGCACAAACGTTAGTTTAAAGACAACCCTATGGCTCCTGCCGGTTGCCGTACCATCGACGTGCAAGTCGATATTAACTATTACAACATGATCATCTCATACATCCAATATATCACATCACATCGTTGGCCATATCACATCACAAGCATACCGTGCAAAAACAAGTTAGACGTCCTCTAATTGTTGTTGCATGTTTTACGTGGTGACCATGGGTATCTAGTAGGATCACATCTTGCTTACGCAAACACCACAACGGAGATATATGAATTGCTATTTAACCTCATCCAAGGACCTCCTCGGTCAAATCCGATTCATCTAAAGTTGGAGAAACCGACACTCGCCAGTCATCTTTGAGCAACGGAGTTGCTCGTAGCGATGAAACCAGTCTCTCGTAAGCGTACGAGTAATGTCGGTCCGAGCCGCTTCGATCCAACAATACCGCGGAATCAAGAAAAGACTAAGGAGGGCAGCTAATCGCACATCACCGCCCACAAAAACTTTTGTGTTCTACTCGAGATGACATCTACGCATGAACCTAGCTCATGATGCCACTGTTGGGGAACGTCGCATGGGAAACAAAAAAATTCCTACGCGCACGAAGACCTATCATGGTGATGTCCATCTACGAGGGGGATTTCAGATCTACGTACCCTTGTAGATCGCACAACAGAATCGTTAATAAACGCGGTTGTTGTAGTGGAACGTCCTCACGTCCCTCGATCCGCCCCACGAACCGTCCCACGAATCGTCCCGCGATCCGTCCCACGATCCGCTCTGATCTAGTGTCGAATGGACGGCACCTCCGCGTTCAGCACATGTACAGCTCGACGATGATCTCGGCCTTCTTAATACAGCAAGAGAGACAGAGAGGTAGATGAGTTCTCTGGCAGCGTGACGGCGCTCTGGAGGTTGGTGGTGATCTAATCTCAGCAAGGCTCCGCCCGAGCTCCGCAGAAACGCGATCTAGAGGGAAAACCGTGGAGGTATGTGGTCAGGCTGCCGTGGAAAAGTTGTCTCAAATCAGCCCTAAAACCTCCGTATATATAGGTGGGAGGGGAGGGGCCTTGCCTTGGGGCTCAAGGATCCCCAAGGGGTTCGGCCGAAGGGGGGGAGGAGGAGTCCTCTTCCAATCCTAGTCCAACTAGGATTGGAAGGTGGAGTCCTTCCCTTCCTTCCCACTTCCCCTTTTTTTCTTTCTCTTTGATTTTCTTATCTCCCTGCGCAGGGGCCTCTTTGGGCTTGCCCACCAGCCCACTAAGGGCTGGTGCGGCACCCCTAAGGCCTATGGGCTTTCCCGGGGTGGGCTGCCCCCCCCCCCCCCCGGTGAACATCCAGAACCCATTCGTCATTCCCGGTACATCCCCGGTAACTCCAAAAACCTTCCGGTAATCAAATGAGGTCATCCTATATATCAATCTTCGTCTCCGGACCATTCGGAAACCCTCGTGACGTCCGTGATCTCATCCGGGACTCCGAACAACATTCGATAACCAACCATATAACTCAAATACGCATAAAACAACGTCGAACCTTAAGTGTCCAGACCCTGCGGGTTCGAGAACTATGTAGACATGACCCGAGGGACTCCTCGGCCAATATCCAATAGCGGGACCTGGATGCCCATATTGGATCCTAGATATTCTACGAAGATCTTATCATTTGAATCTTAGTGCCAAGGATTCATATAATCCCGTATGTCATTCCCTTTGTCCTTCGGTATGTTACTTGCCCGAGATTCGATCGTCAGTATCCACATACCTATTTCAATCTCGTTTACCGGCAAGTCTCTTTTCTCATTCCGTAATACAAGATCCCGTAACTTACACTAAGTCACATTGCTTGCAAGGCTTGTGTGTGATGTTGTATTACCGAGTGGGCCCCGAGATACCTCTCCGTCACACGGAGTGACAAATCCCAGTCTCGATCCATACTAACTCAACGGACACCTTCAGAGATACCTGTAGAGCATCTTTATAGCCACCCAATTACGTTGTGAAGTTTGATACACACAAAGTATTCCTCCGGTGTCAGTGAGTTATATGATCTCATGGTCATAGGAATAAATACTTGACACGTAGAAAACAGTAGCAACAAAAGGACACGATCAACATGCTACGTCTATTAGTTTGGGTCTAGTCCATCACATGATTCTCCCAATGACGTGATCCAGTTATCAAGCAACAACACCTTGTACATAGTCATAAGACCCTGACTATCCTTGATCAACTGGCTAGCCAACTAGAGGCTTGCTAGGGACAGTGTTTTGTCTATGTATCCACACATGTATCTAAGTCTCTATTCAATACAATTATAGCATGGATAATAAATGATTACCTTGATACAGGAATCATAATAATAACTTATTTATCATTGCCTCTAGGGCATAATTCCAACACTTCTTTCTTCTTCTGGAACAAAGCGTTCTCGCATCAAATCAGAGGAGTTGGACCACGAATCTCTGGTAAGTTTTTGTATAATATAAAAACCTGCTCGGAACAATGAGAATTTACAGTAGTTTGGTAGACATCGGTTTGTTGATCCGGTTCATGTTCTTTGGTTATGCTATAAATGAACATGTACTCATTTCCTAGTTAAAAAAGTTGTCTCTTGTGTTGAAGGAGATTCCTTATCCCACTTCTGGGTTGAAGGAGATACGATTCATGTTCTTTGGTTATGCTATGAATGAATAGGTACTTATTTCCTAGTTAAAAATGTTGTCTCTTGTGTTGAAGGAGATTCCTTATCCCACTTATGGGTTGTATTTCACTCCATGTTAACTTGTCCATGATGTTATTCTACTTGTCCTTGTCAAGTCGACGGGGCAAACTCTTGAAAACCTTGTGCATGTTGTTTAGAATTAGGAGACACGGAAACGAAAGCTCCACAAACGAGCTCCCCGCAAATTTTCTCGTACACCACGTTAGCGAGCTACCCTTTTTGAACTAGGGTAATTGGTGAAGTCTATCAACACTCGTATTAGTGGGCTTGGGTGCAACATTGTCAATCTTGATGCGGCTCTTGATGTCTTTGATATCAACGGGTACCTTGCCCTTTATTGTCATGTTGAATTGTTGATGCTTTGTGGATGAAACCCATAAAGTTATGGGTGCATTTGGATGCTAAGTATTTTCGCAGTTTTTTGAAAATACTGTGGTTTCTAAAAAAAAAACTTTGGTATCAAATACTTTAAGGTGTTTGGATAAATTAAATACTCTAGTTTCAGATACCAAGGTATCTGTCATACTGTGTTTTTTTGCGGTATCTAAAAAAAGTATGGACCTCCTTTTTCCAAACCGAACTGAGAGAACTCATTGCCTCGTCTACGTTCAAAGATGATCAAACGCGATCGTCGTCTCTGATTCCTCTATCTATTGTCTTTCCAAAAATGTGCTCCTGATTATGAGGTGTTTTAATTTTGGTTGTTAGTTTGTCTACAAAGACGACGCGCATGTTACGTTCTTCTGATGATCTTGCAAGCTTCCATCTGACCACTGACTGCAAAAAGACACGAGTAACACAAGATTCAAACAAACTTGCTCGTGGAGTATATCGATTGCTCGGTGGAGCACTCGTATGCAGCAGGCTAAAACTAGCTACATAATCAATTCTAAACACATATAGGCGCACGTACACGCACTAGGAGGGGATTTGACGTGCATGACATGTTGTATGCGTTGGGCACCGTTTCTACATGCAGATCAGTTCCATGAGTATAGTTGAGCAAGGCACAACGAGTCAAAACATCACTTGCCAAACTCATCGCTGGTTTGTCAAAACTAAGAAAAAATATGGTTTTTGGAAACCAAAGTTTTCATTGCCCATGCATTTAAAAACTGAGGTTTTGGATTACTATGGTTTCTCAAAAACGGTGCTGCCAAACTAAGCCTATGTGTGGAATCAATCAGCATTTTCTTGGGTCTCGTAGGACAGTCCCTAATTCGTGGTGGGTAGCGCATGTGTTACTCTTGAAAAATGATGTTTCGTTTCCAAGAGAGAGTGAAATATGTGAGTGTTGCATGGGTGTGATCGTGCCACGCAGTGCGGCGAGCGGAATACTGTTTGGATCGATCAAAGGTCGGACCGTATTTTCTTTGCCACGGATACCACATATGCCCTTTCTTAACGAGACTATGCTTAGAACCATTCAAATTATATGATCCAGTTTTTATAATCTATTATGTCTTCAAACAGGATAGATTATGATATAGATTATAAAAACTAGATGGACAGATTATTAAAAACTCATAATCTACTCTACCCAGCTAAAGTCAGATTATGAATTGCTAATGACCCATTACCCTTGTAAAGTTGAAGATAATTACATTTCTGCCACCGCCACCCTCTTTTTTTAAAAAAAAGAGGACAAACATGTCATTATGCAATGTAAAACCTGAATTATAGTTTATATAATCTGGCCTCCAAACATGCCCACCTAGATTATTTTTATAAACCAGATTATATAATCTATCTACATAATGCAAATTATCATAAACTATTGTGGTTTCAAACAGGGCCTAAACACGAGAGTAGAATGGGCACGCAGGTTTGATCCCAAATTTCCAGTTTTTCTTTTGCAATTTCCTGGTAGTTTTTGAATTTAATATTCATATGGGGGTGGAACACCGAGTAGCTCTTGTGTATATTCCTGCAACAACTCTCCTTCTTTGTCCCCTCTTTTTGTAAGACAACACGTAATCCCAAAATTCCTATGTTTTTCTTTCCTATACGACATCGAAACACCTCCTTCAAGCAGTTCATAATTCCATAAAAACTAGTCATGCCATGACATAAAAACTAGTCATGTCATTCCATACAAACTGTTTCTGGATTCCAGCTTCCTAAATTTCTCTAAGCTTACTGCTATAGTGAAGGACATCAACCCTATAAATGAACGTCTCCACTCTTCCATCTATCATTTTTTAACGGCTCTATCGGTCCTGTTTGAAACCACTCAGATTATATAATCTAGTTTTTATAATCTATTATGTCTTCAAACAGAACAAATTATGGTATAGATTATAGAAACTAGATGGACAGATTATTAAAAACTCACAATCTACTCTACCCCAGTTAAAATCAGATTATGGATTCCTAATGACCCATTACCTTTGTAAAGTTAGAGATAATTACATTCCTGCCACCGACACCCTCCTCTTTTTTAAAGGAAAACAGAGAGCAAACATGACATTATGCAATGTAAAACCTGGATTAGAGTTTATATAATATGGCCTCCAAACAATGCCCACCTAGATCCCTTTCAAAAACAATGCTCACCTAGATCCCTTTTCAAAAACAATGCTCACCTAGATTATTTTTATAAATTAGATTATATAATCTATCTTTATAATTCAGATTATCATAATCTATTGTGGTTCTAAACAGGGCCTAGATCGATACATCATGGGGCTAGGAAAAATCGCTTCGAGGCCTGCAACCCTAGAAACAACGGTTCTAGGCACTATAAGAGGGTGCTTGGATCCAAGGGACTAAAACTAGTCTCTTTAAGAGGCTAAAGTTCCAAGCACCCCTGACTAAAAGAGGCTAAAACTAGTCTTGAGGCTAAAATCTTTTAGTCAGGGGTACCCCTACTAAAATGTGTATTAGTCCTCTCTCTCTCCTTATTTAACTCCTGAGGCAAAGTTTTGGATTTGAGGGTTTGGAGGATAATAAATGCTCATTAATTCGATTTTAGTTTCTTTAGTATTTGAATCCAAGCATGGATGAGGCTAGCAAGTTTTAGTCTCATTACTTTTAGTCATTAGACTAAAACGTATCCAAGCACCCTCTAAGGTATTTTGATGGTCATAGGCTGTGTTAGATTAATCTCTGGATCCGCACCTACTCGAATCATCTAGATCTAGTTACTCGTGAATATGCTCTGCTAGTGTCCACAACGAAGGCTCCACTATCATCTTAGCGGCTATCGGTTGTCATCGTCTTTGCACGTTGTGTTAACAATGTTACACCAACATCAGTGATGCTCGGCCATACCTGTAATCGGAGCAAGGATATCACAGCTGAATTGCATGTGTGCTAGTTTTTGCCGCGGCAAGGTGCTCATGAAAAATAGGCAGATTGGTGACCATTGCTTTTTTTTTGTGTGTGTGTGTTTGACTTATTGTTGCAGCCACACACAAATGTCGTAGGTCCCCCCCCCCCCCCTAAAGTTTTCTTTAGTTCCTAAAATGGAAGGTTGAAAAGTGATAGTGGATAAATACGAAATACTTGATATTCGTATTCAAGAAAATGATTATTCATACATGAAACAAACATATCCAAGCTAAAATTGAACGGAAGATATTTATTTCAGAACTACAAATACAAATACAAATATGGTACGAAAATTAACACGTATATGCATATGAAGGTGGATATATCCGTATTTGGAAAAAACTCCAATCTAATTTAAGCAATTCTAACCAAGCGTGACAATTATCCAATATAAAAGCCTAATAAGTTGTCAAATTTTACTTTCTTGTATGATGATTACTTATAAATACTTATGCATTACAGTAATAGTATTTCTTCATAAACATGCTTATGATTGACTTATTGTATGTTGCAAGTTTATTACGTTGTGCCACATAGCCACCGGCCTGTTTTCGTCGTTATTATTTGTATCAATTTTGAACCGAGTAAACATCCAATTCGCATGCGTATGTGTGTATTCATATTTGTTTAGAAAAATGTTATGAAAATTGAAGTGATGAGCGCACTAGCCAAGGCCGTTTATGGAGGAATCACTATTAACGAGCGCTACTTCGGAAGCCTCCCAGCAAGCACCCCCGCGTGCCGCCACTTGACATGTTCTCAGGTGCCGTCACGTATCGTACTCTGAATGATTCCTTCGATTTTTTTTAATTTTCTGCACATATTTCCGGCTTTTTAGAATGTTTTTTTATTTTTCTTTTGTGTTTCGGTTTTTCATCGGTCTTTCTTAGCTTTCTGATGAAAAAATATATTTTTTGTGAAAAACGTTTTTTTTGTTTGCTTTCGCGAGAGACACGATTTTGCCTTGTGAGAGGCCGTGCCTCTCGGGAACGAAAAAAACGTGTTTTCTGTTTTTTTGCGAGAGACACGATTTTGCCTTCACGAGAGGCACGATCATGCCTCTCGAAAAGGAAAAAATGTGTGTTTTTTTCGCGAGAGGCACGGTTTTGCCTTCACGAGAGGCACGGTCATGCCTATCGGAAAGGAAAAAAATGTGTTTTTTTTTTGCGAGAGGCACGATTTTGCCTTTATGAGAGACACGTCCGTGCCTTTTGAAAAGAAAAAAATAAGTTTTTTTTGCGAGAGGCATGATTTTGATTCCGTGAGAGGCACGATTTTGTCTTCGTGAGTTGCCTCTTGGAAAGGGAAAAACAACAAATTTTCTAAATTTTTTCTATCGCGAGAGGCACGATTTTTTTAATGAAAACTTAATAAAAGATTAAAACCTATCAACATGGATCTAGTTTTGAAGATCTCGATGCGAGAAATCCAGCGGTGAAAACGGTTCGAGATTTGAACGCACGGTTTAGGAAATAAAACGTTTTAAAAATACGAATCTATAAAAAAAGAAAGAACTTCCATGTTGCGACAGATGACACACATGTAATCCGTCATTTGTCGTAATCTAAAAGGTGGGAGTGATTTTTAAAAGAAGTACTCGCTGCTTGATTTGGCTTTCTAGTACTTTCGTGCGGACTGATCAATAGGCCCAACACAAATAATAAGCTCATGGAATTTTATCCGGGCCGGAAACGCCAAGCCCGGCCCACCCCCAGGAGTCCTCCGTCCTCTCCGTCTCCGTCTCCACAACACTTCTCCGTCCGTCTCCTTTTCCGCGAGCCGAGACGAGGCAGCCCGCACGCCACCTCCCCGCCGTGTTCCCCACAAAAAAACCTCCTCGCCGGCGGGACCGCTCCGTGCCCCTCGGTTCCCCACCTCCGCTCGCCGGACGTCCCCCCCGGCCGTCCATGGCGGCGGCGGCGGCCGTCGGCATCAGCAGGACCAGTGCAGCGGGGGCGGGAAGCAGCAACATCAACAGCAGCGAGTTCCGCTTCTTCCTCTCCTGCGACATCAGCCTCCCCCTCACCTTCCGCGTCCTCCAGGCCCCCATCCCGCCCCCCGCTCAAGGCGCGCTCCCTCCCCTCCCCCCCTCCCCCTCACCCCCAAATCTCTCTCTCTCTCTCTCTGACCTTCCTTCTCTGCTTCCTCGCAGATGGCCTCGACAAGAAGGTCTCGGAGCTCTTCGTCGAGTGCAAGCTCTACATCGACGGCATCCAGTTCGGCCTCCCCGTCAACACAAGGTGCTCTCGCTCTGCCCCGTCTCTCCATACGATCTGTATATATCTATCTACTAGACTAGATGGTCCGCAGAAACCTGTGTAGGAATAAACTTTGTTAGATGTGGAGTTGGAAACTAAGATAAATTTCTCCTGGAATAAATTCGGTAAACTGAATTAGGAGGCCCGTGAAATAGCCAAGGTATTCGGAAAGCACAAGTGAAAAATCAGCATGTTATGTCTAGATAACACAGCTAAAGACAGCCATGTTGAAGTGAATGGATCGGGGAATAATTTTACTTCTGCCTAAGTACGATGCAACTTCACTAAGCAAAACTTGGACAATTCCGTGTGCCAGCAATTGGAGGTGTTGATTTAGTACAGTACAATTTGGAAGTAAAAGAAGCTGCAAGTTTAATCTTTGAAGCTAAAAGGCATTTAAAAGATTTAGCTGGGAAGTGACAAAAGCATTGGAGCGATTGCACACTAAAGCATGCTAAGAGTTCATCTAGAGGTTGCTCCGGAGAGAATTTCACTACACACCAAGACATTTTTAATTTACTTGTGATTCCTCCTTCCTGGATGTAGACATAGAAAAACATAGGTAATTATGTGAGGATGGGTAAATGAATACAATTTGTAACTTCCTGTAACCTTGGTGCCAGGCTTGAATCGTCAGGACCGCCATACTGCTGGAACGAACTCATCACACTGTGCACCAAATACAGGGACCTGACCTCCCTTGCGCAGCTCGCATTCACGGTACACCGTCTATATCTATCACGGACTTTGATGATTCCGAATTATAACAAAACGAAATTACCTTGTCAGGTTGATATAACTCGTTAGTATGTTGTTTGACTTTTAAACTGTGCTTTTGTATTGTTGATTGATGTAGGTTTGGGACGTGTCGTCTGGTGAGGGCAAAAGTGTTGTTGGTGGAGCCACCATATTTCTGTTCAACAGCAAGAAACAGCTTAAAACAGGGAAGCAGAAGCTGCAGCTATGGCCGCAAAAGGAGGCAGACGGAAGAGTACCTACCACAACCCCTGGCAAGGTGGGCAACCTTTTTTTAGGATCATCAATCTCTGCGTCTGTTGTTTGCTTCTATCACCTGAAGGTGAGCTTAACTTTTCGTATCGGTTAGTACCTGTAGGTTCCTAAGAATGAACGAGGGGAGATTGAGCGGTTGGAGAGGCTCGTTAACAAGTACGAGAGAGGGCAGATACAGCATGTGGATTGGCTGGACCGTCTGGCCTTTAGTGCGATCGACAAAGTTAAGGAGAAGGAGTGTGAAAGGCTGGAGAATTCTTTCTCGAGCCTAGTTGTTGAATTCTGTAGTTTTGAACACAGAGTTGTCTTCCAGGTTAACATCGATTCTCCGTTCAGTTTCTATGTGTCTTTTCATTCTGCATGTCACCATTCTGTGTGTTCTTTTCACTCTCTGGTAACTATTCATAGGTAATGAAGGAACCAAAATCTTTTTGAAATGCTGAGTAATCTTATATTTATTTAAATGCAAGAAATTTCATATAGTGATGTTCACAATAAATTCTACTCTGATTTTTTCCCCGCTCAGGAATCTGGAGCGAATTTCTATGCACCAACCCCTGTATCATTATCAAACGAGCTTGTTACCGTGTGGGATCCTGAACTTGGACGAACCAACCCATCTGAGCACAAGCAGTTAAAGCTTGCCAGGAGTTTGACTCGTGGAATAATTGATAAAGATCTGAAACCAAGCTCAAATGAGCGAAAGTGAGTGCAAGCTACAGCATGTTTTCTTCCGTTTGTTGTTTCCCTGTCACCTTATGATCTTCATGTGATACCACCATCATGCTGTAGTAGCACTCAAAGAATAGAAAGTCCCATGATGAATGCTGCTAATTTCAACGGTTGCTAATATCTTGATTTTCTCAGATTAATTAATGAGGCAAACACATTTTTATGTTACCTGCATGAATAAGAAGTGGCAAGAAGCACAATTCAGTTGCTTAGCTTAACAGGAATACACAATTGTCGGTTTCTAGCTAAATAATGTGCTTCATGGACAGGTCACTTCAAAAAATCATCAAATGTCCTCCTACACGGACTATACTACCAGATGAGAAGCAATTGGTGTGGAAATTCCGTTTCTCTTTGATGTCTGAGAAGAAAGCTCTTACAAAGTTTCTCCGCTCAGTGGATTGGAGCGATATCCAAGTTAGTAAAAATATCAATATCTCAATTGATTTTCATACTTCATTTGTGCATCAGAGGAAGGGGATGTTTCTTTGCGTGCATGTGCTCTAAAGGATCTGTCAGACTGTTAAATTTTGCGGAGATACTAAATCCACATATCTCGATCTAATCTATAAATTATCTGGCAGCTTCTTATGTTTAGTCTGTTATAATGGGCAGGAAGCTAAACAAGCTGTTGAATTGATGGGAAAGTGGGAAACAATTGATGTGGCTGATGCATTAGAGCTTCTTTCATCAGATTTTAATAGCGAGGAAGTAAGCTATCTAGGCACCTTCGTCCGTGCTTCTGTTTTTAATAAATGTATGTGAGGTTGTGTATTGCTCTTTCATTCATAGAGGCTTTTGTTTGTTTCCCTTTCTTCTGTTAACTGAATTAGTCACTAATAGTTATGCAATTCCCATTCTACAAAATTTTATGAAAAAACGTTGGTATGACATCTAGAAGACATGTGTTCCTTTTGTCGGGTCTGTTTATTCAGTTTTGCCATCACTTACACATACTTCTCCCGTATATCTCTTGCTCTGGTGCACTAGAGACACTTGTCTGCTCTTTTTGTCTTGTATATTAGATTTATGTAGCTGTTCTATTCTGTGTTTGGGATTGGTATGGTATATGAAAATTATTGCCAGTGCTGCTAGCTTCTTACCTGGAGTACAAAGATGAGGTTGTTTGCTATTTTAGCCTGGAGTTTTCATTTCTTAACCTTCTTTAAAAGAACTTTCTCCTGCACCGCTACTAGCACATTTTTCTTTCCGACCAAAAAGGTTTTCTTAAGGTTATAGATGATTCTCCCACCTCTTAGTAACTAAACAGTGATCGAGTAACTAGTCCATGTGACTCTAGATGACAGGTTTTATCATCTCATGCCCTCCTAAATATATATCCTAAGTTGTATTTCTTGTGCAAAGGTCCGTGCTTATGCTGTGAGCGTACTTGAAAGGGCTGATGATGAAGAATTGCAATGCTACTTACTCCAGTTAGTGCAAGCTCTTCGATTTGAAAGATCAGACAAGTCACGTCTGGCACACTTTCTTGTAAACCGCGGTATGATCTATCCTTCTAAATAAATTCTATAATGAACGTGATCATCACTCCATTTGTCACATCTGGTTACTGTGATCAGCATTTCTTTCTTATGTGACTACTGAGAACACTCAAGCATGCGTTGTAATCTTTTGTCCATTTCAGCTTTATCAAACATTGAAATTGCTAGTTTCCTTCGCTGGTATGTGGTTGTTGAGCTCCATGATCATGCATATGCAAAACGATACTACAGTACGTATGACATGCTTGAAGATGAAATGATGAAAGTATGTTCCCTTCCTTTTTGGACACATCGTATTAGCTCTATCCTTCCTGATACGTAATCTTATGTACCATTGTTTCTGTTAACAGATGGTTGCTAGGGAGGATGGGGATGAAGATGGGTTTCGACTGTGGCAGAGTTTATCACGCCAAACAGAACTCACTGCTCAATTATGTTCTATTATGAAGGATGTAAGAAATACTCGTGGTAATGCTGAAAAGAAAATCGAGAAATTGAGACAGTTGTTATCGGGAGTTCACAGTGAGCTTACCCACTTTGATGAGGTAAAACTTGTTACAGATGCTCACATTTACTGTTCTGCAATTCTAGAAAAACAAGGATTGTGTAGATTAACTTGTCTTAATTGCTTGGATTGACTAATTCTGATAAATCCGTTCCAGCCAATTCGTTCACCATTAGCACCTACACTTCTCCTTACTGGTGTTGTGCCTCAAGAGTCATCTATATTCAAGAGTTCCTTAATTCCACTGCGCCTTACATTTAAGACGGCAAATGGGGGAACATCCAAGATGATCTTCAAAAAGGGAGATGACCTCCGCCAGGATCAATTGGTAATTATTTACGTCTGATTCCTATTTAGTGGAAATCATTTTTGGCTTTTGTTATTGCCTGTATGTCGGGATGTATCACCATCTTTACGTACTAGATCTTACATTCTGAACTAGTGGTTACATTGTGATATTCCTGTGAAGCTGGCCAGTTATATCTTCAATCCTTGCTAACTCACCACTTAAGCTATAAACACAATTGAACATTGCGCATTGTATGTGATTGCATGCTGTAGACTTGAGTCTTCTTTAAATGGCACATAACTGTATCCGATCATTGTTTCAAATCAGTGACCTTTCTGCTTAAGCATCGATCTTAGGTCGCTCTTCTGTGTTACTCAGTCATGTTGAGAATACAGTGGTTATAGTTCCTACAAGAGTACTAACCACGAGCTGCATATCACATTCCTGTTTTTTGTGGTGCATTTATATGTAAATTTCAATGCATAGATAGCCTATGTTTAGCATAGACATCATACCATTGTATAAATAGATTCATCCTTTTACAATAGATGAGGCAACATGCAGCGTATAGATGCTTAAAGATATGGTGACCGTTCATGTGCTATTATTTAAACATCGGTGCCAGTGTACATCTCAGTACCTACCTACTTGTATGGTAGGTAGGGATATCATGACTAATTCGTGATTCACTCTGTAGGTCATTCAAATGGTCTCTTTAATGGACCGATTGCTCAAATTAGAAAACATGGACTTGCACCTTACTCCATATCAAGTTCTTGCAACTGGACAGGATGAAGGGATGGTTGAATTCATTCCTTCCAGCCCGCTTGCACAGGTAATTTGAGTATTTGAAGATCATGGAAGCCAGTAGCTAATGTCGGGTTTTCAGAAGACTGGTTATGTTTTACACTGTAACAAAAATTTCTACATATTGTAGATCCATTCTGAAGTAGTTTGTTGATTTAAATTATTGTTTGTTCGCAGATTATATCAGAACATCGCAGTATTACGAGTTACCTGCAAAAGTTCCATCCTGATGAAGATGGTCCTTTTGGTATAACTGTCCAATGCTTGGAAACTTTTATAAAAAGTTGTGCTGGTTACTCTGTCATTACATACATTATGGGTGTTGGAGACAGGTTGGTGCCTTCTCTTTTCAAGCATCTGTATAAGAATTAGAATAGCTAATCATTTATGCTTAGAATCGAATATACAGAAGCATTTATTTCAGTTCTCTGTACATTCAGCAATCTTCAACTGTGGTGCCGCATGTCCAACTCCATTCATTTTCATTTAGAGGAAACTGAATCATTCGAGTGCCCCACTTCATTTTTATGTTTCCTGATTACTGGTCAGTGGTGAAAATGGTTGTTTTTCGTGTACCATTTTGTAAGGATTATATAGCTCAACTAGGTGTTTATTAATTGTGACTGATATTCTGATTTATAGCGCCAACAAGATGAAAATGCTCCTCATTCTTGTAAATCTGTCTATTGCCAGGGTATTTCTATAGAATTTTTTATCAATAGCAAGGGCCTGGTTGGCTGACAATAGCATCCAGTTCTTTTTTTTTCAGTCCTTTTGTCTACATGAGCTGCTTGCAGTTTGCGAGGAATAAAACATGGCTGATTTCCCCTCCCTCTCTATTTCCCTCTAGGCATCTAGATAATCTTCTTATAAGAGATGACGGGTGCCTTTTCCATGTGGACTTTGGTTTTATTCTGGGTCGTGATCCCAAACCATTTCCACCTCCAATGAAACTCTGCAAAGAAATGGTCGAGGCCATGGGTGGCACAGAAAGGTAATTTGTTGATCTGTTCTGCCAATACTTCAATTATTATTCATTTGATACAGCTCTTTGAATCGCTGTAACTTGCCTTTTGGATTTCAGCCAATACTATACGAGATTCAAGTCCTACTGCTGCGAAGCATACAACATTTTAAGGAATAACAGCAGCCTTATATTGAATCTCTTCACGTTGATGGAAAGATCAAGTATTCCAGATATCTCTACCGACGAAAATGCGACCCTTAAGGTAATAATTGGTTTTATGAGTGGATTTTTTTTCCACAAAGAACAGAGCAACCTATAATACTATACCGTTTCCCCCTTTTATGATGTGCATTGATCAGGTTCAGGAGAAATTCCGTCTGGATCTGGACGATGAGGAGGCTATACATTTCTTCCAGGGTCTTATCAACGATAGTGTCAGCGCATTGTTCCCTCAAATGGTTGAGACCATCCATAGATGGGCTCAATATTGGCGATGACCACTTCTCCCTGCTTGTATAGGGTGAGTTTGGTGACATTGTATTATCACATAATAACATGCTCTTGCAATGGCCACTGCTGACCTCCAATTTTTATTAAATCGTCACCAGCTGCAGCAGACTATTAACAGATAACAACAGATGTCAAGCAGAGACTGAATGGTAAGAGGAAAGAATGCGATAGATTTACAGCATAACGTTGAAATGATGGGCAAATGAGCACACATACTTTATTTCCCCGTTGGATACTTCTAACTTACGTAACACGAATTTGTGAATATGTCTCTTATGTAAATCTTCTTGTTTGTGATGTAATTAACAAGACTGTCTTGGTGACTCTAAAGTGCAAATTTATCAACATTTGGTCTGCGTGTGATGTAATCGGTATATATAATATGTGGTGGTGATGCGTTGATAGGCCTAGGAAAAAAAGTGTAACAAGCGGGTGCTTATTTTATAGTTTACCAAACAATGGAATTTTCATTTGTTGCCATCCAATTTTTTTTTGTGAGATTGTAGTTTGTTGCAGATAATGAAGGTCTCTCATCTGAAACTGGATTCGACAAGTGGCTCATGACACGCCATTATTTCTTCCCTGGAAAAAGAAGTTGACGGTTTGTTGATAACCTGAATGGATACAGGTTACACGTAGTGTTTGGCCTGAATGAGTGCATCCACCATTTGCTATGCATGGATGGGTCTCACTAGCCAAGATGCCATGTCCACATCGAATCTGGATTGTTGGTGTTCTCACCATAGAATGACCTTGAACCATAGGAGATTAAGAATGGTCTTGTGAAAGTTGCTTGACGTTGTTTGACACAGGAGGATAAACAAAGCTAGCAAAGCATATGGAGTTCCCTTGCATACATAGCGCACTGAAATAATAGCAGTAACCAAAACTACAAACACTACAAAAAAATCATGCATTTGTTGGCCTGGTCTGTCGTAGTTTGGCCTAGGATCTCAAGTTCCAAAATCCCTGCACAGATGTACTCTCTCTCCTGGATAGGGGTGGGCATATTAACTGAAAACCGATGTACCGGACCGAAATAACCGGGACCGAAGCCGAATGGACTGGAACCGAAAATTTACGGTTCCTATTTTGGTCATTCAATCTACAGAACCGAAATTTATGCAGGAAATTCGGTTTTTGTACTTAGTTAACCGAAAAGGCCCAGGAAACCGAAAATAAATAACATGCCACACTCCTCCGTGTATTTTCTATTGTTTCTCCCCCAGCCGAGCTGGCTCAGTTGGCCCAATGTATCTCTCGTCTCTTAGTTTTTGTCACGTACATGTTTGGTAAGGCCCAAAAATAGTCTAGCAATCTACCGTATTATAGCAACTTTTCATTTAGTACCACCTCGAATGGTTAGTGAGTATGGACGTGCACGCATCACTATAAAGGTAGCAACTCACATGCATTCCTTGGGACTAGCGGCATAATCAAGCTAAAAGGAAAAATTAGTCACGCCAAAAATGACGTGAGGCATAGTCAGTAGTCATACTTGATCACGATGCTCATGTGAACTTTAGTTTTGTTCGGTCAAACCGATGACCGAACCGAATTTCTGGTTCCAAAACAAATCGGTTACTTAGTTGCGTAGGGATCGATCGGTCTGCAATTTAAAGAAACCGAAATATTTTGTTACCCGAAAAACCGAACCGATCGGTTCGGTTAAACCGAACGCCCAGGCCTACTCGTGGAGTTCTCACTGCTATCTTCGGCCGGTATGAGATGAGGGGGGAGGGGAGGGGGGGGCATCTCTGACGCGGATCATGAAATTAGGCTCAAATGTTCATTCCGGACACTGTTAGGTCAAAGCGGGTCATCAAGTTGGTCCTGACATTCAAAATCCCGTAAAAACGTCCTCAAATGGGGTGGGAAAGGGGACGAGCCTTTGTGTTAGTCCGAACTTCCGCTCGACTCCCTATCTGTTGGAGCATGTCTTCTTGTGGCCTACAACTCTTTCTCCTCGTTCTGCCTCTCACAATCCGAATTTGAAGGACACAATTGGATTACCTCCGCCAACCCATTGTTCGCGGTGATGTCCGTGTTCCACATTGAAGTTTCCCTTATGAAGTGCAAACATGGATTTGTTGGAATTATGCCCTAGAAGCAATAATAAATATAGTTATTATTATAATTCCTGTATCAAGATAATCGTTTATTATCCATGCTATAATTGTATTGAATGAAGACTCATTTACATGTGTGGATACATAGACAAAACACCGTCCCTAGCAAGCCTCTAGTTGGCTAGCCAGTTGATCAAAGATAGTCAGTGTCTTCTGATTATGAACAAAGTGTTGTTGCTTGATAACTGGATCACGTCATTAGGAGAATCACGTGATGGACTAGACCCAAACTAATAGACGTAGCATGTTGATCGTGTCATTTTGTTGCTACTGTTTTCTGCGTGTCAAGTATTTATTCCTATGACCATGAGATCATATAACTCACTGACACCGGAGGAATGCTTTGTGTGTATCAAACGTCGCAACGTAACTGGGTGACTATAAAGATGCTCTACAGGTATCTCCGAAGGTGTTAGTTGAGTTAGTATGGATCAAGACTGGGATTTGTCACTCCGTGTGACGGAGAGGTATCTCGGGGCCCACTCGGTAATACAACATCACACACAAGCCTTGCAAGCAATGTAACTTAGTGTAAGTTGCGGGATCTTGTATTACGGAACGAGTAAAGAGACTTGCCGGTAAACGAGATTGAAATAGGTATACGGATACTGACGATCGAATCTCGGGCAAGTAACATACCGAAGGACAAAGGGAATGACATACGGGATTATATGAATCCTTGGCACTAAGGTTCAAACGATAAGATCTTCGTAGAATATGTAGGATCCAATATGGGCATCCAGGTCCCGCTATTGGATATTGACCGAGGAGTCTCTCGGGTCATGTCTACATAGTTCTCGAACCCGCAGGGTCTGCACTTAAGGTTCGACGTTGTTTTATGCGTATTTGAGTTATATGGTTGGTTACCGAATGTTGTTCGGAGTCCCGGATGAGATCACGGACGTCACGAGGGTTTCCGGAATGGTCCGAAAACGAAGATTGATATATAGGATGACCTCATTTGATTACCGGAAGGTTTTCGGAGTTACCGGGAATGACAAATGGGTTCCGGGAGTTCACGGGGGGGGGGGGGGGGGGGGGCAACCCACCCCGGGGAAGCCCATAGGCCATGAGGGTGGCGCACCAGCCCTTAGTGGGCTGGTGGGGCAGCCCAAAAGGGCCCTATGCGCCTAGGAAAGAAAATCAAAGAGAAAAGAAAAAAAAGAGGAGGTGGGAAGGGAAGGAAGGACTCCCACCCACCAAACCAAGTCCAACTCGGTTTGGGGGGGGGAGCCTTCCCCCTTGGACTCGGCCGACCCCCTTGGGGCTCCTTGAGCCCCAAGGCAAGGTCCCCTCCCTCCCATCTATATATACGGAGGTTTTAGGGCTGATTTGAGACGACTTTTCCACGGCAGCCCGACCACATACCTCCACGGTTTTTCCTCTAGATCGCGTTTCTGCGGAGCTCGGGCGGAGCCCTGCTGAGACAAGGTCATCACCAACCTCCGGAGCGCCGTCACGCTGCCGGAGAACTCTTCTACCTCTCCGTCTCTCTTGCTGGATCAAGAAGGCCGAGATCATCGTCGAGCTGTACGTGTGCTGAACGCGGAGGTGCCGTCCGTTCGGTACTAGATCGTGGGACTGATCGCGGGATTGTTCGCGGGGCGGATCGAGGGACGTGAGGACGTTCCACTACATCAACCGCGTTCACTAACGCTTCTGCTGTACGATCTACAAGGGTACGTAGATCACTCATCCCCTCTCGTAGATGGACATCACCATGATAGGTCTTCGTGCGCGTAGGAAATTTTTTGTTTCCCATGCGACGTTCCCCAACAGGATTCTCCATGGCAGGGTGTTGGTTTCTTTTCGTGTGTGTGAGAGGAGGGGCGGATGGGGATGGCAGGGTGCTGGAAGAATTACGGCGACGACGTACAACACAATGAGGCTTGTTCGGTTCCTTCAAATTCGAAGGGGTTTGAAGGGAGATTGGAAGGGATTAAATCCCCTGCAAGTCAAATTCCACCTCAATCCCCTTCAATCCTCTCCAATCCTCTTGTGGAAGGGATTAATCGAACAAGCCCTGGGGGGAGGGAGGGGGAGGGTGAAGGCTAGAAGTGTGATTACGGTCTCCTTTAAGCCTTGTTCGGTTAAGCCACTCCCCAAATGGATTGGAGTGGGGATTTGGAGGGAATTTGACCTAGATGGGATTTAATCCCTCTCAATACTTGTCAATCCCGTCCATTTGTCATGCAACCAAACAAGGCCTTATGAATGACATGCATCATTATGGAGTCCCGAGACCTCTCTAGAACCGACCATGTGTTTTTTAGGTTAAACCCTATGGTCCAAGTCACTGGATTGGACGATGACGTCTCGTCCCATGACGCTACCTCTCTGGGAAGTTGTTATGAAAGACCTGCGTCCCTTCTATGAATTTCCTATGGGTTGGCACTGGGTCTGGCAGGAGGACGACAAGCGACGTAGGTTGCTCTCATGGTGACTTTTTTGCGGCAGTGATGTTGATGATATGCAATGTTATACTACCTTCTTTCCGGTTTATAAGGTTTGTCGTGTATTCCTAAATCTATAATTTAATCAATATAAAATGAATTGTGTAGTCTAGAAACCATACCATTAGGAAGTAGACGATTTGAAGTTTTTAATGATATTTTTTATGATACATAACCTATACTACATTGATCTATTTGTCAACCTAAATATACGCATAAACTTTATAAATCGAAAAGGGGGTAGTAAGTCGCATCAATAGTTTCGTAGTCAAAACCTGAACTTGATAAACCACATACATCTTGTAAATTTGAACGGACGGAGCAATACAAAAGAAGCTCGCAGTTTAAATGCAGTTATAAAATTGCAGTCCTATGGTTAGAGCATCTCTAGCACACCTCGTAAAAACGCAAACAATACAACCGGGATACGGGTCGAAAAATGGATTTTAAGGGTTCATTTTAACTACGGACGAACAGAAACTGTAAAACAAACTGTAAAACTGGGATAAAAAGCTCCTTCCTCTAGTCCAGCGACCGCCGGCCCTTCCTCCAGCCGGTCGTGCCGACCATGCCGGCCGCGTCCAACCCCGTCGGTCGCGCCCCGTCTCCCGCTGGCCGTGCCCCGTCCCCGTCGGCCGCGCCCCATCACCATGCCGGCCGCTCCCAGCCTCGCCCGCCACGCCTTGTCGTCCGCCGTCCATGCCTAGTCGCCTGCCGGTACTTTCCTGCTCTGTTGCCAGCCGCACCGGCCGAGTCGTGCCCCTTTGCCGGTCGTGCCGGGAGGATTCCGGCAGCCAGGCTGAGGTCATGAGAGGCCATAACGAGGTCGAGCTCGTCCAATTCAAACCGGCGGCGATCGATTGCGGCGTGAAACGACCTTTTCCGGCGTGCGGTGCTGAATTACAACGAGTTTAGGACGGACTCTCGCAAACTCCGCGGCAGCGTGTTTGCTCTGATGAGGCTTGAGCGGTATACATGGCCCCCTCGGTTCAGTCTTCCAACCTTCAAATATAAAGGGTTTCGGATGTGGCTTTTTCGTGTCCCTTAAAAAATTATTGGTCGAATCATTTTTACAGTTTTTGTTTTAGACATTTTTTTAACCAAAACAGTAAAACGTAATTTTTTTATGGGTTTGACCACTCTGCTACGAATGCTCTTACAATTGCTACCCAGTGTACACTTTCCTTGTCCTGGCGAAAGAAGAAAAAAAAAAATAGACACGTGCTTTCTTGGCCGAGGAAAAAAAAGGAGGACTGAAAACTGAAACAAGACGAGGAGCTCGCGACCCAAAACCCTAACCCCTGTAACCCTCGGCGGCGGCGGCGATGGCGGACGACGGCGGAGGACGGGCGGCCGCGCTGAAGGACCAGGGGAACGAGCAGTTCAAGTCGGGGAACTACCTCAAGGCCGCCGCGCTCTACACGCAGGCCATCAAGCTCGACTCCGACAACCCCACCCTCTACAGGTGCCTCCCTCCTCTCCCTCCCTTCCCGTCTCCGCTCGCTCGGCGCGCGAAACCCTACTGCTCTGATCGATCTCCTCGGGCGGAGATGACTTTGAGATCGTGCGTGCGCTTGCTTGTTTCTTCGGCTGGTCAGGTGGGTGCTACGGAAATGGAACGACGAAATGCGCGGTCTTAGCACAGATGTTGTGGATTTAGGCTTTGGGATCGATGTGCTTCGAGGTTTGATCTGCGAGCTGCCGTGTTGCCGTGTTGCGGCGTGGCGAGCATTGCAAATTCGTATGCTACGAACCAAATGACATCCATTTTCCTATAGGAATGGAGACACAAGCCATATCATTTCCTATGGTTTTTCCAATCCCTATAATATTCCTATCCTATGGACCAAAGGAGGCCTAAGTTCCCGAGCTTTAGCCTTCAATACCTGTATTGGTGTTGAAACTACATTAATAGCTAAGCCTTCCACGGTGTTGTTTCAATGTTACTGGAAAACTACATTAACAGCCAAGTCTTCCATGGTACTGTTTCAATGTCACTGGAAACTAGGCTTGTATGCTTCTCAATAATGTAATGTTAACGATTATTCACATTCCTGCGATATAGCCCATCGATGCACAGTGTTTGCTGTGCTCTACCGTGCGGCAGGTTTAGCGTAGATGCGGCAAGGCAAACTGTTTCCAGAGTGCCTGTTCTAAAAGCCAGGACAAAGAAAATATTCTTTCTTTCATTGCCTCAGGAAGATTTACTTCTGGATGCAACTAATAATCCCAAGTGTAGGAAAACCTTCTATGCCCAGTACTTTCTGCTCCAAGCAAAAAGGTGTGACTTCTTCAGTTGTTATGCATAAGCATTCCAAGAATTCTTACTTTGCATAGCCGGTTATGATTAGGGTATACCTTACATGGTGTTGATTGTTGTGGAAGCAGTGTTGTTAATTCTATCATAAACCCACGCTTTTCCTGTTTGACATAGATTGCAACATGACTATACGAAGCACGTGATGACTGATGAGAATGACTGTGGAAGAAAGTTAAGCAACACTACTAACTGGTTTATGCAGTCAGCACCTCAGCCCTCAGACGAGAGACTGAATCCTGAACTATCCAATCATGAGGGGCGGGCAATGAAACTACATAGAAAGAAATGAGGAGGATCTGATATTGCATATAGATTAAGGAAGCAATCAATCATGTCATGTCATGTCATGTGTTCTAGACAAATCATTCGGTAGTTCTATTTGAGAAGTTAAGTTGGAATCTATTATGGACAACATAACTCGGAAAACAAAACTAATAAATTTGGTATCAGCATTGATAATGGGCCATTTTTAATGCCAACTTACATTAGGTACTATTCAGAGTTGAATTTGTCAAAAATAAATCTTGACATGTGTCATGAATTTTGATTTGAAATTTTGTGACATGTTAGGTACCGATATTATCTATGTCACATATATAGTTTTAAAATCTTTTGAAAATTTGAAGGATGCCAACTGGGACTGGGTCACCTGGTGCACCACAAGCCCCAGTGGACCAGATATTCTCCCCAGCCGTCAGGCAGATATACTGAATCCTAAACCATCCAATCATGGGGGGCAGGCAATGGAACTACATAGAGGGAAACGAGGAGGATCTGCTATTGCATATATAGATTAAGGAAGCAATCAATCGTGCAATGTGTTCTAAACAAATGACTCGGTAATTCTTTTTGAGAAGTTAAGTTGGAATCCATTATCGACAATTTTGTTTTAGGCTTACAATAATCAAACGATTTGGGAAGCCTTATTTGCTAGGCAAAATAGAGTTAAGAATGATTGCATCGTCTTCTTAAAGCTGACAAAATTTGGCAACGACAACTTGATGGTATCTATGCCGCTAAGCAGGTGTCGAATTAATTGGGCTGAAATCTAAAAAAAAAAAGGTCTGAGAACCAAGCCAGCTTTCAAGTAGTAAAAAGCAGGCATTAAGTTGGAGAGTTGTGATGTATTCCTTTTTATCGAAATAAACTTTTTGGCAACTTCTGATATCCTTTTTATTTAAATCACTGCCAGCAACCGAGCTGCTGCATTTCTGCAGCTGGTTAAGCTTAATAAGGCACTTGCTGATGCTGAGACGACAATAAAACTCAAGCCAGAATGGGAGAAGGTATATAAATGCCAAATTGCACTCTGCGTCACCTACTGTCATTTATTTTGCTATCAGGCGTTACAGCCTAACTTCTTTCACAATACAGGGTTATTTCAGGAAAGGATGTGTTTTGGAGGCCATGGAGCAGTATGAGGAGGTTAGAGTAAAAGGCAATTGACTTACTACTTTTGATCAACATGGGAGAGGGGTTTGGCCACACCACTCTTTTTCCTTTCTGTTCCGCAAAGTGTACACTTTGGCCAAGTGTCCAAGTCTACTATGTTGTAGCAAGTTTAGAAACAATCACATTCAAAAATTCGTACTTCTTAAGCAGTGTTTCTTTTGATTGCAAGTATGAAAAATAAAGATCTGAGGATGTAGATCAGATGACTACTCAGTTGATACTCTTGTAGTGAAACTGATAAATAATGGATGAACCAAGGTCTTAAGCTTTTTGAAAATGTTGTCTATATCACTACATTACGTCATACATGCTATTGTTCCAAAAAATATAAGATGCATCTTGTTCTTGAATATGATTATTTTGTGTTGATGTTTTATATGAACCATACAATGGCATTCCTTATTGTTGCTGTTTGCATGCATCCACATCAGAAGCCCGTTTTTTGTGGCCAAATTGTTTAACTATGGTCCATGCTCCTTTGTCTGACCGAACTCTTGAAAATATCCGCTCAAACTATATATTTCTGTATTGAGATGAACCGGTGTTAAATTCATAACTAAGATTATGTTACGGTAATGTTCTCGTGCAGGCAATATCTGCTTTTCAAATAGCTTTGCAGCACAATCCACAAAATACAGAAGTCTCGAGAAAGATCAAGAGGCTTACTCAGTTAGCAAGGGAACAGAAGCGAGCTGTTGATGTGGAGAACCTGCGTTCCAATGTTGACATCGGGAAGAACTTGCAGTCATTGAAAAAGGAGCTGGTGAGTTTTTTTATTGCAGCCATTGCTACCCTCATAAAAGTGCGGAAACAGGAACCAAGAAGTTTTATCAGCAAGGCATTCCATGAATAATCTTTTCAATTCCTTTTTATTTTGGTTTCATGTTTTTACACTTTTAGCATGCCAATTCAGATGCACTTGAATACCCTTCTCAAAATTCAAATATGTATACAGATGCACGTTGTAGATTATATCACCTGCATAAAATATTTCGTGCTATTGAGTTTGATCGTTGCATAAATTACAGAAGATATTGGCATCTGTTGTAGACAAAACATGGCCTGTCATGTATGTTTCATGATTTATGTATTTCCATTGCAGGCTACAAAGTATGGAGATGCAGAAATGGGACAAAATATATTCTCATTTGTTATCAGTGTGATTGAATCAGCGATAAAGGGTTGGCATGACACAGGAAAGGTGGATGCAAAGGTCAATTTCCTTCTTGATGATCAGAAGACCGACACTGAAAAATATGCCCCAGTGGTTAACATTGAGAAGGTATTACGCTGCTTCAGGACTATTTGTTCTTCTGCTTCTGAAACTTATATGGTGCATAAACAATGGAAAGTCCTAAAGTTGTATAGTACTAAGGATCTGGTTTAATTTAAGATTTCGATTTGTTAGTTTCCATTTATAACTTATATCACGAATTTACAACTTATAAACACGTATTCTCTCTTTTCTGGTAGGCCTTTGAGTCACCCCATACCCATAGCAGTTGTTTCGCATATTTGCGGCAATACTCTGAGGAATCTTTTTCAAAGGCTGCTTGTATGCTAGCACCTAAGAGCATCATCTCCTATCCACAGGTTCGATTCACCTCTTGTGTGTGTTGGTGTGATCTGCTTTTCTATGGTGCGATGTTGTGTCCCTTAAACCGGTAGTTTTTTTTTTCTTCCTGACAATTCAGTTTGTTTCATCCTTGATAGTAATGATATCATGCATGGTATCTTTGGTGCTAGAATGAACAAGATGAGTCTAACATGACCCGTCATATGCAGGTCTGGAAAGGGCAAGGGTCAAGAAAATGGAAGCTAGACCAGAGTGATGGGTTCTTTGTACAATTTGAATCACCAATTTTACGGAAGATATGGTTTGTTGCTAGCACAACAGAGAAGGGACGAGCATTGTGCAGGTAATTCTCCTTTTTCAGTCCGAGATGCGTATATATTCATCTACCTGTGACTTGGCAATTTGTAAGCTGTCAAGTCAAAATCTTATCCAAATATGTCTCTATTGTAGCTCCTGTTGTCATGATTGTCTATTTATTAATGTTGCTTGTGCTAAAATTTTGCCGATCCTTTAAGGTTCCTCTTAAATTCAGGATAGGCATCGACAGCATTTGTAAGTCAACACGGCAATCAAATAATCAACTAGTTGTACCACCGCATTATTAACTCCGTTAGCAAGATTGAAGCAACCCAGGATATGAACATAGTGCAGTCACGTGGATATTCTTCTAGAAGTCCACTGGTATTTCTACATGCTTAAAAAGGAAACTGCTAGCCTTCCATTTTAGCTGCCATGTATCCAGTTATGCATCGCAATCTTGTGATGCTCAACAACACCTTTTTTGTGAACTTTAGATGCATCTGCTGTACCACCGCGATATTAATTCCGTTAGCAAGACTGAAGCGACCCAGGATATGAACATAATGCAGTCACATGGATGTTCTTCTAGAAGTCTACTGGTATTTCTACATGCTTAAAAAGGAAACTGCTAGCCTTCCATTTTAGCTGGCATGTATCCCGTTATGCATCGCAATCTTGTGATGCTCAACAACACCTTTTTTTGTGAACTTTAGATGCATCTGCTGTTGCACCGCTAAGTAACTTTACAACCTTCAGTTGACGCCTTTGGGGGTTGCTTTCACAACCTGTTGGATAACCATCACTCTTGCCTGCCCTTTATGGTAATCACAAGCTTTTATAGCGTACCATGCCTCTTCTTTGGCACTTTTTTCCGCAGGAGCCCTGAGCCCTTGGACATTACCATCCACGAGATCCTTCCCCGTATATTCAAAGAGAACGAAACCAGTGCTTGAAGGGCCGAGATGCACGGTCAATGACATCTCCTTGATTCTACTACCCCTGGTTGATCCGCATTCCTCCCGGTAGGTATACGGTCGAAAAGGCACGGGGGTGTTTTCTCACACAGGAAGAAGCAAATGCTAGATTCTGTAAACCGATGGTCCTGTATCGGTGTGGTGCACTCCAGTTTTGTCACTGTATGCGGTGATTTGATTTCAAGTGTATACAAGCTTTGGCAGGGTTATTATGTTGGTTGCCTTTCTTTGATTTGTAAGAAGGAAAATATATGTTGGGATATACATTAGATTCTTGTGCTCAGATTTTACTTTGTGGTTTTTGCTGGCCCCACGGTGTTGAGTTGTGATGTTGAAGCACGCCGAAATTCCCTCCCGAGCAATCTGCATGGATGGATAATGATGAAACGGTACCCTGAAATATGGCAAGTGATGCATCGCCATCGTGTGCTTTTCAGGCGCATGATGGTGCCCATATAAAGAGCGTAGAGCCGTACCCGTACCCGCATTGAGAACTAGTTAAACTCTATCTAAACTAGACCCACGAATAACTTGGTGGTATGTATAGATGCCTCTCATCTTTTCTTTTGCCGAGATCATAAGATACTTGAGTGCGTGTGTGAAGTGACCAACTAAAGCGTTTACAGCTGCAATGATTTGCATTTCGCGTACAAACAATATACATACATATCTTTGTTCGTTGTAATAATAATCTGGCCCCATCTAGGAAGGAATAAGATGTACGTGGATCACTGCAGTCGACACGCAACATATTGTAGTAGTGCTAAATACGAATGATACAAAATACTAGCAGTATGTCATGTTGATATCCGGTTAATCATTGGAGAGGCAGCAAAGCATCAGCATGAGCCGCCGCTCCCCATGCAAATAGACGCCGGTATAGTACGGGAGCAGCGTCGCAGGCAAAATAAACAGTTCGTTTTTGGTGGGGAATGCAGACAGATAAACACTCTCACACACAATGTACGTACGTGCAAAGGCAAGCCTGAGATCGACTGAGCCGTGGCACTGCTGTGCCGTGTCGATCACCTGCTGCTGCAGCTGCAAGCGACGGGCGGCTGCTTTCGGTGGCCACCCTCCCCTCCCCGTCCCCGCCATGCCCCGTCTCCGGCGAGAGCGACGCCGCCTGCAACTGCAAGCGAGGAGCATGTGACCGAGCCGTAAGTGCAAGCGTGACGGGTGTTATTGATGGGCGGCGCGCGTATTTACGCCGTCACACGCGACCGATGCAGCTCTGCAGGCAGGCAGGATGCAGATTGCAGGCACCGGCGCCCAGGCCTACGGGGGAGCTTTCGCTGTAGTAATGGATGAGACCGCTCTGTTCCGCTCACTTCACCCGAGGATCCACTCGAGATTCGGATCGGCGCCAGGGTCAGGACAAATTAGACATAGGACTCCTTCAGTTCCATAATATAAAAACGTTTTTGACATTATATTATAGAATGGGGAGTAGTACTATACGATTCATAGGTTTATTTTTTTTATGTTTGTGCGTGTGAGAGTTCGGCGACATAACATGTGTGCAAAAATATGTATAGCATGTTTAGTCTTTTCCCTTTTTCTTTTCAAATGAAAGAGGGCTCCTCCGCCTCGACTAAGGCAGAAGAGAAACAACCAAACTGCTTAGCAGCTCTCGGTGACAACCGAAGTAGCTGTCATAGAACAAAACACCATAGGATCCTAATTCTATCCCTATTACATCATTTTCACTACATGGACATGGAAATGTGCTACTACGTAATATTAGCGTAAAAGCGTTTTTATATTATAAAACGGAGGGAGTAGGTTTGTTAATGGGCTTGCTGCATGTGTGGCTACTACGTAATAACTGATTGGTTCCTTGTAGTCGTGCATGTTCGAAGCCATATACCCCCTTTGTTACTAAATATAAGTCTTTTAGAAGTTTCACTAGTAAACTATATATGAATGTATATACACATACTCTAGAGTATATATTTACTTATTTTGCTTCGTATATAGACTTCTAGTGAAATCTTTTGAAAGACTTATATTTAGGAACGGAAGGAGTACACACAAACGAGTTCGTATGCCCGTCATCCACGTGATGTATAAAGTTGTCTCGCGTCTTCAGCGCTAAACGCTACAAATCTGAGTGACCCGTTTCTTGTGTATCGTACGGCGGATAGGGCGGCTTATATTTGATGGTTAGAGCATCTCCAACAGCCGCGCTTCGCGTCGCGCCCAAAAAATTTATTTGCCGCGCGCGCTTCGGCTGGTTTGGCGCGTCGCGCAGCGCTGGCTCCAGCAGCAGCGCTAAAATGCAGCGCACGCGCAGCTCCAGCAGCGCGCAAAAATGCAAACATGTGAATTTGACACAAACAAGTTGAGATGCATAAAAGTTCATGCCCACAAGTTCATCCAACCAAGTTCCATGCAAACAAGTTCAAGACATATAAATGAAAGACACATCATTCATTATCTTCCTCGTCTTCGTCCTCATCTTTCAAAGACGATTCTTCCGCCTCCGTAGATGAATCTTCCTCCCTAACCTCATCACGCACCGCATCACGTGAAGCTCCGACGGTGTTGGCAAGATCTTCAACGGCGGCCGGAGGTGCACCCATGCCTCCCATGAGAGAAGCAAAATTCATGCCTCCCATGGCGGCCATAGCGTCGGAGGGTGCTCCAAAGCCATCCATGCCTCCCATGGCGGCCGGAGGTGCACCCATGCATCTCATGGCGCCGAGGCCACCGCCACCCATGCCGCCAAGGCCACCGCCACCCATGCCGCGGATCAAGGCTCTTTTTTGGATCAAGACTTCCTCACGGGCAAGGTTGACATATTCCTTTTGCGCATCATTGAACAAAGATGTGTGCAAGAAGAACAAGTGCTTCTTCCATTTCAACAACTTAGCTCGCTCCTCCATGCCCACCTTCCTCTCCTCCAATGCCACTTTCCTCTCCTCGGCGGCCACCCTCCTCTCCTCGGCCGCGTCATCTCGGCGGCGGCGGCGGGGGCGGGGGGCTCGCGGCTGTACAGCGGGGTGAGCGGGGTGCTGGTCTGCGCGTCCATGGTGGCAGGGGCGCTGGCGCCGGCGTGCGCGGTGCGAAGGAGGAAGAAAGAGAGAAAGTTCGCGCGCGCGCTCGAGTTTGCCGCGCGCGGAAGTGTGCGCTCCAAATTACCAGCGCGGGATGAGGCTATGGACAGCGCGCCCAACTTGTTTTAGCGCGCGCGTGGTTTTTGCGCGCCCGCTAGAGCATCCCGCCGCGTCGCGCGCGCGCTAAAAAGGGATATTTTTGGGCGCGGCACTTGTTTTGCGCTGCTGTTGGAGATGCTCTTATCTACCAACTGATTCGTAGTAACGGCCTTAAATGAAAGGGGTCTTCCCCGCCTCGATTTTCTTAAGCCAAGGCAGAAGCAAACACAACCAAATTGCTTGGAGCATGGTTAATAGTATAGCCAACTGCTGACTATAAGGAGTCTTATAGCCCATCTTATAGCTAGCTTGTATAATAGTTAGCTGTAAAAGAGTATTATTTTTATCATATATGGCCCACCTTTCATTCTCACAAAGCACCTAGGAGCACGTGCTAGAGCTGACTCTTCACGAAGAGCCCGCTTCCCTTCTCTCTCATCCAACTCAGCAAAAATATAGTATTTTAATCCTTACAGCCTGCTGACTGTACCTTATTGTACTTGCTCTTAGCATCTCTCGGTGACAACCAAAGTAGCTGTCATAGAACAAAACACCATAGGGGCCAAAATTCTACCCCTATTACATCATTTTCATTACATCGACAAGGAGATGTGCTAACAGAAGTAGTTCCAACAACGCACCAAAACCATGTATTCTCTTTTCAATTGTGTGCTATAACAAATTTTATCCGGTTACGAAAGGGAGGGACGTGACGGCTGCGTGCCTTTAGTCCGCCTCGCTTCAATACTTGCAATCATCGCTAAATGATCTACGGATCTGAATGCAGTTTTTATAATTTCCGACGCTTGTTGTACCGTCACGGTTGAAGATGAATGGTCCGTGAAAAAGAAAAGGAAAATACGAATACACCGAGGGCCAAACGTACGTAGAAAGGACTGTGGGTACGTTGCGTTACGTACGTATCATGCGTGGACGAGAAAGAGAAAGGATGAATGGGCCAAAGCATCGTGTCATAAAAGAAGACGCATGAGGCATATGCATGCGCCAAGGCGACAAGGGGCCGCGCCGGCCAAACCCACCGATGGGGTTTATGGACGCCGCGACGGGCGACGTGACCGCATCTGCGCGCCGGCCGGGATGATAGATGAAACGAGCGAGAGAAAAAAGAAGTACGCACGCACGCACGCATGCATGTGCCGCAAAGTACGCGCAACACAAAACCGAACACTGTTCCAGAAGAAAAGGTACGCGCAACACCGATTCCATTGATCATTACAAACTCACGCCAACTCCACCTCGCGACCCGAAACGATGCACGTTTTGTCCGAATTCTGTTCGTTTAAGGTGAATTTTAGGTAACAAATAGACATCCGTGTCCGATTCGTTGCGAGTGCGTTCAACACAGCAGTTTTACGCTCCCACTTGCTCGATCGCCTAGCTCGGCGTAGGCCGCACGTGCACCGAAGCTAGCCATGCCACGCCCGTGGTCGCAAGCGCCCGCACCTGCTGATGGAGCACCCGTACCCGTATGGCACGTTTTTTTTCCAATTATCTACTCCCTCCGGAAATACTTGTCCTAAAAATGCATATATCTAGACTTATTTTAGTTATAAATGCATCTATTTTTTTTATTTTAGAACAAGTATTTTCGGACGGAGGGAGTATTACTCAAGTTCACGTACACTGAGGCCATGTGTACGTAGAAAGGACCGACCGTAGCTACGTTCACGTAGGTACCATGTGTGTGGACGAGAAAGAAAAAGGAGGAATGGGCCAAAGCATCGTATGTACTATCATAAAAGGAGACGCATGAGGCATATGCATGCGCCAACGCCACACCGGCCAAACTCGCCGATGGGTTTATGGACGCCGCGACGGGCGACGTGACCGCATCTGCGCGCCGACCAGGATGATAGTACGTTTACTTCCTTGGTTCCTAAATATTTTTTTTTAAAGGTTTCACCTAAATATAAGTTTTTTTAAACGTTTTACAAGTAAATTACATGCAGATGTATATAGACATATTTTAAAATATAAATTCATCTATTTTACTTTTATGTAGTTTTTAATAAAATTTCAAAAAACTTATATTTAAAAACGGAGGAAATAGATGAAACCAGAAAGAGAAAACAAGGTACACATCATGCATGATGCATATGCCGCAAAGTACGCACAACACAAAACCAAACACTGTTCGAGAAGAAAAGGTGCCACGCAACACAACGCGAGCACATCCGTGAAAGCCCATCCGTCCATCGATCAGGAACATCGATCAGGAACTCAGAATCGTCATTGGCATGATCATTTCTACATAAAAAAACTATATTCACAGGATACATCATGAGACATAGTATTAATTTCATACTATATATTTGGTATTCTGGAAAGTAAAATTGTATATGTATTGGATAGTTATTGACACTTTTCTAGCTCAAAAATAAAACTCAAACATTCTTTAAACAAATTATAGAGAAAAGTGTCAATAACTATCCAATACATATACATTTGTTTTAATAACCCTTTAAAAAAAATATACAGGTCGCAACTCAAGGTATTTTATCATGAATTTTTACACACATGTGGGTTACATTCTTACATACATGCATATTTTTTTTTCAGAATTTTTTGTACCATAAAAATTTGTATTTGAATTTTTTAAAAATAAAGGCCTAAATGGAGCTCGGCCTCCAAAACGCCTCTCTCCGACAATGCCGGCTTTTTTGTTTAATGTTATTGTATATGAACTTAGTGAAATACGAAAACGTTATATGTCTTGTTTTCCCTTCCCCTCATAAGAGGCGGCTACGACGAACTCATCCCCTCCAGGCTTCATCGATGACTTCATGGCTCGTTTCCCTTCTACCTACAGTTAGCTCTGGCTGGCGATGGCGGGAGGAGAATCCCGGCGCCTCGATTGCATCTAGTAGTTTAAGTTAAGGTTGTCTATTGCTGACATGGACGGCACTTCTTTGTCGAGTTGATCTTGCAGGCTACGATCCTACTCGAATTTGTTCGTCTATACAGAGTCGATGAAGATCCGGTAGTTCACGGACCTTGATATAATTTTGTTATGTTTGAGATGCTTTATTCTTTAGGTGAAATTGTCAAATTTGATCCGTGGACAAAATTATTTCACAAATTGAACGGTGTTTGAATTTTTTTTACGCAGCTGACCCGATTGTGTGGCGCCCGATAGTCAGGCACCACACTACACTGTGTGGTGCCTTTGACTTAGGCGTCGCACAGTGTAGTGTGGCGCACATGTCTTAGACGGCACACTAAGTCTCGGACGCCACACAACGTAGTATCGAGTGTCATATAGTGTAATGTGACATCTAAGGCAAAGGCGTCACAAAAAAAGATGAGATTGATGATTTTTTTCACGGCCAGTTCATTTTGTGAATTAATTTTGTTTTTAGGTCGAATTTTTCTATGTTGCCTATTCTTTAAAAGTAGACTTCCTCTCCTTGTTAGGAAAACTTTTTTTCTTCCAATTTATCTTTTCTTCATTCAATTCAGTTCAAAAAAGATACCTCAATACCAAGTGATCAGCTTGGTAAGCTACCAACAGAAATTGCAAACAAAAAAGATACCTCAATTCTACTTTCTCCTTCTATCTCCCCTAATAATAAAGCACAGAATGCTTTTGTCGTCCGTCGCGGCGTTTTTGTAAAAAAGTCCCTGTCGTTTCAGGTAATTAACCTGCAGTCCTTCTATAAGTCGGATTGAACCGTTTTTCACTTTTTATGAACACCCCCTGTATTTCATCCGAACTAACCGCGGTCCGTACATCATCGGTGATCTCCACGGCGAGCAGCATTAGCGGCGCAAGCCTCTTCTTGGCGATGGTCGCTTTCTGCAGGATTGATGTGAGCGCGGAGCCGACCCCAGGTGTGACGTCGGCCAGCACCGCCTTGAGCGCCGGCCACCGCGTTGTACCTCCTACCCGACGGGCCCCGCAGCGCCGCCCCCTTGGGCGTCCTGTAGTCGAGCACCTCGTCGGCGCCTAGGCCCCGGACGAAGTCCATGTTGCGCGTGCCGCAGGTGGCCGTGACGTGGAGGCCCGCAAGCTTCACGAGCTACATGGCGTAGTGGCCCACGCCGCCTGAGGCCGCGGTCACCAGCGCGTTCTTCGGACCGGTGGCTCCGAAGGTCCCGTCGAAGCTGACCCCGGTGAGCTTGAGCAGCTGCTGGCGGCAGCCAACAGGCAGGTGCCTACTACGACGGACACCTCCGACGGCCTCCTCACCGCGAGGGACGCCGGCGCCACTGCGTACTCGGCGAGCCCGCCGCCGCTCTGCAGTCACCGACCCTGTGAGAGCACTGGATTTTGACAGTGTTCGATAGAGACGAGACGAAACCATAGTGTTGGTCAGTGCGTTGTCTTCTTACCGGGAAGCTGATTGAGATGACCTTGTCTCCCGGCTTGAAGTTGGCCACGCCGCTGCCCAGCTCCACCACCTTGCCGGCCAGATCGCCCACTGCATGTGTTCGCTATGAAGATAATTCTTGCATGAGCATTGAGCATACAAGTATACATGTGGAATTTGACGTAGTGCCCATGTAAAAAGGTCCATCAGTCTGTAATTGTATACATCTGTTTTTGTCTTCATTCAAGTCATTTCCCCAGAAACAAACTATGCTAGGTCGCGTTATGTCTAGAACCTGCAACAACCGCTTGAATTGGTACGAGATTTTAAAAGCTTGTTTCGTTTCTGATTCAGCAGCAGAGGGCTAATAGTGGAATAGAAAAGGTTCAATTCAGAAAGCAGAGCGTAATCACTAGCCAAATGATATGGAGGAGATTTTTATTAGCTATGAAGCCGACCGGTACGGGATTTTAGAAGCTTGTTTCGTTCCTATCTAAACTATTAGCTGGTAGTTTGTTTGAGCTATGTGTCACCAGGTTTTAGTCCTATAGTGGCTGTTTCAATGTCGAGCGGTTACAATGGGTTTCCTTTCATGATGTGTCAAACTTGATTTTCTCTTTTCCCTCCCCGTGTTTTTCTGAAACTTATATATTTCCGTTCATTAATAATGGAAAGGAGTAAAGCCCGGTTCAAAAAAATCAAGCCGGTCGGTATCATGAGATTTTCATCTCTACTTGGCAATCATTGCCGCAACCAAGTCTGAATTGGGTAGCGATGTCTTAGTCTGAAGCTCAATTACCTGGCGTGAATGGGAACACAAGGGAAAAGAGCAGAAAAGTAGAGCGAAGTCAGGGGAGAAGGGTTCATCACAGAGGGCCAACACCTTTTGGGAGAGGTTGTGCACCTCTGCGACGCGGGTGCGCTTGCTGCTGGACCCGCCTCTCCCACGTGGGCGGGGGGAGGTCCCTTGCGGCTCGGGCTTCGACGACCTGCCCGCCTCGCTCTCGTAGAACGAGCCTCTGGCGCCGCCCCGGGGGTCGCCATACTATGCGTGCTGCTACTGTTGGTGGCTTAGCGCGGCCGCAGCCGCCGCGGCGTGGAAGGCCGCCCCTCCGTCAAACATCTCGCGTCGTACCACCTTGTCCCGCCATCGTCTCCGGTCCTGCTGCATCAACACCAATTCCCTCACCGCCCTGCCCTCTTCAGACCCGCCGCCTCGCTGCTCCTCTATCCCGCCTGGCCCGACCACCTTCTACCACCACATCACACTGAGACCCCACGGCTCCTCATAGTTGCTCGCCATAGAGCGGGAAGAGAGAAGCATGAGGAGTGTCGTGGGTATAAGTTTGACAGTAGATGTGTAGGGTACGAAAGGATGGGCAGAGCCTTAGCTACGACGAGGTTGTATGAGTTCAGGCCCCTCTACGGTGGAGGTAAAAGCCCTATGTCTCAGTGCTCTTGGGAGCTTGTTCTCGAGTGGAATATGGATTACAGTGAATTGCTAACCCCTGCACCAGTGGGGAAGGGCGGCTTATATAGAGTGCGCTACCCTTCACAACGGTTCGGTGCGCAGGGGTGGAGTAGTGGTGAATAACTGCATACGTTACATGTAACGTACGTCTTAAATGCTAATAAAGGTATATGGAAACGTATGACCGTTTCCCTCCACGGGGGTTACGATTTACAGAGTGGAATCCAGTCGGTAAGCTTGATACGCTCCGAATGCTCATCTCCGACTGGATGATAGAGGAATCGTCACCGACTGGATGATGCGAAGTCCTTAATTCAGTCGGAACTGACTAAGGGCCTTATCCTTCATGAAGGGTAGTCCTTGGGTAGGCCCCACAGGGCAGGCCTATGACCCTACCCTAGGACTATAACCCCATCAGGGAGCGTTTTTTTCAGCTAGCAGCTGCGGCTCGGAGCGGACGTGGTGCAGAGCGGGGCGAGCAGTGCACGAGCGGCGAGGCGACGAGGCGGAGGCGATAGGCGGCATCAGCGACTCGGACTGGTAAACACATCCATTTGACCGGTCAACAAGTGTAATATGATGCTATACGGTGAGTCAGTGACCGTATAATCACCGCTTCACATATATAATGATCATAATGAGTGTATTCAAAGTGTAGTGACCGTATCGTGCTTTGGGTTCAAATATAATGACCATGAGTGTATTTATCTCTTTACAAGTCAAATTTGACATGTCTAACCCTTAAATGTCATAGACATGTCGAGACACAACCGCCGGATGACCCCTTAAATGCCCGGGTGTACAATTGCACTTCTTGTATCAAAACCTTAAATCCATGCATGACAATTATATAGATGAATAATTGCTCGTCTGAGCTCGCACTTGCCTGATAGCTCGCACTTGCCCCGTTTCTCTCGCCACCTCCTGCGCATCTCAAGCTCTTTCCTTCTCCTTCTCCCTCGCGGGTCTGCAACCTCCACCATGACAAAGGGGCAGACAAGCAAGCTCGAGGCCCGGAAGAAGAAGGGGAAGGCGGCGGCTCCTGCTCAGCGGCGGCAGCGAGCACTGTCGGCGGGTTGGATCCAGGGGGATTTCCTCCCCTCCATGGTGACGGAGGAGGACATGCTGGAGCTGGTGGAGCATGGCATGATCGAGCACAGGACGTGGAGGTTGCCGGCGGAGGGCGAGACCGAGCCGGCGCCCCAGGAGGGGGAGCGCGTCTTGTTGCTCAGCCACGTGCACCGAGGCTTTTCTCTACCTCCTCATCCCTTCTTCAGAGGTATACTGAACCACTTCGGGGCGCAGCTCCACCATTTCCCCCCAACGCAATAGCCCATCTCTCTGCCTTCGTCGTGCTGTGCGAGTGCTTTATCGATTGTCCTCCCCATTGGGGTCTTTTTAAGCACATCTTCTCTGCTAGATCTCAAACCATAAAAAGGCTGAGCCAGTCGGATGACAAAACTCACCTCTTCCAGCTCTGCGGAGGCTTAGGCTTCCAAAAGAAATGTAAAAGTAGCTATCCTGCTCTCCAGCTGTCTGAATTCGTTAGGAACTGGCAGTCGACTTGGTTTTACTGCCAGGACGTTGCTAGCCCGAATGCCACCACTGGACTACCACCTTTTAGCTTAGACCGACCGGCTCCGCCTAGGCAACTCGCGCTCACGAAGATGGAGAAGATCCAGATCCAGCCTCTGGTCGATGAGCTTGTAGAAGTCGTCCGAAAGGGTGTCACTGGCATAGACTTCCTGGAGGTTTTTCTGGGTCGGCGTATCCAGCCTCTGCAAGCTCGACACCACGCCATGTGGCACTACACGGGGCCTGAGGACTCCACTCGGACTAATCCCGAGTGCGTGACCGGGGAGCTGGTGGCGTCGCGGGTCCTCAACATCACATGCGCCTGCGATAATCCCAGAGGAGCCCGGCGAGTGAAGCCCTTCCGCGCGGACAGCCCTCCTGTGAATGAGGTGAGTATAACTTGTCGAGTGCATCCAATTGTCTTAGATTTATCGCTTTTTCTTGTATTACTGTCTGACGTCTGATGTTGTCGACTGTATCTCGTGCAGGCGTGGACCAACTGGTTTTCTCCTGTCTCGAACGGGAATCCGGCCGAGGAGGAGGAAGGCAGCCAGGAGGGCAGCGTGGAGAGCGTCGAGTACGTCTCCGATAGTGGGGAGACGAAGGAGGAGTCCGAAGAAGAAAAGGGGGAAGATGAGGAGCAGAACTCGCCACCTCCACCTCCAGAGCCTCGAACCAAACGCCGCCACGAACCTGTGGCTCCGTCGGCTCCTCCAGCGGCCTCGAGTGCTCCGCCAGCCGCTCCTGTGGTTCTGAGTGCCTCGCCAGCTGCTCCCGTGGTTCCGAGTGTCCGGAGCACAAAGAGGACCAGGGACTCTGCTGCTGAGCCCGCGGGCCAGCCCTCTAAAGCGGCCAAACCGAGTGGATCCAAGCCTCGGAAGGCTTTGCCGCAGATTAGGATCGCCGTTCCCGTCGCCTCAGCGTAAGTGCATTGTTCTTCCATCTCCTTCCAGTATTTTGATTGAACTCATGCTTATCGGTCGAATGAATTTAACTCGACAGAGCTGCCACCTCCGCCACTTCGGTGCCGCGCCAGGAAGACGATCCCATGGATACGGACAATGTTGTCACGTCCCAGCAAGGTACGTCGTGGCGACTCCGAGAGCTTACATTATTGTTTCACAAATTCTGTCTTTGGTCTTGTCCTTTTTGGTCTCACGTCGTTTGGTCGGGCTTTCTTCAGAGGTGATCCATGTGGAGGATGACGACCAGAAGAGGTCTGAGCAAGCCGCGGCGCCCGTCATTGAGGCCGTTCCGTCTGTTACCATTCCTGCCATGGAAGCGCCGCCAACTGAGACGATGCCGTCGACTGACACGGCGCTCATCGTTGCTGAACCGACCGGGGCGGGACTTGGGATGCCCAAGGAGTCTCTTGGGGTGCCAGGTCCGTCGACTGTCCAGTACGACGCCCGACGCCTCCCAGAGGATCAGGTGGGAGCTGCTAAGGAAGCCATGGTGCAGGCGGAGTTGATGGCGGGTGATGCCAAGAGAGCGTATGACTCCATCGCGTCTGTGTACAAGCGAAGCTTGGAACTTCGGGACGATATCCGAGTAAGTGGGCTAGTAAGTATTTGCTTTCCCCTTGTAACCCACTGGGTGTTTAAGCCAGATACTCGGATACCGAATGTTTAGTTTGCGGTGGGTTCACTCTTAGTGAACCCAGTGGGTGTAGTCCCCGAGACTTCTGTCGAGTGCTTGCACCGGCAGTTGTCTTTATATAAATTTTCTTTTAACTTGATCAGATCAAAACTAATCTGTCCGAATGTTACCGGTGGGGGCATTCCGAGTGCACCTACTGGATTAGTCCCGTAGAGTAATTTTACTCAGGTCGGGTAGTAGTAGCCTCATAGGCTTGTTTGTTGTTATGTATCTCAACAGGGCGGACCTGTTTGAGCGTCACGCCAGTGGGGTCACTCTTAGTGAACCCACTGGGTGTAGTCCCCGAGACCGCTGTGGACTGCTTGCGTCGGCAGGGGTCTGAAGAACTTGGAGTTTGTATTATTGTCTTTGTTGAATTTGTCTGATCGTCTCTTCACGCTGACTTGAGAAGACTTGCGAGATGGGATCAACCTACGAAACTTTGAGAGCTAAAAAGATTCAGTTTGCTGCGGAACTGGATGCAACAATGCTTGCCTTGGCTGGTATGAAGGGTGTTCTCGCTGATCGAGAGAAGTCCTTGGAGGAGTCCCGTGAGGCGAACAAGGCATTGGTGGCCAAAGTGGAGAAAATGGGGAAACAAAGAACTGAACTGATGGGACAGATGCAGGTGCTGAACAGGCGGTGCATAGCACAGGAGAAGTACGTCTGTGACTGGGCAAGGCAGATGATTGCGCTTCTCGGCGGTAAGTTCTGTTTTTCCGAATGTTTGTTGATTGTGTAGTTCATTCTGCGCTTACTTGCTGCTCGTCTTGTCTTTGCAGATTTTTGTATGGATGCTGAGGCTGAAGCAGCTGACGTGGATCGGTCGGTTATTCCGAACATTCCACTCGGCGACGACGCCAATCGAGATATGCTCCGAGCGCACATTTGCCTGGGTAAAGTGGGACCTTTCATCGGTCGACTGAGAGAGGTCGTCGGCCGAATCGACAAGGAGCTATGGCCCGAAGACGAGTCTCGGCAAGAGATGGAAGGTTTGATGGCTCGACTGGAGGAGGTCCCGAACCAAGTGCAGACATGGAAGAAGTCCATGGCTCGCTGTGGTGCGGACGTGGCGTTGTCGCTCGTCCGAGTGCACTGCAAGGAGGCTCGCGAAGAGAAGCTAAAGGCGTTGCAGGTCGCAAACACGAAGAAGCTTCGATTCGAAGATTTCATGGAGACCTTCCTTGAGAGCGCCACTCGCATCGCGGGCGGGATCGACCTCGACACTTTCGTGGAGCCTGCGAGTCCCAGTGCCAGTCCTGATGAGTCTTGAGAAAACTTTTTACCTTGGTATGCCGAGTGTTAGCTGTATGAAACTTTGGCCACTGCTGTTGGCCGTCACATTTGTGGTTCGGTGTGGATAAGCTTGATCTACACCGAACCAACTATCTTCAGACGAACTTTGAATTTGAATCGAATCGTTTGCTCTTCCTTTGCCAAAGAGTTGTTGACACAATTTTGGCTCGTGGTTTTTGTTTGGCGTTTCTTGGTGAAGCCAATGGCAAACATGCAGAGCATGTAATTGTCAGTTGTCTTGACATCTGCATGAGCCTCACTGAGGGTCCGCTAGGTCTCCGAGTGGATCTGTAGGATACACTCGAAGGCAATTGTGTACTTAGGCGATTGTTGATCGCGGCTAAGTCTTCGAGTGTGACTGTAAAGTCGTACTCGGAGCGAGTTGGTACTCATGTAATTGTCAGTTGTCTTGACATCTACATGAGCCTCAATGAGGTTCTTCTACTCATGTAGTTGTCAGTTGTCTTGACATCTACATGAGCCTCACTGAGGGTCTGCTGGGTCTCCGAGTGGATCTGTAGGATACACTCGAAGGCAATTGTGTACTTAGGCGATTCGTGATCGCGGCTAAGTCTTCGAGTGCGACTGTAAGGTCGTACTCGGAGCTAGTTGTTACTCATGTAATTGTCAGTTGTCTTGACATCTACATGAGCCTCAATGAGGTTCTGCTACTCATGTAATTGTCAGTTGTCTTGACATCTACATGAGTCTCACTGAGGGTCTGCTAAGCCTCCGAGTGGATCTGTAAGATACATTCAAAGGAAGTTTTCTATTTAGGCGATTCTTGATTGCAGACAAGTCCCCGAGTGCGACGTTTAGTGCACACTCGGAGAAAGTTTGTACTTAGGCGATTCTTGATCGCAGCTAAGTCCCCGAGTGCGACGTTTAGTGCACACTCGGAGAGGGTTTGTACTTAGGCGATTCTTGATCGCAGATAAGTCCCCGAGTGCGACGTTTAGTGCACACTCGAAGAAAGTTTGTACTTAGGCGATTCTTGATCGCAGCTAAGTCCCCGAGTGCGACGTTTAGTGCACACTCGGAGAAAGTTTGTACTTAGGCGATTCTTGATCGCAGCTAAGTCCCCGAGTGCGACGTTTAGTGCACACTCGGAGAAATTTTGTACTTAGGCGATTCTTGATCGCAGCTAAGTCCCCGAGTGCGACGTTTTAGTGCACACTCGGAGAAAGTTTGTACTTAGGCGATTGTTGATCGCAGCTAAGTCCCCGAGTGCGACGTTTAGTGCACACTCGGAGAAGGTTTGTACTTAGGCGATTCTTGATCGCAGCTAAGTCCCCGAGTGCGACGTTTAGTGCACACTCGGAGAAAGTTTGTACTTAGGCGATTCTTGATCGCAGCTAAGTCCCCGAGTGCGACGTTTAGTGCACACTCGGAGAAAGTTTGTACTTAGGCGATTCTGGATCGCAGCTAAGTTTTTTTTAGACCGGAGTCTGCGACCGCGGAAGAATTTTGAATGTGCAAAAACTCAATGTGCTTTGTATTACTTCAACGGTACTTGTTATTTACATTGCTTCAGTCGACAGTCACGTGTAGAAGCGCTTCAGGAGATCTCCGTTCCATGCTCGCGGCTCGTCCGTTTCCCTGTTGAGGTTGTAGAGTCGATATTCTCCGTTGTTCAACACTTTGGAGATGATGAAGGGTCCTTCCCAGGCGGGAGCCAACTTGTGAGGTCTCTGCTGATCCACTCGGAGCACCAGGTCGCCTGCTTGGAATGTACGACTCCTGACATGTTGCGCGTGAAAGCGCCGCAGATCTTGTTGATAAATGGTTGAGCGAGTCAGTGTCATCTCGCGCTCCTCCTCTAGAAGATCCACTCCGTCTTGCCTTGCTTGCTCTGCTTCAGCTCCGGAGAAGAGTTCAACTCGTGGAGCGTTGTGAAGCAAGTCACTCGGAAGGACTGCCTCTGCTCCGTAAACGAGGAAGAATGGGGATCGCCCTGTAGATCTATTTGGGGTTGTGCGGAGACCCCAAAGCACCGAAGGAAGCTTGGTGACCCATGCGCCGGCGGCATGCCCCACTTCTCGCAGGAGTCGAGGCTTGAAACCTTGCAGAATAAGTCCATTCGCCCGCTGTGCTTGCCCGTTTGTTTGGGGATGCGCCACAGATGCAAAATCCACTCGGATACCTTGGCCTGTACAGAAACTTTTGAATCTATCCGAGTCAAAGTTTGTTCCATTGTCAGTGATTATGCTGTGAGGTACCCCGAATCTGGAGATGATGTCCCTGACAAACTTGATGGCCGTAAGGGCGTCGAGCTTTTTGACGGGCTTGGCTTCAATCCACTTTGTGAACTTGTCGACTGCCACCAACAGATGTGTGAATCCCCCTTGGCCTGTCATGAATGGACCGACTGTATCTAGTCCCCATACAGCAAACAGCCAAACAAGAGGGATTGTCTTCAACGCAGACGTTGGTTTGTGGGACTTGTTAGAGTAGAACTGACAGCCTTCACATCGGTCGACCATATATTTCGCCATTTCATTCGCCTGCAGCCAAAAGAAGCCAGCTCTGAATGCTTTGGCGACGATTGCGCTTGAGGAGGCGTGATGACCGCAGGTTCCCGAGTGAATTTCTTCCAGGATCAACTGTCCCTCCTCAGGGGAGATGCATCGTTGAAGGACGCCTGAAACGCTTTCCTTGTACAACTGGCCATCAATGACAGTGAACGACTTTGACCTGCGGACGATCTGTCTTGCTTGGACTTCGTCTTCTGGTAATTCTTGCCTCAGGATGTATGCAATAAACGACACAGTCCAATCGAGGATGATAGCAAGAATCTCCATGATCAAAGCAACCACAGCAGGGACTTCGACTTCAGTCGGATCTGTCGAGCTCTTTGGTTGTACTGGTTCCTCTGTGAAAGGATCTTCTTTAACTGAGGGAAGGTGAAGGTGCTCGAGGCAGACGTCACTCGGGACTGGTCTCCGAGTGGATCCGAGTTTTGCCAACTCATCAGCTGCTTGGTTTTTCAGTCGCGGAACATGGTGGAGTTCTAGACCTTCAAACTTTTTCTCGAGCTTCCTTACTGCATTGCAGTATGTGGTCATGGTGGGGTTCCTGACGTCCCACTCCTTCATCACTTGATTGACTACCAAATCCGAATCGCCATAGACCATCAGGCGACGGACGCCGAGTGAGATGGCCATGCGCAGTCCATAAAGGAGAGCTTCATACTCTGCCTCGTTGTTGGAGGAATCAAAGTGTATCTGCAACACATACTTGAGTTTGTCACCCTTTGGCGATATGATCACGACGCCAGCGTCGGAGCCATTCAACATCTTCGACCCATCGAAGAACATTGTCCAATGAGCCCAGTAGATGTGGGTCGGTTGCTGTTGTTCTACCCATTCTGCTATGAAGTCAGCCAGAGCTTGAGACTTTATAGCTTTCTTGGCCTCGAACTTGATGTCGCAGTATAACATCTCCATTGCCCACTTCGCCACTCGGCCTGATGCGTCCCGATTGTGTAGGATTTCTGATAACGGGGCATCAGAAACGACGGACACCGAGTGGTCTTGAAAATAATGAGCCACCTTCTTCGCAGTCATGTATATCCCGTAGATAAGTTTTTGATAATGGAGATACCTCTGCTTGGAAGGAGTCAGGACTTCGGAGACATAATACACCGGCCGCTGAACCTTGTATGCTTTGCCTTCTTCTTCCCGTTCGACTGTGAGAACAGTGCTGACGACTTGATTTGTAGCCGCAATTTACAGAAGAAGGGGTTCTTTACTGAGCGGAGCAGTAAGAACCGGCTGGGTGGAAAGTAGGACTTTGAGGTCGTCGAATGCGATTTGGGCTTCGCCTGTCCACTCGAAAGTATCTGACTTCTTCATGAGTCGGTACAGAGGAAGTGCCTTCTCGCCGAGTCGACTGATAAACCTGCTCAAAGCCGCTAGGCAACCTGTGAGTCTTTGAACATTGTGTATTCTGACCGGCCGCTCCATTCGGACGATGGTCCCGATCTTTTCGGGGTTGACATCGATCCCTCGTTCGGAAACGAAGAACCCGAGTAACTTTCCGCTAGGAACGCCGAATGAACACTTGGCTGGATTGAGCTTGATATCGTACCTACGAAGGTTGGCGAATGTTTCTGCCAAGTCAGTCAGCAGGTCGGAACCTTTGCGTGACTTGACTACGATATCATCCATATACGCCTCCACATTCCGACCGATCTGGTCGAGGAGGCATTTTTGGATCATGCGCATAAAGGTTGCTCCTGCATTCTTCAAACCAAATGGCATAGTGATGTAGCAGAAGCACCCGAATGGGGTGATGAAGGCTATTTTTAATTCATCGGGGCCATATAGACGGATCTGATGATAGCCCGAGTAGGCATCAAGGAATGACAACCGCTCGCAACCCGCAGTCGAATCGACAATTTGATCGATGCGGGGGAGCGGAAAATGGTCTTTCGGGCAGACCTTATTGAGATGCTTGAAGTCGATGCACATTCGGAGCGACTTGTCTTTCTTGGGCACCATGACAACATTGGCGAGCCACTCGGAGTGGTGTACCTCGCGAATGAAGTTGGCTGCCAAAAGTTTAGCCACCTCTTCTCCGATTGCCTTCCTCTTGTGCGCGGCGGACCGACGCAGGCGTTCTCGGATGGGCCGAGCGGCGGGATCCACATGCAGTCGGTGCTCAGCCAACTCCCTGGGTACACCTGGCATGTTAGCGGGCTTCCATGCGAAGATATCCCAGTTCTCACGGAGGAATTGGGTGAGCTCGGCTTCCTATTTAGGATCGAGGGTGGTGGAGATGTTCGTCGGAGCAACGGTGTCGTCCGTCGGGTGGATGCTAACCTTCTTCGTCTCTCCCGCCGACTGGAACGCGGACTCCGAAGCTGGCTTCTTCGAACGCATCAAGTCAGCGGGGTCGACTGTTTTCTTGTACTCGTCAAGCTCGAGGACAGCCATCTGCTGATCGGCGATCCTCGATCCCTGCTGCAGACACTCCTCAGCCCGCTGCCGATTGCCTGTGATAGTGATCACACCTTTTGGGCCTGGCATCTTCAGCTTCAGGTACACGTAACATGGACGGGCCATGAAACGCGCATACGCCGGGCAGCCCAGAATTGCGTGGTACGCACTCTGAAAATCCACCACCTCGAACGTCAGCTTTTCCTTGCGGAAGTTCTTGTCGGAGCCGAAGACGACGTCCAACGCGATCTGGCCAAGTGACTTGGCCTTTCGTCCAGGGACGACTCCATGGATCTGCATGCTGCTCTCGCTAAGTTTGGACATCGGAATGCCCACCCCCTTGAGAGTGTCAGCGTACATGATGTTCAAGCCACTGCCGCCGTCCATGAGGACTTTGCGCAGTCGGAGTCCTTCCACCACCGGGTCGACGACCAGAGCCTGCCTCCCTGGGGTGGGTACGTGTGCTGGATGATCCGACTGGTCAAAGGTGATCGTAGTCTGAGACCATTTGAGGAACGTGGGGTTGGTCGGCGTGGCCATGTTCACCTCCCTGTTCACCAGCTTCAGTCGACTCTTGCTCTCAACATTAGCAAAAATCATCAGTGTTGCATGGACTTGGGGGAACGGATCCTCCTTGTCCTCCTCATCCTGTTCATTGCCCTTTTCACTCGACTGTCCTTTGCCGAACCCCTGGATCAGGAGGCGACATTGCCGAGTGGTATGTTTCGGATATATGGCGTTGCCCTCTTCATCCATCTTCGTGTGAATTGGACAGGGCTGGTCCAGGATGGGGTTTCCGAACTGCTTCTTCTTGGGGGTGAACTGAGCCTTCCCCTTGCCCTTGAACTTGGCATTGGTAACGGCTGCGGCCTCTGCCTGCGGAGTGGATGGAGCTTTCTGCTTCTGCTTCCGAGTGCCGTTCCCATCTCCGTCGGTGACTGCTTTGTGCTTGCCGCTACGAATGCGGTCCTCTTCTTCGCCATTTGCATAGCGTGTCGCTATCTCCATCATCTTACTCATGGAGATGTCGCCTGTTCGACCGAACTTCAGGTACAAATCTCTATACCGCACGCCTGCCTTGAAGGCGCAGACTGCTTGGTGCTCTGTGACATTCTCCACCGTGTGGTAGAGGGTCGTCCAACGCTGAATGAAATCGCGTAGGGGCTCATTCTGCTTATGGACACAGTGCTGGAGCTCCACAAGGCTAGCAGGGCGTTTGCACGTCCCTTCGAAGGTCCTGATGAAGACTCGGGCCAGATCTGCCCAGCTGTAGATGCTTGAGGGAGCCAACTGGTTCAGCCACGCTCGTGCCGAGCCGTCGAGCATCAGAGGGAGGTGTTTCATAGCGACGTGGTCGTCCCCTCCTCCGATCTGGACTGCCACTCGGTAGTCGTCCAACCACGTTTCTGGCTTGGATTCTCCTGTAAACTTGCTGATCCCCGTCGCCAATCGGAAGTTGGGAGGGATGTCAGCCGAACGGATGGCTCGACTGAAACACTCGGGACCAGAGACGATGGTCCTGCTTCCACTCGGACGGTCCATATCTAGACCATCGCGGTGGGCTCGGCCCCTGTCGACCCTCCTCTGGGCGATGTGCCCTCTCGCGTCGGGCCTTGGATCATAAGTGTCACCGACTGAACGCCGATCATCATGATGTCGGGGCCCATAGGTCCCACCCCGCGGAGGGGTGCGTGAGCGGCGATGATCTTCGGGATTCATGGAACAGCTGCCTCCCCTGTGTCGCTGGTGAGAACCGGGGCTGTGGACTGACCGATGCGTGTTCGCGTGAACAGAACTATTGTGAATCCTGTTGTGCGACTGGGAGACCGCTGAATTTTGCTGTTGCGCCGTGTGTAGCAGGGCACGGATTTGGTCGATCCCTCTGCCAGCCTCTGAATCAGTCGGCTGGAGAGAATCAGCTATCTTGGCGGCGGCAGCCAGGTTAAGGACGGGTGTGCGGTACACCTCCACGTTGCTCCGTCGAGTGTGCCGACTGGCAGAACGGCGGGGCTGACGGCGAGCGCCGGATGTTTCGCCGACCTCGTGCTCGTTCCGGCCAGTTTGGCGGGGACTTTCATGGGAGTTGGCCATGTGCACTTCAGCTGCAGGCCCGCGACCCAAGTACTCGGAAGGAAACTCAGTCGGAACTGAGTCCGAGCGCTCGGACGGCGGTGCAACCACAACCGACTCTAGGACCGCCACTTGTGAGGACGCGTTCTGGCGCACCTGGGCGTGTTGCACCCAGCGCTGGATCCGCGGACGACGGGACTGCTTGTTGCGGCGCGCGATGACGGCGCAGGTCGACACCGGAGCCGACTGTTGGAGAATAAGAATACCGCGGGCGCCTGCACGGAAGTGCGTAGCCCCGCGACTGGGGAGCGCCTCGACGTCGAGAGGGGCATCCCGAAGCCATGCCGAATCATCGACGATGAAGGAGAGAGCGCCGAAGAGGATCTCGTGACCCATGCTCAGATCTCCACCGGATGACATGATGAAAAGATGTAGTCGCAAACTCGCGGGAAGTCGCTTAGACGCCTGCCCCACGGTGGGCGCCAACTGTCGTGGGTATAAGTCTGACAGTAGATGTGTAGGGTACGAAAGGATGGGCAGAGCCTTAGCTACGGCGAGGTTGTATGAGTTTAGGCCCCTCTACGGTGGAGGTAAAAGCCATCGTCTCAGTGCTCTTGGGAGCTTGTTGTCGAGTGGAATATGTATTACAGTGAATTGCTAACCCCTGCACCAGTGGGGAAGGGCGGCTTATATAGAGTGCGCTACCCTTCACAACGGTTCGGTGCGCAGGGGTGGAGTAGTGGTGAATAACTGCATACGTTACAGGTAAAGTACGTCTTAAATGCTAATAAAGGTATATGGAAACGTATGACCGTTGCCCTCCAGGGGGGTTACGATGTACATAGTGGAATCCAGTCAGTAAGCTTGATACGCTCCGAATGCTCATCTCCGACTGGATGATAGAGGAATTGTCACCGACTGGATGATGGGAAGTCCTTAATTCAGTCGGAACTGACTAAGGGCCTTATCCTTCATGAAGGGTAGTCCTTGGGTAGGCCCCACAGGGCAGGCTTATGACCCTACCCTAGGACTATAACCCCATCAGGGAGCGTTTTTTTCAGCTAGCAGCTCTGGCTTGGAGCGGACGTGGTGCACAGCAGGGCGAGCAGTGCACAAGCGGCGAGGCGACGAGGCGGAGGCGATAGGAGGCATCAGCGACTCGGGACTGGTAAACATATCCATTTGACCGGTCAACAAGTGTAATACGATGCTATACGGTGAGTTAGTGACCGTATAATCACCGCTTCACGTATATAATGATCATAATGAGTGTATTCCAAAGTGTAATGAGCGTATCGTGCTTTGGGTTCAAATATAATGAGCATGAGTGTATTTATCTCTTTACAAGTCAAATTTGACATGTCTAACCCTTAAATGTCATAGACATGTCGAGACACAACCGCCGGATGACCCCTTAAATCCCCGGGTGTACAATTGCACTTCTTGTATCAAAACCTTAAATCCATGCATGACAATTATATAGATGAATAATCGAATATCACGCGTAAATAATATTTGTTCATAGCGAAAGTACAAAGTTCTAATATAAATAATAGCTGAAGTACATAATTCAAACATTGATCAAACTATCCGTGAAATTGGCATAAATTACCCATCATACCACCCGTAAGTCAAAAACCGATTCAGTTTTCCTTAAGTCACCGCATGGCGCGTATTCCTTATAGCGATCTATGCCATTCTATATCAACTGTCGAACACTAACGGGATGGAGAGAGCCTTGATCTTCTAACGTGAAGACGCAGGTTCGAAACGCTTTGCTTCTTTTTTTACTTTTCTATGCTTTTTTCCTTTTCTAACGAGTACATGTTGCATACAGTGTAATAATTCGGTCCGGATTCTTTGTTTAACTTCTCTACACTTTTTTAACAGATTAAATACTTTTTAAAATATTCATATATTACAAAAATAGTTAATCATGTTAACCGTTTCAAAGTAGTTAATATTTTTTTTTACACAATAGACATTTTCAAGGGAATAAAAAAGCTCTAACCGGCATATTAGACTGATGAGGATGCACACAACATTATAAAACGTTCTTTTGGAACGGCGCTAACAACAAATTGTCATGTCATTCTCAACAAGCCCAATAATAAAAGCAAATCTCATGTTACTTAGTCAACTAAAGTCAATGAGCCCCAGGTATATCCACTCTCTTCTTCCAAAACAATAAGTAATAATAATATGTCAATCAGCCTTATGATCTCATTATTTATGGTTTAGATTAATATTAATCTCATGCTACTAACTGAACTAAAGTCTCTATGTCTTATCCTTAAAAGTTGATGACAAATGTATCATCCTTTCACAATTGAAACACATGTTTTTAGGGCCTCTAGAGTTTGCTACCTACGATTTTTGTTTTGTGAAATTGTTTAATATTGTGTGACAACTACAGGGATTGATGACAACTCGTGCTTATTAGCAACCCAACACACGGCAATACCACCTCTCCAAGCGTCGTGGAATATATGTCAAGCTAGGATTGAAAATAACCACTTCCATTTTAACTTAGAATATGATGTTGAATTATAGCTCCAACAAATTTGAAGTCCATTTGAAATCATTATATAACTTGTTATTGTTTGGGTCTATAGATTTTGGTGAGCATTAAGTTTGACATGAACTATAATTTTGTTTTGACCATATAATACTATCTAAATATAAATACACATTAATTATAAATCCCGTTGCAACGGACGAGCATTTGTACTAGTCAATATAAAGATACGCAGCTTGCGTATTCGTGATTTTTTTTACTTCAATTGGTACGTGCAAGAAATAGGCCAATTCGGCAGCCTTTTGTTCAATTTCTCGTAAGACTTTTCTCAATAAACAACAAAAAATTATTAATGAAAGAGGAATATGCATGCGGCACGGGCGCGTACTGTGGCGCCGGCCAAACTAGGCGATGGATTTATGACGCCGCGACGCGTGACGTGACTGCCTCTGCGCGTAGAAACAAGCGAGGAAAAAGTACTTACTACTCCACATGCATATGCCGGCCGGCACGAAGTACGCACAAAGTAAACACATCCATGAGTATGGTGTATGGATGGACGATCCATCCATCACAACTCAGAAGCGTCGCATGACCCGTCGTCGGCTTTAAGTTTTGCTCCTCCGTCTCTTCTTTTCACGCCCTCCGGTCACCAATGCCATGTTTCTCCGCTCTTTTCCCTTCTTTTTTCTTTTATCATTTTCCGATGCATGCTTTGTGGTTGAGCACCGGCATGCATGATCCCGGAAATGCTTCGAGTTCGACTGACGGTGCTGGCGTGCCATGCCATACCTGGACGGTGAGGAAGCAGCGGGGAGGTCTTAGTGTGGGGTCTCCATGGCAGTGGGCTGGGGACCGTCCCATTATATATCATCCCATCTGTCCAGCAAAGCGGGGGCAAAATAAGTAGAGCGCACGACGGTCAAAGCTTGAGAACGAATGGATCTTCACTCGGCTTTGTGAACCCTGCTGGTCAAGGAGCACCAAAAAGTCCATGCAAGAGAAACGAGAGCCAAAAAGATAAAAGCATCTACAGGGGGCCTCTTAAATCCGACCCCTCAAACGTTCGCGGGCGCGTCCGCGGATACTCACCGGTTACGTCTTAAATAATGGAGTATACCATCCGAATACGTCAAATTAGAAACTCAAATCCATACTATTACATCGTGGAGCTCGTCCGGCTCCGCCATATTCATGCCCGGCGAGTGGCTGCGCTCTTCAGAGTGTCGGTCCGATCGCCGGTGAGGTAGAGCAGGACATAGGACACTAGCCAGCTCATGGGAGTCGAGCTCCCGCCGTCTCCCATGCCCGACTCTTCCTCATCGGAGCCCGTAATAAGGACCGTGCCAGTCGACGTGAGGTCGATGATGGATACTTTCTGGGAAGAGCCGATGTCCACCACGACGCGGTTGCGTCGACCGCAGTGGTGCACCCTATGGGGCGCCGGAGAGTGTGACTCCGCCTCTCCAACATCCACCGTCGCGAGGGCCTCCGCCGCATCCCGTGCCCGCTGCCTTGCCCGACGGGCACGCCAGGCCATGACATCGTCCGAGGTCGGCCATGCTTCGTGCTCGACGCGCCAACGAAGGGATTGCGCTTCCGCTACGACGTTCGGACGCCACATGACCCGCACCGCCTCCGGTGAGGCAGCAACGCCGGATCCAACCACCGGTTGCGCGGACACAATGGATTCCCGGCGCTGCGATTCCGAGCGCTGTCGTCATGCGGCTGCCTCCCGGGAGTGGCGGAGCGCAAGCCGGACGGCCATTTCCTCCTCGGGGCCGCGCGGGACGAGCGTGTGGTTGACGGATCTGGAGGTGAAGGACTCAGATCCGCTGCCACCCATACCGGATGTGAGCTTGGGTGGCGGATGGGAGTGGAGTGAAGTGGCTAGGGTTTGGTCCGACGAGCGGATGGGGACGAATATATATGGGGTAGATGCGGGCCAGCGCAGGCTAGTGCGGGCCAGGCGGGTGTGCACGGGCTCCCCCATATCCGCCCCATATTTGGGCTGGAAATGGGGGGTGCCGGTCAACCCGGGCGTTTGAGGCCGGTTTAAGAGGCCCATCTAGGTCGATTTTTTGTGACCGGATAGTGACCGAGTGGCCTGCCCGGGCGTTTGAGGAGGGTTTGAGGGGTCCGACTGTAGATGCTCTATAGACTTGGTAAATTCAGGCCCTCAAATATTGACCGGTCACAGATTAAATAATGCATTTCATATCTGGCACCCTATATTCATACTATGCATGTAAGGTGATAAACTATTCTACATGATTAAACAACAAACAATGAAATTGGTATCAAACGGACAACCAAATGCACATAAACCAACTCTACACCATCCAAATGATCATCGGAGTTCATTGCCGGACAATTTCTTAATTTAAACAACTAAAAATGATAATAAACGGAGGAGCGTCTTCTCCACTTTCTCGCCGGCCTGTGTCGGTCACCGACACCACTGTAGGCGTCCGCTACTCGTGGAGGATATTATTCATCGTCGTCGTCGGAGGAGCCGTGGTTGTCGTCGTCGTCGGACTAGGAGTCGGACATGACGATCAACCCCTTCATTCGGCGGATGACGTTGTCTTGCTGTCGCTTCAACTTGGCCACCTGAGCCGCCTCCGTCGCCTCGCGCTGCAACTGCTCAATGCCAAGTTGGAGCGCCTTCGCTTTCTTCCAGGCTGCGATCATCCTGTTGGGGAACGTCGCATGGGAAACAAAATTTTTCCTACGCGCACATAAGATCTATCCATGGTGATGACCATCTACGAGAGGAGAGACTGGATCCACATACCCTTGTAGATCGCTAAGCGGAAGCGTATATAACGCGGTTGATGTAGTGGAACACCTTCGCGATCCAAATCACAGCCCGTCCTGCGATCTCATCCCGATCTAGTGCCGAACGGACGACACCTCCGCGTTCATCACACATACATCTCAATGACGATCTCCACATTCTTGATCCAGCAAGAGGGGCAAAGAGCTAGATGAGTTCTCCAGCATGACGGCGTGGTGGTGGTGCTGGTGAACTAATCCAGCAGGGTTTCGCCAAGCTCTATTGAACTAATCTAGAGGAGAAAACGACCTAGAGAGAGAGAGAGGGCAACACGTGGCTTATTAGGGTTAGGGCTGCCTTCAAATCCTCTAGTATATATAGGAGGGAGGGAGGGGAGGAGGCAGCCTCAAAACCCTTAAAGGGTTTGGCCGAAGTGGAGAGGAAGTGGAGGAGTCCACCTCCAATCCTACTCCAAGTAGGATTCCACTTGGTCTCCTCCTTCCCTTTTTCCTTTTTTCCCTTTTTGCTCCTTGGCTGAAATAGGCCCTCTTGGGCTGGCCGCACCAGCCCACTAAGAGCTGGTGCACCACCTTTAGGCCTATTAGGTTCTCTTCCGGGTGGGTGGGCCCTCCCGGTAAAACCCCGGAACCCATTCTTCACTCCCGATACTTTACCGGTAATGCCCGAAAACTTTATGGAAGCCAAATGCAACTTTCCTATATATCAATCTTTACCTCCGGACCATTTCGGAGCTCCTCGTGGTGTCAGGGATCTCATCCGGGACTCCGAACAACTTTTGGTCACCAACATACATAACTCAATAATACCGAAACGTCACCGAACCTTAAGTGTGCACACCCCGTGGGTTCAAGAACTATGTAGACATGACCTGAGACACTCTCCGGTCAATAACCAATAGGGGGATTTGGATGCCCATGTGGGCTCCTACATATTCTACGAAGATTTTTATCGGTTGAACCTCTATGTCAAGGATTCAGTTAATCCCGTATGCTGTTCCTGTTGGGGAATGTTGCATGGGAAAGAATTTTTTTCCTATGTAGACGCAAGACCTAACCATGGTGATGATCAAATACGAGAGGGGAGATCAGATCTAGATACCCTTGTAGACTGCTAAGCAAGAAGCGTTAAGAAACGTGGTTGATGTAGTCGAATGTCTTCGCGATCCAAATCGCAATCCGTCCCGATCTAGCGCCGAACGGACGACACCTCCACGCTCAGCACACGTACAACTTGATGACGATCTCCGCCTTCTTGATCCAGCAAGAGGGGCGAAGAGGTAGATGAGTTCTCTAGTAGCACGACGACGTGGTGGTGGTGGTGAACTAATCCAGTAGGGGTTTGCCAAGCTATGTCAGACTAATCTAGACGAGGAAGACGATCTATGGAGGAGAGGGCGGCATGTGGCTTTTCTGGTGTTGTTTGCCCTCAAAACCTCCACTATATATAGGAGGAATAGGAGGGAGGGCTGCCTTGCCTCCTACTCCAAGGAGGAGGGCTCGGCCGAGCCAAGGGAGGAGAGTCCTCCTCCAATTCGGTTTGGTGGAGGACTCCCTTCCTACTTGGCCACCTCCTTCCTTTTTTTTCTTTTTCCTTTTCCTTTTGCACTTGGACGAAATTTCCCCTCTTGGGCTGGCCGCACCAGCCCACTAAGGGCTGGTGCACCACCTTTAGGCCTATTAGGTTCTCTCCCGGGTGGGTGTCCCCTCCCGGTAAAACCCTCGAACCCATTCGTCACTCCTGGTACTTTACGGTAATGCCCAAAAAGTTTCCGTAAGCCAAATGCAACTTTCCTATATGTCAATATTTACCTCAGGACCATTCCGGAGCTCCTCATGACGTTCGGGATCTCATCCGAGACTCCAAACAACTTTCGGTCACCAACATACATAATTCAATAATACTGAAACGTCACAGAACCATAAGTGTGGAGACCCTGCGGGTTCGAGAAGTATGTAGACATGACCCGAGACACTCTTCGGTCAATAACCAATAGCGGGTGGATGCCTATATTGGCTCCTACATATTCTACGAAGATCTTTATTGGTTGAACCTCTATGTTAAGGATTCAGTTAATCCCGTATAACGTTCCCTTTATCCTTTGGTATGTTACTTGCCCGAGATTTGATCGTTGGTATCTCTATCCTATTTCAATCTCGTTACCGGCAAGTCTCTTTACTCGTTTCGTAATAAAAAATCCTGTGCCTAACTCTTTAGTCACATTGCTTGCAAGGCTTGTTTGTGATGTTTTCTTACCGAGTGGTCCCCGATATACCTCTCCGTCATACGGAGTGGCAAATCCCAGTCTTGATCCATGCTAAATCAACGGACAGCTTCGGAGATACCTGTAGAGCACCTTTATAGTCACCTAGTTACATTGCGACGTTTGATACAAACAAGGCATTCCTCCGGTGTTAGTGAGTTACATGATCTCATGGTCATAGGAATGTATACTTAACATGCAGAAAACAGTAGTAATAAAATAACACGATCACATGCTACGTTCATAGTTTGGGTCTTGTCCATCACATCATTCTCCTGATGACGTGACCCAGTTATCAAGTGACAACACTTATCTATGGCTAGGAAATCTTAACCATCTTTGATCAACGAGCTTGTCAATTAGAGGCTTACTAGAGACAATGTTTTGTCTATGTATCCACACATGTATTTGTGTTTCCATTCAATGCAATTCTAGCATGGATAATAAATGATTATCTTGAAATAGGAAATAATAATAAATATTTTACTATTGCCTCTAGGGCATATTTCCAACAGTCTCCCACTTGCACTAGAGTTAATAATCTAGCTTCACATCACTATGTGATTTGCAATGTAACGAATCTAACACCCATACAGTTCTGGTGTTGATCATGTTTTGCTCGTGGAAGAGGCTTAGTCAGTGGGCCCGCAACATTCAGATCCGTTTGCACTTTGTAAATATTTATGTCCTCATCCTTGATGTAATCGCGGATGGCATTGAAGCGTCATTTTATGTGTCTGGTCCTTTTGTGAAACCTTGGTTCCTTGTCTAGAGCAATGGCACTAGTGTTGTCATAGAATAGATTTATTGGATCCAGTGCACTTGGCACAACTCCAAGATCTGCCATGAACTGCTTCATCCAGACACCCTCTTTAGCCGCCTCCGAGGCAGCTATGTACTCCGCTTCACATGTAGAATCAGCTACGACGCTCTGCTTGGAACTGCACGAGCTTACCGCACCCCCATTGAGAATAAATAAGTATCCCATTTGTGACTTAGAATCGTCGAGATTAGTGTCGAAGCTTGCATCGACGTAACCCTTTACGATGAGCTCTTCGTCACCTCCATAAACAAGAAACATTTTCTTAGTCCTTTTCAGGTACTTCAGAATATTCTTGACCACTGTCGAGTGCTCCATTCCTGGATTACTTTGAAACCTTCCCGCAATACTTATGGCAAGGCTGACATCAGGTCTTGTGCACAACATTGCATACATGATAGACCCTATGGCTGAAGCATAGGGGATGACACTCATTGTTTCTCTATCTTCTGCAGTCACTGGGCATTGAGTCTTACTCAACTTTGTACCTTGTAACACAGGCAAGAACCCTTTCTTGGATTGTTCCATTTTGAACTTCTTAAAAATCTTATCAAGGTATGTGCTTTGTGAAAGTCCTATGAGACACCTTGATCTATCTCTGTAGGTCTTGATGCCTAATATGTAAGCAGCTTCTCCGAGGTCCTTCATTGAAAAACTTTTATTCAAGTAATCCTTTACACCTCCCAAAAGTTCTATATTGTTTCCACTCAGCAATATGCCGTCCAAAATATAATATTAGAAACGCTATAGAGCTCCCACTCACTTTCTTGTAAATACAAGCTTCTCCAAAAACTTGTATAAACTCAAACGCCTTGATCACCTCATCGAAGCGCAGATTCCAACTCCGAGATGTTTGCACCAGTCCATAAATGGATCGCTAGAGTTTGCATACTTTGTCAGCATTCTCTAGATCGAAGAAACCTTCGGGTTGCATCATATACAACTCTTCCTTAAGAAACCCGTTAAGGAACGTTGTTTTGACATCCATTTGCCAAATTTAATTATCGAAAAATGAAACTATTGCTAACATGATTCTGACGGACTCAAGCATCGCTACCGATGAGAATGTCTCATCGTAGCCAACTCCTTGAACTTTTGAAAACCCTCTGCCACAAGTCGAGCTTTATAGATGGTTACATTACCGTCCACGCCCATATTCTTCTTAAAGATCCATTTGTTCTGAATGGCCTTTCGCCCTTCAGGTAATACTTCCAAAGTCCATACTTTGTTTTCATACATAGATCCTATCTCGGATTTCATGGCCTCTAACCATTTGTTGGAATCCATAGCTCGTAGGTTCATTGTTGTCTAACAACATGATTGATAAGATAGGATTACCGTACCACTCAGGAGCAGTACATGCCCTTGTCGACCTACAAGTCCGATAGCAACTTGATCTGAAGTTTCATGATCATCATCATTAGCTTCCTCTTCAACCGGTGTAGCTTCTATAGAAACCTCTTTCTGTCCCGCGCCACCATCTGGTTGAAGCAAAGGTTCTACAACCTCATCAAGTTCTATCTTCCTCCCACTCAATTCTTTTGAGAGAAACTCTTTCTCAAGAAATGCTCCGTTTTTAGCGACAAACACTTTGCCTTTGGATCTGAGATAGAAGGTGTACCCAACTATCACTTTTGGGTATCCTATGAAGATGCACTTTTCCTCTTTGGGTTCCATCTTTTCAGGCTGAAGCTTTTTGACATAAGCATCACATCCCCAAACTTTAAGAAATGATAACTTTGGCTTTCTGCCATACCACAGTTCATATGGTGTTGTCTCAACAGATTTTTATGGTGCCCTATTTAAAGTGAATGCAACTGCCTCCAATGCATAGCCCCAAAATGATAACGACAAATCGGTAAGAGAGATCATAGAACACACAATATCTAATAAATCACGATTACGACATTCGGACGCACCATTAGGTTGTGATGTTCCAGGCGGTGTCAACTGTGAAACAATTCCACATTGTCTTAAGTGAGAACCAAACTCGTAAATCAGATACTCACCTCCTCGATCAGATCGTGGGAAGTTAATCTTCTTGTTATGATGATTTTCAACTTCACTCTGAAATTGCTTGAACATTTCAAACGTTTCATACTTGTGCTTCATCAAGTAAATATAACCATATCTACTCAAATCATCAGTGAAGGTGAGAAAATAACGATATCCATCGTGTGCCTCTATGCTCATCGGTCCGAACACATCAGTATGTATGATCTCCAACAAGTCACTTGCACGCTCCATTGTTCTGGAGAACGGAGTCTTAGTCATATTGCCTATGAGGCATGGTTCACATGTGTCAAGTGATTCAAAATCAAGTGACTACAAAAGTCCATTAGCATGGAGTTTCTTCATGCGCTTTATACCAATATGACCTAAGCGGTAGTGCCACAAGAAAGTGGTGCTATCATTATTAACCCTACATCATTTGGCCTCAGTGTTATGGATATGAGTGTCATCACTATCGATATTCAACATGAACAAACCCCTCACATTGGGTGCATGACCATAAAAGATATTACTCATATAAATAGAACAACCATTATTCTTTGACTTAAATGAGCAACCATCTCGCAATAAACAAGATCCAGATATAATGTTCATGCTCAACGCCGGCACTAAATAACAATTATTTAAGTTCTTCACTAATCCCAATGGTAATTGAAGTGAGAGCGTGCCGACGGCGATCACATCAACCTTGGAACCATTTCCCACGCACATCGTCACTTCGTCCTTCACCAACCTTCATTTATTCCACATTTCCAATTGAGTTGCAAATGTGAGCAACAAAACCAGTATCAAATACCCAGGCACTACTACGAGAGATGGTGAGGTACACATCAATAACATGTATATAAAATATACCTTGTTTGGCGTTGGCCGCCTTCTTATAGGCCAGATACTTGGGGTAGTTCCGCTTCCAGTGACCAGTCCCCTTGCAATGATAACACCCAGTCTCCGGCTTGGGTCCAAACTTGGGTTTCTTCGTTGGAGGGGCAACAACATTGCCACTCTTCTTGGAGTTACCCTTCTTGACCTTGCCGTTTTCTTGAAACTGGTGGTCTTATTGACCATCAACACTTGATGTTCTTTCTGGATTTCTGACTCTGTGACTTTCAGCATCGCAAACAGCTCGGCGAGTGACTTATGCATCCCTTGCATGTTTATAGTTCAACACAAAGCCTTTGTAGCTAGGTGGCAGTGATTGAAGAACTCTCGCAATGATAGCCTCTGGCGGGAGAGCAATTCCCAGCTCAGCCAGACGGATAGAGTACCCAGACATTTTGAGCACATGTTCACTGTCAGACCTGTTCTCCTCTATTTTGCAAGCATAGAGATTATCAGAGGTCTCATACCTCTCGATACGGGCATGCTTCTCAAAGATAAACTTCAACTCCTAGAACATCTCATATGGTCCATGGCGTTCAAAATGTCTTTGAAGTCCCGGTTCTAAGCCATGTAAAACTGCACACTGAACTAACGAGTAGTCATCCTTGCGTGTTTCCCACACGTTCATAACTTCTGGCAATGCCGGTTGGGGTGGTTCATCACCTAGCGGTGCATCAAGAACATATTGCTTTTGGGAAGCCGTGAGGATAAGCCTCAGATTACGGGCCGAGTCAACAAAGTTGATTCCATTATGTTTCAGCTTAGCTTTCTCTAGGAATGCATTAAAATTCAGGGTTGCTACTAAGCGAGCCATTGATCTACAACATAAAATTTTGCAAAGATTACTTGGACTATGTTCAAGATAATTGAGTTTAGCTAATCATATTACTAATAAACTCCCACTCAAATTGACATCCCTCTAGTCATTCGAGTGCCACATGATTCAAATTCACTAACTCAAGTCCAATCATCACGTGAGTTGAGTTAGCTTCAATGGTAAACATCTCCATGTTGATCATATCCACTATACGACTCATGGTTTACCTTTTCGTCTCTTGTGTTCCAAGGCCATGTCTGTAAATGCTAGGTTGGTCAAGTTTAACCCGAGTGTCCCACGTGTGCAACTATTTTGAACCCGTTGTATGTGAACGTAGAGTCTATCACACCCGATCATCACGTGGTCCCTCAAAATGATGAATTGTATCAATGATGCACACTCGGGGAGAACACAATTTTATCTTAAAATTTTAGTGAGGGATCACCTTATAATGCTACCATCATCCTAAGAAAAATAAGGTGCATAAAAGGATTAACATCACATGCAAATCATAAGTGACATGATATGGCCATGAACTTGTGTTTCTTGATCTCCATCACCAAAGCACCGACATGATATCCATCATCACCGGCGCCACACCATGATCTCCCTCATTGTGCTGCCATTGAGGTTGTCGCGCTAACTATGCAGTTACTGCTAAAGCTACTGACTAGCGATAAAGCAAAGCATCACCAAGAAAAAATGATTAAAGACAACCCTAGGGCTCCTACCGGTTGTCATAGCATTGACATGCAAGTTGATATTTAACTATTAGAACATGATCATCTCATACATCCAATATATCGTATCATGTCTTTGCCCATATCACATCACATCATACCCTACAAAAACAAGTTAGACATCCTCTAATTTGTTGTTGCAAATTTTACGTGGCTGCTATGAGTATCTAGTATGATCGCATCTTACTTACGCAAAGCCACAACGGTGATATGAAAGTTGCCATTTAACCTTCTCCAAGGACCACCTAGGTCAAATCCGATTCAACTAGAGTTGGAGAAACAGACACCCGCCAGTCATCTTTATGCAACAAGTTGCATGTTAGTCGATGAAACCGGTCTCTCGTAAGCGTACGAGTAAAGTTGGTCCGGGCCGCTTTAATGCAACAATACTGCCGAATCAAGAAAAGACTAAGGAGGGCAGAAAATTGAACATCAACTCCCACAAACTCTTTTGTGTTCTACTTGAGATATCATCTACACATAAACCTAGCTCATGATACCACTGTTGGGGAACATTTCATGGGAAACAAAACAATTCCTATGCACACACAAGACCTATCCATGGTGATGATCATCTATGAGAGGGGAGATCGGATCCACATACCCTTGTAGATCACTAAGCAGCAAGCATTAAGAAACGTGGTTTATGTAGTCGAACATCTTTGCAATCCAAATCGCAAGCCATCCCACAAACTCCGTCCCGATCTAGCGCTGAACGGACGACACCTCCGTGCTCAGCACACGTACAACTTGATGACGATCTCCGCCTTCTTGATCCAGCAAGAGGGGAGGAGAGGTATATGATTTCTCCAGTAGCACGAAGGCGTGGTGGTGGTGGTGGTGAACTAATCCAGCAGGGTTTCGCCAAGCTATGCCGGACTAATCTGGACGAGGGAGACGATCTATGGAGGAGATGACAGCACGTGGATTTTCTGGTGTTGTTTGCCCTCAAAACCTCCACTATATATATTGGAGGAATATGAGGGAGGGTTGCCTTGCCTTGTACTGCGAGGAGGAGGGCTCGACCGAGCCAAGGGAGGAGAGTCGTCCTCCAATTCAGTTTGATGGAGGACTCCCTTCCTACTTGGCCACCTCCTTCCTTCTTTCCCTTTTTCCTTTTCCTTTTGCACTTGGTCGAAATTGGGTCTCTTGGGATGGCTGCACCAGCCCACTAAGGGCTGGTGCACCACCTTTAGGCCTATTAGGTTCTCTCCCGGGTGGGTGGACCCTCCCGGTAAAACCCCGGAACCCATTCGTCAGTCCCGGTACTTTACCGATAATGCGTGAAAACTTTCCGGAAGCCAAATGCAACTTTCCTATATATCAGTTTTTACCTCCGAACCATTCTAGAGCTCCTCGTGATGTCAGGGATCTCATCCGAGACTCCAAAGAACTTTTTGTCACCAACATACATAACTCATTAATTCCGAAACGTCACCGAACCGTAAGTGTGTAGACCCTGCGGGTTCGTCAACTATGTAGACATGACCCAAGACACTCTCTGGTCAATAACCGATAGCGGGACCTGGATGCCCATATTGTCTCCTACATATTCTATGAAGATCTTTATCGGTTGAACCTCTATGTCAAGGATTCAGTTAATCCCATATAACATTCCTTTTGTCCTTCGGTATGTTACTTGCCCGAGATTTTATCATTGGTATCTCTATACCTATTTCAATATCGTCACCGGCAAGTCCCTTTACTTGTTCCGTAATAGAAAATCCCGTGGCGAACTCTTTATTCACATTGCTTGCAAGGCTTTTTTGTGATGTTGTATTACCGAGTGGGCCCCGAGATACCTCTCTGTCATACAGATTGACAAATCCGAGTCTTGATCCATGCTAACTCAACGGACACCTTTGGAGATACCTGTAGAGCACCTTTATAGTCACCCAGTTACGTTGCGACGTTTGATACAAACAAGGCATTCCTCCGGTGTCAGTGAGTTACATGATCTCATGGTCATAGGAATGTATACTTGACATGTAGAAAATAGTAGCAATAAAATAACACGATCACATGCTATGTTTATAGTTTGGTTCTTGTCCATCACATCATTCTCCTAATGATGTGATCCCGTTATCAAGTGACAACACTTGTCGATGGCTAGGAAACCTTAACCATCTTTGATCAACGAGCTAGTCAACTAGAGGCTTACTGGGGTCAGTGTTTTGTCTATGTATCCACAGATGTATTTGTCTTTCCATTCAATACAATTCTAGCATGGATAATAAACGATTATTTTGAAACAGGAAATATAATAATAACTATTTTATTATTGCCTCTAGGGCATATTTCCAACAGTCTCCCACTTACACTAGAGTCAATAATCTAGCTTCACATTACTATGTGATTTACAATGTAACAAATCTAACACCCATACATTTCTGGTGTTGATCATGTTTTGCTCGTGGAAGAGGCTTAGTCAGTGGGTCTACAACATTTAGATCCGTGTGCACTTTGCAAATATTTATGTCGTCCTCCTTGATGTAATCGCGAATGGCATTGAAGCGTCGCTTTATGTGTCTGGTCCTCTTGTGAAACCTTGGTTCCTTGGCTAGAGCAATGGCACTAGTGATGCCACTGAACAGATTTATTGGATCCAGGGCACTTGGCACAACTCCAAGATCTGTCATGAACTGCTTCATCCAGACACCCTCTTTTGCCGCCTCCGAGGCAGCTATGTACTTTGCTTTGCATGTAGAATCAACTACGACTCTCTGCTTGGAACCACACCGGCTTACCGTAACCCCATTGAGAATAAATATGTATCCGGTTTGTGACTTAGAATCATCCGGATCAGTGTCGAAGCTTGCATCGACGTAAACCTTTACAACGAGCTCTTCGTCACCTCCATAAATGAGAAAAATTTCCTTAGTCCTTTTCAGGTACTTCAGAATATTCTTGAACGCTGTCATGTGCTCCATTCCTGGATTACTTTGAAACCTCCCGCCATACTTATGGCAAGGCTGACATCATGTCTTGTGCACATCATTGCATACATGATAGACCCTATGGCTGAAGCATAGGGGACGACACTCATCGTTTCTCTATCTTCTGCAGTCACTGGGCATTGAGTCTCACTCAACTTTATACCTTGTAACACAAGCAAGAGCCTTTTCTTGGATTGTTCCATTTTGAACTTCTTCGGTCGTCAGTATGTTACTTGCCCGAGATTCGATCGTCGGTATCTCCATACCTAGTTCAATCTCGTTACCAGCAAGTCTCTTTACTCGTTTCGTAATACAAGATCTTGTAACCAACTTCTTAGTCACATTGCTTGCAACGCTTGTTGTGATGTTATATTAATGAGTGGGCCCCGAGATACTTCTCCGTCACACGGAGTGACAGATCCCAGTCTTGATCCATGCCAACACAACAAACACCTTCAGAGATACCTATAGAGCACCTTTATAGTCACCCAGTTACGTTGCGATGTTTGATACACACAAGGTATTCCTCCGGTGTCCGGGAGTTGCATGATCTCATGGTCATAGAAATAGATACATTGACATGCAAAAAATAGTAGCAATAAATTGACACAACCATATGCTAAGTTCATAGTTTGGGTCTTGTCCATCACATCATTCTCCTAATGATGTGATCCCATTATCAAATGACATCTGATGTCTATGGCCAAGAAACCTTGACCATCTTTTATCAACGAGCTAGTCCTTGATAGGCTCACTAGGGATAGCGTGTTGTCTATGTATCCACACATGTATTTGAGTTCCCAATCAATACAATTCTAGCATGGATAATAAACGATTATCATGAACAGGGAGATATAATAATAACCAATTTATTATTGCCTCAGGGGGAAACGACCTCGAGGGGGACTCCGTCGGTTCCTGACAACCTTCAATGACCAGGCCCTCGCGAGGAGGGGGCCTCGTGAGGGTCAGATTCCTCGGCCTCGAGGGGGAGCACTCCCGGGGCCACTATGCGCGCTGCGCTCTAGGCCGGAGGCAGGTGGGCCTGGGTACCCCCAGTCCTAAAGCCCCGACAGTAGCCCCCGAGCCCGCAACATGCACGACCTGGCAATCGGAGGGCGAGATGGTGTGGGATCTCACCGCCTGCAGGCCAGGCCAAACGCGTGGTGCGCGACGGGGCGCGGGGTGCCCCTCCTTTCCACAACGCTTTGGCATCCGCCCCGGCTCACATAAAGTGGGCACGTGGGGTGGAGCCATCATTACTCACCTTCACGCCACACCCACCTTTATGCATCTTCTTCCATCGTGCAAGAACGCGCCATATCCAATCTCCGAGCGACTCACCTCCTTGCTGCTCTCACGCCTCCAGCCCACAGATGGCGCCTACCAGCAAGAAGGGAAAGGCGGCGGCCTTCGCCGTGAGCTTTGCTGCCACCGGGCATGCTCTCATGCCCTTCCACATCTCTGAGGAGGAGGACTAGGGCTTGGTGCTCCCGCTGGTGGCTGGCGACCCAAACAAGGGGTGAGCGACAGACACATGTTCGAGTTCGGTAGCCGAAAAGCTTGGTGAAGACCGCCTACCCCTTCTTCCTCCACAGCATCTACGCTAGGGATGGTCCCGCCGTTCTTCGGTTTCTTCTATGCCATTCTTTCCCATTATCAAATCCAAGCCCTGCACCTTCAGCCCAACTCCGTCCTCCTCCTGGTCATCTTCTCCTTTTACTGCGAGGCTTTCATGGGTGTGAGGCCCTCGGTGGCGCTCTTTTGCCACTTCTTCAGCTTGCAGTTCACCACCCCGGGCCAACACTCCACATGCGTCTCCTTTGTTGATGTCGCGGGCGAAGGCACTCACATAAAGGATGGGAAGAAGGTGGAAGGCTACCAGCACCACTGGGTCTTCATGGACGCGTGCTGAGAAAGTCAACTCCTAGCGACCCCCATGGCTCCGCCCGAGCAAACCTGTGGGTGGAGCCACAAGAAGCTCATAGACCCGAGGTCAGGGCCTGTCTTGGAGAAAACCGCCTCTTTTGCAGAGGCCTGCCTGACAGAGGCGATGATCATCAAGGAGTTCCTGGGGCATTGCATCGCGTCGCTTCAGGCACACTCGCGCCCTTGTGGGAGTTCACCAATGGGAGGGACCTGATGCGCCTACACGTCAGCGGCAACGCACAACGAGATCGATGGAGCCTTGGGTGCTCTGCTTGGCTCCGATCCCGAGGACCTTCCGCATGCCACGCCGCCGATGTATGCGTCCGACAACATGGAGGGACTGGTCGTCGATATTCCCGTCTTCAATGAGTGGGGGCTTGTCGGTTCGCACAAGGGCTCCTCCATCGCGGTGTCGTCCTTGGGAAAGGATGACAGCGCCTAGGACTCGGAGGCAATAGAAGGGGAGGAGGACGCCGGCCAGATTCCACCGGCCAACCTCCGTCCATCCTTAAGCAATCTCAGGGATGATGTTGCTGCGGACGAGTGACGCTAGGAGATTCCCCTAGGCCCGTGGATTCCGGAGAAGGAGCAGGTTCAGGCCCCGTAGCAGCCGACGTGCCAGCGACGGGAGCCTCTAACGATGGTGCAACACCTCCCCTGGCGACGGATGTACCTCTCCGGGGGACCCCTGAGGCCGCCAGAGAGGAGGAAAGCCAGGGCAAGCTTGCCGGGGACCGCATCGAGCGCCCCTCTAGTGGCGACGGGGCGACACGTGAAGGTGGTGAGGGTGCTCCGCCCGCCGTCGAGAAGAAGAGGAAGTGGGCTATAGGGAACGAGTAACTACCTTAGTCCATCCTCATGTTGTTCACCCGTGACTGCTTTACTCAGGCCAACCCTTCTTGAGCGCAAGCGCCTTGGCGGGAAGGAGAAGAAGAAGAGGGCCGCCATTGGGGCGAAGGTGACACAAGTCTCGAGGGGGCTCTCATCCCTTGATCGGGGTCTTGGCGGGCGTGGAGGCGGCTTGCGCCGGCAGGGAGCCGTGCTCAGGTGTACGGGCGCTACTACAGCTCCAAGTGTCCCCTCTATGCGCAGAGGGAGCGGGAGCATCGAGGTTGCGATGACCCAGCCCCCAGCGCCACCAGCCAAGGCCGCGATGATCCAACCCACGACGCCACGAGTCAAGGGCGTGTTGGTACAACCCCTCGTGCCAGCTGTCGAGGCCGCGACCATGCTCGGGCCCCCCATAGATTGATGCGACGGCCTTCGCAAGTGCGCCAGAGATGTCGGATGCGTGGGAGAACCTAGAGCCCCCGGTGCTTCAAGCCGAGGGCGTCGGGGCCGCTCTGGTTATGGCAGCGGTCAACGCCCGGACGACGACCCATCGGGAGTCCCTTGCGCTGGCGGGCCAGGACTCGTTGCGCAGGCGTGGGGCCCTAATCAACGCCCGAGATGTGCTCGCCCAGCTTGAGGTGGATTTCTAGGACGTCTAGGTGCGTTTGGACGCAGAGCGCGCGAGGTTGGCCGCGGGTGGGCGCCAACTTGACGCCTCCGCCAAGGAGGCCCATGGAAAGGCCGAGGCCATCCGTGCTGATGGCAAGAGGGAGGCCGCTGTGGTGAAGGCCACTCGCGCTAAGGATCTTTCCGAGAAGAAGGCGCTCGCCAAGCGCTGCGAGGAAGCAGTAGCCAGCTTGAAGGCACTTCATGAGCTAGTTGAGGAGACGTAGCAGCCCTGACTCCAGGAGGAGGACGTCAAGGCCTATGAGGCAAAGTTTGGAGGCTGCAACCCCGAGCTCATGAAGGTGGCGGTCGAAAAAGATATGGATGCTACAACACGAGGTGGCCGAGGCCCAGGACGCCCACGCCAAGCGAGTCTCCGAGGCGAATGCCAAGCTGGCCTCCCGGGAGGAGGAGATTCATGTTGCTGCTGATATGAAGGCGGCAGCGGACCGTGCTACACTCTCCTCTATGGAACTCAGGGCCCGCCAGGCCCTGAGATCTATCTGTAGACTGGGGCTTGAGTCTCCCCTCGTCCGTCAGGACGCCAGCTACGCCGAGATTTCCTCCGAGCTCATGAAGGAGTTCGAGGGCGCGGCCAAGAAGGTGGACGAAATCATGGAGTAGAAATGCCATGACCTCTTCTTCGTGGCGCCGACCCACGTATTCAACCATCTCCTCCTTCATGATTGTCGGATTTAGGGCTCCGCAAAACCCTAAAGATTCGAACTCAGGGGCGTGTATGAAGATCTCTCGCGGGCTCACATCACCTAACTCACTACTCGCTGTGGATGGCAGAGAACTCACTCGATGGTGAGGAAGACACAAAACATGGCAGTTTACCCAGGTTCGGGCCGCTGAGAATCGTAATACCCTACTCCTGCTTTGGGTGGATTGCCTCTCGTGGAGGTTGGTGGATGAACTAGTACAGTTCTCAAGGGCCTCTGAGGGATGAGTGGCCTTTGTTTTGTGCCAGTGGGTGAGTGAATGAATCGGGGCCCTCTATGAAGTAACCTACCCTCTATATATAATGGCGGCCCCGGTCCTCTTCCCTTATCATTTCGGCGGGAAGGGTTCCACAATGGCCCATTTTGAAGGGGAACAGGGGAACATGCTTCCTTTGTCCGAAAGTAGTCTTCGCATGCAAAGTAGCTGTCAACACAGCAGGGACGGGTCCACGGATGACGTCCGTCCTGCTCGCGGGTGGTGGTGGCCTTGTTGCACCAGAATAGAAACCTTTGGGAGATGCCTTGGAGACCTGCGTGCGTCCTCGCCCCCTTTGCACTAAAGGGGAAACTGCACCGTCATGCTGTCTGCTGCTCGCCTGTCCTTCCACCACGTCATCATTGCCTCCTGAGGCTGGGCCTCGCCTCAGAATATCCACCGCTCCGGAGGGGTTCCGAGGAGCCCCCCTGCGGGTGTTGATGCTGTCCCTCCTCGCGAGGCTTGGTCCCTCGTGAGGGACTTTCCTTGAGTGGTGCCGGGCCTGTTGTTTTTTGTTCGATGAAGTGGGCCAACCCTGGGCCGCAGGCAGGCAGGTCTGGGTACCCCCATTCCTAGAACACCAATAGTAGCCCCTGGGCCCAAGGCGCACCTAGACTGGCTTCGTGGCGAAGCCTTGAGGGCGGCCTGAAGCACAACGGACCCTAAACGCCTGCGGTCTAGGCCTTTCAAACGGCAGACCCGTCTTCTCCGTGCAGAAATTCTTGTCCCGCGCCTGCAAGCCGCCTCCGCCTCCTGCCGATTTCGCCACCGGTTCTTCCTCCTGTTCGGTCCCGGCTGCCTCCTTGATACGTCTACAACGTATCTATAATTTTTGATGGTTTCATGCTACAATCTTGTCAAACTTTGGATGTTTTGTATGCCTTTTATATATTTTTGGGACTAACTTTTTAACTCAGTGCTAAGTGCCAGTTCCTGTTTTTTCCATGTTATTGACCCCTTTCAGAGGAGGATTTTTGTGGGGACCCCGACTTACGAGTCGAGATCGCCGTGCTGAGTGATCCCAGAGATCAATGCTCACCAAACAAAGATACCAAATAAAAGAGTCTTACATCCATACATACCGTTTGATACAAAAAATGACCACCTCGGCCGAGTCTTACATATATAGGACCTTAAAGGGCTACACTCCAAACTGGACCAATAGCGGAATTATTGGTTGAAAGCGTGAACCCATGCCATCAGCCTTAACCTACATGCATTCTGACTGGGAAGCGTCCTAGCTCGCAAGAACGTCACCGAGTTAATCTTCACCATATCCTGTTCTTGCATACCTGGTCAATGAAATAACTAGTGGCAAGCCAATGAGTACTTTGAATGTACTCGAACACAACCCATGATATGAACAACGAAAGTGAAGGATAACAATATCGTGCATCTTTGGTGTAACTCATCTGGGTGGAATGATCATGAATATGCGTCAAGTTAAAGAATTACTCTTGAAGAACAGGTTACATATATCAATATATCTGTCGAGGGCTGAACCATCCGGGTTCACCCTATATGCCAAGTCACCGAGCTTGGTCATATCATTGCTATCATAGCAACACCTTTTTAAACACCACACACACTCACACTTGGTTTATGCGGAAATAACTGGACATAGTTTAAGCAGGATTACCCAACTGTCCTTGACCATGGACACGACTATTCAAATAGTTTACACTCTGCACAGGTAGTACGCTGGACCCATGAGATCTGGGAAACTTCCGTGTCATGCAACTCGCGGTATATCACATACCCGAGGTAAGTACCCGATCAATGCCTTTCCCCTGACAATGCTAGACACATGTTGAACGTCTTACGAGCACCAACTCTGGACAGTACCAACCATGCGGGGACCAACGGTGTGACTGGAACTCATAAAAATGGCTTAGTCGTCCTACCTCGCACGACCCCATCACGAGAGTGACCACACATCACTCCCGCCACTAGTAATGTGGATCTTTGCTAGCACCGACCAGAGTAATTAACATGGCCCTGTCCCACGAGGGCTAACATGGTCGTACTAGTAAGGTTGGGACAGTCGAGACATCATAAATCTAATCCCATTTCGGAAACCATAATCACACAAATACTGGGTGCATCACTTCACCGAAAGTGACCACCGAACTCATCATCACCCTCGGGCATTAGTGGCACCCGACGGGGTTTTAGTAAACTCTTGCTTTATGTCAACAACATGCTCATGATACTACTACTTCTACCTTTACTTGTCAATATGGTATTAGCAGGACCCTCAAGGGGTAGGGTCAAGCTCAATGCATGTGCTCCGGGGGAGCCTTCGGTAAAATCATATCAAATGATTACCGGCACTTATGATCGTATGCAACGGGAATACTTGCTATTTTGACATGCAAGGTAACATATGCTCAGTCATGGTCAAAGGGCTGCTTGCCTTGCTCACGTGAGTCCTCGGGGTCTTTGAGGTCTTCCGCTCCAACTCCGAATACTCCGTCTATCCGTCAACTATCGTCAGAAACAACCATGGTAAGCCACACAACAAGTAGAAATAAAAGTGTCACAAAAATAGAAGTTATATTTTTCTTGGACCTCCCTGGTCATAAGAAAAATACCTGAAGCTTTCCATAGGAGATTTGAATCATCAAGGATTTTTGAATGGATGGAAAGAGCAATAGGTGATTATTGAAGAAGCCTACAGAAATCATTCTCTCAAAAATGAGTGGAGGCACTCAATAAACAGAGCATGATTTTAGAAATATTTAGGAAGTTGTCTCACTTGATTTGGAGTTGATAAGAATATTCTAGTAGTTTTCTAATATGGAATAAATAGCAATAGGAAGCTATTTATTTATTGCAACAGAAGTAAGTCACAGAAAAATGTTGACCAAGGCTTCAAAAATAGGGCATGATTTTAGAAGGCCCTAGGAATTGGAATCACTCCATTTGGAGTTGATTTGAATCTGCTAGGAATTTTGAAAGTTGGGGCATTTATATCCAGATTTGGATTTGAATAATAACACTACAGAAAGTATTCTTGGAAAAATGTGCAAAACGCACGTGTGGATAGAGCTTGAATTTATGAACCTGTAGAAATTTGAATCAAGCAATTTGGAGTTAGTATGATTTTATGATGGAATTTATAAGTTATGGAGAAAAGGAAAATGAGAAAAGCTTAGCCTGGGGGGGGGGGGTTATCTTGTGCCGCCGGCGCCAGATAGGCCTTCGGGCCGGCCCAATGGCTCGAGCCGCGAGCAACCGGCCATGTTGGACCCACACTTTGGCGAATGCGCCACCACGCGAGGGAAACGCCCGCAAGACGAGGCACGACCACATAATCCAGCTGGCCCGGCTGGACTGGATGTCCAGGAGGCCCCGCCTGCAGGGTCGTCCCCTTCCTCTCACCGGCACGGGGGAACAACGAGGATGGAGGCTGCCGCGCGGGCGCCGCGTCTCGGCCCACCCCTGCCCAGGTGAGAGCGCCGGCGGGCTCAGGAGGCCACGCCGCCCCCATTCCCACACATGGCGCCCGCGGAGGGACTACAAAAGGGAGCCGACGACGCATCTGTGGGGAGGCCGACAAACTTTCCAGCTCCGGCACTAGCAGCGAAGGGAGGGAACGTGAGGTGCTCGAGAGGAGCAAAGCCAGCCAGGAGGACCCCAGGGGAAGCTAGGGCCGAGGGGAAACCTTGCTGTGGGCCTGGCTCAAGCGAAGGCTTCCGGCGAGCTTCGGTCATGGCATGGAAGAAGGAGGAGGAGGGCTTGGGGAGTGCCGAGGCTCGAATAGGGAGCCTGGGGTGCTCTCGAGTAAGAGGGGGGCAAGAGAGACTTGGGAAGAGGGAGATAAGAGAGGAGGAGGAGGAGGGAGGAGAGCTTGGAAGCTCTCGGGTGCACCCGTGGGCATGGGTGCCACACGTCCCAGAGGAACTTTGGAGGCTAGCTAGTGGATGGAGATGCTTTGACTGGTCAAGGGAAGACTCCGAGACACACTAGGGCATCTTGGTTCAGCAAGAGATGGAGTGGAGGAAAGCAACAAAGTGCAGAGCACCCATATTACAGTCCAGGGTGGTGTTCACCACGGGCACCCGTGCCAACAGGGTCCTGATGACTAGCCAAAGATGTCTGGGAGGTGGGGCATGCTATCTGGAAGGTGAGTGAGGAGTTTGGCTTCAAGTGGAGTTGATTTGAACGGCTGTTGACTGAGATAAACATCTCAGCAGGAAACTAGAGGCTGATACCAGTGGTTTTTACAGGCAGAGATGGGAGGTGAAACCATGTCCTGGAGCATCTGGTATGGAAGGACTACACATGTGCAAAATTTCAGCTCAAGCAAAGAAGTGTAGCTAGCACTTGCTGTACAAAGCTACCTTTCAGCCAGAAATGAACTTGTAGATGTGTTGCTCATTTTCACCACATGAGCATGCCATCTCTTGGTTTGAAATGAAGCATTGACACACTACAGAGGCCCTGGAAAGAATTGGGGGTATTAGCTTAAGCAGAAGTATGGGAAGAGAGGTAAAATAGTGATTCCAAGGGTAAAAGAGAGATAGTTACATAGAGTCTTTCCCCAATAATTGACCAGTGGCCTTGGGATTCTTACTGGGGGGTAAAATGCAACTATCTCAGGCTGTGGTAAAAAGTTGAGCTCAAGGGTAAAAGTGGAAGGGATCAAAGAAGCCAATTTAGTGAGTGCACACAAGGTGTTTGATCTGTGGTTAGGCTACCAGATGGATTCCAATGGCTATGAAACTTAACATGATCTAATAATAGATTAAAATAGGCTTGCACACCAAATTCGGGATTTGCTAGAGAAGTTTTCCAATGTAGATTTGGAAAACCCTTAAAATGGGCAGAAATGGATTTCTGCTTACAACCCTATTCAAGTCAATTCCCACAAATCCAATATTTGGTGTAGGGGCGTTATTTGAGCATTAAGGCATGCACAAAAAGTTTGAGGTCAATTTGAGAAACTTTATAATGTAAAGTTTACCAAAGTCAGAAATCAACAGAGAGGGTTTTGAGGGTCTTAGGACAAGTTCTTCTATTCTCCTTGATGTAACACTTGGTGTGGATGCCTTATTGGAGTATTAGAACATGTCCACCAAATTTAAGCATAATTGGAGACACTTCACAATGTAGAGTTGCTCAAATTTGAATCTGGACAGATAGGGTTTTAGAATAATTAGGGGAGTCACATCAACTTGGATCGAGTTGACACTTGGTAAGATCATCAAGAATATCATAGGTGACATGCTGGAATTTTACTGGAATTTATTGAGAATATTTCTTATAGAAATATTTCCAAAGCTTGAAATAGGCAGAAATGGTTTTGGAGGGGTTTGCCCAATATTTTGAACATGACCATGTGTTGAAACTCATAAATATGGAATAAATATATCCATTGAGTTTCCCTAAATTTTCTTAAATATTTTGAAAATAATAAAAATAAATTTCCTTCATAAGAGACCATTTTTGGCCTCACAGAAAGGCATTAAAATAAAATAATAAAATAACTTTTAAAATAATAATATTATGGTTTTTGGAAGAAATTTTTATAATAGGTTTTAAATAAAATAATTGGTGCAAAAATAAGTTCCCCAATTCAGGACTTTTAGTACAACCCTCACCTGAGGGGTTAGAGAGTTCAATTCAAGGAAATGCCTTTTGATGAAAATAATATTTGGTAAAAATAGATATTGATCCTAAACACATGGCATGATCATTAGGCAGGGGAACATGGGATGAGGAGGTGAGTTGGAGGATGGCAAGATTTATTGGGGAGCAATCACATGCATTCAAGCAAACAGGCAAACAATAGTCAGTTCAAGCATCACAAGCATTCACAATTTTTTAATTGGTCCTAATTTTTGAAATAAGTTAATTAGTCAGGAAAGCCAGACACACAGTGTTACAGATCTTACCCCCTTAAGAAAATATCGTCCCCGATATTTCTAGGCTAGGGGTTGGAGAGATTCAAAATCTTGAGTCAGAGGTAGTCTTCATGTCCCCATGTTGCTGTGGTGGTCTTGAGGTGCTTGATGATACAACTTCAAATGTTTTGCACGTCCTTACGTGATCGTGAGTGGGATCTGGCAATAATTTATGCTTGACCGAGGTCAAGGTTTGGTGAGCTAAGTCTGTGCAAGGTTCTGGCTTGCAAGTGTATTCCAAAGTCAGAATACGTGGCAAGATGGTGTGTCTGGGATCTGGTCCCGGGGCTTTGCATGCCAGTTAGTGACATCAAGATGTCTCGTGTTAGAACACACTGCCAAAGTCTTCGTCCCCGAGGGCGTTGCAGTGGTCTTCGAAGGCTTCTCGTGAAATGGTACGGTTGGGTCTTACCCATGAGTCTAAGCTCGGAGGCTCAGAGTCCAGAATGGTCCTGCTATCTGGGAGGGTTGCAAGAGTTCCTGGATGAGCTGGCTACCCAATAGTATAGACCAGTCATCCATTCCCAAGGTCTGCGACTCAGTGAGCGGGTGAATCACCTTTGGCAGGTCTTCGCCACGACCTACTAGTACTCTCGTCCTTGATTTGGACCAAGGAGAGGTCGTCTGATTCTTTTGCTTGTCCAAAGGCTTCATCATCTTGAATCGTCGAGGCTTCTTGACGTCGTTGATGTAGTCAGTGCGCGGTCGGTGGTTGACTTCTGTTGATTCATCATCATTGTCGTGGCTTCCTCGCCACAACAGTTCTTCGTCTTGACTTTGATTAGGATAGACTTTCGTTGTCTTGGGATTGCTTCGAGAAGCCCACCTTCTCGAGATAACACTGTACCCTCGAGAGGCATATCAATCGACGTCCCTGAGGCTCGTACCATCAGGAGTAAGGTGTTCTTCCTCTTACTGGGTGAGTAAGTATGTCTTCAGTGAGGATGACAGCATACCTTCCCCAAACATGACATAAGCACAATGCTCATGAGTCAGGTGAGGAGAACGGGGACTTGCTATGGTGGATCGCTGGCCGAGGGGTTTATGGTCCACATGACCCGGTCCTTTATGCCCATGCTCGTGACAGACACGATGGGCGAAGCTTTAGGGTCTCCTGGAAACTAGGATGTGGGCGAACAGTTATCATTTTATCTCTAAGCACATTCCTTGGATGCCAATAGTTCGACCTCTATCTTGGAACAACATCACCTCATCTCATCAAAGATACCATCGCCCATGGGTCAACTCCACACCGCTCATGCTAGTCAACTCCAGGGTTGAGGGAAGAACTAACCCAAACGCTACAAGTATGGTGTAGCCCCAAATGCACCTGCATTACTATGCAAGAACCTCGGGGAGGTATATAAGCTGCTAAGGTTGCACTGGGATGCTACAAATCCAATGTCCAGCTAGATCATACAATGAACATGGTACTGCATTACTATATTAAGGAAACACATAGTATACCAATCCAATATCTTATTTCCTTTCTATGAATCCGATCAACCGTCACTGGACCTATCACTCCTATAAATCCAATATTGACGGGGTTCTGCATAATCTCTTTAGAGTCTTCCTAATTCGCATATTACTGCAAGGATTACGTCATAGTATATCCACCAACTTCAATAATTATGGCCAGCTAATCTCCAAGGCCAAACCACATAGGTTGTAAATCAATTTGGCAACTCCAAGTATACGCACTCTATATCCACCGAGAAACATGGTATCATGATCGTGATTATCAGGCTAAATCCAATTTACTCCGAACCATATGGTCTCTGCCATCCTTCATGCTCTATTAAGATTACCTATTTAAATCCAAGACTCAAATCCAATAAGAGTCTACTTGATACTCCAAGCCATTATGGTAAAGGCATCAATTCATGCCAACTACTTGCTAAAGTCATGTATACCACCAAGACTATTGTTGTTCACAATTATAATCGTCCTACTAAATCCAACCTTACTCCAGGAATATGTAGGTTATGCTACTGTATCAACTTGTTCCACCAAATTCACCTACCTTCATAAGGGTCTTATGATCCACCAAAATAGTCTGGCTATCCTTCAAGACAACTATCATCATCGCAACTATCTTAGTCTAATACTCTATATCCGAGAACGATCCTCTTATGGCATCAGGGTTATGGTGCTATATTAAGATTGAAGGATACTTGTTCACTGCGATCACTCGTTCCATAAGGAACCCGGTGCTAAGCGGGGTTTATCGAGGACCTACACGTGTTCTGGCAAGTCCGTGTACTAGACACGTGACCAGAAAATTTTAGCCGGAAAGGCTTGTGGAGGTTAGTCTGGTCTAGTGTGGTTTTCCAATCTTGAGGGGAAAGCACACTCCTACGGTTGCGTGTGGTTAAGCATAGCACACTCAGTGTCTTCAGTGTCAGTCGTCCTTTGAAGTGGTTCTTTGGTGCATCCTGTCTTGCCGTCTTCAATTGTCGAGAGGGGTGAGAGAGAGAGCACAGAGGGGAGTGTCTAAGGGCCTTAGTGCAATCAAACAAGCGTTGAAAAGTCAGCTTAAACAAGTGCCAAAATCGTTTTGAACATCAAAATAAGACGAGTGATATAACATCATGCTTGTTGCCTAAGCAAAAGCGCGACTTATATCAAAGCACAAACAACAAAAATAAGCAACACACAACATGGTCCATCTGAACCATTTCACGGACTCGACTTCGCATAGGGGATTCATGACTCATCCTAACCTAGGTTCTTGGACTCGATAGTCATGCTTGCTTCATGCTCCAGAGAGGAGTCTGCTAATTCTTGTGGACCTTCTCATGGTGTTGCCACGCCTCTTGTTGTCGCTTGCCGAAGCAATTCACTTGAGTTGTAAAGAACTCTTGTTGTCTTCTCGTCTGGGGAGTTGCTGAAGAAGGTGGTTCTCCATAACTGTCATTGACAGGATCTCCTTGTCTTCATGATCTTGTCATTGTCTTCTTGTCTTCGAGGCTTCGAAAGTCTCAAGTGAACATCTTCATGCATTGATATTTGCAAGACATGATAGAGTTCTGATTTGTCAATCATACTAATTCCGAGATCGACACCTAGAGTGGGGAATGAAGAGAACCGTTTTCCTTCTCACTAAGGTGAGGTGGACCAAATGGCGAGGTTCTCATCCACCGGTGGTGGAGGACACAATCCTTATAATTGACAGGGTCGCTCTATTAGTGATGCAGATCATGGGTTGCATATATTATGTCGAGATTATCATAGGTGAAAGTCGCATCACTCTGGAACAGTGCCCAAGGTGTCACCATCTTCTCAGCCTCGATGTCCTTGTTCCTCATGGAGGTACTTCTGTTGGTGTCGTCTGGTCGTAGTGTTGTCATCTTCGTCCTTTAGCATAGGTGTTTGCCTGGAGAGGTTACTTCCTTCCAGGCTGCCCACGAGGATTTCAATTTATCCCGTGGTCAGAGGGCATAAGGTACTAGCGACCATTTGCAAGTTTTTTGAAAAAGGTAGACGAGGAGTGTCAAGAAAAAAAGAGTGGAAGGCTAGAGCATAACCTTCACTTTCTTTGAAGATTTAGGAGAGTCAAGAAGACATATAGGTTTTGTAAGTATTTTGAAGGATCTGGAAAGCAGTTTTATCCTAACTAACGTCCGTGCTAACTAAGGGCTTCCTACAGTCAGGATGGCTTTGATACCAGCTCTGTGGGGACCTTGACTTACGAGTCGAGATCACCGTGCTCAGTGATCCCAGAGATCAATGCTCACCGAACACAGATACCGAATAAAAGAGTCTTACATCCATACATACTGTTTGGTACAATAAATGACCACCTCGGTCGAGTCTTACATATATAGGACCTTAAAGGCCTACACTCCAAACTGGACAAATACCAGAATTATGGGTTGAAAGCGTGAACCCATGCCATCAGCCTTAACCTACAGGCATTCTGACTGGGAAGCGTCCTAGCTCGCAAGAACGTCACCGAGTTAATCTTCACCATATCCTGTTCTTGCATACCTGGTCAATGAAATTACCAGTGGCAAGCCAATGAGTACTTTGAATGTACTCGCAAACAACCCATGATATGAACAACGAAGGTGAAGGATAACAATATCGTGCATCTTTGGTGTAACTCATCTGGGTGGAATGGGTGCACCTGTGGGCATGGGTGCCACACGTCCCAGAGGGACTTTGGAGGCTAGATAGTGGATGGAGATGCTTTGAATTGTCAAGGGAAGACTCCGAGACACACTGGGGCATCTTGGTTCAGCAAGAGATGGACTGGAGGAAAGCAACAAATTGCAGAGCACCCATATTGCAGTCCAGGGTGGTGGTCACCACGGGCACCAGTGCCAACAGGGTCCTGGTGACCAGTCAAAGATGTCTGGGAGGTGGGGCATGCTATCTGGAAGGTGAGTGAGGAGTTTGGCTTCAAGTGGAGTTGATTTGAACGGCTGTTGACTGAGGTAAACATCTCAGGAGGAAACTAGAGGCTGATACCAGTGGTTTTTACAAGCAGAGATGGGAGGTGAAACCATGTCTTGGAGCATTTGGTATGGAAGAACTACACATGTGCAAAATTTCAGCTCAAGCTAAGAAGTGTAGCTAGCACTTGCTGTACAAAGCTACCTTTCAGCCAGAAATGAACTTGTAGATGTGCTGCTCATTTTCTCCACATGAGCATGCCTTCTCTTGGTTTGAAATGAAGCATTGACACACTAGAGAGGCCCAGGAAAGAATTAGGGGTATTAGCTTAAGCATAAGTATGGGAAGAGAGGTAAAATAGTGATTCCGAGGGTAAAATGAGAGATAGTTACATAGAGTCTTTCCCCAATAATTGACCAGTGGCCCTGGGATTGTTACTAGGGGTAAAATGCAACTATCTGAGGCCGTGGTAAAAAGTTGAGCTCAAGGGTAAAAGTGGAAGCCAATTTAGTGAATGCACACAAGGTCTTTCATCTGTGGTTAGGCTACCAGATGGATTCCAATGGCTATGAAACTTAACAGGATCAAATAATAGATGAAAATAGGCTTGCACACCAAATTTGGGATTTGCTGGAGAAGTTTTCCAATGTATACTTGGAAAACCCTTGAAATGGGCGGAAATGGATTTCTGCTTACAACCCTATTCAAATCAATTCACACAAATCCAATATTTGGTGTAGGGGCATTATTTGAATATTAAGGCATGCACAAAAAGTTTGAGGTCAATTGGAGAAACTTTATAATGTAAAGTTTACCAAAGTCAGAAATCAACAAAGAGGGTTTTGAGGGTCTTAGGACAAGTTCTCTGTTGGAAATATGCCCTAGAGGCAATAATAATTAGTTATTATTATATTTCTTTGTTCATGATAATCGTTTATTATCCATGCTACAATTGTATTGATTGGAAACACAATACTTGTGTGGATACATAGACAAAACACTGTCCCTAGTAAGCCTCTAGGTGACTAGCTCGTTGATCAAAGATGGTCAAGGTTTCCTGGCCATAGGCAAGTGTTGTTACTGTTGGGGAACTCCGCATGGGAAACAAAAATTTTCCTACGCGCACGAAGACCTATCATGGTGATGTCCATCTACGAGAGGGGATTTCCGATCTACGTACCCTTGTAGATCGCATAGCACAAGCGTTAAGAAACGCGGTTGATGTAGTGGAACGTCCTCACGTCCCTCGATCCGCCCTGCGAACCGTCCCACGAACCGTCCCGCGATCCGTCCCACGATCCGCTCCGATCTAGGCCGAACGGACGGCACCTCCGCGTTCAGCACACGTACAGCTCGACGATGATCTCGGCCTTCTTGATCCAGCAAGAGAGACGGAGAGGTAGATGAGTTCTCCGGCAGCGTGACGGTGCTCCGGAGGTTGGTGGTGATCTAATCTCAGCAGGGCTCCGCCCGAGCTCCGCAGAAACGCGATCTAGAGGTAAAACCGTGGAGGTATGTGGTCGGGCTGCCGTGGCAAAAGTTGTCTCAAATCAGCCCTAAAACCCCACTATATATAGGAGGGAGGGAGGGGAGGAGGAAGCCTCAAAACCTAAAGGTTTGGCCGAAATTGGAGGTGGAGGAGTCCTACTCCAATCCTACTTGGAGTAGGATTCCACCTTCCCACTTGGAAACTCATTCCACCTTGTGTTTTTTCCTTCTCAAACCTTATGGGCCTTAGTGGGAACTTATTCCAGCCCACTAGGGGCTGGTTTATCTCTTCCCATAGCCCATGAGACCCCTTGGGGCGTGACACCCCTCCTGATGGTCCCCGTCACCCCTCCCGGCACTCCCGGTACACTACCGATGAGCCCGAAACTTTTCCGGTAATGCCCGAAAACTTTCCAGTAACCAAATGAGGTCATCCTATATATCAATCTTCATTTATGGACCATTCCGGAAACCCTCGTGACGTCCGTGATCTCATCCGAGACTCCGAACAACATTCGGTAACCAACCATATAACTCAAATACGCATAAAACAACATCGAACCTTAAGTGTGTAGACCCTGCGGGCTCGAGAACTATGTAGACATGACCCGAGTGACTCCTCGGTCAATATCCAATAGCAAGACCTGGATGCCCATATTGGATCCTACATATTCTACGAAGATCTTATCGTTTGAACCTCAGTGCCAAGGATTCATATAATCCCGTATGTCATTCCCTTTGTCCTTCGGTATGTTACTTGCCCGAGATTCGATCGTCAGTATCCGCATACCTACTTCAATCTCGTTTACTGACAAGTCTCTTTACTCGTTTCGTAATACAAGATCCCGCAACTTACACTAAGTCACATTGCTTGCAAGGCTTGTGTGTGATGTTGTATTACCGAGTGGGCCCCGAGATACCTCTCCGTCACACGGAGTGACAAATCCCAGTCTCGATCCATACTAACTCAACGAACACCTTCGGAGATACTTGTAGAGCATCTTTATAGTCACCCAGTTACGTTGCGACGTTTGATACACACAAAGCATTCCTTCGGTGTCAGTGAGTTATATGATCTCATGGTCATAGGAACAAATACTTGACATGCAGAAAACAGTAGCAACAAAATGACACGATCAACATGCTACGTCTATTAGTTTGGGTCTAGTCCATCACATGATTCTGCTAATGATGTGATCCCGTTATCAAGTGACAACACTTGCCTATGGTCAGGAAACCTTGACCATCTTTGATCAACGAGCTAGTCAACTAGAGGCCTACTAGGGATGGTGTTTTGTCTATGTATCCACACATGCACTGTGTTTCCAATCAATACAATTATAGCATGGATAATAAACGATTATCATGAACAAAGAAATATAATAATAACTAATTTGGTTATTGCCTCTAGGGCATATTTCCAACAGTCTCCCACTTGCACTAGAGTCAATAATCTAGTTCACATCACCATGTGATTCCAACGAATCCAACACCCATATAGTTATGGGGTCTGATCACGTCTTGCTCGTGAGAAAGGTTTTAGTCAACGGTTCTGAAACTTTCAGATCCGTGTGTTCTTTACAAATCTTTATGTTATCTTATAGATGCTGCTACTATGTGCTATTCAGAAATACTCCAAATATCTACTCTACTATACGAATCCGTTTCACTACCCATAGTTATTCGGATTAGTGTCAAAGCTTGCATCGACGTAACCCTTTACGACGAACTTTTTAACCACCTCCATAATCGAGAAAAATTCCTTAGTCCATCAGTTACTAAGGATAAATGTTGACCGCTGCTAGTGATTCAATCATGGATCACTCTCTGTACCTCTCAACAGACCTTGAGTCAAGGTCCACATCAGGTGCGGTACCCAGCATGGCATACTTCAGATTGTAGGACCAAGGCATAGAAGACGACCTTCGTCTATTCTCTTTATTCTGCTGGGGTCAGGTTTTGAGTCTTACTCTAATTCACACCTCACAACGCAACCAAGAACTCCTTCTTTGCTGATCTATTTGAACTCCTTCAAAAACTTGTCAAGGCATGCATCTTGTTGAAACTTCTATTAAGCACTTTCGATCTATCTCCATAGATCTTTGATGCTCAACGTTCAAGTAGCGCAATCCAGGTATTCCTTTGAAAACTCCTTTCAAACAACCTTGTATGCTTTACAGAAATTCTACATTACTTCTAATGCACAATATGTCAACCACATATACTTATCAGAAATTCTATAGTGCTCCCACTCACTTATTTGGAAATACAAGTTTCTCATAAACCTTGTACAAACTCAAAATCTTTGATCATCTCATCAAAGTGTATATTCCAACTCCGAGATGCTTGCACCAGTCCATTGAAGGATCGCTGGAGCTTGCATATTTGCTAGTATCTTTAGGATCGACAAAACCTCCTGGTTGTATCACATACAATGTTTGCTCAAGGAAACCGTCGAGGAAACAATGTTTTGACATCCTATGTGCAATATTTCATAAATAATGCAGCAACTACTAACATAATTCTAACAGACTTTTAGCATCGCTACGAGTGAGAAAGTCTCATCATAGTCAACTGTTTGATCTTGTCGGAAACATCTTTGCGACAAGTCGAGCTTTTCTTAATAGTGACTTATCACCATCATCGTCTGTCTTCCTTTTGAAGATCCATCTTTACTCAATAGTCCTATGACCATCAAGTAGTTCTTCCAAAGTCTACACTTTGTTTTCATACATGGATCCTCTCTCGGATTTCATGGTTTCCTGCCATTTATCGGAATCCAGGCCCACCATCGCTTCTCCACAGCTCGTAGGTTCATTATTGTTCAACAACATGACCTCCAAGACAGGGTTACCATACCACTCTGTAGTAGTACGCGACCTTGTCGACCTACGAGGTTTGTAGTAACTTGATCCAAAGCTCAATGATCACCATCATCAGCTTCCACTTCAATTGGTGTAGGCGCCACAGGAACAACTTCCTGTGCCCTGCTACACACTAGTCGAAGTGATGGTTCAATAACCTCATCAAGTTCTATCACCCTCCCACTCAATTCTTTCGAGAGAAACCTTTCCTCGAGAAAGGATCCGTTTCTAGAAAAAAACACTTTGCTTTCGGATCTGAGATAGGAGATGTACCCAACTGTTTTGGATATCCTATGAAGATGCATTTATCCGCTTTGGGTTCGAGCTTATCACACTGAAACTTTTTCACATAAGTGTCAAAGCCCCAAACTTTCAGGAAACGACAGTTTAGATTTCTCTAAACCTCAGTCTATACTGTGTCATCTCAACGGAAATACGCGGTGCCCTATTTAAAGTGAATGCGGTTGTCTCTAATGCATAACCCATAAACGATAGTGGTAATTCGATAAGAGACATCATAGTATGCACCATATCAAATAGGGTGTGGCTAAGACGTTCAGACACATCATCACACTATGGTGTTCCAGGTTGCATGAACTGTGAAACAATTTCCACATTGTCTTAACTGCGTACCAAAACTCGTAACTCAGATATTCATCTCTATGATCATATTGTAGACTGTTTATCCTCTTGTCATGACGATCTTCACTCTAAAATAGCTTTGAACTTTTCAACATTTCAGACTTGTGATTCATCAAGTAAATACTCCTGTATCTACTCAAATCGTCAATGAAGTAAGAACATAATGATATCCACTGCGTGCCTTAGCACTTATTGGACTGCACACATCAAAAATGCATTACTCCCAACAAGTTACTCTACTTGTTTCATGTGGCATGTTTTGCATGTCTCAAGTGATTCAAAATCAAGTCAGTCCAAACGATCCATCAGCATGGAGCTTCTTCATGCATTTTACACCAACATGACTCACTTGGCAGTGCCACAACTAAGTGGTACTATCATTATTACTTTTTATCTTTTGGCACTAATATTATGAACATGTGTAGCACTACGATCGAGATTCAATAAACCATTGAGGGTAATTATTCAAGCAAATAGAATAACTATTATTGTTTTAAATGAATAATCGTATTGCAACAAACATGATCCAATCATGTTCATGCTCAACGCAAACACCAAATAACAATTATTTTGGTTTCACCACCAATCCCGATGATAGAGGGAGCGTGCGACGTTTGATCATATCAACCTTGGAAACACTTCCAACACTTATCGTCACCTCGCCTTTAGCTAGTCTCCGTTTATTCGGTAGCTTTCATTTCGTGTTACCAATCACTTAGCAACTGAACCGGTATCCAATACCCTCGCGCTACTAGGAGTACTAGTCAAGTACACATCAACATCATGTATATCAAATATACTTATTTCGACTTTTGCCAGCCTTCTTATCTACCAAGTATCTAGAGTTGCTCCGCCTCAGTGACCATTCCCCTCATAACAGAAGCACTTAGTCCCAGGCTTGGGTTTAATCTGGGGTCTCTTCATTAGTGCAGCAACTGATTTGCCATTTCACGAAGTATCCCTTCTAGCCCTTGCCTTTATCGAAACTTAGTGGTTTTACTAATCATCAACTATTGATGCTCCTTCTTGATTTCTACTTTCGCAGTGTCAAAGATCGCGAATCGCTCAAGGATCATTGTATCTATCCTTGATATGTTATAGTTCATCACGAAGCTCTCGCAGCTTGGTGGCAATGACTTTGGAGAACCATCACTATCTCATGTGGAAGATTAACTCCCACTTGATTCAAGTGATTGTCGTACTCAGACAATCTGAGCACATGCTCAATGATTGAGCTTTTCTCCTCTACTTCGTGGACAAAGAATCTTGTCGGAGGTCTCATACCTCTTAACAAGGGCACAAACATGAAATCACAATTTCATCTCTTTAGAACATCTGTTATGTTCCGTGACGTTTCAAAACGTCTTCGGCGCCTTGCTTCTAAGCCATTAAGTCGTTTGTACTAAACTATCGTGTAGTCATCAGAAACGTGTATGTCGGATGTTCACAACATCTACAGACGACGCTCGAGGTGCAGCACACCGAGTGGTGCAATAAGGACATAAGCCTTCTGCGTAGCAACGAGGACAATCCTCGGCTTTACAGACTCAGTCTGCAAAGTTTGCTACTATAAACTTTCAACTAAATTTTCTCTAGGAACATATAAAAACAGTAGAGCTATAGTGCAAGCTACATCGTAATTCGCAAAGACCATTAGACTATATTCATGACAATTAGTTCAATTAATCATATTACTTAAGAACTCCCACTCAAAAAGTACATCTCTCTAGTCATTTGAGTGGTACATGATCCAAATCCACTATCTCAAGTCCGATCATCACGTGAGTCGAGAATAGTTTCAGTGGTAAGCATCTCTATGCTAATCATATCAACTATACGATTCATGCTCGACCTTTCGGTCTCATGTGTTCCGAGGCCATGTCTGCACATGCTAGGCTCGTCAAGCTTAACCCGAGTGTTCCGCGTGTGCAACTGTTTTGCACCCGTTGTATGTGAACGTTGAGTCTATCACACCCGATCATCACGTGGTGTCTCGAAACGAAGAACTGTCGCAACGGTGCACAGTCGGGGAGAACACAATTTCTTCTTGAAATTTTAGTGAGAGATCACCTCATAATGCTACCGTAGTTCTAAGCAATATAAGGTGCATAAAGGATTAACATCACATGCAATTCATAAGTGACATGATATGGCCATCATCATGTGCTTCTTGATCTCCATCACCAAAGCACCGTCACGATCTTCTTGTCACCGGCGTCACACCATGATCTCCATCATCATGATCTCCATCAACGTGTCGCCATCGGGGTTGTCGTGCTACTCATGCTAATACTACTAAAGCTATGTCCTAGCAATATAGTAAACGCATCTGCAAGCACAAACGTTAGTTTAAAGACAACCCTATGGCTCCTGCCGGTTGCCGTACCATCGACGTGCAAGTCGATATTAACTATAACAACATGATCATCTCATACATCCAATATATCACATCACATCATTGGCCATATCACATCACAAGCATACCCTGCAAAAACAAGTTAGTCCTCTAATTGTTGTTTCATGTTTTACGTGGTCACCATGGGTATCTAGTAGGATCGCATCTTACTTACGCAAACACCACAACGGATATATATGAATTGCCATTTAACCTCATCCAAGGAACTCCTCGGTCAAATCCGATTCAACTAAAGTTGGAGAAACCGACACTCGCCGGTCATCTTTGAGCAACGGAGTTACTCGTAGCGATGAAACCAGTCTCTCGTAAGCGTACGAGTAATGTTGGTCCAAGCCGCTTCGATCCAACAATACCGCGGAATCAAGAAAAGACTAAGGAGGGCAGAAAAACGCACATCACCGCCCACAAAAACTTTTGTGTTCTACTCGAGATTACATCTACGCATGAACCTAGCTCATGATGCCACTGTTGGGGAACGCCGCATGGGAAACAAAAAATTTCCTACGCGCACGAAGACCTATCATGGTGATGTCCATCTACAAGAGGGGATTTCCAATCTACGTACCCTTGTAGATCGCACAGCAGAAGCGTTAAGAAACACGGTTGATGTAGTGGAACGTCCTCACGTCCCTCGATCCGCCCCGCGAACCGTCCCACGAACCGTCCCACGAACCGTCCCGCGATCCGTCCCACGATCCGCTCCGATCTAGTGCCGAACGGACGGCACGTCCGCGTTCAGCACACGTACAGCTCGACGATGATCTCAGCCTTCTTGATCCAGCAAGAGAGACGGAGAGGTAGATGAGTTCTCCGGCAGCGTGACGACGCTCCGGAGGTTGGTGGTGATCTAATCTCAGCAGGGCTCCGCCCGAGCTCCGCAGAAACGCGATCTAGAGGTAAAACCGTGGAGGTATGTGGTCGGGCTGCCGTGGCAAAAGTTGTCTCAAATCAGCCGTAAAACCCCACTATATATAGGAGGGAGGGAGGGGAGGAGGAAGCCTCAAAACCTAAAGGTTTGGCCGAAATTGGAGGTGGAGGAGTCCTACTCCAATCCTACTTGGAGTAGGATTCCACCTTCCCACTTGGAAACTCTTTCCACCTTGTGTTTTTTCCTTCTCAAACCTTATGGGCCTTAGTGGGAACTTATTCCAGCCCACTAGGGGCTGGTTTATCTCTGCCCATAGCCCATGAGACCCCTTGGGTCGTGACACCCCTCCTGATGGTCCCCGTCACCCCTCCCGCACTCCCGGTACACTACCGATGAGCCCGAAACTTTTCCGGTAATGCCCGAAAACTTTCCGGTAACCAAATGAGGTCATCCTATATATCAATCTTCATTTCCGGACAATTCCGGAAACCCTCGTGACATCCGTGATCTCATCCGGGACTCCGAACAACATTCAGTAACCAACCATATAACTCAAATACGCATAAATCAACGTCGAACCTTAAGTGTGCAGACCCTGCGGGCTCGAGAACTATGTAGACATGACCCGAGTGACTCCTCGGTCAATATACAATAGCGAGACCTGGATGCCCATATTGGATCCTACATATTCTACGAAGATCTTATCGTTTGGACCTCAGTGCCAAGGATTCATATAATCCCGTATGTCATTCCCTTTGTCCTTCGGTATGTTACTTGCCCGAGATTCGATCATCAGTATCCGCATACCTACTTCAATCTCGTTTACCGAAAAGTCTCTTTACTCGTTTCGTAATACAATATCCCGCAACTTACACTAAGTCACATTGCTTGCAAGGCTTGTGTGTGATGTTGTATTACCGAGTGGGCCCCGAGATACCTCTCCGTCACACGGAGTGACAAATCCCAGTCTCGATCCATACTAACTCAACGAACACCTTCGGAGATACCTGTAGAGCATGTTTATAGCCACCCAGTTACGTTGCGACGTTTGATACACACAAAGCATTCCTTCGGTGTCAGTGAGTTATATGATCTCATGGTCATAGGAACAAATACTTGACACGTAGAAAACAGTAGCAACAAAATGACACGATCAACATGCTACGTCTATTAGTTTGGGTCTAGTCCATCACATGATTCTGCTAATGATGTGATCCCGTTTTCAAGTGACAACACTTGCCTATGGTCAGGAAACCTTTACCATCTTTGATCAACGAGATAGTCAACTAGAGGCCTACTAGGGATAGTGTTTTGTCTATGTATCCACACATGCGTTGTGTTTCCAATCAATACAATTATAGCATGGATAATAAACGATTATCATGAACAAAGAAATATAATAATAACTAATTTATTATTGCCTCTAGGGCATATTTCCAACAGTTACTTGATAACGGGATCACATCATTAGGAGAATCATGTGATGGACTAGACCCAAACTAATAGACGTAGCATGTTGATCGTGTCATTTTGTTGCTACTGTTTTCTGCGTGTCAAGTATTTGTACCTATGACCATGAGATCATATAACTCACTGACACCGGAGGAATGCTTTGTGTGTATCAAACGTCGCAACGTAACTGGGTGACTATAAAGATGCTCTACAGGTATCTCTGAAGGTGTTCGTTGAGTTAGTATGGATCAAGACTGGGATTTGTCACTCCGTATGACGGAGAGGTATCTCGGGGCCCACTCGGTAATACAACATCACACACAAGCCTTGCAAGCAATGTGACTTAGTGTAAGTTGCAGGATCTTGTATTATGGAACGAGTAAAGAGACTTGTCGGTAAAGGAGATTGAAATAGGGATGAAGATACTGACGATCGAATCTCAGGCAAGTAACATACCGAAGGACAAAGGGAATGACATACGAGATTATATGAATCCTTGGCATTGAGGTTCAAACGATAAGATCTTCGTAGAATATGTAGGATCCAATATGGTCATCCAGGTCCCGCTATTGGATATTGACCGAGGAGTCTCTCGGGTCATGTCTACATAGTTCTCGAACCCGCAGGGTCTGCACACTTAAGGTTCGACATTGTTTTATGCGTATTTGAGTTATATGGTTGGTTACAGAATGTTGTTCGGACTCCCGGATGAGATCACGGACGTCACGAGGGTTTCCGGAATGGTCCGGAAATGAAGATTGATATATATGATGACCTCATTTGGTTACCGGAAGGTTTTCGTGCATTACCAAAAAAGTTTTGGGCTCATCGGTAGTGTACTGGGAGTGCCGGGAGGGGTGCCGGGGACCATCAGGAGGGGTGTCACGCCCCAAGGGGTCTCATGGGCTATGGGAAGAGATAATCCAGCCCCTAGTGGGCTGGAATAAGTTCCCACTAAGGCCCATAAGGTTTGAGAAGGAAAAAACACAAGGTGGAAAGACTTTCCAAGTGGGAAGGTGGAATCCTACTCCAAGTAGGATTGGAGTAGGACTCCTCCACCTCCAATTTCGGCCAAACCTTTAGGTTTTGAGGTTCCCTCCTCCCCTCCCTCCCTCCTATATATAGTGGGGTTTTAGGGATGATTTGAGACAACTTTTCCAAGGTAGCCCGACCACATAACTCCACGGTTTTACCTCTAGATCGCGTTTCTGCGGAGCTCGGGCGGAGCCCTGCCGAGATTAGATCACCACCAACCTACGGAGCGCCGTCACGCTGCCAGAGAACTCATCTACCTCTCTGGCTCTCTTGCTGGATCAAGAAGGCCGAGATCATCGTCGAGCTGTACGTGTGCTGAACGCGGAGGTGCCGTCCGTTCGGCACTGGATCGAAGCGGATCGTGGGACGGATCGCAGGACGGTTCGTGGGACGGTTCGCGGGGCGGATCGTGGGACGTGAGGGCGTTCCACTACATCAACCGCGTTCACTAACGCTTCCGCTGTGCAATCTACAAGGGTACGTAGATCGTAAATCCCCTCTCGTAGATGGACATCACCATGATAGGTCTTCGTGCGCGTAGGAAATTTTTTGTTTCCCATGCGACGTTCCCCAACAGTTCTTCTATTCTCCTTGATGTACCACTTGGTGTGGATGCCTTATTGGAGTATTAGAACATGTCCACCAAATTTGAGCACAATTGGAGACACTTCACAATGTAGAGTTGCTCAAATTTGAATCTGGACAGATAGGGTTTTAGAATAATTAGGGGAGTCACATCAACTTGGATTGAGTTGACACTTGGTAAGATCATCAAGAATATCATATATGACATGCTGAAATTTTACTGGAATTTATTCAGAATATTTCTTATAGAAATATTTCCAAAGTTTGAAATAGGCAGGAATTGTTTTGGAGGGGTTTGCCCAATATTTTGAACATGACCATGTGTTGAAACTCATAAATATGGAATAAATATATGCACTGAGTTTCCCTAAATTTTCTTAAATATTTTGAAAGCAATAAAAATAACTTTCCTTCATAAGAGACCATTTCTGGCCTCACAGAAAGGCATTTAAATAAAATAATAAAATAACTTTTAAAATAATAATATTATGGTTTTTGGAAGACATTTTGATAATAGGTTTTAAATAAAATAATTGGTGCAAAAATAAGTTCCCCAATTGAGGACTTGTAGTAGAAACCTCACCTGAGGGGTTAGAGAGTTCAATTCAAGGAAATGCCTTTTGATGAAAATAATATTTGGTAAAAATAGATATTGGTCCTAAACACATGGCATGATCATTAGGCAGGGGAACATGGGATGAGGAGGTGAGTTGGAGGATGGCAAGATTTATTGGGGAGCAATCACATGCATTCAAGCAAACATGCAAACAATAGTCAGTTCAAGCATCACAAGCATTCACAATTATTTTTAATTGGTCCTAATTTTTGAAATAATTTAATTAGTCAGGATAGCCAAACACACGGTGTTACAATTTTAAACGGATTCCAAACGGAACGAAACTGCCTAAAAAGAATTTTTCTGAAACAGAAAAAGATCGGGAAGCGTGAGAATCATGGCAGGGGGCCACCAGGGACCCCACAAGCCCCCTAGCCGCGGCGAGGGGGGGGGGGCGCCTCCCAGGCTTGTGGGCTCCCTCGGCCTCCTCTGCCCTAGGTATTTCTCCTATAAATTCCCTAAAATCCCAGAAAAAAATCCGGAGATCATCGAAAGTACTTTTCCGCCGCCGCAAGCTTCTGTCACCGCAAGATCCCATCTGGGGCACGTTCTGGTGCCCTGTCGGAGGGGGGATTCGGATATGGAGGGCTTCTTCATCAACACCATGACCTCTCCGACGATGCGTGAGTAGTTCACCATAGACCTACGGTTCCATAGCTAGTAGCTAGATGGCTTCTTCTCTCTCTTGGATCTTCAATACAAAGTTCTCCATGATCTTCATGGAGATCTATCTGATGTAATCTTTTTTTGCGGTGTGTTTGTTGAGATCCGATGAATTGTGGATTTATGATCAAATTATCTATGAATCTAATTTGAGTTTCTTCTGATCTCTCTTATGCATGATTTCATATCCTTGTAATTCTCTTCGAGTTGTGGGTTTTATTTGGCCAACTAGATCTATGATTCTTGCAATGGGAGAAGTGCTTGGTTTTGGGTTCATACCGTGCGGTGACCTCACCGAGTGATAGAAGGGGTAGCGAGGCATGCATCATGTTTTTGCCATCAAGGGTAAATAGATGGGGTTTTCATCATTGGTTTGAGTTTATCCCTCTACATCATGTCATCTTGCTTAAGGCGTTACTCTGTTCGTCAGGAACTCAATACACTAGATGCATGCTGAATAGTGGTCGATGTGTGGAGTAATAGTAGTAGATGCAGAAAGTATCAGTCTACTTGTCTCGGACGTGATGCCTATATGTGTGATCATTGCCTTAGATATCGTCATGACTTTGCGCGGTTCTATCAATTGCTCGACAGTAATTTGTTCACCCACCGTAATATTTGCTATTTTGAGAGAAGCCTCTAGTGAACACTATGGCCCCCGGGTCTACTCCACACCATATTTTTAGCCTTACACTTTTTCTTTGTTGCACTTTCCGCCTTCAAATCTCACTTTGCAACCAATCTTGAAGGGATTGACAACCCCTTTATAGCGTCGGGTGCAAGCTCTTTGTGTTTGTGCAGGTACTCTAGACTTGACGAGATTCTCCTACTAGATTGATACCTTGGTTCTCACACTGAGGGAAATACTTATTGCACCTGTGCTGCATCACCCTTTCCTCTTCAAGGGAAAACTAACGCAAGCTCAAGAGATGACAGAAGGTTTCTGTCGACGTAGCAGAAGGATTTCTGGCACCGTTGCCGGGGAGGATCAAGTCAAGAACTCATCCAAGTAAGTTTCGAAAACTCATCTCTTGCATTTACTTTTTTGCCTCTCGTTTTCCTCTCCCCCACTTCTGAAAAACAAAATTTTACAAAAAAATCTTTGCCTTTTTCGTTTGCCTTCTTCGTTCGCCTTTCTGTTCGCCCTTTTTCTCGCTTGCTATTTCTTCGCTTGTGTGCTTGCTTGCTTGCCGAAGTCACCATGACTGAAAACTACAAACTTTGTGACTTCTTGAATACTAATAATAATGATTTTATTAGTACTCCGATTGCACCCGCCACTAGTGCGGAGTCATACGAAATAAATGCCGCTTTGCCGAATCTTGTTATGAAAGAGCAATTCTCCGGCCTTCCTAGTGAAGATGCCACATCCCATCTCAATAGATTCATTGAGCTCTGCGATATGCAAAAGAATAAAGATTTGGATAATGATGTGATTAAATTGAAGCTTTTTTCCTTTCTCGTTGTGAGATCGAGCAAAAACTTGGTTTTCGTCTTTGCCCAAAAATAGTATCGATTCTTGGGATAAGTGCAAAGATGCTTATATATCCAAGTATTTTCCGCCGGTTAAGATTATCTCTCTCCGTAATGATATCATGAATTTTAAGCAACTTGATCATGAACATGTTGCACAATCTTGGGAGAGAATGAAATTGATGATTAGAAATTGTCCCGCTCATGGCTTGAGTCTTTGGATGATTATACAAATCTTCTACGCTGGATTGAATTTCGCTTCTAGAAATATCTTGGACTCCGCCTCAGGTGGAACGTTCATGGAAATCACGTTAGGAGAAGCCACAAAACTCCTAGACAACATCATGACGAACTACTCTCAGTGGCACACTGAAAGGTCACCTACTAGTAAGAAAGTACACGCTATAGAAGAAATTAACTCGTTGAGTGCTAAGATGGATGAGTTAATGAATTTGGTTTCTAGTAGAAGTGCTCCTTTAGATCCTAATGATATGCCCTTGCCTTCTTTGATTGAGAGTAGCAACACTAGCTTGGGCGCTAATTTTGTTGGTAGGAATAATTTTGGCAACAACAATGCTTTTAGAGGAAACTATGTTCCTAGGCCTTTCCTAGTAACTCCTCTAATAACTTTGGCAACTCCTACAACAATACTCATGGAAATTACAATAGATTACCCTCTGATCTAGAGAGAAATATCAAAGAGTTTATCAACTCGCAAAAGATTTTCAACGCGTCTATAGAATAAAAACTACTCAAAATTGACGATTTGGCTAAGAGCGTTGATAGAATGTCTAGTGATATTGATGCTTTGGAAGTTAGATATGCTCCTCCCAAGATCAATATGGATGAAACTTTGAAAGCTATGTGTGTTTCCATGATTGAGACTAAAGAAAGAACCTCCCAAATTCGTGCTAGACATGAATGGCTTAGAAAGGCGTGTTCTCGTGATAAGAATCACGAAGATCTTAAATTGCTTGGTGTGACTCCCATTGAATCTTTGTTTTCTTGTCTCAAACCTAATGATGATGGGGCTGGATATGAATCCACTTTGGTTGAAAAATGCCCCAATGATTCGGAGTCCATCTATCTTGATGCTAAAATCATTGAAAGTGGAGTAGAAGATATTAAAACTTTGAGTAGGAATGAAATTACTACCTTGGATTTCAAGGAATTCAATTATGATAGTTGCTCCTTGATTGAATGCATTTCCTTGATGCAGTCCATGCTAAACTCTCCACACGCTTATAGCCAAAACAAGGCCTTTACCGATCATATCGTTGAAGCTATGATAAAATTTCTTGAAGAGAAACTTGAATTGGAAGTCTCTAACCCAAGAAAGCTTCATGATGAGTGGGAACCTACTATCAAAATCAAAATCAAAAACTATGAATGCAATGCTTTGTGAGATTTGGGTGCTAGTGTTTCCGCGTTTCCAAAGTCTTTATGTGATATTCTGGGTTTTAATGAGAATGAAGAGTGTTCTCTTAATTTCCATCTTGCGGATTCTACTGTCAAGAAACCCATGGGAAGGATCAATGATGTTCTTATTATTGCAAATAGTAACTATGTACCCGTGGATTTCATTGTGCTTGACATTGATTGCAATCCTACATGCCCTATTATTCTTGGTAGACCTTTCCTAAGGACTATCAGTGCTATCATCGATATGAAGGAAGGGAATATTAGATTTCAATTTCCTTTAAAGAAGAGAATGGAGCACTTTCCTAGAAATAAAATAAGATTGCCTTATGAATCCATGATGAGGGCCACTTATGGTTTGAGCACCAAATACGACGATATGTGATTCTATCGCCTTATGCCTAGCTAAGGGCGTTAAACAATAGCGCTTGTTGGGAGGCAACCCAATGAATTTATTTCCCTTTTCTTTCTGTTTTGTTGCGTCCACACCATCATAATTCTGTTATGATTGTGTTTTTTGTGTTTCTTTTTGTGTTTGAGCCAAGCAAAACCTTTATGACTAGTCTTGGTAATGGTTGGTTGATCCTGTTGGAAAAAGACACAAACTTTTCGCTCACGAGATGATTTTTCATTTTTATTCAGAAAGAGATTTTGAGTTGATTCTTTTTGATGCAGGTTGATATGCCTTTTGCCCACGCAGTCGTAATTGTTCATAATTTCTGAGGTACCAGAAGTATACGAAGTATATAGATTGCTACAGACTGGTTTGTTTTTGACAGATTCTGTTTTTGTTGAGTTGGTTGCTTGTTTTGATGAAACTATGGATAGTATCGGGGGGTACTAGCCATGGAAAAGTGAGAATATAGTAGCCCAACACCAATATAAATAGAAATCAAGATTGCTACAGTACCTAAAGTGGTGGTAGTTTGTTTTCTTGTGCTAATGTCATCACGAGTTTCTGTTTAAGTTTTGTGTTGTGAAGTTTTCAAGTTTTGGGTGATGTTCTCATGGACAAAGAGATAAGGAGTGGAAAGAGATCAAGCTTGGGGATTCCCAAGGCATCCCAAGCCAAATTCAAGGACACCAAAAAGCCTAAGCTTGGGGATGCCCCAGGAAGGCATCCCCTCTTTCATCTTCAATCCATCGGTAACGTTACTTGGAGCTATATTTTTATTCACCACACGATATGTGTTTTGCTTGGAGCGTCTTGTATCGGAGGAGTATTTTCCTTTTGTTGTGTCACAATCATCCTTGCTGCACACCTTTAGAGAGAGACATGCAGTCATCGTGACTTTGCTAGAATGCTCATAGTGCTTAACTTATATCTTTTGAGCTAGATAATTTTGCTCTTTGTGCTTCACTTAGATCTTTTAGAGCATGGCGGTGCGTGACTTGGTAGTTGGCTTATGCTATGAAAGTAGACCCAAAGGTGATAGGTACCCCAAGAGGATACAAAAACCTCCATCTTCATGTGCATTGAGTAGAAAGAGAAGTCTTGATTCCTCTCAATTAGTTTTGAGACGTGGATTTGGTAATATTAAGAGCTATGTTAGTAGGGTGTTGTGAATCTACAAATACTTGTGTTGAAGTTAGTGATTCTCGTAGCATGCACGTATGGTGAACCACTATGTTAGGAATTTGGAGCATAATTGATCTATTGATTGTCATCCTTTGTGTTGAGGTCGGGATCACGCGATGGTTAACACCTACCAACCCTTCCCCTAGGAGTATGTGTTTAGCACTTTGCTCCGATTACTAATAAAAACTTTTGCAACAAGTATGTGAGTTCTTCATGACTAATGTGAGCCCATGGTATAGATGCACTATCACCTTCCACCATTGCTAACCTCTCTAGTGCCGCGCAACTTTCGCCAGTGCACAAACCCACCATATGCCTTCCTCAAAACAGCCACCATACCTACCTACTATTGCATTTTCATAGCCATTCCAAGATATATTGCCATGCAACTCCCACCGTTCCTTCTCATGACTTGTGCCGTCACTCTCATATTTCCATTGCATGATCGTAAGATAGCGACCGAGATGTTTCAACGTCATACGCCAAGCTAGATCGTTGCACATCCCGGTACACTATCGGAGGCATTTCCAATAGAGTCATCATCGTTCTAAGCTTTGAGCTATGAGTAAATAAAAGTGTGATGCTCATCATTATTAGAGCATTGTCCCATGTGAGGAAATAAAAAAAAGAGACCAAAGAGCCCAAATAAAAAAAGAGAAAAAAGGAGGCCTAAGAGCCCAAATAAAAAAAAGAGAAAAATATATATAAAAAAGAGAGAAAAAGAGAGAAGGGACAATGTTACTATTTTTTCCACACTTGTGCTTCATAATAGCACCATGTTCTTCATGTTTGAGAGCCTCTCATTTCTTCACTACCATATGCTAGTGGGAATCTTCATTATATAACTTGGCTTGTATATTCCAATGATAGGCTTCCTCAAATTGCCCTAGGTCTTCGTGAGCAAAGCAAGTTGGATGCACACCCACTAGTTCTCCTTTTGAGCTTTCACATACTTATAGCTCTAGTGCATCCTTTGTATGGCAATCCCTACTCATTCACATTGATATCTATTAATGGGCATCTCCATAGCCCTTTGATAGGCCGAGTCAATGTGACCATCTCCTCCTTTTTGTCTCACAACCACCACCACACTCTATTCCACCTATAGTGCTATATCCATGACTCACGCTCATGTATTGCGTGATAGTTATAACAAGTTTGAGAAAGTAAGAGTGCGAAAACAATTACTTGGCCAATACGGGGGTTGTGCATGATTTACATTAGTTGTGTGAGGACGATGGAGCATAGCCAGACTATATGATTTTGTTGGGATAACTTTCCTTGGCCTTGTTATTTTGAAAGTTCATGATTACCGTGCTAGTTTGCTTGAAGTATTATTGTTTTCATGTCAATAGCAAACTATTGTTTTGAATCTTACGGATCTGAACATTCATGTCACACGAAAGAAGTTGCGAAGGACAACTATGCTAGGTAGCATTCCACATCAAAAATTCAGTCTTTATCACTTCCCTACTCGAGGACGAGCAGGAGTTAAGCTTGGGGATGCTTGATACGTCTCCAACGTATCTATAATTTTTGATGGTTTCATGCTATTATCTTGTCAAACTTTGGATGTTTTGTATGCCTTTTATATTTTTTTGGACTAAATTATTAACTCAGTGCCAAGTGCCAGTTCCTGTTTTTTCCATGTTTTTGACCCCTTTCAGAGGAGGATTTTAAACGGAGTCCAAACGGAACGAAACTGCCAAAAATATTTTTTCCAAAACAGAAAAAGATCGGGAAGCCTGAGAATGAGGGCAGGGGGCCACTAGGGATCCCACAAGCCCCTTAGCCATGGCCAAGGGGGCCCATGCCTCCCAAGCTTGTGGGCTCCCTAGGCCTCCTCTGCCCTAGGTCTTTCGCCTATAAATTCCCTAAAATCCCAAAAAAAATGAGGAGATCATCGAAAGTACTTTTTTGCCGCCGCAAGCTTCTGTCTCCGCAAGATCCCATCTTGGGCACGTTTTGGTGCCCTGCCGGAGGGGGGATTCGGATACAGAGGGCTTCTTCATCAACACCATGACCTCTCCGATGATGCGTGAGTAGTTCACCATAGACCTACGGGTCCATAGCTAGTAGCTAGATGGCTTCTTCTCTCTGTTGGATCTTCAATACAAAGTTCTCCATGATCTTCATGCAGATCTATCCGATGTAATCTTATTTTGCGGTGTGTTTGTCGAGAACCGATGAATTGTGGATTTATGATTAGACTATCTATGAATCTTATTTGAGTTTCTTCTGATTTCTCTTATGCATGATTTCATATCCTTGTAATTCTCTTCGAGTTGTGGGTTTTGTTTGGCCAACTAGTTCTATGATTCTTGCAATGGGAGAAGTGCTTGGTTTTGGGTTCATACCGTGCGGTGACCTCACCTAGTGACATAAGGGGTAGCGAGGCACACATCGTGTTGTTGCCATCAAGGGTAAAAAGATGGGGTTTTCATCATTGGTTTGAGTTTATCCCTCTACATCATGTCATCTTGCTTAAGGCGTTACTCTGTTCGTCATGAACTCAATACACTAGATGCATGCTGGATAGCGGTCGATGTGTGGAGTAATAGTAGTAGATGCATAAAGTATCGGTCTACTTGTCTCGGACGTGATGCCTATATGTATGATCATTGCCTTAGATATCGTCATGACTTTGCGCGGTTCTATCAATTGCTCGACAGTAATTTGTTCACCCACCGTAATATTTGCTATTTTGAGAGAAGCCTCTAGCGAACACTATGGCCCCCGGGTCTACTCCACACCATATGTTCAGCCTTACACTTTTTCTTCGTTGCACTTTCCTCCTTCAGAACTCACTTTGCAATCAATATTGAAGGGATTGACAACCCCTTTATAGAGTTGGGTGGAAGCTCTTTGTGTTTGTGCAGGTACTCTGGACTTGACGAGATTCTCCTACTGGATTGATACCTTGGTTCTCAAACTGAGGGAAATACTTACTGCTCCTGTGCTGCATCACCCTTTCCTCTTCAAGGGAAAACCGACGCAAGCTCAAGAGACGACAGAAGGTTTTTGTCGACGTAGGACTCCTCCTAACTCCCACGCGCCTCATCGTTTCCCCTCATTCTCCTCGCCATGCCTTCGAAAGGGGGAAATGGCGGAGGCTGCGGGGTCCGACCGTCTTGACCCGCGTTGGGCCGGTCAACGGTGGTGAACTTCGAGGGGTTGGAGAAGGTTCGACTCGTAGTCGCGACCGGCTCCAATGAGTGGGGGACCACCAAGATCTTGCCAGGTTCATGGCCTTAGGGCGAGGTGACGACCCTCGCCGTTCCCCTTCATATCCACGCTCTTCTCTCTGATGTACCACCGCTGTTCTCGAGCTTCCTCGTCGCAGTGCTTTCGCATTACCAGATCCAGGCGCTCCACCTCAACCCGAGTTCTTTTGTTCTCCTCTCGGCCTTCGCGTTCTTGTGCGAGGCTTTTGTAGGCGTTACCCCTTCTGTGGCATTGCTTCGCCATTTCTTCTCCCTTGAATTGGCCTCCGAGGAGCAGTGTTCCAGATGCGCGTCCCTGAGAACGGCTGACGCATCGGTCCCGGGGGCCCTTGACGCCGAGCTCCTTCCTGAAGCAGAGGGGTTCCGGAGGTAGTGGGTGTAGGTCGAAGCTATCGAGGCCGGAGCCCTGTTCCATCCTCCGTTGACCCCCGCAATGCCGAACCGGCGGTGGATGCGCGAAGAGCTTAATGACCCCCGGCTCACGCCGGTCCTGACCCGGCTGGAGAAGCTGAAGCGGGCGGGGGTGACGATGGCGATGGTGGTGCGGTAGTTTATCTGTCGGCAGATTGCTCCTCTCCAGCGCCAGTCCCGTACAATGTGGGCCAATGCGGGACCTCGTGACCCAATGAGGATCCAAGTCCTTCCTCTCTCCCCCGACGTCTTGCGTGAGTTGATCTGTCGGCTGACCGGTGGCAATCCTAACGAGCTTCCCAAGAATGGCCTCCCATTGTATAACTTTAAGGCCCCGAAAGCTCTCGTCGATGAGATGCCGCTCTTTGATGAGTGGGGGTTCCTCCCTCGGAGGGACACGACCCCCGGGGCCCCTCGAACCTTGGGGTTTAGGCCGACGAAAACTCTGGTCACGCCGCCCTCCCGCGGTCGGGGTGGGCGGCGTGTCGCCGCCCGATCCCCCGGGTCTTGCTCCGGGACAAGACGGGGTTGGAGGTGATGACCGGTCGACGATGGAAGCCGCCACCCCCGCCTTCAAACTCCAGCCGAGGGCGACCGGGTCTCCACGCCAAGCCAGCCACGCCTGCCGGAAGAGGAGGTTGCCTGAGGGTGGCCACCCTTTGACGCGGTGGGCTCCGGTGAAGAAGAAGTGGGTCGTCATAGACGAGTAAGCGCCCGTTCCCCCTTCGTCCTTTATTTCCGCGCCTCCCTTCTGAGCCTTTGCTCTGCAGGCTCTCCACCGGCGACAAGGGAGGTGGGTAAGTGCTGCCCGCCCCTGAGATCGCCGAGCGTCTTGTGGTCTCTCCCCCCGCACTCCGCGGGGTTCAACCTCCCGAGGCCCTCGCGCGTGGGCCTCCCGCGGTCTCCCTCGCCCACGGTCTCCGACTCCCTAGAAGAGTGCCATTCCCCTCGCGTGCGGCTCCTCCTAGGGTCGTGCCGCACCCCCCTTCCGGACCCCTTCTCCTTGGTGACGTGGGGCCTCGGGGGGCGCTTACTTTCGATGAAGCACGTGTGCGTGAGCCCCCAGCCCCCGAGCATGGATTCGGGCTGAGAGACTCCTCATGTGCCTCTACCATTCGCCATGTAGAAAGTGAGAGCTCTTGTTGGTGACTGGGGCCTGTTGAAGGTTCGCGTGCCGTGCCGTGGGACTTGCTCTGCACTGCGGCAGATGCGCTTCAACATCTAGGAGCGGGGCTTGCCAGCAATGAGGCCCGCCTAGAGGATGAGCCCCTGCACCTTGCATCGGGGTGGCACCAGCTTGAAGTTGTCGTGAACCTTGACCGTGTGCAGTGGGAGCGCGCCCGTGCGGAGGCAGGGGGGTCCCTGGCCGCGACGAAGGAAGCCCACGAGCATGCTCTCTCCGATGCTCACGAGGCTGATTGTCGACGTAGGGCCTCCGAGGACCGGCACATGGAGCTTTGCGCCCTCAACACTGATCTTGAAGAGCAGGCTTGGCTAAGGGCTACCCTAGGGATCCGCCTGTCGAGTTCTTCCCTGCCGGCGTGGGATTCCAAGCGTCCGCCGATCCACTGGCGCTTGTAGAGGTGGAACAAAGCCTGGAGCAGGAGCGTGTGGAGGTGAGGAAGCGCCAGGTGTCGCTTGCCGAGGAATCCCTTGCCTCTCACGAGGTGAAGCTTTAGGAGGACATCGACAGGGGGTGCTGGAGGCTCAGCGTTCCCTTCTTCTTAACTATCGTGTGAAGCTGAGGCTCCAGGAGTCCCGCTTTCGCGAGCGCCGCGTCCACCTGAAAAACGAGGTTGATGCCCTCCAGAAAAGTTTGGGTCAGGAAGTGAAACGTCGAGAAGTCGCACTGGACGCCCAGGCTACTGCCGAAGGTAATTACAAATAGGAGGAAGGCGTGGCTTCCCTGGTTGAAGAGGCCTCCGAAGGGGCAATCCATGCTCGCGGCCTCCAGCTTGAATGCTCCCGGATGTTCCAATCCCTCGAGAGGAGAGCCTCTTGGGCTTTGAGCGACATCTGAGGCGAGGGTATCTCAAGCCCCCTGGTCCCCGACGATGCTGGGTACCTAGGCTTCTTCTCCCGTGTTGTGGAACGTCTTGAGGCGGGTGCCGAGAGGGCCCACGCGTTCGCACAGGAGAAGGGTCGTGACCTCTTGGGTCAAGCGGCCTTGGACGTCTTCAGCCACCTCCTTCGCCTCGACCCAGACTTTGACTTCGCCATAGTGTTGGATCAGGTACCAGAGACGATCCGTGCCGCCCTGGCCGAATGGGTCGAGGTGCACGTAGAAGACCTCGTGACAGGGCTTGCTCCCGAAGGCTGTAGAGTGGGCTCTAGCGACGATGTGTCCTCCTGATCCACCGCCTTGTTCTCCTCATAGGGTTATGTACTAGGTTTAACAGTAACTTTAATGTATCTGGAGGGTACCTTTCAATGCGTTCTCTGAACACGAGGCGTGCATGATGATTTCCTCTTAGCCGTGGCCGCTGCCAGCCACGTGTCGTCGCAGCGCTGACGGTCTAGCTCGCGAGCGTAGCTTCGTTCGTGGTGCTTCCTCCCTGCTTGTGGGCCGGTTTGAGGACCCTTTTGGCGCTCTGTGTCTGCAGGTCCCGGTCCCGCACATTTCCCTGCCGCTGTGAGGCGCAAGCCGTTACCAAGGTTGTTCCTCACGGGGCAAAGCCCCAACGCCATGGGTGCCGACATGGGCGGCACCTGGGTGGCCGAGTGGCCTTGCGACCGGTAAGGCTCCTAAGGCATGTTGCTCAGGAGTCCCCCTTGACACTCAAATCTATCTACATCGACAGGTCCCAGTCCTGCACATTTCCCCACCGCCGTTAGGTTCGACGCACTTAACGGGGCGGGGCCCCGCCGCCCCTAACACCGACCTGAGCTCCAGGACGGCACCCGGGGTGGCGAGTGGCTTTATGACCGGTAAGGCTCCTAAGGCTCGATGCTCAGGAGCCCCCTTTGGCGCTCGAGCGATTCCCCATTCCGCCCCTTTTGCGATTGCCCCCGGGGCCCCGGGGGTCTCCCGAGGTTTCTGCGAAACACCAATCAAAACAAAGGGAGAAAGAGAACTCGATTTGGTAAAACGAGAGAACATAGAGAAGAAATCCCCACCCTTCTTTTCTTTTCAAAACATTAAGCAAAGAGATCTTCGAGCCTTTGATAACTCAAAATACATAAGGAAGGCCCTTGAGGGTCTCGACTCGAAACGCAAGGAAGGAATGAGAAAACGGCCCCGTCCGGCACCTAAGTTATTCACCGCCTCCGTCTCCCCCAACGCGGAGCATATGGCTTCCACTAGGCGTGGGATGGACCCCTCCACATCCTCGGGGGGCCCTGGGCGTATATAGACGCAACTCGTTATTATGTGAGAGTGTCAAGGAAGGGGTGTGTTGGGGAACGTCGCATGGGAAACAAAAATTTTCCTACGCGCACGAAAACCTATCATGGTGATGTTCATCTACGAGGGGGATTTCAGATCTACGTACCCTTGTAGATCGCACAACAGAAGCGTTAATAAACGCGGTTGATGTAGTGGAACGTCCTCACGTCCCTCGATCCGCCCCGCGAACCATCCCACGAACCGTCCCGCAATCCGTCGCACGATCCGCTCCGATCTAGTGCCGAACGGACGGCACCTCCGCGTTCAGTACACGTACAGCTCGACGATGATCTCGGCCTTCTTGATCCAGCAAGAGAGATGGAGAGGTATTCTCCAGCAGCATGACGGCACTCCGGAGGTTGGTGGTGATCTAATCTTAGCAGGGCTCCGCCCGAGCTCCACAGAAACACGATCTAGAGGAAAAACCGTGGAGGTATGTGGTCGGGCTGCCGTGGAAAAGTTGTCTCAACTCAGCCCTAAAACCTCCGTATATATAGGGGGGAGGGGAGGAGCCTTACCTTGGGGCTCAAGGAGCCCCAAGGGGTTCGGCCGATGGGGGGGGGGGGAGGAGGAGTCCTCCTCCAATCCTAGTCCAACTAGGATTGGAAGGTGGAGTCCTTCCCTTCCTTCCCACTTCCTTTTTTTTCTTTCTCCTTTGATTTTCTATCTCCCTGTGCAGGGGCCTCTCTGGGCTTGCCCACCAGCCCACTAAGGGCTGGTGCGGCACCCCTAAGGCCCATGGGCTTCCCTGGGGTGGGCTGCCCCCCCAGTGAATATCCAGAACCCATTCGACATTCCCGGTACATTCCCTGTAATTCCGAAAACCTTTCGGTAATCAAATGAGGCCCTCCTATATATCAATCTTCGTCTCAGGACCATTCCGGAAACCCTCGTGTCGTCTGAGATACCTGTAGAGCATCTTTATAGCCACCTAGTTACATTGTGACGTTTGATACACACAAATTATTCCTCCGGTGTCAGTGAGTTATATGATCTCATGGTCAGAGGAATAAATACTTGACACACAGAAAACAGTAGCAACAAAATGACACGATCAACATGCTACGTCTATTAGTTTGGGTCTAGTCCATCACATGATTCTCCCAATGATGTGATCCAGTTATCAAGCAACAACACCTTGTACATAGTCAGAAGACCCTGACTATCCTTGATCAACTGGCTAGCCAACTAGAGGCTTGCTAGGGATAGTGTTTTGTCTATGTATCCACACATGTATCTAAGTCTTCATTCAATACAATTATAGCATGGATAATAAACGATTATCTTGATACATGAATTATAATAATAACTTATTTATCATTGCCTCTAGGGCATAATTCCAATAGTCTCCCACTTGCACTAGAGTCAATAATCTAGCCCTCACATCACCATGCGAATTACATTGTAATAAATCTAACACCCATACAGTTCTGGTGTTGATCATGCTTTGCCCGTGGAAGAGGTTTAGTCAGTGGGTCTGCTACATTTAGATCTGTGTGCACTTTGCATATATTTACGTCCTCCCCTTCGACGTAGTCGCGGATGAGGTTGAAGCGTCGTTTGATGTGTCTGGTCTTGTTGTGAAACCGTGGTTCCTTTGCTAAGACAATGGCACCCGTGTTGTCATAGAACAAGGTTATTGGATTCAGTGCGCTTGGCACCACTCCAAGATCCGTCATGAACTGCTTCATGCAGACACCCTCCTTAGCCGCCTCCGAGGCAACCATGTACTCCGCTTCACATGTAGAATCAGCTACGACGCTTTGCTTGGAACTGCACCAGCTTACCGCACCCCCATTAAGAATAAATATGTATCCGGTGAGCGACTTAGAGTCGTCCGGATCTGTGTCAAAGCTTGCATCAACGTAACCTTTTACGGCGAGCTCTTAGTCACCTCCATACACGAGAAACATCTCCTTAGTCCTTTTACTTCAGGATATTCTTGACCGCCGTGCAGTGATCCACTCCTAGATTACTCTGGAACCTGCCTGCCATACTAATGGCCAGGCTAACGTCCGGTCTAGTGCACATCATTGCATACATGATAGAACCTATGGCTGAAGCATAGGGGACGGTGCTCATATGCTCTCTATATTTATCAGTTGCTGGGCACTGAGTCTTACTCAATCTCGTACCTTGTAAAACTGGCAAGAACCCCTTCTTGGACTGTTCCATTTTGAACCTCTTCAAAACTTTATCAAGGTATTGATACGTCTCCAACGTATCTACTTTTCCAAACTCTTTTGCCCTTGTTTTGGACTATTATTTGCATGATTTGAATGGAACTAACCTGGACTGATGCTGTTTTCACCAGAATTGCCTTGGTTTTATTTTTGTGCAGAAATCAAAGTTCTCCAAACATCCTGAAAATTTACGGGGAGCAGTTTTGGAAAATATCAAAAATATCTGCGCCAAGTTCCACCTCAGGGGGTGGGCCAGTGGGCCACAAGCCCCAGCTCCGCCACCACCCCCCTGGTGGCGGCGGACAGGCTTGTGGGGCCCACAAGCACCTGCCGCCCCCAACTCCAGCTCTATAAGTTGTCTTTCGTCCCAGAAAAAAATAAAAAGAGAAGTTTTCGTCGCGTTTTTGATACGGAGGCGCCGCCACCTCCTGTTCTTCATCTGGAGGGCAGATCCGGAGTCCGTCTTGGGCTCCGGAGAGGGGAAATCGTCGCCATCGTCATCATCAACCTTCTTCCCTCTCCAATTCCATGAAGATCTTCGTCGTTCCTGAGTAATCTATTCGTAGGCTCTCTGGGCGGTGATGAGTAGGATGCGATCTATCATGTAATCGAGTTAGGTTTGATGGGGATTGATCCCTAGTATCCATTATGTTCTGAGATTTGATGTTGCTACTACTTTGCCATGCTTAATGCTTGTCACTAGGGCCCAAGTGCCATGATTTCAGATATGAAATTATTATGTTGTCACCAATATATGTGTGTTTTAGATCCGATCTTGCAAGTTGTAGTTACCTACTATGTGTTATGATCCGGCAACCCCGGAGTGACAATAACCGGAACCACTCCCGGTGATGATCATAGTTTGAGGAGTTCATGTGTTCACCAAGTGCTAATGCATTGGTCCGGTTCTTTATTAAAAGGAGAACCTTAATATCCCGTAGTTTCCTTTTGGACCCCGCTGCCACGGGAGGGATGGACAATAGATGTCATGCAAGTTCTTTTCCCTAAGCACGTATGACGACACACCAAATGCATGCCTACATCACATTGATGAACGTGAGCTAGCCACACATCTCTCCGTGTTATAGCTATTGCATGATGAATATCATCCAAACAAATCACCGATCCGTTGCCTACGAGTTTGTCCTACTACTGCTGTTACTTGTCTTGCTCTGTTGCTGCTACTACTGTTGCTACTACTGTTACTTGTCTTGCTCTGCTACTGCTACTACCGTTGCTACTGCTATTACTTGTCTTGCTCTGCTGCTGCTGCTACTGTTGCTACTGCTGTTACTTGTTTTGCTCTGCTGCTACTATTGCTACTACTGTCGCTTGCTACTGTTGCTACTTGCTACGGCTGTCACTACTACTGTGCCTTGCCACTTCTATTGCTCGTTACACTGCCGTTACTCGCTACTTTGGTGTTACTATTGTGCTTGCATATACTAATCTTTCAGGTGTGGTTAAATTTGACAAATTCAGCTGCTAATACTTAAGAGTATACTCTCACGTCCTGACTGGCTTACCTACAAATTTGGGTCGAATACTCTACCCTCAAAAACTGCTGCGAACCCATGCGCTGGAGGGCCATCAACAACATTCTTCGAGTTTCATTGCCGGGGAGTGCTATCAGCATTCTTCTGGTGCCGTTGCAGGAGAAGGTTAGTTGTTATAAGCATTCGTCTAGCTAACACTAGAGATTGCAGGATCAACACTTTTCTGGAGCCATTGCCAGGGAAGCACAGCTGACGTCAGCATTTTTCTGGCGCCGTTGCCGAGGAGGTATTGCTATATTCTGTGAGTTACTTGGGATTTATATCTACTGATCACTATGAAGAATCTGAAGGATCCGAAGACCAAAGTCTTGCCCTCAACTACGAGGGGAGGTAAGGAATTGCCATCTAGCTCTGCACTTGATTCACCTTCAGTTATGAGTAAGTTTGCGACATCACCTCCTGCTAGAAATCTTGATATGTCGCCTATGCTTGATACTATGCCTGATGATGCTATGCTTGATACTATGCCTGATACTATGCTTGATACTGCTAGAGATGCTATGCTTGATACTATGCCTGATACTATGCTTGATACTGCTAGAGATGCTATGCTTGATACTATGCTTGATACTACTAGAGATGCTATGCTTGATACTATGCCTGATGATACTATGCTTGATACTATGCCTGATACTGCTAGAGATGCTATGCTTGATACTGCTTTGCCTGATGATGCTAGAGATGCTATTTTGCCTGATGATGCTATGCTTGATACTCCTAGAGATGCTCCTTTGCCTGTTCCACTGGGAGTGTTCCTTGATGCTCATATTGCTAGAGTTACTGCCAATGCTCGTGATACTTCTGAAATTGCCGATGCTATTGAGATAGAACCTGCTTTTGCTCCTGCTAGATCTAGCTCTCCTAGATATGAATTGCCTGATATACCCGAGGGTTACGTTATGGAGGGAGAGATAACTGAGGACTTTCTTGCGTGTAAGGATGCCTATGACGCTGAGAAATTCATTCTCAAGTGGAAGGAAAAATCTTTGGAAGTTAGGATGAAAAATGATCCGAAGTTTGCCACTTCGCCTATCTTTGTCACTGATAAGGATTATGAATTCTCTATCGACCCTGAGATAATATCTCTAGTCGAATCTGATCCTTTTCACGGTTATGAGTCTGAGACGGTCATAGCCCATCTTGCCAAACTATCCGAAATAGCCAACCTCTTCACTAATGAGGAGAAGATCCGCCACTACTATATCCTTAAGCTGTTTTCTTTCTCTCTAAAGGTTGATGCTAAAGCCTGGTTCACCTCTCTTGCTCCTGGATGTGTGCGTAGTCCCTAGGAGATGGTCTATTACTTCTGTGAGAAATATTTCCCTGCCCATAAGAAGCAAGCCGCCTTGCAGGAAATATAAAACTTTGCTCAACTCCAAGAAGAGAGTCTTCCACAAGCTTGGGGGAGGCTCGTCCAGCTACAGAATGCTTTGCCTGATCACCCTCTCAAGAAGAACGAGATACTTGATATCCTCTATAACGGACTTACCGATGCCTCTAGAGACTACCTAGATAGTTGTGCCGGTTGTGTTTTTAGGGAACAAACTGTAGAACAAGCTAAGACCCTACTGAGTAACCTCTTGATCAACGATAATGCTTGGACTATTCCCGAACCACCTCCTAAGCCAACTCCTAAGAAAAGAGGTATTCTATTCCTCAGTCCCGAAGATATGCAAGAAGCCAAGAAATCTATGCAAGAGAAAGGCATTAAATCTGAAGATGTCAAAAATCTACCACCTATCGAAGAGATCCACGGTCTCGATAACTCGATACAGGTAGTAGAAGTGAATTCTCTGCGTAGGTTTGACGAGAGTGATATTCCTTTTGATAAACCTGCTAGCCTATGCTTTGATGAATTTGACAACTTTGTTGCCAAACAACGGAGTTTCAATGATTATGTTAGCAGACATTTGGAACAAAGTACTCGTATGCTTAGCCATTTAAGTGCTTGTGTAGACAGAAATGTCACTGCTTAAAAGCTTCTGAGTAAACATGCCTCTATGATTACTACTCAGGTGGAACGAGTACTTACAGCTCAGAATGACCTGCTCAATGAATTAAATGACAACTCTGTCAGAGTCATTACTAGAGGAGGCAAAATGACTCAGGAACCCTTGTATCCAGAAGGTCATCCTAAGAGAATTGATCAAGATTCTCAAGGAATCAATGCTGATACACCTAGTCATCCTAAGGAGAAGAAGAAGGATGATAGAAACCTGCATGCCAGTTCACCAAATACTATCACACCTGAATAACCTAATGATATTTCTGCGTCTGATGCAGAAACACAATCAGGTGATGAACATGAACCTGGTGACAATGTGGACAGTGATGTTCATAATAATGCTCAACCTAGCCATGATGAGGATGCGGAGATTGAACCTACGGTTAATCCTGATAATCCACAACCTAAGAGATACGACACGAATGACTTTACTGCTAGGAAGCATGGTAAAGAAAGAGAGCCATGGGTTCAGAGACCTATGCCGTTTCCTCCTAAGCCATCCAAGAAAAAGGATGATGAGGATTTTGAGCGCTTCGTTGAGATGATAAGACCCGTCTTTCTGCAGATGCGGTTAACTGATATGCTCAAGATGTCTCCGTATGCCAAGTACATGAAAGATATCATGACTAATAATCGGAAGATACCAGATCTTGAGATCTCCACCATGCTTGCCAATTACACTTTCAAAGGTGGAACTCCTAAGAAACTTGGTGATCCCGGAGTGCCCACTATACCTTGCTCCATTAAAGGAAACTACGTAAGAACTGCCTTATGTGACCTTGGAGCCGGTGTTAGTGTTATGCCGCTCTCTCTTTATCGTAGACTTGAATTGGATAAGTTGATACCCACTGAAATTTCTCTGCAAATAGCCGACAAATCAACAGCTTTCCCTATCGGCATTTGCGAGGATGTGCCTGATGTGGTTGCTAATAACACTATCTTAATAGACTTTGTTATCTTGGATATTCCCGAGGACGGTGCCATGGCTATCATCCTCGAAAGACCCTTTTTAAACACCGCATGGGCTGTTATAGATTGCAACAAAGGCAATGTCACTTTCCATGTCAACGGTAATGAGCACATAATGCACTTTCCGAAGAAACGATATCCAGTACATTGCATCAATGCTATTGAAAAGGCTTCATCGATTCTTATTGGGAGCTTTGAATGCCCTATTCCTCGTGTCAAGATGAAGTATGATTTGCTTGTTGGGGAGATTCATATCCCCATTGAGGTGACTTAGTGGCTATTCGAAATTCTCCAGTCTCTCTTGCGATTCAAGAAATTTTTGTCATAAGGACTTGATCAACCCCATTGACGAATTTCTTTCGATGACCATGAAACGAATGAATCAGAGAGTCACATACCTCTGTTTTGAGTCTTCATTTTCTGTTGCTTAGAAGAAAAATGATGGAATTAGTTTAGCTTTTCCTGTTTTCTGTTCTAGCGTCCCGGAGAAAGATACCTCAAAAATAAAAGTTCTCCGATGGTCCTGAAAATTTAGTATGATTTTTTCTGGAATTTTTGAAAATTTCTGGGCCTGAGAGCTGGTTAGGGCCCCTGACCAGTGGGCCACAAGCCCCCCACCGCCACCTACCCCCTGGTGGCAGGGTGCAAGCTTGTGGGGCCCACAGGCATCCCCTCCACTCATTCCAGCTCCAAGCCTCTTCTTCCACCTCCAGAAAAAATTGTTTCGCAGCTCAAACCCGTGTTCTTGCTCATTTGGCTGTGATTTTCGATCTCCTTGCTCAAAGCACCATTCTCCGAACCGTTTTGGGGAAATTACTCCTTGGTAAGTGACTCCTCCATTGGTCCAATTAGTTTTTGCTCTAGTGCTTTATCCTTCGTGAATTCTTGCTACCTTGGTGACCCTGTTCTTGAGCTAGAAATGTTGATTTTAGCTGGTCCCAAGTAGTTTTAGCGCGTGATACGGTCTCTAGGCACTAGTAGGAGTAGTTGCTACAAGTTGGGTTAACCCTTATTCACTTTTCTTTCGAAGTCTCTAAAAATTTCAGATTTTTTCAAAGCTAGAAAAAGGAAGAGATGAGGAGGTTCTTGAGAGGATCTTCAAGCCGTAACCACAAGGAGGATGAGAAGAAACACCCCAAGTACGTAGTCTCTCGAGTCACAGAAGTTCGAGCGTGCGAGTGGCCAAGTGATGAATTTTTGCGCGCCGCCGGACTTTATGAAGACTTATATTACTTGGTGGACAACGCATGTCTTACTGCGTTTGTTGAAGATAAGTGCCCACAATATCTCCTCCTCACCAATATTTTCGTTCAAAAATTCAACTTTTATCCGAGGAAGAATCCTCCCATGGTTGAGTTCATGATATACGATGTCCCCCAATGCATGATGCTGTAGGATTTTTGCAATGTATGCAAATTACTTTATGTTGGGGATATCCGTGACCCTCGTCCACAGGACTTGGATGATTTCATTGGTTCTATTGCTGTTGGAGACCAGAGAGGATTGTCTCGCGCTAGAATTGCTAGCATACATTTTCCTGTGCTTCGGTACTTCTCACTATTTGTGGGAAAATGTTTGATTGGCCGTGGGGAGGCTGGATCACTTAGTTCTCCTGACCTTGCGGTTCTGCGCGAAGGCCTTTATAACGATAAGACTTATAGCTTGGGCGCTATAGTAGCTCAATGGTTGACCCTGAACCGTTCTAAAGGTGTTGTCTATGGAGGTATCTATGCTACCCGTCTTGCCAGACACTTTGAGATACCGATTATACTAGGAGAGGAAGGAGAGATGCTTCTCCCTGAGAGATATCTGGATTATGACAGCATGGTTTGCCATTATTTTCTGGATAGAGATGCTAGTAGACGGATGATTTATAACCTGGTGTTTAGTCAGGGTACTCGAGAGACTATTACTTTGCCTGCTCCTTCTTTGTTTGATCTTCATGCACGCAGGTACACTATTATGCCCGCAGACATCTACGCATATTGGGGCTTGGCCCAACCACAGGCGCCCGTGCCTGAGCCGCCAGTCGAGTACCAGACGCCAGTTTATCAGTGGGAGCGAGAGGAGCTCACACAGCAGTGGCATCCACAGTCTGCTCTGCAGTATCCAGGGGCTGGTTATTTCCCACCTTGGGAGTAGACCAATCTAGGACAAAAGCCTAAGCTTGGGGGAGTACGTGTTCTCACCGACTTTACATTCATGCTTATGCTTTCGCTTTGTTAGCCGGTGTTTACACTTTGCCACTGTATTATCCATGCTAGTTTCTTTTCGTTTTCTTGTTTTGTGTCCTTTTGAGAAAACCCAAAAAGATTTTTCTTTCTTTTTTGCTTGTTGGGAGCTTTCCCGTGTAAATAGTTTTCTTTTTCTTTGTGTCAAGGTAGAAGATATTGGTTACAATGCTTAGTGGTTCTTACATGCTTACCTGTTTAGCTTTCAAAGAGCCATATTATTTTGTCTTCTCCTTTGTGTTTGCCTGCAGATTCAGCTTAGTCCAATGCGCTTATTATCATTTTCATCGTTCGATCGTGCAAATGAAAGGCAGCAATGATGATATATGATAAAGTGACTGAGCCTGAAAAGCTGGTATGAACTCTATCTATTTTGTTTTTGTAAATATGACTAGCTTGTCGACCCAAATTTAGAATTTAGCTTTGTTGTGAGAGAACCATGTTTGTAATGACAACTTAGAGATCATAGCTTCTGATGCCATGCTTATTTAGCTGAGAGCTTATAATGGTTTGTCTTGATTGCCAACATAGATTTTGAGATGACTATGATGCAGTATGATAGGATGGTATTCTCCTTTGAATGTTTCAAGTGGCTTGACTTGGCGCATGTTCATGCATGTAGTTGAAACAAAATCAAAATAGCCTCTATGATGTTCGTGTTCATGGTGATTTATATCGGGTTCATGCTTGCATTCAATGTTAGTCATACTCATTGCATCTTGATGACTGTTGTCGCTCTCTAGTTGGTCGCTTCCCAGTCTTTTGCTAGCCTTCACTTGTACTAAGCGGGAATGCTGCTTGTGCATCCACTTCCATAAACCCAAAAGTTTTTCCATGAGAGTCCACCATACCTACCTATTTGCGGTATCTACCTGCCGTTCCAAGTAAATTTGGATGTGCCATTTTGTAAACCTTCAAGAAATAAATCTGTTTTGCATGCCCGAACCGCTCATGTGGTGACAGAGGGCTATTGGTATCTTCCATGCTAGGAGTGTTATCCTCGACATGTGTTTATTCACAGTCGTTCACGAGAAAGGGGCCGGTATTTGGGATGCCCAGTTCCATACTTAAATCGAAAACATAACTGTAAAACAAGACTCCCCCCGGATTGATGTTAGTATGGACGGTACCCGAGGATTCGGCTAGCCTTGTAGTGTGATTGATTGGTGGTGGGGGAGTTAGAACTTCACTTTTCTATTTGGGAACCACCTATAGCATGAGTAGCATGGATGATATTGAGAACTCTTGGTCATTGCTTTGACAATGGAAGCATGCCACCCAAAATTATTATCTCTGTTTTCAAAGCTTGAGCTCTGGCACCTCTGCAAATCAATGCTTCCCTCTACGAAGGGCCTGTCTATTTATTTTCCTGTCAAGTCATCCTCCTCTTATATAAGCACCAATTCGAGAGCACCTCTGTCATTTTTATGCTTTGCTTTTGATTGATATTGAGTATGACTATGACTGGATCTTTGTTGCTATGAATTACAATGTTTAGTCAGCCCTTGATCTTTGAAAGTACTCTGCATTTATGTTTTGCGGTCTCAGAAAGAGCTAGCGAGATACCACCTATTCATATTGCTTCATACTTGCTTTGATTGAAGTGTTGGTATCTGAAACTCATTATCATTTGCTTGTTAGGTGATTAGGCCATTGATATTTGCTTATGTGGTTAACTTGTGATCTTGCTGAAATTCTGGTTATGAGTTAGACATAGTTGCAACAGCAAGATCAAACAGAGTTTGTCAAAGTTTTTTCCTTTCTCTCTCAGTTTGTCAACTGAGTTGCTTGAGGACAAGCAAGGTTTTAAGCTTGGGGGAGTTGATACGTCTCCAACGTATCTACTTTTCCAAACTCTTTTGCCCTTGTTTTGGACTATAATTTGCATGATTTGAATGGAACTAACATGGACTGACGCTGTTTTCAGCAGAATTGCCTTGGTGTTATTTTTGTGCAGAAATCAAAGTTCTCCAAACGTCCTGAAAATTTACGGGGAGCAGTTTTAGAAAAAATCAAAAATATATGCGCCAAGTTCCACCTTAGGGGGTGGGCCAGTGGGCCACAAGCCCTTGCTCCGCCACCACCCCTGGTGGCGGTGGGCAGGCTTGTGGGGCCCACAGGCACCCGCCGCCCCCAACTCCAGCTCTATAAGTTGTCTTTCGTCCCAAAATAAAATAAAAGAGAAGTTTTTGTCGCGTTTTCGATACGGAGGCGCCGCCACCTCCTGTTCTTCATCTGGAGGGCAGATCTGGAGTCCGTCTTGGGCTTCGGAGAGGGGAAATCATCGCCATCGTCATCATCAACCTTCTTCCCTCTCCAATTCTATGAAGCTCTTCGTCGTTCGTGAGTAATCTATTCGTAGGCTCGCTGGGCGGTGATGAGTAGGATGAGACCTATCATCTAATCGAGTTAGTTTTGATGGGGATTGATCCCTAGTATCCATTATGTTCTGAGATTTGATGTTGCTACTACTTTGCCATGCTTAATGCTTGTCACTAGGGCCCGAGTGCCATGATTTTAGATCTGAAATTATTATGTTGTCACCAATATATGTGTGTTTTAGATCCGATCTTGCAAGTTGTAGTTACCTACTATGTGTTATGATCCAGCAACCCCGGAGTGACAATAACCGGAACCACTCCCGGTGATGATCATAGTTTGAGGAGTTCATGTGTTCACCAAGTGCTAATGCGTTGGTCCGGTTCTTTATTAAAACGAGAACCTTAATATCCCATAGTTTCCTTTTGGACCCCGCTGCCACGGGAGGGATGGACAATAGATGTCATGCAAGTTCTTTTCCCTAAGCACGTATGACGACACACAGAATGCATGCCTACATCACATTGACGAACGGGAGCTAGCCACATATCTCTCCGTGTTATAGCTGTTGCATGATGAATATCAACCAAACAAATCACCGACCCATTGCCTACGAGTTTGTCCTACTACTCTGTTACTTGTCTTGCTCTGCTGCTGCTACTACTATTGCTACTGCTGTTACTTGTCTTGCTCTGCTGCTGCTACTGCTGTTGCTACTGCTATTACTTGTTTTGCTCTGCTGCTGCTGCTACTACTGTTGCTACTGCTGTTACTTGTTTTGCTCAGCTGCTACTGTTGTTACTACTGTTGCTTGCTACTGTTGCTACTTGCTACTGCTGTTCCTTGCCACTGCTATTGCTCGTTACACTGCCGTTACTCACTACTTTGCTATTACTACTGTGCTTGCAGATACTAATCTTTCAGGTGTGGTTGAATCTGACAAATTCAGCTGCTAATACTTGAGAGTATACTCTCATCTCCTGACTGGCTTACCTACAAATTTGGGTCGAATATTCTACCCTTGAAAACTGCTTCGAACCCACGCGCTGGTGGGCCACCAACAACATTCTTCCAGTTTCATTGCGGGGGAGTGCTATCAGCATTCTTCTGGTACCGTTGCAGGAGAAGGTTAGTTGTTATAAGCATTCGTCTAGCTGACACTAGAGATTGTAGGATCATCACTTTTCTGGAGCCATTGCCAAAGAAGCACAACTGACGTCAGGTATGTACTTTGTGAAAGTCCTAGCAGGCGTTTCGATCTATCCCTATAGATCTTAATGCCTAGAATGTAAGCAGCTTCTCCTAGGTCCTTCATAGAGAAACTTTTATTCAAGTAATCCTTTATGCTCTCCAAAAACTCCACGTTGTTTCTAATCAGCAATATGTCATCCACATATAATATTAGAAACGCCACAGAGCTCCCACTCACTTTCTTGTAAATACAAGATTCTCCAATCACTTGTATAAACCCAAATGCTTTGATCACCTCATCAAAGCGTTCATTCCAACTCCGAGATGCTTGCACCAGTCCATAGATGGATCGTTGGAGCTTGCACACTTTGTTAGCATTTTGAGGATCGAGAAAACCTTCGGGTTGCATCATATACAACTCTTCCTTAAGGAAACCGTTAAGGAACACTGTTTTGACATCCATCTACCAGATTTCATAATCGAAAAATGCAGCTATTGCTAACATGATTCTGACGGACTTAAGCATCGCTACGGGTGAGAATGTCTCATCGTAGTCAACTCCTTGAACTTGTGAAAAACCCTTTGGCACAAGTCAAGCTTTATAAATGGTCACATTACCTCATCGTCCGTCTTCTTCTTAAAGATCCATTTGTTCTGAATAGCCTTGCGGCCTTCAGGTAGTACTTCCAAAGTCCATACTTTGTTTTCATACATAGATCCTATCTCAGACTTCATGGCCTCCAACCATTTGTTGGAATCCAGGCCCACCATTGCTTCTTCATAATTCGCAGGCTCATTGTTGTCTAACAACATAATTGATAAGACGGGATTAACATACCACTCTGGAGTAGTACGCGGTCTGGTCGACCTGCGAGGTTCGACAGGAACTTGATCCGGAGTTTCATGATCATCATCATTAACTTCTTCCTCAACCGGCGTCGCAACGACAGGGGTTTCCCCTTGCCCTGCGCCACCATCCAGAGGGATGAGAGGTTCGACAACCTCATCAAGTTCTATCTTCCTCCCACTCAATTCTCTCGAGAGAAACTCCTTTTCGAGAAAAGCTTCGTTCTTAGCAACAAACACTTTGCCCTCGGATTTGAGATAGAAGGTATACCCAACTGTCTCTTTCGGGTAACCTATGAAGATGCACTTTTCCGCTTTGGGTTCCAGCTTTTCACGCTGAAGCTTTTTGACATAAGCATCACATCCCCAAACTTTAAGAAACGACAACTTTGGTCTTTTGCCATACCACAGTTCGTATGATGTCATCTCAACGGATTTTGATGGTGCCTTATTTAAATTGAATGCAGCTCTGTCTCTAATGCATAACCCCAAAACGATAACGACAAACCGGTAAGAGACATCATAGATCACACCATCTCTAATAAAGTACGATTACAACGTTCGGACACACCATTATGCTGTGGTGTTCCAGGCGGTGTCAACTGTGAAACAATTCCACATTGTCTTAAGTGAGCACCAAACTCGAAACTCAGATATTCACCCCCACGATCGGACCGCAGGAACTTGATCTTCTTGTTATGATGATTTTCAACTTCACTCTGAAATTGCTTGAACTTTTGAAATGTTTCAGACTTGTGCTTCATCAAGTAGAAATAACCATATCTACTCAAATCATCAGTGAAAGTGAGAAAATAACGATATCAGCCGCGTGCCTCCACGCTCATCGGACCACACACATCGGTATGTATGATTTCCAACAAGTCACTTGCACGCTCCATTGTTCCGGAGAACGGAGTTTTAGTCATCTTGCCCATGAGGCATGGTTCGCACGTGTCTAGTGAATCAAAGTCAAGTGACTCCAAAAGTCCATCGGTATGGAGTTTCTTCATGCGCTTTACACCAATATGACCTAAGCGGTAGTGCCACAAAAATATGGCGCTATCATTGTTAACTCTAACTCTTTTGGTCTCAATGTTATGTATATGTGTATTATCACTATCAAGATTCAATATGAACAATCCTCTCACATTGGGTGCATGACCGTAAAAGATATTACTCGTAGAAATAGAACAACCATTATTCTCTGACTTAAACGCGTAACTGTCTTGCAATAAACAAGATCCAGATATAATGTTCATGCTCAACGCAGATACTAAATAACAATTATTTAAGTTTGTAACTAATCCTCATGGTAACTGAAGTGAAACTGTGCCGACGGCGATTGCATCAACCTTGGAACCATTTCCCACGCGCATCGTCACTTCATCTTTCGCCAGCCTTCGCCTATTCCGCAGTTCCTGTTTCGAGTTGCAAATATGAGCAACAAAACCGGTATCGAATACCCAGGCACTACTACGAGAGCTGGTTAAGTACACATCAATAACATGTATACCAAATATACCTGATTTTCTTTGACCGCCTTCTTATCAGCCAGATACTTGGGGCAGTTGCGCTTCCAGTGACCCATACCCTTGCAATAATAGCACTCTGTTTCAGCCTTAGGTCCAGTTTTGGGTTTCTTCGTCGGATTGGCAACAGGTTTGCCACTCTTCTTTGAATTACCCTTCTTTCCTTTGCCGTTTCTCTTGAAACTAGTGGTCTTATTCACCATCAATACTTGATGTTCTTTACGGAGTTCTTACTCCGCGACTTTCAACATCGCGAACAACTCACCGGGTGACTTGTTCATCCCTTGCATGTTGTAGTTCAACACAAAGCCCTTATAGCTTGGCGGCAGTGATTGAAGAATTATGTCACTGATAGCCTCTTGCGAGAGTTCAATCCCCAGCTCAACTAGACGGTTTGAGTACCCAGACATTTTGAGCACGTGTTCACTGACAGACGAATTCTTCTCCATCTTGCAAGCATAGAATTTATCGGAGGTCTCATACCTCTCGATCCGGGCGTTCTTCTGAAAGATAAACTTCAACTCCCGGAACATATCATATGCTCCATGATGCTCAAAGCGATGTTGAAGTCCCGGCTCTAAGCCATATAAGACTGCACATTGAACTACTGAGTAGTCCTCCTTACGTGTTAACCAAGCGTTCTTAACATCTTGGTCAGCCGTAGCGGGTGGTTCATCTCCTAGCGCATCATCAAGGACATAATCCTTCTTCCCAGCTTGCAGGAGCAACTTAAGATTATGAGCCCACTCTACAAAGTTGCTTTCATCATCTTTCAACTTAGCTTTCTCTAGGAACATATTAAAATTCAGGGTGACTGTCGCGTGAGCCATGATTTAGAACACAAATATATTCAAAGTGGACTTAGACTATGTTCAAGATAATTAGAGTTTAACTTAATCAAATTATTTTCTAAACTCCCACTCAAAAAGTACATCTCTCTAGTCATTTGAGTGGTTCATGATCCAATTCCACTAGCTCAAGTCCGATCATCACGTGAGTTGAGGATAGTTTCAGTGGTAAGCATCCCTATGCTAATCATATCAACTATATGATTCATGATCGACCTTTCGGTCTCATGTGTTCCGAGGCCATGTCTGCACATGCTAGGCTCGTCAAGCTTAAACCGAGTGTTCCGCGTGTGCAACTGTGTTGCACCCATTGTATGTGAACGTTGAGTCTATCACACCCGATCATCACGTGGTGTCTCGAAACGACGAACTGTAGCAACGGTGCACAGTCGGGGAGAACACAATTTCGTCTTGAAATTTTAGTGAGAGATCACCTCATAATGCTACCGTCGTTCTAAGCAAAATAAGGTGCATAAAAGGATTAACATCACATGCAATTCATAAGTGACATGATATGGCCATCATCACGCGCTTCTTGATCTCCATCACCAAAGCACCAGCACGATCTTCTGTCACCGGCGCCACACCATGATCTCCATCAACATGTCGCCATCGGGGTTGTCGTGCTAGTCATGCTATTACTACTAAAGCTACATCCTAGCAATATAGTAAACGCATCTGCAAGCACAAACGTTAGTTTAAAGACAACCCTGTGGCTCCTGCCGGTTTCCGTACCATCGATGTGCAAGTTGATATTAATTATTACAACATGATCATCACATCGTTGGCCATATCACATCACAAGCATACCCTGCAAAAACTAGTTAGACGTCCTCTAATTGTTGTTGCATGTTTTACGTGGTGACCATGGGTATCTAGTAGGATCGCATCTTACTTACGGAAACACCACAACGGAGATATATGAATTGCTATTTAACCTTATCCAAGGACCTCCTCGGTCAAATCCGATTCAACTAAAGTTGGAGAAACCGAGACTCGCCAGTCATCTTTGAGCAACAGAGTTACTCGTAGCGATGAAACCAGTCTCTCGTAAGCGTAAGAGTAATGTCAGTCCGAGCCGCTTCGATCCAACAATACCGCGGAATCATGAAAAGACCAAGGAGGGCAGCAAATCGCACATCACCACCCACAAAAACTTTTGTGTTCTACTCGAGAAGACATCTACGCATGAACCTAGCTCATGATGCCACTGTTGGGGAACGTCGCATGGGAAACAAAAATTTTCCTACGCGCACGAAAACCTATCATGGTGATGTTCATCTACGAGGGGGATTTCAGATCTACGTACCCTTGTAGATCGCACAGCAGAAGCGTTAATAAACGCGGTTGATGTAGTGGAACATCCTCACGTCCCTCGATCCGCCCCGCGAACCGTCCCACGAACTGTCCCGCGATCCGTCCCACCATCCGCTCCGATCTAGTGCCGAAGGGACGACACCTCCGCGTTCAGCACACGTCCAACTCGACGATGATCTCGGCCTTCTTGATCCATCAAGAGAGACGGAGAGGTAGATGAGTTCTCTGGCAGCGTGACGGCGCTCCGGAGGTTGGTGGTGATCTAATCTCAGCAGGGCTCCGCCGAGCTCCGCAGAAACGCGATCTAGAGGAAAAACCGTGGAGGTATGTGGTCGGGCTGCCGTGGACAAGTTGTCTCAAATCAGCCCTAAAACCTCCGTATATATAGGGGGGAGGGGAGGGGCCTTGCCTTGGGGCTCAAGGAGCCCCAAGGGGTTCAGCCGATGGGGGGAGGAGGAGTCCTCCTCCGATCCTAGTCCAACTAGGATTGGAAGGTGGAGTCCTTCCCTTCCTTCCCACTTCCCCTTTTTTTTCTTTCTCCTTTGATTTTCTATCTCCCTGTGCAGGGGCCTCTCTGGGCTTGCCCACCAGCCCACTAAGGGCTGGTGTGGCACCCCTAAGGCCTATGGGCTTCCCCGGGGTGGGCTGCCCCCCGGTGAACATCCGGAATCCATTCGTCATTCCCGGTACATTCCCGGTAATTCCAAAAACCTTCTGGTAATCAAATGAGACCATCCTATATATCAATCTTCATCTCCGGACCATTCCGGAAACCCTCGTGACGTCCATGATCTCATCCGGGACTCCGAACAACATTCGGTAACCAACCATATAACTCAAATACGCATAAAACAACGTCGAACCTTAAGTGTGCAGACCCTGCGGGTTCGAGAACTATGTAGACATGACCCGAGGGACTCCTCGGTCAATATCCAATAGCGAGACCTGGATACCCATATTGGATCCTACATATTCTACGAAGATCTTATCGTTTGAAACTCAGTGCCAAGGATTCATATAATCCCGTATGTCATTCCCTTTGTCCTTCGGTATGTTACTTTCCCGCGACTCCCTTTGGCATACCTATTTCAATCTCGTTTACCGGCAAGTCTCTTTAGTCGTTCCGTAATACAAGATCCCGCAACTTACACTAAGTCATATTGCTTGCAAGGCTTGTGTGTGATGTTATATTACCGAGTGGGCCCCGAGATACCTCTCCGTCACACGGAGTGACAAATCCCAGTCTTGATCCATACTAACTCAACGGACACCTTCGGAGATACCTGTAGAGCATCTTTATAGCCACCCAGTTACGTTGTGACGTTTGATACACACAAAGTATTCCTCCGGTGTCAGTGACTTATATGATCTCGAACGAAGCCCGCGCTGGCGACATGGGTGACGGGGGGATAACCCTAGGGCAGGCTCATCGAGCCTACTCCTTTGCCTTCTATATTGAAGGAAAAGCACAACTCTCTCCAGGCAGCCGAATCCCCCTGGCCGGCTAGGAAGCTCCTACCGGCTAGGAGCGAGATGGTCAACTTCTCCAGGCCGGCTAGGAATCACCTGCCGGCTAGGAGTGAGACGGCTATCTCCTTCTGGCCGTCTGGGAGGCATCTATCGGCTATGGGCAAGACGGCCATTCCTAGGCCGGCTAGCGAGGCCGCAAGCCGGCCAGGGAACTCAAGTCACATCAGATCGTAGGTCATGACGAGACCCTACGATTAAAGCTGAATACACGTCAGCGCGGGTACAGGATTGGAGTGCATGGCAGGTACAGTATCAACGGCCATGCCGTTGACCTACTCCCGCTCCGACCGATCATCCCTGCATAGTGTCAGCCCGTCAAATACCCACTCCATTACCACACTCGGCGTGGGAACCGTGGAGACGACCGTACTTGCAAACCATGACGAATCTCGCAAGACGACACCGAACGTACTACACGTGTCCTGTGTCGGCCTTACGCGTGAGCTTCATTGGCTGGCCGGCGGGTCCCATAGCCACATGGGACCTCGCAGCCGGCGGCCCCTCCAGCGACAAGACAAGACCACTGTGGACCCCCTCTCCAGCCGGCGAGGCTGCCACCCGGGTCCCACCTTTGTACTTTTATCCTTATTGTAGGTCGGTGGGTTCGTATATAAACCCCCCCGACCCCCTCCATGCAGAGGGTTGGACAAATGCACACACACACCCATACAGGAGAGGTAGTAATGAGCCGGCAGCTCCTTCTTCCTCCTCCGTCGAATAGCTCAAGGAGCACACTATAACCACTCTGGTGCATCATACATTCCGGTAGGACTAGGGGTGTTATCTCTACGGAGAGCCCCGAACCTGGGTACATCGTGCATCCCTCGCTTGTACCAACCCTGCTACGAGAACCCGTCGGTGTCCTTTCGGTCTCCACCTCATATCTTTAGCCTACCCATGGCTTATGTCGTGAGTAAACACCAACATTTGGCACCCACTGTGGGGCCGTCCGCGGCATCGGCCGGAGTTACGCTCTAGGCAGGGCCCTTCGCCAACACCACCGGATGCTCGCGTCCGGATCGATCAGCATGCCCGTGGAGCCTGCCCCCAAGGAGGTATCTGTGATGCTATTCGACGTCCCCGTTTATCTCGTGGACTCCGACGAGGAGTCTGACGATGAGTCGCTCCCCAGCATCGTCATCGCTGCTGTTGCAAACCTCGGCATCCTCTTCAGCAACTTGCGCCTCGACGATGAGCCTCGCTACCTCGGCGAGGGCATCGACATCGATGCATTGTGCGCTAGTTTCAGAAGGCTCTCCCTCAAGGAGGGGCCTGCACAGGATGAGTACCCTAGCGAGGTGCTCGTCTTCGATGGTCCCCCATCATCTGCGGGGTGTCTTGCCCCGCACCACGTCGCCGTCGTTTCCAACCTCATGGAGGTGATGGTCATTGGCGGCGGCACCAGCAAGCCTCACGGCAAGGCGTCAGCAGAGGCGGCTGACCCCGCTGCGGGTGCTTCGGACACGCTTCATGCTGCCCTTGCCGGCTTGAAGACGCCTATCGCCACCTCTGCAAACCCCACCGATACTTGGGCCTCGCTCGAGGAGGCCCGCATGCAGATCCTGGAGGAGGGCATTGTCATCGCCGCTGCCAAGCGCCGGATGGAGGTCGCACAACGCGAGTATAACTCCGCTTATGGCCTCACTCCGGCTGCTGATGGTCCTAGCCGGCTCGGTGCGGTCCGCGGCCGCGGCCGGGTCATTGATGAGATGTTAGGTGGCAAGAAGCCCATCTACGATACCCCCGCGGCCAACTTGCGAGCTGCTCAGGCGGCTATGGAAGAAATGCCAAGTTTGGAGGGCGAGGAGAGAGTCCTTCAGGAAAAGCGGGTCAAGGATCTCCTTGACGCCGCTAATGAGCAACCATCTCTTCTTGAGCCTAGTCATGCACAATCGGTGTCTCCGGGAGCCGACACCGGAGCGCACCGTGATACATCTCCAACGTATCTATGATTTTTGATGGTTCCATGCTATTATCTTGTCAACTTTGGATGTTTTATATGCATGAATATGCTATTTTATATCTTTTTGGGACTAACCTATTAACTCAGTGCCAAGTGCCAGTTTCTGTTTTTTCCGTGTTTTTGGCCCATTTTCAGACGGAGTCCGAATGGAATGAAACTTTACGTTGATTTTTTGGACCAAAATAGACCCCCGAAGCTTTGGAAGAAGGCTAGAAGAGCCACGAGGGAGTCACAAGCCCTGACGCCGCCACCACCCCCCAAGGTGGCGCAGGGCAGGCTTGTGACCTCCTCGTGGGCTCAACTGACGTAATTCCACCGCCATAAATTCCTATAAATTCAGAAACCTCCAGAAAGAAACCTAGATCGGGAGTTCCGCCGCCGCAAGCCTCTGTAACCACCAAAAACCAATCTGGAGCCCGTTCCAGCACCCTGCCGGAGGGGGAATCCATCTCCGGTGGCCATCTTCATCATCCCGGCGATCTCCATGACGAGGAGGGAGTATTTCTCCCTCGGGGCTGAGCGTATGTACCAGTAGCTATGTGTTTGATCTCTCTCTCTCGTGTTCTTGAGATGTCTTGATCTCGATGTACCATGGGCTTTGCTACTATAGTTGGATCTCATGATGTTCTTCCCCCTCTCCCTCTTGTAATGAATTGAGTTTCCCCTTTGGAGTTATGTTTTCGGATTGAGTCTTTGAGAACACTTGATGTATGTCTTGCATGTGTCTATCTGCTGTGATCAACTTGCGGGTTTGTGACAATTGGGAACCTATGCATATGGGTTGGCACACGTGGATTCATGTGAGTACTCGATGTATGTTTTGGTGATCAACTTGCGGGTTCGTGACATTAGGAACCTATGCATAGGGGTTGGCACACGTTTTGACTCTCCGGTAGAAACTTTGGGGCACTCTTTGAAGTTCTATGTGTTGGTTGAATAGATGATTCTGTGATTATGTGATGCATATCGTATAATCATGCCCATGGATACTTGAGGTGACAATGGAGTATCTAGGTGACATTAGGGTCTTGGTTGATATGTATCTTAAGGTGTTATTCTAGTACGAACTCTATGATGGATCGAACGGAAAGAATAGCTTCGTGTTATTTTACTACGGACTCTTGAATAGATCGATCAGAAAGAATAACTTTGTGGTGGTTTCGTACCCGACAACAATCTCTTCGTTTGTTCCCCGCTATTAGTGACTTTGGAGTTACTCTTTGTTGCATGTTGAGGGCTAGTTATATGATCCAATTATGTTATTATTGTTGAGAGAACTTCACTAGTGAAAGTATGAACCATAGGCCTTGTTTCCACGCATTGCAATACCGTTCGTGCTCACTTTTACCATTTGTTACCTTGCTGTTTTTGTAATTTCAGATTACAAAAACGTATATCTACCATCCATATTGCACTTGTTTCACCATCTCTTCGCCGAACTAGTGCACCTACACAACTTACCATTGTATTGGGTGTGTTGGGGACACAAGAGACTCTTTGTTATTTGGTTGCAGGGTTGCTTGAGAGAGACCATCTTCATCCTACGCCTCTCACGGATTGATAAACCTTAGTCACCCGCTTGAGGGAAAATTGCTACTGTCCTACAACCCTCTGCACTTGGAGGCCCAACAATGTCTACAGGGAGAAGGTTGCGTAGTAGACATCAAACTCTTTTCTGGCGCTGTTGCCGGGGAGGTTAGCGCTTGAAGGTATATCTTTAGATCTTGCAATCAAATCTTTTTGTTTCTTGTTCTTTCACTAGAAAACTACAATAAATATGGAATTGAGGATGCCTCATATGCTCCATCTTTTCAATGTCTTTCATGAGCATGATGGGAAGGAAAATTGTGCTCAAGTGCTGAAAGAAGAATTACATAGAATGCTTGGCATAAAATATGTGAAGGATGAGCAGGATTGCAATGTTTATAGCATGAATTCTTTGAATACCCATGATGCTAATGATATGAAAAGCCACAAGCTTGGGGATGCTATATTTGATGAAGATGATCTTTTTAGTTCTTCCACTTTGAATGATCAAAATCATTTTGATGAAAGCATGCCCCCTATGTATGATGATTATTGTGAGGATACTTATGCTTTGAAGAAGAGGGATGATAAAACTTGTCATACTCTCGAGAATCCCTTTGCTAAACCTTCCTTTTTCATTGTGGACACAATTTGTAGTGCTCAAGTCTTTTACGATACTCCCACTACTATTCTTGAGAACAGATTTCCTTATGTGGAGAGTAGTAAAATTTCTATGCTTGTAGATCATGAAAAGAATGCTTTAGGTGCTGGTTATATTGTTGAATTCATTCATTATGCTACTGAAAATTACTATGAGAGAGGATCATATGCTTCTACTTATTGCAACAGTATCAAGCTTCCTCTCCATATGTTGAATTTTTTGAAGCTATGCTTGTTTTGCCTTCCTATGCTTGTTGATTCTTGCTCCAATAAATTATTTGATCACAAAATCCCTATGCATAGGAAGTGTGTTAGACTTAAATGTGCTAGCCATTAGCTCCATGATGCTCTCGTTGTGTTTCAATCCTTACCTTTTATGTGAGCATCATTGAAATCAATTCCTAGCTAAGGGCGTTAAACGATAGCGCTTGTTGGGAGGCAACCCAATGAATAAATTTTTCTTTGATTTTTTTCTTCCTTTTTTGTTTTCTCCACACCATCATAATTTTGTTATGATTGTGTCTTTTGTGTTTCTTTTTGTGTTTGTGCCAAGCAAAACCGTTATGATTAGTCTTGGTGATGATTGTTTGATCATGCTGGAAAAAGACAGAAACTTTCTGCTCACGAAACGAATTTTCATTTTTATTATGTAAGAGCTTTTGAGTTGATTCTTTTTGCTGATTATTTCTACGCAATTTATTCAGACTTTCGTAATTTTTCAGATTTTTTTAAGTACCATAAGTATACGAAGTATACAAATTGCTACAGACTGGTCTGCTGTTAACAGATTCTGTTTTTGTTGAGTTGGTTTCTTATTTTGATGAAACTATGGATAGTATCGGAGGGTATTAGCCATGGAAGATTGAAAATACAGTAACTCAACATCATCATAAGTAGAATTTAAGTTTGCTATAGTACCTAAGGAAGTGGTGGTTTGCTTTCTCATACTAATGTTATCACAAGTTTCTGTTTAAGTTTCGTGTTGTGAAGTTTTCAAGTTTTGGGTGAAGTTCTTATGGACAAAGAGATAAAGAGTGGCAAGAGCTCAAGATTGGGGATGCCCAAGGCACCCCAAGAGACTCAAGGATGCCGTAAAAGCCTAATCTTGGGGATGCCCCGGGAAGGCATCCCCTCTTTCGTCTTCAATCCATCGGTAATGTTACTTGGAGCTATATTTTTATTCACCACATGTTATGTGTTTTGCTTGGAGCGTCTTGTATCGTAGGATTCTTTTATTTTTTGTTGTGTCACAATCATCCTTGCTGCACACCTAGAGAGAGAGACATGCACTCACCGTGATTTTGTCGAGCTTCACTTATATCTTTTGGTAGACAATTCAGCTCACATGTGCTTCACTTATATCTTTTGAGCTAGATACTTTTGCTCTATGTGCTTCACTTATATCTTTTAGAGCGCAGCGGTGCGTGTCTTGGTAGTTGATCTATGCTTTGAAATTAGTCTCAAAAGGCGTAGTTATCCGAAGGGATACAAAACTTCCACCTTCATGTACATTGAATAGTTAGAGAAGTTTGATTCATCTCAATTAGTTTTGAGTTGTGGTTTTGGTAATATTGAAGTCATGCTAGTAAGGTGTTGTGGATCTAGAAATACTTGTGTTGAAGTTAGTAATTCCCATAGCATGCACGTATGGTGAACCGCTATGTGATGAAGTCTGAGCATGATTAGTCTATTGATTGTCATCCTTTGTGTGGCGGTCGGGATCGCGCGATGGTTTATACCTACCACCCTTCCCCTACGAGTATGCGTTGAATGCTTTGTTTCGATTACTAATAAAACTGTTGCAACAAGTATATGAGTTCTTCATGACTAATGTTGAGTCCATGGTTTAGATGCACTTTCACCTTCCACCATCACTATCTTCTTAGTGCCGTGCAACTTCCGCCGGTGCACAAAACCCACCATTAGCCTCCCTCAAAACAGCCACCATACGTACCTACTATGGCTTTTTCAAAGTCATTCCGAGATATATTGTCATGCAACTACCACCATGACATGTGCCACCACGTCTACATTGCCATTGCATGATCGTAAGATAGCTAGCATGATGTTTCCATTCATGTCTATGCCATGCTAGATCATTGTCACGGTACACTACCGAAGGCATTCCATATAGAGTCATCGTTGCTCTAAGTTTTGAGTTTCAAGTGTGATGATCATCATTGAAGGAGCATTGTCCCACGTGAGGAAATAAAAGAGGCCAAAGATGCCCACCAAAATAAAAAAAGTAAAAAAAAGAGGCCAAAGAGCCCACCAAAAAAAATATGAGAGAAAAAGAGAGAAGGGACAATGCTACCACCTTTTGACACTTGTGCATATTAAGCACCATGATCTTCATGATTGAGAGTCTCTCGTTTTGTCACCACCATATAGCTAGTGGGAAATTTTCATTATATAACTTGGCTTGTATATTCCTATGATGGGCTTCCTCAAAATTGCCTTAGGTCTTCGTGAGCAAGCAAGTTGGATGCACACCCACTAGTTTTCTTTAAGAGCTTTCACATACTCCTAGCTCTAGTGCATCATTTGTATGGCAATCCCTACTCATTCACGTTGATATCTATTGATGAGCATCTCCATAGCTCATTGATATGCCTAGTCAATGTGACCATCTTCTCATTGTTTGCCTTGCAACCTCCACCACTCTCCACACCACTTATAGTGCTAAAACCATGGCTCACGCTCATGTATTGCGTGAGAGTCGAAAAAGTTTGAGAAAGTAAAGGTGTGAAAACAATTACTTGGCCAATACCGGGGTTGTGCATGATTTAAATTTGTTGTGCAAGGATGATAGAGCATAGCCAGACTATATGATTTTGTAGGGATAACTTTCTTTTGGCCTTGTTATTTTGGAAGTTCATGATTACCTTGCTAGTTTGCTTGAATTATTATTGTTTCCATGTCAATAGCAAACTATTGTTTTGAATCTAATGGGTCTGAACATTCACGTCACATAAGAGGAGTTACAAAGGACATCTATGCTAGGTAGCATGAAACCATCAAAAATTCATTCTTTATCACTTCCCTACTCGAGGACGAGTAGGAGTTAAGCTCGGGGATGCTTGATACGTCTCCAACGTATCTATGATTTTTGATGGTTCCATGCTATTATCTTGTCAACTTTGGATGTTTTATATGCATGAATATGCTATTTTATATCTTTTTTGGGACTAACCTATTAACTCTGTGCCAAGTGCCAGTTTATGTTTTTTCCGTGTTTTTGGCCCATTTTCAGATGGAGTCCAAATGAAATGAAACTTTACGATGATTTTTTTGGACCAAAAGAGACCCCCGAAGCTTTGGAAGAAGACCAGAAGAGCCACGAGGGTGTCACAAGCCCTAACGCCGCCACCACCCCCCTAGGTGGCGCAGGGCAGGCTTGTCACCTCCTCGTGGGCCCAACCAACGTAATTCCACCGCCATAAATTCCTATAAACTCAGAAACCACGAGAAAGAAACCTAGATCGGGAGTTCCGCCGCCGCAAGCCTCTGTAACCACCAAAAACCAATCTGGAGCCCGTTCCAGCACCCTGCCGGAGGGGGAATCCATCTCCGGTGGACATCTTCATCATCCCGGCGATCTCCATGACGAGGAGGGAGTAGTTCTCCCTCGGGGCTGAGCGTATGTACCAGTAGCTATGTGTTTGATCTCTCCCTCTCTCGTGTTCTTGAGATGTCTTGATCTCGATGTACCATGGGCTTTGCTACTATAGTTGGATCTCATGATGTTCTTCCCCCTCTCCCTCTTGTAATGAATTGAGTTTCCCCTTTGGAGTTATGTTTTCAGATTGAGTCTTTGAGAACACTTGATGTATGTCTTGCATGTGTCTATCTGCTGTGATCAACTTGCGGGTTTGTGACAATTGGGAACCTATGCATATGGGTTGGCACACGTGAATTCATGTGAGTACTCGATGTATGTTTTGGTGATCAACTTGCGGGTTCGTGACATTAGGAACCTATGCATAGGGGTTGGCACACGTTTTGACTCTCCGGTAGAAACTTTGGGGCACTCTTTGAAGTTCTATGTGTTGGTTGAATAGATGATTCTGAGATTATGTGATGCATATCGTATAATCATGCCCACGGATACTTGAGGTGACAATGGAGTATCTAGGTGACATTCGGGTCTTGGTTGATATGTATCTCAAGGTGTTATTCTAGTACGAACTCTATGATGGATCGAACGGAAAGAATAGCTTCGTGTTATTTTACTACGGACTCTTGAATAGATCGATCAGAAAGAATAACTTTGTGTTGGTTTCGTACCCGACAATAATCTCTTCGTTTGTTCCCTGCTATTAGTAACTTTGGAGTGACTCTTTGTTGCATGTTGAGGGCTAGTTATATGATCCAATTATGTTATTATTGTTGAGAGAACTTCACTAGTGAAAGTATGAACCCTAGGCCTTGTTTCCACGCATTGCAATACCGTTCGTGCTCACTTTTACCATTTGTTACCTTGCTGTTTTGTAAATTCAGATTACAAAAACGTATATCTACCATCCATATTGCACTTGTTTCACCATCTCTTCGCCGAACTAGTGCACCTATACAACTTACCATTGTATTGGGTGTGTTGGGGACACAAGAGACTCTTTGTTATTTGGTTGTAGGGTTGCTTGAGAGAGACCATCTTCATCCTACGCCTCCCATGGATTGATAAACCTTAGGTCACCCGCTTGAGGGAAAATTGCTACTGTCCCACAACCCTCTGCACTTGGAGGCCCAACAACGTCTACAAGGAGAAGGTTGCGTAGTAGACATCACACCGCAACCCCAATGGTCGTCATCATGGCGAGGGTTCTTCCTCGCATCGCACTTCCGGCTGGAAGGGCGAGGGCAGTCAAGACCGGCGTTCTCTGCACCACAACGGGCATCTACAGGCCGGCATCATAGAGATGCTGGCGACGAGGGGGATTCAGTGCGTGAGTTTCCTCCTCCGAGGCGTCGGGAGGGGGACAACGCTACAAGCTCCCAGGACACCCTTCCGATCTCAGCCCGGATCGGCCCTTGTGTCCCTCACGGCAACAACGATGCTCGCAGATGCCTCAACCTCCTTGAGGAGCATGGTTCCATTGGTCCGGCGTGCTTCGGTCCCCGGATCCGAGGGGAGCCGTTTCCCAGAGGCTTCACTCTCCCTCGGGACACCCCCAAATATAATGGCACAGCCAAGCCAGAAGACTGGCTGATCGACTACACCACCGCAGTCGGCATCGCTCGGGGCAACAAGCGCATAGCTGTCCTCTACGTGCCTCTCATGCTGGCCGGCTCGGCCAGGACATGGCTCAACAGCCTTCCAACCGGCAGCTTAAACTCTTGGGTTGACTTTGAGGAGGCATTCGTCCACAACTTCACTGGCACCTACAAGCCCCCTGGCCGGCCTCACGAGCTGGCCATGTGCGTCCAGAGGCCTGCCGAACCCCTTCGCGACTATGCCGCGCGTTGGACGGAGCTGCGCAACTCGTGCGAAGGAGTGCATGAGGTACATGCCATTCAATATTCCATTGAAGGCTGTCGAGACGACACTCTACTCAAGCACAAGCTCATGTGCTCCGAGCCCACCTCTCTGGCGGTGCTCATGGCCAAGGCGGACAAGTATGCCACGGCCGACTCCGCGATGCGGGTTAAGGTCACCGCCTCAGACAAAATTGTCCCCATGCCGTCTACTCCCAAGCCGGCTGGCGACTACCGAGGCGGCCAAAACAACAAGCGCAAGGTAGATCAACTTGGTTCACGCTCCACAAGCAAGCAGGTGGCTAGCATGGAGGAAGATGCACCGGCTACCCAAGCCGGCTCTCAGCGACAGTGGACCGGCAAGAACAATTGGCAGCCCAAGCTCACATTCGAGCAAATGCTCGATGCGCCATCCAAAATGCATACTTGGGCGAAGCCGGCCACTCATACCCTCTGATAGTGCAGCTTTGCACAACGACTGTCGTGAGGAGAGGGTCTGCCGACTCCCCCAGTGGCAGTTGCTACGCCTCGTGCTCCAGCTCCTAGGCCGACTCCGGATCCACCACCGCCGCCTCACAATGACGGTCGTCTCCACGACGAGTACCCCCACCAAGACGGAGCTTACGTTGTCTTCACCAGCGAGGGTGATGACAAGCATAGCCAGCGACAACGCCGACGTGAGGTGAACGCCACAGTCCTCCAGGTTCCCCAATTCATGCATTGGTCTGAAAAGCCAATTACATGGAGCCGGGCTGACCATCCCGCGGTGATGCCGAACCCTGGCTCATACGCACTCGTCCTCGAACCCACCTTCGCCTCCAAGAGGCTCACTTGCCGGTTTTCCTGGGTGTTGGTCGACGGCGGCAACAACATAAACATCCTCTACCACGACACCTTGCTCATGCTTGGGCTAAAGGAGAAGGACCTCCAGCCGACCAGCACTGTCTTCCACGGCATCGTGCCGGGACAGTCCTGCTCGCCGATCGGCAAAATCCAGCTGGATGTCCTCTTCGGCGAAAAGGCACACTTACGCCGAGAACCAATCTGGTTCGAAGTGGTGGATCTCAACAACCCCTACCACACGCTGCTGGGTAGGCTGGCTCTGGCCAAATTCGTGGCCATCCCCCACTACGCCTACCTCAAGATGAAGATGCCAGGTCCAAAGGGCATCATCATCATCGCTGGCGACTACAAGAAGTCGCTCGAGTGTGCACAAGACAACATCCGTCTGGCCGACGCCCTGGTGATTGCTGAGGAAAAGAGGCAGATCGACTGGCTCGTGGCTGAGGCTACCGAGCAGTCGGTGATCCCTAATCCACCATCCTAGTCGGCCGACGAAGTCTCATTCAAGTCGTCCAAGGAAACCAAGCAGGTGCCACTCGACCCTGCGAACCCCAAGCAGTGCGTCACCATCGGTGCTAATCTCAGCACCAAATAGGAAGGCTAGGTCGTCGACTTCCTCCTTGAGAATCGGGACATCTTTGCATGGTCTCCAAAAGACATGCCAGGTGTTCTGAGGAAGTACACCAAGCACAAGCTTCATGTGTGGCCGGATGCCAAGCCGGTGAAACAACCCTTGCGCCGCTTCGCCGAGGGGAAGCAGCGCACAATTGGATAAGAAATCGCCCGGCTACTCGCAGTCGGCTTCATAATGGAGGTTTTCCACCCGCACTGGTTGGCCAATCCAGTCCTGGTGCTGAAGAAGAACAACACATGGCGAATGTGTATCGACTACATGAGCCTGAATAAGGCGTGCCCGAAAGACCCTTTCGCCTTGCCCAGGATATATCAAGTGATCGACTCCACAGCCGGCTGCGAATTGCTGTCCTTTCTGGACGCTTATTCCGGCTACTATCAAATGAAGCTAGATCCGGCTGATCGATTGAATACCTCCTTCATCACGCCCTTTGAGGCCTACTGCTACACCAAAATGACATTCGGTCTGAAGAACGCTGGTGCCATGTTTCAACGTTGCATGCAGCAATGCCTCCTGCCGAAGATCGGCAGGAACATCCACGTCTATGTGGATGACATCGTCGTCAAGAGCAAGCAACACTTCAGTCTCCTTGAGACTTGTGAGATACGTTCGCCAATCTGCGCGAATACAAGATCCAACTCAACCCGGAGAAGTGCGTCTTTGGGGTTCAAGGCGGCAAGCTCTTGTGTTTCTTCGTGTCCGCTCGTGGCATTGAACCAAACCCTGAGAAGATCAAAAGCATCAAGCGGATGGTGAAGCCGGCTCGAATCCTCGATGTCCAGAAGTTCGCCGGCTGCCTGGCGTCCCTTAGCCGGTTAGTCAGCCGGTTGGGCGAGAAGGTGCTTCCACTCTATCAATTGATGAAGAAGACGGCCAAGTTCGAGTGGAACGACCAGGTGGACGAAGCCTTCCGCGACCTCAAGCGCGTCATCTCGAGCCTGCCAATCTTGGCAGCGCCGGCTAAAAGGGAACCCATCCTCATATACATCGCGGCAACCACTCGCGTGGTCAGTGTGGTTCTGGTAGTGAAGCGCGAGGAGGAGGGCAAGGTACTGTTAGTGCAACGCCCTATCTACTACCTCAGCGAGGTCTTGTCCGCCTCCAAGGAAAACTACCACCACTATCAAAAGATGTGTTATGGTGTTTACCTTGCTGCAAAAAAGTTGAAGCAATACTTCCAAGAGCATGCCATCACTATGGTGAGCACTGCTCCGCTTTCAGAAATCATGGGCAATCGTGATGCCACGGGCTGGATTGCCAAGTGGTCCATCTCCATGGCTGACCACGACATCCGCTACGAGCCGCACACTACCATAAAGTCCCAGGTGGTGGCTGACTTCCTTGTCGATTGGGCTAAAACCCAATTTACACCGCCGCCTCAAGACTCCATCCATTGGCGGATGCATTTCGACGGCTCGAAGATGCGAACTGGTCTAGGAGTCGGCATTGTCTTGACGTCTCCGAAAGGAGACCAGCTCAAGTATGCTCTCCAGATACACTTCACCACCTCCAACAACGTCGCCGAGTACGAGGCACTCGCTCACGGCCTCCGGCTTGCTAGAGAGATTGGCATCCGGCGGATACTTTGCATTGGCCACTCGGATCTTGTGGTGCATTAAGGCTCTGGTGAATGGGACGTCAGGGACGCCAACATGGCGAGCTACCGCTTCCTCATCCAGCAGCTCAGTGGTCCTTTCAAGGGCTACGAGTTCCATCATGTCCCAAGGGAGGACAACGAGGCGATTGACACCTTAGCCAAAATCGGCTCCACAAGGCAGGCAATCCCAGTCGGTGTCTCCCTCGAGCAATTGCACAAGCCATCCATCAAGCCGTCTCTGGAGTCGGCGTCGATTTTTGTGCCGGCGGATCCTTCAGTGCCAGCGACGTCGGCTACGCCAGTTCCACCTTGTACAACTATTGTGCCGGCTACACTGGCTCTGCTGACTCCAACTGCTGCGCCGATTACAACTGCTTCGCTGGCTACAACTGCTTCCCCGGCTACAACAACATCTCCGGTCACGCCAAGCCTCGAATCCTGTCGGCTCGACACCCAGTGGGTGGCCGTCATGGAGGTAGATGGCATGCCGGTTGCCACAACGGCATCAGAGACAGAAGGTCTCGAGCCTGCGACTACATTAACAAGTGCGGGGGCTGCAGAAGTCCCTGATACTCAAGTCTAGGCGGAGCCAGCTCATGTGTCGGATCCGTCGTGGGCTCAACCCATCTTGGCCTTCCTTCTTTGCGGTGAGCTTCCCCAAGATAAGGCGGAGGCAAGGCAGATCCAACATCGATCAACAGCATACTCCATCATCAATCGCGAGCTGGTTCGACGTAGCATGACTGGCGTGTTCCAGCGCTGCGTCGAGTCAGAAAAGGGGCAGGAGATCCTCAGAGACACACATCATGGTGAGTGTGGGCATCATGCCGCCTCTAGAACCCTGATGGCCAAGGCGTTCTGCCACGGATTCTACTGGCCCACAACCCTCGAGGAGGCTATGGACATGGTTAACAATTGTGAAGGCTGCCAACGCTTGAGCACGCAGATCCACATGTTGGCTTCAGCCCTCAAAACCATCCCCTTGTCATGGACATTTGCCGTCTAGGGGTTGGATATGGTAGGGACATTCAAGACCGCTCGAGGCGGCATGACGCATCTCTTGGTGGTTGTTGACAAAATTACCAAGTGCGTTGAGGCCAGGCCCATCAAGAAACTTGACGTCCCCACGGCCTCAGGTTCATCAAGGACATCGCTGTCCGTTACGGCGTCCCCCACAGCATCATCACCGACAACAACACCAATTTAGCCAAGGGTGCTTTGGCACTTTACTGCTCCAAGGAAGGCATCCGGCTCGACTTGGCATCAGTGGGGCACCCATAGTCCAACGGCCAGGTGGAAAGGGCAAACGGCCTGATCCAGGCCGGCATCAAGCCAAGGCTGGTGGCGCCACTTGTCAGGTCAGCCGGCTGCTGGATTGAGGAGCTGCCGATTGGGATGTGGAGCCTCCGCACCACGCCGAACCGGTCAACCGGCTTCACACCATTCTTTCTGGTATGCGGGTCCGAGGCAATCATCCCCATGGATGTTGAGTTCGACTCTCCTCGGGTCACCCTATACACAGAGATGGAAGCGAAGGAGGCAAGAGAAGACGACGTCTATCTGCTCGAAGAGGCACGGGATCTGGCCTTGAGCCGGACGGCTATATATCAACAGAAGCTGAGATACTACCACATCAAGAAGATCAAGCCCCTCTCTTTCATAGAAGGAGACTTTGTGCTCAGAAGCATCCAACGGACAGCCGGCCATCACAAGCTCTCTTCCTCATGGGAGGGACCTTTCATCATCAGCCGGGCGTTGTATAACAATGCATACTATCTGATAGACGCCCAGAAGCCAAGGAAACGCAAGAGAGACGACTCCGGCCGGGAAACAGAGCATCCATGGAATGCGGCATTGCTTCGCCCGTTCTATTGCTAGAGTGCAAGAGAAAGGAAATAAAAAAAACATGTACGTATGTATCTTCCTCCCTTCTCGGGATTTTCAATGAATGCAATGGGTGTTTCAAGCTGGTGCTTGAGACACACTGATGACCCACAAGTATAGGGGATCAATCGTAGTCCTTTCGATAAGTAAGAGTGTCGAACCCAACGAGGAGCAGAAGGATCTGACAAGTGGTTTTCAGCAAGGTAAAATCTGCAAGCACTGAAATTGTTGGTAACAAGTGATTGTGTGGTGAGATGATTTGTAGTGAGCAATAAGTAACAAAAGTAGCAACGGTCCAGCAAAGTGGCCCAATCCCTTTTGTAGCAAGGGACAAGCCTGGACAAAGTCTTATAGGAGGAAAAACGCTCCCGAGGACACAAGGGAATTTCTGTCATGCTAGTTTTCATCATGTTCATATGATTCACGTCCGTTACTTTGATAGTTTGATATGTGGGTGGACCAGCGCTTGGGTACTACCCTTACTTGGACAAGCATCCCACTTATGATTAACCCCTCTCGCAAGCATCCGCAACTACGAAAGAAGAATTAAGACAAAGTCTAACCATAGCATTAAACTAGTGGATCCAAATCAGACCCTTACGAAGCAACGCATAAACTAGGGTTTAAGCTTCTGTCACTCTAGCAACCCATCATCTACTTACTACTTCCCAATGCCTTCCTCTAGGCCCAAATAATGGTGAAGTGTTATGTAGTCGACGTTCACATAACACCACTAGAGGAAAAACAACATACAACACATCAAATTACCGAACGAATACCAAATTCACAAGACTACTATTAGCATGACTTATCCCATGTCCTCAGGAACAAAAGTAACTACTACCAAAGCATAATCATATTCATGACCAGAGAGGTAATGAGTAGCATCAAGGATCTTAACATAAAGTCTTCCACCAAGTAATCCAACTAGCATCAACTACAAGGAGTAATTAACACTACTAGCAACCTTACAAGTACCAATTGGAGTTGCGAGACGGAGATTGGTTACAAGTGATGAACTAGGGTTTGGAGATGAGATGGTGCTGATGAAGATGTTGATGGTGATGAGTCCCCTCCGATGAGAGGAGTGTTGGTGATGTCGATGGCGACGATTTCCCCCTCCGGGAAGGAAGTTTCCCCAGCAGGATCGTCCTGCCGGAGCTCTAGATTGGTTCTGCTCAAGTTCCGCCTCGTGGCGGCGGCGAGTCCACAAAAGAGCCTCCTCTCGATTTTTTCCCGGACGAAACCCTTCATATACCAGAAGAGGGGGGCTAGAGGGCCAGCTGGGTGCCCACAAGCCCCCTAGGCGCGGCCAGGGGGTGGCCGCGCCTAGCAGGCTTGTGGCCACCTGCTGGCGCCCCTCTGGCACTTCTTCGGCCCAATATTTTTTATAAATCTGGAAAAAATCCTCTTTGATTTTTACGGCGTTTGGAGTTGCGCAGAATAGGTATCTCAAACTTGCTCCAATTTCAGGCCAGAATTCCAGCTGCCGACATTCTCCCTCTTCATGTAAACCTTGCAAAATAAGAGAGAAAAGGCATAAGAATTGTACCGTGAAGTGAAATAACAGCCCAAGAAGCTATAAATATCAACATGAAAACATGATGCAAAATGGACGTATCACACACCTCTTTCAGATTCATGGCAAGAGTTTTTTCACTCATTTGTGAGTTCCCTGGTCTGGCTCTTCGGGCTCGAGGGCTCGCTAGCCGGCCCGAATGATTTCCTTAGTTGTAGCTGAGCGTATAATGTATGCTCTATCGAACCCTTGCCGTCTCGCACAAGCTACTGTCCGGTTCCCGGCTGTCCGGCTAACGAGATGGTGGCAGGAAAGGCAGGCTGCATGAAAAGCTCAACTACAAAGAAGGCTGCCGGCTCGGGTCAGTTTGATCGCTTTTGGTCTTATTTTCTAGCCGACCTCTGCTAGCTCGTTTTTGAGTCTTGATGGCTTCGAGAAGTCTAAGTATAATGTTTTCAAAGGCAGAAGCCTAGTCCCAGTCACAGACCGGCTCCCGGCTATCGGGTTGGCGAGAAGGATGTGAGAGAGAACAAAAGAGTTGGATGAAAATGAGTGAAACAGGAATCAAAAGGCAAAAAATGCGAGTTAGCAAGCACAGAGCATACGAATTCAATGCAGAATAATATAGCCTACATCACATTCAAAAGCATTCAAAGGCCCACGGCCGAATTTCATTACAATAAAACACCCCCAGTGGGTGGAACTGTTGGACTGACAATAAAATGCAGATAAAAAAAGGACAAGCTAAGGGGCGGCGGTCTGTCTGTGGCCCCGGTAGCAGCTCCTGAAGTGGTGTCTTCACTATTGCGGGCTACGCCTGAGGTGGATGCGCCATCTCCGCTTCGAGCGCCTTCGGCACCGTCCTTCGTGGTCGAGTCCGCATATGCCTCACTGCTGGAGTCGGTGGCTTCCTCCTCGAAGGCCGCCTCACTAGAACTGCCTTCGGCGTCATAAGGCTGCAAATTGAACAGGTCCTGAGGGACCACATTGCCATCTGCATAACGCTCCAGGCCGAGCTTGTCCCAGGCGGCGAAGGAAGCGATGCCGCTGACCCTCACTTGCAGTTGGTCCTCTAGGGCCACTAGCTCCTCCTCACAGCCGACGCGCTGTGCTGTAAGCTTGCCCAAGTCCAGGTTTCGGTACCTGGACTTGGCCAAGCGGAGCGCCAGGTATGCGCTAGCGCGCACGGCTGAGGCACGCCAAGCGTCGAGGCAGGAGCTGCCGGCCTCAAGCCAGCGGGACAACCGGCTCATGGACACCGGCTCCACAACGTCAGGCCACAGCGCCCTCACCATCTCCAGTCCTGCGCTCTGGAGTCGATCCAGGGAGCGGGCCAGTATGTGCAGGCGGGCCTTGACGCCGGTGGTGATCTCCTCCACGGACCAGCTGGCTTCGGCGTCCACCTCTTCACGAGGGGCGCGAGGCTCTTCGCGGCTAGTCTCCACAGCTGTTTCCGCTGCTTCCCGTGTCCCAGGGAACAAACCTGGGGAGTGGGGTGTGGTATGAAGAGGAATGAGGGAAGATGCCTACAACAAAAAAGAAAAGATCAAATCAAAGCGAAGGAAACTTACGGTTGAAATGGATGTCGGTCTCGCGGGCCTCTTCGAGGGCTTTGCGCTCCCGCGTGATGCTCTCTTGAGACATGCGGGTGAGCTCTCCTTGGAGGGCCTGGGCCGCCTCCGTCTCCTTCGCCAGCTGCGCCTGCACTTGGGTCAGGGCGGCCTCCTTCTCCCTCAGGTCAGCGTTCTTACGCTCCATCTCTTCGAGATGGACCGTCTTCACGCGCTCCGTGTTGGCAGTGTGGGAGGTGTCCTTCTCCTGAAGCGTGGCGCGCAGCTGGTCCAACTCTTCCTGGTGGGCCGCCTCGTGGTCCTTCTTCTCCGTCTGGAGAAGACCCAGCTACAGGTGGAGCTGCTTGTCCGCCTCGCGCAAGGCGTTTCGCTCCGAGACGGTAGTATCCAGCCGACTCTGAAGATCGCCGGCTCGGCCTTTGGCCGCCTGAATCTTGGCGTGCAGTGCGTTATATGCCTGCACTTGGGCATCATGAAGCTCATTCAAACAAAACAAACGAAGCGAAAAGTAAGATTCTGCCCGGCTAGCTCTCAGCCGGCCCGATTCTCGGGGGCTACCCTCAGTGGGTGCGGTAGCACGCCCCCACTTAAAAAGCAACTGCAAGCATAGCACAATGAGATTCGGCCCGACCAATGCTTGTCCGACCCAATTCTCGGGGGCTACACCTAATGGGTGCACTGGCACGTGATACGTCTCCGTCGTATCTACTTTTCCAAACTCTTTTGCCCATGTTTTGGACTCTAATTTGCATGATTTGAATGGAACTAACCCGGACTGACGCTGTTTTCAGCAGAATTGCCATGGTGCTGTTTTTGCGCAGAAATAAAAGTTCTCGGAATGACCTAGAAATCTACGAGGATTTTTTGTGGAATATATGAAAAATACTGGCGCAAGAATCAACTGGAGGGACGGAGCCAGGAGCTCACAAGCCCACCAGGCCCCCCTGGCCGGGTCTGGCAGGCTTGTGAGCCCCTCGAGGCTCCACCACCCCCAATTCCAGCTCTATATGTCCTCTTTCGTCCGGAAAAAATCAAGGAGAAGAGTTCTTCGCGTTTTACGATACGGAGGCACCGCCACCTCCTGTTCTTCCTTTGGAGGGCAGATTTGGAGTCCGTTCTGGGCTCCGGAGAGGGGAGATCGTCGCCATCATCATCATCAACCTTCCTTCATCGCCAATTCCATGATGCTCTTCACCGTTCGTGACTAATCTCATCGTAGGCTTGCTGAACGGTGATGGGTTGGATGAGATCTATCATGTAATCGAGTTAGTTTTGACGGGGATTGATCCCTAGTATCCACTATGTTCTGAGATTGATGTTGCTACTACTTTGCCATGCTTAATGCTTGTCACTAGGGCCCAAGTGCCATGATTTCAAATCTGAACCTATTATGTTGTCACCAATATATGTGTGTTTTAGATCCTGTCTTGCAAGTTGTAGTCACCTAGTATGTGTTATGACCCGGCAACCCCGAAGTGACAATAGCCGGAACCGCTCCCGGAGATGACCATAGTATGAGGAGTTCATGTATTCACCAAGTGTTAATGCGTTGGTACGATTATTTATTAAAAGCAGAACCTTAATATCCCGTAGTTTCCATTAGGACCCCGCTGCCACGAGAGGTATGGACAATAGAGGTCATGCAAGTTCTTTTCCCTAAGCACGTATGACTACATACAGAATACATGCGTACATTAGATTGACGAAGTGGAGCTAGTTACATATCTCTCTGTGTTATAACTGTTGCATGATGAATATCATCCGGCATAATCATCCATCACCGATCCAATGCCTAGAATTTTTCCTACTGGTCCTTGCTACGTTACTTTGCCGCTACTGCTGTCACTGCTGCTACTTTTACTCTGCTGTTGCTACTGTTACTTTGCTGCTTCTGGTTACTGTTGCTACTGCTGCTATCATACTACCTTGCTACTGATACTTTGCTGCAGATACTAAATCTTCAAGGTGTGGTTGAATTGACAACTCAACTGCTAATACTTGAGAATATTCTTGCCCTTCCCCTTGAGTCGAATCAAAAAATTTGGGTTGAATTCTCTACCGTCGAAAACTGTTGCGATCCCCTATACTTGTGGGTTATCAAGACCTTTTTCCGGTGCCGTTGCCGGGGAAGCACAACTATATTCCCTGAGTCACTTGGGATTTACGTCTGCTGGTCACTATGAGGAATCTGATAGATCCAAGAACTAAAGTCTTGCTCTCCACTATGAGGACAGGTAAGGAACTGCCATCTAGCTCTGCACTTGATTCACCCTTAGTTATGAGTAAGTTTGCGACACCACCTCCTGCTAGAAATCTTGATATGTCGCCTGTGCTTGATGATGCTACTTCTACTGCCCATGATGCTTATGATGGTATGCTTGATACTGCTTTGCCCGATGATGCTATGCTTGATACTGCTTTGCCACTAGGTGCATTCCTTGATGCACAAATTGCTAGAGTTGCTGCTAGATGTGATGATACTTCTAAAACTGCTGATACTATTGAAGTAGAACTTGCTATTTTGCCTGCTAGAACTAGCTCTCCTAGACATGAATTGCCTGATATGCCTGAGCGTAATGTTATGGATGGAGAGAGAGCTGAGGATTTTCTTGCGTGTAAGGACAACTATGATGTTGAGAAACTACTGCTCAAGTGGAAAGAAAAATCTTTGAATGCTAGGATGAAATATGACCCAAAGTTTGCTACTTCGCCTATTTTTGTGACCGAAAAGGATTATGAATTCTCTATTGACCCTGAGCTAATCACTCTGGTCGAATCTGATCCTTTTCACGGTTATGAGTCTGAAATGGTTGTAGCCCATCTTACCAAACTGCACGATTTAGCCACCCTATTCACTAGTGAGGAAAAGATCCGCCACTACTATATCCTCAAGATGTTTCCTTTCTCACCAAAGGATGATGCTAAGACTTGGTTCACTTCTCTTGCTCCTGGTTGTGTGCGTAACCCCCAGGATATGGTCTACTACTTCTCTGAAAAAGATTTCCCTGCCCATAAGAAGCAAGCTGCCTTGCAGGAAATATACAACTTTGCTCACGCTGGAGAAAAGAATCTCCCACAAGCTTGGGGGAGGCTTGTCCAGTGATACGTCTCCATCGTATCTACTTTTCCGAACTCTTTTGCCCTTGTTTTGGACTTTAACTTGCATGATTTCAATGGAACTAACCTGGACTAACGCTGTTTTCAGCAGAATTGCCATGGTGTTGTTTTTGTGCAGAAATAAAAGTTCTCGGAATGACCTGAAAATTTACGAAGAATTTTTCTGGAATTAATGAAAATACGTGCGCAAAGATCCACCAGAGGGGGTGAACCAGTGGGCCACAAGCCCACTAGCCGTAGCCACCCCCAGGCCGCACCAACCAGGCTTGTGGAGCCCATAGAGCTCCACCGTATCCAAACTCAGCTCTATATATTCCGTTTCGCCCGGAAAAAAAAATCAGAGAGAAGGATTCATCGCGTTTTACGATACGGAGGCGCCGCCACCTCCTGTTCTTCATCTGGAGGGGAGATCTGGAGTCTGTTCTGGGCTCCGGAGAGGGGAAATCGTCGCCATCGTCATCATCAACCTTCCTCCATCGCCAATTCCATGATGCTCTTCACCGTTCGTGAGTAATCTCATCGTAGGCTTGCTGGACGGTGATGAGTTGAATGAGATCTATCATGTAATCGAGTTAGTTTTGACGGGGATTGATCCCTAGTATCCGCTATGTTCTCAGGTTGATGTTGCTACTACTTTGCCATGCTTAATGCTTGTCACTAGGGCCCGAGTGCCATGATTTCAGATCTGAACCAATTATGTTGTCGCCAATATATGTGTGTTTTAGATCCTATCTTGCAAGTTGTAGTCACCTACTATGTGTTATGACCCGGCAACGCTGGAGTGACAATAGCCGTAACCACTCCCGGAGATGACCATAGTATGAGGAGTTCATGTATTCACCACGTGTTAATGCGTTGGTCCGGTTCTTTATTAAAAGGAGAACCTTAATATCCCGTAGTTTCCATAAGGACCTCGCTGCCATGGGAGGGATGGACAATAGATGTCATGCAAGTTCTTTTCCCTAAAATTATGACTACATACGGAATACATGCCTACATTAGATTGACGAACGGGAGCTAGTTACTTATCTCTCCGTGTTATAGCTGTTACATGATGAATCACATCCGGCATACTCATCCATCACCGATCCACTGCCTACAATTCTTTTACTACTGTTCCTTGCTACTGCTGTTACTGCTATTACTGTTACTGCTGCTGTTGTTACTCTCTTGCTACTGCTGTTACTCTGCTGCTACTACTGTTCCTTGCTACTGCTGTCACTACTGATGTTACTTGCTACTTTGCTGTTACTTGCTGCAACACTTTACTGGCGCCATTGATACAACAAGTTAGGAATAGTTTGCCGTCAACATACCTGTTTCTGGCACCATTGCTATCATACCACTTTGCTACTGATACTTTGCTTGCAGACACTAATCTTTCAGGTGTGGTTGAATTGACAACTCAGCTGCTAATACTTGAGAATATTCTTTCGCCTCCCCTTGTGTCGAATCAATAAATTTGGGTTGAATACTCTACCCTCGAAAACTGCTGCGATCGCATACGCTTGTGGGTCATCAAGGCTATTTTCTGGCGCCGTTGCCGGGGAAGCATAACTATATTCTCTAAGTCACTTGGGATTTTCGTCTGCTGATCACTATGAGGAATCTGAAAGATCCAAGAACTGAAATCTTGCCTTCCACTACGAGGACAGGTAAGGAACTGCCATCTAGCTCTACACTTGATTCACCTTCAGTTATGAGTAAGTTTGCGACATCGCCTCCTGCTAGAAATCTTGATATGTCTCCTGTGCTTGATGATGCTATGCTTGATACTATGCCTGATGATGCTATGCTTGATACTGCTTTGCCTGATGATGCTATTCCTGATACTGCTTTGCCACTAGGTGCATTCCTTGATGTACAAATTGCTAGAGTTGCTGCTGGACGTGATGATACTTCTGAAACTGCTGATACTATTGAAGTAGAACCTGCTACTATGCCTGAATTGCTTGTTATGCGTGAACGTTATGTTATGGAGGGAGAGATAGCTGAGGATTTTCTTGCCTGTAAGGATAGCTATGATGTTGAGAAACTACTGCTCAAGTGGAAAGAAAAGTCTGTGAACGCTAGGATGAAATACGACCCGATGTTTGCTACTTCGCCTATCTTTGTGACCGATAAGGATTATGAATTCTCTGTAGACCCCGAGTTAACCACTCTGGTCGAATCTGATCCTTTTCACTATTATGAGTCTGAAACGGTTGTAGCCCATCTTACCAAACTGCACGATATAGCCACCCTATTCACTAGTGAGGAAAAGGTCGGCCACTACTATATCCTCAAGCTGTTTCCTTTCTCGCTAAAGGATGATGCTAAGACCTGGTTCACTTCTCTTGCTGCTGGATGTGGGCGTAGCCCCCAGGATATGGTCTACTACTTCTGTGAGAAATATTTCCCTGCCCATAAGAAGCAAGCTGCCTTGCAGGAAATATACAACTTTGCTCAAGCTGAAGAAGAGAGTCTCCCAAAAGCTTGGGGGAGGCTTATCCAGCTACTGAACGTTTTGCCTAATCACCCTCTTGAGAAGAATGAAATACTTGATATCTTCTATAATGTACTTACCGATGCTTCCAAAGACCACCTGGATAGTTGTGCCGGTTGTGTTTTTAGGGAACAAACCGTAGAACAAGCTGAGATCCTATTGAATAATATCTTGTGCAATGAGAATGCTTGGACTATTCCTGAACCACCTCCTAAGCCAACTCAGAAGAAATGAGGTATTCTATTCCTCAGTCGTGAAGATATGCAAGAAGTTAAGAAATCTATGCGAGAGAAAGGCATTAAATCTAAAGATGTAAAAAATCTACCACCTATCAAGAGATCCATGGTCTTGATAACCTGATACAGGTAGTAGAACTAAATTCTCTGCGTAGGTTTGATGAGAGTGATATTCCTTTTGATAAACTTGCTAGCCTATGCATGGATGAATTCGATAACTTTGTTGCCAAACAACGGAGTTTCAATGATTATGTTAGCAGACAATTGGAACAAAATGCTCGTATGCTAAGTCATTTAAGTGCTTGTGTGGATAGAAATGTCAATGATCTTAAGCTCCTGAGTAAACATGCCTCTATGGTTACTACTCAAGTAGAACAAGTACTTAAAGCTCATAATGACTTGCTCAATGAGTTGAATGACAATTGTGTCAGAGTCGTCACTAGAGGCGGTAGAATGACCCAGGAACCTCTGTATCCTGAGGGTCATCCGAAGAGGATTGAACAAGATTCTCAAGGAGTTAGCACTGATGCACCTAGTCATCCTAGAAAGAAGAAGAAACATGATAGGGATGTGCACGCTAGCAACCCTGTTGCTGCTACACCTGAGAGTCCAAACGATGCCTTTGTCTCTTATGCTGAAACACAAGCTGGTGATGAACATGAGCCTAATGATGATATCAATAGTGATGTTCATGTTGATGCTCAACCTAGCAATGATAAGGATGTGGAGATTGAACCTGTTGATCTTGATAACCCACAACCTAAGAATAAGATATACGATAAGAACGACTTCGCTGCTAGGAAGCATGGTAAAGAAAGGGAACCATGGGTTCAGAAACCCATGCCCATTCCTCCCAAACGATTCAAGAAAAAGGATGATGAGGAGTTTGAGCGATTCGTTAAAATGATCAGACCTATCTTTCTGCAAATGCGTTTCACAGATATGCTCAAAATGTCCCCGTATGCTAAGTACATGAAGGATATTGTGACTAATAAGAGGAGGATACCTGAGGTTGAGATTTCCACCATGCTTGCTAATTATACCTTCAAGGGTGGAACTCCTAAGAAACTAGGTGATCCCGATGTGCCCACTATACCTTGCTCCATTAATGGTAACTACGTGAGAACTGCTTTATGCGACCTTGGAGCCGGTGTTAGTGTTATGCCTCTCTCTCTTTATCGTAGACTTGAACTAGATAAGTTGACACCCACTGAAATCTCTGTGCAAATGGCCGACAAACTGCTTTCCTTATCGGCATTTGCGAGGATGTGCCTGTTGTGGTTGCCAACGTCCCTATTTTAACAGACTTTGTTATCCTGGATATTCCCGAGGACGATGCCATGGCGGTCATCCTTGGAAGACCCTTTTTAAACACTGTAGGGGCTTTTATAGATTGCAACAAAGGCAATGCCACTTTCCATGTCAACGGTAATGAGCATACGGTGCACTTTCCGAAGAAACAATATCGAGTACATTGCATACAAGGTAATGAGGCGTTCATGTATTCACCAAGTGTTAATGCATTGGTCCGGTTCTTTATTAAAAACAGAACCTTAATATCCCGTAGTTTCCATTAGGACCCCGCTGCCACGGGAGGGATGGACAATAAATGTCATGCAAGTTCTTTTCCCTAAGCACGTATGACTACATACGGAATACATGCCTACATTAGATTGACGAAGGAGAGCTAGTTACTTATCTCTCCATGTTATAGCTGTTACATTATTAATCAAATCCAGCATACTTATCCATCACCGATCCACTGCCTACGATTCTTTTACTACTGTTCCTTGCTCGTGCTGTTACTGCTACTTCTGTTACTGCTGCTGCTGTTACTCTGTTGCTACTGCTGTTACTCTGCTGCTACTGCTGTTCCTTGCTACTGCTATCACTACTGCTGTTAGTTGCTACTTTGCTGTTACTTGCTGCAACACTTTACTGGCGCCATTGATACAACAAGTTAGGAATAGTCTGCCGTCAATAGACCTGTTTTTGGCACCATTGCTATCATACCACTTTGCTACTGATACTTTGCTTGCAGACACTAATCTTTTAGGTGTGGTTGAATTGACAACTCAGCTGCTAATACTTGAGAATATTCTTTCGCTTCCCCTTGTGTCGAATCAATAAATTTGGGTTGAATACTATACCCTCAAAAACTGCTGCGATCACATACGCTTGTGGGTCATCATCCAGCTACTGAATGCTTTGCCTGATCACCCTCTTGAGAAGAATGAAATACTTGATATCTTCTATAATGGACTTACCGATGCTTCTAGAGACCACCTAGATAGTTGTGCCGGTTGTGTTTTTAGGGAACGAACTGTAGAACAAGCTGAGATCCTATTGAACAATATCTTGAGCAATGAGAATGCTTGGACTATTCCCGAACGCCCTCCTAAGCCAACTCCGAAGAAAAGAGGAGACTTGATCAACCTCATTGACGAATTTCTTTCGATGACCATGAGATGGATGAATCGAGGTGTCACAAACCTCTGTTCCAAGCTTTCACCTTCGGTTGCTTAGAAGAAAAATGATAGATTTAGTTTAGTTTTCCCTGTTTTCTGTTTTAGCGTCCCGTAGAAAAGTACCCCGAAAATAAAAGTTCTCCGAACATCCTGAAAATCAAGTATGATTTTTTCTAGAATTTTTGAAAAATACTGAGACGAAGAGCTAGTCTGGGGGATGCGCCAGTGGGTCACAAGCCCAGGAGGCCCGGCCACACCCCTGGCCGGGCCTGGCAGGCTTGTGGGGCCCACATGCACCCCCTCCACTCATTCTAGCTCTCATCCACTTCTCCTACCTCCAGAAAAAATTGTTTTGCAGTTCAAACCCGTGTTCTTGCTCCTCTTGCTGGGATTTTGGATCTCCTTGCTCAAAGCACCATTCTCCGAACTATTTTGGGGAAATTGCTCCTTGGTAAGTGACTCCTCCATTGGTCCAATTAGTTTTTGCTCTCTTGCCTTATACTTCGCGTATTTTTGCTGCCTTGGTGACCATGTTCTTGAGCTTTGCATGCTAATTTTAGCTGGTCCCAAGTAGTTTTGATGCCTAATATGGCCTCTAGGCACTTGTCAGAGTAGTTGCTACGAGTTTCGTTGAGCCTTGTTCACTTTTCCTAAGAATCACAAAAATTTCAGAAATTTTAAGAGATAGAAAAAGGAAAAAGATGAGGAGGTTCTTAAGAGGCTCTTCAAGCCGTGATCCCACGGATGATGGAAGTGAGAAGAAGCCCTAGTATCCGGTCCCTCGAGTTGCTTTAACTTATATCCTCCAATGGTTGAGTTCAAACTTTATGATATCCCTTCCTCACTAATATCTTCGTACTTTGTGAGCCCCTCGAGGCTCCGCCGCCCCTAATTCCATCTCTATAAATCCTCTTTCGTCCAGAAAAAAATCAAGGAGAAGAGTTCATCGCGTTTTACGATACGGAGGCGCCGCCACCTCCTATTCGTCCTCTGGAGGGCAGATCTGGAGTCTGTTCTGGGCTCCGGAGAGGGGAGATCGTCGCCATCATCATCATCAACCTTCCTTCATCGCCAATTCCATGATGCTCTTCACCGTTCGTGAGTAATCTCATCGTAGGCTTGCTGGACGGTGATGGGTTGGATGAGATCTATCTTGTAATCGAGTTAGTTTTGACGAGGATTGATCCCTAGTATCCACTATGTTCTGAGATTGATGTTGCTACTACTTTGCCATGCTTAATGCTTGTCACTAGGGCCCGAGTGCCATGATTTCAGATATGAACTTATTATGTTGTCGCCAATATATGTGTGTTTTAGATCCTATCTTGCAAGTTGTAGTCACCTACTATGTGTTATGACCCGGCAACCCCGGAGTGACAATAGCCGGAATCACCCCTGAAGATGACCATAGTATGAGGAGTTCATGTATTCACCAAGTGTTAATGCTTTGGTCCAGTTCTTTATTAAAAGGAGAACCTTAATATCCCGTAGTTTCCATTTGGACCCCGCTGCCACGGGAGGGATGGACAATAGATGTCATGCAAGTTCTTTTCCCGAAGCACGTATGACTACATAGGGAATACATGCCGACATTAGATTTACAAACTGGAGCTAGTTACATGTCTCTCTGTGTTATAACTGTTGCATGATGAATAGCATCCAACATAATCATCCATCACCGATCCAATGCCTACGAGTTTTTCCTACTGGTCCTTGCTACGTTACTTTGCCGCTACTGCTGTCACTGCAGCTACTATTACTCTGCTGCTGCTACTATTACTTTGCTGCTTCTGGTTACTGTTGCTACTGCTGCTATAATACTACCTTGGTACTGATACTTTGCTGCAGATACTAAATCTTTCAGGTGTGGTTTAATTGACAACTCAACTGCTAATACTTGAGAATATTCTTTGCTTCCCCTTGAGTCGAATCAATAAATTTGGGTTGAATACTCTACCCTTGAAAACTGTTGCGATCCCCTATACTTGTGGGTTATCAAGAGCGCGCCCCAATTGGTTCAAGAACAAGGAAGAAAAGTCAAATCGAAACAAAGAAAACGCAAAGGTTTGAAGACTCACCCTGGTTCGGTCTTCCAGGCGGTCCAGGTCGCACTTGGCCACCAGGGCTGCTGCGACACCTTGTCGCGGCTGCGAGAGAACAACGCCACAAGTGCCGGGATGCCACTTAGCTCGGTACCTCGGGGCAGTGTCTCGCTTTCGGCATTGGATGCGCGCCAGGTCTTCATGAGCTGGCTCCCACAGATGGGGCTGGCTCCTGGAGCTGCCGGGCCACGGTTGACCACGACAATGGTGCCATCTCCAAGTGGTGGGTTTGCGGCCGGCTCTGTCGAGGTTCTGGCCGGTGCCATCTCTGCAGCCAGGGGTGGATTTGCCATTGCAGATGCCTCCATCGTTTCCTATGGTGCCTCCATGGTCATCTCCGACGCGCCGTCTACATCAGCTTCGGGCTCGTCGGGGGCCACGTCAAGATCCACCAGTGGTGAGGCGGCCGGCTTGGTGGACTTGGCTGGCTCGACCCCCTAGGTGCGGTTTGGGGCCGCATCGCTAGCTAGATCCTCCACACGCACCCACTTGGCGGGGTCGTGCTTTGCCTTTGACCGCTTCTCCTTGGGGGCTTCTCGGCTCGGCTGGGTTGAGGTTGGCCTTCGACCGCCTTCTTAGCCACTGTCTCCCAGCGGAGGGCGGACTCATCGTCGAGTGCCTTCTTGGCAGCGTCAGCAGCTGCCCAGGCGGCACGCTCGACAGCGGAGACAGTCTCCTCCTCCACCTCTTCGGCATCCCTACCAAGTTCAAACCAATGAGGAATTTATCCTCTCACAAGGAATCAGATGAGGGTAAGGGAGATCTCTTACCCAGCCACGACGGGCACTTGCTTCCTGCCGGTGGTGGCTTGTTGCTTCTTAGCACCGCCGGCTCGGCCTCCGGCTGGAGGTCCCGTTGTGGCGCGCTTGGGAGCCGGCTTGGCAGTGGAGACCCCCTTCCCCTTTTGTCGGGCCACCTCGCCATGCGCCGCCGTCTCACCAGCATTTCGGCGACCTCGTGTCAGGGGAGGGCTGGTGACTTCCTCCAAGTCCTTCGGGTCCTCCCCGAAGGCTGCACCATGCAGAGAAGGCAATGTCTCGTCATCATCCGTCCAGTCAAGAAGGGAGGGCTCTAGGTGATCACCAGGCAGCTCAGAGCCCTCCGACTCCATCGCTTCCTCCAAGTCTTCAGAGGCGGCGGCCCGAGGCTCTATCACCCCCTCATCCTCTATCTCCGAGGGGTCCGACGCCTCCACGTCGCCGGCTGGCGGCTGAAACGCTTGCAGGCGTTCGAACATATGATGATGGAGTCGGCATCCGAATCAAAAAGAGAACAGTACATTCAAAACAAGTAAAAGGGATTTGGGGAGGTACTTACCACCGGAGCCGGATGATCTCGGTCGTAGGGGACCATTCCCCATTCCCAGTCTCCGCCATCATTCATGTTGGCGGAGGAGATCATGTTCACGTTCCGGGCCACTGCACCGGGTCGGAAATTCTTGGTGGAGATCTCACAAGGATCACGTCGGCCGCCCATCTGACAAATCAGATGCGGCCGTCGCTGCAGAGACAGGATCCGGCGTGACACCATGGTGGTGAGCAGGTCGCGGCCCAGAAGGCCGCGAATCTTCATGTTGTTGAGGTGTGCGCATATGTGCGCAACCTCAGCGATTGGCTTTGGAAGCGTCACCTTCCAGTTCTTCTTCACCGTCGGAGGAGCGATGGTGAAGCGGGGCAAGGTGATGCAGTCGTGGGAGGGGTTGACGTTCTTCACATAGAAGAACCCCCTCTGCCACGTCTTGATGGAGTCTTGCAACGACATCTGGGGGAAGCTGGACGTCATCCGGTGATGCACCAACGCCGCGTTGCATGGGGTCATCGGCTTGGGGCCCTTGAGCTTCGCTGCCTTGGCCTTGTCCATTATCACGGACTGCTGTTTGAAGAAGAACAAATTATGCCAGATGTCGAGGCGGGGTTCGATCCCCAAGAACCCTTCACACAGAACGACGAAGGAGGCTAGCTGGAGGATGCCGTTGGGCGCCAGATGATGCGGTTGCAAGCCGAAGAAGGTGAGGAAGTTGGCAAAGAAGTCGCTCGCCGGGAGCCCAAAGCCACGGTAGAAGTGTTCTTTGAACACCACTACCTCGCCCTTCCGTGGAGTCGGGACAGCTCCGGCTTCGGGCACCCGCGCCGCCACAAGGGTTGCGACAGGAAGCATACGGCGGTCGTGGAGCGCCTCGCTGTTGCCATCGCTGATGTTGCTGCCCACCCAAGCACCGCGGTGCTGCCCCTTCTTAGGAGCACTGCTGGACATGGTGGGTGGCGGCGGAGGCTAGGATGCTTCTGGAGGCGGCCGACAGCGACGGCTGGAGCGACGGCGAAGACGAGGCAGTGCTTCTTCTCTCATTGGCTCAAGGAGGGAAGGGACGCTGGTGCGGGGGAATAAGGGGGAAAATGGCCTCCTCGACGCCCCACACCCTATTTAAACTAGTGCGCATAATGCCCACCTCCTCCGATTATTACGGGCGCATTTACACCCCTTGGAACCCAACCGACGCGGAGTAATCCGTAGAGGATCCGTTCATATGGGGGCCGAGGGGGCGTCGGGGCGGGACCCAGGGCACAGGCCCAGTCCCGTCAGCTGTTCAATTCATCATTACGTCAGGCCGGGGCCTGACACATGGCGCATCAACACGATTTGCGACGAAGCTGAGGCGTCCCTTGGAAGCGAGCCGGCTTCCAATCCGACGGTGAAGAAGATCATCAACAACAAACTCAAGCCGGGGAGGCCTCCCACTCTGAGGCGGCGGGCCTCCCCTGCTTCGGGGACTACTGATGGGGGTATAATCCCGGGGTAGGCTCATTGAGCCTACTCCTGTGCCTTCTATATTGAAGAAAAACACAACTCCCTCCATGCAGCCGAATCCCGCTGCCCGGCTAGGTAGCTCCTGCCGGCTAGGAGCGAGATGGTCAACTTCTCCTGGCCGGCTAGGAATCACCTGTCGGCTAGGAGCAAGACGGCTACCTCCTTCTGGCCGTCTGGGAGGCATCTACCGGCTAGGGGCGAGACGGCTACCTCCTTCTGGCCGTCTGGGAGGCATCTACCGGCTAGGGGTGAGACGGTCGTTCCTAGGCCGGCTCGCGAGGCCACAAGCCGGCCAGGGAACTCAAGTCACATCAGATCGTAAGTCATGACGAGATCCTACGATTAAAGCTGAATACGCGTCAGCGTGTGTATATGACTGGAGTACACGGCAGGTACAGTGTCAACGGCCATGCCGCTGACCTACTCCGGCTTTGATCCATCATCCCCGCAAAGTGTCAGCCCATCAAACACCCACTCTATTACCACACTCGGAGTGGGAACAGTGGAGACGGCCGTACTGGCAACCCACGATGAATCTCGCATGACGATGTCGGACGTACTACACATGTCTTGCGTCGGCCTTACGCGAGAGCTTCATTGCCTGTCCGGTGGGTCCCATGGCCAGATGGGACCTCGCAGCCGGCGGGCCCCTGATAACCCACATGTATAGGGGATCGCAACAGTTTTGGAGGGTAGAGTATTCAACCCAAATTTATTGATTCGACTCAAGGGGAAGCAAAATAACATTCTCAAGTATTAGCAGTTGAGTTGTCAATTCAACCACACCTTAAAGATTTAGTATCTGCAGCAAAGTATCAGTAGGAAGGTAGTATGATAGCAGTAGTAGCAACAGTAACCACTAGCAGCAAAGTAACAACAGTAGCAACAGAGTAACAGTAGCAGCAGGGACAACAATAGCGACAAAGTAACATAGCAAGGACCAGTAGGAAAAACTAGTAGGCATTGGATCGGTGATGGATGATTATGCCGGATGCTATTCATCATATAACAGTTATAACATGGAGAGGTAAGTAACTAGCTCCATTGCATCAATCTAATGTAGGCATGTATTCTGTATGTAGTCATATGTGCTTAGGGAAAAGAACTTGCATGACATCTATTGTCCATCCCTCCCGTGGTAGCGGGGCCCTAATGGAAACTACATGATATTAAGGTTCTCCTTTTAATAAAGAATCGGACCAACGCATTAAAACTTGGTGAATACATCAACTCCTCATACTATGGTCATCTCCGGGAGTGGTTCCAGCTATTGTCACTCCGGGGTTGCCGGGTCATAACACATAGTAGGTGACTACAACTTGCAAGATAGAATCAAGAACACACATATATTGGCGACAACATAATAGGTTCAGATCTGAAATCATGGCACTTGGGCCCTAGTGACAAGCATTAAGCATGGCAAAGTAGTAGCAACATCAATCTCAGAACATAGTGGATACTAGGGATCAATCCCCGTCAAAAGTAACTTGATTACATGATAGATCTCATCCAACCCATCACCGTCCAGCAAGCCTACGATGAGATTACTCACGAACGGTGAAGATCATCATGGAATTGGCGATGAAGGAAGGTTGATGATGACGATGGCGACGATCTCCCCTCTCTGGAGCCCAGAACGGCCTCCAGATCTGCCCTCCAGATGAAGAACAGGAGGTGGCGGCGCCTCCGTATCGTAAAACGCAATGAACTCTTTCCCTGATTTTTTTCCGGATGAAACGAACTAAATAGAGCTGGATTTGGAGGCGGTGGAGCTTTGTGGGCCCCACAAGCCTGCCAGGTGCAGCCAGGGGGGCCCGCGCCTGGTGGGCTTGTGGGCTCACGGCTCCACTTCCTCCGCTGATTCTTGCGCCAGTATTTTTCATAAATTCCAGAAAAATTCTCCGTAAATTTTCAGGTCATTCCAAGAACTTCTATTTCGGCGCAAAAACAACACCATGGCAATTCTGCTGAAAACAGCGTTAGTCCGGGTTAGTTCCATTCAAATCAGAGTCCAAAACAAGGGCAAAAGAGTTTGGAAAAGTAGATACGACGGAGACGTATCAACTCCCCCAAGCTTAAAGCCTTACTTGTCCTCAAGCAATTCTGTTGACAAATTGAAAGAGACAAAAGAAAACTTTGACGAACTTTGTTTGATCTTGTTGTTGCAACTATGTCTACCTCATAACCAGAAATTCAGCAAGATCACAAGCAAACCACATAAGCAAATGACATCTAGGTCTCACGGTAAACTCATATCAAAGGCATAACCAACTAGAAAGCAAATAATAATAAGTCTAAAACGTCAACACTACTATCAAGACAATCATGAAGCAGTATGATCATATGGTATCTCGCTAAATCTTTCTGAGACCGCAAAACAAAAATGCAGAGCACCTTCAAAGACCAAGGGCTGATTAAACATTGTAATTCGTGGCAAAGAAGATCCAGTCACAGTCATACTCAACACAGTTAAAAGCAAAGCATAAAAATGACAGAGGTGCTCTCTAATTGGTGCTTTTACAAGAGGAGGATGACTCAACAGGAACATAAATAGACACGCCCTTCGCAGAGGGAAGCATTGATTTGCAGAGGTGCCAGAGCTCAAGCTTTGAAAACAGAGATAATAATTTTGGGAGGCATGCTTTCATTGTCAACGGCATGACTAAGAGTTCTCACCATCTTCCACGCTACACATGCTATAGGCGGTTCCCAAACAGAAAAGTAAAGTTTTTACTCCGCCACCACCGATCAATCACAGTCCATGACTAGCCGAATACTCGGGTGCCGTCCATACCAACATCAATCCAGGGGGAGCTTTGTTTGCAATTATCTTTTTGATTTGAGCATGGAACTGGGAATTCCAATTACCGGCCCCTTTCTCGTGAATGATAGTGAATAAACACATATCGAGGATAACACTCCTAGCATGGAAGATACTGATAGCCCCCTGGCACCACATGAGCGGTTCGGGCATGCAAAACAGATTATTTCTTGAAGGTTTAGAGAGTGGCACATGCAATTTTACTTGGAACGGCAGGTAGATACCGCATGTAGGTAGGTATGGTGGACTCATATGGAACAACTTTGGTTTTCTGGAAGTGGATGCACAAGCAGTATTCCCGCTTAGTATAAGTGAAGGCTAGCAAAAGACTGGGAAGCGACCAAGAAGAGAGCGACAACAGTCATCAAAATGCATTGAGATTAACTAACATTGAGTGCAAGCATGAGTAGGACATAAATCACCATGAACATGAATATCATAGAGGCTATGTTGATTTTGTTTCAACTACATGCATGAACATGCGCCAAGTCAGGCCACTTGAATCATTCAAAGGAGGATTCCATCCTATTATACTACATCATAGTCATCTCAACATTCATATGGGCATCTAAGACAAACCATTATAAGATCCTAGCTAATTAAGCATGGCATCAGAAACTATGATCTCTAAGTTTTCATTGCAAACATGTTTCTCTCACAACAAAGCTGACTAGGAACAATGAGTTAGTCATATTTACAAAAACAAAATAGATCGAGTCCATACCAGCTTTTCCAGGCTCAGTCACTTCATCATATATCGTCATTATTGCCTTTCACTTGCACGACCAAATGATGTGAACAATAATAAGAGTGCTCGTGCATTTGACTAAGATGGAATCTGGATGCAAACACAAAGGAGAAGACAAAGTAATATGGCTCTTTAACAGATAAACAAATATGCATGCGAGAGCCACTAAACATTGTAACCATGGTCTTCTAACTTGACCCAAAGAAAAAGAAAACTATTTACACGGGAAAGCTCCCAACAAGCAAAAGAAGAAAAGAAAATCTTTTTGGGTTTTCTCAAACTAGACAGACACACGAAAAAGAAAACGAGAAAAAGGAAATAAACTAGCATGGTTGATATAGTGGCAAAGTGTGAACACCGACTAACAAAGTGAAATCATAAGAAAGAATATAAAGTCGGTGAGAAACATGTACTCCCCCAAGCTTAGGGTTTTGGCCTAAGTAGGTCTACTCCCAAGGAGGGAAATAACCAGCTCCGGGGTACTCCAGAGTGGACTGAGGATGCCACTACTGTGTGGGCTCCTCCGACTCCCACTTATAAACTGGCGTCTGGTACTCGACTGGTGGCTCGGGCACGGGCACCTGTGGTTGGGCTAAGCCCCAATATGCGTAGATGTCCGAGGGCATAATAATGTACCTGCCTGCATGAAGATTGAACAAAGAAGGAGCAGGCAAAGTAATAGTCTCACGAGTACCCTAACTAAATACCAGGTTATAAATCATCCTTCTATTTATATCTCTATCAATAAACTCATGGCGAACCATGCTATCGTAATCTAGATATCTCTCAGACCAGTCTAATAGGTATCTCAAAGTGTCTAGCAAGACGAGTAGCATAGATACCTCCATAGACAATGCCTTTAGAATGGTTCGTGTTCAACAGTTGAGCTACTATGGTGGCCAAGCTATAAGTTTTATCATTATAAAGGGCTTCACGCAAGACCACAAGATCTGCGGAACTAAGTGACCCAACTTTCCCACGGCCAATCAAACATTTTCCCACAAATAATGAGAAGTACCGAAGCACGGGAAAATGTATGCTAGCAGCTCTAGCACAAGACAATCCTCTCTCTTCTCCTACAACAATAGTATCGATGAAAGCTTCCAAGTCCCGTGGACGAGGTTCATGAATATCCCCAACATAAGGTAATTTGCAAACATTGCAAAAATCCTGGAGTGATATGCGCTGGGGGATATCATAAAGTTTGAACTCAACCATAGGAGGATTCTTCCTCGGATAGAAGTTAAAGCTTTGTACGAAGATATTAGTGAGGAGGAGGTATTGCAGACACTTATCTTCAACGAAGGCGGTAAGGCCTGCGTTCTCCACCAACTAAGAAAAATCCTCATAAAGTCCGGCAGCGCGTAAGAACAGATCGCTTGGCCACTCGCACGCTCGAACTTCTGCAACTCAAGGGACCGGATACTTGGGCTTCTTCGCACTTCCATCATCCTTGGGATCACGGCTTGAAGAGCCTCTTAAGAACCTCCTCATCTTTTTCCTTTTTCTATCTTTGAAAATTTCTGAAATTTTAGTGATTCTAAGGAAAAGTGAACAAGGCTCAAGGAAACTCGTAGCAACTACTCCAACAAGTTCTTAGAGGCCATATTACGCATCAAAACTACTTGGGACCAGCTAAAATTAGCATGCAAAGCTCAAGAACATGGTCACCAAGCCAGCAAAAATACGCGAACTATAAGGCACTAGAGCAAAAACTAATTGGACCAATGGAGGAGTCACTTACCAAGGAGCAATTTCCCCAAAACAGTTCGGAGAATGGTGCTTTGAGCAAGGAGATCGAAAATCCGAGCAAGAGGAGCAAAAACACGGGTTCGAGCTGCGAAACGATTTTTTTCTGGAGGTAGGACAAGCAGATGAGATCTAGAATGAGTGGAGGGGGTGCACGTGGGCCCCACAAGCCTGGTAGGCGCGACCAGGGGGGTGCCTGCGCCTCCAGGGCTTGTGGCCCACTGGTGCAGCCCCCAGACTAGTTCTTCGTCTCAGTATTTGTCAAAAAAATCCAGAAAAAATCATACTTGATGTTCCAGACATTCGGAGAACTTTTATTTTCGGGGTACTTTTCTACGGGACGCTAAGACAAAAAATAGGGAAAACTAAACTAAACCTATCATTTTGTTCTAAGCAACCGAAGGTGAAAGCTTGGAACAGAGGTTTGTGACTCCTCGATTCATCCATCTCATGGTCATCGAAAGAAATCCATCAATGAGGTTCATCAAGTCTCCTTGAAAAACTTTTTTGAATTGCAAAAGAGAACGGAGAATTTTCGAATAGTCACTAGGTTACATCAATGGGGATGTGTATCTCCCCAACAAGCAAATCATACTTCGTCTTGACAGGAGGTATATGGCATTCGAAGCTCCCTATAAGAATTGATAAAGTTTTTTTGATAGCATTGATGCAATGTACTCGATATTGTTTCTTCGGAAAGTGCACCGTATGCTCATTACCGTTGACATGGAAAGTGACATTGCTTTGTTGCAATCTATAACAGCCCCTGCAGTGTTTAAGAAGGGTGTTCCGAGGATGACCGCCATGGCATCATCCTCAGTAATATCCAAGATAACAAAGTCTGTTAAGATAGTGACGTTCGCAACCACAACAGGCACATGCTCGCAAATGCCGATAGGGAAAGCAGTTGATTTGTCGGCCATTTGCAGAGAGATTTCAGTGGATGTCAACTTATCCAGTTCAAGTCTATGATAAAGAGAGAGAGGCATAACACTAACACCGGCTCCAAGGTCGCATAAAGCAGTTCTAACATAGTTACCTTTAATGGAGCAAGGTATATTGGGCACTCCGGGATCACCTAGTTTCTTAGGAGTTCCACCCTTGAAGGTATAATTAGCGAGCATGGTGGAAATGTCAACCTCAGGTATCCTCCTTTTATTAGTCACAATATCCTTCATGTACTTGGCATAGGGGGACATTTTGAGCATATCTGTCAAACGCATTTGTAGAAAGACAAGTCTAATCATTTCAACAAATCGCTCAAAATCCTCATAATCCTTTTTCTTGGATGGTTTGGGAGGAAAGGGCATGGGTTTGTGAACCCATGGTTCCCTTTCTTTACCATGCTTCCTAGCAGCAAAGTCATTCTTATCGTATCTTTTATTCTTAGGCTGTGGGTTATCAAGACCCACAAGTTCATTCTCCACATCCTTATCATTGCTAGGTTGAGCATCAATAGGAACAACACTATTGATATTATCATTAGGTTCATGTTCATCACCAGATTGTGTTTCAGCATAAAAAACAGAGGCATCGTTTGGACTCTCAGGTGTATCAGCATCTGGGTTGCTAGTGTGCAAATCCCTATCATATTTCTTCTTCTTTCTAGGATGACTAGGTGCATCAGTGCTAACTCCTTGAGAATCTTGTTCAATTCTCTTAGGATGACACTCAGGATACAAAGGTTCTTGGGTCAATTCTACCGCCTCTAGTGACGACTCTAACAGAATTGTCATTCGACTCATTGAGCAAGTCATTCTGAGCCTCAAGTACTTGTTCTACCTGGGTAGTAACCATAGAGGCATGTTTACTCAGAAGCTTAAGATCATTGACATTTCTGTCCACACAAGCCCTTAAATGACTAAGCATACGAGCATTCTGTTCCAATTGTCTGCTAACATAATCATTGAAACTCAGTTGTTTGGCAACAAAGTTATCGAATTCATCCAGGCATAAGCTAGTAGGCTTATCAAAAGGAATATCTCTCTCATCAAACATACACAGAGAATTTACTTCTACTACCTGTATCGGGTTATCAAGACCATGGATCTCTTCGATAGGTGGTAGAATTTTGACATCTTCAGATTTAATGCCTTTCTCTCGCATAGATTTCTTATCTTCTTGCATATCTTCAGGACTGAGGAATATAATACCTCTTTTCTTTGGAGTTGGCTTAGGAGGTGGTTCGGGAATAGTCCAAGCATTCTCATTGCACATGATGCTATTCAATAGGATCTCAGCTTGTTCTACGATTCGTTCCCTAGAAACACAACTAGCACAACTATCTAGGTGGTCTCTAGAAGCATCGGTAAGTCTATTATAGAAGATATCAAGTATTTCATTCTTCTCAAGAGGGTGATCAGGCAAAGCATTGAGTAGCTGGACGAGCCTCCCCCAAGCTTGTGGGAGACTCTCTTCTCCAGCTTGAGCAAAGTTGTATATTTCCTGCAAGGCAGCTTGCTTCTTATGGGCAGGGAAATATTTTTCAGAGAAGTAGTAGACCATATCATGCGGGCTACGCACACAACCAGGAGCAAGAGAAGTGAACCAAGTCTTAGCATCATCCTTTAGCGAGAAAGGAAACAACTTGAGGATATAGTAGTGGCGGATATTTTACTCACTAGTGAATAGGGTGGCTATATCCACTACTCGAAAAACCTAATTTGCCAACAGCTTTTGGCTTTGCCGTCAGCATTTTCACGGGGCTAATGGCATAGAGGGTTTACCCTCAGCCGAAAATAATGCTGATGGCATAGGCGCGGCTGACGGCATAGAAACTCTATGCCATCCGCTCTATCTAAGCCGTCAGCCAGTTGACGGCAAAGGAGCAGAAGACTGACGACAAAGGGCGGCTAACGGCATAGGGAGGTTCTCGGTCCCACGTTCGACCACGGCTTAACAGTAGCCGTCTATGCCTACAGCCAGCTAACGGCCAAGCCTAACGGTTGTCTTTGCCAACAGCCAGCTGACGGCATAGTCGGGTGGTTATCCCCCCCGTGCCACGACCTAACCCCTCTTCTCTTTCACCTCTCCCACCCTGCTCTCCCGACCCGCCGCCGTCGTTGACCCTACTCGCCCGGCGCCGCCCCGCCCTACGCCGCCCCGCGCCACACCTACTCGCCGGCGCCGCCTCGCGCCAGCCCCGAGGCATCGGCCCCGCGCCGCCCCGCGCCCGTCTGTACTCGCCGGTGCCGCCCCGCGCCTCCCCTACCCGCCTCTGCCCCGCGCCCGCCCCTACCCGCCTCTGTCCCGCGCCGCCCCTACTCGCCTCTGCCCCGCACCAGCCCCGCCCCGACGCTAGCCCCGCCCCGACTCGCCGGTGAGCTCCTCCTCCCCCTTTTTTTTATTTTTTTAGTTTATTTTTTCTATGTTAGGGCCTTTTAGATTTACAGGATCGCAAAAACATAGGAATAGGAAAAATGTAGGAAAACTATCAGAACTAGTGATTTGGCAGTCGTTGCATGCTTAGGAAAATACATGTTTTGTTGGTGTGGAAGTCGTTGCATGCTTAGGAAAATACTATGTGGGTTGCAACTATTTAAGAGTAAAAATGGTTGCATGCATAGAAAATATATTTAGTGGGATTGTAGATTAATTATGTGGCATACATGCATGGTTTGTTGGTGTGGAAGCATTGCATGCTTAGGAAAAATACTTTGTGGGTTGCAACTATTTAAGAATAGAAGATGCATGTGTAAAACCGAGGATTGAAAAACAGAGGAAAAGTACATGAATATGAAAGAAATGAAACGTTTGAAATGGAGGCCTTAGTTAGATCCTATGGAATTTATATTCCTGCGTTTTTCCTATGAAAAATCCTTCAAATCAAAGGAGGCCTTAGTTAGATCTGTTAGTAGTGGATTTTTAGTTAAATTTAGTTAGCAATTACTTAGTGCTAGATTTTTAGTTAGATTTAGTTAGCAATAGATGTTAGTACATGTAAGTATTAGTTAGCAGCTGTTAGTATTAGTCAGCTAGCTGTTAGCAATAGAAAGAAAATAATAAGAAGAAAAGAAATAGAAGAAGAGAAGAGTAACAAAACTTGAATAATAAATTATTAATAATAGATGTTAGTATTAGTTAGCTTAATTACCGTGAGTGCGTATTTGTGTTGATTGAGTGCATTTAAATGTGCAGTAGCTTCTCCACGAGGGATTGGTTTTCGACGACCTCCCCTGCATTCGAAAGTGAGCACATTTGTTAACTCCTCCTCCACCCCCTTTATTTTGCTCTGTTCCGGCCTTCATGCTGATGACACTATCTAGCTAGGTATTTTTAGTATTAAAATGCAAAGTTGTTGCGTAACCAATATGCGTCTCCCGTTCGAAAGGGTTCCTGTCATAAATATGCATGCATTTGCATATTTATAACGGTGATTCTTTCGAATTGTCCAACGTTATCCATGGACAGCCCGGGTATGTGTAGACTGGGTCGTTTCCCACGCTTTGCACCAGATCCCATGCAGAGTTTCGACAGCTCCTCCTTGTTGTTCTCCGGGTACACATCCTCTCGGTTAGTTGCCGAGACGTGTATCAGGAGAACAACGGGGAGGTGCTGCCGAAATTTTGCGTTGGGTCGGGAGCAGAGCATGGGGAAATGACCCAATCTACACATACTCGGGTGGGATTAGGACCCATCTTTACCTAGTAGTTGGTAGGTGTGCATGCCGTGCATCCCAATGTATTAACCATGATTAAAAAATGGCCATAATTAATTTAACATACTTGATGAACTGATAATTTATATTGTTTTATATGTGGATACTATGTAGCTAGCTTGCCAGAATGACTGATCGTGAATGGATGTACACCGGTCACCATAGTCAGAGAGATATGACCGATGAATGGTTGAGCAAAACCTATGAATTCGCGGAAACGACATTTTCTAAAGGCCAGCCAAAAACATGGTGCCCCTGCACTAAGTGCAAGAATTATTCGCGACAAACAAAGGATGTAATGGGTAAACACCTGCAGATGCGTGGTTTTACTCCCGGCAATACCTTGTGGACATTTCATGGTGAGTCGACCCAACGTAACAGAGACGAGGTATTGCGTCGGTGCACCGATGATTATGGTACAGGGATTAAAGACATGGTGAATGACTTTGATGATGCTCGGAACAAGGACGAAGAGAGGGAGGAATCCGCGAAAGCCTTCTATGCCATGTTGGAGTCTTCGAAACGTCCTCTTCACGAGCACACTAAGATTTCTCAGCTAGATGCCATCGCACAAGTAATGGCTTTGAAAGCGTAGTTCAACATTGGAAGAGATCTGTTTGACTGAGTGATGACCCTATTTGGGCACTTTCTACCAGAAGGTCATATTATGCCTTCAAACCTATATGAGTCAGACAAAATCCTTAGTGGACTCAAGATGTCGTATGAGCAGATACATGCTTGTGAGAAGGGATGTGCCTTATTTAGGAAAGAGTATGCGGATGAAACATATTGTCCATTTTGCAAGTCATCCAGATATGTTGAGGTAGAAAACGGTGAAGGTGAGAAGAAGCAGAGCAAAATCCCCGTGAGTGTCCTACGGTATCTGCCGATCCTACCAAGACTTCAACGACTTTACATGCTCAAAGAAATAGCAAAACAGATGACATGGCACAAACATGGAATTAGGAAAGAATTAGATGAACACGGAGTTCCGATGTTGGTACACCCTTCAGATGGTGATGCATGGAAGGCATTCGATAGTATACATAAAGAAAAAGCTAAAGAACCAAGGAATTGTTGAATCGCCATCAGCCTCGATGGGTTCAATCCTTTTGGTATGACGGCTACCCAGTATAGTTGCTGGCCTGTATTTGTCATTCCCCTCAATCTTCCACCATCATCCGTTATGCAAAGAAAGCACATATTTCTGACGTTGATAGTTCCAGGGCCAAACTACCCGGGGAAGAATATGAGTGTGTACATGCAACCGCTGATGGATGACTTGAAAGAAGCTTGGGTGAATGGGGTCAACACATATGACGCAGCTAAGAAAGAGAACTTTCAAATGTATGTTTGGTACCAATACTCGTTGCATGATCTGTCGGCATTTGCGCTTTTCGTTGCCTGATGTGTGCATGGATGGTTCCCATGCCCACAATGCAAGGCAGCTCTTAAGTTTCATTGGTTGCCGGCGGGTGGGAAGTATTCCTTCTTTGAATTGCATAGATAGTTCTTGCCTATGGACCATCCATTCAGAAAAGACAAGAAGAATTTCATGAAAGGTAAAGTTGTCAAACACTGAGCACCACCTGCGTTGACGGGGGCACAAATTAATGAACAGTTAAAATCTATGGAGCCTGATCCAAACCGTCCAGGGTATTTCTTGGGTATAATGAGGAACACGCCTGGACCCACAGGCCATGCATCTGGGATCTTCCCTACTTCGAAGACCTCTTACTTCCACACAACATTGACATGATGCACACTGAAAACAATATCGCCGAAGCCCTTCTTGGCACATTTTTCGGCACTGATAAGGGCAAAGATAATACAAGGGCTAGAGTTGACCAGGAGACTTTGTGTGATAGGTCCAAACCACACATGGGAAGGAAAGGAAGAAAAAATGCGAGAACCGAAAGGAAGAAAAAATTGGTCCAAACCACCTGCTTGGTACAATCTTGAGAAGGGAGCAATAAGGGAAATCCTCTTGTGGGTGCAAAAAAAGTTGTTGTTCCCCGATGGGTATGCTGCGAATCTAGCGAGGGGAGCGAGCATTGAAAAAATAAAAAAAATTGGGCTCAAGAGTCATGATTGGCACATATGGCTTGAGCGGATAATGCCGGTGATGTTGCGCGGCTATATCCCCGAGGCTGAATGACTAGTATTGGCCGAGTTGAGCTATTTCTTCCATGTTCTTTGTGCTAAAGAGTTGTCGCGTGCCTTGATAAATGACATGGAAGAGTTGGCGCCTGAGTTGCTCTGCAAGTTAAAGAAGTTTTTTCCACCGGGCTTCTTTAATCCGATGCAACACATGATTTTGCATCTCCCAACCGAGGCAAGATTGGGTGGCCCTATGCAAGATCGTTCGTGCTAAGCAACTGAAAGAATGCAGAAGACACTTCGAGGAAAATGTAAAAATAAACGAAGAATTGACGCATCGATGGCCGAGGCGTTCATTACCGAGGAGGCGGCAAACTTTGTAACAGCACACTATGATGCCACTATGCACATCTTGCATAATCCAAAGCCTCGGTACAATCTGGGCGACCCCAAACGACGTGAATCCAATCTCAGCCTCTTCAAAGGGAAGCTCGCACCTTCTGGTGTGAGAAAACCAAAGTTGCTGTGCGTCGAGGAGTGGCGCACACTAACGATGTATATATTGAACAACTTAACAGAAGTTCGGCCATACATCGAGTAAGTGCTGTGTACATTGTTTCGCAAGTTTTAACAAGTTTTGTGTCTAACAACTATTATTAATTGATACAGTCGATACGTCGAACAATTCTCGAATGGTGTTGCAATCGAAAAAGAATCCATTCTCGAGTATGAACTTCTTGAAAAGACAGGAGGCGGCTATCCCGGTTTCATCTCTTGGTTCAAAAAAAAACGGTACCTCCCTTATATATAATAGGTGATTTCCTTTGTTGCTATTACTCATGAGTAACACACCAAACTCTATCTTTTCTGAACTTCTAGGCTAATTCAGATGAGCAAGTCGACGATGAATTGAGACAAATAGCTAATGGTTTTGACTTTAAGGTCCTTACATTTCAGAAGTACGACATCAACGGGTATCGCTTTCGTACTGCTAGCAAAGAGCTTTCAATGCCCGGTTGAAAAACAAACAATTCCGGTGTCTCTGCTATAGGCGAGGGAGGTGTCGAGTATTATGGAAGACTTGAAGAAGTCTACAAACTTCATTATGATGGTGAAAATACTCCGAACGTTGTTGTTTTCAAATGTCATTGGTTCGATCCTACTAAGACAAGACGGACTCATGAACATCTTGGGATTGTCGAAATTCGACAAGACAGGCAGTTAAGTGGTGCCAATGTCTATATTGTGGCTCAACAGGCCACCCTAGTTTTCTATCTGCCATACTGTCGTCAAAGTGTTAAGAACCTGGAAGGTTGGTATGTCGTGTTCGATGTGCCACCACATCTTAGACCACCTCCCCCAAATGAAGTCGATTATGAACCTCAAATTGACCCAATAACATATGATGGAGAATTCTTCCAAGAATCACGTGGCGTCAGACGTCGTACCCGAAACTGCTCTACGTCCACCCTGAACACGGAGGAACAAGACTCACGTGATCATGCAGAAGAAGTGGAAGTAGAAGAAGTTACCAATGCCGATGAGCTATCAATGCTTGATCGGGTACAAAAAGGCCTTCCACATGATGTCCTTAAACCCGATGACGATATCAGTCATGACGACACGTGTGATACTGATGATGATTTTGCTTCAATTGACCATGGAGAAGAGACAGATGATCCATACTATTAGTACTTTGTATGCATCCAAACATTGTTGTTTAATTATTCAATTATTAGTTGAATTATTCATGTATTTATTATTGTTCATTTAATTATTGTCCTTGAATTTGTACTAATTATTTAACTATTTATCGTTACAGGTGGTGAGACATGGCAGTCAGGGATAAGTTGAGGATAGCACCTGGACAGCTACGGAGAACTTTGTTGCAGAGCTTTGCCGAGGAGCCCCATGGGAGAGGAGTAGGAAAGGAGAGAGGCAGAGGACGTGGTCGTGGGAGAGGGAGGCTGCATGATAGGAGCCAGTCGCCACGACCCTCGGCTACTTCTGTCTCAGCCACTTCACCCTTGCAGACGAGGGTGTCGCCGGTGCGGGATCCTCCCGTCCAGGAGCAGACACCGATGCAGGGTGCTGAGGCGGAGGCTGAGGCGGAGGGGGCTGAGGCGCAGGCTGAGGTGGAGGGTGCTGAGGCGGAGGCTGAGGCGGAGGGGGCTGAGGCAGAGGCTGAGGGGCTGCCCGCAAGTCGGTCTACCAACGTGGTATGACACGAGTTCCAGACCGATTGGAGTTGCAGCACAGGCTGTTCATTAAGCTAGATGGCGAGAAGTAAGTTGATATATATTGTGTATCTTATATCATTATATTTCACCAAGTAGCTAATGTCTTTGCCTTATCATTATGTAGGGGGTGGGATTACCCGCAGAATACCCGGAATCCAAACTGCCTCCTTGGTGCTTTACTTAGGGAGCACTTCCCCGGGATAGTGCAGTTGCCCGGTGAGGGTATGGTTCCCGAGCCAGGACTCAAGTGGGAGCACTACCAAGCCGCTCTGCTCCCGGAAAACACACATGTCAATGGTGTTGTTTGCGTGAGCATGGCCGACAAGGTGTTGGCTGATTTTTTGGTAACTATTATTTTACCCAATAAAAAGTATACAATGTTATATATTGTTATTTCCTTCCAAATCATTTCACTATTCATCTATGCATCTATTTGGCATAATTGCAGAGTTACTTTAGGGTCGAGGAGGGGACGGAGGAGGCGGCCAAGAAGAACCTCGTGAAAGAGTGCAAGAGTTTATTGAATAACACGAGGCACGAGCTGCGTGTTCAGGCTGTTCGAGATTGGTACGCCAAGAAAGGGGAGCCGAAGACAAAGACTGAATGTCGAAAGATTTTCCTTGATAAGACCGAGTAAATGGAGGTATGTACATTCCAAAGATCAATTCTTAGGGCTAGTTAGGTCTATTTAGTTATAATACTTAGTTTCATTCTTCATTAAGTTACATTCATAGGTGCCCCCGAGATGGTTGGCCAATAAGATGGATTGTTGGGAGATGATAGTGGACAGGTGGTGCACAGAGGCTTGGTTAAGCACCCACACTATGGCCAAGGACCGTCGTGCCCAATTGGTTGGTGTGCCACACCAGCAAGGCAATGCCAACATCAAGCAATACGCCAAAAAATGGGTATGTGTGCCTTGTTTTGTTTCATCAATAATTCATTTGTTCATGATTTTTGTTGTACTAATTCTTTGTCTTTTCGTGTAGGCCAAACACAATAACCAGCCCGAGCCTGAGGGATACGCCACGTTTAGCATGGCCCATAAGGCATATTCTGAGGGGGATGGGCCATCGGCGTACACAAGCCTGTCCGCCTACAACAAGATGACATCTTATTCTGAGGTGGTCAAACAGCTGCGCGGGCCTGACTTTGACCCGAGCCAGAATCCTATCAATCCTGAGGCGTTAATGATCTCTGGTGGCGGTAAGAGTCATGGCACGCTAGCCATGTGTGATGGCTTCGTCCCTATCACTGAGACTCTATCTCAGATCAAGGCAAGGCAAACGAGCTCCGCTCCTGTAATACGGCAACGCGCGAGGCCAGTTGATCTTGGCATCGAGGTTAGTTTTCTTCATTATTTCTTTCATTCTTTTGTCCTTGGATGGATGATGAAAATTCCTTTTGAGGAGTGGTTGCAGGCCGCACTTATGAAGGAGAGGGAGGCCACCAGGCTCTTGTTGGAGGAGAGGGACCGGAATATGCAGAGGTGGCTTGAGGAGGAGAGGGCACCCAATAATGCCCATGCGAAGGCCATGCACGACTACGTTGCGGTAAGTCAGTTGTGTGAGAAGCAAGGCTATGTGTGAGACGCATCAAGGCAATTTCTTTGACTCCTCAAAAACTAATTTGCAGGTTATGTGTTTGAAGTAAGGTTTGCCGCCCCCTCCACCGATGCCTTCTCCGGTGGGAACGGTGAGTTCCCTTTCAATGACCAACCTTGCACGGTCTTATACCATTGTCTATCGCCGTGCTAACCACATATTTTAACTCTTGCCTTGTTGCATCATCATTCCAGAGTTGAATCCCACGATCCCTTTACTTCTCTTGGTGAGAGCCCTAGCAACCCAGCGACCAACGAAGATGGAGCTTCTCCTTCGTTTCTTGGCATTCGGTAAGTTATTCCTCTCCTTCTTATTCTTCTTATTGTTTAGATCAACTTAGATTATGCCATGCTTTAGTTATCTTAGTATATTCTAGTTGATATTAGCCATGCTTTAGTTAGCTTAGTAAATTCTAGTTGATATCAGAGCTCAAAAATGACATAATTAGTTTAGAAAGTTTTAAAAGAAACCAGAAGAGAAGAACAAACAAGAGATGAACAAATAAGAGAAGAAGAAAGAGGAGAAAAAGATAACTTCTCTTCTTTCTTTTTCTCCATCTTCTTCTTCTTCTTCTTCTTCTTCCACTTCTTCTTCTTGTTCTTCTTGTTCTTCTTCTTCTTCTTCCACTTCTTCTTCTAATTGCTTAGCTTAATTTAGATAACTTCTTTCTTATTGTATTCTTCTTCTAACTTCTTTTTCATTATGCAGATTTTGATAAAGCAGCATGGCATATGGATGGATGCTCGAGGGACTTTGTAATGCACTTTTGTAGTCTTAGATGAACTTTGTAATGCACTTGTATTTGTGGATGCACTTGTGATGCTTTGTAATACTTTGTGATCTTGTTTGCACTTTAATTACATATATTCGTGCTGTTTGCACTTGGTGATGCACTTGTGTTGTGCTGTTTGCACTTTGTGATGCACTTGTGGTGCTGTTTAGGGGTTGGGCAAATATATATATGTTGCTGTTTGTATCTATGTTTTGCAAATGCAGGGAATTAACAGAAAACAAATATGAAAAAAGCAGAGAGGGTCTTTGCCTACAGCTTACTGACGGCAACGGCTTTGCCGTCGGTGGACTGACGGCAAAGAAGACACGTGGCGACAGACTGTGTATCCTGGAAACTCTGGGAATACCAAAGCTTCCCAGAATTTCGGCTTTGCCATCAGCTGTGCTCCAGCTGTCGGGAAAGAGGTGACCAAGGGGACCCAGGTTTTCGGCTTTGCCGTCAGCTTTGCTACGGCTGTGGGCAAAGAGGGGACCTAGGGGACCCAGGGTTTCGGCTTTGCCGTCAGCTTTGCTACGGCTGTGGGCAAAGCCTGCCGTTAACCTTCTAACGGGGCTCGGCCTGCGCCGTTGCCGCCATTGCTCTTTGATGTCAGCCCGTGCCACAAAGCTGATGGCAAAGACTTTGCTGTCGGTCGACCTTCAGCTGACGGCAAAGAATATGATTGCCGATAAAATCTTGGCCGGTTCCTTTGCCGACAGCACACTGACGGCAAAGCCTTTGCCATTAGTTAAACTGTCCTTTGCCGTCAGCTCTGGCTGTCGGCAAACCAGCAGATTTCAGTAGTGATCGTGCAGTTTGGTAAGATGTGCTAGAACCGTTTCAGACTCATAACTGTGAAAAGGATCAGATTCGACCAAAGTGATTAGCTCAGGGTCAAAAGAGAATTCATAATCCTTATCGGTCACAAAATAGGCGAAGTAGCAAACTTCGGGTCGTATTTCATCCTAGCGTTCAGAGATTTTTCTTTCCACTTGAGCAGTAATTTGTCAACATCATAGCTATCCTTACAAGCAAGAAAGTCCTCAGCTATCTCTCCCTCCATAACATAACGCTCAGGCATATCACGCAATTCATTTCTAGGAGAGCTAGTTCTAGCAAGAAAATTAGCAGGTTCTACTTCAATAGTATCAGCAGTTTCAGAAGTATCATCACATCTAGCAGCAACTCTAGCAATTTTTGCATCAAGGAATGCACCTAGTGGCAAAGAAGTATCAAGCATATAATCATCATAAGAATCAGGGGCAGCAAAAGTAGCATCATCAAGCACATGCGACATATCAAGATTTCTAGCAGGAGGTGGTGTCGCAAACTTACTCATAACTGAAGGTGAATCAAGTGCAGAGCTAGATGGCAGTTCCTTACCTGTCCTCGTAGTTGAGGGCAAGACTTTAGTTCTTGGATCTATCGGATTCCTCATAGTGACCAGCAGAAGTAAATCCCCAAGTGACTCAAAGAATATAGCTGTGCTTCCCCGGCAACGGCGCCAGAAAAAGGTCTTGATAACCCAGAAGTATAGGGGATCGCAACAGTTTTCTAGGGTAGAGTATTCAACCCAAATTTATTGATTCGACTCAAGGGGAAGCGAAAGAATATTCTCAAGTATTAGTAGTTGAGTTGTCAATTCAACCACACCTGAAAGATTTAGTATCTGCAGCAAAGTGTTAGTAGCAAGGTAGTATGATAATATCAGTAGCAATAGTAATCAGTAGCAGCAAAGTAACAACAATAGCAACAGAGTAAAAGTAGCAGCAGGGACAGCAGTAGTGGCAAAGTAACATACCAAGGACCAGCAGGAAAAACTCGTAGGCATTGGATCCGTTATGGATGATTATGCCGGATGCTATTCATCATGTAACAGTTATAACACGGAGAGATAAGTAACTAGCTCCAGTTCGTCAATCCAATGTAGGCATGTATTCCGTATGTAGTCATACATGCTTAGGGAAAAGAACTTGCATGACATCTATTGTCCATCCATCCCGTGGCAGCGGGGTCCTAATGGAAACTATGGGATATTAAGGTTCCCCTTTTAATAAAGAACCGGAGCAACGCATTAACACTTGGTGAATACATGAACTCCTCATACTATGGTAATCTCCGGGAGTGGTTCCGACTATTGTCACTCCGGGGTTGCCGGGTCATAACACATAGTGGATGACTACAACTTGCAAGATAGGATCAAGAATACACATATATTGGCGATAACATAATAGGATCAGATCTGAAATCATGGCACTCGGGCCCTACTGACAAGCATTAAGCATCGAAAAGTAGTAGCAACATCAATCTTAGAACATAGTGGATACTAGGGATCAATCCCCGTCAAAACTAACTCAATTACATGATAGATCTCATCCAACCCATCACCGTCCATCAAGCCTATGATGAGATTACTCACGAACGGTGAAGAGCGTCATGGAATTGGCGATGAAGGAAGGTTAATGATGACGATGGCGATGATCTCCCCTCTCCGGAGCCCAGAACCGATTCCAGATCTGCCCTCCAGAAGAAGAACAGGAGGTGGCGGCGCCTCCGTATTGTAAAACGAGATGAACTTGCTACGTCAACATAAGTCCTTCCCCAGCAGTGGTGGCACAGATCCTTCTATCGTCTCTTGAGCTTGCGTTGGTTTTTCCCTTGAAGAGGAAAGGGTGATGCAGCACAGGAGGAGTAAGTATTTCCCTCAGTTTGAGAACCAAGGTATCAATCTAGTAGGAGAATCTCGTCAAGTCCAGAGTACCTGCGCAAACACAAAAGAGCTTGCACCCAATGCTTTAAAGGGGTTGTCAATCCCTTCAAGATTGTTTGCAAAGTGAGATCTGAAGGCGGAAAGTGCAACGAAGTAAAAAGTGTAAGGCTGAAAATATGATGTGGAGTAGACCCGGGGGCCATAGTGTTCACTAGAGGCTTCTCTCAAAATAGAAAATACCACGGTGGGTAAACAAATTACTGCCGAGCAATTGATAGAACCGCGCAAAGTTATGACGATATCCAAGGCAATGATCATACATATAGGCATCACGTCCGAGACAAGTAGAGCGATAGTTTTTGCATCAACTACTATTACTCCACACATCGACCGCTATCCAGCATGCATCTAGTGTATTGAGTTCATGACGAACAGAGTAACGCCTTAAGCAAGATGACATGACGTACAGGGATAATCTCAAACCAATAATGAAAACCCCATATTTTTACCCTTGATGGCAACAACACGATGCGTGCCTCGCTACCCCTTTTGTCACTGGGTAAGGTCACCGCACGGTATGAACCCAAAACCAAGCACTTCTCCCATTGCAAGAATCATAGGTCTAGTTGGCCAAACAAAACCCACAACTCGAAGAGAATTACAAGGATATGAAATCATGCATAGGAGATATCAGAAGAAACTCAAATAAGATTCATAGATAATCTAATCATAAATCCACAATTCATCGGATCTCGACAAACACACTGCAAAATAAGATTACATCGGATAGATATCCATGAAGATCATGGAGAACTTTGTATTAAAGATCCAAGAGAGAGAAGAAGCCATCTAGTTACTAGCTATAGACCCGTAGGTCTATGGTGAACTACTCACACATCATCGGAGAGGTCCTGGTGTTGATGAAGAAGCCCTCCGTATCCGAATCCCCCCTTTGGCAGGGCATCAGAACATGCCCCAGATGGGATCTTGCGGAGACAGAAGCTTGCGGCGGCGGAAAGGTACTTTCGATGATCTCCTGATTTTTTGTGGAATTTTTGGGGATATATAGGCGCAAAACCTAGGGCAAAGGAGGTCCAGGGGGCCCACAATCCTGGGGGCCGTGGCCTCCCCCCTGACCGCGGTGAGGGGGCTTGTGGGGCCCCTGGGGACCCCTTGCCTTAGCTCTCAAGTCTCCCGATCTTCTTCTGTTACGGAAAAAATCTTTTCGGGGATTTTATTCCGTTTGGACTCTGTTTCAAAATCTCCTCTGAAAGGGGTCAAAAATATGTAAAAATAGGAACTGGCACTTGCCACAGAGTTAGTAAGTTAGTCCCGAAAAATATATAAAAGGCATGCAAAACATCCAAAGTTTGACAAGATAATAGCATGAAACCATCAAAAATTATAGATACGTTGGAGACGTATCATGCATCCCCAAGCTTAACTCCTGCTCGTCCTCGGGTAGGGAGGTGATAAAGAATGAATTTTTCATGTGGAATGCTACCTAGCATAGTTGTCCTTTGCAACTTCTTTCATGTAGCATTATTGACATGAAAACAATAATACTTCAAGCAAACTAGCAAGGTAATCATGAACTTTCAAAATAACAAGGCCAAGGAAAGTTATCCCTACAAAATCATATAGTCTGGCTATGCTCCATCATCCTCACACAACTAATGTAAATCATGCACAATCCTGGTATTGGCCAAGTAATTGTTTTCACACTCTTACTTTCTCAAACTTTTTAGAATTATCATGCAATACATGAGCATGAGCCATGGATATAGCACTATAGGTGGAATAGAGTGTGGTGGTGGTTGCGAGACAAAAAGGAGGAGAAGGTCACATTGACTCGGCGTATCAAAGGGCTATGGAGATGCCCATTAATAGATATCAATGTGAATGAGTAGGGATTTCCATACAAGGGATGCACTAGAGCTATAAGTATGTGAAATATCAAAAGGAGAACTAGTGGGTGTGCATCATCCTTACTTGCTCACGAAGACCTAGGGCAATTTTGAGGAAGCCGATCATTGGAATAAACAAGCCAAGTTATATAATGAAGATTCCCACTAGCATATGGTAGTGACAAAGCAATAAGCTCTCAATCATGAAGAACATGGTGCTATTATGAAGCACAAGTGTGGAAAAAGATAGTAGCATTGTCCCTTCTCTCCTTTTCTCTTTTTTTTCTGTTTGGGCTCTTAGCCTTTTTTTATTTGGGCTCTTTGGCCTCTTTTTTTCACATGGGAAGTTGCTCTAATAATGATGATCATCACACTTTTATTTACTCACAGCTCAAAGCTTAGAATGATGATGACTCTATAGGGAATGCCTCCGGCAGTGTACCAGGATGTGCAACGATCTAGCATGGCGTATGACGTTGAAAACATCTCGCTAGATATCTTACGATCATGCGATGGCAATATGAGAGTGACGGCACAAGTCATGAGACGGAACGGTGGGAGTTGCATGGCAATATATCTCGGAATGGCTATGAAAATGACATAGTAGGTAGGTATGGTGGCTGTTTTGAGGAAGGCATATGGTGGGTTTGTGCACCGGCGAGAATTGCGTGCACTAAAGAGGCTAGCAAGGGTGGAAGGTGAAAGTGCATCTATACCATGGACTCACATTAGTCATGAATAACTCACATACTTGTTGCGAAAGTTTTTATTAGTAATCGAAAGAAAGTTCTAAACGCATACTCCTAGGGGAAGGGTTGGTAGGTATTAACCATCGTGCGATCCCGACCTCAACACAAAGGGTGACAATCAATAGATCAATTATGCTCCGACTTCCTAACATAGCGGTTCACCATACGTGCATGCTACGGGAGTCACTAACTTCAACACAAGTATCACTAATTCACAACACCCTACTAACATAGCTCTTAATATTACCGAATCCACGTCTCAAAACTAATTGAGAGGAATCAAGACTTCTCTTTCTACTCAATGCACATGAACATGGAGGTTTTTGCATCCTCTTTGGGTACCTATAACTTTTGGGACTACTTTCATAGCATAAGCCAACTTCCAAGTCACGCACCGCCGTTCTCTAAAAGATATAAGTGAAGCAAATAGAGCAAAAGTATCTAGCTCAAAAGATATAAGTGAAGCACTATGAGCATTCTAGCAAAATCACGATGAGTGCATGTATCTGTCTCTCAAAAAGGTGTGCAGCAAGGATGATTGTGACACAACAAAAAGAAAAGACTCCTACGATACAAGATGCTCCAAGCAAAACAAATATCATGTGGTTAATAAAAATATAGCTCCAAGTAATGTTACCGATGGATTGAAGACGAAAGAGGGGATGCCTTCCCGGGGCATCCCCAAGCTTAGGCTTTTTGGTGTCCTTGAATTTGGCTTGGGATGCCTTGGGCATCCCCAAGCTTGAGCTCTTTCCACTCCTTATCTCATCGTCCATGAGAACATCACCCAAAACTTGAAAACTTCACAACACAAAACTTAAACAGAAACTCGTGATAACATTAGCACAAGAAAACAAACTACTACCTCTTTTGGTACTGTAGAAAAACTTTAATTCCATCTATATTGGTGTTGGTCTACTGTATTCTCACTTTTCCATGGCTAGTACCCCCGATACTAACCATAGTTTCATCAAAACAAGCAACCAACTCAACAAACACATAATCTATCGAAAAGAGACCAGTCTGTAGAAATATGTATACTTCGTATACTTCTGGTACCTAACAAAATCTGAAAAATTACGACTGCCTGGGAAAAAGGCATATCAACCAGGAGCAAAAAGAATCAACTCAAAATCTCTTTATGAATAAAAATGGAAAATCATCTCGTGAACGACAAGTTTTTCTCTTTTTCCAGCAGGATCAAACAACCATCACCAAGACTAGTCATAAAGGTTTTGCTTGGATCAAACACAAAAAGAAACACAAAAAACACAATCACAACAGAATTGTGATGGTGTGGACGCAATAAAAAAGAAAGAAAAACATAAATTCATTGGGTTGCCTCCCAACAAGTGCTATTGTTTAACGCCCTTAGCTAGGCATAAAAGCGATAGAAGCACGTATCGTCGTCTTTGGCGCTCAAACCATAAGTGGCCCTCATCATGGATTCATAAGGCAATCTTATTTTCTTTCTATAAAAGTGTTCCATGCCCTTCTTTAAAGGAAATTGAAATCTAATATTCCCTTCCTTCATATCGATGATAGCACCGATAGTCCTTAGGAAAGGTCTACCAAGAATAATAGGGCATGAAGGATTGCAATCAATGTCAAGCACAATGAAATCCACGGGTAGATAGTTCCTATTTGCAATAATAATAACATCCTTCATCCTTCCCATGGGTTTCTTGACAGTAGAATCAGCAAGATGCAAATTAAGAGAACACTCTTCAATCTCATTAAAACCCAGAACATCACATAAAGACTTTGGAATCGCGGAAACACTAGCACCCAAATCACACAAAGCATTGCATTCATAGTTTTTGATTTTGATTTTGATGGTAGGTTCCCACTCATCATGAAGCTTTCTAGGGATAGAGACTTCCAATTCAAGTTTCTCTTCAACAGATTTTATCATAGCTTCGATGATATGATCGGTAAAGGCCTTGTTTTGGCTATAAGCGTGTGGAGAGTTTACCATGGATTGCATAAAAGAAATGCATTCAATCAAGGAGAAACTATCATAATTGAATTCCTTGAAATCCATGGTAGTAATTTCATTACTACTCTAAGTTTTAACATCTTCTACTCGACTTTCAATGCTTTTAGCATCAAGATAGATGGACTCCGAATCATTGAGGCACTTTTCAATCAAAGTGGATTCATATCCAGCCCCATAATTATTAGGTTTGACACAAGAAAACAAAGATTCAATGGGAGTCACACCAAGCACTTTAAGATCTTCGTGATTCTTATCCCGAGAACACTCCTTTTTAAGCCATTCATGTCTAGCATGAATTTGGGCGGTTCTTTCTTGGCTCTCAATCATGGAAACACACATAGATTTCAAAGTTTCATCCATGTTGATCTTGGGAGGAGCACATCTAACTTTCAAAGCATCAACATCACTAGACATTCTATCAACGCTCTTAGCCAAATCGTCAATTTTGAGTAGTTTTTCCTCTATGGACGCATTGAAAATCTTTTGTGAGTTGATGAACTCTTTGATATTACTCTCTAGATAAGAGGGTAATATTTTGTGAGTTGAGTTACTAGGAAAATGCCTAGGAACATAGTTTCCTCTAAAAGCATTGTTGTTGCCAAAGTTATTCCTACCAACAAAATTAACGTCCAAGCTAGCGTTGCTGCTCTCAATCAAAGAAGACAAGGGCATATCATTAGGATCCAAAGGAGCTCTTCTACTAGCAACCAAATTCATCAACTCGTCCATCAACGAGTTAATTTCTATAGCGTGTACCTTCTTACTAGTAGGTGACCTTTCAGTGTGCCACTGAGAGTAGTTCACCATGATGTTGTCTAAGAGCTTTGTGGCTTCCCCTAACGTGATTTCCATGAATGTTCCACCTGAGGCAGAGTCCAAGATATTTCTAGAAGCGAAATTCAAGCCAGCGTAAAAGATTTGAATAATCATCCAAAGACTCAAGCCATGAGCGGGACAATTTCTAATCATCAATTTCATTCTCTCCCAAGATTGTGCAACATGTTCATGATCAAGTTGCTTGAAATTCATGATATCATTACGGAGAGAGATAATCTTAGCCGACGGAAAATACTTGGATATATAAGCTTCTTTGCACTTATCCCAAGAATCGATACTATTTTTGGGCAAAGAAGAAAACCAAGTTTTTGCGCGATCTCACAACGAGAAAGGAAAAAAGCTTCAATTTAATTGCGTAATTATCCATACCTTTCTTCTTTTGCATATCGCAAAGCTCAATGAAGGTATTGAGATGGGATGCGGCATCTTCACTAGGAAGGCCAGAGAATTGCTCTTTCATAACAAGATTCAGCAAATCGACATTGATATCGTATGACTCCGCACTAGTGGCGGGAGCAATCGGAGTACTAATAAAATCATTATTATTTTTATTAGAGAAGTCACAAAGTTTGGTGTTTTCATTCATGGTGACTTCGGCAAACAAGCAAGCACACAAGCGAACAAAGAGCAGGCGAGAAAAAGGGCGAACGAAAAGGCAAACGGAAAAGGCAAACGAAAAAGGCAAATTGCGAAGTGGGGGAGAGGAAAACCAGAGGCAACTGGCAAACAAAGTAAATGCAAGAGATGAGTTTGCGACACTGAGGTCAGCTGTGCTTCCCTGGCAATGGCTCCGGAAAAGTGCTGATCCTGCAATCTCTAGTGTTAGCTAGACGAATGCTTATAACAACTAACCTTCTCCTGCAGCGGCACCAGAAGAATGCTGATAGCACTCCCTGGCAATGAAACTGGAAGAATGTTGTTGATGGCCCACCAGCGCGTGGGTTCGTAGCAGTTTTCGAGGGTAGAGTATTCGACCCAAATTTGTAGGTAAGCCAGTCAGGAGGTGAGAGTATACTCTCAAGTATTAGCAGCTGAATTTGTCAGATTGAACCACACCTGAAAGATTAGTATCTGCAAGCACAGTAGTAACACCAAAGTAGCGAGTAACGGTAGTGTAACGAGCAATAGCAGTGGCAAGGAACATCGGTAGTGACAGCAATAGCAAGTAGCAACAGTAGCAAGCGACAGTAGTAGCAACAGTAGCAGCAGAGCAAAACAAGTAACAACAGTAGCAACAACAGTAGCAGCAGAGCAAGTCAAGTAATAGAAGTAGCAACAGTAGTAGCACCAGCAGAGCAAGACAAGTAACAACAGTAGTAGGACAAACTCGTAGGCAATGGGTCGGTGGTTTGTTTGGATGATATTCATCACGCAACAACTATAACACGGAGAGATAAGTGGCTAGCTCCCGTTCGTCAATATGATGTAGGCATGCACTCCGTGTGTCATCATACGTGCTTAGGGAAAAGAACTTGCATGACATCAATTGTCCATCCCTCCCGTGGCAGCGGGGTCCAAAAGGAAACTACGAGATCTTAAGGTTCTCCTTTTAATAAAGAACCGGACCAACGCATTAGCACTTGGTGAACACATGAACTCCTCAAACTATGATCATCACCGGGAGTGGTTCCGGTTATTGTCACTCCGGGGTTGCCGGATCATAACACATAGTAGGTAACTACAACTTGCAAGATCGGATCTAAAACACACATATATTGGTGACAACATAATAATTTCAGATCTGAAATCATGGCACTCGGGCCCCAGTGACAAGCATTAAGCATGGCAAAGTAGTAGCAACATCAAATATCAGAACATAGTGGATACTAGGGATCAATCCCCATCAAAACTAACTCGATTACATGATAGATCTCATCCTACTCATCACCGCCCAGCGAGCCTACGAATAGATTACTCACGAACGACGAAGAGCTTCATGGAATTGGAGAGGGAAGAAGGTTGATGATGACGATGGCGACGATTTCCCCTCTCCGGAGCCCAAGACGAACTCCAGATCTGCCCTCCAGATGAAGAACGGGAGGTGGCGGCGCCTCCGTATTGAAAACGCGACGAAAACTTCTCTTTTTATTTTTTCAGGGACGAAAGACAACTTATAGATCTGGAGTTGGGGGCGGCAGGTGCTTGTGGGCCCCACAAGCCTGCCCACCGCCACCAGGGGGCTAGTGGCCCACTGGCCCACCCTCTGAGGTGGAACTTGGCGCAGATATTTTTGATATTTTCCAAAACTGCTCCCTGTAAATTTTCAGGACGTTTGGAGAACTTTGATTTCTGCACAAAAATAACACCAAGGAATTCTGCTGAAAACAGCGTCAGTCCAGGTTAGTTCCATTCAAATCATGCAAATTATAGTCCAAAACAAGGGCAAAAGAGTTTGGAAAAGTAGATACGTTGGAGACGTATCATACACCTACTTGGATGTGTTCTTGACTTGATCCTCCCCGGCAACGGTGCCAGAAATCCTTCTGCTACGGCAACAAAAGTCCTTCCCCGGCAGTGGTGCCAGAGATGCTTCTGTCATCTCTTGAGCTTGCGTTGGTGTTTCCCTTGAAAAGGAAAGGGTGATGCAGCACAGGAGCCGTAAGTATTTCCCTCAGTTTGAGAACCAAGGTATCAATCTAGTAGGAGAATCTCGTCAAGTCCAGAGTACCTGCGCAAACACAAAAGAGCTTGCACCCAATGCTTTAAAGGGGTTGTCAATCCCTTCAAGATTGTTTGCAAAGTGAGATCTGAAGGCGGAAAGTGCAACGAAGTAAAAAGTGTAAGGCTGAAAATATGATGTGGAGTAGACCCGGGGGCCATAGTGTTCACTAGAGGCTTCTCTCAAAATAGAAAATACCACGGTGGGTAAACAAATTACTGCCGAGCAATTGATAGAACCGCGCAAAGTTATGACGATATCCAAGGCAATGATCATACATATAGGCATCACGTCCGAGACAAGTAGAGCCATAGTTTTTGCATCAACTACTATTACTCCACACATCGACCGCTATCCAGCATGCATCTAGTGTATTGAGTTCATGACGAACAGAGTAACGCCTTAAGCAAGATGACATGACGTACAGGGATAATCTCAAACCAATATTGAAAACCCCATCTTTTTACCCTTGATGGCAACAACACGATGCGTGCCTCGCTACCCCTTTTGTCACTGGGTAAGGTCACCGCACGGTATGAACCCAAAACCAAGCACTTCTCCCATTGCAAGAATCATAGGTCTAGTTGGCCAAACAAAACCCACAACTCGATGAGAATTACAAGGATATAAAATCATGCATAAGAGAGATCAGAAGAAACTCAAATAAGATTCATAGATAATTTGATCATAAATCTACAATTCTTCGGATCTCGACAAACACACCGCAAAAGAAGATTACATCGGATAGATCTCCATGAAGATCATGGAGAGCTTTGTATTGAAGATCCAAGAGAGAGAAGAAGCCATCTAGTTACTAGCTATGGACCTGTAGGTCTATGGTGAACTACTCACGCATCATCGGAGAGGTCATGGTGTTGATGAAGAATCCCTCCGTATCCGAATCCCCCCTCCGGCAGGGCACCAGAACGTGCCCTAGATGGGATCTTGCGGAGACAGAAGCTTGCGGCGGCGGAAAAGTACTTTCGATGATCTCCTGATTTTTTGTGGATTTTTTGGGTATATAAAGGCGCAAAACCTAGGGCAAAGGAGGTCCAGGGGGCCTACAAGCCTGGGGGCTGCGACCTCCCCCTGACCGCGGTGAGGGGGCTTGTGGGGCCCGAGGGGACCCCTTGCCTTGGCTCTCAAGTCTCCTGATCTTCCTCTGTTACGAAAAAAATCTTTTCAGGGATTTTATTCCGTTTGGACTCCGTTTCAAAATCTCCTCTCAAAGGGGTCAAAAACATGGAAAAAACAGGAACTGGCACTTGGCATTGAGTTAATAAGTTAGTCCCAAAAAATATATAAAAGGCATGTAAAACATCCAAAGTTTGACAAGATAATAGCATGAAACCATCAAAAATTATAGATACGTTGGAGACGTATCACAACTCTTCTCCCTGTTTTTTTTCGGATGAAACGGACTAAACAGAGCTGGATTTGGAGGCGGTGGTGCTTTGTGGGCCCCGCAAGCCTACCACACGCGACCAGGGGGGCCCGCGCATGGTGGGCTTGTGGGTTCACGGCTCCACTTCCTCCGCCGATTCTTGCGCCAATATTTTTCATAAATTCCAGAAAAATTCTTCGTAAATTTTCAGGTCATTCCGAGAACTTTTATTTCTGCACAAAAACAACACCATGGAAATTCTGCTGAAAACAGCGTTAGTCCAGGTTAGTTCCATTCAGATCATGCAAATTAGAGTCCAAAACTAGGGCAAAAGAGTTAGGAAAAGTAGATACGACGGAGATGTATCAGCCCCTCCAGCGACAAGACAAGACCACTATGGACGCCTGGCCAGCCGGCGAGGCTTCCAGTCGGGTCCACCTTTGTACTTTTATCCTTATTGTAGGTCGGTGGGTTCGTCTATAAAACCCCCCGACCCCCTCCATGTAGAGGGTCGGCCAACTGCACACACACACCCATACATGAGAGTTAGTAACGAGCCGACAGCTCCTTCGTCCTCCTCCGTCGAACAACTCAAGGAGCACACTGTAACCACTCTGGTGCATCATACATTCCGGCAGGACTAGGGGTGTTATCTCTACGTAGAGCCCCGAACCTGGGTACAACGTGCATCCCTCGCTTGTACTAACCCCGCTCCCAGAACCCGTCGGTGTCCTTTCGGTCTCCACCTCATATTTTTAGCCTACCCATGGCTTATGTCGTGAGTAAACACCGACAATGGGCGTGTTTTCCACCCTCAGTCCCCAGTCGGGTGTCGCGCGCCTCAGAGGCAGGGGCGGGTATGCCACCCCCGGCCTCCAGGTTAGGATCGTCTGGCCGGGGAACATGGGCGTGTGGTCTACCCTCCGTTCCCAGGATGGGGCCTCACGGCCTGGATACAAGAGTGCGTCAACCCTGACCCAGACGGGAGGTCCCCGGTCCCCAGACCCAGACGTCTGCCCGATGCAGCTCCCAACCAGCAGGTGTGCCCCACGGGGACACCCGCGCAGGGCGTCCCAGCAAAGCCGCGCCCTGGGTCGCCCCAGCGGTGCTGTTTATACCTGTTTGCGTGGGGGCTACCCGTGGGGTCGCGCGTGTGCCTCCTTCTGCAGTGATGGTCTGCGTTGCTTCCTCCGTAGCCTGAATGTGTGTAGTTGTAGTCATCGTCGAACTACGCGCGCCTCCAGAGGTTGATGTAGTCGGGCCTCCGATACTCCCTGCTCGTTTCATGAAGCATGCGGGGGGACGCTGAACGACGCCTCCCTAGCACGGCCAAATCCCGTGCCTCCAGCAGCTCCCGCCATCCTCCCAGTGGGGGCAGGCTTGAGCAGTTGTTTGGTTGCACCCTCGTGGATCCCCCGTTGTCGTCCCTGGCGATGCGGGCTGACGAGCACGGTTCCCATGGGGGCGCGCTTGGGTCTCGCCGGCGACGTCGCGCCCGAGAGCGCGCCTGTGCTTGCCGACGTGGCGGCGGCGAGCGGCGTGTCGGCGCCTGAGCTCATGCGACACCAGGAGCGCGACATGTGTGTGTGTCGGGTGCTGATAGGCTTGGAAGGGGGAGAAACAGCCTGGATGCATGGATGGGTAGGGGGGATAGGGGAATGCCGTGTGGTTGGTGAAGGCGGCAGCCCCCAGTGCTAGTTGGAGGCCTGTCCGGTGTGAACGCCGGCCGACGGGGTGGCGGAGCGCCACAAGGCGTCCCGGCCCGCGTGCGCCGGCCGCACCACTCGAGCAGCCCGCCTCACCTAACGACTGTGGATGGCACATAACTCACTTGATGGTGAGGAAGAAACAGAACATGACAGTTTACCTAGGTTTGGGCCGCTGGGAAGCGTAATACCCTACTCATGCTTTGGGTATATTGTCTCTCGTGGAGGTTGGTGGATGAACTAGTACAGTGCTCAAGGACCTCTAGGGGATGAGTGGCCTTTGTGTTGTGCCAGTGGGTTAGTGAATGAATCTGCCCCCCTACAAAGTAACCTACCCTCTATATAATGGAGACTTCGGTCCTCTTCCCTTATCGTTTCAACGGGAAGAGATTCGACAATGGCCAATTTTGAAGGGGAACAGGGGAATGTGCTTCCCATGTCTGAAAGTAACTTCATGTGCAAAGTAGTTATCAACGCAGTAGGGACGGGTCCAGCGATGACGTCCGTCCTTCTAGCGGGCGGTGGTGGCCTTGTTTCACCAAAATATAAAACTTTGGGAGATGCCTTGGAGACCTGCGTGCGTATTTGCCCCCCTTTGAACTAAAGGGGAAACTACATCGTCCTGCTGTCTGCTGCTCGCCTGTCCTTCCACCACATCATAATTGACTCCTGAGGCCGGGCCTCGCCTCGGAATATCCGCCGTTCCGGAGGGGTCCTGAGGAGGCCCCCTACGGCTCTTGATGCTGTCTCTCCTCGCGAGGCTTGGCCCCTCTCGAGGGCCTTTCCTTGAGTGGTACCGGGCCTGTTGGTTTTTGGTCGATGAAGTGGGCCAACCCTGGGCCGCAGGCAGGCAGGTCTGGATACCCCATTCCCAGAACGCCGACAATGATCCCCGCTTCGAGTACAAGGAGGTGATGGGCCCCATTCCAGAGGAATCCCATGGTGACTTGGCGGCCGCCATGGAGGGCGACATGAACACGCTGCTGGGGAAGTTCTTCTGTAGCTATGGCGAGGAGCCCACTGTCCTCATCGTGAAATAGATTAGTCTTGCCTCGAGGAGGCGTCAGATGACAACTTTATCGAATGGGGCAATTTCGACTTTGTAATAATTGTTTGTGATTTGTATTTTTTCCATGCTTGGTTTTCCTCTTGCTTGCCTTTATGCTCTGTGTCGGTAAGGCCTAGTCCCGCCCGTATCTCAGCCGCCACTGGAACATCAGGGGGTGAGAGGCTACATGACTAGTGAAGGTTCCCGAGATGCGATGCTCAAGATCCCCCTTAACGCACAAGCGGCTCACTTGAGGAACTTCATGTTCATCATTGGGAGCCTTTGCACTCTGTGTCGGCGAGACCGAGTCCTGTGAGTATCTTAGTCGCCGCTTGAACGCCATTGGGTGAGAGGCTACATGACTAGTGAAGGTCCCTGAGATGAGATGCTCAACATCTCCCCCTTGACGCGCAAGCGACTCTCTCTTGAGGGCCTTAGTACTCACCGTTGGGAGCCTTTGCGCTCTGCGTCGGCAAGGCCCAGCCCTGCGTGTATCACATCCACCACCAGAACGCCAATGGGTGAGAGGCTACAAGACTAGTGAACGTTCGTGAGACGCGGTGATCAGGAACCCCCCTTGATGCGCAAGCAACTCGCTTTATGTGTTGAGAGCCTTTGTACTCTGCGTCGGCAGGGCCTAGCCCTGCACATACCTTAGTCGCCACTTGAACGCCAGGAGGTGAGGGGCTACAAGACTAGTGAAGGTTACTGAGACGCGATGCTCAAGACCCCCCCCCCTTGATGCACAAGTGGCTCTCACATGGACGAGTTCATCAGAGCACTATGCACCTGCATGCTTACACTTGGGTGTCGCGTGAGGAAACTAGACACCAAGGACCCCGGGAGGTGACGTGCACAGGGGTAAGCCCGCGAGACATAGCTAGATCACTTGGATTTTTCAGCGCTGCACGGACTAACCGGAGCACATGCACCGTGTCGAGCCCCCACTCGTGCGAGGAACAAGGGAAGATGACTAGCATGGAGCTCTGACGATCCTCCCCAGTGCGATGCATGGGGCTTCCACTTGGGCATGGGCATAGTCGTGGTTTGACAGTAATTCCGCCAGTGCGGAGCATGGGGACTTCCACTTGGGCGTGGGCAGGAGCCCTCCACCGAGGACATGACGCGACTCGTCATGGGCTTCCTCTTAGGAGGCTCCGGGGCGTTTACAACCCGAAACTCATTATTATGTGAGAGTGTCACGAGGGCGATTATAGAGGTGTCGGATACTCTAGGCACAAGACTCAGGAGCTCCTAGCCTCAGTCTTCAGGCGGGTTGCGTGTCATTCTTTGTGCATCAGCGCTCTTATGGAACCTGCAACATGGGGGCGACATGCACCGGGTGATCGTTGTTAGGCCACTGCACGAGGGGGTTTGGCACCAAGGACCCAAGGAGGTAACTTGTACGGGGGTAAGCCCTTCAGACACAGCCCAGTCACTCAGATTCAGTGGCGCTCCAGGGACAAAACCGAGCACAGACGTCGTGCCATGTTCCTTCATGGAATGATCACACAAAAATCACCCGGTGCATGGCACCCGAGGTGACGAAGCGCTAAACCGACAGTGATGCATTTCAAGCGAGCAACATAAGCTTTGAAGGGAAATAACAGGTTTACCACACAACCAAGAAGCAATAATTCCGTGAGGATGGGTTCTCGCGCCTAAGGATAACGCGGCCCGAAGGGTGCACTCGATCTTGAAGGATAACGCGGCCCGAACGCGTCGTGAAGGCCGGTCCCTCACGGGTCGACTGCCTCCCGCATCCCCGGGGGCTCTCGAGGTCCCGGCGCCACGTGAGGAGCTAGTGCGAGCTGTGCGAACCTTTGGAAGGTAGCACCGTTGTTCTCCAGACCAAAGGGCATGTGAACACAGTCGGCGGTGGCGCCTCGGCCTAGGCCCACACGCGAAGGTCAGAAGGAGCTTCGAGAGGTAACCACAATGAGGTCCGCGATATCGACGCACATGCGCGCCGCACTGGTCCTCCTAGGAGTGATCATCTTCCTGATGAAGCGCACCAGGCGACGCTCGCCATGCATGGCGCGCTCCTCCCACAGCTTGTCGATCTCCTAGGCAATGAACTCCAGTGGCCCGGTGTGTGGCGTCGTACCCCTTGCTCGTAAGGGCGCGCATTGAGGCGCGCCTATAAGTGGTGGCCGAGCACCTATAGCAGCCAGGTCAGATGAGGTGCCGGGCGCGAATTCCTATGCCGAAAGGGGGAAGGCGCCCACAACATGCACGGGGCTTGTGGCCCTAGCCTCGGTAATCAAACCCTTTCCCTTGGCGGAGCCAGAGGCGGGCAACGACTGCTTCTTCCTCGGGGGTGCAACCTCTGAGGCACATCGTCCCCGGCGTCGTCGGAGCACTCCGCAGCAGTGGCCCTGTAGGCACGCTCGAGGGAGCAGACCGCGTACTTTTCATTGTAGGTGACGGTGATGATGCCACTGCAACCTAGCATCTTGAGGGCGTTCTAACTGTGGTGGGTTGCGGCCATGAACTTGTCTAGCGTCGGGTAGCCCAAGATGGCGTTGTACGGGAGGCCAATGTGTGCCACGTCAAAGTCAATTAGCTCGGTGTGATAGTTGTCGCGCGTGCCCAAGGTGACCGGAAGGCTGACCAGCCCCAAGGGAGTGGTGGAGCTGTCGGTCACCCCAGAGAACGGCCTGGTCGGCATCAGCTGGTCGTAAGGCACCTCAAGCATGTCAAAGGCTTTGACACAGAGCACGTAGAGGCCCGTGCCTCCATCGTTGATAGTGTTGGTGACTGTGAGATTGCTCATGACTGGAGTGCACATCATGGGGAGCGTGCCCGCAATGGCTGCAGACTTGAGGCTGTCCCTGGTGTCAAAGGTGATGGCATACTGGGACCACTTCAGGGGCTTCGAATCCCCCAGCCTCGGGAGGGCAACTTTCACCTCGCGAGAGAGCTCTTGAACTCGCGGTTTGATGAGGGGGTACGAGATCCAATAAGAATACAATCCACTGCGCGAGGATTCTTATAGGCGCCGGCCTCCTTGCCATGTTGGTTGTCATCGTTCCTCCTTGGTGGAGGCAGCAGCAGAGGGAGCATTACGCTCCTCCGAGGGTGCACCTCACGAGGCTGATCACGCCACCGTTATTGCAAGGCTACTCATACCAACCCTGGTGAGGGTTGCCATTGCGGCTGTCCCACCTGCCGTCGTTGCGACCAACACCGCGGTCATTGTGCTCCAGGCGTTAGATAATTTGCTCGTCTCGGAGGACCACGAGCTCTTGGCAGTCTTCGATCTTGTGGGTGTGCACATCGTGGTAGATACAGAACGGGCGGCGGTCCTTCATAGGCACGCCCCGCTCATGGCCGCGCTTCTGCTTGGGTTCAACCGCAAGGACGACGGGTCCTTTGTGCTTGAATGATACGTCCATTTTGCATCATGTTTTGTTAGTGTTATTTTTAGTGTTTTATGCATTTTTTCACTTCGTGGAGTAATTCTAATGCCTTTTCTCTCATAATATGCAAGGTTTACATCAAGAGGGAGAATGCCGACAGATGGAATTCTGGACTTGAAAAAGCTACGTCAGATATACCTATTTTGCACATCTCCAAAGGGCTGAAACTTTACGGAGAATTATTTTTTAATAAATAAAAAATAATGGAGTGAAGAAGTACATGAGGGGGGCTACTAGGCGCTCACTAGACACCAGGGCGCGCCATCCCCCCGTGGTGCGACCTGATGTCTAGTGCCCCCCCTAGCCCACCTTTGGCGACCATCTTATGGTATAAATTCCCTTCTACCCTGAAAAAAACATAGGAATTTTGGGACGAAGCGGCGCCGTCTGAAGGCGGAACCTGGGAGGAGCACTTTTGCCCTCCGGTGGAGTGATTTTGCCGAAGTAACTTCCTTTTCGAAAGGGGAAATCGAGGCCATCGTCATCACCAAGAACCCTCTCATCTTGGGGAGGCCAATATTCAACAAAATCTTCATCAGCACCATCTCCTCTCAAAACCCTAGTTCATCTCTTGTACACAATCTTGTACCGGAACCTTGGATTTGTACATCGGGTGTGACTAGTAGTGTTGATTACATCTTGTAGTTGATGCTTTATGGTTTATTTGGTGGAATATCATATGTTCAGATTCATTCTTCTATTTAATACCTCTCTGATCATGAACTTTTTTATCACTTTTGAGTAGTTACTTTTGCTCTTGAGGCCACGGGAGAAATCATGGTGCAAGTAGTCATGTGAAGTCGATATTCGTTCGATATTTTGATGATATGAATGTTGTGATTCCCTTAGTGGTGTTATGTGAACATCGACTACATGACACTTCACCATATTTGGGCCTAAGGGAATGCATTGTGGAGTAGTAATTAGAGGGTGGGTTGCGAGATTGACAAAAACTTAAACCCTAGTCTATGCACTACTTCGTATGAGGTTGATTTGGATCCCTATGTTTAATGCTATGGTTATAATTTATTCTTAATACTTTTCTCGTAGTTGTGGATGCTTGTGGAAGGATTAATCATAAGGTGGGAGGTTTGTTCAAGTAAGAACAACACTGAAGCACCAGTGCACCCACATATCAAATTATTAAAATACCGAATGCGAATTAACCCAACATGACAGAAGTGACTAGATGAAATTCCCGTGTGCCCTCAAGAACGCTTTGTCTATTATAAGAAATTGTTCCGGTCCGTCCTTTGCCACAAAAGGATTGGGCTACCTTGCTGCACCTATTGTTACTATTGCTACTTGTCACTTGTTACACTTATCTTGCTATCAAATAACTTGTTACCACTATTTCAGTGTTTGCAGAAATTACCTTGTTGAAAACCGCTTGTCATTTCCTTCTGATCCTCGTTGGGTTTGACACTCTTACTTATCGAAAGGACTATGATTGACCCCCTACACTTTTGGATCATCATGGATCTTTTCTGGCATTGTTAGCGGGGAGTGAAGCGCCTTTGGTAAGCGTAATTTGGTAATGAAAAATTTATATGACGTGCTAAAGTTTACGGTTACTTGTCACTATGGGAAGTAATCCTTTGAGGGTTTGTTCGGGGTATCTTCATGTTGACCTGTAACACCAAGATTTGTCCCTCAACCTGCTGAACCTATTGAAAATGTTTATTATGAAATTCCTTCAGGTATGATAGAGAATTCGTTAGCTAATTCTTAAGCAGGAGATGGAACAAAACATCCCAATATGCACCTAATTTATGTGGATGAAGTTTGTGGGGGTATTTAAGCTTGCAGGTTTATCCGGAGATGAAGTCAATAAGAAGGTTTTCCCTTTATCTTGGGGGAACATTGACATGGTATATGTTGTGTGATGATACATTATCTTGGAACTGGAATCAATTGTAATTGGAGTTTCACCAAAAATTCTATCCTATGCATTTTGTTCATCATGATCTGAATTTTATCTATAATTTTTGGCCTCGTGAAAGCGAAAGTATCGCTCTAGCTTTGGGGAGGTTGAAGTCAGTGTTATATTCATGCCCCAATCATGAGCTCCCAAGAGAAAATATAATTCAGAATTTTTATGCTCGACTTTCTCGTAATGATGAAACCATGCTCGATACTTCTTGTGCTGGTTCTTTTATGAAGCACACTATTGAATTCAGGTGTGATCTTTTTGAAGGAATTAAATGCAACTCTGAACATTGGGACCTCGATGAAATAAAAGAGTCAGGTATAAAACTTAAGTTTGATTGTGTTAAATCTTTTATGAATACTGATGCTTTCAATGATTTTAGCACTAAATATGGACTTGACTCTGAGATAGTAGCCTCATTCTATGAAACCTTTGCTGCTCATGTGGATCTCCCTAAAGAGAAATGGTTTAAATATCATCCACCTATTGAATAAAAGTTGAAGAACCAATTAAAGTTGAGGATGAAACTGTCATTTATGATATTGACCCAGTTGTGCCTACTGCTTATATTGAGAAACTACCTTTCCCTCTTAGGATAAAGGAACATGCTAAGGCTTGAACTGTGGTTAACAAAATTTATGTTAGAACAACCAAACCCTCTTGGAAAATCAAGGTAGAACCTAGTAATGCTATGGTTAAAGATCTCTTGGTAGACAATATTGATGGGCATGTTATTTATTTCTGTAATGAAGCTGCTAGAGTTGCCAAACCTGATACTAGAGATAAGAATAGACCTGTTGTTGTCATGCATGTCGTTTCAGTAAAAATAGGAGATCATTGCAATCATGGTTTATGTGATATGGGTGCTAGTGTTAGTGCTATTGATTTTACCTCATATCAAGAAATTATGCATGAGATAGCACCCGCTGAAATAGAATACATATATGTTACTATTAAACTTGCTAATAGAGACTATATCACACCACTTGGGATTGTTAGAGATGTTGAAGTCTTGTGTGAAAAAGTAAAATACTCTACTAATTTTGGTAGAACCTTCTTGAAGAAGTAAAGTACTCGGCTCACCATAAGATAAAATTTAACCCATAATATTTGGTAGACCCTTCTTGAACACTTTCAATGCTCAAATAGATTTCAAAAAGGAAACTGCCAATGTTAATTTTGGTGGTATGTCTCGTGAGTTTCATTTCTTCAAGTTTAGTAAGCAATGATGGTCCTCATAGATGCGTTGGTTTCCCTCCAAGCTTAAAGGGTGATGTAGCACAACAGTGGCAAGTACTTCCCTCAGTTAAGAAACCAATGTATCAATCGAGTAGGAAGATCGACAAGAATATGTACGCAACACGTGCACACAAGTAACAAATCCTCGAAACCCAACGTGTATACGGCTTGTCAATCCTTCATGGGTAAAGTAAGGATAGATTGATAGATGCAAATAAGAGTGTTAACAAATAGAAAACAATAGGTTATTTTTGGGTTTTTTGATAATATAGATCTGAAAACAAAATAACAAATAAAGTAGAAAAGCAAATAGCAATGTAGAGATTGCAAATATATGATGTGAAGTAGTCCCGGGCCTTAGGTTTCACTAGTGGTTTCTCTCGAGAAACTAGCAAGCGGTGGGTAGAAAATATACTGTTGGGAAATTGATAGAAAAGCAAATAATTATGATGATATTCAAGACAATGATCATGTATATAGGCATCACGTCCAAAATAAGTAGGCTGACTTCTGCCTGCATGTACTTCCATTACTCCACACATCGACCGTTATCCAGCATGCATCTAGTGTATTGAGTTCATGGAGAAACATAGTAATGCCTTAAGAATGATGACATCATGTAGACATTATCTATTCATGTAGAAATAAAACCCCATCGTTTTATCCTTAACGGAAACGATACATGCGTGTCATGTCTTTTTCTGTCACTGAGATTGAGCACTGCAAGATCGAACCCATCACAAATCACCTCCTCCCATTGTAAGATAAAAGATCAAGTTGGTCAGATAAAAAAATATCTGAGAAGAAATACGAGGCTATAATAATCAAGCATGAATATGTTTTCATAGATCTGATCATAAACTCATATTTCATCGGATCCCAACAAACAAACCGCAAAATAAAGAGTTACATCATATGGATCTCCAAGAGACCATTGTATTGAGAAACAAAACGAGAGAGAAAGCCATCTAGCTACTGCCTACGGACCCGTAGGTCTGATATGAACTATCCACACATCATGGGAGGAGCACCAATGAAGATGGTAAACCCCTCCATGATTGTGTTCTTCTATGGTAAAGGCTCTCGATTGATTTTCGTGGCTCTTGAACTTGCGGCGGCCGAAATGATTTTTCGTCGACTCTTGTATGGTTTATGGAATATTGGGGTATTTATAGATCTCACATGCGTTGCGGAAGCTTCCAGAGGGCCCCACTAGACACCAAGCAGTGCCAGGGGCCTCTAACGCGCCGCTGTGTCTACTACCCCCCTGGGCCTTGGCTGCTGCTCAATCTTGGCCCCAAGTTTCCTTCTGGTCCACAAACAAATATCACTAAAGTTTCGTGGCAATTGGACCTCATATTATATGGAATTTGTGCGAAGGAAAAAACAACAAAAAATAGCAACTGGCACTAGGCACTATGTCAATAGGTTAGTCCCAAAAAATGATATAAAATTGATATAAAATGATTATAAAACATCCAAGAATGATAATATAACAACATAGAACAATCAAAAATTATAGATACATTGGAGACGTATCAGCATCCCCAAGCTTAATTCCTGCTCGTCCTCGAGTAGGTAAATGATAAAAACATAATTTTTTATTGTGGAATGTTGTCTCATGTTTATGAAATTATTTTTCTTTCAGTATGGACATATGTACTTGTAGATGATGCGAAGCAATAGTCTATAATTTGACATGAAGATTTCAATACTCAACCATATCAACAAGCAACCAAGTCTTTCAAAATATTAATGCTAAAGAAATTTATCCCTAGCCCATCATGCGCTATCATTGATCCATTCATGCAACACACTCAAATATTAACTACATCGTATGATCAAGTGTGATAATGGTATTCCTTAGTTGTGGCTTTATGAGAGAATATGGAGACTCAAATTCAAAAATAAAAAGTGCATAAGGTAAATAGGGTGGCCCTTCGCAGAGGGAAGCAGGGATTTGTTGAGGTGCCATAGCTCAAAGTGAAAAAATTAGAGATAATTTTTTTGTGGTGGCATGCATTTCCTGTTAATGAGAATGAAAAAAGTTTCCAATATCCTCCATGCTAAAGAAATTATAGGCGGTTCCCAAACTAAAATTAAATTTTATTCCTCTTCCACCATTCTTTCACATTCCACGACTAGGCGTATCCACGGGTGTCGTCCATTCCAACATTTTCCAAGGAATTTAGTATTTGACAACATAAAATAAATATTTTTACCTCTTGGGACTCGGCATCCCTATTACCGTCATACTCTTGTGCAATGACAAGTGAATAAACTCTCATCTTGAGAATAACCTATTTAACATGGAAGATACCGACCACCCCTTGCTGCTTCATGAGTGGTACGGGCACACAAAACAGAATTTTATTTTGAAAATTAGAGTTAGCACTTGCAAATTTACTTGGAACGACGTTGAAATACCACATATAGGTAGGTATGGTGGACTCATTTGGCACAACTTTTGGTTTAGGATTTGGATGCACAAGCAACATTCCCACTTAGTACAAGTGAAGGCTAGCAAATAGATTGAGAAGCGCCCAGCCAAGGAATAAAGATCATGATAAGTGAACATTAAACATAACTAACACTGAAGAATGCAACAAAGTAGGATGTAAATTCATAGAAAAATTATTGACTTCATGTGCGTGCATAGGGAATCATAAACCTTAACACCAATATTCTTACTAGAGCAAAATTACTCATCACGATAACTCACATATTACTATCTTCATATCGCAAAACTATTGCAAATAATCAAGTTTAATATCCAATGATCTTAATGAATTGTTTTATTATATCTTTCCTGAACATTCATCACTTTGGGACTAATTTTCATTTAAAGCAAATTGCCAATGCAAATAACAAGCTCTCAAACAAGTATAAGTGAAGCACGAGAGCACAAGCTTCTTTAAAAATTTCAACTCTCCAAATTATATAAGTGAAGCAAGAGAGGATTTATTTAAATTTCAGCAACTCTCAAGATAATCTAAGTGAAGCATGAGAGCAATTTTTTTCAAAATAACAGCACCACTATGCTCTAAATGATATAAGTGAAGTATTTGAGCAATTACATGGCTCAAAAATAATAATTTAAGTGAAGCATAAATAGTGATTCTAACAAATCATAACATAATTTAGCTCTCTCAAATGGGTGTGTCCAGAAAGGTTTATTATGATAAACTAAACAACAACTAAAGCAAAGTCACAAATGATACAAGACGCTCCAAGAAAAACTCATGATATGTGACGAATAAAAATATAGCTCCAAGTAAAATTACCGATGGTTTCTAGAAGAAAGAATGGATACCACCCAGGGCATACCCAAGCTTAGCCGCTTGGTAGTCCCGATATATTGCCTTGGGTGCCATGGGTATCCCCAAGCCTAGGATTTTATCACTCCTTGTTCCATCATCCATCGCGATCTCACTCAAAACTTGAAAACTTCAATCACACAAAACTCAACAAAATTTAGTGAGATCAGTTAGTATAAGAAAACCAAACATTACTATAGGCCCCGAGCTTAGGATTTAATCACTCCTTGTTCCATCATCCATCGTGATCTCACTCAAAACTTGAAAACTTCAATCACACAGAACTCAATATAATTTCATGAGATCCCTTAGTATAAGAAAACCAAACTTTAGTATAGGTACTCTTGAAAACCTATTCCTATTTTGTTTTCGCATTATAATTACTTTATTCTAACTCTACCACGGCTTATGCCTCCCGATATAAACCATAGAATCATGAAAATAAGCACATAACACAAAGAAAACATAATTTTAAAAAAAATAGAATAGTGTGTAGAGATTCAAATTTGCTTATACTTATATAACTCCAAACATTCTCAAAATTTAGTACAACGTATGGAATTTGTATATAAATCTTGTTTAAAAACTTCAGACACTTTTGATGTTTTTGTTATTTTAGGTTTTTTTTACTGGACGCAAAAGTTTGTGTTTTACAGCAGGAGTACAACATCTAATAGCGTGCATGATCCTAAAGGCCTTGCTTGGTACAAACACTAAATAAAACACAAAAACACAATTATAACGGTATTATAATTTTTCAAACACTCAAGAACAATATAAAATGAAAAATAATTTTATTCATTGGGTTGCCTCCCAACAAGCTCTATCGTTTTATGCCCCTAGCGGGGCATATAGAATAATTTTAGGTATGGTCATCCTTAGTTTCCAACTCCTCTATCTCACATCCCTGATTTCTTAAAAATTTGGCATGCATATTCTAAAAAATCACACTTCTAAGGATAAAGTTAAATAATTCATTCATATGAGGAGGTTCATTCAAGTTGAAGCGAGCCCTAATCATCTTAAGATCTATGTTGTTGCTAGAAGAGGCGCCCTTGTTCTTGGGAGTTTGTGTAGTTTTCTTGGAAAGAGGAGTTTTTTCAATGTTTTCAATAGAAGCAAAAGTTGTGCTAAAGTAACTAAATATTTGTTCTAATATATCAATACGAGCGTGACTGTCCACTACCCTTTCATTGGTTATGGGTTGTTTTTCTTTGAGCATCTTAATAACGTCTCCCATCCTTGAGAAAATACGATTAACAAGATCTTGCACCTTTTTATACAAATTTTTGACATGCTCTTTGGTAAGAATTCTCTTTTAAATAGCATCTATCCTTTGCGTAACATGATCAAGCAGCAAAAACGTTTCATTTATAATGATAGGTGAGACTCCCAATAAACTTCCCATGTCATTGAGAGCATCGGAGGGTGGACAACTTAAGAAATTTCCCGTGGTGATAGTATCAAGAACAAATCTATACCAAGTAGTAATTCACACATAAAAGTTTCAATGAAGAATGAAAGTAGATTGCTTGCCGATAGATATATCATGAGCATTGCAAATCATATACAAGCATCTTTCAAACTTTCTCCTCCCCTTTGCTTGAAATTGAGAACTTCAATCTCATGGGTATTCATACAGAGGGAGGAGTTTGCCATAGCAATAAGTAGATAAAATATCCGGCAAGAAAATGACAGAGGAAAGATGGAAAATAAAAAGGCAAGTTTTGTGAAGCGGGGGAGAGGAAAACGAGAGGCAAATGGAAAATAATGTAATTGCAAGGAGATGAGATTTGTATGTAGGAACCTGATAGATCTTGACTTGATCTTCCCCGGCAATGGCGCCAGAAATCTTGATGGTCCTCGCGAGTCCGTTGGTTTCCCTCCAAGCTAAAAGGGTGCTGTAGCACAACAGTGACAAGTATTTCCATCAGTTAAGAAACAAAGGTATCAATCTAGTAGGAAGATCCACAAGACTATGTAAGCAACACGTGCACACAAATATCAAATCCTCACAACCCAACGTGTAGAGGGGTTGCCAATCCCTCGTGTGTAAAGTAAGGATAGATTGATATGTGCAAATAAGAGTGATAGGAAATAGAATTCAGCAAGGTATTTTTGGGTTTTTTGATAATATAGATCTGAAAAAAAAGAAAAATTAAAGTAGAAAGCAAATAGCAAAGTAGATATTGCAAATAGATGATGTGAAATAGTCGCAGAGGCCGTAGGTTTCACTAGTGGCTTCTCTCGAGAAAATATTAAGCAGTGGGTAGACAAATTACTGATTTTGGCAATTGAGAGAATAGCAAATAATTAAGAAGATATTCAAGACAATGATCAAGTATATATGCATCATGTCCAAAATAAGTAGACCGACTTCTGCTTGCATCTACTTCTATTACTCCACACATCGAGTGTTATCCAACATGCATCTATTGTATTGAGTTCATATCAAAATAGAGTAATGCCTTAAGAACGATGACATGATCTAGACAAGATCTATTCATGTAGGAATATACCCCATCGTTTTATTCTTAATGGAAACGATACATGTGTTTCATGTCTCTTTCTGTCACTGAGATTGAGCACCGCAAGATCGAACCCATCACAAAGCACCTCTTTCCATTGCAAGATAAAAGATCAAGTTGTCCAGACAAAAACCAAATATCAGAGAAGAAATACAAGGCTATAATAATCAAGCATGAATATGTTTTCATAGATCTAATCATAAACTCACAATCCATCGGATCCCAACAAATGCACCACAAAAGAAAGAGTTACAACATATGGATCTCCAAGAGACCATTGTATTGAGAAACAAAAAGAGAGAAAAAGCCATCTAGCTACTTCCTACGGACCCATAGGTATGATATGAACTACTCACGCATCATGGGAGGAGCACCAATGAAGATGGTGAACCCCTCCAAGATTGTGTTCTTCTCTAGAAAAGGCTCTAGATTGGTTTTCTTGGCTCTGGAACTTGCTGCGGCTGAAATGGTTTTTCGTTGACTCTTCTAATCTTTATGGAATATTGGGGTATTTATAGAGCTCAGAGGTGGTGCAGAAGCTTCCATAGGGCCCCACTAGACACCAGTCCGTGCCAAGGGCCTTTGGCGCGTCGTGGTGTCTAGTGGCCCCCTAGGCCTCAGCTGCTGCTCAATCTTGCCCCCCCCCCAAGTTTCCTTCTGGTGCAAAAGAATCTCCGTAAAGTTTCATGGCAATTGGACCTCATTTGATATGTATTTCCTGCGAAGGAAAAACAACAAAAATCAGAACTGGCACTAGGCACTATGTCAATAGGTTAGTCCCAAAAAGTTATATAAAATTGCTATAAAATGTTTATAAAACATCCAGGAATGATAACATGACAATATAGAACAATAAAAAATTATAAATACTATGGAGATGTATCAAGCAACCCCAAGACATAGAATTTTCTAGTAAAGATGAAGTAATTGGTTTTGCTTCTATTGTCATTCCTTCTACTGATCCATTAGAACAATATTTCCTAGACCATGAAAATTATATGCATATGCGTGAAAGAAATGAACTAGATAATATGTTCTTTGAGAAAAAACCTATTCTTAAAGACAACTTGCTTGTTGAAACTATAGGAGGTCCTCCTCCACTCAGGGGTTATCCTGTGTGTGAACTAAAGCAATTACCTGATACTTTGAAATATGCTTATATTGATGAAAAGAAGATATATCTTTTTATTATCACTTCTAACCTTACAAAGCATGAGGAAGAAAGATTGTTGAAAACTCTAAGGAAGCATTGAGCTACTATTGGGTATACTCTTGATGATCTTAAGGGCATTAGTCCCACTCTTTGTCAGCACAATATTAATATGGAACCAGATGCTAAAGTAGTTGTTGATCACCAACGAAGACTGAATCCCAAAATGAAAGAAGTGGTAAGAAATGAAATATTAAAGCTTCTCGAAGCAGGTACATTTTATCCCATAGCTGATAGTAGATGGGTAAGTCCTTTTCATTCTGTTCCTAAGAAAGGAGGTATTACTGTCGTTCCTAATGGTAAAAATGAACTCATTCCACAAAGAATTGTGACTGAATATAGAATGGTAATTGATTTTAGAAAATTAAACAAAGCTACAAGAAAATATCATTATCATTTACCTTTCATAGACCAAATGCTAGAAAGATTATCGAAGCACACACATTTTATGCTTTCTAGATGGTTATCTAGTTTCCCTCAAATACGTGTGTCACAACATGATCAAGAGAAAACCACCTTTGTTTGTCCTTTCGAAACCTATGCTTATAGACGTGTGGCTTTTGAATTATGTAATGCATGCGCTACCTTTGAAAGATGTATGACCGCTATATTCTCTGATTTTCAGGAAAAGATTGTTGAGGTCTTCATGGATGATTTTTCCATTTATGAAACTTTATTGATGATTGCTTAAACAATCTTGATCGAGTTTTGTAGAGATGTGAGAAAACTAACCTTGTCTTGAATTGGGAGAAGTGCCACTTTATGATAAATGAAGGTATTGTCTTGGGTCATAAAATTTCCGAATGAGGTATTGAGGTCGATAAGGCTAAAGTTGGTGCAATTGAGAAGATGCCATGTCCTAAAGATATTAAAGGTATCCATAGTTTCGTTGGTCATGCTGGTTTCCATAAGAGGTTTATTAAAGACTTCTCTAAAATTTCTAGGCCTCCTACTAGTTTATTAGAAAAGGATGTTCCTTTCATTTTTGATGTTGATTGTGCAGAAGCCTTTCAAACACTTAAGAAAGCCTTAGCTTCTACACCTATTGTTCAACCACCTGATTGGAACTTGCCTTTTTAAATTATGTATGATGCTAGTGATTATGCTATTGGTGCTGTTCTAGGATAACGAGTTGATAAGAAATTAAATGTTATCCATTATGCTAGTAAAACTCTAGACATTTCCCAGAGAAATTATGCTACCACTGAAAAATAATTCTTACCAGTTCTATTTTCTTGTGATAAATTCAGGTCTTACATTGTTGATTCTAAACAAATTGTTGACAGTGATCATGTTGCTTAAATATCTTATGAAAAATAAAGATGCTAAACCTAGACTTATTAGGTGGGTTCTTTTGCTACAAGAATTTGATTTGCATATGATTCATAGGAAAGGAACTCGTAACTGATAACTTGTCTAGGTTAGAAAATGTTCTTGATGACCCACTACCTATTGATGATAGCTTTCGTGATGAACAACTAGATGTGATCAATGTTTCTCATAATACGCTATGGTTTGCTGATTATGCTAATTACATTGTTTCTAAATACATACTGTCACATCGCTAACACCTTAAGCAAGTTAGTCTTGTGCTCATGTCTTCTTTGCATTGCATCTAAGAAATTTTCAACAAGAACAAAGAAAGTGGTGAAGGAAAACTTAAAACCCTAGCCACTTCTTTAAATAAAGGAAATCTCAAACTAGTTAAAATCAATGAACCCAAAATGGCCTCAAGAAAAGTTCAATCTTTCTGATAAATCATGAAAGTAAATGAGCAATGAAGAAAACCTTTTTCCGGCCCACGTTGACGGGCCAGCTATAGGAGGAGTCACACCTCTTCGGGGACCCCTCTTACCACCAGTCAGGGGACCAAGGCCACATCCGTGTCCTTATGGATCCCAGGGATCTCAGGCTAGAGTGTTTCCTGATCCGCAGGTTGAGCTTCCAGGTCATGGAGGTAATCTCTATGAGATGTTCTATGCGGATGCCTGAGCTGTGAGCGAAAGGATAGTATGGTAGTAGCCGTACGTTCACAGTCCTGCGTGACTTGTGAAGTATGCCTGTAATGTGAAATGAATTCCGGAGGCCTAGATAAATAATGTATAGGAAGCTTGTAAGCCTCTGAGGAGTAGTTTCATAATATCAGTAGTTGCTCTTCGGTTAAGGTTGTACGGAACTATGTAAGGGTGTGTATGAACCATGGTGTATATATAGCAGTTGCTTGTTACCATGCTGTTCGGATATTCATTTTCGCATTCCGTGTATTCAGTACATTCTTAATCCATAGCTAGTATTGATGTGATATTGGTCTAAGCTGTGAGTTTGTTTGTCAGGATGGTGTTCACCAGGCTGAACCGTGCCCCTGGTCATGAGCAAGGCGAGGGTAGTCAAGCGTCGCAGGAAGACCTGCCTCACCCGCCCTCTCTGGCGGAAGTGATGCTTGAGGCAGAGAAAAACAAAAGGGAGACCAACCGACTTTTAGAGCGTATTGAGCAGAATACGGCTCGTCAGCCTAGGAATGCTGCAGTGTCCCTCAACGACTTTGTGAAGCTGAATCCTCCAAAGTTTCATCATTCCGTCGATCCCCTCGACGCTGATGACTGGCTGTGCAACATCTCACGCAAGATTCGCTCTGCGAATGTGTCTGAGGCTGACAAGGTGACCTTTGCGGCGTATTTCTTGGAAGGACCCGCCAATCTGTGGTGGGAGAACTTTGAAGCCATGCGTCCCGCTGAACCAGTAGCCACATGGGCAGACTTCAGTGCAGCCTTTCTTCTGCACCATATTCTAGAGGGCCTGATGGACAGAAAGAGAGAAGAGTTTTGTGCCTTCACTCAGGGCAAGTTGACCGTGGATGCCTATAGCCGCGAGTTCGGTAACCTCGCCCGCTATGCAACAGAGGAGGTGTCTACTGACGCCAAGAAGCAAGCAAGATTCCATAAGGGTCTGAGCCCTGAGCTTCGTCATGATCCGCGCCTCCATGAGTGTGCAAGCTTTCAAGCCCTGGTCAACAAGGCGATCAGTGCCGAGACTGGTCATACTGACTTCGAAGCCACAAGGAAGCACTCCTGTGACTTTGGTTTGTCTTCTGGTTCCGTGTTCCCAAAATGCAGGCTGTGGGTTCCGAACAGTTCTCTGCTGCCAAGATACACTCCGAGGCCATCCTACGTGGTGCCTTAGACGAATCAGGCCAACCCTCCAGCAAAAGCTTATGGTGGTCCAGCTAGCAATGCTGCACCACGTGCCAACCAAGTGATATGCTATAAGTGTGGAGAACCCGGGCACAATTCCCGTGAGTGTCCTCAAAATGTGGGTGCCAAGCAACCCGGAAAGTCCGTCGGGCAAGCCAAGTCGGGCAAAGCTTACTATGTGAAGCTAACTCCTGCACGTGGCCGTGTGAACTATGTGTCAGTAGAAGAAGCTGTAGAGGATCTCGACGTCATGCTGGGTACGCTTCTTGTTAATCATCACCCAACGTCCGTTCTCTTTGACACCGGGTCTTCTAATTCCTTCATTTCAGAAAGTTATGCACAGTTGCATAACATGTCTTTTTGTGATATGCCAATTCCATTGGTTGTCCAAACTCCTCGTAGTAAATGGCAAACCTCTAGGATAACCTATGACAATGAAATTCTAGTAGACAGGCTAGTTTTTCTAGCCTCATTGATAGCATTGAAATCTTCGGATATTAATATCATCTTGGGCATGGACTGGATGTCAGCTCACTATGCCAAGATTGATGCCCATTCTAGAAATGTCCAGCTTACCCATCCCTCGGGTGAGATAGTAAATGTCTCTACTCGAGTTGCCAAACGCGAACTCTATTCCTTAAATGCCAACCCTCTTCCGGAACTTGAAGACATTCCGGTAGTTCGTGACTTCCCAGATGTCTTTCCAGAGGAACTGCCAGGAATTCCACCTGACAGAGATGTAGAGTTTGTGATAGATCTTGTTCCAGGAACTGTCCCAATAGCCAGAAGACCATATAAGATGGCACCCCTGGAGCTAGCCGAACTTAAGAAGCAATTAGATGAGGCCTTGAATAAAGGTTTCATTCGTCCTAGCTCTTCTCCTTGGGCTTGCCCCGTCCTCTTCGTCAAGAAGAAAGACGGAACGGATCGGATGGTTGTAGATTACCGACCAGTTAATCTGGTCACCATAAAGAACAAGTATCCGCTCCCCAGGATCAACGACCTGTACGATCAGCTTGCTGGATCCTCAGTCTTCTCCAAAATGGATTTGAGGTTGGGATACCATCAAATCAAGATCAAGAACGGGGACATTCCAAAAATGGCTTTTGTTACTCGTTATGGCCAATACGAGTACACCGTCATGTCCTTCGGTTTAACCAATGCCCCAGCCACCTTCTCTCGTCTGATGAATTCAATCTTCATGGAGTATTTGGATAAATTCGTCGTGGTATACCTCGATGATATTCTCATCTACTCGAAGAACGAACAAGAACATGCCGAGCATCTAAGGCTGGTATTGATGAAACTTCGAGAGCATCGCCTTTATGCCAAGTTTTCAAAATGTGAATTTTGGTTACCAGAAGTGACCTATCTAGGTCACATAATCTCTGGATAGGGTATTGCTGTCAATCCCGAGAGAGTTCAAGCTGTCCTTGATTGGACTCAACCCGGAATCGGTTAAGCAAGTTAGGAGTTTTCTTGGTCTAGCGAGCTATTGTTGCCGCTTTGTCGAGAATTTCTCCAAGGTTGCAAAGCCTCTAACTGAACTCCTCAAGAAGGATAAAAAGTTCGAGTGGACACCACAGTGTGAGCATAGTTTTCAGGAACTGAAAAGACGCCTGACTTCCGCACCTGTGTAGCTACCACCAGATTTTTCTAAGGACTTTGTTATCTATTGCGACGCCTCGCGACAAGGATTAGGTTGCATTCTCATGCAAGATCGTCATGTGATCGCATACGCATCTCGACAGTTGCGTCCACATGAGGATAATTATCCCACACATGACCTTGAGCTTGCAGCTGTGGTCCATGCACTAAAAACCTGGCGACATTATCTTCTGGGTAATCGTTGCGAAATATTCACTGGTCACCAAAGTCTGAAATATATCTTCACCCAGCCGGATTTGAATCTCAGGCAAAGACGGTGGGTTGAGTTGATCTCGGATTACGACCTAGGGATAACTTACACCCCGGGGAAGGCCAATGTTATGGCCGATGCACTAAGTCGTAAATCTTATTGTAACAATTTGATGCTAGAACAAGGTCAACCACATCTCTATGAGGACTTTCGGAAGTTGAATCTTCATATTGTTCCTCAAGGATTCCTTTCTACCCTGGTGGCGAAGCCTACTCTTAAGGATCAAATTATAGCTGGCCAAAAGCGTGACAAGGGTATATCACGGATCAAGGAGAATATCTTTAGCGGAGACGCTAAGGAATTTTCCATGAACGATCAAGGTGTTGTGTTCTTCCAGAATCGTCTAGCGGTTCCTAAGAACCCACATCTAAGGCAGTTAATCCTTAAGGAGGCTCATGATTATCCTCTCACCATTCATCCCGGTAGTACTAAGATGTATCAGGACCTACGCCAGAGGTTCTGGTGGACTAGGATGAAGAGAGAAATTGCTGAGTTCGTTGCTAACTGCGACGTTTGTAGCGAAGTTAAGGAAGAACGTCAAAGGCCTGCTGGCACCCTTCAACCTCTAGCTATTCCTGAATGGAAATGGGATAAAGTTAGTATGGATTTCATTACCGGATTTCCCAAGATCAAGAAAGGAAATAATGCTATCTTTGTGGTCATTGACCGTCTTTCCAAAGTGGCTCATTTTCTTCCCGTTCGTGAGAGTATAACAGCTACCCAGCTAGCAGAGTTATATATCTCCCGAATAGTGTCTCTTCATGGTGTTCCCCTGGAGATTAACTCAGACCGTGGGAGTATCTTTACTTCTCGCTTCTGGGAAAGTTTTCAGAATGCCATGGGGACTCACTTATCTTTTAGCACTGCTTTCCATCCCCAATCAAGTGGTCAAGTAGAAAGAGTGAATCAAATCCTAGAAGATATGCTCCGAGCTTGTGTTATATCATTCGGTATGAATTGGGAGAAGTGCCTTCCATTCGCCAAATTCGCTTATAACAATAGTTATCAATCAAGCTTGGGCAAATCCCCTTTTGAAGTTCTCTATGGACGAAGATGTCGAACACCTCTTAATTGGTCAGAAACCGGGGAGAGGCAACTCTTTGGCCCGGACATGATCCAAGATGCATAAGAGCAGGTTCGCATTATTCGTGAAAAGTTGAAAACAGCCCAGTCTCGTCAAAAAAGCCAATATGATCATCATCATAAGGCTGTGACCTTTGAAGTTGACGAGAAGGCTTACCTTCGGGTTACACCTTTGAAGGGTATCCATCGATTCGGTATCAAGGGCAAGTTGGCTCCTCGTTACATTGGTCCTTTTCGCATTCTTGCCAAACGAGGAGAAGTTGCCTACCAGTTGGAACTTCCTTCGCATCTTTCCAAGGTTCATGATGTCTTCCACGTCTCGCAACTCAGGCGTTGCTTTTCGGATCCTATCCGTGAAGTGGACCACGAAACGCTTGATCCCCAAGATAACCTTTCATATCGGGAATACCCCATGCGTATTCTTGATCAAGCTGAGCGTACCACTTGACGTCGAAACCTCAAGTTTCTTAAAGTTCAATGGTCAAATCATTCTGAAAAGGAGGCAACTTGGGAAAGAGAGGATCGTCTCTGACTTGAGTATCCTGCGTTATTCCCGACGACTTCTAAATCTCGGGACGAGATTCCTTTGAGTGGGGGTGAGTTGTCACATCCCTGACACCTTAAGCAAGTTAGTCTTGTGCTCTTGTCTTCTTTGCATTGCATCTAAGAAATTTTCAACAAGAACAAAGAAAGTGGTGAAGGAAAACTCAAAACCCTAGCCACTTCTTTAAATAAAGGAAATCTCAAACTAGTTAAAATCAATGAACCCAAAATGGCCTCAAGAAAAGTTCAATCTTTCTGATAAATCGTGAAAGTAAATGAGCAATGAAGAAAACCTTTTTCTTGACACTTTAAGCATTGTAAATAAATGCAAAAAGCTACTCGTTTCAAGTTTTAAATTTGAAATCAGAAACTTTAAACTTTCAAAAATGTTGAAAACTTTAGGAATGGTTGGAAATATTCCAACAAATATTCTAGGGTGCTTAACATAGTTTTTACAAATTATTTGGGAGCTGAAATAAATAGTAGATCAATGTCAGCAATTAAAACAGAAATAAGACAGAAAGAAATGGAAAAAAAATCTACCTGTCGCTCACCTGGCCCGGCCCATCTCCTTCCTGTCGTCTTCCTCCCCTGCGAGTGGGCAGCACGAGGTGGCCGCCGCGTACTCCGGCGCGGCCACGCACCTGTGCGCCTGCCTGGCCGCCGCTTCGCGCTGGCAAGCTCAGGGATAAGCTCCCCGAGACCGTCCCTGTCCATTCCCGTGCTCATTCCTCCCCCTCTCCTCTCGGTTCTCCCGATCCCCTCTGCCGCCATTGACAGGAGCTCGAGCTCGAGCTGCCCGTGCCCCTAGCCATAGGATCCTCATTCTAAGTGCGCCGTTAGCTCCTCCTTGTCGATCTGGTTCTCCCTGCAGAAGCAGAAGCCTCCCCGACCCTGCAACGCCCACGGCACCGTCTTCTTCAACCTTCGGCCGCCGGCGAGCTCTGCTCGATTCGTCGCCCTCAGCCCTTCCCCGAGCCGTCTAATCCCTGCTCTGCACTCCCCGTGAGCATGCGGTCATTTCCCCTAAGCTCTCCCCGTCGATCCCCTCCTCTAGGCTTAGTTCCATCGGAGCCCGACGAGGACCGCCGCTGCAGCTCGTCGCCGGTAGCCCTCCGATGAAGTGTTGGTCCGTCTGAGGCTACCAACAGCCTCAGGACATCATGTAGATGCGTTAGGTGCCCAGCCCCACGCGTTTTGACCCCGTATTCGATGGCTTCGACGATGGCCCAACTTGGTCGCCGCCAAGCTCGTCGCCGGCGTTGATTCCGGCCACCCCAACCCCTGGGGCTTGTCCCATCGTGCGCGCCATCGAGTGGCCGTTCCTCCCGTGGTCTCTGCCGTGGGTTTGGCCGTCGGAGGTGAGTTTCCGATGCCCTCCACCGTACGGGTGGTCGCCGGAGGCTCCCCGCCGGCGAGGACGACCTCGCCGCCGGTGGAACTCAGCTGGCCTGAGCCACTGACGTGTGGGACTAGCCTCTGGATAGTTTAGAAATAATAAAAATAAATCAGATAAATTAATAAGACACTGACATGTGGGTCCAGTAAGATTAATCAGCTAATTAAGTTTAATTTTAATCTAAAACTGACCAGAGACACTGACAAGTGGGTCCCACTGGTCAGGTTTGACTTTCAATGGCCAGTTGGACCTGCTGATGTCATGCTGATGCAGGAAAAGGCTTTTTCAGTATTAGAATAATTCCAGAAATGTTTAAAACTTCAAAAATTCATAGAAATTAATCTGTAACTCCAATGAAAATAATTTATATATGAAAAAGTATCAGAAAAATTCAAGGAATCTGAATATGCTATTTTAAATCATGTTTGGAAAAGTTACAGAACCCAAACATGTAGATTAATAAATAAGTCAATTCTTATAAATACTTTATAAATGGAATTTGGAAAATATTTAAATTTCATTATGAATGACATGATCAAACACTGCTCTAATTACAAACCAGCAACTTAACATGTCATCCCATGCATGTTAACCTCAAGTTGATCTGAGCATCAGGTCGAATCAATTAAAACGGTATCCGAGAATACCTCGTTTGAAGTGATATTTGAATTTGATTCAAATCAACTTCAAACCTAATACATGCTAGCTATATTAGTTTATCACCTTGCATTCTCATGCCATGCTCATGCATCATCTTGTTTGCATATGATTGTTATTGATTGTTGTCAATCATTTCGGTAGGCTCCGCACCCCTGGATTCCACCGAATATCCGTCTGACGGATATTGTCACTCCTCTGAGCAACAAGGCAAGCAACCATTTTTGATCATCCCGATAAATCCCATGTTCTTGCTCCTGCACCTATTTATTGCATTAGGATCAAATGCTTCAACTGCTTTTGCCACGTTAGCTGAACCCACTTCCTTTGCATGACCTATCCTTGTCACAGTAAATAGCCGAACCTTGCAACCTAGCATACTTGGTATTTGCTTGAGCCATGATGTGTCTTGTCCTGCTATGCATGCTATGCTTAGAGTTGTGTATGGTCTGTCATCTGGGAGATGAACAGAATTGTGAGAATGTGTTCGGTAAGCAAAGGTTGTGTGTTGAACCTGATTTGGTAAAGGTGTTGGAAATATGCCCTAGAGGCAATAATAAATTAGTTATTATTATATTTCTTAGTTCATGATAATCGTTTATTATCCATGCTATAATTGTATTGATTGGAAACACAATACTTGTGTGGATACATAGACAAAACACTGTCCCTAGTAAGCCTCTAGTTGACTAGCTCGTTGATCAAAGATGGTCAAGGTTTCCTGGCCATAGGCAAGTGTTGTCACTTGATAACGGGATCACATCATTAGGAGAATCATGTGATGGACTAGACCCAAACTAACAGACGTAGCATGTTGATCGTGTCATTTTGTTGCTACTGTTTACTGCGTGTCAAGTATTTATTCCTATGACCATGAGATCATATAACTCACTGACACCGGAGGAATACTTTGTGTGTATCAAACGTCGCAACGTAACTGGGTGAGTATAAAGATGCTCTACAGGTATCTCCAAAGGTGTTAGTTGAGTTAGTATGGATCAAGACTGGGATTTGTCACTCCGTGTGACGGAGAGGTACCTCGGGGCCCACTCGGTAATACAGCATCACACACAAGCCTTGCAAGCAATGTGACTTAGTGTAAGTTGCGGGATCTTGTATTACGGAACGAGTAAAGAGACTAGCCAGTAAACGAGATTGAAATAGGTATGCGGATACTGACGATCGAATCTCGGGCAAGTAACATACCGAAGGACAAAGGGAATGACATACGGGATTATATGAATCCTTGGCACTGAGGTTCAGACGATATGATCTTCGTAGAATATGTAGGATCCAATATGGGCATCCAGGTCCCGCTATTGGATATTGACCGAGGAGTCACTCGGGTCATGTCTACATAGTTCTCGAACCCGCAGGGTCTGCACACTTAAGGTTCGACGATGTTTTATGCGTATTTGAGTTATATGGTTGGTTACCGAATGTTGTTCGGAGTCCCGGATGAGATCACGGACGTCACCAGGGTTTCCGGAATGGTCCGGAAACGAAGATTGATATATAGGATGACCTCATTTGATTACCGGAAGGTTTTCGCAGTTACCGGGAATGTACCGGGAATGACGAATGGGTTCCGGGAGTTCACCGGGGGGGGGGGGGGGGGGCAACCCACCCCGGGGAAGCCCATAGGCCTTGAGGGTGGCACACCAGCCCTTAGTGGGCTGGTGGGACAGCCCAAAAGAGCTCTATGCGCCAAGAGAAGAAAAATCAAGAGGGAAAGAAAAAAAAAGGAGGAAGTGGGAAGGAAGGGGGACTCCCTCCCACCAAACCAAGTCCAACTCGGTTTGGGGGGGGAGTCCTCCCCCCTTGGAGTCGGCCGACCCCCTTGGGGCTCCTTGAGCCCCAAGGCAAGGTCCCCTCCCTCCCACCTATATATACGGAGGTTTTAGGGCTGATTTGAAACGACTTTTCCACGGCAGCCCGACCACATACCTCCACGGTTTTTCCTCTAGATCGCGTTTCTGCGGAGCTCGGGCGGAGCCCTGCTGAGACAAGGTCATCACCAATCTCCGGAGCACCGTCACGCTGCCGGAGAACTCTTCTACCTCTCCATCTCTCTTGCTGGATCAAGAAGGCCGAGATCATCGTCGAGCTGTACGTGTGCTGAACGCGGAGGTGCCGTCCGTTCGGTACTAGATCGTGGGACTGATCGCGGGATTGTTCGCGGGGCGGATCGAGGGACGTGAGGACGTTCCACTATATCAACCGCGTTCTCTAACGCTTCTGCTGTACGGTCTACAAGGGTATGTAGATCACTCATCCCCTCTCGTAGATGGACATCACCATGATAGGTCTTTGTACGCGTAGGAAAATTTTTGTTTCCCATGCGACGTTCCCCAACAGTGGTATCAGAGCTAGGTTCATGCGTAGATGTCTTCTCGAGTAGAACACAAAAGTTTTTGTGGGCGGTGATGTGCGTTTTGCTGCCCTCCTTAGTCTTTTCTTGATTCCGCGGTATTGTTGGATTGAAGCGGCTTGGACCGACATTACTCGTACGCTTACGAGAGACTGGTTTCATCGCTACGAGTAACCCCGTTGCTCAAAGATGACTGGCAAGTGTCGGTTTGTCCAACTTTAGTTGAATCGGATTTGACCGAGGAGGTCCTTGGATGAGGTTAAATAGAAACTCATATATCTTTGTTGTGGTGTTTGCATAAGTAAGATGCGATCCTACTAGATACCCATGGTCACCACGTAAAACATGCAACAACAAAATTAGAGGACGTCTAACTTTTTTTTGCAGGGTATGCTTGTGATGTGATATGGCCAACGATGTGATGTGATATATTGGATGTATGAGATGATCATGTTGTAATAGATAATATCGACTTGCACGTCGATGGTACGGCAACCGGCAGGAGCCATAGGGTTGTCTTCATAACTAACGTTTGTGCTTGCAGATGCGTTTACTATTTTGCTAGGACGTAGCTTTAGTAGTAATAGCATGAGTAGCACGACAACCCCGATGGCGACACGTTGATGGAGATCATGATGATGGAGATCATGGTGTGACGCCGGTGACAAGAAGATCGTGCCGGTGCTTTGGTGATGGAGATCAAGAAGCACGTGATGATGGCCATATCATGTCACTTATAAATTGCATGTGATGTTAATCCTTTTATGCACCTTATTTTGCTTAGAACGACGGTAGCATTATGAGGTGATCTCTCACTAAAATTTCAAGACGAAATTGTGTTCTCCCCGACTGTGCACCGTTGCTACAGTTCGTCGTTTCGAGACACCACGTGATGATCGGGTGTGATAGACTCAACGTTCACATACAACGGGTGCAAAACAGTTGCGCACGCGGAACACTCGGGTTAAGCTTGACGAGCCTAGCATGTGCAGACATGGCCTCGGAACACATGAGACCGAAAGGTCGAGCATGAATCGTATAGTTGATATGATTAGCATAGAGATGCTTACCACTGAAACTATTCTCGACTCACGTGATGATCGGACTTGAGATAGTGGATTTGGATCATGTACCACTCAAATGACTAGAGAGATGTACTTTTTGAGTGGGAGTTCTTAAGTAATATGATTAATTGAACTAATTGTCATGAACATAGTCTAATGGTCTTTGCGAATTACGATGTAGCTTGCGGTATAGCTCTACTGTTTTATATGTTCCTAGAGAAAATTTAGTTGAAAGTTGATAGTAGCAAACTTTGCAGACTGAGTCTGTAAAACCGAGGATTGTCCTCGTTGCTGCACAGAAGGCTTATGTCCTTAATGCACCACTCGGTGTGCTGCACCTCGAGCGTTGTCTGTGGATGCTGTGAACATCCGACATACACGTTTCTGATGACTACATGATAGTTCAGTACAAAAATACTTAATGGCTTAGAAGCAAGGCGCCGAAAACGTTGTAAAACGTCACGGAACATAAGTGATGTTCTAAAGAGATGAAATTGTGATTTCATGCTTGTGCCCTTGTTAAGAGGTACGAGACCTCCAACAAGATTCTTTGTCCACAAAGTAAAGGAGAAAAGCTCAATCGTTGAGCGTGTGCTCAGATTGTCTGAGTACGACTATCACTTGAATCAAGTGGGAGTTAATCTTCCAGATGAGATAGTGATGGTTCTCCAAAGTCACTGCCACCAAGCTGTGAGAGCTTCATGATGAACTATAACATATCAAGGATAGATACAATAATCCTTGAGCGATTCGCGATGTTTGACACTGCGAAAGTAGAAATCAAGAAGGAGCATCAATAGTTGATGGTTAGTAAAACCACCGAGTTTCAAGAAAGGCGAGGGCTAGAAGGGATACTTCGTGAAACGGCAAAACAGTTGCTGCACTAATGAAGAGACCCAAGATTAAATCCGAACCCGAGACTAAGTGCTTCATTAATGAGGGGAACAGTCCCTGAGGCGGAGCAACTCTAGATACTTGGTAGATAAGAAGGCTGGCAAAAGTCGAAAGAAGTGTATTTGATATACATGATGTTGATGTGTACTTTACTAGTACTCCTAGTAGCATGAGGGTATTGGATACCGGTTCGGTTGCTAAGTGATTAGTAACACGAAATGAAAGCTACGGCATAAACGGAGACTAGCTAAAGGCGAGGTGACGATACGTGTTGGAAGTGTTTCCAAGGTTGATATGATCAAACGTCGCACGCTCCCTCTACCATCGGGATTGGTGTTAAACCTAAATAATTGTTATTTGGTGCTTGCGTTAAGCATGAACATGATTGGATCGTGTTTATTGCAATACGATTATTCATTTAAGGAGAATAATGGTTACTCTATTTTCTTGAATATTCACCTTGAATGGTTTATTGAATCTCGATCGTAGTGTTACACATGTTCATGATATTGGTGCCAAAAGATACGAGTTAATGATGATAGTACCACTTACTTGTGCCACTGCCGCTTGAGTCATGCTAGTATAAATTGCATGAAGAGGCTCCATGCTGACGGATCTTTGTACTCACCTGATTTCGAATCACTAGTGACATGCAAATCATACCACATGAGCAAGGCCTTGTTTTCATTGAGATGAAATAAGATAGTAACTTGTTGGAAGTGATAATTTTTGATGTATTCAGTCCAATGGGTGCTGAGGCACGTAGTGGATATCATTATGTTCTTACTTCACTGACGATTTGAGTAGATACAGGAGTATTTACTTAATGAATCACAAGTCTGAAATGTTGAAAAAGTTCAATTCCGTTTCAGAGTGAAGTTCGTCGTAACAAGAGGATAAACTGTCTACGATATGATCATGGAAATGAATATGTGAGTTACGAGTTTTGGTACGCAGTTAAGACAATGTGGAAATTGTTTCGCAGTTCATGCCACCTGGAACATCATAGTGTGATGATGTGTCTGAACGTCATAGCCACGCACTATTTGGTATGGTGCATACTATGATGTCTCTTATCGAATTACCACTATCGTTTAGGGGTTATGCATTAGAGACAACCGCACTCACTTTAAATAGGGCACCGCGTATTTCCGTTGAGATGACACAGTATAGACTAAGGTTTAGAGAAATCTAAATTGTCATTTCTTGAAAGTTTGGGGCTTCGACACTTATGTGAAAAAGTTTCAGTCTGATAAGCTCGAACCCAAAGCGGATAAATGCATCTTCATAGGATATCCAAAACAGTTGGGTACATCTCCTATCTCAGATTCGAAAGCAAAGTGTTTGTTTCTAGAAACGGATCCTTTCTGGAGGAAAGGTTTCTCTCGAAAGAATTGAGTGGGAGGGTAGTAGAACTTGATGAGGTTACTAAACCATCACTTCAACCAGTGTGTAGCAAGGCGCAGGAAGTTGTTCATGTGGCGCCTACACCAATTGAAGTGGAAGCTAATGATGATGATCATTGAGCTTCGAATCAAGTTACTACAAACCTCGTAGGTCGACAAGGTCGCGTACTGCTGCAGAGTAGTACGGTAACCCTGTCTTGGAGGTCATGTTGTTGAGCAACAGTGAACCTACGAGTTATGGAGAAAGCGATGGTGGGCCCAGATCCCGACAAATGGCTGGAAGCCATGAAATCCGAGAGAAGATCCATGTGTGAAAACAAAGTGTAGACTTTGGTAGAACTACTTGATGGTCATAGGATTATTGAGTAAAAATGGATCTTTAAAAGAAGACAGACGATGATGGTGATAAGTCACTATTAAGAAAAGCTCGACTTGTCGCAAAGATGTTTTCGATAAGATCAAACAGTTGACTATGATGAGACTTTCTCACTCGTAGCGATGCTAAAAGTCTGTTAGAATTATGTTAGTTGTTGATGCATTATTTATGAAATATTGCACGTAGGATGTCAAAACATTGTTTTCTCGACGGTTTCCTTGAGCAAACATTGTATGTGATACAACCAGAAGATTTTGTCGATCCTAAAGATACTAGCAAGTATGCAAGCTCCAGTGATCCTTCAATGGACTGGTGCAAGCATCTCGGAGTTGGAATATACACTTTGATGAGATGATCAAAGATTTTGGGTTTGTACAAGGTTTATGAGAAACTTGTACTTCCAAAGAAGTGAGTGGGAGCACTATAGAATTTCTGATAGGTATATGTGGTTGACATATTGTGGATCAGAAGTAATGTAGAATTTCTGTAAAGCATACAAGGTTGTTTGAAAGAAGTTTTCAAAGGAGTACCTGGATTACGCTACTTGAACGTTGAGCATCAAAGATCTATGGAGATAGATCGAAAGCGCTTAATAGAAGTTTCAACAAGATGCATGCCTTGACAAGTTTTTGAAAGAGTTCAAAATAGACCAGCAAAGAAGGAGTTCTTGGTTGCGTTGTGAGGTGTGAATTTGAGTAAGACTCAAAACCCGACCACGGCAGAATAAAGAGAATAGACGAAGGTTGTCTTCTATGCCTTAGCCGTAGAATCTAAAGTATGCCATGCTGTATACCGCACCTGAAGTGTGCCTTGACTCAAAGTATGTTGAGAGGTACAGAGAGTGATCCATGATTGAATCACTAGCAGCGGTCAAAATTTATCCTTAGTAACTAATGGACTAAGGAATTTTTCTCGATTACGGAGGTGGTTAAAGAGTTTGTCGTAAAGGGTTACGTCAATGCAAGCTTTGACACTAATCCGGATAACTATGAGTAGTGAAACGGATTCGTATAGTAGAGTAGATATTTGGAGCATTTCCGAATAGCACGTAGTAGCAGCATCTATAAGATGACATAAAGATTTGTAAAGAACGCACGAATCTGAAAGTTTCAGAACCGTTGACTAAAACCTCTCTCACGAGCAAGACGTGATCAGACCCCATAACTATATAGGTGTTGGATTCGTTGGAATCACATGGTGATGTGAACTAGATTATTGACTCTAGTGCAAGTGGGAGACTGTTGGAAATATGCCCTAGAGGCAATAATAAATTAGTTATTATTATATTTCCTAGTTCATGATAATCGTTTATTATCCATGCTATAATTGTATTGATTGGAAACACAATACTTGTGTGGATACATAGACAAAACACTGTCCCTAGTAAGCCTCTAGTTGACTAGCTCGTTGATCAAAGATGGTCAAGGTTTCCTGGCCATAGGCAAGTGTTGTCACTTGATAACGGGATCACATCATTAGGAGAATCATGTGATGGACTAGACCCAAACTAACAGACGTAGCATGTTGATCGTGTCATTTTGTTGCTACTATTTACTGCGTGTCAAGTATTTATTCCTATGACCATGAGATCATATAACTCACTGACACCGGAGGAATACTTTGTGTGTATCAAACGTCGCAACGTAACTGGGTGAGTATAAAGATGCTCTACAGGTATCTCCGAAGGTGTTAGTTGAGTTAGTATGGATCAAGACTGGGATTTGTCACTCCGTGTGACGGAGAGGTACCTCGGGGCCCACTCGGTAATACAGCATCACACACAAGCCTTGCAAGCAATGTGACTTAGTGTAAGTTGCGGGATCTTGTATTACGGAACGAGTAAAGAGACTAGCCAGTAAACGAGATTGAAATAGGTATGCGGATACTGACGATCGAATCTCGGGCAAGTAACATACCGAAGGACAAAGGGAATGACATACGGGATTATATGAATCCTTGGCACTGAGGTTCAGACGATATGATCTTCGTAGAATATGTAGGATCCAATATGGGCATCCAGGTCCCGCTATTGGATATTGACCGAGGAGTCACTCGGGTCATGTCTACATAGTTCTCGAACCCGCAGGGTCTGCACACTTAAGGTTCGACGATGTTTTATGCGTATTTGAGTTATATGGTTGGTTACCGAATGTTGTTCGGAGTCCCGGATGAGATCACGGACGTCACCAGGGTTTCCAGAATGGTCCGGAAACGAAGATTGATATATAGGATGACCTCATTTGATTACCGGAAGGTTTTCGCAGTTACCGGGAATGTACCGGGAATGACGAATGGGTTCCGGGAGTTCACCGGGGGGGGGGGGGGCAACCCACCCCGGGGAAGCCCATAGGCCTTGAGGGTGGCACACCAGCCCTTAGTGGGCTGGTGGGACAGCCCAAAAGAGCTCTATGCGCCAAGAGAAGAAAAATCAAGAGGGAAAGAAAAAAAAAGGAGGAAGTGGGAAGGAAGGGGGACTCCCTCCCACCAAACCAAGTCCAACTCGGTTTGGGGGGGGAGTCCTCCCCCCTTGGAGTCGGCCGACCCCCTTGGGGCTCCTTGAGCCCCAAGGCAAGGTCCCCTCCCTCCCACCTATATATACGGAGGTTTTAGGGCTGATTTGAAACGACTTTTCCACGGCAGCCCGACCACATACCTCCACGGTTTTTCCTCTAGATCGCGTTTCTGCGGAGCTCGGGCGGAGCCCTGCTGAGACAAGGTCATCACCAACCTCCGGAGCACCGTCACGCTGCCGGAGAACTCTTCTACCTCTCCGTCTCTCTTGCTGGATCAAGAAGGCCGAGATCATCGTCGAGTTGTACGTGTGCTGAACGCGGAGGTGCCGTCCGTTCGGTACTAGATCGTGGGACTCATCGCGGGATTGTTCGTGGGGCGGATCGAGGGACGTGAGGACGTTCCACTACATCAACCGCGTTCTCTAACGCTTCTGCTGTACGGTCTACAAGGGTATGTAGATCACTCATCCCCTCTCGTAGATGGACATCACCATGATAGGTCTTCGTGCGCGTAGGAAATTTTTTGTTTCCCATGCGACGTTCCCCAACAAAAGGTACCGGTGAAAGGCCGTGTAGGAGTACCTGGCGGGTTGTTTCATTGGAGCCGTCCTTAGGAACTGAGTTCCGTGTATGTAATCCAAGACTAGATACTACCACATGTTGGGCCCTGAAATATGACCCCGCTCGGCCTATTAATCGCTTAGTACTCAGTCCAGGAGTTGCAAGTAGTTTCTGGTGTTTATAGTCATGCTGGAGGCCGTGCATAGTGCTGACCTGAGAGGTGGGCTATGATGCGGTAGGCAGTGGCACGGTGTACCAAGTGGCACCCGGATGGTGGGCTTGGGAACCCTGCGCACATCGTTTGAGGCCGTGGCGGAAACCTCGGCCGGACTTCCGTACGGGTTACTCTCAGATAGGCGATAAACCTGGACTAGGTACTAGTGTGGTTAACGGTCGTGGCTGACTCCCTCGCTGGGCTTCCGCTTGAAGGTTGCCGAGGTGCATGACGTGCACATGGCGATAAGTGGCGAGAGCATGTGTGACGAAGTACACCCCTGCAGGGTTATGATCTATTCGAATAGCCGCGTCCGCGGATATGGACTACTTGGAGACATATGTTGTTCATAGATAACTTAAATGGCTACTCATAAAATTGTCAAGATACGCGTGAGTGTCGTGGACGGCATTTCCGTATGGAGACGGAATGATTCCACGATGGTGTATTGTTGTGGTGTTAGTGGACTCGTGTGCGAGAAATCAAGTTGTCAAAATTATTTAAAAATGCAAGTTGTCTAGCCACGAGTCAAATGCTGGCTTTCCGCATGAAACCCCACAATACCTTCTTGATACTTTGCATGAGTAGATAGTTATCCTAAAGTCTTGCTGAGTACCTTCGTACTCATGTTTTCTTAATAAATGTTGCAGAGGTTGCTAATGACCCTAATGGAGGGTTCTTTGTAGACATCGACGACGACGAGTAGCTGGTGTCCCAGCTACGATCTGGCCCTACGTTGGGTCTGTAGTATAGTCAGGCCATGTGCCTTCTAGTTGCCGTGTCTGTACTCAGACAGTTTTAAACTCTTCCGCTGGCTTGTAACTGAATGACTGCTATTATGGGTCGTGAGACCCTTAATGTGTAATAGTATGTGTGTGGCTCTTCCGAGCCTCTTAAATAAAGCTTGTATGTTTATGGTTATGTTGTGATGCCATCGATGTATCTATACATATCGGTATGCCATGCGTACGTGTGTCGTACTTGATATGTATGGGGTTTGATTATCTAGTCGTGAACTTTAGTAGCACTCCTTACAAGGAAATGCCCCTTTGTGATCCAACGAGCCTTGGTAGTTCGCTACTGCTCCGGACACATTGGTTGACCGGTATGTGTCCTTCTTAGCTGCTGTGTCTGTCCCCTTTGGGGAAATGTCACGCGATGTAATGGAGTCCTTGTAGCTTGCTACGACTCGTCTACACTCGCTGGTGACCGACACCTGCTTTGTTGGGTCATGTATGCCTGTCCTTGTTCGGTACTGCCACTTTGGTTTGTGACTAGACTTGTCGATCCGGGTTCTTTGACATTGAAATGCTAGCGACACTATTGCATACGTGAGTCAAAATACGCAAACGGTCCCAGCTAAGGTAAGGCTGCAGCCGTGGAGTTAACCGTGCGTGAGACCGCAAAGAGATCCGATGTGTTACAGGCTGGATTCCTATGCCTTAGGATCGGGGTCCCGACACATACCACGTAGTTTCACCTATCAACAAAAGGTAAAAAATTCTTCTTTTATTTAAGACATTACTTTTGGGATGACCCGACTCTTTATAAAGAGGTAGTAGATAATATTATTAGATGTTGTATACCTCAGCATGAACAAGAACAAATCCTTCGGAAGTGTCACTCTTAGGCTTATGGAGGACACCATGCGAGAGATAGAACTGCACACAAGGTACTACAGTCTGGATTTTATTGGCCCAGTCTTTTCAAAGATGGTCGTAAGTTTGTCCTCTCTTGTGATGAATCTCAAAGAATTGGTAACAATAGGAGACGTCAGGAAATGCCTATGAATTATTCACTTGTTATTGAACCATTTGATGTTTGCGGATTTGATTATATGTGTACTTTTCCTTCCTCTAATGGGTATACCCATATTTTAGTTGCTATTTATTATGTCACTAAATGGGTAGAAGCTATTCCGACCAATAGTGCAGATAATAAAACCTCCATTAAGATTCTTAAGGAAGTCATTTCCCACATTTTGGAGTCCCTAGATACTTAATGACTGATGCTGGTTCACACTTTATTGATGATGCTTTTCGTAAGTTGCTTGCTAGATATGATATTAACCATAGAATTGCATCTCCCTATCATCCTCAATCTAGTGGTCAAGTAGAATTAACCCATATATAAATGAAATTAATATTGCAAAAGACTGTCAATAGGCCATGAAAGAATTGGTCTAAGAAATTAGATGATGCATTGTGGGCCTACAGAACATCTTATAGAAATCCTATGGGTATGTCCCCTTATAAAATGGTTTATGGGAAAGCATGTCATTTACCTCTTGAGTAAGAACATAAAACTTATTGGGCTATTAAAGAACTCGACTATGATTTCAAACTTGCTGGTGAAAAGAGGTTATTTGATATTAGCTCATTAGATGAATGGAGAACCCAAGCCTATGAAAATGTCAAACTATTCAAAGACAAAGTTAAAATATGCCATGAAAAAAGAATACAAAAGTGAGAATTCAAAGTTGGTGAATATATTCTATGGTACAATTCTCGTCTTGGATTTTGTGCAGGAGAACTTCTCTCCAAATGGGAAGGACCATATATGATCAAAGAAGCTTATTGGTGTGGAGCTATTAAGATCAATAATCCCGAAGGCACTAACCTGAAGGTGGTCAATGGACAAAGAATAAAATAGTATATTTTAGGTACACCAATTAATGTTGAAACAAATATTATCCAAACCATGACATCGAAGGAGCACATTAGGGAGACCTTCCAAAACACTTGAGAACCATTAAAAGGAAGAGGTATGTGATATGGTAAGTCAACAGGTTCCAAAAAATCCGCAAAAATATTTTCCATCAGTTTTGTAATATTAGAAAAAATAGGAAACTTAGAAACACACGGGAAGGCAACCTAGGTGTCCACTATACATAGGGGCGTGCCAGCCCCCCTGGCACGGTATGATGTCTAGTGGGCCCCTCGGGTACCTTCCTTGCTCCGTTTTCTTGTGGGACACATATTTCCTTGTATAAAAATTCTCTATATATCACCCGATGATTAGACCCCAGTACCACGGATAAATCCTCTGTTCTTGTTTCATGTTGTTTTTCTATCAGAACTATCAAGTCGGGCATCATGTCTTCTCCCTCCTCCAACCACGTAGAAGACGATGCTTGGCTGATGAAGATGGAGCTGAAGGAGGAGGAACCAATAGGTGCTACCAAGGAGAACAAGAGAAAGGAAGTTAAACGGGATCAAGCTCGAGAAGAAGGGCATGCCATGCCACCAAAAGTAGAGGAAGAAGAAGATTACCTCCAACCCTACTGTGAGTATCTCACCTCTACTGAAATCGAAGCCTTTAGAGCCTTTGAAACTGTTCGTGTTGAGAACAAATAACTTACTCATGAAAATATTTTGTTAAAGGACCAAGTCATCAATCTCCGGATCTTTATTCAACATCCGGAGAACCTCGTGAGGTTACACTGTGACGCTACTTCATCATCTACACCACCACCTCCATGTTCATCACTAAAGAAGGAGACTTGAGTACATGGGTATGGGCACTCCCCTTGGATTGTGCTAAGATTGGGGGAGGTGCCCCATATCGTATCACCATCACTTTTATTTTTCTTTATCCATCTTAGTTTGATCTTTAACTATTTTGAAATTTAGTCAAATAGAAGTTTAGTTCAATCTTTTTCCTTGGAGTGCTAGTTTCGTGATCTATCTACCCATCTATGTAATCGAGTGAGAGTTATATAATAAAGTTTAGTTTGAGTTTTGCTTCTTTACTTTCTTGCTATAATCAATATAAAGGAAAATAATGAAAAAGATCATATGATAATCTTATAATAAATAGTGACATCACATAAGGAAAAGTATAAGTGGTAAAATTTGTTGAAGGTTGACAAACATAGTATTGGTCGGTGATGCAACACATGAAAGAATTAATAAGGGAAGAGAAGATTTACATGCAAATACACTATCCTTGACATCTTTTATGATTGTGAGCCCCCATTAATTATCATATGCCAAAACTATTGACATTGGACAAGGAAGAAAACATAATGATTTATGTTTGTTCACATTCACATAGAAGTTATATTGTTATAGATGCACTAACATGTGGTGCTTTCCCAATACCTTTGCTAGCCAAAACTCCGCACTAAGTAGAGATACTACTTGTGCATCCAAAACCTTAAACCCAAATCCATGTTTCAAGAGTCCACCATACCTACCTATGGATTGAGTAAGATCCTTCAAGTAAATTGTCATCGGTGTACAAAGTAATAAAAATTTCTTGTACGCATGTTTCACCATTTAGTTTAAGGGAAATTAAGCGTTGTACAAACTTGTGATGGTGACAATAAAAGTGACGGACTGCATAATAAAGGTGGCCATCACAAGGGGCAATATAATGTAACGTTCCTTTGCACTAAGAGATTTTGCATACAACCAAAAAGCGCATGACAACCTGTGCTTCCCTCCGCAAAGGGCTATCTTTTAACTTTATGTATTTAGTTTTGTGCAAGAGTCAAACTTTTTTACTCTACTCCCTTTCTCTTCTCTTTGGAAATCATCATGTGGTGGGGAAAGATCTAGACATATATATCCAGCTGAATGTGGGTGGTCATGAGTTATTATTGTTGACATCACCCTTGATGTGAATACGTTGCGAGGCGACACTATAAGCCCCTATCTTTCTATGTGTCCGATTGAAACCTTTTGCTCATATGTATGCGGTGAGTGTTAGCAATCATAGATGACTAAATGATGGTTGAGTATGTAGACTTGCTTAAAAGCTCCGCTATGTGACCCTTCCTGAAAGTATAATGAATTGTCTTGCAAAGTTGACTGAAAACATAGTTTGTTAGTTTTTAATAGAGTTTAGGCTTCATACTTCGATGTTGTGATGAATTACTACTTTTTTATAAGAAGCCTTTATGATGAAAGTCATATGATGAAAATGTTGTGATAAAGTATTTTATAAAGTTCTATTTGTTATTATAATAATGAGCATGATGCTGCTATGTCTGTATTTTATTTTTATCGACACCTCTCACTCAAAGCATGTGGTCATGATTTTCGTTATCGTCTTTTGCTTGAGGATAAGCAAGGTCTAAGCTTGGGATAGTTGATACGTCCATTTTGCATCATGTTTTGTTACAATTATTTACAGTGTTTTTATGCATTTTTCCACTTGGTGGAGTAATTCCAATGTCTTTTCTCTCGTAACATGCAAGGTTTACATCAAGAGGGAGAATGCAAGCAGATGGAATTCTAGACCTGAAAAAGGTATGGTGAGATACCTATTCTACACATCTCCAAATGGGTTGAACTTTACGGAGATTTATCTTGGCAAAAAATAAAAAAATAATGGAGCGAAGAAGTACCGGATGATGGCTACTAGGCACCCACTAGACACGAGGGCGTGCTAGCCCCCTCGCGTGGCCTGATGTCTAGTGGGACCTCTCGCCGACCTCTGGCGACCATCTTCTGGTATAAATTCCCTTTTACCGTGCAATAATTCAGAGGAGGACTTTGGGGACAAAGCACCGCCGTTTTGAGGCAGAACTTGGGCAGGAGCACTTTTGCCCTCCGGCGGAGCGATTCCGCCAGAGGAACTTCCCTCCCGAAGGGGGATATTGATGTCATCATCATCATCATCATCACCCACAACCCTCTCATCTTGGGGATGCCAATCTTCATCAACATCTTCATCAGCACCATCTCCTCTCAAAGCCCTAGTTTTTCTCTTGTACTCAATCTTGTACTAGAACCTTAGATTGGTACCTGGGGTGTGACTAGTAGTGTTGATTACATCTTGTAGTTGATGCTTTATGGTTTATTTGGTGGAAGATCATATGTTCAGATCCATTATGCTATTTAATACCTCTCTCATCATGAACATGTTTATCACTTGTGAGTAGTTACTTTTGTTCTTGAGGCCACATGAGAAATCATGTTGCAAGTAGTCATGTGAAGTTGATATTCATTTGATATTTTGATGATATGAATGTTGTGATTCCCTTAGTGGTGTTATGTGAATGTCGAGTACATAAAACTTCACCATATTTAGGCCTAAGGGAATGCATTGTGGAGTAGTAATTAGAGGGTGGGTTGCGAGAGGGACAGAAACTTAAACCCAAGTCTAGGCACTACTTCGTAAGGGGCTGATTTGGATCCCTATGTTTAATGATATGGTTATAATTCATTCTTAAAAGTTTTCTCGTAGTTGTGGATGCTTGCAGGAGGGTTAATCATAAGTGGGAGGATTTTTCAATTATGAACAATACCCAAGCACCGTTCCACCCACATATCAAATTATCAAAATACCGAAGGCGAATTAACCCAACATGACGAAAGTGACTAGATGAAATTCCCGTGTGCCCTCAAGAACGCTTTTCATACTATAAGAAATTGTTCTAGACTGTCCTTTACCACAAAAGGTTTGGGCTAAATTGCTGCACCTATTGTTACTATTGCTACTTTTCACTTGTTACAATTATCTTGCTATCAAACAACTTGTTACCGCTATTTTAGTGCTTGCAAAAATTGCCTTGTTGAAAACCGCTTGTCATTTCCTTCCGCTCCTTGTTGGGTTCGACACTGTTACTTATCGAAATGACTAGGAGTGACCCCTAATACTTGTGGTCATCATTGACCTCCTTGGCCTTGGCCTTGGCATTGTCAGGCATGTTGTTAGTGTTGTCATGGGCGAACAGGAGGCCCTCCTCGGCCTTGGCGCTGTAGTCGGCAAGGTTGAACAACTCCATGGACGTGCTTAGGTTGTCATTGATGGCGAGCTTTTCACACATCTTGAGGTCCTTGGCGCCGTTGGTGAACGCCATGATGACTAGCTCGTTCGTGGCACTCGGGATCTTGTTGCGCACCTAGCTAAACCGCTATATGTAATTGAGAGGGTCTCCCCAGGGAGATGCTTCACGCGGCGCACGTCGTTGACAGAGTGGGGACGGTTGGGCATGCCCTTGAAGTTGGCGACAAAAAACTCACAGAGGTCACCCCATGAAGAGACTGAGTCCTCGAGCAGGTTCAGGAGCCAGGACCGTGCGCCGTCCTTGAGGGCCATCAAAAGCCAGTTCGCCATGACCTTGTCGTCGCCGCCAGCCGCTTCGACGCTCATGGCGTAGAGTTTGTGGAACTCCATGGGGTCGAGGGAGCCATCGTAGAGAGGGGGCAACTCAGGCTTGAACTTGGCTGGCCAAACCACCCTGCACAGCTTGCGAGTGAAGGCCCGACAACCCATGATGCTTGAGTGGCCACTTCGTGTGAGGACAGCTCGGTTCTAGCGTCCGGCCACCGCAACATCCTGGACGACCTGATCCATGCACTGAAGCTGCTGCTCAAGGACCGTGCGCGCATCGAGCGGAGCCTCACGACGGATGATCTGACAACTATCTCCTTTTTCTTGGGGGTGGTTCGTGAGGCGGGTTAACCAGGGCGCATGTCGCGCTTGGGCTCGACCTGGTCGTCGTGCATAGGAGGAGGTGGCGGTGCTCCTTGAGCCTCCTCACTATCGTCGAACAGAGGGGGCGGAGCGAGCGAGAGGGTGCCTGGGTCTCCCCGTTGGCGGTAACAAGCTCGGTGATGCGGCCCAGCCATGCATCATAGCCGGCATCCGCTGGGCAGCAGCGAAGCAGCTCGCGCGCCATGAGCAACGTCGCGTGCACATTCACCCGCTCGATACAAGCATGAGAGTAGGAAGCCGTGGCAATGCGGCCTTCCCGTTGCACAGATGGGGGTGCGGAGGAAGCCTGTTTTGTCAGCGTTCTGTGAACGGGGGTACCCAGACGTGCCTGCCTGTGGCCCAGGGCTGGCCCACTTGATCAACATAAGGTCAACAAGGAGCATCACCACCGTTAACAAGGCCTCGCAAGGAAGAGCAAAATCAAGACCCGCTGGGGCCCTCCTTAGGACCCCTCCGGAGCGGCGGATATTACAATGCAAGATCAGGCCTCAGGAGTCAAGGATGACGCCATGGAAGGGCAGGCGATCAGAAGATGGCAGGACATGACAGTTCCCCCTTTAGTGCAAAGGAGGTGGGAGCGAATCAGGACTCCAAAGGCACTTCCTAAAAGGTTTCCCTTCCGGTGCAACAAGACCCTGGTCGCCCGTCGGCAGGACGGATGTGATCCCTATGCTCAGCTATGCGGTGTTGGCAGCGACTTTGTAGGCGAAGACCACTTTTGACAGGGGAAGCATGTTCCCTTTATTGGAACTAATCACGATTAGCCAAAATTGAGTCCGGCATGGATTCAATCCCCTGGCCGAGTCGGCTTGTACTACATAGTCTAGGTACTATATATATATGTACTAGCTCCCCTTGTAAAACTCAGATCGAAAAACAATACGAAAACATAGGTGTGACACGCACGTGTTGCCATCGTCGCTCATGTTATCGTGTATTCGTGCTTACGTGTTTACGGCGAGATATCTAGCCGCTGCTACATACTAAGCTAGCTAGTCTCAAAATCCATCCAGGAGAGAGGCTGCTTGCTTGGTATGGTGATCTCCAAGACTACGTACACGTGTATCTCTCGGCCCAAAGTACTGGTCGACAAATCGCGTCGTATACGTATACCGGAAAGCAATCAAAGGATCATGTCAAACCCGAACAAGGAGATCGTAGTGGCGGGAGCTAAAGCACCGATGCCGACGGTTGGGGGTCGCAATTCCCCCGGCTGGATCGAGAGGACTACACACTATGGGCGATGAACATGGAGGTCGCGATGAAGGGAAGAGAGTTCTGGGAAGCTGTCGATCCCGGCGGCACCGACTACGCGAAGGGCGCGACAAAGTACCGGACGGATCGTTATGCGTTAACGGCGATCTACTCCGCCATGCCAAAGGATGTGCTGCAACACCTCGTCGGAAATAAAATGGCAAAGGAGGCATGGGAGACCATCAAGATCCTGCACCAGGGTCATGACCGTGTCAAGGAAGCACACCTTCAGTCCCTGATGAGAAGCTACGAGTGCCTGAAGATGGAGGAAAGCAAGACAGTTGATCAGTTTGCCGCCCGTCTCAAGACCCTCGTCAACGGCATACGCGGCAATGGTTCAACCCTAGAAGAACTTGCGATCGTCCGATGATTTTTGCGCGCCGCGCCGGCACGCTACATCCAAATTGTCACGTCGATCGAGCAATGTCTTCACGTGAACACTCTCACGGTCGAGGATCTCGTCGGAAGGTTCAAGGCCCACGACGATCGAATTCGTCTCAGCTTTGGCGATTTGAAGGAGAGTGATCATCTCATGCTTACAATGGCGCAATGGATGGCCCTGTCGAAAGGAAAGCAAGGTGGATCCACAAGCGGCAGTAAGGCAAAGGAGAAGGAAAACACAGCGAAAAGGACCTCGCTGGAGAGGAAGAAAAGGCTAGAAAACCAAGTAGAAAATTTGACATAAAAAAGTAAGGTGTCACAATTGTGGAATCCTCGGTCACTTCAAGTCTGATTGCAAGAATCCACCGAAGGAAAGAGCTCTCCTGGCCAAGGGAGGCTATGATAGCGATATGATGCTCATGGTCGAAATATGCGAGCTTATGGACGAGGATGGTCCAACTCCGAAGGCACCGGCTACCGAGGTTGTCACACTCGACGAAGAGAAGGTTTACCTTCATGACAAGAAGAGGGTGAACACGGCGAGGCACGTGTGTTACCTCGACACGGGAGCAAGCAACCACATGATCGGTGACAAGGACCAGTTTTCTGAGCTAAATCTCTCGGTTGGAGGCACTGTTCGATTCAGTGACGGGCGGACCGTTGACATCACACGGCGAGGTACTGTCCCGTTTGAGCTGAAGAATGGCGGTCACAAGGTACTCACAGATGTGTACTATATTCCAAAGCTAAAGAGCAACATCATAAGTCTTGGCCAGCTCGAGGAGCGTGGTTGCAAGATTGTGCTCGAAGATGGCTATCTATGGGGGTATGACCGTCAGAGGATGCTGATCATGAAGGTGTAGAGGTCGCCAAACAGACTCTACGGCCTCAACTTGGATCGTGTGGGTCCAGTATGTCTCTTGTCAAGCATGGAGGACTCGGCATGGAAGTGGCATGCGCGCTACGGTCATCTAAATTTTCAGGCTCTTTGGCAACTTGGACAAAAGGAGATGGTACCGTGCATTGATCATGTTGAGAAAGTGTGCGACAGTTGCCTTGTTGGGAAACAAAGGCGGGCCTCGTTCCCAAGAGAGGGAAACTTTAGAGCAAGTAAAGCTCTTGAGTTGGTCCATGGAGACTTGTGCAGACCCATTACACCGGCTACCCCAGCTGGGAACAAATACTTCTTACTCATTGTCGACGACTTCAGCAGATACATGTGGATTGTGTTGTTGAAGACGAAGGACCAAGCTTTGCAAGCCTTCAGGAAAGTAAAGATGGCAGCTGAGGTAGAATCCGAAGCCAAGCTGAAGGCCCTCCGTACCGATCGGGGGGGGGGGGTGAGTTCAAGTCTCGTGAATTCACAGAATTTTGCGAAGCACATCCAATCAAGCGGTATCTTACGGCGTCATATTCACCGCAGCAAAACGGTGTTGTGGAATGGAGGAATCAAACTGTGGTGGCGATGGCACGAAGCATGATGAAGAGCAAAGGGATTCGAGGCAAGTTTTGGGGTGAGGCGGTCAATATGACCGTTTATTTGCTGAACTGGGCTCCAACCAAGAGTGTGGTTGGCATGACGCCGTACGAAGCATGGTACGGACATAAGCCCGCGGTTGATCATCTTCGTACTTTCGGGTGCTTGGAGAATGTGAAGACGGTGGCCGGGCATACTAGTAAGTTGGCGGATCGGAGTACTCCAATGATATTGGTTGGCTATGAAGCGGGCACGAAGGCGTACCGTGCTTGCAACCCCTCTACTAATAAGGTGGTTGTGACGCGTGCTACCTCTTGAGCTTGTGTTGGTTTTTCCCTTGAAGAGGAAAGGGTGATGCAGCACAGAAGACATAAGTATTTCCCTCAGTTTGAGAACCAAGGTATCGATCCAGTAGGAGTATCAAGAGGAGGCACCAATGTACCTACGCAAAAACAAACAAAGTTGCACCCAACGCTATAAAGGGGTTGTCAATCCCTTCACGATTATTTGCAAGGTGAGAACTGAAGATGGAAAGTGCAACAAAGTAAAAGTGTAGATCTGAAAATATGATGTGAATTAAACCCGGAGGCCATAGTGTTCACTAGAGGCTTCTCTCATGATAGCAAGTATTATGGTGGGTGAACGAATTACTGTCGAACAATTGTAAGAACCGTGCAAAGTCATGATGATATCTAAGGCAATGATCATACATATAGGCATCACGTCCGAGACAAGTAGACCGATACTGTCTGCATCTACTACTATTACTCCACACATTGACCGTTGTCCAGCATGCATCTAGTGTATTGAGTTCATAACAAACAGAGTAAAGCTTTAAGCAAGATAACATGATGTAGAGGGATAAATTCATGCAATATGATATAAACCCCATCTTTTTACCCTTGATGGCAACAACATGATGTGTGCCTCGCTACCCCTTATGTCCCTAGGTGAGGACACCGCACGGTATGAACCCAAAACCAAGCACTTCTCCCATTGCAAGAATTATAGATCAAGTTGGCCAAACAAAACCCATAACTCGAAGAGAATTACAAGGATACGAAATCATGCATATAAGAGATCAGAGGAGACTCAAATAATATTCATAGATAATTTGATCATAAATCCAAAATTCATTGGATCTCGACAAACACACCGCAAAAGAAAGTTACATCAGATAGATCTCCATGAAGATCATGCAGAACTTTGTATTGAACATCCAAGAGAGAGAACAAGCCATCTAGCTACTAGTGTAATGCCCCAAGAGTGTATCTTTCCCTATTTGGACCCTTATCTATGTGGGTCCACCTTGTCATTGATATGAGACCTCAATGCATATGATTTCATGTGATGTCACATTGATTTGTTTTCCTCTGCATGCATGCATCACTATCATTCCTTGACTTGTGTTTGTTGCCTTGTGATCCATGTGATCAATATGTGGTGTTGCAATGTGGTATATGTGTAGGTGTGGACTAGTGTTGCTGAAAGTAGGAAGCTTGTGGATATCAACTAGGTTTTTAAAACCTTCTCCTCTCATTTATCTCAAGCCCATATTTTTACTTTACCCATCCCTATTTCTAAAATGCCCATGATTTAGCATGTTTGTGGTGATTGGGAGGTTGTGATTTGCTGATTTGAAAATATGTTTTAAAGGTGCTAATATTCACAAAACAGGTCCAATAAATTCTGTTTTGTAAATATTTACTTGCTCCTAAAATTCCTTTTCTATTTTTCTTAAATAGGTCATAATTCCTTATGACCAGGGACATATTTATTTTAATTTTGTTGCCTTAGTTGATCCGTGGGAGATTATTTCTGTGTTGGTGTTGTTTTTAAGTAAAAAGCCCCATGGATTCTTTTCTCTCTTATGAGATGCCTGCTTGGGCTTGCTTTCCCTCAGTGAGGCCCATCTCTCTCTCGTCCCCCGCGGCAGCCCAACCTTGCACGACCATCCCCTACCTCCTGACGCCGTAGCCGTGCGCTTGCTTTCCGCCAGTCTGCAGAGGGAGGCCGAGAGAGAGTTGACGCTGTCCATCCCATCCGTGGCCCCATAAAGCATTGGCGTCCGTGCCTTCTTTCCCTAGGGTTCTACGCCTACCCTCTCTGTGGCACCACCATCTCCCTCCATCTCTCCTTCCCCCTCAGGTAAGGGTTGTGTAGATCGGAAGCAGAGAGAAAGCAGGAGTGCTCCACCATCGTCCACCATGGTCCCGTCGTCTCTGGTGCCGGCAACCATGTCTGGGGGCTCGGGGAGGAAGCCCGCGCTCCATTGCCGCCGTTGTTGAGGTCGGGGATCTCCTTCCTCTACGTTGGTTCTGCGTCCAGTACATCTCCAGGCTTCGTCAGATCGCCTTCGTTCCTCTCCAGCCTGCCTCCTCCTCCGATCGACCCCCTCTCCACTCCTTCCCCTCGGTGAGCCCTATCTCCATCCTCCTTCCCCCTTGGTAGGCGCGCACTAGAGATCGAGGCCAGCCTCTCCGATCGGAGATGAGAAGGGCAGTTCATGTGTTGTGTGTGTGTCCGTGATGTGGTGTGCACGGGCTTGTGCAGTGCAGTAGTGCAGTAGCTCGCGTACGTGTTTCCCCCCTCTCTGACGTAGAGCAGTAGTAGCTGTAGTAGAGGCCAGGCTCCAGCGATCGTCTGTCGTCGGCTCTCTGTGTTCAGAGCAGAGCAGGGCGACTTTGTAGTTTACCTTGTAGTTGTCCCCTACTCTGTCAAGTCTCGTAGATTAGCCCAGTGGTTTGCAGTGTTGGTGTAGTTGCCCCGTGGTGCCCAAACCCCCCTTTTGTGCTATTTTTCTCTCGGCACAGTAGCATAGCAGCAGCAGAGGCAGATTACCTTGCAAGCACCCCCTGTTCTGTCGAGCAGGTGCTAGTAGCAGAGTGGTTTGTCTTCCTGTGTTAGACCAGGGGGTCTAGGGTTCGATCCCTCCCCCATTTCATTTATTTTTTTGTGCTTTTGTTTTCCTGTTTAGCATGGCTTGCTTGCATACTTTCTGTGGGTGCTAGATCCACTCATGTGGTATTTATTTTCCTCACCACATCTTGTAGCACCTTGTTTATGTTACTAGATATGCATATGCAGTGTTATGTGAGGATGTATGTGTGTATCTAGTGTGTGAATTGCACCAAGGTGGTGATGCTCATGTGCAAGTGTGTGGTGCAAGCATCAAGGTTGGTGTAGATGCATATATCTTGTGCATGTGAGATTAGCTCATGCACTAGTGAGTGCAAGTGTGGTGTATGTGTGTGTGTGGGTTTTCCCCACATACCTTGTGTGTATGTATTTGTAGGTGCTCTTGTGTTATGTGTGTGATGGTGTCTGAGTGTCCACACACCTTCCCAAGGCTTGGTGTGCCTTGATGAGCACATGTGCTAGCTTGTGTGTGTAGGGGTAGAAAGCATGATGTGAGTATAAGATAGTTTTGTGTTCTACTTAGCATGTGTAGGTGCTTATCATGCATGTGCTTGATGTATGGGTCTGTGGTGTGCCAAGGCACATGAGCATGAGGTCTACCCCTCACGTGCACCATTTACATTGTGGAAATGTGCAAGGGCATGTACAAGAGATGAGCTAGCGGAAGCACATGTGATGATGCACTATTCACTATATGTGATTCCTTGTAGATTTCCTTTTCTAGTTTGTGCCCATTTGTTCTATGCAAGTACATAGGTATTATATATGTTTTTGGGGTAGAATCATCCCAGGAATCCATTGGTGAAGTCAGTTTTGCCTTTGGAACACTTTCCGAAAATTGTCAGATTTCAGTGTTGTTCCATGTTTAGAGCTTTGTTCCATGTGATGTGATGAGCCCAAGAGGTTGATTCTTTGTTGTGGAAGTAGAGGGTGAACCCCTTTACCACATGTTGGTTTTGTTTCATGCTTAGGAGTTCATATGTGCATGTTGTGCCTAGTCAAAGTAGGCATGTGGCTGAAATTAAAGTCTGAGAATCTGTTTATATTTTCATCTCTTGTTGTTGTGCTTGTAGAAGTCCATGTGTTGGGAATCAGCATTTGCTATCAACTTGAAAGTTGTAGCTTTTGTGTTTGTCTAGATCTCTTTAAATTTTCATTCCATTTGGAGTCCTGTAGATATTGTTTTGGGTGCTGTCAAAATGCTTCAGAGCATAAACAACTAGTGAGAATCTGGAATTTTCACTAAGTCCCTGAAAACTGATATTTTTGGCCAAGTTAGCAGCTGTGTAACTTTATGTGTGGAACTCCTTTGAATTATCTTTTTTCTTGTGCTTGTAGTAATTTTGAAGAGCTTCTGCCACATATTCTATTTGGCATATTTGGGTGGTTGTAGGTGTTTTACACGTAGCTCTCAAACTGCTATGATGCTGTTTATGGCAGATTGTGTAGTTTTGATGTTTTGATGCTTGTGAGTGGATAGATGATGTTGTGGTGATATTTATTTGCACCACCCCATCCATTCTTGTTTGTTTTATGTCTTGGCAACTTTGAAACACCAGAAGTATGCCATTGGAGTGTGTTGTGATGATTTTGAGACGTAGGACTTCATTTCTTGTTTCATTGTTTCTCGTTGATCCGTAGCTCCGTTCGTAACGTTCTTTATATGTTTTTGCATCGTTTTCACGTGAAGCATCTGTTCTTGTTATCCTAATGCATGTCAAGATAGCTTAGAGTGCAGTTCTATCCAGGAACTTATATTTTCTTCTCATGCTTGTTCTAGTTACTAGAATAGAGATGCATGTTCATTTTCATCTCATGCATCATGTGCTTGTTGCATCTTGAGGTGCTGTTGTTCATTGGATGCTATTTTTATGTTGGGTAGCACCGGTATTGGAGAACGAGTACGTGGATCCGGGAGAGTACGTGCAGGACGAACAAGAGCAGTTCCAAGCAGAGGACATCACAGGCAAGATGATATGACCTTTATTCCATCTCAAGATTTTATATGCTAGATTACGTTTCTTCCGTCATATGCTCGCTGCCTACCACTGAAATAATGGTCTCCTGATATTTCCATGAAACCCAAACACTTATCCCTTCCTAGCAAATCTTGAATGGCTAAGTAGGCTTGCTCAGCTACTAATGTTACCGTTGCTAGTTGCAGGTGCAATCGTCTCATGTGATAACATGAGTTTGATATCATTATGTTAAATCTGTTATTTAATTAATGCACCTACACACTTGGTAAATAACGGAAGGCCTATCCTTTTGCCGGGTGTTCCATTATTGCCGCCATAGTTACCGGCTACCGGTGTTTGACTCCATAATGATCGCTCCTAACACGTTCGGGGTTGTTATGGGGACCCCTTGATAAATCGTGTAGTGTTAAGACTTGTCTGGTAGGACCCAACATTGGTTTTAATCTGCTAATCACTTAATTATAATCTGCATAGGGAATAGCTACCCCGAGGAATTAATCAACAACCCGGGCCAGTGCTCCTCATGAGTGTTGGTCCCACATGAGCGATGTCCGGGGCCCCACTGGTCACACAGAGGTTTAGCCATCCCGACATCTAGCTCATCCGTCGTGCCCTGAGATTGAGATACGCGGCTCTTACTGAGGTCGTCGACACGACGGAAGGTCCTGCTAGGCTTGTCTTACCTTAGCGATATATCTTGCGTATAGGAATCCCGGTGAAGCTTTGGTTCTCTCCAGAGTTATGGTTTTCCTCTAAGGTATCCGACGAGATCACGAGATTCGTGATAGAGGATTACTTTGTGGCCCGTGACTGTTTGTGATGGACTAGTTGGAGCACCCCTGTAGGGTTTAATCTTTCGGAAAGCCGTGCCCGCGGTTATGTGGCAACTTGGAATATTTGTTAACATCCGGTTATAGATAACTTAAACATAACTCTAATAAAATTGCCAACTGTGTGTGTAACCGTGACTGTCCCCTTCAAAGACCTCTCTTCGACCGGGAACATGGTGGGGTTATGATTGACGTAAGTAGGTGTTCAGGATCACTTAGTGATGAGCTAATCAACGATCTCTAGTATAGACCACCTTCAAAACTTGTTCTATGTAAGTTAGCCACCATACTGCTTAGGATGCTGCAACCTAATTACTCCACCTTCCTTACCTAATAACTTGACTAGTTCTGGCACCGAGGTCATAGATTGCTGAGTCCCCGTGGCTCACAGATTCCTTCAAAACACCAACAGGTTCGGGTACCCCCGAGACAGGTGATCCCGACGGCACGCAGCTGGCGTGGCGTACGATGAGGAGAACGACAGCATGTACGTGAACAATCCTGAAGACTGAGGCGTGGTCCTGATCGTGGGCAAGCAGGCAGGGTAGCATAGTCATTTCTCACGTTGTGTAGTCCGTAGCGGAACTACCTTGTTTGGATGCGTGATGTAACTCTGACATATTTATGAGATGATAGTTGAATCCCTAATTGTCGTTCTACTATTACTATGTATGTGCTATGTTACCGTGCTTGAGAAACGCTTAGATGCGCTTCTTTCCAATTCGGGGCCTCGTTCCCTAAATCGGAAAGGAGCGCATTACGACCATAGGAGCCTTTGTTTGATCGTACTTGGCCGAGTCGAGTCTAGCAAAATGTTTTGAGTCTTAGTTATATCGTAGAGTAGGATTCTTTTTTCTCCTCTTCCATGCTCTGGTGAGGTTCCCGACTTAGGAAATCTTAATTCTACTCCTCTTCTCGCTCAAAAAAAATTTCACGATCATGCCGGTATTTTTGAAATCTATATGATTTTGATTTGACGGAGTTCTGTCTTGGTGCCTCCTGTGTGCCTTGATTTCTTCCGGGGAGTTGAGCTCCAGGGGATTCTTGCGCACATCGCCATCATTCAGATTTGTGAGTATCTCATAATGAAGGATGTTCGTAATTGCTTCAATACTAGTAGTGGCGAGATAACCCCGATGTCCCTAGTACTGGTGCAGATTGTTCGGGGGTACTGCCATACTTTTTATCATTGTGATCACGAGGGTGTTTTGTAGATGAAGGTCTGAGATTCTGGTTATGTGTTGGCGGATGTGATACAGGTGACGGGTTAGTATAGGAGTTGTGTGATATTACTCCTTGTATCCGTGTACCAGATTGCATGACCAGATATTTCGGGAATTCATAGGTGGGATATCAAGTAGTGACTTATAGGACAATCTTCCTACAGATGCATGATGTGAGGTTGGGATTCGATATTCAGTGGGTTTGTTTGTTCACGGTCGTCTTACAGCGGCTCTCGTTGTGTCTTAAAGAGTCCTTGTAGCTCGCTACGACTCGGGGATACTTCGTGAGTCGTGTGCACTACCTTGCATAGGATGGCTACTACAAATTCGAGCCCGTGCGATCTTATCCACGAAGATATCGGATGAAATCTCGATCATATGTTTGTTCCGAGCAGTTCTAGCTCATACTTGTTTGCAAGTGGTCTTAATCAGAATTTTGTCGACCGTCACTTTGAGGAAGCATTCTTACTATTTTGTTCGAGTGCAATTGCTAACATTCCTGTTCAGATATTCCTGCCGTTTTTGATTCAGCTATACCTTCAATTTATTCTGCGGGCTAATGTGTTGTCCGTCTTCAGGATGGCTCCACCAACTCGTCAGAATCCAGGGCGTGAGGATGTGTCGCCACCACCTCCTCCTCCGGAGAATCCTCCTCCGCCGCCGCCTCCTCCTGCTGAGGCTTGGCAAGCGGTGATGGCTGCTACAAATGCAAACACTCAGATGCTGCTACAGTTGTTGCAAGAGAGGGCTAATCAGCAGCAAGGCAATTTCCAGCATGGTGGCAATCAGTTTGCTAATCCGAGTCAGTTCCTATCAAATCAACCGAAGACTTTCACTTCCTGTGACCAACCGTTTGATGCTGAGGATTGGATCCGCGACATGAACAAGCATTTTGAGTGCATCAATGTTCGTCTTGAGGATTTTGTCAAGTTTGCTACATTCCAGCTGAAGGGGCAAGCATCTATCTGGTGGCACCAGTTGAAGGACTCCAGGGGTGCTAGAGTGATCACTTGGGATGAGTTCTGCCGTGACTTCAGATCCCACTACATTCCGTACAGCTTCGTGGAGGAAATGCGTGAGAAGTTCAGGCGCTTGAAACAGGGTGGTAAATCCGTGTACAAGTACAACATCGAGTTCCACGAGCTAGCCCGATACGCCTTGCAGGATATCCCTGATCAAAAGAGCAAGATTTATACTTTCAGAGGTGGCTTGAAAGAAGATTTGTAGTTAGCTCTCGCTTTGCACGATCCTGAGGAGTTCGACAAGTTCTACAACTTAGCTCTTAGGGCTGAGGCAGCCTTGCTCAGGGTGAAGAATTCTAAGAAGCGCTTCAGAGATTCCAGATCCTCTTCCTCTACTCAGGTTGTTCAGAAGCAAGAGAAGTATTGGGTGTCTCCTCCTCCTCCTAGGCACACACAACAGTTCAAGCATTCTGGTGGCCGTGGTTCTTCCCAGCCACCCAACCCAGTCTTTCAGCACAGATTCCAGCATCAGAAGCAAGGGCCTCCTCAGACTTAGTACCGTCAGCTAACAGATGTTACTTGTCACAAGTGTGGGCAGAAAGGTCATTATGCCAACAAGTGCACTTCTCAGCTCCGTCTGCCACCTCCTCCTCCACACAAACCTCCAAGAAATGCTCTCCACACAAACCTTCATAGGTCGTTAATGATATTCCTGCTAAAGTGTTGTTTGATTCTGGTGCTTCGCATTCGTTCCTCTCCATTCCATTTGCAACCAAGCATAATGTTCATGTTGAAGAGCTTCCTAGGCTGTTGTCAGTAGTTTCTCCAAGCAAGTTCATGCATGCTAGTACTCGTGCTCCAGATGTTTCTGTCAAGATGGGCAGTTATTCTTTTTTGGCTTCTTCGTATGTCTTGGGCAAGTCTGACATCGATTTGATCCTTGGTATGGACTGGTCGGCCATGAACAAGGCATCGATTGATTGTGAAGCTAAAGAAGTGAAGCTTACCCACTCTTCGAAGGACGTGATTATATTCGCGGCGCGCGATGATACAATCCGTCTGTTCTCTTTGAATGAAAAGCATAAGATTTATCCTATTTCGCAAGTCCTAGTGGTCTGCGAATATGAAGATGTTATTCCAGAAGAGCTGCCAGGAATGCCTCCACACCGAGAAGTTGAATTTGTTATTGAGCTTGAACCAGGTACTGAGCCTATGTGCAAATGGCCGTACAAATTGGGTCCAGAAGAGTTGAAGGAACTTAAGAGGCAACTCGATGAGCAGGAGCGTTTGGGTCTGATCAGACTGAGCTCGTCTCTGTGCGGTTGTGGAGTTCTGTTTGTCCAGAAGGATGGCACGGACCGGTTGTGTGTCGATTACCGTCCATTGAACAAGAAGACAATCAGGAACAAGTATCCACTTCCGAACATAACTGAGTTGTTCGAACAGTTGAAAGGGGCTAAGATCTTCTCCAAGCTCGATCTCAGAATGGGTTATCATCAAATTCGCATTCACGAAGAGGATATTCCGAAGACTGCTTTCACGACTAGTTTTGGCTCTTATGAGTATACGTTCATGTCTTTTGGTCTGGCAAATGCTCCTCCGACATTTTGTCGATTGATGAACTACATATTCTCTCTGTTCAAGAATGACTTCGTCTTGCTTTATCTCGACAACATTCTGGTCTTTTATGAAATTGAGGAAGAACATAAAGAACATCTCAGATTGGTGCTTGATAAGCTGAGAGAGTACAAATTGTATGCCAAGTTTCCAAGTGTGAGTTACGGTTGAAAGAAGTCGTCAATCTTGGGCACATTATCTCTGCCGAGGGCATCAAAGTTGATCCGTCGAAGGTGCAGGCCATTGTTGAATGGGAGCCTCCGCAGAATGTGACGCAGCTTCGAAGCTTTCTCGGGCTCGCAAGCTATTGCAGAAGGTTCGTTGAGAACTTCTCCAAGATTGCTAAGCCGCTCTCAAGTCTTCTTCAGATGGGTGTAAAGTATGCTTGGTCTCCAGAGTGTCAGTTGGCCTTCGACACACTCAAAGAGAAGCTCACCTCTACTGCAGTCTTGGTTCTTCTAGATGATTCCAAACCCTACCACGTGTTCTGTGACGCCTCTCTTCAAGGTCTTGGTGCAGTTCTAATGCAAGAGAAGAAAGTGGTTGCTTATACCTCCACGCAGTTGAAGCCAGCGGAGAAGAATTATCCTGTGCATGATCTTGAGCTAGCAGCTGTGGTACACGCTCTGATGACTTGGAGACACCTCTTGTTGGAGCGAAAGGTTGAAGTGTTCACCGATCACAAGAGTCTCAAGTACATCTTCACCCAGCCTAACCTGAATCTCCAACAAACTCGTTGGGTGGAAATGCTCCAAGATTTTAATCCGAGTGTTGAGTACACGCCAGGCAAAGCTAATGTTGTGGCAGATGCTCTGAGCAGGAAAGCTTACTGCAACAGTCTCATTGTGCAACCTCTCCAGCCTGACCTTTGTGAGTCTTTCAGGAAGCTCAACCTTCAGTTAGTACGTCAGGGATTTCTTGCAAACCTTCAGATCTCTCCTACCTTGGAAGATCAGGTCCGAGCAGCACAACTTCTTGATGCAATGGTGAAGAAAGTCAAGATTGGCGTGGCAAAGGGTCTTCCCAAATATAAGTGCTTTAGTGTTGATGCGAGAGACACGTTGTTCTTTGAGGATCGTCTTGTCGTGCCGAAAGGTGATCTCAGAAAGGTAATCATGGAAGAAGCTCATAACTCTCTGCTCTCTATTCATCATGGAAGATCCAAGATGTATCAGGACTTGAAACAGACCTTCTGGTGGACTCGTATGAAGCGTGAGATTGCTCAGTTTGTAAATGAAAGTGATGTATGTCGAAGGGTGAAAGCAGAGCATCAACATCCAGCAGGTATTTTGCATCCATTGCCCATTCCTGAGTGGAAGTTCAACCACATTGAGATGGATTTCGTCACCGGGTTTCTGAAGTCCAAGAAGGGTAATGATGCCATCTTCGTCGTCATAAACAAGTTGAGTAAAGTGGCTCATTTTCTTCTAGTCAGGGAATCCATTTCGGCAGCTCAGCTTGCAGAGTTGTACACTTCCAGGATAGTGTCTTTGCACGGCGTGCCTATGATGATTTCTTCGGATCGCGGAAGTATCTTCACTTCCAAGTTCTGGGATTCTTTTCAGTCTGTGATGGTCATAAAGATACGCTTCAGCACAGCTTTTCATCCTCAGACTAGTGGTCAAGTGGAGCGAGTCAATCAAGTTCTTGAGGATATGCTGAGAGCATGTGTTATCTGTTTTGGCATGAAGTGGGAGGATTGCCTGCCTTTCGCTGAGTTCTCGTATAACAACGGTTATCAAGCTAGTTCTGGCAAAGCTCCGTTTGAAATTCTCTATGGCAGGAAGTGCCGTACCCCGCTCAACTAGTCCGAAACCGGCGAGCGTCAGATTCTTGGGAATGACTTGATAGAAGAAGCTGAGGAGATGTGTCGGGTCATTCGGAACAATCTCAGAGCAGCTAAGTCTCGTCAGAAGAGCTATTATGATAGCAAGCATCGTGACATGTCTTATGAGCTCGATGACTTCATCTATCTCAAGGTGTCGCCTATAAAGGGTACGCAGCGCTTTGGCATCAAAGGCAAGCTTGCACCTTGTTTCGTGGGTCCGTTCAAAATTGTTGGCAAAAGAGGCGACCTTGCGTACCAGATTGAGCTCCCGTGAAACTTTGCAAATGTGCATGACGTGTTCCATGTCTCTCAGCTCCGGAGATGCTTCAAGACTCCTGAGTGCACTGTTCATCTTCAAGACATCGACCTTCAACCTGACCTACCCTATTGTGAGCATCCAGTTGCGGTTCTCGAGGCGACTGAGCGCAAGACCCTCAACAAGACTGTCAAATTACTCAAAGTGCAGTGGTCACACCATTTCGATAAAGAGGCTACTTGGGAATGCGAGGATCACCTCCGTTTTAAATTTCCGGAGTTCTTTCAGTCTTAGATCTTGGGGTGAGATCTTTTTTGTAGTGTGGGAGAATTTGTAATGCCCCAAGAGTGTATCTTTCCCTATTTGGGTCCTTCTCTATGTGGGTCCACCTTGTCATTTATACGAGAGGTCAATGCATATGATTTCATGTGATGTCACCTTGATTTGTTTTCCGTTGCATGCATGCATCACTATCATTCCTTGACTTGTGTTTGTTGCCTTGTGATCGATGTGATGAATATGTGGTGGTGTGATGTGGTATATGTGTAGGAGTGGAGTAGTGTGGTAGAAAGTAGGAAGCTTGTGGATGTGAACTAGGTTTTGAAAACCTGCTCCTCTCATTTATCTCAAGCCCATATTTTTAATTGCCCCATCCCTATTTCTAAAATGCTCATGATTTAGCACGTTTGTGGTGATTGTGAGGTTGTGATTTGCTGATTTAAAAATATGTTTTAAAGGTGCTAATATTCAAAAAACAGGTCCAATAAATTTTGTTTTGTAAATATTTACTTGCTCCTAAAATTCCTTTTCTATTTTTCTTAAATAGGTCATAATTCCGTATGACCAGGGGCATATTTATTTTAATTTTGTTGCCTTAGTTGATCCCTGGGAGATTATTTCTGTGCTGGTGTTGTTTTTAAATAAAATGCCCCAGGGATTCTTTTCTCTCTTATGAGACGCCTTCTTGGGCTTGCTTTCCCTCGGTGAGGCCCATCTCTCTCTGATCCCCGCGGCAACCCAACCTTGCGCGACCGTCCCCTACATCCTGATGTCGTAGCCGTGCTCTTGCTTTTTGTCAGTCTGCAGAGGGAGGCCGAGAGAGAGTTGATGCCGTCCATCCCATCCGCAGCCCCATAAAGCCTTGGCGTCCGTGCCTTCTTTTCCTAGGGTTCCGCACCTCCCCTCTCTGTGTCGCCACCATCTCCCTCCATCTCTCCTTCCCCCTCGGGTAAGGGTTCTGTAGATCGGTAGCAAAGAGAGAGCAGGAGTGATCCGCCGTCGTCCACCATGCTCCCGTCGTCTCCGCTGTCGGCAACCATGTCCGGGGGCTCGGGGAGGATACCCCCGCTCTATTCCCGCCGTCGTTGAGGTCAGGGAGAAACCACAGCGACGGGCAGGAGCTCGTCCATGACGTGTACCTGGCGATCTCCTTCCTCTACGTTGGTTCTGAGTCTAGTACATCTCCAGGCTTTGTCAGATCGCCTTCGTTCCTCTCCTGCCCGCCTCCTCCTCCGATCGACCCACTCTCCACTCCTTCCCCTCGGTGAGAACTATCTCCATCCTCCCTCCCCCTCGGTTGGCACGCAATAGAGATCGAGGCCGGCCTCTCTGATCGGAGATGAGCAGGGCAGTTCATGTGTTGTGTGTGTGTCCGTGATGTGCTGTGCACGGACTTGTGCAGTGCAGTAGCGCAATAGCTCGCGTAGGTGTTTCCCCCTCTCTGGCGTAGAGTAGCAGTAGCGGTAGTAGAGGCTAAGCTCCGCGATCGTCTGTCGTCGGCTCTCTGTGTTCAGAGCAGAGCAGGGCGACTCTGTAGTTTACCTTGTAGTTGTCCCCTGCTCTGTCAAGTCTCGTAGAGTAGCCCAGGGTTTGCAGTGTTGGTGTAGTTGCAGGTGGTGCTGGGTTTGATCCCCCATGGCGCCAAAACCCCCCTTTTGTGCTATTTTTCTCTCGGCACAGTAGCATAGCAGCAGCAGAGGCAGTTTACCTTGCAAGCACCCCTTGTTCTGTCGAGCAGGTGCTAGTAGCAGAGTGGTTTGTCTTCCTGTGTTAGACCAGGGGGTCTAGGGTTCGATCCCTCCCCCATTTCTTTTATTTTTTGTGCTTTTCTTTTCCTGTTTGGCATGGCTTTCTTGCATACTTGTTGTGGGTGCTAGATCCACTCACGTGGCATTTATTTTCCTCACCACATCTTGGAGCACCTTGTTTATGTTACTAGATATGCATATGTAGTGCTATGTGGATGTATGTGTGTATCTAGTGTGTGAATGGCACCAAGGTGGTGATGCTCATGTGCAAGTGTGTGGTGCAAGCACCAAGGTTGGTGTAGATGCATATAACTTGTGCATGTGAGATTTGCTCATGCACTAGTGAGTGCAAGTGTGGTGTATGTGTGTGTGTGGGTTTTCCCCCACATACCTTGTGTGTATGTATTTGTAGGTGCTCTTGTGTTATGTGTGTGATGGTGTGTGAGTGTCCACACACATGCCCAAGGCTTGGTGTGCGTTGATGAGCACATGTGCTAGCTTGTGTGTGTAGGGGTAGAAAGCATGATGTGACTATAAGATAGTTGTGTGTTCTACTTAGCATGTGTAGGTGCTTATCATGCATGTGCTTGATGTATGGGTGTGTGGTGTGCCAAGGCACATGAGCATGCGGTCTACCCCTCATGTGCACCATTGATGTTGTGGAAATGTGCAAGGGCATGTACAAGAGATGAGCTAGTGGAAGCACATGTGATGACGCACTATTCACTATATGTGATTCCATGTAGATTTCATTTTTCTAGTTTGTGCCCATTTGTTCTATGCAAGTACATAGGTATTATATATATTTTTGGGGTAGAATCATCCCAGGAATCCATTAGTGAAGTCATTTTTGCCTTTGGAACACTTTCTGGAAATGTCATATTTCAGTTTTGTTCCATGTTTAGAGCTTGCTTCCATGTGATGTGCTGAGCCCAAGAGGTTGATTCTTTGTTGTGGCAATAGAGGGTGAACCCCTCTACCACATGTTGGTTTTGTTTCATGCTTAGGAGTTCATATGTGCAAGTTGTGCCTAGTCAAAGTATGCATGTGGCTGAAATTCCAGTTTAGTGAAAATCTGTGATTTTCTCTAAGTCTGAGAATTGATCTGCTTATATTTTCTTCTCCTGTTGTTGTGCTTGTAGAAGTCCATGTGTTGGGAATCAGCATTTGCTATCATCTGGAAAGTTGTAGATTTTGTGTTTGTCTAGATCTTTGTATATTTACATTCCAGTTGGAGTCCTGTAGATATTGTTTTGGGTGCTGTCAAAATGCTTCAGAGCATATACAGCTAGTGAGAATCTAGAATTTTCACTAAGTCCCTGAAAACTGATACTTTTGGCCAAGTTAGCAGCTGTGTAACTTTCTGTGTGAAACTCCTTTGAATTATCTTTTTTCTTGTGCTTGTAGTACTTTTGAAGAGCTTCTCCCACATAACCTATTTGGCATATTTGGGTGGCTGTAGGTGTTTTGCATGTAGCTGTCAAACTGCTATGGTGCTGTTTATGGCAGATTGTGTAGTTTTGATGTTTTGATGCTTCTGAGTGCATAGATGATGTTGTGGTGATATTTCTTTGCACCACCCCATCCATTATTGTTTTTTTATGTCTTGGAAACCTGGGAATACCAGAAGTATGCCATTGGAGTGTGTTGTGATGATTTTGAGACGTAGGACTTCATTTCTTGTTTTGTTGTTTCCCGTTAATCCGTAGCTCCGTTCGTAACGTTCTTTATATGTTTTTGCATCGTTTTCGCGTGACGCATCTGTTCATGTAATCCTCATGCATGTGAAGATAGCTTAGAGTGCAGTTCTGTCCAGGAACTTATATTTTCTTCTCATGCTTGTTCTAGTGACTAGAATAGAGATGCATGTTAATTTTCATCTCATGCATCATGTGCTTGTTGCATCTTGAGGTGCTGCTGTTCATTGGATGCTATTTTTATATTGGGTAGCACCGGGATCGGAGAACGAGTACGTGGATCCGGGAGAGTACGTGCAGGACGAACAAGAGCAGTTCCAAGCTGAGGACATCACACGCAAGATGATATAACCTTGATTCCATCTCTAGATTTGTTATGCTAGAATACGTTTCTTCCGTCATATGCTCTCTCCCTACCACTAGAATAATTTCCTCCTGATATTGCCATGAAACCCAAACACTTATCCCTTCCTAGCAAATCTTGAATGGCTAAATAGGCTTGCTCAGATACTAATGTTAGCGTTGCTAGTTGCACGTGCAATTGTCTCATGTGATAACATGAGTTTGATATCATTATATTAAATATGTTATTTAATTAATCCACCTATACACTTGGTAAATAACGGAAGGCCTAGCCTTTTGCCGGGTGTTTTGTTCCGTTATTGCCGCCATAGTTGCCGGCTACTAGTGTTTGACTCCATAATGATTGCTCCTAACATGTTCGGGGTTGTTATGGGGACACCCTTGATAAATTGTGTAGTGTTAAGACTTGTCCGGCAGGACCCAACATTGGTTTTAATCTCCTAATCACTTAATAATAATCTGCATAGGGAATAGCTACCCCGAGGAATTAATCAACAACCCGGGCCAGTGCTCCTCATGAGTGTTGGTCCCACCTGAGCGATGTCCGGGGCCCCACTGGTCACCCAGAGGTTTAGCCATCCCGACGTCAAGCTCATCCGTCATGTCCTGAGACTGAGATACACAGTTCTTATCGGGGTCGTCGACACGACGGGAGGTCCTGCTAGTCTTGTCTTACCTTAGCGATATATCTTGCGTATAGGAATCCCGGTGAAGCTTTGGTTCTCCCAGAGTAGAGGTTTTCCTCTAAGGAATCCGACGAGATCACAAGATTCGTGATAGAGGATTACTTTGCGGCCCGTGACCATTTGTGATGGACTAGTTGGAGCACCCCTGCAGGGTTTAATCTTTCGAAAAGCCATGCCCGCGGTTATGTGGCAACTTGGAATATTTGTTAACATCCGGTTATAGGTAACTTAAACATAACTCTAATAAAATTGCCAACTGTGTGCGTAACCTTGACTGTCCCCTTCGAAGACCTCTCTTCGATCGGGAACATGGTGGGGTTGTTATTGACGTAAGTTGGTGTTCAGGATCACTTAGTGATCAACTAATCAACGATCGCTAGTATAGACCACCTTCAATACTTGTTCTACGTAAGGTAGCCACCATACTGCTTAGGAAGCTGCAACCTAAATAATCCACCTTCCTTACCTAATAACTTGACTAGTTCTCGCACCGAGGTCATAGATTGATGAGTCCCCGTGGCTCACAGATTCCTTCAAAACACCAACAGGTTCAGGTACCCCAGAGATAGGTGACCCTGACGGCACGCAGCTGGCGTGGCAGTACAATGAGGAGAACGACCGCCTGTACATGAACTATCCAGTAGACTGAGGCGTGGTCATGATCGTGGGCTAGAATGCAGGGTAGCATAGTCATTTCTCATGTTTTGTAGTCCGTAGCGGAACTACCTTGTTTGGATGCGTGATATAGCTTTGATATATTTATGAGATGGCAGTTGAATCCTTAATTGTCGTTCTACTATTATTTTGTATGTGCTATGTTACCGTGCTTGTGAAACGCTTATATGCACTTCTTTCCAATTCGGGGCCTCGTTCCCTAAATCGAAAAGGACCGCATCTTAGTCGTTACAACTAGCTATGGACCCGAAGTTCTCTGGTGAACTACTCACGCATCATTGGACAGGCAATGGTGTTGATGAAGAAGCCCTCCGTATCCAAATCCCCCCTCCGGCAGGGCACCAGAATGGTCCCCAAATGGGATCTTGCGGAGACAGAAGCTTGCGGCGGCGGAAAAGTATTTTCGTGGCTCTCTCTCGTGGTTTTGGATTTGTAGAGAATTTATAGGCGGAAGAGGTAGGGCAGAGGACCACGGGGGGCCCACAAGCCTGCTAGGCCTCCCCCCAGGCCGCGGCTAGCGAGCTTGTGACCTCCCCCGAGGTCCCCTGCCTTGGTCCTCAAGTCTCTTTCGTATCTTCTGTTATGGAAAAAATCATTCCACTAGTTTTATTCCATTTGGACTCTGTTTAATATTCTCCCCTGAAAAAGGTCAAAAACAAGGAAAAAACATAAACTGGCACTTGGCACTGAGTTGATAGGTTAGCCCCAAAAAAGATATAAAATAGCAAATTCATGCATACAAAACATCCAAAGTTGACAAGATAATAGTATGGAACCATCAAAAATTATAGATACGTTGGAGATGTATCAAGCATCCCCAAGCTTAACTCTTGTTCGTCCTCGAGTAGGGAAGTGATAAAGACTGAATTTTTGATGTGGAATGCTACCTAACGTATTTGTCCTTTGTAACTTCTTTCTTGTGGCATGAATGTTGAGATCCGTAAGATTCAAAACAATAGTTTACTATTGACATGAAAATACTTCAAGCAAACTAGCAAAGTAATCATGAACTTTTGAAATAACAAGGCCAAAGAAAGTTATCCCTACAAAATCATATAGTCTGGCTATGCTCCATCATCCCCACACAACGAATTTAAATCACGCACAACCTCGGTATTGGCCAAGTAATTGTTTTCGCACTCTTACTTTCTCAAACTTTTTCAACTCTCACGCAATACATGAGCGTGAGCCATGGATATAGCACTATAGGTGGAATAGAGTGTTGTAGAGGTTGTGAGGAAAAACGGAGGAGATGGTCACATTGGCTTGGCGTATTAATGAGCTATGGAGATTCCCATCAATAGATATCAATGTGAATGAGTAGTGATTGCCATGCAATGGATGCACGAGAGCTATAAGTGTGTGAAAGCTCAAAAGGAAAACTAGTGGGTCTGCACCCAACTTGCTTGCTCACCAAGACCTAGGGCAATTTTGAGGAAGCCCATCATTGGAATATACAAGCCAAGTTATATAATGAAAATTGCCACTAGTATATGGAAGTTTGAAAACAAGAGACTCTCTATCATGAAGAACGTGGTGCTATTTTGAAGCACAAGTGTGGAAAAAGATAGTAGCATTGTCCCTTACCTCTTTTTCTCTCTTCTTTTTTGTTTGGGATCTTTGGCCACTTTCAATTTTTTTTGGTCGGCATCTTTGGCCTCTTTTTTTTATTCCTCACATGGGACAATGCTCTAATAATGATGATCATCACCATTTTATTTACTCACAACTCAATACTTAGAACAATGATGACTCTATAGGAAATGCCTCCAGAAGCGTACCAGGATGTGCAACGATCTAGCTTAGCGTATGACGTTGAAACATCTCGCTTGCTATCTTAAGATCATGCAATGGCAATATGAAAGTGATGGCACAAGTTATGAGACTGGATGGTGGGAGTTGGATGGCAATATATCTCGGAATGGCTATGAAAATGCCATAATAGGTAGGTATGGTGGCTGTTTTGAGAAAGGTATATGGTGGGTTTGTGCACCCATGGAAGTTGCGCGACACTAGAGAGGCTAGCAGTGGTGGAATGTGAAAGTGCATCTATACCATGGACTCACATTAGACATGAAGAACTCATATAGTTATTGCGAAAGTTTTATTAGTAATCAAAACAAAGTGCTAAACGCATACTCCTAGGGGAAGGGTTGGTAGGTGTTAACCATCGCGCGATCCCGACCGCCACACAAAGGATGACAATCAATAAATCAATTATGCTCCGACTTCCTAACATAGCGGTTCACCATACGTGCATGCTACGGGAATCACTAACTTCAACACAGGTATTTCTAGATTCACAACACCCTACTAACATGACTCTAATATTACCATATCCATATCCCAAAACTTAATTGTCAGGAATCACACTTCTCTTACTAATCAATGCACTTGAATATGGAAGTTTTTATTATATCCTCTTTGGATGCCTATCATCTTTAGGACTACTTTCATAGCACACGCCAATTACCAAGTTATTGAGGGAGAGCATTCTCAAAAAGATATAAGTGAAGATCGAGAGTTTTTATTTCTAAAAAATATGACACCGCCGTGCTCTACAACGATTTAAGTGAAGCACTAGAGCAAAACTATCTAGCTCAAATAATATAAGTGAAGCTCAATGAGTATTCTAGCAAATTCATGATGAGTGCATGTCCCTCTCAAAAAGGTGTGCAGCAAGGATGATTGTGACAAAACAAAAAGAAAAGACTCCTATAATACACGACGCTCCAAGAAAAACACATACCATGTGGTGAATAAAAATATAGCTCCAAGTAACATTACCGATGGATTGAAGACAAAAGAGGGGATGCCTTCCCGGGGCATCCCCAAGCTTAGGCTTTTTGGTGTCCTTGAATTTGGCTTGGGATGCCTTGGGCATCCCCAAGCTTAAGCTCTTTCCACTCTTTATCCCATTGTCCATGAGAACATCACCCAAAACTTGAAAACTTCACAACACAAAACTTAAACAGCAACTCGTGATATCATTAGCATAAGAAAAAAAACTACCAACTCTTTGGTACTGTAGTAAACTTGATTTTTATTTATATTGATGTTAGATTACTGTATTCTCACTTTCCATGGCTAGTACCCCCCCCCGATACTATCCATAGTTTCATCAGAACAAAAACAGAATCTGTAAAAAATAGACCAGTCTGTAGCAATCTGTATACTTCGTATACTTCTGGTATCCAACAAATTCTGAAAAAGTATGACAATTAGGGAAATTTTCATATCAACCATAAGCAAAAACAATCAACTCAAAATATCTTTCTGGATAGGAATTAAAAATAATTTCGTGAGCACAAAGTTTCTGTCTTTTTCAGCATGATCAAACAACCATCACCAAAACTAGTCATAAAGGTTCTTCTTGGCACAAACACAAAAAACACAGTCATAACAGAATTATGATGGTGTGGACACAACAAAGCAGAAAGCAAAAAAGCAAATATAAATTCATTGGATTGCCTCCCAACAAGCGCTATTGTTTAACGCCCTTAGCTAGGCATTGATAATTCAATGATGCTCACATAAAAGATAGCAATCGGACACGAAGAGAGCATCATGAAACATGTGACAAACATATCTAAGTCTAACATACTTCCTATGCATTGGAATTTTATAGGAAAACAAATTATCAAGACAACCAATAGCTACCATATGCAAGGAAGAAGAAAGAGACAATATCAATCTCAATATAACGAGACGTAATTTAGTAGCATGGAAGTTTCTACCACAATATTTTCCTCTCTCATAACAATTACATGTGGGATCATAGTCAAATTCAACAATATAGCTATCACATAGGATATTCTTTTCATGATCCACATGCATGCAAAGTTGATGCTCTTCAAAAATAGTGGGATTATCATCAACTAAAGTCATGACTTCTCCAATCCCACTTTCAATATTATTGCAAATATCATAATCATCATGAGGCTTAATTTTTTTTTCAAGATCATAAGAAAAATCATTACCCCAATCATGATCATTGCAACAAGTAGTGGACATAGCAAAACTAGCATCCCCAAGCTTTGGGATTTGCATATTTTTAGCATGATTGTCATTAATAGAATTTATAGTGAAACCATTGCAATCATGCTTTTCATTCAAGGAGCCCTCGTGAATCACTTCATAAATTTCTTCATCACAATTTTCAGATTCACGCATCTCAAGCAAAACTTCATAAAGATAGTCAAGTGCACTCAACTCACTAGCAATTGGTTCAACATAATTGGATCTCTTAAAGAGATTAGCAAGTGGATGAGGATCCATATCAATACATTTTCAGCAAGCGAAGATGCAAGCATATTGAAGGCACATAGCACACAAGCAAAGGAAAGGCAAACGAAAAAGGCAAATATTTTTGTAAATTTTGTTGTTTTTTTCAGAAGTGGCGGAGAGGAAAACGAGAGGCTAAAGGCAAATCATGTAAATGCAAGAGCTGAGTTTGCGATAGTTACTTGGATATGCTTCACTTTGAATACTCCCCGGCAACGGTGCCAGAAATGGGCACGTTGACGGGAGACTATTCCCCGGCAACGGCGCCAGAAATTGGCACGTTGACAGGAGACTATTCTTGCCTTGATCCTCCCCGGCAACGGCGCCAGAAACTCTTCTTGCTACCTCTTGAGCTTGCGTTGGTTTTTCCCTTGAAGAGGAAAGGGTGATGCTGCACAGTAGCGATAAGTATTTCCCTTAGTTTGAGAACCAAGGTATCGATCCAGTAGGAGTATCAAGATGAGGCACCAATATACCTATGCAAAATAAACAAACTTGCACCCAACGCTATAAAGGGGTTGTCAATCCCTTCACGATTATTTGCAAGGTGAGAACTGAAGGTGGAAAGTGCAACAAAGTAAAAGTGTAAATCTGAAAATATGATGTGAAGTAGACTCGGGGGCCATAGTGTTCACTAGAGGCTTCTCTCATGATAGCAAGTATTACGGTGGGTGAACGAATTACTGTCGAGCAATTGATAGAATCGCGCAAAGTCATGATGACATCTAAGGCAATGATCATACATATAGCATCACGTCCGAGACAAGTAGACCGATACTGTCAGCATCTACTACTATTACTCCACACATTTACCGCTGTCCAGCATGCATCTAGTGTATTGAGTTCATACCAAACAGAGTAACGCTTTAAGCAAGATGACATGATGTAGAGGGATAAATTCATGCAATATGATATAAACCCCATCTTTTTACCCTTGATGGCAACAACACGATGCGTGCCTCACTACCCCTTCTTTCACTAGGTGAGGACACCGCATGGTATGAACCCAAAACCAAGCACTTCTCCCATTGCAAGAATTGTAGATCAAGTTGGCCAAACGAAACCCATAACTCGAAGAGAATTACAAGGATATGAAATCATGCATATAGGAGATCAGAGTAGAATCAAATAATATTCATAGATAATCTGATCATAAATCCACAATTCTTCGGATCTTGACAAACACAACGCAAAAGAAAGTTACATCGAATAGATCTCCATGAGGATCATGGAGAACTTTGTATTGAAGATCCAAGAGAGAGAAGAAGCCATCTAGCTACTAGCTACGGACCCGAAGGTCTGTGGTGTACTACTCACACATCATCAGTGAGGCAGTGGTGTTGATGAAGAAGCCCTCCGTGTTCGAATCGCCCTCCGGCAGGGCACCAGAACGGTCCCCAGATGGGATATTACGGAGACTGAAGCTTGCGGTGGCGGAAAAGTATTTTCGTGGGTCTCTTTGGTTGTTTTGGATTTTCAGAGAATTTATAGGCGGAAGAGGTAGGGCAGAGGAGCCACGGGGGGCCCATAAGCCTGCTAGGCCCCCCCAGGCCGCGGCTAGGGGCTTGTGACCTCCCCCGAGGTCCCCTGCCTTGGTTCTCAAGTCTCCTGTGTATCTACTGTTATGGAAAAAATCATTCCGCAGGCTTTATTCCGTTTGGACTCCATTTAATATTCTCCTCTCGAAAAGGTCAAAAACACGGAAAAAATAGAAACTGGCACTTGGCACTGAGTTAATAGGTTAGTCCCAAAAAAGATATAAAATAGCATATTCATGCATACGAAACATCCAAAGTTGACAAGATAATATTATGGAACCATCAAAAATTATAGATACGTTGGAGGCGTATCAACTCGTGACGTGGTCTTTGAAGAAGCGAGGTCATGGAATTGGAACTCCATCGAGCTAGTATACCCAATATCCGATGACATTTTTCATGTTGTTTACAACGAATATGAGCATGCAGATAATCAACCAGAGCCTCCAGCGACACCGAGGGATACTCCAGACAACGGCGACAGAGGAGACACGTTAGGGAGTTCACCTGCACCGGGTGGCGTCCCATCAAAAAGCGTTAGAACTAGCGCTACGGGCTACATCAGTGATGCACGTGGCACGAGCACTATGTCCGGCAGCCCAGCCAAGTGTGCTGGAGGCAGCGGTGACCCAACACCAGGCTCTCCAGCGGAGATTTTTTCCAACGGGACGAGAATTGGGCCATGCGTAACACAAGAAGCTGGTGGCTCAACTCCAGAAGTGCATGCACGTGAAGGATTCCATCCGTTGGCTAATTCACCTAGTGAACATGCAGCTGTACATAGTACAGGAGAATCTGGATCGCCAGAAAACAGGAGTTTGGCAACTCCGCAAGATGAAAATTCCTCGTCTTCCATAGAACAGGAGACAAGGGAACGTCCGCCGACACCAGTCCGTCTTCGACCAGTGGTGGATTTATATCCGGAGTAAGCACTTCGTACTATTAATCCTGTCAAAGTTATAAGAAGAGGACGACAATGTTTGCTTAGCGTCGAGGAACCGACGAAATTTAAAGAAGCAAATACTGAGGAGTGTTGGCGTTGTGCTATGGATGAAGAGTTGAGATCAATACAAGACAACAAAGTATGGGAGCTCGCTGATCTTCCCAACGGTCACAAATCCATAGGGCTCAAGTGGGTGTACAAAGTCAAGAAGGATGCCGAAGGAAACTTGGTCAAGCATAAATCTTGGCTCGTAGGTAAAGGATTCGTACAAGAGCAAGGTGTGGACTTCGAGGAAGTGTTCGCTCCAGTCACAAGGATGGAATCGGTGAGGCTAGTTATAGCTCTCGCGGCTCAAGAACCTTGGAGGCTACATCACATGGATGTAAAATCCGCATTTTTGAATGGGGAGTTGGAAGAAGAAGTATACGTGAAGCAACCACCAGGGTACATCAAAGAAGGATAAGAACACAAGGTGTTGAAGCTACACAATGCATTGTACGGGCTACATCAAGCTCCTCGGGCATGGAATATCAAGCTTGACCGTACATTGATTTCTCTTGGTTTTGAGAAAAGTCCACTCGAACATGCTATGTACAAGCGAGGTAAATGCAAGGATCATCTCTTAGTGGGCATCTATGTTGATGATCTCTTGATAACTGGAGCAGACGAAGAGGAGATTGCAAGATTCAAGCTACAAATGAAGGAGCTATTCAAGATGAGTGATCTAGGGATCTTGACATACTACCTCGGGATCGAGGTACAACAAAAGACTAATGGGATCACGATATGTCAAGAGGCATATGCAAAGAAGATACTTGAAAGTTGTAGCATGGAGGATTGCAAACCAACTTATGTTCCATTGGAGCCTTGGTTTAAACTTAGCAAAAGGAGTGAAGCCCGTGCGGTTGATGCAACAGATTATAGAAGTGTGGTCAGAAGCCTAAGGTATCTTGTGAATACACGACTGGACTTGGCCTATTCCGTTGGCATAGTGAGTCGCTTCATGGAAGCGCCCATGACTGAACATTGGGCAGCTGTCAAACATATACTCAGGTACATCAAAGGGACAACAAACTTTGGTTGTGTCTATTTGAGAGAGAAAAGGAAGAAGATGGTGGAGCTACTTGGCTACAGTGATAGCGATCTGGCAGGAGATGTGGATGACCGTAAAAGTTACTCGGGACTGACATATTTCTTGGGCAGGAGCATAGTGACTTGGCTATCAGAAAAGCAGAAGCTGGTCGCATTATCATCCTGTGAAGCAGATTATATAGCAGCTGCAACCGCGGAGGGTCAAGGTTTGTGGCTAGAAAGGCTACTCGGTGACCTCACAGATAAAGAACCAGAAAGAGTGGTGCTCAATGTTGACAACAAGTCTGCGATTGCCCTGTGTAAGAATACAGTGCATCATGAAAGGACAAAGCACATTGATATAAGGTATCACTACATACGACAGTGCGTGGAAGAAGGCAAGATTGATGTCAACTATGTTTGCACCGACGACCAGCTTGCAGATATCCTGACCAAGTCTTTGGGACGACAGAAGTTCATGGATATGCGAAGAAGGATAGGTATCCAAGCTGTAAAGTGAGGACATCGTGCTTAGGGGGTGATTATTGGAACTAATCACGATTAGCCAAAATTGAGTCCGACACGGATTCGATCCCCTGGCCGAGTCGGCTTGTACTACGTAGTCTAGGTACTATATATATGTACTAGCTCCCCCTGTCAAACTCAGATCGGAAAACGATAGGAAAACACAGGTGCGACACGTACCTGTTGCCATCATCGCTCGTATTATCGTGTATGCATGCGTACGTGTTTACGGTGAGATATCTAGCCGCTGCTACATACTAAGATAGCTAGTCTCAAAATCCATCCAGCAGAGAGGCTGCTTGCTTGGTACGGTGATCTCCAAGACAACATACGCGTGTATCTCTCAGCCCAAAGTACTGGTTGACGAATCGTGTCGTATATGTATACCGGAAAGTACTCGGTGTTTGGGTTCTGTGCCAACACCCTTGTGTCCCAGCGAAACTGGTCGTTGTGGGATCGCTTCCCGCCTACGATAAGGGAAGAGGACCCTGGCCTCCACTATAAATAGAGAGGGTAGGGTACTTGAGAGAGGGATCGGATCATCATAACCCTAGAACCACACACCACGCCACTTAGCCTCCGGAGGCTTAAGATCACTATACTATCTCGTTCATCAACCTCCGTGAGAGGCAATCCACCCAAAGCAGGAGTAGGGTTTTACGCTTCACATCGGCCCGAACCTGGGTAAACTGATGTGTTCTGAATTCACCTCACCTTCGAGTGAGTTCTTCGCCGTTTCCATCGAGTAGCGGGCTAGGTGAGGTGAAGCAGGGGGAGACCTTCGTACACGCCCCAGAGGTCGAATCCTTAGGGTTTTGCGGAGCCCGAAATCCAACATGCTGCTCGCGGGTAGCGGGGTGAGTGGCCGTGTCCTCGGCCCCGCCAGAGTGACGACGTGTGCCAGGGCCCGCAGGTGCAGTGACAACGACCCGGTCTGCCCTGCGCTCAGCACGATCACGATGAGTGTCGGCCATGGGGTCGGTGAAGCTGGGGCCAAAACTGGAGCTGAAGAACAGTTGTGCACCCCTACCCGTCGCATAAAATGTCAGAATCGGGGCTCCACACACAAAGAAAGGATCAAACACTAGGATGCACTCGCTCTCCTACCATGTTGTGCCTCTGAACCTCGCGGCGAATCTCCGATGGCTCGAGCTAAGGAAGTTGAACAAGAACACATGCATAGTTTACCCAGGTTCAAGCCATCACACGGTGTTAAACCCTACTCCTGCATGCCTGAATTGCTTGAGGTGGAAGACGGGTACAAAGGGGGGGGGGTTCTTTCCCTAGTGGAGTTGGCGGATCCCTTGCTACAGAGGTCAGGCGTCTCTTCTATACTAGCTTTCGTTCTCTCCCCCCCCCCACAAAACACGCACTTGGCAGGAAGGGTTGCCACAACGGCCATTTTGAAAGGGGACAAGACTTCAGCCTGCCCTTACAAAGGTGGTCTTTGTGTCTTAAAGCTCTTCGCCATGACGCTCTAATGGGCTCGGGTATGACCACCGTCGTGTCGATCCCTGACGTTCGTCACAGGTGCGTTGGTTTCCGTACAAGCTTAATGGCTGATGTAGCACACCAACCACTAGTATTTCCCTCAGTTAAGAAACCAAGGTATCAATGCAGTAGGAAGATCCACTTGACTGTGTAAGCATCACCTGCACACAAATAGAAAATCCTCGCAACCCAACGCATAGAGGGGTTGTCAATCCCTTGTGGGTAAATTAAGGATAGATTGATAGATGCAAATAAGAGTGATAGCGAATAGAATGCATCAAGTTTTTTTTGGGTTTTTTGATAATACAAATCTGAAAACAAAAGATCAAATAAAGTAAAAACGCAAATAACAAAGTAGAGATTGCAAACAGATGATGTCAAGTAGACCCCGGGGCATAGGTTTTACTAGTGGCTTCTCTCCAGAAATAGCAAATGGTGGGTAGACAAATTATTGTTGGGCAATTGATAGAATAGAAAATAATTATGAAGATATTCAAGACAATGATCATGTATATAGTCGTCACGTCCAAGACAAGTAGACCCACTTCTACGTACATCTACTTCTATTACTCCACACATCAACCGCTATCCACCATGCATCTAGTGTATTGAGTTCATAGAGAAATGGAGTAATGACTTAAGAACGACGATATGATGTAGACAAGATATATTCATGTAGGAGTAGACTCCATCTGTCACTGAGATTGAGCACCGCAAGATCGAACCCATCACAAAGCATATCTTCCCATTGCAAGATAAAAGAGCAAGTTGGCGAGACAAAAACCAAATATGGGAGAAGAAATACGACGCTATAATAATCAAGCATCAATATGTTTTCATAGATCTGATCATAAACTCACAATTCATCGGAACCTAACAAACACACTGCAAAAGAAAGAGTTACACATATGGATCTCCAAGAGACCATAGTATTGAGGAACAAAACAAGAGAGAAAGCCATCTAGCTATTGCCTACGGACCCATAGGTCTGATATGAACTACTCATGCATCATTGGAGGAGCACCAATGAGGATGTTGAACCCCTCCATGATCGTGTTCCTCTCCGGAACGGGCTCTAGATTGGATTTCATGTCTGTGGCACTTGCGGAGGGTGAAATTACTTTTCGTCGACTCCTCTAGGGTTTGTTAAATATTGGGGTATTGATAGAGCCCATAGGCGGTGGAGAAGCTTCCCGAGGGCCCCACAAGAGATGATGGAGACTCAAATTCAAAATTAAAATTGCATAATGTAAATAGATAGGCCCTTCGCACAGGGAAGTCGGGACTTGTAGAGGCGCGAGATCTCAAAGTGAAAAATTTAGAGATAATATTTTTGGGTAGCATGCTTTTCGTGTCATTGAGAACGACAAAGAGTTTCCAATATCCTCCATGCTAAACAACTTATAGGTGGTTCCCAAACAGAAAATAAAGGTTATTCCTTTTCCACCATTCTTTCACATTCCACGGCTAGCCGTAACCACGGGCGTCGTTCATACCAACACTTTCCAAGGAATTTATTATTTGACAACATAAAATATTTTCTTTTCGTTTTGGGACTGTGCGTCCTTATTACCGCCACACTCTCGTGCAATGACAAGTGAATAAATACTCATCTTGAGAATAACCTATTTAACATGGAAGATATTGTCCTCCCCTTGCCGCTTCATGAGTGGTACGGGCACACAAAACATAATTTTATTTTGAATATTAGAGTTGGAACTTGCAAATTTACTTGGAACGACATTGAAATACTGCATATAGGTAGGTTTGGTGGACTCATTTGGTACAACTTTGGTTTTAGGATTTGGATGCACAAGGAGTATTCCCACTTAGTACAAGTGAAGGCTAGCAATGGAGTGAGAAGCACCCAACCAAGGATCAAAAATAATCATAAGTGAACAATAAACATAAGTAACACCGAATATAGCAACGGAAGTAGGATGCTATTTCATAACATAATTGTTGACTTCGTGTGCATGCATAGGGAATCACAAACCTTAACACCAATATTCTTACTAGAAAATTGCTACCTCTTGAGCTCACGTTGGTATTCCCTTGAAGAGGAAAGTGTGATGTAGAGAAGGATACTATTTGCCTCAGTTTGTTGAGAACCAAGGTATCAATCTGGTAGGAGGAACAAGCAAGGCTCCAATAGTAGTACCAACACAAATAATCAAACACTTGCACCCAATGCTATAAATGGGTTGTCAATCCCTTCAGAGTTATTTGCAAGGATGAGATCTGATAGAGATAGATATAAAATATTGATAGATCTGAAAGTAAAACTAAAGTAAATAAATTGCAGCAAAGTATTTTTGGAATTTTTGGTTTATAGATCTGAAAATACGATAAGGAAAATCGATCCGGGGGCCATAGGTTTCACCAGAGGCTTATCTCATAAAGGAAAATAATATGGTGGGTGAACAAATTACTGTCGAGCAATTGATAGAAAAACAAATAATTATGAAGATATGCAAGGCAATGATTATGCATATAGGCGTCACGTCCATGTCAAGTAGACCGAAATGATTCTGCACCTACTACTATTACTCCACACATCGATCGACTCCTGCTTGCATCTAGAGTATTAAGTTCACGAAGAACACAGTAACGCATTAAGTAAGATGACATGATGTAGAGGGAAAACTCACGCAATATGATGAAAACCCCATCTTTTTATCCTTGATGTCAACAATACAATACGTGCCTTGCTACCACTACTGCTGGGTCAGGACACCACAAGATTGAACCCAAAACTAAGCACTTCTCCCATTGTAAGAATTACCTTTCTAGTTGGCCAAACCAAACAAATAATTCGAAGAGACTTGCAAAGATATGAAATCATGCATATAAGAATTCAGAAGAGACTCAAATATTATTCATGGATAATCTGAACATAAACTCACAATTCATCGGATCCCGGCAAACACACCACAAAAGAGTATTACATCGGATAGATCTCCATGAACATAATGGAGAACATGGTATTATAGACAAAGAGAGAGAAGAAGCCATCTAGCTACTAGCTATGGACCCGTAGGTATGTGGTGAACTACTCATGCATTATCGGAGGGGGAATGGAGTTGATGTAGATGCACTCCATGATCAATTCCATCTCCGGTAGATTACCAAAAAAGGCTCCCAGATTGGATCTCTCAGGAACAAAGGCTCCCAGCGGCGTAGAAGTATTTTCGTGGCCCTTTTTGGCGATACGGGAATATTTGGGAATTTATAGGCCAAGAATTAGAGTTAGGAGACCCGCAGGTTTGTGGCCTCCCGTCAATTGCCTTGGACCCTACTCCAAGTCTGTTGCGTGTCTTCTGGTCCAAGAAAAATCTTTCCGGAGATTCTATTCCGTTTGTACTCTGTTTAATATTCCTTATCTGCAATATTCAAAAACATGGAAAAACAGAAACTGGCACTAGGCTCTAGATTAATAGGTTAATCCCAAAAATAATATAAAACAACATATAAATGCATATAAAACATGCAAAACATATAATATAATAGCATGGAACAATAAAAAATTATAGATACGTTGGAGACGTACCAAGTATCCCCAAGCTTAATTCCTGCTCGTCCTCGAGTAGGTAAATGATAAAACAAATTTTTTGATGTGGAATGCTACCTAACATATTTATCAATGTAATATTCTCTATTGTGGAGTGAATATTCAGATCCATAAGACTCAAAACAACAGTCTATATTGACACAAAAACAATAATACTTCAAGCATACTAATAAGGTAATTGCTTCCTTTCGAAATAGCATGGTCTTAGAAAGTTATCCCTACAAAATCATATGGTCTGGCTTGCTCCATCTTCACCACATAAAGTATCTAAATCATGCACAACACCGATGAAAATCAAGCAATTGTTTCACACTTTTTATGTTCTCAAACCTTTTCAACTCTCACACAATACATGAGCGTGAGCCATGGATATAGCACTATAGGTGGAATAGAGTGTGGTGGAGGTTGAAAAAAGAAAGGAAGAAGATAGTCTCACATCAACTAGCCATATCAACAGGCTATGGAGATGCCCATCAATAGATATTAATGTGAGTAGGGATTATATTGCCATGCAACAAATGCACTAGAGCTATATGTGTATGAAATCTCAAAAAGAAAACTAAGTGGCTGTGCAAAAGATGTAATACCATTAGTTATACGAAAGTGAAAAAATAGGAGACTCTCTATGGAAAACATGGTGCTACTTTGAAGCACAAGTGTGGAAAAAGATAGTAGCATTGTCCCTTCTCTATTTCTCTCATTAATTTTTATTTTATTATTTTATTCCTCTTTTTTTGAATGGGCTTCTATGGCCTCCTTCATTTTTATGGGCTTCGCTAGGCTCTTTTATTTTTTTGTAAAGTCCGGATACTCATGCCAACTTGTGAGGGAATCATAGCTTCCATCATCCTTTTCTCACACGGGATAATGCTCTAATAATGCAAATCATCACACTTATATTTACTTATAACTCAATATCTAGAACAAAGTATGACTCTACAAGCAATATGGATGTGATGGTGCGTCCCATAAAAATTTGGACAGTGGTGTTGCATGGCAATATATCTCGGAATGGCTATGAATATGTCATAATAGGTAGGTATGGTGGCTGTTTTGAGGAAAATATATGGTGGCTGTTTTGCGAAAGGTGGGTTTAATGTACCGGCGAAAGTTGCGAGGTACTAGAGAGGCTAGCAAAGGTGGTAGGGTGAGAGTGTGTATAATCCATGAAGTCAACATTAGTCATAAAGAGATCACATACTTATTGCAAAAGCCTATTAGTTATCGAAGCAAAGTATTAGACGCATGCTCCTAGGGGAAGGGTTGGTAGGAGTTAGCCATCACGCGATCCCGACATCCTCACAAAGGTTGACAATCGTTAAACAAGTCATGCTCCGACTTCATCACATAACGGTTAACCATACGTGCATCCTACGGGAATCAGAAGCTATAACACAAATATTTTTTTCTAATTCACAGTTACTTACTAGCATGACTCTCATATTACCATCTTCACATCTCAAAACTATATGCAAGGATTCAAAGTTCTCATCATATTCAATGCACTTGATATGGAAGTTTTTATTATATCCCTCTTGGATGCCTATTATATTAGGACTAAATTCATAACCTAAACCAATTACCATGTTGTTAAAAGAACTCTCAAAATAATATAAGTGAAATACGAGAGATTTAATAATTTGACAACACCGCGTGGTCTAAAAGATATAAGTCAAGTACTAGAGCAACATTGCCTAGCTCAAAAGATATAAGTGAAGCATAAAGAGTATTCTAATAAATTCATTATTTAGTGTGTGTGTCTCTCTCAAAAGATGTGTACATCAAGGATTATTATGGCAAACTAAAAACTAAAGACTCATATCATACAAGCCGCTCCAAGCAAAACACATATCATGTGGTGAATTAAAATATAGCCGCAAGTAAATTTACCGATGGATTGAAGATGCAAGAGGGGATGACTTCCGGGGCATCCCCAAGCTTAGGCTCTTTCCACTCCTTATTCCATAGTCCATTAAATCTTTACCCAAAACTTGAAAACTTCACAACAGAAAACTCAACAGAAAACTCATGAGATCCATTAGTATAAGAAAGATAAATCACCACTTAGGTACTGTTGTGAAATCATTATTTATTGATATTTATGTAATATTTACTTTATTCGAACTTCTCCATGGTCCATACCCCCTGATGCAACCCATATATTCATCAAAATAAGCAAACAACACAAAGAAAACAGAATCTGTCAGAAACAAAATAGTCTATAGTAATCTGTTTACTTCGAATACTTCTTTAACTCAAAACATTCTTAAAAATTAGGACATTCTGGGAATTTATAAAACAATATTGTGTAAAACATTCTGATCAAAAGCACGTTCCAGTGAATTTATAAAATTCCTAGACTAAGGGCGAAAGTTTGTGTTTTTCAGCAAAATCAACTTGAAAACACCATTGACTATCCCAAAGGTCTTACTTGGATCAAGCACTAACTAAAACAAGAAAACACAATTATTACAGAGGTAATAATATGTGCAGCACTCAAAAAAGAAACATAAACAAAAGCAAAACAAATAAAATTGGGTTGCCTCCCAACAAGCGCTATTGTTTAACGCCCCTAGCTAATAGTAAGGGAGATTATCATAATGCAATAGATCTTAGTATTGTCATAATAGTAAGGGAGATTATCATTGCTCTTCTCATACTCCCTTCTTTCAGCAGCAAGTTTCCTTTGCGGCAAGCGAAAGTAATCAAAAGGTCTAAATTTAGCAGGATATGGATCATTAAGATCAAGTGTAGGAGGAATAGCTTCCTCCTTCGACCCTCTATAGTGTATGATCAATTCATCATTGTAGGCTTTCCTTTGTTGGAAGGTCATAAGTTTATCTCTTAGTATGAACTCTAATCCATTATTTTTTACAAAATCATCATTGAGTTCAGAAGTCCTATCAACCAAAACCACAATGGGAACCCTTTTTCTCAAAATTTCATTATAAGCCACATACTCCGGAGACTGCAATCTCATTATTTCTTATTGATTAAAAAGGATCTCCTCAATGGGGGGGACATCCACCATTAATTTTATGATGAGAAAAACTTTCATTAGCCTCTTTCATAATGAATCTAAACTCGTGGGCTAGAAATATAGTGATGGCACGCTTAACGGAAGCAAGCCGAATATTAGAGAACTCAAGGAAAATCCTTTGTTTGCAAGGATGCATATGAATAAATTGTCTCTCAAGTTCAAGTACTATAAGTGTTATGGCATCTGCAAGACTATTAGTTTTATTGAGGATATAACCTCCTAAAGTAGGTAGCGTACTAACTCAAGTAAAGAAATCTTGAATAACACATTTTCCAATGATATCGCCCACTACCTATGCGGAGTTTTTTTGTATGAATGATAGTAGGTGCTCCATGGGAATCATTATTCTCTTCAAGATTATTAATATACTTTTAAATGTAAACCTCCCCAGATCCAGACATGGTGGTAACAAATAGATTTAGCACACAATCAAGGAAACAAAAAGACGAACGGAAAAAGGGCGAATAAAAAGGAAAATATTTTTGGTATTTTCTGAAAATCTTTTTTGAAGTGGGGGAGAGGAAAACAAGAGGCAAATGGCAAATAAATTAAATGCAAGAGATGAATTTGTGATGGGTACTTGGTAGGCGTGATCTGGCTATGAATCCTCTCTGGCAATGGCGCCAGAAATCCTTCTTGCTACCTCTTGAGCTTACGTTGGTTTTCCCTTGAAGAGGAAAGGGTGATGCAACGAAGTAGATAAGTATTTCCCGCAGTTTGTTCAGAACCAAGGTAACAATCCATTAGGAGGAACAAGCAAGGCTCCAATAGTAGTACCTACGCAAATAATCAAACACTTGCACCCAACGCTATAAAGGGATTGTCAATCCCTTCAGAGTTATTTGCAAGGATGAGATCTGATAGGGATAGATATAAAATATTGATAGATCTGGAAGTAAAACTAAAGTAAATAAATTACAGGATAGTGTTTTTGGTATTTTTAGTTTATAGATCTGAAAATATAATAAGGAAAATAGACCCAGGGGCCATAGGTTTCACTAGAGGATTCTCTCCTAAAGGAAAATAATACGGTGGGTGAACAAATTACTGTCGAGCAATTGATAGAAAAGGAAATAATTATGAAGATATCCAAGGCAATGATTATGCATATAAGCATCACGTCCATGTCAAGTAGAATGAAACGATTCTGCATCTACTACTATTACTCCACACATCGACCGACTCCTGCCTGCATCTAGGGTATTAAGTTCATGAAGAATAGAGCAACGCATTAAGTAAGATGACATGATGTAGAGGTATAAACTCAAGCAATATGATGAAAACCCCAACTTTTTATCCTTGATGGCAACAATACAATACATGCCTCACTACCCCTACTGTCACTCGGTGAGGACACCGCAAGGTTGAATCCAAAACTAAGCACTTCTCCCATTGCAAGAGTTACCAATCTAGTTGGCCAACCAAACAAATAATTCAAAGAGACTTGCAAAGATATGAAATCATGCATATAATAATTCAGAAGAGACTCAAATAATATTCATGGATAATATGAACATAAACTTACAATTCACCGGATCTCGACAAACACATCGCAAAAGAGTATTACATCGGATAGATCACGATGAAGATCATGAAGAACATGGTATTGAAGATCAAAGAGAGAGAAGAAGCCATCTAGCTACTAGCTATGGACCCGTATGTGTGTGGTGAACTACTCAGACATCATCGGAGAGGCAATGGAGTTAATATAGATGCCCTCCGTGATCAATTCCCTCTCCGACAGATTACTGGAAAAGGCTCCTAGATTGGATCTCTCTAGAACACAGGCTCCCGGCAGCGTGAAAGTATTTTTGTGGCTCTTTTTGGCGATATGGGAATATTTGGGAATTTATAGGCCAAGAATTAAGGTTAGGATACCTGTAGGGGGCCCACAAGCCAGGGGACGCGGCCACCCCCAGTGCGCGCCCTGCAGGCTTGTGGCCTCCCGGCAATTGCCTTGCCCCCTACTCCAAGTCTGTTGCGTGTCTTCTGGTCCAAGAAAAAAATTCATAGATTTTATTCTGTTTGGACTCCGTTTAATATTCCTTATCTGGAATATTAAAAAACATGGAAAAACAGAAACTGGCACTAGGCTCTAGATTAATAGGTTAGTCCCAAAAATAATATAAAACAACATATAAATGCATATAAAACATCCAAAACATATAATATAATAGCTTGGAACAATAAAAAAATTAGATACGCGGGAGACGTATTAAGCATAATTGCTCATCAACATAACTCTTATATTACTACATTAATATCACAAAACTATTGCAAACAATCAAACTTAATATCCAATGATCTTCATGATTTTTTTATTATATCTTTCCTGGACATTCATCACTTTGCTACTGATTTTCATTTAAAGCAAATTGCTAATGCAAATAACAAGCTCTCAAACAAGTATAAGTGAAGCACGAGAGCACAAGTTTCTTTAAAATTTTCAACTCTCAAAATTATATAAGTGAAGCAAGAGAGGATTTCTTGACAATTTCAGCAACTCTCAAATAATCTAGGTGAAGCATTAGATTATATGTAACACCCCAAAAAATTTGCCATGATTTTATTTATTAAAATTTGGCCATGGTTATTTTTATTTTTTATTTTGGGTTTTCTGCTGTTTTCAGATCCCTTCTTTGCTTTACTTTATAAAAAACTCCCTTTCCTAAGTAGGAGTTTTTGAAAAAAATTATTTGACTTGAGTACTTACCTTAAATATTTTCCCCTTCATTTACAAATCCAGTGAAGGCCTTTTTATAAATATTTTCTTTTAAGTTTCATTTATTCAAAATTGACTTCTTAATTCTTTAAAGACCTGATTTGAACTGCAACCATTTGGTAACTTCTTTTAATTTTTTCACAAAAAATTGTGGATGACCTATGATGCCACTGGGTCAATTTTATGTCAAAACCTAGCCAAGTGTTTTGGAAAAACCGAGTTCATTTTCTTATTTTCTCCTCTCGTCCAATCTGGTGCTTTGTACTACAACCGCTAGATATACTTCTTCAAAAATCCTACAAAAATTTGGAGTTGTCAAGGAATCCCTATAAATCTCTTTTATGCAAAAACTCACTATGGTGTTTTGAAAATTTTGACCACCACATCCTATTTTCTGTTCTAGACGAGTTTTGGAGTTTGCACTCCAACCTATTGTTTTCTACCCCAAAGCTTGTGATTTTTTTGCCCATAGAGAACCCTACCAAACCTTTAAGACCAGAGTTTCAGCCCCATTGATATTGTTTTAGACCATGTTGTAGCCTCACTTTGTTTCTGTCCAGAATTGTTTTTTTTCTCAAAACTTGCACTAGAAAGTTTTAGTTTTTCCCAAACCAACTAGACTATCATTATTTGCATCCAAGGAGCCCCCAACCTGGAAATTTTAGTAGCCAGCAGAGCCACCTAGATGTTCCTGGTATTTTGTCAAACACCTTTGGTGCATGACCTGCATTGGCATGGTTATGTGTTTGCCTTGCAGAGTTGCCCGTGTGACCACACCAGCTGTCTCACCACCTTGTCCTACCATAAACACACCCCCTGGCAAGTCCCATTGTATTGGAGTCTTTGAGTGCTCCAGAGTGCGACTATTGCACGCGGTGCAATCGAGTCCCCACGTCCCACCTACCGCTCCCCAGCACCTGGCCGCTCGTAGAGGCACACCCCGACTACTCCTAACCCAAAGGGACACCACGGCCTACCAATGACAATTGCAGCCATGCTGGCCATCGAAGCTAGCAGCACCTGCTGCAGCAATGGTAGCGCTGCCGATGCTAGTCGCCCATCCATGTAGCCAAGACCCTCGTCCTTTAGCTCCACACTAGGTAGGACCCCCTTTTAACACCTTGTGCCCTCGCCACGTAACCTGCAAGCACTGTCTACGGAGTTATCCGAATGCCACCGAGAACCGACGTAGCTCGGGTATTTAAGGACCACCAAGCTGGCCCAGGAGGATAGATGAGCTCCTCCGACCCCTCTCGAGCCCCCACTTTAACCAATCGACCAGGGAGGATCGTCTTCCTCACCTTCGGTCCCGGTTTGGCCACCGCCCACTCGGTCTAAATTCGGAGCCATTGATGCTTCTCCGGCGCCATTCTTCCCTGGAATGGAACGAGATGAACCTAACAAGCCTTCTCCCCCTCTCTTTTGAGCTCGATATGGACCATGGGAAGCACCCCTTTGCTAGTCCACACTGCGGTCCGCTGGCCTAGTAGCCGCCGGAGCTCCCAAGCTCCCCGACGATCAAATCACCCCTCTCCAGGAAATCCTCGGGACCCTGAGCATGCTAGTGGTTTAGGCTTCTTGATTGGTGGCCCCAATTCCCGACGGGCATTGCCGCAGGCCTCACTCCCCTTCGATGAGAGGAGGAAGACGACCGGCTTGACCGGAGTCAAACCTGCGAGTGGGCCCCCCTCGTCAGTGGTAGAACCACGCGCAACCCACTTAAATTGAGGCGCATTCGGCAGAGTACGTAACTCCTTCTGTGGAAGCCTATCCTATTCTGAAGCGTTTTATTTTCTCATTTTATATTAAAAATAGATTCTTGACCAAACTTTGACCGGCCCTAACTTTTACACTAAAACTCCAAATGAGTTGATTCTTTTTCTCACTCCGTTCAAATTTTGTCTAGTTTATTTTATTATTTAATTGAAAAATTTCCAAACATTCAAAAGTTTTGATGTGCACCTCACCTATCTACACATTGAAGGCAAGCATTCTGAACCTTGATATATTTTTGTTGTGTGTGGTTTCCTTGTTGAAGCAAGCATTATGGTTTTGTAAAATGAATGATGACAATTCATGTGATGATCATGCATATGAATATATGGTTGAAATTATATTTATTGCATGTTGAGATGCATGAGACAATAGTCACATCCTTCTGCCACATATGCCTACCAGATGGGATCCGAAGAGAGTCGGTGTCTCACGGAGATACGACTTTGGGACTCACATCTCATGGTCAGCGAGGCATGATGGGGCATGATAGATAGTGACTTTGTTTGCAGTGATGAAACACTTTGATTGTGCTAAACATGCAGGGAATAACTTAAACCTCCTTAGTCGACAATAGATTGAGTCTTGTGAGTGTGTCGCCTTAACCCTTTCGTGCTCCCACAGGTATTCCTGGAAGGGATATGGTTCGGTAGGTCGTAAACCTATTATCAGGTACACACCAAGTAGAGGGCTGGGATGAAGGTATCCGGGGCACTGGACTAAATCCAGTCATCCGGTCAAGGGGCATGGGTGTTGCTACCTCTTGATCTTGCGTTGTTTTTCCCTTGAAGAGGAAAGGGTGATGCAACATAGTAGTAGTAAGTATTTCCCTCAGTTTGAGAACCAAGGTATCAATCTAGTAGGAGTATCAAGGCAAGTCTCCAAAGTACCAGCGTAAAAACAGCAAACTTGCACCCAACGCTACAAAGGGGTTCTCAATCCCTTCATGATTGATTGCAAGGTGAGATCTGAAGGCGGAAAGTGCAACAGAGTAAAAGTGTAGAGATGAAAATATGATGTGAAGTAGACCCGGGGGCCATAGTGTTCACTAGAGGCTTCTCTCATGATAGCAAAAATTATGGTGGGTGAACGAATTACTGTCGAGCAATTGATAGAACCGCGCAAAGTCATGATGATATCTAAGGCAATGATCATACATATAAGCATCACGTCCGAGACAAGTAGACCGATACTGTGTGCATATACTACTATTACTCCACACATCTATCGATATCCAGCATGCATCTAGTGTATTAAGTTAATGACAAACGGAGTAACGCCTTAAGCAAGATGACATGATGTAGAGGGATAAATTCATGCAATAGATATAAACCCCATCTTTTTACCCTTGATGGAAACAACACGATGCGTGCCTCGCTACCCCTTCTGTCATTGGGTGAGGTCACCGCATGGTATGAACCCAAAACCAAGCACTTCTCCCATTGCAAGAATTATAGATCAAGTTGGCCAAACGAAACACACAACTCGAAGAGAATTACAAGGGTATGAAATCATACATATAAGAGATCATAAGAAACTCAAATAAGATTCATCGATAATCTGATCATAAATCCACAATTCATCGGATCTGGACAAACATACCGCAAAATAAGATTACAACGGATAGATCTCCATAAAGATCATGGAGAACTTTGTATTGAAGATCCAAGAGAGAGAAGAAGCCATCTAGCTACTAGCTATAGACCCGGAGGTCTATGGTGAACTACTCACGCATCATAGGAGAGCCAATGGTGTTGATGAAGAAGCCCTCCGTGTCCGAATCCCCCTACGGTAGGGCACCAGAACGTGCCCCAGATGGGATCTTGCAGAGACAGAAGCTTGCGGCGACGGAAAAGTATTTTTGTGGCTCTCTCCCATGGTTTCAGATTTTTAGGGGATTTATAGGCGGAAGAACTAGGGAAGGGGAGCCACAAGCCTGCTAGGCCGGCCCCCTTAGGCCGGGCCTGGATAGCTTGTGACCTCCTCCGAGGTCCCTTGCCTTGGTTCTCAAGTCTCCTGCGTGTCTTCTATTATGGAAAAAAAATCATTCCGTAGGTTTTATTCCATTTGGACTCCGTTCAATATTCTCCTCTGAAAAAGGTCAAAAACACGGAAAAAACAGGAACTCGCACTTGGCACTGAGTTAATAGGTTAGTCCCAAAAAAGATATAAAATAGCATATTCATGCATACAAAACATCTAAAGATGACAAGATAATAGCATGGAACCATCAAAAATTATAGATACGTTGGAGACGTATCAAGCATCCCCAAGCTTAACTCCTGCTCGTCCTCGAGTAGGGAAGTGATAAAGACTGAATTTTTGATGTGGAATGCTACCTAACTTATTTGTCCTTTGTAAATTCTTTGTAGCATGAATGTTCAGATCCGTGAGATTCAAAACAATAGTTTGCTATTGACATGAAAACAATAATACTTCAAGCAAACTAGCAAGGTAATCATGAACTTTCGAAATAACAAGGCCAAAGAAAGTTATCCATACAAAATCATATAGTCTGGCTATGCTCCATCATCCCCACACAACGAATTTAAATCATGCACAACCCCGGTATTGGTCAAGTAATTGTTTTCGCACTCTTACTTTCTCAAACTTTTTCAACTCTCACGCAATACATGAGCGTGAGCCATGGATATAGCACTATAGGTGGAATAAAGTGTGGTGGAGGTTGTGAGGCAAAAGGAGGAGAGGGTCACATCGGCTCGGCATATCAAAGGGCTATGGAGATGCCCATCAATAGATATCAATGTGAATGAGTAGGGATTACCATGCAACGGATGCACGAGATCTATAAGTATGTGAAAGCTCAAAAGAAGAACTAGTGGGTGTGCATCCAACTTGCTTGCTCACGAAGACCTAGGGAAATTTTGACGAAGCCCATCATTGGAATATACAAGCCAAGTTATATAACGAAAACTCCCACTAGTATATGTAAGTGTCAAACCAAGAGACTCTCTGTAATGAAGAACATGGTGCTATTTTGAAGCACAAGTGTGAAAAAAGATAGTAGCATTGTCCCTTCTCTATTTTTCTCTCATTTTTTTGTTTGGGCTCTTAGGCCTCTTTTCATATTTTTTTGTGGGCAACTTTGGCCTCTTTTTTTTTTATTTCCTCACATGGGACAATGCTGTAATAATGATGATCATCACACTTTTATTTACTCACAGCTCAATGCTTAGAACAATGATGACTCTATGGGACATGCCTCCGACAGTGTACGGGGATGTGCAACGAATATGGTCACGGCACATGTAATGAGATGGAACGGTGGGAGTTTCATGGAAATATATCTCGGAATGGCAATGAAAATGCCATAATAGGTAGGTACGGTGGCTGTTTTGAGGAAGGTATATGGTGGGTTTGTGCACCAGCAAAATTTGCGCCGCACTAGAGAGGCTAGCAATGGTGGAAGGTGAAAGTGCATCTATACCATGGACTCACATTAGTCATGTAGAACTCATATACTTATTGTGAAAGTTTTTATTAGTAATCGAAACAAAGTGCTAAACGCATACTCCTAGGGGAATGGTTGGTAGGTGTTAACCATCGCGCGATCCCCCTGACCGCAACACAAAGGATGACAATCAGTGAATCCATTATGCTCCCACTTCCTAACATAGCGGTTCACCATACGTGCATGCTACGGGAATCACTAACTTCAACACAAGTATTTCTAGATTCACAACACCCTACTAACATAACTCTAATATTACCATATCCATGTCTCAAAACTAATTGAGATGAATCAAACTTCTCTTCACTAATCAATGCACATGAATATGGAAGTTTTTATTATATCCTCTTTGGATGCCTATCATATTTAGGACTACTTGCATAGCACAAGCCAATTAACAAGCTACTCAAAGAGAGCACTCTCAAAAAGATATAAGTGAAGATCGAGAGTTCTTATTTCTCCAAAATATGACACCGCCGTGCTCTGAAAAAAAACTAAGTGAAGCACTAGAGCAAAGTTATCTAGCTCAAAAAGATATAAGTGAAGCACATGCGAGCTAAATTGCCTAACTCTTGAGCTTGCGTTGGTTTTTCCCTTGAAGGGAAAGGGTGATGCAGCACAGCAGCGGTAAGTATTTCCCTCAGTTTGAGAACCAAGGTATCAATCCAGTAGGAGTATCAAGGCAAATCTCCAAAGTACCTACGCAAAAACAGCAAACTTGCACCCAACGCTACAAAGGGGTTGTCAATCCCTTCACGATTGATTGTAAGGTGAGATCTGAAGGCGGAAAGTGCAACAAAGTAAAAGTGTAAGGCTGAAAATATGATGTGAAGTAGACCCGGGGGCCATAGTGTTCCCTAGAGGCTTCTCTCATGATAGCAAATAATACGGTGGGTGAACGAATTACGGTCGAGCAATTGATAGAACCGTGCAAAGTCATGATGATATCTAAGGCAATGATCATACATATAGGCATCACGTCCGAGACAAGTAGACCGATACTGTCTCCATCTATTACTATTACTCCACACATCGACCGCTATCTAGCATGCATCTAGTGTATTAAGTTCATGACAAACGGAGTAACGCCTTAAGAAAGATGACATGATGTAGAGGGATAAATTCATGCAATAGATATAAACCCCATCTTTTTACCCTTGATGGCAACAACACGATACGTGCCTCGCTACCCCTTCTGTCACTGGGTGAGGTCACCGCACGGTATGAACCCAAAACCAAGCACTTCTCTCATTGCAAGAATTATAGATCCAGTTGGCCAAACGAAACCCACAACTAGAAGAGAATTACAAGGATATAAAATCATGCATATAAGAGATCAGAAGAAACTCAAATAAGATTCATAGATAATGTGATCATAAATCCACAATTCATCGGATCTAGACAAACACGCCTCAAAAGGAGATTACATCGGATAGATCTCCACGAAGATCATGGAGAACTTTGTATTGAAGATCCAAGAGAGAGAAGAAGACATCTAGCTACTAGCTATGGAACCAAAGGTCTATGGTGAACTACTCACGCATCATCGGAGAGGCAATGGTGTTGATGAAGAAGCCCTCCGTGTCCGAATCCCCCTCCGGCAGGGCACCAGAACGTGCCCTAGATGGGATCTTGCGGAGATAGAAGCTTGCGGTGGCGGAAAAGTATTTTCATGGCTCTCTCCCGTTGTTTCAGATTTTTAGGGGATTTATAGGCAGAAGAACTAGGGCAAGGGAGCCAGAGGGGGGCCACAAGCCTGCTAGGCCCGCCCCCCTAGGTCGGGCCTGGGTGGCTTGTGACCTCCTCCGAGGTCCCCCTGCCTTGGTTCTCAAGTCTCCTGCATGTCTTCCGTTATGGAAAAAATCATTCCGCAGGTTTTATTCCATTTGGACTCCGTTCAATATTCTCCTCTGAAAAAGGTCAGAAACACGGAAAAAACAGGAGTTAATACGTTAGTCCCAAAAAAGATATAAAATAGCATATTCATGCATACAAAACATCCAAAGATGACAAGATAACAACATGGAACCATCAAAATTTGTAGATACGTTGGAGACGTATCAAGGCCGAAGCCTCCAAAGCTCGTGCAGCTCCCCTTAGACGTCCCCGAGCCCCGCAGCCGCCACCAAATGATGCTGGAGCTCCCTCTCCACCACCTGGTCACCTCCGCTGCTGTCCACGACCATCGGAGCTCCTCCCCAGCCGCCTCCACGCTTCGGCTGCCGTCGACCTCGCCGGAATTTCTTCCAGCCACCGCGGTGAGCATCTCCTCCTCCCCGAAGCCGTGAGATCTGCAACACACAGATAGTATTAGATGCAAGTTACCCCTTCGGTTTTGACTAAAAAAACCATCCAGTTTTCTGTTTAGTAACTTTAGCCGAAACAATTTTCTCTAACGTGTGGTCGTCCGTTTGTTTAGTACCCGCAGCGCACACCTCCACCCACTAAGAAGGTGCCACGTAGCACACCTGTTCGTTAGGATAGTTTTTCTTTTTCCGATTTTAGTTCTTTTAACAGAAATAGTTCTCTTTGTGTTTTCTTTATTACTTCGATGTTTTAACTCCAAATTAGATGATTCTTTTTGCATTGTGTCACAAATTTTGTCTAGTTTCTGTAGATATAAAGGTTGACCATGTTTGAATATTTTAAATTTGAATTCAAATAGATTTGATTCAAGTCTTGTTTTGTGAATATCTTGAGTTTAAAAATAGGTTTTGAGTTCATTATTTTTGCTAATCGTCACAAGTGATCTTCTTTATAAGTAGGTATTATTTCAGAATTTTTAGAATATTTTAAGTTTGGGTTTTAAGCAAAACAGATTCTTTTTCAATTATTTTTAGGTTTATTGCTATTTCTTTTGTATTAATTGTTTTTAATTTGTTTTCTTTTGTACTTGTGAAAAGTTATATCTTGTTTTCTGTTAGTTAACAGTAGCTTTTCAACAACAACAAAATTTTAGTTTATTTATTTTTATTTGATAGAATGAAATCAATTCTAGTTCTATAATAACTTGCGAATTGATTTCATTGCAAGTTTGATTTCCTATTGGAATATACATTCAACTAATATATTTTTTATAAGTTTTATTTTGTGTTAACATTAATTTAGATCAGAAACAATTTCTATTAAAGTTGAAATTGTTTTTGATTTAACTAAAGTTAACCTTGTTTAGTTCATAAGAAGAGTTGGATAAAAGACTTTTCCATTAGTTCTTTTGCTAACCAAAGTTTTAGGAAAAATATATTTTGTTATCTTAGTTGTTTTATATTTTTGTTTTATTTGCTGTTAAGTTTAATTGGGACAAAAGCTATTTTGTGGTGTTGTAGTAGAATACTCCATAGTTTTCTTTGAAGTTTCTGTTGGATTCTTACTTGATCTTTCTTATTGATTTTATTACAATTGTTGTTTGTTATTGATTGTTAGGATGATTCATGGAATGTTTTCTTATGTGAATACTATGTTTGATTATATAGATTTCATCGGAGAGTGACGGATAGCTCTATCAAGCTATTTTCTGCGAGCGATATCTACCTTCATCAACCTTACCATGCAAGTTCACATTGATCATCTTTTTACCTATGGTTTTATTGCATTAGATCAACCTTCTCCACCCATTGCATGCAAAGTAGGTACTTGGAAATTGTGGGCCTTGAGTAGTATATTGTGATAGGCACCCTTTAAACCCTTGTTACTTTGGTCAGGACGTTATTTTGCTATGCTTCTAGTTGACGGGGTTTTGGTTCAGTGTTTATCATGAGTGTTGCGATAACTATATAATCAAGACCTGAGGACTTCAAGACTTTCAAGACCACATGATGCAATATACCTCTGGGTGAAGGACGGTATAGATGGGTACCCTAGGGAAGCTAGTGTATGACCCGGGATGCATGGGGAAGCTCCATGACATCTTGCGGAAAGCTTCACCCAGACACAAAGAGATGGATGGATTCTTCAAGACCCGAGGCTTACCTGCAAAACCACAAGTCATATGGGCTCTGGCTTGGTTGGACATCATGGTGACTCTGTACAGGCGGTGCTACAAGATGTAGAAGAACGGTAGGATTGGATGGGCACCGACAGTGTCTCAGAGGAACCCTTTGGAAGACCATGTTTTGATCATCCGGTTCTCAAACACCATAAAGTGCGAGGACTTCAACGAAGGCGATCAAATCTTGTGGGGAACTTGTGCAAAATTCTGCAGAGTACTCAAACCTAATCGATTAGCCGTGTCCATAGTCATGGACAACTTGAGCCAAAGGAACTGAAGCTATGAGGAATTCTCAACACCATTAACTTATTGGTGTGGGTAATATTGATAACTTGGGTACGAAAAATGTTTCGTGGAACCTTCTCATTAACAACCAACAATATAGTAAATTTTTCTTTTACCCTCTCTCTTGTTGTAGGAAAAATTTGCTTGACGCAAAACTTAAACTACATCCCCACCTACCATATATGCATTTAGTATAGATGATACATTCACCGCTCTCTTTTGTGACTTGCCGGCATATTCAATATGTTGACCTACACGGCTACAACATCTTATGTTGTAGATACTTTCTACAACGAGTAAGAGTATGATTCAGGGTTATGGTATGCACTGAACCTGTCGTTGGTGCTTATTAGGACTCCACTCCCTTTGACCGTTTTCGCTGAGATTTTGAGGTATATATAAGTTTTACGTTATTTAAATGTGATTGCACTTTGATATATACATTGAAGTACTGTGTGTGCCAGCATATTGATCCAGGGATGGCACAGAACACAGAGGCTTGACTCGTTTTGAGTCGGGTCGCTACACATATGGTATCAGAGCACATGTTGACTATAGGACGTAACCCTGGGAAATAGCTTAGAAATAGGAAGACCTTGATAGGAACAACTTTTGTATTCACTACTCTCGTACCTCTTAATTCTTTTACTGAACATTCCCTATTTCAAAACTATAGATGTAGAGCTACACTCTGAATGAAAGAGAGTAGTACAAAGATGTTCTCGGAGGCCCATTCCTCATGGAGCTGGTACATATGATGAAGTTGCCGATACCTGAGATAAAGGTGACTAAGAAGAAGTCTGGATTTTGGGGTGTCGGAACTAAAGTTTTTGGACGTAAAGAAGACCCCAAGACTGAAGACATCAACTATGGCACATTGACCGATGACTATGATATGGGCATGAACACTGCTGTTCATGATGATATCGCATGTTTGAGCTATCGTCATCGTGTCGACTTAGGTACCCACTACTTTGGAAGACTTGGATGGCAGAAGCGTGAGGGAGCACACATCATCGTGACACACGAGTAGAAGGTGAAGTTTTCACCTATACTTGAGTATAATCAGGAACTGGAACATTATATCAAGAACCTTCAGATAGACCTTCTCACGGAATTATTTGAGAATTATGCACTCCGTGAGAGTCTCAAGACCGAGAAATTGAAGGTAGCCAATGTGAAGGAACACGATCCTGAGATTCAAAAGCTTCGTCAAGACTTGAAGAATAGTCAAGCCATGACACATGTTGGTGATGTTGAAATCCAGAAGCTCAAGAGCCAACTCCTGGAACTACAAGGACGACATCGGAAACTCCATGTCAATAGGGAATATATGGCGGAAGAACTTGAGAAGATCAAGCATGACCAGAAGAAGCCCATTGATGATGAAGACATGATATGAGCTAGCTTAGTAGTAGTAGCCCAACCATGAGAGAAATAAATATGAACGTTATTGCATATTGTGTGATCGACCATACCAACCTTATGTGGGTGGCAATACTATATTATTCATTGAACTTTATGAATGTGTGGACTTGAGTTTTGATAGTCTTTGAGTTGTTCGTTTTTTCCTCTCTCTATTACCCATCTCATCACCAAAACCATGGACCCAACAGATGGCATATGAAGCTGGACTAGTAATCTCCGGTCCAATGACCTAGCGGGAGGCTGAAATATTGATTTAGAACATGGAGAACCACTTCGGGAGCAACTTGATTTCAAGGAACTATGAGGTTCCACACGCTCTTCAGTACTTTACCCAAAGTGCTGCTATCTGGTGGAAAATGCCTCATGCCATACAAGGATTTAGTGGAGCAGAAACCTGTGACGAATTGAAGAAGACTCTGTTAAGATCCCGTCTCATTCGAAAGCACTATGATAACCCGATGAAGAAGCCTTGGCATTCAAGATATGTGGAGAAATAGGACACACCCAGGAAGAACACAAGGATGGATGCCCTAATTGTGAAGAAAATCACCCAGTAGGGAATACCCAACTAGTCAGGTGACTTGTTTCTTGTCTGAAGGAACCACCCACTACCCAGCTCAGTGTCATATTTACCCCAAGGTGCAACAAGTTGTCAAGCAGCGGAAAGAAGCAATGCAGGAAACCCTCAAGACGAAGATTCCAGAAGAACCTATGATGAAGGAAAATATAGAAGACCCTGATGGACAAAGCCTAACCAGATTTTTCTCTAATGTCTGCTACTCATGTGGAGAAGAAGGACATTTTTCACAGGAGTGCATGAACGAAAGCCAAGAGTGTCTGGGAAACTTCCCGACAGAAAAAGTAGAGTTTGATCCACTTGAAATAGAAGAACTGGCCAGAATGAAGAAGTCCAGAAAAAAGAGAAAGTACACCAAGAAGAGCCAAATCCCCACAGATAAGGACCTGAGTCATATCCCATGTTTTAAATGCAAGACCTTAGGTCAGTATGCGAATATGTTCCTAGCAAGGAAGAAGGAAACCCGAGGAGCAAAAACAAACACCAAGAAGCCTCGAGATAGGTCCGAAGGCATTTGCTTTCGTTGCAAGGACGCAGGACATTATGCTACTAAATGTCCACAGGGGAAGAAAGCTAAAATGGAGTAGATAGGTTTATCAATGGCAATAAGTGTAACATGAAGCACTCATGTTGTCATGATATTATGGAGTTAAATTCTGTAACGGAAGTCTCTGAGATTGTAATAACTTCATGGATCAATGGAATTTATGTGTCATGATTTCCTATGTTGAAATTGTATGAGTTGTTTCTCTATGAACAAAGATCTCTGGCCATTTTCGAGGATATGAGAAAATATGGTCTATGCAGGCATGAGTATATTTCATTTAAGTGTGGTAGTAATCGGTAAACCCACAGGATCCAAGGCGTAGGAAAGTACCATGCATATTAAGGAGCCCAATCCACTGAATACAATTGAAGGAAATGTCAGATCATATCAAACTACGTGGGTGACAACATTTGTAACATAGTACTTTTGAAGTTCGAATTTCGAGAATAGAATGAGTATGAAATCAAGGAATGATTATGAGGAACCAATACCTAAGGGTAAACAGATCAATGGAAGGAAAATGAGTTCAAAGAATACAACATATACCAAGGATGCATCTCAAGATTTCATGAAGTTTGCCCCAAGAGCATGAAGGAATAAGCTATGATGGACCAGTAAACATTTTCTTAGGAGCATATGAAAACCTGAGAGTGGTGAAGAACACGATAGATGTTTTCTTAAGCTTGCAGAACCCATGGATTCGTACAAACCTCGTTCGTGAACAAGAGAAATTTTGCAATACTTGTGAGATTGCCAAAGTGCTCAAATGCGAGATTCGCTAAACCCTATACAGAGTAATGATTTGGGTGCGGAATGGATTGATCACCATGTCGACTTACTCTTATCATTCTCTTGCTATTCAGAATGGTAAATCTGAGAGACTTACCCATAGAGAGAGAAGACGTTCTTTGAAGCTTTTGTTTAAGCCTTAGAATGGTATGATGAAAGCCCATGTACATGGAAATTGTTGTCACGCGTAGGAATTTTATGGTGAGGATAAAGCCAAGACCCTTCTCACTGCAGGATAACCACAAATGGTAGACCACCATGAGAATCATCGATGGGTTATCTAGAATGGTGATACGTCCCAAATGTATCTATAATTTCTATTTGTTCCATGCTCTTTTGGGTGACATTGTTACGTTTTTTGCTACACTTTCATACCTTTTTGCACATATTTGGAGTAACCTACTAACTCAGTGCACCCAGTGCCAGTTTCTGTCTGCTGATGTCTGTGAGTTGCAGGTTTATACCCATATTTACAGTGCCCGAAAAATTCCACTGAAAATATATAAAAAATCAGCGTTCCAGAAGACTCGAGACTCCTGAAGGAGAACCAGAGGGGGGGCAACCCCCACCCAAGTGGCCACCTGGTGCCCCCCTTTGGCCCTATTTTTACCCCCGTGAAGGAAACCCTGATTCGGGAACCCTTTTCTCCAGAAGCAATTCCGATCTTCGCCGCCATCACCAACAAGTTTCGGGGGACCAGAATTCCTGTGCCGTCACCCTGTCGGGACGGGGAAGTGCCCCCGGATTCAACTCCATCGATGTTGCTTCCTCCCTCCATGAAGCAGGAGTAGTTCCTCCTCGGGCCTGAGGTCTTCTACAATAGCTATGTGGTTAATTCTCGCTCCCATGATGTGATCTTGATTGTGATCAAAAGCTATGTTAACCTAGGGTGATCCCATGACGTTTCCCCTTCTTCTATGTATTGGAGTAATGTACTCACTTGATCTTATCTAGTATAATCTCCGAGACCATGGTGACAACAGTCTATTGGACATGGATTAGAAGAATATTTTCATGAGTGCTTTCCTCTTTTGTGAATTGATTGAAGATTGAGAGTATCTTGGTGCTTATCTTTAACTATCCTTGAGATACGTTGTGGTGATTGTGGTACTCTCTTTCGATGGCCGCGGTGACATTGGGAAATCCATAGATGAGAACTACGAACTCTGAGGTCTGCTTTTGTAGACCTACATAATTCTCGTCCCCTCTTGGTCACAAAGGAATGACGTGAGAGTACGTCTCCATTGCATGTTTTAGTGGAAATATCATGTGATTAGACTATGTTAATGTTGTTGGGCGTTGCCACTACTGAAAGTATGAATCCTAGGCCTTGTTACTCACCTTTGTTACATTGTTTATGCTCACTTTTGTCACTTGCTACATTGCTGCCATTTTATTACAGATTTATATTACCTTTCTTTTCCACACCTATCACCCATATTTTACCATCTCTTCGCTGAACTAGTGCACCTATACAATTTACCATTGTATTAGGTGTGATGGGGACACAAGAGACTTCTGTTTCTTAGTTGCAGGGTTGCTTGAGAGAGACCATTTTCAACCTCTACTTCCCTGACTTCGATAAACCTTAGGTCATCCACTTGAGGGAAATTGCTGCTGTCCGACAAACCTCTGCGCTTGGAGGCCCAACATAGTCTACAAGAATAGAAGTGTGCGTAGAGATCAAGCTATTTCTAGCGCCGTTTCCGGGGAGGTGAGTGCTTGAAGGTCTATCTTTAGATCTTGCAATTAAATCTTTTTGTTTCTTGTTTTTATTTTCACTAGTTAGGCTTATGGAAAACTGCACTCTTAGTTCGCTACTTGGGGAAGGCCACTTTACCACACCCGTGGTAGAGAAGTGTCCTCCACCTACTAAATGTATACCATTGAATATACCACTTGGGATAATTGAAATACTTAGAATGATAATTATGCGGGAGATGGAATAGTCAATCCTAGTATTCATTTGTTGAAACTTACAGAACTTTGTGAGTTGTTTAAGATTTCAGGTTTGACAAGAGATGGAGTCATGAGGAAATTATTTGCCTTATCACTGAAAGGAAAAGCATTGGAATGGTATAGGCTACTTTTACTCCAAGTTTTATCCTCTTCATGAAATCCATGTGGATCATGGTAACAATGCTTTATGTGATACTTATATTGTTGAGTTTATTCATGATCCCACTGAAAATTATTATGAGAAGGGAACATACACTTATAGATATTTCAATAATATCAAGTCCCCTCTCTTTATGTTGAAGCTTTTGAAGCTACACTTGTTTTGCCTTCCTATGCTTATTGTTTTGTGCTTCAATGAATTATTCTATTGCAATATTCCTATGCATAGGAATCATGTTACACTTAAATGTGTTCGGTATTTTCTTCTTGATGCTCTCTTTTGTTCTACAACTCTTATTCCTACGAGAGCATCACTAAAATCTTAAACCTGTCTTTATGGCCATAAAGAAAGACCTCTAGGGAGACAACCCTTGTTATCTTTACTTTGAGTTTTTAATTTCAGCTTTTCGTGGTATTGATGTGTGTTACTGCTGTAGCAACATCATTGTATCTTTATTTTTAAGCTTTGTGCCAAGTTTTAGCCTCCCATTGCAAGAAAGTTCAAAAGTTGTGACATGCTGTCCAGAAACAGATTCTGTGTGCTTGTTGGAAAAATTCACCAAAAATCATGAGATCATATTTTTTATCTGAATTATTTTGACAATATGCTCTATAGAATCGAATTTCTGGCATCTGTTCTGAGTTTTTTATTTGAGTTGCAGAAGTGCCCTGGAAAAATATTTACTACCTGTTGGTCTGTTTTTTACAGATTATGCCACATTTTGTGTTTTCATCGTTTCACAAATCTTAAACTTGCTTTTTCTTTAGAATTATTTTTGGAAATCTTGAGAAATAGTAGCTCTTCATGAAAATATTTATTTCCAATGGAGCAAAATTATTTTATTATGGGTACTAACCACTCTAATAAGCTTATGATGAGTTTCGTATGAAGGGAGTTTTGAAGTATGCGATGGAAGATGATGAAAAAGATCCAGGAGTGTCAAGCGCTCAAGCTTGGGGATGCCCCCATGCACCCCCAAGTAATATTCAAGGAGACTCAAGCATCTAAGCTTGGGGATGCCCCCGTGCATCCCCTTCTCCATCAACAATCATCAGTTCGTCCTTCTCCATGCTATATTTTTATCACTTCATATGTTATGTGCTATGCTTGGAGCGCCCTGCTCTTTACTTTTTAGTTTTTTTTAGTTTTTCTTGTTGTTCATAACAAGTTGGACCCTATCCTTCTTTGTTTGGGAGAGAAACACGCTCCACTCCACCCTAGAACACAACATAGGTTTTCATGCTTATCTTTTTGTGTGTTCTTTATCTTTTCATACCGCTATCACGTTTAGCTCTTAGTTTTCATGCTTTATCTTTTTAAGAGATTTTATTTAGGATGCTTTTGGAACTCTCTTGAGTTATCATGTTTATCTTGTTTAGAGAGTTGGCTTGTTGCGCTGTGTTGTATGTCTTGCATGAGTAGGTAATTGAGGTTGCTATTTAAGTGTAGTAGTAACTTGCAACAGTTTTGAGGTATTGATTTGAGTAATGTTTGGACTTTTGGTGTCAATACCTTGATCCTATTAGTAATACGTGTCGTATTTTGGGAAATCCGTGAGTATTTTCAAAAACTACAAAAAAATAGTTGAGAACTCTAGCTACTAGATGGAACGCTAACCTCTGGAGGGTTGGAATGTATAGAGTACCCTCACGTTATCATGGGTCGAGGATGCGCAAGGATAACCAAACTCCCAAACACTCCTCCTTCGGGTACTTGTCTCTTTGTGAATCTCCCGACTAGCTAGAGAGTTACTGATAATAAGTGTGTGAGTTCTTCAGACTAATGTGACTATTCGATTGTTGGTACTTCCACCGTCCATATTCTGCTAACCTCTTCGTACCGTGCATTGACCTTTATGATCTTGAGAGTTGGTGCATACTTCGCCGGTGCATCCAAACCCTTGGCATGATACGCTCTATCATCATAAGCCTCATTATATCCTTCCTAAAAAACAGCCACCATACCTACCTATTAAGGCATTTCCATAGCCTTTCTGAGATACATTGCTATGCAGCATCCACCATCTCATGACTTAATCTTCATGTCATACATGCTTTTGCTTGATTGAGAAGCCGCATGCAAGTTGGGATTTGCCCTTATCATTGCTACATGACGCGCTAGTATCATTGCGTATCCTTCTACACTCGCAAAGGCATACATTTGCATACATCATGATAGGTTTCATTCATCTTTATGTTTAGTACTTCTTATAAAGTGTGAATATATTCTTTTTATTCTTGTAAAATATAGAGTGTTTCCCTTAAGTGAGGAAAAGATCCCAAAGAGGACAAATTAAAAGATCCTAAAAGAGGACACATGAAAAGATCCCAAAGAGGACAAATGAGAGATAAATAGAAAGAGCCAAAGAGGCCACAAAAATAAAAATAAGGAAAAAAAAGAGAAGGAGGCAACACTACTATTCCTTTTGAAAGATCCACACTCATACTCCATTGTTATATTTGTACTCCATAGAGATTATCATTCATGCATAACTATGTGGGGACCCTTACACTATAGAACTTGGCTTGTATATTCCAATGATGAGCCTCCTCAAATGAGCTCTAGGTCTTCATGACCAAGCAAGTTGGATACAACCCCACTAGTTCCATTGGAGAGCTTACCTTAGCTCATATGTGCATCCGTTGCATGGAAATCCCTACTCCTCACATTATATCTATCATTTCGCGTTCTCTCGCTTATGATTGTCCTCATTGATGTAAGCCTTTCACACCTTTTTTTCTTCCTTCCCCATCATTATTCTCGTTTCCATCCTAAGTGCCAATATATCTTGCTCGCGCTCATCCATTGCATGAGTGCTCAAAGTCGAAAGGGAGAGGATCATTTTAACTTGTGCCTGACTAATGATCTGGGGATGAGTCAAAATAAGATTCTGAAGGAGACCAAGCGTGAAGTTTTAGTAGATTGAGTTCTCAACTAAACTATATAGTATTTTTTAAGCTCTAAACCCATCTCTCACTTCTTGCACGCAAACACTATTTGGAGACATTCGAGTCACGCACAACGAGAGCTCTTGTACCTTTATGTTCTTACTTTGCTAGTTTCAATACTAGATATGGACTCTTGCTTGTTACTATCTTGACTTGAATTGCATATCTTACTTGCTTTACCTTGAAGTTCTTATATGTGTGTTAGCATATCACCACAGAAATTATGCTTTTTATCAGTTACCTACTCGAGGACGAGCAGGAATTAAGCTTGGGGATGTTGGTACGTCCCAAACGTATCTATAATTTCTGTTTGTTGCATGCTCTTTTGGATGACATTGTTATGTGTTTTGCTACACTTTCATACCTTTTTACACATATTTGGACTAACCTACTAACTCAGTGCACCCAGTGCCATTCTGTCTGCTGATGTCTCTGAATTGCATGTTTATACCCATATTTACATTGCCCGAAAAATTCCAAAGAAAATATATTAAAAAATCAGCGTTCCAGAAGATTCCAAGCGCCCGAAGGAGAGCCAGAGGGGGGCCACCCCCCACATAGGCGTCCACCTGGCGTGGCCTAGGGGGAGGCCGTGCCACTAGGCCGCCTGGGCGAGTGGGACCTCCACTGGTGCCCCGCTTTGGCCCTATTTTTACCCCCATGGAGGAAACCCTGATCCAGGAACCCTTTTCTCTAGAAGCAATTCCGATCTTCGCCGCCATCGCCAACAAGTTTCGGGGGATCAGAATTCCTGTGTCTGCACCCTGCCAGGACAGGGAACTGCCCCCGGATTCATCTCCATCGACGTTGCTTCCTCCCTCCATGAAGACAGAGTAGTTCCTCCTCGGGGATGAGGTCCTCTATAATAGCTATGTGGTTAATTCTCTCTCCCATGATGTGATCTTGATTGTGATCATAGGCTATGTTAACCTAGGGTGATCCCATGATGTTTCCCCTTCTTCTATGTATTGGATTGATGTAATCATTTGATCTTATCTAGTATAATGTGGGGACTCTGACTTACAAGTCGAGATCGCCGAATGAACGTGCTCAGTGATCCCACAGATCAATGCTCACCGAACACACAGATACTGAATAATAAGAGTCTTACATCCAAGTACCAAATTATTACATCACATGACCGAATGGTCAAGTTCACAAGATAGGGCCTAAGGCCAAATCATACTGATACAATTAGTACCGGAAATCATAGGGGCTAAGCGGGTGCCCATGCCATCCAGCCTACACCGATTGACATTCTCACTGGGAAAACGTCCTAGTTCGGAGGGGCGTCTCCAAAGACGTACTCATCTCCAAACTCCGGTCCTTCCATGTCTGGTCAATAAAATAACCAGTGGCAAGCCAATGAGTACTTTTGAATGTACTCCCAAACAGCCCATGATATGAACAATGAAAGTGAAGGATAACAATATCATGCATCTTTGATGAATTCACCTTGGTAGTAAATGATCGTGAATATGCATCAAGTTAAATAATTACTTCTGAAGAACAGGTTACAGATATCAATATCTACTCAGGGTTGAACCATCCGGGTTCACCTTGTATGCCAAGTCACAAACTTGGTCATATCATTACTTTCATCACAACTCACACACACACTTGGTTTATGCGGAAACGACTAGACGCAGTTTAAGCAGGATTACCCAACTGTCCTTGACCGTGGACACGTCTATTCGAATAGTTTTACACTCTGCAGAGGTAGTACGCTCGACCCACGTGATCCCTAAAACTTCCGTGTCATCCATGACTCGCGGTATATAACATACCCGATGTAAGTACACGATCAATGCCTTTCCCCTAGCGATACTAGACAAAGAGGTTCACACGATTGGTACCCAGCCCACATGTTGTAAGTCTTACGATCACCGACTCTGAACAGTATCAACCATGCAAGGACCAACGGTGTGCGTGGAACACATAAAAATGGCATAGTCGCCCTACCTGGCACAACCCCATCACGAGAGTGACCACATATCACTCCTGCCACTAGTAATGTGTCTCTTTGCTAGCACCGACCAGAGTAATCAACACAGCCCCATACCATATAGGGGTACCATGGTCATACATGTAAGGTTGGGACAGTCGACATATCATAAATCTAATCCCATTTCCGAAACCATACTCACAAATACCCAGTGCACCACTTCACCGAAAGTGGCCACCTAACTCATCATCACCCTCGGGCATTAGTGGCACCCGACGGGGTTTTCATGAATCTTTGATTTATACCAACAACATGCTCATTCTAATATTACTCTAACTTTACTTGTCAACATGATACTAGCATGACCCTCATAGGTGGTAGGATCAAGCTTAATGCATGTGCTCCGGAGGAGCCATACATCACTTCAATGATTTACCGGCACTTATGAACATATGCAACAAAAATATTTGCTACACTAGCACGCATCATAACATATGCTCAGACATGGTCAAGGGGATGCCTGCCTTGGTCAGCTAGGTATCCGGGGTCTTCGAGGTCTTCCGCTCTGATTCCCTCGTCACACGGATTTTCTTTCGTCGTCAAAAGAATAAATAAGAAATAGCTCACTCAAAAACAGATCACAAAGTCATTTTAAAAATGATCTTTATTACTGATAAATCTAAGTTGTTATTTAAAAAAATATTTGCCTCTGATTGCAATGAAGGAACATTTTTAAAAGCAACTAAAGAGAAGCAAAACTATTCCAACTTAATCCTTTTTATTATTGTGAAACAGAATAGTTGGTGAAAAATTCAACCAATGGTCTTATTAAATACTTCACATTTTTAGAAGAATATCGGTGGAAAAATTATATCTTTACACTGGTTAAATCTTTTACAAAAATCTTTGGAAAAACCAGTTTTAAAATAAAAGAAAAATGGGCTAAGTCCCTGGCCTCGCTTGGCCTAGAATTCGGCCGACCGAAAGGCCAACCGACAGCCTGCCCAGGCGCGCGAGCCGTCAGGTTTGAACCTGACGTGCGGGGCCCTGCGGTCAACAGCTGTGGGCAGCGAGGGAGTGGGGGTTGGGCCACCGACAGGTGGGGCACACTTGTCGGGGTCGTATCCTACCTCTGGCCAGAGAGGAGGAGGAGCACGTCAGCGAGGTTGCCGACGTCCTCGGGCCCTGACGAGGATAGAAATGGGTCCGGCTCGTCGTCGCCTACCTGCTGGTGGTCGTAACAACGACGGAGAGGCTCGGGTTCACCGGCGACGAGGAGGCCGCGGCGGAAGAGATTCGGGAGGTGGTCGAGAGGGTAGCTAGGGGCACGGAAATGCTTGGGACAGTTGGGGGAAAGCTTCATGAGGTCGAGAGGAGTCTTCTCGTGGGTCAAGGGATGCAGGAGCCGTCGTGTAGCCGGAGATCGACCGGAGCTCCGAGGCGGAGGGGCCTCGGTCGATCTCGAGCACCGGGGCTTTGCTGGCTTGCTAGGAGGACTAGGGAGGTGCTAGTGGTCGTGGCGAAGTTGTCTTAGGGGAGCTGGAGCGAGGGGGTGGGCTATAAATAGGCCCGCGACGGTGAGCCGATTCTGGAGCACCGACGACTCACCGTGGCGCGCATGGAGGTGCATAGATGAGCTGGGGTCGAAACCACTGTCTCAAGACGTGGTTTTGGACTGCCAGAACCTTCTGCAACAGAGGGAGAGAGAGGGGACTCGAGCAGCAGTGGCCGCGCAACTTTGGCCGGTACTGGTGCGCGCGGGCACGCGTCGCACAAGTTCTAGCGCTGGAGAGGATGGGCCCTGATGGTCGCTCGATGTAGAGGGGTTGTCGGGGAAGAGGTTGGACACCTCGGGGGAGGCTAGAACTGGCCGAGAGCGTCGCCCCCACCTCGGTGGCTTTCTATAGTACGCCCATAGCGCAGTTTTGGCATGCCACGGCATGCTTGTCACATCCCTGACACCTTAATCAAGTTAGCTTTGTGCTCATGTTTTCTTTGCATTGCATCTAGGAAATTTTCAACAAGAATAAAGTAAGTGGTGAAGGAAAACTCAAAAACCCTAGCCACTTCTCAAATTAAAGGAAAATTCAAACTAGTTAAAATCAATGAACCCAAAATGGCCTCAAGAAAAGATCAATCTTTCTGATAATTCTTGGAAGTAAATAAGCAATGAAGAAAACCATTTTCTTGATACTTTAAGCATTTTAAATAAATGCAAAAGGCTACTGGTTTCATGTTTAAGTTTGATTTCAAAAACTCTAAGTTTTCAAAAATGTTGAAAACTCCAGGAATGGTTGGATATATTCCAACAAATATTCTGGTGTGTTCAAAATAGTTTTACAAACTACTTTGGAGCTGAAATAAATAGAAAATCAATTAGTTAGAAAATTAGAAAAAAACAAAACAGAAAGAAATAAGAGAAAGAAGAGCATACCTCTATCTGTCGCCTCGCCCAGCCCACCAGGGGCTTAGGCGTCTTCTTCCTCCTGCGAGAAGGCAGAGGAGAAGCTCTCCATGGCGCATGGCCAGGGGCGCCACGCCTCCTGCCTGCGTGGCCTCCCCGCCGACCTGGTGGCTAGGATAAGCTCGGGAAAGCCGTCCCAATCCCCTCCTCCTCATTCCTTCACCCGGATCTCTCTCTCTCATTTGTCTCCCCACGCCAACACCACCGAAGGCCGCCGGAAGTCGACGTCGATCCGCCGGCCACAGGTCGTCCTCAAGCCAGCCGCCTATCTCCCTGGATCCGCCGTGAGCTCTTCTTCCTTTCCCCCCTCTTTCTGTCGAGCCCCCCTTCCTCTAGCCTCCTCCCGCCATGGAGCCCGAGCTCCTGCCGCCGGCCATGGTGCCCCCGTGGCTAGCGCCCCCCCCCCGAGCGTCGCTGCTGAGCACATCAGCGTGCTCAGGGAGCTCCCAGGAACCCGTAGCCACCCCCAATTCTTCCCCCTCGCATCCGTGGCCTCGACCCCATCTTGCCAAGCACGGGCCGCCGCTCCGTCGCTGCTCCTGTCATCTCCGGCGACCCCCTCGCCCTCAAACCCATGGGAATGGATGCGGCCCAACGCGAGCTACCTCCTGGTGGTCTCCGCGCGTCCAACCGTCACCGTTTTCCGATTCCGGCGAGATGCTACCGTCGGATGTGGTCGTCGTTGGCAGCTCTCCGGCAGGATGACGTGGCCGTCATAAGCGCTAACCTCGCTGTCGAGCTAACCTAATGAGGCACTGACATGAGGCCCCACGCGTTTAATTAGTAAATTTTAAATCAGAAACAAAGTCAATAACCTAGAGTCACTTACATGTGGGGCCCAGTCGCTAGGTTGACCTGGGCTGGCGCCTTTGACCTGCTGAGGTCATGCTGACGTATGGCTGATGCAGTAAATGCATTTCTGGATTTAAAAGAATTCCAAAAAAATGCCAAAACTTCTAAAATTCATAGAAATTAATCTGTAACTCCAATGAAAATAATTTATATATGAAAAAGTATTAGAAAAATTCAAGGAATCTGAATATGTCATTTTCAAACATGTTTGAAAACGTTACAGAACCCAAACATGTAAATTAATGAATAAGCTAATTCTTATAAATACTTTGTAGGTGGAATTTGGAAAATTTTAAATTTCACTATAAATGACATGATCAAACACTGTCCTAATTACAAACCAGCAACCTAACATGTCATCCCATGCATGTTAAAAGCAAGTTGATCTGAGCATCAGGTCGAATCAATTAAAATGGTATCCGAGAATACCTCGTTTGAAGTGATATTTGAATGTGATTCAAATCAACTTCAAACCTAATACATGTTAGCTATAATAGTATACCACCTTGCACCCTCATGCCATGCTCATGCATCATCTTGATTGCATATGCTTGTTATTGATTGTTGTCATTCCTTTCGGTAGGCTCCGCTCCCCCGGATTCCACCGAATATCCGTATGACGGATATTGTCACTCCTCTGAGCAACAAGGCAAGCAACCATTTTGATCATCCCGATAAATCCCATGTTCTTGCTCCTGCACTTACTTATTGCATTAGGATCAAATGCTTCAAATGCTTTTGCCACGTTAGTTGAACCCACTTCCTTTGCATGACCTATCCTTGTCACAGTAAATAGTTGAACCTTGCAACCTAGCATACCTGGTAGTTGCTTGAGCCATGATGTGCCTTATCCTGCTATGCATGCTATGCTTAGAGTTGTGTATGGTCTGTCATCTGGGAGATGAACATAATTGTGAGAATGTGTTCGGTAATCAAAGGTTGTGTGATGAACCTGATTTGGTAAAGGTATCGGTGAAAGGCCGTGTAGGAGTACATGGCGGGTTGTTTCATTGGAACCGTCCTTAGGAACTGAGTTTCGTGTATGTAATCCAAGACGAGATACTACCACATGCTGGGCCCTGAAATATGACCCCGCTCGACTTATTAATCGCTTTGCACTCGGTCCAGGAGTTGCAAGTAGTTTCTGGTGTTTATAGTTATGCTGGAGGCCGTGCATGGTGCTGACGTGAGAGGTGGGCTGTGATGCGGAAGGCAGTGGCACGCTGTACCAAGTGGCACCCGGATGGTGGGCTTGGGAACCCTGCGCACATCGTTTGGGGCCGTGGCGGAAACCTCGGCCGGACTTCCGTGCGGGTTACCCTCAGATAGGCGATAGACCTGGACTAGGTACTAATGTGGTTAACGGTCGTGGCCGACTCCCTCGCTGGGCTTCCGCTTGAAGGTTGCCGAGGGGCATGACGTGCACATGGCGATAAGTGGCGAGAGCGTGTGTGACGAAGTACACCCCTGCAGGGTTATGATCTATTCGAATAGCCGCGTCCGCGGATATGGACTACTTGGAGACATATGTTGTTCATAGATAACTTCAATGGCTACTCATAAAATTGTCAAGATAAGCGTGAGTGTCGTGGACGGCATTTCCGTATGGAGACGGAATGATTGCACGATGGAGTATTGTTGTGGTGTTAGTGGACTCGAGTGCAAGAAATCAAGTTGTCAAAATTATTTAAAAATGCAAGTTGTCTAGCCACGAGTCAAATGCTGGCTTTCCGCATGAAACCCCACAATACCTTATTGATACATTGCATGAGTAGATAGTTATCCTAAAGTCTTGCTGAGTACCTCCGTACTCATGTTTGCTTAATATATGTTGCAGAGGTTGCTAATGACCCTAATGGAGGGTTCTTCATAGACATCGACGACGACGAGTAGCTGGTGTCCCAGCTACGATCCGGCCCTAGGTTGGGTCTGCAGTATAGTCAGGCCATGTGCCTTCTAGTTGCACCTGTGTGTACTCAGACAGTTTTAAACACTTCCGCTAGCTTGTAACTGAATGACTGCTATTATGGGTCATGAGACCCTTACTGTGTAATATTATGTGTGTGGCTCTTCCGATCCTCTTAAATAAAGCTTGTATGTTTATGGTTATGTTGTGATGCCATCGATGTATCTATACATATCGGTATGCCATGCGTACGTGTGACGTACTTGATATGTACGGGGTTCGATTACCTAGCCGTGAACTTTAGTAGCACTCCTTATAGGGAAATGCCCCTTTTTGACCCAACGAGCCATGGTAGCTCGCTACTGCTCCAGACACATTGGTTGACCGGCATGTGTCCTTCTTAGCTGTTGTGTCTGTCCCCTTTGGGGAAATGTCACGTGATGTAATGGAGTCCTTGTAGCTTGCTACAACTCGTCTACATTCGTTGGTGACCGACACCTGCTTTGTTGGGTCATGTATGCCTGTCCTTGTGCGGTACTGCCACTTTGGTTTATGACTAGACTTGTCGATCCGGGTTCTTTGACATTGGAATGCTAGCGACACAATTGCATACGTGAGTCAAAAGACGCAAACGGTCCCAGCTTAGGTAAGGCTGCAGCCATGGGGTTAACCGTGCGTGAGACCACAAAGGGATGCGATGTGTTATAGGTTGGATTCCTATGGCTTAGGATCGGGGTCCCGATAATGCTGGTGCGCTCTGAGCTACTTTGGACGTGTCTAGCATGTCCTGGGCACTGGCTAGGATGAGGGTAGCCATTGAAGTCTCGTGGGAGCTTCGGCTGGTCAAAGGAGACAACAGAAACAGGTGCTGTCAGCTTTGAGCTAAAACTTAGATTGGGTTTTTTTGGCATTTCTACTTTGAACTAGAGAGGGGCCAGTTGACTGGGGCTGGGCATTGATACTTGCAACCTAATCTGAGAGTTTGGAGCAAAGGGGTTGGGTTTAGCTATGGCTAACGGGGCTTTTACCCATCTCTCAGAAGGTGCTCGACAGTGGTTTGGGGTGGTTGCACCCCACCACTGGTGCTGCAACTTAACAGGTTTGGGTTTGGTGCTAAAACATGAGGTTTCACCAAGTTTGAGCCCCATTGGACAAGTTTAGCTTTGTAAACTTGAAAACTTCACCATTTGACCAGATTTGTCCCTTCCAAAGAGAGTGTGGGCAAACTAAGTCCCCTAAATCACATTTTTGGTGTGGAACCCTCATTTCAGATATTAGGCACTCTTGCAAAGTTTTAACATCATTGGACAAACTTTGCTATGTAGAGTTGCTCTAACTTCAATCTAGACAGAAGGGGGTTTGCAATTGTTTGGGGTGCTTAATCACCTTGGATCAAAGTGAAACTTTATGTGGACAACAAATATGGCATAGGAATACCACTGGAATTTTCTAGGATTTTATTGAGAATATTTCCTTTGGAAATATTTCAAAAGGTCAAAACAGACAGGAATGGTTTTCAGGGTTTTACTCAAATAATTATAATATAAATAGGGTTTTAAAATCTTATGTATGGAAAATATATGTCCTTCTGATCATCTCCAAATTTAATCAGATTTTTCTAAGGCAGTAAAGTATTTTTCCATATAGGAATACCATTTCTGGCCTCTGAAATGGACATGTAAATAAATTAAGAAAACAATTCTAAAAATATTTATTTTGTGGTTTTAGAGCAATAAAATAAAGCTTAAATTAGATCACCAACTTTGGGTAAGAACACTCCTTGCCATCAAGGGCAGGTAGTGCAATTCAAAGTAGGGTTTTACCTAGATCAGAAACAGGAAAAAGGTTTTTGGAAATAATTCAATATTGTCAAATGGGGTTTTTATCACCACGTGATAAAACACAAAAGCATACAATGACAATCATGGCACTCACATCATTAGTTTCGAAAAAGTTTTAACGAGCTCAGATTTTTGCATTACAAAGAAAGTGGTAGTGAAAACGGAGTGTGACATATAATATCCAAGACCATGGTGACAGGAGTCTATTGGACATGGATTAGAAGAATATTTTCATGAGTGATTTCCTCTTTTATGAATTGATTGAAGATTGAGAGTCTCTTCGTGCTTGTCTTTGACTATCCTTGAGATACGTTGTTGTGATAGGTGACATTGGGAAATCCATAGATGAGAACTACGAACTCTGAGGTGTGCTTTTGTAGCCCTACATAATTCTCGTCATCTCTTGATCACAAAGGAATGACCTCCGAGTACGTATGCATTGCATGTTTTAGTGGAAATATCATGTGATTAGACTATGTTAATGTTGTTGGGAGTTGCCACTAGTGAAAGTATGAAGCCTAGGCCTTGTTTCTCACGATTGTTACACCGATTATGCTCACTTTTGTCACTTGCTACCTTGCTGTAATTTTTATTACAAATTTATATTACCTTGCTTTGCCAGACCTATCACCCACATTTTACCATCTCTTCGCTGAACTAGTGCACCTATACAATTTACCATTGAATTAGGTGTGTTGGGGACATGAGAGACTTCTTGTTTCTTAATTGCAGGGTTGCTTGAGAGAGACCATCTTCGACCTCTACTTCCCTTAGTTCGATAAACCTTAGGTCATCCACTTGAGGGAAATTGCTACTGTCCTACAAACCTCTGCGCTTGGAGGCCCAACATAGTCTACACAACAAAAGCATGCATAGACATCAAATGGTCACGAGACTTGTCAGTTAAGAAGACCCAGTGATGGAAGAAGCTTATATCAATGTAAAGACATAGAATTTTGAGGGCACGTTATGAATATAACGGAAGAGAATCACCAAAGGAGTTAGTATGAAGAATGTGAGGAGTCAGATGCCAAGACCCCAGAGGATTGTTAAAAATTAGAGGGACCGATATCTCTCATTTTAAGTGTGGTAGCACCCCTCACTCTGCAAGACAATGGATTTGTTAGAAGAACCCCAAACCTTAACCTTTTCTTCTAGCCTGTTCAAATCTCGAGGACGAGATTTATTTTAAGTGTGGTAGGTTTGTAACATCCCAAATTTTGGAATGTTAAAATATTTAGTAAATTGATTGATGGTTTGAATGATTGTTTGAAATTGAGTGAAATTTGAAACTTTTGAAACTTTACAAGTGAGAGGGAATAAAACGACTTTCCCCTTTTCTTTTGAATTTCAAACTCATCCAATGCAAACCAGTGAGAGAAGATAACCTGAATTCTTCATAATAAAGGATTTTAATGATTTGGATTTGAAAACTACTGAAACTTTTCTTTTTGGAATTCATTTCATTTTGGCTGTATTTTAAAAGTTTAAATGAATTCATATATTAAAAATATGAGAGGAGGAACATGACCCTCCAAACCAGGGGCATTTTGAGAAGTATTTGAACACTAAAACTTAGGGGGTCATTTGAAAAACAATATTTGTAAAATGAATCAAATCATTTAGGCAATTTTCTGAAAATTAATTTTTTCTAAGTATTTATGTTGGCCGTGGAAAAATGTTCACCTTATTGGATTTGTTTTATGATAATTTTGATATATAGTACTCCTATATTTGGAGTTATTTTTATTATCCTTTTCTTAGTTTTATTTCCTGTTTTTAAATAAAAAGAACAAGAATATATATTTTTAGGAAACCTCATGCGCTGGATAGGAAACTGCCGCGACCCACCTTGGAAAGAATCACGCCTAGGATCTGGCCAGATCTGAATCGTCTTTGGGATCGGCCACCAATCCACCGTGCCACTCCCTCTCTCTGTGATCAGCCGACCCCACCCCGACCGCCTGATCTCTTGTGCCGGTCACCTCACTCCTCGCGCCTCCACCTTCCATCGCCGGAACTGCCATGATCCCTCCTCGGATCTCCATGATACGTCTCCAATGTATCTATAATTTTTGATGGTTCCATGCTATTATCTTTTCAACTTTGGATGTTTTATATGCATGAATATGCTATTTTATAAAAAATTTGGGACTAACCTATTAACTCAGTGCCTAGTGCTAGTTTCTGTTTTTCCGAGTTTTTGACCTTTTTCACAACGGAGTCCAAATGGAATAAAAGTTTCGTGATGATTTTTTTTGGACCAAAAGAGACCCCCGAAGCTTTGGAACAAGGCCAGAAGAGCCACGAGGGAGTCACAAGACCAGGAGGCCCGACCCCCCTAGGATGGGCCCGACCCCCTAGGATGACCTCCTCGTGGGCCCAACCAACATAATTCCACCGCCATAAATTCCTATAAATACAGAAACCCCCAAAAAGAAACTTAGATCGGGAGTTCCGCCACCGCAAGCCTCTGTAGCCACAAAAAACCAATCGGGAGCCCGTTCCGGCACCCTGCCACAGGGGAATCCATCTCCGGTGGCCATCTTCATCATCCCGGCGATCTCCATCATGAGGAGGGAGTAGTTCACCCTCGGGGCTGAGGGTATGTACCAGTAGCTATGTGTTTGATCTCTCTCTCTCGTGTTCTTGAGATGTCTTGATCTCGATGTACCGCGGGCTTTGCTACTATAGTTCGATCTTATGATGTTCTTCCCCCCTCCCTTCTTGTAATGAATTGAGTTTCCCCTTTGAAGTTATCTTATCGGATTGAGTCTTTAAAAAACACTTGATGTATGTCTTGCACGTGTCTATCTGTGGTGACAATGGGATATTCATGTGAGTACTTGATGTATGTTTTGGTGATCAACTTGCGGGTTTCGTGACATCGGGAACCTATGCATATGGGTTGGCACACGTTTTGACTCTCCGCTAGAAACTTTGGGGCACTCTTTGAAGTTCTATGTTTTGGTTGAATAGATCATTCTGAGATTGTGTGATGCATATCGTATAATCATGCCCACAGATACTTGAGGTGACAATGGAGTATCTAGGTCACATTAGGGTCTTGGTTGATATGTGTCTTAAGGTGTTATTCTAGTACGAACTCTATGATGGATCGAACGGAAAGAATAGCTTCATGCTATTTTACTACGGACTCTTGAATAGATTGATCAGAAATAATAACTTTGTGGTGGCTTTGTACCCGACAATAATCTCTTCGTTTGTTCTCCACTATTAGTGACTTTGGTGTGACTCTGTTGCATGTTGAGGGCTAGTTATATGATCCAATTATGTTATCATTTTTGAGAGAACTTCACTAGTGAAAGTATGAACCCTAGGCCTTGTTTCCACGCATTGCAATATCGTTCGTGCTCACTTTTATTATTAGTTACCTTGTTGTTTTCGTAATTTCAGATTACACAAACCTATATCTACCATCCATATTGCACCTGTATCACCATCTCTTCGCCAAACTAGTGCACCTATACAACTTACCATTGTATTGGGTGTGTTGGGGACACAAGAGACTCTTTGTTATTTGGTTGCCGGGTTGCTTGAGAGAGACCATATTCATCATACGCCTCCCACGGTTTGATAAACCTTAGGTCACCCACTTGAGGGAAAATTGCTACTATCCTACAAACCGCTGCACTTGGAGGCCCAACAACATCTACAAGGAGAAGGTTGCGTAGTAGACATCAAGCTCTTTTATGGGGCCGTTGCCGGGGAGGTTAGCACTTGAAGGTATATCTTTAGATCTTGCAACCAAAACTTTTAGTTTCTTGTTTTATCACTAGTTTCGTCTATAAAAGAAAATTACGAAATAATGGAATTGAGGTTTCCTCATATGCTTCATCTTTTCAATGTCTTTCGTGAAAATGATGGAAATGAAAATTGTGCTCAAGTGCTAAAAGAAGAATTACATAGAATGCTTGGCATAAAATATGTGAATGATGAGCATGATTGCAATGTTGTTAGTATGAATTCTTTGAATACCCATGAAGCTAATGATATGCAAAGCCACAAGTTTGGGGATGCTATGTTTGATGAAGATGATCTTTTTAGTTCCCCCACTTTGAGTGATCAAATTTATTATGATGAATTCATGCCCCCTATTTATGATTATTATTGTGATGATACTTATGCTATAAAGAAGAGGGATGATAAAACTTTTCATACTCTTGAGTATCCTTTCACTGAACATCATTCTTTTTATGTGGAAACAAGTTGTAGTGCTCAAGTCTTTTACGATACTCCCACTATTAATCATGAGGATAAATTTGCTATTATGGAGAGTAGTAAAATTTCTATGCTTGTAGATCATGAAAGGAATGCTTTAGGTGCTGGTTATATTGTTCAATTCATTCCTGATGCTACTCAAAATTTCTATGAGAGAGCATCATATGCTTCTACGTATCACAATAATATTAAGTTTCCCCTCTATGTGTTGAAATTTTTTTAGCTATGCTTGTTTTTCCTTCCTATGCTAGATGATTCTTGCTCCAATAAGTTGTTTGTTCACAAAATCCCTATGCCTAGGAAGTGTATTAGACTTAAATGTGCTATTCATATGCTTCATGATGCTCCCGTTATGTTTCAATCCTTATCTTTTATGTGAGCATCATTGAAATCATCATGCGTAGCTTGAAAGGCATTAAAGAAAAGTGCTTGTTGGGAGACAACCCAATATGTATCCTTAGTGTTTTTGTGTGTTCATATGATTAAGATACTGTAATAGTCATGTTTTATTGCCTTAGTGTCAATAAAGTGCCAAGTAAAGCCTTTATGATTAGTTTGGGTGATAATTATTTCATCATGCTAAAAAGACAAAAACTTTGCGCTCACGAAATCATTTATAATTTTATGCAGAGAGTGATTTTAGGTTGATTATTTTTGCTTCTGATTGATATACAAATTTCCTTAATTGTCATAATTGTTTCAGAATTTTTGGAAGTGCATAAGTATGGTTAGCGTTCAGATCATTACAGACTGTTCTGTTATTGACAAATTCTGCTTTCAATGCATAGTTTGCTTGTTTTGGTGTTTCCATAGATTATATTAAGTGATATAAATTGTGGAAATAGTAAGATACAGTATGCATTGTGTGAAAATAATTATGAGTCTTGTTTTGACAGTACCCAAGTGATTGATTTCCTCGTTATCATACTAACCCATCTCACGAAGTTCCGTTAAGTTTTGTGTTGTGAAGTTTTCAAGTTTTGGGTAGAGTTTCGATGGACTATGGACCAAGGAGTGGAAAGAGCCTAAGATTGGGGATGCCCAAGGCACCCCAAAGCCAAATTAAAGGACACCAAAAATTCTAAGCTTGGGGATGCCCCGGGAAGGCATCCCCTCTTTCGCCTTCAACCCATCGGTAACGTTACTTGGAGCTATATTTTTATTCACCACATGATATGTGTTTTGCTTGGAACTTCGCGCATTATAGGAGTCTTTGCTTTTTTATTTTGTCACCTTCATCCTTGCTGCACACCTTTTTGAGAGGGACATGCACTCATCGTGAATTTTCTAGAATACTCAATGTGCTTCACTTATATCTTTTGAGTTAGGCAATTTAGCTCGCATGTGCTTCACGTATATCTTTTGATCTAGATAATTTTGCTCTAGTGCTTCACTTAAATATTTTTAGAGCACGGCGGTGTCATATTTTTTAGAAATAAAAACTCTCGATCTTCACTTATATGTTTTTGAGAGTGCTCTCTCTAAGTAACTTGGTAATTGGCGTGTGCTATGAAATTAGTCCCAAATATGATAGGCATCCAAAGAGGATATAATAAAAACCTCCATATTCAAGTGCATTGATTAGTAACACCTACCAACCCTTCCCCAAGGAGTATGTGTTTAGCACTTTGTTTCAATTACTAATAAAACTTTCGCAATAAGTCTATGAGTTCTTGATGACTAATGTGAGTCCATGGTATAGATGCACTTTTACCTTCCACCCTTGCTAGCCTCTCTATTACCGCGCAACTTTCGCCAGTGCACAAACCCACCATATACCTTCCTCAAAACAGCCACCATACCTACGTGTTATGGAATTTTCATAGCCATTCCGAGATATATTGCCATGAAACTCCCACCGTTCCGTCTCATGACATGTGCCGTCACTTTCATATTGCCATTGCATGATCGTAAGATAGCTAGCCAGATGATTCAACGTCATACTCTAAGCTAGATCGTTGCACATCCCGGTACACTGCTGGAGGCATTTCATATAGAGTCATCATTGTTCTAAGAATTGAGTTGTAAGTAAATAAAAGTGTGATGATCATCATTATTATAGCATTATCCCATGTGAGGAAATAAAAAATGGAAAAAAGAGGCCAAAGAGCCCGAACAAAAAATGAGAGAAAAAGAGAGAAGGGACAATGCTACTATCTTTTTCCACACTTGTGCTTCAAAATAACACCATAATCTTCATGATAGAGAGTCTCTTGTTTTGTCACTTCCATATACTAGTGGGAATTTTCATTTTATTTCTTGTCTTGTATATTCCAATGACGGGCTTCCTCAAAATTTCCCTAGGTCTTCGTGAGCAAGCAAGTTGGGTGCACACCCACTAGTTTTCTTTTTGAGCTTCCATACACTTATAGCTCTAGTGCATCCGTTGCATGGCAATCCCTACTCATTCACATTGATATCTATTTATGGGGATCTCCATAGCCCATTGATACGCCGAGTCAATGTGACCATCTCCTCCTTTTTCCCTCACAACCTCAACCATATTCTATTCCACCTATAGTGCTATATTCATGGCTCACGCTCATGTATTGCGTGAGAGTTGAAAAAGTTTGAGAAAGTAAGAGTGCAAAAACAATTACTTGGCCAATACCGGGGTTGTGCATCATTTAAATTCGTTGTGTGGGGATGATGGAGCATAGCCAGACTATATGATTTGTTAGGGATAACTTTCTTTGGCCTTGTTATTTCAAAACTTCATGATTACTTTGCTAGTATGCTTGAAGTATTATTGTCTACATGTAATAGTAAAGTGTCGTTTTCAATTTTACGGATCTGAACATTCATGCGACAAGAAAGAAGTTACAAAGGACAAATATGTTAGGTAGCATTCCACATCAAAAATTCGGTCTTTATCACTTCCCTACTCGAGGACGAGCAAGAATTAAGCATGGGTATGCTTGATACGTCTCCAGCGTACCTATAATTTTTTATGGTTCCATGCTATTATCTTGTCAACTTTGGATGTTTTATATGCATGAATATGCTATTTCATATATTTTTTGGGACTAACCTATTAACTCAGTGCCTAGTGGCAGTTTCTGTTTTTTCCGAGTTTTTGACCTTTTTCAGAACGGAGTCCAAATGGAATAAAACTTTTGCGATGATTTTTTTGGACCAAAAGAGACCCCCGAAGCTTTGGAAGAAGGCCAGAAGAGCAATGAGGGAGTCACAAGCCCAGGAGGCTCGACCCCCCTAGGTCGGGCCTAGTAGGCTTGTGATCTCCTCGTGGGCTCAACCGACGCAATTCCACCGCCATAAATTTCTATAAATACAGAAACCCCCAAAAAGAAATCTAGATCGGCAGTTCTGCCACCGCAAGCCTTTGTAGCCACCAAAAACAAATCGGGAGCCCGTTTTGGCACCCTTCCGGAGGGGCAATCCATCTCCGGTGGCCATCTTCATCATCCCAACGATCTCCATGATGAGGAGGGAGTAGTTCACCCTTGGGGCTAAGGGTATGTACCAGTAGCTATGTGTTTGATCTCTCTCTCTCTCTCTCTCTCTCTCTCTCTCTCTCTCTCGTGTTATTGAGATGTCTTGATCTCGATGTACCGCGGGCTTTGCTACTATAGTTGTATCTTATGATGTTCTTCCCCCTCTCCCTTCTTTTAATGAATTGAGTTTCCCCTTTGAAGTTATCTTATCATGGAAAAAGATAGTAGCATTGTCCCTTCTCTCTTTTTCTCTTTTTTCATTTGGGCTCTTAGGCCTCTTTTTTCTTTTCTTTTCTTTTCTCCTCTTTTTTTTGTTTTTGGGCTCTTTGGCCTCTTTTTTTTTATTTCCTCACATGGGACAATGCTCTAATAATGATGATCATCACACTCTTATTTACTCACAGCTCAAAGCTTAGAAATGACTCTATAGGAAATGCCCCCAGCAGTGTACCGGGATGTGCAACGATCTAGCATGGCGTATGACGTTGAAACATCTTGCTAGCTATCTTACGATCTAGCAATGGCAATATGAGAGTGACGGCACAAGTCATGAGACGGAACGGTGGGATTTGCATGGCAATATATCTCGGAATGGCTATAAAAATGCCATAGTTGGTAGGTATGGTGGCTGTTTTGAGGAAGGCATATGGTGAGTTTGTGTACTGGCGAGAATTGCGCGGCACTAGAGAGGCTAGCAATGGTGGAAGTTTAAAGTGCATCTATACCATGGAATCACATTAGTCATGAAGAACTCACATACTTGTTGCGATAGTTTTATTAGTAATCGAAACAAAGTGCTACACTCATACTCCTAGGGGAAGGGTTCGTAGGTGTTAACCATCGCGCGATCCCGACCTCAACACAAAGGATGACAATCAATAGATCAATTATGATCGGACTTCCTAACATAGCGGTTCACCATACGTGCATGCTACGGGAATCACTAACTTCAACACAAGTATTTCTGGATTCACAACACCCTACTAACATAGCTCTTAATATTACCAAATCCACATCTCAAAACTAACTGAGAGGAATCAAGACTTCCCTTTCTACTCAATGCACATGAAGATGGAGGTTTTTGTATCCTCTTTGGATACCTATCACCCTTGGGACTACTTGCATAGCATAAGCCAACTACCAAGTCACGCACTGCCGTGCTCTAAAACAGAATTCAAAAACTGACCAGTCTATAACAATCTGTATACTTCGTATACTTATGGTAGATCAAAAAATCTGAAAAATTACGACAGCCTGGGAAAAAAGCATATCAACCAGCAGCAAGAAGAATCAACTCAAAACCTATTTCTGAATAAGAACGAAAAATCATCTCGTGAGCGAAAAGTTTCTGTCTTTTTCCAGCAGGATCAAACAACCATTACCAAGACTAGTCATAAAGGTTTTGCTTGGCTCAAACACAAAAAGAAACACAAAAAAACACAATCACAACAGAGTTGTGATGGTGAGGACGCAACAAAATAGAAAGAAAAAAAAGATAAATTCATTGGGTTGCCTCCCAACAAGCGCTATTGTTTAACGCCCTTAGCTAGGAATAAAAGCGATAGAATCACGTATCGTCGTCTTTGGTGCTCAAACCATAAGTGGCCCTCATCATGGATTCATAAGGCAATCTTGTCTTCTTTCTAGGAAAGTATTCCATGCCCTTCCTTAAAGGAAATTGAAATCCACGGGTACATAGTTCCTATTTGCAATAATAAGAACATCATTGATCCTTCCCATGGATTTCTTGACAGTAGAATCAACAAGATGCAAATTAAGAGAACACTCTTCAATCTCATTAAAACCCAAAACATCACATAAAGACTTTGGAATCACAGAAACACTAGCACCCAAATCACACAAAGCATTGCACTCATAGTTTTTGATTTTTATTTTGATGGTAGGTTCCCACTCATCATGAAGCTTTCTAGGGATAGAGACTTCCAGTTCAAGTTGTTCTTCAAGAGATTTTATCATAGCTTCGACGATATGATCGGCAAAGGCCTTGTTTTGGCGATAAGCATGTGGAGAGTTTAACATGGATTGCATCAAAGAAATGAATTTAATCAAGGAGCAACTATCATAATTGAATTCCTTGAAATCCACGGTAGTAATTTCATTACTACTCAAAGTTTTAACATATTCTACTCCACTTTCAATGCTTTTAGCATCAAGATAGATGGACTCTGAATCATTGGGGCACTTTTCAACCAAAGTGGATTTATATCCAGCCCCATAACCATTAGGTTTGACACAAGAAAACAAAGATTCAACGGGAGTCACACCAAGCACTTTAAGATCTTCGTGATTCTCATCCCGAGAACATGCCTTTTTAAGACATTCATGTCTAGCATGAATTTTGGCGGTTCTTTCTAGGCTCTCAATCATGGAAACACGCATAGCTTCGAAAGTTTCATCCATGTTGATCTTGGGAGGAGCACATCTAACTTTCAAAGCATCAACATCACTAGACATTCTATCAACGCTCTAAGCCAAATCGTCAATTTTGAGTAGCTTTTCCTCTATGGACGCATTGAAAATCTTTTGAGAGTTGATGAACTCTTTGATATTACTCTCCAGATCAGATGGTAATCTATTGTAATTTCCATGAGTATTGTTGTACGAGTTATCAAAATTATTAGAGGAGTTACTAGGAAAAGGCCTAGGAACATAGTTTCCTCTAAAAGCATTGTTGTTGCCAAAGTTATTCCTACCAACAAAATTTACGTCCAAGCTAGCGTTGCTAATATCAATCAAGGAAGACAAGGGCATATCATTAGGATCCAAAGGAGAACTTATACTAGCAACCAAATTCATTAACTCGTCCATCTTAGCACTCAACGAGTTAATTTACTCAATAAAGTGTACCTTCTTACTAGTAGGTGACCTTTCAGTGTGCCACTGAGAGTAGTTCGTCATGATGTTGTCTAAGAGCTTTGTGGCTTCTCCTAACATGATTTCCATGAACGTTCCACCTGAGGTGGAGTCCAAGATATTTCTAGAAGCGAAATTCAAGCTAGCGTAAAAGATTTGTATAGTCATCCAAAGACTCAAGCCATGAGCGGGACACTTTCTAATCATTAATTTCATTCTCTCCCAAGATTGTGCAACATGTTCATGATCAAGTTGCTTGAAATTCATGATATCATTACGGAGAGAGATGATCTTAGCCGGCGGAAAATACTTGGATATATAAGCATCTTTGCACTTATCCCAAGAATCAATACTATTCTTGGGCAAAGAAGAAAACCAAGTTTTTTGCGCGATCTCGCAACGAGAAAGGAAAAAAGCTTCAATTTAATCACTTCATTATCCACATCTTTCTTCTTTTGCATGTCGCAAAGTTGAATGAAGGTATTGAGATGGGATGCGACATCTTCACTAGGAAGGCCGGAGAATTGCTCTTTCATAACAAGATTCAGGAAAGCGGCATTGATTTCGTATGACTCCGCACTAGTGGCGGGAGCAATTGGAGTACTAATAAAATCATTATTATTAGTATTACAGAAGTCACAAAGTTTGGTGTTTTCATTCATGGTGACTTCGGCAAGCAAGCAAGCACACAAGTTAACAAAGAGCAAGCGAGAAAAAGGGCGAATGATAAGGCGAACGAAAAAGGCAAACAAAAAAGGCAAATTGGTGAAGTGGGGGAGAGGAAAACGAGAGGCAACTGGCAAACAAAGTAAATGCAAGTGATGAGTTTGCGACACCTACTTGGATGAGTTCTGGACTTGATCTTCCTCCCCGGCAACGGCGCCAGAAATCCTTCTACTACTTCTCAAACAACAGCGCCAGAAATTAACACGTTGACGGAGACTGGGCTTGCGTTGGTTTTTCCCTTGAAGAGGAAATGGCGATGCAGCGCAGGAGCAGTAAGTATTTCCCTCAGTTTGAGAACCAAGGTATCGACCCAGAAGGAGGGTCTCGTCAAGTCCAGAGTACCTGCCCAAACACAAGCAAGCTTGCACCCAACGCTTCAAAGGGGTTGTCAATCCCTTCAAGATTGTTTGCAAAGTGAGATCTGAAGGCGGAAAGTGCAATGAAGTAAAAAGTGTAAGGCTGAAAATATGGTGTGGAGTAGACCCGGGGGCCTTAGTGTTCACTAGAGGCTTCTCTCAAAATAGCAAATATCACGGTGGGTAAATAAATTACTATCGAGCAATTGATAGAACCGCGAAAAGTCATGACGATATCTAAGGTAATGATCATACATATAGGCATCACGTCCGAGACAAGTAGACCGATACTTTCTGCATCTACTACAATATTACTCCACACATCAACCGCTATCCAACATGCATCTAGTGTATTGAGTTCATGACGAACAGAGTAACGCCTTAAGCAAGATGACATGATGTAGAGGGATAATCTCAAACCAATGATGAAAACCCCATATTTTTACGCTTGATGGCAACAACACGATGCATGCCTCGCTACCACTTCTGTCACTGGGTGAGGTCACCGCACGGTATGAACCCAAAACCAAGCACTTCTCCCATTGCAAGAATCATAGATCTAGTTGGCCAAACAAAACCCACAACTCGAAGAGAATTACAAGGATATGAAATCATGCATAAGAGAGCTCAGAAGAAACTCAAATAAGATTCGTAGATAATCAGTCATAAATCCACAATTCATCGGATCTCGACAAACACACGGCAAAAGAAGATTACATCGGATAGATATCCATGAAGATCATGGAGAACTTTGTATTGAAGATCCAAGAGAGAGAAGAAGCCATCTAGATACTAACTATGGACCCGTAGGTCTATGGTGAACTACTCACGCATCATCGGAGAGGTCATGGTGTTGATGAAGAAGCCCTCCTTATCTGAATCCCCCCTCTGGCAGGGAACTAGAACGTGCCCCAGATGGGATCTTGCAGAGACAGAAGCTTGTGCCGGCAGAAAAGTGATTTCGATGATCTCCTGATTTTCTGTGATTTTTAGGGAATATATAGGCGCAACCACTAGGGCAGAGGGCGCCCAGGGGCCCCACTAGCCTGTGGGCTGCGACCTACCCCCTAGCCGTGGGGTGGGGGCTTGTGGGGCCCCTGAGGCTCCCCTGGCTTGGCTCTCAAGCTTCCCGATCTTCTTCCGTTACGGAAAAAATCTTTTCCGGGATTTTCTTCCGTTTGGACTCCGTTTCAAAATCTCCTCTTAAAGGGGTCAAAAACATGGAAAAAACAGGAACTGGTACTTGGCACTGAGTCAATAAGTTAGTCCCAAAAAACATATAGAAGGTATGCAAAACATCCAAAGTTTGACAAGATAATAGCATGAAACCATCAAAAATTATAGATACATTGGAGACGTATCTGTTATCAGGCCACAGGGCCAGATGACTTCCCAGTCGAGTACTATAAATACTTTTGGGAGGTTCTCAAGTTGGGCGTGCTAGAACTGTTCGACTTTTTTCATGTCGGACAGTTAGATTTGTTCCGCCTAAATTTCAGTGAGATAATTTTACTACCAAAGGTCAATGAGGTAGAAAGGATACAACAATATAGACCTATGTGTCTCCTTAACATTAGTTTTAAAATTTTCACGAAAATCGCAACACTTAGGCAGAATTATATTATGTGGCTCATCATGTGGTTTGCCCTTGACAAACTGCTTTTATACATGGAAGAAACATCCTCGATGGAGTTGTAATCTTGTATGAAACATTTCACGAACTACATAGGAGAAAGATGAATGGAGTTATTTTAAATATTGACTTTGAAAAAGCTTATGACAAAGTCAAGTGGCCGTTTCTCCATCACACTCTCAGAATGAGAGGATTTTTTGTAGAGTGGCGAGCTCTGATCCAAAGATTTGTTTTTCGAGGTAGTGTGGCCATCAAAGTCAGCGAAGATATTGGTAGATACTTCCAAACAAAAAAAGGATTTAAACAAGGCGACCCAATATTGCCAATACTATTTAACATAGTGGTTGATATGTTCTCTCTTGATTGAGCGCGAAAACAATGATGGTCTAATTGACGGGGTAGTTCCTCATCTAATTGATGACGGACTTTCTATCCTTCAATATGCCAATGATACAACACTCTTCATGGACCATGACATCAAAAAATAAAGAAATCTGAAATTAATCTTATGAGCCTTCGAGCAACTTTCGAGTCTTAAGATAAACTTCTACAAGAGTGAATTGTTTTGTTTTGGCAAGGATCAGTATGAGGTCCAACAGTATGCTGAACTTTTCGGCTGTGGGCAGGGTCAGTTTCCAATTAGCTATCTAGGTATTATGATACATTATCACAGACTTATAAATGTTGAATGCAAACATGTTGAGGAGAGATTGAAAAGATGTTTAAGTACTTGGAAAGGAAAATTGTTATCTTTGGGCGGTAGATTAATACTCATAAATTTGGTACTCACTAATATGGTATTGTATATGATATCATTCTTCCTATTTCCAAAAGAGGTCTTAAAACGGTTGGATTATTTCCGATCAAGATCCTATTGGCAAGGATATAATGATAAGAAGAAATATTGGTTGGCTAAATGGAGTGTGCTTTGTCGTCCCAAAGATATGGGTGGGCTGGATATTCTTGACCATGAGATCAAAAATACTCCCCTCCTAGGTAAATGGCTTTTTAAGTTACTTAACAAAAACGGTGGATGGCAAACCCTCTTGAAAAGAAAATATGTAAGCTCAAATGTGTTATCCCAAGTTAGCTGGAAGCCTGGGGTCTCGTACTTTTGGGATGGTATAATGGCTACGAAGAAACACTTCTTATGTTTGGATTATTTTCTATTAAGGATGGCTCGAAAAAATGTTTTATGGGGGGCAAGTGGCTAGGAAATGCTATGCTTCAGGAACAATATCTAGCATTCTACAACATCGTGCGCCACAAGGGCGTCAAAACTTTCCTACATCACACCAAGATCATCAAGGAGATGTGATACGTCTCAAACGTATCTATAATTTTTATGGTTTCACGCTGTTATCTTGTCTTCTTTGGTTGTTTTATGTAACTTTTATATCTTTTTTGGGACTAACTTATTAATTCAGTGCCAAGTGCCAGTTCCTGTTTTTTCCGTGTTTTTGACTCTTTTCAGATCTAATTTTGGAACGGAGTCCAAACGGAAGAAAAACCCCAAAATGATTTATCCCAAACGGAAGAAGACCAGGGGCTTCAGGGACAAGCCAAGTGGGCTCCAGGGAGCCCACAAGCCCCCATTCCGCTACCAGTGGGAGGCGGTGGTGGGCAGGCTTGTCGCCTCCCTGGCCGCCCCATGACCTAGGTCTTTGGCCTACAAATTCCCAATTCTTCCACAAAAAAATCAGGGGAGCCTCGAAAATACTTTTCCGCCGCCGCAAGCTTCCGTTTCCGCGAGATCTCATCTGGAGACCCTTCCCAGCACCCTGCCGGAGGGGACTTTGGAGTTGGAGGGCTTCTTCATCATCATCATCGTCCCTCCAATGACTCGTGAGTAGTTCACTTCAGACCTACGGGTCCGTAGTTAGTAGCTAGATGGCTTCTTCTCTCTCTTGGATCTTCAATACAAAGTTATCCATGATCTTCATGGAGATCAATCCGATGTACTATTCTTTGGCGGTGTGTTTGTCGAGATCCGATGAATTGTGGATTTGTGATCAGATTATCTATGATATATTTGAGTCTTTGCTGATTTCTTATATGCATGATTTGATATCCTTGTAAGTCTCTCCGAGTCTTGGGTTTTGTTTGGCCAACTAGATATTTGATTCTTGCATTGGGAGAAGTTCTTGGTTTTGGGTTCTACCATGTGGTGACATTTCCCAGTGACAGTAGGGGCAGCAAGGCACACATCAAGTAGTTGCCATCAAGGGTAAAAAGATGGGGGGTTTATCATTGGTTTGAGATTATCCCTCTACATCATGTCATCTTGCTTAAGGCGTTACTCTATTCTTATGGACTTAATACACTAGATGCATGCTGGATAGCGGTCGACATGTGGAGTAATAGTAGTAGATGCAGAAAGTGTCGGTCTACTTGTTTCGAACGTGATGCCTATAGAAACAATCATTGCATAGATATCGTCACGACTTTGCGCGGTTCTATCAATTGCTCGACAGTAATTTGTTCACCCACCGTCTACTTGCTTTCATGAGAGAAGCCACTAGTAAACACTACGGCCCCCGGGTCTATTCACATCCATCGTTTACACCTCCGCTTTTACTTTGCTTTGTTACTTTGTTGCTTTTAGTTCTCACTTGGCAAACAATCTATAAGGGATTGACAACCCCTTCATAGCGTTGGGAGCAAGTTTTTGTGTTTGTGCAGGATCTTGAGATACTCCTCCACTGGATTGATACATTGGTTCTCAAACTAAGGGAAGTACTTACCACCGCTACGCTACATCACCCTTTCTGCTTCGAGGGAACACCAACGCAAGGCTCCAAGGACATGGGGGAAATCCTTTGCATACTTGCCTAGGAAGTCCCTTAAGGCGTAGCCGCAGCTGAAGGATTCCTCGTGCCGTTGCTGAGGAGTATCAAGCAACACTCCTATTTCTGGCGCCGTTGGAAGGTGTTTTGTTGCAGTAGTAGAAGTATTTCTGGCGCCGTTGTCGGGGAGGAGAAATCAAGATCTACCCAAGTAGGTCTCACAAGCTCTTCTCTTGCATTTACTTTTGTTGCCAGTTGCCTCTCATTTTCCTCTCCCCCACTTCACATTTTCCGTTTTCATTCACCTTTCTCCTTCGCCGTTTTCTTTTGCCCTTGCCATTTTCCTTTGCCGGTTTCTTGCTTGCTTCTGTGCTTGTTTGTTTGTTGAAGACATCATGTCTGAAAACACCAAACTTTGCGACTTCTCGAGCACTAATAATAATGATTTTATTAGTACTCCGATTGCTCCCGCCACTAGTGCGGAATCGTATGAAATCAACGTAGCTTTGCTGAATCTTGTTATGAACGAGCAATTCACTGGCCTTCCTAGTGAAGATGCCGCATCCCATCTCAATACCTTCATTGAGCTTTGCGATATGCAAAAGAAAAGAGATGTGGATGATGACGTGATTAAGTAGAAACTTTTTCCTTTCTCGTTGCGAGATCGCGCAAAAATTTGGTTTTCTTCTATGCCAAAAAATAGTATCGATTCTTGGGATAGATGCAAAGATGCTTACATATCCAAGTATTTTCCGTCGGCTAAGATCATGCCCTTACGTAACGATATCATGAATTTCAAGCAACTTGATCATGAACATGTTGCACAATCTTGGGAGAGGATGAAGCTTATGATTAGAAATTGTCCTCCTCATGGCTTGAGTTTGTGGATGATTATACAAATCTTTTACGCTGGCTTGAATTTCGCATCTCGCAATATCTTGGACTCTGCCTCAGGTGGAACGTTCATGGGAATCACGTTAGAGACGCTACAAAACTCTTAGACAATATCATGACCAACTACTCTCAGTGGCACACTGAAAGTTCGCCTCCTACCAAAAAGGTGCACGCTATAGAAGAGATTAACTCTCTTAATGCTAAGATGGACGAGTTGATGAATTTGGTTGCTAGTAGAAACGCTACCGTAGATCCTAATGACATGACACTATCTTCTTTGATTGAGAGTAGCAACGCTAGTTTGGACGTGAATTTTGTTGGTAGGAACAATTTTGGCAACAACAATGCTTTTAGAGGAAACTATGTTCCTAGGCCTTTTCCTAGTAACTCCTCTAATAATTATGGCAATTCCTACAACAACACTTATGGAAATCACAACAAATTACCCTCTGATCTAGAGAGTGATATCAAAGAGTTCATCAACTCTCAAAAGATTTTCAATGCGTCCATAGAAGAAAAACTACTCAAAATAGACGATTTGACTAAGAGCATTGATACGATGTCTTGTGATATTGATGCTTTGAAAGTTAGATGCGCTCCTCCCAAGATCAACTTGGATGAAACTTTGAAAGCTATGCGTATCTCCATGAATGAGAGAAAAGAAAGAACCGCCCAAATTCGGGCTAGACATGAATGGTTTAAAAGGGTCCGTTCTAGTGATGCAAATCACGTAAATCTTAAAGTGCTTGGTGTGTCTCCTCTTTAATATTTGTTTTCGCGTGTCAAACCTACTTATGTAGGGGCTGGATATGAATCCACTTTGGTTGAAAAATGCCCCAATGATTCGGAGTCCACCTATCTTGATGATAAAGGTGTGGAGAGTGGAGTAGAAGAAGTCAAAATTCTGGGTAGTAATGACACTCCCACTTTGGATTTCAAGGAATTCAATTATGATAATTTCTCCTTGTTTGAATGCATTTCTTTGATGCAATCCATTGCAAACTCTCCACATGCTTATAACCAAAGCAAAGCCTTTACCGCGCATATCGTAGATACTATGATGAAATCTCTTGAAGAGAAGCTCGAACTAGAAGCCTCTATACCTAGAAAACTTCATGATGAGTGGGAACCTACTATCAAAATCAAGATCAGAAAATATGAGTGTAATGCTCTGTGTGATTTGTGTGCTAGTGTTTCCGCTATTCCAAAGTCTTTATGTGGTATTCTTGGTTTTCATGAGATTGAAGAGTGTTCTCTTAATTTGCATCTTGCAGATTCTACTCTCAAGCAACCCATGGGAAGGATCGATGATGTTCTTATTATTGCAAATAAGAACTATGTACCCGTGGATTTCATTGTACTTGACATAGATTGCAATCATTCATGTCCCGTTATTCTTGGTAGACCTTTCCTAAGGACTATTGGTGCTATCATCGATATGAAGGAAGGGAATATTAGATTTCAATTTCCTTTAAAAAAGGGCATGGAGCACTTTCCTAGAAATAAAATAAGATTGCCTTATGAATCTATGATGAGGGCTACTTATGGTTTGAGCACCAAAGATGACTATACGTGATTCCATCACTTTCGCCTAGCTAAGGGCGTTAAACAAAAGCGCTTGTTGGGAGGCAACCCAACGAATCTATCCTTTTTCTTTCTGTTTTGTGTTTTCCACACTTTCATAATTCTGTTATGATTGTTTTTTTGTGTTTCTTTTTGCGTCTGTGCCAAGAAAAACTGTTATGATTAGTCTTGGGGATGATCGTTTTGTCATGCCGGAAAAGACAAAAACTTTCTGCTCACGAAAAGAATTTTCATTTTTTTGTAAGAGATTTTGAGTTGATTCTTTTTGCTGCTGATTGCTACGCAAATTATTCAGACTATCGTAATTTTTCAGAATTTTTGAAGTACCAGAGGTATACGAAATATACAGATTGCTACACACTGGTCTGCTGTTAACAGATTCTATTTTTGTTGTGTCGGTTGCTTATTTTGATGAAACTATGGATAGTATCAGGGGGTATTAGCCATGGAAGATTGAAAGTACAGCAATCCAACATCAGCACAACTAGAATTTAAGTTTGCTACAGTACCTAAGGAAGTGGTGGTTTGCTTTCTTGTACTAATGTTATCACGAGTTTCTGTTTAAGTTTCGTGTTGTGAAGTTTTAAAGTTTTGGGTGAAGTTCTTATGGACAAAGAGATAAAGAGTGGCAAGAGCTCAAGCTTGGGGATGCCCAAGGCACCCCAAGAGATTCAAGGATGTCGTAAAATCCTAAGCTTTGGGATGCCCCGGGAAGGCATCCCCTCTCTCGTCTTCAATCCATCGGTAACGTTACTTGTGGCTATATTTTTATACACCACATGTTATGTGTTTTTGCTTGGAGCGTCTTGTATCGTAGGAGTCTTTTATTTTTGTTGTGTCACAATCATGCTTGCTGCACACCTAGAGAGAGAGACATGATCTCACCGTGATTTTGTCAAGCTTCACTTATATCTTTTGGTAGACAATTCAGCTCACATGCGCTTCACTTATATCTTTTAGAGCGCAGCGGTGCGTGGCTTGGTAGTTGATCTATGCTTTGAAAGTAGTCTCAAAAGGGGTATTTATCCAAAGGGATACGAAAACTTGCACCTTCATGTGCATTGAATAGTTAGAGAAGTTTGATTCATCTCAATTAGTTTTGAGTTGTGGTTACCGTAATATTGAAGTCATGCTAGTAAGGTGTTGTGAATCTAGAAATACTTGTGTTGAAGTTAGTGATTCCCGTAGCATGCACGTATGGTGAACCGCTATGTGATGAAATCTGAGCATGATTAGTATATTGATTGTCATCCTTTGCGTGGCGGTTGGGATCGCGCGATGGTTTATACCTACCAACCCTTCCCCTAGGAGTATGCGTTGAATGCTTTGTTTCGATTACTAATAAAACTTTTGCAACAAGTATATGAGTTCTTCATGACTAATGTTGAGTCCATGGTTTATATGCACTTTCACCTTCCACCATCACTATCTTCTTAGTGCCGTGCAACTTTCGTCGGTGCACAAAACCCACCATTAGCCTCCGTCAAAACAGCCACCATACCTACCTACTATGACTTTTTCAAAGTCATTCCAAGATATATTGCCATGGAACTACCACCATGACATGTGCCACCATGTCCACTTTGCCTTTGCACGATCGTAAGATAGCTAGCATGATGTTTCCATTGATGTCTATGCCATGCTAGATCATTGCCACGGTACACTACCGAAGGCATTCCATATAGAGTCATAGTTGCTCTAAGTTTTGAGTTGAATGTGTGATGATCATCATTAATGGAGCATTGTCCCATGTGAGGAAATAAAAGAGGCCAAAGAATCCCATAAAAAAGAGGCCAAAGATCCCACCAAAATAGAAAAAATGAGAGAAAAAGAGAGAAGGGACAATGCTACCACTTTTTCCACACTTGTGCATACTAAAGCACCATGATCTTCATGATTGAGAGTCTCTCGTTTTGTCACCACCATATAGCTAGTGGGAAATTTTCATTATATAACTTGGCTTGTACATTCCAATGATAGGCTTCCTCAAAATTGCCTTAGGTCTTCGTGAGCAAGCAAGTTGGATGCACACCCACTAGTTTTCTTTAAGAGCTTTCGCATACTCGTAGCTCTAGTGCATCATTTGTATGGCAATCCCTACTCATTCACATTGATATCTATTGATGAGCATCTCCACAGCTCATTGATATGGCTAATTAATGTGACTATCTTCTCCTTTTTGTCTTGCAACCTCCACTACATTCCACCCTATCTATAGTGCTATAACCATGGCTCACGCTCATGTATTGCGTGAGAGTTGAAAATGTTTGAGACAGTAAAGGTGTCAAACAATTACTTGGCCAATACCGGGGTTGTGCATGATTTAAATTCGTTGTGCAATGATGATAGAGCATAGCCAGACTATATGATTTTGTAGGGATAACTTTCTTTTGGCCTTGTTATTTTGAAAGTTCATGATTACCTTGCTAGTTTGCTTGAATTTTTATTGTTTCCACGTCAATAGCAAACTATTGTTCTGAATCTAATGGATCTGAACATTCACGCCACATAAGAGGAATTACAAAGGACACCTATGCTAGGTAGCATGAAAGCATCAAAAGTTCATTCTTATCACTTCCCTACTCGAGGACGAGCAGGAGTTAAGCTTGGGGATGCTTGATACGTCTCAAACGTATCTATAATTTTTGATGGTTTCACGCTGTTATCTTGTCTTCTTTGGTTACTTTATGTACCTTTTATATCTTTTTTGGGACTAACTTATTAATTCAGTGCCAAGTGCCAGTTCCTGTTTTTTCCGTGTTTTTGACTCTTTTCAGATCTGATTTTGGAACGGAGTCCAAACGGAAGAAAAGCCCCAAAATGATTTTTTCCCAAACAGAAGAAGACCAGGGGGCTTTTGGGCCAAGACAGGTGGGCTCCAGGGAGCCCACAAGCCCCCACTCCGCCACCAGGGGGAGGCGGCGATGGGCAGGCTTGTGGCCTCCCTGGCTGCCCCCTGACCTAGGTCTTTGCCTATAAATTCCCAAATATTCCGCAAATAACCAGGGGAGCATCGAAAATACTTTTCCGCCGCCGCAAGCTTCCGTTTCCGCGAGATCTCATCTGGAGACCCTTCCCGGCACCCTGCCGGAGGGGACTTTGGACTTGGAGGGCTTCTTCATCATCATCATCGCCCCTCCAATGACTCGTGAGTAGTTCACTTCAGACCTACGGGTCCGTAGTTAGTAGCTAGATGGCTTCTTCTCTCTCTTGGATCTTCAATAAAAGTTCTCCATGATCTTCATGGAGATCTATTCGATGTAATCTTCTTTGGCGGTGTGTTTGTCGAGATCCGATGCATTGTGGATTTGTGATCAGATTATCTTTGATATACATTTGAGTCTTTGCTGATTTATTATATGCATGATTTGATATCCTTGTAAGTCTCTCCGAGTCTTGGGTTTTGTTTGGCCAACTAGATCTTTGATTCTTGCAATGGGAGAAGTGCTTGGTTTTGGGTTCTACCATGTGGTGACCTTTCCCAGTGACAGTAGGGGCAGCAAGGCACACATCAAGTAGTTGCCATCAAGGGTAAAAAGATGGGGTTTTATCATTGGTTTGAGATTATCCCTCTACATCATGTCATCTTGCTTAAGGCGTTACTCTGTTCTTATGGACTTAATACACTAGATGCATGCTGGATAGTGGTCGACGTGTGGAGTAATAGTAGTAGATGCACAAAGTATCAGTCTACTTGTTTCGGATGTGATGCCTATAGAAACAATCATTGCATAGATATCGTCATGACTTTGCGCGGTTCTATCAATTGCTCGACAGTAATTTGTTCACCCACCGTCTACTTGCTTTCATGAGAGAAGCCACTAGTAAACACTACGGCCCCCGGGTCTATTCACATCCATCGTTTACACCTCCGCTTTTACTTTGCTTTGTTACTTTGTTGCTTTCAGTTCTCACTTGGCAAACAATCTATAAGGGATTGACAACCCCTTCATAGCGTTGGGAGCAAGTTTTTATGTTTGTGCAGGATCTTGAGATACTCCTCCACTGGATTTATACCTTGGTTCTCAAACCGAGGGAAGTACTTACCACCGCTACGCTACATCACCCTTTCCGCTTCGAGGGAACACCAACGCAAGGCTCCAAGGCCACGGGGGAAATCCTTTGCATACTTGCCTAGGAAGTCCCTTAAGGCGTAGCCGTAGCTGAAGGACTCCTGGTGCCGTTGCTGAGGAGTATCAAGCAACACTCCTATTTCTGGCGCCGTTGGAAGGTCTTTTGTTGCAGTAGCAAGATGCTAGCAACAAGCAAGGGGTAGAGCATATTCATACCTTTGAAGATCGCTAAGTGGAAGCGTTGCTATGAACGCGGTTGGTGGCGTCATACTCGTAGCGATTCAAATCGCGGAAGATTCTGATCTAAGTGCTGGAAAACAGCGCCTCCGCATTCAACACACTTGCAGCCCGGCGACGTCTCCTTCACCTTAATCCAACAACGAGAGAGGGGAAGTTGAGGCAGAGCTCCGGCAACATGACGACGTGGTGATGGTGGAGCTGTGTGGTACTCTGATGGGGCTTCTTAAAGCGCTATGGACGAGGGGGAGGAGGAGGAGGACGAGCACGGCTGCACCAACGAAGGAGGAAGAGAAGGAGGGGGCGGCACCCTAAGGGTGGCTTGCCACCCAAGGCAACCTCCATGCCCTATGGTTTTCCTGCCCTAGGCGCCTTGGGCCTTGGTGGGTGACGCACCCATCTAGGGGCTGGTTCCCATCCACTTTTGGCCCACGTGGCCCTTCGGGGCTGGTGGCCCCTCCTCGGTGGACCCCCGGAACCCTTCCGGTGGTCCCGGTACAATACCGGTGATCCTTGAAACATTTCCGGTGATCAAATCTCCACTTTCTAAATATGAATATTTACCTCCAAACAATTCCAGAATTCTTCGTGACGTCCGGGATCTCATCCGGGACTCCGAACAACCTTCGGTAACCACATATACTATTCCCATAACAACTCTAGCGTCATCGAACCTTAAGTGTGTAGACCCTACGGGTTCGGGAACCATGCAGACATGACCGAGACATCTCTCCGGTCAATAACCAATAGAGGGATCTCGATACCCATATTGGTTCCCACATGTTCCACGATGATCTTTATCGGATGAACCACGATGTCGAGAATTTATTCAATCCTGTATGCAATTCCCTTTGTCTAACGGTATGACACTTGCCCGAGATTTGATCGCCGGTATCCCTATACCTTGTTCAATCTCGTTACCGGCAAGTCTCTTTACTCGTTCCGTAACACATCATCCCGTTGGTAACTCCTTGGTCACATTAAGCTCATTGTGATGATGCATTACCGAGTGGGCCCAGAATACCTCTGTGTCATACGGAGTGACAAATCCTAGTCTCGATTCGTACCAACCCAACAGACACTTTTGGAGATACCTGTAGTGCAACTTTATAATCACTCTGTTACGTTGTGATGTTTGATACACCCAAAGCACTTCTACGATATCCGGGAGTTGCACAACCTTATGGTCTAAGGAAATGATACTTGACATTAGAAAAGCTTTAGCAGACGAACTACACGATCTTGTGCTATTCTTAGGATCGGGTCTTGTCCATCATATCATTCTACTAATGATGTGATCATGTTATCAATGACATCCAATGTCCATGGCCAGGAAACCATGACCATCTATTGATCAAAGAGCTAGCCAACTAGAGGCTCACTAGGGACATGTTGTGGTCTATCTATTCACACATGTATTACGGTTTCCGGTTAATACAATTGTAGCATGAATGATTGACAATTATCATGAACTAGGAAATATAATAATAACCACTTTATTATTGCCTCTAGGGCATATTTCCAAACCATAATTGATATGGTGTCGTCTCAATGGATTTAGACGGTGCCCTATTTAAAGTGAATGCAGCAGTTTCCAATGCATATCCCCAAAATAATAGCGGTAAATCAGTAAGAGACATCATAGATCGCACCATATCCAATAGAGTGCGATTATGACGTTAGAACACACCATTTCGCTGAGGTGTGCCAGGCAGCGTGAGTTGTGAAACAATTCCACATTTCCCTAATTGCGTGCCAAACTCGTGACTCAAATATTCTCCTCCACGATCTGATCACAAGAACTTTATTTTTTGTCACGTTGATTCTCTACCTCACTATGAACTTCCTCGAACCTTTCAAAGGTTTCAGACTTGTGTTTCATTAAGTAGACATACCCATATCTTCTTATGTCATCAGTGAGGGTGAGAACATAACAATAGCCACCGAGAGCCTCAATGCTCACTGGACCGCATACATCGGTATGTATTATTTCCAACAAGTTGGTTGCTCGCTCCATTGTTCCGGAGAATGGAGTCTTGGTCATCTTGCCCATGAAGCACGGTTTGCATGTGTCAAATGATTCAAAATCAAGAGACTCCAAAAGTCCATCTGTATGGAGTTTCTTCATGCGTTTGACACTGATATGACCAAGGCGGGAGTGCCACAAGTATGTGGGACTATCATTATCAACCTTACATCTTTTGGTATTCACACTAGGAATATGTGTAACATCACGTTCGAGATTAATTAAGAATAAACCATTTACCAGCGGGGCATGACCATAAAACATATTACTCATATAAATGGAACAACCATTATTCTTAGATTTAAACGAGTAGCCATCTCGCATTAAACGAGATCCAGATACAATGTTCATGCTCAAAGCTGGTACTAAATAACAATTATTGAGGTTTAAAATTTATCCCGAAGGTAGATGTAGAGGTAGCGTGCAGACGGCGATCAAATCGACCTTGGAACTAATCCCGACGCGCATCGTCATCTCGTCCTTTGCCAGTCTCTGCTTATCCCGCAGTTCCTGTTTTGAGTTGCAAATGTGAGAAACACCACCGGTATCAAATAACCAGGAGGTACTACAAGTGCTAGTAAGGTACACATCAATAACACGTATACCATATATACCTTTGACGTTGTCGGCGTTCTTATGCGGTAAGTACTTGGGGCAGTTCCGCATCTAGTGACTGGTTCCCTTGCAATAATAGTACTCAGTCTCAGGCTTGGGTCCATTCTTGTGCTTCTTCCAGACAACTGTTTTACTGGGTGCGACAACTTCTTTGTCGTCCTTCTTGAAGTTATTTTACCCTTGCCTTTCTTGAAACTAGTGGTCTTATGCACCATCAAAACTTGATGTTCCTTCTTGATTTCTACCTCGCCGATTTCAGCATTGAATACAACTCGGGAATGGTCTTCTCCATCCCTTGCATGTTGTAGTTCATCACAAAGCTCTTATAGCTAGTTGGAAGGGACTCGAGGATTATGTCAATAACCACATTATCCGGAAGATTAACTTCCACCTGAGTCAAACGGATGTGCAACCCACACATTCTGAGTATGTGCTCACTGACAGACCTATTCTCCTCCATCTTACAACTGAAGAAATTGTCGGAGACTTCATATCTCTCAACCAGGGCATGAGCATGGAAAACCAGTTTCAGCTCTTGGAACATCTCATATGCTCCATGGTTCTCAAAACGCTTTTGGAGCCCCGGTTTTAAACTGTAAAGCATGCCGCACTGAACCAGAGAGTAGTCATCACTTCACGACTATAAAACATCCAAAGTTGACAAGATAACAACGTGAAACCATAAAAAATTATAGATATGTTTGAGACGTATCAGGCCTCCAAGCGCAGAGTTTTGTAGGACAATAGAAAGTTTCCCTAAAGTGGATGACCTAAGGTTTATCAATCCATGGGAGGCGTAGGATGAAGATGGTCTCTCTCAAGCAACCCTGTAATCAAATAACAAAGAGTCTCTTGTGTCCCCAACAAACCCAATATAAAGGTAAATTGTATAGGTGCACTAGTTCGGCGAAGAGATGGTGATACAAGTGTAATATGGATGGTAGATATATGTTTTCGTAATCTGAAAATATAAAAACAGCAAGGTAACTAATAATAAAAGTGAGCACAAATGGTATTGCAATGCTAAGGAACAAGGCCTAGGGTTCATACTTTCACTAGTGCAAGTTCTCTCAACAATACTAACATAGTTGAATCATATGTAAATAACTCTCGTGCGACAAAGAGTTCACTCCAAAGTCACAAATAGCGGAGAACAAACGAAGAAAACATTGTAGGGTACGAAACCACCACAAAGTTATCTTTTTCGATCAATCTTATGAGCTATCCCTATAAGTTTCACGAACAGCCCTAGATTTCGTACTAAAATAATCCCTGAAGATACACATCAACCAAAACCCTAATGTCACCTAGATACTCCAATGTCACCACAAGTACCAATGGGCTTGATTATATGATATGCATCACACAATTTCAGATTCATCATGTTCAATCCAACACAAAGAACTTCAAAGAGTGCCCCGAAGTTTCTACCGGAGAGTCAAGATGAAAACATGTGCCAACCCCTATGCATAGATTACCAAGGTCACGGAACCCGCAAGTTGACCACCAAAACATACATTAAGGGGATCAATAGAACACCCCATTCTCACCATGGGTATCCCATCGCAATACATACATCAAGTGTTCTCGAATACTTAAAGACTCGGCCCTATAAGAAAACTTCAAAGGGAAACTCAATTCATCACAAGAATATAGAGAGGGGAAGACTCCATATGATTCATCTATATTAATAAATCTTGTGATACATCAAGATCGTGCCATCTCAACAATAGGAGAGAGATCAAACACATAGCAACTGGTACATACCCTCAACCCCGAGAGTGAACTACTCCCTCCTCGTCATGGAGACCGACGGGATGAGGAAGATGGCCTACACTGATGGTTTCCCCCTCCGGTACGGTGCGAGAACAGGCTCCCGATTGGATTTTCGTGGCCCTGGAGACTTGCGGCGGCGGAACTCCCGATCTAGGTTGCTCTCTCGAGGTTTTGGGATTTATAGGAATTTTTGGCGTCGGTCTCACGTCAAGGGGACTCCCGAGGGACCCACATGCCACGGGGAGCGCCCCCTATGCTTGTGACTGCCTCGGGACTCCTCTCTGTATCTTTTTGCTCCAGTAATTTTTATATTTTCCAAAACTATTCTCCATAAGTTTTCAACCCATTCTGAGAACTTTTATTTCTGCACAAAAACAGCACCACGGTAGTTTTGTTGAAACAGCGTCAGTCCAGGTTAGTTGTAATAAAATCATACAAAATTATTGTAAACATGGCATGAATACTTCATAAATTATAGATAGGTTGGAGACGTATCATCATCTCCTTGAGGTGGTGGTGAGGAAGGTTGAGGTGGATCATTGATACGTGTCCAACGTATCTATAATTTTTATTGGTCCCATGCTTTTATCTTGTCAAACTTTGGATGTTTTGTGTGCCTTTTATATTTTTCTGGGCTAACTTATTAACTTAGTGCCAAGTGCGAGTTCCTGTTTTTTCCGTGTTTTTGACCCTTTTCAGAGGAGAATATTAAACGGAGTCCAAACGGAATAAAACCTCCAAAAAGATTTTTTGCAGAACAGAAGATACGCGGGGAACTTGAGAACCAAGGCAAAGGACCCCGGGGGAGGTCACAAGCCCCCTAGGCGCAGCCTGGGGGCGCGCCTAGCAGGCTTGTGGGCCCCCTATGGCTCCTCTTCCCTACTTCTTCCGCCTATAAATTTCCGAAAAATCCAAAACCACGGGAGAGAGCCGCGAAAATACTTTTCCGCCGCCGCAAGCTTTTGTCTCCGCAAGATCCCATCTGGGGCACGTTCTGGTGCCCTGCCGGAGGGGGGATTCAGACACGGAGGGCTGCTTCATCAACACTATTGCCTCTCCGATGATGCGTGAGTAGTTCATCATAGACCTTCGGGTCCATAGCTAGTAGCTAGATGGCTTCTTCTCTCTCTTGGATCTTCAATACAAAGTTCTCCATGATCTTCATGGAGATCTATCCGATGTAATATTATTTTGCGTTGTGTTTGTCGAGACGCGATGAATTGTGGATTTATGATCAGATTATCTATGAATCTTATTTGAGTTTCTTCTGATCTCTTATATGCATGATTTCATATCCTTGTAATTCTCTTCGAGTTGTGGGTTTTGTTTAGCCAACTTGATCTATGATTCTTCCAATGGGAGAGGTGCGTGGTTTTAGGTTTATACCATGCGGTGACCTCACCCAGTGACAGAAGGGGTAGCGAGGCACGCATCATGTTGTTGCCATCAAGGGTAAAAGATGGGGTTTATATCTATCGCATGAATTTATCCCTCTACATCATGTCATCTTGCTTAAGGCGTTACTCTATTTGTCATGAACTCAATACACTAGATGCATGATGGATAGCGGTCGATGTCTGGAGTAATAGTAGTAGATGCAGAAAGTATCGGTCTCCTTTTCTCGGACGTGATGCCTATATGTATGATCATTGCCTTAGATATCGTCATGACTTTGCGCGGTTCTATCAATTGCTCGACTGTAATTCGTTCACCCACCGTAATATTTGCTATCATGAGAGAAGCCTCTAGTGAACACTATGGCCCTCGGGTCTACTTCACATTATATTTTCAGCTCCACACTTTTACTTTTTTGCACTTTCCGCCTTCAGATCTCACCTTGCAATCAATCGTGAAGGGATTGACAACCCATTTGTAGCGTTGGGTGCAAGTTTGCTGTTTTTGTGCTGGTACTTTAGGAACTTGGCTTGATACTCCTACTGGATTGATACCTTGGTTCTCAAACTGAGGGAAATACTTACTGCTACTGTGCTACATCACCCTTTCCTCTTCAAGGGGAAAACCAACGCAAGCTCAAGAGGTAGCAAGAAGAATTTCTCGCGCCGTTGCCGGGGAGCATCAAGTGAAGCTTATCCAAGTAACCGTCACAAACCCATCTCTTGCATTTACTTTTTTTGCCTCTCGTTTTCCTCTCCCCAACTTCCGGAAAACAAAAAATTACAAAAATATTTTCCTTTTTCGTTCGCCCTTTTCTTTCTTTTGCTTTCTATTCGCTTGTGTGCTTGTCCTGCTTGCTGAAGTCACCATGACTGAGAAAACCAAACTTTGTGACTTCCCGAATTCTAATAATAATGATTTTATTAGTACTCTGATTGCTCCCGCCACTAGTGCAGAATCATATGAAATCAATGTTGCTTTGCTGAATCTTGTTATGAAAGAGCAATTCTCTGGCCTTCCTAGTGAAGATGTCGCATCCCATCTTAATACCTTCATTGAGTTATGCGATATGCAAAAGAAGAAAAATGTGGATAATGAAGAGATTAAATTGAAGCTATTTCCGTTCTCATTGCGAGATCGAGCAAAAACTTGGTTTTCATCTTTGCCCAAAAATAGTATTGATTCTTGGAACAAGTGCAAAGATGCTTATATATCCAAGTATTTCCATCGGCTAAGATTATCTCTCTCTGTAATGATATCATGAATTTTAAGCAACAGGATCATGAACATGTTGCACAATCTTGGGAGAGAATAAAATTTATGATTAGAAATTGTCCCGCTCATGGCTTGAGTCATTGGATGATTATACAAATCTTCTATGCTGGTTTGAATTTTTCTTCTAGAAATATCTTGGACTCCGCCTCCGGTGGAACCTTCATGGAAATCACATTAGGAGAAGCCACAAAACTCCTAGACAATATCATGAGAAACTATTCTCAGTGGCACACTGAAAGGTCACCTACTAGTAAAAAGTACACGCTATAGAAGAAATTAACTCGTTGAGTGCTAAGATGGATGAGTTAATGAAATTGTTTCCTAGTAAAGGTGATCCTTTAGATCCAAATGATATGCCCTTGTCTTCCTTGATTGAGAGTAGCAATGAAAGCTTGGATGTTAATTTTGTCGGTAGCAATAATTTTAGCAACAACAATGCTTTTAGAGGAAACTATATTCCTAGGCCTTTTCCTGGTAATCCCTTTAATAACTTTGGCAACTCCAACAACAATGCTCATGGAATTTACAACAAATTACCCTCTGATCTAGAGAGTAATATTAAAGAGTTTATCAACTCGCAAAAGATTTTCAATGCGTCCATAGAATAAAAACTACTCAAAATTGATGATTTGGCTAGGAGCGTTGATAGAATGTCTCTTGATATTAATGCTTTGAAAGTTAGATGTGCTCCTCCCAAGATCAATATGGATGAAACTTTGAAAGCTATGCATGTTTGCATGAATGAGAGTAAAAAAAAGAACCGCCCAAATTCGTGCTAGACATGAATGGCTAAAAAAGGCATGTTCTCGTGCTGAGAATCACGAAGATCTTAAAGTGCTTGGTGTGACTCCCATTGAATCCTTGTTTTCTAGTTTCAAACCTAATGATGATGGCACTGGATGTGAATCCACTTTGGTTGAAAAACTCCCTAATGATTCGGAGTCCATCTATCTTGATGCTAAAATCATTGAAAGTGGAGTAGAGGATATCAAAACTTTGAGTAGTAATGAAACTACTACTTTGGATTTCAAGGAATTCAATTATGATAGTTGCTCTTTGATTTAATGTATTTCCTTGATGCAATCCATGCTAAACTCTCCACATGCTTATAGCGAAAACAAGGCCTTTGACGATCATATCGTCGATGCTATGATTAAATCTCTTGAAGAGAAACTTGAATTGGAAGTTTCTATTCCTAGAAAACTTCATGATGAGTGGGAACCTACTATCAAAATAAAAATCAAAAACTATGAATGCAATGCTTTGTGTGGTTTGGGTGGTAGCGTTTCTGCGATTCCAAAGTCTTTATGTGATGTTCTAGGCTTCAATGAGATTGATGAGTGCTCTCATAATTTGCATCTTGCGGATTCTACTGTTAAGAAACCCATGGGAAGGATCAATGATGTTCTTATTATTGCAAATAGGAACTATGTACCCGTGGATTTCATTGTGCTTGATATTGATTGCAATCCGACATGTCCCATCATTCTTGGTAGACCTTTCCTAAGGACTATTGGTGCTCTCATCGATATGAAGGAAGGGAATATTAGATTTCAATTTCCATTAAAGAAGGGCATGTAACATTTTCCTAGAAAGAAAATAAGATTGCCTTATGAATCCATGATGAGGGCTACTTATGGTTTGAGCACCACAGACGAGGATACGTGATTCTATCGCCTTATGCCTAGCTAAGGGTGTTAAACAATAGCGCTTGTTGGGAGGCAACCCAATGAATTTATATTTGCTTTTTGCTTTGTGTTGTGTTGCGTCCACACCTTCATAATTCTTTTATGATTGTGTTTTTCGTGTTTCTTTTTGTGTTTGAGCCAAGTAAAACCTTTATGACTAGTTTTGGTGATGGTTGTTTGATCATGTTGGAAAAAGACGGAAACTTTTCGCTCACGAAATTATTTTTCATTTTTATCCAGAAAGATCTTTTGAGTTGATTTTTTTTGCTTCTGGTTGATATGCCAATTGCCAAAATTTTCGTAATTTTTCAGAATTTTTGAGATAGGAGAAGTATACAAAGTATACAGATTGCTACAGACTGGTCTGTTTTTTGACAGAATCTGTTTTTTGTTGTGTTGATTGCTTATTTTGATGAAACTATGGATAGTATCGGGGGGGGGGGGGGGTACTAGCCATGGAAAAGTGAGAATAAAGTAATCTAACACCAATACAAATAGAAATCATGTTTTCTACAGTATCTAAGAGGTGGCAGTTTGTTTTCTTGTGCTAATGATATCACGAGTTTCTGTTTAAGTTTTGTGTTGTGAAGTTTTCAAGTTTTGGGTGATGTTCTCATGGACAAAGGGATAAAGAGTGGAAATAGCTCAAGCTTGGGGATGCTGAAGGCATCCCAAGAAAAATTGAAGGACACCAAGAAGCATAAGCTTGTGGATGCCCCGGGAAGACATCCCCTCTTTCATCTTCAATCCATCGGTAACATTACTTGGAGCTATATTTTTATTCACCACATGCTATGTGTTTTGCATGGAGCGTCGTGTATTATAGGAGTCTTTCGTTTTTTTTGTGTCACAATCATCCTTGCAACACAACTTTTGAGAGAGACATGCACTCATCATGAATTTTCTAGAATACTCATTGAGCTTCGCTTATATCTTTTGAGTTAGGCAATTTAGCTCATTGTGCTTCACTTATATCTTTTGAGCTAGATAACTTTGCTCTATGTGCTTCACTTAGATCTTTTAGAGCACGGCGGTGTCATATTTGGAGAAATAAGAACTCTCGATCTTCACTTATATCTTTTTGAGAGTGCTCTCTGTGAGTAACTTGGTAGTTGGCTTGTGCAATGAAAGTAGTCCTAAAGATGATAGGCGTCCAAAGAGGATACAATAAAACTTCCATATTCTTGTGCATTGATTAGAAAGAGAAGTATGATTCCTCTCAATTAGTTTTGAGACATGTATTTGTTAATATTAAGAGACATGTTAGTAGGGTGTTGTGAATCTAGAAATACTTGTGTTGAAGTTATTGTTTCCCGTAACATGCACGTATGGTGAACCGCTATGTTAGGAAGTCGGAGCATAATCGATTTATTGATTGTCATCCTTTGTGTTGTGGTCGGGATCGCGCGATGGTTAACCGCTATGTTAGGAAGTCGGAGCATAATTGATATATTGATTGTCATCCTTTTTGTTGAGGTCGGGATCGCGCGATGGTTAACACCTACCAACCCTTCCCCTAGGAGTATGCGTTTAGCACTTTGTTTTGATTACTAATAAAAACTTTCAAAATAAGTATGTGAGTTCTTCATGACTATTGTGAGTCCATGGTATACATGCACTTTCACTTTCCACCATTGCTAGCCTCTCTAGTGCCGTGCAACTTTCGCCGGTACACAAAACCACCATAGATCTTCCTCAAAACAACCACCATACCTACCTACTATGGCATTTTCATAGCCATTCCGAGATATATTGCCATGCAACTCCCACCGTTCCGTCTCATGACTTGTGTCGTCACTTACATATTGCCATTCCGTGATCGTAAGATAGCTAGCGAGATGTTTCAATGTCATACGCTAAGCTAGATGGTTGCACATCCGGGTACACTTCCGGAGGCATTTCCTATAGAGTCATCATCATTCTAAGCATTGAGCTTTGAGTAAATGAAAGTGTGATGATCATCATTATTAGAGCATTGTCCCATGTGAGGATATAAAGAAGAGAGGCCAAAGTTGCCAACACAAAAAAGGAGAGAGAAATATGGAAAGAGGCCAAAGAGCCTAACCAAAAAAAGAAAAAAAGTGAGAAAAAGAGAGAAGGGACAATGCTACTATCTTATTCCACACTTGTGCTTCATAATAGCACCATGATCTTCATGATTCAGAGTCTCTTGTTTTGTCACCACCATATACTAGTGGGAATCTTCATTATGTAACTTGGCTTTTATATTCCAATGGTGGGCTTCCTCAAAATTGCCCTAGGTCTTCGTGAGCAAGCAGTTGGATGCCCACCCACTAGTTCTACTTTTTGAACTTTCACACACTTATAGCTCTAAGTGCATCCATTGCATAGTAATCCCTACTCTTTCACATTGATATCTATTAATGGGCATCTCCATAGCCCTTTAATACGCCGAGAGGATGTGACCATCTCTTCCTTTTTGCCTCACAACCTCCACCACACTCTTTTTCACCTACAGTGCTATATCCATGGCTCACGCTCATGTATTGCGTGACAGTTGAAAAAGGTTTGAGAAAGTAAGAGTGCAAAAACAATTACTTGGCCAATACCGGGGTTGTGCATGATTTAAATTTGTTGTGTGGGGATGATGGAGCATAGCCAGACTATATGATTTTGTAGGGATAACTTTCTTTGGCTCTGTTATTTCGAAAGTGCATGATTACCTTGCTAGTTTGCTTGAAGTATTATTGTTGTCATGTCAATAGTAAACTATTGTTTTGAATCTTACGGATCTGAACATTCATGTCATATGAAAGAAGTTACAAAGGACAAATATGTTAGGTAGCATTCCACATCAAAAATTCATTCTTTATCACTTCCCTACTCGAGGACGGGCAGGAGTTAAGCTTGGGGATGCTTGATACGTCTCCAACGTATCTATAATTTTTGTTGGTTCCATGATTTTATCTTGTCAAACTTTGGATGTTTTGTATGCCTTATAAATCTTTTTTGGGACTAACTTATTAACTCAGTGCCAAGTGCCAGTTCCTATTTTTTCTGTGTTTTTGACCCTTTTTAGAGTAGAATATTAAACGGTGTCCAAACGGAATAAAACCTCCAAAAAGATTTTTTCCGGAACAGAGGATACACGGGGAACTTGAGAACCAAGGCAAAGGACCCCGGGGGAGGTCACAAGCCCCCTAGGCGCGGCCTGGGGGGTCGTGCCTAGCAGGCTTGCGGGCCCCCTGTGGCTCCTCTTCCCTACTTCTTCCGCCTATAAATCTCCGAAAAATCTAAAACCACGGGAGAGAGACACGAAAATACTTTTCCGCTATCGCAAGCTTCTGTCGCCGCAAGATCCCATCTGGGGCACGTTCTGGTGCCCTACCGAAGGGGGGGTTGCGACACGGAGGGCTTCTTCATCAACACCATTGCCTCTCCGGTGATGCGTGAGTAGTTCACCATAGACCTTATGGTCCATAGCTAGTAGCTAGATGGCTTCTTCCCTCTATTGGATCTTCAATAGAAAGTTCTCCATGATCTGCATGGACATCTATCCGATGTAATCTTCTTTTGCGGAGTGTTTGTCGTGATCCGATGAATTGTGGATTTATGATCATATTATCTATGAATCTTATTTGAGTTTCTTCTGATCTCTTATATGCATGATTTCATATCCTTGTAATTCTCTTCGAGTTGTGGGTTTTGTTTGGCCAACTTGATCTATGATTCTTGCAATGGGAGAAGTGCTTGGTTTGGGGTTCATACCATGAGGTGACCTCACCCAGTGACAGAAGGGGTAGTGAGGCACGCATCATGTTGTTGCCATCAAAGGTAAAAAGATGGGGTTTATATCTATGGCATGAATTTATCCCTCTAGATCATGTCATCTTGCTTAAGGCGTTACTCTGTTTGTCATTAACTCAATACACTAGATGCATTCTGGATAGCAGTCGATGTGTGGAATAATAGTAATAGATGCAGAAAGGATCGGCTACTTGTCTCGGACGTGATGCCTATATGTATGATCATTGCCTTAGATATCGTCATGACTTTGTGTGGTTCTATCAATTGCTCGACAGTAATTCGTTCACGCACCGTAATTTTTGCTATCATGAGAGAACCCTCGAGTGAACACTATGGCCCCCGGGTCTACTTCACATTATATTTTCAGCTCCAGACTTTTACTTTGTTGCACTTTCCGCCTTCAGATCTCACCTTGCAATCAATCGTGAAGGGATTGACAACCCCTTTGTAGCGTTGGGTGGAAGTTTGCTGTTTTTGCGCAGGTACTTTAGGAACTTGGCTTGATACTTCGACTGGATTGATACCTTGGTTCTCAAACTGAGGGAAATACTTACTGCTACTGTGCTGCATCACCCTTTCCTCTTCAAGGGAAAAACCAATGCAAGCTCAAGAGGTAGCAATCATCACGATGTAATTCTTCCCCTTCTTCATCATGTCATGTACCGCTTGTGGATGCCTCCATGTCATTTTGTGGTTCACCTTGACACGAAGTAGGAGCTTCCACTTGAATTAATGAATTACTTTCCTTCACCTCCATGGGACGAATCTTGTCGATAGATAGATCTTGGATGACGTGCGAAGGTTCCTTAACTCCTACATCATTTGGACATTGTTCGACTTGCGAACCAATAGATTCATCAAACTTCACAACTACCATCTCTTCAACTTGTTGGTGAAGCTGTTGTAGACACGGTAAGTGTGAGAGTTTGATCTGTAACCGAGTAGGACACCTCTATGAGATTTAGGAGCAAATTTAGAGCATCGATGATTATCAAGAATGTAGCACTTAGAGCCGGATACTCGAAAGTATCCAACTTGGGGTTTGTTACCGGTGATTAGCTCCTATGTCGTTTTACCAAGAAGCTCATGTAACTATAGTCGGTTTGTGGTGTGGAAAGCTGTTTCCATGGCTTCTGCCCAAAAGTGTCTTGGCGTCTTGTATTCGTCAAGCATCGTCCTGGCCATCTCTATGAGAGTCCGTTTCTTCCTCTCAACAACTCCATTTTGTTGAGGTGTGTATGTTACCGAGAAATCATGTGAGATACATTCTTCATCAAGAAATGTATCCACATTAGTGTTCTTGAACTCCGTTCATTATCGCTCTGAACTTTCTTGATCTTCACTTCAAATTGATTTTGAGCTTTTCGAGCGTAGTTCTTGAAGATCGTACCTGCGACTTATCATCAAGAAAGAATACCCACGTAAATCGGGAAAAATCATCAACAATGACTAAACAATAAGAATTTCCACCGAGGCTCTTGTAAGCATTGGGACCAAAAAGATCCATGTGAAGTAGCTCGAGTGGCCTTCTTGCAGTCATGATGTTCTTCACGGGATGACTTCCACGAACTTGCTTTCCTGCTTGACAAGCACTACAACATTTATCTTTGTCAAAGATAACATCTCTAACACCAAGAATATGATCACCTTTGATGAGCTTGTCAAGGTTACGCATACCTACATGTCCTAACATTCTATTCCATAACCAACCTTTAGAAGATTTTGCAATAAGACATGTACAGGGTTGGATTTTTTAGTGAAATCGACAATGTATATATCACCTCTACGGAAACCACTAAATACCATGTTATAGTTATCACGACGAAACACTTGGCAGTCAACTTTCGTAAATAGCACATTGAAACCAAAGTCTGCTAGTATAGATACGGAAAGAAGATTGTAGACAAGGGATTCAATAAGCCTGGCATTTTGAATGGAACTATCATGAGATATGGCCACCTTACCAAGACCAAGTACCTTACCCTTGGAGTTGTCTCCAAAGGTCACATACCTTCGAGGTCCACGGTTTGGTGTGATCTCATGGAACAAGTCTTTATCTCCGGTCAAATGATCGAGCGATCCACTGTCGAGAACCCACTTCTTTCCTCCGACCATGTAGTCTCTAAGGTTCTCCATAAGACTAAGGTTCCTCATGGTCTTCTCATACTACATGTCAAACTCTACAACTTCATTGTAGTAGCCATGCTCCACATTGTCGCCGTCGGATGAAATATCCTCGTCATATATTACAAGAATTTCATCATAATTTTTGTGCATGCGAATGGATTCAACAATGACATTATTAATGGTAATGCCATCTCCTTTACCACGCATGAGGTCACGAAGCTCAAAAAGGCATTTATGAAAATTAGGATCGATTGGCTTCATTTTGTGAAAAGCAATGTATTTATGGAAAATGACCTCAAGATTTTTCGGTGAATAGTCAGGATATCTTTTCTCTAAGTTTTTCCACAAAGTGTAAGCACACTCAAAATTCTGCAATTGATTAAGCACACTTCTTGGCAGTCCTCTAATGATTAGATTTACGATTTTAATATTACCAAGCATATCAAGTTCTTCATCATGAGAAGGATGCAAAGGATCAATGGGAGGCTCATAGGGATATTCAACATAATTGTGCACATGGAATTTATCAAATATATCAAGCATTTCGTATTTCCATTGTCTAAAATATTCCTAATCAATAATAGGAACTCTACAACTAATACTCTCCAAACTAGGCACATCCATCTTCCACCAATGGTGTTTAAACCAGGGTTTTGGAGACATTGCTCCGATACCAAGATGTTTGTCTAGAGGGGGGTGAATAGACTACCTAATTAAATTAAAATCCTATCATTTTCCAAATTTAATGGCTGGCACATTTTAGCGATTCTAACAAGTCTAGTGCACCCTACACATGCTAGTCCACAAGTATGGCAACGAAACTAAAGACTTTGCACATATAGTAAGGAGTATAGTTTAGGAAGATGAAACGTGAAGAAGTTGACACGATGATTTTTGGCATGGCTCCGATAGGTGGCGCTATCGTACGTCCATGTTAGTGGAGACTTCAACCCATGGAGGGTAATGGCTGCGAGAGTCCATGGAGGGCTCCACCCACAAGGGGTCCATGAAGAAGCGACCTTGTCTATTACACCAGGCTTCCGTCCACACAGGACTAGCATCGCTCACGGTAGATCTTCACGAACTAGGCGGTCTCCTTGCCCGTACAAACATCTTGGTTCAACTCCATAACACGAAGTAGGACGCTCCCAAGCGACACCTAACCAATCTGGGAGGCACCACCCTCCAAAAGGTAATAGATGTGGTAGAATGATGAACTACTTGCTCTTCTGCTTCCAAAGATAGTCTCCTCAACACTCATCACCCTCTCTCAGATTTGGCAGGGGTAGGAGAGATTGATATTTTGCAACGCAACTTGGGGAGGCTAGAAGTCAAGGTTCAAATGGGTGGAATGGAATATCTTGATCTCAACACATGAGTAGGTGGCTCTCTCTCTGAATAAGTGTGTTTCGAGTGCTTCCTCTACAAATGAGAGGTAGGTGGAGGGGTATATATAGCCATTCCCCAAAATCCAATTGTTACAACATTATTGACCAACTCGGTGACACCGAAATGAATCTCGGTGGTACTGAGTTGCACTAAATGTGGCAACTTTTGATACTCGGTGAGACCGATATAAGAATCTCGGTGGTACCGATATGATGACCTAGACTGGTTTCCAAACTTGATGAGACCGATTTCAAACTTGGAAATTCTGAAACTTGAAATCATCTCAACAGAATTTGGTCACCCATTCTCAGTGGCACTGATAGGAATGTTGGTTGTACCAAGATGGTGGGTTCGGCATAGGATCTGTCTAAGTGTAAAATCGGTATGGACAAGTAGGAAATGTTAGTGGCATCCATTTTGCATATGTGGCTTGGGACAAATATGTTTTGTGGGAGAATGGATGAGTATTTTTGGTGGCTATCTCAAAGCACTTGAGAAACCAATTCATACCTCATCCCCTTTTAATTGTACTAGCTTTCGTATGGACTCAAAAATTTTCTCACAAATGTAAAATGTAGAGTCTTCTTGCTTGAAGCTTGATCGAATCCTATTCTTTTAATTCATCAAGGGGCTTCTCCTCACAATCCTACAACCAAAGCTCTGTGTGCACTATACCTGAAATATACTAGGTAAAAGTATTAGTCCAAGAGACAATGTATGTTGTCATGAATTATCAAAACGACTAAGGGAGCATATGTGATTTTAGTGGCTCCGTCCGAATTCAGATCCAGACCTCATGATAGGCTGGTCTCATGATCAAGAAAGGGCTCGGCTGGGGGTCGGCCAAGGAGGTGAAACCGCTGCAGAAGCATGTCTCCCACATGTTGGAGATGAAGGTAAAGTTGACCAATGTGGTCCAAATTATGCTACACTACCGCCTCCTCCGTGTCAACATCGGGCAACGTTCTCCACCTTCTATTGCATGCCCATGACAAGTTGTGTAAGGTGTTTGTTGGGGATATTATCCCGTTGTAATACCCACCCTGTGTAATGGCGGCTCTATCCCTATGGATAAGATGGGCCATTATTAAAGAAGCACAAGGCGCCAGATGAGACGGTTGGCCCGAGACTCAACAAAGGCGACTTGCAGTCCATGTAAGGAAAGAGACACCAGGAGTTTCCTGCATGGGAGGCAAGGCAAGTTAGAGATAAATCGGCTTACAAATTGTAGTGAGAGTTGGACTCTTGTAAGACCTAGAGCCTCAACCTGTATATAAAGGCGAGTCTCTAGGACAGAAAGGGTTAAGTTAACATCAATCGAGAGCTAGGTCACGCGAATCCGCGACCTTGTAATCGATTCCCACATCAATATACACAAAGCAAGGCGTAGGTTTTACCTCAATCTGAGGGGCCAAACCTGGGTAAACTCGCTTCCTGTTTCCCGATCAACCCCTTTGAGTCACCACATAGCTGTGATGGCCTCATCACTAAGTACTTTCACGAGGACATCTTCCGTGACAAAACTACGATAGGTGGCACCCACCGTGGGTCCTGCGCATGGTGGAGTTGAGTTCTCAAAGAGAGCCCTTCCAGGGTTCAGGAGCTATGTTGTTGACCTTATGAAGAAGAGCCGTCACAACAACTACTACATCGACAACTCAAGCTGGGGCCCCAAGTCCAGATCGATCGAATCTGGGTACTGAGTCCCCTTCGGCAAGATCCACGTCTTCATCGGCAAGGTTGGAACGCCGGTTCCCGAGGTGGACATCTCCACCGAAATCGTTGAGCCGGCTCGAGTCACCCAACCCGTCGTGCGTCAGATAAGACGACATCGCGCCTTCGTCAGCTTCACGCAAGGGGTCGCCCTCCCAGAAGAGCCGGAAGTTAGGGAGACACTCTTGTCAACTCTCATGGTGAGTCATCGATTGGAGGCACGGATTCAATCTGCCTTCTCCTTGAGGGGAGTCTGTGCGGTTTCGCTGAGGCAGCGATTTCCGAAGAACCACAAGGACACCCTCGTTAGATCGCCATTCATATGGCAGGGGCTACGGCGGCTCAGGATCAGCCAAACTCCGCAAACGCCAACGGAGCGAGCGGATCAGGCAAAACCCCAGCTCACACTATGTAAGATCTGATGGTAGAGATGGCAAAACTCATGGAGGTGGTTGTGACGGCTGACAACCAGGCGGAGGTTAATGTCGGATTAGCTAAACTCCGTGAAGAGATAGCCCAGATTCAGCGACTGATCGATGTGGAGAAAACCCAGATGACGGATCAACGAGCCCAGATGGACGAGGAGGAGGAACGTCTAAAGCTGGAGGCATGGCAACTTGAGCGCCTACGAGTTCCGTCGGAAGCCGTGTACGAGCGAAGGCGCTAGGTTCGCATCCCGCCCAACCTTAATCTAATCCGCTTGTTCAACAACCCCAAACGCCTCAGGCAGATCACAACCTGCCATGTCAAGGTAACCCACAAGGGGAGATCGTCCAACATCCAATGCAACACCCATTGAATCCGCATGCGAGTCAGCACTTCCAAACACCTCAGGGTCACTTCTCCAGTCCGGTGGATAACGTGCTGGTTGCGACTTGCCATCTGGAGTCTCTCCCCATCCATGGGAATACTTCCCTGGAGGTGGAGGCATGAAATGCCATAGAGACGTTAAAGACTATGGTCGTCCAGTAGGCCTAATTCTCGTACAGTCGAGATCATCTGCATTCCACGCTGCAGGCAAGCCGTACGAAGAGCCGCCCAGATGACCCTCCGGCGATTTCTAGTAACGCCCGTCGACATCAGCCTCAGGTCAATCCACCAGAGCCGCCAACATCCAATGCTCACGCGCTTGTCAACGCTGCACGAGCCGCCCGGCGGGCCCAGGCGGAAGCAATGGCAATCCTGGCGGGTCAAGTGTGGGGACCCCGACTGGTAAGTCGAGATCGCCGTGCCCAGTGATCCCAAGGATCAATGCTCACTAAACACAGATACTGAATAATAGAGTCTTACATCCATACATACCGTTTGATATAATAAATGACCACTTCGATCGAGTCTTACATACATAGGGCCTTGAAGGCCAAAGCACCAAACTAGACCAATAGCGGAATTATTGGTTGAAAGCGTGAACCCATGCCATCAGCCTTAACCTACAGGCATTTTGACTGGGAAGCATCCTAGCTCGCAAGAACGTCACCGAGTTAATCTTCACCATATCCTGATTTTGATACCTGGTCAATGAAATAACTAGTGGCAAGCCAATGAGTACTTTGAATGTACTGCAAACAGCCCATGATACGAACAATGAAAGTGAAGGATAACAGTATCATGCATCTTTAGTGTAACTCAACTGGGTGGAATGATCATGTATATGCATCAGGTTAAATAATTACTTTTGAAGAACGGCTTACAGATATCAACATATCTGCTAAGGGCTGAACCATCTGGGTTCACCCTATATGCCAAGTCATCGGACTTGTCATAACCTCAATGTATTAATGAGGGTTAAAACATCCGGGTTTACCCTATATGCCAAGTCACCAAACTTGGTCATATTATTACTCTCATAACAACACCTTTTTAACACCACACACACACACTTGGTTTATGCGGAAACGCTGGACGTAGTTTAAGCAGCACCACCCAACTGTCCTTGACCGTGGACACGGCTGTTCGAATAGTTTACACTCTGCACAGGTAGTACGCTGGACCCATGAGAAACGGGAAACTTCCGTGTCATCCACGACTCGCGGTATATCACATATACCCGAGGTAAGTACCCGATCATCATCTTTCCCCTGACGATACTAGACAAAGAGGTCCACTCGATTGGTACCCAGCCCACATGCTGTACGTCTTACGAACACCAACTCTGGACTGTATCAACCATGCAGGGACCAACGATGTGCTTGGAACTCATAATAATGGCATAGTCGTCCTACCTAGCACGACCCCATCACGAGAGTGACACCGATCACTCCCGCCACTTGTAATGTGGCTCTTTTCTAGTACCGACCAGAGTAATCAACAAAGCCCCGTCCCATAAAGGGGTATCGTGGTCGTACTGGTAAGGTTGGGACGGTCGAAACATCATAAATCTAATCCCATTTACGAAACCATACTCACACCAAAACACCGGTGCATCACTTCACCAAAAGTGATGACCAACTCATCATCACCCTCGGGCATTAGTGGCACCCAACGAGGTTTTCATAAACTCTTTATTTAATTCATCTTCATGCTCGTGTTAATGCTCTATCATTACTTGTCAACATGGTAATAACATGACCCTCACGGGGTAGGGTGAAGCTCAATGCAATGATCGTATAACTTTACTAATCAACATGATAGTAGCATGATCCTCATAGACAGTAGGGTCAGCTCATCATGTTTGTGCTCTGAGGAGCCATGTGAATAACATTACTATCATGCAAGCGCTTCGATGAAGCCTTCGGTACCATCACATCAATGATGAACCGGCACTGTGATCTCATGCAACGAGAAGTACTTGCTATACTAGCGTGCATCATTTCATATGCTTAATTCATGGCAAAAGGGCTGCTTGCCTTGCTCACGTAAGTCCTCGGGGTCCTCGTGGTCTTCCGCTCTGTCCCCGAATACTCCGTGTACCGTCAACTATCGTCGGAAACAACTATAGTAAGCCATATATCCAGCAGAATAAAAGTGTTCTATAAATAGGAGTTTTATTTTTCTTGGACCTCTCTGGTCATAAGAAAAATACTTGAAGCTTCTCACAGGAGATTTGAATCATCAAGGATTTTTGAATAGGTGAAAGGATCAATAGGTGGCCATTGAATAAGCCAACAGAAATCTTTCCGTTAAAAATGAGTGGAGGCTCCCATTTAACAGAGAAGGATTTTAGAAACATTTAGAAAGTGGTTTCACTGGATTTGGAGTTGTAATGAATATCCTAGAGATTTTACAATGAGGAATAAATAGCAATAGGAGCTATTTATTTATTGCAACAGAAGCAAGTCACACAAAAATGTTGACCAGGGTTCTAAAAATGGAGAATGATTTTAGAAGGCTCTGGAACTTTGAATCACTCCATTTGGAGTTGAAATGAAGCCTATGGGATTTTTGAAAGATGGGGTTAATAATATCCAGATGTGGATTTTAATTAACACACCACAGAAACATGACTTGGAAAAATGTGCAAAGCACATGGGTGGATAGAGTTTGAATTTAGGAACCTGCAGAAATTTGAACCAAGTGATTTGGAGTTAGAATGATTTTACAATGGAATTAATAAATTTAAGTGAAAGGGAAAAGGAGAAAAAGAGCCCCCTTATCAGGCTAACTAGCGCATAGGGCGCTGTGCAGGCAATGGGCCGGCCCCGCTGTTCCATCCCGTGGCAGACCGGCCACCTCGAAGACGTAAACTGGGGTCTACGCTTCTGCCACGGGGAGGCGTAGGCCGGTGGGGGACGTCTCCACTTAAGCGCTGGGCCCGGTCTGGCTGTGGATGACGGGCAGGGCCCGATGGCCAGGTTCGTCTCTCACCTCCCGCTCGAGCTGGGGAAGCGGGGAGGCGGAGCAGGGAGGTGACCGGCGTAGCTCCGGCGGCTTCGGTCGTCCCCTGGCGTCGCCGCGGCCAACAGAGTGCGCGGGGTGACGAGGCCAGCCTGCCTGGCAGGTCGCTCTTTGCCGGGGAGCTCCGAGGCACGCGAGATCTCTCCCGGAGGAGCCGGCGACGGTAACTGGGAGAAATGGCGCATTGGTCGCTAGGAGAAGGGGCTACGGCGGGGGAGGGCCCGGCGGACGAACTAGGGTGCCCTGGAGATGCCCTAGGCGTAGGAAGGAGCCGGGAAAGCACGCGACCCCCGGGTCATGGCGGAGGCCGACGGTGGCAGTCGTGGGGAGGGCGCCCCGACGACTGAGAGGGGGAAAGGAGGAGTGGGGCGGCTACGTGGTGGCCTCGGGGTTCTCCTGGACGAGCTAGGGGTGGAGAGAGGGGGCTAGAGAGCCCAGGCGCAGTCATGGGCGAAGCTTGCCATGGCGGCCATGGGAGGAGAGGAGGAAGCTTGGGAGGAGAAGGGGCTCAAGGGGGAGCTCAGGAGGAGCCCAATGAAGAGGGGGAGAGGTGCCAGTGCAAAAGAGGCTCGGGGAGAGCTTCAAGTGGAGGAGGAGGAGCCGAGAGAGCTCGAGAGCTCTCTGGAGCTCACGTGGGCATGGGCGCCACACGTCCCAGAGGGGTCTTGGAGTCTACCTAGCATCCTGGAGGGGGTCAAGGATGCTCTGCGGCGCTTTGGGACACCCCACCTGGTGTCCTGGGGCACCCCTTGGCCAGGCCAAGGTGTCAACCATGCAAGGCATGCTTGCCACGATGCACTGGAGGAGTTTGGAAGCATCTGGGGCTGGTTTGAACCTGCTTTGACTGCTCTTAAGTTTCTAACAGCAAACTTGGAGCTGATAAAAGTGGGTCTTAGGAGGGAAGCCTTGGGGAGAAATTATGTCTGGCAGTGTTAGGCATGGAAGGACTACCAGACTGCAAAGTTTCAGATCAAACAAAGGAGGATAGCTACTACTTGCTGTTCAAAGCCATGATTCAGCCAGAAATCTATTTGAAGAAGTGCTGCTCATTTTTCCTACATGAGCATGTCATCTATTGATTTGAAATGATGCATTGAGACACTAGAGAGGCTCTGGAAAGAATTGGGGGTGATAGCTTAAGGAGAATAACGGAAAGAAGGGTAAAAGAGTGCAGCCAAGGGTGAAAATGAGAGAAACTTACAAAGGGTCCTTCCCCAATAATTGACCAGTGGCCATGGAAAAGTTACCGGAGGTAAAATGTGACTATGTGAGGCTGTGGTAGAAAGTTGAGCTCAAGGAATAAAGTGGAAGGGGCAAAACAAGCCAAATTAGTGAGTGCTCACAAGGTGTTTGATCTGTGGTAGGGCTACCAGATGGATTCCAATGGCTATGAAACTTATCAGGATCAAACAATAGATGAAAATAGGCTTGCCAACCAAATTTGGGATTTGCTGGAGGATTTTTCCAATGTAGACTTGAAAAACCATAGAAAGGGGCAGAAATGGGTTTCTACTTACAACTCTATTCAAATAAATTCCCACAAATCCAATATTTGGTGTAGGGGCATTATTTGAGCATTAAGGCATGCACAAAAAGTTCGAGGTCAATTGGACAAACTTTATAATGTAAAGTTTGTCAACGTCAGAAATCAACAAAGAGGGTTTTGAGGATCTTAGGACAAGTTCCTCTATTCTCCTTGGTGTACCACTTGGTGTGGATGCCTCATTGGAGTACTGGAACATGTCCACCAAATTTGAGCACAATTGGAGACACTTCACAATGTAGAATTGCTCAAATTTGATTCTGGACAGATAGGGTTTTAGAGTGATTAGGTCAGTCAAATCAACTTGGATTGAAATGAAACTTGGCATGATCATCAAGAACGTCATAGATGACATGCTAGAATTTTACTGGAATTTATTGAGAATATTTCTTATATAAATATTCCAAAAGCTTGAAATAGGCAGGAATGGTTTTGGAGGGGTTTGCCCAATATTTTGAACATGACCATGTGTTGAAACTCATAAATATGGAATAAATATATCCACTAAGTTTCCCTAAATTTTCTTAAATATTTTGAAGGCAATAAAAATAACTTTCCTTCATTTGAGACCATTTCTGGCCTCACAGACGGGCTTTTAAATAAAATAATAAAATAACTTTTAAAATAATAATATGATGGTTTTTGGAAGACATTTTGATAATAGGTTTTAAATAAAAGTATTGGTGCAAAAGAAATTCCCTAATTTGAGGACTTGTAGTACAAACCTCATGTCAGGGGTTTGAAAGTTTAATTCAAAGAAGAGCCTTTTGGTGAAAATAATATTTGGTAAAAATAGATATTTGTCCTAAACACATGGTATGATCATTAGGGAGGATATCATGGAGTGAGGAGGTGATCAGGAGGATGGCAAGAATGAATGGGGAGCAATCACATGCATTCAAGCAAACAGGCAAACAATAGTCACTCCAAGCATCACAATCATTCACAAGAAATTTAATTGGTCCTAAATTTTGAAATAAGTTACTTAGTCAAGAAAGCCAAAAATTGGGGTGTGACATCAAGGAATCTCGGGTCATGCTCAACCAGCCTCGAGACATGGTGGCCAAGGTAGGAACGCCGGAGTCCCTTGCCTTTCACCCGCCCTACGCAATGAACGCATGCCCAAAGACTTCAAAGGTCCCCGCAAGGTGCCCAATGACACTCCTGATCTTGAGACGGGGGCATGGGTAGAATGTTATGAGTTGGCCATGGACATGCTCGATGGCAGTGATGTGGTGTGCGCCAAATACTTCACCATGATGTTGGAAGGGTCGGCTCGTACGTGGTTGAAGAACCTACCGCCAAACTCCATCAACACCTGGGCGGAACTCAAGGAGCGTTTTGTCAAGAATTTCTGCGGGACTTACAAGCGTACGATGACCATTGTGGATCTCCAGCATTGTGTCCAGTGGGCAGATGAATCCGTCTATCATTGGACTCGGTGGGTAGCGGAAATCATGCACTTCTCGGATGATATTTCGGCGGCTCGGGCCGTGTTGATTCTGGAGAAGAACTATCATTTCAAACCCCTGGTGTTGAAGCTTGGTGGCCTCAAGAGTAAGGTGCAGGATATGGGTGAACTGATAGACACCCTCACCAAGTATGCTGAGTCGGATGGGACTAAGGACGCAGGTTCTGATGATGAGAAGGCGGATGGAGATAGAAGAGGCGAAGGAGGCAAGGGCCACCACCAACACTAAGGCGTAGTAATAAGCAGGAAGGTCACGGAAAGAGGAGGCAACATGATGGCGCCTCTGATTTTGTTGCTAACACCAATGTCGGGCCGCGAAATCAGCGCCGAAACACGAATCAGGGCGGTTTCCAAGATCGAGGGTTCACTGGGAAGAAGCCACGTAATTACAAGGAGATGCTCAAGGGACCTTGCCCCAAGCACAATACACCAGGTGTCCCTTCTACTCATTCTTGGGAAAATTCCTTTGTGATGTAGGAGTTTCGCCTTCACGCGTCCGGAGGTCATCAAGGAGGTGGCGAAGGCGCCCCGCAGGATCAGTTTGGATTGGGCTGGCCACGTGGCTCTTCGTTCGGTGATTTTCCTAACCCGGGGGTGATACGTCTCAAACGTATCTATGATTTTTGATGGTTTCATGATGTTATCTTGTCATCTTTGGATGTTTTATGTACCTTTTATATCTTTTTGGGACTAACTTATTAATTCAGTGCCAAGTGCCAGTTCCTGTTTTTTCTGTGTTTTTGGCTCTTTTCAGATGTGATTTTGGAACGGAGTCCAAACGGAATAAAATCCCCGAAATGATTTTTTCCCCAACAGAAGAAGATCAGGGGGCCTGTGGGCCAAGCCAGGAGGGCTCCAGGGAACCCACAAGCCCCCACTCCGCCACCAGGGGGAGGCGGCGGTGGCAGGTCCTGTGGCCTCCCTGAGCACCCCCTGACCTAGATCTTTGGCCTATATATTCCCTAAAATACAGCAGAAAATCACGAGATCCACGAAAATATTTTTCCGCCGCCGCAAGCTTCCGTTTCCGCGAGATCTCATCTGGAGACCCTTCCTGGCGCCCTGCCGGAGGGGACTTTGGAGTTGGAGGGCTTCTTCATCATCATCATCGCCCCTCCAATGACTCGTGAGTAGTTCACTTCAGACCTACGGCTCCGTAGTTACTAGATAGATGGCTTCTTCTCTCTCTTGGATCTTCAATACAAAGGTCTCCATGATCTTCATGGAGATCTATCCGATGTAATCTTCTTTGGCGGTGTGTTTGTCGAGATCCGATGAATTGTGGATTTGTGATCAGATTATCTATGATATATATTTGAGTCTTTGCTGATTTCTTATATGCATGATTTGATATCCTTGTAAGTCTCTCCGAGTCTTGGGTTTTGTTTGGCCAACTAGATCTATGATTCTTGCAATGGGAGAAGTGCTTGGTTTTGGGTTCTACCATGTGGTGACCTTTCCCAGCGACAGTAGGGGCAGCAAGGCACACATTAAGTAGTTGCCATCAAGGGTAACAAGATGGGTTCTGTCGTTGATATGAGATTGTCCATCTACATCATGTCATCTTGCTTAAGGCGTTACTCTGTTCTTTTGGACTTAATACACTAGATGCATGGTGGATAGCGGTCGACGTGTGGAGTAACAGTAGTAGATGCAGACAGAATCGGTCTACTTGTTTTGGACGTGATGCCTATAGATATAATCATTCCCATAGATGACGTCATGACTTTGCACGGTTCTATCAATCGCTCGACAGTAATTTGTTCACCCACCGTCTACTTTCTTTCATTTGAGAAGCCACTAGTAAACACTACGGCCCCCGGGTCTATTCACATCTATCTTTTCCACTTTCGCTTTTACTTTGCTTTGTTACTTTGTTGCTTTCAGGTCTCACTTGGCGAACAATCTATAAGGGATTGACAACCCCTTCATAGCGTTGGGAGCAAGCTTTTTGTGTTTGTGCAGGATCTTGTGATACTCCTCCACTGGATCGATACCTTGGTTCTCAAACTGAGGGAAATACTTACCACCGCTGCGCTAAATCACCCTTTCCGCTTCGAGGGAACACCAACGCAAGGCTCCAAGGCCACGGGGGAAATCCTTTGCATATTTGCCTAGGAAGTCCCTTAAGGCGTAGCCGTAGCAGAAGTTTTCCTCGCACCGTTGCCAGGGTAGCACAGCTGACATTAGGGGGCTCAAGGGCGAGGCGGCTCGCATAACAATGGTGGGCAGTTTTCTGACCAAGGCAGTTAGCAGTATAATGACCAGGGAGAATTCCAGCACTCAAACAACCAGGGCGGATTCGAGAGCAAACCTAAGCAGATGATTGGTGGACAGTACCATGGTTTTACCACGAGATCTGCAAGAGATACAAGAAGGTTAAGCAGAGGACTATCAATATGACTGAGTCGGCGGTTCCCCGATACTTAAATTGGTCTGAGCAGCCTATGACGTGGAGCAAGGCCGATCATCCACCCGAGATTGATAACCCCGGTGAGTTGGCATTAGTGGTGGCGCCTCAGGTTGGAGGGTATACGCTCTCTAAAGACCTTCTGGATAGAGGCAGCAGCATCAATATTTTGTACTATGATACCTTCCGGAGGATGAACTTTAAGGAAGAGAACTTGATGCCCTCAACCACGGTTTTTGACGGCATCATTCCGGGTAAGTCGGCATACCCTGTTGGGCAGATTAATTTAAATGTGGCTTTCGGTGATGAATCCAATTATAGGAGTGAGTCATTGACGTTTGAGGTCATCAAGATCAAGAGCCCTTATCATGCTTTGTTTGGACGGCCGGCTTACGCCTGTTTCATGACCCGACCTTGCTATGTATATCTTAAGCTTAAAATGCCGGGTCTCAAAGGTACCATCACACTCAACGGAAGCCGGAATATAGCCCAGGAATGTGAAGAGGGGGACGCCGCGTACCCGGAGTCGGCGTGTGCTGCCGAAGAGCTGAAGTTCCACCAAGCCAATGTGGATCCAGCTGACATGAGCCCTTTGAAGAAACACACGGTCTTCTTTGAGCCTCCTCTTAAGTTTAAACTGGCGGATGATACCAAGCAGGTGGTTTATGTCCCTGGCGAATCTTCAAATCAGTTCACCACTGGGACCACTTGGATCCCAAATAGGAAAGCACGCTCATCGAATTTATCCATGAGAATCGGTACATCTTCGCAAGGAAACCTTGTGACATGCCAGGTGTACCAGATAATTCCCTAAGCACCATCTCAATGTAGATCCCAAGATGAAGCCGGTTCGTCAATACCTTTGTCGTTTTAACGACGAAAGGCGCAAGGCAATTAGAGAGGAAGTCGCTCGGCTCTTAGCTGCTGGTTTCATTGTTGAAGTTTTTCATCCTGAATGGTTGGCTAACCTAGTCCTGGTTCTTATGAAGAATGACACTTTCCGTATGTGCATCGACTATACGATCTTAACAAAGCTTGTCCCAAGGATCCCTTTGCGCTGCCTCGTATTGATCAAATCATCGACTCTACGGCGAGTTGCGAGCGGCTATGCTTTCTGGATGCATATTCAGGTTACCATCATATCAAGATGGTCGAGGAGGATCAGGAGAAGATGGCTTTTATCACCCCCTTTGGTGCCATTTGTTATGTCTCAATGCCCATTGGGCTCAAGAGTGCAGGGGCGACTTATCAGCGTCGCATCCAGAATTGTCTTCAAGGTCAGATTGGGCACAACGTTCATGCTTATGTTGATGACATTGTGGTAAAGTCGCAGAAGAAGGAGACGCTTCTGGGTGATCTCAAGGAGACGTTTGACATCCTCCGGGTCTATCAGATGAAGCTTAACCCCATGAAGTGCGTGTGTGGGGTCCCTGCTGGAAAGTTACTTGGAGCTTTAGTATCCGAGCGTGGCATAGAGGATAACCCGGACAAGATTAAGGCGATTACTTCGCTTGGGAAGCCGGCCAACATTAACCAGGTCCAGCGTATGGCAGGTCGTATCGCGGCACTTAGTTGATTTATAAGTCGCATGAGTGAGAAGGCCATCCCACTCTATCAACTGCTCAAGAAGACAGAGCACTTCGTTTGGACTGATGCTACCAATGAAGCGTTTGAGGCCCTCAAAAAATACTTGCTCAGCCGCACATGCTGGCAGCCCCAGCTGACAAGGAGCCGATGCTCTTGTACATTGTCGTTAATTCTAAAGCGGTGAGCGTGGCAGTGGTTGTTGAGCGTAAGGAAGAAGGCAAGGAGTACCTGGTCCAGCGGCCAGTGTATTCTGTTAGCGAGGTATTAACCTTATCCAATCAGCTATATCCACATTGGCAGAAGTTGGTCCTTGGGATCTTTATGGTGAGCCAGAAGTTGAAGCACTACTTTTTGGAGCACCCCATCACCGTAGTTAGTTCTGCACCTATTGGGGACATTATACAAAATCGAGAGGCTACGGGGCGGATTGCTAAATGGGCAATAGAGCTTGGTCCCCATCATCTGAAGTATACACCGCGTACAACTATTAAGTCTCAGGCGTTGGTGGATTTTATCAATGATTGGACCGAGCTCCAATTGCCGGAAGACAGGGCAGACAACACCTACTAGACGACCCATTTCGATGGCTCTAGGCAATTTGAAGGTTCAGGCGCTGGAGTAGTATTGACATCTCCAAGAGGGGACAAGTTTTGCTATGTTCTGCAGCTTATGGTCCCTTGCACGAGCAATGCAGCTGAGTATGAAGCTTTATTGCACGGGCTCAGAATAGCTAAGGAGATGAATTTGAGCTGAGTGAGATGCTTCGGAGACTCAGATTTAGTGGCTCAGCAAGTGTCAGGTACCTAGGATTCCAAGGATCAGTCGATGGCGGCTTACAGGCAAGCGATCACCGAGGTGGCGGGTTATTTCCATGGCTATCAGGTTGATCATATTGATCATTGACAGAATAAGGCGGTTGATGCTCTTCCCCGGCTTGGGTCACAATGAAAGCATGTCCCTCCTAATGTCTTCTTGGATGTTTTGCATAACCCTTTCGTGAAATTGCCTTCGGAAGAAGACATAGCAATTCCTATCCCGGAGTCACAGTTGCTGACAGCCCTCAGAGCAACTCCTCATTGGACGATACCTTACATGGCTTATATCGCTCGAGGCGAGTTGCCATCGGATGAAGTTTTCGCCAGACAGATTGTGTGACGATGCAAATCCATGGTTATACACAAAGGCGAGTTGCACAAACAAAGCACTTGTGGGATTTTCTAGCATTGTGTCTCATCCGAAGAGGGGAGAGAGATTCACAATGAGATACATGCGGGCGACTGTGGACATCATGCCGGGTCACGATCTCTGGTGTCTAAGGCTTTCCGTCACGGTTTTTACTAGTTGACGACTCATGTCGATGTTGAAGACGTAGTACGTCGATGCGATGGATGTCAGAAGTTCATACGTCAGGGACACGTGCCGGCTCACGAGTTGCGCATAATTCCCATTAAGTGGCCTTTTGCAGTTTGGGGGCTTGACATGATTGGCCCTTTTAAAAGATCTTTGGACAAGAAGACACATTTACTGGTTGCAGTTGATAAATTTACCAAGTGGGTTGAAGCGGAACCAGTTAATAACTGTGAAGAAGAAATGGCAGTCAAGTTCCTCAAGAAGCTGATCTTTCGTTTTGCCTACCCTCATAGCATCATCACCGACAATGGTACTAATTTATCTAAGGAGGCAATGAAAGAATTTTTGTTAGCGAGAGCTCATCCGGCTTGATGTGTCTGTGGTAGCTCATCCACAATCTAATGGGCAGGCTGAGTGGGCTAACTAGGAGATATTGTGTGGGATCAAACCCCGGCTCATGGTTCCTCTGCAGCACACTCAAGGTTGTTGGGTTGAAGAGCTCCCCTCTGTATTATGGAGTATCAGGACGACGCCTAACAGGTCAACTGGGTACACACCATTTTTCCTTGTCTATGGGGCAGAGGCGGTTCTTCCAAGCGATATGAAGCACGATTCTCCCAGAGTTGTTGCATATGTTGAACCTGATAATGAGAAGGTGCATCAGGATTCTTTGGACGCCTTGGAAGAGAAGCGTGATTTGGCTGCTGCACGATCAACGATTTACCAGCAAGACTTGCGTCGTTACCATAGTCGACGTGTTAAAAGTCGGGTCTTCCAAGAGGGCGACTTGGTGCTTCGGTTGATTCAAGATCATACGGGTATGCACAAGCTTTCTCCCCTTGGGAGGGGCCTTTCGTCATCAGCAGGAACCTCCACAACGGCTCGTATTACCTCATTGATCTACACCTCGACAAACCAACCACACAGGAAGAGACAGCTCGCCCCTGGAACAATGCTCATATGCGGCCTTACTATACTTCGAGCCATTGGCTCCTTATCTATGTACATATTTGTTATTCTTGTGTACTCTTTACATTATATCAATAAAGCCGGCGCCCATGAAATTCGGGGTCTCTAGCGTTTCAGTGCATATATGAGCATGAGTCTTTATTGATCACCATTGGGGAGGTTATTCAAAAATGGACGCTGATGGTATCAAAGAAAGTAAGCCGCCTTGATGCGACCACTCAAACATAGGTACTAGTAAAGCCAAACAGGATCAAGTGCCATGATGCACGGTTCAAACATAGGCGCCTATGTATGATCATGAACGATAAAAACCGGCTTACTTGGGGGCTATTGGTTCCCAAGTCGTTTAGCAGTAATAGCATTGTCTTCTGCTATCCTATTCCCATTTTTCCTTGATCATAGGTCTTTTGGGGGCTTCTGACTGATTGAGCCCACCTTACTACCCTCTTGGTCGGCGAAAAATTAACGCATTACTGGATGGTTATACTGGACTGTATGTTTGAAGCGACTCGCCCAAGACCCGTGTACTCTTGGCGAGTCAATCCAAGTATTGGACCATGAACTCCCAAGGTTAAAACATTGAGGTACTTGCGAGAGACAGCATATGGAAAATAGACAAACCATGGGTTCATTGAACCTGCTACACTGAAGCTTGATTTGAGCCTGATCAGCGAGTCTAAACACATAAAGGTTTTTGAAAAAACCTCTTTGGGTATGATAAGAGCCTTGTAAGCCCATCTACCCGCCGTGACTCATAGGGTCGGCTCATTTTACACCCTATATGGTGACTATACTACCAAGCAGAAGATTCAAAGAAGCAAAAGACTAAACTCATCCAAAGAGGTGGTGGCCAAAGCGGGAGTACAACTCTTTTTCAACCCGCCCAATCAAGGCGACTTCTATTGCAAAGGTAATGTCATGAAAATTCAAACATATTATGCACAGACAAAAGCAGTTGTTAGGGCATGTTCCGGAACAACGATTACATGGCTCTTTAAGGCCAGAAATTTTCTATGTTACAACTCGGTGGCAAGATTCTGGCGGGTTCAGTCTCTTCTGGAGTCTGAAGCTTCGCAGAGTCGCCACTTCTAGGCCGCCACCGGCTCATCCTATGCTGAGGTTTCAGGGTCTTGGATCTGGAAGTTGTCCACATCCCACGTACAATTGATTAAGGCTTGGAATTCAGCTTCATCTGTTAAGATGGTTGACGGGTCAGCATCACGAGCAAAAGAGGCTTACAGCGCTGAGGTGCTAAGTCCAAAGGCGCGAAGCTAGGAATCGACATGCGTCTCCCTTCATCGTCATAAGCCGCTTGATATTTCAGAAGATCGAGGCTTTCAGCAAGGCAGCTTGCTGCTGGGCGAATGTCTTTTACGCATTTCACATAGTCTTCTTCTATGCATTCTAAGCCGTCATTAGTATATTCCGGGAAGCAGCTAGCTATTTCATCCGGCTTGAGTTCCGGAGCATAAGCTAGCGCCCGGCTCATGGCCGCCATCACTCCCTTGCGCGCGGATGATTTCCTTATTTCAGCTATATGCTGAGGGATCGTTGAGAGTTGCCTCAACATGTCTTTGATGTATTTTACTAGGTCTTTATCCCCCCAGACAGCCTTGACAGCCAAAAAGCCGCCAGCATACAGTTGCTGTGTCAGAGTGTATATGGCCTTCAGCTTCAATACTGAGTTGTCGTGGAGGTTGGCGGATCGAGGGCCTATAAAGGAACAACGGATATATAAGTCGCCGAGCACCTCGTGCCCTTTGTCACAGTGATAACAGGTTTTATGAAGAACTTACCAAAAATAGCGTTGGTCATCTTGGAGATATGTTGACGAAGGCCAAATAATTCTGTTGTGGCTTCTGCAAGTTGAGCCTCGGCTTTCTCTGCTCGTTTTTTAAGGGCGGCTTGTTCCGTCGCAGTTGACTCCTTATACTTCAGATATTCAGTTCTGACCTGTCCAAGCTCTGCGTTGTGGCCCGGAGTTTTTCTTTGAGTATGGCCTTGGCGTCTTGTTGGCATCCCAGGATTTTTTGCATCTCATTTAAGGATGCGTCAGTTTGCCTAATCGGCTCCTACAAAATCAGACAGGAAAGATAAGGGACCTTAATATTATACAGGTTGTGTTGAAAGGTGGAAGGACAAGTCTCAAGCATATTGCAATCAATCCACTCGACACTTGGGGGCTAATGTACAAGTGTTTCTCATAGAGAAGATAAGTTTTCTACAGTTAATAAACAAGGCCCGACTCATCTTCAAGAACATGAGCCGGCCCTTGGGGGCTATAGGTTGAAGTTTTCTATAGGTTAATAAACAAGACCCGGCTCATCTTCAAGAACATAAGCCGGCCCTTGGGGGCTACAGGCTGAAGTTTTCTACAGATTAATAAAAAAGACCCGGCTCATCTTCAAGAAGATGAGCCGGCCCTTGGGGGCTACAGGTCGAAGCTTTTAAAGATTAATAAACAAGACCCGGCTCATCTTCAAGAAGATGATCCGGTCCTTGGGCTACAGGTCGAGGCTCTTATAGATTAATAAACAATACCCGGCTCATCTTCTAGAAGATGAGCCGGCCCTTGGGGGCTATAGGTCGAAAGCTTTTACAGGTTAATACACAAGACCCGGCTCATCTTCAAGAATATGACCCGGCCCTTGGGGGCTACAGGTTGAAGTTTTAAAGATTATTGCACAAGATCCGACTCATCTTCAAAGAAGGTGACCCGTCCCTTGGGGGCTAAAGGAGGATACTAAAAGAGGATATATAAGACAGTTTGCTCCGTAAATACCTCGTATCTTGTCTTCATCATATTTACTAAACCGGCTTTGAAATATCGGCTCGATGCGAGGCGGTTCAAGTATCCTACATGAAGATGTTCGAAGTTTAACTTCTCCAGGTTGGGAAGGTCAAGTACAGATTTTCCTACCGTCATCTTGGTGGAGACGTCCCCGGCAGTGTGCTTTGCCAACACATTGCGGACACGGGTTGTATGACCCATCCCAATGATAGTCACAACATCATCTTCGGGTAAAGCGCCTTTGATTGACTTCATGGGGCTTGGAGGCTTGAGTTTCTCCCTGTGACTCGGCTTCACCACCTTATTATCAGTTCTGGATGGAGTAACTTGGACATCAGGGATGTTTTCTGTGGTGGCGCCTTCAGGAGGATCAGCATAAGCCCCAATATCTTCTTCTGGAATATCAGGAATAGGAACATCTTCTTCATCCATCCCAGGCTTATCAACGTTTAGAGTTGACCCGCCCGTCTTCCATTTCTTATCTTGAGCTCTACAAAAATGGAAGGTTAAGACACACTTAAATTGAATATCATAAGGAAAAATGCATACATCAATTGGTGTCATACCCTGGGAGGCGGATAACAGGTGGTAGTTTGGAAGAGGCTGAGTCACCAGATGAAGGAGGAGACACCTGTTATAGTTACAAGGTTTAATGAATGTAGGCAAAGGTTGTCAATAAAACTTGACAGAAAATGAGAAAGTACCTCAGTTCGACGTTTGTGGTCGGATGCTTTTTCAGGTAAATCCTCCATAAGATCACCTGAAGAGGTACGGGTGTGGCGTTTTGGAGTATATAAGGCCTTTTTCAAAAGGAAGTTAGGATCCAAGTGAGCATCTGTGTGACTCATAGGAACTTTCTTACAAACCCGGCTCTGAGGTCTTTCTAAGGAAATACTTGAATCCGAAGAAATGGAAATTACCTCAGCCTCTTCAGCATCACTTTTCCTGTCTTCTCCCTGGAAGTTAAAGTACAAGGTTAGACCAGATCTATGATGCCTTAACGGGTGATCCAGGAATTTACCTCAGACACGTCTTCAGCATGTGGCGACTCGCCCACAACGGTCGACTCGCCCGCACCGGGTTTGCTCCTCTTTTTCTTGGCCCGGGTCTTCACTCTTTTTACAGGCGGCTTGATGACCTTACGTTTCCACAAGGATTCAATTTTCTATAAAGAGGGCAAGTTAGTTCTACCAAGGAACACAACTAGAAATCAAATCAAACGGATGCAAGGTAAAATTATCTACCTCAGGAGCAGGATTGGCACGACAGAACGACTTTAGACCAATTTTGGAACAAGCCTCTTTGGTTTCACCACATAGCTTTTCCAGAAGACTGTTGATTTCTGTAGCGACCCGACTCAAAACGAGTCAAGCCTCTGTGTATCTGTGCCATCCCTGGATCAGTATGCTGGCACACACGGTACATCAATGTATATATCAAAGTGCAATCACATGTAAACAGCGTGAAACTGATATATACCTTAAATATCTCAGCGGAAACAGTCAAGGGAGTGGAGTCCCAAATAACACCAACGGTAGGTTGAGTGCGGACCGTAACCCTGAATCGTACTCTTACTCGTCGAGGAAAATATCTGCAACATAAGACGTTGCAGCCGTGTAGGTCAGCATATTGAATATGCTGGCAAGTCACATATGAGAGGGGGGGTAAAATATCATCTATACTATATGCATATATGGCAGGTGGGCTTATAAGTTTTTAGCGAAAAGTAAAGTTTTCTCCTACATCAAGAGAGGGGCTAAAAGCAAAATATTACTACGCTGTTGGTTGTTAATGTGATGGTTCCGCCAACCAATTCTCATACCCATGTTGTCAATAATACCCACATCAATATTATTATTTGTGTTGAGAATTCCTAATAACTTCAGTTCCTTTGGCTCAAGTTGTCCATGACCGTGGACACGGCTAATCGATTAGGTTTGAGTACTCTGCAGAGTTTTGCACACGTTCCCCACAAGATTTGATCGCCTCCGTGCATGTCCTCGTAGTTCAGGGTGTTTGAAGACCGGATGATCAAAACATGGTATTTGAACGGGTCCCTTTGAATCCCTGTCGGTGCCCATCCAATCCTACCGTTCTTCTACATCTGCTAGCAACGCCTGTCCAGAGTTACCACGTTGTCCAACAAAGCCAGAGGCCATAATGACCTGTGGTGTGCAGGTAAGCCATGGGTCTTGAAAATATCCATCCGTCTCTTTGAGCCTGGGTGAAGCTTTCCGCAAGATGTCATGGCACGTCTCCATGCATCCCGGGTCATCCACTGGTTTCTCTAGGGAGCCGTTCAACCGTCCTTCACCTAGAGTTGCATTGCATCACGAGGTCTTGAAAATCTTGACTTAACCGGTCTTGGTTATTAAATTATTCTCGCATCACTCGTGATATGCACTCAACCAGAATCCCGTCTACTCAAGCATATCAATATGAAATTTGTCGTCCCGGGCCAAGTAATGGGTTGTTGGGTGCCTACCACATGATACTACAATATGTAACCATAATTTCCAAGTACCTACTCAGCATGCAATTGGGTATAGGATGGTAGAACTACGATGCATAAAACATAGGTGATACATGATCAAATGACTTGCCTGGTGAGGTTGATGAAGAAGAATTATCGTTCTCAAGAAATAACTTGATAGACTATTCGTCACTCTCGGATGAAATCCATATAACAAACATATCATTCACATAAGCACTCATACTAGCAATCATTCTAGCAATCAAAACAAAAGAGAGAGTGAATAAGAATCCGAAAGAAACTTCAACTAAAACTAGGAGTCTTCTACTACATCAAACACTAAATGGTTTTTTTGTTCTAACTGAAAATAAAACATTAAATAACAGAGAACTAAGAGATAAATTTAACCAAGATAAAATAAAGTATTTTCCACAAAACTATTTGAAAGTATTTCCAAACGGGAGTTGAAACAGTAGAGAAATCAATTGCATGTTATTAGGGAGCTAGAATTGATTTTCTTGATAACAAATAAAAATAAAAATAAAAACTTGTTGCAAATCTATTGTTAACTAACAGAAATAAGACATAATATTTTTGAGAAAAAAAGAAAATACTTTAAAAACAACTAAAGAGAGAGCTATAGTCAAAATCCTAAAAAGAAGTGAAACAGAAACTGTTTCACATGAAATAATGAGTTAAAATGCTCAAACAATTTTGAAATTTTTACCATTGATAAATAAGATCACTGGTGACCAGTAGCAAAAAGAATTAATTAAAAATCTATTTTTTAAACTCCCAGAATAAGCAAAACAAGGTTTAAACTAAATCTGATCTAATTCAAATTTGCAAATTTCAAACATAGGCAAATAATATGTTTTTTGAAAACTACAGAAAAATTGTGATCTACTAGAACAAGTTTCAACTCGATTGGAGTTATGGATCAAAAGTTATGAGCAAAAGAAAATTGAATCTGCCTCTGTTTTTGAATTAAAACTGAAAATAGAAAAATCTAACTAGTGAACAGGGGGTCCACGTGGCGAGTTGTGGTTGGCTCTGGGGTGTGAGCTGCGTAGCTAATCCAACAAACGGCCGCAATGTAACTAAATTGCTTCGGCTAAAACTTAAGTGAAAGAAAAACCGATCGGTTTTATCTAAAAGACCGAAGGGGTAACTTAGATCTAATCTAGCGCGTTGAAAGCAGATCGGACGGCTCAGGGAGGGGGTTGGGTGCTCACAGTGGGGGCTGCTGGTGCTGTGCTTCTTCTCCGGCGAGAAGTGCTCCGGCCGAAGGTGGTGGTGGCCGGGGGAAGCGGTTCCGGCGAGCTCCGAGGCGTCGGGGAGGAGGCGGCGGGGCTCCGGCGTCGGATGGCGGTGTCGGCGAGGCGAGGGAGGGCTTGGGGTGAGCAGGGGAGGCTCGGGAGCTTCGACCGGCTCGGCGAGCTCCGGCGAGGTGGCTAGACGGCGGGGGTGGCGAGGGGCTCGAGCTGGGGTGAGCAACGGGGCGAGGAGGAGCTGGGGGTGCCTTTTATAGGGGAGAGGGGGCTCGGTTTGGCAGGGGACGGAGATCGGCCGGGGATCGCGGCGCTCTGGCGAGTCCGGGCTGGTCGGGGGCGGGGAGGAAGGAGAGGGAGGCGCGGGACTGGGGCGACCGACGGGGTGGCGGGGTCGGACGGGCGGTGGGGTCGGGCAGTCGGGCGGGGCCCAGGTGGCAGCGAGGGGGTGCGGCGTGAGTTGGGTTGGCTGACCGAAATGGAAGGAGAGGGAATCGCGGGCTGAGGGGGCTTCGGCCGAGTGAGTTAAAACGCGCCCGAGCACTTTCCAAAAGAAAAAAAATACCTTTCGAGATTTTGGTTTTTGTAAAAACAGAAAGTAAATAAAATTAAAAGAAAATAAATAAATAATAAATATAGAGTTATTATATACCAAAAATTTCAGAAAAATATTTCCTATTTGTTTAACATTTTTCCAGGACCAAAATAAAAACTTTTTTAAAAAAATGTTTTTTTAGAAAAACCCCTAAAGGTTTTATTTTCTTTTGTAATTATTTTCTCAATAAAAGTCTTGTTTTCTTGGCTCAAAAATATTTCAAAAATGCCCCTGATTTTGGGAGGGTCATTTTCCTCCGCTCTTTCTTGCTTGCAACAATTTATTTTCGGGGTATTTCCTCGGAGAAGAAAAATAGAAATGTAGAAGCAAAATTTGAAAGAATTCAAATGCAAACTCCATTCAAATTCTTTATAGTTGAAGAACTCATGCCATCTTCTCTCATTGCTTTTGGATTTGAATTTATCGGAGAAGGGGAAAGTCATTTTATCCCCTCTCATTCAAAAGTTTTGAAAAGTTTTAAATTTCACTCAAGCTTCAATCACTCAAGCAATAAACAAACAATCTAATAATTTTTTAAACATTCCAAAATTTGGGATGTTACAAACCTAGCACACTTAAAATGAATCTCGTCCTTGAGATTCGGAAGGGCTAGAAAGAAAAGGTTAGGGTTTGGGGTCTTCTAACAAATCCAATCTTCGGGAAGGCGGCATGCTACCACACTTAAAATGAGAGCTACTGGTCCCTTAAGATTTTAACAATCCTCTGGGGTTTTGGCATCTGACTCCTCACAGTCTTCATACTAACTCCTCTGGTGATGCTCTTTCGTTATATTCGTAACGTTTCCATTTAAAACGAGAGTTATCCTGTTGACATAAGCTTCTTCCGTTACTGGGTCTTCTTAACTCACAGTCTCGCGGTCAATTCTAAATAACCTATCGATGATTCCCATGGTGGTCTACCATTTGTGGTTATCCTGTAGAGAGAGAGGTCTTGTCTTCATCCTCACCGTAAAATTTCTTACGCGTGACAACAAGTGCCATGTACATGGGGTTTTCATCATACCGTTCTAAGGCTTTAAACCAAAGCTTCAAAGAACGTCGTCTCTCTCTATGGGTAAGTCTCTCAGATTTACCATTCCGAATAGCAAGATAAATGATAAGAGTAAGTCATCATGGTGATCAATCCATTCCACACCCAAATCATTTCTCTGTATAAGGTTTAGCGAATCTCGCATTCTAACACTTGGGCATCCTCACAAGCGTTGCATAATTTCTCTTGTCCACGAAGTTCTGATAATCCATTGGTTCTGCAAGCTGAACAAAACATCTAACGTATCTTCACAACTCTCAGGTTTTCGTATGGTCTTAAGAAAACGTTTGTTGATCCATCATAGCTTCTTCCAAGTTTCTTTCTTCATAAAGGTAGTGTTGGATCCTTGTTAGTCCCTGGGTCTATGGTTGCACGCATACTTGGAGTTACTCCGCCTTTAAATTCCATAGTGTTTCATTCCATCATACTCTTGGAGTAACCATCATAAAAATAATCCTCAGACTTATTTTTGGTACACACTCCACTCTGTAGGATACTTTCCATTAGTGTGTTCTCCATTAAAAGGTATTGGTTCATCCAAAAATCATATTCATTTCATAATCAATCCTTTATTACATCCTTAATTTCTTCTCAAAACTCCAAATTCAAAAATAACTTTATTACAAATGCTGCCATCCACATTGTTCGGTATGCTTAAGCATTTCTGCCAACTTTATTCATTTGTCTCCCTTGGAGATACCTTAGTTCCAGTGGAACTTTCTGATGTGTTCCTTGAAATCATCCATATTTTGCTTTCTCATGGTGGCCATGAGCTTGATCTCCATCATCTCCACATGCACTTCACTCAGGTATTCCTGGGTATGACGGAGTCTTGCTTCAAGTATTTCTCCAATCTGCCGTATGGCTTCCATGGCAGCTTCACGAACAGCATCAAAGAAGGTTGCTCGTGGTGCACGTGAAATGAAAAAGTATTGCCCCATAGTGTTTGGACAAACTCCTTTCAACTGGTGGAGGTGTACTTCCACATACCAAAGTTCCACTCCATTTTCCATGAACGGGTAGCCTTTGTAGACTGCATCTCCTTCAAGATGAATGTGCTTCATCATGTCCTTCAGGAATTTTGGGTAATCATGATCACTGGTCAGGGTCATGATCGTTTCTGGGCACTTGAGGAATGACTCGTAGAGAGTTGTCATCTGCAGGTGTCAGTAAATAGGTACTCAGCGGAATGTATGTGTCTCCTTGGTAATCATGGTACATTCCTACTTAGTGGATCCTGTGGGTTTACCGATTACTACCACACTTAAATGAATTATACTCATGCCTGCATAGACCGTATTTTCTCATATCCTCATAAATGTTCAGAGATCTTTGCTCATAGAGAAAACAACGCATACAGTTTCAACATAGGAGATCATGACACAACAATTTTATTGATTCATGAGTTATTACAATCTCAGAGACTTCTGTTACAAAAAATTCAACTCCATGATCTCATGAAAAACAAGAGTGCTTCAGATTACACTTATTGCCATGGTGAAAACTTAACTACTCCATTCTAGCTTTCTTCCCATGTGGACAATCATTTGCAAAATGTCCTGCTTCCTTGCAACGAAAGCAAATGAGTTTTGACAAGTCTTGAGACGTCTTAGTGTTTGCTTTTGCTCCTTGGGTTTCCGGCTTCCTTCCTAAGCACATGTATTTGTGGTGGCCAAATTCCATACACTTGTAACATCTGACATGACTCAGGTCTTTTATCTACAGAGATTTGGCTCTTCCGAGGGTACTTTTTCTTCTTTCCGGACTCCTTTATTTTGGCCAGTTCTTCTATTTCAAGTGGATGAAACTCTACTTTTACCGTCGGGAACTTTCCGAGATACTCTTGGCTTCTTTTCGTGCAATCATGTGAATAATGTCCTTCTCCTCCACATGAGTAGCATGCATTGGAGAAAAATCTAGTCGGACCTTGTTCATCAGGGTCTTCTATATTTTCATGCGTCACAGGTTCTTCTAGAATCTTCTTCTTGAGGGTTTCCTTCATTGCCTCTTTCTTCTGCTTGACAACTTGTTGCACCTTGGGGTAAATGTGACACGCCGTTGGGTAGTGGGTGGTTCCTTCACACAGGAAACAAGTCACCTGACTGCTTGGGAACTCCTCAGCTGGGTGATTTTCTTCACAATGAGTGCATCCATGCTTGTGTTCTTCCTAGGCGTGTCCTATTTCTCCACAGATCTTGCATGCACAAGTCTTCTCCTTCGGATTATCATAGCACTTCTGAATGAGATGGGATCTTAACAGAGTCTTCTTGAATTCGTCCCAGGTTTCTGCTCCACTAAATCCTTGTATGGCATGGTGCATTTTCCACCAGTACTAGAGAGCGTGTTCCCCTTCATACTTACTTGAGATCAAGTTGCTCCCGAAGTGGTTCTCCATGTTCTGACTCCATATTTCGGCCTCCAGCTGGGTCATTGGTCCAGAGACTACAAGTCCAGCTTCATACTTCATCTGGTAGGGTTGAGGTTTTGGGGATGAGACGGGTAAGAGAGGGAGGGAGATACACATAATACAAACAATATTTTTGAAAATAGGTTTTATTTGTGGCTGTCGGAAAACACACACCAATGATGGCTCACAAATCATCGTAACTAACGTGGGTATATAATTGGGGTTTTGACTTCTAATGGTCATATGAACGCTTCAGGGTCTTCCAATTCTTCGGGTCTTCTTAGTCTTCAATTGGTGTAGCTTCGATTCGTCAAATGCATGGTGAAATCCTCTTTACTTTGGGGTAGAACTCAGTTGATTCCTCTTGGGGTCAAAAGGGCATTGTCTCACCATTTGAGGTGAGAGAGAACATTCGATGAAATCAGAAGAGATGAGAAGTAAAAGGTGTTCTTTGAAAATAAAATGTTTGAGTGATCCTTTCCTAAGAAATTTCCAGTTTCTAGGGTCACCTCCTACAGTCAACATGTGCTCTGATACCATTTCTGTAGCGACCCGACTCAACACGAGTCAAGCCTCTGCGTATCTGTGCCATCCATGGATCAGTATCCTGGCACACACAGTACATCAATGTATATATCAAAGTGCAATCACATGTAAATAGCGTAAAACTGATATATACCTTAAATATCTCAGCGGAAACAGTCAAGGGAGTGGAGTCCCAAATAACACCAACGGCAGGTTGAGTGCGGACCGTAACCCTGAATCGTACTCTTACTCGTCGAGGAAAATATCTGCAACATAAGACATTGCAGCCGTGTAGGTCAGCATATTGAATATGCTGGTAAGTCACATATGAGAGGGGGGGGGGGTAAAATATCATCTATACTATACGCGTATATGGAAGGTGGGGTTGTAAGTTTTTAGCGAAAAGCAAAGTTTTCTCCTACATCAAGAGAGAGGATAAAAGCAAAATATTACTACGCTGTTGGTTGTTAATGAGATGGTTCCGCCAACCAGTTCTCATACCCATGTTGTCAATAATACCCACATCAATATTATTATTGGTGTTGAGAATTCCTGATAACTTCGGTTCCTTTGGCTCAAGTTCTCCATGACCGTGGACATGGCTAATCGATTAGGTTTGAGTACTCTACAGAGTTCTGCACATGTTCCCCACAAGATTTGATTGCCTCTGTGCATGTCCTGCACTTCAGGGTGTTTGAAGACCGGATGATCAAAACATGGTCTTTGAACGGGTCCCTCTGAATCCCTGTCGGTGCCCATCCAATCCTACCGTTCTTCTACATCTGCTGGCACCGCCTGTCCACAGTTACCACATTGTCCAACCAAGCCAGAGCCCATAATGACCTGTGGCTGTGCAGGTAAGCCTTGGGTCTTGAAAATATCCGTCCGTCTCTTTGAGCCTGGGTGAAGCTTTCCGCAAGATGTCATGGCACGTCTCCATGCATCCCGGGTCATCCACTGGTTTCTCTAGGGAGCCGTTCAACCATCCTTCACCCAGAGTTGCATTGCATCACGAGGTCTTGAAAATCTTGACTTAACCGGTCTTGGTTATTGAATTATTCTCGCATGACTCGTGATATGCACTCAACCATAATCATGTCTACTCAAGCATAGCAATATGAAATTTGTCGTCCCGGGCCAAGTAACGGGGTTGTTGGGTGCCTACCACATGATACTACAATATGTAACCATAATTTCCAAGTACCTACTCAGCATGCAATTGGGTATAGGATGGTAGAACTACGATGCATAAAACATAGGTGATACATGATCAAATGACTTGCCTGGTGAGGTTGATGAAGAAGAATTATCGTTCTCGAGAAATAACTTGATAGACTATTCGTCACGCTCCGATGAAATCTATATAACAAACATATCATTCACATAAGCACTCATACTATCAATCTTTCTAGCAATCAAAACAAAAGAGAGAGCGAATAAGAATCCGAAACAAACTTCAACTAAAACTAGGAGACTTCTACTACATCAAACACTAAATAGTTTTTTTTTCTAACTGAAAATAAATCATTAAATAAAAGGGAACTAAGAGATTAATTTAACCAATATAAAATAAAGTATTTTTCACAAAACTATTTGAAAGTATTTCCAAACGGGAGTTGAAACATAGAGAAATCAATTGCAAGTTATTAGGGAACTAGAATTGATTTTCTTGATAACAAATAAAAATAAAAATAAAAACTTGTTGCAAATCTACTGTTAACTAACAGAAACAAAACATAATCTTTTTTAAACAAAAAGAAAATACTTTAAAAACAACTAAAGAGAGAGCTATAGTCAAAATCCTAAAAAGAAGTGAAACGGAAACTGTTTCACATGAAATAATGAGTTAAAATCCTCAAACAATTTTGAAATAATTACCACTAATTAATAAGATCACTAGTGATCAGTATCAAAAAGAATTAATTAAAAATCTATTTTTAAAACTCCTAGAATAAGCAAAACAAGGTTTAAACTAAATCTGATCTAATTCAAATTTGAAAATTTCAAGCATAGGCAAATAATATGGTTTTGAAAACTACAGAAAAACTTAAAGCTACTAGAACAAGTTTCAACTCCATTGGAGTTATGGATCAAAAGTTATGAGCAAAAGAAAATTGACTCTGCCTCTGTTTTTGAATTAAAGCTGAAAATAGAAAAATCTAACTAGTGAACAGGGGGTCCACGTGGCGCATTGTGGTTGGCCCTGGGGTGTGAGCTGCATAGCTAATCCAACAAACGACCGCAATGTAACTAAATCGCTTCAGCTAAAACTTAAGTGAAAGAAAAACCGATCGGTTTTATCTAGAAGACCGAAAGGGTAACTTAGATCTAATCTAGCGCGTTGAAAGGATATCGGACGGCTCAGGGAGGGGGTTGGGTGCTCACAGTGGGGGCTGCCGGTGTTGTGCTTCTTCTTGGGTGAGAAGTGCTCCGGCCGAAGGTGGTGGTGGCTGGGGGAAGGGGTTCCGGCGAGCTCCGGCGGCGTCCGAGGCGTCGGGGAGGAGGTGGTTGGGCTCCGGCGTCGGATGGCAGCATCGGCGAGGTGAGGGAGGGCTCGGGGTGAGCAGGGGAGGCTCGGGAGCTTCGGCCGGCTCGGCGAGCTCCGGCGAGGTGGCTAGGCGGTGGGGGTGGCGAGGGGCTCGAGCTGGGGTGGGGAACGGGGCGAGGAGGAGCAGGGGGTGCCTATTATAGGGGAGAGGGGGCTCGGTTTGGCAGGGAAGGGAGATCGGACGAGGATCGTGGTGCTCCGGCGAGTCCGGGCTGGTCGGGCGCGGGGAGGAAGGAGAGGGAGGCGAGGGGCTGGGGCGACCGACGGGGTGGCGGGGTCGGACGGGTGCTGGGGTCGGGTAGTTGGGCGGGGCCCAGGTGGCAGCGAGGGGGTGCGGCACGGGTTGGGTCGGGTGACTGAAATGGAAGGAGAGGGAATCGCGGGCTAAGGGGGATTCGGCGCAGTGAGTTAAAACGTGCCCGAGCACTTTCCAAAAGAAAAAATACCGTTCCATATTTTGGTTTTTTGTAAAAATAGAAAGTAAATAAAATTAAAAGGAAATAAGTAAATAATAAATATAGGGTTCTTATATACCAAAATTTTCAGAAAAATATTTCCTATTTGTTTAACATTTTTCCAGGACCAAAATAAAAACTTTTTTAAAAAAATGTTTTTTTAGAAAAACCCCTAAAGGTTTTGTTTTCTTTTGTAATTATTTTCTCAATAAAAGTCTGGTTTTCTTGGCTCAAAATTATTTCAAAAATGCCCCTGATTTTGCGAGTGTCATTTTCCTCCGCTCTTTCTTGCTTGCAAGAATTTATTTTCGGGGTATTTTCTCAGAGAAGAAAAATAGAAATGCAAAAGCAAAATTTGAAAGAATTCAAATGCAAACTCGATTCAAATTCTTTATAGTTGAAGAAGTCATGTCATCTTCTGTGATTGCTTTTGAATTTGATTTACCGGAGAAGGGGAAAGTCATTTTATTCCCTCTCATTCAAAAGTTTTGAAAAGTTTCAAATTTCACTCAAGCTTCAATCACTCAAGCAACAAACAAACAATCTAATAATTTTTTTAACTTTCCAAAATTTGGGATGTTACAATTTGTTCGGTGTCAAGCATGATATTCGTGAAACACTAAGCATTGTATAGCTTACCGTCATACTGACACATCAGGCCCTCGCGGCGGCGCAGAGGCATGATCTGCCATTCAATCCAACAGCGGATCAAGTCGATGCCAGTCAAACCGTTGGCGTATAGAGCCCTCAGCCGTGGCCAGATATATTTGTGGGAGGCTTGTTCTTCTGAGGTCATAGGTTCAGGGAGTTGAAAATCCATTGGAAGGCAATCTTCCCTGTAACCTGGTAGGGGATTCTCGTGATCTGGAGCGGTGTTCTTGCTGTAGAACCAGGTTTTTCCCCAGCCTTTAGGATGGCTGGGTAAGGCGGCAGCAGGGAAGCCAGTTTCACGACGCCTCTGGATGATAACTCCGCCGAGCTCCAAGCTAGGACCATCATCACATACTGTTTGGTGATTTAAATAGAAAAATTCTCTAAACAGAGAAATGGTGGGTTCTATTTCCAAATATGCTTCACAATAAACCTGGAATTGGCATAGGTTACTGATTGAATTGGGACCCAGATCTTGACGGTGGATCTTGAAAAATTTGAGGGTGTCTTGAAAGAACTTTGAGTCGGGGGGCGAGAAGCCTCATTCGAGGTGGTCTCCAAAGACTACCACTTCCCCTTCGGCGGCTTGAGGTAGAGCTTCTTTGGTAGGAGCCCTCCATCCAATCACCTCTTTAGGAAGCAAGATTCCCATTGACACAAAGCGTTGTAAGGCGGCTTCGTCAATATAAGAGGGTAACCAGTCACACTTCGATGGTTTTAACATAATGTCCTAAGCCGGAAAAGGTCAGCTGCATAGATTAGACAGCGGGTTACTCTAAAATGAATAGCAAGAGGGGACATTGCAATGTTCTAAGTCGCCTAAGAATAGGAAGGTGCGTGATAATGGCGGGTGATACGTCTCCAACATATCTATAATTTTTATGGTTCCATGCTATTATCTTCTCAAACTTTGGATGTTTTGTATGCATTTTATATCTTTTTTGGGACTAACTTATTAACTCAGTGCCAAGTGCCAGTTCCAGTTTTTTCCGTGTTTTTGACCTTTTTCAGAGGAGAATATCAAACAGAGTCCAAACGGAATAAAACCTCTGAAAAGATTTTTTCCGGAACAGAAGATACACACAGAGCTTGAGAACCAACGCAAAGGGTCCCGGGGGAGGCCACAAGCCCCCTCCCGCGGCTTGGAGGGCACGCCTAGCAGGCTTGTGGGCCCCCCGTGGCTCCTTTGTCCTACTTATTCTGCCTACAAATCCCCGAAAAATCTGAAACCACGGAAGAGAGCCACGAAAATACTTTTCCACTGCTGCAAGCTTCTGTCTCCGCAAGATCCCATCTAGGGCACATTCTGGTGCCCTGCCGGAGGGGGGATCCGGACACGGAGGGCTTATTCATCAACACCATTGCCTCTCCGATGATGCGTGAGAAGTTCACCACAGACCTTTGGGTCCATAACTAGTAGCTAGATGGCTTCTTCTCTCTCTTGGATCTTCAATACAAAGTTCTCCATGATCTTCATGGAGATCCATCCGATGTAATCCTCTTTTGCGGTGTGTTTGTCGAGATCCGATGAATTGTGGATTTATGATCAGATTATCTATGAATATTATTTGAGTTTCTTCTGATCTCTTATATGCATGATTTCGTATCCTTGTAATTCTCTTCGAGTTGTGGGTTTCGTTTGGCCAACTTGATCTATAATTCTCGCAATGGGAGAAGTGCTTGGTTTTGGGTTCATACCATGCGGTGACCTCACTCAGTGACAGAAGGGGTAGCGAGGCATGCATCATGTTGTTGCCATCAAGGGTAAAAAGATGGGGTTTATATCTATTGCATGAATTTATCCCTCTACATCATGTCATCTTGCTTAAGGCGTTACTCCATTTGTCATGAACTTAATACACTAGATGCATGCCGGATAGCGGTCGATGTGTGGAGTAATAGTAGTAGATGCAGAAAGTATCGGTCTACTTGTCTCGAACGTTATGCCTATATGTATGTTCATTGCCTTAGATATCGTCATGACTTTGTGTGGTCCTATCAATTGCTCGATACTAATTCGTTCACCCATCGTAATATTTGCTATCATGAGAGAAGCCTCTAGTGAACACTATGGCCCGCGTGTCTACTTAACATCTTATTTTCAGCCTTACACTTTTACTTTGTTGCACTTTCCGCCTTCAGATCTCACATTGCAATCAATCGTGAAGGGATTGACAACCCCTTTGTAGCGTTGGGTGCAAGTTTGTTGTTTTTGCGCAGGTACTTTGGAGACTTGCCTTGATACTCCTACTAGATTGATACCTTGATTCTCAAACTGAGGGAAATACTTACTACTACTGTGTTGCATCACCCTTTCCTCTTCAAGGGAAAAACCAACGCGAGGTCGAGCAAAAACTTGGTTTTCATCTTTGCCCAAAAATAGTATTAATTCTTGGAACAAGTGCAAAGATGCTTATATATCCAAGTATTTTCCACTGGCTAAGATTATCTCTCTCCCTAATGATATCATGAATTTTAAGCAACTAGATCATGAACATGTTGCACAATCTTGGAAGAGAATGAAATTGATGATTAGAAATTTTCCCGCTCATTGCTTGAGTCTTTGGATGATTATACAAATCTTCTATGCTGGTTTGAATTTTGCTTCTAGAAATATCTTGGACTCCGCCTCCGGTGGAACTTTCATGGAAATCACATTAGGAGAAGCCACAAAACTCCTAGACAATATCATGACAAACTATTCTCAATTGCACACTGAAAGGTCACCTACTAGTAAAAAAGTGCACGCTATCGAAGAAATTAACTCGTTGAGTGCTAAGATGGATGAGTTAATGAAATTTTTTGCAAGTAAATGTGCTCCTTTAGATCCAAATGATATGCCCTTGTCTTCCTTTATTGAGAGTAGCAATGAGAGCTTGGACGTTAATTTTTTTGCTATGAATATTTTTGGCCACAACAATGCTTTTAGAGGTAACTATATTCCTAGGCCTTTTCCTAGTAATCCCTCTAATAACTTTGGCAATTCCTACAACAATGCTCATGGAAATTACAATAAATTACCCTCTGATTTAGAGAGTTATATTAAAGAGTTTATCAACTCGCAAAAGATTTTCAATGCGTCCATACAAGAAAAACTACTCAAAATAGATGACTTGGCTAGGACCGTTGATAGAATGTCTCTTGATATTGATGCTTCGAAAGTGAGATGTGCTCCTCCCAAGATAAATATGTATGAAACTCTGAAAGCTATGCGTGTTTCCATGAATGAGAGTAAAGAAAGAACCGCCCAAATTCGTGCTAGACATGAATGGCTTAAAAAGGTGTGTTCTCGTGATGAGAATCACGAAGATCTTAAAATGCTTGATATGACTCCCATTGAATCCTTGTTTTCTAGTGTCAAACCTAATGATGATGGGCTGGATATGAATCCACCTTGGTTGAGACACGCCCCAATGATTCAGAGTGTATCTATCTTGATGCTAAAAGCATTGAAAGTGGAGTAGAGAATATCAAAGCTTTGAGTAGTAATGAAACTACTACTTTGGATTTCAAGGAATTCAATTACGATAGTTTCTCTTTGATTGAATGTATTTCCTTGATGCAATCCATGCTAAACTCTCCACAAGCTTATAGCCAAAACAAGGCCTTTACCGATCATATCGTCGATGCTATGATGAAATCTCTTGAAGTGAAACTTGAATTGGAAGTTTCTATTCCTAGAAAACTTCATGATGAATGGGAACCTACTATAAAAATCAAGATCAAAAACTATGAATGCAATGATTTGTGTGATTTGGGTGCTAGTGTTTCCGTGATTCCAAAGTCTTTATGTGATGTTCTAGGCTTGAATGAGATTGACGAGTGCTCTCTTAATTTGCATCTTGTGGATTCTACTGTTAAGAAACCTATGGGAAGGACCAATGATGTTCTTATTATTGCAAATAAGAACTATGTACCCGTAGATTTTATTGTGCTTGATATTGATTGCAATCCAACATGTCCAATCATTCTTGGTAGACCTTTCCTAAGGACTATTGGTGTTATCAACGATATGAAGGAAGGGAATATTAGATTTCAATTTCCATTAAAGAAGGGAATGGAAAACTTTCCTAGAAAGAAAATAAGATTGCCTTATGAATCCATGATGAGGGCTACTTATGGTTTGAGCACCAAAGACGACGATACGTGATTCTATCGCCTTATACCTAGCTAAGGGCGTTAAACAATAGCGCTTGTTAGGAGGCAACCCAATGAATTTATCCTTGCTTTTTGCTTTCTGTTTTGTTGTGTCCACACCATCATAATTCTGTTATGATTGTGTTTTTGTGTTTCTTTTTGTGTTTGTGCCAAGTAAAACCTTTATGACTAGTTTGGTGATGGTTGTTTGATCTTGCTGAAAAAGACAAAAGCTTTTCGCTCACAAAATTATTTTTCATGTTTATCCAGAAAGAGCTTTTGAGTTGATTCTTTTTGCGGATGGTTTATATGCCAATTGCCCAAACTGTCATAATTTTTTAGAATGTTTGAGATACCATAAGTATACCAAGTATACAGATTGCTACAGACTGGTCTATTTTTGACAGATTCTGTTTTTATTGTGTTGATTGCTTATTTTGAGATACCATAAGTTTTCTACAGTACCTAAAGAGGTGGTAATTTGTCTTCTTGTGCTAATGATATCATGAGTTTCTGTTTAAGTTTTGTGTTGTGAAGTTTTCATGTTTTGGGTGATGTTCTCATGGACAATGGGATAAAGAGTGGAAAGAGCTCAAGCTTGGGGATGCCCAAGGCATCCCAAGCCAAATCCAAGGACACCAAAAAGGCAAAGCTTGGGGATGCCCCGGGAAGGCATCCCCTCTTTCGTCTTCAATCCATCAGTAACATTAGTTGGAGCTATATTTTTATTCACCACATGATATGTGTTTTGCTTGGAGCGTTGTGTATTATAGGAGTCTTTTCTTTTTGTTGTGTCACAATCATCCTTGCTGCACACCTTTTTGAGAGAGACACGCACTCATCGTGAGTTTGCTAGAATACTCATTGAGCTTCGCTTATATCTTTTGAGTTAGGCAATTTAGCTCAGATGTGCTTCACTTATATCTTTTGAGCTAGATAACTTTGATCTAAGTGCTTCACTTAGATATTTTTAGAGCACGGCAGTGTCATATTTTGGTGAAATATGAACTCTCGATCTTCACTTATATCTTTTTGAGAGTGCTCTTTTTGAGTAGTTGAGTAGTTGGCTTGTGCTATGAAAGTAGTCCTAAAGATGATAGGCATCCAAAGAGAATATAATAAAAACTTCCATATTCAAGTTTGATTCCTCTCAATTAGTTTTGAGATATGGATTTGGTAATATTAGAGTCATCTTAGTAGGGTGTTGTGAATCTAGAAATACTTGTGTTGAAGTTAGGGATTCCCGTAACATGCACGTACGGTGAACCGCTATGTTAGGAAGTCGGAGCATAATTGATTTACTGATTGTCATCCTTTGTGTTGCGGTCGGGATCACGCGATGGTTAACACCTACCAACCCTTCCCCTAGAAGTATGCGTTTAGCACTTTGTTTTGATTACTAATAAAAACTTTTGCAATAAGTATATGAGTTCTTCATGACTAATGTGAGTCCATGGTATAGATGCACTTTCACCTTCCACCATTGCTAGCTTCTCTAGTGACGCGCAACTTAAGCCGGTACACAAAACCACCATACACCTTCCTCAAAACAGCCACCATACCTACCTATCATGGCCTTTTCATAGCCATTCTGAGATATATTGCCATGCAACTCCCACAGTTCCGTCTCATGACTTGTGCCGTCACTTACATATTGCCATTGCATGATCGTAAGTTAGCTACCGAGATATTTCAACGTCATACGCCAAGCTAGATCGTTGCACATCCCGGTACACTGCCGGAAGCATTTCCTATAAGAAGCATCATTGTTCTAACCATTGAGCTGTGAGTAAATAAAAGTGTGATGATCATCATTATTAGAGCATTGTCCCATGTGAGGAAATAAAAAAAGAGGCCAAAGTAGCCCACAAAATAATTATGGAAAGAGGCCAAAGAACCCAACAAAAAATAGATAAAAGGAGACAAGGGACAATGCTACTATCTTTTTCCACACTTGTGCTTCACAATAGCACCATGTTCTTCATAATTGAGAGTCTCTTGTTTTTTCACCACAATATACTAGTGGGAATCTTCATTATGTAAATTCGCTTGTATATTTCAATGATGGACTTCCTCAAAATTGCCCTGAGTCTTTGTGAGCAAGCAAGTTGGATGCACACCCACTAGTTCTCCTTTTGAGCTGTCACACACTTATCGCTCTAAGTGCATCTGTTGCATGGTAATCCCTACTCATTCACATTGATATCTATTGATGGGCATCTCCATAGCCCTTTGATACGCCTAGTCGATGTGACCATTGATATGTCTCCAACGTATCTATAATTTTTGATGGTTTCATGCTATTATCTTGTTAAACTTTGGATGTTATGCATGCCTTTTATATATTTTTTGGGACTAACTTATTAACTCAGTGCCAATTGCCAGTTCCTGTTTTTTCCATGTTTTTGACCCCTTTCAGAGGAGATTTTGAAAAGGAGTCCAAATGGAAGAAAATCCCCGAAAAGATTTTTTCCATAACGGAAGAAGATCGGGAAGCTTGAGAGCCAAGGCAGGGGAGCCTCAGGGGCCCCACAAGCCCCCACCCCGCGGCCAGGGGGAGGCCGCGGCCCACAGGCTTGGGGGCCCCCTAGGAGCCCTCTGCCCTAGGGGTTGCGCCTATATATTCCCTAAAAATACCAAAAAAAATCAGGAGATCATCAAAATCACTTTTTCGCCGCCGCAAGCTTCTGTCTCCGCAAGATCCCATCTGGGGCACGTTCTGGTGCCCTGCCGGAGGGGAGATTCGGATACGGAGGGCTTCTTCATCAACACCATGACCTCCCCGATGATGCATGAGTAGTTCACCATAGACCTACGGGTCCATAGCTAGTAACTAGATGGCTTCTTCTCTCTCGTGGATCTTCAATACAAAGTTCTCCATGATCTTCATGGAGATCTATCGATTGTAATCTTCTTTTGCGGTGTGTTTGTCGAGATCCGATGAATTGTGGATTTATGATCAGATTACCTATGAATCCTATTTGAGTTTCTTCTGATCTCTCTTATGCTTGATTTCATATCCTTGTAATTCTCTTCGAGTTGTGGGTTTTGTTTGGCCAACTAGATATATGATTCTTGCAATGGGAGAAGTGCTTGGTTTTGGGTTCATACTGTGTGGTGACCTCACCCAGTGACAGAAGGGGTAGCGAGGCACGCATCATGTTGTTGCCATCAAGGGTAAAAAGATGGGGTTTTCATCATTAGTTTGAGATTACCCCTCTACATCATGTCATCTTGCTTAAGGCATTACTCTGTTCGTCATGAACTCAATACACTAGATGCATGCTGGATAGCGGTCGATGTGTGGAGTAATAGTAGTAGATGCATAAAGTATCGGTCTACTTGTCTCGGAAGTGATGCCTATGTGTATGATCATTGCCTTAGATATCGTCATGACTTTGCGCGGTTCTATCAATTGCTCGGCAGTAATTTGTTCACCCACCGTGATATTTTCTATTTTGAGAGAAGCCTCTAGTGAACACTATGGCCCCCGGGTCTACTCCACATCATATTTTCAGGCTTACACTTTTTACTTCGTTGCACTTTCCGTCTTCAGATCTCACTTTGCAAACGATCTTGAAGGGATTGACAACCCCTTTGAAGCGTTGGGTGCAAGGTTGTTTGTGTTTGCGCAGGTACTCTGGACTTGACGAGACCCTCCTTCTGGATTGATACCTTGGTTCTCAAACTGAGGGAAATACTTACTTCTCCTGTGCTGCATCACCCTTTCCTCTTCAAGGGAAAAACCAACGCAAGCCCAGTCTCCGTCAACGTGTCAATTTCTGGCGTTGTTGTTTGAGAAGTAGCAGAAGGATTTCTGGTGCCGTTGCCGGGGAGGATCATGTCAAGAACTCATCCAAGTAGGTGTCGCAAACACATCTGTGCATTTACTTTTTTTTCCAAGTTGCCTCTTGTTTTCCTCTCCCCCACTTCACCAATTTGCCCTTTTTGTTCGTTCACCCTTTTCTTTCGCTTGCTTTCCGTTGCTTGTGTGCTATGTGCCTTCAATATGCTTGCATCTTCGCTTGCTGAAAATCTAGTGATAAGGATCCTCACCCACTTGCTAATATCTTTAAGAGATCCACTTATGTGGAACCAATTGCTAGTGAGTTGAGTGCACTTGACTTTCTCTATGGAGTTTTGCTTGAGATGCGTGAATCTAAAAATCGTGATGAAGAGATTTATGAAATGATTCATGAGGGCTCCTTGAATGAAAAGCATGATTGCAATGATTTCATTATAAATTCTATTAATGACAATCATGCTAAAAATATGCAAAACCCTAAGCTTGGGGATGCTAGTTTTGCTTTGTCCACTACTTGTTGCAATGATATTTGCAATAATATTGAAAGTGGGTTTGGAGAAGTCATGACTTTAGTTGATGATAATCCCACTATTTTTGAAGAGCGTCAACTTTTCATGCATGTGGATCATGAAAACAATATCCTTTGTGATAGCTATTTTGTTGAATTTGATTATGATCCCACATGTAATTGCTATGAGAGAGGAAAATATTGTGGTAGAAACTTTCATGTTACCAAATTACCTCTCGTTAGGTGGAGCTTGGTATTGTCTCTTTCTTCTTCCTTGCATATGGCAACTATTGGTTGTCTTGACAATCTGTTTTCCTATAAAATGCCTATGCATAGGAAGTATGTTAGACTTAGATGTGATTTTCACATGCTTTATGATGCTCTCGTTGTGCTTAAATTTCTATCTTTTATGTGAGCATCATTGAATTATCAATGCCTAGCTAAGGGCGTTAAACAATAGCGCTTGTTGGGAGGCAACCCAATGAATTTATCTTTTTCTTTATGTTTTGTTGCGTCCACACCATCACAATTCTGTTCTGATTGTGTTTTTTGTGTTTTCTTTTGTGTTTGAGCCAAGCAAAACCTTTATGACTAGTCTTGGTAATGGTTGTTTGATCCTGCTGGAAAAAGACAGAAACTTTTCGCTCACGAGACAATTTTTCATTTTTATTCAGAAAGAGATTTTGAGTTAATTCTTTTTGCTGCTGGTTGATATGCGTTTTTCCCAGGCCATTGTAATTTTTCAGATTTCTTGAGGTACCATAAGTATACGAAGTATACAGATTGCTACAGACTGGTCTCTTTTTGACATATTCTGTTTTGGTTGAGTTGGTTGCTTGTTTTGATGAAACTATGGTTAGTATCGGGGGGAACTAGCGATGGAAAAGTGAGAATACATTAGCCCAACACCAATATAGATAGAATTTAAGTTTGCTACAGTACGAAAAGAAGTGGTAGTTTGTTTTCTTGTGCTAATATTATCACGAGTTTCTGTTTAAGTTTATGTTGTGAAGTTCTCAAGTTTTGGGTGATGTTCTCATGGACAAAGAGATAAGGAGTGGAAAGAGCTCAAGCTTGGGGATGCCCAAGGCATCCCAATACAAATTCAAGGACACCAAAAAGCCTAAGCTTGGGGATGCCCCGGGAAGGCATCCCCTCTTTCGTCTTCAATACATCGGTAGCATTACTTGGAGCTATATTTTTATTCACCACATGATATGTGTTTTGCTTGGAGCGTCTTGTATCTTAGGTGTCTTTTCTTTGTGTTGTGTCACAATCATCCTTGCTGCACACCTTTTTCAGAGAGAGAGACACACACTCATCGCGATTTTGCTAGAATGCTCATAGTGCTTCACTTATATCCTTTGAGCTAGATAATTTTGCTCTTTGTGCTTCACTTATATCTTTTAGAGCACGACGGTGCGTGAATTGGTAGTTGGCTTATGCTATGAAAGTAGTCCCAAAGGTGATAGGTACCCAAAGAGGATACAAAACCTCCATCTTCATGTGCATTGAGTAGAAAGAGAAGTCTTGATTCCTCTCAATTAGTTTTGAGACGTGGACTTTGTAATATTAAGAGCTATGTTAGTAAGGTGTTGTGAATCTAGAAATACTTGTGTTGAAGTTAGTGATTCCCGTAGCATGCACGTATGGTGAACCGCTATGTTAGGAAGTCGGAGCATAATTGATATATTGATTGTCATCCTTTTTGTTGAGGTCGGGATCGCGCGATGGTTAACACCTACCAACCCTTCCCCTAGGAGTATGCGTATAGCACTTTGTTTCGATTACTAATAAAAACTTTCGCAACAAGTATGTGAGTTATTCATGACTAATGTGAGTCCATGGTATAGATGCACTTTCACCTTCCACCATTGCTAGCCTCTCTAGTGCCGCGCACTTCTCGCCGGTACACAAACCCACCATATGCCTTCCTCAAAATAGCCACCATACCTACCTGCTATGGCATTTTCATAGCCATTCTGAGATATATTGCCATGCAACTCCCACCGTTCCATCTCATGACTTGTGCCGTCAATCTCATATTGCCATTGCATGATCATAATATAGCTAGCGAGATGTTTCAACGTCACACGCCATGCTAGATCGTTGCACATCCCAGTACACTGCCGGAGGCATTTCCTATGGAGTCATCATCATTGTGAGTTTTGAGCTGTGAGTAAATAAAAGTGTGATGATCATCAATATTAGAGATTGTCCCATGTGAGGAAATAAATAAATAAAAAGAGGAGTAAGAGCCCAAATGAAAAAAATAGAAAGGACAATGCTACTATGTTTTTCCACACTTGTGCTTCATAATAGCACCATGTTCTTCATGATTCAGAGCTTCTTGCTTTGTCACTACCATATGCTAGTGGTAATCTTCATTATAAAACTTGGCTTGTATATTCCAATGATGGGCTTCCTCAAAATTGCCCTAGGTCTTCGTGAGCAAGCAAGTTGGATGCACACCCACTAGTTTTCCTTTTGAGCTTTCACATACTTATAGGTCTAGTGCATCTCTTGTATGGCAATCCCTACTCATTCACATTGATATCTATTAATGGGCATCTCCATAGCCTTTTGATATGCCGAGTCAATGTGACCATCTCCTCCTTTTTGTCTCACAACCACCACCACACTCTATTCCACTTATAGTGCTATATCCATGGCTCACGCTCATGTATTGCGTGATAGTTATAAAAAGTTTGAGAAAGTAAGAGTGCGAAAACAATTACTTCGCCAATACTGGGGTTGTGCATGATTTACATTAGTTGTGTGAGGATGATGGAGCATATCTAGACTATATAATTTTGTAGGGATGACTTTCCTTGGCCTTGTTATTTTGAAAGTTCATGATTACCTTGCTAGCTTGCTTGAAGTGTTATTTTTTTCATGTCAATAGAAAACTATTGTTTTGAATCTTACGGATCTGAACATTCATGTCACGTGAAAGAAGTTGCGAAGGACAACTATGCTAGGTAGCATTCCACATCAAAAATTCATTCTTTATCACTTCCCTACTCGAGGACGAGCAGGAGTTAAGCTTGGGGATGCTTGATACGTCTCCAACGTATCTATAATTTTTGATGGTTTCATGCTATTATCTTGTCAAACTTTGGATGTTATGCATGCCTTTTATATATTTTTTGGGACTAACTTAGTAACTCAATGCTAAGTGCCAGTTCCTGTTTTTTCCATGTTTTTTACCCCTTTCAGAAGAGATTTTGAAACGGAGTCCAAACGGAAGAAAATCCCGGAAAAGACTTTTTCCGTAACGGAAGAAGATCGGGAAGCTTGAGAGCCAAGGTAGGGGAGCCTCAGGGGCCCCACAAGCCCCCACCCCGCGGCCAGGGGGAGGCCGCTGTCCACAGGCTTGTGGGCCCCCTGGGCGCCCTCTTCCCTAGGGGTCGCACCTATACATTCCCTAAATATCTCAAAAAAAACCAGGAGATCATCGAAATCACTTTTCCGCCGCTGCAAGCTTCAGTCTTCGCAAGATCCCATCTGGGGCATGTTCTGGTGCCGTGCCGGAGGGGGTATTCGGATACGGAGGGCTTCTTCATCAACACCATGACCTCTCCGATGATGCGTGTGTGGTTCACCATAGACCTACGGGTCCATAGCTAGTAAGTAGATGGCTTCTTCTCTCTCTTGGATTTTCAATACAAAGTTCTCCATGATCTTCATGGAGATCTATCCAATGTAATCTTCTTTTGCGGTGTGTTTGTAGAGATCTGATGATTTGTGGATTTATGATCAGATTATTTATGAATCTTATTTGAGTTTCTTCTGATCTCTCTTATGCATGATTTCATATCCTTGTAATTCTCTTCGAGTTGTGGGTTTTGTTTGGCCAACTAGATCTATGATTCTTGCAATGGGAGAAGTGCTTGGTTTTGGGTTCATACCGTGTGGTGACCTCACCCAGTGACAGAAGGGGTAGCGAGGCACGCATCGTGTTGTTGCCATCAAGGGTAAAAATATGGGGTTTTCGTCACTGGTTTGAGATTATCCCTCTACATCATGTCATCTTGCTTAAGGCGTTACTCTGTTCGTCATGAACTCAATACACTAGATGCATGCTGGATAGCGGTCGATGTGTGGAGTAATAGTAGTAGATGCAGAAAGTATCGGTCTACTTGTCTCGGACGTGATGCCTATATGTATGATCATTGCCTTAGATATCGTCATGACTTTGTGCGGTTCTATCAATTGCTCAACAGTAATTTGTTCACCCACCATGATATTTTCTATTTTGAGAGAAGCCTCTAGTGAACACTATGGCCCTCGGGTCTACTCCACACCATATTTTCATCCTTACACTTTTTCACTTTGTTGCACTTTCCGCCTTCAGATCTCACTTTGCAAACAATCTTCAAGGGATTGACAACCCCTTTGAAGCGTTGGGTGCAAGCTTGTTTGTGTTTGCGTAGGTACTCTGGACATGACGAGACCCTCCTTCTCGGTCGATACCTTGGTTCTCAAATTGAGGGAAATACTTACTGCTCCTGTGCTACATCACTCTTTACTCTTCAAGGGAATAACCAACGGAAGAACAGTCTCCATCAACGTGTCAATTTCTAGTGCAGTTGTTTGAGAAGTATCAACCATCTCCTCCTTTTTGCCTCACAACCTCCACCACACTCTATTCCACCTATAAGTTCTATATCCAAGGCTCACGCTCATGTATTGCGTGAGAGTTGAAAAAGGTTTGAGAAAGTAAGAGTGTGAAAACAATTACTTGGCCAATACCGGGTTTGTGCATGATTTAAATTCGTTGTGTGGGGATGATGGAGCATAGCCAGACTATATGATTTTGTAGGGATAACTTTATTTGGCCTTGTTATTTCGAAAGTTCATGATTACCTTCCTAGTTTGCTTGAAGTATTATTGTTTTCATGTCAATAGCAAACTATTGTTTTGAATCTTACGGATCTGAGCATTCATGTTATTATCTTATCAAATATGCTAGGTAGCATTCCACATCAAAAATTCAGTCTTTATCACTTCCCTACTCGAAGACGAGCATGAGTTAAGCTTGGGGATGCTTGATACGTCTCCAACGTATCTATAATTTTTTATGGTTCCATGTTATTATCTTATCAAACTTTGGATGTTTTGTATGCATTTTACATCTTTTTTGGTACTAACTTATTAACTCAGTGACAAGTGCCAGTTCTTGTTTTCTCCGTGTTTTTGACTTTTTTCAGAGGATAATATCAAACAGAGTCCAAATGGAATAAAACCTCTGAAAAGATTTTTTTTGCAGAACAGAAGATACGCAAGGAGCTTGAGAACCAAGGCAAAGGGTCCTGGGGGAGGCCACAAGCCCCCTAGCCACGGCCTCGGGGCGCGCCTAGCAGGCTTATGGGCCCCCCGTGGCTCCTTTTCCCTACTTCTTCCGCCTATAAATCCCCCAAAAATCTGAAACCACGGAAGAGAGCCATGAAAATACTTTTCCGCCGCCGCAAGCTTCTGTCTCCGCAAGATCCCATCTGGGGCATGTTCTGGTGCCCTGCCGGAGGGGGATCCGGACACGGAGGGCTTCTTCATCAACACCATTGCCTCTCCGATGATGCGTGAGTAGTTCACCACAGACCTTCGTGTCCATAGCTAGTAGCTAGATGGCTTCTTCTCTCTCTTGGATCTTCAATACAAAGTTATCCATGATCTTCATGGAGATCTATCCGATGTAATCCTCTTTTGCGGTGTATTTGTCGAGATCCGATGGATTGTGGATTTATGATCAGATTATCTATGAATCTTATTTGAGTTTCTTCTGATCTCTTATATGCATGATTTCATATCCCTGTAATTCTCTTCGAGTTATGGGTTTCGTTTGGCCAACTTGATCTATAATTCTTGCAATGGGAGAAGTGCTTGGTTTTGGGTTCATACTGTGTGGTGACCTCACCCAGTGACAAAAGGGGTAGCGAGGCACACACATGTTGTGGCCATCAAGGGTAAAAGGATGGGGTTTATATCTATTGCATGAATTTATCCCTCTACATCATGTCATCTTGCTTAAGGCGTTACTCCGTTTGTCATGAACTTAATACACTAGATGCATGTTGGATAGCGGTCGATGTGTGGAGTAATAGTAGTAGATGCAGAAAGTATCGCTATACTTGTCTCGGACGTGATGCCTATATGTATGATCATTGCCTTATATATCGTCATGACTTTGCGCGGTTCTATCAATTGCTCGACAGTAATTCGTTCACCCACCGTAATATTTGCTATCATGAGAGAAGCCTCTAGTGAACACTATGGCCCCCGGGTCTACTTCACATCATATTTTCAGCCTTACACTTTTACTTTGTTGCACTTTCCGCCTTCAGATCTCACCTTGCAATCAATCGTGAAGGGATTGACAACCCCTTTGTAGCGTTGGGTGCAAGTTTGCTGTTTTTGCGCAGGTACTTTGGAGACTTGCCTTGATACTCCTACTGGATTGATACCTTGGTTCTCAAACTGAGGGAAATACTTACTGCTATTGTGATGCATCAACATTTCCTCTTCAAGGGAAAAACCAACGCAAGCTCAGGAGGTAGCAGCGGGTCATGAAAAAGACTAAATTAACGTCATAGTAAGTCGCCGCAAGGTCGAGAAGGACCACGAATGATCGAATTTTGCTAAGTGTTGGAAGAACAGTTTTTATAAAAACTACGGAATAGTTTGGATCTACAAGTAGTACAGAAAAGAAAAGTAAAAGGCTAGAATAAAAGCAACAAAGAACAGCGGCGACAACAACTAAAAGGTGACGGGTTTACATGCACAGATGTTGGTAAAGTTTTTGCTATATTCATCCCCCATCCTTTTCCACTACTTGTCAAGGGGTTTTTGCTATGTTTAAAGGAGTACATCATCTAGCACTACTAATGGAGGTGCGACAAACCCTAGAGGAGCTCCGACGAACTATGGCACGTGATTTGAGTAAATATATACTAGGAGATGAAGGTGTACCTGACGGCGTCGACTTGTGGAGGTAAAACGAAGCTGGGTGCAGATATGAGCGAAGAAGAAATCTGTGCCTTGGAGGGGATCATCGGAGAAGATGCGGTGGCGGTGCGTCAAGGGTTGAGCAGCTCGAGGAGTAAGAAGATGAAATAGGGTAAAAAGTGAAATGATTCCTCGTCTGTATATAAGGACCGAAGGGGATAAATGAAACAGCAGGCGCGGGAAACAAGGAGGCGGTGTAAGTCTAGAGCTGATGGCGCCTCGATTTTTGGGTAGCACGATAAGATCGAAAGGAGATGTTGGGTGACGTCATGAAGATTCCTGGAAATTCGGAGTAAGTGACATCATCATTCCACGTGGCGGAGAATTGAAGAAAGTTCATAAGACGACCATTTTTTCGTTGGAAGTAAGATGGCGAGTTAAGTGAGACACCAATATTTGAGAAGAGATCTATTGACGTCAATAAATTAAAGTCAATCTGGGGCCTAATGTTGGGAATATTATGCCGTTGTAAGACCCGCCCTGTGGGCCGGGTCAAGATAATGTCACCTCTATCCCTATGGATAAGATGGGTCGTCATTAAAGAAGCAGAAGGTGCCAGATGAGACGGTTGGCCCGAGACTCAACAAAGGCGACTTGCAATCCATGTAAGGAAAGAGACACCAGGAGTTTCCTTGCGTGGGAGGCAAGGCGAGTTAGAGATAAACCGTCTTACAAATTTTAATGAGAGTTGGACTCTTGTAAGACCTAGAGTCTCGACATGTATATAAAGGAGAGTCTCTAGGACAGATAGGGTTAAGTTAACATCAATCGAGAGCTAGGTCAGGCGAATCCGCAACCTTGTAATCGATTCCCACATCAACATACACAAAGAATGACGTAGGCTTTTACCTCAATCTGAGGGGCCGAATTTGGGTAAACTCGATTCCCGTTTCCCGATCAACCCCTTTGAGTTGCCACACAGCTGCATTGGCCTCATCACTAAGTCTTTTCACGAGGACATCTGCCGTGACAAAACCACGTCAGTGTTGTTCAAGCCCAGAAGGACTGGCCAGACAAGGAGGAAGACAATGGACTCGACTCCGAAAACCTTCCTAAGAAGTAATAATCAAGTTCATATTTTTACGTTCAAGTTTTTGCTTTTTAACAAGGAACCTTATCATTTCCTCCTCGGCAATGCAGAACTGGCTAGAGAAGGCTGCTCACATTGATGGATCGAACCCGTTGCCCGAGGTCCCTAGGACGGCCTTATTGACGGCAATGTTGGGTGATAACCCACAAATATAGGGGATCGCAACAGTTTTCGAGGGTAGAGTATTCAACCCAAATTTATTGATTCGACTCAAGGGGAAGCCAAAAAATATTCTCAAGTATTAGTAGTTGAGTTGTCAATTCAACCACACCTGAAAGATTTAGTATCTGCAACAAAGTATCAGTAGCAATAGTAACCAGTAGCAGCAAAGTGACAGCAGTAGAAGCAAAATAACAGCAGTAGCAACAGAGTAACAGTAGCAGCAGTGACAGCAGTAGCGGCAAAGTAACATATCAAGGACCAGTAGGAAAAACTCGTAGGCATTGGATCGGTGATGGATGATTATGTTTGATGCTATTCATCATGCAACTGTTATAACACGGAGAGATAAGTAACTAGCTCCAGTTCGTCAATCTAATGTAGGCATGTATTCCGTATGTAGTCATACGTGCTTAGGGAAAAGAACATGCATGACATCTATTGTCCATCCCTCCCGTGGCAGAGGGGTCCTAATGGAAACTACGGGATATTAAGGTTCTCCTTTTAATAAAGAACCGGACCAACGCATTAACACTTGGTGAATACATGAACTCCTCATACTATGGTCATCTCCGGGAGTGGTTCCGACTATTGTCACTCCGGGGTTACCGGGTCATGACACAAAGTAGGTGACTACAACTTGCAAGATAGAATCAAGTACACACATATATTGGCGACAACATAATAGGTTCAGATCTGAAATTATGGCACTCGGGCCCTAGTGACAAGCATTAAGCATGGCAAAGTAGTAGCAACATCAATCTCAGAACATAGTGGATACTATGGATCAATCCCCGTCAAAATTAACTCGATTACATGATAGATCTCATCCAACCCATCACCATCCAGCAAGCCTACGATGAGATTACTCACAAACAGTGAAGAGCATCATGGAATTGGCAATGAAGGAAGGTTGATGATGATGATGGCGACGATCTCCCCTCTCCGGAGCCCAGAACGGACTCCACATCTTCCCTCCAGAGGAAGAACAGGAGGTGGCGGCGCCTCCGTATCATAAAACGCGATGAACTCTTCTCCTTGATTTTTTTTCCGGTCGAAAGAGGATATATAGAGCTGGAATTAGGGGCGGCGGAGCCACCGAGGGGCTCAGAAGCCTGTCAGGCCCGGCCAGGGGGTGGCGGGCCTGGTGGACTTGTGAGCTCCTCGCTCCGTCCCTCCAGTTGATTCTTGCGCCAGTATTTTTTATATATTCCACAAAATATCCTCGTATATTTCCAGGTCATTCCGAGAACTTTTATTTCTGCGCAAAAACAACACCTTGGCAATTCTGCTGAAAGCAGCCTCAGTCCGGGTTAGTTCCATTCAAATCATGCAAATTAGAGTCCAAAACAAGGGCAAAAGAGTTAGGAAAAGTAGATACGACGGAGACGTATCAACTCCCCCAAGCTTAAAGCCTTGCTTGTCCTCAAGCAATTCAGTTGACAAACTAAAAGAGACAAAAGAAAAACTTTTACGAACTCTGTTTGATCTTGTTGTTGCAATTATGCCTAACTCATATCCAGAATTTCAGTAAGATCATAAGAAAACCACAAAAGCAAATGACATCTAGGTCTCACAGTAAACTCATATCAATGGCATAATCAACTAGCGAGCAATAATAATAAGTTTCAAACGTCAACACTTCAATCAAAACAATCATGAAGCAGTGTGAACAGATGGTATCTCGCTAGCTCTTTCTAAGACCGCAAAACATAAATGCAGAGCACCTTCAAACATCAAGGGCTGACTAAACATTGTAATTCATGGCAATGAAGATCCAGTCACATTCATACTCAACACAGTTAAAAGCAAAGCATAAAAATGACAGAGGTGCTCTCTAATTGCTGCTTTTATAAGAAGAGGACAACTGAACAGGAACATAAATAGACTGGCCCTTCGCTGAGGGAAGCATTGATTTGAAGAGGTGCCAGAGCTCAAGCTTTGAAAACAGAGATAATAATTTTGGGTGGCATGCTTTCATTGTCAACGCAATGACTAAGAGTTCTCACCATATTCTACGCTACACATGCTATAGGCGGTTCCCAAACAGAAAAGTAAAGTTTTGACTCCCCCACCACCAATCAATGACACTCCACGACTAGCCGAATATTCGGGTGCCGTCCATACCAACATCATTCCAGGGGGAGTTTTGTTTGCAATTATCTTTTCGATTTGAGCATGGAACTAGGCATTCCAATTACCGGCCCCTTTCTCGTGAATGATAGTGAATAAATGCATATCGAGGATAACACGCCTAGCATGGAAGATACTGATAGCCCCCTGTCACCACATGAGCGGTTCGGGCATGCAAAACAGATTATTTCTTGAAGATTTAGAGAGTGACAAATGCAAATTTACTTGGAACGGCAGGTAGATACCGCATATAGGTAGGTATGGTGGACTCATTGGAACAACTTTGGGTTTAGGGAAGTGGATGCACAAGCAGTATTCTCGCTTAGTACAAGTGAAGGCTAGCAAAATACTGGGAAGCGACCAACTAGAGAGCGACAACAGTCATCAAAATGCATTGAGATTAACTAACATTGAGTGCAAGCATGAGTAGGACATAAATCACCTTGCACATGAATATCATAGAGGCTATGTTGATTTTGTTTCAACTACATGCGTGAACATGTGCCAAGTCAAGCCACTTGAATCATTCAAAGGAGGATACCATCCTATCATATTACATCATAGTCATCTCAACATTCATGTGGGCATCCAAGACAAACCATTATAAGCTCCTAGCTAATTAAGCATGGCATCAACAACTATGATCTCTAAGTTGTCATTGCAAACATGTATCTCTCACAACAAAGCTGAATCAGCAACTATGAGCTAGTTATATTTACAAAAACAAAATATATCGAGTCCATACCAGCTTTTCCAGGCTCAGTTACTTCATCATATATCGTCATTATTGCCTTTCACTTGCACGACCAAATGATGTGAACAATAATAGGAGTGCTCGTGCATTGGACTAAGTTGGAATCTGCATGCAAACACGAAGGAGAAGACAAAGTAATATGGCTCTTTAACAGATACGCAGATATGCATGCGAGAGCCACTAAACATTGTAACCATGGTCTTCTACCTTGACCCAAAGAAAAAGAAAACTATTTACACAGGAAAGCTCCCAACAAGCAAAAGAAGAACAAGAAAATATTTTTGGGTTTTCTCAAACTAGACAGACACACGAAAAGAAAACGAGAAAAAGAAATAAACTAGCATGGATGGTATAGTGGCAAAGTGTGAACACCGACTAACAAGTGCAAGTGTAAGCAAGAATGTAAAGTCGGTGAGAAACCCGTAGTCGCCCAAGCTTAGGCTTTTGGCCTAAGTTGGTCTACTACCAAGGAGGGAAATAACCAGCTCCGGGGTACTCCGAAGTGGACTGAGGATGCCACTGTTGTGTGAGCTCCTGTGGCTCCCACTGATAAACTGACGTCTGGTACTCGAATGGTGGCTCGGGCACGGGCACCTGTGGTTGGGCCATGCCCAAATATGCGTAGATGTCTGAGGGCATAATAATGTACCTGCCTGCATGCAGATTGAACAAAGAAGGAGCAGGCAAAGTAATAGTCTCACGAGTACCCTGACTAAATACCAGGTTATAAATCATCCTTCTATTTACATCTCTATCAAGAAAGTCATGGCGATCCATGCTATCATAATCTAGATATTTCTCAGGAAGAAGAATCTCTTCTTCCTCGTTGAGTCGAATAGGTATCTCAAAGTGTCTAGCAAGACGAGTAGCATAGATACCTCCATAGACAACGCCTTTAGAATGGTTCGTGTTCAACCGTTGAGTTACTATGGCACCCAAGCTATAAGTTTTATCATTATAAAGGGCTTCGCGCAAGACCGCGAGATCTGGAGAGCTAAGGGACCCAGCTTTCCCACGGCCAATCAATCATTTTCCCACAAATAATGAGAAGTACCGAAGCACGGGAAAATGTATGCTAGCAGCTCTAGCGCAAGACACTCATCTCTCCTCTCCTAGAGCAATAGTGTCCATGAAAGCTTCCAAGTCCCGTGGACGAGGTTCATGAATATCCCCAATGTAAGGTAATTTGCAAACATTGCAAAAATCCTGGAGTGACATGCGCTGGGGGATATCATAAAGTTTGAACTCAATCATAGGAGGATTCTTCCTCAGATAGAAGTTAAAGCTTTGTACGAAGATATTAGTGAGGAGGAGGTATTGCGGAGACTTATCTTCAACGAAGGCGGTAAGGCCCGCGTTGTCAAACAAGTAGTAAAAGTCCTCATAGAGTCCGGCGGCGTGTAAGAACACATCGCTTGGCCACTCGCACGCTCGAACTTCTGCAACTCGAGGGACCGGACACTTGGGCTTCATCGCACTTCCATCATCCTTGGGGTCACGCCTTGAAGAGCCTCTTAAGAACCTCCTCATCTTTTCCCTTTTCTATCTCTGAAAATTTCTGAAATTTTTGGTGACTCTAAGGAAAAGTGAACAAGGCTCAACAAAACTCATAGCAACTACTCCCACAAGTGCCTAGAGGCCATATTACGCATCAAAACTACTTGGGACCAGCTAAAATTAGCATGCAAAGCTCAAGAACATGGTCACCAAGGCAGCAAAAATACGCGAAGTATACGGAACTAGAGCAAAAACTAATTGGACCAATGGAGGAGTCACTTACCTAGGAGTAATTTCCCCAAAACAGTTCGGAGAATGGTGCTTTGAGCAAGGAGATCGAAAATCCCAGCAAGAAGAGCAAGGACACGGGTTTGAGCTGCGAAACGATTTTTTCTAGAGGTAGGAGAAGTGGATGAGAGCTAGAATGAGTGGAGGGGTGCATGTGGGCCCCACAAGCCTGCCAGGCCCAGCCAGGGGGGCGTGGCTGGGCCTCCTAGGCTTGTGGCCTACTGGCGCATCCCCCAGACTAGCTCTTCGTCTCAATATTTTTCAAAAATTCCAGAAAAAATCATACTTGATTTTCAGGACGTTCGAAGAACTTTTATTTTCAGGGTACTTTTCTACGGGACGCTAAAACAGAAAATAGGAAAAACTAAACTAAACCTATCATTTTTCTTCTTAAGCAATCGAAGGTGAAAGCTTGGAACAGAGGTTTGTGACTCCTCGATTCATCCATCTCATGGTCATCAAAAGAAATCCGTCAATGAGGTTGATCAAGTCTCCCTGACAAACTTTTTTGAATCGCAAAAGAGAAAGGAGAATTTTTGAATAGTCACTAGGTCACCTCAATAGGGATGTGTATCTCCCCAACAAGAAAATCATACTTCACCTTAACAGGAGGTATAGGGCATTGGAAGCTCCCAATAAGAATCGATGAAGTTTTTTCGATAGTATTGATGCAATGTACTCGATATTGTTTCTTTGGAAAGTGCACCGTATGCTCATTACCATTGACATGGAAAGAGACATTGCCTTTGTTGCAATCTATAACAGCCCCTGCAGTGTTTAAAAAGGGTCTTCCGAGGATGACCGCCATGGCATCATCCTCGGGAATATCCAAGATAACAAAGTCTGTTAAGATAGTAACGTTGGCAACCACAACAGGAACATCCTCGCAAATGCCGATAGGGAAAGCAGTTGACTTGTCGGCCATTAGCAGAGAGATTTCAGTGGGCGTCAACTTATCCAGTTCAAGTCTATGATAAAGAGAGAGAGGCATAACACTAACACCAGTTCCAAGGTCGCATAAAGCAGTTCTAAGATAGTTGCCTTTAATGGACCAAGGTATAGTGGGCACTACGGGATCACCTAGTTTCTTAGGAGTTCCACCCTTGAAGGTATAAGTTAGGAAGCATGGTGGAAATCTCAACCTCAGGTATCCTCCTCTTATTAGTCACAATATCCTTCATGTACTTAGCATATGGAGACATTATGAGCATATCTGTCAAACGCATTTGCAGGAAGACAGGTCTAATCATTTCAGCGAAGCGCTTAAAATCCTCATCATCCTTTTTCTTGGATGGTTTGGGAGGAAAGGGCATGGGTTTCTGAACCCATGGTTCGCTTTCTTGACCATGCTTCCTACCAGCAAAGTCATTCTTATCGTATCTTCTATTATTAGGCTGTGGGTTATCAAGATCAACAGGTTCAATCTCCACATCGTTATCATTGCTAGGTTGAGTGCTACTGCAACAAAAGACCTTCCAATGGCGCCAGAAATAAGTGTGTCGACGGCACCAGGAATCCTTCTACTACAGCTACGCATTAAGGGACTTCCTAGGCAAATATGCAAAGGATTTCCCCCGTGGCCTTGGAGCCTTGCGTTGGTGTTCCCTCGAAGCGGAAAGGGTGATGTAGCATAGCGGTGGTAAGTATTTCCCTCAGTTTGAGAACCAAGGTATCGATCTAGTGAAGGAGTATCACAAGTGCCTCCACAAACACAAAAAGATTGCTCCCAACGCTATGAAGGGGTTGTCAATCCCTTATAGATTGTTCGCCAAGTGAGAACTAAAAGCAACAAAGTAACAAAGCAAAGTAAAAGCGAAAGTGGAAACGATAGGTGTGAATAGACCCGGGGGCCGTAGTATTTACTAGTGGCTTCTCTCTTGAAAGCAAGTAGACGGTGGGTGAACAAATTACTGTCGAGCAATTGATAGAACCGCGCAAAGTCGTGATGTCATCTATGGCAATGATTATATCTATAGGCATCACGTCCAAAACAAGTAGACCAATACTTTCTGCATCTACTACTATTACTCCACACGTCGACCACTATCCAGCATGCATCTAGCGTATTATGTCCAAAAGAACAGAGTAACTCCTTAAGCAAGATGACATGATGTAGATGGACAATCTCATATCTACGACAGAGCCCACCTTGTTACCCTTGATGGCAATTACACGATGTGTGCCTTGATGCCCCTACTGTCACTGGGAAAGGTCACCACACGGTAAGAACCCAAAACCAAGCACTTCTCCCATTGCAAGAATCATAGATCTAGTTGGCCAAACAAAACCCAAGACTCGGAGAGACTTACAAGGATATCAAATCATGCATATAAGAAATCAGCAAAGACACAAATATATATCATAGATAATCTGATCACAAATCCACAATTCATCGGATCTCAACAAACACACCGCTAAAGAGGATTACATCGGATAGATCTCCGTGAAGATCATGGATAACTTTGTATTGAAGATCCAAGAGAGAGAAGAAGCCATCTAGCTACTAACTACGGACCCGTAGGTCTGAAGTGAACTACTCACGAGTCATTGGAGGGGCGATGATGTTGATGTAGAAGCCCTCCAACTCCAAAGTCCCCTCCGGCAGGGCACCGGGAAGGGTCTCCAGATGAGATCTCACAGAAACAGAAGCTTGCGGCGGCGGAAAAGTATTTTCGTGGATCCCTTGATTTTTTTTCTGTACTTTAGGGAATATATAGGCGAAGGATCTAGGTCAGGGGGCGCCAGGGAGGCCACAAGCCTGCCCACCGCCGCCCCCTGGTGGCGGATGGGGGGCTTGTGGTCTCCATGTAGCCCTCCTGGCTTGGCCCACAAGCCCACTAATCTTCTTCCGTCGGAAAAAAATCATTTCGGGGATTTTATTCCATGTGGACTCTCTTCCAAAATCATATCTGAAAAGAGCCAAAAACATAGAAAAATAAGGAATTGGCACTTGGCACTGAATTAATAAGTTAGTCCCAAAAAAGATATAGAAGGTACATCAAACATCCAAAGATGACAAGATAATAGCATGAAACCATCAAAAATTATAGATATATTTGAGACGTATCAAGCATCCCCAAGCTTAACTCCTGCTCGTCCTCGAGTAGGGAAGTGATAAAGAATGAATTTTTGATGCTTTCATGCTACCTAGCATAGATGTCCTGTGTAACTCCTCTTATGTGACGTGAATGTTCAGATCCATTAGATTCAAAACAATAGTTTGCTATTGACGGGGAAACAATAGTAATTCAAGCAAACTAGCAAGGTAATCATGAACTTTCAAAATAACAAGGCCAAAAGAAAGTTATCCCTACAAAAGCATATAGTCTGGCTATGCTCTATCATCATTGCACAACGAATTTAAATCATGCACAACCCCGGTATTGGCCAAGTAATTGTTTCACTCCTTTACTTTCTCAAACCTTTTCAACTCCCATGCAATACATGAGCGTGAGCCATGGTTTTAGCACTATAAGTTGTGTGGAGTGTGGTGGAGGTTGCAAGACAAAAAAGGAGAAGATGGTCACATTAACTAGGCATATCAATGAGCTTTGGAGATGCTCATCAATAGATATCAATGTGAATGAGTAGGTATTTCCATACAAATGATGCACTAGAGCTAAGAGTATGTGAAAGCTCTTAAAGAAAACTAGTGGGTGTGCATCCAACTTGCTTGCTCACGAAGACCTAAGGCAATTTTGAGGAAGCCTATCATTCGAATATACAAGCCAAGTTATATAATGAAAATTTCCCACTAGCTATATGGTGGTGAAAAAACGAGAGACTCTCAATCTTGAAGATCATGGTGCTTAATATGCACAAGTGTGGAAAAGTGGTAGCATTGTCCCTTCTCTCTTTTTCTCTCATTTTTTTATTTTTTTTATTTTTTTTGGTGGGCTCTTTGGCCACTTTTTTTATTTTATTTTTTTATTTTGGTGGGTATCTTTGGCCTCTTTTATTTCCTCACATGGGACAATGCTCCATTAATGATGACCATCACACTTTCAACTCAAAACTTAGAGCAACGATGACTCTATATGGAATGCCTTTGGTAGTGTACCGTGACAATGATCTAACATGGCATAGACATTAATGGAAACATCATGCTAGCTATCTTATGATCATGCAATGGCAATGTAGACGTGGTGGCACATGTCATGGTGGTGTTGCATGGCAATATATCTCGGAATGACTTTGGAAAAGCCATAGTAGGTAGGTATGGTGGCTGTTTTGAGGGAGGCCAATGGTGAGTTTTCTGCACCGGCGAAAGTTGCACGGCACTAAGAAGATAGTGATGGTGGAAGGTGAAAGTGCATCTAAACCATAGACTCAACATTAGTCATGAAGAACTCATATACTTGTTGCAAAAGTTTTCTTAGTAATCGAAACAAAGCATTCAACACATACTCCTAGGGGAAGGGTTGGTAGGTATAAACCATCGCGTGATCCCGACCGCCATGGAAAGGATGACAATCAATAGACTAATCGTGCTCAGATTTCATCACATAGCGGTTCACCATACGTGCATGCTACGGGAATCACTAACTTCAACACAAGTATTTCTAGATCCACAACACCTTACTAGCATAACTTCAATATTACCAAACCACAACTCAAAACTAAATGAGATGAATCAAACTTCTCTAACTATTCAATGCACATGAAGGTGGAAGTTTTCGTATCCCTTTAAATAACTACCCATTTTGAGAGTACTTTCAAAGCATAGATCAACTACCAAGCCACGCGCTGCTGTGCTCTAAAAGATATAAGTGAAGCAAATAGAGCAAAAGTATCTAGCTCAAAAGATATAAGTGAAGCACGACAAAATCACGGTGAGTGCATGTCTCTCTCTCTAGGTGTGCAGCAAGGATGATTGTGACACAACAAAAATAAAAGACTCCTACGATACAAGACGCTCCAAGAAAAACACATAACATGTGGTGAATAAAAATATAGCCCCAAGTAACGTTACCGATGGATTGAAGACGAGAGAGGGGATGCCTTCCCGGGGCATCCCCAAGCTTAGGCTTTTACGGCATCCTTGAATCTCTGGGGGTGCCTTGGGAATCCCCAAGCTTGATCTCTTGCCATTCTTTATCTCTTTGCCCATAAGAACTTCACCCAAAACTTGAAAACTTCACAACACGAAACTTAAACAGAAACTCGTGATAACATTAGTATGAGAAAGCAAACCACCACTTCCTTAGGTACTGTAGCAAACTTAAATTCTACTTATGATGATGTTGGGTTACTGCATTTTCAATCTTCCATGGCTAATACCCCCCGATACTATCCATAGTTTCGTCAAAATAAGCAACCAACACAACAAAAACAGAATCTGTTAACAGCAGAACAGTCTGTAGCAATCTGTATATTTAGTACACTTCTGGTACTTCAAAAAATTTGAACAGTTACGACAATATGAAGAATTTGAGTAGAAATCAGAAGCAAAAAGAATCAACTCAAAAGCTCTTACGAAAAAAATGAAAATTCTTTTCGTGAGCAGAAAGTTTCTGTCTTTTCCAACATGACCAAACGATCATCCCCAAGACTAATCATAACGGTTTTGCTTGGCACAAACGCAAAAAGAAACACAAAAAACACAATCATAAAAGAATTATGAAAGTGTGGAAAACACAAAACAGAAATAAAAAAGGATAGATTCGTTGGGTTGCCTCCCAACAAGCGCTTTTGTTTAACGCCCTTAGCTAGGCAAAATGTGATGGAATCATGTATAGTCATCTTTGGTGCTCAAACCATAAGTAGCCCTCATCATAGATTCATAAGGCAATCTTATTTTCTTTCTAGGAAAGTGCTCCATGCCCTTCTTTAAAGGAAATTGAAATTTAATATTCCCTTCCTTCATATCGATGATAGCATCAATAGTCCTTAGGAAAGGTCTACCAAGAATAATGGGGCATGAAGGATTGCAATCTATGTCAAGTACAATGAAATCCACGGGTACATAGTTCTTATTTGCAACAATAAGAACAACATCGATCCTTCCCATGGGTTTCTTGACAGTAGAATCCGCAAGATGCAAATTAAGAGAACACTCTTCAATCTCATGAAAACCAAGAATATCACATAAAGACTTTGGAATCGCGGAAACACTCGCACCCAAATCACACAATGCATTGCACTCATAGTTTTTGATCTTGATTTTGATAGTAGGTTCCCAGTCATTGTGAAGTTTTCTAGGTATAGAGACTTCTAATTCGAGCTTCTCTTCAAGAGATTTCATCATAGCATCTACAATATGCGCGGTAAAGGCTTTGCTTTCGCTATAAGCATGTGGAGAGTTTGCAATGGATTGCATCCAAGAAATGCATTCAAACAAGGAGCAATTATCATAATTGAATTCCTTGAAATCCAATGTGGGAGTTTCATTGCTACCCAAAATTTTGATTTCTTCTACTCCACTCTCCACACCTTTATCATCAAGATAGGTGGACTCCGAATCATTGGGGCGTTTTTCAACCAAAGTGGATTCATATCCATCCCCTCCATAAATAGGTTTGACACGCGAAAACAAAGATTCAAGAGGAGACACACCAAGCACTTTAAGATCTTCATGATTTGCATCACTAGAACGCACCCTTTTAAACCATTCATGCCTAGCGCAAATTTGGGCGGTTCTTTCTTTGCTCTCGTTCATGGAGACACGCATAGCTTGCAAAGTTTCATCCAAGTTGACCTTGGGAGGAGCACATCTAACTTTCAAAGCATCAATATCACAAGACATCCTATCAACAATCTTAGCCAAATCGTCTATTTTGAGTAGTTTTTCCTCTATGGACGCATTGAAAATCTTTTGAGAGTTGATGAACTCTTTGATATTACTCTAAATCAGAGGGTAATTTGTTGTGATTTCCATAAGTGTTGTTGTAGGAACTGCCATAATTGTTAGAGGAGTTACTAGGAAAAGGCCTAGGAACATAGTTTCCTCTAAAAGCATTGTTGTTGCCAAAATTGTTCCTACCAACAAAATTCACGTCCAAACTAGCGTTGCTACTCTCAATCAAAGAAGATAGTGGCATGCCATTAGGATCTACACTAGCGTTTCTACTAGCAACCAAATTCATCAACTCGTCCATCTTAGCACTAAGCGAGTTAATCTCTTCTATAGCGTGTACCTTTTTGCTAGCAGGTGACCTTTGAGTGTGCCACTGAGAGTAGTTGGTCATGATATTGTCTAGAAGTTTTGTAGCATCTCATAACATGATTTCCATGAACATTCCACCTCAGGCGGAGTCCAAGATATTGCGAGAAGCGAAATTCAAGCCAGCGTAAAAGATTTGTATAATCATCCACAAACTCAAGCCACGAGCGGGACAATTTCTAATCAGAAGCTTCATCCTCTCCCAAGATTGTGCAACGTGTTCATGATCAGTTTGCTTGAAATTCATGATATCGTTATGTAAGGAGATGATCTTAGCCGGTGGAAAATACTTGGATATGTAAGCATCTTTGCACTTATCCCAAGAATCGATACTATTTTTAGGCAAAGAAGAAAACAAAGTTTTTGCGCGATCTCGCAACGAGAAAGGAAAAAGTTTCAACTTAATCACGTCATTTCCACATCTCTTTTCTTTTGCATATCACAAAGCTCAATGAAGGTATTGAGATGGGATGGGGCATCTTCACTAGGAAGGCCCGAAAATTTCTCTTTCATAACAAGATTCAGTAAAGCTGCGTTGATTTCATACGATTCCGCACTAGTGGCGGGAGCAATCGGAGTACTAATAAAATCATTATTATTAGTGCTCGAGAAGTTGCAAAGTTTGGTGTTTTCAGCCATGATGACTTCAACAAACAAACAAGCACACAAGCAAGCTAGAAAACCGGCAAAGGAAAACGGCAAAAAGACAAGACAAAAGAAAATGGCAAAGGAGAAAGGCAAATGAAAACGGCAAATGTGAAGTGGGGGAGAGGAAAACGACAGGCAACTGGCAAAAAAGTAAATGCAAGAGATGAGTTTGTGAGACCTACTTGGATAGATCTCTCCTTCCCCGGCAACGGCACCAGAAATACTTTTGCTACTGCAACAAAAGACCTTCCAATGGCGCCAGAAATAAGTGTGTCGACGGCACGAGGAATCCTTCTGCTACGGCTACGCCTTAAGGGACTTCCTAGGCGAATATGCAAAGGATTTCCCCCGTGGACTTGAAGCCTTGCGTTGGTGTTCCCTCGATATTGTTTCTTTGGAAATTGCACCGTATGCTATTTACCGTTGACATGGAAAGAGACATTGCCTTTGTTGCAGTCTATAACAGCCCCTGCAATGTTTAAAAAGGGTCTTCCGAGGATGACCGCCATGGCATCATCCTCGGGAATATCCAAGATAACAAAGTTTGTTAAGATAGTAACGTTGGCAACCACAACAGGAACATCCTTGCAAATGCCGATAGGGAAAGTAGTTGATTTGTCGGCCATTAGCAGAGAGATTTCAGTGGGCGTCAACTTATCCAGTTCAAGTCTATGATAAAGAGAGAGAGGCATAACACTAACACCAGCTCCAAGGTCGCATAAAGCAGTTCTAAGATAGTTGCCTTTAATGGAGCAAGGTATAGTGGGCACTACGGGATCACCTAGTTTCTTAGGAGTTCCACCCTTGAAGGTATAAGTTAGGAAGCATGGTGGAAATCTCAACCTCAGGTATCCTCCTCTTATTAGTCACAATATCCTTCATGTACTTAGCATATGGAGACATTTTGAGCATATCTGTCAAACGCATTTGCAGGAAGACAGGTCTAATCATTTCAACAAAGCGCTTAAAATCCTGATCATCCTTTTTCTTGGATGGTTTGGGAGGAAAGGGCATGGGTTTCTGAACCCATGGTTTGCTTTCTTGACCATGCTTCCTACCAACAAAGTCATTCTTATCGTATCTTCTATTATTAGGTTGTGGGTTATCAAGATCAACAGGTTTAATCTCCACATCGTTATCATTGCTAGGTTGAGTGCTACTGCAACAAAAGACCTTCCAATGGCGCCAGAAATAAGCGTGTCGACGGCACCAGGAATCCTTCTACTACGGCTACGCATTAAGGGACTTCCTAGGCAAATATGCAAAGGATTTCCCCCTGGCCTTGGAGCCTTGCGTTGGTGTTCCCTCGAAGCGGAAAGGGTGATGTAGCATAGCGGTGGAAAGTATTTCCCTCAGTTTGAGAACCAAGGTATCGATCTAGTGAAGGAGTATCACAAGTGCCTCCACAAACACAAAAAGATTGCTCCCAACGCTATGAAGGGGTTGTCAATCCCTTATAGATTGTTCGCCAAGTGAGAACTAAAAGCAACAAAGTAACAAAGCAAAGTAAAAGCGAAAGTGGAAACGATAGGTGTGAATAGACCTGAGGGCCGTAGTGTTTACTAGTGGCTTCTCTCATGAAAGCAAGTAGACGGTGGGTGAACAAATTACTGTCGAGCAATTGATAGAACCGCGCAAAGTCGTGACATCATCTATGGCAATGATTATATCTATAGGCATCATGTCCAAAACAAGTAGACCAATACTTTCTCCATCTACTACTATTACTCCATAAGTCGACCACTATCGAGCATGCATCTAGCGTATTATGTCCAAAAGAACAGAGTAACGCCTTAAGCAAGATGACATGATGTAGATGGACAATCTCATATCTACGACAGAGCCCACCTTGTTACCCTTGATGGCAACTACACGATGTGTGCCTTGCTGCCCCTACTGTCACTGGGAAAGGTCACCACACGGTACGAACCCAAAACCAAGCACTTCTCCCATTGCAAGAATCATAGATCTAGTTGGCCAAACAAAACCCAAGACTCGGAGAGACTTACAAGGATATCAAATCATGCATATAAGAAATCAGCAAAGACTCAAATATATATCATAGATAATTTGATCACAAATCCACAATTCATTGGATCTCGACAAACACACCGCCAAAGAGGATTACATCAGATAGATCTCCATGAAGATCATGGAGAACTTTGTATTGAAGATCCAAGAGAGAGAAGAAGCCATCTAGCTACTAACTACGGACCCGTAGGTCTGAAGTGAACTACTCACGAGTTATTGGAGGGGCGATGATGTTGATGTAGAAGCCCTCCATATCCAAAGTCCCCTCCGGCAGGGCACCGGGATGGGTCTCTAGATGAGATCTCGCGGAAATAGAAGCTTGCGGTGGCGGAAAATTATTTTCGTGGATCCCTTGATTTTTCTGTATTTTAGGGAATATATAGGCGAAGGATCTAGGGAGGGGGCACCAGGGAGGCCACAAGCCTGCCCACCGCCGCCCCCTGGTGGCGGATGGGGGCATGTGGGCTCCCTGTAACCCTCCTGGCTTGGCCCACAAGCCCCCTGATCTTCTTTCGTTCGGAAAAAAATCATTTCGGGGATTTTATTCCGTTTGGACTCCGTTCCAAAATCAGATCTGAAAAGAGCCAAAAACACAGAAAAAACACGAACTGGCACTTGGCATTGAATTAATAAGTTAGTCCCAAAAAAGATATAAAAGGTACATAAAACATCCAAAGATGACAAGATAACAGCATGAAACCATCAAAAATTATCGATACGTTTGAGACGTACCATTGAGCATCAACATGAACATCACTATGGATATTATCATTAGGCTCATGTTCATCACCATTTTGTGTTTCAGCATCAGAAACAGAGGCATCGTTTGGACTCTCAGGTGTAGCAGCAACAGGGTTGCTAGCGTGCAGGTTCCTGTCATATCTCTTCTTCTTCCTAGGATGACTAGGTGCATCACTGCTAACTCCTTGAGAATCTTGTTCAATTCTCTTTGGATGACCCTCAGGATACAAAGGTTCCTGGTCATTCTACCGCCTCTAGTAACGACTGTGACAGAATTGTCATTCAACTCATTGAGCAAGTCATTCTGAGCTTTAAGTACTTGTTCTACTTGAGTAGTAATCATAGAGGCATGTTTACTCAGAAGCTTAAGATCATTGACGTTTCTGTCCACACAAGCACTTAAATGACTAAGCATATGAGCATTCTGTTCCAATTGTCTGCTAACATAATCATTGAAACTCTGTTGTTTGGCAACAAAGATATCAAATTCATCCAGGCATAGGCTAGCAGGTTTATCAAAAGGAAAATCACTCTCATCAAACCTACGCAGAGAATTTACTTCTACTACCTGTATCGGGTTATCTAGACCATGGATCTCTTTGATAGGTGGTAGATTTTTGACATCTCCAGATTTTATGCCTTTCTCTTTCATAGATTGCTTTGCTTCGTGCATATCTTCAGGACCGAGGAATAGAATACCTCTTTTCTTCGGAGTTGGATTAGGAGGTGGTTCGGGAATAGTCCAATCATTCTCATTGCACAAGATGTTATTCAATAGGATCTCAGCTTGTTCTACAGTTTGTTCCCTAAAAACACAACCGGCACAACTATCTAGGTGGTCTCTAGAAGCATCGGTAAGACCATTATAGAAGATACCAAGTATTTCATTCTTCTCAAGAGGGTGATTAGGCAAAGCATTCAATAGCTGGACGAGCCTCCCCCAAGCATGTGGGACACTCTCTTCTCCAGCTTGAGCAAAGTTGTATATTTCCTGCAAGGCAGCTTGCTTCTTATGGGCAGGGAAATATTTTTCAGAGAAGTAGTAAACCATATCCTAGAGGCTACGCACACAACCAGGAGCAAGAGAAGTGAACCAAGTCTTAGCATCATCCTTTAGCGAGAAAGGAAACAGCTCGAGGATATAGTAGTGGCGAATCTTTTCCTCACTCGTGAAGAGGGTGGCTATATCGTGCAGTTTGGTAAGATGGGCTACAACCGATTCAGACTCATGACCATGAAAAGGATCAGATTCGACAAGAGTGATTAACTCAGGGTAGACAGAGAATTCATAATCCTTATCGGTCACAAAGATAGGCGAAGTAGCAAACTTCGGGTCATATTTCATCTTAGCATTCAGAGATTTTTCTTTCCACTTGAGCAGTAGATTCTCAACATCATAGCTATCCTTACACGCAAGAAAATCCTCAGCTATCTCTCCCTCCATAACATAACACTCAGGCATATCAGGCAATTTAAATCTAGGAGAGCTAGTTCTAGCAGGAAAAATAGCAGGTTCTACTTCAATAGTATCAGCAGTTTAAGAAGTATCATCACATCTAGTAGCAACTCTAGCAATTTGTGCATCAAGGAATGCACCTAGTGGCAAAGCAGTATCAAGCATAACATCATCATAAGCATAATGGGCAGCAGAAGTAGCATCATCAAGCACACGCGACATATCAAGATTTCTAGCAGGAGGTGGTGTCACAAACTTACTCATAAATGAAGGTGAATCAAGTGCAGAGCTAGATGGTAGTTCCTTACCTGTCCTCGTAGTTGAGGGGAAGACTTTAGTTATTGGATCTATTGGATTCCTCATAGTGAACAGTAGATGTAAATCCCAAGTAACTCACAGCATATAGCTGTGCTTCCCCTGCAACGGCGCCAGAAAAAGGTCTTGATAACCAACAAGTATAGGGGATTGATACGTCTCCGTCGTATCTACTTTTCCGAACTCTTTTGCCCTTGTTTTCGACTCTAATTTGCATGATTTGAATGGAACTAACCCGGACTAACGCTATTTTCAGCAGAATTGCCATGGTGTTGTTTTTGTGCAGAAATAAAATTTCTCAGAATGACCTGAAAATTTACGGAGAATTTTTCTGGAATTAATGAAAAATACATGCGTAAACATCCACCGGAGGAGGTGAGCCAGTGGGCCACAAGCCCAGGGGCCGCGCCGTGAGGGCTTGTGGGGCCCATGAGGCTCCAACGCCTCCAAACTTAGCTCTATGTATTCTGTTTCGCCCGGAAAAAAAATTAGGGAGAAGGATTCATCGCGTTTGACGATACGGAGGCGGCGCCACCTCCTGTTCTTCATCTGGAGGGCAGATTTGGAGTCCGTTTTGGGCTCGGGAGAGGGGAAATCGTCGCCATCGTCATCATCAACCTTCCTCCATCGACAATTCCATGATGCTCTTCACCGTTCGTGAGTAATCTCATCGTAGGCTTGCTAGACGGTGCTGGGTTGGATGAGATCTATCATGTATTCGAGTTAGTTTTCACGGGGATTGATCCCTAGTATCCACTATGTTCTGAGATTGATGTTGCTACTACTTTGCCATGCTTAATGCTTGTCACTAGGGCCCGAGTGCCATGATTTCAGATCTGAACCTATTATGTTGTCGCCAATATATGTGTGTTTTAGATCATATCTTGTAAGTTGTAGTCACCTACTATGTGTTATGACCCGGCAACCCCGGAGTGACAATAGCCGGAACCACTCCTAGAGATGACCATAGTATGAGGAGTTCATGTATTCACCACGTGTTAATGCGTTGGTCCGGTTCTTTATTAAAAGGAGAACCTTAATATCCCGTAGTTTCCATTAGGACCCCTCTGCCACGGGAGGGATGGACAATAGATGTCATGCAAGTTCTTTTCCCTAAGCACGTATGACTACATACGGAATACATGCCTACATTAGATTGACGAATGGGAGCTAATTACATATCTCTCCGTGTTATAGTTGTTACATGATGAATCACATCCAGCATACTCATCCATCACCGATCCACTGCCTACGAGTCTTTTACTACTGGTCCTTGCTATGTTACTTTGCTGCTACTATTGTCACTGTTGTTACTGTTGCTCTGTCGCTACTACTGTTACTATTGCTCTGTTGCTACTGTTGTTGCTCTGTTGCTACTGTTGTTCTTTGCTACTTCTGTCACTACTACTGTTACTTGCTACTTTGATGTTACTTGCTGCAATACTTTACTGGCGCCATTGATACAACAAGTCAGGAATAGTCTGCCGTCAACAGATTCTTTTCTGGCACCGTTCCTATCATACCACTTTGCTACTGATACTTTGCTTGCAGACACTTATCTTTTAGGTGTGGTTGAACTGACAACTCAGCTGCTAATACTTGAGAATATTCTTTCGCTTCCCCTTGTGGCGAATCAATAAATTTGGGTTGAATACTCTACCCTCAAAAACTACTACGATCCCATACGCTTGTGGGTCATCAAGGCAATTTTCGGGCGCCATTGCTGGGGAGGCACAGCTATATTCTCTCAGTCACTTGGGATTGACGTCTGCTAGTCGCTATGAGGAATTCGAAAGATCCAAGAACTGAAATCTTGCCTTCCACTACGAGGACAGGTAAGGAACTACCATCTAGCTCTCCACTTGATTCACCTTCAGTTTTGAGTAAGTTTGCGACATTGCCTCCTGCTAGAAATCTTGATATGTCGCCTGTGCTTGATGATGCTACTTCTGCTGCCCATGATGCTTATGATGATGCTATGCTTGATACTATGCCTCATACTATGCCTGATGATGCTATGCTTGATACTACTGTGCTTGATGATGCTACTTCTGCTGCCCATGATGCTATGCTTGATACTATGCCTGATGATGCTATGCCTGATTCTGCTTTGCCACTAGGTGCATTCCTTGATGCACAAATTGCTAGAATTGCTGCTAGATGTGATGATACTTCTGAAACTGCTGATACTATTGAAGTAGAATCTGCTACTATGCATGAATTGCCTGTTATGCCTGAGCGCTATGTTATGGAGGGAGGGATAGCTGAGGACTTTCTTGCGTGTAAGGATAGCTATGATGTTGAGAAACTACTGCTCAAGTGGAAAGAAAAATCTCTGAATGCTAGGATGAAATACGACCCGAAGTTTGCTACTTCGCATATCTTTGTGACCGTTAAGGATTATGAATTCTGTGTCGACCCTGAGTTAATCACTCTAGTCGAATCTGATCCTTTTCACGGTTATGAGTCTGAAATGGTTGTAGCCCATCTTACCACACTGCACGATATAGCCACCTTATTCACTAGTGAGGAACTATATCCTCAAGTTGTTTCCTTTCTCACTAAAGGATGATGCTAAGACCTGGTTCACTTCTCTTGCTCCTGGTTGTGTGCGTAGCCCCCAGGATATGGTCTACTACACCTCTGAAAAATATTTCCCTGCCCATAAGAAGCAAGCTGCCTTGCAGGAAATATACAACTTTTCTCAAGCTTAAGAAGGGAGTCTCCCAGAACCTTGGGGAGGCTTGTCCAGCTACTGAATGCTTTGCGTGATCAACCTCTTGAGAAGAATGAAATACTTGATATCTTCTATAATGGACTTGCCAATGCTTCCAAAGACCACCTAGATAGTTGTGTTGGTTGTGTTTTTAGGGAACGAACCGTAGACCAAGCTGAGATTCTACTGAATAACATCTTGTGCAATGAGATTGCTTGGACTATTCCCGAACCACCTCCTAAGCCAACTCCGAAGAAAAGAGGTACTCTAATCCTCAGTCCTGAAGATATGCAAGATGCCAATAAATTTATGCGAGAGAAAGGCATTAAATATGGATATGTCAAAAATCTACCACCTATCGAAGAGATCCATGGTCTCGATAACCCGATACAGGTAGTAGAAGTAAATTCTCTGTGTAGGTTTGATGAGAGTGATATTCCTTTTGACAAACCTGCTAGCTTATGGCTGGATGAATTTGATAACTTTGTTGCCAAACAACAGAGTTTCAATGATTATGTTAGCAGACAATTGGAACAGAATGCTCGTATGCTTAGTCATTTAAGTGCTTGTGTGGACAGAAATGTCAATGATCTTAAGCTCATGAGTAGACATGCCTCTATGGTTACTACTCAAGTAGAACAAGTACTTAAGACTCAAAATGACTTGCTCAATGAGTTGAATGACAATTCTGTTAGAGTCGTCACTAGAGGTGGTAGAATGACCCAGGAACCTTTGTATCCTGAGGGTCATTCGAAGAGAATTGAACAAGATTCTCAAGGAGTTAGCACTCATGCACCTAGTCATCCTAGAAAGAAGAAGAAATATGATAGGAACTTGCACGCTAGCAACTCTTTTGCTGCTACACCTGAGAGTCCAAACGATGCCTCTGTCTCTGATGCTGAAACACAATCTGGTGATGAACATGAGCCTAATGATAATATCAATAGTGATGAGGATTTTGAGCAATTCGTTGAAACCCATGCCCTTTCCTCCCAAACATCCAATCTGGTGCTGAAACCCATGCCCTTTCCTCCCAAACATCCAAGAAAAAGGATGATGAGGATTTTGAGCAATTCGTTGAAATGATTAGACCTGTCTTTCTACAAATGCGTTTGACACATATGCTCAAAATGTCTTTGTATGCTAAGTACATGAAAGATATTGTGCCTAATAAAAGGAGGATACCAGAGGTTTATATTTCCTCGATGCTTGCTAATTATACCTTCAAGGGTGGAACTCCTAAGAAACTAGGTGATCCAGTGTGCCCACTATACCTTGCTCCATTAAAGGTAACAACATTAGAACTGCTTTATGCGACCTTGGAGCCGGTGTTAGTTTTATGCCTCTCTCTCTTTATCGTAGACTTGAACTGGATAAGTTGACACCCACTGAAATTTCTCTGCAAATGGCGGACAAATCAACTGCTTTCCCTATCGGCATTTGCGAGGATGTGCCTGTTGTGGTTGCTAACGTCACCATCTTAACAGACTTTGTTATCTTGGATATTCCTAAGGAGGATGCCATGGCGGTCATCCTCGGAAGACCCTTTTTAAACACTGCAGGGGCTGTTATAGATTGCAACAAAGGCAATGTCACTTTCCATGTCAACGGTAATGAGCATACGATGCACTTTCCGAAAAAACAATATCGAGTACATTGCATCAATGCTATCGAAAAAACTTCATCGATACTTATTGGGAGCTTTGAATGCCCTATTCCTCGTGTCAAGATGAAGTATGATTTGCTTGTTGGGGAGATACACATCCCCAATGAGGTGACCTGGTGACTATTTGGAAATTTTCCGTTCTCTTCTTGCGATTCGAAAAAGTTTGTCAAAGAGGCTTGATCAACCTCACTCACGTATTTCTTTCGATGACCATGAGATGGATGAATTAAGGAATCACAAACCTGTGTTCCAAGCTTTCACTTTCGGTTGCTTAGAAGAAAAATCATAGGTTTAGTTTAGTTTTCCCTGTTTTCTGTTTTTGCGTCCGGTAGAAAAGTACCCCGAAAATAAAAGTTCTCTGAACGTCTTGAAAATCAAGTATGATTTTTTCTGGAATTTTTGAAAAATTCTGAGACAAAGAGTTTGTCTGGGGGCTGCACCGGTGGGCCATAAGCCCTAATGGCGCGGGCACCCCCCTAGCCAGGCCACCCAGGCTTGTGGGGCCCACAGGCACCCCCTCCTCTCATTCTTGCTCTCATCTGGTTCTCCTACCACCAGAAAAAATCGTTTCGCAGCTCAAACCTGTGTTCTTGCTCCTCTTGCTGGGATTTTCGATCTCTTTGCTCAAATCACCATTCTCCGAACTGTTTTGGGGAAATTACTCCTTGGTAAGTGACTCCTCCATTGGTCCAATTAGTTTTTGCTCTAGTGCCTTATACTCCGCGTATTTTTGTTGCCTTGGTGACCATGTCCTTGAGCTTTGCATGCTGAGTTTAGCTGGTCCCAAGTAGTTTTGATACGTAATATGTCCTCTAGGCACTTGTGGGAGTTGTTGCTACGAGTTTCGTTGAGCTTGTTCACTTTTCCGTAGAATCACCAAAAATTTCAGAAAATTTCAGAGATAGAGAAGGGAAAAGATGAGGAGGTTCTTAAGAGGCTCGTCAAGCCGTGACCCCAAGGATGATGGGAGTGAGAAGAAGCCCAAGTATCTGGTCCCTCGAGTCACAGAAGTTCAAGCGTGCGAGTGTCCAAGCGACGTGTTCTTATGCGCCGCTGGAATTTATGAGGACTTTTATCACTTGGTGGAAAACGCAGGCCTTACCGCCTTAGTTGAAGATAAGTGTCCGCAATACCTCCTCCTCACTAATATCTTCGTACAAAGCTTTAACTTCTACCTGAGGATGAATCCTCTTATGGTTGAGTTCAAACTTTATGATATCCCCCAGCGCATGTCACTCCAGGATTTTTGCAATGTTTGCAAATTACCTTATGTTGGGGATATTCATGAACCTCGTCCATGGGACTTGGAAGCTTTCATTGATACTATTATTGTAGGAGAGGAGAGAGGAGTGTCTTGCGCTAGAGCTGCTAGCAATCATTTTCCCATGCTTCGGTACTTCTCATTATTTGTGGGAAAATGTTTGATTGGCCGTGGGAAAGCTGGGTTACTTAGTTCCCCAGATCTTGCGGTCTTGCGCGAAGCCCTTTATAACGATAAAACTTATAGCTTGGGCACTATAGTAGCTCAACGGTTGAACCTAAACCGTTCTAAAGGTGTTGCCTATGGAGGTATCTATGCTACTCGTCTTGCTAGACACTTTGAGATACCTGTTAGACTGGAGGAGGAAGAAGAGATTCTTCTTCCCGAGAGATATCTAGATTACGATAGCATGGTTCGCCATGACTTCCTTGATAGAGATATAAGTAGAAGGATGATTTATAACCTGGTATTTAGTCAGGGTACTCGTGAGACTATTACTTTGCCTGCTCCTTCTTTGTTAAATCTTCATGCAGGCAGGTACATTATTATGCCCTCGCACATCTACGCATATTGGGGCCTAGCCCAACCACAGGTGCCCGTGCCCGAGCCACCAGTCGAGTACCAGACGCCAGTTTATCAGTGGGAGCCACATGAGCTCACACAGCAGTGCCATCCTCGGTCCACTCCGGAGTATCCCGGAGCTGGTTATTTCCCTCCTTGGGAGTAGACCAACTTAGGCCAAAAGCCTAAGCTTGGGGGAGTACGTGTTCTCACCGACTTTACATTCTTGCTTATGCTTTCACTTTGTTCGTCGGTGTTCACACTTTGCCACTGTATCATCCATGCTAGTTTATTTTCTTTTTCTCGTTTTCTTTTCGTGTGTCTGTCTAGTTTGACAAAAAACAAAAAACAAATTCTTTTTCTTCTTTTGCTTGTTGGGAGCTTTCCCGTGTAAACATTTTTCTTTTTCTTTGGGTCAAGTTAGAAGATATTGGTTACAATGTTTAGTGGCACTTGCATGCATACCTGTTTAGCTTTCAAAGAGCCATCTTACTTTGTCTTCTCCTTTGTGTTTGCTTGCAGATTCCAGCGTAGTCCAATGCACGAGCACGATTATTATTCACAACATTCGGTCGTGCAAGTGAAAGGCAATAATGACGATATATGATGAAGTGACTGAGCCTGGAAAAGCTGGTATGAACTCGATCCATTTTGTTTTTGTAAATATGACTAGCTCATCATGCCTGATTCAGCTATGTTGTGCGAGAAACATGTTTGCAATGACAACTTAGAGATCATAGTTTCTTATGCCATGCTTACTTAGCTAGGAGCTTATAATGGTTTGTCTTGGATGCCCACATGAATGTTGAGATGACTATGTTGTAGTATGATAGGATGGTATCCTCCTTTGAATGATTCAAGTGGCTTGACTTGGCGCATGTTCACGCATGTAGTTGAAACCAAATCAACATAGCCTCTATGATGTTCATGTTCATGTTCATGGTGATTTATGTCCTACTCATGTTTAGACTCAGTGTTAGTTAATATCAATGCATTTTGATGACTGTTGGTCGCTTCCCAGTCTTTTGCTAGCCTTCACTTGTACTAAGCGGGAATACTACTTGTGCATCCACTTCCATAAACCCGAACTTGTTCCATGTGAGTCCACCATACCTACCTAAATGCGGTATCTACCTGCCGTTCCAAGTAAATTTGCATGTGCCACTCTCTAAACCTTCAAGAAATAATCTGTTTTGCATCCCAGAACCGCTCATGTGGTGACAGGGGGCTATTGGTATCTTCCATGCTAGGCGTGTTATCCTCGATATGTGTTTATTCACTATCATTCACGAGAAAGGGGGTGGTAATTGGAATTCCCAGTTCCATACTCAAATCGAAAATATAATTGCAAACAAAACTCCCCCAGGATTGATGTTGGTTTGGACCGTACACGAGGATTCGGCTAGCTGTGGAGTGTGATTGCTTGGTGGTGGGAGAGTCTAAACTTTACTCTTCTTTTTGGGAACCGCCTATAGCATGTGTAGAGTGGAATATGGTGAGAACTCTTAGTCATTGCGTTGACAATGAGAGCATGCCACCGAAAATTATTATCTTTGTTTTCAAAGCTTGAGCTCTGGCACCTCTGCAAATCAATGCTTCTCTCTGCGAAGGGCCTGACTATTTATGTTCCTCTTAAGTCATCCTCCTCTTATAAAAAGCACCAATTAGAGAGCACCTCTATCATTTTTATGCTTTGCTTTTAATTGTGTTGATTATGACTATGACTGGATCTTCATTGCCATTAATTACAATGTTTAGGCAGCCCTTGGTCTTTGAAGGTGTTCTGCATTTATGTTTTGCGGTCTCAGAAAGAGCTAGCGAGATACCATCTGTTCGTACTGCTTCATGTTGTTTTGATTGAAGTGTTGACATTTGAGGCTTATTATTATTTGCTCGCTACTTGATTATGCCATTGATATGAGTTTACCGTGAGACCTACATGTCATTTGCTTATGTGCTTTGCTTGTGATCTTGCTGAAATTCTGGTTATGAGTTAGACATAGTTGCAACCATGATGTCCCACAAGCGTATGGGATCGCAGCAGTTTTCGAGGGTAGAGTATTCAACCCAAATTTATTGATTCGACTCAAGGGGAAGCGAAAGAATATTCTCAAGTATTAGCAGCTGAGTTGTCAATTCAACCACACCTGAAAGATTAGTGTCTGCAAGCAAAGTATCAGTAGCAAGGTAGTATGGTAGCAACGGTGCTAGAAAAAGCCTTGGTTGATGGGATGTTAGTACCGCTTACCTAGCCTCGGCAAAGGCGCCAACAAAGTCTTGCAACAAGTAACAGCGGAGTAGTAAGGAACAGTAGTAGCAGCAGCAATAAAGTAACAGCAGTACCAACAGTAGCAGCAAAGTGACAGCAGTAGCAGCAAAGTGGCCCAATCCCTCTTGTAGCAAGGGACACGCCTAGACAAAGTAACGTACCGAGCACCAGTAGTAAAAGACTCGTAGGCAGTGGATCGGTGATGGATGAGTGTGACGGATGTGATTCATCATGTAACAACTATAACACAGAGAGATAAGTAACTAGGTCTCGTTCGTCAATCTAATGTAGGCATGTATTCCGTATGTAGTCATACGTGCTTAGGGAAAAGAACTTGCATGACATCTATTGTCCATCCCTCCCGTGGCAGCGGGGTCCTAATGGAAACTACGGGATATTAAGGTTCTTCTTTTAATAAAGAACCGGACCAACACATTAACACGCGGTGAATAGATGAACTCCTCATACTATGGTCATCTCCGGGAGTGGCTCCGATTATTGTCACTCCGGGGTTGCCGGGTCATAACACATAGTAGGTGACTACAACTTGCAAGATAGGATCTAAAACACACATATATTGGCGACAACATAATAGGTTCATATCTGAAATCATGGCACTCGGGCCCTAGTGACAAGCATTAAGCATAGCCAAGTAGTAGCAACATCAATCTAGAACATAGTGGATACTAGGGATCAATCCCCGTCAAGAACTAACTCGATTACATGATAGATCTCATCCAACTCATCACCGTCCAACAAGCCTACGATGAGATTACTCACAAAAAATGAAGAGCATCATGGAATTGTCGATGGAGAAAGGTTGATGATGACGATGGCGACGATTTCCCCTCTCCGGAGCCGGCAACGGACTCCAGATCTGCCCTCCAGATGAAGAACAGGATGTGGCGGCACCTCCGTACCGCAAAACGCGATGAAACCTTCTCTTTGATTTTTTCCAGGCGAAACGGAAGATATAGATCTGAGATTGGGGGCGGTGGTGCCACGTGGGCCCCACAAGCCTGCATGGCGCGGCCATAGGGGTGGTCGCGGCCTGTGGGCTTGTGGCCCACTGGCACGCCCCCTCCGGTGGATCTTTGCGCAAGTATTTTTCTTTTATTCCAGAAAAAAATCTCCGTAAATTTTCACGACATTTTGAGAACTTTCATTTCTGCACAAAAACAACACCATGGCAATTCTGCTGAAAACAGCGTCAGTCCGGGTTAGTTCCATTCAAATCATGCAAGTTAGAGTCCAAAACAAGGGCAAAAGAGTTCAGAAAAGTAGATACGACAGAGACGTATCAAACCACAAGATCAAACAGAGTTTGTCAAAGTTTTTCTTTTGTCTCTTTCAGTTTGTCAACTGAATTGCTTGAGGACAAGCAAGGCTTTAAGCTTAGGGGAGTTGATACGTCTCCGTCGTATCTACTTTTCCGAACTCTTTTGCCGTTGTTTTGGACTGTAATTTGCATGATTTGAATGGAACTAACCCGGACTAACATTGTTTTCAGCTAAATTGCCATGGTGTTGTTTTTGTGCAGAAATAAAAGTTCTCGGAATGACCTGAAATTTTACGGAGAATTTTTTGGAATTAATGAAAAATACCTGCACAAAGATCCACCGGAGGAGGTGAGCCAGTGGGCCACAAGCCCAGGGGCCGCGACCACCCCCCTGGCCGCGCCGTGAGGGCTTTTGGGGCCCACGAGGCTCCACCGCCTCCAAACTCAGCTCTATATATTCCGTTTCGCCCGGAAAAAAAATCAGGGAGAAGGATTCATCGCGTTTTACGATAGGGAGGCGCCGCCACCTCCTGTTCTTCATCTGGAGCGCAGATCTGGAGTCCGTTTTGGGCTCCAGAGAGGGGAAATCATCGCCATCGTCATCATCAACCTTCCTCCATCGACAATTCCATGATGCTCTGCACTGTTCGTGAGTAATCTCATCGTAGGCTTGCTGGACGGTGATGGGTTGGATGAGATCTATCATGTAATCGAGTTAGTTTTCACGGGGATTGATCCCTAGTATCCACTATGTTCTGAGATTGATGTTGCTACTACTTTTCCATGCTTAATGCTTGTCACTAGGGCCCGAGTGCCATGATTTCAGATCTGAACCTATTATGTTGTTGCCAATATACGTGTGTTTTAGATCCTACCTTGCAAGTTGTAGTCACCTACTATGTGTTATGACCCGGCAACCCCTGAGTGACAATAGCCGGAACCACTCCCGGAAATGACCATAGTATGAGGAGTTCATGTATTCACCACGTGTTAATGCGTTGGTCCGGTTCTTTATTAAAAGGAGAACCTTAATATCCCGTAGTTTCCATTAGGACCCCGCTGCCACGGGAGGGATGGACAATAGATGTCATGCAAGTTCTTTTCCCTAAGCACGTATGACTACATACGGAATACATGCCTACATTAGATTGACGAACGGGAGCTAGTTACATATCTCTCCGTGTCATAGCTATTACATGATGAATCACATCCGTCATACTCATCCATCACCGATCCACTGCCTACGAGTCGTTTACTACTGGTCCATGCTATGTTACGTTGTTGCTACTGCTGTCACTGTTGTTACTGTTGCTCTGTCGCTACTGTTGTTACTATTGCTCTGTTGCTACTGCTACTGCTGTTCCTTGCTACTGCTGTCACTACTACTGTTACTTGCTACTTTGTTGTTACTTGCTGCAACACTTTACTGGCACCATTGATACAACAAGTCAGGAATAGTCTACCGGTAACAGATTCTTTTCTAGCACCGTTGCTATCATACCACTTTGCTACTGATACTTTGCTTGCAAACACTAATCTTTCAGATGTGGTTGAACTAACAACTCAGCTGCTAATACTTGAGAATATTATTTCGCTTCCCCTTGTGGCGAATCAACAAATTTGGGTTGAATACTCTACCCTCGAAAACTGCTGCGATCACATACGCTTGTGGGTCATCAGGGGTCGCAACAGTTTTCGAGGGTAGAGTATTCAACCCAAATTTATTGATTCGACTCAAGGGGAAGCCAAAGAATATTCTCAAGTATTAGCAGTTGAGTTGTCAATTCAACCACACCTGAAAGATTTAGTATCTGCAGCAAAGTATCAGTAGCAAGGTGGTATGATAGCAGCAGTAGCAACAGTAACCAGTAGGAGCAAAGTGACAGCAGTAGCAATAGAGTAACAGTAGCAGCAGTGACAGCAGTAGCGGCAAAGTAACGTAGCAAGGACTAGTAGGAAAAACTCGTAGGCATTTGATAGGTGAAGGATGATTATGCCGGATGCTATTCATCATGCAACAGTTATAACACGGAGAGATAAGTAACTAGCTCCAGTTCGTCAATCTAATGTAGGCATGTATTCCGTATGTAGTCATACGTGCTTAGGGAAAAGAACTTGGATGACATCTATTGTCCATCCCTCCCATGACAGCGGGGTCCTAATCGAAACTACGGGATATTAAGGTTTGTCCTTTTAATAAAGAACCAGACCAACGCATTAACACTTGGTGAATAAATGAACTCCTCATACTATGGTCATCTCCGGGAGTGGTTCCGGCTATTGTCACTCCGGGGTTGCCGGGTCATAACACATAGTAGGTGACTACAACTTGCAAGATAGGATCAAGAATACACATATATTTGGGACAACCTAATAGGTTCAGATCTGAAATCATGGCACTCGGGCCCTATTGACAAGCATTAAGCATGGCAAGGTAGTAGCAACATCAATCTCAGAACATAATGGATACTAGGGATCAATCCCCGTCAAAACTAAGTCGATTACATGATAGATCTCATCGAACCCATCACCGTCCAGCAAGCCTACGATGAGATTACTCACGAACGGTGAAGAGCATCATGGAATTGGCGATGAAGGAAGGTTGATGATGACAATGGCGACCGTCTCCCCTCTCCGGAGCCCAGAACGGACTCTAGATCTGCCCTCCAGAGGAAGAACAGAAGGTGGCGGCGCCTCCGTATTGTAAAACGCGATGAACTCTTCTCCTTGATTTTTTTCGGTCGAAAGAGGATATATAGAGCTGGAATTGGGGGTGGCGGGCCTGGTGGGCTTGCGAGCTCCTGGCTCCGTCCCTCTAGTTGATTCTTGCGCCAGTAGTTTTTATATATTGCACAAAAATCCTCATAGATTTCCAGATCATTCCGAGAACTTTTATTTCTATGCAAAAACAACACCATGGCAATTCTGCAGAAAACAGCGTCAGTCCGGGTTAGTTCCATTCAAATCATGCAAATTAGAGTCCAAAACAAGGGCAAAAGAGTTTGGAAAAGTAGATACGACAGAGACGTATCACTGGCTCAGGCGCCGTATACGGCACCAAAGAGGGAGGAGAAGAAGAAGGATGATAAGAGGGAGGCACGAGAGGCCCTCGGCTCATGAGGGACCGCGAAACTAAGTCCGGGGAAACCCATGCGTCCTTTGCTCAAGAGGAGGAGCAGGAGGAGGACAGGGAGGAGAGAGACTCCTCCCGAACAAGGAAATGGGGGGTGTCCGAGGGCACCGACGAGGATCTGCCTCCTCTTGCCCCGAAGAGGCAATGCATGGCCAAGGTCACCCTAGACGATGACAGCTCGGACTCCTCCGAGGAGTCTGATACTTCTGAAAGGGTTCCCCGATGGAACCCCAAGGTTGAGCCCCTTGCCGAAAGGTATGAACCCGAAGACTCTCTTGTTCATCCATACCCCGGTTAGTTACTAACCAATTGATTTTTTTCGTATTGTAGGCTACCATGCGAGCTCCCTACCAATCAAGACTCGAAGGGGGACTCCTTGCCAGCCGAGCTAGCGGAGAGTGGGGCTGCATGACGCACTACGCCTCCCCCGGTTGCCCATGAAGCCTGATAACCCATAAGTGTAGGGGATCGTTTGTATCCTTTTTCGATAAATAAGAGTGTCGAACACAACGAGGAGCTAAAGGTAGAATAAACATTCCCTCAAGTTCTATCGACCACTAATACAACTCTACGCACACTTAACATTTGCTTTACCTAAAAGAAGAATAAAACTAGAAGTACTTTGTGAGAATAAAACTAGAAATAAATTGCAAGATACTAAATATAGTAGTGTAGTAGCAAGCTTTTTGTAACACAAGGAAGGATTTGTCCCTAGGAAATTGACTATGTTACTAGACCAATAGCAAGTTTTTATGTGGGAGAGGCCACTTCTAGCATGTCATCCTTTACTTGGAATTCTATGCACTTATGATTGGAACTATTAGCAAGTATCCACAGCTATTAACGTTCATTGAGGCAAAACCCAACCTTAGCATTAAGATATATATTGGTCCCCCTTCAATACCGTATGCATCAATTTCTATGTTAGGAAGAAGTATTCTGTCACTCTTGCCCTCCAATGCATAGTCCTATCAACATACAACTAACCCTATGGTGTGATTGATACGTCTCCAACGTATCTATAATTTTTTTATCCTTCCATGCTATTATATTATCAACTTTGGATGTTTTATATGCATGAATATGTTATTTTATATCACTTTTGGGACTAACCTATTAACTCAGTGCCTAGTGCCAGTTTCTGTTTTTTCCGTGTTTTTGACCTTTTTCACAAAAGAATATTAAAAAGAGTCCAAACGGAATAAAACCTGCGGGATGATTTTTTCCATAACAGAAGATACCGAGGAGACTTGAGAACCAAGGCAGGAAGTCTCGTGGGAGGTCACGAGCCTGCTAGGCGTGGGCCCCCCTTGCCCCCTCTGCCCTACCTCTTTCGCCTATAAATTCCCAAAAATCCCGAAACCAACGGAGAGAGCCATGAAAATCAATTGCTCGACAGTAATTCGTTCACGCACCGTAATACTTGCTATCATGAGAGAAGCCTCTAGTGAACACTATGGCCCCCGGGTCTATTTTACACATCATATATTCAAATCTACATACAAAAACACGAAAATACTTTGCTGCACTTTTATTTCTTTTTACCTTTCATCTCTGTCAGATCTCACCTTGCAAATAATCATGAAGGGATTGACAACCCCTTTATCGTGTTGGGTGCAAGTTTGTTTGTTTTTGCGCAGGTTCATTGGTGCCTCATCTTGATACTCCTACTGGATTGATACCTTGGTTCTCAAACTGAGGGAAATACTTATCTCTACTTTGCTGCATCACCCTTTCCTTTTCAAGGGAAAAACCAACGCAAGCTCAAGAAGTAGCAAGAAGAATTTCTGGCGCCGTTGCCGGAGAGTATTCAACTGAAGCATATCTAGCAAGTACCTATCGCAAACTCATCTCTTGCATTTACATTATTTGCCATTTGCCTCTCGTTTTCCTCTCCCCCACTTCTAAAACGATTTTCCGAACATAGCAAAAAGATTTTCCTTTTTATTTGCTCTTCTTCCGTTCGCCTTTTTGTTGCTATGTTTGCTTGTTTTGCCATGTGCCTTCTATTTGCTTGCATCTTCGCTTGCTAAAAATCTATTAATATGGATCCTCATCCACTTGCTAATCTTTTCAAAAGACTAAATTATGATGAACAATTTTCTAGTGAGTTGAGTGCACTTGACTATCTCTATGGAGTTTAGTTTGAAAATCATGAATCTGCAAATTTTGATGAAGTGTTAAAGAAGAAAATTATAAAGTGGTTCATGATATCTGCTTGAATGAAAAACATGATTACCATGTTGTTAGTATGAATTCTCTGAATATCTATGATGCTAATTATATGCAAAACCACAAGCTTGGGGATGCTATGCCTCATGAAGATGATATTTTTTGTTTCCCAAGTTTTGGTGATGACCCTTATGCTATAATTGATCATGAAAAGAATGCTTTTCGCGATAGTTATATTGTAAGATTCCTTCATGATGCTACTGAAAATTACTATGAGAGAGGAACATATGCTTTTACATATTGCAATAATATCAAGCTTCCTCTCTATGTGTTCAACGTTTTGAAGTTATGCTTGTTTTGCCTTCCTATGCTAGTAAACTCTTGTTCCCATAAATTGTTTGCTCACAAAACCCCTATGCATAGGAAGTGGGTTAGACTTAAACGTATTTTTTTCCATTCATGATGCTCTTTTTCATATCTCAACTACTACTTTTTATGTGAGCATCATTGAAATCGTTAAGCCTAGCTAGGGGCGTTAAACGATAGCACTTGTTGGGAGGCAACCCAATGAATGAATTTATTTTTTGCTTTTCACTTTCTGTTTTGTTGAGTCCACCGCATAATGATTTTGTTATGATTGTGTTTTTTATGTTTTAATTAGTGTTTGTGCCAAGTAGAACCTTTATGATTAGTTTTGGTGATAGTTGTTTGATCATGCTGAAAAAAGACAGAAACTTTGTGCTCACGAAATTATTTTTAATTCCTATCCAGAAAGAGATTTTGAGTTGATTCTTTTTGGTGCTGATTGATATTCAAATTTCCCTAATTTTCATAATTTAAAAAAAAATTGGGACAGCACAGGTATACGAAATATACAAATTGCTACAGTGTGTTCTGTTTTTGACAGATTCTCTTTTTTGTTGTGTTGATTGCTTATTTTGATGAAACTATGATTAGTATCGGGGGGGTACGAGCCATGGAAAAGTGAGAATACAGTAATATAACATCAATATAAATGGAAATCAAGTTTACTGCAGTACCTAAGAAGTTGGTGGTTTGTTTTCCTATGCTAATGATATCACGAGTTTCTGTTTAAGTTTTGTGTTGTGAAGTTTTCAAGTTTTGGGTGATGTTCTTATGGACAATGGAATAAAGAGTGGAAAGAGCCTAAGCTTGGGCATGCCCAAGTCATCCAAAGCCAAATTCAAGGACACCAAAAAGCCTAAGCTTGGGGATGCCCCAGGAAGGCATCCCCTCTTTAGTCTTCAATCCATCGGTAACGTTACTTGGAGCTATAATTTTATTCACCACATGATATGTGTTTTGCTGGGAGCGTCGTTTATTATAGGAGTCTTTACTTTTTGTTTTGTCACAATCATCCTTTCTGCACACCTTTTTGAGAGGGACATGCACTCATCGTGAATTTGTTAGAATACTCATTCAGCTTCACTTATATCTTTTGAGCTAGATAATTTTGCTCCCATGAGCTTCACTTATATCTTTTGAGCTAGATAATTTTGCTCTAGTGCTTCACTTAAATATTTTTAGAGCATGGAGGTGTCATATTTGTAAAAATAAAAACTCTTGATCTTCACTTATATCATTTTGAGAGTGCTCTCTCTAAGTAACTTGGTAATTGGCGTGTGTTATGAAATTAGTCCTAAATATGATAGGCATCCCAAGAGGATATAATAAAAACTTTCATATTCAAGTGCATTGATTAGTAAGAGAAGTTTGATTCCTCACAATTAGTTTTGAGATATGGATATGGTAATATTAGAGTTATGTTAGTAGGGTGTTGTGGATGTAGAAATACTTGTGTTGAGGTTAGTGATTCCTGTAGCATGCACGTATGGTAAACCGCTATGTTAGGAAGTCGAAGCATAATTGATTTATTGATTTTCATCCTTTGTGTGCGATCGGGATCGCGTGATGGTTAACACCTACCAACCCTTCCCCTCGGAGTATGTGTTTAGCACTTTGTTTCTATTACTAATAAAACTTTTGCAATAAGTATATGAGTTCTTCATGACTAATGTGAGTCCATGGTATAGATGCACTACCACCTTCCACCATTGCTAGCCTCTCTAGTGTCGCGCAACTTTCACCGGTGCACAAACCCACGATATACCTTCCTCAAAACAGCCACCATACCTACCTATTATGGCATTTTCATAGCCATTCCGAGATATATTGCCATGCAACTTCCACCGTTCCGTCTCATGACATGTGCCGTCGTTTTCATTTTGCCATTGCATGATCGTAAGATAGCTAGCGAGATGTTTCAACGTCATACACTAAGCTAGGTCATTGCACATCCCGGTACACTGCCGATGGCATTCATATAGAGTCATATCTTTGTTCTAAGTATCGAGTTGTAAGTAAATAAAGGTGTGATGATCATCATTATTAGAGCATTGTCCCATGTGAAGAAAGGATGGAAGCTATGATTCCCTCACAAGTTGGGATGAGACTCCGGACTTAAAATAAAAATAAAATAAAAGAGGCCAAAGAGCCCACCAAAAAAATGAATGAAAAAATGAGCCCAAAGAGCCCAAACAAAAAAAGAGAGAAAAAGAGAGAAGGGACAATGCTACTATCCTTTACCACACTTGTGCTTCAAAGTAGCACCATGATCTTCATGATAGAGAGTCTCATATATTGTTACTTTCATATACTAGTGGGAATTTTTGTTATACAACTTGGCTTGTATATTCCAATTATGGGCATCCTCAATTTCCCTAGGACTTCATGGGCAAGCGAGTTGGATGCACACCCACTTAGTTTCTTTTTGAGCTTTCATAAACGTATAGCTCTTGTGCATATCTTCCATGGCAATCCCTACCCACTCACATTGATATCTATTGATGGGCATCTCCATAGCCTGTTGATACGCCTAGTTGATGTGACCATCTCCTCCTTTTTGCCTCACAACCACCACTATATTCTATTCCACCTATAGTGTTATGTCCATGGCTCACGCTCATGTATTTCGTGAGAGTTGAAAAGGTTTGAGAAAGTAAAAGTGTGAAAACAATTGCTCGACTAATACCGGGGTTGTGCATGATTTAAATACGTTGTGTGGGGAAGATGGAGCATGGCCAGACTATATGATATCATAGGGATAACTCTCTTTGGCCATGTTATTTTGAGAAGACATGATTGCTTTGTTAGTATGCTTGAAGTATTATTGTTCTTTTGTCAACATTAAACTTTTTGTCTTGAATCATATGGATCTGAATATTCATGCCACAACATATGTTAGGTAGCATTCCACATCAAAAATTCTGTTTTTATCATTTACCTACTCGAGGGCGAGCAGGAATTAAGCTTGGGGATGCTTGATACGTCTCCAACGTATCTATAATTTTTTATCTTTCCATGCTATTATATTATCAACTTTGGATGTTTTATATGCATGAATATGCTATTTTATATCATTTTTGGGACTAACCTATTAACTCAGTGCCTAGTGCCAGTTTCTGTATTTCCGTGTTTTTGACCTTTTTCAGAAAATAATATTAAACGGAGTCCAAATGGAATAAAACCTGCGGGATGATTTTTTCCATAACAGAAGATACCCAGGAGACTTGAGAACCAAGGCACGAGGTCTCGCGGGAGGTCACGAGCCCCCTAGGCACACCCTAGAAGGGCGCGCCTAGCAGGCTCGTGGGCCCCCCTTGCCTCCTCTGCCCTACCTATTTCGCCTATAAATTCCCAAAAATCCCGAAACCAACGGAGAGAGCCATGAAAATACTTTTCCGCCACCGCAAGCTTCTATCTCCGCGAGATCCCATCTGGGGACCGTTCTGGTGCCCTGCTGGAGGGGGATTCGAACACGGAAGGCTTCTTCATCAACACCATTGCCTCTTTGATGATGCGTGAGTAGTTCACCACAGACCTTCGGGTCCATACTAGTAGCTAGATGGCTTCTTCTCTCTCTTGGATCTTCAATACAAAGTTCTCCATGATCTTCATGGAGATCTATCTGATGTAACTTTCTTTTGCGGTGTGTTTGTCGAGATCCGATGAGTTGTGGATTTATGATCAGATTATCTATGAATATTATTTGAGTCTCCTCTGATTTCTTATATGCATGATTTTGTCTCCTTGTAATTCTCTTCGAGATATGTGTTTTGTTTGGCCAACTTGATCTATAATTCTTGCAATGGGAGAAGTGCTTGGTTTTGGGTTCATACCGTGTGGTGTCCTCACCTAGTGACAGAAGGGGTAGCGAGGAACGCATCGTGTTGTTGCCATCAAGGGTAAAAAGATAGGGTTTATATCATATTGCATTAATTTATCCCTCTACATCATGTCATCTTGCTTAATGCGTTACTCCGTTTGTTATGAACTTAATACACTAGATGCATGTTGGATAGCGGTTGATGTGTGGAGTAATAGTAGTAGATGAAGACAATGTCGGTCTACTTGTCTCAGACGTGATGCCTATATGTATGATCATTGCCTTAGATATCGTCATGACTTTGCGCGATTCTATCAATTGCTCGACAGTAATTCGTTCACCCATCGTAATACTTGCTATCATGAGAGAAGCCTCTAGTGAACACTATGGCCCGCGGGTCTATTTTACACATCATATATTCACATCTACATACAAAAACACGAAAATACTTTGCTGCACTTTTATTTCTTTTTACCTTTCATCTGTGTCAGATCTCACCTTGCAAATAATCGTGAAGGGATTGACAACCCCTTTATCACGTTGGGTGCAAGTTTGTTTGTTCTTGCGCAGGTTCATTGGTGCCTCATCTTGATAGTCCTAGTGGATTGATACCTTGGTACTGAAACTGAGGGAAATACTTATCTCTAGTTTGCTGCATCACCCTTTCCACTTCAAGGGAAAAACCAACGCAAGCTCAAGAAGTAGCACTGATCCACACGCGCGCTCATATGATGGGCACCAAAGGACAGCCACATATCCATAAGAAAATTAAACCAATAATAGCAATTTCACCAATTAGCCCATAGGACAAAACAGATCTACTCAAACATCATAGGATAGCCACATATCATTGGGAAATAGTATGTAGTGTTGAGCACCATGTTTAAGTAGAGAGCTACAACGGGAAAAGAGGTGTTACACTACTGCATAGAGGGGGGAGAGTTGGTGTTGACGGCGGTAAGATTATTGATGTAGATCATCGTCATGCTCCTTGCCCAGTGGCACTCCGGCGCCACCGAGAGAGAGGGGGAGAGAGCCCCCCTACTTATTCTTCTTCCTTGGCATCCTCTATATGGGAGGAGAATTCCCCCTCTAGTCCATGGCATCCATGGCGGCGAAGGGGCAGGAGCCCCTCCAAGATTGGATCTCCCTCGCGTGTTCTCTTCTATTTCGCGTTCCCATTTTCTCGCCCTTCACCGTTTCTTAAATTTCCGGAGATTCGTAACTCCGACCTGGCTGAAATTTTTAAATGATTTAAATTATCTTTCTTGCACCCGAAGTAGATGCGCAACCACTTACGAGGTGGCCACTAACCACCACCGTGCGCCAGGGGGTATGGGTCGCGTCCTGGTATCTACTGGAGGTCATGGGCCTCTGTTGACGTTGATTCCAACTCCCAAAAATCACATATATTCCAAACTAATTATCTATAAACTTTGATTGCATTTGGACTTCGTTTGATATGGATATTCTGTGAAACAAAAATGCAACAAACAAGAATTGGCACTCGGCAGTGGATAAGTAAGTTAATCCCAATATTGGTATAAAATGTTGACAAAAGATATGAAAGTTGTAGAAGATTTACATGAAACAGTCAAAAAATATAGATACGACGGAGTCGTATCAGCATCCCTAATCTTAATTCCGACTCATCCTTGAGTAGGTAAATGATAAAAATATAATTTTTGATGTGGAATGCTACCTAACATAGTGTTGAACAAATGTATAACCATGGCCTCAATATTAAAATACAAGTGATTCAAGGAAATAGTCTATCATTTGAGGATAAGACATCCATACTCAGGTTTACTAGCAAACAATCATGTCCTTTCAAAATAACAATGCTTGAAGAATGTTATTCCTACAAAATCATATAGCCTGGCATGCTTGGTCTTCCTAACATAAGGTATAAATCATGAGCATCCCCATGTCAAATCAATCAATTGGATCATACTTTTTAACGTGCTTCAGCTTTTTATTACTCACTCAATACATGAGTGTGAACCATAGATATAGCATAAATGTGGAATAGAATATGGTGGTAGGTTTCAAAGGGGTAAGAGTGAATAAGAAAGTCCCGCATCAACTTGGTGTATCAACAGGCCATGGAGATGCACATCAATAGATATCAATGTGAGGAGTAGGGATTGCCATGCAACAGATGCACTAAGAGCTATAAGTGTATGAAAGCTCAATATGAAAATGAAGTGGGTGTGCATCAAACTCTATAACAAAAAATTCCCACTAGTATATGAAAGTGACAACATAGGAGACTCTCCATATGAAAAACATGGTGCTACTTTGAAGCACAAGTGTGGAATTAGCATGGCCCTTCTCTCTTTTCTCTCATTTCCCCCTTTTCTCTTTCTCTTTTTTCCTTCTGTTTTTTATTTTTTTTATTTTTGTCCGGATTCTCATCGACTTGTGGTGGAATCATAGTCTCCATCATTGTTTTCTCAATGGGGATGATGATCTAATAATGAATTATGATGATCATCACACTTCTATTTACTTACAACTCAATATTACAATTCGATACCTAGAACAAAGTATGACTCTATATCAATGCCTATGGTAGTGTACCAGGATGTGAAATGATCTAGCGTAGCACGGACATGAAAATGGACAATCCATGGAAATATCATGCTAGCTATCTTACGATCATGCAAAGCAATATGACAATGAATGCTCAAGTCATCAAAATGGAAATAGTGAAACTTGCATGGCAATATATCTCGGAATGGCTATGGAAATGACATAATAGGTAGGTATGGTGTATGTTTTGAGGAAGATATAATAAGTCTTATGTGCAAGAGAGTGTATCATGTCATGGAGTTTGGATGCACTGACAAAACTTTCCCCGATCCTCGAGGTGAGAATGGGCAATGCACGGTACCAAAGAGGCTAGCAAATGTGTGGAGGTGAGAGTGTGTATATCCATGGATTCACATTAGTCATAAAGAACTCACATACTTATTTCAAGATTTTATTAGCTCTCTCTAATAAAATCACTACCCGCATGCCCCGAGGGAGAAGGTTGGGAGGAGTTAACCATCGTGTGACTCCGATTATAACAACACAAAGGATTTCAATCAAGGATAAATTATGTTCCAACTTCATCGCATAACCAGAGACTATACATGCATGCTTCAGGAATCACAAACCTTAATATCAATATTCTTACTAATCCACAATCATCAACTAACGCCCCCACATATTACTATCTTAATTCAGAAAACTATTGCAAGGAATCAAACATATCATACTTAGTGATCTACAAGTTTTATGTGGGATTTTATGATTAACCATGTAAATGACCAATTCCTTTGGACTCTCTAAATAGGTATAAGTGAAGAATGAGAGTTTAATTCTTTCTAAAAATACCATGCTCTAATAAATATAAGTGAAGCATAAGATCATTCTATAAATAACGGTTTTCTATATGTTGACAAAGAGGCAATCCAAACTTCAAACGATATAAGTGAAGCACATAAAGCATTCTATAAAGCCATACTCAAAAGATATAAGTGAAGTGAAATGAGCATTATATAAATCAACCATGGATTATCTCATGCCATCATGGTGCATAAAATAAAAGTGAAAACTAAACACAAAATATGCTCCAAGATTTACGCATATCACGTGACCGAAACAAAGACGAAAACATACCGATACTTGTTGAAGAAAGATGGGACGCCTTCCGGGGCATCCCCAAGCTTTGACGCTTGAGTCTACTTGGATATTTACTTGGGTTGACTTGGCCATACCCAAGCTTGAACTCTTACCTCTCCTCCTTCTCCTCATATCGATACCTCCTCGATCTTCGACCACTTCATCTACACAAAACTTAACAGAAAACTCGTGAGATCCGTTAGTATAATAATGCAAATTACTACCTTAAGTATTGTTTAAAACCCATTAATATATTGTTCTTGCATTATATCTACCGTAATATAACTTCTCCATGGCTTATACCACCGTTACAATCGCTAGTTTCATCAAAATGAGCAAAACAATGCATCAAAAACAGAATCTGTCAAAAATAGAACAGTCTGTAGTAATCTGAAGATTCACCATATTTCTGTAACTTTAAAAATTCTGAACAAATAGTAATAAATAAAAAAAATTCATATAATTACTGTGTAAAAATTTCAGAAATGTTCCACGTTCCATTAAAAAAATTAAACTAACACACTACAACCAAAGTGTCTGTTTTTGCACCGCACATACCAACAAGCAATCAAATCATCCTAAAGGCAAATCATGGGACATTATTTTTTTAATAAAATGGATTTTTACAAAGGTATAATTATTTTTTTGAAAATTTTATGTAATTGAGATTCACAAATTTTCCATGGGCATGAATAAAGTTCAAGGACGTCCCCCTCTTCAATGGCGTTCGTCTTTCTCACTTTCACTTTCCTTTTTGAAAAGTTTTAGATTCCCCTCTATTTTTTGTTTTTAAACTTTTTAAAAGCACACAACAGAAATAAATGACCCCTTAAAACTTCTAGGTTGTCTCCCTGGTAGCGCTTTCTTTCAAGCCATTAAGCTAGGCATAAAGTGCTCAAGTAATGGATTCACCCGGATCCCAAGGTATATCAAAGATAATTTTAATTAACAATGATTCATAATTTAGTAGTGAGAAAAAAGCAACATATATCATGCAATGACGAAGTCTAACTCTCTTACTATGCATCGTCATGTCATAAAAGAACAATTCATACACATCAAGTAAAGGCCAATACATAGCATAAGCAGTTTCTTGCAATTTTATCACGTTGGAAACATAAAGAGGTGGAGATGTAGATTCTCTCTCATAATAATTGCAAGTAGGAGAAGCAAGGACATGCATATTATATCCATAAAAATCATCATGTGTAATGGTAAAATGCAACCCATCAATATAATGCTTAATTAGAGCAAACTTGTCTGAAATAGTGTAGTTGGGAGAAATCAAAAAGATAATAGGACTATCATGTGTGGGTGCAATAGCAACAACTTAATTCTTAACATAAGGAACTATAGCAAGTTCATCTTCACAAGCATAATTCGTATTGGCATCTTGTCCACAAGTGTAGCAAGAATCAATTTCATCGAAAAGGGATATTTCGAAAGAATCAACGGGATCATAACAGTTATCATAGCATTCATCCTTCGGTAAATACGAAGGGAAATTAAACAATGTATGAGTTGAGGACTTATTATCATTAGAAAGTGGGCACGGGTATCTGATCCGCTCTTCGTCCTTTTGTTCTTCACTCTCCTCATCTTCTTTTTCATACAATAAGGTCATAGTTTCATCAATTTCTTCTTCCATAGACTCCTGCAAAATATTAGACTCTTCTTGGATAGTGGAGGAGTCCTCAATATATAGTTTAACATAAGCATTAGAAGCATAGTTTTCGTAGCAATATTTAAGTATGGCAAAAATTTCACATTTTTAAAGAGTAGCATCATACTTTTAAATTAAAGAAGCAATTTCATAAACAACCTTAAAAGCAACAAATTATTCAATTTGTTCAACATCATAATAACTATAAACACCTTTAGCATAAGAAGATAAGGTTCCATTGTCACTAAACTCACATTGGTAGGGAAGGTGTTTCTTAGGGTCTTCAGAACAACAAGTAAAATCATATATTTCACATAAATTCCAAGCTTAGCAATGCAAAGTATTAATATGATGCCATAAAAGTTTCCCTTTTTGAGATAAGCACTGTCGCACATAATAATCATACTCATCTAATGATTTCCCTCAACTAAACTACTTGGGGTTTCACCACGAGCACATAGAGATCAAAGATGATCCAAGTCAAAAAGCTTCAGCAGTATGATAGATTTTAGGTGGTTCTTCAACCATTCGTTCGGTAGGTACAACTAGTTTTTTTGTATTATGTGTTTCCTACCCATAACTAAAGATAGAAAACAAGAACAAAATAAGAACTACTTAGTGATAAAGCAAACAAGCACACACGATAATATTCACCCCCAAACTATTGCTCCCCGGCAACAGCGCCAGAAAAAGGTATTGATAACGCACAAGCGTAGGGGATCATTTGTAGCCTTTTTTGATAAGTAAGAGTGTCAAACCAAGTGAGGAGCTAAAGGTAGAATAAATACTCCCTCAAGTATTATCGACCATCGATACAACTCTATGAACACTTAACGTTTGCGTTACCTAAAACAAGAATAAAACTAGAAGTACTTTGCGAGAATAAAACTAGAAATAAATTTCAAGATGATAAATAGAGTCGTGTAGTAGCAAGCTTTTTGTAACACAAGAGAAGGATTTTTTTCATGGGCAATTGACTACATTACTAGACCGATGGCAGGTTTTTATGTGGGAGAGGCCACTGCCAGCATGCCACCCCTTACATGGAATTCTTTGCACTTATGACTGGAACTATTAGCAAGCATCGACAACTAAAAACGTTCATTGAGGCAAAACCCAACCATAGCATTAAGATATATATTGGTCCCCTTGAATCCCATATGCATCAATTTCTATGTTAGGAAGAAGTATTCTGTTACTCTTGCCCTCCAATTCATAGTCCTATCAACATACAACTAACCCTAGGGTGTGATCCACACGCACGCTCATATGATGGCCACCAAAGGACAGCAACATATCCACAAGCAAATTAAACCAATCATAGCAATTTCACCAATTAGCCCACATGAAAAAATGGATCTACTCAAACATCATAGTATAGCCACATACCATTGGGAAATAGTATTTAGTGTTGAGCACTAATTTTAAGTAGAGAGTTATAGCGGGAAAAGAGGTGTTACACCGCTGCATAGAGGGGGGGTAGTTGGTGTTGACGGCGGCAAGATTGTTGATGTAGATCGATGTCACGCTACTTGCCTCGGCGGCACTCCGGCGCCAATGGGAGAGAGGGGGGGAGAGCCCCCCCCCCTCCTTCTTATTCTTCCTTGGTCTCCCCCTAGATGGGAGGAGAGTTCCCCCTATGGTCCATCGACTCCATGGTGGCAGAGGGGTAGAAGCCCCTCTGAGATTGGATCTCCCTCTCCTGTTCTTTTTTGTTTCGTGTTCCTATTTTCTGGCTCTTCGTCGTTTCTTAACTATCCGGAGATCCATAACTCCGACCGAGCTGAAATTTTACATGATTTTTTTCCATAAATTTTCTTTCTTGCACCCGAACAAGATCCCCAACCGACTTACGGTGTGGCCACTAATGACCACTGTGCGCTAGGGGGTATGGGGACGCCCTGGTATCCAGTGGAGGCCATGGACCTTCATTCATGTTGATTCCAACTCCCAGAAATCACATATATTCCAATATTATTCTGTGTAAATTTTTATCGCATTTGGACTTCGTCTGATATGGATATTCTGCGAAACAAAAAACATGCAACAAACACAAACTGGCACTTGGCACTGTATAAGTAAGTTTGTCCCAATATTAATATAAAATGTAAAGTATATAAAAGTTGTGGAACATTGGCATGAAAAAATAAAAATTATAGATATGATGAAGACATGTCAGGTTTCAAAGGGGTAAAAGTGGATAAGATAGTCTTAAATCAACTAGGCATACCAACGAGCTATGGAGATGCCCGCCGGTAGATATCGATGTGAGGAGTAGGGATTGCAATGAAAACGATGCACAAGAGCTATAAGTGTATGAAAGCTCCACTGAAGCTAAGTGGGGTGTCCATCCAACTTGCTTGCTCATGAAGACCTCGAGCATTTGATGACGTCCATCATCGGAATATACAAGACAAGTGTATGAAAAAATGAGTCCCACTAGTATAAGAATGATATAACATGAGACTCTCTATATGAAGAACATGTGCCACTTTGAGGCACAAGTGTGGTAAAGGATAGTAGCAAAGTTACTTCTCTATTTTTCTCTCATTTTGTTTTATGGTGGGATCATTTGGCCTCCCCCATTTTTATTTCCTCACTTGGACAATGCTCTAATAATGATGATCATCACACTTTTATTTACTTATAACTCATCGTGAAAACTCATAGGACAATATGACTTTGAATGAATGCCTCTGGCAGTGTACCAGGATGTGCAAAGATCTAGCATGGCATGTATCAAAAATATGATGAACGGTAGCTTCGCAACAAATACCATGTCAGCTCTATATGATCATGCAAAGCATTATGATTGTGAAGGAACTAGTCATGTGAAGTGACGTTGGCATTTGCATGCCAATATATCTCGGAATGGCTATGGAAATGCCATGACAGGTAAGTGATACTTCTCCATCGTATCTATAATTTTTGATTGTTTCATGCCAATATTCTACAACTTTCATATACTTTTGGCAACTTTTTATACTATTTTTGGGACTAACATATTGATCCAATGCCTAGTGCCAGTTCCTGTTTGTTGCATGTTTTTTGTTTCGTAGAATATCCATACCAAACAAAGTCCAAACGTAATAAAAACTTAGGGGGATTTTTTTTTGGAATATTTCGGATTTTTGGGGAGAAGAATCAACGCGAGGCGATGCACGGAGGGCCCACAAGCCCTGTAGCCGCCACCAAGAGGTACGGCGGCGGCTGGAAGGCTTGTGTCCACTCCTTAAGGTGGTTGGAGCCCTTCTTTCTCTGCAAGAAAAATAATATCTGGAAGGAAATCATGTTAAAATTTCAGCCCAATCAAAGTTACGGATCTCCGGGAATTTAAGAAACGGTGAAGCGCAGAATCTGGGATCGCAGAAATAGAAGGACATAGAGAGAGATCCAATCTCGGAGGGGCTCTCGCCCCTCCGCCACCATGGAGACCATGGACCAGAGGGGAAACCCTTCTCCCATCTAGGGAGGAGGTCAAGGAAGAAGAATAAGGAGGGCGGCTCTCTCCCCCTCTCTCCCGGCGGTGCCGGAACGCCGCCCGGGACATCATCGTGTGACGGCGATCTACACAAACACCTCCGTCATCTTCACCAACATCTCCATCATCTTCCCCCATCTATATTCAGCAGTTCACTCTCCCGCAACCCGCTGTACCCTCTACTTGAACATGGTTCTTTATGCTACATATTATTATCCAATGATGTGTTGCTATCCTATGATGTCTGAGTAGATTATCGTTGTCCTATCGGTGATTGATGAATTGCTATGACTGGTTTAATTTGCTTGTGGTTATGTTGCTGTCCTTTGGTGCCCATCATATTATCGCGCGCGTGGATCACACCATAGGGTTAGTTGTATGTTGATAGGACTATGTATTGGCAGGCTAGAGTGACATAAGCTTCAAACCTAGCATAGGAATTGATGCATATGGGATTGAAGGGGGACCAATATATCTTATTGCTATGGTTGGGTTTTACCTTAATGAACATTAGTAGTTGCGGGCGCTTGCCAATAGTTCCAATCGTAAGTGCATAGAATTCCAAGTAAGGGATGACATGATAGCAGAGGCCTCTCCCACATGATACTTGCTATCGATCTAGTAACGTAGTCAATTGCTTAGGGACAATTCCCTAACTCCTACCACCACTTTTCCACACTCGTTAGACTAACGTAATTCTTTCTTTTTCTAACCAACCCCTAGTTTTATTTACGTGTTCTTTACTTTCTTGCAAACCTTTCCTATCACTCCTTCAAAGTACTTCTAGTTTCTTACTTGTTCTAGGTAGAGCTAACGTAAAGTGTGCGTAGAGTTGTATCGGTGGTCGATAGAACTTGAGGGAATATTTGTTCTACCTTTATCTCCTCGTTGGGTTCGACACTCTTACTTATCAACATAGGCTACAATTGATCCCCTATACTTGTGGGTTATCAAGACCTTTTCTGGCGCCGTTGCCGGGGAGCAATAGCGTGGGGTGAATATTCTCGTGTGTGCTTGTTTGCTTTATCACTAAGTAGATTTATTTGTTGTTCTAAGTTGTTCTCTATCTTTAGGTATGGATATGGAACACGAAATACCAAAAACATTAGGTGTACTTGCTACTCATGAAGATGAGGAACCTCCTAAAACCCTCGATGCTCGCTACGTGGAAAATATTATATACTTCTTTAATAATCCTGAGAAAGCCCCATTCAATTATATAACGGGATACACGTTGGATCAACGTGAATACTTTAGGGATTATCGCTTGACTCAAAAAGGGAAACTTTTATGGGATCAAATCCATTTGTTGAAATGGTATGCTTTGGAGCTATGCAAGAGACATGGTGTTACTTGTTGCTCTAGGATGAAGGCTCCACACCTTCCCTTTTCGTGTGAGTTTAATGATCATAGAACCTTGGCTTCTTATGCTAATGGTATATATGATTACTATGATGTGGATCAAATAGAAGAGTTTGTTGCTTTTATGGCTGCTTATGAAATTGAGGCTCTGTTTAAAAGGTATGATGATAATGATGATGCTCCTTACCGATCTGAAAATTTGGCTATGCTTCGTTATTGTTATACTAATTATGAATATAATTCCCATATTGAATGATTTAAGGAGAAATTCTATGCTTCCCAAGAAGAGACTATTATTTTCCAGGAAACTATGGAAGAAGGAAATGTTGAAATTGTGAGCTCATTAGATGAAAAAGATGACGAGGAGAGCGAAGAACAAAAGGAGGAAGAACGGACTAGCTACCCGTGTCCACCTTCTAATGAGAGTAACTCTTCTACTCATACATTATTTAATTTCCCTTCGTTCTTACCAAAAGATGAATGCTATGATCCCTTGGATTCGTTTGAAATATCCCTTTTTGATTAACTTGATGCTTGTTATGCTTGTGGCCATGATGCCAATATGAATGATGCTTATAAAGATGAGCTAGCTATAGTTCCTTATGTTACACATGATGATTTTGATGAATATAATATGCATGTGCTTGCTGCTCCTACTTGCAATTATTATGAGAGAGGAACTACATCTCCACCTCTCTATGTTTCCAATACGATAAAATTGCAAGAAACTGCTTATGCTATGTATTGGCCTTTACTTGGTGTGCATGAATTGTTCTTTTATGACATGCCAATGCATAGGAAGAGAGTTAGACTTCGTCATTGCTTGATTATGTTACTTTGTGCTCACTACTAAATTTCAAATCATTGCTAATTAAAATTGGCTTTGATATACCTTGGGATCCGGGTGGATCCATTACTTGAGCATTTTATGCCTAGCTTAATGGATTTAAAAAAAGCACTGCCTGGGAGACAACCCGGAAGTTATAGAGAGTAATTTATTTCTATTGAGTGCTTTTATTTAGTTTAAAAACAAAAAAAAGGGAACTTAAAACTTTTTCAAAAAGAGAAGTGATTGAAAGGTGATGCATTGTTGAAGTGGTGGTCGACCTTGAACACGTGTGTTTATGCTCATGGAAACAATGTAGAATTTTTCATGGAAGTTTCTCACAAAAATAATTATCCCCTTGTACAATTCCTTTGTGTTTTTAACAATAATGTGTCAAGTAAAGCCTTTACGATTAGTTTGGGTGATGGTTGTTTCATCACGCTGAGAAAAGACAGAAACTTTCTGCTCATGAAATTAATTTTTCATTTTTATTCTTTAAGAGATTTTGAGTTGATTCTTTTTTCTTCTTATTGATATGAAAATTTTCCAGACGTTCGTAATTTTTCAGATTTTTTGAGATATCAGAGGTATATGGAATATACAGATCGCTACAGACTGTTCTGTTTTGATAGATTCTGTTTTCTATGCATTGTTCTCTTATTCTGATGAATCTATGGGTAGTATCGGGGGGTATGAACCATGGTGAAGTTGGATTACAGTATATATAATTCTAATATGAATTTAGAATGAGTTCACAACAATACTTGAAGTGGTGATTTATTTTATTATACTAACGGATCTCATGAAGTTTTGTTGAGTTTTGTGTGATTGAAGTTTTCAAGTTTTGGGTGAGAGCACGATGGATGAAGGAATAAAGAGAGGCAAGAGCCTAAGCTTGGGGATGCCCGAGGCACCCCAAGGTAATATTCAAGGAGGACTCAAGCGTCTAAGCTTGGGGATGCCCCGGAAGGCATCCCCTCTTTCGTCTACAATCTATCGGTAATTTTACTCAGAGCTATATTTTAATTCGTCACATGATATGTGCAAATGCTTGGAGCGTATTTTGTGTTTATTTTCCCTTTTTCTTTTATGCACCATGCTGGTATGTGATAGTCCTTGGTTGTCTTTATAGAATGCTTCATGTGCTTCACTTATATCATTTGAAGTTTGGATTGCCTATTTCCCTACACATAGAAAACCGCCATTTGTAGAATGCTCTTTTGCTTCACTTATATTTGTTAGAGCGTGGCATATCTTTTGTAGAAAGAATTCAACTCTCATGCTTCACTTATACCTATTTAGAGAGTTAACAGGAGTTGGCCATTCACATGGTTAGTCATAAAATACTACATAAAACTTGTAGATCACTGAATATGATACGTTTGATTCCTTGCAACAGTTTTGCGACATGAATATGTGATATTAGAGCCATGCTAGTGAGTAATTGTGTTTTTTTAGAAATACTTGTGTTAAGGTTTGTGATTCCCGTAGCATGCACGTATGGTGAACCGTTATGTGATGAAGGAGCATGATTTGTTTATTGATTGTCATCCTTTGTGTGGAGGTCGGGATCGCGCGATGGTTAACTCCTACCAACCTTTCCCCTAGGAGCATGCGCGTAGTACCTTGTTTCGATGACGAATAGACTTTTGCAATAAGTATGTGAGTTCTTTATGACTAATGTTGAGTCCATGGATTATACGCACTCTCACCCTTCCACCATAGCTAGCCTCTCTAGTACCGCGCAACTTTAGCCGGTGCATTACACCCACCATATATCCTCCCTCAAAGCATCCACCATACCTACCTATTATGTCATTTTCATAGCCATTCCAAGATATATTGCCATGCAACTACCACCGCTCCATCTCATGACATGTGCCACCACTTCCATATTGCCATTGCATGATCGTAAGATAGCTAGCATGATGTTTCCATGGCTTGTCCGTTTTTTGATGTCATTGCTATGCTAGATCATTGTCACGGTACACTACCGAAGGCATTTCATATAGAGTCATCATTCCTCTAAGTATTGAGTATAAGTGTGATGATCATTATTAATAGACCATTGTCCCATGTGAGGAAATAAAGTAGGCCAGCGAAGCCCATTTACAAAAAAGAGGCCAAAGATGCCCACCAAAATAATATATATATATAAGAGGCCAAAGAGCCCACAAAAAAATGAGAGAAAAGAGAGAAGGGACAATTTCTACTATCCTCTTTACACACTTGTGCTTAAAATAGCAGTATGATCTTCATGACGGAGAGTCTCCTATGTTGTCACTTCCATATACTAGTGGGAAATTTTCATTATATAACTTGGCTTGTATATTCCAATGATGGGCTTCCTCAAAATTTCCCTAGGTCTTCGTGAGCAAGCAAGTTGAGTGCACACCCACTAGTTTCTTTTGTGAGCTTTCAAACACTTATAATCTCTAGTGCATCCATTGCATGGCAATCCCTACTCACTCACATTGATATCTATTGATGGGCATCTCCATAGCCCGTTGATGCGCCTAGTTGATGTGAGACTATCTCCTCCTTGTTTTTCATCTCCACGACCACCATATTCTATTCCACCTATAGTGCTATGTCCATGGCTCACGCTCATGCATTGCGTGAAAGTTGAAAAAGTTTGAGAACACTAAAGTATGAAACAATTGCTTGGCTAAAACCGAGGTTGTGCATGATTTAAATACGTTGTGTGGGGAAGATGGAGCATAGCCAGACTATATGATTTTGTAGGGATAACTTTCTTTGGTCATGATATTTTGAGAAGACATGATTGATGTGTTAGTATGCTTGAAATATTATTGTCTTTATGTCAAATGATAGACTATTGCTTCGAATCAATCGTGTTTTAGTATTCATGCCATGATTAGATTATATGATCAAGATTATGTTAGGTAGCATTCCACATCAAAAATTATCTTTTTTATCATTTACCTACTCGAGGACGAGCAAGAATTAAGCTTGGGGATACTGATACGTCTACATCCTATCTATAATTTTTGATTGTTTCATGCCAATATTCTACAACTTTCATATACTTTTGGCAACTTTTTATACTATTTCTGGGACTAACATATTGATTCAGTGCCCAGTGCCAGTTCATGTTTGTTGCATGTTTTTTGTTTCGTAGAATATCCATACCAAACGAAGTCCAAACGTAATAAAAACTTACGGGGATTTTTTTTGGAATATTTATGATTTTTGGGAAGAAGAATCAACGCAAGGCGATGCACGGAGGGCCCACAAGCCCTGTAGCCACCACCAGGAGGTACGACAACGGCTAGTGGGCTTGTGGCCACTCCTTAAGGCGGTTGGAGCCCTTCTTTCGCCGCAAGAAAGATAATATCCAGAATAAAATTGTGTTAAAATTTCAGCCCAATCGGAGTTACAGATAACCGGGACTGTAAGAAACGGTGAAACGCAGAATCTGGGAGCGCAGAAACAGAAGGACACAGAGAGAGAGATCCAATCTCGGAGGGGCTCTCGCCCCTCCGCCACCATGGAGACCATGAACCAGAGGGGAAACCCTTCTCCCATCTAGGGAGGAGGTCAAGGAAGAAGAAGGAGAGGGGCTCTCTCCCCCTCTCTCCTGGCGGCGCTGGACCGCCGCCCGGGACATCATCGTGTGATGGCGATCTACACCAACACCTCCGTCATCTTCACCAACATCTCCATCATCTTCCCCCATCTATATTTAGCAGTTCACTCTCCCGCAAACTGCCGTACCCTCTACTTGAACATGGTGCTTTATGCTACATATTATTATCCAATGATGTGTTGCTATCCTATGATGTCTGAGTAGATTATCATTGTCCTATCGGTGATTGATGAATTGTTATGATTGGTTTAATTTGCTTGTGGTTATGTTGCTGTCCTTTGCTGCCCATCATATGATCGCACACGTGGATCACACCATAGGGTTAGTTGTATGTTGATAGGACTATGTATTGGCAGGCTAGAGTGACAAAAGCTTCAAACCTAGCATAGAAATTGATGCATATGGGATTGAAGGGGGACCAATATATCTTATTGCTATGGTTGGGTTTTACCTTAATGAACGTTAGTAGTTGTGGACGCTTGCTAATAGTTCCAATCATAAGTGCATCGAATTCCAAGTAAGGGATGACATGCTAGCAGAGGCCTCTCCCACATGATATTTGCTGTCGATTTAGTAACGTAGTCAATTGCTTAGGGACAATTCCGCAACTCCTACCACCACTTTTCCACACTCGTTAGACTAACGTATTTGTTTCTTTTTCTAACCAGCCCCTAGTTTTATTTACGTGTTCTTTACTTTCTTGCATGACTTTCCTATCACTCCTTAAAAGTACTTCTAGTTTCTTACTTGTGCTAGGTAAACCGAACGTAAAGTGTGCGTAGAGTTGTATCAGTGGTCAATAGAACTTGAGGGAATATGTGTCCTACCTTTAGCTCTTCGTTGGGTTCGACACTCTTACTTATCGAGAAAGGCTACAATTGATCCCCTATACTTGTGGGTTATCAGTAGGTATGGTGGATATTTTGAGGAGTACATAAAAAGGTTTATGTGCAACCAAGCATGTCATGTCACGGGGTTTTGGATGCACCAGTGAAAGTTGCACTAATCCTCAAGGTGAGAACGGGCGATGCATGGTACCGAAGAAGATAGCAAATATGAGGAGGTGACCGTGCGTATGTCTATGGTGTCACATTAGTCATTAAGAACTCGTATACTTATTGCAAAGTTTTATTAGTTTGATCATAAATCAAAGAACAACTCACATGCCCCAAGGGAGAGGGTTGGTAGGAGTTTACCATCGTGCGACTCCGACTCAATACAACACACAATTTTCAATGAGGAATAGAAATGCTCACACATCATCACCATGCCTTTTTAAATTTTAGATGAACAAGAAGTTTAAAATCTCTTAATATTGACACCTATATGAATTAATAATAATCCACTCACACTATTTTAATATCGCAACATCAATAACATTAACCCACAATTTCTCTATATGTGCTACATGATGGTTTTTATCGTCATTCATTGGATACTCATTATTTTTGATCTAGTCTTATGACCCATGAAAATTACCATCACTATTTTTCCCCCTCTCAAAAAATATAAGTGAACAACGAGAGCATAATATTTCTATAAAATATACATGCCACCGTGCTAAAGAAAATATACGTGAAGTACTAGAGCAACTGCTATGCTCAAAAGATATAAGGGAAGCACATAGATTATTCTAACAAACTGTGATGATGTGATCTTTATCTCAAATAGGTGTGTCCAATAAAAAATGATTGTGGTATACTGAAAGTGAAAGCAAACAAAAGCAAATGACGCTCCAAGCAAACTCATATCATGTGACGAATAAAAATATAGCTCCAAGTAGCATACCGATGGATTGGGACAAAAGAGGGGATGCCTTCTGGGGCATCCCAAAGCTTAGATGCTTGACTATTCCTAGAATATTACCTTGGAGTACCCTCTTCATCCCCAAGATTATTATTTTGCTCCTCCTCAATCCTTCGTCCATCGGGACAATACCCAAAACTTGAAAACTTCAATCACATAAAACTCAACAAAACTTCGTGAGATCCGTTAGTATAAGCAACATATCAAGTAATTTGAGGTGCTGGTACATATTGGTTATTATTTTATTTTAGCATAGGGTAATGTATTTTAACTCCTCCATGGCTTGTACTCCCTTATACAATCTAGAGGATCATCAAAACAAGCAAACTATACATGCAAAAACAGAATCTGACTGAAACAGAACATTATAACTCCAAAATTCTGAAACATTAGTACGACCTGAGAAACTTGTATAGCAATATTGTGTAAAAAATAAGAATAAAATTCATTCCAGTAAAATCAGAGAAATTCTACACTCGGCTTCAAAGTTTTTGTTTTTGCACCTTATCAATTATACTCATCATGCAAGTCATCTCAAAGGCTTGACTTGGCACAAAACTAATTGAAACATAAAAAAAAAATCATTACAGAGAGAATAATCATGTTATCGCATACTAGCAGAGATAAAAATAAAATAAAAGAAAGATAACTATTGGGTTGCCTCCCAAAAAGAGCTATTGTTTTACGCCCGTAGCTAGGCATATGCATAGTTTCAAGTGTTATACACTCAAACCATAAGTGGCTCTCATGATTGATTCATATGGTGGCCTAATTATATTTCTAGGTAATTGTTCCATTTCTTTATTTAATGGAAATTGGAACCTTAAATTTCCATCTTTCATGTCAATGATTGCACCTGTAGTTCGTAGGAAGGGTCTTCCAAGTATAATTGGGCAAGTAGGGATACAATCAATATCAAGCATAATAAAATCTATAAAAACATAATTTTTATTTGCAATTATAAGTACATCATTTATTCTACCTAAGGGTTTCTTGATGGTAGAATCCGCAAGATGCAATTTTAGGAAACATTCTTCTATATTGGTGAGACCAAGCACATCACATAAAGTTTTAAGTATGGTTGAAACACTATCACCAAGGTCACACAAAGCATTGAATCCATACTATCTTAGTTTTGATAGTAGGTTCCCACTCATCTTGCAATTTTCTAGGAATAGAAACTTCAAGCTCAAGTTTCTCGTCATAAGCTTTTACCATAGCTTCCACTATATGTTGAGTAAGAGCTTTATATTATTCATAAGCAATGGGTGAGCTAATAATGGATTGCAGCAAGGAAATGCATTCTACTAAGGAGAAATTATAATAATTAAGGTCCTTGTAATCCAAAATAGTGGGTACATCACTAGTTAAAGTTTTGACCTCTCCAAACCCAAATTTTCAGTTTTAGCATTGAAAGCATCACCCTCCAAGCAAACGGGACGCTCCTTTACTGGAGTTGACTCATCTCTGGTACCTTTATCATAAATATTAATAGAAGTAAACAAAGATTCAATGGGATAAGTACCAATCATTTTAACACCTTCATCATGATTCTAGAAAATACCGGGTGGAAGAGCTTTTTTTAAGGAATTCACGCTTAGCTTTCAACTCGGCGGTCCTCTCTTTACTTTCATTAATATAAACTTGGATAGATTTAATAGTCTCACTACAATAATTCTTAGGAGGCATAGTTTATTTAAGATTTTCTACATCAAGAACACTCATATCCATGTTTTTAACCAAAGTATCAACAACATGCAATTTTTCTTCTACAATAGTATTGAAAACCTTTTGAGAATTAATGAATTACTTTATTGTGTTCTCAATATAAGACGGTATCCGATTAGAATTTGTAGAGGAATTTCATAAGAATTTCCATAACCATTAGGATTATTACCGGATACGACGTAGCATGTAAATTACCCCTATAAGAATTTTGTTGAAATTATTTCACGAAAAAAAGTTCACATCAATAGCATCATTATTTTGTTCAATAATGGTAGAACAAGGCATATCATTGGGGTCAACATGAGTATTTTTACTAGCAACCAAGTTCATAAGAGCATCCGGTTTTTCACTCAAAGTAGCCATTTCCTCAACAGAATTTACCTTCTTACCAGTTGGAGCTCTCTTGGTATGCCATTGAGAATAGTTGGCCATGATATTGTCCAGAAGTTTGGTGTCCACTCCTAAGGTCACCTCCATGAAGGTACCACCTATGGCAGAATCTAGAAGATTTCTAGACACAAAGTTTAGTCTAGCATAGAAATTTTGGATAATCATCCAGAAGTTTAACCCATGAGTTGGACAAATTCTTATCATCACTTTCATCCTCTCCCAAGATTGAGAAACATGTTCATGATCTTTCTATTTAAAATTCATTATTTTCTTTCTAAGGGAGATGATCTTAGCAAGAGGAAAATACTTGGAAATAAAAGCAACTTTACACTTATCCCATTTTCCAATACTATTACGTGCTAAAGATGGAAACCAAGCTTTATCTTTCTCTCTTAATCAAAAAGGAAACAATTTTAATTTCACAAATCATTATCCATGTCCTTTTTATTTTGAATATCACAAAGTTCAGCAAAGGTATTGAGATGTGAAGTGGGATCCTCGTTAGGACTTCCCAAGAAATGTTATTTCATGACAAGATTCAGTAATGCAACATTAATATAAAAGGCATCCACACTAGTGGCGGGTGGTATAGGAGTACTAATAAAATCATTATTATTACTATTTCAGAAGTCACACAGCTTAGTAGTATCTTGAGACATGGTGACCGGGCAATCAAGTAACAAGCAAGACAAGCAAACTAGAGAGCGAAGATGCAATCTAGTGACGACCTAAACAACCAAAGATAAATTTTTCATTTTTTGTTTTTATTATGAGAAAACTAAATATACGAGCAAATGAAAATTGGAACAAGTGAATGAAATTTGTGTGGAGTTACTTGGTAGTTGGTGATAATATTCCTCGCCAACGGCGCCAGAAATCCTTCGTGATACTCGTGATCTGCGTTGGGTTTTCTGTGAAGATGAATGGGTTATCGCAGCACAAAGTGGGTAAGTATTTCCCTCAGTTATGAAACCAAGGTTTATCGAACCAATAGGAATGTCGAAAACAACCATCTTCAGCGGCCGCACACAAAAGAACAAACAACTTGCTCCCAACGCGGGCAACGGGGTTGTCAATCCGCTTGTCTTGTTATTTGCAAGCAAGTGAGGTGTGTAGATAATTGTAGATAGCAAGATAAAACAAAAACAAGTGAATAAAATCAATTTAATGAAGTTTTTATTAATATGTTGTGAATAGACCCAGGGGGCATAGATTTCCCTAATGGCATCTCTCATGGAAAAATAGCATACGGTGGGTAAACGACTTATTGTTGGGCAATTGACAGAAAAACGGATAGTTATGTGATATTCAAGGCAATGGTCATGTGTATATAGGCATCACATACATAAACAAATATGCCGACTCCTGCCTACACCTATTACAATTACTTCACTTCAAGAGCGCTTCTATGATTGCCTCTCTATGTATTAAGTTCATGACGAACGAAGTAATGCATGGAGTAAGATGACATGATGTAGACAAGCTAAACTCAAGTAATATGAATAAACCCCATAATTTTATCCTTAGTAGAAGCAACACAAAGAAAAATATTGTCCCCTTGTGTCACCGGGATATAGAAATTCTCCAGGTTGAACCTACCACAACGCACCTCTCTCACCGAAGAAATACCGATCTAACTTGCCAAGATATTTCAATAGATCACACAAAATTATGAAGCTATCATAATCATGCACATAAGAATCATATAAGTATTCAGATGTGACTCAAATATTTATCACGAATAATCTGAACATAAACCCACGATTCGTCGGATCCCAACAAACGCATCGCACAAAAGGAATTATATCATATGGATCAAAGCGAAGATGCGATGAGCATTTTATTGAAGATCAAAGAGAGAGATTGTCATCAAGGTACTGACTATGGACCCGTAGGTCTGTGGTGAAATACTGACACATCATCGTGAGGGTAGCAAGGTTGATTAAGAGGCCCTCAGTGATCGATCCCCCCTGCGGCACGGAGCCGGAACGGAGCTCCAAATGGAATCCCATCAGAACAGCGACTTGCGGCACCGTAAAAAGTGTTCAGGACTCCCTCTAGTGTTTCTAGGGTAAATAAGAATTTATAAGCTGAATAATGGAGTCAAAATAGCCTCGATGGGGCACAAGTTATCACCCCCATGCCACGCCATGATAGCTGGTGAACCCCTCGTTAGGCCTCCAGCTTTCTTTTTGACCGACTACTGTAGGGAAAACCCCCCACAGCCATTTTCCTTTATTCTCATCTATGAAAGCTGTATGTACAAGAGGAGTTGTAGAATGTACAAGGGGGGAGGAGCAAAGGATTACAAACCTCAAGGAGGCAAAAAGGAAATCCATTTAAGGAGATCATCCCTGAAACTAGCCTTAATTCTATGAGCTAACAGAGAAATGTCATGAATAAATCCGGATCTCCATTTCCTGAACTTTGGATGCTCCTGGTTGAAGACCTTTGCATTTCTGGTAGTCCAGATGTTCCAACAGGCAGTGAAAACCACCTCAGCAAAGAAAGGGTTATGGAAGTCCTTTCTAGCCGCAACAGTAGCCACATAGATGACCCCTGCCAAGTGATCTGCAGGTAATTCCAGACCCTGGTGCTGAATAGGTAGTTGAAGAATAAATGATCTCTGTCTTCCTTGACTCGAGCGTGGCATAGAACACAAAGGTTAGAATCAGAGACCTTCAAGTGACGCCTTTCCAGCATGTCCTGAGTGTTCAGCCTGTCCATGATAAGCATCCAGGCAAACATCATAATCTTCATAGTACAGCAGCTTCTCCAGATCCAGTTGAGTAAAGGATTAGGTATAATACTGCTATGAACATGAGCATAGTATGTCTTGGCTGTGTAGACCTTAGCATCCTTGCCCCATACCCATCTATCAGAGGCCTGATGATCAAGGTCCAGGTCCAGAAGGAAAGATTGGACCGAAATCAGTTCCTGATAAGCGTGAGCAGACAGTGGGAGGTGAAACATGGAGAGCATGCTGTCATTAGAAAAAGCAGTAAAGACCTCTTGAGCTGTGCAGAAAGGGTCAGCCACAAAGGAGAACAGTCTTTGGAATCTGGCCGCCAATGGCATAATAGAGTTGCCAATCAACCAGGAGTCAGACCAAAACAGGAAGGAATCACCCTTGTTCGGCAGAACATAGGTAACTGATGTGAATTTGTCAAGCCGTTTACAGATGTCCTTCCACCAAAAGGAACCACAAAGTGCAGTGCCCTGAGGTACAGTGTTATGATAGTAAGTGTTCCAAATCAGATGAACCCAAGGGATATCAGCATGATTGAGGAATTTATCAGCATGTTTGCGCAGGAGTGCTTCATTCTGAACTGCTAAGTTCATAATCCCTAGCCCCCCTCTATTTTTAGGCCTGCACACCAGAGGCCAAGCAGCAAGAGAGGGTGCATGATCATTCCCATTTCTTCTCCATAGACATTGCCTTTGAATCCTCTCCAATTGCTTCAGTATACCTGGTAGGATATCCAGACTGCATAGAAAGAAGATGGGTACAGAAGACAGTGCTGAGTTTAAATATTGCAGCCTTCCCCCGTGAGCAAGAAAAGAGGAACTAGCACTGAGTCTTCTTTCCATGTTATCCACCAGAGGCATGAGATCAATGATTCTAGGTTCAGTTGTCCCAACAGGCAGTCCCAGATATGTGAAGGGTAGAGAACCCACTTTGCAACCAATGGAGTCTACCAGATCATGTAGATGCTGAGGAGAAGTGTTGACAGGTAGAAGTGCAGATTTGTGGTAATTCACGTGTAATCCACTAGACTGGGAGAAAAGTAAGAGCATTTTCTTGAACTCCAACAACTGTGATTTATCAGCTGGTAGGATGATAAGAGTATCATCAGCATACTGCACTATAGGGTAATCCTTATCATGACAAGGTATAGGCAGCTGTATCAGCCCCTCCACCAGCAGTTGGTTAACCAGAGTTTGTAGAAAATCAGCAGCAATAGCAAAAAGCAGTGGAGACATAGGATCTCCCTACCTGACACCTTTCTTACACATGAACTTCTTTCCAAGCACACCATTGATCAGCACTGAAGAAGATCCAGAGGTTAGTAGCTGCCTAACCCAAAGGATCCATCTGTCATTGAATCCCTTGTGCTTAAGAATCTGGAAGATGAACTCATGCTCCACAGAATCAAATGCCTTTTCAAAATCCAGCTTAAGAATAACTATAGGCTTCTTGGATGGATGACATTGGTGCAGGTACTCAAGAGTCCATCCCACACAATCTTGAATGGTCCTAAATTTGATAAAACCATATTGATTCTTGTGAAGACACTTCACAATCTGCAACTATAGCCTATTAGCAAGCATTTTTGACAGAAATTTGAGACCCATTCCAGTAAGGGATATTGGTCTGTAATCTCCCACATGTTCAGGTGATCTCTTCTTTGGAATGAGTGTAATATAGGAAGACTTCATGTTTACAAGCTGGGCCTGTCCAGCATGGAATTCAGCAGCAAGTTGGTAAAACTCAGGGGAGATAATGTGCCAGCATTTCTTGAAAAAAAGACCATTGAAACCATCAGGACCTGGAGCTTTATCAATGGGCATATCCTGCACAGTCTTGTCCATTTCAGACTTGGAAAAGGGTTCTATGAGAATGTCTAGGCCCTCCACCTCATTCAGCAGGGATTGTAAGTCAAATGCCATGTTAATTCCAAGAGAAGTTCCCATTCTATCCTTGAAAGATGCCCAAAAACATGCATCAATTTGATCATGATCAGAGATGATAGAACCATCATTTAACTTGAGAGATGCAATGGAATTCTTCCTATATCTCTCAGTGGCCATAGCATGAAAGAACTTAGTGTTTTCCTCACTAACCTTAACAAATCCGATAGTGGCTCTCTTCTTCCAGTATAAGCACTGAAGGTGCAGAAGATGTTCCAAATGTAGTTTGACAATTTTCCTGAAGTTAGCTTCTCGTCTGAAAAGTGACCTCAACTCTTCAAGCTCATCCAAGCATAGCACCACTTGATTACATCTGGAAATAAATGTTTTTAACTGAGACAGGGACGTCTGCCATTTCTTTAGAGCCTGCCGAAGATGCTTCATCTTATCCATAATAACAGCAGAAATGTGTGTCTTTCTTGAAGGAATGAGCCAGGATTGCTGTACACATTCCATGAAGCCCTCAATTTCAACCCAGTAATTTTCAAAGCGAAATAGGTTGCATTTAGGGATGGAAGTGTTAACAGTGACTACACAGGGCACATGATCAGATGCAGTCTTTGCCAGGGGAAGCACTTGAGTAAGAGGATATGAGGAGATCCAGTTGGTTGATGTAAAGAACCAGTCAAGCTGCTCCAGAAGAGGGGTATCCTGCATATTGGACCAAGTGTAAGATCTGCCTTTAATGGGAAGTTCCAGCAATCCCAGATGCCCAATAATTTCGTTGAAGATGAACATGTCATTCACATCAGCCCCAGGAAGGTTTCTGTTGTCACGAGATCTAATGAAATTAAAATCTCCAAGAAGTAACCAATTAGCCCCAGTGGGGATATCAAGATTGTAAAGCTAGCTCACAAAAAGATCTCGGGCCTCTCCTTGACATGGCCCATAGACATTAACTAAAGTCCATGATTCACCCGTGTGATTTGAGGTAAAAGAGATGATCAAGCCGTATGGGGTGCATTCCACTAAATGACCAGTGAGAATGGAGGAGTTCCAAAGGGTGATAAGCCCTCCTGATGCACCCCTGGAAGGGGAGTAAGCAAACTGATCAAAGTGTTTTGGGCAGAAACCTTTAACTGCGCGAAACTCAATGGACTGCAATTTTGTTTCCTGCAAGCAGACCACAGCAGCTAGGCTCTCATCAATCTTGTTACGGTCTACCCGTTGCCTATGATCCGAATTTAGGCCACGCACATTCCAACACAGCACATGCCAACTTCTCGTGGAATGACTATCCATTGCAGATCATATATATGGCAAAAGCAAGGCTATGTAATAGCCAGTGCAACCAAAGTTCCGAAAACCAAAAGACAGCGCAAGCAGAAGTTCGACAGTACATAGAACCAGTACAGTAACAGATAAACATGGATGGATTAAACATCAGAAGACGATGGCGCAGAGTCAGCAGAATCTTCCATAAGTCGATCCACCATGAGCTTCTCAGGGGCTATGCCGAGTGACTGTCCCACGTCCTGAATCACTGGGATAGGAGTGGCAGGAGGTACTTGAACATCTTCAGTCTCATGGGATGTAGAGGACATTGGCTTGGCCTTGGGCTTCCTCTTCTTGGGGACATGTGCAGGCAGCTCTTGCAGGATTGGCTTGAAGCCGTCACGCTTGATGGATCCACGAGTACACCGTCGTACCGAGGAGTCAACCACTGGGGTGGCCTTCTTGCAGGTCCCCTTCTTAGATGGAGCAGGAGAATGAAAAGATAAGCCTTCTGATGATGAAGAAGGACTAAGTGGGATTACCTCCTGTAGTGAGAGAGAGGCAGTAGCAGGCTCCGACAGGGAAGGTCCTGGAGCATCAGCGTCGAAAGCCACATCCCAGGATCGCTTGGGGATCATAATGGGCTCAAGAATTGGCAGCTGTAATTGACGAGGTACATGCATAGCAGCAGCAGGGCCCATAAGAGCATCAAAGGTGCGTGCCCAGGACATTACAGGCGGCAGAGGAGGCCCATACATAACCCTAGCAGCCCCAACAAAGAGGTTGTCAGACTGAGTGGGTGGAGGGGGTTTGTAGAGAACAATTGCCAGAGGGTTTCATCATGCACCTCCTCCAACATAGGCACTTCATCCTCTCGCTCAGCAGCATTGTTCGGGGCAGCATCAGGAGCATCAGCATCAGGGGCGTCAGGATTATCCAGCGCTGGTTCTTGAGCAGCAGGTTTCGCCTCCATGTCACCCTGCGGCAGATCAAGGTCCACCAACTCGTGAACCGAATCCGAGGAAGAGGGACTCGGCTGATCAATCACCATAGATTCTTGGTCCTGAACTTGATCAGCAGCAGGTGCTGCCGGTGCCGCTTCAGGTTCCCAACCTCCTCCAGCAGCAGCAGCAGGCGGCTGACCCCAGCCTCCATCATCAGCAGCAGCAGGTGGCTGCTCCCAGCCTCCGTCATCATCAGCAGCAGCAGCAGGCCCAGGGTCTCCAGGTGCGAGCGGAACCGCATTCCAGCCCAGTGCAGGATATGGGGGCAGAGCAAACTGCAGATTATCATGAACAAGATGTCCAGGGAGCGGATGAGGGTTACCATTGAGGGGCATCGGATCCTCATCATTAGGTAGAATCTCTGCAGCCGCCGCACCCAGAATGTACACAGGAGCAGACCAGGAAACCTTGGCGCCAGTCAAGAAAAAATCATCAAAAAGTTTCACGACAATTGGACCTCATTTTGTACGTAAAACCTCCAAAGTGTAAAACCCGCAGAAAAAAGCAACTGGCACTGGGCACTGGGTCAATAGGTTAGTGCTCAAAAATATTATAAATGGTAAATAAATACTCCAAAATCATACTAGAATGATAATAAATCAGCATGGAACAATTAAAAATTATAGATACGTTGGAGGTATATCATGCGGGCTTTCTTAACATAGTTGGATGAGATGGTGTTCTTCCCTTGCTATCTTGTTGTGATGAATTGAATCTTTCCCTTTGAGATCTTATTATGTTGAATTGAATGTTTTGGGTTTGAGAACACTTGTTGTATATCTTGCATGTGGATACATGTGGTGACAATGGGGCATTCTGTTGACTCACTTGATATAGGTTATGGCATCAACTTGTGGATTCCGGTGACCTTGGGGATCTATGCATAGGGGTTGATTGCATGTTTTCATCCTACTTTCTCCGGTAGAAATCTTGGGGTGCTCCTTTTAGTTCTTTGTGTTGGATTGAATATGATAGATCTGAAATTGTTTGTTGCACGTCGCATAATTTACCCACGAATACTTGAGGCAACATTGGAGTATCTAGGTAACATTAGGTTGACTGATATGTATCATTGGTGCTATTTTACTATGAACTCTAGGGTTGTTTGTGACACTTATAGGAATAGCTCAAAAGATTGATCAAAAAGAATAAGTTTATGGTGGTTATACTACCTACGCCAATTTCATCTTATGTTCTCTGCTACTTATGGACTTTGAAGTGATTCTTTGTTGCGCGTTGAGGGATGATCATATGATTCTACTATGTTAGCATTGTTGAGAGATTGCACTAGTCAAACCATAAACCCTAGGCCTTATTTCCAATTATTTATATAATTTTTTGCATGATGTTTTCCATTTGCTACCTTGTTGTTTTATATTTTCATATTACAAAAACAAATATCTAGCATCCATAGTGCACTCTTATCACCATATCTTGACCAAACTAGTGCACCTATACAATTTACCATTGTGTATTGGGTGTGTTGGGGACACAAGAGATTTCTTGTATTTGATTGCAAGGTTGTTTGAGAGAGGCCATCTTCACCATACACCTCCCACGGATTGATAAACCTTAGTTCATCAACTGTGGGAAATTTGATGTTGTCCTACAAAACTCTGCACTTGGAGGCCCAACAACGTCTACAAGAATGAAGTTGCATAGTAGACATCAACATTGTTCTCAGAAAGATGAAATTGAAGCACGAAAGCAACTGCTTAGCTCAAAAGATATAAGTGAAGCATATAGAGTATCCTAACAAATCATGATGAATATGTGTCTCCCTCAAGTAGGTGTCTCTAGTAAACAATGATTGTTTAAAACTAAAATAAAATCAAAATATAATACACGACGCTCCATGCAAAACACATATCATGTGATGAACAAAATGCAGCTCAAAGTGGCATATCGATGGAATGGAGATGAGAGAGGGGATGCCTTCCGGGGCATCCCCAAGCTTAGACGCTTAAGTCTTCCTACGATATTACCTTTGGGGTGCCTTGGGAATCCCCAAGCTTAGGGTCTTGCTACTTCTTATTCCTTAGTCCATTGTGATCGCACCAAAAACTTGAAAAGTTTAGCACACAAAACTCAACAGAAACTCATGAGATCTGTTAGTACTGTTGGGGAACATCGCATGGGAAACAAAAAATTCCCTACGCTCATCAAGATCAATCTATGTAGATCAACAGCTACGAGAGGGTGAGGCCATCTACATACCCTTGTACATCACAAAGAGGAAGCATTGAGAAATGTGGTTGATGTAGTCAAACATCTTCGTGATCCAATCACGATCTATCAAGCGATCCAATCATGAACGTCTCGATCAAGTGCCGAATGGACGGCACCTCCGTGTTCAGCACACATGTGTTGGGGAACGTCGCATGGGAAACAAAAATTTTCCTACGCGCACGAAGACCTATCATGGTGATGTCCATCTACGAGAGGGGATGAGTGATCTACGTACCCTTGTAGATCGTACAGCAGAAGCGTTAGAGAACGCGGTTGATGTAGTGGAACGTCCTCACGTCCCTCGATCCGCCCCGCGAACAATCCCGCGATCAGTCCCACGATCTAGTACCGAACGGACGGCACCTCCGCGTTCAGCACACGTACAGCTCGACGATGGTCTCGGCCTTCTTGATCCAGCAAGAGAGACGGAGAGGTAGAAGAGTTCTCCGGCAGCGTGACGGCGCTCCGGAGGTTGGTGATGATCTCGTCTCAGCAGGGCTCCGCCCGAGCTCCGCAGAAACGCGATCTAGAGGAAAAACTATGGAGGTATGTGGTCGGGCAGTCGTGAGAAAGTCGTCTCAAATCTGCCCTAAAAGCCCCATATATATAGGAGGAGGGAGGGGGACCTTGAATTGGGGTCCAAGGGACTCCCAAGGGGTCGGCCGAGCCAAGGGGGGGAGGACTCCCCCCCCCCAAACCGAGTTGGACTTGGTTTGGTGGGAGGAGTCCCCCTCCCATCTCACTTCTTCCCTCTTTTTTTTTCTTTTCCTTTGATTTCTTTCTCTTGGCGCATAGGCCCCCTTGGGGCTGTCCCACCAGCCCACTAAGGGCTGGTGTGTCTCCCCAAAGCCTATGGGCTTCCCCGGGGTGGGTTGCCCCCCCCCCCCCCGGTGAACTCCCAGAACCCATTCGTCATTCCCGGTACATTCCCGGTAATTCCGAAAACCTTCCGGTAGTCAAATGAGGTCATCCTATATATCAATCTTCGTTTCCGGACCATTCCGGAAACCCTCGTGACGTCTGTGATCTCATCCGGGACTCCGAACAACATTCGGTAACCAACCATATAACTCAAATACGCATAAAACAACGTCGAACCTTAAGTGTGCAGACCCTGCGGGTTCGAGAACTATGTAGACATGACCCGAGAGACTCCTCGGTCAATATCCAATAGCGGGACCTGGATGCCCATATTGGATCCTACATATTCTACGAAGATCTTATCGTTTGAACCTCAGTGCCAAGGATTCGTATAATCCCGTATGTCATTCCCTTTGTCCTTCGGTATGTTACTTGCCCGAGATTCGATCGTCAGTATCCGCATACCTATTTCAATCTCGTTTACCGGCAAGTCTCTTTACTTGTTCTGTAACACAAGATCCCGCAACTTACACTAAGTTACATTGCTTGCAAGGCTTGTGTGTGATGTTGTATTACCGAGTGGGCCCCGAGATACCTCCCCGTCACACGGAGTGACAAATCCCAGTCTTGATCCATACTAACTCAACTAACACCTTCGGAGATACCTGTAGAGCATCTTTATAGTCACCCAGTTACGTTGCGACGTTTGATACACACAAAGCATTCCTCCGGTGTTAGTGAGTTATATGATCTCATGGTCATAGGAATAAATACTTGACACGCAGAAAACAGTAGCAACAAAATGACACGATCAACATGCTACGTCTATTAGTTTGGGTCTAGTCCATCACGTGATTCTCCCAATGACGTGATCCAGTTATCAAGCAACAACACCTTGTTCATAATCAGAAGACACTGATTATCATCGATCAATTGGCTAGCCAACTAGAGGCATGCTAGGGACGGTGTTTTGTCTATGTATCCACACATGTAAATGAGTCTTCATTCAATACAATTACAGCATGGATAATAAACTATTATCTTGATACAGGAATTATAATAATAACTATACATTTATTATTGCCTCTAGGGCATAATTCCAACAGTCTCCCACTTGCACTAGAGTCAATAATCTAGCCCTCACATCACCATGTGAATTACATTGTAATAAATCTAACACCCATACAGTTCTGGTGTCGATCATGTTTTGGCCGTGGAAGAGGTTTAGTCAGCGGGTCTGCTACATTCAGATACGTGTGCACTTTGCATATATTTACGTCCTCCTCCTCGACGTAGTCGCGGATGAGGTTGAAGGGTCGTTTGATGTGTCTGAACTTCTTGTGAAACCTTGGTTCCTTTGCTAAGGCAATGGCACCAGTGTTGTCACAGAACAAGGTTATTGGATCCAGTGCACTTGGCACCACTCCAAGATCCGTCATGAACTGCTTCATCCAGACACCCTCCTTAGCCGCCTCCGAGGCAGCCATGTACTCCGCTTCACATGTAGAATCTGCTACGATGCTTTGCTTGGAACTGCACGAGCTTACTGCACCCCCATTAAGAATAAATACGTATCCGGTTTGCGACTTAGAGTCGTCCGGATCTGTGTCAAAGCTTGCATCGACGTAACCTTTTACGGCGAGCTCTTCGTCACCTCCATACACGAGAAACATCTCCTTAGTCCTTTTCAGGTACTTCAGGATATTCTTGACCGCCGTCCAGTGATCCACTCCTGGATTACTCTGGAACCTACCTGCCATACTTATGGCCAGGCTAACATCCCGTCTAGTGCACAGCATTGCATACATGATAGAGCCTATGGCTGAAGCATAGGGGACGGAGCGCATATGCTCTCTATCTTCATCAGTTGCTGGGCACTGAGTCTTACTCAATCTCGTACCTTGTAACACTGGCAAGAACCCTTTCTTGGACTGTTCCATTTTGAACCTCTTCAAAACTTTATCAAGGTATGTGCTTTGTGAAAGTCCTATCAGGCGTTTTGATCTATCCCTATAGATCTTAATGCCTAGAATGTAAGCAGCTTCTCCTAGGTCCTTCATAGAGAAACTTTTGTTCAAGTAACCTTTTATGCTCTCCAAAAGCTCTACGTTGTTTCCAATCAGTAATATGTCATCCACATATAATATTAGAAACGCCACAGAGCTCCCACTCACTTTCTTGTAAATACAAGATTCTCCAACCACTTGTATAAACCCAAATGCTTTGATCACCTCATCAAAGCGTTTGTTCCAACTCCGAGATGCTTGCACCAGTCCATAAATGGATCGCTGGAGCTTGCACACCTTGTCAGCATTTTTAGGATCGACAAAACCTTCAGGTTGCATCATATACAACTCTTCCTTAAGGAAACCGTTAAGGAACGCCGTTTTGACATCCATCTGCCAGATTTCATAATCGAAAAATGCAGCTATTGCTAACATGATTCTGACGGACTTAAGCATCGCTACGGGTGAGAAGGTCTCATCGTAGTCCACTCCTGGAACTTGTGAAAAACCATTTGCCACAAGTCGAGCTTTATAAACGGTCACATTGCCGTCAGCGTCCGTCTTCTTCTTAAAGATGCATTTGTTCTGAATAGCCTTGCGGCCCTCAGGCAGTATCTCCAAAGTCCACACTTTGTTCTCATACATGGATCCTATCTCGGATTTCATGGCTTCTAGCCATCTGTTGGAATCTGTGCCCACCATTGCTTCTTCATAATTTGCAGGTTCATTGTTGTCTAACAACATGATTGACAAGACGGGATTACCGTACCACTCTGGAGCAGCGCGTGATCTCGTCGATCTGCGTGGTTCAACAGAAACTTGAACTGGAGTTTCATGATCATCATCATTAACTTCCTCCTCAACCGGCATCGCAACGACAGAGGTTTCCCCTTGCTTTGCGCCACCATTCAGAGGGATGAGAGGTTCGACAACCTCGTCAAGTTCTATCTTCCTCCCACTCAATTCTCTCGAGAGAAACTCCTTCTCGAGAAAAGTTCCGTTCTTAGCAACAAACACTTTGCCCTCGGATTTGAGATAGAAGGTGTACCCAACTGTCTCTTTTGGGTAACCTATGAAGACGCACTTTTCCGCTTTGGGTTCCAGCTTTTCAGGATGAAGCTTTTTGACATAAGCATCACATCCCCAAACTTTAAGAAACGACAACTTTGGCCTTTTTCCATACCACAGTTCGTATGGTGTCGACTCAACGGATTTCGATGGTGCCCTATTTAAAGTGAATGCAGCTGTTTCTAATGCATAACCCCAAAATGACAACGGCAAATCAGTAAGAGACATCATAGATCGCACCATCTCTAACAAAGTACGATTACGACGTTCGGACACACCATTACGCTGTGGTGTTCCAGGCGGTGTTAACTGCGAAACAATTCCACATTGTCTTAAGTGAGTACCAAACTCGAAACTCAGATATTCACCCCCACGATCAGACCGTAGGAACTTGATCTTTTTGTTACGATGATTTTCCACTTCACTCTGGAATTGCTTGAACTTTTCAAATGTTTCAGACTTGTGTTTCATCAAGTAGACATAACCATATCTACTTAAATCGTCAGTGAAGGTGAGAAAATAACGATATCCGCCGCGTGCCTCCACACTCATTGGACCACACACATCGGTATGTATGATTTCCAACAAGTCACTTGCACGCTCCATTGTTTCGGAGAACGGAGTCTTAGTCATCTTTCCCATGAGGCATGGTTCGCACGTGTCAAGTGAATCAAAGTCAAGTGACTCCAAAAGTCCATCAGCATGGAGTTTCTTCATGCGCTTTACACCAATATGACCCAAGCGGCAGTGCCACAAAAATATGGCGCTATCATTGTTTACTCTAACTCTTTTGGTCTCAATGTTATGTATATGCGTATCGCTATCAAGATTCAATATGAACAATCCTCTCACATTCGGTGCATGACCATAAAAGATGTTACTCATAGAAATAGAACAACCATTATTCTCAGACTTAAAAGAGTAACCGTCTCGCAATAAACAAGATCCAGATATAATGTTCATGCTCAACGCAGGCACTAAATAACAATGATTTAAGTTCATCACTAATCCCGATGGTAGTTGAAGTGACACTGTGCCGACGGCGATTGCATCGACCTTGGAACTGTTTCCTACGCGCATCGTCACTTCGTCTTTCGCCAGCCTTCGTCTATTCCGCAGTTCTTGCTTCGAGTTGCAAATGTGAGCAACAGAACCGGTATCGAATACCCAGGCACTACTACGAGAGCCGGTTAAGTACACATCAATAACATGTATATCAAATATACCTGATTTTTCTTTGCCCGCCTTTTTATCTGCCAGATACTTGGGGCAATTGCGCTTCAAGTGACCCATACCCTTGCAATAGAAGCACTCTGTTTCAGGCTTAGGTCCAGCCTTGGGTTTCTTCGGCGGATTGGCAACAGGCTTGCCGCTCTTCTTCGAATTGCCCTTCTTGCCTTTGCCGTTTCTCTTGAAACTAGTGGTCTTGCTCACCATCAACACTTGATGCTCTTTACGGAGTTCAGACTCTGCGACTTTCAGCATCGCAAACAACTCGCCGGGAGACTTGTTCATCCCTTGCATGTTGTAGTTCAACACAAATCCTTTATAGCTTGGCGGCAGTGATTGAAGGATTCTGTTAGTGATAGCTTCTTGCGGGAGTTCAATCCCCAGTTCAGCTAGACGGTTTGAGTACCCAGACATTTTGAGCACATGTTCACTGACAGACGAGTTTTCCTCCATCTTGCAAGCATAGAATTTATCGGAGGTCTCATACCTCTCGATCCTTGCGTTCTTCTGAAAGATAAACTTCAACTCCTGGAACATCTCAAATGCTCCATGACGCTCAAAGCGACGTTGAAGTCCCGGTTCTAAGCCATACAAGACTACACATTGAACTATTGAGTAGTCCTCCTTACGTGCTAACCAAGCGTTCTTAACATCCTGATCAGCCGTAGCGGGTGGTTCATCTCCTAGCGCAGCATTAAGGACATAATCCTTCTTTCCAGCTTGTAAGATTAGCTTAAGATTACGAGCCCAGTCTACAAAGTTGCTTCCATCATCTTTCAACTTAGCTTTCTCTAGGAACGTATTAAAATTCAGGATGACACTTGCGTGAGCCATGATCTACAACACAAATATATTCAAAGTGGACTTAGACTATGTTCAAGATAATTAGAGTTCAACTTAATCAAATTATATGCTAAACTCCCACTCAAAAAGTACATCTCTCTAGTCATTTGAGTGGTTCATGATCCACTTACACTATCCCAAGTCCGATCATCACGTGAGTTGAGTATAGTTTCAGTGGTAAGCATCCCTATGCTAATCATATCAACTATATGATTCATGATCGACCTTTCGGTCTCATGTGTTCCGAGGCCATGTCCGCACATGCTAGGCTCGTCAAGCTTAACCCGAGTGTTCCGCGTGCACAACTGTTTTGCACCCGTTGTATGTGAACGTTGAGTCTATCACACCCGATCATCACGTGGTGTCTCGAAACGACGAACTGTAGCAACGGTGCACAATCGGGGAGAACACAATTTCGTCTTGAAATTTTAGTGAGAGATCACCTCATAATGCTACCGTCGTTCTAAGCAAAATAAGGTGCATCAAAGGATTAACATCACATGCAATTCATAAGTGACATGATATGGCCATCATCACGTGCTTCTTGATCTCCATCACCAAAGCACCGGCACGATCTTCTTGTCACCGGCGCCACACCATGATCATCCATCAACGTGTTGCCATCGTGGTTGTCGTGCTACTTATGCTATTACTACTATAGCTACATCCTAGCAAAATAGTAAACGCATCTGCAAGCACATATGTTAGTATAAAGACAACCCTATGGCTCCTGCCGGTTGCCGTACCATCGACGTGCAAGTCGATATTTCTATTACAACATGATCATCTCATACATCCAATATATCACATCACATCGTTGGCCATATCACATCACAATCATACCCTGCAAAAACAAGTTAGACGTCCTCTAAGTTTGTTGTTGCAAGTTTTACGTGGTGACCAAGGGTATCTAGTAGGATCGCATCTTACTTACGCAAACACCACAACGGAGATATATGAGTTGCTATTTAACCTCATCCAAGGACCTCCTCGGTCAAATCCGATTCAACTAAAGTTGGAGAAACCGACACTTGCCAGTCATCTTTGAGCAAAGGGGGTTACTCGTAACGATGAAACCAGTCTCTCGTAAGCGTACGAGTAATGTCGGTCCAAGCCGCTTCAATCCAACAATACCGCGGAATCAAGAAAAGACTAAGGAGGGCAGCAAGACGCACATCACCGCCCACAAAACCTTTTGTGTTCTACTCGAGAAGACATCTACGCATGAACCTAGCTCATGATGCCACTGTTGGGGAACGTCGCATGGGAAACAAAAAATTTCCTACGCGCACGAAGACCTATCATGGTGATGTCCATCTACGAGAGGGGATGAGTGATCTACGTACCCTTGTAGATCGTACAGCAGAAGCGTTAGAGAACGCGGTTGATGTAGTGGAACGTCCTCACGTCCCTCGATCCGCCCCGCGAACAATCCCGCGATCAGTCCCACGATCTAGTACCAAACGGACGGCACCTCCGCGTTCAGCACACGTATAGCTCGACGATGATCTCGGCCTTCTTGATCCGGCAAGAGAGACGGAGAGGTAGAAGAGTTCTCCGGCAGCGTGACGGCGCTCCGGAGGTTGGTGATGATCTCGTCTCAGCAGGGCTCCGCCCGAGCTCCGCAGAAACGCGATCTAGAGGAAAAACTATGGAGGTATGTGGTCGGGCAGTCGTGAGAAAGTCGTCTCAAATCTGCCCTAAAAGCCCCATATATATAGGAGGAGGGAGGGGGACCTTGCCTTGGGGTCCAAGGGACTCCCAAGGGGTCGGCCGAGCCAAGGGGGGGAGGACTCCCCCCCCAAACCGAGTTGGACTTGGTTTGGTGGGAGGAGTCCCCCTCCCTTCCCACTTCTTCCCTCTTTTTTTTTCTTTTCCTTTGATTTCTTTCTCTTGGCGCATAGGCCCCCTTGGGGCTGTCCCACCAGCCCACTAAGGGCTGGTGTGTCTCCCCAAAGCCTATGGGCTTCCCCGGGGTGGGTTGCCCCCCCCCCCCCCCGGTGAACTCCCGGAACCCATTCGTCATTCCCGGTACATTCCCGGTAATTCCGAAAACCTTCCGGTAATCAAATGAGGTCATCCTATATATCAATCTTCGTTTCCGGACCATTCCGTAAACCCTCGTGACGTCTGTGATCTCATCCGGGACTCCGAACAACATTCGGTAACCAACCATATAACTCAAATACGCATAAAACAACGTCGAACCTTAAGTGTGCAGACCCTGCGGGTTCGAGAACTATGTAGACATGACCCGAGAGACTCCTCGGTCAATATCCAATAGCGGGACCTGGATGCCCATATTGGATCCTACATATTATACGAAGATCTTATCGTTTGAACCTCAGTGCCAAGGATTCGTATAATCCCGTATGTCATTCCCTTTGTCCTTCGGTATGTTACTTGCCCGAGATTCGATCGTCAGTATCCGCATACCTATTTCAATCTCGTTTACCGGCAAGTCTCTTTACTCGTTCTGTAACACAAGATCCCGCAACTTACACTAAGTTACATTGCTTGCAAGGCTTGTGTGTGATGTTGTATTACCGAGTGAGCCCCGAGATACCTCTCCGTCACACGGAGTGACAAATCCCAGTCTTGATCCATACTAACTCAACGAACACCTTCGGAGATACCTGTAGAGCATCTTTATAGTCACCCAGTTACGTTGCGACGTTTGATACACACAAAGCATTCCTCCGGTGTCAGTGAGTTATATGATCTCATGGTCATAGGAATAAATACTTGACACGCAGAAAACAGTAGCAACAAAATGACACGATCAACATGCTACGTCTATTAGTTTGGGTCTAGTCCATCACGTGATTCTCCCAATGACGTGATCCAGTTATCAAGCAACAACACCTTGTTCATAATCAGAAGACACTGACTATCATCGATCAACTGGCTAGCCAACTAGAGGCATGCTAGGGACGGTGTTTTGTCTATGTATCCACACATGTAAATGAGTCTTCATTCAATACAATTACAGCATGGATAATAAACTATTATCTTGATACAGGAATTATAATAATAACTATACATTTATTATTGCCACTAGGGCATAATTCCAACAACATGTAGCTCGATGATGCCTTCACCACTTCGATCCAACGTGTGTGGGTGAAGTAGCAGTTGAGTTCTCCGGTAGCACGACGGCGTGGCGGTGGCGGTGGTGGTGCAATCTTGGCAGGGCTTCGCCAAGCGTTGTCTTGATCACGATGATGGAAAAGAACTACGAGAGAGAGAGGACTACATCGTGGCTTTTAGGTGCGGCTGCCCTCCCCCTCCTCTAGGATAAATAGGAGGGAGGGTGGAGGAAGTCGACGCGCTAGGGTTTCCCCTAGGGTGGGCCAGCGGCCACCAAGGGGTTTCCTTGGCCCTCAAGGAAGGTGGGGTGGCGGCCACCTCTCGGTCAGCCCACCTCCTTGGCTTCATGGGTCTCGGGTGGGAGGGGCGGCCAGCCCACCAAGGGCTGGTGTTCCACCTCTCACGGGGCCCGCCAAGGTAGGTGGACCATCGGAACTCTTCTGAAACTTCCGTCGCAAAACCGGTAACTTTCTGAATCCTTTATGGAACTCGAATTCCAACATCCCATATATCGATCTTCATCTCTGGACCAATACAAAGCTCCTCATCATGTTCAAGATCTCGTCCGAGACTCCGAACAACCTTCGGTCACCAACATAATAACTCAACTATATCTATATCGTCACCGAACGTTAAGTGTGCATACACTACAGGTTTGAGAACTATGCAGACATGACCAATACACCTCTACTGTAAATAACCAATAGCGGGACATGGATGCCCATATTGGTTCCTATATATTGTATGAAGATCTATATCAATCGAACCAACAATGTCAAGGATTTAGCTAACCTCGTACGACGTTCCCTTTGTCCATCAGTATGTTACTTGCTCGAGATTCGATCATCGGTATCTCCATACCTAGTGCAGTCTTGTTACTGGCAAGTCTCTTTACTCATTACATAATACAAGAACATGTGACTAACTCCTTAGCCCCATTGCTTTCAAGCTTATTGTGATGTTGTATTACCGAGTGGGCCCCGAGATACCTCTTCTTCATACGGAGTGACAAATCCCAGTCTTGATCCATGCCAACTCCACACACACCCTCGGAGATACATTTAGAGCATCTTTATAGTCACCCAGTTATGTTGTGATATTTGATACACACAAGGCATTCCTACAGTGTTAGTGAGTTGAATGATCTCATGGTCAAAGGAACGGATACACTAACATGCAGAAAGCAATAAGAGTAAAGTTGATATGATCAAACGCTATTCTTACGGTTTGGGTCTTGTCCATCACATCATTCTCCTAATGATCTATCCTGTTACCAAATGACTACTCATGTGTGTGGCTAGGAAACCTTAGCCATCTTTGGTTAACGAGCTAGTCCAGTAGAGGCATACTAGGGACAGTTTGTTGTCTATGTACCCACGCATGTATTTGAGTTTCCAATCAATACAATTATAGCATGGATAATAAACGATTATCATGAACAAGGAAATATGATAATAACTACTTTATTATTACCCCTAGGGCATATTTCCAACAGTATCCCACCTGCACTAGAGTCAATAATCTAGTATTACATGGTAATGAATCTAACACCCATAGAGTTCTCGTGATGATCATGTTTTGCTCGTGGAAGAAGTTTAGTCAACGTATCTGCAACATTCAAATCCGGATGTACTTTGCAAATGTTTATGTCCTCCTCCTTAATATAATCGTGGATGGAATTGAAGCTGCGCTTTATGTGTCTAGTCCTTTTGTGAAACCTTGATCCCATGGCGAGAGCAATGGCACCAGTGTTGTCACAAAACAGGGTCATTGGATCCAATGCATGGGGCACAACTTCAAGATTCGTCATGAACTGCTTCATCTAGACACCTTCCTTTGTTGCTTCCGAAGTAGCTATGTAGTCTGCTTCACATGTAGAATCAGCTACCACTCTTTGCTTGGAACTGCACCATCTTACCGCTCCACCATGCAGAATAAATACATATCCAGTTTGAGACTTAGAGCCATCCAGATCTGTGTCAAAGCTAGCATTGATGTAAACCTTTACGACGAGCTCTTGATCACCTCCATAAATGAGAAACATATCCCTAGTCCTTTTTGGGTATTTAAGGATATTCTTGACCGATGTCCAGTGTTCCACTCCTGGATCACTTTGAAACCTTCCGACCACACTTATATCAAGGCTCACATCTTGTCTTGTGCGCATCATCGCATAAATAATAGAGCCTATGGCTGAAGCATAGGGGATGACACTCATCTTCTCTCTATCCTCTGACTCGTTGGGCATTTAGTCTTACTCAACTTCATACCTTGTAGGACATGCAAGAACCCCTTCTTGGACTGATCCATTTTGAACTTCTTCAGATCCTTATCAAGGTATGTGCTTTCTGAAAGTCCAATTAAGCGTTTCGATCTATCCCTACAGGTCTTTATGTCTAATATGTAAGTAGCTTCTCCGAGGTATTTAATTGAAAAACTCTTGTTCAAATATATCTTCACACTTTCCAAAAGTTCTATATTGGTTCCAATCAACAATATATCATCCACATATAATATTAGAAACGCTATAGAGCTCCCACTCACTTTCTTGTAAATATAAGCTTTCCATAAACTTGTATAAAACCAAACACTTTGATCGCCTCATCAAAACAAAGATTCTAACTCCGAGATGCTTGCTCCAGTCCATAAATGGATCGCTGGAGATTTCATACTTTGTCAGCATTTTCTGGATCAACAAAACCTTTCGGTTCCATAATATACAACTCTTCCTTAAGGAAACCATTAAGGAACATTGTTTTGACATCCATCTGCCGGATTTCATAATTGAAAAATGCAGCTATTGCTAACATGATTCTCATGGACTTAAGCATCGCTACACGTGAGGAAGTCTCATCCTAGTCAACTCCTTGAACTTGTGAAAACCCCTTTGCAACAAGTCGAGCTTTATAGACGGTAACATTATTGTTCGTGTGTGTCTTCCTTTTAAATACCCATTTATTCAGAATAGCCTTTCGATTTTTTAGGTAATACTTCCAAAGTTTGGACTTTGTTTTCATACATGGATCCTAGCTCGGATTTCATGGCCTCTAGCCACTTGTTGGAATCCGGACCCACCATTGCTTCTCCATAGCTTGTAGGTTCATCTTTGTCCAACAACATGACCTCTGAGACAGTATTATCGTACCACTCAGGAGCAGTACACGTCCTTGTTGACCTACGAGGTTCGGTGGTAAATTGATCTCAAGCTTCATGATCACCATCATTAGCTTCCTCTTCAACTGGTGTAGGCGCCACAGGAACATCTTCGTGCGCCCTGCTACTCTCTTGTGAAGTGACGCTTCAGTAACCTCATCAAGTTCCACCACCATCTGTTGGAAATATGCCCTAGAGACAATAATAAAATGGTTATTATCATATTTCCTTGTTCATGATAATCATCTATTGTTCATGCTATAATTGTATTAATAGGAAACAGTAATACATGTGTGGATAAATAGATCACAATGTGTCCCTAGCAAGCCTTTAGTTGGCTAGCTCGTTGATCAATAGATGATCATGGTTTCCTGATCATGGACATTGGATTGCATTGATAACGGGATCACATCATTAGGAGAATGATGTGATGGACAAGACCCAATCCTAAGCATAGCACTAGATCGTGTGGTTCGTATGCTAAAGCTTTTCTAATGTCAAGTATCTTTTCCTTCGACCGTGAGATTGTGCAACTCTCGGATACCGTAGGAGTGCTTTGGGTGTATCAAACGTCATAACGTAACTGGGTGACTATAAAGGTGCACTACGGGTATCTTCGAAAATATCTGTTGGGTTGGTACGAATCGAGATTGGGATTTGTCACTCCGTGTGACAGAGAGGTATCTCTGGGCCCTCTCGGTAGAACATCATCATAATGAGCTCAGTGTGACTAAAGAGTTAGTCACAGGATGATATGCTACGGAACGATAAAGAGACTTGCCGCCACCGAGATTGAACAAGGTATGGGGATACCCACAATTGAATCTCGGGCAAGTTCTATACCGGTAGACAAAGGGAATTGTATACAGGATTAATTGAATCCTTGACATCGTGGTTCATCCGATGAGATCATCGTGGAACATGCGGGAGCCACCATGGGTATCCATACCCTGCTGTTGGTTATTGGCCGGAGAGGTGTCTCGGTCATGTCTGCATGCCTCCAGAACCCGTAGGGTCGACACACTTAAGGTTCGATGATGCTAGGGTTATAGGGAATTGTTATACGAGGTTACCAAAGGTTGTTCGGAGTCCCGGATGAGATCTCGGACGTCCCGAGGAGCTCCAGAATAGTCCAGAGGTAAAGATTACATATATGAAATGAGGATTTGGTCGCCGGAATTGTTTCTGGCGACACCAGTAATGTACTAGGACCACCGAAAGGGTTTCGGGGGTCCACCGGGAGGGGCCACCGGCCCCAAAGGCTAGCATGGGCCAAAAGGTGGAAGGGAACCAGCCTAGAGTGGGCTGGTGCATGCTACTGCAACAAAAGACCTTCCAACAGCGCAAGAAACACGTGCTGATCGGAGACTGTTCATGTCTTGATTCTCCTCAGCAACGGCACAAGGAATCCTTCTGCTACGGCTATGCCTTTAGGGACTTCCTAGGAAAATATGCAAAGGATTTCCCCGTGGCCTTGGAGCCTTGCGTTGGTGTTCCCTCGAAGCGGAAAGGGTGATGTAGCGCAGCGGTGGTAAGTATTTCCCTCAGTTTTGAGAACCAAGGTATCGATCCAGTGAAGCAGTATCACAAGTGCCTGCACAAACACAAAGAAGTTGCTCCCAACGCTATGAAGGGGTTGTCAATCCCTTATAGATTGTTTGCAAAGTGAGAACTAAAAGCAACAAAGTAACAAAGCAAAGTAAAAGTGGAGGTGTAAACGATAGGTGTAAATAGACCCAGGGGCCGTAGTGTTTACTAGTGGCTTCTCTCATGAAAGCAAGTAGATGGTGGGTGAACAAATTACTGTCGAGCAATTGATAGAACCGCGCAAAGTCGTGACGTCATCTATGGCAATGATTATATCTATAGGCATCACGTCCAAAACAAGTAGACCGATACTTTCTGCATCTACTACTATTACTCCACACGCCGACCACTATCCAGCATGCATCTAGTGTATTAAGTCCAAAAGAACAGGGTAACGCCTTAAGCAAGATGACATGATGTAGATGGACAATCTCATATCAACGACAGTGCCCACCATGTTACCCTTGATGGCAACTACTCAATGTGTGCCTTGCTGCCCCTACTGTCACTGGGAAAGGTCACCGCATGGTAAGAACCCAAAACCAAGCACTTCTCCCATTGCAAGAATCATAGATCTAGTTGGCCAAACAAAACCCAAGACTCGGAGAGACTTACAAGGATATCAAATCATGCATATAAGAAATCAGCAAGGACTCAAATATATATCATAGAGAATATGATCACAAATCCACAATTCTTCGGATCTCGACAAACACACCGACAAAGAAGATTACATCGGATTGATCTCCATGAAGATCATGGAGAACTTTGCATTGAAGATCCAACAGAGAGAAGAAGCCATCTAGCTACTAACTACGGACCCGTAGGTATGAAGTGAACTACTCATGAGTCATTGGAGGGGCGATGATGATGATGAAGAAGCCCTCCAACTCGAAGGTCCCCTCCGGTAGGGCACCGGGAAGTATCTCCAGATGAGATCTCGCGGAAACGAAAGCTTGCGGCGGTGGAAAAGTATTTTCGTGGATCCCTTGATTTTTTTCTGATTTTTTGGGAATATATAGGCGCAAGATCTAGGTCAGGGGGCGTCCGGGAGACCATAAGCCTGCCCACAGCCGCCTCCCCCTGGTGGCGGAGTGGGGGCTTGTGGGCTCCTTGGAGCCCACCTGGATTGGCCCAAAAGCCCCTGGTCTTCTTCCGTTCGGGAAAAAATCATTTCGGGGATTTTATTCCGTTTGGACTCCGTTCCAAAATCAGATCTGAAAAGAGCCAAAAACACAGAAAAAACAGGAACTCGCACTTGGCAATGAATTAATAAGTTAGTCCCAAAAAAGATATAAAAGGTACATAAAACATCCAAAGATGAGAAGATAAAAGCATGAAACCATCAAAAAATTTAGATACGTTTGAGATGTATCAAGCATCCCCAAGCTTAACACCTCTTGTCCTCGAGTAGGGAAGTGATAAAGAATGAATTTTTGATGCTTTCATGCTACCTAGCATAGATGTCCTTTGTAACTCCTCTTATGTGACATGAATGTTCAGATCCATTAGATTCAAAATAATAATTTGCTATTGACGTGGAAACAATAATTATTCAAGCAAACTAGCAAGGTAATCATGAACTTTCAAAATAACAAGGCCAAAAGGAAGTTATCCCTACAAAAGCATATAGTCTGGCTATGCTCTATCATCATTGCACAGCGGATTTAAATCATGCACAACCCCGGTATTGGCCAAGTAATTGTTTCACACCTTTACTTTCTCAAACCTTTTCAACTCTCACGCAATACATGAGCGTGAGCCATGGTTTTAGCACTATAAGTGGTGTGGACTGTGGTGGAGGTTGCAAGACAAAAAGGACAAGATAGTCACATTAACTAGGCATATCAATGAGCTGTGGAGATGCTCATCAATAGATATCAATGTGAATGAGTAGGGATTGCCATACAAATGATGCACTAGAGCTAATAGTAAGTGAAAGCTCTTAAAGAAAACTAGTGGGTGTGCATCCAACTTGCTTGCTCACGAAGACCTAAGGAAATTTTGAGGAAGCCTATCATTAGTATATACAAGCCAAGTTATATAATGAAAAATTTCCACTAGCTATATGGTGGTGACAAAACGAGAGGCTCTCAATCATGAAGATCATGGTGCTTAATATGCACAAGTGTGGAAAAGTGGTAACATTGTACCTTCTCTCTTTTTCTCTCATATTTTTTTTGGTGGGCTCTTTGGCCTCTTTTTTTTGGTGGGCATCTTAGGCCTCTTTTATTTCTTCACATGGGACAATGCTCCATTAATGATGATCATCACACTTTCAACTCAAAACTTAGAGCAACGATGACTCTATATGGAATGCCTTCGGTAGTGTACCGTGACAATGGTCTAGCATGGCATAGACATTAATGGAAACATCATGCTAGCTATCTTATGATCATGCAATGGCAATGTAGATGTGGTGGCACATGTCATGGTGGTAGTTGCATGGCAATATATCTCGGAATGACTTTGAAAAAGCCATAGTAGGTAGGTATGGTGGCTGTTTTGAGGGAGGCTAATGGTGGGCTTTGTGCACCGGCGAAAGTTGCACGGCACTTAAGAAGATAGTGATGGTGGAAGGTAAAAGTGCATCTAAACCATGGACTCAACATTAGTCATGAAGAACTCATATACTTGTTGCAAAAGTTATATTAGTAATCGAAACAAAGCATTCAACGCATACTCCTAGGGGAAGGGTTGGTAGGTTTAAACCATCGCGCGATCCCGACCTTCACGCAAAGGATGACAATCAATAGACTAATCATGCTCAAATTTCATCACATAGCGGTTCACCATACGTGCATGCTATGGGAATCACTAACTTCAACACAAGTATTTCTAGATCCACTACACCTTACTAGCATAACTTCAATATTACCATAACCACAACTCAAAACTAATTGAGATGAATCAAACTTCTCTAACTATTCAATGCACATGAAGGTGGAAGTTTGCGTATCCCTTTGGATAACTATCCCTTTTGAGACTACTTTCAAAGCATAGATCAACTACCAAGCCACGCACCCCTGTGCTCTAAAAGATATAAATGAAGCACATAGAGCAAAAGTATCTAGCTCAAAAGATATAAGTGGAGCACATGTGAGCTGAATTGTCTACCGAAAGATATAAGTGAAGCTCGACAAAATCACGGTGAGTGAATGTCTCTCTCTCTAGGTGTGCAGCAAGGATGATTGTGACACAACAAAAATTAAAATACTCCTACAATACAAGACGCTCCAGGCAAAAACACATAACATGTGGTGAATAAAAATATAGCCCCAAGTAACGTTACCGATGGACTGAAGACGAGAGAGGGGATGCCTTCCCGCGGCATCCGCAAGCTTAGGCTTTTATGACATCCTTGAATCTCTTGGGGTGCCTTGGGCATCCCCAAGCTTGAGCTCTTGCCACTCTTTATCACTTTGTCCATAAGAACTTCACCCAAAACTTGAAAACTTCACAACACGAAACTTTAAACAGAAACTCATGATAACATTAGTATGAGAAAGCAAACCACCACTTCCTTAGGTACTGTAGCAAACTTAAATTCTACTTACGCTGATGTTGGGTTACTGTATTTTCAATCTTCCATGGCTAATACCACCCGATACTATCCATAATTTCATCAAAATAAGCAACCAACACAACAAAAATAGAATCTGTTACATGTGGGATCGTATTCAAATTCAACAATATAGCTATCCCAAAGGATATTCTTTTCATGATCCACATGCATGCAAAGTTGACGCTTTTCAAAAATAGTGGGATTATCATCAACTAAAGTCATGACTTCTCCAATCCCACTTTCAGTATTATTGCAAATATCATATTCATCATGAGGTTTAAACAATTTTTCAAGATCATAAGGAAGATCATCACCCCAATCATGATTATTGCAATAAGTACTGGTCAAAGCAAAACCAGCATCCCCAAGCTTAGGGTTTTGCATATTTTTAGCATGATTGTCACTAATAGGATTTTAGTGAAACCATTGCAATCATGCTTTTCATCCAAGGAGCCCTCGTGAATCACTTCATGAATTTCTTCATCACGATTTTCAGATTCACACATCTGAAGCAAAACTCCATAAAGATAGTCAAGTGCCCTCAACTCACTAGCAATTCGTTCCACATAAGTGGGTCTCTTAAAGAGATTAGGTAGTGGATGAGGATCCATATTACTAGATTTTCAGCAAGCGAAGATGCAAGCATATTGAAGGCACATGGCACACAAGCGAACAGAAAGCAAGCGAGAAAAAAAGGGCGAACGAAAAGGAAAATGAAAAAGGCAAACGAAAAAGGCAAAGGAGAAAGGCAAATGAAAACGGCAAATGTGAAGTGGGGGAGAGGAAAACGAAAGACAACTAGCAAAAAAAGTAAATGCAGGAGATGAGTTTGTGAGACCTACTTGGATAGATCTCTCCTTCCCTGGCAACGGCGCCAGAAATACTTCTGCTACTGCAACAAAAGACCTTCCAATGGCGCCAGAAACACGTGCTGATGGGAGACTGTTCTTGTCTTGATTCTCCTCAGCAACGGCACCAGGAATCCTTCTGCTAGGGCTATGCCTTTAGGGACTTCCTAGGACAATATGCAAAGGATTTCCCCGTGGCCTTGGAGCCTTGCGTTGGTGTTCCCTCGAAGCGGAAAGGGTGATGTAGCGCAGCGGTGGTAAGTATTTCCCTCAGTTTTGAGAACCAAGGTATCGATCCAGTGAAGCAGTATCACAAGTGCCTGCACAAACACAAAGAAGTTGCTCCCAACGCTATGAAGGGGTTGTCAATCCCTTATAGATTGTTTGCAAAGTGAGAACTAAAAGCAACAAAGTAACAAAGCAAAGTAAAAGTGGAGGTGTAAACGATAGGTGTAAATAGACCCGGGGACCGTAGTGTTTACTAGTGGCTTCTCTCATGAAAGCAAGTAGACGGTGGGTGAAAAAATTACTATCGAGCAATTGATAGAACCGCGCAAAGTCGTGACGTCATCTATGGCAATGATTATATCTATAGGCATCACGTCCAAAACAAGTAGACTGATACTTTCTGCATCTACTACTATTACTCCACACGTTGACCGCTATCCAGCATGCATCTAGTGTATTAAGTCCAAAAGAACAGAGTAACGCCTTAAGCAAGATGACATGATGTAGATGGACAATCTCATATCAACGACAAAGCCCACCTTGTTACCCTTGATGGCAACTACTCAATGTGTGCCTTGCTGCCCCTACTGTCACTGGGAAAGGTCACCACATGGTAAGAACCCAAAACAAAGCACTCCTCCCATTGCAAGAATCATAGATCTAGTTGGCCAAACAAAACCCAAGACTCGGAGAGACTTACAAGGATATCAAATCATGCATATAAGAAATCAGCAAAGACTCAAATATATATCATAGATAATCTGATCACAAATCCACAATTCATCATATCTCGACAAACACACCGCCAAAGAACATTACATCGGATAGATCTCCATGAAGATCATGGAGAACTTCGTATTGAAGATCCAAGAGATAGAAGAAGCCATCTAGCTACTAACTACGGACCCGTAGGTCTGAAGTGAACTACTCACGAGTCATTAGAGGGCCGATGATGATGATGCCCTCCAACTCCAAAGTCCCCTCCGGCAGGGCATCGGGAAGGGTCTCCAAATGAGATCTCACGGAAACGGAAGCTAGCGGCGGCGGAAAAGTATTTTCGTGGATCCCTTGATTTTTTTTGGGAATATATAGGCGCAAGATCTAGGTCAGGGGGCGCCAGGGAGGCCACAAGCATGCCCACCGCCGCCTCCCCCTGGTGGCGGAGTGGGGGCTTCTGGGCTCCCTGTAGCCCTCCTGGCTTGGCCCACAGGCCCCCTGATCTTCTTTCGTTCGGGAAAAAATCATTTCGGGGATTTTATTCCATTTGGACTCCATTCCAAAATCAGATCTGAAAAGAGGCAAAAACACACACAAAACAGGAACTAGTACTTGGTATTGAATTAATAAATTAGTCCCAAAAAAAGATATAAAAAGTACATAAAACATCCAAAGATGACAAGATAACAGCATGAAACCATCAAAAATTATAGATACGTTAGAGACGTATCACTGCGCCTCCCACCTAGGCCCAGGGCGCCACAAGAGAGGGAAGGGCGGAACCTTGTGCTAAACCCTAAGGCCCATCTGGGGTGCGCCACCCCCCTCTCTCTTGCCCTGGCCGCCACCACCAGCCCTAGAGTGGGTTGCCGCACCCTTTGGGGATGGGAACCCTAAAGGGGGCGATCCCTCCCTCTCCCCCTATATATAGTGGAGGTTTTGGCTGATTTGAGACACACGGAATCTCTCTCTCGGCACAGGCCTCCTTCTCCTCTTTCTCCTCTTCTGCGGTGCTTGGCGAAGCCCTATCGGAATACCTCGTAGCTCCACCACCACCACGCCATCCTGATGCCGGAGCTCTCCCTCAACCTCTCCCTCCTCCTTGCTGGATAAAGGCGTGGGAGACGTCACCGGGCTGTACGTGTGTTGAACACGGAGGTGTCGTGATTCGGCACATAAGACATGTCACGGTGCTTGCTATCATAATAGCTCTTCTGACGGGACTGAGCTGCTCTGAGGTTGACGCGAATGATCCGACACATCTCCTCAGCTTCTTCTATCAAATCATTCCCAAGGATCTGACGCTCGCCGGTCTCGGACCAGTTGAGCGGGGTACGGCACTTCCTGCCATAGAGAATTTCAAACGGAGCCTTGCCAGAACTAGCTTGATAACTGTTGTTATACGAGAACTCCGTGAAAGACAGGCAATCTTCCCACTTCATGCCAAAAGAGATAACACAGGCTCTCAGCATATCCTCAAGAACTTTATTCACTCTCTCCACTTGACCACTAGTCTGAGGATGGAACGTTGTGCTGAAGCGGATCTTCGTGCCCATAGCAGACTGAAAGGAGTCCCAGAACTTGGAAGTGAAGATACTTTCGCGATCCGAAGAGATCATCATAGGCACGCCGTGCAAAGAGACAATCCTGGAGGTGTACAACTCTGCCAGCTAGGATGCTGAAATGGACTCCTTGACTGGAAGAAAATGAGCCACTTTACTCAACTTGTCGATGATGACGAAGATGGCATCATTACCCTTCTTGGACTTCGGAAACCCGGTGACGAAATCCATCTCAATGTGATCGAACTTCCACTCGGGAATCGACAAAGGCTGCAACAAACCTGCTGGACGTTGATGTTCTGCTTTCACCCTTCGACATACATCACATTCATTTACTAACTGTGCAATCTCACGCTTCATACGAGTCCACCAGAAGGTCTATTTCAAGTCGTGGTACATTTTGGAGCTACCAGGATGAATAGAGAGCAACAAGTTATGAGCTTCCTCCATGATTACCTTCCTGAGATCACCTTTCGGGACGACAAGACGATCCTCGAAGAACAACATGTCTCTGGCATCAACAGTGAAGCACTTATACTTGGGGAGACTCTTTCCCACGCCAATCTTGACCTTCTTCACCATAGCGTCAAGAAGTTGTGCTGCTCGGACCTGATCTTCCAAGGTAGGAGAGATCTGAAGATTTGCAAGAAATCCTTGAGGTACTAGCTGAAGGTTGATCTTCCTGAAGGACTCACAAAGACCAGGCTGGAGAGGTTGCAGAATCAGATTGTTGCAATATGCCTTCCTGCTCAAAGCATCCGCCACGACATTAGCTTTGCCTTGCGTGTACTCAACACTCGGATTAAAATCCTGGAGCATTTGCACCCAACGTGTTTGCCGAAGATTCAAGTTAGGTTGAGTGAATATGTACTTGAGACTCTTGTGATCGGTGAAAACTTCAACCTTACATTCCAACAAGAGGTGTCTCCAAGTCATCAGAACATGTACCACAGCTGCTAGCTCAAGATCATGCACAGGATAGTTCTTCTCCGCTGGCTTCAACTGCCTGGAGGTATAAGCAACGACCTTATTATCTTGCATCAGGACTGCACCAAGACCCTGGAGAGAAGTGTCACAGAAGACCTGGTAAGGCTTGGAATCATCCGGAGGAACCAAGACTGGAGTGGAGGTAAGCTTCTCCTTGAGTGTATCGAAGGTCAGTTGACACTCTGGAGACCAAGCATACTTAACACCCTTCTGAAGAAGACTTGAGAGCAGCTTGGCGATCTTGGAGAAGTTCTCAACGAACCTTCTGCAATATCCAGCAAGCCCGAGAAAGCTTCGAAGTTGCTTCACATTCTGTGGAGGCTCCCATTCAACAATGGCGTGAACCTTGGATGGATCAACTTTAATGCCCTCGGCAGAGATAATGTGCCCAAGATAAACCACTTCTTTCAGCCAGAACTCGCACTTCGAAAACTTGGCATACAGTTTGTACTCTCTCAGCTTATCAAGCACCAATCTGAGATGTTCTTCATGTTCTTCCTCAGTTTCAGAAAAGACCAGAATGTCGTCGAGATAGAGCAAGACAAAGTCATTCTTGAACGGAGAGAATATATAGTTCATCAATCGACAGAATGTCGGAGGAGCATTTGCCAGACCAAAAGACATGACCGTATACTCATACGAGCCAAAACTAGTCCTGAAGGCAGTCTTCGGAATATCTTCCTCGCGAATGCGAATTTGATGATGGCCCATCCTCAGATCAAGCTTGGAGAAGACCTTAGCACCTTTCAACTGTTCGAACAACTCAGTTATGTTCGGAAGTGGATATTTGTTCCTGATTGTCTTCTTATTCAATGGACGGTAATCGACACACAACCAGTCCGTGCCATCCTTCTTCTTGACAAACAGAACTCCACAGCCCCATGGAGACGAGCTCGGTCTGATCAAACCCAAACGCTCCTGCTCATCGAGTTGCCTCTTAAGTTCCTTCAATTCTTCTGGACCCAGCTTGTACGGCCGTTTGCACACTGGCTCTGTGCGTGGCTCAAGCTCAATGACAAACTCAACTTCACGGTGCGGAGGCATGCCTGGCAGCTCTTCAGGAAACACATCTTCATATTCGCAGACCACTGGGACTTGCGAAATAGGATTGATCTCACCCTTTTCATTCAAAGAGAATAGACGGATTGTATCATTGTGCGCCGCGAATATAATCACGTCCTCCAAAGAGTGGGTAAGCTTCACTTCTTTGGCTTCACAATCAATTGATGCCTTGTTTATGGCCAGCCAGTCCATACCAAGGATTAAGTCGATGTCGGAATTGCCCAGGACAATAGGAGACGCCAGAAAAGCATAAGCACCCATCTTGATAGAAACATCCGGGACGAATAACTGAGAGCTCATCCGCATACCCGGAGACACAACTTGCAATGACTTGGAAGGAACTCGGTCGCAATATTATTACCAAATGCAAAGGGGTATGACATGAAGGAATGCGAACCACCAGAATCGAATAACACTTTAGCAGGAATATCATTAACGAGGAGGTTACCCATGATCACACACTAGTGGGGACGGGGCCTTTAGCCCCGGCCCGTAAGGGGCTTTAGTCCCGGTTCAGCAACCGGGACTAAAGGGGCGGGACTAAAGGCCTAACCTTTAGTCCCGGCCCTGTTACAAGCCGGGACTAAAGGTGCTCCACGTGGGCGCCTTGTAGCGCCCCAGGGGCAGGACCTTTAGTCCCGGTTCGTTACACGGACCGGGACTAAAGAGTTTCAGATTTTGCTTATTTTTGGGTTTTTTTAATGAAATTATTTTTGGGTTTTAGGGTTTTAGGGTTTAGGTGTTCGGGAGATTAATGTGATGCCTCGTTTGGTGTTCGGGAATTAGTTTTCATATAATTTAAATAGAAATAATTATGCATATATATATATAAGATTAACTTATCTTACAAGCGAGCATATATATACAATTATATGGAGATCTGAATTATCGGGACTAGAGCCCGTCTATTCGATTACATGGACGAACATCAGTAATGGCCCCTAGCTACACTAAATTGTCCTTGTCATCTATAGCTTCCGTCCTCAGAAAGGACGCAAGCTCCTCTGCAACAGCAATCGCGCGTTGCTCTAGTAGGACCTTCGTCCTCATGGCCGTGTACTATATAAGAAGAGGAGATGAATAAGAATATCAATCATGATAACAAAGAATGGCGGGTAAAAATAGAGGTGTGTATGTTCATTGCTTACATCGAATCTGTGATCCTTGTGCTCAGAGGTAAACGTGTGAATGGTCTCGCAAACATAGTATCCGCATAGATGCGTTCCCCGTGGCTGCTGGTCGCACTTTATGAGAATAGAATATATATAATCAAAATAATAATCTAGCATCATAAATGTATTGAAAATAGAAGTATATCATACTACTACTTACCTGAGCCGCTCTAAAGGTCGGCTTCTCAGGAAAGATACCGGGAGTCACGCACTTGAACCGCTTCCAAACCCTGCCCGACAAGGATAATGATTTGCTAAGTTTTTCATTACTTGATATATCAGAAAATCATCGAAAGAGACCGATAGAACGCAAGAATGATTGAAATTACCCTTGGAGCATGTCCTGCAGGCTTTGGAACTGTTCCAAGGGTCTCGATAATGGGTCGAAGGCATCAACTCTTCCCTTATCAATTTGAATGTCCAACAAAATGCAATGCAAGCTGCACATGTATATATATATATATATGTGTGTGTGTGTGTGTGTGTGTCAGTAACTTATCAATTACACTTATAAGTGAATGGACACAACAGAGTAAAGACCCTCACCTGAAGTTGTATGGAAACAGTATGTTGTCACAGAAATTTTGATCTGTTAGAAACCTTAGAAGGTTTTCCTCCGTCTCCTTGGGTTTATCAGTTAGTGTCGCTATATGTATTTTATCTGGGTCAATAAACCCAATATTTAGGATATTCTTACTTTTACAATCCAGAATCTTCATTCTGCATAATAGAGTACAAGTTATATATAGACAATGAATTGAAATAACTAAACAAGTTATATGTAGACAATGAATTGAAAAACTTACAGACAATAGCAACTCATAAGCGATTTGTCGAGGGCGTCGCCATTGTACATCTGGAAGAGTTCATCAAAGTCGATATGGATTTCTTCGGGGCGGCCGTAGTACTCCCGTGGGACTCTCACCACGATCATTGTTCTCCCATTCTTTGATTCACTTAAGTACCATGTATGCAAGTAACGCATATTTGTTGGGAGATCATCTTTGCTGACCAAAGGCTCTCCCATGACAAACTGTGGCTTAGGGGCTACCACAGCCTTGGGTAACCTCTCGTCTTGGGAAGCCAGAACATCTTCAACCGAGACACCCCATTCAGCCGCCTACTTCTTTGCTAATTCAAAATCTTGCCCCTGCACCAGAGGGGGAACATTCTCGGTTAACACCTTGAGGGGTGGGATCGACTGTTTGGCCTGTTGTCCAAGCTGAGGAACGTCTGATTTTTTCTTGCTTGTAGTTGAACTTGATTTTCTCCCACTTGCACTTTCGCGTGATCTGCTCTTTTTCACTTCCTTCTGCAATGTGCGTGTATAGTCATCAGGATTATGGTGTAAGTCATACTCTGATGGAAGGGTCGTGAAGTATTTTGCAAATGCTATTTGCTTCTCGGTGTATTCCGGGCGGGGCTCGGGTTCCTTCTTTTTCATCTGCGCATCATGATGTTCCTTTGCTATCCTGGCGTTTTTCTCGGGGGTACGATCATAAGGTCTGATAGGAAGATTAGCATGAGGTACCTTTGGGAGGGGCGACCGTTTGCTCTTTGGGGGCTCCGTCGCTTAGAAATCGTCGGCGGGGCGTTCTTGGTGGCACGCTCCCGCTTAGTATCCGGAGCGGGCGGCGGCGGAGACGGACGACCCAAGTCCGGCGGCGGTGATCGAGATGGACTCGTGTTGTGCTGGCCGACGTCATGTGGAGGGCTTGGAGGTAATGGAGGTGTAGGTGACCTGCGACGACTCGGAGGCGGTGTTGTCCTTGGGGCCGAGCCTGGAAGCTTGACGTAGTTCTTGTCCCATAAAATGACTCCGCCCAGTACTTCTCCGAGTGTCCTCTCATCTTCGGGTCCAGCTATGTCGAGCTCCATATCATGAAACCCGCCATGATTTCATCCACCCCGACTTTACCAAAGCCAGCTGGAATCTCACGGCCATGCCAGCGTGCATCAGAGCCAGAAGGTAAAGCTTGTCCAACGGCCACCTTCATGGATATGTTCTTGAATTTCTGATGGAGTTCACATGATGTTGACTCCTTGATTCCATCCACGGGGTAGCCGGGACCGCCCTCTATCATTCTTCGTGCATCGTCGGGCGAGGCCTCAGATTCAGCCACGCTGCTTTTCCGCTTAGATGGGGCGCCGGTAATATCAAGTGCAGGATCTTCCTGGCGTGCTACTCCTCTAAGCTCATCAATCTGCTTCTATTGCTCGTTAATCCTGGCAAGCAACTGGTTGAACTTCTCATTCTCCTCATCCTGCTGCCGCTTCTTTGCTCTCTCTCGGCTTCTGTAAGTGTCTTGGTCTCTAGCAAACCCAAGCCACCACGGGTAAGAAGGACCGAAGCCTCGCGTTCGTCCTCCATGTTTGTCATTGTCGAGGGCCAGTGTGAGCAAATCTTTCTCTCTATATGCAGTAAACTTTCTTTTTCCCTCTTTAATTTCTTTCACTATCCTTTTCCAATTCTCCCTGGGTATCCTAAGACCATCACTGCAGATGAGGTCCCCTATTTTTTCATCGTACGAACCACCATGCGCAAGGAACCAATTTCTTGCTCTCAATTCCCACTCATCACGGAGTGGTTCGGGTACGATGCCTTTATCTAGCAGATCTTGCTCTTTCTTATCCCACTTTGGGATGGCAGTCTCATAGCCCCCTGGCCCCAACTTGTGGTGATATTTCTTCTTGTCGGCATTTATCTTGTTCTTTTCTGATAATGCTTGGGCATCTTATGACTCCTTGTACTCTTGAAATGCCTTCCAATGATTCGCCTGCTTGGCTAGATACCCCTCGAATACTGGCACTTTATTTGTCTTCAGATAGTTTTTCCATAGCTTCTTCTTCCAGCTACGGAACAGTTCGGCCATCTTCTTTAGAGTCCACTACTTGACTTTGGCCCTCAGTTTGTCTGCGGCGTCTTCATTCTCACATTCTGGCAGGTTGAAATGTGACATGAGATCATTCCAAAGATTATATTTGTACCTTTTGGCGACATAGTCACTATCGGCTGCCCCTTTGCGCTGGTTCCACTCCCGAACGCTGATCGGGACGTGATCCCTAACGAGAACTCCGCATTGCTTCTTGAATGTGTCAGCAGCATTCTTAGAAGCTTGGGTTCGCCCGTAGGCAATATCATCTCAAAGGTGTAATGCGTCCGTGCATCCAACTTTCTAGTCGGGCCTCGTTTCGTAGCTTTGCTCGATGTGGAGGCCTAAGAGGGAGAAACATTCGTCAAATGAATGTATATGTATACAATATAGAGATATCTCCAATATTTTTCACATATTACAAGTGATTGTCGAACTTCATATGTATACCTCGCCGGACTTTATTATTTCTTCACCGGCTTCTCCACCGGCTTCTCCATCAGTGGAGCTATCACCTTCTCCATCATTGGACCTATCTCCTGCCCCATCGGCTTCATCTTCGTGTCGCTCGACCTCCATTCCATATCCGGAGGGGTTTAGATATGACGACGGAGATTCAGCTGGTTCAACGTCGGGGCCGTCTTTGATTATATCTTCGAGAAGTTCTTCCTCTTCGAGGTTCCTGATATGTGGATCCATAGTTCTGCAAAAAAACGGACATTTGATTAACTAATAAACTAACAAACTATATAATAGGGGTTGGAAACTTCGAAGTGTCGTTTTATATAGGAGGACCTTTAGTCCCGGGTCTTGGCTAGAACCTAAACTCTAAAATACCAGCCGGGCGGAGCCCAGTCCCGGACACTTAAGCATATACAATAGCAAAATTAAACTAGTTCTATTAATTTTCTTGCTAAAAATAAACTATTAACACTTAAGCATATACAATAGCAAAATTAAACTATTGACACTTAAGCATATACAATAGCAAAATTAAGCAATAATCTAAGAAACACTATTAACACTTAAGCATATACACTATACAATAGCAAAATTAAATGACAAAAAATATTTCTTCTTCTTGTAACCCTAAACTAATTTTTCCTCTTCTTCTATTTCTCCTCTTCTTCTACTTCTTCTTCCACTTCTACTTCTCCTCTTCTTCTACTACTTCTCCTCTTCTCTTCTTGTACTTCTCCTCTCCTCCTCTTCTAATTTTTTCTCTTCTTCTACTTCTCCTCTTCTTCTCCTCTCCTCCTCTTCTTATTCTCCTTTTTCTTCTTTTCTTCTCCTCCTCTTCTTATTTTCCTTTTTCCTAATTCTACATAGTACTAACCCTAATAATCTAGCACAAACCTAATAACAATAGGAATTAAATGACAAAAAAATCTTTTTCTTCTTTTCTTCCTTTCTTCTCCTTTTTCTTCCTTTCTTCTCCTTTTTCTTCCTTTCTTCCCTTTTTCTTCTTTTCTTCTCCTTTTTCTTCTTTTCTTCTCCTTTTTCTTCTTTTCTTCTCCTTCCCTTTTTCTTCCTTTCTTCTCCTTTTTCTTCCTTTCTTCTCCTTTTTCTTCCTTTCTTCTCCTTTTTATTCCTTTCTTCTCCTTTTTCTTCTTTTCTTCTACTGGCCGGAGTGTTGGGGAGGAGGGGGCGGGGGCTTACCGGCTGGAGGTGTCGACGGCGCGCGGCGAGGAGGGCGGCGCGTGGCCAGGAGGACGACGACGGCGAGGAGGACGACAGCGACGGCGAGGAGGACGACAGGCAGCAGCGAGCAGGACGGCGGGCAGCCTGACGGCGTTGTCGAATTCGTCGATGTACCGCGCCGGGCAGGAGAACGAGGAAGAAGGAGAGAAGGAAATGTGATTTGGGTTGGAAATTTTCTAACTCCCGCTTATATAGGTGGATCTTTAGTCCCGGTTCGGGGCTCGATCCGGGACTAAAGACCCCCTTTAGTCCCCGGTGGAGCCACGACCCGGGACTAAAGGCCCTTTTTCGGCAGACCAAAAGGCGGGAAGCAGGGGCGTGCCGCGGAGCATTAGTCCCGGTTTGTGGCAAGAACCGGGACTAAAGATTAGGCTATTAGTCCCGGTTTTAGACAAAAGCTGGGACTAAAGTGTTGCCTATATAAACCCCCGCCCGTGCCCCCCCTCTCCCCTGTTTTTTGGTTGTTGAAGTGTGACCATGCCATGCTCTTGCCACTCTAGTTCATGCACATGACGTGTTCGATGAAATGCCCGAGCCACTCTACTTAAGCTTTCTCCTCTCCAAGCTCGACCTCCAAGCTCCATTTTCCTTAATATTTGTCTAGGTTTGGTCGTGCACCAACTACACAAGTGTTTTAAAAGGTTAGCTACTTCATCCTTTCATTTGTCACTGCTAGTGTAGCTCATTTCAAATGCTCAAATTAACTTCTTAGAGTCTGCACATGCGTAGGGTGTCGTCCCGTGCCCGTCCTCACCATTGTCGATCGCCCCGCGCCGATCTCGTCGCGAGCACCACCGTGGTGAGCCTCTTGTTCTTATCTTCTTTTTAAAAGAAAAAAATCTTACTTGTATGATTTAGATACATACTTGTATAAATTACTCACTTTCATTATTTTTTGTTATTATATAGTGCGATGGTTTTGGTATCCGCCTCCGTCGGCCCTCGACCTGTCTATGATTCGGATATGGTATATATTATCTTTTATAACTATTTCTTTTAATTTGTGTTTATGACAATTATGACGACCAACGTGACATATATTTTTTAATCTAGGAGGTATGTGAACCGGAAATTCCAACCCACATAGAAATTCTTGTCGAGAAGTTAAATTTGGTTGAAAAAGAAAACAAATACTTGAAGAAAAAATTGAAAATAATTGAGGATAAGAATATGGAACTGGAGTTGCATGTCGCCGATGTCATCGATGATCGCAAGATGAAGATCGATGCGATGCGGTTGAAGATGGATGCAATGCGCTTGAAGATGGATGAAATGCGCTTGAAGATTAGGAATATTAGAAAAATGCCATTGATAAAGAGGCTTGGTATCATTATGTTGTTGGGTCAATTGTTACCTTAGTTGCGATTTTGATCGCATTTTTTGTTTTATTTAAATGTTTTACATAGTTGTATGTTGTTTTATGAGAGAACTTTATGTATTTATTTTTTGCAATAATAACATTTGATCACTACTGTTCTTTGGCTTTAATGTGATGATGAACTTGTATTAATTTGATCACTACTGTTCTTCGTGCATTTACTTATTTTTTTTGAGCAAGTTGACCCTGAAATTGAAAAGCACTACAAATGAACTCTGAAAATGTTGAAAGTTGGCATGCTATCATCATTTCACCCACATAGCATGTGTTAAAAAGTTGAGAGGGCTACGACAAAAACTGAATGCACTTCGTGTACAAAACGGACAATCTCTCTCGAAGTATCAGGGTTTCGAACGAGAACTCATCTCTTACAAAGGGATTTCATTTTTTTGAACTTATTTGAACTCCATACTTTTTGTGTGTTCAAAATGCACCATTCAAAGGCACATCACAAAATTTCAACAATTTCTGACTTCATTTGGTATTCTTCGTGCATTTACTTATTTATTTTTTGAGCTAGTTGACCCTGAAATTGAAAAGCACTACAAATGAACTCTGAAAATGTTGAAAGTTGGCATGCTATGATCATTTCACCCACATAGCATGTGTTAAAAAGTTGAGAGGGCTACGACAAAAACTGGATGCACTTCGTGTACAAAACGGACAATCTCTCTCGAAGTATCAGGGTTTCGAACGAGAACTCATCTCTTACAAAGGTTTATTAAAATTATTTTTTCTTATTTGAGAATTTGACAAAACTATGAAAATGAAAAGTGTTTGAAATTTAGTACATTCCATACATGCATTACATAAAAGGTTTAATACATTATTACATTATTGCACCAATATTCCTATCTATTATTTCTGTTTTCTTCTGGGTCGTAGCCATGGAGAATCTTCATCATTCAGTAGGATGCTTGGGTCAGTTTTCACTTTGAAGGGAGGAATTTCATGAAACTTATTATAATCTTCTGACATGTCTGTCTTGTCATCTACTCCCATGATGTTTCTTTTCCCTGAAAGAACTATGTGGCGTTTTGGCTCATCGGACGATATCTTCTTTTGCTGATTTCTTTTTCTCGTTTTTGTAGACATGTCCTTCACATAGAAAACCTGAGTGACATCATTGGCTAGGACAAATGGTTCGTCGATGTACGCAAGATTGTTGAGATCCACTGTTGTCATGTCATACTTTGGGTCTACAACTACCCCGCCTCCTGTCAGCTTCACCCATTTGCACCGAAACAAAGGGATCTTAAAAGTAGGTCCATAGTCAAGTTCCCATATCTCCTCTATGTACCTGTAATATGTTACCAAACAGTGCCCATTCTCGTCTGTTGCATCAAAGCGGACACCACTATTTTGGTTGGTGCTCTTTTTATCTTGGGCAACCATGTAAAATGTATTCCCATTTATCTCATACCCTTGGAAAGTACATATAGTCAAAGATGGTGGCCTGGCCAAACAGTAAAGCTGATCTCCAACGGTGTCGTCATTCATGAGATGTGTCTGCAACCAACTGCCGAAAGTCTTCTCGTGTTCCCCTTTAATCCAAGAGTTAGCCTTCCCCGGGTTTTCGGAGCGTAGAATATTCTTGTGTCTCACGATATACGGAGCCATCACGGTGGAATTGTGTAGAACTGTGTAGTGTGCTTGAGAGAAAGAATGCCCGTCCATACATACTTTTGCTTTCCTTCCTAGTGTGCCTTTTCCTGTCAGCCTACCCTCATACCGAGATTCAGGAACACCAATCGGCTTAAGGTCAGGAAGAAAGTACACACAAAACTCAATGACCTCCTCTGTTCCATAGCCCTTAGAGATGCTTCCTTCTGGCCTAGCACGGTTACGAACATATTTCTTTAAGACTCCCATGAACCTCTCGAAGGGGAACATATTGTGTAGAAACACAGGACCGAGAATTCTAATCTCTTCAACTAGGTGAACTAGGAGGTGTGTCATTATATTGAAGAAGGATGGCGGGAACAACAACTCAAAGCTGACCAGACATTGGACAACATCAATCTGTAACCCTGATAGACTTTCTCGATCGATTACCTTCTGAGAAATTGCATTGAGGAATGCACATACCTTCACAATTTTCAGGCGAACATTTTCCGGTAGAATTCCCCTCAATGCAACCGAAAGCAATTGCGTCATAAGCACGTGGCCGTCATGAGACTTTAGGTTTTGGAATTTTCTATCTTTCATATTTACGATTCCCTTTATATTCGACGAGAAGCCAGTCGGGGCCTTGATATTGAAAAGGACTTCAAAGAAGATCTCCTTCTCTTCCTTAGTAAGAGCGTAGCTGGCACGCCCTTGAAACTGCCCTGGATGCATGCCATCTCTTCCTTTATGACGTTCCTGGTCCTCCCGTGCTTCCGGTGTATCTTTTGACTTCCCATACAAGCCCAGGAAGCCTAGAATATTCACGCAGAGATTCTTCGTCAGGTGCATCACGTCGATTGCCGAGCGGACCTCATGGACTTCCCAGTAGGGTAGCTCCCAAAATATAGATTTCTTCTTCCACATGGGTACGCGCTTATCAGGGCCTTTAGGAACAGGTTGGCTGCCAGGACCCTTTCCAAAGATTACTTTTAGATCTTTGACCATATCAAAAACTTCAGCACCAGTACGGATGACAGGCTTCCCCCGGGGTTCTGCCTTACCATTGAAATGCTTGCCTTTTTTCTTTAAGGGATGCTTGGGCGGAAGAAAACGACGATTGTACGGGTACACATTCTTCCTACATTTGTCCAGATATATACTTTCTGTCTGATCCAAATAGTGCGTGCATGCATTGTATCCCTTGTTTGACTGTCCTGAAATGTTACTAAGAGCAGGCCAATCATTGATGGTTACGAAAAGCAACGCTCGAAGGTCAAATTCCTCTTGTTTGTGCTCGTCCCACACACGTACACCTGGTTCGGCCCACAGCTGTAAAAGTTCATCAACTAATGGCCTTAGGTACACATGAATATCGTTGCCGGGTTGCTTTGGACCTTGGATAAGCACTGGCATCATAATGAACTTCCGCTTCATGCACAACCAAGGAGGAAGGTTGTAGATAAATAGAGTAACGGGCCAGGTGCTGTGACTGCAACTCTGCTCCCCAAAAAGGATTCATGCCATCTGTACTCAGACCTAACCATAAGTTCCTTGCGTCAACTGCAAATCTCGGGAACTCTCTCTCGATTTTTCTCCACTGCCGACCATCAGTGGTGTGCCTCAACTTATCGTCTTTCATAAGATCTTCCATGTGCCATCGCAAAAACTTCGCATGATCTTTATTTCTGAACAGACGTTTCAACCGTGGTATTATAGGAGCATACCACATCACCATGGCAGGAACCCTCTTCCTGGGTGGCTCGCCCTCAATATCACCAGGGTCATCTTTTCTGATCTTATACCGCAATGCAGTGCATACCGGGCATTTATCCATATTCTCGTACTTCTCATCGCGGTACAGGATCAGTCATTAGGGCATGCATGTATCTTCTGCACGTCTAATCCTAGAGGGCAGACAAGCTTCTTTGCTTCGTACGTGCTGGCGGGCAATTTGTTCTTTCTTGGAAGCATCTTCTTCATCAGTACCAGCAACTTTTCGAATGACGAGTCAGTCACACCGGTCTCTGCCTTTCACTTCAGCAATTCCAGTGTGTTACCCAGCTTCTTCTGTCCATCTTCACAAGTTGGGTACAACAATTTGTTGTGGTCCTGTAACATCTGCTCGAACTGCAACCTCTCCTTTTCTGTGTCGCAACCTCGCCGTGCCTCAGAAATGACCCGGCCAAGATCATCAGCGGGCTCATCTGGTTCCCGTTCTTCATCCTGGTCTTCTTCTTCATTGTCTTCCATTGCGGTATCATCATACTCAGGAAACATAGATCGGTAGTTGTCATCATCGTTCTCTTCTTCTTCATCGTCGTCTTCCATCATAACCCCTCTTTCTCCGTGCTTGGTCCAAACATTATAGCCCGACATAAAACCGGACCGAAGCAGGTGGCTTTGAATGACTCTTGAGGAAGTGTAATCCTTCTCATTCCGACATTCAACACATGGACAAAACATAAAGCCACTACCATGCTTGTTCGCATCGGCTGCATCTTGAAAAGAATGCACGCCTTCTCTGTAAGTGGTTGTGCGTCGATCACCGTACATCCATGGATGGCTCATCTGCGTTATACGACAGTATATCAAATACAATCACGATCCTAAAAATTAGTACCGCACGGTCTAAACGAGGAAATATAGTTGCTAACCTTTTAGAATAAGTAGAAATAAAGAGGAAGAGGTTTAAGCGTGGCTCAGGCATCTCATATCGTAGTTGTGTTCGGTGAACTGAAGCGGCATCGCTCTAACACACATTTCAACAAACACCTCTAGTGCATCAAAAAAAAGGGAGAGCTAGCACACACCCACAATCCTCCATCCAAGAAAAATGCAAGGAAGAGGGGAGAGGGGGGCTGTGCTATATATAGGCAGAGTACTTTAGTCCCGGTTTGAGACACAAACCGGGACTAAAGGTGGCGCACATGCGGGCTGCCCACCGCGTAGCCCTTTAGTCCCAGTTTGGGACACGAACCGGGACTAAAGGCTCCTTACGTGTCGGGACTAAAGCCTCGAGGGAGGCATTGAGAATTGGGGCGACGTGTGGCCCAGAGGCAGGCCGGGGCTAAAGGGTCCCGGCCAAAGGCCCGTTTTCCACTAGTGACATCTGACGAGTTCTCTGCCTTAGCTGCATTCACCATGTTGACTCGATTAGATCTCGGGTTGAACTTGACAAGAGCGTTGCTTGGAGGTTTTCCTGGAGGAGGAGTGTTGGAAATATGCCCTAGAGGCAATAATAAATTAGTTATTATTATATTTCTTAGTTCATGATAATTGTTTATTATCCATGCTATAATTGTATTGATTGGAAACACAATACTTGTGTGGATACATAGACAAAACACTGTCCCTAGTAAGCCTCTAGTTGACTAGCTCGTTGATCAAAGATGGTCAAGGTTTCCTGGCCATAGGCAAGTGTTGTCACTTGATAACGGGATCACATCATTAGGAGAATCATGTGATGGACTAGACCCAAACTAATAGACGTAGCATGTTGATCGTGTCATTTTGTTGCTACTGTTTTCTGCGTGTCAAGTATTTGTTCCTATAACCATGAGATCATATAACTCACGGACACCGGAGGAATGCTTTGTGTGTATCAAACGTCGCAACGTAACTGGGTGACTATAAAGATGCTCTACAGGTATCTCCGAAGGTGTTCGTTGAGTTAGTATGGATCGAGACTGGGATTTGTCACTCCGTGTGACGGAGAGGTATCTCAGGGCCCACTCGGTAATACAACATCACACACAAGCCTTGCAAGCAATGTGACTTAGTGTAAGTTGCGGGATCTTGTATTACGGAACGAGTAAAGACTTGCCGGTAAACGAGATTGAAATAGGTATGTGGATACTGACGATCGAATCTCACGCAAGTAACATACCGAAGGACAAAGGGAATGACATACGGGATTATATGAATCCTTGGCACTGAGGTTCAAACGATAAGATCTTCGTAGAATATGTAGGATCCAATATGGGCATCCAGGTCCCGCTATTGGATATTGACCGAGGAGTCTCTCGGGTCATGTCTACATAGTTCTCGAACCCGCAGGGTCTGCACACTTAAGGTTCGACGTTGTTTTATGCGTATTTGAGTTATATGGTTGGTTACCGAATGTTGTTCGGAGTCCCGGATGAGATCACAGACGTCATGAGGGTTTCCGGAATGGTCCGGAAATGAAGATTGATATATAGGATGACCTCATTTGGTTACCGGAAGGTTTTCGTGCATTACCGGAAAAGTTTCGGGCTCATCGGTAGTGTACTGGGAGTGCCGGGAGGGGTGCCGGGGACCATCAGGAGGTGTGTCACGCCCCAAGGGGTCTCATGGTCTATGGAAGAGATAAACCAGCCCCTAGTGGGCTGGAATAAGTTCCCACTAAGGCCCATAAGGTTTGAGGAGGAAAAAACACAAGGTGGAAAGAGTTTCCAAGTGGGAAGGTGGAATCCTACTCCAAGTAGGATTGGAGTAGGACTCCTCCACCTCCAATTTCGGCCAAACCTTTAGGTTTTGAGGATGCCTCCTCCCCTCCCTCCCTCCTATATATAGTGGGGTTTTAGGGCTGATTTGAGACAACTTTTGCCACGGCAGCCCGACCACATATCTCCACGGTTTTACCTCTAGATCGCGTTTCTGCGGAGCTCGGGCGGAGCCCTGCTGAGACGAGATCACCACCAACCTCCGGAGCGCCGTCACGCTGCCGGAGAACTCTTCTACCTCTCCGTCTCTCTTGCTGGATCAAGAAGGCCGAGATCATCGTCGAGTTGTACGTGTGCTGAACGCGGAGGTGCCGTCCGTTCGTCACTAGATCGTGGGACTGATCGCGGGACGGTTCGCGGGGCGGATCGAGGGACGTGAGGACGTTCCACTACATCAACCGCGTTCACTAACGCTTCTGCTGTATGGTCTACAAGGGTACGTAGATCACACATCCCCTCTCGTACATGGACATCACCATGATAGGTCTTCGTGCTCGTAGGAAAATTTTTGTTTCCCATGCGACGTTCCCCAACAGTGGCATCATGAGCTCGGTTCATGCGTAGATGTCTTCTCGAGTAGAACACAAAAGTTTTTGTGGGCGGTCATGTGCACTTTGCTTCCCTCCTTAGTCTTTTCTTGATTCCGCAGTATTGTTGGATCGAAGCGGCTCGGACCGACATTACTCGTACGCTTACGAGAGACTGGTTTCATCGCTGCGAGTAACTCCGTTGCTCAAAGATGACTAGCGGGTGTCAAGTTTCTCCAACTTTAGTTGAATCGGAATTGACCGAGGAGGTCCTTGGATGAGGTTAAATAGCAATTCATATATCTCCGTTGTGGTGTTTGCCTAAGTAAGATGCGATCCTACTAGATACCCATGGTCACCACGTAAAACATGCAACAACAATTAGAGGACGTCTAACTTGTTTTTGCAGGGTATGCTTGTGATGTGATATGGCCAACGATGTGATGTGATATATTGGATGTATGATATGATCATGTTGTAATAGTTAATATCGACTTGCACGTCGATGGTACGGCAACCGGCAGGAGCCATAGGGTTGTCTTTAAACTAACGTTTGTGCTTGCAGATGTGGTTACTATATTGCTAGGATGTAGCTTTAGTAGTAATAGCATGAGTAGCACGACAACCCCGATGGCGACACGTTGATCGAGATCATGGTGTGACGCCGGTGACAAGAAGATCGTGCCGGTGCTTTGGTGATGGAGATCAAGAAGCACATGATGATGGCCATATCATGTCACTTATGAATTGCATGTGATGTTAATCCTTTATGCACCTTATCTTGCTTAGAACGACGGTAGCATTATGAGGTGATCTCTCACTAAAATTCCAAGACGAAATTGTGTTCTCCCCGACTGTGCACTGTTGTGACAGTTCTTCGTTTCGAGACACCACGTGATGATCGGGTGTGATAGACTCAACGTTCACATACAACGGGTGCAAAACAGTTGCACACGCGGAACACTCGGGTTAAGCTTGACGAGCCTAGCATGTGCAGACATGGCCTCGGAACACATGAGACCGAAAGGTCGAGCATGAATCGTATAGTTGATATGATTAGCATAGAGATGCTTACCACTGAAACTATTCTCGACTCACGTGATGATCGGACTTGAGATAGTGGATTTGGATCATGTACCACTCAAATGACTAGAGAGATGTACTTTTTGAGTGGGAGTTCTTAAGTAATATGATTAATTGAACTAATTTTCATGAACATAGTCTAATGGTCTTTGCAAATTACGATGTAGCTTGCGCTATAGCTCTACTGTTTTTATATGTTCCTAGAGAAAATTTAGTTGAAAGTTGATACTAGCAAACTTTGCAGACTAAGTCTGTAAAACCGAGGATTGTCCTCGTTGCTACGCAGAAGGCTTATGTCCTTAATGCACCAATCGGTGTGCTGCACCTCGAGCGTCGTCTGTGGATCATGTGAACATCCGACATACACGTTTCTGATGACTACACGATAGTTCAGTACAAAATACTTAATGGCTTAGAAGCAAGGCGCCGAAAACGTTTTAAAACGTCACAGAACATAAGTGATGTTCTAAAGAGATGAAATTGTGATTTCATGCTTGTGCCCTTGTTAAGAGGTACGAGACCTCCAACAAGATTCTTTGTCCACAAAGTAAAGGAGAAAATCTCAATCATTGAGCGTGTGCTCAGATTGTCTGAGTACGATAATCACTTGAATCAAGTGGGAGTTAATCTTCCAGATGAGATAGTGATGGTTCTCCAAAGTCACTGCCACCAAGCTGTGAGAGCTTCGTGATGAACTATAACATATCAAGGATAGATACAATGATCCTTGAGCGACTCGCGATGTTTGACACTGCGAAAGTAGAAATCAAGAAGGAGCATCAATATTTGATGGTTTGTAAAACCACTAAGTTTCAAGAAAGGCAAGGGCTAGAAGGGATACTTCGTGAAACGGCAAAACAGTTGCTGCACTAATGAAGAGACCCAAGATGAAACCCAAACCCGAGACTAAGTGCTTCTGTAATGAGGGGAACAGTCACTGAGGCGGAGCAACTCTAGATACTTGGTAGATGAGAAGGCTGGCAAAAGTCGAAAGAAGTATATTTGATATACATGATGTTGATGTGTACTTTGCTAGTACTCCTAGTAGTATGAGGGTATTGGATACCAGTTTGGTTGCTAAGTGATTAGTAACACGAAATGAAAGCTACGGCATAAATGGAGACTAGCTAAAGGCGAGGTGACGATACGTGTTGGAAGTGTTTCCAAGGTTGATATGATCAAACGTCGCACGCTCCCTCTACCATCGGGATTGGTGTTAAACCTAAATAATTGTTATTTGGTGCTTGCGTTAAGCATGAACATGATTGGATCGTGTTTATTGCAATACGATTATTCATTTAAAGAGAATAATGGTTACTCTATTTTCTTGAATAATCACCTTCAATGGTTTATTGAATCTCGATCGTAGTGTTACACATGTTCATAATATTGGTGCCAAAAGATACGAGGTAATGATGATAGTACCACTTACTTGTGGCACTGCCGCTTGAGTCATGTTGGTATAAATTGCATGAAGAGGCTCCATGCTGATGGATCTTTATACTCACTTGATTTTGAATCACTAGTGACATGCAAATCATACCACATGAGCAAGGCCTTGTTTTCATTGAGATGAAATAAGATAGTAACTTGTTGGAAGTGATACATTTTGATGTATGCAGTCCAATGGGTGCTGAGGCACGCAGTGGATATCATTATGTTCTTACTTCAATGACAATTTGAGTGGATACTAGAGTATTTACTTAATGAATCACAAGTCTAAAATATTGAAAAGTTCAATTCTGTTTCAGAGTGAAGTTCGTCGTAACAAGAGGATAAACTGTCTACGATATGATCATAGAAATGAATATCTGAGTTACGAGTTTTGGTACACAGTTAAGACAATGTGGAAATTGTTTCGCGGTTCATGCCACCTGGAACGTCATAGTGTGATGATGTGTCTAAACGTCATAGCCACGCACTATTTGGTATGGTGCATGCTATGATGTCTCTTATCGAATTACCACTATCGTTTATGGGTTATGCAATAGAGACAACCGCATTCACTTTAAATAGGGCACCGCGTATTTCCGTTGAGATGACACAGTATAGACTCAGGTTTAGAGAAATCTAAACTGTCGTTTCTTGAAAGTTTGGGGCTTCGACACTTATGTGAAAAAGTTTCAGTCTGATAAGCTCGAACCCAAAGCGGATAAATGCATCTTCATAGGATATCCAAAACAGTTGGGTACATCTCCTATCTCAGATCCGAAAGCAAAGTGTTTGTTTCTAGAAACGGATCCTTTCTCGAGGAAAGGTTTCTCTCGAAAAATTGAGTGGGAGGGTAGTAGAACTTGATGAGGTTATTGAACCATCACTTCAACCAGTGTGTAGCAGGGCGCAGGAAGTTGTTCTTGTGGCGCCTATACCAATTGAAGTGGAAGCTGATAATGGTGATCATTGAGCTTCGAATCAAGTTACTAAAAACCTCGTAGGTTGACAAGGTCGCGTACTACTACAGAGTGGTACGGTAACCCTGTCTTGGAGGTCATGTTGTTGAGCAACAGTGAACCTACGAGTTATGGAGAAAGCGATGGTGGGCCTGGGTTCCAACAAATGGCTGGAAGCCATGAAATCCGAGAGAGGATCCATGTATGAAAACAAAGTGTAGACTTTGGAAGAACCACTTGATGGTCAGAGGACTATTGAGTAAAGATGGGTCTTTAAAAGGAAGGCAGACGATGATGGTGATAAGTCACTATTAAGAAAAGCTCGACTTGTCGCAAAGATGTTTCCGACAAGATCAAACAGTTGACTATGATGAGGCTTTCTCACTCGTAGCGATGCTAGAGGTTTGTTAGAATTATGTTAGTTGTTGATGCATTATTTATGAAATATTGCACGTAGGATGTCAAAACATTGTTTCCTCGACGGTTTCCTTGAGTAAACATTGTATGTGATACAACCAGGAGGTTTTGTCGATCCTAAAGATACTAGCAAGTATGCAAGCTCCAGCGATCCTTCAATGGACTGGTGCAAGCATCTCGGAGTTGTAATATACACTTTGATGAGATGATCAAAGATTTTGGGTTTGTACAAGGTTTATGAGAAACTTGTATTTCCAAAGAAGTGAGTGGGAGCACTGTAGAATTTCTGATAAGTGTATGTGGTAGACATATTGTTGATCAGAAGTAATGTAGAATTTCTGTAAAGCATGTAAGGTTGTTTGGAAGGAGTTTTCAAAGGAATACCTGGATTGCGCTACTTGAACGTTGAGCATCAAAGATCTATGGAGATAGATCAAAAGCGCTTAATGAAAGTTTCAATAAGATGCATGCCTTGACAAGTTTTTGAAGGAGTCCAAAATAGATCAGCAAAGAAGGAGTTCTTGGTTGCGTTGTAAGGTGTAAATTTGAGTAAGACTCAAAACCCGACCACGGCAGAATAAAGAGAATAGACGAAGGTCGTCTTCTATGCCTTACCCGTAGACTCTAAAGTATGCCATGCTAAGTACCGCACCTGATGTGTGCCTTGACTCAAAGTCTGTTGAGAGGTACAGAAAGTGATCCATGATTGAATCACTGATCAGCGGTCACATTATCCTTAGTAACTAAATAGACTAAGGGATTTTTCTCGATTATGGAGGTGGTTAAAGAGTTCGTCGTAAAGGGTTACGTCGATGCAAGCTTTGACACTAATCCGAATAACTATGAGTAGTGAAACGGATCCGTATAGTAGAGTAGATATTTGGAGCATTTCCGAATAGCACGTAGTAGCAGCATCTGTAAGATGACATAAAGATTTGTAAAGAACGCACGGATCTGAAGTTTCAGAACCGTTGACTAAAACCTCTCTCACGAGCAAGACGTGATCAGACCCCATATGGCTGTTGGATTCGTTGGAATCACATGGTGATGTGAACTAGATTATTGACTCTAGTGCAAGTGGGAGACTGTTGGAAATATGCCCTAGAGGCAATAATAAATTAGTTATTATTATATTTTTAGTTCATGATAATCTTTTATTATCCATGCTATAATTGTATTGATTGGAAACACAATACTTGTGTGGATACATAGACAAAACACTGTCCCTAGTAAGCCTCTAGTTGACTAGCTCGTTGATCAAAGATGGTCAACGTTTCCTGGCCATAGGCAAGTGTTGTCACTTGATAACGGGATCACATCATTAGGAGAATCATGTGATGGAGTATACCCAAACTAATAGACGTAGCATGTTGATCGTGTCATTTTGTTGCTACTGTTTTCTGCGTGTCAAGTATTTGTTCCTATAACCATGAGATCATATAACTCACGGACACCGGAGGAATGCTTTGTGTGTATCAAACGTCGCAACGTAACTGGGTGACTATAAAGATTCTCTACAGGTATCTCTGAAGGTGTTCGTTGAGTTAGTATGGATCGAGACTGGGATTTGTCACTCCGTGTGACGGAGAGGTATCTCGGGGCCCACTCGGTAATACAACATCACACACAAGCCTTGCAAGCAATGTGACTTAGTGTAAGTTGCGGGATCTTGTATTACTGAATGAGTAAAGAGACTTGCCGGTAAACGATATTGAAATAGGTATGTGGATACTGACGATCGAATCTCACGCAAGTAACATACCGAAGGACAAAGGGAATGACATACGGGATTATATGAATCCTTGGCACTGAGGTTCAAACGATAAGATCTTCGTAGAATATGTAGGATCCAATATGGGCATCCAGGTCCCGCTATTGGATATTGACCGAGGAGTCTCTCGGGTCATGTCTACATAGTTCTCGAACCCGCAGGGTCTGCACACTTAAGGTTCGACGTTGTTTTATGCGTATTTGAGTTATATGGTTGGTTACCGAATGTTGTTCGGAGTCCCGGATGAGATCACGGACGTCACGAGGGTTTCCGGAATGGTCCGTAAACGAAGATTGATATATAGGATGACCTCATTTGGTTACCGGAAGGTTTTCGTGCATTACCGGAAAAGTTTCGGGCTCATCGGTAGTGTACTGGGAGTGCCGGGAGGGGTGCCGGGGACCATCAGGAGGGGTGTCACGCCCCAAGGGGTCTCATGGGCTATGGGAAGAGATAAACCAGCCCCTAGTGGGCTAGAATAAGTTCCCACTAAGGCCCATAAGGTTTGAGAAGGAAAAAACACAAGGTGGAAAGAGTTTCCAAGTGGGAAGGTGGAATCCTACTCCAAGTAGGATTGGAGTAGGACTCCTCCACCTCCAATTTCGGCCAAACCTTTAGGTTTTGAGGCTGCCTCCTCCCCTCCCTCCCTCCTATATATAGTGGGGTTTTAGGGCTGATTTGAGACAACTTTTGCCACGGCAGCCCGACCACATATCTCCACGGTTTTACCTCTAGATCGCGTTTCTACGGAGCTCGGATGGAGCCCTGCTGAGACGAGATCACCACCAACCTCCGGAGCGCCGTCACGCTGACAGAGAACTCTTCTACCTCTCCGTATCTCTTGATGGATCAAGAAGGCCGAGATCATCGTCGAGCTGTACGTGTGCTGAACGCGGAGGTGCCGTCCGTTCGGCACTAGATTGTGGGACTGATCGCGGGACGGTTCGCGGGGCGGATCGAGGGACGTGAGGACGTTCCACTACATCAACCGCATTCACTAACGCTTCTGCTGTACGGTCTACAAGGGTACGTAGATCAGACATCCCCTCTCGTAGATGGACATCACCATGATAGGTCTTCGTGCGCGTAGGAAAATTTTTGTTTCCCATGCGACGTTCCCCAACAAGGAGGAGGCAGTCGGAGCTGAGAAGTACACTTGTTGGCATAGTGACCCTTCTACCCACACTTGTGACAAGTGACATCTGCTGGCTACCGGTACTGAGTCTGAGGAGGCCCTTGCTTCTGATGATGGTATCTCTGTTGGAAGACAGGGTTGGGTGGGTGGGAAGAACCACGACCACCAGAGTGCCTGAGCTGCTGCGAGTGCCGAGGAGGAGGAGGAGAAACCCAAAACTTATGTTGCTTCCCACCTAAGTCGAGGAAGAGCTGGAACCTCTGAAGCGCTTCTTAGAATTCTCCACCCTAAGCAAGGCTGCCTCTGCTCTGAGAGCTAGGTTGTAGAACTTGTCGAACTCCTCAGGATCGTGCAAGGCAAGAGCTAACTGCAAATCTTCTTTCAAGCCACCTCTGAACTGATAAATCTTGCTCTTCTGATCCGGGATATCCTGCAGCGCGTAACGGGCCAGCTCGTGGAACTCAACGTTGTACTTGTACACGGAATTGCCACCCTGCTTCAAACGCCTGAACTTCTCACGCATCTCCTCCACAAAACTGGAAGGGATGTAGCGGGACATGAAGTCATGACAGAACTCATCCCACGAAATCACCCTAGCGCCTCTGGAGTCCTTCAGCTGCTGCCACTATATAGAAGCCTGCCCCTTCAACTGGAACGTTGCAAACTTGACATAATCCTCCGGACGCACATTGCTACACTCTAAATGTTTGTTCATATCACGGATCCAATCTTCTGCATCAAATGGTTGGTCGCATGAAGTGAGCGTCTTTGGCTGGTTCGACAGGAACTCGCTCAGATTGGCAAACTGATTGCCACCATGCTGGAAATTGCCTTGCTGTTGATTGGCTCTATCTTGCAGCAACTGTAGCAGCATCTGAGTGTTTGCATTAGTAGCAACTATCACCGCTTGCCGGGCCTCTGCAGGAGGAGTCGGCGGAGGTGGAGGGTTCTCCGGAGGAGGAGGAGGAGGCGGTGGCATATCCTCACGCCCTGGGTTCTGACGAGTTGGTGGAGCGATTCTGAAGACGGACAGCATATTAGCCCACAGAATAACTTAAAGATATTGCTGAATCAAAAGACATGAATATTTGAACAGGAATAAAGCAATTGCACTCGAACAAAAATAGTAAGAATGCTTCCTCAAAGTGACGGACGACAAAATTCCGATTAAGACCACTTCAAACAGGTATGAGCTAGAACTGCTCGGAACAAACATATGATCGAGATTTCCCCAACCTCAATCATGCATCTATAGGAAGATAGTCCTATAAGATACTACTTGATATCCCACCTATGAATTCCCGAAATAACTGGTCATGCAATCTGGTACACGGATACAAGGAGTAATATCACACAACTCATATACTAACCCGTCACCTGTATCACATCCTTCAACACACAACCAGCATCTCGGAACTTCATCTACCACAGACCCTCGTGATCACAACGATACTAAGTATGGTAGTACCCCCGAACAATCTGCACAAGTACTGGGGACATCGGGGTTATCTCGCCACTACGAGTATTGAAGCAATAACGAATATCCTTCATTCTTAGATACTCAGAAATCTGAATGATGGCAATGTGCGCAAGAATCCCCTGGAGCTCAACTCCCCGGAAGAAACTCAAAGCAGACAGGAGGCACCAAGACAGGACTCCGTCACATCGAAATCATATAGATTTCACAAATACCCGCGTGATCCTAAAAAAAATTTGAGCGAGAAGAGTAGTAGAATTAAAGATTTCCTAAAACGGAAACCTCACCAAAGCATGGAACAGGAGAAAAAAGAATCCTACTCTCCGATATAACTAAGACTCAAACATTTTCTAGACTCGACTCGTCCAAGTACGATTACACAAAGGCTCCTATGGTCGTAAGGCTCTGATTACCAACTTGTAATGAGCAAGATGCGGTCCTTTCCGATCTGGGGATCGAGGCCCCGAATTGGAAAGGAGCGCATCTAAGCGTCTCGCAAACAGGTAACACAGCACATACATAATAATAATAAAGAGACAATCAGGGCTTCAATTGCCTTCTCATAAATATATCAAAGTACATCACGCATACAATCAAAGTAGTTCCGCTACGGACTACAAAACAAGGGAAATGACTATGTTACCCTGCCTATTGGCCCAAGATCACGACCACGCCTCAATCTTCTGGATAGTTCAAGTACAGGTGGTCGGTCTCCTCATCGTACTGCCACGCCAGCTGCGTGCCGTCGGGATCACCTGTCTCTGGGGTACCTGAACCTGTTGGTGTTGTGAAGGAATCTGTGAGCCACGGGGACTCAACAATCTATGACCTCGGTGCCAGAACTAGTCAAGTTATTAGGTTGGGTAGGGTAGAGTGTTTAAGGTTGCAGCATCCTAAGCTTGATATGGTGGCTAACTTACATAGAACATTTATGAAGGTGGTCTATACTAGCGGTCGAGAATACTTGATCACTAAGTGTGATCCTGAACACCTACCTACGTCAATCATAACCCCACCATGTTCCTGATCGAAGAGAGATCTTCGAGGGGACAGTCACGGTTACGCACACGGTTGGCAATTTTATTAGCTTTTGTTTAAGTTATCTAATACCGGATGTCAACAAAATATTCCAAGTTTCCACATAACCGTGGGCACGGCTTTCCGAAAGATTAAACCCTGCACGGGTGCTCCAACTAGTCCATCACAAACGTACACGGGCTGCAAATTAATCCTCTATCACGAATCTCGTGATCTCGTCGGATTCCTTAGAGGAAAACCTCAACTCTGGGGAGAACCAAAGCTTCACCGGGATTCCTATACGCAAGATATATCGCTAAGGTAAGACAAGACTAGCAGGACCTCCCGATGTGTCGACGACCCTGATAAGAGCCTCGTATCTCAGTCTCAGGACACGCCGGATGGAACTAGCTACATGTGCCAAACCTCAAGTTTCCTTGTGGTGGCCCCGCAGGCAGACCAGTTTGGACCAACACTCATGAGGAGCACTGGCCCGGGGTTATTGATTAAAGATCCTCGGGGTGACCATTCCCTATGTAGATTATTATTAAGTGATTAGCAAATTAACACGAATGTTGGGTCCTGCCGGACAAGTCTTAGCACTACGCGATTTATCGAGGGGGTCCCCATAACAACCCCGAACGTGTTAGGAGCGATCAATATGGAATCAAACACCGGTAGCCGGTAACTATGGCGGCAATAACGGAACAAAGCACCCGGCAAAAGGCTAGGCCTTCCATTATTTACCAAGTATATAGGTGCATTAATTAAATAACAGAAATTAAGATAATGATATCAAGCTCATGTTGTCACATGAGTCAAAGCACCTGCATCTAGCAATGCTAACAATAGTAGCTGAGCAAAGCCTACTTAGCCATTCAAGTTTGCTAGGAAGGGATCAGTGTTTGGGTTCATGGCATATCGAGAGGAAAATATTACAGTGGTAGGAAGCGAGCATATGACAAGGAAACGTGATCTAGAATAACAAGTCTAGAGATGGAATCAAGGTCATATCATCTTGCCTGTGATATCCTCAGCTTGGAATGGTTCTTGATCGTCCTGCACGTACTCTCCTGACTCCACGTATTCGTTCTCCGATCCCGGTGCTACCCAACATAAGAATAACATCCAATGAACAACAGCACCTCAAGATGCAATAATCACATGATGCATGAGATGAATATGAGCATGCATCACTATTTCTATCACTAGCACAAGCTTAAGGAGTTAAAACATGTTCCTGGACAGAACTGCATGCTAACCTATTTTGACATGCATAAGAATTTCATGATCAGATGTGTCTCGAGAATACGATGCAAAAGCACATAAAGAACATTACAAACAGAGCTACGGATAACCGGGAATCAACGATACAAGATTTGAAGCCCTCCGTGTCAAAATCATCACCACACACTCAAATGGCACAAATATGGTATTCCCAGGTTGCCAAGACATAAAAAAAACCATCATGGATGGAGTGGAGAAAATAAGAACACCACAACATCAACTAAGCACTCACAAACATCAAAATGACAAAACTACACAATCTGCCATAAACTGCATCATAGCACTTTGTGTGCTACATGCAAAGCACCTACAGCCACCCAAACATGACAAATAATATATGTGGCTGTAGCTAGCCAAGAATACTACAAGCACAAGCAAGAATCACACAAAAAGGAATTAAACACAGAAAGTTACAAGGCTGTAAACTTGCCCAAAAACATCAGTTTTTAGGGACTTAGTGAAAATTCCAGATTCTCACTTTCTGTTCATGCTCTGAAGCATTTTGACAGCAGCCAAAACAATACCTACAGGACTCCAAATGAAATGAAATTTTGCAGGGAGCTAGACAAATCTATCAGGTCCAACTTTCTAGTTGAAAGCTAAGGCTAGTTCACAACACCTTGACCAGCACAACCTCAACAACCGGAGAAGAAAATATAAACAGATTCTCAGACTTAGTGAAAATCTCAGATTTTCACTAATCTGGAATTTCAGCCACATGCCTACTTCGAGTGGGCATAACTTGCACATATGGAATCCTAATCATGATATGAAACCAACATGAGGTAAAGGGGGTCACCCTCTACTACCACAACCAAGAAACAATCATAAAGGCTCACCATAACTCATGAGACCAAGCTCCAAACATAGAAGAAAATGAAAATATGTCATCTCCAGAAAATGTTCCAATGGCAAAACTGAGTTTACCAATGGGTTCCTTGGGAGATTATACCCCAAAAACATATATAATATGTGGGCACTTACTTGGAACAAGTGACCACAAATTAAGAAGGAAAAACAACATAGAATCTTAAGTAGTGAATAGTGCAACATCACATGTGCAAAATCACTAGAACACTATCTACACTAGCACTTGCATGACCACAACACCAATGTTGACATGAGGTTTTTGACCCCATGTATGTGTGGCATGGCCATCGCCATTCCCAAACATCTCTACAAGGCAAACACACCAACACAAGAAACATGCACCACTCACATATGGACATATGAAGGTACCCCTTGTTTCTAGTAGGTGGGGTTTCCACACACACAAGCACATGCTCACAATCCATGGTGCTCATGAAATATGTTCATATGTGTGTGCGCTTCACACACACCACTCCTCAATATAAACATGCACTCAAAACCTACCACACTACACCACTTAAGCATGACACTAGTGCACCTACACACTCACTTAAGCATGACACTAGTGCATCATCATCACCATGAGAAAGAGCTACTCACACACATACAGCACACTAGGCTAGTCAAACACCCACAAGTCAAGCACCTCACAAACATCACATATGGAAGAAGATCCACACATACACTACTCTACCTTACAAATACCTACACACTCACATAGACACACATGCTAGCAAAAAAATACCTTCAAACACATGTTGTTTGTGGGAAGAAAGTATTCCCACTTGGTGTAGCTCACACCAAGCAACTCTCATAAGCATACAAGAGGAGAAGCAGCAAGAAGGCAAAAGAAAATAAAATAAAAGGGGTGGTGGTTTCGAACCCAGGACCTCCTGGTACAAGCCACACACCCAAACCATTCTGCTACCAAACACTATCTCGACAGGTAAGGATAGATAAGCAAGTTGACTGCTCTGCTGCTGCAACGCTACTGTGCAAAAAATAAACCAACAAAAGGGGGAGGCTTCCCCTGGGATTGAACCCGAGATCGACTGGAAAACGCACCACACTGCAACCACTAGGCTACGCTATGATACTTGACAGAACAGGGGACTGAACCCAAGTAACTAGCACCTGATGCCATGCCCTGCTCTACACCAGCGAGCCGGCAATAGAGAGATCACCGGTGTTGTTCTATCTACGGTACTACGTCGACGAGGGGATCCAACATAGCCTCAGAGCTGCTACCACGAGGGGGAGGACGCCCCTCTCTTGCACGATTGCAACCGAGCACAAGTAAACAGAACACCACCACGCACATGACCGATCTACCTACGGAGCAGAGAAACTCCGGCGATCTACGGCCCAGCCTAGCGAGGAGGAAGGAGGGAGGAGAGATGCCTCACCTAGGGAATGAAGGGAAGAAGTCACCCCGCTTGAAGGAGTAGCCGGAGGGGAAGAAGACGCGCCGGAACTCTGCTGCCGATGAAGTAGAGGAAGACGACGGAGAACTCCGGGGCCGAGGCGATGGCGAGCTCCTGGCCGTCGTTGAGGTCACTCCACGACCTCAACGATGGCGGGAATGGGGCGCGGGGAGCCTCCCCGAGCTCCTAGACATGCGGCGGCGCCGGACGCCGACGGGAACGGGGGAAGACGCCGGTGAGGCTTCCCTTCTCTCTCTGCTACTCCTACAGAAACTTACCGGCGGGGGAAGGAAGGGAGATGGGGATGGAGAGAGGTGGCGGCACAGATGGGGAATGAGGGAAACCCTAGGGAGGGAGAGGGCATGGCCATCCACTTATATGAGGGGGGACCTCGACGGTTGTGCCCTCACGGCATAGCTCGTGCTCTCTCTGGTGATGGAGACGGAAAGAGGCAGAGAGGGGAAACACCGTCAGGGAGAACGAAGGCACGCGAGTTGGGCTCCTGTGCGCGAAGGAACGGGAGAGATGGGTCGTCCTTGTGGGAGGGAGCCCACAAGGTGGCACCACTTAAAGAAAAGAACACCCTGGGACTTTCTCTTAACCAAAAATCTAGAGAATAAAGAAAATGCACAGAGAAAACTACTGGGAGAAAAATACAACAAAAATGCCCGTGTGCATGGAAAAAATCTATCCTATTTGAATAAAATAACAGAGAAGTATTTGGGGCAACTATATATTTACAAAACAGCATTGTCATTGGCTGTTTTGTAACTAGTTGCACCTTTTAAACTTGTTTTAAAAATAGAACACATGCCCCTCCATATCCAACACAAAATCTGCAAACTCCTAGGCATTTTTAAAACGGAAAAGGAAGAAGAGTTTCTTGAGCTTGGAATAAAAGAGAGAGGAAAGGTTTTTTTTAAATCCTAAGCAACCCAACATAGATGAACCTACTTGCACAAGCCATACTACACACAAGATCATATCTCACCTCACCACAAAAGATCACATGAAATCACAAGGCTCATAACCACAAGATCACAACCACCACATGAAATGCTATGACCATATTGCAACAACACCTAACACATGACATGATATGCATGCAAGCAAGGGAAGAAATATTAATGAGACAACACATGAATTGATAGAAGCAATAGGACTCTCTCATAACAATGTCAAGGTGGTCCCACATGGAAGGTTACAAAAAGGGAAAGCTTTACACTTGGGGCACTACAGCTATCCAGCATGCATCTAGTGTATTGAGTTCATGACAAACAGAGTAACGCCTTAAGCAAGATGACATGATGTAGAGGGATAAACTCAAACCAATGATGAAAACCCCATCTTTTAACCCTTGATGGCAACAACACGATATGTGCCTCGCTACCCCTTCCGTCACTGGGTGAGGTCACCGCACGGTATGAACCCAAAACCAAGCACTTCTCCCATTGCAAGAATAATAGATCTAGTTGGCCAAACAAAACCCACAACTCGAAGAGAATTACAAGGATATGAAATCATGCATAAGAGAGATCAGAAGAAACTCAAATAAGATTCATAGATAATCTGATCATAAATCCACAATTCATCGGATCTCAACAAACACATCGCAAAAGAAGATTACATCAGATAGATCTCCATGAAGATCATGGAGAACTTTGTATTGAAGATCCAAGAGAGAGAAGAAGCCATCTAGCTACTAGCTATGGACCCATAAGTCTATGGTGAACTACTCACGCATCATCGGAGAGGTCATGGTGTTGATGAAGAAGCCCTCCGCATCCGAATCCCCCCTCCGGCAGGGCACCAGAACATGCCACAGATGGGATCTTGCGGAGGCAGAAGCTTGCGGCGGCGGAAAAGTACTTTCGATGATCTCCTGATTTTTTTCTTGGTTTTTAGGGAATTTATAGGCGAAAGACCTAGGGTAGAGGTGGCCCAGGGAGCCCACAAGCCTGGGAGGCGTGGGCCCCCCTGGCCGCGGTTAGGGGCTTGTGGGGTCCCTGGTGGCCCCCTGCCCTGATTCTCAGGCTTCCCGATCTTCTTCTGTTTCGGAAAAAATCTTTTTGGTAGTTTCGTTCCATTTGGACTCCGTTTAAAATCCTCCTCTCAAAGGGGTCAAAAACACGGAAAATACAGGAACTGGCACTTGGCACTGAGTTAATAAGTTAGTCCCAAAAAAGATATAAAAGGCATACAAAACATCCAAAGTTTGACAAGATAATAGCATGGAACCATAAAAAATTATAGATACGTTGCAGACGTATCAGCAAGCTACTTCTAGATGCAAGGGACGCTAGTGCAGCGACAACCCGCATTTCAACAATGTTTTTCCACCTTAGTTTTTTTAGGTACCTATGGGAAATATAGGTGGGGAGTTGGGCTAAGCTTTTACTATTGAAACAACCACATGACTCGCAATGGATGTCCCACACGGTGACGATCAAGCGTGTTCTTAGTCCCACGATGAGCGTTGGCCAAAATTAAAGTGTCCATGCCACCCTAGTGATACAGGAAAAAAACATTTGTAGTTGTTTGTTGGAAGCAAATCTGTAATTTATGGAAATGATTAATCTTTTGTACAACCTCCATCCCAAATTAGTAGAATAAGATTTATTCAGATAAGAATGTATTTAACACTAAAATGTGTCTAGATGCATCCATATTTAGGCAAATCTTAGTCAACTAATTCGGGATCTTGGAGTATATATCTATTTCAAACAATCATTACTTACCAAAAACAATAGAAAAAACAAGAAGCAATCATGATTTACCAAGGAAAATAAAATTTGAGTATTTTACGTAATTTTTGGAACCATTAATTAAATTTATACTGATTTGGTGGCAGCAAATCATGACTTACCAAAAAACAAAAAATACCACTGTTGACAGAATTTTTGGAAGCAATTTTCTCAATTCACATTTCTTTGGGTCAGTCGAACGCTATATAAGATTTCCATCGTAAGCTAAGGCACACAACTTCTCTCTTTCTTTTTTTGTTTCTGTGAGCAAAAGCCCCTCATTATTTACTTAGAAATTCCCCAACCTCACAGAAATCCTAGGCCTGCCATGCCGCCAGGCGGGGGCTGGGCGGACCTTCCACCGGAGCTTGTCTGCAACATCGCTGACGGCCTTGACAACCTCAAGTGCTATGGGAGTGCGCGAGGCGCATGCACGACATGGCGTTTCGCACTCGCGCCGCCATTGCCATCATTGCTCGTTGACCATGACGATGACCCTGCCAAGCGCCACACCGCCGCTGCCATCGAGCGTCGTACCACCGCAACCTCAATCCTTGCGCGTCGCTCCTTCAAGCTCAACGCGATCCCTTCGGGCAAGCTCTGCCCTGCCGCGCGCCGCTCCTTCATGCTTACCACCATCCCCTCAGTCAGGAAATGTCTTGGCTGTTGTAGCGGATGGCTCGCCCTCTCCGTGTGCATCGATGATGTCCGTAGCCTACTCAGTCTCTTCCACCCCATCACAGGCGCCGAGATCCTCCTACCCCCACTTGTTTATGACAGTCGCCTTGTCTCCAAGGTCGTCTTTGCGCCCAACCCCACCTATGACGACTTCATGGCCGTTATGATATGTGACATCAATAGGGTTGCCTACGTTACCGCAGGGGCCAGGAGATGGGCCATCCTCGATCCCATCAACCTCACCATTGGAGACCAGCTCATCGACCTCCTATATCATGAAAATGGTAGGGTCTACTGTCTCACTCGATTTGGAGATGTCCATGTGATCCTCCTCCCGCAGCGCTGCCGTCGGGAACCTATCATCCTCGAGGGCCACACATCAACATATCCTGCAGTGCATAATAGGCAAATCTTCCAGATGCATGGGACAGGACCGGATCTAAATGCACCGGCCACCATTGAGACATTGTTGTCATTTGAGGGAAGCAATTTATCATTCGATGTCGTCACCAGTTTCGCCCCGCCATACAACACAATCTCGTCGTTCACTAGTGTCAAGAATCTGGTGTTCTGCGATGGCAGCCTATACCAAATCTGGAGGAATGCGACCTGCACGGTTACTGTGAAGCTGCCAGAAGGGGGTCGATGTCGTGTAGCACATGATGAAATATTTGTTCTCAGGTACGACCCCCATCGCCGACCATGTTGGGACGTTGTGACTGACTTAAGGGGATACTCAGTGTTCATTGGGAGAAACAATTCAATGTCGATATATGCGGAAGGCATTCCAGGACTCAAGGGTGATTGCGTGTATTGGATCGGTGGGAGGGGTAGGGATGAGGGCATGGTATTTGACATGAAGACTGGAAGGTCAATACCTTGCTTTCCTCTTGTGGACGGTGTTCGTCTGGGGTCTTTACAAAGCACAATCTGTTGGTACTTTTTGAGCAACAAATGAAAGAAGAGTTTACCACACCTGAGCAAGGGCCTGGGATGAATTTGGACAAAAGTGATACGTCACCGAGGCATCTAGGCCACATAGTGATGAGGACCTCCACCAATATTGGTGGAAGTGATGTTATACAATTGGTAAATGATTATGTTCATGTTTTTGTATACTACATTTGAACTTGATTTAATTTATGCGGCGTTGTTGGCTTGTCATTTTGATTCACTATTCCTTGCATTTGTAGTAATGTATCAAGTTGATATTTTGGTGGTTGCTCATTCAGTTCATTTTGTTTTAGTTCTTTAACATTCTTTCATGGTAGATTTACATCATCTAACCGGTAATGGAGACTATTTTTGAGCATGATAGACTTTTTTTTGCGGTTTCCACCATGTCATCGTGGCTAAGTGAGTATTGGTGGGATGTGTCTGAATTATGAATACGGCAAGTGTGGATAGATAACTCACTAGTATCTTACTAGTAAAATGCACGTGCGTTGTCACGGGCCAACAAATGAAACTATCATGAACCTCTCGGATTCAGCTCTTTGGTCATCATATCGCTTTGCTATATTATCACCTGGCCCCAATTCCGCTTTACTTTTCTTCCACCAATTTGAATGGCTTGCAACATTTGCCACTCCCACCTCAAAGATAGGAAAAATTCAATGGTTTCTCAAAACAATCTTCAATGTTACACATAAAAAATACCAAACTCTTCTCGTTTTCATTTTTTAGCATTGCATGAGAGGTGATAGTTCCAACCGTACAAACACACCTACCCAAGGGTTGAAATCACACATAAAAAATAGCCTAAGGCCCCGTTTGGGTGTTTGTATTGAGGGCTCGGATTTCAAAATTAGTATTGGGCAAGGCCTCGACTTTGAATGTCGCACAGTCTGGCGGACCTCAACTTCATTTGGTCAAAGCTCACCACTTATCTTGTAAGCTAAAGAAGGTTCTGTCGACTCTGGACGGACGTGACCTACTGCAACAAACTCAGATCATGGGTCTGTGTTAGCGAGGTCTTCCTTGGTGGGTAACTTGACTAGCATATTGTGCAGCTCATCCAAGAAGATGTTGGGTGGCAATAGTTTCTTCTCAGATCCCAAATGAGCTAAAGCATATGTTGCTTCATTGAGCTGACGATCGATATGATCCACCTGATAGCCATTAAAGTGTCATGCAACCATTGTAACAACATGTCGATAAGCTACCATGACTAGGTCCTTGGAGTCCCAAGACCCTAAAACATGTTGAGAAACAAAGTCAGAGTCACCTAAGCATCTGATATGACTGATGTATATCTCCTTGGCGATGTGCAATCCATAAAGCAAAGCCCCATATTTTGTAGTGTTGTTGGTCTAAATAAACATAATACTAGCACATAAAAAAACTTATCTCCTCGTGGGAAGTCAAGAAGAATCCAACCCCCGAGCCTTCCAACTACCGGACCCATCAAAGTGCAGAGTCCAGTACTTGGTGTCTCGCTTAACAGGTGGTTCCTGCAGCTTCATCCAATCGTTGACGAAATCAATTAAAGCCTGTAGCTTAATCGCAATGTGTGGCACATACAGGATATGATAAGGACCAAGCTCGATGGTCCACTTTGCAATCCATCCAATCACGTCTTTATTCTGAATTATATCTGCCAAAGGTGCTGAACTTAGAACAGTAAGCGGATGCTCCTCGAAGTAATGCTTCAGCTTACGGTTGGCCATAAAAACATTGAAGACCAACTTCTGCCAATGCACACACTTATACGTCTCCAACGTTTCTATAATTTTTGATTGTTCCATGCTATTATATTATCTGTTTTGGATGTTTTATATGCATTAATATGCTATTTTATATTATTTTTGGGACTAACCTATTAACCTAGAGCCTAGTGCCGGTTTTTGTTTTTTCCATGTTTTGAGTATTGCATATAAGGAATATTAAACGGAGTCCAAATGGAATAAAATCTCCGGAATGATTTTACTTGGACTAAAAAAACTTGCTAGAGATGGAGAAGGGGGCAGGAGACCTGCCAGGAGATGACAAGCCTGCAGGGTGCGCCATAGGGGGGGCCCTGGCTTGTGGGCCCCCTGCAGGCCTCCTAACCCTAATCTTCATCCTATAAATTCCCAAACATACCCCCAATACCAGAATGACACCAAAAAATACTTTTCCGCCGCCGGGAGCCTCTGTTCCCGTGAGATCCAATCTCGGAGCCTTTTTCGGTAATCTGTCGGAGGGGGAATCAATCAGAGAGGGAATCTACATCAACTCCATTGCCTCTCCGATGATGCGTGAGTAGTTCACAACAGACCTACAGGTCCATAGCTAGTAGCTAGATGGCTTCTTCTCTTTCTTTTTTCTTCAATACCATGTTATTCATGATATTCATGGAGATCTATCCGATATAATACTCTTTTGCGGTGTGTTTGTCGAGATCCGATGAATTGTGGGTTTATGTTCAGATTATCTATGAATATTATTTGAATCTTCTCTGAATTCTAATATGCATGATTTCATATCTTAGCAAGTCTCTTCGAGTTATTGGTTTGGTTTGGCCAACTAGATTGGTAATTCTTGCAATGGGAGAAGTGCTTAGTTTTGGGTTCAATCTTGCGGTGTCCTCACCATTTACAAAGTAGGGGTAGCGAGGCACGTATTGCATTGTTCCATCAAGGATAAAAAGGCGGGGTTTTCATCATATTTCTTGAGTTTATCCCTCTACATCATGTCATCTTACCTAATGCATTATTATGTTCTTCATGAACTTAATACTCTAGATGCAGACACGAGTGAGTCGATATGTGGAGTAATAGTAGTAGATGCAGAATCGTTTCGGTCTACTAGACAAGGACGTGATGCCTATATGCATAATCATTGCCTTGGATATCTTCATAATTATTCGCTTTTCTATCAATTGCTCGACAGTAATTTGTTCACACACCGTATTATTTTCGTTCATGAGAGAAGCCTCTCGTGAAACCTATGGCCCCCGGATATATTTTCGATATTATACTTTCAGATCTATAAACCAAATATACCAAAAATATATTGTTGCCATTTATTTACTTTTGTTTTACTTTTAGTTATAGAAATCTTTTATATCTATCTCTATCAGATCTCATCCTTGTAAATGACCTTGAAGGGATTGACAACCCCTTTTTAGCGTTGGGTGCATGTGTTTGATTGTTTTTGTAGGTGTTAAGATTGGGGCCTTGCTTGTTCTCCTACTGGATTGATATCTTGGTTCTCAACAAACTGAGGGAAATACTTATCTACTTTTATGCATCACCCTTTCCTCTTCAAGGGAAAACCAACGCAAGCTCAAGAAGTAGCAAGAAGGATTTCTGGCACCATTGTCGGGGAGGATACATAGCAAAATCAAGCCTACCAAGTACCCATCACAAACTCATCTCTTGCATTTGCTTTATTTGGCATTTTCCTCTCGTTTTCCTCTCCCCCACTTCTAAAACGATTTTCCGAAAATACCAAAAAGATTTGCCTCTTTATTTGCCCTTCGTTCGTTCGTCTTTTCGTTTGCCTCTCTCCTTCCGGATCTCTTACTTGTTTTTATGACTAGCATTACCACTTCCCCTTTGTCACCAGATTTTGAAGTTTTATGCTTCAAACAAAAAAGGGAAAATTTGAAAGAAGTGTGGTATAGGCTAATGGAATCTTATCGTATCTCCAACCTAAAAAGAGATGCAAAGGTTTTGCTCAGAATTTTTTACATTGGATTGGCTTTACATCATAGAGAACTCTTAGATTTCGCCTCAAAAAGGGATTTTATTGAATTAAATACAAACATTGCTTATGAAGTTTTGGAGGGGATTTTGCGAGTTCCTCCTCAAAAACAGGGGTTTAATTTCTTAGAAGAGGGAGTTCAAATTCTCGACAAATTGAGTGACTTACATAAGCACTTAGTCGAGTTACAACAATATCACGAACCCCTTAAACATATTAGTGGAAACGTAAATCGTTTGAATACTTTGATTACCCTTTGCAATAAGTGTTTGGATATTTTGGACAATAAGATGGTTTCTTCCCCTAAAAACCCGGGGAAGAGGACAGATCCCCCCGGATTTGAGAAGTCCCACACAAAAATTGTCAATACCAAAGATGACAATACCTAGATCTATTGCATTATGCCTAGCTAGGGCGTTAAACAATAGCGCTTGTTGGGAGGCAACCCAATTTTATTTTTATTCTTTTCTTTTTGCTTCTGTTTTTGAATGCTTCACACATTACCTCTATAATAATTGTGTTTTCTTGTTTTAATTAGTGTCTGAGCCAAGTAAGACCTTTGGGATGGTCTATGGTGTTTGCAAGTTGATTTTGTCGAAAAACAAAAACTTTTGCTCTCAGCCCAGGAATTTTGTAAAATCACTGGAATGTGCTTTTGGTATGAATTTATTACATAAGATTAATATACAAATTTCCCTGATTTTCCTAATGTTTCATAATTTTTGGAGTTACATAAGTATTCGAAGTTTATAGATTGCTAAAGATTGTTCTCGTTTTGACAGATTCTGTTTTCTTTGTGTTGTTTGCTTATTTTGATGAATCTATGGGTTGTACCGGGGGGTATGAACCATGTAGAAGTTGGAATACATTACTTATTTCACCAATATAAATGAATAATGAGTTCACAATAGTAACTAAAGTGGTGATTTATTTTTCTTATACTAAAAGATCTCATGAGTTTTCTGTTGAGTTTTGTGTTGTGAAATTTTCAAGTTTTGGATAAAGAATTGATGGACTATGGAATAAGGAGTGACAAGAGCCTAAGCTTGGGGATGCCCAAGTCACCCCAAGCCATATTCAAAGATATCAAAGAGCCTAAGCTTGGGGATGCCCTCGAAGGCATCCCCTCTTTCGTCTTCAATCCATCGGTAAATTTACTTGAGGCTATATTTTTATTCACCACATGATATGTGTTTTGCTTGGAATGTCTTGTATGATATGAGTGTAATTTTTAGTGTGCCACAATCATCCTTGCTGCACACATCTTTTTAGGGAGACACACTGAATCGTGAATTTATTATAATACTCTATGTGCTTCACTTATATCTTTTGAGCTAGGCAATGTTGCTCTAGTGCTTCACTTATATCTTGTAGAGCACGGTGGTTGGTTTAGGTTATGAATTTAGTCCTATAAATTAAACTCTCATACCTCACTTATATTATTTTGATAGTATTTTAAACAACATGGTAATTGGTTTAGGTTATGAATTTAGTCCTAATATAATGGGCATCCAAGAGGGATATAATAAAAACTTTCATATTAAGTGCATTGAATATGATGAGAAGTTTGATTCCTTCCATATAGTTTTGAGATATGAAGATGGTAATATGAGATTCATGCTAGTAAGTAATTGTGAATTGGAACAAATACTTGTGTTAAGGCTTGTGATTCCCGTAGCATGTACATATGGTGAACCGTTATGTGATGAAGTCGGAGCATGATTTGTTTAATGATTGTCAACCTTTGATTGGAGGTCGGGATCGCGCGATGGTTAACTCCTACCAACCCTTCCCCTAGGAGCATGCGTCTAATACTTTGCTTCGATAACTAATAGGCTTTTGCAATAAGTATTGAGTTCTTTATGACTAATTTTGATTTCATGGATTATACGCACTCTCACCCTTCCACCTTTGCTAGCCTCTCTAGTACCACACAACTTTCGTAGGTACATTAAACCCACCTTCCTCAAAACAGTCACCATATACTTCCCTCAAAACAGCCACCATACCTACCTATTATGGCATTTTCATAGCCATTCCTAGATATATTGCCATGCAACACCACTGTCCCATTTTTTATAACATGCACCATCACTTCTATATTGCTTATAGAGTCATATTTTGTTCTAGATATCGAGTTATAATCTTTGAGTTGTAAGTAAATAAAAGTGTGATGATTTGCATTATTAGAGCATTGTCTCGTGTGAGAATAGGATGATGGAAGCTATGATTCCCTCACAAGTTGGGATGAGTCTCCGGACTTCACAAAAAAATAAAAGAGGCCAGCGAAGAACATATTAAGAAAATAAAAGAGGCCAAAGATGCCCACCAAAAAAGAAAAAAAAATGAGAGAAAAAGGACAATGCTACTATCTTTTTCCACACTTGTGATTCAAAGTAGCACCATGTTCTTCATACAGAGTCTCCTATTTTATCACTTTCATATAACTAGTGGAATTTCATCATTTGCACAACCACTTAGTTTTCTTTTTGAGCTTTCATACACTTATAGCTCTAGTGCTCTTGTTGCATGCAAATCCCTACTCACTCACATTGATATCTATTGATGGGCATCTCCATAGCCCGTTGATACGCCTAGTTGATGTGAGACTATCTTCTCCTTTTTTTTCTTGCAACCTCCACCATATTCTATTTCACCTATAGTGCTATATCCATGGCTCACGCTCATGTATTGCGTGAAAGTTAAAAAGGTTGAGAACATAAAAAGTGTGAAACAATTGCTTGACTTTCATCGGGGTTGTGCATGATTTAGATACTTTGTGTGGGGAAGATGGAGCATAGCCAGACCATATGATTTTGTAGGGATAACTTTCTAAGGCCATGTTATTTCGAAAGGACGTAGTTGCCTTGTTAGTATGCTTGAAGTATTATTGTTTTTATGTAAATATTAGACTTTTATTTTGAATCTTATGGATCTCAATATTCATGCCACAATAAAGAATATTAAATGGATAAATACGTTAGGTAGCATTCCACATCAGAAATTCTGTTTTTATCATTTACCTACTCGAGGACGAGCGGGAATTAAGCTTGGGGATGCTTGATACGTCTCAAACATATCTATAATTTTTTATTGTTCCATGCTAATATATTATCTGTTTTGGATGTTTTATATGCATTAATATGCTATTTTATATTATTTTTGGGACTAACCTATTAACCTAGAGCCTAGTGCCAATTTATGTTTTTCAATATTTTTGAGTATTGCAGATAAGGAATATTAAACGGAGTCCAAACGGAATAAAATCTCCGGAATGATTTTTCTTGGACGAGAAGAAACCTGCCACACTTGGAGAAGGGGGTAGGAGCCCTGCCGGGAGACGACAAGCCTGCAGGGCGCGCCCCCCTGGCTTGTGGCCCCCCTGCAGGCATCCTAACCCTAATCTTCGTCCTATAAATTCCTAAATATTCCCTCAATACCAAAACGACACAAAAAAAATACTTTTCCACCACCGGGAGCCTGTGTTCCCGTGAGATCCAATCTGGGAGCCTTTTCCGATAATCTGCCGGAGGGGGATCGATCACGGAGGGCATCTACATCAACGCCATTGCCTCTCCGATGATGCGTGAGTAGTTCGCCACACACCTACGGGTCCATAGCTAGTAGCTAGATTGCTTCTTCTCTCTCTCTCTCTCTTTTTGTTCTTCAATACCATGTTCTTTATGATATTCATGGAGATCTATCCGATGTAATACTCTTTTGCGGTGTGTTTGTCGAGATCCGATGAATTGTGGGTTTATGTTTAGATTATATATGAATATTATTTGAATCTTCTCTGAATTCTTATATGCATGATTTCATATCTTAGCAAGTCTCTTCGAGTTATTGGTTTGGTTTGGCCAACTAGATTGGTAATTCTTGCAAAGGGAGAAGTGCTTAGTTTTGGGTTCAATATTGTGGTGTCCTCACCCAGTGACAAAGTAAGGGTAGCGAGGCACGTATTGCATTGTTGCCATCAAGGATAAAAAGATGGGGTTTTCATCATATTGCTTGAGTTTATCCCTTTACATCATGCCATCTTACTTAATGTGTTACTCTGTTCTTCATGAACTTAATACTCTAGATGCAGGCAGGAGTCGGTCGATGTGTGGAGTAATAGTAGTAGATGCAGAATTGTTTCGGTCTACTTGACACGGACGAGGTGCCTATATGCATAATCATTGCCTTGGATATCTTCATAATTATTCGCTTTTCTATCAGTTGCTCGACAGTAATTTGTTCACCCACCGTATTATTTTCCTTCATGAGAGAAACATCTAGTGAAACCTATGGCCCACGGGTCTATTTTCTATATTATACTTTCAGATCTATAAACCAAAAATACCAAAAATATATTGCTGCCATTTATTTACTTTTGTTTTACTTTTAGTTCTAGCAATCTTTTATATCTATCACTATCAGATCTCATCCTTGCAAATAACCATGAAGGGATTGACAACCCCTTTTTAGCATTGGGTGCAAGTGTTTGATTGTTTGTGTAGGTGCTCAGATTGGGGCCTTGCTTGTTCCTCCTACTGGATTGATACCTTGGTTCTCAACAAACTCAGGGAAATATTTATCTACTTTGTTGCATCACCCTTTCCTCTTCAAAGGAGAACCAACGCAAGCTCAAGAAGTAGCAAATATCCTTGCTTGGAATGTGTGATGACTTCATTAGCATAATAGACTGGCCTCTGAACTGGATATTCCTTGCCTTCCTCTTTACGTTCCACCACCACAAATGCACTGACGGCTTTGTTATTTGCGACGACGTATAGGAGCATGAGCTCCTTCTTCTGTGGAGGTTCCAAGATAGGTGCTTAACACAACTTATTCTTCAGTGCTTTGAAATACACATTTGTTGCATCGTCTGAGATGAAATTATATTTCTTCTTTAAAAGCCAGTATAATAGTATAGCATTTTCCCCAAGCCATCTTATGAATCGGCTTAAGGTTGCGACAACTCGTGAGCTTCTGGATGGTGTTGAGGGAAGCCGGCTTCGTCAGGTTTGTGATAACCGATATTTTTTTCCATGCTTCCTCAATGTCGTGCTCAGAAATAATGGAACCTAGGAGTTTACCTGCAGGGACCTTAAAAACATGCTTTGTGGGGTCCAACTTCATATAATAAATGCAAAGACTGTTGAATGTTTCTTTTAGATCATCCATTAGAGTTTCAATCTTGTGGGATTTACCACAATGTCATCGACATATTGCATCCAATCTATGGCTTCAAACAATTATGGATGCAACGCTAGTAACATGTACTTTTCATACCAAAAGGCATTGACTTGTAGCAGAATGCATCAAAATGTGTGATAAATGATGTATTTTCTTGATATTCTAGCTTTATTTTTATTTGATGATAGCCGGAGTAAGCATCTAAGAAACATAAGGACTCACATCCTACTGTGGAGTCAATGATATGATCAAGAAAAGGTAAAGAAAATAGATCATTGGGACAAGCCTTCTTAAGGTTGGTGTAATAAATACACATTCTCCAAGTTCCATTTTTCTTCGTCACAAGGACTGGATTAACCAACCATTCTGGATGGAAGACTTCGACGATAAAGCTAGGTGCCAGGCATAGAGCAACCTCTTCACCAATAGCTTGATGTCTCTTGTTGTTAAAATGATGAAGGAATTACCTAACAAATTTCATATCGAGATCAATATTTAAGTTGTGATCAACAAGTTCTCTCGATACACTAGGCATGTCAAAAGGTTTCCATGCAAAGATGTACATATTATCACGGATTAACTCGATGAGCGCGCTTTCCTATTTATCAGTAAGGTGTGCCCCAATGGTGAAATCCTTGGACGAATCACTCGGAGTGAAGTCAATCTGCTTGGTATCCTCTACTGACTCAAACCTCAGTTTGGACTCCATAGCATGTTTCTTGAGTAAAGACGTGTCCTCCGGGTCCACCTATGATTTGTAGAGTTTCAGCTCTTCCTCTGCATAAGTTGTCTCTGCATACAAGGCATCCCCTTCCTCACACTCCTATGCAATAGCACGGTTACCATTAAGAGTGATGGTACCATTGGGACCAGGCATCTTGAGCTTGAGGTAAACATAACAAGGGTGCGTCATGAACCAAGCGTCAGCCATCCTTCCGAACATAGCATGATATGGACTCTGCAACTTGACCACCTCAAAGGGAAAATCTTAGTCTCGTAATTAAGCTCAATGCCAAAGGAGACCTCCAGGTAAATACGACCAACATGATAAGTTGACTTCCCCGAAAGGATGCTATGATAGACAGTTAAAGAAGGATGTAGTTGTTTATCTATAAGATTTATCCTTTTTAAGGTGGCGTAGTACAATATATTGATGCTCCTACCACCTTCCATGAGCACCTTGGTAAAATTGTAACCATCAACGTGTGGAGCAACCACCAAAGCCAAGCTTCCAGGATTATCCACCCGGGGAGGGTGATCTACGCGACTCCAGGTGATGGGGTGTTCAAACCAATTCAACCATTGGGGAATTGTTGCTTCAAATGTGTTAATAGGCCTACGGTGGAGCTTCTTGTCTCGCTTGAAAGTAATGGTCGTGAATACGTGATACTGACCATTGTTCAATTGCTTGGGGTTGCTCTGAAAACCAGGCTGGTTATGTTGATTATGCGGTCCTTGACCAAGTCCATAGTTGTTATTTCCCAGGTTTCCAACACCCATGTTACTGGTTCTTGGGTTCCCACGGAGCCTGCCACTGTTTCCTCTATTGTTATTTCCATTGTTGCTGTCATTTTAAAAATCCCGCGTGATGTAGCAATTCTCCCAAGAGTGGGTAGAGGGGCGTTCGGGCTTGCTATGTTGTGGGCATGCCCCCTTAAGAGCTTGTTGGTAACTGGGTGGAGATAACCTTGTGACTATTTTTGAAAACCTGGGTTATTATTGTGGCGCTGATTCTTGAATTCGGAGTTGGAATCGGCGACCAAGTCTGAGGTTCCTTCTTTGTTCTTTCCCTTGTTGTTGTTTCCATTCTTATTGTTCTCATGGCCCCGCCACCATTCTTCTAGCCTTTTACCGGACTTCTCCTCGTCAGAATCCCGATCCTTGGACTTCAAAGACTTAGCCTACTTGGTCACTACAGCAATGAGCGTGCTCATATGTTTGATCGTGCGGTTGAGACGACCAATCTTGTGGGTCAAAGGTTCGAATCTGCAGTTTCTCTCCAACACCAAGACGGGTGTATCTGGTGTCATACTCTCTGATGAATGAATAATTTCTACCACTCATCGTGTCCAATGATGGTCTGATTCACAATTCTTCTGAACTTAGTTCTCTAAGTCGATGATCATTGTTGGACGCTTGCAGTTTTCCTGGAAGTTCTTGATAAAGTGCTATTTCAAGTCTTGCCATGTGTGAATCGAAATATTGGGCAAGTTCTTCAACCATGATCGTGCTAGTCCCTCTAGCATCATAGTAAGGTACCTAGCACATACTCCGTCACGGACTTCCAGCATATCCATGGCGATCTCGTAACTCTCAATCCAGTCCGCACACTCCATGTGTGCAGTGTAATTAGGAACCTTGTGAAGTCCTTTTAAATCAGCAGGCAAGCGCTGGTTCCTTAGAGCAGGTCGCAAACATGGAGTACCAATGGTCCTTCCCAAGAACCATGTTCTGTGGCTGGGGTATTACTGCTCGCTGGGACTGGTACATTTCCTCTACCATGATGAACATGCTTCAGGGTTAGATTGCAAGCATGAGTCGCACGTGTTTCCCATGCTTTGTCGACAAATGCTTGTGCTTTTGAGACCATCGGCCTTGGCTCCTGGTTAAGTGATTGGTGCTCCCAGACACTGGGCGTTCCTTGATCTGTGGGGACATGGGACTCTCCATGTCGACTTGAGGCCTTCTAGTTGTTGTACGGAGTGGAGTGCAACCCGTTGGTACTATGAGAATAGTTCGCCTACTGTGTGACCACCATCTACAACAACTGAATTGCCTTCCAAGCCTCTATCCCAAACTGGGTATTACCTTGGATTGGGAGTATCGACAAATTGTGAGACGATGTGTGCATGTTGTCCACCAAATTGGAGATATGACCCGCCGACGTGTGGAAACAAGACAGTTGTTAGATTGGGTGATGTTGCGGTCGGGTCGCGTTGGGTGGATTGGTGTCCAAACCGGGATGAATGTTGTCGGCTCTCAGCAGTGTTTCTCGTGTCGTCGGTGCGCCTCCTAAGCTGGCACCTAGGTTGAAACTCGACGAAGTTTGTGGAAAAAGAATTTCTGATTCAATAGGTCCTCCAGGGGCCTAGAAACGACTCTACTGCCTCCTGTGCCACACAATGGTGATCTCCTGCTCACGTAAATTAAGGTGGACTTTCTCGCTTTCGAGGCATCAGGTCTCCTTGAGTATATTCTTCTGTGCTTCTGCGAGACGTGTGTTTTCTGCCGCTCTTTTCTGCTAGATCTGGCTGAGTTGCTGGCGACACGTCTCGAATTCTGTCATGCATTGCTCAACGTTCATCACCATGACTGGCTCTGCCAAGAGTTTATCAAGTACTTCTACCGTTGAGGTGAATCCCTACTCACTCGAGCTTCCGGATCCTGATCTTCTATTCGGGGCGGGTTTCGGCCTGTGGGCGTCTCATGTCCCGTGACCAGATTACTATTCGCATCGAGAGTCAGTTACTGTTGTTGAGTCCCAACCATAAAAATAACAATTTGATGCGGCAGATCCTGCAGGACCTTGTATCCTTCTTCATGAGAGCATCCACCTAACCATTCCTCGAAAACTAGGAGTGGATTCACTGTCGTCGAAGATGTTTTCACCGACTCATGATTCAATGTCCAAGTGGACAAGCATGGCGCCTCCTAAGATGGAGTCGTTGGCCGAGTCCGGCTCGAGCCCTGAGCCGGCAATGAAGGAGTAGAAGATGTTGACCTGGACAAAGGGAATCCGACAGCTCGACTCGAGAGAATCGGCTTCCAACCCCCAGCCCTCGTCGTTAATGAAGTAGAAGTTCTCGCGCGTGCTCTTCCTTAGCCGGTCGGTTACGAGATGCTCCATCCTTAGAAGAGCTCCCTCCAAGATGACGGCCCCCTTGCGCTTAGGCCCCATTTAGGGCGCCAACTATCGTAGTTTTGTCGCGGCAAGTGTCCACATAGGAGAACTTAGTCGTGAGGCTATAACATCGGGTCGAAGCCTTGGATGGGGTTGATTGGGAATGGAAGACACGATTTTACCTAGGTTCAGCGCTTCGGGTGAAGTAAAGCCTACTCCTGCTTGTTTTGCTTATTGGATCTCAAGATCTTGATTACAAGGGTGTTGTTTTGCTACTTTTGGCTCGAGAGCTTTTAACTTGATTTGTCCCTTTGGATGATCTAGGGCTTGCCTTTATATATAGGCCAGCCCTCGGTGTTTACAATAAGTTCGGGTTCTACACACCACCAGAATCCTACTCGGAGTCTACTCCTTTAAGCCGAAAAGCCTGGCCTGCTTAGCAAGGACATGTGAGCTGGCCCGAAATGAGCCGCCCCAAACGTCTCCCTTCTCCTTGTTCTTGGTGTCGGGCCTTCATCTTCTTTGGCCCATCCTTAAAGTACCCCCAGGACTGGCCATGGGCTTCATGCCCTTCATGGGTCAGCTTATGATATATGTCGGTGCTATTGAAACCAGGCATGGAGAGGCGGCTTATGTCGTGGGATAATATCCCCAAACGGTATTGAGCAACACTACCATGCCCATATTCAGTGAAAATAGCCTCTAGTCCTTCACCTATCTCTTTCCCCTTCCTCTCAACACAAGCCAAACCAAGCTGACCTCCACAGCCTTAGGAGAAGATTCATGTCCGCTGACAGCCGTTGTCGATGATGGAGTTCCCCATATTATTTCCATGGGCGGTGTGGCTCCATCACCGCTCGCAGATGGTTCACTACCCGCTGGGGACAGTTGCATCCACTACTCCTTAGTTCATCCCGTGCGATGGTTTTCGAGTGGGAGGGTGTTCATGGCATCTCCTCGGCAATGGCTCGCCTCATCGTTAGTGCCTCCCCAACGGCATAATCCCTAGCAATTTGAAAATATCATACTACTTCATACTACATTTTTTTTACAATTTGCCTCCTTTCTAAATTAAAGAATATAAAATATCCTAATATTTTTTGGTTATTTGTTGGTACTGCAAGGCCATCATATTACATAGTTACAAAGGGAGTAATATCTTTTGCATATGGTTTTCATTCTAATTCTCCTACATTTCCCGCGTGGTAGACAAAACCTAATAAACACAAAACTTTTGTGGTTCTTATTATGGACAACTGGGAGTATTACAGTTAATTACACTACGATTTGCTTGGACCTATTCAAATTATTATTCAAAATAATACATACCATAATAACATGTACCTACTTTCATGCACAAAACAGAGGAGGGACTAAGCATAACATAACAAGCGTTTGATTTCTTTAAATTTTTATATGTATGCATAAGCGAAACAATGACCATATGTTAGAAAGATAGTATAAGAATATTAAGCATTCCTGAAAGAAGATGGCCGGAACACTAAACAGTGAATCACCAGAGAGGTTGAAGGACATTGGTCGGGAGAGAGAGGGCGGCTACCTTCTAGCGATAGGAGACTTGAAAACCACAACAGGGTGCATATATGTTACTAAATTATTCAACGATACAATGTACAAAATTCATACTCATCGAGGATGAAGTACAAAACTTGGAGAGTTGATAGATATAGAAAAAGAGCACATATATTGAAGTGAAGATGGAGATCATCTCTACTTAAGCATAGGTATGATGTATCCATAACACAGGTCATTCAGAGCATGGATGCCTCTAAATTCCTTTTTTGGCAGTTATAAACTTGCAACCATACTCAGGTCATGTTTGTTTGGGCTTTTGCTTCTGTTTTTGCAACTTTTCACTTTAGCAAAGAAGTCACAAAAACTCCTAAATAGGGTTTTTTTGCTTCGGCTTTTAGCTTGTGAATCAATATTGTTATACGATGGTATAAGTCAAAAGCTAAAGCAAAAAAAAGGTACCTATTTAGTAGCTTTTTGATTTTTTTTATTAAAGTGGAAAAGCTGCAAAGTAGAAGCAAAAAAATTCAAACAAACAAGGCCCGAGAGGACAAAAAATCCTTGTGTATTACAAATTCGGAGCATGGCTTGGGTTGAACCACCATATTATAACACTGACCATGTGCTCATCCTGATCAACTGGCTTGAATTAAAAGGAATAAAAACTATTTTCAACATTGATCTTGTCGTGGTGGTTTGACAAAAAAAGGTTTTCCTCGTTTTATATTATAAAGTAACCATCACTTATATCCAACACATCGATACAAAAGCACACCACACACATCCAAAACGAGATACAAGGATACCGTGCATCGAAATACAACCTCAACGACTACCCAGCACCAATAAGATGTGTAGAAAAGAACCGTTTAGAGCCCACGAAGACCACCACCAAGAGCGATCGACCTGAAGGGTGTGTGACGAACCACACCAGACCGAGGACTTCAAGACGGACGATGCCTCCTAGAAGGGTACGACAACGGAATGCCGTCATCGTCAAGTTTTCACTTGAGGTGAGCTAGAAGCAACATTTTCTTCTTTGAACATGAACGACATTGTGACCATGGCTACTTAAAGAAAACATATATGTGTATTGAAGAAGGGTGTAAACACATATTTGCTTCTAGCTCACGCAATTCACTCCAGCTCAGGACTAGCCCAACCAAGACGATAGATCCGGCCTGAGGTTGACATTCTTTTTCCTACTGTTATGTGTAAGTACAGTGGTGGCAGCAGTAGTGGTGAAGTAGTAGTACGGGTCACTTTCTCAGGTCAGGCCATCAATATCATGTGACGTGCGTCTAATTGCGGTGGTATTTAACGCGATTCGTGCATTGGATACCACTGCTCCCTCCATGTGAGACCCCGCTCCGGTCCCTGTCGGTATTTCATTTCCTGCATCTGCATATGTACGTACAATTATATCTACAGTAGTGCAGCAAATGATCCACAACGTTTTGTTTCTTCAGCAAATGCCCGATTATATGAGCCTGAGATCCAAAAACGTCTTCGGGTCATAGATTTCCTACCCGGAGATGCACATGCACCCTGATTAAAAGTAAAATACAGTAAGTAGCAAACAAAAATGGCAAACATTTTTTTAGCAGAGTACAATCGAAATTGTTCACATACATGAGCGTGCACTCACCCCTATGAACGCACGCATGCATATCCTACCCCTATGAGCACATTCAAGAGACTAAACCGGCACATCATCTTGACATTGACGAAGTCGTCACTCACGCCTTCGTTGTCAATGGGAACGTCTTCTCCCACTGAAAGCACATCGCCGGAAGACCTGAAATAAACCCAAAAAATGCAAGCACCAACGTCAAGTCTAGAACTTAAACTCTGATGGTAGGGAATACCACAGTCCACCTAATCATCCAACCACGGATTGGTTTGTCAAAAATGACAAACATTGTTCAGTGTTTTATGCGTGCAAAGTTCTATAAATCATAAAGATATTAGGAACAGACCGGCCCGTTGCGGCCCGACCCGGCTCAGCCTGTGCTAATCGGGCCTGGCACGACACGGCCCGCCCAGGCACGTTTATTAGTCGGACCGTGTTGTGCTGGCCCGTGGGCTGCGCCTTTAGGTCCCGGCACGACCCGATTATTAAACGGGCAGGCATGTCTGCCCGATTAGCACGCTCGGCCACATTTTTTAACCTTATGGGTTTATTTTTAGGCCTATTGGGTCATATTTTTATATGTATTAAAAAATCTAAAATATATAAAAAATAAACAGATCGTGCCGTGCCGGCACGCGTGCCCAGCCTCCAGGCCCAAGCATGGCCTGAGGCGTGCTTCATGCCGAGCCCGAGCATGATTAGCCCGTGCCAGACCGGGCCCGTGTCGTGCTAGGCAGGCGGGCTGTCGGGCCGACCCGTTTGGACAGATCTGATTAGGAATGCTCTCAACAAAAGTAATTGCTAAAGGGAATGTTAATTTGGAAAACATTTTTAGTATTGATTGAATGTCATTTCATAACAAATCAGTTTTTTTTAGAAGGACGTTGATATTCATCATCACAAGGGTAGCGGGAGGAGCACCCTACCAAACGAGTCGTTGGTACGAGGATCGACCTGAACGAACGACATTGTTCGATGGAAGAACCCCATGCCCCGAACGCATTGTCGATCGCCCCCCACAGCCTTCTCCCTGTAAAATAAAAAGCCTAGATTTTATTTTATTTTTCTTTCACAAATAAGGCCTAGTTTGTGTTTGTGCTACTCCCTCCGTTTCTAAATATAAGTATTTTAAAAGATTTTACGAAGGGACTACATACGGATGTATATAGACATACTTTAGAGTATGGTTTCACTTATTTACTCTGCATGTAGTCCTCTAGCGAATTTTTTTAAAAGACTTATATATTTAAAAACGAAGGGAGTAGAAAAAATGTCATCACCTTTAAATAAGCACAAAAATGCAATCATAGAAAACAAAAATAAAATTGCCCATGGCTGATTCTTAGTAAAAATAAATTAACAATGGCACATTTACAGTAACATAAAATGTCATGGCAAATTCATCCTTTTATTGTCATGGAAACTTAAAAAAATGAATTTGTCATGTATGTAAAAGGATGAATTTGCCATGGAAAACTTAAAAAAATGAATTTGCCATGTATGTGAAAATAAATTTGCCATGGAGAACATAGTAAAATTTGCAATGGCAAAATAAGTAAAAGAATGCTATGTCACGGAAAGTAAAAATTGTCATGACAAAGAAAAATATATATTTTTGCCATGGAAAAAATGTGGTGTAAAACATTTGCCGTGGAAAAAATAGTAAATCTGTCATGCTACAAAAGTACAAAATGTCATGTATTTGAAAATAAATTTTGTCGTGGAGAATATTGTAGAATTTGCCATGAAAAAATAAAGTAAATTATACCATCTAATTTAAGGTAAAATTGCCATGGCAAGTAAAATTTGCTCGGCGGCGTTGTGGTCATGGGGGTCATCGCCTCGCAAGCTCACCCGGTATGACGTCGAGGCTCGCAGCTCCAGACGGCCCGCCGTCGAGCCATGATAGCCTAAGCAGATGCGCGATCGTGGCTGCCTCTCCCGCAGCAGCGGGCAATCCCTTGGGTTGGCTTCAACAACCTCCACGATGCCCTTTCCCCGCACATCCTGAGGTGTCGGGAGGCGGATGCACAACTCCTCGCCGTGGAATGCGCCATGGTGGTCCGAGAAGAAGGCGTCGTTGACTGTCTCCTTGCCGCAAAGGAGGAACATACATATGCCAACGTGTGCCGCAAGTCCGCGGAGAAGTTCTACCTCAGCCTGGATGAGGGAGTTAGGTATGTTCTATGTTTAATCTATAGTATGAACTTTGTATTTGCTATGTACAAACTCTAGTTAGGTGATGACCTATTTGTAGCACGAACTGGTCTTTTAACTTGCAGTATGAATTAATCGTATTTGTTCTATCGGGACCTTTGAGTTAACGCAAAAATGTTTTAGGGGGCAGCATTAGATTTTATCGAATCTGCCAGAAATGCTTTTACACGTGTGTTTCAACCATCTGTGCCTGCCTTAGAGCATCTATAATTAGACTTGACAAATTTCATCCTATATACGTTCGTTGGTGCATCCGCACGTGTCCCCGCAGATACACACACTACAAATGCGGAAGCTCGGATTCATGTGATCCATGTACGTTGACATACAATATAAATTGTCTAAAATCAATAATTCAAAACAAAAGCAAAACAAATCATAGTTCAACAATCAGACATGCCAAAATGAAACTTAATGTCCGAGCGTGACGGATGCCTCGTTGGCTGGCTGGATCACTCGTCGGACGCCATCCATGCCTCCTGCTATGAAGCCATCCTTGTCTCCTGCTCTAAGGCAATCGTTGCATCTTGCTCCTCCTGCAGCTCCTGCATTCGGGTCGCATGCTCCACATTCATCCTTGTCGCGGCCGTCATCGCCGCCTCATACTCCCTATGGTGGCTGATCTTCTTTTTCTTCTCCGCAAATCACTTCTTTGCATGCTCGTCCGAGAGGGTTTCGTTAGCCAACATGATCTTGGCGTCCTCATCATGCTTTGGTAGTAACAACCCCTCCTTCTCAAGTTCAATATCTCCAAAAGTCTTCGCCCTTTCGAGCACCCATTTGATGGTTGCCTCTTACTTCTCCAACTCAACTTTCTCCCTCTCAATTTCCAGCTTCTTCTCCACCCTCTTTCGGTCTCAACTCTTAATCCATCATCTCCTTTTGTGCATCCAACATGAATTTGTACCTCTCCTCTTTCTTGTTCCCCCTCACCGAAAATATGCTCGTCCATGTGGAAGACATTCGCGACATCGGGGGAGGCCCTTGCCTTCTCCCACTTGTTTTCCATGACTTGTCGGTTACCCTTTGGCACGGTGCCGACAATATCTTCCTCTTCATCGTCCAAGCCAATTGATTGATGGGAGCTTGAGCCATCATTCCGATCGGTGACAATTTGTGTCCACTTTGGCAAGCCATTCAATATGATCTAATAATGAGTAAAAGCAAATGACTTCTTCTCTCTTCTGTGATACATAGTGCCGTCATCACCGTCTAGCAAACAACTAATGTATGAGCACGGATAATGCAAGATGAAGTACACAAATGATGAGAAGATGAAGTAGCTAGCTTACATGAGTTGCCACTCCCGTCCCACTTTGAGGGCAGTCGTTCACTTGTGAGTAGTACCCGACGTACTTATTCACTTCCCCGTGAATGATCTCCCATCGATGTTGGAGTGATGCCACACTAGGGTTGGTGATGATATGATGCGGCTCCACATATTCCTTTTGTTCGTGATACTCATTCAAAATCTTCTCCCAATGCCCGTTCCCTTTTGCTCGGTGATGCATACTGGATCCATTGTTGTGGCCAATCAAGCTTTGATGAACAATGTATCCTCAAAAACCGAGAACGCAAGACCTCTTGCCTTGGTCGTCTTTGCCTTCTTCTTCTTCTTCTTCTTGCTCATTTTGGGACTAGATGTTGTCCGAAATTCAAATGAAGGGCAAGTTGGATCCCCTAATTTGTAATCGATTTGGGTCGGACCTTGATTTTCATTGATCATGCCCGACTGGAACACCTCCTAATTGGTCATGGTTTTACGAGTATTCATCATGTCCGATCTATGCAAAGCATTGAACATGTCATATGCAAGACATGAGCAATTGAACCTACCGAGTCTTGTTGTGGCATTCCGTTGAACAGATCGTGGGCAGCCCGGGCACCGCCGGTGCTCATGCTTATGCGCGTCCGAATGAGCTGCGACGAGTGACACACGACCACCTTCAGCGTTTGCGTAGGCAAAAAGTTGTCCGAAATGCCCCAGCCGGCGTTAGATCCTCTTTTGTCCCAACCTGGTTCGATGTCGCAATCCTTGTTGGCGGACAGATGAATGGGATGCGGGGTTTCGGGCGCGGCTAGGGGAAGGAGTCTGCTCCTCCATGTCCCCAACCGCTCCCCGCAACGCCAGAACCGCTTTCCTCTCTTGTTTCCAGCAACATCGGTTCCTTCGGGTGATCTTCTGTGGCTTGCACGACGAAGCCGAGGATGGGACACCGACGGATGGGGCGTTCGCAACCTCTGTCGTTGTGGTCGGGGAGGGGCTGGATGACATCTTGGACGGCGGATCAGGACCAACGGTAAGGATATGGAGCTAGGGTGTGGGACTACGAGGGCTCAAACGCGGGAAATGGAAGGGGAAAAGGAGAAAGAGGTGGGACTTGATGGATTTGGTGCAATTTATGATGGTGGTAGGCCTGTCGGGCGAACACGCCCCGGCGCCCCATACCCGACCTGAATTTAGGCTAGATATGAGGGGTGCTGGTCAGTCTAAACGTTTGAGGTCCGTTTAAGAAGCTCGTCTGAATTGCATATTGACTGAACTGCCCGATCGTTTGAGACGAATTTAGGATGCTCGAGTGTAGATGCTCATAAACCTTAACACCCCTTCCCCTCTCTCAAAAGCAGGAGCTTAATGTCAATTCGATTTCCATTGTCCGGGTTCGTGCTCCTACGGCCAAACACCTCCTTTGTTTGACACACAAAACCACCTAGTTCGGAGCGCGGCGTTTTGGTGCCTAGACTCATCTGTATTCGGTCAGAAGAAAAAATTAAAACAAATTCTAATCTTTTTTACAAAAATTCCAAAAAAAGTCTCATGATAGATAATTTGACGCGTGAGGTTCGTTCTAATTTTTAAATCATTTAAACATCTGAGGAACTCTCAACAAAAAAGCAAATCAAGTGAAAACAGTACATGAACAGTAAACTTTTTTAGAGACCCCGAATTTGTCATTTTTGCCGAGTGATGCTCAGATATCCAAATAATTTGAAAATTAAAACGAACCTCACACATCAAATCATCTATCATCCAAAAATATTTTTTAAATTTTTTATTACTATCTATTTTATTTTTTATTTAACACGGGTGTAAATGAGCCTGGGCTAGTTTGTCCTAACAAAACAGCCGCAGGAGTATATATCCATTCATACAACATGCATCTCTAAGAGAATAGAACCAAAGTCACTTTTCTCATTACATGGCATGTTAACAGAAATCAAGACTTGTACAAAGCCGAACGGAACGGAGATAACAGGCTAGATGGTCCATTTTGGCGCTCGTTTTCTAGTGGACGATGACGACTTACATTAACCACCGTTTTCGCCCTCTCTCTTTTCTGCCAGCATAATATACAGTAGAGTGTAGTGCAGGTACTTTGGCACTGAGAGCAACTGGCCGAGAAGCCAAACAAAACAATATTTTCGGCGTCAGCAGCTAAACAGCACTCATTAATTTATTTATATGTGAATGCGATCGGGCAGCCTTACCGAGCAGCATCGGATGATGCATCAAAAGGAGGGGGATACGAGCGCAGATAGAACAATGCAGAGAAAAGGGAGGCCATGGCATGCAACCAAAAGCGCCTACGTAGAAGGGTAGGGTCGAGACTGCAAAAGGGAAAGGGAAAGAAGAATGTCACCAGCTCTACTTGGATTGTGGGGGTTTCATGGGATTTTTGTAGGGTTCTGGTCCTTTGAGATTTACTTTACAAAATGATAGTATTTGGATCAATTGGAACAACGAAAAAAGAATATGTCTCTCCGCTTTATAGATAAAGCAAACAAAAAAATGATGCCATATTTTTACAGGTTGTTCTTATACGCTCTGTTATGTATGAATTTGAATGCGACTCAAACATCTTCCTTTCCTGCATAGAGAACTGACGCACCTTACGAAGTGTTCCATCCAAACAACTATTTTTCATCTCTTTTGTCACGTTTCATTTTTTTCATTTTCACTTATGTTAAGAGCATTTTTAATGGATGGTGTAAATTTGAACGTGTATATCTCCATATACACGTCTATATACACCTTGCTAAATTATACATCTTCCAGTTTTTTAGTGGAACGTGTAAATTAGGACTTGTATATCTCAACGGCTATATTTTCAAACGGCTATATTTTCAACAACCATATTTCTGATCTATGTAAACCACCCCTACCACCTTTCTTCCAGCACACTTCTACCTGTGACTTCTCTTTTCACCTAGATTTCTCTATCGTCTCTCACGCAACACAATGAACACATCCACTTGGGACATGAGTTCTTCGTCATCTTCATCTGAGGACGATGAACTCATACTTGCAGCATTCGTCGAGCGCGAGGAGGAAGAGAGGAAGAACGCTCGACGCCATGGCGGTTCCAACCATGGACGTCAGTCAATCGATCGAGGAAGAGATGCCGGATTTCTTCTTCTGTGGAACGACTACTTCAAAGAAGTTCCTCGCTTTCCCGAACATTTGTTTCAACGAAGGTTCGTAATTAGTACACTTCTCTGCTTTGGTCTTTTTTTTATTTCCATGTATCATTTACTTTTTATGCATAGATTTAGGATATCCCGTACTTTGTTCAACCGCATAGCTGATGGTATACTTGAGCATGACTATGATGGTTATTTTACGCAAAAAAGAAGTGCTTCTAGAGCTCTTGGGTTACATCCTCTACAAAAGATGACCGCGGCAATGCGGATCCTCACATATGGAATAGCAGCTGATGGTGTTGATGAGTACATCCGGTCCGCTGAGGCTACTAATTTAGAGTCTTGCAAGAAATTTGTGATCAAAGTTTGTGAAGTTTTTGGGGAAAAGTACGTGAGATCTCTGAATGAAGAAGACATTGCTAGGTTACTTGCAATAGGGGAGGAAAGAGGATTTCCCGGTATGTTAGAGAGCATAGATTGCATGCACTAGGGGTGGAAAAATTGCCCCAAAAAATGGCATGACATGTTTAGAGGCCATGTGAACGAGCCCACTATGATCTTGGAAGCAGATGTTGTTGGGGAACGTCGCATGGGAAACAAAAAATTTCCTACGCGCACGAAGACCTATCATGGTGATGTCCATCTACGAGAGGGGATATTCGATCTACGTACCCTTGTAGATCGCACAGCAGAAGCGTTAGTAAACGCGGTTGATGTAGTGAAACGTCCTCACGTCCCTCGATCCGCCCCGCGAACCGTCCCGCGATCAGTCCCACGATCTAGTGCCGAACGGACGGCACCTCCGCGTTCAGCACACGTACAGCTCGACGACGATCTCGGCCTTCTTGATCCAGCAAGAGAGACGGAGAGGTAGATGAGTTCTCCGACAGCGTGACGGCGCTCCGGAGGTTGGTGGTGATCTAATCTCAGTAGGGCTCCGCCCGAGCTCCGCAGAAACGCGATCTAGAGGTAAAACCATGGGGATATGTGGTCGGGCTGCCGTGGCAAAGTTGTCTCAAATGAGCCCTAAAACCTCTGTATATATAGGGGGAAGAGGGGGAGCCTTGCCTTGGGGTCGAAGGACCCCCAAGGGGGTCGGCCGAGCCAAGGGGGGAGTCCTCCCCTTCCAAACCGAATCCAACTAGGTTTGGAAGGAGGAGTCCTTCCCCTTTTTCCCACCTCCTTTTTTTCTCTTTGATTTTCTTCCTATGGCGCATAGGGCCTTTTTGGGCTGTCCCACCAGCCCACTAAGGGCTGGTGCGCCACCCCCAAGGCTTATGGGCTTCCTCGGGGTGGGTTGCCCCCCCCCCCCCCCCGGTGAACACCCGGAACCCATTCGGCATTCCCGGTACATTCCCGGTAACTCCGAAAACCTTCCGGTAATCAAATGAGGTCATCCTATATATCAATCTTCGTTTACGGACCATTCCGGAAACCCTCGTGACGTCCGTGATCTCATCCGGGACTCCGAACAACATTCGGTAACCAACCATGTAACTCAAATACGCATAAAACAACGTCGAACCTTAAGTGTGCAGACCCTGCGGGTTCGAGAACTATGCAGACATGACCCGAGTGACTCCTCGGTCAATATCCAATAGCGGGACCTGGATGCCCATATTGGATCCCACATATTCTACGAAGATCTTATCGTTTGAACCTCAGTGCCAAGGATTCATATAATCCCGTATGTCATTCCCTTTGTCCTTCGGTATGTTACTTGCCCGAGATTCGGTCGTCAGTATCCGCATACCTATTTCAATCTCGTTTACCGGCAAGTCTCTTTACTCGTTCCGTAATACAAGATCCCGCAACTTACACTAAGTCACATTGCTTGCAAGGCTTGTGTGTGATGTTGTATTACCGAGTGGGCCCCGAGATACCTCTCCGTCACACGGAGTGACAAATCCCAGTCTCGATCCATACTAACTCAACGAACACCTTCGGAGATACCTGTAGAGCATCTTTATAGTCATCCAGTTACGTTGCGACGTTTGATACACACAAAGCATTCCTCCGGTGTCAGTGAGTTATATGATCTCATGGTCATAGGAACAAATACTTGACACGCAGAAAACAGTAGCAACAAAATGACACGATCAATATGCTATGTCTATTAGTTTGGGTCTAGTCCATCACGTGATTCTCCTAATGACGTGATCCAGTTATCAAGCAACAACACCTTGTTCATAATCAGAAGACCCTTACTATCTTTGATCAACTGGCTAGCCAACTAGAGGCTTGCTAGGGACAGTGTTTTGTCTATGTATCCACACATGTATATAAGTCTTCATTCAATACAATTATAGCATGGATAATAAACGATTATCTTGATACAGGAATTATAATAATAACTATATTTATTATTTCCTCTAGGGCATAATTCCAACAGATGCTTCACAAGATCTTTGGATTTGGCATCTTATTTTGGTTTACCAGGGTCTCTGAATGATATAAATGTTCTTCAACGTTCTCCCGTTTTTACAAAGCTAGCCGAAGGCCACACTCCTCCAGTGAATTATATCATCAATGGCCGTCAGTACACAATGGGGTATTACCTTGTAGATGGTATCTATCCACGGTGGGCAACATTTGTGAAGAGCATACCAGCTACAACTAGCAGAAAGCATAGAACTTTTGCCAAGAAGCAAGAGGGGGCTAGGAAAGATGTGGAACGAGCCTTTGGAGTTATGCAATCCCGTTTTGCCATTGTTCGTGGACCTGCTAAAGGATGGAAACGTAAAGAAATCAGTGATGTCATGAAAGCTTGTGTCATAATGCACAATATGATAGTTGAAGAGGAGCGACAAACTGGTCGACAAAGATGCACTTTTGACGCAATGGGAGAAAGAGTCACAGTCTCTCGTACTCATGCAGAAGAATTGAGCTCTTTTATTCAGATGACTCAACGGATTAGAAATTTTGATGAACATGATCAGCTTAAACTTGATCTAATTGACCATGTGTGGCAAAAGTTTGGAAACAAGTGATGTCCTAGTTATAAGTTTGTAACCATGTCTTTGTAATGCAGCTATCAATAAAAATATGTATGCAATGAGTGATGTAATCCATGTCCTCAACTAGCAGAAAGCATCAAATTGTTCTTACAACAACTAGCAGAAAGCAGTAAATAGTTCTTACAACTACAACATATAGCTCACATTACTCTAGGCCGCGAGCAAGGATCTCCTTCTGCTTAGCTTGGTAGAACTGCTTTTGCACATCAGTCATACCACTAGTGTCGATGAGCATGACCCTTTCATCTAATTCAAACTGTCTCCGTGCATCCTCCCTCTTGTTTCGTGCATCCTCCTTCTTTTTTAGTGCAATATCCTCTTTTGGCGATTCAAGTTGCTGCGCGTAGCGAGCATTTCTTGCCACCTCTTTGATCTCATCCTTCTCTTGCTTTGCTGCCCACACAGTTTCTAATGAAAGCTTGCAAGCACTTTCATCAGCCTTACCTCTCTTGTCCTTCTTCACACCATCAGGTCTTTTCTCATGTTCAAGAGCATCAGTGCGTATCGAGGTAGCATCAGTACATACCGAGGATGCATCAGCCGGATCATTGGTGGCTGTGCCCGGACTTGCATCAATGGTCTTCTTTTGTTTCTTCACAGAAGTTTCAAGTTCTCTTGTGTGCCACTTTGGATGCTTCGAAAACTCTATATAGCAATGCATCAATGTGAAAGGCTTCTTTTTTTTAGGATCCATTTCCTTGAACAAAATGTGTGCACCGTTTGTATGCACATATAAATATATGGTTAAAATATGCACAACACATATAGAATATTGCACATCACATATAGAAGTACAAGAAAGGCGCATAACTTTTCTTCTATAGTCCTTCAACTTTCTTCCCTATTCAAAATCTGCTGAAGGCAACCACAAAATTTAGAGGTATCTCTGTTAATCAATGTGTAACGACAATTGATTGCATTATCATTTCACTCCGGCCATGATGATTCCTTGTGTCTGTTGTAGTACTCTGAAATTCTAGCCCAATAAGCATCTCGATTTTGATCTGTCCCGACAATATCCAAACTTGTATTTGCCCATGCTGCTATGAGAATCTTGTCCTCATCACTAGACTAATTTTTTTCCTTTGTTGGATTTTCCTTTCTCTGTTATTACAGAACAATGCTGAGTTGATGGAGTTGTCTGCTCTCCAATTGGACTATTTGGTTGTATTTGTGTGTAACCAAAATCAATGGTGTCCAAGAAGGCTTGGTCATCATCCATCTGCAAGCAACCAATCCACAGCTATTTTAGACCATAATCTGACATCAAATTGACAGCAATAGACAAATACACAACTAGTTTAGACCACAATCTGAATCAAATTGACAGCAATAGACAAAGGATTGCAATTTAAAGTGCGTTCTGAATGTTCAGAAGTTTCAGTCCCCTGCCCGTCGCTGCCTCCTACCCCTCCCGTCGCTGCCTCCTAGCCAGCCCGTCGCTGCCTTCGCTCGCCCGCCCGTCGCTGCCTTCGCTCCCCCTCCCGTTGCTGCCTCTCCCCCTCCCGTCGCTGCCCCTCCATACCTTTGCCCAGGCCGCCGCCCTACCTCTCCCAGGCGCAGATAGCGCCGGCCGCCGCCCTACCTCTCCCCAGGCCGCCGCCCTACCTCTCCTTAGGCGCATCTAGCGCCGCCCGCCGCCCTACCTCTCCCCAGGCGCAGCTACCGCCGGTCGTCGCCAGATCTGGCTGTAGGGCGTGCGCCCCCCGTCCCCGCCCTCCCGCTCGTGAGCTCGGCCGAAGAGGAAGAAATTCTTACCTTGGGCAGTGGCCGGAGAACAAACGCGACGACGATCTGGGGCAAGCTCCTCTGATCCTTCCTCCGGGCAGGCGCGGGACGAAGCAGGCTCTGCTTTTCGAGAGCTCACGAGCATGGCTTGGTCGTGTTTAGTTCCACGCCTGGTACCGTCGTGGCCTGGGCGTGGATGTTTTACATGCCCTTTTACACGAGTCGCTGGAAGCTGAAAAACTACTGAGATCATGTATATTTACTATACACGTCGATATAGAGGATCCACTAGAGATGCTCTAAGAGAGATCTTTTTTCCCACCCATGAGGTGTTGTACTTGCACCTGCATTGACTTCATATCTAGACTACACATTATGTTGGAATATTAGGCAATTTAGTGATTAATTTTAGAATATAAGTCATGATTAAAACAATTAGCATTCAACAAATAGAATACTGGATCGACAGAATTATGTACAACGGCATCGTACATGCAACAATAGCGATAATAAAAGACATGACCAGACCACAGCGCGCGTACTGATCAGTTGTTGATGAAGCAGTGGTGGCTGTTGCGGAGAAGATGATGTTGACAATGACGTTAGTGAAGACCGGTCGAAGCAGACGACATTGGCGAAGTCGGGACGTGACTTCGCCCGACTTGGTGAAAGACGACCCGTGATGAAGAACTTGAGCAGTCGCACGTAGAGTTTCCTAGAAACCCGATTCATCCTTTTTCGGTGCAGGATCACATGGACGAGAGGTTCCTGAAATCTGGTCTCCCACTCACTGATGCACGCTTGCATTCGGGGTGGAGTAGTCTATGATGACGACGCACGTACTGAGAAGAGGCAAAACCCTAGCTTGTTTAGGTGTATCTTTGACTGTGGCCGGTACATCATACATATAGGAGAACCCGTACAATACTGTGTCACGATTACGATCTTGACTTGATTTTCAACTCATAAACTAATTGGAAAAGAAAATAGTAAACTTATTTGCCAAGAAACCAAAAAAATATAACGATGAATGGAAGCCGCTCTCCTGCGAGGTTACGAACTGGATTTTGTCACACGCCCTCTTCCTTCGCCCCTGCTAGGCCAGGCTAGACAAGCGTGCGTGTGTAGTGTTCTCTTTCTCTCCTCATACTCATCACTCATCACTTAGTGAAATCAGGAGACTCCAATATTTAAGTTTGTCTCGCACTTCCTCCATTTCAGGGTGAGACTGAAGATTGCACCTCCACTTGCCGTTTATACACCGATCTTTGAGATTTACATTTGGAATTTAAGTAAATCTTGGCAGGCGAAATCCATTTATTCTAATACGTCACACCATGTGTATTTCCCTTGTTTGTGTCTATGGACGATATTCCTATTGGGTGATGGTTATTGTGGTTCTTTGTGTTTTCATACATATAGACTGAAAATGATGGGCCGGTAAGATTAACAAAATCATTTGTTATGAAAACAGAATGTTAAATCCATGTGTTCTTTTTTTGAAAGGTCCAACGTTACTGGCTTCATTTGATTTAGATAAAGAGAATATGGAAAACAGAGTTTGTAGATCAAGTGATCGATGGGGTATTCAAGCTAGCTTGAAAACCAGAAAAATGGGCGTTGAGCGATAGGCCGCCGAACCTAAAAAAATTGTGGCAACTATCTCACATCTAAATCCCCAAAGGGGGTCTATATGGCTTTCGCTCCTGTCAAACGACACTGCTTGAATGATATCTGAATCATTTGCTCGCTTTTGCGTGAATGTCCGATTGTTGCGCTCGCGTCAGATTTTCGAGGTGATCATCATGATCATGGTCTTCACCCTCTTCCTTTCGCTTGCATTTGCTTTTGATAGAATGAGTCTCGCAATGGAGGAGGTGGTGTTCTCCTCTTGGGTCGGGGGTTCCAACGATCTGCATCCTTTCCATTTTGCCGATGCACTTCAGACCTCACGGGATAAGTGGCAATTCCAAAATAGGCGCGTTGATGATTTCAAGTTTGAGGTGTGCTTCGGTACACCCCCCTCATAAAATGTAGAAGGGAAACGTATATCCATCTCGTATTGTATACTATAGATTGCCATACGTATGCAATACGAGGTGGGTATGCGTATGACGGCTTGTAGTATATAAAAATATACAATAAGAGGTGGGTATACGTTTCTTTTTCTACGTTTTTTTTGAAGGATGTACGGAAGCAAAAGTGTTCAAGTTTTCTAGGCACACTTGGCAGAAATATGAGTTTGTCCATCCCCGTTGCTGCAAGCGGTCATTGCACCGTAATGTGTTTAATTATAGCAGCCAAGCAAACAAAAAAATCCTTACTGAAACCCGTGCCTTTCAAACAGTGCTCTTCATGTCTGAATTGAGGAGGTTGTTGAACTGAATTTTGTATGCCGAATCGGCGAATGTAGCAGTCAAGCAAAAGTTCTCGTGTTTTTCATTCTACATTTGTTTATTTATTTCTATTTTGCAAGCCGAGGGGGTTTGAACCCTTGCTTTTCATCAATTCGATGACTCCTTCGGAACCGAGATTCTTTCATGACCTTTCTGTCATATCATTCACATGTCATGGGTGCATTATTGGTTAAATTTGAATTTGAAACCACAATACGCCAACGGAGGCTGCATACCTATATTTAATTAGGAAGGCTTGCGATACGTATATCCATACAATATTTTTTAGAAAGCAAAATAAAGCTAGGAGTGACTAGTGCTCAATCAACCAGAGGTTAGCAAATCAGTCAAATCCATGACTAGAATATAGATTTGCTGGTTGCCCTAGAGATAACCCTTCTTGTTAAGTCCCTCTTTAATTCTGTCCTACAATCGTAGAGATTGGGTCTACTCTCGTTGCAAATGAAGTCATTCCATCGGTCCAGGATTCCTATAAATCTGCGTGGGTTATAAAGATGTTGTGGACTAATTGTACAATAGTGCAAGTTGTGTTAGTAGTATTCGGTGCTTAAGAAAATGATTTCCTGTAGTGTGAGCCCGAACCCTACACAGCCTAGTGTCATTTAAAATGGCTGTAGCCGGGCATCTTCTAAGAAAATATGGAAGAAGTGCAGAGTCGATACAAACCGCTTCATGTCTAGCTAAATAGTAGTCCATTCGTTAAGAAATGTAAGAGTGTTTAGATCATTAACGATCTAAACTCTTTTATATTTCTATATAGAGGGTGTAGTTAAATTTTTAAATTTTAGCTAATAGTGTATATATAAAACCATTTCTATCAGTAATATGGAAGCAACACCATTTGATTCTTCATCCAAACATGTTTCCATACGTATAAAACGTAATGATCAAATATGCATATTGGAGGCTATGTCGATGCATAAATGTCATCTGCCGACGAACTGAGGGAGCATAGATCTTTATTTTCATTGTTTAATTCAAATTACAACAAATCCAGTTTATAGGTACTATAAGAAACATTTGCGTCATAACAATCAATCAATGATTGCTGCTTACCCAATAGATCATAGATAACCATGGTAGTAAGTTGCTCTTCAAATTATGTCCTTCTCATAAGAAAATGATTTCCCTGTAGTGTGAGCCCCAACCCTATACACCCCAGTGTCATTAAAAACGATTGTAGATTTGTGCATATCTTCCAAGAAAATACTGCTGCTACGAAAGATATGCGGAGTCGATGCAAACTGCTCCACATCAAGCTAAATACAGAGATGCTGTGCACACGACGGTTCCAATACGAAGAACCATGTGCACCACATGATTATTCCAATTTTTTCAACCAGTTCGGTTTGGATTACACATGTGGTGTCTCATATGCATATTTACACTGTATTTTGTTGTAAAATATTTGACTTTTTTGAAACTGTGCAGTAAAATTTTGTTTGAAAAAAATGATTTTTCAATGTCGCATTGTGCTATCATGGAGTAGCAAAGATGCCATCAGTCCATAAGCACTCGCACTAATGGCCCCTTTTTGTTCCCCATCATATCATGGATGCAATCCAATCCCTCCAAGAAACTAAAAAAAATTGCACCCTCCAAAAAATTATAAAAAACACACCCAAGTTGACTACACCAGGAGGGCCCACCCCCCTCCCTACCACCCCACCCCACCCCTTCCCCCCTCTCTCTCATCAGTCATCACATTTTCTTCTTCACTGCCATCGCCTTCCCAGTTCACACCCCTCTCCCTCTCTCCCTCTCTCTCTCTAGCCCTGTTCTTTTTCTCTCACCTCGGGGAGGCTTCTCCCCTAGCTCTCCTCCTCCTCCTCCCTTTACCTTTGGGCTATATAAGCTTTGGGGGATTGGAAAGCGGCAGCGAGCGGGCGGGCGGGGTTCTCGCCGAGTTTGAAGTTGAGCCCACCCCAAACCAAAACCAAAACCCCATCTTTCTCTCTCCTCCTCCCCGCCGCCGCCCCTTCAAATCGCGGCCGCTCCGTCCCCGGTCAAATGCGGCGAGATCTGCGCGCGTGACCCCGTAAGTCCGCCCCGCCCTGCCCCCTTCCGTCCGGCGGCCTTTCAGCCGGCCGTGCCGGGGTTCTTGGAGCTGGCATTTCAGCCGCCGAGCTCGGATTAGATTGGTTCGTTCTTCCGTTTCCCCCCCTCTGCTTTCTTGTGTGCGCGGCTGGGCTGCGTTCTTGCTTCCTTGGGTTGGATCGACAGCCGCGGTGCGCGCCGCCATTTCGCATCCGTTCTGATGCGCTCGTGGGGTTGGCATTCGGGATTCGTTCGCTGGTTGAAAGGAAAGGAAAAACAAATCATTGGGGGGGGGCGGCTTGATTCGGAGTTGGTGGCGCTTGACCCGGGGACTGGTTATTTTTCTCCCCCCGCGTCTTGAATTCTGATTTGCTCCTTGAGCTCCGATGTGACATTTCGGCCCGGAGCTCTCCACCGTTTCCTCTTTCTCCTTTTTTTCTTTTTCAGAACAGTTTAGTGGGGCTGTCGGCAGGTTTTGTCACCCAGTGCTTTGCTTTCGCATCCGTAATTTCGGATCACTTGTCTTTTCTTGTGTTTTCATGTGAGCTCACGCTTTCGGTCTTCCCCTCCCCCCCCAACCCCAAGAAGATACATCTCTTGGAATATTGGCAACTTTGCCATCCATTTTGATTTGTTTTCTCTGGACAATACTAGTACCTTTTTTTTTTTTTACTTTCAACGTTTGTTTTTGTTTGTGTGGAGTTGTTTGGTACTTCAATGCACTTATTCTTCACCATTGCTTGACAGAAGTACTGATTTGTTTTCCTTCTTTTTTACTCCCCAGGTTAGTTTAAAAAGAGCATATCCTGCTGGGTGCGAGCTGCAGCAGACTCAACAAGGATGGATCAGTATGAGGTGTTGGAGCAGATTGGGAAAGGAGCATTCGGCTCTGCTCTGTTGGTGAGGCACAAGGTGGAGAAGAAGAAGTGAGGCTGACTATGACCAGCACCCCCCTTCACTCGCCTTCTAGGACCAGTTTTGTTTCAGTCATTTTGATGCTCCGTGTCTCGCGCAGGTATGTGCTGAAGAAGATTCGGCTTGCGCGACAGACGGACCGCACCCGCCGCTCTGCCCACCAGGAGGTAATTCTTCTTCTGCTTCATCTTCCCAAGCTACACATTTCATTTTTTTGGTGCCTGGTTATGGTTTGGAGGCAAGAACCTTTTGTTCATTAAGAGCAGGTCATTGATGTGATTCTTGGTACAAAAGTTTTTTTTTTCTTGGTACAAAAGTTAACTAGATGTGGTGCAGATTTTGTTACTTAATAAATAACCACCTGATGGTGCTATTGAGTTTAGGCTAGTGATGAATTGATCTGAATCTCTGAACTTGCATGATACTTCTATTGTCTTGTGTTGTGCTGTCCTTTTACTGAGTTATGCGGAAATGTACTTCATGCAGATGCAGCTTATTGCGACAGTGAGAAACCCGTTCATCGTGGAATACAAGGATTCATGGGTAGAGAAGGTAGGTAAAAGGACGAGAAAGAAGTAAATGGGAAATTGGGAAGCTGAAATCGTTTCTGTTTTACTTAATACGCGTTCTGCTCATTCCGCGTGTTTCAATTTTCAGGGTTGCTATGTCTGCATTGTTATTGGTTATTGTCAGGGAGGCGACATGTATGTATCCCTGTGATGTCCTTCTAAATAGCTTGGTCACAACTTAAGTCCCTATAGTTAACACAGTATGTGCTGTTCCAGGTCTGAAGCTATTAAAAGAGCTAATGGTACCTATTTCTCTGAGGAGGTGCAATTCTGGCCTTGCTTTTATTTTGGCATCTTTAGCTTGTTTTGTCGAGGAACGCACTTTTAACTGTTCTCATTTTGCAGAAGCTTTGCAAGTGGCTTGTGCAGCTCCTTATGGCTCTTGATTACTTGCACACAAACCACATTCTTCACCGAGACGTGAAGGTCAGCGACAACTGACAGCGCTTCCATTGGAGCTTATGATGGTACTTATATTTGCAAGGCTTGATAATAATGTGTACTGAAGCTACCTATTTGTTTCAGTGCTCCAATATTTTCATCGCGAGAGACCAAACTATAAGACTTGGTACGTAGCTTAGTCCCAGAAAAAGTGCAATACTTTATGTATGAGTTATGCAATCCTGGTAATGATGTGATTCCTAATTTAATAACATGCAGGTGACTTTGGGCTTGCAAAAATATTGACTTCTGATGATCTGGCATCTTCTGTAAGTGATCAAAATATATTTTGTCTTTCTTATGACTATTCGATGGTGTACTTAGTACTATATTGCTCTGAACCTAGGTGGTAGGAACACCAAGTTATATGTGCCCAGAACTTCTTGCTGATATACCATATGGTAGCAAGTCTGATATTTGGTCTCTAGGTATGTATCACTTCTATGTGATAAATCACTTTCCTGAACCTAGACAGAAAACTTGTGATTCCATACTTATATTATTTTTCTGTTTCAGGATGTTGTATATATGAAATGACTGCTCTCAGGCCGGCATTTAAAGCTTTTGTAAGTCTCTACCATTACCTTCTTTTTTGTGTCCATGTATGTAATTAGTTTATAGATTGTTGTAAATTGTTGGTCAAACTTAAAAGGTACAGAGCAACATTATTGTTTACCTGCTTAGCACTTTATACTCTTCAAGTTAGATTATTTGACACGTCTAGGACGTTTATGTTCTATTATTAGTAAACCTGCATTGTACTAATTACTAGGCTCACATTGTACTAACCATGTAAGGCCCCAGAAAGTAATGAGGGTTTGGTTGTCATTAATTCATGGCAGGACATGCAAGCTTTGATTAACAAGATCACAAAGTCAATAGTATCACCACTGCCTACGAAATATTCTGGTCCATTGTAAGTTAGCAAGCTTTTTTGTTTCTCACTCAATTTTGCTTGTCATCTTACCTGAATGGAGCATGCTTAGTTTTTACTTCCTTTATGCAGTCGGGGACTTATTAAGAGCATGCTGCGGAAAAGTCCAGAGCACAGACCAAGCGTAATTCCTCAATGCCCTCTTAGCCATTTGCTTATCTACTACTAGTATTTGTGTTGATTCGTACAAAATTGTTTCTCTGATGCACATACCCACTTCATACCTGTATAGGCTGGAGAACTGCTGAAACATCCTCAACTTCAGCCTTATGTGTTTCAAGTCCAATTGAAATCTAGTCCTACTCGCAATATACATCCCATCAGTGAATCTCTGACCGACAAAGTTAAGAAGATGACAGTTACTGATGATGTCCCTGATTCTGCACGCAGAAGAATGGTCAGGAGAAACTCTTTGGGAAGTCATAGGATTGTGACATTTAGCAAACCATCACCTGAGCGGAATTCTGTTAGCTCTACTCGGAGCATCAAAGAATATACAACTACTCAGAGTTGCAAAGAGTTATCCATTGACAGCAGTCAGGCTGAGGACGACGAGGTTACAAGTAAAGCCATGATAACCAAGACATCAAGCATCCTAAGGACTCCCAAGAGCACTCCAGCGAAGGCCTTCACAAATAGGAATAGGCTTGAAACTCCAAAAACATCTTACAACAGAACAAGCCGTGTTGAGGTATTTTTCGGCATTGATTCTTTATGCTCTAAATATCACTGATAAACTTATTCTCCATTTGTTAGTGAAATGCCATAGTCCTCAATTATAGGTATAGTCCTTAGGAGGCTAACTGTCTTTTCTGTCATAGCACATTTTTATTTTTTGGCTGTAACATGCATTTGCATTCTTCAGTTTTGCATGCCTATGTTTGAATATTCATTGAGCGTCTAATTTCTCCTGTGCAGCCGCCCTCAGTGACACCTGTGAACAAGAGCGCTCGGCTGGCCCGAAGAGTATCCCTCCCGCTGTCGACATACGAAACGCCCATCAAGCGCAGCGTCAGCATTCTGGACCAGCTAGGCTCCCCTGATGTTTCCATGAACGCGCCTCGGATTGACAGGATCGCAGAGTTTCCACTGGCTTCATCAGAGGACCCCTTCCACTCCATCCACAAGCTCTCTTCCGCCCATGGCTCATGCTCCACCCCTCCCTTCATCAACCGGTCGATCACCAAGGACAAGTGCACGATCCAGGTGCTGCGCGCAGACGGCGGGGACAACGGGAGCGACTCGTCGGGCCGCAACGCCACGGCGGCGTCGAGCCGGGGCTCCAACGACTCGAGGCTGCAGCGGTTCGACATGTCGTCGTTCCAGCAGCGCGCGGAGGCGCTGGAGGGCCTGCTGGAGTTCAGCGCGCAGCTGCTGCAGCAGGAGAGGTACGACGAGCTGGGGATCCTGCTGAAGCCGTTCGGCCCCGAGAAGGCGTCCCCCAGGGAGACGGCCATCTGGCTCTCGAAGAGCTTCAAGGAGACGACGTAGCGGCATCGCCCTCGTCTCCATGGTCGGTCGGTCGGTCGCCATTTTTGTAACGTGATGCGCGACCGACCGACCGGCGTAGCTGAGGTAGTTGGATTAAATCGGCCTTAGGCCTGAAGTTTAGCTGCTGGGACGACGAAAGCAAACACCATCTCAGTGTTGCTGTTGCCCTAACTTGTTAGCTATAGCTAGTAAGTAACCCCAGTTCAGTTCACTAGTAGCAGCAGAAGTAGTAGCAGTAGCAGTAGTAGAATTGTACCACTAAGTAAGCTGGAACCCTGGATCTGGCAAGGACCTTGAACCCTTGTAGCCATTCCAATCATGCCATGATCCTCTATCATCTATGCCTATGCCATGATCTGTGTCCTGATTGGGTCAAATGCAAGAATCCTATGCTTCCCTACAAACCTAGCTGGTAACTATAAAAATGCTGAAATGGAAGGTTTATTTATTTATTTATGTTGCTCTGACTTGAAAATGGGTAGATGCCATGTACCTAACATACGTAGCTTGATTCCAAGCTGAATTTAAACCATGGCTTGTCCTTAAACAAGCAAGGATCTCAGCCGGGGTAGCTGCCAAACGGTGAGGCCATGTGGTGACGAGACGAGAAGACGAAAACGAGAACCTGGGGGCTTGGCACGGGCCCGAATCTCCCCATGTGCCCCAGCCCAGCTGCCTTGGATATGAGAGGGGGATGGGAGAAGGGTGGCGTGGATCTCGGGAGCACGGCGCACGGGGCATGTCTTGGCGCCTTGCGGGCGCCGCAGAGGCACTTGTACCGTGTAGATGGCGACGGAGCACAGTCTTCTTGTCGATCGCTTGCGTCCAGGATCCATCTTGGATTCTCGGGTCCTAGTCTCTTGAGTCTTTGCCAAGCAAACAACCCTTGCCTTGCGTTGGTAATCTATATACTATGTACAGGTACGTACTGCCTAATGAAGTAGCTGTGCGCATCAGTCAAAATGTGCTTCTGCTTGTCATGTCAGGGCCTCCCGTTTCTCGAGATGGGTTTTGGAATGGTTGTGTTTGTCTTTCATCCTGATTCTTTCTTGAGGGTTTATGGGCGTAGTGCTACCGTAGGCAGCAGGGGTTTGAAGTGTGGTGAGCCAACAGATGAAGGATGATAAGGCACAAGGCACGGGGGGACAGATGGGTTTCCGGCTGAGTTCTAGTAGAAATTCTGGCCGGTCATCAGGGGTGTTATGTTAGTAGGGTTATTATACAATGAGAATCTTCTTTGTATCCCAAAAGGTTTCTTTAGCTTTATATTGTAAAGCAACTACCACCGATTACAATCATCGCAAACAACTACACACCACACCACACCATCACACAACACACCCAAGGCCAAATACAACAGGTAAAGGAGCGGCCACAAAGACAAGCTCGGTGAATACATGCCTTCAAGACGACGCTTTCAAAAAGGGGAACGACATCGGAGTGCCATCGCCGCCGGATCCAAAGGATCGTGATTTTCAACCGGACCATTCAAAGGGGGAGACTAGCCACGACGACGCCTTCAAGAATGAGACGCCGCCGCCGTCGGCCCAACCAACAGATGAAGGATGATAAGGCACTTCGCTGACAAAATACACCGGGCGCTGTACTGGGTATTCCTTCCCTTCCTCCTTCCTTTCGACGACCACCGCCACACTTACTGCTTTAGAGTTTGCCGCAATATACAAAAGCATGAGTTCTTTCTCAGCCGGGGCGGCCAAGACCGGCGGGTTGACCAGTTGCCGTTTCAAGGCTTCGAAAGCTTCATCTGTCCAAACAAAATGATCAGATTTCTTTAGTAATTGATAAAGGGGAATCGCCTTTTCTCCCAGGCGGCTTATGAAGCGATTTAAAGCCGCAATGCGACCCGCCATTCGTTGGACTTGGTTAACATTTGCCAATTTTCCAAGGGACGTAACTGCTTTGATTTTGTCCGGGTTAGCTTCAATGCCACGCCCAGACACCAGGAAGCCCAACAATTTCCCTGCAGGAACACCAAAAACACACTTGGTGGGATTCAGCTTCATCTGATACACCCGCAGATTATCGAAAGTTTCCTTGAGATCCTCTAGTAGCGTCTCCCCCTGGCGGGTTTTAATCACAATGTCATCGACATAGGCGTGGACGTTGCGTCCGATTTGGTTGCGGAGGCAATTCTGGATGCAACGCTGTTAAGTCGCCCCTGCACTCTTGAGTCCAAACGGCATGGACACATAGCAAAAAGCCCCAAAGGGGGTTATAAAAGCTGTTTTCTCTTGATCCTCCACGGCCATCTTGATTTGGTGATATCCAGAGTAGGCGTCCAAAAAGCACAAACGTTCGCATCCCGCCACCGAGTCAATAATCTGGTCGATGCGGGGAAGAGTGAAAGGATCTTTTGGACAAGCTCTGTTGAGGTCCGTGTAATCAATGCACATACGGAAAGTACCATTCTTTTTGAGTACCAAGACCGGGTTAGGCAACCATTTGGGGTGGAAAACTTCTACGATGAATCCGGCGACTAAGAGATGGGCAACCTCTTCCCCGATTGCCTTGCGCCGTTCCTCGTTAAACCTGCGAAGATACTGCTGGATAGGTTTTGCCTTTGGGTCAACATTAAGATGGTGCTCAGCGAATTCTCTCGGCACACCAGGCATGTCAGAAGGTTTCCATGTGAAGATGTCCCGATTCTCACGGATGAATTCGATGAGCGCGCTTTCCTATTTGGGATCCAGACCCGTCCCAATGGTGAACTGCTTGGATGAATCGCCAGGAACGAAATCAACCGTTTTAGTGTCATCCGTTGGTTTGAACATGAGGGGCGGCTCAACATCTGTCGTTGGCTTCTTTAAGGGTGACATGTCGGCCGGATCAACATTGGCCCGATGATATTTGAGCTCTTCTGCAGCGCAGGCGACTTCCGCATAAGACGCGTCCCCTTCTTCACATTCCTTTGCAATCCTTCTATCACCGTCAACCGTGATGGGTCCCTTAGGACCAGGCATCTTGAGTTTAAGGTAAACATAGCATGGGCGAGCCATGAACCGGGCGTAAGCCGGCCGCCCAAATAGCGCATGGTAGGGGCTTTTCAATTTGACCACCTCAAACATCAACGACTCACTCCTGTAGTTATATGTTGTTCCAAATGCAACTGTGAGTCTGACTCGGCCTATGGGGTACGCCGACTTGCCCGGGACGATTCCGTGGAATACCATGGTTGAAGGCATCAAATCCTTTTCCAATAGGTTCATCCTTTGGAAAGTGTCAAAATACAAGATATTAATGCTGCTGCCACCATCCATTAGTACTTTCGATAGGGTGTACCCCCCAACTTGGGGAGCTACGACCAACGCTAAGTCGCGAGGATTGTCAACTCTTGGCGGATGATCCTCCCTACTCCATGATATGGTCTGCTCGGACGAGTGGAGGTACCTGAGAAGTGCCGGCTCAGACACATTGTACGCCTGGTGACTCACCTTTTTATCACGCCTGCAAGCATTGGTGGTGAAAACGTGGTACTGCCCATTGCTTAACTGTTTGGGGTTGTTGCGAAAGCCGCCGTTGTCATCCTGGCCCTGCGAAGCCCCCTGTGGGGGCGGTTGCTGAAAAACTCCGGGCGGGTTATACCGCCGCTGGTGATGCACCAGATACTGGCCACTGCTCGGCTGCGACCCCCCTGAGCCCCCGGCTCGGGAAAACCGCCAAAGGGGTTCTGACGTTGGTTGGGTGCAGCAAACTGCTCCTACCGTTGGTCCGGGTCACCATTTTGCCCTTTTTTGATCGCCTTCGCCCGAAACTCCCGCATCACGTAACAGTTCTCCCAGGAATGAGTCGCCGGTCCGTCTGCCATGGCATGGTGCGGGCAAGGGCCCTTGAGTAACTCTTCATAGTTACGTGGCTTTTTACCAATGTACCCCCTGTTTTTCTTCTGGCGTTGGTTGCCATTGTTGGTGTTGGTATTGGCGACTAAATCCGAAGATTCCTCCTGCTGCCTTCTCTTGCCATTGGCTCCCTGATTGTGGCGGTTACGTCCCTGGAACCGGGTATGATTTTTGGATGACTCGCCCTTCCTTGGCGAGCTAGCTTTACCGTCCTCACCGGGATCTTTGGTGTCGTCCGCTTCAGCGTATCTAGTGAGGGTATCCATTAGCTCCCCCATGTCTTGGACCTTTCGCTTGAGTCACCCCAACTTCTGCACCAGAGGTTCGTAATGGCAATTCTGCTCGAGGATCAACACAGCCTGAGCCGCCGTAATACCGTCTGATGAATGAATAATTTCTGCGACCCGCCGTGACCAATGGTGGGCCGACTCATCGGGGCACTGAACGCAGTGCTGCAGATCGACAATCGTCATTGGACGTTTGCAGGTTCCTCGGAAGTTTTTGATGAAGCGCTCTTTCAATTCAGCCCAGGTCTGGATGGAGTTGGGGGGTAAGTTTTTTAACCAAGTACGCGCTGTCCCTTCGAGCATCATTGTGAAGTATCTGACGCAAACTGCTTCGTTTACGTCGAGCATGTCCATGGCGATTTCCTAACTCTCGACCCACGACGCCGGCTCAAGGTCCGGGGTGTAGTTAGGCACCTTTCTTGGTCCTTTAAAATCCTTGGGCATTCGTTCGTTGCGAAGGGCGGGGGCCAAGCACGGCACCCCCACTCGTCCACCGCTCCCGACGAGAGGGGCTGGGGCGACTTGGATGTCTGGGAGATCCCGGCCCGGCGGGTTTTGATGATCAGGCGGGTTGTCCTGGGGGATGAGTCGCGGTCCGCTATTTACAGCGGGCTGGTCCTCTAGCCGACTCCTGGTGTGACTCGCCTGGGGAGTGGAATGCAGCCTATCTAGGCTATGTGAGAATTGGGCATTTTAAACCACCACCGTCTTCAACATCTCAATGGCGTTCCTTGCTTCTATCTCGACAAGAGTATTGCCGTGAATCGGAAGAGATTCCAAATGGCGAGTTGCGGCGAGGACGTTGTCCACTGGGTTGGAAAAGTGACCTTGAGGTGTCCGGAATCGGGGAATGCGATCCACAATTGGTTGAATCAACGGGTTAGGCGGTTGGCCTGGTCCTCCCCCTGGGGCGGCTCCCGCCCCAGGAGCTTGCAGAGTATCGAACAGGCGGGTCGGGTTGAGATCAGGGGGCAGGCGACCCTGGTGCCTCCGCTGATGGACGGCGTCAGATGCGCGCTGGTGTCGCCAGTTGTCAGTATTTAAGCGAGTTATCTCGGCGGTAATTTGAGCTTGCCGGGTCTCGATCCTAGTGGACTCCACCTCGGCATCCTGATGAGCCTTTGCCACTGCTTCTCTTAGTTTTGCCAATTCCGTGTTTACTGCCTCCTGGTTTTCCGGTGTGATGGGGGTCGCCATAATCCTTGTAATTTCCGCTGCTAATTCCACCAAGACAGCGGCCGGGCTTCTAGATGTCTCGCCAGTTCCATCCCCGCCTGCCGGGTTTGGCGAGGGTTGAGTCGCCCCAGCCATGTAAATGGCGATCTGACGGCGGGTTCGGTCAAGGACTTCGGGGTCCATGGCCAGCGACAAGCCCCCAAGACAATCCCCATGTAGAGACCGGATTGAATCTGAATCGCCCATGGATGATTCGTCATCAGTGTTGATTGGTGTGGTTTCCTAGGTCGCTGAGTGTTCTGGTTCCTCCGATCCCTGCGTGAACCCAACAAAGACCGGGCGAGTTAGATTTGGCGTCGTTACTGGGCGGACGTACCTGGCCGGCTCGACGATGTCGGTGGAGATGTACGGCTCAGGCACGGATGATCCAATCATGCCGATGAAGACGTTGATCTTGCCGAAGGGGACCCTGTAACCAGATTCGATCGAATCCGCCTCGGGCCCCCATTGCAGGTTGTTGATGTAGTACTTCCCACGGCGGCTCCGAGTCATGAGCCCCGTCGCGTAGCTCCCAAACCCTGGTAGGGCTCCCTTTGAGAACTCAACTCCATCGTGCGCAGGCCCCACGGTGGGCGCCAACTGTCGTGGTTTTGTCACGGCAGATATCCTCGTGAAAGGACTTAGTATTGGAGCCATCGCACTTTGGTGGCGACTCAAAGGGGTTGAACGGGAGAGAGACGGCGATTTACCCAGGTTCGGCCCCTCGTGAGGAGGTAAAGGCCTACGTCCTGCTTTTAGTTGTATTGATGATTTCTAACCTGCCCTCTTCTTCCCAGGGACTCGCCTTTATATACAGGTCGAGTCCATATAGTTCACAAGGGTACTTTCCTTTCTACAAACTGTGACTCTTATGATCTCTAAGTCGCCATCCTTCCAAAGCTTGGAAACCTTCCGAAAGTTGTAAACCGCCATACAACCTTCGGTCTTGCCAGGCCAAGGATCGGACCATGCTTAGATGAATCGCCAGATTTGGTGACCCGGCCCAACTAGGGCGGGTTATCAATAGATAATATCCCCAACAGTAGGCCAATAAAAACCTGACTGGAGAACCTTGTGTGCGGTCCTCTCACTGGCATGATGTCCTCCATAAGGACTCTCATGACATTGTCTCAAGATATCCTTCTGCTCATGCTCAGGTATGCATCTCCTCACGATACCATCCACACCTTCTCTAAAAAGATGTGGGTCATCCCAAAAGGAATACCTCAAGTCGTGGAAGAATTTCTTCCTTTGATGGAATGTTAAACCTGGAGGAAAAATATTTGCAACAATAAAGTTAGCATAATCTGCAAACCATGGATCGGAATTAGATTGTACCCTCAAAACAGCTAACTGTTCATCAGGAAAGCTATCGTTGTCCGGAATAGGATCATGTGATATGTCCTCCATCCTTGGAAGGTTGTATGCTACAGGGTTGTCTACTCCCTTCCTATCAACAACCTGCAAATCAAATTCTTGAAGAAGAAGGACCCATTTGATAATCCATGGTTTGGCACCCTTCTTTTTCATAAGATACTTAATAGCAGCATGATCAGTATGAATGATGACTTTGGAATCAACAATGCAAGGCCTAAACTTATCACAAACAAACACTACTGCTAAAAACTCCTTTTCAGTAGTAGCATAATTCTTTTGAGCACTATCAAGGGTTTTGCTAGCATAATGTATAACATTCAATTTTTTATCAACCCTTTGTCCTAACACAGTTCCAACAGCAAAATCACTAGCATCACACATGATTTCAAAAGGCAAATACCAATCAGGTGGTTGGACTATAGGGGCGGTTATCAAAGCTTTCTTAAGAACTTCAAAGGCTTCCTTTCAATCTTCATCAAACACAAAAGGAATATCCTTCTGGAGAAGATTAGTGAGGGATCTCGAAGTCTTAGAAAATTCTTTAATAAATCTTCTATAGAAACCAGCTTGACCGAGGAAACTACGAATACCTCTGATGTCCTTTGGATAAAGGCATCCTCTCGATTGCTTCGACCTTTGCCCTGTCCACCTCGATTCCCCTTTCAGAAATCTTGTGGCCAAGAACAATTCCCTCATTGACCATGAAGTGTCACTTCTCCCAGTTGAGTACCAAGTTCATCTCTTCACATCTTTGCAAAACTTTATTAAGGTTGTGGAGACAATGTTCAAAATAGGTTCCATAGACGGAGAAATCGTCCATGAAAACCTCCACACTCACCTCACAAAAACCATGAAAGATAGCAGACATACACCTTTGAAAAGTAGCAAGAGCATTGCATAAACCAAAAGACATACGTCTATAAGCATAAGTGCCATAGGGACAAGTAAAAGTGGTCTTCTCTTGATCGGCAGTGTTAACATAAATTTGAGAGAAGCCAGAATACCCATCAAGATAGCAAACGTGAGTGTTTTTGGATAACCTTTCAAGCATTTGGCCGATGAACGACAGCAGGTAATGGTCCTTCCTGGTTGCTTTGATCAGCTTCCTGTAATCAATACACATTCTATATCCAATAATAATTCTTTGAGGTATTAGTTCATTCTTATCATTAGGAACCATAGTCGTACCTCCTTTCTTGGGAACACAATGTACCAGACTTACCCACTTACCATCAGCTATAGGGTAGATAATACTTGCGGCTAGAAGTTTGAGGATTTCGGTCCTCACAACATCCTTCATCTTCGGGTTCAACCGTCGTTGATGATCAACAACCGATTTAGCATCAGGCTCAAGATTGATAGTATGCTGACAAATAGATGGACTAAGCCCCTTAAGATCATCAAGGGTATAGCCAGTAGCGCCTCGATGTTTACGAAGGACTTCCAATAATCGCTCTTCTTCATATCCTGAAAGCTTAGCATTGATAATAACAGGATATACTTTCTTTTCATCTAAATAAGCATACTTGAGCGTATTGGGAAGAGGTTTAAGATCAAACACCGAGTCTTCTTTTGGTATTGATAGAATTCCCAGAGGCTCAATCGGAAGGTTGTGCTTCAGGATAGCAGGTTGTCTCAAGAATATGTCGTCTAGCTCATTCCTTTCCTACATATGCATATCATTCTCGTGGTCCTCCATAAATTGTTGCAAAGGATCGTTAGGAGGAATAGCAATAGAAGCAATCTCTTCAATAATTTTATCATTACTAGGCAAATCAGTACCACTAGTTTGCTTCGAGAATTTAGAAAAGTTAAATTCATATGGTTCACCATTAAATTCAACAGATACTTTTCCTTTCCGGCAATCTATAATAGCTCCACAAGTTTTGAGAAAAGGCCTACCAAAGATAATTGGGCAAAAACTATCTTGCACTGAACCGAGTACTAGAAAGTCGGTAGGATATTTTACCTTTCCACACAGGACTTCAACATATCGCACAATTACGAGAGGATAGATAGTTTCTTTGTTTGCAAGATGAATAGTAACATCAACATCTTCAATTTCACATGGTAGAATATCATTCATGATCTCTTGATAAAGTGAAAAAGGAATAGCACTAGCACTGGATCCCAAATCACATAGCTCATAATAATTATGATCTCCTATTTTAACAGATACAACTGGAGTACCTGAAATTGGGCCTTTATTCTTGGCTGTAACAAGGTTAGTAGAAACATCACAAAAATTTATATTGGGATCCTCATTATTACTAGTAACAAGATCCTTGACTAATGCAACTTGAGGATTGACCTTAATCAGGTCCCCATGCTCATTAGTCGTTCTTTCACTTTTATTCAGTATGCCCGTGACAAGAGAATGCTCCCTCATCCTTGTGGGAAAAGGGGGCTTTTCATATAAAACTGCAGGCAAGATAGGGTCAGCAATATTGATATCAAGAGGTAATTCCTTAAAAGGTTTATGGTGCTGATCCTATTTCTTCTTAGAGGAATCAATACGAGAGGCAAAGTCTTTGCATAAATCAATTAGAACCCGGGAATCAAGACCAATCTTAGCACAAAAGGTATTGAAGTAATCAGTTTTCACATAGCTCTCAATGTAATCATGCTCATAATTTATAACGGGTTCAATACCTTTATCAATCTCCCAATCTTCAGTGTTCTTCTGGATCCTTTCAATAAGATCCCACCTAGCTTCAGTGCTTTTGTTGGAGAATGCCCCACTAGAGGAGGCGTCAAGCATCTCTTTATCTTGACGAGGAAGCCTTGCGTAAAAGTTTGTAAGAATGATTTCCTTGGGGAGCTCATAATTGGGACATTTGAGCATTAGGGATTTCAATCTCCCCCAAGCTTGAGCGATGCTTTCTCCATCACGAGACCAAAAGTTATAAATATAGTTCATGTCTCGATGTATTTCATGAAGATGATAAAACTTTGCATAAAAGAGAGGCATAAGATCTTGCCAATTTAGCAAATGAGAGTTATCAAGAAGCCTATACCAATCCAAAGCCTTATCTTTTAATGATAGAGAGAATATCTTTTTCATAAAAAAATCCATCGAAATACCTGCAAGCTTAAATAAGGAGCATAGTTGTGAAAGATATAACAAGTGTTCGCCTGGATGTCTATCTCGTGCATATCGATTAGCCAAGACACAATCAATAATACCAGTTGGTATTTTAAAGGGCACAAATTCTGTAGGTGGGGGAGGCTTCTCCACCACAATAGCGGTGGGGCGGTTCCCCACAAGCAATGAACCAAGAGCAAAGTTGTCCATAGGGACGAAAAGCGGAAACGGCAAAATAAAAACAACACGTACAACATAAAGGTTTCCTTACCAATTTCACTTACCAATAGCGCTACACTCCCCGACAATTGCGCCAAAAAATGGTCTTGATGACCCACAGGTGTAGGGGATCTATCGTATCCTTTTCGATAAGTAAGAGTGTCGAACCCAACGAGGAGTAGAAGGTACTGACAAGCGATCTTGAGTGTGGGGACCCCGACTTACGAGTCGAGGTCGCCGTGCTCAGTGATCCCAAAGATCAATGCTCACCGAGCACAGATACCGAATAAAAGAGTCTTACATCCGAATATCGACTATTACAACACATGACCGAATGGTCAAGTTCACAAACAAGGCCTAAGGCCAAATCACACTGATACATCTAATAGCGGAAATCATAGGGGCTATGCGGGTGCCCATGCCATCAAGCGTACACCGACAGACATTCTGACTCGGAAGCGTCCTAGTTCGCAGGGGCGTCTCCGAAGACGTACTCATCTCCAAACTCTGGTACTTCCGTGTCTGGTCAGTAATATAACCAGTGGCAAGCCAATGAGTACTTTTGAATGTACTCGCAAATAGCCCATGATATGAACAATGAAAGTGAAGGATACCAATATCATGCATCTTTGGTGTAACTCATCTTGGTGGAATGATCATGAATATGCATCAAGTTAAAGAATAACTTTTGAAGAACAGGTTACAGATATCAATATATCTGTTGAGGGTTGAACCATCCGGGTTCACCCTATATGCCAAGTCACCAAACTTGGTCATATCATTACCTTCATAATAACTCATTTTTATCACAACTCACACACACTTGGTTTATGCGGAAACAACTGGACGTAGTTTAAGCAGGATTACCCAACTGTCCTTGACCGTGGACATGGCTATTCGAATAGTTTTACACTGTGCAGAGGTAGTACGCTGTACCCATGAGATCTGGGAAACTTCCGTGTCATCCACGACTCGCGGTATATAACATACCCGAGGCAAGTACCCGATCAATGCCGTTCCCCTGACGATACTAGACAAAGAGGTCCACTCGATTGGTAGCTAGCCCACATGTTGTACGTCTTACGAGCACCAACTCTGGACAGTACCAACCATGTGGGGACCAATGGTGTACTTGGAACTCATAAAAATGGCATAGTCGTCCTACCTGGCACGACCCATCACGAGAGTGACCACACATCACTCCCGCCACTAGTAATGTGGCTCTTTGTTAGCACCGATCTGAGTAATTAACATAGCCCCGTCCCATAAGGGGTAACATGGTCATACTGGTAAGGTTGGGACGGTCGACACATCATAAATCTAATCCCATTTCCGAAACCATACTCACTCAAAAGTACCCGGTGCACCACTTCACCAAAACTGGCCACCTAACTCATCATCACCCTCGGGCATTAGTGACAGCCGACGGGGTTTTCATAAACTCTTGATTTATACCAACAACATGATCATGCTTGTTTACTCTATAATTACTTGTCAACATGATACTCGCATGATCCTCAAAGGGGTAGGATCAAGCTTAATGCATGTGCTCCGGAGGAGCCATCGGTAACATCACATCAAATGATTTACCGACATTTATGATCATATGCAACGGAAATATTTGCTATTTTAACATGCAATATAACATATGCTCAGTCATGGTCAAAGGGCTGCTTGCCTATCGTCGTAAAAAGAATAAATAAGAAATAGCTCACTCAAAAACAGATCGCAAAGTTATTTTAAAAATGTTCTATATTATTGATAAATCTAAGTTGTTATTTTGAAAAATATTTGCCTCTGATTCCAATGAAGGAACATTTTTAAAATCAACCAAATAGAAGCAAAACTATTCCAAATTAGTCCTTTTTATTATTGTAAAACAGAATAGTTGTTGAAAATTCATCCATTGGTCTCATTAAATACTACACATTTTTAGAAGAATAACAGTGAAAAAATTATATTTTTACACTGGTTAAATATTTTTGTAAAAATCTTAGAAAACATATTTTAAAAAGAAAAGAAAAAGGGCTAAAGCCCTGGCCTGGATCGGCCTGGAATTGGGCCGGCCCAAGGCCAGCCGACAGCTTGCCCAGGCACGCGCGCCGTCAGGTTTGAACCTGACGTGCGGGGCCTTGTGGTCAGCGGCTGCGGGCAGCGCGGGGGAGGAGGCTGGGCCACCGACAGGTGGGGCACACGTGTCGGGGTCGTCTCCTACCTCCGGCCAGAGAGGAGGAGGAGCACACCGGCGAGGCTGCCGACGTCCTCAAGCCCAAACAAGGACAAGAATGGGTTCGGCATGACGCCGCCTACCTGCTGGTTGTCGGAACAACGACGGAGAGGCAGGGGTTCGCCGACGACGAGAAGGCCGCGGCGGAGGAGTTTCGAGAGGTGGTCGAGGAGATAGCTAGGGGCACGGAAATGCACGGGCGAGTTGGGAGAAAGCTTCCTGGGGTTGAGGGGATCAGTTTGGTGGGTCGGGGACGCATGATCCGTCGTGTAGCCGGAGATCGACCGAAGCTCTAAGGCGGAGGGGCCTCGGTCGATCTCGAGCACCGGGGCTCTGCTGTCTTGCTGGGGTGGATAGGGAGGTGCTAGTGGTCGCGGTGAAGCTATCTGAGGGGTGCAGGAGTGAGGGGGAGGGCTATAAATAGGCCCGCGACGGTGAGCCGATTCGGGAGCGCCGGTGGCTCACCGTGGCGCGCATGGGGGTGCAGGAGGAGCTGGGGTCGATACCATGGTCTTAGGACGTGGTTTTGGACCACCAGAACCATCTGCAACAGATATATATATATATATATATATATATATATATATATATATATATATATATATAGAGAGAGAGAGAGAGAGAGAGAGAGAGGAGTCGATCATCTGTGGCCGCGCAACCTTGGCCGGTTCTGGTGCGCGCGGGCACGCGTTGCACGAGCTCTAGCGCGGGAGAGGAGGGGCCCTGAGGGTTGCTCAACGCAGAGGGGTTGTCGGGGAAGAGGTTGGACACCTCGGGGGAGGCTGGAACTGACCGAGAGCGTCGCCCCCACCTTGGTGGCTTCCTGTAGCGCACCCAGAGCGCAGTTTTGGCATGCCACGGCATGCTGGTGCGTTGTGAGGCACTTTGGACGTGTCTAGCATGTCCTGGCACTGGCTGGGAGTGTGGCTAGCCGTTTGGGTCTCGTGGGAGGTTCGGCTGGTCAAGGGAGACAAGGAATAATAGTGCTGTCAGTTTTGAACTAAAGCTTAGATTGGGTTTTTTGTCATTTCCACTTTGAACTAGTGAGGGGCCAGTTGACTGGGGTTAGGCATTGATACTAGCCATCTAATCTCTGAGTTTGGAGCAAAGGGGTTGGGTTTAGCTGTGGCTAAGAGGGGCTTTTACCCATATGTAAGAAGGTGCTCGACAGTGGTTTGAGGGGGTTGCACCCCACCACTGGTGCTGCAACTTAACAGGTTTGGTTTTGGTGCTAAAACATGGGGTTTCACCAAGTTTGAGCTCCATTGGACAAGTTTAGCTTTGTAAACTTGAAAAAACCACTATTTGACCAGATCTGTCCCTTCCAAAGAGAGTGTGTGCAAACTAAGTCCTACAAATCTCATTTTTGGTGTGGAACCCTCATTTGAGGTGTTAGGCACTCCTGCAAAGTTTCAGCATCATTGGACAAACTTTGCTATGTAGAGTTGCTCTAACTCCAATCTGGACACAAGGGGTTTTAGGGTTATTTGGGGTCCTTAATCACCTTGGATCAAGGTGATTCTTTATGTGGACACCAAATATGGCTTAGGGATACTACTGGAATTTTCTAGGATTTTATTGAGAATACTTCCTTTGGAAATATTTCAAAAGGTCAAAACAGACAGATATGGTTTTCAGGGTTTTACTCACATAATTATAATATAAATAGGGGTTTAAAATATTATGTATGGAAAATATATGTCCTTGTGATCATCTTCAAATTTAATCTTATTTTTGTAAGGCAGAAAAGTATTTTTCCAAGTAGGAATACCAATTCTGGCCTCAGAAATGGACATGTAAGTTAATTAGGAAAGTAATTCTAAAATAATTATTTTGTGGTTTTGAAACACTAGAATTAAGTTAAAATCAGATTACCAACTTTGGGTAGAAACACTTCTTGCCATCAAGGGCATGTAGTGCAACTCAAAGTAGGGTTTTACCTTAATCAGAAACAAGTAAAGGTTTTTGGAAATAAATCAATATTGTGAAATGGGGTTTTTATCATCACATGATCAAACACACAAGCATACAATGACAATCATGGCACTCACATCATTAGTTGTGAAAAAGTTTTAACAAGCTCAGATTTTTTGCATTACACGGAAGTGGTAGAAAAAAATAGGGTGTGACATTGAGCAAGGAATGACCGCAATCACTTAAAGGTAACTTTTTATGGGTTTTCTGTTATAAGCAAAAATGAATTAAATGCAGGGAATGTAAATGGTGCTGAGCTGCAGCAAGTGGCCCAATCCTTTTGAACACAAAGGATAAGCCGGGGTCTAAACTTATAAAGACTAAGGCGTTCCTGAGGACACACACGAGAGATAGTCAAGTGCTTTCGCCATATTCCGTCTAATACTATGTTTTGTGTTGATAAGTGTTATGTGGGTGGATCTTTGCTAGTGCACCGTTTAGGCTAAGACAAGTACACACTTATGGTTAAACCCCTTGCAAGCATCCACAAATATAAGATATAAATTAAGGCAAAGCCTAACCATAGCAATAAACTTTAGGATCCAATACTCCCTCGTGCAAAAGTATGCGAACTGGGGTTAGAGTTTCTGTCACTTCGGCAACCCACCATAAGCATGCTTTATACACAATGCATTTCCCTAGGTCCTTAAAAAGGCGAAGTATTATGTCGTCGACATTCACATAGCACCACTAGAAGAATAACACCACAACTTAAATATCAATCAACACATATTACTTCAACATCATATGACTGCTATCAACTAGACTTCTCCCATGTCCTCAAGAACTAAAGGAACTACTCACAAGACATAAAAGGGATCATGGTCAGAGGGTATGAAAATATGATGAACAATCTGGTCATAACAATAATTATCCAACCAAACTCAATAACATTCAGCACAAAAGAGTAATCAACACCAGTAGAGTAAAGGGGATGAATAGTGCAAGGTACAACTCAGATTGCAATGGTAAAGTGAGTTGGGGTGAAGATGGAGATGGTGCTGGTGATGAGGATGATGGTGATGATGATCTCGATGATGCCTGTGATGATGGTGATGACGATGAGGACGATCTCCCCCTCTGGGAGGAGTTTTCCCTGGCAGGATCTGCCCGCCAGAAAGGTCTTTTCTTCTCTGTAGGTTTCCGTCACGGAGCGATGACGGAACTCCGGAAACTCTTCTCTCCCTGGGGTTTTTAGGTCACAGGGTCATATAGGCCAAGGGTGGCACCGGAGGTTGGACCCACTGCCCAGGCGGCCACGTGGCGCGACCTAGGGGGGCCGCGCCACCAGGGTGCCTGGGTGCCTGGTGGGCCCCCCCGGCCCTTCTTCGGCCTGTCTTCGTGATTTCTTCGGAAACTTATTCCCCATAAATTTCAGCTTATTTGGAGATGTTCTCATATGGCAACTCTTCATGCTATTTTCTCCGCTGAATCCCGCGTCTGCTGTTTCGGCACCGGAAAGTTGTAAACTGTGTAAAATAAGCCAAAACAATGTAAGAATAACATTATATTGTGAAATATATGAACTAATAGAGACAAATTATGATAAAAAATAGTGATGCATTTTGGACGTATCACATATCATCACAAACATTTATCAAGGAATCCTTAGGTGATATGCATGGACTATCAACACAACAATTTACACTATGTGTGGTGCTAGATATGCCCATGTCCATAGAGGATACACCACTAGCATCAACACAAGCAAGTTCATTAATAATGAGCTTAACACCATCACAAGATATTTATTCACTCACCATGTCATTACCTTGTGGGAGGCCACATGTTGGTGGAGTGGAAGATGTTGAAGTGTGCAAGTAATCGGAGGTGGAAGCAATGGAGGGATCTTCATGATAGAAAAATGTGGAGAGCTCATGCAAAAACTCCTTCAACATAATATTGTCTTCATCAAGATTGGACCCACCATATATATCTTCGAGTTTGGTCCAAACTTCATGAGCCGACTTGCAAGTCGAGATTGACTTAAACACTTCAGGGCTTATAGTTTGATGAATGACAAGGGAGGCATCACAATCAAGATACATGTCATCTATAGATGGAGATGGATCATCCTTTGCAAAAGAAATCCCTACAAGAACAATTCATAAAGCATTTGGGCCCATGGCCCGAAGGTGATAAAGCATACGAATTCCCCACAAGCGATAGTTTGTGCCATCAAAATCAAAGGTGTGATTGTCCACTAATCCATTAGTTGACATCGATACTCTCTAGGCGGTGAAGCCTAATAAGGAGAGACCTTGCTCTCATACCAATTGAAAGGAACACAATGTCGCCTAGAGGGGGGGGGGTGAATAGGCGTTTTAAAGACTTCTACGGATTTGGCTTTATCCTAATGAGGCAATAAACTAAGAGGATACTATTCAAGCGTAAATCCTAAATATACTAGGCTCAACTACGTGCACCATCAACTTGTTCTACTAAGATGAACACAACAAGATTACTCACAAGCACAAGTAAGTTACAGAAACTTACTTGAGTAATATCACAAGATACGTAAGGGTATAACACAAGTTAGCAAATCACACTAAACACAGGATATATCAATAGTAGCAAGTATGAATTGCGGGATATAAAGTGTAGGCCTAAATGATTAATCTGTACAAAGAAATAGCCAACACAATATAAAGAGGACAACAATATTTAGTGAATGTACGCTCAACTAACCAAAGTAAACCACAAGTAAGGAGTTAGGGTTTGGGATAACCAAAGTCACGGAGACGAGGATGTATCCCGATGTTCACTTCCTCGGAGGAAAGTAGTCACCGTTAGAGAGGTGGATGTTACCACGAAGGCACACTGACGCCACGAAGGCTCACCCTATTCTCCTTGAGATATCACCACAAAGGCGATTCCCAACCACTAGTGGTAGGCCTTTGAGGTGGCCTCCAAACCCTCACAAACTTTCCAGGGGAAATCACAAAGGTTTCATTCCTCTCTGAAGAACTCCTACCGCCTAGGAGTCTCCAACCTCCAAGAGTAACAAGATCACACGAACTGCTCAAAAGTTTCTCAAATCACAAATAGTTTGCTTGAGAGGAGGAGAGGGAGACGATCTATCTTTTGATTGGAACAACACTCAAAGGAACTCACATATGCACTTGGGATCTAGGATTTGGTATAGACAAATGGGAGTGAGAGAGAAAGGTGTTCTTGGAATATTTTGATTCTGTTGGACAAGCCCCACACGAGGTGGGAGAAGACTATATATAGTGGTGATAGAAAAATGGTTGTTGGAGCCACTTATGTTGTGCATTTGCTGGACGTCCGATAGTTCTCGATCTTCCTTACAACCATGAGGGGTCGGACGTCCGACACGGGTCGGTCGTCCGAAGAAACAGGAAGGAGAAGGTCAACACAACATCTCATGGAAATAGTGAACAACATACAGTCGTCCGGAGGACGTCGGCCGTTTGGGGCACGGTCGTCCGGAAGGGGTCGGAAGTCCAACAATTTGGATTTGGTGAGTGGCTATGGATTACCAACCGTACCCAGACGTCCGGAGCTCGGACGACTAGAGGGACCGGAAATCCGAGGCTTTGGATCTGATGACTGGTCCGAATTTCCGGAGGACGTCGGTCATCCGGCGTCCGGACATCCGAGAACCACCGGTCGTCCGGACAAGAGGAGAACAACCGTAAGGGAAATAGAGAGAGAGAGAGAGAGAGGTCTTTCCTAGATTTTTGAGCAAGTTTCTTGCGAGACCCATTGATCCCCTCTTAATAGTGCGGGATCCCTAATTCTCAAGAATCATAAAATAGCTACACTACATAGCTTTCGATAATCCATTCTTGAGTGTATATGTTTATTCGATGATCATCACTCCACACCACTAACGTAAAAGGAACTAATACGTGTGAGTCAAGCCTTTCACATGAGCTTGATGTTATTGTTTCTTCTTGGCCCAAGCTGAAGGCAAGACATTGATGAAATCTTCAAGTAGCTCTCCCATACAAAATTTGGAAAGCCTTTCTTTGTATTCATCTTCACTTGTCCATCATGTGAACTTCCACAAGCTTCAAGCATGTAATCGTTAGGAATGGTTATCTTGAACTTTCCCTTGTCAAACATGATCATGAACACTTGATGTCATCCTCTCATGGACACTTGGAATATCTCTCTTGATGTGATCCCATGAGAATTACTTAACCATCATAGACATAGACACCACATAGTATGGGCTAGTACACAAAGTGAAATTGACAATTACTTACCATACCACAAGATCCCATGTGGTACATCATTTGCGTTTGTGTGATGACCAACTTTGAGTTAACTCTTTCATCTTCATCTTGGTCAACATTTATCTTCGATCCATGATTAATCTTGATGTCTTGAAGGACCTATTGATTTCTTGTTAGGCTTCATTGCTTTAAGAAATGATTACCAATATCTCAAGTCACCATGACCATATCAAGTTTCTCCATGAATAAAATATTGGCTATAACTTGCTCGTCTCCGTGATACAACATATGGGCTCATCATGATCCTGTTTTGAATACATGTGTAAAATTCTTATCTTTAATTATTCTCTCAAGATCTTGATCCATCATGGTTCGAAGCATAAGCCAAAGCATGAGAATATATGAGATCCTCAATGAACTCTACATAAATCACATCTTATTCATCACATGGAATTCGTCTTGATTGTATCATATTTGATTCAATCATTGAGATCATCCATGATGCATGCACAACAAGATGTATATACTATTCATTTAGAATTCATTCGAGCTCCTTCTTGCATATTCATATAACAAACATACTTCAATTCAACCAATATTCCTCATGTATTGCAAATAGAACATTCCTTCAAATGTATAACTCAATGCCAACATTAGTCCATTAGGATTGTCATCAACTACCAAAACCACACATGTGAACTATATGCACTTTCAATCTCCCCATTTTGATATTTGATGACAATCACAACAAGAGGAATAATATATTGAATTTTAAGACAATTTTGCAATTTGCCCTAGGATATATTGCATACTTGGGAAGGTTTTGATAGCGTCAAGTGTCACAAAGATCCTTGAGTTTATCACACTCGGTGTACTAACATCAAAATACTACACAATATATAGAGCAAGCCCCCCCACAATATATGCATCTGTGAACGAACTATGAATTTGCTTGCATATATTGGTTGACATAAACTAGGTGGAGTTTTCTCTCTCTATATATTCATTAATGCAATAAACAATAAGCCATATGCACTTTTAAATTATCTTAAATCCTCTAAGCTTCTCCCCCATTGGCAACAAATGCCAAAATGGGACAAATCTCGAAGACAATGAGTTCCTCCTTAGAGTACGCATATTAAAAGATGTGAGTGAAATAAAATGCACATATTCAATGGCAGGAAAATTGAGGAGCTCAGGATCTAGAGATTGCAATAGATGTGATATGAAAATAAGCATTTGACATGTGAGGGAAACATTCAAAGATCCAAACAACATGTTTTGGACAAGATATAATGTGAATATCCAAATCGATCATTATGATAAGTATATAGGTCCAAAATACATCCAAACATATGAGTGTATAAGATTATATGCAAAACATATAAGCACTCACTTCGCAACCTCTTACCGATACCACCAATGAATCAATAAGGAAGGAACCAAGTGACTGGCAAGGATCAAGTGATATCGCAAAGATGGGACTTACTTATGTGCAAAAATTATGAAGTGTACGATAGTAGTCTATGTATACACAACGAAACTTGCATACATAAAATAGTCACAATTGATAAGAACATGATATGCACAAGTGAATCCATTATCATACACATGTTATCCTAACATAAGAGCAAGGCACACGACACAAATACCATGGCACAAATTGATCTCATTTTTATAACCATGAATTACTAAGAAGATACCAATACTATGAGCAATTATAGTTGAAAGGGCGTGGATGTCGCCTAGAGGGGGGGGGGAGGGGTGAATAGGCGCTTTAAAATAACTACGTTTTAGGCTTTAACAAATGCGGAATAAAACTAACGTTTAATTTGACAAGCACAAAACCTAAAACAACTAGGCTCACCTATGTGCACCAACAACTTATGCTAAGAAAGATAAAAAACTAATTAATAGCAAGATATATGACAAGAAACAATATGTCTATCACAAAGTAAGGTGCATAAGTAAAGGGTTCGGGTAAGAGATAACTGAGGCACGCGGAGACAACAATGTATCCCGAAGTTCACACCCTTGCGGATTCTAATCTCCGTTTGGAGCGGTGTGGAGGCACAATGCTCCCCAAGATGCCACTAAGGCCACCGTAATCTCCTCACGCCCTCGCATAATGCAAGATGTCGTGATTCCACTAAGGGACCCTTGAGGGCGGTCACCGAACCCGTACAAACAAGGCTGGGGAAATCTCCACAACTTAATTGGAGGCTCCCAACAACACCACGAAGCTTCATCACAATGGAATATGGCTTAGAGGTGACCACAAATGCTCGGGGCAATCTCCACAACTTATTTGGAGACCGAGATGCTCGCCCGGAGCTTTACACCACAATGATTGAGCTCCCAGGCACCACCAAGCTTCTAGGGGTACCAAGTACCCAAGGGGAATAAGCTTCTCAACTTCTAACTTCCACGTATCACCGTGGAGAACTCAAACCGATGCAACTAATGCAATGGCAAGAACACACGAAGTGGTCAAGTCCCTCACACTCAACTCCCTCCACAACAACAAAAGCTATGGAGAAATATGAGAGGAAGAACAAGGAGCTCACAAAGAACTCCAAGATCAAGATCCAAGGGGTTCCGATCACACAGAGGAGAAAGTGATTGGTGGATATGTGGATCTAGATCTCCTCTCTCTCTTCCCTCAAGAACTAGCAAGAATCATTGGAGGGATTGAGAGTTATCAAGCCCTAAGAAGGTCAACAATGGGCAAGAACACGAGCTCAACAGATGGTTTCAATCCAATGGGGAAGAAGAACCCCTTTATGTAGTGGGGGAAAGAATCCAACCGTTACCACCACTCACAGCCCGAGCCGAGCGGCACTACCGCTGCCAGGAGCGGTACTACCGCACGATAGTAAAAAAATACTACCATGTCTACCCCCGCTGAGGCTGTAGATGCGAAGAAAGTCCAAGGGAGCGGTACTACCGCCCAAGAGCGGTAATAAAAAACTACAACCGCTCTGGGAGCGGTACTACCACTCCACGAGCTGTACTACCTCTCCAGGAGCGGTACTACCACTGGTACCAGGAGCGGTACTACCGCTGGATACTAGAACTGCCAAAATTTTCGCATATGAACTCTGAATCGAGCAAACTCAAGCTTGTTGGATTCAAGAAATCTTAAGAACATGCAGTTAAGAAAATGCCAATGATATAGAGATGTGAGACCTTTATGAATGAAGAACCGGCAAAAACTTCCAACATCGAAAACATCATAGAAGATGCATATGGACTCCGCTTTCGATGAACTCGAGCTTGTCATGAAGATGACCATAAGCTCTAAAACTCACAAAGAGAAGCACCAAATAAGAACCAAGAAATATGATGCAAGAATGCAAATGGTTTGAGCTCTCAACGAATGATATGATCAAGCTACTCACTTGAGAGCCCCCCTTGACAGTACGACAATATATCCTAAAATAGAAAACCTATCAAGGGCAAACCTATACCTTGTACCTAGTCCTCTTGAGCTAGATGATGATGATCTTTGCTTACTCAAGATGGACCACCTTTATTGATTGTGTTGGTTTGATGAAGACCAGTTAATTGCCCCCCATACTAACTGGGTGAGCCACTCTTCAACACATCTTCACAAGTCCATTGCCACCACAATGGGCGACAAGCTTCAAGCATGATATCTTCATGATGCTCCACTTGATCTTGCACACCGCAATCTTGATGATGATTACCACTTGATGTTATCCTTCATAGGTTGAATGAGATCTTCCTCTTGACGCAAACCCATGGAGACACACCTAACCCCACATAGAACTCTCACGAAGACCATGGGTTAGTACACAAAAGCGTTATGGACAATGCTTACCATACAATGGGATCACTTGATCCCTCTCGGTACATCTTGTACACTTTGTGTGTTGACCCTCTTGATTTACTATTTGCTTAGTCTTGATCAACCTTGTGTCATTATGATGAATCTTTGGATAATACCTTGAATACCACCTTGGTCATCATATAAACTCCTTGAAACCAAGAGATGGACTTCAAGAAGTGCATATGGACAAATCCTTCGAATATAATCATCAATTACCAAAACCACATATGGAGAAATATGCTCTAACAACAGTGTTTTTGGAATTTTCATAAAAATTGCACATGAGAGAACATTTTAGGAATTGATATTCAATGAATAGCTTGTTTGGCATGTCTTGGGATAAATGAACCATGAATATGATATTGTAGATCCCCATTAGATGATTCTACTCAATTGTCTAACCATTGCAATAGAGTGTTTTCAAGAACATGCAGGAAAACACAAATAGAATAAGTACTATTACATGCTATGATGCAACCTACACAAGGTTGACTCTACTTGCATGAAGTAAATACTTGTTACTGAGAAAGCATTGTTATGGAGTAGTAATGACTGAGTCATATACTCTTGGTTCTAATTCCCTCGTGGTGACACCACCTTATTTATGAATAAGCCAAGACAACAATGCTTCTCCAATGTACCTAGATCACTTTTAAGTACAATATGGTCCCCAAACTTATTGGGTCCGAAGTAGTTAGTCTAACTACAATATATAGGAAAAAACCACTCAATTATGTGCATATAGATATGAATTTCAATTTCATGCACATCTTAGCTTTGAAGGATATGACGGATTTACCATATATATTGGATCAAAAATAAAGTAAACAAGGCATGAGAATTTACACATAGTAAATATGCCTACACAAGCCTACGAAAATCCAAAGAGATACAAATTGGACAAATGAACACATAACTGTTAATACTTCCAATTACCTCACCAATCATTCATGTTGTCCAAAATAAATCAAAGTGACAAATCAACATATGATAGCACACCAAGTTCAACACATGAACCAAGCAAAACAAATGAGCATATAAGATAAGCATTGCACATATTCTTACATGTATATCTCACTTAAGTAGATATATTATAGTACAAGTATTAAGATAATAATTCCCACAATACCATAAAACTAGTAATATGAACTCAGACAAAAGCATGGGAGATTACTGGGAAAAAATGAATTTCTCGGCAAGTTATAAAATGCAAGTAGAAGCAAAGCCGATATAAAGATGACCATGAAACTCTACCATACAAGGAATACCATGTGTAAGATAACACAATGGTATTTAGAATTATCATTCAGTGATAGATTCCAGATAAGCACAAGGTCATTTATACTCACACAAGCATGATATGAGAGTTTAGAAATAAGCACAATGCTTAGATACCATATTATTAACATGCCAATTATCTAGATCACCATGTAGAGAAACAATTGTAAAGGCTTGCATCATATATACTCTTCTTTTAAGTACGATCTAGAATCTAAACCATGAATAAACCTGCAGTAGAATGTCATACTCACACACATCTAAGGAATTAAACAACAACAAAAATTATTATGCAAATAGAGACGTGTTGAGCATGGCAAGCCACAAAGATATAAAATAATCTCAATAATAGATTCTAAGTGGCATTCATCAAATGTTTATATTACCAAGGATTGTGATATGCCAAAGCATATCACTCCCCCATAATGTGATAATACATATATTTTCCACAAGAGGCAATTGAAATCCAACTAAAGATGATCAATGGATGAGAATTTTAACTTCAAATGAACTTGACATACCATCATGTGAACACCCACAAGCTTCAAGCATGTAATCCTTAGGAATGGTTATCTTGATTTTTCCCTTGTCAAAGATGATCATGAACACTTGATGTCATCCTCTCATGGACACTTGGAATCTCTTTCTTGATGGGAGCCCATGAGAATTATGTAACCCTCATAGACATAGACAACACATACTATGGGTTAGTACACAAAGTGCAATTGACAATTACTTACCATACCACAAGATCCCATGTGGTACATCATTTGCGCTTGTGTGATGACCAACTTTGAGTTAACTCTTTGATCTTCATCCTCGTCAACATTTATCTTTGATCCATGATTAATCTTGATGTCTTGAAGGCCCGATTGATTTCTTGTTAGGCTTCATTGCTTTAGGAAATGATTACCCATATCTCAATTCACCATGACCAAGTTTCTCCATGAATTTCATATTGGCTATAACTTGCTCGTCTTCATGATACAAGATATGAGCTCATCATGATCCTATTTTCAAGACATATGTAGAATTCTTCTCTTTAATTATTCTCTCAAGATCTTGATCCATCATGGTTCAAACCATAAGCCAAAGCATGAGACTGTCTGAGATCCTCAATGAACTCCAGATAGATCACATCATGTTCATCACATGGAATTCATCTTGATTGTATCATATTTGATTCAACCATTGAACTCATCCTTGATGCACGCACAGCAATATGTATATGACATTCATTTATAATTCATCCGAGCTCCTTCTTTCATATTCATGGAACAAACATACTTCAATTCAACCAATATTCTTCATGTATTGCAAATAGAACATTCCTTCAAATGTATAACTCAATGCAAACATTAGTCCATTAGGATTGTCATCAATTATGAAAACCACACATGGGAACTACATCTACATGCACTTTCAACCGACCAATAAGAGGTAGAAGGCACCCACTTCCACCCCAAAAACGGACCCTTTGGTGGGAAGGCAACCACATCTAGGTATGGGAGGGTCGTTAGCAGCTGCTGGCATCGTCCTTGCCGCAACCACCACATCGCTCCACCGGGGACATGGACTACCGAGACATCGTCATGGTGAGGAGGTCCCCTGCCTCCCTCCCCGGTACGCCCCCACCACCACCGGTGAACCAACGACACCCCCACCGAGCCACCGACATCCACCAGTCGACCGCCACCGTCCGCCACACCCACCGACCGAAGAGCAGAGGAGAGAGGGTCGACCACCATCGTCACGCTGCCACCCCCACGACACCCCCGCATGATCGGATCTAGGAGGCCGTGAGTACCAACCCCCGGAAGCACCGCCGCGGTACCGCCTAATGCACCACTGCCATGCCGCCAACAAAATCTCGCACCGGCGCGTCGAGGTGCTGCCTCACCTATCACCTAGCGCGACACACAGACCCGGGTAAGCCGCCCCGCGTCGAACCACTCGAGCAAGGAGAGGAGAAACTCTGAGTTGCTGCCGGACGGGATTCGCCCGGTTGCGCCCACTGGCAGTGGCGAGGGATGGGAGGGGAGGAGGAGGGGGTTCCGTCAGCGGCTAGGGTTTACCTCCCGAGCATCGCGAGAGGAGAGGAGGGGATCTACCCTTGTATAAACCAAACTTAGGCATTATCACCCTTCGTCGTAAAAAATGGTTGTTAAGATAGAACGGTCTCATCCAATTTGTTCATTAAATGTTAGCTTTAAGGTTTTTATCAAAGTCGCAACTAATCATGTGAGTGCAATTGCTCACAAGGTGTTGAAACCTAGGCAGACAACTTTCATGCATGGAATATAAATCATAGAGGGAGTTGTAGTTTTGCATGAAACCATCCACCGGTTGCACTCTAAGAAACTTGAAGGAGTTATTTTCAAGGTGGACTTCGAAAAGACCTATAATAAAGTCAAATCACCCTTCTCATAACAATTTATGGGTGTGAAAGGCTTTCCAGGAAAATGGTACCGATCAGCTGATTCATTTATTAGTAGGGGTAGTGCAGGTACAGAAAGAGAGTATGCCAGGGGGGTTCTCCGTCTCCCATTGTTTGCAATATTGTTGTAGACCTTCTAGCAGTGCTTATTAGCCGTTCTAAGGAAGAGGGTAATGTTGCAAGACTTATCCCAAATCCACTCGATGCTAGAGTATGTGTCGTGCAATACGTCGACGACACTATCATCTTTATGGAGCATAACATTGAGTAATCCAAAAACATGAAAGTAATTATTTGTCCTTTCGAATAGTTATCTGAGCTCTAAATAGACTTTCATAAGAGCGACCTCTTTTGGTTTGGAAATGCTAAAGCAGGATCAGTCCAAATAACTTTTGGTTGTGAGTCTCTCTCATTCCCGTTTAAATATCTTGGTATTCTGATGCATTTTGTATATTGCTCAACAAGGAATATAATGTTATTGAAGACTGATTCGATGGAAAGTTGGCATGTTGGATAGGAAAGTTCATGTCTTATGGGACAAGGATGACTTTGAACAAAGGGTTAAGGAAAGGGTTGGATTACTATAGATCCAGATTTATTTTGGTAATCTAATGAACATAATCATGAATATCAACTAATAAAATGGATGTTATATGTCACCCAAAGGACCAACGTGGTCTCGCGGTGGAGGACCTTGAGAATTAAAATAAATATTTGATGATCAAATGACTCTAGAAGCTAATTACCGAGGACGCCAATACATGTATGGTAAGAATTGCCAAGAAATAAGGACATACTACATTATAAAACTCTCCGTGAGGTTTAGACAAAACCAACTAACTCGTCCTTCTAGAAAAGGTCTCATGGCCTCATTGGGGGGTAAAAATGAATTTTTCACATAGGAGCATTTGTGGTCGGCAATGGCCTAACTAGCAGTCCATTAATGAAGAAATTATGTTGTGAGGTATCATTTGAAAGGCCAACATACCACAAAATATTAGAACTTTTAGATGGTGTGCAGCGTCTAAGCCCGACGATACAGATTAACAGAGATATATATCACCAAGCTACAATTTGTACATGCTCTATTGTGGGGTTAAGGATGAGAACACTTACCACCTCTTGTATCTTGCCCCAAGGTTCAGGCTCTGCATGTGTCACCTCGTTACTTATTCTATTAGACTAGTTAAACTCTTTTTAAAGGGTATTCTTGATATTAACCCTTTTAAGTGTTCCATGCATTTCTTTGAAACCCGTTTGACGGCGGAAGCTACTATTTGGGTCTTCCTGTACGGGAAGGAAGGATGCACAAAGGGAGATTTGAGACAATTCAAGCTAGTCTTAGTAAAAGACTACTAGACTAGAGTGAACAATTTATGTCATCTAGTAATAAGGAGATTTTCATTAAGTCTGTGGCATAGGCTATTATGACATGTGTTATGAGTGTTTTTAAGTTGCATACTTTGGTCTATGGCGACCTAACAAAACTGATAAGGCAATACTGGTGGGGAGTTCATAAAGGAAAGAGGAAGATGATTGGCGTAGTCGGGACAAATATCATCTCCCAAAATCTAAGGGTGGCACGTGGTTTAGGAATATGCGTGCTTTTAATCAAGCCCTGCTAGCAAAACAAACATGATGTTTGATTGAGTATGCTAATAGTCTAGGTGCTCTACTTCTTCGGGCAAAATATTATCCAAACGGGAATTTTTTGGATACAGTTTTTAGCGCAATTCGTCAGTTGTCTAGAAGGGCATTGAACGTGGTCTTGAAAGCACAACTTATCTCTAAGGTGGTTCTGGTAATTAATAACAACACATGTGTCATTGAACTAATGATTTTATCTAAGTATATTTCACAAAACTTCAAAGATGCATTGGCTAAGGATTGTGAGGAGAACCCCTTGGTATAAGGAAAGGAATAGTATTGGCCAAGTTTCAAGCTACAAGACTCAACATTTTATATTTGTGAGAAATCACATTTGAGTCCATAGGAAAGCCAATATTATTAAAAGGGGGTGAGGTATCTATGATGAACTAGTTGCTCAAGTTCTTAGAGATAGCCACCAAAAATACTCATCCATTCTCCCACAAAAGTTCTCTGTCCAAAGCATAAACAGCAAAATCGGAGCCACCAAGTTTTCCCATTCGGCCATACCGATTTTCCACGAGACAGAACCTTTTCCAAACCCTAGAGTCTTGGTACCACCAATATTCCTTTTGGTGCCACCGAAACCAGTGACCAAGTTTCTGGTATGTCGTTTTCAAGAATCAGAAATTCCGAGTCTTGGAATCGGTCCCACCGAGATTTGTAAACTGCCCTAGGTCACCCATATCGCTACCACCGAGATTCCTATATCAGTCTCACGAAGAATACAAAAGTTGACACATTTTGTGCAAGTCGGTGCCACCAACACTCACTTCGATTTCACCGAGTTGGGCAATAATATTGTAAGAGTTGGATTTTTGAAGATGCCTATATATACACATCCACCACCTCTCATTCGCAGAGGAAGCACTCAGAACACACATACACTTGCCATATCAATTTTTATTAGAGAGAGACACCTACTCATGTGTTGATATCAAGATATTCCAATCCATCCATTTGAAACTTGATCTCTAGCCTCCCCGAGTTGCTTTCCACCCAATCAATCTCTTCTACCCATGTCGAATCTGTCAGAGAGTGATGGAGTGTTCAGGAGACTATATTTTGAAGCACAAGATCAAGGAATTCATCGTACTACCGCATTTATTACCTTTTGGATGGTGGTGCCTCCTAGATTGGTTAGGTGTCTCCTAGAAGCCTCCTACTTTGTGTTGTGGAGTTGAACCAAGAAGTTTGTAAGGGCAAGGAGATTGCGTACTTCATGAAGATCTACCCCGAGTGAGGATAGTTCATCATGGACGTAAGCCATGATGGAATAGACAAGATTGCTTCTCCATGGACCCTCTATGGGTTGAACCTCCTGTGGACTCGCGCAACCGTTACCCTCCGTGGGTTGAAGTCTCCATCAACATGGACGTACGATAGGACCACCTATCGGAACCACGCCAAAAATCACCATGTCAACCTTTGCGTTTGATCTTCCTATCCCTACCCTCTTTTTACATGTGCATGTTATTACTTTCCGCTTATATACTCTTAGACTTGCCTGTGTAGGGTATGCTTGACTTACAACAATTGATAAAACTTTCCCACAACTAAAATAGGGAAAAGACTAAGTTTTTATTGGTCAAGTAGTCTAATCACCCCTCTAGAAATACTTCTGATCCTACAAGTGGTATCAGAGCTTTGGTCTCCATTGCATTGGTTTCATAACCTAGGAGAATATGGCGTCTAGTGATGCAAATTACCAGCGTAGGGGTCCATAATTTGATGGTACACCATTTGCTAGTTGGAAGCATAAGATTAAAATGCTATTCTTGGTCATAACCCCATTGATTTGACTATTGTTCGTGTTGGTTTACAAGGTGAATTCTTTGGTGACGGAAGGGAGACAGATCGTGAAGCATCGCAGAAGAATTGATGATGTTGTAATACAACTCTCAAGCATGCGACATTCAATTCAAGTACCTATGCCCGAGGATTTCAACAAGATTAACCGTCTTGATAATGCCAAGGAAATTTGGGACCCTTTGATTGATATGCACGAAGGTACCGAATTTGTTAGGGAATCTATGTTAGATGTGCTATAATGTCAGCTTGAAAAATTCAAGATGAACGATGGTGAAGGTGTCGCTGAGATGTACTCTAGGCTCGCTCTCATCACAAATGAGATTGCCGTCTTAGGAAGCAAAGAGATGACCGACAAATTCGTCATCAAGAAGATACTTAGAGCCTTGGATGGGAAGTACGACACTATGTGCAAATTGATCCAAATGATGCCAAACTACAAAGCTCTCAAGCCAACAAAAGTCGTTGGAAGGATTTTCGCTCATGAGTTGTCACTTAAGGACAAAGAAGAGCTGCACAACAAGTCAAGCGGTGCTTACAAAGTTTCAAGTGATGCTCCTGCTACCTCAAATGACAAACTTGTCACCAATAAAGACATAAGCCTCATGGTCAAGAAACTCAACAAGTTCTACAATAGTAGAGGCAAAGAGAGAACCTCCAACTCAAGATATGAAGAGAAGCGTGTTGGGAAACGTAGCATAAATTCAAAATTTTCCTACGCCATATTCAGATCTTTCTATGGAGAGACCAGCAACAAGAGAGGGGAGAGTGCATCTTCATACCTTTGAAGATCGCTAAGCGGAAGCGTTACTATAACGCGGTTGATGGAGTCGTACTCGCGGCGATTCAGATCGCGGTGTGATTCCGATCTAGTGCCGAACCACGACACCTCCGCGTTCAACACACGTGCAGCCTGGTGACGTCTACCCCACCTTGATCCAGCAAGGAGGAGGGAGAGGTTGGGGAAGATCTCCGGCAGCAGGACGGCGTGGTGTCGATGGAGAGACGAGGTCTCCCGGCACGGCTTCACCAAGCACCGTGGGAGAGGAAGAAGAAGAAGAGCAGGGCTGCGCCGAGAGAGAGATGGAAAACCGTATCTCCAAAGGCCAAAACCCCCACTATATATAGGGGGAAGAGAGGGGTGGCGTCCCCTTTAAGGTTTCCCCCTTGAGGGGGCCGGCAGCCCTAGATGGGATGGGGGGGGGGGGCGGCCACGGAGGAGAGGGGGTTGGCACACACCTAGGCTAAGTGTGTGTGTGTGTGTGGGGGGGGGGCACCAGCCCACCTAGGGGTTGGTTCTCTCCCACACTTGGCCCATGTAGCCTTCCGGGGCTTGTGGCCCCTCCCGGTGGGTCTCCGGAACCCTTCCGGTGGTCCCGACACTTTGCCGGCGGTGCTGAAACAGTTCCGGCGTCCAAACCCATGCATCCTATATATCAGTCTTTACCTCTGGACCATTACACAGCTCCTCGTGACGTTTGGGATCTCATCCGAGACTCCGAACAACCTTCGTAACCTCGTATAACGATTCCCTATAACCCTGGCGTCATCGAACCATAAGTGTGTAGACCCTACGGGTTCGGGAGGCATGCAGACATGACCGAGACATCTCTCCGGCCAATAACCATCAGCGGGGTCTGGATACCCATGGTGGCTTCCACATGTTCCACGATGATCTCATCGGATGAACCACGATGACAAGGATTCAATCAACCCCGTATAAATTCCCTTTGTCTATCGGTATAGAACTTGCCCGAGATTCGATCATCGGTATACCCATACCTTGTTCAATCTCGTTACCAATAAGTCTCTTTAATCGTTCCGTAGCACGTCATCCTGTGCCTAAGTCCTTAGTCACATTGAGCTCATGATGATGTTCTACCGAGTGGGCCCAGAGATACCTCTCCGTCACACGGAGTGACAAATCCCGATCTTGATTCGTACCAACCCAACAGACACTTTCGGAGATACCCGTAGTGCACCTTTATAGTCACCCAATTACGTTGTGACGTTTGATACACCCAAAGAACTCCTACGTTATCCGGGAGTTGCATAATCTCACGGTCGAAGGAAAAGACACTTGACATTAGAAAAGCTTTAGCATACGAACAACACGATCTAGTTCTATGCTTAGGATTGGGTCTTGTCCATCACATCATTCTCCCAATGATGTGATCCCGTTATCAATGACATCTAATGTCCATGATCAGGAAACCATGATCATCTATTGATCAACGAGCCAGCCAACTAGAGGCTTGCTAGGGACACATTGTGATCTATTTATTCACACATGTATTATCGTTTCCTGTTAATACAATTATAGCATGAACAATAGATGATTATCATGAACAAGGAAATATGATAATAACCATTTTATTATTGCCTCCAGGGCATATTTCCAACAGTCTCCCACTTGCACTAGAGTCAATAATCTAGTACATTGTGATGTATCGAACACCCATAGCATTGTGGTGTTGATCATGTTTTGCTCGAGGAAGAGGTTTAGTCAACGGGTCTGCAATATTCAGATCCGTGTGCACTTTACAAATATCTATTACTCGACTCTGGACATGGTCCTGGATGGAGTTGTAGCGGCGTTTGATGTGCTTGGTCTTCCGGTGAAACCTGGGCTCCTTGGCTATGGCAATGGCTCTAGTGTTATCACAGAAGAGTGTCATCGGACCCGACACGCTTGGGACCACTCCAAGGTTGGTGATGAGCTCCTTCATCCAAATCCCTTCATGAGCCGCTTCTGAAGCAGCTATGTATTCCGCTTCACATGTAGATGCTACCAAGACTTCTTGCTTGCTGCTGCACCAGCTCACTGCCCCGCCATTCATGACATACACGTATCCGGTCTGTGACTTAGAGTCATCCGGATCTGTGTCGAAGCTAGCATCGATGTAACCCTTTACGACGAGCTCTTCATCACCTCCACAAATGAGAAACATCTCCTTAGTCCTCTTCAGGTACTTAAGGATATTCTTGACCGCTGTCCAGTGTTCCATACCGGGATCACTTTGGTACCTCCCTACCAAACTTATGGCAAGGTTTATATCAGGTCGGGTACACAACATGGCATACATTAGAGAGCCTACGGCTGAAGCGTAGGGGACAATACTAATCTTCTCTCTATCTGCTCCCATGGTCGGTGACTGAGTCTTACTCAATCTCATACCTTGCAAAACTGGCAAGAAACCCTTCTTTGAGTTTTCCATATTGAACTTCTTCAATATTTTGTCAAGGTATGTACTTTGCGAAAGACCTATGAGGCGTATCGATCTATCTCTATAGATCTTGATGCCTAATATGTATGCAGCTTCTCCAAGGTCCTTCATTGAAAAACTCTTGTTAAAATAGGCCTTTATGCTCTCCAATAACTCTATATTATTCCCCATCAATAATATGTCATCCACATATAGTATGAGGAAAGCTACAGAGCTCCCACTCACTTTCTTGTACAGACAGGCTTCTCCATAAACATGTATGAACCCAAACGGTTAATAACCTCATTAAAGCGAATGTTCCAACTCAGAGATGTTTGCACCAGCCCATAGATGGACCGCTGAAGCTTGCATACCTTGTTAGTACTCTTAGGATCGACAAAACCTTCTAGTTGCATCATATACAACTCTTCCTTAAGATACCCGTTAAGGAACGTTGTTTTGACGTCCATTTGCCAAATTTCATAATCATGAAAAGCGGCAATTGCTAACCTGATTCAGACCGACTTCAGCTTCGCTATGGGAGAGAAAGTCTCATCGTAGTCAACTCCTTGAATTTGTCGAAAACCCTTTGCGACAAGTCGAGCTTTGTAAACGGTCACATTACCGTTTGCGTCAGTCTTCTTCTTTAAGATCCATTTATTTTCTATGGCTCGCCGATCATCGAGCAAGTCCACCAAAGCCCATACTTTGTTCTGATACATGGATCCTATCTCGGATTTCATAGCCTCAAGCCATTTGTTGGAATCCGGGCCCGCCATTGCTTCTTCATAGTTCGAAGGTTCACCGGTGTCTAACAACATGATTTCCATCACAGGGTTGCCGAACCACTCCGGTGCAGAGCGTACCCTTGTGGACCTTCGCGGTTCAGTAGCAACTTGATCCGAAGCTTCATGATCATCATCATCATTAACTTCCTCTTCAGTTGGCATAGGTGCCACAGGAACAATTTCCCGCGCTACGCTACTCTCCGGTTCGAGAGGGGGTGTAATTACCTCATCAAGTTCTACTTTCTTCCCACTTACTTATTTTGAGAGAAACTCTTTCTCTAGAAAGGATCCGTTCTTGGCAACAAAGGTTTTACCTTCGGATTTAAGATAGAAGGCATACCCAATAGTTTCCTTAGGGTATCCTATGAATACGCATTTCTCCGCTTTGGGTTCGAGCTTCTCTGGTTGAAGTTTCCTCACATAAGCATCGCAGCCCCAAACTTTAGGAAACGATAGCTTAGGTTTCTTGCCAAACCATAGTTCATACGGTATCGTCTCAACAGATTTAGACGGTGCCCTATTTAAAGTGAATGCTGCAGTTTCCAATGCGTATCCCCAAAATGATAGCGGTAAGTCGGTAAGAGACATCATAGATCGTACCATATCTAATAAAGTGCGATTACGATGTTGAGACACTCCGTTACGTTGCGGTGTGCCAGGCGGCGTCAGTTGTGAAACAATTCCACACTTCCTTAGGTGTGTGCCAAACTCGTGACTCAAATATTCTCCTCCACGATCAGATCATAGACACTTAATTTTTCTGTCACGTTGATTCTCAACCTCATTCTGAAATTCCTCGAACTTTTCAAATGTTTCAGACTTGTGCTTCATCAAGTAGATATATCCATACCTACTCAAATAATCGGTGAGGGTGAGAACATAACGATAGCCATCGCGAGCTTCAATGTTCATTGGACCACACACATCAGTTTGTATTATTTCCAATAATTTGGTTGCTCTCTCCATTATTCCTGAGAATGGAGTCTTAGTCATCTTGCCCATGAGGCACGGTTCGCATGTGTCAAATGATTCAAAGTCAAGAGACTCTAATAGTCCATCAGTATGGAGCTTCTTCATGCGCTTAACACTGATATGACCAAGGCGGCAGTGCCACAAGTATGTGGGACTATCATTATCAACTTTACATCTTTTGGTACTCACACTTTGAATATGTGTAACATCACGATTGAGATCCATCAAGAATAAACCATTCACCAACGGAGCATGACCATAAAACATATCGCTCATATAAATAGAACAACCATTATTCTCTGACTTAAATGACTAGCCGTCTCACATTAAGAAAGACCCTGATACAATATTCGTGCTCAAAGCTGGTACTAAATAACAATTATTAAGGTTTAAAACTAATCCCGACGGTAGATGTAGAGGCAGCGTTCCGACGGTGATCACATCGACCTTGGATCCATTCCCGACGCGCATCGTCACCTCGTCCTTGGCCAGTCTCCGCTTATTCCGCAGTTCCTGCTTTGAGTTGCAAATGTGAGAAACAACACCGGTATCAAATAGCTAGGAGCTACTACGAGCGTTGGTAAGGTACACATCAATAACATGTATATCATATATACCTTTAATGTTGCCGGCCTTCTTGTCCGCTAAGTACTTGGGGCAATTCCGCTTCCAGTGACCTTTTCCCTTGCAATAGAAGCACTTAGTCTCAGGCTTGGGTCCATTCTTTTTCTTCTTCCTGGTATCTGGCTTACCGGGCGCGGCAACGGCTTCCCATCTTTCTTGAAGTTCTTCTTACCCTTGCCCTTCTTGAAACTGGTGGTCTTATTGACCATCAACACTTGATGCTCTTTCTTGATTTCTACTTCTGCAGACTTCAGCATCGAGTACAACTCGGGAATGGTCTTCTCCATCCCTTGTATGTTGGAGTTCAGCACAAAACCTTTGTAGCTTGGTGGGAGAGACTGGAGGATTCTGTCATTTACAACGTCATACGGAAGTTCAACTCCAAGCGAAGTCAGACGACCGCGTAACCCAGACATTTTGCGTATATGCTCACTAACAGAACTGTTCTCCTCGATCTTACAGCTAAAGAACTTGTCGGAGACTTCATATCTCTCGAGCCGAGCATGAGCTTGAAAAACTAGTTTCAGCTCCTGGAACATCTCATATGCTCCGTGTTGCTCAAAACGCCTTTGGAGCCCTGTTTCCAAACTGTATAACATGCAACACCTAACCATAGAGTAGTCATCACTCCGCGTCTGTCAGACGTTCTGAATGTCTTGGGCCGCTGCGGGAGTAGGAGGGTCACCTAGCGGCGCATTAAGGACATAAGCCTTTTTAGCTGCTTCGAGGATGAGCTTCAAGTTGCGGACCCAGTCCGCATAGTTGCTACCATCATCTTTCAACTTGTTTTTCTCTAGGAATGCGTTGAAATTGAGGTTGACAGGTGCGTTGTCCATCGGATCTATAATATTTGTAAAGACAACTTTTAGACTTAGTTCATGACAATTAAGTTCATTTAAGCAAATTAAGTATGAACTCCCACTTAAATCGACATCCCTCTAGTCATCTAAGTGATACATGATCCATGTTGACTAACCCGTGTCCGATCATCACGTGAGACGGAATAGTTGTCATGGTGAGCAACTTCATGTTGATCATATTCAACCATACGACTCATGTTCGACCTTTCGGTCTATTGCATTCGAGGTCATGTCTGTACATGCTAAGCTCGTTGAGTCAACCTAAGTGTTTCGCGTGTGTAAATCTGGCTTACACCCGTTGTATGCGAACGTTAGAATCTATCACACCCGACCATCACGTGGTGCTTCGAGACAACGATCCTTCGCAACGTTGCACACTTAGGGGAATACGTTCTCGAAATTTTTATGAGGCATCATCTTATTATGCTACCGTCGTTCTAAGCAATAAGATGAAAAACATGATAAACATCACATGCAATCATATAGTGACATGATATGGCTATTATCATCTTTGCTCTTTCGATCTCCATCTTCGGGCATCACATGATCATCATTGTCACCGGCGTGACACCATGATCTCCATCATCGTGTCTCCGTGAAGTCGTCACGCCAACTACTACTATTACTACCACTACTACTACTACTACTATAGCTAACCGTTAGCAATGAAGTAAAAGTAGTAAACACATGGTGTTGCATCTCATACAATAAATTAAGACAACTCCTATGGCTCCTGCCGGTTGTCATACTCATCGACATGCAAGTCATGAATCCTATTACAATAACATGATCATCTCATACATCACACATGTAACAACACAACTTTGGCCATATCACATCACATGTCAAACCCTGCAAAAACAAGTTAGACGTCCTCTAGTTGTTGTTGCAAGTTTTATCTGGCTGATTTGGGTTTCTAGCAAGAACGCCTTCTTACCTACGTGACAGCCACAACGATGATATGCCAAAGCTATTTACCCTTCATAAGGACCCTTTTCATCAAATCCAATCCGACTAGAGTGGGAGAGACAGACACCCGCTAGCCACCTTTATGCACGGTGTGCATGTCGGCCGGTGGAACCTGTCTCACGTAAGCGTACGTCTAAGGGAGGTCCGGGCCGCTTCATCCCACAATACCGCCGGAAAAGAATAAGACTAGTAGCGGCAAGCAATTGACAAAATCAGCGCCCACAACTCTTTTGTGTTCTACTCATGCATAGAATCTACGCATAGAAAACCTGGCTCGGATGCCACTGTTGGAAACGTAGCATAAATTCAAAATTTTCCTACACCATATTCAGATCTTCCTATGGAGAGACCCGCAATGAGAGAGGGGAGAGTGCATCTTCATACCTTTGAAGATCGCTAAGCGGAAGCGTTACTAGCACGCGGTTGATGGAGTTGTACTCGTGGTGATTCAGGTCACGGTGTGATTCCGATCTAGTGCCGAACCACGACACGTCCGCGTTCAACACACGTGCAGCTCGGTGACGTCTCCCACACCTTGATCCAGCAAGGAGGAGGGAGAGGTTGGTGAAGATATCCGGCAGCACGACGGCGTGGTGTCGATGGAGAGACAAGGTCTCTTGGCAGGGCTTCGCCAAGCACCGTGGGAGAGAAGGAAGAAGAAGAGCAGGGTTGCACCGAGAGAGAGATGGAAAATCGTATCTCCAAAGGCCAAAACCCCCACTATATATAGGGGGAAGGGAGGGGTGGCACCCCCTTTAGGGTTTCCCCCTTGAGGGGGGCGGCAGCCCTAGAGGGGATAGGGGGCGGCGGCCAGGGAGGAGAGGGGGTTGGCGCACCCCTAGGTGGGCCTTAGGCCCACCAACGCCTAGGGTTTCCCCTCCATCCCTCTCTGGTGCGCCTGGGCTAAGTGTGGGGGGTGCACCAGCCCACCTAGGGGCTGTTTCCCTCCCGCACTTGGCCCATGTAGCCTTCCGGGGCTTGTGTCCCCTCCCGGTGGGCCTCCGGAACCCTTCCGGTGGTCCCGTCACTTTGCCGGTGGTGCTCGAGACATTTCCGGCGTCCAAACCCATCCATCCTATATATCAATCTTTACCTCCGGACCATTCCGGAGCTCCTCATGACATCCGGGGTCTCACCGGGACTCCAAACAACCTTCAGTAACCTCTTATAACAATTCCCTATAACCCTAGCATCATCGAACCTTAAGTGTGTAGACCCTACGGGTTCGGGAGGCATGCAGACATGACCGAGACATCCTTCCGGCCAATAACCATCAGCGGGGTCTGGGTACCCATGGTGGCTCCCACATGTTCCACGATGATCTCATCGGATGAACCACGATGTCAAGGATTCAATCAATCCCGTATACAATTCCCTTTGTCTATCGGTATAGAACTTGCCCGAGATTCGATCGTCGGTATACCTATACCTTGTTCAATCTCGTTACCGGTAAGTCTCTTTACTTGTTCTGTAGGACGTCATCCTGTGCCTAACTCCTTATTCACATTGAGCTCATGATGATGTTCTACCGAGTGGGCCCAGAGATACCTCTCCGTCACACGGAGTGACAAATCCCGATCTTGATTCGTACCAACCCAACAGACACTTTCGGAGATACCCGTAGTGCAACTTTATAGTCACCCAGTTACGTTGTGACGTTTGATACACCCAAAGCACTCCTACGTTATCCGGGAGTTGCACAATCTCACGGTCAAAGGAAAAGACACTTGACATTAGAAAAGCTTTAGCATACGAACAACATGATACAGTGCTATGCTTAGGATTGGGTCTTGTCCATCACATCATTCTCCCAATGATGTGATCCCGTTATCAATGACATCTGATGTCCATGATTAGGAAACCATGATCATCTATTGATCAACGAGCCAGCCAACTAGAGGCTTGCTAGGGACACGTTGTGATCTATTTATTCACACATGTATTACTATTTCCTGTTAATACAATTATAGCATGAACAATAGACGATTATCATGAACAAGGAAATATGATAATAACCATTTTTATTATTGCCTCTAGGGCATATTTCCAACAAAGCGTTCATCTAGTCGCGACCAAAACTGATACTATTGTGGAAGGCCCACACACTATTCCAATGAGTTCTTGGTCCCCCACAAAAGAAGAGAAGAGTCACCTAGAAGACGAAACTCAAGAGAAGAGTCACCTCGAAGAGAGAGAAGGAGTAGAGAAGATCGTTATGAACGTGGACCCTCCTGGAGAAGGAAGGGATCAGATAAGAAGTAAAGGTACAAACAGGACATCAAGCTCATGTTGGTGAATGGGTATACGACTCCGAGTCCGACAACCAATCCAAGAGAAGCTACCACTCCAACTCCGACTATAGTCAAGATGAAGGTGTTGCCGGTCTAGCACTTGTATCCTACAACTGCTATGACATATTTGATTCACCAAATGAAGGAATTGGAAACTGCTTCATGGCTAAAGGCCCCAAGATATCACACCCCGAGTACTATGACTTTAATGGTGATGAGGATGACTTACTAGGAGATGATGACTTTTTCTTTGATAAAACTAGTAATAGCAATGATAATGAACTTGATGATAATCATGCTAGTCAAGATAAGTCATGTGATGTTGTTAAGAAGGAGATCGAGCGTCTAACTAAAGAATTGAACACTCTTAAGTTAGCCCATGAATCTACTCTAGAAGATCATAGCGAGCTTGCAAGAACTCATGAGAAGCTACGCTTCGAGAATCTAAATCTAAATTTAGAGCAAGAGCATGAGTTTCTAAAAGCAATCAATGATGATCTTTGATAGAATAGTTCTTCGTATCTAGCCAAACGATTACTCTTGTCTACTTTTGTTCCACAAGTTAAACCTAAGCATACTAGTAACAAAGGCAAGAAACGTCTAATAACAACAACACTAATGCTAAATCAAATGATGTTGTTGCTAGTAGCTCTCTTGATTCCACTAATGATGCTCTTAGCCAAGTTACACTTGAGCAAGAAAACGACTTATTGAAAGGGATTATAGAGAGAGGTGTCTTCAAGAGTCTTGCCGGAAGTAAGAAATTCGAGGAAATTGTACGCAAGCAAGGAGGACATGGGAAGATACAAGGTGTTGGATACTTCAATGCCAATGGAGTTGAATGGGAAGAAGGTCAATACCCCAACCCAAAGTTTGTTCCTCAAAAGGAGAAGTGTGATCCTACTCTCCCCAAGGGAACAAGTTCTCAAGATGACCTTCCACCACAATACCACAAGGACAAGGACATGCTTCAAGAGGAGATTGAGTCTTTTGAGGAAGAACCCCAAGCCATGGTCAAGTGGATTCCCAAGGCTACTACTAGATCTACTTCATCAAGCGCTACCTCAACTCCAAGGATCCCCATCAAGTTGATGTGGGTCCCTAGGAAGAAGAACTAGATAAGTTCTTGAGGGTGACTCCGCCCATGAAATTCACTCTTATTCATTTTGGCAAGAACTAGTTGCAATCAATTCCAACCTTATGCATTAATTCATGGAGTCACACATTGCCTCAAAGGTAAGCGAGGGACAAGGTAATTAATGTGTCAATGTACATCATCTTATATATACTTCATTCCATGTCCATAGATATCCTTGTATTTGTTACTTGTGTATGGGACTAACCCATGCAGGTGAGAAGAGTATGAAACAACAAGAATTGCTCCCAACTCAAGACGGTCTTCATCAACAATGAGCATCAACCACTACTACACCTACATGAAGTCTTCTACGGCAAAACCCAAGGTTAGTTTATCCCTCTTAGGGGGAATGTCACATCAAGGAGGAGCGTTACTCTAAGACTAGAGTTCAAGCATCTCTTAGGGTGTGAACAAATTGAAAGCTTTATGTAAAGGGATTTTTACATCTATGCCCCTAGTTCCTTATTTCTACTCATTCATCCCAGCGTTCTTATCATTTGTTCACTTTTCCCACTCCCTTGTCTGAAACACTCACAATTGGTCACACCGGGGGATGTCACCGGGTCAATGGTTTGACCATTAACTACAGACGAGTGGGGCCACGCTGGACTTTGTCGCCCGTTGGACCTAACAAGCGAGTCCGGCCCGCCCCATTTCTAGCCACAAAGACGCCGAATGGACATGCACACGCTTTCTCCTCGTCTGCTTCGGGGACGCATGGTGGCCTTCCAACTACCAGCACATCCTAAAGTAAATGCGCACGCGTGGCGGGCCTCGGTTGTCAGCAACCCATCTTCGGGTCGTCGTCCTTCTTTAAGTGGAAACCCGTGGAGCGGCCAGTCCACAACAGTTTCCACCCTTCCAAAGCAAAGTCTGCCCCCTTCACCCCCGGCACGATATGCAAACCCTAGCCCGCCGGGAACAAATCCTAGCGAGTAGCAACCATGGCATTTTCTCAGTGGCCGACTCGAGCTCTAGCAAGAACAAGGGCAAGGCCCTCGCCGCCACTTGGCATGCGCTAACCCCGCCTCGTCTTCCCGTCTGCCTCAACAGCGGATTAGCGTCCCAGTGCACCATGCGAGGTGGCACTCGGAGCACCGCATCTGTCTCCCCTACCCCGATGTGGTCCTGCCACATGGCGGACACTTGGATCCGAGAGTATCCCAGTGTCGGCGGTGCCACGGTCGGTGAGGGCGCATGCGGAGGAGGTGAGGTGCTGACGGCAGCAGCTCACGACTGAGCAGCGACTCAACCCGGCTTATGCTAAAGACTCTCCTGATTGGGAGGCCTTGTTTGTGTTTGCGCACGAGGAGCAGCGCCGGCGTGGCGTCCGCGACGTGCGAGCTTGCACCCCCGCCGCCTCTCTTCATGCACGATGAGGACCACGAGGAAGAGGCCGCGTACCAGGAGGCGTTGTTAACACCCTCCATGAAAGCAATGAGGAAGAGCCGCGTAATGAGGAGGAGGAGGATGCAACTTACCAGGTGCGGATGGTGGAGGCTATTGTGCTCTCCGCTGCCGGCAGCTGTGTGGTGTCGCCGCTACCCCCGCCGTCCCCTGGTAGGATCGAGCCGGCGCCGATCACCATCAAGCTCCACGAGTACATATAGGAGGGGGTGGTGCGCGAGTGGGTGAGCGCACCACCCGTTTGGATGGGGACAATGCCGAAGTAGGAGCAGATTTATGTGGAGCACTAGCGACAACAGCACATTCGGGAGAGCATGAAGAGGGTAAGAGGCTCGAGGAGTGGGAGAAGGACATCGAGACAGAGGAGGAGGAGCGCCGTGTCGAAGCCTAGCAATGGCGGTGCAGCCACCGACGTACGACATCGCCACCAACTCGGAGACGATGTTCCCCTGGGTTGGCCTGGCACCAACCCTCGTCGACCTCACCGGCCCCGACGACGACGATGAGGACGCCTAGGGCAGTGCACCTCCTTGTTTTTATTTTAGTTTTATGTTTTTAGTTAGATATCATTTTACTTAATGCATGGCAGAGTTCTGAACTATTGCCGACCAGTGTGGCTAGCATTAATGTTTAACTAAAGTTAATGCACAGTGATGTGAAGTGATGCGATGTTTGAATGTGATGTGACAAAATAGGAGCACTTATTGTTGATGTAATCAAATCACAGACCATTTTTAATAGAAATTATTATAAAAATAGTTTAAAGTTTCAAAAATGAAAAAATAAGTTGAGATCCTTCTCAAATATTAGGCATGTGCATGTTGAATATAGGGTCCATGTCCAATATGAGATCATTTTGAAAAACTATGACATGCTTAGGCATAAAATTTGAATTTGAACTAACCTTTGAATTATAAGCAACATTCGAAATCCATTGCCCTGTGATGTGATGGTGCAATGATTTCAAATTATTACACATGTTAGATGATCAATCCGATGTATCTGCATAGTCATGAGAAATATGGCATGGTGATGAGCCCCGAAGTTAGGGTAAGAAGACCATTTTTAATAGAAATCATTATAAAAACAATTTAAAATTTCAAAAATGAAAAAATAAGTTCAGATCCTTCTCAAATATTATGCATATGCATGTTAAATATAGGGTCCATGCCCAATATGAGATCATTTTGAAAAACTATGACATGCTTAGCATGAAATTTGAATTTGAACTAACCTTTGAATTATAAGCAACATTCGAAATCCATTGCCCTATGATGTGACGGTGCAATAATTTTGAATTATTACACATGTTAGATGATCAATCCAATGTACCTGCGTAGTCATGAGAAATATGGCATGGTGATGAGCTCTGAAGTTACGGTAAAAAGACAATTTTTAATAGAAATCATTATAAAAACAGTTTAAAATATCAAAAGTGAAAAAATAAGTTCAGATCCTTCTCAAATATTATGCATATGCATGTTAAATATAGGGTCCATGCCCAATATGAGATCATTTTGAAAAACTATGACATGCTTAGGCATGAAATTTGAATTTGAACTAACCTTTGAATTATAAGCAACATTCAAAATCCATTGCCGTGTGACATGACGGTGCAATGATTTTGAATTATTACACATGTTAGATGATCAATCCGATGTATCTGCGTAGTCATGAGAAATATGGCATAGTGATGATCTCCGAAGTTAGGGTAAGAAGACCATTTTCAATAGAAATCATCATGAAAATAGTTTAAATTTTCAATAATGAAAAAAATAAGCTCACATCCTTCTAAAATATTTGGCATATGCATGTTAAATATAGGGTCCATGCCCAATGTGAGACCATTTTGAAAAACTATGACATGCTTAGCCGTAAATCCTAGATTAAATCTCATGCAACCTCATTCATGATAGCTATGTTTTGTAAAGGTGTTTTCATGAAAATACCCATAAACGAGGTTTATTATTTTTCCGAGCAAGTGAGTCACATAAAACGATGATGGGTGTAAGGTTCATATTTTTTTTTGATTTTTTAATTAGTTCTTCTCATTTGAACTTGGAAATGGTAGCTCACCTCAAAAAAATGTTTTTTCATAAAAATGTTCCTAAACCAAGTTTATATTTTTATGGTAACTATGTCTTATAAAATGACAAAACGCGAAGGTTTCATATTTTTTTTGTTTTTTTTGAATTAGTTAAGGTCATTTGAAAGTTGGTCAAACCTAAGATAACCCCGCTGACCGGCTCAAAACCCCACAACATCTCCCCAAACTCTAGCATCAAACTGCAGTCGTTCGATCATACCGTAAAACCAAGCGTCAACCCTCAAATACGGTCTTCTGGAAGGAATTTCGGGGCAGACTGTGTGCAGTCTTCGCGCGTCATTGGATCACATGGATGGCTCCGTACCGTTGGAACGATGGGCAATCCACGAGAGGTTGCTTATGCTCGCTCACTCGTCTGCCCAAAATGAAACGGTTGATTCTCTTTGGGCCTGCGCAAGGCGTTGACTGTCGAAGGCCCATAAAGATAAAAGAGGCCTAGAATATAGTGCATGTGTTGATTTTTTTCTTTATTAATTTGATTGCACCTAAAAAGCTTCACATTTAAAAAAATATGTTTGGATGTTGTGTGCTCCATTTTAGAAATAAAATGCAGTGGGGGGAACCCCTTTTGATAAAAAAAATTCACCTACAAAGTCAACAATGGTTGCTAAAAAAATTCAACAAATATATAACCCCAAAATACGTTTTTTTAGGAAAAGCATGACACATATGGTAACAATCCAAACAATTCAAAAAAAGATTTCTCAGGCCTAGAATATAGTGCACACGCATAGCATAGATAATATAAGGGTACCCATAATATAAATAGTAGCAAGCATAACATAGTCTTACTTAAAACACGACATAGATAAAATGTTCACATTAGGGCAATACATAATATACAAATATATAAAAATTAAAATCCCTAACACCCTAGGGAAAGACAAGCTTCACGACGTTCGCCTCCTCTTCAGTGCTCCTCCTCCATGTCATTCTCACCGAGGTAGTAGGGGAGGCTATGGATGACGTTGCGGGTGGAGAAGATCATGTCGAGATCCATGAAGATGTTGTAGGTTGTGAATGCGATGAACTCGCACTCACACCAGAACACCTTACCCAGTAGGTGGTTCGCATCAAATCTGTTGGCGAAGTTGGCGATGAGCCGTGTTGACAAAGACCTGGAGTTTGGACGCAGTTCCTGCATACGGAACATCACCGACGAGCCCGCTGGGAGGTGGACGAAGCCCGCACGGAGGAACCACTCGGCCAAATCCCTAGCACTCCTCCAGCGTGAGATCGTCCACACGTCGAGCGTTTTCTCCACCACGACGCCGGCAGGGTACCGCCTCTCCATCACGATCGATGGCAGCCGGAAGGTGGGGTCGAAGTACTCCATCTTCGCCTACTTGTTTTCTGGATGCACTACAGGAATCTGAGAATTTGCCGTCTACCATGGCTGACGGCAAAGGGGGGAACACCCGACGACAAAGGCTTTGCCGTCCGTCAGCTGACGGAAAAAAAATGTTCGGTGAAGAGGTTATTTGCCGTCTGCTTTTGTAAGGCGGACGACAAAGAATCTTTGCCATGAGGGGGCAGACGGCAAATAAAATAGGATGGCAGATCCACACACGTTCCCGTCAAATGCTAACGGCACGCTTATCCTCTTTGCCGTCAGCCATGTTTGAGGCTGTAACATCCCAATTTTCGTAAATTCGGATGTTAATAGATCATTCATTTGCATTCCATATTTTATGCATCATTGTGTTCTTGTGAAATTTTTATCGTTATGTGACTGCGGGCAATTTATCGGAGTGGAGATAATATGACTTCTCCCCTGTGAGTTAAAGTCACCATTTTGGTTTTGCAAATTTTCTAAACTCCGAAGTATTTTTTTTGTTGAGTTTTTCGATTGAGTTGTGTGACCTATTGCATAAAACTTTTTTTTTAAAGTTGCATTAGGTGGAACTAGGATTCCTATATATATTATATATATATTAGTTGTATATGTTTTTTTTGTTTTCTCCTAAGTTCTAGTGCATATACGTATATTAGTACCTACTCTGTTTCTAGTATATTTGTTAGCTAGGAAAAAATATTTTTTTTTCTGTTTTGTTTTTTTCTTTCTTTTTGTTGCTACTGTTTGTTTGTTTAAATAAATAAATAAATAAATATATATATATATATATATATATATATATATATATATATATATATATATATATATATATATATATAGAACTGCCAGGTACTCCATTATTGTAATAAAGTACTCTTTATGAGATTTCGATTATTAAAGCTGTGTGATTGCACTCTTGAATATATACATTATGTACTGTGTGTGTACCAGCATGATCTTGGGATGGTACAGAAATACCAGAGGCTTGACTCGTTGAGTCGGGTCGCTACAGAAATGGTATCAGAGCACACGCTGACCTTAGGACGTAACCTCTAGGAATGGAAAAGCCTTAGGAAGAAAACTATTTTCTCTTATATCTTCTATTTCCTCTTCTGATCATTTCTGACTTCTCTCCGATTTTCCAATGTTTAGATGACCACCTTCGTCCCTGTTAAGTTCATGGAGTTTTGCCAGCCCGACACCACTATGCCGTTCGGAAAAGAGCTGGTGCAGATCACCAAAGACTTGAGGATTGCTGTGCCGACTATCATAGGGAAGCCAACTTCGTCTTACCCGGAGGATTCACGCTACAGGATCGAGGTGCATATTCCCGGAAGGACATTCGAGCCGCGCACTGAGCCGATGGATTTCAAGTTCATCGCACCCAGCTGGATTCTCGGAAGGGACATGGCGATTCATTGTGCACTCGGACGTATCAAGGATGAATACAAAGGCTGCCCTATTTCTCCAGACCTGTTCGCTGTATCCCGGAGAAATGAAGACGGAGACATCATCTCAAACAAGACCAATGACGCTCTCTTGTCTTATGCCCAGACCTTGGAGAAGCACAGCGGAACTCTGGAGTATCACGCGATCAAGGACGCCAGGAAGATCAAGCAACTGTCACTCCGCGAGCTTGAGCTTGAAGATGCAGCCCGGGAAGCCCACTATGAGCATGAGCTGGAAGTGAAGGATTTTCTGGAGCAGATCAAGAAGCTGAAGACTCGAGTTGCATACCTCGAGGAGGAACTGGACATGGGCGAGAACCTTCATCCCGAAGGAGACGTAGCCCCGTGATCAGCAACGACGAGGACTATGAAGAAAGCTCCACCGAAGGACCCGACACCATGCTATTCTGAGGAGGACACTTAGACTAGACCACCAAATTTACTTTATCGTTTTACGTGTTAGGCCGATGTTTAGGATTATCGAATTTTGTATCCCCGTGTGAACCTTTGTGATGTTTGAATAAAATGTGTGGTGTGATATTTGTGTGTTGCATTCATATGGGTAGTGTAATTCCTCTAGACCATTGTTCTATGCTAATCTCACCCCTCTACAAACATCAGATGCCTCCAAGACGCGCCCCTACCTCCAACTTTCCGCCGGAACTCACCCAGTTGATCCAGCAACAAAACACCCTGATGCAGCTGATCATCCAGAACCAGAACAACAACAACCGCCCCCCACCCCAGGCAGACAACCTTACCTGTTTTCTGAGGTTGAACCCTCCAACTTTCTCCAGCAGCATTGAGCCCATTGTGGCAGATGATTGGCTTCGCAAGATGGAGCGTGAACTTATCATTGCTGGTTGTACTGAAGCTGAGAAGGTGCGTTTTGCCGCGCATCAACTTGAAGGCCCTGCAGCTACTTGGTGGGAGAACTACACCACCACTTATCCCATTGATGGAGTCACTTGGGAGCAATTCAAGCAAGCCTTCCGCACCGCGCATGTCTCAGCTGGTACAATGAGTCTGAAGAAGCGTGAGTTTCGCAACTTACGCCAGGGGAGTCGCACTGTGGCCCAGTACGTTGATGATTTCAGCATGCTCGCCCATTATGCACCTGGAGATGTGGCCGATGATGCGGCCAAGCAGGAGAAGTTCTTGGAAGGACTGAATGATGAGCTGAGCATTCAGTTGACGGTAGCCACCTTCAACAACTATCAGGAGCTGGTTGATAAGGCCCTCATCTTGGAGGGGAAACATCAGCAGATGGAGAACCGCAAGCGAAAGTATGGGGTTGGAAAGTTCAACTCCGGCACTCAGCAGAAGCCTCGCTACACCCCTTATCCAGGGAATACCGGGACTGGATCCGGTAAGTTTGGTGGACATGTTCAGCATAACCACCCTGTGCACAACCATGGAGGCCACAACCATGGAGGAAATGGGAATCACCGCAACAACAACAACTTCAAGAATGGCGGTACTGGCACTCAGCAGAATTCAGCTCCAACTCAGAAGGATCTGACTCACATCACTTGCTTCAAGTGTCAGAAGAAGGGACACTATGCCACTGATTGTCCCCAGAACAAGCAGGGAAATGGAAACGGCAACAGCAACTCTGCAGCAAAGAAGCCCAATCCTTTTCCTCGAGCTCAGGTGAACCACATTGATGTGGAAGAGGTCTATGATCACCCCGATACTGTGGTTGGTAAGTTTTTGCTAAATTCACATCCTGTATTGGTACTTTTTGATTCTGGTGCAACGCATTCATTCATATCAAGGGTAGTTGTGGAAAAGTATAGTTTGCCAACTAGAACCGTCAGCCAACCTATTAAGGTCAGTTCCCCAGGAGGCATGATGACAGCCGGGATAGGATGCCATGCTTTGAGTCTCAACATCGGGAACCATAATTTTCCGACCAACTTCATCGTATTAGAGTCACAGGGATTGGATGTAATCCTAGGCATGGATTGGATGGCCAAGTATGAAGGGAATATCGATTGTGCCCTTAAGTCTATTTTGCTCACCACCCCCGAGCAGAAGCGGATTAAGTACGTGTCTCAGCGCCCGACCCGGAGTAAGCGAGTAAACTCTCTCACGGGAGTAGTCCAGGAGGAAGTACCGATTGTACAGGAGTACCCAGATGTATTTCCGGAAGAATTGCCGGGCATGCCACCCGATAGAGAGATTGAGTTCTTGATTGAGCTATTACCCGGAACAGCCCCGATATCCAAGAGACCTTATCGGATGCCCGCAAATGACTTGATAGAAATCAAGAAGCAAATTAAGGAGTTATTGGACAAAGGGTATATTCGCCCAAGTTCTTCACCTTGGGGAGCCCCAGTGCTCTTGGTTGAAAAGAAGGACAAGTCCCTGAGAATGGTTGTCGATTATCGTGCATTGAACAATGTGACTATCAAGAACAAGTACCCCTTGCCGATGATCAATGATCTGTTTGATCAGTTAGTTGGAGCTCGCATATTCTCAAAGATCGATCTTCGATCCGGGTATCATCAGTTGAAGATTCGTGAACAGGATATACCAAAGACAGCCTTTACCACTCGGTACGGCTTGTATGAGTACACGGTCATGTCATTTGGACTGACTAATGCTCCGGCATATTTTATGAATCTGATGAACAAGGTATTTATGGAGTACTTGGACAAGTTTGTCGTGGTGTTCATCGATGACATACTGATATTCTCCAAGAACGAAGAGGAACACAAGGAACATCTGCGTCTAGTTCTGGAGAAGCTTCGAGAGCATAAGTTATATGCAAAGTTCAGCAAATGTGAGTTTTGGTTGAAGGAAGTCGGATTTCTCGGACACGTCATCTCAGGAGAAGGAATAGCAGTGGACTCTGCCAAGGTCGCAGCAGTCACCGAATGGGTAGCACCCACGTCAGTCAAGGAGATCTGCAGTTTCCTCGGACTTGCCGGATATTACCGGAGGTTCATTGAGAATTTCTCAAAGATTGCCAAGCCCATGACAGAGTTGTTGAAGAAGGAATCCAAGTATGTTTGGACTGAGGATTGTGAAACCAGTTTTCAAGAGCTGAAGAAACGTCTTGTTACAGCCCAGTGCTGATATTGCCGAACATTCGGAAGGATTTCCAGGTTTACTGTGACGCTTCTCGTCAAGGACTTAGAGGAGTGCTCATGCAAGAAGGCAAAGTTGTAGCCTATGCATCCAGACAGCTCAGACCTCATGAGTTGAATTATGCCACACATGACTTGGAACTAGCTGCCGTAGTGCACGCTCTCAAGACCTGGAGACATTTCCTGATCGGAAATAGTTGTGATGTTTACACTGATCACAAGAGCCTGAAATATATCTTCACGCAGAAGGAGTTGAACCTCAGACAGAGGCGATGGCTAGAGTTGATCAAGGACTACGACATGAGATTGCATTATCACCCAGGCAAGGCAAATGTTGTAGCCGATGCGTTGAGCCGCAAGAGTTATGTGAACACGCTCACAGTGGGAGGATTACCCCAGGAGTTAGTCGATGATCTCCGAGATCTCAAATTGGAGATAGTTCCAAGAGGATTTGTTGCCACACTGGAAATTCAGTCTACTTTGACGGAAAAGATCCGTGAAGCACAGAAGGCTGACAAAGAGATAGCTGAGATTAAGCAGAAAATGGAAGACGGGAAAGCTAAAGGTTTTCGTGAGCATGAACACGGAACTTTATGGTTTGAGGATCGCATCTATGTGCCCAATGATCCCGAACTCAGGAAGTTGATACTTCAGGAAGCTCATGATTCCCCGTACTCGATACACCCCGGTAACACCAAGATGTATCTGGATCTGAAAGAAAGTTTCTGGTGGACAGGATTGAAGAAAGACATTGCCGAGTTCATAGCTATATGCGATGTTTGTCAGCGAGTAAAAGCCGAGCATCAGAAGCCAGCAGGTTTGCTCCAACCTCTGCCGATACCCGAATGGAAATGGGAAAAGCTTGGTATGGACTTCATCACAGGATTACCTCGGACCCGTTCTGGCTATGATTCTATTTGGGTTGTGGTCGATCGTTTGACCAAGGTAGCTCACTTCATTCCGGTGAAGACTACCTACACGAGTGCCAAGCTGGCCAAGATTTATATGACGAGGATCGTATGTCTGCACGGAGTACCAAAGAGCATTGTGTCTGATAGAGGGACTCAGTTCACATCAAAATTTTGGCACCAACCGCATGAAACCTTGGGAACGAGATTGGAGTTCAGCACATCATTTCACCCGCAGACAGATGGACAGACCGAGAGAGTTAATCAGATTCTGGAGGACATGTTGAGAGCTTGCGCACTAGACTATGGGTCTAGTTGGGATGACAATTTACCGTATGCCGAGTTCTCATACAACAACAGCTACCAGACCAGTCTGAAGATGGCCCCTTTCGAAGCTCTATACGGAAGGAGGTGCAGAACACCGTTGATGTGGGATGGAGTTGGAGACCGACAACTTTTTGGTCCCGACCTCATCCGAGATTCGGAAGAGAAGGTCAAGCTTATTCGTGACCGACTCAAGATAGCTCAGTCCAGGCAGAAGAGTTATACCGACAGCAAACGCAAGGAAGTAACGTACGAAGTGGGAGACCGAGCATATCTTCGGGTGTCTCCACTTCGAGGAATCAAGAGATTCGGTGTGAAAGGAAAACTAGCACCACGTTTCATTGGCCCCTACAAAATTCTTGAACGTAGAGGCGAAGTTGCATACAAACTGGAACTGCCGGAAGGATTGTCCGGAGTTCATGATGTCTTCCATGTTTCCCAGTTGAAGAAATGCCATGCCGAGATGGCCGATGTTCCGTTGAGAGATACAGTGCCCCTAGAGGCCATACAGCTTGACAGCGATCTGACATATGAGGAGAAACCCGTCCGGATTCTCGAGACCGCCAACAGAGTTACCCGCAGCAAGATCATCAAGTTCTGCAAGGTGTTGTGGAGCCACCACACCGAGGAAGAAGCCACCTGGGAACGAGAAGAGGACCTTCGTCGAGACCACCTGCACCTATTTTCTAGCCAACCCGAATATCGAGGGCGAGATTCATCTTAAGGTGGGTAGGTTTGTAACATCCCAATTTTCGTAAATTCGGATGTTAATAGATCATTCATTTGCATTCCATATTTTATGCATCATTGTGTTCTTGTGAAAATTTTATCGTTATGTGACTGCGGGCAATTTATCGGAGTGGAGATAATATGACTTCTCCCCTGTGAGTTAAAGTCACCATTTTGGTTTTGCAAATTTTCTAAACTCCGAAGTATTTTTTTGTTGAGTTTTTCGATTGAGTTGTGTGACCTATTGCATAAAACTTTTTTTTTAAAGTTGCATTAGGTGGAACTAGGATTCCTATATATATATTATATATATATATTAGTTGTATATGTTTTTTTTGTTTTCTCCTAAGTTCTAGTGCATATACGTATATTAGTACCTACTCTGTTTCTAGTATATTTGTTAGCTAGGAAAATATATTTTTTTTCTGTTTTGTTTTTTTTTCTTTCTTTTTGTTGCTGCTGTTTGTTTGTTTATATATATATATATATATATATATATATATATATATATATATATATATATATATATATATATATATATATATATATATATATATAGAACTGCCAGGCCGAGCCACAAGGGCTCAGCCCAGCCCCCATGCATGCACGCATGCAATTTCCATGCATGCACTCCCTCCCCACGTGAGTCCTCCCTCCCCTTTCCTTATTTCTCTCCTTCCTTCTTTCTCTCCCTCCTTTTCCTTTTACTCCCCACGTTCACCTCTCCCTCTCTTTCCTATTTTCTCTCCCATGATCTCCTTCCCAAAGTTCTCCCTCTCCTTCCTTCTACTCCCCTCCCCTAAGCCTATATAACCCCCCCCCCCCCACCGTCACCTCTCCCCAACCCTAGCCGCCGTCTCTCCACCGCCGCCTCCACAAGCCGCCGCCGGCGCCTCACCCCACCGCCGCCCTAGCCGCCGCCACGAGAGGCGGCAGCAGCCCGAAAGCTGCTGCACCTCGGCCTCGCCGCGGAGGAGGAGCCCTCCCCGAACTCTCTCTCCACCGCCGCCTCTTCCCCGCGGAGGAGGAACCTCACCGCCGCCACCCGACGCCCCACCGCCCGGAGCTACTCCCTCCTTCCTCGCCGGCCATCTCCTTTCTTGCCGGTGCAACACCTCCAGCAGCAGGTAGCAACCTCTCTCTCTCTATTTCATGCACTCCATCTCAGCCATTAGAAGCTTGCCACGTGTGCCTCTCATTAGCACTAGGAGTTTCGTAATTTCTGTCCAGATTTCGAAAACAGAAACTTTCAATCTTGTTTTGATCACAACTTTTTATGCCTACGTCCAATGACATTGATTATTTTTCCAGTAGCTCACAAATTTCCTGTAGTTTTGAAAAATATATAATTTTTCTGTGTTGGGAATTCTCAAATATAAGTTAGAGCAGATTTCGTTTAAACACTGTTTTGCGTATTCCAGGAGTTTGAAAAATGATATTGAGTTGATTCTTTTTGCTACTGTTTTCTAGTGATAAAATCTTGCTGTGGTAGAATTTTCAGAATTTTTAAAGTATTGTTACTGGTGTTTTCAACAGAAACAAGTTTCTGTCCTACCGAGCGCGATAAAATTCTTTTGCGTAGTCGTTTGCCAATCATTGCATGTGATGTTATTTTTACTCGTGGCATGATTGAATTGCTTATGGTGTGCTTTGTGTTTGTATCGGTAGATCATCCGGAGTGCGAAGCGTGTTACTTAGAGACGCTCGAGCAGGACAACTATCATCAAGGCAAGTCATCTTTGATCATGTTATTTTACCTATGTTTTCAATGCATAGTAGATCACCTTCTTTGCCCTATTTGCATGCTGCCTAGGTACTTGGAAACTTTAGTCATAGGTGTAGTATCATGTGGTAGGAACACCAACACCCCGATACTTGCCCCCCCGGGACGACAATGTTATATATGCTATGCTCTAGTAGACGGGTTATCGGTTGAGTGAATGCCACGAGTGATGAGAGATTGATATTATAATCAAGACCGGACTAAGACAAGATTTTCAAGACCTCGGACGCAATGCAACACTAGGTGAAGGACGGTTGACCGGCTCCCTGGAAAACCCAGTGGATGCCCGGGATGCTGGAGAGGCCATGTCATCCTGCGGAAAGCTTCACCCAGGCTCAAAGGGACGGACGGAGACTTCAAGACTCAAGGCTTACCTGCACAGCCACAAGTCATTATGGGCTCTGGCTTGGCTGGACAACGCGGCGACTCTGGACAGGCGGTGCTAGCAGATGTAGACGAACGGTAGGAATGGATGGGCACCGACAGGGATTCAGAGGGACCCGTTGAAAGACCATGTTTTGATCATCCGGTCTTCAAACACCCTGAAGTGCGAGGACAAACCCGGAGGCGATCAAATCTTGTGGGGAACGTGTGCAAAACTCTGCAGAGTACTCAACCTAATCGATTAGCCGTGTCCACGGTCATGGACAACTTGAGCCGAAGGCATTGAATTTCCCCTGAACTCTCGACACAACTTAATAATGATGTGGGTGTTAACAACTATTCAGGTACGAGAACTGGTTGGCGGAACCATCTCGTTAACAAAAAACTATGTAGTAATATTTTGCTTTCGACCCCTTTTGTTGTAGGATAAAACTGGCTTTATGCAAAAACTTAGCTCCACCGGCCAAATTTGCATGTAGAGATAGTTGATTATTATTTTACTCCCTCTCTTGATGATTTGCCAGCATATTCAATATGCTGACCTACACGGCTGCAACGTATCATGTTGCAGAGTACTTTTCCGACCAAGAGTGAGGCTACGATTCTACGCTCAGCGACATGCCCTTGGAGTCGGATGGACTCGTCTACCTGATGCTTCCGCTTAGTCTTCGTTAGATAATCTCATGAGTTTGGCCTTCAGCCACTTTATGGTACTCCGTTATTGTAATAAAGTACTCTTTATGAGATTTCGATTATTAAAGCTGTGTGATTGCACTCTTGAATATATACATTATGTACTGTGTGTGTACCAGCATGATCTTGGGATGGTACAGAAACACCAGAGGCTTGACTCGTTGAGTCGGGTCGTTACAGAGGCCGACGGCAAAGGGGGCACCCAGCCCCTCTCTCCCTCCCACCTTTGCCGTCAGCCCTCCTCTCTTTGCCGTCAGCCATGTTTGAGGCCGGCGGCAAAGGGGGCACCCAGCCCCTCTCTCCCTCCACCTTTGCACCCAGCCCCTCCCACCTTTGCCGTCAGCCCTCCCCCTTTGCCGTCTGCCCTATGGCCTTTGCCGTCGGTGGGCGGACGGCAAAGGCTCAAAACATCCCTTGTTTATTTTATTGTCTATTGTATCCAACAATTTTCACAATAATCAGGATATATATATATATATTTTTTGACAGAAATAAATTTGTTTCCGTACTCATAACCATATTAAAATAACTTTCATCCATAGTACATACATATTATGCAAGTTGCATCCGTACCAAACCATATATTACACCAGTTTCATCCATCCATACAAAGTTTCATATATATCCATATACTACAATAGTTTCAATACAAGCTTTCGTGAAGCCATGGTACAAGAAACCCTATTCAAGCATTCCATCAATATAATCCATGCTTCCCGTGAAGTGAATGTAATCTGCAAAATGACAAATAAGAAAGTTAGAAGAACAATACTAGATGAAGAAGAGAAGTATAGGTTATTTCGGAGAGAACTTATCTAAGTATAGGTCATTTAATAGCTAAGTTACGTGGAATAGGTCATCTTGGAGCTACATAGCATTATTATGTCATTTAGGAGAGAACTTAGCTAAGTATAGGTCATTCTAGAGCTAACTTGGATAAAATATGTCATTTTGTAGCCAACTATGATTATTAATCCATTTTGACCTTATTATTTCATTTTGGAGCTAAATTAGTAATTTTAATGAGCTAACCAAGGTTCTTATGATGTTTTTACCTAACTAAGCTAATTATGTCATTTTGGAGGATAATTAGCTAAGTATGTCTTTGTTGGGGAAAATAAGCTACGTAGAAGAAGAAAGAGAAGAAGCAAGAAGAGAAGAAGTAAGAAGAGAAGAAGAAGGAGAAGAAAAAGAATAAGAAGAAGAAGGAGGAGGAGGAGGAGAAGGAGGAGGAGAAGGAGAAGGAAGAGGAGGAGAAGAAGAAAATAAGAAGGACAAGAAGAAGGAGAAGAAGGAGGAGAAGAAGGAGAAGGAGCTTCTCTCCTCCTTCTCCTTCTTCTACTTATTCTTCCTCCTTCTCCTTCTCCCTCTTCTTCTCTTCTTCTTCTCTTCTTCTTCTTCTTCTTCCTTCTTTTCATTTTTCCTCTTTCTTCTCGTCTTGTCCTCTTCTTTGGGCTAAATTAGCTAATTATGCCTTTTTGGAGCTAATTATGTCATTTTGGAGGATAATTAGCTAAGTATAGGTCATTTTTTATTAACTAGGCCATTTTGGAGCTAACTAAGCTAATTATGTCATTTAGGTGGAAGCCAAGCTAAGTATAGGCCATTCTAGAGCTAACTTGGGTAAAATATGCCATTTTGGAGCCAACTATGATTATTAAGGCATTTTGGAGCTAAATTGGCTAATTATGTCATTTAGGTGGAAGCCGAGCTAAGTATATAATATTCATGAGCTAACCGAGGTTCTTATGCCATTTTGAGCTTATTATTTCATTTTGGAGCTAAATTAGTCATTTTAATGAGCTAACCAAGGTTCTTATGTTGTTTTCACCTAACTAAGCTAAGTATGTCATTTTGTAGGATAATTAGCCAATTTAGTCTTTGTTGGATGAGTCTAAGCTATGTAGAAGAAGAGAAAGAGAAGAAGCAAGAAGAGAAGAAGAAGGAGAAGTAAAAGAAGAAGAAGGAGGAGGAGGAGAAGGAGAAGGAGAAGGAGAAGGAGAATGAAGAGGAGAAGAAGAAGAAAAGAAGAAGGAGAAGAAGAAGGAAAAGAAGGAGGAGAGAAGAAGAAGGAGGGCTAGCTCCTTCTCTTTCTCCTCCTTCTCCTTCTTCTTCTCTTCTTCTTCTTCTTCCTTCTTTTCATTTTTCCTCTTTATTCTCCTCTTGTCCTCTTCTTCGAGCTAAATTAGCTAATTGTGCCTTTTTGGAGCTAATTATGTCATTTTGGAGGATAGTTAGGTAAGCACAGGTCATTTTTTATTAAATAGGCCATTATGAGCTTACTATGTCATTTTGGAGCTAAATTAGTCATTTTAATGAGCTAACCAAGGTTATGATTTTTTTACCTAACTAAGCTAATTATGTCATTTTGGAGGACAATTAGCTAAGTATGTCTATGTTGGGGAAAATAAGCTACGTAGAAGAAGAAAGAGAAGAAGCAACAAGAGAAGAAAAGGATAAGAAAAAGAAGAAGGAGGAGGAGGAGGAGGAGAAGGAGAAGGAGAAGGAAGAGAAGAAGAAGAAGAAAAGAAGAAGGAAAAGAAGGAGGAGAGAAGAAGAAGGAGGGCTAGCTCCTTCTCCTTCTTCTTCTCTTCTTCTTCTTCTCTTCTTCTTCTTCTCTTCTTCTTCTTATTCCTTCTTTTCATTTTTCCTCTTTCTTGTCCTCTTGTCCTCGCCATGTTAATGACATGCTAATAGGTAAAGATAGGTCCTAATCCCACCCGAGTATGTATAGATTGGGTTCGTTTTCCCATGCTCTGCTCCAGATGCGATGCAGAATTTCGGCAGCACCTCCTCGTTGTTCTCCTGATACACGTCTCAGCAATAAGCAGAGAGGATGTGTACCCGGATAACAACAGGGAGGCACTGAGAAATTCCGCATCGGATCCAGAGCACAGCATACGGGAAAACGAATCCAATCTACACATACTCGGGCTGTCCATGGATAACGTTGGACAATTCGAAAGGATGGCGGTTATAAATATGCAAAGACATGTGTCGTGGTTTTTTCACGGAAGATGTCCTCGTGAAAGGAGTTAGTGTTGGAGCCATCGCACCTTGGTGGCGACTTAAATGGGTTGAACGAGAGCGAGACAGAGATTTACCCAGGTTCGGCCCCTCGAGAGGAGGTAAAAGCCTACGTCGTGCTTTGTGTTGTATTGATGGTGTTTCGATTACAAGGTGGGCGTAACTCGCCTGACCTAGCACTCGATGATTTCTAACATGCCCTCTCCTTCCCCGGGACTCGCCTTTATATACAGGTCAAGCCCTTAGGGTTTACAAGAGTACTTAGAATCATGCAAGTCATGATTCTTTCTTTCTCTAAGTCGCCATGCTTTCCAAGACTTAGAGGCCTTCCCAATGATTGATTCTCCACGAGGATCTTGAACCGCCATCTAGCTCCTGGGCTCACACGCCAAAGCTTGAATCGCCAAAGGATGAGTCGCCCGCTTGGTGACCCGACCCAACTAGGGCGGGTCAGACAACAGATAATATCCCCAACATTAGGCCCCAGATCGACCTGAACCTGTTCATGTCAACTCTCACCTAGCGAGGGGCGACTCACTCTGCTCTTTTTACGCATCATACGCTTTATCCGCCACCCTATCGTGGAGATACCCAAGTCGCCGAACCACTTCTTGTTGACATCATCTTATCCCTTTAATCTCGGAAGAAATGATGACGTAATCCCCAACGGATCATTCGTCACAGATATCCCAAAAATTTTGGGCGCCATTATAGCGAATCTTTATCCCGTCGTTAGTTCCCGCACGAGGCGCCTTGATTCCAGCGCCCGACCCAATAAATAGGCTGGGGGAAGGGGACATGGAACATTCCCTCCTACCCATTTTGTCGATGCCTTCTTCCTCGCAACTGCACCAAGAACTCCATCGCCGCCCGAGGATCTCCGTCTCCGGCCACCGCGTCCGACGCATCCCTAGGCCGACTAAGCGAGCAACACTCGCCGCGGATCTTCCTCGGTCGCCTCCGGTCGCCATCATCAGGTCAGTCCTTCGCCATTAGAGGTAGATCTTAGCTCCTCGAGGTTCATTGCTTGCCAGTTTCTTTAGAACACCTCGAATGCCCCCATAATCGCTGATTAGTTCACAACGATAATAGTAGGTACAGTAGCATCGACCATAGCCTCAGTTGATCAGCTCCTGTTTGAGGATCTAAAGAGGCTTCTATCAAATCAGCTTTACTATTCTTACCCTAGCCATAGGCTGTTTTACTTTATCCAGGCCTTTTTTCATTCACTTTCGCCTGCTCCGTAGATCTATATGTTACTGCTTGCTGTATAAAACCTGTTTGTAGATCCGTACTTCACCATTTTAGCAAACATCTCTGAAGCTCTGAGTCGTCTCTCTTAAGCAGAAGGAAATTCCTAAATCACCCTTGTATTCTGACCCGGCCCCTTGTTGGCGAGTCAACACACTCCCTTAGTCACCTGACAAATGTTCGGTGAATTAATTGATCTTTTAACCACTCAGTATGTGCTCGGTGAGTTAATTTACCCGTAATCTTTTCCTTTGTAGCCATGGGTACCGTTTTCAAAGCCGATTGGCTCCCGACCAAAGTTGATGAAGCTTTTCTCAACGATTGTGTGAAGACGGGAAATCTCGACCCGAAAGAGGTTATCGGATGGCGATCCGGGTTTGGAGAAGAAATTCCCAACCCGAAGGAAGGGGAAATAGTTGTCTTTGCTGAGCACCTCGAACGGGGGTTTAAGCCGCCAGGGTCAAAATTCCTCAGAGATGCCATGACTTTCATGAACGTCCGCCTCCAAGACTTAGGACCTAACTCGATTAGTAACTTATGTCAGTTCCAAGTGTTCTGCGAAGCCTACTTGCGGATGGAACCTTCCGTTCCTTTGTTCTGGTATTTCTTTCATTTGAATCGCTAGACCGAATTTTCCAATGGCCCTAGCTTGGAACTTGGAGGCGTCAACGTTCAACGCCGCAGGGACAGGTCATTCCCATCACTCGCCATGCCAGGCCATCCCAAAGGCTGGGGCGAGTCTTGGTTTTATTGCCAAGAAACTTCCAGACAAGCTTACTGAAGAAGAGGAGTCAGATTTTATCCCGGTGCTATCCGAGTTACGATCTCTGACAAACAACGGTCTTACCGGGATTGATTTGATCCGCTGCTGGGTTGAATAGCGCAACCTCTCCTTAAGTCGCCGAGACGGCTTAATGTGTGAGTTTGATGGCACCTTGGACCATCCCCAGTGCTACTTCCGTACAACACTGACAGAAAATGATATTGTGTCCATCATCAAGAAGCTGACCGGTGAGCCCTTGGCCAAGTGTGGCCAAATAGGTCTTAAGCCATTCTGCAAGATCAACCCGGCACCTAAGGTAAATAACTTAACCTGCCTTTACTTTATTCTTTCCGACTTACTCGAATTATGATTCTCATAATAAAAATGCCACTTCAGAAAGGTGACAAATTCTGGTCCAAGAGGCCGAAAAAGGTGGCCTTGAAGCAAGCCAGGCCGCTCCCAAAGAAGAAATCCAAGAGCAAAGGCAAAGCCGCCGTTACTGAACCGCTGATGCGGACGAATCCCAAGTCGGCGATGTACTTTCAGAGGTAAAATTCTATCTTCTTTGTCTTGCCATTCATTGCTATAATTTTGTGTTTACACCTCTGTATCTCTTGTGTAGAATGAGGGTAACGAAAGCCAAGAAGACTCCGTAGAGGTAATTTCTGTTTCCTTCGCCTAAGCCGGCCAGAAGGATTTGTGGGAAGGTTCCCATGTCTCACCCAAATGCTTGTTTGGATCCTAATTTCCTTTTGAAGAAAACACAATATGCTTCCAATCGGAAAACTCGGAGTCATTCTGGAGACTTGGTGTCCGGGTTACCAGCGAAAGCTCCTACCAAGAAGAGGCAGAATGAGGTATCCTTTTAACAGCGTCCCCTTTTGTTTCCTTTCGGATCATACTTATAACTTGCTCATATCTTGAGGTATTACTTTTGCAGAATTCTCCCCCTTCGTCAGGCGACTCAGTGATGTCAGCCCTTCCGCCGATGATCCGCGTTCCAGGGTAAATTCTTATAACACTTAAATTGTCCTGATGATGATGATGTATGTTTTTAAGCACACCCCTCCTCTTTTAGGGCACAAGCAAAGAAAAGGAAAACTGGCGGGTCAACTTCCACTACAGCTCCGGAGCCTATTGAAAAACTGGCGCCGACTCAGGATAACCCGGCAAAGGATAAATCCGATGACCAAGCGGATCTCCCGAATTCTCCCAAGGCACGGAAACGCCCAATCCGCCGAGTCTGTTGAAAACGGCAGAGGATCCAGATGCTGTAATCATCACTGGTACTAGCTTCTCTAAGCCGGCTTCAGCAGTCTTGTCGAAGCACGTACCAACATCAACCCAGCCTTCTATTCAACATGAAATTTCCAAGGCCAAGCTATCTCAATATGAAAATCTTGAATTTAAAGAACCCTGCTCCGGCTTTGCAAGTCGCCTGGAGGCGAGTTATGAAATGGAGAAGAGTCTACTCCTTATGATGAAGAATAGACATGAGGTACGCCTTAATGCATACCATCCTCATTAACCCCCAAGGGTTGGGTCATCTGTTAAAAGATGAGCCGGGTCTTGATATTAGAAAAAATCTTTCAACCTATAACCCCCAAGGTCCGGGTCATTTGTTGAAAGATGAGCCGGGTCTTGTCACTGAGAAAAAATCTTTCAACCTGTAACCCCCAAGGGCCGGGTCATCTGTTGAAAGATGAGCCGGGTCTTGTTTTTAGAAAAAATCTTTCAACCTGTAACCCCCAAGGGCCGGGTCATCAGTTGAAAGATGAGCCGGGTCTTGATATTGTATATTTTTGTCTAAAAAATTATACATTAGCCCCCAAGTGTCAGAGATGTTGCTTGCAATAATTCTGAAACTTGCCCCTTGATAATATATTTTTACAGGAATCTCTTGCCCAAGCTGAGTCGGCATTTGGCGACTAAAAGAAAAATTTAGCCGACAAACAAGATGCACGGGCAAAATCAGAAGAAAAATATCAAGTAATCTTATCTGAGATGGAGAAGCTGAAGGCCGCCCACAAGAAGGCTCAAGCTGATCAAGACGCCGCGGTAAAGCGAGCGGAAAAAGCTGAAGCAAAATTGGAAGCCGTGCAATAAGAGCTGGCCGGTTTAAAGCAACATATCTCCAACATGGCACAGGCTATCTTTGGTGACGGGGATATAGCCCTAGGGTAGGGTCATAGGTTTGACCAATACGTCCTACCCAAGGGCACCTCATTATTAGTTTAAGGACTACAAGGGAAATTCCTACTGGATCGTGACAACATCTAATCCACTTGGTACTGATCCACTCAGACAAGTACATTCCATCCACTCGGATGACAGTCAACCACTCGACCGTATGACTCACTCGGCCATGCGGATACCAACAGTCGACAAGACATCTCTAGTGGGCTGACATTATGGCATCAATGCCCCATCTTGTAACATAAGAGGTGAGGAGGTGGCGCACTCTATATAAGCCACCCCCTCCACATAGCTAGGGACAGCTTCTTCTTCTTCTCCCCCTGCGGGCTCGTTCCTTCCCTGGAGCTCTGGCTCTCTCTATACCATGTAACTCATGTCCATGACAGATAAAACAAAGCCTCTCCGGAGCACGAGACGTAGGGTTGTTATCTCCACTGTGAGAGGCCCGAACTCGCTAAAACCACCGTGTCACCCATGTGCATCTTGATAGATCATGCTCCGTTATCTTACCCCCTTTCTACTGTCAGACTTATATCCACGACATTTGGTAAGAAACAAAACCCTGATCTTGCACTTTGTAAACAATAACTTGGTATGAAGAAGTTACTGACCATCATTATCCCTTGTATAGGTCCGAGAGCCGCCAACATTCAGAATGATTGTGTCCTGATGCTGAAGGCGATTTACACATTAACAGAGCAACTGTATACCGGAAGCGTGCTGACCGTGAAGGCAGTGATGGGTGCCAAGGAACCCATAACATCAATCAAAAAGATGCTTGGCTGCTTATCTACCCTTCCGCCTCAGATAGGTGAGCTAACCCGGTCAGCTGCCCGAAAAGGGGTACGGACTACGTTGAGTGGGTGCTTAGCATACGCTCCAGAGTTAAAACCCGAAGAAGTAGCAGTAGGCTTTCGCCAGCTCAAGGACGACAGGTCAGAATTTGCTCAAGAGGATTATCAGCGCGTTGTCAAAGAATCCCACTTGGCGGCGACTCAGCTTGCAGCAAGCTTGGATTTATCAAAGTATCAAGCTGCTTATGATGACAAGAATAAGAAAATAAATCCGCCAACCTTTGTGACAACCAGCTTGACTCTGTGTCGACCCAAGAACCCTTTTGATTTGGAGGCGGATCTCTCATCATTTTTGAACGATGAAGATGAATTCGCCACCTTATCCAAGTGTAATTGGGTATTGGGCGACTTGCAAATTGAAGTCGGTCAGAGCTCAAAGCAAGCTGACCCGGGGACATCAGTGGAGTAGTTTTTCATGGATTTGGCCATCAGAGCCATGTAATAAGTCATTCGTAGAAAACAACCTTGTTCCGTGATTTCTTTAAAACCCTTGTGTCGCCCTCAGGGCGTCTTATGATGCTTGACCCGCCATGGCAATAGTGATTTTGATCATCAACCTGTTAGGCTTAAAAACATACATCAAACCACCTCAGTGAGTAATGGATGATAATAAATAATAACCGACTCAGGATGTTAGGGTGAGTCTGAAAAATTTGAAAAACCTTGTGGCAGTGCCAGAAAGGTGAAAGTAGGAATTTCGTCGGCTCGTTCAAGTCGCGACAGGATAGGACGAGTTATATAAACTCAAGTGCTACCCGAGGGAGACTTTTTGTATAAAAAAGCTCAAGTATTTAGACCGACTGATCAGGCACGAGTCAAGCTTCAATGAAGCAGGTTCAGTGAACCAATGGTTTCTCTATTTTCCATGTGGGGCGCTAGCCGGTACCACACATGTTTTAACCAAGGCAAGTTCAGGGTCCATAAAGCGGAGTAACTCGCCAAGAGTTCATGGGTCCATATGGCAATTCGGCCAACACACAGTCCAGTATAACCATTTGTAATGCGGTAATTTTTCGCAGGCCAAATGGGTAGTAAGGCTGATCTCAGTGAGAGGAAGCCCCCAAGTGACCTATGATTAGGGGAAAGAACGGTCATAGGATTGTAGAAGCGTGTACACTCTTACCACAAAACGACTTGGGAACAAATAGCCCCCAAGTAAGCCGGCCTAATCCACAAAATCATATAAGGCGCCTATGTTTGAATCACGCGCTTGTAGCGACTTGATCCTCTTTGGCTTATCGATACCCAGTGTTGTAATAAGTGCATGGCGACTTATGCTCTCTGGTATGGATAGCGTCCATGCTTGGGCGACTTGTTAAGGAGCAGGATAAAAAATCCATACTTTCAATAAGATGAAATAGCAGGAAAGCCCCCGAGTTCATGGGCATCAATTTTATCGCTTCATAAAAATGAAAAACTTCCAATTTTTCAAGAGAAGAAAAAACAGAGCCAATAGCTCAAGTGTAATAAGGCCGCAAGTGGGCTATGTTCCAGGGGCGAGTTGACTCAGCCTCCGTGGTTGGCCGATCAGGCCGAAGATCCACCAGATAGTATGACCCGTTGCGAAGGCTTTTGCTGACGATGAACAGTCCTTCCCATGGTGGTGATAACTTATGCATGCCAGTGCGATTTTGGATCAATCGAAGCACTAAGTCGCCCTCCTGAAAGGTTCGGCTCTTGACCCGGAGGCTGTGGTAAAGCCGCAAGTCTTGCTGATAAATAGCCGATCGGGCGGCAGCCAAGTCGCATGCTTCCTCCAAAGCGTCCAATGAATCTTGACACGCCAACTCGTTATCCTGTTCCACATAAGCAGCAACTCTGGGCGAGTCATGCCTAATGTCAGTGGGAAGAACATCTTCTGCTCCGTATACCAGGAAAAAGGGAGTAAAACCTGTAGAACGGTTTGGGGTGGTCCGGATGCTCCACAGTTTTGAAGGCAACTCCTCAACCCAACACCCTGGGGTGCGTTCCAGGGGAACCATAAGTCGGGGTTTGATTCCTCGCAATACTTCCTGATTCGCCCGTTCCGCCTGCCCATTAGATTGTGGATGAGCAACTGCAGAGACATCAAGACGGATGTGCTCACGGTGGCAAAACTCCTGCATCTCTCCTTGTGATAGATTAGTACCATTATCAGTAATAATGCTGTGTGGATATCCAAACCGGAAGATCAGCTTTTTCAAGAACTTGACCGCTGTCTCCGCGTCACAAGCACCAACAGGTTCTGCTTCGACCCACTTGGTAAATTTATCAACCTCGACCAGCATATGAGTTTTTTTGTTGGACGACATCTTAAAGGGGCAAACCATGTCTAGCCCCCAAACCGCGAAAGGCCAAGTAATAGGTATCATCCTTAGTTCTTGAGCCGGCACATGAGCCTATCATCTGTAACGTTGGCAACCATCACATCGACGAACTATCTCTTCTGCATCTGCATGAGCCGTCAACCAAAAGAATCCGTGACGGAACGCCTTTGAGACCAGGGAGCGTGACCCGACATGATGCCCACAATCTCCGGCATGGATGTCGTTCAGAATCACACATCCTTCTTTGATAGAAACGCATCATTGGAATACCCCAGAAGTGCTTCGCTTATACAATTCGCCATTGATGATGACCATGGATTTGCTCCGATGGACAATTTGGCGAGCCAACACCTCATCCGAAGGTAACTCGCCTCGTGGAAGATATGCCAAATACGGAAACCCAATACGGCGTAACACGGAGAGCGACCACAAACTGGGACTCAGGGTCTGGTATTGCCAACTCCTCTTCTGAGGGCAACCTTACGGAAGGATTATGCAAAATATCTAGAAAGACATTGGGAGGAACCGACTTACGTTGTGAGCCGAGACGTGAAAGGGCGTCAGCTGCTTCGTTAAGGCCTCGGTCGATATGATCAACTTGATAGCCATGGAAATGATCCGCCACATCAGACACAACCCTTCTGTAAGCTGCCATCAGGGGGTCCCGAGAATCCCAAGTACCTGAAACTTGCTGAGCTACCAGATCAGAATCACCGAGACATCTGACACGCGTGAGGTTCATCTCCTTGGCGAGTCGCAAACCATGAAGCAAGGCTTCATACTCTGCAGCGTTGTTGGTGCATGGAAACATGAGTCGGAGAACATAACAAAATTTGTCTCCCTGGGGCGAAATCAACACCACGCCAGCCCCCGAGCCTTCCAATTGTCTAGACCCGTCAAAGTAAATAGTCCAGTACGTGAGGTCGGGCATGTCTTCCGGAATCTGTAATTCGGTCCAATCATCGACGAAGTCAACCAAAGCCCGAGACATGATAGCCGTGCGAGGGGTGTATCGCACGTGGTGCGGCCCAAGTTCGATCGCCCATTTGGCGATTCGCCCTGTCGCTTCTCGGTTTTGGATGATGTCCCCGAGAGGAGCGGAACTAACCACCGTGATGGGATGCTCTTGGAAATAGTGTTTGAGCTTTCGACTTGCCATAAAGACCCCATAGACCAGCTTCTGCCAGTGCGGGTATCGTTGCTTGGAGAGAGTTAGTACCTCACTAATGAAATACACCGGGCGTTGTATCGGATATTCCTTCCCTTCTTCCTTCCTTTCGACGGCCACTGCCATGCTCACCGCCTTGGGGATTGCCGCAATGTACAGAAGCATAGGATCTTTTTCAGTCAGGGCGGACAAAACTGGCGGGTTGACCAGCTGCTGCTTCAAGGCTTCAAAAGCTTCATTGGCCTCGTCTGTCCAAACAAAACGGTCAGATTTTTTAAGCAACTGATAGAGGGGAATAGCTTTTTCTCCCAGGCGGCTTGTGAAGCGACTTAAAGCTGCGATACGACCCACCATCCGTTGAACTTGATTGATATTCGCTGGTTTCCCAAGCGAAGTAATCGCCTCGATTTTTTCCGGGTTGGCCTCAATGCCGCGCTCAGACACCAGGAATCCCAACAACTTTCATGCGGGAACGCCAAAGACACACTTGGTGGGTGTCGTGGGTATAAGTCTGACAGTAGAAGTGTAGGGTACGAAAGGATGGGCAGAGCCTTAGCTACGGCGAGGATGTATGAGTTCAGGCCCCTCTACGGTGGAGGTAAAAGCCCTACGTATCAATGCTCTTGGGAGCTTAGTGTTGAGTGGAATATAGGATTACAGTAAATGCCAACCCCTGCACCAGTGGGGAAGGGCGGCTTATATAGAGTGCGCTGCCCTTCATAATGGCCCGGTGGACAGGGGTGGAATAGTGGCGAGTAAATGCCCACGTTACATGTAACGTAAGCCTTAAATGCTAATAATGGTGTATGGAAACGTATGACCATTGCCCTCCTGGGAGGTTACGATGTACAGAGTGAATTCCAGTCGGTACGTTAAATATGCTCCGAGTGCTCGTCGCCGACTGGATGGTGGGGGAGTCCTTAGTTCAGTCCGAACCGTCTAAGGCTCGTGTCCTCTGTGAAGGGTAGTCCTTGGGTAGGACCTATAGGGCAGGCCTATGACCCTACCCTGGGGCTATAACCCCATCATTAGTCCCCGAATGGATCGGGGTTGGAACGATGAAGTGATGTCTGGAGTATGGATCCGACTGGTATGGAGGTGACTTTGGCGTTGTTTGCCTCGATCCATTTTATCCTTTCGACCAGTGATCCAAGTGAATATATCAGTGAAACGAACCGTCAGTTACCGAGTGCTTCCGCGGAATCTTTTGACATGACTGGTCAAACTGACAGCGCCGGATTTTCCGGGATCCTCAAATTTCGGTTGCCGCGCGCTCAGCGGGGATGACGACATCGCCGTCGAGTAGGTTTTGCCGCCTCGATTACCGCACCTTTATATTCTCCACTAACATCGAAGTAGCTGGTTGGGGAGATAAGATTTCGAGTCCACCTATTAGTGACCCAGTCGGAAGCTTATTTAAGCCTCTCCGGCGGGATTTCTTGTTGCGCTGCTCATCTTCCTTGCATTAATCCCGCTCCTCCCGCAGCTCTCAGCACGCCTCAAGCCTCCTCCTTCCCCTCCTCCTCTGTGGATCCATCGCCTTCGCCATGACGAAGGGGCAGACCAGCAAACTTGAGTCGCAGAAGAAGAAGAAGAAGGGGGCGACCCCTACTCAGCGGCGGCAGCGGGCTCTGCCGGTGGGTTCGATCCAGGGTGATTTCCTCCCCTCCTCGGTGACGGTGGACGACTTGCTGGAGCTGGTGGAGCACGGCATGATCGTCAACAAGTCGTGGAGGCTGCCGGAAGGCGAGACGGAGCCGGCGCCGAAATAGGGGGAGCGCGTCCTGCTGCTCAGCCACGTGTTCAGGGGCTTTTCCTTGCCTCCCCACCCCTTCTTCCGAGGTATCATGGCCTACTTCGGGGCGCAGCTCCATCATTTTCCTCCAAACGCAATAGCCCAACTTGCTGCATTCGTCACCCTTTGTGAGTGCTTTATTGGATGTCCCCCTCACTGGGGGCTCTTTAAGTACATCTTTTCCGCTAGATCCCAAACCGTCAAAAAGCTTAGCCAGTCGGACGATAAGACCCATCTCCTCCAGCTCTGCGGGGGTTTAGGTTTCCAGAAGAAAACAAAGAGTAGCTACCCCCCCTCCAGTTGTCCCAGTCAGTTAGGAACTGGCAATCGACCTGGTTCTATTGCCAGGACATTGCTTGTCCGAATGCCTCGAGCGGGTTGCCACCTTTTAGCCTGGACCGTCTGGGCCCTCCCAGGAAGCTTGCGCTCTCTAAGGGGGAAAGGATCCAGATCCAGCCTTTGGCGACGCGCTGATAGCCGTCGTCCGCAAGGGAGTCACCGGCACGGACCTGCTGGAGACTTTTCTGGGTCGGCGCATCCAGCCGCTGCAGGCCCGACACCACGCCATGTGGCACTACGCGGGGCCTTCGGACTCCACTCAGTCCGATCCAGAGTGCGTGACCGGGGAGACTGTGAGGGCGTGGGTCCGCAGCATCATAGGCGCGTGTGATAACCCTGAAGGAGCCCGGCGGGTGAAGCCCTTTCGCGCCGACATTCCTCCTCCGAATGAGGTAAGCGCATCTTGTCGAGTGCTTTTAATCTTCTTAGACTTATTGCTTTTCTTGTTCTGCTGGCTGACGCTGCCGACTGCGTTTTGTGCAGGAGTGGACCAACTGGTATTCTGCTGTCTCGAACGGGAATCCGGCTGAGGAAGAGGAGGGCAGCCAGGAGGGCAGCGTGGATAGCGCCAAGTACGTCTCCGACAGTGGGGAGACGGAGGAGGAGCCAGAAGAGGAGGACGAGGAGGATGGGGAGCAGAGCTCGCCACCTTCACCACAAGAGCACCGAACTAAGCGCCGTCACGATCCCGCTGCTCCGCCGGCTCCTCCAGCGGCCCCGAGTGCTCCACCAGCCCCTCCCGTGGCTCCGAGTGCTCGGAGTGTGAAGAGGACCAGGGACACTGCTGCCGAGCCCACGGACCAGCCGTCCAAGGTGACCAAACCTAGCGGGCCTAAGCCTCGGAAAGCTTTGCCTCGGATAAGGATCGTTGTTCCAGTCGCCTCAGCGTAAGTGTCTTGTTCTTCCATCTTCCTTCAGTATTTGATTGAACTCATGCTTATCCGTCGAGTGGATTTCACTCAACAGAGCTGCTACCTCCGCCACCTCTCTGCCGCGCCAGGACAACGATCCCATGGACGCGGATAAAGCCGCCACGTCCCAGCAAGGTACGTTGTCACGACTCCGAGAGTTTGTACTATTGTTTCGCGAGTGCTGTCTTTGATCTTGCCCTTTTTCTGTAATTTCATGTTGTTCAGTCGGGCTTCCTTCGGAGGTGATCCATCTGGAGGACGATGACCAAAGGGGGTCGGAGCCAGCTTTGGCGCCTGTCCTTGAGGTTGTCCCATCTACTGCTGCTCCCACCATGAATGTGCCGCCGACTGAGACGGTGCCGCCGACTGAGTCGGTGTCCCTCACGGCAGAACCGACTGGAGCGGAGCTCAGGATGCCCAAGGAGTCTTCTGTCGTGCCGGGTCCGTCAACCGTTCAATATGACAGCCGACGCCTCCCGGAAGACCAGGTGGGGGCCACCAAGGACTCCATGGTGCAGGTGGAGCTGATGGTGGGTGACGCCAAGGGAGCGGATGACTCCATCGCGTCTTTGTACAAGAAAAGCTTGGAACTCCGGGACGATATCTGAGTAAGTGCGCTAGTAAGTGTTTACTTTCCTCTTGTTACCCACTGGGGGTTTCAGCGACATACTCGGATACAGTAGGATGATTTTGTAGTGGGTTCACTCCGAGTGAACCCAGTGGGTGTAGTCCCCGAGACTTCTGCCGAGTGCTTGCACCGGCAGTTGTCTTTATATCTATTTTCCGTAATCTGAACAGATCAGAGCTGATCTGCCCGAATGGTACTAGTGGGGGCACTCCGAGTGCACCCACTGGGTGTAGTCCCCGAGAGTAGTGTTACTCAGGTCGGGTAATAGTAGTCTCACAATATTGTTTGTTCGCTATGGAGCTCGATAGGGCCGGCCTGTTCGAGCTGCATATCAGTGGGGTCACTCTTAGTGAACCCACTAGGTGTAGTCCCCGAGACCGCTGTCGATTGCTTGCATCGGCAGGGGTCTGAAGAATTTTGGACTTTGATTGTTTTGTCATATGTGTTGATACTTTTTCCTTGTTGAAAGTGTCTGATCCTCCCTTTGTGCCTATTTGGCAGAAGACTTGCGAAATGGGATCTGCGTACAATGCTCTGAAGGCTGAGAAGATTCATCTTGCTGCAGACTTGGAGGCGGCTCTGAATGACCTGGCTGGTGTGAAGGAGGCTCTTGCTGACCGAGATAAGTCTTTGGAGGAGTCTCGGGAGACCAACAAGGCATTGGTAGCCGAAGTTGAAAAACTGAAGAGTCAGAGATCCGAATGGATGAGCGAGCTGAAGGTGATGAATACTGGGTGCATGGCGCAGGAGAAGTACGTCAGCGACTGGGCAAGGAAGATGGTTGCACTGCTTGGTGGTAAGTTGTTGCCGAGTGCTTCTTGACTTTGGAGTTCACTCTACGCTTACTTTCTGTTTGTCTTTTCTTTGCAGACTTCTGTCGGGACGTTGAGGCTGAAGCAGCCGACATTGAACGGTCGGTTGTTCCGAACGTTCCACTCGGCGACGAAGCCAACCGGGACTTGCTCCGAGCGCATATTCGCCTTAGCAGGGTGGGACCTTTCATTGGCCGCCTGAGAGAAGTCATCGGCCGGATCGACAAGGAGATGTGGCCTGAAGACAATTCCCGGCAAGAAATAGATGGGTTGATGACTCGGCTGGAGGACGTCCCGAGCAGAGTGCAGGCATGGAAGAAGTCTGCCACTCGTTGTGGTGCAGACGTGGCGCTATCTCTTGTCCGAGTGCACTGCAAGGAAGCTCGCGAAGAAAAACTGAAGACTTTGCAGGTCGCCAACACCAAGAAGCTTCGATTCGAAGATTTCATGGGGACCTTCCTCAACACAGCCACTCGTATTGCAGACGGAATCGACCTTGACACCTTTGTGGAGCCTGCCAGTCCCGGTGACGCTTGAAAAACTTTATGGTGAACGCACATTTACCTCGGTATGCCGAGTGGTATCTGTATTAAACTTTGGCCACTGCTGTTGGCCATCACATTCGTGGTTCGGTGTGGATAAGCTTGATTCACGTCGGGCCGACTGATCGTCGATCCAACTTTGAATTAGAATCGGATATTTTGCTCTTCTTTCGCTAAGTTTTTTTTGACACGATTTTGGCTCGTGGTTTTTGTTTGGCTTTTCTTGGTGAAGCCAATGGCAAACATGCGCAGCATGTAGTTGTCAGTTGTCTTCACATCCACATGAGCCTCAATGAGGGTCTACCAAGTCTCCGAGTGCGCGCTCGGAGCGAGCTTTTACTTAGGCGACTCTGGGTCGTGGCTAAGTCTCCGAGTGCGACTGTTAGTGCGCACTCGGAGCGAGTTGTTACTTAGGTGACTCTGGGTCGCGGCTAAGTCCCTGAGTGTGATTGTAAGCGCGCACTCGGAGCGAGTTGTTACTCATGTAGTTGTCAGTTGTCTTCACATCCACATGAGCCTCAATGAGGGTCTACTAAACCTTCGAGTGTATCTCGAGTACACACTCGGAGGAAGCTTTTTACTTAGGCGACTCTGAGTTGCAGCTAAGTCCCCGAGTGTGACTTTCCGTGCACAGTCGGAGTGAGTTGTTACTCATGTAGTTGTCAGTTGTCTTCACATCCACATGAGCCTCAATGAGGGTCTGCTAAGACTTCAAGTGTATCTCGAGTACACACTCGGAGGAAGCTTTTTTACTTAGGTGACTCTGAGTCGCAGTTAAGTCCCCGAGCGTGTCTTTTAGTGCACACTCGGAGCAAGTTTGTACTTAGGCGACTCTGGGTCGCAGCTAAGTCCCCGAGTGTGACTTTTAGTGCGCACTCGGAGCGAGTTTGTACTTAGGCGACTCTGGGTCGCAGCTAAGTCCCCGAGTGTGACTTTTAGTGCGCACTCGGAGCGAGTTTTTTACTTAGGCGTCTCTGGGTCACAGCTAAGTCCCCGAGTGGGACTTTTAGTGCGCACTCGGAGCGATTTTTTTTACTTAGGCGACTCTGGGTCGCAGCTAATTCCCCGAGTGCGACTTTTAGTGCGCACTCGGAGCGAGTTTTTACTTAGGCGACTCTGGGTCGCAGCTAAGTCCCCGAGTGCGGCTTTTAGTGCGCACTCGGAGCGAGTTTTTACTTAGGCGACTCTGGGTCGCAGCTAAGTCCCCGAGTGCGACTTTTAGTGCGCACTCGGAGCGAGTTTTTACTTAGGCGACTCTGGGTCGCAGCTAAGTCCCCGAGTGCGACTTTTAGTGCGCACTCGGAGCGAGTTTTTTACTTAGGCGACTCTGGGTCACAGCTAAGTCGCCGAGTGTGACTTTTAGTGCGCACTCGGAGAGTGTTTGTACTTAGGCGACTCTGGGTCGCAGCTAAGTCCCCGAGTGCGACTTTTAGTGCGCACTCGGAGCAAATTTTTTAGACTGGAGTCTGCAAACGTGGAAGAATTTTGAATTGGCAAGAAATCAATCTGCTTTGTATTACTTCAATGATACTTGTTCTTTGCATTGTCCCCATCGGCGGTTATGTGTAGAAGCGCTTCAGGAGATTTCCATTCCATGCTCGCGGCTCATCCGTTTCCCTGTCGAGGTTGTAGAGTCGACATGCTCCGTTGTTCAGCACCTTAGAGATGATGAAGGGTCCTTCCCAGGCGGGAGCCAACTTGTGTGGTCTCTGCTGATCCACTCGGAGCACCAGGTCGCCTGCTTGGAATGTGCGACTCCTGACGTGCCGCGCGTGAAATCGCCGCAGATCTTGTTGATAAATTGTTCAGCGAGTCAGTGCCATCTCGCGCTTTTCTTCTAGAAGATCTACTCCGTCTTGCCTAGCTTGCTCTGCTTCGGCTTCGGAGAAGAGTTCGACTCTCGAAGAGTTGTGAAGCAAGTCGCTCGGAAGGACTGCCTCTGCTCCATAAACGAGGAAGAACGGGGAGCGCCCTGTAGATCTATTCGGAGTTGTGCGGAGGCCCCACAGCACCGAAGGCAACTCGGTGACCCATGCGCCGGCGGCATGTCCAACTTCTCGCAGGAGTCGAGGCTTCAACCCTTGAAGAATAAGTCCATTCACCCGCTCTGCTTGCCCGTTTGTTTGGGGGTGTGCCACGGATGCAAAATCCACTCGGAGACCTTGGCCTGTGCAAAAACCTTTGAATCTGTCCGAGTCAAAGTTTGTGCCATTGTCGGTGATTATGCTGTGTGGAACCCCGAATCTGGCGATGATGTCTCTCATAAATTTGATGGCCGTAAGGGCGTCAAGCTTCTTGATGTGCTTGGCTTCAATACACTTGGTAAACTTGTCGATTGCTACCAGCAGATGTGTGAATCCTCCTTGGCCTATTTTGAATGGTCCGACTGTATCTAATCCCCACACAGCGAATGGCCAAACAAGAGGAATTGTCTTCAGCGCAGACGTTGGCTTGTGGGACTTGTTGGAATAGAACTGGCAGCCTTCGCAACGGTCGACCGTATCTTTCGCCATTTCATTCGCCTGCAACCAGAAGAAACCAGCTCTGAATGCTTTGGCGACGATTGCCCTTGAGGAGGCATGATGACCACAGGTTCCCGAGTGAATTTCTTCCAAGATTAACTGTCCCTCCTCAGGGGAGATACACCGCTCAAGGACGCCCGAAACACTTTCCTTGTACAACTGACCATCAATGACGGTGAAGGACTTCGACCTGCGGACGATCTGCCTAGCTTGGACTTCGTCTTCTGGTAACTCTTGCCTCAGGATGTACGCAATGAACGGCACAATCCATTCGGGGATGACAGCAAGAATCTCCATGATCAAATCAACCACAGCGGGGACCTCGACTTCAGTTGGATCTGTTGAACTCTTCGGTTGTACTAGTTCCTCTGTGGAAGGATCTTCTTTCACCGAGGGGAGATGTAGGTGCTCGAGGTAGACATCACTCGGGACTGGTCTCCGAGTGGATCCAAGTTTTGCCAATTCATCAGCTGCTTGGTTTTTCAGTCAGGGAACATGGTGAAGTTCCAGACCTTCAAACTTCTTCTCGAGCTTCCTTACTGTGTTGTAGTATGCAGTCATGGTGGGGTTCCTTACGTCCCATTCCTTCATCACTTGATTAACCACCAGATCTGAGTCGCCATAGACCATCAGGCGACGGACGCTGAGTGTGATGGCCATGTGCAATCCGTAAAGGAGAGCTTCGTACTCTTTCTCATTGTTAGAAGAATCAAAATGTATCTGCTGCACATACTTGAGTTTATCACCTTTTGGCGATATGATCACTACGCCGGTGCCGGAGCCATTCAACATCTTGGACCCATCGAAGAACATGGTCCAATGAGCCGAGTAGATGTGAGTCGGTTGCTGTTGTTCTACCCATTCTGCTATGAAGTCAGCCAGAGCTTGAGACTTTATAGCTTTCTTGGCTTCGAACTTGATGTCGCAGTATAGCATCTCCGTTGCCCACTTTGCCACTCGGCCCGATGCATCCCGATTGTGGAGAATTTCCGACAACGGAGCATCAGATATGACAGACACCGAGTGGTCTTGGAAGTAATGAGCCACCTTCTTTGGAGTCATGTAGATCCCATAAATAAGCTTCTGATAATGGGGATACCTCTGCTTGGAAGGAGTCAGGACTTCGGAGACATAATATACTGGCCGCTGAACCTTGTACGCTTTGCCTTCTTCTTCGCGTTCGACTGTCAGAACGGTGCTCGTGACTTGATTTGTAGCCGCGATGTACAGAAGAAGGGGTTTTTACTGAGCGGGGCAGTAAGAACCGGCTGGGTGGAAAGCAGGGCTTTGAGGTCGTCGAATGCAATTTGGGCTTCGTCTGTCCACTCGAAAGTATCTGATTTCTTCATGAGTCGGTACAGAGGTAACGCCTTCTCGCCAAGTCGAGCAATAAACCTGCTCAAAGCCGCTAGGCAACCTGTGAGCCTTTGAACATCATGTATTCTTACCTGCTCCATTCGGACGATGGTCCCGATCTTTTCGGGGTTGACATCGATCCCTCGTTCGGAAACGAAGAAACCGAGTAACTTCCCGTTGGGAACACTGAATGAACACTTGGCTGGGTTGAGCTTGATATCGTGCCTACGTAGGTTGGCGAATGTTTCTGCCAAGTCAGTCAGCAGGTCGGAACCTTTGCGTGACTTGACTACGATATCGTCCATATATGCCTCAACATTTCGACCGATCTGGTCTAGCAGGCATTTTTGGATCATGCGCATAAAAGTTGCTCCTGCATTCTTCAAACCGAATGGCATAGTGATGTAACAGAAACACCCGAATGGGGTGATGAAGGCTGTTTTTAACTCATCCGGACCTTACAGACGGATCAGATGATAGCCCGAATAGGCATCAAGGAAGGATAAACGCTCGCAACCCACAGTCGAATCAACAATTTGATCAATGCGGGGGAGCGGGAAGTGATCTTTCGGACATACCTTATTGAGATGCTTGAAATCTATGCACATACGGAGAGACTTGTCCTTCTTGGGCACCATGACAACATTAGCGAGCCACTCGGAGTGGTGAACCTCGCGAATGAAGTTGGCTGCCAAAAGTTTAGCCACCTCCTCTCCGATTGCCTTCCTCTTGTGCGCGGCGGACCGACGCAGGCGTTCTCGGACGGGCCGAGCAGCAGGATCCACATGCAGTTGGTGCTCAGCCAACTCCCTGGGTACACCTGGCATGTCAGCGGGCTTCCATGCAAAAATGTCCTAGTTCTCACGGAGGAATTGGATGAACTCGGCTTCCTATTTTGGATCAAGGGTGGTGGAGATGTTTGTCGGGGCAGCGGCGTCGTCCGTCGGGTGGATGCTGACTTTCTTCGTGTCTCCTGCCGACTGGAATGCAGACTCGGAAGCTGGCTTCTTCGAACGCATCAGGTCAGCGGGGTCGGCGGCCTTCTTGTACTCATCCAGCTCGAGAATAGCCATCTGCTGATCGACAATCCTCGACCCGTGCTGCAAACACTCCTCGGCTCGCTGCCGATTGCCTGTGACCGTGATCACACCTTTGGGACCTGGCATCTTCAGCTTCAAATACACGTAACATGGATGGGACATGAAACGCGCATACGCCAGACGGCCCAGAATCGCGTGGTATGTACTCTGGAAGTCCACCACCTCGAATGTCAGCTTCTCCTTGCGGAAGTTCTTGTCAGAGCCGAAGACGACATCCAACGCGATCTGGCCGAGTGACTTGGCCTTTCGTCCTGGGACGACTCCGTGGAACTGCATAGTGCTCTCGCTAAGTTTGGACATCAGAATTCCCATTCCCTTGAGAGTGTCGGCGTACATGATGTTCAAACCGCTGCCGCCGTCCATGAGGACTTTGCGCAGTCAGACTCCTTCCACCACCGGGTCAATGACCAGAACTTGCCTCCCTGGGGTGGGTACGTGTGCTGGATGGTCCGACTGATCAAAGGTGATCGCAGTTTGTGACCACTTGAGGAACGTGGGGGTGGTTGGGGTTATAATGTTCACCTCCCTGTTCACCAGCTTCAGTCGACTTCTGCTTTCCACATCAGCAAAAATCATCAGCGTTGCATGGACTTGGGGGAACGGATCCCCTTGTCCTCATCATCCTGCTCGGTGTCCTTTTCACTCGGCTGACCTTCACCGAATCCTTGGATCACGAGGCGACACTGCCGAGTGGTATGCTTCGGGAATATGGCGTTGCCTTCTTCGTCCATCTTCGTGTGGTTTGGACATGGCTGATCCAGGATGGAATTCCCGAACTGTTTCTTCTCGGGGGTGTACTGAGCTTTCCCCTTGCCTTTGAACTTGGCGTTTGTAACAGCAGCTACCTCTGCCTGCGGAGTGGATTGAGCCTTCTGCTTCTGCTTCCGACTGCTGTTTCCATCTCCATCAGCGCTGTCTTATGATTGCCGCTACGTATGCGGTCCTCCTCTTTGCCATCTGCATAGCGTGCGGCTATCTCCATCATCTTGCTCATGGAGATGTCGCCTGTCCGACCGAATTTCAGGTACAGATCCCTGTACCGCACGCCTGCCTTGAAGGCGCAGACTGCTTGATGCTCCGTGACGTTCTCCACCGTGTGGTAGATGGTCGTCCAGCGCTGGATGAAATCGCGCAAGGGCTCGTTCTACTTCTGGACGCAGTGCTGGAGCTGCACGAGACCAGCAGGGCATTTGCACGTGCCCTCGAAGGTCCTGATGAAGACTCGGGACAGATCTGCCCAGCTGTAGATGCTTGACGGAGCCAACTGGTTCAGCCAAGCTCGCGCCGAGCCGTCGAGCATCAGGGGGAGATGTTTCATGGCGACCTGGTCATCTCCGCCACCGATTTGGACCGCCACTCTGTAGTCGTCCAACCATGTTTCTGGCTTGGACTCTCCTGTGAACTTGCTGATTCCCGTCGCCAACCGGAAGTTGGGAGGGATGTCAGCTGAACGGATGGCCCGACTGAAGCACTCAGGGCCAGAGACGATGGTCCTGCTTCCACTCGAACGGTCCCTATCTTGACCATCACGGTCGCCTCGACTCTTGTCGACCTTCTTCTGGGCGACGTACCCTCTTGCGTCGGGCCTTGGATCATGCGCGTCGCCGACTGAACGACGATCATCGTGATGCCGAGGTCTGTAAGGCCCACCCCGCGGAGGGGTGCGTGAACGGCGACGATCTTCGGGATTCCTGGAACGGCTGCCCCCTCTGCGTCGCTGATGAGAGTTGGGGCTGAAAACCGACCGATGCGTGTTCGCGTGAATAGAACTGTTGTGGATCCTGTTGTGCGACTGGGAGACCGCCGAATTTTGCTGCTGCGCCGTATGCAACAGGGCACGAATCTGCTCGATCCCTCTGCCAGCCTCCGAATCAGTCGGCTGACGAGAATCGGCTATGCTGGCAGCCGCAGCCAGGTTGAGGATGGGTGTGCGGAACACCTCGACGTCGCCCTGGCGAGTGCATCGACTGGCGGAACGACGGTGTTGACGACGAGCGCTGGATGATTCTCCGACCTCATGCTCGTTCCGACCAGTCCGGAGGGGACTTTCATGGGAATCGGCCATGAGAACTTCGGCTGCAGGCCCGCGACCCAGGTACTCAGAAGGTAGCTCAGTCGGAAATGAGTCCAAGCACTGGGATGGCGGCGCGACCACAACCGACTCGAGCACCGCCACTTGAGAGGACGCGCTCTGTCGCACCTGGGCGTGTCGCACCCAACGCTGGAGCAGGGGGCGACGGGATCGCTTGTTGCCGCACGTGACGGGGGCGAGGATCGACACCGGGGCCGATGGCTGGAGAAGAAGGTCGCCATGGGAACCGGCACAGAAGTGCGTAGCCCCACGGTTGGGGAGCGCCTCGACGTCGAGGGGCGCATCCCGAAGCCATGCCTAATTGTCGACGACGAAGGAGAGTGCGCCGAAGAGGATCTCATGACCCATGCACAGATCTCCGCTGGACGACATGATGAAAAGATGAAATCGCAAACTCGCCGGAAGTCGCTTAGACGCCTGCCCCACGGTGGGCGCCAACTCTCGTGGGTATAAGTCTGACAGTAGAAGTGTAGGGTACGAAAGGATGGGCAGAGCCTTAGCTACGGCAAGGATGTATGAGTTCAGGCCCCTCTACGGTGGAGGTAAAAGCCCTACGTCTCAGTGCTCTTGGGAGCTTAGTGTCGAGTGGAATATAGGATTACAGTAAATGCCAACCCCTGCACCAGTGGGGAAGGGCGGCTTATATAGAGTACGCTTCCCTTCATAATGGCCCGGTGGACAAGGGTGGAATAGTGGCGAGTAAATGCCCACGTTACAGGTAACGTAAGCCTTAAATGCTAATAATGGTGTATGGAAACGTATGACCGTTGCCCTCCTCGGAGGTTACGATGTACAGAGTGAATTCCAGTCGGTACGTTAAATATGCTCCGAGTGCTCGTCGCCGACTGGATGGTGGGGGAGTCCTTCGTTCAGTCGGAACCGTCTAAGGCTCCTGTCCTCTGTAAAGGGTAGTCCTTGGGTAGGACCTATAGGGCAGGCCAATGACCCTACCCTGGGGCAATAACCCCATCAGTGGGATTAAGCTTCATCTCGTATACCCGCAGGTTGTCAAAAGTTTCCCTTAAATCTTCCAAGAGCGTCTCCTTCCTATGAGTTTTAACCACAATGTCATCAACGTAAGCGTGGACGTTGCGTCCGATTTGGCCACGGAGACAATTTTGGATGCAACGCTCGTAAGTCGCCCCAGCGCTTTTGAGCCCAAACGGCATGGACACATAACAAAAAGCCCCGAAGGGGGTTATAAAAGTTATCTTCTCCTGATCTTCCATAGCCATCTTGATTTGGTGATATCTGGAATAAGCGTCCAAGAAACACAAACGCTCGCAGCCCGCCACTGAATCAATGATTTGATCGATGTGGAGAAGGGTGAAAGGGTCCTTTGGACAGGCTCTGTTAATATCTGTGTAATTAATGCACATGCGGAAGGTTCCGTTCTTCTTGAGCACCAGGACCGGGTTAGCCAACCACTTGGGGTGGAAGACCTCTACGATGAATCCGACGACCAAAAGACGGGCGACTTCTTCCCTGATTGCCTTGCGTTGTTCCTCATTGAACCTACGAAGATATTGCTGAATCGGCTTTGCTTTTGGGTCAACATTAAGATGGTGCTCAGCGAATTCTCTCGGTACACCAGGCATGTCAGAAGGTTTCCACGTGAAGATGTCCCGATTCTCACGGATGAATTCGATGAGCGCGCTTTCCTATTTGGGGTCCAGACCCGCCCCGATATTAAACTGCTTGGTTGAGTCGCCAGGGACGAAATCCACCATCTTAGTGTCATCCGTTGGTTTGAACTTGAGGGGCGGGTCAGCGTCTGTTGTTGGCTTCTTTAGAGGTGACATATCTGCTGGATCAACATTGGCCTGGTGATATTTGAGCTCTTCTGCAGCGCAGGCGACTTCTGCGTAAGCAGCATCCCCTTCCTCACACTCTCTTGCTATCCTCCTGTCACCATCAATCGTGATGGGCCCCTTAGGACCGGGCATCTTGAGTTTAAGGTAAACATAGCAGGGGCGAGCCATGAAACAGGCGTAAGCCGGTCACCCAAACAACGCCTGATAAGGGCTCTTTAACTTGACCACCTCAAATATAAGTGACTCACTCCTGTAATTGGATGCTATTCCAAACGCAACTGTGAGTTTAACCCGGCCTATGGGGTATGCCGATTTACCTGGGACAACTCCATGGAATACCGTGGTTGATGGCATTAAGTCGTTCTCCAGTAGGTTCATCCTTCGAAAAGAGTCGAAGTATAGTATGTTGATGCTGCTACCACCATCCATCAGTACCTTCGATAAGGTATATCCCCCAACTTGTGGAGCCACGACCAACGCTAAGTCGCCGGGGTTGTCAACTCTGGGCGGGTGATCCTCCCTACTCCATGATATAATCTGCTCGAACCAGTGGATGTACCTAGGGAGTGCCGGCTCCGATACACCGTACACTCGGTGATTCACCTTTTTATCACGCTTGCAGGCATTGGTGGTGAAGACGTGGTATTGCCCGTTGCTTAATTGTTTGGGATTGTTGCGGAACCCGCCATGATCATCTTGCCCCTGTGGAGCCCCCTGTGGGGGGGGGGGGGGTTCTGAAAAACCCCGGGCGGGTTATACCGCTGTTGGTTATGCACTGGGTATTGGCCGCTGCTTGGCTGCGAGCCGCCCTGAGCCCCTGGTTCGGGGAAGCCATCGAACGGGTTCTGGTGTTGATTAGTCGCACCGAACTGTTCCTGCCGTTGGTCTGGGTCACCGTTTTGGCCCTTTTTCATCGCCTCCGCCCGAAATTCCCGCATCACATAACAGTCCTCCCAGGAGTGAGTCGCCGGTCCGTCCGCCGTGGCGTGGTGCGGGCAGGGGCCCTTGAGTATCTCATTATAATTGCGTGGTTTCTTGCCACTGTAACCCCTCTTCTTCTGGCGCTGGTTGCCGTTGTTGGCATTGGTGCTGGCGACGAAGTCCGTGGATTCTTCCTGCTGCCTTCTCTTGCCGTTCCCTCCGTGATTATGGCGAGCGTGTCCCTGAAGCCGGGTATGATTCTTGGATGACTCGCCTTTCCTCGCCGAGTTGGCCCTGCCGCCATCCTCTCCTGGATCTTTTGTATTGTCCGCCTCGGCGTACCTAGTGAGGGTGTCCATTAGTTCCCCCATATCCTGGACCTTTCGCTTGAGTCGCCCCAACTTCTATATCAAGGTCTCATAGTGGCAGTTTTGCTCCAAGATCAGCACAGCCTGAGCCGCCGTGATGCCGTCCGACGAGTGAATGATTTCCGCGACCCGCCGCGTCCAGTGGTGAGCCGACTCATCAGGGCGCTGAACGCAGTGTTGTAAATCGACTATTGTCATTGGGCGCTTGCAAGTTCTCTGGAAGTTTTTGATGAAACGCTCTTTCAATTCAGCCCAAGTTTGGATGGAGTTGGGGGGCAGGTTTTTCAGCCAAGTACGCGCCGTTCCCTCGAGCATCATTGTGAAGTACCTGGCGCAGATTGCTTCATTTACATCGAGCATGTCCATGGCGATTTCGTAAATCTCAACCCATGACGCCGGCTCAAGGTCCGGGGTGTAGTTAGGCACCTTTCTTGGTCCCTTAAAATCCTTCGGCATTTTCTCATTGCGAAGGGCGGGGGCCAAGCATGGCACCCCAACCTGCCTGCTGCCTCCGACAAGCGGTGCTGGGCCGGTTTGGATGTCCGGGTGATCCCGACCCGGCGGGTCCCAATGGTCAGGCGGGTTAACCTGGGGAAGGGGTCGCGGTCCGCTGGTTATGGCGGGCTGGTCCTCTGGGCGGCTCCTGGTGCGGCTTGCTTGGGGGGTGGAGTGCAGCCGATCGAGGCTGTGCGAGAACTGGGCGTTTTGAACCACCGTCGTCTTCAACATCTCAATGACGTTCCTTGCTTCTATTTCGGCCGGGGTGTTGCCATGAATCAGAAGGGATTCTAAATGGCGAGTCGCAGCGAGCACGTTGTCCACCGGGTTTGAAAAGTGACCCCGAGGTGTCTGGAATCGAGGAATGCGATCAACCGTTGGCTGAAGTGGCGGGTTTGGCGGCCGCCCCGGCCCTCCTCCCGGAGCGTCTCCTGCCCCGGGGGTGCGTCGAGTGTCGAATAGGCGGGTAGGGTTGAGATCAGGGGGTAAACGCCCCTGGTGCCTCCTCTGATGGACAGCGTCGGATGCGCGCTGATGCCTCTCAAGCCACCAGTTTTCGGTGTTCAAGCGGGCTGCCTCAGCGGTGATTTGAGCTTGCTGGGTCTCGATCCTGGTGGCTTCTGCTTCAGCATCTCGCTGAGCCTTTGCCACCCCATCTCTTAGCTTTGTCAACTCGGCATTTATCGTGTCCTGGTTTTCTGCTGTTATAGGGGTCGTCGTGAGCCTTGTTATCTCCGCCGCCAAGTCCACCAAGATCGCAGCTGGGCTTCTGGATGTTTCGCCAGTCCCGTCGTTGGCTGCGGTGTTTTGCTGGGGCCGAGTCACCCCTTCCATGTAAACGGCGATCTGACGACGGGTCCGGTCGAGAACCTCGGGGTTCATTGCCAATGACATGCCTCCGAGGCAGCCCCCATGTAGAGACTGAATTGAATCTGAGTCGCCCATGGATGATTCGTCATCAGTGTTGACCGGCGTGGTCAACTGAGTCGTCGATCGTTCTGGTTCCTCAGATCCCTGTGTGAAACCAACAAAGACCGGGCGGGTTAGATTTGACGTCGTGACAGGGCGGACATACCTGGCCGGCTCGACGATGTCGGTGAAGATGTCCGGCTCAGGCATAGGCGACCCAACCATGCCGACAAAGATGTTGATCTTGTCGAAGGGGACTCTCTAGCCGGATTCAATTGAATCGGCCTCGGGCCCCTACAGCAAGTTCTTGATGTAGTACTTCCCGCGGAAGCTCCGAGTCATGAGCCCCGCCGCGTAGCTCCCTGACCCTGGTAGGGCTCCCTTTGAGAACTCAACTCCACCATGCGCAGGCCCCATGGTGGGCGCCAACTGTCGTGGTTTTGTCACGGCAGATGTCCTCGTGGAAGGACTTAGTGTTGGAGCCATCGCAGCTTGGTGGCGACTCAAAGGGGTTGAACGGGAGCGAGACAAAGATTTACCCAGGTTCGGCCCCTCGAGAGGAGTTAAAAGCCTACGTCCTACTTTTTGTTGTATTGATGGTGTTACGATTACAAGGAGGGTGTAACTCGCCTGACCTAGCACTTGATGATTTCTAACCTGCCCTCTCCTTCCTCGGGACTCGCCTTTATATACAGGTCAAGCCCTTAGGGTTTACAAGAATCCTTACAATCATGCAAGTCATGATTCTTTCTATCTCTAAGTCGCCGTGCTTTCCAAGACTTAGAGGCCTTCCCAATGATTGATTCTCCACGAGGATCTTGAACCGCCGTCTAGCTCCTGGGCTCACAGGCCAAAGCTTGAATCGCCAAAGGATGAGTCGCCCGCTTGGTGACCCGGCCCAACTAGGGCGGGTCACACAACATATAATATCCCCAACAACATGCATATTTATAGATGTCGCCCTTCCTAACAGGAGACGCATACTGGTCACGCATACTCATGATTGAAGAAACCTATATCTAGCAAGTTTCAGCGGCACGAAGACCGGAACAGAGCAAATTAAGGGGGTAGGAGGAGAAGTAATTTGTGCCCACCAACAAATGCAGGGGCGGAGCTCGTCCAACGCACGTGGAGGTCGTCGAACAACTGCACATTAAAATTCACACGATCAACACAAATATGATGTTTTTATAATTAACATAATCAGAAAAATATGTGATATAACTCATAATTTACAAAACTATGACCCCGTCGGGGCTTAGTGGTGTCGGGAGTCAGTGTCGTCGAGGGTCGGCGGTGTTGTTGGAAATATGCCCTAGATGGAATAATAAATTGGTTATTATTATATTTCCTAGTTTATGATAATTGTCTATTGTTCATGCTATAATTGTATTAACCGGAAACTGTAATACATGTGTGAATATATAGATCACAATGTGTCCCTAGTAAGCCTCTAGTTGGCTAGCTCGTTGATCAATAGATGATCATGGTTTCTTGATCATGGACATTGGATGTCATTGATAACGGGATCACATCATTAGGAGAATGATGTGATGGACAAGACCCAATCCGAAGCATAGCACTAGATCGTGTTGTTCGTATGCTAAAGCTTTTCTAATGTCAAGTATCTTTTCCTTCGACTGTGAGATTGTGTAACTCCCAGATACCGTAGGAGTGCTTTGGGTGTACCAAACGTCACAACATAACTAGGTGATTATAAAGGTGCACTGCGGGTATCTCCGAAAGTGTCTGTTAAGTTGGTACGAATCGAGACCGGGATTTGTCACTTCGTATGACAGAGAGGTATCTCCGGGCCCACTCGGTAGAACATCATCATAATGAGCTCAGTGTGACTATTGAGTTAGCCACGACATGGTGTGCTACGGAACGAGTAAAGAGACTTGCCGGTAACGAGATTGAACAAGGTATAGGGATACCGACGATCGAATCTCGGGCAAGTATCATACCGATAGACAAAGGGAATTGCACACGGGATTGATTGAATCCTTGACATCATGGTTCATCCGATGAGATCATCGTGGAACATGTGGGAACCAACATGGATATCCAGACCCCGCTGTTGGTTATTGGCCGGAGATATGTCTCGGTCATGTCTGCACGTCTCCCGAACCCGTAGGGTCTACACACTTAAGGTTCGATGACTCTAGGGTTATAGTTAAATAGTGTACGAGGTTACCGAAGGTTGTTCGGAGTCCCGGATGAGACCCCGGACGTCATGAGGAGCTCCGGAATGGTCTGGAGGTAAAGAATTATATATTGGAAGTGAGGATTTGGTCGTCGGAATTGTTTCGGGCGACACCGGTAATGTACCGGGACCACCGGAAGGGTTTTGGGGGTCCACCGGGAGAGGCCACCAGCCTCAAAGGCTAGCATAGGCCAAAAGGTGGAAGGGAACCAACCCAAAGTGGGCTGGTGCGCCTCCCACCTAGTCCCAAGGCGCCACAAGAGAGGGAAGGGGGGAAACCCTAGTGGCCCATCTGGGGTGTGCCACCCCCTCTCGCTTGCCTTGGCCGCCACCACCAGCCCTAGATGGGGATACCGCACCCTTTGGGGGTGGGAACCCTAAAGGGGTGCCCCCTCCCTCTCCCCTTATATATAGTAGAGCTTTTGGCTGATTTGAGACACACGAAATCTGTCTCTCGGTGCAGCCCTGCTTCTCCTCTTTCTCCTCTCCCACAATGCTTGGCGAAGCCCTGCCGGGAGACCTCGTAGCTCCAACGCCACCATGACATCGTGATGCCGGAGCTATCCCTCAACCTCTCCCTCCTCCTTGCTGGATCAAGGCACGGGAGACGTCACCGGGTTGTACGTGTGTTGAACGCGGAGGTGCCATGATTCGGCACATAGATCGGAACCGACCGTGATCTCAATCGCTACGAGTACGACTCCATCGACCGCGTTCATAGTAACGCTTTCGCTTAGAGATCTTCAAAGGTATGAAGATGCTCTACAACCTCTCTCGTTGCTGGTCTCTCCATAGATAGATCCTTGTATGGCGTAGGAAAATTTTGAATTTACTACGTTACCCCTACAGGTTTTGGGTGTCGGTGTCATCGGGGTTTGGGTGTTAGTGGCGTCGGTGGTCGGGGGTCAGCATCGTCGAGGGTCGAGGGTCACTGGTGCCGGGGGTCGGGGGTCTTTTCGGTTAACAAGAGGCCGAAGAGGTGTCGGGGGTCGGGGGTTGGGGGTTAGTGGCGTCGGGGGTCAGGGGGTCAGAGATTGGGGGTTAGTGGTGTCGGTGGTCGTGGGTCGGGGGTTGGGGGTTTGTGGCGTAGGGGGTCAGGGGTAGGGGGTCGGGGGTCGGGAATCATTCTCTACAATTATCAATAGAGCCCAACTAGAGCCCTAGAAAACACAACTAATTCAAATGTCTACACAACTAGAGCCCATTTTCCCAGAGAGAAAATGCAAGCATTCTCTACAATTATCAACAATATGGGGAGTCATGTGCTCACACTTACACCACTTAACATTTTATATCAGCGGACTACATTAATAAAAACAAGCATGGCAACCATAAGAATGTCAAAACGGACACATACTCAGCCTTTACACATGTTCTATGAAAATGCTGCAAAAGAATATTATGCCTAATCCTACAATACACAACAGGACAAAATATGCAAGCCGATTGTTCTACTCCCTCTGCTCAAACGACTACTAGTGCCTACATGAAGGGACTATTTCATAGTCATTAACAAGTCAAAACCCTATCATAGAGATCCTACTATTAAAGATGGTAGCAAATCTGAGAAAGAGAGAGAGAGAGGGGACTGACCTGAACCAAGGAAGAGGCGGTCACCACTGTCGCAGTTGAGGAGGCGAGGAGGGGGTCTGGCTGTTGATGGGAGGGCGAGGGCGAGGGAGGCGGCGAGGGAGGACGACGAGGAGGGCGAGGGCGCGGGCGAAGGCTGAGGGCGTGGGCGTGGGCGGAGGGTGGACGACGAGGGAGGCCGAGGGCGAGGGCGTGGGCGGGGGGAGGACGGCGAGGAGGGCGAGGGCGCGAGCGGAGGGAGTACGGCGAGGAGGGCAAGGGCAAGGGCGCGGGCGGTGGGAGGATGGCGAGGAGGGCGAGGGTGCGGGCGGAGGGGGGACGACGAGGGAGGCGGCGCTCGCAGAGAGAGGGGGTGACAAAGACAGAGAGAGGGGGCAAGGGCGATGGCTGGATCTGTCGGAGAGAGGGGGGAGTGGGGTGGGGGAGACGACCGTTAGGGGGCCCTCTCTTTGCCGTCCGCCCCCCGACGGCAAAGAGGTGTAAGGAAGACGCCAAACAGAGCGGTCGTTATGGGGTGGGAGGGGGTGTGTGGTGGGCCGCCCCGTGCTCTTTGTCGTTTGCCCTCCTGCTCTTTGTCGTGCGCCGACAGAAGGCAAAGACAAGACTGATGGCAAAGAGTATCTTTGCCATCAGTCTGCTCTTTGTCGTCCGTTTTTTGGTGATTGACGGCAAATAGGGTCTTTGCCATCATCCAGCAAATGACAAAGAAGAGGTTGACGACAAATAACTGAATTCCAATAGTGATGCGGGAGTGCTCTGGAAGTCTAGATTTGGGTGAAGAAGAGAAGGGGGCCGGTGCAAATGGATGTGTGGAGAATATGTGGAGGGGTGGGTGGTTTAAATAAGGGTGGGCATCGGTCGCATGTTTTCTACGTTCAAACGAGGGGCATTGATTGGTATGCCCTTGTGATAGCCTGTCTTATTAGGGATGATAGATTACGCATATAAATAAGAAATTCCTTCTTTTCCGGGAGCCCATTCGAAGAGAACTCCGAGGTTAAGCGTGCTCGGCTTGGCGTAGTTCTAGGATGGGTGACCGATCGTGAAGTTGATCTCGGGTCGCATGAGTGAGGACAAAGTGCACAGAAAAGACTAGTATTGATATGTAAGGCCAGTCTAGATCCCACGAGGAGTAAAGACCGTCGGCGGGTGTATTCGGGGCATTACATCCCTAGACTTTAATTGCCATGTTGAATCGATGTGAGTGGATCAAAAAGGGTAAAACAACGTGGCATGCGAGAAGAGACAAACCAGCGGCAGCGGACGCAGGGCGGCTCACGTACAGGAAAGTGGCTCGGTCAGCGCATCATGGCAGCGCGCATCGGCGCATGCAGGCAGGGCTAGTTTTTTTAGATAATGCACACATGGCTAGGTGGGTATGTCGTGCATGCATAGCAGGCCCCTGTCATGAAGGCATGCGCACGCGTTTCATGCAAAAGCCGAACAGTACAAGGAAACCACGACCCAACGGTTAAACAACGCTACCCTTCACACGTGGCCCCACTAGTCAGTTCCAACTGGCAACACAGTTCGGCACGGCCCCACTCGTCAGTAGTTAACGATCAATGGTTTGTCCCGATGACATCCTCTGTTGTGACCATTTGTGTGGGTTTTGGACAAGGGAGTGTGGAAAAGTGAGCAAATGTTAAGAGCGCAGGGATGAATGAGTAGAGCTAAGGAACCAGGGGCAAAGATATAAAAATCCCTTATGTAAAAGTGGCAACCCCACTTGTGCTTTAACGATGAGTATGACCTATGATCAAGTATTCTTGCTTGGCTCCTAAGTCAATATACTCATATATATATATATATATATATGACTTAGTCATCGTCAAAGTGCCTGGTAGATGCTAGAGTGGTTGTGCATGTTTGCCATGTTTCATTTGACATCTTATTGTGTGAGCTTGTCGGTATGCATATATTTGCTCATTCGAGGATATCCAATTGTTGTTATTTGGATTTTCCTTTTATTTGGCCAATTGTATATGCAAGAATGCCTAAGTAACCCTCTCTAGCTATCTATGCTTTCTCGTCTCAAATTCTATTCATGCTACATCACAAAATTTGAGCAAGCACTTTAGGGACACTCTGTGTGAGGAGCACTCGGAGATTCGTCTCGACAAGACCTAACTTCCAAAACCTCCCAAGTGCCACTCGGTGTGACCAACTCCAAAATCTCGGTCCCACCTAAGCACTAGAGTTGATCTATTTTGAGAACCTCGGTACCACTGATTCGTAAATCTTGGACTCACCAAGTTTCTCTGCCACCTCACAGCACTACTAGGAAAAAGCTTATACACAGAATCTTAGCAGTAGCGCGTGTTAAAACAAAGTGCTACTACTAAATAACAGCAGCGTGTGGCGAACAAGCCCGCTACTGCTACCCAAATAGCAGTAGCGCGCTCAAATAAAATGCGCTGCTACTATGACTGTTCTAACCATTGCTGCCACGCTTGTAATAGTAGTATAGCTCTTCTCACAACTACGCTGCTACTAAGTTTTACAGTAGCAACATGTTTTCAAATAACGCGCTATAGCTAAGTAGCTATAGCGCTTGCTGGGTAAGAGCGCTACTACTAAGTTTGACTTGCTTGCCGCCCCTGCCCCAACTTCTGCCTCGCCACCCCTTATCCCTCGTCGCCCTCAACCTCTCCCTCCGTCGCCGTCATCGGAGCCACGTGTCATCGCCGCCACTGGAGCCATGCGTCCCCAGAGCCACCCTCATCTGCTCCTCGCCATCACCAGATCCGCCACGCCGCCACCAGAGCCACCCTCCGCGCCACCATCTCCCCTGAGCCACCCTCAACGCCCCTGCCTCTCGGTAAGCCGCACCCCTCCTCTCTAGGTGAATATTTTCCTCAATTGCTAGAGAAAGATGATATTTAGAAGATAGCAACCTGTGAAGTTTGCAAGTTTCTCACTTGTTATGTTTAGAAGATGGCAAATTGTGAACTTTAGAAGATGACAACTTTTGGTAATTAGGACATGATAACGTGTGATGTGTCTACTCACTGCTTTTGGGAGTTGAACTTGTGCTATGACCGTCGGGTATATTACTTCGTTATAAGACCTGCCCATTGAGGCCGGGTTATGATAATTGCGGCTCTACTTCTATGAACAAGATGGGCTGCTGTCTAAGAAGCGCAAGGCGCCAAATGAGGCGGTTGGCCCAATATCCAACATGGGCGACTTACGGCCCACATAAAGAAGGAGGCACGAGAAGCTTCCTTACGTGGGAGACAAGGCGAGTTAGAGATAGACCGACTTAGGAATTGTAATGAGAGCCGGACTCTGGCAAACCTAGAGCCTTGACCTGTATATAAAGGCGAGTCTCTAGGGTTGATAGGGTTAAGTTAAGATCAAGCGAGACCTAGGTCAGGCGAATTCACACCCTTGTAACCGATTCACGCATCAATATACACATAGCAAGACGTAGGCTTTTACCTCAATCTGAGGGGCCGAACCTGGGTAATCTCGTCTCTCATTTGCCGATCAACCCCTTTGAGTTGCCACATAGTTGTGATAGCTTCACCACTAAGTCCTTTCACGAGGACATCTGTCGTGAAAAAACCACGACAGTTGGCGCCCACCGTGGGGCCTGCACACGGTGGAGTCGAGTTTTCAAAGGGAGCCCTTCCAGGGTTCCGGAGCTATGCGGTCGGCCTGATGATGAAGAGCCGCCGCGGAAAATACTACATCGACAATTCAAGTTGGGGTGCCGAGGCCGGATCAATCGAATCCGGGTACCGGGTCCCCTTCGGCAAGATGCATGTCTTCATCGGCAAGATAGGAACGCCAGTTCCCGAGTCAGATATTTGCACCGACATCGTCGAGCCGGCTCGGTTCACCCAACCCACAACACATCAGCTCAGACGGTGTCGTGTCTTTGTCGGCTTCACGCAAGGAGCCATCCTCCCAGAAGAGCTGGAAGCTGGCGGCGACACCCCCGTCAACTCCGACGGCGAGTCATTGATGGGAGACACCGATTCAACCTGTCCTCTCCATGAAGGTAGGCTGGGTGGTTTTCCTGAGGTGGCGATCTCCGAAGAATAGCAGGTATGCCCCCGCCAAATCGCCATCTATATGGCAGGAGCCACGGTGGCTCAAGACCAGCCAAACGCGGCAGACGCCAATGGAGCTAGTGGGTCAGGCAAGACCCCAGCTCAGGCGGTGGTCATGACGGCTGACAACCAGGCGGAGGTTAATGTCGAATTGACTAAACTTCACGAATAGATGGCCCTGATACAATGCCAGATCGACGGGGAGAAGGCCCGGATGGTGAGGTGATACGTCCATTTTGCATCATGCTTTCATGTTGATATTTATTGCTTTTTGGGCTGTCATATTACTTGTGGGGCCATATTTATGCCTTTTCTCTCTTATTTTGCAAGGATTATTTGAAGAGGGAGAATTCACGCAGCTGGAATTCTGGACTGGAAAAGGAGCAAATCCTAGTCCACTATTCTGCACATCTCCAAATGCCCTGAAAATTTACGTGGATTTTTTCTGGAATATATTAAAAATACTGGGCGAAAGAACTACCCGAGGGGGGCCACCAGGGCCCCACAAGCTTGCCCACCGCCACCACCCCCCCCCCTCTTGGTGGCGCAGGGCAGGCTTGTGGGCTGCCTGAAGGCCCACTAGCCCCCCTCTTTTGCTATATGAAGCATCATGGTCTGGAAAAAATTAATCGGGAGCTTTTTCGTGGTTTCGCCGCCGCCACGAGGCGGGACTTGAGCAGATCTAATCTAGAGCTCCAGCAGGACGATCCTGCCGGGGAAACTTCCCTCCCGGAGGGGGAAATCGTCGCCATCGTCATCACCAACACTCCTCTCGTCGGAGGGGAGGCATATTCATCAACATCTTCATCCGCACCATCTCCTCTCCAATCCCTAGTTCATCTCTTGTAATCAATCTCCATCTCACGAGTCCGATTGGTACTTGTAAGGTTGCTAGTAGTGTTGATTACTCTTTGTAGTTGATGCTAGTTGGATTACTTGGTGGAAGAGTTTATGTTTAGATCCTTGATGCTATTCATTACACCTCTGGTCATGATTATGTTTATGTCTTGTGAGTAGTTACTTTTGTTCCTGAGGACATGGGATAAGTCATGTTGATAATAGTCATGTGAATTTGATATTCGTTCGATATTTTGATATTCTTTATGTTGTCTTTTCCTCTAGTGGTGTTATGTGAACGTCGACTACATAACACTTCACCATATTTGAGCCTAGAGGAAGGCATTGGGAAGTAGTAAGTAGATGATGGGTTGCTGGAGTGACAGAAGCTTAAACCCCAGTCTATGCGTTGCTTCGTGAGGGTCTGATTTGGATCCACTAGTTTAATGCTATGGTTAGACTTTGTCTTAATTCTTCTGTTGTGGTTGCGGATGCTTGCGAGAGAGGTTAATCATAAGTGGGATGCTTGTCCAAGTAAGGGCAGTACCCAAGCACTGGTCCACCCACATATCAAACTATCAAAGTAAAGAACGCGAATCATATGAACATGATGAAACTAGCATGACAGAAATTCCCGTGTGTCCTCGGGAGCGTTTTTTCCTCCTATAAGACTTTGTTCAGGCTTGTCCCTTGCTACAAAAGGGATTGGGCCACTTTATGCACCGTTGCTAATACTTGTTACGTGTTACTTTTTGCTCGCTACGTTTCACCTCGCTACACATTCACTTGTTACCGCTACTTTCAGTGCTTGTAGTTATTACCTTGCTGAAATCCATTTATCAGAGTCTTCTGCTCCTCGTTGGGTTCAACACTCTTACTTATCGAAAGGACTGCGATTGATCCCCTATACTTGTGGGTCATCATGGATCGACCAGCCCGGACTGATAAAGAAGAAGAGCGCCTGAAGTTGGAGGCGTGGCAGCTCGAGCGTCGGCGAGTTGCATCAGAAGATGTCTATGAGAGGAGGCGCCAGAGCCGCGTCCCTCTAACCTTAATCCAACCCGCCTGTTCAGCAGCCCACAAACACCCGGAGCAGGTCGCAACCCGCTAGGACAAGGCGATCCACGTGGGGAGATTGTTCAACAACCGACGCAACTCTCATTGAACCCGCTGGCGAGTCAGCACTTCCAAACACCTCGGGGTCACTTCTTCAATCCGGTGGATAACGTGCTGGCTGCGACCCGCCATCTGGAATCTCTCCCCATCCGTGGGAATACTGTCGTGGAGCTACAGGCACGAAACGCCATAGAGATGCTAAAAATTGTGGTCGTCTAGCAGGCTCAATTCTCATACAGCCGTGATCGTCTGCACTCCACGCCGCAGGCAAGCCGCACAAAGAGCCGCCCAGATGACTCTCCGGCGATTTCCAGCGACGCCCATCAACATCAACCTCAGGCCAATCTGCCAGAGCCACCAATTCCCAACGCTCGGGCGCTTGTCAATGCTGCCTGGCAGGCCGAGGCGGAAGCAGCGGTGGCTCTAGCGATCCAAGGAGTTCCGGGTTTTGTTCAACTAGCCTCAGGACATGGTGGACAAGGTAGGAACGTCGGAGTCCCTTGCCTATCTCTCCGCTGCGCAATGAACGCATGCCCAAAACTTCAAAGGTCCCCGTAAGGTGCCCAACTACACTCCTGATCTCGAGTCGGGGGTGTGGGTGGAAAGTTATGAGCTGGCCATGGACATGCTCGATGTCAGTGATGCGGTCTGCGCCAAGTACTTCACCATGATGTTGGAAGGGTCGGCTCGTATGTGGTTAAACAACCTACCGCCAAATTCCATCAACACCTGGGCAGAACTCAAGGAACATTTTGCCAGGAACTTTCGTGGGACTTGCAAGCATATGATGACTATTGTAGATCTCCGGCACTGTGTTCAACGGGAGGATGAAACCGCTCATCATTGGACCCGACGGGTCGCGGAAATCCTCCACTCCTCGGACGATATCTCGACGGCTCGGGTCGTGCTGATTTTGGAGAAAAACTGTCATTTTGAACCCCTGGTGTTGAAGCTGGGCCGCCTCAAGCGAAAGGTGCAGGATATGGGCGAGTTGATGGACACCCTCACGAGGTATGCTGAGTCGGACGGAACCAAGGACGCCGGCTTTGATGACGAGAAGGTCAGTGAAGCTAAAAGAGGTGAAGGAGGTAAGGGTCACCACCAACACTCTAGGTGCAATAATAATCAAGGAGGTCACGGGAAGAGGAGGCAGCAGGATGGTGTTTCCGATTTTGTTGCAAACACCAATGTCGGGCCACGAAATCAACGACGAAACACACCAGGGCGGTTTTCAAGACCGAGGCTTTAATAGGAGGAAGCCGTGCAATTATGAGGAGATGCTCAAGGGACCTTGCCGCAAGCACAGTACTCCAGGTGTCTGTTGGAATTATGCCCTAGAGGCAATGATAAATATAGTTATTATTATAATTCCTGTATCAAGATAATCGTTTATTATCCATGCTATAATTGTATTGAATGAAGACTCATTTACATGTGTGGATACATAGACAAAACACTATCCCTAGCAAGCCTCTAGTTGGCTAGCCAGTTGATCAAAGATAGTCAGTGTCTTCTGATTATGAACAAGGTGTTGTTGCTTGATAACTGGATCACGTCATTAGGAGAATCACGTGATGGACTAGACCCAAACTAATAGACGTAGCATGTTGATCGTGTCATTTTGTTGCTACTGTTTTCTGCATGTCAAGTATTTGTTCCTATGACCATGAGATCATATAACTCACTAACACCGGAGGAATACTTTGTGTGTATCAAACGTCGCAACGTAACTGGGTGACTATAAAGATGCTCTACAGGTATCTCTGAAGGTGTTCGTTGAGTTAGTATGCATCAAGACTGGGATTTGTCACTCCGTGTGACGGAGAGGTATCTCGGGGCCCACTCGGTAATACAACATCACACACAAGCCTTGCAAGCAATGTAACTTAGTGTAAGTTGCGGGATCTTGTATTACGGAATGAGTAAAGAGACTTGCCAGTAAACGAGATTGAAATAGGTATGCGGATACTAAAGATCGAATCTCGGGCAAGTAACATACCGAAGGACAAAGGGAATGACATACGGGATTATATGAATCCTTGGCACTGAGGTTCAAACGATAAGATCTTCGTAGAATATGTAGGATCCAATATGGGCATCCAGGTCCTGCTATTGGATATTGACCGAGGAGTCTCTCGGGTCATGTCTACATAGTTCTCGAACCCGCAGGGTCTGCACACTTAAGGTTCGACGTTGTTTTATGCGTATTTGAGTTATATGGTTGGTTACCGAATGTTGTTTGGAGTCCCGGATGAGATCACGGACGTCACGAGGGTTTCCAGAATGGTCCGGAAACGAAGATTGATATATAGGATGACCTCATTTGATTACCGGAAGGTTTTTGGAGTTACCGGGAATGTACCGGGAATGACGAATGGGTTCCGGGAGTTCACCGGGGGGGCAGCCCACCCCGGGGAAGCCCATAGGCCTTGAGGGTGGCGCACCAGCCCTTAGTGGGCTGGTGGGACAGCCCAAAAGGGCCCTATGCGCATTGGAAGAAAAATCAAAGAGAAAAGGAAAAAAAAGGAGGAGGTGGGAAAGGAAAGAAGGACTCCACCCACCAAACCAAGTAGGACTCGGTTTGGGGGGAGTCCTTCCCCCCTTTGGCTCGTCCGACCCCCTTGGGGCTCCTTGAGCCCCAAGGCAAGGTCCCCCCTCTCCCACCTATATATACGGAGGTTTTAGGGCTGATTTGAGACGACTTTTCCACGGCAGCCCGACCACATACCTCCACGGTTTTTCCTCTAGATCGCGTTTCTGCGGAGCTCGGGCGGAGGCCTGATGAGACGAGATTATCACCAACCTCCGGAGCGCCGTCACGCTGCCGTAGAAATATTCTACCTCTCCATCTCTCTTGCTGGGTCAAGAAGGCCGAGATCATCATCGAGTTGTACGTGTGCTGAACGCGGAGGTGCCGTCGGTTCGGCACTAGATCGTGGGACTGATCGCGGGATAGTTCGCGGGGCGGATCGAGGGACGTGAGGACGTTCCACTACATCAACCGCGTTCACTAACGCTTCTGCTGTACGGTCTACAAGGTTACATAGATCACTCATCCCCTCTCGTAGATGGACATCACCATGATAGGTCTTCGTGCGCGTAGGAAATTTTTTGTTTCCCATGCGACGTTCCCCAACAGTGGCATCATGAGCTTGGTTCATGCGTAGATGTCTTCTCGAGTAGAACACAAAAGTTTTTGTGGGCGGTGATGTGTGTTTTGCTGCCATCCTTAGTCTTTTCTTGATTCCGCGGTATTGTTGGATTGAAGCGGCTTGGACCGACATTACTCGTACGCTTACGAGAGACTGGTTTCATCGCTACGAGTAACCCCGTTGCTCAAAGATGACTGGCAAGTGTCGGTTTCTCCAACTTTAGTTGAATCGGATTTGACCGAGGAGGTCCTTGGATGAGGTTAAATAGCAACTCATATATCTCCGTTGTGGTGTTTGCGTAAGTAAGATGCGATCCTACTAGATACCCATGGTCACCACGTAAAACATGCAACAACAAAATTAGAGGACGTCTAACTTGTTTTTGCAGGGTATGCTTGTGATATGATATGGCCAACGATGTGATGTGATATATTGGATGTATGAGATGATCATGTTGTAATAGATAATATCGACTTGCACGTCGATGGTACGGCAACCGGCAGGAGCCATAGGGTTGTCTTTATACTAATGTTTGTGCTTGCAGATGCGTTTACTATTTTGCTAGGATGTAGCTTTAGTAGTAATAGCATGAGTAGCACGACAACCCCGATGGCAACACGTTGATGGAGATCATGGTGTGGCGCCGGTGACAAGAAGATCGTGCCGGTGCTTTGGTGATGGAGATCAAGAAGCACATGATGATGGCCATATCATGTCACTTATGAATTGCATGTGATGTTAATCCTTTTATGCACCTTATTTTGCTTAGAACGACGGTAGCATTATGAGGTGATCTCTCACTAAAATTTCAAGACAAAATTGTGTTCTCCCCGACTGTGCACCGTTGCTACAGTTCGTCGTTTTGAGACACCACGTGATGATCGGGTGTGATAGACTCAACGTTCACATACAGCGGGTGCAAAACAGTTGTGCACGCGGAACACTCGGGTTAAGCTTGACGAGCCTAGCATGTGCAGACATGGCCTCAGAACACATGAGACCGAAAGGTCGATCATGAATCATATAGATGATATGATTAGCATAGGGATGCTTACCACTGAAACTATACTAAACTCACGTGATGATCGGACTTGAGCTAGTGTAAGTGGATCATGAACCACTCAAATGACTAGAGAGATGTACTTTTTGAGTGGGAGTTTAGCGAATAATTTGATTAAGTTAAACTCTAATTATCTTGAACATAGTCTAAGTCCACTTTGAATATATTTGTGTTGTAGATCATGGTTCACGCGATAGTCACCCTGAATTTTAATACGATCCTACAGAAAGCTAAGTTGAAAGATGATGGAAGCAACTTTGTAGACTGGGCTCGTAATCTTAAGCTAATCTTACAAGCTGGGAAGAAGGATTATGTCCTTAATGCTGCGCTAGGAGATGAACCACCCGCTACGGCTGATCAGGATGTTAAGAACGCTTGGTTAGCACGTAAGGAGGACTACTCAGTAGTTCGATGTGCAGTCTTGTATGGCTTAGAACCGGGACTTCAACGTTGCTTTGAGCGTCATGGAGCATTTGAGATGTTCCAGGAGTTGAAGTTTATCTTTCAGAAGAACGCCCGGATCGAGAGGTATGAGACCTCCGATAAATTCTATGCTTGCAAGATGGAGGAGAACTCGTCTGTCAGTGAACATGTGCTCAAAATGTCTGGGTACTCAAACCGTCTAGCTGAGCTGGGGATTGAACTCCCGCAAGAGGCTATCACTGACAGAATCCTTCAATCACTGCCGCCAAGCTATAAATGCTTTGTGTTGAACTACAACATGCAAGGGATGAACAAGTCACCCGGCGAGTTGTTTGCGATGCTGAAAGTCGCAGAGTATGAACTCCGTAAAGAGCATCAAGTATTGATGGTGAATAAGACCACTAGTTTCAAGAGAAACGGCAAAGGCAAGAAGGGTAATTCAAAGAAGAGCGGCAAGCCTGTTGCCAATCCGACGAAGAAACCCAAAGCTGGACCTAAGCCGGAAACAGAGTGTTACTATTGCAAGGGTATGGGTCACTGGAAGCGCAATTGCCCCAAGTATCTGGCAGATAAGAAGGCGACCAAAGAAAAATCAGGTATATTTGATATACATGTTATTGATGTGTACTTAACCGGCTCACGTAGTAGTGCCTGGATATTCGATACCGGTTCTGTTGCTCTTATTTGCAACTCGAAACAAGAACTGCGGAATAGACGAAGGCTGGCGAAAGATGAAGTGACGATGCGCGTAGGAAATGGTTCCAAGGTTGATGCAATCGCCGTCGGCACAGTTTCACTTCAGTTACCATCAGGATTAGTTATGAACTTGAATCATTGTTATTTAGTGCCTGCGTTGAGCATGAACATTATATCTGGATCTTGTTTATTGCGAGACGGTTACTCTTTTAAGTCAGAGAATAATGGTTGTTCTATTTCTATCAGTAACATCTTTTATGGTCATGCACCCAATGTGAGAGGATTGTTCATATTGAATCTTGATAGCGATACACACATACATAACATTGAGACCAAAAGAGTTAGAGTTAACAATTATAGCGCCATATTTTTGTGGCACTGCCGCTTAGGTCATATTGGTGTAAAGCGCATGGAGAAACTCCATGCCGATGGACTTTTGGAGTCACTTGACTTTGATTCACTTGACACGTGCGAACCATGCCTCATGGGCAAGATGACTAAAACTCCGTTCTCCGGAACAATGGAGCGTGCAAGTGACTTGTTGGAAATCATACATACCGATGTGTGTGGTTCGATGAGCGTAGAGGCACGCGGCGGATATCGTTATTTTCTCACCTTCACTGACGATTTGAGTAGATATGGTTATGTCTACTTAATGAAGCGCAAGTCTGAAACATTTGAAAAGTTCAAGCAATTTCAGAGTGAAGTTGAAAATCATCGTAACAAGAAGATCAAGTTCCTACGGTCTGATCGTGGGGGTGAATATCTGAGTTTCGAGTTTGGTGATCACTTAAGACAATGCGGAATTGTTTCGCAGTTGACACCGCCTGGAACACCACATCGTAATGGTGTGTCCGAACATCGTAATCGTACTTTATTAGAGATGGTGCGATCTATGATGTCTCTTACTGATTTGTCGTTATCGTTTTGGGGTTATGCATTAGAAACAGCTCCATTCACTTTAAATAGGGCACCATCAAAATCCGTTGAGACGACACCATACGAACTGTGGTATGGCAAAAGGCCAAAGTTGTCGTTTCTTAAAGTTTGGGGATGTGATGCTTATGTCAAAAAGCTTCAGCCTGAAAAGCTGGAACCCAAAGCGGAAAAGTGCATCTTCATAGGTTACCCAAAAGAGATAGTTGGGTACACCTTCTATCTCAAATCCGAGGGCAAAGTGTTTGTTGCTAAAAACAGAGCTTTTCTCGAGAAGGAGTTTCTCTCGAGAGAATTGAGTGGGAGGAAGATAGAACTTGAGGAGGTTGTCGAACCTCTCATACCTCTGGATGGTGGCGCAGGGCAAGGGGAAACCTGTGTCGTTGCGACGCCGGTTGAGGAGGAAGTTAATGATGATGATCATGAAACTCCGGTTCAAGTTTCTGTCGAACCACGCAGGTCGACGAGACCACGTGCTACTCCAGAGTGGTACGGTAATCCCGTCTTATCAATCATGTTGTTGGACAACAATGAACCTGCAAATTATGAAGAAGCAATGGTGGGCCCAGATTCCAACAAATGGCTAGAAGCCATGAAGTCCGAGATAGGATCCATGTATGAGAACAAAGTGTGGACTTTGGAGGTACTGCCTGAGGGTCGCAAGGCTATTCAGAACAAATGGATCTTTAAGAGGAAGACGGACGCTGACGGCAATGTGACCGTTTATAAAGCTCGACTTGTGGCAAAGGGTTTTTCACAAGTTCAAGGAGTTGACTACGATGAGACATTCTCACCCGTAGCGATGCTTAAGTCCGTCGGAATCATGTTAGCAATAGCTGCATTTTTCGCTTATGAAATCTGGCAGATGGATGTCAAAATGGCGTTCCTTAACGGTTTCCTTAAGGAAGAATTGTATATGATGCAACCCGAAGGTTTTGTCGATCCTAAGAATGTAACAAGGTGTGCAAGCTCCAGCGATCCATTTATGGACTGGTGCAAGCATCTCGGAGTTGGAACAAACGCTTTCATGAGGTGATCAAAGCATTTGGGTTTATACAAGTGGTTGGAGAATCTTGTATTTACAAGAAAATGAGTGGGAGCTCTATGGCGTTTCTAATATTATATGTGGATGACATATTGCTGATTGGAAACAACGTAGAGTTTTTGGAGAGCATAAAGGATTACTTGAATAAAAGTTTCTCTATGAAGGACCTAGGAGAAGCTGCTTACATTCTAGGCATTAAGATCTATAGGGATATATCAAAACGCCTGATAGGACTTTCACAAAGCACATACCTTGATAAAGTTTTGAAGAGGTTCAAAATGGAACAGTCCAAGAAGGGGTTCTTGCCAGTTTTACAAGGTACGAGATTGAGTAAGACTCAGTGCCCAGCAACTGATGAAGATAGAGAGCATATGCGCTCCGTCCCCTATGCTTCAGCCATAGGTTCTATCATGTATGCAATGATGTGCACTAGACCGGACGTTAGCCTGGTCATAAGTATGGCAGGTAGGTTCCAGAGTAATCCAGGAGTGGATCACTGGACAGCGGTCAAGAATATCCTGAAGTACCTGAAAAGGACTAAGGAGATGTTTCTCATGTATGGAGGTGACGAAGAGCTCGCCGTAAAAGGTTACGTCGATGCAAGCTTTGACACAGATCCGGACGACTCTAAATCGCAAACCGGATACGTATTTATTCTTAATGGGGGTGAGGTAAGTTGGTGCAGTTCCAAGCAAAGCGTCGTAGCAGATTCTACATGTGAAGCGGAGTACATGGCTGCCTCGGAGGCGGCTAAGGAGGGTGTCTGGATGAAGCAGTTCATGACGGATCTTGGAGTGGTGCCAAGCGTACTGAATCCAATAACCTTGTTCTGTGACAACACGGGTGCCATTGTCTTAGCAAAGGAACCACGGTTTCACAAGAAGTCCAAACACATCAAACGACGCTTCAACCTCATCCGCGACTACGTCGAAGGAGAGGACGTAAATATATGCAAAGTGCACACGGATATGAATGTAGCAGACCCACTGACTAAACCTATTCCACAGCCAAAGCATGATCAACACCAGAACTATATGGGTGTTAGATTTATTACAATGTAATTCGCATGATGATGTGAGGGCTAGATTATTGACTCTAGTGCAAGTGGGACACTGCTGGAATTATGCCCTAGAGGCAATGATAAATATAGTTATTATTATAATTCCTGTATCAAGATAATCGTTTATTATCCATGCTATAATTGTATTGAATGAAGACTCATTTACATGTGTGGATACATAGACAAAACACTGTCCCTAGCAAGCATCTAGTTGGCTAGCCAGTTGATCAAAGATAGTTAGTGTCTTCTGATTATGAACAAGGTGTTGTTGCTTGATAACTGGATCACGTCATTAGGAGAATCACGTGATGGACTAGACCCAAACTAATAGACGTAGCATGTTGATCGTGTCATTTTGTTGCTACTGTTTTCTGCGTGTCAAGTATTTGTTCCTATGACCATGAGATCATATAACTCACTAACACCGGAGGAATACTTTGTGTGTATCAAACGTCGCAACGTAACTGGGTGACTATAAAGATGCTCTACAGGTATCTCCGAAGGTGTTCGTTGAGTTAGTATGGATCAAGACTGGGATTTGTCACTCCGTGTGACGGAGAGGTATCTCGGGGCCCGCTCGGTAATACAACATCACACACAAGCCTTGCAAGCAATGTAACTTAGTGTAAGTTGCGGGATCTTGTATTACGGAACGAGTAAAGAGACTTGCCGGTAAACGAGATTGAAATAGGTATGCGGATACTAAAGATCGGATCTCGGGCAAGTAACATACCAAAGGACAAAGGGAATGACATACGGGATTATATGAATCCTTGGCACTGAGGTTCAAACAATAAGATCTTCGTAGAATATGTAGGATCCAATATGGGCATCCAGGTCCCGCTATTGGATATTGACCGAGGAGTCTCTCGGGTCATGTCTACATAGTTCTCGAACCCGCAGGGTCTGCACACTTAAGGTTCGACGTTGTTTTATGCGTATTTGAGTTATATGGTTGGTTATCGAATGTTGTTCGGAGTCCCGGATGAGATCACGGACGTCACGAGGGTTTCCGGAATGGTCCGGAAACAAAGATTAATATATAGGATGACTTCATTTGATTACCGGAAGGTTTTCGGAGTTACCGGGAATGTACCGGGAATGACGAATGGGTTCCGGGAGTTCACCGGGGGGGCAACCCACCCCGAGGAAGCCCATAGGCCTTGAGGGTGGCGCACCAGCCCTTAGTGGGCTGGTGGGACAGCCCAAAAGGGCCCTATGCGCATTGGAAGAAAAATCAAAGAGAAAAGAAAAAAAAAGGAGGAGGTGGGAAAGGAAAGAAGGACTCCACCCACCAAACCAAGTAGGACTCGGTTTGGGGGGGAGTCCTTCCCCCCTTTGGCTCGGCCGACCCCCTTGGGGCTCCTTGAGCCCCAAGGCAAGGTCCCCCCTGTCCCACCTATATATACGGAGGTTTTAGGGCTGATTTGAGATGACTTTTCCACGGCAGCCCGACCACATACCTCCACGGTTTTTCTTCTAGATCACGTTTGTGCGGAGCTCGGGCGGAGCCCTGCTGAGACGAGATCATCACCAACCTCCGGAGCGCCATCACGCTGCCGGAGAACTCTTCTACCTCTCCGTCTCTCTTGCTGGATCAAGAAGGCCGAGATCATCGTCGAGCTGTACGTGTGCTGAACGCGGAGGTGCCGTCCGTTCGACACTAGATCGTGGGACTGATCGCGGGATAGTTCGCGGGGCGGATTGAGGGACGTGAGGACGTTCCACTACATCAACCGCGTTCACTAACGCTTCTGCTGTACGGTCTACAAGGGTACGTAGATCACTCATCCCCTCTCGTAGATGGACATCACCATGATAGGTCTTCGTGCGCGTAGGAAATTTTTTGTTTCCCATGCGACGTTCCCCAACAGTGTCCCATCTACTCATTCTTGGGAAAATTGTTTTGTGATGTAGGATTTTCGCCTTCAGGCGTCTCATGGTCATCAAGGAGGAGTAAAAGATGCCCAGCGAGATCAGTTTGGCCCGGGCAGGTCACGTGGCTCTTCGTTCGGTGATTTTTCTAACCCGGGGGCTCAAGGGCGACGCGGCTCACATAACAATGGTGGACAGTCATCTGGCCAAGGCAATCAGCAGTATAATGATCGGGGTGCGTTCGAGCAGACAAACAACCAAGGCGGGTTTCAGAGCAACCCTAAGCAGCTGAATGGTGGTCAGTACCACGTTTTTACCACGAGCTTCTACGAGAGAGACAAGAAGGTGAGGCAGAGGACTACCAGCATGACTGAGCCGACGGTTCCCGGATACTTAAATTGGTCTGAGCAGCCTGTGACGTGGAGAAGGGCCGATCATCCGCCCCAGATTGATAACCCTAGCGAGTTGGCATTAGTGGTGGTGCCTCAGGTTAGAGGGTATATGCTTTCTAAGGTCCTTATGGACGGAGGTAGCAGGACCAATATTTTATACTACGACACCTTTCAGCGGATGAACTTTAAGGAAGAAAATTTGATGCCCTCGACCACGGTTTTCCACGGCATTGTCCCGGGTAAGTCAGCGTACCCTGTTGGGAGGATCAAGCTGAATGTAGCCTTCGGTGATGAGTCCAATTATAGAAGCGAGTCATTGACGTTTGAAGTCGTCAAGATCAAGAGCCCTTATCACGCTTTGTTTGTACGGCCGGCTTACCCCCGTTTCATGGCCCGTCCTTGCTATGTGTACCTCAAGCTTAAAATGTCGGGTCTCAATGGTACCATCACAGTCAATGGAAGTCGGAAGATAGCCCAGGATTGTGAAGAAGGGGACGCCGCTTACGCTGAGTCGGCATGTGCTGCCGAAGAGCTGAAGTTCGACCAGGCCAGTGTGGATCCAGCTGACATGAGCCCGTTGAAGAGACCCATGGTTGACTATTGGGAACGGCCTCGATCCCAAATAGGAAAGCGCGCTCATCGAATTCATCCATGAGAATTGGGACATCTTCGCATGGAAACCACCATCTCAATGTAGATCCCAAGATGAAGCCTATTCGTAAATACCTTCGTCGTTTTAACGAGGAGAGGTGCAAGGCAATTGGAGAAGAAGTCGCCCGACTCTTAGCTGCTGGTTTCATCATCGAAGTCTTTCATCCTGAATGGTTAGCTAACCCGGTCCTGGTTCTCAAGAAGAACGACACTTTCGGTATATGCACCGATTATACGGACCTTAACAAAGCTTGTCCCAGGGATCCCTTTGCGTTGCCCCGTATTGATCAAATCATTGATTCTACGGTGGGTTGCGAACGGCTATGCTTTCTGGATGCGTATTCAGGATACCATCAGATCAAAATGGCCAAGGAGGATCAGGAGGAGACGGCTTTGAAAGTGCGTTATATCGACTAGAGGGGTGAATAGGAGATTTTTAGAATTTCATCACTGAGGAAATTCCTTTTGAGGAAATTCCTCACTTATAACTAACTTATAGCGGAAACAGTAAAGGATCAGAAGTGCAAAGTTTCACAATAGCAGTTTTTCGGAGTGAGGAATGTGAAAATAGATTGCACTGTGAGCAGGCACGCAGAATACAAATGAGGATTAACTGACGTGAAGAATTTGGGGTTGAGGAAATTCAGAGAAAGTCTTCTGCAAATTCTTCAAACAGTAGCAGTGAAAGTCATCAACATATAATGTGAGGAAAGTAAGGAGTTGAGGAATTAGAACCCGTTTCTCAGTGAAGACAGTCGTTGATGACCCAGTTCCAACTGTTGTGACAGTCGTACATCTCGTTTGGAGCGGCTTGGTATTGAAACCAAACGACACACAGTCTCGGGACACACAGTCCCTACCGTGTTCTCCTTGGGCTAAGAACACACAGTCCTCGCCCAACACTCGTGGTAAGTCTTCAGGGCAGACTTCCAAACCCTCACAAACTTGGTCACCCGGCGATCCACAATTGATTGCTGGAAAGCTCTAGACTATGACGCCTAACCATCTGGAGGATGCACAGTCCCCAAAGGTAAAAGGCTTCAGTCCCACACAGGAACAACTTCTTCAGTGATGCTCAATCACTAGGTTTGGTTTGTGGTTTTGGTGTATGGGGTATTTCCTCACTAATGAATTACTCTCGAAGACTCTGAGGAATTGGTTTGCTCTTATGACAAGTGTCAGTTTCTAACGGAGCAGCCAACCAGCTAATGGTTGTGGGGGTGGCTATTTATAGCCTAGGAGCATCCCGACATGATTTGACACTAATGCCCTTAAATAATATGACCGTTGGAGTGGATAAGACCAATGACTTGGCGTGGCTATCGAAACGGTCGGAACCCTCAACTGTGAGAGTCCTCATGTCATTCGTATTCCTCACTTGAGGCTTTTGGTCAGATTAGGCTTGGGTTGAGCATCATGAGGAAATTCATTCCAAAGTGTAACTTCGACCCCCTTTAACAGTACGGTATTCCTATTACTCAAATGCGAAGAAAATAAAACAGAAAGAGTAACTCTTCATGCTTCAAAGTCTTCAAAGTGATTTTCTTCAGGACACACCGAATTCCTCGATTTCAGTATCTTCATGAGGAATATCAATTTCATCGCAGATTCCTCGCGATTCATTTCTTCAGCTTCACGCCAATTTCTTCAACCGAAGATTTATATATTTTTAGGGGTCGATATTCTTCAAATATCTCAAACTCCTCAATGACTTATAGATCCTGTGTATACTCATAAACACATTAGATACTTAACCTATAAGTCTTCAAACCACCAAAATCACTAAGGGGGACTAGATGCACTTACAATCTCCCCCCTTTTGGTGGTTGATGACAATTAGGTTAAGTCTTTAACAGGGATCAAAAATATGAAGTGTAAATACTCATTTGAGGAATTTGAAATCAAGATTCAGAGGGACTCCCCCTGAAGATGTGCATATCGTGAGGATTTTTCTTTTCACAGCAAATGCATATTGATGATTTATATCATGGAGATCTCCCCCTGAGTCTTGTAAATCATGCATACATGTAACATATCATATGAAGAAAATGAAAATGCATGATGACAAATGGTATCTGACGAATTCCAGCATGCGTGCATTAAAACTTGAGGAATAAGCATGCGAAGAAAAATGTTCAAAAGCGTCAGAGTACCATCGGGGTTAAGTTACAACTCATTACATAAAAACTTCAGAAGAGCCAAGAGTTTGTAACTTAAATATAGTTCATAAGCCCCAAAAATATCCCGCTTGAAGACTAACTCCCAAGTTTCTCCCCCTTTGTCATCAAGTGACAAAAAGGGACAAACTGAGGACTAACGCCCGTGAAGACTTCACTTCTTGGCGGTTGAGGAAGAGCCGTGACGCTTCTTGGGAGTAGTCTTCTTCCTTGGACTAGTAGCAGTGTCGAGTTGTTCTTCATCAGTTTCAGCAGTGCGAAATGAAGAAAAGGAGTTGTCTTCAAGGTCTGGAACTGGAATGGGCCTGAACTTCCTCTTGGGAGGCCATGACCAGTCAAAGTATCGCTCAAAGTCCATTTCTTCAAGCTCAGTCTGAGTCTTCAGATGTGCAAGTGTAGCCCAGGTGCGATCAAAAACCTCATGCAGATAGTGATGGTTGAGCTTCACAGAGTTTTGTGTTTCAGTGAGGGTTTTCTTAATGGCGCCAAACTGGCGTTTGACCCACTTGTGATTGCGATCCACCTTCTGGTGAAGACTGAGGAGGAGCTCTCTTGTATTCATCACTCGAGGAGTAACGGGGCTTGCCGGACGAGTCTCAGTGTCATCCCATGAAGAATAAGCTTTTGGCTCGCTGAACTGGCCATCAAGGGGCCTACTGCCTTCTTCAATCACTGATTTGCCTTTTCCTTCAATGGGCTCGAAAGTCTTCTTGTTGACCCGGATAGGAGGCATATAACCAACATGGTTTTGGCACTCAGCGAGAAAGTTGATGCCTGTCCTTGTCCTGATGAATCTCATGATCCATGGGGCATATATCTTGTGATCAAAAGGACACATAGCATTGTCGGCCAAATTCCTCAAGAAGAAACCATGGATGTTGATAGGAATACCATGAATGATGTTGAAGAGGATATTCTTCATGAGGCCTACGACATCTTCTTCATCATCATGGCCTTTGATCGGCGCGAGCACACTGCAGAGGATTCTGTAGACAGATCTTGGTGTATACTTGAGCTCGTGGACGAGGTATGTTTTTCTCGGTGATTTTCCTTCAGCCAAAGGCTTCATGAGGACTTTCATCATCCCATTGGGCAGCTCACGCTCACCATAAAGCTTCACAGCCTCCTCTGAGGGAATTGGTGCAGGCAGTTCACGGAGGAGCTCAGTAGCAGGAGCCTTGTAGTGAGTGTTTTGTGTCATCCAGTCAAACACCCAAGTGTTAATGTCTTCAGGGTTGCCAGAGATGTGAAGAGTGACATAGAACTGAAGAATGAGCTCGCTGTTCCAGTCAGAGATGTCGGAGCACATTGGCAGTAAACCAGCATCATGGAGTACATTGAGGACTGGCTCTAGGCACGGTATAGCTTCAAGTTCAACGTGAGGAATATGCCTATGCTGGAATATCTTGTTTCTTCCACACAGCACAGAGGCATAGTAATTCATCTGTGTCCTAGTCCAAAACTTCAGATGCCTCATTTGAGGCTTGTCATAGGGGTGCTCTCCAATGAAGTACATGCTTTCTTCAAAGAAATTCTCCTTTTGAAACTTTGGACGCTTGGAGAAGGGCTGACGCTGAACTGGCTGAAGATTTTGCTGAGGAACAGGAGGGGAGACAACAATTGCAGTCTCGGGGTTGAGCACGACGAATGCATTGTCTTGGTCAGGTGCATTTTCCTCAGCATTTTCCTCAGGGTGAGGAATTTCAGCAGCAAGGACTTCAGGCTGAGGAGATGGCTCTGGCTGGGCGTGAGGCTGAGGGGCTTGCTCTAGGTGTGCATCAGGCTGAGGAATAGTTTCATCTTGCTCAGGTGGAGGAGTTGGGTCAGCCTTTTCCTCATCTTGAGGATTTTTCTCAGAGCTTTGAATTTCATCAGCTTGAGTATTTTCAATTTGTTCTTCCTCAGCTGGCTTGGTGGCAGAGGCAGTTTCTTCAGCTGGTGTAGCTGATCCTTGAGCAGTGTCTTTCTGAGGAATGAAGGGCTGAGGACTGTCGTCAATACGAATTTCTTCGTCGGTGTGTTCCTCAGAGGCATCATCCTTCATTTCCTCATCTGCCCCTTTCGCTTGATCATCAATAATGACCATTTCATAAGAAGGATCGACATTTAGGGGCACAGGGTCCAAAGGAGCAGTCTCTTCAAGTGCTTTGAGGTGCTTAGCCTCTGTTTCTTCTTCTGCTGAGGAGGCCTTTCTCTTTTTGGCTTCCTTCTCAGCAGCCCTGGTTTTCTTCACGTCTGATGCAGACAGAGTCATCTTCTTCACCTTTGAAGCTTTTGGTGAAGGGGTTCTCTCGACAGATTCTTCAGCTGGTTTTGAGGAACCAGCTGGAACAGAATCATCAGCTTGCTTTGATGAAGTAGCTGGGTCAGGGCAGTCTCATCAGCTGCAACAGATTCATCAGCTGGAGCTTCCATGATTATTTCTTCAATAGCCGGTACATCTACACGGCTTTCTTGGTGGATTTCCTCAGCTTGAGGAGATTCATCTGCTGCCTCCTCAATCAAGGGCTGGGAAATTGGTGCTCGAGGTGCAGCCTTCTTGTTGTAGTCATCAACGGCTTTAGTGGCCAGCTTGATGAAATTGCTCTTGAGACTCTTACGATCTGACAGCTTGGAGTACTTGTCAGTCAAATTCTTCACCTCTGCCTGTGTGGACACCAGTGCATCAGGCGTCAAGCTGAGGAGATTCTGCTTGAGGGATTTCTCCTTTTTAAGCTTTGCAACCTTGGCCTGCTTGGCCTGCTATTCTTTCCACTTGGCTTCATTGATGAAAGTGGCCACCATGTGGCTGATGCCAGGGGGAAGTTTCAAATCATCAAGCGGAGTGTTTGGGTCCTCATACGAGATGTTGATGTAGTCTAGGAGGACCTTGGGGTCCATGGCCAGAGGAATGGCGCTGCCAGATGCTTGAGCTACTCTTTCTTGCTTGTTTCTGATGATGGCTTGCAGGGTTTGATCATCATATTCATCACTGCCCTCTGATGCAGACGGGACGGTGATGATTTTGTTGGGGCTTGGCAGAGTTGCTCTTTCAGCAGACACCTGAGTCTTCACAGGAGGTGGTGAAGACTTTGTCTCCGAGATGGTTGCAGCCGGGAGTGAGGAGCTGGAGCTGGCGGTCATAGGCTTCATGACTTGCTTTTGTATTGGTGTCTCTTGAGGCTTTGGTGGTGGTGCTGAGGATTTTGGAGCTGAGGAGATTGGCGCTGAGGGTTTTGGCGCTGATGGTTTTGGCGCTGAGGGTTTAGTAACTGATGCCTGAGCACACTTCTCTTGAGGCTTTGGAGCCCTTGGCTTTGACGGCACAGACTGTGGTTGAGGAATAGCTGAACCAGAGGTCTCAGCGACAGAGGAAGTAGTTGCAGCTGAGGCAGCAGATGAGGATTCATTGAATTTCCTCACTGCAGCTTCTGCTTGCTTCTTGAGCTTAGCCAGATGCTTTTCCTTCTCATCTGGATAGTCATCAAAGGTCTTGAGGCTTGAGGGATGTGCTACTTGATGAGCCTCAAGTGGGGCCCGTTTGCCAGGGGGCTTCAGAGCGAATTTCTTCGCATACTTGGCAGTTACAAACCAGTATTCTTTCCATTCCTTCACCCATCGGCGTTCTATATTCTGAAGCCGGATCTTTCTCTTGGCCATTGTCTCATTTTCATCAGGTGTGCAATAGTCCAAGTAAATATCCTCAGGAATATCCACAGCCGTGTTTTGCTCAAGTTTCTTTCCTCCCTTCTATTTCTGTCATCCTCCATTTTCTTCAGCTCGGGATTTTGCTGATGGGATTGAATTCTTGAGGATTCTCATGAGACTTGAAGATTTTCTTCAAGAAACGCTGCAAATGAGTTAATGTGATGAGAACTGAGAGATTCATCAGCTGACATGTATGTACCTGTGAACAGAGTATAGTTGCGAGGAATTTGGAGAGGTCATATGCGTTCTCAGGTTTGAGAAAATGAAAAAGTTTGACAGTTGAGGAATTTAACCAGTGGTTGAGGAATTTGCCTAAGCATACTGTTCTTGGGTTCCAGAGTTGTACAGATACGAAAATTCGCACAACTGAGGAATCTCGTGAAAATCTTAGATGCTTAGTGAAGTTCATCAATGGTGTGGTGATAGGTAGTGTTTTAGGAATCAAGTGCATATCGATTCTTGAGGAAAAACAGATTTTACATAGGAGATGTAAAATAGTAGATCTAACTTGCGGTAAAAATGGGATTTTATTTACCTTGGAAGGTGCGCACGAAGAACACAGAAAGGTGTGTAGAGAAGCTCTTCGGTCGCGTGTTCAATGCACCCTAACCCGGCGACAGAGGACGTCTACGGCGGCAGCGGACGAAGATGGTCCGACTCCGGCGTGGTTCCGGCGACGGAGAAAAGTCGAGGCAGTGAAGCTCTTCCTCACCGGCGACGAAACTTCCAGCGGTGGCGCTAGGGTTTCGTGCTTTTTGCTGTAGCAAGAGAGTGATGGGGCGAAGAAGAGTTTGCCGAAGGGGGAGAGGGACATATTTATAGCCAGACAGTTACTGTTGGCGCGAAGATTTTGGACCAAACAGCCCCTGCCTCTACGTCTCCGCAGGACACGTGTAGTTCCCGAACAAGGCGGTGGAGATAGTGGAGATCGTGGTTATCCGATCGTGGGAAATGGGGTTCAGTTACTGTGCATTAAAGAAACAATTTTTGAAGATTTGAGGATTTTCGTTACAAAATCATCAACTCACAAGGACGCAGTGAGGATTTTGAACAAAGTTTCAAGTAGAACGCATATGAAGAATTGAATAGACTGGATGAGTATAGCATAGAGGGAAAGTAGGGTCCGATCACATTCACTTAGCAGAAATATCAACTTGAAGAAATAACTATAAGTGAATGCTATTGAGGACTTGAAATCACAGTCTATCTAGTCAAATGAAAGTCACCAAGTGTTTTTGAAGATTTTGTGCTAAATATTCACAATGAAGAACAACTGTTTTGAAGAAAAACACATTTTGAGGAAATGGAACATTTGAAGAAAATCAACTTGAGGAATTTCACATTGGGCTGTGGCGTGACCCACCATATAAGAATGTTGATTACACACACCGCGTACAATTGTCGTAGGGCCCTGAGAATCAATTTCTTCGTTGATTTCTTCACATTCAGAGTGACATTCTTCATCAGTTGAAGAAAATCGATTCATCATGTGTTGCACATCTAAGTCATCAATTTTTCATAAGTGTTAGGATGTGTGCATGTTTTTACAAAACATTTGAAGATTCTAAGATATTTAGGTCACACCGCAACTTGCAAAACCTTTTCTCATCCAAGGGCTTAGTGAAGATATCTACCAGTTGATCATCAGTCTTCACATGGTCGATGAGGATATTGCCCTTGAGGACATGGTCCCGAAGAAAATGATGACGAATCTGGATGTGCTTGGTCTTCGAGTGCTGTATTGGGTTGTATGCAATCTTGATTGCACTCTCATTGTCGCAGTAGAGAGGCACATTCTTCATGTTGATGCCGTAGTCCTTGAGGGTTTTCTTCATCCATAGTAATTGAGCACAGCACGAACCAGCAGCAATGTACTCAGCTTCGGCAGTGGAGAGTGATACGCAGTTCTGCTTCTTTGAGGACCAGCAAACTAGTGATCTTTCGAGGAAATGGCATGTGCCAGAAGTTGACTTGCGATCCACACGGCCACCAGCATAGTCAGAATCAGAATACCCTACCAGATGAAGATTTGAGCCCTTGGGATACCATAATCCTAGTGTTGGTGTGTGAGCTAAGTATCGAAGAATATGCTTCACAGCCTTATGGTGTGATTCCTTCGTTTTTGCTTGAAAACGTGCACACATGCAAACACTAAGCATTATATCTGGCCTAGATGCACATAGATACAATAAAGAGCCAATCATAGAACGATATACGTGCTGATCGAAATCTTTACCATTTTCATCAGTGTCGAGGTTGCCGTTGGTAGGCATTGGAGTCTTGGCACCTTTGCATTCATGCATGTCGAATTTCCTCAGAACATCCTTGAGGTATTTCTCCTGTGATATGAAGATTCCATTGCTTTGTTGACGAATTTGAAGACCTAAGAAGAATTTCAGCTCCCCCATCATGGACATCTGATATTCTTCACTCATCATGTAAGCAAATTCATCACTGTATCGTTTGTCACTACAGCCAAATATGATATCATCGACATATATTTGACACACAAATAGCTCATTATCATAGGATTTAGTGAAAAGAGTTGGATCGAGTGAACCAGGTTTGAAGCCTTTCTTCATGAGGAATTACTTCAATGTATCATACCATGCCCGAGGGGCTTGCTTGAGACCATAGAGAGCCTTTTTCAGTCTGAAGACTTTGTCTGGATTCTTTGGATCCTCAAAACCTGGGGGCTGAGCAACATATACTTCTTCCTCAAGCTTACCATTGAGGAATGCACTTTTCACATCCATTTGATATAATATGATGTTATGATGATTAGCATAAGCAGGTAGTATTCGAATAGCTTCAAGTCTAGCAACAGGTGCAAAAATTTCATCGAAATCTATTCCTTCAACCTAGGTGTAGCCTTCGGCTACAATTCGTGCCTTGTTCCTCACCACTTGACCGTCCTCATCTTGCTTGTTTCGGAAAATCCACTTGGTGTCGATGATGTTGTGCTTGCGAGGATCTGGTCGTTTGACGAGCTCCCATACGTCATTCAGCTTGAATTGAAGAAGTTTGTCTTGCATAGCTTGGATCCACTCAGGTTTCAAAAAAGCCTCAGCAACTTTTGAGGGTTCTGTGATGGATACAAAGGAAAAATGCCCACAAAAGTTAACTAAGTGTGAAGCTTTTGAGCGAGTGAGAGGACCTGGTGCGTTGATGTCATTGAGGATTTTGTCAAGTTCTACTTCATTTGCAATCCTCGGATGAGCTGGTTGAGGATTTCGTCTGGGCTGAGGAACTGGTTCTGGTGCAATTTCCTCAGGAGCATCTTCTTGATTTTCATCAGTGATGGGGATCGTTTCTTCACCTATTTCCTCAGTGGGGACAATGTCTTCAGTAGGTTTGAGCTTTATTGCTTCCTCAGGAGACAGCTTATCTGGATCAGAAGGCAATTGCTCTCTTTGCGAGCCATTAGTTTCATCGAACCACACATCTACAGTCTCAACAACTTTGTTGTGATAGTTGTTGAAGACTCTGTAGGTGTGCGAGTCCTTTCCATAACCAAGCATAAAACCTTCATGTGCCTTAGGTGCAAATTTTGAGCTATGGTGAGGATCTCTAATCCAACATTTTGCACCGAAGACTTTGAAATAACTTACACTGGGTTTCTTGTCAGTGAGGAGTTCATATGAGGTTTTCTTGAGGAATTTGTGAAGATATACCCTGTTGATGATATGGCATGCAGTGTTGATTGCTTCAGGCCAAAAGCGACGAGGAGTCTGATATTCCTCAAGCATAGTTCTTGCCATTTCAACCAGAGTCCTGTTCTTCCTTTCGACGACACCATTCTGCTGAGGAGTATAAGGAGCAGATAATTCGTGAGTAATACCAAGTTCATCAAGATAATCATCAAGACCAGTGTTTTTGAACTCGGTTCCATTATCACTTCTGATATGTTTGATCTTGATGCCAAAGTTCGTCGAGGCCCTTGAAGAAAATTGTTTGAAGATTTCCTGCACTTCAGTTTTATACACTATGATATCCACCCATGTATATCTGAAATAATCATCAACTATGACGAAGCCATATAAAGATGCTTCATTGGTTAGTGTGGCATAGTGAGTAGGTCCAAATAGATCCATATGAAGCAATTCGAATGGACGTGTAGTGGTCATGATAGTCTTCGAGGGATGCTTGGATCTGGTCATTTTCCCAGATTCACAAGCACCGCAGAGATTATCCTTGAGGAATTTGACTGATTCGATGCCGATGACATGCTTCTTCTTCGCGAGCGTGTGCAAATTCCTCATGCCTGCATGACCTAGTCTTCGGTCCCACAACCATCCTTCTGAGGTTTTTGCTAGTAAGCAAGTGGCTGGTTGGGACCTGTAGATAAATCAACAATGTACAAATCCCCTCTTCTTACACCTTCGAAGACTTTGGATCTGTCAGATTCCATGATGACTACACATCTATATCTACCAAAGATAACAATCATATCAAGATCACAAAGCATCGAGACAGACATGAGGTTAAAACCAAGGGATTCAACAAGCATCACTTTGTCCATATGCCTATCCTTGGAAATAGCCACTTTGCCAAGTCCCAATACCTTGCTTTTACCTTTGTCAGCATATGTGATTTCCTTCAGAGGTGATGGAGTTAGTGGCATATTCATCAGTAAGCTTTTATCACCAGTCATGTGATGTGTGCAGCCACTATCAAGAACCCACTCAGTATTCTTGGGTTTGTCATCCTGCAGATGAATTAGTACAGCTTACCATCCCATATGCTTCAGATTTGAAGAATATGATATCAATTTCATTAGATAAGAATTTCATCACAACAGAAATATAAGGACGTGTGAAATATTTTTGTTTCATCAACCATTAGCTTGCATCCTATCAAGCATTTCCTCAGGTCTCCAGCAAATTCTTCAGATGATGATTTTCATCTGGAGACCTGACCTGCAGAAGTGATTAGTTCGATTTCTTCACCACCCACATCTGAAGGGGTGGCAAAGCATTCATCATCCTGCGAGCACCATATGAGAAAGGTGGCATTGAAGCTAATATGAATATGCAGAGAACTGGTTTGAGGATTTATGAACATAATGATTTGAAGAGTAGCGCTCATATTCATATTCCTTGTAATTTCCCTGCATGTTAGACGCATTAGCACGGGTACGAGCATAATTTTGACGAGTTGAGGATTTTAATCCTCTTGAAGACTTTGGTCCTCGTGAGGAATTTGATCCGGGGTTCAGATTCTTCAGTGGTGGTGTCATTAGGACATTCACCTGAAGATTTTCAAGACAGCTTTTGGGAACCCAGATTTTCCTCAAAGGAGGGCCATTCCTGCAGTTAGTTCCAACATATCGAGCGAATACTTCACCAGATTGATTTTTGAACAGTTTATAGTTGGAGTCAAATGACTCATCTGAGGAATATGATAATTCACATGAAAAGCCAGTTAGATTAGATGGATCAAAAGGAGGCCCGGTAGCAGCAACCCATGAGGTTTTGGGATACTGCTCAGGTTTCCAATAAGAACCATCAACATTTAATTTCCTCTCAAAGGCAATTCCTTCTTTCCTCAGGTTCCTGTTCAAGATCTGCTTTTTTAGCACATCACAAAGGGTTTGATGTCCTTTGAGGCTTTTGTATATGCCTGTCACATACAATTCCTTCAACCCTGCATTTTCATCAGTAACATTTGTGTTTTCCTCAAGTGAGGAAATAGAGACAACAGGTGCAGTTGAAGAATTTGTAGCAATAGTAGCACTTGATGATTCTGGTGAGGAATTAGCAGTTCCGCGTTCAATGCATTTAAGACATGGAGGAATGAATTCAACTTGACCAGCGCTGATCTGTTGAGCTAGTAATGAATTATTTTCCATACGAAGATCATCATGATACATCCTCAGCTTCTCAAGATCAAGCTTCCTTTGAAGAAATTCATAGGAAAGCTTCTCATGATCAGTGAGGAGTGTATCATAACGATCCTGAAGATTATCAAATTTAGACTGAAGACTTTTCACATCTTCAGTGAGGATTTGGGTAAGGTTCATTTCATCATTCAACAGATCATCACTTTTATCTAGTAGTTTCTGAAGCCTTTGAAGGGCAGTTTGTTGTTTAGTGGCAATGATAGCAAGTTTACTGTAACTGGGTTTTTTATAATCATCAGGTTCACAGTCACTTGAATCAGAGGAGGAGGCATTATTTGGTACCTTTGAACTTTTTGCCATGAAGCAATAGGTTGGAGTGAAGTCATCAGCATAGTCATCAATGTGGATGGTGCAATCATTTTCTTCAAGATTGAAGATTGACTTGCTGACGAAAGTGGTTGCCAGTGCAAGACTAGCCTGTCCGGATTTTGAGTCTTCATCAGAACCCTCTTCTTCATCACCTTCCTCTGATTCTGCCTCTGAGTCCATTTCCTTGCCAATAAGTGCTCGAGCCTTTCTGAAACTAGTCTTCTTGTGTGATGAGGGCTTTGAAGATGAGGATTTTGAAGATTTCTTCTTCTTCTTCGAGTCATCAGAACTGTCATCCTTGTATTTCTTCTTCTTTGGTTCCTTTCCCCAACGGGGACATTCAGCAATGTAATGACCTGATTTCTTGCACTTGTGGCAGGTTCGTTTCTTGTAGTCCTCAGATGAAGATTCTGATTTCCTCATGTCTCTTCTTGAAGATTTACCGAACTGGCCACGTCGTGTAAATCTCTGGAATTTCCTCACGAGCATTGCAAGCTCCTGTCCAAGTTCTTCAGGGTCACCAATGTTGTCATCTATGTCTTCTTCTTCAGATGAGGAAATTGCTCTAGCCTTCAGTGCACGTGGTCTAGAATAGCTTGGTCCATATAGATCTTTCTTTTCTTCTAGCTGGAATTCATGAGTATTTAGCCTTTCGAGTATATCAGCTGGATCAAGCATCTTGTAGTCTGGTCTTTCTTGAATCATCAGAACTAAAGTATCAAATGAAGGATCCAAAGATCTCAGCAGTTTCTTCACAACTTCGTGATCAGTGATGTCTCGAGCTCCCAGTGCTTGCAGTTCATTTGATATGTCAGTGAGGCGATCAAAGGTGTCTTGGCAGCTTTCATTGTCATGTCTCTTGAAGCGATTGAAGGGATTGCGAAGAATATCAACACGAGAGTCACGCTGGGTTGATACTCCTTCATTTACTTTGCACAGTCTCTCCCAGATCAGTGTTGCAGAGCCCAAAGCACTTACTCTTCCAAACTGGCCTGGGCTCAGATGGCCATAGATGATATTCTTCGCTTGAGAATCGAGTTGCTTGAATTTCTTGACATCAGCAGCAGAGACACTAACAGAGATGATGGGGACGCCATGTTCCACAATATACCAGAGATCATTATCAATAGCTTGTAGATGCATTTTCATTTTGTTCTTCCAGAAGGGAAAGTTCTTTCCTTCGAAGGTAGGACATGTTGCAGTCACCTTAAACATGCCTGCAGTCGACATAACTAAAACTCCAGGTGGTTAAACCAAAATCACATAGAACAAGGGAGTAACTTGCTCTGATACCAATTGAAAGTGCGTTATATCGACTAGAGGGGGGTGAATAGGAGATTTTTAGAATTTCATCATTGAGGAAATTCCTTTTGAGAAATTCCTCACTGATGACTAACTTACTGCGGAAACAGTAAAGGATCAGAAGTGCAAAGTTTCACAACAGCAGTTTTTCGGAGTGAGGAATGTGAAAACAGATTGCACTATGAGCAGGCATGCAGAATACAGATGAGGATTAACTGACGGGAAGAATTTGGGGTTGAGGAAATTCATAGAAAGTCTTCAGCAAATTCTTCAAACAGTAGCAGTGAAAGTCATCAACACATAATACGAGGAAAGTAAGGAGTTGAGGAATTAGAACCCGTTTCTTAGTGAAGACAGTCGTTGATGACCCAGTTCCAACTGTTGTGACAGTCGTACATCTGGTTTGGAGCGGCTTGGTATTGAAACCAAACGACACACAGTCCCGGGACACACAGTCCCTACCGTGTTCTCCTTGGGCTAAGAACACACAGTCCTCGCCCAACACTCGTGGTAAGTCTTCAGGGCAGACTTCCAAACCCTCACAAACTTGGTCACCCGGCGATCCACAATTGATTGCTGGAAAGCTCTAGACTATGACGCCTAACCGTCTGGAGGATGCACAGTCCTCAAAGGTAAAAGGCTTCAGTCCCACACAGGAACAACTTCTTCAGTGATGCTCAATCACTAGGTTTGGTTTGTGGTTTCGGTGTATGGGGTATTTCCTCACTGATGAATTACTCTCGAAGACTCTGAGGAATTGGGTTGCTCTTATGACAAGTGTCAGTTTCTAACGGAGCAGCCAACCAGCTAATGGTTGTGGGGGTGGCTATTTATAGCCTGGGAGCATCCCGACATGATTTGACACTAATGCCCTTAAATAATATGACCGTTGGAGTGGATAAGACCAATGACTTGGCGTGGCTATCGAAACGGTCGGAACCCTCAACTGTGAGAGTCCTCATGTCATTTGTATTCCTCACTTGAGGCTTTTGGTTGGATTAGGCTTGGGTTGAGCATCATGAGGAAATTCATTCCAAAGTGTAACTTCGACCCCCTTTAACAGTACGGTGTTCCTATTACTCAAATGCGAAGAAAATAAAACAGAAAGAGTAAATCTTCATGCTTCAAAGTCTTCAAAGTGATTTTCTTCACGACACGCCGAATTCCTCGATTTCAGTATCTTCATGAGGAATATCAATTTCATCGCAGATTCCTCGCGATTCATTTCTTCAGCTTCAGACCAATTTCTTCAACCGAAGATATATATATTTTTAGGGGTCGATATTCTTCAAATATCTCAAACTCCTCAGTGACTTATAGATCCTGTGTACACTCATAAACACATTAGATACTTAACCTATAAGTCTTCCAGCCACCAAAATCACTAAGGGGCACTAGATGCACTTACAGGCTTTCATCACCCCCTTCGGTGCCTTTTGCTATGTCTCAACGCCTTTTGGGCTCAAGAGTGCAGGGGCGACTTATCAGTGTTGCATCTAGAACTGTCTGCATAGTCAGATTGGACACAACGCCCATGCTTATGTTGATGACATTGTGGTAAAATCGCAGAAGAAGGAGACGCTTCTAGGTGATCTCAAGGAGACGTTTGTCAACCTACGGGTCTATCAGATGAAGCTTGCTACGTCTTGAGCTTGCGTTGGTTTTTCCCTTGAAGAGGAAAGGGTGATGCAGCACAGTAGCTATAAGTATTTCCCTCAGTTTGAGAACCAAGGTATCAATCCAGTAGGAGAATCAAGCCAAGTGTCCAGAGTATGTGCGCAAACACAAACGAGCTTGCACCCAACGCTATAAAGGGGTTGTCAATCCCTTCAAGATTGATTGCAAAGTGAGATCTGAAGGTAGAAAGTGTAACGAAGTAAAAGTGTAAGGCAGAAAATATGAAGTGAAGTAGACCCGGGGGCCATAGTGTTCACTAGAGGCTTCTCTCAAAATAGCAAATATTACGGTGGGTGAACAAATTACTATCGAGCAATTGATAGAACTGTGCAAAGTCATGACGATATCTAAGGCAATGATCATACATATAGGCATCACGTCCGAGACAAGTAGACCGATACTTTCTGCATCTACTACTATTACTCCACATATCGACCGCTATCCAGCATGCATCTAGTGTATTGAGTTCATGACGAACAGAGTAACGCCTTAAGCAAGATGACATGATGTAGAGGGATAAACTCAAACCAATGATGTAAACCCCATCTTTTTACCCGTGATGGCAACAACACGATACGTGCCTCGCTACCCCTTCTGTCACTGGGTGAGGTCACCGCATGGTATGAACCCAAAACCAAGCACTTCTCCCATTGCAAGAATCATAGATCAAGTTGGCCAAACAAAACCCACAACTCGAAGAGAATTACAAGGATATGAAATCATGCATATAAGAGATCAGAAGAAACTCAAATAAGATTCATAGATAATCAGATCATAAATCCACAATTCATCGGATCTCGACAAACACACCGCAAAAGAAGATTACATCGGATAGATCTCCATGAAGATCATGGAGATTTTTGTATTGAAGATCCAAGAGAGAGAAGAAGCAATCTAGATACTAGTTATGGACCCGAAGGTCTATGGTGACCTACTCACGCAACATCGGAGAGGCAATGGTGTTGATGAACAAGCCCTCCGTATCCGAATCCCCCCCTCCGGCAGGGCGCCAGAACGTGCCCCAGATGGGATCTTGCGGAGACAGAAGCTTGCGGCGGCGGAAAAGTATTTTTGTGGATCTCTCCCGTGATTTTGGATTTTTGTGGATTTATAGGAGAAAGAAGTAGGGCAGACGAGCCACAGGGGGGCCACAAGCTTGCTAGGCGTGGCCCCCCTGGCCGCGCCTAGTGGGCTTGTGGCCTCCCCTGGTGGCCTCTGCCTTGGTTCTCACTCCCCGTGCGTATCTTGTGTTCCAAAAAAAATATTTTCAGAAGTTTTATTCCGTTTGGACTCCGTTTAATATTCTCCTCTGAAAAGGGTCAAAAACACGGAAAAAACAGGAACTGGCACGTGGCACTGAGTTAATAAGTTAGTCCCAAAAAGATATAAAAGGCATACAAAACATCCAAAGTTTGACAAGATAATAACATGGAACCATCAAAAATTATAGATACATTAGAGACGTATCAAGCATCCCCAAGTTGAACTCCTGCCCGTCCTCGAGTAGGGAAGTGATAAAGAATGAAATTTTGATGTGGAATGCTACTTTGTCCTTTGTAACTTCTTTCATGTGACATGAATGTTCAGATTCGTAAGATTCAAAACAATAGTTTGCTATTGATATGAAAACAGTAATACTTCAAGCAAACTAGCAAGGTAATCATGAACTTTCGAAATAACAAGGCCAAAGAAAATTATCCCTACATAATCATATAGTCTGGCCATGCTCCATCATCCCCACACAACTAATTTAAATCATGCACAACCCCGGTATTGGCCAAGTAATTGTTTTCGCACTCTTACTTTCTCAAACCTTTTTCAACTCTCACGCAATACATGAGCGTGAGCCATGGATATAGCACTATAGGTGGAATAGAGTGTGGTGGAGATTGTGAGACAAAAAGGAGGAGATGGTCACATCAACTCAGCGTATCAAAGGGCTATGGAGATGCCCATCAATAGATATCAATGTGAAAGAGTAGGGATTACCATGCAATGGATGCACTTAGAGCTATAAGTATGTGAAGGCTCAAAAGGAGAACTAGTGGGTGTGCATCCAACTTGCTTGCTCACGAAGACCTAGGGCAATTTTGAGGAAACCCATCATTGGAATATACAAGCCAAGTTATATAATGAAGATTCCCACTAGCATATGGTGGTGACAAATCAAGAGACTCTCAATCACGAAGAACATGGTGCTATTATGAAGCACAAGTGTGGAAAAGATAGTAGCATTGTCCCTTCTCTCTTTTTCTCTCTTTTTTTTGTTTAGGCACTTTGGCCTCTTTCCATATCTCCTTTTTTGTGTGGGCAACTTTGGCCTCTTTTTTTCCTCACATGGGACAATGCTCTAATAATGATGATCATCACACTTTAATTTACTCAAAGCTCAATGCTAGAACAATGATGACTCTATAGGAAATGCCTCCGACAGTGTACCAGGATGTGCAATGATCTAGCTTGGCGTATGACTCGCTAGCTATCTTACGATCATGCAATGGAAATATGAGAGTGACGGCACAAGTCATGAGACGGAACGGTGGGAGTTGCATGGCAATATATACCGGAATGGCTATGAAAATGCCATAGTAGGTAGGTATGGTGGCTGTTTTGAGGAAGGCATATGGTGGGTTTATGCACCGGCGCAAGTTGCGCGGCACTAGAGAGGCTAGCAAAGGTGGAAGGTGAAAGTGCATCTATACCATGGACTCACATTAGTCATGAAGAACTCGCATACTTATTGTGAAAGTTTTTATTAGTAATCGAAACAAAGTGCTAGACGCATACTCCTAGGGGAAGGGTTGGTAGGTGTTAACCATCACGCGATCCCGACCGCAACACAAAGGATGACAATCAATAGATCAATTATGCTCCGACTTCCTAACATAGCGGTTCACCATACGTACATGTTACGGGAATCACTAACTTCTACACAAGTATTTCTAGATTCACAACACCCTACTAACATAACTCCTAATATCACCAAATCCATGTCTCAAAACTAATTGAGAGGGATCAAACTTCTCTTTCTAATCAATGCACATGAAGATGGAAGTTTTATTGTATCCTCTTTGGGTACCTATCACCTTTGGGACTACTTTCATAGCACAAGACAACTACCAAATTACTCAGAGAGATCACTCTCAAAAATATATAAGTGAAGATCGAGAGTTCTCATTTCTCCAAAATATGACACCGCCTTGCTCTAAAAGATCTAAGTGAAGCACATGTGAGCTAAATTGCCTAACTCAAAAGATATAAGCGAAGCTCAAAGAGTATTCTAGCAAATTCACGATGAGTGCATGTCTCTCTCAAAAGGTGTGCAGCAAGGATGATTGTGACACAACAAAAAGAAAAGACTCCTACGATACAAGACGCTCCAAGCAAAACACATATCATGTGGTGAATAAAAATATAGCTCCAAGTAATGTTACCGATGGATTGAAGACGAAAGAGGGGATGCCTTCCCGGGGAATCCCCAAGCTTAGGCTTTTTCGTGTCCTTGAATTTGGCTTGGGATGCCTTGGGCATCCCCAAGCTTGAGCTCTTTCCACTCTTTATCCCTTTGTTCATGAGAACATCACCCAAAACTTGAAAACTTCACAACACAAAACTTATTCAGAAACTCGTGATATCATTAGCACAAGAAAACAAACTACCACCTCTTGAGGTATTGTAGCAAACTTGATTTCTATTTATATTGGTGTTAGGTTTCTGTATTCTCACTTTTCCATGGCTAGTACCCCCCGATACTATCCATAGTTTCATCAAAACAAGCAACCAACACAACAAAAAACAGAATCTGTCAAAAACAGACCAGTCTGTAGCAATCTGTATACTTTGTATACTTCTGGTATCTCAAAAATTCTGAAAAATTACGACAGTTTGGGCAAATGGCATATCAACCAGCAGAAAAGAGAATCAACTCAAAAGCCCTTTCTGGAGAAAAATGTAAAACAATTTCGTGAGCGAAAAGTTTCTGTCTTTTTCCAACAGGATCAAACAACCATCACCAAACTAGTCATAAAGGTTTTACTTGGCTCAAACACAAAAAGGAAACACAAAAGACACAATCATAACAGAATTATGATGGTGTGGACGCAACAAAAAAGAAAGCAAAAAAGCAAAGATAAATTCATCGGGTTGCCTCCCAACAAGCGCTATTGTTTAACGCCCTTAGCTAGGCATAAGGTGATAGAATCACGTATCGTCGTCTTTGTTGCTCAAACCATAAGTGGCCCTCATCATGGATTCATAAGGCAATCTTATTTTATTTCTAGTAAAATGCTCCATGCCCTTCTTTAAAGGAAATTGAAATCTAATATTCCCCTCCTTCATATCGGTGATAGAACCAATAGTCCTTACGAAAGGTCTACCAAGAATGATAGGACATGTAGGATTGCAATCAATATCAAGCACAATGAAATCCACGAGTACATAGTTCCTATTTGCAATAATAAGAACATCATTGATCCTTCCCATGGGTTTCTTGACAGTAGAAATCGCAAGATGCAAATTAAGAGAGCACTCCTCAATCTCATTAAAGCCTAGAACATCACATAAAGACTTTGGAATCGCGGAAACACTAGCACCCAAATCACACAAAGCATTGCATTCATAGTTTTTTATCTTGATTTTGATAGTAGGTTCCCACTCATCATGAATCTTTCTAGGAATAGAAACTTCCAACTCAAGTTTCTCTTCAAGAGATTACATCATAGCATCGACGATATGATCGGTAAATGCTTTGTTTTGGCTATAAGCGTGTGGAGAGTTTAGCATGGATTGCATCAAGGAAATGCATTCAATCAAAGAGCAATTATCATAATTGAATTACTTGAAATCCAAAGCAATAGTTTCATTACTACTCAAAGTTTTGATATCCTCTACTCCACTTTCAATGCTTTTAGCATCAAGATAGATAGACTCTGAATCATTGGAGCGCTTTTCAACCAAGGTGGATTCATATCCATCCCCATCATCATTAGGTTTGACACTAGAAAACAAGGATTCAACGGGAGTCACACCAAGCACTTTAAGATCTTCATGATTCTTATCACAAATTTTAGGTTTAGCATCCATTATATTGACTAAGGTAGCCTGTTTATCAGAAATCTGGCCTACCAATTTTTCAAGACGAGCAAACTGAGAATTTAGCGCAAGGAATTCTTTGGCCATATCATCAACTTATGTATTCATAAAAGCCAAAAAATAATTTTGCCCCCTTAGTTCTCTACGGAAGTAACTATTGTAATCAAACTGTGTAGACATGAAGCCTTTAACACTAGTTTCAATTTCTTCCAACCTTGAGTAGTAAGCATCATAATCCTTTGGTCGGGCCATACAGGTCTTAGCAGGCAGACAAGCGCACAAGCGAACAGAAAGCAAGCGAGAGAAAAGGGGCGAACGAAAAAGGCAAATATATTTGTAAATTTTTGTTTTTCAGAAGTGGGGGAGAGGAAAACGAGAGGCAAAAAAGTAAATGCAACAGATGAGTTTGCGACACTTACTTGGATAAGCTTCACTTGGAATAATCCCCAGTGCCAGAGATTGACACATGGATGGGAGACTGTTCTTGGCTTGATCCTCCCCGGTAACGGCGCCAGAAATTCTTCTTGCTACCTCTTGAGCTTGCGTTGGTTTTTCCCTTGAAGAGGAAAGAGTGATGCAGCATAGTAGCAGTAAGTATTTCCCTCAGTTTGAGAACCAAGGTATCAATCCAGTAGGAGAATCAAGCCAAGTGTCCAGAGTACCTGCGCAAACACAAACGAGCTTGCACCCAACGCTATAAAGGGGTTGTCAATCCCTTCAAGATTGATTGCAAAGTGAGATCTGAAGGAGGAAAGTGCAACGAAGTAAAAGTGTAAGGCTGAAAATATGAAGTGAAGTAGACCCAGGGGCCATAGTGTTCACTAGAGGCTTCTCTCAAAATAGCAAATATTACGGTGGGTGAACAAATTACTGTCGAATAATTGATAGAACCGCGCAAAGTCATGACGATATCTAAGGCAATGATCATACATATAGGCATCACGTCTGAGACAAGTAGACCGATACTTTCTGCATCTACTACTATTACTCCACACATCGACCGCTATCCAGCATGCATATAGTGTATTGAGTTCATGACGAACAGAGTAACGCCTTAAGCAAGATGACATGATGTAGAGGAATAAATTCAAACCAATGATGTAAACCCTATCTTTTTACCCTTGATGGCAACAACACGATACGTGCCTCGCTACCCCTTTTGTCACTGGGTGAGGTCACCGCATGGTATGAACCCAAAACCAAGCACTTCTCCCATTGCAAGAATCATAGATCAAGTTGGCCAAACAAAACCCACAACTCGAAGAGAATTACAAGGATATGAAATCATGCATATAAGAGATCAGAAGAAACTCAAATAAGATTCATAGATAATCTGATCATAAATGCACAATTCATCGGATCTCGACAAACACACCGCAAAAGAAGATTACATCGGATAGATCTCCAGGAAGATCATGGAGAACTTTGTTTTGAAGATCCAAGGGAGAGAATAATCCATCTAGCTACTAGCTATGGACCCGAAGGTCTATGGTGAACTACTCACGCATCATCGGAGAGGCAATGGTGTTCATGAAGAAGCCCTCCGTATCCGAATCCCCCTCCGGCAGGACACAAGAACGTGCCCCAGATGGGATCTTGCGAAGAGAGAAGCTTGCGGTGGCGGAAAAGTATTTTTGTGGATCTCTCCCGTGGTTTTGGTTTTTGGGGGATTTATAGGCGGAAGAAGTAGGGCAGACGAGCCACAGGGGGCCCACAAGCCTGCTAGGCGCGAGCCCCCTGGCCGCGCCTAGGGGGCTTGTGGCCTCCCCTGGTGGCGTCTGCCTTGGTTCTCACGCCCCCTGCGTATCTTCTATTCTGGAAAAAATCTTTTCGTAAGCTTTATTCCGTTTGGACTCCGTTTAATATTCTCCTCTGAAAAGGGTCTAAAACACGGAAAAAACAGGAACTGGCACTTGACACTGAGTTAATAAGATAGTTCCAAAAAAGATATAAAAGGCATACAAAACATCCAAAGTTTGACAAGATAATAGCATGGAACCATCAAAAATTATAGATACGTTGGAGACGTATCAAAGCTTAATCCAACGAAGTGCGTGTTTGGGGTTCCTGTCGGAAAGTTGCTTGGTTTTCTAGTATCCGAGCATGGCATAGAGGCTAACCCACACAAGATCAAGGAAATTACCTCACTGGGGAAGCCGGCCAATATTAATCAAGTCCAGCGTATGGCGGGTCGCATCGCAGTCCTTAATCGTTTCATAAGTTGCCTCGGTGAGAAGGCCATTCCGATCTATCAGTTGCTCAAGAAGACGGATCACTCCGTCTGGACTGATGCAGCCAATGAAGCATATAAATCCCTCAAAAAACAACTTGCTGAGCCGCCCGTACTGGCAGCCCCAACTGACAAGGAACCGATGCTCTTGTACATCATCGCTAATTCTAAGGCGATGAGCATGGCAGTGGTTGTTGAGCGCAAGGAAGAAGGCAAGGAATAACCAGTCCAGCGGCCGGTGTATTTCGTTAGCGAGGTGTTAACAGCAGCGGTATCCGCATTGGAAGAAGTTGGTCTTTGGGATCTTTATGCCAAGCCGGAAGTTCAAACACTATTTTTTGGAGCACCCAATTACCATGGTTAGTTCTGCACCCTTAGGGGACATTATACATAATCGAGAGGCTACGGGGCGGATTGCTAAATGGGCGATAGAACTTGGTCCCCATCATGTGAAGTATGCGCCGCGTACTGCCATCAAGTCTCAGGCGCTGATCGACTTTATCAATAATTGGACCAAGCTACAAGTTCCAGAAGACAGGCCAGATAACACATATTGGATGATTTATTTCGACGGCTCTAGGCAATTGGAAGGTTCAGGCGCCGGAGTGGTGTTGACATCTCCAAGAGGGGACAAGTTTTGCTATGTTCTACAACTCTTGTTTCCTTGCACGAATAACGCAACTGAGTATGAAGCTTTGCTGCACGGGCTCATGATAGCTAAGGAGATGAATTTGAGTTGAGTCAGGTGTTTGGGCGGCTCATATTTAGTGGCCCAACTAGTGTCAGGTACTTGGAATTCCAAGGATCCATTGATGGCGGCTTACAAGCGAGCGGTAACCAAGGTGGCGGGTTATTTCCATGGGTATCAGGTTGATGATATTGATCGTCGACAGAACGAGGCGGCTGATGCCCTTTCACGGCTTGGGTCACAGCATAAGCCTGCCCCTCCTAATGTATTCTTGGATGTTTTACATAATCCCTCTATGAAATTGCCCTCTGAAGAAGACATAGCAATTCCTAACCCAGAGTCACAATTGGTGGCGACCCTCAGAGCAATTCCTGATTGAACGGTACCTTACATGGCTTATCTGGCTCGAGGCGAGTTGCCATCTGATGAAGTTTTCACTAGGCAGATCGTGCGGCGATGCAAATCCGTGGTTATACATAAAGGCGAGTTGCACAAACAGAGCACTTGTGGGATTTTCCAACGTTGTGTCTCACCAAAAGAGGGGAGAGATTCTCAATGAGATACATGCGGGCGACTGTGGGCATCACGTCGGGTCACGATCTTTGGTGTCAAAGGCTTTTCGTCACGGTTTTTACTGGTTGACGGCTCATGCTGATGCTGAAGATATAGTGCATCAGTGCGATGGGTGTCAGAAGTTGGGACGTCAGGCGCACGTGCCAGCTCAGGAGTTGCGCATGATCCCCATTACATGGCCTTTTGCAGTTTGGGGGCTTGACATGGTTGGTCCTTCTAAAAGATCTTCGGACAAGAAGACACATCTGATGGTTGCGGTTGATAAATTTACCAAGTGGGTTGAAGCGGAACCAGTCAGTAACTGCGAAGCAGAAATGGCGGTCAAATTCCTCAAGAAGTTGATCTTTCGTTTTGGTTACCCTCATAGCATCATCATCGACAATGGTACTAATTTGTCTAAGGGGGCAATGAAGGACTTTTGCCAGCGAGCATCTGGCTTCATGTGTCTGCAGTAGCTCATTCATAATCTAATGGTCAGGCTGAGTGGGCTAACCAGGAGATATTGCGTGGAATCAGGTCTCGGCTTATGGTTCCTTTACAGCACACTTCGGGTTGTTGGGTTGAAGAACTTCCCTCTGTACTTTGGAGTATTAGGACAACACCTAACAGGTCTACTGGTTACACTCCTTTCTTCCTCGTCTATGGGGCAGAGGCGGTTCTTCCAAGTGATATGAAGCACGATTCCCCCTGATTCGCCGCGTATGTTGAAGCTGATAATGAGCAAGCACGTCAAGATTCTTTGGATGCCCTGGAGGACAAGCATGATTTGGCTGCTGCCTGATCGATGATTTACCAGCAAGACCTACGTTGTTATCATAGTCGACGTGTCAAAAGCCGGGTCTTTCAGGAGGGTGACTTGGTGCTCGGTTGATTCAAGATCATACGGGTATGCACAAGCTTTCACCCCCTTGGGAGGGGCCTTTCGTTGTCAGCAGAAATATCCGCAACGGCTCCTATTATCTGATTGATCTACGCCCTGACAAGCCAACCACGGAGGAAGAAACAACTCACCCCTGGAACATTGCTCATCTGCGGCCCTATTATACTTAGAGCCATTGGCTCCTTATTCATGTACATACTTAGGTAATAGTGTACTCCGGCGCCCATGAAATTCGGGGTCTCGGCCGTTTCAGCCTACATATGAGCATGAGTCTTTATTGATTATTAAAATAAGTCACCCAAGAGGATAAGTCGCCATTGGGGGGGCTATCCAAACATGGACGCTACTCGTATCAAAGAGACTAAGTCGCGTTGATGCGACCACTCAAACATAGGTACCAGTAAAGCCAAAGAGGATCAAGTGCCATGATGCATAGTTTAAACATAGGCGCCTATGTGCGATCATGAACGATAAAAATCGGCTTACTTGGGGGCTACTAGCTCCCAAGTCGTTTAGCACTAATAACATTGTCTTTTTTATCCTATGCCCGTTTTTCCTTGATCATAGGTCATTTGGGGGCTTCTAACTCATTGAGTCTTGCCTTAATACCCTCTTGGCCAGCGAAGAATTAACGCATTACTAAATGGTTATATTGGGTTGTATGTTTTGCAACTCGCCCTTAAGACCCGTGTACTCTTGGTGAGTCAATCCAAATATTGGACTCTGAACTCCCAAGGTTAAAACATTGAGGTACTTGCGAGAGCCAGCATATGGAAAATAGACAAACCATGGGTTCACTGAACCTGCTTCACTGAAGCTTGACTTGAGCCTGATCAGCCAGTCTAAATACATAAAGGTTTTTGCAAAAACCTCTTTGGGTCTGATTAAGAGCCTTGCAAGCTCGTCAACACGTCGTGACTCACAGAGCTGGCTTATTTTACACCTTATATGGTGATTATGCTTTCAAGCAGAAGATTCAACAGCAATGACAATGCTTCTTCAACTAGCCAAACCAAGGCGACTTCTATTGCAAGGTAATGTCATGTAGATTTACACATTAAATACATAGACAAAAGCGGTTTTTGCCATGTTCCAAAGCAAAGATTACATGGCTCATGAAGGCCAGAGATTTCCTATGTTAAAATCCAGTGGCAAGATTTCTCCGTTTTCAATCTCTTCCGCGGGATGAAGTTTAAAGAGCCACCACGCCTAAGTCGCTGCCGGCTCATCATGTGCTGGGGTTTCGGGGTCTTGGATCTGGAAGTTGTCCACATCCCAGGTGCAATTGATTAAGGCATGAAATTCAGCTTCTTACATCAAGATGGTTGACGGGTTAGCATCAGAGGCAAAAGGAGGCTTACGGTGCTGAGCCATTAAGTCCAAAGATGCAAAACTGGGAATCGCCACGTGCTTCCCCTCGTCATCGTAAGCCGCCTGGTACTTCAGCAGATCAAGGTCTTCAACAAGGCATCTGCAGGGCGTACATCCTTCACGCACTGTGCATAGTCTTCCTGCATGAATTCTGAGCCGTCATCCTTGTATTCAGGGAAGCCACCAGCTATTTCATCTGGCTTAAGCTCGGGAGCATAAGCTATTTCCCGGCTCATGGCTGCCATCACGCCCTTTCGCGCGAATGATTTCCTTATCTCAGCTATGTGTTGAGGAATGGTCGAGAGCTGCCGCAGCATATCTTTGATGTACTTCACCAGGTCTTTGTTCCCCCAGACGGCCTTGACAGTTAGCAAGCCACCAGCATACAGTTGCTCCGTCAAAGCATATATGGCCTTTAGCTTCAGAACCAGATCATCTTGAAGATTGACGGATCAAGGGCCTATAAGGAAACAAATGAAGTATAAGTCGCCAAGCACCTTGTGTCCTTTGCAAGAAGTAATACCAGATTTTATGAAGGACTTACCAAAGATAGCGTTGGTCATTTGGGAGATATGACGACACAGACCAGTCAATTCTTTTGTGGCTTCTGCCAGTTGATCCTCATCTTTCCCTGCTCGTTTTATAAGGGCGGCTTGCTCCGCTGAGGTTGACTCCTGAAAGCTGAGATAGTCATCCCTGACCTGTCCAAGTTCAATCGTCGTAGCCCGGAGTTTTTCTTCTACTATGGCCCTGGCATCTTGCTGGCATCCCAGGTTTTGTCTCATCTCGCTTAGGGATATGTCAGCTTGACTGATAGTCTCCTACAAAATCAAGAAAGAAGGAGCAGTGACCTTACTGTTATTTGGTTGAGTTGAAAGCCGCACAGTCAAGTCTCAAGCATATTGCAAGCAATACGCTTGACACTTGGAAGCTAATGCATTTGCTTTTATAAAAGGGAAGGTAAGTTTCAATTTATTAAGAAAGACCCGGCTCATCTTTACAAATATGACCCGGCCTTTGGGGGCTACAGGTTGAAGCTTTTTAATTTCTTAAGCAAGACCCGGCTCATCTTTAAAAAGATGACCCGGCCCTTGGGGGCTATAGGTTGAAGCTTTTCAGAGACAAGTATACAAGACCCGGCTCACCTTTACAAAGATGATCTGGCCCTTGGCGGCTACAGGTTGAAGCTTTTCAGAGACAAGTATACAAGACCCGGCTCATCTTTACAAAGATGACCCGGCCCGTGGGGGCTACAGGTTGAAGCTTTTTAATTTCTTAAGAAAGACCTGGCTCATCTTTAAAAAGATGACCCGGCCCTTGGGGGCTACAGGTTGAATCTTTTCAGAGACAAGTATACAAGACTCGTCTCATATTTACAAAGACGACCCGGACCTTGGGGGATAAAGGAGGATATAAGGTGGTTTGTTCCATACATACCTCGTATCTTCTCTTCATCATATTTACTAAGTCGGCTTCAAAATCTCGACTCGAGCAAGGCGGTTTCAAATATCCCGCGTGAAGTTCTTAGAAGTTTAACTTCTCAATATTTGGGAGGTCAAGTCCAGACTTCCCTTTCGTCATTTTGGTGGAGACGTTCCCGACAGTATGCTTCGCCAACACATTGCGGACACGGGTCTTATGACATGTCCCAGTAAAAACGACAGCATCATTTCGGGTAGAGCGCCTTTGGTTGACTTCATGGGACTTGGCGGCTTGAGTTTCTCTTTGTGACTCGGCTCCACCACCATGTCATCAGCTCTTGATGGAGTAGCTTGGGCATCAGGGATGTTACCCGTGGGGGCACCTTCTAGTGGATCAGCGTAAGCCCCAATATCTTGATCCGGAATGTCAAGAACAAGAGCGTTCGTTTCGTCCGCTCCAGGCTTGTCAGCATTCAGATTTGATCTGCCAATATTTGATTTCTTGGCTTGAGCTCTACAAGGATGAAAAGATCAGGATATACTGAATCAAAATATCATATGAAGAGTTCATACAATAGTCAAACTCATACACTGCGACACGAACAAGAGGTGATAATTTGGAGGATACTGAATCGCCAAATGAAGGAGGAGAAACATGTTATAGTCACGAAGTTTGATGAATACAAGCAAGGTTGTCAATAAAGCTTGATAACAAACGAGAAGGTACCTCATTACAACGTTGCGGCCGGATGATTTTTCAGGCAAACCCGCCATAAGATCACCTGAAGAGCTACGGGTATGGAGTTTTGGAGTATATAAGGCCTTCTTCAAAAGGAAGTTAGGATCCAAGTGAGCACCTGGGTGATCCATAGGAACTTTCCTAAAAACTCGCCTTTGAGGTCTTTCCAAGGAAATACTTGAGTCAGAAGATATGGAAATTACCTGAGCCTCTTCAGCATCGCTTTCCACGTCATCCCCCTGGAAGTTAAGTCGAGGGTTAGAACAAATATGTGATGCAACAAAGAGACGGTCCAAATATTTACCTGAGACACATCTTCCATATGTGGTGACTCACCCACAACGGATGACTTGCCCATGCCTACTTTGCCTTTCTTTTTCTTGGCAAGGGTCTTTACCCTTTTCACGGGCGGCTTTACAACCCTACGTTTCCAGAAGGGTGCGTTCTTCTGCAAAAGGGGAGGTTAGTTCTATGAAAGAGCATAAGAAGGTATCAAATTATATAGATGAGAGGTAAATAAAATTTACCTCAGGAGCAGGATTGGCGAGACAGAACGGTTTCAGACCAATTTTGGAACAAGCCTCTTTGGTTTCACCACATAGCTTCTTCACGAAACTGTAGATTTCTTCGGTGTCAAGCATGACATTCGTGAAACAATGAGCATTGTTAAAATTGCCATCATACTGTCACATCAAACCCTCACAGTGGCTCAGAGGCATGATCCGCCACTCAATCCAGCATCGGATCAAGTCGACGCCAGTCAAACCATTGGCATTCAAAGCCCTCGACAGGGGCCAAATAGATTTGTGGGCGGCTTGTTCTTATGGAGTCAGAGGTTCGGGGAGTTGAAAGTCCATTGGAAGGCCATTTTCTCTGTAGCCTGGTAAGGGATTTTCGTGATCCGGAGCAGTGTTTTTACAGTAAAACCAGGTCTTTCCCCAACCTTTGGGATGGCTGGGCAAGGTGGCAGCAGGGAAGCCAGTTTCACATCGCCTCTGGATGGTGACTCCGCCAAGTTCGAAGCTAGGACCGTCAGCACATTCTGTTTGGCAGTTTAGATAAAAAAATCCTAAACAGGGAAACAGTGGGTTCTATTTCTAAATACGCTTCACAATAAACCTGGAATTGGCATAGGTTACTAATTGAACTAGGACCCAAATCCTGGGGGTGGAGGTTAAAAAAGCCGAGGGCGTCTCCAAAGAATTTTGAGCCGGGAGGAGAGAAGTCTCGCTCTACATGGTATGCAAAGACTATTATTTCCCCTTCGGCGGGTTGAGGTCGTACTTCTTTGGCTGGAGCTCTCCATTCAATCACCTCTTTAGGGGGCAGGACTCCCATTGACACAAAACGCTGCAAGGCGACTCCGTCAATATCAGAAGGTAACCAGTCACATTTTGATGGATTTGACATAATGTCCCAAGCAGGAAAGAGGTCGGCTGCATGGATACAAAAGACGGGTTATTCTAGTGACTAACAAGAAAGGACATCGAAATATTTTACAAAAAAGATTAAGTCGGTTTCACAATAAGCCGCCACTAGGTCATGAAGGACCATGAAAGACTGAATTTTGCTAAGTGTTGGAAGAACAGTTTTTATCAAAACTACAGAACAGGATGGATCTATGAGCGATGCAAAAAAGAAAAATTAATGGCCAAAATGAGCAGCGAAGAACAAGGGCAACAGCAACTAAATGGTGACGGATTTATTTACAAACATAACAGTAAGGTTGATGCAAGATTCATCCTGCATCCGTTCCGCTACCTGTTAAGGAGTGTTGCTGCGTTGGAGGGAGTGCACCAACCCGCACCTTTAATGGCGGCGCGACGAACCCTAGAAGAACTCCGGTGAACTACAACATACGGCCTGAACGGATCTATTACAGGGAGATGAAGCGTACCTAATAAGCGTCAATCGATAGATGAAGAAGACCGAGGCTTGGCGAAGGAGATGAACAGAGGCTGAATCCATGCTTTGGAGAAGTTTGCGGGAGAAGATGCAGTGGCGGTGCGCCGAGGGTTGAACGGCTCGAGGGGGAAGAAGACGAGCTAGGGTAAGAAGTGAAAAAAGATTCAATGTCGGTATTTAAGGACCGGAGGGGAAATGGAAACGGGAGGTGCGGGAAATTAGGAGGCGCTGTAAATCTGGAATTGATGGCGCCTCGATTGTCGGGTTGAACAGATAAGATCGAAAAGAGCCGTTGGGTGACGTCATGAAGATTCCTGGAATTTTGGAGTAAGTGACGTCATTACTCCACGTGGCGGAAAAAACAAGAGAAAGTTCACGAGCCGGCAATTTTTCCGTTGGGAACAAGATGACGTTTCAATTGAGCCGCCAAAGGATAAAATAAAGTCTATTGACATGAATAAATTCAAGTCAATATGGGGCCTAATGTTGGGGATATTGCTTCGTTATAAGACCCGCCCTATGAGGTCGGGTCAGGATAATGGCGGCTCTACTTCTATGAACAGGATGGGCCGCTGTCTAAGAAGCGGAAGGCGCCAGATGAGGCAGTTGGCCCTAGACCTAGCATGGGCGACTTACAGCCCACGTGAAGAAGGAGACACCAGAAGCTTCCTTACGTGGGAGACAAGGCGAGTTAGAGATAGACCGGCTTATGAATTGTAATGAGAGCCGGACTCTGGCAAACCTAGAGCCTCGACCTGTATATAAAGGCGAATCTCTAGGGTTGATAGGGTTAAGTTAAGATCAGTCGAGAGCTAGGTCAGGTGAATTCGCACCCTTGTAGTCGATTCCCGGTGCAATATACACATAGCAGGATGTAGGCTTTTACCTCAATTTGAGGGGCCGAACCTGGGTAAACTCGTCTCCCGTTTCCCGATCAACCCCTTTGAGTCGCCACATAGTTGTGATGGCTTTACCACTTAGTCCTTTCACGAGGACATCTACCGTGACAAAACCACGACAATGACCATTGCTTTTGGGAAGTGGATCTTTTGATGTGTAGTGAAACACTTTAATGTAACTTGGTTGGAACTTGTGATATGGCTAGAATTATTACTTTGTGACATTGTTCTTGAAAACATCATTTCGCGACTTTATGAATGACGCTTGAAACTTGCATGAATCTATCTTATTTTGAATCTTTATACTGATTGGGGTTGCTTATTTTTACGCTGATGGGATTAATAGAAAATGCTTCAATCTATTTTTTATTGTTATTATTGTTGTGACCAATCTTCTTACATTTATTAGAGCATGCTATATATGTGATTTTTGCCAAGTAATCTCACCACTCTAGCACTAAGGTGATTCTAACCATGTGTGGCAGAAACCAAACACTGGGTGGAAATGGTTCGATTTGTGTAGAACCTTTGTTGCTTTAGGAAGGCCCAATAAATTAACTTAGGTGAACACTAGTTCCAACCCTAGTTATGAACCTTTTAGAATTGAGTTTAAGAGAGAATGAGATTTGTGTAGATTTTCTTGAAGTGTCAAACACTAGGAGATGCAAATTTGAAGTCGTCATGTTATATGCAAATTCCTCAATAGTGTTTGCTCATGTTTATCTACTGTTGTAGTTGCTCATGTACATATTCTTAAGTGGTCTTGTTATATGCAATATTGAAGTGGTTCGATTGTGGCCAAGTGGCCTTTTGTTGTTTCCAGGGAATGAAGCCGAGTGGCCTATGTTTTGCCGGAATGTTGATTCATTTCCGTTCCGGCAAATTTCAGGTGCTCCATTTGTCCACTTTTTAGCAAAGGTCATGCCAAAAAAAATCATGAATTTTGGCATGACTTGTGCTACAAACTAGGACATATCGAGTGCCCGGGATTTGCCGCACCGGGAATTAGTCAAGATTCCTACAAAACGTAGGCCTTTTTATCTCATTATTCATTTTATTAGGTCGAGAATTAATTGACTAGATTTAATCATAGGAAACATGGCTAGCAACGATGAAGGATAGGGTTCTGGTGATTCCAACGTCTACGAGGCGACAGACACTTATTTGAACCTTCTCGATGAGCAATGGTCGTTGCAGGGCCCACCTGTCACATCCGAGACTGAGACCGGCGTTGAGACCCAGACCAGCACTGATACTGGCGAAGCCGGTATAGAACCAAAACCGAAGAGGATACGACGCCCAAACAAGCTCATCACTACTAGACTGGTGGTCATGGAGGTGGACTCCGGCAATTTTGAGCCAAAATTGCCTACGGAAGCGCGAGCATGCTACGACAATCTAATAGGCTGCATCCTACGGACAACCGCCACCATCAATGATGAGAAACTAAAGAAGATACCAGATATGGAGCCCTCCCTTCTAATGAAGCTATTATAGGTATTATTGTTCCCGGGCCGGGATGAAAAAAATTATACTGATCCATATAAAGACCCGACAATGAAGAAAATAACAGACGCGCCATGGGCAAGTTTAGTGGCGCGTTGTCCGCTAGAAAGTAAGGGTGAAAACAAGGATCTTCGACAAAAAGGAACCCTACTCCGAGATTGTAAAGGATAATCCGACAATTACGCCAGAGTAGTTTGAAATATTCAAGGCGGCTTGCGTTGCCGAAGCTACCAAAGAAAAGTCGGAGTACATGAAGGGGCTTCAAGAGAGGAACTTGGGGTGCCACCACCTCGGAAGCCGTGGTTACACGGGGAATAGGTCCACATGGGCCAAGGAGGACGCGGAACGCGAAAGTATGGGCATCCCAAAACCCTTGGCGGAGTTCACCGTCCCTCAGGAGCGTGACATCATTAGGGCCCGGTACCGTTGGGACCGAGTCAACAAGGTTTTTTGATACAGACGGGATCACGAAGGAGTTCATGAGAGCGTTGGTAATTATTAATTTACCCCCTAATTTTAGCTTCTGATCAATTCGACTGCACTTTTAGTCACATTTCTAAATGGTCCACGTTCCTTTTGCAGAAAGAGCAGCACAGGATTGCGGCCAAAAGCGACTCGCCGTCTGAGGAGTTGGCGAGGCCCAAGTGGGACACCCCATTCAACCGGGCCTTGAACATATTGAAAGGACTCCCGATGGACACTCGGCCATCGTATGGACGCGTGCATGACGTCGGAGATGGTGCCACGTGGAAGAAGTACCACCGTGAGACCACGGAGGAGAGAAAGCAAAGATGGAGGATAAATGAAGAAAACATCGACAAGAAGGTTGTGATTGCGGTTGATAAGAAATCAGCTGAGACAGTCAAAGCAGCGGTAGCTGCCGCAAAAGAGGATATTGCAGCTTCATATAGTTTCTTAGTTCCGGCTATCATCAGTTGGACCAAGGAAAATCCAAACAAGGATGCAGCAGACTTTCCCCTTTCCAACTTCTTGGGGAGCAGATCGACTAGCACTGCACTAGCACCTGCTCCTGCACCGGCTCCCGCACCTGCTCCTGCATCGGCTCCTGCACCAGCACCTGCTCATACACCGGCTCCCGCACCTACTTATAGCAGCCCGTCCTCCATCTCGGACGTGCTCGGCGGTGCTTCGTCTTTGGCTGAGCTCGACGCCCTCACGGTACCTGTCACACCGGCCCTCTTCAATATATGTATAATCTCTCGTTTCCATTGCCTTTCGGGTGTCTCACGTTGCAGACATGTCTTTGCAGGCCGACGTAACCCCATGCACCATATTGTACACCATCAATGGCCAGAAGGTGGGCGTGGGGAAGGCGACGATAATGAAGTCGAAGGAATAATTGTTCCACAACCAGCCGATCCCCTGACGTCTTCAAGGTTTCTGTGGCCAGTGTCGAACCGGGCCACGAGAATTTGGCTCCTCCGGTAGCACTAGGGGGAGATGACGATGAGATCCTGCGGCGGCTTGACGATTGCAAGCATTGGGTCCTGTTGTGGCCGAAGAGTCTGCTTCATCTGGAGGCGACCAGGAGCACACCCACGACAAAGCAGCCTCAGCAAGGTATGAATACCAACACCCCACCTACCCAATTAGCATCGCCTGTCGTGTCGGGTGAGGAAGAGGCTCCATTAGTGGCTGATGACATTGCCGCCGTCGAAGAAGCAATGCATGATGCCATCGACGAGGATGACGATGACCCTCTACAGTATATGAATACTGGTGCCTCTAACGATGGAGGATTGATGGATCAGGAGTATGAGTACTCAGGGTTTGAGCATGATGAGTTGGTGCCTGAATTTCCCGAGGATGAACGTATTATAGGCTCACCTCCACTAGCAAAGAAGCATAGGAAGAGACCGAGGAAAGGCAACAAAGCTGCTTCTATGATCCAACCACCTCAGCAGCCTCGATTTCTAGACCGTATACCTATCCCCGGTGCGGCAAAATTTCATATCCCGATGTTCCGATCCTACCTAAGGCAGTGGTAGAGTCCATATACGGAAATCTAAGGAGACTTCATGATGATGTGCTGCGGAGAGAGAAAAGCCTGATCGCCTCAAAATATCTAGGATACTAGCTCTACGTGGTTAACGTGCCGCAACAAAGGTTGTACGTCGACACATTCCCCACCGAAAAGATCTTCCTTCGATTCGATTACATCTTCGACGTGTTTCACTTGAAAAGGCTGGATTTTACGTTTGTCCACCTTTTTGCCTTGCACATGAACCACATCATCACGATTGAGCATATACCTTATATCTGTGTCGCTGACCCATACTTCATGCACGAGGCCTTCTTGGTAGTCTGCCCAAAGCAACGTGAATATGCGAGTAACTACATCGCTGATTTCATGGTCGCTAATAAGGACAAGGAGACGATTCTCGTGCCTTATCATCCCATGTAAGTCATCCACAGATATCTTTCCTTCGATTTCAATCATTCATTTTGCACGCATGGAGGCTAATTTGAGGTGTAGTTATTTTGCGCAGCGACGGGCACGTCGTCCTCATCATCCTTTACCCCCCGATTCTCCAATGCTCTTTACTTGGACTCGTCGAATAACATGAAGAAAAAGGATTACACCCACATCAAGTCTGTTCTCAATAGTGCTATCTTTTTCTACGGCCTACGGGGTGGAGAGATCACGACCAAGAGGACAAGGAACCACGTGCCTGCCTTCGCCCATAAGACCAACTTCTGCTGCATCCAGCAACCGAGTGGTACTCTTAGTGATGGATTCTATATGTACTCCACCACATGCTGGAGTACATACGGGATTAGCAGAACCTTCGCATGTCACCTACATCCGGCGATGCCCATATTCTGCAATGGGCAAAGAACCTAGGAGATATCCCGGATCACCGACTTCAAGCTAAGTTCTATCATATCCAGCATGAACTTGCCCAAATCATCATGAAGGAGGTCGTCGAAAAAACAGGGATGTTCTACGAAGAAGGGCAAATGTTGCGGGAAGATGTCCGAACACGTGTATCGGCTGAGCGTCTCGGCCTGAAGCCTTTCACTGTGCTCGGGGACTATCTCCCTGACTTGGATGGATGGCACAACATGTTGGAGTGATTGGCGATATATGACAAAGTGTTTGTTTAGTCCATACTTTCTCTATGACGAAACTTTGAGTTATGCATGACGAAACTTTATTTGTGATGTAATTAAACCGTCCTCCTCAACTAGCGAAGATCACTCTAGTTAGGGCATTTTGGGTACTATGAACTTTGTTATTTATGCTTATGAGATGTTGCTTCTATTTTTGCCAAGTCTGTCTTTCTATTGCTCAACTATATATGTTGCATATTATCAACTCATGTGACGATGCAGGTACATAGATCATCGATGGCGAAGAAGTTCTATGCCAAGAGTATACGACGAGTGACCGGAGTGTCACGCCCAGGTGTACCGGTTTCCGAGCGACAGCCAGAGAGGGTTAGTAGCAGAGCCAAAGCACAAAGTAGTTAGTTTAGGTTCACGCTAGTGCGAGAGAGGGATACGAACCGGTGCCTCAAGAAATACTACATTATGTATGATGAGACATGCCATGTAACTTGTATAGCTATATCATGATTATGATGTGATGACATGATTTGTGTTGGATGGTATGCTGAGACTATTATGTGTATGATAATCATATCATAAACTGGAAATATGCTCATCATAGAATATTCTATAAAATTTGTACAAAAACATGGCAAATACGTAGCAAAAAAAAAAGGATGTGTGAAAGTATAGCAGTAGCGCTCTTTAGCGCTGAAAATAAAAAAACGCTACTGCTAAGTAGCTATAGCGGTAGCGCGGGCCAAAGTGCGCTACTGATAAGCGTTAGTTGTAGGAGATCTTCACCTAGTTAGGGTAAATATCTCACCCCTCTTGTGCTCTTTTATCCGATTCATGCACATTAGGATTTTTTCCGTATCTTGCCACAGTTTAAGATTGATCCTACCACAAAATAAATCTCATAGCATAGCCGGATGATAAATTTTAGTGTTAGGTCTCCGTTTTCTATGTCTCGGAATCACCGAATGAAATGGATCGGTGTCACCGTTTCTTGTACTAGGGTTTCTGAGAACCATCTCGATGAGACCGAGTCTCACTTTTTGGTGCAACCAAAAAGTGTGGCCAAGTCTCTGCTCAGCAAATGGTCAATCTCATAAGCTCCAAGTTTTTCATCTCGGTGGAACCAAAACACATAAAACTGGTACTTAAAACTAAGATTTTGAGTTAATTTTTTTGAAAATGTCTATGTTTTGTGATGACTCATCCATTCCTACTCTTCTATAACTATTCACACGGTCACCTTGTTTGCTTGTTAGCTTGTCAATATGTAAGTTTCTGAAGATAGCCAGAATGATTTCGGAGAGGATAGCATGGATGTGGACTCAGGCACTAGTCCTGAAAAGACTGCTTCTGATCCAGGAACTCCAATCTCTCATGATATGAAAAAGTCATCTACCAGGTCCAGGAAGAAGCTGAACTCACATGAGGAGGATGTTGACTTCATTCATGAAGAAAGCATTCCTCACAAGCAGAAGGAGAGAGTAACAGTCAGAAAGATCCTAGAGTTTGTTGTATCCAAGAGAGGATTGTCTCAATCTTTTGAGCAACCTAGTGAGTGTGGAAGGACAAAGACGTTAGCCAAGAATCTAGGACAAAAAAGAGCAAGGAAGAGAGTTATACATGTTGTTGAAAGACCAACATCTATGTATGAAGATCCAGCAGAAGATGCTGAGGAAGAAGAGGAAGAGGTACCTGCAAATCCACCTCCTTCAAAGAAGAAAAGGCTGATGGCAAATGCTATGCCCAGCAAGTCTGCATCAAAGACAAAGTCTTCTGCTCCCAAGGCCAAAAAGCCTGTAGCTCCTAAGCCCAAGAGGACTACAAGGGATATTCCTGCGGCAGAGAAAAACAAAGGCTCTGCATCTAGAGATGTTGCTGCATAAGAAGGAGAAGAACATGTTGTGTTGAGAAAACCGAGAGCTCACCTGCCAGAGCATAATGATGCTCACCCTGTTGTTAAGTACATGAAGAAGAGGAGAGATCAAGGACTGAGATTGTGGAGGGCAGCAGATCCCTATGCTGTCAGGAGGAGGACAGCTGTTGATGGTCACTTTCACACCAATGAACAACATGACTTTTATGAAACTATGCTATTGGACAAGAGTCCATCTATGAGTGACATGAGATATGTAGATTAGGACTACATCAAGAAACATGAGGACTACTTCCCTCATGTGAGAGAAAATTTCACGGCTATTGACATAGAGGATTTTGTTGGGAAAGGGATGACTGCTTGGAACGATGAGATGATCATGCAGTTCTACTCCACTTCACATTTCTATCCTGATGGTAGATTTTTGTGGATGACTAAAGGTCACAGGTATGAGTCAACAGTTGAGGAGTGGGCCACTATCATAGGTGCTCCAAAGGCACTTGAGAGTGACTTGGATGTTTACTGTGAGCAAAATACTAATCACAACTCTATGACTCAAATGTATAATCCAGTGCCCCACAAGTACATGAACACCCACAAGCTTGGATCTGTTTACTTTCTGCAAGTTGGGATACCTACAACCAATACGATCATGAGGTACACCCTGATGCCAAAGTCAGGAGATGATAAGATGATCCGAGGGTATTCCACCAACATACTGCACCACATTGACACTCACACCAGGATTAGAGTGATGGATCTGATAGTTGAGGCTGTCAAAAGGACAAGTGTTGATCAAAAGAGATCCTGTGGATATGCTCCGTACATTCAAATGTTGATCAATTCCAAGATTGGGAAGCATGCATATCTACTTGATCGTCCACACCTGCCACTACAGCCAGAGTTTGAAGTCAACGAGGTAGTGATGGACCCCAACCATCCTAGTTCAGCTAGAGCTCGTGTTCAGGGAGAGGCAACAACAGATGTAAAGGCAGCACCATCCAAGGGATGGAGAAGAATATCTCTGAAATCTTGCTGAACCAAAAAAGTCTTGAGAGGATCATGAAGACAAAATTCCATGACCTGGATATCAAAGTGTCAGAGTTGACTACAACTGTTGAGCAGCTGAAACATGAAGTTGATGTAGTGGACACACTCCTCGCTCCACCAGTGATGATGAGGATGATACGTCTATTCCCACTACCAATCAGTTCAGGACTCAGGCCAGATCTGTAACTCTGTCAGTTTCGGAAGCCCGACCATCTTCATCAGCCCAAGCATCAGCTCCATCAGCTCCACCAGCTCCTGCACCTCCATTGTCTACACTTCCACCTCGGAGGACATCTGCTGAAGCCTTTGCCGACACTCTTCTGTCGACTCCATCAACTGCTACCTGAGGAGATCGAGCCCAGAGCGACGCTTAGTTCCATACCTTTGAACTTTTTGGTAACTTGTGTCAAAGGGGATAAGTGTATAGATCATTAGGGCTGAGAGAGAGAGAGAGTTGCTTTTATTGCTCTCTTTGGTTTTTCAAAACATTTGGTATTTTGGATGTCTTAAACTTCGTTGTGTACGCTTTGATTGTTCATGCTACTATTTCATACCCTTGATCTATCTACATGATGATCATTCACTCATTGATTGGTGTTATGTGCATTACTATTCATTCATATCATTTATGCGCACCACCAAGAATTTGTGACATGGAAGAGTGACCCATGATACTAATCGATTGTGCATTTGCATTCAAACGCAAATCTAAATTAATGCACAAATTTAGGGGGAGCTCTTGCATTTCACATACTTCTGAAAGTGACGATGCTAATCATGGGTTATATCTTTTGTCGAAGCTTTGATCTATATGTTGTCATAAATTACCAAAAATGTGGAGATTGAAAGCACAACTTCTCCCTAAGGTGGTTTTGGTAATTAGTAACAACATATGTGTCATTGAACTAATGATCTTATCTAAGTATATTTCAGAAAAAATTCAAAGATGCATTGTCTAAGGATTGTGAGGAGAACCCCTTGATACAAGGAAAGGAATATGATTGGCCAAGATTCAAGCTACAAGACTCTACATTTTATATTTGTGAGAAATCATATTTTAACCCATAGGAAAGCCAATACTATTAAAAGGGGGTGAGGTATCTCTCATGAATTGGTTGTTCAAGTGCTTAGATATAGCCACCAAAAATACTCATCCATTCTCCCACAATTTTTTTGTCCAAAGCCTAAACAGCAAAATCGGTGCCACCAAGTTTTCCCATTCGGCCATATAGATTTTCCACCAAAGATAACCTTTGCCAAACCCTAGAATCTTGGTACCATCAACATTCCTTTCGGTGCCACCGAAACCAGTGGCCAAGTTTCTGGTATGTCGTTTTCAAGAATCGGAAATTTCGAGTCTTGGAATCAGTCCCACTGAGATTTGGAAACCGCCCTAGGTCACCCATATCGGTACCACCGAGATTCCTATATCAGTCTCACACAGAATACAAAAGTTGCCACATTTTGTGCAAGTCGGTGCCACCGAGATTCACTTTGGTTTCATCGAGTTGGGCAACAATGTTGTAACGGTTTGATTTTTGGAGATGCCTATATATACCCATCTACCACCTCTCATTCGCTTAGGAAGCAGTCAGAACACACATACACTTACCATATTCATTTTTCCGAGAGAGCGCCATCTACTCATGTGTTGAGATCATGGTATTCCAATCCATCCATTTGAAACTTGATCTCTAGCCTCCCCAAGTTGCATTCCACTCAATCAATCTCTATTACTCATGCCAAATCTGTGAGAGAGTGATTGAGTGTTGAGGGGACTATCTGTTGAAGCACCAGAGCAAGGTCTTCATCGTACTACCGCATCTATTACCTTTTGGAGGGTGGTGCCTCCTAGATTGGTTAGGTATTGCTTGAGAGCCTCCTACTTCGTGTTGTGGAGTTGAACCAAGAAGTTTATAAGGGCAAGGTGATCGCCTACTTCGTGAAGATATACCCCAAGTGAGGCTAGTCATTCGTTGACGTAAGCCATGATGGAATAGACAAGGATGCTTCTCCGTGGAACCGCCATGGGTTGAGCCCTCCGTGGACTCGCGTGACCGTTACCCTCCGTGAGTTGAAGTCTTCATCAACGTGGACGTACAATAGCACCACCTATCGGAACCACGCCAAAAATCGCTTTGTCAACCTTTGTGTTTGATCTTCCTATCCCTACCCTCTATTTACATGTGCATGTCATTACTTTCTGCTGTATACTCTTAGACTTGCATGTGTAGGGTGTGCTTGACTTACAACAATTGATAAGGCTTGCCCACAACTAAAATTGGGAAAATGCTAAGTTTTTATTTGATCAAGTAGTCTAATCATCCCCCCCCCTCTATACATACTTCGGATCCTAAAGGTCTACAACTAGTTAAAAATGATTGTATTTGGAGAATTGGTAACGGATCTATGGTTCGAACATGGCATGATCCTTGGATTCCCAGAGGCAATGATCTAAGGCCAATTACTCCAGAAGGTAATTGTCGGTTTAATCGTGTTTCATACTTTATTTTTGACCATGGAGGATGGAATCTTGAACGTCTTGAGAAGTATTTTTGGGACGTGGATATGCAACAAATTTTGAAAATACGTACATCACCAAGGAACAGAGTTGATTTCTTGGCCTGGTTTCCGTAAACATCGGTAAGATTTTCTGTTAAGTGCTTACAAATAGCTAGTAAGGAACACGATGGTTTTTTTCGGGAGGTGCATCAAGTTCACATCTAGAGGGTGAACGATCCATATGGAATGTTGTGTCGCGAGCAAAGGTACCTCTCAAAACGTGTATTACAGCTTGGAAGGCTGCGTGTGGAGCTCTAGCAACTGATCAAAATAAATTGTATCGTCACCTGGATAGATCTGATAGATGTCGGGGTGTGTGTGGACGTGAGAGCAAAGGATCTTACCATGCTCTTGTTGCATGTCCTCAAGCAAGGCATGTATGCGTGATATGTGGCCATTGCCTAATGATAAACTTCTCATTGATAGTGGTTAGGAGTGGCTATTGCATGTGCTGGCCAAATGTGAGTGTTATGTACGGGATATAATTATTCTTCTAATCTGGAGGATTTGGCAACTTCGTAATGATACAGTGCATGGTAAAGAGGCTCCACCGGTGGATGTCACAATGGAGTTTTCTGGATAGCTATTATAAATCTCTTAATCTTGCAAGGAATTTTGGTATGAAGGAGATTGTTAAAGGGAAAATGTTAGCTCAGGAGGAGGTTCAGCCGGTGGTGTAAGACATTATGAGGCCAGTGGCCGCCTCCTGCTGCTAACTGGTCTGCGCTATCCATGGCTCCTTTTCCTCTCAAGTTGGTAGTGCAGGTATTAGTATGATTTTGCGTGGAGGATGGCACAATGACTTTTTCTGCTTATCGGGTTATCTTTATTTGCAATGAAGCATTCGAGGCGAATATATATGCACTATAATGCAAGAAATGGCCCTAGCTTCACAACATATTGATCGTCATGTAGTTGTGCAATATGATTCTTCTGTTGCGCTTTCAATCCTACCAGGCAATAGTTTGGCTAGATCGGCCTATGGACACTTGGTAGCGGGGATTAAGTCAATGATGGAAGTTAGGGAGTTTGTTCCCCGAAAGATTAGTAGTAGAACTCAAAATAGGATTGCAGATTGTATGGTAAATTATAGCCGTATCGAGTCTTTTATTACGGTGTAGATGAGCAGATGTCTTTCATGTTGTGAGTATTTACTGTCTCTCGACTGTAACCATGTGACTTTGAAATAAAACACCCATATGTTTCAAAAAAAACTCTTCTTAAAGGGATCACATCATGTTTCTCTTCTGAAGAGCTTGGCATTTGAGAAATGATGTGATTTTTAGGAAAGGAAAAAAGAACCCATTACCGACTTCACTATATTTCCGGGAAGTTACTGGTCTTTCCTTTACGTCCTATCAAACTATTGACGAGGTGGTCATAAATAACAAAGAAAAAGGGGGGCGTTCAAAAAAAGGGGGAGGTGGTTGGGTTTAGGCCTATTACTGCCGCGGTGAGAAACCAAGAAATGTGGCGGCCGCCTCCTTAGCCTGTTACTACCGCGGTGAGAAACCGAGGCGACCGCCTCCCTCAGACCATATCAAGACTAATGTTGATACAAGTTTGTGAAGAGTATTAAATGCTGAGCATTGGGATGGTGGCTAGGAACTATTGTGGTGACATCATTATTTTATGTTTATTTTTTCAAGGATCATTATCATGTTGACGATGTCTTGTTAGGCTTTAGGCTACTCCCAATGCTTCACCTTGTACAGATGCTAAGGCTGTCACTTGGACAAAAAATCTGATGTGGCAAGCTAATTAATAGGAGAGAGATGAGTATGATGACCCTAGAAAAAACAATGCTAAACGCGTGAACCTAGGTAAAACAATTAAATGAAAAAAATGTATCAATGCATGCACAACTTTAGTTGCAAAATCATTAAATAAGGAGGCTTAACTACAATGAGCTAAGCACCTATGCATTAAAGACTTTAGTTGCTAAACTATTTAATATGCTTAGCACCTCATCTTAACACCAATGCATTTAAAGTGGCTTTATATGTTGAAATTTGGAGGTGGGCTTTAGGCCCTTAGAGAATTTCAGAAAAATCTCCAAGGGCCCATGTAGGTGGTGGCATGACAAGGTGGTGGGAGTTTAGTCCCACCCCGCTAGTGGAGGAGAGTTTGGACCCCTTTATAAGGGTCTCTCTTCCACATGCTATTGGAGAGTGAGAAGAGAAGGTGCCCTCGCGCACTCCTCCTCCGCCGCTCGCCTCGCCACGCCTCGTCACGACGCGCCGCGGGTTGCCGAAATGAGCCGAGCCGAGCTCATACCTACGCGCTTATTTTTGCCGGTCAGGAATAGAGAATACGTAACGGACAAGGCACGATCCGAGACGTCGGATCGTGGCTGTTACCGACTCGGACGTGGGCTTGGCCCACGTCTCTCCACCCAGCCGCCTTTATAAGCACGCGATTGCCTACCCTAGCCGTCACGAGAATCAGATCACATCTGCCTCACGCGTTCGTTCCTTGACTGCTGCTGCCGCCGGCGACTCCGTCCCGTTTACCGCGTACACGGTCGACGGGAGAGCGGGCCTCCGAAACCCCGCCTCTCCGGTTCCTGTACGGGAGAGGGGCGATTAGGTTTTTGGGGAGCGATCACGCGACTGCTCGCCTCCGTCCGTCTGCTTCGTCTACGTCCGCGTCGCCCTCGTCATCGCCATGTCTTCACCAAGCGAAGCTGACCGTCTCCGCGAGGAAGCCGAGAAGAAGACGGCAGAGGATATTGCCGCCGCCGCTGCTGCTACGGCCAACTGGCCGATTGGAGGGTATGACTCGTTTATCCTCATGTTCGTATTTATCCTAGCAGTACTACTTGTCTGCATAGATGTATCCACTATATGCGTAGTATGTGCTAGGTTAGCTCAAGATCAGTATATCATTAGTCTAGTCAATGCCATGCTAGTTATTATCTCGTGGATTAATATACTCGGAAAATTTCCTATTTACTCAACAATCCAAAAACCTAATGTCAGTAGGAATTTTTCGAGCAATGGTTTTGCTACTGCACTGAAATCGGACAAGTTTACCGGTACTTTTTTCAAGCGTTGGCAAACAAGAACCACCTTATGGCTCACGGCTATGAACGTGTTCTGGGTAGCCGGTGTCACTCCTACGGAAACTATCACTCCTGAACAGGAGAAGATGTTTAAGGAGGCCACTGTCCTATTCCTTGGAGCAGTCATTAGCGTGATCGGAGATAAGGTGGTTGATGCATATTTACATATGCATGTTGCCAAGGACTTGTGGGAGGCGCTCGAATCTAAATTCGGGGCCACCGATGCTGGGAGTGAGGTGTATGTTATGGAGCAGTTCCACGATTACAAGATGGTTGACAACCGTTATGTATTGGAACAAGCTCATGGATAATATGCATAGCTAAGGAACTTGAGGTTCTTAAGTGCAATTTGCCGGGCAAGTTTGTCGCGGGCTGTATAATTGCTAAGCTCCCTAATTCCTGGAGGAACTTTGCTACTACTCTAAAACATCAGAGGCGTGAGTTCTCAGTAGAGGACATCATCGGCCATCTGAGTGTTGAGCAGAACTCGAGAGCAAAGGACTCCAATGGAAAAGCGGTGGAAAGCTCTTCTGCTGCCAATATGGTACATCCGAGGAACTTCAATTCTCACAAGCCCAAGGGAAAGAATTCTGTCCAACAGAATACCGACTTCAAGAAGAAGGGAAAGAAGCCCTTCAAGAAGAATAAGAAGGGAGATGGCTGCTATACTTGTGGTTCAGAGGAACATCGGGCGAACAAATGCCCAAACAAGTACAAGAAGCCGACGCAGGACTCCAAGTCTGCCAATATGATCGTGGGCAACAATGAAAGTGGTGCATCTGGGTACGGTAATTTACTTACTGTATTTACAGTTTGTCAGTCCACCGATTGGTGGGTGGACACGGGTGCAAATATTCATGTGTGTGCTAACTTATCATTGTTCTCTTCTTATCAGGCCACTGGTCGCGGGTCCGTATTGATGGGGAATGGCGCGAGTGCTTCTGTTCTTGGTGTTGGCACGGTCGATCTGAAGTTTACTTCGGGAAGGAACGTGCAGCATGTCCCCGCCATCAAGAAGAATCTCGTTAGTGGCTCCCTTCTATGTAGAGAAGGGTTTAAGTTGGTATTCGAGTCTAATAAAGTAGTAGTTACGAAATATGGACTTTTCGTTGGAAAAGGTTATAAATGCGGAGGTCTGTTCCGCCTTTCTCTTGCAGATTTTTGTAATAAAGTCGTGAACAATATTCATTCGAGTGTTAATGAATCTGAAGTTTGGCATTCACGTCTTTGTCACATAAGTTTTGGTGTTATGTCGCGGCTAGCAAAAATGAATTTAATCCCAACTTTCACTTTAGCCAAAGGTTCTAAGTGCCATTCGTGTGTGCAAGCAAAGCAACCTCTCAAGCCTCACAAGGCTGCAGAGGAGAGACACTTGGCACCATTAGAACTCATACATTCTGATCTCTGTGAGATGAATGGTGTGTTGACTAAAGGTGGAAAGAAATACTTCATGACATTGATAGATGATTCCACTAGATTTTGCTATGTGTATCTGTTAAATACTAAAGATGAGGCTCTACACTACTTTAAAATCTATAAGGCAGAAGTTGAGAATCAACTTGAAAAGAAAATTAAACGAGTCCGGTCTGATCGTGGTGGAGAGTACTTCTCAAATGAATTTGATTCATTTTGTGCGGAGCACGGCATTATTCATGAGAGGACGCCTCCCTATTCACCCCAGTCAAACGGGGTTGCCGAGCGGAAAAACCGTACTCTAACTGATTTGGTTAACGCCATGTTAGATACATCGGGTTTATCCAAGGCATGGTGGGGGGAGGCTATATTGACCGCGTGTCATGTCCTGAATAAAGTTCCTACAAAAGATAATGAGGTCACTCCCTACGAGGAGTGGTCGAAGAGAAGGACAACGCTCTCGTACTTACGTACTTGGGGCTGCTTGGCGAAAGTCAATGTACCGATCCCCAAGAAGCGTAAGCTTGGACCAAAGACTGTGGACTGCGTTAATTTGGGATACGCTAAGAATAGCGTAGGCTATAGATTTCTAGTAGTGAAATCTGAGGTACCTGACGTGAAGGTCGGTACAATAATGGAGTCGAGGGATGCTACATTCTTTGAGGATATATTTCCCATGAGAGATATGCAAAGCACTTCTAGACAGGAATCTGAGATAACTCCTGAGCCTGCCATTCCTATGGAATACTATGAACAAACACATGATGAAAATCCTGAGGAGGATGACGAGGAAGCCCGTGGTAGGGGCAAGAGACAAAGGACTGCAAAGACCTTTGGTGATGATTTCTTCATATACCTCGTGGATGATAATCCCACTTCTATTTCAGAAGCGTATGCTTCTCCAGATGCTGATTACTGGAAAGTTGCGGTCCGTAGCGAGATGGATTCTATCATGGCTAACGGGACATGGGAAATCACTGATCGTCCCTATGGTTGCAAAGCATTGGGATGCAAGTGGGTGTTCAAAAAGAAGCTTAGGCCCGATGGTACGATTGAAAAGTACAAGGCTAGGCTTGTGGCCAAGGGCTATGCCCAGAAAGAGGAAGAAGATTTCTTCGATACTTATTCACCTGTGGCTAGATTGACCACCATTCGAGTACTACTCTCATTGGCGGCCTCTCATGGTCTTCTCGTTCATCAAATGGACGTTAAGACGGCTTTCCTGAATGGAGAGCTAAATGAGGAAATCTATATGCAACAGCCAGATGGCTTTGTGATAGAAGGTCAGGAAGGAAAGGTGTGTAAGTTGCTGAAATCTTTATATGGTCTGAGACAAGCACCTAAGCAATGGCATGAGAAGTTTAATACAACTCTGACATCTGTTGGCTTCGTTGTTAATGAAGCTGACAAATGTGTATACTATCGCCATGGTGGGGGCGAAGGAGTTATATTGTGCTTGTATGTTGATGACATACTGATATTTGGAACCAACCTCAAAGTAATTGAGGAGGTTAAGTCTTTTCTGTCTCAAAACTTTGAGATGAAGGACCTTGGGGTGGCTGATGTTATCTTGAACATCAAGCTGTTGAGAGATGATGAGGGTGGGATTACACTTCTGCAATCCCACTATGTTGAGAAGATTTTGAGTCGCTTTGGATATTCAGACTGCAAAATTTCTCAAACACCATATGATCCTAGTGTGCTTATTAGAAAGTTTAAAGGCACAGCTATAGATCAATTGAGATTCTCTCAAATTATCGGTTCCCTTATGTACCTAGCTAGCGCAACGAGGCCTGACATCGCGTTTGCTGTGAGCAAACTTAGCCGGTTTGTTGCAAACCCGGACGATGTTCATTGGCGTGCTGTTGAAAGAATTATGCGCTACTTGAAAGGTACTGTCAACCACGGGCTTCACTATACGGGATTCCCATCGGTACTTGAAGGGTATAGTGATGCGAATTGGATCTCTGATGCTGATGAGATGAAGGCCACTACTGGGTATATGTTTACTCTGTTTCCTGGAAGTCTTGCAAGCAAACGATCTTAACAAGATCGACAATGGAAGCAGAATTAACAGCATCAGACACATCTGGTGTCGAAGCAGAATTCCTTCGAGATCTTTTGATGGACTTACCTGTGGTTGAGAAGCCGGTTCCGGCTATCCTTATGAACTGCGATAATCAGACGGTTATTGTTAAAGTGAAGAGTTCAAAGGACAATATGAAGTCCAACAAACATATAAGAATGAGATTGAAGTTTGTCAGACGTTTGAGAAACTCCGGAGTGATAGCGTTGGATTATATCCAAACGGCTAAGAATCTGGCAGATCCCTTTACTAAAGGGCTATCACGTGTTGTGATAGATAGTGCATCGAGGGAGATGGGTATGAGACCCACATGAGTTGCCATGGTAGTAACCTATATGATCGGAGATCCCGTGAAGTAGGACCTGGGAAAACAAGCCGGTGGTGAACTGAGGAGAGTAACTTTACTAACCCACTCCGTTGGAGATGCAATACTCTCGGATACTGTATGGTAGGATGACTACTGTCTTAATGTGTTCTAAAACTTATATGTAAGCAAGATGCTGTCCTACAGAGCGATCTTTGGAGGAACACACCTATATGAGCTTGACTGCTGGTCACAGTCTATGAGGTTTGGGTGATCTCTAGAAAACTCATGAATAGGCCAGGAGTGTGACTAATATGCTCCACCCGAGGGGTCACCTTCGGCAGTCTAGTACTAGTAAGACTTGTGGTGAAGCTCCTTTACGCCAAACTGACAATTCAAGGCATAGTCCATTGTTCAGTTGTAAAGGGGTGTAGCTACTTGTTCTAGGTGAAGCTCAACCTTAATAGGTCTTCACTGAAATGCTGGTATATTAAAACAGTGATTGGAACGAGGGAACACGATGTGCCCTTGAGATCTGGTGGGGGATTGTTGAAATTTGGAGGTGGGCTTTAGGCCCATTAGAGAATTTCAGAAAAATCTCCAAGGGCCCATGTAGGTGGTGGCATGACAAGGTGGTGGGAGTTTAGTCCCACCCCGCTAGTGGAGGAGAGTTTGGACCCCTTTATAAGGGTCTCTCTTCCACATGCTATTGGAGAGTGAGAAGAGAAGGTGCCCTCACGCACTCCTCCTCCGCCGCCCGCCTCGCCATGCCACGCCACGCCACGCCACGCCTCGTCACGACGCGCCGCGGGTTGCGGGAATGAGCCGAGCCGAGCTCATACCTACGCGCTTATTTTTGCCGGTCAGGAACGGAGAATACGTAACGGACAAGGCACGATCCGAGACGTCGGATCGTGGCTGCGATCGCCTACCCTAGCCGTCACGAGAATCAGATCACATCTGCCTCACGCGTTCGTTCCTTAACTGCTGCTGCCGCCGGCGACTCCGTCCCGTTTACCGCGTACACGGTCGACGGGAGAGCAGGCCTCCGAAACCCCGCCTCTCCGGTTCCTGTACGGGAGAGGGGCGATTAGGTTTTTGGGGAGCGATCACGCGACTGCTCGCCTCCGTCTGTCTGCTTCGTCTATGTCCGCGTCGCCCTCGTCATCGCCATGTCTTCACCAAGCGAAGCTGACCATCTCCGCGAGGAAGCCGAGAAGAAGACGGCAAAGGATACTGCCGCCGCCGCCGCTGCTACGGCCAACTGGCCGATTGGAGGGTATGACTCGTTTATCCTCATGTTCGTATTTATCCTAGCAGTACTACTTGTCTGCATAGATGTATCCACTATATGCGTAGTATGTGCTAGGTTAGCTCAAGATCAATATATCATTAGTCTAGTCAATGCCATGCTAGTTATTATCTCGTGGATTAATATACTCGGAAAATTGCCTATTTACTCAACATTATAACGGTATTTCTTTTAACATGCATGTTATTCTGGAAACTTTTTTTTGGAATGTCTTATTCTGAAAACGGATTGTGTGTTTGTGGTTTTTTCCTTGTAAATGAAAGTTTTGACAGATCCACACTCGTTGACCTCAAGAAAAAAGCCCTTGGCATCGTGCTGTATCAGGTTTTCGCCCTTCGTGCAATTGATCTAACAAATGATTTGTAACAACGGTGTTTAATACTATAAGACGTTTCATATTTAGAAACAAAGGTATACAGGTTAAAACTCAAGGTAACATGCTCATATTCAACTAGTCTGGTGGGACAAGTAGTTACTCATCTTCGTTTAATTTCGCTTAGCTCGCTTTACATCGCCAGTGAATCAGACGGTTTATTACCGGCCGATATTGACAAAGAGGCCTCACAATCAAGCAGTACATATAAATAAATATATACGTGACGCGCAATCCTATACAGCAATACTATGCACACTTTACTGTACAACACACCACGCCTCTTCTCGGGCCGTCGTCAGTCCGAGCTGCCCCCGCCGCAGCACAGCTCCGAGCAGCACTCGAAGCAGCCGAGGAAGGAGAGGGCAGCGCACATCTGCACCATGACGATGGCGCACTGGTCGTTCATCTTGCTGCAGCAGTTGATGAAGCACATGCAGCAGCAGCAGTCCGCCACGCGGCCGCAGCAGCCGCCCACCGCCTTCCCGAACATGTCGAATTTATCCGGCGCCCTTGTGTCGCCGAACCCCGAGGTTAGGTTCTCTGTCGTCGCCGGCACGTTGCCAAAGCCGAGTGTCAAGCCCTGAAGCGGCATCGCTGAAGGCTCCTCTGGTTTCTTTGGTTTCTGTTTTCCCTGCGTAAGTGCAGCAGCAAGCTTGATCACATACATATTCTCTCAACTTTCTTTGAAGACATTAATGTAGTACTCCCTCTGTCAACTAATATAAGAGCGTTTGGATCACGAATTAACACATAATCGTCTGAAGAATTACGTTAATAGGCAATGCATCATACTGAGTTCTAAGCGAGACCTGCTTCATTTGTTTTCTAAATCAAATTTAATCTTTGCTTATACTGAGTTGACATCGTAACCAAGACGTAATAAAGAAGGATGAATCTGTTGGGGCAATATGATTACCTGTTGTGCTGGATCTATTTTTTCCATGATGGTTTGAAGTAGGACTGTCCGTGTGTACTCCGAAGGAATGCCATTTTGTATGCTCATTTTTGCCACCTGTTTATATTCAAATAATGTGAGCGCTGAAGCAGATTTTAGAAACAATATTATTCATCAAGGTGAAGAGATATTCCCACTTTAAGCTTCCAGGCATATCACAAAAGATAATTTCGAGCAAGGATATATTAACTTTGATTGCAGTAAAAAGAACGAAATGACTTCCGCAGAAAAAAAAAACTTATCCTAGAATATGCAAAAGTATGTCGCGCCTTACGTAGAGAAAGGAAGTGGCCAACACGTATGGAAACATACTAGTCACGAATTCAATACTCATACGCATAGGGTTAACGATAATGAAACAGGAACAAACAAGGGAGTTATCAATACAAGAAAATAGAGGGATGGTGATTAGCAACACAAAGATCAAGGGTTTATTTCTGCTTGTCCCAAAAGACATGGGATGCATGCCCTCTTATAGGATGGCCAGTGCCTGATGCATATACAAAACCAAATAGAATAGAGCCCTTGCCAAAACATTTAATCCCTTGAAAAAATCATTTAGGGAATTAACCCCCTAAAAACTTAATCCTCAAAAATTATCACTGCTTTAACTTCATCCTGCTTTCCTACATGCGCCCAGTTCACCTACTTCTCACTTCAAAATATCTTCTTGAAGTAGACTAGCTTTTCCTCCAAACACCCCCAGCTGCTCAAATTTGGGTAGAAAACTCCCAATCCAAGTAAATTCTCATCAGTTTCTGCCATCCCCAGCCACGAGCAAAGCAGCAGCACTTACATAGAAGTGCACCAACAGAGAAACAGCACCTACGTAAAAATATGGCTGCCGGCCTTCATCGCCGATTCCAACATATCGTTCGTCCGGACCACGCCATCATGACCAGGGGAAACTTAGAAAAGAAAACCCCATTCAGACAAAGAAGTGTCAAAAATGTGGCCCATGGAGGACATATTTCACTGACTTTCTCGATTCCTTCCTCGCACGCGTACAATCAGGCTCAGTGATGTGAAGCTTCATGCACTAGCCAAAGCAACCAAAAGTCCGAGCTTATGGGAAGGGCTAGGCAATCCACATATGCACTTCAACAGGTGAGACTATCAAATTATTTTGCAGATCATCCCTGGCAAGTTCCTGGACATTGTTGTACGAGTCAAAATTCGTCATTGGCCGTAAACTCAAGACCGTGCCTTAAGTAAGAAGAAGGAAGATGGATTGAGACTTCCATGTGGGATCTAGCTCGTTTGAGGAGTTAAGTTTAAGGGAAGGGCTACCCAACTGGACTCTAATTGTGCTACTAACGCCACAACACTACACGTATGAGATAACCATGTCTTGTGTTTACTCATCCTCTCACACGTTGCAATAATTTACTCCCTTCCGTCCAGAAATACTTGTCATAGGAATAGATGTATCGACATGTATTTTAGTTCTAGATACGTCCATTTTTATACATTTGTGCAACAAGTAATTCCGGACGGAGGGAGTAATATCTAATCTTGGCATCAAGTTCAGTGCAGTCGAGTGCCCTAAAGTAACCACTTGAACATTGTCATATCAAATTAATACCTAACAGGCAGAGCTTAATTTAAGAATGTGAGGCCAGAATCAGATGTGATCAGCAGTATTAACCCAGAGTGCACGTTACCATTTGCTCCAGTTGCTTGTTTTCAGAAAGCCAAGCTTTTGCTGTTAGAAGGTCCATCTGTTGCTTTGCCAACACCTGAAATTTGAAAATAAAATGGAATATAAAATCTTGATTAATCTTTCACGTAATATTTTCCCGGTTACTGCCTTCAAGAACAATAGCACAAGTTCATTATTCGACACACAATTAGAGCACATCTTGACCTCAACGGCTCTGTAATCTTGTTAGGCCAACAATGGTTCTAAATTTTTATATGCACCTAACATTTTGAAGTCAGACAAGTCGAGCCAAGGCACCACCCAACTGGCTAAGTGGCTAGTCAACCACCAGTCAGTGCTACAAGGATTACGAGTCAACGAGTCAAGCCGTGTCTCCAGGATACCAACTCATGGACTAGTCGCAGTACTAGATATTCGTAACTAGTCATGGCTAGTCGAGGTATTCAGTTGGCCAAGTACTAACCTAGACTAGTCGAGCGACTGTTATTGCCTAATAGTCAGGGAGTTCAGGCCAGCAGGAGGTTTCAAGTCACATAGTGTTGCCTAGGACTACTTCTAGTCGGACATATATTTTGGGGTTTCTAACTGACAGCTCAACTACTAGTTGCAGGTTCGGAGCTAGCTGGTAAACCAGCCGACGAACCACTTTGACTTCATCTGCTAGCCAAGTAGTTTAGCAAAACCGGCTAGATGAATAATAGCAAACCAGTCATTGATTTAAAAACAATGCTAATATCTAGTGTTTTGTCACCCTCTCCTTGAGTCTGGTCACTGCGGTGATAAACAATGGTCCCTTAACAAGCTATAAGTGACATATTTTATTCAATTGATTGCCATGCCAGAGATGTTCAGTAAACAGCAAAATTAACAAGCTATAGGTGACTCTATGGACAGTAAATCTTTCCAAAAAAAAAAATCATGAATAGCAAATACTTCCAGAGATGTTCCAGACAAATTTTACAATTTTGGTAAGCCGACGTGATATCTGGTTATCATAACTACCGATTGGGAGTTTTACTGAAGGGCTGTAAGTTGGGCACTTGATGTCTCCGCTCCCGCTCCCGCTCCGCTCCTGCCCTCGCGCCTAGCCTAGCCTCGCCGCCCCCCACCGCCAGCGCTCCGCCCTGCCCCCGTCCCCTCTCAGGGCCCGCGAGATGGCCGCCTTCGCCGCCGCCGACCCTGCTGGCTCCCGAGAGACCCCCTCCGGCGAGCGCGTCTCCTACGGGGAGCACTGGAGCAGCTCGGAGGGAGAGTCCTCGTCGAGGTCGTACAGCGACGTCGCGCGCTCGCTCCCCACAGGCCCGCCGGCGGCCGCCGCCGCCTCCGGACGCGCCGCGCCCGCTCCTCGCCCCGCGGTGCAGGACCGCCTCGGACCTCGCTCGGAGGTACGCCGCGCGACGGGTGGGCCGGTGCTTGACGCGGACGGGTTCCAGCAGCCCCGCCGCAGGCACCCCCACCGCCGTCCGCGCCGTGACGCCCCGCCCTGTCCAGCATCTCCGCCGCTGCGCCGCAGCCCGTCCCCGGAGGAGGCCGCCGGCCTCTGCTTCCGCTGCCTCGACCCCAGGCATCACGTGCGCGACTGCCCCAACGACGTCCGGTGTCGCCGCTGCCTCGTCTTCGGTCATGCCTCGCGCGCCTGTGGCGGTCGTCGCTCCACCGACGTGGCTCGGCAGCCCTCACGCACGGACGCCGCGCAGCCCCGCGCCAAGGACGCCCCCAGGCTGCCTCCGCGCGCGTCAGCGGCCGCGCCGCCCCCTCCTCGCGGCGTGGTCGCCAGGATCTCTGCCGCCGCACAGCCACGCGCACCCCACCCGGCGCCTGCTCTCCCCCCAGCTCCACCCGCCCCGTCGCCCGCAGATAGCCCCGCACGGGTCATCATGGCGCAGACGACGGAGATGGACGACGCGGAGCACGTCCTTGCCCGCGCCATGGTGGCCACCATCACGGGCAACCGGCCGCGAGTTTCTCCGGCCGAGATGGTCGAGCTGCTCCTGACCTCGCTAGACCTCGCCGAGGGCGACTTCACCGTGCACGCGCACCACCCAGAAGACTTCCTCATCATCTTCTCCTCCTTGGCCACCATGCGCCGGCTCAATGGCGAGCACATCCTCTGTTCGCCGCGTTTTGCTCTCTCTGCGGCCATGGTGCAAGCTGGCGCACGCCACCGCCAATGACCTCGGATATCGCGTCGAGCTGGAGCTCCGCCGCATTCCTGCGCATGCGTGGCACCTCTCCGTGGCTGAGCACGTGCTCGGATCAAGCTGCTCGATCGAGCGGATGCACCCCCGCACGCGGTCGCAAGACGACCTCGACGTCTTCCGTCTCTCCGGCCACACCCACGACCCCGCCCGCATTCGGCGCGCTGTGGTGCTGGCTATCGTCGAGCAGCTCCCGGCCTGCGTGCCATCAGAAGCCCCGGCCATCAGAACCCTGTCCTACCCCATCTCCATCGAGCTCACCGTGGCGGAGCGCATCAGGGGCACGTCGGACGTTCCTCAGGCGGCCGGCGGGCATGCCGGCGACGACACAGGCGAGGGCAGCAGGCGCGGCCAGGGCAATGGCCAAGGCCCAGCACCAGGACGCGCGCGCCGTCGTGGCCGCAAGCGCAAGCGTGCTGACGAGGCCCCGGCCGGCCGCGCGGATGGCATGGCCATCGACGCGCCAGCATGGCGAGTGCGGTGCCTCGGCCGCGCTGACGGTACGGCCATGGCGGCCTCCTGGCCCGACGTGGCGGCGCCGTCGAGGGCCCCCCGTCCTGCCAGACTGGGCATGCAGGCCTGGCCCAGGCCGCAGGGACCCGCGTACCGCCGTCATCGCGTCAACAAAGGAGAGGGAGACCGTGTCATCAGCCTGCAAAAGGGAGGTTCGTCGGGGGCCCGCGCGCACCTACCTGCGCAACCCCCGGTCCACGGCAGAACGGCCCCACCTTCGGCGACAGCTGGCGCCCCGCCATTGGCTGGAGACGCCCCAATTCCTCCTGCCGTTTCAAATTCCCGCGCCCCCACCACGACCAGGGCCGCCTCGCACGAGACGGCACGCCCCCTCATATAGGAAGATCCCATCGGGGCCACGCCTGCTTCGGCTGAGATCACGCTCGCCAACCAGGTGTCGGATTCCCAGCCAGAAGCCCAGGCCGCGCCAGTCTCACCTGCTGCCCGATCGGGCCAAAGCTGCGCAATCTCCACCGCGGCGCCCTCCCCCCAGCCCATTCCTGCAGCGACTGGCGAGGTCTCAGGCCGACCCGGCCCATCCCCGATCACCATCCTGCAACGGCCCACTCGCCCAGATCGGGATGACCCTGATGTAGCGCCGCGCGTGCCTGCGCCGAGCCGGTTTGCTTCGCCCCCGATCACCCTGCGTCGATCGCGCAGCCGGCCAGCCCCGGCCACCTCCTCCTGGACGCTGGGGCAATTCTTGTCTGCAGCCACGAAGCAGCTCAACGCTACCCTGCCGTCTCCAGGGAAACGCCAGCGACCACCACTGAACTTCAGCCCGCGGCGGGGACGGTCGGCTTCGGCTCATACAGCAGTGGCAACACCGCCAAAGGCCGAGAGACGCGCCCAAGTGCAGATCCTCCGCACCCTTGGCATCGTTGGCATCAACCAGCCCATCTCCGCTGCTGCGATGAAGGCCTACGACGACCTATTCGCTACGCCGCTGCAGATGTTGGTCCTGCAGGCTATCGCGGCCCTCGTCGACAGGGAGCTTCCAGCCTGCCTGACGGCCGTGCCCAGCGCTGTTGCCGCCTGCGCGAGTTAGCCGCGCCGCTCGCCACGCGTCGACACCTTGTCCATGGATCACGGCTTGCAGATTGTTGTATGGAATGTTAGAGGCCTTAACTCACGCGCTAGGCGTTGCGCGATTCGATCGCTACTCTGTACCACCCGCGCATCCATTGTATGCCTCCAAGAAACTAAGATGGCTTTGATCTCGTCGTCTGTTGTGCTGGAAACGCTGGGGTCTGAATTTGACGGGTCCACTTATCTCCCAGCCGATGGCACGCGTGGCAGCATTCTCCTGGCTTGGAAAACAAGGGCTGCCACGCTCTCCGACCTTCAGTTCACGCAGCACGCGGTGACTGCGAAGGTGCGTGCGCCCAATGGCAACCCCTGGTGGCTCACCACGGTTATGGGCCCCAAAGCGACCAGGACAAATTGTTGGTCCTTCAAGAGCTGCGCGACATTCGCGATACCAGCCCAGGCCCATGGATGTTGTGTGGGGACTTCAACTTGATATGTCGTGCCTCGGACAAAAGCTCGGGTAACGTGAACCACCGCATGATGGGAAGATTCCGCCGCGTCATCAACGACCTTGCCCTCAAGGAGGTTTACCTCAATGGGCGTCGCTTCACGTGGTCCAACGAGCAATCCCCTCCCACGCTCGTGCGCCTCGACCTGCGCCTCGACCGGGTGCTCTGCACCACTGACTGGGAGGACAGTCATGGCGAGTGTCACCTCCGCTGTCTGGCATCCGTTGTCTCCGACCACTGCCCTCTGCTTTTGGACTGCTCGCCCATGCCATCAGCTCACAAGCGCTTCCACTTCGAGGAGTTTTGGTTGCGCCTCGACGGCTTCCACGACACGGTTGCCGCGGCCTGGGGCTCGATGTCCGACCCAGACCCCTTCAGGTGGCTGGTCCGGCGACTGCAGGCTACGGGCCGCGCCCTCATGAGCTGGTGCGCCAAGTCCACGGGCAACATCAGGGACAAGCTTGCCATCTCCCGCGAGCTCATCCTGCGCTTCGACCAAGCCATGGAGACCCGCACGCTCCCCCCGGAGGATTGGCTGTGCAAGCAGACCAAGCTTTCCTACCTGGGCTTGGCTTCGCTTGAGCGCACGATTGCCCGACAGCGTGCTCGCATTTCCTCCCTCTTGGACGGCGACGCGAACACGAGCTTCTTCCACAGGCAATGCACTTATCATCGGCAGAAAAACAGAGTATACAGCTTGCTTGTTGACGGGCAGACGATCAGCAACCACGACGAGATGGCCCAGGCGGCCTTTGCCCACTTCGACGGGCTGCTGGGCACAGCGGCCGATCGTGCCCACACGCTGGACTTTGAGCAACTCATCCAGCCAGTTGATCTGTCAGGCCTAGAGGCGCCGTTCAGCCCCGACGAGATATGGGAGGCTGTGCGGCGCATGCCGGCGCACAAGGCACCGGGGCCGGACGGCTTTACCGCGGAGTTCCTGCGAGCGTGCTGGAGCACCATTAAGCAGGACGTGCTTGAGGTCTTTGAGCAGCTCTATGCGCTGAGGGGGCGTGGATTCCACAGGCTCAACCAAGCACCACTCACCTTGCTGCCAAAGCGCTCCGATGCTCACAAGCTCGGCGACTACCGACCGATCTGCCTGATACATATTGTGGCTAAGCTCTTCGCGAAGGTCCTTTCCCTGCGCTTGGCACCGATGCTCGACGGCCTAGTGAGCCGCTATCAGAATGCTTTCATCGCCGGACGTACCCTCCACGACAACTTCATCCTAGTCCGGCAATCCCTCAAGCTACTGCACCAACTGGGCACGCCAGGATCATGCTCAAGCTCGACCTCACCCGGGCCTTCGACTCCATATCTTGGCCCTTCCTCTTCGAGGCCATGCGCCAATATGGCTTCGGAGCGAGGTTCCGGGAGTGGCTGGCCATCCTCCTCTCCTCGGCCAGCACCCGCGTCCTGCTCAATGGCGTGCCGGGACCCTCGATCTGGCACCGCCGCGGGTTGAGACAGGGTGACTCGACATCCCCGCAGCTCTTCGTTCTGGCCGTCAACACGCTCAGCCGCCTCATGCAACGGGCGCTCCAGGTCGGCATCCTCCGGAGACTCCACCCCCGACGCAACATCCCGGCTATCTCGCTTTACGCCGATGATGTGATGTTGTTCTATCATGCCTCGACCGACGAGGTCCTCGCTGTGAAGGGCATCTTAGGGATCTTCGGCTCCGCCTCCGGCCTACACGTGAACTACGGCAAGAGCTCCGCCACCGCACTTCATGGAGATGAGTCGACCGCCGAATCACTGGCGATTCTGGGCTGTCAGACGACGGCTCTGCCCATCACGTATCTGGGTATCCCCCTCTCCACGCGCCGCCCCTCCGCGGCTCAGATGCAGCCTCTAGTCGAAAAGGTGGCCGGCCGCCTCCCATCATGGAGGCATGGCTCATGAACAAGGCCGGGCGGCTGGCGCTCGTCAAGTCTGTGCTCAGCGCCATCCCCGTCCACCAGATGCTCGCCCTAGCGCCCCCGAAGAAAACTCTGAAGCAGCTTGAGAAGATTCGGCGTGGGTTTCTCTGGGCCGGGCGCGAGGCGGCCCACGGTGGCCACTGCCACGTGAACTGGCGACGGGTATGCCGGTTGCTGGAGTACGGCGGCCTGGGTGTACGAGACCTAGAGCACACGGGGCTCGCCCTTCGGCTCCGATGGCTATGGCTCTCACGGACGGACACTAGCCGCGCATGGCATGGCCTAGACCTACAGTTCACTCCCGAGGAGTATGGCCTCTTCTATGCCTCCACCACCATGCAGATTGGAGACGGATCGACTGCGCTCTTCTGGGAGGACCGATGGCTCATCAGCCTCTCCATCCGCGAGCACGCGCCCTCGCTATACGGGTGCATCCCCAATCATCGCAGGAAGTCCCGGACGGTGGCAGAGGGCATCGCCGGCAATGCCTGGGCAAGGGACATTCACGGCACCATTGGCCTCAAGGAGATTGGGCAGTATCTCCAGATCTGGCTGCTGGTGTCCCGCATCACCCTCTCCGCAGAGCCGGACACGCTCTCCTGGAAGTGGACAGCCAGCGGCAAGTACTCAGCCAGGTCCTACTATCTAGCCACCTTCCACGGTTCGATCACCTGCCAGTCCTGGAAGTTGATCTGAAAGAGTTGGGCCCCTCCGAAGGTCAAGTTCTTTCACTGGCTCGCTAATCAGGACCGTTGTTGGACTGCGGAGCGCCTTGCTCGCCATGGCCTAACGCATCACCCTCGGTGCCTTCTTTGCGACCAAGAACCGGAGACGATACAACACCTGCTGCTCTCTTGCCCATTCGCGAAGCAGACTTGGCACGGGATCATGTCCTGGCTGCGACTACCGGCACCTGTGCCCGACCAGGACGCCTCGCTGCAGGACTGGTGGCTACGCGCTCGCGAGGCCATGCCTCACCCGCTCCGCAAAGCGCTGGCCTCGATTGCGCTTCTCGTGCCTTGGATGATCTGGAAGCATAGGAACGCGTGTGTATTTGACCATGTAACCCCATCGCTAGTTGAGCTCGCCGATGCGATCAAGGACGAGTCCAGGAATTGGGTGCAGGCAGGGGCCAAGGGGCTTAGGGTCACCCTGCCACCCTCCTGGGACGTGCATTGATCTGGTTGTAACACCTCTGTACTAGCCTCCGAGGAGGTTGTCTTTCCCTCTTTTCAATACAATGAAACGCAAAGTCTTTTGCGTTTTCTCGGAAAAAAAAATAACTACCGATTGGGGTCAACAAGATACTTTAGATTGCATCGTACGTAAAAGAGCCACTGGAGTTCCTCAGCTACATTGTATCTTGATGACTGGCGAAAGCTGAATTGTTACAATACCACCCCCTCCCCCCAAAAAAGCACACACACATCACCCACAACCAAAATTAGGTCAATGAGGAAGTTCTATAAGTAACTACAGAGTGCCTTTGAATAGAATTAGAATAAAGTGTGAAAAACGTACTTTGTCAAGAGGTATATCCTTTATTTGTTGGACCTTCAATTCAATCGATATCTTACTCATGTCAGACAAATAGCCCTCAGCATAAAGAGTCTCCGGCAGTTCACCTCGGAATCTTCCAGATACAAATAATGGATATTTTGCTGAAACGTCAGGAATATATTCACAATCCACCTGAATGGGGAAAAGGTTCAATTGCAAGAGACATGGATAATCCAGCTATGAAAAAAAGTTAGATGATCTTAGGTACCAAATACCAACCATCCACACCTTTATATCAGAAGAAAATGAGCAAACGCAGGAGGGCATTTATTTCAGAAAATTAAAGATGCAACATGCTGTTGAGTATGTTGAGTGCTCCCAAAATGAGTAGTCAACTGAATACCCCAAAACCCAGAAGCACTTTATGCCCCCTCACTCGGCCTATCTCCCTCTCCACTCAGCAATTACACACAACTTACTACAAAGTGTTTTACTAATAGTACATGCATATGTCACCACAAGATTGATAATAAATGACTGTCACATGTTGCTTTTTCGTGACATGGCTAAAAGGTGACATTCTGACAGGTTTGCTGGGATAAAACTCACTTCAAATTCTTGGGTATGCTTTGTGACATCAATCGAAATGTCTGCGACAATTGTGGATGAAGCTTTCTGGAACCATTGAAGCATTCTACCCTCAATTGATCCTGGTGTCAAAAATCAGAATGGAAAACTTCAGTTTTGCAAAGTACCGCACTGGACTTTGGACAAAATCCGGCAAATTATAGTACAGCCAAAACACTTATAAACAATTAAATTTACTGCACAATTTCGTTCTGCCAACAGAGTTGCTGGATGAAATAGAAGAAAAAAATGTCAAAGCTTATTTGTTATAAAAAGCCATAGAACTAATTTGCCAACTTAGTAGATCATATGATTCCATAATGCAACATGCTGTTGAGTGCAAAACTGAACAGGAACAAAATGATTCCATGGAAGACCTTTAAATCATCTCATAAAATTCTACTCTCTGCTCAGCACAAATTCTAATAAGTTTCTACAAATATTCGCAAAAAAAGAAGAAGTTTGTACAATCAATATGCATGTCAAGTTTTATGGTTTGATTAGAAGCAATGGTGAAGGGCCCTAACGCACACAGTTTATAAACGAAAAACCTAAGTTGGGAACAACAACAACAACAAAGCTTTTAGTCCCAAACAAGTTGGGGTAGGCTAGAGCTGAAATCCATAAGATTGTCCTAGCCAGAACTTGCCAAAGTTGGATCATTAGAGCATAATTCAGAGTTTTGAGTTTCAGTAGTGCGTAGAACAAAACACTGCCTGGTTCAAGGGTTAAGGGGGCAATTTGTTCATACCTGTATCAAACGCAGCATCGTAATGCCCCTTGCCAATTGATGCCAACATCCGCAAGAAATAGTGGTTACAGTATGAACCTAAAATAAAGGGTAAGTACAACTAATTAAAAACTATTCCAAGTAAAAAAATTGGAAATCATACAAGTAAAATAAAATATTGATCTCCCCAATATCATCCCTCTTTACTGAACAAACTTGAGTAATCCAAAATGATTTACACATAAGAATGGATATGTAAGAGAATGAAGTTAGATGTATTTTCAACATGAGAATGAATAACTTTCAATAGTCCAACCCCTGACGTTCGTCGCCTCCTACATGTCATTCAAGATGAGTGTCGGGCCTGATCCCATGTAGGTGCCCTGGGATTGCTCAATCTGATCCCAGGATAGTACTTGGTACTTGGGGGTGTGTCATTTTGGGTGTCCGGTCTCATTTGAGTGCCCTGCTGTAGCTTTTCTGGGTGTTAATGAAATGATACACAAGGTTTTTTGCGTGTTCGTGGAAAAAAGTGTCCTACTTGTTTTGTCCTAAGTCAAACTTGTTTAAGATTGACCAAGTTTATATTAGAAAAACAACATCTACAAAACAAAACCAATACCAATAGATGCATTTATGGCCGTATGCATCGATTGATGCAGAAGCCGGGGGTTTGAACCTCCTTTTCAAAAAAAAACAATAGATACATCATGGAATATATGTTCATAGTATATTTATTTGGTATTATACAACAACAACAACAAAGCCTTTAGTCCCAAACAAGTTGGGGTAGGCTAGAGGTGAAACCCATAAGATCTCGCGACCAACTCATGGTTCTGGCACATGGATAGCAAGCTTCCACGCACCCCTGTCCATAGCTAGTTCTTTCGTGATGCTCCAATCCTTTAGATCTCTCTTTACGGACTCTTCCCATGTCAAGTTTGGTCTACCCCGACCACTCTTGGCATTATCGGCATGCTCTAGCCGTCCGCTATGCACCGGGGCTTCTGGAGGCCTGCGCTGAATATGCCCAAACCATCTCAGACGATGTTGGACAAGCTTCTCTTGAATTGGTGCTACCCCAACTCTATCTCGTATATCATCATTCCGGATTCGGTCCTTCCTTGTGTGGCCACACATCCATCTCAACATGTGCATCTCCGCCACACCTAGTTGTTGCACATGTCGCCTTTTAGTCGACCAACACTCAGCGCCATACAACATTGCGGGTCGAACCGCCGTCCTATAGAACTTGCCTTTTAGCTTTTGTGGCACCCTCTTGTCACAGAGAATGCCAGAAGCTTGGCGCCACATCATCCATCCGGCTTTAATTTGATGGTTCACATCTTCATCGATATCCCCATCCTTCTGCAACATTGACCCCAAATAACGAAAGGTGTCCTTGTGAGGTACCACCTGCCCATCAAGGCTACCCCCCCCCCCACGTGTTTAGTAGTACTGAAAGCGCACCTCATGTACTCGGTCTTAGTCCTACTAAGTCTAAAACCTTTCGATTCCAAGGTTTGCCTCCATAACTCCAACTTCCTGTTGACCCCGTCCGACTATCATCGACTAGCTCCACATCGTCCGCAAAGAGCATACACCATGTGATATCTCCTTGTATATCCCTTGTGACCTCATCCATCATCAAGGCAAAAAGATAAGGGTTCAAAGCTGACCCCTGATGCAGTCCTATCTTAATCGGGAAGTCATCAGTGTCGCCATCACTTGTTTGAACAGTTGTCACAACATTATCGTACATGTCCTTGATGAGGGTAATGTACTTTGCTGGGACTTTGTGTTTCTCCAAGGCCAACCACATAACATTCCGCGGTATCTTATTTGGTACTATAGACACCAATATTTATTTCTATAAACTTTGTCAAACAAAAAAGATTGACTTGGGACAAAACAAATAGGACTTAAATTTTGGGATGGAAGGAGTATTTTATAATTGGTAAAGTTGTATGTGTTTTATGGAGGGCCAACACCTTAGACATGATACACAGCCACAAAATCAAACAGTATTTCCTTTCAGTATTATCGTAGAGCAATATGTTAAGTCGTAAATAAGAAAATTCATATTTGCTATTACCTAGTCCAAAAGTAGAAATCCGAGGGGAAATAGATCCTTTGTTTGTGAGCTCAGTTTTCACAGTGTGACAGATATTCCGTTCATCCTCAACTGAACCATCGGTCACAAGAAAGATTTGTGGAAGTGCGCCATGAGAGTTTGACAGCAACGCCAATGCCTTACAGCACGAGAGGTAATGTGAGCACTGAAGGTGCCATCAATCATATATAAATGTCAACTGGTATAGTCTTCCAAATATTGTACCTCGGTTAATGGATGCATGATGTCAGTGCCACCCTGGGCGACGAATTTTGAGTTCATCCAGTCTATTGCACTTTCTGTTGTTTTGCCATTTACTTTCTCCAAACATGATGAGAATGAATGAAGTTCATCATTAAATGTTACAATGTTGAAGTAATCTCCTTCCTCAAGCTCGGAGACAGCAGTTGAGATGGCATTCTTAACATTCTCAATAGGCTTTCCTTGCATGCTTCCACTTGTATCAACAATAAACACAACTGCCTTTCTGAAGATCTATCACATAAATCAAATGAGATCAATATCCATTCACAGAAATATTTTATGAAGCACAAAAGCAGATAAAAAAAGTGTGTCATGTTCAATTAGATTGGTAAATTTTTCACACAAAAGTAGGGCTAAAGAAATGTCAACATGAAAAACAGAATGAACACGACTCACGAGAAACTTAATTAAGTACCTTAAATACTTTCAGTGAGTTACAAACTTCTAAGTAAAGATTTCTCAGTAAAGTTATCTTCAAGCATCAAGTAATTTCCGCACTGGCATAGTCTAGTTACTAGTGTCGAGTTAACAAGACAATAAGTAAGAGGAACTACCTTCCTGTTCTGGTTATTACCAGGTAAGAGAAAAATGCTGAAAATGTCTCTATCGTCATAGTCACGTAATGTTGAGCGCTGCACAAGCACTCCACCGGACACATCACCTGAGTAAACCTACAGACATGAACAATGCATTAGGTAATGACACTGATCTCAATGGCAACCATGCAGTAAACGCTGTAGTCTCCATGTTAACTAAAGTTGTTAATTAAATAAATTGTTTAAATTTGGAAAAGGTTTGTCCTTCAACCCTAAAATCTGAATCTGTGTGACTTGAGACCTCAAACAAATCAGTGAAGGGAGACGGCCCACTACTCATTGGCAGGAGTCCCATCGGACCGCACTCAGGAAAGACAGTACCGTGCAGTCTCGCCTACTGATGTGGCAGTGATGTGGCCCACTCCCTGTAATTATTTGTTTGGAAGACAACCATGTTCTCCTTCGTTGCAGTCTTGTAGTATGCTAATGACTAAACTACTAATATTAATGTATTATTATGAGATGTACTAGGGTTAGGAAGACTGGAAGAGGCTGTCGCCCCTGGGTGCAAGATAGAAGAACTATTCTTCTAGATCTTGCTTGCTTTACTCCTCATAGGGGGTCCTCTTTGTTAGGAATAAGCAACTTATATTTATTGAAGGCCCAAGGGGCATATATATATTACACAAGACTTGAGGTGCAAGGAAAGTAAACATAGACTAGTAATGACTCCTACACTAATACTAATAGACTAATAAGGACTCCTAGACTAATACTAATACTTCCTAACACCCCCCTCAAATGCAAAGCGTATGCAATAGCATTGCATTTGAAGAAGTGTAATACTAAAAAAAAATGATAATCCAAATCCGCATCATGAAAGTGTCGTCGTAGCATGAAGAGTCTTCAAAACTTGTTGAGTCGCCGAATGAGTGAACGAAGAGATGACACATCAGAGGTAGACACCGCATCACTTGAAGATACAAGATAAGTATCAAGAGAAGATGGGTTGTCAAAAGAAGATAGCACATCAAGAGGAAGACACCGAAGAGATGGCACATCAGAGGAAGACACCGCATCACTTGAAGATACAACAAAAGTATCAAGAGAAGATGGGTTGTCAAAAGAAGATGGCACATCAAGAGAATAAAGCATTGTGCAGAAAATCATAGTCCACGACAACCGTCGGCGAAAGAAGCTCGGCGGATAAGGCACGATGGACGTAGATCGACAATGCAAAAGAAGTCCAGAAAATCCTATAGAAAACAACAAGGACAAATAGGCCACAAAAGTTGCATAGAAAGGATCAGGACCAAAGAAAGGCTGACAGACAAAGGTATGGTGGACTCGCATGGCATGAGAAAACACAAAATATCAACGGATTTGGTGGACGCAGCAGAAAACAAAGAAAACTAGAAAACACACACTAGATTAGGGATGATGGCAGCGGAAGAGAAAAAATAAGATCATGGCGGCGAAGGCCAATTCCAACCAGAGTGTGCGTGAGACGGTCCTGACTGTGTAGGAGGTGGTTGCTCAATGCGGGAAGCCTGAGTCAAAATACCAGCAGTACCCGTCGAGGAAGAACCTGAAGCAACGAGCAGACGCTTAAGTCGCAGAATATCCTGTCGAGGTAGATGACGAAGTGTCTGTAGATGATGATTGCGCCTGGCGCAAACGGTTCTTCTTCATGTAGCAGTGGGACTCAATATGACCATCATTGTTGCAGTAGCCACAATGTGGACGGGGGCGACCTGAGCCTCCAGAAGGAGTGGGCAAGAGTGGCGGAGCACTCGAGTGAGAAGGGGGCGGTGCAGCAGGGGGCGTAGAAGTAGCCCGAGCAGCGAGCACCGAGGGAACCTCCAGCAAACCAGCACCACGGAAGCGAGTCTCCTCAGCACGAATCTCAGAAAGCGCCTCCATGAGAGAAATACGGCCACGAGCAAACTGTTAGGAAAGCAACTTGTATTCCCATGAGGTCATAGGCCGGTATATATACATGTGCAGGTGATGGACTATATGCAGGAAACCCCTTATATATTGGGATATCCCGAAGATATCGGAGAACACGGAGGAGATGACTATAGTGAACAGATGTGGGAGCAGAGACGAACTGACTCAGAATATGAACCGGATAAGAGATATCCGGGCGAGTGACAGCTAGATAAACAAGACTGTCAACAAGATGACGATAACGCGTTGGGTCAGGCAGGAGATCGTCATCAGTAGCAGAGAGGTGAACATGGAGCTCCATAGGAGTCTCAACAATGCGCTCATCAGTAAGAGCAGCACGAGCAAGAAGATCCTGGATGTACTTTTCCTAGGATATAAAGAAGCCATCAGAGGTAGAAGAGACTTCAATCCCAAGAAAGTAGCGAAGAGGTCCAAGATCAGACATAAGGAACTGCTCACTAAGGCGGGCCTTGACAAAGGCAATATACTCGGGGTCATCCCCAGCGATGACCATGTCATCAACATAGAGAAGAAGAGTCCGACCACGAGGAGAAAGGTGAATAAACAATGCTGGATCATGAAAACTGGGTGAAAAACCAGTGGCAGTCACCACAGAGGCAAAACGCTCAAACCAGGCGCGTGGGGCTTGCTTAAGGCCATAGAGAGAGCGACGAAGACGGCATACCATGCCATCAGGAACAGAATACCCAGGTGGTGGCTGCATGTAAACCTCCTCACGCAGCTCACCTCTAAGAAAAGCATTCTTAACATCAAGCTGAGAGATAGACCAGTGGCGTGTAGAGGCCACGGCAAGAAGTGTACGAACAGTGGTCATATGAGCCACAGGAGCAAAAGTCTCGTCATAATCACGACCATGCTCCTGCTGAAAACCACGAGCCACAAGACGAGCTTTGTGACGCTCAAGAGAACCATCGGAGCGAGTCTTAACCTTGTAGACCCACTTACAAGTGATGGGACGGACTCCGGGAGGAAGGGAAACAAGATCCCACGTACCAGTGCGTTCAAGAGCAGCAATCTCCTCTGCCATCGCAAACTGCCATTAAGGATGAACAACAGCCTGATGATAAGTAGTCGGCTCAAGAACGGTAACACCAGCGGTGGAAAATCCAAAGCGATCAACAGGCGGACGAGGACGAGAACGCAAGCCATAAGTAGGCTGAGACGAGGATGACGAGACATCCACAGAACGTGAACGACGAGTGTAACACTGAGGAAAAGATGGAACAATGGAAGGAGGAATTGCCAAGATAGAATCAGGGAGTGGCGATGAAGAAGTCAACGGAGATGAAGGTGTAGAATCTGGTGACATGCTAGACGAGGAGACTGTGGAAGATGGTGGCGACAAATCGACTGGAGGTGGAGAAGCAGAGGGAGCGGAACGGAGGCAAAGGCTCGACGGGTGTGATAGGTGTGTCAGGAAAAGTGAGGAAAGAGATATCCTCCACTGAAAAAGTCGAGGAAGATGGGCGTGGGTAGAAAGGACGAGACTCATCAAAAGTCACATCCCGAGAGATACGCATCCGACGACCGATAGGATCCCAACAACGATAGCCCTTATGCTCATCACTATAGCCTAAGAAGACACACTCAACAGACTGAGCGGTCAGTTTGGTGCGTTCGCGAGGGGCAAGAAGAACATAGCAAACACAACCAAACAGGCGAAGCATCGAATAATCGGGAGAACGATCAAAAAGACGCTCAAAAGGAACACCACCCTGTAGAGCAATAGAAGGTTGTAGATTGATGAGATAGGTGGAGGTGGAGACGGCCTCAGCCCAGAAATGAGGCGGGAGAGAGGCAGCAATCATCATCGCACGAGCCGTCTCAAGAAGGTGATGATGCTTGCGCTCAGCCACACCATTCTGAGCATGAGCACCAGGACAAGAGAACTGAGCAAGTGTACCCTGCTCAGCGAGAAATCCACCCAACATCTTGAAGATATACTCTCCAACAGAGTCAGCACGGAACACACGAATAGGCGTAGAGAACTGAGTGTGAACCATGGCAGCAAAACGCTTATAGATAGATAATACCTCACTACGAGAAGACATAAAATAGATCCACGTGTATCGAGAGAAATCATCTATAAAGATAATGTAGTAGCGATGGCCTCCCTTCGAGGAAAAGGGAGCTGGACCCCAAACATCGGAGTGAACAAGGTCAAAAGGACGCTGAGACACAGCCTCGCTATGAGGATAAGATAACTGAACTTGTTTACCAAGCCGGCAGCCTTGACAGTCTAAAGACACACCACCGGAGACGGATCCAAGAAGACCACGTCGAACTAAGGATGAGAGACGAGAGCCACATAAATGACCCAGACGATGATGCCACTCTTGAAAAGAGCTGGTAGACAAGGCAACAGAGGAGGAGAGACTGGCTGCGGTGGCAGCGGATGGAAGGTGAAGCCAGTCAAGCTCCTAGAGACCCTGAGAGTCACGGCGCCGGGGGCCAGCACAAAGAAGAGCACCAGTGTGACGGTCCAGAACTGAACATGAGTCGAAGTCAAGAATGACCAGACAATCAGAGTCAACAATCTGGCCACCAGAAAGGAGCTGCATGGTAAGCCGAGGAACATGAGCAACATCGGGAACATGAAAAGATGAAGTGCTAAGAGTGCCTCGGCCAGTAACCGGGAGAGAAGTACCATCAGCAGTAAGAACATGAACAGGAGAATCAAGAGGTCGAGTAGATGACAGAGTGGATGAATCAGGAGTCATATGAAAAGCAGCAGAAGAACTACCAGCACAGCCGTCAGGAGTCACGGGAAGCAAGGGACTGCAACGTTGCGTGCTGATGTAGACCATTTTATTTTATTATTTTGAATTTTTTTTATCGCCTGCGGGTAAGCCCGATCCGATCTGGAGGGCAGAATCGAGCAGCTGGGCGACGGGATCCGATCTGGAAGGCGAGCAGGAACAGGAGCAGCTCGTCAGCAAGATTCGTCCTGGAAGTCGTTGATGCAGTAGATCAAGCGGGTCGGCCTCGTCACTGGAAGCCAGCGATGCAGTCGATCTGGAGCTGGGCGACGGGATCCGATCTGGAAGGCGAGCAGGAACAGGAGCAGCTCGTCGGCAGGATTCGTCCTGGAAGCGGGAACGAGCGGGCCTGCAGCGCTTCGATCGTTTTCTTCGATCTGGAGCGGGGCCTGGCGCGTCGATCTCACGGGACTGGAGCGGGGCCTGCAGCGCGTCGATCTCACGGGAATAAACGGGGCCTGCAGCGCGTCGATCTCACGGGAACGAGCAGGGCCTGCAACGCTTCTATCCCACGGGAACCAGCAGCAGTGGGAGACGGCTTCGATCTGCAGCGAAACAGGAAGTAGAAGGAGATCGAGGATGACTTCGATCGGGAGAAGGAGGCAGGCGCTGGAACGAGGTGACGAGGAGCCGCTGCCTGACGGGAACGAGCCAGGAGAACGGCAGCGTGGAGCTGATCAACAGCACGAGTTGCGGCGTGCAAAAGTTAACCTAGCTCTGATACCATGTTAGGAAAGCAACTTGTATTCCCATGAGGCCATAGGCCGGTATATATACATGTACAGGTGATGGATTATATGCAGGAAACCCCTTATATATTGGGATAAATACAAAAGGGTACATGACTTATATTATAACTTTAACACAAACAACTGAGCACGCCGAGGCTCAAACTCCTTACGGAGCCGAGACAGGAACTCGTAGACGCGATGAAACTCCAAGTTGGTCTAGACAGCCTGGCAACAGGGGCAAGTACGACAACCAGCAGTGCGGAGAGAATCGGGCTGACGCCAGATAGCAGAACTTTGTGCATAGAAGTCATCAACAGTAGAGTCACCCTGCAGAAGAGCATGCTCCTGACGAACCACGGAGAGGTATAAGGCATCACCAGAGGGCGCATAGCGCTGACGAAGGCGAGTCCACATCTCAAAGGCAGTAGGAAGGCCCAAAAACTCAGAGGCAAACTGAGGCAGAACACTAGCAGTGAGAACAGCTGCAGCACGGGCATCATCATCAAGCCACTGGGTGTAAACGGTCAGAGCACCACGATACACCTGAAGAGCCTCCTCATAAGCCAAGACCTTCTCATCATAAGCACTCACAGCGGCCTCATCAGCAAGTTTAGCCGAATCCTTTGCGGTCTGAGAAGCATCCGCAGGAAGAGCCGGTGGGGTCGGCGGAGTGGGAGCCATGAGAGGAACCGGACATGGCGGACAGCAGACCTCGCCAGAAAGAACACCCCAGAGACAGATGCGACGCATGTGAATGCGCATAAAGCCAGTGAACTCGGTGTAGTTAGTATCATTAAAGATCATCGGACAACGAGGAACAGCAATGTAGCCTGATGATGAAGACATTTTTTTTCATTTTTTTTTTAGAACCAGAGAGCCGGATCCAATCGAGATCAAAACGAGATCAGGGCGGCGGCTGGCGGGCGCTGCAACGGGAGGACGAGAGCAGCGCTGGATCTGGCGAAATCAACAGCAGGGGCGACGAAATCAGGACCCTGGTTCGATCTCAGGAGGAATTTCGAGTGGAGCCGGCTACTTGAAGAAGGCCTGCGGATGAATCCGAATCGGGAACAAGTCCAAACAGCGGCGGAGTCCGGATCGAAGCAGATCAAGAATCGCGGCGGGTGGAGTCCGACCTGCAGCGGGACCGCAGCGGGTCCCGTCGGGAGGAGTCGGCGGCCTCCAGTCGTGACGTTGCCTGGAACCGCTGGGATCGGGACGGGCCGGGGCTTCGAGATCCAGCACCGCAACGGGATCGTGGCGGGTCACGTCGGGAGGAGTCAGCGGCCTCCAGTCGTGACTTCCCCTGGAGCCGCTGGGATCGGGGCGGGCCGGGGCTTCGAGATCCAGTAGCTTCGACGGGGGCGGCTGGATCACGGGAGTGACGGGATCCCGCGGGAGATGGAGCCGGCGGGATTGGATCAGGGACGAGCGGCCGACGGCTGTGACGGGAAGAGAGGCCGGCGGCCGTGATGGAAAGAGGAACAAGCACGAGTTGCGCGTGCGAAAAAAAACCTAGGGCTCTAATACCATGTTAGGAATAAGCAACTTATCTTTATTAAAGGCCCAAGGGGCATATATATATATATTACACAAGACTTGAGGTGCAAGGAAAGTAAACATAGACTAATAAGGACTCCTAGACTAATACTAATACTTCCTAACACTCTTTACATAGAGGTTTAACAATCCAATCTAAGTAACAAATCAAAGATATTATCTCCAATTGATTTAAGTCCCAAGCTAAAAATATATATTCCTAATTTAAATGATAAACTTTGTAACTGAGAGATCAAGGGGATCCTCTCCCTAACTTGGTCCTGGATGGGCCATGTATTGTATGTGCATAACAAATTCATAAATTCATATTTGAACACATAGCACACATATTGCTTTCAATATTCGCATATGGAAGGCCGTGGAACATAATGATCACGAAATTATTTTAGAAGTACCGAAGAGAATATACAGTTAACCAAATAAATAGGTTACTGGAGAATAACTTACACTATATGAAAAGTTGAAATCTTTGATTGACCAATTCTCAACCACAGCTTCATGCAAGAAAAATAATTTCTCAGCCTGCCTGATTTTTTCCTGAAAATGCACAAAGAACATCTCATGATAACCATGACATCGGACAGATTACCAAATGGTGCTTACGAAAAAGTTGATTACCTTCAAGGGATGGCTGGTCCCCTGCAATAAAACCTCTTTACTCACACCACTATTCACAGTTAACTGAATTTTCTCCTTTTTTGTGAAAATTTTAGGTAAAGGGTTCACATAATGTGGAAACCGAAACGGAATATCAACAGAAAACTGTCCATTATCATACAACAACTTTTGTGACCATCTAATTGTGGCAAAGATGTCTTCTCCTCCTACAACCTTGACGGGATGAAAGAAAATAGTTAGCACAGACAGATATGGCTGCAGAAAGCTTGAATCTTGACAAGCTAGCAGTTGGGAAACTGAGGACTACAAAACAAGTACCTGTGGTATTGTCAATTGAAAAAACTGGCGCTTCAGAATACCACCACTCTCAGTTTTTACAATCTTCACAGGACTGTTACCATCTACATCAATTACATGAGTATTGTACGATTTTTTTCCAACAGTAACCTCAGCGCCTAGAATTGAACCCTGTTAGCCAAACTGCTGTTCTTAGACTGAGATTAGCAGTACATTGAAAAAAAACTGCATTTTGGATATATATACATATGCATTAAGAAATATTGCAACATCAAACAGAATAGCAAGTGTATGCTTGTTTTTTAAAATGCATACAGTGATGACTGATATCACTTGCGCTATTTGCATTCGATGTTGACTAGAGAAATGGTAGAGGTTCTCTTTCGTTGTTGTAAACATCAAGTTGTTAAGTGATGAATATATCACCACCATTGTGGTGATGTAGTTATCTGGCTATTCTACCTAATATTACACTGTAGTCGTGATGTAGTTAGCATGGTGTTAACAAACAAAGATCGTAGTAGCAATAACCAACATAGCAGTGATGCAGTTACCGAGGTGTTCTAGTAAACAATAACCATTATAGATGTGCGTACTTACCAATTTGTTCAATTCAAATTAACAAACAAATTCAATCATTGCATATGCCCATCATGGCAGGATTACCACAAATGCTACAATGACTACTCATGATTTGACGACTACTCGCAACGCTCAACATGACTTGTTGAACTGCTATTCTTTTCTCACTGTTTATGCACATATTTCCAGGTGATTTCCACCCTTGTATTCATGGCCACGTGGACAACATCTCAATATGTATTCGGTATTATGTAACTTCATAAAGAACATAGTTTTTTTGTGAATATTTCTTTAGGAGATCCTCTGCTGTAACCTGGAACAGATTAGGAATATCAAACATGTAGCATGACTGCTTCCTAATATCTTATCGCCACGCTCTTATCAAGGATGCCATATTTTTTATGTTCATATGCAGCAGAAATGGTCGGACACTTCCCCGGACCCTGCGCAAGCGGGAGCTACATGCACCGGGCTGCCCCTTTTTTTATGCAGCAGCAATGGAGCATGTTTTAAGTTCCATGGTTGTTTGAGAGACAAATGATGCGTCAGTGACGGACATACCAACCAAATTACAATCCAGAATACCAGTCTGATCAATGTGTATTCAGTAAAAAACTAAAAATAGCTAACTTATCAGATAGACCAAGGAAAATAAGGCAAAATTGGGAGCCGATATGGGCTGTGGGCTGAAACAGAAAGGTTGGGGCACTTTGTGTTGTCAAGTGGGACATATGTTAGTGGGCAGTCGGCCAAAACAGAGGCGACGCGGGAGAATACAGTCGTGCATTAAGCCTGTTGTGTGTGCTGTCACGCCCTATTTGTGCCTAAGTTTAATAAATCAAATAATAGAAAACGAAAAAATAGATAAAAATCAAGCTTCCATGCACTGCTCTCACTTGTGAGCTTAGACTAAAGCCTTTGCCAACTTACACCCAAATGCAACCAAAACAACAGAATCCTAACAGCATTTCGTAAACATGAACATAAAAAAACAAAACCATAGGCCATATAAATGCACTACTTAGAGCATCTCTAGCAGATCCCGTATAAGTCCGGCGAACTGCGTTTTACGGGACGGGCCAAAAAACCAGCCCAGCCAGATCCGCTAAAAAGGGCCCTGACCGTAAAAATATTACAGGCGGCATGTAAACCACCCTCATTTCCTCCATATATGCGAGCGTCAGTGCAGTTTAAGGTTCCCGTCCCACATATCCCCTACCCTCCTCCGCCGCAAAGCTCCTCCCTCCGGCCTCAAATCCCTTCTCCTCCGGCCACGTTTTGCGGCACATTTCTCTGCCGGATCTTGCCGGAGATGGCGCCCACGGGTTCCGAGCATGGCGGCAGCGGTGGGTTCGGCGGACGAGGTGCGTTCGACGGCCGCAAGCGCCGAATCGACGACGAAGCCGGCAGATCCTCCCTCCGCCCTCCCATGTTGGAAAGGCGCAGGGAGCAGGTGTGCACCCGCGGCGCGAAGTCCCGCAGCTCCGGAGCGCGGGCTTGGGGGCATTAATTTTGCCTCGGGGACCTCTTCGATCCGGCCATCCAGCGCCTCTAGGCGGCCAGCGCACCTGGTTTGAGGCGAAGGAGGCCGCCGCCGCTGGAGATGCAGCTGCTGCCGCGGGCATGCCGGCACTCCTGGAGGAGTACCAGCACACCTCAACCCTCTCCGGCATGCTCATCTACCACACCATCCACGGCAATGAGCCCCCACCCTGCGACGGCAGCGACAGCGACTCCGGCGACAATAGCGACTCTGGCGAGGAGTAGATCTATTATTATGCTTTCCGTTTCGGTAGATGTTTTAATTTCGGTTTGTATTAAAAACTCCCCTATGCTATGCTTGTGATGAACTCCCTATGCTATGCTTGTGATGAACTCCGGTGATATGTTTCTAGCGCGAACTAGTATGTTTGAATTTGCAGTATCGATCTGCAGGATCTGTTCTGGCTGCGTGCCCCGTGTCCTGCAAAAAACGTTTACGGGATACCTTAAACAATTTTTCCAGGACGGCGGGTTGCGGGACCTGCTAGAGATGCTCTTAGTATGCCATTCAACTTACATTTCCCCAAAACAGCTGAAAGGAATGTTCTGTTTGGGCCACCGGAAGATAGTTTGACTACGAAATGACAAGTTAAAAAACAATGCACTTCCTAAAAATAGTACTATGACTGTACCAACTAAAGCATTTAGTGGACAGGTGTACAAATTACAAACAGAGTTATCCCTAGAAAATCTGGTTAATTTCCCTAATCCAAACCGAATATTTCTTTCTTGACGATGCTTATTTGTATGATTGGTAAGCAAGGAATTGGCCTCGCTTGCTTCCAAAACAACGACGGAGCCCACAGCCAGCAGAGAGGTAGCTACGTCCAAGAGCAAAGAGCTCCAAATGGAATCGTCTATAACGGCAACCCCTATGTTGTACTAGTACCAAGCATAATGTATAATGACGCGCATTCGCAAGTGGCTGGCTACATGGTGCGGTCCAGCGCAAATGATTTATGCGCACAGCCAAATTCATGGGCCCCGACCACCTAAAGCAAAACCAAATTAACTAGAGAATAACGGCAAACTTTACCGGTAATCATTCCAGCGCCTAACGGCACCAAAATCAAGCCCAAATAAGCTTCAATCGACCGCGATAGAGGAAAGGGGAGGGGGAGGGTTCGGATCGGATCACCTCCTCGCCCATGGGCACGACGAGGCGGCAGTCGCAGTCGCGGCTGCGCGTGAGGCAGTGCAGCCACCAGCGGGCGACGAGGGTGACCTCGGCCGTGGCGCACCCCGCGGCGCAGTCGACCCGCAGCTCGACCTCGCGCATCTGGAGCGGGATGAGCGCGGGCGGGCTGAGCCGGCCGTAGACGTGCGGCTGGTAGCTGGGGACGTCGGGGCTGTCGACGGCGGCGGGGTCCGTGACGACGGCGTAGGCCATGGGCGCCACGGGCAGCAGCGACGTCGCGGCTTCCGGCGCGCCGTAGCGGTCCATCGCGGCGTGCGGGCGCGGCGGGCCCGCGCCGCCCGGGAGGACGAGCCGCTTGGAGAGCCTGAGGCCGTCCTCCACCGCGCGCTCGAAGTCCTCCTCCATGGCTGCTGCGGCTCTGAGACGGAGGAGGAGGAGGAGGAGGAGGAGACGGGGAGGCGCTGGGAATTAATGGCTGCTGGGGATTCGTGGACAAGTGGGGGTTCAGTTTTTGGTGTGGTTTAGTGGGGAAATCATGAGCTGGGCTCCGCTGTTGGGGTGGAAGACGAGCCAGATAGCGGGGGCTGCTGTGTCCCGCGGAGGTGAGAATACCGGCGGTGTCATGTTAAGGCAACCGTTTGGCTCGCTCAACTTGTGCTGTGGTTTGCACTTTGCACTTTGCAGGGAGTGGACGGTTATTTGACTTGTTATTTCCGTCTCTCTCTTTTTTGTTTGGGTGCCGATATTCATCACAAATATATTAGATATCCGTTCACATATCATGTACGTAAAAGGTAGTCTATACGAATCATATGTGGACGAACATTGGAATTGTCTACACATATGAGCGCAGCTATTTCGTACCACACATCCAACAAGTACTATTCATTCTCATCTCCGCTTGAGGCACGAAGCAAATTTTCTCATACACATGACGCAGCTACGTTAGTTACTAGCGGAATGACACTTTAGTTACGTCGGGAATGGCAATATTAGTAACCCGAGATGGCTACTGTAGTTAAAAAACATGGTAATTTTTTATGTTTTGGTTAACTATAGTTATCCGCGGGATAACACTTTAGTTATTCGGAGATAGTTGTCATATGTGTTTACCTAGTTGTTACGTATGGTTCAACTATAATTGTCATGTATGGTTAATCATAGTTGTCATGTACGCGTAATTACAGTTGCCATCTAGAAGTGAATCATAGTTGTCATGTGAGTTTACTCAGTCGCCACATACGCGCAAATGCAGTTGTCATCTAGCAACGTACGAGCGCCGTGTGAGCGAAGATCAGTTTGCTCACACGCGTGGACTATGTGGAGACTGTGTGGGCAGAAACGGGTTCCCTCACACAGCACAGTTGTCTATCACACGTTGATGCGTGTCGTGTGGGCGTACTCTCCAACGCCCACACACACGATCATGTCTACGTGACACTGAAATTACAATAGACTCTTTTTAAAATCGTACAAAACAGAATCAACGTAAATCGACGCGTGTGGACAAAGTACAAACATACCACACGTACAAATATTATCATTTGGTTTTCTTTTTATTGAGGGGATCGTTTATATTCTTTTAGTGGGGGATTGTTATTTCAACTGATGCCTCGTAGTGGTAAATTCTGTTATCTTAACTTTCTATTATTAGCCTTTAATCTCTCCTTTCCTTGTCTACCCATCCTCTCAGATAGGCGAGGAATCGACAACAATAATGAGAGAGAGTGCATCTATGTCCTAAGTTATGCCCCCCCCCCCCCCCCCCCCCGCGGCACCCATGCACGCCGACATTGCATCCTTTCCTCGGTCACGACCTTCACAGCAACTTCAACGCGTCGATTCAAATGGGGCATTTTTTTGTTTGTTTTTTGTCCGTTTGGGTTGGCATCCGCTCGATGTCTGTCCTATATAAGATTTGTGACGGTGGTACGTTTAACTTCTGCGACTCATTTTATTTCCGTGCACATATTTGAAAAGTAGATCAAGCCAGCGACCATGCCATCGCTCAAAATTCATGCCGGCACCATACGAGCGACTCGTATACAATGTCAGTTTAGAAAACACCACACAGTTCATGCTGGCGCACTTGCCAGCGGCCGACACACATGCTGGCACACAGAAATGGGCAGGAGTTCGACCATGCCATCGTGGTCGTGGTCATGCGAGCACACTTGCGGCATAAAAAAAGGATGGCACTCGCCGCCATAGATCACTCGTAGTCGAACTTGAGCATGTCGCCTTGCATCTTCTCGAACCACGGCCTCTTCCTTGGCGACACGGTGTTGAGATCAACCTTCATGATCTCCACCCCCGTCATCATGCTAGCGAGAGCCACTTCTTTCGCCTTGGTATTGGCATTGGCGGCCTCGATCTCTAGCATCTTGGCTTGCTTCTTTGCCTCCATCTCAAGCATTTTGGCTTGCTTCTCCGCCTCCATATCAAGCCTACTCCTTTGGATATTCATGAAGGCGTTCATTTGCTCTTCCTTGTCTTGCCGACGCTTCTCCTCCCTTGAATCCTTCTTGGTCATCATGCCCTCCACAGTTGCGATCAAGGCAATCGACGCCGCATCCCGCTTGTCCTCCTTCTTGGAGTTGGTCTTTCCCCGCGATCGTGGTTTCTCACCCTCCCCGACCTCCTCCAGAGCTTCCTCCCCCCCATGCGCTGTGAGGGCGGCATATTGGAGCTTGAACTTCTCCTCGTCTTTAATGATCCTCCAATAATGAAAAAGGTTGAACGGCTTGCCTTCGTGTTGGACCTTGAATGCCTCAAAAGCTTGGAATGCCTACAAATGAATTACACACAAGCATATTAGCAAATGAATATGGAAATGGACGTGCAAACAAAGAGGGGCGTATGCATGCATACCATGTATTGCATGTTGATGCCGCTCATGGGCGTGCCTTGATGCTCTCATAAGTGGCACAAAACTTCTTGCATTCTTGTTGGATCACCATCCATCGCTTCGAAATGGACACCCATCTGCGCGTGATTTGCATTTGGTACGGCGGAAACTTCTTGCGTTCGTGAAACTCATGATGGACACGAATCCAAAAGGTTGATGCCTTTTGTTTGGCACCGACCTTGGGGTCTTGCCAAATGTCCCTCCAACACCCACAAAACAGCGTTTCCTCAGCCACCGTGTATGCCTTCGTTCGTCTGTTCTTGCGTTTCGGCTGCACCCCGGTGGCTTGGTTGGCGAGCTCGTCCTCAAACAAAGGCTCCCTGTTGATGTCCACCTCATCTTCTTCCTTGAGACTGTACTCATCCGGAAACACGTGGTCGAGCGGGAAGTTGTCTAGGTCCAGGGCGACCTGATCTTGCATGAAGGCGGACTTCATACCAGCTTGATCATAGGTCGACGACGTGAACGACCCGCCTCAGTTGTCCTGGCTTTGGGTCTCTTCAGGATCGTAGCCAGCCGCAGCCACGGCGGCGCCGCCAACAGTCGTCGCATCACCCCCGAAGATGATGCTAGGCATGAAGCGGTTGGACCTCTCGTCATCTATGACCGTCGACATTTCGTCGAACAGGTTGCGGGCGCCAGAGAGCATGTCGACTGACATCTCCCCAACGCGTTTCCTCGACCCACCGGATGATGAGACATCAGTCGTCGGTGTGGCGTTGAGGTCAATGGGTGTGGGCATGGAACGCATCACCACTCTCACCTCTGACGAGCATGTTGGAAATATGCCCTAAAGGCAATAATAAATTGGTTAGTATCATATTTCCTTGTTCATGATAAACGTTTATTATCCATGCTATAATTGTATTGATTGAAAACTGAAATACATGTGTGGATACATAGACAACAAAGTGTCCCTAGTAAGCCTCTACTAGACTAGCTCGTTGATCAAAGATGGTTAAGGTTTCCTAGCCATAGACATGAGTTATCATTTGATAACGGGATCACATCATTAGGAGAATGATGTGATGGATAAGACCCGAACCTTAAGCATATCGTTTGATCGTATCCAGTTTACTTCTATTGCTTTGTGCATGTCAATGTATCTATTCCTATGACCATGAGATCATGCAACTTAGTTAAACCAAAGGAATGCATTGTGTGTATCAAATGTCACAACGTAACTGAATGATTATAAAGGTGCTCTACAGGTATCTCCAAGGGTGTCTGTTGAGTTGGCATGGATCAAGACTGGGATTTGTCACTCCGTATGACAAAGAGGTATCTTTGGGCCCACTTGGTAATACAACATCACAAGAAGCTTGCAAACAATGCGACTAACGAGTTAGTCACGGGATCTTGTATTTTGGAATGAGTAAAGGGACTTGACAAGAATGAGATTGAACTAGGTATGGAGATACCGACGATCAAATCTCGGGCAAGTAACATATCGATGGACAAAGGGAACTCCATACGAGATTGATTGAATCCTTGACATCGTTGTTCGATCGATAAAGGTCTTTGTAGAATATGTAGGAACCAATATGGGAATACAATTCCCGTTATTGGTTATTGACCGTAGAGGTGTCTCGGTCATGTTTGCATAGTTCTCTAACCCGCAGGGTCCGCACACTTAATGTTCGGTGATGATATATATATACTTGGGTTATTGTGTTGGTGACCGAAGGTTGTTCAGAGTCCCGGATGAGATCCTGGACGTCACGAGGAGCTCCGAAATGGTCCGAATGTAAAGATTTATGTATAGTAAAGTAGTATTCGGGTTTGCGAAAAGTATCGGGGGTTTCCGGTATTGTACCCAGAGTGGCAAAAGGGTTCCAGGGGTCCACCGAGAGGGGCCCACCCACCCCGGGGGCACATGTGCCTAAGAGGTGGCACACTAGCCCCTGTTGGACTGGGCAGCCGACCCCGAAGAGGCCCATGCGCCCAAGTGGTAGGTGGGGACGTGCCTTGAGGAGGAGGGACTCCTCCCCTTGGGCGCCCACCTCCGTTGTTGGAGGTGGACTCCTCCCCATTTGGCCGACCAACCCTCCCTTGGAGGAAGGGACAAGGTTGCGCCCTACCTACCTCCTCATCCTATATATAGAGAGGGAGAGAGAGGGTAGTACCACCCTAAGTCATCGGTGCAGCCCTACCTCTCTCCCTAGAACAGTTTCTCCTCCGAAACACGTCTGCGACAACGCTTAGTGAAGCCCTGCTGAGATTGCTCCACCACCACCGCTACTACATCATTGTGTTCTGGAGAACTCATCTACCACATCACCCATGCTCATTGGATCGAGGTGGTGAAGGCATCATCGGGTTGTACATGTGCTGAACGTCGAGGTGTCGTCCGTACGACACTTGATTGGGACGTTCGTCATTGGATCGCGGGACAGATCATAATTGGATCGCGAAGACGTTCGACTACATCAGTTGCGTTTCTCAACGCTTTCGCTTAGTGATCTTCAAGGGTATGTAGATGCACCCTCCTCTCGTAGATGTTGATCTCCATAGATTGATCTTGGTGAGCATAGGAAAAAATTTGTTTCCTATGAGACGTTCCCCAACAGTGGCATCATGAGCTAGGTCTATGCGTAGATAACATGCACGAGTAGAACACAAAAGAGTTTGTGGGTGTTGATGTTCAGATTGCTTACTTCCTTAGTCTTATTTTGATTTGATGGTATTGTGGGATGAAGCGGCCGTACCAACCTTATCGTCCACGTACGAGAGACCGGTTCCATCGACTGACATGCAACTTGTTGCATAAAGATGGCCGGCGAGTGTATGTGCACTTCAGTTTAGTCGGATTCGACAGAGGCGGTCCTTGTAGAAGGCTAAATAGCAACTTGAATATCACCATTGTGGCTTTGCGTAGGTAAGAACGGTTATTGCTAGTTACCCATAGTAGCCAGGTAAAACATGCAACAACAAGTAGAGGACGTATAACTTGTTTTTGCAGGGTATGTTGTGATATGATATGGCCAATGACATGATGAGATATATGTGATGTCTGAGGTGATCATGTTTTGTATAGAATTATCACGACATGCATGTCAATGAGTACGGCAACCGGAACCATGGGGTTGTATTTAATTATTTGTGCCTTTTTGCTTGACTTTATCGCTATGAGTTAGCAATAGTGGTAGAAGCATAGTTGTTGCAACAACCCCAATGGCGACATAATGATGGAGATCATGGTGTCATGCCGGTGACAATGGAGATCATGTTGGTGCTTTGGAGATGGAGATCAAAAGCACAAAATTGATGATGGCCATATCATGTCACTATTATGATTTGCATCTGATGGTAATCCTTTTATGCATCTTATTTTGCTTAGGACGACGGTAGCATTATAAGATGGTCCATCACTAAATTTTCAAGATAAAATTGTGTTCTCCCCAAGTGTGCACCGTTGCGAAGGTTCGTCGTTTTGAGGCACCACGTGATGATCGGGTGCGATAGACTCTACGTTCGCATACAAATGGTGTAAGCCAGTTTTGCACTAAGTTGAAATGATTGGAAAGTCACTAGTAGGAAAAGGGCCATTAGTTCTGGTTTCAGAGGGTCTTTAGTCCCGGTTATTCAAACGGGACTAAACAAACGGGACTAAAGGCCCAAACTTTAGAGCAGGTTGTGTTACGAACTGGGCCTAAAGGTGCTCCATGTGGCCACTGTAGGGCGCGAGGGCAGGAGGGCCTTTAGTCTCGGTTGGTAACACCGATCGGGACTAAAAAGGCAGCCACCAGTCAGCAGCAGCCAGACGCTGGTTTTTTTAAAGGAGAGGTTTAGGGATTTCATATTGTGTTTCCCCCTTTTCTTTTTGTGTTCTTCATCTTTGGTTTCTTATGCCTATTGGTGTTCTCGGCCGGTGCCATTATTGAGCTTCATTCAACTAGTAGCTAGCTAGTACGTACATATAGCAATGAAGGAACTGTTACACAACATCATCATGAATATAGAGAGAAGTGACACCTCTTTCTCCGTGCTTGGTCGAAAAACAAGTTTTCGTATATCTATTCGACGTTACTACATATAATACACGTTCATGCATGTATACAATATATAACACCTCTTGCGATCCCTAACTAGCTAATATCTATCTACCACCAACATCAATAAGGAAATCCTGATGGTATTCTCCATTTGTAGGTATGACATGCTCAACAAAGAATCCCGCCAATTCCTCTTGAATTGCTTGTATGCGATCAGTTGGTAGGAGCTCGTCCCGCTTCCGTGTGATCTAATTTCAAGAAGGGGTCAATATATATATATATGAATAAAACTTAACACAATTGATGGTAATAAAATAAAAATGTGAACATTATTTACGTACTTCAAGTTCTTGAAAAGATATGCCCCTCTCACAGGTCGTCTGTTGAATCCACTCGCAAACGTAGTATCCACATAAACTATTCCCGGCTTCCTGCCTCAAGCAGTACTTTACGAGAATAGAGTTCAAATAAAATAATAATCAAGCATGATAATGGTATTGAAACTGGAATGAATGGGAGATGTGTGGAACTAGCTAGTACTACTTACTTTGAAGTGTGAAAATCGCAGCCCCTTTTTCCATTTGCCACTAGCGGTGCGGGTGAACTTTTTCCAAACCCTGCACGACAAAGAAAATGATTACTTGATATCAGGAAATGAACGAAAGTTGCCGATATGATGCGATAATGATTGAACTTACTTCTGGAGCATTTCACTCATCGTCTCCCACTTTACGTCTCGAGTCCAAGACAATTACTAGTCCCGCCTCAAGCTTAATGATTAGCAAAATAAAATGAAACCTGCGCACGCATAACTCATCAATTACACTTAACCTCGAGTAAGCGAAATAGAATGTGCACAAGACAACTAGTAACACTCACTGGAAGTTGTAAGGAAATATTATTTCCCTTCTATCATGTTGTCGAATTAACGCATTTAGCAAGCATTTCTCTATATCCACGGGCATGTGATGTACCGTATATTCATTTATAGTATTTGGGTTAATGAATCCAATATCATATATTTATCCTCTTTTGCATTTGAGGATCTTCAATCTGCATAATATAGTGAGGATAATTATACATGCAATGAACGAGCTGAGCTAGAGACTTAATTATAGAAATAATACTTACAGACAATAGCAATTGATGAGCGTTTCGTCGAGGGTGTCTTGATTGTATAACTGAAAGAATTCTTCAAATTCAATGCACAACGACTCGACTCCATTTAAGTAGTGCTTATCTTTAATTCCCATGTAGATACTGTTGGTCCCATCCTTAGAGGTTTTCAAGTACCAATCATGTAGTCTTCGCATCATCATTGATAGTTTTGTCAACTGCTCAGGTTTCATGAGAGGCTTCCCATGCTCGTATCTTAAGGCTGCTATTACCTCAACAGTTTCAAATTGTACGTCATCGCTTAAGAATTCACCAAGAGTGAAACGAGGATTAGCGGCCACTACCCCCAGATGAATATTAGTGATATCAGCAATCACCTTGAGCGGGGGGGGGGCACGATTGTTTTTCCTGTTCGCTGAGCTGGGGAATTGTTTTCCCACTACTTCTTGCACCACTACTAGTACTTCCCAACCGCTTCACTTGATTAAATGTCTTTACAAATACAACGGTCATAGTGTGATAGCAGGAGAGGCGATGGTGGTCGCTTAAGGTGAAAGGACCATGATGACGCCTAGAGGGGGGTGAATAGGCTATTTAAAAACTTCTTCGAATTTGGCTTAAACCTAATGCGGAAATAAACTAAGAGGATACTTTTCAAGCACAAATCCTAAATGCAATAGACACCGCAACGTGCACCAACAACACGATCTACCAAGATGGACACAACACTGTTACTAACAAGCACAAGTAAGTTACACAAACTTACTTGAGCTATATCACACGACGAGTAGGTGAACGACACAAGATACTAGATCACACTATAACACACGATATATCAAAAGCTGCAAGTGTGAACGTGTGGATATAGAGGGTATGCTTGAACGATTAATCTTGTACAAAGAAGTAGCCAACACAATATAATGAGCACAAACAATATGCAATGTATGTATGCTCAAGTAACACAAGTAAACCACAAGTAAGGAGTTAGGGTTAAGGATAACCAAGGTCACTGAGACAAAGATGTATCCCGATGTTCACTTCCTTGGAGGGAAGCTAGTCACCGTTAGAGAGGTGGATGTTACCACGAAGGCAAACCAACGCCACGAAGGCTCACCCTATTCTCCCTTTGAGATAACACCACGAAGGCGTTTCTCAACCACTAGTGGTAAGCCTTTGAGATGGCTTCCAAACCCTCACAAACTTTTCCGGGGGTAATCACACGGATTGATTCCTCTCCGAAGAACTCCTACCGCCTAGGAGTATCCGACCTCCAAGAGTAACAAGATCACGGGGAATGCTCAAAACTTGCTCAAATCTCAAATAGCTTGGGTTGAGAGGAGGAGAGGGAGACGATCTATCTTTTGATTGGAACAACTCTCAAAGGGGCTCACAAATGCTCTTGGGATCTAAGATTTGGTGTGAGCAATTGTGTGTGAGGTAGAAATGTGTTCTTATGAGGATATGGCTGTGTTGGGCCCGGTATTTATAGTGGAGAGGGGAAAGTGACCATTGGGGTCACTTAAGTCTAACAATGGTCGGACGTCCAACAGTTCTCGGATGTCCGGACGCCCACAAGGGATCGGACGTCCGACAGGGGTCGGTCGTCCGAGGGATGTATATATATCAGGAACCACTGTATAGATATGAGGAATCACTGTATAGACGAACAGGGACCGGACGTCCGAAGAGAAGGTCGGATGTCCGAGAGTTCAGCTCTGTTCAAGGGCACCGGATTTCCGAAAGTGGTCGGACGTCCGGCCCTTGGACGACAGGGGGTGGCCGGAAGTCCGAGTTATTTGACTCTGGATTTCTCTGGTGCAAGGTTCCGGTTTTCCGAAGTGGTCGGGCGTCCGGCCCTCAGACGTCCGGAGGGAGCCGGATGTCCGAGACTTTGGCTCTCGTATAAGATTCTGGATTTCTGAAGTAGTCGGGCGTCCGGCCCTCGGACGTCCGGAGGAAGCCGGATGTCCGAGGCATTGGTTCTGTTTTGAGATCAAAGCAGAGCAGTGGAGATGTGGTATGAGAAGAAAAGTAGAGATGTAGTTTGAGCAAGTTCATCGCAAAACCTGTGACCCCCTCTTAATAGTGCGGGATCCCTATACTCAAGAATAATAAAAAGGGTACTGATGATCCATACTTGAGTGTATACTTTTATTCGCTGATCATCACTCTGCACCACTAACATCAAAGGAACTGATACCTTTGAGTTAGCCCTTTCACTTGAGCTTGATGTTGTTGTTCCTTCTTGGCTCAAGTTGAAAGCAATACATGATGAAGTCTTCAAGTAGCTCTCCCATACACAATGTGGAAAGCCTAGCTTATGTATTCATCTTCATTTGTCCACCATGTGTAACATCCACAAGAATCAAGCATGTAGTGCTCAGGAATGCTTATCTTGATCTTGTCCTTGTTAGCACATGAGCTTGTCCTTATCAACATATGATCATTAACAACAGTTTCAATCATATATTCGTGCTGATCCACTTGAACTTGCACACCACAATCTTGATGACGATCACCACTTGACGTCATCCTTCATGGGTTGTATGAGATCTTCCTTTTGACGCAAGCCCATGGAAGCACACCTAACCCCCACATAGAACTCTCACAAAGACCATGGGTTAGTACACAAGCACGTAATGGACAATGCTTACCATACCATGGGATCACTTGATCCCTCTCGGTACATCTTGTACGCTTTGTGTGTTGATCATCTTGATTTACTCTTTGTCTGAGATCTTGATCAACCTTGTGTCTCTGTGACCATTCTTTGGATAATGCCTTGAATACCATCTTGGTCATCATATAAACTCCTTGAACCCAACAGATGGACTTCAAGAAGTGCCTATGGACAAATCCTATAAATATAACTTAAGGCAACCATTAGTCCATAGGAATTGTCATCAATTACCAAAACCACATATGGAGATATATGCTCTAACAATCTCCCCCATTTTGGTAATTGATGACAACCACTTCAAGAGAGTTTATATAAGGAAATAAGCATAACCAAGCGCACACATACAAAGCAATAATGCATGCGTGCAAGATGTAAATGCTTACGCAATAAAAGCAAAACCCTCTAAACATATCCAAAGTAAACTCTCTAAACTTCTCCCCCATTGGCATCGATTGCCAAAATGGACGAAAAGTTAGAAAGCCAATATAGTAGGTGATCCTCCAAAAAGTGTGTACTTCTCAGCAAATGAGTGCAAAGAAATACACAAATACAATGATAAGTAGTTGGAGGAAAACAAACTATATTGAGGACCCAAAGATTGCAAATAAAAGGATCGTATGCCACAAAGACATACAAAAATAGAGGCAAGCAATCAAAAGATATCAGATGGAACAAACAATCATATGGTCCTTCGAACCACATGAATAGAAGATATTATGGTAAAGGCAACATAGTGTTTTATCAAAAACTAGAGAAGCTCCCCATGATTTGTGCACTAATACGAGATTTTTGTATTTGATACAGGTGCACAAAATAGGATCGTTGCTCCCCCAAAATTAATTAAAACACACAACGAGTGCAAGAAGATAGATGAGACAATAAGCCTATCAATTGCACAAAACAAATGGTTGAGCAACATGTAAAAGAAGCAACTTAAGAATAGGCTCAGCCAAAGTAATGTGTGTGAGTCATGGCAAAGCACTTGAGAAGACTAAGATAAGGATGAGCATTACTCATCAACATAGTCTTGATGAAATGAGAAACAAAGTGCAAGACATATCATTCCCACACACACATACTAGAAAATGGGTTCACAAGCTTACTAATAAACAAAATAAGAACCAACGCTTGTGACAACCCATTGTGAAGATAGGAAGTAAGAACCTTGTCAAGAGGAGGGATACTAATCGAAATGGCAAGACCCTCATCAAGACAAGCATGAGGAAAAATAATCTTCACGGCCAAAGAGTGCATCAAGATGTAGGAAAATAAGATACGCACTCAAAACAAATCCTTTCACGAAGCCACCAAAAACTGAAAAAGGAAATGCAACGGTGGAAGTGAAAGAAAAGAGGATATCAATTAGACATGTAACTTCTCTCATGTGTAAAAGATTCTAAGTAGAAGACAATCATGATGATATATATCCACAAAGAAGGATGTACACACGAAATGATTACAAGAAGTAACAAACTAGATATCCAAAAGGAAGTCATAAATATATCAATAAGATCTTTTGCTTGGAAGCATAGCACATGGCCTAATATTTTCTTATTGTACAATATGAACTTCCAACATACGAACATCAAAGACATCCCAACTAGTAGTAAGACATCATCGTTCGGATGCTTTGAGAAAGGAAACAAGTACTACAAGAACGAATCAAGAGATTCATGCCATGATGCAACCTGGAAAAGAAAAGACAGGTTGGGGCCTTTGCAAGAAAAGAATGCATGAAGTGGATACTTGTTACCGAGACAACATTGGATTGATGCAGTAGATAGTTGTTCTTTGATCATCCTAACTTGGCTCCAATAATCACATGGTCTCAACACCTTCCTTATAGGTGAGCCGAGCATCCAATGCATATCTAGTTGTTCCTGGAACAGCAAAACAAACAAAATGGTGCCCAAACTCATTGGGACCAAAGAGTTAGAAAACCAGCAATACATAGGACAAACTCCACATACATATGTGCATATAGATATGAATTTGAATTTCATGCACACTTTAGCCAATTTATGACAAGGTGCAGTTTCCCCTATATATTGGGTCAAAGAAAGAAAGCAAGCAAAAGAAGTTGTATATAGTAGATATGCATGCTCAAGACTCTCAAGAATCATCTCAACACAAAATTGATAAGTCACAGACAAGGTATCAAGTGATAATAAGATCCTAAACAAAAAAGAACTATCACTTGAAGGATATCAATTAAAAGATACCTCAAGGAATGAGATATCCATTGACACATGCCAAATAAAAGGAAACAAGATACCAATTGAAGGAAAACAAACACGAGGTATCTAATTTCCAAAAGAGAGCTAGGTTCCAACAAACCTAACCCTCGACAAATTTTCATGATGGCACAAAGCATCATAAAGAGCAAGACTTGCCTCCCATCAACACACACTTGATGGGGATCAAAAGATTTTATGATGGGTGAATAAAGAGAGTGTTCTAAAAAAATAGGATAGCTCCCCCAAGGGACGTGCATTATATAGAATTTGCATTTAAATACAAAATGCACAAGATGGGATCATCACTTTCTCTATATCTATAAAAACACTAGACATGTTAAAATAGATCCATAAGAGGCAAGGAAGACAAACGAAACACAAAGTACAATGTAAAGACGATTAGCAATTCCTTATCACATGATGGGAATACCAATTGTCAAGGACGAGAAGTATTTTGGAAGTGATACTCATTGGTAGATCGCAAATATATCCAAGATCATCTTTACCCATAAAACGCAAGCAAATGACACTTGTAGAGCTAACATGCCACCTAGGAACAAGATAATTTACAATATCAACACTAAGTGGCAACACCTCAAATGTACACATTTTCTAGGTTTGTAATATGCACATAGCATATTACTCCCCCATAATGTGATAAACTAACAATATTAACAAGTGGAAAATTAAAACCAACAAGAGATAATTAATGGACCATATAGAATTTGAATTTCTCATGAGTAAGACATACGACATAGCAACTAGATAATCTTGAAATATCAATACTAAGTGGTATTCCCCATGTATACACATTTATAGGATTGTGAGGTGTGCAAAGCACATCACTCCCCCACAATGGGGTAATCCATTAATCTCTCACAAGAGCCAACAAAGGTACAAACAAGATGCAAAAAGGCTCAATACAAGACTCACATGTACATGATATGCAAACCAACATACACATACTCGATTACTCAAGATAAGCAAGTTGGAAGCACAACATATACAAACGCATGCAAGGTACAAAACCACAACATGCAAAGGGGCAAGCAACTAACAATGTAAACAGTTTAAGTACAAGTTACCGTAAGGAGGCACATTGGATATGAGATAGAAACTCGATAATCCAAATCACTTGGCTTGAGATAATATGAATGATGAAGACCCCTTAATTCTTCATTATGTATCCAAGTCTCTAATGTCCTCCAAAGTCACCTATTGATCAAGTTTGAGCTTGTTGGTCCCCAACTACGTTGGGTCCTAAGAGGTTAGTCACAATAGGCTTGGCAACCCAAATGGTTCTTTTCTTGACACCATTTTGAGTACCAACAAACTTGGCAAACACATTGCCAACCTTATCCTTCCCAAGGGAATAGATATCATCAATAGTGATTGGGTTGGATAAGTTACCTCTCATGCAAGACGAAGCGACGTGACCCTTCTCACGACATAAGTAGCAACATCTACCCTTTGCTTTCTTCCAAGTTGATTTCTCACCTCGGGGAGTGTTGGCTTGGGTCTTATTGGGAAGAGGCCTTCCTTCAACTTGTAGCTGAGTATGTGATTGAGTTTGTGGCCGCTTCCCTTGTTGCTTGTGACTTTGAGACTTCGTCTTCAGAGGGCAAGATCTAACATGGTGCACTTTAACTTTGCACTTGAGGCAAATGATTTTGGCCGAATTCTTGACTTGTTCTAGGCCCCTCTTGTTCTTGTTTGAGTTTACTCCAACATCATTTTTGTCATTCGGAGATGTTTGCTCACACAGGACGTTGTTGAGTGTGGACATCCCTTCATGACACTGCTCCAAGTCTTTCTTCAAAGAAGTGACTTGGGCCTTGAGCTCTTCGATTTCCTCTGCACGGTTAGTATCAAAGCAAGTACTAGAGGAAGTGTAAGCTTAAATGTTAGAGAAACAAGGCAAGGAAAGTAATTCATCACACGAGGTAGCAACATTATGAGTAGACGAATTACGAGGACTAGCACATGGAAATATAGTACTTTGACTAGAATTAGTGCCATTGTCCACATGAGGCTCACTTGATGTTACCTTGGTGATGATAGCCTCATGAGCTAACTTTTGCACATTATGGGATGTTAGAATATCGACATGAGAGCTTGTGAGCATTACATGGTTTTCTTCCAACTTCCCATAATTGCTGGTTAGTAAATCAAGTTGAGCACGTAGCTCAACATTCTCCTTCAATGTTGATACTTCAAATGAGGTAGAGTTAGATGTACAAGTATCATCAACAATATGAGAGGAGTTAGTAGCAATTAGAGACTTCTCATGAGTAGATTGAAGCTCCTCATAGATCTTAGAGGTTTTGATGAGCTCTCCCTTGACACTATTGCATTCAAGGAGAAGGACCTCAAAATCCTTTTTAAGTTTATCATGAGCAACTTCAATCTCTTCTTTTGAAGATCTTAAGTCTCTACATGCTTGATGACTCTTCTCAAGTTCATGTTCAAGTTGTTTACTTTTAGCTTGCTCATGATTAAGTGAATCATTACAATTTTCAAAGTAAGCAAGAACATCTTGGAATCTTTGAAGAGCATTATTTTTAGCTTTATGAAGAATTTTACTGATCACATAGAGATTTTCAGTCAAGTCATCATCATCATCCTCATCGCAAATATCATCGTTATTGCACAGAGAAGATGATACCTCATTATTACCTCTTGCCATGAGGCACATGTGAACTGGAGGAGTTGATGATGATTCTTTTGGTGAATCAGATTCTTCATTAGTCAAGAGTACTTCATATTTCTTGATTTCCTCTAAATGATTAATCATAGGGAAACTAGGGAGAAACAAGATATTTTGATCAAGAGGACACGGGAAAGCAGGCATATCACCACAGACATTTGTCGAGGGATCTTTAGGTGAAATGCATGACCTATCAGCACAATAAGTTACACTATGTGTGGTGCTAGATATGCTCGTGTCCATAGAGGCTATGACATTTTCATCAACATATATTTCTTCACTCACCATGTCATTACCTTGTGAGATTCAAGATGTTGAGGTGTGCAAGCAATCGGATATGGAAGTAGTGGTGGACTCTTTATGATCGAAAAGAGTGAAGAGCTCATGCACCAACTCCTTCATCATAATATCGTCTTCATCAAGATTGGACCCACCATATATATCTTCAAGTTTAGTCCAAACTTCATGAGCTGACTTGCAAGTCGAGATAGACTTAAACACTTCAGGACTTATGGTTCGATGAATGGCAAGAAAAGCCTCACAATCAAGATACATTTCATTAGTAGATGAAGATGCATCATCCTTTTTGTAAGCAATCCCTACAAGAACAATTCTATAGTATTTGGGCCCATGGCCCGAATGTTGGGGAACGTCGCATGGGAAACAAAAATTTTCCTACGCGCACGAAGACCTATCATGGTGATGTCCATCTACGAGAGGGGATGTGTGATCTACGTACCCTTGTAAACCGTACAGCAGAAGCGTTAGTGAACGCGGTTGATGTAGTGGAACGTCCTCACGTCCCTCGATCCGCCCCGCGAACCGTCCCGCGATCAGTCCCACGATCTAGTGCCGAACGGACGACACCTCTGCGTTCAGCACACGTACAGCTCGACGATGATCTCGGCCTTCTTGATCTAGCAAGAGAGACGGAGAGGTAGAAGAGTTCTCCGGCAGCGTGACGACGCTCCGGAGGTTGGTGATGATCTTGTCTCGGCGGGGCTCCACCCGAGCTCCGCAGAAACGCGATCTAGAGGTAAAACCGTGGAGATATGTGGTCGGGCTGCCGTGGCAAAGTTGTCTCAAATCAGCCCTAAAACCTCCGTATATATAGGGGGAAGAGGGGGAGCCTTGCCTTGGGGTCCAAGGACCCCTAAGGACTTTGGCCGAGCCAAGGGGGGCAACCCTCCCCTTCCAAACCGAGTCCAACTAGGTTTGGAAGGAGGAGTCCTTCCCCCTTTTCCCACCTCCTCTTTTTTTTTTCTTTTTCTCTTTGATTTTCTTCCTATGGCGCTTAGGGCCTTCTTGGGCTGTACCACCAGCCCACTAAGGGCTGGTGCGCCACCCCCAAGGCCTATGGGCTTCCCCGGGGTGGGTTGCCCCCCCGGTGAACTCCCGGAACCCATTCGTCATTCCCGGTACATTCCTGGTAACTGCGAAAACCTTCCGGTAATCAAATGAGGTCATCTTATATATCAATCTTCGTTTCCGGACCATTGCGGAAACCCTCGTGACGTCCATGATCTCATCCGGGACTCCGAACAACATTCGGTAACCAACTATATAACTCAAATACGCATAAAACAACGTCGAACCTTAAGTGTGCATACCCTGCAGGTTCCTCGGTCAATATCCAATAGCGGGACCTGGATGCCCATATTGGATCCTACACATTCTACGAAGATCTTATCGTTTGAACCTCAGTGCCAAGGATTCATATAATCTCGTATGTCATTCCCTTTGTCCTTTGGTATGTTACTTGCCCGAGATTCGATCGTTAGTATCCGTATACCTATTTCAATCTCGTTTACCGGCAAGTCTCTTTACTCGTTCCGTAATACAAGATCCCGCAACTTACACTAAGTCACATTGCTTGCAAGGCTTGTGTGTGATGTTGTATTACCGAGTGGGCCCCGAGATACCTCTCCGTCACACGGAGTGACAAATCCCAGTCTCGATCCATACTAACTCAACGAACACCTTCGGAGATACCTGTAGAGCATCTTTATAGTCACCGAGTTACATTACGACGTTTGATACACACAAAGTATTCCTCCGGTGTCAGTGAGTTATATGATCTCATGGTCATAGGAACAAATACTTGACACGCAGAAAACAGTAGCAACAAAATGACACGATCAACATGCTACGTCTATTAGTTTGGGTCTAGTCCATCACGTGATTCTCCTAATGACGTGATCCAGTTATCAAGCAACAACACCTTGTTCATAATCAGAAGACACTGACTATCTTTGATCAACTGGCTAGCCAACTAGAGGCTTGCTAGGGACAGTGTTTTGTCTATGTATCCACACATGTATATAAGTCTTCATTCAATACAATTATAGCATGGATAATAAACGATTATCTTGATATAGGAATTATAATAATAACTATATTTATTATTGCCTCTAGGGCATAATTCCAACAGTCTCCCACTTGCACTAGAGTCAATAATCTAGCCCTCACATCATCATGCAAATTACATTGTAATAAATCTAACACCCATACAGTTCTGGTGTTGATCATGCTTTGCCCGTGGAAGAGGTTTAGTCAGCGGGTCTGCTACATTCAGATCCGTGTGCACTTTGCATATATTCACGTCCTCCCCTTCGACGTAGTCGCGGATGAGGTTGAAGCGTCTTTGATGTGTCTGGACTTCTTGTGAAACCGTGGTTCCTTTGCTAGGGCAATGGCACCCGTGTTGTCACAGAACAAGGTTATTGGATTCAGTGCGCTTGGCACCACTCCAAGATCCGTCATGAACTGCTTCATCCAGACACCCTCCTTAGCCGCCTCCGAGGCAGCCATGTACTCCGCTTCACATGTAGAATCTGCTACGACGCTCTGCTTGGAACTGCACCAGCTTACCGCACCCCCATTAAGAATAAATACGTATCCAGTTTGCGACTTAGAGTCGTCCGGATCTGTGTCAAAGCTTGCATCGACGTAACCATTTACGGCGAGCTCTTTGTCACCTCCATACACGAGAAACATCTCCTTAGTCCTTTTCAGGTACTTCAGGATATTCTTGACCGCCGTCCAGTGATCCACTCCTGGATTACTCTGGAACCTACCTGCCATACTTTTGGCCAGGCTAACGTCCGGTCTAGTGCATAGCATTGCATACATGATAGAACCTACGGCTGAAGCATAGGGGACGGTGCTCATATGCTCTCTATCCTCATCAGTTGCTGGGCACTGAGTCTTACTCAATCTCGTACCTTGTAAAACTGGCAAGAACCCTTTCTTGGACTGTTCCATTTTGAACCTCTTCAAAACTTTATCAAGGTATGTGCTTTGTGAAAGTCCTATCAGGCGTTTTGATCTATCCCTGTAGATCTTAATGCCTAGAATGTAAGCAACTTCTCCTAGGTCCTTCATAGAGAAACTTTTATTCAAGTAATCCTTTATATTAGAAACGCCACAGAGCTCCCACTCACTTTCTTGTAAATACAAGATTCTCCAACCACTTGTATAAACCCAAATGCTTTGATCACCTCATCAAAGCGTTTGTTCCAACTCCGAGATGCTTGCACCAGTCCATAAATGGATCGCTGGAGCTTGCACACTTTGTTAGCATTCTTAGGATCGACAAAACCTTCGGGTCGCATCATATACAACTCTTCCTTAAGGAAACCGTTAAGGAACGCCGTTTTGACATCCATCTGCCAGATTTCATAATCGAAAAATGCAGCTATTGCTAACATGATTCTAACGGACTTAAGCATCGCTACGGGTGAGAATGTCTCATCGTAGTCAACTCCTTGAACTTGTGAAAAACCCTTTGCCACAAGTCGAGCTTTATAAACGATCACATTGCCGTCAGCGTCCGTCTTCCTCTTAAAGATCCATTTGTTCTGAATAGCCTTGCGGCCCTCAGGTAGTACTTCCAAAGTCCACACTTTGTTCTCATACATGGATCCTATCTCGGACTTCATGGCTTCTAGCCATTTGTTGGAATCTGGGCCCACCATTGCTTCTTCATAATTTGCAGGTTCATTGTTGTCTAACAACATGATTGACAAGACGGGATTACCGTACCACTCTGGAGCAGCACGTGGTCTCGTCGACCTGCGTGGTTCGACAAAAACTTGAACCGGAGTTTCATGATCATCATCATTAACTTCCTCCTCAACCGGCGTCGCAATGACAGAGGTTTCCCCTTGCCCTGCGCCACCATCTAGAGGGATGAGAGGTTCGACAACCTCATCAAGTTCTATCTTCCTCCCACTCAATTCTCTCGAGAGAAACTCCTTCTCGAGAAAAGCTCCGTTTTTAGCAACAAACACTTTGCCCTCGGATTTGAGATAGAAGGTGTACCCAACTGTCTCTTTTGGGTAACCTATGAAGATGCACTTTTCCGCTTTGGGTTCCAGCTTTTTAGGCTGAAGCTTTTTGACATAAGCATCACATCCCCAAACTTTAAGAAATGACAACTTTGGCCTTTTGCCATACCACAGTTCGTATGGTGTCGTCTCAACGGATTTTGACGATGCCCTATTTAAAGTGAATGCAGCTATTTCTAATGCATAACCCCAAAACGATAACGACAAATCGGTAAGAGACATCATAGATCGCACCATCTCTAATAAAGTACGATTACGACGTTAGGACACACCATTACGCTCTGGTGTTCCAGGCGGTGTCAACTGTGAAACAATTCCACATTGTCTTAAGTGAGCACCAAACTCGAAACTCAGATATTCACCCCCACGATCAGACCGTAGGAACTTGATCTTCTTGTTACGATGATTTTCAACTTCACTCTGAAATTGCTTGAACTTTTCAAATGTTCCAGACTTGTGCTTCATTAAGTAGACGTAACCATATCTACTCAAATCGTCAGTGAAGGTGAGAAAATAACGATATCCGCCGCGTGCCTCTACGCTCATTGGACCACACACATCGGTATGTATGATTTCCAACAAGTCACTTGCACGCTCCATTGTTCCGGAGAACGGAGTTTTAGTCATCTTGCCCATGAGGCATGGTTCGCACGTGTCAAGTGAATCAAAGTCAAGTGACTCCAAAAGTCCATCGGCATGGAGTTTCTTCATGCGCTTTACACCAATATGACCTAAGCGGCAGTGCCATAAAAATATGGCGCTATCATTGTTAACTCTAACTCTTTTGGTCTCAATGTTAGGTATGTGTGTATCACTATCAAGATTCAACATGAACAATCCTCTCACATTGGGTGCATGACCATAAAAGATGTTACTCATAGAAATAGAACAACCATTATTCTCTGACTTAAAAGAGTAACCGTCTCGCAATAAACAAGATCCAGATATAATGTTCATGCTCAACGCAGGCACTAAATAACAATGATTCAAGTTCATAACTAATCCTGATGGTAACTGAAGTGAAACTGTGCCGACGGCGATTGCATCAACCTTGGAACCATTTCCTATGCGCATCGTCACTTCATCTTTCGCCAGCCTTCGTCTATTCCACAGTTCCTGTTTCGAGTTGCAAATATGAGCAACAGAACCGGTATCGAATACCCAGGCACTACTACGAGAGCCGGTTAAGTACACATCAATAACATGTATAACAAATATACCTGATTTTTCTTTGGCCGCCTTTTTATCAGCCAGATACTTGGGGCAGTTGCGCTTCCAGTGACCCATACCCTTGCAATAGTAACAGTCTGTTTCAGGCTTAGGTCCAGCTTTGGGTTTCTTCATCGGATTGGCAACAGGCTTGCCGCTCTTCTTTGAATTACCCTTCTTGCCTTTGCCGTTTCTCTTCAAACTAGTGGTCTTATTCACCATCAACACTTGATGCTCTTTACGGAGTTCAGACTCTGCGACTTTCAGCATCGCAAACAACTCGCCGGGAGACTTGTTCATCCCTTGCATGTTGTAGTTCAACACAAAGCCTTTATAGCTTGGCGGCAGTGATTGAAGGATTCTCTCAGTGATAGCTTCTTGCGGGAGTTCAATCCCCAGCTCAGCTAGACGGTCTGAGTACCCAGACATTTTGAGCACATGTTCACTGACAGACGAGTTCTCCTCCATCTTGCAAGCATAGAATTTATCGGAGGTCTCATACCTCTCGGTCCGGGCGTTCTTCTGAAAGATAAACTTCAACTCCTGGAACATCTCAAATGCTCCATGACGCTCAAAGCGACGTTGAAGTCCCGGTTCCAAGCCATACAAGACTGCACATTGAACTACTGAGTAGTCCTCCTTATGTGCTAACCAAGCGTTCTTAACATCCTGATCAGCCGTAGCGGGTGGTTCATCTCCTAGCGCAGCATTAAGGACATAATCCTTCTTCCCAGCTTGTAAGATTAGCTTAAGATTACGAGCCCAGTCTACAAAGTTGCTTCCATCATCTTTCAACTTAGCTTTCTCTAGGAACGTATTAAAATTCAGGGTGACTGTCGCGTGAGCCATGATCTACAACACAAATATATTCAAAGTGGACTTATACTATATTCAAGATAATTAGAGTTTAACTTAATCAAATTACTCGCTAAACTCCCACTCAAAAAGTACATCTCTCTAGTCATTTGAGTGGTTCATGATCCACTTACACTAGCTCAAGTCCGATCATCACGTGAGTTGAGTATAGTTTCAGTGGTATGCATCCCTATGCTAATCATTTATCTATATGATTCATGATCGACCTTTCGGTCTCATGTGTTCCCAGGCCATGTCTGCACATGCTAGGCTCGTCAAGCTTAACCCGAGTGTTCCGCGTGCGCAACTGTTTTGCACCCGTTGTATGTGAACGTTGAGTCTATCACACCCGATCATCACGTGGTGTCTCGAAATGACGAACTGTAGCAACGGTGCACAGTCGGGGAGAACACAATTTCATCTTGAAATTTTAGTGAGAGATCACCTCATAATGCTACCGTCGTTCTAAGCAAAATAAGGTGCATAAAAGGATTAACATCATGTGCAATTCCTAAGTGACATGATATGACCATCATCACGTGCTCCTTGATCTCCATCACCAAAGCACCGGCACGTTCTTCTTGTCACCGGGGCCACACCATGATCTCCATCAACGTGTCGCCATCGGGGTTGTTGTGCTACTCATGCTATTACTACTAAAGCTACATCCTAGCAAAATAGTAAACACATCTGCAAGCACAAACGTTAGTATAAAGACAACCCTATGGCTCCTGCCAGTTGCCGTACCATCGACGTGCAAGTCGATATTATCTATTACAACATGATCATCTCATACATCCAATATATCACATCACATCGTTGGCCATATCACATCACAAGCATACCCTGCAAAAACAAGTTAGACGTCCTCTAATTTTGTTGTTGCATGTTTTACGTGGTGACCATGGGTATCTAGTAGGATCGCATCTTACTTACGCAAACACCACAACGGAGATATATGAGTTGCTATTTAAACTCATCCAAGGACCTCCTCGGTCAAATCCGATTCAACTAAAGTTGGAGAAACTGACACCCGCCAGTCATCTTTGAGCAACGGAGTTACTCGTGGCGATGAAACCAGTCTCTCGTAAGCGTACGAGTAATGTCGGTCCGAGCCGCTTCGATCCAACAATACCACAGAATCAAGAAAATACTAAGGAGGGCAGCAAAACGCACATCACCGCCCACAAAAACTTTTGTGTTCTACTCGAGAAGACATCTACGCATGAACCTAGCTCATGATGCCACTGTTGGGGAACGTCGCATGGGAAACAAAAATTTTCCTACGCGCACGAAGACCTATCATGGTGATGTCCATCTACGAGAGGGGATGTGTGATCTACGTATCCTTGTAGACCGTACAGCAGAAGCGTTAGTGAACGCAGTTGATGTAGTGGAATGTCCTCACGTCCCTCGATCCGCCCCGCGAACCGTCCCGCGATCAGTCCCACGATCTAGTGCCGAACGGACGGCACCTCCACGTTCAGCACACGTACAGCTCGACGATGATCTCGGCCTTCTTGATCCACCAAGAGAGACGGAGAGGTAGAAGAGTTCTCCGGCAGCGTGACGGCGCTCCGGAGGTTGGTGATGATCTTGTCTCGGCAGGGCTCCGCCCGAGCTCCGCAGAAACGCGATCTAGAGGTAAAACCGTGGAGATTTGTGGTCGGGCTGCCGTGGCAAAGTTGTCTCAAATCAGCCCTAAAACCTCCGTATATATAGGGGGAAGAGGGGGAGCCTTGCCTTGGGGTCCAAGGACCCCTAAGGACTTTGGCCGAGCCAAGGGGGGCAACCCTCCCCTTCCAAACCGAGTCCAACTAGGTTTGGAAGGAGGAGTCCTTCCCCCTTTTCCCACCTCCTCTTTTTTCTTTTTCTCTTTGATTTTCTTCCTATGGCACATAGGGCCTTATTGGGCTGTCCCACCAGCCCATTAAGGGCTGGTGCACCACCCCCAAGGCCTATGGGCTTCCCCGGGGTGGGTTGCCCCCCCGGTGAACTCCCGGAACCCATTCGTCATTCCCGGTACATTCCTGGTAACTGTGAAAACCTTCCGGTAATCAAATGAGGTCATCCTATATATCAATCTTCGTTTCCGGACCATTCCGAAAACCCTCGTGACGTTCGTGATATCATCCAGGACTCCGAACAACATTCGGTAACCAGCCATATAACTCAAATACGTATAAAACAACGTCGAACCTTAAGTGTGCACACCCTGCGGGTTCGAGAACTATGTAGACATGACCCGAGAGACTCCTCGGTCAATATACAATAGCGGGACCTGGATGCCCATATTGGATCCTACACATTCTACGAAGATCTTATCGTTTGAACCTCAGTGCCAAGGATTCATATAATCCTGTATGTCATTCCCTTTGTCCTTCGGTATGTTACTTGCCCGAGATTCGATCGTCAGTATCCGTATACCTATTTCAATCTCGTTTACCGGCAAGTCTCTTTACTCGTTCCGTAATACAAGATCCCGCAACTTACACTAAGTCACATTGCTTGCAAGGCTTGTGTGTGATGTTGTATTACCGAGTGGGCCCCGAGATACCTCTCCATCACACGAAGTGACAAATCCCAGTCTCGATCCATACTAACTCAACGAACACCTTGATACTCTTCCCAGTCACCCAGTTACGTTGCGACGTTTGATACACACAAAGTATTCCTCCGGTGTCAGTGAGTTATATGATCTCATGGTCATAGGAACAAATACTTGACACGCAGAAAACAGTAGCAACAAAATGACACGATCAACATGCTACGTCTATTAGTTTGGGTCTAGTCCATCACGTGATTCTCCTAATGACGTGATCCAGTTATCAAGCAACAACACCTTGTTCATAATCAGAAGACACTGACTATCTTTGATCAACTGGCTAGCCAACTAGAGGCTTGCTAGGGACAGTGTTTTGTCTATGTATCCACACATGTATATAAGTCTTCATTCAATACAATTATAGCATGGATAATAAACGATTATCTTGATACAGGAATTATAATAATAACTATATTTATTATTGCCTCTAGGGCATAATTCCAACACCGAAAGTGATGGAGCATACGAATTCTCCATAGGGTATAATTTGTGCCATCAAAGTCAAATGTGTCATTGTGCACTAATCCAATAGTCGACATTGATACTCTCTAGGTCGTGAAACCTAATTAAAGAGAGACATTGCTCTGATACCAGTTGAAAGGACCACGATGACGCCTAGAGGGGGGTGAATAGGCTATTTATAAACTTCTTTGGATTTGGCTTAAACCTAATGCGGAAATAAACTAAGAGGATACTTTTCAAGCACAAATCCTAAATGCAATAGACACCGCAACGTGCACCAACAACACGATCTACCAAGATGGACACAACACTGTTACTAACAAGCACAAGTAAGTTACACAAACTTACTTGAGCTATATCACACGACGAGTAGGTGAACGACACAAGATACTAGATCACACTATAGCACACGATATATCAAAAGCTGCAAGTGTGAACGTGTGGATATAGAGGGTATGCTTGAACGATTAATCTTGTACAAAGAAATAACCAACACAATATAATGAGCACAAACAATACGCAATGTATGTATGCTCAAGTAACACAAGTAAACCACAAGTAAGCTCAAATGGATAACCAAGGTCACTGAGACAAAGATGTATCCCGATGTTCACTTCCTTGGAGGGAAGCTAGTCACCGTTAGAGAGGTGGATGTTGCCACGAAGGCACACCAACGCCACGAAGGCTCACCCTATTCTCCATTTGAGATAACACCACGAAGGCGTTTCTCAACCACTAGTGGTAAGCCTTTGAGGTGGCTTCCAAACCCTCACAAACTTTTCCGGGGGTAATCACACGGATTGATTCCTCTCCGAAGAACTCCTACCGCCTAGGAGTCTCCAACCTCCAAGAGTAACAAGATCACGGGGAATGCTCAAAACTTGCTCAAATCTCAAATAGCTTGGGTTGAGAGGAGGAGAGGGAGACGATCTATCTTTTGATTGGAATAACTCTCAAAGGGGCTCACAAATGCTCTTGGGATCTAAGATTTGGTGTGAGAAAATGTGTGTGAGGTAGAAATGTGTTCTTATGAGGATATGGCTGTGTTGGGCCCCCTCTGACGAAGTGGGAGGGGGGGTATTTATAGTGGAGAGGGGAAAGTGACCGTTGGGGTCACTTAAGTCTGACAGTGGTCGGACGTCCGACAGTTCTTGGATGTCCGCACGCCCACAAGGGGTCGGACGTCCGACATGGGTCGGTCGTTCGAGGGATGTATATATATATCAGGAACCACTGTATAGATATCAGGAATCACTGTATAGACGAACAGGGACCGGACGTCCGAAGAGAAGGTCGGATGTCCGAGAGTTCAACTCTGTTCAAGGCACCGGATTTCCGAAAGTGGTAGGACGTCCGGCCCTCGGACGACAGGGGGCGGCCGAAAGTCTGAGTTATTTGACTCTGGATTTCTCTGGTGCAAGGTTCCGGTTTTCCGAAGTGGTCGGGCGTCCGGCCCTCAGACGGTCGGAGGGAGCCAGATGTCCGAGACTTTGGCTCTGGTATAACATTCCGGATTTCCGAAGTAGTCGGGCGTCCGGCCCTCGGACGTCCGGAGGAAGCCGAATGTCCGAGGCATTGGTTTTGTTTGAGATCAAAGCAGAGCAGTGGAGATGTGGTATGCGCATAAAAGTAGAGATGTAGTTTGAGCAAGTTCATCGCAAAACCTGTGATCCCCTCTTAATAGTGCGGGATCCCTATACTCAAGAATAATAAAAAGGGTACTGATGATCCATACTTGAGTGTATACTTTTATTCGCTGATCATCAGTCCGCACCACTAACTTCAAAGGAACTGATACCTTTGAGTTATCCCTTTCACTTGAGCTTGATGTTGTTGTTCCTTCTTGGCTCAAGTTGAAAGCAAGACATGATGAAGTCTTCAAGTAGCTCTCCCATACACAATGTGGAAAGCCTAGCTTATGTATTCATCTTCATTTGTCCACCATGTGAACATCCACAAGAATCAAGCATGTAGTGCTTAGGAATGCTTATCTTGATCTTGTACTTGTTATCACATGAGCTTGTCCTTATCAACAGATGATCATTAACAACAGTTTCAATCATATATTCGTGCTGATCCACTTGAACTTGCACACCACAATCTTGATGACGATCACCACTTGACGTCATCCTTCATGGGTTGTATGAGATCTTCCTTTTGACGCAAGCCCATGGAAGCACACCTAACCCGCACATAGAACTCTCACAAAGACCATGGGTTAGTACACAAGCACGTAATGGACAATGCTTACCATACCATGGGATCACTTGATCCCTCTCGGTACATCTTGTACGCTTTGTGTGTTGATCATCTTGATTTACTCTTTGTCTGAGATCTTGATCAACCTTGTGTCTCTATGACCATTCTTTGGATAATACCTTGAATACCATCTTGGTCATCATATAAACTCCTTGAACCCAACAAATGGACTTAAAGAAGTGCCTATGGACAAATCCTATAAATATAACTTAAGGCAACCATTAGTCCATAGGAATTGTCATCAATTACCAAAACCACATATGGAGATATATGCTCTAACATAAGCGCATCCAGACAGCGCTTCGCTTTTACCGGATCTATTTTCTCCTTTGGAGGTGGACGTTTCGGTGCAAAATGTTGTTTCACTTGGGCAGCCACGATTTCTTTGTTTTTCTCCCCAGTCATGCCGTATGGTCTCTTGGGAGGAGCCTTCTTGACACTTGGGAGTGCTCTGGACTTCTTTGTGTTTCTACTGCTAGCCACTAGAGCGGCGGCGGCTCTCTTTCGCTGGTGTTGAGGAGGCGCAGTGGAGGATGATTCTACTGAGGGGCCTCCTCCGACGGAGTCCGTTGACGTGGCGGAGACAACTGAGGTGGCAGAGATAGCTCACGCTCCGGAGACGACTGAGGCAGCGAAGATAGAGCTGGACTATGAGGAGTCTATTGAGGGGCCTCCTCCTGCAGAGTCTGGTGAGGCGACGTCCAGTTTGGAAGCACAATGTTTTCCTTTCTCCATAGACATGCAGTCCTTAAGGCATTTTACAAATGAATCTCCCCTTCACCTATACGGTAGTCAAGCTCCAGCCCCTCAAATCCACTCATTACTTCATCCACCGCCGACAACAGCAAAGCCATATGGAATCGAAGCAAAATGGGAAGTTCCATCAGGTCGACAGGTTAAGACATAGCTGACCGTTGATAACCCACAAGTGTAGGGGATCGCAACAGTCTTCGCGGGAAAGATAACCCAATCTATTGATTCCACACAAGGGGAGCCAAAGAATATTTATAAGATTTAACAGTTGAGTTGTCAATTCAACCGCACTTGAAAGATACTTGCTTGACAACGAAATATTAGTAGCAACGGTGATATGGAAGTGATGGTGGAAACGGAAATAATGGTGACAAAGCAACGAAAGTAATACAACAAAAGCAAAGCAACTTATAACCAGCAGGATTAAAACACTGTTGTCTAGGGAGATGGATGGTTGGTCATGGATGAGAGATATCATGTATTTAACTTGGGGCAAGGCACACATAAAAGTAATGATCATCTAGGCAAATATCAAACATTAGGCATGTATCCCAAGGTAGTCGTGCGTGCTTGCAATAAGAACTTGCACAACATCTTTTGTCCTACCATCCTGCTACCAACGGGGCCAAAAGGAACTTGTGGAGATTAAGGTGCTTCTGTCAAAGAGCACCGGAACAAAGCATTAACAATCAATGGATACATGGAATCCTCAAATTATAGTCTATCCCATTTGGTGTCCCAAGCTGTCACCATTGAGATCGCCGGTTCCGGACTATAATAGGTGCATACAACTCATAGATAGGATCAAGAACACAAATATATTATGAAAACATAATGGGTTCAGATCTGAAATCATGGCACTCGGGCCCAAAGCGACAAGCATTAAGAACAATAAGTATTAGCAAAGATGATAAACACAATAGTAGATGATAGGCAACGTGCCCCAACAATCTGAAGAACTATTATATGATCTAACTCACCCAACCCTTACCATCCCCTTCGCCTACAACAGGGAATTACTCACACATGAAAGGGGAAGTCATGGGAGGGTGATGGAGTGGCGATGGTGATGATGATGGCGACGATTTCCCCTCTCCGGAGGCCAAGGCAGCCTCCAGATTAGCTCTCCCGGAGAAGAACCGAGGGTGGCGGCGGCTCCACGTTGAGAATTGGCAAAACGACTTCTGTTCTCGGGTTTCTACGACTCGGGTAAAAATGGGAGCTAAAGTAGGGCACCAAAGGGGATGGGCCCCACCCAGGCGGCCTCCTTGCGCGGCCAGGGGGCAAGCCATGCCACTAGGTCGCCTCGAGGCCTGGTGACCCCCCTCTGGCCCATCTTCTGGTCAAGGGTTCCTCTTGGTGTGTGTATTTTCTCTATTTTTATTGGAATTTTTCGGTACACCTAAATCCATTTTCCTGCACACAATAAAACCATACAGGCAGCTCTGCTAAAAACAACGTCAATCCGGGTTAGTTTTGTTCAAATCATGCAAGAATGGGGCCAAAACTATAGGAGAAGTGTTTGGAAAAGTCGATACGTTTGAGGTGTATCAACTCCCCCAAGCTTAGCATATTGCTTGTCCTCAAGCAATTCAGTTCAACGAACTGGACGTGACAAAGAAAACTTTGACAAACTCTTTTGCTTCATTAGATGTATATAAGCATGTACTACGAATAAGGCCAACAAGTATTGGAGCAATGCTACAAAGACAATGCACAAAGCAATCCTTCGATCATGTGAAGAGTTTCAAACAACTAAGAATGAATAATATGCAATTGAAAATCATGACGAGATCACAATGCACATGACTTGGACATACTAGAGTGGTATCTCGCTAGCCCCCATGAGTGAAGCAAAACATAAATGCAGACACTCCTTCAGAGTCTTAAAGGAGACTAGAAATAAATATTTCAGAATGAGTAATATCACAATCATGCAGAAGACAATGCGGTACTTTGGGACAATGCACATTACACTCAGAATGACAATTGTGCTCTCAATAGTTGGTGCTTTGAAGAAAGAAGGTGAAGACTCTCGAACCGTGGCTTTTGATGGCAATGTTGAAAACCCATGGCTGGAAGCAAAGAGTAAACAAGTACCAGAGCTCGCAGTTTTGAAAACAGAGATAAAATGCGTTTAGGAGTGTAACTTTCCAGTCAAAGGTAGATGGTAAAGGTTCTCAATATCTTCCATACCAACCATATTAATGGCGGTTCCCATGCTTTTTATGCTTACACTCCTCCTCCATGAATTCTTACACAAGCCATAGCTAGTCGCATTTGCGGGTGCCCTCCATAAAATCTCAAGCCAAGGGGGAGTGTAAGTTTTTTTATAAACCAATTAGAACCGGGCATTCTCCAAACCAGCCCGTGCCTCATAAATTTGACTAGAATACACTTTGTCAAGTTGTAAAATATTTTTAGCATGGAAGATATTGATTGCCCCTAACGCTCCATGAGCTTGTACGGGTACAAAAAGAGAAGTGCATTTGAATAGTTTTGAGATGGTACAAGAAAGTATTTGTTAGGATGACTGGTAAATATCATATATAGGAAGGTACGGTGGACTCATATGGCGCAACTGGTTTCAAGGATTTTGGATGCACAAGCAGTCAGTCCGCTTAGTACAGGCGAAGGCTAGCAAAAGACAGGAAAGCGACCAACTAGAGATCAATGACGGTCATAATCATGCAGAGCGACAAAGCAACATTGAATCGGGCATGAAAGTGATATAACTATTCTGAAATAATAAGATCATCAAGGCTTGATAGACTTCTAGTCATAAACATGTGTAAGCATGTGCCAAGTCAATCCAAAAACTCTCCGAAGGGAAATACCACTTAAATATGCCAAACCATGAACAATGCATTGCATGCAAATCATTTCAATAACACATTATGCACTCCACCTATTTAAGACTAGTCACAAAGAAAGCATGAACTACTCGGAAAGCATTGTAAACATAACACTATGTCGCTACAAGCTGGTCTCTAGATCATAAGTACATGCATATGTACAAAAGTAGAAACAAATAGAGTTCATACCGGCTTTCCTTGTTGCATCACTTCCATCGATCTTCGTCATTATTGCATCATCACTTGCACGATCAAACATAGAAAGATATAATCAAGTGCAATTGCAACCATGGACGTGAGCTGAACTCTGCAAACAAAGCAAACTAAAGAGAGAAAGGAAATCTTTTTGGGTTTTCCAAAGTTTAAATGAAAGTAAAAGAAAATAGAATTCTTTTTGTTGTTTTTGCAAAGAAAGAACAAAGAAGAACATGCAAAAACTCCGAAAAGATTAAAAAGGAAACCACGGATGATACAATGAAAGGGGAGAAGGGTATGTACTCCCCTAAGCTTAGGCTTTTGGCCTAAGTTGGGCTTGGCTACTCTGGGCTTTAGGAGCCCCCTCCGGCTCCGGGGTGGTACTGGTACCTCCAAGAATCGTACCGGGCCTCGGGCGCATAGACTGATGTCCTGTTGTCCTCCCAAGAAGAAGGCTCCTCTTCCTCGGGAACAACCCCCTCCGTGGGGTTATGGAACTGCTGCTGGATCATGAACTCGTCCAGCTCAATCGCGGTGAAGGACCATCCGTTCGTGCTAGTATAATCAAACAAAAGTGGTGTAGGTAGACGGATCTCGCGAGTAGTAAACTCGCCAATCCTCATAATATAGACAAGGTTACCAAACTCAGAAGTCCTAGTAAAAAACTCATGCCTATTCATAGTGGTAAGATCAAAGCTTATGAATGGAAAAGGCGCATCATCCACGCGTACAGTGCGCTCGCGATGCTCAAGGATAAGCGTGCATAAATGCCACCAAAGTGAGGCCCTTTGGCGTTGTTAGCGACGAGGCGACGAGCAATCAAAGCACAAATATTATATGTGTTATCTCCTGAGAGGGTAGCTGCCAAGATAGCAATATCCAGAGCCGAAATGTTGCTCGTGTTGTCACGAGCTAACACCCCTCGAGCAATATAGTATGTGAAATACCTGATGTGGGGAAACAAGATGCTGGAAATCTTCCCCCGATGAATGTCTTGCGGATCCTTGTTGCAAAGGGAGGCGAATAGGGATTTCAGCTCGTAGGGCTGAAATTTTATTCTGGTCGTCTTCCCGACATTCCGCACACCTATAACGTCACAAAATTCTGCCAAATACATGGTAAATACATCCTCATATAATCCGAATTCAATCATGGAAGTTTTATCATTATATCTAAACCAATTGACAGAATAATAGGTGAGTTTTGGTTATTGTGGCACACATCATGTTATGAGACGTCTCAAACCAACAGTTGCGCATAGGTTATCAAACTCATCCTTAATACCTGCCGCCGCAAGGAATTCTGAACACGGGTATGTCATGGCACGTGCCATGTCCGTCTCGTGAAGCAACTCCGGTGGCACGATATCATCATTGTAACTTGTCCTCATAGTAGAAGGTGAAGCTGCAGCTCTAGTTAGTCTATCGGTAGGCTCAGGTCTCTTCTTCCGAAGCCATCCTTTTGCTTTTCCAAACAAACTCATTTCTAAAAAAATTGGTACATAAAAAATGAAGGTTTAAGCAAAATGAGTTGGAGCAAACTATTCTACTCACTTCCCCAAGGCATAAACTTGCGTCAAAACTTCATAAATTAATTTCTAAACATGCATGCAAGCTCATATGAATAGCACCAAGAACTCCTAAATACTCACAAATAAGACTACCAATCAAAATTCTAATTGGAGGGGTGGAGGAGTCACATACCAAGGAGCAAATGCTCAAATTCTCAATGCAAATGGTGGGTTGTAGAGAGAGATCAAAATTTGCCACCAAGAACAACAAGAACTCGAGCTCCAGGAGAAAAATCCGGATTTTTGGAGTGAGAGAAAGAGAAGGGAAGAAGAAATACCTGGAAAGGGGACCAGGTGGGCCCAGGCGCCCTGTGGGCGCGGGCAGGGGCCAGGCCAAGCCACCTGGCCGCCTGGACCAGGGGTGCCCCCGTGGTCAGCCCAGGTGCCCTTGTGTCTCTTTTTTGGTGGAATTTTTTATTATAATTTTTTTTGAATTTTTCTGACAACTTCACCTTCGAAAAAAATTCAAGGTAGCGAAAGCTGCAAAACTTCCGGAAAGCTCGAAGCAATGGTTAAACATATGAAGCTTCAAAAACATAAAACTTTGGTACAACAAGGAGGATGAAAGAGAAAGGAAATGAAAAGATGACAAGCTTCTCTTTTGTACTCATATAAAACATGTTTGTTAGCAAGGTGGATCAAGTCTTACTAGCGAACAGGTGATATATCGAGCAAAAAGCTTCACTTCTTATAAAGCAATCATGGTACCTTTCTTTTAATGGATATTGTCCCCACCATAATGGTTTGTATTTGTGGTGCACATGTAGAGGACGATCCCACTCTCCAACCTTCACGGTCACAATATTCTCAATATAATTAACGCCATGCCTTTTATCAATCTTCTTCGGAAAATATACTGTGTGCTCCTTCTCATTAACATTGAAAGTCACCTTTCCTTTATTGCAATCAATAATAGCACCTACAGTGTTAAGAAAAGGTCTACCAAGAATAATAGACATGCTCCCATCCTCGGGCATGTCAAGCACAACAAAGTCAGTAAGGATCAAGCAATTAGCAACTACAACAGGAACATCATCACAAATACCAATATGAACGGTTGTTGACTTATCAGCCATTTGAAGAGAGATATTGATACGTCTCCAACGTATCTATATTTTTTTATGGTTTCATGCTATTATCTTGTCAAACTTTGGATGTTTTGTATGTCTTTTATATATTTTTTGGGACTAACTTATTAACTCAGTGCCAAGTGCCAGTTCCTATTTTTTCCGTGTTTTAGACCCTTTTCAGAGGAAGATTTGAAACGGAGTCCAAACGGAATAAAATCCCCGAAAAGATTTTTTCCGAAACAAAAGAAGATTGGGGAACCTGAGAATCAGGGCAGGGGGCCACCGGGACACCACAAGCCCCCTAGCCGCGACCAGGGGGCCCGCGCCTCCCAGGCTTGTGGGCTCCCTGGGCCACCTCTGCCATAGGTCTTTCGCCTATATATTCCCTAAAATCCCAGAAAAAATCAGGAGATCATCGAAAGTACTTTTCCGCCGCCGCAAGCTTCTATCTCCGCAAGATCCCATTTGGGGCATGTTCTGGTGCCCTGCCGGAGGGGGGATTCGGATACGGAGGGCTTCTTCATCAACACCATGAGCTCTCCGGCAATGCGTGAGTAGTTCACCATAGACCTATGGGTCCATAGCTAGTAGCTAGATGGCTTCTTCTCTCTCTTGGATCTTCAAGACAAAGTTCTCCATGATCTTCATGGAGATCTATCCGAGGTAATCTTCTTTTGCGGTGTGTTTGTCGAGATCCGATGAATTGTGGATTTATGATCAGATTATCTATGAATCTTATTTGAGTTCCTTCTGATCTCTCTTATGCATGATTTCATATCCTTGTAATTCTCTTCGAGTTGTGGGTTTTGTTTGGCTAGCTTGATCTATGATTCTTGCAATGGGAGAAGTGCTTGGTTTTGGGTTCATACCGTGCGGTGACCTCACCTAGTGACAGAAGGGGTAGCGAGGCACGCATCGTGTTGTTGCCATCAAGGGTAAAAAGATGAAGTTTTCATCATTGGTTTGAGATTATCCCTCTACATCATGTCATCTTGCTTAAGGCGTTACTCTGTTCGTCATGAACTCAATACACTAGATGCATGCTGGATAGCGGTCGATGTGTGGAGTAATAGTAGTAGATGCAGAAAGTATCGGTGTACTTGTCTTGGATGTGATGCCTATATGTATGATCATTGCCTTAGATATCGTCATGACTTTGCGTGGTTCTATCAATTGCTCGACAATAATTTGTTCACCCACCGTAATATTTGCTATTTTGAGAGAAGCTTCTAGTGAACACTATGCCCCCCGGGTCTACTCCACACCATATTTTCAGCCTTACTCTTTTACTTCGTTGCACTTTCCGCCTTCAGATCTCACTTTGCAGTCAATCTTGAAGGGATTGACAACCCCTTTATAGCGTTGGGTGCAAGCTCTTTCGTGTTTGCGCAGGTACTCTGGACTTGATGAGATTCTCCTACTGGAATTATAGCTTGGTTCTCAAACTGAGGGAAATACTTACTGCTCCTGTGATGCACCACCCTTTCCTCTTCAAGGGAAAAACCAACACAAGCCCAGCCTCCGTCAACGTGTCAATCTCTGGCGCTGTTGTCTGTTGCCGTAGCAGAAGAATTTTTGGCGCCATTGCCGGGGAGGATCAGGTCAAAAACTCATCGCAAACTCATCTCTTGCATTTACTTTTTTTGCCTCTCGTTTTCCTCTCCCCCACTTCTGAAAAACAAAAAATTACAAAAAAATCTTTGCCTTTTTCGTTTGCCTTTTTCGTTCGCCCTTTTTTCTCGCTCGCTCTTTGTTCGCTTGTGTGCTTGCTTGCTGAAGTCACCATGACTGAAAACACCAAAGTTTTGACTTCTCGAATACTAATAATAATGATTTTATTAGTACTCCGATTGCTCCCGCCACTAGTGCGGAGTCATACGAAATCAATGCCGCTTTGGTGAATCTTGTTATGAAAGAGCAATTTTCCGGCTTTCCTAGTGAACATGGCGCATCCCATCTTAATACCTTCATAGAGCTTTGCGATATGCAAAATAAGAAAGATGTGGATAATTATGTGATTAAATTGAAGCTTTTTTACTTTCTCGTTGCGAGATCGAGCAAAAACTTGGTTTTCGTCTTTGCCCAAAAATAGTATCGATTCTTGGGATAAGTGCAAAGATGCTTATATTTCCAAGTATTTTCCGCCGACTAAGATTATCTCTCTCCGTAATGATATGATGAATTTTAAGCAACTTGATCATGAACATGTTGCACAATCTTGGCAGAGAATGAAATTGATGATTAGAAATTGTCCCGCTCATGGCTTGAGTCTTTGGATGATTATACAAATCTTCTACGCTGGCTTGAATTTCGCTTCTAGAAATATCTTGGATTCCACCTCAGGTGGAACATTCATGGAAATCACGTTAGGAGAAGCCACAAAACTCCTAGATAATATCATGATGAACTACTCTCAGTGGCACACTGAAAGGTCACCTACTAGTAAGAAGGTACACGCTATAGAAGAAATTAACTCGTTGAGTGCTAAGATGGACGAGTTAATGAATTTGGTTGCTAGTAGAAGTGCTCCTTTAGATCCTAATGATATGTCCTTGTCTTCCTTGATTGAGAGTAGCAACGCTAGCTTGGACGTTAATTTTGTTCGTAGGAATAATTTTGGCAACAACAATGCTTTTAGAGGAAACTATGTTCCTAGGCCTTTTCCTAGTAACTCCTCTAATAACATTGGAAACTCCTACAACAATACTCATGGAAATTACAATATATTACTCTCTGATCTAGAGAGTAATATCAAAGAGTTTATCAACTCACAAAAGATTTTCAATGCGTCCATAGAGGAAAAACTACTCAAAATTGATGATTTGGCTAGGAACGTTGATAGAATGTCTAGTGATATTGATGCTTTGAAAGTTATATGTGCTCCTCCCAAGATCAATATGGATGAAACTTTGAAAGCTATGCGTGTTTCCATGAGTGAGAGCAAACAAAGAACCGCCCAAATTCGTGCTAGACATGAATAGCTTAAAAAGGCGTGTTCTCGTGATAAGAATCACGAAGATCTTAAATTGCTTGGTGTGACTCCCATTGAATCTTTGTTTTCTTGTGTCAAACCTAATGATGATGGGTCTGGATATGAATCCACTTTGGTTGAAAAATGCCCCAATGATTCGGAGTCCATCTATCTTGATGCTAAAAGCATTGAAAGTGGAGCAGAAGACATTAAAACTTTGAGTAGTAATGAAATTACTACTTTGGATTTCAAGGAATTCAATTATGATAGTTGCTCCTTGATTGAATACATTTCCTTGATGCAATCCATGCTAAACTCTCCACACGCTTATAGCCAAAACAAGGCCTTTACCGATCATATCGTCGAAGCTATGATAAAATCTCTTGAAGAGAAACTTGAATTGGAAGTCTCTATCCCTAGAAAGCTTCATGATGAGTGGGAACCTACTATCAAAATCAAAATCAAAAACTATTAATGCAATGCTTTGTGTGATTTGGGTGCTAGTGTTTCCGCGATTCCAAAGTCTTTATGTGATGTTCTCGATTTTAATGAGATTGAGTAGTGTTCTCTTAATTTGCATCTTGCGGATTCTACTGTCAAGAAACCCATGGGAAGGATCAATGATGTTCTTATTATTGCAAATAGGAACTATGTACCCGTGGATTTCATTGTGCTTGACATTGATTGCAATCCTACATGCCCTATTATTCTTGGCAGACCTTTCCTAAGGACTATCGGTGCTATCATCGATATGAAGGAAGGGAATATTAGATTTCAATTTCCTTTAAAGAAGGGCATGGAGCACTTTCCTATAAAGAAAATAAGATTGCCTTATGAATCCATGATGAGGGCTACTTATGGTTTGAGCACCAAAGACGATGATATGTGATTCTATCGCCTTATGCCTAGCTAAGGGCGTTGAACAATAGCGCTTGTTGGGAGGCAACCCAATGAATTTATCTTTTTATTTTCTGTTTTGTTTCGTCGACACTATCATAATTCTGTTGTGATTGTGTATTTTGTGTTTATTTTTGTGTTTGAGCCAAGCAAAACCTTTATGACTAGTCTTGGTAATGGTTGTTTGATCCTGCTGGAAAAAGACAGAAACTTTTCGCTCACGAGATGATTTTTCATTTTATTCAGAAAGAGATTTTGAGTTGATTCTTTTTTCTGCTGGTTGATATGCCTTTTTCTCAGGCAGTCTTAATTTTTCAGAAGTTTTGAGGTACGAGAAGTATACGAAGTATGCAGATTGCTACAAACTGGTCTGCTTTTGACAAATTATGTTTTTGTTGAGTTGGTTGCTTGTTTTGATGAAACTATAGATAGTATCGGGGGGGGGGGGGGTACTAGCCATGGAAAAGTGAGAATACAGTAATCTAACACCAATATAAATAGAAATCAAGATTTCTACAGTACCTAAAGAGGTGGTAGTTTGTTTTCTTGTGCTAATGATATCACGAGTTTCTGTTTAAGTTTTGTGTTGTGAAGTTTTCAAGTTTTGGGTGATGTTCTCATGGACAAAGATATAAGGAGTGGAAAGAGCTCGAGCTTGGGGATTCCCAAGGCATCCCAAGCCAAATTCAAGGACACCAAAAAGCCTAAGCTTGGGGATGCCCCGGGAAGGCATCCCCTCTACCGTCTCCAATCCATTGGTAACATTACTTGGAGCTATATTTTTATTCACCACATTATATGTGTTTTGCTTGGAGCGTCTTGTATCGTAGGAGTCTTTTCTTTTTGTTGTGTCACAATTATCCTTGCTGCATACCTTTTGAGAGAGACATGCACTCATCGTGATTTTGCTAGAATGCTCATCGTGCTTCACTTATATCTTTTGAGCTAGATAATTTTGCTCTATGTGCTTCACTTAGATATTTTAGAGCACGATGGTGCGTGACTTGGTAGTTGGCTTGTGCTATGAAAGTAGTCCCAAAGGTGATAGGTACCCAAAGAGTATACAAAAACTTCCATATTCATGTGCATTGAGTAGAAAGAGAAGTTTTGATTCGTCTCAATTAGTTTTGAGACGTGGATTTGGTAATATTAAGAGTTATGTTAGTAGGGTGTTGTGAATCTAGAAATACTTGTGTTGAAGTTAGTGATTCCTGTAGCATGCACGTATGGTGAACCGCTATGTTAGGAAGTCGGAGCATAATTGATCTATTGATTGTCATCCTTTGTGTTGTGGTCGGGATCGCGCGATGGTTAACACCTAGCAACCCTTCCCCTAGGAGTATGCATTTAGCACTTTGTTTCGATTACTAATAAAAACTTTCGCAACAAGTATGTGAGTTCTTCATGACTAATGTGAGTCCATGGTATAGATGAACTTTCACTTTCCACCACTGCTAGCCTCTCTAGTGTCGCGCAACTTTTGCCGGTACACAAACCCACCATATGCCTTCCTCAAAACAGCCACCATACCTACCTACTATGGCATTTTCATAGCCATTCCGAGATATATTGCCATGCAACTCCCACCGTTCGTCTCATGACTTATGCCGTCACTCTCATATTACCATTGCATGATCGTAAGATAGCTAGCGAGATGTTTCAACGTCATACGCTAAGCTAGATCGTTGCACATCCCGGTACACTGCCGGAGGCATTTCCTATAGTGTCATCATCGTTCTGAGCTTTGAGCTGTGAGTAAATAAAAGTGTGATGATCATCATTATTAGAGCATTGTCCCATGTGAGGAAATAAAATAAAAAAGGCCAAAGAGCCCATATAAAAAAACAGAGAAACAAAAAAAAGAGAAAAAAAGAGAGGCCCAAGAGCCCAAATAAAAAAAGAGAGAAAAAGAGAGAAGGGACAATGCTACTATCTTTTTCCACACTTGTTCTTCATAAAAGCACCATGTTCTTCATGATTGAGAGCCTCTCGTTTCGTCACCACCATATGCTAGTGGGAATCTTCATTATATAACTTGGCTTGTATATTCCAATGATGGGCTTCCTCAAAATTGCCCTAGGTCTTCGTGAGCAAGGAAGTTGGATGCACACCCACTAGTTCTCCTTTTGAGCTTTCACATACTTATAGCTCTAGTGCATCCTTTGTATGGCAATCCCTACTCATTCACATTGATATCTATTAATGGGCATCTCCATAACCCTTTGATACGCCGAGTCAATGTGACCATGTCCTCCTTTTTTTCTCACAACCACCACCACACTCTACTCCACCTATAATGCTATATCCATGTCTCACGCTCATGTATTGCGTGGTAGTTATAAAAAGTTTGAGAAAGTAAGAGTGCGAAAAAAATTACTTGGCCAATACCGGGGTTGTGCATGATTTACATTAGTTGTGTGAGGATGATGGAGCATAGCCAGACTATATGGTTTTGTAGGGATAAATTTCCTTGGCCTTGTTATTTTGAAAGTTGATGATTGCCTTGCTAGTTTGCTTGAAGTATTGTTGTTTTTATGTCAATAGAAAACTATTGTTTTGAATCTTATGGATCTGAACATTCATGTCACATGAAAGAAGTTACAAAGGACAACTATGCTAGGTAGCATTCACATCAAAAATTCAGTCTTTATCACTTCCCTACTCGAGGACGAGCAGGAGTTAAGCTTGGGGATGCTTGATACGTATCCAATGTATCTATAATTTTTGATGGTTTCATGCTATTATCTTGTCAAACTTTGGATGTTTTGTATGCCTTTTATATCTTTTTTGGGACTAACTTATTAACTCAGTGCCAAGTGCCAGTTCCTGTTTTTTCCGTGTTTTTGACCTTTTCCAGAGGAGGATTTATACGGAGTCCAAACGGAACGAAACTTCCAAAAAGATTTTTTCCAAAACAGAAGAAGATCGGGGAACCTGAGAATCAGGGCAGGGGGCCACCAGGGACCCCACAAGCCCCCTAGCCGCGGCCAGGGGGCCCGCGCCTCCTAGGCTTGTGGGGTCCGTGGGCCACCTCTGCCCTAGGTCTTTCGCCTATATATTCCCTAAAATCCCAGAAAAAATGCGGAGATCATCGAAAGTACTTTTCCGCCGCTGCAAGCTTCTGTCTCCGCAAGATCCCATCTGGGGCACGTTCTGGTGCCCTGCCGGAGGGGGATTCGGATACGAAGGGATTCTTCATCAACACCATGACCTCTCCGATGATGCGTGAGTAGTTCACCATAGACCTACGGGTCCATAGCTAGTAGCTAGATGGCTTCTTATCTCTCTTGGATCTTCAATATAAAGTTCTCCATGATCTTCATGGAGATCTATCCGATGTAATCTTGTTTTGCGGTGTGTTTGTCGAGATCCAATGAATTGTGGATTTATGATCAAATTATCTATGAATCTTATTTGAGTTTCTTGTGATCTCTCTTATGCATGATTTCATATCCTTGTAATTCTCTTCGAGTTGTGGGTTTTGTTTGGCCATCTTGATCTATGATTCTTGCAATGGGAGAAGTGCTTGGTTTTTGGTTCATACCGTGCGGTGACCTCACCCAGTGACAGAAGGGGTAGCGAGGCACGCATCGTGTTGTTGCCATCAAGGGTAAAAAGATGGGGTTTTCACCCACCGTAATATTTGCTATTTTTAGAGAAGCCTCTAGTGAACACTATGGCCCCCGGGTCTACTCCACACCATATTTTCAGCCTTACTCTTTTACTTCGTTGCACTTTCCGCCTTCAGATCTCACTTTGCAATCAATCTTGAAGGGATTGACAACCCCTTTATAGCGTTGGGTGCAAGCTCTTTTGTGTTTGCGCAGGTACTCTGGACTTGACGAGATTCTCCTACTGGATTGATACCTTGGTTCTCAAACTGAGGGAAATACTTACTGCTCGTGTGCTGCACCACCCTTTCCTCTTCAAGGGAAAAATCAACGCAAGCCCAGCCTCCGTCAACGTGCCAATCTCTGGCGCTGTTGTCTGTTTCCGTAGCAGATATCTATAGGGATTAGTTTATCTAGACAAAGCCTTCCTGTTTTTTTCCGTGTTTTTGACCCTTTTCAGAGGAGGATTTTAAACGGAGTCCAAACGGAACGAAACTTCCAAAAAGATTTTTTCCGAAACAGAAGAAGATCGGGGAACCTCAGAATCAGGGCAGGGGGCCACCAGGGACCCCACAAGCCCCCTAGCCGCGGCCAGGGGGCCCGCGCCTCCTAGGCTTGTGGGGTCCGTGGGCCACCTCTGCCCTAGGTCTTTCGCCTATATATTCCCTAAAATCCCAGAAAAAATGAGGAGATCATCGAAAGTACTTTTCCGCCGCTGCAAGCTTCTGTCTCCGCAAGATCCCATCTGGGGCACGTTCTGGTGCCCTGCCGGAGGGGGATTCGGATACGAAGGGATTCTTCATCAACACCATGACCTCTCCGATGATGCGTGAGTAGTTCACCATAGACCTACGGGTCCATAGCTAGTAGCTAGATGGCTTCTTATCTCTCTTGGATCTTCAATATAAAGTTCTCCATGATCTTCATGGAGATCTATCCGATGTAATCTTGTTTTGCGGTGTGTTTGTCGAGATCCGATGAATTGTGGATTTATGATCAAATTATCTATGAATCTTATTTGAGTTTCTTGTGATCTCTCTTATGCATGATTTCATATCCTTGTAATTCTCTTCGAGTTGTGGGTTTTGTTTGGCCATCTTGATCTATGATTCTTGCAATGGGAGAAGTGCTTGGTTTTTGGTTCATACCGTGCGGTGACCTCACCCAGTGACAGAAGGGGTAGCGAGGCACGCATCGCGTTGTTGCCATCAAGTGTAAAAAGATGGGGTTTTCACCCACCGTAATATTTGCTATTTTTAGAGAAGCCTCTAGTGAACACTATGGCCCCCGGGTCTACTCCACACCATATTTTCAGCCTTACTCTTTTACTTCGTTGCACTTTCCGCCTTCAGATCTCACTTTGCAATCAATCTTGAAGGGATTGACAACCCCTTTATAGCGTTGGGTGCAAGCTCTTTTGTGTTTGCGCAGGTACTCTGGACTTGACGAGATTCTCCTACTGGATTGATACCTTGGTTCTCAAACTGGGGGGAATACTTACTGCTCGTGTGCTGCACCACCCTTTCCTCTTCAAGGGAAAAATCAATGCAAGCCCAGCCTCCGTCAACGTGTCAATCTCTGGCGCTGTTGTCTGTTGCCGTAGCAGATATCTGTAGGGATTATTTTATCTAGACAAAGCCTTTTGTAAAGAGAGAAATGCATAACACTCACTCCTGCACCAAGATCACATAAAGCAGTTTTGAGATAATTATTTTTATGGAGCAAGGAATGGTGGGTATACCTGGATCATCAAGCTTCTCATGAATCTTACCACTCAAAGAGTAATTAGCAATCATAGTAGATATTGCCTCATTAGGAACTTTTCTTTTATTAGTAACAATATCTTTCGTATACCTCGAGTACTGATACGTCCATTTTGCATCATGTTTCATGTTGATATTTATTGCTTTTTGGGCTGTTATATTACTTGTGGTACCATATTTATGCCTTTTCTCTCTTATTTTGCAAGGTTTATTTGAAGAGGGAGAATTCAGGCAGCTGGAATTCTGGACTGGAAAAGGAGCAAATCTTAGTGCACTATTCTGCACATCTCCAAATGCTCTGAAAAGTTACGTGGATTTTTTTGGGATTATATAAAAAATGTTGGGCGAAAGAACTACCGGAGGGGGGCCACCAGGGCTCCACAAGCTTGCCCACCGCCACCACCCCCTGGTGGCGCAGGGCAAGCTTGTGGGCTGCTTGACGGCCCACTAGCCCCCCTCTTTTGCTATATGAAGCGTCCTGGTCCAGAAAAAAATTCAATCGGGAGCTTTTTCGTGGTTTCACCGCCGCCACGAGGCGGAACTTGAGCAGATCCAATCTAGAGCTCCGGCAGGACGATCCTGCCGGGGAAACTTCCCTCTCGGAGGGGGGAATCGTCGCCATCATCATCACCAACACTCCTCTCGTCGGAGGGGAGGCATCTTCATCAACATCTTCATCAGCACCATCTCCTCTCCAATCCCTAGTTCATCTCTTGTAACCAATCTTCGTCTCGCGACTCCGATTGGTACTTGTAAGGTTGCTAGTAGTGTTGATTACTCTTTGTAGTTGATGCTAGTTGGATTACTTGGTGGAAGAGTTTATGTTCAGATCCTTGATGCTATTCATTACACCTCTGATCATGATTATGATTATGTTTTGTGAGTAGTTACTTTTGTTCCTGAGGACATGGGATAAGTCATGTTAATAATAGTCATGTGAATTTGATATTCGTTCGGTATTTTGATATGCTGTATGTTGTCTTTTCCTCTAGTGGTGTTATATGAACGTCGACTACATAACACTTCACCATATTTGGGCCTAGAGGAAGGCATTGGGAAGTAGTAAGTAGATGATGGGTTGTTGGAGTGACAGAAGCTTAAACCCTAGTCTATGCATTGCTTCGTGAGGGGCTGATTTGGATCCACTAGTTTAATGCTATGGTTAGACTTTGTCTTAATTCTTCTTTTGTAGTTGCGGATGCTTGCGAGAGAGGTTAATCATAAGTGGGATGCTTCTCCAAGTAAGGGCAGCACCCAAGCGCCGGTCCACCCACATATCAAACTATCAAAGTAACGAACGCGAATCATATGAACATGATGAAACTAGCATGACAGAAATTCCCGTGTGTCCTCTGGAGCGTTTTCCTCCTATAAGATTTTGTTCAGGCTTGTCCCTTGCTACAAAAGGGATTGGGCCACTTGCTGCACCGTTGCTACTACTTGTTACTTGTTACTTTTTGCTCGATACGTTTCACCTCGCTACACAATCACTTGTTACCGCTACTTTCAGTGCTTGCAGTTATTACCTTGCTGAAATCCGTTTATCAGAGCCTTCTGCTCCTCGTTGGGTTTGACACTCTTACTTATCGAAAGGACTACGATTGATCCCCTATACTTGTGGGTCATCAAGTACGGAGGCAACTTAATAGCATTAGTCAAAGGAATTTGAAGAAAAAGAGGTTTCATCCATTCACAAAATTTATTGTAGTGCTCTTCTTATTTGGTTTTGAAAGACTTACCCGAGAAGGGAATTGATTTCTGTACCCATGGTTCTCTTTCCTTCCCATGTCTTCTTGCAACAAAGTCTTCTCTAGTATATCTCCTGCACTTGTCGGGTGCTTCTTCTTCTTGTACTTTAGGAGGATCATTCTTCTCATTATCTTTATCAGGTTCAGCACCATCTTCAGTTTCAGCATCGGATGTAGATATACTATTAGGATCAACAATAGGTTCTTCATCAATTATGGGATCATTGGAGTTGTCATCTTCCTTGTGTTTCTTCTTCTTCTTCTTCTTCGGGGAGCTGACAACGTCTTCCTCCTGCAATTGAGAATCTTGCTCGATCCTCTTTGGATGCCCCTCCGGATAGAGGGGGTCCTGGGTGTGTGTACCACCTCGGGTCTTTATACCATACGCCTGTGTATCAACTTGTTTGGCATTGTTAGCAAGCAAATCTTTTTGCACATTAGAAATTTGTTCAAGTTGAGTTTGAACCATATGAAAATGCTTAACAAGACCTTTAACATCATTAATAGTTCTACTTAAAACATCAAGCGAACTTTTGATAGCAAGGGAATTATCATGCAATTGGCTTTGAATCTTCTCATTAAAGTGACTGCTTGACAATGAAATTATCAAGCTCATCTAAACATTGATCAGGGGGCTTACCATGGGGGATGTCACTTGCATTGAATTCTAAAAGATAGTGTACCTCTACCATAGGTGGGTGAGTGGTAGGCTCACATAATTTCTCAATAGGAGGTAGATTCTTCACATCTTCAGCTTTAATACCTCTCTCTTTAATAGACTTCTTGGCTTCTTGCATAACTTCGGGACTCAAGAAAAGCATACCCCTCTTCTTTGGTGGTGGAGGTGGTTTAGGAACGGATCAATCATCATGATTCTTAGCTATCTTTCCCATTAGTTCTTCAACATCATTTGGTGTTCTTTCCCTGAAAACACAACCAGCACAACTATCCAGATAGGTTCTAGATTCATCGGTTAGACCAACATAAAATATATCAAGCAATTCATTCTTAGGGATTCCATGTCCCGGTCTAGCCATGAGTAAAGTGCAATACCTCGCCCGAAGCTTTAGAGTTGTGCTCATCCTGCAATTGTTTAAAGTTATATATTCTTTGTAAAGCAGCATGTTGCTTATGAACAGGAAAATATTTAGCAACAAAAGATTAAGCTAAATCTTGAGGACTCTTAATGGAACCACATGGTAGTGCATCATACCATGCTTTAGCATCTCCCTTCAAAGAGAAAGGAAGTAGCTTAGTAACATAATAATTTCTCTTCTTGTCCTCTGTAGTGAATAAGCCAGCCAACTTAGTGAGTTTGTTAAGGTGTGCAATAGCATCGTCATTCTCTGTGCCATAAAAGGGGTCAGCTTCAACTGTGGATATAAGTGAAAGATCAACAGAGAAATCAAAATCAGCATCCTCAATGCAAATAGGAGATGAAGCAAATTCAGGATCAGGAGTAAATTTGTTCTTCATAAAATGCTTTTCAAGCAGCTTCTTAACAGCAGCAGGGTCAGAGTCAGCACACTCTGTAAGCTCCCTGCATAAATCATCATCAAGCTCAATATAATCATCATCAAGAATTCTTTCCTTGAGACCACTCAAGTCTGGGTAACTAAAGGGTCTACCAATGGGGTAGCGTGTAACAGGAATTTCAATTCCAGACTGCTTCGCAGCCTTAGTAATCTGAGACTCAATAAAATAACCAAGTAAACCAGTCTCATCAAGAGTAGTAGAAGCATCATCAAAAGTATCAGACATAGTGACAGACTCGGTAGAGTCAACATGTGTGGGGGTGAAGCAAACTTACTCATAACGGAAGGTGAATCAAGCGTAGCACTAGTGCTAAGAATAGTACCTTTTCTTGTAGTGGATGGTAAAATCGGAACCTTGGTGTCTCCTTTCTTACCCATAGCGGATAAAACGCAACAAGCAAAATAACTCCAAGTAGACTTGTAAATAAAGCTATGCTCCCCGGCAACGACGCCAGAAAATAATCTTGATAACCCACAAGTGTAGGGGATCGCAACAGTGTTCGTGGGTAAGATAACCCAATTTATTGATTCGTCACAAGGGGAGCCAAAGAATATTTATAAGCTTTAATAGTTGAGTTGTCAATTCAACCGCACCTGAAATATACTTGCTTGGCAACGAAATATTAGTAGCAACAGTGATATGGAAGTGATGGTGTCAACGAAAATAATGGTGGAAAAGCAACGAAAGTAAAACAGCAAAAGCAAAGCAACCTGTAACCAACAAGATTAAAACACTGTAGGCTAGGGAGATGGATGGTTGGTCATGGATGAGAGATATCATGTATTTAACTTGGGGCAAGGCATATAGAAAAGTAATGATCATCTAGGCAAATATCAAACATTAGGCATGTATCCCAAGGTAGTCGTGTGTGCTTGCAATAAGAACTTGCACAACATCTTTTGTCCTACCATCCCGCTACCAACGGGGCCAAAAGGAACTTATGGAGATTAAGGTGCTTCTGTCAAAGAGCACCGGAACAAAGCATTAACAATCAATGGATATATGGAATCCTCAAATTATAGTCTATCCCCTTTGGTGTCCCAAGTTGTCACCATTGGGATCGCCGGTTCCGGACTATAATAGGTGCATACAACTCATAGATAGGATCAAGAACACAAATATATTCATGAAAACATAATGGGTTCAGATCTGAAATTATGGCACTCGGGCCCAAAGTGACAAGCATTAAGAGCAATAAGTAGTAGCAAAGGTGATAAACACCATAGTAGATGATAAGCAACGTGCCCCCAACAATCTGACGAACTATTACATGATCTAACTCATCCAACCCCTACCACCCCCTCGCCTACAACAGGGAATTACTCACACATGAAAGGGGAAGTCATGGAAGGGTGATGACGATGGCGACGATTTCCCCTCTCCAGAGGCCAAGGCAGCCTCTAGATTAGCTCTCTTGGAGAAGAACCGAGGGTGGCGGCGGCTCCGCACCGAGAATTGGCAAAACGACTTCTGTTCTCGGGTTTCTCTGTCTCGGGTAAAAATAGGAGCCAAAGTAGGGCACCAAAGGGGGTGGGCCCCACCCAGGCGGCCTCCTTGCGTGTCCAGGGGGCAGGTCGCGCCACTAGGTCGCCTGGAGGCCTAGTGACCCCCCTCTGGTCCATCTTCTGGTGAAGGTTTCCTCCTGGTGCGTGTATTTTCTCTATTTTTTATTGGAATATTCTGGGAGACCTAAAAATCCATTTTCCTGCACACAAGAAAACCATACAGGCAGCTCTGCTGAAAACAACGTTAGTCTGGGTTAGTTTCATTTAAATCATGCAAGAATGAGGCCAAAACATAGCGAAAGTGTTTGGAAAAGTCGATACGTTTGAGACGTATCAACCGCCACCTTCAATTTTAGGTTATGGCATTTCACAATTAGCTCGCAATGTTGCCTCTCCATGATACCATCCATGGGGTAGCAAGGAGTCGTGATATAAGGCTGAACAAGCTGAGTGAAAGCCACGCTAATTTTTCGTTGAGATGGTGGGGTAGCTTTATAGCAGTATCGAATGAAGGATCTTCGTGTTGCTGAGAAGCTCGCTGACTGGTGTTTGCCTCTAATTTCTTCTCTCGCGGCAATAATCTTTCTTCCATGCTCTGCATCTGGTGTGCTTCCTCTTTCTTCTTTCTCCCTCGGCTTCTATAACCAGTGCTCTCCGGAAACCCATACTTCCACAGAATGGTGCCTAATGTGCCTCTTGTTCGTCCAGGGTGTTCAGGATTCCTGAGGTCCCTTGACAACTCGTCTTTCTCTCTATCAGGATGGAACCTCCCTTCCAACACTTCCTTGATTGCTTCGATACTATTTAAGATGGGTGTTTCAAGTTATGCTTTCGTGAAAACACACTTCCTTGTTTCTCGGTTCAAAGCCCCCCATGCTAGAAGAACCAAGTCCTTAATCGATCGGGCTAGTGCAATGTCGCTGGCTGGACCCCTTTATCAAGCAGGTCATTCTCAGCTTTGTCCCACGTAGTCTGGGAAACCTCGTAGCCAACTGACCCCGTAACATAGTGATACTTCTTCTTTGCATCATTTTGCTTATTTACCTATGACCTTTGCTTAGCTTTCTTTGATTTCTTGTATGCCACAAATGCGGGCCAGTGATCTTTTACCTTCGCATATTGACTAGTGAATTCTGGGTCTCGTCTTCCTCAACAAACTCGTTCAATCTTTTCTTCCAGTTTTTGAATAGTTCTGCCATCTTCTTAAGAGCGAATGCCTTGATTTGTCATTGTATAACTGGGTTATTTGGATCCTCCTCTGGTGGTAGGCTGAAATTTGTCATCAGCAAGTTCCAAAGCTCATATTTCTGTCTATCATCGACATAAGAAACTTCACCATCCTTCTTTTTATTCCATTCTTGAATGCTAATCAGGGCGATGTCCCTAACAATAACTCCGCAGTGATATATAAATTTGTCTTTGGTCCGCTTGGGAGCAATCGGTTGGCCATCTCAAGCGACTTCTTCGATCATGAACCTTTCATCCTGGCCCAAACCTTTTCTTCGGGCCTTGTCTCCTTACAGAAGTTTGGCTCGATCCGGAGGGCTAAAAGAAGAAAGAAGTGTTAATATATGTACATACAAAACAATTAATGCATGTAGTCAACACATGCTTAATTATATATATATATATATATATATATATATATATATATATATATATATATATATATATAGACACACACACCTCGCCGAACTTTGCAACAGTTAAAGCTCCAACACCGGTGGAGCCATCATCTCCTCCCTCCTCCATTCGATCACCAGAGCCGTCATCTCCTCCCTCCTCCATTCGATCGGTGTCGCTAAGATACAACAAGGTGATATCATCACCTCCGTCGCGGATTATATCCCCCAACAACTCTTCTTTTTCAAAGTCTCTGTCCATAGTTTCTGCAAATATTACAACATGGCAACATACAACCATGAGAGATGGATTAGTGGCAAACATAGACCTAATCACAAGAAGGAATCATATGCATATGAGCAATGGATAGTGGAAAACATCATGCGAAGTTGAGAAGTTTTATAACAGTCAGTTTGAGACGATCGTCGAGGACTCGTCCCCCTCATGTCAGATGAGTTGTTCTATCTTTCGGTAGAGGACTGTCTCTCTCATGCATGTCCAACGTGGAAATCATGTTTTCATATGCCTCAAAATCAAAGTTATCTGGGTTATGTTTTAACGACCACCCCTCATGTCGAAGTTATCGGGGTTATGTTTTAACGACCCCCTCTCTCATGTTTTCGTATGCCTTAGAATCAAAGTTATCGGGGTTATGTTTTAACGACAAGATGAATACAAGATTTATACACAAGATGAATACAAGATTTATACACATGGATGAATACACAACTCAACAAATAAACCAACCATTATCCTATGAACAAAACTCAACACACAACAAATGGACACATTTTGTCGAACAACGGAGGGACTATCAGGGACCAACTCCATGGAGATGCAACACCACAACGTGTAATTCCATGGATTGGAAATTTTTTTGTGCCAAGAGGCTGCATTTCCATGGCCTATCTAAGAAATTTTAGTGCAAGCACCTAAGTAAGCACCATTGGAACAATATTTAGTTACATGGGGGACTTATTCCTTCTCCTATACTATATTTCTCCTGTTGTACCATGGTTTGGGTTAGTTGCATGAATCGTATTTTCCATGCATGTGTGTGAATTCTAAAGAAGATTTGCTCAAAAAAATCTGAAAAAGATATGGATTGCAAAAAGAAATGAAAAAATCGTCGTTGGTTTGCTCCTGCCTACTGATGAATTGTAAGTGCAAGTCCCTAGAAACAAAAGAACAAGAATCGCCGTTGCCGGGGGTCAAACCTGGCCGGCTGTGGAGCGGTGGCATCGGGGTAGGGGCGTGGCGGTGTCGGGGCAGGGCAGGGGCGCGGGGAGTGGCGGCGTCGGGGCAGGGGCGCCGCAGCGTCGGGGTAGGGCTGGGGCGCAGGGAGTGCGACGTCGGGGCAGGGCGCACGTTGGGGCAGGGTAGGGGCGCGGGGAGCGGCGGCGGCGGGACAGGGCGTGCGCCGGGGCAGAGTTGCAGGGCGCATCGACGGCGTCGACAGTGAGGTGTGATAGCATGGCATTGTCGAGGTGGTCGTTGGTGCCGTCGGGGGAGAGGAGGGGATCGAAGAAACTGGATGGGGATTGAAAATTTTCTTATGTGTTGCTTATATACACACCTCTTTAGTTGATATTTTTGCTATTAGAGTTTTATAAAATCTTTTTAGTTCATTATTTTAATGAGTTTTTTGAGCTAAATGAACCTGAAATTGAAAAGCACTACAAATGAAGAATATTATAAAATACTTTTTGTTAACCTAACAATGTTATATTTTCTTTTCTATTAAGTAATTAGTTTAACCTAATACTTTATTTTAACCTTAATAAAGGATGCAATGGAGTGATAAGCTTATCCCTTCTGGACAACCTGGATATTTAGTTTAATATTTTCTATTTTCATGCATTTAATGATTTTTTGAGCTAAATAACCCTGAAATTGAAAAGCACTACAATGAACTCTAAAAAGGTTGAAACTTGGAATGGTATCATAATTTCGCCCACATAGCATGTGCTAAAAAGTTGAGAGGGTTAGGTAAAAACTGGATGCACTTGGTGTACAAACTAGACAATTTCTTTCATAGTATCACGGTTTCGGACGAAAACTCATCTATTACAAAGGGATTTCATTTTTCGACATGTAACTGCAGTGATATTGTAGATCAAAGCCATCATCAGAATAGTTGTGGAGCATGGTACGTATCCAATGTATCTACTTTTTCAAACTCTTTTGCCGTTCTTTTGGACTCTAATTTCCATGATTTGAATGGAACTAACCCGGACTGACCCAGTTTTCAATAGAATTGCCTTGGTGTTATTTTTGTGCAGAAATAAAAGTTCTCGGATTGACCTGAAAATTTACGGAGAATATTTATGGAATTAATAAAAAATACCGGCGAAAGAATCTACTAGAGGGGGGCCACCCCTGGCCACAAGCCTGCAGGGCGCGCCCCCCCTAGGGCGCGCCCCATGGCTTCTGGGGCCCATGTAGCTCCACCGACCTTGTTTCAACTCCTATATATTCCTATCCGGGGAGAAAAAATTCAGAGAGAAGAGTTCATCACGTTTACGATACGGAGCCACCGCTGCCACCTCCTGTTCTTCCTCGGGAGGGCAGATCCGGAGTCTGATTTGGTCTCCGGAGAGGGGAAATCGACGCCGTCTTCATCACCAACCATCCTTCATCACCAATTTTATGATGTTCTCCATAGTTCGTGAGTAATTCCATCGTAGGCTTGCTAGACGGTGATGGGTTGGATGAGATCTATCATGTAACCGAGTTAGTTTTGTTAGGGTTTGATCCGTAGTATCCATTATGTTCTGAGATTGATGTTGCTATGACTTAGCTATGCTTAATGCTTGTCCCTAGGGACCGAGTGCCATGATTTCAGATATGAACCTGTTATATTTTCATGAATATATATGTGTTCTTGATCCTATCTTGCAAGTTATAGACACCTATTACGAGTTATGATCCGCATCCCCCAGGGTGACAATAACTGGGATTCTTTCCGATGATTACCGTAGTTTGAGGAGTTCATGTATTCACTAAGTGTTAATGCTTTGATCTGCTTCTCTATTAAAAGGAGGCCTTAATATCCCTTAGTTTCCATTAGGACCCCGCTGCCACAGGAGGGTAGGACAAAAGATGTCATGCAAGTTCTTTTCCATAATCACGTATGACTATATATGGAATACATGCCTACATTACATTGATGAATTGGAGCTAGTTCTGTATCACCCTATGTTATGACTGTTGCATGATGAATGCCATCCGAAATAATTATCCATCACTGATCCATTGCCTGTGAGCTTTCCTCATATTGATCTTTGCTAAGTTACTTTTCCGCTGCTATTGTTACGATCACTACAAAAGTGTTAGCGTCACGTTTGCCACCATTACAGTTACTTCCATACTACTTTGCTACTAAATACTTTGTTGCAGATATTAAGTCTTTAAGGTGTGGTTGAATTGAAAACTCAGCTGCTAATACTCGAGAATAATTTTTGGCTCCCCTTGTGTCGAATCAATAAATTTGGGTTGAATACTCTAACCTTGAAAACTGTTGCGATCCCCTATACTTGTGGGTTATCAAGACCTTTTTCTGGCACCGTTGCAGGGGAGCATAGCTTTATTCTTTGAGTCACTTGGAATTTATATCTGTTGATCACTATGAAGACTCTGAAAGTCGCTAAAACCAAGATCTACCCCTCAACTACGAGGGCAGGTAAGGAACTGTCATCTAGCTCTGCACTTGATTCACCGCCTGTTACGAGCAAATTTGCGACACCACCACCTACAACTGAATCTGATATGTCGCAAGTAATTGATGGTGCTACTTATGCTATGCATGATGCTTATGATGATACTTTGCTTGCTACTATTGTGCCACTTGGTGAATTTCTTGATGAACAAATTGCTAGAGTGAATGCTGAAACTGATAATATTGCTGAATCTGATGAAACTAAACAATATGATTCACCTGCTAGAACTAGCTCTCCTAGATATGAATTGCCTAATATACCTGAGGGTTATGCTATGGAAGGAGAAGTATCTAGGAAATTTTTTGCTTATAAGGATAGAGATGATCTTAAGAAATTTCTATGCAAGTGGAAGGAAAAATCTTTGAATGCTAGAATGTAATATGATCCCAAGTTTGCTACATCACCTATCTGTGTTACTGATAAGGATTACAAATTCTCTGTCGATCCTGAGTTAATTACTTTGGTAGAATATGATCCTTTTTATGGTTATGAATCTAAAACTGTTGTGGCACGCCTTACTAAATTGAATGATATAGCCACCCTATTTACTCATGAGTAAAAATTCGTTATTACTTTATTCTCAAGCCGTTTCCATTCTAATTAAAGGGTTATGCTAAGATATGGTTTAGTTCTCTTGCTCCTGGTTGTGTGCGTAGTCCCCAGGATATGATTTACTACTTCTGTAAATAATATTTTCCTGCCCGTAAGAAACTAGCTGCCTTGTAGGAAATATTTAACTTTGTGCAAACTAAAGAAGAGAGACTCCCACAAGCTTGGGGGAGGCTTCTCCAGTTACTTAATGCCTTGCGTGATCACCCTCTCAAGAGAAATGAAATACTTGATATCTTTTATAATGGACTAATCGATGCTTCTAGGGACCACCTAGATAGTTGTGTTGGTTGTGTTTGTAGGGAACGAACTGTTGAACAAGCTGAGCTACTAGTGAATAATATATTGAGCAATGATAATGATTGGACTATTCCCGAACCACCTCCAAAACCAACTCCGAAGAAAAGAGGTATCTATTCCTCAGTCCTGAAGATAAGCAAGAGGCAAAGAAATCTATGAGAGAAAAAGGTATTAAAGCTGAAGATGTTAAGAATCTACCATCTATCAAAGAAATACATGGTCTTGATAACCCGACACAGGTAGTAGAGGTAAATTCTCTTTGTAGATTTGATGAAGGTGATATTCCTTATAATAAGTCTGGTAGCCAATGCTTGGACGAATTTGGTAACTTTGTTGGTAAAAAATAAAATTTCAATGCTTATGTTAGTAGACAATTGAAGCATAATTCTTACATGCTTGATTGCTTGGGTGATTATATGAGTAGAACTCTTAATGAGCTTAGGATTATCAGTAAACATGCTTCCATGGTAACTACTCAAGTAGAACACGTACTTAAGGCACAAAATGATTTGTCAATGAGATGATTAGTAAGAACAATGATCATTCTGTTAGAGTTGTGACTATAGGTGGTAGAATGACTCAAGAACCTTTGTATCCTGAGGGCCACCCTAAGAGAATTGAGAAAGAATCTCAAAGAGTTAATATTGATGTACCTGGTCCTTCTAATAAAAAGAAAAAGAATGATGATATGCCTTTGCATGCTGTTAGTGAACCTGATATAGAGTCACATGAAAACCCAAACGATATCTCTATTTATGAAGCTGAGACACAGTCTGGTAATGAACATGAACCTAGTGATAATATTAACGATGATGTTCATGTCGATGCTCAACCTAGCAATGACAATGATGTGGATATTGAACGTGTTGTTGATCTTGATAACCCACAACCTAAGAATAAGAGATATGATAAAAGAGATTTTGATGCTAGGAAGCATGGTAGAGAAAGAGAACCATGGGTTCAGAAACTCATGCGCTTTCCTCCTAAACCATCCAAGGAAAAGGATGATGAGGATTTTGAGCGCTTTGCTGAAATGCTGAGATCTGTTTTCTTACGTATGCGCTTAACTGATATTCTGAAAATGTCTCCCTATGCTAAGTACATGAAAGATATTGTTACTAATAAAATAAAGATACCAAAAGCTAAGATCTCCACCATGCTTGCTAATTACACTTTTAAGGGTGGAATACCAAAGAAATTAGGATATCTTGGAGTACCTACTATACCATGCTCCATTAAAGGAAATTATGTTAGAACTGCTTTATGTGTCCTTGGAGCTGGTGTTAGTTTTATGCCGTTCTCTTTATATCGTAGACTTGACTTGAAAAAATTGACACCTACTGAAATCTCTCTTCAAATGGCTGATAAATCAACTACTTTACCTATCGACATTTGTGAGGATGTGCCTATTGTGGTTGTAAATGTTACTATTTTAACGGACTTTGTTATTCCTGATATTCCCGAGGACGATGATACGTCTCCAACGTATCTATAATTTTTGATGGTTTCATGCTATTATCTTGTCAAACTTTGGATGTTTTGCATGCCTTTTATTTATTTTCTGGGACTAACTTATTCATCCAGTGCCAAGTGCCAGTTCCTGTTTTTTCCATGTTTTTGACCCCTTTTGAGAGGAGATTTTGAAACGGAGTCCAAACGGAAGAAAATCCCCGAAAAGATTTTTTCTGGAATGGAAGAAGATCAGAGAGCTTGCGGGCCAAGCCAGAAGAGCCCCAGGGGCCCCACAAGCCCCCACCCCGTGACCAGGGGGGCGCCATGCAGGCTTGTGGCCCCCCTGGAGGTCCCCTGACCTAGATCTTGCGCCTATAAATTCCCAAATATTCCCAAAAAAATCGGGGGAGCATCGTAATCACTTTTCCGCCACCACAAGCTTCTGTCTCCGCAAGATCCTATCTGGGGCACGTCCTGGTGCCCTGCCGGAGGGGGGATTTGGACACGGAAGGCTTCTCCATCAACACCATGACCTCTCCGATGATGCGTGAGTAGTTCACCATAGACTTACGGGTCCATAGCTAGTAACTAGATGGCTTCTTCTCTCTCTTGGATCTTCACTACAAAGTTCTCCATGATCTTCATGGAGATCTATCCGATGTAATCTTCTTTTGCGGTGTGTTTGTCGAGATCAGATGAATTGTGGATTTATGATCAGATTATCTATGAATCTTATTTGAGTTTCTTCTGATCTCTCTTATGCATGATTTCATATCCTTGTAATTCTCTTCGAGTTGTGGGTTTTGTTTGGCCAACTAGATCTATGATTCTTGGCATGGGAGAAGTGCTTGGTTTTGGGTTCATACCGTGCGGTGACCTCACCCAGTGACAGAAGGGGTAGTGAGGCACGTATCGTGTTGTTGCCATCAAGGGTAAAAAGATGGGGTTTTCATCATTGGTTTGAGATTGTCCCTCTACATCATGTCATCTTGCTTAAAGCGTTACTCTGTTCGTCATGAACTCAATACACTAGATGCATGCTGGATAGCGGTCGATGTGTGGAGTAATAGTAGTAGATGCAGAAAGTATCGGTCTACTTGTCTCGGACGTGATGCCTATATGCTAGATCATTGCCTTAGATATCGTCATGACTTTGCGCGGTTCTATCAATTGCTCGATAGTAATTTGTTCACCCACCGTAATACTTGCTATTTTGAGAGAAGCCTCTAGTGAAAACTATGGCCCCGAGGGTCTACTCCACACCATATTTTCAGCCTTACACTTTTTACTTCGTTGCTCTTTCTGCCTTTAGATCTCAATTTGCAAACAATCTTGAAGGGATTGACAACCCCTTTGGAGCGTTGGGTGGAAGCTTGTTTGTTTTTGCGCAGGTACTTTGGACTTGACGAGGCCCTCCTTTTGGTTCGATACCTTGGTTCTCGAACTGAGGGAAATACTTACTGCTCCTGTGCTGCTGTAGTGACCCGACTCAAGACGAGTCAAGCCTCTGAGTTTCTGTGCCATCCCTGGATCAGTATGCTGGCACACACAGTACATCAATGTATATATCAAAGTGCAATCACATGTAAATAGCGTAAAACTGATATATACCTTAAATATCTCAGCGGAAGCAGTCAAGGGAGTGGAGTCCCAATAAACACCAACGGCAAGTTGAGTGTAGACCGTAACCCTGAATCGTACTCTTACTCGTCGAAGAAAAATATCTGCAACATAAGACGTTGCAGCCGTGTAGGTCACCATATTGAATATGCCGGCAAGTCACACATGAGAGGAGTGAAAAGTAATCAGCTATACTATATGCATATATGGCAGGTGGGGCTATAAGTTTTTAGCGAAAAGCAAGTTTTCTCCTACATCAAGAGAGGCTTAAAAGCAAAATGTTACTACGTTGTTTGTTGTTAACGAGATGGTTCCGCCAACCAATTCTCATACCCGAGTTGTCAATAATTACCCTCATCAAATATATTTGATGGCGTTGAGAATTTCAGATAACTTCAGTTCCTTTGGCTCAAGTTGTCCATGACCGTGGGCACGGCTAATCGATTAGGTTTGAGTACTCTGCAGAGTTTTGCACATGTTCCCCACAAGATTTGATCGCCTCCGAGTATGTCCTCGCACTTCAGGGTGTTTGAAGACCGGATGATCAAAACATGGTCTTTCAACGGGTCCCTCTGAATCCCTGTCGGTGCCCATCCATTCCTACCGTTCGTCTACATCTGCTAGCACCGCCTGTCCAGAGTCGCCGCGTTGTCCAACCAAGCCAGAGCCCATAATGACTTGTGGCTGTGCAGGTAAGCCTTGGGTCTTGAAAATATCCGTCCGTCTCTTTGAGCCTGGGTGAAGCTTTCCGCAGGATGTCATGGCCGTCCCCAGCATCCCGGGCATCCACTGGGTTTTCTAGGGAGCCGATCAACCGTCCTTCACCCAGAGTTGTATTGCGTCCAAGGTCTTGAAAATCTTGTCTTAACCGGTCTTGATTATTTAATCAACCTCGCATCACTCGTGTTATGCACTCAACCAAAATCCCGTCTACTCAAGCATAGCAATATGAAATTTGTCGTCCCGGGCTAAGTATCGGGGTTGTTGTGTGCCTACCACATGATACTACAATATATACAAAATTTCCAAGTACCTACTCAGCATGCAATTGGGCATAGGATGGTAGAACTACGATGCAAAAACATAGGTGATAGTATGATCAAAGTGACTTGCCTGGTATTACTTGATGAAGATAGTCGCTCTCAAAATCCTGATAATTCTACTCGCCACACTCCGAGCAATCTATCGTAAACAAATAGCATTCAATAAACATTCATGCCAAAAAGGAAGAACCAAGAGAACATAAGAACAGAGCATGTCTTGGTGCAAAATAACAACGTACTAAGGTTTAATAAAAAGGTCCTAAGTGTGTTGTAAAGTGAAGGTGCATGAATGAGATCAAAAGAGTTAATGGACGAGGATCCATTGCTATATAAGCTCGACTTGCATACACTATGGGAGATGATCAAAAATATTGGGAGAACAACATGAATGTTGTTTGACAAATAGTATAAGGCATAAGAATTTATTTGTAGAAAGAATTTCTTGAAATGGAGCACTACAACGCAAGTTATAGCGAATTGAAGTATGAATTGAATTTGCATTAAAAAGGGCAAGAGAGGTTGAACTTAAGTACGATGGTTACGTACAAAAATATATGACATGAGTGTTTAGGGGTAAAAGGAATCAATTGAAAAGGTGGTACGATTTGCAAGATAAGATCAAATGAATGTTCGAATACAAATTTGAATCGCTCAAATTTGTAAGGTTCAAAGGTCAAAACTAATGATGCTACTGGATATAGGAGATCAATATGAGCGTGTAGAAAAAAAATTATTAGATTTCAACTAGCGGATCAAAAGATACAAATACTTCAATATAACATTGAATCGGCTTAGAACGATGTGAACACTTTTGGGCACTAATAGATAAATCTGATTTTATCAAAATTATAAGTTGAAAATTTAAAACTAATGATACAAACGGGAAGATTACTTTGATATGAATCCGACGCAATTGAATTCATCTAAAACGGAGCTACGGATAACAAGATATGATCAAAAGAAGTTTGAATATGAGTGTGAACAAATTTCGAAATTTGAAAATTTCAAAAAGTTGATATGATAGGTTCATCGGATAGGTGGGATCAAGACCAAACTCTACGCGTTGGTTTCATCTAATTCGGATAAACGAGTAAAAAGTTATGGCTATTTGAAAAATCAGGGCCAAGCTGTTTTACGGAATAAAAGTGTTATGTCTAAAAGAATTCGAGTACTAATGTGGAAATACGAAGACTAATTCATATATCTAATTACTCTACCGTATACTAGTGTAGGAATACTAGTCTAGAAATAATAAACTACGGGAGTATAAAAAAATACAAAGAGAAATACCTTTAGAATGCAGAGTAACAATTAATTCCAATGAGGAGACAACTTCGAGAAATCCCGCCGAAGAGAAAAGAATATTTTTATTTAATAAACCTAGTAAAACCAAAAGATTGATTTAACCCAAAATAGATGATTTTTTTGGATGCTCCTATGGGTCTATATTTATAGGTGGAAGAGAGGTCTAATGGTCCATAGATAGGCAATGTGGGACTAAACATATACGTATTGTAGTCAAACTAGAAAAAAGAGGGAAATGAAGCCGCATGAGCCAAAATCGGCCAGCCTGCATGCACACGGCGCGCACACACGTACATGGCCACATAAGCTTCTTTTTCGTTTTTTTTGCGAACGAACATTTTTTTTAAAACAAAGAAAAAACGTATAAATGAAAAAGAGAGAACATTTTATATAGACATATTATATATCAAAATTTTCAGAATAAAATTTTCTAAAACATGAACATATTTTCAAAACAAAAAAAATACTTTTTTAAAAAAATTAATTTTTTGCAATAACTTTAAAATGAAAAGGAATTTGAATTTCAAATAAATTGCAAATACTTAAAATTTGAATCAAGACATAGTCTCTAATTTTGGAGGGTCATTTTCCTCCTCTCGTTTGATTTTTTTAATCAAAGGATTTTGAAAATATTCAAACTCAAAATTGAAAAGGGATTCAAAATAGAAAATTTTGGTAAAGTCATTTTATTCCCTCTCATTTTTTTTGAGAAGTTTCAAATTTCACATAAGTTTTCAATCACTCAAGCAAATAAACAAACAATCTAATAATTATTTTAACATCCCAAAATTTGGGATGTTACAGCTGCATCACCCTTTCCTCTTCAAGGGAAAAACCGACGCAAACCAGAGAAGTAACAAGAAGAATTCCTACGAGCCAGGGAAGGAATTTTTTTGCCGCAGCAGAAGAATTTCTGGCGCCGTTACCGGGGAGGAAGATCAAGTCAAGAACTCATCCAAGTAAGTGTCGCAAACTCATCTCTTGCATTTACTTTGTTTGCCAGTTGCCTCTCGTTTTCCTCTCCCCCACTTCACCAATTTGCCTTTTTCGTTCGCCTTTTCGTTCGCCCTTTTTCTCGCCCGCTTTTTCTTTGCTTGTATGCTTGGTTCCTTGCTGAAGTCACCATGAACGAAAACACCAAACTTTATGACTTCTGAATACTAATAATAATGATTTTATTAGTACTCCGATTGCTCCCGCCACTAGTGCGGAGTCATACGAAATCAATGCCGCTTTGCTGAATCTTGTTATGAAAGAGAAATTCTCTGGCCTTCCTAGTGAAGATGCTGCATCCCATCTCAATGCCTTCATTGAGCTTTGCGATATGCAACAGAAAAGAGATGTGGATAATGACGTGATTAAATTGAAACTTTTTCCTTTCTCGTTGCGAGATCGCGCAAAAACTTGGTTTTCTTCTTTGCCCAAAAATAGTATCGATTCTTGGGATAAGTGCAAAGATGCTTATATATCCAAGTATTTTCCGCCGGCTAAGATCATCTCTCTCCGTAATGATATCATGAATTTCAAGCAACATGATCATGATCATGTTGCACAAGCTTGGGGGAGAATGAAATTAATGATTAGAAATTGTCCCGCTCATGGCTTGAGCCTTTGGATGATTATTCAAATCTTTTAAGCTGGCTTGAATTTCGCTTCTAGAAATATCTTGGACTCTGCCTTAGGTGGAACGTTCATGGAAATCACGTTAGGAGAAGCCACAAAGCTTTTAGACAACATCATGACAAACTACTCTCAATGGCACAATGAAAGGTCACCTACTAGTAAGACGGTACACGCTATAGAAGAAATTAACTCGTTGAGTGCTAAGATGGATGAGTTAATGAATTTGGTTGCTAGTAGAAGTGCTCCTTTGGATCCTAATGATATGCCTTTGTCTTCTTTGATTGAGAGTAGCAACGCTAGCTTGGACGTTAATTTTGTTGGTTGGAATAACTTTGGCAACACCAATGCTTTTAGAGGAAACTATGTTCCTAGGCCTTTTCCTAGTAACTCCTCTAATAATTTTGGCAACTCCTACAACAATACTCATGGAAATTACAATAGATTACCCTCTGATCTAGAGAGTAATATCAAAGAGTTCGTCAACTCTCAAAAGATTTTCAATGCGTCCATAGAGGAAAAACTACTCAAAATTGACGATTTGGCTAAGAGCGTTGATAGGATTTCTTGTGATGTTGATGCTTTGAAAGTTAGATGTGCTCCTCCCAAAATCAACATGGATGAAACTTTGAAAGCTATGCGTTTTTCCATGATTGAGAGCCAAGAAAGAACCGCCCAAATTCGTGCTAGACATGAATGGCTTAAAAAGGCGTGGTCTCGTGATGAGAATCACGAAGATCTTAAAGTGCTTGGTGTGACTCCCATTGAATCTTTGTTTTCTTGTGTCAAACCTAATGATTATGGGGCTGGATAGGAATCCACTTTGGTTGAAAAGTGCCCCAATGATTCGGAGTCCATCTATATTGATGCTAAAAGCGTTAAAAGTGGAGTAGAAGACGTTAAAACTTTGAGTAGTAATGAAATTACTACCGTGTATTTCAAAGAATTCAATTATGATAGTTGCTCCTTGATTGAATGCGTTTCTTTGATGCAATCCATGTTGAACTCTCCACACGCTTATATCCAAAACAAAGTCTTTACCGATCATATCATTGAAGCTATGATAAAATCTCTTGAAGAGAAACTTGAATTGGAAGTCTCTATCCCTAGAAAGCTTCATGATGAGTGGGAACCTACCATCAAAATCAAAATAAAAAACTATGAGTGCAATGCTTTGTGTGATTTGGGTGCTAGTGTTTCTGCGATTCCAAAGTCTTTATGTGATGTTCTGGGTTTTAATGAGATTGAAGAGTGTTCTCTTAATTTGCATCTTGTTGATTCTACTGTCTAGAAACCCATGGGAAGGATCAATGATGTTCTTATTATTGCAAATAGGAACTATGTACCCGTGGATTTCATTGTGCTTGACATTGATTGCAATCCTACATGCCCTATTATTCTTGGTAGACCTTTCCTAAGGACTATTGGTGCCATCATCGATATGAAGGAAGGGAATATTAGATTTCAATTTCCTTTAAGGAAGGGTATGGAACACTTTCCTAGAAAGAAAATAAGATTGCCTTATGAATCCATGATGAGGGCCACTTATGGTTTGAGCACCAAAGACGTCGATACATGATTCTATCGCTTCTATGCCTAGCTAAGGGCGTTAAACAATAGCGCTTGTTGGGAGGCAACCCAATTGATTTATCTTTTTATTTCTGTTTTCTTGCGTCCACACTTTCATAATTCTGTTGTGTTTGTGTTTTTTGTGTTTCTTTTTGGGTTTGAGCCAAGAAAAACCTTTATGACTAGTCTTGGTAATGGTTGTTTGATCATGCTGGAAAAAGACAAAAACTTTCTGCTCACGAGATGATTTTTCATTTTTATTCAGAAATAGATTTTGAGTTGATTCTTCTTGATGCTGATTGATATGCTTTTTACCCAGACCGTCGTAATGTTTCAGATTTTCTGAGGTAGCAGAAGTATACGAATTATACAGATTTCTACAGACTGGTACGTTTTTGACAGATTCTGTTTTTGTTGAGTTGGTTGCTTGTTTTGATGAAACTATGGTTAGTATTGGGGGGGGGGGGTATTAGCCATGGAAAAGTGAGAATATAGTAGCACATCATCAATATAGATGGAATTCAAGTTTGCTACAGTACCAAAAAAGTGGTAGTTTGTTTTCTTGTACTAATGTTATCACAAGTTTCTGTTTAAGTTTTGTGTTGTGAAGTTTTCAAGTTTTGGGTGATGTTCTGATGGACAAAGAGATAAGGAGTGGAAAGAGATCAAGCTTGGGGATGCCCAAGGCACCCCAAGCCAAATTCAAGGACACCAAAAAGCCTAAGCTTGGGGATGCCCCGGGAAGGCATCCCCTCTTTCGTCTTCAATCCATCGGTAACATTACTTGGGGCTATATTTTTATTCACCACATGATATGTGTTTTGCTTGGAGCGTCTTGTATCTTAGGAAGTCTTTTATTTTTGTTGTGTCACAACCATCCTTGCTGCACACCTTTTTGAGAGAGAGACATGCACTCATCGTGATTTTGCTAGAATGCTCATTGTGCTTCACTTATATCTTTTGAGCTAGATAATTTTGCTCTAGTGCTTCACTTATATCTTTTGAGCTAGATAATTTTGCTCTAGTGCTTCACTTATATCTTTTGAGCTAGATACTTTTTCTCTAGTGCTTCACTTATATCTTTTTGAGCTAGATACTTTTGCTCTAGTGCTTCACTTATATCTTTAGAGCACGGCGGTGTGTGATTGGTAGTTGGCTTATGCTATGAAAGTAGTCCCATGTGCTAGGTAACCAAAGAGGATGCAAAAACTTCCATCTTCTTGTGCATTGAGTAGAAAGAAAAGTTTCGATTCCTCTCAATTAGTTTTGATACATGGATTCGGGAATATTAAAAGCTATGTTAGTGGCGTGTTGTGAATCTAGAAATACTTGTGTTGAAGTTAGTGATTCCCGTAGCATGCACGTATGGTGAACCCCTATGTTAGGAAGTCGGAGCATAATTGATCTATTGATTGTCATCCTTTGTGTTGAGGTCGGGATCGCGCGATGGTTTACACCTACCAACCCTTCCCCTCGGAGTATGCGTTTAGCACTTTGTTTCGATTACTAATAAAAACTTTCGCAACAAGTATGTGAGTTCTTTATGACTAATGTTGAGTCCATGGATTACATGAACTTTCACCTTCCACCATTGCTAGCCTCTCTAGTGCCGCGCAATTCTCGCCGGTGCACAAACCCACCAAATTCCTTCCTCAAAACAGCCACCATACCTACCTACTATGGCATTTTCATAGCCATTCCGAGATATATTGCCATGCAACTACCACCGTTCTGTCTTATGACTTGTGCCGTCACTCTCATATTGCCATTGCATGATCATAGTAGATCGTTGCACATCCCGATACACTGCCAGAGGCATTCCCTATGGATTCATCATCATTGTGATCTTTGAGCTTTGAGTAACTAAAAAGTGTGATGATCATCATTATTAGAGCATTGTCCCATGTGAGGAAATAAAAAAAAGAGGCCGAAGAGCCCAAAAACAAAAAAAAATAGAGAAAAGAAAAAAGAGGCCTAAGAGCCCAAATAAAAAAGAGAGAAAAAGAGAGAAGGGACAATGCTACTATCTTTTTCCACACTTGTGCTTCATAATAGCACCATGTTCTTCATGATTGAGAGCTTCTTGCTTTGTCACTATCATATGCTAGTGGGAATATGTTATGTAACTTGGCTTGTATATTCCAATGATGGGCTTCCTCAAAATTTCCCTAGGTCTTCGTGAGCAAGCAAGTTGGATGCACACCCACTAGTTTTCCTTTTGAGCTTTCACATACTTATAACTCTAGTGCATCTCTTGTATGGCAATCCCTACTCATTCACATTGATATCTATTAATGGGCATCTCCATAGCCTATTGATACGCCGAGTTAATGTGACCATCTCCTACTTTTTTGTCTCACAACCACCACCACACTCTATTCCACCTATAATGCTATATCCATGGCTCACGCTCATGTATTGTGCGGTAGTTATAAAAAGTTTGAGAAAGTAAGAGTGCGAAAACAATTACTTGGCCAATTCCAGGGTTGTGCATGATTTACATTAGTTGTGTGAGGATGATGGAGCATAGCCAGACTATATGATTCCGAAGGGATAACTTTCTTTGGCCTTTTTATTTTGAAAGTTCATGATTACTTTGCTAGTTTGCTTGAAGTATTACTGTTCTCATGTCAATAGCAAACTATTGTTTTGAATCGTACAGATATGAACATTCATGCCACGTGAAAGAAGTTGCAAATGACAACTATGCTAGGTAGCATTCCACATCAAAAATTCATTCTTTATCACTTCCCTACTCGAGGACAAGAAGGAGTTAAGCTTGGGGATGCTTGATACGTCTCCAACGTATCTATAATTTTTGATGGTTTCATGCTATTATCTTGTCAAACTTTGGATGTTTTGCATGCCTTTTATTTATTTTCTGGGACTAACTTATTCATCCAGTGCCAAGTGCCAGTTCCTGTTTTTTCCATGTTTTTGACCCCTTTTGAGAGGAGATTTTGAAACGGAGTCCAAACGGAAGAAAATCCCCGAAAAGATTTTTTCTGGAATGGAAGAAGATCAGAGAGCTTGCGGGCCAAGCCAGAAGAGCCCCAGGGGCCCCACAAGCCCCCACCCCGTGACCAGGGGGGCGCCATGCAGGCTTGTGGCCCCCCTGGAGGTCCCCTGACCTAGATCTTGCGCCTATAAATTCCCAAATATTCCCAAAAAAATCGGGGGAGCATCGTAATCACTTTTCCGCCACCACAAGCTTCTGTCTCCGCAAGATCCTATCTGGGGCACGTCCTGGTGCCCTGCCGGAGGGGGGATTCGGACACGGAAGGCTTCTCCATCAACACCATGACCTCTCCGATGATGCGTGAGTAGTTCACCATAGACCTATGGGTCCATAGCTAGTAACTAGATGGCTTCTTCTCTCTCTTGGATGTTCAATACAAAGTTCTCCATGATCTTCATGGAGATCTATCCGATGTAATCTTCTTTTGCGGTGTGTTTGTCGAGATCTGATGAATTGTGGATTTATGATCAGATTATCTATGAATCTTATTTGAGTTTCTTCTGATCTCTCTTATGCATGATTTCATATCCTTGTAATTCTCTTCGAGTTGTGGGTTTTGTTTGGCCAACTAGATCTATGATTCTTGGCATGGGAGAAGTGCTTGGTTTTGGGTTCATACCGTGCGGTGACCTCACCCAGTGACAGAAGGGGTAGCGAGGCACGTATCGTGTTGTTGAGATCAAGGGTAAAAAGATGGGGTTTTCATCATTGGTTTGAGATTATCCCTCTACATCATGTCATCTTGCTTAAAGCGTTACTCTGTTCGTCATGAACTCAATACACTAGATGCATGCTGGATAGCGGTCGATGTGTGGAGTAATAGTAGTAGATGCAGAAAGTATCGGTATAGTTGTCTCGGACGTGATGCCTATATGCTAGATCATTGCCTTAGATATCGTGATGACTTTGCGTGGTTCTATCAATTGCTCGATAGTAATTTGTTCACCCACCGTAATACTTGCTATTTCGAGAGAAGCCTCTAGTGAAAACTATGGCCCCCAGGGTCTACTCCACACCATATTTTCAGCCTTGCACTTTTTTACTTCTTTGCTCTTTCCGCCTTCAGATCTCACTTTGCAAACAATCTTGAAGGGATTGACAACCCCTTTGAAGCGTTGGGTGCAAGCTTGTTTGTTTTTGCGCAGGTACTTTGGACTTGACGAGGCCCTCCTTTTGGTTCGATACCTTGGTTCTCAAACTGAGGGAAATACTTACTGCTCCTGTGGTGCATCACCCTTTCCTCTTCAAGGGAAAAACCGACGCAAACCAGAGAAGTAACAAGAAGAATTCCTACACGCTAGGGAAGGACTTTTGTTGCCGCAGCAGACGACAATTTGTCGATCATCCTTGGTAGACCCTTTTTGAATACTGCAGGGGCTGTTATTGATTGCAACAAAGGCAATGTCACTTTTCATGTTACTGGTAATGAGCATATGGTACACTTTCTGAAGAAGCAATCCCAAGTTCATAGCATCAACTCCATTGGAAAAATTCCAACGTTCACTATTGGAGACTATGAATTCCCTCTTCCTACACTCAGAAATAAATATGATATACTTATTGTTGGGGACATGCATATCCCCATTGAGGTAACCTAGTGTTATTAAAAAATTCTTCGGTTCCATGTCATTCAAAAAAGTTTGTCAATAAGACTTGATCAACCTTATTGATGGATTCTTTTTGACGGGCATGAGATGGATGAATTTAGAAAGCACAACCTTCTGTACCCAACTTTTATTTTATGTTCCTTAGTTTCATTTTAGTAAAAAAGTTATTATTTCTCTGTTTTCTGTTTTAGCCGTACAATAGAAAACTGACCTGAAAAATAAAACTTCTTAGAACTCCCTAAAAATCAGTACGATTTTTTTCTAGATTATTTAAGAATTTCTGGTACTAAGAACACACGAGGGGGCTGCACCAGTGGGCCACAAGCCTGCAGGGCGCAGGCACCCCCTGGGTTCTCCCCCTGGCTTGTGGGTCCCATGTGGGGCCCATTCACTTATTCTAGTACCCATCCACTCCTTCTTCCTTGAGAAAAAATCCCACCATTGCTCAAACCCGTGTTTTAGCTCATCTTGCTGCCATTTCCGATCTCCTTGCTCAAAGCCTCATTTGCAAAACTATTTTAGGGGATTGTTCATCGGTATGTTACTCCTCCAATGGTCCAATTAGTTTTGTTCTAGTGCTTTATATATTGCAAAATCTTGGTGTTGTGGTGACCTTGTTCTTGAGCTTGCATGTCAAATTTGTAGGGTCCCAAGTAGTTTTGATGCACGATATAGCTTCTAGGCACTTGTGGTAGTAGTTGCTATAAGTTTTGATTGAGTTCGTTCATTTTTATGTGGAGTCACTAAAAATTTCAGATTTACTTTTCAGAAAAAGAAAAGATGAGGAGATTGTTAAGAGGCTCTTCAAGCGAGGGTTTTAAATAAAATGAAAATAAGAAGCCTAGGTACAATATTCCTCGCACCGCAGAAGTTCGACCATGTGAATGGCCAAGGGAGGCATTCTTGAGGGCGGCCGGAACTTATGAAGATTTTACTATCTAGCAGAAAATGCAGGCATCACCGACTTCCTCAACGATAAGTGTGACTAGTATCTCCTACTTACTAATACTTTCATGCAATTTTTTCACTTTTATCCTAGGAAGAATGCTCCCATGGTAGAATTTCATTTATATGATGTGCATAAGGAAATGTCACTTTATGATTTTTGCAATGTTTGCAAATTACCTTTTGAGGCCAGCATCAGTGAACCACGTCATAGAGACATGGAGGATTTTATTCCCGCAATCACTGTAGGGGAAGAAAGAGGGGTGTCAAAGGCAAGAGCGGCTAGCGTACATTTTCCCTTTCTACGTTATTATTCATTATTGGTAGGGAGATGTTTAGTTGGTCACGGTGAGAGTGGAAGCCTCAGTGCTGCCGACCTCACTATTCTGCGCCATGCTTTACTTGCTGATAGAACTTTTAGTCTGGGCGCTGTAGTGGCTCAATGGTTGAACTTAAACCGTTTGAAGGGCCCTATATTCTGAGGTATCTATGTGTCTCGTTTAGCTAAACATGTTGAGATACCTATTAGGCTCGACGAGGAAGCGGAAATTCTACTGCCCACAAGATATTCATATTATGATAGGATGGTAGCACATGATTTTATTAAGAAAGACAATGATAAGAGGCTGCTTTACAACTTAGTATTTAGTCAGGGTACCTGTGAGATTATTACTTTGCCTGCTCCTTCTTTGTTCGATATCCATGCAGGAAAGTACACTATTATGTTGAGGACATTTATAAATATTGGGGCATGTTGCAACTCCCAGCATTTGAGCCTGCACCAGCCTTCGATCCGTATCAGGTTCCAGTTTTTTAGTGGGAGCCGTAAGAGCTCGCAAACCGGTGGAACCCTCAGTATTCTCTGAAGTATCCAGGAGAGGGTTATTTCCAGCCATGGCCTTATACCAACTTATGCCACGAGCCTAAGCTTGGGGGAGTATGTATTTCTCACTGACATTACATTCATGTTCACACACTCGTTCTAGTTGTCGGTGTTCATACTTTTTCATTGTACTATCCATGGTAGTTTATTTCTTCTTTTTGTTTTCTTATTTTGTGTTTCATCAGCCTTAAAAAAATCCAAAAAAATTAGTTCATGCTTTACCTTCTAGTTTGTTTACTTGTAGTGTTAAAAGAAAACCCAAAAAGATTTTCCGTTCTATTTTTGCTTGTTGGGGGCTTCCCTGTGTAAATAGTTTTTCTTTCTTCTTTGGGTCGTAAGGAGAAGACCACGATGACATGCTGAGTGGATCTCATATGCATTATTGTTTATATATCAGAGAGTCCATACTACCTCGTATTCTCCTTTGAGTTATTCCTTGCAGATTCCAGCTTAGTCCAATGCACGAACACTCTTATTATTATTTTTCACACCGTTCGGTCGTGCAAGTGAAAGGCAATAACGATGATATATGATGTAGTGATGAAGATGGTATGAACTCAACCTATATTGTTTTTGTAAATATGATTAGCTCATCATTCTAGATTGAACATGTTTGCAATGACAATTAGAGATTATAGTTACTTATGCCATGCTTAATCGGCTAGGAGTGAATAATGGTTTGTCTTGAGTGCCAACATACATATTAAAATGGTTGTGATGTAGTATGATAGAATGGTATCCTCCTCCGAATGATTCGAGTGGCTTGACTTGGCACATGTTCACGCATGTAGTTGAAACAAAATCAACATAGCCTCTACGATGTTTATGTTCATAGTGATCTATATCCTACTCATACTTGCATTCAATGTTGGTTAATCTCAAAGCATGTTTATGACTGTTGTCGCTCTCTAGTTGGTCGCTTCCCAGTCTTTTGCTAGCCTCCACTTGTACTAAGCAGGAATACTGCTTGTGCATCCATTTCCATAAACCCAAAGTTATTCCATATGAGTCCACCATACCTACCTATATGCGGTATTCACCTGCCGTCCTAAATAAATTTGCATGTGCCATACTCTAAACCTTCAAATAAATATTCTGTTTTGTATGCCCGAATCGCTCATGTGGTGATTAGGGGCTATCAGTATCTTCCATGCTAGGTGGGTTATTCTCAATATATGCGTCGATTCACTATCATTCGCGAGAAAGTGGCTGGGAATCGGTATGCCCAGTTCCATGCTCAAAACTCAAATCAAATTTAATGAAACAAAACTCTCCCAGGATTGTTGTTTGTATGGACGGTACCCGTGGATTCGACCCGCCGTGGAATGTGATTGATTGGTGGAGGGGGAGTAACAACTTTACTTTTATGTTTGGGAACCGCCTATAATGTATTTAGCATGGAAGATATTGAGAATTCTTAGTTGTTACGTTGACAATGAAAGCATACCACCCAAAATTTTGATTCATCCCTGTTTTAAAAGCTCGAGCTTTGGCACCTCTGCAAATCAATGCTTCCCTCTACCAAGGGCCTATCTATTTTACTTTATTGTCGAGTCATCCTCTTCTTATAAAAGGCACCAGTTAGAGAGCACCACTGTCATCTGTATGCTTTGCTATTAATTGATATTGAGTATGAGTATCACTGGATCTCTTTTACCATGAATTACAATGTCTAGTCAGTCCTTGTTCGTCGGAGATGCTCTGCATTTATGTTTTGCAGTCTCAAAAAGGGCTAGCGAGATACCAATTTATCATATTGTATTAAGATTGTTTTGATAAAATTCTTGTCATCCGAGACTTATTATTATTGCTCGCTAGTTGATTATGCCATTGATATAAGTAAATATGAGACCTAAATATAATTGTGAATATGGTTAGTCTATAATCTTAGCTGAACATCTGACACCAAGATCAAACAGAGTTTGTAAAAGTTTTTCTTTATCACTTTCAGTTTATCAAATGAATTGCTTGAGGACAACCAAAGGTTTAAGCTTGGGGGAGTTGATACGTATCCAACGTATCTACTTTTCCAAACTCTTTTGCCCTTGTTTTGGACTCTAATTTGCATGATTTGAATGGAACTTACCCGGACTGACGTTGTTTTCAGTAGAATTGCCTTGGTGTTATTTTTGTGCAGAAATAGAACTTCTCAGATTTACCTGAAAATTTACAAAGAATATTTCTATAATTAATATAAAATAATGGCAAAAGAATCTACCTGAGAGGGGCCACCCCCTGGCCACAAGCCTGCAGGGCGCACCCCCCTAGGACGCACCCCATGGCTTGTGGGGCCCGTGTAGCTCCACCGACCTCGTTACCACTCCTATATATTTCTATCCGGGGATAAAAAATCAGAGAGAAGAGTTCATCGCGTTTTACGACACGGAGCCACCGCCACCTCCCGTTCTTCCACGGGAGGGCAGATCTGGAGTCTGATTTGGGCTCTAGAGAGGGGAAATCGACGCGTCGTCATCACCAACCATCCTTCATCACCAATTTCATGATGCTCTCCATTGTTCGTGAGTAATTCCATCATAGGCTTGCTAGACGGTGATGGGTTGGATGAGATCTATCATGTAATTGAGTTAGTTTTGTTAGGGTTTGATCCCTAGTATCCATTAATTTCTGAGATTGATGTTGCTATGACTTTGCTATGCTTAATGCTTGTCACTAGGGCCCGAGTGCCATGATTTCAGATCTGAACCTATTATGTTTTCATGAATATATATGTGTTCTTGATCCTATATATCTTGCAAGTTATAGAGACCTATTACGAGTTATGATCTGCATCCCTCAGGGTGATAATAACTGGGATTCTTTTCGGTGATTACCGTAGTTTGAGGAGTTCATGTATTCACTAATTGTTAATGCTTTGGTCCGGTTCTCTATTAAAAGGAGGCTTTAATATCCATTAGTTTCCATTAGGACCCTGTTGCCACGGGAGGGTAGGACAAAAGATGCCATGCAAATTCTTTTCCATAAGCACGTATGACTATATATGGAATACAAGCCTACATTACATTGATGAATTGGATCTAGTTCTGTATCACCCTTTGTTATGACTGTTGCATGATGAATGCCATCCAACATAGTTATCCATCACTTATCCATTGCCTACGAGATTTCCACATATCGATCTTTGCTAAGTTACTTTTCCGCTGCTATTGTTACGATCACTACAAAACTGCTACTGTCATGTTTGCCACCGTTATCGTTACTTCCATACTACTTTGCTACTAAATACTTTGCTGTAGATATTAAGTCTTTCAAGTGTGGTTGAATTGACAACTCAGCTGCTAATACTCAAGAATATGCTTTGGCTCCCCTTGTGTTGAATCAATAAATTTGGGTTGAATACTCTACCCTTGAAAACAGTTGCGATCCCCTATACTTGTGGGTTATCACAGCATAACTATGGCTTTCAACCCACAATCGTAGGTGTAAAATATTCGGTTATCTTGTATATGTCAAACAGTTACTTGAACAATCTTACCATCTGATATGTTGTATTCACTAGAGAGAAAGTCTTCACCTTTTCTCCACGTGTGTCCCTTGATTATTGCACCATAACCATGGATAATCTTCGCTGTTTAACATGATGCTTGGGTGATCCTTCACTCTAAAGGGAGGAATATTATGAAACTTTTCATAATCTTCTCACATGTCTGTCTTGTCCTCCACTCCCATGATGTTTCTTTTCCCTGAAGGAACTATGTGGCGCTTTGGCTCATTGTATGATGTATTGATGACCCACAAGTATAGGGGATCTATCGTAGTCCTTTCGGTAAGTAAGAGTGTCGAACCCAATGAGGAGCAGAAGGAAATGACAAGCGGTTTTCAGTAAGGTATTCTCCGCAAACACTGAAATTATCGGTTACAGATAGTTTTGTGATAAGGTAATTTGTAACGGGTGACAAGTAACAATTTTAACAAAGGTGCAACAAGGTGGCTGATGACAAGATGATGTATATACTTCTCGCTCCTCGTTGGTCACTGATGGGGTTATAGTCCCAGGGTAGGGTCATTGGCCTGCCCTATAGGTCCTACCCAAGGACTACCCTTCATAGAGGGCAAGGCCCTTAGACAGTTCCGACTGAACTAAGGACCCCCCATTATCCAGTCGGCGACGAGCATTCGGAGCATATTTATCGTAGCGACTGAATTCCACTCTGTACATCGTAACCTCCCAGGAGGGAAACGGTCATACGTTTTCATACACCATTATTAGCATTTAAGGCATACGTTACCTGTAACGTAGGCATTTATTCGCCACTATTCCACCCCTGTCCACCGGGCCGTTGTGGAGGGCAGCACACTCTATATAAGCCGCTCTCCCCCACTGGTACAGGGGTTGGCATTTACTGTAATCCTATATTCCACTCGACACTAAGCTCCCAAGAGCACTGAGACGTAGGGCTTTTACCTCCACTGTAGAGGGGCCTGAACTCATACAACCTCGCCGTAGCTAAGGCTCTGCCCATCCTTTCGTACCCTACACATCTACTGTCAGACTTATACCCACAACAGTTGGCGCCCACCTTGGGGCAGGCATCTAAGCGACTTCCGGTGAGTTTGCAACTTCACCTTTTCATCATGTCGTCCGCCGGAGATTTATGCATGGGTCGTGAGATCGTCTTCGTCGCACTCTCCTTCATCGTCGACGATTCGGCATGGCTTTGGGATGCGTCTCTTGACGTCGAGGCGCTCCCCAATCGCGGGGCTACGCACTTCCGTGCCGGTGCCCGCGGCGTCCTTCTTCTCCAGCAGTCGGCCCCGGTGTCGACCTTCGCCCCCACCACGCGCCGCAACAAGCGGTCCCGCCGTCCGCGGCTTCAGCGTTGGGTGCGACACGCCCAGGCGCGACAGAGCGCGTCTTCTCAAGTGGCGGTCCTCGAGTCGGTTGTGGTCACGACGCCGTCCCAGTGCTCGGACTCAGTTCCGACTGAGTTACCTTCCGAGTACTTGGGTCACGGGCCTACAACAGAAGTTCTCATGGCCAATTCCCATGAAAGTCCCCGCCGGACTGGTCGGAACGAGCACGAGGTCGGCGAGTCATCCGGCACTCACCGTCAACCCCACCGTTCTGCCAGTCGACGCACTCATCAGAGCAACGTCGAGGTGTTCCGCACACCCGTCCTCAACCTGGCTGCCGCCGCCAAGATAGCCGGTTCCCTCCAACCGACTGATTCAGAGGCTGGTAGAGGAATCGAGCAGATTCGTGCCCTATTGCACACGACGCAGCAGCAAAATTCGGCGGTCTCCCAGTCGCACAACAGGATCCACAACAGTTCTGTTCACGCGAACATGCATCGGTCGGTTTACAGCCCCCACTGTCATCAGCGACGCAGGGGGGGCAGCCGTTCCACGAATCCCGAAGATCGTCATCGTTCACGCACCCCTCCGCGGGGTGGGCCTTACGGGCCCCGACATCACGATGATCGGCGTTCAGTCGGTGACACATATGATCCAAGGCCCGACGCAACAGGGTACATCGCCCAGAGGAAGGTCGACAGGAGTCGAGCCTACCGTGATGGTCACGATAGAGACCGTCCGAGTGGAAGCAGGACCATCGTCTCTGGCCCCGAGTGCTTCAGTCGAGCCATCCGTTCGGCTGACATCCCTCCCAACTTCCGATTGGCGACGGGGATCAGCAAGTTCATAGGAGAATCCAAGCTAGAAACGTGGCTGGACGACTACCGAGTGGCGGTCCAGATGGTGGTGGAGATGACCAGGTCGCCATGAAACATCTCCCCCTGATGCTCGACGGCTCGGCGCGAGCGTGGCTGAACCAGTTGGCTCCATCAAGCATCTACAGCTGGGCAAATCTGTCCTGAGTGTTCATCAGGACCTTCGAGGGCACGTGCAAACGCCCTGCTGGTCTCGTGGAGCTCCAGCACTGTGTCCAGAAGCAGAATGAGCCCCTACGCGATTTCATTCAGCGCTGGACGACCCTCTAGCACACGGTGGAGAACGTCACAGAGCACCAAGCAGTCTGCGCCTTCAAGGGAGGCGTGCGGTACAAAGATCTGTACCTGAAGTTCGGTCGGACAGGCGACATCTCCATGAGCAAGATGATGGAGATAGCCGCACGCTATGCAAATGGCGAAGAAGAGGACCGCATACGTAGCAGCAAGCACAAGACAGTCGCCGACGGAGATGGGAACAACAATCGGAAGCAAAAGCAGAAAGCTCCGTCCACTCCGCAGGCAGAGGCAGCTGCCGTTACAAATGCCAAGTTCAAGGGCAAGGGGAAAGCTCAGTACACCCCCAAGAAGAAGCAGTTCGGGAACTCCATCCTGGATCAGCCATGTCCAATCCACAGGAAGATGGATGAAGAAGGCAACGCCATATTCCCGAAGCACACCACTCGGCAATGTTGCCTCCTGATCCAAGGGTTCGGCGAAGGGCAACCGAGTGAAAAGGACAACGAGCAGGATGATGAGGACAAGGAGGATTCGTTCCCCCAAGTCCATGCAACATTGATGATTTTTGCTAACGTGGAGAGCAAGAGTCGATTGAAGGTGGTGAACAGAGAGGTGAACATGGCCACCCCAACCAATCCCACGTTCCTCAAATGGTCTCAGACTGCGATCACCTTTGATCAGTCGGATCATCCAGCACACGTGCCCACCCCGGGGAGGCAGGTTCTGGTAGTCGACCCGGTGGTGGAAGGAGTCCGACTGCGCAAAGTCCTCATGGATGGCGGCAGCGGCTTGAACATCATGTACGCCGACACTCTCAAGGGGATGGGCATTCCGATGTCCAAACTTAGTGAGAGCAACATGCAGTTCCACGGAGTCGTCCCAGGATGAAAGGCCAAGTCACTCGGCTAGATCGCGTTGGACGTTGTTTTCGGCTCCGACAAGAACTTCCGCAAGGAAAAGCTGACATTCGAGGTGGTGGACTTCCAGAGTGCATACCATGCAATTCTGGGCCGTTCGGTGTATGCACGTTTCATGGCCCGTCCATGTTACGTGTATTTGAAGCTGAAGATGCCGGGTCCCAAAGGTGTGATCACCATCACAAGCAATCGGCAGCGGGTCGAAGAGTGTCTGCAGCAGGGGTCGCGGATTGCCGATCAGCAGATGGCTATCCTCGAGCTGGATGAGTACAAGAAGACAGCCGACCCCGCTGACTTGATGCGTTTGAAGAAGCCAGCTTCGGAGTCCGCATTCCAGTCGGCGGGCGACACGAAGAAAGTCAGCATCCACCCGACAGACGACACCGCCGCCCCGACGAACATCTCCACCACCCTTGATCCAAAATAGGAAGCCGAGCTCATCCAATTCCTCCATGAGAACTGGGACATTTTTGCATGGAATCCCGCTGACATGCCAGGTGTACCCAGGGAGTTGGCTGAGCACCGACTGCATGTGGATCCTACCGCTCGGCCCGTACGAGAACGCCTGCGTCGGTCCGCCGCGCACAAAAGGAAGGCAATCGGAGAGGAGGTGGCTAAACTTTTGGCAGCCAACTTCATTCGCGAGGTACACCACTCCGAGTGGCTCGCCAATGTTGTCATGGTGCCCAAGAAGGACAAGTCCCTCCGTATGTGCATCGACTTCAAGCATCTCAATAAGGCCTGCCCGAAAGATCATTTCCCGCTCCCCCGCATTGATCAAATTGTCGATTCGACTGTGGGTTGCGAGCGTTTATCATTCCTCGATGCCTATTCGGGCTATCATCAGATCCGTCTGTATGGTCCGGATGAATTAAAAACAGCCTTCATCACCCCATTCGGGTGTTTCTGCTACATCACTATGCCATTTGGTTTGAAGAATGCAGGAGCAACTTTTATGCGCATGATCCAGAAATGCCTCCTTGATCAGATCGGTCGAAATGTGGAGGCATATATGGACGATATCGTAGTCAAGTCACGCAAAGGTTCCGACCTGCTGACTGACTTGGCAGAAACATTCGCCAACCTTCGTAGGTACGATATCAAGCTCAACCCTGCCAAGTGTTCATTCAGTGTTCCCAGCAGAAAGTTACTCGGTTTCTTCGTTTCCGAACGAGGAATCGATGTCAACCCCGAAAAGATCGGGACCATCGTCCGAATGGAGCGGCCGGTCAGAATACATGATGTTCAAAGGCTCACAGGTTGCCTAGCGGCTTTGAGCAGGTTTATCGGTCGACTCGGCGAGAAGGTGTTACCTCTGTACCGACTCATGAAGAAATCAAATACTTTCGAGTGTACAGACGAAGCCCAAATCGCGTTCGACGACCTCAAAGCCCTGCTTTCCACCTAGCCAGTTCTCACTGCCGTGCTCAGTAAAGAACCCCTTCTTCTGTACATCGCGGCTACAAATCAAGTCGTCAGCATTGTTCTCACAGTCGAACGTGAAGAAGAAGGCAAAGCGTACAAGGTTCAGCGGCCAGTATATTACGTCTCCGAAGTCCTGAGTCCTTCCAAGCAGAGGTATCCCCATTATCAAAAGCTTATCTATGGGATCTACATGACTGCAAAGAAGGTGGCTCACTATTTCCAAGACCACTCGGTGTCTGTCGTTTCTGATGCTCCGTTGTCGGAAATCCTCCACAATCGAGACGCATTAGGCCGAGTGGCGAAGTGGGCTATGGAGATGTTATACTACGACATCAAGTTCGAAGCCAAGAAGGCTATAAAGTCTCAAGCTCTGGCTGACTTCATAGCAGAATGGGTAGAACAACAGCAACTGACTCACATATACTCGGCTCATTGGACTATGTTCTTCGATGGGTCCAAGATGCTGAATGGCTCCGGCCCTGGCGTAGTGATCATATCGCCAAAAGGTGATAAGCTTAAGTATGTGTTGCAGATACATTTCGATTCTTCCAACAATGAGGCAGAGTATGAAGCTCTCCTTTAGGGATTGCGCATGGCCATCACACTCGGCGTCCGTCGCCTGATGGTCTATGGCGATTCAGATTTGGTGGTTAATCAAGTGATGAAGGAGTGGGATGTCAGGAACCCCACTATGACTACATACTGCAACGCAGTAAGGAAGCTCGAGAAGAAGTTTGAAGGTATGGAACTTTACCATGTTCCGCGACTGAAGAACCAAGCAGCTGATGAGTTGGCAAAACTCGGATCCACTCGGAGGCCAGTCCCGAGTGATGTCTACCTCGAGCACCTACATCTCCCTTCGGTGAAAGAAGACCCTTTTACAGAGGAACCGGTACAACCGAAGAGCTCAACAGACCCGACTGAAGTCGAGGTCCCGCCTGTGGTGGATTTGATCATGGAGATTCTTGCTCTCATCCCCGATTGGACCGTGCCGTTCATTGCATACATCCCGAGGCAAGAATTACCAGAAGACGAAGTCCAAGCGAGGCAGATCGTCCGCAGGTCGAAGTCCTTCACCGTCATTGATGGCCAGTTGTACAAGGGAAGTGTTTCAAGAGTCCTTCAGCGATGCATCTCCCCTGAGGAGGGACAGTTAATCCTGGAAGAAATTCACTCGGGAACCTGCGGCCATCATGCCTCCTCAAGAGCAATCGTCGCCAAAACATTCAGAGATGGCTTCTTCTGGTTGCACGCGAACGAAATGGCAAAGGATATGGTCGACCGATATGAAGGCTGTCAGTTCTATTCGAAAAAGTCCCACAAGCCAACGTCTGCGCTGAAGACAATCCCTCTTGTTTGGCCGTTCGTAGTGTCGGGATTAGATACAGTCGGTCCATTCAGAACTGGCCAAGGGGGATTCACTCATCTGTTGGTGGCAGTCGACAAATTCACCAAGTGGATTGAAGCCAAGCCCATCAAGAAGCTCGACGCCCTTACGACCATCAAATTTGTCAGAGACATCATCTCCAGATTTGGAGTCCCGCACAACATAATCACTGACAATGGCACAAACTTTGACTCGGACAGATTCAAAGGTTTTTGCACAGGCCAAGGTATCCGAGTGGATTTTGCATCTGTGGCACACCCTCAAACCAACGGGCAAGCAGAGCGGGCAAACAGACTTATTCTTCAAGGGTTGAAGCCTCGACTCCTGCGAGAAGTTGGACATGCCGCGGGCGCATGGGTCACCGAGCTGCCTTCGGTGTTGTGGGGCCTCCGCACAACTCCGAATAGATCTACAGGGGGATCCCCGTTCTTCCTCGTTTATGGAGCAGAGGCAGTCCTTCCGAGTGACTTGCTTCACAACTCTCCACGAGTCGAACTCTTCTCCGAAGCCGAAGCGGAGCAGGCCAGGCAAGACAGAGTGGATCTACTAGAAAAAGAGCGCGAGATGGCGCTGACTCGCTCAACAATTTATCAACAAGATCTGCGGCGTTTTCACGCGCGACACGTCAGGAGTCGCACATTACGAGCAGGCGATCTGGTGCTCCGAGTGGACCAGCAGAGGCCTCACAAGTTGGCTCCCGCCTGGGAAGGACCCTTCATCATCTCTAAGGTGCTGAACAACGGAGCATATCGACTCTACAACCTCGACAGGGAAACAGACGTGCCGCGAGCATGGAACGGAGATCTCGTGAAGCGCTTCTACACGTGACTGCCGACGGAGGCAATGTAAAGAACAAGTATCATTGAAGTAATACAAAGCAGACTGATTTTTTGCAGGTCCAAAATTCTTCCGCGTCCAGAGACTCCGGTCTAAAAAAAACTCTCTCCGAGTGTGCACTAACAGCCGCACTTGGGGACTTAGCTGCGACCAAGAGTCGCCTAAGTAAAAAACTCTCTCCAAGTGTGCGCTAACAGCCGCACTCGAGGACTAAGCTGCGACCCAGAGTCGCCTAAGTAAAAACTCTGTCCGAGTGTGCGCTAACAGCCGCACTCGGGGACTTAGCTGCGACCCAGAGTCGCCTAAGTAAAAAAACTCTCTTCGAGTGTGCACTAACAGCCGCACTCGGGGACTTAGCTGCGACCCAGAGTTGCCTAAGTAAAAAACTCTCTCCGAGTGTGCGCTAACAGCCGCACTCGGGGACTTAGCTGCGACCCAGAGTCGCCTAAGTAAAAACTCTCTCCGAGTGTGCGCTAACAACCGCACTCGGGGACTTAGCTGCGACCCAGAGTCGCCTAAGTAAAAAAAAACTCTCTCCGAGTGTGCACTAACAGCCGCACTCGGGGACTTAGCTGCGACCCAGAGTCGCCTAAGTAAAAAAAAAACTCTCTCCGAGTGTGCACTAACAGCCGCACTTGGGGACTTAGCTGCGATCCAGAATCGCCTAAGTACAAACTCTCTCCGAGTGTGCACTAAAAGTCGCACTCGGGGACTTAGCTGCGATCCAGAATCGCCTAAGTACAAAACTCACTCCGAGTGTGCACTAAAAGCAGCACTCGGAGACTTAGCTGCGATCCAGAATCGCCTAAGTAAAAAGCTTCCTTCGAGTGTATCCTTGAGATCCACTCGGAGGCTTAGCAGACCCTCATTGAGGCTCATGTGGATGTGAAGACAACTGACAACTACATGAGTTCAAACTCACTCCGAGTGCGCACGAGATGACGCACTCGGGGACTTAGCTGCGATCCAGAATCGCCTAAGTAAAAAGCTTCCTTCGAGTGTATCCTCGAGATCCACTCGGAGGATTAGCAGACCCTCATTGAGGCTCTTGTGGATGTGAAGACAACTGACAACTACATGAGTACCAACTCACTCCGAGTGCGCACGAGATGCCGCACTCGGGGACTTAGCCGCGATCCAGAATCGCCTAAGTAAAAAGCTTCCTTCGAGTGTATCCTCGAGATCCACTCGGAGGCTTAGCAGACCCTCATTGAGGCTCATGTGGATGTGAAGATAACTGACAATTACATGCTCTGCATGTTTGCCATTGGCTTCACCAAGAAACGCCAAACAAAAACCACGAGGCAAAATCGTGTCAAAAGAAAACTTGGCGAAAAAAGAGCAAAATATTCGATTCGAATTCAAAGTTGGATCGGCTCGGTGTGAATCAAGCTTATCCACACCGAACCACAAATGTGACGGCCAATAGCAGTGGCCAAAGTTTGATACCGATACCACTCGGCATACCGAGGTAATGTTTTTCAAGCGTCATCAGGACTGGCACCGGGACTGGCAGGCTCCACGAAGGTCTCAAGGTCGATCCCGTCCGCGATACGAGTGGCTGTCTCCAGGAAGGTCTCCATGAAATCTTCGAATCGAAGCTTCTTGGTGTTGGCGACCTGCAACGCCTTCAGCTTTTCTTCGCGAGCTTCCTTGCAGTGCACTCGGACCAGCGATAGCGCCACGTCCGCACCACAACGAGCGACCGACTTCTTCCATGCCTGCACTCTGTTCAGGACGTCCTCCAGCCGAGTCATCAACCCTTCTGTTTCCTACCGGGAATCGTCTTCGGGCCACAGCTCCTTGTCGATCCGGCCGATGACTTCTCTCAGACGGCCAATGAAAGGTCCCACTCTGCCAAGGCGAATATGTGCTCGGAGCATGTCCCGATTGGCTTCGTCGCCGAGTGGAACGTTCGGAACAACCGACCGTTCAATGTCGGCTGCTTCAGCCTCAGCGTCTAGACAAAAATCTGCAAAGAAAAGACAAGCAGAAAGTAAGCGCAGAATGAATTACAAAGTCAAGAAGCACTCGGCAAAAAGCTTACCACCGAGCAGTGCAATCATCTTCCTTGCCCAGTCGTTGACATACTTCTCCTGTGAAATGCATCGACGGTTCATCACCTTCATCTGACCCATCAGTTCAGTTCTTTGCTTGCCCATTTTCTCAATTTCAGCCACCAATGCCTTATTGGTCTCCCGGGACTCCTCCAAAGACTTCTCTCGGTCAGCAAGAGCCCCCTTCACACCAGCCAAGTCATTCACAGCCGCCTCCAATTCCGCAGCAAGCTGAACCTTTTCAGCCTTCAGAGCATTGTATGCGGATCCCATTTCGCAAGTCTTCTGCCAGATCAGCGCAAAGGGAAGATCAGACACATTCAACAAAGAAAACAAACAAAACAATCAAAGTTCTTCAGACCCATGCCGATGCAAGCACTCGAGAGTGGTCTCGGGGACTACACCCAGTGGGTTCACTAAGAGTGACCCCACTGGCATGAAGCTCGAACAGGTCGGCCCTATTGAGCTCCATGACAAACAGACAAATCTACGAGAATGCTATTACCCGACCTGAGTAACACTACTCTCGGGGACTACATCCACTGGATGCACTCCGAGTGCCCCCACTGGTAATATTCAGGCAGACCAGCTCTGATCTGCTCAGATAACGAGAAATACATATAAAGACAACTGCCGGTGCAAGCACTCGACAGAAGTCTCGGGGACTACACCCACTGGGTTCACTCTGAGTGAACCCACTGCAAAATAATACTACTGTATCCGAGTATATCACTTAAACCCCGAGTGGGTTACAAGAGGGAAGTAAACACTTACTAGGGCACTTACTCGGATATCGTCTCGGAGCTCCAAGCTTCTCTTGTACAAAGACGCGATGGAGTCGTACGCTCCCTTGGCATCACCCACCATCAACTCCACCTGCACCATGGCCTCCTTGGCGGCTCCCACTTGGTCTTCCGGGAGGTGTCGGGCGTCGTACTGGACGGTCGATGGACCTGGCACGACAAAAGACTCCTTGGGCATCCCAAGTCCCGCTCCAGTCGGTTCCGCCGCGAGGGGCACCGCCTCAGTCGACGGCATCGGCTCGGTCGGCGGCGCGTCCATGGTGGGAGCAGCAGCAGATGGGACAACTTCAAGGACAGGCGCCAAAGTTGGCCCTGATCCCCTTTGGTCGTCCTCCTCCAGATGGATCACCTCCGAAGGAAGCCCGACTGAACAACATGAGGTTGCAGAAAAAGGGCAAGATTAAAGACAGCATTCGCGAAACAATAATGCAAACTCTCGGAGTCGTCACATCATACCTTGCTGGGATGTGGCAGCGTTAACCTTATCCATGGGATCATCGTCCTGGCGCGGCAGAGAGGTGGCAGAGGTAGCAGCTCTGTCGAGTAAAATCCACTCGACCGATAAGCATGAGTTCAATCAAATATTGAAAGAAGATGGCAGAACAAGACACTTACGCTGAGGCAACTGGAACAACGATCCTCATCCGAGGCAAAGCTTTCCGAGGCTTGGACCCACTCGGTTTGGCCACCTTGGACGGTTGGTCCGTGGGCTCGGTAGCAGCGTCCCTGGTCCTCTTCACGCTCCGAGCACTCGGAGTCACGGGAGGAGCTGGCGGAGCACTCGGAGCCACGGGAGAAGCAGGCGGAGCACTCGGAGCTGCTGGAGGAGCCGACGGAGCCGCGGGTTCGTGACGACGCTTAGTTCGAGGCTCTGATGGTGGAGGTGGCGAGCTCTGCTCCCCAACCTCCCCCTCCTCCTCTTCAGACTCCTCCTCCGTCTCCCTACTGTCGGAGACGTACTCGGCGCTATCCGTGCTGCCCTCCTGGCTGCCCTCCTCTTCCTCAGCGGGATTCCCGTTCGAGACGGGAGAATGCTAGTTGGTCCACTCCTGCACAAAATACAGTAGACAATGTCAGACACCAAGCGGAGACACAAGAAAAGCGATAAATCTAAGAAGATTGAAAGCACTCGACAAGATGCGCTCACCTCATTCGGAGGAGGGTTGTCGGCGCGGAAGGGCCTCACTCGCCGGGCTCCTTGGGGGTTGTCTCTTGCGCTTGTGATGCCGCGGACCCACGCTGTCACCGTCTCCCCGGTCACGCACTCTGGGTGAGTCCGAGTAGAATCCTCAGGCCCCACATAGTGCCACATGGCGTGGTGTCGGGCTTGCAGCGGCTGGATGCGCCGACCCAGAAAAGTCTCCAGCAAGTCCGTGCCGGTGACTCCCTTACGGACGACGGTTATCAGCGCGTCGACCAGAGGTTGGATCTGGATCTTTTCCAACTTTGAGAGCGCAAGTTGCGTGGGAGGAGCCGGACGGTCTAGGCTAAAAGGCGGCAACCCAGTCGCAGCATTCGGACAAGCTATGTCCTGGCAGTAGAACCAGGCCGACTGCCAGTTCCTAACTGACTCGGACAACTGGAGAGGGGGGTAGCTACTCTTCGTTTTCTTTTGGAAGCCTAAGCCCCCGCAGAGCTGGAGGAGATGGGTTTTATCATCCGACTGGCTAAGCTTTTTGACAGTCTGAGACCTAGCGGAGAAGATGTACTTAAAGAGCCCCCAATGGGGGGGGACATCCAATAAAGCACTCGCGCAGAGTGACGAATGGGCGAGATGGGCTATCGCGTTGGGAGGAAAATGATGGAGCTGCACCCCGAAGTGATTTATAATACCTCTAAAGAAGGGGTGGGGAGGCAAGGAGAAGCCCCTGTACACGTGGCTGGGTAGCAAGACACGCTCTCCCTCCTGCGGCGCCGACTCCGTCTCGCCCTCCGTCGACAGCCTCCACGACTTGTTGGAAATCATGCCTTGCTCCACCAGCTCCAGCAGGTCGTCCGCAGTCACTATGGAGGGGAGGAAATCCCCCTGGATCCAACCCGCCGGTAGTGCTCGCTGTCGCCGCTGAGCAGGGGCCGCCTTCTTCTTCTTCTTCTGCGACTTGAGCTTGCTCGTCTGCCCCTTCGTCATGGTGAAGGCAGCAGATCCGCAGAGGAGGAGAGGAAGGAGGAGGCTTGGAACGCACAGGGAGCTACGGCAGAAGCGGGGCGAGTGCGAGTAACAAGGGAAGCGCAACAAGAAACCCCCGCCGGAGAGGCTTAAATAAGGTTCCGACTGGGTCACTAACAGGTGGCCCCGAAATCTTATCCCCCGACCGGCTGCGGCGATATTAGTGGAGAAGATAAAGGCGCGGTAATCGAGGCGGCAGAAACTACTCGATGACGATGTCGACATCCCCGCTGAGCGCGCGGCAACCGAAATTTGAACATCCCAAAAAATCCGCCGCTGTCAGTTTGACCAGTCACATCGAAAGATTCCGCGGAAGCACTCGGTCTCTGATGGTTCGTTTCACTGGTATATTCACTCGGATCACTGGTCTAAAGGATAAAATGGATCGAGGCAAACAACGCCAAAGTCACATCCATACCAGTCGGATCCGTACTCCAGGCATCACTTCGTCATTCCAACCCCGATCCATTCGGGGACTAATGATGGGGTTATAGTCCCGGGGTAGGGTCATAGGCCTGCCCTATAGGTCCTACCCAAGGACTACCCTTCATAGAGGGCAAGGCCCTTAGACAGCTCCGACTGAACTAAGGACCCCCCATCATCCAGTCAGTGACGAGCACTCGGAGCATATTTATCGTATCGACTGAATTCCACTCTGTACATCGTAACCTCCCAGGAGGGCAACGGTCATACGTTTTCATACACCATTATTAGCATTTAAGGCATACGTTACCTATAACGTAGGCATTTATTCGCCACTATTCCATCCCTGTCCACCGGGCCGTTGTGGAGGGCAGCACACTCTATATAAGCCGCTCTCCCCCACTGGTGCAGGGGTTGGCATTTACTGTAATCCTATATTCCACTCGACACTAAGCTCCCAAGAGCACTGAGACGTAGGGCTTTTACCTCCACCGTAGAGGGGCCTGAACTCATACAACCTCGCCGTAGCTAAGGCTCTGCCCATCCTTTCGTACCCTACACATCTACTGTCAGACTTTTACCCACGACAGTCACCCCAAGTGGAAGGTTGAGATGTAGTCAGCAGCAAGTTTTCCCTTACACGGAGACTGTAAGGTTTATCGAACCAGGAGGACTCCTAGGATCAACAAGTAGGTGTTCGCTGCTTTGGCGCTAGCAGAAGACGTGGATCTGCACACACACAATTAACTTTGCTCCCAACGAGTACAGAGAGGTTGTCAATCTATCCGGCCTTGTAGTTTGCAAAGGATCAAAACACAAGCGGGAATAGTAATAGTAATTAAAACGGAAAAGTAAATGAAAGCAGTAAATGATGGACGTGTAAGCAATGGTGGTGATATGGACCGGAGTCACATGATGTTCACTAGTGATGTCTCTCTCCCAAAAGACGATAAACAACTATGCTTGGGTAAACAAATTACAGTTGGGCAATTGACAAAATTATAAACGCACCGCAATGCTAATTATGCTACTTGAAAGTTAGAGGTTCAATAGTAATGGGCAGTACGCCAAGACAAGTAGACTGTTTATTCATCAGCATCTACTTACTAGTCATCCACTTTGAGATATCTATCCAGAACATCTCGTTGGTATTAAGTTGCGAGCCCCACCTAAAGTGTAAAATCAAAGCAACGGACAACTGCATTAACGAACTATGCTTAAGGTAAACAATCCTTGCAACCATGGTCACAAGCACCGTTGTTTTCTCCCTGGTGGCAACAACACATCCCCTAGTCTCATGTTTCTATCACTCAAGCTAGACATCAAGAGGCATGAACCCACAATCATGCATAACGCTCCCTCTTGGAGTTACGATCTACTACTCGGCCAAAGCAATAAAGAGCAACAGAGAACATGCATGAATCACTAAGGAACATGATATAAAAGGATAATCAAATATATAACTCATAACAATAAGAACATAATCTCATAAGCCATCAGATCCCAACAAACCGAGCATAGCAATAGCAGGAAAATTACATAGATGCCTTGATCATGTAGGGCAGCTCACAAGGGCTAATCATGGAGGCACAAGATTGGAGAGAAGACATCACATAGCTACTGGTCATGGACTCATGGTCCAAGGATGACTACTCACGGCACGTCCGGGAAGCGTCCATGGCGGTGGAGAAGCTCCCGAAGGTCAATCCTCCCTCCGGCAGGGTGCCGGGAAGAGCTCTCCTGACGCTCCCAATCTCGGAAGTGCTGCGGCGGCGGAACAATGGAGAAATTCATGATTCTGGATGTTCTCGAAGGGTTTCCTCTCGGAGGAGTAAATATAGGCCAAAGGAGGGCGTCAGAAGAGTGTGACCCACCCAGGCGGCCTATGGGTGCGACCAGGGGCCAGGCCACGCCGGGAGGTCGCCTGGGCAGGCCCTGGCCCCCCTCTGGCCCATCTTCGGTGATCTGGAAGCTTCCGGTATGCTGATTTTTATATATTTTTCTTGGGATTTTTGGGGCTTCGAAAAATTGGGTAAATGCCCCTGCAAAAAGACATCAGCAGACAGAAACTGGCACTAGGTGCACTGAGTTAGTAGGTTAGTCCAAATATGTGTAAAAAGATATAAGAGTGTTTCAAAACATATAACACTGTCTCCCAAAAGACTATGGAACAAGCAGAAATTATAGATACGTTTGGGACGTATCAACATCCCCAAGCTTAATTCCTGCTCATCCTCGAGTAGGTAAATGATAACACAACAATTTATGTGGTGACATGCGAACACACATATAAGAAATTCAAAGTAAAGGAAGTAAGATATGCAATTCAAGTCAAGACAATAACAAGCAGGAGTATATATATCTAGTATTGAAATTAGCAAAGTAAGAACATAAAGGTGCAAGAGCTCTCGGTGTCCGTGACTCGAATGTCTCCAAATGGTGTTTGCGTGCAGGAAGTGGGAGATGGGTTGAGAGTATAAAATATATATTTTTAACTAAGAACTCAATCTACTAAACCTCACACTTGGTCTCCTTCGAAATCTTTATTTTGACTCATGCCCAGACCACTAGTCAGGCACAAGTCAAACTGATCCTCTCCCTTTCGACTTTGAGCACTCATGCAATGGATGAGCGTAAGAAATATATGTTGGCACTTAGGATGGCAAATAGAATAATGATGGGGAAGGAGGAAAAAAAGGGTGTGAAAGGCTCACATCAATGAGGACAACCATAGGCGAGAGAAAGCCAAATGATAGATATGATGCGAGGAGTAGGGATTGCCATGTAACGGATGCACATATGAGCTAAGGTAAGCTATCCAATGGAACTAGTGGGGGTGCATCCAACTTGTTTGCTCATGAAGACCTAGAGCTCATTTGAGGAGGCTCATCATTGGAATATGAAAACCAAGTTCTATAGTGTAAGGGTCCCCACATAGTTATGCATGAATGATAATCTCTATGTAGTACAAATATAGAAATGGAGTACGAGTGTGGATCTTTCAAAAGGAATAATGGTGTTCCCCCTTCTCTTTTTTTATTTCTTTTTCTATTTTATTTTTATTTTTTTGTGGCCTCTTTGCTCTTTCTTTTTATCTCTCATTTGTCCTCTTTGGGATCTTTTCATTTGTCCTCTTTGGGATCTTTTCCTCACTTAAGGGCAACACCTATGTTTCACAAGAATAAGAAGAAGATAATCACACTTTATAAGAAGTACTCAACATAAAGACAAATGAAACTATCACGATGTATGCAAATGTATGCCTCTGCCAGTGTAGCAGGATATGCAATGATACTAGCGCGTCATGCAGCAATAATATGGGCAAGGCCCAACTATCACGCGGCTCCTCGATCAAGCAAAAGCATGTATGACATGAAGATAAAGTCATGATATGGTGGATGTTGCATGGCAATGTATCTCGGAAAGGCTATAGAAATGCCTTAATAGGTAGGTATGGTGGCTGTTTTGAGGAAACATATAATGAGGCTTATGTATGACAGAGCGTATCATGTCATGGGTTTGGATGCACTGGCGAAGTTTGCACCAACACTCAAGATGAGAAAGGGCAATGCATGGTACCGAAGAGGCTAGCAAAATATGGATGGTGGAAGTGCAAAAAATTGAATACTCACATTAGTCCGAAGAACTCATACACTTATTATCGGTAACTCTCTATCTAGTTAGGAGATTCACAAAGAGACAAGTACCCCGAGGAGGAGTGTTTGGGGGTTTGGTTATCCTTGCGCATCCTCGACTCATGGTAACGTGAGGGTACTCTATATATTCCAACCCCTCCAGAGGTTAGCGATCAATTTAGTAGCTAGAGTTCTCAACTAATTTTTAGTTTTTGAAAAACGCATGGATTTCCAAAAATATGACATCTATCACTAATAGGCTCAATCTCTTGGCACCAATAGTCCAAACATTACTCAAGTCAGTACCTCAAAACTATTGCAAGTTACTACTATACTTAAATAACAACCTCAATTACCTACTCATGCAAGACACAGAACTCAGTGCAACGAGCCAACTATCTAAACAATATAAGCATGATAACTCAAGAGAGTTCCAAAATAAACCTAAATAAAAGCTCTTAAAAAGATATAGCATGGAAAATAAGAGCTAAGCATGACAGTAGCTAAGTAAAGATAGAGAACACACAAAAAAGATAAGCATGAAAACCTATGTTGTGTTCTAGAGTGAATGGAGCATGTTTCTCTCCCAAACAAGGTAGGATAGGTTCCCACTTGTTATGAACAACAAACAAATCTAAAAAAACTAAAAAGTAAAGAGCGTGAAGCTCCAAGCATAGCACATAACATATGAAGTGATAAAAATATAGCATGGAGATGGACGAACTGATGATTGTTGATAGAGAAAGGGATGCACGGGGGCATCCCCAAGCATAGACACTTGAGTCGCCTTGAATATTTCTTGGGGTGCATGGGGGCATCCCCAAGCTTGAGCGCTTGACGCTCCTGTATCTTCTTTCATCATCTCCCATCGCATACTTGAAAACTCCCTTCATACGAAACTAATCGTAAGCTGATTAGAGTGGTTAGTACCTATGATAAAATAATTCATTACCTACTGGAAATAAATATTTTCATGAAAAACTACTGTTTCTCATGATTGCCAAAAGGTTTTTGCAAAGGAAAAGCAAGCTTAAGATTGGCACAATGTTGAAAACGCAAAACGCGGCAGAATCTGTGAAAAACAGAACATCAGGTAGTAAATAATTATTTCGGGACACTTCTGCAAATAAAATAAAAAAACTTAGAACATATGCCATAAAGAAAATTATATAGATTATTCTCCAAAAAACATTCCGATCAAAAATATGATCTGGTGATTTTTGGCGAATTGTTCCGTCAAGCAGACATAATCTGTTTCTGAACAACATGTCACAACTTTTCAACTTTCTTGCAATCGGAGGCTAAAACTTGGCACAAAGTTTGAAAATAAAGATACGATGATGTTGCTACAGTAGTAACAAGCATCAAGACCACTAAAACTGAAAGTAAAAACAAATTGGGCTGCCTTCCAACAAGCGCTTTCTTCTATGCCTTTGAGCTAGGCATGATGCAAAAAAGATCAAGTATTATCAACTCCATAAGAATAACTTGCCCGAATGAATGACTCATAAGGTAACTTAATCTTCTTTTGAGGGAAGTGTTCCATTCCCTTTTTTAGGGGAAATTGTAATCTAATGGTCCCTTCTTTCATGTCAATGATAGCACCAACGGTGCGGAGAAAAGGACGTCCCAAAATAATTGGACATGAAGGATCACACTCAATGTCCATAATAAGAAAATCATCTGGCACATAATTATCATTGACAACAATAAGCACATCATCAATTGTCCCTAAATGTTTCTTTACGAAAGAATAAACAAGACGAACACCAAAATAACATTGATCATAAGGTTTCAAATCAAGCACATCATACATTCTTTTGGGCATAACAGAGGCACTAGCTCCAACCTCACATAAAGCAAAGTAAGAGATATTATTCAATTTAGTTTTGACCATAGGATCCCAAACATCTTCTAGTTTCCTAGGAATAGAAGTCTCTAGCTCAAGGTTCTCCTCCCTAGCTTTGATAAGAGCATTGGTAATATGGTCGGTGAAGGCAATATTGAGTGTACTAGTGTGGGGGTCTTTAGCTATTCTTTGCAAAAAAGTGATCACTTCGGAAAGACTACAATTGTCAAAATCAAGGTTACTACCATTAATTAAAGTGGTAGTAATGTGATCTAAGCTCATTCTTTTGGTAGTCTCTAAATTCAAAGGACCTTATTGTCCTATAGTTGAGGTATTAGCATCACCATTAATAGGTCCATTGGGACTAGGGGTGTGATGGGTGCTAAAAGTTTTGAGATCCTCAACAACTTGTATAGTAGCAATGGTAGTGTGTGTAGGAAGGCTCTTAATCCTATCTTCCTCTTATTTTAATCTAGCCCATCTATCTTTAAGTTTGGCTAGCATTATTATGTTCTCATTAATTTGGACTTGGATAGCATTCATGGGTTATGTGTCCATGAGTCCTCAAGGGGGGGGGGGGGTTCTAATTTTAAGCATCTCTACATCATGAGCTATGTGTCCACCTTCAAAGATAGACTATCTAATTTTTCTAATTTCTCTTCTACACTCTTGTTGAAGGCTTTTTGAGAAGTGATAAAGTCTTTAAGCATTCTCTCTAATTCAGAAGTGGAGTTTTTGGTGCTAGGATAAATGTTGTTGTTCCCATAGATGTTGGATGTGAACGGTCTAGGATTGCTACCAAAATTACTCCTATAGGCATTATTGTTGAAGTTGTTCCTAGAGATAAAATTAACATTAACTTGCTCTCTTTCTTGAGCAAACAAAGAATTTAAAGGAACATTATGAGGATCAATAGGAGCTTTCTTAGTAAGTAAAGTCATGATCATGTCAACCTTATCATTAAGGGAGTAGATCTCCTCAATAGAGTTTACCTTCCTACCTGTTGGAGCTCTCTCGGTGTGCCATTGAGAATAATTTGTCATCATCTCATCCAATAGCTTTGTGGTAGCACCAAGTGTAGTTGACATAAAGGTTCCTCCCGGGGCCGAGTCTAACAGATTCCGCGAGGTAAAGTTCAATCCTGCATAGAAAGTTTGGATAACCATCCAAGTAGTCAAACCATGTATAGGGAAATTCTTAACAAGAGATTTCATACGTTCCCAAGCTTGAGCAACATGTTCATTATCCAGTTGCCTAAAATTCATAATGTTACTTCTTAACTGGATAATCTTAGCAGGAGGGTAGTACCTCCCAATAAAAGCATCTTTGCACCTATCCCAAGAATCTATGCTATTCCTAGGCAAAGATTGAAGCCACACTTTAGCTCCTCCTCTCAAATAGAAAGGAAAAAGCTTAAGTTTAACAATATCACCATCTACTTCTTTATATTTTTGCATATCACAAAGCTCAACAAAATTGTTCAAGTACAAGGCAACATCATCTCCAGCACCGGAGAATTGATCTTTCATAACAAGGTTCAGTAAAGCAGGTTTAATCTCATAGGAGGTAGCCCCAGTGGTGGGAGCAGCAATAGGAGTGCAGATAAAGTCATTGTTGTTGTGACTAGTGAAGTCACACAACTTGGTGTTCTCAGTGGAACCCATGGCAGCGGCAACAAGCAAGAACAAAGCAACTATTTTTTTGTGGTTTTTGGTATAAGATTCTAAAGAAAAAACTAGAAAGAAAACTAACAAGACTAAAAAGCAAAAGTAAAAGATAGCGTGCAACTCTCCTATCTTGAAGACTGGAGTCCCCGACAACGGCGTCAGAAAACTTTGCTTTATGACGAGATGATGTATATACTTCTCGCTCCTTGTTGGTTACCCCAAGTGGAAGGTTGAGATGTAGTCAGCAACATGTTTTCCCTTACTCAGAGACTGTAAGGTTTATCGAACCAGGAGGACTCCTAGGATCAGCAAGTAGGTGTCCGCTGCTCTCGCGCTAGCAGAAGACGTGGACCTGCACACCCACAATTAACTTTGCTCCCAACGAGTACAAAGAGGTTGTCAATCTCTCCGGCCTTGTAGTTTGCAAAGGATCAAAACACAAGTGGGAAGAGTAATAGTGATTGCAACAGAAAAGTAAATGAAAGCAGTAAATTATGGAGATGTAAGCAATGGTGGTGATATGTGTAAAAAGATATAAAAGTGTAGCAAAACATATAGCAATGTCACCCAAAAGATCATGGAAGAAGCAGAAATTGTAGATACCTTTGGGACGTATGAGTGGCCCAATCCTTTCTGTAGCAAAGGACAAGCCTGGACAAACTCTTATATAAAGTAAATCGCTCCCGAGGACACATGGGAATTTATGTCAAGCTAGTTTTCATCATGCTCATATGATTTGCGTTCGTTACTTTGATAATTTGATATCTGGGTGGACTAGTGCTTGGGTGCTGCCCTTACTTGGACAAACATCCCACTTATAATTAACCTCTCTCGCAAGCATCACAACTATGAAAGAAGGATTAAGATAAATCTAACCATAGAATTAAACCTATGGATCCAAATCAGCCCCTTACGAAGACATGCATAAACTGGGGTTTAAGCTTCTGTCTCTCTAGAAACCCATCATCTACTTATTACTTCCCAATGACTTCCTCTAGGCCCAAATAATGGTGAAGTGTCATGTAGTCGACGTTCACATGAAACCACTAGAGAAGAGACAACATATATCTTATCAAAATAGCGAAAGAATACCAAATTCAAATGATTACTTAGAACAAGACATATTCCATGTCCTCAGGAACAAACATAACTACTCACAAAGCATATTCATGTTTATAATCAGAGGAGTATGAATAATTGTTAAGGATCTGAACATATGATCTTCCACCAAATAAACCAACTAGCATCAACTACAAGGAGTAATCAACACTAGTAGCAACCCACAGGTACCAATCTGAGGTTTTGAGAGAAAGATCGGAGACAAGAGATGAACTAAGGTTTGGAGAGGAGATGGTGCTGATGAAGATGTTGATGGAGATTGACGCCCTCTCGATGAGAGGATCGTTAGTGATGACGATGGCTTCGATTTCCCCTGTCGGGAGGGAAGTTTCCCCGGCGGAATAGCTTCGCCGGAGCTCTAGATTGGTTCTGTCGAAGTTCCACCTCGAGATGTTTGATATGATTTTTTCTAGGTCAAAACCCTTCATATAGCAGAAGATGGGCACCAGAGGCCTGCCAGGGGGCCCACAAACCTGCAGGGCACGTCCACGGGGGGGGGGGGGGGGGGGGGGGGGTAGGCCGCGCCCCTTGGCTTGTGACCTCCTGGTGGGTCCCCTCCGGTACATCTTTCGCCCATTATTTTTTATATATTCCAAAACAATTCTCCGTAACTTTTCAGGACTTTTGGAGCTGTGCAAAATAGGTATATCAGATTTGCTCCTTTTCTAGTCCAGAATTCCAGCTGTCGGCATTCTCCCTCTTCATGTAAATCTTGTAGAATAAGAGAGAAAAGGCATAAGTATTGTACCATAATGTGTAATAGCATCCCATAATGCAATAAATATTGATATAAAAGCATTATGTAAAATGGACGTATCAACTCCCCCAAGCTTAGACCTCGCTTGTCCTCAAGCGAAAGCCGAGATCAATAAATATGCCCACATGTTTATAGATAGAGGTGTCGATAAAATAAAATACGGACATGTAGGCATCATGGTTATCTTTAGAATAGCAACACATATTGACATAGAATATCTTACAGTAGAGTAACAATTCATTCAGAAAGCAAAATATGAATCAAGAACTCCATTGAGAACTAACAAACTATGATTTCCGTCATTGAAGCAGTTCCAATTTATCGCAATGTAGGAAAGAGTCAATATAAGAGCTTGTAAAGCAAATCCACATACTCAATCATCTTATGGTCTTCTGTATTGCTAACACTCACATGGTACCTATGAGGTCAAAGCTTCAATCGACACAGAGAAAGATAGGGGCTTATAGTTTTGCCTCCCAACTGTTTACCTCAAGGGTAATGCCAACAATTATAACTCATGATCACCCACACCCGAGTGGATATATTTGTCTATATCATTCCCCAACACACGACGCTTGTCAAAAGATAAAGGTGAAATAAAGGAAATGGTGAAGATCACCACGACTCTTGCATAAAGGTAAAAACTATAAAGTAAAAGTAACAGATAGGCCCTTCGCAGAGGGAAGCAGAGGTTGCCATGCACTTTTATAGTTGGATGCACAACCCCTTAATGCAAAAGAACATCACTTTATATTGCCCCCTGTGATAAAGAACTTTATTATGTAGTCGGTCGCTTTTATTTCTTCTATATCACAAGTTCGTATAAAGTGTATTTTCCACACACTAATAAACCACACATATTTAAAGAGCAATTTTTATTGCTTGCACCGATGACAACTTACTTGAAGGATCTTGCTCAATCCATAGGTAGGTATGGTGGACTCTCAAGGCAAAACTGGGTTAAAGGTTTTTGGATGCACACGTAGTTTCTCTACTTGGTGCAGGAGTTTATGGCTAATATGAGGTGGAAGCAAGCGACACATGTTGAAGGATCTACAACCATATAACTTATATTCGGAAATAAGAAAACCTAACTCATTATGTTGTATTCCTTGCACAACATCAACCTTTTAGCATATAATATTTTAATGAGTGCTCACAATCATAAAATATGTCTAAGATAATATATTTATATGTGAACCTCTATTTATTTATTACTTCCTTTTAATTGCAACTATGACCAATAGATTTGTTTGTCAACTGACAACAAATTTCAATCAACATATTTTTATATGTGAAGTCATCACTCCCCATAAGATCATTATGTATGCTCTTTTGCTCTTATTCTATACTTCTTTCTATTTCTTTTCTCTAGATCATAGCAAGCAAGCAAAGCCCTTGACTCAAAACTACTCTTTATTATATAACTCTCGGACTTGCTTACATAGGGGGAACAAAAAGAAAAACTCAAAACTAGATCACACTAAAACTTTATTCTACTAGATCAAGATATAACTAAAAGGATTGAACAAAGAAAAACAAAAAAGTAAAAAGGTGTGATGGTGATACGATACCAGGGCACCTCCCCCGAGCTTGGAGGTGCTCGATGCCCATACCCATGTGTTCAGTTGTCTTCCTTCGGAGGTGGTATGTTGGAGTTGTTGGTAAGGTTGAAGGTTTGTCCTCCGTCTTCCAAGGCATGGGCGCACCATCGTGAAAAGATGAACTAGCTCCGGGTTCCTCAAGCATGCAACCAAACTCATTTTCTTAAATCTGTATTCATACTCATAGTTTTGGTTTTGTAGGTCATAGATCTGGGCTTGGAGGTGCTCGATTTTCTCGTCAATCTTGAAGACGTCATGTTGGTCTAAATCTGTTACAGAAACAACTCGCAACGAAAATAGGAGATATTGTCGAGATACGGAAATCAAAACTTTCGAGGGATTATATAATGAATTGTTGCCGACCTGAATGAGTATTCCACAAGAAAACAGAGTCCAGGGGTGCACGGGGTGGCCACAAGCCTGCAGGGCGCGGCCAGGGGGGCTGGCCGCGCCCCCTGGTTTGTCGCCTCCTCGTGCACGCTTCAAAATGCTTTAAATTTTCCTAATTTTTTAAATATTCCAAAACTGGTAAAAATTGCCATCGAAAATGTTTTGGAATCGGTGCTTGGGTGTTGCCATTACTTGGACAAACATCCCACTTATGATTAACCTCTCTCGCAAGCATGCATCCGCAAGTACGAAAGAAGAATTAAGATAAATCTAACCATAGCATTAAACCTATGAATTCAAATCAGCCCCTTACGAAGCAACGCCATAAACTAGGGTTTAAGCTTTTGTCACTCTAGCAAACCATCATCTACTTATTACTTCCCAATGCCTTCCTCTAGGCCCAAATAATGGTGAAGTGTCATGTAGTCGATGTTCACATGACACCACTAGAGAAGAGACAACATATATCTTATCAAAATATCGAACGAATACCAAATTCACATGATTACTTATAACAAGACTTATCCCATGTCCTCAGGAACAAACGTAACTACTGACAAAGCATATTCATGTTCATAATATGAGGAGTATTAATAATCATTAAGGATCTGTACATATGATATTCCACCAAATAAACCAACTAGCATCAACTACAAGGAGTAATCAACACTACTAGCAACCCAGAGGTACCAATCTGAGGTTTTGAGACAAAGATCGGATACAAGAGATGAACTAGGGTTTGGAGAGGAGATGGTGGTGATGAAGATGTTGATGGAGATTGAGCCCCTCTTCATGAGAGGATCGTTGGTGATGATGATGGCTTTGATTTCCCCCTCAGTGAGGGATGTTTCCCTGGTGGAATAGCTTTGACGGAGCTCCAGATTGGTTCTGTCGAAGTTCTGCCTTGAGATGGAGGCGCTCCATCCCGAAAGCTCTGATATGATTTTTTCCAGGTCAAAACCCTTCATATAGCAGAAGATGGGCACCGAAGGCTTGCCAGGGGTCACACAAGCCTATAGGGCGCGACGAGGGGGGTAGGCCGTGCCCCATGGCTTGTGACCTCCTGGTGGGTCCCCTCCGGTACTTCTTTTGCCCATTATTTATTATATATTCCAAAACAATTCTCCATAATTTTTCATGACTTTTGGAGCTGTGTGGAATAGGTCTCTCAGATTTGCTCCTTTTCCACTCCAGAATTCCAGCTGCTGGCATTGTCCCTCTTCATGTAAATCTTGTAAAATAAGAGAGAAAAGGCATAAGTATTGTACCATAATGTGTAATAACAACCCATAACGCAATAAATATTGATATAAAAGCATGATGCAGAATGGACGTATCATGTATTCACTTCCTTATCTTTTCTTTTTAGCGGTTTGGTAGACATGTCCTTCACGTAGAAAACCTGCGCCACATCATTGGCTAGGATGAATGGTTCGTTTGTGTACCCAAGATTGTAGATATCCACTGTTGTCATTCCATACTACGAGTATATATGTACCCCGCCTCTTGACAGATTGACCCATTTGCAAAACAAAGGGACCTTAAAATTTCGTCCATAGTCAAGTTCCCATATGTCCACTATGTAATCATAATATGCATCCTTTTCCCTATTTGTGTTTGCTGCATCAAATCGGACACCACTGTTTTGGTTGGTGTTCTTTTTATCTTGGGCAATCATGTAAAATGTATTCCCATTTATCTTGTACCCTCGGAAAGTCAATACAGTCAAAGATGGTGTCTTGGACAACAAGTATAGGTCATCCCCAACAATGTTGTTACCCATGAGATGTGTTTGTGACAAACCTCCGAAAGTCCCGATGTGTTCATGTGTAACCCATTCATCATACTGCTCTGGGTGTTTGGAGCGTAGAATATTCTTGTTTTCATTGGTATACGGGGTCACCAAGGTAGAATTTAGTAGAACTTTGTAGTGTGCTTGAACCCAAGAATGCCCGTCCCTACATATTATTGAGTTTGGTCCTAGTGTGCCTTTTCCACTCAGTCCCACCTCATGCCGCGATTGAGGGACACCAATTGGCTTCATGTCAGGAATAAAGTGAACACAAAGCCCATTGACCTCCTTAGTTTCATGGCCCTTAGAGATGCTTGCTTCCAGCCTAGCATGGTTATGGACATATTTATTTAAGACTCCCATGAACCTATCAAAGGGGCACATATTGTGTAGAAATATAGGACCGAGAATGGTAATCTCATCGACTAGGTGAACTAGGACGTGTGTCATAATATTCAAAAACGATGTTGGGAACACCAACTCAAAACTGCCAGGACATTCGACCAAATCATTTTGTAACCTTGGTAGGATTTCTGGATTGATTACCTTCTGAGAAATTGAATTAAGGAATGCACATGGCTTCAGAATGACTAATCGAACATTTTGTGGTAGAAGCCCCTCAATGCAATCGGAATCAGTTGCGTCATAATCACACGACAGTCATGAGATTTAGGTTATGAAAATTTTCCATGCCATATTTATTATTCCCTTTATATTCGACGAGAAGCTAGATGGGACCTTGATACTGAGAAGACATTCAAAAAAGATATCCTTCTCTGCTTTTGTAAGAGCATAGCTGGCAGGACCTTGATGCTGCTTTGGATGCATGCCGTCTTTTTCGTTCATATGTTGCTGGTCGCCCCGTGCCTCCGATGTATGTTTTGTCTTCTCATACACGCCCAAGAAGCCTAGCAGATTCACACAAACATTCTTCGTCATGTGCATCACGTCGATTGCAGAGCAGACCTCTAGGTCTGTCCAATAAGGTAGGTCCCAAAATATAGATTTCTTCTTCCACATAGGTGAGTGTCCGTCAGCGTCATTCAGAACAAATTGTCTGTTACGAAACTTTCCAAAGTTTACTTGTAAATCCTTGAAATGCTTCTTTCGTTGATGCTTTGTGTTCCTGTACGGAGGACAGGCTTCTTTCGTTGATCTGCCTCACCTTTGAAATGCTTCCCTTTCTTTCTTAAGGGATGCATGCTCGGAAGAAATCAACGATGTCCCAGGTACATATTCTTCTTACATTTGTCCAAATATATACTTTCAGTCTCATCTAAATAGTGCGTGCATGCATTGTATCCTGTTTTTGTTTGTCCTGAAAGGTTATTAAGAGCATGGTAATCATTGATGGTTACAAACAGCAACGCTCGTACGTCAAATTCCTGTTGTTTGTGCTCATCCCACACACGTACACCTTTTTTATCCCACAACTCTAAAAGTTCTTCAACTAATGGCCTTAGGTACACATCAATGTCGTTTCCGGGTTTCTTAGGGCCTTGGATGAGCACTGGCATCATAATGAACTTCTGCTTCATGCACAACCAAGGAGAAAGGTTATAGATACATAGAGTCACAAGCAAGGTGCTAAGATTGCTGCTCTGCTCCCCAAAAGGATTAATGCCATCTACACTTAAACCAAACCATACGTTCCTTGCCTCATCTGCAAAGTCCCTCCACTTTCTCTCGATTTTTCTCTAGTGCGACCCGTCAGCGGGTACTCTCAACATCCCACCTTTCTTATGGCCTTCTCCGTGCCATCGCAACAACTTATCACACTCTTTGTTTCTAATCAAACGTTTCGACCGTGGTATTATAGGAGCATACCACATCATATTGGCAGGAACTCTCTTCCTGGGGTGCTGGCCTTCAACATTACCAGGGTCATCTCGTCTAATCTTATACCGCAATGCACCGCATACCGGGCATGCATTCAAATTCTCGTACTCCTCATCGGGGTAGAGGATGCAGTCATTAGAGCATGCATATATCTTCTGCACCTCTAATCCTAGAGGGCAGAGAACCTTATTTGCTTCGTACATACTATCACGCAATTCGTTATCATTTGGAAGCTTGTTCTTCATTTTTAGTAGCTTATGAAATCCCTTGTCATATACACTATTCTCTGCCTTCCATTGCAGCAATTCCAATGTGGTACCGAGCTTTGTGTTTCCATGTTTGCAATTTGGGCACAACCCTTTTTTGGGATCCTCTAACATGAGATCGAACTTCAACTTCTTCCTTTCACTTTCGCATTCTCTATGCATCAACAATGACCCGCCGAAGATCATCATCAGCGGGCACATCCGGTGCCTCTCGGTCTTCAGCTTCCCCCATTGCAGTATCACCGTATTCAGGGAACATAGGATCTGGATAGTTGTCATCATCCTCTTCTTCTTCATTGTCTTCCTTCATAACCCCTCTTTCTTCATGCTTGGTCCAAACATTATAGTGTGGCATGAAACCCTTCTCAAGTAGGTGCAAGTGAAAGGTTTTCCAGGAAGAGTAATCCTTTGTATTCCCACACACAGTACATGGACAATACATAAAACCATTCTAGTTATTTGCCTCATCCACTTCAAGAAAATTATACAGGCCGTCAATGTAGTCGGAGGTGCGTCAGTCACCGTACATACATTGCCAATCATCTGCATGCATTATATAATTAAGTATATCAAATACCATTAAAAACATCATGAATAAAGAAGTGACCAAATTAATACAAGTTCATCATCACTCTAAAACCAAAGTACAGTAGTGATCAAATGTTATTACTGAAAAAATAAATACATAAAGTTAATAAATATAGTTCTCAAAGAACAACATACAACTCTCTAGAGCATCTAATTAAAACATACATCGAAACTAACATACAACTATGTAAAACATTTAAATGCAACAACAAATGCGATCAAAATCACAACTAAGGTAACAATTGATCCAATTAAAAAATGATACCAAGCCTCATTATCAATGGCATATTTTCTTATATTTCTAATATTCAAGCGCATTGCATCCATCTGGATCATGTGATCGTCGACGACATCGACAACATGCAACTCCAATGTTATCTTCTCCTCTTGAGTTCTTTTCAATTTTTCTTTCAAGTAATTATTTTCTTTTTCAACCAAATTTAACCTTTTGACAAGAGGGTCAATTGAAATTTCCAGTTCACATACCTCCTAGATAAAAACATCTATGTCACATTGGTCAGCATAATTTTCATAAACATTAAATGAAAAAATAGTTATAAAAGATAATATACAACTTCCGAATCATAGACCGAACAAGAGCCGACGGGGGCGGATACCAAAACCATGTCACTATATAATAATAATAAAAAAAGTAACAAAATTATACAAGTAGCTATCTAAATCATACAAGTAAGATTTTTTATCCTTTTAAAAAGAAGATAAGAAAACAGGCTCACCATGGTGGTGCCGGCGATGAGATCGGTGCGGGCGATCGACGACGGTGAGGACGGGGACGGGGACGAGACAACGCCCTACACATGTGCAGTCTCTAAGAAGTTAATTTGAGATCAGATTGTGCATCTAAATAAAACAAAGTCCCACATACACTCCTCCACCAAAACCAACAAACCACTCTACTTGTACACCATTTGAAATGAGCTAAAGTGGAAGTGAGAGATGAAAGAATAAAGTTGCTAACCTTTTAGAACACTTCTGTACTTGGTGCACCGCCAAACCTAGACAAATCTTGGGGAAAATGTAGCTTGGAGGTCGAGCTTGGAGAGGAGAAAGCTTAAGTGTGGCTCGGGCATTTCATCAAACACCTCATGTGCATAGGAGGTGAGAACAGAGTAGCACACACCTCCCACCCTTCCACGGACAAAAAACGGAGGACATGGGGGCGTGGATATATATAGGCAAAACTTTAGTCCCGGTTTGTGCCTAAAACCGGGAGTAAAGTCCTACCCTTTAGTCCCAGTTCCAAACACCAACCGGGAATAAAGGGCAGTGATACGTCTCCAACGTATCTATAATTTTGATTGTTCCATGCTATTATATTATCTGTTTTGGATGTTTCATATGCATTAATATGCTAGTTTATATTATTTTGGGGACTAACCTATTAACGTAGAGCCTAGTGCGAGTTTCTGTTTTTTCCATGTTTTTGAGTATTGCAGATAAGGAGTATTAAACGGAGTCCAAACAGAATAAAATCTCTCGAATTATTTTTCTTGGACCAGAAGAAACGTGCCACACATGGAGAAGGGGGCAAGAGACCTGCCAGGAGACGACAAGCCTACAGGGCGCGCCCTAGGGGGGCCTAGTTTGTGGGCCCCCTGCAGGCCTCCTAACCCTAATCTTCATCCTATAAATTCCCAAATATTCTCCCAATACCAAAATGAGACCAAAAAATACGTTTCTGCCACCGGGAGCCTCTCTTCCCGTGAGATCCAATCTGGGAGCCTTTTTTGGTAATCTGCCGGAGGGGGAATCGATCACGGAGGGCGTCTACATCAACTCCACCGCCCCTCCGATGATGCGTGAGTAGTTCACCAGATACCTACGGGTCCATAGCTAGTAGCTAGATGGCTTCTTCTCTCTCTTTGTTCTTCAATGCCATGTTCTTCATGATCTTCATGGAGATCTATCCGATGTAATGCCCTTTTGCGGTGTGTTTGTCGAGATTCAATGAATTGTGGGTTTATGTTCATATTATCTATGAATATTATTTGAATCTTCTTTGAATTCTTATATGCATGATTTAATATCTTAGCAAGTCTGTTCGGTCTACTTGACACGGACGTGATGCCTATATGCATAATCATTGCCTTGGATATCTTCATAATTATTCGCTTTTCTATCAATTGCTCGACAGTAATTTGTTCACCCACTGTATTATTTTCCTTCATGAGAGAAGCCTCTAGTGAAACCTATCACCCCTCGTCTATTTTCCATATTGTACTTTCAGATCTATAAACCAAAAATACATTGATGCCATTTATTTACTTTTGTTTTAATTTTAGTTCTAGCAATCTTTTATGCCTATCTCTATCAGATCTCATTCTTGCAAATAACCGTGAAGGGGTTGACAACCCCTTTGTTGCATTGGGTGCAAATGTTTGATTGTTTGTGTAGGTGCTAATATTGGGGCCTTGCTTGTTCCTCCTACTGGATTGATACCTTGGTTCTCAACAAACCGACGGAAATACTTATCTACTTTGCTGCATCACCTTTCCTCTTCAAGGGGAAACCAACGCAAGCTCAAGAAGTAGCAAGAAGGATTTATGGCACCGTTGCCGAGGAGGATACATAGCAAGATCAAAGCCTACCAAGTACCCATCACAAACTCATCTCTTGAATTTACTTTGTTTGCCATTTGCCTCTCATCTTCCTCTCCCCCACTTCACTAATTTGCTGTTTTATTCACCTTTTTCTTGCCGGATCTCTTTTTATCTACTTGTGTTATGATGTGCCTTCTATTTTCTTGCATCTTGGTTTGCTAAAAATCTATTGATTTGGATCCTCATCCACATGCTAATATTTTCAATAGATACAATTATGATGAATCAATTGCTAGTGAATTGAGTGTACTTGATTATCTCCATGAAGTTTTGCTGGAGATTCGTGAATTTGAAAATTGTGATGAAGTGATTCACAATGTTTCCTTGAATGAAAAGCACGATTGCAATGATATTGTTATAAATTCTATTAATATCAATTGTGCTAATGATATGCAAACCCACAAGCTTGGGGATGCTATATTTGATGAGTTTACCATGACCACTACTTATTGCAATGATCATGATTGGGGTGATAATGCTTCTTATGGTCTTGATAATTTATTTAATACTCTTGATGAATATGATATCGAAAGTGGGTTTGGAAGAGTTTCAACTTTAGGTAAAAATAATCCCACATATTTGGAGAGTGTTCAACCTTATGAATTTTTTGATAAAAGTGGGTTCAGAGAGGTCACAACTTTAGTTAATGTTAAACCCACTACCTTGGAAGATCGTGAGACTTTTATGCATGTGGCTCATGAAAATAATCCTTTATGTGATACCTATATTGTTGAATTTATTCATGATGTTACTGAAAATTACTATGACAGAGGAACATATGCTTTTACATATTGCAATAATATCAAGTTTCTTCTCTCTGTGTTGGAAATTTTGAAGTTATACTTGTTTTCCCTTCCTATGATAATTGATTCTTGTTCCCATAGTTTGTTTGCTCACAAAATACCTATGCATTGGAAGTAGGTTAAACTTAAATATGCTTGCCATGTGATTCATGACGCTCTGTTTATGTTTTAGTTCTTTACCTTTATGCGAGCATCACTGAAATCGTTATGCTTAGCTAGGGGCGCTAAATAATATCAATTGTTGGGAGGCAACCCAATTATATTTTTATGCTTTTGTTTTTTGCTTTTGTTTTTGGGTGCTGCACACATTATTACCTCTGTAATAGTTGTATTTTTTCTTGTTTTAATTAGTGTTTGAGCCAAGTAAGACCTTTGGGATGGTCTACGGTGTTTGCAAGTTGATTTTGCTAAAAAACAGAAACTTTCGCCATTAGTCTAGGAATTTTGTAAATTCACTGGAACGTGATTTGATTTGAAACTTTTACACAAGATTTATATAAAAATTTCCTTGATTTTCCTAATTTTTCAGAAGTTTTTGAGTTACATAAGTATTCTATGTTTATAGATTTCTACAGACTGTTCTGTTTTTGACAGATTCTGTTTCTTTGTGGTGTTTGCTTATTTTGATGAATCTATGGGTTATATCAAAAGGTATGAACCATGGAGAATATGGAATACAGTAAATATTCCACCAATATAAATAAATAATGTGTTCACAACATTACCTAAAGTGGTGATTTATTTTTCTTATACTAACGGACCTCATGAGTTTTCTGTTGAGTTTTGTGTTGTGGAGTTTTCAAGTTTTGGGTAAAGATTTGATGGACTATGGAATAAGGAGTGGCAAAAGCCTAATCTTGGGGATGCCCAAGGTATCCCAAGTCATATTCAAGGATACCAAAGAGCCTAAGCTTGGGGATGCCCCGGAAGGCATCCCCTCTTTTGTCTTCAATCCATCGGTAAATTTACTTGAGGCTATATTTTTATTCACCACATGATATGTGTTTTACTTGGATCGTCTTATATGATATGAGTCTTCACTTTTTAGTTTGCCACAATCATCCTTGGTGCACACATCTTTTGTGAGACACACGCTGAATCGTGAATTTATTAGAATACTCTATGTGCTTCACTTATATCTTTTGAGCTAGGTTATGTTGCTCTAGTGCTTCACTTATATCTTTTAGAGAACAATGGTGTTTTATTTTATAGAAATTATTAGCCTCTCTTACCTCACTTATATTATTTTGGGAGTCTTTAAACAACTTGGTAATTTGTTTAGGTTATATATTTTGTCCCAACAAAATAGGCATCCAAAAGGGATATAATAAAAACTTTCCATTAAGTGCATTGAATATGATGAGAAGTTTGATTCCTTGCATATACTTTTGAGACATGAAGATGGTAATATGAGAGTCATGTGTAGCGACCCGACTCAACACGAGTCAAGCCTGTGTGTATCTGTGCCATCCCTGGATCAGTATGATGGCACACACAATACATCAATGTATATATCAAAGTGCAGTCACATGTAAATAACGTAAAATTGATATATACCTCAAAATCTGAGTGGAAACAGTCAAGGGAGTGGAGTCCCAATAAACACCAACGACAGGTCGAGTGCACACCGTAACCCTGAATCATACTCTTACTCGTTGTAGAAAGTATCTGCAACATAAGACGTTGCGGCCATGTAGGTCAGCATACCGAATATGCTGGCAAGTCACAAAAGAGAGGGGTGAACATATCATCTATACTATATGCATATATGGCAAGTGGGGCTATAGTTAAAGTTTTGGGTAAAGCAAAATTTTCCTACGACAAGAGAGAGGTAAAAGCAAAATTTACTACATTGTTGGTTGTTAATGAGAAAGGTTCCACCAAACCTTTTCTCATACCCAAATTATCAATATTACCCACATCAATAAGTTAATGGTGTTGAGAATTCCTGATAGCTTCAGTTCCTTTGGCTCAAGTTGTCCATGACCGTGGACACGGCTAATCGATTAGGTTTGAGTACTCTATAGAGTTTCGCACACATTCCCCACAAGATTTGATCGCCTTCATTGGAGTCCTCGCACTTCATGGTGTTTGAGAACCGGATGATCAAAACATGGTCTTCCAACGGGTTCCTCTGAGCCACTGTCGGTGCCCATCCAATCCTACCGTTCTTCTACATCTCGTAGCACCGCCCGTCCAGAGTCACCACGTTGTCCAACCAAGCCAGAGCCCATAATAACTTGTGGCTGTGTAGGTAAGCCTTGGGTCTTCGAGCATCCATCCATCTCTTCGTGCCTGGGTGAAGCTTTCCGCAAGATGTCATGTCACTTCCCCATGCATCCCGGGTCATCCACTAGTTTCCCCAGGGAGCCCATCAAAACCGTCCTTCACCCAGAGGTATATTGCATCATGAACTCTTGAAAGTCTTGAAGTATTCAGGTCTTTATTATTAAGTTCTCACAACACTCATGATAAACACTCAACCAAACTGTCAAGTAGAAGCATAGCCAAATAACGTGCCGACCAAAGTAACAAGGGGCTTATGGGTGCCTATCACAAGATACTACTCAAGAATCAAAATTTCCAAGTACCTACTTTGCATGCAATGGGTGAAGAAGGTTGAAACCAATGCAATAAAACCATAGGTAAAAATATGGTCAATGTGAACTTGCTTGGTAAGGTTGATGAAGATAGATATCGCTCACAGGAAATAACTGGATAGAACTATTCGTCACTCTTCGATGAAATCTATATAATCAAACATGGTATTCACATAAGAAATTATACCAGCAATCATTCTAACAATAAATATCACAACAACAAATAAAATTTATCCAATAAATCAAATCAAACGAGAATCCAAAGAAACTTCAAAGAAAACTTTGGAGCCTTCTGCTATAACAACAAAAGATAGTTTGTATCCAGCAAATAAAACACTAAAAGAGTAAAATAACAGAAAATAAAATATAAAAGAACTAAAATAACAGAAGTAAAATTTACAAAACATAATTATTTTGAAAGTATTTTTAAATAGGGAATCAAACTAACAATGAAATCTATTTGCAAGTTATTATAGAACTAGAATTGATTCCTTGCAAACAAATAATAATAAATAAAATAAAATTTTGTTGTTGTTGAAAAGTTACTCGTAAATATCAGAAAACGAAATATAACTTGTCACAAGTACAAAAGAAAACAAATTAAGAACAATTAATACAAAAGAAGTAGCAAGAAAACTAAAAAGAGCTAAAACAGAATCTGTTTTGCTTGAAACCCTAAATTGAAATATCCTCAAAATTCTGAAATTAAACCTATGATAAATATGATCACTAGTGATCAGTAGCAAAAAGAATCAACTCAAAACCTATTTTTAAACCCCAGCTAATCACAAAACTAGGTTTAACTCAAATCTGCTTAAACTCAAATTCAAAATATTCAAACATGGTCAAATTTTATATCTACAAAACCTACATAAAAATTGTGATCCAATGCAAAAAGAATCATCTAATTTGTGTTTATAGAATAAAAGTTAAAGCCAAAACAAAACAGAAAGTTTTTGGTTTTTGAATAATAGCAGAAAAATTAAAATTTCAATCTAGTGAACGGGGTGCTACGCGGCGATTTCCTATTGGTTAGAAAGTGTGCACTGAGGGGCCTAATCAATGAACGGCCGCAAACTACTAAAAATCTCTTCGGCTAAATATTACTAATAGAAAACCGGTTTTTTTATTACTAAACCGAAGAGGTACCTTTATTCTAGTCTGAATCGTAGGTATAGGATCCGACGGATGAGAAGAAAGTGAGCAAGCTCACCGTGGCTGGCAAGGACTCCGGCGAGTCGTGGCGGCGGCCGTAGGTGGCGGCGGTTGGGGTGGTGGCTCTGGTGGCCGGCGGCGGTGGCGGAGGGGTGCTCCGGCAAGCTCATAGTGGTGCCGACGGGGTGTGGGGGCGACACAGGGAGAAGCAGGAGCTGTGGCGAGTTCCTGTTGGAGGCGAACTCCAGCGAGGGCGGGGCGGGGCGCTGCGGCGAGGGCAGGGGCGGTTCTGGGGCGAAACGGAGAGAGGGGGAGGAGGGGGTTTTACAGGGGGCTCGGGAGTGCGAGAGAAGGAAGGAGCAAGGAGATCGGGGTGGATCGAGGTGCTCTGGCCATGGAAGGTTCTAGACGTGAGAAGAGGAAGGAGATCGTCAGGAGGAAGAAGAAAGAGATTCGGGCTGGATTTGTTAACGGGCCCATGTCACTTTCCTAATAATAAATGATTTATTTCCTATTATACAAAATCAGGAAAGAAAACTAAATAAAAGAAAATCTATAATACTTTTATATAGACATATTATATATCAAAATTTGCAGAAAAAATGTCCTACGAGATGAACATATTTTCAAGGCCAAACAAAAATCTCACAAAATTAGAAAATTCAAACAGTGTTGCTGGCTTAAGAAAAATGCAAAGAAAACATTTTGAAAATACTAAAATGGATTGAAATTAATTTCTCTCCATTTTTATATTGAAGGGAATCATTTTACCCTATTTTCCATGTATTTTATTTTTGGAGAAAAATAAATTTGAAACCACTTCAAAAATTGGTTTTGAAACATAATATAGAACATTTTCAAAATAGTCTTGTGAGTTTCATAAGTTCAAAAATAATTTCAAATGGCCCCTCGTTTGGAGTGTCATATTGCTCCTCTTAAGATTTTGAATTTGGGCAACGGGATTTGAATTCGTTTAAACTTTCAAATAGGACCAAAATATGAAATAGATTGCAAATGGAATTATTTTCACGGACCACCTTTTTTTCCAATTCCTTTATTTTGAAGAAGTCATGTTATCTTCTCTTAGTGATTTGTATTGGATGAAATTGGAATTCAAAATAAAATGGGAAGTCATTTTATTCCCTCTTATTCAAAAGTTTTAAAAAGTTTCGAATTGCACTCAAGTTTCAATTACTCAATCAAACAATCAATCAATCTAGTAATTACTATAACATACCAAAATTTGGGATGTTACAAATCTACCACAATTAAAAATGAATCTCGTCCTCGAGATTCGAAGAGGTTAGAAAGAAAAGGTTAGGGTTTGGGGGTCTTCTAACAAATCCAATCTCCTGTAAAGTGGTGGTGCTACCACACTTAAAATGAGAGTCACCGATCCCTCAAAATTTTAACAATCCTCTGGGGTCTTAGCCTCTGACTCCTCATATTCTTCATACTAACTCCTTTGGTGATGCTCTTCCGTTATATTCATAACGTTCCCCTCAAGATCCGATGTCTTTCGTGGATATAAGCTTCTTTCGTCACTTGGTCTTCTTGTCTGACAAGTCTCGCGATCATTCTAAATAACTTATCGATGATCTCTTAGTGGCCTACCATTCGTGGTTATCCTGTGGTGAGAAGGGTCTTGGTTTCATCGTCATCGTAAAATTTCCTATGCGTTGCAATAAATGCCATGTACATGGGCTTTCATCATACCATTCTAAGGCTTAAACAAAGACTTCAAAGACGTTGTCTATCTCTAATGGTAAGTCTCTCAGATTTACCATTCCGAATAGGAAGAGAATGTTAAGAGTATGTCATCACAGTGATCAATCCAATCTGCACCCCAAATCATTACTCTGTATAAGGTTTAGCGAATCTCGCATTCTAACACTTGGGCATCCTCACAAGCGTTGCAGAATTTCTCTTGTACACGAATGAAGTTCGGATAAATCCAATGAATTTGCAAGCTAAACAAACATCTATCGTTTCTTCATAACTCTCGAGTTTTCGTATCCTCCTAAGAAATCACGTGCTGATGCATCATAGCTTATTCCTTCATACTCTTGGGGCAACCTTCAGGAAAGTCTTGGGATGCATCCTTGGTACCGATTGAATTCCTTGAACTCATTATTCCTTTCCATTTGTCTGTGTACCAATAAAAGTGTTTGTTCCTCATTTTAAATCTCTCCTCAAATTTCCAATTCCAAGGTAAATTATTCAACGGTTGTCACCCCCATAGTTTGATTTGATCCAGCATTTCCTTCGATGGTATTTAGTGGGTTTGACTCCTTGGTATGAATAGTACATTCTTACCCATTGGATATTGTGGGTTTACCGATTACTACCACACTTAAAAATGAATTATACTCATGCGTGCATAGACCATATTTTCTCATATCCTCGAAAATGAAGAGAGATCTTTGTACATGGAGCAACAACTCTTACAATTCAACATAGGGGATCATGACACAATAATTTTTTTATTGATGCATGAAGTTATTACAATCTCAGAGACTTCCGTTACAAAATTTAACTCCATAAACTCATGAAAACAAGAGTGCTTTAGGTTACACTTATTGCCATTGTCAAAAATTAACTACTCCATTTTAGCTTTCTTCCCCTGTGGACAATTACTAGCATAATGTCCTGCTTCCTTGCAACGAAAACAAATGAGTTCCGACAAGTCTCGGGGATTCTTGGTGTTTGCTCTTACTCCTTGGTTTTCCTGCTTCCTTCCTTGGCACATATTGATGTAGTGGCCCAATTCCTTACACGTGAAACATCTGATATGACTCACGTCTTTATGTGCATGGATTTGACTCTGGCTGGTGTACTTTCTCTTCTTTCTGGACTCCTTCATTCCGGCCAGTTCTTCTATTTCAAGTGGATCAAACTCTACTTTTTCTGCCGGGAAGTCTCCTAGGTATTTATGGCTTTCCTTCGGCAATCCTCTGAAAAATGTCCTTCTTCTCCACATGAGTAACAGGCATTGGAGAAAAATCTGGTTAGGCCTTGTCCATCAGGGTCCTCAATATTTTCCTTCATCACATGTCCTTCTAAAATCTTCTTCTTCTTGAGCGTTTCCTTCATCTCTTCTTTCTGCTGCTCGACAACTTGTTGAACCTTGGGGTAAATGTGACACTGAGCTGGGTAGTGGGTGGTTCCTTCACATAAGAAACAAGTCACCTGACTAGTTGGGCAATCCTCTGCTGGGTGAATTTTCTTCACAATGAGGGCATCCATCCTTGTGTTCTTCCTGGGTCTGTCCTATTTCTCCACAGATCTTGCATGCACAAGGCTTCTTCATCGGGTTATCATAGCTCTTCTGAATGAGACATGATCTTAACAAAGTCTTCTTGAATTCGTCCTAGGTTTCTGCTCCACTAAATCCTTGTATGTCATGATGCATTTTCCACCAGATAGCAGCACCTTGGGTAACGTACTCAAGAGCGTGCGCCACTTCATACTTCCTTGAAATCAAATTGCTCCCGAAGTGTTTCTCCATGTTCTGAATCCATATTTCAGCTTCCTACTAGGTCATTGGTCCAGAGATTACAAGTCCAGCTTCGTACGCCATCTATTGGTTCCAAGTTGTTTTTTGGGATGAGATGGGTAAGAGAGAGAGAGAGAGGGAAAAGATATAAACAAAAGATACTAAAGTATCTAAAATCAAACCCACACATTCATAAAGTTCAATCAATAATATAGTATCTCCACCCACATAAGGTTGGTATGGTCAATCACACGATACACAATAACGTTCGTCTTTATTTCTCTCATGGTGGAGCTACTACTACTAAGCTGGCTCATATCATGTCTTCATCATCAGTGGGCTTCTTCTCGTCAGGTTTTGTCTTCTCAAGTTCTTCTGCGAGATATTCCCCGTTGACGCGGATTTTCCGATGTTGTCCTTGTAGTTCCAGGAGTTGGTTCTTGAGCTTCTGGATTTCAACACCACCAGCATGTGCCATGGCTTGACTATTCTTCAAGTCTTGACGAAGCTTCTGAATCTCGGGATCGTGTTTCTTCACATTGGCTACCTTTAGTTTCTCGGCCTTGAGACTCTCACGGAGTGCGTTATTCTCAAACAATTCTGAAAGAAGGTTCATTTGAAGGTTCTTGATATAATGTTCCAGTTCTTGATTATACACCAATACAGGTGAAAACTTCACCTTCTGCTCATCTGTCAGGATGATGTGTGCTCCCTCAGGCTTCTGCCATCCAAGCCTTCCAAAGTAGTGAGTACCCAACTCAACACGACGACGATAGCTCAAACGTGCGACAGCATCATGAACAACAGTGTTCATTCCCATATCACAGTCATGGGTCAATGTGCCATAGTTGATGTCTTCAGTCTTGGGGTCTCCTTTACGTCCAAAATTTTTAGTTGTGACACCCCAAAATCCAGACTTCCTCTTAGTCACCTTGATCTCAGGTATAAGCAACTTCATCATATGCACCAGCTCCATGAGAAACGGGCCTCTGAGAACATCTTCATAGTGCTCTCTTTCGTTCAAAGTGTAGCTCTCCATCTATAGTTTTGAAATGGGGAATGTTCAGTAAAAGAATAAAGAGGTACGAGAGTAGTGAAAATAAAAGTTGTTCCTATCAAGGTCTTCCTATTTCTAAGCCATTTCCTAGGGTTACATCCTACAGTAAACATGTGCTCTGATACCATATTTGTAGCGACCCGACTCAACACGAGTCAAGCCTCTGTGTATATGTGCCATCCCTGGATCAGTATGGTGGCACAAATAGGACATCAATGTATATATCAAAGTGCAATCACATGTAAATAACATAAAATTGATATATACCTCAAAATCCTAGTGGAAACAATCAAGGGAGCGGAGTCCCAATAAACACCAACGGCAGGTTGAGTGCAGACCGTAACCCTGAATCATACTCTTACTCATCGTAGAAAGTATCTGCAACATAAGACGTTGCATCCGTGTAGGCCAGCATATTCAATATGCCGGCAAGTCACAAAAGAGAGGGGTGAAAATATCATCTATACTATATGCATATATGGCAAATGGGGCTATAGTTAAAGTTTTGCGTAAAGCAAATTTTTCCTACAACAAGAGAGAGGTAAAAGAAAAATTTACTACATTGTTGGTTGTTAATGGGAAAGGTTCCACCAACCATTTCCCATACCCAAGTTATCAATATTACCCAGATCAATAAGTTAATGGTGTTGAGAATTCCTGATAGCTTCAGTTCCTTTGGCTCAAGTTGTCCATGACCGTGGACACGGCTAATTGATTAGGTTTGAGTACTCTGTAGAGTTTTGCACACGTTCCCCACAAGATTTGATCGCCTTCGTTGTATTGCTCGCACTTCAGGGTGTTTGAGAATCGGATGATCGAAACATGGTCTTCTAACGGGTTCCTCTGAGCCACTGTCGGTGCCCATCCAATCCTACCGTTCTTCTACATCTCGTAGCACCGCCCGTCCAAAGTCACCACGTTGTCCAACCAAGACAGAGCCCATAATGACTTGTGGCTGTGCAAGTAAGCCTTGGGTCTTGAAGCTTCCATCCATCTATTTGTCCCTGGGTGAAGCTTTCCGCAAGATGTCATGGCACTTCCCCATGCATCCCGGGTAATCCACTCGTTTCCCCAGGGAGCCCATCAAAACCGTCCTTCACCCAGAGGTATATTGCATCATGAGGTCTTGAAAGTCTTGAAGTATTCATGTCTTTATTATTAAGTTCTCACAACACTCATGATAAACACTCAACCAAACCCGTCAACTAGAATCATAGCCGAATAACGTGGTGACCCCGATCACAAGATACTACTCAAGAATCAAAATTTCCAAGTACCTACTGTCGGGACCCCGATCCTAAGCCATAGGAATCCAGCGTGTAACATATCACATCTCTTTGCGGTCTCACGCACGATTATCCCCACGGCTGCAACCTTACCTTAGCCGGGACCGTTTGCGCCTTTTGACTCGCGTATGCAATTGTGTTGCTAGCATTCCAATGTCAAAGAACCCGGATCGAGATGTCTAGTCATAAACTCAAGCGGCAGTTCCGTACAGGGACATGCATACATGACCCAGCAAAGCAGGTGTTGGTCATCAGCGAATGTAGACGAGTCGTAGCAAGCTACAAGGATTCCATTACAACGTGTGACATTTCCCAAAGGGACAGACACAGCAGGTAAGAAGGACACATGCCGGTCAACCAATGTGTCCGGAGCAGTAGCGAACTACCATAGATCGATGGAATCACAAAGGGGCATTTCCCCGTAAGGAGTGCTACTAAGGCATACGACTAGGTATTCGAACCCCATACATATCAAGTACAACACACGTACGCATGGCATACCGATATGCATAGATAAATCGATGGCATCACAACATAACCATAAACATATAAACTTTATTTAGAAGGCTCGGGCGAGCCTCACACATAATATTACACAGATAGGGGTCTCACGACCCTTCATCACAAGTCATTCAAACAAGTATTACAAGCCAGCGGAAGATTGAAACTATTTGAGTACAGATAGATGGGAAGGTAAAAGGCACATGGCCTGACTATCTACAGACCCAACCTAGGGCCAGATCGTAGCTGGGACACCAGCTACTCATCGTCGTCAACGTCTAGATAGAACCCAACATTAGGGTCATTAACAACCTCTGCAACAATTTATTAAGCAAACGTGAGTACAAAAGTACTAAACAAGACTTTAGGATAATCTATGTACTCATGCAATGTATCAACAAGGAGTTGTGGGGGTTTCATGCAGAAAGCCAGCATTTGACTCTTGGCTATACAGAACCACATTTTAAATAGTTTTGACAACTTTGTTTTCTCGCACACGAGTCCAGTAACACCACAACAATACTCCATCGTGGAATCATTCCGTCTCCCTTCAGAATGCCACCCACGACACTCACACTTATCTTGATAATTTTATGAGTACCCATTATAGTTGTCTATGAACAACATATGTTTCCAAGTAGTCCATATCCACGGACGCGGCTATTTGAATAGATCATAACCCTGCAGGGATGTACTTCTCCACACACGCTCTCGCCACTTATCGCCATGTGCACGTCATGCACCTCGGCAACCTTCAAGCGGAAGCCCAGCGAGGGAGTTGGCCACGACCGTTAATCACGCTAATACCTAGTCTAGGTTTATTGCCTATGTGAGGGTAACCCGCAGGGAAATCCGGCTGATGTTTCCGCCACGGCCCCAAACGATGTGCACAGGGTTCCCAAGCCCACCATCCGGGTGCCACTTAGTACACCGTGCCACTTCCTACCGCATCATAGTCCACCTCTAAGGTAAGCACTATGCACGGCCTCCAGCATGACTATAAACACCAGAAACTACTTGCAACTCCTGGACCGAGTACTATGCGATTAATAAGTCGATAGGGTCAATTAAGTATCCCAACGCGTGGTAGTGTCTAGTCTTGGATTACATACACGGAACTTAGTTCCTAAGGACGGTTCCAACGAAACAACCCGCCATGTACTCCTACACAGCCTTTCACCGGTACCTTTACTAAATCAGGTTCAACATACAACCTTTATTAACTGAACACATTCTCACGATCCTGTTCGTCACCCAGATGACAAACCTTACACAACTCTAAGCATAGCATGCATAGCTGGATAAGACACATCATGGCTCAAGCATCTACCAGGTATGCTAGGTTGCAAGGTTGAGCTATTTACTGTGACAAAGACAGGTCATGCAAAGGAATGGGTTCAACTAACGTGGTAAAATCATTGAAAGCATTTTGACCTAATGCAATAAGTAAGAACAGGAGCGAGAACATGGGATTTATCGGGATGATCAAAATGGTTGCTTGCCTTGTTGCTCAGCAGAGGGGTGATATCCGTCAGTCAGATAATCAGTCGTATCCGGAGGGCCAGAGCCTACCGAAATAATAACATACAATCAATATCAATCATATGCAACAAAATGATGCATGAAATGCAATGTAGCATGGTTTGAGGTGACCAACAGAACCCTTTGGGTGATCTTGATTTGAAATCATAATTCAAATATCATTTGAATCATAATTTATCAAATTCCTTTAATTTATTTGACCTGATGCTGTTTCATAACTTTGTTTTTCATGCATGAAAATAGCACCATTGGATTCCTTGAATTGTTTTGATCGTCTTACATATATTATTTGTCAAATTTGGAGTTATATTCAATTTTCTATGAATTTCCAAAGTTTTGAACTTATTCTGGAATTATTTTTAAACAGAAAATGAGTTATTGCATGAGCATGACATCAGCAGGTCCAACTGGCCGTTGAGAGTCAAACCTGACTAGTGGGACCCACTGGTCAGTGACTGTTTAAGTTAATTAAATAAGTTATTTTTTTATTAAACTTAATTAGACAGGGAGTAGCCCCACCTGTCATAGGCTCACGGGGGTTGAACCCACGGGCGACGAGGTCGATCTTGCCGGCGGTGAGCCTCCAGCAGCACCAGAGACAGCGGAGGGCATCGGAAACGCGTCTCCGATGACCAAATGCACGTCCGAGGCCACAAGGCGAACGGCCACTTGATGGCGCGCATGATGGAGCAAACCCCAGGGGCTGGGGGTGGCCGGAATCGACGCTGGCGACGAGCTTGGCGGCGGCCGAAGCTCGGCCATCCTCGAGGTCATCGAAACATAGGGCATTTCGCGCGAGGCTGGGCTCCTAGAGCATCTACGCGACGAGCTGGAGCCATTGCAGGCCTCAGATGGACCAACCGGTCACCGTAGGGCCACCGGCGACGAGCTACCGCGACGGTCATCGTCGGGCTCCGGTGAAACTAGGCCTAGAGCTTGAAATCAAGAGGGGAAACAAGGGGGAAAGCACCCTGAGCTCACAGGGAGTGCAGCGGCATCGAAAGCGGGCTCGGGGATGGCCTGAGGAGGAAGAACGACGGTGGTGAATGTCGGTGATCCGAGGAAGAAGACGATGGAGATCCGGCGATGCAGGGCTCGGGGGCTTCTTTCATTTGGCAGAGACGACCAACTCGACGAGGCGGAGCGAACAACACACTCAAGGGCCGGGGAGGACGGCCGGAGCGATGGCTAGCTCGAGCTCGAGCTCACGGTCATGGCGGCCGAGGAAGAGAGAGAGGAGGGAGCGCAAATGAGGAGGGGGAAGAGGTCGGAATGGATCCGGGGAGACTTATCCCCCCTCTCCAGCGCATCGGGGTGAACCAGGCATGCACGTAGGTGCGTGGGCGCGCCGGGAGGAGCCGCGGCCAACTCCTGCTCCGACTGGCGAAGGAGGAAGACGACAGGCGTGGAGGTGGGCTGGGCCTCAGGTAAGCGACAGGTAATCCTTTTCCCATTTCTTTCTTTTTCTTTGTTTTCTTTTTTATCTCTTCTGACTTTGTTTTAATTTATTTTTGGCTCCAAACTATTCCTAAAATAGTTGGAATGATAGTGGAGTGTTAGTTGGAATATTTCGAACCACATATAAAGTTTTCAACATTTTTGGAAACTTTGAAATATTTGAAATCAATTATATAGTTGATTTCAGTAGCTTTTAACTTAAATTTAAAATGCCAAAAGCACTTTGAAAATATATTTCACCTCTGATATTTTGTTTTCAACATTTATCAGAAAAGATGAACTTTTCTAATGGCCACTTTGGATTCATTGATTTTGGCAATAGTTGAATTGTTTTTTAATAAGGGGTGGCTAGGGTTTTGCATTGGTTTTCTTTGCTTTGCTTTTGGATTTCATTTCATTTTCTTGGATGCAAAGAAAGAAGACATGATCACAACTTGCTAACCCTAATAGGTATCATGGATGTGACAACTCACCCCCACTCAAAAGAATCTCGTCGTGAGATTTGGAAGTCATCGGGAATAGCGCGGGATACTCAAGTCGAAGACGATTCTCTCTTTCCCATGTTGCCTCTTTTTCAGAATGATTTGACCATTGAACTTTAAGAAACTTGAGGTTTCGACGTCGAGTGGTACGCTCAGCTTGATCAAGAATACGCACAGGGTATTCTCGGTATGGAAGGTTATCTTGAAGATCAAGCGTTTCGTGGTCCACTTCACGGATAGGATCCGAAAAGCAACGCCTGAGTTGCGAGACGTGGAATACATCATGAACCTTGGAAAGATGTGGAGGAAGTTCCAATTGGTAGGCAACTTCTCCTCGTTTGGCAAGAATCGCGAAAAGGACCTATCTAACGAGGAGCCAACTTGCCCTTGATACCGAAATGATGGGTACCCTTCAGAGGTGTAACCCGAAGGTAAGCCTTCTCGTCAACTTCAAAGGTCATAGCCTTATGATGACGATCATATTGGCTCTTTTGACGATACTGGGCTGTTTTCAACTTTTCACGAATAATGCGAACTTGCTCTTCTGCATCCTGGATCATATCCGGACCAAAGAGTTGCCTCTCTCCGGTGTCTGACCAAATAAGAGGTGTTCGACATCTTCGTCCATAGAGAACTTCAAAAGGAGCTTTGCCCAAGCTTGATTGATAACTATTGTTATAAGCGAATTCAGCGAATGGAAGGCACTTCTCCCAATTCATACCGAACGACATAACACAAGCTCGACGCATATCTTCTAGGATTTGATTCACTCTTTCTACTTGACCACTTGATTGAGGATGGAAAGTAATGCTAAAAGATAAGTGAGTCCCCATGGCATTCTGAAAACTCTCCAGAAGCGAGAAGTAAAGATACTTCCAGGGTCTGAGTTAATCTCCAGAGGAACACCATGAAGAGACACTATTCGAGAGATATATAACTCTGCTAGCTAGCTAGCTGTTATACTCTCACGAACTGGAAGAAAATGAGATACTTTGGAAAGACGGTCAATGACCACAAAGATAGCATTATTTCCTTTCTTGGTCTTGGGAAATCCGGTGATGAAATCCATACTGACTTTATCCCATTTCCATTCAGGTATAGCTAAAGGTTGAAGGGTGCCAGCAGGCCTTTCATGTTCTGCCTTAACTCGACGACAGACGTCGCAGTTAGCAACGAACTCAGCAATTTCTCTCTTCATCCTAGTCCACCAAAACTTCTGGCGTGGGTCCTGATACATCTTAGTACTACCAGGATGAATGGTGAGAGGAGAATCATGAGCCTCCTTAAGGATCAACTGCCGTAGATGTTTGCTCTTAGGAACCACTAGACGGTTCTGAAAGAACACAACACCTTGCTCATTAATAGAGAAATCCCTAGCGTTTCCGCTAGCAATATTCTCCTTGATCTGGGATATACCCTTATCATATGCGTGCACGGCTATGATTTGATCCCTAAGAGTAGGCTTCGCCACCAGGGTAGAAAGGAATCCATGAGGAACTATTTGAAGATTTAACTTCCAAAATTCCTCATAGAGATGTGGTTGACCTCGTTATAGCATCAGGTTGTTACAATAAGACTTACGACTTAGTGCATCAACCATAACATTGGCATTCCCCGGGGTGTAAGTTATCCCTAAGTCGTAATCTGTGATCAACTCAACCCACCGTCTTTGCCTGAGATTCAAATCCGGCTGGGTGAAGATATATTTTATACTTTGGTGATCAGTGAATATTTTGCAACGATTACCAAGAAGGTAATGTCGCCAGGTTTTAAGTGCATGGACTACAGCTGCAAGCTCAAGATCATGTGTGGGATAATTATTCTCATGTGGACGCAACTGCCGAGATGCGTATGCAATCACATGATGATCCTGCATGAGAATGCAACCTAATCCTTGTCGTGAGGCGTCGCAATAGATAACAAAGTCCTTAGAGAAATCTGGTGGTAGCAACACAGGTGCGGAAGTCAGGCGTCTTTTCAGTTCCTGAAAACTATGCTCACACTGTGGTGTCCACTCGAACTTTTTATCTTTCTTGAGGAGTTCAGTTAGAGGCTTTGCAACCTTGGAGAAATTCTCGACAAAGCGGCGGCAATAGCTCACTAGACCAAGAAAACTCCTAACTTGCTTAACCGATTCAGGTTGAGTCCAATCAAGGACGGCTTGAACTCTCTCGGTGTTGACAGCAATACCCTTACCAGAGATTACGTGGCCTAGATAGGTCACTTCTGGTAACCAAAATTCACATTTTGAAAACTTGGCATACAGGCGGTGCTCTCGAAGTTTCATCAATACCAGCCTTAGATGCTCGACATGTTCTTATTCATTCTTCGAGTAGATGAGAATATCATCGAGGTATACTACGGCAAATTTATCCAAATACTCCATGAAGATTGAATTCATCAAGTGAGAGAAGGTGGTTGGGGCATTGGTTAAACCAAAGGACATGACGGTGTACTCGTATTGTCCATAGCGAGTGACAAAAGCCGTTTTTGGAATGTCTCCGTTCTTGATCTTGATTGGATGGTAACCCAACCTCAAATCCATTTTGGAGAAGATTGAGGATCCAGCGAGCTGATCATACAGGTCGTTGATCCTGGGGAGCGGATACTTGTTCTTTATGGTGACCAGGTTAACTGGTTGATAATCTACAACCATCCGATCCGTTCCGTCTTTCTTCTTGACGAAGAGGACGGGACAAGCCCAAGGAGAAGAGCTAGGACGAATGAAACCTTTATTCAAGGCCTCATCTAGTTGCTTCTTAAGTTCGGCTAGCTCCAGGGGTGCCATCTTATATGGTCTTCTGGCCATTGGGACAGTTCCCGGAACAAGGTCTATCACAAACTCTACATCCGTGTCAGGTGGAATTCCTGTTAGTTCTTCTGGAAAAACATCCGGAAAGTCACGGACTACCGGAATGTCTTCTAGTTCTGGAAGAGGATTGACATTGAGGGAATAGAGTTGGCATTTTGCAACTCGAGTAGAGACATTGACTATCTCACCCGACGGATGGGTAAGGTGAACATTTATAGAATGAGTATCAATCTTGGCATAATGGGCCGACATCCAGTCCATCCCCAAGATGATATTGATATCCGAAGATTTCAAGGCTATCAAAGATGCTAGAAAAACTAGCCTGTCTACTAGAATTTCATTGTCATAGGTTATCCTGGAGGTTTGCCACTTACTACCAGGGGTTTGGACAACCAATGGGATTGCCATATCACAGAAAGACATGTTATGCAACTGCGCATAACTTTTTGAAATGAAGGAATGAGATGGCCTAGTGTCAAAAAGAACAGACGCTGGGTGATGATTGACAAGGAGTGTACCCAAAATGACGTCGGGATCCTCTGCTGCTTCTTTTGCTGAGACATAGTTCACGCGGCCACGTGCAGGAGTTGTCTTCACATAGTAAGCTTTGCCTGACTTGCCTTGCCCAACGGACTTTCCAGGTTGCTTAGCACCCATATTCTGAGGATACTCTCGGGAATTGTGCCTTGGTTCTCCACACTTGTAACAGATCACCAGATTGGCACGTGGTGCAGTATTGCTAGCTGGACCATAATAGGTTTTTGCTGGAGGGTTGGTCTGGTTCACCTGAGGCGCCAAATAGGATGGCCTCGGGGTATATCTTGGCGGTAGAGAGCTATTCGGAACCCACAGCCTGCATTTTGGGAATGCGGAACCAGATGACGAACCAGTGTCACGGGAGTGCTTCTTTGTGGCTTCATAGTCGGTATGGCAGTCTCGACACTGATCGCCTTGTTGACAAGAGCTTTAAAGCTTGTACATTCATGGAGACGCAGGTGACGATGATGTTCAGGGCTCAGACCCTTACGGAATCTTGCTTGCTTCTTGGCATCGATTGACACCTCTTCAGTTGCATAGCGGGCGAGGTTACCGAACTCGCGACTATTGGCATCCACGGTCAATTTTCCCAGGGTGAATGCATAGAACTCTTCTCTCTTTCTATGTCGGGACCCCGATCCTGAGTCATAAGAACCTAGCATGTAACACATCACATCACTTTGCGGCCTCACGCACGGTAAACTCCACGGCTGCCACCTTACCTTGGTCGGGACCGTTTGCGTCTTTTGGCTCACGTATATGAATATGTTGCTAGCGTTCAAACGACAAAGAACCCGGGTCGACATGACTAGTTATAAACCCCAGCGGTACAACCATACAGGGACAGGCATACATAACCCAGCAAAGCAGGTGTCGGTCATCAGCGTGTGTAGACGAGTCGTAGCAAGCTACAAGGACTCCATTACACCACGTGACATTTCCCCGAGGGGACAGACACAGCAGCAAAGAAGGATACATGCCGGTCAATCAATGTGTTCCGAGCAGTAGCAAACTACCAAGGCTCGATGGAATCACAAAGAGGCATTTCCGTGTAAAGAGTACTACTAAAGGCAAACAACTAGGTGTCGAATCCCACACATATAATGCATTTCAAACATACACACATTATGCACGATATGTGTAGATACAACATGGCATCACAACATAACTCTATGACTCAAGCATTTATTAAAGACTCATAAGAGTCAACATAGTATGATATTACAAACAGGGGTCTCGTGACCCGACACTCAAGTCATACAAACAACAAGCAGAAGCAAATCATGTCTGGGTACAGACATCTACTAAAAGTGGTTGGAAGAGCCTGAAAAGCTACTACGACCCTACCAAAGGAGCCAGACCTCTGTCTGGGATTCCCAAGCTATTCCGGTCAACATCGAACACATCGCATAGAACCTTTTAATGAGTCTAAGTCTTCTCTGCAAAAACATAAATAAAGCAACCGTGAGTACAAGGGTACTCAGCAAGTCTTACATCAGAACTATCTACATACGCATCATGTTTCAATGAAAGGATTGTGGGGTTTGATTGCAGCAAGCCAGCTTTGACTCTTGGCTAACCTGTACTACGACTACAAGTTCTTAATTTGAGGTGGGATAACGCACACGAGTCGACATATTCACCAATTCAATACACCACTATGGATCCACTCTCATCTCCCTACGAGAAGGCCTTCCATAGCACTCACACTTATCTTGCATGTTTTAGAGTACCCATTTAAATTGTCTATGTACCACGTAATGTTTCCAAGTAGTCCATATCCGAGGACGCGGCTATTCGAACAGATTGAATCACCCTGCAGGGGTATACTTCTTCACACATGCTCCCACCACTTAGCACCATATGCACGTCATGCATCTCGGCAACCTTCAAGCGGAAGCACTGGCGTGGGTGTCGGCCACGACCGTTAACCACACAAGACCCTAGTCCAGGTTTATCGCCTATTTGAGACTGAACCCGCAAGGAAGTCCGGCCGAGGTTTCCTCTACAGCCCCAAACGATGCGCGCAGGGTTCCCAAGCCCACCATTCGGGTGCCACTTGGTACACCATGCCACTGTGTATCTACCGTAGTGAAGCCTACCCCGTCGGGCAGAGCTAAACACGGCCGCCAACACTTTTCCTACAAACACCAGAAACTAATTGCAACTCTTGGACAGAGATCTAGGCGATTAATAAGACGAGAGGGTCAATTAAGTATCCCAATGTGTGGTAGTATCTTGTCTTGGATAACACACATAGAACTCAGTTCTTAAGGACGGTCCCAATGAGATAACCCACCATGTACTCCTACATGGCCTCTCATCGCTACCTTTACCAAATCGGATTCACACTTTTACTCTCACACTGTAGGACATGAACACAACCATTCTAATTCATCATCCAGATGGATCAGACCCGACACGACTCTAAGCATAGCAGGCATTGTAAACAAGCAAGGATGAGTAAGCACATCAAGGCCCAAGCAGTTGCTACTCATGCTAAATGGTTTCAACTATTTACTGTGACAAAATCAGGTCATGCAAAGGAATGGGTTCAACTACCGATAACATGTACAGTTGAATCGTGTTTGTCCTAATGCAGTAAAAGAGAGCAGGAGCGAGGGGGTGGGTTTATTTCAATATGCTCAAGGGGGGTTTGCTTGCCTGACACGTCTGAAGATAGCAATGAGTCTTCATCAATGTCAACGATCACAACGTCGGAAACACCGTTTACCGAGAGGGAACAATACCGGCAAACAAGAAAGAACAACATTACTTCACGGAAATGCAACACTATGATGCATGCTCAAGTCATGAAATGAAAAGTGGCAGGGCTAATGTGGTTATCATTTCTTAAGTTGAAGTTGGTTTGAATTAGGATCCAAACATCACTTCAAGCCGGGTATCTCTCCGAGTACCCTTATAATTGATTCGACCTGATGCTCATAACAAATTGTTTGAACATGCATGGGGTTAGTATTTTGAGGTACTGATTTGCATTGACCAATGTTTGGTCATAACAATTGAAGTGGAATTCAAATAAGTATCAAATTCCATCTCCAAACTAATTATGAAATTTATCGTATTCACCATTTTGCCTATTTGGTGATGTTAACTTTTTCGAACATGCATGAAAATGCCATAATCAGATTCCTTGGATTTTTCTGATACTTTTTCATATATAAATTATTTTCATCCGAGTTATATTTTAATTTCTATGATTTTTACAAGTTTTAGCAATTTCCTAGATTTATTTTATAATAGGAAATCAATTACTGCGTCAGCCCTGCATCAGCATTGCGTCAGCAGTCAACTATGCCTGGGCCAGGTCAAACCTTACTAGTGGGGTCCACTAGTGAGTGACCCAGGTGCTAATCCTGCGTTGACCCGCACTAAGTGGGGTTTGACCCACGCGTGGGGCCCTGTGTCAGTGGCTCTGGGGGGGGGGGGGTTTAGTGCTGGCTAATGGCTGGCCACGTCAGGGCTACCGGAGCCTGGCCGACGGCGACCACGGGCGCGGCGGAGGCTCGTCGGAGATGATCTAAAACGGCCTATGGGGCTCGGTTAGATGCGCTTAAGGCACTGGGGTGAAGCCCAGGCTCGACCGCATCGTGCAGGGGGCTCGAAGGGGGGGCTAGGTCGCCGGAGTAGCCCTGGCGACGAGCCATGGCGGCTACCGAAGCACGGCCACGGCGAGGCTAGTGCTAGGACGCACGGGAGAAAGAGATTGGGACGGCTACGGCTTCAGGAGAGCTCACTGAGCACGCCGGGGTGCTCGGCAGTGGCTCTCGGGGTTGCTAACCACGACAACACCATGGCCGGCGACAGGGGCTTCGGCTCCGGCAGCTAGCATGGTGGGAGGAAGGGGAGATCGACAAGGGAAGGGGGAATGCGTCTGGCGGCTCACAAGGATTCGATTGGAGCAGACGGCGAGCTCGGGGACACTTTGGTTGGCGCAAATCGACGAGGAAGGTCCGGCGACCGGAGGTGAAGCGGACGAAGGTGATGGAGATGCTCCGTGGCTCGGGTGCTCAGGGAGGTTGACGGCGAGGAGCTTCTCGACGAGGCGGAGCTAATGGGCCGGTCAGGAAGGTGAGGGGAAGCCTGAGGCTACGGCTGCGACTGACGGCGGCGACGGCCTCGCTGGAATCCATGGGGGAGGGAGAAGCAAAGAGATAGGGGAGAGACTGGAGAGGGGGATGAGCTCGGGGGTCTAGGTGGTGGCCGCAGACGGATATTGATGCATGGGTGGCCGCTAGCATGAAGCAGGAGCTGGCTCGCCCGGTGTCGTGCCTCGTCTCGCCTGTGCCTTCTGGCAGAGGTAGAAGATGACTGGCAGAGGCCAGTGGGCTGGGCCATCTCTTTCGTGGGCCAGGTAACAGGTAAGGTTTTCTATTCTCTTCTCTTTATTCTTTTCTGTTTTCTGTTTGCTAACATTTGTGTTGAATTGAAAATAAATCCAAATCATTTTGCAAAATCCTTATAATATTTTTATGTGGCATAAATATAAATGTCCAATACCACATAATAGTTTCAGTATTTATAAAGCTATATTTTATATATAGAAAATATAATTCCATTTAAAATAGTTGTTTGATTAATTCAAAAAAAAAATCCAATATAAAAAGTTTCTGTGATCCAAAATATTGGTTGACATTTTTATTTCAGTCCAATATTTTATTGGAAAATCAGGGACATTTCCTTGAATCAATTTGAATCAATATTTATGTTGCTTGTTTGACAAAAATTTAAATGATGAGGCTTGATCACTCCTCATTTCATTTCCAAAAGAAAAAAAAAAGGAATGCATGCATGAGATGCAATGACAAACAATTCTAGGTCTGGGGCTGTGACAACTCACCCCCACTAAACAAGAATCTCGTCCCGAGATTCACGCGTAGTCGGGAGGAGGAAGAGGGGACACTAAACTATCACAATATTCACGATCCATTTGCTCCTCTCGAGGATATTGAGTCATCGCATCATGTTGATCTTGACATCTTTGTCTTTGAGGTCTTCATCTAGCTCGACGACAAAAGAACATGAAGACTCTACAAGATTCGATCTCCTCAAAGATCGAGCAACTCAGGATCAACTCATAGAATGAGACATAGGAACGTCCCTTGAGCTGAGACACAACACTCATAACACGGACGAGGAAATGAGACATATGACAGAGGTTCAATTGGTAGGCAACAAATCCAGGCTTAAAACAGATGCTGGCGAGGTTTCAAAGTAGCGAGGATTAAGTTGCCCTTCATACCACAACGGGGCACCTTAGGAAGGTGACTCTTAGAGTTATTCCCCTTAAGTGGCAAAAAGAATTACTTTTGATCCTAAGATCATTGAAACTCTTCCTACCAGGGAAGACAATTCACAAATGATTGTTTGAAGGAAGTTGAAAGAATGGCATACTCAGGTTGGAAAGAAACTAGAATTATAGAACAACTCGGCGAACGGAAGTGTCGGGACCCCGATCCTAAGCCATAGGAATCCAGCCTGTAACACATCGCATCCCTTTGTGGTCTCACGCACGGTTAACTCCACGGCTGCAGCCTTACCTTAGCCGGGACCGTTTGCGTCTTTTGACTCACGTATGCGATAGTGTCGCTAGCAAACCAATGTCAAAGAACCCGGATCGACATGTCTAGTCATAAACCAAAGTGGCAGTTCCGCACAAGGACAGGCATACATGACCCAACAAAGCAGGTGTCGGTCATCAACGAACGTAGACGAGTCGTAGCAAGCTACAAGGACCCCATTACGTCGCGTGAAATTTCCCCAAAGGGGACAGACACAGCAGCTAAGAAGGACACATGCCGGTCAACCAATGTGTCCGGAGCAGTAGCGAACTACCAAGGCTCGTTGGACCACAAAGGGGCATTTCCTTGTAAGGAGTGCTACTAAAGTTCACTAGTAGGTAATCGAACCCCATACATATCAAGTACGACACACGTACGCATGGCATACCGATATGTATAGATACATCGATGGCATCACAACATAACCATAAACATACAAGCTTTATTTAAGAGGCTCGGAAGAGCCACACACATAATATTACACATTAAGGGTCTCACGACCGATGATAGCAGTCATACAATACAAGCCAGCGGAAGAGTTATAAACTGTCTGGGTACAGACAGGGCAACTAGTAGGCACGTGGCCTCACTATACCACAGAGCCGACGTAGGGCCAGATCGTAGCTGGGACACCAGCTACTCGTCGTCGTCGATGTCTACGAAGAACCCTCCATTAGGGTCATTAGCAACCTCTGCAACATTTATTAAGCAAACATGAGTACGAAGGTACTCAGCAAGGCTTTAGGAGAACTAACTACTCATGCAAGGTATCAAAAGGTATTGTGGGGTTTCATGCGGGAAGCCAGCATTTTACTCGTGGCTAGACAACTTGCTTTTTGAAATTAGTTTTGACAACTTGATTTCTCCCACACGAGTCCACTAACACCACAACAATACACTATCGTGGAATCATTCCATCTCCATACGGAAATGCCGTCCACGACACTCACGCTTATCTCGACAATTTTATGAGTAGCCATTGAAGTTATCTATGAACAACATATGTCTCCAAGTAGTCCATATCCGCGGACGCGGCTATTCGAATAGATCATAACCCTGCAGGGGTGTACTTCGTCACACACGCTCCCGCCACTTATCGCCATGTGCACGTCATGCACCTCGGCAACCTTCAAGTGGAAGCCCAGCGAGGGAGTCGGCCACGACCGTTAACCACACTAGTACCTAGTCCAGGTTTATCGCCTATCTGAGAGTAACCCGTACGAAAGTCCGGCCGAGGTTTCCGCCACGGCCTCAAACGATGTGCGAAGGGTTCCCAAGCCCACCATCCGGGTGCCACTTGGTACACCGTGCCACTGCCTACCGCATCACGGTCTACCTCTCAGGTCAGCACCATGCACGGCCTCCAGCATTACTATAAACACCAGAAACTACTTGCAACTCCTGGACCGAGTACTACGCGATTAATAGGCCGAGCGGGGTCATATTTCAGGGCCCAGCATGTGGTAGTATCTAGTCTTGGATTACATACACGGAACTCAGTTCCTAAGGACGGTTCCAATGAAACAACCCGCCATGTACTCCTACACAGCCTTTCACCGGTACCTTTACCAAATCAAGTTCAACACACAACCTTTGCTCACCGAACACATTCCACATTTCTGTTCATCTCCCAGATGACAGACCATACACAACTCTAAGCATAGCATGCATAGCAGGATAAGGCACATCATAGTTCAAGCAACTACCAGGTATGCTAGGTTGCAAGGTTCGGCTATTTACTGTGACAAGGTTAAGTCATGCAAAGGAAGTGGGTCCAACTATCGTGGCAAAAGCAGTTGAAGCATTTGATCCTAATGCAATAAATAGGTGCAGGAGCAAGAACATAGGAGTTATCGTGATGATCAAAAGGGTTGCTTGCCTTGTTGCTCAGGGGAGGAACGATATCCGTCAGACGGATATTCGGTGGAATCCGGGGGTGCGAAGCCTACCGAAATGAATGGCAACATTCAATAACAATCATATGCAATCAAAATGATGCATGAGCATGGCATGAGAATGCAAGTGATAAGTTATTATAATCAAGATGTTTTAGGTTTAGGGTTGATTTGAATCACATTCGAATAGCAATTCAAACGGGTATTCTCGGATACCGGTTTAATTGATTCGACCTGATGCTCAGATCAACCTAATGTTAACATGCATGAAATGTCATGTTATGGTACTGATTTATATCTAGGGCAGTGTGTGATCATTGTATTTATAATGAAATTTGGATATTTTTGCAAATTCCATTTATAAAGTGATTAAAGAATTGAATTATTCCTTATTTCACAATTTAGGGTCCTGTAACTTTTTCAAACATAGTTGAAAATAGCATAACCAGAATCCTTGAATTTTTCTGATACTCTTTCATATATAATTTATTTTCTTGGAGTTACAGATTAATTTCTATGATTTTTGCAATTTTTAGCAATTTCCTGAATTAGTTTTAAACTGGAAATTCCATTTATTGCATCAGGCTGACGTCAGCAGGTCAGCCGACCTGTTCAGGTCAAACCTGACAGGGGGGCCCCACTGGTCAGCCTCTCTGGGACTAATCCCGCGCTGACCAGCCCTAACTGAGGTTTGACTTGGCCTTGGGCCCACTTGTCAGCGAGTGATTAAGTCACTAATCGGCTGGGTTAGCTTGCCACGTCGACCTCCACCGGCGGCGAGGTCGTCCTCGCCGGCGGGGTGCCTCCGGCGACCACCAGCACGGCGGAGGGGCTCGGAAACGGCGCACAGGGGGCCAAATGCTGCGCGGAGAGCACCAGAGGAACGACACGTCTCCCGCAGCTTCATTTCTGCGCCTAGCCGGGGCTGATCTGGCCGGAGATGACGCCGGCGACGAGCTTGGCGACGGCCAAGGCTCGGGCGTCATCGGGGTCTTTGCAACAGGGGGATCTATGCTCGGTTCTTAGCTGCTACAGCATCTACGCGTCGTCCTGGAGCTGTTGGTGCCATCGGAAGGACGAGCTGGACATCGGAGGGCTACCGGCGACGAGCGGCAGCGGCGGTCCTCGTTGGGCTCTAGTGAAACTAGGGCTAGAGGAGGGGATCGACGGGGAAAACTTAGGGAAAACGACCGCATGCTCACAGGGAGTGCAGAGCAGAGCTCAGACGGCTCGGGGAAGGCCTGGGGGCGACGAATCGACGGGAGAGGTCCGGCGGCCGGAGGAGGAAGACGACGGCATTACGGGCGTTGCAGGGCTCGAGGAGGCTTCGGCTTCTGCAGAGACGACCAGGGCGACGAGGCGGAGCTAATGGCGTGCTCTGGGAGGGGATCCTATGGCCAGGGGCACGGCCAGCTCGAGCTCGAGCTCGGCTCTAATGGCGGCAGCAGGGAGAAGGAGGAGATCCGGGAGGAGGAGGAGAACCGAGGCGGGGAATGGATAGGGGAAGCTCTGGGGAGCTTATCCCCGTCGTCGCCAGCGCGAACCGGCGGCCAGGCAGGCACGCAGGTGCGTGGCCGCGCCGGAGGAGGCGGCGGCCACCTCCTGCTGCCTACTGGCGTGAGGGAGGGGACGAGCGGGGAGATGGGCCGGGCCTGGCTTGGGCGACAGGTAAGTCTTTTTCCATTTCCTCTGTTTTTGTTTTTCTGTTTTGCTATTTATTGCTTTGCTAATTATTTCAGCTCCAAAACAAAAAGTAAAAACTATTTTAGACCTCCTGAAATATTTGTTATAATATCCCCACTCATTTCCAAGGTTTTCAACATTTTTGGAAAATTATAGTTTCTGATTTCAATTTTTAAATTTGAAACCAGTGGCTTTTGCATTTATTTAAAATGCTTAAAGTGTCAAGAAAATAGTTTTCTCCAATGCTCATTTACTTTCATGATTTATCAGAAAGTTTGAACATTTCTTGAGGCCATTTTGGGTTCATTGATTTGAACTAGTTTCAAATTTCCTTTAATTGAAATGGTGGCTAGGGTTTTGAGTTTTTCCTTTGCCACTTTGTTGTTTTTGTTGAAACTTCTTAGATGCAAATGCAAAGAAGACATGAGCACAATGCTATCTTGCTTAAGGGTTAGGGATGTGACAACTCACCCCCACTCAAAAGAATCTCGTCCCGAGATTTAGAAGTCGTCGGGAATAACGCAGGATATTCGAGTCGGAGACGATCCTCTCTTTCCCAAGTTGCCTCCTTTTCAGAATGATTTGACCACTGAACTTGAGGAAACTTGAGGTTTCGACGTCGAGTGGTACGCTCAGCTTGATCAAGAATACGCACGGGGTATTCTCGGTAAGAAAGGTTATCTTGTAGATCAAGCGTTTCGTGGTCCACTTCACGGATAGGATCCGAAAAGCAACGTCTGAGTTGCGAGACGTGGAAAACATCATGAACCTTGGAAAGATGCGGAGGAAGTTCCAACTGGTAGGCAACTTCTCCTCGTTTGGCAAGAATGCGAAAAGGTCCAATGTAACGAGGAGCCAATTTGCCCTTGATACCGAATCGATGGGTACCCTTCAAAGGTGTAACCCGAAGGTAAGCCTTCTCGTCAACTTCAAAGGTCACAGCCTTATGATGACGATCATATTGGCTCTTTTGACGAGACAGGGCTGTTTTCAACTTTTCACGAATAATGATAACCTGCTCTTCTGCATCCTGGATCATGTCCGGGCCAAAGAGTTGCCTCTCTCCGGTTTCTGACCAATTAAGAGGGGTTCGACATCTTCGTCCATAAAGAACTTCAAAAGGGGCTTTGCCCAAGATTGATTGATAACTATAGTTATAAGCGAATTCGGCGAATGGAAGGCACTTCTCCCAATTCATACCGAACGAAATAACACAAGCTCGGAGCATATCTTCTAGGATTTGATTCACTCTTTCTACTTGACCACTTGATTGAGGATGGAAAGCAGTGCTAAAAGATAAGTGAGTCCCCATGGCATTCTGAAAACTTTCCCGGAAGCGAGAAGTAAAGATACTTCCACGGTCCGAGTTAATCTCCAGGGGAACACCATGAAGAGACACTATTCGAGAGATATATAACTCTGCTAGCTGGCTAGTTGTTATACTCTCACGAACAGGAAGAAAATGAGCCACTTTGGAAAGACGGTCAATGACCACAAAGATAGCATTATTTCCTTTCTTGGTCTTGGGAAATCCGGTAATGAAATCCATGCTAACTTTATCCCATTTCCATTCAGGAATAGCTAAAGGTTGAAGGGTGCCAGCAGGCCTTTGATGTTCTGCCTTAACTCGACGACAAACATCGCAGTTAGCAACGAACTCAGCAATTTCTGTCTTCATCCTAGTCCACCAGAACCTCTGGCGTAGGTCCTGATACATCTTAGTACTACTGGGATGAATGGTGAGAGGGGAATCATGAGCCTCCTTAAGGATTAACTGCCTTAGATGTGGGTTCTTAGGAACCGCTAAACGATTCTGGAAGAACACCACACCTTGATCATTCATGGAAAATTCTTTAGCGTTTCCGCTAAAAATATTCTCCTTGATCCGTGATATACCCTTGTCACGCTTTTGTCCAGCTATAATTTGATCCTTAAGAGTAGGCTTCGCCACCAGGGTAGAAAGGAATCCTTGAGGAACAATATGAAGATTCAACTTCCGAAAATCCTCATGGAGAAGTGGTTGACCTTGTTGTAGCATCAAATTGTTACAATAAGATTTACGACTTAGTGCATCGGCCATAACATTGGCCTTCCCCGGGGTGTAAGTTATCCCTAAGTCGTAATCCGAGATCAACTCAACCCACCGTCTTTGCCTGAGATTCAAATCCGGCTGGGTGAAGATATATTTCAGACTTTGGTGATAAGTGAATATTTCGCAACGATTACCCAAAAGGTAACGTCGCCAGGTTTTTAGTGCATGGACCACAGCTGCAAGCTCAAGGTCATGGGTGGGATAATTATCCTCATGTGGACGCAACTGTCGAGATGCGTATGCGATCACATGACGATCTTGCATGAGAATGCAACCTAATCCTTGTCGCGAGGCGTCGCAATAGATAACAAAGTCCTTAGAAAAATCTGGTGGTAGCAACACAGGTGCGGAAGTCAGGCGTCTTTTCAGTTCCTGAAAACTATGCTCACACTGTGGTGTCCACTCGAACTTCTTATCTTTCTTGAGGAGTTCAGTTAGAGGCTTTGCAACCTTGGAGAAATTCTCGACGAAGCAACGACAATAGCCCGCTAGACCAAGAAAACTCCTAACTTGCTTAACCGATTCAGGTTGAGTCCAATCAAGGATAGCTTGAACTCTCTCGGGATTGACAGCAATACCCTTACCAGAGATTACGTGGCCTAGATAGGTCACTCCTGGTAACCAGAATTCACATTTTGAAAATTTGGCATAAAGGCGATGCTCTCGAAGTTTCATCAATACCAGCCTTAGATGCTCGGCATGTTCTTGTTCATTCTTTGAGTAGATGAGAATATCATCGAGGTATACTACGACGAATTTATCCAAATACTCCATAAAGATTGAATTCATCAGCCGAGAGAAGGTGGCTGGGGCATTGGTTAAACCGAAGGACATAACGGTATATACTCATATTGGCCATAACGAGTAACAAAAGCCGTTTTTGGAATGTCCCCGTTCTTAATCTTGATTTGATGGTATGCCAACCTCAAATCCATTTTGGAGAAGACTGAGGATCCAGCGAGCTGATCATATAGGTCATTGATCCTGGGGAGCGGATACTTGTTCTTTATGGTGACCAGGTTAACTGGTCGGTAATCTACAACCATCCGATCCGTTCCGTCTTTCTTCTTGACAAAGAGGACGGGACAAGCCCAAGGAGAAGAGCTAGGACGAATGAAACCCTTGTTCAAGGCCTCATCTAATTGCTTCTTAAGTTCGGCTAGCTCTAGGGGTGCCATCTTATAAGGTCTTCTGGCTATTGGGACAGTTCCCGGAACAAGATCTATCACAAACTCTACATCTCTGTCAGGTGGAATTCCTGGCAGTTCCTCTGGAAAAACATCCGGGAAGTCACGGACTATCGGAATGTCTTCAAGTTCCGGAAGAGGGTTGGCATTTAGGGAATAGAGCTGGCATTTGGCAACTCGAGTAGAGACATTTACTATCTCACCCGAGGGATGGGTAAGCTGGACATTTCTAGAGTGAGTATCAATCTTGGCATAGTGAGCTGACATCCAGTCCATGCCCAAGATGATATTAATATCCGAAGATTTCAATGCTATCAATGAGGCTAGAAAAACTAGCCTGTCTACTAGAATTTCATTGTCATAGGTTATCCTAGAGGTTTGCCATTTACTACCAGGGGTTTGGACAACCAATGGGATTGGCATATCACAAAATGACAGGTTATGCAACTGTGCATAACTTTCTGAAATGAAGGAATGAGAAGACCCAGTGTCAAAGAGAACGGACGTTGGGTGATGATTAACAAGAAGCGTACCCAACATGACGTCGGGATCCTCTGTAGCTTCTTCTGCTGATACATAGTTCACACGGCCATGTGCAGGAGTTGGCTTCACATAAAACGCTTTGCCCGACTTGGCCTGCCCGACGGACTTTCCAGGTTGCTTGGCACCCACATTCCGAGGACACTCACGGGAACAATGCCCTGGTTCTCCACACTTGTAGCATATCACCTGGTTGGCACGTGGTGCAGCATTGCTAGCTGGACCACCATAAGCTTTTGATGGAGGGTTGGCCTGATTCGTCTGAGGCGCCACGTAGGATGGCCTCGGAGTGTATCTTGGCGGCAGAGAACTGTTTGGAACCCACAGCCTGCGTTTTTGAAACGCGGAACCAAAAGATGAGCCAAAGTCATGGGAGTGCTTCCTTGTGGCTTCGAAGTCAGTATGACCAGTCTCCGCACTGATCGCTTTGTTGACCAGGGCTTGAAAGCTTGCACACTCATGGAGGCGCAGGTCTCGACGGAGCTCAGGGCTCACACCCTTACGGAATCTTGCTTGCTTCTTGGCGTCAGTAGACACCTCCTCTGTTGCATAGCGGGCGAGGTTACCGAACTCGCGGCTATAGGCATCCACAGACAACTTGCCCTGAGTGAAGGCACATAACTCCTCTCTCTTTCTGTCCATCAGGCCCTCTGGAATATGGTGCAGACGGAAAGCTGCGCTGAAGTCTGCCCATGTGGCCACTGTTTCAGCGGGACGCATAGCTTCAAAATTCTCCCACCACAGATTGGCGGGTCCCTCCAGGAAATACGCCGCAAAGGTCACCTTGTCGGCCTCAGACACATTCGCAGAGCGAATCTTGTGTGAAATGCTGCACAACCAGTCATCAGCGTCGAGGGGATCGACGGAATGATGAACTTTGGAGGATTCAGCTTCACAAAGTCATTGAGGGACACTGCAGCATTCCTAGGCTGTCGAGCCGTATTCTGCTCAATACGCTCTAGCAGTCGGTTGGTCTCCCTTTTGTTTCTTTCTGCCTCAAGCATCACTTTTGCTAGAGAAGGTGGGTGAGGCAGGTCTTCCTGCGACGCTTGACTACCCTCACCTTGCTCATGAGCAGGGGCACGGTTCAACCTGGTGAACACCATCCTGACAAACAAACTCATAGCTTAGACCAATATCATATCAATACTAACTATGGATTAAGAATGTACTGAACACACGGAATGCGGAAATGAATATCCGAACAACATGGTAACAAGCAACTGCTATATATACACCATGGTTCATACACACCCTTACATAGTTCAGTACAAACTTACTCGAAGAGCAAACTACTGAAATGGTGGAACTACTCATCAGAGGCTTACAAGCTTCCTATACATTATTTATCTAGGCCTCCGGAATTCATTTCACATTACTACCATACTTCACAAGTCACACAGGACTGTGAATGTACGGCTACTACCATACTATCCTTCCGCTCACAGCTCAGGCATCCGCGTAGAACATCTCATAGAGATTACCTCCATGACCTGGAAGCTCAACCTGCGGATCAGGAAACACTCTAGCCTGAGATCCCTGGGATCCATAAGGACACGGATGTGGCCTTGGCCCCTGACTGGTGGTAAGAGGGGTCCCCTAAGAGGTGTGACTCCTCCTATAGCTGGCCAGTCAACGTGGGCCGGAAGATGGGTCCTAACAGGGTTCAGCATCTCCATCTCTCCATACCCTGTCTGGACTACCGGTGCCAGCTGCGTCAAAGCTGTCCACAGACGGGCACAGGTAGCATAAAGCTCCATGCGGAGAGCACGAGCATCCCTGTCTCTGTTCTCTAGCATCTCAATAGTGGACTGCAGAAGTGGATCCTCCATAGAAGAATCAAAATAGACTCCACTGAGGTATCCCTCTTCACCAGACTGAGAGGCCGGAACATAGCAGAACTCTGAATTCTAAAGCAGTGCATGTCTCGCTCTCATAATAGTCAGCATTGAATAGGCAGCATCCTGTACTGCCATGTCAACGGTGACCCCCAACCCATAGGACCAATGGATTGGCTCCTCAGCTCCAGGGTAGTCTGGAAATACCCTAACAGTGCAGATGTACTGGCTCTGGTTGAAGTCTCGGTACTGTTCCTCCACTGTGTACTCGGGGTACCAGCGGTAACCGCACACCGACATCACCCTGACCAGCATGGCCGTATGACCCGGTACATCAATGCACCTGGTCATACGTACCACCTGACGAGAAGGACGGCCAGGCATCTGTAAATAGAGAGTAATGCAAAAGCATTAGAGCTCTGAATGCAAAAATTGGGCAGCATAACGGCTGTAAATGCTCAAAACAAATTTGAGACAACCCAAAGTGGAATAACGTAACCACTCAACTATCAAGTTCAACTCTCTGGTCACCAAACTTACTTCCTGCTTCCTAGGAATAAAAGAAACCCAATATCTCTCGACCCGTAGTCCTATCAGCTACCGATCGGAAACACGAGCCTAGGAGAAGATGAGAAATCTAGTCCTTAATTCCCGCAGAAAGACGAGGATGACCAGAATAGAATAACTTGAGAAGAGAACAAGAATCTTACGTTCCCTTCCACAAACAATTCCCTTATATATAACTAAAGCAATTCTAGACTCAACTTCGACCAGTTTGGCTTAGTAATCCTACAGTCAGTCAGGCTCTGATACCAACGCTGTCGGGACCCCGATCCTAAGCCATAGGAATCTAGCCTGTAACACATCGCATCCCTTTGTGGTCTCACGCACGGTTAACTCCACGGCTGCAGCCTTACCTTAGCCGGGACCGTTTGCGTCTTTTGACTCACGTATGCGATAGTGTCGCTAGCAAACCAATGTCAAAGAACCCGGATCGACATGTCTAGTCATAAACCAAAGTGGCAGTTCCGCACAAGGATAGGCATACATGACCCAACAAAGCAGGTGTCGGTCATCAACGAACGTAGACGAGTCGTAGCAAGCTACAAGGACCCCATTACGTCGCGTGACATTTCCCCAAAGGGGACAGACACAGCAACTAAGAAGGACACATGCCGGTCAACCAATGTGTCCGGAGCAGTAGCGAACTACCAAGGCTCGTTGGACCACAAAGGGGCATTTCCTTGTAAGGAGTGCTACTAAAGTTCACGAGTAGGTAATCGAACCCCATACATATCAAGTACGACACACGTACGCATGGCATACCGATATGTATAGATACATCGATGGCATCACAACATAACCATAAACATACAAGCTTTATTTAAGAGGCTCGGAAGAGCCACACACATAATATTACACATTAAGGGTCTCACGACCCATGATAGCAGTCATACAATACAAGCCTGCGGAAGAGTTATAAACTGTCTGGGTACAGACAGGGCAACTAGTAGGCACGTGGCCTGACTATACTACAGAGCCGACGTAGGGCCAGATCGTAGCTGGGACACCAGCTACTCGTCGTCGTCGATGTCTACGAAGAACCCTCCATTAGGGTCATTAGCAACCTCTGCAACATTTATTAAGCAAACATGAGTACGAAGGTACTCAACAAGGCTTTCGGAGAACTAACTACTCATGCAAGGTATCAAAAGGTATTGTGGGGTTTCATGCGGGAAGCCAGCATTTGACTCGTGGCTAGACAACTTGCTTTTTGAAATTAGTTTTGACAACTTGATTTCTCGCACACGAGTCCACTAACACCACAACAATACACTATCGTGGAATCATTCCGTCTCCATACGGAAATGCCGTCCACGACACTCACGCTTATCTTGACAATTTTATGAGTAGCCATTGAAGTTATCTATGAACAACATATGTCTCCAAGTAGTCCATATCCGCGGACGCGGCTATTCGAATAGATCATAACCCTGCAGGGGTGTACTTCGTCACACACGCTCCCGCCACTTATCGCCATGTGCACGTCATGCACCTCGGCAACCTTCAAGTGGAAGCCCAGCGAGGGAGTCGGCCACGACCGTTAACCACACTAGTACCTAGTCCAGGTTTATCGCCTATCTGAGAGTAACCCGTACGGAAGTCCGGCCGAGGTTTCCGCCACGGCCTCAAATGATGTGCGCAGGGTTCCCAAGCCCACCATCCGGGTGCCACTTGGTACACCGTGCCACTGCCTACCGCATCACGGTCCACCTCTCAGGTCAGCACCATGCACGGCCTCCAGCATTACTATAAACACCAGAAACTACTTGCAACTCCTGGACCGAGTACTACGCGATTAATAGGCCGAGCGGGGTCATATTTCAGGGCCCAGCATGTGGTAGTATCTAGTCTTGGATTACATACACGGAACTCAGTTCCTAAGGACGGTTCCAATGAAACAACCCGCCATGTACTCCTACACAGCCTTTCACCGGTACCTTTACCAAATCAAGTTCAACACACAACCTTTGCTCACCGAACACATTCCACATTTCTGTTCATCTCCCAGATGACAGACCATACACAACTCTAAGCATAGCATGCATAGCAGGATAAGGCACATCATAGTTCAAGCAACTACCAGGTATGCTAGGTTGCAAGGTTCGGCTATTTACTGTGACAAGGTTAAGTCATGCAAAGGAAGTGGGTCCAACTATCGTGGCAAAAGCAGTTGAAGCATTTGATCCTAATGCAATAAATAGGTGCAGGAGCAAGAACATAGGAGTTATCGTGATGATCAAAAGGGTTGCTTGCCTTGTTGCTCAGGGGAGGAACGATATCCGTCAGACGGATATTCGGTGGAATCCGGGGGTGCGAAGCCTACCGAAATGAATGGCAACATTCAATAACAATCATATGCAATCAAAATGATGCATGAGCATGGCATGAGAATGCAAGTGATAAGTTATTATAATCAAGATGTTTTAGGTTTAGGGTTGATTTGAATCACATTCGAATAGCAATTCAAACGGGTATTCTCGGATACCGGTTTAATTGATTCGACCTGATGCTCAGATCAACCTAATGTTAACATGCATGAAATGTCATGTTATGGTACTGATTTATATCTAGGGCAGTGTGTGATCATTGTATTTATAATGAAATTTGGATATTTTTGCAAATTCCATTTATAAAGTGATTAAAGAATTGAATTATTCCTTATTTCACAATTTAGGGTCCTGTAACTTTTTCAAACATAGTTGAAAATAGCATAATCAGAATCCTTGAATTTTTCTGATACTTTTTCATATATAATTTATTTTCATTGGAGTTACAGATTAATTTCTATGATTTTTGCAATTTTTAGCAATTTCCTGAATTAGTTTTAAACTGGAAATTCCATTTATTGCATCAGGCTGACGTGAGCAGGTCAGCCGACCTGTTCAGGTCAAACCTGACAGGGGGGCCCCACTGGTCAGCCTCTCTGGGACTAATCCCGCGCTGACCAGCCCTAACTGAGGTTTGACTTGGCCTTGGGCCCACTTGTCAGCGAGTGATTAAGTCACTAATCGGCTGGGTTAGCTTGCCACGTCGACCTCCACCGGCGGCGAGGTCGTCCTCGCCGGCGGGGAGCCTCCGGCGACCACCAGCACGGCGGAGGGGCTCGGAAACGGCGCACAGGGGGCCAAATGCTGCGCGGAGAGCACCAGAGGAACGACACGTCTCCCGCAGCTTCATTTCTGCGCCTAGCCGGGGCTGATCTGGCCGGAGATGACGCCGGCGACGAGCTTGGCGACGGCCAAGGCTCGGGCGTCATCGGGGTCTTTGCAACAGGGGGATCTACGCTCGGTTCTTAGCTGCTACAGCATCTACGCGTCGTCCTGGAGCTGTTGGTGCCATCGGAAGGACGAGCTGGACATCGGAGGGCTACCGGCGACGAGCGGCAGCGGCGGTCCTCGTCGGGCTCCGGTGAAACTAGGACTAGAGGAGGGGATCGACGGGGAAAACTTAGGGAAAACGACCGCATGCTCACAGGGAGTGCAGAGCAGAGCTCAGACGGCTCGGGGAAGCCCTGGGGGCGACGAATCGACGGGAGAGGTCCGGCGGCCGGAGGAGGAAGACGACGACGTTGCGGGCGTTGCAGGGCTCGAGGAGGCTTCGGCTTCTGCAGAGACGACCAGGGCGACGAGGCGGAGCTAATGGCGTGCTCTTGGAGGGGATCCTATGGCCAGGGGCACGGCCAGCTCGAGCTCGAGCTCGGCTCTAATGGCGGCAGCAGGGAGAAGGAGGAGATCCGGGAGGAGGAGGAGAACCGAGGCGGGGAATGGATAGGGGAAGCTCTAGGGAGCTTATCCCCGTCGTCGCCAGCGCGAACCGGCGGCCAGGCAGGCACGCAGGTGCGTGGCCGCGCCGGAGTAGGCAGCGGCCACTTCCTGCTGCCTACTGGCGCGAGGGAGGGGACGAGCGGGGAGATGGGCCGGGCCTGGCTTGGGCGACAGGTAAGTCTTTTTCCATTTCCTCTGTTTTTGTTTTTCTGTTTTCCTATTTATTGCTTTGCTAATTATTTCAGCTCCAAAACAAAAAGTAAAAACTATTTTAGACCTCCTGAAATATTTGTTATAATATCCCCACTCATTTCCAAGGTTTTCAACATTTTTGGAAAATTATAGTTTCTGATTTCAATTTTTAAATTTGAAACCAGTGGCTTTTGCATTTATTTAAAATGCTTAAAGTGTCAAGAAAATAGTTTTCTCCAATGCTCATTTACTTTCATGATTTATCAGAAAGTTTGAACATTTCTTGAGGCCATTTTGGGTTCATTGATTTGAACTAGTTTGAAATTTCCTTTAATTGAAATGGTGGATAGGGTTTTGAGTTTTTCCTTTGCCACTTTGTTATTTTTGTTGAAACTTCTTAGATGCAAATGCAAAGAAGACATGAGCACAATGCTATCTTGCTTAAGGGTTAGGGATGTGACAGGAAGGCACATTCCAAGTATTACCGAGGATATAACCTAGTGTCTGAGCGTGTTCTCAAGAACTTGAGCATTTCCATATTCATCAAAGTTTTACCAATATCAGTGCCAAGATCTTGGTGACACAACATACTACTATGATGAATAGTGATGGAGGATGCAGATGCAAAGGAAGACAACACTTCCTCAGATTTCACCTTAGCGGTGCCAAGGGAACGAAATCTGGTTGATCGACCGAGAGACATTTAGCACTCCGCTTCTAATGTTCTCCTTGGTGTACTAGCACAACCCAATTATAAGTCATGCTTTATATCTAGCACATCAAATATAGATCGGACTTCGGGCTCAAAGGGGATCCATGAGGAACAACAAAGGGAAATAGGTCATACAAAACTTCACGGGGAGATGGCTAAGATTGCTGATACAAGATATTATAATATCAAGTCTTCCGGCTAGGTGTGTTAGCCATTTCTCCAGTTTACCGGGTTACATAGAGACCAATATTATAACTCTTGGGGAAGTTCCAACCATTATAATTGCCTGAGATTCAGCTCCGGTTGGTGCCACGATGCTTCAGACTCAGCATGTCCAAAAAGAAAGTTTGCAACACAATTCGACGAGATAACGTTGCGAGATTCTCAGGAAATGAACTGCGGAAGACAACTCCAAAACATGAGCTGGATCGCAAGACCCACGTGAACACACTGGCCAAGACAACTGTGAACACATGAAAAGTCTTACAACAAAACACTACCGCGTTCTAGTTTGGGAACCATCATTGAGGATGACGAAGCCATGTGCAAGTCCGTTTGGTACCTTCAGGAATGGCACTTAACTTCTTTTCCTTGAACAAATCATTCAGTGGCTTGGTGTGCTAGGAGATACATATGGAGTGAAGATGATCAGTCTATCAAACCATAGAATACTTCGCACTTGCATGACTGACTTGGGATGATTCCGAAGAAACAAATTAACTTTTCTCGAATTCACGGTGGCAACTTGCATCAGATGCACATGAATTAGAGGAAGTCACTTCTTACACCTAACATATACCTCGTGTTCGAGACACGAAGACAATGTCTACAAAGTTTCCAGCACTAGCTTGATGTCCAACACAGATCATGGAACAAATTAAAATGTTGCCGATGGGCTCAACAACAATTCATCAAGATACCCATATAAATGGATTTCCACAACTATGTGAGCAAGATAATAGCATTGGTCAGACCAAAGAATATAATGGTGTAGGCTCAAGGAAAACCCTGAGTAGGACACCGCTACAAAAATCTTTGGCTCTGAGTTTGATTTGACAATATCCCATACTCAAATCAAAATTGAACAAGGTAATATATGCAACAATTGATCACATGAATCAACCGATGAAAATATCATCTTTCTTCAGACTCACACAACAGAAAGATATCCCTTTTAAACGAGTTGAGTTTAGGCGAAGATTTTATCTTCCAACTCTCCAAGTTGTTGTTTAGCTTAACCAACTAGCTCGGGGTATCCAATACGAATTCTTGGAGAAGGGGTTGGTTTATAGAAAACCAACTTGATCACGAGCTCTATCATAGCAGTCAGGAAACAACCTGGTAATACTTCCGAGAAGATATTCGGAAAATCACGAACCACCGATATATTATTAAGCTCGGGAACAATCTTGCTTTTCAGGGCAAGATGATGTGATCAATAGTGCGAGGGATTGACACAATCCTAACCCATCGATCGAAATGTGCACGATGAAACATGGACTAGGTAGCACACTCAATCTTAGGATGACGATTCAATCACCATCACCATAAGAGTGAAATTACTGTCCATTAGCTACCAAGCAATAGCATTGCTAGGAGTATTGATTTCACACATCATGGTTCACTTGTCGATATTCTGGTTACATCCAACACGAAAACCGAGGAATGAACAATGATAGAGAAAAGTATCGCTACATCAAGAGCTCATAAGAGATGGTGCAATTCTCATAACACTCTTGACAAAAAGAGGGTAATACTCCAAGATAGAACAGAACAAAAGCTGGTTTAGCATTTCGATCTGCGGAATACAACTACTTTGACCCAATCCAAGAAATGGATGTGGTACTGGAGTTTGCTTCTCCCAGTCTTTCGAGAATAGAACAACTTGACAGAGCACAAAATAAAATACATCGATGACATGAATGCACAACTACTCTTGACTATCCTTTCATGGATGAAGGTCAGAATACAACTAGATAGGACCAACACAAGAGCACATGATTTCTTGAGTTATGGATGCATGGATTAGAATGTCGAACGAGTTCAACATAATTCTTCCAGATAACCCATGCAGAAGGGCGGAGTAGGCAGAATCACAATATGGAGTGGAGAACTCATCACGAGCACTCTTATTATGATCTTTAGTTCATGAAGGACTTTTGACAGAGATGGTCCATGGTATTGGAAGAATGATATACCATGCACCTTGAGGACTACAACAAGGTTACTAATCATCCTAGAGGAACTAGCAACACTATCAACAGAGATGAGCAGAATGATCATTGGATTCAGGAACCCAGAAATAGAGTACCTACAAGCTATTTAACATCATGAGATGTTTTTTTTGAAGATGATGGCCAGAACTATCACATTGGAAACCAAAACACATCTAGACTATTGGGTAGTTATCGGAGTAACATGGTTAACTAATACTTCACAAAACGTCGAGGTAATAGAGTACCTCAACACAATTATTAGTGTGCTTTGTCCGCCAAAAGACATTGGAAAAAAAGGAATTTTCAATCACATCAGACTATTTGGAAACTTTGGAAAACTCGGACAGCATAACGGCTGTACGGGCATGAAATATGAGGCAACCTGCAAGAAAACTAACAACATAACAATTGAATTCTTATGGAGACACTGATCCAGGAAGACAACAACTTTTCTATAAGTCTCCAACATAGTAACTCGTCATCCTAATGAATAGATGAGAAAGCCTAATTCTTAAACCCCGTAGAATAAAGAAGAGGGTGACTCAGAATAAGAATGACACAAGGAAAAGAGTAAAAATAGCCTTACGTTCCCTTCCACAAACAATTCCCTTATATAACTAAAGAGTTGCTAGACTCAACATCGACCAGTTTGGCTTGGTTATCCTACAGGCAGTCAAGCTCTGATACCAAAGCTGTCGGGACCCCGATCCTGAGTCATAAGAACCTAGCCTTTAACACATCACATCACTTTGCGGCCTCACGCACGGTAAACTCCACGGCTGCCACCTTACCTTGGCCGGGACCGTTTGCGTCTTTTGGCTCACGTATATGAATATCTTGCTAGCGTTCAAACGACAAAGAACCCGGGTCGACATGACTAGTTATAAACCCCAGCGGTACAACCGTACAGGAACAGACATACATAACCCAGCAAAGCAGGTATCGGTCATCAGCGTGTGTAGACGAGTCGTAGCAAGCTACAAGGACTCCATTACACCGCGTGACATTTCCCCAAGGGGACAGACACAACAGCAAAGAAGGATACATGCCGGTCAATCAATGTGTTCCGAGCAGTAGCAAACTACCAAGGGTCGATGGAATCACAAAGAGGCATTTCACTGTAAAGAGTACTACTAAAGGCAAACAACTAGGTGTCGAATCCCACACATATAATGCATTTCAAACATAAACACATTATGCACGATATGTGTAGATACAACATGGCATCACAACATAACTCTATGACTCAAGCATTTATTAAAGACTCATAAGAGTCAACATAGTATGATATTACAAACAGGGGTCTCGTGACCCGACACTCAAGTCATACAAACAACAAGGGGAAGCAAATCATGTATGGGTACAGACATCTACTAAAAGTGGCTGGAAGAGCCTGAAAAGCTACTACGACCCTACCAAAGGAGCCAGACCTCTGTCTGGGATTCTCAAGCTATTCCGGTCAACATCGAACACATCACGTAGAACCTTTTAGTGAGTCTAAGTCTTCTCTGCAAAAACATAAATAAAGCAACCGTGAGTACAAGGGTACTCAGCAAGTCTTACATCAGAACTATCTACATATGCATCATGTTTCAATGAAAGGATTGTGGGGTTTGATTGCAGCAAGCCAGCTTTGACTCTTGGCTAACCTGTACTACGACTACAAGTTCTTTCTTTGAGGTGGGATAACGCACACGAGTCCACATATTCACCAATTCAATACACCACTATGGATCCACTCTCGTCTCCCTACGAGAAGGCCTTCCATAGCACTCACACTTATCTTGCATGTTTTAGAGTATCCATTTAAATTGTCTATGTACAACGTAATGTTTCCAAGTAGTCCATATCCGAGGACGAGGCTATTCGAACAGATTGAATCACCCTGCAGGGGTATACTTCTTCACACATGCTCCCACCACTTAGCACCATATGCACGTCATGCATCTCGGCAACCATCAAGCGGAAGCACTGGCGTGGGTGTCGGCCACGACCGTTAACCACACAAGACCCTAGTCCAGGTTTATCGCCTATTTGAGACTGAACCCGCAAGGAAGTCCGGCCGAGGTTTCCTCTACGGCCCCAAACGATGCGCGCAGGGTTCCCAAGCCCACCATTCGGGTGCCACTTGGTACACCGTGCCACTGTGTATCTACCGTAGTGAAGCCTACCCCGTCGGGCAGAGCTAAACACGGCCGCCAACACTTTTCCTACAAACACCAGAAACTAATTGCAACTCCTGGACAGAGATCCATGCGATTAATAAGACGAGAGGGTCAATTAAGTATCCCAATGTGTGGTAGTATCTTGTCTTGGATAACACAGACAAAACTCAGTTCTTAAGGACGGTCCCAATGAGACAACCCACCATGTACTCCTACATGGCCTCTCATCGCTACCTTTACCAAATCGGATTCACACTTTTACTCTCACACTGTAGGACATGAACACAACCATTCTAATTCATCATCCAGATGGATCAGACCCGACACGACTCTAAGCATAGCAGGCATTGTAAACAAGCAAGGATGAGTAAGCACATCAAGGCCCAAGCAGTTGCTACTCATGCTAAATGGTTTCAACTATTTACTGTGACAAAATCAGGTCATGCAAAGGAATGGGTTCAACTACCGGTAACATGTACAGTTAAATCGTGTTTGTCCTAATGCAGTAAAAGAGAGCAGGAGCGAGGGGGTGGGTTTATTTCAATAAGCTCAAGGGGGGTTTGCTTGCCTGACATGTCTGAAGATAGCAATGAGTCTTCATCAATGTCAACGATCACATCGTCGGAAACATCGTTTACCGAGAGGGAACAACACCGGCAAACAAGAAAGAACAACATTACTTCATGGAAATGCAACACTATGATGCATGCTCAAGTCATGAAATGAAAAGTGGCAGGGCTAATGTGGTTATCATTTCTTAAGTTGAAGTTGGTTTGAATTAGGATCCAAACATCACTTCAAGCCGGGTATCTCTCCAAGTACCCTTATAATTGATTCGACCTGATGCTCATAACAAATTGTTCGAACATGCATGGGGTTAGTATTTTGAGGTACTAATTTGCATTGACCAATGTTTGGTCATAACAATTGAAGTGGAATTCAAATAAGTATCAAATTCCATCTCCAAACTAATTATGAAATTTATCGTATTCACCATTTTGCCTATTTGGTGATGTTAACTTTTTCAAGCATGCGTGAAAATGCCATAATCAGATTCCTTGGATTTTTCTGATACTTTTTCATATATAAATTATTTTCATCCGAGTTATATTTTAATTTCTATGATTTTTACAAGTTTTAGCAATTTCCTAGATTTATTTTATAATAGGAAATCAATTACTGCGTCAGCCCTGCATCAGCATTGCGTCAGCAGCCAACTATGCCTGGGCCAGGACAAACCTGACTAGTGGGGTCCACTGGTTAGTGACCCAGGTGCTAATCCCGCGCTGACCCGCACTAAGTGGGGTTTGACCCACGCGTGGGGCCCTGTGTCAGTGGCTCTGGGGGGGGGGGGGGGTTAGTGCTGGCTAATGGCTGGCCACGTCAGGGCTACCGGAGCCTGGCCGGCGGCGACCACAGGCGCGGCGGAGGCTCGTCGGAGATGCTCTAAAACGGCCTATGGGGCTCAGTTAGATGCGCTGAAGGCACTGGGGTGAAGCCCAGGCTCGACCGCATCGTGCAGGGGGCTCGAAGGGGGGGCTAGGTCACCGGAGTAGCCCCGCGACGAGCCACGACGGCTACCGAAGCTCGGCCTCGGCGAGGCTAGTGCTAGGAGGCACGGGAGGAAGAGATTGGGACGGCTACGGCTTCAGGAGAGCTCACTGAGCACGCCGGGATGCTCGGCAGTGGCTCTCGGGGTTGCTAACCACGACGACACCATGGCCGGCGGCAGGGGCTTCGGCTCCGGCAGCTAGCATGGTGGGAGGAAGGGGAGATCGACAAGGGGAGGGGGAATGCGTCCGGTGGCTCACAGGGATTCGATTGGAGCAGACGGCGAGCTCGAGGACACTTTGGTTGGCGTGAATCGACGAGGAAGGTCCGGCGGCCGGAGGTGAAGGGGACGACGGCGATGGCGATGCTCCGTGGCTCGGGTGCTCGGGGAGGTTGACGGCGAGGATCTTCTCGATGAGGCGGAGTAAATGGGCCGGTCAGGAAGGTGAGGGGAAGCCTGAGGCTACGGCTGCGACTGACGGCGGCGACGGCCTCGCTGGAATCCATGGGGGAGGGAGAAGCAGAGAGATAGGGGAGAGAGTGTAGAGGGGGATGAGCTCGGGGGTCTAGGTTTTGGCCGCACACGGATATGGATGCATGGGTGGATGCCAGCGCGAAGCAGGAGGTGGTTCGCCCGGCGCCGTGCCTCGTCTCGCCTCTGCCTTGTGGCAGAGGTAGAAGATGACTGGCAGAGGCCAGTGGGCTGGGCCATCTCCTTCCTGGGCCAGGTAACAGGTAAGGTGTTCTATTCTCTTCTCTTTATTCTTTTTTGTTTTCTGTTTGCTAACATTTGTGTTGAATTGAAAATAAATCCAAATCATTTTGCAAAATCCTTATAATATTTTTATGTGGCATAAATATAAATGTCCAATACCACATAATAGTTTCAGTATTTATAAAGCTATATTTTATATATGGAAAATATAATTCCATTCAAAATAGTTGTTTGATTAATTCAAAAAAAATCCAATATAAAAAGTTTCTGTGATCCAAAATATTGGTTGACATTTTTATTTCAGTCCAATATTTTATTGGAAAATCAGGGACATTTCCTTGAATCAATTTGAATCAATATTTATGTTGCTTGTTTGACAAAAATTTAAATGATGAGGCTTGATCACTCCTCATTTCATTTCCAAAAGAAAAATAAAAATAGGAATGCATGCGTGAGATGCAATGACAAACAATTCTAGGTCTAGGGCTGTGACATTCTGTCCATCAGACCCTCTGGAATATGGTGCAGACGGAAGGCTGCTCTAAAGTCTACTCATGTGGCTGCTGGTCCGGCAGGACGCATAGCTTCAAAGTTCTCCCATCAAAGATTGGCTGGTCCTTCCAGAAAGTACGCCGCAAAGGTCACCTTGTCGGCCTCAGAAACATTCGCAGAGCGAATCTTGCGAGATATACTGCACAACCAGTCATCAACGTCGAGGGGGTAGACGGAGTGATGGAACTTCGGAGGATTCAGCTTCACGAAATCATTGAGGGACACTACGTCATTCCTCGGCTGACGAGCCGTATTTTTCTCAATACGCTCTAGCAGACGGTTGGTCACCCTTTTGTTTCTTTCTGCCTCAAGCATAACTTCCGCCAAGGAGGGCGGGTGAGGCAGTTCCTCGTGCGATGCTTGACTACCCTCTCCCTGCTCATGAGTAGGGGCACGGTTCAACCTGGTGAACACCATGCTGACAAACAAACTCACAGCTTAGACCAATATCAACATCAATACTAACTATGGATTAAGAATGCACTGAACACATGGAATGCGGAAATGAACATCCGAACAACATGGTAACAAGCAACGGCTATATATGCACCATGGTTCATACATACCATTATATAGTTCAGTACAACCTTAACCGAAGGGCAAACTACTGAAAAGATGATACTACTCATCAGAGGCTTTCCAGGCTTCCTATACATTATTTATCTATGCCTCCGGAACTGATCTCACAACATAAGCATACTCCACAAGACACAGGACTGTGGAAGTACAGCTACTACCATACTACTCTTCCACTCATGGGTTCAGGCATCCGCATAGAACATCTCATAAAGGTTGCCTCCATGGCCTGGGAGCTCAACCTGCGGATCAGAAAATACTCGAGCCTGAGACCCCTGGGAACCGTAACGGCACGGGTGTGGCCTTGGTCCCCTGACTGGTGGTAGTAGAGGTCCCCGAAGAGGGGTGACTCCTCCTATCACAGGCCAGTCAACATGAGCCGGAAGATGGGTCCTAACAGGGTTCAACATCTTCATATCTCCATACCCTGTCTGGGCTACAGGTGCCAGCTGTGTCAAAGCCGTCCACAGACGGGCACGTGTAGCATAGAGTTCCATACGAAGGGCACGAGCATCCCTGTCTCTATTCTCTAGCATCTCAGCGGTGGACTGCAGCAGCGGATCCTCCATAGAGGAATCAAAGTAGACCCAACTGAAGTATCCTTCTTCTCCTGGCTGAGAGGTAGGAACATAACAGAACTCTGAATTCTGCAGCAGTGTGCGTCTGGCCCTCATAATGGTCAACATTGAATAGGCAACATCTTGTACTGCCATGTCAACAGTAACCCCCAATCCATAAGACCAATGGATCGGCTCCTCAGCTCCAGGGTAATCTGGGAGTACCCTAACAGTGCACAGATACTGACTCTGATTAAAATCCTGGTCCTGCTCCTCCACTGTATACTCTGGGTACCAGCGGTAACCGGCTACTGACATCATCCTGACTAGCATGGCCATGTGACCCGGCACATCAATGCACCTAGTCAGACGGACCACCGAACGAGAAGGACGGCCAGGCATATGAAAATAGAGAGTAATGCAAAGGCATTAGAGCTCTGGAGACAAAATTGGGCAGCATAACGGCTGTAAATGCTCAAAAACAATTTTGAGACAACCCAAAACAGACAAGATAGCATAACCACTCAACTATCAAGTTCAATTCCATGGTCATCAAAACTTACTTTCTTTTCCTTGGAATAAAAGAAACCCGAAGTGACTCTCGACTCGTTGTCCTATAATCTACTGATCAGTATTACATGATCCTGAGAGAAAGATAAGTAACCTAGTTCTTAATCCCCACAGAAAAGACGAGGATGACCAGAATAGAATAACTTGAGAAGAGAAGCAAGAGTCTTACGTTCCCTTCCACAAACAATTCCCTTATATATAACTAAAGCAATTCTAGACTCAACTTCGACCAGTTTGGCTTAGTAATCCTACAGTCAGTCAGGCTCTGATACCAACGCTGTCGGGACCCCGATCCTAAGCCATCGGAATCCAGCATGTAACACATCACATCTCTGTGTGGTCTCACGCACGGTTATCCCCACGGCTGCAGCCTTACCTTAGCTGGGACCGTTTGCACCTTTTGACTCGCGTATGCAATTGTGTTGCTAGCATTCCAATGTCAAAGCACCCAGATCGACATGTCTAGTCATAAACTCAAGTGGCAGTTCCGTAGAGGGACAGACATACATGACCCCGCAAAGCAGGTGTCGGTCATCAGTGAATGTAGATGAGTCGTAGCAAGCTACAAGGACTCCATTACAACGCGTGACATTTCCCAAAGGGACAGACACAACAGCTAAGAAGGACACATGCCCGTCAACCAATGTGTCCGGAGCAGTAGCGAACTACCTTGGCTCGATGGAATCACAAAGGGGCATTTCCCCGTAAGGAGTGCTACTAAGGCATACGACTAGGTATTTGAACCCCATACATATCAAGTACAACACACGTACGCATGGCATACCGATATGCATAGATACATCGATGGCATCACAACATAACCATAAACATACAAACTTTATTTAGAAGGCTCAGACGAGCCTCACACATACTATTACACAGATAGGGGTCTCACGACCCATCATCACAAGTCATTCAGACAAGTATTACAAGCCAGCGGGAGATGGAAACTGCCTGAGTACAGACAGATGGAAAGGTAAAAGGCACATGGCCTCACTATCTACAGACCCAACCTAGGGCCATATCGTAGCTGGGACACCAGCTACCCGTCGTCGTCAACGTCTAGATAGAACCCACCATTAGGGTCATTAACAACCTCTGCAACAATTTATTAAGCAAACGTGAGTACAAAAGTACTCAGCAAGACTTTAGGATAATCTATCTACTCATGCAATGTATCAACAAGGAGTTGTGGGGGTTTCATGCAGAAGCCAGCATTTGACTCTTGGATATACAGAACCACATTTTAAATAGTTTTAACAACTTTGTTTTCTTGCACACGAGTCCACTAACACCAAAACAATACTCCATCGTGGAATCATTCCGTCTCCCTTCGGAAATGCCATCCACGACACTCACACTTATCTTGACAATTATATGAGTAGCCATTATAGTTGTCTATTAACAACATATGTTTCCTAGTAGTCCATATCCGCGGACGCGACTATTCGAATAGATCATAACCCTGCAGGGGTGTAATTCTTCACACACGCTCTCTCCACTTATCGCCATGTGCACGTCATGTACCTCGGCAACCTTCAAGCGGAAGCCCAGCGAGGGAGTCGTCCACGACCGTTAATCACGCTAATACCTAGTCTAGGTTTATCACCTATCTGAGGGTAACCCGCACGGAAATCTGGTCGAGGTTTCTGCCACGGCCTCAAACGATGTGCGCAGGGTTCCCAAGCCCTCCATCCGGGTGCCACTTGGTACACCGTGCCACTGCCTACCGCATCATAGTCCACCTCTAAGGTCATCACTATGCACGGCTTCCATCATGACTATAAACACCAAAAACTACTTGCAACTCCTGGACCGAGTACTAGGCGATTAATAAGTCGAGAGGGTCAATTAAGTATCCCAACGTGTGGTAGTATCTAGTCTTGGATTACATACACGGAACTCAGTTCCTAAGGATGGTTCCAATGAAATAACCCGCCATGTACTCCTACGTAGCCTTTCACCGGTACCTTTACCAAATCAGGTTCAACATACAACCTTTATTAATTGAACACATTCTCACGATCCTGTTCATCACCCAGATGACAGACCTTACACAACTCTAAGCATAGCATGCATAGCAGGATAAGACACATCATGGCTCAAGCATCTACCAGGTATGCTAGGTTGCAAGGTTTAGCTATTTAGTGTGACAAAGACAGGTCATGCAAAGGACTGGGTTCAACTAACGTGGTAAAAGCATTGAAAGCATTTTGACCTAATGCAATAAGTAAGAGCACGAGCGAGAACATGGGATTTATCGGGATGATCAAAATGGTTGCTTGCCTTGTTGCTCGGCAGAGGGGTGATATCCGTCAGTCGGATAATCAGTCGTATCCGGAGGGCCAGAGCCTACCGAAATAATAACATACAATCAATATCAATCATATGCAACAAAATGATGCATGAAATGCAATGTAGCATGGTTTGAGGTGACCAACAGAACCATTTGGGTGATCTTGATTTGAAATCATAATTCAAATATCATTTGAATTATAATTTATCAAATTCCTTTAATTGATTTGACCTGATGCTGTTTCATAACTTTGTTTTTCATGCATGAAAATGGCACCATTGGATTCCTTGAATTTTTCTGATCATTTTGCATACATTATTTGTCAAATTTGGAGTTATATTCAATTTTCTATGAATTTCCAAAGTTTTGAACTTATTCCGGAATTATTTTTAAACAGAAAATGAGTTATTGCATCACCATGACATCAGCAGATCCAATTGGCCGTTGAAAGTCAAACGTGACGAGTGGGACCCACTGGTCAGTGACTCTGGCTAGTTTTTGGTTTAAGTTTAACTTAATTAGTTAATTAACAGTGCTGGACCCACATGTCAGTGTCTGTTTAAGTTAATTAAATAAGTTATTTTTATTTTTATTAAACTTAATTAAACAGGGGCTGGCCCCACCTGTCATAGGCTCAGGGGGTTGAACCCACCGGCGACGAGGTCGATCTTGTCGGCGGTGAGCCTCTCGCAGCACCACAGACGATGGAGGGCATCGGAAACGCGTATCCGATGACCAAATGCACGGCCGAGGCCGCAGGGCGAACGACCACTCGACGACGCGCACGATGGAGCAAACCCCATGGGCTGGGGTGGTCGGAATTGACGCCGGCGACGAGCTTGGCGGCGGCCGAAGCTCGGCCGTCATCGAGGTCATCGAAATAGAGGGCATTTCGTGCGGGGCTCCTAGAGCATCTACGCGGCGAGCTGGAGCCGTTGCAGGCCTCGAATGGACCAACCGGTCACCGTAGGGACACCGGCGACGAGCTACCGCGGCGGTCCTGGTCGGGCTCCGGTGAAACTAGGCCTAGAGCTCGAAATCGAGAGGGGCAACAAGGGGGAAAGCACCTTGAGCTCACAGGGAGTGCAGCGGCGTCGAAAGCGGGCTCGGGGATGGCCTGATGAGGAAAAACGGCGGTGGTGAACATCGACGATTCGAGGAAGAACACGATGGCGATCCGGCGATGCAGGGCTCGAGGGCTTCTTTCCTTTGGCAGAGACGACCAGCTCGACGAGGCGGAGCGAACGACACACTCAGGGGCGGGGAGGACGGCCGGAGCGATGACTAGCTCGAGCTCGAGCTCGTGGTCATGGCGGCCGAGGAAGAGAGAGAGGAGAGAGCGCAAATGAGGAGGGGGAAGAGGTGGGAATGGATCCCGGGAGACTTATCCTCCCTCTCCAGCGCATCGGGGTGAAACAGGCGTGTACGTAGGTGCGTGGACGCGCCGGGAGGAGCGGCGGCTACCTCCTACTCCGACTGGCGAAGGAGGAAGACGACATGCATGGAGGTGGGTTGGGCCTCAAGTAAGCGACAGGTAATCCTTTTCCCATTTCTTTCTTTTTTTCTGTTTTCTGTTTTATCTCTTCTAACTTTGTTTTAATTTATTTTTGGCTCCAAACTATTCCTAAAATAGTTTGAATGATACTGGAGTGTTAGTTGGAATATTTCCAACCACATATAAAGTTTTCAACATTTTTGGAAACTTTGAAATATTTGAAATCAATTATATAGTTGATTTCAGTAGCTTTTAACTTAAATTTAAAATTCCAAAAGCACTTTGAAAATATATTTCACCTCTGATATTTTGTTTTCAACATTTATCAGAAAAGATGAACTTTTCTAATGGCCATTTTGGATTCATTGATTTTGGCAATAGGTGAATTGTTTTTGAATAAGGGGTGGCTAGGGTTTTGCTTTGGTTTTCTTTGCTTTGCTTTTGGATTTCATTTCATTTTCTTGGATGCAAAGAAAGAATACATGAGCACAACTTGCTAACCCTAATAGGTATCAGGGATGTGACACCTACTTTGCATGCAATGGGTGGAGAAGGTTGAAACTAATGCAATAAAACCGGAGGTAAAAATATGATCAATGTGAACTTGCGTGGTAAGGTTGATGAAGATAGATATCGCTCACAGGAAATAACTGGATAGAACTATTCACCACTCTCTGATGAAATATATATAATCAAACATGGTATTCACATAAGAAATTATACCATCAATCATTCTAACAATCAATATCACAACAACAAAAAAAAATATCCAATAAATCAAATCAAATGAGAATCCAAAGAAACTTCAAAGAAAACTCTGGAGCCTTCTGCTATAACAACACAAGATAGTTTGTGTCCAGCAAATAAAACACTAAAATAGTAAAATAACAGAAAATAAAATATAAAACAACTAAAATAAGAGAAGTAAAATTTACAAAACAATATTATTTTGAAAGTATTTTAAATAGGGAATCAAACTAGCAATGAAATCAATTTGCAAGTTATTATAGAACTAGAATTGATTCCATGCAAACTAATAGTAATAAATAAAATAAATTTTGTTGTTCTTGAAAAGTTACTGGTAAATATTAGAAAACAAAATATAACTTGTAACCATTGCAAAAGAAAACAAATTAAGAACAATTAACACAAAAGAAGTAGCAAGAAAATTCTAAAATTAAGCCTACTGATAAATATGATCACTAGTGATCAGTAGCAAAATGAATCAACTCAAAACCTATTTTTAAACTCCGGATAATCACAAAACAAGGTTTAACTCAAATCTTCTTAAACTCAAATTTAGATATTCAAAGATGGTCAAATTTTATATCTACAGAAGCTACATAAAAATTGTTATCCAATGCAAAAAGAATCATCCAATTTTTAGTTATAGAATAAAAGTTAAAGCCAAAACAAAACAGAAAGTTTCTGGTTTTTAAATAATAGGAGAAAAAATAAAATTTCAATCTAGTGAACGAGGTGCTACGTGGCGATTTTGTCACATCCGTGGAACCCTATTCAAGTATAGCATTGTGCTCATATCTTCTTTGCATTGCATCTAGGAAATTTTCAACAAGAACAAAGTAAGTGGTGAAGGAAAACTCAAAAACCCTAGCCACTTCGCAAATTCAAATGAATTACAAACTTATTCAAATCAATGAACCCAAAATGGCCTCAAGAAAAGTTCAACTTTTCTGATAATTATTGAAAGCAAATAAGCAATTAAGAAAACCATTTTCTTAACACATTTGGCATTTTAAATAAATGCAAAAGGCTACTCGTTTCAAATTTAAAATTTGAATTCAAAATTATATAGTTTTCAAAAATGCTGAAAACTTTATGGGTGATTGGAAATATTCCAACTAACACCCCAGCATTTTTCAAACTATTTTTAGTTTGCTTTTGAAGCCAAAATAAATAGAAATCAATGTCAGTAATTAAAAATAGAAACAAAACAGAAAAAAATGAGGAAAGAATTACCTATCGCTCACGTGACCCGGCCCAGCTTCTTCCTGTCGTCTTCCTCCCCCGCCAGTGGGAGCAGGAGGTGGCCGCCGTGACGCCGCGTGCCTCCATGCACCTCCCTACCTGCCTGGCCGCCGCTTCACGCTGGCGAGCGCGGGGATAACCTCCCCGAGCTCTGGCCTATCCGTTCCCGTGCTCCATTCCCCCTCTCCTCTCGGTTCTCTCCTTCCCCCTTCTGCCGCCATTGCCAAGAGCACGAGCTCGAGCTGCCCGTGCCTTCCGCCCCTAGATCTCTCCCCCGAGTGCTCCATTCGGTCCGCCTCGACGAGCTGGTCCTCCCTGCAGAAGTAGAAGGTCCCCCGAGCCCTGCAACGCCCACGGCACCTTCGTCTTCAAGCTTCGGCCGCCGGCGAGCTCCGCTCGATTTGTCGCCCTCAGCGCTTCCCCGAGCTGTCTAAGCCCTCCACTGCACTCCTCGTGAGCTTGCGCAGCTTTCCCCCAACTTTTCCCCGTCGATCTCTTCCTCTAGGCCTAGTTTCACCGGAGCCCGACGAGGACCGCCGCTGCAGCTCATCGCCGGCAGCCCTCCGGTGAACGGTTGGTCCATCTGAGGCCACCAACAGCTTCAGGCCGTCGCGTAGATGCTTTAGGAGCCCAGCCCCGCGCGATTTGACCCTATATCCGATGACCTCGACGATGGCCGAACTTGGTCGCCGTCGAGCTCGTCGCCGGCTTCGATTCTGGCCACCCCAGCCCCTGGGGTTTGCCCTATCGTGCGCGCCGTCGGGTGGCCGTTCTCCCCGTGGTCTCCGCCGTGCGTTTGGTCGTCGGATGCGAGTTTCCGATGCCCTCCGCCGTACTGGTGGTCGCCGGAGGCTCCCCGCCGGCGAGGACGACCTTGCCGCCGGTGGATCTCAGCTGGGCTGAGCCACTGACGTGTTTGAAAATGTTACTGAACCCAAACATGTAGATTAATGAATAAGTTAATTCTTATAAATACTTTGGAGATGGAATTTGGAAATTATTTAAATTCCACTTCAAATGATATGATCAAACATTGTCCAAATCACAAACCAGCAACCTAACATGTCATTTCCATGCATGTTAAAAGCAAGTTGATCTGAGCATCAGGTCAAATCAATTAAAATGGTATCTGAGAATACCTCATTTGAAGTGATATTTGAATTTGATTCAAATCAATTTCAAACCTAATAAATGTTAGCCATAATAGTATACCACTTTGCATCCTCATGCCATGCTCATGCATCATCTTGTTGCATATGATTGTTACTGATTGTTGTCAATTCTTTCGGTAGGCTCCGCTCCTTCGGATTCCACCGAATATCCGACCGACGGATATTGTCCCTCCTCTGAGCAACAAGGCAAGCAACCATTTGGATCATTCCGATAAATCCCATGTTCTCGCTCCTGCACTTACTTATTGCATTAGGAACAAATGCTTGAAATGCTTTTGCCACGTTAGTTGAACCCACTTCCTTTGCATGACCTGTCCTTGTCACAGTAAATAGCTGAACCTTGCAACCTAGCATACCTGGTAGTTGCTTGAGCCATGATGTGCCCTATCCTGCTATGCATGCTATGCTTAGAGTTGTGTATGGTCTGTCATCTGGGAGATGAACAGAATTGTGAGAATGTGTTCAGTAGGTAAACGTTGTGTGTTGAACCTGATTTGGTAAAGGTACCGATGAAAGGCTATGTAGGAGTACATGGCGGGTTGTTTCATTGGAACCGTCCTTAGGAACCGAGTTCCGTGTATGTAATCCAAGACTAGATACTACCACACATTGGGATACTTAATTGACCCTCTCGACTTATGAATCGCTTAGTACTCGGTCCAGGAGTTGCAAGTAGTTTCTGGTGTTTATAGTCATGCTGGAGGCCGTGCATAGCGCTGACCTGAGAGGTGGGCTGTGATGCGGTAGACAGTGGCACGGTGTACCAAGTGGCACCCGGATGGTGGGGTTGGGAACCCTGCGCACATCGTTTGGGGCCGTGGAGGAAACCTCGGGCGGACTTCCATGCGGGTTACGCTTAGATAGGCGATAGACCTGGACCAAGTATTAGCGTGGTTAACGGTCGTGGCCGACTCCCTCGCTGGGCTTCCGCTTGAAGGTTGCCGAGGTGCATGACGTGCACATGGCGATAAGTGGCGAGAGCGTGTGTGACGAAGTACACCCCTGCAGGGTTATTATCTATTTGAATAGCCACGTCCGCGGATATGGACTACTTGGAGACATATGTTGTTCATAGATAACTTCAATGGCTACTCATAAAATTTTCAAGATAAGCGTGAGTGTCGTGGATGGCATTTCCGTATGGAGACGGAATGATTCCATGATGGAGTATTTTTGTGGTGTTAGTGGACTCGTGTGCGAGAAATCAAGTTGTCACAAATTGCTTTAAAATGTAAGATGTCTAGCCACGAGTCAAATGCTGGCTTTCTGCATGAAACCCCACAATTCCTTATTGATACATTGCATGAGTAGATAGTTATCCTAAAGTCTTGCTGAGTACCTCCGTACTCATGTTTGTTTAATAATTGTTGTAGAGGTTGTTAATGACCCTAACGGAGGGTTCTTCCTAGACATCGACGACGACGAGTAGCTGGTGTACCTGCTACGATCTGGCCCTAGGTTGGGTCTGTAGTATAGTCAGGCGATGTGCCTTCTAGTTTCACCTGTCTGTACTCAGACAGTTTTAAACACTTCCGCTGGCTTGTAACTGAATGACTGCTATGATGGGTCGTGAGACCCTTACTGTGTAATATTATGTGTGTGGCTCTTCCGAGCCTTTTAAATAAAGCTTGTATGTTTATGGTTATGTTGTGATGCCATCGATGTATCTATACATATCGGTATGCCATGCGTACGTGTGTCGTACTTGATATGTATGGGGTTCGATTACCTAGCCGTAAACTTTAGTAGCACTCCTTACAGGGAAATGCCCCTTTGTGATCCAACGAGCCATGGTAGTTCGCTACTGCTCCGGACACATTGGTTGACCGACGTGTGTCCTTCTTAGCTGTTGTGTCTGTCCCCTCTAGGGGAAATGTCACGCAATGTAATGGAGTCCTTGTAGCTTGCTACGACTCGTCTACATACGCTGGTGATCGACACCTGCTTTGCTGGGTCATGTATGCCTGTCCTTGTGCGGAACTGCCACTTTGGTTTATGACTAGACATGTCGATCCGGGTTCTTGTCATTGTAATGCTAGCGACACAATTGCATACGTGAGTCAAAAGGCGCAAACAGTCCCGGCTAAGGTAGGGCTGCAGCCGTGGGGTTAACCGTGCGTGAGACCGCAAAGGGATGCGATGTGTTACAGGCTGGATTCCTATGGCTTAGGATCGGGGTCCCGACAGCGTTGGTATCAGAGCCTGACTGACTGTAGGACTACTAAGCCAAACTGGTCGAAGTTGAGTCTAGAATTGCTTTAGTTATACCTAAGGGAATTGTTTGTGGAAGGGAACGTAAGACCCTTGTTCTCTTCTCAAGTTATTCTATTCTGGTCATCCTCGTCTTTTCTGCGGGAATTAAGGACTAGGTTACTCATCTTCTTCTAGGCTCGTGTTTCTGATCAATAGATTATAAGACTACGGGTCAAGAGTTATATTGGGGTCCTTTTATTCCTAGGAAAAACGAAGTAAGTTTGATGATCAGAGAATTGAACTTGATAGTTGAGTGGTTATGCTATTCCATTTTTGGGTTGTCTCAAAATTTGTTTTTGAGCATTTACAGCCGTTATGCTGCCCAATTTTGCATTCAGAGCTCTAATGCTCTTGCATTACTCTCTATTTTCAGATGCCTGGACGTCCTTCTCGTCAGGTGGTACGTCTGACTAGGTGCATTGATGTGCCGGGTCATACGGCCACGCTGGTCAGGGTGATGTCGGTGTGCCGTTACCGCTGGTACCCCAAGTACACAGTGGATGAACAGTACCGAGACTTCAACCAGAGCCAGTATATCTGCACTGTTAGGGTATTTGCAGACTACCCTGGAGCTGAGGAGCCAATCCATTGGTCCTATGGGTTGGGAGTTACTGTTGACATGGCAGTACAAGATGCTGCCTATTCAATGCTGACTATTATGAGGGCGAGACATGCACTGCTGCAGAATTCAGAGTTCTGCTATGTTCCTGCCTCTCAGTCTGGTGAAGAGGGATACCTCAGCGGAGTCTATTTTGATTCTTCTATGGAGGATCCACTACTGCAGTCCACTGCTGAGATGCTAGAGAACAAAGACAGGGATGCTCGTGCTCTCCACATGGAGCTTTATGCTACACGTGCCCGTCTATGGACGGCTTTGACGCAGCTGGCACCGGTAGTCCAGACAGGGTACGGAGATATGGAGATGCTGAACCCTGTTAGGACCCATCTTCCGACCCACGTTGACTGGCCAGCTATAGGAGGAGTCACCCCTCTTCGGGGACCCCTACTACCACCAGTCACAGGACCGAGGCCACATTCGTGTCCTTATGGATCCCAGGGATCTCAGGCGAGAGTGTTTCCTGATCCGCAGGTTGAGCTTCCAGGCCATGGAGGTAATCTATATGAGATGTTCTATGCGGATGCCTGAGCTGTGAGCGGAAGGATAGTATGGTGGTAGTCGTGCGTTCATAGTCCTGTGTGACTTGTGAAGTATGCTTGTGATGTGAAATGAATTCCGGAGGCCTAGATAAATAATGTATAGAAAGCTTGTAAGCCTGTGATGAGTAGTTTCATAATCTCAATAGTTTGCTCTTCCATTAAGGTTGTACTGAACTATGTAACAGTGTGTATGAACCATGGTGTATATATAGCAGATGCTTGTTACCATGTTGTAACATCCCAAAATTATAAATTTTGGAATGTTAATATAATTATTAGATTGTTTGTTTGTTTATTTGCTGAGTGACTGAAACTTGTATGAAATTTGAAACTTTTCGAAACTTTTGAATGAGAGGGAATAAAATGACTTTCCCCTTCTCTGGTGAATTCAAATTCAAGCTTTTAAAAGCAAAGAGAGAAGATGACATGACTTCTTCAACTATAAATAATTTGAACGGAGATATTTGCATTTGAATTCTCTTGCATTTTTATTTGTTTTCTTCGTGCAAGAAATGTCGGGAAATTCTTTCGTCTTTTGTTTTGCATTTCCATCGCGCGAGAAATGTCCGGAGAAAACTCTCTTGCACGCAAGAGAGAGAGCGGAGGAAAATGACCCTCCAAAGTGCGAGAAGTTTCTAAAATATTTGAGCCAAGAAAACCCAAAGTTCTTTTGCAAAAATAATTGCAAAAAGAAATAAAGCAAATTGGGAATTTCTGAAAAAACAATTTTTAAAAGTTTTTATTTTGGCTTTAAAAAAATGTTATTCGGGTAGAGATTCTTTTTCTGATTTTTTTGATATATAATACCATGTATAAATATATTGATTTATTTTCTTTTTTTAGCTTTTATATTTTCTGTTTGGAAAGGTTTAATAAAAGGAAGGTTATTTTTTTTTTCTTAACAGCCGCCCCCGAGCGTTTTTTTCTTAGCTGGGCCGAATCCCACTACCCGGGATCCCAGATCCCTTAAGAATTGGCCACCGACCACCTCCCTTTCCCTCCCTCCTCCCACTGCCCGTGGACCCCACCCTTGGCCGATGGCTCTCTCCCTCCACGTCACCTTCTCCTTCCTCCCTCGCCTCCTTCCTTTTCTCTGCAACCGAGACCGACCCCTCCCCAGCTCGCGAATCCCCTCCCGTATTCTCTCCCTCTCTTTCCTTAGCTCACCCCCCTCCTAGCCTATATAAAGACCACCCCTAGCCGACCCCGTTCCCTACTCAACCTCGCCGAGCCGCCGCCCCTAGCCGCCACTCCACCGCCCGCCCCCGCCGGAGCTTCTCCCACCGTCTACCCCGCCCCTGGGAGCAACCCCGTCGCCACCCCTGCACCCCCACCTTCGTCCCCCTCCACCGCCGCCCCCTTGCCACCCCGCCACCCCTCCACCCCCTGCTGCACCTCCCCCTCCACGAGCAGAAGCACTGCACCACCCTTCGGCACCCCCACAGGAGCAACACCCTCTCCCCCACTGCCCCCGGAGCCCTTCCTTCGGAGGAGGAGCACCCCGCCGCCGCCTCCCCATTTTTCCCACCGCCCAGGAGCTTCCTCCTCCCTCGCCGGCCATCTTCTCTCGCCGGAGTAGCTACGGCCAGTCAAGGTAGCTCTCTCCCTTCTCTGTTATTTTTTGTTCTCTTCCTAGCCCTTAGATCTTAGTGGATGGTTAGATTAGAACTGAGAATACCACTTCGGTCTATATGAGAAAAACCCACGGTTTTATTCTTACTTATGTTTAAACCAGTAGCTTTTGTTAGAGTCAGGCCGTTTCCCCGTAGCGCTGCAACAAACACCCTCCGCAGCCAATAGCAACATGCCACGTGTACCCCTCTGTTAGTACTAGTTAGCTGCAGTTTTCTGTCTAAATTACAAAAAACAGAAAATTTCAATTTTGTTTTGGCCACAACTTTTGATCCCGAAGTCCAATGATAGTGATTCTTTTTCCAGTAGCTCACAAATTTGCTGTAGTTTTTAAAAACATATAGTTTGTCTATGTTTGAAATTTTCAAATATAAGTTAGATCAGATTTAGTTTAAACCTTGTTTTGCCTATTCCAGGAGTTTAAAAAATAGATTTTTATTTGATTCTTTTTGGTACTGATCACTAGTGATCTTATTTATCAGTGGTAAAAATTTCAGATTTGTTTGAGTATTTTAGCTGACTGTTTCATATGAAACAATTTCTGTTTCACCTCTTTTAGGATTTCGGCTAATTCCTTTTCTATTTTTGTTTTAAATTATTTTCTTTATTATTTCAGAAACATTATTATTGTTTTGTTTATGTTAGTAAACAGTAGTTTTGCAACAATTATTTATTTTAGTTTTATTTGATTTCATGAAGTCAATTCTAGTTCCGTAGTAACGTGCATTTGTTTTCCGCATTGTTTCAAATCCCGTTTGGGAATACTTTCAAAGGTTTTGTGAAAAAAAATTTATTCTATCTTAGTTAGACTTATATATCTAGTCCCTTGTTATTATTTTGTGTTAGACAAAAACTAGTTAGTGTTTGATGTAGAAGAAGACTCCTAGCTTTAGTGAAGTTCTTTCGGATTTTTATTCGCTCTCTCTTTTGTTTGATTGCTAGAATGATTGCTAGTATGAGTGCTTATGTGAATGATATGTTTGCTATATAGATTTCATCGGAGAGTGACGAGTAGTCTATCAAGTTATTGTCTCGAGAAATTCTTCTTCGTCAACATCGCCAGGCAAGTCATTTTGATCATGTTATTTTACCTATGTTTTCGATGCATGGTAGATCACCTTTCTTTGCCCATTTGCATGCTGCCTAGGTACTTGGAAACTTTAGCATAAGTTGTAGTATCATGTGGTAGGAACACAACACCCCGATACTTGGCCCCGGGACGACAATTTCTTAATGCTATGCTTGAGTAGACGGGTTATCGGTTGAGTGTATACCACGAGTGACACGAGGTTGATATAATAATCAAGACCTGCTAAGACAAGACTTTCAAGACCTCGGACGCAATGCAACACTGGGTGAAGGACGGTTGATCGGCTCCCTGGAAAACCCAGTGGATGCCCGGGATGCTGGAGAGGCCATGTCATCCTGCGGAAAGCTTCACCCAGGCTCGAAGAGACAGACGGATATTTTCAAGACCCAAGGCTTACCTGCACAGCCACAAGTCATTATGGGCTCTGGCTTGCTTGGCAACGCGGCGACTCTGGATAGGCAGTGCTAGCAGATGTAGACGAACGATAGGAGTGGATGGGCACCGACAGGGATTCAGAGGGACCCGTTGAAAGACCATGTTTTGATCATCCGGTCTTCAAACACCCTGAAGTGCGAGGACATACTCGGAGGCGATCAAATCTTGTGGGGAACGTGTGCAAAACTCTGCAGAGTACTCAAACCTAATCGATTAGCCATGTCCGCGGTCATGGACAACTTGAGCCAAAGGAACTGAAGTTATCTGGATTTCTCAACACCATTAAATATATTTGATGAGGGTAACTATTGACAACATGGGTACGAGAATTGGTTGGCGGGACCATCTCGTTAACAACCAACAATGTAGTAACATTTTCCTTTTAGCCCTCTCTTGATGTAGGAGAAAACTTGCTTTTCGCTAAAAACTTACAGCCCCACATGCCATATATGCATATAGTATAGATGATTACTTTTCACCCCTCTCTTATGTGACTTGCCGGCATATTCAATATGCTGACCTACACGGCTGCAACGTCTCATGTTGTAGATATTTTTCTTCGACGAGTAAGAGTACGATTCAGGGTTACGGTCTACTCTCAACTTGCCGTTGGTGTTTATTGGGACTCCACTCCCTTGACTGCTTCCGCTGAAATAATTAAGGTATATATTAGTTTTACGCTATTTACATGTGATTGCACTTTGATATATACACTGATGTACTGTGTGTGCCAACATACTGATCCAGGGCTGGCACAGAAACACAGAGGCTTGACTCGTCTTGAGTCGGGTCGCTACACATGTTGTTAGGATATTCATTTCCGCATTCCGTGTGTTCAGTACATTCTTAATCCTTAGCTAGTATTGATATGATATTGGTCTAAGCTGTGAGTTTGTTTGCCAGGATGGTGTTCACCAGGTTGAACCCTGCCCCTGCTCATGAGCAAGGCGAGGGTAGTCAAGCGTCGCAGGAAGACCTGCCTCACCCGCCCTCTCTGGCGGAAGTTATGCTTGAGGCAGAGAGGAACAAAAGAGAGACCAACTGACTGTTAGAGCGTATTGAGCAGAATATGGCTCGTCAGCCTAGGAATGCTGTAGTGTCCCTCAATGACTTTGTGAAGTTAAATCCTCCAAAGTTCCATCACTCCGTCGATCCCCTCGATGCTGATGACTGGCTGTGCAACATCTCACGCAAGATTCGCTCTGCGAATGTTTCTGAGACCGACAAGGTGACCTTTGCGGCGTATTTTCTGGAAGAACCCGCCAATCTGTGGTGGGAGAACCTTGAAGCTATGCGTCCTGCTGAGCCAGCAGCCACATGGGCAGACTTCAGTGCAGCCTTCCGTCTGCACCATATTCCAGAGGGCCTGATGGACAGAAAGAGAGAGGAGTTCTGTGCTTTCACCCAGGGCAAGTTGACCGTGGATGCCTATAGCCGCGAGTTCGGTAACCTCGCCCGCTATGCAACAGAGGAGGTGTCTACTGATGCCAAGAAGCAAGCAAGATTCCGTAAGGGTCTGAGCCCTGAGCTTCGTCGTGATCTGCGCCTCCACGAGTGTGCAAGTTTCCAAGCCCTGGTCAACAAGGCGATCAGTGCCGAGACTGGTCATACCGACTTTGAAGCCACAAGGAAGCACTCCCATGACTTTGGCTCGTCATCTGGTTCCGCGTTTCCAAAACACAGGCTTTGGGTTCCGAACAGTACTCTGCCGCCAAGATACACTCCGAGGCCATCCTACGTGGCGCCTCAGATGAATCAGACTAACCCTCCAACAAAAACTTACGGTGGTCCAACTAGCAATGCTGCACCACGTGCCAACCAAGTGATATGCTACAAGTGTGGAGAACCAGGGCACTATTCCCGTCAGTGTCCTCAGAATGTGGGTGCCAAGCAACCCGGAAGGTTCGTCGGGCAAGGCAAGTCGGGCAAAGCTTACTATGTGAAGCCAACTCCTGCACGTGGCCGTGTGAACTATGTCTCAGCAGAAGAAACTGCAGAGGATCCCGCCGTCATACTGGGTATGCTTCTTGTTAATCATCACCCAGCGTCTGTTCTCTTTGACACTGGGTCTTCTCATTCCTTCATTTCAGAAAGTTATGCACAGTTGCATAACATGTCTTTTTGTGATATGCCAATTCCATTGGTTGTCCAAACTCCTGGTAGTAAATGGCAAACCTCTTGGATAACCTATGACAATGAAATTCTAGTAGACAGGCTAGTTTTTCAAGCCTCATTGATAGCGCTGAAATCTTCAGATATTAATATCATCTTGGGTATGGACAGGATATCAGCTCACTATGCCAAGATTGATACTCATTCTAGAAATGTTCAGCTTACCCATCCCTCGGGTGAGATAGTCAATGTATCTACTCGAGTTGCCAAATGCCAACTCTATTCCCTAAATGCCAACCCTCTTCCGGAACTTGAAGACATCCCGGTAGTCCGTGACTTCCCGGATGTTTTCCAGAGGAACTGCCAGGAATTCCACCTGACAGAGATGTAGAGTTTGTGATAGATCTTGTTCCGGGAACTGTCCCAATAGCCAGAAGACCATATAAGATGGCACCCCTGGAGCTAGCCGAACTTAAGAAGCAACTAGATGAGGCTTTGAATAAAGGTTTCATTCGTCCTAGCTCTTCTCCTTGGGCTTTCCCCGTCCTCTTCGTCAAGAAGAAGGACGGAACGGATCGGATGGTTGTAGATTATCGACCAGTTAATCTGGTCACCATAAAGAACAAGTATCCGCTCCCCAGGATCAACGATCTATACGATCAGCTCGCTAGATCCTCAGTCTTCTCCAAAATGGATTTGAGGTTGGGATACCAACAAATCAAGATCAAGAACGGGGACATTCCAAAAACTGCTTTTGTTACTCGTTATGGCCAATACGAGTACACCGTCATGTCCTTCGGTTTAACCAATGCCCCAGCCACTTTCTCTCGTTTGATGAATTCAATCTTCATGGAGTATTTGTATAAATTCGTCATGGTATACCTCGATGATATTCTCATCTACTCGAAGAACGAACAAGAACATGCCGAGCATCTAAGGCTGGTAGTGATGAAACTTCGAGAGCATCGCCTTTATGCCAAGTTTTCAAAATGTAAATTTTGGTTACCAGAAGTGACCTATCTAGGTCACGTAATCTCTGGTAAGGGTATTGCTGTCAATCCCGAGCGAGTTCAAGGCATCCTTGATTGGACTCAACCTGAATCGGTTAAGCAAGTTAGGAGTTTTCTTGGTCTAGCGAGCTATTGTCGCCGCTTTGTCGAGAATTTCTCCAAGGTTGCAAAGCCTCTAACTGAACTCCTCAAGAAGGATAAAAAGTTTGAGTGGACACCACAGTGTGAGCATAGTTTTCAGGAACTAATAAGACGCCTGACTTTCGCACCTGTGTTGCTACCACCAGATTTTTCTAAGGACTTTGTTATCTATTGCGACGCCTCACGACAAGGATTAGGTTGCATTCTCATGCAAGATCGTCATGTGATCGCTTACGCATCTCGACAGTTGCGTCCACATGAGCATAATTATCCCACACATGACCTTGAGCTTGCAGCTGTGGTCCATGCACTTAAAACCTGGCGACATTACCTTCTTGGTAATCGTTGCGAAATATTCACTGACCACCAAAGTCTGAAATGTATCTTCACCCAGCCGGATTTGAATCTCAGGGAAAGACGGTGGGTTGAGTTGATATCGGATTACGACTTAGGGATAACTTACACCCCGGGGAAGGCCACTGTTATGGCTGATGCACTAGGTCGTAAATCTTATTGTAACAATTTGATGCTACAACAAGGTCAACCACATCTCTATGAGGAATTTCGGAAGTTGAACCTTCATATTGTTCCTCAAGGATTCCTTTCTACCCTGGTGGCGAAGCCTACTCTTAGGGATCAAATCATAGCCGTGCAGGCTTATGATAAGGGTATATCCCGGATCAAGGAGAATATTGCTAGCGGTAACGCTAGGGATTTCTCCATCAATGAGAAAGGTGTTGTGTTCTTTCAGAACCGTTTAGTGGTTCCTAAGAGCAAACGTCTGCGGCAGTTGATCCTTAAGGAGGCTCATGATTCTCCTCTCACCATTCATCCCGGTAGTACTAAGATGTATCAGGACCTACGCCAAAGGTTCTGGTGGACTAGGATGAAGAGAAAAATTGCTGAGTTCGTTGCTAACTGCGACGTTTGTCGTCGAGTTAAGGCAAAACATCAAAGGCCTGCTGGCACCCTTCAACCTTTAGCTATTCCTGAATGGAAATGGGATAAAGTTAGTATGGATTTCATTACCGGATTTCCCAAGACCAAGAAAGGAAATAATGCTATCTTTGTGGTCATTGACCGTCTTTCCAAAGTAGCTCATTTTCTTCCAGTTCGTGAGAGTATAACAGCTAGCCAGCTAGCAGAGTTATATCTCTCTCGAATAGTGTCTCTTCATGGTGTTCCCCTGGAGATTAACTCGGACCGTGGGAGTATCTTTACTTCTCGCTTCTGGGATGTTTTCAGAATGCCATGGGGATTCACTTATCTTTTAGCACTGCTTTCCATCCCCAATCAAGTGGTCAAGTAGAAAGAGTGAATCAAATCCTAGAGGATATGCTCCGAGCTTGCGTTATATCGTTCGGTATGAATTGGGAGAAGTGCCTTCCATTCGCCGAATTTGCTTATAACAATAGTTATCAATCAAGCTTGGGCAAAGCTCCTTTTGAACTTCTCTATTGACGAAGATGTCGTACACCTCTTAATTGGTCAGAAACCGGAGAGAGGCAACTCTTTGGCCCGGATATGATCCAGGATGCAGAAGAGCAGGTTCGCATTATTCGTGAAAAGTTGAAAACAGCCCAATCTCGTCAAAAGAGCCAATATGATCGTCATCATAAGGCTGTGACCTTTGAAGTTGACGAGAAGGCTTATCTTCGGGTTACAGCTTTGAAGGGTACCCATCGATTCGGTATCAAGGGCAAGTTGGCTCCTCATTACATTGGTCCTTTTCGCATTCTTGCCAAACGAGGAGAAGTTGCCTACCTGTTGGAACTTCCTCCGCATCTTTCCAAGGTTCATGATGTATTCCACGTCTCGCAACTCACGTGTTGCTTTTCGGATCCTATCCGTGAAGTGGACCACGAAACGCTTGATCTCCAAGATAACCTTTCCTATCGAGAATACCCTGTTCATATTCTCGACCAAGCTGAGCGTACTACTCGACGTTGAAACCTCAAGTTTCTTATAGTTCAATGCTCAAATCATTTTGAAAAGGAGGCAACTTGGGAAAGAGAGGATCGCCTCCGACTTGAGTATCCTGCGTTATTCCCGACGACTTCTAAATCTCGGGACGAGATTCTTTTGAGTGGGGGTGAGTTGTCACATCCCTGGAACCCTAGTAAAGTATAGCATTGTGCTCATATCTTCTTTGCATTGCATCTAGGAAATTTTCAACAAGAACAAAGTAAGTGGTGAAGGAAAACTCAAAAACCCTAGCCACTTCGCAAATTCAAAGGAATTACAAAGTTATTCAAATCAATGAACCCAAAATGGCCTCAAGAAAAGTTCAACTTTTCTGATAATTATTGAAAGCAAATAAGCAATGAAGAAAACCATTTTCTTAACACATTTGGAATTTTAAATAAATGCAAAAGGCTACTCGTTTCAAGTTTAAAATTTGAATTCAAAATTATATAGTTTTGAAAAATGCTTAAAACTTTATGGGTGATTGGAAATATTCCAACTAACACCCGAGCATTTTCAAACTATTTTTAGTTTGCTTTTGAAGCCAAAATAAATAGAAATCAATGTCAGTAATTAAAAACAGAAAAAAATGAGGAAAGAATTACCTGTCGCTCACCTGGCCCGGCCCAGCTTCTTCCTGTCGTCTTGCTCCCCCGCCAGTGGGAGCAGGAGGTAGCCGCCGCGACGTCGCGCGCCTCCACGCAGCTCCCTGCCTGCCTGGCCGCCGCTTCGTGCTGGCGAGCGCGGGGATAACCTCCCCGAGCTCTGGCCTATCCATTCCCGTGCTCCATTCCCCTTCTCCTCTTGGTTCTCTCCTTCCCCCTTGTGCCTCCATTGCCAGGAGCTTGAGCTCGAGCTGCCCATGCCTCCGGCCTCTAGTTCTCTCCCCCGAGTGCTCCATTCGCTCCGCCTCGACGAGCTGGTCCTGCCTGCAGAAGTAGAAGGTCCACCGAGCCCTACAACGCCCACGGCACCGTCATCTTCAATTTCGGCCGCCGGCGAGCTTCGCTCGATTGGTCGCCCTCAGCGCTTCCCCGAGCTGTCTAAGCCCTCCACTGCACTCCTCGTGAGCTTGCGCAGCTTTCCCCGAACTTTTCCCCGTCGATCTCTTCCTCTAGGCCTAGTTTCACCGAAGCCCGACGAGGACCGCCGCTGCAGCTCGTCGCCGGCAGACCTCCGGTGAACGGTTGGTCCATCTGAGGCCACCACTAGCATGAGGCCGTCGCGTAGATGCTTTAGGAGCCCAGTTCCGCGCGATTTGACCCTGTATCCGATGACCTCGACGATGGCCGAACTTGGTCAACGTCGAGCTCGTCGCCGACGTCGATTCCGGCCACCCCAGCCCCTGGGGTTTGCACCATCGTGCGCGTCGTCGAGTGTCCGTTCTCCCCGTGGTCTCCGCTGTGCGTTTGGTCGTGGGATGCCAGTTTCCGATGCCCTCCGCCGTACTGGTGGTCGCCGGAGGCTCCCCACCGGCGAGGACGACCTCGCCGCCGGTGGATCTTAGCTGGGTGAGCCACTGACGTGTGGGGCCAGCCTCTGGATATTTTAGTTAATAAAAATAAAATAAAATAATCTAATAAGTCATTGACATGTGGGTCCAGTATTGTTAATTAGTTAATTAAGTTTAAAACTAATCTAAATCTGACCAGAGTCACTGACCAGTGGGTCCCACTGGTCAGGTTTGACTTTCAACGGCCAGTTGGACCTGCTGATGTCATGTTGATGCAGTAAAGAGTTTTCTGATTTAAAAGAATTCCAGAAAAATGCCAAAACTTCTAAAAATCATAGAAATTAATCTCAAACTCCAATGAAAATAATTTATATATGAAAAAGTATCAGAAAAATCCAAGGAATCTGAATATGCCATTGTCAAACATGTTGGAAAATGTTACTGAACCCAAACATGTAGATTAATGAATAAGTTAATTCTTATAAATACTTTGGATATGGAATTTGGAAATTATTTAAATTCCACTTCAAATGATATGATCAAACATTGTCCAAATCACAAACCAGCAACCTAACATGTCATTTCCATGCATGTTAAAAGCAAGTTGATCTGAGCATCAGGTCGAATCAATTAAAATGGTATTCGAGAATACCTCGTTTGAAGTGATATTTGAATTTGATTCAAATCAACTTCAAACCTAATAAATGTTAGCCATAATAGTATACCACTTTGCATCCTCATACCATGCTCATGCATCATCTTGTTGCATATGATTGTTGTTGATTGTTGTCAGTTCTTTAGGTAGGCTCCGCTCCTCCGGATTCCACCGAATATCCGACCGACGGTTATTGTCCCTCCTCTGAGCAACAAGGTAAGCAACCATTTTGATCATTCCGATAAATCTCATGATCTCGCTCCTGCACTTACTTATTGCATTAGGAACAAATGCTTGAAATGCTTTTGCCACGTTAGTTGAACCCACTTCCTTTGCATGACCTGTCCTTGTCATAGTAAATAGCTGAACCTGGCAACCTAGCATACCTGGTAGTTGCTTGAGCCATGATGTGCCCTATCCTGCTATGCATGCTATGCTTAGAGTTGTGTATGGTCTGTCATCTGGGAGATGAACAGAATTGTGAGAATGTGTTCAGTAGGTAAACATTGTGTGTTGAACCTGATTTGGTAAAGGTACCGATGAAAGGCTATGTAGGAGTACATGGCGGGTTGTTTCATTGGAACCGTCCTTAGGAACTGAGTTCCGTGTATGTAGTCCAAGACTAGATACTACCACACGTTGGGATACTTAATTGACCCTCTCGACTTATTAATCGCTTAGTACTCGGTCCAGGAGTTGCAAGTAGTTTCTGGTGTTGATAGTCATGCTGGAGGCCGTGCATAGCGCTGACCTGAGAGGTGGGCTGTGATGCGGTAGACAGTGGCACGGTGTACCAAGTGGCACCTGGATGGTGGGGTTGGGAACCCTGCGCACATCGTTTGGGGCCGTGGCGGAAACCTCGGGCGGACTTCCGTGCGGGTTACCCTCAGATAGGCGGTAGACCTGGACCAAGTATTAGTGTGGTTAACGGTTGTGGCCGACTCCCTCGCTGGGCTTCCGCTTGAAGGTTGCCGAGGTGCATGACGTGCCCATGGCGATAAGTGGCGAGAGCGTGTGTGACAAAGTACACCCCTGTAGGGTTATGATCTATTCGAATAGCCGCGTCCGCGGATATGGACTACTTGGAGACATATGTTGTTCATAGATAACTTCAATGGCTACTCATAAAATTGTCAAGATAAGCGTGAGTGTCGTGGACGGCATTTCCGTATGGAGACGGAATGATTCCACGATGGAGTATTGTTGTGGTGTTAGTGGACTCGTGTGCGAGAAATCAAGTTGTCGAAAATTGTTTAAAAATGTAAGATGTCTAGCCACGAGTCAAATGCTGGCTTTCTGCATGAAACCCCACAATTCCTTATTGATACATTGCATGAGGAGATAGTTATCCTAAAGTCTTGCTGAGTACCTTCGTACTCATGTTTGTTTAATAATTGTTGCAGAGGTTGTTAATGACCCTAACGGAGGGTTCTTCCTAGACATCGACGACGACGAGTAGCTGGTGTCCCAGCTATGATCTGGCCCTAGGTTGGGTCTGTAGTATAGTCAGGACATGTGCCTTCTAGTTTCACCTGTCTGTACTCAGACAGTTTTAAACACTTCCGCTGGCTTGTAACTGAATGACTGCTGTGATGGGTCGTGAGACCCTTACTGTGTAATATTATGTGTGTGGCTCTTCCGAGCCTTTTAAATAAAGCTTGTATGTTTATGGTTATGTTGTGATGCCATCGATGTATCTATACATATCGGTATGCCATGCGTACGTGTGTCGTACTTGATATGTATGGGGTTCGATTACCTAGCCGTAAACTTTAGTAGTACTCCTTACAGGGAAATGCCCCTGTGTGATCCAACGAGCCATGGTAGTTCGCTACTGCTCCGGACACATTGGTTGACCGGCGTGTGTCCTTCTTAGCTGCTGTGTATGTCCCCTCTGGGGAAATGTCGCGCAATGTAATGGAGTCCTTGTAGCTTGGTACGGCTCGTCTACATCCGCTGGTGACCGACACCGGCTTTGCTAGGTCATGTATGCCTGTCCTTGTGCGGAACTGCCACTTTGGTTTATGATTAGACATGTTGATCCGGGTTCTTGTCATTGGAATGCTAGCGACACAATTGCATACGTGAGTCAAAAGGCGCAAATGGTCCCGGCTAAGGTAAGGCTGCAGCCGTGGGGTTAACCATGCGTGAGACCGCAAAGGGATGCGATGTGTTACAAGCTGGATTCCTATGGCTTAGGATCGGGGTCCCGACAGATTTCCTACTGGTTAGAAAGTGTGCCCTATGGGGCCTAATCAACGAACGGCCGCAAACTAATAAAAATCTCTTCGGCTAAATATTACTAACAGAAAACCAGGTTTTTCTATTACTAAGCCGAAGAGGTACCATTATTCTAATGTGAACCGTAGCTATAGGATCCGACAGATGAGAAGAAAGTGAGCAAGCTCACCGTGGCTGGCAGGGACTCCAGCGAGTGGTGGCGGCGGCCGTAGCTAGCGGTGGTTGGGGTAGTGGCTCCGGTGGCCGGCGGCGATGGCAGAGGGGTGCTCCGGCGAGCTCGTAGTGGTGCCGGTTGGGTGTGGGGGCGACGCAGGGAGCAGCAGGAGCTCCGGCGAGTTCCTGTTGGAGGAGAACTCCCGCGAGGGAGGGGCGGGGTGCTGCGGCAAGGGCAGGGGCGGTTCTCGGGCAGAACGAAGAGAGGGGGAGGAGGCGGTTTTTATAGGGGGCTCGGGAGTGCGAGAGAAGGAAGGAGCAAGGAGATCGGGGTGGATCGAGGTGCTCTCGCCATGGAAGGTTATGTACGTGAGGAGAGGAAGGAGATCGTCCGGACGAAGAAGAAAGAGATTTGGGCTGGATTTGCTAATGGGCCCATGTCACTTTCCTAGTAAAAAAACGATTTATTTCCTATTATACAAAAAACAGGAAAGAAAACTAAATAAAAGAAAATCTATAATACTTTTATATAGACATATTATATATCAAATTTTGCAAAAAAAGATTTCCTACGAGATGAACATATTTTCAAGGCGAAAAAAATCTCACAAAATCAGAAAATTCAAACAGTGTTGCTGGCTCAAGAAAAATGCAAAGAAAACATTTTGAAAATACTAAAATGGATTCAAATTATTTTCTCTCCATTTTTATATTGTAGGGAATCATTTTACCCTATTTTCCATGTATTTTGTTTTTGGAGAAAAATAAATTTGAAACCACTTCAAAAATTGTTTTTGAAACATAATATAAAACATTTTCAAAATAGTCTTGTGAGTTTCATAAGTTCAAATATAATTTCAAATGGCCCCTGGTTTGGAGTGTCATATTGCTCCTCTCAAGATTTTGAATTTGGGCAAGGCGATTTGAATTCGTTTAAACTTTCAAATAGGACCATAATATGAAATATATTGCAAAAGGAATTATTTTCACGGACCACCTTTTTTTCATGTCCTTTATTTTGAAGAAGTCATGTTATCTTCTCTGAGTGATTTGTATTGGATGAAATTGGAATTCAAAAGAAAATGGGAAATTCATTTTATTCCCTATGATTTAAAAGTTTTAAAAAGTTTCGAATTTCACTCAAGTTTCAATCACTCAATCAAACAATCAATCAATCTAGTAATTATTATTACATATCAAAATTTGGAATGTTACATCATGCTAGTAAGTAATTGTGAATTGGAAGAAATACTTGTGTTAAAGCTTGTGATTCCTGGAGCATGCACGTATGGTGAACCGTTATATGATGAAGTCGGATCATGATTTGTTTAATGATTGTCAACCTTTGTGTGGAGTTCAGGATCGCGCGATGGTTAACTCGTACCAGCCCTTCCCCTAGGAGCATGCATCTAATACTTTGGTTCGATAACTAATAGGATTTTGCAATAAGTATGTGAGTTCTTTATGACTAATATTGAGTTCATGGACTATACGTACTCTCACCCTTCCTCCTTTGCTAGCCTCTCTAGTACCGTACAATTGACTGTTGGATTGCTCTAGACCATGACGCCTAACCGTCTGGAGGATGCACAGTCCTCAAAGGTAAAAGGCTTCAGTCCCACACAGGAACAACTTCTTCAGTGATGCTCAATCACTTGGTTCTCAGTTTGTGCTTTGGTGTTTGGGGTATTTCCTCACTGATGAATTACTCTCGAAGACTCTGAGGAATTTGGGTTGCTCTTATGACAAGTGTCATTTTCTAACGGAGCAGCCAACCAGCTAATGGTTGTGGGGGGCGGCTATTTATAGCCTAGGAGAATCCCAACATGATTTGACACTAATGCCCTTAAATAATATGACCGTTGGTGTGGATAAGACCAATGATGTGGGGTGGCTATCGAAACGGTCGGGACCCTCAACTGTGAGAGTCCTCATGTCACTCATATTCCTGACTTGAGGCTTTTGGTAGGATTAGGCTTGGGTTGAGCATCATGAGGAAATTCATTCCAATGTGTTACCTCGACCCCCTTTAACAGTACGGTGTTCCTATTACTCAAGTGTGAAGAAAACAAAACAGAAAGAGTAAATCTTCATGCTTCAAAGTCTTCAGAATGATTTTCTTCAGGACACACCGAATTCCTCAATTTCAATATCTTCATGAGGAATATCAATTTCATCGCAGATTTTCCGCGATTAAAATCTTCAGTTTCAGATCAATTTCTTCAACCGAAGATATACATTTTTAGGGGTCGATATTCATCGAATATTTCAAACTCCTCAGCGACTTATAGATTCTGTCTACACTCATGAACACATTAGATACTTAACCTGTAAGTCCTCAAACCACCAAAATCACTAAGGGGCACTAGATGCACTTACATTATGAAAAGTTTTATCATCCCTCTTCTTTATAGCATAAGTATCATCACAATAATCATCATAGATAGGGGGCATGCTTTCATCATAATAAATTTGATCATTCAAAGTGGGGGAACTAAATAGATCGTCTTCATCAAACATAGCGTCCCCAAGCTTGTGGCTTTGCATATCATTAGAACCATGAGTAATCAAAGAATTCATACTAACAACATTGCAATCATGCTCATCATTCACATATTTTATGCCAAGCATTCTATGTAATTCTTCTTTTAGCACTTGAGCACAATTTTCATTTCCATCATTTTCACGAAAGACATTGAAAAGATGAAGCATATGTGGCCAACTCAATTCCATTTTTTTGTAGTTTTCTTTTATAAACTAAACTACTGATAAAACAAGAAACTAAAAGATTCAATTGCAAGATCTAAAGATATACCTTCAAGCGCTAACCTCCCCGGCAACGGCGCCAGAAAAGAGCTTTGTTGATGGGATGTTAGTACCGCTTACCTAGCCTCCCCGACAACGGCGCCAGAAAAGAGCTTGATGTCTACTACGCAACCTTCTCCTTGTAGACGTTGTTGGGCCTCCAAGTGCAGAGGTTTGTAGTACAGTAGCAATTTTCCCTAAAGTGGGTGACATAAGGTTTATCAATCCGCGGGAGGCGTAGGATGAATATGGTCTCTCTCAAGCAACCCTGCAACCAAATAGCAAAGAGTCTCTTGTGTCCCCAACACACCCAATACAATGGTAAGTTGTATAGGTGTACTATTTCGGCGAAGAGATGGTGATACAACTGCAATATGGATGGTAGATATAAGTTTTTGTAATCTGAAATTACAAAGACAGCAAGGTAACTAATAGTAAAAGCGAGCACGAACGGTATTGCAATGTGTGGAAACAAGGCCTAGGGTTCATACTTTCACTAGTGAAGTTCTCTCAACAATGATAACATAATTGGATCATATAACTAGCCCTCAGCGTGCAACAAAGAGTCACTCCAAAGTCCCTAATAGCGGAGAACAAACGAAGAGATTATTGTCGGGTACGAAACCACCACAAAGTTATTCTTTCTGATCGATCTATTCAAGAGTCCGTAGTAAAATAACACGAAGCTATTCTTTCAGTTCAGTCTATCCTAGTGTTCATACTACAATAACACCTTAAGACACACATCAACCAAGACCCTAATGTCACCTAGATATTGCATTGTCACCTCAAGTATCCGTGGGCATGATTATACGATATGCATCACACAATCTCAGAATCATCTATTCAACCAACACATAGAACTTCAAAGAGTGCCCCAAAGTTTCTACCAGAGAGTCAAAACGTGTGCCAGCCCATATGCATAGGTTCCCAATGTCACAAAACCCGCAAGTTGATCACCAAAACATACATCAAGTACTCACATGAATATCCCATTGTCATCACAGATAGACACGTGCAAGACATACATCAAGTGCTCTTAAAGACTCAATCCAATAAGATAACTCCAAAGGGAAAACTCAATTTATTACAAGAAGGGAGTGGGGGAAGAACATCATAAGATCGAACTATAGTAGCAAAGCCCGCGGTTCATCGAGATCAAGAAATCTCAAGGACACGAGAGAGAGAGAGATCAAACACATAGCTACTGGTACATACCCTCAGGCCCGAGGGTGAACTACTCCCTCCTCGTCATGGAGATCGCCGGGATGATGAAGATGGCCACCAGAGATAGATTCCTCCTCCGGCAGGGTGCCGGAACGGGCTCCAGACTGGTTTTTGGTGGCTACAGAGGCTTGCGGCGGCGGAACTCCGGATCTAGGTTTCTTTTGGGGGGTTTCTGAATTTATAGGAATTTATGGCGGTGGAATTACGTCGGTTGGGCCCACGAGGAGGTCACAAGCCTGGTAGGTGTGGCCTAGGGGGGTGGGGGTGCCTCCTGGGCTTGTGACTCCCTCGTGGCTCTTCTGGCCTTCTTCCAAAGCTTCGGGGGTCTCTTTTGGTCCAAAAAAATCACCGGGAAAGTTTTATTCCATTTGGACTCCGTTCTGAAAAAGCTCAAAAACACGGAAAAAACAGAAACTGGCACTTGTCACTGAGTTAATAGGTTAGTCCCAAAAAAGATATAAAATAGCATATTCATGCATATAAAACATCCAAAGTTGACAAGATAATAGCATGGAACCATCAAAAAATATAGATACGTTGGAGACGTATCAGGGGGCCGCGCTGCGTCCATTCCCATGCTCGGTGCCCACAGGGAGGGCTGCAAGGGTGCCGGCGATGATGGCTACGGGGAGGCCGACGACCCGTACTGGATTCGGCACCTGGAGCGATGGGGAGGAGCTAGAGGTAATGGGGAGGCTCGCACCGATTAGGAGGGACCCAAGGGGAGGCTATAGGCGAGGGGGGAGCCCCTGGTTAGTCCGGCTCGAGCGGAGGCCGCCAATGGGCTTCGACCATTGGAGGGGTAGGAGGAGGAGGACGCTTGGGAGGAGAGAAGGGGCTCAAAAGGGGGAGCCCCAGAGGTGCACATAGGAGAAAGGAGCAAGAGAGGCTCGGGGGAGAGGAGATAAGAGAGGGGGAGGGAGAGAGAGAGTTCGGGAGCTCTTGGTTGCTCCGTGTGCATGGAGGCCACACGCCTCAGATGAAGCTTGCAGGTTAGCTGGTGTTGGGGAGTGCTACGGCAACAGACAACAGCGCCAGAAATTGGCACGTTGATGGAGAATTGTCTTGCGCTTGTTTTTCCCTTGAAGAGGAAAGGGTGATGCAGCACAGGAGCAGTAAGTATTTCCCTCAGTTTGGGAACCAAGGTATCAATCGAGTAGGAGAATCTCGTCAAGTCCAGAGTACCTGCACAAACACAAAAGAGCTTGCACCCAACACTATAAAGGGGTTGTCAATCCCTTCAAGTTTGATTGCAAAGTGATATCTGAAGGCGAAAAGTGCAACGAAGTAAAATTGTAAGGCTGAAAATATTATGTAAAGTAGACCCGGGGGCCATAGTGTTCACTAGAGGCTTCTCTCAAAATAGAAAATATTACAGTGGGTGAACAAATTACTGTCGAGCAATTGATAGAACCGCGGAAAGTCATGATGATATCTAAGGCAATGATCATACATATAGGCATCACGTCCGAGACAAGTAGACCGATACATTCTGCATCTACTACTATTACTCCACACATCGACCGCTATCCAGCATGCATCTAGTTTATTGAGTTCATGACGAACAGAGTAACGCCTTAAGCAAGATGACATGATGTAGAGGGATAAACTCAAACCAATGATGAAAACCCCATCTTTTTACCCTTGATGGCAACAACACGATGCGTGCCTCGCTACCCCTTCGGTCACTTGGTGAACTCACCGCATGGTATGAATCCAAAACCAAGCACTTCTCCCATTGCAAGAATCATTGATCAAGCTGTCCAAACAAAACCCATGAGTCGAAGAGAATTACAAGGATATGAAATCATGCATAAGAGAGATCAGAAGAAACTCAAATAAGATTCATAGATAATCTGATCATAAATCCACAATTCATCGGATCTCGACAAACACACCGCAAAAGAAGATTACATAGGATAGATCTCCATGAAGATCATGGAGAACTTTGTATTGAAGATCCAAGAGAGAAAAGAAGCCATCTAGCTACTAGCTATGGACCCATAGGTCTATGGTGAACTAATCACGCATCATCGGAGAGGTCATGGTGTTGATGAAGAAGCCCTCCGTATCCGAATCCCCCCTCCGGCAGGGCACCAGAACATGCCCCAGATGGGATCTTGCGGAGACAGAAGCTTGCGGCGACGGAAAAGTACTTTCGACGATCTCCTGATTTTTTCTGGGATTTTAAGGAATATATAGGCGAAAGACCTAGGGCAGAGGTGGCCCAGGGAGCCCACTAGTCTGGGAGGTGCGACCCCCCTGGCCGCGGCTAGGGGGCTTGTGGGGTCCCTGGTGGCCCCCTGCCTTGGTTCTCAAGCTTCCATATCTTCTTCTGTTTCGGAAAAAATCTTTTTGGATGTTTCGTTCCGTTTGGACTCCATTTAAAACCCTCCTATGAAAGGGGTCAAAAACACAGAAAAAACAGGAACTGGCACTTGGCACTGAGTTAATAAGTTAGTCCCAAAAAGATATAAAAGGCATAGAAAACATCCAAAGTTTGACAGGATAATAGCATGAAACCATCAAAAATTATAGATACGTTGGAGACGTGTCAAGCATCCCCAAGCTTAACTCCTGCTCGTCCTCGAGTAGGGAAGTGATAAAGACTGAAATTTTTGATGTGGAATGCTACCTAGCATAGTTGTCCTTTGCAACTTCTTTCGTGTGACATGAATGTTCAGATCCATAAGATTCAAAACAATAGTTTTCTATTGACCTGAAAACAATAATACTTCAAGCAAACTAGTAAGGTAATCATGAACTTTCGAAATAACAAGGCCAAAGAAAGTTATCCCTACAAAATCATATAGTCTGGTTATGCTCCATCATCCCCACACAACTAATTTAAATTATGCACAACCCCGGTATTGGCAAGTAATTGTTTTCGCACTCTTACTTTCTCAAACCTTTTATAACTATCACGCAATACACGAGCGTGAGCCATGGGTATAGAACTATAGGTGGAATAGAGCGTGGTGGTGGTTGTGAGACAAAAAGGGAGGAGATGGTCACATTGACTCGGCGTATCAAAGGGCTATGGAGTTGCCCATTAATAGAGATCAATGTGAATGAGTAGGGATTGCCATACAAAGGATGCACTAGAGCTATAAGTATGTGAAAGCTCAAAAGGAGAACTAGTGGGTGTGCATCCAACTAGCTTTCTCACGAAGACCTATGGAAGCCCATCATTGGAATATACAAGCCAAGTTATATAATGAAGATTCCCACTAGCATATGGTGGTGATGAAACGAGAGGCTCTCAATCGTGAAGAACATGGTGCTATTATGAAGCACACAAGTGTGGAAAAAGATAGTAGCATTGTCCCTTCTCTCTTTTTCTCTCTTTTTTTTATTTGGGCTCTTGGGCCTCTTTTTCTCCCTTTTTTATTTGGGCTCTTTTGGCCTTTTTTTATTTCCTCACATGGGACAATGCTCTAATAATGATGATCATCACACTTTTATTTACTCATAGCTCAAAGCTCAGAACGATGATGACTCTATAGGAAATGCCTCCGGCAGTGTACCGGGATGTGCGACGATCTAGCTTGGCATATGACGTTGAAACATCTCGCTAGCTATCTTACGATCATGCAATGGCAATATGAGAGTGATGGCACAAGTCATGAGACGGAACGGTGGGAGTTACATGGCAATATATCTCGGAATGGCTATGAAAATGCCATAGTAGGTAGGTATGGTGGCTGTTTTGAGGAAGGCATATGGTGGGTTTGTGCACCGGCGAGAATTGCGCGACACTAGAGAGGCTAGCAATGGTGGAAGGTGAAAGTGCATCTATACCATGGACTCACATTAGTCATGAAGAACTCACATACCTGTTACGAAAGTTTTTATTAGTAATCGAAACGAAGTGCTAAACGCATACTCATAGGGGAAGGGTTGGTAGGTGTTAACCATTGTGCGATCCCGACCGCAACACAAAGGATGACAATCAATAGATCAGTTATGCTCCGACTTCCTAACATAGCGGTTCACCATACGTGCATGCTACGGGAGTCACTAACTTCAACACAAGTATTTCTAGATTCACAACACCCTACTAACATAAATCTTAATATTACCAAATCCATGTCTCAAAACTAATTGAGAGGAATCAAAACTTCTCTTTCTACTCAATGCACATGAAGATGGAGGTTTTTGTATCCTCTTTGGGTACCTATCACCTTTGGGACTACTTTCATAGCACAAGCCAACAACCCAGTCACGCACCGCCGTGCTCTAAAAGATCTAAGTGAAGCACATATAGCAAAATTATCTAGCTCAAAAGATATAAGTGAAGCACGATGAGCATTCTAGCAAAATCACGATGAGTGCGTGTCTCTCTCAGAAGGTGTGCAGCAAGGATGATTGTGACACAACAAAAAGAAAAGACTCCTACGATCCAAGACGCTCCAAGAAAAACACATATCATGTGGTGAATAAAAATATATCTCCAAGTAATGTTACCGATGGATTGAAGACGAAAGAGGGGATGCCTTCCCGGGGCAACCCCAAGCTTAGGCTTTTTGGTGTCCTTGAATTTGTCTTGTGATGCCTTGGTAATCCCCAAGCTTGAGCTCTTTCCACTCCTTATCTCTTCGTCCATGAGAATATCACCCATGGCTAGTAAACTTGATTTCCATTTAGATTTATGTTATATTACTCTATTCTCACTTTTCCATGGCTAGTACCCCCCGATACTATCCATAGTTTCATCAAAACAAGCAACCAACTCAACAAAAACAGAATCTGTCAAAAACAGACCAGTGTGTAGCAATCTATATACTTCGTATACTTCTGGTACCTAATAAATTCTGAACAATTACGACTGCCTCGGTAAAAGGCACATAAACCTGCAGCAAAAAGAATCAACTCAAAAGCTCTTTCTGAATAAAAATGAAAAATAATCTCGTGAGCGAAAAGTTTCTGTCTTTTTCCAGCAGGATCAAACAACCATCACCAAGACTAGTCATAAACCTTTTCTTGGCTCAAACACAAAAAGAAACACAAAAGACACAACCACAACAGAATTGTGATGGTGTGTACGCAACAAAACAGAAAGAAAAAGATAAATTCATTGGGTTGCCTCCCAACAAGCGCTATTGTTTAACGCCCTTAGCTAGGCATAAGGTGATGGAATCACGTATCATCGTCTTTGGTGCTCAAACCATCAGTAGCCCTCATCATGGATTCTTAAGGCAATCTTATTTTCTTTCTAGGAAAGTGCTCCATGCCCTTCTTTAAAGGAAATTGAAATCTAATATTCCCTTCCTTCATATCGATGATAGCACCGATAGTCCTTAGGAAAGGTCTACCAAGAATAATAGGGCATGTAGGATTGCAATCAATGTCAAGCACAATGAAATCCACGGGTACATAGTTCCTATTTGCTATAATAATAACATCATTGATCCTTCCCATGGGTTTCTTGATAGTAGAATCCGCAAGATGCAAATTAAGAGAACACTCCTCAATCTAATTAAACCCCAGAACATCACATAAAGACTTCAGAATCGCGGAAACACTAGCACCTAAATCACACAAAGCATTGCATTCATAGTTTTTTATTTTGATTTTGATAGTAGGTTCCCACTCATCATGAAGCTTTCTAGGGATAGAGACTTCCATTTCAAGTTTCTCTTCAAGAGATTTTATCATAGCTTCGACGATATGATCGGTAAAGGCCTTGTTTTGGCTATAAGCATGTGGAGAGTTTAGCATGGATTGCATCAAGGAAATGCATTCAATCAAGGAGAAACTATCATAAATGAATTCATTGAAATTGAAAGTAGTAATTTCATTACTACTCAAAGTTTTAATATCTTCTACTCCACTTTCAATGCTTTTAGCATCAAGATAGATGGACTCCGAATCATTGGGGCGTTTTTCAACCAAGGTAGATTCATATCCAGCCCCATCATCATTAGGTTTGACACAAGAAAACAAAGATTCAATGGGAGTCACACCAAGCACTTTAAGATCTTCATGATTCTTATCACGAGAACACGCCTTTTTAAGCCATTCATGTCTAGCACGGATTTGGGCGGTTCTTTCTTTGATCTCACTCATGGAAACACGCATAGCTTTCAAAGTTTCATCCATATTGATCTTGGGAGGAGCACATCTAACTTTCAAAGCATCAATATCACTAGACATTCTATCAACGCTCCTAGCCAAATCATCAATTTTGAGTAGTTTTTCCTCTATGGACGCATTGAAAATCTTTTGTGAGTTAATAAATTCTTTGATATTACTCTCTAGATCATAGGGTAATCTATTATAATCTCCATGAGTATTGTTGTAGGAGTTGCCAAAGTTATTAGAGGAGTTACTAGGAAAAGGCCTAGGAACATAGTTTCCTCTAAAAGCATTGTTGTTGCCAAAATTATTCCTACCAACAAAATTAACGTCCAAGCTAGCGTTGCTACTCTCAATCAAGGAAGACAAGGGCATATCATTAGGATCTAAACGAGAAATTCTACTAGCAACCAAATTCATTAACTCATCCATCTTAGCACTCAACGAGTTAATTTCTTCTATAGCGTGTACCTTCTTACTAGTAGGTGACCTTTCAGTGCGCCACTGAGAGTAGTTCATCATGATATTATCTAGGAGTTTTATGGATTCTCCAAATGTGATTTCCATGAACATTCCATCGGAGGCGTAGTCCAAGATGTTTCTAGAAGCGAAATTCAAGCCAACGTAGAAGATTTGTATAATCATCCAAGGAGTCAAGCCATGAGCGGGACAATTTCTAATCATCAATTTCATTCTCTCCCAAGATTGTGCAACATGTTCATGATCAAGTTGTTTAAAATTCATGATATCATTACGGAGAGAGATAATATTAGCCGGCGCAAAATACTTGGATACGTAAGCATCTTTGCACTTACTCCAAGAATCAATACTATTTTGGGCAAAGACGAAAACCAAGTTTTTGCTCGATCTTGCAACGAGAAAGGAAAAAGCTTCAATTTAATCACATCATTATCCATATCTTTCTTATTTTGAATATCGCAAAGCCCAATGAAGGTATTAAGATGGGATGCGACATCTTCACTAGGAAGGCCGGAGAATTGCTCTTTCATAACAAGATTCAGCAAAGCGGCATTGATTTCGTATGACTCCGCACTAGTGGCGGGAGCAATCGGAGACTAATAAAATCATTATTATTAGTATTCGAGAAGTCACAAAGTTTGGTGTTTTCAGTCATGGTGACTTCAGCAAGCAAGCAAGTGTTGGAAATATGCCCTAGAGGCAATAAGAAATTAGATATTATTATATTTCTTTGTTCATGATAATCGTTTATTATCCATGCTATAATTGTATTGATTGGAAACACAATACTTGTGTGGATACATAGACAAAACACTGTCCCTAGTAAGCCTCTAGTTGACTAGCTAGTTGATCAAAGATGGTCAAGGTTTCGTAATCATAGGCAAGTGTTGTCACTTGATAACGGGATCACATCATTAGGAGAATCATGTAATGGACTAGACCCAAACTAATAGACGAAGCATGTTGATCGTGTCATTTTGTTGCTACTGTTTTCTGCGTGTCAAGTATTTATTCCTATGACCATGAGATCATATAACTCACTGACCGGAGGAATGCTTTGTGCGTATCAAACGTCACAACGTAACTGGGTGACTATAAAGATGCTCTACAGGTATCTCCGAAGGTGTCCGTTGAGTTAGTATGGATCAAGACTGGGATTTGTCACTCCGTGTGATGGAGAGGTATCTCGGGGCCCACTCGGTAATACAACATCACACAAGCCTTGCAAGCAATGTGACTTAGTGTAAGTTACGGGATCTTGTATTACGGAACGAGTAAAGAGACTTGCCGGTAAGAGAGATTGAAATAGGTATGCGGATAGTGACGATCGAATCTCGGGCAAGTAACATACCGAAGGACAAAGGGAATCACATACGGGATTATATGAATCCTTGGCACTAAGGTTCAAACGATAAAGATCTTTGTAGAATATATAGGATCCAATATGGGCATCCAGGTCCCGCTATTGGATATAGACCGAGGAGTCCCTCGGGTCATGTCTGCATAGTTGTCGAACCCGCAGGGTCTGCACACTTAAGGTTCGTCGTTGTTTTATGCGTATTTGAGTTATATGGTTGGTTACCGAATATTGTTCGAAGTCCCGTATGAGATCACGGATGTCACAAGGGTTTCCGGAATGGTCCGCAGACGAAGATTGGTATATAGGATGACCTCATTTGATTACTGGAAGGTTTTCGGAATTACTGGGAATGTACCGGGAATGACGAATGGGTTCCGGATGTTCACCGGGAGGGGCCAGCCCACCCCGGGTAAGCCCATAGGCCTTAGGGGTGCCGCACCAGCCCTTAGTGGGCTGGTGGGCAAGCCTAGAGAGGCCCGTGTGCAGGGAGATAAGAAAATCAAAGAGAAAGAAAAAAAGGGGAAGTGGGAAGGAAGGGAAGGACTCCACCTTCCAATCCTAGTTGGACTAGGATTGGAGGAGGACTCCTCCTCCCCCCTTCGGCCCTTGAGCCCCAAGGAAAGGCCCCTCCCCTCCCACCTATATATACGAAGGTTTTAGGGCTGATTTCAGACAACTTTTCCACGGCAGCCCGACCACATACCTCCACGGTTTTTCCTCTAGATCGCATTTCTGTGGAGCTCGGGCGGAGCCCTGCTGAGATTAGATCACCACCAACCTCCGGAGCACCGTCACGCTGCCGGAGAACTCATCTACCTCTCCGTCTCTCTTGCTGGATCAAGAAGGCCGAGATCATCATCGAGCTGTACGTGTGCTGAACGCGGAGGTGCCGTCCGTTCGGCACTAGATCGGAGCGGATCGTGGGACGAATCACGGGACGGTTCGTGGGATGGTTCGCGGGGCGGATCGAGGGACGTGAGGACGGTCCACTACATCAACCACGTTTATTAATGCTTCTGCTGTGCGGTCTACAAGGGTACGTAGATCTGAAACCCCCCCTCGTAGATGGACATCACCATGATAGTTCTTCGTGCGCGTATGAAATTTTTTGTTTCCCATGCGACGTTCCCCAATAGTGGCATCATGATCTAGGTTCATGCGTAGATGTCATCTCGAGTAGAACAAAAAAGTTTTTGTGGTCGGTGATGTGCGATTTGCTGCCCCCCTTAGTCTTTTCTTGATTCCACGGTATTGTTGGATCAAAGCGGCTCAAACCGACATTACTCGTACACTTACGAGAGACTGGTTTCATCGCTACGAGCAGCTCCGTTGCTCAAAGATGACTGGCGAGTGTCGGTTTCTCCAACTTTAGTTGAATCGGATTGGACCGAGGAGGTCCTTGGATGAGGTTAAATAGCAATTCATATATCTCCGTTGTGGTGTTTGCGTAAGTAAGATGCGATCCTACTAGATACCCATGGTCACCACGTAAATCATGCAACAACAATTAGAGGACATCTAACTTGTATTTGCAGGGTATGCTTGTGATGTGATATGGCCAACGATGTGATGTGATATATTGGATGTATGAGATGATCATGTTGTAAAAGTTAATATCGACTTGCACGTCGATGGTACGGCAACCGACAGGAGCCATAGGGTTGTCTTTAAACTAATGTTTGTGCTTGCAGATGCGTTTACTATATTGCTAGGATGTAGCTTTAGTAGTAATAGCATGAGTAGCACGACAACCCCGATGGCGACACGTTGATGGAGATCATGATGATGGAGATCATGGTGTGACGCCGGTGACAAGAAGATCGTGCCGGTGCTTTGGTGATGGAGATCAAGATGCACATGATGATGGCCATATCATGTCACTTATGAATTGCATGTGATGTTAATCCTTTATGCACCTTATTATGCTTAGAACGATGGTAGCATTATGAGGTGATCTCTCACTGAAATTTCAAGACGGAATTGTGTTCTCCCCGAGTGTGCACCGTTGCGACACTTCGTCATTTCGAGACACCACGTGATGATCGGGTGTGATAGACTCAACGTTCACATACAACGGGTGCAAAACAGTTGCACACGCGGAACACGGCAAGTCAGTGCCACCAAGCTGTGAGAGCTTCGTGATGAACTATAACATATCAAGGATAGATGCAATGATCCTTGAGCAATTCACGATGTTTGACACTGCGAAAGTAGAAATCAAGAAGGCGCAACAATAGTTGATGGTTAGGAAAAACACTAAGTCTCGAGAAAGGCAAGGGCTAGAAGGGATACTTCGTGAAATGGCAAAACAGTTGCTGCACTAATGAAGAGACCCAAGATTAAACCCAAGCCCGAGACTAAGTGCTTCTGTTATGAGGGGAACGGCCACTGAGGCGGAGCAACTCTAGATACTTGGTAGATAAAGAAGGCTCGCAAAGTCGAAAGAAGTATATTTGATATACATGATGTTGATGTGTACTTTACTAGTACTCCTAGTAGCGCGAGGGTATTGGATACCGGTTCGGTTGCTAAGTGATTAGTAACACGAAATGGAAGCTACGGTATAAATGGATACTAGCTAAAGGCGAGGTGACGATATGTGTTGGAAGTGTTTCCAAGGTTGATGTGATCAAACATCGCACGCTCCCTCTATCATCGGGATTGGTGGTAAAACCTAATAATTGTTATTTGGTGTTTGCGTTGAGCATTAACATGATTGGATCGCATTTATTGCAATACGATTATTCATTTAAAGAGAATAACAGTTGTTCTATTTGCTTGAGTAATTACCCTCAATGGTTTATTGAATCTCGATAGTAGTGTTACACATGTTCATAATATTAGTGCCAAAAGATACAAAGTAATAATGATAGTACCACTTAGTTGTGGCACTACCACTTGAGTCATGTTGGTATAAAATGCATGTAGAAGCTCCATACAGATGGATCTTTGTACTCACTCATTCTTGAAACGTTTGAGACATGCAAACCATACTTGTATATATAAATGCATGAAGAAACTCCGTGAGAGATGGATCGTTTGGACTCGCTTTATTTTGAATCACTTGAGACATGCAAAACATGCCACCTGAAACAAGAGAGTAACTTGTTGGGAATAATACATTTTTGATGTGTGCAGAGTCCAATGAGTGCTAAGGCACACAGTGGATATCATTATGTTCTTACTTCACTAACGATTTGAGTAGATATAGGAGTATTTACTTGATGAATCACAAAGTCTGAAATATTGAAAAGTTAAATTCTGTTTCAGAGTGAAGTTCGTCGTAACAAGAGGATAAACTGTCTACGATACGAACATAGAGATGAATATCTGAGTTACGAGTTTTGGTACGCAGTTAAGACAATGTGAAATTGTTTCGCAGTTCGTGCCACTTGGAACACCATAGTGTGATGATGTGTCTGAACGTCATAGCCATGCCCTATTTGATATGGTACATACTATGATGTCTCTTATCGAATTACCACTGTCGTTTATGGGTTATGCATTAGAGACAACCGCATTCACTTTAAATAGGGCACCGCGTATTTCCATTGAGATGACACAGTATAGACTGAGGTTTAGAGAAATCTAAGCTATCGTTTCTTGAAAGTTTGGGGCTGCGATGCTTATGTGAAAAAGGTTTCAGTCTGATAAGCTCAAACCCAAAGCGGATGAAAGCATCTTCATAGGATATCCAAAACAGTTGGATACATCTCCTATCTCAGATCCGGAAGCAAAGTGTTTGTTTCTAGAAATGGATCCTTTCTCAAGGAAAGGTTTCTCTTGAAATAATTGAGTGGGAGGGTGGTAGAACTTGATGAGGTTATTGAACCATCACTTCAACCAGTGTGTAGCAGGGCGCAGGAAGTTGTTCCTGTGGCGCCTACACTAATTGAAGTGGAAGATGATGATGGTGATCATTAAGCATTCGATCAAGTTACTACAAACCTTGTAGGTCGACAAGGTCACATACTACTATAGAGTGGTATGGTAACCATGTCTTGGAGGTCATGTTGTTGAACAATAATGAACCTACGAGTTATGGAGAAGCAATGGTGGGCCCGGATTCCGACAAATGGCTGGAGGCCATGAAATACGAGAGAGAATCCATATGTGAGAACAAAGTATAGAATTTGGAAGAACTTGATGGTCGTAGGACTATTAAGTAAATATGGATCTTTATAAGGAAGACAGACGATGATGGTGAATCATCACTATTAAGAAAAGCTCGACTTGTCGCAAAGATATTTCCGACAAGATCAAATAGTTGACTATGATGAAACTTTCTCACTTGTAGCGATGCTAAAAGTCTGTTGGAATTATGTTAGTAGTTGCTGCATTATTTGTGAAATATTGCACATAGGAAGACAAAACATTGTTTCCTCGACGGTTTCCTTGAGGAAAGATTGTGTATGATACAACCAGAAGGTTTTGTTGATCCTAAGGATACTAGCAAGTACGCAAGCTCCAGCGACCCTTCAATGGACTGGTGCAAGCATCTCGGAGTTGGAATATACACTTTGATGAGATGATCAAAGATTTTGGGTTTGTACAAGGTTTATGAGAAACTTGTATTTCCAAAGAACTGAGTGGGAGCACTATAGAATTTCTGATAAGTATATGTGGTTGACATATTGTTGATCGGAAGTAATGTAGAATTTCTATAAAGCATACAAGGTTGTTTGAAAGGAGTTTTTCAAAGGAATACCTGGATTGAGCTACTTGAACACTAAGCATCAAGATCTATGGAGATAGATCAAAACGCTTGGTAGAAGTTTCAACAAGATGCATGCCTTGACAAGTTTTTGAAGGAGTTCAAAATAGATTAGCAAAGAAGGAGTTCTTGACTGTGTTGTAAGGTGTGAATTTGAGTAAGACTCAAAACCCGACCACAGCAGAATAAAGAGAATAGACGAAGGTCGTCTTCTATGCCTTAGCCGTAGACTCTAAAGTATGCCATGCTGAGTACCACACCTGATGTGTGCCTTGCAGCAAGTCTGTTAAGAGGTACAGAGAGTGATCCAGGATTGAATCACTGATCAACGGTCAAAGTTATCCTTAGTAACTAAATGGACTAAGGAATTTTTCTCGATTATGGAGGTGGTTAAAGAGTTCGTCGTAAAGGGTTACGTCGATGCAAGCTTTGACGCTAATCCGAATAACTATGAGTAGTGAAACGGATTCGTATAGTAGAGTAGATATTTGGAGTACTTCCGAATAGCACGTAGTAGCAGCATCTATAAGATGACATAAAGATTTGTAAAGAACACATGGATCTGAAAGTTTCAGAACCGTTGACTAAAACCTCTCTCACAAGCAAGACGTGATCAGACCCAGAACTATATGGGTGTTGGATTCGTTGAAATCACATGGTGATGTGAACTAGATTATTGACTCTAGTGCAAGTGGGAGACTGTTGGAAATATGCCCTAGAGGAAATAATAAATTAGTTATTATTATATTTCTTTGTTCATGATAATCGTTTATTATCCATGTTATAATTGTATTGATTGGAAACACAATACTTGTGTGGATACATAGACAAAACATTGTCCCTAGTAAGCCTCTAGTTGACTAGCTAGTTGATCAAAGATGGTCAAGGTTTCCTCACCATAGGCAAGTGTTGTCACTTGATAACGGGATCACATCATTAGGAGAATCATGTGATGGACTAGACCCAAACTAATAGACGTAGCATGTTGATCATGTTATTTTGGTTGCTACTGTTTTCTGCGTGTCAAGTATTTATTCCTATGACCATAAGATCATATAACTCACTGACACCGGAGGAATACTTTGTGTGTATCAAACGTCACAACGTAACTGGGTGACTATAAAGATGCTCTACAGGTATCTCCGAAGGTGTCCGTTGAGTTAGTATGGATCAAGACTGGGATATGTCACTCCGTGTGACAGAGAGGTATCTCGGGGCCCACTCGGTAATACAACATCACACACAAGCCTTGCAAGCAATGTGACTTAGTGTAAGTTACGAGATCTTGTATTACGGAACGAGTAAAGAGACTTGCCGGTAAACGATATTGAAATAGGTATGCGGATACTGACGATCGAATCTCGGGCAAGTAACATACCGAAGGACAAAGGGAATGACATACGAGATTATATGAATCCTTGGCACTGAGGTTCAAACAATAAAGATCTTCGTAGAATATGTAGGATCCAATATGGGCATCCAGGTCCCGCTATTGGATATTGACCGAGGAGTCCCCCGGGTCATGTCTGCATTGTTCTCGAACCCACAGGGTCTGCACACTTAAGGTTCGACGTTGTTTTATGCGTATTTGAGTTATATGGTTGGTTACCGAATGTTGTTCGGAGTCCTGTATGAGATCACGGACGTCACGAGGGTTTCCGGAATGGTCCGGAGACGAAGATTGATATATAGGATGACCTCATTTCATTACCGGAAGGTTTTCGGAATTACCGGGAATGTACCGGGAATGACGAATGGGTTCCGGATGTTCACCGGGAGGGGCTAGCCCACCTCGGGGAAGCCCATAGGCCTTAGGGGTGCCACACCAGCCCTTAGTGGGCTGGTGTGCAAGCCCAGAGAGGAGCCTGCACAGGGAGATAAGAAAATCAAAGAGAAAGAAAAAAAGGGGAAGTGGGAAGGAAGGGAAGGACACCACCTTCCAATCCTAGTTGGACTAGGATTGGAGGAGGACTCCTCCTCCCCCCCTTCGGCCGAACCACATGGGGCTCCTTGAGCCCCAAGGCAAGGCCCCTCACCTCCCACCTATATATACGGAGGTTTTAGGGCTGATTTGAGACAACTTTTCCACGGCAGCCCGACCACATACCTCCACGGTTTTTCCTCTAGATCGCATTTCTGTGGAGCTCGGGCGGAGCCCTGCTGAGATTAGATCACCACCAACCTCCGGAGCACCGTCACGCTGCCGGAGAACTCATCTACCTCTCCGTCTCTCTTGCTGGATCAAGAAGGCCGAGATCATCATCGAGCTGTACGTGTGCTGAACGCGGAGGTGCCGTCCGTTCGGCACTAGATCGGAGCGGATCGTGGGACGAATCGCGGGACGGTTCGTGGGACGGTTCGCGGGGTGGATGGAGGGACGTGAGGACGTTCCACTACATCAACTGCGTTTATTAACGCTTCTGTTGTGCGGTCTACAAGGGTACGTAGATCTGAAATCCCCCTCGTAGATGGACATCACAATGATAGGTCTTCGTGCGCGTAGGACAATTTTTGTTTCCCATGCGACGTTCCCCAATAGCAAGCACACAAGCGAACAAAGAGCAAGCGAGAGAAAAGGGCAAACAAACAAGGAAAACGAAAAAGGCAAACGAAAAAGGAAAATGTTTTTTTGTAAATTTTTGTTTTTCCAGAAGTGGGGGAGAGGAAAACGAGAGGCAAAAAAGGTAAATGCAAGATATTAGTTTGCGACACTTACTTGGATGAATTCTTGACTTGATCCTCCCTGGCAACGGCACCAGAAATTCTTCTGCTACAACAACAAACAACAGCGCCAGAGATTGGAACGTTGACGGAGACTTGTCTTGCGCTGGTTTTTCCTTTGAAGAATAAAGGGAGATGCAGCACAGGAGCAGTAAGTATTTCCCTCAGTTTGAGAACCAAGGTATCAATCCAGTAGGAGAATCTCGTCAAGTCCAGAGTACCTGCACAAACACAAAAGAGCTTGCACCCAACGCTATAAAGGGGTTGTCAATCCCTTCAAGTTTGATTGCAACGTGAGATCTGAAGGCGAAAAGTGCAACGAAGTAAAAGTGTAAGGCTGAAAATATGATGTAAAGTAGACCCGGCGGCCATAGTGTTCACTAGAGGCTTCTCTCAAAATAGCAAATATTACGGTAGGTGAAAAAATTACTGTCGAGCAATTGATAGAACCACACAAAATCATGATGATATCTAAGGCAATGATCATACATATAGGCATCACGTCCGAGACAAGTAGACCTATACTTTCTGCATCTACTACTATTACTCCACACATCGACCGCTATCCAACATGCATCTAGTGTATTGAGTTCATGACGAATAGAGTAACGCCTTAAGCAAGATGACATGATGTAGAGGGATAAACTCAAACCAATGATGAATACCCCATCTTTTTACCCTTGATGGCAACAACACGATGCGTGCCTCGCTACCCCTTCTATCACTAGGTGAGGTCACCGCACGGTATGAACCCAAAACCAAGCACTTCTCCCATTGCAAGAATCATAGATCAAGCCGGCCAAACAAAACCCACGACTCGAAGAGAATTACAAGGATATGAAATCATGCATAAGAGAGATCAGAAGAAACTCAAATAAGATTCATAGATAATCTGATCATAAATCCACAATTCATCGGATCTCGACAAACACACCACAAAAGAATATTACATCGGATAGATCTCCATGAAGATCATGGAGAAATTTGTATTGAAGATCCAAGAGAGAGAAGAAGACATCTAGCTACTAGCTATGGACCCATAGGTCTATGGTGAAGTACTCACTCATCATCGGAGAGGTCATGGTGTTGATGAAGAAGCCCTCCGTGTCTGAATCCTCCCTCCAGCAGGGCACCAGAGCGTGCCCCAGATGGGATCTTGCGGAGACAGAAGCTTGCGGCGGCGGAAAAGTACTATTGATAATCTCCTGATTTTTTCTAGGATTTTAGGGAATATATAGGCGAAAGACCTAGGGCAGAGGTGGCCCAGGGAGCCCAAAAGCCTGGGAGGCGCGGGCCCCCTGGCCGCGGCTAGGGGGCTTGTGGGGTCCCTGGTGGCCCCCTGCCTTGGTTCTCAAGCTTCCCGATCTTCTTCTGTTTCTAAAAAAAAATTTTTTGCAGGTATGTTCCATTTGGACTCCGTTTAAAATCCTCCTCTGAAAGGGGTCAAAAACACAGAAAAAACAGGAACTGGCACTTGGCACTGAGTTAATAAGTTAGTCCCAAAAAGATATAAAAGACATACAAAACATCCAAAGTTTGACAGGATAATAGTATGAAACCATAAAAATTATAGATACGTTGGAGACTTATGAGGGAGTGCTTGGAACGGTCAAAAGGAGGGGTTGTGGCATGCTGAGACAAGGTGTGGCTGCCTCATTCGAGCTGTGGGCAAGGTTAAGGTGCAAAGCACCAGTTTTGTATGCCAGGGTGGTGGTTGATACGTCTCCAACGTATCTATAATTTTTGATGGTTCCATGATATTATCTTGTCAACTTTGGATGTTTTATATGCATGAATATGCTATCTTATATCTTTTTTGGGACTAACCTATTAACTCAGTGCCTCGTGCCAGTTTCTGTTTTTTTTCGTGTTTTTGACCTTTTTCAAAGAAGAATATTAAACGGAGTCCAAACGGAATAAAACCTGAGGATGATTTTTTCCATAACAGAAGATACGCAGGGGACTTCAGAACCAAGGCAGGAGACCTTGTGGGAGGTCACAAGCCCCCTAGCCGCATTCTAGGGGGGTGGCCGCGCCTGGCAGGCTTGTGTGCCCCACGTGGATCCTTTGCCCTACCTCTTTCGCCTATAAATTCTCTAAATTCCCAAAACCAAAGAAGAGAGACACGAAAATACTTTTTCGCCGCCGCAAGCTTCTGTCTCCGCAAGATCCCATCTGGGGACCGTTCTGGTGCCCTGCCGGAGGGGGATTCAGACACGGAGAGCTTCTTCATCAACACCATTGCCTCTCCGATGATGCGTGAGTAGTTCACCATAGACCTTCGGGTCCATAGCTAGTAGCTAGATGTCTTCTTCTCTCTCTTGGATCTTCAATACGAAGTTCTCCATGATCTTCATGGAGATCTATCCGATGTAACTTCCTTTTGCGGGGTGTTTGTCGAGATCCGATGAATGGTGGATTTATGATCAGATTATCTATGAATATTATTTGAGTCTCCTCTGATCTCTTATATGCATGATTTCGTATCCTTGTAAGTCTCTTCGAGTTATGGGTTTTGTTTGGCCAACTTGATCTATACTTCTTGCAATGGGAGAAGTGCCTGGTTTTGGGTTCATACCGTGCGGTGTCCTCACCCAGTCACAGAAAGGGTAGCGAGGCACGCATCGTTTTGTTGCCATCAAGGGTAAAAAGATGGGGTTTATACCATATTGCATGAATTTATCCTTCTACATCATGTCATCTTGCTTAAGGCGTTACTCCGTTTGTTATGAACTTAATACACTAGATGCATGCTGGATAGCGGTCGATGTGTGGACTAATAGTAGTAGATCCAGAGAGTATCGGTCTACTTGTCTCGGACGTGATGCTTATATGTATGATCATTGCCTTAGATATCGTCTTGACTTTGCGCGATTCTATCAATTGCTCGACAGTAATTCGTTCACCCACCGTAATACTTGCTATCATGAGAGAAGCCTCTAGTGAACAGTATGGCCCCCGGGTCTACTTCACATCATATATTCAGATCTACAAAAATACTTTGTTGCACTTTTCACCTTCAGATCTCACCTTGCAAGTAATCGTGAAGGGATTGAAAACCCCTTTATAGCGTTGGGTGCAAGTTTGTTTGTTTTTGTGCAGGTACATTGGTGCCTCATCTTGATACTCCTACTGGATTGATACCTTGGTTCTCAAACTGAGGGAAATACGTATCACTACTTTGCTGCATCACCCTTTCCTCTTCAAGGGAAAAAACCAACGCAAGCTCAAGAGGTAGCAAGAAGGATTTCTGGCGCCGTTGCCGGGGAGTATTCAAGTGAAGCATACCAAGTAACTATCCCAAACTCATCTCTTGCATTTACATTATTTGCCTTTTGCCTCTCGTTTTCCTCTCCACCACTTCTGAAAAAACAAAATTTACAAAAATATTTTCCCTTTTCGTTTGCATTTCGTTTGCTTGTGTGCTATGTGCCTTCTATTTGCTTGCATCTTAGTTTGCTAAAAATCTATTGATATGGATCCTCATCCACTTGCTAATCTCTTTAAGAGATTCAATTATGTTGAACCAATTGCTAGTGAGTTTTCTGCACTAGATTATCTTTATGAAGTTTTGCTTGAGATGCGTGAATCTGAAAATTGTGATGAAGAAATTTATGAAGTGATTCACGAGTGCTCCTTGAATGAAAAGCAGGATTGCAATGGTTTCACTATAAATTCTATTGATGACAATCATGCTAAAAATATGCAAAACCCTAAGCTTGGGGATGCTAGTTTTGCTATGTCCACTACTTGTTGCTAGGATCATGATTGGGGTGATGATTTTTCTTACGATCTTGAAATTTTGTTTAAGCCTCATGATGAATATGATATTGATAATAATGTTTGCAATAAGATTGAAAGTGGGTTTGGAGAAGTCATGACTTTAGTTGATGATAATCCCTCTATTTTTGAAGAGCGTCAACTTTGCATGCATGTGGATCATGAAAAGAATATCCTATGTGATAGTTATATTGTTGAATTTGAATATGATCCCACATTTAATTATTATGAGAGAGGAAAATATGGTTGTACAAATTTTCATATCACTAAATCACCTCTCGTTATGTTGAGATTGCTATTGTCTCTTTCTTCTTCCTTGCATATGGTAGTTATTGCTTGTCTTGATAATTTGTTTTCCTATAAAATCCCTATGCATAGGAAGTACGTTAGACTTAGATATGTTTGTCACATGTTTCATGATGCTCTCTTCGTGTCCGATTGCTATCTTTTATGTGAGCATCATTGAATTATCAATGCCTAGCTAAAAGGCTTTAAAGAAAAGCGCTTATTGGGAGGCAACCCAATGAATAAATTTATTTTTGGTTTTCACTTTGTGTTTTGTTGTGTTCACACCATCATAATTATGTTATGATTGTGTTTTTTATGTTTTAGTTAGTGTTTGTGCCAAGTAGAACCTTTATGATTAGTTTTGGTGATAGTTGTTTGGTCATGCTGAAAAAGACAGAAACTCTGCGGTCACCAAATTATTTTTAATTCCTATCCAGAAATAGATTTTGAGCTGATTCTTTTTTATGCTTCTTGATATGCAAATTGCCCTAATTGTAATAATTTTTAAGAATTTTTGGGATCCCAGAGGTATATGAAGTATACAAATTGCTACAGACTGGTCTGTTTTTGATAGATTCTGTTTTTGTTGTGTTGATTCCTTATTTTGATGAAACTATGGTTAGTATCGTGGGGTACTAGCCATGGAAAAGTGAGAATAGAGTAATATAACATAAATCTAAATGGAAATCAAGTTTACTACAGTACCTAAAGAGTTGGTGGTTTGTTTTCTTATGCTAATGATATCACGAGTTTTTGTTTAAGTTTTGTGTTGTGAAGTTTTCAAGTTTGGGGTGATGTTCTCATGGACAATGGAATAAAGAGTGGAAAGATATTAAGCTTGCGGATACCCAAGACATCCCAAGACAAATTCAAGGACGCTGTCGGGACCCTGATCCTAAGCCATAGGAATCCAGCCTGTAACACATCACATCTCTTTGCGGTCTCACGCACGGTTATCCCCACGGCTGCAGCCTTACCTTAGCCGGGACCGTTTGCGCCTTTTGACTCGTGTATGCAATTGTGTTGCTAGCATTCCAATGTCAAAGAACCCAGATCGACATGTCTATTTATAAACTTAAGTGGCAGCTCCGTACAGGGACAGGCATACATGACCCAGCAAAGCAGGTGTCGATCAACAAGTGTAGACGAGTCGTAGCAAGCTACAAGGACTCCAATACACCGCGTGAAATTTCCCCAAAGGGACAGACACAACAGCTAATAAGGACACATGCTGGTCAACCAATGTGTCCGGAGCAGTAGCGAACTACCGTGGCTCGGTGGAAACACAAATTGGCATTTCCCCGTAAGGAGTGCTACTAAGGCATACGACTAGGTGTTCGAACCCCATACATATCAAGTACAACACACGTACGCATGGCATACAGATATGCATAGACACATCGATGGCATCACAATATAACCATAAACATACAAACTTTATTTAGAAGGCTCGGAAGAACCTCACAATAATATTACACAGATAGGGGTCTCGCGACCCATCATCACAAGTCATTCAAACAAAGATAGCATTATTTCCTTTCTTGGTCTCGGGAAATCCAGTGATGAAATCCATACTGACTTTATCCTATTTCCATTCAGGAATAGCTAAAGGTTGAAGGGTGCCAGCAGGCCTTTGATGTTCTGCCTTAATTCGACGACAAACGTCGCAGTTAGCAATGAACTCAACAATTTCTCTCTTCATCCTAGTCCACCAAAACCTCTGGCGTAGGTCCTCATACATCTTAGTACTACCAGGATGAATGGTGAGAGGAGAATCATGAGCTTCCTTAAGGATCAACTGCCGCAGACGTTTGCTCTTAGAAACCACTAGACGGTTCTGAAAGAACACGCCACCTTGCTCATTAATAGAGAAATCCCTAGCGTTTCCGCTAGCAATATTCTCCTTGATCTGGGATATACCCTTATCATATGCGTGCACGGCTATGATTTGATCCTTAAGAGTAGGTTTTGCCACCAGGTTAGAAAGGAATCCTTGGGGAACAATGTGAAGATTCAACTTCCGAAATTCCTCATAGAGATGTGGTTGACCTCGTTGTAACATCAGATTGTTACAATAAGACTTACGACTTAGTGCATTAGCCATAACATTGGCCTTCCCCAGGGTGTAAGTTATCCCTAAGTCATAATCCATGATCAACTCAACCCACCGTCTTTGCTTAAGATTCAAATCCGGCTGGGTGAAGATATATTTCAGACTTTGGTGATCAGTGAATATTTCGCAACAGTTACCAAGAAGGTAATGTCGCCAGGTTTTAAGTGCATGGACTACATTTGCAAGCTCAAGATCATGTGTGGGATAATTATCCTCATGTGGACGCAACTGTCGAGATGCGTATGCAATCACATGACGATCCTGCATGAGAATGGAACCTAATCCTTGTCGCGAGGTGTCGCAATAGATAACCAAGTCCTTAGAAAAATCTGGTGGTAGCAACATAGGTGCGCAAGTCAGGCGTCTTTTCAGTTCCTGAAAACTATGCTCACACTGTGGTGTCCACTCAAAATTTTTATCTTTCTTGAGGAGTTCAGTTAGAGGCTTTGCAACCTTGGATAAATTCTCGACAAAGCGGCGACAATAGCTCGCTAGACCAAGACAACTCCTAACTTGCTTAACCAATTCAGGTTGAGTCCAATCAAGGACGGCTTGAACTCTCTCGGGATTGACAACACTACCGTTACCATAGATTACGTGGCCTAGATAGGTCACTTCTGGTAACCCAAACTCACATTTTGAAAACTTGGCATATAGGCGGTGCTCTCGAAGTTTCATCAATACCAGCCTTAGATGCTCAGCATGTTCTTGTTCGTTCTTCGAGTAGATGACAATATCATCGAGGTATACTATGACAAATTTATCCAAATACTCCATGAAGATTGAATTCATCAAGCGAGAGAGGGTGGCTGGGGCATTGGTTACACCGAAGGACATGACGGTGTACTCGTATTGGCCATAACGAGTGACAAAAGCCGTTTTTGGAATGTCCCCGTTCTTGATCTTGATTTTATGGTAACCCAACCTCAAATCCATTTTGGAGAAGACTGAGGATCCAGCGAACAGATCATACATGTTGTTGATCCCGGGGAGCGGATACTTGTTCTTTATGGTGACCAGGTTAACTGGTCGGTAATCTACAACCATCCGATCCGTTCTGTCTTTCTTCTTGATGAAGAGGACGAGACAAGCCCAAGGAGAAGATCTAGGACGAATGAAACCTTTGTTCAAGTCCTCATCTAGTTGCTTTTTAAGTTCGGCTAGCTCCAGGGGTGCCATCTTATAGGGTCTTCTGGCTATTGGAACAGTTCCCGGAACAAGGTCTATCACAAACTCTACATCCCTGTGAGGTGGAATTCCTGGCAGTTCTTCTGGAAATACATCCAGAAAGTCACGGACTACCAGAATGTCTTCTAATTCTGGAAGAGGGTTGGCATTGAGGGAAAAGAGTTGGCATTTGGCAACTGGAGTAGAGACATTGACTATCTCACTTGAGGGATGGGTAGGCTGAACATTTTTAGAATGAGTATCGATCTTGGCATAATGAGCTGACATCCAGTCCATACCCAAGATGATATTGATATCCGAAGATTTCAAGGCTATCAAAGATGCTAGAAAAACTAGCCTGTCTACTAGAATTTCATTGTCATAGGTTATCCTGGAGGTTTGCCACTTACTACGAGGGGTTTGGACAACCAATGGGATTGGCATATCACAAAATGACATGTTATGCAACTGTGCATAACTTTCTGAAATGACGGAATGAGATGACCCAATGTTAAAAAGTACAGACGCTGGGTGATGATTGACAAGGAGCGTATCCAAAATGACGTCGGGATCCTCTACAGCTTCTTCTGCTGAAACATAGTTCACATGGCCACGTGCAGGAGTTGGCTTCACATAGTAAGCTTTGCCCGACTTGCCTTGCCCAACAGACTTTCCAGGTTGCTTGGCACCCATATTCTCAGGACACTCTCGAGAGTAGTGCCCTGGTTCTCCACACTTGTAACAGATCACCTGATTGGCACGTGGTGCAACATTGCTAGCTGGACCACCATAGTTTTTTGCTGGAGGGTTGGTCTGATTCGTCTCAGGCGCCACATAGGATGGCCTCGGGGTATATCTTGGTGGCAGAGAGCTATATGGAACCCACAACCTGCATTTTGGAAATGCGGAACCAGATGATGAGCCAGAATCACGGGAGTGCTTCTTCGTGGCTTCATAGTCGGTATGACCAGTCTCGGCACTGATGGCCTTGTTGACAAGAGCTTGAAAGCTTGTACATTCGTGGAGACGCAGGTCACGACGAAGTTCGGGGCTCAGACCCTTGCGAAATCTTGCTTGCTTCTGGCATCAGTTGACACCTCTTCAGTTGCATAGCGGGCGAGGTTACTGAACTCACGGCTATAGGCATCCACCATCAATTTTCCCTGGGTCAATGCACAGAACTCTTCTCTCTTTCTATCCATCAGACCCTCTGGAATATGGTGCAGACGGAAGGCTGCACTAAAGTCTGCCCATGTGGGTGCTTGTCCAGCAGGACGCGTAGCTTCAAAGTTCTCGCACCAAAGATTGGCGGGTCCTTCCAGAAAGTACGCCGCAATGGTCACCTTGTCGGCCTCAGAAACATTTGAAGAGCGAATCTTGCACGATATACTGCACAACCAGTCATCAGCGTCGAGGGGATCGACGGAGTGATGGAACTTCGGGGGATTCAGCTTCACGAAGTCATTGAGGGACACTGCATCATTCCTCGGCTGACGAGCCGTATCTTGCTCAATACGCTCTAGCAGGAGGTTGGTCTCCCTTTTGTTTCTTTCCGCCTCAAGCATAACTTCTGCCAAGGAGGGCGGGTGAGGCAGTTCCTCCTGCGATGCTTGACTACCCTCTCCCTGCTCATGAGCAGGGGCACGGTTCAACCTGGTGAACACCATCCTGACAAACAAACTCATAGCTTAGACCAATAACAACATCAATACTAACTATGGATTAAGAATGCACTGAACACATGGAATGCGGAAATGAACATCCGAACAACATGGTAACAAGCAACTGCTATATATACACCATGGTTCATACACACTATTACATAGTTCAGTACAACCTTAACCGAAGAGCAAACTACTGAAATGATGATACTACTCATTAGAGGCTTTCCAGGCTTCCTATACATTATTTATTTATGCCTCCGGAATTCATCTCACGACACAAGCATACTCCACAAGACACACAGGACTGTGGAAGTATAGCTACTACCATACTACTCTTCCACTCACGGGTTCAGGCATCCGCATAGAACATCTCATAAAGGTTGCCTCCATGGCCTGGGAGCTCAACCTGCGGATCAGGAAATACTCGAGCCTGAGACCCCTGGGAACCGTGAGGGCACGGGTGTGGCCTTGGTCCCCTGACTAGTGGTAGTAGAGGTCCCCAAAGAGGGGTGACACCTCCTATAGCAGGCCAGTCAACATGAGCCGGAAGATGGGTCCTAACATGGTTCAACATCTCCATATCTCCATACCCTGTCTGGACTACAGGTGCCAGCTATGTCAAAGCCGTCCACAGATGGGCACGTGTAGCATAAAGCTCCATAAGAAGAGCACGAGCACCCCTGTCTCTATTCTCTAAAATCTCAGTGGTGGACTGCAGCAATGGATCCTCCATAGAGGAATCAAAGTAGACCCCACTAAGGTATCCTTCTTATCCTGGCTGAGAGGCAGGAACATAGCAGAACTTTGAATTCTGCAGCAGTGCATGTCTGGCCCTCATAATGGTCAACATTGAATATGCAACATCATGTACTGCCATGTCAACAATAACCCCCAATCCATAAGACCAATGGATTGGCTCCTCGGCTCCAGGGTAATTTGGGAATACCCTAACAGTGCATAGATACTAACTCTGATTAAAATCCTAGTACTGCTCCTCCACTGTATACTCGGGGTACCAGCGGTAACCGGCTATTGACATCATCCTTACTAACATAGCTGTATGACCCGGCACATTAATGCACCTAGTCAGACGGACCGCCTGACAAGAAGGATGGCCAGGCATATGAAAATAGAGAGTAATGCAAAAAAGCATTAGAGCTCTGAAGACAAAATTGGGCAGCATAACGGCTGTAAATGCTCAAAAACAATTTTGAGACAACCCACAACAGACAAGATAGCATAACCACTCAACTATCAAGTTCAATTCCATGGTCATCAAAACTTACTTTCATTTCCTTGGAATAAAAGAAACCCGGAGTAACTCTCGACTCGTTGTCCTATAATCTACCGATGAGTAATAAACGATCCTGAGAGAAAGATAAGTAACCTAGTTCTTAATCCCCGCAGAAAAGATGAGGATGACCAGAATAGAATAATTTAAGAAGAGAAGCAAGAGTCTTACTTTCCCTTCCACAAACAATTCCCTTATATATAACTAAAGCAATTCTAGACTCAACTTCGACCAGTTTTCCTTAGTAATCCTACAGTTAGTTAGGCTTTGATACCAACACTGTCGGGACCCCGATCCTAAGCCATAGGAATCCGGCCTGTAACACATCACATCTCTTTGCGGTCTCACGCACGGTTATCCCCACGGCTGCAACCTTACCTTAGCCGGGACCGTTTGCGCCTTTTGACTCGCGTATGCAATTGTGTTGCTAGCATTCCAATGTCAAAGAACCCGGATCGACATGTCTAGTCATAAACTTAAGTGGCAGCTCCATACAGGGACAAGCATACATGACCCATCCAAGCAGGTGTCGATCAACAGCGAGTGTAGACGAGTCGTAGCAGGCTACAAGGACTCCAATACACCGCGTGACATTTCCCCAAAGGGACAGACACAACAGCTAAGAAGGACACATGCCGGTCAACCAATGTGTCCGGAGCAGTAGCGAACCAAGGAGTGCTACTAAGGCATACGACTGGGTGTTCGAACCCCATACATATCAAGTACAACACACGTACGCATGGCATACTGATACGTCCATTTTGCATCATGCTTTCATGGTTATATTTATCACTTTATGGACTGTTATTATACTTTGTGGAACATACTTATGCCTTTTTTCTCTTATTTTGCAAGGTTTATTTGAAGAGGGAGAATACCGGCAACTGGAATTCTGGACTGGAAAAGGAGCAAGTCTGAGTCCTCTATTCTGCTCATCTCCAAATGCCCTGAAAATAACCGTGGATTTTTTTGGGAATATATAAAAAATACTGGGCGAAATAAGTGTCAGAGGGGAGCAACCAGGGGCCCACAAGCCTGGTTGTCGTGGCCTACCCCCCTGGCCGCGGCAACAGGCTTGTGGGCACCCTGGTGGCCCACTGGCCCCCCTCTTTTTCTATATGAAGGGTTTCGTCCGAGAAAAAATCTGGGTGGAGCTTTTTCGTGGATTCTCCGCCGCCACAAGGTGGAACTTGAGCATAACCAATCTAGGGCTCCGGCAGGACGATCATGTCGGGGAAATATCCCTCCCGGAGGGGGAAATCGTCGCCTTCGTCATCACCAACACTCCTCTCGTCGGAGGGGAGTCATCTCAATCAACATCTTCATCAGCACCATCTCCTCTCCAAACCCTAGTTGATCTCCTGTAACCAATCTCTGTCTCGCGACTCCGATTGGTACTTGTAAGGTTGCTTGTAGTGTTGATTACTCTTTGTAGTTGATGCTAGTTGGATTACTTGGTGGAAGAGTTTATGTTCAGATCCTTGATGCTACTCATTACACCTCTGATCTTGATTATGATTATGCTTTGTTAGTAGTTACTTTTGTTCCTGAGTACATGTGATAAGTCATGCTAATAATAGTCATGTGAATTTGGTATTCGTTCGGTATTTTGATATGCTGTATGTTGTTTTTCCTCTAGTGGTGTTATGTGAACCTCGACTACATAACACTTCACCATATTTGGGCCTAGAGGAAGGCATTGGGGAGTAGTAAGTAGATGATGGGTTGCTATAGTGACAGAAGCTTAAACCCCAGTCTATGCGTTGCTTCGTAGGGGGCTGATTTGGATCCACTAGTTTAATGCTATGGTTAGACGTTGTGTTAATTCTTCTTTCGTACTTGCGGATGCTTGCGAGAGGGGTTAATCATAAGTGGGATGCTTGTCCAAGTAAGGGAAGTACCCAAGCACCGGTCCACCCACATATCAAACTATCAAAGTAACGAACGCGAATCATATGAACATGATGAAACTAGCATGACAGAAATTCCCGTGTGTCCTCGGGAGCGTTTTTCTTCTTATAAGACTTTGCTCAGGCTTGTCCCTTGCTACAAAAGGGATTGGGCCACTTTGTTGCACTGTGCTACTACTTGTCACTTGTTACTTTTCGCTTGCTACGTTTCACCTTACGACACCATCACTTGTTACCGCTACTTTCAGTGCTTGTAGTTATTACCTTGCTGAAAACCGTTTATCAGAGCCTTCTTCTCCTCGTTGGGTTCGACACACTTACTTATCGAAAGGACTATGGTTGATCCCCTATACTTGTGGGTCATCACATACCGATATGCATAGATACATCGATGGCATCACAACATAACCATAAACATACAAACTTTATTTAGAAGGCTCGGAAGAACCTCACAATAATATTACACAGATAGGGGTCTCATGACCCATCATCACAAGTCATTCAAACAAGTCTTACAAGCCAGCGGAAGATTAAAATTGTCTGAGTACATACAGATGGAAAGGTGAAGGCACATGGCCTGACTATCTACACACCCAACCTAGGGCCAAAACGTAGCTGGGACACCAGCTACTCGTCGTCGTCAACGTCTAGATAGAACCCACCATTAGGGTCATTAACAACCTCTGCAACAATTTATTAAGAAAACGTGAGTACAAAAGTAATCAGCAAGACTTTAGGATAATCTATCTACTCATGCAATGTATCAACAAGGAGTTGTGGGGTTTCATGCAGAAAGCCAGCTTTTGACTCTTGGCTAGACAGACATACAATTTCAAATAGCTTTGACAACTTTATTTTCTCGCACACGAGTCCACTATCACCACAACAATACCCCATTGTGGAATCATTCCGTCTCCCTACGGAAATGCCATCCACGACACTCACACTTATCTTGACATTTTTATGAGTAGCCATTATAATTGTCTATGAACAACATATGTTTCCAAGTAGTCCATATCCGCGGACGCGACTATTCGAATAGATCATAACCCTGAAGGGGTGTACTTCTTTACACACGCTCTCGCCACTTATCGCCATGTGCACGTCATGCACCTCGTCAACCTTCAAGCGGAATCCCAGCGAGGGAGTCGGCCACGACCGTTAACCACGCTAATACCTAGTCCAGGTTTATTGCCTATCTGAGGGTAACCCGCACGGAAGTATGACCAAGGTTTCCGCCACGGCCCCAAACGATGTGCGCAGGGTTCCCAAGCCCACCATCCGGGTGCCACTTGGTACACCGTGCCACTGCCTACCGCATCATAGTCCACCTCTAAGGTCAGCACTATGCACGGCCTCCAGCATGACTATAAACACCAGAAACTACTTGCAACTCCTGGACCGAGTACTAGGCGATTAATAAGTCGAGAGGGTCAATTAAGTATCCCAACGTGTGGTAGTATCTAGTCTTGGATTACATACACGGAACTCAGTTCCTAAGGACGGTTCCAATGAAACAACCGGCCACGTACTCCTACATAGCCTTTCACCGGTACCTTTACCAAATCAGGTTCAACACAAAACCTTTATTAACTGAACACATTCTCATGATCCTGTTCATCACCGAGATGACAAACCATACACAACCCTAAGCATAGCATGCATAGCAGGATAAGACACATCATGGCTCAAGCATCTATCAGGTATGCTAGGTTGCAAGGTTCAGCTATTTACTGTGACAAGGACATGTCATGCAAAGGAAGTCGGTTCAACTAACATGGCAAAAGCATTGAAAGCATTTTTACCTAATGCAATAAGTAAGAGCAGGAGCAAGAACATGGGATTTATCGGGATGATCAAAATGGTTGCTTGCCTTGTTGCTCAGCAAAGGGGTGATATCCGTCACTCGGATAATGAGTCGTATCCGAAGGGGCGGGGCCTATCGAATAACAACATACAAATATTAACAATCATATGCAACAATCATGATGCATGAACATGACATGAAATGAAGGTTGATACGTTTCAATGTGGTTGGTGAAACCTAAGTTTGCATAAGGTTTGAAATCCAAATTCAAATATTATTTGAAATGGCATATTTAGCTTAATCATTTAATTGATTTGACCTGATGCTGTTTCATAACTTTATTTTTCATGCATGAAAGTAGCACCATTGTGTTCATTGAATTTTTCTAATCATTTTGCATATATTATTTGTCTCATTTGGAGTTATATTCAATTTTCTATGAATTTCCAAAGTTCTGTAATTATTGTGGAATTATATTAAACCAGAATTAGATTTATTGCATCAGCATGACATCAGCAGGTCAGCTCGCCGTTGAAAGTCAAACCTCACCAGTGGGACCCACTAGTGAGTGACTCTGGCGAGTTTTTAGTTTAAGTTTAACTTAATTAGCTAATTAACATGGCTGGACCCACATGTCAGTGACTATTTGAGTTTTAATATAATTTTTATTTATATTTTAACTAATATTTAATTAAACAGGGGGCTGGCCCCACTTGCCAGGGACTCAGGGGGGTCAACCCCACCGGCGATGGGGTCAAACCCACCGGCGACCACCAAAACGGCGGAGGGCCTCGGGTTTGCGATTCCGGTGACCAAAAGCACGGCGGAGGGCACCAGATGATGGGACACTCGATCGCAGCTCTAGTTTTGCAAAGAGCAGGTGCTGAAACCACCGGAGATGACGCCGACGATGAGCTCAGCGGCTGCCGGAGTTTGGGCACCATCGAGATCATAGCTACGGGGCCTATCACGCACGGTGCTGAGCTCGTACAACACCTACACGATGCACTAAAACCATTGGTGGCCTCAGAATGACCAGCCGATCACCAGAGAGCTACCGACGATGAGGTCCCGCGGCGGATCTCGTCGGGCTCCGGTGGAATCGGGGCCTAGAGCTCGGGATTGAAGGGGAAAATGATTAGGAAACCACCCTGAGCTCACAGGGAGTGCAGAGGCGATGAGAGCAGGCTCGGGGATGGTCTGAGGAGGGAGAACGACGACGGCGAGCTCCGGGGATCCGAGGTTGAAGACGACGGCGACAGCTTGATGCAGGGCTAGAGGGCTTGCGTGGTTCACTCGGAAGCTTCAGGTGGTTGAGGCGGTTATTCTGCGAGGCTCACACAAGTCGGAGAGGGACTGCAGCTACGGGGAGCTCGAGCTCGAGCTCGCTCCAATGGCGGCCGAAAGGGGAGAGGCACAGGGGGCGAATGAGGAGAGGGAGAGGATGCGATCGAGCTCGGGGAGGCTTATCCTCCCTCTCCATCTCATCTGGGCGAGCCAGGCACGCTCATAGGTGCGTGGCCACGCCGGAGGGAGCGGCGGCCACCTCCTACTCCGACTGGCGAAGGAGGAAGACGACAGAAGGGAGCAGCTGGGCATGGGCCAGGGCAATAGGTAAGATTTTTTGCTATTTTCTTTCTTTTCTGTTTCTGTTAATTCTTTCCTGACTTTGTTTTGTTTTAGTTTTGGCTTCAAACTATTCCTAAAATAGTTTGAAACATACTGAGATGTTATTTGGAATATTTCCAAATATATATAAAAGTTTCAGCATTTTTCAGAACATTGAAATATTTGAAATCAATTATACAGTTGATTTCAGTAGCTTTTAACTTTAAAATAAAATGCCGAAAGTATTTTGAAAATATATTTCACCCCTGATATTTTGTTTTCAACATTTATCAGAAAAGATGAACTTTTCTAATGGCCATTTTGGAAACTTTAATTTGCCACCAAATTTGAATTGCTTTGGAATATAGAGTTGTTAGGGTTTTGCTTTTGTTTCTTTGCTTTGCTTTTGATTTCATTTCACTTTTATGAATGCAATGAAGAAGACATGAGCACAAACTTGCTATACTCTAGTAGGGATCAGGGATGTGACAACACCAAAAAGCCTAAGCTTGGGGATGCCCTAGGAAGGCATCCCCTCTTTTGTCTTCAATCCATCGATAACGTTACTTGGAGCTATATTTTTATTCACCACATGATATGTGTTTTGCTTGGATCGTTGTGTATTATAGGAGTCTTTACTTTTTTTGTCACAATCATCCTTGTTGCACACCTTTTTGAGAAGGACATGCACTCATCATGGATTCGTTAGAATACTCAATAAGCTTCACTTATATCCTTTGAGTTAGGCAATTTAGCTCGCATGTGCTTCACTTATATCTTTTGAGCTAGATAATTTTGCTCTAGTGCTTCACTTAAATCTTTGTAGAGCACGGTGGTGTCATATTTTGAAGAAATAAAAACTCTCGATCTTCACTTATACCATTTTGAGAGTGCTCTCTCTAAGTAACTTGGTAATTGGCGTGTGCTATGAAATTAGTCCTAAATATGATAGGCATCCAAAGAGGATATAATAAAAAATTCCATATTCAAGTGCTTTGATTAGTAAGAGAAGTCTGATTCCTCACAATGAGTTTTGAGATATGGATATGGTAATATTAGAGTAATGATAGTAGGGTGTTGTGAATCTAGAAATACTTGTGTTGAGGTTAGTGATTCCCGTAGCATGCACGTATGGTGAACCGCTATGTTAGGAAGTCCTTTGTGTGGCGGTCGGGATCGCGCGATGGTTAACACCTACCAACCCTTCCCCTAGGAGTATGCATTTAGCACTTTGTTTCGATTACTAACAAAAACTTTTGCAATAAGTATATGAGTTCTTCATGACTAATGTGAGTCCATGGTATAGATGCACTCTCACCTTCCACCATTGTTAGCCTCTCTAGTGCCGCGCAACTTTTGCCGGTGCACAAACCCACCATATACCTTCCTCAAAACAGCCACCATACCTACCTATTTTCATAGCCATTGCGAGATATATTGCCATGCAACTCCCATTGTTCCGTCTCATGACATGTGCCGTCACTTTCATATTGCCATTGCATGATCGTAAGATAGCTAGCGATATGTTTCAACGTCATACGCTAAGCTAGATTATTGCACATCCCGGTACACTGTCGGGGGCATTTCATATAGAGTCATCATTGTTCTAAGTATTGAGTTGTAAGTAAATAAAAGTGTGATGATCATCATTATTAGAGCATTGTCCCATGTGAGAAAAAAAATAGGCCGAAGATGCCCACAAAAAAATTAAAATAAGAGGCCAAAGAGCCCAAACAAAAAAAATGAGAGAAAAAGATAGAAGGGACAATGCTACTATCTTTTTCCAGACTTGTGCTTCAAAATAGCACCATGTTCTTCATGATAGAGAGTCTCTTGTTTTGTCACTTCCATATACTAGTTGGAATTTTCATTATATAACTTGGCTTCTATATTCCAATGATGGGCTTTCTCAAAATAGCCCTAGGTCTTCATGAGCAATCAAGTTGGGTGCACACCCACTAGTTTCCTTTTTGAGCTTCCATACACTTATAGCTCTAGTGCATCCGTTGCATGGGAATCCCTACTCATTCACATTGATATCTATTGATGGGCATCTCTATAGCCCATTGATACACCGAGTCGATGTGACCATCTCCTCCTTTTTGCCTCACAACCTCCACCACACTGTATTCCACCTATAGTGCTATATCCATGGCTTACGCTCATGTATTCTGTGAGAGTTGAAAAAGTTTGAGAAAGTAAGAGTGCGAAAACAATTACTTGGCCAATACCGGGGTTGTGCATGATTTAATTTTGTTGTGTGGGGATGATGGAGCATAGCCAGACTATATGATTTTGTAGGGATAACTTTCTTTGGCCTTGTTATTTCAAAAGTTCACGATTACCTTGCTAGTATGCTTAAAGTATTATTGTTTTCATGTCAATAGTAAACTATTGTTTTGAATCTTACAGATCTGAACATTCCTGCCACAAGAAAGAAGTTACAAAGAATAAATATGTTAGGTAGCATTCCACATCAAAAATTCGGTCTTTATCACTTCCGTACTCGAGGACGAGCAGAATTTAAGCTTGGGGATGCTTGATACGTCTCCAATGTATCTATAATTTTTTATGGTGCCATGCTATTATCTTGTCAACTTTGGATGTTTTATATGCATCAATATGCTATTTTACATCTTGTTTGGGACTAACCTATTAACTCAGTGCCTCGTGCCAGTTTCTGTTTTTTTCTATGTTTTTGACCTTTGATACGTCTCCATCGTATCTACTTTTCCAAACTCTTTTGCCCTTGTTTTGGACTCCAATTTGCATGATTTGAATGGAACTAACCTGGACTGACAATGTTTTCAGCAGAATTGCCTTGGTGTTGTTCTTGTGCAGAAATGAAAGTTCTCCAAACGTCTTGAAAATTTACGGATATTATTTTTGGAAAATATGAAAAATACCTGTGCAAAGATCCACCTGAGGGGGTGGGCCAGTGGGCCACAAGCCCCATAGCCACCACCCCCCTAGTGGCAGATGGCAAGCTTGTGGGGCCCACATGGCTCTGCCGCCCCCAATCTCAGCTCTATAAGTTCACTTTCGTCCCAGAAAAATAAAGAGAGAAGATTTCGTCGCGTTTACGATATGGAGGCGCCGCCACATCCCGTTCTTCATCTGGAGGGCAGATCTGGAGTTCGTTTTGGGCTACAGAGAGGGGAAATTGTCGCCCTCGTCATCATCAACCTTCTTCCCTCTCCAATTCCATGAAGCTCTTCATCGTTCGTGAGTAATCTATTCGTAGGCTCGCTGGGTGGTGATGAGTAGGATGAGATCTATCATGTAATCGAGTTAGTTTTGACGGGGAATGATCCCTAGTATCCACTATGTTCTGAGATTGATGTTGCTACTACTTCGCCATGCTTAATTCTTGTCACTAGGGCCCGAGTGCCATGATTTCAGATCTGAAATTATTATGTTGTCACCAATATATGTGTGTTTTAGATCCGATCTTGCAAGTTGTAGTTACCTACTATGTGTTATGACCCGGCAACCCCGGACTGACAATAACCGGAACCACTCCCGGTGATGACCACAGTTTGAGGAGTTCATGTGTTCACCAAGTGCTAATGCGTTGGTCGGTTCTTTATTAAAAGGAGAACCTTAATATCCTGTAGTTTCCTTTTGGAACCCGCTGCCACGGGAGGGATGGACAATAGATGTCATGCAAGTTCTTTTCCCTAAGCACGTATGACGACACACGGAATGCATGCCTACATCACATTGACGAACGAGAGCTTGCCACAGATCTCTCCGTGTTATAAATGTTGCATGATGAATATCATCCAAACAAATCACTGACCCATTGCCTATGAGTTTGTCCCACTTCTTATGTTATTTGTCTTGCTCTGCTGCTACTGTTGTTACTTGTCTTGCTCTGCTGCTACTGTTGTTACTAGTATCGCTTGCTACTGTTGTTACTTGCTACTGCTCTCACTACTGCTGTTCCTTGCCACTGCTATTACTCGTTACACTGCCGCTACCTGCGAGAATTTTGGTTCGCTGGTCGTTGATGGGAACAGACAATTTCTGTCAACGGGAAACTTCTGGCGCCATTGATACAATCGTTAGGAATAGTCTGCCGTCAACAGATCGTTTCTGACACCATTGTTATCATACTACTTTGCTGCTGACACTTTGCTTGTAGATACTAATCTTTCAGGTGTGGTTGAATCTGACTCATTCAGCTGCTCATACTCGAGAGTATTCTCTCACCTCCTATCTGGCGTATCAACAAATTTGGGTCGAATACTCTACCCTCGAAAACTGTTGCGAACCCACGCGCTGGTGGGCCATCAACAACATTCTTCTAGTTTCGTTGGCGGGGAGTGCTAGCAGCATTTTTCTGGTGCCGTTGCAGGGGAAGGTCTGTTGTCAGAGAGTCATCATTTTTCTGGCACCGTTGCTGGGGAGGTATTGCTATATTCTCTGAGTTACTTGGGATTTATATCTGCTGAGCACTATGAAGAATCTGAAGGATACAAAAACCAAAGTCTTGCCCTCAACTACGAGGGGAGGTAAGGAATTGCCATCTAGCTCTGCACTTGATTCACCTTCAGTTATGAGTAAGTTTGCGACATCACCTCCTGCTAGAAATATTGATATGTCGCCTGTGCTTGATGATGCTTATGATGCTACTGCTAGAGATGATATGCTTGATACTATGCCTGATGATGCTATGCTTGATACCGCTACAGATGCTATGCCTGATACTGCTTTTCCTGATGATGCTAGAGATGCTATGCCTGATACTGCTAGAGATGCTATTTTGCCTGGTGATGGTATGCTTGATACTCCTAGAGATACTACTTTGCCTGATGTTCCACTAGGGGTGTTCCTTGATGCTCATATTGCTAGAGTTACTGTCAATGATCGTGATGCTTCTGAAACTGCCGATACTTTTGAGATAGAACCTGCTTTTGCTCTTCTTAGATCTAGCTCTCCTAGATATGAATTGCCTGATATACCTGAGGGTTACGTTATGGAGGGAGAGATAGCTGAGGATTTTCTTGCGTGTAAGGATGCCTATGAGGCTGAGAAATTACTTCTCAAGTGCAAGGAAAAATCTCTGAAAGCTACGATGAAATACGACCCGAAGTTTGCCACTTCACCTATCTTTATCACCGATAAGGATCATGAATTCTCTGTCGATCCTGAGATAATCTCTCTAGTTGAATCTGATCCTTTACACGGTTATGAGTCTCAGACGGTCGTATCCCATCTTACCAAACTACACGATATAGCCACCCTTTTCACAAGTGAGGAGAAGATCCGCCACTACTACATCCTTAAGCTTTTTCCTTTCTCTCTAAAGGATGGCGCTAAAGCCTGGTTCACCTCTCTTGCTCCTGGATGTGTGAGTAGTCCCCAGGATATGGTCTATTACTTCTGTGAGAAATATTTCCCTTCCCATAAGAAGCAAGCTGCCTTGCAGGAAATATACAACTTTGCTCAACTCTAAGAAGAGAGTCTCCCACAAGCTTGGGGGAGGCTCGTCCAGCTACAAAAGGCTTTGCCTGATCACCCTCTTAAGAAGAACGAGATACTTGATATCTTCTATAACGGACTTACCGATACCTCTAGAGACCACCTAGATAGTTGTGCCGGTTCTGTTTTTAGGGAGCGAACTGTAGAACAAGCTGAGACCCTACTGAATAACATCTTGATCAACGATAATGCTTGGACTATTCCCGAACCACCTCCTAAGCCAACTCCAAAGAAAAGAGGTATCCTATTCCTGAGTCCCGAAGATATGCAAGAAGCCGAGAAATCTATGCAAGATAAAGGCATTAGATCTGAAGATGCCAAAAATCTACCACCTATCGAAGAGATCCATGGTCTCGATAACCCGATACATGTAGTATAAGTGAATTCTCTGCGTAGGTTTGATGAGAGTGATATTCCTTTTGACAAACCTGCTAGCCTATGCTTTGATGAATTTGGAAACTTTGTTGCCAAACAACAGAGTTTCAATGATTATGTTAGCAGACATTTGGAACAAAGTACTCGTATGCTTAGCCATTTAAGTGTTTGTGTAGACAGAAATGTCAATGATCTGAAGCTTCTGAGTAAACATGCCTCTATGATTACTACTGAGGTAGAACAAGTACTTAATGCTCTGAATAACTTGCTCAATGAATTAAATGACAACTCTGTCAGAGTCATTACTAGAGGAGGCAAAATGACTCAGGAACCTTTGTATCCTGAAGGTCATCCTAAGAGAATTGATCAAGATTCTCAAGGAATCAATGCTAATACACCCAGTCATCCTAAGGAGAAGAAGAAGGATGATAGAAACCTACATGCCAGTTCACCAAATACTGTCACACCTGAAGAACCTAATGATATTCTGCGTCTGATGCAGAAATACAATCTGGTGATGAACATGAACCTGGTGATAATATGGACAGTGATTTTCATAACAATGCTCAACCTAGCAATGATGAGGATGTGGAGATTGAACCTACGGTTAATCCTTATAACCCACAACCTAAGAGATATGATAAGAATGACTTCACTACTAGGAAGCATGGTAAAGAAAGGGAGCCATGGGTTCAGAGATCTATGCCCTTTCCTCCTAAGCCATCCAAGAAAAAGGATGATGAGGATTTTGAGCGCTTCGTTGAGATGATAAGACCCATCTTTCTGCAGATGCGGTTAACTGATATGCTCAAGGTGTCTCCGTATGCCAAGTACATTAAAGGTATCGTGACTAATAAACGGAAGATACCAGATCTTGAGATCTCCACCATGCTTGCCAACTACACTTTCAAAGGTGGAACTCCTACGAAACTTGGTGACCCCGGAGTGCCCACTATACCTTGCTCCATTAAAGTAAACTACGTAAGAACTGCCTTATGTGACCTTGGAGCCGGTGTTAGTGTTATGCCGCTCTCTCTTTATCGTAGACTTGAATTGGATAAGTTGACACCCACTGAAAGTTCTCTTCAAATGGCCCACAAATCAACTGCTTTCCCTACCGGCATTTGCGAGGATTAGCCTGTTGTGGTTGCTAACACCACTATCTTAACAAACTTTGTTATCTTGGATATTCCCGAGGACGACGCCATGGCTGTCATCCTCGGAAGACCCTTTTTAAACACTGCAGGGGCTGTTATAGATTGCAACAAAGGCAATGTCACTTTCCATGTCAATGGTGATGAGCACATGGTGCAGTTTCCGAAGAAACGATATCAAGTACATTGCATCGATGCTATCGAAAAGACTTCATTGATTCTTATTGGGAGCTTTGAATGCCCTATTCCTCGTGTCAAGATGAAGTATGATTTGCTTGTTGGGGAGATACATATCCCCATTGAGGTGACTTAGTGGCTATTCGAAAATTCTCCGTTCTCTCTTGCGATTCAAAAAGGTTTTGTCATGAGGACTTGATCAACCCCATTGACGGATTTCTTTCGATGACCATGAAATGGATGAATCAAAGAGTGACATACCTCTGTTTTGAGCTTTCATTTTCTGTTGCTTAAAAGAAAAACGATAGATTTAGTTTAGTTTTCCTATTTTCTGTTTTAGCATCCCGGAGAAAAATACCTCGAAAATAAAAGTTCTCCGATGGTCCTGAAAATTTAGTATGATTTTTTCTGGAATATTTGAAAATTACTGGGCCTGAGAGTTGGCCTGGGGGCCTGACCAGTGGGCCACAAACCCTGCCAACGCCACCCCCCTGGTGGCGGCTAGCAAGCTTGTGGGGCCCACAGGGACCCCCTCCACTCATTCCAGCTCCCATCCTCTTCTTCCACCTCCAGAAAAATTGTTTCGCAGCTCAAACCCGTGTTCTTGCTCATTTGGCTATGATTTTCGATCTCCTTGCTCAAAGCACCATTCTCCGAACCGTTTTGGGGAAATTACTCCTTGGTAAGTGACTCCTCCGTTGGTCCAATTAGTTTTTTCTCTAGTGCTTTATCCTTCGCGTATTCTGGCTACCTTGGTGACCCTGTTCTTGAGCTAGAAATGTTGATTTTAGCTGGTCCCAAGTAGTTTTAGCGCGTGATACGGTCTCTAGGCACTAGTTGGACTAGTTGCTACAAGTTGGGTTAATCTTTATTCACTTTTCTTTCGAAGTCTCTAAAAATTTCAGAATTTTTCAGAGCTAGAAAAAGGAAAAGATGAGGAGGTTCTTGAGAGGCTCTTCAAGCCGTAAGCCCACGGAGGATGAGAAGAACCACCCCAAGTACGTAGTCCCTCGAGTCACAGAAGTTCGAGCGTGCGAGTGGCCAAGTGATGAATTTTTGCGCGTCGCTCGGCTTTATGAAGACTTTTATTCCTTGGTGGAGAACGCAGGTCTTACTGTGTTCATTGCAGATAAGTGCTCACAATACCTCCTCCTCACCAATATTTCCGTTCAAAGCTTCAACTTTTATCCGAGGAAGAATCCTCTCATGGTTGAGTTCATGATATACGATGTCCCCCAGTGCATGACGCTACAGGATTTTTGCAATGTATGCAAATTACCTTATGTTGGGGATATCCGTGACCCTCGTCCACGGGACTTGGAGGATTTCATTGGTACTATTGCTGTTGGAGAGGATAGAGGAGTGTTTCACGCTAGAATTGCTAGCATACATTTTCCTGTGCTTTGGTACTTCTCATTATTTGTGGGAAAATGTTTGATTGGCCATGGGAAGGCTGGATCACTTAGTTCTCCAGACCTTGCGGTTTTGCACGAAGGCCTTTATAGCCTAGGTGCTATAGTAGCCCAACGGTTGAACACCAACCGTTCCAAGGGTGTCGTCTATGGAGGTATCTATGCTACCCGTCTTGCCAGACACTTTGAGATACCCATTAGACTGGGAGAGGAAGGAGAGATGCTTCTCCATGAGAAATATCTGGATTATGACAACATGGTTCGCCATGATTTTCTGGATAGAGATGCTAGTAGACGGATGATTTATAACCTGTTATTTAGTCAGGGTACTCGGGAGACTATTACTTTGCCTGCTCCTTCTTTGTTCGATCTTCATGCAGGCAGGTACACTATTATGCCCTCGGACATCTACGCATATTGGGGCTTGGCCCAACCACAGGCGCCCGTGCCCGAGCCGCCAGTCGAGTATCAGATGCCAGTTTATCAGTGGGAGCCAGAGGAGCTCACACAGCAGTGGCATCCACAGTCTGCTCCGGAGTATCCTGGAGCTGGTTATTTCCCACCATGGGAGTAGACCAAGCTAGGCCAAAAGCCTAAGCTTGGGGGAGTACGTGTTGTCACCGACTTTACATTCATGCTTATGCTTTCACTTTGTTAGCCGGTGTACACACTTTGTCACTGTATTATCCATGCTAGTTTATTTTCGTTTTCTTGTTTTCTTGTTTTGTGTCCTTTTGAGAAAACCCAAAAAGATTTTTCTTTCTTCTTTTGCTTGTTGGGAGTTTTCCCGTGTAAATATTTTCTTTTTTGTTTGGGTCAAGGTAGAAGATATTGGTTACAATGTTTAGTGGTTCTTGCTTGCATACCTGTTTAGCTTTCAAAGAGCCATATTACTTTGTCTTCTCCTTTGTGTTTCCCTGCAGATTCAGCTTAGTCCAATGCACGAGCACTATTATTATTGTTCACATCGTTCGATCGTGCAACTGAAAGGCAATAATGATGATATATGATGAAGTGAGTGAGACTGAAAAGCTGGTATGAACTCTATCTATTTTGTTTTTGTAAATATGACTAGCTTGTCATGCCTGATTCAGCTTTGTTGTGAGAGAACCATGTTTGCAATGACAACTTAGAGATCATAGTTTCTGATGCCATGCTTATTTAGCTAGGAGCTTATAATGGTTTGTCTTGAATGCCAACATAGATTTTGAGATGACTATGATGTAGTATGATAGGATGGTATTCTCCTTTGAATGATTCAAGTGGCTTGACTTGGCCCATGTTCATGCTTGTAGTTGAAACAAAATCAACATAGCCTCTATGATGTTTGTGTTCGTGGTTATTTATATCCTGTTCATGCTTGCATTTAATGTTAGTCAAACTCATTGCATCTTGATGACTGTTGTCACTCTCTAGTTGGTCGCTTCCCAGTCTTTTGCTAGCCTTCACTTGTACTAAGCGGAATACTGCTTGTGCATCCACTTCCATAAACCCAAAAGTTTTTCCATGAGAGTCCACCATACCTACCTATTTGCGGTATCTACCTGCCGTTCCAAGTAAATTTGCATGTGCCACTCTCTAAATCTTCAAGAAATAATTTGTTTTGCATGCCCGAACCGCTCATGTGGTGACAGGGGGCTATTGGTATCTTCCATGCTAGGAGTGTTATCCTCGACATGTGTTTATTCACTGTCATTCACGAGAAAGGGTCCGGTAATTGGAATGCCCAGTTCCACGCTTAAATCAAAAACATAACTGTAAAACAAGACTCCCCCGGATTGATGTTAGTATGGACGGTACCCGAGGATTCGGCTAGCTGTGGAGTGTGATTGATTGGTGGTGGGGGAGTTAAAACTTTACTTTTCTGTTTGGGAACCGCCTATAGCATGAGTAGCATGGAAGATATTGAGAACTCTTGGTCATTGCGTTGATAATGAAAGCATGCCACCCAAAATTATTATCTCTGTTTTCAAAGCTTGAGCTCTGGCACCTCTGCAAATCAATGCTTCCCTCTGCGAAGGGCCTGTCTATTTATTATCCTGTCGAGTCATCCTCTTCTTATATAAGCAACAATTAGAGAGCACCTCTGTCATTTTTATGCTTTGCTTTTGATTGATATTGAGTATGACTATGAGTGGATCTTCGTTGATGTGAATTACAATGTTTCGTCAGCCCTTGATTTTTGAAAGTGCTTTGCATTTATGTTTTGCGGTCTCAGAAAGAGCTAGCGAGATACCACCTATTCATATTGCTTCATGCTTGTTTTGATTGAAGTGTTGGTATTTGAAACTCATTATTATTTGCTCGTTAGCTGATTATGCCATTGATATTAGTTTACCATGAGACCTTTGTGTTACTTTCTTATGTGGTTAACTTGTGATATTGCTGAAATTCTGGTTATGAGTTAGACATAGTTGCAACAACAAGATCAAACCGAGTTTGTCAAAGTTTTTCTTTCTCTCTCGGTTTGTCAACTGAGTTGCTTGAGGACAAGCAAGGTTTTAAGCTTGGGGGAGTTGATACGTCTCCATCGTATCTAATTTTCCAAACTCTTTTGCCCTTGTTGTGGACTCTAATTTGCATGATTTGAATGGAACTAACCTGGACTGATGCTGTTTTCAGCAGAATTGCCTTGGTGTTGTTTATGTGCAGAAATGAAAGTTCTCCAAATGTCCTGAAAATTTACGGAGATTATTTTAGGAAAATATGAAAAATACCTGCGCAAAGATCCACCTGAGGGGGTGGGCTAGTCGGCCACAAGCCCTGTAGCCGCCACCCCCCTGGTGGCAGATGGCAAGCTTGTGGGGCCGATGTGGCTCCGCCGCCCCCAATCTCAGCTCTATAAGTTCACTTTGGTCCCAGAAAAAATAAAGAGAGAAGATTTCGTCGCGTTTATGATACGGAGGCGCCGCCACATCCTGTTCTTCATCTGGAGGGCAGATCTGGAGTCTGTTTTGGGCTCCGGAGAGGAGAAATCGTCGCCATCGTCATCATCAACCTTCTTCCTCTCCAATTCCATGAAGCTCTTCATCGTTCGTGAGTAATCTATTCGTAGGCTCGCTGGGCAGTGATGAGTAGGATGAGATCTATCATGTAATCGAGTTAGTTTTGACGGGGATTGATCCCTAGTATCCACAATGTCCTGAGATTGATGTTGCTACTACTTTGCCATGCTTAATGCTTGTCACTAGGGCCCGAGTGCCATGATTTTAGATCTGAAATTAATACGTTTTCACCAATATTTGTGTGTTTTAGACGATCTTGCAAGTTGTAGTTACCTACTATGTGTTATGACCCGGCAACCCCGGAGTGACAATAACCGGAACCACTCCCGGTGATGACCATAGTTTGAGGAGTTCATGTGTTCACCAAGTGCTAATGTGTTGGTCCGGTTCTTTATTAAAAGGAGAACCTTAATATCCCGTAGTTTCCTTTTGGACCCCGCTGCCACGGGAGGGATGGACAATAGATGTCATGCAAGTTCTTTTCCCTAAGCATGTATGACGACACACAGAATACATGCCTACATCACATTAACGAACGGGAGCTAGCCACATATCTCTCCGTGTTATAACTGTTGCATGATGAAAATCATCCAAACAAATCACCGACCCATTGCCTACGAGTTTCTCCCACAGCTGCTGTTATTTGTCTTGCTCTGCTGCTACTGCTATTACTTGTCTTGCTCTTCTCCTACTGTTATTACTACTGTCGCTTGCTACTATTGCTACTTGCTACTGCTGTCACTACTGTTGTTCCTTGCCACTGCTATTACTCGTTACACTGCTGCTACCTGCTAGAATTTTGGTTCGCTGGTCGTTGACGGGAACAGAAAATTTCTGTCAACGGGCAACTTCTGGCGCCATTGATACAATCGTTAGGAATAGTCTGCCATTGTTATCATACTACTTTGCTGCTGACAGTTTGCTTGCAAATACTAATCTTTCAGGTGTGGTTGAATCTGACTCATTCAGCTGCTAATACTCGAGAGTATTCTCTCACCTCCTGTCTGGCGTATCAACAAATTTGGGTCGAAAACTCTACCCTCGAAAACTGCTGCGAACCCACGCGCTGGTGGGCCATCAACAACATTCTTCTAGTTTCGTTGCCGGGGAGTGCTAGCAAGATTATTCTAGTGCCTTTGCCGGGGAAGGTCTGTTGTCACAGAGTCAACCTTTTTCAGAGAAGAATATTAAATGGAGTCCAAACGGAATAAAACCTGCAGGATGATTTTTTCCATAACAGAAGATACGCATGGGACTTGAGAACCAAGGCAGGAGACCTTGTGGGAGGACACAAGCCCCTAGCCGCGGCCTAGGGGTGTGGTTGCGCCTGGCAGGCTTGTGGGCCCCACGTGGCTCCTTTTCCCTACCTCTTTCGCCTATAAATTCTCTAAATTCCCGAAACCAAAGAAGAGAGCCACGAAAATACTTTTGTGCCGCCGCAAGCTTCTGTCTCCGCAAGATCCCATCCGGGGTCCATTCTGGTGCCCTGCCGGAGGGGGATTAGGACACGGAGGGCTTCTTCATCAACACCACCGCCTCTCCGATGATGCGTGAGTAGTTCACCACAGACCTTCGGGTCCATAGCTAGTAGCTAGATGGCTTGTTCTCTCTCTTGGATCTTCAATACAAAGATCTCCATGATCTTCATGGAGATCTATCTGATGTAACTTTCTTTTGCGATGTGTTTGTCGAGATCCGATGAATTGAGGATTTATGATTAGATTATCTATGAATATTATTTGAGTCTCCTCTGATCTCTTATATGCACGATTTCGTATCCTTGTAATTCTCTTCGAGTTATGGGTTTCGTTTGGCCAACTTGATCTATAATTCTTGCAATGGGAGAAGTGCTTAGTTTTGGGTTCATACCGTGCGGTGTCCTCACCCAGTGACAGAAAGGGTAGCGAGGCAAGCATCATGTTGTTGCCATCAAGGGTAAAAAGATGGGGTTTATATCATATTGCATGAATTTGTCCTTCTACATCATGTCATCTTGCTTAAGGCGTTACTCCGTTTGTTATGAACTTAATACACTAGATGCATGCTGGATAGCAGTCGATGTGTGGAGTAATAGTAGTAGATGCAGACAGTATCGGTCTACTTGTCTCGGACGTGATGCCTATATGTATGATCATTGCCTTGGATATCGTCATGACTTTGCGCGATTCTATCAATTTCTCGACAGTAATTCGTTCAGCCACCGTAATACCTGCTATCATGAGAGAAGCCTCTAGTGAACACTATGGTCCCGGGGTCTACTTCACATCATATATTCAGATCTACAAAAATACTTTGTTGCACTTTTCACCTTCAGATCTCACCTTGCAAGTAATTGTGAAGGGATTGACAACCCCTTTATAGCGTTGGGTGCAAGTTTGTTTATTTTTGCGCAAGTACATTGGTGCCTCATCTTGATACTCCTACTGGATTGATACCTTGGTTCCCAAACTGAGGGAAATACTTATCGCTACTTTGCTGCATCACCCTTTCCTCTTCAAGGGAAAAACGAACGCAAGCTCAAGAGGTAGCAGTGGTCACCATGGCCACCCATGCCTACACCAACAGCTTGACCAGTCAAAGGTGTCTGGGGCGTGGGGCAAGCTAACTGGGTGTGAATGAGGAGTTTGGTCTCTGGTGGAGCTGGTTTAAATGGGCTTTGGTTGTGGTTATGTTTGTAACAGCAAACTTAGATCTAATAAAAGTTAATTTCAAATGGGGAATCTTGGGGAAAATCAATGTCTCGGAGTGTTAGCTATGCAAGGACTACAACACTCCCAAGTTTGAGCTCAAGCAAAGGAGGGTAGCTACTGCTTGTTGTGCAAAGCTACAATTCGGCCAGAAATCCACTTGTAGATGTGTTGCTCATTTCTCCTACATGAGCATGCCATATTTTGATTTTAAATGATGCACTAACATGCTGGGTAATCTTAGGAAAGAGGTGGTGGATTTGGCTTAAGCAGAAGTGGGGCAAGAGGTGTAAAAATGGCGATCCAAGGGTAAAAATGAGAAGTAATTACATGGATTCTCCCTCGAATAATTGACCAGAGGCCATGGCAAAGCTACTAGAGGTAAAATGTAACTATAGAGAGTTGTGGTAAAAGTTTAAGCTCAAGAGTAATAGTGGAAGGGGCCAAAGTAGCCAATTTGGTGAGTGCACACAAGCTGTTTGATGAGTGTCAGGGCTACCAGATGGACTTCAATTGGTATGCAACTTACCATGATCAAATAATATATGAAAATAAGCTTGGACACCAAATTTGGGATTTGGTGGAGAAGGTTTCCAATGTAAACTTGGAACCCCATGAAATGGGCAGAAATGGCCTTCTACTTGCAAAACTATTCAGATCAATTCCTACAAATCCAATATTTGGTGTGGGGTATTATTTGATCACTAAAGCACGCCCAAAAAGTTTGGGGTTAATTGGAGAAACTTCATAATGTAAAGTTTCACAAAGTCAGAAATCAACAGAGAGGGTTTTGAGGGGCTTGGGACAAGTTCTTCAATTCTCCTTGATGCATCACTTGGGGTGGACGCATTATTGGAGTATCAGGACATGTCTACCAAATTTGAGCACAATTGGAGACACTTGGCAATGTAGAGTTGCTCAAATTTGGATCTGGACAGATAGGGTTTTAGAATAATTAGGGGACTCAAATCAACTTGGATCGAGATGAAACTTGGCAAGATCATCACATATATCATATGTGACATGCTAGAATTTTACTCGAATTTATTGAGAATATTTGTTAGAGAAATATTCCAAAAGCTTGAAATAGGCAGGAAAGGTTTTGAAGGGGTTTACCAATTATTTTGAAAATGACCATGTATTGAAACTCATATATATGGAATATATATGTCGACTGAGTTTCCCTAAATTTTCTTAAATATTTTGAAAGCAATAAAAATAACTTTCCATCATAAGAGATCATTTCTGGCCTAACAAGAAGGCAATTAAATAAAATAGTGCAATAACTTTTAAACTAATAATATTGTGGTTTTGGGAAGCCATTTTGATAATGGGTTTTAAATAAAATAATCGGTGCAAAATAAATTCCCTAACTTGAGGACTTGTAGTACAAATCCCAACCCAGGGGTTTTTTAAAGCTTAAATCAAAGAAATGCTTTTTCGTGAATATAATGTTTGGTATAAATAGTTTCTGGCCCTAAACACATGGATGATCATTAGACAACGGTTTGGATCAAGGATCTGAGATTTGAGAGTAGTGGGAGCTTGGTTTCAAACACAAGCAATAGGCAAGCAAGCAACCATCACACCAAGCATCACAGACATTCACAAAAAATTTAATTGGCCCTAATTTTTGAGATAAGTCAAATCAGTCAAAAGAGTTAAAAACAGGGTGTTACAAACCTTACCCCCTTAAGAAAGTCACATCCCTGATAATTCTAGGCTAGGTGTTGGAGAGATACAAAATCTTGAGTGGGAAGTAGTCTTCATGTCCCCATGTTGCTTCTCTGGGTCTTGAGGTGCTTGATGATACAGCTTTGAATGCTCTGCTAATCCTTGCCTGACCATGAGCTGGTTCTGGCAATAAGTTAGGCTTGACCGAGGGTCGGGGGCATGCTGAACTAAGTTCATGCAAGGTTCTGGCTTGCAAGTGCATTCCAAGGTAAGAATACGTGGCAAGATAATGTGTCTCGGTTCTGGTACCGGGGCCGCTCAACCGGTTAGTGACATCTAGATGTCTCGTGTGAGAACATACGGTCAAGGTCTTCGCGTAGCTCCCTGCTGACGGGGAAGTCCTTGACTCCCTTAAGGCAGGCAAGCTATGGTCGCAGGTGGTTTTCATCTTCGAGGGTGTTGCAGTGGTCTTCGAAGACTTCCCATGAAAGGGTCTGGGTTGGGTCTCGCCCATGAGTCTTAAGCTTGGAGACTCAGTGTTCAGGACGGGTCGTACCATCTGGGATGGTTCGCGAGGGGTTCTGGATGAGTTGGCCACCCAGGAGTATGGACCAGGCGGCCACTCCCAAGGTTGTGGCTTGATACGTCTCCAACGTATCTACTTTTCCAAACTCTTTTGCCCTTGCTTTGGACTATAATTTGCATGATTTGAATGGAACTAACCTGAACTGACGCTGTTTTCAGCAGAATTGCCTTGGTGTTATTCTTGTGCAGAAATCAAAGTTCTCCGAACCTCCTGAAAATTTACGGGGAGCAGTTTTGGAAAATATCAAAAATATCTGCGCCAAGTTCCACCTCAGGGGGTGGGCCAGTGGGCCACAAGCCCCTGCTCCGCCACCACCCCCTGGTGGCGATGGGCAGGCTTGTGGGGCCCACAGGCACCAGCCGCCCCCAATTCAAGCTCTATAAGTTGCCTTCTTATACGGAGGCGCCGCCACCACCTGTTCTTCATGTGGAGGGCAGATCTGGAGTCCGTCTTGGGCTCCGGAGAGGGGACATTGTCGCCATCGTCATCATCAACCTTCTTCCCTCTCCAATTCCATGAAGCTCTTCGTCCCATAAAGGGGGATTGTGGTCGTACATGTAAGGTTGGGACTGTCGATACATCACAAATCTAATAATGTTTCCGAAACTACTCACACCAAAATATACCTGGTGCACCACTTCTTCACAAGTGGCCACCTAACTCATCATCACCCTCGGGCATTAATGGCACCCGACGGGGTTTTCATAAACCTTTGATTTTACCATCATCATGCTCATGCTTCTAATGTGCTTAGCTCTACCTGTCAACATAATATTAGCGTGACACTCATAGGTGATCAGATCATGCTCAAATGCAAGTGCTCTGGAGCAGCCATCGGTAACATCATATCGATGATTTACCGATTACTCATGATCATGTGCAACGAGAATAATTGCTCTACTAGCATGCAACATAATATTTTCTCAAACATGTTCAAAGGGCTACTTGCCTTGATCTCATGAGCTCTCGGGGATTCGAGGTCTTCTGGTCCAACTCCGAGTACTCCGTCTAGCCGTCAACTATCGTCAGAAACAATCACAGTAAGCCACACAACAAGCAGAACAAAAGTGCAGTATAAATGGAAGTTATATTTTTCCTAGACCACTTTGGTCATTAGAAAAATACCTCGAACTTGCTAGAGGAGGTTTGGTCCACCAGGGAAATTTGAATGGACGAAAGGAGGATTAGGTGATCTATAAAGAAGCTTACAGAAAATATCATAATAAAAATTAGTGGAGGCACTCATTTAACACAACATAGTTTTACAAATATTTAGGAAGTTGTTTCACTAGATTTGGAATTGATATGAATATACTAGGGATTTTCTAACATTGGATAAATAGCAAAAAGGGGGCTATTTATTTATTACAAGAGAAATAAGTCATACAAAATGGTGACCAAGGCTTCAAAAATAGGATATGGTATTAGAAGACTATGGAATTTGGAATCATTTCATTTGGAGTTGATTTGAGTCCTCTAGGAATTTTGCAAGGTGGGGCCAATTATATTTAAATATGTATTTAGATATTAATACAATATAAAAGTTGTTTGAAAAAATATGCAAAGCACACCTTTGGATAGATATTGATTTTTGGGACCTGCAGAACTTGGAATCGTTAGATATGGATCTATTATGAATTTATTATGTATTTTGAAACTTTACTGATAAAAGAGAAAGGGCAAAAGGCCTCACAAGAGTTGGGCTAGCTTGCGCACTAAGCGCAAGTGCGCTTACGCCGCGGGGTGGCGCAGTCAACTGAATCCCGCATCCACTAATGAGGCTGGGGCCGTCCATTGGGGGCTGACAGGGGCCCCCGCCCGCCATGCCCTTCTTCTTCCTCCCGCTCGAGAAGGGAGGAGCAGAGGAGGGAGAGGCAGCCGCGCTGGCCCCGGTGCATCCGGCCATCTCCAGCCGAGGCGAGTGCATCGGCAGGCTCGGGGGGCCTCGACGCGCCCATTCCCATGCTCGGTGCCTGCAGGGAGGGCTGCAAGGGTGCCAACAATGATGGTCGCGGGGAGGCCGACGACCCTTACTGGATTCGGCACCTGGAGTGATGGGGAGGTGCTGGAGGTGATGGGGAGGCTCGCGACGGTTAGGAGGGACCCATGGGAGGCTAGAGGCAAGGGGTGAGCCCCTGGTTGGTGATACGTCTCCAATGTATCTATAATTTTTAATGGTTCCATGCTATTATCTTGTCAAACTTTGGATGTTTTGTATGCGTTTTATATCTTTTTCGGGACTAACTTATTAACTCAGTGCCAAGTGCGAGTTCCTGTTTTTTCTGTGTTTTTGACCCTTTTCAGAGGAGGATTTTAAATGGTGTCCAAACGGAATAAAATTACCGAAAAGATTTTTTTCCGGAACAGAAGATACGCACGAGACATGAGAACCAAGGCAGGGGCCACCACGGGACCCCACAAGCCCCCTAGGCGCAGCCAGGGGGCCCCCGCCTAGCAGGCTTGTGGGCTCTCTGTGGCACGTCTGCCCTACCTCTTCCGCCTATAAATTCAGAAAAATTCCAAAACTGCGGGAGAGATCCACGAAAATACTTTTCCGTCGCCGCAAGCTTCTGTCTCCGCAAGATCCCATCTGGGGCACGTTCTGGTGCCCTACCGGAGGGGGGATTCGGATACGGAGGGCTTCTTCATCAACACCATGACCTCTCTGATGATGAGTGAGTAGTTCACCATAGACCTTCGGGTCCATAGCTATTAGCTATATGGCTTCTTCTCTCTCTTGGATCTTCAATACAAAGTTCTCCATGATCTTCATGGAGATCTTTCCGATGTAATCTTGTTTTGCGGTGTGTTTGTAGAGATCCGATGAATTGTAGATTTATGATCCGATTATCTATGAATCTTATTTGAGTTTCTTCTGATCTCTTATATGCATGATTTCATATCCTTGTAATTATCTTCGAGTTGTGGGTTTTGTTTGGCCAACTTGATCTATGATTCTTGCAATAGGAGAAGTGCTTAGTTTTGGGTTCATACCGTACGGTGACCTCACCCAGTGACTGATACGTCTCCATCGTATCTACTTTTCCAAACTCTTTTGCCCTTGTTTTGGACTCTAATTTGCATGATTTGAATGGAACTAACCTGGACTGACGCTGTTTTCAGCAGAATTGCCATGGTGTTGTTTTTGTGCAGAAATGAAAGTTCTCGGAACGTCCTGAAAATTTACAGAGAATATTTCTGGAAAATATGAAAAATACCTGCACAAAGATCCACCAGAGGGGATGGGCCAGTGGGCCACAAGCCATGTAGCCGCTGCCCCCTGGTGGCGGCTACCAAGCTTGTGGGGCCCACGTGGCTCTGCCGCCCCCAAACTCGGCTCTATAAATTCACTTTCGTCCTAGAAAAAATCAAGAGAGAAGATTTCATCACGTTTGCGATAGGGAGGCGCCGCCACATCCTATCCTTCATCTGGAGGGCAGATCTGGAGTCCGTTTTGGGCTCCGGAGAGGGGAAATCGTCGCCATCGTCATCATCAACCTTCTTCCCTCTGCAATTCCATGAAGCTCTTCATCGTTCGTGAGTAATCTATTCGTAGGCTCGCTGGGCGGTGATGAGTAGGATGAGATCTATCATGTAATCGAGTTAGTTTTGACGGGGATTGATCCCTAGTATCCACTATGTTCTGAGATTGATGTTGCTACTACTTTGCCATGCTTAATGCTTGTCACTAGGGCCCGAGTGCCATAATTTCAGATCTGAAATTATTATGTTGTCACCAATATATGTGTGTTTTAGAACCGATCTTGCAAGTTGTAGTTACCTACTATGTGTTATGATCCGGCAACTCCGGAGTGACAATAACCGGAACCACTCCCGGTGATGACCATAGTTTGAGGAGTTCATGTGTTCACCAAGTGCTAATGTGTTGGTCCGGTTCTTTTTTAAATGGAGAACCTTAATATCCCGTAGTTTCCTTTTGGACCCCGCTACCACTCGAGGGATGGACAATAGATGTCATGCAAGTTCTTTTCCCTAAGCACGTATGACGACACACGGAATGCATGCCTACATCACATTAATGAACGGGAGCTAGCCACATATCTCTCCGTGTTATAACTGTTGCATGATTAATGTCATCCAAACAAATCACCGACCCATTGCCTACGAGTTTGTCCCACTGCTGTTGTTACTTGTTTTTCTCTGCTGCTGTTACTATTGTTGCTGCTGCTGTTACTTGCTTTGCTCTGCTGCTGTTACTACTGTTACTTGCTTTGTCCTGCTGCTGCTCCCACTACTACTACTTGCTACTGTTGCTACTTGCTACTGCTGTCACTACTGTTGTTCCTTGCCACTGCTATTACTCGTTACACTGCTGCTACCTGCTACAATACTATTCCTAGCACCGTTGCCGGGAAAGAATATTTCCCGTCCACGGGCAACTTCTGGCGCCATTGATACAACAGTTAGGAATAGTGTACCGTCAACAGATCGTTTCTGGCACCGTTGTTATCATATTACTTTTTTGTTGACACTTTGCTTGGAGATACTAATCTTTCAGGTGTGGTTGAATCTGACACATTTAGCTGCTAATACTTGAGAATATACTTTCACCTCCCGTCGTGCGAACTAATAAATTTGGGTTGAATACTCTAACCTCGAAAACTGCCTCGATCCCACGTGTTGGTGGGCTATTGCAAGACAATTTCTAATCGAGAACAACATTTCCCTACCCTTTGCCAGGAATCTGCTAACAGCATTTTTTTGGTGTCATTGCGGGGGAAGAGATTGCTACATTCTCTCAGTCACTTGGGATTTATATCTGCTGATCACTATGAAGAATCTGAAAGATCCAAAAACAAGAGTTTTGCTCTCAACTAAGAGGGGAGGTAAGGAAGTGCCATCTAGCTCTGCACTTGATTCACCTTCAGTTATGAGTAAGTTTGGGACACCACCTCCTGCTAGAAATCTTGATATGTCACCTGTGCTTGATGATGCTTATGATGCTACTATGCATGATACTGCTAGAGATGTTATGCCTGATACTGCTAGAGATGCTATGCCTGATGCTACTATGCCTGATACTGCTTTGCGTGATACTGCTAGAGATGCAATGTCTGATGATGCTATGCTTGATACTGCTAGAGATACTACTTTGCCTGATATGCCACTAGGGGTATTCCTTGATGCTCATATTGCTAGAGTTACTGCTAATGCTCGTGATGCTTCTGAAACTTCCGATACTATTCAGATAGAACATGCTTTTGCTCCTACTAGATCTAGCTCTCCTAGATATGAATTGCCTGATATACCTGAGGGTTACGTTATGGAGGGAGAGATAGCTAAGGATTTTCTTGTGTGTAAGGATGCCTATGACGCTGAGAAATTACTTTTCAAGTGGATGGAAAAATCTCTGATAGCTAGGATAAAATACGACCGGAAGTTTGCCACTTCACCTATCTTTATCACCGATAAGGATTATGAATTCTCTGTCGACCCTGAGATAATCGCTCTAGTCGAATCTGATCCTTTCCACGGTTATGAGTCTGAGACGGTCGTAGCCCATCTTACCAAACTACACGATATAGCCACCCTTTTCACTAGTGAGGAGAAGATCCGCTACTACTATATCCTTAAGTTGTTTCCTTTCTCTCTAAAGGATGACGCTAAAGTCTAGTTCACTTCTCTTACTCCTGGATGTGTGAGTAGTCCCGAGGATATGGTCTATTACTTTTGTGAGAAATATTTCCGTGCCCATAAGAAGCAAGATGCCTTGTAGGAAATATACAACTTTGCTCAACTCAAAGAAGAGAGTCTCCCACAAGCTTGGGGGTGGCTCATCCAGCTACAGAATGCTTTGCCTGATCACCCTCTTAAGAATAACGGGATACTTGATATCTTCTATAACGGACTCACCGATGCTTCTAGAGACCACCTAGATAGTTGTGCAGGTTGTGTTTTTAGGGAACGAACTATAGAACAAGCTGAGATCCTTCTGAATAACATCTTGATCAACGATAATGCTTTGACTATTCCCGAACCACCTCCTAAGCCAACTCCTAAGAAAAGAGGTATTCTATTCCTCAGTCCCGAAGATATGCAAGAAGCCAAGAAATCTATGCAAGAGAAAGGCATTAGATCTGAAGATGTCAAAATTCCACCACCTATCAAAGAGATCCATGGTCTCGATAATCCGATACAAGTAGTAGAAGTGAATTCTCTGCGTAGGTTTGATGATAGTGATATTCCTTTTGACAAACCTACTAGCCTATGCTTTGATGAATTTGACAACTTTCTTGCCAAACAACAGAGTTTCAGTGATTACGTTAGCAGACATTTGGAACAAAGTACTCGTATGCTTAGTCATTTCAGTGCTTGTGTAGACAGAAATGTCAATGATCTGAAGCTTCTGAGTAAACATGCCTCTATGATTTCTACTTAGGTAGAACAAGTACTTAAATCTTAGAATGACTTGCTCAATGAATTAAATGACAACTCTGTCAGAGTCATTACTAGAGGAGCAAAATGACTCAGGAACCTTTGTATCCTGAAGGGCATCCTAAGAGAATTGATCAAGATTCTCAAGGAATTAATGCTGATACACCCAGTCATCCTAAGGAGAAGAAGAAGGATGATAGAAACCTACATGTCAGTTCACCAAATACTGTCACACCTGAAGAACCAAATGATATTTCTGCGTCTGATGCAGAAACACAATCTGGTGATGAACATGAACCTGGTGACAATATGGACAGCGATGTTCATAATAATGCTCAACCTAGCAATGATGAGGATGTGGAGATTGAACCTACGATTAATCCTAATAACCCACAACCTAAGAGATACGATAAGAATGACTTTACTTTTGGAAGCATGGTAAAGAAAGGGAGCCATGGGTTCAGAGACCTATGCCCTTTCCTCCTAAGCCATCCAAGAAAAAGGATGATGAGGATTTTGAGCGCTTCGTTGAGATGATAAGACCTGTCTTTCTGCAGATGAGGTTAATTTATATGCTCAAAATGTCTCCATGTGTCAAGTACAGGAAAGACATCGTGAGTAATAAACGGAATATACCATATCTTCAGATCTCCACCATGCTTGCCAATTACACTTTCAAAGGTGGAACTCCTATAAAACTTGGTGATCCCGGAGTGCCCACTATATACCTTGCTCCATTAAAGGAAACTACGTAAGAACTGCCTTATGTGACCTTGGAGCCGGTGTTAGTGTTATACCGCTCTCTCTTTATCATAGACTTGAACTGGATAAGTTGACACCCACTGAAATTTCTCTGCAAATGGCCGACAAATCAACTGCTTTCCCTATCGGCATTTGCGAGGATGTGCCTGTTGTGGTTGCTAACACCACTATCTTAACAGACTTTGTTATCTTGGATATTATCGAGGACGATGCCATGGCTCTCATCCTCGGAATACCCTTTTTAAACACTGCAGGGGCTGTTATAGATTGCAACAAAGGCAATGTCACTTTCCATGTCAACGGTAATGAGCATACAATGCATTTTCCAAAGAAACGATATCAAGTACATTGCATCAATGCTATCGAAAAAACTTCATCGATTCTTATTGGGAGCTTTGAATGGCCTAGTCCTCGTGTCAAGATGAAGTATGATTTGCTTGTTGGGGAGATACATATCCCCATTGAGGTGACTTAGTGGCTATTCGAAAATTCTCCGTTTCCTCTTGCGATTCGAAAAGGTTTTGTCATGAGGATTTGATCAACCCCATTGACGAATTTCTTTCGATGACCATGAAATGGATGAATCAAGGAGTCACATACCTCTGTTTTAAGCTTTTACTTTCTGTTGCTTAGAAGAAAAATGATAGATTTAGTTTAGTTTTTCCTGTTTTCTGTTTTAGCGTCCCAGAGAAAAATACCCCAAAAATAAAAGTTCTCCGATGGTCCTGAAAATCAAGTATGATTTTTTCTAGAATATTTGAAAAATACTGGGATTGAGAGCTGGCCTGGGGGCCACCCCAGTGGGCCACAAGCCATGTAGCCACCGCCCCCTGGTGGCGGCTACCAAGCTTGTGGGGCCCATAGGGACTCCCTCCATTCATTCCAGCCCCCATCCTCTTCCTGTACCTCCAGAAAAAATCGTTTCGCAGCTCAAACCCGTGTTCTTGCTCATTTGGCTGTGATTTTCGATCTCCTTGCTCAAACCACCATTCTCCAAACCGTTTTGGGCAAATTACTCCTTGGTAAGTGACTCCTCCATTGGTCCAATTAGTTTTTTCTCTAGTGCTTTATCCTTCGCGTATTCTTGCTACCTTGGTGACCCTATTCTTGAGCTTGAAATGTTGATTTTAGCTGGTCCGAAGTATTTTTAGCGCGTGATACAGTCTCTAGGCACTAGTTGGAGTAATTGCTACAAGGTGTGGTTGGTCTTCATTCACTTTTCTCTTGAACTTCACAAATTTCAGCAAAAGGAAATTATGTTCAGGAAGAAGTTTCATGGTGGTTCCTGAAGTAAGAAGGGTCCCCGTCTTTCTTTTTGGGAGCCCGAACCTTATCAACTAAGGGACGCACCGGTACAACCATGTGAATGGCCTTCTGATGAGTTCATGATCGAAGTAGGCTTCAAGGATTAGTTTGATACACTTGTACGCAATGTCGGGTTAGTAGAATTCCTCTCATATAAATGTGAAAAATATGCTATTGTCACTGCCTCTTTCGTGCGTAGATTTAAATTTTCAATTGGCCATGACTCATCCATACTGTTTGATCTGTATGATAAATCCTACACCATGGATTTGGAGGATTTCAATAGGATTTGCAAGATACCCGATGGGGGTAGTCTTAATGATCCTGCTAAGTCTTCGGTTAGATATTTTGTCTCCAGTATAACTGTTGGAGAAACTAGAGATATCACGCAAGCTACCATAGGAAGCATTCATTTCCCTGCCTTGCACTACTTTGCCCTCTTCATAGGTAGGTGCATTAACGGCAAGGGTGCACATTGTCACCTATGTGCATCCGACCTTAGTATCCTTAAGAGCGCAGTAACAGGTGACAGGAGCTTCAACATGGGAGCTATAATAGCAAGGAGGCTGAATAATAATGCCATTGAGGGGGATTTCTTTGGTGGAATTTATGCTACACGCTTAGCAAATTTTATTGGAGTACCCATTCGTTCAGGAGACCCCCCTCTCCGTACAGCCTACCTTGATCGTGTCGCTCTAACACGCTACCAGTTCCTTGAGAGGGATCATGAATCCCTCCTATACCGTTTGATATTTAACCGGCAGCGTGTTTTCCATATTACCCTTCCTGCTCCTGCTTTCTTTGACTTTCAGGTAAAACGGAGATACTACATAACCATAGGAGAGACAGAGGAGTATGAGAGGGAGGCGACGGCTGCTCGTCTTCGTGAGGCAGCCATTCAAACAGTGGCTGCAGCACTCCCGTATAACACCCATTATGATTTTGGGTTTCGCCAGGACCATCCATGGGAGTAGACCAAGCTAGGCCAAAAGCCTAAGCTTGAGGGAGTACGTGTTCTCACCGACCTTACATTCATGCTTATGCTTTCACTTTGTTAGTCGGTGTTTACACTTTGCCACTGTATTATCCATGCTAGTTTATTTTCGTTTTCGTTTTCTTGTTTAGTGTCCTTTTGAGAAAACCCCAAAAAAATTCCTTTCTTCTTTTACTTGTTGGGAGTTTTCCCGTGTAAATAGTTTTCTTTTTCTTTGGGTCAAGGTAGAAGATATTGGTTACAATGTTTAGTGGCTCTTGCATGCATACCTGTTTAGATTTCAAAGAGCCATATTACTTTCTCTTCTCCTTTGTGTTTGCCTGCAGATTCAGCTTAGTCCAATGCACGAGCACTCTTATTATTGTTCACATCGTTCGATCGTGCAAATGAAAGGCAATAATGATGATATATGATGAAGTGACTGAGACTCGAAAAGCTGGTATGAACTCTATCTATTTTGTTTTTGTAAATATGACTAGCTTGTCGTCCCAGATTCAGCTTTGTTGTGAGAGAACCATGTTTGCAATGACAACTTAGAGATCATAGTTTCTGATGCCATGCTTAATTAGCTGAGAGCTTATAATGGTTTGTCTTGAATGCCAACATAGATTTTGACATGACTATGATGTAGTATGATAGGATGGTATTCTCCTTTGAATGATTCAAGTGGCTTGACTTGGCGCATGTTCATGCATGTAGTTGAAACAAAATCAAAATAGCCTCTATGATGTTCGTGTTCATGGTGATTTATATCCTGCTCATGCTTGCACTCCATGTTAGTCAAACTCATTGCATCTTGATGACTGTTGTCGCTCTCTAGTTGGTCGCTTCCCAGTCTTTTGCTAGCCTTCACTTGTACTAAGCGGAATACTGCTTGTGCATCCACTTCCATAAACCCAAAAGTTTTTCCATGAGAGTCCACCATACCTACCTATTTGGTGTATCTACCCATCGTTCCAAGTAAATTTCCATGTGCCATTCTCTAAACCTTCAAGAAATAATCTGTTTTGCATGCCCGAACCGCTCATGTGGTGACAGGGGGCTATTGATATCTTCCAGGTTAGGCATGTTATCCTCGACATGTGTTTATTCACTGTCATTCACGAGAAAGGGGCCGGTAATTGGAATTCCTAGTTCCACGCTTAAATCGAAAACATAACTATAAAACAAGACTCCCCACGGATTGATGTCAGTATGGACGGTACCCAAGGATTCGGCTAGCCGTGGAGTGTGATTGATTGGTGGTGGGGGAGTTATAACTTTACTTTTCTGTTTGGGAACCGCCCATAGCATGAGTAGCATGGAAGATATTGAGAACTCTTGGTCATTGCGTTGACAATGAAAGCATGCCACCCAAAATTATTATCTCTGTTTTCAAAGGTTGAGCTCTGGCACCTCTGCAAATCAATGCTTCCCTCTGCGCAGGGCCTGTCTATTTATTTTCCCGTTGAGTGAGCCTCCTCTTGTACAAGCACCAATTAGAGAGCACCTCTGTCATTTTTATGCTTTGCTTTTGAATGATATTGAGTATGACTATGACTGGATCTTCGTTGCTATGAATTACAATCTTTAGTCAGCCCTTGATCTTTGAAAGTGCTCTACATTTATGTTTTGCAGTCTCAGAAAGAGCTAGCGGGATACCACTTATTCATATTGCTTCATGCTTGTTTTGATTGAATTGTTGGTGTCTGAAACTCATTATTATTTGCTCGTTAGCTGATTATGCCATTGATATTAGTTTACCGTGAGACCTATGTGTCACTTGCTTATGTGGTTAACTTGTAATGTTGTTGAAATTCTAGTTATGAGTTAGACATAGTTGCAACAACAATATCAAACAGAGTTTGTCAAAGTTTTTCTTTCTCTTTCAGTTTATCAACTGAGTTGCTTGAGGACAAGCAAGGTTTTAAGCTTGGGGGAGTTGATACGTCTCCATCGTATCTACTTTTCCAAACTCTTTTGCCCTTGTTTTGGACTCTAATTTGCATGATTTGAATGGAACTAACCTGGACTGATGATGTTTTTAGCAAAATTGCCATGGTGTTGCTTTTGTGCAGAAATGAAAGTTCTTGAAACGTCCTGAAAATTTACGGAGAATATTTCTAGAAAAATATGAAAAATACCTGCGCAAAGATCCACCAGAGGGGATAGGCCAATGGGCCACAAGCCATGTAGCCGCCGCCCCCCTGGTGGCGGCTACCAAGATTGTGGGGCCCACGTGGCTCTTCCGCCCCCAAACTCAGCTCTATAAATTCACTTTCGTGCCAGAAAAAATGAAGAGAGAAGACTTCATCGCGTTTGCGATACGGAGGCGCCGCCAGATCCTGCTCTTCATCTGGAGGGCAGATCTGGAGTCCGTTTTGGGCTCCGGAGAGGGGAAATCGTCGCCATCATCATCATCAACCTTCTTCCCTCTCCAATTCCATGAAGCTCTTCATCGTTCGTGAGTAATCTATTCGTAGGCTCGCCGGGCGGTGATGAGTAGGATGAGATCTATCATGTAATCGAGTTAGTTTTGACGGGGATTGATCCCTAGTATCCACTATGTTCTGAGATTGATGTTGCTACTACTTTGCCATACTTAATGTTTGTCACTAGGGCCTGAGTGCCATGATTTCAGATCTGAAATTATTATGTTGTCACCAATATATGTGTGTTTTAGATCCGATCTTGCAAGTTATAGTTACCTACTATGTGTTATGATCCGGCAACCCCGGAATGACAATAACCGGAATCACTCCCGGTGATGACCATAGTTTGAGGAGTTCATGTGTTCACCTAGTGCTAATGCGTTGGTCCGGTTCTTTATTAAAAAGAGAACCTTAATATCCCGTAGTTTCCTTTTGGACCCCGCTGCCACGGGAGGGATGGACAATAGGTGTCATTCAAGTTCTTTTCCCTAAGCACGTATGACAACACACGGAATGCGTGCCTACATCACATTGATGAACGGGAGCTAGCCACATATCTCTCCATGTTATAACTGTTGTATGATGAACGTCATCCAAAGAAATCACCGACCCATTGCCTACGAGTTTGTCCCACTGCTGCTGTTACCTGTTTTGCTCTGCTGTTGTTACTACTGTTGCTGCTGATGTTACTTGCTTTGCTCTGCTGCTGTTACTACTATTGCTACTACTGTTACTTGCTGCTACTGTTACTTGCTTTGTCCTGCTGCTGTTGCCATTACTGCTACTTGCTACTGTTGCTACTTGCTACTGCTATCACTACTGTTGTTCCTTGCCACTGTTGTTACTCGTTACACTGCTGCTACCTGCTACAATACTTTTCCTTGCACCGTTGTTGGGAAAGAATATTTCCCGTCCACGGGCAACTTCTAGCGCCATTGGTACAACAGTTAGGAATAGTCTGCCGTCAACAGATCATTTCTAGCACCGTTGTTATCGTACTACTTTGCTGTTGACACTTTGCTTGCAGATACTAATCTTTCAGGTGTGGTTGAATCTGACACATTCAGCTGCTAATACTTGAGAATATACTATCACCTCTTGTCGTGCGGACCAACAAATTTGGGTTGAATACTCTACCCTCGAAAACTGCCTCGATCCCACGCGCTGGTGGGCTATTGCAAGACAATTTCTAATTGTTGAGCAATCGAGAACAACATTTCCCTAGCCTTTGCCAGGAATCTACTAACAGTGACAGAAGGGGTAGCGAGGCACGCATCGTGTTGTTGCCATCAATGGTAAAAGGATGGGGTTTTCATCATTGGTTTGAGTTTACCCCTCTACATCATGTCATCTTGCTTAAGGCATTATTATGTTCGTCATGAACTCAATACACTAGATGCATGTTGGATAGCGGTCGATGTGTGGAGTAATGGTAGTAGATGCAGAAATATCGGTCTACTTGTCTCGGACGTGATGCCTATATGTATGATCATTGCCTTAGATATCGTCACAACTTTGCGCGGTTCTATCAATTGCTCGACAGTAATTTGTTCACCCACCGTATTATTTGCTATTTTGAGAGAAGCCTCTAGTGAACACTATGGCCCCCGGTCTACTTCACACCATATTTTGAGCCTTACACTTTTACTTCGTTGCACTTTCCGCCTTCAGATCTCACTTTGCAATCAATCTTGAAGGGATTGACAACCCCTTTATAGCATTGGGTGGAAGCTCTTTTGTGTTTGCGCAGGTACTCTGGACTTGACGCGATTCTCCTACTGGATTGATACCTTGCTTCTCAAACTGAGGGAAATACTTACTACTCCTGTGCTGCATCGCCCTTTCCTCTTCAAGGGAAAAACCAACGCAAGCTCAAGAGGCAGTAGAAGGATTTATGTCGCATAGCAGTTGGTCCGGCTCGAGCGGAGGCTGCCAATGGGCTTCGACCATTGCTGGGGTAGGAGGAGGAGGACACTTGTGAGGAGAGCAGGGGCTTGAAAGGGGGAGCCCTGGAGGTGCACAATGGATAAAGGAGCAAGAGGGGCTCTGGGGAGAGGAGAAAAGAGAGGGGGAGGGAGAGAGAGAGCTCGGGATCTCATGGGTGCTCCCTGTGCATGGAGGACACACACCTCAAATGAATCTTGGATGCTAGCTGGTGTTGGGGAGTGCTTGGAACAGTCAAAAGGAGGGGTTGTGGCATGTTGAGACAAGGTGTGGCTGCCTGATTCGAGCTGTGGGGCAAGGTTAAGGTGCAGAGCACCAGTTTTGCATGCCAGGGTGGTGGTCACCATGGCCACCCATGCCTACACCAGTAGCTTTACCAGTCAAAGGTGTCTGGAGTGTGGGGCATGCTAACTGGGGTGTGAATGAGGAGTTTGGTTTCTAGTGGAGCTGGTTTGAATGGGCTTTGACTGTGGTTAAGTTTGTAACAACAAACTTAGTGCTAATAAAAGTGAATTTCAAATGGGTAATCTTGGGGAAAATCAATGTTTGGCAGTGTTAGCTATGCAAGGACTACAACACTGCCAAGTTTGAGCTCAAGCAAAGGAGGGTAGCTAGTGCTTGTTGTACAAAGATATAATTCAGCCAGAAATCCACTTGTAGATGTGCTGCTCATTTCTCCTACACGAGCATGCCATATTTTGATTTGAAATGATGCATTAGCATGCTGGGGAATCTTCGGAAAGAGGTGGGGGCTTTGTCTTAAGCAGAAGTGGGGCAAGTGGGGTAAAATGGTGATCCAAGGGTAAAAATGAGAAGTAGTTGTATGGAGTCTCCCTCCAATAATTGACCAGAGGCCATGGCAAATCTACTAGAGGTAAAATGTAACTATAGAGAGCTGTGGTAAAAGTTTAAGCTCAAGGGTAATAGTGGTAGGGGCCAAAGTAGCCACTTTGGTGAGTGCACACAAGGTGTTTGATGAGTGTCAGGGCTACCGAGATGGACTTCAATTGGTATGAAACTTAGCAGGATCAAATAATAGATGAAAATAAGCTTGGACACCAAATTTGGGATTTGGTGGAGAAGGTTTCCAATGTAAACTTGGAAAACCCATGAAATGGGCAGAAATGGCCTTCTGCTTACAAAACTATTCAAATAAATTCCCACAAATGCAATATTTGGTGTGGGGGTATTATTTGAGAATTAAAGCATGCCCAAAATGTTTGGGGTCAATTCGAGAAACTTTATAATGTAAAGTTTCCCAAATTCAGAAATCAACAGAGAGGGTTTTGAGGGGCTTGGGACAAGTTCTTCCATTCTCCTTGATGCACCACTTGGTGTGGATGTATTATTGTAGCGACCCGACTCAATACGAGTCAAGCCTCTGGTGTTTCCGTACCATCCCAAGATCATGCTGGTACACACTCGGTACATCAATGTATATATCAAGAGTTCAATCACACGGCTTTAATAATCGAAATCTCATAACGAGTACTTTATTCCAATAATAAATTACAATAAAGTGGCTGAAGGCCATCTCAGGAGATATCTAACGAAGATTAGCGGAAGCATCAGGTAGACGAGTCCATCCGACTCCAGGGCATGTCGTTGAGCGTAGATCGTAGCCTCACTCCTGGTCGGAAAATTACTCTGCAACATGATACGTTGCAGCCGTGTAGGTCAACATATGGAATATGCCGGCAAGTCATCAAAGAGAGGGGTAAAATAATAACCAACTATCTCTACATGCATATTTGGCAGGTGGGGCAATAAGTTTTGCATAAAGCCAATTTTCTCCTACAACAAGAAGGGCTGAAAGCAAAATATTACTACATTGTTTGTTGTTAACGAGATGGTTCCACCAACCAATTCTCGTACCCGAGTTGTTGTTAATTCCCACATCATTATTAAGTTGTGTCGAGAGTTTAGGGAAATTTCAATGCCTTCGGCTCAAGTTGTCCATGACCGTGGACACGGCTAATCGATGAGGTTGGGCACTCTGCAGAGTTTTGCACACGTTCCCCACAAGATTTGATTGCCTCTGAGTATGTCCTCGCACTTCAGGGTGTTTGAAGACCGGATGATCAAAACATGGTCTTTCAACGGGTCCCTCTGAAGCCCTGTCGGTGCCCATCCATTCCTACCGTTCTTCTACATCTGCTAGCACCGCCTGTCCAGAGTCGCCGCGTTGTCCAACCAAGCCAGAGCCCTCAATGACTTGTGGCTGTGCAGGTAAGCCTTGGGTCTTGAAGCCTCCGTCCGTCTCTTCGAGCGTGGGTGAAGCTTTCCGCAAGATGTCATGGCCGTCTCCAGCATCCCGGGGTCGTCCACTGGTTTCTCCAGGGAGCCCGTCAAACCGTCCTTCACCCATAGTTGCATTTCTTCACGGGGTCTTGAAAATCTTGTCTTAACCGGTCTTGGTTATTTAATCATCCTCGCATCACTCGTGTTATGCACTCAACCAAAATCCCGTCTACTCAAGCATAGCCATATGAAATTGTCGTCCTGGGCCAAGTATCGGGGTTGTTGTGTGCCTACCACATCATACTACAACCTATACTCAAATTTCCAAGTACCTACGCAGCATGCAATTTGGGCAAAGAAAGGTGAAACTACCATGCATTGAAAAACATAGGAGATAGTCTGATCAAAATGACTTGCCTTGATGATAGTTGTCTTGATCGAGCGCTTCTAAGTAATAAGCTTCGCACTCCGGGTGATCTACTGATACAAACAAATACACACCATAAGCACTACAATTATCAACAAGTAAAATAACATCACAAGTATAAAGTAGCTATGGCCTAAGTGAAAGAATTCACTACACCTCACCAAGGCAGAAATTGTTTCTGTTAAAACCCCAAGTAAAAATATTTAAAAAAGTTTGAAACATATACCACAGTAAGATATAATCACTAGGAAGCAGTAGCAAAAAGAATCAAATAAAAATCATTTTTTAAACTCCTGGAATAAGCAAAACAAGGTTTAAACTAAATCTGATCTAATTCAAATTTTAATATTTCAAACATAGACAAATTATATGGTTTTAAAAACTACAGAAAATTTTTGATCTACTGGAAAAAGAACCAACCTCATTGGATCTCTAGATCAAAAGTTACGAGCCAAACAAAATTAGAACTCTCTCTGTTTTTGAATTAAAACTGAAAAACAGAATAAGCTAACTAGTGAACGGGAGGAGGTACGTGTCAGCTCCTGATTCGCTAAGGGGTGTGTGTTGCGGGGATAACCAGCAAACGGCCGGTATGTAAGCAAAAGCGCCGGCTAACTAATAAGTAAATAAAAACCGTTTCGATTTTTGATTAAAAACCGAAGGGGTATCTCATCATCTAATCTCGCCCATACAACTACGATCGGACGGCTACGGAGAGGGGGGGGGACTCACAGGGGGGCTGGCTCAACTCCGGCGAGGTCTGAGGCGGGGTGGAGTCGGGTCGTCGCTCCGGTGGGTCTCGGCAGCGTCCGAGGGATGGAGGAGACGGCGGCGCGTCTCCCGCGTCCAGAGGTGGCGTCGATGAGGTGAGTCGTGGCCGGGGAGAGCAGCAGGGGAGCCCGGGGCTTCGGCGAGGAGCCGAACTCCGGCGAGTTGGTTGCGGTGGTCTGGGGCGAGGAGCTTCGGGTCTGAGGAGGGGAACGGTGTGTGGAGGGGCAGGGGGTTTATACAGGGGCCGGGGTGGTGCAAAGGAAGAAAGGAATCGGAGATCGGGGAGGCGCCAACGAGGTATGGTAGGTGCGGGTCGGGGAAGGAAAGAGAGAGAGAGAGGTAGGGGTGACCGGGGAAGGGGAGGGCTCGGCTAGGTGGGCCCCAGCGGCAGCAAGAGAGAGGGGAGGGGCGCGGGATCGGTGGCCGATCCGTAGCGGGATCGGATCCCGGGCCTCAGGGGATCTAGCCCAGATCTGGTTATAAAGCGCATGAGCGCTTTCCAATAAAAGAAGATTCCGTTTTTTCTATTTTTTTTTAAAAGAGGAAGTAAAAAAAATGAAAGGGGAATAAAATAAATTCCAAATATAGGGGTATTATATACCAAAATTTTCAGAAAAAAAATTCCTACTCGTTTAACATTTTTCCAAGACCAAAATAAAAACTTTTTTTAAAATGTTTTTTCAGAAAAACCTCTAAAGGCGTTATTTTCTTTTTGCAATTATTTTCTCCATAAAACTCTGGTTTTTCTTGGCTCAAATATTTTCAAAAGTGCCCCTGAGTTTGGAGGGTCATATTCCTCCTCTCTTTCTTGCTTGCAAGAATTATTCCCCGGCATTTCTCGTGTGAAGAAAAAATAGAAATGCAAAAGCAAAATATCGAAATAATTCAAATGCAAACTTTATTTCAATCAATATGCATAGATGCTTAGCTACAATGTAAAACATTCCAAATTAGGAAATTTGGGATATTACAAACCTACCCACCTTAAGATGAATCTCGCCTTCGAGATTCGGATTGGCTATAAAATAGGTGCGGGTGGTCTCGACGAGGATCCTCTTCTCGTTCCTAGGTGGCTTCTTCCTCGGTGTGGTGGCTCCACAACACCTTGCAAAACTTGATGATCTTGCTGCGGGTAACTCTGTTGGCAGTCTCGAGAATCATGACGGGTTTCTCCTCATACGTCAGATCACTGTCAAGCTGTATGGCCTCTAGGGGCACTGTATCTCTCAACGGAACATCAGCCATCTCAGCGTGGCATTTCTTCAACTGGGAAACATGGAAGACATCATGAACTCCGGACAATCCTTCCGGCAGTTCCAGTTTATATGCAACTTCGCCTCTATGTTCAAGAATTTTGTAGGGGCCAATGAATCTGGGTGCTAACTTTCCTTTCACACCAAATCTCTTGATTCCTCGAAGCGGAGACACCCGAAGATATGCTCGGTCTCCCACTTCATATGTTACTTCCTTGCGTTTGCTGTTGTAGCAACCCGACTCAAGACGAGTCAAGCCTCTGTGTTTCTGTGCCATCCCTGGATCAGTATGCTGGCACACACAGTACATCAATGTATATATCAAAGTGCAATCACATGTAAATAGCGTAAAACTGATATATACCTTAATTATCTCAGCAGAAGCGGTCAAGGAAGTGGAGTCCCAATAAACACCAACGACAAGTTGAGTGTAGACCGTAACCCTGAATCGTACTCTTACTCGTCGAAGAAAAATATCTGCAACATAAGACGTTGCAGCCGTGTAGGTCAGCATATTGAATATGCCGGCAAGTCACATAAGAGAGGGGTGAAAAGTAATCATCTATACTATATGCATATATGGCAGGTGGGGCTATAAGTTTTTAGCGAAAAAGCAAGTTTTCTCCTACATCAAGAGAGGCTAAAAGCAAAATATTACTACAAAGGTTGGTTGTTAATGAGATGGTTCCGCCAACCAGTTCTCGTACCCGAGTTGTCAATAATTACCCTCATCAAATATATATAATGGTGTAGAGAAATCCAGATAACTTTAGTTCCTTTGGCTCAAGTTGTCCATGACCATGGACACGGCTAATCGATTAGGTTTGAGTACTCTGCAGAGTTTTGCACACGTTCCCCACAAGATTTGATCGCCTCCGAGTATGTCCTCGCACTGCAGGGTGTTTGAAGACCGGATGATCAAAACATGGTCTTTCAACGGGTCCCTCTGAATCCCTGTCGGTGCCCATCCATTCCTACCGTTCTTCTACATCTGCTAGCACCGCCTGTCCAGAGTCGCCGCGTTGTCCAACCAAGCCAGAGCCCATAATGACTTGTGGCTGTGCAGGTAAGCCTTGGGTCTTGAAAATATCCGTCCGTCTCTTTGAGCCTGGGTGAAGCTTTCCGCAGGATGTCATGGCCGTCCCCAGCATCCCGGGCATCCACTAGGTTTTCCAGGGAGCCGATCAACTGTGCTTCACCCAGAGTTGCATTGCGTCCGAGGTCTTGAAAATCTTGTCTTAACCGGTCTTGATTATTTAATCAACGTCACATCACTCGTGTTATGCACTCAACCGAATTCCCGTCTACTCAAGCATAGCAATATGAAATTTGTCGTCCCGGGGCCAAGTATCGGGGTTGTTGTGTGCCTACCACATGATACTACAATCTATACTACAATTTCCAAGTACCTAAGCAGCATGCAATTGGGCATAGGATTGTAGAACTACGATGCATAAAACATAGGTGATAGTATGATCAAAGTGACTTGCCTGGTTATGTTGATGAAGGAGAATTTCTCGAGAAAATAACTTGATAGACTACTCGTCACTCTCCGATGAAATCTATATAACAAACATATCATTCACATAAGCACTCATACTAGCAATCATTCTAACAATCAAAACAAAAGAGAGATCGAATAGGAAACCGAAGGAAACTTCAAATAAGACTAGAGAGTCTTCTACTACGTCAAACACTAAATAGTTTTTGTCTAACAGAAACTAATAACAAGGAACTAAGATATAAGTTTAACTAAGATAAAATAAAGTATTTTCACAAAACTTTTTGAAAGTATTCCCAAACGGGATTTGAAACAATGCGGAAACCAATTGCAAGTTACTAAGGAACTAGAATTGATTTCATGAACACAAATAAAAATAAAATAAAAACTTGTTGCAAAACTACTGTTTAACTAACATAAACAAAACATAATAATCTTTCTGAAATAATAAAGAAAATATTTTAAAACAAAAATAGAAAGGAATTAGCCAAAATCCTAAAAGAGGTGAAACAGAAATTGTTTCACATGAAACAGTGAGCTAAGATACTCAAACAAATCTGAAATTTTTACCACTGATAAATAAGATCACTAGTGATCAGTACCATGAGGAATCGAATTAAAAGCTATTTTTAAACTCCTGGAATAAGCAAAACAAGGTTTAAACTAAATCTGATCTAATTCAAATTTGAAAATTTCAAACATAGACAAATTATATGTTTTTAAAAACTACAGGAAATTTGGAGTCCACTGGAACAAGAATCACTATCATTGGACTGCGGGATCAAAAGTTGTGGCCAAAACAAAACAGAAACTTTCTGTTTTTGCAATTTAGACAGAAAAACTGAAGTTGACTAGCTATCAAATAGGGGGTAGACGTGGCGCGCTACGATAGGCCGCGGGGTGTGTTTGTTGCATGGTTAGGAGCAAACGGCCGAGGACTAGCAAACTTGCTGGCTAAATGAATAAGTGAATTAAAACCGCCGGTTTTCTACTCTAAACCGAAAGGGTATTCCTAGGATCTAATCTAAACCATCTAAATAGGATCTAAGGGCTAAAACTAAAACAAAACAAAACAAGTAAAAAAAAGAAAGGAAGAGGGGCCTTACCGTGGTGGAGCTGCTCCCGTGGCTGATGGTGGCCGATGGGAAGGGTGGGGGTGCCGGTGGGATGGGGAGGGGCCGGCGGGAGGAGTGGTGGAGGGGGGCGAAGGTGGGGGCTCCAGGGAGGGGTTGGTGGCGAGGTGGTGGGGGGCTGTAGGGGGCGAGGTGGTGGAAAAAAACTACTGGTGTGCTGCTGCTTGCTGGCAATGGCGATGGGGATGGGGATGGGGCAGCAGGGGGCGGTGGAGGGGGTGGAGGGGTGCAGCGAGGTGGTGGCCGAAGGGTGGGGTGGCACGGTGGAGGTGGAGGAGGTGCAGGGAGGTGGCGAGGTGGAGAAGTTCTCTCGTGATGGGAGGAGTTCTCTGGTGTTCTCCGGTGCCGACTCCGGCGAGGGGTGCGCGAGCTAGAGGTGAGGAGAGGCGGCAGTTTCAACGGGAATGGAACGAGGAGGACGTGGGGCTTCTTATAGAGGCGACGGGAGGCGCTGGGAAGGAATGTGCTTCGCGAATCCCAGAGGTGGGGATTCTCCTCTCCATCGAAGGAAACTTCCTGTGACGTGAGGGAGAGAGGAGGAAGAAGATGATCTTCTTGGGCCAAATAGGAAAGTGTCTTAATTGGGCCAGCTCCTATTTCCATTTAATAGAGATTCCTTTCCTATTTTTAAAACTAGGAAACTAAAACGATAAAAAGGAAATCAAATCAATTCGGAATAAAGAGTTTTTATATACTAAAATTATCAGAAAAATAAAATATAGATGATGGGCATTTTGCCACGGCGAAAATAAAAACTTCAGAAAAAATTATTTTCACAAAATTGCCTAAAAGATTTATTTTCTTTTTGCAAATAATTTTCAAATGACTCTCTAAGTTTGAGGGTTCAAATAACTTTCAAAATGCCCGTGGGTTCGAGGGTCATGTTCCTCCTCTCTTTTCTGTTTGACAGAAAGTATTTCCCGGCATTTCTTGCACGAAGAAGACGAATGGAAATGCAAAAGAATTCAAATGCAAATATCTCCGTTCAAATTCTTTATAGTTGAAGAAGTCATGTCATCTTCTCTTTTTGCTTTTAAAAGATTGAATTTGAATTCACCGGAGAAGGGGAAAGGCATTTTATCCCTCTCATTCAAAAGTTTCGAAAAGTTTCAAATTTCACACAAGTTTCAATCACTCAGCAAACAAACAAACAATCTAATAATTATATTAACATTCCAAAATTTATAATTTTGGGATGTTATAGCTGTCGGCATAACTTTTCTGCCTGGACTGAGCTATCTTGAGTCGGTCACGAATCAGCTTGACCTTCTCTTCGGAATCTCGGATACGGTCGGGACCAAAAAGTTGTCGGTCTCCAACTCCATCCCACATCAACGGTGTTCTGCACCTCCTTCCGTATAGAGCGTCGAAAGGGGCCATCTTCAGACTGGTCTGATAGCTATTGTTGTATGAGAACTCGGCATAAGGAAAATTGTCATCCCAACTAGACCCATAGTCTAGTGCGCAAACTCTCAACATGTCCTCCAGAATCTGATTGACTCTCTCGGTCTGTCCATCTCTCTGTGGGTGAAAAGTTGTACTGAACTCCAATCTCGTTCCCAAGGTTTCATGCAGTTGGTGCCAAAATCTTGATGTGAACTGAGTCCCTCTATCTGACACAATACTCTTTGGTACTCCATGCAGACATACGATCCTGGTCATATATATCTTGGCCAGCTTGGCACTCGTGTAATTAGTCTTCACAGGAATGAAGTGAGCTACCTTGGTCAAACGATCGATCACAACCCAAATAGGATCATAGCCAGAACGGGTCCTGGGTAATCCTGTGATGAAGTCCATACCAAGCTTTTCCCATTTCCACTCGGGTATCGGCAGAGGTTGAAGCAAACCTGCTGGCTTCTGATGCTCGGCTTTTACTCGCTGACAAACATCGCATATTGCTACAAACTCGGCAATGTCTTTCTTCATTCCTGTCCACCAGAAATTTCTTTCAGATCCAGATACATCTTGGTGTTGCCGGGGTGTATCGACTACGGGGAATCATGGGCCTCCTGAAGTATCAACTTCCTGAGTTCGGGATCATTGGGCACATAAATGCGATCCTCAAACCATAAAGTTCCGTGTTCATCCTCACGAAAACCATTAGCCTTCCCGTCTTTCATTTTCTGCTTAATCTGAGCTATCTCCTTGTCTGATTTGTGTGCTTCGCGGATCTTTTCTGTCAAAGTGGACTGAATTTCTAGTGTGGCAACAAATCCTCTTGGAACTATTTCCAATTTGAGCTCTCGGAGGTCATCGGCTAACTCCTGGGGTAACCCTCCTGCTATGAGTGTGTTCACATAGCTCTTGCGGCTCAACGCATCGGCTACAACATTTACCTTGCCTGGGTGATAATGCAATATCATGTCATAGTCCTTGATCAATTCTAGCCATCGCCTCTGTCTGAGGTTCAACTCCTTCTGCATGAAGATATATTTCAGGCTCTTGTTATCAGTGTAAACATCACAACTATTTCCGATCAGGAAATGTCTCCAGGTCTTGAGAGCGTGCACTACGGCTGCTAGCTCCAAGTCATGTGTGGCATAATTCAACTCATGGGGTCTGAGCTATCGGGATGCATAGGCTACAACTTTACCTTCTTGCATGAGCACTCCTCCGATTCCTTGACGAGAAGCGTCACAGTAAACCTGGAAATCCTTCCGAATGTTCGACAATATCAGCACTGGGGCTGTAACCAGACGTTTCTTCAACTCTTGAAAACTGGTTTCACATTCCTCAGTCCAAACATACTTGGACTCCTTCTTCAACAACTCTGTGATGGGCTTGGCGATCTTTGAGAAATTCTCAATGAACCTCCGGTAATATCCGACAAGTCCAAGGAAACTGCGGATCTCCTTGACTGACGTGGGTGCTACCCATTCGGTGACTGCTGCGACCTTGGCAGGGTCCACTGCTATTCCTACTCCTGAGATGACGTGTCCGAGGAATCCGACTTCCTTCAACCAAAACTCACATTTGCTAAACTTTGCATACAGCTTATGCTTTCGAAGTTTCTCCAGAACTAGACGCTGATGTTCCTTGTGTTCCTCCTCGTTCTTGGAGAATATCAGTATGTCATCGATGAACACCACGACAAACTTGTCCATGTATTCCATAAATACCTTGTTCATCAGATTCATAAAATATGCCGGAGCATTAGTCAGTACAAATGACATGACCGTGTACTCATACAAGCCGTACCGAGTGGTGAAGGTTGTCTTGGGTATATCCTGTTCACGAATCTTTAGGTGATGATACCCGGATCGAAGATTGATCTTGGAGAATATTCGGGCTCCGACTAACTGATCAAATAGATCATTGATCATCGGCAAGGGGTACTTGTTCATGATGGTCACCTCGTTCAATGCACGATAATCGACAACCATTCTCAAGGACTTATCCTTCTTTTCAACCAAGAGCACTCGGGCTCCCCAAGGTGAAGAACTTGGGCGAATATACCCTTTGTCCAACAACTCCTTAATTTGCTTCTTGATTTCTACCAAGTCATTTGCGGGCATCCGATAGGGTCTCTTGGATATCGGGGCTGTTCCGGGTAATACCTCAATCAAGAACTCAATCTCTCTATCAGGTGGCATGCCCGGCAATTCCTCCGGAAATACATCTCGGTATTCCTGTACAATCGGTACTTCCTCCTCGACTACTCCCGTGAGAGAGTTTACTTTACTCCATGTCGGGCGCTGAGACACGTACTTAATCCGCTTTTGCTCGGGGGTGGTGAGAAAAATAGACTTAAGGGTACAATCAATATTCCCTTCATACTTGGCCAACCAATCCATGCCTAGGATTACATCCAATCCCTGGGACTCTAATACGATGAGGTCGGTGGGAAAATTATGGTTCCCGATGTTGAGACTCAAAGCATGGCATCCTATCCCGGCTGTCATCATGCCTCCTGGGGAACTGACCTTAATAGGCTGGCTGAGGGTTCTAGTTGGCAAACTATACTTTTCCACAACTACCCTTGATATGAATGAATGCGTTGCACCGCAATCAAAAAGTACCAATACCGGACGTGAATTTAGCAAAAACTTACCAACCACAGTATTGGGTGATCATAGACCTCTTCAACATCAATGTGATTCACCTGAGCTCGAGGAAAAGGATTGGGCTTCTTTGCTGCAGAGTTGCCGTTGCCGTTTCCATTTCTCTGCTTGTTCAGGGGACATTTAGTGGCATAGTGTCCCGTCTTCTGACACTTGAAGCAGGTGATGTGATTCAGATCCTTCTGAGCTGGAGTTGAATGATGTTGAGTGCCAGTACCGCCATTCTTGAAGTTGTTGTTGTTGCGGTGGTTCCCATTTCCTCCATTGTTGTGGCCTCCATGGTTGTGCACTGGGTGGTTATACTGGACGTGTCCTCCAAACTTACCGGATCCAGTTCCGGTATTCCCTGAATAGGGGGTGTAGCGAGGCTTCTGCTGAGTGCCGGAGTTGAACTTTCCATTGCCATACTTCCGCTTGCGGTTCTCCATCTGCTGATGTTTCCCCTCCAAGATGAGGGCCTTATCTACCAGCTCCTGGTACTTGTTGAAGTTGGCTACGGTCAGCTGAATGCTTAGCTCATCATTGAGTCCCTCCAAGAACTTTTCCTGCTTGGCCGCATCATCGGCCACATCTCCAGGTGCATAACGGGCGAGCATGCTGAATTCATCGACATACTGAGCCACAGAGTGATTTCTCTGGCGTAAGTTGCGAAACTCACGCTTCTTCAGACTCATTGCACCAGCTGAGACATGTGCAGTGCGGAAGGCTTTCTTGAACTGCTCCCAAATGACTCTAGCAATGGGGTATGTGGTGGTGTAGTTCTCCCACCATGCAGCTGCAGGGCCTTCAGGTTGATGCGCGGCAAAGCGCACCTTCTCAGCTTTAGTACAACCAGCAGTGATAAGTTCCCGCTCCATCTTGCGGAGCCAATCATCTGCCACAATGGGCTCAATGCTGCTGGAGAAAGTCGGAGGGTTCAACCTCAGGAAACGGGTGAGATTGTCGGCCTGGGGTGGATGATGGTTGTTGTTATTGTTCTGGTTCTGGATGATCAGCTGCATCAGGGTATTCTGTTGCTGAATCAACTGGGTGAGTTCCGGCGGAAAGTTGGAAGCAGGGGCACGTCTTGGAGGCATCTGATGTTTGTAGAGGGGTGAGATTAGCATAGAACAATGGTCTAAAGAGTAATTACACTACCCATATGAAAATGCAACAAACAAGTATCACACCACACATTTTATTCAATACCATCACAAAAGGTTCACACACGGGGATACAAAATTCGATAACCTGAACATCGGCCTAAACGTTTAACGATAAGATAAATTTGGTGGTCTAGTCTAAGTGTCCTCCTCAGAAAAGCATGGTGGTGGGTCCTTCGGTGGAGCTTTCTTCATAGTCCTCGTCATTGCTGATCAAGGGGGCTACGTCTCCTTCGGGATGAAGGTTCTCGCCCATGTCCAGTTCCTCCTCCAGGTATGCAACTCGAGTCTTCAGCTTCTCGATCCTCTCCAGAAAGTCCTTCACCTCCAATTCGTGCTCATAGTGGGCTTCCCGGGCTGCTTCTTTGAGTTTGAGTTCGTGGAGCTACAGTTTCTTGATCTTCCTGGCGTCCTTGATCACACGATGCTCCAGAGTCCCGCTATGCTTCTCCAAGGTCTGGGCATAGGACAGGAGAGCGTCCTTGGTCTTGCTTGAGATGATTTCTCCATCTTCTCCTCTCCGAGATACCGTGAATAGGTCCGGTGAAATAGGGCAGCCTCTGTACACTTCCTTGATACGTCCGAGCACACAATGGACCGCCATGTCCCTTCCGAGAATCCAGTTGGGTGCGATGAACTTGAAGTCCACAGGCTCAGTGCGCGGCTCGAATGTCCTTCCGGGAACGTGCACCTCAATCTTCTAGCGTGAATCCTCTGGGTAAGACGAAGTAGGCTTCCCTGTGATAGTCGGCAGAGCAATCCTCAAGTCCTTGGTGATCTGTATCAGCTCCTTTCCGAAAGGCATAGTGGCGTCGGGCTGGCAAAACTCCGTGAACTTAACGGGGATGAAGGTGGCCATCTAAAACATTGGAAAATCGGAGAGAAGTCAGAAATGATCAGAAGAGGAAATAGAGGATTTATAGACATAAGAAAATAGTTTTCTTATTGAGGCTTTTCCATTCCTAGAGGTTACGTCCTACGGTCAGCGTGTGCTTTGAATACCATTTCTGTAGCGACCCAACTCAATACGAGTCAAGCCTCTGGTGTTTCCGTACCATCCCAAGATCATGCTGGTACACACTCGGTACATCAATGTATATATCAAGAGTTCAATCACTCAGCTTTAATAATCGAAATCTCATAACGAGTACTTTATTACAATAATGAATTACAATAAAGTGGTTGAAGGCCATCTCATGAGATATCTAACGAAGACTAGCGGAAGCATCAGGAAGACGAGTCCATCCGACTCCAGGGCATGTCGTTGAGCGTAGATCGTAGCCTCACTCCTGGTCGGAAAAGTACTCTGCAACATGATACGTTGCAGCCATGTAGGTCAGCATATGGAATATGCCGGCAAGTCATCAAACAGAGGGGTAAAATAATAACCAACTATCTCTACATGCATATTTGGCAGGTGGGGCTATAAGTTTTGCATAAAGCCAATTTTCTCCTACAACAAGAGGGGCTGAAAGCAAAATATTACTACATTGTTTGTTGTTAACAAGATGGTTCCGCCAACCAATTCTCGTACCCGAGTTGTTGTTAATTCCCACATCATTATTAAGTTGTGTCGAGAGTTTAGGGAAATTTCAATGCCTTCGGCTCAAGTTGTCCATGACCGTAGACATGGCTAATCGATTAGGTTGGGCACTCTGCAGAGTTTTGCACACGTTCCCCACAAGATTTGATTGCCTCTGAGTATGTCCTCGCACTTCAGGGTGTTCGAAGACCGGATGATCAAAACATGGTCTTTCAACGGGTCCCTCTGAATCCCTGTCGGTGCCCATCCATTCCTACCGTTCTTCTACATCTGCTAGCACCGCCTGTCCAGAGTCGCCGCGTTGTCCAACCAAGCCAGAGCCCTCAATGACTTGTGGCTGTGCAGGTAAGCCTTGGGTCTTGAAGCCTCCGTCCGTCTCTTCGAGCCTGGGTGAAGCTTTCCGCAAGATGTCATGGCCGTCTCCAGCATCCCGGGGTCGTCCACTGGTTTCTCCAGGGAGCCCGTCAAACCGTCCTTCACCCAGAGTTGCATTTCTTCACGGGGTCTTGAAAATCTTGTCTTAACTGGTCTTGGTTATTTAATCATCCTCGCATCACTCGTGTTATGCACTCAACCAAAATCCCGTCTACTCAAGCATAGCCATATGAAATTGTCGTCCCGGGCCAAGTATCGGGGTTGTTGTGTGCCTACCACATGATACTACAACCTATACTCAAATTTCCAAGTACCTACGCAGCATGCAATTTGGGCAAAGAAAGGTGAAACTACCATGCATAGAAAAACATAGGAGATAGTCTGATCAAAATGACTTGCCTTGATGATAGTTGTCTTGATCGAGCGCTTCTAAGTAATAAGCTTCGCACTCTGGGTGATCTACTGATACAAACAAAAATACACACCATAAGCACTACAATCATCAACAAGTAAAATAACATCACAAGTATAAAGTAGCTATGGCCTAGGTGAAAGAATTCACTACACCTCACTAAGGCAGAAATTGTTTCTGTTAAAACCCCAAGTAAAAATATTTAAAAAAGTTTGAAACATATACCACAGTAAGATATAATCACTAGGAAGTAGTAGAAAAAAGAATCAAATAGAAATCATTTTTTAAACTCCTGGAATAAGCAAAACAAGGTTTAAACTAAATCTGATCTAATTCAAATTTGAATATTTCAAACATAGACAAATTATATGGTTTCAAAAACTACAGAACAATTGTGATCTACTGGACAAAGAACCAACCTCATTGGATCTCTAGATCAAAAGTTACGAGCCAAACAAAATTAGAACTCTCTATGTTTTTGAATTAAAACTGAAAAATAGAATAAGCTAACTAGTGAACGGGAGCGGGTACGTGTCAGCTCCTGATTCGCTAAGGGGTGTGTGTTTCGGGGATAACCAGCAAACGACCGGTATGTAAGCAAAAGCGTCGGATAACTAATAAGTAAATAAAAACCATTTTGGTATTTGATTAAAAACCGAAGGGGTATCTCATCATCTAATCTCGCCCGTACAACTACGATCGGACCACTACGGAGAGGGGGGGACTCACAGGGGGGCTGGCTCAACTCCGGCGAGGTCCGAGGCGGGGTGGAGTCGGGGTCGTCGCTCCGGCGGGTCTCGGCGGCGTCCGAGGGATGGAGGAGACGGCGGCGCGTCTCCGGCCTCCAGAGGTGGCGTCGACGAGGTGAGTCATGGCCGGGGAGAGCAGCAGGGGTGCCCGGGGCTTCGGCGAGGAGCCGAACTCCGGCGAGGTGGTTGCGGTGGCGTGGGGCGAGGGGCTTCGGGTCTGGGGAGGGGAACGGGGTGCGGAGGGGCAGGGGGTTTTATATAGGGGTCGGGGTGGTGCAAAGGAGGAAAGGAATCGGAGATCGGGGCGGCGCCGGCGAGGTATGGTAGGTGCTGGTCGGGGAAGGAAAGAGAGGGAGAGAGGTAGGGGTGACCGGGGAAGGGGAGGGCTCGGCCAGGTGGGCCCTAGTGGCAGTGAGAGAGAGGGGAGGGGCGCGGGATCGGTGGCCGATCTGTAGCGGGATCGGATCCCGGGCCTCAGGTGATCTGGTCCAGATCTGGTTATAAAGCGCCTGAGCGCTTTCCAATAAAAAAAAGATTCCGTTTTTTCTATTTTTTCAAAAGAAAACAGAAAGTAAAAAAAATGAAAAGGGAATAAAATTAATTCCAAATATAGGGGTATTATATACCAATATTTTCAGAAAAAAAATTCCTACTCGTTTAACATTTTTCCAAGACCAAAATAAAAACTTTTTTTAAAATGTTTTTTCAGAAAAACCTCTAAAGGCGTTATTTTCTCTTTGCAATTATTTTCTCCATAAAACTCTGGTTTTTCTTGGCTAAAATATTTTCAAAAGTGCCCCTGATTTTGGAGGGTCATATTCCTCCTCTCTTTCTTGCTTGCAAGAATTATTCCCCGGCATTTCTCGTGTGAAGAAAAAATAGAAATGCAAAAGCAAAAATCGAAAGAATTCAAATGCAAACTTTATTTCAATCAATATGCATAGATGCTTAGCTACAATGTAAAACATTCCAAATTAGGAAATTTGGGATGTTACAATTATTGGAGTATAAGAACATGTCTATAAAATTTGACCACAATTGGAGACACTTGGCAATGTAGAGTTGCTCAAATTTGGATCTGGACAGATAGGGTTTTAGAATAATTAGGGAACTCAAATCAACTTGGATTGAGTTGAAAGTTGGAAAGATCATCACATATATCATATGTGACATGCTAGAATTTTACAGAAATTTATTGAGAATATTTCTATAGAAATATCCCAAAAGCTTGAAATAGGCAGGAAGGGTTTTGAAGGGGTTTGCCAATTATTTTGAAAATGACCATGTGTTGAAATTCATATATGTGGAATATATATGTCCATTGAGTTTCCCTAAATTTTCTTAAATATTTTGAAAGCAATAAAAATAACTTTCCTTCATAAGAGACCATTTCTGGCCTCACAGGAAGGCATTTAAATAAAATAGTGAAATAAATTTAAAATAATAATATTGTGGTTTTGGGATGCCATTTTGATAATTGGTTTAAAATAAAATAATTGGTGAAAATAAATACCTTAATTTGAGGACTTGTAGTACAAATCCCAACTCAGGGGTTTTTGAAAGCTTAAATCAAAGAAATGCTTTTTGGTGAATATAAGGTTTCGTATAAATTGTTTATGGTCCTAAACACATGGCATGATCATTAGGCAAGGGTTTGGGTCAAGGAGCTGAGTTTGGAGAGTAGTAGAAGCATTGGATTCAAACACAAGAAATAGGCAAGCAGGCAACCATCACATCAAGCATCATAGACATTCACAAAAAATTTAATTTGCCCTAATTTTGGAGAAAAGTAAAATGAATGAGAAGAGTTAAAAACAGAGTGTTACACCTCACCCAGTGAAAAATTAGGGGTAGCGAGGCACGTATTGCATTGTTGACATTGAGGATAAAAAGATGGGGTTTTCATCATATTGCTTGAGTTTATCCCTCTACATCATGTTATCTTACCTAATGCGTTACTATGTTCTTCATGAACTTAATAGTATAGATGCAGGCATGAGTCGGTCGATGTGTGGAGTAATAGTAGTAGATGCAGAATCATTTTGGTCTACTTGACATGGACGTGATGCCTATTTGCATAATCATTGCCTTGTATATCTTCATAATTATTCACTTTTCTATCAATTGCTCGACAGTAATTTGTTCACCCACTGTATTATTTTCCTTCTTGAGAGAAGCCTCTAGTGAAACCTATGGCCCCTGGGTCTATTTTCCATATTATACTTTCAGATCTATAAACCAAAAATACCAAAAATACATTGCTCCCATTTATTTACATTTGTTTTACTTTTAGTTCTAGCTGTCTTATATACCTATCTCTATCGGATCTCATCCTTGCAAATAACCTTGAAGGGAATGACAACCCGTTTGTTGTGTTGGGTGCAAGTGTTTGATTGTATGGGTAGGTGCTAATATTGGGGCCTTGCTTGTTCCTCCTACTGGACTGATACCTTGGTTCTCAACAAACTGAGGGAAATACTTATCTCCTTTGTTGCATCACCCTTTCCTCTTGAAGGGAAAACCAACGCAAGCTCAAGAAGTAGCAGGCAACAACCCCTTTAGTCCTGGTTGGTGTCCGGAACCGGCACTAAAGGTCCAAGTTGAATCGGGAGTGATGCATGCTGAGGCCCGGCCAGCGTCCTAGCCGCTCGAACCGGGACTGATGCTCCCATTAGTCTCGGTTCGTAACACGATGGGGACTAATGCTTTGATGTGGCGAGGACCAAAGCCTTATTTTCGACTCGTGAGTGGATGAAAATCCATATGACTTTATTTTTCCTTTATTTAGTCAACATGAAACATAGCAAAAATAAAGCAAGCAAATAAGGTGTGTTTGTGTGTGTGTGCAGGTACAAGTGTTTTTTTGATAACCTCCCAAGCAACAACGATAGAAATTCTTCTAGTACTTGTGATGGCATCTGGGTTTTCCTCGAAGAAGAAGAGTGATGTAGTAAAGTCACAAAAAGTACTTCCCTCGGTTAAGAACCAAGGTTTATAGAACCGATAGGATATCACCTAGCAGACAGTCGACGATACATGCACACACACAAATAAATACTTGCACCCAATGCGCGCAAGAGGGTTGTCAATCCCCTTGTACTCGTTGATTTTGAGGATTAATTCTGATAGTAGTAGGTTTATAAATTGTAAAACTAAATAAAGTAAATAAATTTCAGCAAGAAAACTTTTAGAGTTTTAGTAAATATAATAGGTGAATGGACCCGGGGGGATAGATTTCACTAGAGGCATCTCTCTCATGAACATAGCAACGGTGGATGAACAAATTACTTTTGGGAAATTGATAGAAAAGCGAATAATTATGATGATATTCATGGCATGATAAATACATAGGCATTATGTCCGTGATAAGTAGACCGAAACAATTCTGCATCTACTACTGTTACTCCACCCGTCAACAGCTATCCATCATGCATCTATTGTATTAAGTTCATAACAAAGAGAGTAATGCTTTAATCATGATGACATAATGTAGACAAAGTAAGACCAAAAAATATATTCGAATTCCGTCATTTTATCCTTAGTAGGAACATAAATATGTGCCTCGCTACTCCTCGTGTCACAGAGTGAGGATAACACAAGATTGAACCTACTAGTATGCACCACTTCCACTCAAGATCTAATTATCAACTTGGTCAAAGTAAACTCATAAGTCGGAAAGCTTACATAGCTACAAAATCACACATAATAAATCTCAGAAAGGACTCAATTACTTTCAATGAATAATTTGATCAAAAACTCACAATTCATCGAATCCCAACAACCAGACCACAAAGATTACATCGAATAGGCCTCTGAAGAAATCATTGTATTAAAGATCAAACTAGAGAGAGAGAGAGAGATCCATCTAGCTGTGTCTATGGACCCGTAGGTCCCGTGGGAACTACTCACACATCATCATGGAGACAGCAAGGTTGATGAAGACGACCTCCATGACGTTTCCACCTCTGACAGAGTACTGACGGTGGCCTCCAAATGGGAGCACGGAAGAACAGAGTCTTGTGGCGGTGATAAAATTGTTTGGGGTCTCACTCAGAGGGTTTTGGAATATCCATGAATTTATAAAAGTGGAATTAGGTCAGGGGGGTTACGAGGGGGCATACGCTCATGTGCCCCCCTGGGCGCGCCATTTGACCTTGTGTCCCTATCATAACTTGTCTGACGTCCTCCATAAATTTATAGGGCCCCCCTTTGTAAAAAAAAATCACTATAAAGTTTCATCGTGTTTGGACTTTGTGTGGTATAGTTTTCCTTCGAAACCAAAAACATGCAGAAAACATGAAGTGGCACTCACACTAAGTTAATACATAAAAAACGATGTAAAATTGCATATAAAGCATACAATATAGATAAGATAATAGCATGAAACAATCTGAAGGCATAATTGGTCCCTAAGGTGGTTTTGGTAATTAGTCACAACATATGCATCATTGGACTAATGAATTTATCCATGTACATTTCAGAAAAGTTCAAAGATGCTTTGTCTATAGGATTGTGTGGAGATGCCCCTTAGATGCAAGGAAGGAATAGGATTGGCTAAGGCTTCAAGCAAGTATGCTCTTTATTTTACACTTTGTGAGAGATCACTTTGAGTCCATTGGAAAGCCAATACTATTAAAAGGGGATGATGTATTATGATGAATTGGTGGCTCAAGTGCTTAGAGATAGCCACCAAAAATACTCAATCACTTCCCCACAAAATATATCTGTCCCAAGCCAAATATGCAAAATCGGTGTCACCGACATTTCCCACTCGGCTATACCGATTTTACACTTAGACAGATCCTATGCCAATTGCACCATCTCGGTACAACCAACATTCCTATCGATGCCACCGAGATTGGGTGACCAACATACTGTTGAGATAACTTCTAGTTTTGGAATTTCCGATTTTGAAGTCGGTCTCACCAAGTTTGGAAACCAGTCTAGATCATCGTATCGGTACCACCGAGATTCCTATATCAGTCTCACCAAGAATTCAAAAGTTGCTACATTGAGTGCAACTCGGTACCACCGAGATTCATTTTGGTGTTACTGAGTTGGGCAATAATGTTGTAATGGTTGAATTTCGGTAGATGCCTATATATACCCCTCCACCTACCTCTCATTCATAGAGGAAGCACTCAGAAATCACTTACACTTGCCAGATCCATTTTTTTTGAGAGAGAGCCACCTACTCATGTGTTGAGACCAAGATATTCCATTCCAACCATTTGAACCTTGATTTCTAGCCTGCCCAAGTTGCTTTCCACAAGATCAATCTCTCCTACCCCTGCCAAATCTGAGAGAGTGATTGAGTGTTGAGGAGACTATCTTTCGAAGCACAAGAGTAAGGAGTTCACAGTTCTACCACATCTATTACCTTTCGGAGGGTGGTGCCTCCTAGATTGGTTAGGTGTTGCTTGGGAGCCTCGTACTTCATGTTATAGAGTTGAACCAAGATATTTGTAAGGGCAAGGAGATCGCCTACTTCGTGAAGATCTACCATGAGTGAGGCTAGTCCTGTTTGGACATAAGCCGTGGTGGAATAGACAAGGATGCTTCTTCATGGACCCTTTGTGGGTGGAGCCCTCTGTGGACTCTCACAGACGTTACCCTCTGTGGGTTGAAGTCTCGAACATGGATGTATGATAGCACCACCTATTGGAACCATGCCAAAAATCGCCTTGTCAACCTTTGCGTTTGATCTCTCTGCCTTACTCTCTAATTTACACTTGCATGTATTACTTTTCGCTGCTATACTCTTAGATATGCTTGTGTAGGGTGAACTTGACTAGTCATAGTTGTTAAAACTGTCCCACACTAAAAATTGGGAAATAGCTAAGTTTTTATCTTGTCAAGTAGTCTAAGAACCCCCTCTAGACATACTTTCGATCCTACAAGTGGTATTAGAGCTTTGGTCTCCATTGCATTGGTTTCATAACCTAGGAGAGCATGGCGTCTAGTAGGGATGGCAATTTTATCCATGGATCTCGATACCCATGGATACCCGACCCAGTTGGGCAAGGGTATGGAGTGTATTTGTGCCCATGGATCCGTGGATATGGATACCCACGAACAGTCGGGTTGGGCACATTTTTAACTTTTGCTCCATGGATATCCACTGGATACCCGTATGACACATGTGCCCATATGGTAGTGACATAAAACTAAGCAAATGTCTAACGCAACTCACTCGCAGTCAGAGACGATGAAAGTCTGACCCATGTTCCCTAAGCCCCCACAACTCCACTAACATAATTACTAATCTTAATCTTAGTTAAGGAACGACGAAGAGTTAATTTGATCTTTGGGAATCCTTCATGTTGTTTTTTCTATGACCATGGAGCTCCATGGATATGTGGATATCCAATGGGTTTGGGCATGGGCACAATTTGTGCCCATGGATACTTTGGTGGATGGGCAGAGGGTAGGAATATGGGTCATGGGTTGGATTTGGACCAGCTCCACCCGCTCCAAACCCGACCCATTGCCATCCATAGCATCTAGTGAGGGAAATCATCACCGTAGCGGTCCATATTTCAATGGCACTAATTTTGCTAGTTGGAAGCATAAGATGAGAATGCATATTCTTGGTCACGATCCTGCCGATTGGGCTATTTTTCGTGTTGGTATGCAAGGTGATTTCTTCGAAGAAGGAAGAGAACTGGATCGTGATGCCACAGCGGAAGAATTGAAGATGCTGCAATTCAATGTTCAAGCCTATGACATCCTGTTCAACTGCTTGTGTCCCGAAGAATTCAGCAAAACCAGTCGCCCTTGAGAATGCAAAGGAAATTTGGGATACTTTGTTCGATATGCACGAAGGTGTCGATTCTGTCAGAGAATCTAAGTTGGATGTGCTTCAAAACCAGCTTGACAAGTTCAATATGAAGGATGGTGAAGGAGTCACTGAGATGTATTCTACGCTAGCTCTCATCAAAAATGAGATTGTTGGCTTAGGAAGCGAAGAGATGACCGACAAATTCATCATAAGAAGGTACTTAGAGCATTGGATGGAAGATACGACACTATGTGCAAATTAATCCAAATGATGCCCAACTACAAGGATCTCAAGCCTACTGAAGTCTTTGGAAGGATTGTTGCTCACGAATATCTCTCAAAGACAAAAATGAGCTGCACAACAAGTCAAGCGGTGCTTACAAAGCTTCAGTCGATGCTCCTGCTACTTCAAGTGACAACCTTGTTACTAATGAAGAGATCAGTCTCATGGTAAGAAAGTTCAACAAGTTCTACAAGAGTAGAGGCAAAGAGAGAATCTCTAGCTCAAGATATGATGAGAAGCGTTCGTCTAGTCGTGACCAAAACTTCTACAACTGTGGAAAGCCCGGTCACTTTTCCAATGAGTGCTCGGCTCCCCAAAAATGAAGAGAAGAGTCACCTAGAAAACGAAGCTCAAGAGATGAGTCACCTCGCAGAGAGAGAATGAGTAGAGAAGATCATTATGAATGAAGACACTCCTGGAGAGGCAGAGAATCAGAGAAGAAGGACAAGTACACCAAGAGAAGTTCAAGAAGAAGACAGCAAGATCATGTTGGTGAATGGGTTTCCGTCGCCAAGTCTGACAACCACTCTGAGAGAAGTTATCACTCCAACTTTGACTACAGTCAAGATGAAGGTGTTGTCGGCATTGCACTTGTTTCCTCCAACTCCTACGACTTATTTGATTCATCACATGAAGGATTGGAAATTCCTTCATGGCAAAAGGCCCCAAGGTATCACACCCCGAGTATTTTGACTTTGATAGTGATTAGGATGACTTGTTAGGGGAAGATGACTTGCTCTTCGATAATACTAGTGATAACATGGAAAATGAACGTGCTAATTATCATGCTAGTCAAGAGAAAACGAATGATGATAAGAAAGAGATTTAATGACTAACTAAAGAATTAAACACTCTTAAGTTAGCTCATGAAACTACTCTAGAAGATCATAGAGAGCTTGCAAGAACTCATGAGAAGCTATGCTTCGATAAGCTAAATTTAGAGCACGAACATGAGTGCCTAAAAGCAGTCAATGATGATCTTTGAGAGAAGAGTTCCTCTTATCTAGAACACTAAGAACACTAGTAACAATGGCAAGAAAGTTTCTTCATCTAGTAACAACAATGATAAAGCTAAATCAAATGATGTTGTTGCCAGTAGCTCTCTTGATTGCGCTAATGTTTATCTTAGCCAAGTTACACTTGATAATGTAATGATCTCATGGGAAGTGATGGCTTCACATATAAAAAGAATGATGATTGAAACTTGTTGAGGGTTGAAAAATGTAGACCTTGGCCATTGTTGCAATTAATAGGAAGTGATAAAGAAGGAGAGGTTCACATATAAATATATCATCCTTGACACCATCTATGATTGTGAACACTCATTAAACTATTACATGCTTAGAAGTAGATGTTGGACAAGGAAGATAACATAATGAATTATACTTTCTTGGTTTTGAACAATGATTATATGACTAGAGATCCCTAAGCATGTGATGATTTCTTCCACCCCATATCAGCCAAAACTCCCGCATCAAGTAGAGATACTACTTGTGCATCCATAAACCTTCAACCAAGTTTTGCCATGAGAGTCCACCATATCTACATATGGATTGAATAAGATCCCTCAAGTAAGTTGTCATCGGTGCAAGCAATAAAAAATTGCTCCCTAATTATGTAAGATCTATTAGTGTGTGGAAAATAAGCATTGTACGAACCTGTGATGAGGAATACATAAAAGCGACAGACTGCATAATAAAGTTATTTATCACACGAGGCAATATAAAGTGACGTTCCTTCACACTAAGAGGTCGCACATCCAAACCTCTAAAGCGCATGACAACCTCTGCTTCCCTCTGCGAATTGCCTATCTTGTACCTTTACTTTTTGCCCTTGAAAGAGTCATGGTGATTTACACCAATTCCTTATTTCGCCTTTTTCTTGGCAAACGTCCTATGCTTGGGGAAGATCTATATTCATATGTCAACTTGGAAGTAAGTATTCAGGAATTATTATTGTTGACATTACCCTTGAGGTAAATAGTTGGGAGGCGAAACTATAAGCCCCTATCTTTCTCTATGTCCGACTGAAACTTTGATCTCATGAGTACCACGTGAGTTGTAGCAATTGTAGAAGGCGAAAGGATGATTGAGTATGTGGATTTTCTTTACAAGCTCTTACTTGACTCTTTCCGATGTTATGATAAATTTCAATTGCTTCAATGACTAAAGGCTATTGGTTGTTAATTCTCGATAAAGTTCTTGATGCATACTTTACTCTATGAAGGAATTATCAATTTAGCATGAGAGATTATTGTTGGGGAACGTCGCATGGGAAACAAAAATTTTCCTACGCGCACGAAGACCTATCATGGTGATGTCCATCGACGAGAGGGAATGTGTGATCTACGTACCCTTGTAGACCGTACAGCAGAAGCGTTAGTGAACGCGGTTGATGTAGTGGAACGTCCTCACGTCCCTTGATCCGCCCCGCGAACCGTCCCGCGATCAGTCCCATGATCTAGTGCCGAACGGACGGCACCTCCGCGTTCAGCACACGTACAGCTCGATGATGATCTCGGCCTTCTTGATCCAGCAAGAGAGACAGAGAGGTAGAAGAGTTCTCCGGCAGCGTGATGGCGCTCTGGAGGTTGGTGATGATCTTGTCTTAGCAGGGATCCGCCCGAGCTCCGCAGAAACGCGATCTAGAGGAAAAACCGTGGAGGTATGTGGTTGGGCTGCCGTGGAAAACTCGTCTCAAATCAGCCCTAAAACCTCCATATATATAGGTGGGAGAGGGGGGGGCCTTGCCTTGGGGCTCAAGGATCCCCAAGGGGGTCGGCCGAGCCAAGGGGGGAAGGTCTCCCCCCCCCAAACCGAGTCCAACTTGGTTTGGTGGGTGGAGTCCTTCTTTCCTTTCCCACCTCCTCCTTTTTTTTCTTTTCTCTTTGATTTTCTTCCTATGGCGCATAGGGCATTCTTGGGCTGTCCCACGAGCCCACTAAGGGCTGGTGTGCCACCCCCAAGGCCTATGGGCTTCCCCGGGGTGGGTTGCCCCCCCCCCCCGGTGAACTCCCGAAACCCATTCGACATTCCGGTACATTCCCGGCAACTCCGAAAACCTTCCGGTAATCAAATGAGGTCATCCTATATATCAATCTTCGTTTCCGGACCATTCCGGAAACCCTCGTGACGTCCGTGATCTCATCCGGGACTCCGAACAACATTCGGTAACCGACCATATAACTCAAATACGCATAAAACAACGTCGAACCTTAAGTGTGCAGACCCTGCGGGTTCGAGAACTATGTAGACATGACCCGAGAGACTCCTCGGTCAATATCCAATAGCGGGACCTGTATGCCCATATTGGATCCTACATATTCTACGAAGATCATATCGTTTGAACCTTAGTGCCAAGGATTCATATAATCCCGTATGTCATTCCCTTTGTCCTTCGGTATGTTACTTGCCCGAGATTCGATCGTTAGTATCCGCATACCTATTTCAATCTCGTTTATCGACAAGTCTCTTTACTCATTCCGTAATACAAGATCCCACAACTTACACTAAGTCACATTGCTTGCAAGGCTTGTGTGTGATGTTGTATTACCGAGTGGGCCCCGAGATACCTCTCCGTCACACGGAGTGACAAATCCCAGTCTCGATCCATACTAACTCAACTAACACCTTCGGAGATACCTGTAGAGCATATTTATAGTCACCCAGTTACGTTGCAACGTTTGATACACACAAAGCATTCCTCCGGTGTCAGTGAGTTATATGATCTCATGGTCATAGGAACAAATACTTGACACGCAGAAAACAGTAGCAACAAAATGACACGATCAACATGCTACGTCTATTAGTTTGGGTCTAGTCCATCACATGATTCTCCTAATGATGTGATCCCGTTATCAAGTAACAACACTTGCCTATGGCCAGGAAACCTTGGCCATCTTTGATCAACGAGCTAGTCAACTAGAGGCTTACTAGGGACAGTGTTTTGTCTATGTATCCACACAAGTATTGTGTTTCCAATCAATACAATTATAGCATGGATAATAAACGATTATCATGAACAAAGAAATATAATAATAACTAATTTATTATTTCCTGTAGGGCATATTTCCAACAGTCTCCCACTTGCACTAGAGTCAATAATCTAGTTCACATCACCATGTGATTTCAACGAATCCAACACACATATAGTTATGGGGTCTGATCACGTCTTGCTCATGAGAGAGGTTTTAGTCAACGGTTCTGAAATTTTCAGATCCGTGTGTTCTTTACAAATCTTTATGTCATCTTACAGATTCTGCTACTATGTGTTATTCGGAAATACTCCAAATATCTACTCTACTATACGAATCTGTTTCACTACTCATAGTTATTCGGATTAGTGTCAAAGCTTGCATCGACGTAACCCTTTACGATGAACTCTTTAACCACCTCCATAATCGAGAAAAATTCCTTAGTCTATCAGTTACTAAGGATAAATTTTGACCGCTGCTAGTGATTCAATCATGGATCACTCTCTGTACCTCTCAACAGAGTGCAAGGCACACATCAGGTGCGGTACTCAGCATGGCATACTTTAGAGTCTACGGCTAAGGCATAGAAGACGACCTTCGTCTATTCTCTTTATTCTGCCGTGGTCGGGTTTTGAGTCTTACTCAAATTCATACCTCACAACGCAACCAAGAACTCCTTCTTTGCAGATCTATTTTGAACTCCTTCAAAACTTCTCAAGGCATGCATTTTGTTGAAACTTCTATTAAGCGTTTTGATCTATCTCCATTGATCTTGATGCTCAATGTTCAAGTAGCTCATTTCAGGTATTCCTTTGAAAAACCTTTGAAACAACCTTGTATGCTTTACAGAAATTCTACATTACTTCTGATCCACAATATGTCAACCACATATACTTAACAGAAATTCTATAGTGCTCCCACTCACTTCTTTGGAAATACAAGTTTCTCATAAACCTTGTACAAACCCAAAATCTTTGATCATCTCATCAAAGTTTATATTCCAACTCCGAGATGCTTGCACCAGTCCATTGAAGGATCACTGGAGCTTGCATACTTGTTAGTATCTTTAGGATCGACAAAACCTCCTGGTTGTATCACATACAATGTTTGCTCAAGGAAACCGTCGAGGAAACAATGTTTTGACATCCTACGTGCAATATTTCATAAATAATGCAGCAACTACTAACATAATTCTAACAGACTTTTAGCATCGCTACGAGTGAGAAAGTCTCATCATAGTCAACTGTTTGATCTTGTCGGAAACATCTTTGCGACAAGTCGAGCTTTTCTTAATAGTGACTTATCACCATCATCGTGTGTCTTCCTTTTAAAGATCCATCATTACTCAATAGTCCTATGACCATCAAGTAGTTCTTCCAAAGTCTACACTTTGTTTTCATACACGGATCCTCTCTCGGATTTCATGGCTTCCAGCCATTTGTCGGAATCCGGGCCCACCATTGCTTTCTTCATAACTCGTAGGTTCACTGTTGCTCAACAACATGACCTCCAAGACAGGGTTACCGTACCACTCTGTAGTAGTACGCGACCTTGTCAACCTACGAGGCTTGTAGTAACTTGATCCGATGCTCGATGCTCACCATCATCAGCTTTCACTTCAATTGGTGTAGGCGCCACAGGAACAACTTCCTGCGCCCTGCTACACACTAGTCGAAGTGATGGTTCAATAACCTCATCAAGTTCTACCACCCTCCCACTCAATTCTTTCGAGAGAAACCTTTTCTCGAGAAAGGATCCGTTTCTAGAAACAAACACTTTGCTTTCGGATCTGAGATAGGAGATGTACCCAACTATTTTGGATATCCTATGAAGATGCATTTATTCGCTTTGGGTTCGAGCTTATCAGACTGAAACTTTTTCACATAAGTGTCGAAGCCCCAAAATTTCAAGAAACGATAGTTTAGATTTCTCTAAACCTCAGACTATACTATGTCATCTCAACGGAAATACGGAGTGCCCTATTTAAAGTGAATGCGGTTGTCTCTAATGCTTAACCCATAAACGATAGTGGTAATTCGATAAGAGATATCATAGCATGCACCATACCAAATAGTGTGTGGCTATGACGTTCAGACACATCATCACACTATGATGTTCTAGGTGGCATGAACTGCGAAACAATTTCCACATTGTCTTAACTGCGTACCAAAACTCGTAACTCAGATATTCATTTCTATGATCATATCGTAGACAGTTTATCCTCTTGTTACGACGAACTTCACTCCGAAACAGAATTGAACTTTTCAATATTTCAGACTTGTGATTCATTAAGCAAATACTCTAGTATCTACTCAAATCGTCATTGAAGTAAGAACATAATGATATCCACTGCGTGCCTCAGCACCCATTGGACTGCATACATCAAAATGTATCACTTCCAACAAGTTACTATCTTATTTCATCTCAATGAAAACAAGGCCTTGCTCATGTGGTATGATTTGCATGTCACTAGTGATTCAAAATCAAGTGAGTATAAAGATCCATCAGCATGGAGCCTCTTCATGCAATTTATACCAACATGACTCAAGCGGCAGTGCCACAAGTAAGTGGTACTATCATCATTACCTCGTATCTTTTGGCACCAATATCATGAACATGTGTAACACTAAGATCGAGATTCAATAAACCATTGAAGGTGATTATTCAAGAAAATAGAGTAACCATTATTCTCTTTAAATGAATAATCGTATTGCAATAAACACGATCCAATCATGTTCATGCTTAACGCAAGCACCAAATAACAATTATTTAGGTTTAACACCAATCCCGATGGTAGAGGGAGCGTGCGACGTTTGATCATATCAACCTTGGAAACACTTCCAACACGTATCGTCACCTCGCCTTTAGCTAGTCTCCGTTTATGCCGTAGCTTTCATCTCGTGTTACTAATCACTTAGCAACCGAACCGGTATCCAATACCCTCATGCTACTAGGATTACTAGTAAAGTACACATCCACATCATGTATATCAAATATGTTGGGGAACGTCGCATGGGAAACAAAAATTTTCCTACGCGCATGAAGACCTATCATGGTGATGTCCATCTACGAGAGGGGATGAGTGATCTACGTACCCTTGTAGATCGTACAGCAGAGGCTTTAGAGAACGCGGTTGATGTAGTGGAACGTCCTCACGTCCCTCGATCCGCCCCGCGAACAATCCCGCGATCAGTCCTGCGATCTAGTACCGAACGGACGGCACCTCCGCGTTCAGCACACGTACAGCTCGACGATGATCTCGGCCTTCTTGATCCAGCAAGAGTGACGGAGAGGTAGAAGAGTTCTCCGGCAGCGTGACGGCGCTCCGGAGGTTGGTGATGACCTTGTCTCAGCAGGGCTCCGCCCGAGCTCCGCAGAAACGCGATCTAGAGGAAAAACTATGGAGGTATGTGGTCAGGCAGCCGTGAGAAAGTCGTCTCAAATCTGCCCTAAAAGCTCCATATATATAGGAGGAGGGAGGGGGACCTTGCCTTGGGGTCCAAGGGACCCTCAAGGGGTCGGCCGAGCCAAGGGGGGGAGGACTCCCCCCCCAAACCGAGTTGGACTTGGTTTGGTGGGAGGAGTCCCCCTCCCTTCCCACTTCCTCCCTCTTTTTTTTCCTTTTCCTTTGATTTCTTTTTCTTGGTGCATAGGCCCCCTTGGGGCTGTCCCACCAGCCCACTAAGGGCTGGTGTGTCTCCCCAAAGCCTATGGGCTTCCCCGGGGTGGGTTGCCCCCCCCCCCCCCGGTGAACTCCCGGAACCCATTCGTCATTCCCGGTACATTCCCGGTAACTCCGAAAACCTTCCGGTAATCAAATGAGGTCATACTATATATCAATCTTCGTTTCCGGACCATTCCGGAAACCCTCGTGACGTCCGTGATCTCATCCGGGACTCCGAACAACATTCGGTAACCAACCATATAACTCAAATACGCATAAAACAACGTCGAACCTTAAGTGTGCAGACCCTGCGGGTTCGAGAACTATGTAGACATGACCCGAGAGACTCCTCGGTCAATATCCAATAGCGGGACCTGGATGCCCATATTGGATCCTACATATTCTATGAAGATCTTATCGTTTGAACCTCAGTGCCAAGGATTCGTATAATCCCGTATGTCATTCCCTTTGTCCTTCGGTATGTTACTTGCCCGAGATTCGATCGTCAGTATCCGCATACCTATTTCAATCTCGTTTACCGGCAAGTCTCTTTACTCGTTCCGTAATACAAGATCCCACAACTTACACTAAGTTACATTGCTTGCAAGGCTTATGTGTGATGTTGTATTACCGAGTGGGCCGCGAGATACCTCTCCGTCACACGGAGTGACAAATCCCAGTCTTGATCCATACTAACTCAACTAACACCTTCGGAGATACCTGTAGAGCATCTTTATAGTCACCCAGTTACGTTGCGACGTTTGATACACACAAAGCATTCCTCCGGTGTCAGTGAGTTATATGATCTCATGGTCATAGGAATAAATACTTGACACGCAGAAAACAGTAGCAACAAAGTGACACGATCAACATGCTACGTCTATTAGTTTGGGTCTAGTCCATCACGTGATTCTCCCAATGACGTGTTCCAGTTATCAAGCAACAACACCTTGTTCATAATCAGAAGACACTGACTATCATCGATCAACTGGCTAGCCAACTAGAGGCATGCTAGGGACGGTGTTTTGTCTATGTATCCACACATGTAAATGAGTCTTCATTCAATACAATTATAGCATGGATAATAAACTATTATCTTGATACAGGAATTATAATAATAACTATACATTTATTATTGCCTCTAGGGCATAATTCCAACAAAATATACTTCTTTTGACTTTTGCCAGCCTTCTTATCTACCAAGTATCTAGAGTTGCTCCGCCTCAGTGACTGTTCCCCTCATTACAGAAGCACTTAGTCTCGGGTTTGGGTTTAATCTTGGGTCTCTTCATTACTGCAGCAGCTGTTTTGCCGTTTCACGAAGTATCCCTTCTGGACCTTGCCTTTCTTGAAACTTAGTGGTTTTACAAACCATCAACTATTGATGCTCCTTCTTGATTTCTACTTTCGCAGTGTCAAACATCGCGAATCGCTCAAGGATCATTGTATCTATCCTTGATATGTTATAGTTCATCACGAAGCTCTCACAGCTTGGTGGCAGTGACTTTGGAGAACCATCACTATCTCATCTGGAAGATTAACTCCCACTTGATTCAAGTGATTGTCGTACTCAGACAATCTGAGCACAGGCTCAACGATTGAGCTTTTCTCCTTTACTTTGTGGACAAAGAATCTTGTCGGAGGTCTCGTACCTCTCAACAAGGGCACGAGCATGAAATCACAATTTCATCTCTTTAGAACATCACTTATGTTCTGTGACGTTTCAAAACGTCTTCGGCGCCTTGCTTCTAAGCCATTAAGTATTTTGCACTGAACTATCGTGTAGTCATCAGAAACGTGTATGTCGGATGTTCACAGCATCCACAGACGACGCTCGAGGTACAGCACACCGAGTGGTGCATTAAGGACATAAGCCTTCTGTGCAACAACGAGGACAATCCTCTGCAAAGTTTGCTACTATCAACTTTCAACTAAATTTGCTCTAGGAACATAAAAAACAGTAGAGCTATGGCGCAAGCTACATCATAATTCACAAAGACCATTAGACTATGTTCATGACAATTAGTTCAATTAATCATATTACTTAAGAACTCCCACTCAAAAAGTACATCTCTCTAGTCATTTGAGTGGTACATGATCCAAATCCACTATCTCAAGTCCGATCATCACGTGAGTCGAGAATAGTTTCAGTGGTAAGCATCTCTATGCTAATCATATCAACTATACGATTCATGCTCAACCTTTCGGTCTCATGTGTTCCGAGGCCATGTCTGCACATGCTAGGCTCGTCAAGCTTAACCCGAGTGTTCCGCATGTGCAACCATTTTGCATCCGTTGTATGTGAACGTTGAGTCTATCACACCCGATCATCACGTGGTGTCTCGAAACGAAGAACTGTCACAATGGTGCACAGTCGGGGAGAACACAATTTCGTCTTGAAATTTTAGTGAGAGATCACCTCATAGTGCTACCGTCGTTCTAAGCAAGATAAGGTGCATAAAGGATTAACATCACATGCAATTCATAAGTGACATGATATGGCCATCATCATGTGCTTCTTGATCTCCATCACCAAAGCACCGGCACGATCTTCTTGTCACCGGCGTCACACCATGATCTCCATCAACGTGTCGCCATCGGGTTGTCGTGCTACTCATGCTATTACTACTAAAGCTACGTCCTAGCAATATAGTAAACGCATCTGCAAGCACAAACGTTAGTTTAAAGACAACCGTATGGCTCCTGCCGGTTGCCGTACCATCGACGTGCAAGTCGATATTAACTATTACAACATGATCATCTCATACATCCAATATATCACATCACATCGTTGGCCATATCACATCACAAGCATACCCTGCAAAAACAAGTTAGACGTCCTCTAATTTTGTTGTTGCATGTTTTACGTGGTGACCATGGGTATCTAGTAGGATCGCATCTTACTTACGCAAACACCACAACGGAGATATATGAGTTGCTATTTAACCTCATCCAAGGACCTCCTCGATCAAATCCGATTCAACTAAAGTTGGAGAAACTCACACTTGCCAGTCATCTTTGAGCAACGGGGTTACTCGTAGCGATGAAACCAGTCTCTCGTAAGCGTACGAGTAATGTCGGTCCAAGCCGCTTCAATCCAACAATACCGCGGAATCAAGAAAGGACTAAGGAGGGAAGCAAAACGCACATCACCGCCCACAAAAACTTTTGTGTTCTACTCGAGAAGACATCTACGCATGAACCTAGCTCATGATGCCACCGTTGGGGAACGTCGCATGGGAAACAAAAATTTTCCTACGCGCACGAAGACCTATCATGGTGATGTCCATCGACGAGAGGGGATGTGTGATCTACGTACCCTTGTAGACCGTACAGCAGAAGCGTTAGTGAACGCGGTTGATGTAGTGGAACGTCCTCAAGTCCCTCGATCCGCCCCGCGAACCGTCCCGCGATCAGTCCCACGATCTAGTGCCGAACGGACGACACCTCCGCGTTCAGCACACGTACAGCTCGATGATGATCTCGGCCTTCTTGATCCAGCAAGAGAGACGGAGAGGTAGAAGAGTTCTCCGGCAGCGTGATGGCGCTCCGGAGGTTGGTGATGATCTTGTCTCAGCAGGGCTCCGCTCGAGCTCCGCAGAAACGCGACCTAGAGGAAAAACCATGGAGGTATGTGGTCGGGCTGCCGTGGAAGAGTCGTCTCAAATCAGCCCTAAAACGTCCGTATATATAGGTGGGAGAGGGGGGGCCTTACCTTGGGGCTCAAGGAGCCCCAAGGGGGTCAGCCGAGCCAAGGGGGGAAGGTCTACCCCCCAAAACCGAGTCCAACTTGGTTTGGTGGGTGGACTCCTTCTTTCCTTTCCCACCTCCTCCTTTTTTTTCCTTTTCTCTTTGATTTTCTTCCTATGGCGCATAGGGCCTCCTTGGGTTGTCCCACCAGCCCACTAAGGGCTGGTGTGCCACCCCCAAGGCCTATGGGCTTCCCCGGGGTGGGTTGCCCCCCCGGTGAACTCCCGAAACCCATTCGTCATTCCCGGTACATTCCCGGTAACTCCGAAAACCTTCCGGTAATCAAATGAGGTCATCCTATATATCAATCTTCGTTTCCGGACCATTCCGGAAACCCTCGTGATGTCTGTGATCTCATCCGGGACTCCGAACAACATTCGGTAACCAACCATATAACTCAAATACGCATAAAACAACGTTGAACCTTAAGTGTGCAGACCCTGCGGGTTCGAGAACTATGTAGACATGACCCGAGAGACTCCTCGGTCAATATCCAATAGCGGGACCTAGACGCCCATATTGGTTCCTACATATTCTACGAAGATCTTATCGTTTGAACCTCAGTGCCAAGGATTCATATAATCCCGTATGTCATTCCCTTTGTCCTTCGGTATGTTACTTGCCCGAGATTCGATCGTCAGTATCCGCATACCTATTTCAATCTCGTTTATCGGCAAGTCTCTTTACTCATTCCGTAATACAAGATCCCGCAACTTACACTAAGTCACATTGCTTGCAAGGCTTGTGTGTGATGTTGTATTACCGAGTGGGCCCCGAGATACCTCTCCGTCACACGGAGTGACAAATCCCAGTCTCGATCCATACTAACTCAACTAACACCTTCGGAGATACCTGTAGAGCATCTTTATAGTCACCCAGTTACGTTGCGACGTTTGATACACACAAAGCATTCCTCCGGTGTCAGTGAGTTATATGATCTCATGGTCATAGGAACAAATACTTGACACGCAGAAAACAGTAGCAACAAAATGACACGATCAACATGCTACGTCTATTAGTTTGGGTCTAGTCCATCACATGATTCTCCTAATGATGTGATCCCGTTATCAAGTAACAACACTTGCCTATGGCCAGGAAACCTGGGCCATCTTTGATCAACGAGCTAGTCAACTAGAGGCTTACTAGGGACAGTGTTTTGTCTATGTATCCACACAAGTATTGTGTTTCCAATCAATACAATTATAGCATGGATAATAAACGATTATCATGAACAAAGAAATATAATAATAGCTAATTTATTATTTCCTCTAGGGCATATTTCCAACAATTATATGATGTTATTTCTGTTCTAACTATGATCATGATGCCTGCATGCCTGTATCTTGTTTTGTCGACACCTCTCTCTCTAAACATGTGGGCATATTTATTGATCTCGGCTTTCGCTTGAGGACAAGCGAGGTCAAATCTTGGGGGAGTTGATACGTCCATTTTGCATCATGCTTTCATGTTGATATTTATCCCTTTTGGGCTGTTAATACACTTCACGGTACAATACTTATGCCTTTTCTCTCTTATTTTGCAAGGTTTACATGAAGAGGGAGAATACCAGCACCTAGAATTCTGGCCTGAAAAGGGAGCAAGTTTGAGATACCTATTTTGCGCAACTCCAAAAGCCGTGAAAATCAATGAGGATTTTTTTGGGGATTTATAAAAAATACTGGGCCGAAGAAGTACCAGAGGGGCGCCAGCTGGAGGCCACAAGCCTGCTAGGCACGGCCTCACCCCTGGCCGCGCCTAGGGTGCTTGTGGGCTCCCTGGTGGCCCTCTGGCCCCCCTCTTTTGCTACAAGAAGGGTTTCGTCCTAGAAAAAATCAAGAGGAGGCTTTCAGGAGGAATCGCCGCCGCCACGAGGTGGAACTTGAGCAGAACCAATCTAGAGGTCCGGCAGGACCATCCTGCCGGGGAAACTTCCCTCCTATAGGGGGAAATCGTCGCCATCGTCATCACCAACACTCCTCTCATCGGAGGGGACTCATCACCATCAAAATATTCATCAGCACCATCTCATCTCCGAACCCTAGTTCATCTCTTGTAACTAATATCCGTCTCGCGACTCCGATTTGTACTTGTAAGGTTGCTAGTAGTGTTAATTACTCTTTGTAGTTGATGCTAGTTGGATTACTTGGTGGAAGATTGTATGTTCAGATCCTTGATGCTACTCATTACCTCTCTGGTCATGAATATGATTATGCTTTGTGAGTGGTCACTTTTGTTCCTGAGGACATGGGATAAGTCATTGTATAAGTAGTCATGTGAATTTGGTATTTGTTAGATATTTTGATGTGTTGTATGTTGTTTTCCTCTAGTGGTGTTATGTGAATGTCGACTACATAACACTTCACCATTATTTGGGCCTAGAGGAAGGCGTTGGTAAGTAGTAAGTAGATTATGGGTTGCTAGAGTGACAGAAGCTTAAACCCTAGTTTATGCGTTGCTTCGCAAGGGGCTGATTTGGATCCACAAGTTTAATGCTATGGTTAGACTTTGTATTAATTCTTCCTTCGTAGTTCCGGATCTTGCGAGAGGGGTTAATTATAAGTGGGATGCTTGTCCAAGTAATGGAAGTACCCAAGCGCCGGTCCACCCACATATCAAACTATCAAAGTAGCGAATGCGAATCATATGAATGTGAGAAAACTAGCTTGACAGAAATTCCCATGTCTCCTCTGGAGCGTTTTACCTCCTATAAGAGTTTGTCCATGCTTGTCCCTTGATACAAAAGGGATTGGGCTACTTTTCTGCATCGTTGTTACTTTTGTTACTTGCTACTTGCTACGAATCATCTCACCACACAACTACTTGTTACCGTTAATTTCAGTGCTTGCAGATATTACCTTGCTGAAAACCACTTGTCAGATCCTTCTGCTCCTCGTTGGGTTCGACCCTCTTACTTATCGAAAGGACTACGATAGATCCCCTATACTTGTGGGTCATCAAGACTCTTTTCTAGCGCCGTTGCCGGGGAGTGAAGCGCCTTTGGTAAGTGGAATTTGGTAAGGAAACATTTATATAGTGTGCTGAAATTTTTTGTCACTTGTCACTATGGAAACTAATCCTTTGAGGGGTTTGTTTGAGGTATCTTCACCTAAACGGAAGCACAAAGAGTTGCTCCTCAACCTGCTGCACCTACTGAAAATGTTTGCTATGAATTTCCTTTGGGTATGCTTGAGAAACAGCTGGCTAATCCTTTTACAGGAGATGGAACATCACATCCAGACTTGCATCTAATCTATGTAGATGAAGTTTGTGGTTTATTTAAGCTTGCAGGTTTGCCCGAGGATGAGGTCAATAAGAAGGTATTTCCCTTATGTTTGAGGGATAAGGCGTTGACATGGTATAGGCTATGTGATGATACTAGATCATGGAACTACAATCGGTTGAAATTGGAATTTCATCAAAAGTTTTATCCTATGCATCTAGTAAATCATGATCGGAATTTCATTTATCATTTTTGGCCTCGTGACAGAGAAATCATCGCTCAAGCTTGCGGGAGGCTTAAATCAATGTTATATTCATGCCCCAACCATGAGCTCTCAAGAGAAATTATCATTCAAAACTTCTATGCTCGGCTTTCTCATGATGATTGCACCATGCTTGAGACTTCTTGTACCGGTTCTTTCATGAAGAGAGATATTGACTTCAAATGGAATTTATTGGAAAGAATTAAACACAACTATGAAGATTGGGAGCTTGATGAAGGTAAGGAGTCAGCTATGAATTTCAAGTTTGATTGCGTTAAATCCTTTGTTGAAACAAATACTTTTTGTGATTTTAGCGCTAAGTATGGACTTGACTCTGAGATAGTAGCTTCATTGTGTGAACCATTTCCTGCTCATATTGATCTCCCAAAGAGAAGTGGTTTAAATATCATCCTCCCTTAGAAGTCAATGTAGTTAAACCCAATCCAGTTGAAGAGAAAGTCATTGCCTATAATGATACTATTGTTCTGAGTGCTTATATTGAGAAACCACCTTTCCCTGTTAGGATAAAGGATCATTCTAAAGCTTCAACTGTGATACGTAGAGGCTACATTAGAACACCAAAACCCCCTGAGCAAATTAGAGTTGAACCTAGCATTGCTATTATCAAAGATCTCCTGTCCGACAATGTTGATGGCCATGATATTCACTTCTATGAAGATGCTGCTAGAATTGCTAAACCACATGCTAGAGACAAACATAGGCCTGTTTTTGGCACGCCTGTTGTTTCTGTTAAGATAGGAGATCATTGTTATCATGGTTTATGTGACGTGGGTGCTAGTGTTAGTGCAATACCTCGATTCTTACATGATGAAATCAAAGACGAGATTGCACCTGTCGAGATAGAACCCATTGATGTCATTATTCAGCTTGCCAATAGAGATACTATCTGCGCTGTGGGAATTTCTAGAAATGTTGAAGTCTTGTGTGGTAAAACGAAGTATCCTGCTGATTTCCTCGTTCTTGCTACCACCCAAGATATCTTTTGTCCCATCATATTTGGCAGACCCTTCCTCAATACCGTCAATGCTCATATTGACTGTGAGAAGCAAATTGTCACTGTTGGCTTTGAAGGTGTGTCACATGAGTTCAATTTCTCCAAGTTTGGTAGACAACCTCATGAAAATGAGTTTTCTAGTAAGGATGAAATTATTGCCCTAGCTTCTATTGACGTGCCTCCTACTGATCCTTTAGAGCAATACTTTCTTGAGCATGAAAATGATATGCATATAGATGAAAGGGATGAGATAGATAGAGTGGTCTTAGAACAATATATTATCCTTAAAAATAATTTGCCTGTTGAACTGCTTGGGGATCCACCCCCACCAAAGGGTGATCTTGTGTTCGAGATCAAACAGTTGCCTGATACTCTTAAGTATGCTTATCTTGATGAAAAAGAGATATATCCTGTTATTATTAGTGCTAGCCTCTCAAAGCATGAAGAAAAGAAGTTACTAAAAACTCTCAGGAAGCACTGTGCTGCTATTGGATATACTCTTGATGATCTCAAGGGCATTAGTCCCACTCTATGCCAGCACAAGATAAAAAACTGATCCTGATTCCAAACCAGTTGTTGATCAACAACGGAGAATAAATCCTACGATGAAAGAGGTAGTAAGAAAAGAAATACTAAAGCTCCTGGAAGCAGGTATTATCTATCCTGTTGCTAATGTGATTGGGTAAGTCTGGTGCATTGCGTCCCTAAGAAGGGAGGTATTACCGTTGTCCCTAATGATAAAGATGAATTGATCCCACAGAGGATTATTACAGGCTGTAGGATGGTAATTGATTTTAGGAAAATGAACAAGGCCACTAGGAAATATCATTACCCTTTGCCTTTTATCGACCAAATGCTAGAAAGACTGTCTAAACACACACACACTTCTGCTTTCTAGATGGTTATTCTGGTTTCTCCCAAATACCTGTTGCACAATCTGATCAGGAGAAAACCACTTTCACCTGCCCTTTCGGTACCTTTGCTTACAGACGTATGCCTTTTGGCTTATGCAATGCACCTACTACCTGTCAAAGATGTATGATGGCTATATTCTCTGACTTTTGTGAAAAGATTGTTGAGGTTTTCATGGATGACTTCTCCGTTTACGGGTCTTCTTTTGATGATTGCCTCAGCAACCTTGATCAAGTCTTGTAGAGATGTAAAGACACCAACTTTGTCTTGAATTGGGAGAAGTGCCACTTTATGGTTAATGAAGGCATCGTCTTAGGACATAAAATTTCTGAAATAGGTATTGAAGTCGATAAGGCTAAGGTTGATGCAGTCGAGAAAATGCCATGCCCCACAGATATCAAAGGTAAAAGAAGTTTCCTGGGTCATGTTGGTTTCTATAGAAGGTTTATTAAAGACTTCTCTAAGATTTCTAGGCCTCTTACCAATCTCTTGCAAAAGGATATTCCTTTTGTTTTTGATGATGAATGTGAGGAAGCCTTCGAAATACTTAAGAAGTCCTTGATAACTGCGCCTATTGTTCAACCACTTGATTGGAACCTACCTTTTGAAATCATCTATGATGCTAGTGATTATGCTGTTCGTGCTGTTCTAGGACAAAGAGTTGATAAGAAGTTGAATGTTATTCACTATGCTAGTAAAACTCTAGACAGTGCCCAAAGAAACTATGCTACTACGGAAAAGGAATTTTTAGCAGTCGTGTTTGCATGTGAAAAGTTCAGGTCTTACATAGTTGATTCCAAAGTCACTATTCACAATGATCACGCTGCTATTAAGTACCTCATGGAGAAGAAAGACGCTAAACCTACACTTATCAGATGGGTTCTCTTGCTACAAGAATTTGATTTGCACGTTGTCGACAGGAAGGGTGTTGATAACCCTGTAGCAGATAACTTGTCTAGGTTGGAGAACGTTCTTGATGACCCACAACCTATTGATGATAGCTTTCCTGATGAGCAATTTAATGTCATCAATACTTCCCGTAGTACACCGTGGTATGCGGATTATGCAAACTATATTGTTGCCAAATATATACCACCCAGTTTCACATACTAGCAAAATAAGAAATTCTTCTTTGATTTACAACATTACTTCTGGGATGATCCTCACCCTTATAAGGAAGGAGTAGATGGTGTTATTAGACGTTGTGTACCTGAACATGAACAGGGACAGATCCTACAGAAGTTTCACTCCGAGGCTTACGGAGGACACCATGCAGGAGATAGAACTGCACGCAAGGTCTTGCAATCAGGTTTCTATTGGCCCACTCTCTTAAAGGATGCCCGTAAGTTTGTCTTGTCTTGTGACGAATGTCAAAGAATAGGTAATATCGGTAAATGTCAGGAAATGCCTATGAATTATACACTTCTCATTGAACCATTTGATGTTTGGGGCTTTGATTATATGGGACCTTTTCCAAAATCCAACGGGTATACTCATATCCTAGTTGCTTTTGATTATGTCACTAAGTGGATAGAAGCTATCCCAACTAGTAGTGTTGATCACAACACCTCTATCAGGATGCTTAAGGAAGTTATTTTCCCTAGATTTGGAGTCCATAGATATCTAATGACCGACGGTGGTTCACATTTCATTCAAGGTGCTTTCCGTAAAACGCTTGCTAAGTACGATGTCAACCATAGAATTGCGTCTCCCTATCACCCTCAGTCCAGTGGTCAAGTAGAGATAAGCAATAGAGAGATTAAACTAATTCTGCAAAAGACTGTCAATAGGTCTAGAAAGAATTGGTCTAAGAAGCTCGATGATGCACTGTGGGCTTATAGAACTTCCTATAAGAATCCCATGGGCATGTCTCCGTACAAAATGGTTTACGGTAAAGCATGTCATTTACCTCTTGAGCTAGAGCATAAGGCTTATTGGGCAATCAAAGAGCTCAACTTTGATTTCAAACTTGCTGGTGAGAAGTGGTTATTTGATATTATCTCACTTGATGAATGGAGAACTCAGGCATATGAGAATGCCAAGTAGTTCAAAGAAAAGGTTAAGAGGTGGCATGATAAAATGATACAAAAGCGTGAGTTCAATGTAGGTGATTATGTCTTGCTATATAATTCTCATTTAAATTTTTTTGCAGGCAAGCTTCTCTCTAAATGGGAAGGTCCTTACATTGTTGAGGAAGTATATCGTTCCGGTGCTATCAAGATCAACAACACGGAAGGAAATTTTCCGAGAGTGGTAAATGGGCAGAGAATCAAGCATTATATCTCAGATACTCCCATAAATGTTGAAAGCAATATTATCAATACCATAACTTTGGAGGAGTACCTAAGGGATATTTATCAGCCTGTTTCAGACTCCGAAAATGAAGAGGTATGTGATTCGGTAAGTAAACAGACTCCAAAACTCTTCCAGTAGAGATTTTTCTTCGTTTTCGAATTTTTGAAAAAATAGAAAAATTTAAAGCAGTCCGGAAAGCGCACGAGGAGGTGACAAGCCTGCGAGGCGCGGGCCACCCCCTGGCCGCGCCTGGGGGGCTTGTGGCCACCTCGTGTGCCTCCCGGACTCCGTTTTCTTGCGGAGTACTCCTTCTGGTCTAGAAAAAATTATATATATTCTCCCGTAAGGCCTGACCCTCGTATCACGCGAATTTCCTCTGTTTTCGTTTCAAGCCTGTTTTCTGCCGCAGATTTAGGGCGTGGATGTCTTCTGAAGATTCAGAGGGGGAGAGCTATGTGGTAGATTACCTTGCTAACCCCAAGATCTATGGGGACTTGGATCCTTATGGCTGGACCACTGATGAGGAAGAAGATTATGATCCCAAGGGGACAGGAGGAACAAGTTCCGATGAGGAGGAGGCTCCTCTACCTCAACTTGGAGACACGCATGTGGAGTTCAAGAAGTCGAGCCTCCCTGACTCAAGGAAGAAGCCTAAGATTTTGTTTATCCCTTCTCGTCTTTTGCAGGAGAGTAAGTAGGGACTATGCCAAAGGTTGTTGAGGCTTGAAGAGGAAATTAATAATCTGAAGGAGCAGAATTTTATGCTCAAGAGGAAATTAAACAAGTTCAAGACCTCTGCAACAACTCCACCACCATCACCTCCAAATGAAGACAACTAAGCATGGGTATGGGCAATCCCCTTGTCTTGTGCCAAGCTTGGGGGAGTTGCCCCGGTATCGTATCACCATCACATCTTTTGCCTTTACATTTGTTTTAGTTTTCCTTTTCAGTTTTCTTTTTCGCTAGTAGTTTAAAAGTCTTAGTGTTTTAGTTCGTTCCTTTTCGGTTTTATTTTTCTCTAGTAGATTAAAGTTCTTAGTGTTTTAGGCTTGAGTTTTGCTTTGTGTCACCCTCGATGTATTCGAGCTCATGAGACATATAATAAAGAGTGTCTTAGTTGAGGGCCTTGCCTCATGCTATGATCAAAAGAATGAGAAAAGAACAAAAGCATGAAAGATCATGTAATGATCTTATGGTAAGTGATGGCTTCACATATAAAAAGAATGATGATTGAAACTTGTTGAGGGTAGACAAACGTAGACCTTGGCCATTGTTGCAATTAATATGAAGTGATAAAGAAGGAAAGGTTCACATATAAATATATCATCCTTGACACCATCTATGATTGTGAACACTCATTAAACTATTACATGCTTAGAAGTAGATGTTGGACAAGGAAGATAACATAATGAATTATGCTTGCTTGGTTCCGAACAATGATTATATGACTAGTGATCCCTAAGCATGTGACGATTGCTTCCACCCCATATCAGCCAAAACTTCCGCACCAAGTAGAGATACGACTTGTGCATCCATAAACCTTCAACCCATTTTTGCCATGAGAGTCCACCATATCTACCTATGGATTGAATAAGATCCCTCAAGTAAGTTGTCATTGGTGCAAGCAATAGAAAATTGCTCCCTAATTATGTATGATCTATTAGTGTGTGGAAAATAAGCTTTGTACGAACCTGTGATGTGGAAGACATAAAAGCGACAGACTGCATAATAAAGTTCTTTATCACGGGAGGCAATATAAAGTGACGTTCCTTCAAACTAAGAGGTCCACATCCAAACCTCAAAACTTCATGACAACCTCTGCTTCCCTCTGCGAATGGCCTATCTTGTACCTTTACGTTTTTCCCTTGAAAGAGTCATGGTGATCTACACCAATTCCTTATTTCACCTTTTTCTTGGCTAACGTCATATGCTAGGGAAAGATCTATATTCATATGTCAACTTGGAAGTAAGTATTGATGAATTATTATTGTTGACATTACCCTTGAGGTAAATAGTTGGGTGGCGAAACTATAAGCCCCTATCTTTCTCTGTGCCTGACTGAAACTTTGATCTCATGAGTACCACGTGAGTTGTAGCAATTGTAGAAGACGAAAGGATGATTGAGTATGTGAATTTGCTTTACGAGCTCTTACTTGACTCTTTCCGATGTTATGATAAATTGCAATTGCTTCAATGACTAAAGGCTATCGGTCATTAATTCTCGGTAAGGTTCTTGATCCATACTTTACTCTATGAAGGAATTATCACTTTAGCATGAGAGATTATATGATGTTATTGCTGTTCTAACTATGATCATGATGCCTGCATGTCCGTATCTTGTATTGTCGACACTTCTCTCTCTCTAAACATGTGGGCATATTTATTGATCTCGGCTTTCGCTTGAGGACAAGCGAGGTCTAAGCTTGGGGGAGTTGATACGTCCATTTTGCATCATGCTTTCATGTTGATATTTATCGCTTTTTGGGCTGTTATTACACTTCACGGTACAATACTTATTCCTTTTCTCTCTTATTTTGCAAGGTTTACATGAAGAGGGAGAATACCGGCAGCTGGAATTCTGGCCTGAAAAGGGAGCAAGTTTGACATACCTATTCTGTGCAACTCCAAAAGCCGTGAAAATCAACAAGGATTTTTTGAGATTTATAAAAAATACTGGGCCGAAGAAGTACCACAGGGGCGCCAGCAGGAGGCCACAAGCCTGCTAGGCGCGGCCTCCCCCCTGGCCATGCCTAGGGGCTTGTGGGCTCCCTGGTGGCCCTATGGCCTCCCTCTTTTGCTACAAGAAGGGTTTCGTTCCAGAAAAAATCAAGAGGAGGCTTTCAGGAGGAATCGCCGCCGCCACGAGGCTGAACTTGAGCAGAACCAATCTAAAGGTCCGGCAGGACGATCCTGCCGGGGAAACTTCCCTCCCAGAGGGGGAAATCGTCGCCATCGTCATCACCAACACTCCTCTCATCGGAGGGGACTCATCACCATCAACATCTTCATCAGCACTATCTCATCTCCAAACCCTAGTTCATCTCTTGTAACCAGTCTCCGTCTCGCGACTCCGATTGGTACTTGTAAGGTTGCCAGTAGTGTTAATTACTCTTGGTAGTTGATGCTAGTTGGATTACTTGGTGGAAGATTATATGTTCAGATCCTTGATGCTACTCATTAGCTCTCTGGTCATGAATATGATTATGCTTTGTGAGTAGTCACTTTTGTTCCTGAGGACATGGGATAAGTCATGCTATAAGTAGTCATGTGAATTTGATATTCGTTCGATATTTTGATGTGTTGTATGTTGTATTTCCTCTAGTGGTGTGATACGTCTCCAACGTATCTATAATTTTTGATTGTTTCATGCTATTATCTTGTCAAACTTTGGATGTTTTGTATGCCTTTTATATCTTTTTTGGGACTAACTTATTAACTCGGTGCCAAGTGTCAATTCCTGTTTTTTCCGTCTTTTTGACCTTTTTCAGAGGAAGATTTGAAACGGAGTCCAAACAAAATAAAATCCCTGAAAAGATTTTTTTTCCGAAACTGAAGAAGATCGGGAGACTTGTGAACCAAGGCAGGGGGTCCCGAGGGACCCCACAAGCCCCCTAGCTCCGGCCAGGGGGGAGGCCGGGCCTCCTTGGCTTGTGGGACCCGTGGACCTCCTCTGCCCTAGGTTTTCCACCTATATTCCCTAAAATCTGAGAAAAAATCAGGAGATCATAGAAAGTACATTTCCGCCGCCGCAAGCTTCTGACTCCGCAAGATCCCATCTGGGGCACGTTCTGGTGCCCTGCCGGAGGGGGGATTCGGATACGGAGGGCCTCTTCATCAACACCATGACCTCTTCGATGATGCGTGAGTAGTTCACCATAGACCTACGGGTCCATAACTAGTAGCTAGATGGCTTCTTCTCTTTCTTGGATCTTCAATACAAAGTTCTCCATGATCTTCATGGAGATCTATCCCATGTAATCTTGTTTTGTGGTGTGTTTGTTGAGATCCGATGAATTGTGGATTTATGATCAGATTATCTATGAATCTTATTTGAGTTTCTTCTGATCTCTCTTATGGATGATTTCATATCCTTGTAATTCTCTTCGAGTTGTGGGTTTTGTTTGGCCAACTAGATATATGATTCTTGCAATGGGAGAAGTGCTTGGTTTTGGGTTCATACCGTGCGATGTCCTCACCCAGTGACCGAAGGGGTAGCGAGGCACACATCGTGTTGTTGCCATCAAGGGTAAAAAGATGGGGTTTTCATCATTGGTTTGAGATTATCCCTCTACATCATGTAATCTTGCTTAAGGCGTTACTCTGTTCGTCATGAACTCAATACACTAGATGCATGCTGGATAGCGATCGATGTGTGGAGTAATAGTAGTAGATGCAGAAAGTATCGGTCTACTTGTCTCGGACGTGATGCCTATATGTATGATCATTGCCTTAGATATCGTCATGACTTTGCGCGGTTGTATCAATTGCTCGATAGTAATTTGTTTACCCACCGTGATATTTGCTATTTTGGGAGAAGCCTCTAGTGAACACTATGGCCCCCGGGTCTACTCCACACCATATTTTCAGCCTTACACTTTTTCTTCGTTTCCCTTTCCACCTTCAGATCTCACTTTGCAATCAATCTTGAAGGGATTGACAACCCCTTTATAGCGTTGGGTGCAAGCTCTTTGTGTTTGTGCACGTACTCTGGACTTGACAAGACTCTCCTACTAGATTGATACCTTGGTTCTCAACTGAGGTAAATACTTACTGCTCCTGTGTTGCATCACCCTTTCCTCTTCAAGGGAAAAACCAACGCAAGCAAGTCTCCGTCAACGTGTCAATTTCTGGCGCTGTTGTTTGAGAAGTACCAGAAGTAAGTGTCGCAAACTCATCTCTTGCATTTACTTTTTTGCCTCTCGTTTTCCTCTTCCCCACTTCTGAAAAACAAAAATTTACAAAAAAATCTTTGCCTTTTTCGTTTGCCTTTTTCGTTCACCCTTTTCTTTCGCTTGCTTTCTGTTTCTTGTGTGCTATGTGCCTTCAATATGCTTGAATCTTCGCTTGTTGAAAATCTATTTATATGGATCCTCATCCACTTGCTAATCTCTTTAAGAGATCCACTTATGTGGAACCAATTGCTAGTGAGTTAAGTGCACTTGACTTTCTCTATGGAGTTTTTCTTGAGATGCGTGAATCTGAAAATCGTGATGAAGAAATTTATGAAGTGATTCACGAGGACTCCTTGAATGAAAAGCATGATTGCAATGATTTTATTATAAATTGTATTAATGACAATCATGCTAAAAATATGCAAAACCCTAAGCTTGGGGATGCTAGTTTTGCTATCTCCACTACTAGTTGCAACAATCATGATTGGGGCGATGATTTTTCTTATGATCTTGAAAATTTGTTTCAGCCTCATGATGAATATGATATTTGCAATAATATTGAAAGTGGGTTTGGAGAAGTCATGACTTTAGTTGATGATAATCCCACTATTTTTGAAGAGCGTCAACTTTTCATGCATGTGGATCATGAAAAGAATATCCTTTGTGATAGCTATATTGTTGAATTTGATTCTGATCCCACATGTAATTTCTATGAGAGAGGAAAATATTGTGATAGAAACTTTCATGTTACCAAATTACCTCTCGTTATGTTGAGAATGCTATTGTGTCTTACTTCTTCCTTGCATTTGGTAACTATTGGTTGTCTTGCCAATTTGTTTTCCTATAAAATGCCTATGCATAGGAAGTTTGTTAGACTTAGATGTGATTTTCACATGCTTTATGATGCTCACGTTGTGCTTCAATTCTTGTCTTTTATGTGAGCATCATTGAATTAGCAATGCCTAGCTAAGGGCGTTAAATGATAGCGCTTGTTGGGAGGCAACCCAATGAATTTATTTCTTTTTTCTTTCTGTTTTGTTGCGTCCACACCATCATAGTTCTGTTATGATTGTGTCTTTTGTGTTTCTTTTTGTGTTTGAGCCAAGCAAAACCTTTATGACTTGTCTTGGTGATGGTTGTTTAATCCTGCTGGAAAAAGACAGAAACTTTTCGCTCACGAGATAATTTTTCGTTTTTACTCAGAAAGATATTTTGAGTTGATTCTTTTTGCTGATGGTTGATATGCTGTTTGCCCAGGCAGTCGTAATATTTCAGAATTTTTGATGTACCAGAAGTATACAAAGTATACAGATTGCTACAGACTGGTTTGTTTTTGACAAATTCTGTTTTTGTTGAGTTGGTTGCTTGTTTTGATGAAACTATGGATAGTATCGGGGGTACCAGCCATGGAAAAGTGAGAATACAGTAGCCCAACACCAATATAAATATAATTCAAGTTTGCTACAGTACCTAAAGAGGTGGTAGTTTGTTTTCTTGTGCTAATGTTATCATGAGTTTCTGTTTGAGTTTTGTGTTGTGAAGTTTTCAACTTTTGGGTGATGTTCTCATGGACAAAGAGATAAGGAGTGGAAAGAGCTCAAGCTTGGGGATGCCCAAGGCATCCCAAGCCAAATTCAAGGACACCAAAAATCCTAAGCTTGGGGATGCCCCGGGGAGGCATCTCCTCTTTCGTCTTCAATCCATCGGTAACATTACTTGGAGCTATATTTCTATTCACCACATGATATGTGTTTTGCTTGGAGCATCTTGTATCTTAGGAGTTTTTTATTTTTGTTGTGTCACAATCATCCTTGCTGCACACCTTTAGAGAGAGACATGCACTCATCGTGATTTTGCTAGAATGCTCATCGTGCTTCACTTATATCTTTTGAGCTAGATAATTTTGCTCTATGTGCTTCACTTAGATCTTTTAGAGCTTGGCGGTGCGTGACTTGGTAGTTCGCTTATGCTATGAAAGTAGTCCCAAAGGTGATAGGTACCCAAAGAGGATACAAAAACCTCCTTCTTCATGTGCATTGAGTAGAAAGAGAAGTCTTGATTCCTCTCAATTAGTTTTGAGACATGGATTTGGTAATATTAAGAGTTATGTTAGTAGGGTGTTGTGAATCTAGAAATACTTGTGTTGAAGTTAGTGATTCCCGTAGCATGCATGTATGGTGAACCGCTATGATGGGTCATAGTCCTAGGGTAGGGTCATAGGCCTGCCATGTAGGTCCTACCCAAGGACTACCCCTCACAAAGGACAAGGCCCTTAGTCAGCCCCGACTGAATTAAGGAGTCCCCATCATCCAGTCGGTAACAGGTCCTCGACCATCCAGTCGGAGACTAGCATTCGGAGGATACCAAGCTAACCGACTGGATACACTCGGTACATCGTAACCTCTCTGGAGGGAAACGGTCGCACGTTTCCGGGTGCATTTATTAACATTTAGAGCATACGTTACCTGTAACGTACGCATTCAATCCCACTACTCCACCCCTGTACCGGAACCGTTGTGGAGGGCAGCGCACTCTATATAAGCCGCCCTCCCCCACTGGTAGAGGGGTTAGCAACTCATTGTATTCTATATTTCCACTCGACAACAAGCTCCCTGAGCACTGAGACGTAGGGCTATTACCTCCACCGCAGAGGGGCCTGAACTCATACAACCTCGCCGTAGCTAAGGCTCTGCCCATCCTTTTCGTACCCTACACATCTACTGTCAGGCTTATACCCACGACAGTTGGCGCCCACCATGGGGCAGGCGTCGAAGCGACTTCCGGCGAGTTTGCGATTACTTCCTTTCGTCATGTCGTCCGGCAGAGATTCGAGCATGGGTCACCAGATCTTTTTCGGCGCTCTCTCCTTCATCGTCGACGATTCGGCGTGGCTTTGGGATGCGCCCCTCAACGTCGAGGCGCTTCCCCGTCGCGGGGCTACGCACTTCCGTGCCGGCGCCCACGGCATTCTTCTTCTCCAGCAGTCGGTTCTGTTGTCGACCTACACCGCCGTCATGCGCCACAACAAGCGGTCCCGCCGTTCGTGGCTCCAGCGTTGGGTTCAACACGCCGAGGCGCGCCAGAGCGCATCTTCCCAAGTTGCGGTCCTAGAGTCAGTTGTGGTTGCCCCGTCGTCCGAGTGCTCGGACTCGGTTCCGACTGAGTTTCCTTCCGAGTACGCGGGTCGCGGGCCTGCAGCAGAAGTACACATGGCCAATTCCCATGAAGATCCCCGTCAAGCTGGCCGGAACGAGCACGAGATCGGCGAAGCGTCCGGCGCACATCGTCCACCTCGCCGTTCTGCCAGTCGGCACACTCGGCAGAGCAACGTGGATTTGTTCCGCACACCCCTCCTCAACTTGGCTGCGGCTGCCAAGATAGCCGATTCCCTCCAGCCGACTGATTCAGAGGCTGGTAGAGGGATCGAGCAGATCCGAGCACTGTTGCACACGGCAGAGCAGCAGAATTTGGTGGTCTCCCAGTCGCACAACAAGATCTATAATAGTTCTGTTCATGCGAATACACATCGGTCAGTTCACAGCCCTGGTTCCTATCAGCGGCACAGAGGAGGCAGCCGTTCCATAAATCATGAAGATCGCCGCCGTTCACGCACCCCTCCGCGGGGTGAGCCCTACGGGCCCCGACATCATGTTGATCGGCGTTCAGTCGGTGACACTTACGACCCAAGGCCTGACGCAAGAGGGCATATCGCCCAGCAGAGGGTCGACAGGGGACGAGCCCACCGCGATGGTCGCAATATTGACCGTCCGAGTGGAAGCAGGGCCATCGTTTCTGGTCCCGAGTGTTTCAGTCGAGCCATCCGTTTGGCCGACATCCCTCCCAACTTCCGATTGGCGACGGGAATTAACAAGTTTACAGGGGAGTCCAAGCCAGAAACTTGGCTGGATGATTACCGAGTGGCAGTCCAGATCGGAGGAGGAGACGACCATGTCGCTATGAAGCACCTCCCTCTGATGCTCGACGGCTCGGCGCGAGCGTGGTTGAATCAGTTGGCCCCCTTGAGCATCTACAGCTGGGCGGATCTGGCCCGGGTGTTCATCAGGACCTTCGAAGGGACGTGCAAGCGCCCTGCTGGCCTCGTGGACCTCCAGGACTGCGTCCAGAAGCAGAATGAGCCCCTGCGCGACTTCATCCAGTGTTGGACAACTCTCTACCACACGGTGGAGAACGTCACCGAGCATCAAGCAGTCTGCGCCTTCAAAGCAGGAGTGCGGTACAGGGATTTGTACCTTAAGTTTGGCCGAACAGGCGACATCTCCATGAGCAAGATGATGGAGATAGCGACACGCTATGCAAATGGCGAAGAAGAGGACCGCATCCGAAGCGGCAAGCACAAAACAGTCGCTGAAGGAGACGGGGGCAACACTCGGAAGCAGAAGCAAAAAGCTCCGACCGCTCCACAAGCAGAAGCTGCAGCCGTAACCAATGGAAAGTTCAAGGGCAAAGGGAAGGCTCAGTTCACCCCCAAGAAGAAGCAGTTCAATAACCCCATCCTGGACCAGCCATGTCCGGTTCATACGAAGATGGACGAAGAGGGCAACCCCATATATGCGAAGCATACCACTCGACAGTGTCGCCTCCTGATCCAGGGGTTCAGCAAAGGGCAACCGAGTGAGAAGGACAATGAACAGGATGAGGAGGATAAGGAGGATCCGTTCCCCCAAGTCCACGCAACCCTGATGATTTTTGCTGACGTCGAGAGCAAGAGTCGACTGAAGCTGGTGAATAGAGAGGTGAACATGGCCACCCCTGCCAGCCCCAAGTTCCTCAAATGGTCTCAGACTTCGATCACCTTTGACCAGTCAGATCATCCGGCACATGTACCCCCCCCCCCCGGGGAGACAGGCTCTGGTCGTCGACCCGGTGGTAGAAGGAGTCCGACTGCGCAAAGTCCTCATGGATGGCGGCAGCGGCTTGAACATCATGTACGCTGACACACTCAAGGGGATGGGCATCCCGATGTCCAAACTCAGCGAGAGCAGCATGCAGTTCCATGGAGTCGTCCCTGGGCGGAAGGCCAAGTCACTCGGCCAGATCGCGTTGGACGTCGTTTTCGGCTCCGACAAGAACTTCCACAAGGAAAAGCTGACGTGCGAAGTGGTCGACTTCCAGAGTGCTTATCACGCAATTCTGGGTCGCCCAGCGTATGCGCGTTTCATGGCCCGTCCATGTTACGTATACCTGAAGCTGAAGATGCCAGGCCCGAAGGGTGTGATCACCATCATAGGAAATCGGCAGCGGGCTGAAGAGTGTCTGCAGCAGGGATCAAGAATCGCCGACTAGCAGATTGGCGTCCTCGAACTGGACGAGTACAAGAAAACAGTCGACTCCGCCGACCTGATACGCTCGAAGAAACCAGCTTCAGAGTCTGCATTTCAGTCGGCGGGAGAGACGAAGAAGGTCAGCATCCACCCGACGGACGCCACTGCTGCCCCGACGAACATCTCCACCAGCCTTGATCCTAAATAGGAAGCCGAGCTCACCCAATTCCTCCATGAGAACTGGGACATCTTCGCATGGAAACCCTCTGACATGCCAGGTGTACCTAGGGAGTTGGCTGAGCACCGACTGCATGTGGATCCTGCTTCTCGGCCCGTCCAAGAGCGCCTGCGCCGGTCCGCCGCGCACAAGAGGAAGGCAATCGGGGAAGAGCTGGCCAAGCTGCTGGCAGCCAACTTCATTCGCGAGGTTCACCACTCCGAGTGGCTCGCCAATGTTGTCATGGTGCCCAAGAAGGACAAGTCGCTCCGAATGTGCATCGACTTCAAGCATCTCAATAAGGTCTGCCCGAAAGACCATTTTCCGCTCCCCCGCATAGATCAGATTGTCGATTCGACTGTGGGTTGCGAGTGTCTGTCATTTCTTGATGCCTACTCGGGCTATCATCAGATCCGTCTCTATGGTCCCGATGAGTTAAAAACAGCCTTCATCACCCCATTCGGGTGGTTCTGCTACATCACTATGCCATTCGGTCTGAAGAATGCAGGAGCCTCCTTTATGCGCATGATCCAAAAATGTCTCCTCGACCAGATCGGTCGGAATGTGGAGGCGTATATGGATGATATCGTAGTCAAGTCACGCAAAGGTTTCGACCTGCTGACCGACTTGGCAGAAACATTCGCCAACCTTCGTAGGTACGATATCAAACTCAACCCCACCAAATGTTCATTCGGCGTTCCCAGCGGAAAGTTACTCGGTTTCTTCGTTTCCGAACGAGGGATCGATGTCAACCCCGAAAAGATCGGGACCATCGTCTGAATGGAGAGGCCGGTCAGAATACACGACGTCCAACGGCTCACAGGTTGCCTAGCGGCTTTGAGCAGGTTCATCAGTCAATTCGGCGAGAAAGTGCTTCCTCTGTACCGACTCATGAAGAAATCAGATACCTTCGAGTGGACAGACGAAGCCCAAGTCGCATTCGACGACCTTAAAGTCCTACTTTCCACCCAGCCGGTTCTTACTGCTCCGCTCAGTAAAGAGCCCCTTCTTCTGTATATCGCGGCTACAAATCAAGTCGTCAGTACTGTTCTTACAGTCGAACGAGAAGAAGAAGGCAAAGCATACAAAGTTCAGCGGCCAGTGTACTACGTCTCCGAAGTCCTGACTCCTTCCAAGCAGAGGTATCCCCACTATCAAAAACTTATCTATGGGATTTACATGACTGCGAAGAAGGTGGCCCATTATTTCCAAGACCACTCGGTGTTTGTCGTTTCTGATGCTGCATTGTCGTAAATTCTCCACAATCGAGACGCGTCAGGCCGAGTGGCGAAGTGGGCGATGGAGATGTTGTACTGTGATATGAAGTTCGAGGCCAAGAAAGCTATTAAGTCTCAAGCTCTGGCTGACTTCATAGTAGAATGGGTAGAACAACAGCAACCGACCCACATCTGCTCGGCCCATTGGACAATGTTCTTCGATGGGTCCAAGATGTTGAATGGCTCCGGCGCTGGCGTTGTGATCATATCACCAAAGGGCGACAAGCTCAAGTACGTGCTACAGATACACGTCGATTCCTCCAACAACGAGGCAGAGTATGAAGCTCTCCTTTACGGGTTGCGTATGGCCATCTCACTCGGCGTCCGTCGCCTGATGGTCTACGGCGATTCGGATTTGGTGGTCAATCAAGTGATGAAAGAGTGGGACGTCAGGAACCCCACCATGACTACATACTGCAATTCAGTGAGGAAGCTTGAGAAGAAGTTTGAAGGTCTAGAACTTCACCATGTTCCAAGACTGAAGAACCAAGCAGCTGATGAGTTAGCAAAACTCGGATCCACTCGGAGACCAGTCCCGAGTGACGTCTGCCTCGAGCACCTCCACCTTCCCTCAGTCAAAGAAGATCCTTTCACAGAGGAGCCGGCACAACCAAAGAGTTCAACGGCTCCGACTGAAGTCGATGTACCTGCTGTGGTTGACCTGGTCATGGAGATTCTTGCCGTAATCCCCGATTGGACTGTGCCGATCATTGCATATATCCTGAGGCAGGAACTACCAGAAGACGAAGTCCAGGCCAGGCAGATAGTCCGCAGGTCGAAGTCGTTCACTGTCATTGATGGCCAATTGTACAAAGAAAGTATCTCTTGCGTTCTTCAGCGATGCATCTCCCCAGAGGAGGGGCAACTGATTCTGGAGGATATCCACTCGAGGACCTGCGGTCATCACGCTTCTTCGAGAGCAATCGTCGCCAAGGCATTCAGGGCTGGTTTCTTCTAGCTGCAGGCTAACGAGATGGCTAAAGATATGGTTGACCGATGTGAGGGCTGCCAGTTCTACTCCAACAAGTCCCACAAGCCAACGTCTGCATTGAAGACGATCCCTCTTGTGTGCCCGTTTGCTGTTTGGGGATTAGATACAGTCGGTCCATTCAAGACAGGCCAAGGTGGATACACACATCTGTTGGTGGCAGTCGACAAGTTCACGAAATGGATCTAAGTGAAGCCCATCAAGAAGCTCGACGCCTCAACAGCCGTCAAGTTTGTCAGGGACATCATCTTCAGATTCGGTGTACCTCACAGCATAATCACGGACAACGGGACAAACTTTGACTCGGACAGATTCAAAGGTTTCTGTACAAGCCAAGGCATCCGAGTGGATTTTGCTTCCGTAGCGCATCCTCAGTCCAATGGACAAGCAGAGCGGGCAAACGGACTTATTTTACATGGTTTGAAGCCTCGACTCCTGCAAGAGATAGGACATGCCGCTGGCGCTTGGGTTACCAAGCTACCTTCAGTGCTTTGGGGACTTCACACAACCCCGAACAGATCTACAGGGCGATCACCGTTCTTCCTCGTTTATGGAGCAGAAGCAGTCCTTCCGAGTGACTTGCTTCACAATGCGCCACGAGTTGAACTCTTCTCCGAAGCCGAAGCAGAACAAGCAAGACAAGACGGAGTGGATCTTCTGGAGGAGGAGCGCGAGATGGCACTAACTCGCCCAACCATTTATCAACAAAATCTGCGGTGTTTCCATGCACGCCACGTCAGAAGTCGCACGTTCCAAGCAGGCGACCTGGTGCTCCGAGTGGATCAGCAAAGACCTCACAAGCTGGCTCCGGCCTGGGAAGGACCCTTCATCATCTCCAAGGTGCAGAACAACGGAGCATACAGACTTTACAACATTGAGAGAGAGAAGGACGAGCCGCGTGCATGGAACGGAGATCTCCTGAAGCGCTTCTACGCGTGACCGTCGACTGAAGCAATGTAAAGAACAAGTATTGGTGAAATAATATAAAGCAGATTGAGTTTTTTGGAGGTTCAAAGTTATTCCGCGGTCGCAGACTCCGGTCTCAACAAAAAAAAACTTAGCTGCGATCCAGAATCGCCGAAGTATTAACCTTCTCCGAGTGTGCACTACACGTCACACTCGAGGGCTTGGCTGCGATCCAGAATCGCCTAAGTATTAACCTTCTCCGAGTGTGCACTACACGTCACACTCGGGGGATTAGCTCCGATCCAGAATCGCCTAAGTATTAACCTTCTCCGAGTGTGCACTACACGTCACACTCGGGGGCTTAGCTGCGATCCAGAATCGCCTAAGTATTAACCTTCTCCGAGTGTGCACTACACGTCACACTCGGGAGCTTAGCTGCGATCCAGAATCGCCTAAGTATTAACCTTCTCCGAGTGTGCACTACACGTCACACTCGGGGGCATACCTGCGATCCAGAATCGCCTAAGTATTAACCTTCTCCGAGTGTGCACTACACGTCACACTCGGGAGCTTAGCTGCGATCCAGAATCGCCTAAGTATTAACCTTCTCCGAGTGTGCACTACACGTCACACTCGGGGGCTTAGCTGAGATCCAGAATCGCCTAAGTATTAACCTTCTCCGAGTGTGCAATACACGTCACACTCGGGGGCTTAGCTGCGATCCAGAATTGCCTAAGTATTAACCTTCTCCGAGTGTGCACTACACGTCACACTCGGGGGCTTAGCTGCGATCCAGAATCGCCTAAGTATTAACCTTCTCCGAGTGTGCACTACATGTCATACTCGGGGGCTTAGCTGCGATCCAGAATCGCCTAAGTATTAAACTTCTCCGAGTGTGCACTACACGTCACACTCGGGGGCTTAGCTGCGATCCAGAATTGCCTAAGTATTAACCTTCTCCGAGTGTGCACTACACGTCACACTCGGGGGCTTAGCTGCGATCCAGAATCGCCTAAGTATTAACCTTCTCCGACTGTGCACTACACGTCCCACTCGGGGGCTTAGCTGCGATCCAGAATCGCCTAAGTATTAACCTTCTCCGAGTGTGCACCACACGTCACACTCAGGAGCTTAGCTGCGATCCAGAATCGCCTAAGTATTTACCTTCTCCGAGTGTGCACTACACGTCACACTCGGGGGCTTAGCTGCGATCCAGAATCGCCTAAGTATTAACCTTCTCCGAGTGTGCACTTCACGTCACACTCAGGGGCTTAGCTGCGATCCAGATTCGCCCAGGTATTAACCTTCTCCGAGTGTGCACTTCACGGCAAACTCGGGAGCTTAGCTGCGATCCAGAATCGCCTAAGTATTAACCTTCTCCGAGTGTACTCTTAACGTCACACTCAGAGACTTAGGGAATTCCACGGACCCTCAATGAGGCTCATGCAGATGTCAAAACAACCAACATGTTCCGAATGTTTGCCTTTGGCTTCACCAAGAAATGCCAAACAAAAACTCGAGTCAACATTGCAATAGAAGAGCAAAAGAATCAATTCAAAGTTCAACCAAAGATAGTGGCTCGGTGTGGATCAAGCTTACCCACACCGAACCAAGAATGTGAAGGCCAACAGCAGTGGCCAAAGTTTCTTACAGATCCACACTCGGCATACCGAGGATAAAAGTGTTTTTACGCTTCATCTGGATTAACACCAGGACTAGAGGGCTCTACGAACGTGTCCAGATCAATACCGTCGGCGATGCGGGTGGCGCTTTCAAGGAAGGTTTCCATGAAGTCTTCGAATCGAAGTTTCTTCATGTTGGCCACCTTCAACGTCTTCAACTTCTCCTCGTGCACCTCCTTGCAATGGACTCGGACCAAGGACAGAGCAACATCTGCACCGCAACGAGCTGCAGATTTCTTCCACGACTGCACTCGGTTGGGAATCTCCTCCAGTCGGGTCATCAAGTTCTCCATCTCCTGCCGCGACTCATCTTCTGGCCAAAGCTCCTTGTCGATTCGGCCGACGACTTCTCTCAGTCGACCGATGAAAGGACCAACTTTGCCCACGCGGATGTGCGCACGGAGCAGATCCCGATTGGCGTCGTCGCCGAGTGGAACGTTCTCAAGAATCGACCGCTCCATGTCAGCAGCTTCAGCTTCGGCGTCAAAGCAAAAATCTGCGACAATAGGACAAACAGACAATAAGTGCCGAGTGTGACGCGCATAACACAACCACTCGAAAAACGCAGGACTTACCAGCCAGACGCGTCATCATCTGCCGAGCCCAGTCGCTGACATATTTCCCCTGTGCCCTGCATCGTTTGTTCAGCACGTCCATCTGACCCACCAGAGCAGTCCTCTGTTTCCCCATCTTTTCCACTTCCTCAGTCAACACCTTGTTCGCTTCCCGAGCCTGCTCCAATGACTTCTCTCGTCCCTCCAGAGCATCCTTCATGCCAGCCATTGCGAGCATGGCCGCATCAAGCTCACCAGCGAGCTGATTCCTCTCCGCCTTGAGAGTCTCATAGGCTGATCCCATTTCACAGGTTTTCTGCCACCAAACACCAAGGGACAATCAGAAAATTCAATAATAAAAGTCTAAGTTCTTCAGACCCGTGCAGACGCAAGCAGTCGACAGCGGTCTCGGGGACTACACCCAGTGGGTTCACTAAGAGTGACCCCACTGGCATGCCACTCAAGCAGGCCCGCCCTATTGAGCTGCATGGTACCACCTACGCCTACGAGGCCAATACTACCCAACCTGAGTACAACTTACTCTCGGAGACTCTTACAGAAAATGCACTCCGAGTGCTACAACTGCTAGCAGTCGGTCATGTTATTTACAGACCTGACCAAAGCAAAGACAATATGTATAAAGACAACTGTCGGTGCAAGCACTCGACAGAAGTCTCGGGGACTACACCCACTGGGTTCACTCAGAGTGAACCCATTGCAAACAACAGCTGCTATCCAAAAAACACCCAGTGGGTTACAAAAGAAAAATAAATACTTACTAGCCCACTTACTCGGATATCAGAAGAAATTAGAAGATCGATACACTTACGTGGAGGTGACGGGGACAGCAACCCTCATCCGCGGCAGAGCCTTCCGAGGTTTGGACCCACTCGGTTTGGCGGCCTTGGAAGACTGACCCGCAGGTTCAGCGGCAGCATCCGTGGCCCTTTTGGTGCTCCGAGCACTCGGGACCACCGGGGCAGTGGGCGGAGCACTCGAAGATGCTGGAGGGGCTGAGGGAACGGTAGGCTCGTGTCGGCGCTTGGTCCGATGCTCTGTTTGCGGAGGCGGAGAGTCCTGCTCTTTGTCTTCCTCCTCTTCCTCGCTGGTCTCTTCCTCCGACTCCCCGCTGTCGGAGACATATTCAGCGCTCTCCACGCTGCCCTCCTGGCTGCCTTCCTCCTCCTTGGCCGGGTTCCCGTTCGAGACGGGACAAAACCAGTTGGTCCACTCCTGCATAAAATTCAGTCGGCGACATCAGACGTCGCACAGAGATTCAAGCAAACGATAAGATTAAGTCAGTTAGGAGCACTCGGCAAGTGCCACTCACCTGATTCGGAGGAGGATTATCCGTGCAGAAGGGCTTCACTCGCCGAGATCCTTTGGGATTCTCGCAGGGGCCTGTGATCTGGAGCACCCACGAGGTCACCCTTTCCTCAATCACGCCCACAACGTTGGTCCGAGTGGAATCCTCGGGCCCCGTATAATGCCACATGGCGTGGTCGCAAGCCTGCAGGGGCTGGATACGCCGACCAAGGAAGACCTCCAACAAGTCTATGCCAGTGACCCTCCTCCTGACGACATTTACGAGCGCCCCGACCAGAGGCTGGATGTCGTTCTTCTCCGCCCTCGTGAGCGCGAGTTTCTTAGGTGGGGCATGCCAATCTAAGCTAAAGGGAGGCAGCCCTGTCGAAGCATTCGGGCAATGGATATCCTGGCAGTAGAACCACGTCGACTGCCAGTTCCTGACCGACTCACTCAGCTGGAGGGCAGGATAACTGCTCCGACTCTTTTTCAGGAAACCTAGACCCCCACAGAGCTGGAGAAGATGTGTTTTATCATCCGACTGGCTAAGTCGTTTGATGGTCTGGGATCTAGCAGAAAATATGTGCTTGAACAGCCCCCAATGGGGAGGACAGCCAATGAAACACTCGCATAGAACTATAAAGGCAGAGAGATGGGCGATGGCGTTTGGGGGAAAGTGGTGAAGTTGTGCCCCGAAGTGATTCATGATGCCCTTGAAGAAAGGATGCGGAGGCAAGGAGAAACCTCGATAGACGTGGCTGAGAAGCAAGACGCGCTCCCCCTCCCGGGGCGCCGGCTCGACCTCGTTCTCCGTCGGCAGCCTCCAAGTCTTGTGCATGATCATCCCGTGCTCGACCAGCTGCAGCAGATCCCCCTCCGTCACCGTGGAGGGGAGGAAGTCGCCTTGAATCCACCCCGCCGGCAGCGGCCGCTGACGCCGCTGAGCAGGAGCCGCCGCCTTCCCCTTCTTCTTCCTCGCCTCCATCTTGCTCGTCTGGCCCTTGGTCATGGCGGAGACTGTGAGCCCGCGGGAGGAAGGGAGAGGGAAGAGTGTAGAGGCGCTGGAGGTGGAGAGAGAGACGAAGTAGGCAAAGGCAAGAGATTCGGCGAGCGTAACGAAGAAGCCTCGCCGCCGAGATTTAAGTAGGGTTTCGACTGGGTCGCTGGCAGGTGGCCCCGAAACCTTATCCCCCCGACCCACCGCGGCGATATTAGTGGAGAGGTTGAAGGCGCGAGAATCGAGGCGTCAGGCCCTACTCGAGCGTGATGGCGTCATCCCCGCTGTGCGCGCGGAAACCGAAATTTGAGATCCCGGAAAATCCGCCGCTGTCAGTTGACCGATCACGTCAAAAGATGCCACAGAAGCACTCGGCTTCCGACAGTCTGTGTCGCGAGTACTTCCACTCGGATCGTTGGTCAGAAGAGATAAAATGGATTGAGGCAAGCAACGCCCAAGCCAAATCTGTTCTAGTCGGATCCAAACTTCAAGCAACGCTTCGTCGTTCCAACCCCAATCCATTCGGGGACTAATGATGGGGTCATAGTCCTAGGGTAGGGTCATAGGCCTGCCATGTAGGTCCTACCCAAGGACTACCCCTCACAAAGGACAAGGCCCTTAGTCAGCCCCGACTGAATTAAGGAGTCCCCATCATCCAGTCGGTAACAGGTCCTCGACCATCCAGTCGGAGACTAGCATTCGAAGGATACCAAGCTAACCGACTGGATACACTCGGTACATCGTAACCTCTCTGGAGGGAAACGGTCGCACGTTTCCGGGTGCATTTATTAGCATTTAGAGCATATGTTACATGTAACGTACGCATTCAATCCCCACTACTCCACCCCTGTACCGGAACCGTTGTGGAGGGCAGCGCACTCTATATAAGCCACCCTCCCCCACTGGTAGAGGGGTTAGAAACTCATTGTATTCTATATTTCCACTCGACAACAAGCTCCCTGAGCACTGAGACGTAGGGCTATTACCTCCACCGCAGAGGGGCCTGAACTCATACAACCTCGCCGTAGCTAAGGCTCTGCCCATCTTTTTCGTACCCTACACATCTACTGTCAGGCTTATACCCACGACACGCTATGTTAGGAAGTCGGAGCATAATTGATCTATTGATTGTCATCCTTTGTGTTGAGGTCGGGATCGCGCGATGGTTAACACCTACCAACCCTTCCCCTAGGAGTATGCGTTTAGCACTTTTTTTGATTACTAATAAAAACTTTCGCAACAAGTATGTGAGTTCTTCATGACTAATGTGAGTCCATGGTATAGATGCACTTTCACCTTCCACCATTGCTATCCTCTCTAGTACCGTGCAATTCTAGCAGGTGCACAAACCCACCATATGCCTTCCTCAAAACAGCCACCATACCTACCTACTATGGCATTTTCATAGCCATTCCGAGATATATTGCCATGCAAGTCCCACCGTTCCTTCTCATGACTTGTGCCGTCACTCTCATATTGCCATTGCATGATCTTAAGATAGCTAGCGTGATGTTTCAACACCATACGCCAAGCTAGATCGTTGCACATCCCGGTACACTGCCGGAGGCACCTCCTATAGAGTCATCATCATTTTGAGCTTTGAGCTGTGAGTAATTAAAAGTGTGATGATCATCATTATTAGAGCATTGTACCATGTGAGCAAATAATAAAAAAAAGAGGCCAAAGAGCCCAAAAAAGAGAGGCAAGAGCCCAAATAAAAAAAGAGAGAAGAGAGAAAAAGAGAGAAGGGACAATGCTACTATCTTTTTCCACACTTGTGCTTCATAATAGCACCATGTTCTTCATGATTGAGAGCTTCTTGCTTTGTCACTACCATATGCTAGTGGGAATCTTCATTGTATAACTTGGCTTGTATATTCCAATGATGGGCTTCCTCAAATTGCCCTAGGTCTTCGTGAGCAAGCAAGTTGGATGCACACCCACTAGTTCTCCTTTTGAGCTTTCACACACTTATAGCTCTAGTGCATCCCTTGTATGGCAATCCCTACTCATTCACATTGATATCTATTAATGGGCATCTCCATAGCCCTTTGATACGCAGAGTCAATGTGACCATCTCCTTCTTTTTGTCTCACAACCACCACCACACTCTATTCCACCTATAGTGCTATATACATGGCTCACGCTCATGTATTGCGCGATAATTATAAAAAGTGTGAGAAAGTAAGAGTGCGAAAACAATTACTTGGCCAATACCGGGGTTGTGCATGATTTACATTAGTTTCTTTGGCCTTGTTATTTTGGCCTTGTTATTTTGAAAGTTCATGATTACCTTGCTAGATTGCTTGAAGTATTATTGTTTTCATGTCAATAGCAAACTATTGTTTTGAATCATACGGATCTGAACATTCATGTCACATGAAAGAAGTTGCAAAGGACAACTATGCTAGGTAGCATTCCACATCAAAAATTCAGTCTTTATCACTTCCCTAGTCGAGGACGAGCAGGAGTTAAGCTTGGGGATGCTTGATACGTCTCCAACGTATCTATAATTTTTAATTGTTTCATGCTATTATCTTGTCAAACTTTGGATGTTTTGTATGCCTTTATATCTTTTTTGGGACTAACTTATTAACTCAGTGCCAAGTGCCAGTTCCTGTTTTTTCCGTGTTTTTGACCTTTTTCAAAGGAAGATTTGAAATGGAGTCCAAACGGAATAAAATCCCCGAAAAGATTTTTTCCGAAAGAGAAGAAGATCGAGAGACTTGAGAACTAAGGCAGGGGGTCCCCAGGGACCCCACAAGCCCCCTAGCCCCGACCAGGGGGGAGGCCGGGCCTCCCTGGCTTGTGGGCCCCCTGGACCTCCTCTGCCCTAGGTTTTGCGCCTATGTATTCCCTAAAATCCCAGAAAAAATTAGGAGATCATCGAAAGTACTTTTCCACCGCCGCAAGCTTCTGTCTCCGCAAGATCCCATCTGTGGCACGTTCTGGTGCCCTGTCGGAGGGGGGATTCGGATACAGAGGGCTTCTTCATCAACACCATGACCTATCCGATGATGCGTGAGTAGTTCACCATAGACCTACGGGTCCATAGCTAGTAGCTAGATGGCATCTTCTCTCTCTTGAATCTTCAATACAAAGTTCTCTGTGATCTTCATGGAGATCTATCCGATGTATTCTTCTTTTGCGGTGTGTTTGTCGAGATCCGATGAATTGTGGATTTATGATCAGATTATCTATGAATCTTATTTGAGTTTCTTCTGATCTCTCTTATGCATGATTTCATATCCTTGTAATTCTCTTCGAGTTGTGGGTTTTGTTTGGCCAACTAGATCTATGATTCTTGCAATGGGAGAAGTGCTGGTTTCGGGTTCATACCGTGCGGTGACCTCACCCAGTGACCGAAGGGGTAGCGAGGCAGGCATCGTGTTGTTGCCATCAAGGGTAAAAAGATGGGGTTTTCATCATTGGTTTGAGATTATCCCTCTACATCATGTTATGTTGCTTAAGGCGTTACTCTGTTCGTCATGAACTCAATACACTAGATGCATGCTAGATAGCGGTCGATGTGTGGAGTAATAGTGGTAGATGCAGAAAGTATCGGTCTACTTGTCTCGGACGTGATGCCTATATGTATGATCATTGCCTTAGATATCGTCATGACTTTGCGCGGTTCTATCAATTGCTCGATACTAATTTGTTTACCCACCGTGATATTTGCAATTTTGAGAGAAGTCTCTAGTGAACACTATGGCCCCCAGGTCTACTCCACACCATATTTTCATCCTTACACTTTTCCTTCGTTTCACTTTCCGCCTTCAGATCTCACTTTGCAATCAATCTTGAAGGGATTGACAACCCCTTTATAGCGTTGGGTGCAAGCTCCTTGTGTTTGTGCAGGTACTCTCGACTTGACGAGATTCTCCTACTAGATTGATACATTGGTTCTCAACTGAGGGAAATACTTACTGCTCCTGTGCTGCATCACCCTTTCCTCTTCAAGGGAAAAACCAACGCAAGCAAGTCTCCGTCAACATGTCAATTTCTAGCGCTGTTGTTTGAGAAGTAGCATGGTGTTATGTGAACGTCGACTACATAACACTTCACCTTTATTTAGGCCTAGAGGAAGGCATTGGGAAGTAGTAAGTAGATGATGGGTTGCTAGAGTGACAGAAGCTTAAACCCTAGTTTATGCGTTGCTTCGCAAGGGGCTGATTTGGATCAACTAGTTTAATGCTATGGTTAGACTTTGTCTTAATTCTTCTTTCGTAGTTGTGGATGCTTGCAAGAGGGGTTAATCATAAGTGGGATGCTTGTCCAAGTAAGGGCAGTACCCAAGCGCCAGTCCACCCACATATCAAACTATCAAAGTAGCGAACACGAATCATATGAATGTGATGAAAACTAGCTTGACAGAAATTCCCATGTGTCCTCGGGAGCGTTTTACCTCCTATAAGAGTTTGTCCAGGCTTGTCCCTTGCTACAAAAGCAATTGGGCCACTTTGCTGCACCGTTGTTACTTTTGTTACTTGCTACTTTCTACGAATCATCTCACCACAAAACTTGTTACCGTTAATTTCAGTGCTTGCAGATATTACCTTGCTGAAAACCACTTGTCAGATCATTCTGATTCTCGTTGGGTTCGATACTCTTACTTATCGAAAGGACTACGATAGATCGCCTATACTTGTGGGTCATCAGCAAGGCTCCAATAGTAGTACCTACACAAATAATCAAACACTTGCACCCAACGCTATAAAGGGGTTGGCAATTCCTTTAGATTTATTTGCAAGGATGAGATCTGAGAGAGATAGGTATAAAATAATAATAGATCTGAAAGTAAAACAAAAGTAAATAATTTTCAGCAAAGTATTTTTGGTATTTTTGGTTTATAGATCTGAAAATATAATATGGAAAATAGACCCGGGGGCCACAGGTTTCACTACAGGCTTCTCTCATAAAGGAAAATAATACGGTGGGTGAACAAATTACTGTCGAGCAATTTATTGAAAAGCGAATAATTATGAAGATATCCAAGGCAATGATTATGCATATAGGGGTCATGTTCGTATCAAATAGACCAATACGATTCTGCATCTACTACTATTACTCCCCACATCGACCAACTCTTGCTTGCATCTAGAGTATTAAGTTCATGAAGAACAAAGTAACACATTAAGTAATATGACATGATGTAGAGGGATAAACTCAAGCAATATGATGAAAACCCCATCTTTTTATCCTTGATGGCAACAATCCAGTACAGGCGTCGCTGCCCCTACTATGGCACAGGGTGAGGACACCGCAAGATTGAACCCAAAACTAAGCACTTCTCCCATTGCAAGAATTACCAATCTAGTTGGCCAAACCAAACAAATAATTTGAAGAGACTTGGGAAGATATGAAATCATGCATATAAGAATTCAGAAGAGCCTCAAATAATATTCATGGATAATCTGAACATAAACTCACAATTCATCGGATCTCAACAAACACACCGCAAAAGAGTGTTACATCGAATATATCTCCATGAAGATCATGAAGAACATGGTATTGAAGATCAAAGAGAGAAAAGAAGCCATCTAGCTACTAGCTATGGACCCGTAGGGCTGTGGTAAACTACTCACACATCATCGGAGGGGCAATGGAGTTGATGTAGATGCCCTCCGTGATCAATTCCCTCTTCGACAGATTACCGGAAAAGGCTCCCAGATTGGATCTCTCGGGACCAGAGGCTCCCGGCGGTGTAAAATTATTTTCATAGCTATTTTTGACGATAGGGGAATTTTTGGGAATTTATAGGCCAAGAATAAGGGTTAGGAGACCTGCACGGGAACCACAAGCCAGGGGGCGCGGCCACCCCTCCATGGCGCGCCCTGCCGGCTTTTGGCCTCCCGGCAACTTCCTTGCCCCCTATTCCAAACCTGTTGCGTGTCTTCTGGTCCAAGAAAAATCTTTCCGGAGATTTTATTCCGTTTGGGCTCCGTTTAATATTCCTTATCTGCAATACTGAAAAACGTGGAAAAAACAGAACTATTACAGAGGTAATAATATGTGCATCACTCAAAATCAAAATAAAAACAAATAAAATTGGGTTGCCTCCCAACAAGCGCTATTGTTTAACGCCCCTAGCTAGGCATAATGCAATAGATCTAGATATTATAATCTTAGGTATGCAATCCATAGGTAGCTCTCATAATAGATTCATAAGGTAATCTTATTTTATTTCTAGGAAATTTCTCCATTCCTTTCCTTAATGTAAATTGGAATCTAATATTACCTTCTTTCATGTCAATAATTGCACCAATCGTTGTAAGGAAAGGTCTACCAAGAATAATATGACATGTAGGATTACTTTCTATATCAAGAACAATGAAATCTATGGGCACATAATTCCTATTAGCAACAATAAGAACATTATTAATCCTTCCCGCAGGTTTCTTAATTGTAGAATCAAGTAGATGCAAATTTAGAGAACAATCATCAAATTCACGGAATCCTAATACATCACATAAAGTTTTTGGAATTGTGGAAACGCTAGCACCCAAATCACACAAATCATGGCACTCATAATCTTTAATTTTAATCTTAATGGTAGGTTCCCACTCATCATGAAGTTTTCTAGGTATAGAGACTTCCAACTCAAGTTTCTCTTCAAAAGATTTCATCATGGCATCCACAATATGTTTAGTAAAGGCTTTATTTTGACTATAAGCATGCGGGGGATTCAACATGGATTGCAACAAAGAAACACAATCAAAGAGCAACTATCATAATTAAAATCCGAAAGAGTGGGCTCATGGCTATTTAAAGTTCTGACCTCTTCCATCCCACTTTTATCAATCTTATCACTAAGATCTATGAACTCTGAATCATTGGGAGGCCTTTTAGCTAAAGTTGACTCATCTCCAGTCCCATCCTTTTCAAGATTTATTCTACAAAACGAAGATTCAATAGGTGTCACACCAAACACTTTTAGATCTTCATCAATATTATCACGAGAAAACACTTTTTCATGCCATTCACACTTAGCACATATTCGCGGTTATTTCTTTGCCCTCATGAATAGAAATTATCATAGATTTTAAAGACTCATTAATATCATGCTTGGGTGGAATAAATCTAATTTTCAAAGAATCAATCTCAAGAGAAATTCTATCAGCACTCCTAGCCAAATCATCAATCTTGAGCAATTTTTCTTCAATCATAGCATTGAAACCTTTTTGAGAGCTAATGAATTATTTAATATTATTCTCATGATCTCGAGGCATCTTATTATAATTTCCATAAGAATTTTTGTAGGAAACGACCTAGGATTGAAATTACCTCTATACGCGTTATTGCCAAAATTGTTCCTACCAACAAAATTCACATCCATAGATTCATTATTATTTCCTATCAAAGAAGACAAAGGCATATAATTGGGATCAATAGGAGCACTCTTACTAGCAAACAATTTCATTAATTCATCCATCTTTCCACTCAAAGTATTTATTTCTTCCATAGCATGCACTTTTTTACTAGTAGGAGATTTTTCGGTATGCCATTGAGAGTAATTTTCCATAATATCATCTAGGAGTTTAGTAGCTTCTCCTAATGTGATTTCCATAAAGGTAGCACCCGCGGATGAATCTAAAAGATTTCTAGAAGGAAAATTCAATCCAATTGTATAATCATCCATAAGCTCAAACAATGCGCGGGGCAATTCCTAATCATTAGTTTCATCGTCTCCCAAGACTTTGCAACATGCTCATGATCAAGTTGCTTAGAATTCATTATATCGTTCCTAAGGGGGATACTCTTAGCGGGCGGAAAGTACTTGGAAATAAAATCATCTTTACACTTATTCCATGAATCAATACTATTTTTAGGTAAAGACGAAAACCAAGTCTTGGAACGATCTCGTAATGAGAAAGGAAATATCTTTAATTTAACAATTTCATTATCCACATCTTTCTTCTTTTGCATATCACACAACTCAACGAAAGTATTTATATGGTATGCGGCATCTTCACTAGGAAGGCCAGAAAAATGTTCTTTCATAACAAGATTGAGCAAAGCGGCATTAATTTCACAAGATTCCGCACTCGTGGCGGGAGCAATTGGAGTACTAATAAAATCATTATTAGTAGTAGTGGAAAAATCACATAACTTGGTATTCTCTTGAGTTATCATGACAAAGCAAGTAATCTAGCACACAAGTAAGCAAACAAAAATACGAACTAAAAAGGGCGAATAAAAGGCAAATCCTTTTGGTATTTTCCAAAAATCGTTTTAGAAGTGGGCGAGAGGAAAATGCGAGGCAGATGGAAAATAAAGTAAATGCAAGAGATGACTTTGTGATGGGTACTTGGTAGGCGTGATCTTGCTATGTATCCTCCCCGGCAACGGCGCCACAAATCCTTCTTGCTACCTTTTGAGCTTGCGTTGGTTTTCCCTTGAAGAGGAAAGGTTGATGCAGCAAAGTAGATAAGTATTTCCCTTAGTTTGTTGAGAACCAGGGTATCAATCTAGTAGGAGGAACAAGCAAGGCACCAATAGTAGTACCTACACAAATAATAAAGCACTTGCACCCAACTCCATAAAGGGCTTGTCAATCTCTTCAGAGTTATTTGCAAGGATGAGATCTGATAGAGATAGGTACAAAATAATAATAGATCTGAAAGTAAAACAAAAGTAAATAAATTGCAGCAAAGTATTTTGGTATTTTTGGTTTAAGATCTGAAAATATAATATGGAAAATAGACCCGGGGGACATAGGTTTCACTAGAGGCTTCTCTCATAAAGGAAAAATAATACGATGGGTGAACAAATTATGTCGATCAATTGATAGAAAAGTGAATAATTATGAAGATATCCAAGGCAATGATTATGCATATAGGCATCATCTCCGTATCAAGTAGACTGAAATGATTCTGCATCTACTACTAGTACTCCATACATCGATCGACTTGTGCATGCATCAGCAGTATTAAGTTCATCAAGAACAGAGTAACGCATTAAGTAAGATGACATGATGTAGAGGGATAAACTCAAGCAATATGATGAAAACCCCATCTTTTTATCCTTGATGGCAACAATACAGTACGTGCCTCGCTACCCCTACTATGTCACTGGGTGAGGACACCGCAAGATTGAACCCAAAACTAAGCACTTCTCCCATTCCGAGAATTACCAATCTAGTTGGCCAAAGCAAACAAATAATTCGAAGAGACTTTCAAAGATATGAAATCATGCATATAAGAATTCAGAAGACATTAAAATAATATTCATGGATAATCTGAACATAAACTCACAATTCATCGGATCTCGACAAACACACCGCAAAAGAGTATTACATCGGATAGATCTCCATGTAGATCATGAAGAACATGATATTGAAGATCAAAGAGAGAGAAGAAGTCACCTAGCTACTAGCTATGGACCCGTAGGTGTGTGGTAAACTACTCACACATCATTGGAGGGGCAATGTAGTTGATGTAGATGCCCTCCGTGATCAATTCCCTCTCCGGCAGATTACCGGAAAAGGCTCCCAGATTGGATCTCTCGGGAACAGAGGCTCCCAGCGGCATAAAAATATTTTAGTGGCTTTTTTGCGATAGGGGAATATTTGGGAATTTATAGGCCAAGAATTAGGGTTAGGAGCCTTCAGGGGGCCCACAAGCCATGGGGTGCGGCCACCCCCAGGGCGTGCCCTGCAGGCTTGTGGCCTCCCGACAACTTCCTTGCCCCCTACTCCAAGCCTGATGCATGTCTTATGGTCCAAGAAAAATATTTCCGTAAATTTTATTCCGTTTGGACTCCATTTAATATTCCTTATCTGCAATACTCAAAAACATGGAAAAAACATAAACTGCCACTAGGCTCTGGATTAATAGGTTAGTCCCAAAAATAATATACAACAACATATAAATGCATATAAAACATCTGAAACCTAAAATATAATAGCATGGAACAATAAAAAAGTATAGATACATTGGAGACATATCACTGTCTACAAGAGTCTTGCCGGAAGTAAGCAATTTGAGGAAATTGTGCACAAGCAAGGAGGACATCGGAAGAAGCAAGGTGTTGGCTACTTCAATGTCAACGAAGATGTTTGGGAAGTGATACGTCCATTTTGCATCATGCTTTCATGTTGATATTTATTGCTTCTTGGGCTGTTATGTCACTTCACGGTACAATACTTATGCCTTTCTCTCTTATTTTGCAAGGTTTACATGAAGAGGGAGAATGCCGACAGCTGGAATTCTGGCCTGAAAATGGAGCAAAGTTGAGATACCTATTCTGCGCAACTCCAAACGCCGTAAAAATCAACCATGCTTTTTTTCGGGATTTATAAAAAATACTAGACCGAAGAAGTGCCAGAGGTGCGCGAGCAGGTGGCCACAAGCCTGCTAGGCGCGTCCACCCCCCTGGCCGCGCCTAGGGGGCTTGTGGGCACCCAGCTGGCCCTCTGGATCCCCCTTCTGCTATATGAAGGGTTTCGTTTAGAAAAAAAATAAGGAGGAGGCTTTTTCGAGGATTCGCCGCCGCCACGAGGCGGAACTTGAGCAGAACCAATCTAGAGCTCCGACAAGACGATCCTGCCGGGGAAACATCCTTCCCGGAGGGGGAAAACATCGCCATCGTCATCACCAACACTCCTCTCATCAAAGGGGACTCCTCACCATCAACATCTTTATCAGCACCATCTCATCTCCAAAGCCTAGTTTATATCTTGTAACCAATCTCCATCTCGCGACTCCGATTGATACTTGTAAGGTTGCTAGTAGTGTTAATTACTCTTTGTAGTTGATGCTAGTTGGATTACTTGGTGGAACAGTTTATGTTCAAATCCTTGATGCTACTCATTACCTCTCTGGTCATGAATATGATTATGCTTTGTGAGTAGTTACTTTTGTTCATGAGGACATGGGATAAGTCATGCTAATAATAGTCATGTGAATTTGGTATTCGTTCGATATTTTGATGTGCTGTATGTTGTTATTCCTCTAGTGGTGTTATGTGAACGTCGACTACATATCACTTCACCATTATTTGGGACTAGAGGAAGGCATTGGGAAGTAGTAAGTAGATGATGGGTTGCTAGAGTGACAGAAGCATAAACCCTAGTTTATGTGTTGCTTCGTAAGGGGCTGATTTGGATCCACTAGTTTAATGCTATGGTTAGACTTTGTCTTAATTCTTCTTTCGTAGTTGCAGATGCTTGCGAGAGGGGTTAATCATAAGTGGGATGCTTGTCCAAGTAAGGGCAGTACTCAAGCGCCGGTCCACCCACATATCAAACTACCAAAGTAACGAACGTGAATCATATGAACATGATGAAAACTAGCATGACATAAATTCCCGTGTGTCCTTGGGAGCGTTTTTTCTCCTATAAGACTTTGTCCATGCTTGTCCCTTCCTACAAAAGGGATTGGGCCACCTTGCTGCACTATTGCTACTTTTGTTACTTGTTGCTTGCTACGAATCATCTCACTACACAACTACTTGTTACTGATAATTTCAGTGCTTGCAGATATTACCTTGCTGAAAACCACTTGTCAGATCCTTCTGCTCCTTGATACGTCTCCGTCGTATCTACTTTTCCGAACTCATTTGCCTTGTTTTGGACTCTAATTTTCATGATTTGAATGGAACTAACCCGCACTGACGTTGTTTTCAGCAGAATTGCCATGGTGTTGTTTTTGTGCAGAAATAAAAGTTCTCGGAATGTCCTGAAAATTTACGGAGAATTTTTCTGGAATTAATGAAAAATACCTATGCAAAGATCCACCGAAGGAGGTGTGCCAGTGGGCCACAAGCCCACGGGTAGCGGCCACCCCCCAGGCCGCGCCGTGAGGGCTTGTGGGGCCCACGTGGTGCCACCGCCTCCAAACTCAGCTCTATTTATTCCGTCTCGCCCGGAAAAAAAATCAGAGAGAAGGATTCATCGCGTTTTACGATACGGAGGCGCCGCCACCCCCTGTTCTTCATCTGGAGGGAAGACCCGGAGTCCGTTCTGGGCTCCGGAGAGGGGAAATCGTGGCCATCGTCATCATCAACCTTCCTCCATCGCCAATTCCATGATGATCTTCATCATTCGTGAGTAATCTCATTGTAGGCTTGCTGGACGGTGATGAGTTGGATGATATCTATCATGTAATCGAGTTAGTTTTGACGGGGATTGATCCCTAGTATCCACTATGTTCTGAGATTGATGTTGCTACTACTTTGCCATGCTTAATGCTTGTCACTAGGGCCCGAGTGCCATGATTTCAGATCTGAACCTATTATGTTGTCGCCAATATATGTGTGTTTTAGATCCTATCTTGCAAGTTGTAGTCACCTACTATGTGTTATGACCCGGCAACGCCGGAGTGACAATAGCCAGAACCACTCCCGGAGATGACCATAGTATGAGGAGTTCATGTATTCACCAAGTGTTAATGCGTTGGTCCGGTTCTTTATTAAAAGGAGAACCTTAATATCCCGTAGTTTCCATTAGGACCCCGCTGCCACGGGAGGGATGGACAATAGATGTCATGCAAGTTCTTTTCCCTAAGCACGTATGACTACATACGGAATACATGCCTACATTAGATTGACGAACGGGAGCTAGTTACTTATCTCTCTGTGTTATAGCTGTTACATGATGAATCACATCCGTCATACTCATCCATCACCGATCCAATGCCTAAGAGTCTTTTACTACTGGTCCTTGCTACGTTACTTTGTCGCTACTACTGTTGCTACTGTTGTTACTCTGCTGCTACTAGTAACTATTGTTCCTTGCTACTGCTGTCACTACTGCTGTCACTACTACTGTTACTTGCTACTTTGCTATTACCTGTTGCAAAACTTTTCTGGAGCCGTTGCCGGGGAAGAATAGTCCCCCGTCAACATGCTATTTTCTGGCGCCATTGATACAACAAGTTAGGAATAGTCTGCCATCAACAGACCCTTTTGTAGCACTGTTCCTATCATACCACTTTGCTGCTGATACTTTGCTTGCAAACACTAATCTTTCAAGTGTGGTTGAAATTGACAAACTCAACTACTAATACTTGAGAATATTGTTTCGCTTCCCCTTGTGTCGAATCAATAAATTTGGGTTGAATACTCTACCCTCGAAAACTGTTGTGATCCCCTACACTTGTGGGTTATCAAGACTATTTTCTGGCGCCGTTGCCGGGGAAGCACAGCTATACTCTCTGAGTCACTTGGGATTGACGTCTGCTGGTCACTATGAGGAATCCGATAGATCCAATAACTAAAGTCTTGCCCTCAACTACGAGGACAGGTAAGGAATTGCTATCTAGCTCTGCACTTGATTCACCTTCAGTTATGAGTAAGTTTGCGACATCACCTCCTCCTAGAAATCTTGATATGTCGCCTGTGCTTGATGATGCTACTTCTGCTGCCCATGATGCTTATGATGATGTTATGCTTGATACTATGCCTGATGATGCTATGCTTGATACTATGCCTGATGATACTATGCTTGATATTATGCCTAATGATGCTATGCTTGATAATGCTTTGCCACTAGGTGCATTCCTTGATGCACAAATTGCTAAAGTTGGTTCTAGATGTGATGATATTTCTAAAACTGTTGATACTATTGAAGTAGAACCTGCTATTTTGCCTGCTAGAACTAGCTCTCCTATGCCTGAATTGCCTGTTATGCCTGATACGCGCTATGTTATGGAGGGAGAGATAGCTGAGGACTTTCTTGCGTGTAAGGATAGCTATGATGTTGAGAAATTACTACGCAAGTGGAAAGAAAAATCTCTGGACGCTAGGATGAAATTCGACCCGAAGTTTGCCACTTCGCCTATCTTTGTGACTGATAAGGATTATGAATTCTCTGTCGACCCTGAGTTAATCACTCTGGTCGAATCTGATCCTTTTCACGATTATGAGTCCGAAACAGTTGTAGCCCATCTTACCAAACTGCATGATATATCCACCCTATTCACTAGTGAGGAAAAGATCCACCACTACTATATCCTCAAGTTGTTTCCTTTCTCGCTAAAGGATGATGCTAAGACCTGGTTCACTTCTCTTGCTCCTGGTTGTGTGCGTAACCCCCAGGATATGGTCTACTACTTCTCTGAAAAATATTTCCCTACCCATAAGAATCAAGCTGCCTTGTAGGAAATATACAACTTTGCTCAAGCTGAAGAAGAGTCTCCCACAAGCTTGGGGGAGGCTCATCCAGCTACTGAATGATTTGCCTGATCACCCTCTTGAGAAGAATGAAATACTTGATATCTTCTATAATGGACTTACCGATGCTTCTAAAGACCACCTAGATAGTTGTGCCGGTTGTGTTTTTAGGGAACAAACTGTAGAACAAGCTGAGATTCTATTGAATAACATCTTGTGCAGTGAGAATGCTTGGACTATTCCCGAACCACCTCCTAAGCCAACTCCGAAGAAAAGAGGTATTCTATTCCTCAGTCCTGAAGATATGCAAGAAGCTAAGAAATCTATGCGAGAGAAAGCCATTAAATGTGAAGATGTCAAAAATCTACCACCTATCGAAGAGATCCATGGTCTTGATAACCCGATAAAGGTAGTAGAAGTAAATTCTAAGCGTAGGTTTGATAAGAGTGATATTCCTTTTGATAAACCTGCTAGCCTATGCCTGGATGAATTTGATAACTTCGTTGCCAAACAATAGAGTTTCAATGATTATGTTAGCAGACAATTGGAACAGACAGCTCGTATGCTTAGTCATTTAAGTGCTTGTGTGGACAGAAACGTCAATGATCTTAAGTTTTTGAGTAAACATGCCTCTATGGTTACTACTCAGGTAGAACAAGTACTTAAAGCTCAAATGACTTGCTCAATGAGTTGAATGACAATTCCGTTAGAGTCGTCAATAGAGGCGGTAGAATGACCCAGGAACCTTTGTATCCTGAGGGTCATCCGAAGAGAATCGAACAAGATTCTCAAGGAGTTAGCACTGATGCACCTAGTCATCCTAGAAAGAAGAAGAAAGATGATAGGAACCTGCACGCTAGCAACCCTGTTGCTGCTACACCTGAGAGTCCAAACGATGTCTCTGTCTCTGATGCCGAAACACAATCTGGTGATGAACATGAGCATAATGATAATATCAATAGTGATGTTCATGATGATGCTCAACCTAGCAACGATAAGGATGTGGAGATTGAACCTGATCTTGATAACCCACAGCGTAAGACTAAAAGATACGATAAGAATGACTTCGCTGCTAGGAAGCACGGTAAAGAAAGGGAACCATGGGTTCAGAAACCTATGCCCTTTCCTCCCAAACCATCCAAGAAAAAGGATGATGAGGATTTTGAGCGATTCGAGAAATGATCAGACCTGTCTTTCTTCAAATGCGTTTGACGGATATGCTCAAGATGTCTCCGTATGCTAAGTACATGAAAGATATTGTGACTAATAAGAGGAGGATACCTGAGGTTGAGATTTCCATGATGCTTGCTAACTATACCTTCAATGGTGGAACTCCTAAGAAACTAGATGATCCCTGTGTGCCCACTATACCTTGCTCCATTAAAGGCAACTACGTTAGAACTGCTTTATGCGACCTTGGAGCCGGTGTTAGTGTTATGCCTCTCTCTCTTTATCGTAGACTTGAACTGGATAAGTTGACACCCACTGAAATCTCTCTACAAATGGCCGACAAATCAACTACTTTCCCTATCGGCATTTGCGAGGACGTGCCTGTTGTGGTTGCTAACGTCACCATCTTAATAGACTTTGTTATCTTGGATATTCCCAAGGACGATGCCATGGCTGTCATCCTTGGAAGACACTTTTTAAACACTGCAGGGCCTGTTATAGATTTCGACAAAGGCAATGTGACTTTCCATGTCAACGGTAATGAGCATACGGTGCACTTTCCGAAGAAACAATATCGAGTACATTGCATCAAACCTCATTGATGGATTTTCTTTTGATGACCATGAGATGGATGAATCGAGGAGTCACAAACCTCTATTCCAAACTTTCACTTTAGGTTGCTTAGAAGAAAAGTGATAGATTTAGTTTAGTTTTCCCTGTTTTCTGTTTGAGCGTCCGGTAGAAAAGTACCCCGAAAATAAAAGTTCTTCGAACGTCCTGAAAATCAAGTATGATTTTTTCTGGATATTTTGAAAAATTCTGAGACAAAGAGCTTGTCTAGGGGCTGTACCAGTGGGCCACAAGCCCTGACGGCATGGGCACCCCACTGGTCGCGCCACCCAGGCTTGTGGGGTCCACAGGCACCCCCTCCACTCATTCTTGCTCTCATCTAGATCTCCTACCTCTAGAAAAAATCGTTTCGCAGCTCAAACCCGTGTTCTTGCTCCTTTTGCTGGGATTTTCGATCTCTTTGCTCAAATCACCATTCTCCGAACTGTTTTGGGGAAATTACTCCTTGGTAAGTGACTCCTCCATTGGTCCAATTAGTTTTTGCTCTAGTGCCTTATACTCCGCGTATTTTTGTTTCCTTGGTGACCATGTTCTTGAGCTTTGCATGCTGATTTTAGCTGGTCCCAAGTAGTTTTGATGCGTAATATGGCCTCTAGGCACATGTGGGAGTAGTTGCTACTAGTTTAGTTGACCCTTGTTCACTTTTCCTTTGGGTCACTGAAAATTTCAGAAAAGGAAGATGTTCCGGAGAAACTTTCATGGTGGTTCCTCAAGCAAGAGATCGGCCCCCATCTTGCGACTCGGGATCCTGATCCTTACCAACCAAGAGATGCGCAGGTACGACCATGTGAATGGCCTTCTAATGAATTTATGATTGGGGCAGGTTTCAAAGATGAGTTTGATGCACTTGTTCACAACGTCGGACTCGAAGAACTCATCTACGATAAATGTGAACAGTATGTTGCTCTCACTGCCTCTTTTGTTCGTAGATTCAAATTTTCAGCTGGCCGTGATACATCGGTACTGTTTGATCTCTATGATAAATCGTATACCATGGATTTAGAGGATTTTAATAGAATTTACAAAATACCTATTTGGGATAGCCTCAATGATCCTCCTAAATCTTCGGTTAGAGATTTTTGCTCTGGTATTACTGTTGGAGAAACTAGAGACGTTACGCAAGCTACCATGGGGAGTATTCATTTGCCTGCATTGCATTACTTTGCCCTCTTCATAGGCACATGCATTAATGGAAATATTGAACATTGTCACCTCTGCGCTTCCGACCTTAGTATCTTTAAGAGCACAGCGATGGGTGACAAGAGTTTCAACATGGGAGCTATAATAGCAAGGAGGCTGAATGAGAATGCTAATGAAGGGGATTTCTTTGGTGGGATCTATGCCACTCGCATAGCAAATTTTCTTGGAGTACCCATCCGCGGAGGAGATTCCCCGCTCCATACACCTTTCCTTGACCGGGTCGCTTTGACACGCTACCAGTTCCTTCAGAGGGATGACGAATCCACTAGTAGAAAAAGGGCATTTTCTCCCGGTTCGTAAGGGCCTTCTGTCCCGGTTTCGGAACCAGGACTAAAAGGTCGTTACTAATGCCCTTGGCCTTTAGTCCCGGTTCTTACACGAACCAAGACAGATGGGCCTCCCCATGGCCGTTGCGGCGAGCCCGGGCAGGGGGGGCTTTAGTCCTAGTTGGTGACATCAACCGGGACCAAAAGGCATCCACGCGTCAGCATTTCAGGTGATGGTTTTTTTTTGAAAGGGGGGGTTAGGGGGTTTTGGGGGGTTAATTTAGGTGTTTCATATATTGTGTTAGCTAGCTAATGAATAGAGAGAAGTGTCCTCTCTTATCTCCGTGCTTGGTCGACGCTGCATACTATACGTATAGAGAGGACTAGACACGCTAGCTAGTAAGCAAATGAAGGAAACAGAAGATCGTCATGAACATATGCATACAAAGAGAAGTGATATCGACCACCTCTCCTTCTCTGAGAGATTGGTCGAACAACAAGTTCTCGTATATCTATCCGACACTACTGGCTACATATATACAATATAATTATCTCTTACAATATAATCTCCTAATTAAAATTCAACTCATTAGGGTTCAGATGGTATTCTCCGTCTTTAGCGATCATGTGGTCAAGAAAGAATGCCACCAATTCCTCTTGAATTCCTCGCATACGATCTGCTGGTAGGAGTTCATTCCGCATCCGATATATCTAATTTGAAGAAGGGGGTCAATACATAAATATGAATAAATGAAACTGAAAACAAATGATGGTAATAAAATAAAATTGTGAATATTATTATTTACGCACGTCATATTGTTTGTCAGAGTAGCCCCGCTCACAGGTCACGTGGCGGATGGACTCGCAAATGTAGTATCCACAGTAATCATTCCCTGGTTCCTGCCACAACCACTTTACAAGAAATAGAGGTCAATCAAACTGATAGTTAGCAAGCATGCTAAATGGTATTGATGAAACTAGCGCTTGAATCACTAGGAGATGCGTGGAACATGCTACTATAGTACTTACTTTTGGGTGTCTTAATTGCAGCTTCTTCGGCAGTCCCGGAGTTTTTGCGGTGAATTTTTTCCAAACCCTGTCAGACAAAGAAAACAATTACTTGATATCAGGAAATGAACAAAGTTGCCGATATGGTGCGATAATGATCGATTTAACTTACTTCTCTAGAATTTCAATCATGTCCGCATACTCGTTGGGATCTTTTCGTCTCGAGTCTAGGACGGTTACTAGTCCCTGCTCAAGCTTAATCTCTAGGAGAATATAGTGGAAGCTGCGCACGCATGCATAACTCATCAATTACATTTCTATAACCTTGACTAATAAGGGAAAACGAATATGCACAAGACAGTAACACTCACTGGAATTCATAAGGGAAGAGTATTATGGCTTTGTTTTGATTCAATACAAACGATTGTAGCAGGTTGGCCTCGGTATCTTTGGCCTGAGATTTAATCATAAATGCATCTGTGAGATTTGTGTTAATGAACCCAATATCACTGATTTGTCTTTTCTTCAAATCGACGATCTTCAATCTGCATATAATATAGTGAGGATAATTAAAAATACATGCAATGAAAGAGCTGACCTGTATATAGAGACTTAATGACAGAAGTAGTACTACTTACAGGCAGTAGCAAGTGATCATTAATTTATCGAGGGCCTTTAGATTGAAAAACGGGAATAACTCCTCAAATGGAACCATCAATAGTTCAAGTCCAACGAGGTCATGCTCCTTTCTAACTCCCAGTGTCAAAATATTACTCCCCCCAGACTCTTTGCAAGTTTTCATGTACCAATCATGGAATCTTCGCATCATTGTTGTTAGAGATCTTTCATCTTTGACGAGAGGCTTTCCGTACACGTATTTGTGTTCGTCCACCTCCAATAAATCAAAATGTGCATCATCGGGTAGGTAATCTGCAGGATTGGTACCGGGCAACAAGATCCCCGGATGATTAGCGACGATATCGCTGGACACCTTGAGTGGGGGGAACGATTGGTTCGCTTGTTCGCCGAGCTAGGCAACTTTTTTCCCAGCTCGTCGTTCTGCTAACCTTTGATCACTGACAATACTTCCCGACCGCTGCGTTTCAATAAATGACTTTGTAATAATGCACTCATAGTTGCCTTTCGTCGGAGACTTTGGTGGTTTCTTCAGGGCAGCTAGAGTACACTTTGCTTTTACCGGATCTATCTTCTCATCCGTAGGTGGATGTTTTTTGCTTTCACCCCTTCAAAGAAGTTCTTCACTTCGGCTTCCACGATCTTCGTGATTTCCTCCTCGTTCCTCTCGTATGGTAACTTCTCTAGAGTCTTCAGAGAAGGACCGTATCTGTATTGCCTGCCTCTGGCTGTAGTGCTAGACGCCGGAGCAGACGGAGCGGCTGTGACTGTCTTTCCTTTCTTACGAGGCGGAGGAGAAGGAGTACGCACCGGAGGAGCCAGAGCGGCGGCGGGTCTCTTCAGCCCTTGTTGATGAGGCGGAGAAGGAGGAGGCAGCTGGTTGCTCGGGCGCGCCAGCGCAGGCAGAGAAGGAGGCGGAGTACCGTCACGCGCCGGAGAAGGAGGCTGAGTGCCCTGATCACTCGCCGGAGGAGGAGGCGGGCCCTGACTCGCCGGAGGAGGAGGAGGAGGCGGAGGCGTCCAGTTTGGAAGGTGGATGAGCTCCTTCCGCCATAGACATGGAGTCTTCAGAGAAGAACCCAGCCAAATCTCCCCTTCACCCATAGGGTGGTCAAGCTCAAGGTCCTCAAATCCTTCCGTTATTTGATCCACCATCACCCTAGCATATCCTTCTGGAATCGGCTGGCCATGGTAGGTTGAGCCAGGTTCATTAGGTATAACAGAGCCAATAGCCGCCTTGACTTTGAATGCCATCCATTGCGTCATAAGGTAGCAATGTTGAGACTCTGTGATAGCATCCACGGGGTAGCACATGAAGACAGGCTCCAGCTGCTGAGTCTGCTCGGTGGAAGCCACGCTGCTTCTCCGCTGAGATGGCGGGGTAGCTTCAGGGGAAGCTTCGGCAGGTCGTTTGCTGCGATCTGCTTCTCGTTCCTCTAGCCCTTGTACCCTTTCGTGCAGCGTCTGCAGTTGGCTATGCTCCGCTTTCTTCCTCCTCTCCTGGGTTTTGTAACACCCTCCGTCCGGAAACCCAGACTTCCATGGAAGGGAGCCTGGCGTGCCTCGTGTCCGTCCAGGGTGCTCAGGATTCCGGAGGGCCATTGTGAGCTCGCCATTCTCTCTGTCTGGAATGAACGCCCCTTCCTGTGCTGCGGCAATATAGTGATGAAGCTTCTTGACGGGTATTCGTAGTTGCTCTTCCGTCCAAACGCACTCCCCTGATATAGGGTCCAAGGTCCTGCCAACCCCGAAGAACCAGGTCCGGCAACGGTCTGGCCATCTCAATGTCTCTCGTTCGACCCCTTTAGTAATCAGGTCATTCTCAGCCTTGTCCCACAAAGGTCGGGCTTTGAGGTAACCACCTGACCCCGTGCGATGGTGATGCTTCTTCTTCGCAGCATTTTTCTTGTTTGTCGCTGACATCTTCTTACTCTTTTCCGATGTCTTGTGGGCCACAAATGCGGGCCATTGATCTCTGATCTTCTCAAACCGGCCGGTGAATTCTGGTGTCTCTTCTTTGTCGACAAATGTTTTCAGCTCATTCTTCCAGCTCCTGAATAGTTCTACCATCTTCTTAAGAGCATGAGACTTGATCAATTCCTCTTTAACTGGCTTCTCTGGATCCTCCTCTGCCGGTAGGGTGAAATTTTCCGTAAGTGTTGTCCAAAGATCTTCCTTCTGTTTATCGCAGACATAAGACGTCGGCACCTCAGGGTCTTCCTTCTTTGGCTTTAACCATTGCTGGATACTGATTGGGATCTTGTCCCTAACAAGAACCCCGCACTAAGCATGAAATGCATCCCTTGTACGGATGGGTTCAATCGGCTTGCCATCGCGCGCGATTGCTCTGATCTCAAACCTTTCATCCGAGCGCAACTTTTTCTTCGGGCCTCGTTTCTTTACCAAAGTTGAGGTCGATCCGGAAGGCTAGAGAAAAAAGAAGAAAGACGAGAGTTAATTAATATGTGTACATATGAAAACAATGAATGCATCAACTAACTAGTCAGCACGGGCTTAACTAATATATATATACCTGGCCGGACTCGGTTCGGTCAACAGAGCTGTCATGAACACCCTCTTCTTCACCCGGTCCTTCCACATCATCATGAACGCCCTCTTCTTCACCCGGTCCTTCCAGACCATCGGTGTCTCTGAGAAATGACGCAATGACATCACTTCCTTGTGCGATTATCTCCCCCAACATCGCTTCTTCCTCTTCGTCTCGGGAGTGATCCATAGTTTCTGCAAATATTTACAACATGTCATTATTCAAACATGGTACAGATGGATATATATTAGTGGCAAATGTAGAACTAGCTAGGTAATCACAATAAGGAATCATGTTAGTGGCCTTGACGCTGCTTCTCTAGAATTTGGGGTGGCCTAGACAACGCTTCAAGGGTTTGGGGTGGCCTCGACACAACGCTTCAAGGGTTTGGGGTGGCCTCGACACAATGCTTCAAGGGTTTGGGGTGGCCTCGACGACAACGCTCTTTTAACTTGGTAAATTTGGGAGGGGGTATATATCGACAACGACATACTCGATAAAAAATAAGAAGACAAAACAAAAAATAAAAAGAGGAGAAAAAGAAAGGAATAGAAGAGAAGCAATCGAAGAAAAAAAAAGAAGAAAAAAAAGGAGAAGAAGAAAGGAATAGAGGAGAAAGAAGAAAAAATAGACTATTTTTTTCTTCTTTCTCCTTTATTCCTTTCTTCTTCTCCTCTTCTTTTTCTTCTCTTTTCCTCTTCTTATTTATTTCTCCTCTTCTTGCTCTCCTCTTCTTCTCCTTTCTTCCTCTTCTTATTTTCCTTTTTCCTCTCATTCATTTTCTTCTTCTTCCTTATCTTCCTAGTTAGATATATAATACTTTTCTAAAAATGTAACTTTTGCATATATAAAACTTTTTCTTCTTCTTCCTTCTTCCTTCTTCCTAAATATATATAGATAAAACTAACCTAAAATGTACTAAATCAGAGAACATATATAGATAAAACTAACCTAAAATGTACCCTAATGTACTAAAAATCTAAATTCTATATGCACAGAGAACATATACATATATCAATTTTTATAAAAATGCAAAAAACAAATCATCATATATATGAACAAAACATCTAATAATGAAAAGAATATATACATACATATAGTCACACATATACACATAATATGGAAAAAATATCATATAATGACAAAAACAGAGGAGAGGACAGGGGGGCGGCACCGCCGGCCTCACCAAGGAGGGAGAGGTTGGTCGGGCAGGGGCAGAGGCACGGCGTCGGCGTCGGTGTACAGGGCGGCGACGACGGCGTGGTCGGGGCAGGGCGACGGCGGCGTGGTCGGGGCAGAGGGCGACGACGGTGTCGACAGGGCGGGTCGGGGGCGCGGCAGAAGCACGACGACGGCGGCAACGGCGGCGTGGTCGGGGGGCAGAGGCACGACGACTATGGCGACGGCGGCGTGGTCGGGGGGCAGAGGCACGGCGACGGCGGCGACGGTGGCGTGGTCGGGGAGGGGGCAACGGTGGCGTGGTCGGGGGGCAGAGGCGTGGTCGGGATCTCGGGCAGCCTGCCGGCGTCATCGGAGGGATCGAAGAAATTGACGAAAATTTTAGAAGCGCGGGCTTATATATCAAAGCCATTGGTACCGGTTCGTGGCACCAACCGGTACCAATGCCCCCCTTTAGTCCCGGTTGGTTCCACCAAGCGGGACCAAAGGTCACTTTTCAGCAGCCCAAAGGGCGGGAAGCGGCGGCCTTTGGTCCCGGTTGGTGGCACCAACCGGGACTAAAAGGGTGGGCATTGGTACCGGTTGGTGCCACGAACCGGTACCAAAGGCCCCTTTGCTGCCCGCGTCGCTGCCAAACTTTAGTCCCACCTTGCTAGTTGAGAGGGGCGCGTAGTGGTTTATAAGCCCCACTGCCGCACCCCTCTCGAGCTCCTCTCCACTTCAAGCTTACGGGCCTACTTGCTAATGCTTTGCCTGATGGGCCTTCTGGGCCTACTGCGGGCCTGAATCCTGGCCCATGGATGGGTTTCTAGTCGTATTCAGGCCGTGGTGGCCAAGTTGGTGGCAATTTTTTTATTTTTCCCAGTTTTTTTTGTTTTCTTTTTTGCTTTATTTATTTTATTTCTTTTTTGCATTGGTACCGGTTGCCTGCCAAAGCCGTGCTGCGGTTGAATGTTTAGTCCCACCTCGCCAACCGAAGGGCTTCCGAGCTGTTAATAAGCTCCGCCGCGGCTGCAACGTGGAGAGGAACGACTTTATAGAGAAAATTCAACCTAAATTCAAAGTATTAGTTAGCGCTAACTAATACTTTGAATTTAGGTTAAATTTTCTCTATAAATTCGCATCTATTTTTTAATTTTTTTTCCATTATTTTTGTTTTGTTTTTTGCTTTATTTTTGTTTTGTTTATTTTTTAGTTAGCTTATTTTGTTTTGTTTCTGCTTACAACAAAATACTTATTTTTTATTTTTTGTTTCTAATTACTTATTTATTTTATTTTATGATAATTCTTTTTGCCATTATAGTTTCTAACAAAAAAAGTTCTTTATGAAAATTCTTTTTGCTTTTAATGATTTTTAACAGAAAATACTTTGATAATTTTAGTTGCATTTACTGATTATTTTTTCTTTTATTTTTTGTTTTGTTTATTTTGTTTTGTTTCTACTTAAATTCAAAGTGCTAGTTAGCTTATTTTGTTTTGTTTGTACTTACAACAAAATACTTATTTATTTTATTTTATTTTGTTTATAATTACTTATTAATTTTATTTTATGATAATTCTTTTTGCTATTAAAGTTTCTCTCATATATGGTGGACACTCCCTCACCTGATTTTTCAACCGTCGATGATGGCCGCTATTCCTTCTTCCCCTAATGCATAACAAATATCTAGCACAAGGAGAAGCAGGAAGAGCGACCCCCATAACAGCAGCCGGCATTCTTCTTCTCTCATATGCATGAGCTAGAGTGGCAAGAGCATGGCATGCATGCTCACACCTCAACTCCCAAAAACACAGGAGAGGGGTGGGAGGGGGAGGGTTTATATAGGCAATCCTTTAGTCCCGGTTCGTATCTAAAACCGGGACTAATAACATATGCGGCATGCCACGTGTTTGCGCGGCACACCATGTGGTTTCGCTGGATCTTTAGTCCCGGTTTTTTTCCTGAACCGGGACTAATAACATATGCGGCACGCCACGTGTTTGCGCGTCACGCCACGTGGTTTCGCTGGATCTTTAGTCCCAGAAACTCGCTTGTAACAAAGGGATTTCATTTTTTTGAACTTATTTGAACTCCATAGTTTTTTTGTGTTCAAAATGCACCATTCAAAGCCACATCATCAATTTACAACCCTTTCTAACTTCATTTGTTATTTTTCATGCATTTACTGATTATTTTGAGCTATAAGACCATGAAATTGAAAAGCATTTGAAATGAACTCTGAAAAGGTTCCGAGTTGGCATGGTATCATCATTTCACCCACATAGCATGTGCGAGAAAGTTGAGAGAGTTACGGCAAAAACTGGATGCACTTCGTGTACAAAACGGATAATCTCTTTCGAAGTATCAGGGTTTCATACGGAAACTCGTCTGTTACAAAGGGATTTCATTTTTTTGAACTTATTTGAACTCCATAGTTTTTCTATGTTCAAAATGCACTATTCAAAGCCACATCATCAATTTACAACCCTTTCTGACTTCATTTATTATTTTCATGCATTTACTGATTATTTTGAGCTATAAGACCATGAAATTGAAAAGCATTTCAAATGAACTCTGAAAAGGTTCCAAGTTGGCATGGTATCATCATTTCACCCACATAGAATGTGCGAGAAAGTTGAGAGGGTTACGACAAAAACTGGATGCACTTCATGTACAAAACGGATAATCTCTTTCGAAGTATCACGGTTTCATATGGAAACTCGTCTGTTACAAAGGGATTTCATTTTTTTGAACTTATTTGAACTCCATAGTTTTTCTGTGTTCAAAATGCACCATTCAAAGCCACATCATCAATTTACAACCCTTTCTGACTTCATTTGTTATTTTTCATGCATTTACTGATTATTATGAGCTATAAGACCATGAAATTGAAAAGCATTTGAAATGAACTCTGAAAATGTTCCAAGTTGGCATGGTATCATCATTTCACCCACATAGCATGTGCGAGAAAGTTGAGAGGGTTACGGCAAAAACTGGATGCACTTCGTGTACAAAACGGACAATCTCTTTCGAAGTATCAGGGTTTCATATGAAAACTCGTTTGTTACAAAGGGATTTCATTTTTTTTAACTTATTTGAACTCTACAGTTTTTCTGTGTTCAAAATGCACCATTCAAAGCCACATCATCAATTTAAAACCCTTTTTGTCTCGGGCATTAGTCCCGGTTCGTAATGTACTCCAAAGTGCGTCGGTCACCGTACATCCATTGGCGGTTCATCTCTATTATGAAATTAAGTATATATCAAAAAACCAAAGCAAAATGTTATAGAGAAATGTCACCGTACATCCATTGGCAGAACAAAATGAATAGAGAAATGACCAAATTAATACAAGTTCATCATCACATTAAAACCAAAGCACAATAGTGATCAAATGTTATTATTGAAAAATAAATACATAAAGTTCTCTAATAAAACAACATACAACTATGTAAAACATTTAAATGCAACAACAAACGCGATCAAAATCGCAAGTAAGGTAACAATTGACCCAACAGCATAATGATACCAAGCCTCTTTATCAATGGCATATTTTCTAATATTCCTAATCTTCAAGCGCATTTCATCCATCTTCAAGCGCATTGCATCCATCTTCAACCGCATCGCATCGATCTTCATCTTGCGATCGTCAATGACCTCGGCAACATGCAACTCCATTTCCATATTCTTATCCTCAATTATTTTCAATTCTTCGTTCAAGTATTTGTTTCTTTTTCAACCAAAGTGAACTTCTCGAGAAGCATTTCTAGGTGGGTTGGAATTTCCGGTTCACATACCTCCTAGATTAAAAATATATGTCACGTTGGTCATCATAATTGTCATAAACAATAAATGAACCAAATAGTTATGAAAAGATAATATATACCACATTTGAATCATAGACAGGATGAGGGCCGACGGGGGCGGATACCAAAACCATCGCACTATATAATAACAAGGAATAATAAAAGTAAGAAAATTAGACAAGTATCTATCTGAAGTCAGAATTTTTTTCTTTCAGAAAGAAAATAAGAACAAGAGGATCACCATGGTGGTAACGGCAACGAGATCGGCGCGGGCAATCGACGGCGGTGAAGACGGGGCGGGGACGGGGCATGACGGACCGCTAAATCTAGACAAGTATCGTTGAAAATGGAGCTCGGAGGTCAAGTTTCGAGAGGAGAAAGCTTAGCTAATGTGGCTCGGGCATTTCATCGAACACCTCATGTGCATAGGAGGTGAACTAGAGCACCCAAATGCCCTCCCTCGTCGGCTCGACAAAAACAGAGCACTGTGGAGTGCTCTGTCGCGGCGGTGGGTATATATGTAGGCAAGTTATTTGTCCCGGTTCGTGGCATGAACCGGGACTAAAGGTTGTGGGCCAGCAGGGAGGACCATTGGTCCCGGTTCGTGGCTCGAACCGGGACAAATGGTTCCACACGAACCGGGACCAATGCCCACGAGGCCCCGGCCGGCCCCCTGGGCTCACAAACCGGGTCTAATACCCCCCATTGGTCCCGGTTCTTGAAGAACCGGGACTAATGGGCTGGCCAGGGCCGAACGGTAGCCCTGTTTTCTACTAGTGATCCCTCCTATACCGTTTGATATTTAACCGGCAGCGTGTTTTCCATAATACCCTTCCTGCTCCTGCCTTGTTTGACTTTCAGGTAAAATGTTGATATTACATAACCAGAGGAGAGGCAGAGGAGTATGAGAGGGAGTCAAAGGCTGCTCGTCTCCGTGAGGCAGCTATTCAGGGAGTGGCTGCAGCGCTCCTGCATAACCCCCATTATGATTTTGGGTTTCGCGAGGACCATCCATGGGAGTATACCAACTTAGGCCAAAAGCCTAAGCTCGGGGGAGTAGGTGTTCTCACCGACTTTACATTCTTGCTTATGTTTTCACTTTGTTAGCCGGTGTTCACACTTTGCCACTGTATCATCCATGCTAGTTTATTTTCTTTTTCTGGTTTTCTTTTCGTGTGTCTGTCTAGTTTGAGAAAAACCAAAAAGATTTTCTTTTGTTCTTTTGCTTCTTGGGAGCTTTCCCGTGTAAATAGTTTTCTTTTTCTTTGGGTCAAGGAAGAAGATCATGGTTACAATGTTTAGTGGCTCTTGCATGCATACCTATTTAGCTTTCAAAGAGCCATATTACTTTGTCTTCTCCTTTGTGTTTGCATGCAGATTCCAGCTTTAGTCCAATGCACGAGCACTCTTATTATTGTTCACATCGTTCGGTCGTGCAAGTGAAAGGCAATAATGACGATATATGATGAAGTGATTGAGCCTGGAAAAGCTGGTATGAACTCGATCTATTTTGTTTTTGTAAATATGACTAGCTCATCATGCCTGATTCAGCTTTGTTGTGAGAGAAACATGTTTGCAACGACAACTTAGAGATCATAGTTGCTTATGCCATGCTTACTTAGCTAGGAGCTTATAATGGTTTTTCTTGGATGCCAAAATGAATTTTGAGATGACTGTGATGTAGTATGATAGGATGGTATCCTCCTTTGAATGATTCAAGTGGCTTGACTTGGCGCATGTTCACGCATGTAGTTGAAACAAAATCAACATAGCCTCTATGATATTCATGTTCATGGTGATTTATGTCCTACTCATGCTTGCACTCAATTATAGTTAATCTCAATGCATTTTGATGACTGTTGTCGCTCTCTAGTTGGTCGCTTCCCAGTCTTTTGCTAGCCTTCACTTGTACTAAGCGGGAATACTGCTTGTGCATCCATTTCCATAAACCCAAAGTTGTTCCATATGAGTCCACCATACCTACCTATGTGCGGTATCTACCTGCCGTTCCAAGTAAATTTGCATGTCCCACTCTCTAAACCTTCTAGAAATAACCTGTTTTGCATGCACGGACCGCTCATGTAGTGACAGGGGGCTAATGGTATCTACCATGCTAGGTGTGTTATCCTTGATATGTGTTTATTCACTATCATTCACGAGAAAGGGGTCGGTAATTGGAATTCCCACTTCCATGCTCAAATCGAAAAGATAATTGCAAACAAAACTCCCCCAGGATTGATGTTGGTATGGACGGTACCCGAGGATTCGGCTAGCCGTGGAGTGTGATTGATTGGTGGTGGGGGAGTCAAAACTTTACTTTTCTGTTTGGTAACCGCCTATAGCATGTGTAGCGTGGAATATGTTGAGAACTCTTAGTCATTGCGTTGACAATGAAAGCATGCCACCCAAAATTATTATCTATGTTTTCAAAGCTTGAGCTGTGGCACCTCTGTAAATCAATGCTTCCCTCTGCGAAGGGCATGTTTGTTTATGTTCCTGTTGAGTCATCCTCCTCTTACAAAAGCACTAATTAGAGAGCACCTCTATCATTTTTATGCTTTGCTTTTAATTGTGTTGAGTATGACTGTGACTAGATCTTCTTTGCCATGAATTACAATGTTTAGTCATCCCTTGGTCTTTGAAGGTGCTCTGCATTTATGTTTTGCGGTCACAGAAAGAGCTAGCGAGATACCATCTGTTCACACTGCTTCATGTTGTTTTGATTGAAGTGTTGACATTTGAGGCTTATTATTATTTGTTCGCTAGTTGATTATGCCATTGATATGAGTTTACCGTGAGACCTAGATGTCATTTGCTTATGTCGTTTGCTTGTGATCTTGCTGAAATTCTGGTTATGAGTTAGACATAGTTGCAACAACAAGATCAAACAGAGTTTGTCAAAGTTTTTCTTTTGTCTCTTTTAGTTTGTCAACTGAATAGCTTGAGGACAAGCAAGGCTTTAAGCTTGGGGGACTTGATACGTCTCTGTCGTATCTACTTCCCGAACTCTTTTGCCCTTGTTTTGGACTCTAATTTGCATGATTTGAATGGAACTAACCCGGACTGACGATGTTTTCAGCACAATAGCCATGGTGTTGTTTTTGTGCAGAAATAAAAGTTCTCGGAATGTCCTGAAAATTTACGGAGAATTTTTCTGGAATTAATTAAAAATACCTGCGCAAAGATCCACCGGACGAGGTGTGTTAGTGGGCCACAAGCCCAGGGGCCGCGGCCACCCCCAGGTCGTGTCGTTAGGGCTTGTGAGGCCCATGTGGCGCCACCGCCTCCAAACTCAACTGTATTTATTCCGTCTCGCCCGGAAAAAAATCAGAGAGAAGGATTCATCGCGTTTTACGATACGGAGGCGCCGCCACCCCCTGTTCTTCATCTGGAGGGCAGATCTGGAGTCCGTTCTGGGCTCCGGAGAGGGGAAATCGTCGCCATCGTCATCATCAACATTCCTCCATCGCCAATTCCATGATGCTCTTCATTGTTCGTGAGTAATCTCATCGTAGGCTTGCTGGACGGTGATGAGTTGGATGAAATCTATCATGTAATCGAGTTAGTTTTGACCGGGATTGATCCCTAGTATCCACTATGTTCTGAGATTGATGTTGCTACTACTTTGCCATGCTTAATGCTTGTCACTAGGGCCCGAGTGCCATGATTTCAGATCTGAACCTATTATGTTCTCATCAATATATGTGTGTTCTTGATCCTATCTTGCAAGTTGTAGTCACCTACTATGTGTTATGACCCGGCAACCCCAGATAGACAATAGCCGGAACCACTCCCAGAGATGACCATAGTATGAGGATTTCATGTATTTACCAAGTGTTAATGTGTTGGTCCAGTTCTTTATTAAAAGGAGAACCTTAATATCCCGTAATTTCCATTAGAACCCCGCTGCCACGGGAGGGATGGACAATAGATGTCATGCAAGTTCTTTTCCCTAAGCATGTATGACTACATACAGAATACATGCCTACATTAGATTGATGAACGAGAGCTAGTTACTTATCTCTCTGTGTTATAGCTCTTACATGATGAATCACATCCGTCATACTCATCCATCACCAATCCAATGCCTACGAGTCTTTTACTACTGGTCCTTGCTACGTTACTTTGTCGCTACTACTGTTGCTACTACTGTTACTCTGCTGCTACTGGTTACTGTTGTCACTACTATTGTTCCTTGCTACTGTTGTCACTACTGCTGTTACTTGCTACTTTGCTATTACCTGTTGCAAGACTTTTTTGGAGCTGTTGCCGGGGAAGAATGGTCCCCCGTCAACGTGCTATTTTCTGGCGCCATTGATACAACAAGTTAGGAATAGTCTGCCGTCAACAGACCCTTTTCTGGCACCGTTGCTATCATACCACTTTTCTACTGATACTTTACTTGCAGGCACTAATCTTTCAGGTGTGGTTGAAATTGACAAACTCAGGTGCTAATACTTGAGAATATTCTTTCGCTTCCCCTTGTGTCGAATCAATAAATTTGGGTTGAATACTCTACCCTCGAAAACTGTTGCGATCCCCTACACTTGTGGGTTATCACTCCTCGTTGGGTTCGACACTCTTACTTGTCGAAAGGACTACGATAGATCCCCTATACTTGTGGGTCATCAGGAAGCAGGTCCATTTCCCATTCCCAAGTTTGTTCCTCAAGAGGAGAAGTCTCCTACTCCTCCCAAGGGAACAAGCTCACAAGATGGCCTTCTACCACAAGACCACAAGGGCAAGGGAAAGCTTCAAGATGACATTGAATCATTTGAAGAAGAACCCCAAGCCAAGGTTGAGTGGGTTCCCAAGGACACTTCTAGCACTACCTCATCTAGTGCTACCACAACTCCAAGGATCCCCATCAAGGTGATGTGGGTCCCCAAGATGAAGAACTAGAAAGTTCTTGAGGTGTGATTTCGCCAATGAAATTCACTCTTATTCATTTTGGCAAGAACTATATGCAATCAACCTCAACCATATGCATTAATTCAAGGAGTCACACATTCCCTCAAAGGTGAGCAAGGGACAAGGTAATTAATGCATCTTTGGACATCACCTCCCATGTATTTCACTATATGTCCATAGATATCCTTGCATTTGTTCCTTTTGCTTTGGGACTAACCCATGTAGGTGAGAAGAGTAAAAAATAACAAGGATTACTCACAACTCAAGATGAACTTCATCAACAATGAGCATCCACCACTACTTCACCTACTTGAAGTCTTCTACGACAAAACCCAAGGTTAGTTGATCCCTCTTAGGGGGATGTCACATCTAGGGGGATCTTTACTCTAAGACTTGAGTACATGCATCTCCTAAATGATTTGAACAAATTAATGCATTATGAAAAAGTGGTAACCCCACGTGTGCTTAATCTATGAGTATGACCTATGATCAAGTAATCTTACTTGGCCCCTAAGTCAATATACTCATATATAGATGACTTCGTCGTCGCCAAAATGCTTGATAAATGCTAGAATGATTGTGCATGTTCACCATATTTCATTTGACATCTTATTGTGTGAGCATGTTGGTATGCATATTTTTTCTCATTCGAGAATATCCAGTTGTTGTTATTTGTCTTTCAGTTTTATTTGGCCAATTGGATATACAAGAATGACTAAGTACCCTTCTCTAGCTATCTATGCTTTGTCGTCTCAAATTCTATTCATGCTACATCACAAAATTTGAGCAAGAACTTTAGAGACACTTTGTGTGAGGAGCACTCGGAGATCCTTCTCGATAAGGGATGAATACCAAAACCTCCCAAAGTGCATCTCGATGTGACCAACCTCAAAATCTCGATCCCACCGAAGCCTAGGGTTGATCAGTTTTGTTCATCTCGGTACCATCGAGTTTGGCTTTTCGGCCTCATCGAGTTTCCGTGTCAGTTGATAGTTATGGAACTCGGTGGCACCGAAAATCACAACTCGGTGTCACCGATAGTGCGGGATATATATATATATATATATATATATATATATATATATATATATATATATATATATATCTGCGGACCCGACTCTTGAAAAACTTCTTCCAAATGTCACCTCGCCACACCCCTTGTTGTCGTGCCCTATTCTCCGGACATCAAACTTGATCCCCCCGTGCGCCCTCGCCATTTGAGTCGCCACCGCCGACGGAATCTTCACCGCCGTCGTCGCCATAGTGGATCCAAACCAAGCTACGGTATGGATTCGATCACTTTTTGTGCTCCCAGACTGATTCTTGCGCAAATTAAGTTGTGCCATTTTCTATCCACGATTGCAAGTATTCCATCCAGAAAAAAAAACTTTTATAATAGCGAGCAATAAAGATTTTAGGGTTAAAAGTCGGCTTGATTGAATCTCGGTGTCACCGAGTTGAAGAAGTAGGTACTACCGATTTTTGTTTTAGGGTTGCTGAGAATGGTCTCGGTGGAACCGAGTTCTTCTTTTTGGTGAAACTGAAAAGAGATGCCAAGTTTCTATGAAGGAGATCATGTCTTGGTGGCTCCGAATTTTTTAACTCAGTGGAACCAAAATCCAATTTTGCTGAAAGTTAAAACTAAATTTTTTGTTGTTCGAATTTGACAAAACTTCTCCAATTTTTTTATGCTTATCTTTTCAAGCTCTTCCATACCTTTTCAGAGGGTCAACCAGTCTGTGTGTCTGCTTGTCTATTCGATTTGCAAGATTTCACGTTTCGATGATAGCCAGAACAACTTTAGTGAGCCCCATGCTGAGTCTGATTCAGGCACTAGTCCTCAGAGGACCCCTTCTAATCCAGGTACCCCCCAGCTCCCATGGCATGCCCAAGGTAGCTACCAGGTCCAGGAAGAAGTTGAGTTCTGATGAAGAACATTATGATTTTGTTCGTGAAGTTCCTTCTCCCCAAAATCAGAAAGAGAAGGTTGCTATGAGGAAGGTAGTGAGGAAGGAGTACACCAAACCTTCTTAGGTAAAGCTTGCTAAGAAGCCAGGTGTCAAGAGAGCCAGGAAGAGAGTGATTCATGTTGTTGGAAAACAAACCTCCATCTATGAAGATCCAGCAGAATCTGTTGATGTTGATGATGAGGAGGAAGAGATACCAGCTGAGGCCCCTCCTCCAAAGAAGAAGTTCGTGGTTGATGCCATGCCTAAGAAATCTACTCCAAAGCCTTCAGCTCCTAAGAAGCCTGTAGCTCCCAATAGGACTACAAAGAACATAACTGTAGCTGCTAAACAGAAATGCACTACTTCTAGAGCCTTTGCTGCAGAGGAAGAAAATGAGGATGCACCTATTCTCATGAAGCTAAGACCACATTTGCCACTTCACAATGAGGCTCATCTAATTGCTAAAGACATGAAGAAGAGAAGAGATGCGGGGTTGAGGAAGTGGAGATCTATTGATCCATATGCTGTGAGGAGAAGAATTGATGTTGATCCCCGGTTTCACACAAGGGAACAACAAGACTTCTGATACGTCCATTTTGCATCATGCTTTCATGTAGATATTTATCGCTTCTCGGGTTGCTATTTCACTTCACGGTACAATACTTATGCCTTTTCTCTCTTATTTTGCAAGGTTTACATGAAGAGGGAGAATGCCGGCATCAGGAATTCTGGCCTGAAAAAGGAGCAAGTTTGAGATGCATATTCTGCGCAACTCCAAAAGCCGTGAAAATCAACGTGGATTTTTTTTGTATTTATAAATAATACTGGGCCGAAGAAGTGTCGGAGGGGCGCCAGCAGGGGGCCAAAAGCCTGCTAGGCGCGGCCACCCCCCTGGCCACGCCTATGGGGCTTGTGGGCTCCCAGCTGGCCCTCTGGCTCCCCCTTTTTGCTACAAGAAGGGTTTTGGTTTGGAAAAAATCAAGAGGAGGCTTTTCGGAGGATTCGCCGCCGCCATGAGGCGGAACTTGAGAAGAACCAATCTAGAGCTCCAGCACGACGATCCTGCCTGGGAAACTTCCGTCCTGAAGGGGGAAATCGTCGCCATCGTCATCACCAACACTCCTCTCATTGAAGGGGACTCGGCACCATCAACATCTTCATCAACACCATCTCATCTCCAAACCCTAGTTCATCTCTTGTAACCAATCTCCGTCTCTCGACTCCCATTGGTACTTGTAAGGTTGATAGTAGTGTTAATTACTCTTTGTAGTTGATGCTAGTTGGATTACTTGGTGGAAGCTTATATGTTCAGATCTTTGATGCTACTCATTACCTCTCTGGTCATGAATATGAATATGCTTTGTGAGTAGTCACTTTTGTTCCTGATGACATGGGATAAGTCATGCTATAAGTAGTCATGTGAATTTGGTATTCGTTCGATATTTTGATGTGTTGTATGTTGTTTTTCCTCTAGTGGTGTTATGTGAACGGAGACTACATAACACTTCACCATTATTTGGGCCTATAGGAAGGCATTGGGAAGTAGTAAGTAGATGATGGGTTGCTAGAGTGACAGAAGCTTAAACCCTAGTTTATGCGTTGCTTCGTAAGGGGCTGATTTGGATACACTAGTTTAATGCTATGGTTAGACTTTGTCTTAATTCTCCTTTCGTAGTTGCGGATGCTTGCGAGAGGGGTTAATCATAAGTGGGATGCTTGTCCAAGTAAGGGCAGTACCCAAGCGCCGGTCCACCCACATATCAAACTATCAAAGTAACGAACGTGAATCATATGAACATGATGAAAACTAGCTTGGCAACAATTCCCATGTGTCCTCGGGAGCGTTTTTCCTCCTATAAGACTTTGTCCAGGCTTGTCCCTTGCTACAAAAGGGATTGGGCCACTTTTCTGCACCGTTGCTACTTTTTTTACTTGCTACTTGCTACGAATCATCTCACCACACAACTACTTGTTACCAATAATTTCAGTGCTTGCAGATTTTACCTTGCTGAAAACCACTTGTCAGATCCTTCTGCTCCTCGTTGGGTTCGACACTCTTACTTATCGGAAGGACTACGATAGATCCCCTATACTTGTGGGTCATCAACTTCTCTGAGATAGTTATGTTTGACAAGAGTCCAGCAGTCAGCGACATGAGATATGTCGACTCAGAATACATCAAAGTCAATGAAGATTTCTTTTCCCACGTGAGAGAAAACTTCAATCTTGTTGACATTGAAGAGTTTGTTTGCCTAGAGATGACTTCATGTATTGATGAGATGATTTTGCAATTCTACTCAACAGTTCATTTCTATGTAGATGGCACAATTGTGTGGATGATTGATGGTCATAGATATGAAGCCACAATTGAAGAATGGGCTACTATCATTACTGCTCCAAAGTCACGAGCAGAGGACTTGGATGTGTACTCGGATCCTAAGAAGAATCACAACTCTATGGCTAACATGTACAAGCCAGTGCCCAATGACCATCTGCCATCTCACAAGCTTGGCTGTGTCTATATCTTGCAAGCACGGATAACCTCTACCAACACAATCTTGAGGCATACCCTCATGCCCAAATCAGGTGATGACAAAATGATTAGAGGCTATTCCATCAATATGCTGCATCATCTAGGCACCCACACTCGCTTCAAAGTCATGGATTTGATTGCTGAAATTGTCAGGACCCAGGAGAACTTCTGCACACCAGGAGAGATCATGCGAATATGCACCATACATTCAAATACTCGTCAATGCCAAAATTGGCAAGCATGCATATTGATACGTCCATTTTGCATCATGTTTTCATGTTGATATTTATCGCTTCTTGGGCTGTTATTTCACTTCACGGTACAATTCTTATGCCTTTTCTCTCTTACTTTGCAAGGTTTATATGAAGAGGGAGAATGCCGGCAACTGGAATTCTGCCCTGAAACTGGAGCAAAGTTGAGATACCTATTCTGCGCAACTCCAAACGCCGTAAAAATCAACGATGATTTTTTTCGGATTTATAAAAAATACTGGACCGAAGAAGTGCGAGAAGGGCGCGTGTAGGTGGCCACAAGCCTGCACGGTGCAGCCACCCCCCAGGCCACGCCATGAGGGCTTGTGGGCAGCCTGCTGGCCCACTTGCCCCCCTCTTCTGCTATATGAGGGGTATCGTCTGGGAAAAAAATTAGGGAGGAGCTTTTTCGTGGATTCGCGGCCGTGATGAGGCGGAACTTGAGCACAACCAATCTAGAGCTCCGGCAGGACGATCCTGCCAGGGAAACTTCCCTCCCGGAGGGGGAAATCGTCGCCATCATCATCACCAACACTCCTCTCATCGGAGGGGACTCATCACCATCAACATCTTCATCAGCACCATCTCATCTCCAATCCCTAGTTCATCTCTTGTAACCAATCTTCGTCTCGCGACTCCGATTGGTACTTGTAAGGTGGCTAGTAGTGTTGATTACTCTTTGTAGTTGATGCTAGTTGGATTACTTGGTGGAAGAGTTTATGTTCGGATCCTTGATGTTAATCATTACCTCTCTGGTCATGAATAGATTATACTTTGTGAGTAGTTACTTTTATTCCTGAGGACATGGGATAAGTCATGCTAATAATAGTCATGTGAATTTGGTATTCGTTCGATAATTTGATATGTTGTATGTTGTTTTTCCTCTAGTGGTGTTATGTGAATGTCGACTACATAACACTTCACCATTATTTGTGCCTAGAGGAAGGCATTGGGAAGTAGTAAGTAGATGATGGGTTGCTAGAGTGACAGAAGCTTAAACCCTAGTTTATGTGTTGCTTCGTAAGGGGCTGATTTGGATCCACTAGTTTAATGCTATGGTTAGACTTTGTCTTAATTCTTCTTTCGTAGTTGCGGATGCTTGCGAGAGGGGTTAATCATAAGTGGGATGCTTGTCCAAGTAAGGGCAGTACCCAAGCGCCGGTCCACCCACATATCAAACTATCAAAGTAACGAACGCGAATCATATGAACATGATGAAACTAGCATGACAGAAATTCTCGTGTGTCCTCGGGAGCGTTTTTCCTCCTATAAGACTTTGTCTAGGCTTGTCCCTTGCTACAAAAGGGATTGGGCCACTTTGCTGCACCGTTGCTACTTTTGTTTCTTGTTGCTCGCTACGAATCATCTCACCACACAATCACTTGTTACCGATAATTTCAATGCTTGCAGATATTTCCTTGCTAAAAACCACTTGTCAGATCCTTCTGCTCCTCGTTGGGTTCGACACTCTTACTTATCGAAAGGACTATGATTGATCCCCTATACTTGTGGGTCATCACATATCAGCTTGATCGTCCTCACTTGCCACTTCAGCCAAAATTTGAGGATAATATAGTTGTGATGGATGACACTCATCCCAGCTCGGCTACAGCTAGAGAGGCTGCACAGGCAGCAGCTGCAGAGACAGCTAGGAATGCTCCAGCTCCACCACCCTAACTCCAAAAGAGATATGAACGGATTTCCTTCTTGGCCAGCACCATCCAAAGGATGGAGAAGAATATTTCAAAGACTTTGCTAAACCAGAAGAGTCTAGAGACGATCATGGAGACAAAATTCCATGATATGGATGTGAAGGTAACGGAGTTGACCACCACTGTTGAGAAGGTTCAACATGAAGTTCACTCAGTGATGATTCCACGCTCAGATGATGATTCACCTCTTCGTACTACCACACGGTTCATGACCCAAACCATGTCATCAGCTGTAGTACCAGAAGAAAGACCGTCTTCATCTACTCAAGGTTCAGCTCGTGTTCCAGCACCTCCAGTGTCTACACCTATAGCTCCGGCTCCAGCGACATGTTCCAAAGCCTTCGTCGATGTTCTCTTGTCTATTCCAACTTCTTCTACCTAAGGAGATCGTGCCCAGAGAGACGCTTAGACTAGATATTTTAACTTTTTTGTACTTGTTGCCAAAGGGGGGGAAGTGTATATATCAATAGGGCTTCGAGAGAGGGAGAGCTTTTGACTTTATTTGCGGCCATTTGGTTTTCAAAACTTTATTTGGTCTTTTGGATGAATTTATAAATTTAGATGTGTATTTTATCATACACTTTGATTGTTTGATGCTACCACATTATTACATTTGAAATATCTACATCATGATCATTCACTTGTTTGTTGGTGCTTTGTGCATTGCTTTTCATTATTATCATTTATGCGCACCACCAAGTTGTATGTCACATGGGAGAGTAACCCATAATCCTAATCAATTATGCATTTGCATTCAAATGCAAATTTCAAAATATGCACAAATTTATGGGGAGCTCTTGTTTTCACATATCTCTCAAAGGTCGATACTAATCATTGATTATATCATTTGTCGAAGCTTTGATCTATATGTTGTCATCAATTACCAAAAGGGGGAGATTGAAAGCACAATTGCTCCCTAACGTGGTTTTGGTAATAAATCACAACATATGCATCATTGGACTAATGAATTTATCCAAGTACATTTCAGAAAATTTCAAAGATGCATTGGCTATAGGATTGTGTGGAGATGCCCCTTTGATGCTGATGACTGTGATCTGCGTTGGGTTTTCCGTGAAGAGGAACGGGTCGCAGCACAATGCGGGTAAGTATTTCCCTCAGTTATGAAACCAAGGTTTATCAAACCAATAGGAATACCAAGACTCAACCGTCTTCAGCGACTGCTGATGTCTACTACACAACCTTCTTCTTCTAGACTCGTGTTGGGCCTCCAAGCGTAGAGTTTTGTAGGATGCTACCTCTTGAGCTTGCGTTGGTTTTTCCCTTGAAGACGAAAGGGTGATGCAGCACAGTAGCAGTAAGTATTTCCCTCAGTTTGAGAACCAAGATATCAATCCCGTAGGAGTATCAAGCCAAGTCTCCACCGTACCTGCGCAAAAACAGCAAACTTGCACCCAACGCTACAAAGGGGTTGTCAATCCCTTCACGATTGATTGCAAGGTGAGATCTGAAGGCGGAAAGTGCAGCAAAGTGAAAGTGTAGGGCTGAAAATATGATGTGAAGTAGACCCGGGGGCCATAGTGTTCACTAGAGGCTTCTCTCATGATAGCAAATATTACGGTGGGTGGACGAATTACTGTCAAGCAATTGATAGAACCGCCAAAGTCATGACGATATCTAAGGCAATGATCATACATATGGGCATCACGTCCCAGACAAGTAGACCGATACTTTCTGCATCTACTACTATTATTCCACACATCGACCGCTATCCATCATGCATCTAGTGTATTGAGTTCATGACAAACAGAGTAACGCCTTAAGCAAGATGACATGATGTAGAGGGATAAATTCATGCAATAGATATAAACCCCATCTTTTTACACTTGATGGAAACAACATGATGTGTGCCTCGCTACCCCTTATGTCACTTCGTGAGGTCACCGCACGGTATGAACCCAAAACCAAGCACTTCTCCCATTGCAAGAATCATAGATCAACTTGGCCAAACAAAACCCACAACTCGAAGAGAATTACAAGGATATGAAATCATGCATATAAGAGATCAGAAGAAACTCAAATAAGATTCATAGATAATCTGATCATAAATCCACAATTCATCGGATCTCGACAAACACACCGCAAAAGAAGATTACATCGGATAGATCTCCATGAAGATCATGGAGAACGTTGTATTGAACATCCAAGAGAGAGAAGAAGCTATCTAGCTACTAGCTATAGACCCGAAGGTCTATGGTGAACTACTCACGCATCATCGTTGAGGCAATGGTGTTGATGAAGAAGCCCTCCGTGTCTGAATCCCCCCTCCGGCAGGGCACCAGAACGTGCCCCAGATGGGATCTTGCAAAGACAGAAGCTTGCGGCGGCGGAAAAGTATTTTCATGGCTCTCTCCCGTGGTTTTGGATTTTTTGGGGATTTATAGGCGGAAGAAGTAGGGCAGAGGAGACACAGGGGGCCCACAAGCCTGCTAGGCGTGGCCCCCCAGGCCGCGACTAGGGGGCTTGTGGCCTTCCCTGGTGCCCTCTGCCTTGGTTCTCAAGCTCCCTGCATATCTTCTGCTCCGGAAAAAATCTTTTCAGAGGTTTTATTCCGTTTGGACTCCGTTTAATATTCTCCTCTGAAAAGGGTCACAAACACGGAGAAAACAGGAACTGGAACTTGGCACTGAGGTAATAAGTTAGTCCCAAAAAAGATATAAAAGGCATACAAAACATCCAAAGTTTGACAAGATAATAGCATGGAACCATCAAAAATTATAGATACGTTGGAGATGTATCAAGCATCCCCAAGCTTAACTCATGCTCGTCCTCGACTAGGGAAGTGATAAAGAATGAACTTTTGATGTGGAATGCTACCTAGCATATTTGTCCTTTGTAACTTCTTTCATGTGACATGAATGTTCAGATCCGTAAGATTCAAAACAATAGTTTGCTATTGACATGAAAACAATAATACTTCAAGCAAACTAGCAAGGTAATCATAAACTTTCGAAATAACAAGGCCAAAGAAAGTTATCCCTACAGAATCATATAGTCTGGCTATGCTCCATCATCCCCACACAACGAATTTAAAACATGCACAACCCTCGTATTGGCCAAGTAATTGTTTTCGCACTCTTACTTTCTCAAACCTTTTTCAACTCTCATGCAATACATGAGCGTGATACATGGATATAGCACTATAGGTGGAATAGAGTGTGGTGGAGTTTGTGAGGCAAAAAGGAGGAGATGGTCACATCGACTCGGCGTATCAAAGGGCTATGGAGATGCCCATCAATTGATATCAATGTGAAAGAGTAGGGATTACCATGCAATGGATGCACTTAGGGCTATAAGTATGTGAAAGCTCAAAAGGAGAACTAGTGGGTGTGCATTCAACTTGCTTGCTCACGAAGACCTAGGGCAATTTTGATTAAGCCCATCATTGGAATATACAAGCCAAGTTACATAATGAAGATTCCCACTAGTATATGGTGATGACAAAACAAGAGACTCTCAATCATGAAGAACATGGTGCTATTATGAAGCACAAGTGTGGAAAAAGATAGTAGCATTGTCCCTTCTCTCTTTTTATCTCTTTTTTTGTTTGGGATCTTTGGCCTCTTTCCATATCTGTCTCCCTTTTTTCTGTGTGGGCAACTTTGGCCTCTTTTATTTTATTTCCTCACATGGGACAATGCTCTAATAATGATGATCATCACACTTTCGTTTACTCACAGCTCAATGCTTAGAACAATGATGACTCTATAGGAAATGTCTCTGGCAGTGTACTGGAATGTGCAATAATCTAGCTTGGCGTATAACTCGCTAGCTATCTTACGATCATGCAATGGCAATATGTAAGCGACGACACACGTCATGAGACGGAACGGTGGGAGTTGCATGGCAATATATCTCGGAATGGCTATGAAAAGGCCATGATAGGTAGGTATGGTGGCTGTTTTGAGGAAGGTCTATGGTGGTTTTGTGTACCGGCGAAAGTTGCGCGGCACTAGAGAGGCTAGCAATGGTGGAAGGTGAAAGTGCATCTATACCATGGACTCACATTAGTCATGAAGAACTCACATACTTATTGCAAAAGTTTTTATTAGCAATCAAAACAAAGTGCTAAACGCATACTCCTAGGGGAAGGGTTGGTAGGTGTTAACCATCGCGCGATCCCGACCGCAACACAAAGGATGACAATCAATAAATCAATTATGCTCCGACTTCCTAACATAGCGGTTCACCATACGTGCATGTTACGGGCATCACTAACTTCAACACAAGTATTTCTAGATTCACAACATCTCACTAACATGACTCTTAATATTACCAAATCCATGTCTCAAAACTAATTGAGGGGAATCAAATTCTCTTTCTAATCAATGCACATGAATATGGAAGTTTTATTGTATCCGCTCTGGACGCCTATCACTTTAGGACTACTTTCATAGCACATGCCAACTACCAAGTTACTCAGAGAGAGCACTCTCAAAAATATATAAGTGAAGATCGAGAGTTCTTATTTCTCCAAAATATGACACTGTCGTGTTCTAAAAGACCTAAGTGAAGCATTTAGAGCAAATTTATCTAGCTCAAAAGATATAAGTGAAGCACATGTGAGCTAAATTGCCTAACTCAAAAGATATAAGCAAAGCTCAATGAGTATTCTAGTAAATTCACGATGAGTGCATGTCTCTCTCAAAAGGTGTGCAGCAAGGATGATTGTAACACAACAAAAAAGAAAAGACTCCTATAATACACGACGCTCCAAGCAAAACACATATCATGTGGTGAATAAAAATATAGCTCCAAGTAATGTTACCGATGGATTGAAGACGAAAGAGGGGATGCCTTCCCGGGGCATCCCCAAGCTTAGGCTTTTTGGTGTCCTTGAATTTGGCTTGGGATGCCTTGGGCAGCCCCAAGCTTGAGCTCTTTCCACTCTTTATCCCTTTGTCCATGAGAACATCACCCAAAACTTGAAAACTTCACAACACAAAACTTAAACAGAAACTCGTGATATCATTAGCACAAGAAAACAAACTACCACCTCTTTAAGTTTGCTACAGTACCAAAAGAAGTGGTAGTTTGTTTTCTTGTGCTAATGTTATCACGAGTTTCTGTTTAAGTTTTGTGTTGTGAAGTTTTCAAGTTTTGTGTGATGTTCTCATGTACAAAGAGATAAGGAGTGGAAAGATCTCAAGCTTGGGGATGACCAAGGCATCCCAAGCCAAATTCAAGGACACCAAAAAGCCTAAGCTTGGGGATGCCCCGGGAAGGCATCCCCTCTTTCGTCTTCAATCCATCGGTAACATTACTTGGAGCTATATTTTTATTCACCACATGATATGTGTTTTGCTTGGAGCGTCTTGTATCTTAGGAATCTTTTCTTTTTGTTGTATCACAATCATCCTTGCTGCACACCTTTTTGAGAGAGAGAGAGAGAGAGACATGCATTCATCATGATTTTGCTAGAATGCTCATAGTGCTTCACTTATATCTTTTGAGCTAGATACTTTTGATCTTATGCTTCACTTATATCTTTGGAGCTAGATACTTTTGCTCTTGTGCTTCACTTATATGTTTAGAGAACGGCAGTGCGTGATTTGGTAGTTGGCTTATGCTATGAAAGTAGGCCCAAATGTGCTAGGTACCCAAAGAGGATGCAAAAACCTCCATCTTCATGTGCATTGAGTAGAAAGAGAAGTTTTGATTCCTCTCAATTAGTTTTGAGACGTGGATTCGGTAATATTGAGAGTTATGTTAGTAGGGTGTTGTGAATCTAGAGATACTTGTGTTGGAGTTAGTGATTCACGTAGCATGCACGTATGGTGAACCGCTATGTTAGGAAATCGGAACATAATTGATCTATTGATTGTCATCCTTTGTGTTGAGGTCGGGATCACGCGATGGTATACACCTACCAACCCTTCCCCTCGAAGTATGCGTTTAGCACTTTGTTTCGATTACTAATAAAAACTTTTGCAACAAGTATGTGAGTTCTTCATGACTAATGTGAGCCCCGGAGGGGGGATTCGGACACCGAGGGCTTCTTCATCAACACCATGACCTCTCCGATGATGCGTGAGTAGTTCACCATAGACCTACAGGTCAATAGCTAGTAACTAGATGGCTTCTTCTCTCTCTTGGATCTTCAATACAAAGTTCTCCATGATCTTCATGGAGATCTATCCGATGTAATCTTCTTTTGTGGTGTGTTTGTCGAGATCCGATGAATTGTGGATTTATGATCAGATTATCTATGAATCTTATTTGAGTTTCTTCTGATCTATCTTATGCATGATTTCATATCCTTGTAATTCTCTTCGAGTTGTGGGTTTTGTCTGGCCAACTAGATCTATGATTCTTGCAATGGGAGAAGTGCTTGGTTTTGGGTTCATACCGTGCGGTGACCTCACCCAGTGACAGAAGGGGTAGCGAGGCACGCATCGTGTTGTTGCCATCAAGGGTAAAAAAGATGGGGTTTTCATCATTGGTTTGAGATTATCCCTCTACATCCTGTCATCTTGCTTAAAGTGTTACTCTGTTCATCATGAACTCAATACACTAGATGCATGCTGGATAGAGGTCGATGTGTGGAGTAATAGTAGTAGATGCAGAAAGTATCGGTCTACTTGTCTCGGACGTGATGCCTATATGTATGATCATTGCTTTAGATATCGTCATGACTTTGCGCGGTTTTATCAATTGCTCAGTAATTTGTTCACCCACCGTGATACTTGCTATTTTGAGAGAAGCCTCTAGTGAACACTATGGCCCCCAGGGTCTACTCCACACCATATTATCAGCCTTACACTTTTTACTTCGTTGCACTTTCCGCCTTCAGATCTCACTTTGCAAACAATCTTGAAGGGATTGACAACCCCTTTGAAGTGTTCGGTGCAAGCTTGTTTGTGTTTGCGCAGGTACTCTGGATTTGACGAGACCCTCCTTCTGGATCGATACCTTGGTTCTCGAACTGAGGGAAATACTTACTGCTCCTGTGCTGCATCACCCTTTCCTCTTCAAGGGAAAAGCCAACGCAAGCCCAACCTCTGTCAACGTGTCATATTCTGGCGCTGTTGTGTGTGGGATAGCAGGTACCTTGGACATCCCCAAGCTTGAGCTTTTGTATCTTTTTCAATCCTCTCGTAGCCCGGTTTCACCTATTCTCAAAAACTTCATCCACACAAAACTGAAAAGAACTCGTAAGATAGGTTAGTGCACATAATAATAAATCAACTCTTTATGTACTTCCAAGACAAGTTGCATAATAATTGCAAACATCACCTATTGTTTACTATCATTTCCATAATTTATATCTATCAATATAGGCTATGGAAACTATAGGATAACTAGATAACAAAACTATGACAGCAATCTGTCCAAACAGAACAGTTTGTAGAAATTTGTGAAAACAGTGTACTTCTGTAACTCAAACAATTATGAAAATTTAGGACATGCTATAAACTTTATAGAAAACCCCGTGTAAAAACTTCAGAAACTTTCCACGTTCCATTAAAATATGAAAATTCAAACACTACAACACCAGTTTCTATTTTTACACAACACCAATCAAAGCACGCAATGCAAGCATCCTAATGCAATTCTTGGAACTTTTTATTGAAAAAAAAGATTATAAATAATACCTAACAAAGAAAAAAATGACACTCCAAGCAAAACTCATATTATGCGACGAATAAAAATATAGCTCCAAGTAAGATATACTGGTAATGTTGAAGACGAAGCTTAGGCGCTTGAGTCTTCCTTGGATATTACATTGGGTGTGCCTTGGGAATCCCCAAGCTTAGGTTCTTGTCACTCCTTATTCTCCTCATATCGGTGTCTCACCCAAAACTTGAAAACTTCAATCATACAAATTTAAAGGAACTTTGTGAGATGGGTTAGTATAATAAATAATGATCATAAGGAAGTGACCTTAGCTCACTTGGCTAGTGGAGTGGATGTACAACCCAGCCACCCAAGTTCAAGTCCCCACGGGCGTGAATTTGGGTTCTTATTCTTTCAAAAAAAACTCGTTGTGGGGGGTTTCCCTTACAGTTTTCCTTCAAAAATAATAATAATAATAATTCACTTAGGTACTGTCAAGACAAAATTAATAATTTTTCCCACATGATACCTAATCTATTCTACTATTCCCATAATTTATATCACTGAATATAAGCTATGGGAACACTAAAACAAGCAAACTATGCATGCAAAACAGAATCTGTCAAAAATAGAACAGTCTGTGAAGATTTGTAATGTAACCATACTTCCCTGTCTCTAAAAATTCTAAAAAAAATAGTAAAATCCATGAAATTTGTACATAAATCATGTGTAAAAAAATTAACATCAAAATCAAGTTCCCGTAAATTTACAAAATTCCTGGACTGAGATCAAATGTTTCTGTTTTTGCACAGAATCAAGTCAACTATCATCCACACTATCCCAAAGGCTTTACTTGGCACTTTATTGAAATAAGAGGCATAAAACATGATTACTACAGTAGGTTAATCATGTGAACACCAAAAAACTGAAACTAAAAGTGTTGGGGTGTCTCCCAAAAAGTGTTGGGCATGATGATTTCAATGATGCTCACATAGGAATAATAATTATAACATGAAAAGGAGCATCAAGAATCTCATGACAAGCACATTTAAGTCTAACCCACTTCCTATGCTTAGGGATTTTGTGAAAAAAAAATATGGGAGCAAGAATCAACTAGCACAGGAAGGCAAAACAAGCATACCTTCAAAACTTTGAACACATAGAGAGGAAACTTGATATTATTGCGATTCCAAGAAGCATATGTTCCTCCCTCATAATAATTTCCAGTAGCATCATGAAGGAATTAAACAATATAGCTATCACATAAAACATTCTTTTAATGATCTACAAGCATAGGAAATTTATCACTCTCCACATAAGAAAACTTCTTCTCATTCATAATAGTGAGAGCAAACTCAACAAAATAACTATCATGTCAAGCATAATCCAATTGAAAATCAAAATCACGATGAAAATTTCATGGTTATCATTATTCTTTATATCATACATGTCATCACAATAATCATCATAAATAGCAAGCATGCTTTCAACATAGTAAATTTTCTAATCAAAACTTGGGGGACTAAACATATCATCTTCATCAAACATAGCATCCCCAAGCTTGTGGCTTTTCATATCATTAGCATCATGAATATTCAACGAATTCATACTAACAACATAGCAATCATGCTCGTCATACAAAGATTTAGTGCCAAACATTTTAATAACTTCCTCTTCTAACACTTGAGCACAATTTTCCTTTCCATCATTTTCACGAAAGACATTGAAAAGATGAATCATATGAGGCAACCTCAATTCCATTTTTAGTAGTTTTATTTTATAAAACCAAACTAGTGAAAAACTAGAAACTAAAAGATTTAATTGCAAGATCTAAAGATACCTTCAAGCACTCACCTCCCCAGCAACAGTGCCAGAAAAGAGCTTCATTGATGGGATGTGAGTGCCGCTTACCTAACCTCCCCGACAACGGCGCCAGAAAAGAGCTTGATGTCTACTACACAACCTTCTTCTTGTAGACTCGTATTGGGCCTCCAAGCACAGAGTTTTGTAGGACTGTAGCAAATTTCCCTCAAGTGGATGACCTAAGGTTTATCAATCTGTGGGAGGTGTAGGATGAAGATGGTCTCTCTCAAGCAACCCTGCAATCAAATAACAAAGAGTCTCTTGTGTCCTGAACACACCCAATACAATGGTAAACTATATAAGTGCACCAGTTCGGCGAAGAGATAGTGATAGAAGTGTAATATGGATGGTAGATATAGGTTTTTGTCTTAAAATGTAAAAACAGCAAGGTAAAAAATAGTAAACAGCGAGCAAAACATGTATAAATGCTTTGAAACAAAGCCTTGGGGTCCATACTTTCACTAGTGCAAGTTCTCTCAACAATACTAACATAGATGAATCATATATAAATCCCTCATGTGCGTCAAATACTTCACTCCAAAGTCACAAATACCGTAGAACAAACGAATAAATTATTGTAGGTTACGAAACCACCTCAATGATATCTTTTCTGATCAATCTTGTGAGCTATCCTTATAAGTGTCATGAAAAACCCTAGAGTTCGTACTAAAATAACACCTTAAGATACACTTCAACCAAAACCCTAATGTCACCTAGATACTCGAATGTCACCACAAGTACCCATGGGCAAGATTATACGATATGCATCACATAATTTTAGATTCATCATGTTCAATCCAACACAAAGAACTTCAAAGAGTGACCCAAAGTTTCTACCGAAGAGTCAAGACGAAAATGTGTGCCAACCCCTATGCATAGATTCTCAAGGTCATGGAACCCGCAAGTTGATCACCAAAACATACATCAAGTGGATCAATAGAACATCCCATTGTCACCACGGATATCCCATCGCAAGACATACATCAAGTGTTCTCAAATCCTTAAAGACTCAATCCGATAAGAAAACTTCAAAGGGAAAACTCAATTCATCACAAGAAAATAGAGAGGAGAAAACTCCATATGATTCATCTATATTAATAAAGCTCACGATACATCAAGATCGTTCCATCTCAAGAACACGAGAGAGAGATTGAACACATAGCTACTAGTACATACCCTCAGCCCCGAGGAGGATTACTCACACGTTATCATGGTGATAAAGAGAGATTTTTTGATGGAGAGGTACAACCCCGAAGAGATGGAGGCGATGGCGGTCACGGAACCGGCGACGGGCCGCGTCGATGGCGACTGGCGATGGCCCCTTACCCCTCCTTCTTCCTTGGTCTTGGTGTTGCAATGGAGGAGCCTCTCCTCTTCTTGGCGGCTGCCAAGGGAGAGGCAAATTCGTGGCTCTTGGTGGCTCTGTGGCGACAGAACTCCCGATCTAGGTTTATTTTAGGGGTTTTTCTATTTATAGGAATTTTTGGCGTCGGTCTCACGTCACGAAGGTTCCCGGGGAGGTCACAAGACACAGGGGCGGGACCTAGGGGGTGGTCGCGCCGAGCAATCTTGTGGATTCCTCATCCACTTCCTCGCCCAGCTCTGGTGCTTCGAGGGTCTATTTTGGTCCATAAAAAACCACCGTAAATTTTCATCCAATTCCGAGAATTTTTATTTCTGCACAAAAAACAGCACCATGGTAGTTCTGCTGAAAACAGCGTCAGTCCAGGTTAGTTCTAATCAAGTCATAGCAAAATCATATAGAATTATTGTAAACATGGCATGAATACTTCATAAACTATAGATACGTTGGAGACGTATCAACTGCACACAAATAAACAAACAACTTGCACCCAACGCGGGCAACAAGGTTGTCAATCCCCTTGATCTCGTTATTTGCAAGCAAATGAGGTGTGAAGATAATTTTTGATGATTGTAAATTGCAAAATATAATAAAACATAAATAATGGCAGCAAGGTAGCAGTAGCGTTTGTATATATATATAAGTGAATAGACACGGGGGCCGTAGTGTTCCCTAATGGCATCTCTCATGGCAAAGGCATATGGTGGGTAAACAAATTATTGTTGGGCAATTGATAGAACAATGAATAATTATGCGATTTTCATAGCAATGATCATGTGTATATAGGCATCACGTACATAGGCAAATATGCCGACTCCTGCATGCACCTATTGCTATTACTTCACTTCAAGAGCGCTTCTATGCTTGCCTCTCTACATATTAAGTAAAAACAGAGTAATGCTTGGAGAACAATGAAATGATGTAGACAAAGTAAAATCAATTAATAGGAATAAACCCCATCGTTTTACCCTTAGTAGTAGAAACACAAAGTCGCATCTTGTCCCCTTCTGTCACTAGGATATAGAAATTCGCCAGGTTGAAACCACTACAACGTACCACTCCTGCTGAAGAAATATTAATCTAGTTGGCCAAACTATCTCAATAGATCAGAGAGAATTACGAAGCTATGATTATCATGCAATTAAGAATCATAATAATTAGAGGTGACTCAAATACTTTTCATGAATAATCTGAACATAAACCCACAATTCATCGGATCCCAACAAACACAACATACATAGTGATTACATCGGATAGATCAAAGCGAAGATGCAATGAACATGGTATTGAAGATCATAAGAGAGAGAGAGAGATTGCCATCTAGGTACTGCCTACGGACCCATAGGTCTGTGGTGAACTACTCACACATCATGGTGAGGGCAGCAAGGTTGATGTAGAGTCCCTCCGTGATTGATCTCCCCTCCGGCAAATCACCGAACGGAGGTTTAGATGGCCTCGCATCGGAACAGAGACTTGCAGCGATGGAATAAGTGATTCAGGACTGCTCTTAGGGTTTTTAGAATATTTGTGAATTTATAGGCGAGAGAGGGACGTCGGGAGGCATCCAAGGGGGCCACAAGCCATGAGGGCGCGACCAAGCCCTGGGCCGCACCCTGTTGGCTTGTGCCTCCCACGTGTGGCCCCTCCTCCACTTCCGATGCTTAAAGGTCTTCATATAGTCCAGAAAAAATCATATTAAAGTTTTGTGGCATTTGGACTTCTTTGGTAGGGTAAACCTGCAAAGCAAAAACACACACAGAAAACAGGAAGTGGCACTGGGCACTCGTTCAATAGGTTAGTGCTAAAAAATATTATAAATTGGTATATAAATGCCCCAAAACTATCCTAGAAATATAATATATCAGCATGGAACAATCAGAAATTATAGATACATTGGAGACGTATCAGCATCCCCAAGCTTAATTCCTACTCGTCCTCGAGTAGGTAAATGATAAAACAGAATTTTTGATGTGACATGCTATCCATAATGTAATCTCTTGTATGTATGATCATTGAGGAATGATGAATTAACAAACAGCAACATAATCATATTTATTAAGTATAAGCAACATAATGATTGATTTTCAAAGTATACGATCCTAAAAGAATGTTTACCCCCTATTCATCTATTGTATTAGCAAGGCATGACTCCGTCTTCACCACATAAATACAAATGTTAAGCACCACGATGTTCAAGTCAGGCAATTGGATCGTACTTTTTCAATATGCATCAACTTTTTATTCTTCACACAATACATGAGCGTGAACCATTGGACATAGCATATAGCTGGAATAGAATATGGTGGTTGATATCAAAGGGGTAAAAAGTGGAGAAGATAATCTCACATCAACTAGGCGTACCAAAAATCTATGGAGATGCCCATCGATAGATGTCAGTGCGAGGAGTAGGGATTTCCATGCAAATGATGCACTAGAGCTACAAGTGTATGAAAGCTCAACTGAAGCTAAGTGGGGGTGTGCATCGAACTTCCTTGCTGATGAAGACCTAGGGCGTTTGAGGAAGCTCGTCATTGGAAATATACAAGACAAGTTCATTATGATAAGATAATTCCCACTAGCATATGGAGGTGATAGCATAGGAGACTCTAACTATGAATATCATGGTGACACTTTGAGGCACAAGTGTGGTAAAGGATAGTAGCATTGTCCCTTCTCTCATTTTTTATATATGGTGGGATTTTCTCTTTTTTTTCTACCTCCCCCAGTATGTATGTATATATATATATATATATATATATATATATTATCTATGTTGGGCTCATTTGGCCTCCCCCATTTTATTTATTTTTCGTGTGGAGTCTCATCCCGACTTGTGGGGGAATCATAGTCTCCATCATCCTTTCCTCACTGGGACAATGCTCTAACAAGGATGATCATCACACTTTTATTTACTTACAACTCAATATGGAGAACTGATAGGAAGATATGACTCTCTGAGAATGCCTCTGGTAGTGTACCAGGATGTGCAATGATCTAGCATGACATGTATCAAAAACATGATGGAAGGTGACTTTTCCACAAATACTATGTCAGCTCTATATGATCATGCAAAGCAATATGACGATGAACAAACTAGTCATGTGAAGTGACGATGGAATTTGCATGGCAATATACCTCAGAATGGCTATGGAAATGCCATAATAGGTAGGTATGGTGGTTGTTTTGAGGAAGATATAATGAGGCTTATGTGCAACAGAGTGTATCATGCCGCAGGGTGTGGATGCACCGGCGAAAGTCACCAATCCTTGAGGTGAGAATGGGCTATGCACGGTACCGAAGAGGCTAGCAAATATGAGAAGGTAAAATGCGTATGTCCAAGGTGTCACATTAGTCAAAAATAACTCACATACTTATTGCGAAGTTTTATTAGTTTTATCACACATCAAAGCACTACTCGCATGCCCCGAGGGAGGGGGTTGGTAGGAGTTAACCGCCGCGCGCCCCCGACTCGAGACAACACTAGGATTTTTACGAGGTATAAGAATGCTCACACATCATCACCATGCCTATTTAATATTTAGATGAACAAAAATTTAACACCCCTTTAATCCTGACTAATGTGATAAAACTTTTTATTAGCATATCAATGTCATTAACTCACAATTTCTCTATGTGTGCTACATGATGGCTTTGATAGATCATTCATTGAATGCCTATTATTTTTGGACTAGTCTTACGACCCATGAAAATTACTGTCACTATTTTTTCAGATCTCAAACAAATAAAAGTGAAGAACGAGAGCAAATTATTTCTATAAAATCTACACGCCACCGTGCTCGAAAAGATATAAGTGAAGTACTAGAGCAACTGCCAAGCTCAAAAGATATAAGTGAAGCACATAGAGTATTCTAGCAAATCATAATGAAGGTGAGTCTGTCTCTAATAGGTGTGTACAATAAATGATGAATGTGACAAACTGAAAATAAAAGCAAACAAAAGCAAACGACGCTCCAATCAAAGCACATATCATGTGATGAATAAAAATGTAGCTCCAAGTGACATACCGATGGTTTGAGATGAAAGAGGGGATGCCTTCTGGGGACCCAAGCTTAGATGCTTGAGTATTCCTTACAATACTTGGGGTGTCTTGGGAATCTCAAAGCCTAGGCTCTTGCTACTCCTTATTCCATGGTCCATCGCGATCACACTCAAAACTTGAAAACTTCAATCACACAAAACTCAACAAAACTTCGTGAGATCCGTTAGTATAAGAAACATATTGCATACTTTAGGTACTGTTATAAATTGATTATTAATTTCTAATTGCATAATAGGTACTGTATTCTAACTTATCCATGAGTTATACGCCCCATATATTCCATAGCATCATCAAAACAAGCAAACTATGCAGACAAAACAGAATCTGTTTAAAACAGAACAGTCTGTAGCAATCTGTAAGTATCCTGTACTTCTATAACTCTAAAATTTCTGAAAAATTAAGACAACTTGTATAATTTGTACATAAATACTGTGTAAAAATTTCAAGAATTTAGAACGCTCCAGCAGAGAAATAAAAATTCTGCACTGGAGACAAAAGTTTCTGTTTTTGCACAGCATCAATCATACTCATCAAATAAGTTATCCCAGAGGCTTTACTTGGCACAAAGACTAATTAAAACATGAAAAAAAATCATTACAGAGGAAATAATAATGTCAACACAAAATAACAGAAACTAAAAAGAAAAAATTAAGATAACTATTGGGTTGCCTCCCAACAAGCGCTATTGTTTTATGCATCGTTGACATCAAGCTCCTCAATAACACAACCATGAATGATAGTTGCAATAGGATCTTTGATCAATTTTATAAAGTTGGGATGAACACAAATATTCTTTAGATCCTCATTTGTTTTGGTAGGAGGTGTGCTAACGGTCATGGGAACATATATGAACTTGGGACTTCTATTTCGAGAGGTGCTAGCATAAGTTTTAGGAGGTGTGAAAGCTGAACCTACTTTATCAATGATCTCCTCCATCTTATCAATTACAGCCAAACTTTGTCCTATAATCTCATCAATAATAGTGTCCTTTTCCTTTGGCGTTTTCAAATTAGTTCCTACGCGAGACCCAAGTTGAGTAATCTGATTATGAAGTTTCTTTTCTAACTCCTCAATTGGTTCATACGTGATCATTTTATTTTCTATAGCATCAAGCCTTTGCATAACATGTTCCAAAGTTAAATTGGTTTCATTAACAATAATAGGTGGTGTTCCAACAAGGCTTTCAATGGCATTATAGGCATCTAAAGTGTGACACATTAAAAAGTTCCCTCTAGTGATGGTGTCAAGAACAAACCTAAACCAAGTTGTCACACCAACATAAAAATTATGGAGCAAAGTAGTGGTGGATAACTTATTAGTGGATTTATTTTGAGCATTGCAAATCCTATACCATGCATCTTTGAAACTTTCTCCTCCCCTTTGTTTAAAATTTATAACATCATTATCAGGAGTAACGCGGACAAAAGAAGAACTAGCCATGACTTCAGACAAGAGTACTGGTAACAAGCAAAGGTAAATTTTTTTGTATTTTTAACTTTTATGTGACAAACTAAATATAACAGAAAATAATAATAATAACAAGTGAATGAAAATTTGTGATAAGCTACTTGATAGTTGGTGATGGTATTCCCCGGCAACGGCGCCAGAAATCCTTTGTGATGACTGTGATCTGCGTTGGGTTTTCCTGAAGAGGAACGACTTATCGCAGCACAATGTGGGTAAGTATTTCCCTCAGTTATGAAACCAAGGTTTATAGAACCAATAGGAATACCAATCCTCAATCATCTTCAGCGGCTACACACAAAGAAACAAACAACTTGCAGCCAACGCGGGCAAGAGGGTTGTCAATCCCCTTGATCTCGTTATTTGCAAGCAAATGAGGTGTGTTGATAATTGTTGATGATTGTAAATTGAAAAATAAAATAAAACAAAAATAATGGCAGCAAGGTAGTAGTAGCGTTTGTAAAAATAAAAGTGAATAGACCCAGGGGCCATAGTGTTCCCTAATGGCATCTCTCATGGCAAAGGCATATGGTGGGTAAACAAATTACTGTTTGGCAATTGATAGAACAACAAATAATTATGCGATTTTCACGGCAATACTCATGTGTATATAGGAATCACGTCCATAAGCAAATAGGCCGACTCCTATCTGCACCTATTACTATTACTCCACTTCAAGAGCGCTTCTATGCTTGCCTCTCTATGTATTAAGTAAAAGCAGAGTAATGCTTGGAGAACAATGACATGATGTAGACAAAGTAAACTCAATTAATATGAATAAACCCCATCGTTTTATCCTTAGTAGCAGCAACACAAAGATGCATCTTCTCCCCTTCTTTCACTGGGATATAGAAATTCGCCAGGTTGAACCTACTACAACGCACCACTCCCTCTGAAGAAATATTAATCTAGTTGGCCAAAATATCCCAATAGATCGGAGAGCATTACAAAGCTATGATAATCATGCAATTAAGAATCATAATAAATATAGGTGACTCAAATACTTTTCATGAATAATCTGAACATAGACCCACAATTCATCGGATCCCAACAAACACACCATACATAGTGATTACATCAGATAGATCAAAGCGAAGATGCGATGAACATGGTATTGAAGATCATAAGATAGAGAGATTTCCATCTAGGTACTGCCTACGGACCCGTAGGTCTGTGGTGAACTACTCACACATCATGGTGAGGGCAACAAGGTTGATGTAGAGGCCCTCCGTGATTGATCTCCCCTCAGGCAGATCGCTCGAACGTAGGTTCAGATGGCCTCCCGTAGGAACATAGACTTGCGGTGGTGGAAAAAGTGTTTCAGGAGTGTTGTTAGGGTTTTTAGAATATTTGTGAATTTATAGGCCACAGAGGGACGTCACGAGGCATCCAGGGGGGCACAAGCCATGAGGGCATGACCGCGCCTTGTTGTCTTGTGCCTCCATCGTGCGGCCTCTCGTCCACTTCTGATGCTTGCACGTCTGCATATAGTCCAAAAAAATAATATTAAAATTTCGTGGCATTTGGACTTCGTTTGGTAGGGTAAACATGCAGAAAACATGATCTGACACTAGGCACTGGGTCAATAGGTTAGTGCTCAAAAATATTAGAAATTGGTATATAAATGCCCAAAATGTATCCTAGAATGATAATATATCAGCATGGAACAATAAAAAATTATAGATGCATTGGAGACATATCAATGCAAGGAAGGAATACGATTGGCTAAAGCTTCCAGCGTGAAGACTCTTCATTTTACACTTTGTGAGAAATCACTTTGAGTCCATAGGAAAGCCAATACTATTAAAAGGGGATGATGTTTTATGATGAATTGGTTGCTCTAGTGCTTAGAGATAGCCACCAAAAATACTCAACCACTTTCCCACAAAATATATCTGTCCCAAGCCAAATATGCAAAATCGGTGTCACCAACATTTCCCACTCGGCTATACCAATTTTACACTTAGTGAGATCCTATGCCAATCCCACCATCTCGGTACAACCAACATTCCTATTGGTGCCACTGAGATTGGGTGACCAACATTCTGTTGAGATAACTTCAAGTTTCAAAATTTCCGAGTTTGAAGTTGGTCTCACCGAGTTTGCAAACCAGTCTAGGTCAGCATATCGGTACCACTGAGATTCCTATATCGATCTCACCAATAATTCAAAAGTTTCCACATTAGTGCAACTCGATACCGTCGAGATTCCTTTCAGTGTCAACGAGTTGGGCAATAATGTTATAACGGTTGGATTTTGGGAGATGTCTATATATACCCCTCCACCTACCTCTCATTCATAGAGGAAGCATTCAGAACACGCTTACACTTGCCAGATCCATTTTTGTGAGAGAGAGACACCTACTCATGTGTTGAGATCAAGAGATTCCATTTCAACCATTTGAACCTTGATTTCTAGCCTCCCCAAGTTGCTTTCCACAAGATCAATCTCTCCTACCCCTGCCAAATATGAGAGAGAGTGATTGAGTGTTGAGGAGACTATCTTTTGAAGCACAAGAGTAAGGACTTCATCGTTCTACCACATATATTACCTTTTGGAGGGTGCTGCCTCCTAGATTGGTTAGGTGTCGCTTGGGAGCCTCCTACTTCGTCTTGTGGAGTTGAACCAAGATGTTTGTAAGGGCAAGGATATCGCTTACTTCGTGAAAATCTACCATGAGTGAGGCTAGTCCTGTGTGGACGGAAGCTATGGTGGAATAGACTGGGCCACTTCTTCATGGACCCCTTATGGATGGAGCCCTCCATGGACTCTCGCAATCATTACCCTCCGTGGGTTGAAGTCTGCACTAACATGGATGTATGATAGCGCCACCTATCGGAACCATGCCAAAAATTGTCATGTCAACCTTTGCCTTTGATCTCCCTACCTTACCCTCTACTTTACACTTGCATGTTTTACTTTCCGCTTCTATACTCTTAGATATGCTTGTGTAGGGTGTACTTGACTAGTCATAGTTGCTAAAACTGACCGACACTAAAAATTGGGAAAATGCTAAGTTTCTATCTTGTCAAGTAGTCTAATCACCCCCCTCTAGACATACTTTCAATCCTACACAATCAAAAATTGTAGATGCATTGGAGACATATTAGTAGTGGTGATGTTTTATGTGTGTCAACAGAAGATAGTCGTTGAACATGTTGATGATTTAGTTGTAGTGGAATTTCTCGGCTTTTGAAGCCTCATTTTGGATAACTTGTTGCAACGGAATTGGGTAGTTCTTCGTTAGTGTGCTCAGTTTGTGTTTAAGTTATGGTGCAGCTGAGAGTATATTTTTTGTTTGAACAGTTGTAAGACTATCATGTTTAAGATTCTATTTTAAATGTGCGATGCACCTGTTTTGTGGTTATGACCGTGAGCACTAAACTATTAGATTTGAATGTTTGCCACTTCATTGATAAAAGTTGGAGGCAGATCCAAGATCATTTGGTTTATGCATGGCAATGGTGTTGCTCCCCGTCGGAGAGTGAGTTCCCATCACAACCAAAATTTAGTAAATTAGGGACACTTTGCTTCCCATCCCCATCCCAATCATATCTGAGCGGGGATCGGCTTCCCCATTAAGACGCGAAATTGAAAAACTTATTATGATATTTCCATGATATTATCATTTGGATATGTAAGAATACTCATAGTTTCAAAGACATGGAAATAAGAATAATAATAAATAAGATTCATAGGTTAAAACTTACTAAAAATTACAATGATTGAGATAATATTACTCAGTCTCGTCAATATTAATTGACACACACTTAGTATGTGTTTGTAAAGTTGTGCTAAGTTTCCATCTATTACAAAAGAGAGGATTAATTACAGTATTTTAGATATACAATCTTCTAATTTAGATACATATTACCAAATAATGAGGCATAATTGGTAATTGGGATGGGGTAGACCTTCACACCCGCATACCCATATTAGATTGTGGGTATAAAATCTCCTCATACGCATCCATTGATAGATGAGTTTCCCACCAATTTGAGGGGAATGGGCCCACTTTGGCATCCCTACTTTTGGTTTAGCACAAAACTACACGAGATTGATGTTATTCTAAATAAGATAATTTGTAGACACATCCACATTGAAATAGTTCAATAAAAATAAAAATATATTCTCATGTTCATGATAAAGAGTTCACAATACTCTATAATAATTGTCGAATATAATATATGAATTACATTCTACAACCTTCATATGAACTAAGACGAAATGCGTTGAATGAAGAGGAAAACACCTCGAGAAACATGGTGCATGAGGAACATGATCTTGTCAGCAAATTTGAATATGTGCCCGCCTTTACAACATGTGTAAGTACTTCTCGTGAGTCATTAATGATTATGCGCCCGCCTTTACAACATGTGTATGTACTTCCCAAGTTGTTAACAGCACCGAGAGTAATCATAACCTCACGTGGTTCAACTTGTAGGTTTTTGGTAGCATAGCCCGAAAGTCTTTGTTGCATGAAAATAAATGTCATAGAGTAAGAATGATACTTAATGTAAGATTGGTATTGCAAGAACATGAAGCTGAGCGAAATTATTACCATTGGTTTGTTGTCAATGTTGGACTTTGTCAAAGTATGCAACAGTGACATAAATGGATGATCAGTTGGTCCAATATGCTATATACGCATAAACCAATCTAAATGCAAAATGAACAAGATTACATTGTCAATATATCTCCATCATCTTGCTGGATCCTTGTTGTATCTCAAGAAAAAAATTGAACTTTAGCAGATCTTATAATGTCGGCAAGTTTTAAGAAAGGATTCCTTGCAAAACAGGGGATGACCTAATGAAAATAGAAGTATAAAAATAAGCATTGTTCCATACAATTATAAATAGAATATTCTTAATAAAACAAGACTATATGTTGGTGATATTATTGTGTAAATACTATATCATAAAGAATGGTATGCATGGTCAGTATCCAAATCTAAGAAGTGTCACCTGACTGAACATGATAATTAAATATATGTGGTGGTAGAGAAGTAGGTTAAATGTGGCAGTTGTATAATGCGAGAGGATTTCTGATAGAAATTCATGTGGTACACACATAAGGAATCATTCTTTTGAAAGCATGGCATTATACAGGAAAATGTAAGTAAATAAAGAAGTGTACATATTGGGGGCATTGTTCAAGAGCCCGCAAAGCAACGCATTATACAGGCAGATGTGGCAATTATGAAGTGAATATTCTTACGAGAAGAAGATTGTATGTTGTTGATATTATTTTGTTTAAAGACTATATTTCACAAAACGATGTGTGGGATTCGAAATTAAATGTATGAAATGTCATGTGACATAATCTCAAAATTCTAGATACATATGCATCTATATAAAACCATTGTACTCAAATAAAATTATGTATTCTTAGGTCGTGATCGAGTCGTAGATAAAATATTGCCAAGAGTTTCAAGGTTTGAATCTGTATGAAATAAGGGTACATTAAAATAACATGTTAGGTAACTAAAGTTTGGAAATATGCTTAAATAAACAGAGGTGATTGAAAGACTGTTAGATCTACACTTTGTTCAGTCAATAATCGATCCTATAAAGAACCAAGAACTAACAATAAAGCCATAAATCAAACATTTCATTTAAACATGTCGTTCTTTCTTTGTAGTCATATCTCAAAAAGATAGAGGTACTTGTTGAGAATGTTGTTCTCGTGGCACAATCCTATACGGTCATTGCAAATAGGGCACTACAAAAATCCCAACGGATAATTTAGAAATGGATTGGGCTCCTTGCTCATTTCACCAACCCCTTCGATGCCTTCTTCCTCCTCGATAAAGTCTTCTGGTGTGGGTGCGAGTTCATCGCCTTCACCACCTACAACATCTTCACCAACTTCGACAACATCTTCCCTACCGCCAATGACATGCACACTCTCCCCTACATATTCCCCAAGACGATGAGTGACCGGATGCCTTGAGTAAACTTGGTAATCTAGGGCTAGGTCATGTTCGGTGTGTTGGAAATATGGCCTAGAGGCAATGATAACATATTTATTATTATATTTCCTGTTTCAAGATAATCGTTTATTATCCATGCTATAATTGTATTGAATGAAAGCATAGATACATGTGTGGATATATAGACAAAACAATGTCCCTAGTAAGCCTCTAGTTGGCTAGCTAGTTGATCAAGGATGGTTAAGGTTTTCTGACCATATGCAAGTGTTGTCACTCGATAACTCAATCACATCATTAGGAGAATCATGTGATGGACTAAACCCAAACTATGAACGTAGCATGTGATCGTGTCATTTTGTTGCTATTGTTTTCTGCCTGTAAAGTATTCATTCCTATGACCATGAGATCATGTAACTCACTGACACCGGAGGAATACCTTGGGTGCACCAAACATCACAACGTTACTGGGTGACTATAAAGAAGCTCTACAGGTATCTCTGAAGGTGTCCGTTGAGTTAGCATGGATCAAGACTGGGATTTGTCACTCCGTGTGACGGAGAGGTATCTCGGGGCCCTCTCGGTAATACAACAACACATACAAGCCTTGCAAGCAATGTGACTCAAGTGTAAGTCACGGGATCTAGTATTACGGAACGAGTAAAGAGACTTGCCGGTAACGAGATTGAAATAGGTATAGGGATACCGACGATCAAATCTCGGGCAAGGAACATACCGAAGGACAAAGGGAATGATATACGGGATAATATGAATCCTTGGCATAGATGTTCAACCGATAAGATCTTCGTAGAATATGTAGGATCCAATATGGACATCCAGGTCCCTCTATTGGATATTGACCGAGGAGTGTCTCGGGTCATGTCTGCATAGTTCTCGAACCCGCAGGGTCTGCACACTAACACTAGTAGAAAACAGGGCATTTGTCCCGGTTCATAAGGGCCTTTAGTCCCGGTTCTTGAACCGGGACTAATAGGTCGTTACTAATACCTCCCCCGTTTAGTCTCGGTTCTTACACGAACCGGGACATATGTTCATCCATGTGGCCGCTGCGGGCAGCCCAGGCAGGGGGGGCCTTTGGTCCCAGTTGGTGACATAAACCGGGACCAAAAGGCATCCACGCGTCAGAAGCTGGCTGCAGCTGAGGTTCTTTTTTGAAAGTGGCTGGTTTAGGGGTTTTGGGGGTTAATTTAGGTTGTTATTAGCTAGCTAATAGAGAGAAGTGTCCTCTCTTATCTTCGTGCTTGGTTTACCAACACTACAGCTATGTTCATTTCACCCGCTGATATATAATAACTCTTCATGCTCGCATCATACATCATCATATATAATAACAAGTCCTACTAATCATGCATCATCATACAGCTTCTACTCGTTATTAATAACAAGTCATACGATCATCATACTCATAGTCATCGAACCCAACCCTACATAATTGTTCTTAGCACATCATTAGTATCAGGTAGACCTAAACACACTTGAGATAAAATAGCATAAAACAATATAGACCCTAACTCTCCATTATGAAGAATGGAGATCATCCTGTCTCCAATTCTTGCGCTTCGCTTCCTTTTGCTTCCAAGAAGCTCCTTACAACTGTCCATACATTTTTTCCATTCTTTGATTGTCATGTATCCACTTCTTTTAGAAATTCGGTGTGGATAGTTGAGATTCGTAGGACGACCTGGTTGTATGTTCAAAACATCAAGGCGACCGTGCATATACATCAGATGAGGCACACAATCATTCGGGATTATCTGTTGAAAAACATAGTAATAACTTCGTAGTTAGCAATGATGTATACTAGTTTTAGAAGTATGCAAAAAGATGCACGGATGTCGTAATAGTAAAAAATCTTACCAAGGTATCTCCATGGTAGTTACCGTAGTTCAACACATGCACTAGTGGCACGTATTGACCATAATGTTGAGGAGTTCGATTGTAGACATTGTAATTCTCAAGATCAGTACAAAATGCGATTAGATGATTTTTCTCCTTATAAGTTAATTCGGAGCCATCGGTGTAGTGGGTTTTGTCTACCATCTTCCGCACATTCTTTGAAGAATGAAAATAAGGTGTCAATGGAAATAATCTGTCAACTATTTTGAAATAAACAATATAAATTACTTAATAACTATGTTAAGCTCACATGGGGGAAGAATTGGAGGTGTATCCACAAGGACCCAAATGTCCATATTGTCTTGCTCGATTGTAGGATCACCAAGATCCATGGTGACAAGCATACCCTCATCAAAACCATACATCTTGCAAAGTGCTTCCCAATTTTTGCAACCAAAGTGGGTTACACTCTCAGCATTGTACTGCTTTACTTTAAAATCCACACCATGATGGGTCCTTAGGAGAATTTTTTTGGTTTCCATACTTTCATGGTCTTCAAAACCCATCCTCTCCAAGACATAGCGTCTTGCATAGCATGGGATAAGCTAGTCGAATTGGAAAAGATGAAAAATACACGTTAAAATAGTTGAAGTGGTGCTTAATTACGAAAAAAACTATTGTCCTCGTTGCATACCGTATGAAAATCGAAGGTCTGCTCGAGCTTAATGCTGAAGCGCCGATCTTCGTCCAGCTCAATCAACATGTCGCACATACCTCGGTCGTCGTGGCACCAGTCGCACTCCCCCGGGCGCTTTACGTCGTCCGAGTACGACATTTCCGGCCTATGTTCATAATTCAAATATTAAACTTGTATAATTAAATATATGTACTAAAAACCTATATTAGATCATTATTATTAATCATGGGTTGACTATCGGTGATGGTACATACGTAGCTCCTCCTTTCATTCCCGAGTGCATTATTACACCAAATTGTCTAGCACACGGGAATGAAGGAGAAGCTACCCCCACGACGGCCTGGATGATGGAGGGGGCTCCTAGATTTCTGCATAGAGTGCTCTTCAATTTTAGCATTCAAAGTAGGAGTACTTTTCCAATATGAGCATTCAATAAGCAAAACCAAATCGTAAAATAAAGTAGTATTCAAATTAGCATGCATTCAATTATAACAAAAACTACATCATCTCTTGTGTATGTACATCATCGAATATTATCACTAATACTCCTTGAATACTATCATACATATAGCATCGCTAATACAGCTAGAACCGTAGCGCCCGACGGGTATCATCTCGGGCGGTGGACACCCAAAGATAAGGAACCATCACAGGATCATAGTTCCAGTGAGATCCCTCAAGAACCTGCCAGGTATTGTTGAACCTGCCCTCCAATGCAACCATGTAGCAACGGACGTGCTCGTCCTCCTCGGTGACACGGTGACGTACCACCTCCGCGGTGTCCGGAAGCCTTGGCACCGTCACTGGCCCATGCGACCGCCACCAAACAAGGATCAGGTCAACAACGGGCTGCCTCTTCACCAACCTACGGCCCCCGGAAGGTAGCACCTTCCAATACCAGCCCGGCGAAGCCCAGTCCCGAACATGGCCCTGATCAAGCAGGCCTCCACCGCCGAGTCGACAACGACGAGGATGCGGGATAGGCATCGTCGACGTCAATGCGGGAACTACTTCTATATAGTTAAATAAAGTAGTTTTATTAATTAAATCAACTAGTTCCACTACTAAGCACTTACTATAAATAAATAAAGTAGTACTTACTAAAAACAAACTACTTCTATATATAGTAAAATAAAGTAGTTTATTAAATCAACTAGCTAGTTCAACTATATATGAAGCACTTACTATAAATAAAATAAAGTAGTACTTACTAAAAATAAACTAGTTTAACTATGGTTCTATTACTTTTCTAACTAATTATATTAAACACTTTCTCTTCTTATTTTTTCCTTTTTCCTCTATTCTAAATATGAACATATTCATAAATGACTTGATCATGCACAATTTTCCTATACATACACAATATGAACATATACATAAATTGACAAAGAAAATACTATGAACAAAAATATCATTAAAATTCTATGAACAAAATTACAACAGAAAAAAGTCATTAAAATTCTATGAACAAAATTACAACAGAAAAAAATCATAAAAATTCTATGAACAGAAAAAATTATAAAAATTTCACATATTCGATCTTTGCATATATATGAACATACAAACATGCATATTCAACAATAATATCACCAAAAAAATCTTTTAACAGAAAAAAAATCTAACACAATATGAACAAATTAATTACACAATATGAAAAAAAATATAACATAAAAATCTATGAACTACACATCTAACAAAAAAATTCTATGAACTACAAAAAAATCTAACAAAAAAATCTAAAAAAAATCTAACAAAATATAACTCAATTAACTACACATCTAAATTATACTACACATCTAAATTAACTACTACTAACATCAAATTAAATTAGAAAAAAATTTGCTCACGGCGACGGTGTCGGGGACGGCGACGGCGAGGTGCAGCGTGGGGTGGGGCGACGCGGCGACGGTCGACGGTGAGGTGCGGCGCGGGCCGGGGCGGGGCGGCGACGGGCAGGGGCCGGCGGCCTCGCGAGGCACGGGGCGCGGGGCGGGGGGCGGCGACGGTGTCGGGGCGGTGCGGGACGGCGTTGGGGCGGCGCGGGACGGCGCGGGGCGACGACGGCGATGGCGAGGCGGAGACGGACGGGCAGCCTGGCGGCGTCGGGCAGCGGGAAAGAACGAACTGAACCGAATTTTCGCGAGTGCTGCTTATATAGGCAGAGCATTGGTCCCGGTTCATGGCACCAACCGGGACCAATGCACCCCTTTAGTCCCGGTTGGTGGCACCAACCGGGACCAAAGGCCTCTTTTCAGCAGCCCAAAGGGTGGGAAACAGAGACCTTTGGTCCCGGTTGGTGCCACCACCCGGGACCAAAGGGTGTGTGCTGGCACGGTGCGGTGCTATGTTTAGTCACACCTCGCTAGCCGAGAGGGGCTCAGAGTGGTTTATAAGCCTTGCCTAACCAACCACTTCGAGCTCCTCTCTACTGCAGGCTTACGAGCCTAAAATCACTCTTTGTGCTTGTGGGCCTATTGGGCCTACTGCGGGCCTGCATCCTAGCCCTAGTAATGGGTTTCTAGTCGTATGCACGCCGTGGTGGCCGTGTAGGTGGCACTTTTTTTAATTTTTTTTCTTGTTTTTTGCTTTCTTTTTTGTTTCTAAATACTTATTTATTTATTTTTACGATAATTCTTTTTGCTATTAAAGTTTGTAACAAAATTCTAATTACTTATTTATTTTCTTTTATGATAATTCTTTTTGCTTTTAATGTTTTGAACAAAATTCTAATTACTTATTTATTTTCTTTTATGATAATTCTTTTTGCTATTAAAGTTTGTAACAAAATTCTATATAATTTTAAATTCAATAATACTAGAGGTTTATAAAAGCTTTTTAGTTGATTCCTTTATTTTAATTTTTTTCCCAGTTTTTTTGCTTTCTTTTTTGTTTCTAATTACTTACTGATTTTCTTTTACGATAATTCTTTTTTCTATTAAAGTTTGTAACAAAATTCTAATTACTTATTTATTTTCTTTTATGATAATTCTTTTTGCTTTTAATGTTTTGAACAAAATTCTAAATACTTATTTATTTTCTTTTATCATAATTCTTTTTGCTATTAAAGTTTGTAACAAAATTCTATATAATTTTAATTTCAATAATACTAGAGGTTTATAAAAGATTTTTAGTTGATTCCTTTATTTTAATTTTTTCCCAGTTTTTTTGCTTTATTTTTTGTTTCTAATTACTTATTGATTTTCTTTTACGATAATTTTTTTTTATTAAAGTTTGTAACAAAATTATAATTACTTATTTATTTTCTTTTATGATAATTCTTTTTGCTTTTAATGTTTTGAACAAAATTCTAATTACTTATTTATTTTCTTTTATGATAATTCTTTTTGCTATTAAAGTTTGTAACAAAATTATATATAATTTTAGTTTCAATAATACTAGAGGTTTATAAAAGCTTTTTAGTTGATTCCTTTAGTACCAGTTCTAAGGCTGTTACAAAGGCATTTTATTTGGTACAGGTTTTAAGGCTGGGGCCCCACGAGCACCTTTTAGTACCGGTTCGTGGCATGAACCGGTAAAAGAGTTTTTTAATTGATTCTTTCTGCAGCTATTTTTTAGTCCCACCTCGCCAAGCGAGAGGCACTCGCAGCGGTTTATAAGCCCTGAGTGTAGAGACGATGAAGGAAGAAGCGCAGTGCTCACCTGCACGTTGGCCTGAAGCTAAGCAACGTCCAGGTGAGCATTGCGCCTCTCTTTTATTTTGGCATGGTATCATCATTTCATCCACATAGCATATGCAAGAAAGTTGAGAGGCTTATGGAAAAAACTGGATGCACTTCGTGTACAAAACGGACAATCTCTTTCGAAGTATCAGGATTTCATACGGAAACTTGTCTGTTACAACATGCATTTCAAATGAACTAAAAAAGGTTGAAAGTTGGCATGGTATCATCATAATAGTTGTGGAGAAAGTCTTCACTTTTTCTTCGCTTGTGTCCTTTCCTTATTGCGCCGTAACCATGGATAATCTTCATCATTTATCAGGATGCTTGGGTCAGCCTTGACTTTGAAGGGAGGAATTTCATGAAACTTTTCATAATCTTCGGACATGTCTGTCTTGCCCTCCACACCCACGATGTCCCTTTTTCCTGAAAGAACTATGTGGCGCTTTGGCTCATCGTATGATGTATTTGCTTCCTTATTTTTTCTTTTTCTCGGTTTGGTAGACATGTCCTTCACATAGATAACCTGTGCCACATCATTAGCTAGGACGAACGGTTCGTCAGTGTACCCAAGATTGTTCAGATCCACTGTTGTCATTTCGTACTGTGGGTCTACCTGTACCCCGCCTCCTGACAGATTGACCCATTTGCACTTAAACAAAGGGACCTTAAAATTTACTTTGTAGTCAAGTTCCCATATGTCCACTATGTAACCATAATATGTGTCCTTTCCCCTCTCGGTGGCTGCATCAAAGCGGACACCGCTGTTTTGGTTGGTGCTCTTTTGATCTTGGGCGATCGTGTAAAATGTATTCCCATTTATCTCGTATCCTTTCCGAATCGTAACAGTCGAAGATGGTCCCCTGGACAACGAGTACGTGTTTTCATCTGTGAGACGTGTTTCCAACCAACTGCTGAAAGTCCTGATGTGTTCACATGTAATCCAGTCATCGCACTGCTCCGGGTGTTTGGAGGGCAGACTGTTCTTGTGTTCATCGACATAAGGGGTCACCAAGGTAGAGTTCTGTAGAACTGTGCAGTGTGCTTGAGACCAAGAATATCCGTCCCTGCATATTATTGTCTCCCCTCCAAGCGTGCCTTTTCCAGTCAGTCTCCCCTCATACCGCGATTTAGGGAGACCTATCTTCTTAAGGTCAGGAATGAAGTCAACACGAAACCCAATGACATCCTCTGTTTGATGGCCCATGAAGATGCTTCCTTCTGGCCTAGCACGGTTACGGACATATTTCTTTAGGACTCCCATGAACCTCTCAAAGGGGTACATATTGTGTAGAAATACGGGTTCCAGAATGACAATCTCGTCAACTAGATGAACTAGGACGTGCGTCATGATATTGAAGAAGGATGGTGGGAACACCAGCTTGAAACTGACAAGACATTGCACCACATCACTCCTTAGCCTTGGTATGATTTCTGGATCGATCACCTTCTGAGAGATTGCATTGAGGAATGCACATAGCTTCACAATGGCTAATCGGACGTTTTCCGGTAGAAGCCCCCTCAATGCAACCGGAAGCAGTTGTGTCATAATCACGTGGCAGTCATGAGACTTTAGGTTCTGAAACTTTTTCTCTGCCATATTTATTATTCCCTTTATATTCGACGAGAAGCCAGTCGGGACCTTCATACTAAGCAGGCATTCAAAGAAGATTTCCTTCTCTTCTTTGGTAAGAGCGTAGCTGGTAGGACCTTCATACTGCTTTGGAGGCATGCCGTCTTTTTCGTGCAAACGTTGCAGGTCCTCCCGTGCCTCAGCTGTATCTTTTGTCTTCCCATACACGCCCAAGAAGCCTAGCAGGTTGACGCAAAGGTTCTTCGTCACGTGCATCACATCTATCGAAGAGCGGACCTCTAGGTCTTTCCAGTAGGGTAGGTCCCAAAATATAGATTTCTTCTTCCACATGGGTGCGTGTCCCCCAGCGTCACTCGGAACAGCTAGTCCGCCGGGACCCTTTCCAAAGATTACGTGTAAATCATTGACCATAGCAAGTACGTGATCACCGGTACACATGGCGGGCTTCTTCCGGTGATCTGCCTCGCCTTTGAAATGCTTGCCTTTCTTTCGACATTGATGGTTGGTCGGAAGAAATCAATGATGGCCCAGGTACACATTCTTCCTGTAGCTTCCCAGGTATATACTTTCGGTGTCAGCTAAACAGTGCGTGCATGCGTGGTATCCCTTGTTTGTCTGTCGTGAAAGGTTACTGAGAGCGGGCCAATCGTTGATGGTTACAAACAGCAACGCGTGCAGGTTAAATTCCTCCTGTTTGTGCTCATCCCACGCACGTACACGTTTCCATTCCACAACTGTAAAAGTTCTTCAACTAATGGCCTTAGGTACACATCAATGTCGTTGCCGGGTTGCTTAGGGCCTTGGATGAGAACTGGCATCATAATGAACTTCCGCTTCATGCACATCCAAGGAGGAAGGTTATACATACATAGAGTCACGGGCCAGGTGCTGTGATTGCTGCTATGCTCCCTGAAAGGATTAATGCCATCCGCGCTTAAACCAAACCATATGTTCCTTGGGTGACGTGCAAACTCAGCCCAGTACTCTCTCTCGATTTTTCTCCACTGCGACCCGTCAGAGGGTGCTCTCAACTTCCCGTCTTTCTTACGGTCCTCACTGTGCCATCGCATCAACTTGGCATGCTCTTTGTTTCTGAATAGTCGTTTCAGCCGTGGTATTATCGGAGCATACCACATCACCTTCGCAGGAACTCTCTTCCTGCGGGGCTCGCCGTCAACATCACCAGGGTCATCTCGTCTGATCTTATACCGCAATGCACCGCATACCGGGCATGCGTTCAAATCCTCGTATGCACCGCGGTAGAGGATACAGTCATTAGGGCATGCATGTATCTTTTGCACCTCCAATCCTAGAGGGCATATGACCTTCTTTGCTGCGTACGTACTGTCGGGCAATTCATTATCCTTTGGAAGCTTCTTCTTCAATATTTTCAGTAGCTTCTCAAATCCTTTGTCAGGCACAGCATTCTCTGCCTTCCACTGCAGCAATTCCAGTACGGTACCCAGCTTTGTGTTGCCATCTTCACAATTGGGGTACAACTTTTTTTTGTGATCCTCTACCATGCGATCGAACTTCAGCTTCTCCTTTTGACTTTCGCATTGCGTCCTTGCATCGGCAATGACCCGGCGGAGATCATCATCGGGCACATCGTCTGGTTTCTCTTGATCTTCGGCACCTTCCCCCGTTACAGCATCATCGGGCACATCGTCTGGTTCCTCTTGATCTTCAACAGCTCCCCCCGTTGCAGCAACACCGTATTCAGGGGGCACATAGTTGTCATCGTCCTCTTCTTCTTCGCCGTCTTCCATCATAACCCCTATTTCTCCGTGCCCCGTCCAAATATTATAGTGTCGTATGAAACCCTTGTAAAGCACGTGGGTGTGAAGGATTTTCCGGTCAGAGTAAGACTTCGTATTCCCACATTTATTGCATGGACAACACATAAAACCATTCTGCTTGTTTGCCTCAGCCACTTCGAGAAAAATATGCACGCCCTTAATGTACTCGGAGGTGTGTTTGTCACCATACATCCATTGCCGAATCATCTGCGTGCATTACATATAATTATGTGTGTCAAAATTAAGAAAATCGGACAAATATCTATCTAAAGTAAGAAAATCAGACAAGTATCATAAAGAAGATAAGAACAAGAGGCTCACCACGGTGGTGCCGGTGACGAGATCGGCGCGGGCGATCAACGGCGGTGAAAATGGGGACGGGCGTGACGGACCCCTAAATCTAGACAAATCTCGAAAAAAAATGGAGCTCCTAGGTCGAGCTTCGAGAGGAGAAAGCTTAACTAGTGTGGCTCGGGCATTTCATCGAACACCTCATGTGCATCGGAGGTGAACTAGAGCACCCAAATGCCCTCTCCTCGCCGGATTGAAAAAACAGAGCACTGTGGAGTGCTCTGCCGCGGCGGTGGGTATATATAGGCAAGTTATTTGTCCCGGTTCGTGGCATGAACCGTGACTAAAGCCACCCCTTCTGTCCCGGTTCATGCCACGAACCGGGACCAATGGTTGTGGGCCAGCAGCGAGGACCATTGGTCCCGGTTCGTGGCTCGAACCAGGACAAATGGTTCTACACGAACCGGGACCAATGCCCAGGAGGCCCCGGCCGGCCCCCTGGGCTCACGAACCGGGTCTAATACCCCCCATTGGTCCCGTTTCTTGAAGAACCGGGACTAATGGGCTGGCCAGGGCCGAACGATAGCCCTGTTTTCTACTAGTGTAAAGGTTCGGTGACGTTTTAGCATAGTTGAGTTATATGTGTTGGTGATCGAAGATTGTTCGGAGTCTCGGATGAGATCAGGACGTCACGAGGGTTTCCGAAATGGCCCGGAAATGAAGATTGATATATAGGATAGTTTCATTTGGTCACCCGAAAGATTTCGGGCATTACCGGCAGTGTACCGGGAGTGACGAATGGGTTCCGGGTATTCACCGGGAGGGGCCCGCCCACCTGGGAGTGAGCCCAGTAAACCTAGGGTGGCGCACCAGCCCTTAGTGGGCTGGTGAGGCCAGCCCAAGTGGGCTATGGCGCCACAAGGAGAAAAAAGCAAAAGAAAAGAAAAAAACAAGGAAAGAGGGAGGTGGGAAGGAAGGAGTGGACTCCTTCCCCCAAACCGAATTGGGGTAGGAGTCCACCTCCTCCCATCGGCCGGTGCCCTTGGGACTCCCTTGAGCCCCAAGGCTATCCCCTCCCCTCCTCCTATATATATTGGTGGTTTCAAGGCTTTTTGAGACACAACTTTGCCACGTGCAACTCAAACCTATACCACGTAGTTCTTCCTCTTGATCGGATTTCTGCGGAGCCCTGCAGGAGTAGATCATCACCACCACTGGTGCGCCGTCACGCTGCCGGAGAACTCATCTACTTCCCCGCCTCTCTTGCTGGATCAAGAAGGCGGAGATCGTCATCGAGTTGTACGTGTGCTGAACGCGAAGGTGTCGTCCGTTCGGCGCTAGATCGGTACGGATCGTGGGACGACGGTGATTTGAATCACGAAGATGTACCACTACATCAATCACGTTTCTTAATGCTTACCGCTTAGCGATCAACAAGGGTATGTGGATCCAATCTCCATCTTGTAGATGAACATCACCATGATAGGTCTTCGTGTGCGTAGGAAATTTTTCGTTTCCCATGCAACGTTCCCCAACAGTGGCATCATAATTTAGGTTCATGCGTAGATGTTATCTCGAGTAGAACACAAAAGTTTTTGTGGGTGTTGATGTTCGATATGCTGCCCTCCTTAGTATTTTCTTGATTCGGCGGTATTGTTGGATTGAAGCGGCCCGGACCGACATTACTCGTACGCTTACGAGAGACTGCTTTCATCGACCAACATGCAACTCGTTGCATAAAGATCACTGGCGGGTGTCAGTTTCTTCAACTTTAGTTGAATTGGATTTGACTGAGGCGGTCCTTGGAGAGAGGTTAAATAGCAATTTGCACATCTCCGTTGTGTTTTTTGCGTAAGTAAGATGCGATCATACTAGATACCCATAGCAGCCACATAAAACATGCAACAACAAACACTACAAGGAATATGCTAATACACGACGCTATTTTTTCGTCGCTACATCGTCACGGTTTTTAATTTACGACGATGTCACGACGAAAAACCAAGCGTTGAAAACGGAGCGTCACAAATGAACAGCAACGACGTTTTCATCAAAATCGTCGTAACTTTTACGACGATTCCTAGATTGTCGTAACCTTTATGACGATCCTAAATCATCGTTGGCAATCAAACCCAGTCCTACGTGGCAAAATTATGATGAAATCAAAACGTCATGGTTGAAATCAGCCCAACCCATTTCAATTGATCACATGGGCTGATTTTATTTTATTTTGGGCTTTTTCTTATTGGGCTTCTTTTTGGGCCTTAGCCTATTTATAGGCACTTTTAATTTTATTTTATTTTTAAATTTTGGTTTGTGGCCTTTTACTTTCTATTGATTTTCTTTTTTGGCCATTTTATTTTTGTACTCGTCCAACATGTCATGCTGATCTCAAAATTTTGTCAAATTTTGGGCCTCGAGATTTTTACATTTTGATCTGTAGCATTATGAAGGCACAAATATATCTGATCCAAAACAGGTGACATCACAAACTTAGAATCAACCTAAATTTAATACTAATATATTGTCTTTTTGACCACTTTCAATCCAAGAATGAATTTCAAATAGAACTAAGAACACATAAAATTGATCAAAAATACGACTAACTAAATCTATTACAATCTTTACAACACACATGTGCTACGATATGCTACTCTAAACTGAGTAAGACTTCACAGCTTCAAACTTGGGTTCACACTTCACGGCTTCACACTTCACACTTGAGCTTCTGTAAAAGAGGAACCAACACAATTTTAAGTCTACAATACAACAATTTATACTAATCAAGGATAAAAACAAAAACAAGTAATAGACTCAAATGTGAAGGCAACATGAAACTAGTGATACGAAACCATGCAAAAAACACTACAATGTAATACTATTGTAAGGTCATATCAGCGCTAAAACAGCACCATGCCATTATATAGAGAAAATTATATGTCCCCTTTTATCTAAAATAGACCACAGAAGTTCCCTCTTTAATGTATTACTAGGCCTAGGACTTTTATCTAAAACATATATCTATCTCTATGGTTGCTTCTTTTAAGCTAAGCTAAGCTAAGCATGGATGGACGAGGGCAGGTCATGCAAACAAAGTCACGTTGCCTCTCTTGCTTGCTTCTAGAAGCATGCACACAGGCTCAGTGTAGACTTCAAGTGGACAAATTCTCATGTGAAAGGACCGCAAGTCCACAATAAGGATTGGTTTAGTAATCAGAAATACTACAAAGCACACATGACAAAGAATGGAGCCGCAAATTTTAGATGAACGACTATTTATTTATTTTCTAGCAAAATTTTCAAAAGCAGAAAATGGAGAAATATTAGAGACATGATAGTATGTGTGTGAACATACATACCCATTCCAGCAGCATCAGAGCCTCTCATGATTCTCAATTTCCAATAAGTAGTGGTAAACAAGCTGCAGATTATTGAATGATGGTAAGCATACATGAATAGCTAAATAATGCATGACGACTCGTTCAAACAATATACATGTCATATGTTGTGTATAGGAAAAATAATAATAGCATACACATTACAGATACACAGATAAAGGTGAGATAATAAAGTATATACATTGTGTATTATCCCAAAAGATGTTTTTTTTCACAAAATCAATATGTACCGACGTACTGTTGATGTCAATAATGCTAGGAAAATATGCTTGTCTACGAGGGTGCATCTAATTCTCTATTCTCTATTCGTATAATTCACAGTATAGCTAACCTATCTACACATTAGCAAACTGAACTCTGATTTACAGAAGGGCAGTGTCCATCCATGACACAGAGGCCTGAGGCACATCTTCCATTTTCTAGAAGAAAAGAAGGGGTCTGAAGTTCCATTTCAGGGAAGCTTCAGGAAAAACTAGGAAAAGTCGATAAATATTGTATAAAAGTCTATCAAGAATTCCTATAGTCACACAAAGTTCCAGAAGTAAGGCTACAAATAATACTTATAGAGGCAGAATGCTATTCAATCGAGACAATGGAAAATACTGTACAAATATTTCACATCTACAGAGTCAACTGTAGACCATTTAGGAAAAAAAATAGAGTTAACTGAACGCAGGTTACTAAATGTGTCTTCCTTTGCTCCTATACGTAAGGAATGTTGTTAATGGAATATACTCCTGTTTTGATTTTTTGTTAGTTCCTGTCATTTAGGAAAGACCAGACTATAGCGCTCAATTTTCAATCTACTTCTCTAAAAAAATTCTCCCTTTTGAAAGTGATGTCCAGTTAACCTAGTTAGTAACTAGTTTCTGTTCATTGACTAGGCTTGGAAACCGTAGTTCAGCTAGTGGGATTCACAAGTAAGACTGGTCCAGTTGAGGAAGAAAATTAAGAGAAGCATGACTATTACTTGTGCCATACATAGTGCATAACACTGACTGATTACCAGACCAGATCGAACCAAATTAAGATGAGCAACAAACCCAGTTGGTTATACTATACGCTAGCAGAAACCGATTAAGTGGTAGCAGTTTTAGCAGGGAAGATCCTCTCCTGCGTTTGATTCACATTCACAAATTGAGTACTCCTACTAGTGAACTGAACAAAGGTGCTAATCGCCTTGAGTTGTGGCTCCCGAGAAACTTAGAATAAGATCAACAATGATGAAGGCACTGGATATAAATTTTATGGGGAAGTTGTATATATATAAGCGCTAGATAGACGGGTTGTTGAAGTTTCATATAGATTTTTGTTGGGGAACGTCGCATGGGAAACAAAAAATTTCCTACCACTAAGGGCTGGTGTGTCTCCCCAAAGCCTATGGGCTTCCCCGGGGTGGGTTGCCCCCCCCCCCCCCGGTGAACTCCCGGAACCCATTCGTCATTCCCGGTACATTCCCGGTAACTCCGAAAACCTTCCGGTAATCAAATGAGGTCATCCTATATATCAATCTTCGTTTCCGGACCATTCCGGAAACCCTCGTGACGTCCGTGATCTCATACGGGACTCCGAACAACATTCGGAAACCAACCATATAACTCAAATACGCATAAAACAACGTCGAACCTTAAGTGTGCAGACCCTGCGGGTTCGAGAACTATGTAGACATGACCCGAGAGACTCCTCGGTCAATATCCAATAGCGGGACCTGGATGCCCATATTGGATCCTACATATTCTACGAAGATCTTATCGTTTGAACCTCAGTGCCAAGGATTCGTATAATCCCGTATGTCATTCCCTTTGTCCTTCGGTATGTTACTTGCCCGAGATTCGATCGTTAGTATCCGCATACCTATTTCAATCTCGTTTACCGGCAAGTCTCTTTACTCGTTCCGTAATACAAGATCCCGCAACTTACACTAAGTTACATTGCTTGCAAGGCTTATGTGTGATGTTGTATTACCGAGTGGGCCCCGAGATACCTCTCCGTCACACGGAGTGACAAATCCCAGTCTTGATCCATACTAACTCAACTAACACCTTCGGAGATACCTGTAGAGCATCTTTATAGTCACCCAGTTACGTTGCGACGTTTGATACACACAAAGCATTCCTCCGGTGTCAGTGAGTTATATGATCTCATGGTCATAGGAATAAATACTTGACACGCAGAAAGCAGTAGCAACAAAATGACACGATCAACATGCTATGTCTATTAGTTTGGGTCTAGTCCATCACGTGATTCTCCCAATGACGTGATCCAGTTATCAAGCAACAACACCTTGTTCATAATCAGAAGACACTGACTATCATCGATCAACTGGCTAGCCAACTAGAGGCATGCTAGGGACGGTGTTTTGTCTATGTATCCACACATGTAAATGAGTCTTCATTCAATACAATTATAGCATGGATAATAAACTATTATCTTGATACAGGAATTATAATAATAACTATATATTTATTATTGCCTCTAGGGCATAATTCCAATAGTCTCCCACTTGCACTAGAGTCAATAATCTAGCCCTCACATCACCATGTGAATTACATTGTAATAAATCTAACACCCATACAGTTCTGGTGTCGATCATGTTTTAGCCGTGGAAGAGGTTTAGTCAGCGGGTCTGCTACATTCAGATCCGTGTGCACCTTGCATATATTTACGTCCTCCTCCTCGACGTAGTCGCGGATGAGGTTGAAGCGTCGTTTGATGTGTCTGGTCTTGTTGTGAAACCTTGGTTCCTTTGCTAAGGCAATGGCACCAGTGTTGTCACAGAATAAGGTTATTGGATCCAGTGCACTTGGCACCACTCCAAGATCCGTCATGAACTGCTTCATCCAGACACCCTCCTTAGCCACGTCCGAGGCAGCCATGTACTCCGCTTCACATGTAGAATCTGCTACGACGCTTTGCTTGGAACTGCACCAGCTTACTGCACCCCCATTAAGAATAAATACGTATCCGGTTTGCAACTTAGAGTCGTCCGGATCTGTGTCAAATCTTGCATCGACGTAACCTTTTACGGCGAGCTCTTTGTCACCTCCATACACGAGAAACATCTCCTTAGTCCTTTTCAGGTACTTCAGGATATTCTTGACCGCTGTCCAGTGATCCACTCCTGGATTACTCTCGAACCTACCTGCCATACTTATGGCCAGGCTAACATCCGGTCTAGTGCACAGCATCGCATACATGATAGAACCTATGGCTGAAGCATAGGGGACGGAGCGCATATGCTCTCTATCTTCATGAGTTGCTGGGCACTGAGTCTTACTCAATCTCGTACCTTGTAAAACCGGCAAGAACCCTTTCTTGGACTGTTCCATTTTGAACCTCTTCAAAACTTTATCAAGGTATGTGCTTTGTGAAAGTCCTATCAGGCGTTTTGATCTATCCCTATAGATCTTAATGCCTAGAATGTAAGCAGCTTCTCCTAGGTCCTTCATAGAGAAACTTTTATTCAAGTAACCTTTTATGCTTTCCAAAAGCTCTACGTTGTTTCCAATCAGTAATATGTCATCCACATATAATATTAGAAACGCCACAGAGCTCCCACCCACTTTCTTGTAAATACAAGATTCTCCAACCACTTGTATAAACCCAAATGCTTTGATCACCTCATCAAAGCGTTTGTTCCAACTCCGAGATGCTTGCACCAGTCCATAAATGGATCGCTGGAGCTTGCACACCTTGTCAGCATTTTTAGGATCGACAAAACCTTCGGGTTGCATCATATACAACTCTTCCTTAAGGAAACCGTTAAGGAACGCCGTTTTGACATCCATCTGCCAGATCTCATAATCGAAAAATGCAGCTATTGCTAACATGATCCTGACGGACTTAAGCATCGCTACGGGTGAGAAAGTCTCATCGTAGTCAACTCCTGGAACTTGTGAAAAACCCTTTGCCACAAGTCGAGCTTTATAAACGGTCACATTACCGTCAGCGTCCGTCTTCTTCTTAAAGATCCATTTGTTCTGAATAGCCTTGCGGCCCTCAGGTAGTATCTCCAAAGTCCACACTTTGTTCTCATACATGGATCCTATCTCGGATTTCATGGCTTCTAGCCATTTGTTGGAATCTGGGCCCACCATTGCTTCTTCATAATTTGCAGGTTCATTGTTGTCTAACAACATGATTGATAAGACGGGATTACCGTACCACTCTGGAGCAGCGCGTGATCTCGTCGACCTGCGTGGTTCAACACAAACTTGAACTGGAGTTTCATGATCATCATCATTAACTTCCTCCTCAACCGGCGTCGCAACGACAGAGGTTTCCCCTTGTCCTGCGCCACCATCCAGAGGGATGAGAGGTTCTACAACCTCGTCAAGTTCTATCTTCCTCCCACTCAATTCTCTCGAGAGAAACTCCTTCTCGAGAAAAGCTCCGTTTTTAGCAACAAACACTTTGCCCTCGGATTTGAGATAGAAGGTGTACCCAACTGTCTCTTTTGGGTAACCTATGAAGACGCACCTTTCCGCTTTGGGTTCCAGCTTTTCAGGCTGAAGCTTTTTGACATAAGCATCACATCCCCAAAATTTGAGAAACGACAACTTTGGTCTTTTGCCATACCACAGTTCGTATGGTGTCGTCTCAACGGATTTTGATGGTGCCCTATTTAAAGTGAATGAAGCTGTTTCTAATGCATAACCCCAAAAAGATAACGGCAAATCAGTAAGAGACATCATAGATCGCACCATCTCTAACAAAGTACGATTACGACGTTCGGACACACCATTACGCTGTGGTGTTCCAGGCGGTGTTAACTGCGAAACAATTCCACATTGTTTTAAGTGAGCACCAAACTCGAAACTCAGATATTCACCCCCACGATCAGACCATAGGAATTTGATCTTCTTGTTACGATGATTTTCCACTTCACTCTGAAATTGCTTGAACTTTTCGAATGCTTCAGACTTGTGCTTCATCAAGTAGACATAACCATATCTACTTAAATCGTCAGTGAAGGTGAGGAAATAACGATATCCGCCACGTGCCTCTACGCTCATTGGACCACACACATTGGTATGTATGACTTCCAACAAGTCACTTGCACGCTCCATTGTTCCGGAGAACGGAGTCTTAGTCATCTTGCCCATGAGGCATGGTTCGCACGTGTCAAGTGAATCAAAGTCAAGTGACTCCAAAAGTCCATCAGCATGGAGTTTCTTCATGCGCTTTACACCAATATGACCTAAACGGCAGTGCCATAAAAATATGGCGCTATCATTGTTTACTCTAACTCTTTTGGTCTCAATGTTATGTACATGCGTATCGCTATCAAGATTCAATATGAACAATCCTCTCACATTCGGTGCATGACCATAAAAGATGTTACTCATAGAAATAGAACAACCATTATTCTCAGACTTAAAAGAGTAACCGTCTCGCAATAAACAAGATCCAGATATAATGTTCATGCTCAACGCAGGCACTAAATAACAATGATTTAAGTTCATCACTAATCCCGATGGTAGCTGAAGTGACACTGTGCCGACGGCGATTGCATCAACCTTGGAACCGTTTCCTACGCGCATCGTCACTTCGTCTTTCGCCAGCCTTCGTCTATTCCGCAGTTCCTGCTTCGAGTTGCAAATGTGAGCAACAGAACCGGTATCGAATACCCAGGCACTACTACGAGAGCCGGTTAAGTACACATCAATAACATGTATATCAAATATACCTGATTTTTCTTTGCCCGCCTTCTTATCTGCCAGATACTTGGGGCAATTGCGCTTCCAGTGACCCATACCCTTGCAATAGAAGCACTCTGTTTCAGGCTTAGGTCCAGCTTTGGGTTTCTTCGGCGGATTGGCAACAGGCTTGCCGCTCTTCTTCGAATTGCCCTTCTTGCCTTTGCCGTTTCTCTTGAAACTAGTGGTCTTGCTCACCATCAACACTTGATGCTCTTTACGGAGTTCAGACTTTGCGACTTTCAGCATCGCAAACAACTCGCCGGGAGACTTGTTCATCCCTTGCATGTTGTAGTTCAACACAAAGCCTTTATAGCTTGGCGGCAGTGATTGAAGGATTCTGTCAGTGATAGCTTCTTGCGGGAGTTCAATCCCCAGTTCATCTAGACGGTTTGAGTACCCAGACATTTTGAGCACATGTCCACTGACAGACGAGTTTTCCTCCATCTTGCAAGCATAGAATTTATCGGAGGTCTCATACCTCTCGATCCGGGCGTTCTTCTGAAAGATAAACTCCAACTCCTGGAACATCTCAAATGCTCCATGACGCTCAAAGCGACGTTGAAGTCCCGGTTCCAAGCCATACAAGACTGCACATTGAACTATTGAGTAGTCCTCCTTACGTGCTAACCAAGCGTTCTTAACATCCTGATCAGCCGTAGCGGGTGGTTCATCTCCTAGCGCAGCATTAAGGACATAATCCTTCTTCCCAGCTTGTAAGATTAGCTTAAGATTACGAGCCCAGTCTACAAAGTTGCTTCCATCATCTTTCAACTTAGCTTTCTCTAGGAACGTATTAAAATTCAGGATGACTGTCGCGTGAGCCATGATCTACAACACAAATATATTCAAAGTGGACTTAGACTATGTTCAAGATAATTAGAGTTCAACATAATCAAATTATATGCTAAACTCCCACTCAAAAAGTACATCTCTCTAGTCATTTGAGTGGTTCATGATCCACTTACACTATCCCAAGTCCGATCATCACGTGAGTCGAGAGTAGTTTCAGTGGTAAGCATCCCTATGCTAATCATATCAACTATATGATTCATGATCGACCTTTCGGTCTCATGTGTTCCGTGGCCATGTCTGCACATGCTAGGCTCATCAAGCTTAACCCGAGTGTTCCGCGTGCGCAACTGTTTTGCACCCGTTGTATGTGAACGTTGAGTTTATCACACCCGATCATCACGTGGTGTCTCGAAACGACGAACTGTAGCAACGGTGCACAGTCGGGGAGAACACAATTTCGTCTTGAAATTTTAGTGAGAGATCACCTCATAATGCTACCGTCGTTCTAAGCAAAATAAGGTGCATAAAAGGATTAACATCACATGCAATTCATAAGTGACATGATATGGCCATCATCACGTGCTTCTCGATCTCCATCACCAAAGCACCGGCATGATCTTCTTGTCACCGGCGCCACACCATGATCATCCATCAACATGTCTCCATCGGGGTTGTCGTGCTACTTATCCTATTACTACTAAAGCTACATCCTAGCAAAATAGTAAACGCATCTGCAAGCACAAACGTTAGTATAAAGACAACCCTATGGCTCCTGCCGGTTGCCGTACCATCGACGTGCAAGTCGATATTTCTATTACAACATGATCATCTCATACATCCAATATATCACATCACATCGTTGGCCATATCACATCACAATCATACCCTACAAAAACAAGTTAGACGTCCTCTAATTTTGTTGTTGCATGTTTTACGTGGTGACCAAGGGTATCTAGTAGGATCGCATCTTACTTACGCAAACACCACAACGGAGATCTATGAGTTGCTTTTTAGCCTCATCCAAGGACCTCCTCAGTCAAATCCGATTCAACTAAAGTTGGAGAAACCGTCACTTGCCAGTCATCTTTGAGCAAAGGGGGTTACTCGTAACGATGAAACCAGTCTCTCGTAAGCGTACGAGTAATGTCGGTCCAAGCCGCTTCAATCCAACAATACCGCGGAATCAAGAAAAGACTAAGGAGGGCAGCAAAACGCACATCACCGCCCACAAAAACTTTTGTGTTCTACTCGAGAAGACATCTACGCATGAACCTAGCTCATGATGCCACTGTTGGGGAACGTCGCATGGGAAACAAAAATTTTCCTACGCGCACGAAGACCTATCATGGTGATGTCTATCTACGAGAGGGGATGAGTGATCTTGTACCCTTGTAGATCGTACAGCAGAAGCGTTAGAGAACGCGGTTGATGTAGTGGAACGTCCTCACGTACCTCGATCCGCCCCGCGAACAATCCCGCGATCAGTCCCGCGATCTAGTACCGAACGGACGGCACCTCCGCGTTCAGCACACGTACAGCTCGACGTTGATCTCGGCCTTCTTGATCCAGCAAGAGAGACGGAGAGGTAGAAGAGTTCTCCGGCAGCGTGACGGCGCTCCGGAGGTTGGTGATGACCTTGTCTCAGCAGGGCTCCGCCCGAGCTCCGCAGAAACGCGATCTAGAGGAAAAACTATGGAGGTATGTGGTCGGGCAGCCGTGAGAAAGTCGTCTCAAATCTGCCCTAAAAGCTCCATATATATAGGAGGAGGGAGGGGGACCTTGACTTGGGGTCCAAGGGACCCTCAAGGGGTCGTCCGAGCCAAGGGGGGAGGACTCCCCCCCCCAAACCGAGTTGGACTTGGTTTGGTGGGAGGAGTCCCCCTCCCTTCCCACTTCCTCCCTCTTTTTTTTTCTTTTCCTTTGATTTCTTTTTCTTGGCGCATAGGCCCCCTTGGGGCTGTCCCACCAGCCCACTAAGGGCTGGTGTGTCTCCCCAAAGCCTATGGGCTTCCCCGGGGTGGGTTGCCCCCCCCCCCCCCGGTGAACTCCCGGAACCCATTCGACATTCCCGGTACATTCCCGGTAACTCCGAAAACCTTCCGGTAATCAAATGAGGTCATCCTATATATCAATCTTCGTTTCCGGACCATTCCGGAAACCCTCGTGACGTCCATGATCTCATCCGGGACTCCGAACAACATTCGGTAACCAACCATATAACTCAAATACGCATAAAACAACGTCGAACCTTAAGTGTGCAGACCCTGCGGGTTCGAGAACTATGTAGACATGACCCGAGAGACTCCTCGGTCAATATCCAATAGCGGGACCTGGATGCCCATATTGGATCCTACATATTCTACGAAGATCTTATCGTTTGAACCTCAGTGCCAAGGATTCGTATAATCCCGTATGTCATTCCCTTTGTCCTTCGGTATGTTACTTGCCCGAGATTCGATCGTCAGTATCCGCATACCTATTTCAATCTCGTTTACCGGCAAGTCTCTTTACTCGTTCCGTAATACAAGATCCCGCAACTTACACTAATTTACATTGCTTGCAAGGCTTATGTGTGATGTTGTATTACCGAGTGGGCCCCGAGATACCTCTCCGTCACACGGAGTGACAAATCCCAGTCTTGATCCATACTAACTCAACTAACACCTTCGGAGATACCTGTAGAGCATCTTTATAGTCACCCAGTTACGTTGCGACGTTTGATACACACAAAGCATTCCTCCGGTGTCAGTGAGTTATATGATCTCATGGTCATAGGAATAAATACTTGACACGCAGAAAGCAGTAGCAACAAAATGACACGATCAACATGCTACGTCTATTAGTTTGGGTCTAGTCCATCACGTGATTCTCCCAATGACGTGATCCAGTTATCAAGCAACAACACCTTGTTCATAATCAGAAGACACTGACTATCATCGATCAACTGGCTAGCCAACTAGAGGCATGCTAGGGACGGTGTTTTGTCTATGTATCCACACATGTAAATGAGTCTTCATTCAATACAATTATAGCATGGATAATAAACTATTATCTTGATACAGGAATTATAATAATAACTATACATTTATTATTGCCTCTAGGGCATAATTCCAACAATTTTTGTGCATACAGATTACACACCACAATCGCGTAGTATTTCTCAAACAAATACTATATCTGGCAAGTGCCGAAATGAACAAAGATACTGATGATATTCAGTTTTGGCTCCTGAGAATCTCAGAATAAGATTAACAGCGACGCGGGCACTCGGTTTCAGTTCTGTGTAGAAGTTATGGGTTGTAGATATACTAGTTTCTGAAGTTCCATATAAATCTTTGAGCATACTGAACTACGTACCTACCACAGTCACCGGATTCTCAAACTAAATAAATAGCACCTAGCTGTCAAACTGAATCAGGCGAAAAAATTGACAGACAAAGCAAATATGATTTCTCCTATTGTGTTCTTATCTGCAATGTTGGAGTAGTATATTAACACGGGCATGGCAAATCATTGACACCATATGTTCTTATCTGTAGGAGTGCGGCGGTATGGTGATGGAGTACTCATGTTGGAACTCCGGCGACGGCGAAGCTTCGTCACCTATGCTACGTCTGGGCTTGTTCACCTACGTCTTGGTGATGGTGAAGCCGTTGGAGACGGCGAGTTCGGCGAGGGAAGAGCATCTTGGCAGCCACCGGATTTTGGGGTTGGCACCGACGCCGCACTCAACGTCGATAGGCTGAACCTTGAACAGTTAAGGAAAGCTGACAATCAATTTGCAAGTTTTTTTTACAACAATGTGGATTGCACAGCACAATCCAAACTATCAAATATTTAAAATAAGGGACAGTTGCAGTGAGCATCAGTGTCATTTCATAGCCGAGTGAGTTGCAGTAAACTAGTATTGTGCCCCCACTTCACAATACCAGCATTGCTTCAAGCCTTCAAAACACTTATATCAAAAAACTTTGGGAAACATATGTTCAATACTACTACATTATAGCTACCGATCTATTTCCTCTCCTCCCAATATCTACCTCTTAATGTCCTTCGAGCAAACCTGCCAATTAGAAATGTTACTATACACATGTCTATTTCCCAGATGTACATGTAATCCCCAAACATAACGCAGCCACCTGACCGAATATAGGCTTCTGATTGGATCAACAACAGTTCACGTGGATCCCCAATTTTGACTCTATAATGATACACGGGATAACAACAATCCACACAAATATGGTGCCTAACGACACAACAACTGATTCGAAAGAGACGCTGATCGGTGAGGGACCTGAGGCACGCGGGCGCTCGAGGAGGATCTCCTCGATGGAGACGATGGTGAGGCGCGCGGGTCGAGGAACGGACGCCGCCTCGTCGTCGGGCCGAGGAGGCCCGTCAGCCGCACCATCCTCGTCGGCGGGGAGGAGGGCGCCTGACGGGATCTCGCAGGGATGGGGGTTCCCTTCTTGTCCACGCGGCGCGGGCCTCAGATCTCGCACGGCGCGGCGCGGCGCAGCATGGAGGCAGGCGGAGGAGGACATGCGGCGTCCGATCGGGACCGGGGCGGGGGCCCTGGCACGCGCCTCCAGGGAGCGGAGGCCGGATCTCGCCACCAGGGAAGCCATGGGAGGCCGGATCTCGCCGCTAGGGAGGAGTCTGCAAGGGATCTAGATCGGGTGGGGAGAAGGAGGGTGCAGACAGGCTGCGAGGGGAGATGGAGTCACGGTGGGAGGCGACTGCAAGGGATCTAGATCGGGGAGCGGGCTAGGGTTCGCGTGCACTAAGAGAGAGGGGTTGTTGCGCAAGAGAGAGAGGGGGTTGCTGCGAGAGAGAGAGAGAGAGAGAAAGGGGAGTGCTGGCATGGACGGACGGACGGATGGATGGATGGATGGACAGATGTTTGCCATGTCATCGATCCATCCCACAACTGATTTCACCAACGAGAGTCAAGCTTATATAATTTTGTTTCTGTTTCTTTTATACTCCCTCTATAAACTATTTTAAAAGTGTTTGCATCACTAGAATAGTGATCTAAACGCTCTTATATTATTTTACGGAGGGAGTAGTTTTTATCCTCTTATTCACGGTAAACAGTTAATATATTAACCTCATTTTCCATTTTTCGAGTCCCCAAAATGAATTTTTTTGTGAAGGACCTACCATATATTTGTTGCGAAATTGGACCAAATCATTTTTCTAAAATACTAGGCCATATTTAATGTACAATTTACCAAATGGTTGGGTTTCAAAAGTTTTTATCCACCTCTCGTGAAAAAGACAACATTTCCTCGATTCAGCTGGAAGCGGGTCAAATTTGAACTGCAACTGCATTATAGTTTGCTATTTATTTTTTTCAAAAATAATTTTTGGAATGACACAATAGTAGTTTGCTTCACAAACAAGGCGAGTTTGATGCGTGACATAGAGTGGATCCACGAGTGACATGTCAATATAGTTAGAACATGTTACGACATTTTTATAATCGTCGTAAAAGTTATGACGATCTCATCCTATGCGGTTACGACATTTTTGACTCACATCGTCATAATTTATATGTAGATTTGATCCCCTCAAACGGTTTACGACAATCTCGAATGAAATCGTCATAGATTTATGACGAATTCATCAACGACGTCTTAAAAAACGTCATGTATGAGCATATTTCTTGTAAGGAAATTAGAGGACGTCTAACTTGTTTTTGCAGGGTATGCTTGTGATGTGATATGGCCAAAGACATTATGTGATATATTGGATATATGAGATGATCATGTTGTAATAGTTAATATCAACTTGAACGTCGATGCTACGGCAATCGGCAAGAGCCATAGGGTTGTCTTTAAACTAACGTTTGTGTTTGCAGATACGTTTACTATATTGGTAGGTTGTAGCTTTAGTAGTAATAGCATAGATAGCACGACAACCTCGATGGCGGCACGATGATGGAGATCATGGTGTGGTGCCGGTGACAAGAAGATCATGTCGGTGCTTTGGTGATGGAGATCAAGAAGCACAAGATCATGGCCTTATCATGTCACTTATGAATTGCATGTGATGTTAATCCTTTTATGCACCTTATCTTGCTTAGAACGACAGTAGCATTATAAGGTGATCCCTCACTAAAATTTCAAGATAAAATTGTGTTCTCCCCGACCGTGCACCGTTGCGACAGTTCATCGTTTTGAGACACCATGTGATGATCGGGTGTGATAGACTCAACGTTCACATACAACTGGTGCAAAACAGTTGCGCACGCGGAACACTCGGGTTAAGATTGACGAGCCTAGCATGTGCAGACATGGCCTCGGAACACAAGAGACCGAAAGGTCGAGCATGAATCGTATAGTTGATATGATTAGCATAGAGATGTTTACCATCGAAACTATACTCAACTCACGTGATGATCGGACTTGAGTTAGTAGATTTGGATCATGCACCACTCAAATGACCAGAGGGGTGTATTTTTTTGAGTGGGAGTTTATTAGTAATTTGATTAGTTAAACTCTAATTGTCTTGAACATAGTCTAAGTCCACTTTGCAATATTTTATGCTGTAGATCAATGGCTCACGCAGTAGCAACCCTGAATTTCAATACGTTCCTAGAGAAAGCTAAGTTGAAAGATGATGGAAGCAACTTTGTAGACTGGGCACGTAATCTTAGGCTCATCCTACAAGCTAGGAAAAAGAATTATGTCCTTGATGCTGAGCTAGAAGATGAACCACCCGCTACGTCTCACAAATATGTTTTGAATGCTTGGCAATCGCGTAAGGAGGACTACTCAGTAGTTCTATGTGCAGTCTTGTATGGCTTAGAACCGGGACTTCAACGACGTTTTGAGCGTCATGGAGCATATGAGATGTTCTAGGAATTGAAGTTTATCTTTCAGAAGAACGCCCGGATCGAGAGGTATGAGACCTCTGATAAATTCTATGCTTGCAAGATGGAGGAGAATTCGTCTGTGAGTGAACATGTGCTCAAAATATCTAAGTACTCAAACCGTCTAGCTGAGCTGGGGATTGAACTCCCGCACTGACGGAATTCTTCAATCACTGCCACCTAGCTATAAGAGCTTTGTGTTGAACTATAACAGGCAAGGGATGAACAAGTCACCCGATGAGTTATTCGCGATGCTGAAAGTCACAGAGTCAGAACTCCGGAAAGAGCATCAAGTGCTGATGGTCAATAAGACCACTGGTTTCAAGAGAAACGACAAAGGCAAGAAGGGTAACTCCAAGAAGAGCGGCAAATCTGTTGCCAATTCGACGAAGAAACCAAAGGCTGGACCTAAGCCGGAAACATAGTGTTATTATTGCAAGGGGATGGTCACTGGAAGCGCAACTATCCAAAGTATTTAGCTGAAAATAAGGTGGCCAAAGAAAAATCAGGTATATGTGATATACATGTTATTGATGTGTACTTAACCAACTCTCGTAGTAGTGCGTGGGTATTTGATACCGGTTCTGTTGCTCATATTTGCAACTCGAAGCAGGAACTGCGGAATAAACGAAGGTTGGCGAAGGATGAAGTGACGATGCGTGTAGGAAATGGTTCCAAGGTTGATGCAATCGCCGTCGGCACAGTCTCACTTCAGTTACCATCAGGATTAGTTATGAACTTAAATAATTGTTATTTAGTGCATGCATTAAGCATGAACATTATATCTGGATCTTGTTTATTGCGAGACGGTTACTCATTTAAGTCAAAGAATAATGGTTGTTCCATTTCTATGAGTAATATCTTTTATGGTCATGCACCCAATGTGAGAGGTTTGTTCATATTGAATCTTGATTGTGATGATACACATATACATAAAATTGAGACCAAAAGATGTAGAGTTAACAATGATAGCGCCACGTTTTTGTGGCACTGCCTCTTAGGTCATATTGGTGTAAAGCGCATGAAGAAACTCCATACCGATGGGCTTTTGGAGTCACTTGATTTTGAATCACTTGACACGTGTGAACCATGCCTCATGGGCAAGATGACTAAGACTCCATTCTCCGGAACAATGGAGCGTGCAAGTGACTTATTGGAGATCATACACACTGACGTGTGCGGTCCAATTAGTGTGGAGGCGCGCGGCGGATATCGTTATTTTCTCACCTTCACTGACGATTTGAGTAGGTATGGATATATCTACTTGATGAAGCACCAGTATGAAACGTTTGAGAAGTTCAAGTAATTTCCGAGTGAAGTTGAAAATCATCGTAACAAGAAGATCAAGTTCCTGCGTTCTGATCGAGGGGGTGAATATCTGAGTTTCGAGTTTGGTGCTCACTTAAGACAATGTGGAACAGTTTCACAGTTGACACCGCCTGGAACACCACAGCGTAATGGTGTGTCCGACTTTGTTAGATATGGTGCAATCTATGATGTCTCTTACCGATTTGTCGTTATCGTTTTGGGGTTATGCGTTAGAGACAGCTGCATTCACTTTAAATAGGGCACCATCAAAATCCGTTGAGACGACACCATATGAGCTATGGTATGGCAAGAGGCCAAAGTTGTCGTTTCTTAAAGTTTGGGGATGTGATGCTTATGTCAAAAAGCTTCAACCTGAAAAGCTGGAACCCAAAGCGGAAAAGTGCGTCTTCATAGGTTACCCAAAGGAGACAGTTGGGTACACCTTCTGTTTCAGATCCGAGGGCAAAGTGTTTGTTTCTAATAACGTATCTTTTCTTGAGAAAGAGTTTCTCTCGAAAGAACTGAGTGGGAGGAAGACAGAACTTGATGAGGTTGTAGAACCTCTACTCCCTCTAGATGGTGGCGCGGGGCAGGGGGAAATCTCTGTCGAAGCGACGCCGGTTGAGGAGGAAGCTAATGATGATGATCATGAAGCTTCGGATCAAGTTACAGTCGGACCTCGCAGGTCGACAAGATCGCGTACTGTTCCTGAGTGGTACAGTAATCCCATCTTATCAATCATGTTGTTAGAAAACAATGAACCTCGAATTATGATGAAGCAATGGTGGGCCCGGATTCCAACAAATGGCTGGAGGCCATGAAGTCCGAGATAGGATCTATGTATGAAAACAAAGTGTGGACTTCGGAAGTATTACCTGAAGGTCGCAAGGCTATTCAGAACAAATGGATCTTTAAGAAGAAGACGGACGCAGATGGTAATTTGACCGTTTATAAAGCTCGACTTGTGGCAAAGGGTTTTTCACAAGTTCAAGTAGTTGACTACGATGAGATGTTCTCACCAGTAGTGATGCTTAAGTCCGTCAGAATCATGTTAGCAATAGCTCCATTTTTCGATTATGAAATCTGGCAAATGGATGTCAAAACGGCGTTCCTTAACGGTTTTCTTAAGGAAGAGTTGTATATGATGCAACCCGAGGGTTTTGTCGATCCAAAGAATGCTAACAAAGTATGCAAGCTCCAGCGATCCATTTATGGACTGGTGCAAGCATCTCGGAGTTGGAATAAGCGCTTTGATGAGGTGATCAAAGCATTTGGATTTATACAAGTTGTTGGAGAATCTTGTATTTACAAAAAAGTGAGTGGGAGCTCTGTAGCGTTTCTAATATTATATGTGGATGACATATTGCTGATTGGAAACAATGTGGAGTTTTTAGAGAGCATAAAAGATTACCTGAACAAATGTTTTTCAATGAAGGACCTAGGAGAAGCTGCTTACATACTAGGCATTAAGATCTATAGGGATAGATCAAGGCGCCTGATAGGACTTTCAAAAAGCACATACCTTGATAAAGTTTTGAAGAAGTTCAAAATGGAACAGTCCAAGAAGGGGTTCTTGCCAGTATTACCAGGTATAAAGTTGAGTAAGACTCAGTGTCCAGTAACTGCGGAAGATAGAGAAAAGATGAGTACCGTCCCCTATGCTTCAGCCATAGGGTCTATCATGTATGCAATGTTATGCACTGGACCGGATGTCGGCCTGGCCATAAGTATGGCAGGCAGGTTTCAAAGTAATCCAGGAGTGGATCACTGGACAGCGGTCAAGAATATTCGGAAGTACCTCAAAAGGACTAAGGAAATGTTTCTCGTTTATGGAGGTGACGAAGAGCTTGTCGTAAAGGGTTACGTCGACGTAAGATTTGACACTGATCCAGATGACTCTAAGTCTTAAACCAGATACGTATTTATTCTTAATGGGGGTGCGGTAAGCTGGTGCAGTTCCAAGCAAAGCGTCATAGCAGATTCTACATGTGAAGCGGAGTACATGGCTGCCTCGGAGGCAGCTAAGGAGGGCGTCTGGATGAAGCAGTTCATGACAGATCTTGGAGTTGTGCCGAGCGCACTAAATCCAATAACTCCGTTCTGTGATAACACTGGTGCCATTGCTTTAGCAAAGGAACCAAGGTTTCACAAGAAGACCAGACACATCAAACGACGCTTCAACCTCATCCGCGACTACGTCGAAGGAGAGGACGTAAATATTAGCAAAGTGCACACGGATCTGAATGTAGCAGACCCGCTGACTAAACCTCTTCCACGAGCGAAGCATGATCAACACCAGAACTGTATGGGTGTTAGATTCATTCCAATGTAAATCGCATAGCGATGTGAGACTAGATTATTGACTCTAGTGCACGTGGGAGACTGTTGTAAATATGCCCTAGAGGCAATGATAAAATAGTTATTATTATATTTCCTGTTTCAAGATAATCTTTAATTATCCATGCTATAATTGTATTGAATGAAAGCATAGATACATGTGTGGATATATAGACAAAACAATGTCCCTAGTAAGCCTCTAGATGGCTAGCCAGTTGATCAAGGATGGTTAAGGTTTTCTGACCATATGCAAGTGTTGTCACTTGATAACTCGATCACATCATTAGGAGAATCATGTGATGGACTAGACCCAAACTATGAACGTAGCATGTGATCGTGCCATTTTATTGCTATTGTTTTCTACGTGTCAAGTATTCATTCCTATGACCATGAGATCATGTAACTCACTGACACGGAGGAATACCTTGTGTGTATCAAACGTCAAAACGTTACTGGGTGACTATAAAGATGCTCTACAGGTATCTCCGAAGGTGTCCGTTGAGTTAGCATGGATCACGACTCGGATTTGTCACTCCGTGTGACGGAGAGGTATCTCGGGGCCCACTCGGTAATACAACATCACATACAGGTCTTGCAAGCAATGTGACTCAAGTGTAAGTCATGGGATCTTGTATTACGTAATGAGTAAAGGTACTTGCCGGTAACGAGATTGAAATAGGTATAGGGATACCGACGATCACATCTCGGGCAAGTAACATACCGAAGGACAAAGGAATGATATACGGGATTATATGAATCCTTGGCACAGAGGTTCAACCGATAAGATCTTTGTAGAATATATAGGATCCAATACGGGCATCCAGGTCCGACTATTGGATATTGAACGAGGAGTGTCTTGGGTCATGTCTGCATAGTTCTCGAACCCGCATGGTCTGCACACTTAAGGTTCAGTGACGTTTTAGTATAGTTGAGTTACATGTGTTGGTGACCGAAGGTTGTTCGGAGTCCTGGATGAGATCATGGACGTCACGTGGGTTTCCGAAATGGTCCGGAAACAAAGATTGATATATAGGATGGTTTCATTTGGTCACCGGAAATATTTCGGGCATTACCGGCAGTGTACCGGGAGTGACGAATGGGTTCCGGGTATTCACCGGGAGGGGCCCACCCACCCGGGAGTGAGCCCAATAGCCCTAGGGTGGCGCACCAGCCCTTAGTGGGCTGGTGAGGCCATCCCAAGTGGGCTATTGCGCCACAAGGAGAAAACACCAAAGGAAAAGAAAAGCAAGGAACTTCCCCGTCTCTCTTGCTGGATAAAGAAGGCGGAGATCGTCATCGAGCTGTATGTGTGTTGAACGTGGAGGCGTCATCCGTTTGGCGCTAGATCGGAATGGATCATGGGACGGATCGTGGGACGACGATGATTTGAATCACGAAGTTGTACCACTACATCAACCGCGTTTCTTAACGATCCCCGCTTAGCGATCTACAAGGGTATGTGGATCCAATATCCCTCTTGTAGATGAACATCATCATGATAGGTCTTCGTGTGCGTAGGAATTTTTTTTGTTTCCCATGCAACGTTCCCCAACACGGTGTTTCTCAATATGTCAAGCTAAGTTAATTGTAAGGGTGCTACTAGGGGTTATGTGGTGCACCCCTACATGGAAGTTAACAATTCAAATAGCCATGTCCACGGTAACAGGATAACTTAGAGTTATATCCCGACCTCTTACAACTTAAACCAGTTACTTGATAAAACACAACAAGATAATATATAGGAACACTTCGCGCTCGCTTTCTCGCAAGGACATGAGGAAAATATCTCAGGGTATCGTGTTGCTATATGTAAGTTCAAGTTTGTATCAATTACACTCCTCTCTTCTATTGCTGCAAGATGCTTGTAGTCTTTGTTACATTGAGCTCCCCCTATTTTGTCTTTTATGCACTATACTACAACGATATAACCCCATTCTTTTGATACTGATGCATATGTAATATAGATTTGATGTAAGTCTTGCGAGTACTTTGGATGAGTACTCATCGTTGCTTTGCTATTATTTTCATTCAACCCGATTGCTGCAACATCTAGTAGCACCGCGGGTGCAGGTAATCCTGAGCATGGCTATTACGTGGAGTTAGACCTTGACGAGTAGTTCAAAGGTCCCAAGCAAGAGCCATGCACCTTTTTGGTCTAGTGTTGTTGCTATGCTCTGTCTTGTTAAGGAAAAACTTGTTTAACTTGTCTGTACCCAGACTTAACTTGTTATTTGTACTAATGTATTATGGGTCCTTGTGGCATTGGTTTGTAATATAAAGATTTATGTTTAAATTTTTGTCATAGAGTTATGTTGTCATATTAACATGGAGTTACCGTTTGTGATCATGCATGATGTGTGTATGATTAATGCACGGTTATGAATGGGGGCATCACATTGGATCGGAGTAGAGTAGCTAGGGTTTTGTCCGGAATGTGGATATGCATGGATATATGTGGGGCCAAGGTGGGCCAGATCCGAGATGCGGCTCGTCCTATCGTCCCATATCCGCCCTACATATGGGCTGGGTATGTGGGTTGTCGGTTAGCAAGGGCGTCTGGGTTGCCTTTGGGATGGCCGATTGGGTGGCTTTTCTATGTCCAAGAAGGTCGTCCGGACGTTTGTCGCGGATATGGAGCATTCGGCTATAGATGTTGTGTGGTGACTTTATCGATCTCAAGATGTTGTGTCTGCTCAGTATCTCGAAGGTGATCATAAGAATAGGATATGTGTTCGTGCGGGAGTGAAAGTATATGCTTGTACCATGTGGGCATATGCCTTCACGCACCTAAGAGCATCTACAACCAGACACCCCAAACAGTCCCCAAACGCGTGGGTGGACGCCCCCGGGTGTCTTAAATCGAGTACAAATGCGTCGGTTGTCTAGCGCCCCTCATATCCAGCCCACATGTACGACGGATATGAGCCAGCCTACTCATGCTCGAGCGCGTCCACCATGCACGTCGGCTTGGTCGAGCCTGGCCCAACCGTGCCTCACAAATATACCCATCCGGAAAACCCTAGAAATCAGTGAATCCTCACTCCACTTCACTCCCCTCTTCGTCCACTCCACTTTTGATCTCCTCTGATTCGATTCGATGGCCTACAACAGAAGCATTGCTAGCTCTGGTAGAGAATACAATGAGTCGACCATCGATGTGGCGGAGGTCACCCTCCGCATCGGGTGAGGCGGTCGCTCCTCGAGCAACGCGGCACCGACAGATCATCTTCCGCAGCGTTCGTCGCCCGTGGACACAACGTCGGCGACGTCGCCGGCCCATCCCCCCGACGCATCGCTCCGCTCCTGTCCTTCACGTATGATGCCCACCATCGCCGCTGGTCCGGAAGTGGTACCCGGCCATTGTTGGGTCCTCATGCCCAAGGACGTATGAATCCGAGGCATGAGCAGCCGCGAGCGTCAGCTAGCGAGAGAGAGGGTGTCGGCAGGGGAGGCAATGACTGCGCATCGGTCGATCCCGAAGTCGTGCTCTTTGCTTCGGTCCTCCGCCGCTCTCTCGCGACATTGAAGACGAATGCGCCACAAAAATGCCAAGGTGTTCCAACTCCCCATCAAGTTGTGAGAGCACGAGGCAAACAAGAATGTGATGGCGAAGGCGAAGGCGGCCTACAATGTGAAGGAGCAGGACCGCCTCGAACGCACGCTGTCCGACCAATCCCGCAACCCGGACTCGGCTCCACCTCTAGCTTCGACGATGACGCACCGCACGACGACGCCTACATGAAGGAGGGGCACAACCACATCGATGACCAGAAGGGAAGGGGCCGGCGAGGAAATAGTGGTTTCCTCCGCCATTCCTTGTTTTACTTATGTTTTATCTATCATTTAAGTAGTATGTAGTATGGATTCGCACTGTCTTCGATGAACTCCGATGAAGTATACTCATTTTGTTCGGGATAAAACGATGATCATGTTTATATATAGTGTCGCATGGCTTACATGAGTTTGAGGTTTCACATACAAGGTACCTGGACGTGAGAAGGAAAATTTAAGAGGTGACTGGTTGAATGTCTATGGACACGTTCGAAAATTTCTGCAAACGATACGCAGGATCGAATTTGTCTTACTCTTGTAGTTACACTAAATTTTCCGTTGAAAAGGGTGAGTAGTGCTTCGGCCTATCCATCTGGCGACGCGCGCACGCATCTCGAAGAAAACTAGTGACGCACGCAGGCTTCCTGTTACCAAATGTGCTATCACTTTCTATTTTTGTGAACGCTAACGGAACCTTCGGTTTGGCTCAAAGTGGCAAGAAGTAGTGAAGTACTATATATTTAACCTAACAGTCAACCTGTGCGTCACGGAGATTTTGCTGAGAAGAGCAATGACAGCCAGCGACGGACCGACGCGGTGAGCGTGCGTGGGGCGGTGAGGGTACCTGCTGACTCTGCGCGTTTGCCCCGTGTGGAGCCGGCGGGCGGACGACTCTTCTCCAGGCCGTGGCAATTGGCATCGCTTCCTGTTCGTGCCGAGAGCGACCCCCGCCTTCCCGGCCCCGGCGGACCGTCGGCAGGAATACCAGGGACCGCACGTCCATTCGTTAACGGATTTGCAGAATTAGTAAAATCCCGGTTAGTGCTAAACTGTTATGTCACGTTTGTATAGCACTGTATACACTTCTTTTGCGGGATATAGCACTGTATACACGTTCTTCCTTTTGTCCTAATCTTTAGATTATCTTCAATAGCTTGTAAACGTTTATATTCGTTTTTCAGGACGCGAGCCCAAAACAAGCGTTCAACTCCAACAGCTTGTCTATATGGTCGTTCAAACATGCATATTTTCTAAATCGATTTTAACAATGTTCACGTGTGGGTAATGTGAAGGTGTCGTCTAAATTTAATTGCGTCCACGATTTCTTCGTCTCTCCAGCGACGGTTCATCGGTTATGGTCCCTGTATATAAACGTTCTCATGCGAAGCTGAACGTGTATATGAGAAAATCTTTTTAAACCATTGTTTATATAAATATATAGACATTCAAATATACACATGATATTAAAGATGTTCTAAGAATGTGATGACCTCTGTGCGCCTATGATTTATGATTCTGGAAGTATGATTATGGCATTTTCATCATTGACTTTTAGACTACCCGTAAGTGTTTGGACCACGCGCTTTGGATATGTGTCGTGTATTCGTCCTCGAGTGGTTTGGACATGTTTCTTTGTTTTCAAACCGAAGATAAACTAGGGGGCTTTGCAAGCGTCCGAACAGCAGCCACTCCCGCTCCTCACCATCTTGGCGCATCCAAAATTCTATTTTCTTGCGCTACATGCCCACGGGCGTTCTCAGTTGACGTCAGCTATCCGCATTCATGCTGTCGTGGGGCGGCCGTTTCACATTGAAGTTGTCCTTGAGCGAACACGACCTCTCATTGACTTCATTATTGAAGCAGCGCGTCGGTCGGTGACGCGCCGTGCACGCCCGTATGGACATGCCTCCTCGCCGCATTTAAACGTCTTCATTGAACCCATGCGTGTGTTGAGAAAGCTAATTCGGCCAGACGTCCGAACACGAGCCGACTGACATTAAACACAATGTCATGCAAGCTCCTTGCGCCCACTCACTATTTAAAAGATACCATACCGCAAGCAAGAATCACACCACTCCTCCGCTCCGCATCTCCTCCTTTCACCATTTTTTTCACCCTTTCGATAGCATTCAACGAGGAGAAAGAGCAGTTCTCCGGCATAAAAGTCGATTGGGTGGCACGTCGAGCCCGTCCGGTACGAGCCACGCAACTCACGGCTCTACGTTCTTGCGTAGCCCGACAGAGCAAACCGCTCCACGCCGTCGCTTCATTCAGCAACTCGTTGCTCCAAGCCAACTCGTGGAAGAGTTGCGGGTTGCTCCAAGCAGGCACAAGTGGGAGCACGATGGAACGGGTATCATGGCTGTCATGAACGAGGCCATCCATCGTGCCATCCGATGTCAACGTTGGCGTAACTGCGTCCGTCGATGGAGAAAGAAGTCGGCCATGCGGAGGTCGACGAGCTGGTGGGCAGCGCATCCATGTGTGTCGCCAACATCGAGGGAAAGTAACACATGAGAGGTCATCGTCGTTTTGGTCCCACGGAGGCCACCGCCGGCGTGTCGTCGCCATGCACAACCGGTGACTTGTCTGGTTCAACGCAGACCATCGTCGACCCCCGCCTCAGCTTCCCGGAAGCGGAGTAGGCACCATTCCCCTCTGACTGAAGCACCCTCTTTGCCACTCCGACGAGGGACCAACTGAACATAAGGAAGATACGAGCAAGAATATACCTAGGGGGATGCCTTCAGACCTCGAGCGGGTTGTCAGACATGAGGAAGATAAAGGGATTCGTCGTGGCCGATCGTAGACTAGTGTAGCGTGTACCTATCGTTGGAATGGAGCTCCTCGCAACTGGACGTGCACATAGTGTTACCTTTTTAGTTAACATATGTCCAAATTGTAAATGTTTTCGTCTCGTTTGTATAAAATTCATCGTGTTTGCAGAAATTCCGTCCGAGTAGTTCAATTAGTTCTTGAAATATACGCAAACAACGCTAGATAGCGACCCCGCGGACTGATCCCTCTGGCCATGGCCACATGTAGGAGGAAATTCGCGGATCGGCGTTGGAGACGCCCTTAGGGCATGTTCGTTAGAACGCCTCTATGACATCTTTGATTTACATGATTTGTAAACATGGGAATTGAAAAAAAAACTGCAATGACATGTCATCTTTCATACTATTGAATTAGTATTTTCATATGAGGTTCTAGCAGATGAAATATTTCCTATAAAACTAGTACAAATGAATCATATGGAAAACGAAATCATGGATTATGGTCCTACGAATCAAAAAAGTTAAACAGAAAAAGTTCATGGGGATTGGAATCCTCCATTCCTCTAGAAATCCTATGAATCAAAGAGGCCCTAGATGTGTGGGCCATGAGGTTCGGGCATTATTTGCCTTGAACGCCATGCATAAACATTCACGGCCCAGTTTGTATGTGTGAATTTTCACAAACCGAACCAAACCTAGGAGAACTATAATGCCAGTGATAGTCTGTTTGGCCCACTATTAGTTGAACCGCTCGCCTTCACACACATGTGCTTTTCTTTTTCTTAGGTCCACTAGTACATATGCCTGTGCGTTGCAACGGGCTCCTCATCTCTGTTGTAATGTCCTCACAGGACGCAGCAGCCTCGACGGGCGCGTGGTCCCAACCTCCTACTGCTTCATCCAACAATTCATCCTAGGGGAATTGTGCTAGTTCCAAACTTGAACGTCGCAAATCTACGCATTCACATACACCGATTGATGTGTTATCGTTCCAAAGACGACATCTCTGCTGCTCTAGAAGGCGCTTTGAGTGTCTGCACCAACCTTTATGAATTGCAACTGGGCTGCATAAGAGCTAAATAACAAAGCATGAACTCTATATGTCTATTGTGAAGATAAGTATACTAAGCACAGATTTTTTTTGACTTTTTACCTTCATACATCAACACAAATTGATGTAAACTATCGTTGTTGTGTAGCCATGGCCATCATACAAAACTACGATGCAAAAGAATTGAGGTTCCTCATTTATATTCCAAGATATAAGAATTAAAAGACCAGTTCACACAAAGTTCATTGGGATGAATTTATAAAATTAGCTAGGAATTACTACAGTTTGTCTGCTGGTGCACTTTTCATAAATCTCCCTCCGATAATTCAATCGCCGATGAACGATTTTATAACATAAAACTAACTTTACAGATTCCATGCATGCAAAAAATCATACACCATAAGGTTTTTCTGTTCATTAGTGTTCACATCGCAAGGAAACAGAACTGGACTATACTAAAAATAAAGAAAGGTTGTTGCAACTCATAATATGACTAATTTGTAAGGACTGGAACTAAACCACTTGGAATAAAAAAAAACATCTGCAGGCAAGACCAAGAGAATGGAATCTAGCAACAGCAGAACTTGAGACACAATGTTACTCCTGTTCTCGAGGCATATGGTGCATCAGTACATCTCATGTGGCTAATGCAGCGTGATTGCCCCCAATTTTATTTTGTGTAAGGGCTGCCATTACGTTCCAAGGTAAGTAACAGGAAATAAGTTTTGCTACCAAACTCGGCCACTTTTTTGGGTTCAAAGAATGTATACTACCTCCGTTGCAAAGACACGCAGATGTGATCAACTCGTTGCAACTCCTTAAGTCAAGTGTTTCCTTCTGGGTCTTCGATTCAGAAGTTGTCGTATCAGTCTATGTTTCCGATGTAAACAACACAAACAGAAATTTCAGTTATGCTACGCGCATTGCAACGGGAGTTTAAAAAAATCAAATACCACCCCTCCCCAACCATCTTCGAAGTTCAAAAACTCAAAAATCTAAACGTTTGATTCATATGTATGCACGTACATGTCAATCGGAACTTAATATTATTAAAGCAACTTCAAATTCTAAGATTTGCAAGCTTTAATATTTTTACACGTCTAGTTTTCAGAAGAAAAAAAAATTGATGTTTGCTTTGCAATTATATCGAGTTTTCAGCTTTAAACTTCATTGTCAGTCTACTTGTACATTTCCAGTAAGCCCATGTGCTAGCAAACTTCAACCACTTCAGCTGAATGGGGCACTGTATATGTTGGCACAATGCCCAGCGTTTTCAATGGACATCCTCAAAAGATAGAAGTACTTAAGCATATATGTGTATATTCAGACCAAGGACCCTTGCCAATTCCAACAATAAATACATGAAAAGTACATGTGATTGAAGTGAACTACATAAGAACCTCGACAAAGTAACTATTGTCAGCCAATTAGAGCAGAATACAAAATAAATATTGACAAGAGCAACATATATAACATTTTGGATCATGAATAAGTTAATACATCCATTCCCTAACTTTATGTAAGAATCATATCTGATGTTGTATGGCTTGTATAACATATATAACATTTTGGATCATGAATAAGTTAATAGATCCATTTCCTAACTTTATGTAAGAATCATATCTGATGGCGTATGGCTCGTATGTCAATAGTAGTTTTTGTTCTTTACTTGGTATACATATCAATGCATATTTGAAATCCGAATGCTATTAAACAAACAACATTGCAGAAATGAAAATCTTACCAAGCCACCAAGGAAGATGAAGACTGAAAAGTCTGAGAAAATAAAATAGTTTTTGGATATCAACCTTTTCTTATCTTTCACTCCAGCAAACGTTTTGAGAAACACTGGAATGATGTAGATAGGGACTTTGATTCCAAAGTACTGCAGTAAACATATGTCGTATATTCTAAGGTTGCACCAGAGGTATTCAAAGTAGAAGTTTCAATATTACACTCTGTTATTTTAAGAAAAAAAATATGTCATTTGGTCTCTTCACATCAAAAAATGCCTGGCTTGGCTTCACGATGAACTGCATTTCTGCTTGCATGATACAAATACTCTATTTTTGATATATAGACATAGTTATTTTCAATCACATCCGAAGGAAAGTCTACAACAAAAACAAAGACAACTTCAAGACGGTTTCAGATATATACACAGTTGATTCATTTAAAGTAACTGAATGAAACACCAAAAGAAGGAAAAAACATCGACACAACCAATCCCATTGAGCAACACGTGTCCTATTTAAATATCCTCTCTCTAGTCAAACAGTGAGCACACCAAGCAACGATGAAGACTCCATGAATCTGGAGTAGAAGCAACTGCTATATAGTATTCATCGGCTAATTGTTTTACCTAAGCAATCAAAGCACCGTACTTAGAAACAAGCCAATCAATGAAATAGTTGTACGCTCCTCTTTGGGATTCAATAGTAGTAGAATATTGTAGTTCGGAGATATCCTTCCCTGCCTTTTCTCAATAGTAGTAGAATATTGTAGTTCGGAGATATCCTTCCCTGCCTTTTCTCAATAGTAGTAGAATATTGTAGTTCGGAGATATCCTTCCCTGCCTTTTCAATTAATAGCTCGGATTCGTATCCTCGAGCAAGGGAAATATGCTTAAACCAAGCTCCCTCCTTTGTAATAGTCATTCGAGTTAGTGCATGAAATAGCCTTGAAATCATACATTGGTCCCACTGCAGTTTCCAGATTACCACAAATTGTGTGCTACACCAATGAAGACACATGATGAAAATAAGTAAACTGAATCTACGTGGATTATTACCACGCCATAGCCATTTAACATTATCTAATTGGTGCCATCTCTCTATTTTATGCTTATACATATTTATAAGGGTAAACTATCTTTTTAGCTTAATAGATAATAAGTGGTGTTAGATGGTTACAAAGCATAATACTCGATGGCTTGGTGCCCCTGGCTTCGAACTGACCACATTGTTCTACCAACATGTTATCATTCCCACCTCATCGGTGTCGGCGATTGCCACCTTCAGGAGTCTTCATTACCTCCTCGTCCACTCATGCATCCATGGTCTCTCTCTTCACCTTCTCCACGCCCTTCTCCCGTTGTATGTTTGCCCATCCATAGGGATGACAGAACTGTGGTCGTGCATAGAATGTAAAGAGAGACAGATAATACAAAGAATGTAAAGAGCGAGAAATAATACTACAACACCATAGATTGCTAGACATGAAGATGCGCAAGCGAGATGAAGATAATGAACATATGAGTGAAAACTATGAATTAAGGAAGATTGGCTCCAATTTAACAAAACCGGTAGTTGTGGCATCAAAGTATGCCAACAATCTATCATTGTAGGAAATCTCTTTTACTAATTTGTAGTTATCTTTTTCTTTTGAAAATATCCTTTACCTTCATTGCACTGTTCACAAAGAAAAATTGCACACTACTATGGTGAAACATAACTTTTTGGAGGTATGCCACTTCAGTAAAGGGTACTATATGAATTGACTTGCAGATCCATGACTGTTTGGGTGTTCATACAAATGCTTAAAAATGTGATTCTGTTTTAAAAAGATTCACGCAACTCATGAATAGACAACACCTAACATTCTGTCAATACCCAGTACAACCTTTTTTTTAACTTGGTAGAATAAACGAAAAGAATTGACCAACTCAAGAGTTTTGCATAATATTAATAACTAATTAACTGGGTAGTATAGTATTGCATAATAATATCAAGGGAGTATATGTTTGCATCGTCTAGCTCAAGACCGGAGTTAGCCAGTTATCTTTGGACCGGCTTAACCAGCGAATGTTCGCTGGAGGGATGGAGATTGTGAATGAATTGGATGACAATTTGTGTTGGCACAGGCTCCAATTTTCATTTCCGTGAAACCAGAAAATACAAAGAACATCGAACACACGCCGCGCTTACATGCATGCATACAATAGATCTTCTTTCCTTTCACTTTTACTACTACTCCCTCCGTTTCTAAATATAAGTCTTTAAAGAGGTTTCATTAATGGACTACATACGGATGTATAAAGACATACTTTAGAGTGTAGATTCACTCATTTTGCTCCGTATGTAGACTTCTAGTGAAATATCTTAAAAGACTTATATTTAGGAACGGAAGGAGTACAATCTAAATCAGCTAGGCGTGTTTGTGTGCTTGAGTTGTCTAATTAAGTATGTATATGCAAATTAAGCACCTGCTCGATCTGTGTATGCGCGCACAGATTCCTCTTCCGGTTCTGCTTCTGCTAGCCAGCTGCGCGCCTAGAGCTCACCTCGCCGTCTGCGCCGACGGGGCCACGGCGGCCTCGTCGTCCTCGTCGTCGTCGTGGACGTCGTGGTCCATGTGCCAGAGCACGTCGAGGAAGGCGTCGACGGAGCAGGGCAACGCGAGGGGGCCCTGCGCCGCGTAGCCGTACTCCTACTCGGCGTCGTCGAGGAGGCAGCGGAAGAGCGGGTGGTTGGTGCAGTCGGCGCACACCACGAACCGCTCCCGCTCCGGGCCCACGTACACCGAGAAGCACCCCGGCGCGACCGCTGCCGACGACCGGCCGCCGCTGTTCAGTCCGGACCGGCACCGCTCCAGGGTCTCAGATCGACACGGGAGCAGGAGCCGCGCCCTGACGAGCAGCACCGAGGAAGGCGACCTGCTTCCTCTGCATCGAGCATCTCTCATCCCGCGCGAGCATGGCCGGTGGTGGTTCCTCTGCATCGAGGCTCTCTCCTCCCGCACGAGCATGGCCGATGGCGGCCAGATGTAGATGTAGGCGGCCTCCCTCCCCTCGTGCGAGCACGGTGAGCGGCAGTCAGATGGAGGCGGCCTCCCACGCGAGCACGGCCAGCGATGGCGAGGTGGAGGCGGCTTCCCTCCTCCTGCGCCGCCCCTCACCTTGCCGCGGCTGCAGAGGGAGCCTCTGGATAAGATGAAACAGAGGCTCGGGGTTGAGATTCTTACAAATGTAGGAGGCTTTTTAAAAACATGAAGCGTTTTCTCAGATCAATTTATGAAGGGAACGCGGGTTAAATATCACAATCAATAAGGTTTTTTTTTTAAACGAGGGCGAACGGGTTTTTTGTCAGAAACGATAGCCTTTTTATTATTAAAAATCTTAGGTCCATATGCCTCACCCAGCTGCTCAGACTTGATGTTTTTGATATCTTTATCTTTATTTTTATCTAATATTAAAGGGAGATTTTTTTTTCTTTTTTTCGTCTATGCTGGGACTAAGCTATTTTTTTCGTTCATCTGGGATGCATTTTATTTTTCATCCGTTGAAAACAGGTGTTTAAGACACGCGTAAACGGGCCGACCCAATTCACAGGCTCCGAACGAAAAACGTTTTGTCATGATCGTATGAAGACACATGGAAACGGGAAAATTCTATTTACCGCTCTATGCGAAGCGGTGTTGAAGCTTCGCACAGAGCTGGCAGGGGATCGGGCTGGCCCAGAACAGGGGCTGAAGTGCCCGGTTTGGGAACCTTATAGTTTCTAGTCTTTTTTTTGGTTTCGGAAAACTTCTATCAGTTTCTGAATTGGTTTTTTTATTTTTATTTTATTTTTTTATTCTGTTCTAAAAATGTTCCGAATTATTTAAAAATGTTCTGGATTTTTAGAAAACGTTACAAAATTTGAATATTTTTCGGAATTTGAAAAAATGTTCCAGAATTTGAAAAAATCATCCGGAATTTGGAAAAATCTTCTGGAATTTCGAAAATGTTCTGGTATTTCGAAAAAATGTTTCGGAATTCGAAAAAATATTCTTTAATTTTGAAAAAATGTTCCGGTATTTATAAAAATGTTCCGGTTTCATAAAAGAATGTTCCTGAATTTGTAAAAATATTCCTGAATTTTAAAAAATGTTCGGGAATTTTATAAAATGTTGTCGAATTTTCAAAAATGTTTCAGAATTTGAAACAATATTTCGGAATTCAAAACGATGTTCCGGAATTCAAAAATATCTTCCAGAATTCGAAAAATGTTCTGTAATTTTGAATTTTTTTTTCTTGAAATTTGGAAAAATGTTCCAGTATTTATAAAAATGTTTTGAAATTTTAAAAAGAATAATTGCATTTGTGAAAAACTAGTAACAGTGCACGTGCAACGCACGTGTCCACAAACATAAAGTTCAAGCGAGTATAAAAAATTAAAATCATATTATTCGATGACCGCCTTATTATCTCTAAAGAAAAGAGGGAAGGGGGAATACAAACCTATCAATTATCTTTTGTGGATGTCATGTGAAGTTCGAGCACACCAAGTAGAAATCACAATTGTATAGGTACATGTTAGAGATAAAGGACAATCGACTGGATGAACAACTTCTTCATAAAGAAGATAATGCCATAGCCTATTTAGTCTATTTTATAGTAAAAATGGAATCAAACATCCGATGAAGATTTCAGAATGTCTAATTTTCTTGGGTGATCTTCGAAGGTACATATAAACATTGTCCAAGTGGACATGGTGGAGATACAAACTTGGAGCCAAGATACAAAAAACAAATCAGTCTTGGAAAAAATTAATTAGCTCCTTCTTGGATTCATGCTGCTTTTCATCTTGATAAGTTGAAGGACTGATGATGGTGGTAAGGCCACCCATGGGAGTTACAGCGGGAACCACCTACGAGCTGGAAGAGTATATCGATAATGACGACAGTTTTGCCCCACTCACTTTCTTGCGGCTTATCCTAAAATAGAACTACGGTTCAGAGAGATTCCTATTACGTATATTGTTGTAGAACATGTAGAAGCAAAAAAAAATCAATAAAGCATCAGATTCATAATAAGAAAATACAAAGGAATTTAATATTTTATAAACCAGCTTAGTTCTGGCAAGATTAGACATGACCTAAAGATGTTACCATGGTATCAACATCTTAGCACCAGAGAAAGTCTACTACTACTGTAGGACGGAAAATTGTACAATAAGGAATGGCATGAGCAGATTAGTGGCTATAAGAATTATTGGTTCGAGAAGCTAACCAACAAAGAGAAAAAGTATCCATTTAGAACAGCATGCATCTCCTTGGCTAGGTTGAGCATTATTATGAACATCACTGTCCATATTGTCACCAGGCTCATGTTCATCACCAGATTGTGTTTGTGCATCAGACGCAGAAATATCATTAGGTTCTTCAGGTGTGACAGTATTTGGTGAACTGGTGTGAAGGTTTCTATCATCCTTCTTCTTCTCCTTAGGATGACTAGGTGTATCAGCATTGATTCCTTGAGAATCTTGATCAATTCTCTTAGGATGACCTTCAGGATACAAAGGTTCCTGAGTCATTTTGCCTCCTCTAGTAATGACTCTGACAGAGTTGTTATTTAATTCATTGAGCAGGTCATTCTGAGCTTTAAGTACTTGTTCTACCTGAGTAGTAATCATGGAGGCATGTTTACTCAGAAGCTTCAGATCATTGACATTTCTGTCTACAGAAGCACTTAGATGGCTAAGCATACGAGTGCTTTGTTCCAAATGTCTGCTAACATAATCATTCTGTTGTTTCGCAACAAAGTTGTCAAATTCATCAAAGCATAGGCTAGCAGGTTTATCAAAAGGAATATCACTCTCGTCAAACCTACGCAGAGAATTCACTTCCACTACCTGTATCGGGTTATCGAGACCATGGATCTCTTTGATAGGTGGTAGATTTTTGACATCTTCAGATCTAATGCCTTTCTCTTGCATAGATTTCTTGGCTTCTTGCATATCTTCGGGACTGAGGAATAGAATACCTCTTTTCTTAAGAGTTGGCTTAGGAGGTGGTTCGGGAATAGTCCAAGCATTATCGTTGATCAAGAGGTTATTCAGTAGGGTCTCAGCTTGTTCTACAGTTCGTTCCCTAAAAACACAACCAGCACAACTATCTAGGTAGTCTCTAGAGGCATCGGTAAGTCCGTTATAGAGGATATCAAGTATCTCATTCTTCTTAAGAGGGTGATCAGGCAAAGCATTCCATAGCTGGACGAGCCTCCCCCAAGCTTGTGGAAGACTCTCTTCTTGGAGTTGAGCAAAGTTGTATATTTCCTGCAAGGCAGCTTGCTTCTTATGGGCAGGGAAATATTTTTCACAGAAGTAATAGACCAGACTTTAGCGTCATCCTTTAGAGAGAAAGGAAACAACTTAAGGATATAGTAGTGGCGGATCTTCTCCTCATTAGTGAAAAGGTTGGCTATTTCGAATAGTTTGGCAAGATGGGCTATGACCGTCTCAGACTCATAACCGTGAAAAGGATCAGATTCGACTAGAGAGATTATCTCAGGGTCGACAGAGAATTCATAATCCTTGTCGGTGACAAAGATAGGCGAAGTGGCAAACTTCGGGTCATTTTTCATCCTAGCTTCCCGAGATTTTTCCTTCCACTTGAGAAGTAATTTCTCAGCGTCATAGGCATTCTTACACGCAAGAAAATCCTCAGCTATCTCTCCCTCCATAACGTAACCCTCAGGTATATCAGGCAATTCATATCTAGGAGAGCTAGATCTAACAGGAGCAAAAGCAGGTTCTATCTCAATAGTATCGGTAGTTTCAGAAGCATCACGAGCATTGGCAGTAACTCTAGCAATATGAGCATCAAGGAACACTCCTATTGGAACATCAGGCAAAGTAGTATCTCTAGCAGTATCAAGCATAGCATTATCAGGCAAAATAGCATCTCTAGCGTCATGAGGCAAAGCAGTCTCAAGCATAGCATCTCTAGCAGTATCAGGCATAGTATCAAGCATAGAATCTCTAGCAGTATCAGGCATAGTATCAAGCATAGCATCATCAAGCACAATATCTCTAGCAGTAGTATCACAAGCATCATCAAGCACAGGCGAAACATCAAGATTTCTAGCAGGAGGTGATGTCGCAAACTTACTCATAACTGAAGGTGAATCAAGTGCAGAGCAAGATGGCAATTCCTTACCTCTCCCTCGTAGTTGAGGGCAATACTTTGGTCTTCGGATCCTTCAGATTCTTCATAGTGATCAGCAGATATAAATCCCAAGTGACTCAGAGAATATAGCAATACCTCCCCGGCAACGGCGCCAGAAAAATGCTGATCTGCAATCTCTGGCGTTAGCTAGACGAATGCTTATGACAACAAACCTTCTCCTGCAACGGCACGAGAAGAATGCTGAAAGTACTCCCCAGTAATGAGACTAGAAGAATGTTGTTGACGACCCACCAGCTCGTGGGTTCGCATCAGTTTTCGAGGGTAGATTATTCGACCCAATTTGTTGGTTAGCCAGGCAGGAGGTGAGAGTATACTCTCAAGTATTAGCAGCTGAATTTGTCAGATTCAACCACACCTGAAAGATTAGTATCTGCAAGCACAGTAGTAACAGCAAGGTAGCGAGTAACGGCAGTGTAACGAGCAATAGCAGCGGCAAGGAACAGCAGTAGTGACAACAGTAGCAAGTAGCAACAGTAGCAAGCGACAGTAATAGCAACAGTAGCAGCAGAGCAAGACAAGTAACAGCAGTAGCAATAGTAGTAGTAGCAGCAGCAGAGCAAGACAAGTAACAACAGTAGCAACAGTAGTAGTAGCAGCAGTAGAGCAAGACAAGTAGCAACAGTAGTAGGACAAACTCGTAGGCAATGGGTCGGTGATTTGTTTGGATGATATTCATCATGCAACAGCTATAACACGGAGAGATATGTGGCTAGCTCCCATTCGTCAATGTGATGTAGGCATGCATTCCGTGTGTCGTCATACGTGCTTAGGGAAAAGAACTTGCATGACATCTATTATCCATCCCTCCCGTGGCAGCGGGGTCCAAAAGGAAACTACGGGATATTAAGGTTCTCCTTTTAATAAAGAACCGGACCAACGCATTAGCACTTGGTGAACAGATGAACTCCTCAAACTATGGTCATCACCGGGAGTGGTTCCGGTTATTGTCACTCCGGGGTTGCCGGATCATAACACATAGTAGGTAACTACAACTTGCAAGATCGGATCTAAAACACACATATATTGGTGACAACATAATAATTTCAGATCTTAAATCATGGCACTCGGGCCCTAGTGACAAGCATTAAGCATGGCAAAGTAGTAGCAACATCAAATCTCAGAACATAGTGGATACTAGGGATCAATCCCCATCAAAACTAACTCGATTACATGATAGATATTATCCTATTCATCACCGCCCAGCGAGCCTACGAATAGATTACTCACGAACGACGAAGAGCTTCATGGAATTGGAGAGGGAAGAAGGTTGATGATGACGATTTCCCCTCTCCGGAGCCCAAGACGGACTCCAGATCTGCCCTCCAGATGAAGAACGGGTGGTGGCAGCGCCTCCGTATCGAAAACGCGACGAAAACTTCTCTTTTTATTTTTTTCTGGGACGAAAGGCAACTTATAGAGCTGGAGTTGGGGGCGGCAGGTGCCTGTGGGCCCCACAAGCCTGCCCACCGCCACCAGGGGGTGGTGGCGGAGCAGGGGCTGGTGGCCACTGGCCCACCCCCTGAGGTGGAACTTGGCGCAGATATTTTTGATATTTTCCAAAACTGCTCCCCGTAAATTTTCAGGACATTTGGAGAACTTTGATTTCTGCACAAAAATAACACCAAGGCAATTCTGCTGAAAACAGCGTCAGTCCAGGTTAATTCCATTCAAATCATGCAAATTAGAGTCCAAAACAAGGGCAAAAGAGTTTGGAAAAGTAGATACGATGAAGACGTATCAATAAACAAGCGGTAACATAGCCAAACAGTGGTTTGCTAGGTCAAACAGGTTGAAGGTTAACATGGCGTTGTTGAGAGGCTGATATTTAACATGTGGTAGGCAACGAGACATAAACGATAGAAGCGGTAAAAACTAGCATGACAATGATAGTAATGGTATATGGGGAAATGGTCATCTTGCCTGAGATCCCGCTTGGAAGAAGAACAACTCCGTGAAGTCGGCGAACCAATGTAGTCAAACGGGTCCTCACATTCCGACACGCTTGCGGAACTCTATCGACACGAAGCAAACCGGAAATAAACATCAACACAGGTATTCACCACACGATGCACAACATGATGCACAACCTACTATGATGCATGATCAGTTCAATGATGCAAGGCATGGCATGGCAGTTCACCTCACTCAAACTCTACACATTAAGTGAAGCTCGATATGCAACGAGTTGCATATCGACGAAACTCCACGTTTAATTATTTAATACACTCCCGTTTATTTACACGCAATATTAAATGTGGTTAACATGGCAAGGGGTGAAGCGGTGATCCTACATGTCATACTAGTCAGGTAACACGCGAAACATAGAACGGAGCTATGGCACAAGAGGCATGCAACACACGACATATGCCATGAATGCGTCATGCATGCGAGCTCAAAACACCACGGGCAAGAAGAGAAATAAACATGTGTCGCTACGGCGAGCGAAAGGGGAACTATGGCGGCAAGACAGAAACGAAGCCACGACAACGTTCCTATCCCGATAACTCGTCGAGATATCATGCCAATGTACGTATAGGGAGCGTGTGTGGGAACGGTAAATAAAGATGGGGTGATCCCGCTACCGGGTTCCCATATGTCGAGGCTCAACGAAAGAGGTACACGTGCAACGGGCAACATACGACGCAAACATACATTCATCTCATACATCACATGCACACGGTCACGACAACGTCTCATCGGTATATCTTCGACGCGTGCATATCGGAGCGGATCGGTTCGTAGCGGACATCGTGGAAGTCGTGGTCGTCGTGGAAGTAGTGGTACTTGGGTATCGTCGACGGTAGTCGCTCTCTTGTCGTTGGTACACGATCTTCGCGACGGTAGTCGAACTCGTCTTCCGAAGATGGTCGGGGTCGTCGAGGACGTCGTGGTACACACGGTCGTGTCGGTCCCATGAAGGAGGGGATGGTCTACGTGGCGACTGCAACATAAGCAAGCAACAACATTCTACCTCGGCAACAGCAAAACAGCAGCAACTAGCATCTAACACCACACGCAACTAACACAGGCAAGCAGCTAAGCAACAACTAAAGCTGATGGCATCTACTAGCAACAACACTAAGCTACTACAACAGCATCTACAGCAGCCTAACAGCAAGCACTAGCAGGCAAGCTAGCAAGCTACGGCACATCACAACAACGGCACGCAGCAACAGCAAGGCAAACAACAGATAAGCATTGGCTAGCATCGGGCAACCTACGGCAAGCAAGCACATCAACTAGCAACTAGCAGGAGCAACAGCTAAAGCTCGGCAAGCAGGCAGCGGCTAGCATCTGGCAGCAGCAACGGCTCGCAAGGCAGCAGCAGCGGCAAGCACAACATCAGGCAAAAGTGGCAACATGGATCAACAGCGGCAGCAGGCTACATCACTTCGACAACAACAACTACTGCTCGCAGCAGCAAAGCATCGGCCACGGCGGGGCGGCGAGGACCGGACGAGGTCGGCACCGCGCAGGAGCTTGCGAGGCGGCGCGACGAACAACGAAGGGAGGCCGCGGCACGAGGCCATGGCGGCGCCAACGACAGGCGAGGTGGCGAGCTGCTGCGGGGCCCGGGGCAAGGCGGCGCACGGCGAGCGCGCGGGGAACATCGGCCAGCAGGGGGCAGCTCGACGGGCGACGCAGGCGAGCGGCGGGGGAAGCCAGGGGCGGCGCGACTGTTGTTGCTAGCGGGAACTGGCAAGGGCTCGGGGAAACGGTGGCGAGGGCTCGCGCGGGGGAACGGCGGGGCACGCGGGAGGGAACTACTGCGTTGGCGGCGGCGACTGGAGGCGGTGACCTTCGGTTGACCAGGGGGCTCGAGCCTCGGGAGGGGGTGACGGCGCTAGGAGGGACGAGGGGAACGAGGGGAAACGGGAGGAGAGTCCCCTCTCGCTAGGGCAGGGGGTCTGGGCCTGGGGCTGGCCTTGGCCTTGGCCAGGCTTGCTCTCTCCCTCTCTCTTATTTTTTTTAAACTTGTTTTTTTTCTTTTTTTTCTAAAAACAGGAAACACCTTTAAAAGAAAAAGATTAAACAAAAAAGAAATATGCCTTTTTGCTCCTTTGAAAATTAAACCCCAACTATAAGAAATAATGGGCTTTTTAAAAGAGATAAAAATGAAACCTTTTTTTAAGAATAAATAAAACCTCTTTTATTTAAAGAATAAAATAAAAGCTCTTTAAAAGAGAAAAGAAAATGAGACGGTTTTAATATAAAACAAAAAGAGAAATAAAATAAAACCCAAGGGTTGCCCCCACCTTTTAACAAAAGGAGTTTTAAAAGAAGACGATTGTTAAAAGGGGTTAAAACGGAAACTTCTACGCAACCCCAAAATAAATAAAAGAGAAGAGACGAGGGAGATGAGGGTTTAGGTCCGCGGTGCAACAGGGTTTGAAGCGGCTCTGTTGCATGTAACGACCAAACCTCGAAGGATTTGAGTCTCTGTGCTTTACTGTGCTAGTCCCTGGATCGACTCGCTAGCACACACAGTATAGATGAAAACCAGATATAGCAAGTGCATCATTTATAATAACGTATGATCTAGAATTTATAAAATATAACAATCTGCATAGCACTTAGCTAGCTTTATTCTATCAAACAGCGGAAAAGTAGCAGAATAATAACGATGAGTCCCATCATAGCCCACTGGTGATGTTGAGTGAAGACTCGCGACCCTAACGGTACCTTACTCCTCGTCTGAATATCCCGCAACTTGATACGTTGCAGCCGTATAGGTCAATACTTTGAATGTATTGGCAAGTTACACAGGAAAAATAATATAACAGACCTACATGTATATGCATAGTATAACAAGAGAAAGGCTGATGGTTATTTTGCAGAAAGCTGATTTTATCCTCATAGCTACCTAATAGTCAAGTTTTAGTTAGTTTGCTACAATACTCACATATGGTTGAATTGGCATCTCCAACTCCAACCTATTACCATCATTAAGTTTCCCATCCAAGTTTTATTAAGTGTGTCATTTGTCAAGATCATCCAACAACTGTAATGGCCTAGCTGCTCAAAATTGTCCATAACCGGGGACACGGCTAATCATGATAAGTTTATACACTCTGCAGAGGTTAGTACGTTGTACCCACTGGACCCAACCCGAAGATTGAGACGAAGTCTTTCAGAAGCAGTCACCTAGTCCCACAGGAGGCCCATCCCACCTATCATAGCTACATCAGCTGGCACATCCGGGTAAGGTTTCCACGACTGATCAACTAAGCCAGAGCCCATAATAGCCAGTGGTCGCACAAGGAAGCTACTAGTCACCAAGTCTGTTTGATCTTTTTGAACCTGGGCGGCATCCACTTACATTTAGAGGGTAGAAACCATGATGTTATTGAAACCACCCAGCAATACCATATCCGCCCAGAGGTGAATTAAATCCTTAATTACTACTCAAATTTATTTTGTAGTAATCCTCACATAATCCCAATGAATACAGGAACCAATCCCCGTCTACATAGCATTGCAAAACTACAAATACCACGATCTTTCAATGACGAGGGATATAGCTCAACAACATACCAATAATACTAATATTCCTGTACATGCATAATTTTCATAGGGTGATATAATACTACATGCATATAAAATAATAGGTAAAGGATGATCAACATGTAACTTGCCTTGATTCTGGTTCTGAAAGTCATACTCCTGATAATAGTTTGGGTCGCACTCCGCACAATCTACACGTTGCAAACAATCACACCAATCAATCACCACAATCACATAACACCAAATAAAACCATCGGCAATAAAACAACTTGTTTAAAACCAAAGCATAAATAGCATGGCAGTAGGTATAAATCATCTACATGCTGATACGATGACAATGCAAAAAGAATCAACTAAACCGGATGAACGGTTTGCAAAATATGGCCTCCGGTAGGTCTAAAATAAATCTGATTTAACAAAAAAAAAATTAATTTTTGTAAAACTGAAAACTACTGGTTCTAACATGTTCTACTCATCAATACGAGATCACAAGAAAAAGAATTTCCTGATTCAGAGTTACGAGTAAAAAGATAAACGCGTTTCAAAATTATAGCGAGAATCGGACAAAGCTAAAAACAGATAAAAACAGATTTTATTCTCCCAGAAGCTGTTCATCAGGATTTGATGAATCGGCTCGTACGTGCGTTCTCACCACGAACAGCGGGGAAAAACGGGTCGGTATCGGCGTGGTGCCTCCGGTGGTGCTTCTCCGGTGACGGTCGGACGAACTCCGGCGACGTGCGTAAATTCCGGCGAACACGGACGAACTTCGGTGGTGCTCCGGTGTTGCTCCGCGGTGCGTGCGAGGCGGGGCGAATCAGGAGCAGGGGAAATCGGGACAGGGGAAATCGGGCCTCGTCTGCCTGGGGCCTCGGTTTTGGAGATATATGCTCGCGCGAAGTCCTGCGAGAAGGAGTCCACCTCGGTCTCGGGCGAAGGGAGAAGACCGGCTCGGTCTGAGCGTGGAGCGTGGGGCGTGAGGCCTTGGCGCTGTGGCGATGGGGCCCAGCCCCCTGGTGCGGGTGATGGGACTGGTGCACAGGCGAGGTGCGCTGGCCCCTGGGGCTCTCGGTCCTGGCACAGGGAGCTGGGGCCTGGAGCTAGTGGCCCTGGTCAACGCTAGCTTACCTGGGCAACTAACGAGCCTGGGTGCTGGTGGGATGCGCTAGGCATTTGGTGTGCTGGGCACGTGGCGCGCTGGGGCTGGCCTGCCTCGGTGCACTGGTGGGCTGGCCCCCGTGGCACATGTTGCACGTTTTTTTTTGAAGAATAAGAACAAACAGCCAGCGAAGAAAAAAATAATAATAAATAATAAAAAGTATATATATTTATATTTTCTATTTAAATAAAATATCAGAAAAATAACATACATATATACTATAATACTTAGAAAAAAAAACAGAATAATATATACAACTTATATATACATATATATATAAGTATATATATAGATATATATATATATTAAAAATCTAATATATATATATATAATAAATCCACCTAATAAATAATAAAGGAACCTAGTTTCACCTAATGCAAGCTTTTGAAAATAGCTTTTATGCAATAGGTCACGCAACGAGAGTTGAAAAACTCAATTAAAAATAATTCGGAGTTTATAAAATTTGCAAAACTAAATCGGACAACTTCAAATAACATTCTAAACATTATGCACTTTTATTTGACAGGGGAGAAGTCATATTATCTCCACTCCAATAAATTGCCCGAAGTTGCAAAATGAATATAATTTTCAGAAGAACAAAATAATGCATAGAAGAATATGAGATGCATATGAATGATCTATTAACATCCTAATTTAAGAAAATTGGGCTGTTACATTGCACCCACTCTCGTCACGCCAACGAACAACGCCATACTCACAAGCACTCACAAGCAACAACACGGAGCAACAAGCAACACCGACAAAACACAGTTGACATGATGCCATGCATGATGCGATGATGCAAACTAAATGACGATGCAACAAATAAAACTAATCACACGACAGAAACGGAAATAAAGGGGGAATCTTCTCGGGCGTCGGTCTCGGGCTGTCACAGTTGCTTAGAAGAAAAATGATAGATTTAGTTTAGTTTTCCCTGTTTCCTATTTTAGCGTCCGGTAGAAAAGTACCCCGAAAATAAAAGTTCTCCGAACGTCCTGAAAATCAAGTATGATTTTTCTGGAATTTTTGAAAAATTCTGAGACAAAGAGTTTGTCTGGGGGCCACACCAGGGGGCCACAAGCCCTTGGGGCGCGGGCACCCTCCTGGCCGCGCCACACAGGCTTGTGGGGGCCCACAGACACCCCCTCCACTCACTCTTGCTCTCATCTGGTTCTCCTACCTCCAGAAAAAATGTTTCGCAGCTCAAACCCGTGTTCTTGCTCCTCTTGCTGGGATTTTCAATCTCTTTGCTCAAATCACCGTTCTCCGAACAGTTTTGGGGAAATTACTCCTTGGTAAGTGACTCCTCCATTGGTCCAATTAGTTTTTGCTCTATTATTACGGTTGGAGAACTAGAGACATTACGCATGCTACCATGGGGAGTATTCATTTTTCCTGCCTTGCATTACTTTGCCCTCTTCATATGCAGATGCATTAATGGCAAGATTGAGCATTGTCACCTCTGCGCACCCGACCTTAGTATCCTTAAGAGCGCAGTGACGGGTGACAAAAGCTTCAACATGGGAGCTATTATAGCAAGGAGGCTGAATAAGAATGCTATTGAAGGGGATTTCTTTGGTGGGATCTATGCCACTCGCATAGCAAATTTTCTTGGAGTACCCATCCGCGAAGGAGATCCCCCGCTCCATACAGCTTTCCTTGACCGCGTCGCTTTGACACGCTACCAGTTCCTTGAGAGGGATGATGAATCCCTCCTATACCGTCTGATATTTAACCGGCAGCGTGTTTTCCATATTACCCTTCCTGCTCCTACTTTCTTTGACTTTCAGGTAAAACGAAGATATTACATAACTAGAGGAGAGGCAGAGAAGTATGAGAGGGAGTCAAAGGCTGCTCGTCTCCGTGAGGCAGCTATTCAGGTAGTGGCTGTAGTGCTCCCGTATAACCCCCATTATGATTTTGGGTTTCGCCAGGACCATCCTTGGGAGTAGACCAACTTAGGCCAAAAGCCTAAGCTTGGGGGAGTACGTGTTTCTCACCGACTTTACATTCTTGCTTATGCTTTCACTTTGTTAGCCGGTGTTCACACTTTGCCACTGTATCATCCATGCTAGTTTTATTTTCTTTTTCTTGTTTTATTTTCGTGTGTCTGTCTAGTTTGAGAAAACCGAAAAAGATTTCCTTTTTCTTATTTTGCTTGTTGGGAGCTTTCCCGTGTAAATGGTTTTGTTTTTCTTTGGGTCAAGGTAGAAGATAATGGTTACAATGTTTAGTGGCTCTTGCATGCATACCTGTTTAGCTTTCAAAGAGCCATATTACTTTGTCTTCTCCTTTGTGTTTGCCTGCAGATTCCAGCTTTAGTCCAATGCATGAGCACTCTTATTATTGTTCACATCGTTCGGTCGTGCAAGTGAAAGGCAATAATGACGATATATGATGAAGTGACTGAGCCTAGAAAAGCTGGTATGAACTCAATCTATTTTGTTTTTGTAAATATGACTAGCTCACTGTTCCTAGTTCAGCTTTGTTGTGAGAGAAACATGTTTGCCATGACAACTTAGAGATCATAGTTTCTTATGCCATGCTTACTTAGCTAGGAGCTTATAATGCTCTCTCTTGGTTGCCAACATGACTGTTGAGATGACTATGATGTAGTATGATAGGATGGTATCCTCCTTTGAATGTTTCAAGTGGCTTGACTTGGCGCATTTCACGCATGTAGTTGAAACAAAATCAACATAGCCTCTATGATATTCATGTTCATGGTGATTTATGTCCTACTCATGCTTGCACTCAATGTTAGTTAATCTCAATGCATTTTGATGACTGTTGTCGCTCTCTAGTTGGTCGCTTCCCAGTCTTTTGCTAGCCTTCACTTGTACTAAGCGGGAATACTGCTTGTGCATCCACCTCCATAAACCCAAAGTCGAGGCATATGAGTCCACCATACCTACCTATGTGCGGTATCTACCTGTCGTTCCAAGTAAATTTGCATGTGCCATTCTCTAAACCTTCAAGAAATAATCTGTTTTGCATGACCGAACCGCTCATGTGGTGACAGGGGGCTATTGGTATCTTCCATGCTAGGCGTGTTATCCTCGATATGTGTTTATTCACTATCATTCACGAGAAAGGGGCTGGTAATTGGAATTCCCAGTTCCATGCTCAAATCGAAGAGATAATTACAAACAAAACTCCCCCAGGATTGTGGTTGGTATGGACGTTACCCGAGGATTCGGCTAGCCGTGGAGTGTGATTGATTGGTGGTGGGGGAGTCAAAATTTTACTTTTCTGTTCGGGAACCGCCTATAACATGTGTAGCGTGAAAGATGTTGAGAACTCTTAGTCATTGCGTTGACAATAAAAGCATGCCACCCAAAATTGTTATCTCTGTTTTCAAAGCTTGAGCTCTGGCACCTCTGCAAATCAATGCTTCCCTCTGCGAAGGGCCTGTCTATTTATGTTCCTGTTGAGGCATCCTTCTCTTACAAAAGCACCAATTAGAGAGCACCTCTGTCATTTTTATGCTTTGCTTTTAACTGTGTTGAGTATGACTATGACTGGATCTTCATTGCCATGAATTACAATGTTTAGTCAGCCCTTGGTCTTTGAAGGTGCTCTACATTTATGTTTTGCGGTCTCAGAAAGAGCTAGCGAGATACCATCTATTCGCACTGCTTCATGTTGTTTTGATTGAAGTGTTGACGTTTGAGACTTATTATTATTTGCTCGCTAGTTGATTATGCCATTGATATGAGTTTACCGTGCGACCTAGATGTCATTTGCTTATGTGGTTTGCTTGTGATCTTGCTGAAACTCTGGATATGAGTTAGACATAGTTGCAACAACAAGATCAAACAGAGTTCGTCAAAGTTTTTCTTTTGTCTCTTTCAGTTTGTCAACTGAATTGCTTGAGGACTGCTACTGCAACAAATGACCTTCCAACGGCGCCAGAAACACGTGCTGACGGGAGACTATTCTTGTCTTGATACTCCTTAGCAACGGCACCAGGAATCCTTCTACTACGGCTACGCCTTTAGGGACTTCCTAGGAAAATATGCAAAGGATTTCCCCCGTGGCCTTGGAGCCTTGCATTGGTGTCCCTCGAAGCGGAAAGGGTGATGTAGCGCAGCGGTGGTAAATATTTCCCTCAGTTTGGAGAACCAAGGTATCGATCCAGTGAAGGATTATCACAAGTACCTGCACAAACACAAAAAGCTTGCTCCCAACGCTATGAAGGGGTTGTCAATCCCTTATAGATTGTTTGCCAAGTGAGAACTAAAAGCAACAAAGTAACAAAGCAAAGTAAAAGCAAAAGTGGAAACGATAGGTGTGAATAGACCCGGGGGCCGTAGTGTTCACTAGTGGCTTCTCTCATGAAAGCAAGTAGATTATGGGTGAACAAATTACTGTCGAGCAATTGATAGAACCGCGCAAAGTCGTGACGTCATCTATGGCAATGATTATATCTATAGGCATCACGTCCAAAACAAGTAGACCGATACTTTCTGCATCTACTACTATTACTCCACACGTCGACCACTATCCAACATGCATCTAGTGTATTAAGTCCAAAAGAACAGAGTAACGCCTTAAGCAAGATGACATGATGTAGATGGACAATCTCATATCTACGACAAAGCCCATATTGTTACCCTTGATGGCAACTACACGATGTGTGCCTTGCTGCCCTTTCTGTCACTGGGAAAGGTCACCACACGGTATGAACCCAAAACCAAGCACTTCTCCCATTGCAAGAGTCATAGATCTAGTTGGCCAAACAAAACCCAAGACTCGGAGAGACTTACAAGGATATCAAATCATGCATATAAGAAATCAGCAAAGACTCAAATATATATCATAGATAATCTGATCACAAATCCACAATTCATCCGATCTCGACAAACACACCGCCAAAGAGGATTACATCGGATAGATCTCCATGAAGATCATGGAGAACTTTGTGTTGAAGATCCTAGAGAGAGAAGAAGCCATCTAGCTACTAACTACGGACCCGTAGGTCTGATGTGAACTACTCACGAGTCATTGGAGGGGTGATGATGTTGATGTAGAAGCCCTCCACCTCCAAAGTCCCCTCCGGCAGGGCACCGGGAAGGGTCTCCAGATGAGATCTTGCGGAAACAGAAGCTTGCGATGGTGGAAAAGTCTTTTCGTGGATTCCCTGATTTTTTTCTGTATTTTAGGGAATATATAGGCGAAGGAGCTAGGTCAGGCGGCGCTAGGGAGGCCACAAGCCTGCTAGCCGCCGCCCCCTGATGGCGGCTACAGGTCTTGTGGGCCCCTTGTATCTCTCCTGGCTTGGCCCTCAAGCCCCCTGATCTTCTTCCGTCCGGGAAAAATTTATTTCAGGGATTTTATTCCGTTTGGACTCCATTCCAAAATCAGATCTGAAAAGAGCCAAAAGCATAGAAAAACAGGAACTGACACTTGACACTGAATTAATAAGTTAGTTCCAAAAAAGATATAAAAGCTACATAAAACATCCAAAGATGAAAAGATAACAGCATGAAACCATCAAAAAAGTATAGATACGTTTGAGACGTATCAAGCATCCCCAAGCTTAACTCCTGGTCGTCCTCGAGTAGGGAAGTGATAAAGAATGAATTTTTGATGCTTTCATGCTACCTAGCATAGATGTCCTTTGTAACTCCTCTTATGTGACGTGAATGTTCAGATCCATTAGATTGAAAACAATAGTTTGCTATTGACGTGGAAACAATAATAATTCAAGCAAACTAGCAAGGTAATCATGAACTTTCAAAATAACAAGGCCAAAAGAAAGTTATCCCTACAAAAGCATATAGTCTGGCTATGTTCTATCATCATTGCACAACGAATTTAAATCATGCACAACCCCGGTATTGGCCAAGTAATTGTTTTCACACCTTTACTTTCTCAAACTTTTTCAACTCTCACGCAATACATGAGCGTGAGCCATGGTTTTAGCACTATAAGTGGTGTGGAATGTGGTGGAGGGTGCAAGACAAACAAGGAAAATATCACACTAACTAGGCATATCAATGAGCTGTGGAGATGCTCATCAATAGATATCAATGTGAATGAGTAGGGATTGCCATACAAATGATGCACTAGAGCTAAGAGTATGTGAAAGCTCTTAAAGAAAACTAGTGGGTGTGCATCCAACTTGCTTGCTCACGAAGACCTAAGGCAAATTTGAGGAAGCCTATCATTGGAATATACAAGCCAAGTTATGTAATGAAAATTTCCCACTGGCTATATGGTGGTGACAGAACGAGAGACCCTCAATCATGAAGATCATGGTGCTTAATAAGCACAAGTGTGGAAGGATAGTAGCATTGTCCCTTCTCTCTTTTTCTCTCATCATTCCTTTTTTTTGGTGGGCTCTTTGGCCTTTTTTTTGGTGGGCATCTTTGGCCTCTTTTATTTCCTCACATGGGACAATGCTCCATCAATGATGATCATCAAACTTTCAACTCAAAACTTAGATCAATGATGACTCTATATGGAATGCCTTCGGTAGTGTACCGTGACAATGATCTAGCATGGCATAGACATTAATGGAAACATCATGCTAGCTATCTTACGATCATGCAATGGCAATGTAGAAGTGGTGGCACATGTCATGGTGGTAGTTGCATGGCAATATATCTCAGAATGACTTTGAAAAAGGCATAGTAGGCAGGTATGGTGGCTGTTTTGAGGGAGGCTAATGGTGTGTTTTGTGCACCGGCGAAAGTTGCACGGCACTAAGAAGATAGTGATGGTGGAAGGTGAATGTACATCTAAACCATGGACTCAACATTAGTCATGAAGAACTCATATCTTGTTGCAAAAGTTTTAGTAGTAATCGAAACAAAGCATTCAACGCATACTCCTAGGGGAAGGGTTGGTAGGTATAAACCATTGCGCGATCCCGGCCGCCACGCAAAGGATGACAATCAATAGACTAATCATGCTCAGATTTCATCACATAGAGGTTCACCATACATGCATGCTACGGGAATCACTAACTTCAACACAAGTATTTATAGATCCACAACACCTTACTAGCATAACTTCAATATTACCACAACCACAACTCAAAACTAATTAAGATGAATCAAACTTCTCTAACTATTCAATGCACATGAAGGTGGAAGTTTTCGTATCCCTTTGGATAACTACCCCTTTTGAGACTACTTTCATAGCATAGATCAACTACCAAGCCACGCACCGCTGTGCTCTAAAAGATATAAGTGAAGCACACAGAGCAAAATCAACTAGCTCAAAAGATATAGGTGAAGCACATGTGAGCTGAATTGTCTACCAAAGGATATAAGTGAAGCTCGACAAAATCACGGTGAGTGCATGTGTCTCTCTCTAGGTGTGCAGCAAGGATGATCGTGACACAACAAAAATAAAAGACTCCTAAGATACAAGACGCTCCAAGCAAAACACATAACATGTGGTGAATAAAAATATAGCCCCAAGTAATGTTATCAATGGATTGAAGACGAAAGAGGGGATGCCTTCCCGGGGCATCCCCAAGCTTAGGCTTTTACGACATCCTTGAATCTCTTGGGGTGCCTTGGGCATCCCCAAGCTTGAGCTCTTGCCACTCTTTATCTTTTTGTCCATAAGAACTTCACCCAAAACTTGAAAACTTCACAACACGAAACTTAAACAGAAACTCGTGATAACATTAGTATAAGAAAGCAAACCACCACTTCCTTAGGTACTGTAGCAAACTTAAATTCTACTTATGTTGATGTTGGATTACTGTATTTTCAACCTTCCATGGCTAATACCCCCCGATACTATCCATAGTTTCATCAAAATAAGCAACCAACTCAACAAAAACAGAATATGTTAACAGCAGACCAGTCTGTAGCAATCTGTATACTTCGTATACTTCTGGTACTCCAAAAATTCTGACAAATTATGACATTCTGAAGAATTTGCGTAGCAATCAGCAGAGAAAAGAATAAACTCAAATCCCTTACAGAAATAAAATGAAAATTCTTTTCGTGAGCATAAAGTTTCTGTCTTTTCCAGCATGACCAAACGATCATCCCCAAGACTAATCATAACGGTTTTGCTTGGCACAAACGCAAAAAAACACAATCATAACAGAATTATGAAGTGTGGAAAACACAAAACAGAAAGAAAAAGGATAGATTCGTTGGGTTGCCTCCCAACAAGCGCTATTGTTTAACGCCCTTAGCTAGGCATCAATGATGCTCACACAAAAGACAAGAGTTGAAGCACAACGAGAGCATCATAAAGCATGTGAAAATCACATCTAAGTCTAACATACTTCCTATGCATAGGCATTTTATAGGAAAACAGATTGTCAAGACAACCAATAGTTGCCATATGCAAGGAAGAAGAAAGAGACAATAGCAATCTCCACATAACGAGAGGTAATTTGGTAACACGAAAGTTTCTACCACAATATTTTCCTCTCTCATAATAATTACATGTGGGATCATATTCGAATTCAACAATGTAACTATCTTATAGGATATTCTTTTCATGATCCACATGCATGCAAAGTTGTCGCTCTTCAAAAATAGTGGGATTGTCATCAACTAAAGTCATGACTTCTCCAAACCCACTTTCAATAATATTGCAAATATCATATTCATCATGAGGCTTAAACAAATTTTCAAGATCATAAGAAAAATCATCGCCCCACTCATGATCATTCCAACAAGTAGTGGACATAGCAAAACTAGCATCCCCAAGCTTAGGGTTTAGCATATTCTTAGCATGATTGTCACTAATATAATTTATAGTGAAACCATTGCAATCATGCTTTTCATCCAAGGAGCCCTCGTGAATCACTTCATGAATTTATTCATCATGATTTTCAGATTCACGCATCTCAAGTAAAACTCCGTAGAAAAAGTCAAGTGCACTCAACTCTCTAGCAATTGGATCAACATAATTGGATCTCTTAAAGAGATTAGCAAGTGGGTGAGGATCCATATCACTAGATTTTCAGCAAGCGAAGATGCAAGCATATTGAAGGCACATGGCACACAAGCGAACAGAAAGCAAGCGAGAGAAAAGGGTGAACGAAAAAGGCAAACGAAAAAAGGCAAAAGGAAACGACAAAAGAGAAAGGCAAAAAGGAAAATGAAAACGGCAAATGTGAAGTGGGGGAGAGGAAAACGAGAGGCAACAGGCAAAAAAAGTAAATGCAAGAGATGATTTTGTGACACCTACTTGCATAGATCTCTCCTTACCCGTCAACGACGCCAGGAATACTTCTGCTACTGCAACAAAAGACCTTCCAACGGTGCCAGAAACACGTGCTGACGGGAGACTATTCTTGTCTTGATACTCCTCAGCAACGGCACCAGGAATCCTTCGGCTACGGCTACGCCTTTAGGGACTTCCTAGGCAAATATGCAAAGGATTTCCCCCGTGGCCTTGGAGCCTTGCGTTGGTGTTCCCTCGTAGCAGAAAGGGTGATGTAGCGCAGCGGTGGTAAGTATTTCCCTCAGTTTTGAGAACCAAGGTATCGATCCAGTGAAGGAGTATCACAAGTACCTGCACACACACAAAAAGCTTGCTCCCAACGCTATGAAGGGGTTGTCAATCCCTTATAGATTGTTTGCCAAGTGAGAACTGAAAGCAACAAATTAACAAAGAAAAGTAAAAGCGAAAGTGGAAACGATAGGTGTGAATAGACCCGGGGGCCGTAGTGTTCACTAGTGGCTTCTCTCATGAAAGCAAGTAGACGGTGAGTGAAAAAATTACTATCGAGCAATTGATAGAACCGCGCAAAGTCGTGACGTAATCTATGGCAATGATTATATCTATAGGCATCACATCCAAAACAAGTAGACCGAAACTTTCTGCATCTACTACTATTACTCCACACGTCGACCGCTATCCAGCATGCATCTAGTGTATTAAGTCCAAAAGAATAGAGTAACACCTTAAGCAAGATGACATAATGTAGATGGACAATATCATATCTACGACAAAGCCCATCTTGTTACCCTTGATGGCAACTACACTATGTGTGCCTTGCTGCCCTTTCTGTCACTGGGAAAGGTCACCACACGGTATGAACCAAAAATCAAGCACTTCTCCCATTGCAAGAATCATAGATCTAGTTGGCCAAACAAAACCCAAGACTCGGAGAGACTTACAAGGATATCAAATCATGCATATAAGAAATCAGCAAAGACTCAAATATATATCACAGATAATCTGATCACAAATCCACAATTCATCGGATCTTGACAAACACACCGCCAAAGAGGATTACATCGGATAGATCTCCATGAAGATCATGGAGAACTTTGTATTGAAGATCCAAGAGAGAGAAGAAGCCATCTAGCTACTAACTACGGACCTGTAGGTCTGAAGTAAACTACTCACGAGTCATTGGAGGGGCGATGATGTTGATGTAGAAGCCCTCCAACTCCAAAGTCCCCTCCGACACGGCACCGGGAAGGGTCTCGAGATGAGATCTCGCGGAAACGGAAGCTTGCGGTGGCGGAAAAGTGTTTTCATGGATTCCCTGATTTTTTCTGTATTTTAGGGAATATATAGGCGAAGGATCTAGGTCAGGGGGGCGCCAGGGAGGCCACAAGCCTGCTAGCCGCCCCCCTGGTGGCGGCTACAGGGCTTGTGGGCCCCCTGTAGCCCTCCTGGCTTGGCCCTCAAGCCCCCTGATCTTCTTCCGTTTGGGAAAAATTTATTTCGGGGATTTTATTCCGTTTGGACTCCGTTCCAAAATCAGATCTGAAAAGAGCCAAAAACACAGAAAAAACAAGAACTAGCACTTGGCACTGAATTAATAAGTTAGTTCCAAAAAAGATATAAAAGGTACATAAAACATCAAAAGATGACAAGATAACAGCATGAAACCATCAAAAATTATAGATACGTTTGAGACGTATCAAGGACAAGCAAGGCTTTAAGCTTGGGGGAGTTGATACGTCTTCATCGTATGTACTTTTCCGAACTCTTTTGCCCTTGTTTTGGGCTCTAATTTGCAAGATTTGAATGGAACTAACCCGGAATGACGCTGTTTTCAGCAGAATTGCCATGGTGTTGTTTTTGTGCAGAAATAAAAGTTCTCGGAATGTCCTAAAAATTTATGGAGATTTTTTCTGGCATTAAAGAAAAATACTTGCGCAAAGATCCACCGGAGGGGGCGTGCCACTGGGCCACAAGCCCACAGGCCGCGGCCACCCCCCTAGGTCACGCCATGAGGGCTTGTGGGGCCCACGTGGCACCACCGCCCCCAAACTCAGCTCTATATCTTCCGTCTTGCCCGGAAAAAAAATCAGGGAAAAGGTTTCATCGTGTTTTACGATACGGAGGTGCCGCCACCTCCTGTTCTTCATCGGAGTGCAGATCTGGAGTCCGTTTCGGGCTCCGGAGAGGGGAAATCGTCGCCATCGTCATCATCAACCTTCCTCCATCGACAATTCCATGATGCTCTTCATCGTTCGTGAGTAATCTCATCGTAGGCTTGCTGGACGGTGATGAGTTGGATGAGATCTATCATGTAATCGAGTTAGTTTTTGACGGGGATTGATCCCTAGTATCCACTGTGTTCTAGATTGTTGTTGCTACTACTTGGCTATGCTTAATGCTTGTCACTAGGGACCGAGTGCCATGATTTCAGATCTGAACCTATTATGTTGTCGCCAATATATGTGTGTTTTAGATCCTATCTTGCAAGTTGTAGTCACCTACTATGTGTTATGACCTGGCAACCCCGGAGTGACAATAGCCGGAACCACTCCCGGAGATGACCATAGTATGAGGAGTTCATGTATTCACCGCGTGTTAATGCGTTGGTCCGGTTCGTTATTAAAAGGAGAACCTTAATATCCTGTAGTTTCCATTAGGACCCCGCTGCCACGGGAGGGATGGACAATAGATGTCATGCAAGTTCTTTTCCCTAAGCACGTATGACTACATACGGAATACATGGCTACATTAGATTGACGAACGGGAGCTAGTTACATATCTCTCCGTGTTATACCTGTTACATCATGAATCACATCTGTAATACTCATCCATCACGGATCCACTGCCTACGAGTCTTTTACTACTGGTCCTTGCTATGTTACTTTGTCTAGGCTTGTCCCTTGCTACAAGAGGGATTGGGCCACTTTGCTGCTACTGTTGTCACTTTGCTTCTACTATTGCTACTGTTGTTACTCTGCTGCTGCTGCTACTGCTGTTCCTTGCTACTTCGTTGTTACTTGTTGCAAGATCTTTTCTGACACTGTTGTCGGGGAAGAATAGTTACTCTCCCACGTGCAACCTACTAGCGCCATTGATACAACAGTTAGGAATAGTCTGCCGTCAACAGATCATTTCTGGCACCGTTGTTATCATACTACTTTGCTACTAATACTTTGCTTGTAGACACTAATCTTTCAGGTGTGGTTGAAACTGACAAACTCAGCTGCTAATACTTGAGAATATTCTTTCGCTTCTCCTTTGGCGAACCAACAAATTTGGGTTGAATACTCTACCCTCGAAAACTGTTGCGATCCCCTATACTTGTGGGTTATCAAAGAGACAACTCGATGAGCAGGAGCGTCTGGGTCTGATCAGACCAAGCTCATCTCCTTGGGGGTGTGGAGTGCTTTTTGTCAAAAAGAAGGATGGCACGGACCGATTGTGTGTCGACTACCGTCCATTGAACAAAAAGACAATCAGAAACAAGTATCCACTTCCTAATAGAAATGAGTTGTTCGAGCAATTGAAAGGGGCTAAGATCTTCTCGAAGGTCGGTCTCAGGATGGGTTATCATCAGATTCGCATTCGCGAAGAGGACATTCCAAAGACTGCTTTCAGGACAAGCTTTCGCTCGTATGAGTATACAGTGATGTCTTTTGGTCTGGCAAATGCTCCACCGACCTTCTGTCGAATGATGAATTATATCTTCTCCCCATTCAAGAATGAATTCGTCTTGCTGTATCTTGATGATATTCTGGTCTTTTCGGAAACTGAGGAAGAGCATGAAGAACATCTCAGGCTGGTGCTTGATAAGCTAAGAGAGCACAAGTTCTATGCTAAGTTTTCCAAATGTGAGTTCTGGTTGAAAGAAGTTGTCTACCTTGGGCACATCATCTCTGCCGAGGGCATCAAAGTTGATCCATTGAAGGTGCATGCCATTGTTGAGTGGGAGCCTCCGCAAAATGTGGAGTAGCTTCGAATCTTTCTCGGGCTTGCAAGCTATTGTAGAAGATTCGTTGAGAATTTCTTCAAGATTGCTAAGCCTCTCTCAAGTCTTCTTCCAAAGGGTGTGAAGTATGTCTGGTCTCCAAAGTGTCAGTTGGCTTTCGACACACTCAAAGAGAAGCTCACTTCTACTCCAGTCTTGGTTCCTCCTGATGACTCCAAACCTTACCAAGTGTTCTGCACCGCCTCTCTTCAAGGTCTTGGTGCAGTCTTGATGCAAGACAAGAAAGTGGTAGCTTATACCTCGAGGCAGTTGAAGCCAAGTGAGAAGAATTACCCCACTCATGATCTTGAGTTGGCGGAAGTGGTACATGCTCTGATGACTTGGAGACACCTCTTGTTGGAACGAAAGGTTGAAGTGTTCACCGATCACAAGAGTCTCAAGTACATCTTCACCCACCCTAACCTCAATCTTCGGAAAACTCGTTGGGTGGAAATGTTCCAAGATTTTAATCCGAGCGTTGAGTACACTCCATGCAAAGCTAATGTCGTGGCAGATGCTTTGAGCAGGAAGGCTTACTGCAACAGTCTCATTCTGAAGTCTCTCCAGCCTGACCTTTGTGAATCTTTCAGAAAGCTCAACCTTCAGTTAGTACCTCAGGGATTTCTTGCAAATCTTCAGATCTCTCCTACCTTGGAAGGCCAGGTCCGACAAGATCAACTTCTTGATGCAATGGTGAAGAAAGTTAAGATTGGCTTGGCAAAGGGAGTTCCCAAATATAAGTGCTTCAGTGTTGATGGCAGAGATACATTATTCTTTGAGGATCGCCTTGTCGTTCCGAAAGGTGATCTCAGAAAGGTTATCATGGAAGAGGCTCATAACTCTCTTCTCTCCATACATCCACGGAGTTCCAAGATGTATCAGGACTTGAAACAGACCTTCTGGTGGACTCTCATGAAGCGTGAAATTGCTCAGTTCATAAATGAATGTGATGTATGTCGAAGGGTGAAAGCAAAGCATCAACGTCCAGCAGGTCTTTTGCATCCATTGTCCATTCCCGAGTGGAAGTTCGACCATATTGAGATGGATTTCGTCACCGGGTTTCCGAAGTCCAAGAAGGGTAACGATGCCATCTTCGTCGTCATCGACAGGTTGAGTAAAGTAGCTCATTTCCTTCCAGTCAAGGAGTCCATCCCGGCAGCTCAGCTTGCAGAGCTATACACTTCGAGGATAGTCTCTTTGCACGGCGTGCCGATGCTGATTTCTTCGGATCGCGAAAGTATCTTCACTTCCAAGTTCTGGGACTCTTTTCAGTCTACGATGGGTACGAAGATACAATTCAGCACAACCTTTCATCCTCAAACTAGTGGGCAAGTTGAGAGAGTCAATCGGGTCCTCGAGGATATGCTAAGAGCCTGTGTCATTTCCTTTGGCATGAAGTGGGAAGACTGCCTACCTTTTGTTGAGTTCTCTTATAACAACAGTTATCAGGCAAGTTCAGGCTAAGCTCCATTTGAGATTCTCTATGGCAGGAAGTGTCGTACCCCGCTCAACTGGTCCAAGACCGGCGAGCGTCAGATTCTTGGGAATGACTTGATCGAAGAAGCAGAAGAGATGTGTCGGGTCATTTGTGATAATCTCAGAGCAGCGCAGTCCCGCCAGAAGAGATACTATGATAGCAAGCATCGTGACATGTCTTATGAGCTCGATGACTTCGTCTATCTCAAAGTGTCTCCTATGAAGGGCACTCAGCGTTTTGGCATCAAAGGCAAGCTTGCTCCTCGTTTCGTTGGTCCTTTTAGAGTGGTTGGCAAGATAGGCGACCTAGCTTATCAACTTGAGCTCCCTTCAAACTTCGCAAATGTGCATGACGTGTTCCATGTCTCTCAGCTCCGGAGATGCTTCAAGACTCCCGAGTGCACAGTTGATCTTCAGGATATCGACCTTCAACCCAACCTATCCTATCGTGAGCATCCAGATGCAGTTCTCGAGACGACTGAGCGCAAGACCCGCAATAAGTCAATCAAGTTTCTCAAGGTGTAGTGGTCACATCATTCCGATAAAGAGGCCACTTGGGAGCGCGAGGATCACCTCTGTTCCGAATTCCCAAAGTTCTTTCAGTCCTACATCTCGGGACGAGATCTTCTTGTAGTGTGGGATAGTTTGTAATGCCCCAAGTGTAACCTTGCCATATTTGGAAACCTTTCATGTTTGGATCCATGTGGTCATGCTATGAGAGTTGTCATTTCATGTGGGCATTTCATGTCTTCCCCTTGCATCATACCATTCATTGCATTCATGCCTTTTCTTGTGTTGTTGATGTTGTTGATCCATATGTGTGGTGTGATGAGTGCATGTGACATGTCGATGTGGTGTGCAAAGCTTGGGTTTCAACTATGTTAGTTTTCAAAGTAGATTTCAAAGGAAACCCCTTCTTTATTTTTTCTTGAGCTTAAGTTTTACTTGCTCCTTTCCTGATTTTAAAATGTAGATTATTTAGTGCCTTCTCTTGTGGATGTGGAGATGTGACTAGGGTATTTTAAAACTTTGCTTAAATGGGGTTTTATTCACAAAACAGATTAAATTAATTCTGTTTTGTGAATATTTTATTGCTCCAAAAATCATCTTTGTATTTTATTTAATTGGGTCATAATTCCCTTATGACAAGGGTTATTTTATTTTAATTTTGGAGACCTAGATTTCCCTAGGAGTTTTATTCTTATTGTGTATTTGTTATAAATGGAAAACCCTTTGGGTTTTCCTTTCTTTCTATCTGGTGCCAGTGGATGGGCTCCCTCCCATCCCAGGCCCATCTCCCTTTGTCCCTAGCGCGCAGGCCCATCTCCCCCGTCCCTCTTCTTCCTGACGGCGTCTTCGTCTATCTCTGCTTTTCGCTAGTCCCAAGAGAGAGAGCGCGCGCGCCGTCCCCCTCACGGGCGTCGAGGCAGCCCCCTCGCCCTCTATTTATTCCCCTTGATGTGTGGACCGTCTAGGGTTCCTCCTAGCCGCCGCCACCTCTCGTTTCCATCTCTCTCTCTCCCTCGTCAGGTAAGACTAGTGGGTTCAGAGGTTCAGAGAAGTCGCCGCCGACGATCCCGCGTTCCCCTTGTCGTCGGAAACCTCTCCCCGCAGCGTCCGAGGCGTCCGCGAGCATGGGGCATCTCCCACCGATCCGTTCCCGTCGCTAGAGGGGTGAATCCCCCTCTCTTGCGCTCCCTCCACGGCGGCTCCGTCAGGCCGGAGCAGAACGTCGTCGATCCCGCACCTCTGGTTCCTCTCCTTCCTCTACGTCGTAGCCAGCCGTCCCCGAGCACACCAGGGTGAGCAGCTCATCCCCTCCTTCCTCTTCCCTTGCGCATAGAGTCCCCAGATGTGTAGCGTCGCCGCTTCTATCACCGTCGCCGCCGTGATGCACATCACTGGTGCGCCACCGTAGCGGGCCTCCTCCTGCTGCGGTTGGCACGGGAATGGGTCTCTGGTAGATCCCTCTTCCTCCCAGCGAGTTCTCCCTTGCCAATTTTGGCCGTAGCATCGCCGGTGACCATCCCCTGTTCCGGGCGTCATCGATATGTAGTAGGTACAGAGGGGGATGCTCAAAAGAGCAACGTCCCCCTCTCTGTTAAGTTTCGATCATGTAGCGTAGTGGTAGGGGGTAGTGTTGTTGGTGTTGTGGTCGTCGGTTCGAGTCCCAGAGGCGCCCCCTTTTTAATTCATCTTTTTGTGGTGCAGTAGGTCGACAGGAGATGTTACCCTGTTTCCCTCCTCCTCTGTGTCGAAGGGAATGGCCTAGCGCAGTGGTTGGTGTGTTGGTTGTGCACCAGAGGGATCCTGGGTTCCATCCCAGTGCACCCTTTTTATTTTCTTTTGTTGTTTTGATTTTGTTTGCACTATTCTTTGCTTGGGCAGCAATCTAGTTGATTTCTTTAGCTAGAGCCTTGGGTTGTATTAAACTACTGCCTAGATTTTATACTTGTGTGTGTGTATATGTGGTGTGTGTTAGTGACATGCATGTGTGTGTGTTTAGTGGAGTATTAGTTGTAGTATGTGTAGGTGTATGTTTTGCACATGTGTATGTGGGTGAAGTATGTGTGTATGTGTGTGGGTTACACTCAAATAGTTGTGCAAGTTTGTACCAACCCATGTATATGTGTGTGTGTTTGCAAGTGCTTGTGCATGCACTAGTGTGTGTTGTTTGTATTGTGTGTGCACTTGGGAAGAGGTGAACACATGTGAGAGTGTGTGTGTGTGTGTGAATGTGGTGGCACATGCATATTTGCAAGAGGGCAGCCTCTAGATGCACCTCTTGTTAGTATGTATGTGTGTGAGTATGTATTTGTGTGTAGGTGTTCATGCATGTGTGTGTGTGGGCATGAGTGCACATATGCACTTGTGCATGAGGGCTAACCCCTCATGCTTGCCCTTATGTTGTTGTGATGGTATATGAAACCTTGTGTGTGTGCATAGGTAGGTGTAGAGATGCCATGTATGATTGTTTCACATGTGATAATGCTCTTACATGCTTATAGTGATTTCTAGGTTGATTTTCGAGCTAGCTTTGTGCCTACATGTTCCATGCAAGTACCCATGTATTATATATGGATTTCGGGTAGAATCATCCCAGGAATCCACTAGGGGAATCAGATTTCACTTCAGAGCAACTTCATAAACTGTCATTTTTCTGTCTTGATGCCATGTTAGAGCTTAGTGTCATGTGGTGTGTTGACCCTATGGGGATGAATCCTTGATGTGGCAGTAGTGGGTGAACCCATCTATAACATGGAGTCTTTGTTTAATCCATAGGACTTTGTATGAACTTGTTGTGCCTTGTCAAAGTTGACACTTGGCTGAAATTGTCAGCTTTGTGAAAATCTGTGATTTTCACTAAGTCTGAGAAACTGTTGTTATTTTTTCCCCTTGTTGATGTGGTTGCACAAGCTCGTGTGTTGGGAATCAGCCCATGCAACAAACTAAGGTTTGTGAGATTTTGTGTTTGTCTAGCTCTCTGTTAAATTTCATGCTCTTTCACTTCCTGTAGATATCATTTAGGAGGCTGCCAAAATGCTTCAGAGCATAAGCAGCTGGTGAAAATCTGAGATTTTCACTAAGTCCCAGAATCTGTTATTTTTGTCCAAGTTTGTGTCCATAGATCTTCTCATGTGTGATGCCTTTGCAGTAGATTCTTGCTCAGGCTTGTAGAGATTTTGAATGGATTTTGCCACATATCTTCTTTGTCTCATTTGGGTGGTTGTAGGTACTTTGAATGTTGTAGACAAACTGCTATGGTGCTGTTTAGGACTGATTGCATGTTTTAGTTGTTTTGAAGCTTGTGTGAGCATTGTTGATGGTGTGGTGTGTTTATTTGCACCACCCCACTTATATTTGTTTGTTTGATCATGTGGAAACCCGGGAACACCAGAAGAGTGCCATTGGGGTGTGCTTGTGGTGGATTTGAACCGTAGGACTCCATATCTTGTTTTGTAGTTTCTGGTTGATCCGTATCTCTGTTCTCAACGTTCTTTATATGTTTTTGCATCGTTTTCTCATGGTTCACCTGTTCATGCCATCCTCATGCATGTCAAGATAGCCTAGTGTGAAGTTCTGTCCAGAAGTTTATCTTCTCATCTCATGCATATGAAAGTGACTAGAATAGTGATGCATGCTTCCTTCTCATCTCATGCATCATATTGATTGTTGCATCATGTTGTGTTGGTGTTCATTGGCTGTTATTTTATCTTGGGTTGCATCGGGATCGGGGAGCGAGTATGTGGATCCTGGAGAGTACGTGCAGGACGGTCAAGAGCAGTTCCAAGCTGAAGACATCACAGGCAAGATGATTGTGACCTTGATACCGTATCTAGATTTTTATGCTTAGATTCATGTTTCCTTCGATATATGCTCGCTGCCTACCACTTGATAAAATGCCTCCTGTTAATGCCATGAAACCCAAACACATTCCCCTCCTAGCTAATGTTGTTTGGATAAGTAGGTTTGCTTAGCTTCTAATGTTAGCTTTGCTAGTTGCAGGTGCCAGCTGTCTCATGTGATAACATGAGTATTTTAGATATCATTATGATTAAACTGCTATTTAATTAATGCACCTATATACTAGGTAAATGACGGAAGGCCTAGCCATTTTCTGGGTGATTTGTTCCGTTAATGTCGCCTTAGTTTCGGCTACCGGTGTTTGATTCCATAACTGACCGCTCCTAACACGTTCGGGGTTGTTATGGGGACCCCCTTGATAAATCGTGTAGTGTTAAGACTTGTCCGGCAGGACCCAACATTGGGTTTAATTTGCTAATCACCTAATAATAATTTGCATAGGGAATAGCTACCCCGAGGATATAATCAACAACCCGGGCCAATGCTCCTCATGAGTGTTGGTCCAAATTGGGAAGACTGCGGGGCCACCACAGGGAAACTTGAGGTTTGGTTCCTGTAGGCTTTTCCATCCCTCGTGTCCTGAGACTGAGATATGCGGCTCTTATCGGGGTCGTCGACACGACGGGAGGTCCTGCTAGGTTCGTCTTACTTTAGCGATATATCTTGCGTATAGGAATCCCGGTGAAACTTTGGGTCTCCTCAAAGTTGAGGTTTTCCTCTAAGGAATCCGACGAGATCACGAGATTCGTGATAGAGGATTACTTTGCGGCCTGTGACCGTTTGTGATGGACTAGTTGGAGCACCGCTGCAGGGTTTAATCTTTCAGAAAGCCGTGCCCACGGTTATGTGGCAAACATGGATAATTTGTTAACATCCGGTTCTAGATAACTTGAATTAACTCTAATAAAACTGCCAATTGTGTGCGTAACCGTGACTGTCTCCTTCGAAGACCTTTCTTCGATCGGGAACACGGTGGGTTATGCTTGACGTAAGTAGGTGTTCAGGATGACTTAGTCATCACCTAGTATTCGACCGCTCGCGTAGACCACCATATCAATAACTCTGATCTTCGTAAGTTAGCCACCATATACGCTTAGGATGCTGCAACCTAAACACTAAACCTTCCCCACCTAATAACTAGACTAGTTTCGATACCAAGGTCATCCGATTGCTGAGTCCCTGTGGCTCACAGTTTACTACAACACCCCAATAGGTACACGTACGCCCGACGCAGGAGATCCAGATGGCACGCAGCTGGCGTGGCAGTACGATGAGGAGAACGACCGCCTGTACGTGAACTATCCGGAGGACTGAGATCGTGGCCGTGATCGTTGGCCAGCATGTGGGATATCATAGTATTTTCCTTGTTTCATGTAGTCCGTAGCGGGACTAACTTGTCTGAATAATTGTGTGGATGTAAACCTTATATTATACTATGTGAGATGGAAAATGTATGCCCTATTTGTCAGTTTTTGTTTATGTGTTTGCTATGATTATCTCGCTTGCGAAACGCTTAGATGCGCCTCTTTCCCTTTTGGGGCATCGCCCCCTAAATAGGAAAGGGCCGCATCTTAGACGTTACACGGGAGGCCCCATGGCTCGATAGCCATTGGACATGGGATAATACGTTGTCCACTCACTCTCTCGGATATCAAGGCGTGCCAGTCGAGCTCCTATCCTCAGATAACGCCTCGTCCACGGCCAGTCGATCTTGCCATCGAGGTTAGTTGTACGGACTCAGAAAACTTTCATCCATTTCATTCTGTGTGTGACCATCGATCATTACTGTGGCAACAAGAATGGTGTTGCAGGCTGCTCTTCAGAAAGAGAGAGCGGCAAACCAGGCTGCTCTTGAGAAAGAGAGATTGGCAAGCGAGGCTGCTCTTCATGCTCCTCTTGAGGAGAGGGACCAGACCACGACACGATTGATTGAGGAGGAGAGGGCCCGGAATGATGCGGGTCAACGGGCCCTATATGAGCTTTTTGTGGTAAGTTTTTTTCACATTAGCCAAATCATGTGTGTAATGTATGTTTCATTACTAACTAATATGACCGACTCTTCAGGGTTTGTGCGAGCAGAGCGGTCAAGTCCCTCCGCCGATGCCCGTCTTCTCTGCAATTGGCACGGTGAGTTTCATTTCAATGGTCATTATAAACTAGTATTAACAATTGAGTGTCATCATGCTAACTCAGACATTGCGAAATATCTTTTCTGCAGAATAACTCCCGAGCGGCATCGCACGACACTTCTCCAGGGCAACCGTCTCCAAACGAAGCCGCCATGAGCAACCCTGGTGTTTCTCCTCCTTGATGACCACGACGGTAAGTTTTTTCTCTAGTTCATTTTTGACATAATTAGAAGAAATAGGAGAAGAGGAGAAGAAATAGGAAAAATGAAAAGAAGGAAGAAGAAGAGAAGGACAAGGAGGAGGAGATGAAGGAAGAGGAGGAGGAGGAGAAGAAGGAGAAGGAGGAGAAGGTGACCTTATATTTTCTTCTTCTTCTCCTCTTTCTTCTCCTCTTGCTTATTCTCCTGACCTTATATTCCCCAACAATGACATAATTAACCCATCTATCTCTAAAATGACATAATAAGCTCAAAATGGCATAAAAACCTTGGTTAGCTAATGAATATTATATTCTTAGCTTGTTTTCCTCTAAAATGACATAATTAGCCCATATAGCTCCAAAAACACATAATTACATAATTTAGCTCCAATAAGAGGAGAAGAGTAGAAGAAATAGGAAAAATGAAAAGAAGGAAGAAGAAGAAGAAGAGAAGAAGAACGAGAAGGAGGAGGAGGAGAAGAAGGAGGAGAAGAAGGAGAAGGAGGAGAAGACCTTCTCCTCCTTCTCCTTCTTTGTCTTTTTCTCCTTCTTCTTGATTTCTTCTTCTTCTCCTCCTCCTCCTCTTTCTTATTCTCCTTACCTTATTTTCCCCAACAATGACATCATTAGCCCATTTAGTTCCAAAATGACATAATAATCTCAAAATGGCATAAAAACCTTGGTTAGCTCATGAATATTATATTCTTAGCTTGTTTTCCTCTAAAATGACATGATTAGCCCATATAGCTCCAAAAACACATAATTAGATAATTTGGCTCCAACAAGAGGAGAATAGGAGAATAAATAGGAAAAATTAAAAGAAGGAAGATGAAGAAGAAGACCTCCTCCTTCTCCTTCTCCTTCTTCTTCTTCTCCTTATTCTTGATTTCTTCTTCTTTTTCTCCTCCTCCTCTTTATTCTCCTCTTTCTTATTCTCCTTACCTTATTTTCCGCAACAATGACATAATTAGCCCATTTAGTTCCAAAATGACATAATAAGCTCAAAATGGCATAAAAACCTTGGTTAGCTAATGAATATTATATTCTTAGCTTGTTTTCCTCTAAAATGACATAATTAGCCCATATAGCTCCAAAAATACATAATTAGATAATTTAGCTCCAACAAGAGGAGAAGAGGAGAAGAAATAGGAAAAATAAAAAGAAGGAAGAAGAAGAAGAAGAGAAGAAGAAGGAGAAGGAGGAGGAGAAGAAGAAGGAAGAGAAGAAGGAGAAGAAGGAGAAGGAGGAGAAGACCTTCTCATACTTCTCCTCCTTATTTTTCTTCTCCTTCTTCTTGATTTCTTCTTCTTCTCCTCCTCCTCCTCTTTCTTCTCCTCTTTCTTATTCTCATTACCTTATTTTCCCCAACAATGACATAACTAGCCCATTTAGCTCCGAAATGACATAATAAGCTCAAAATGGCATAAAAACCTTGGTTAGCTAATGAATATTATATTCTTAGCTTGTTTTCCTCTAAAATGACATAATTAGCCCATATAGATTCAAAAAGACACAATTAGATAATTTAGTGCCAACAAGTGGAGAAGAGGAGAAGAAATAGGAAAAATGAAAAGAAGGAAGAAGAAGAAGAAGAACAGAAGAAGAAGGAGAAGGAGGAGGAGGAGGAGAAGGAGGAGAAGAAGGAGAAGGGGGAGAAGTTCTCCTCCTTATCCTCCTTATCCTTCTTCTTTTTTTCTCCTTCTTCTTGATTTCTTCTTCTTCTCCTCCTCCTCCTCTTTCTTCTCCTATTTCTTATTCTCCTTACTTTATTTTCCCCAACAATGACATAATTAGCCCATTTAGCTCCAAAATGGCATAATAAGCTCAAAATGGCATAAAAACCTTGGTTAGCTAATGAATATTATATTCTTAGCTTGTTTTCCTCTAAAATGACATAATTAGCCCATATAGCTGCAAAAAGACATAATTAGATAATTTAGCTCCAACAAGAGGAAAGAGGAGAAGAAATAGGAAAAATGAAAAGAAGAAAGAAGAAGAAGAAGAAGAGAAGAAGAATGAGAAGGAGGAGGAGGAGAAGAAGGAGGAGGAGGAGGAGGAGAAGACCTTCTCCTTATTCTCCTCCTTCTCCTTCTTCCCCTTCTTCTTGATTTCTTCTTCTTCTCCTCCTCCTCCTCTTTCTTCTCCTCTTTCATATTCTCCTTACCTAATTGTCCCCAACAATGACATAATTAGCCCATTTAGCTCCAAAATGACATAATAAGCTCAAAATGGCATAAAAACCTTTGTTAGCTAATGAATATTATATACTTAGCTTGTTTTCCTCTAAAATGACATAATTTTCTCAAAAACATCATATGTTGTTCTTCTTATGACTTTCTTATTCACATTTTTGCAGATTAGATGTACTACATGCATGGAAGCTGGCATTCATGGAGTGCCTTATTAGTTCTAGTTTTCATTTGAGTTGATGAACAATGTCGAACTATATGTATACGTATCTAAGGATGAACGGTGTAAAACTTTGTATGTTGGTTCTTTCGATATATGGGATGTACATTGATGAACTTTATATGTATATCATATATGTGTGGTGAACTATATATATGTGTTGTGAAATATATATCATATATGTGCTGTGAAATATATATATATATATATATATATGTGTGTGTGTGTGTGTGTGTGCTGTGAAATAATAAAAAACCAGCAAAACAGAAGCTATATGGGTGATACGTCTCCAACGTATCTATAATTTTTGATGGTTTCATGCTATTATCTTGTCAAACTTTGGATGTTTTGCATGCCTTTTGTATATTTTCTGGGACTAACTTATTAACTCAGTGCCAAGTGCCAGTTCCTGTTTTTGACCCCTTTCAGAGGAGATTTTGGAACAGAGTCCAAACGGAAGAAAATCCCCGAAAAGATGTTTTCCGTAAGAGAAGAAGATCGGGAATTTTGAGAGCCAAGGGAGGGGAACCTCAGGGGCCCCACAAGCCCCCACCCCGCGGCCAGGGGGGAGGCCGCGGGTCACAGGCTTGTGAGGCCCCTGAGCGCCCACTGCCCTAGGGGTTGCGCCTATATATTCCCTAAAAATCCCGAAAAATCAGGAGATCATCGAAATTACTTTTCCGCCGCCGCAAGCTTCTGTCTCCGCAAGATCCCATCTGGGGCACGTTCTAGTGCCCTGTCAGAGGGGGGATTCGGACACGGAGGGCTTCTTCATCAACACCATGACCTCTCTCATGATGCGTGAGTAGTTCACCATAGACCTACGGGTCCATAGCTAGTAACTAGATGGCTTCTTCTCTCTCTTGGATCTTCAATACAAAGTTCTCCATGATCTTCATGGAGATCTATCCGATGTAATATTCTTTTGCGGTGTGTTTGTCGAGATCCTATTAATTGTGGATTTATGATCAGATTATCTATGAAACTTATTTGAGTTTGTTCTGATCTCTCTTATGCATGATTTCATATCCTTGTAATTCTCTTCGAGTTGTGGGTTTTGTCTGGCCAACTAGATCTATGATTCTTCCAATGGGAGAAGTGCTTGGTTTTGGGTTCATACCGTGCGGTGACCTCACCCAGTGACGGAAAGGGTCGCGAGGCACGCATCGTGTTGTTGCCCTCAAGGGTAAAAAGATGGGGTTTTCATCATTGGTTTGAGATTATCCCTCTACATCATGCCATCTTGCTTAAGGCGTTACCCTGTTTGTCATGAACTCAATACACTAGATGCATGCTGGATAGCGGTCGATGTGTGGAGTAATAGTAGTAGATGCAGAAAGTATCGGTCTACTTGTCTCGGACATGATGCCTATATGTATGATCATTGCCTTAGATATCGTCATGACTTTGCGCGGTTCTATCAATTGCTCGACACTAATTTGTTCACACACCGTGATATTTGCTATTTTGAGAGAAGCCTCTAGTGAACACTATGGCCCCCTGGTCTACTCCACACCATATTTTCAGCCTTACACTTTTTACTTCGTTGCACTTTCTGCCTTCAGATCTCACTTTGCAAACAATCTTGAAGGGATTGACAACCCCTTTGAAGCGTTGGGTGCAAGCTTGTTTGTGTTTGTGCAGGCACTCTGGACTTGACGAGACCCTCCTTCTGGATTGATACCTTGGTTCTCAAACTGAGGGAAATACTTACTGCTCCTGTGCTGCATCACCCTTTCCTCTTCAAGGGAAAAACCGACGCAAACCAGAGAAGTAACAAGAAGAATTGCTAGCGCCAAGGAAGGACTTTTGTTGCCGTAGCAGAAGGATTTCTGGCGCCGTTGCCGGGGAGGATCAAGTCAAGAACTCATCCAAGTAAGTGTCACAAACTCATCTCTTGCATTTACTTTGTTTGCCAGTTGTCTCTCGTTTTCCTCTCCCCCACTTCACCAATTTGCCTTTTTTGTTTGCCTTTTTCATTTGCCCTTTTCTCTCGTTTGCCTTTCCTTTGCTTGTGTGCTATGTGCCTTGAATATGCTTGCATCTTCGCTTGCTAAAAATCTAGTGATATGGATCCTCATCCACTTGCTAATCTCTTCAAGAGATCCACTTATGTGGAACCAATTGCTAGTGAGTTGAGTGCACTTGACTTTCTCTATGGAGTTTTGCTTGAGATAAGTGAATCTGAAAATCGTGATGAAGAAATTTATGAAGTGATTCACGAGGGCTTCTCGAATGAAAAGCATGATTGCAATGGTTTCACTATAAACCCAATTAGTGTGATCATGCTAAAAATATGCAAAACCCTAAGCTTGGCGATGCTAGTTTTGCTATGTCCCCTACTTGTTGCCATGATCATGATTGGGGTGATGATTTTTCTTATGATCTTGAAAATTTGTTTAAGCCTCATGATGAGTATGATATTTGCAACAATATTGAAAGTGGTATTGGAGAAGTCATGACTTTATTTGATGATAATCCCACTATTTTTGAAGAGCGTCAACTTTACATGCATGTGGATCATGAAAAGAATATCCTATGTGATAGTTACATTGTTGAATTCGAATATGATCCCACATGGAATTGTTTTGAGAGAGGAAAATATTGTGGTAGAAACTTTCATGTACCAAATTACCTCTCGTTATGTTGAGATTGATATCTCTTTCTTCTTCCTTGCATATGGTAACTATTGGTTGTCTTGACAATCTGTTTTCCTATGAAATGCCTATGCATAGGAAGTATGTTATACTTAGATGTGATTTTCACATGCTTTATGATGCTCTCGTTGTGCTTCAATTGTTGTATTTTGTGTGAGCATCATTGAGTTATCAATGCCTAGCTAGGGGCGTTAAACAATAGCGCTTGTTGGGAGGCAACCCAATGAATTTATTTCTTTTTCTTTCTGTTTTGTTGCGTCCCCACTATCATAATTCTGTTATGATTGTGTTTTTGTGTTTCTTTTTGTGTTTGAGCCAAGAAAAACCTTTATGACTAGTCTTGGTAATGGTTGTTTGATCCTGCTGGAAAAAGACAGAAACTTTTCGCTCACGAAATGATTTTTCATTTTTATTCAGAAAGAGCTTTTGAGTATATTATTTTTGCTGCTGGTTGTTATGCTTTTTTCCCAGGCTGTCGTAATTGTTCAGATTTTTTGATGTACCAGAAGTATACGAAGTATACAGATTACTACAGACTTGTCTGTTTTTGACAGATTCTGTTTTTGTTGAGTTGGTTGCTTGTTTTGATGAAACTATGGTTAGTATCGGGGGGTACTAGCCATGGAAAAGTGAGAATACAGTAGCCCAACACCAATATAGATAGAATCCAAGTTTGCTACAGCACCAAAAGAAGTGGTAGTTTGTTTTCTTGTGCTAATGTTATCACGAGTTTCTGTTTAAGTTTTGTGTTGTGAAGTTTTCAAGTTTTGGGTGATGTTCTCATGGACAAAGAGATAAGGAGTGGAAAGAGCTCAAGCTTGGGGATGCCCAAGGAATCCCAAGCCAAATTCAAGGACACCAAAAAGCCTAAGCTTGGGGATGCCCCGGGAAGGCATCCCCTCTTTCGTCTTCAATCCATCGGTAACATTACCTGGAGCTATATTTTTATTCACCACATGATATGTGTTTTGCTTGGAGCGTCTTGTATCGTAGGAGTCATTTCTTTTTGTTGTGTCACAATCATCCTTGCTGCACACCTTTTTGAGAGAGAGAGAGAGACATGCACTCATCGTGATTTTGCTAGAATGCCCATAGTGCTTCACTTATATCTTTTGAGCTAGACACTTTTGCTCATAGTTCTTCACTTAGATCTTTTTGAGCTAGATACTTTTGCTACAGTGCTTCACTTATATATTTTAGAGCACGGTGGTGCGTGATTTGGTAGTTGGCTTATGCTATGAAAGTAGTCCCAAATGTGATAGGTACCCAAAGAGGATGCAAAAACCTCCATCTTCATGTGCATTGAGTAGAAAGAGAAGTTTTGATTCCTCTCAATTAGTTTTGAGACGTGGATTTGGTAATATTAAGAGTTATGTTAGTAGGGTGTTGTGAATCTAGAAATACTTGTGTTGAAGTTAGTGATTCCCGTAGCATGCACGTATGGTGAACCGCTAAGTTAGGAGGTCGGAGCATAATTGATCTATTGATTGTCATCCTTTGTGTTGAGGTCGGGATCGCGCGATGGTTAACACCTACCAACCCTTCCCCTCGGAGTATGCGTTTAGCACTTTGTTTCGATTACTAATAAAAACTTTCGCAATAAGTATGTGAGTTCTTCATGACTAATGTGAGTCCATGGTACAGATGCACTTTCACCTTCCACCATTGCTGGCCTCTCTAGTGCCGCGCAATTCTCGCCGGTGCACAAACCCACCATATGCCTTCCTCAAAACAGCCACCATACCTACCTACTATGGCATTTTCATAGCCATTCCGAGATATATTTCCATGCAACTCCCACCGTTCCGTCTCATGACATGTGCTGTCACTCTCATATTTCCATTGCATGATTGTAAGATAGCTAGCGAGATGTTTCAACGTCATATGCCATGCTAGATCGTTGCACATCCTGGTACACTGCCAAAGGCATTTCCTATGGAGTCATCCTTGTGAGTTTTGAGATGTGAGTAAATAAAAGTGTGATGATCATAATTATTAGAGCATTGTCCCATGTGAGGAAATTTAAAAAAAAGAGGCCAAAGAGCCCAAAAACAAAACAAAAGAGAAGAAAATAAAATAAGAGACCTAAGAGCCCAAATGAAAAAAAGAGAAAAAGAGAGAAGGGACAATGCTACTATCTTTTTCCACACTTGTGCTTCATAATAGCACCATGTTCTTCATGATTGAGAGCTTCTTGCTTTGTCACTACCATATGCTAGTGGGAATCTTCATTATATAACTTGGCTTGTATATTCCAATGATGGGCTTCCTCAAAATTGCCCTAGGTCTTCGTGAGCAAGAAAGTTGGATGCACACCCACTAGTTTTCCTTTTGATCTTTCACATACTTATAGCTCTAGTGCATCTCTTGTATGGCAATCCCTACTCATTCACATTGATATCTATTAGTGGGCATCTCCATAGCCTTTTGATACGCCGAGTCAATGTGACCATCTCCTCCTTTTTGTCTCACAACCACCACCACACTCTATTCCACCTATAGTGCTATATCCATGGCTCACGCTCATCTATTGCGTGATAGTTATAAGAAGTTTGAGAAAGTAAGAGTGCGAAAACAATTACTTGGCCAATTCAGGGGTTGTGCATGATTTACATTAGTTGTGTGAGGATGATGGAGCATAGAAAAACTATATGATTTTGTAGGGAGAACTTTCCTTGGCCTTGTTATTTTGAAAGTTCATGATTACCTTGCTAGTTTGATTGAAGTATTATTGTTTTCATGTCAATAGCAAACTATTGTTTTGAATCTTACGGATCTGAACATTCATGTCACGTGAAAGAAGTTGCAAAGGACAACTATGCTAGGTAGCATTCCACATCAAAAATTCATTCTTTATCACTTCCCTACTCGAGGACGAGCAGGAGTTAAGCTTGGGGATGCTTGATACGTCTCCAAGGTATCTATAATGTTTGATGGTTTCATGCTATGATCTTGTCAAACTTTGGATGTTTTGCATGCCTTTTATATATTTTATGGGACTAACTTATTAACTCAGTGCCAAGTGCCAGTTCCTGTTTTTTCCATGTTTTTGACCCCTTTCAGAGGAGATTTTGAAATGGAGTCCAAACGGAAGAAAATCCCCAAAAATGTTTTTTCCAAGGCACGGGAGCCTCAGGGGCCCCACAAGCCCCCACCCCGCAGCCAGGGGGGAGGCCGCGGCCCACAGGCTTGTGGGCCCCCTGACCGCCCTCTGCCCTAGGGGTTGCGCCTATATATTCCCTAAAAATCCCAAAAAAATCAAGAGATCATCGAAATTACTTTTCCGCCGCCGCAAGCTTCTCTCTCCGCAAGATCCCATCTGGGGCACGTTCTGGTGCCCTGTCGGAGGGGGGATTCAGACACGGAGGGCTTCTTCATCAACACCATGACCTCTCCGATGATGCGTGAGTTGTTCACCATAGACCTACTGGTCCATAGCTAGTAACTAGATGGCTTCTTCTCTCTCTTGGATCTTCAATACAAAGTTCTCCATGATCTTCATGGAGTTCTATCTGATGTAATCTTCTTTTGCGGTGTGTTTGTCGAGATCCGATGAATTGTGGATTTATGACCAGATTATCTATGAATCTTATTTGAGTTTCTTCTGATCTCTCTTATGCATGATTTCATATCCTTGTAATTCTCTTCGAGTTGTGGGTTTTGCCTGGCCAACTAGATTTATGATTCTTGCAATGGGAGAAGTGCTTGGTTTTGGGTTCATACCGTGCAGTGACCTCACCCAGTGACAGAAGGGGTAGCGAGGCACGCATCGTGTTGTTGCCATCAAGGGTAAAAAGATGGGGTTTTCGTCATTGGTTTGAGATTATCCCTCTACATCATGTCATCTTGCTTAAGGCGTTACTCTGTTCGTCATGAACTCAATACACTAGATGCATGCTGGATAGCGGTCGATGTGTGGAGTAATAGTAGTAGATGCAGAAAGTATCGGTCTACTTGTCTCGGACGTGATGCCTATATGTATGGTCATTGGCTTAGATGTCGTCATGACTTTGCGCGGTTCTATCAATTGCTCGACAGTAATTTGTTCACCCACCGTGATATTTGCTATTTTGAGAGAAGCCTCTGGTGAACACTATGGCCCTCGGGTCTACTCCACACCATATTTTCAGCCTTACACTTTTTACTTAGTTGCACTTTCCGCCTTCAAATCTCACTTTGCAAACAATCTTGAAGGGATTGACAACCCCTTTGAAGTGTTGGATGCAAGCTTGTTTGTGTTTGCGCAGGTACTCTAGACTTGACGAGACCCTCCTTCTGGATCGATACCTTTTTTCTCAAACTGAGGGAAATACTTACTGCTCCTATGCTGCATCACCCTTTCCTCTTCAAGGGAAAAACCGACGCAAACCAGAGAAGTAACAAGAAGAATTCCTAGCGCCAAGGAAGGACTTTTGTTGCCGTAGCAATGGGCTCTTTGCCGTCTGCCAGCTGATGGCAAAGGGCTTTGCCATCAGCTGGCCGACGGCAAAGGTGACACATGGCACCCAGCTGTGCACCCTGTGGGACAGCAGCAACTGGCCATATAGCTTCTTTGTCGTCTACTTCCCGGGGAGGCTTACGGCGAAGAGAAGAAAAATGGCTGGGCTGTTATGGGCTGGCACATACACGGAAACGGCAAAGACCTAGGGGAAGCAGACGACAAAGGCTACGGGGGAAGCAGATGGCAAAGAGTACGGGGCAAGCACATGACAAAGCCTTCGTTAGCCCTAACGGAGGCGTCGCCTGTCGATGTCGTCTCAAGTTCTGTGCCGACTGCTCGGTACCAGATACTGACGGCAAAGAGCTTTGTCGTCCGCTTATGGAAGGCTAACGGCAAAGAAGCTACAATGCCGTCGTAAGCTGACGCAGAATCTTTGCAGACAGGAGGCAAACGACAAAGCTCTTTGCCGTCTGTGGAGTCCTCTTTGCCATGTGTTATGGCGGACGGCAAAGAAGCTAATTCCTGTAGTGTGACCCCCTCTCGTCCTCCTTCGGCCGTCTGGAGTCTTCTGGAACGCTGATTTTTTATATATTTTTTGTGGAATTCTTCGGGCAATGTAAATATGGGTATAAACCTATAATTCACAGATATTAGCAGACAGAAACTGGCACTCGGTGCACTGAGTTAGTAGGTTAGTCCAAATATGTTGAAAAAGGAATGAAAGTGTACAAAACACATAGCAATATCACCCAAAACTTGCATGGAGCAAGCAGAAATTATAGATACGTTTGGGACGTATCACGGCACTGGCCTGGGCCAACAGTTGCGGCTCACCACAGGGTCAACGCCCAGCGCAGCGGGTCTAGTTCCCCGATCGGATCGCGCGGGGATGGAGGGCAACGACTGGGGCTCCGGCGAGGTGGATCAGGAATGGCGGCGACTCGAGGGGAGGGCTGCTTCGGTGAGGGACCGGACGGACTTGGGGGCACCGGATCCGGGGGCTGCCGGCCCGGATCTGGACGACGATGGCGTGAAGAAGTCCGGCAGCGGCCATGGAAGGAGCTATGGCTCGGCAGCTTCGGCCGACGGGTCCTCACGCGGCGGGGCACCAGCGTCGAGGCGCGGCCCGTGAGGGGCTCTGCTCCACGACCTGGGTTGGAGGAGGGAGCACGGGGAGGCGGTTGGGAGCACCTCAGCATGGTGCTACCATGGAGGAGATGAGGCTGCGGGAGGCTCCTCTTCCCTGTGGTCACCCGGACATGTCCAAATTGGCCACGGACATGTCCGGTAGGTGGGGTTTTTGGGCGATCTGAGCCCCAGATCTGAGATCTAAGGGATGAAAATGGCTGGGGAGGCTAGGGCTGCAGGATTTGGAGGAATTGGTCTTGTAGGTGGGGTTTTCCTCGGGGTGGCTGCAAAAATGCTAGGGGAAACCCTAGTGGAGTGAGAGAGGTCTCTCCATGGGGTGGTTATTATATAGGGTTTGGTCTATGGTGGGTTGGACCTCGTCCGTCCGATCGCGATCCGACGACCACGAACGGAGGAAGTGGCTAGAAGGGTTTAATGGGTTGTGTAGTTGGGATATGCGGAGATGAGAGGGAAAATAGGCAACCCAGCGACAGATTTTTATAAACCAAAAACGTCCGAAGAAATGACCGGCTATAGGTTTAACGGTTCGTATATCAAACGGACTCCGATTGCAACAAAATTTGGCAGGTGGCCTATCTATATTAAAATAAGACCGCACGCCAAGTTTCAACCCAATCCGAGAATATTTTCCACACACCTTTAAAAATAATATTTAGTGATGCCACGGGCGCGTGCGTGTATGGTCGGGCTCAAAACGGTCAACGACGAAAACGGAGAGAACCGGCAACTACTAACTGATGCAAGTTTTGAAAACTGGCGGCAACGGAGTGCCAATGCAATGCTAATGATGCGAATGATGCGATGATGAATGCGACAAACAATACAGTCGCACGATAACAATGTAATAAAAGGGAATCTTCTGGAGCGCCGGTCTCGGGCTGCCACAACTCTCCTACACTAATAAGAGATCTCGCCCCGAGATCTAAGAATGAAGAGGGGGATACGATGAGAAAGAAAGAGGTAAAACTTACCCGCTTCTTTGACAAACGAGTAAAACCAACGATCCTTGAAGGTTGCAAAGAGGTTGAAGAATGATATGAGAAACAAGTAAGAATTCAATCAAAATTTCGGCAGCACTTCGGTAGGAAAAGGGGACAAAAATCCGATAAGATGGGAAGAACTTGACAAGATTCACAACAAACTAACTAAATTTAATAAACAAGAAGAGAACATGATCTTGATAGAACAAAACGATAGCTTGAAGAGAGCAACATCACCACAACTCCGGAGCAAGACAATAGATACTAGATCATTGGAAAGAAAAAATGAAGAAGAGAGTGACAACTTCAATCACAATTGAATTTACAAGCGGCCTTGCAAGAAGAATTAGACGGGGTTGTTGGCAAACCAACAATGAACGAACAAGCTCGTAGTGGGCTTATGGAAACCATTTCAAAATAATGAGGTGATAACCAGCCACTAACATTAACAAGGATTGATTGGGTGCAACAGGAAATGCAAAACTTCTTACACCAAGAGGAAACATTAAAAACTCAGATTAATGGCAACACCATAATAGAAACAATCCTTAGACAAAGCTTTAGGTGAAGTTTAAACCAAGATAGCTCAAAGAAGAAATCATGGGTTGATTTATCTCATAATCATAGAATCGGTGGGTTTAAATATCTCATTCTCGAAACAATTCTCTTCGATACTCCTCCACTAACAAGAACACTATAACACCACCACAAAGGATAATGGGAAAGACCGCCCTTTGGAATGCAATAGAAGGAACACGTGAGGTTCTCCAACAAGGGTCTTGAAGAACACTTGAGAATGAATTAAATTCTAAACGACCACCATGAAGAATCTCCAGAACAAAATAGTGATGAAAAGATATGAAGTATGAAAGAATAAGATTATGGACTTGCAAAGATTTAGATGTAGCTTCACAAAGATATACTTGAGAAAACTTGGAGCTCCGGAAAACAAAAGATGAGCACTTGAGAAAAGAATTTGATATCATGAGCCACTCCGGAAGAAGAATTGAAATCACTCTGAAACAAGAATAAGAATTATGTTATGTTATGCTTATCCTTCATCAAGTTAAATTGACGACAAGCAACGGATTTAGCATAACACTTATTCTTCTTGAAATGATTGAGGAGAGATAGATGGAGCATAAACTGAAAAGAAATCTTGAACGAACCATCGGCAAGCATTGCAAATGAATGGGGATACCAAGAATGAATGGAGAGATATGAGAGTGAATAGATCATGAGCCACCTAATAGAAAACTTGAATGAGGCACCGGAATAATTGAGAGACGAACGAAGAGACAACAATTGAGAAGAATTTGAGGATGAAAGCAAAAAAAGCTGAGAATGAAGAAATCTTCTGAAATGATGGCCTTTGGAGGATCGAGAATGAAAACAAATCTGAAATGCACCGGATAGATATGTAAGGAATTACACATGATCGAGAACAATTCAAGATGATAACACAAAGCTGAAATGATGAATCTTCAAAAAGAATGGAGAAAGATTTAAGAGAGCCACTTCTTCGGTCTTCCAAGCTGAAAAATGATGAAAAAGAACACCACCAAAATAACTAAGACACTCCGGAATAAGAATATGAAAAGTTGACACAACGATGAAAATAAATTTGAAGCGGTCTTGGAGAAGGAATATGACTGATGAAATTCATACTTACGTCATGATTGAAACAAATTATTCATCTCCGAGAAAATAGTAGAAGAGTGGGATAAGATGCTCGGAAAGAACCTGTGTGTTATGGGCCCACTCAAAAGAAACCACCATTGAAATGATTGCTTAGAAAGATTGATACTGCATCGGTATAACTGAAAACTTGATGGGGTGAGAACCTCGAAATAATTGAAAGGATAGAAAACAAGAAACTTCTGAGATACCTTCACCACTCCGAATAGAAATGAGATTGATGAATGACAAGAGAGGCTTGAAGAGAATTTCCCAACACTGAAAGCATATAGGAAGGAAAGGATATGACGAACACCGATAGCTTGAATTGAATCCACCGGAGAAGGAAACAAGAATGAAGGAATGATGAACTCGAAACTCCTGAGAATCTTCACAATGAATCACCGGTAACAAAAGAAAGAAAAGATAGCGGAATATATAATGAAAGGAAGATACTTGGATGATAATTGAATTACTTAAGAAAAGGGCAGGAGGGTGGGAAAACAAAGACAACTTGGGACAGATGAGATGAACTCCGGAAACAAATGATAGATTGATCTTGCAATTCTTGAAAAGGATAGAATTACTCGAAGAGAAGCACATCGGATAAAAATAATTGACATGACAACTCCGGTTGACAAGAATTGATAGGACAATTTGATGGAGCAAAAGGATTTGCATTCCCATAAAAATATGAGAACACCTCTTGGAAAGATATGAAATCACCATTTGACATCGAAGCACCTCGAATTACCATACTCCAACAAACAAAGGATGAGGCTTACGAAACAAGCCCGAACAAATTCATGACAGAGATTCCATCTGATGTTCTCGTGGATAGATTCGCACGGGCTCGATCCTAAAGTAGCCATCATGTACAAGGCAGTGCACATGACATACGAAGCGTCCCCGAGTCATAGCAAGCTACTAGGACTCTTTAAGAAACAACGAGAACCGTTGTAAGATGATCGTGAACAAACAAATCCACTAGATGTCGAAGCCCAACCTCATATCATGCATCTGTTGGAAGATGGTCCTATAAGTAACTACTCGAATTCCCACCTAACAACTTCCGAAATTTCTGGTCATGCAAACGGGTCCACGGATACAAGGAGTAAAATCCATCACTCAACTCCTAGCAATAACACTACCCGTCCAGTGTATCGCATCCCTCAACACATAACCAGAGATCTCGGAAACCCATGTATCTGAGACCCTCGAAATCACAACGATACTAAGTATGGCGGTACCCCCGAACTCTCTACACTAGTACTGGGGATGTCGGGGTTATCTCGCCACTACCAGTATAGAAGCAATTTCGAACATCCTTCCTCCTGAGATACTAAGAAATCTGAATGATAACGATGTGCTCAAGAATCCCCTGGAGCTCAACTCCTCGGAATAAAATCAACACAATAGGAGGCACCAAGTCAGAACTCCGTCACATCGACATCATATGGATTCCAAAAATATCCGCGTGATCCTAAAAAGTATTTGAGTGAGAAGAGAAGTAGAATTAAAATTATTACGTCAAGATTCCCCACCAGAGCATAGAAGAGAAGAAAAACAATCTTAATCTCCGATATATAACTAGACTCAAATCAGTTTTTCACTAGACTCGACTCGGCCAAGTTCGATTAATCAAGGGGGCTCCTAGGTCGGTACTGTTGTGATACCAACTTGTAACACCCAAAATGCGATCCTATACTTATTTTGGCGCGAGGGCCTCGACAGGGATAGAAAAGCATCTCGTTGTTTCGCAAGAATGGATATCATTACAAGTACATGTACTGAAAAGATGAGTATACAGAATTGGATTACACTCGCCACAAGCTACATCAGAGTCACATCAATACAGCAATACACAGTCACCATGAAGAAGAGCAGGGTCTAACTACGGACAAAAACATATGATAAAGAATGACGTCCATCCTTGCTATCCCAGGCTGCCGGCGTGGAACCCATCCTAGATCGATGAAGAAGAAGAAGGAACTCCAAATGAACAATCAACGCGCTCGCGTCAAGTATTGCTTTACCTGTACCTGCAACTGGTGTTTTAGTAATCTATGAGCCACAGGTACTCAGAAATATCATTTCCAAAGGTATCAAGACTAGCAAAGCTTAATGGGTAGGGTATGGTTAAGTGGTGAGGCTGCAGCACGCGACTAAGCATTTATTTCAGGTGGCTAACTTACGAGTACAAGAATAAAAGAGGGGGAAGATCTATGTATAACAGACGTGAACTACTAATGATCAAATGAATGGTCCTGAACACCTACTTACGTCAGACATAACCCCACCTTCTCCTCGATCGGAGAAGGAGCTCACGAAAGAGACAGTCACGCTTACGCACTCAGTTGGCAATTTTTAATTAAGTTTACTTCAGGTCGTCTAGAATCCGGATGTTAGACAAAGTTTCCACATTGCCACATAACCACGGGCACGGCTTTCCTAAAGATTTAACCCTCCAGGGGTGCTCCAACTAATCCATCACAAACTACCACACGCTGCGATGGAATGACCTCGATCAGGGAAACCCGCGACCTCCTCGGGTTCCTACTGGAAAACCTCAACCTCGAGATAACCCAAAGCATCCTCGGAATCCCTCGCACAAGACTCTCGAGAAAGGTAAAACAAGTCCAGCAAGGCTTCCCGGCGTGTCGACAATCCCGATAGGAGCCGCGTATCTCGTTCTCAGGACACGACGAATGAGCACTACGTACGGTGGCCAGATAGACATCCCCCGAGTTGCCCCGGGTGGCCTCGCAAATGGATCTGTTTTGGACCAACACCTTCAGCACTGCCCCTCCCTGTATTATGTTGAATTACTCCTTGGGTAGCGCTAACTCCCTATGCGTCACATTAATACCAGTATTATTATGTTGGGCACATATAGTACCAATGTTGGCCCTTTCTAGACGAGTTTTATCCCAAAACGAGAATCTAGAGGGTCCCCATAACAACCCCAATCATATTAGGAGCGCTCAGTTATGGAACATAACACCGGTAGCCAAAACTAAGGCGACAAAGGTGGAACAAAACACCAGGCTAGAAAGCCAAGCCTTCCACCTTTTACCAAGTATATAGGTGCATTAAATTAAATATCATCAATAGGGTGATATAACAAGGAACCCATGTTTGCACATGGAAGCAATTGCACCTGCAACTAGCAACGCTATCCAATGGTTAAGCAAGCGGTAACATAGCCAATCAGTGGTTTGCTAGGTTGTGAACAGGTTGACGGTTTTCATGGAAATGTTGAGAGGCTGATATTTAATCAGTGGTAGGCAGCAAGACATAATGATAGAAACGATACAACTAGCATGGCAATGATAGTAATGGTATCTAGGCAAATGATCATCTTGCCTGAGATCCTTCTTGTAAGAAGAACGACTCCATGAAGTAGACGAACCGACGTAGTCGAACGGGTCCTCACATTCCGACACGCTTGCAGAACTCTATTGAGACGAAGCAAACCGGAAAAAAGAATCAACACACGATATTCACCACGGCACATGCATGATATGATGCAATTCACATATGATGCATGATCAGTTTCAAATATGCAAGTCAGGGCATGGCAATTCACATCACGCAAACACTGCACATTAAGTGAAGCTCAATATGCAACGAGTTGCATATTGACAGAACTCCACATTTAATTATTTAGTTCACTCCCATTTATTTCCATGACAATATTAAAATGTTGTTAAACATGGCAAGGGGTGAAGCACAAATAATCTACCTATCTAGGCATTTTAAATGAGGCCAGAAACGACATATAGCATCTCCGAAATGACCACACGCGTTAAATTCTAAATCTATCTAAATTTGTCCTAATCACCTTTTATGCTTGTTAAGCGGCCAAACAAAGTGGTTCATGTTATTTTACTAGTCGTTCTAGTCCATTTACATATATGGCTCATCTCCAATGGAGCTACAGTTAAATAACTATGGAGGAAGTGGCTAGAAGGGTTTAATGGGCTGTGTAGTCGGGCTACGCGGAGATGAGAGGGAAAACAGGCAACCCAGCGACATATTTTTATAAACGAAAAAGGTTCGACGAAATGACTAGCTATAGTGTCGTTATAGGTTTAACGGTTCGGGTATCAAACAGACTCTGATTGCGACGAAATTTGGCAAGCGGACTACCTATATTAAAATAAGACCGCACGCCAAGTTTCAGCCCAATCCGAGAATATTTTCCGGACACCTTTAAAAATAGTATTTATCGATGTCGCGGGCGCGTGCGTGTGTGGTCGGGCTCAAAACGGTCACGGAGAGAACCGAAAACTACTAACGGATGCATGTTTTGAAAACTGACGACAATGGAGTGCTGATGCAATGCTGATGATGCAATGATGAATGCGAGAGATAATCCAATCGGGCTGTCACAAGTAGCAATAGTAGTAACTTAGAAAGCAAAATATGTGGAAAACTCATAGGCACTTGACCGATGATATTGCAGGATAATATTAATCATATAATAGTTACACCATAGGGCGACACAGAACTACCTCCCGTTTATCGATATAATGTAGGCATGTATTTCGTAAATAGTCGTACGTGCTTATGGAAAAGAACTTGCGTGACATCTTTTGTTCTACCCTCCCGTGGCAGCGGGGTCCATAAGGAAACTAAGGGATATTGAGGCCTCTTTTAATAGAGAACCGAAACAAAGCATTAACACATAATGAATACATGAACTCCTCAAACTACGGTAATCACCAGAAAGAATCCCAATTATTGTCACTTTGGGGTATGCGGATCCTAACATGTAGCAGGTGCATATAACTTGCAAGATCGGATAAGGAACATAGATATAATGGTGAAAACATAAACGGTTCAGATCTGAAATCATGGCACTCGGACCCTAGTGACAAGCATTAAGCATAGCAAAGTCATAGCAACATCTATCTCCGAACATAGTGGATACTAGGGATCAAGCCCTAACAAAATTAACTCAATTACATGATGAATCTCATCCAGCTCTTCACCGACCAGCAAGCCTACGAAGGGATTACTCACTCACGCTGGAGAGCATCATGGAATTGGCGATGGAGGAGGGTTTTTGATGACGAAGACCGAAAATTCCCCTCTCCGGAGCCCCAAACGGACTCCAAATTAGGCTTCCCTATGAAGAAAAGGAGGTGGCAGCGACTCCATCGCGATGAAACTTCCTCCTTGATTTTTGCTTCGAAAATAGAAATTTATAGCATTGGAATTAGGGTGAATGGAGCCACGTGGGCCCAACTAGACACCGGGTCACACTAGGGGCCCTGGCGGGCCCTAATGTCTAGTGGGATGGTGTGGCACCCCCTCTGGTGGATCTTGGCTCCAATATTTTTTATATATTCCAGAAAAAATCTCCAAATTTTTTTGTTCCATTCCGAGAACTTTTATTTCTGCACAAAAACAACACCATGGTAGTTCTGCTGGAAACAGTGTGAGTCAGGGTTAGTTTCGTTCAAATCATGCAGATTAGATCGTCCAAGACAAGAGCAAAAGCGTTAGGAAAAGTAGATACAATGAGATGTATCAACTCCCCCAAGCTTAACCCATTGCTTGTCGTCAAGCAATTCAGTTGACAAACTAAAAGTGATAAAAAAACTTTTAAGAACTCGTTTGTTCTTGTTTACATATATATGCTTAGAGAGCACTCAAGTTTTTAGCATAAATCATGACTAATCATATCCACAGTAACCCTTAGTAACTATATTAGCTCATATCAATGTCATAATCAACTAGCGAGCAATAATAAGATATCTCAAACACCAACACTTTGTCAAAACGATCATGATATAATATGAAAATGATGGTATCTTTCTAGCCCTTTCTGAGATTGTAAAACATAAATGCAGAGCACCTCTAAAGTTCAAGCAGCATCTAGACATTGTAATTCATGGTAGAAGAGATCCAGTCTTGGTGCAAACAACGATTACTAGGCACAAAGCATGAGGATGACAGCAGTGCTCTCAGGTCTAGTGCTTATTTGAGAAGGTGATGACTCAAAGTAAAAATAAAATAACATGAAAGTAAATAGAAAGTTCCTTCGTGGAGGGATGCGGGGATTTGCACTTGTGCCAGAGCTCATACTGAAAATAAGAGATAAATTCTTTTGGGAGGTGGACCCTTCGTGTCAACGTTACGACCAAGAGTTATCGATATCTTCCATGCTAAACAAATTAGCGGCAGTTCCCAAGTGGTAAAAGTAAAGGTTAACTCCCCATCCACCAATCAAACACACTCCATGGCTAGCCGAATCCAGGGGTGTCGTCCATACCAACAATAATCCAGGGGGGAGTTTTGTTGGATTATTTGCAATTTGTGATTCAGGATTGGGAGTCCCTATTACCAGCCCCTCTCATGCAAGGACGAGTGAATAAACACTCATCATGAGAATAACCCGCTTAGCATGGAAGAAACTGACTGCCTGTGTCGCTCAGGAGCGGTCCAGGCACACAAAACAGAAGTTCATTTGAAATATTAGAGGTGACACATGCAAATTCACTTGGAACAACAAGGTAATAGTGCATATAGGAAGGTATGGTGGACTCATCTGGAATAAGTTTGTTTCAAGGATTTTCATGCACAAGAAGTACTCCCGATTAGTACACATGAAGGCTAGCAAATAGGTTGGGAAGCGACCAGCTAGAGAGCGAAGACGGTCATGAACATGCTTTATGAATAATCATCGTTGAATACTAGCATTAGTAGGATATAAACACCATGAACATAAATATCACAGAGGCTATGTTGGTTTTGATTCAACTACAAGCATGAACACGTGCCAAGTCAAGCCACACGAACATTGAGAGGAGGATACCATATCATCATACTACATCACAACCATTTTAATACATGTTGACATGCAAGATAACTCATTATCCACCCCTAGCTACTTAAGCATGGCATGAAAAACTATAATCTCTAACTGCTATTGCAAACATGTTTGATCATAATACACTCAATCATGGATACTGGTCTAAAAATATTTACAAAAACATAAACAAGTTGAGTTCATACCTGATTCTCTTTGCCACAGTTACTTCATCAAATATCGTCATCATTGCCTTTGACTTGCATAACCGAACAATATGAAAATAAAAATAGTTCAAGAGTGCCATGGACTAAGCTGGAATCTGCAACATTTTATTCAAACGGAGAAGATAAAGTAATATGGCATATTCATTAGATCAATAACAATGCATACGAAAGCCACTCAATATTTTCATCATGGTCCTCCCCTTGGGTATAACTCAAAGAAAGGAAAAGAAATTCAAGGAAACACAATAAAATATTTTTGGACTTTTTAGTTTTTCAAGAAGAAAGGAAATTAAAGAAGGAAAAGCTAAAACAAGAAAATCTATTTACATGGTAAAGCTCCCAACAAGTAAAAAGTAGAAAAGAGAAATCTTTTGGGGTTTCCTATTAATACTATAACTAAATTACGCTAGAAAGAAAAACTGAAAATAAGTGAGAAATATTTTTATATTTTCTGCAAGTTTTTCAAACACATAAGAAGAAGGCAAGAAAATAAATATAATAAGGATAGCATCATGCAAGAGTGTGAACACCCACAATTAGAATATGCAAACATGATGTAAACTCGGTGGAAACATGTACTCCCCCAAGCTTAGGCTTTTGGCCTAGCTTGGTAATCACCACCCGTAGTAGCCGTCAGACCTAATTTCGAAGTGTTTGGGTGGCGGCACCAGAGAGTCCCATTCCCGGGGCTCCTACTCGGCCGCTGCCTCGGCGTTCCAGTAGGCAATAATGTCCTCAAGCATGATCCTATATCCGTTCCTGGTAATAGAATTAAACAAAGCAGGTGTAGGCAACAGGATAATATCTCGGGTAACCTCATTAGAGACTAAGTTATACGGGAGGTTACCCAAGGAATCATCAGTGTCAATAAATTGGTGATCAATCATAGACTAGTGATCTAGATAAGCTTGTGGTAAAAGATAGTCAACATGACGGAAAGGGATGTTCAAGCATTTCGCTAAGCGAGTGGCATAAATACCACCATGGATTTTACCCTTAGCCATGTTATTGTGTAAACATCGAGCAATAATAGCTCCCAAATTAAAGGTTTGATCATTATGGAGTGCTTAGCGCAAAATGTCAAGATCAGGTGTGCTAAGGATACTAACCTTCTCCCTAGGAGTTAAACACTTCATGATAAATAAAGCAGAGTAATGCACTGAAGGAAACTGCAGGCTCGGGGCTATGTCTTTCGACCCGCCCTTCGACTCACGGACTGTTAAGGTGAGCATTAAATCTTCAAGCTCAACCGGTTTGGGTTCTCTTAACTCCCCGTGAGAGGGAATTAAACATATCTCATAGAACTCACTAAGCGGTATTTGGCGGGTTTCAACATATAGTTTAAACTGCACTAAAGGTGGATCATGCTTATTCAGGAAGTAGAAATTTTGAACAAAGGAATTAGTGAGGATATGTTATTGGTCACACTCATGTGCGAACTAGTTGGTCAACCCGACATTTGCCACGAATTGTGTAAACTCATGGTAAAATCCGACTTTCTCGAAAAATGCACCGTATGTTCTCTACCATTGACATGAAAAGTGACCTTGCTTTTGTTGCAATCAATAACAACCCCTGCAGTATTCAAGAAAGGTCTACCGAGGATAATTGAAATGTTTTCATCCTCGGGCATATCAAGTATAACAAAGTGTGTCAAGATAGTAACATTAGCAACAACAACGAGTACATCCTCACAAATACTGATAGGTATGACAGTTGATTTGTCAGCCATTTGCAACGAAATTTCAGTAGGTGTGATTTACTCAAGTAAATTATTTTGTATAAAGAGAAATGCATAACACTAACACCAGCTCCTAAATCACAAAAAGCAGTTTTTACATGGTTGTTTTTGATGGAACATGGTATAGTTGGTATTCCTGGATGTCCTAGTTTTCTAGATACTCCATCCCTAAAGGTATAATTAGCAAGCATGGTTGTGATTTCAGCTTCAGGTATATTTCTTTTATTGGCGACGATGTCTTTCATGTGCTTAGAATAATGGGCCATCTTTAAAAGATCAGTTAAAAGAGTACGCAAAAAGACTGGCCTAAGCATTTCACCAAAGCGCTCAAATTCTTCATCGTCTTCGTACTTGGTTTAGGTGGGTAAGGCATGAGTTTTTGAACCCATGGCTCTCTTTCTTTACCATGTTTTTGAGCAAAAAAATCTCTTTTATCATAACGTTTGTTCTTAGTGTGTGGGTTATCAAGATCAACAACAGGTTCTATATCAACATCATTATCTGGTTCTTCATCATTAGTAGGTTTAGCATCTACATGAGCATCATCATTACCATTTTCATTGTCACTAGGTGCATGCTCACTACCAGATTGAGTTTCAGCATCAGAGATAGAGATATCATTAACACTATGAGAAGATTTCTCTAATCGAGGTTCACAAGAGGTATGCAAGGTCCTATCATTTTCCCTTTCTTATTCTTCCTAGAAGGACTAGGTGCATCAATATTAATTATTTATGAATCTTGTTCACTTCTTTTAGGATGTTCTTCTGGATATAGTGGATCTTGAGTCATTGTTCCTCCTATAGTCATTAATCTAACCACCTGATCATTCATATTATTAGTCATTTCATGAAGTAACTCACTTTGAGATTTAACAACTTGTTATAATTGGGTTTGAACCATAGAAACATGTTTTCCTACACCTCTTACATCATTGATGATTCTAAATAACAAGTCACTTAAGCAAGTAATCATATCAGAGTTTTATGTCAATTGTTTCATGACATAGGAATTGAAATGATCTTGCTTGATAATATAATTATCAAACTCATATAAGCATTGACTAGGAGGTTTATTGTAAGGGATGTCACCTTAATCAAACTTTAATATAGAATTTACCTCCATCACCTGTGGTGGTGTTTGGAGACCATGGATTTCTTCGATAGGTGGTAAATTCTTGACATCTTGACATTTAATGCCTATTTCCTTCATACATTTCTTTGCCTCTTGCATAGTTTCAGGACTAAGGAATAAGATACCTCTCTTCTTTGCAGTAGGCTTAGGATATGGTTTAGGAAGTGTCCATTCATCATAATTCTTCAATATATAATCAATAATTCCTCAGCTTGTCCGACAGTTCATTCCCTGAAAACACAACCAACACAACTATCCAGGTGGTCCCTAGAAGCATCGTTAGTCCATTATAAAATATATCAAGTATCTCATTTTTCCTTAAGAGGATGATCAGGCAAAGCATTAAGTAATTGGTAAAGCCTCCCCCAAGCTTTTGGGAGACTCTCTTCTTCAATTTGCGGAAAGTTAAATATTTCCTATAAGGGAGCTTGTTTCTTATGAGCGGGACAATATTTTCCAGAGAAGTGATAAATCATATCCTAGGGGCTACGCACACAACCACTAGCAAGAGTATTGTACCAAATCTTAGCATCACCATTTAATGAGGTTGGAAATAATTTTAGAATATAGTAGTAGCAAATTTTCTCATCATGAGTAAATATGGTGGTTATATCATTTAGCTTAGTGAGATGTGCCACGGTAGTTTCATTTTTGATAGCCATGAAAAGGATTAGATTCAACCAAAGTGATTAGCGTTGGGTCAACAGAGAATTCATAATCCTTATCGATGACAAAGATAGGTGAAGTAGCAAACTTAGGATCATATTTCATTCTAGCATTCAAGGATTTTTTCTTTCAACTTGCATAGTAGTTTCTTAAGATCATCTCTATCTTCACAAGCAAGGAAGTCTTGAGCAAGTTCTTCATCCATAACATAACCTTCAGGTATTTCAGGCATTTCCGTTATAGGATAGTCATGTCTAATAGGTGTTTCAATAGTTTCAGTAGCAAGGACTTCATCAATTTCAATAGTATCATCAATTTCAGCATGCTCAATTTCTTTAGCTCTAGAAAGTTGTTCATCAAGAAAATCACCTAGTGGCACAGTATCATCAAGCAAGATACTAGCATCATCATAAGAATCATTCGTAGCAGAGGTAGGATCATCAATTACGTGCGACATATAAGGATTAATAGCATGTGGTGGTGGTGTTGCAAGTCTATTCAAAACAGAGGGTGAATGAAGTGCAGAGCTAGATGGAAGTTCCTTACCTCCCCTCGTCTTAGAGGGACCAATCTTGGTTTTTGTATCTTTCAGATTTTTTATAGTGATCAATAAATAGATATCCCAAGTGACTCAGAAAATATAGCTATGCTCCCCGGCAACAACGCGACAAAACGTTCTTGATAACTCACAAGTATATATCATCGCGATAGTTCGCGATAACCAAATTTATAGATTCGACACAAGGGGAGCCAAAGAATATTTGCATGTATTAGCAGCTGAGTTGTCAATTAAACCACACTTGGAGATTTAGTATCTACAACACAGTGATCAGTAGCACACTAATATGATAATTTTTATAGCACTGGTAATAGTAGCAGCAGTAACAGTAACAGTAGCAGCAGTAATAGTAACAATGATAGCAGTTTTGTAGCAGTTGTAACAGCAGTAGCAATAGTAGTAACTTTGGAAGCACAATATGTGGAAAACTCGTAGGCACTGGATCGGTGATATGGTTGGATAATATTTATCATATAAGAGTCACAACATAGGGCGACACAGAACTAGCTCCCGTTCATCGATATAATGTAGGCATGTATTCCGTAAATAGTCATGCGTGCTTATGAAAAAAACTTGCATGACATCTTTTGTCCTACCCTCTCACGGCAGCGGGGTCCATAAAGAAACTAAGGTATTTATGGCCAGTTTAATAGAGAACCGGGATTCTTTGGTTTAATAGAGAAAACTAGCGAGAATGGACCAAATCTGTGAGTTTTGGCGAGGTCCCCGTAAGCGAACATGGGGTTCCAGGATTGTTCGGATCGCTCCGAAACACAAAATCAGAGAATAATAACATATAAAATTGGCGATAATATGCGAAATGTGTGAATTTTTGCGAGGTCCTCATAAACGGTCCCCGACGCACCCCGAACGTTCGGATATCCCATGGACCCAAATCAGTGAGTAATACTATAGAAAACTAGTCAGAATAACCGGAACCCGGGATTCCCCACACATTCGGATCGCCCAAGGACCGAAAAATAGTGAGTAGTAGCATTCAAAACTGGTGAGAATGGACCAAATCTGTGAGTTTTGGCGAGGTCCTCGTAAGCATTCCCCGGGGTATCCCGAACGTTCGTATCGCCCCGGAACCAAAAACAATGAGTAATAGCGTAGAAAACTTATTTAGAATGGACAAAATGTACGCGTTTTGGTGAGGTCCCCGTAAGCTGACCCCTGGGTTCCCCAATGTTTTGACCGCCCCAGGACCAAAAAGCACTGAGTAATAGCATAGAAAACTTATGAGAATGGACAAAATCTGTGACTTTTGGTGAGGTCTACGTAAGCGGAACCCGGGATTCCCAGAGCATGTGAATCATATCGGGACCCAAAAATAGTGGGAGATATCGTTGAAAACTGGCAAGAATATGTCAAATTTATGAGTTTTGACAAGGTACCCGTAAGCAGATCCCGGGGTTTCCCGAATGTTCAGATCATCCCAGGACCCAAAAACATTGAGTAATGGCATACAAAACTTGTCACAATGGACAAAATCTACGAGTTTTGACGAGGTCCCCGTAAACGGACCCCAGGGTTTCATGAATGTTCGTATCGCATCGGGACCCAATAACAACGAATAAAAGCATAGAAAACTGGTCATACTATGCCAAATCTATGAGTTTTGGCTCCACGGTCCCCGAACGTTTAGATCTCGCCGAGACAGAAAACCAACGAGTAATACAATAGAAAGCTCGTAAGAATGGACCAAACATGTGAGTTAGGGTGAGGTCCCCGTAAGCAGACCCCGAGGTCTGTCTAACAGTCGAATCGCCCCAGGACCCAAATTCAGTGAGTAATAGCATAGAAAACTCGTCCGAATGGATCAAATCTACAAGTTTTAGTGAGGTCCTCATAAGCGGACCCCGGGGTCTGTCCAATAATCTGATACCCCGGGACCTAAATTCAGTGATTAATAGCATATAAAAACTAACCCGAATACACACCAATCACAGAATCAAAGAGATATCACTTGAGCGATAAAGTCCAGAATGGAAGTATAGAATTTTGTCATCAAAAATTTCACATGACAAAGTCATAGTTAATCTGCTCCAGACATGCAATAGTTATACACTAGTGGAAAACGGGCCTTTGGCCGGGACCCTTTAGTCCCGGCCTGCCTCTGGGCCGGGACTAAAGGCCCGGCCACGTCGCCCCAAATCGCAATGCCTCCCTCGAGGCTTTAGTCCCGGCCCGTAAGGAGCCTTTAGTCCCGGTTTGTGTCCCAAACCGGGACTAAAGGGCTACCGGTGTGCAGCCCGCATGTGCGCCACCTTTAGTCCCGGTTTGTGTCTCAAACCGGGACTAAAGTCCTCTGCCTATATATAGCACAGCCCCCCTCTCCCCTCTTCCTTGCATTTTTCTTGGATGGAGGATTGTGGGTGTGTGCTAGCTCTCCACTTTTTTTTGATGCACTGGAGGTGTTTGTTGAAATGTGTGTTAGAGCGATGCCGCTTCAGTTCACCGAACACAACTACGATATGAGATGTCTGAGCCACGCTTAAACCTCTTCCTCTTCATTTCTACTTATTCTAAAAGGTTAGCAACTATATTTCCTCGTTTAGACCGTGCGGTACTAATTTTTAGGATCGTGATTGTATTTGATATACTGTCGTATAACACAGATGAGCCATCCATGGATGTACGGTGATCGATGCATAGCCGCTTACAGAGAAGGCGTGCATTCTTTTCGAGATGAAGCCGATGCGAACAAGCGTGGTGGTGGCTATATGTTTTGTCCATGTGTTGAATGTCGGAATGAGAAGGATTACACTTCCTCAAGAGTCATTCAGAGCCACCTGCTTCGGTCCGGTTTTATGTCGGGCTATAATGTTTGGACCAAGCACGGAGAAAGAGGGGTTATGATGGAAGACGACGATGAAGAAGAAGAGAACGATGATGACAACTACCGATCTATGTTCCCTGAGTATGCTGATACCGCAATGGAAGACAATGAAGAAGAAGATCAGGATGAAGAATGGGAACCAGATGAGCCCGCTGATGATCTTGGCCGGGTCATTTCTGATGCACGGCGAGGTTGCGACACAGAAAAGGAGAGGTTGCAGTTCGAGCAGATGTTACAGGACCACACCAAATTGTTGTACCCAACTTGTGAAGATGGCCAGAAGAAGCTGGGTAGCACACTAGAATTGCTGAAGTGGAAGGCAGAGACCGGTGTGACTGACTCGTCATTCGAAAAGTTGCTGGTACTTATGAAGAAGATGCTTCCAAGAAAGAACGAATTGCCCGCCAGCACGTACGAAGCAAAGAAGCTTGTCTGCCCTCTAGGATTAGACGTGCAGAAGATACATGCATGCCCTAATGACTGCATCCTCTACCGCGGTGAGAAGTACGAGAATATGGATAAATGCCCGGTATGCACTGCATTGCGGTATAAGATCAGAAAAGATGACCCTGGTGATATTGAGGGCGAGCCACCCAGGAAGAGGGTTCCTGCCAAGGTGATGTGGTATGCTCCTATAATACCACGGTTGAAACGTCTGTTCAGAAATAAAGATCATGCGAAGTTGTTGCGATGGCACATGGAAGATCGTATGAAAGACGATAAGTTGAGGCACACCGCTGATGGTCGGCAGTGGAGAAAAATCGAGAGAGAATTCCCGAGATTTGCAGCTGACGCAAGGAACTTATGGTTAGGTCTGAGTACAGATGGCATGAATCCTTTTGGGGAGCAGAGTTGCAGTCACAACACCTGGCCCGTTACTCTATGTATCTACAACCTTCCTCCTTGGTTGTGCATGAAGCGGAAGTTCATTATGATGCCAGTGCTTATCCAAGGTCCAAAGCAACCCGGCAACGATATTGATGTGTACCTAAGGCCATTAGTTGATGAACTTTTACAGCTGTGGGCCGAACCAGGTGTACGTGTGTGGGACGAGCACAAACAAGAGGAATTTGACCTTCGAGCGTTTCTTTTCGTAACCATCAATGATTGGCCTGCTCTTAGTAACATTTCAGGACAGTCAAACAAGGGATACAATGCATGCACTCACTATTTGGATCAAACAAAAAGTATATATATGGACAAATGTAGGAAGAATGTGTACCCGTACAATCGTCGTTTTCTTCCGCCCAAGCATCCCTTAAAGAAAAAAGGCAAGCATTTCAATGGAAAGGTAGAACCCCGGGGGAAGCCTGTCATCCGTACTGGTGCTGAAGTATTTGATATGGTCAAAGATTTAAAAGTAATCTTTGGAAAGGGTCCTGGCGCCAACCTGTTCCTAACGCCCCTGATAAGCGCGTACCCATGTGGAAGAAGAAATCTATATTTTGGGAGCTACCCTACTGGGAAGTCCATGAGGTCCGCTCGGCAATCGACGTGATGCACCTGACGAAGAATCTTTGCGTGAATATTCTAGGCTTCCTGGGCTTGTATGGGAAGTCAAAAGATACACCGGAAGCACGGGAGGACCAGGAAAGTCATAAAGGAAGAGATGGCATGCATCCATGGTAGTTTCAAGGGCGTGCCAGCTACGCTCTTACTAAGGAAGAGAAGGAAATCTTCTTTGAAGTCCTTTTCAGTATCAAGGTCCCGACTGGCTTCTCGTCGAATATAAAGGGAATCGTAAATATGAAAGACAAAAAATTCCAAAACCTAAAGTCTCATGACTGCCACGTGCTTATGACGCAATTGCTTCCGGTTGCATTGAGGGGAATTCTACCGGAAAATGTTCACCTGGCAATTGTGAAGGTATGTGCATTCCTCAATGCAATTTCTCAGAAGGTAATCGATCGATAAAGTCTATCAGGGTTACAGATTGATGTGGTCCAATGTCTGGTCAGCTTTGAGTTGTTGTTCCCGCCATCCTTCTTCAATATAATGACACACCTCCTAGTTCACCTAGTCCAAGAGATTAGAATTCTAGGTCCTGTGTTTCTACACAATGTGTTCCCTTTCGAGAGGTTCATGGGAGTCTTAAAGAAATATGTGCGTAACCGTGCTAGGCCAGAAGGAAGCATCTCCAAGGGCTATGGAACAGACGAGGTCATTGAGTTTTGTGTGGACTTTCTTCCTGACCTTAAGCCGATTGGTGTTCCTGAATCTCGGTATGAGGGTAGGCTGACAGGAAAAGGCACACTAGGAAGGAAAGCAAAAGTATGTATGGACGGGCATTCTTTCTCTCAAGCACACTACACAGTTCTACACAATTCCACCATGGTGGCTCCGTATATCGTGAGACACAAGAATATTCTACGCTCCGAAAACCCGGGGAAGGCTGACTCTTGGATTAAAGGGGAACACGAGAAGACTTTCGGCAGTTGGTTGCAAACACATCTCATGAATGACGACACCGTTGGAGATCAGATGTACTACTTGGCCACGCCACCATCTTCGACTATATGTACTTTCCAAGGGTATGAGATAAATGGGAATACATTTTACACGGTTGCCCAAGATAAAAAGAGCACCAACCAAAATAGTGGTGTCCACTTTGATGCAACAGACGAGAATGGGCACTGTTTGGAAACATATTACGGGCACATAGAGGAGATATGGGAACTTGACTATGGACCTACTTTTAAGATCCCTTTGTTTCGGTGCAAATGGGTGAAGCTGACAGGAGGCGGGGTAGTTGTAGACCAAAAGTACGGCATGACAACAGTGGATCTCAACAATCTTGCGTACTTGGACGAACCATTTGTCCTAGCCAATGATGTCGCTCAGGTTTTCTATGTGAAGGACATGTCTACAAAAAACGAGAAAATGAAATCAGCAAAAGAAGATACCGTCCGATGAGCCAAAACGCCACATAGTTCTTTGAGGGAAAAGAAACATCGTGGGAGTAGATGACAAGACAGACATGCCAGAAGATTATAATAAGTTTCATGAAATTCCGCCCTTCAAAGTGAAAACTGACCCAAGCATCCTACTGAATGATGAAGATTCTCCATGGCTACGTCCCACAAGAAAACAGAAATAATAGATAGGAATATTGGTGCAATAATGTAATAACGTATTAAACCTTTTATGTAATGCATGTATGGAATGTACTAAATTTCAAACACTTTTCATTTTCATAGTTTTGTCAAATTCTCAAATACGCAAAAAGAATTTTAATAAACCTTTGTAAGAGATGAGTTCTCGTTCGAAACCCTCATACTTCGAGAGAGATTGTCCGTTTTGTACACGAAGTGCATCCAGTTTTTGTCGTAGCCCTCTCAACTTTTTAACACATGCTATGTGGGTGAAATGATGATAGCATGCCAACTTTCAACATTTTGAGAGTTCATTTGTAGTGCTTTTCAATTTCAAACACTTTTCAATTGAAAATAACAAAATGGTTAATAGTTTGGATAGTCAAAATAATTACTTTTGAAAATAGAAAATAGTTTTGCATTATTTATTCAATTTCAAACACTTTTCATTATCATAGTTTTGTCAAATTCTCAAATATGCAAAAAGAATTTTAATAAACATAGTTTTTAATTGAAAATATCAAAATAGTTAATAGTTTGGATAGTCAAAATAATTACTTTTGAAAATAGAAAATAGTTTTGAATTATTTATTCAATTTCAAACACTTTTCATTATCATAGTTTTGTCAAATTCTCAAATATGCAAAAAGAATTTTAATAAACATAGTTTTTAATTGAAAATAACAAAATAGTTAATAGTTTGGATAGTCAAAATAATTACTTTTGAAAATACAAAATAGTTTTGAATTATTTATTCAATTTCAAACACTTTTCATTATCATAGTTTTGTCAAATTCTCAAATATGCAAAAAGAATTTTAATAAACATAGTTTTAAATTGAAACTAACAAAATAGTTAATTTTTAAAATAGAAAAAAATTGAAACTATATGAGAATTTGTAAAGAAAAGTAAACCTAAATTCAAAGTGACCTCACTTTGAATTCAGGTTTAATTTTCGCCACAATTTCAGAGTTCATTTGTAGTGCTTTTCAATTTCAGGGTCAACTAGCTCAAAAATAATAAGTAAATGCATGAAGAATACCAAATGAAGTCAGAAATTGTTGAAATTTTGTGACGTGCCTTTGAATGGTGCATTTTGAACACACAAAAAGTATGGAGTTCAAATAAGTTCAAAAAAATGAAATCCCTTTGTAAGAGATGAGTTCTCGTTCGAAACCCTGATACTTCGAGAGAGATTGTCCGTTTTGTACACGAAGTGCATCCAGTTTTTGTCGTAGCCCTCTCAACTTTTTAACACATGCTATGTGGGTGAAATGATGATAGCATGCCAACTTTCAACATTTTCAGAGTTCATTTGTAGTGCTTTTCAATTTCAGGGTCAACTAGCTCAAAAATAATAAGTAAATGCATGAAGAATACCAAATGAAGTCAGAAATTGTTGAAATTTTGTGACGTGCCTTTGAATGGTGCATTTTGAACACACAAAAAGTATGGAGTTCAAATAAGTTCAAAAAAATGAAATCCCTTTGTAAGAGATGAGTTCTCGCTCGAAACCCTGATACTTCGAGAGAGATTGTCCGTTTTGTACACGAAGTACAACCAGTTTTTGTCGTAGCCCTCTCAACTTTTTAACACATGCTATGTGGGTGAAATGATGATAGCATGCCAACTTTCAACATTTTCGGAGTTCATTTGTAGTGCTTTTCAATTTCAGGGTCAACTAGCTCAAAAAAAAAATAAGTAAATGCACGAAGAATACCAAATGAAGTCAGAAATTGTTGAAATTTTGTGATGTGCCTTTGAATGGTGCATTTTGAACACACAAAAAGTATGGAGTTCAAATAAGTTCAAAAAAATGAAATCCCTTTGTAAGAGATGAGTTCTCGTTCGAAACCCTCATACTTCGAGAGAGATTGTCCGTTTTGTACACGAAGTGCATCCAGTTTTTGTCGTAGCCCTCTCAACTTTTTAACACATGCTATGTGGGTGAAATGATGATAGCATGCCAACTTTCAACATTTTGAGAGTTCATTTGTAGTGCTTTTCAATTTCAAACACTTTTCAATTGAAAATAACAAAATGGTTAATAGTTTGGATAGTCAAAATAATTACTTTTGAAAATAGAAAATAGTTTTGCATTATTTATTCAATTTCAAACACTTTTCATTATCATAGTTTTGTCAAATTCTCAAATATGCAAAAAGAATTTTAATAAACATAGTTTTTAATTGAAAATATCAAAATAGTTAATAGTTTGGATAGTCAAAATAATTACTTTTGAAAATAGAAAATAGTTTTGAATTATTTATTCAATTTCAAACACTTCTCATTATCATAGTTTTGTCAAATTCTCAAATATGCAAAAAGAATTTTAATAAACATAGTTTTTAATTGAAAATAACAAAATAGTTAATAGTTTGGATAGTCAAAATAATTACTTTTGAAAATACAAAATAGTTTTGAATTATTTATTCAATTTCAAACACTTTTCATTATCATAGTTTTGTCAAATTCTCAAATATGCAAAAAGAATTTTAATAAACATAGTTTTAAATTGAAACTAACAAAATAGTTAATTTTTAAAATAGAAAAAAATTGAAACTATATGAGAATTTGTAAAGAAAAGTAAACCTAAATTCAAAGTGACCTCACTTTGAATTCAGGTTTAATTTTCGCCACAATTTCAAATATAGTTTCAATTTTTTAATTTACAATCAGTTTAGGCCCGTAAGCGTGCTTTAGAGAGGAGCTCGATGGAGTAGTTGCGACGTGGCTTATAAACAAGTGTTAGTCCCCCTCGCTGGGCGAGGTGAGACTAAACTTATCGTGCAGCCGAGGTGGGGCTTTAGTCCCGGGTGGAGCCACGACCCGGGACTAAAGCCCCTCGCCTGCCGCCTGCCGAGGAGGGGCTTTAGTCCCGGTGCGTGGCTCGAACCGGGACTGAAGACCCCCTTTAGTCCCGGTTGGAGCTCCGCACCGGGACTAAAGGCCCCTGCTTCCCGCCTTTTGGTCTGCCGAAAAAGGGCCTTTAGTCCCGGGTCGTGGCTCCACCGGGGACAAAAGGGGGTCTTTAGTCCCAGTTCGAGCCCCGAACCGGGACTAAAGATCCACCTATATAAGCGGGAGTTAGAAAAATTCCAACCCAAATCGTTCGTTTCTCTTCTTCTTCCTCTCGTTCTCCTGCCCGGCGTGGCACACCGACGACCTCGACGACGCCGTCAGGCTGCCGGCCGTCCTCCTCGCCGCGCGCCGCCGTCCTCCTCGCCACCGCCGTCCTCCTCACCGCGCGCCGCCCTCCTCGCCGCGTGCCGTCGACACCTCCGGCCGGTAAGCCCCCCGCCCCCTCCTCCCCAACACTCCGGCCAGTAGAAGAAAAGAAGAAAAAGGAGAAGAAAAGAAGAAAAAGGAGAAGAAAAGAAGAAAAAGGATAAGAAAAGAAGAAAAAGGGAAGAAATGAAGAAAAAGGAGAAGAAAGGAAGAAAAAGGAGAAGAAAGGAAGAAAAAGGAGAAGAAAAGAAGAAAAAGGAGAAGAAAAGAAGAAAAAGGGAAGGAGAAGGAAAGAAGAAAAAGGAGAAGAAAAGAAGAAAAAGGAGAAGAAAGGAAGAAAAAGGAGAAGAAAGGAATAAAAAGGAGAAGAAAGGAAGAAAAAGGAGAAGAAAAGAAGAAAAAGGTGAAGAAAAGTAGAAAAAGGGAAGAAAAGAAGAAAAAGAAAAAGATTTTTTTTGTCATTTAATTCCTATTGTTATTAGGTTTGTGCTAGATTATTAGGGTTAGTAATATTTAGAATTAGGTTAGGGTTACAAGAAGAAGAAATATGAACAAAAATAAGAAAATAAGATTAGGAAAAAGGAAAATAAGAAGAGGAGGAGAAGAAAAGAAGAAAAAGGAGAATAAGAAGAGGAGGAGAGGAGAAGAAGAGGAAAAATAGAAGAAGAGGAGAAGTAGAAGAAGAGAAAAAATTAGAAGAGGAGGAGAGGAGAAGTAGAAGAAGAGAAGAGGAGAAGTAGTAGAAGAGGAGGAGAAGTAGAAGTAGAAGAAGAAGTAGAAGAAGAGGAAAAATTAGGTTAGGGTTACAAGAAGAAGAAATATATCTTTTTGTCATTTAATTTTGCTATTGCATAGTGTATATGCTTACGTGTTAATAGTGTTTCTTAGATTATTGCTTAATTTTGCTATTGTATATGCTTAAGTGTTAATAGTTTAATTTTGCTATTGTATATGCTTAAGTGTTAATAGTTTATTTTTAGCAAGAAAATTAATAGAACTAGTTTATTTTTTTAGTTCATTTTACGATGCCTATCCCGCATCCTCGTCGTCGACTCGGCGGAGGACACCTGCTTGATCAGAGGGGCCCTGTCCGGGACTGGGCTCCGCCCGGCTGGTATTGGGAGGTGCTACCTTCCAGGGGGCGTAGGTTGGTGAGGAGCCAGCCCATTGTTGACCCGATCCTTGTTTGGTGGCGGTCGTGTGGGCCAGTGACGGTGCCGAGGCTTCCGGACACCGCGGAGGTGGTACGTCACCGTGTCAGCGAGGAGGATGAGCACGTCCGTCGCTACATGGTTGCGTTGGAGGGCAGGTTCGAGCATACCTGGCAGGTTCTTCGGGGATCTCACTGGAGCTATGATCCTATGATGGTTCCTTCTCTTTGGGTGTCCACCGCCCGCGACGATACCCGTCGGGCGCTACGGTTCTAGATGTATCAGTGATGCTATATGTATGATAGTATTCGAGGAGTATTAGTGATAATATTCGACGATGTACGGACAAAAGAGATGATGTATTTGCATATAATTGAATGCATGCTAATTTGAATACTACTTTATTTTACGATTTGGTTTTGTTTATTGAATGCTCAAATTGGAAAAGTACTCCTACTTTGAATACTATGCAGAAATCTAGGAGTCCCGGGTGGAGCCACGACCCGGGACTAAAGTTGTTTTGGAACGGATTTCCTGATAGAATAATGTGACATATAGAAGGGTAGATGAGATCAGGAAAATAGGATCATTTTCTACACATCTAGAATGTCGCCATTTTGTTAAATCCTTAAAGGTTAAGAGAATCCGTTAGACATACTTTGGAGTTTAGGTTCTAGCCAAGACCCGGGACTGAAGGTCCTCCTATATAAAACGACACTTCGAAGTTTCCAACCCCTCTTATATAGTTTGTTAGTTTATTAGTTAATCAAATGTCCGTTTTTTGCAGAACTATGGATCCACATATCAGGAACCTCGAAGAGGAAGAACTTCTCGAAGATATAATCAAAGACGGCCCCGACGTTGAACCAGCTGAATCTCCGTCGTCATATCTAAACCCCTCCGGATATGGAATGGAGGTCGACCGACACGAAGATGAAGCCGATGGGGCAGGAGATAGGTCCAATGACGGAGAAGGTGATAGCTCCACTGATGGAGAAGCCGGTCGAGAAGCCGGTGAAGAAATAATAAAGTTCGGCGAGGTATACATATGAAATTCGACAATCACTTGTAATATGTAAAAAATATTGGAGATAGCTCTATATTTTATACATATACATTCATTTGACGAATGTTTCTCCCTCTTAGGCCTCCACATCGAGCAAAGCTAAGAAACGAGGCCCGACTAGAAAGTTGGATGCACGGACGCATTACACCTTTGAGGTGATATTGCCTACGGGTGAACCCAAGCTTCCTAAGAATGCTGCTGACACATTCAAGAAGCAATGTGGAGTTCTCGTTAGGGACCACGTCCCGATCAGCGTTCGGGAGTGGAACAAGCGCAAAGGGTCAGAAGATAGTGACTATGTCGCCGAAAGGTACAAAGATAATCTTTGGAATGATCTCATGTCACATTTCAACCTACCAGAATGTGAGAATGAAGACGCCGCACACAAACTGAGGGCCAAAGTCAAGCAGTGGACTCTAAAGAAGATGGCCGAACTGTTCCGTAGCTGGAAGAAGAAGCTATGGAAAAACTATCTGAAGACAAAGAAAGTGCCAGTATTCGAGTGGTATCTAGCCAAGCAGGCGAATCACTGGAAGGCATTTCAAGAGTACAAGGAGTGAGAAGATGCCGAGGCATTATCAGAAAAGAACAAGATAAATGCCGACAAGAAGAAATATCACCACAAGCTGGGGCCAGGGGGCTATGAGACTGCCATCCCAAAGTGGGATAATAAAGAGCAAGATCTGCTAGCTAAAGACATCGTACATGAACCACTCCGTGATGAGTGGGCATTGAGAGCAAGAAATTGGTTCCTTGCGCATGGTGGTTCGTACGACGAAGAAACAGGGGGCCTCATCTGCAGTGACAGTCTTAGGATACCCAGGGAGAATTGGAAAAGGATAGTGAAAGAAATTAAGGACGGAAAAAGAAAGTTCACTGCAGATAGAGAGAAAGATTTGCTCACACTGGTCCTCGGCAATGACGAACATGGAGGACGAACGCGAGGCTTCGGTCCTTCTTACCCGTGGTGGCTTGGGTTTGCCAGAGACCAAGACACTTACAGAATCCGAGAGAGAGCAAAGAAGCGGCAGCAGGATGAGGAGAATGACAAGTTCAACCAGTTGCTTGCCAGGATTAACGAGCAACAGAAGCAGATTGATGAGCTTAGAGGAGTAGCGCGCTAGGAAGATCCTGCATTTGATATTACCGGCGCCCCATCTAAGCGGAAAAGCAGCATGGCTGAATCTGAGGCCCCGCCCGACGATGCACGAAGAATGATAGAGGGCGGTCCCGGCTACCCCATGGATGGAATCAAGGAGTCAACATCATGTGAACTCCATCAGAAATTCAAGAACATATCCATGAAGGTGTCCGTCGGACAAGCTTTACCTTCTGGCCCTAATGCACGCTGGCATGGCCGTGAGATTCCAGCTGGCTTTGCTAAAGTCGGGGTGGATGAAATCATGGCGGGGTTTCATGATATGGAGCTCGACATAGCTGGACCCGAAGATGAGAGGACACTCGGAGAAGTACTGGGTGGAGTCATCCTATGGGACAAGAACTACATCAAGCTTCCAGGCTCGGCCCCAAGGACAACACCGCCTCCGAGTCGTCGCAGGTCACCTACACCTCCATTACCTCCAAGCCCTCCACATGACGTCGTCCAGCACAACACGAGTCCATCTCGATCACCGCCGCCGGACTTGGGTCGTCCGTCTCCGCCGCCGCCCGCTCCGGATAGTAAGCGGAAGCATGCCAGCAAGAACGCTCCGGCGACGATTTCTAAGCGACGGAGCCCCCCAAAGCGCAAACTGTCGCCCCTCCCAAAGGTACCTCATGCTAATCTTCCTATCAGACCTTATGATCGTACCCCCGAGGAAAATGCTAGGATAGCAAAGGAACATCATGATGCGCAGATGAAAAAGAAGGAACCCGAGCCCCGCCCGGAATACACCGAGAAGCAAATAGCATTTGCAAAATACTTCACGACCCTTCCATCACAGTATGACTTACACCATAAGCCTGATGACTATACACGCACATTGCAGAAGGAAGTGAAAAAGAGCAGATCACGTGCAAGTGCAAGTGGGAGCAAATCAAGTTCAACTACAAGCGAGAAAAAATCAGACGTTCCTCAGCTTGGACAACAGGCCAAACAGTCGATCCCACCCCTCAGGGTGTTAACCGAGAATGTCCCCCCTCCGGTGCAGGGGCAATATTTTGAATTAGCAAAGAAGTGGGCGGATGAATGGGGTATCCCGGTTGAAGACATTCTGGCTTCCCAAGACGATAGGTTACCCAAGGCTGTGGTAGCCCCTAAGCCACGGTTTGTCATGGGAGCGCCTTTGGTCAGCAAAGATGATCTCCCAACAAATATGTGTTACTTGCATACATGGTACTTAAGTGAATCAAAGAATGGGAGAACGATGATCGTGGTGAGTGTCCCACGGGAGTACTACGGCCGCCCTGAAGAAATCCATATCGACTTTGATGAACTCTTCCAGATGTACAATGGCGACGCCCTCGACAAATCGCTTATGAGTTGCTATTGTCTGTAAGTTTTTCAATTCGTTGTCTACATATAACTTGTTTAGTTATTTCAATTCATTGTCTATATATAACCTATACTCTATTATGCAGAATGAAGATTCTGGATTGTAAAAGTAAGAACATCCTAAATATTGGGTTTATTGACCCAGATAAAATACATATAGCGACGCTAACTGATAAACCCAATGAGACGGAGGAAAACCTTCTAAGGTTTCTAACAGATCAAAATTTCTGTGACCACATACTGTTTCCATACAACTTCAGGTGAGGGTCTTTACTTTGTTGTGTCCATTCACTTATAAGTGTAATTGATAAGTTACTGACACATATATATATATACATGTGCAGCTTCCATTGGATTCTGTTGGACATTCAAATTGATAGGGGAAGGGTTGATGCCTTCAACCCATTATCGAGACCCTTGGAACAGTTTCAAAGCCTGCATGACATGCTCCAAGGGTAATTTCAATTATTCTTGCGCTCTATCGGTCTCTTTCGATGATTTTCTGATATATCAATTAATGAAAAACTTAGCAAATCATTATCCTTGTCGGGCAAGCGGTTCAAGTGCGTGACTCCCGGTATCGAGCCTGAGAAGTTGACCTTTAGAGCGACTCAGGTAAGTAGTAGTATGATATACTTCTATTTTCAATACATTTATAATGCTAGATTATTATTTTGATTATATATATTATATTCTCGTAAAGTGCGACCAGCAGCCACGGGGGACGCATCTATGCGGATACTATATTTGCGAGACCATTCGCACGTTTACCTCTGAGCACAAGGATCACAGATTCGACGTAAGCGATGAACATTCACACCTCTATTTTTACCCGTCATTCTTTGTTATCATGATTGATACTCATCTCCTCTTCTTATATAGTACACGGCCATGAGGAAGAAGGTCCTACCAGAGCAACGCGCGATTGCTGTTGCAGAGGAGCTTGCGACCTTTCTGAGGACGGAAGCTATAGATGACAAAGGACGATTTAGTGTAGCTAGGGGCCATTACTGATGTTCGTCCATGTAATCGAATAGACGGGCTCTAGTCCCGATAATTCAGATCTCCATATAATTGTATATATATATGCTCGCTTGTAAGATAAGTTAATCTTATATATATATATGCATAATTATTTTTATTTAGAATTGTATGAAAACTAATTCCCGAAAACCAAACGAGGCATCACGTTAATCTCCCGAACACCTAAACCCTAAAACCCTAAAACCCAAAAATAAACAAAATTTAAAACTCTTTAGTCCTAGGGCCTGCCCCTGAGGACGCTACGAGACGCCCACGTAGAGCACCTTTAGTCCCGGCTTGGAACAGGGCCGGGACTAAAGGTTAGGCCTTTAGTCCCGCCCCTTTAGTCCCGGTTGGTGAACCGGGACTAAAGCCCCTTACGGGCCGGGGCTAAAGGCCTCGTCCGTGATAGGAATAGAATACAATCAATAAAGACTGCCGAAATAGATACAGAAAACAAAAGGAACTTCTCCAGGCATATAAATAATAAATACTACTCCAACAAATAATAGTTATTCCACAGCTAGCTAGATCAACTTTATGAGCAAAATGAAGCCACTAGTACAGTTTTCTTGTCAAGCCTTAATTAGCTAGAGATAGCAAATGTTTGGGATCATTAATTTAACCAAGGTCACCAGCTAGCCAGTACATGCATAGGGGCCCTCTAGTCTAGACTAGATAAATATAAGTTTCACCACCACCAAAATACAACTAACATAGTCTAGATAAATATAAGTTTTACACCACCAAAAAATACAATTAGTTGCAGCAGCTTCCAAAGGATACCATGCAAGGAAGGTTAGAGTCTTAGAGGTTACAAACATTACATACTGGGGACATGCATGCATCCATCCATCACAAACAAGATGGAGATGGAGATGGAGATGGCGCTAGATCGCAAATCAGCATCTGGCAGCGACGGCTTTCTCGTGACGTATGAAACGCGTGACACAGTCCACAGGGGCGACTCCCACTGGTTTCCTTTTCTTGCTGCTGCTGGGTGATGCTTTAGTCCTCTTAACCTGGACAATGGTGATCTGTACATCATGTTTGGGCAGAGGATATCCACCTAGCAGCATATCCATACGTACACATATGTTAGTACAACAACACTATATATAGTTATATATTCTTCACCTGAGGTAATCTTACGATCAACAAATAAATTATATTTAAAATAGAAGTAGTTACATTTATATTGAATCACTATGTAAAATTTGACAAAAGAAAAAACAAAAATATAAGTCACAACAACAGAAAAAAATGAATTTATTGTATTTTTTGCACTATTTTTGTATGTTCGTAATTTTACGTTGATTATATTTCTTTACAGTCTCTTTTCACGTATAAAATAAGACAAAATTTACGAAATGTAAAATTACAGTGCATTGATGTTAAAATAGAAGGGATGAATATATATATATATATGAACTGACTGATCACAAAAACCATGCAATGCATGCATAAATGACATCAAGATCGAGAGAGACAGAGAAGTATGTACACTCACTTTGCAGTTGTACCACGTAAAACAGAATAGCACCCGAGTCCACATCTTTGCCAGCATAATCCAAGCACATGTCCTCGCCCACACAATCATCTATAAGCCATGAGAATGGCAAAAGGATGGGCTTGCTGAGATACATAGAATGATCTTTATCAAGCAGTTTATAAGCAGCAAGCCCTCCATCTGTACATGTGTAGATAAAGCCATCAACAAACACGGATCTACCCTTTAAAGGGCACTTTGTAGGGTTAGTCCTTGGCAGGTCCTCTGCGAATGTGGCCCAAGGCATGACAACACGCCATTGCTTGGAACCCAGGTCAAATAAAAGACAGGAATCTGTGAGAGCATCACAGACTATGAAGGAATCGTCATTCACTGCCGCATATCCAGATACCACCACCTTCCTGTCGAGAACATGCGACTGATCTGTCTCGCATCGCAGCCAGAAGGGGGATCCATAACTGAACCTTGTCTGATGAAAAACTTTCAGAGTATCAGTAAGAGCAATTGTCTCTCCACCAACTGTGATAAACAAAACAAAAATACCAGCACTTGGCAGCGGCCCTATAGATAGATGATCCTTAGCCATCGTACGGTCCTTGTTCAGACTAAACTCAAGCATGCCAGCTTTTTTCCTCGAAACGGCGTGTATTTTTGAGCCACTGTGAAGGAAAAAGTGCCAATAGTCACCATCACCAACATATGGTGCAACATAATATGACGGTTGGAGAGGCTTGCCATCGTCTCCTCCTTGTAACAGTGAAGTCTCAGCCATGACGCCCGTATGGTAGATGACTAGTTCTGAGCCAGCTTGGCAGATGATAAACAGATCTTTATGGATACTTGTTGTTGTAGCAACCGGACGCCTTTCAAAAGGGACTCGGTGTTCCATTGAAACATGGTCAACCAGCGTGTAGCGAGGCATTGCCGGCAAGGACTCGTGTTGCGGGAGAGAGCAGTCGCGGGCAACGTGACCGCTCATCCCGCAGCGGAAGCAAAGGCGTGGACGGTCTTGCGTTCTGACAAACATTCTGCATGCATGCAAGAACCAAATTAAACGTGTTGTCATCACTCTCCACTCCACTCACCAAGCTAGAGAAACTTACTAAGAAAGGAAGAAAGTTGCTGACAGTCTTTCCCTAATAATAAAGCACGTAATGCTTCTGTCGTCCTTCGTGTCATTTTCGCAAAAAAGCCCCTGATGTTTTGGGTATTCAACCCGCAGTCCTCGACGTAATTCAACCCGAACAGTGCGGACGAGAGAAAAAAAATAGCCCACCCACGCGCACAAGAACGACTGCCTTCCCGATTCCATCTCGACCTCCAGCACGCCGACCGCCGCCGCCGCACGCCGACCACCTCACCACGACAACATCCGCCGCCGCACGCCGTCCCGCCTCACTTCAACGCCGTCCGCCGCCGCAGCAGCCGCGCTGCGCCGGCCAGGGCGAGCTAGGCCTTGGGAAGGGCACGACCAGGCCGTGGCGAGGAGGCATGGCGGCGACAGCAGGGGCCCACGCGCGCACAAGGAGGCATGGCAGCGGCAGCAGGGGCTCTCCGGCGCGGATCTCGGCAGAGGACCGCGCGGATCTCGGCGGGGGACTGCGGGGATAGGTCGGCGGATGGGCGAGGGGCGCCTCGACGGGGCTCAAGACGACGCAGATCGGCGTGGAGCGACGCTTCTCCCTCTCATGGCGAGGTCCGTCCGCAGTCGCGCTGGACGCGCCTGTCCGCCTGAAGCCGCGGCCGACCTTCTGCTTCGCCTTCGAGGTGAACTGGAGTACTTTGTTTTCTCTGTTGGTGTTATTATTCCCTTTTGTGTTGTCTCTGGTTCTGAACCTCCAACGGGATGCCCTTTTTGTATTGATCCCATGAGCTGATTGTTAGACAATATTAGGATCTCTAAATTTGCTAGCTTTGATATCCAGGAAGGTATTTTCCCGAATAATGGGCAATCACTTATACGAAGAAACCTGATATTTTCAAAACTGCCTATGGTGTCATCCTCTCGCATGGTCTCATGCCTGAAGTTGCGCCCAATAAGAAGGATGGTGAGGTTCTTGGAGATTTCAAGAATCTGAAGTGCATCTGTTATGTTTGTAAGATTGTTATTGTAAAGTGACAGGAACGATAGGGACTACAGATTGCCGATCTCTTTTGCTAACTAGCCATGGAACATATTGGGAGATAGTCGCAGTGCAATTAGATTTCTGCAAGTGTATATACTTTATGGAATTGTGCCATCGAAGTTGTTCCGCATAAGATCTAAAGACAATAGATTAGGTAGGTTGGAAAAATTGACCTTGGTGAGTTGTTCGCTGAAATTGCTGCAGTTGAGGTTGATGATTATGAGATTTGTGCAGTTTTTAGAGTTGATGGCAGCTCCCCATACATGATATTATTGTTCAAATAGAGTTCCTCCAATCTCTTAAGATGGCCTATAGACTGTGGAATCCTGTCACTGAAATTGTTCTCTACAATATCAAGGATCTATAAAACTGGAGGGGTTCTCCTCGGACGCCCTTCTGGAGTTCTTTATCGACTATGGAGTAGTTGCTTTTGCACTTAAGTTGCTCATAACCTTTGTTGACTGAAATTAATGGTGTGACATGCAGCTTGCTTGTTGTGGAAAAATAAGGAATGCTCCCTTTGATGTGCCCTGACTATGTAAAGCGTAGGCCGCACAACATTTGTGACAGTGGTGAGCTACTCGTTCCTCACGGCTCTGGTGCCAAGATGCCAATAGAAGACAAGCAAGTATGTGTGAGATGGATCTTTGTAAGTTTGCTTCATGTCGATTAGGTGCATTTTTCACGAGATAATCTCCTTATAACATCTGTTTTTCATTTTGATATTTCCTGCATATTTCAGGATATAGAAGGCAACTTTGGAGAGGGATCGCTGACGAGCAAGGTGAGGCCATTGCATCTATTATTCTGTTATAGTTTGTTTCAAAGAAAGCACACTATTTTCTCTTAGTATATGCCTATACAGAGAAATGTCCTGAAGCACGCTTTAGTGAAGACTACTGATCTAGAAGACTAGAACTGGTTGTTGCTGAAATAAGTCTTTGCATAGGATTCTTGTCCGTTTGGGTGGAGCCAAGTTTTGTCTTGGTGTTGAACAACGCCACAATTGCATAGTTGTAAGTTATTTAGGATTGTCTTTGTTGGATACGACTTGGAGTTACAAGAGGTCCAGTACTAATTTTGTGTATGTATGCACTTGTGGGCTCTTCCGTTCTATATGCACATGATTTCGAAGCATCTTTTACCGTACATTTTGTTTCTTTGCTCGGTACAAAATGTATTGCAAATTTTGTTCTTTTTTTTCCTTTTATCTAAATATAAAGCAGACCCTCTAAGGGCTCAGTTTTCTTCCCGTTGTCTGAATATTTCCAGATTTATTATTTTTTATTCTGCATATTTAGAAAACCATTTAGTTAACCACTTCCACTTCATTCTTCTTTGTCATGAAACCATATATATAAGTGTGTGCTCAAGCTATATTATGTGTGTTATTGGGAAGTACTCAGGAGCTCCTGGGTGCTTCACATCCCTGTATGAAATTTAAATTTAAAATATACCAGTTTTTTAGAACACTCTGTAATTTTGGGGATAACAAACCTCGGTGCCCAATTTACTCCCATGTGAAGTTCGTGAAAAAAATGGTGGAAATATAATCCAAACTAATATCCATCCAAACAGTTTTTCCATACATAGGAATTTTTTTGTCTTTCTTTGTCATGGATAGTTTCATGGTATTTTTTCACGATATCACACGAAAGTAGATAGGACGCCCAAGTTTGATATTGCAAAATCCCAGTTTTTTTTCCAATTTTCCATGCATTTTTTGTACTTAATGTTCATATACGGAGTGGAGCGGCCCGGTGCTATAAATCCTCTTGTGTATGTTATTATATTGTCTTGATTGCTATCTTTCGATACTATTATGTAATATTTCATATAATCCTTTTTTGTCAAATCTTGTAAAGGGTTTGGAATGTTACAACGTCAATTTATTTTGGATATCGTCATTATCTTTTGGTCATGTTCGGCATGTTGCATCGTATAATGCTCACTTGCTAGAGATGACATATGTCAAGCATGGGTGGTCAGGATAGGATTAACTCATTGGACTACAGTCGAAAGATGAAGTTAGTAGTCATCAAAAATTGCCACAAGCGGTGCATGCTCTGTCCCCTCGATACATGATACAATGAGAAGTGAGAAAGGTGAGTAGGGAGAACAACTACACAAAAAATCTTCTCACGAGGTGAAGACTGAAAATGTTTGGCTTGGATTAAAAGGTTTATTAATTGTAAACCCTATGTTTGATCATGTGTGATATGTACACATCAACCATATAACATTGCTTCGATCATGTCTCCGTACATCTGTTATCATCTATAAGAACATATGAATTTCTGACTATAACTTAAATCCACCTAATCTTATGTGATACGTACCGTAGCGTAGTTTTGAACTCCATGGTGTCAGATCTTTTACACCTGAAGCGTGATCATTTTGTGAAGTACGCCAAAATAACGATAACATCATATCATTTGAGAGTGTGGATTAGCTTACTTGAGTTTATCTTGCCAATAATGTTTCCACAACAACATATCCATCTTATGATACCAGCCTAAACCATGCTTAAAGAGTTGCTCCTTACAAGAACAAAACTTAGATGACTGTCAATTATGTGCACAAGATGTTTTTTTCTGTGGTGATGGATTAGATTTTTCGCTGTTTGTATTCTTTTCAGTTACGCTGATTTTGAAAATGTTTGATGCTTTTAACATCTTATAATTTTGTATCATGAGTTTTCTCATAGATTTGACTAATAATTGACATATGCTAAAATCACTGACAGGAGATTGATGTTGATACTTGTGTGTACAAAAGGGTTCTTCGTAAATCTGCTGATGAACCTAAGGACACCCTAAAAGATGCAGCTGCTGATCCTTCTCTGCCACGCACCAAAAGTGTTAAATGCTACAACTGTGGTTATCCAGAAGATGCTTATTTCCAGGTCTGTAAATGAGCGTTGTTCACCTATGTTTATCTCTGCAGTTGTTGGTAAGGGTTACAAGTACCATCTGTACAGTACTAATACCAAACCATGATGATCATATGTTGTTTTCCTGCATCCTTTTCTATTGATGTACATTTCGATTAACCTCGCTTCCTTGGTCTGCAGGCCCCAACGAAGGGAGAGCGTGGCCTGACGCTGTACTTCATCTGCTGCAGCCCTACCTGTGGTCACGGGTGGAGGGACTGACTGACTGGCTGATAAGGGGGGCCCCCCTCCGCAGAACGGAGTGTTAGTTCCTGGCACTGAAACTTGACTGGCCCTGTGTTGCTCATGACTTGTGTTTGCCTTATCTTGTTAGCTTGTGGTATCTATGTTCCAAAGTTTAGGGCAACTTCGTCACTGTGAGCGTACTGCTTCTAAGCTTGTTCTCTTCAATCTTTATATATATATACATATGTTGGTTTGACCTTGAAGAGTGCTTAGGCCGTGTTTGGTTCAACTTTTTTTTATCAACTTCTGCTTTGAAAAGCTAAAAGCTAACCAAAGGGGTAAATGTTCAAAGCAGTTTTTGAGAAATAGTATGAATGTGCTTTTCCCAACATTGTATTTTGTTTTATAGGAACCAAGTTACACACAAAAGGGACATATTTTCTAGCATAGTCCATGATTTGTAAGTAACCACCTGTAAGTCTTAATTTAGTTGCTATTGGAAAAGACAGTTGATTTCGAACCTTCCATGTCGAAAAACTAGAAATAGTATGAATGTGCCTTTCCCTGGCTCCCACATGATATTGTTGCTCTCATTTTTTATTCCAGGTTGAGAATGGCAAGAAGACGCTTATTCTCCATCGTACGAAGACTAGCGTAGTTTTGAACATCACATCATTTGAGAGTGGGGGTTAAAATTCCCCGGAGTTCTTCTCCCTTAAATCTTACTACAGACTTCTATTCACATTTACCATTCTGTAGTTGCCGACAACGAGGAATTGTTATCTGCTTGAGAAAATAGAGATTAAATCGGTGACACTCTCAAAAGTAAAATGACTTTTTGAGCTAGATAGCGACTTTGTGAGCACAAATATAAAACTTATAAACGTTTTCCATGTTTGTTCTATTGATCTTTTTTTTTCTTCATCTGTTACTTTTTATGTGTTTGCAGTAGGACTATATGATTCTCACTCAAAGTAGAGGCCAACAAACTCCTTTTGAAAGGACTTACGACCATCACATATATGATCTTATTAAAGTAGGAGTCAAAAACTACAAATCGTCTATTCCTAGAATGGTGCTGGCTGAAGTTGAGCTTTCAATGGAGCGGGTAGTTCAGGGGCGCTGACATCAAGTTGAAAGTTTACACAAAGATTATAGGAGGGTTAGTAAAGAAAATCTGTTCATGAGGAAATGCACCAGCAAAAATTTAATAGAAGTTAGTCCACAATGTAGCTTGATGTGTATCTTTGACACCATTCACTTTGTGCCACCAGATAATAGAAGTTGTTCGATTAGTAAATTATTTTTCAGGTTTTCAAATACACGCTTATTTGTTTTGTATTCCTTGTAACACATGGCCTTTCTTGCTTTTACAAAATATCGAACCACTAGGACTAAAATTTGTATGCTCCGTTGCAACGCACGGGCCCTTGTGCTAGTAAGTACTAAAATAAGCATCTAGTACCAAATCTGATACTTCAGAAAGCTACGTTGCTTTCGCAACGATTCTTTGCCCGGCCTTTCCATGTTCGGGTGTCTTTCCTAAGATGACCACTGTGACAGGAATTGACACCCTTTTCTCACGAGAAAACTCGATCCACATCATGCCTTGACCTGTATTACTATTCTGGTCATAGTTGAAGCAAAAGATCTAACGTATCCACCAAACACATCAACCTGCATGCATCGTCATTCGTCATTACATATAAATACCACTACTATCGTTAGTAACAAATGTAGTACTTTATTACTATACATTACTAAAGCAAAGAGGTAGGAAACGATGCATCAGTCTAAACAGTCAAGATTTAGTGATATGTACTCCTAGAAAGATGCATTGGCAAAACAAGTGATAGATCGTCATGAAAAAAGAAATCATGTTTTTAATATCAATACAGTTTTAAGGGAGCAATTAGTTAACTAGTCCCGATAGAAAAATAATATGTATCCAAAAATACACGAAATCAATCATCTCTCAATACTGTCTTAGCCCAAAAAATGGCAACGGCAAATTTGAGATTAGCCAGACTAGCTACATGGTAAATTAAGTCAGTGCGTGCTTGTGACTAGTCAATGCGTGAGTGGGGTATGGCACGTCGGTAGGTACAGGGCTACAGGCTAATAATATTACTCACTCTCAATCCTATTACTTCGGTCAAATGGCATGAATTGAAGGAATGGTATAGTTTGGATGGTAATTAATTTTCTCACAAAAAACTATTTTAATGGATCGTAATTGCATATGGCCCAGTACGGAGCAGATTGCCATTAGCCGCTGCTAGGTTTCTAGGCAGTAATTGTGTCACAATTTTGTGTAAGGCATTTTTTATTACTTCAACATAGTAATTGGGTAAGTTTAATGGTAAAGTAGTCCAAAAAATCTAGCAGCATGTTATAACTGAGACACATACTAGTAATGCTTAAAAACTTAAGATGGTGCTTCTAGTAATTGGTTGGGAACAATATTAGGTAAATTTAATGGTAAAATAGTTTCATGCACAAAAACGAAGTAGTACTAGGGTAGTTTTAGTAATACTACTACGATTGCAAGTCAAGTTCAATTACTACTACGATTGCAAATAGTAAGAATATAGTAAGTCAAGTTCAATTACTACTACGATTGCAGATTTACTACAAACAGTGTATTTGTAATATATATTTAAATAGTTAAATTAACGACCTAGAACTACGTGTATGTCCTATACACCCGGACGGAGGAAGTATAATTTTACTATCAACTAGTAGTAGCAAATCAGTACTCCCCTCGTCTTAGTTTACAACAATTCTAGCTTGTTTTCTTGGTTACGACAATTCAAAGGAAATTTACGTTCTAATTAACAGCTCGGAGGGTTGGTTTCCGGTTCATGTGGAGGGTAGGTTTAGAATCATCAATTAGATTTTCAGAGTTCACGCAAAAGAAAATCATATTTTCAAAGAAGAAGCCCATATATATAAAAATAACTAGATTATTGTCAATTTATGTGAAAACTAAAAAGTTGTATTCATATATACGATTCCACCTTTTTTTTAATATAACTTACCACTCATGTCAAGTGGTATATCCGATTCCACCTTGGCAAGAAAGCCAACATACATAGACACTAGAGCTGCTAGGTGGACTAAAGAGAGTAAAATGCTACGTGGTAAAATTATTACTCCCTCTGTCAAAATAAGTAACTTAACTTTATACCAACTTTAGTTTAAAGTTGATATAAAGTTAAGTGATTTAATTTGAAACGGAGGGAGTACATGCACACTTGAGATATGCAAACTTTATATGATGAAGGACCAAACAACCCATGCATGATCTACATGATTTTATGTGATTTGGAATAGTGCTTGCGGTGGTACTCAACACATGCATCGATCTCAAAGATAGTAGTATATCCGTGACCAAACAAAAGTTGTATTCACAATGATTAATTAGCACTCATGAAAAGTAGTACAGTACTGTACTATACTATATCGATCTATGTAGCTATTACCTCCCCGTTTCCGGCCATGAGGGCCCTCCGGCTGTGAATATCTTGCAGCTTCATCGTCTCTGCCGCATAGTGCTCCGCTACGCTATACGACGACTGGGGGAATTGCGACCCTTGCTGCATTAATTAGGGAGGCAGGAATGTAAAATTAATAGACCAGCTGTTACTCCACTTAAAAAAAATTGTAGAAGGCAGTCAGATTAATTAATTAATCAGTATAATAGAGTACACTTTCTAAGTAACTTTAAGATCCGTGTAAACATTTTAGGAGGGATGTATCAAAGCAAATTTGATGAAGTAACTTAACTATAGTAATTAACGAAAAATAAATATACAGTCTATATGTTAATTGAAGAAGATCATCAAGCTCTCCAATTTGACAAAGCTAGCTTTTACTTATTTATTTTATGCATGTAACTAACACTGTTAAGTCGAGTTTCAAAGTTGCATACTCAACCATAACCTTAACCCTTACTGCGTTAATTGTTTCTGAATATCTTTTGAAAAGGAGGCGAAGCCCCCATGATTAGTTGTCAAATCACCGAACAAGCAGCTTGCTAGCTAGCAGTCTTGTATGTACTGATTTGAGTCTCAAGCACAACATTTATTAATAACCAGCAAACTACTAGGCATGATAAGATCGGTCTGTGCAAAATAATCGGCACAACCAATTGTAAGAACTTTGGAGGTCTAACAAACAACCAATGCATGTTAATCAGATAGTCCACAAACAAATAGTGTTTCTCCTAGCTAGCATGAGATGAAAAGCGTGAACTAATCTGACCAATATGCACACGAAGAAGAAAACAGTAGTAGAGAAAGAGAGAGCACCATGTCTGATTGAGGGGCGTCTGGCTACGGATGGAGGGGCGCTTTGCTGTTTGGCAACTTGGCTCTAGAATTGTCTGAAATGTTTTATGTAAAGCATACAACCGTTATATATCGTCTCATAAAAATAACAACAACAACAACAACAACAACAACAACAAAATACAAACAAATATTGTGTAAAATGGTGACATGAGCAAATAAATATACTACGTAGGATCAGATATTCATGGACAAAGGAAACGGTGGCATGCCTTTGTTGAGGTGTTGATGTTCTTTCTTTTGGTAGCCTTGGTCCTGAACTTGTGCCTAGTCACTCACATATATACATGCTGGAAGCGAGTACATGCATGCACACACAAACAAAACAATTATAGTCATGCATGCACACACATATATACATGCTGGAAGCGAGTACATGCATACACACACAAACAAAACAATTATAGTCATGCAAGGAGTCATGGCATGACAGAGAACGGGACATCTAAAAATATTCCAAGTAGTAGGTAATATATAAGAATAGTGTTTAATGACTAATTTCGTAAGTAATAACTAACCGGCATTAACAATGTTTTTTATTAGCTTACTTATTCAACGCCGTTTTTTTTTTACTTTGCTGTCCAGTCCACTGAAGAGTATGTATATTTTTCCCTCTACCAAATTAAACGATAGGTAAGGAAGATCGCGTAACTTGCTTACCTAATAAGGATCCAAAACGAGCAGAAAAAACTTACTTGTACAGACAAACAGTAGTAATAAGAGAAAGCTAGCTAGGTCCTCGACCGGGCGTGCAAAAATGGAAACAACTTTTGCTGCATGGATGATCTGAAATATGTTTCTATGTTATTTTTTTTCTAGGCCAGCAACGAAACACTAGCCGATACTAGTATACTTACTTTTTACGGCCGGCAGCCAAGTTTTTTCTTCTTCTTCTTCTAGGGGAAACAACATGTGTGTGTGTATATATATATCTTTACCTAATAATAAAGGGGATATCGCTTCTGTCGGAAAACCCGTCGTGGTCATTTTGTAAAAACAACATACTGTTTTGTGGTAATCAACCTACACTCATGTTTTCATATGAGATACCGTTTCACTTTTGCAAAAACACCCCTATTCAATCTAATCCATGGTCATCCCCTTCCTCTTATCCACTACCAGACGACCCGATGCGCCGCCGGCAGCTCTCCGGGGTGGCCACCTTGTGCTTGGCCGCCGTCAGCAGCGAGTTGTGCTTGGCCGCCTCCCATCTCATCTCCACCTCAAGTGCGCCGCCACCCCCTACCACGCTGATGCGCGCCGTCGGACCCCGCCTCGCCATCGCGCCACCAGAACGCGCCCACTGTCGCGTCGCTCATTTTGGTGACTGCCTTCCGCGAATGGGATCTGCTCCTCCTGAGGGTGTTGGTGAGGTTATGGGATTTGACAGGATCAGTATGAAGAGGAGGCTACTGGAGGGAACATGGGGCCGAGGTGCCGATGCGGGCACAACTGGATGCGGGGCGTGTTAGCTCGGCGTCGGGTGAGCTCTAGCACGATGATGAAAACAAAGGCTAGCTGGATCCACCTCTGGCTCCTTCACGACCACGCACCGGAAGAGGAGGGCCTTCCTCTGTGCGCTTCTTCTCTCCCGCGACGCCGCCGTGGAGATCCGAACCCATAGCAGCCGCATCCATGGAAGGTCTCCTCACCGCTGGAGCTCATCAAGGTCCCTCTTTTCCTCCTCGCCTCTCTCTCCCCTCTCTTCGTTTCAATTCGGCCTCTCCCTGATGTGTTTTCCTCATGCGCGCAGACCACCGTGCGGACCTTCACGGCACGCGCTGCGCTAACACCATGGAGCTCGTCGAGGTAGCGCCCCCTCCATCTATCTCATGCTCTGGCTGTACCATCCAGGCATGTGAGCTTTATTCCTCATGAAATTGATGCCCAGTTTGCTGCTTATTGTACTAGCGCATGAGAAAACTGAAACTTTGTTCAGAGATGTCCTAACTAGAGTGCATGTCACAGGGATTCGATCAATTATCTTTGTCGTTCACATGCAGTGTCACAGACTGTCAAATGTGATGTTCCTTAATTAAACTAATTCCTACTATGTTACTAGGGCGGCACTAATGTGAAAGTCTTCATTGATATGCTGCCCATGTTTTGTACATTCTGACCAGAACAATCTATATCGTTTAGTGCCCCTGTAGCTCTCTTTGCTCACCTCATGTGGATAACAAATACTCCCTCCGTCCCAAATTCTTGACTTAGGTTTGTCTAGAAATGATTGTATCTAAATACTAAAACGTGACTAGATACATTCATATCTAGACAAATGTAAGACAAGAATTTTGGGACGGAGGGAGTAATTAGTAGTGGTAGTACAAATTCCAATTTTCCAAGGAAGCCTCTAGCTTAGGTTCACAAGATGAAGCGATGTGATCTGATCTACTTTCCTCCGCGGGGTAAAAGACCAGGCTGGATCGTCAGCTTCCTTCAACGACAAGCTAATTACCATGAATTCTGGGTACTTATTTCTGCTGCTGCTCATAGGCAATTTTAAGGGGTACTGTTATCGTCGGGTTTGTTTCTTCCAACCTTAATTGTATGTGTTTCTTCCACCCTGAAGTTGCATGCATGGATGCAATTAGTAGATGCAAGATATTTGAAGCCTGAGGTAACATAATGTTTAGATTCATATTAGGTGAGAAACTGATGACACGAGCACACATCAGATTATAAGCTTTGGAGCCAATTGCTTCGTGTAATTATATTAAGAACGGGGAAATCATAGCATGCAACGCCTAACTGCATACCAGCCAGCTGCTAATAAGCTCATGTCTGATATCCTAAGAATGGCTACTGTCGGCACATGTCCACACTTTTTTGGGACAGTCTGAATATAGTTTGTTGTTCTGGGATAATTGAACACTTAATACTATAGTGAATAAATTTAATATTACAGTCACTGTTCAATGCAAAATCTTACCTGAAGTAATAGAATAAACTGTAATATTGCGATTATCAAATAGTGCTGCAAGAGAACTGACCTACAACAATGTCCTAGAAACCTATTTTTTTGTATTTGTGTTCGCAATTTTACATCGTAATTTCTATGCTAAGTGGTACTATGATCTTGATCTAGGGCCAAAAATACCGCCTGTAGTGCTCAAATAGGTTAAGTATGCAAGCAGGATTCCATCATTTGTTTTTGAAGTTATCAATTCTTTTTGCTTCATAGTAGGCTATTATTGTTGAATGTGGTATAATTATATGTCGACAGATACTGACAGGTGTATAATGTTGTATATATTTCTACTTCCTCCAATGTCTTAATTGTATGAAGAAAGTAGCACTTCAGGTCCTCATCAAGTAAGTTTTTCTTTTAAGCATGGTGTCCATGCATGCTATTGGTAACTTTGCTAACAAAGGCAGCTCAGTGATTACCGTGTTTGTTAAATTTAATTTTCATGTTTGTGTAATGTATCATAGTACTATGCATAAAGATAATTGAACACTGAAGCTCACACCTAACTTACTCGGGTGCCGGCTCAGGATTCTTTCAACTTTCATGTAGTGTTGTTGAAATATATATTACGTAATACTCAAATTTGGTGATATTTTGAATGGGCATAACTGTGTCGGTAGAGGTTGATAGTTAATGAATTTTGAGATAATCTTAAGTTATATTGTTATATTAGCACTTTCCTGGTTATATGAATCGCATTCTTTGAGCCAATTCACAATGACCATTCCAGATTTAGGCCTTACATTTTTAAATTATTTTGTAACATTTTGGTTAATTTTTTATGCTGCTCTTTAAATTTCTACATTGAACAGTGTAGAACTAAATGAGTGTTGCCATTCACGGGAAGCCACAAGCTTTAAAACAGTATATGAATGTTGTTAGCTCGGTCCTTCACAAATAAGTCCCTTAACGTGTGTCATCTGTCATTGCGTATAACATTCGGTCTTTCTATTTGTCATTGATTTTTCTTTCCCCCATGCAAGCACGGACACATTTACTAGTATTGTTTATGTGAAACAACTTAACAGATGAAATCCGGCGCGCCGGCCACTCTCTGCTGCTGCATGAGTTGCCGGAAAACCGATCTCACAGCCGATACGCACGGCTAGCGGCTTTACAGTGGGTAGTTATTCTGTCACATGTCAGGCTGCAGGTGGGAGTGGATTTAAGTGGGACTAACTATCCCACCCACTTAAAATTGCTTTAGTGGGATCCCATTGGACAAAAGAAAAATTAATCGGGCTTTCCCACTTAGCCCATTGGAAGCCCACCTTGCCCTATTAAGCTGGTCAACCGCAGTAGAGCCCGACGCCACAACATGCTCCCACCGATTGATGGTCTTCGTCGCCGCTGCACACAGCACACCTGCTTCTTCCTCATGGCATCACGCCGCAGGGATTAGTGGGCAGCTTCTTGGTCACTGAAGCGAGATATTGCGGATGTCTCAGGCTCCATATAGCGGCGTACCTCGCCGCTCTGGGCGAACAAAAAGACCTCAAGGCACGGAGGTGGACGTGGTGGCCATGTCCCTCGTCGACGAGGACGACGATGGCAACAACTCCCAAGTTTACATCAAAAAATTCACCATCGGAGGCAAGAACAACATGTTCCCACCAGTGCCATCACGGGACGACAAGTGCCTGCTGTTCCGACCCCCCCCCCCCCCCCCCCCGGCGAGTGCATCTCCTTCGCCTCGGACGGCACAACCCGTCGTCATCTACATGGTACACCCAAAAGACACTAAGCAGTGAAGGGTGGTGCACATCACCGACGGCGGCAAGACGAACCACCCCTGGTCCAGTCCAGACTCGAAGCGCATGGTGTTCACCTCGGACCTCGCCGCCGTTTCTGTCGAGCCCATTTCGAACTCGCACCACTACCAGCCCTACGGCGAGATTTTTAACATCAACATGGACAGCTCGAGGCTCCAGCCCCGACCCACGGCCGTTGCCGACGGGAATCGTCGGTTACGGTGCTCATCGCATGGTTTATGAGGAGGGCCATCCACACGTCGGTCTGTACACTGCTAGCTCTACTGCAGGGGATGAGTACTCCTATGTGGGTTGCGGACGGACAGAGCACACTGCTCTGCATCGCCTCGGCTGACGGGTGACGACGGCCTAGCCTTTTAGTTTGTTTGGATCGTGGCTTTGGTTTCTTATATGCAGTGGGGAGAAAAGAGGGAGCACGGAAAGATGCATGGGTCAAGGATATTTCACCGCACATCCCATGGTTTTATGCACTTTTACAGTGATTTTTCCTGGGTTGAATATATACACATACGAGTAGGAAAAGGATTTGACACAGCAAAACGGACCTGATCGATACGCACGGGCAGGCGTGTTGAAGGTGCTCGCCGTCCGTCCGTCCGTCGCGGAGAAGCTTACGCGCCGGCCGGTCTCTCTGAGTAGACGGACCGGCGACGAACGGCGTGGTGCTGGTCGGAGCCGACAAAGGTCTCTTCGAATCTGCAAGCACCGAAGAATAGGGAGTGAGAGTGAGAATCACAAAGAGAGAGGAGCAGGATGGCGAAAATTGCAAACGATGCACGGGCACCACGGTGCCCGTTTTCAAAAATCGTATTTCTACAATGCGAAAAAAACTGAAACTTTTTTTGTACAAATACAAACATGTATGTTATGTATTTGCAAAATTTTAAATCATTTTACTTTCACACGTGGCATACAAAGAAATGACAAATATGTATTTCTAAATGGGCTTCTTTTTTTTATAATTGGACCGAAATTTTGTTATTTTTGTACAACTTACAAATTACATTTTTTCAAAACAAAATTTCACTGATTCATAATGAATACATATAAGTTTTCACAGAATTATTTTTGAATTTTTTTTAAACTTTTAAATATGTTTGTCGATTTTTTTTAGAAAAAAAGACACCAAGATGCCCGAGCACACAAACATCGCACTCGGAGGATGGGGTCTTTTATAGCCAACCCTTCCAGTTTTACCACGAGCATGTAGTAAAAACAAGCAATCACCTCTACGTAGCTAGCTAGTCTATATATAGTTTCTCTCTCTACAAGTGAAAGCAAGTTAGGTAGGAGTACTAGCTAAAGTTATTGCAAACTATTAACAACAACTAAACGTGTTTGCAGTTATTTGCGGGCCGGCGTCCACGGCCGCGGAAGCATACCCCGCATAGCGCACTCGTAAAAAAGTATATTTTCGGAATATATATTTTACGGATCGGTTTTGCGGGGTCTAATCTGGCGCGGCAGCAGCACTATCTGCGTGCAATCGCCGTACTATATAAGCGGCAACGGCGAGCCACAGAGCCGTTGCGCGAGCGTCGAGCCCGGTGGACGGCCGGACGAATCCATGCCGGCAAATCGTCGGCGGCGCGGGAAGGACGAACCCGTCCCTGCATGCGTTGATGCGCCCTTGCCCGGGCTATGGGAGATGCTCCCCGACCACTCCATCGCTTGCCGCAGCCACCGGCGGCCGGCAAAAGCCAAATCCGGCGGTCCCGCGATGAAGGTCCGCAGATCCGCAAATTCGGCGACCCGCCGGCGTAGGGGAAGGGGAGGCCTCGTGTGTGTGGCGGCCTTTCGGCGAGCTCCTGCTGGCTGCTTTCGACGGAATCTTGGGCGGCGAGGTGGCGGCGGCACGAGGGGGGAGAGGGGAGGTGGTTGGTAGGGGAAAGCGCGGGCTGAAATGTCCCCCAACCAACCGCTTCCGCTTATATGCAGGGCACCGCAACGGCGAGGGGGAAACCCGCGAATACGCGAGTTGGGGCCGAGATTTTGCCGCGCCCCCCAAATTTTTTTGCGGGCGGGGGCGGGATGCGGGTCTGATCGGGCAGGTTTTTCTACCCCGGCCCGTATTTTGACAATTATTTTCCGGGTCGAGGCGGGATACGGGGTCTGCTAGAGTTGCTCTAAAAGCCCTCCCCGCAAACTAGTTGTAGGAAGTAGATAGATGCTCTAACGCTAACTCGAGTCGTTTGGCCTGGATTCTGTCGGTTTTGGACGGAAATGGGATGGCACATGTCTGGATAGGGCCGTTGTCGGATCACGCGTCCAATGCGTGACTGCATCTCAAATCATGTTTGATATAAAAAATTAAAAAAAGCAAAACTCAAATAAATACAAAATATAATAATTAAAACATAATTAAACATTAGTCTTCACGACCTTTATAGTGTTTAGAACATAATTAACATAAAATATAAAAAAAGATAAGCGCCGCCCACGCATTGATGTCGTGCCCATCGCCGTCTCACGCGTCGTCGTTCTCGTCCTCGTCGCGCGCCAGGGAGGCCGACGGGGCAATGACGAGTGCAGGCTGTGTGGGGGCCCTCCGTGGGGGTGGTGCGCGCTCTGAGCTGGTGTCGCGACGGCGGCCAGAGGACGAACCAGCCTCGTGGTCGCACGCCCCCTTGCGGACGGTGTCGCTTGAAGAGGGCGGGTGCGATGGCGACGGCGAGGTCTTCTGTGGCGCATGGGGTGGCCGCATTATCTCTTCTACTTTTTTATATCTAATAATCTAAGAACTGTGGTTGGGCCATGAGGATGGAGGACTTTTTATGTATATTATTTTTTTCAGCTCTGTTGAAATGCCTTATTTGCCGTTGCATAAAAAAAATTCTTGTGTCCACCGTGGACAATTTGCGGTTGGGGCCGCGCGTTGGGTGCCTCGACGTCGGGCCGACCCGACACGGACATCTATTGGTCTCCCCATTCCCACTTCAAACGAACAAAATCCATACAGAACGAACGTTCATTTTGGGGTCGTGCCTACAAATTGGCCTAACTTGATGCACATGAAACTCAACATAGTACAACGAGTTGATAGTTTGTTGCCACTAGTGCAAAATCAGACAATGGTCTCAATTCGTAAGGATCTTTGGTGTTGGTTATGCAACTCGCACTAAAGGATGGGGACTAAAGCCCCACTCCCTTAATGCCGGTTCGTCACGAACCGGGACCGAATGCCCACCACGTGGCACGAGCCCCGTGCTGGGCATTCGGTCCTGGTTCGTGTGTATATATATTAGATCATGATAAAAAGAATTGTGAATGGTGTTTTGGTAAACGTACCTAAAGTTGTCTATCACTTTTGGACCTTTGGGACGGCATCATGCGGATGTTCTTGCAAACATAGTATGCACATAAATTATTCTCTGACGCCTGACTCACGCACTTTACGAGAATAGAATTCAATCAGGTAATAATTAATTAAACATGATAATGATATTGAAAAGTGAACGGACGTTTGGAGGCCGAGCTCCATGGCGGCCGGAATTTTTGAATAATTCAAAATTCAGATTTTTCGGTTTCAATTTTTTTTAAAAAAATATACAAGTAAAAAAGGATGTTATGTGTATGTGTGTAAAATTTTAGGATGAAATACCTTAAAATACGATCTGCACAGAAAAAACAAAATCATGACCCGAAACAGTGAATAGTGTCATGTGTAAAAAAGACTCAGATTTATCTTTTTTATACAACCCTCATTTTAGTGTATTATTTTCTGAAAATTTACACACATGTGTGTTACACCTTCACTTATCCCTGTATTTGTTTTCAGAATTTTTTGAAATGTAAAAATATGAATTTTCATAAAATTTAAATTTTAAATTTAAAGACCTCCATGAAGGCCGAGCTCTAAAAGCAGTTTCCGTATTAAAAATAGAATTAAAGATATAGTAGCTAACTAGTACTCCTACTTACACCCATTTCAATTTTAATTACACTCGGTCGCGGCGTCGTACTTGCCCTTGCCGTGTCCGCCTCCCTGCAGCTCACATCGCACAACTGCCTCTCTCCAGCGCGAGGTGGCCCCCCTCGGGTAGGGCCAGCGCGAGAAGAACACCTTCATCGGGTAGGGCCAGCGTCAGAAGAACACCTTCATCGGGTAGGGCCAGCGCCAGAAGAACACCTTCATCGGGTAGGGTCAGAACCATGATCGCTCGTCGTGGCGAGCACCCAGACCATTGACTCGTTCTGAGCTTTGGCGCCGGCATCGGTCGAGCATCGCGGTCTCCTTCTTGACGAGCCGTCCGTGAGGAATTTGACGAAATACTTAAGGGGAAAATATCTACAAATGGAGTAGTCCGAACCGTCAAACTCAAAAAAAACGGACACAATTATCCGTTCGGACGATGCAAATACACAAAACACAGATAAAATAAACGTATGTTTGGGTCGGCCGTTGGATTGCTCTCATCAATCAACATGCGTCGCCGGTTGAGGACAAATCGTAACTGAATGAAATAGGAAATGTTTATTTATCATGCGGTCAGAGCACAAAGACAGACTGCATACGTCCTGGCTTATGGAGACAGTGTACATTTCCGTGAAACAACGTCTATCGGGTGATGGCGTGTGGACAGGTCTAAAAGAAATTCATTAACTCTAGAGATCTTTTCCCTTGGCATCGTCTCCCGTGAAAAAGGTGCAGCTCGCATATTAAGGAAGGGCTTTTGTTTTCTAGACTATTTTGCCCTTGTGCATGCATGGTGGTAGGATGGGAACTGTTTTAGTAGCAGCTGCATGCGATGGATTGGCTGGTTGTTACGCATGTTGCATGGCATCGTTGATTGGTTGAGAGGTGACTGGGGTCTGGGGCTGCCAAAACAATCCTAATTAACACGCCCAAAGCGGAGGGAGTGCTAATATGCATTCATCCCACATTAATGCATAACGACAACACATGTCAATTTTACAGACGAAAACTATGCAGCGTGACATGCATCCACACAGTGCAACTCCGATGCTAGCTAGAACCCATTTTCTGTACACTCCCTGAGTAAATTAATATAAGAACATTTAGATTACTAAAACAATGATCTAAATACTTTTATATTAATTTAAAGAGGGAGTACTAGTTAGTAATTGTTTGACATGATCTATCCCGGGCTGTCGCGACACATCCTACTATACTGTTGGAAACAAGACAAATACGTACGTCTACTGATCTCGCTAGCCCTGGTTGACTTTTGGCTTCGTCTTCATCTTCGTAGACACGACTATTTGGTTTCCATCTTGCATGCGAGCCAACATGTTGCTAGTGCACTTGACAATGTTATTTGGTTGCAATGACACGATTAGGTTGTGACTTGTGACTAAACATGCTCTGGAGTACATTGCTAGTGTCGGCGACGATATCACATCACATCTAGCGGCAACATGTCTCCGTGTGTCGGGTCCCATCCCACATTGGATTGTTGACCGTTAATGATCGTTTTTGGTCAAAGACGACAAGCAGTTTACCATCTGTACGTGTAGCGGGTACGTCTAGAGTTAGTCAATTTTTCAGGGGTTGTGATTAAGTGAAAGCAAGTCATTTAGGTGATGTGTGGTGTTCTATCTTATTGGTGTAGATATATCTATTATTTAATTTATATAATAAATACATTTTGAAATATAATATTCTGAATAATAACTTTGTGTGTATATCTGGACATTCTTTGTTCGCACACAAAATTTTGCAAAGAAAGATCATTTTTGTAGCTTGTATAAAAAAATGTCTTGTGAATAGTTATAGTTAAGCATCGAAAATTGTCCTTCTACACAAGCCACAAAAAATGTTCCTTTTCATCCGAACTTTACGCATAAATATATAATGTCCGGATGTATATGTGAGATTTTTCTTTCTTGAGTTTTTTAACATTGACAATGGATCTATTTACACCTATGAACATAAATATGAAGATATATTACCACAACGTTTAGACCCACACCTCTGGACCCACCTGACAGCCTCACACAAGAAGCCCGCCCCGCCCATCTCGTCCATGTTTATTGCTCCGCCGCCCGTTGTCTCGTGCATCGAAGCAGCAGGTAGGGGTTGAATTGTTTTATTTTCATCATCATTTGCAAAAAATTCTTCATCTGATAACAGTTTTCATCAAATAAATTTATAGAGAAATATTAACACACAGAACAGGGAAGAAAACAAACATTTGTCTCCGCTTAGCTATATAACAACAAAAATGGATCATTAAACATGGTTATTAGAGCAACTCCAAATGGACAGCCCATATTGTCCGTTTGGGTCATCCGGACAGAAAACTTGGCCCAATCGGGCAACTCAAACGGACGCGCGTGTCCGCCTGATGTTCCTTTGTTGTCCGTCCCTACTCAAACCGAGCGCAAAAATGGGTCACAAATGGGTCCACGGCAGATAAAATTGGACGCTCTCGTCGTTCGCTCCTCCCCACTCCTGTCCGTCCTGGTCCCACCTATCAACGACCCGCACTTTCTCCACAACTGTTGCGTCGCATTTCCTCCAAAACCGCAGCGACGAAGCCACCGACGTAGGCCGCCGCAGAGCTCACCGACGAGGCCACCGCGGTGCTAACCGACGAGGCCACTCGCGCAGGCCGCCGCGGTGCTTGCCATGGCGCTTGAAGGCCGGGCGCCAGATGTGGCGTGCGACATCGTAGATGGTGCCCTCGTGAACTCAAGGAACCCGCGCAGGATGAGCAGCTCCTCATCAACCGTCCACAGCTGCTGGAACAACCCCCTCGAGTCCTCTGCCGCAGCCGCGGCAGTCGCCCTTTGCGGTCCTGTGGCGGAGGCGGCGGAACTGGACCGGTTTGTTCAGGGAAGGCAGTGGCAGAGGGTGCTGGTGGAGGCGGGGCCGGGTAGTCGGGAAGCGGGCCCTCCTGGTCAGCGGTCGGGTGGGAATCATTGGAGGTGTTGAGGTCGGTGCCCTCCTCATATTTGTCGGAGGAGCGGGAGGGCGCTGCGGCGGCGCCGTGGTGGGAGGGGGACGCGGCGGCGCGGGAGGAAAGCGTTGCGCAGGCCGCGACTGTGGAGGAGCGCGGCGGCGCGAGAGGCAAGCTACGTCTTCCACGCCGACAGCCTCACTTGTCCGCCTTTTTTGCATCTCGTGCGGTGGGTTCGTCCATCGACCGCGCGTGTCCGTCTCATGTCCGCTAGGAAGACGGACGACAAAAATCCAGGCGAAAACCTTATCCGATTGGATCAGTGAGTTGGAGTCGCTCTTAATGACCATTTTTTGTTCATTTGCTTGTATTTGTTTCTTAATGACCATTTGTTGTTCATTTGCTTGATTTGTTTCGTTGGATAAAAAGCATCACAACTCGTTACGGCGCCTGGAGCGACAGGTCGCGTGCTGCCTTGCATCGCGCTCCGGGCTGGATAGACCAGATCTCTCGGAAGGATTCTTCCATGTCATGACGGAGGATGCTGTCACCCAAGTAAGTGCTTCACCCTCTGTTAGGCCATAGTTTATGTCTAAGTAATTTTGGTGATTGATGACAGTACCGCAAAGGACTAATCGTGTTTGTTAAGATTTCAGGTAACACATGTCAACGACACAAGACGACTCGCCCCATCTTTCCATGGAACAGAAGCACGGTGTACTCTACGATTCTCTTTCTTTGAGTCATAGGAACGCCGTACTATTAAGAGGGGACCCTTAGTGGAAAGGTTTGGGTGGAATCAATTTTGCACGCACACACTTTACCTCCTTTCCCCTTACCTGCAACTTTGGAGTGGCTCCCGCCTCCGTGTTTATCTCTCTAAGCAACTGGTCCCTCAGCGGTAGTACCGCTAGCCCTAGCGGTAGTACCGCTAGCCCTAGCGGTAGTACTGCTGTGCTGGCGGTAGTACCGCCCCTGGTCAGCGGTAGTACCGCTCCAGGAGCTTAGTACCGCCTTCCTAGCGGTTGTACTTCGACGAACCTTTTTGCGAAGAATTTCTTGGCGGTGGTTGGCCCGGTAGTGCTTATGCACTACCATGGGCCCAACGGTAGTACCGCTGCCCGCTGGAGTGCTAGCGGTAGTACCGCTGCAGCCAGCGGTAGTACCGCTAGGCTCGGCCTGTGAGTGGGAAAACGGTTGGATTCCCCCCCCACTATATAAGGGGTTCTTCTAGCTGTGGAACCCTACCTTTGACCCTCCCAAGCTCCATTGTTGCTCCCTAAGCTCAAAAGTGCCTGATCTCTCTCCCTAGCCAATCATACTTGTTGATTCTTTAGGGCTTGGTTGAGAAGGCCTAGATCTACACTTCCACCAAGAGAAAAGTTGATTCCCCACCAATCCCTTGCGGATCTTGTTACTCTTGGGTGTTTGAGCATCCTAGACGGTTGAGGTCACCTCGGAGCCACATTCCATTGTGGTGAAGCTTCGTGGTCTTGTTGGGAGCCTCCAAGCTTTGTGTGGAGTTTGCCCCAACCTTGTTTGTAAAGGTTCTGTCCCCGCCTTCAAGGGCACCTATAGTGGAATCACGGTACCTTGCATCGTGTGAGGGCGTGAGGAGAATACGGTGGATGTAGTGGCTTATTGGGGAGCATTGTGCCTCCACACCGCTCCAACGGAGACGTACTTTCTGTCAAAGGGAAGGAATCGGTAACACATCCTCGTCTTCATTGGTTCAACTTGTGGTTATCTCTAACCTTTACTTCGTGTATGCTTATGTTGTTGTCTATCTCTTACTTGTCTTAGTAGTTCTTGTTGTTAGCTTCATATAGGTTCACCCCGTTTTTGCTATTTTTGTGAACCCGTATCTTGCTTACCTTAACTTGCTAAGATTAATTAGAAAGTGGTCGTTGCCTATTCACCCCCCCTCTAGTCAACCATATCGATCCTTTCAATTGGTATCAGAGCAACATCTCTTTATTAAGGGTTTGACCACCCGAAGAGTATGGAAGATGATGAGGGAGTTCCCCGTGCACAAACTGAGGGCATGGACTTGACTTCGATCACAAGGGACGACTTGAATACGGCTATGGCCGCACTCAAGACGTCCATGACAAACGAGGTCAAGACCATGCTTAAATAGTTAATTGAGGGAATTAAAAACTCTCCCGAACCGGCATTGGTGGTTAAACCCACCACTACGGATTCGGAGGCCAATTCCGTCAGCGAAACGACTAAAGGTATGCAACCTTCCCATCCTCTCGAAAATGATGGGAATGGGACGTATGCATCTGTTCCACCACCCTTTGTCTATGGAGGACCGGTTCCCACACCGCGTCTTAATCCTATTGGTCCTCCTCCTAAGCTTGTAAAAGGTGATTTTGCTAACTGGGTATTTTCTATTAAGTCTCATTTGAATCACATCTCAACAAATTTGTGGAGAATCATCGAGCAAGGATATTATCCCCATGATCCAAGCAACCTCACTCCAAGAGAAGATGGGGACAATCAATACAATCACTCTTCTTTATTTATTCTCGAGTCCGCAGTGCCACCTGAAGATCTTCCTCACTTGCGTCCCTTCACTTTGGCCAAGGACTGTTGGGAGCACATTATGGTGTTGTACAAGGGAAGCTCAAGCATTCAACGGTCCAACTATGAAGTGATACTTGATAAGGCCGATGAGTTTGTGATGAAGGAAGACGAGGACCCTCGTGATCTCTATCGGAGGGTGACTGCTATTGCCGTGGCACTCAAGGACCATGGGAGCAAGGATGTGGATGATACATGGGTCAAGCGCAAGTTTCTCAAAGCCATCATGCCTTTCAATAAAGCCATGTCATCTGTCATTCGTCAGCGACCAGACTTCCACTCCTTGTCTTCTAGTGAGGTGTTGGATGAATTCATTGCAATGTCAATCATGAACGAAACAGCTGACAATGCACTTGCTCGTGTTCGCTCAAAGACAACTTCACCCAACCTTGCGTTAAAGGCAAAAGCAACGTCTGAAGAAGAAGAAGAGGATGAGGAAGAGGAGAGCTGCCCTGAAGACACGAGGTATGCCTATCATGAGCACATGGCTCTTGCGTCAAGGCAATTCTGGGGCAACAAGAGGAACTCAAGACGCACCATCACCAAGAACAACTCGAGTGGGTTCAAACCCAAGCAACGAGTGAGGACATGCTATAACTGTGGTAACGTGAGTCACTTCATGGCCGAATGTCCCTATGAGAAAAGGGAAGATAACGGGGGCAAGCTCATTCGCAAAGACAAAACCAAGTCATTCCCAATCAAGAACAACTTTGTGAAGAAACCTCACCCAAAGGGCATGGTGGCCCTTGAAGAGTACCCTTCCGATGATGATGATGATGATGATGATACATTGGCAACGGCAACTGTTGCTATTGCCACTCCCTCTCTCCAGAAGGTGTCTCTCTTCAACGCCCCCAACGAGAACCACATCACCAAGCGCCTCATGGCAAAAGGTATCAATCAGGTAACCCCATCATTAAGACCAACATCGCTACTGCTCCTTCATTGTTAAATTGTGTTGATGATAGTGATGTTGGGGAACTTAATGAGCATGATCTTGACAAGTTTCTGTGCACTATTAAAGGAGAATCCAAGAAGCACTTTGTTGCTCTCTTGGAACAACTAGGTGATGCCAATGACCTCATCGAGTCTCATGAGGAGACCATCTCCGAGCTTCAGGGACACAGTCGTGACTATGCCGATGAAATTGCTGAATTATCTATTGCTCTAGAAAAGGAGCGCACTCTTTGTTTGGCTCTTGAGGAGTCATACAACGATGACTGTGCTAAAATGCAAAAGAAACTAGATCATGATATTGTTCTTACTCGTATGCTTAAGTCTGAGAAGTATGCTCTTGGGGTTGGCCATGACAGACTCAAAGTGGAGTTTGACACACTTGACAAGGCTCACAAGGTCTTGAAAGGTGTTCATTTCTCTCTGAAAGAGTCTGATGATCAACTCCAAGCAAAGCTTACCAAGCAGATCTCTACTTGTCCTCCCTTTGTGTTAATTGATAATGCTTGTACAACTAATCCTTGTTGTGAGCATGTACATCTTGTGGAGGAAAATGCCAAGTTAAAGGAGAAACTTGAGAAGGGCCTTGTGGCATGCATACAAGGTGAGAAGAGCCTGAACAACCTCTTGAGCAATCAAAAGGGTGTTGTAGGAAAAGAGGGACTTGGACTTACCTCCAAGTGAAAAGGAAAAAGGAGGAACAGGAACAAACGATCCCCTACCCTCATGGACATCTTTGTCAAAGAGGGCGAAGGGACTCAGGAGGTGAACAGGAACAAGGTGGACGATGGTAACGTCAAGAAGGACAAAACCATTCCTACTAACACAGCCGGCAAACTCAATTCTTCCTATGTCTTATGTTGTGCTAGTGATGTGCATGTTTATGCCAGATTTGTTGGTTCCTGCTATGAGTCCATTGAATGGGCTATCTGGGTTCCTAAGACCCTTGTCTCTAACATGAAAGGACCCATTAAAAAATGGGTACCTAAAACCAAGCCTTGATCTATTGCAGGAGTTTGCTTCCGGTGGGGTGTCATGGTTGCTCGATAGTGGAGCAACAAATCATATGACCGGAAGCAAGGACTTAGTGGTGAATGTGCATCCTTCTCCATCTATGCCCACCCATGTCCAATTCATCGATGCATCCTCGTCAAAGGTATTGGGATTTGGTAAGGTGGTCATCTCTCAAGAGTTATCTATTGAGAAGGTCATGCTTGTTGAGTCTCTTGCCTACAATTTACTTTCGGTTCGTCAACTTGCAATTATGGGTTTTTCCACATTCTTTAATCTTGATACTGTGGTCCTCCTATGGAGCAAGACTCTTAAAGTAGCCTATGTTGGATATGTCGAAATGGTCTTTATGTGGTGAACTTCTCAAAGTGACCCACTAAGACTGCGACGTGTTTAATGGCTAAAATGTGGGGGCAACCCTTGGGTTTATTTTATTTCTCCTTTTGTTTTATTTTGAAACCGTCTCATATTATTTTCTCCTTTAAAGAGATATTATTTTATTCTTTAAATAACAGAGGTTTTATTTTATTCTCTTGTCAAAAAGGAGTTTAGATTTTATTCTTTCGTGAAAGGGTTTTAATTTTTAAATCTTCAAAAGATTTTATTTTACTCGTTGAAAATAAATGCCCAATCTATTTTATAGTTGGGGTTGTTTTAAAAGATGTCAAAAGTATTTTATTTTATTTTACTTTGTAAAATTCTATTTTTGTGTGTGTGTGTGTTTTCTGTTTTAAAACTGAAAAAAACCAAAAGGCAAAAAAAGGGAAGGGAGTTCCGAGGCCCAAGTCCCCTGCCATAGCGCCTCCTTCCCCGATCCCTCGTCCCTCTCCTCTGGCGCGACCCCCTCCTCGTTCCCCTTTCTCCTCTGCTGCCTCCAGCCCCGCGGCGCCGCCTCTAGTAGCTCGTCGGCCGACCAACGTGGTTCGCCGAAGCACTGCCGGCCAGGTAACCCTACCTCGTGCCCCTCTCCTCTCTCTTTCTCTCCACTTTGCCCCAGCCTCACCTTCCTTCTTCCCTCGTGGAACTGCAGGTCGTCGAGGCCCTTCCCTCGTCGAAGCTCGCCGCCGCCTCCACCGGGACCGGCCAGATCCAAAGCTCCGCCGCCTAGTCAGGCATCCATGGACTTGTTTCGCCCTGAGACCAGCCCTTCCGCGCGGGCTCCTCCCCATGGTTGCCAGCCTTAGCGTTGACCGAGCCATGGCTGCGGCCCGTGCACCTACACGAAGAGGATGGCCCTCCCGTGGGTCAGCTCGCCAGCGCCTCGCGTGGGCGGCGCCAGTAGTCCTCCACCGTGGCCTAGCGCACCCCCTCGCCCCTCCTTCCCTCCTGGTTCCCCTCGCCGCCGCCTGTTGCTGAAGCCGTTGCGGTTGCTGATGTGCTGCCTGCTGCTGAGCTAGTGTTGTGTCTGTTGCTGCTGCTTGCTATCTGCTGTGGTTGCTGTTGCTTGCCAGGTTGCTGCGCTGTTGCTTGCTTGTGCCGCCTGCCCTGCTGCCGAGCTAGCTTGCTTGCCTGCTGCCCTGTTTCGTTTTGCTTGCTGCTGCCATGTGCTGTTGCTTGCCGTGGCTGATGCTTGCTATTGCGGCTAGCTGAATCTGCATGCTGCTGCGTTATGCTACTGCTAGGTTGCTTAGTTGTTGTTGCTGCTAGCCGATGCTAGGTGCGATAGCTGCATGCCGTCGCCGCTTGATGTTGCCTTTCATGAGGCTTGCATTTTGATGCTTGCGCTGCCGCTTGCCGTCGCCGCTTAGACCGTCCCCGCCGCGTGGGATCGCCAATTTCACGAGTACCACGACGTCCTCGACGACCCCGGAAATGAGTTCGACTTCCTCGACGTCGCCGAAGACCCGTGTGCGACTACCTAGGTGAAGACCGTAACCGACGCCGAAGACCGTGTACCACTACGCCAAGTGAACGACTACCATCGACGAGACCCGAGAACCACGACGCCGAGCGAACGACTACCATCGACGAGACCGTGTACGACTACTTCTACGATGACCACGACCTTCACGACACCGCTTCGACCGAACCGCTCCGTGTATGTTTTGCGTCTTATGTTGCCGTAGCACGTTGTCTCACTTTTGTTGTGCCCCGACACATGGGAACCCAAGATACGGGATCACCCCATCTTTACTTAACGTTCCCGCACACGCTTCCTATATGTTGGCACGATATCTCGACGAGTTATCGGGATAGGAACGTTGCCGTGGCATCGTTTCCGTTTGCCGCCATGGTTCCCTCTCGCTCGCCGTGGCGACACCTGCTTCTTTCTCTTCTTTCCGTGATGTTGTAACTTGCATGCATGTCGCATTCATGGCATGATATATTGTGTTGCATGCCTCTTGTGTCGTAGCTCCGTTCTTTGTTCCACGAGTTAAACCGACTAGGATGACACGTAGGATCATTGCTTCACCCCTTGCCATGTTAACAACATTTAATATTGTGTGTCAAATAATCGGGAGTGAATTAAATAATTAAGCGTGGAGTTTCGTCGGTATGCGACTCGTTGCATATCGAGCTTCACTAAATGTGTAGTGTTTGCGTGGGGTGAATTGCCATGCCATCCCTTGCATCAATGAACTTATCATGCACCATAGTAGGCTATGCATCATGTCGTGCATCGTGTGGTGAATATTTGTGTTGATGTTTGTTTCCGGTTTGCCCATCTCGATAGAGTTCCGCAAGCGTGTCGGATTGTGAGGACCCGTTCGACTACGTTGGTTCGCCGACTCCACCGAGTTATTCTTCTTCCAAGCGGGATCTGTGGCAAGATGACCATTTCCCCAGATACCAGTACTATCATTGCCATGCTAGTATTACCGTTTCTATCGATTATGTCTCGTTGCCTACCACATGTTGAATATCAGCCTCTCAACAATGCCATGAATACCTTCAACCTATTCGACCTAGCAAACCACTAATTGGCTATGTTACTGCTTGCTTAACCGTGTTGTTAGCGTTGCTAGTTGCAGGTGTAGTTTCTTCCATGTGATAACATGGGTTCCTTGCTATATCACCCTATTAAATGCTATTTAATTTAATGCACCTATATACTTGGTAAAAGGTGGAAGGCTCGGCCTTTCTAGCCTCGTGTTTTGTTCCACCCTTTCCCCCTTAGTTTCGGCTACCGGTGTTATGTTCCATAATCGAGCGCTCCTAACACGATCGGGGTTGTTATGGGGACCCCTTTGATAATTCGTTTTAGATTAAAGCTGGTCCAGCAAGGCCCAACGTTTGTACTACATTTTCCCAACATAATAACTTGTTAATACTGAAAGCATAGGGCGTCATGAACCCGAGGAGTAATTTCACATAATACAGGGGGGGGGGCAGTGCTGTTGGTGCTGATCCAAAACTAGAGCCGTTTGCGGGGCCAACACGGGGCAACTCGGGAGATTTCTATCAGGCCACCGTACGCTGTGCTTATCCGTCGTGTCCTGAGAACGAGATACGCGGCTCCTATCGGGATCGTCGACACGCCGGCGGCCTTGCTGGATTAGTTTTACCTTTGACGAGATATCTTGTGCATCGGGATTCCGGTGATGCTTTGGGTAATATCAGAGTTGAGGTTTTCCACTAGGGAATCCGTCGAGATCGCGAGTTTCGTGATTGAGGATTTCTATGCGGCTTGTGGTAATTTGTGATGGACTAGTTGGAGCACCCCTGCAGGGTTAAATCTTTCGGAAAGCCATGCCCGCGGTTATGTGGCAACGTGGAAACTTTGTTTAACACTGGTTGTAGATAACTTGAAGTTAATTAATTAAAATATGCCAACTGTGTGCGTAACCGTGACTGTCTCTTTCGTGAGTTCCTTCTCCGATCGAGGACACGGTGGGGTTATGTCTGGCGTAGATAGGTGTTCAGGATCATTCATTTGATCATCAGTAGTTCACGTCTGTTATGCATAGATCTTCCCCCTCTTATTTCTTGTACTCATAAGTTAGCCACCATATATATATGCTTAGCCGCTGCTGCAACCTCCCCACTTAACCATACCTCACCTAATAAGCTTTGCTAGTCTTGATACCTTTGGAAATGAGATTGCTGAGTCCCCTGTGGCTCACAGATTACTACAACACCAGTTGTAGGTACAGGTAAAGGTTACTTGACGCGAGTGCGTTGATTGTTCATTTGGAGTTGCTTCTTCTTCTTCTTCTTCATCGATCTAGGATGGGTTCCAGGCCGGCAGCCTGGGATAGCAAGGATGGACGTCGTTCTTATTTTCTCGTTTGTTTTCGTCTGTAGTCGGACCCTGCTCTTACTCTTGATGTTTATGTATTGTACTCATGTGACTTTGATGTAGCTTGTGGCGAGTGTAAGCCAATTCTATTATATATCTCTTCTTTTCAGTACATGTACTTGTAACGATATCCATTATTGCCACACGACAAGATGCGCTTCTATCCGTGACGAGGCCCCCGTGTCAAATTGAGGATAGGGTCGCATCTTGGGCGTGACAAGTTGGTATCAGAGCAGTACCGACCTAGGAGCCCCCTTGATTGATCGAACTTGGCCGAGTCGAGTCTAGTGAAAAACTGCTTTGGGTCTAGTTATATATCGGAGAGTAGGATTCTTTTTTCTCCTCTTCTATGCTCTGGTGAGGAATCTTGACGTAATAATTTAATTCTACTCCTCTTCTCACTCAAAAAATTTTTAGGATCACACGGATATTTTTGGAATCTATATGATGCCGATATGACGGAGTTCTGTCTTGGTGCCTCCTAACTGCTTTGAGTTTCAGGGGAGTTGAGCTCTAGGGAATTTTCGAGCACATCGTTATCATTCAGATTTCTTAGTATCTCAGAACGAAGGATGTTCGTAATTGCCTCAATACTAGTAGTGGCGAGATAACCCCGATGTCCCCAGTACTGGTGCAGATTGTTTGGGAGTACTGCCATACTTTGTATCATTGTGATCACGAGGGTCTGTTGTAGATGAAGGTCCGAGATTCTGGTTGTGTGTTGACGGATGTGATATAGGTGACGGGTTAGTATAGGAGTTGTGTGATATTACTCCTTGTATCCGTGTACCAGATTGCATGACCAGATATTTCGGGAATTCTTAGGTGGGAATTCAAGTAGTTACTTATAGGACGTTCTTCCAACAAATTCTTGTTGCTTCGATGTCAAGTGGTGATTTCAGATCTTTCCTAAGTGGTGTTCTCATATTTTTCATGGGAGTATTAATTCTATTGCTCAAATCAATTGTCTTATCAATTCTTGTCAACCGGAGTCGTCATGTTAATTCTTTTCCAACCGGTGTGTTTCTCTTCAAGTAACTCAATCCTCTCCAATTTTGCAAGATCATTCTCCGTTTATTCCGGAATTCATCTCATCTGTCCCAAGCTGTCTTTTGTTTTTCCCCGCCCTCCCGCCCTTTTCTTCAGTGTTTGGATTTCATTCAAGTGCCTTCTTATTCAGTGATGCTTCCGCTATCTCTTCTTCCTTTTTGTAGCCGGTGATTCATTGTGCAGATTCTCAGGAGCTTCGTATTCTTCTTTATTGAGTCTTGTTATCTTTTTCGGTGAATTCAATTTAATTATCCGTGTTCATTATATCCTATTTATACTTGTAATTCTTTCCTATGTTGGAGATTCTTATCAGCCTATGTTGTTATCATTTCTCTCTTTTCTGTCCGGAGTGGTGAAGACATCTCTGAGTTTCGTGTTTTCAATTCTTTTAATTATTTTGAGGTGCTCAACCTCATCTAGTTCTCTTCATACCGGTGCAATATCTCTCTTCTAAGCAATCTTTTCATGGTGGTTTCTTTGAGTGGGCCCATAACCCACAGGTTTTTCCTAGGATCTTATATAGCTCTTGCAATCTTTTCCAGAGATCTTTAATTCTTTTCAACTATGACGTAAGTATGCTTTCCATCAGTCATATTACTTCTTCAAGATCTATTTGAATTAATTCTCATATTTGGCTCAACCTTTCTTTCTTCTTTATTCCGGAGTGTCTCAGTTATTCTTGGTGGCGTTCTCCTTATCATTTCAGCTTTGAAGATTCGAAGGAGTGGTTCTCTCATCCTTTGTCCATTCTCTTGTAGATTTATCATTTCAGCTTGGTGTCGTCATCTTTTTTGTTCCCAGTCATGAGTAATCCCTTTCTTGCTATCCGGTGCTTCTCTGAGTTGTTTTCATTCTCGTTCCTCCGAAGGCCATCATTTCAGAAGATTCTTCGTTCTCAGCTTTCAGCTTTCATCCTGAATTCTTCTCCATTGTTGTCTCTTCGTTCGTCTCTTGGTTATTCCGGTGCCTTGTTCTAGTTTTTTCTCTCAGGTGGATCATGATCTCTTCGTTCTCATGTTTCTCCATTGATTCTTGGTTTCCCATTCAACTATGAATACTTACCGGTGCTTCCTTCAATCATGCCTCAAGTGATGCTTATCTCTCTCCTCAATCATTTCTAGAAGAATAAGTTGTATGCTAAATCCGTTGCTGGTCATCAATTAAACTTGATGAAGGATAAACATAACATAATTCTTATTCTTGTTCATAGTAATCTGAATTCTTCTTCCGGAGTGGCTCATGATATCAATTCCTTTTTCTCAACTGTTATTATCTTTTCTTTTCCGGAGTTCCAAGTTTTCTCAAGAATCTCTTTGTGAGGCTTCATCTAAATCTTGGCAAGGTCATAATCTTATTCTTTTCTACCTTTGTATCATTGCGTCATTCATTTGTATACGGAGGTCCTTCATGGTGGTTCATCAAGGTTTCAATTCATTCTCAAGTGTTCCTCAAGATTCTATTGGAGTACCCCAAGTTTCCTTTCTCTTGCATTTCTATGTGCAATTGTTCTTCCTTTCTCCTTTGAGCTGGTATTATGGCATTCTTGTTAGTGTAGGAGCCTCGAAGAGTTTTCCTTTCAAGAATGAGACAATTAAATCCATCAATTCTTTGATCATGAGGTATTTCAACCCATGACTCCTTCATTGAGCTATTTTTGGGTTTGGATTTGACATAAAGCTTTTCCTATGGATTATGCTATCATGGTACTTGTCATTAATCCCAGTCCTCAATGCACCCTCTTGGTGTAAGAAGTTTTGATTCTTGTTGCTCCCAATCTATCCTTGTTTCTTTTAGTGATTGTTTGTCACCTCATATTTGTCGAGATGATTTTCATAAGCCCACTACTATCTTGTTCCTCGATGTTGATTTTCCAACTACTACGTCAATTCTCTGTCCGGAGGCTCTTCAATTCTTTTGTAATGATAGTTGTCATTCTTTTCTTCATTCTCTTCTTCCGTATGAGCTAGTTCCTATTCTATTGTTCCGGAGGCTTTGTGATGTTGCTCATTTGGGTCAATCTTGTTGTTCTATCAAGATCATGGTGTCCCTTGCTCTATTTAGTTGTTTGTTATGAACATTGTGTAATTCTCTCTTCTTATCGAATTATTTGTCCCTTTTTCCTACCGAAGTGTTGCCGAAATTTTCCGTCATTTCTTGCTTCTTCTCATATCATTCCTCATCGCTTTGCTACCTTCAAGGATCGTTGGTTTCACTTCTTTGTCAAGAAGCGACTAAGTTTTACCTTTTGCTTTTCTCATCCTCTCCCCCTTTCACTCTTGGATCTCGGGGCGAGATCCTCTTGTAGTGTAGGAGAGTTGTGATAGCCCGAGACCGACGTTCCAGAAGATCCCCCTTTCTTTCCGTTACCGTCGTGTGGCTATTTTATTTTTGTTGGTTGCATCATCATTTAGTTTGTATCGTCGCATCATGCATGGCATCTTGCATCGTCTGTCACGTGTGGTGTTTTTGAGTGTTGTGCTTCGAGTGATCACCGAGTCGTAGTGCGATAGCAACTCCCCCTCTCCCATCTCTTTTCATTTTTGTGGTTTTGCTAAAGTTTCCGTTTTATCCCCTTTAAAAAAAGCGTCTTCTTTCAAAAATTCTTTTATTAAATGTGGGGGCAACCCTTGGGTTTATTTTATTTCTCCTTTTGTTTTATTTTAAATCTGTCTCATTTTCTTTTCTCCTTTAAAGAGCTATTATTTTATTTTTTAAATAACAGAGGTTTTATTTTATTCTCTTGTCAAAAAGGAGTTTAGATTTTATTCTTGTGTGAAAGGGTTTTAATATTTAAATCTTCAAAAGATTTTATTTTATTCGTTGAAAATAAATGCCCAATCTATTTTATAGTTGGGGTTGGTTTAAAAGATGTTAAAAGTATTTTATTTTATTTTATTTTGTAAAATTCTATTTTGTGTGTGTGTGTGTGTTTTCTGTTTTAAAAGAGAAAAAAACCAAAAGGCAAAAAAAAGGGGAAGGGAGTTCCGAGGCCCAAGGGCAGTCCCAAGCCCAAGTCCCCTGCCCTAGCGCCTCCTTCCCCGATCCCTCGTCCCTCTCCTCTGGCGCGACCCCCTCCTCGTTCCCCTTTCTCCTCTGCTGCCTCCAGCCCCGCGGCGCCGCCTCTGGTAGCTCGTCGGCCGACCATCGTGGGTCGCCGGAGCACCGCCGGCCAGGTAGCCCTGCCTCGTGCCCCTCTCCTCTCTCTTTCTCTCCACTTTGCCCTAGCCTCACCTTCCTTCTTCCCTCGTGGCACTTCAGGTTGCCGAGGCCCTTCCCTCGTCGAAGCTCGCCGTCGCCTCCACCGGGACCGGCCAGATCCGAAGCTCCACCGCCCAGTCAGGCATCCATGGCCTTGTTCCGCCCCGAGCCCGGCCCTTCCGTGCGGGCTCCTCCCCATGGTTGCCAGCCTTGGCGTTGACTGAGCCATGGCTGCGGCCCGTGCACCTACACGAGAGGACATCCCTCCCGTGGGTCAGCTCGCCAGCGCCTCACGTGGGCGGCGCCAGTAGTCCGCCACCGTGGCCCAGCGCACCCCCTCGCCCCTCCTTTCCTCCTGGTTCCCCTCACCGCTGCCTGTTGCTGAAGTTGTTGCAGTTGCTGATGTGCTGCCTGCTACTGAGCTAGTGTTGTGTCTGTTGCTGCTGCTTGCTACCTGCTGTGGTTGCTGTTGCTTGCCAGGTTGCTGCGCTGTTGCTTGCTTGTGCCGCCTGCCCTGCTGCCGAGCTAGCTTGCTTGCCTACTCCCCTGTTGCGTTTTGCTTGCTGCTGCCATGTGCTGTTGCTTGCCGTGGCTGATGCTTGCTATTGCGGCTACCTGAATCTGCGTTCTGCTGCGTTATGCTGCTGTTAGGTTGCTTAGTTGCTGTTGCTTCTAGCCGATGCTAGGTGCGATAGCTGCATGCCGTCGCCGCTTGCTGTTGCCTTGCGCGAGGCTTGCATTTTGATGCTTGTGTTGCCTCTTGCCGTCGCCCTTAGACCGTTCCCGCCACGTGGGATCGCCAAGTTCACGAGTACCACGACGTCCTCGACGAGCCCGAAAACGAGTTCGACTTCCTAGACATCGTCGAAGACCCGTGTGCGACTACCGAGGTGAAGACCGTAACCGACGCCGAAGACCGTGTACCACTACGCCAAGTGAACGACTACCGTCGACGAGACCCCAGAACCACGACGCCGAGCGAACGACTACCGTCGACGAGACCGTGTATGACTACTTCCACGACGACCACGACCTCCACAACACCGCTTCGACAGAACCGCTCCGGTGTGCACGCTCCGAAGGTATACCGATGAGACGTGTCGTGTAACGAATGCAAGTGTTGTATGAGATGAATGTATGTTTTGCGTCGTATGTTGCCGTAGCACGTTGTCTCACTTTTGTTGTGCCCCGACACATGGGAACCCGAGATACGGGATCACCCCATCTTTACTTAACGTTCCCGCACACGCTTCCTATATGTTGGCACGATATCTCGACGAGTTATCGGGATAGGAACGTTGCCGTGGCATCGTTTCCCTTTGCCGCCATGGTTCCCTCTCGCTCACCGTGGCGACACCTGCTTCTTTCTCTTCTTGCCGTGATGTTGTAACTTGCATGCATGTCGCATCCATGGTATGATATATTGTGTTGCATGCCTCTTGTGCCGTAGCTCCGCTCTTTGTTCCGCGAGTTAAACCGACTAGGATGACACGTAGGATCATCGCTTCACCCCTTGCCATGTTAACAACATTTAATATTGCGTGTTAAATAATCGGGAGTGAACTAAATAATTAAGCGTGGAGTTTCGTCGATATGCGACTCGTTGCATATCGAGCTTCACTTAATGTGTAGTGTTTGCGTGGGGTGAATTGCCATGCCATCCTTGGCATCAATGAACTGGTCATGCATCATAGTAGGCTATGCATCATGTTGTGCATCGTGTGATGAATATTTGTGTTGATGTTTGTTTCCGGTTTGCCCGTCTCGATAGAGTTCCGCAAGCGTGTCGGAATGTGAGGACCCGTTCGACTACGTTGGTTCGCCGACTCCATCGAGTTATTCTTCTTCCAAGCGGGATCTCAGGCAAGATGACCATTTCCCCACATACCATTACTATCATTGCCATGCTAGTATTACCGTTTCTATCGATTATGTCTCGTTGCCTACCACATGTTGAATATCAGCCTCTCAACAATGCCATGAATACCTTCAACCTGTTCGACCTAGCAAACCACTGATTGGCTATGTTACTGCTTGCTTAACCGTGTTGTTAGCGTTGCTAGTTGCAGGTGTAGTTGCTTCCATGTGATAACATGGGTTCCTTGTTATATTACCCTATTAAATGCTATTTAATTTAATGCACCTATATACTTGGTAAAAGGTGGAAGGCTCGGCCTTTCTAGCCTCGTGTTTTGTTCCACCTTTGCCCCCTTAGTTTTGGCTACCGGTGTTATGTTCCATAAGCGAGCGCTCCTAACACGATCGGGGTTGTTATGGGGACCCCCTTGATAATTCGTTTTGGATTAAAGCTGGTCCGGCAAGGCCCAACGTTGGTACTACATTTTCCCAACATAATAACTTGTTAATACTCAAAGCATAGGGCGTCATGAACCCGAGGAGTATTTTCACATAATACACGGGGGCCAGTGCCGTTGATGCTGGTCCAAAACTAGAGCCGTTTGCGGGGCCAACCCGGGGCAACTCGGGAGATTTCTATCAGGCCACCGTACGATGTGCTTATCCGTCGTGTCCTGAATACGAGATACGCGGCTCCTATCGGGATAGTCGACACGCCGGGCGGCCTTGCTAGATTAGTTTTACCTTTGACGAGATATCTTGTACATCGGGATTCCGGTGATGCTTTGGGTAATCTCAGAGTTGAGGTTTTCCACTAGGGAATCCGACGAGATCGCGAGTTTCGTGATTGAGGATTTCTATGCGGCTTGTGGTAATTTGTGATGGACTAGTTGGAGCACCCCTGCAGGGTTAAATCTTTCGAAAAGTCGTGCCCGCGGTAATGTGGCAACGTGGAAACTTTGTTTAACACTGGTTCTTGATAACTTGAAGTTAATTAATTGAAATATGTCAACTGTGTGCGTAACCGTGACTGTCTCTTTCGTGAGTTCCTTCTCCGATCTAGTCTTTCACTTTAGCCATTACCGAATGGCACTTGTGCTTCAAAGACGAGCGTTGGTCATGAACCCAAGGATAATTCTTCGTGGTGTCATACCTTTGTCTCAAACATAGGTGGCCTCGGCCACCACCCCCACCTTTCTCTCATATGGAAGAAAGGATACAAAATGACGAGTCAGTATATCTTGCTGGTGCTATCTTCTTATTTTTACCGACTTGTCGTTTGCCCATGTCTTTCTCATCTCTTATGTCTCGTTGTGCCATTTGCAGCGGTACTACCGCCAGGACCCCAACGGTACTACCGCCAGGACCCCAATCTACCACAACCTGACTTGGAATTTAGGGTTGTATCAAGGGGGAGCGGTACTACCGCCAGGCAATTTGAAAAAGGGAGTATCCACCCGTCAACAAATTTGGAATTATTGTGAGCATCACGCGTTTGTTTCATATTGCGAACCTCAACAGGTACAGGAAGCGCTCGATGATGGGGATTGGCTTATGGCCATGCATGAAGAACTTAACAACTTCGAGCGTAACCAAGTCTGGGATTTAGTGCCAAGAGCAAAGGAGGAACATAATGTCATCGGGACCAAATGGATATTCAAAAACAAGCAAAATGCCAATGGGATTGTGATTCGAAACAAGGCAAGATTGGTGGCTCAAGGCTACTCCCAAGTCGAGGGTATCGACTACGGTGAAACCTTTGCCCCTGTTGCTCGTCTAGAATCTATTCGCATGTTGCTTGCATTTGCTTCTCATCATAATTTCAAATTACAGCAAATGGATGTGAAAAGTTCCTTTCTTAATGGTCCGTTAAATGAGTTGGTCTATGTCAAACAACCCCTGGGATTCGAACATCCCAAGCTCCCCAATCATGTGTACAAACTTAATAAGGCACTCTATGGCCTTAAACAAGCCCCACGTGCGTGGTATGAGTATCTTACTGAGTTGTTGCAAGATCGTGGGTTTGAAATTGGGAAGATAGATCCCACTCTTTTTACTAAGAGCGTTAAAGGGGATTTGTTCATATGCCAACTATATGTTGATGATATTATTTTTGGTTCTCCTAACATTTCCTTCAATGAAGAATTTGCTGCACTAATGACCGAGAAATTTGAGATGTCCATGATGGGAGAGTTGAAGTTCTTCCTCGGCTTCGAGATTAAACAAGGCCTAGAAGGGACCTTCATCAAACAAGCCAAATACACTCAAGACATGCTCAAACGGTTCGAGCTTGAAGATGTCAAGCCGGTCAAGTTCCCCATGCCAACAAGATGCAAGCTTGATAGTGATCCCAATGGTAAAGCAGTGGATCAAAAGGTATATTGCTCCATGATTGGATCCCTCCTTTACCTTTGTGCATCTAGACCAGATATTATGTTGAGTGTAGGGATATGTGCACGGTTTGAATCCGCACCAAAAGAAAGTCATTATATGGCTGTTAAGCGAATCTTTCGATATTTGGCTCATACCCCAAACTTTGGTCTATGGTATCCCAAAGGAGCAAACTTCAACCTAGTTGGCTATTCTGACTCAGATTGGGTAGGAGATTGTGTGGAGAGGAAGTCAACTTCTGGAGGATGCCAATTCCTTGGTCGTTCACTGGTAAGTTGGTCTTCAAAGAAGCAGAATTGTGTCTCACTATCATCCACTCAAGCTGAGTATGTGGCAGCTGCAAGTTGTTGTGCACAATTGCTATGGATGAGGCAAACTTTAAAGGATTACGGTGTCACTTGTGACAAAGTGCCTCTTCTATGTGATAATCAAAGTGCTATCAAGATTTCCCTCAACCCAGTGCAACATAGCAAGACCAAGCATATTGATATTCGCCATCACTTCATTCGTGAACATATCAAGCTTGGTGATATTGAGGTTCACTTCATCCACACTGAAGAGCAACTTGTAGATATTTTCACTAAGCCCCTAGATGAAGCAAGGTTCCGGGAGTTAAGGCATGAGCTAAATATCATTAATTCAAGTAATGTGGATTGAAACTAGGCACTATGCACCTCACTATGCATTCGATCTTGTTCTAGATGTAGGCATGGACATAGGGGGAGTGTTGTTCTCTCAATGAACTCTTCCTCCCCCCATTATGCATAAACCGATCTAGTCTTTCACTTTAGCCATTACCGAATGGCACTTGTGCTTCAAAGACGAGCGTTGGTCATGAACACAAGGATAATTCTTCGCGGTGTCATACCTTTGTCTCAAACATAGGTGGCCTAGGCCACCGCCCCCACCTTTCTCTCATATGGAAGAAAGGATACAAAATGACGAGTCAGTATATCTTGCTGGTGCTATTTTCTTATTTTCACTGACTTGTCGTTTACCCACGTCTTTCTCATCTCCTATCTCTCGTTCTGCCATTTGCAGCGGTACTACCGCCTGGACCCTAGCGGTACTACCGCTCGGGATAGCGGTACTACCGCCAGGACCCCAATCTACCACGACCTGACTAGGACTTTTAGGGTTGTATCAAGGGGGAGCGGTACTACCGCCAGGGGGAGCGGTACTACCGCCAGGACCCCAGCGGTACTACCGCTGGCCAATACCCCTTGGACTATATAAAGGAGGGGGAGCCCGTTTTTTCCTGCTCTCTTTCTTCTTCCTCGTGGCTCTTCCCTCCCCAACCCCGGACTCCCCCTATTTGGATCTCTATCTGTGGAGCCCCTTCTCTCCGGTGAGTTGGAGGGTTTGCTCCACTCCTCCTTCCTCCACCAAGTGCCATGGACTCCGGTAAAGCTCCTCCCTTTATTCTCTTGGTTGGTGTTTTCTTGTTCTAGGGTTAGGAGCATTGGTGATTTGGATCCATGGCTATGGTTGCGCTTTATTCTTGGATGGAACGAAGGAGATATTCTAGGGGAGTGTAGGTCCTATGATTCATTGCGTTCATATTGCCATGCTCTAGGTTCTTCATGTTTTAGATCAAGCACTTCTTCTCTTATTTTGGATTAGATCTAAAACTTGAATCCTCTTGACTAGGCATGTCTTTATCTAGATGATTCTTGAGATCCTCATGTGTTTAGGGCTATGGTGGTTTTTATAGTGATTATATGCAGTACCCATGGCCCTCGTAAATCCAGTCTAGCCGTTCCTATGGGTCTTTTTTATTATTCAGATCTGAAAGTCAACCCCCTAGCGGTACTACCGCCAGGGATAGCGGTACTACCGCCAGGACCCCAGCGGTAATACCGCCAGGGGTAGCGGTACTACCGCCAGGACCCCAGCGGTAATACCGCCAGGGGTAGCGGTACTACCGCTAGGACCCCATCGGTACTACCGCCAGGGGTAGCGGTACTACCGCCAGGGGTAGCGGTACTACCGCCAGGAGGATTTTTTTTTCTTTTCGTTTTCTTGGCAATGTGAGTTTACTTTTATGCCTCTTTTTGTTCATTCCCTTGACTCCTTCTGTCGCTCTTTTTCGGTATGTGTCTTGTGTGTCACAGGTGGTGCTCGCCGCTCGAATCCCCCAAGGGACACCCAGTCGAAACAGTATCGCAATCAAGAGGCTCGAGAGGGCTCCGCCACTTCCGGTCTGCAACCCAAAAAGAAGTCTTTCAAGAAGGCAGCTCACAAGGACAAGGGGGTCAACGTTCGCACTATGCCCCCTAAGGATTTTCTGCGGTTCCGCACCAAAAATCACTATCTCGAAGAGAAGGCTGTGATCAAGGATATCGAGCATGTTTGGTCACGGGATCACTGCAGGATCTATCGCGACATCATCAAGAACTTCAAGAAGAGTTTTGTTCCAGTTCAGTGGATTGACTTGGCTCACCTTCAGCGGAACCCGGATTACTTTGGTGATGCTCTCTCTTTGATTGACAAGCTTGGCATTAAGGAGATCATCTCCTTCAAGAAAGACTTTGATCCAGATGTTGTCGCCCAATTCTATGTCACTGTTCACTTCTCGCCTGATGAAGAGCGCACCATGATTTGGATGACTCGTACTGAGAAGATGACAGGTTCCTCGTCTGAATTCATGCAGTTTCTCAAGGTCGACTTTCAGGGAGCTGACAATCCTATTGGGTCGCGTCCTCATGCTCCAGCTTCCACTGATAGGGCCCCCGCCAAGGACAGGCTGCAACAACTTTATGTGAAGAAAGGTGTGCTCCCCAAGCATCTGGATATCATGCATCGGATCTTCCGCAACACTCTCTTTCCTCGCATTGGCAACTTTGACGAGGTGCATGGTTCTCTAGGTGAGATGCTTCTTCTTTGTGAGGAGGCTATGACTAAGGATTCTGCCCCTCTCGATATTTCTGACGTGATGTTCGCTGAGCTCTGGAACTGCATCATGAACCGCAAGGTTCCCATCTACGGGCCCTACTTGTTTGCGTATATTCGCCAGAAGTGGCACGACACCTATTTGATTGAGGAGTTCCACCTTCAGGTTGATTACTTTGTGCACGATCCTATCAGGCTCCGCATCAAGGACAAATGGGCCAACCCATCAACTTCGTCTCAGCACATGGACACTGACACACAGACTGCTGCTGAAAGAGGCACCGCTTCTCAGTCACACTCTTCTGCTATGCCATCTTGGGCAGTGAAACTGTAGGATAAAATGAAGACTCTCTTCTGTATGCAGGCCAAGGGACAGTATCAGACTCATGTGGCCCAGAAGGAGAACCGTCAGAGGCACAAGCGTGTCTTGAGGACACTTCATGTTGATATCTCCAGCGGCTCAGAGGACGACATCACTCTAGAGTCTGATTGGATGCGGGCTCAAGGTTATCACTGGTCTGATGCAGAGGAGGAGGCATCTGAGGAGGACAATGAGGAGGAGCAGGACGATCCAGATGCCACGGACGGGTCTCGGGCTGATGAGGATGAGGAGTGACCACCTGTGTCATTAGGTGTGCCCCTTTTTGGTGTCTTGTGCCAAAGGGGGAGAGAGTCTAGGAGCTGGATTTGAACTTTGCTTAGCTTTGATTATCTTCTCGTGTTTGCTTTGAACTTGGTTAGCTTTTATTTGCTATCTTTGCTTTGTGTGATGTGAGACTTGAACTAGTGTGAGATTTATTTCCATCATATGTTGTGAGTCATATGCTCCTTATTTTTATATATCACTATCTTTATGTTCACATGCTATTCACTGTACAAATCCGGTATTGTCATCAATCCACCAAAAAGGGGGAGATTGTTAGGGCATAGTTTATGCCTAAGTAATTTTGGTGATTGATGATAGTACCCGCAAAGGACTAATCGTGTGTGTTAAGATTTCAGGTAACACATGTCAACGACACAAGAAGACTCGCCCCCTCTTTCCATGGAACAGAAGCACGATGTACTCTATGATTCTCTTTCTTTGATTCATAGGAACAAAGTACTATTAAGAGGGGACCCGTAGTGGAAAGGTTTGGGTGGAATCAATTTTGCACGCACACACTTTATCTCCTTTCCCCTTACCTGCAACATTGGAGTGGCTCCTGCCTCTGTGTTTATATCTCTAAGCAAATGGTCCCTCAGCGGTAGTACCGCTGAGCCTAGCGGTAGTACCGCTAGTGCTGGCGATAGTACCGCTGTGCTGGCGGTAGTACCGCCCCTGGTCAGCGGTAGTACCGCTCCAGGAGCTTAGTACCACCTTCCTAGCGGTTGTACTTCGACGGACCTTTTTGCGAAGATTTTCTTGGCGGTGGTTGGCCCGGTAGTGCTTATGCACTACCATGGGCCGAGCGGTAGTACCGCTGGAGTGCCAGTGGCAGTACCGCTGCAGCCAGCGGTAGTATCGCTGGAGTGCCAGCGGCAGTACCGCTGCAGCCAGCGGTAGTACCGCTAGGCTCGGGCTGTGAGTGGGAAAACGGTTGGATTTTCCCCCCACTATATAAGGGGTTCTTCTAGCTGTGGAACCCTACCTTTGACCCTCCCAAGCTCCATTGTTGCTTCCTAAGCTAAAAAGTGCCCGATCTCTCTCCCTAGCCAATCAAACTGGTTGATTCTTTAGGGATTGGTTGAGAAGGCCTAGATCTACACTTCCACCAAGAGAAAAGTTGATTCCCCCACCAATCCCTTGCGGATCTTGTTACTCTTGGGTGTTTGAGCATCCTAGATGGTTGAGGTCACCTTGGAGCCACATTCCATTGTGGTGAAGCTTCGTGGTCTTGTTGGGAGCCTCCAAGCTTTGTGTGGAGTTTGCCCCAACCTTGTTTGTAAAGGTTCGGTCGCCGCCTTCAAGGGCACCTATAGTGGAATCACGGTACCTTGCATCGTGTGAGGGCGTGAGGAGAATACGGTGGCCCTAGTGGCTTATTGGGGAGCATTGTGCCTTCACACCGCTCCAACGGAGACGTACTTCCTCTCAAAGGGAAGGAACTTCGGTAACACATCCTCGTCTTCATTGGTTGCACTTGTGCTTATCTCTAACCTTTACTTCGTGTATGCTTATGTTGTTGTCTATCTCTTACTTGTCATAGTAGTTCTTGTTGTTAGCTTCATATAGGTTCACCCCATTGTTGCTATTTTTGTGAACCCGTATGTTGCTTACCCTAGCTTGCTAAGATTAATTAAAAAGTGGTCGTTGCCTATTCACCCCCCTAGTCAACCATATCGATCCTTTCAATTGGTATCAGAGCCACGTCTCTTTATTAAGGGTTTAACCACCCGAAGAGTATGGAAGATGATGAGGGAGTTCCCCGTGCACAAACCGAGGGCATGGACTTGACTTCGATCACAAGGGGCGACTTGAATACGGCTATGGCCGCACTCAAGACGTCCATGACGAACGAGGTCAAGACCATGCTTAAAGAGTTAATTGAGGGAATTAAAAACTCTCCCGAACCGGCATTGGTGGTTAAACCCACCACCACGGATTCGGAGGCCAATTCCGTCAGGGAAACGACTAAAGGTATGCAACCTTCCCATCCTCTCGAAAATGATGGGAATGGGACGTATGCATGTGTTCCACCACCCTTAGTGTATGGAGGACCGGTTCCCACACCGCGTCTTAATCCTGTTGGTCCTCCTCCTAAGCTTGTAAAAGGTGATTTTGCTTACTGGGTATTTTCTATTAAGTCCCATTTGAATCACAGCTCAACAAATTTGTGGAGAATCATTGAGCAAGGATATTATCCCCATGATCCAAGCAACCTCAGTCCAAGAGAAGATGCGGACAATCAATACAATCACTCTGCTTTGTTTATTCTCCAGTCCGCAGTGCCACCTGAAGATCTTCCTCATTTGCGTCCCTTCACTTTGGCCAAGGACTGTTGGCAGCACATTATGGTGTTGTACAAGGGAAGCTCAAGCATTCAACGGTCCAACTATGAAGTGATACTTGATAAGGCCGATGAGTTTGTGATGAAGGAAGACGAGGACCCTCGTGATCTCTATCGGAGGGTGACTGCTATTGCTGTGGCACTCAAGGACCATGGGAGCAAGGATGTGGATGATACATGGGTCAAGTGCAAGTTTCTCAATGCCATCATGCCTTTCAATAAAGCCATGTCATCTGTCATTCGTCAGCAACCAGACTTCCACTCCTTGTCTTCCAGTGAGGTGTTGGATGAATTCATTGCAAAGTCAATCATGAACGAAACAGCTCACAATGCACTTGCTCGTGTTCGCTCAAAGACAGCTTCACCCAACCTTGTGTTAAAGGCAAAAGCAACGTTTGAAGAAGAAGAAGAGGATGAGGAAGAGGAGAGCTGCCCTGAAGACACGAAGTATGCCTATCATGAGCACATGGCTCTTGCGTCAAGGAAATTCTGGTGCAACAAGAGGAACTCAAGACCCATCTTCACCAAGAACAACTCGAGTGGGTTCAAACCCAAGCAATGAGTGAGGACATGCTATAACTGTGGTAACGTGAGTCACTTCGTGGCCGAATGTCCCTATGAGAAAAGGGAAGACAACGGGGGCAAGCTCATTCGCAAAGACAAAACCAAGTCATTCCCAATCAAGAACAACTTTGTGAAGAAACCTCACCCAAAGGGCATGGTGGCCCTTGAAGAGTACCCTTCCGATGATGATGATGATGATGATGATACATTGGCAACGGCAACTGTTGCTATTGCCACTCCCTCTCTCCAGAAGGTGTCTCTCTTCAACGCCCCCAACGAGAACCACATCACCAAGCGCCTCATGGCAAAAGGTATCAATCAGGTAACCCCATCATTAAGACCAACATCACTACTGCTCCTTCATTGTTAAATTGTGTTGATGATAGTGATGTTGGGGAACTTAATGAGCATGATCTTGACAAGTTTCTGTGCACTATTAAAGGAGAATCCAAGAAGCACTTTGTTGCTCTCTTGGAACAACTAGGTGATGCCAATGACCTCATCGAGTCTCATGAGGAGACCATCTCCGAGCTTCAGGGACACAGTCGTGACTATGCCGATGAAATTGCTGAATTATCTATTGCTCTAGAAAAGGAGCGCACTCTTTGTTTGGCTCTTGAGGAGTCATACAACGATGACTGTGCTAAAATGCAAAAGAAACTAGATCATGATATTGTTCTTACTCGTATGCTTAAGTCTGAGAAGTATGCTCTTGGGGTTGGCCATGACAGACTCAAAGTGGAGTTTGACACACTTGACAAGGCTCACAAGGTCTTGAAAGGTGTTCATTTCTCTCTGAAAGAGTCTCATGATCAACTCCAAGCAAAGCTTACCAAGCAGATCTCTACTTGTCCTCCCATTGTGTTAATTGATAATGCTTGTACAACTAATCCTTGTTGTGAGCATGTACATCTTGTGGAGGAAAATGCCAAGTTAAAGGAGAAACTTGAGAAGGGCCTTGTGGCATGCATACAAGGTGAGAAGAGCCTGAACGACCTCTTGAGCAATCAAAAGGGTGTTGTAGGAAAAGAGGGACTTGGACTTACCTCCAAGTGAAAAGGAAAAAGGAGGAACAGGAACAAACGATCCCCTACCCTCATGGACATCTTTGTCAAAGAGGGCGAAGGGACTCAGGAGGTGAACAGGAACAAGGTGGACGATGGTAACGTCAAGAAGGACAAAACCATTCCTACTAACACAACCGACAAACTCAATTCTTCCTATGTCTTATGTCGTGCTAGTGATGGGCATGTTTATGCCAGATTTGTTGGTTCCTACTATGAGTCCATTGAATGGGCTATCTGGGTTCCTAAGACCCTTAGAATGAAAGGACCCATTAAAAATGGGTACCTAAAACCAAGCCTTGATCTATTGCAGGAGTTTGCTTCCGGTGGGGTGTCATGGTTGCTCGATAGTGGAGCAATAAATCATATGACCGAAAGCAAGGACTTAGTGGTGGATGTGCATCCTTCTCCATCTATGCCCACCCATGTCCAATTCGTCGATGCATCCTCGTCAAAGGTATTGGGATTTGGTAAGGTGGTCATCTCTCAAGAGTTATCTATTGAGAAGGTCATGCTTGTTGAGTCTCTTGACTACAATTTACTTTCGGTTCGTCAACTTGCAATTATGGGTTTTTCCACATTCTTTAATCTTGATACTGTGGTCCTCCTGTGGAGCAAGACTCTTAAAGTAGCCTATGTTGGATATGTCGAAAATGGTCTTTATGTGGTGAACTTCTCAAAGCGACCCACTAAGACTGCGACGTGTTTGATGGCTAAAGTTGATGTGGGCTGGCTTTGGCATCACTGACTAGCTCATGTCAATATGAGATCTTTGCAAAGTCTTCTAAAAGGGGACCATATTCGTGGACTAACAGATGTGAGTTTTGCTAGAGACCGTGCTTGGAGTGCCTGCATTGAAGGAAAGATTCATGAAAGTGCTCATCGTCCAACGACTCTCATTTACACTAAGAGGCCATTGGAGCTCCTCCATATGGATCTTTTCGGCCCTCCATCATTTGATAGTCTTGGAGGCAGAAAATACTGCTTGGTGATTGTTGATGACTACTCAAGATACACATGTCTATATTTCTTCAAAAGGAAGAGTGAGGCTCAACAAACTGTCATCAACTTTGCTAATGAAGCTCAACGTCAACATGAAGCAAAGATCTTGATGATTAGAAGTGACAACGGCACCGACTTCAAGAACTACACCTTCGATGAGTTTCTAGGTGATGAGGGAATAAAACATCAATATTCAGCACCATATACCCCTCAACAAAATGGCGTGGCAGAAAGGAAGAACCGGACCTTGATGGACGCTCCAAGAACAATGATGGCGGAATTCAAATCTCCATATAACTTTTGGGCAGAGGCCATCAACAGAGCATTTCATGCGTCCAATCGGCTCTATATCCGCAAAGGCTTGAACAAGACTCCATATGAGATTCTCACTAGAAACAAACCCAATCTCAAGTACTTCCGGGTATTCGGTTGTAAGTGTTTCATTCTCAAAAAGGTGCATGTTTAGCTAAATTTGATTCTAGAGCACATGAGGGCATCTTTGTTGGTTATGCTACAAACTCTCATGCTTACCGTGTCCTCAACAAGTCCACCGGACTCATTGAGGAGACGTGTAACATGGAGTTTGATGAAAATAATGGCTCCCAAGTGGAGCAAAGTGGTCTTTGTGATGTAGGTGATGAAATTCCTCCCCAAGCCATAAGAAGAATGGGGATTGGTCAAATACTCCCCATTGAGGAACCCCTTGTGGCCGAAGGAGAAGGACAATGCTCTACTCAAGTGGAGCCATCACCCCCACAAGCCCCACACGCTTCCGATGAACAAAGAGAAGACTCTCAACAAGATGAACAAGCTCAAGGTCAAGATCAATTGCCCAACAATGATGGTGTGTCCCATGATATTCAAGCACTTACCCAAGGTTCCGAACCTGCTCATGATCAAGATCAAGTGCAACCACAAGATCCAGACCAAGTAGAAGCACAAGATCAAGATCAAGAGCAACCACAAGTACAAGGACAAACAAGTGAACCTACTCAAGTCGAAAGTCAAGATGATCAGGATACTGTCTCGCAATTCCCTTATGCAGCACCTACAGCCGGTGCCAAGGGAGGTTCAAGATGCAAGGGAAAGCAAAGTAAACAAGTCGATGCTCCCCAGTTATCCAATGAAGAACTCTTGGAGCGTCGAGCAGCCAAGATTGCGAACAAGCTAAGAGTCAAGTCACATCTTATGAAGAATGTACTTGGCAATTTGAAAAAGGGAGTATCCACCCGTCAACAAATTTGGAATTATTGTGAGCATCACGCGTTTGTTTCATATTGCGAACCTCAACAGGTACAGGAAGCGCTCGATGATGGGGATTGGCTTATGGCCATGCATGAAGAACTTAACAACTTCGAGCGTAACCAAGTCTGGGATTTAGTGCCAAGACCAAAGGAGGAACATAATGTCATCGGGACCAAATGGATATTCAAAAACAAGCAAAATGCCAATGGGATTGTGATTCGAAACAAGGCAAGATTGGTGGCTCAAGGCTACTCCCAAGTCGAGGGTATCGACTACGGTGAAACCTTTGCCCCTGTTGCTCGTCTAGAATCTATTCGCATGTTGCTTGCATTTGCTTCTCATCATAATTTCAAATTACAGCAAATGGATGTGAAAAGTGCCTTTCTTAATGGTCCGTTAAATGAGTTGGTCTATGTCAAACAACCCCTGGGATTCGAACATCCCAAGCTCCCCAATCATGTGTACAAACTTAATAAGGCACTCTATGGCCTTAAACAAGCCCCACGTGCGTGGTATGAGTATCTTACTGAGTTGTTGCAAGATCGTGGGTTTGAAATTGGGAAGATAGATCCCACTCTTTTTACTAAGAGCGTTAAAGGGGATTTGTTCATATGCCAACTATATGTTGATGATATTATTTTTGGTTCTCCTAACATTTCCTTCAATGAAGAATTTGCTGCACTAATGACCGAGAAATTTGAGATGTCCATGATGGGAGAGTTGAAGTTCTTCCTCGGCTTCGAGATTAAACAAGGCCTAGAAGGGACCTTCATCAAACAAGCCTAATACACTCAAGACATGCTCAAACGGTTCGAGCTTGAAGATGTCAAGCCGGTCAAGTTCCCCATGCCAACAAGATGCAAGCTTGATAGTGATCCCAATGGTAAAGCAGTGGATCAAAAGGTATATTGCTCCATGATTGGATCCCTCCTTTACCTTTGTGCATCTAGACCAGATATTATGTTGAGTGTAGGGATATGTGCACGGTTTGAATCCGCACCAAAAGAAAGTCATTATATGGCTGTTAAGCGAATCTTTTGATATTTGGCTCATACCCCAAACTTTGGTCTATGGTATCCCAAAGGAGCAAACTTCAACCTAGTTGGCTATTCTGACTCAGATTGGGTAGGAGATTGTGTGGAGAGGAAGTCAACTTCTGGAGGATGCCAATTCCTTGGTCGTTCACTGGTAAGTTGGTCTTCAAAGAAGCAGAATTGTGTCTCACTATCATCCACTCAAGCTGAGTATGTGGCAGCTGCAAGTTGTTGTGCACAATTGCTATAGATGAGGCAAACTTTAAAGGATTACGGTGTCACTTGTGACAAAGTGCCTCTTCTATGTGATAATCAAAGTGCTATCAAGATTTCCCTCAACCCAGTGCAACATAGCAAGACCAAGCATATTGATATTCGCCATCACTTCATTCGTGAACATATCAAGCTTGGTGATATTGAGGTTCACTTCATCCACACTGAAGAGCAACTTGTAGATATTTTCACTAAGCCCCTAGATGAAGCAAGGTTCCGGGAGTTAAGGCATGAGATAAATATCATTAATTCAAGTAATGTGGATTGAAGCTAGGCACTATGCACCTCACTATGCATTCGATCTTGTTCTAGATGTAGGCATGGACATAGGGGGAGTGTTGTTCTCTCAATGAACTCTTCCTCCCCCCATTATGCATAAACCGATCTAGTCTTTCACTTTAGCCATTACCGAATGGCACTTGTGCTTCAAAGACGAGCGTTGGTCATGAACACAAGGATAATTCTTCGTGGTGTCATACCTTTGTCTCAAACATAGGTGGCCTAGGCCACCGCCCCCACCTTTCTCTCATATGGAAGAAAGGATACAAAATGACGAGTCAGTATATCTTGCTGGTGCTATTTTCTTATTTTCACTGACTTGTCGTTTACCCACGTCTTTCTCATCTCCTATGTCTCGTTCTGCCATTTGCAGCGGTACTACCGCCACGGGTAGCGGTACTACCGCCTGGACCCTAGCGGTACTACCGCTCGGGATAGCGGTACTACCGCCAGGACCCCAATCTACCACGACCTGACTAGGACTTTTAGGGTTGTATCAAGGGGGAGCGGTACTACCGCCAGGGGGAGCGGTACTACCGCCAGGACCCCAGCGGTACTACCGCTGGCCAATACCCCTTGGACTATATAAAGGAGGGGGAGCCCGTTTTTTCCTGCTCTCTTTCTTCTTCCTCGTGGCTCTTCCCTCCCCAACCCCGGACTCCCCCTATTTGGATCTCTATCTGTGGAGCCCCTTATCTCCGGTGAGTTGGAGGGTTTGCTCCACTCCTCCTTCCTCCACCAAGTGCCATGGACTCCGGTAAAGCTCCTCCCTTTATTCTCTTGGTTGGTGTTTTCTTGTTCTAGGGTTAGGAGCATTGGTGATTTGGATCCATGGCTATGGTTGCGCTTTATTCTTGGATGGAACGAAGGAGATATTCTAGGGGAGTGTAGGTCCTATGATTCATTGCGTTCATATTGCCATGCTCTAGGTTCTTCATGTTTTAGATCAAGCACTTCTTCTCTTATTTTGGATTAGATCTAAAACTTGAATCCTCTTGACTAGGCATGTCTTTATCTAGATGATTCTTGAGATCCTCATGTGTTTAGGGCTATGGTGGTTTTTGTAGTGATTATATGCAGTACCCATGGCCCTCGTAAATCGAGTCTAGCGGTTCCTATGGGTCTTTTTTATTATTCGGATCTAAAAGTCAATGTGACAGCCCGATGCCGACGTTCCAGAAGATTCCCACAATATTTCCGTTTCTGTCATGTGTTAGTTTTATTTGTTGCATCGTCATTTAGTTTGCATCATCGCATCATGCATGGCATCATGTCAACTGTGTTTTGTCGGTGTTGCTTGTTGCCGTGTTGTTGGGTGTTAGTGCCTTGTGAGTGGCGTTGTTTTGTTGGAGTGTGAGAGAGGGTGCGTGAGAGCCACCGCTAAACCCTGTTGCACTGCGAACCACTCCCCTCCTCTCTTCTCGTCGATTTTGTTTTGTGGTTGTGTAAAAGTTCCGTTTAAACCCCTTTTAAAAAATGTCTTCTTTCAAAAATCCTTTTATTAAAGTATAAAAAAACAGCAAAAGAGAGAGGGAGTTCCCAGGCCCAAGGGAGCCAACCGGCCAGGCCCAAGGCCCAGCTGGCCAACCCTAGCGTCCCCAACCCGATTCCCCCTTGTTCCTCCCTCTACTCCCGCAGCGCCGCCTCCTCCCCAATGGCCCGCGGGTGCAACCTCCCCAGCCTCGATCCCTCGCCTCCAGGCCGCCCAGTCCCCGCGAGCTCGTCCCCATGCCCCGCGCCGGTTCCTCTGCCTCGCCATGGTCGAGCTCCCAGCGGCTTGCCGCGCCGCCTCGCCGCCTCCGCGCGCAGCCGCCTCGCCTCGGTCCCTGCCAGAGCCTGTGCTCGCGCCGCCACGCCGCAGTTCCCCTGCCCGCCGTGCTCGCTAGAGCAGCGCCCCCGCGCGGCCGCCGCCATGGTCGCCCGCTGCCAAGCTCCCGCGACAGGGCCCTCGACCTCGTTCCCCTCTCGCTGGATGCTCGCTCGCTGCCGTCTCGTTCCCGACCGGCCCGAGGCCTCCGCCGGCCGCCGCCCCTGGGACAAGTAGCTGCCCAGCCGCCGGCGCCTCTTCATCTTGCTGCCATCTTGCCGTCGATGCTGCCGATTGCATACTGCTGTTGCTGTGTGTTGCTGCTGTTTCTGCGTTGTTGCTGCTGCCTGTCGCTGGCTATTGGCGTAGGCTGCTGCTTGGAGCTACTGTTGTTGTCGCTGCTTGCTGCTACTAGTGCTGCCAGATGCTGAGGTTGCGTGGCTTGCTGCTTAGTTGCTGCCGAGATATTTCTTAGTCGCTGCAGATGTTGCTAGTAGCTACTGCTTTGCTTGCTGATCCATGCCGCGATGCGTTTTGCTGTTTATCTACTGTTGCTGCTAGCTTGCGTGCCTGCCAACTTGCCCTAGTTGTTGCTGTTGTAGCTGTTGCTTTGCTGCCGCCTTGCTGCTTGCGTAGCGTTGAGTTTGCTGTCGCTGGTTACCGACGCCGAAGACCGGTGCACCATACCCGCCTGCCGTGAGTCTTCGACAAGTTCGCCGGGAACCACGACGTCCCCAACGACCCCCGGACATCTACGGATTCGTGAACGACTACCGACGCCGAAGACCGTCTGCCGATGCCGAGTGAACGACTACCGTCGACGAGACCGTGTACGACTACTTCCACGACGACCACGACTTCCACGACGACCGTTGGTCTCCTTCTTCGAACCGAACCACTCCGATATGCATGCTTCGAAGGTATATCGATGGAACGTGACGAGAACCGTATTCATGTGATGTATGAGATGAATGTATGTTGCCCGTTGCACGTTGTCTTCTTTCGTCGTGCCTCGACACATGGGAACCCGAGATACGGGATCACCCCATCTTTATTTAGCGTTCCCGCACACGGTCCCTAATTGTTGGCTCTGATACCCGTAGAGTTATCGGGATAGGAACGTTGACGTGGCATCGTTTCCGTTTTGCCGCCATGGTTTCCTCTCACTCGCCGTGGCAATACATGCTTATTTTCCCTCCTTGTCGTGATGTGATGAACTCGCATGCATGACGCATTCATGGCATATATTTCGTGTTGCATGTTCTTGTGCCGTAACTCGTTCTATGTTCCGCGAGTTAAACCGACTAGGATGACACGTAGAACCGTCGCTTCACCCCTTGCCATGTTAACAACATTTAATATTGCGTGTTAAATAATCGGGAGTGAATTAAATAATTAATCGTGGAGTTTCGTCAATATGCAACCCGTTGCATATCGAGCTTCACTTAATGTGTAGTGTTTGTGTGAGGTGAATTGCCATGCCATCCCGTGCATCGATGAACTGATCATGCATCATATTAGGATATGCATCATGTTGTGCATCGTGTGGTGAATATCTCTGTTGATGTTTGTTTCCGGTTTGCTCCGTCTCGATAGACTTCTGCAAGCGTGTCGGAATGTGAGGACCCGTTCAACTACGTTGGTTCGCCGACTTCACGGAGTCATTCTTCTTCCAAGCGGAATCTCACGCAATATGATCATTTCCCCAGATACAATTACTATCATTGCCATGCTAGTATTACCGTTTCTATCGATTATGTCTTGTTGCCTACCACATGTTAAATATCAGCCTCTCAACAATGCCATGAAACCTTCAACCTGTTCAACCTAGCAAACCACTGATTGGCTATGTTACTGCTTGCTTAACCTTGTTGTTAGCGTTGCTAGTTGCAGGTGCAGTTGCTTCCATCTGACAACATGGGTTCCTTGTTATATCACCATATGAAATGCTATTTAACTTAATGCACCTATATACTTGGTAAAAGGTGGAAGGCTCGGCCTTTCTAGCCTGGTGTTTTGTTCCACCTTTGCCCCCTTAGTTTTTGGCTACCGGTGTTATGTTCCATAAATGAGCGCTCCTAACACGATCGGGGTTGTTATGGGGACCCCCTTGATAATTCGTTTTAGATTAAAGCTGGTCTGACAAGGCCCAGCATTGGTTTTACATTCGCCCAACATAATAATTTGATAATACTGAAATTCATAGGGAGTTAGCGCTACCCGAGGAGTAATTTTACATAAACAGGAGGGGCCAGTGCTGATGGTGTTGGTCCCAAACGGTCTGCCTGCGGAGCCACCGCGAGGAAACTCGAGGTTTGACACTCGTAGATAGTTCCGTCCGTCGTGTCCTGAGACCGAGATACGCGGCTCCTATCGGGTACGTCGACATGTTGCGCGGCCTTGCTGGATTAGTTTTACCTTTGACAAGACATCTTGTGCATCGGGATTCCAGTGATGCTTTGGGTAATCTGAGAGTTGAGGTTTTCCACTAGGGAATCCGACGAGATCGCGAGCTTCGTGATTGAGGATTTCTATGCGTCTTGTGGTAATTTGTGATGGACTAGTTGGAGCCCCCCTGCAGGGTTAAATCTTTTCGGAAAGCCGTGCCCGCGGTTATGTGGCAACGTGGAAACTTTGTTTAACACTAGTTCTAGATAACTTGAAATTAACTTAATTAAAACTTGCCAACTGTGTGCGTAACCGTGACTGTCTTATTCATGAGTTCCTTCTCCGATCGAGGACACGGTGGGGTTATGTCTGACGTAGGTAGGTGTTCTGGATCATTCATTTTGATCATCATTAGTTCACGTCCGTTTTGCGTAGATCTTCCCCCCTCTTATTTCTGGTATTCGTAAGTTTAGCCACCAAATATATGCTTAGCTGCTGCTGCAACCTCACCACTTAACCATGCCTCACCTATTAAGCTTTGCTAGTCTTGATACCTTTGGAAATCAGATTGGTCAGTCCCCTGTGGCTCACAGATTACTACACCACCAGTTGCAGGTACAGGTAAAGGTTACTTGACGTGAGCGCGTTGATTGTTCATTTGGAGTTGCTTCTCCTTCTTCTTCTTCATCGATCTAGGATGGGTTCCAGGCCGACAGCCTAGGATAGCAAGGATGGATGTCGTTCTTCTTTTCTCGTTTGTTTTCGTCCGTAGTCGGACCCTGCTCTTACTCTTGATCTTTATGTAATGTACTGATGTGACTCTGATGTAGCTTGTGGCGAGTGTAACCCAACTCTCTATATATATCTCTTCTTTTCAGTACATGTACTTGTAACGATATCCATTCTTGCGACACGACGAGATGCGCTTCTATCCCTGACGAGGCCTTCGTGCCAAATTGAGGATAGGGTCGCATCTTGGGCGTGACAAGTTGGTATCTGAGCCGTACCGACCTAGGAGCCCCCTTGATTGATCGAACTTGGCCGAGTCGAGTCTAGTGAAAAACTGCTTTGAGTCTAGTTATATATCGGAGAGTAGGATTCTTTTTTCTCCTCTTCTATGCTTTGGTGAGGAATCTTGACGTAATAAGTTATTCTACTCCTCTTCTCACTCAAAAAAAAAAATTAGGATCACGCGGATATTTTTGGAATCTATATGATGCCGATGTGACGGAGTTCTGTCTTGGTGCTTCCTATCTGCTTTAAGTTTAGGGGAGTTGAGCTCCACGGGATTCTTGAGCACATCGTTATCATTCAGATTTCTTAGTATCTTAGAACAAAGGATGTTCGTAATTGCTTCAATACTAGTAGTGGCGAGATAACCCCGATGTCCCCAGTACTGGTGCAGATTGTTCGGGAGTACTGCCATACTTTGTATCGTTGTGATCACGAGGGTCTGTAGTAGATGAAGGTACGAGATTCTGGTTGTGTGTTGATGGATGTGATACAGGTGACGGGTTAGTATAGGAGTTGTGTGTTATTACTCCTTGTATCCGTGTACCAGATTGCATGACAAGATATTTCGGGAATTCATAGGTGGGAATTCAAGTAGTTACTTATAGGACAATCTTCCAACAAATACATGATGTTAGGTTGGGGTTCGACATCTAGTGGATTCGTTTGTTCACGGTCGACTCACAGCGGTACATGTTGTGTCTTAAAGAGTCCTTGTAGCTTGCTACGACTCGGGGACGCTTCGTATGTCGGTTGCACTGCCTTGCACTTGATGGCTACTGTAAAATCAAGACCGTGCGATCCTGTCCACGAAAATATCGTATGAAATATTTCTCATGAGCTTGTTCTGGCTTGTTTCATAAGCCGCACCCTTTGTTTTGTTGAAATATGGTAATTCAGTTGCTTCGATGTCAAATGGTGATTTCAGATATTTCCTAAGAGGTGTTTTCATATTTTTATGTGAGAATGCAAATTCTTTTGCTCAAATTAATTTTCTTGTTATTTCTTATCAACCGGGGTCGTCATATCAATTCTTTTCCAACCGGTGTGTTTCTCTCCAAGTGAATTCAACCATCTCCAATTTTGTCAGATCATTCTCTCATTTTATTCCGGAGTTCATCTCATCTAGCCCAAGTTGTCTTTGTTTTCCCCCGCCCTCCCGCCCTTTTTCTCCAGTGATTCAATTTTCATCCAAGTGCCGTCATATTAAGTGATGCTTCCGCTATCTCTTCTTCCTTTTGTAGCCGGTGATTCGTTGTGAAGATTCTTAGGAGATTCGTGTCATATTTGTTCATTCTTTTCATCTTTTCCGGTGAATTTAATTCAGTTCTCCGTGTTCATCATATTCCTTTCGTCCTTGTAATTCTTTCCCATGTTGGAAATTCTTATCAGTCTTCTTGTTATTTATTCCTCTCTTTTCGATCCGGAGCGTTGAAGCTATCTTAGAAGTTTTTGTTTCCAATCTTTTCAATTATTTCGGGGTGCTAACCTTATCTAGTTCTCTTCATACTGGTGCAATTTCTCTCGTTCTAGCAATTGTTTCAACGGTGGTTTCTTTGAGTGGGCCCATAACCCACAGGTTCCTTCCCAGGATCTTTCCTGGCTCTTTTAATCTTTTCCCGGAGTTCTCTAATTATTTCAACTATGACGTAAGTATGAATTTCATCAGTCATATCCCTTCTCCAAGATCTATTGGAATTTATTCCCGTCTTCGGCTCAACCTTTCATTCCTCATTATTCCGGAGTGTCTCAGTCATTCTTGGTGGTGTTCTTCTTGTCATTTTTAGCTTTGAAGACCGGAGGAGTGTTTCTCTCAAATCTTGGTCTATTCTCGTGGATATTCGTCATTTCAACTTTGTGGCATTATCTTGAATTGTCCCAATCATGAGTATCCCTTTCTTGCTATCCGGTGCATTTCTGAGTTGTTTTCATTCTCGTTCCTCCGAAGGCCATCATTTTAGAAGATTCTTCGTTCTCAGCTTTCAGCTTTCGTTCTCTAATTCTTCTCAATTGTTGTCTCTTCGTTCGTCTCTCATTTATTCGGTGTCATGTTTAAGTTTTATCTCAGGTGGATCATGATCTCTTCATTCTCATGTATCTCCATTCATTCATGGTTGCCTCATTATTTCAATTCTCACCGGTATCTCCTTCAAGACTTCTTCTAGTTTGTGCTCATATCTCTCCTCAATCTTTTCAAGAAGAATAAGTTGTATGCTAGATCCGTTGCTTGTCATCAATTAAACTTGATGAAGGAGAAGCATAACATAATTCTTATTCTAGTTCATAGTAATCTAAATTCTTCTTCTGGAGCGGCTCATTATATCAATTCTTTTCTCAAGTGCTTATCTTTCTTTTCCGGAGTTCCAAGTTCTTTTAAGTATCTCTTTGTGAGGCTTCATCTAAATCTTGGCAAGGTCATAATCTTATTCTCTATCTACCTTCATATATTTGCATCATTCATTTGTATACGGTGGTCCTTCATGGTGGTTCATCAAGGTTTCAATCCATTCTCAAGTGTTCTTCAAGAATCTTGTTGGAGAACCTCAAATTTTCTTCTCTTGCATTTCCAAGTGCATTTGTTATTCCTTTATCCTTTGAGGTGGTATTATAGCATTCTTGTTAGCGTAGGAGCCTCGAAGAGTTTTCCTCTCAAGAATGAGATAATTAAACCCACCAATTCTGTGATCATGAGATATTTTCAACCCATGATTTCTTCATTGAGCTATCTTGGTTTGGATTTCACCTAAAGCTTTTCCTATGGATTATGCTATTATGGGGCTTGTCATTAATCCAAGTTCTCAATGTATCCTCTTGGTGTAAGTAACTGTTCTTATCTTGTTTCTCCCAAACAGTCCTTGTTTCTGTTAGTGGTTGGTTGTCACCTCATATTTGTTGAGATGATTTCCATAAGCCACTACTATCTTGTTCTTTTCATTGTTGGTTTTCCAACTACTAAGTCAATTCTTTGTCCGGAGGCTCTTCAATTCTATTATGATGATACTTGTCATTTTTTTCTTCATTCTCTTCCTCCGCTTGAGCTAGTTAATATTCTATTGTTCCGGAGGCATTGTGATGTTGCTCTTTTCGGTCTATTATGTTGTCCTATCAAGATCATGTTGTTCCCTTGTTCTATTTAGTTGTTTGTTATGTACATTGTCTATTTCTTCCACCTTTTCAAATTTTTTGTCCCATTTTCCTACCGAAGTGCTGCCGAAATTTTCCGTGAATTCTTTCTTCTTTCTCATATCATTCCTCATCTCTTTGCAACCTTCAAGGATCGTTGGTCTCACTCGTCTGTCAAAGAAGAGACTAAGTTTTTACCTCTTGTTCCTTCTCACCCTCTCCCCCTTTCATTCTTGGATCTCGGGGCGAGATCCTCTTGTAGTGTAGGAGAGTTGTGACAGCCCGATGCCGACGTTCCATAAGATTCCCCCTTTATTTCCGTTTCCGTCGTGTGTTAGTTTTATTTGTTGCATCCTCATTTAGTTTGCATCATCGCATCATGCATGGCATCATGTCAACTCTGTTTTGTCGGTGTTGCTTGTTGCCGTGTTGTTGGGTGTTAGTGCCTTGTGAGTGGCGTTGTTTTGTTGGAGTGTGAGAGAGGGTGCGTGAGAGCCACCGCTAAACCATGTTGCACAGCGAACCACTCCCCTCCTCTCTTCTCGTTGATTTTGTTTTGGTGTTGTGTAAAAGTTCCGTTTAAACCCCTTTTAAAAAATCGCCTTCTTTCAAAACTCCTTTTATTAAATGTGGGGGCAACCCTTGGGTTTTTATTTTGTTTCTCCTTGTGTGTTATCTTTAAAATCCGTATCATTTTCTTTTCTCTTTTAAAGCGTTTTTATTTTATTCTTTAAATAAAGAGGTTTTATTTAATTCTTCAAAAGGGGTTTGATTTTAATCTTTTGTAAAAAAGTTTAATTTTATTCTTTTGTAAGAGGGATTTAATTTTATTCTTCAAAAGATTTTAGTTTTATTTGTTAAAAAAAATGCCCAAGCTATCCTTATAGTTGGGGTATATTTTATTTTCAAGAAGTCAAAAGGCATTTTTTCTATTTTGTTAAAACCTTTTTTTTCTTTTGTTTGAGTTTTCTGTTTTTTTAAAAAAGTATAAAAAAAAGCAAAAGAGAGAGGGAGTTCCCAGGCCCAAGGGAGCCAACCGGCCAGGCCCAAGGCCCAGCTGGCCAACCCTAGCGTCCCTAGCCTGGTTCCCCCTTGTTCCTCCCTCTACTCCCGCAGCGCCGCCTCCTCCCCAATGGCCCGCACATGCAACCTCCCCAGCCTCGATCCCTCGCCTCCAGGCTGCCCCGTCCCCGCGAGCTCGTCCCCATGCCCCGCGCCGGTTCCTCTGCCTCGCCATGGAAGAGCTCCCAGCAGCTCACCGCGCCGCCTCGCCGCCTCCGCGCGCAGCCACCTCGCCTCGGTCCCTGCCGGAGCCCGTGCTCGCGCCGCCCCACCGCAGTTCCCCTGCCCGTCGTGCTCGCTAGAGCAGCGCCCCCGCGCGGCCGCCACCATGGTCGCCCGCTGCCAAGCTCCCACGACAGGGCCCTCGACCTCGTTCCCCTCTCGCCGGATGCTCGCTCGCCGCCGTCTCGTTCCCGACCGGCCCGAGGCCTCCACCGGCCGCCGCCCCTGGGACTAGTAGCTGCCCAGCCGCCGTCGCCTCTTCATCTTGCTGCCATCTTGCCGTCGATGCTGCCGGTTGCATGCTGTTGTTGCTGTTGCTGCGTTGTTGCTGCTACCTGTCGCTGGCTATTGGCATTGGCTGCTGCTTGGAGCTGTTGTTGCTGTCGCCGCTTGCTGCTACTAGTGCTGCCAGATGCTGAGGTTGCGTGGCTTGCTGCTTAGTTGCTGCCGAGATATTTCTTAGTCGATGCAGATGTTGCTAGTAGCTACTGCTTTGCTTGCTATTCCATGCCGCGATGCATTTTGTTGTTTATCTACTATTGCTACTAGCTTGCGTGCCTGCCAGCTTGCCCTAGTTGTTGCTGCTGTAGCTGTTGCTTTGCTGCCGCCTTGCTGCTTGCGTCGCGTTGAGTTTGCTGTCGCTGGTTACTGACGCCGAAGACCCGTGCACCATACCCGCCTGCTGTGAGTCTTCGACAAGTTCGCCGGGAACCATGACGTCCCCGACGACCCCCGGGCATCTATGGATTCGTGAACGACTACCGACGCCGAAGACCGTCTGCCGACGCCGAGCGAACGACTACCGTCGACGAGACCGTGTGCGACTACTTCCACGACGACCACTACTTCCATGACGACCGTTGGTCTCCTTCTCCAAACCGAACCGCTCAGATATGCACGCTTCGAAGGTATATCGATGGAACGTGTCGAGAACCGTATTCATGTGATGTATGAGATGAATGTATGTTGCACCGTATGTTGCCCATTGCACGTTGTCTTCTTTCGTCGTGCCTCAAGACATGGGAACCCAAGATACGGGATCACCCCATCTTTATTTAGCATTCCCGTACACGCTCCCTAATCATTGGCTCCGATACCCATAGAGTTATCGGGATAGGAACGTTGCCGTGGCATCGTTTCCGTTTTGCCGCCATGATTTCCTCTCGTTCGCCGTGGTGATACATGCTTATTTTCCCTCCTTGTCGTGATGTGATGAACTCGCATGCATGACTCATTCATGGCATATATTTCGTGTTGCATGTTCTTGTGTCGTAGCTCGTTGTATGTTTCGCGAGTTAAACCGACTAGGATGACACGTAGAACCGTCGCTTCACCCCTTGCCATGTTAACAACATTTAATATTGCATGTTAAATAATCGGGAGTGAATTAAATAATTAATCGTGGAGTTTCGTCGATATGCAACCCGTTGCATATCGAGCTTCACTTAATGTCTAGTGTTTGCGTGAGGTGAATTGCCATGCCATCCCGTGCATCGATGAACTGATCATGCATCATATTGGGATATGCATCATGTTGTGCATCGTGTCGTGAATATCTGTGTTGATGTTTGTTTCCGGTTTGCTCCGTCTCGATAGACTTCCGCAAGCGTGTCGGAATGTGAGGACCCGTTCAACTACGTTGGTTCGCCGACTTCACGGAGTCATTCTTCTTCCAAGCGGGATCTCAGGCAAGATGATCATTTCCCCAGATACCATTACTATCAGTGCCATGCTAGTATTACCGTTTCTATCGATTATGTCTCGTTGCCTACCACATGTTAAATATCAGCCTCTCAACAATGCCATGAAACCTTCAACCTGTTCAACCTAGCAAACCACTGATTGGCTATGTTACTGGTTGCTTAACCTTGTTGTTAGCGTTGCTAGTTGCAGGTGAAGTTGCTTCCATGTGACAACATGGGTTCCTTGTTATATCACCATATTAAATGCTATTTAACTTAATGCACCTATATACTTGGTAAAAGGTGGAAGGCTCGGCCTTTCTAGCCTAGTGTTTTGTTCCACCTTTGCCCCCTTAGTTTTTGGCTACCGGTGTTATGTTCCATAAATGAGCGCTCCTAACACGATCGGGGTTGTTATGGGGACCCCCTTGATAATTCGTTTTAGATTAAAGCTGATCTGGCAAGGCGCAACATAATAATTTGATAATACTGAAATGCATAGGGAGTTAGCGCTACCCGAGGAGTAATTTTACATAAACAGGAGGGGCCAGTGCTGATGGTGTTGGTCCCAAACGGTCTGCCTGCGGGGCCACCGCGAGGAAACTCGAGGTTTGGCACTCGTAGCTAGTTCCATCCGTCGTGTCCTGAAAACGAGATACGCGGCTCCTATCGGGTACGTCGACACATCGGGCGCCCTTGCTGGATTAGTTTTACCTTTGACGAGATATTTTGTGCATCGGGATTTCGGTGATGCTTTGGGTAATCTCAGAGTTGAGGTTTTCCACTAGGGAATCCGACGAGATCGCGAGCTTCGTGATTGAGGATTTCTATGCGTCTTGTGGTAATTTGTGATGGACTAGTTGGAGCCCCCTGCAGGGTTAAATCTTTTCGGAAAGCCGTGCCCGCGGTTATGTGGCAACGTGGAAACTTTGTTTAACACTGGTTCTAGATAACTTGAAATTAACTTAATTAGAACTTGCCAACTGTGTGCGTAACCGTGACTGTCTTATTCGTGAGTTCCTTCTTCGATCAAGGACACGGTGGGGTTATGTCTGACGTAGGTAGGTGTTCAGGATCATTCATTTTGATCATCATTAGTGCACGTCCGTTTGCGTAGATCTTCCCCCCTCTTATTTCTGGTATTCGTAAGTTTAGCCACCAAATATATGCTTAGCCGCTGCTGCAACCTCACCACTTAACCATGCCTCACCTATTAAGCTTTGCTAGTCTTGATACCTTTGGAAATTAGATTGCTGAGTCCCCTGTGGCTCACAGATTACTACAACACCAGTTGAGGTACATGTAAAGGTTACTTGACGCGAGCGCGTTGATTGTTCATTTGGAGTTGCTTCTCCTTCTTCTTCTTCATCGATCTAGGATGGGTTCCAGGCCGGCAGCCTCGGATAGCAAGGATGGACGTGGTTCTTCTTTTCTTGTTTGTTTTCGTCCGTAGTCGGACCCTGCTCTTACTCTTGATGTTTATGTAATGTACTGATGTGACTCTGATGTAGCTTGTGGCGAGTGTAAGCCAACTCTGTATATATCTCTTCTTTTCAGTACATGTACTTGTAACGATATCCATTCTTGCGACACGACGAGATGTGCTTCTATCCCTGACGAGGCCTTCGTGCCAAATTGAGGATAGGGTCGCATCTTGGGTGTGACAGTCAACCCACTAGCGGTACTACCGCCAGGGATAGCGGTACTACCGCTAGGACCCCAGCGGTAATACCGCCAGGGGTAGCGGTACTACCGCTAGGACCCCAGCGGTACTACCGCCAGGGGTAGCGGTACTACTACCAGGAGGATTTTTTTTCTTTTCGTTTTCTTGGCAATGTGAGTTTACTTTTATGCCTCTTTTTGTTCATTGCCTTGACTCCTTCTATCGCTCTTTTTTGGGTTTGTCTTGTGTGTCACAGGTGGTGCTCTCCGCTCGAATCCCCCAAGGGACACCCAGTCGAAACAATATCGCAATCAAGAGGCTCGAGAGGGCTCCGCCACTTCTAGTCTGCAGCCCAAAAAGAAGTCTTTCAAGAAGGCAGCTCACAAGGACAAGGGGGTCAACGTTCGCACTATGCCCCCTAAGGATTTTCTGCGGTTCCGCACCAAAAATCACTATCTCGAAGAGAAGGCTGTGATCAAGGATATCATGCATGTTTGGTCACGGGAACATATCGCGACATCATCAAGAACTTCAAGAAGAGTTTTGTTCCAGTTCAGTGGATTGACTTGGCTCACCTTCAGCAGAACCCGGATTACTTTGGTGATGCTCTCTCTTTGATTGGCAAGCTTGGCATTAAGGAGATCATCTCCTTCAAGAAAGACTTTGATCCAGATGTTGTCGCCCAATTCTATGTCACTGTTCACTTCTCGCCTTATGAAGAGCGCACCATGATTTGGATGACTCGTACTCAGAAGATGACAGGTTCCTCGTCTGAATTCATGCAGTTTCTCAAGGTCGACTTTCAGGGAGCTGACAATCCTATTGGGTCGCGTCCTCATGCTCCAGCTTCCACTGATAGGCCCCCGCCAAGGACAGGCTGCAACAACTTTATGTGAAGAAAGGTGTGCTCCCCAAGCATCTGCATATCATGCATCGGATCTTCCGCAACACTCTCTTTCCTCGCATTGGCAACTTTGACGAGGTGCATGGTTCTCTAGGTGAGATGCTTCTTCTTTGTGAGGAGGCTATGACTAAGGATTCTGCCCCTCTCGATATTTCCGACGTGATGTTCGCTGAGCTCTGGAACTGCATCATGAACCGCAAGGTTCCCATCTACGGGCCCTACTTGTTTGCGTATATTCGCCAGAAGTGGCACGACACCTATTTGATTGAGGAGTTCCACCTTCAGGTTGATTACTTTGTGCACGATCCTATCAGGCTCCGCATCAAGGACAAATGGGCCAACCCATCAACTTCGTCTCAGCACATGGACACTGACACAGAGACTGCTGCTGAAAGAGGCACCGCTTCTCAGTCCCACTCTTCTGCTATGCCATCTTGGGCAGTGAAACTGAAGGATAAAATGAAGACTCTCTTCTGTATGCAGGCCAAGGGACAGTATCAGACTCATGTGGCCCAGAAGGAGAACCGTCAGAGGCACAAGCGTGTCTTGAGGACACTTCATGTTGATATCTCCAGCGGCTCAGAGGACGACATCACTCTAGAGTCTGATTGGATGCGGGCTCAAGGTTATCACTGGTCTGATGCAGAGGAGGAGGCATCTGAGGAGGACAATGAGGAGGAGCAGGACGATCCAGATGCCACGGACGGGTCTCGGGCTGATGAGGATGAGGAGTGACCACCTGTGTCATTAGGTGTGCCCCTTTTTGGTGTCTTGTGCCAAAGGGGGAGAGAGTCTAGGAGCTGGATTTGAACTTTGCTTAGCTTTGATTATCTTCTCGTGTTTGCTTTGAACTTGGTTAGCTTTTATTTGCTATCTTTGCTTTGTGTGATGTGAGACTTGAACTAGTGTGAGATTTATTTCCATCATATGTTGTGAGTCATATGCTCCTTATTTTTATATATCACTATCTTTATGTTCACATGCTATTCACTGTGCAAATCCGGTATTGTCATCAATCCACCAAAAAGGGGGAGATTGTTAGGGCATAGTTTATGCCTAAGTAATTTTGGTGATTGATGACAGTACCGCAAAGGACTAATCGTGTGTGTTAAGATTTCAGGTAACACATGTCAACGGCACAAGACGACTCGCCCCCTCTTTCCACGGAACAGAAGCACGGTGTACTCTACGATTCTCTTTCTTTGAGTCATAGGAACGTCGTACTATTAAGAGGGGACCCGCAGTGGAATGGTTTGGGTGGAATCAATTTTGCATGCACACACTTTATCTCCTTTCCCCTTACCTGCAACTTTGGAGTGGCTCCCGCCTCTGTGTTTATCTCTCTAAGAAAATGGTCCCTAAGCGGTAGTACCGATGTGCCTAGCAGTAGTACCGCTCGCCCTGGCGGTAGTACCGCTGTGCTGGCCGTAGTACCGCCCCTGGTCAGCGGTAGTACCGCTCCAGTAGCTTAGTACCGCCTTCCTAGCGGTTGTACTTCGACGGACCTTTTTGCAAAGACTTTCTTGGCGGTGGTTGTCCCGGTAGTGCTTATGCACTACCATGGGCCCAGCGGTAGTACCGCTGGAGTGCCAGCGGTAGTACCGCTAGGATCGGGCTGTGAGTGGGAAAACGGTTCGATTCCCCCCCCCCACTATATAAGGGGTTCTTCTAGCTGTGGAACCCTACCTTTGACCCTCCCAAGCTCCATTGTTGCTCCCTATGCTCAAATGTGCCCGATCTCTCTCCCTAGACAATCAAACTTGTTGATTCTTTAGGGATTGGTTGAGAAGGCCTAGATCTACACTTCCACCAAGGGAAAAGTTGATTCCCCCACCAATCCCTTGCGGATCTTGTTACTATTGGGTGTTTGAGTATCCTAGACGGTTGAGGTCACCTCGGAGCCACATTCCATTGTGGTGAAGCTTCGTGGTCTTGTTGGGAGCCTCCAAGCTTTGTGTGGAGTTTGCCCCAACCTTGTTTGTCAAGGTTCGATCGCCGCCTTCAAGGGCACCTATAGTGGAATCACGGTACCTTGCATCGTGTGAAGGCATGAGGAGAATACGGTGGCCCTATTGGCTTATTGGGGACCATGGTGCCTCCACACCGCTCCAACGGAGACGTACTTCTTGTCAAAGGGAAGGAACTTCGGTAACACATCCTCGTCTTCATTGGTTCCACTTGTGGTTATCTCTAACATTTACTTCATGTATGCTTATGTTGTTGTCTATCTCTTACTTGTCTTAGTAGTTCTTGTTGTTAGCTTCATATAGGTTCACCCCGTTGTTGCTATTTTTGTGAACCTGTATGTTGCTTACCCTAACTTGCTAAGATTAATTAAAAAGTGGTCGTTGCCTATTCACCCCCCCCCCCTCTAGTCAACCATATCGATCCTTTCACCCTCCACCCCCTTGCCTCATTTTATCAACAGATGCACAGCACTGCTCAGTCGGAGCGGCCAGAGCTCCTTTTCCATTCAGGATAGATGTGATTGACCCGGACAGGCCGGGCCTCAGCTCCATTATTACGGATTGGATGCCTTCCTCGCTCTGAATGCCGCTGCTAGTGATCAGGCACGCGGGGCTTGAGATCCGTGACACGCCAGCACCGTCTGACCCTGCTCAGAGGCAGAGGGCCGCGAATGTACGCGGGTGCTCAGCCAACATAAAAAGAGCTTGGAGGATCGCCCGTGGCAGTGGCCAAAGGATTTGGCGAGGCCTCGCCATGAATCTCCCGCTGCGCTCGTCTGGTCAAAGTCGTCGTACCCCTCCATGATTTTTTTTAGAAAAGGAGGCCTAGCCCCGGCCTCTGCATCAAGCGATGCATGCAGCCATATATTAAAGTAAATCAAGTCTTCAAAAAGTACAAATAATTCGAAAGCAACAAAGTGCTAAAATACGAGATACAAGGCGAACAGCGCGCCCAGGCCAGAGGAGATTAAAGATCTAGATGCCTAAACACCTATCCTATTAATATGACGCCATCCAAACCGGTTGAAGATAACCTGTGCTACCATCTCCCAACGGACACACCCAGTAACCATAGGCTCCCTGGCTGCCACAGGAGTTAGTAACGACCATGTGCGGATCAGTGCGGTAGTTCTGAAGATAACCTGCAGAAAGTGAATATCACGTAGTCTGTTAAAAACCAAATCATTTCTGTTGTTCCATAAAGCCCATAAAAGAGCACATGCTCCGACACGAATATATTTGGCCAATTGAACATCAACTCCGTGTAACCATGTTCCAAATAACGAGTTCAAATTAATAGGAGGAGGGATGTTAAAAGTAATGTGAATCGAGCGCCAAACAAGTTTAGCCATAGGACAATCGAGAAAGACATGTTGAATACTCTCTACCCTTGGACAAAAGCTACATCTGGGGCTACCTTTCCAATTTCGCTTGGCCAGATTATCCTTTGTTAAAATAACTCCCTTGTGTACAAACCACAAGAAAACTTTAATTCTAAGAGGCACTCTGACCTTCCAAATATGTTGGGTTTTTGGAATAGGTACTGAATCAATGAGATCAAAATACATGGATTTAACCGTAAACATCCCATTTGATCATAAACTCCAAGAAATTCGATCAATCCTGTCAGAAAGATTAACCTCCATTAACCTTCTAACCAGATGCAACCAGGAGACCCATCTATCACCAATTAAAGATCTACGGAATTGAATATTAAGGGGTATCTGACGAAATACTGCCGCAACGGACACTTGTCGGCATTGGGCAATATGGTACACCCGCGGGTATTGAAGAGCTAAAGGCGAATCTCCTAGCCAGGAATCTTCCCAGAATCTAGTCAATTCACCATTACCAATGATAAACCTCGTTCTGTTGAAGAAAGATTTTTTCACCCGCATCAGGGCCTTCCAGAAAGGCGAGTCTAGTGGTCTAGCCGTAACCTGAGATAAAGATTTGGAGTGAAGGTACTTGTTCGTCAGAATTTGTGCCCACATCCCTTCGGATTCCATAGATAATCGAAAAAGCCACTTGCTGAGAAGACATCTATTTTTACTCTCCAAATTTTCGATTCCTAAACCTCCTTGTTCTTCAGGTCGGTAGATAATACCCCATTTAGCCAGCCTATACTTAGTTGTAACCTCATCGCTTTGCCAAAAAAACGGGACCGGTAGAAATCCAATCTTTTTCGCACCCCCACAGGTACCTCAAAAAAAGATAGGAGAAACATAGGCATGCTTGTTAATACTGAATTGACAAGCACTAGCCTTCCTCCGTAAGAAAGGAGCTTACCTTTCCAACTACTAAGTTTCTTTTCAAACCGTTCCTCGATGCATTTCCACTCAGCATTGGAAAGTTTACGGTGATGGATGGGAATTCCTAAGTACATAAAAGGTAAATCCCCGGCTACACACCCAAATAGCTGATTATAAATATGTTGTTGGTTTTTGGCTTCACCAAAACAAAACAACTCACTTTTATTGAAATTTATCTTCAACCCAGATAGTTGTTCAAAAAGGCAAAGGATGAGCTTAAGATTTCTAGCTTTCACTAGATCATGCTCCATAAAGAGAATTGATGGGGTTGTAGTCCCACGGTAGGGTCATAGATCTGCCCTATAGGTCCTACCCAAGGACTACCCTTCATAGAAGACAAGGCCCTTAGACAGTTCTGACTGAACTGTGGACGCCCCCATCACCCAGTCGGCGACGATCCACTCGGAGCATATTTAACGTACCGACTCGAATCCACTCTGTACATCGTAACCTCCCAGGAGGGCAACGGTCATACATTTTCATACACCATTATTAGCATTTAAGGCTTACGTTACCTGTAACGTAGGCATTTATTCGCCACTACTCCACCCTTGTCCACCGAGCCATTATGAAGGGCAGCACACTCTATATAAGCCGCCCTTCCCCACTGGTGCAAGGGTTGGCACTTGGTGTAATCCTATAATCCATTCGACACAAAGCTCCTAAGAGCACTGAGACGTAGGGTTGTTACCTCCACCGTAGAGGGGCCTGAACTCATACATCCTCGCTGTAGCTAAGGCTCTGCCCATCCTTTCATACCCCATCCTTCTACTGTCAGACTTATACCCACGACAGTTGGCGCCCACCGTGGGGCAGGCGTCTAAGCGACTTCCGGCGAGTTTGCGATTTCATCCTTTCGTCATGTCGTCCGGTGGAGATCTGTGCATGGGTCATCAGATCCTCTTCGGTGCCCTCTCCTTCATCGCCAATGATTCGGCATGGCTTCGGGATGCACCCCTCGACGTCGAGGCGCTTCCCAGTCGCGGGGCTACGCACTTCTGTGCCAGTTCCCGCGGTGTTCTTCTTCTCCAGCCATCGACCCTGGTGTCGATCTTCGCCCCCGTCACGCGCCGCAACAAGCGATCCCGTCGTCCGCGGCTCCAGCGTTGGGTGCGGCACGCCCAGGCGCGGCAGAGCGCGTCCTCTCAAGTGGCGGTGCTCGAATCGGTTGTGGTCCCGCCGCCATCCCAGTGCTTGGAGTCAGTTCCGACTGAGCTACCTTCCGAGTACCCGTGTCGCGGCCCTGCAGCCGAAGTTCTCATGGCCGATTCCCATGAAAGTCCCCTCCAGACTGGTCGGAACGAACATGAGTTCGGAGAATCATCCGGCGCTCATCGTCAACACCGTCGTTCTTCCAGTCGACGCACTCGCTAGAGCAACGTCGAGGTGTTCCGCACACCCATCCTCAACTTGGTTGCGGCTGCGAGGATAGCCGATTCTCTCCAGCCGACTGATTCAGAGCCTGGTAGAGGAATCGAGCAGATTCGTGCCCTCTTGCATACGGCGCAACAACAAAATTCGGCAGTCTCCGAGTTGCACAACAGGATCCATAATAGTTCTGTTCACATGAACACGCATCGGTCGGTTTTCAGTCCTGACTCTCATCAGCGACGCAGAGGGGGCAGCCGTTCCAGGGACCCGAGTCGGAATCCGCTTCCCATTCGGTCTCATCCCGAAGATCGTCGCCGTTCGCGTACTCCTCCGTTGGGTGGGTCTTACGGGCCTCGACATCACGATGATCGTCGTTCGGGCGGTGACGCGCATGATCCAAGGCCTGATGCAAGAGGGTACATCACCCAGAAGAAGGTCGACAGAAGTCGAGCCCACCGTGATGGTCATGATAGAGACCGTCCGAGTGAAAGCAGGACCGTTGTCTCTAGCCCCGAGTGCTTCAGTCGGGCCATCCGCTCAGCTGACATCCCTCCCAACTTCCGATTGGCGACGGGAATCAGCAAGTTCACAGGAGAGTCCAAACCAGAAACTTGGTTGGACGACTACAGAGTGGCGGTCCAGATTGGTGGCGGAGATGACCATGTCGCCATGAAACATCTCCCACTAATGCTCGACAGTTCGGCGCGAGCCTGGCTGAACCAGTTAGCTCCGTCAAGCATCTACAACTGGGCAGATCTGTCCCGAGTCTTCATCAGGACCTTCGAGGGTACGTGCAAATGCCCTGCTGGTCTCGTAGAGCTCCAGCACTGTGTCCAGAAGCAGAACGAGCCCTTGCGCGATTTCATCCAGCGCTGGACGACCCTCTACCACACGGTGGAGAACGTCACAGAGCACCAAGCAGTCTGCGCCTTCAAGGCAGGCGTGCGGTACAGAGATCTGTACCTGAAGTTCGGTCGGACAGGCGACATCTCCATGAGCAAGATGATGGAGATAGCCGCGTGCTATGAAAATGGCGAAGAGGAGGACCGCATACGTAGCGGCAAGCATAAGTCAGTCGCCGATGGAGATGGGAACAACAATCGGAAGCAGAAGCAGAAAGCTCAATCCACTCCACAGGCAGAGGCAACAGCCGTTACAAATGCCAAGTTCAAAGGCAAGGGGAAAGCTCAGTACACCCCCAACAAGAGGCAGTCAGGAAATTCCATCCTGGATCAACCGTGTCCAATCCACACGAAGATGGATGAAGAAGGCAATGCCATATTGCCGAAGCATACCACTCGACAGTGCCACCTCCTGATCCAAGGATTCAGTGAAGGGCAGCCGAGTGAGAAGGACACCGAGCAGGATGATGAGGACAAGGAGGATCCGTTCCCCCAAGTCCATGCAACATTGATGATTTTTGCTGATGTGGAAAGCAAAAGTCGACTGAAGCTGGTTAACAGGGAGGTAAACCCCCATCCACTCCCACGTTCCTCAAGTGGTCACAGACTGCGATCACTTTTGATCAGTCAGACCATCCATCACACGTACCCACCCCAGGGAGGCAAGCTCTGGTCGTCGACCTGGTGGTGGAAGGAGTCAGGCTGCGCAAAGTCCTCATGGACGGCGGCAGCGGATTGAACATCATGTACACCGACACTCTCAAGGGAATGGGCATTCCGATGTCCAAACTTAGCGAGAGCAGTATGCAGTTCCACGGAGTCGTCCCAGGAAGAAAGGCCAAATCACTCGGCCAGATTGCGTTGGATGTCGTCTTTGGCTCTGACAAGAACTTCCGCAAGGAGAAGCAGACATTCGAGGTGGTGGACTTCCAGAGTGCATACCATGCGATTCTCGGTCGCCCGGCATAGGCGCGTTTCATGGCCCGTCCATGTTACGTCTATTTGAAGCTCAAGATGCCAGGTCTCAAAGGTGTGATTACGGTCACAGGCAATCGGCAGCGGGCCGAGGAGTGTCTGCAGCAGGGGTCGAGGATTGCTGATCAGCAGATGGCTATACTCGAGCTGGATGAGTACAAGAAGACCGCCGACCCCGCTGACTTGATACGCTCAAAGAAGCCAGCTTCCGAGTCCGCATTCCAGTCGGCGGGAGACACAAAGAAAGTCAGCATCCATCCGACGGACGACACCGCCGCCCCGACCAACATCTCCACCACCCTTGATCCAAAATAGGAAGCCGAGCTCATCCAATTCCTCCGTGAGAACTGGGACATTTTTGCATGGAAGCCTGCTGACATGCCAGGTGTACCCAGGGAGTTGGCTGAGCACCGACTGCATGTGGATCCTGCAGCTCGGCCTGTCCGAGAACGCCTGCGTCGGTCCACCGCGCACAAGAGGAAAGCAATCGGAGAGGAGGTTGCTAAAATTTTGGCAGCCAACTTCATTCGCGAGGTACACCACTCCGAGTGGCTCGCTAATGTTGTCATGGTGCCCAAGAAGGAAAAGTCTCTCCTTATGTGCATCGATTTCAAGCATCTCAATAAGGTCTGCCCGAAAGATCACTTCTAGCTTCCCTGCATTGATCAAATTGTTGATTCGACTGCGGGTTGCGAGCGCTTATCCTTCCTTGATGCCTATTCAGGCTATCATCAGATCCGTCTGTATGGTCCAGATGAATTAAAAACAGCCTTCATCACCCCATTCGGGTGTTTCTTTTACATCACTATGCCATTTGGTTTGAAGAATGCAGGAGCAACTTTTATGCGATGATCCAAAAATGCCTCCTTGACCAAATCGGTCGAAATGTGGAGGCATATATGGACGATATCGTAGTCAAGTCACGCAAAGGTTCCGACCTGCTGACTGACTTGGCAGAAACAATCGCCAACCTACGTAGGTATGATATCAAGCTCAACCCAGCCAAGTGTTCGTTCAGCGTTCCCAGCGGGAAGTTACTCGGTTTCTTCGTTTCCGAACGAGGGATCGATGTCAACCCCGAAAAGATCGGGACCATTGTTCGAATGGAGCGGCCGATAAGAGTACATGATGTTCAAAGGCTCACAGGTTGCCTAGCGGCTTTGAGCAGGTTTATCGCTCGACTCGGCGAGAAGGCGTTACCTCTGTACCGACTAATGAAGAAGTCCGATACCTTCGAGTGGACAGACGAAGCCCAAATCGCATTCGACGACCTCAAAGCCCTGCTTTCCACCCAGCCGGTTCTTACTGCCCCGCTCAGTAAACAACCCCTTCTTCTGTACATCGCGGTTACAAATCAAGTCGTCAGCACCGTTCTGACAGTCGAACGCGAAGAAGAAGGCAAAGCGTACAAGGTTCAGCGGCCAGTATATTATGTTTTCGAAGTCCTGACTCCTTCCAAGCAGAGGTACCCCATTATCAGAAGCTTATTTATGGGATCTACATGACTGCAAAGAAGGTGGCTCATTATTTCCAAGACCACTCGGTGTTTGTCATATCTGATGCTCCGTTGTCGGAAATTCTCCACAATCGGGACGCATCAGGTCGAGTGGCAAAGTGGGCAATGGAGATGCTATACTGTGACATCAAGTTCGAAGCCAAGAAAGCTATAAAGTCTTAAGCTCTTGCTGATTTCATAGCGGAATGGGTAGAACAGCAACCAACTCACATCTACTCGGCTCATTGGACCATGTTCTTCGATGGGTCCAAGATGTTGAATGGCTCCGGCGCTGGCGTAGTGCTCATATCCCCAAAAGGTGACAAACTCAAGTATGTGTTGCAGATACATTTTGATTCTTCCAACAACGAAGCAGAGTACGAATCTCTCCTTTACGGGTTGCGCATGGCCATCACACTCGGCGTCCGTCGCCTGATGGTCTATGGCGACTCAGATCTGGTGGTTAATCAAGTAATGAAGGAATGGGATATAAGGAACCCCACCATGACTGCATACTGCAACGCAGTAAGGAAGCTCGAGAAGAAGTTTGAAGGTCTGGAACTTCACCATGTTCCCCGACTGAAAAACCAAGCAGCAGATGAATTGGCAAAACTTGGATCCACTCGGAGACCGGTCCCGAGTGATGTCTGCCTCGAGCACCTACACCTCCCCTCGGTGAAAGAAGATCCTTTTACAGAGGAACCAGTACAACCGAAGAGCTCAACAGATCCGACTGAAGTCGAGGTCCCCGCTGTGGTTGATTTGATCATGGAGATTCTAGATGTCATTCCCGAATGGATTGTGCCGTTCATTGCATACATCATGAGGCAAGAGTTACCAGAAGACGAAGTCCAAGCTAGGCAGATCGTTCGCAGGTCAAAGTCCTTCACCGTCATTGATGACCAGTTATACAGGGAAAGTGTTTCACGCGTCCTTCAGCGGTGTATCTCTCCTGAGGAGGGGCAGTTAATCTTGGAAGAAATCCACTCGGGAACCTGCGGACATCATGCCTCCTCAAGGGCATTCGTCGCCAAAGCCTTCAGAGCTGGTTTCTTCTGGTTGCAGGCCAATGAAATGGCAAAACATATGGTCGACCGTTGTGAAGGTTGTCAGTTCTATTCAAACAAGTCCCACAAGCCAACGTCTGCGCTGAAGACAATTCCTCTTGCTTGGCCGTTCGCCGTGTGGGGATTAGATACAGTCCGACCATTCAGAATAGGCCAAGGAGGATCAACTCATCTGCTGGTAGCAGTTGACAAGTTTACCAAGTTGATTGAAGCCAAGCCCATGAAGAAGCTCGACGCCCTTACGGCCATCAAATTTATCAGAGACATCATCGCCAGATACGGGGTTCCGCACAGCATAATCACCGACAATGGCACAAACTTTGACTCAGACAGGTTCAAAGGTTTTTGCACAGGCAAAGGTATCCGAGTGGATTTTGCATCCGTGGCACACCCCCAAACAAACGGGCAAGCAGAGCGGGCGAATGGACTTATTCTTCAAGGGTTGAAGCCTCGACTCTTGCGAGAAGTTGGACATGCTGCCGATGCATGGGTCACCGAGCTGCCTTCGGTGCTGTGGGGCCTCCGCACAACTCCGAATAGATCGACATGGCGATCCCCGTTCTTCCTCGTTTATGGAGCAGAGGCAGTCCTTCTGAGTGACTTGCTTCACAACTCTCCACGAGTCGAACTCTTCTCTGAAGCCGAAGCAGAGCAAGCCAGGCAAGACGGAGTGGATCTTCTAGAAGAAGAGCGCGAGATGGCACTGATCCGTTCAACAATTTATCAACAAGATCTGCGGCGATTTCACGCGTGGCATGTTAGGAGCCACACATTCCAAGCAGGCGACCTGGTGCTCTGAGTGGATCAGCAGAGACCACACAAGTTGGCTCCCGCCTGGGAAGGACAGTTCATCATCTCTAAGGTGCTGAACAACGGAGCATATCGACTCTACAACCTCGATAGGGAAACGGACGAGCCGCGAGCATGGAATGGAGATCTACTAAAGCGCTTCTACACATAACCACCGACGGAGACAATGTAAAGAACAAGTATCATTGAAGTAATACAAAGCAGATTGATTTCTTGCCGATTCAAAATTCTTCCACGTTTGCAGACTCCGGTCTAAAGAACCAACTCCGAGTGTGCACTAAAAGTCACGCTTGGAGACTTAGCTGCGACCCAGAGTCGCCTAAGTACAAACTCGCTCCGAGTGTGCACTAAAAGTCAGACTCGGGGACTTAGCTGCGACCCAGAGTCGCCTAAGTACAAACTCGCTCCGAGTGTGCACGAAAAGTCACACTCGGAGACTTAGCTGCGACCCAGAGTCGCCTAAGTACAAACTCGCTCCGAGTGTGCACTAAAAGTCACACTCGGGGACTTAGCTGCGACCCAGAGTCGCCTAAGTACAAACTCACTCCGAGTGTGCACGAAAAGTCACACTCGGAGACTTAGCTGTGACCCAGAGTCGCCTAAGTACAAACTCGCTCCAAGTGTGCACTAAAAGTCACACTCGGGGACTTAGCTGCGACCCAGAGTCGCCTCAGTACAAACTCGCTCCGAGTGTGCACGAAAAGTCACACTCGGAGACTTAGCTGCGACCCAGAGTCGCCTAAGTACAAACTCGCTCCGAGTGTGCGCTAAAAGTCACACTCGGGGACTTAGCTGTGACCCAGAGTCGCCTAAGTAAAAAACTCACTCCGAATGTGCACGAAAAGTCACACTCGGGGACTTAGCTGCGACTCAGAGTCGCCTAAGTAAAAAAGCTTCCTCCGAGTGTATACTCGAGATACACTCGGAGGCTTAGCAGACCCTCATTGAGGCTCATGTGGATTTGAAGACAACTGACAACTACATGAGTAACAACTCGCTCCGAGTGCGCACTAGCAGTCACACTCGGGGACTTAGCTGCGACCCAGAGTCGCCTAAGTAAAAACTCGCTCCGAGTGTGCACCAAAAGTCACACTCGGGGACTTAGCCACGACCCAGAGTCGCCTAAGTAAAAACTCACTCCGAGTGTGCACCAAAAGTCACACTCGAAGACTTAGCTGCGAACCAGAGTCGCCTAAGTAAAGAGCTTCCTCCGAGTGGGCACTCGAGATACACTCGGAGGCTTAGCAGACCCTCATTGAGGCTCATGTGGATGTGAAGACAAACTGACAACTACATGCTCCGCATGTTTGCCATTGGCTTCACCAAGAGACGCCCAAACAAAAACCACGAGCCAAAATCGTGTCAAAAAAAACTCAGCGAAAGAAGAGCAAAAGATCCGATTCGAATTCAAGTTGGATCTACGATCAGTCGGCTCGGTGTGAATCAAGTTTATCCACACCGAACCACGAATGCAACAGCCAACAGCAGTGGCCAAAGTTTAATACAGATTCCACTCGGCATACCGAGGTAAATGTGCGTTCAGCATAAAGTTTTTTCAAGCGTCGCCGGGACTGGCAGGCTCCACAAAGATGTCGAGGTCGATGCCATCTGCAATCCGAGTGGCTGTGTCGAGGAAGGTCTTCATGAAATCTTCAAATCAAAGCTTCTTGGTCTTGGCGACCTGCAACGTCTTCAGCTTTTCTTAGCGGGCTTCCTTGCAGTGCACTCGGACCAGAGATAGCGCCACGTCCGCACCACACCGAGGGACAGACTTCTTCCATGCCTGCACTCTGCTTGGGACGTCCTCCAGCCGAGTCATCAACCCATCTATTTCGCTCCGGGAGTCGTCTTCTGGCCACAGCTCCTTGTCGATTCGGCCGACAACTTTTCTCACGCGGCCAATGAAAGTGTCCACCCTGTTAAGGCGAGAATGCGCTCGGAGCATGTCCCGGTTAGCTTCATCGCCGAGTGGAACATTCGGAACAAGCGAATGTTCAATTTCGGCTGCTTTAGTCTCAACGTCCCGACAGAAATGTTCAAAGAAAAGACAAGCAGAAAATAAGCGCGGAGTGAACTCCAAAGTCAAAAGGCACTCGGCAAGAACTTACCACCAAGTAGTGCGACCATCTTCCTCGCCCAGTCGCTGACGTAGTTCTCCTGCGCTCCGCACCGAGTGTTCATCACCTTTAGCTGGGCCATCCAGTCAGATCTCTCCTTCTTCATCTTTTCTACCTCAGCCACCAGTGCCTTGTTGGTCTCCAGAGATTCCTCCAAAGAATTCTCTCGGTCAGCGAGAGCCTTCTTCACGCCAGCCAGGTCATTCACAGCCACCTCCAAGTCCGCAACAAGCTGAGTCTTCTCAGCCTTCAGAGCATTGTACGCAGATCCCATTTCACAAGTCTTCTGCCAAAGAGACACAAAGGGAAGGATCGGCCACATTCAACAAGGAAAAAGTCTCCAAAGATATGGCAAAACAATCAAAGCTCAAAATTCTTCAGACCCCTGCCGATGCAAGCAATCGACAGCGGTCTCGGGGACTACACCCAGTGGGTTCACTGAGAGTGACCCCACTGGTATGAAGCTCGAACAGGTCGGCCCTATCGAGCTCCATATCAAACCAACAACACTACGAGATTACTATTACTCGACCCGAGTAACACTACTCTCGGGGACTACACCCAGTGGGTGCACTGAGAGTACCCCCACTGGTACCATTCGGGCAGATCAGCTCTGATTTGTTCAGATTACGGAAAATACATATAAAGACAAATGTCGGTGCAAGCACTCGGCAGAAGTCTCGGGGACTACACCCACTGGGTTCACTCGGAGTGAACCCACTGCAAAAGAAACCTATTGCATCCGAGTACCTCGCTGTAACACCCAGTGGGTTCCAAGAGGAATGTAAACACTTACTAGCACACTTACTCGGATGTCGTCCCGAAGCTCCAAGCTCTTCTTGTACAGGGACACGATGGAGTCTACGCTCCCTTGGCGTCGCCCACCATCAGCTCCACCTGCACCATGGCGTCCTTGGCGGCTCCTACCTGATCCTCCGGGAGGCGTCGGGCATCATATTGAACAGCCGACGGACCAACCGCGACAGAAGGCTCCCTGGGCATCCCGAGCTCCGCTCCAGTCGGTTCCGCCGTGAGGGCCACCGTCTCAGTCGGCGGCACCGTCTTAGTCGACGGCACGGTCATGGCGGGATCAGCAGCAGGTTGGATAACCCCAGGGACAGGCGCCAAAGCTGGCTCCGACCTCCTTTGGTCGTCATCGTCCAGATGGATCACCTCCGAAGGAAGCCCGACTGAACAAAATAAAATTACAGAAAAGGTCAAGATCAAAGACAGCACCCGCAAAACAGTAATGCAGCTCTCGGAGTCGTGACAACATACCTTGCTGGGACGTGGCGGCGTTATCCGTGTCCATGGGATCATCGTCCTGGCGCGGCAGAGAGGTGGCGGAGGTAGCAGTTCTGTTGAGTGAAATCCACTCGACGGATAAACATGAGTTCCCAAAAAGAGGATTGCAATCGGATATTGAAGGAAGATGAAAGAGTACAAACTCGCTCCGAGTGTGCACGAAAAGTCACACTCGGAGACTTAGCTGCGACCCAGAGTCACCTAAGTACAAACTCGCTCCGAGTGTGCACTAAAAGTCACACTCGGGGACTTAGCTGCGACCCAGAGTCGCCTAAGTACAAACTCACTCCGAGTGTGCACGAAAAGTCACACTCGGAGACTTAGCTGTGACCCAGAGTCGCCTAAGTACAAACTCGCTCCGAGTGTGCACTAAAAGTCACACTCGGGGACTTAGCTGCGACCCAGAGTCACCTCAGTACAAACTCGCTCCGAGTGTGCACGAAAAGTCACACTCGGAGACTTAGCTGCGACCCAGAGTCGCCTAAGTACAAACTCGCTCCGAGTGTGCGCTAAAAGTCACACTCGGGGACTTAGCTGCGACCCAGAGTCGCCTAAGTAAAAAACTCACTCCGAATGTGCACGAAAAGTCACACTCTGGGACTTAGCTGCGACTCAGAGTTGCCTAAGTAAAAAAGCTTCCTCCGAGTGTATACTCGAGATACACTCGGAGGCTTAGCAGACCCTCATTGAGGCTCATGTGGATGTGAAGACAACTGACAACTACATGAGTAACAACTCGCTCCGAGTGCGCACTAGCAGTCACACTCGGGGACTTAGCTGCGACCCAGAGTCGCCTAAGTAAAAACTCGCTCCGAGTGTGCACCAAAAGTCATACTCGGGGACTTAGCCACGACCCAGAGTCGCCTAAGTAAAAACTCACTCCGAGTGTGCACCAAAAGTCACACTCGAAGACTTAGCTGCGAACCAGAGTCGCCTAAGTAAAGAGCTTCCTCCGAGTGGGCACTCGAGATACACTCGGAGGCTTAGCAGACCCTCATTGAGGCTCATGTGGATGTGAAGACAAACTGACAACTACATGCTCCGCATGTTTGCCATTGGCTTCACCAAGAGACGCCCAAACAAAAACCACGAACCAAAATCGTGTCAAAAAAAACTCAGCGAAAGAAGAGCAAAAGATCCGATTCGAATTCAAGTTGGATCTACGATCAGTCGGCTCGGTGTGAATCAAGTTTATCCACACCGAACCACGAATGCAACAGCCAACAGAAGTGGCCAAAGTTTAATACAGATTCCACTCGGCATACCGAGGTAAATGTGCGTTCACCATAAAGTTTTTTCAAGCATCGCCGGGACTGGCAGGCTCCACAAAGATGTCGAGGTCGATGCCATCTGCAATCCGAGTGGCTGTGTCGAGGAAGGTCTTCATGAAATCTTCAAATCAAAGCTTCTTGGTCTTGGCGACCTGCAACGTCTTTAGATTTTCTTAGCGGGCTTCCTTGCAGTGCACTCGGACCAGAGATAGCGCCACGTCCGCACCACACCGAGCGACAGACTTCTTCCATGCCTGCACTCTGCTTGGGACGTCCTCCAGCCGAGTCATCAACCCATCTATTTCGCTCCGGGAGTCGTCTTCTGGCCACAGCTCCTTGTCGATTCGGCCGACAACTTTTCTCACGCAGCCAATGAAAGTGTCCACCCTGTTAAGGCGAGAATGCGCTCGGAGCATGTCCCGGTTAGCTTCATCACCGAGTGGAACATTTGGAACAAGCGAATGTTCAATTTCGGCTGCTTTAGTCTCAACGTCCCGACAGAAATGTTCAAAGAAAAGACAAGCAGAAAATAAGCGCGGAGTGAACTCCAAAGTCAAAAGGCACTCGGCAAGAACTTACCACCAAGTAGTGCGACCATCTTCCTCGCCCAGACGCTGACGTAGTTCTCCTGCGCTCCGCACCGAGTGTTCATCACCTTTAGCTGGGCCATCCAGTCAGATCTCTCCTTCTTCATCTTTTCTACCTCAGCCACCAGTGCCTTGTTGGTCTCTAGAGATTCCTCCAAAGAATTCTCTCGGTCAGCGAGAGCCTTCTTCACGCCAGCCAGGTCATTCACAGCCACCTCCAAGTCCGCAACAAGCTGAGTCTTCTCAGCCTTCAGAGCATTGTACGCAGATCCCATTTCACAAGTCTTCTGCCAAAGAGACACAAAGGGAAGGATCGGCCACATTCAACAAGGAAAAAGTCTCCAAAGATATGGCAAAACAATCAAAGCTCAAAATTCTTCAGACCCCTGCCGATGCAAGCAATCGACAGCGGTCTCGGGGACTACACCCAGTGGGTTCACTGAGAGTGACCCCACTGGTATGAAGCTCGAACAGGTCGGCCCTATCGAGCTCCATATCAAACCAACAACACTACGAGATTACTATTACTCGACCCGAGTAACACTACTCTCGGGGACTACACCCAGTGGGTGCACTGAGAGTACCCCCACTGGTACCATTCGGGCAGATCAGCTCTGATTTGTTCATATTACGGAAAATACAAATAAAGACAAATGTCGGTGCAAGCACTCGGCAGAAGTCTCGGGGACTACACCCACTGGGTTCACTCGGAGTGAACCCACTGCAAAAGAAACCTATTGCATCCGAGTACCTCGTTGTAACACCCAGTGGGTTCCAAGAGGAATGTAAACACTTACTAGCACACTTACTCGGATGTCGTCCCGAAGCTCCAAGCTCTTCTTGTACGGGGACGCGATGGAGTCTACGCTCCCTTGGCGTCGCCCACCATCAGCTCCACCTGCACCATGGCGTCCTTGGCGGCTCCTACCTGATCCTCCGGGAGGCGTCGGGCATCATATTGAACAGCCGACGGACCAACCGCGACAGAAGGCTCCCTGGGCATCCCGAGCTCCGCTCCAGTCGGTTTCGCCGTGAGGGCCACCGTCTCAGTCGGCGACACCGTCTTAGTCGACGGCACGGTCATGGCGGGATCAGCAGCAGGTTGGATAACCCCAGGGACAGGCGCCAAAGCTGGCTCCGACCTCCTTTGGTCGTCATCGTCCAGATGGATCACCTCCGAAGGAAGCCCGACTGAACAAAATAAAATTACAGAAAAGGTCAAGATCAAAGACAGCACCCGCAAAACAGTAATGCAGCTCTCGGAGTCGTGACAACATACCTTGCTGGGACATGGCGGCGTTATCCGTGTCCATGGGATCATCGTCCTGGCGCGGCAGAGAGGTGGCAGAGGTAGCAGTTCTGTTGAGTGAAATCCACTCGACGGATAAACATGAGTTCCCAAAAAGAGGATTTCAATCGGATATTGAAGGAAGATGAAAGAGTAAAGATACTTACGCTGAGGCAACCGGGACAGCGATCCTCATCCCGGGCAAGGCTTTCCGAGGTTTAGGCCCACTAGGTTTGGCCACCTTGGACGGCTGGTTCACGGGCTCGGCAGAAGCACCCCTGGTTCTCTTCACGCTCCGAGCACTCGGAGCCACGGGAGGAGCTGGCGGAGCACTCGGGGCCGCGGGAGGAGCCGGCAGGGCAGTGGGGTCATGACGGCGCTTGGTTCGGTGCTCTGGTGGAGAGCGTGGCGAGCTCTGCTCTCCCTCCTCCTCCTCCTCTTTCGTCTCCTCCTCCGTCTCCCCACTGTCAGAGACGTACTCGGCGCTATCCGCGCTGCCTTCCTGGCTGCCCTCCTCTTCCTCGGCTGGATTCCCGTTCGAGACTGCAGAATGCCAGTTAGTCCACTCCTGCACAAAACACAGTCGGCAACGTCAGTCAGCGGGACAAGAAAAGCAATAAAGCTGAGAAGATTAAAAGCACTCGACAACATGTACTCACCTCATTCGGAGGAGGATTTTCGGCATGGAAGGGCTTCACCCGCCGGGCTCCCACGGGGTTATCACACGCGCCTGTGATGCTGCGGACCCACACACTCACAGTCTCTCCGCTCACGTCCTCTGGATGAGACCGAGTGGAATCCGAAGGCCCCGCATAGTGCCACATGGCGTGGTGTCGGGCCTGCAGCGGCTGGATGCGCCGACCCAAAAAAGTCTCCAGCAGGTCCGTGCCGGTGACTCCCTTACGAACGACGGCTATCAGCGCGTCGACCAAAGGCTGGATCTGGATTCTTTCTCCCTTAGAGAGCGCAAGCTTCCTGGGAGGGCCCGGACGGTCTAAACTGAAAGGTGGCAACCCGCTCGAAGCATTCGGACAAGCAATGTCCTGGCAATAGAACCAGGACGATTGCCAGTTCCTAACTGACTCGGATAGCTGGAGGGAGGGATAGCTACTCTTTGTTTCCTTCTGGAAGCCTAAACCCCCGCGGAGCTGGAGGATGTGTGTCTTATCGTCCGACTGGCTAAGCTTTTTAACAGTTTGGGATCTAGCGGAGAAGACATACTTAAAGAGCCCCCGGTGGGGAGGACATCCTATGAAGCACTCGCAGAGGGTGACGAATGCAGCAAGGTGGGATATTGCGTTCGGAGGAAAGTGATGGAGCTGCGCCCCGAAGTAATTCATGATACCTCGGAAGAAGGGATGGGGAGGCAAGGAGAAACCTCTGGCCACATGGCTGAGCAGCAGAACGCGCTCCCCCTCCTTCGGCGCCGGCTCCGTCTCGCCTTCCGGCAGCCTCCAGGACTTGTTGACGACCATGCCATGCTCCACCAGCTCCAGCACGTCGTTCTCCGTCACCGAGGAGGGGAGGAAATCCCCCTGGATCCAACCCGCCGGCAACGCCCGCTGCCGCCGCTGAGTAGGGGCCGCCCCCTTCTTCTTCTTCTATGACTCGAGCTTGCTGGTCTGCCCCTTCGTCATGGCGAGGGCGACGGATCTGCAGAGGAGGAGGGGAAGGAGGTGGCTTGAGGTGTGCAGAGAGCTGTGGGGGGAGCGAGATTAATGAGAGGAGGATGAGCAGCGCAACAGGAAATCCCGCCGGGGAGGCTTAAATAGGCTTCCGACTGGGTCACTAACAGGTGGACCCAAGATCTTATCCCCCCAACCGGCCGGTGCAAGATTAGAGGAGAAGATAACGACGCGGTAATCAAGGAGGCAAAACCTACTCGATGGCGATGTCGTCATCCCCGGTGAGCGCGCGGCAACCGAAATTTGAGGATCCCGGAATATCCGGCGCTGTCAGTTTGACCAGTCACGTCGAAAGATTTCGCGGAAGCACTCGGTCCCTGACGGTTCGTTTCACTGGTACGTTCACTCGGATCACTAGTTGAAAGGATAAAATGGATCGAGGCAAACAACGCTAAAGTCACCTCCATACCAGTCGGTTCCATACTCCAGACATCACTTCATCATTCCAACCCCGATCCATTCGGGGACTAATGATGGGGTTATAGTCCCAGGGTAGGGTCATAGGCCTGCCCTATAGGTCCTACCCAAGGACTACCCTTCATAGAAGACAAGGCCCTTAGACAGTTCCGACTGAACTGTGGACGCCCCCATCATCCAGTCGGCGACAATCCACTCGGAGCATATTTAACGTACCGACTGGAATCCACTCTATACATCGTAACCTCCCAGGAGGGCAACGGTCATACGTTTTCATACACCATTATTAGCATTTAAGGCTTACGTTACCTGTAACGTAGGCATTTATTCGCCACTATTCCACCCTTGTCCATCGGGCCATTATGAAGGGCGGCGCACTCTATATAAGCCGCCCTTCCCCACTGGTGCAAGGGTTGGCACTTGTTGTAATCCTATAATCCACTCGACACAAAGCTCCTAAGAGCACTGAGACGTAGGGCTGTTACCTCCACCGTAGAGGGGCCTGAACTCATACATCCTCGCCGTAGCTAAGGCTCTACCCATCCTTTCGTACCCCATACCTCTACTGTCAGACTTATACCCACGACAAGAATAGTATCATCGGCATATTGGAAGATAGAAACACCCCCATCTACGAGGTGCGGGACTAGTCCACCTACAAGGTCCTTTTCATTTGCTCTCTTAATCATAAGAGCCAACATATCCGCAACAATATTGAAAAGAATAGGGGACATCGGATCCCCTTGTCTAAGCCCCTTAAGTGTCTGGAAAAAGTGACCAAAGTCATCATTAACCTTAATCCCGACACTCCCTCTTGTAATAAAGGAGTCTACATGCTTTCTCCAAAGCTCATCGAACCCCTTCATCCGTAGAGTTTGTTGCAAAAAGGACCATTTCACTTTATCATAAGCCTTTTCGAAATCCATTTTGAAAATCACCCCATTAAGTTTCTTCGAGTGAATTTCATGCAAAGTCTCATGAAGAACCACTACCCCTTCAAGAATATTACGCCCGGGCATGAATGTTGTTTGTGAAGATTGCACTACTGAATGTGCCATCTTAGTTAGTCTATCCGTTCCCACCTTTGTGAAAATTTTGAAACTAACATTAAGCAAACAGATAGGGCGAAATTGCTCAATGCGTGTCGCCCCTTCCTTCTTTGGTATCAATGTTATGGTACCTAAATTCAGATGGAAGAGCTGTAGGTTACCGACAAACATTGCCATAAGATCCGCTTTGATGATATGCCAACATTTTTTTGTAAAACTCTGCCGGAAAACCATCAGGACCAGGGGCTTTGCCACTTTTCATTCCTCCAATCGCGTCAAGCACCTCTTTCTCCATAAAAGGAGCAGATAAAGACTCATTATCGACCTCTCCGACTTGAGGTATATCTGCCACCTGTTGCTCATCCATAGTCACAAAACTATCATGAGGAGCACCGAAAAGCTGTTTATAATAGTTTGAAATGTACAATTTTAAGTTTTCATGCCATACAATTGTACCCTCATCCTGCTCAAGTTGCACGATCCTTTTCTTCTATGCTTTCCATTAGCTACTAAGTGAAAAAACTTTGTGTTATTATCCCCGAGCACGGTGGCCCTAACTTTGGCTCTATCGGCCCACTTCATTTCCTCCTCTCTAAGGAGTACACAAAGTCTTTGTTCGGCCTCAGACCTCATACGTCGTTCGTAATCATCAAGCAAAAAGGACTCCGCCTTTCGATCAAGCTCATCTATAAAATTAATGAGCCTCTCCCGCTCATCTTTATAAGTCCCCGAAACATTCTTAGCCCAACCACGAAGGTATTGTCTAAGATGTCGTATTTTATTTTGCCAGCGTTCCACATTGGATGATCCACCCAAGTTCCTATTCCATTCCCTGGCAATCATGTCCATGAAGCCCTCCCTTAAAAACCAGCTGGACTCGAAAGAGAAACCGTCTCTATTACCCATGTACGAAGCATCCCCCGTATCCAACAGAAGGGGTGTATGATCCGATATCGCCCGTTGAAGAGCACGCACGGTAACCAGAGGAAATTTCTGTTCCCAATCAATACTGGTAAGAAGTCTATCCAACTTTTCAAAAGTTTGATTAGGTAAGGAATTCGCCCATGTGAAATTCCGTCCCGAGAGTTCGATCTCCCTCAGGTCAAGGCTCTCAATAATAGTATTGAACAAGAACGACCATCTAGCATCAAAATTATCATTGTTCTTTTCGTGAGCCCATCTAATGATATTGAAATCACCCCCTATCAATAGTGGAAATTTCTCATCGCAGATTCGAACTAAATCCGCCAGGAAATCAGATTTAAGTTCAGGTTGAGCAACCCCGTAAACTGCTACAAGAGCCCACCGAAAACCATCCCTTTTGGATGAAATTCTAAATTTAACCGCAAAATCACCCAACACAACTTCCCTAACCTGAAGTGTGTCACATCTGACGCCAAGTAAGATCCCCCTGGATCTTCCTCTTGGAGGGAGACAATGCCAATCAAAATCGACCCCCGCCGATAAAGAACTTAAGAACTGAGATGTGAACTTATCTCGCCCTGTCTCCATAATGGCAATAAAGTCCAGCTGATGCTCCAACGTGGCTTCAGCAAGGAATCTGGTTTTAGCCAAGTCACGTAGACCTCTGCTATTCCAAAATATTCCTCTCATCTTTCGTCATAGAATTTCTTAGCAGTCTTAAAGCGAGCACTCCTACGAACTACAGAAACCGAATAAACTTTTTGTTTCCACGTTCGCTTCATTTTCTCCCCGAGTATCTGGTCCGTATAACCAGGAATAGGTGACTCGGTTTGACGCGCGTGCTCGGCAACTAAACTAACATCGAGATAAGAACCCTCTCCCACCATCGGCTTATCTAAGGGAAGCAAATTCTCACATAGAGAATTCAGCCCCCCAAGGTCATTAATCTCAGCATTTGTCATTGGATTAACAGCAGCCAAATTCCGTACAATATCCAAAGCCCTATCTACCTCTAGATCAAGTAGGTCATTAATTGATTTTGCAACTTTAGTTTTAGAATTACCAAGAGATACCCCGATAGCAATGGCCTTATCAATAATCTCATGAGGGGGAAAATGCAGATTCGAATGATCTAAATTTACAGACATACCTGTAGATGCTTCCGCTTCCCTCAATTTTGCAGCACGCATCGCACGACCCAACCGCAGGTCATCCGCATCTGGCTGCTCCTGAATCCTCTGACTGACCCTCCTGTCCAGAGTCGCAGGGTCTGGAATACCGCCAAACTGTATGATAGCATCCTCACAGAATGAACGCACCTCCGAGTTACCTCCCACATTATCTAGCATCTCCGCTACCGGAGCCGCTGGAGAAGCAACAGCATGCACCACAGCCACCGAACCCTGTTGAGGAACCACAATGTCCCCCTCCACAATCTCCATGTTCGGCATGATCATCGGTATCTTAGCCTCCTCCTCCCTTACCTTATACAAATACCTCTCCAAAGAGATCGCATGTAGTCCCACAGCCGACGAAGAAGGTGTTGGGGAACGTCGCATGGGAAACAAAAATTTTCCTACGCGCACGAAGACCTATCATGGTGATGTCCATCTACGAGAGGGGATGAGTGATCTACGTACCCTTGTAGATCGTACAGCAGAAGCGATTAGAGATCGCGGTTGATGTAGTGGAACGTCCTCACGTCCCTCGATCCGCCCCGCGAACAATCCCGCGATCAGTCCCACGATCTAGTACCGAACGGACGGCACCTCCGCGTTCAGCACACGTACAGCTCGACGATGATCTCGGCCTTCTTGATCCAGCAAGAGAGACGGAGAGGTAGAAGAGTTCTCCGGCAGCGTGACGGCGCTCCGGAGGTTGGTGATGATCTTGTCTCAGCAGGGCTCCGCCCGAGCTCCGCAGAAACACGATCTAGAGGAAAAACTATGGAGGTATGTGGTCGGGCAGCCGTGAGAAAGTCGTCTCAAATCTGCCCTAAAAGCCCCATATATATAGGAGGAGGGAGGGGGACCTTGCCTTGGGGTCCAAGGGAACCCCAAGGGGTCGGCCGAGCCAGGGGGGAGGACTCCCCCCCCCCCAAACCGAGTCCTACTTGGTTTGGTGGGAGGGAGTCCTTCCCCCTTCCCACTTCTTCCTCTTTTTTTTTCTTTCTTTGATTTTTTCTTCCTTGGCGCATAGGATTTGGTGGGCTGTCCCACCAGCCCACTAAGGGCTGGTGTGACCCCCACAAATACCTATGGGCTTCCCCGGAGTGGGTTGCCCCCCTCCGGTGAACTCCCGGAACCCATTCGTCATTCCCGGTACATTCCCGGTAACTCCGAAAAACCTTCCGGTAATCAAATGAGGTCATCCTATATATCAATCTTCGTTTCCGGACCATTCCGGAAACCCTCGTGACGTCCGTGATCTCATCCGGGACTCCGAACAACATTCGGTAACCAACCATATAACTCAAATACGCATAAAACAACGTCGAACCTTAAGTGTGCAGACCCTGCGGGTTCGAGAACTATGTAGACATGACCCGAGAGACTCCTCGGTCAATATCCAATAGCGGGACCTGGATGCCCATATTGGATCCTACATATTCTACGAAGATCTTATCGTTTGAACCTCAGTGCCAAGGATTCGTATAATCCCGTATGTCATTCCCTTTGTCCTTCGGTATGTTACTTGCCCGAGATTCGATCGTCAGTATCCGTATACCTATTTCAATCTCGTTTACCGGCAAGTCTCTTTACTTGTTCCGTAATACAAGATCCCGCAACTTACACTAAGTTACATTGCTTGCAAGGCTTGTGTTGTGATGTTGTATTACCGAGTGGGCCCCGAGATACCTCTCCGTCACACGGAGTGACAAATCCCAGTCTTGATCCATACTAACTCAACTAACACCTTCAGAGATACCTGTAGAGCATCTTTATAGTCACCCAGTTACGTTGCGACGTTTGATACACACAAAGCATTCCTCCGGTGTCAGTGAGTTATATGATCTCATGGTCATAGGAATAAATACTTGACACGCAGAAAACAGTAGCAACAAAATGACACGATCAACATGCTATGTCTATTAGTTTGGGTCTAGTCCATCACGTGATTCTCCCAATGACGTGATCCAGTTATCAAGCAACAACACCTTGTACATAATCAGAAGACACTGACTATCATTGATCAACTGGCTAGCCAACTAGAGGCATGCTAGGGACGGTGTTTTGTCTATGTATCCACACATGTAAATGAGTCTTCATTCAATACAATTATAGCATGGATAATAAACTATTATCTTGACACAGGAATTATAATAATAACTATACATTTATTATTGCCTCTAGGGCATAATTCCAACAGTCTCCCACTTGCACTAGAGTCAATAATCTATCCCTCACATCACCATGTGAATTACATTGTAATAAATCTAACACCCATACAGTTCTGGTGTCGATCATGTTTTGGCCGTGGAAGAGGCTTAGTCAGCGGGTCTGCTACATTCAGATCCGTGTGCACTTTGCATATATTTACGTCCTCCTCCTCGACGTAGTCGCGGATGAGGTTGAAGCGTCGTTTGATGTGTCTGGTCTTCTTGTGAAACCTTGGTTCCTTTGCTAAGGCAATGGCACCAGTGTTGTCACAGAACAAGGTTATTGGATCCAGTGCACTTGGCACTACTCCAAGATCCGTCATGAACTGCTTCATCCAGACACCCTCCTTAGCCGCCTCCGAGGCAGCCATGTATTCTGCTTCACATGTAGAATCTGCTACGACGCTTTGCTTGGAACTGCACCAGCTTACTGCACCCCCATTAAGAATAAATACGTATCCGGTTTGCGACTTAGAGTCGTCCGGATCTGTGTCAAAGCTTGCATCGACGTAACCTTTTACGGCGAGCTCTTCGTCACCTCCATACACGAGAAACATCTCCTTAGTCCTTTTCAGGTACTTTAGGATATTCTTGACCGCTGTCCAGTGATCCACTCCTGGATTACTCTGGAACCTGCCTGCCATACTTATGGCCAGGCTAACATCCGGTCTAGTGCACAGCATTGCATACATGATAGAGCCTATGGCTGAAGCATAGGGGACGGAGCGCATATGCTCTCTATCTTCATCAGTTGCTGGGCACTGAGTCTTACTCAATCTCGTACCTTGTAACACGGGCAAGAACCCTTTCTTGGACTGTTCCATTTTGAACCTCTTCAAAACTTTATCAAGGTATGTGCTTTGTGAAAGTCCTATCAGGCGTTTTGATCTATCCCTATAGATCTTAATGCCTAGAATGTAAGCAGCTTCTCCTAGGTCCTTCATAGAGAAACTTTTATTCAAGTAATCTTTTATGCTCTCCAAAAGCTCCACGTTGTTTCCAATCAGTAATATGTCATCCACATATAATATTAGAAACGCCACAGAGCTCCCACTCATTTTCTTGTAAATACAAGATTCTCCAACCACTTGTATAAACCCAAATGCTTTGATCACCTCATCAAAGCGTTTGTTCCAACTCCGAGATGCTTGCACCAGTCCATAAATGGATCGCTGGAGCTTGCACACCTTGTCAGCATTTTTAGGATCGACAAAACCTTCGGGTTGCATCATATACAACTCTTCCTTAAGGAAACCGTTAAGGAACGCCGTTTTGACATCCATCTGCCAAATTTCATAATCGAAAAATGCAGCTATTGCTAACATGATTCTGACGGACTTAAGCATCGCTACGGGAGAGAAAGTCTCATCGTAGTCAATTCCTGGAACTTGTGAAAAACCCTTTGCCACAAGTCGAGCTTTATAAACGGTTACATTACCGTCAGCGTCTGTCTTCTTCTTAAAGATCCATTTGTTCTGAATAGCCTTGCGGCCCTCAGGTAGTATCTCCAAAGTCCATACTTTGTTCTCATACATGGATCCTATCTCGGATTTCATGGCTTCTAGCCATTTGTTGGAATCTGGGCCCACCATTGCTTCTTCATAATTTGCAGGTTCATTGTTGTCTAACAACATGATTGTCAAAACGGGATTACCGTACCACTCTGGAGCAGCGCGTGATCTCGTCGACCTGCGTGGTTCAACAGAAACTTGAACTGGAGTTTCATGATCATCATCATTAACTTCCTCCTCAACCGGTGTCGCAATCACAGGGGTTTCCCCTTGCCCTGCGCCACCATCCAGAGGGATGAGAGGTTCGACAACCTCGTCAAGTTCTATCTTCCTCCCACTCAATTCTCTCGAGAGAAACTCCTTCTCGAGAAAAGTTCCGTTCTTAGCAACAAACACTTTGCCCTCGGATTTGAGATAGAAGGTGTACCCAACTGTCTCTTTTGGGTAGCCTATGAAGACGCACTTTTCCGCTTTGGGTTCCAGCTTTTCAGGCTGAAGCTTTTTGACATAAGCATCACATCCCCAAACTTTAAGAAACGACAACTTTGGCCTTTTGCCATACCACAGTTCGTATGGTGTCGTCTCAACGGATTTCGATGGTGCCCTATTTAAAGTGAATGCAGCTGTTTCTAATGCATAACCCCAAAACGATAACGGCAAATCAGTAAGAGACATCATAGATCGCACCATTTCTAATAAAGTACGATTACGACGTTCGGACACACCATTACGCTGTGGTGTTCCAGGCGGTGTTAACTGCGAAACAATTCCACATTGTCTTAAGTGAGTACCAAACTCGAAACTCAGATACTCACCCCCACGATCAGACCGTAGGAACTTGATCTTTTTGTTACGATGATTTTCCACTTCACTCTGAAATTGCTTGAACTTTTCAAATGTTTCAGACTTGTGCTTCATCAAGTAGACATAACCATATCTACTTAAATCGTCAGTGAAGGTGAGAAAATAACGATATCCGCCGCGTGCCTCCACGCTCATTGGACCACACACATCGGTATGTATGATTTCCAACAAGTCACTTGCACGCTCCATTGTTCCGGAGAACGGAGTCTTAGTCATCTTGCCCATGAGGCATGGTTCGCACGTGTCAAGTGAATCAAAGTCAAGTGACTCCAAAAGTCCATCAGCATGGAGTTTCTTCATGCGCTTTACACCAATATGACCCAAGCGGCAGTGCCACAAAAATATGGCGCTATCATTGTTTACTCTAACTCTTTTGGTCTCAATGTTATGTATATGTGTATCTCTATCAAGATTCAATATGAAGAATCCTCTCACATTCGGTGCATGACCATAAAAGATGTTACTCATAGAAATAGAACAACCATTATTCTCAGACTTAAAAGAGTAACCGTCTCGCAATAAACAAGATCCAGATATAATGTTCATGCTCAACGCAGGCACTAAATAACAATGATTTAAGTTCATCACTAATCCCGATGGTAGTTGAAGTGACACTGTGCCGACGGCGATTGCATCAACCTTGGAACCGTTTCCTACGCGCATCGTCACTTCGTCCTTCGCCAGCCTTCGTCTATTCCGCAGTTCCTGCTTCGAGTTGCAAATGTGGGCAACAGAACCGGTATCGAATACCCAGGCACTACTACGAGAGCTGGTTAAGTACACATCAATAACATGTATATCAAATATACCTGATTTTTCTTTGCCCGCCTTCTTATCTGCCAGATACTTGGGGCAATTGCGCTTCCAGTGACCCATACCCTTGCAATAGAAGCACTCTGTTTCAGGCTTAGGTCCAGCCTTGGGTTTCTTCGGCGGATTGGCAACAGGCTTGCCGCTCTTCTTCGAATTGCCCTTCTTGCCTTTGCCGTTTCTCTTGAAACTAGTGGTCTTGCTCACCATCAACACTTGATGTTCTTTACGGAGTTCAGACTCTGCGACTTTTAGCATCGCAAACAACTCGCCGGGAGACTTGTTCATCCCTTGCATGTTGTAGTTCAACACAAAGCTTTTATAGCTTGGCGGCAGTGATTGGAGGATTCTGTCAGTGATAGCTTCTTGCGGGAGTTCAATCCCCAGTTCAGCTAGACGGTTTGAGTACCCAGACATTTTGAGCACATGTTCACTGACAGACGAGTTTTCCTCCATCTTGTAAGCATAGAATTTATCGGAGGTCTCATACCTCTCGATCCGGGCGTTCTTCTGAAAGATGAACTTCAACTCCTGGAACATCTCAAATGCTCCATGACGCTCAAAGCGACGTTGAAGTCCCGGTTCTAAGCCATACAAGACTGCACATTGAACTATTGAGTAGTCCTCCTTACGCGCTAACCAAGCGTTCTTAACATCCTGATCAGCCGTAGCGGGTGGTTCATCTCCTAGCGCAGCATTAAGGACATAATCCTTCTTTCCAGCTTGTAAGATTAGCTTAAGATTACGAGCCCAGTCTACAAAGTTGCTTCCATCATCTTTCAATTTAGCTTTCTCTAGGAACGTATTAAAATTGAGGATGACACTTGCGTGAGCCATGATCTACAACACAAATATATTCAAAGTGGACTTAGACTATGTTCAAGATAATTAGAGTTCAACTTAATCAAATTACATGCTAAACTCCCACTCAAAAAGTACATCTCTCTAGTCATTTGAGTGGTTCATGATCCACCTACACTATCCCAAGTCCGATCATCACGTGAGTCGGGAGTAGTTTCAGTGGTAAGCATCCCTATGCTAATCATATCATCTATATGATTCATGATCGACCTTTCGGTCTCATGTGTTCCGAGGCCATGTCTGCACATGCTAGGCTCGTCAAGCTTAACCCGAGTGTTCCGCGTGCGCAACTGTTTTGCACCCGTTGTATGTGAACGTTGAGTCTATCACACCCGATCATCACGTGGTGTCTCGAAACGACGAACTGTAGCAACGGTGCACAGTCGGGGAGAACACAATTTCGTCTTAAAATTTTAGTGAGAGATCACCTCATAATGCTACCGTCGTTCTAAGCAAAATAAGGTGCATAAAAGGATTAACATCACATGCAATTCATAAGTGACATGATATGGCCATCGTCACGTGCTTCTTGATCTCCATCACCAAAGCACCGGCACGATCTTCTTGTCACCGGCGCCACACCATGATCTCCATCATCATGATCTCCATCAACGTGTCGCCATCGGGGTTGTCGTGCTACTTATGCTATCACTACTAAAGCTACATCCTAGCAAAATAGTAAACGCATCTGCAAGCACATATGTTAGTATAAAGACAACCCTATGGCTCCTGCCGGTTGCCGTACCATCGACGTGCAAGTCGATATTTCTATTACAACATGATCATCTCATACATCCAATATATCACATCACATCATTGGCCATATCACATCACAATCATACCCTGCAAAAACAAGTTAGACGTCCTCTAATTTTGTTGTTGCTTGTTTTACGTGGTGACCAAGGGTATCTAGTAGGATCGCATCTTACTTATGCAAACACCACAACGGAGATATATGAGTTGCTATTTAACCTCATCCAAGGACCTCCTCGGTCAAATCCGATTCAACTAAAGTTGGAGAAACCGTCACTTGCCAGTCATCTTTGAGCAAAGGGGGTTACTCGTAACGATGAAACCAGTCTCTCGTAAGCGTACGAGTAATGTCGGTCCAAGCCGCTTCAATCCAACAATACCGCGGAATCAAGAAAAGACTAAGGAGGGCAGCAAAACGCACATCACCGCCCACAAAACCTTTTGTGTTCTACTCGAGAAGACATCTACGCATGAACCTAGCTCATGATGCCACTGTTGGGGAACGTCGCATGGGAAACAAAAATTTTCCTACGCGCACGAAGACCTATCATGGTGATGTCCATCTACGAGAGGGGATGAGTGATCTACGTACCCTTGTAGATCGTACAGCAGAAGCGATTAGAGATCGCGGTTGATGTAGTGGAGCGTCCTCACGTCCCTCGATCCGCCCCGCGAACAATCCCGTGATCAGTCCCACGATCTAGTACCGAACGGACGGCACCTCCGCGTTCAGCACACGTACAGCTCGACGATGATCTCGGCCTTCTTGATCCAGCAAGAGAGACGGAGAGGTAGAAGAGTTCTCCGGCAGCGTGATGGCGCTCCGGAGGTTGGTGATGATCTTGTCTCAGCAGGGCTCCGCCCGAGCTCCGCAGAAACACGATCTAGAGGAAAAACTATGGAGGTATGTGGTCGGGCAGCCGTGAGAAAGTCGTCTCAAATCTGCCCTAAAAGCCCCATATATATAGGAGGAGGGAGGGGGACCTTGCCTTGGGGTCCAAGGGAACCCCAAGGGGTCGGCCGAGCCAGGGGGGAGGACTCTCCCCCCCCAAACCGAGTCCTACTTGGTTTGGTGGGAGGGAGTCCTTCCCCCTTCCCACTTCTTCCTCTTTTTTTTTCTTTCTTTGATTTTTTCTTCCTTGGCGCATAGGATTTGGTGGGCTGTCCCACCAGCCCACTAAGGGCTGGTGTGACCCCCACAAATACCTATGGGCTTCCCCGGAGTGGGTTGCCCCCCTCCGGTGAACTCCCGGAACCCATTCGTCATTCCCGGTACATTCCCGGTAACTCCGAAAAACCTTCCGGTAATCAAATGAGGTCATCCTATATATCAATCTTCGTTTCCGGACCATTCCGGAAACCCTCGTGACGTCCGTGATCTCATCCGGGACTCCGAACAACATTCGGTAACCAACCATATAACTCAAATACGCATAAAACAACGTCGAACCTTAAGTGTGCAGACCCTGCGGGTTCGAGAACTATGTAGACATGACCCGAGAGACTCCTCGGTCAATATCCAATAGCGGGACCTGGATGCCCATATTGGATCCTACATATTCTACGAAGATCTTATCGTTTGAACCTCAGTGCCAAGGATTCGTATAATCCCGTATGTCATTCCCTTTGTCCTTCGGTATGTTACTTGCCCGAGATTCGATCGTCAGTATCCGTATACCTATTTCAATCTCGTTTACCGGCAAGTCTCTTTACTCGTTCCGTAATACAAGATCCCGCAACTTACACTAAGTTACATTGCTTGCAAGGCTTGTGTTGTGATGTTGTATTACCGAGTGGGCCCCGAGATACGTCTCCGTCACACGGAGTGACAAATCCCAGTCTTGATCCATACTAACTCAACTAACACCTTCGGAGATACCTGTAGAGCATCTTTATAGTCACCCAGTTACGTTGCGACGTTTGATACACACAAAGCATTCCTCCGGTGTCAGTGAGTTATATGATCTCATGGTCATAGGAATAAATACTTGACACGCAGAAAACAGTAGCAACAAAATGACACGATCAACATGCTACGTCTATTAGTTTGGGTCTAGTCCATCACGTGATTCTCCCAATGACGTGATCCAGTTATCAAGCAACAACACCTTGTTCATAATCAGAAGACACTGACTATCATTGATCAACTGGCTAGCCAACTAGAGGCATGCTAGGGACGGTGTTTTGTCTATGTATCCACACATGTAAATGAGTCTTCATTCAATACAATTATAGCATGGATAATAAACTATTATCTTGACACAGGAATTATAATAATAACTATACATTTATTATTGCCTCTAGGGCATAATTCCAACAGAAGGTTGTAACGAAGCACTGGCTGGCTGTTTCCCAAGGAACGACAGTTTCACCTGCCTGCTGAGACCACCCTGGGCCGACTGCTGCGCGGCAGCTAACCTGGCCGGCACCGCGTCTGGTGCGAAAGAACCAAAGTGCAGCTCTGCTCCTGGAGCCGAAACTGCACCACGAGAGGCCGAACCTCCCTAAGCAAACTTCGGCTCTACTGGAGCAGACCCAGGAGCTGTAGCTGGTAAGGAGGAAGGTTTATCCTTACCCAAATCCTTAGCACCCGACTCGCCATCCCTATCTGGCATCTCAACATCAGGATCCACCTTGGCATCTTCGAGTCTCTCTGGACTCTCGATCTCAAGACGAAGGTTATATCTCTTACCCTCAAAAATCCAGAGCACTTCATCCGGTATCAACCCACTATCAATGACACTAACAAACACCCGTGCAGCTCCGTTAGCCCACGTGAACGTCATGTCAACCTGCTCCGTTTTACCAATCAGGGATCCGAAACTCCAAGCAACCAAGAAATCGGTTACCGCCTTAGACGGAGCTCCATAAAATCAAACCAAATCTGATCAAGAGGAACCCCCTGAGGCTCATCTCCCTTCCACCCATCAAACTCCAGGATACAGGACGTGCTAGGTACTCTACACATGCCAAACTTGAGCAACCGTGCTAGATCATCTTTGGAGGGAAACACCACCTTGAAAACACTCTCCGAAATCGCAATAGGCTCCCAGCAAAAAGTAGATGACACAAGATCTCGAAGTTGTTGCACCACCTGGTCAACCGTCATCTTCCCACTAGCAACAGTGACCTTACCAGTAAGAGCCACATCTGGCACATGCACCGTTGTAGTCAAAGCTGGAGACTCGAAAAACATAAGCTCCTCGGAACACACCCCATAGATGGCCATAACAGGCATCGGACCCGTCATAAGAGGGCACGAAGAAGATCCATGAACGGGCTTGAGACAGAACTCACATAGATCAGCCGAGCATTCGGACACAAAATGACCGTTCTCTCCACAACGATAACAAGTCATTCTTTCCTTCTTACGCACCCACTTAGTTGGTCGATCACCCCCTCCGTCTTGGTAATATTGTTACCCTTGTCCACAGCAGCAACATCATCAGCAATTCCTTTTGACAGAGGGAGAGAGATGGATGGCGCAACGGGCTGTACCTGCCCTTGCTCACCCATGGCCCCGCTATCTGCCTCCAACTGAGCCGGAGGTCGCTGGTTCCTACCGCCTCCCCGGCCTCCCCATCTCTGTCGGAAGCCCCCTCTCTTAGGACCAGCCGTCCCCGACACAAACTTCCCGGGGGGGCCCGAGAAACCCTGACCACTGCCGCCATTAGACTGCCAAGCATAACCACGGCCACCTCCAAACGATGAGGAGCCACGGTGCTGACCATCACCATACGCATTCACCCCATCATCGCCCCAACGTCCACGTGGCTGCATGCGGTTAACGTCATCCGCAGCTTTCATTCCCGCTGCCGCACGAGGTGTCGTCGTCTTGGCAGCGGCCTGAGCAGGGGGACGAGAACCCTGACCGATCGCTTTGCCCGATCCGTGGGTCTTCCCCTGATTCGCAGATGCCACCGCCTGGGTCGACGAGGAACGCGGTAGGGGCGCTCCTCTCCCTGCCATGCCAGTCGATCGAATAGCAGGAACCCACGGCGCTCCCCCTCGTCCCAGTTTTGGAAATCCTGCCCGAGCAACCCTAGGTAACGAGGAAGAGGCGCCTTGACCGGACTCCTCCTGATAGTAAGGCCACCCTCCTTTGGGCTGGATCACCCCAGACTGGGCCATATACCCAGCCTATGTGTCGTCCAACGAAGCGGCCGCCAAACCGGGCCCAACCGCAGACAAAGCAGCAGACAAGAAGCTGGCCATGTGATCGCGCCTCGACTGCGCCGATGACACCGTCCCAGACGCACGACGCGCCGGTGACTGCGTCTTGCTCGCAAACATGCATTGTCCTGTGGTGGAATTCAAATCTTCCCTAGAATTACGCCGCGTGGTAGGAGTAGTCACAGGAACAACATGAATAACGGGTTATTTCCTGCGTTTGATCATCGTATTCCAATCACCAGGCTAGAAAACTGAAAAGGTAATGGGAGATAAGTTTACCTTAGGAATGGGACCAATCCAAGGACGCCGGGCGGCCTTGGGCACCTTCTTCTTCGCTGGTAAATTACAATCCCGTAGTTCTTGGTGCCGAAGAAGACCCTTCTTGTCCTGAGCCGCAGCTTGCTCATGCTGCAATTCTGACGCCACAACGAGTTGTGCATCCTCGGCCACCGTCTCCTCTTCATCATCGCTCCAATCTGTAAGAGCCTAAAATCTACCACCAACACGAGGGGAATCAGTAGTAAGATCCGGGCTGTCTGCGCAGATACCATCCCCCTTTCCCTTCAGTGACAGCCGTCCGAAGAAATCCTTCTTGACCGTAGAACCATCAGCCGCACGAACCCGCAGCGGTCCGACGAACCCCCAAGCCGGAGAGACAGACGATCTTGGCGACAGCGAAAATTCGTCCGCGATCGCCTCCGTAGTCGCCGCACCAGCCGCGTCCCTAACGGCCGCGTCCATCTTTCAGCTGCCAACGTGTACCCCTCCATGATGATGCTATTGCTAGGTACGCCGCCGTAGGCACTGTCCTCTCAACCTCTCACTCGAATCTGCCAGCCACATGCATGCATGCTCAGGTTGATACAAATTAAGAAAAAACAAAAAAAGCAAAATTGCACACAGAATTACACATAAAATAAAGAATACTACTATACTTTTTCTGCGTAACCATCATCCCCTGATTCAAACGATTTGTCGCCAGCGCAACCCCACACTATTTTGTTCACAACCAAGTTAGAAAAGATCATATCAAAATAAAGAGAAAGCTTAATCTCTATTTCTAAAGTGGAAGTACGTAGGTCGTCTCGTTCGTTCACACCTACGCAACCATTAATGCTTAAAAGTTGTCTCCGTTATCTACTACTCCCTTCGTAAACTAATATAAAAACGTTTACAACACTAAATTAGTAATTTAGGCGCTTTTATATAAGTTTACAGAGGGAGTACTTTCGTTCCTTTATATAAGGTATATTTATTTCTTCAAAAGTCAAACGGTGTCATGTTTTATCGAGTTTTTAGAAAAAATGTACCAATATCCACAATACAAAATTTATACCATTTGATCCATCATGAAACGTGGTTTCATATTTTATCTATTTGGTATTGTAGATGTCGTTAGTTTATTCTATAATCTTGGTCAAACGTTCAAATGGTTGACTTGCATAGAAGTGCGGGTTGGGGCGGAAAATTTTGCACAGATTTGGTTGCACAGATTTGCACAGAACTCTAGCAGACCCCGCATCCCGCCCCGGCCCGAAAAATAACCGCCAAAGTGCGGATCGGGGCGGAAAAACCTGCCCGATCAGAACCCGCATCCCGCCCCGGCCCGCAAATATTTTTGCGGGGCGCGGTAAAACTTCTCCCCCAACCTCTAGTTTCAGGAGCTGGGAGGCCGACCCGAGCTCAGCCCCTATCCGCAGCGAGATTTGGCGGGAGGGACATTCCCGCGCGGCCTTTCCCGCTCCCCCCACCCGCCGCCACCATTGTCTCGCCACCGCACGCTCCGGTGCATCCTCGCGGTCGTCCCTCGCCGCCATGGACGCCTCCTTGCTGCCCCCCGTCATCGTCGAGGTCGCGCACGCTCCTTCCCTTCGGGCGGATCTCGTCGCCGGCCATGTTGGCCCCGCCGTTGCTCAAGCTAGCGCCGCGCCTGCCCGCAAGCGGCATGGTGACGTGGTCATGCAGGGTGGAAATCCGGCATCCCCCGCCGCGGAGAAGGTCACCAAGGCCGCGGGTGGCAAGAGGAAGAGGATTCCGGCTACAAACAAGCCGCCTCCTTCATCCTCTCACTCCATCTCGGAAAGAGATGCCCCGGCGATGCCGTTCAACGGTCCGCTTCCCCCGCAAGTGAGGTGTTCGACGAAATGGCCGGAAGGTATGCGTCTTCGGTCATGGCCATTTCCTTTCGTTTTTTCCATCTGTTGTGATAGCTCGTGACTTGTTAATCGTTCAACATAGCGGTGGTTCAAACAATCCAACTTCCGAGGTCGTGAACTTGTTGGACACCATTAACAAATATTGAAAAACCATAAACAAATTTGGAAGGACGGACAATTTTTTAATTTTAAGAACAAATTTTGAAACCGAGAACAATTTTGAAAAATGGTGAACAAATTTGGAAGCGCGAACAATTTTATAAAGCACGAACCTTTTTTAAATCTTGAGAACAAAATTTTGAAAATGAGAACAATTTTGAGAAAAACCCGAACAAATTTTTAAAACACGAACATCTTTTGAATTTTGAGAACAAATTTTGAAATCGAAAACAATTTTGACCTGAACAAATATTGAAGCGCGAATAATTTTTTAAAGCTCGAACATTTTTTGAATCTTGAGAGCAAAATTTGGAAACATATAAAAATTTAAAAAAACCGAACAAATTTGGAAGCGCGAACAATTTTCGACATTTTTAAAAATGGAGAATAAATTTAAAAGTGTGAATAACTTTGTAAAGCACAAACATTTTCTGAATATTGAGAACAAATTTTAAAAACAAAAACAATTTTGAAAAAACATAAAGAAATTTATAAGTATGAACAATTTTTTAAACATTTTTAAATCTAGAACAAAATTATAAATCGAAAGCAATTTCCAAACATTTTCCGAACTTGAAGAACAATTTTTGAAAATCTAGGACATTTACAAAAATCCCAAACATTTTTTTTGAAAATCAAGAATACTTTTTTAAGTTATAAATGATTTTAAAAATGGCAACTATTTGAATTTTAGAACAATTTGTTTGAAAGAAAAAAACAAATTTGAAGAACAATTTTTGGAAATCCCGTATAGTTTTTGTAAATTCATAATAGTTTTTGAAAACCCAGAAAATTATCTTAAAAAACAATAACATTTTTCGAATTTCAAGAACAATTTATGGAATTCCAAACATTTTTCGAAAATCTAGAAGATTTTTTGAAAATAACAATCTTTTTTCGAAAATCCAGAGTATTTGTTTAAAAAGAAAAAAAACATTTTTCGTATCTGAAGAACATTTTCCGAAAATGCAGAACATTTTTTGAAACAGAAACAAAAAGAAAAACAGAAAGGAATAAATAAAAAAGAGAAAGAAAAAAATCCGGTTCATGAAACCTTCTAGAAGTTTCTGAAAGCCGGCTGGGAATCTCTAAGGTTCCCAAAATAGGGGCATTCTCCTAGAACTGGGTTTTTCCCCGATTCGCCGCAACGAGCGGCGAATAGGATTTTTCCATGTTCGGCTTCAATTGGCACAACGTTACGTCTTTGGCTGGTGGGCCCAACCTGGTTTTATTGGTCCTGTTTGGATCCATGGGTTAGGTCTATTTTGGGTTAGTTGGGGGTTCAAGTAACCAAAACTATCCCGTCGAAAGGTGCTTATTTGAGTTAGTTTAGGTGGGGCGCACAAAAAATGATTTTTTTTCCTCAGCCTCGACTGCACCTGATGGGGTTATAGCCCTAGGGTAGGGTCATAGGCCTGCCCTATGGATCCTACCCAAGGACTACCCTTCATAAAGGATAAGGCCCTTAGTCAGTTCCGACTGAATTAAGGACTTCCCATCATCCAGTCGGTGACGATTCCTCCATCATCCAGTCGGAGATGAGCATTTGGAGCGTATCAAACTTACCGACTGGATTCCACTCTGTACATCGTAACCCCCCTGGAGGGCAACGGTCATACGTTTCCATGTACCTTTATTAGCATTTAAGACATACGTTACCTGTAACGTAGGCATTTATTCGCCACTACTCCACCCCTGTGCACCGAACCGTTGTGAAGGGCATCGCACTCTATATAAGCCACCCTTCCCCACTGGTGCAGGGGTTAGCAATTCACTGTAATCCATATTCCACTAGACAACAAGCTCCCAAGAGCACTGAGACGTAGGGCTTTTACCTCCACCGTAGAGGGGCATGAACTCATACAACCTCGCCGTAGCTAAGGCTCTGCCCATCCTTTCGTACCCTACACATCTACTGTCAGACTTATACCCACGACAGTTGGCGCCCACCGTGGGGCAGGCGTCTAAGCGACTTCCGGCGAGTTTGCGACTACATCTTTTCATCATGTCATCCGGTGGAGATTTGAGCATGGGTCACGAGATCCTCTTCGGCGCTCTCTCCTTCATCGTTGACGATTCGGCATGGCTTCAGGACGCCCCTCTCGACGTTGAGGCCCTCCCAGTCGCGGGGCTACACACTTCCGTGCCGACGCCCGCGGTATCCTTCTTCTCCAGCAGTCGGCTCCGGTGTCGACCTACGCCGTCGTCGCACGCCGCAATAAGCGGTCCCGCCGTCCGCGGCTCCAGCGTTGGGTGCAACACGCCCAGGCGCGCCAGCACGCGTCCTCACAAGTGGCGGTCCTAGAGTCGGTTGTAGTGGCGCCGCCGTCCCAGCGCTCGGACTCAGTTCCCACTGAGTTTCCTTCCGAGTACTTGGGTCGCGGGCCTACAGCCGAAGTGCACATGGCCAACTCCCATGAAAGTCCCCGCCAGACCGGCCGGAACGAGCACGAGGTCGGCGAAACATCCGGCGCTCGCCGTCAGCCCCGTCGTTCTACCAGTCGGCACACTCGGCGGAGCAATGTGGAGGTGTTCCGCACACCCGTCCTCAACCTGGCTGCCGCCGCCAAGATAGCCGATTCCCTCCAACCGACTGATTCAGAGGCTGGCACAGGGATCGAGCAAATCCGTGCCCTGCTGCACACGGCGCAGCAACAAAATTCGGCGGTCTCCCAGTCGCACAACAGGATCCACAATAGTTCTGTTCACGCGAACACGCATCGGTCAGTTCACAACCCCGGTTCTCATCAGCGACACAGGGGAGGCAGTCGTTCCATGAATCCCGAAGATCGTCGCCGTTCACGCACCCCTCCGCGGGGTGGGCCCTACGGGCCCCGACATCATGATGATCGGCGTGCAGTCGGTGACACTTATGATCCAAGGCCCGACGCGAGGGGCATATCGCCCAGAGGAGGGTCGACAGGGGCCGGGCCCACCGCGATGGCCACGATATGGACCGTCCGAGTGGAAGCAGGACCATCGTCTCTGGTCCCGAGTGTTTCAGTCGAGCCATCCGTTCGGCTGACATCCCTCCCAACTTCCGATTGGCGACGGGGATCAGCAAGTTTATAGGAGAATCCAAGCCAGAAACGTGGCTGGACGACTACCGAGTGGCAGTTCAGATCGGAGGAGGGGACGACCACGTCGCCATGAAACACCTCCCTCTGATGCTCGACGGCTCGGCACGAGCGTGGCTGAACCAATTGGCTCCCTCAAGCATCTACAGCTGGGCAGATCTGGCCCGAGTCTTCATGAGGACCTTCGAAGGGACGTGCAAACGCCCTGCTGGTCTCGTGGAGCTCCAGCACTGTGTCCAGAAGCAGAATGAGCCCCTGCGCGATTTCATTCAGTGTTGGACGACCCTCTACCACGCGGTGGAGAACGTCACAGAGCACCAAGCAGTCTGCGCCTTCAAGGCAGGCGTGCAGTACAGAGATCTGTACCTGACGTTCGGTCGAACAGGCGACATCTCCATGAGTAAGATGATGGAGATAGCAGCACGCTATGCAAATGGCGAAGAAGAGGACCGCATTCGTAGTGGCAAGCACAAAGCAGTCGCCGATGGAGATGGGAACAGCACTCGGAAGCAGAAACAGAAAGCTCTGTCCACTCCGCAGGCACAGGCCGCAGCCGTTACCAATGCCAAGTTCAAGGGCAAGGGGAAGGCTCAGTTCACCCCCAAGAAGAAACAGTTCGGAAACCACATCCTGGACCAGCCATGTCCAATTCACACGAAGATGGATGAAGAGGGCAACGCCATATTTCCGAAGCATACCACTCGGCAATGTCGCCTCCTGATCCAGGGGTTCGGCGAAGGGCAGCTGAGTGAAAAGGACAATGAACAGGATGAGGAGGACAAGGAGGATCCGTTCCCCCAAGTCCATGCAACACTGATGATTTTTGCTGACATTGAGAGCAAGAGTCGACTAAAGCTGGTGAACAGGGAGGTGAACATGGCCACGCCGACCAACCCCACGTTCCTCAAATGCTCTCAGACTGCGATCACCTTTGACTAGTCGGATCATCCAGCACACGTACCCACCCCACGGAGGCAGGCTCTGGTCGTCGACCCGATGGTGGAAGGAGTCCGACTACACAAAGTCCTCATGGACGGCGGCAGTGGCTTGAACATCATGTACGTTGACACTCTCAAGGGGATGGGCATTCCGATGTCCAAACTTAGCGAGAGCAGCATGCAGTTCCATGGAGTCGTCCCTGGACGAAAGGCCAAGTCACTTGGCCAGATCGCGTTGGACGTCGTCTTCGGCTCCGACAAGAACTTCCGCAAGGAAAAGCTGACGTTCGAGGTGGTGGATTTCCAGAGTGCGTACCACGCAATTCTGGGCCGCCCAGCATATGCGCGTTTCATGGCCCGTCCATGTTACGTGTACCTGAAGCTGAAGATGCCATGCCCAAAAGGTGTGATCACTATCACCGGCAATCGGCAGCGGGCCGAGGAGTGTCTGCAGGAGGGATCGAGGATCGCCGATCAGCGGATGGCTGTCCTCGATCTTGACGAGTACAAGAAAACAGTCGACCCCGCTGACTTGATGCGTTCGAAGAAGCCAGCTTCGGAGTCCGCATTCTAGTCGGCGGGGGAGACGAAGAAGGTCAGCATCCACCCGACGGACGACACCGCTGCCCCGACGAACATCTCCACCACCCTCGATCCTAAATAGGAAGCCGAGCTCATTCAATTCCTCCATGAGAACTGGGACATCTTCGCATGGAATCCCGCTGACATGCCAGGTGTACCCAGGGAGTTGGCTGAGCACCGACTGCATGTGGATCCTGCCGCTCGGCCTGTCCGAGAACGCCTGCGTCGGTCCGCCGCGCACAAGAGGAAGGCAATCGGAGAAGAGGTGGCTAAGCTTTTGGTAGCCAACTTCATTCGCGGGGTACACCACTCCGAGTGGCTCGCCAATATTGTCATGGTGCCCAAGAAAGACAAGTCGCTCCGAATGTGCATCGACTTCAAGCATCTCAATAAGGTCTGCCCGAAAGACCATTTTCCGCTCCCCCGCATCAATCAAATTGTCGATTCGACTGCAGGTTGCGAGCTTTTGTCATTCCTTGATGCCTACTCGGGCTATCATCAGATCCGTCTGTATGGCCCCGATGAATTAAAAACAGCCTTCATCACCCCATTCGGGTGCTTCTGCTACATCAATATGCCATTTGGTTTGAAGAATGCAGGAGCAACCTTTATGCGCATGATCCAAAAATGCCTCCTCGACTAGATCGGTCGGAATGTGGAGGCATATATGGATGATATCATAGTCAAGTCACGCAAAGGTTCCGACCTGCTGACGGACTTGGCAGAAACATTCGCCAACCTTCGTAGGTACGATATCAAGCTCAACCCAGCGAAGTGTTCATTCGGCGTTCCCAGCAGAAAGTTACTCGGTTTCTTCGTTTCCGAACAAGGGATCGATGTCAACCCCGAAGAGAACGGGACGATCGTCCGAATGGAGCGGCCGGTCAGAATACACGATGTTCAAAGACTCACAGGTTGCCTAGCGGCTTTGAGCAGGTTTATCAGTCGACTCGGCGAGAAGGCACTTCCTCTGTACCGACTCATGAAGAAATCAGATACTTTCGAATGGACAGACGAAGCCCAAATCGCATTCGACGACCTCAAAGTCCTACTTTCCACCCAGCCGGTTCTTACTGCTTCGCTCAGTAAAGAACCCCTTCTTCTGTACATCGCGGCTACAAATCAAGTCGTCAGCACTGTTCTCACAGTCAAACGGGAAGAAGAAGGCAAAGCATACAAGGTTCAGCGGCCAGTGTATTATGTCTACGAAGTCCTGACTCCTTCCAAGCAGAGGTATCCCCATTATCAAAAACTTATCTACGGGATTTACATGACTGCGAAGAAGGTGGCTCATTATTTTCAAGACCACTTGGTGTCCGTCGTTTCTGATGCTCCGTTGTCGGAAATCCTACACAATCGGGACGCATCGGGCCGAGTGGCGAAGTGGGCAATGGAGATGTTATACTGCGACATCAAGTTCGAGGCCAAGAAAGCTATAAAGTCTCAAGCTCTGGCTGACTTCATAGTAGAATGGGTAGAACAACAGCAACTGACCCACATCTACTCGGCTCATTGGACAATGTTCTTCGATGGGTCCAAGATGTTGAATGGCTCCGGCGCTGGCGTTGTGATCATATCGCCAAAGGGTGACAAACTCAAGTATGTGTTGCAAATACACTTTGATTCCTCCAACAACGAGGCAGAGTATGAAGCTCTCCTTTATGGACTGCGCATGGCCATCGCACTCGGCGTCCGTCGCCTGATGGTCTATGGCGATTCGGATTTGGTGGTTAATCAAGTGATGAAGGAGTGGGACGTCAGGAACCCCGCCATGACCACATATTGCAATACAATGAGGAAGCTCGAGAAAAAGTTTGAAGGTCTGGAACTCCACCATGTTCCGTGACTAAAAAACCAAGCAGCTGATGAGTTGGCAAAACTCGGATCCACTCGGAGACCAGTCCCGAGTGACGTCTGCCTCGAGCACCTCCACCTTCCCTCAGTTAAAGAAGATCCTTTCATAGAGGAACCAATACAACCAAAGAGCTCGACAGATCCGACTGAAGTCGAAGTCCCTGCTCTGGTTGATTTGATCATGGAGATTCTTGCTATCATCCCCGATTGGACTGTGCCATTTATTGCATACATCCTGAGGCAAGAATTACCAGAAGACGAAGTCCAAGCTAGACAGATCGTCCGCAGGTCAAAGTCGTTCACTGTCATTGATGGCCAGTTGTACAAAGAAAGCGTTTCAGGCGTCCTTCAACGATGCATCTCCCCTGAGGAGGGACAGTTAATCCTGGAAGAAATTCGCTCGGGAACCTGCGGTCATCATGCCTCCTCAAGGGCAATCGTCGCCAAAGCATTCAGAGCTGGCTTCTTCTGGCTGCAGGCGAATGAAATGACGAAAGATATGGTCGACCGATGTGAAGGCTATCAGTTCTACTCTAACAAGTCCCACAAACCAACATCTGCGCTGAAGACAATCCCTCTTGTTTGGCCGTTTGCAGTATGGGGATTAGATACATCTGTTGGTGGTAGTCGACAAGTTCACAAAGTGGATTGAAGCCAAGCCCATCAAGAAGCTCGACGCCCTTACGGCCATCAAGTTTGTCAGGGACATCATCTCCAGATTCGGGGTACCTCACAACATAATCACTAACAATGGAACAAACTTTGACTCGGACAGATTCAAAGGTTTCTGTACATGCCAAGGTATCCGAGTGGATTTTGCATCTGTGGCGCATCGCCAAACAAACGGGCAAGCAGAGCAGGCGAATGGACTTATTCTGCAAGGTTTGAAGCCTCGACTCCAGCGAGAAGTGGGACATGCCGCCGGCGCATGGGTCACCGAGGTGCCTTCGGTGATTTGGGGTCTCCGCACAACCCCAAATAGATCTACAGGGCGATCCCCGTTCTTCCTCGTTTACGGAGCAGAGGCAGTCCTTCCGAGTGACTTGCTTCACAACGCTCCACGAGTTGAACTCTTCTCCGAAGCTGAAGCAGAGCAAGCAAGGCAAGACGGAGTGGATCTTCTAGAGGAGGAGCGCGAGATGGCACTGACTCGCTCAACCATTTATCAACAAGACCTGCGGCGCTTTCATGCACGACACGTCAAGAGTCGTACATTCCAAGCAGGCGACCTGGTGCTCCGAGTGGATCAGCAGAGACCTCACAAGTTGGCTCCCGCCTGGGAAGGACCCTACATCATCTCCAAGGTGCTGAACAACGGAGCATATCAACTCTACAACCTCGACAGGGAAACGGACGAGCCGCGACCATGGAACGGAGATCTCCTGAAGCGCTTCTACACGTGACCATTGACTGAAGCAATGTAAAGAACAAGTATCGTTGAAGTAATAGAAAGCATATTGAGTTTTTGCAGATTCAAAATTCTGCCGCGTTCGCAGACTCGGTCTCAAAAAAAAAACTTAGGTGCGAACCAGAATCGCCTAAGTATAAACTTTCTCCGAGTGTGCACTAAACGTCACACTCGGGGACTTAGCTGCGATCCAGAATCGCCTAAGTACTAACTTTCTCCGAGTGTGCACTAAACGTCGCACTCGGGGACTTAGCTGCGATCCAGAATCGCCTAAGTAATAACTTTCTCCGAGTGTGCACTAAACGTCGCACTCGGGGACTTAGCTGCGATACAGAATCGCCTAAGTACAAACTTTATCCGAGTGTTCGCTAAACGTCGCACTCGGGGACTTAGATGCGATCAAGAATCGCCTAAGTATTAACTTTCTCCGAGTGTGCGCTAAACGTCGCACTCGGGGACTTAGATGCGATCAAGAATCACCTAAGTATTAACTTTCTCCGAGTGTGCACTAAACGTCGCACTCGGGGACTTAGCTGCGATCAAGAATCGCCTAAGTACAAACTTTCTCCGAGTGTGCGCTAAACGTCGCACTCGGGGACTTAGATGCGATCAAGAATCGCCTAAGTATTAACTTTCTCCGAGTGTGCACTAAACGTCACACTCGAGGACTTAGCCGCGATCCAGAATCGCCTAAGTATTAACTTTCTCCGAGTGTGCACTAAACGTCGCGCTCGGGGACTTGTCTGTGACCAAGAATCGCCTAAGTAGAAAGCTTCCTTCGAGTGTATCTTACAGATCCACTCGGAGGCTTAGCAGACCCTCATTGAGGCTCATGTAGATGTCAAGACAACTGACAATTACATGAGTAGCATGAACCTCATTGAGACTCATGTAGATGTCAAGACAACTGACAATTACATGAGTAGCACGAACCTCATTGAGGCTCATGTAGATGTCAAGACAACTGACAATTACATGAGTACCAGAACCTCATTGAGGCTCATGTAGATGTCAAGACAACTGACAATTACATGAGTAACAACTCGCTCCGAGTACGACCTTACAGTCGCACTCGAAGACTTAGCCGCGACCACGAATCGCCTAAGTACACAATTGCCTTCGAGTGTATCCTACAGATCCACTCGGAGACTCAGCAGACCCTCAGTGAGGCTCATGCAGATGTCAAGACAGCTGACAATTACATGCTCCGCATGTTTGCCATTGGCTTCACCAAGAAATGCCAAACAAAAACCACGAGCCAAAATCGTGTCAACAACTCTTTGGCAAAGGAAGAGCAAAAGATTCGATTCAAATTCAAAGTTCGTCTAAAGATAGTTGGTTCGGTGTAGATCAAGCTTATCCACACCGAACCACGAATGTGAAGGTCAACAGCAGTGGCCAAAGTTTCATACAACTAACACTCGGCATACCGAGATAAAAGTTTTCTCAAGCGTCGTCAGGACTGGCACTGGGACTGGCAGGCTCCACGAAAGTGTCGAGGTCGATCCCGTCTGCGATGCGAGTGGCGCTCTCAAGGAAGGTCTCCATGAAATCTTCGAATCGAAGCTTCTTGGTGTTTGCGACCTGCAGCGCATTCAGCTTCTCTTCGCGAGCCTCCTTGCAGTGCACTCGGACCAGCGACAGCGCCACGTCTGCACCACACCGAGCAACAGACTTCTTCCACGCCTGCACTCGGTTCGGGACGTCCTCCAGCTGAGTCATCAACCCTTCCATCTCTTGCCGGGACTCGTCTTTGGGCCACAGCTCCTTGTCGATTCGGACGACGACCTCTCTCATTCGACCGATGAAAGGTCCTACTTTACCCAGGCGAATGTGCGCTCGGAGCATGTCTCGATTGGCGTCGTCGCCGAGTGGAACGTTCGGAATAATCGACTGTTCAACGTCAGCTGCTTCAGCCTCAGCGTCCATACAAAAATCTGCAAAGACAAGACGAGCAGCAAGTAAGCGCAGAATGAACTACACAGTCAACAAGCACTCGAAAAAACAGAACTTCCCACCGAGAAGCGCAATCATCTGCCTTGCCCAGTCACTGACGTACTTCTCCTGTGATATGCACCGCCTGTTCATCACCTTCATCTGCCCCATCAGCTCGGTTCTTTGTTTCCCCATTTTCTCCATTTCGGCCACCAATGCCTTGTTTGCCTCACGGGACTCCTCCAAGGACTTCTCTCGTTCAGCCAGAGCACCATTCAGACCAGCCAAGGCAAGCATTGTTGCCTCCAGTTCCGCAGCAAGCTGAATCTTTTCAGCCTTCACAGTGTTGTACTCCGATCCCATCTCGCAAGTCTTCTGCAAGTCAGCGCGAAGAGACGATCAGACAAATTCAAGAAGGAAAACAATAAAAACTCGAAGTTCTTCAGACCCCTGCCGACGCAAGCAGTCGACAGCGGTCTCGGGGACTACACCCAGTGGGTTCACTAAGAGTGACCCCACTGGCATGAAGCTCAAACAGGTCCGCCCTATTGAGATACATAACAAAAACAAGCCTATGAGGCTACTACTACCCGACCTGGATAAAATTACTCTCGGGGACTAATCCAGTAGGTGCACTCGGAGTGCCCCCACCGGTAACATTCGAACAGATTAGTTTTGATCTGATCAACTTAAAGAAAATGTATATAAAGACAACTGCCGGTGCAAGCACTCGACAGAAGTCTCGGGGACTACACCCACTGGGTTCACTAAGAGTGAACCCACTGCAAAATAATCATCCTGCATCAGAGTATATTGCTTAAACACCCATTGGGTTACAAGAGGAAAGCAAATACTTACTAGCCCACTTACTCGGATATCGTCCCGGAGTTCCAAGCTTCGCTTGTACACAGACGCGATGGAGTCGTACGCTCTCTTGGCATCACCCGCCATCAACTCCGCCTACACCATGGCCCCCTTGGCAGCTTCCACCCGATCTTCCGGAAGGTGCTGGGCGTCGAACTGGACGGTCGACGGACCTGGCACCACAAGAGACTCTTGGGCATCCCAAGTCCTGCTCCAGTCGGTTCAGTAACGATGAGCGCCGTGTCAGTCGACGGCATCGTCTCGGTTGGCGGCGCGTCCATGGCGGGAGTAGTAACAGACGGAACAGCCTCAAGGACAGGCGCCGCAGCTTGCTCGGACCTCTTCTGATCGTCCTCCTCCACATGGATCACCTGTGAAGGAAGCCCGACCAAACGACGTGAGACCACAGGAAAAAGGACAAGACCAAAGACAGAATTCGTGAAACAATAATGTAAGCTCTCGGAGTCGCCACGATATACCTTGCTGGGATGTGACAACGTTGTCCGTATCCATGGGATCGTCCCCCTAGCGTGGCAGAGAAGTGGCGGAGGTGGTAGCTCTGTCGAGTAAAATTCACTCGACCAATAAGCATGAGTTCAATCAAATACTGGAAGAGGATAGAAGAACAATACACTTACGCTGAGGCGACGGGAACGGCGATCCTCATCCGCGGCAAAGCCTTCCGAAGCTTGGATCCACTCGGTTTGGCCACCTTAGAGGGCTGGCCCACGGGCTCAGCAACAGAGTCCCTGGTCCTCTTTGTGCTCCGAGCACTAGGAACCACGGGAGAAGCTCGCAAGGCACTCGGAACCACAGGAGGAGCTGGCGGGGCACTCGAGGCCGCTAGAGGAGCCGACGGAGCCACGGGTTCGTGGCGGCGTTTAGTTCAAGGCTCTTGTGGTGGGGGTGGCAAATTTTGTTCCTCATCTTCCCCCTCTTCTTCTTCGGACTCCTCCTCCGTCTCCCCACTGTCGGAGACGTACTCGACGCTCTCCACGCTGCCCTCCTGGCTGCCTTCCTCTTCCTCAGCCGAATTCCCGTTCGAGACAGGAGAAAACCAGTTGGTCCACGCCTGCACGAGATACAGTCGACAACATCAGACGTCAGACAGTGATACAAGAAAAAGCGATAAATCTAAGACAATTGTGTCCACTCGACAAGTCATACTCACCTCATTCGGAGGAGGGTTGTCCGCGCGGAAGGGCTTCACTCGTCGGGCTCCTCTGGGGTTGTCGCAGGCGCCTGTGATGTTGCGGACCCACGACGTCACAAGCTCCCCGGTCACGCACTCAGGGTTAGTCCGAGTGGAGTCCTCAGGCCCCGCGTAGTGCCACATGGCGTGGTGTCGAGCTTGCAAAGGCTGGATACGTCGACCCAGAAAAATCTCCAGCAAATCTATGCCAGTGACTCCTTTTCGGACGACCTCTACCAGCGCATCGACCAGAGGCTGGATCTGGATCTTCTCCATCTTCGTGAGCGCAAGCTGCCTAGGCGGAGCCGATCGGTCTAGGCTAAAAGGTGGCAGTCCAGTTGCGGCATTCGGACACGCAACGTCCTGGCAGTAGAACCAAGTCGACTGCCAGTTCCTAACGGATTCAGACAACTGAAGAGCGGGATAGCTACTTTTACTTTTCTTTTGGAAGCCTAAGCCTCCGCAGAGCTGCAGGAGGTGAGTTTTGTCGTCTGACTGGCTAAGTCTTTTGATGGTTTGAGATCTAGCAGAGAAGATGTGCTTGAAGAGCCCCCAATGGGGAGGACAGCCGATAAAACACTCGCACAGCACGACGAAGGCAGAGAGATGAGCTATTGCGTTGGGAGGAAAATGGTGGAGTTGCGCCCCGAAGTGGTTCATTATACCTGTGAAGAAGGGATGAGGAATCAGAGAGAAGCCTCGGTACACGTGACTGAGCAGCAGGACGCGCTCCCCCTCCTGGGGCGCCGGCTCCGTCTCGCCCTCCGCTGGCAGCCTCCACGTCTTGTGCTCGATCATGCCTTGCTCCACCAGCTCCAGCATGTCCTCCTTCGTCACCGTGGAGGGGAGGAAATCCCCCTGGATCCAACCCGCCGGCAGTGCTCGCTGCCGCCGCTGAGCAGGAGCCGCCGCCTTCTTCTTCTTCCGTGCCTCGAGCTTGCTCGTCTGCCCCTTCGTCATGGTGGAGGCTGTAGATCCGCGGGGGAGGAGGGGAAGGAAGGAGCTTGGGATGCGCAGGAGGTCGCGAGAGAAGCGAGGCAAGTGCGAGCTATCAGGCGAGTGCAACGAAAAACCCTCGCTGTAGAGGTTTAAATAAGGTTCCGACTGGGTCACTAGCAGGTGGCCCCGAAATCTTATCCCCCGACCGGTTGCTGCGATATTAGTGGAGGAGATGAAGGCGCGGAAATCAAGGCGGCAGATACTACTCGATTGCGATGTCGTCATCCCCGCTGAGCGCGCGGCAACCGAAATTTGAGGATCCTAGAAAATCCGCCGCTGTCAGTTGACTGGTCACGTCAAAAGATTCCACTAAAGCACTCGGTCCCTGACGGTTCGTTTCACAGATACATCCACTCGGATCACTGGTCAAGAGGATAAAATGGATCGAGGCAGACAACGCCAAAGTCGCATCCATACCAGTAGGATCCGTACTCCAAGCATCGCTTCGTCGTTCCAACCCCAATCCATTAGGGGACTAATGATGGGGTTATAGTCCTAGGGTAGGGTCATAGGCCTGCCCTATGGGTCCTACCCAAGGACTACCCTTCATAAAGGATAAGGCCCTTAGTCAGTTCGGACTGAATTAAGGACTTCCCATCATCCAGTCGGTGACGATTCCTCCATCATCCAGTCGGAGATGAGCATTCGGAGCGTATCAAACTTACCGACTGGATTCCACTCTGTACATCGTAACCCCCCTGGAGGGCAACGGTCATACGTTTCCATGTACCTTTATTAGCATTTAAGACATACGTTACCTGTAACGTAGGCATTTATTCGCCACTACTCCACCCCTCTGCACCGAACCGTTGTGAAGGGCAACACACTCTATATAAGCCGCCCTTCCCCACTCGTGCAGGGGTTAGCAATTCACTGTAATCCATATTCCACTCGACAACAACTCCCAAGAGCACTCAGACGTAGGGCTTTTACCTCCACCGTAGAGGGGCCTGAACTCATACAACCTTGCCGTAACTAAGGCTCTGACCATCCTTTCGTACCCTACACATCTACTGTCAGACTTATACCCACGACAGCACCAGATCCTATCCCACTCCCGTCGACCCCTCATTCACACATCGCTCTGCCCTTGCTCGCCCATTTCGCCGCCCCCGTCCGGCGCCATCCCGTCGCCCACGTGCGCATGGCTCCCGCAGCCGGCCGCCGCACCTGTCGCCCAACCGATTTTCATCCCCGTCCGTCGCCCCCAGTCGCCCCCATCCGCCCCCGCCACCCTAGCTGCCCTCGTCCGCCTCATCTATCCCAAGCCGCATAGGTCGACCCACCCGCCCAAGCCGCTGTCGTCCACCCGATCTGCCCCGAGCCGCACCGGTCGACCCACCCTGCGATGGACGGAGAGGGCTTCGACGTGTGGGGTTCGCAACCGTTGGCAAGCGGCCCAGCTACCAACGTTGGTCTCGGCTCAACTCGCAAGCTCCGACATCGGCCACACAAAAGCCAGCCACACCAAATCCGACTGTAAAGAGGGAGAAAGTCCATTTATTGTCAATCTAACACCGTCATAGAAACATCATATTTGGCTAGAGTTAGTTCAGGATTAGTCACAAGTTAAGAACTAACTCTAACCTTTAGTTGTGTTAGAATATCGAAACAAGGCCATTGTAGTAGTACCTATACAGAACGCATACCTCTTGCCCTCATCTTTCTAGAGGAGAGATGCGTCTAGTAGTAGTACCTATACAGAACGCATACCTCTTGCCCTCGAGAGATATGTCTAGTCTATACACGCTTACTATTACTCCCTCCGTTTCTAAATATATATATCTTTTTAACACTGTTCAAAAAAACGTTATTAGGCGCTCGCTTAGGCGTGCTTAAGCGCTGGGCGTTGGCCTAGCGCCTTGCTTTGGCCCACGGCGCTCAAAAAAGCGGTCGACGAGGTCCTTCGGCGAGAAATGAGCCTCTCCGGTGAGGAATCATGAGAATGAGGAATCATGTTTCTCAGGCGAGAAATCAATCCCCCGATCAGGATTCTACCTCCCTTGTGAGGATTCATCCTAGCCGACGAGGGATTCAGCTACTCTGACGACAAATTAACTGATTTCTACGAGGGGTCGGGCTTCTCCGACGAGGGACAGAGGAAGAGGGAGAGAAGTAGCCTCGTGTAGCAAGGAAGAGTAGCAAGGAAGAGAAGACAAGGAGAAGAGGCGGGGTGAGGAGGAAAACCTAAATTTTCTATCGACTACACCATATAAGAGCTTTAGTAGGAGGATATGAAGATGGGTCTATGGTTTAATGGGCTAGGCCGGCCATCTAGCTTATTTCTTCATCCTATCTCTCCCTAATAATAAAGCAAATACGGTTTCTGGTCGTCCGTCATGGAAATTACCCTTAAAGTTTGCATAAATTACCCACTATGCCACCGGTAAGTAATAGAAAACGTTTCACAAAGCACAAAATCTTGGACTGGGCCGGCCCATGTAAAAACCTCATATATTACGCTCTGCATGCTGGGAGAATATCCAGCACACCGTATGGGCCGGCCCATGCACAGGCGCCTGCTTTTAGTTCCATTTATTTATTTATTTTCAGTTCCGTTTTAATTTTCGTATTATAAATAATTTAGAACTTCAAATAATCTTTAAATTTTTAATAAACTGAAAATTATAAATTAACATATTTAAAAAAATAAAATGTTTGTGACTTCAAAAACTGCTCGGAGTTTTGTAAAAAATGCTCGCATATACAATAAAATGTTTGCAATTTTAGAAAAAACATTATACAATAAGAAAAGTCCATGATTTCAAATACAATTCCATGTATAAAAATTATTAAAGACATTTAAAAAAATGCTTTCTAATTCAAAATATGTTAATGCATTTAAAAAATGTCTTAAAATTTTAAAAATAGCTAATGCCTGTTTTGATAGTTCGTTTTTTATTTATAATTTAGAATTAAAAAACTTTGGCATATTAAAAATCGGAATTATGAATTAAAATGCTGACGAAAACATAAAAAGGTTTGTGGATTCAAAAATAACGCCGGTTTTTTATATTTTTTTGCAAATTCCAAAACAATGTCCATGAATTTAATAAATATATTACTGATTTATAAAAATGTTTGTTTATTCTGAAAAACTTCATGCGTTTCAAAAAATGTTTGTGAATTTACAATAAAATCCTCCAACATCAAAATTTATGTTCGTTCTTTCTTGAATTGGTCGCCAATTCAAAAGAAAATATTTAAACCCGTTCGAAATATAAAAAATATTTAAGATTTTTAGTAAATGTTTGTAAATTGTAAAAAATGTTCTTGATTTTAAAATTGTTCCCATATTTGTAAAATTGTTCACGAAAGATCTAATGTATGTAGTTAAACATTAATGCTTCTAAGTCTTTATGACAATATACCTGTGTGAATTTTGAAAAGTTAACTGTTGGATGGATCGAATTATTATTGTATGTTTTAGAAAAATATCTTAAAATTCAGAATAAATCTTTGAGTTACCAAGATTTTTGACAACCATGATATATATTTTTTGAAAATGTAAAGATTGCTTCAACTTGTGAATAATTTAAAAGAAGATACATTTTCTTGCATTTGTGCACAAAATTTTAAAATCAAACGATGATATGTGAACATAATATGGTCACCATCATTGGAAATTATGTTTTTTTTCTTCCGTGGCAACGCACGGACCGTTTTGCTAATAATAATAAAGCAAATAGGGTTTCTGGTCGTACGTCATTAAAATTACCCCTGAACTTGGTTAAAATTACCCATCAATGCCACCTGTAAGTTTGAACTCCGATTCAGCTCTTCTGTTTTATTCAAGAGAAGGCGATCCCCCTGTTTTGTCACAATCACATCGACAGCCCAACTGGTTGGGTGCTCATCATTCCTCTGTCGAGACCACAGTTCGATCCCATAGTCACCCATTTTTCTCCCACCGCCGTCCGACTGGGCCAACCTTCAGCATTTTTTTTCTTTCTTGCACTTTCTCTATGTTTTTTTAGCTTTATTTCGATAAACTTTGCAAAAATGTAAATAATCGATTAAAGAAGTTTCAAATTTATAGACAAAAAAGTTTCCATATATACAAACATGTACAGTGCATAAGTATAATAATAATATATTTTTCTTTTATATTCAAAAAAATTATCATGTATTTAAAAAACTTTAAATGTAGAAAAATGTTTCCGATGCGTACTAAAAACATATACAAAAATATACAGTGCGCATGGACCAAAGTAGACATAAAAGTATAAATTTTCAAAAATGCTAATCGTGTATTTAAATAATGTAAAACATGTATTTAAACGTGTATATGTAACATGTGTCTCATGTCACCCGCAATTTTATTTTTCTAATGTATAAAAAATGTAGAATGTTGCATATACAAGCTTTATGCAAACCAATGGCTTAGCTTTGAATTTTTATGTTGTTTTCAACTGTTTTGCTAATGACTTTTTAAAAAAATACGATGCTAATACGCAACCTTGAACATTTGGCATGCATATACTTACAAATTGATTATTTTTTATGGAGTTGTCTAATATTTTTGCAGCCAAATTAAGACTTTATTTAGATTACAAATACAAAAAAATATATCACCAAGACAAAAATAAAACTCTTACGCATATGCTATCATTAATTAATAAAACATACTTTGCTATTTTCATTATAATGCAAATATTTGTGGGCATCACTGAGAAGGAGAGAGACCACGCAACTTGAAACATCAAGTAAGATCATATCAATATTTGCTTGTTATATGTTCATTAACAATATAAGCTCACAAGACATAAATTTAAGTTATTTTGAATACATATACTCAATATTCTTTTAGGATTTTATTTCTTGATTTGTTCATTAAATATACATCGAGTTGGCGTATACTCCCTCTGTAACTAAGCATACTGAACGTATTAATTTTTTCTCATACAGAGAAAGAGAGATAGAGAAACATCTTAGGACTGACCATATTCAAACGTGTTTTCATTGTGTAAGTACTCAGGCCACTCTCGGTAACATAAAATGTGATGCCATTTGAAACGAAAAGACGTGGGCATATTAATATCTTGAGTCATTGTTATTGAATTAAGAATGCGTGTTATTTTCTCTTCCGTTGCAACGCACGGCCTCTTTTGCTAGTAGTACTAACGTCTAATTACGCCTCATTTCACCTAATCACGCCTAAGCTAAAAAAGCGCAAGTAGGTGGCCAACTGCATAACTAACGCCTAGCGTTTTTTTTTTACTTTGCTTTTTAAAGATTTCATAAGAGAACTACATACGGAACAAAATGAATGAACCTCTATAAAAACTTATATTTAGAAACAAAGAAAATAATAAATAATACTTCCTCCATTTGTAAATACTTGTTGAAGAAAACTAGAATAATTCTTTTCAACAAATATTTAGACTAATTCTTTCCAACAAATATTGGGGTACGCTGGGAGTACTTCCTCCATTCGAAATTACTTGTCGCCAAAATAGAAAGAATGACGTACAGCGGCTCCCTACTCATACTAAATAATAATGTACGGCCGAGCCACAGCACTTGCTTAGTTAAAGTCAGATTTTGTAGAGTACCCAACAAGGGGAGAGATAGAAAGAAACATATTGTAGTTTGAACAAATCTAGTGATACGAGAGATACAAACACAATTCGATAAGTAGCCCTCAGTTTCAAAATAAGTGTTTCAAGTTTAGTATAAAGTTAAGACAGTTATTTTAGGACGGAGGAAATACGTACTACCCAACGGAACAAAGCTAGGAGAGAGATCCAAACATAGCTCGACAAAACAAATCAACACACAAACACATCCGCTAATTATTTAAGTGGACGAACATCGCGTTGTAGCGCCTTGTGAGCAGACGGGGTAGCACATTCTTGAGCACATAATCGACTCGGCATTTAATTTCCTGTCTCGGGTTGCCCTATCACACAGTTTTTAGGTCATTAGTCATCACACCAATGAAAAGACCATAGTTTGCATGGAAAGACTTCTACCTGTGTAACGGCCTTGAAATGCTGGCTGTAATGCCCCGTTACCACGCTTGAAAAATGTAAAGCTCCGAAAAAATCTACTCCCTCCGTTCCTAAATATAAGTCTTTTAAGAGATTTCACTAAGGGACTACATACGGAGCAAAATGAGTGAATCTACACTCTAAAGTATGTCTATATACATCCGTATGTAGTCCCTTAATGAATTTTTTTAAAAGACTTATATTTAGGAACGGAGGGAGTAGTTCAAAGCTACGACGGCACCGCACCAAATAATCATCACCATACCTTTTCCATTGATTCTTGCTGATAAATTGTTTTGCTTGATAGGCAATTATTTTCTTTAATATTGGATCAAAGCCTGAAGCAAATAGTATCCAGCCAGCTGCAGGGTAAGCATTTGCTTGCAGCCAATTACGTCGATCATTGGCAAGTAGTTTATCCGTATCGAACTGGTAGTACATGAGCTGCCGCCTATGAGGCGAAAGGAGGACAGGGTGGCCCAAGACATCTTCAACTCTAATTGACCATCATTAATTATAATTTGTAAGACAAAGATATTAAAGTCGGCAATAGAACAAACATATTCTTAGTATGGTTTAGAATTATACCCTGCTGCTTCATACCCGAGAAGATCAACAAAATCCAGCAACTCTGTATCCGCCATTTGCTGTAAATCGCATTCATTATCATCCTGCCAAACGCACGCCGGAGTGGCATATTGTTCTCCTCTACCTCCAGCCTCGTACGAGTGCGCAATGGGTCGATTTTTTTCTATCCCCAATCATATAATAGCTGACAGAATTGTCCAATTCATCCGATGTAGACCCTGCACTCCAAATCTTCTCAATGGCCATGTAGGCAGTCCTGTATAAATGACAAACACATCTGGTAAGCTCTACCAACCTGGATTCATATATACAGCACACAAACAGCTACAACTAAACTTGTGTGTGGTACACAAAGATGCTGCAGTCATCACATAAATATCACACACACACACACACACAAATATGATGCTAAAGCCAAGCTCTCAGCCGCAAAAAAGAGAATAATGCACATATGAGTCTTGGCCCTAGTAACTAGCAGAAAAAACAACAATACAGTTCAGTAAGAAGTTAGAGCAAAATATAAAGTAAGCAAACTTATTTATGCAAACGATGAAGGAAGTAATTTCAGCAAGACGATATGAGCAAAAATATAAACAGGAGAGCTTGACGTTAAGAGAAGAAACCACGAATGGAAGATATTTGGCCTTCCAGACCAAAAAAGCAAGGCTATGTGCATTCACGGACAGATGGCTGTCATTGGCAACCTTATGACACAGCAACTTCACCATAACAGCAAGACACATGAATTCTGTGATTTTGTAGTGTACATGTTAGTGCTATTGTAATAGTATGCTGTATGGGGACTCAAGTGCAAAGGTATGAATAAATAAACGGGCTGCTGTCCAGGGGAGACAGTTAACTTTCCCCATTTTCTACTTGGTTATCAGAGCCGTCTTCTTCTCTACTCAGATCAGCCCTCAAAACACTAGCCAGTAGCCACTACCTTACTCTTCCCAGCGCCACCTCCACCACCAGCCGCTCCTCCAAGTAAAGAGACATCTTTCAGCGAGTGGAGCAGCTCCTTGCTACGCCACCTCATAGGCGGGCGCAGGTCACTGCGGCACCGCCTTGTAGGCAGGCTTAGGTGTGCTTGATATTGCAGCAGCGATGTGCTAAATCGGACAAGACCTGCTGGAGGTAATTCCTAGTGTGCAATTTTTTCAGTTCCTTGTCTAGAGGAAGTGTTACCCTGGGCCAGGTCAAAATAAAGAAGGATTTGATTGGAGAAGAGGTCTGGTCTGTGTAGATGATGGATGTTGCTTGATTCAGCACAACTATGGGTCCAGAACCGGTTCTAAGCAAGGGTCAGTCGGCTCTTACTCCCAACGAGTAAGCAACCGAGCCAAATAAAAAGTACGATATCCTGATGAGCCCTCGCCCTGGCGCCGGCAGAACCCTCGCCTCGAAGGCAACAGCCGGCACCACTCGTGCTCGTGGGTCTATGTCTCCCTCTTGGCACCGTCAAACACCGTTTCTTCTCCGCCTCTGATGCCTCAAGGAGCAGGGGCGTAGACAGGCCCCGGGCTACCAGGGCCATGGCCCGGGGCGTAGCAACTTATTCCTTTGTAACTGTTGCAACATTGATGTACTGTAGCAACAGTAATTGATGTACATACACGGCTGGCCTGGGTCTTGGGCAAATCCTGGCTACGGCACTGTCCAGCAGCGTGAGCTGGCAAGCAGCTGCAGCACAAGGGTGCGGCAGGTGGCAGCAGTGAAGGAGGGTCTGGCAAGGAGAAGAGGCGGCGACGGAGGGCGCCAGCAGGGAAGGAGGTGTTGCAGCACGCGGGAGGGAACTAATTTACCAGGTGTCGTGATGCCCCTTCTCCGCTCTTTTTAGAGATCTAGCACGGATGGTTTCTTTGAAGAGATTCGCAAGTTTGCGCACATGAATAATGGCAGCACTCTTAAGGAGATTTGCTAGTTTAACTTTGTGCCTGGAAACTGTACTGCAACTTATTTATAAGGGAAAGTATTTCAGCCCTTGTGTAAAACATTTGATTCCTTGAGTAGACATGATGGGCATATCTTGTCATGCAAGTATTTGCACTTCATTCTATACTCATATTCTGATTGATTGCCATTGATCTAGACATGCTACACTAGTACTATTGCATTTATTTTTGTGTACCTGCATGTCGGTCAAGTATGGTGTGTGCATGCATGTCCTGAAGATCTCATCTCACGCGTCAAGTCATAATCAAGAACATTTTTCCTATCCAAATTGTATCGGTAATTATGAACATTTGACAGGTTTTGCCTGAACATGTGAATAGCATAAAATGTGACATTGGATCTTATATTCTTTCATAATAGGAAACTTGGGAGTGTTCCTTCTCTGTCAAACTCTGGCAGACGGCTTTCAACTAGTGGGGAGATAAATGGGACACATCAGTAGAGCAAAAATTTGTTGAAGTAGCAAAAAAGGATATTCGAGAGCGTCGCGTTTTTCGTTTGCAGGTATTCTATTTTGCCTATCCCAATAAAATCTCCTTTTTCATTACGAATGTTGAAACTAGAACATATTTCAGATGCTCAATACTTGGCTAGCAATTAATCTGCAATTGATAGAATACTGCTCTATATGTACATGTTTTGTTCCTCTACGACTGCTTAACAGGGTAATGGCTTTACAATTTTATTTACATTGCCAGCCCTGAGAGTGGACGTTCTGGACAACGTGACATGATACATGCTATCTAGCCATGCATATTTGTATCAGGATGTGTGCCATATTCATTTTTCCATGCTTAGAATTCATCAACATCCCGGAAAACAATACCGTCCTGACAAGCAGCAGGCTAGGTGGGGCAGAACTGTTCCATGCATTCATTGGTCAATGATGTTGAAGGTAAAAGAGAAGGCACAATCATTCAGTAAAATCACTAGTGGCAATTAGCTATATTCCAGTAATTTGGAAGAGTAAACAATTTTTTTGTCATACTACGAGGGACAAGCTTGGTGTAGTTACCAAAGATTACAATAACAAAATACCTACTTACTCCCCTAATCCCCTTATACAGATCAAACAACACAATAGTGTGGTGTATTCACCACACAATTGCTACTACTCTGTACTGAGGTTGAGTTTGTTGCATACTAACAAGCTACTTAATGCTCAACCCAAAAAGGTGGTGTTGCATGTTGGCAGAACAACACCAGGAAAAGATTTTTCTTAAAAGCATAGAAGAGATGCATGTCGTTATAATTGAGGTGAGCTCCCAGTGCTTAAATAGACCAGTAAAAAAAGCAAAGTACTATGAGTATGGTTTACAATGCCGTATCATCAACTGCTGGCTTCGTTCCAATCGTCATGTTCTAAATTTGCAGTTTGTTTTTTTCAGTTTGTTGGAGGATTTTGCAGAGACGATGGATGCATTTGAGGAGCCCGGGAACATTGTTCATGTAAGGAACGGTACACAGTAGGAAGGCGATTTATTGCTACATGATCTGTAGAATTTGGTAGTTTATGAACCTATGTGTATGTGCTCTCGAATACATGCAAGCCTGGCTGGTTCCGATATATAGTATATACGGTTGCTGCTTATACGATGTTCAGTAGGAATGCTTGTTCAGATGTTGCTTACAGTATAAATGATTCTCAACCCACTCCAGCAAATAAATTCAGATATATACTATATATGGTTGCTGCTTATACGATGTTCAGTAAGAGTGTTTGTCCAGGTGTTGCTTACAGTATAAATGATTTTCAACCCACTCCAGCAAATGAATTTAACCCATGGGTGTGCTCTAAGTTTAGTTCGGTTTGGCAGGGAAAATAGAGTTAGTTTGGCTATGTTTGGGCTGTAAAAAACATACCTGATCAACTGCTGCACTTCAACTGGGATATATTTCGAATCGTCTGATAGTTTTTTGTTCTTTAACCAATCATCAAGAGAAGAAGTGGTCACACTAATCCAGTGACAACTTTAGAGATCTGGGTATTGAAGCCTGCAATGTACGGTTTTAGAATTCCAATATGGTTCAGCGTTGAACTTCTGATCAGCATATCCTCTACACTATCCAACTGATTCGATACTTTGACTAAGAACATAGCTTCCCTTGTATTGATGTCATCTCGAGGCTTGATATCTTCTATAAATTTTCCCTCAAAGGAAATATCTTCCCTATTGCTTCCATGGAAGATGTGCCCACGTCTCCATCCAACTTCTTGGCTATTGGAGAATTTATACAAGTCAATGGAAGTACCCCAGTAATTGTACATGCCAAAGTTTGCGTGGGCTGCTTTAGAGCCCCCCACGATGGCTGACAGATCATCCTACACTTGCACCAAAATGCTATATTGTTACAATTATGTTTGGATATTAATAAATAAAGAAATGATCCAATGATTCACTAGAGGGAATGGAAATAAAAACAAGACTAAAGTTACTAGTTGCTTGGCAAGTTACAAGAATCTAGATCACGCATATAGATGCAAGTTCAAAGTGACTAGGATATGGAAGAATTAACTTGACATAAAACAAACAAGTATTAAAACTGCATGTAGACATTGAGAAATGTAAATTGAGCAACACATATTGATCATTTCAAAACAGAAGTATGAAGAGAGAAGTGTTATGGGTGCTTACATGATCCACCTGCATTGCTTGCCCCTGCTCCACTGCTTGTCCATGGTCCATTGCTTGTTGAAACTAGTCGGATCACTGCATTGTCTCATCAAAGTCAGTGAGAGACCACAATAAACAAATCATGATTTAGATTGCTAACAATTACTAACGAAAGCATGATACAGATCTACTAAAAGAAAAGAAAAAGGGGAAAACGACGGGATGAACACACACCTGTCCCCTTGTTTGTCTCCTCCAAGCAGCAGCAGCAAAATGTGTCAATCCTTCCTCCTTGTCCAAACTGAGCAAAAGAAGAAGAGATTATTAGTAGTCCACGAAACACACAATCATCTACTTTAATAGAATACACCAACTACAAACTGCTCATGTAGGTCAGACACCACTTCTAAATTACCTATCCAGTGCTACTGGAGCCATGTCCAATAATCAAAAACATTACTACCATTAATGGATGACAGAAAATAACAAAAGGGATCGACAACAAATACATGCATGTAGGGTTGAAGTAGATCAAGAAGAGATTAAAGCAGATGATGCATCCAGTCTTGATCTTTTAACCTCTCAATGATGTTAAATCCCGGGTTACCTCGACCTTCTTGCTGGGGCGAGACGGGAGGCCGGCAGCAGGGCGAGTTGGGTGCCGATGGCCTCGTGCGCCGCCACAGAAGAGAGGGAGGAGCAGGAGGGAATCCCTAGGACTCACTTTTAGGTTTGCTCCAGATATTTTACACTGAGTTAAATGCACGGACGGTCCTCAAAGTTTACGAGAAGCGTCAAGTTGGTCCCTATTATATGAAAATGCACGTCTGGGTCCTAAATGTTTGTTAAGTGATTCATGCGAGGTCCTTTTCTCGTCTGGGTCGTGTATATTTGCATCTGAACCCTTATAAGACTCTGTCTTTCTATTCCCCAGTCCCTAGGTTTGCTCTTCCTCAGCTCTCTTCTCCAGCCGCCATGTCTCTCGCTCGTAGCTCGTCTGGTGGCAATAGATCGAAGGCTTCGTCGCCGGTTGCATCGCTGCCAGTAGCTTTAGGACCCAGAAGGCCTGCACCTCTCGGGTCAGCACTGCCTTTAGTTCCGTGTCCGTGCTGTCAAATGCGCCGCACGGTTCGGTGCGTTTCCAGATCAGTAGCTAATCCAGGACGTGTGTTCTACAAGTGCCCTAATCATGGCGTAAGTTTCTCACTTCAAGATTTGGGTTTTCATTTGGATTTGAATGCTGATTGAATCCATTGTTTTTTCTGATTTTTTCTGAACTTTTCTTTCTGAAGAAGGGGATGAATCCGTGCAATCACTACTACTGGGAAGATGGGGAGGACAACTATGTTGCATTCCTAATCGCAAATGGATTCATCGCTGGTGGTGGCACTGCATCTGTTGATTATTCGGGTGGCGACTTTCGGTTTGAAGCAATTGAGGAGGAAATAGGCAGTGGACTGAAGATGGACCAATTGGTTCCGAAAATGGAACAATGTCTGAATAAGATGGATCAATTGATTGTGCTGTGTAGGCATGTGATTACTGCTTTGGTTGTGTTGATTGCAATAATGTTGTATGTGGCTGTAGCTAAGTAGATTATGTAGCAGGAACTAGCAATGAATCTTTTGTGTTGTTGATTGCAAGAATGTTGTCGATGTCGCAGACTATGTATCAGGAACTTGCAATGAATAAAAGTATTTTCAGGAACTAGCAGGAACAAGCATTGACATCACATTCATCTGATACTTTGCAAATCCAGATTACACATAACTTAATAGTTGCACTCATAATGGTTTGTGTGAAACCAGTCACCACATTTTGACATCAGGTTTCAGTACAAACCACCATGGACCATGCACCATGCAAAATATATCCCAACCATCAGGTTTCACTAGTTTTGTAGCCAAAAGATAACCATCAGTAATCACTCATCATCTACAGCTAAGGGACTATGTTCTCTTTCTTTTTGGTGGGCACTTTCTTCCTCCTTTTCAAGCCCAGTGTTGTAGTTGTTGACCTGGGAGGGGGTAGAGCATCTCTACAACCTGCAATAAACTGGCTCTCAGGTAGAGGACCAGGAATTTGAGTCTGAGATTGCTGAGTGGATGCAGCCTGTAAAAAAAAGGAAAATGGGACATTAAATACTCAGCTCTCAGTGTTGCAGTTGTTGTTGCAGAATTGCAGGACTAGGTATATGTACTCACCTGCTCTTGCAGAATGTCAATGATGCTAGTTGTGGACAAATCAGGGGTGGTTGAGGATGCAACAACACTGGAAGCACTTCTCCTGGATTGTGACACTAGTTTTTTCTTGATTGGTAGTTTTTGTCTGGTTTGTGTCATCTGGAGAGCTTCTTCTGGTTCCTCATCTGGTAGCAGTATCTGAATTGGCTCTGGCTGTGGAGAAAGACCTTCTGCTGCTGCTTCTTGCTCTGGTTCTTCTTCTTCTGCTGCTTCTTGTTGCTTTGGTTCTTCTTCTTCTGCTGCTTGTTGTTGTGGTTCTTCTTCTGCTGCTGCTTGTTGCTCTGGTTCTTCTTCTTCTTCTGCTTGTTGTTGTGGTTCTTCTTCTTCTGCTGCTGGCTGTTGTGGATGGCCTACTGCTCCTCTACCTAGTGATGGGCATTTTTTTTTGTTGTGACCTGTTTCATGGCATGAACTGCAGTGGCCAATGGTTCCATGTCTGCTCATCCTAGTTCCCTCCTCCTCCTCAACTGGATTCTTCCTCCTGTTCTTCCTGGGCCTACCAACCTGCTTGTCATATTTTGGTGGTCTCACAGGTGGTCCATTGGTTTTTTGCCACACTCTAGGATCACTGCAGGGCATTATCACTTGAGCATATGCAGCTTTGAATGCAGCAATGTTGTAACATGAGTTCACCACCTCTTCTGGCTTTATCCTTTCATGCCTTAAACATGCACATGCATGTCTGCAAGGAATGCCAGATAGCTGCCAGGCCCTACATGTGCACTCTAGTTTCAGCAAGTTCACTTCATACTCACCATGCAGCCCCAGAACCTTGAAAATGTGTGCAGCAGCAGGTAGTGCTTGGTAATTGTTGGCCCAGTCAATATTTTTGTTTAACTTTTTCTTAATTTTTGGACAGATGCTTCCACTCCACTCCTCTGGTTCTAAAGTCTTGGTGTAAAATCTAGTCATTATCTGGTCCTTGATCTTGCTAAGACTAGTAACAATGGGCATTTCTCTAGCATCAAGAATATACTTGTTGAACACTTCACAACTATTGTTCAGTAACAAGTCACACTTTGAAAGTGGATCAAAGAAAGATTTGCACCAATATCTTGGGTCAATTGCATCCAAATACTGCCATGCTTGCTCATCCAGCACCTTCATCTCCTCCATGTACTTCTGCCAATCTGCCTCACGGGTAGCTCTTGCAATTTGCCACAATTTGTTCTTGAAGATGTCACCTTTCCAGTTCTTAGCAAAGTTTTGATGCAGGTGTCTTACACAAAATCTGTGCTGTGCATCAAGCCACAATGCATTTACAACATATTTCAATCCCTGCAGATAACAGGGCAGCAAGTAAACAAATATACTTTCTATGTCTAAATAAACAGGGCAGCAAGTAAACAAATATACAGGGTTTTACCTTCTGCCTGTCACTCATCAGAGTCCATGCCCTTGTACTTTCTATGCCTATATCTTGTTTCAATGTGCTTAGAAACCACTTCCAACTGTTGGTATCTTCTACTTCCACAATTGCGATGGCTATAGGAAATATGCAATCGTTTGGGTCAACACCAACAGCTGTCGACATCACTCCACCAAATTTGTTCTTGATATGGCACCCATCAATACATATAATAGGTCTGCATGCTGCCAAAAACCCCCTCTTACATGCATCTAATGACATGTAACAGCTTTCAAACACTCCATCTTTTGCACTAACAAACATAGTGCTCCCAGGATTAGATCTTCTAATTTCAGCAGCAAAATCCCAGAGCAAATTATACTACTCCAACTCATCTCCATGTATCTTCTGCAGTGCAATTCTTCTAGCCCTTGAAAGCTTGCTTCTACTAGGCTCCATGTTGAAATCTGCTTGCATAACATTTTTAAAATTCTTGAGTGACATTTTGTCATCTGCTCTGAAAGATTCCAAGTATTTGGCAGCTAAATACTTGGCTGTGAACTGCTTCAGCTGCCATTCCCTTACACACTGGTGTTGTCCCACATATTTCTTCACTATCCATGACTTAGTCCTGCTGTCAGGTGCAGCATACAAGTACCAAGGACAATTTCCCTCTCCCATACAGCAGGCCCTGACCCTCTGCAAATCATTCTTCTTGTAGTGTACCTGCACCCTTTGCTTGATAATATACTCTTGAATTGCAGTTCTGAGCTCAACAACAGACAGAAACACCATGCCAATGTGGAATTCCACTTGTTTGCTGTTCTCTGGCCTCCACATTTTGAGCTTCACTTTCTTCATTACTTTCTTCTTTCCTTTCTTGTCAACTACTACAACATCATCACCTGAATCTGCAGGTTCCAGGTCAGAATCTTCAAGCTCCTCCAAATCTGTATCATAGTCACTGTCCTGCTCCAGTTTGGATTTTTTCTTTTTCATGTCATCAAATGTTTCATCCACCCACTCATTGAATAGATCATCATCATCTGCTCCAATCTCATTGTCAGAGTCAACCCAGTCTGAGTCACAATCACTGTCTTCACTGCCACTATCTAAGCCAATGTGACCTTCTCCTTCTGCTGCTTGTCTCCTCTGGCTTCTTCTAAGCTCATGCCCAACATTTTGTTGCTGCTGCTCCTGCTGCATTGGTGGAACCCTGCTACTGCTACTTTCTACATTACATGTAGCAGAATTGGGGGTCATCATTGAAGAAATATTTGGTGTGCCAGTAAGTTGAATTCCATCCAGTACATTGTGATATGCCATATCTTTGTGGTCGACAAACAACTGGAAAAACTGAAACTTGGGAACCACAGCGATCATGCTTAGAGTGTCAGTGTCACTGTCGACAATGCGAAGGCCTGTACCTAGGTTCTTTCCAGGCAGCAGCCAGTACAAACTATAATTTGCTGACTCAGAATACCCTAGTTGCTGCATAAAATCCCTAAACCACAAAGGCGACCAAGTGTCTGCTTCACATCCATCAAAACGAGCAACTTTGCCATCGACATAAGATTTGGACGAGCCTAATCCGCAAAAGAATCCACCATAGTTGATTTCTACTGTGAACAGCTCCTCAAGTGGGCCTAAGTATCATGAATCTAGTCAAAATCTACATCTAATTCGATCTGACATGGGGTTGAGACAGGGTTAGGTTTCTTACGTAGCGCGGCGGCGGATCGCCGGGTTGCCGTAGCAGGGGCCCCTTGCTTGCGGGCGCCATTCACGCGGCCGCCGCGTCGGCGGGACCGCCTCAGCTGTCGGCCCATCGGAGATGCAACTCCACCGCCGCCGGTCGCCTCGCAAATCGCCACAGACAGAGACAGGGGTTCGAGGGGAGCGGGACCGCGGTCGCTATTGCATCAGATTTGGGGGTGCTTCATGCAAATATGCGGTGACATGGTGTCGTGGGTATAAGCCTGACAGTAGATGTGTAGGGTATGAATGAGATGGGCAGAGTCCTAGCTACGGCGAGGTTGTATGAGTTCAGGCCCCTCTACGGTGGAGGTAATAGCCCTACGTCTCAGTGCTCTTGGAGCTTGTTACCGAGTGTAATATGGAGTACAATGTTTTTCTAACCCTTTTACCAGTGGGGGAGGGCGGCTTATATAGAGTGCGCTGCCCTCCACAACGGTTCTGATTCAAGGGTGGAGTAGTGGCGATTGAATGCATGCGTTACAGGTAACGTATGCTATAAATGCTAGTTAATGCACCCGGAAACGTACGACAGTTTCCCTCCAGGGAGGTTACGACGCACCGAGTGTATCCAGTCGGTAGGTCCGGTGTCCTCCGAGTCTTAGTCTCCGACTGGATGATTCTGGGCCCGTTACCGACTGGATGATGGGGACACCTTAATACAGTCGGGCATACTTAAGGTCCTGTCCCTTGCGTGGGGTAGTCCTTGGGTAGGACCTGTAGGACAGGCCTATGACCCTACCCTAGGACTATGACCCCATCATTAGTCCCCGAATGGATTGGGGTTGAAACGTCAAAGCAGTGCTCGATGCTCAGATCCGACTGGACTAGGTTCGGCTTGGGCGTTGCTTGCCTCTATCCATTCTATCTCTCCTGGCCAATGATCCGAGTGAATGTGTTCTGCGGAACGGACTGTCGGGAACCGAGTGCTTTCGCGACATCTTTTGACACGACCGGTCAACTGACAGCGGTGGATTTTCCGGGATCTCAAATTTCGGGTTCCGCGCGCTTAGCGGGGGCGACGTTAGCGCGCTCGAGTAGCGCCTGACTCCTCGATCCTCGCGCCTTCAACTCTTCCGCCGATATCGCCGCGGCTGGTTGGGCGGATAAGATTTCGGGCCCGCTCGCCAGCGACCCAGTCGGTGTTCTATTTAACTCTGGCCGACGAGACCCTTCGGTTACGCTCGCCGAATCCTCTGCTCTTGCTTGCTCCGTCTTCCTCGCCACCTCTTGCGCTCATACACCTTTCTCTTACCATCCTTATCGAAAGCTCGCCATCGCCGCCATGACCAAGGGCCAGACCAGCAAGATGGAGGCAAGGAAGAAGAAGGGCAAGGCGGCGGCTGCTCAGCGGCGGCAGCGGCCATTGCCAGCGGGATGGATCCAGGGAGACTTTCTCCCCTCCACAGTGACGGAGGGGAACCTGCTAGAGCTGGTAGAGCACGGCCAGCTAGTGCATAAATCTTGGAGGTTACCGGCGGACTACGAGGTTGAGCCGGCGCCACGGGAGGGGGAGCGCGTCTTGCTCCTTAGCCACGTTCACCGAGGTTTCTCTCTGCCCCCCCACCCTTTCTTCAAGGGTATCATGAATCATTTTGGTGCACAACTCCATCATTTCCCTCCGGACGCCATCGTCCACCTTTCAGCATTCATTGTCTTGTGCGAATGCTTTATTGGTTGTCCTCCCCATTGGGGTTTATTCAACCACATCTTCTCCGCCCGCTCCCAAACCATAAAACGCCTTAGTCAGTCGGATGACAAGACGCATCTCCTCCAGCTCTGCGGGGGTTTAGGGTTCCAAAAGAAGAGTCGGAGCAGCTACCCTGCTCTGCAGTTGAGTGAGTCGGTTAGGAACTGGCAGTCGACGTGGTTCTACTGCCAGGATATAGCCTGCCCGAATGCGTCGACTGGGCTGCCTCCATTTAGTCTAGACCGTCCTGCTCCGCCCAAGCAACTCGCCCTCTCGAAAACCGAGAAGAACGACATCCAGCCTTTGGTTGAGGCACTCGTGGAGGTTGTCAGAAGGGGGGTCTCCGGTATTGACCTGCTGGAAGCCTTCATCGGTCGGCGGATCCAGCCTCTACAAGCTCGCCACCACGCTATGTGGCTCTACACAGGGCCTGAGGATTCCACTCGGACCATCGCGGTGGGCATACTCGAGGAGAAGGTGACCTCGATAGTGCTCCAAATCACGGGACCTTGCGAGAACCCTAAAGGAGCTCGCCGAGTGGCGCCTTACAGCGCGGACAACCCGCCACCGAATCAGGTGAGTAGCATTAGCCGAATATATCGAACTGTTTTGATTTCAGTCGTTCATTTATATCCTCGTGTGATGCTTAATGTTTCCGGCTGAATCTCATGTAGGAATGGACCAACTGGTCCTCCTCTGTCTCGAACGGGGATCCGGAGGAGGAGGAGGAAGAAGGTAGCCAGGAGGGGAGCGTGGAGAGCGCTGAATATGTCTCCGACAGCAGGGAGTCGGAGGAGGAGGACAGCGAGGAGGAGGAAGAAGACGAAGAGTGCGACTCGCCGCCTCCACCGCCAGAACAGCGGAGTAAGCGTCGACATGAGCCTGTCGTCCCTTCAGCTCCCCCCACGTTGTCGAGTGCTCTACCTACCGCTCCGGCGGTCCCGAGTGCTCGAGGCACGAAGAGGTCCAGGGACGCCCCCGCTGAGCCTGCAGGCCAATCTTCCAGGGCGCCCAAACCGAGTGGGCCCAAACCTCGGAGGGCTCTGCCGCGCATGAGGGTTGCCATCCCCGTCACATCCACGTAAGCGAATCCAACTCTCGGCTTTTTATGTTACCCGAGTGAACTCCCGCTTTACAAGTCGAATGGGCTTCACTTGACAGGGTCGCCACTTCTACAACCTCTCTGGTCCGCCAAGGGGATGACCCCATGGACACAGACAATGTCGTCTCGTCCCAGCCGGGTATGTTGTAGGAGAGTCGGGTGTTTTATTCCTGTAGACTGTACTATCCTTTTCTTTTTCTGAATCGTCGTGCTATTCGGCTTGTCAAGGGCGATTCACCCGGACGAAGATGGGCAAGGGAGAGCCGACCTGGCCGCGGAGCCTGTCGTGGAGCCTGTCCTTGAGGCTGCTCCTCCTGCTGCTGCCCCTGCCGCCGACGCTCCGCCGACTGAAGTGCCTCCACCGACCGAACCAGTGCCGGTGGGCGACGAACTGACTGGGGCGAATCTTGGGATGCCCCAGGATCTTCCCACGATTCCCGGTTCGTCAAATGTTGAATTCAGCATTCGGTGTGTCCCAGAGGAGCAGGTGGGAGCGGCCAAGGGAGCCATGGTCCAAGCGGAGCTGATGACCGGGGAGGCCAAGAAGGCTTATGACTCCGTTGCGGCTTTGTACCAGCGGAGCTTGGAGCTGCGCGACGATATCCGAGTAAGTAGTCTAGTAAGTACTTACTTTTCTTTTGTAACCCACTGGGTGTTGTCGTAGTCTGTTGTTTGCAATGGGTTCACTCCGAGTGAACCCAGTGGGTGTAGTCCCCGAGACTTCTGTCGAGTGCTTGCACCGACAGTTGTCTTTATACATTTGGTCTTTTATTTTTGTCATGTCCGTAGACAAGATTTCTGAGTACAAGTAATAACTGCAGTCGGAGCACTCTTGCGGTGAGAGTTCCCTAGAGTAAACTGCACACATGTGGAGTAGCTTTAGCCTCGGAGGCGTAGGTGAAAACGTGCACCTCAATAGGGCTGACCTGCTTGAGGTGCATGCCAGTGGGGTCACTCTTAGTGAACCCACTGGGTGTAGTCCCCGAGACCGTTGTCGACTGCTTGCGTCGGCAGGGGTCTGAAGAACATAGTTTGTATTGAGAAAGTTGCTGATAACCCTTTGTTTCGTTTTGTAGAAAACTTGTGATATGGGGAGCGCTTATGAAGCCTTGAGGGCCGAGAAGAACCAATATGCTGGTGAACTAGAAGCCGCGACGCTCGCCATGGCTGGCCTGAAGAACGCACTGGAAGTTCGAGAGAAATCCTTGGAGGAAGCGTTGGAGGCAAACAGGGCGTTGGTGGCGGAGGTGGAGAGGCTGAAGAAACAGAGGACCGAAGTGTACGATCAAATGGCTGCTCGGAATAAACGATAGACAACTCAGGAGAAGTATGTGAACGACTGGGCTGTCCAGATGATGAGTCGTCTGGCTGGTAAGTCTGATGATTTGTCGAGTGGTTGTATCTTGTGACGAACACTCGGTTTGTAATTTCTATTTGCTCGTTTGTTGCAGATTTTTGTGGTGACGCTGAAGCTGAAGCGGCGGCCGTGGAACGATCCATGAAGGACAATGTGCCACTCAGCGAGGACGCCAACCGGAATCTACTCCGGGCTCATATCCGCGTAGGCAAAGTGGGTCCGTTCATCAACCGACTGAGAGAAATCTTCGGCCGCATTGAGAAGGAGCTTTGGCCGGAAGACGAGTCGCGGGAGAAGATGGAGACTCTGTTGGGGCGACTGGGGGAGATTCCGGCCCGAGTGCAATCTTGGAAGAAATCGGCAGCGCGTTGCGGTGCTGATGTGGCGCTGTCCTTGGTCCGAGTCCATTGCAAAGAAGTGCGGGAAGATAAGCTGAAAGCCTTGAAAGTCGCCAACACGAAGAAGCTTCAATTCGAAGACTTCATGGAGACATTCCTGGAGACTGCGACCCGCATTGCTGATGGAATCGACCTGGATACCTTTGTGGAACCCTCCAGTCCTGACGCGGGCCCAGCTGACTCATGATCGAACTTTATCCTCGGTATGCCGAGTGTTTGCCTGTACGATATTCTGGCCACTTATGTTGGCCGTCATACTTTTAGATCGGTGCGGGTAAGCTTGATCCGCACCGAGTCTGTTATCGTGTCTAGACTGTTGGAGTCACAACGAAAACACTTATTATTTTGCTTGAATGCTGTTTGGAGTTGAACACTTAATGTGTACTCGTAGAATATTAGGACTTAGGTGATTCATGATCAGTGCTAAGTTCCCGAGTGTAACGTATAGTGTACATTCGGAGGAGGCTAGTACTTAGATGATTGTTGATCATAACTCAGACTCCGAGTGGAACGTATAGTGCACACTCGGAGGAAGGTATTACTTAGGCGAATCGGGATCGCAGCTAAGTCTCCGAGTGCGACGTATAGTGCACACTCGGAGGAGCGATTAGTACTTAGGCGATGCAGGATCGCAGCTAAGTCCCCGAGTGTGATGTGAAGTGCACACTCAGAGGAAGTTAACACTTAGGCGATGCGTGATCGCAGGTAAGTCCCCGAGTGCGACGTGAAGTGCACACTCGGAAGAAGTTAATACTTAGGCGATGCAGGATCGCAGCTAAACCCCCGAGTGCGACGTGAAGTGCACACTCGAAGGAAGGTAATACTTAGGCGATGCAGGATCGCAACCAAGTCCCCGAGTGTGACATGAAGTGCACACTCGGAGATAGTTAATACTTAGGCGATGCAGGATCGCAGCTAAACCCCCGAGTGTGACGTGAAGTGCACACTCGAAGGAAGGTAATACTTAGGCGACGTAGGATCGCAGCTAAGTCCCTGAGTGTGACGTGAAGTGCACACTCGGAGATAGTTAATACTTAGGCGATGCAGGATCGCAGCTAAGCCCCTGAGTGCGACGTGAAGTGCACACTCGAAGGAAGTTAATACTTAGGCGATGCAGGATCGCAGCTAAGTCCCCGAGTGTGACGTGAAGTGCACACTCGGAGAAAGTTAATACTTAGGCGATGCAGGATCGCAGCTAAGCCCCCGAGTGCGACGTGAAGTGCACACTCGGAGAAAGTTAATACTTAGGCGATGCAGGATCGCAGCTAAGCCTCCGAGTGCGACGTGAAGTGCACACTCGGAGATAATTAATACTTAGGCGATGCAGGATTGCAGCTAAGTCCCCGAGTGCGACGTGAAGTGCACACTCGGAGAAAGTTAATACTTAGGCGATGCAGGATCGCAGCTAAGCCCCCAAGTGCGACGTGAAGTGCACACTCGGAGAAAGTTAATACGTAGGAGATGCAAGATCGCAGCTAAGCCTCCGAGTGCGACGTGAAGTGCACACTTGGAGATAATTAATACTTAGGCGATGCAGGATCGCAGCTAAGTCCCCGAGTGCGACGTGAAGTGCACACTCGAAGGAAGTTAATACTTAGGCGATGCAGGATCACAGCTAAGTCCCCGAGTGTGACGTGAAGTGCACACTCGAAGGAAGTTAATACTTAGGCGATGCAGGATCGCAGCTAAGTCCTCGAGTGTGACGTGAAGTGCACACTCGAAGGAAGTTAATACTTAGGCGATGCAGGATCGCAGCTAAGTCCCCGAGTGTGACGTGAAGTGCACACTCGGAGAAAGTTAATACTTAGGCGATGCAGGATCGCAGCTAAGTCCCCGAGTGCGACGTGAAGTGCACACTCGGAGAAAGTTAATACTTAGGCAATACAGGATCGCAGCTAAGCCTCCGAGTGCGACGTGAAGTGCACACTCGGAGAAAGTTAATACTTAGGCGATGTAGGATCGCAGCTAAGTCTCCGAGTGCGACGTGAAGTGCACACTCGGAGAAAGTTAATACTTAGGCGATGCAGGATCGCAGCTAAGTCCCCGAGTGCGACGTGAAGTGCACACTCGGAGATAGTTAATACTTAGGCGATGTAGGATCGCAGCTAAGTCCCCGAGTGTGACGTGAAGTGCACACTCGGAGATAGGTGTTACTTAGACGATCCGGGATCGCAGCTAAGTTTTTTTTTGTGACCGTAGTCTGTAACCACGGAAGGACTCTGAATCTGCAAAAGAAATTGAATCTGCTGTATATTATTTCTCCAAAACTTGTTCGTTACACTGCTTCAGTCGGCGATCACGTATAAAAACGCTTGAGGAGGTCTACGTTCCACGCGCGGGGTTCGTTGGTCTCCTTCTGAATGTTGTAGCGTCTGTATGCCCCGTTGTTCAGCACCTTTGAAATGGTGAAAGGACCTTCCCAGGCCAGAGCCAACTTGTGTGGTCTTTGCTGATCCACTCGGAGCACCAAATCGCCAGCCTGGAATGTGCGACTTCTGACATGTCATGCGTGAAAACGTCGCAGATCTTGCTGATAAATTGTTGAGCGAGTAAGTGCCATCTCGCGCTCCTCCTCTAGAAGATCGAATCCATCTTGCCTTGCTTGTTCTGCTTCGGCTTCAGAGAAGAGTTCGACTCGCGGGGCATTGTGAAGCAGGTCACTCGGAAGGACCGCTTCTGCTCCATAGACGAGGAAGAACGGTGATCGCCCTGTTGATCTGTTCGGAGTGGTGCGGAGGCCCCAAAGTACTGAAGGTAACTCGATTACCCATGCACCAGCAGCATGTCCTATCTCTCGCAAGAGCCGAGGCTTCAAACCTTGAAGGATAAGTTCATTTGCATGCTCAGCTTGTCCATTGGATTGCGGATGTGCTACGGAAGCAAAATCCACTCGGATACCTTGACTCGCGCAGAAACCTTTGAATCTGTCCGAGTCAAAGTTTGTCCCATTGTCCGTGATTATGCTGTGAGGCACTCCGAATCTGGAGATGATGTCTCTGACAAACTTCACGGCTGTGGAGGCGTCGAGTTTCTTGATGGGCTTGGCTTCTATCCACTTTGTAAACTTGTCGACTGCCACCAACAGATGTGTGTAACCTCCTTGGCCTGTCTTGAATGGTCCGACTGTGTCTAATCCCCAAACTGCAAACGGCCACACAAGTGGGATTGTCTTTAGTGCAGATGTTGGCTTGTGGGACTTGTTGGAGTAGAACTGACAGCCTTCGCATCGATCGACCATAGCTTTGGCCATTTCGTTAGCCTGCATCCAGAAGAATCCAGCCCTGAACGCCTTGGCGACGATTGCTCTTGAAGAAGCATGATGGCCGCAGGTTCCCGAGTGGATATCCTCTAGGATCAACTGCCCTTCCTCTGGGGAAATGCAACGTTGGAGAACGCCTGAAACACTCTCCTTATACAATTGACCGTCAATGACAGTGAACGCCTTCGACCTGCGAACTATTTGTCGGGCTTGGACTTCATCTTCTGGAAGTTCTTGCCTTAGGATATATGTCATAATCGGCACAGTCCAATCGGGAATGATTACCAGAATCTCTGTGACCAGATCAACCATAGCAGGCACATCGACTTCAGTCGGGTCTGTTGCGCTCTTGGGTTGCACTGGCTCTTCCGTGAAGGGATCTTCTTTGACTGAAGGAAGATGGAGGTGTTCGAGGCAGACATCACTCGGGACGGGTCTCCGAGTGGATCCGAGCTTCGCCAACTCGTCCGCCGCTTGGTTCTTCAGTCTTGCAACATGATGAAGTTCTAGACCTTCAAACTTCTTCTCCAGCTTCCTGACTGCATTGCAGTAGGTTGTCATAGTGGGGTTCCTTACGTCCCACTCTTTCATCACTTGGTTGACCACCAAGTCTGAATCGTCGTAGACCATCAGGCGACGGACGCCGAGTGAGATGGCCATGCGCAATCCGTAGAGAAGAGCTTCATACTCCGCCTCATTGTTAGAGGAATCAAAGTGTATCTGAAGCACATACTTGAGCTTGTCACCCTTTGGTGATACGATCACAACACCAGCGCCGGATCCATTCAACATCTTAGACCCATCGAAGAACACTGTCCAATGAGCCGAGTAGATGTGAGTCGGTTGCTGTTGTTCTACCCATTCTGCTATAAAGTCAGCCAGGGCTTGAGACTTAATAGCTTTCTTGGCCTCGAACTTGATGTCGCAGTACAACATCTCCATCGCCCACTTCGCCACTCGGCCTGATGCGTCCCGATTGTGGAGAATTTCCGACAACGGAGCATCAGAAACGACAGATACCGAGTGGTCTTGGAAATAATGAGCCACCTTCTTTGCAGTCATATAGATCCCATAGATAAGCTTTTGATAATGGGGATACCTCTGCTTGGAAGGTGTCAGGACTTCGGAGACGTAGTACACTGGCCGCTGAACTTTGTATGCTTTGCCTTCTTCTTCTCGCTCGACTGTAAGAACAGTACTGATGACTTGATTTGTAGCCGCGATATACAGAAGAAGGGGCTCTTTACTGAGCGGAGCAGTAAGAACCGGCTGGGTGGAAAGTAGGACTTTGAGGTCGTCGAGCGCGACTTGGGCTTCGTCTGTCCACTCGAAGGTATCTGATTTCTTCATGAGTCGGTACAGAGGAAGTGCTTTTTCGCCGAGTCGACTGATGAACCTGCTCAAAGCTGCTAAGCAACCTGTGAGTCGTTGAACATCGTGTATTCTGACTGGCCTCTCCATTCGGACGATGGTCCCGATCTTTTCGGGGTTTACATCGATCCCTCGTTCGGAAACGAAGAAACCGAGTAACTTTCCGCTGGGAACACCGAATGAACACTTGGCAGGATTTAGCTTGATATCGTAACTACGAAGGTTGGCGAATGTTTCTGCCAAGTCAGTCAGCAGGTCGGAACCTTTGTGGGACTTGACTACGATATCATCCATGTATGCCTCCACATTGCGACCGATCTGGTCGAGGAGACATTTTTGGATCATGCGCATAAAGGTAGCTCCTGCATTCTTCAGACCGAAAGGCATGGTGATGTAGCAGAAGCACCCAAACGGGGTGATGAAAGCTGTTTTCAACTCATCGGGACCATGCAGACAGATCTGATGATAACCCGAGTAGGCATCAAGAAATGATAAACGCTCGCACCCCGCAGTCGAATCGACAATTTGATCTATGCGGGGGAGCGGAAAATGGTCTTTCGGGCAGACCTTATTGAGGTGCTTGAAGTCAATGCACATTCAGAGTGACTTGTCCTTCTTGGGCACCATGACTACATTTGCGAGCCACTCGGAGTGGTGAACCTCGCGAATGAATCTGGCAGCTAGCAGCTTAGCCACCTCTTCTCCGATTGCCTTCCTTTTGTGCGCGGCGGACCGGCGCAGGCGCTCTCGGACGGGCCGAGCAGCGGGATCCACATGCAGTCGGTGCTCAGCCAACTCCCTAGGTACACCCGGCATGTCAGATGGCTTCCATGCGAAGATGTCCCAGTTCTCACGTAGGAATTGGGTGAGCTCGGCTTCCTATTTGGGATCCAGGGTGGTGGAGATGTTCGTTGGGGCGGCAGACTCGTCCGTCAGGTGGATGCTGACCTTCTTAGTCTCTCCCGCCGACTGGAACGCGGACTCAGAAGATGGCTTCTTTGAGCGCATTAAGTCGGCGGGGTCGACTATCTTCTTGTACTCTTCGAGCTCGAGTACAACCATTTGCTGGTCGGCGATCCTCGACCCCTCTTGCAGACACTCCTCGGCTCGCTGGCGGTTGCCGGTGATGGTGATAACGCCTTTTGGACCGGGCATTTTCAACTTCAAGTACACATAACACGGTCGTGCCATGAAACTCACATATGCCGGGCGGCCCAAAATTGCATGGTAAGCGCTCTCGAAGTCCACCACCTCAAACGTGAGCTTCTCCTTGCGAAAGTTCTTGTCGGAGCCAAAGATGACCTCCAATGCGATCTGGCCGAGTGATTTGGCCTTCCGCCCTGGGACGACTCCGTGGAACTGCATATTGCTCTCGCTGAGTCTGGACATCGGAATGCCCATCCCCTTGGGAGTGTCGGCGTACATAATATTCAATCCGCTGCCGCCGTCCATTAGGACTTTGCGCAGTCGGACTCCTTCCACCACCGGGTCGACGACCAGAGCCTGCCTTCCTGGGGTGGGGACATGTGTTGGATGATCCGACTGATCGAAGGTAATCGCAGTCTGAGACCATTTGAGAAACTTGGGGGCAGTCGAAACGGCCATGTTGACTTCTCTGTTTACTAGCTTCAGTCGACTCTTGCTTTCGACGTCAGCGAAGATCATGAGGGTTGCATGGACTTGGGGGAACGGATCCTCCTTGTCCTCCTCATCCAGTTCAGGATTCTTCTCACTCGGCTGCCCTTCGCTGAAACCCTGGATCAGGAGACGGCACTGCCGAGTGGTGTGCTTTGCGTATATGGGGTTACCTTCCTCATCCATCTTCGTATGGATTGGACAAGGCTGGTCCAGGATGGGATTGTTGAAAGGCTTTTTCTTGGGGGTGAACTGCGCTTTCCCTTTGCCCTCTTCTTCGCCATTTGCATAGCGAGTTGCTACCTCCATCATCTTGCTCATGGAGATGTCGCCGGTTCGACCAAACTTCAAGTACAACTCCCTGTACCGCACGCCTGCCTTGAAGGCGCAGACTGCTTGATGCTCGGTGACGTTCTCCACCGTGTGGTAAAGAGTCGTCCATCGCTGGATGAAGTCACGCAAGGGCTCATTCGGCTTCTGGACACAGTGCTGAAGCTCCACAAGACCTGCAGGGCGCTTGCACGTTCCTTCGAAGGTTCTGATGAACACTCGGGCTAGATCTGCCCAACTGTAAATGCTTGAGGGGGCCAACTGGTTCAGCCAAGCTCGGGCCGAGCCGTCGAGCATCAGAGGGAGGTGCTTCATAGCGACATGGTCGTCTCCTCCTCCGATCTGGACCGCCACTCGGTAGTCGTCTAGCCATGTTTCGGGCTTGGACTCTCCTGAGAATTTACCGATTCCCGCAGCCAATCGGAAGTTGGGCGGGATATCAGCCGAGCGGATGGCTCGACTAAAACACTCGGGACCAGATACGATGGCCCTGCTTCCACTCGGACGGTCCATATCGCGGCCATCGCGGTGGGCTCGACCCCTGTCGACTCTTCGCTGAGCGATTCGGCCCCTTGCGTCGGGTCTAGGGTCGTAAGTGTCGCCGACTGAATGCCGATCATCATGATGCCGGGACCCGTAGGGCCCACCCCGCGGAGGGGTGCGTGAGCGACGGCGATACTGATGAGATCCAGGGTTGTGAACCGATCTATGCGTGTTTGCATGGACGGAACTATTGCGGATCCGATTGTGTGATTGGGAGACTGCCGAATTCTGCTGCTGCGCCATGCGCAACAGGGCTCGGATTTGTTCGATTCCCCTTCCTGCCTCCGAATCAGTCGGCTGGAGGGAATCGGCAATCTGGGCAGCCGCGGCCAGGTTGAGGAGAGGTGTGCGGAACACCTCCACGTTGCTCCGCCGAGTGTGTCGGCTGGCAGAACGACGAGGCGGACGACGTGCACCAGATGCTTCGCCAACTTCACCTCGGTCGGCTTGACGAGGATCTTCATGGGAGTTGGCCATGTGTACTTCTGCTGCAGGCCCACGACCCATGTACTCGGTAGGAAGCTCAGTCGGAACCGAGTCCGAGCACTGGGAGCGTGGGGCGACTACAACAGACTCCAGGACTACCACCTGAGAGGACGCAAACTGGCGCGCTCGGGCATGCTGCACCCAACGTTGTAGACGCGGACTGCGCGATCGCCTGCTGCGGCGCGTGACGAAGGTGCAAGCCGGCAATGGAGCCGATTGTTGGAGAAGAAGAACGCCGCGAGTGCCAGCACGGAAGTGTGTGGCCCCGCGACGGGGAAGCGCCTCGACGTCCAGAGGTGCATCCCGAAGCCACACCGAATCGTCGACGACGAAGGAGAGAGCGCCGAAGAGGATCTGGTGACCCATGCTCGAACCTCCACCGGACGACATGACGAAAGGAAGTAGTCGCAAACTCGTCGGAAGTCGCTTAGACGCCTGCCCCACGGTGGGCGCCAACTGTCGTGGGTATAAGCCTGACAGTAGATGTGTAGGGTACGAATGAGATGGGCAGAGTCCTAGCTACGCCGAGGTTGTATGAGTTCAGGCCCCTCTACGGTGGAGGTAATAGCCCTACGTCTCAGTGCTCTTGGAGCTTGTTACCGAGTGTAATATGGAGTACAATGTTTTTCTAACCCTTTTACCAGTGGGAGAGGGCGGCTTATATAGAGTGCGCTGCCCTCCACAACGGTTCTGATTCAAGGGTGGAGTAGTGGCGATTGAATGCATGCGTTACAGGTAACGTATGCTATAAATGCTAGTTAATGCACCCGGAAACGTACGGCAGTTTCCCTCCAGGGAGGTTACGACGCACCGAGTGTATCCAGTCGGTAGGTCCGGTGTCCTCCGAGTCTTAGTCTCCGACTGGATGATTCTGGGCCCGTTACCGACTGGATGATGGGGACACCTTAATACAGTCGGGCATACTTAAGGTCCTGTCCCTTGCGTGGGGTAGTCCTTGGGTAGGACCTGTAGGACAGGCCTATGACCCTACGCTAGGACTATGACCCCATCACGTGGCGTGGATCAAAGCTGGTCAGACGAGAAAAGGACCTCGCATGAATCACTTAACAAACATTTAGGACTCATACGTGCATTTTCATAGAATAGGGACCAACTTGACACTCCTCCTAAACTTTAAGGACCGCCCATGCATTTAACTCTTTTACACTCCATACACATACACGACACCGCTGAACAAGGCCGACCAAACAGCCCAATAACGCGAGGCGACCTGCTGGGTCGCTCGGCCCATGTTCTACGCGCCTTGTTATTTTTTTATTATTCTACTTTCAAAATTTTAAAACACTTGCTCATTTTGAGAAAAAGAAATAAGAAACAAAAAAATTGTGGGTGCAGAAAATGCTCTTGATTTTACAAAAAAAGTATTCATGATTTAGAAGTAAAAAACTGAATCAGGAAAACATGTTCATGATTTTGAACATGTTCTTATATTACAAAATTTGTTGGGGGCTGCTACACATCCACCGACGGATGTTTAGTAAACATCCGCCACCTCAACGGCCGTTGGATGTATTGGTGCAGCCGTCCGATCTACGTCCCCGTATCCAATAGTTCCTGAAACACAGGTCGAGTTGCAGAAACAATAGCCGCGTTGCGAAAACAATGGTCGTGCTTCAAAAAAAAAATCCTGAAACAATGATCGCGTTGCAAATTTTTTTTTACGTAACTCCTGAAACAATGGCTGAGTTGCAGAAACCACGACCCTATTGCAGAAATGTTGCAGGCCAGTTGCGGAGCTGCCCGACGGCGGAGGGCCGTGGGGCAGGGCGACGGGGCGGGGCGGTGGCGCGGGGCGGCGGAGGGCGACGGGCAGGCCGACGGCGGCGAGGTCGTTGGGGCCGCAGCAGGCCGACGGCGGAGGGGCGACGGGGCCGCAGCAGGCCGGCGGCGGCGAGCTCGTCGGGGCCGCAGCAGGCCGACGGCGGAGGGGCGACGGGGCCGCAGCAGGCCGGCGGCGGCCAGGTCGTCGGGGCCGAGGCGTAGGCGAAGGCACTGACTAGGCAGTTTTCTGAAACACCTGCCCAGTTTCTGAAACACCGATCCAGTTTCGAGATTCAACGGACGAGCGGGCGGCGGATGGATCGCGCGGATCGGCCGATGGAAGATAATCTTTTTCCAAATTTGTTATGAAATTGAGAAAATGTTCGCAAATTCAAAAACAATCATTAATTACAAAAAAAATCTCTGATTCAAAAATGTTCATTAAAGCAAACAAAATGTTAGAAAATTAGAAAAGCTCTTCCAATTTCCAACATATGTTCATACCAATGTTCACAATTTTGAAAAGGAATTGTGAATTTGTAAAAATGCGTGTAGATTCGAGAAAAGGAAGAAAAAATAGAACAGAAGAGAAAAAGGAAATAAACAATCATAAAAGAGAAGGAAACCCAAAAAAGGAAAAGAAAGAATACAATCATATGAAAAAACAAAAAAACGGTGACGCCTCTGTGCCTCATACAATAAAGAAAAAAGAGGCTGGTATAGAAGGTCTATGTGCTATCAAATTGGACATGCACAAGGCTTATGATTGAGTGGAATGATCATTTTTGAAAGAAATTAAGTTAAAATTTGGATTTTGAGAGAATTGATGAGTTTTGTTAGAGTTTAATTAACATGTGTTAATTATGGGGTAATCTCCCCTTGTAACTGTCATCTCTCCCGAATAGATACCTCTTCATTGCATCTCTTCTCCTTGTATATATATCCATATTCATCTAATGAAAGAGGACGAGGATTCATTCTAATACGTTATCAGCACGCTCTACCGCTAGAGAAAGGAAAGAACGAGATGGCGGTTAGGCACGCGCGAGACTATGGCTGCCGCAGATGCATGGCGGAGACAGCAAGAAAACAACATAGCGTTCAGGGAATGTAGCCTTCCGCGGCGCAAATCATACTGTCAGATAAAAGCGTGCAGCGTATGCATCAGGAAGCACGCGAGACGTGCGACGGTTGTGTTCCGGCAACAGAAGGCGGCGGCGCATGAGGATCAATGGCTACGTGGAGATGAACCAGAAGAAGTCATTCAGAAAGGAACTGGAGTCTCTACAGCCCGGCAAATGCTCGTCCTCCAAGATGCATGCTCCTATACAGGAGAATCGATCAACATGCATCGACCATAATTGGGTTTGTATATGCGTTCCTTTAACTAATGCATTGATTGCTAGAAATGAGCACTGCAGACTCGATCGGGGCAGCAAACCTAACGTAACGAAGCCTTGCGCCGCGCTACCTACGGCTGCCGTGCCCAGCCCATGGCGTCTCGGCGACGTCCGGAAAGCCATTCGAGGACGCGGTACCACCGAAACTAAGGCACGGCAGGGCCCTCGGTCAACGGCCGATGTGCCGTGAAGCCCTCCATGCGAGCGCGCATGACAGCAAGGCCCGCGTGTCACGGCAGCGCCCGCGACCATGCCCCCTCCTGTGTCGGCAACGGCCTAAGGTCGGCTCACTGCCAGACAACGCCTAGCATGGCCACAACCTCCGTCGTGGCCCCAGCGGCTCGTCCATCCCAAGCGCACGACGGCAGCGCACGACCACTGTGTGGTGACTCCTCTCGGCGCTTGGCGGAGCGGCGTCTTCCCGCGCTGCCTCCCATGGCACTGATGCCGACAGCAGAGGCGGACGATCGTCCGTCTCCACGCGACCCAGCAGCGGTCGGCACTGACGTCGTGGAGCACCGACCCAGCGCGGCGTGTGGCTCCGGCCTCGTCGAGGTATCCTCCTCCTGCATGGCCAACGGCCAGGCCGGCGGCGACGGTCACGGTAGAAATCCCCATCAGGAACCGTTTTCGAGAGAGAAAGGAAGGGAACCTTATCTCTTCGGCTGTCTTCACTTCAGCCTTTATGGTTTCTTATAATCACGAACGAGTTTTTGCAGATTCTTTATATAACATTTCTTGTTAGTATAATATCATTGTTTTGCGATTGAGAATTTTATTCTTTCGCAAAACAATCTCATTGCGATCGAGTTTAATTTTCTCTCGCAAAATATTAATTCACCTCGCTGAATTATCTTGCAACTTGCTACAAGATCATCTCATTTAATTTGAGGTCTATACAATTCAAGTTTTTCACTTGAGCATCAAGTTTGCAACATCGTTACTAGTCATTACAATATTAGTATATTTCTGTTGAGTACCGAGTTGTATTCCAGATCTTAAGTTGATGTAATATATTTCCATGTTTATCACGTGTTGAGATTAATTACATTCATTTGCAATAGAGATTTTAAATCTCTTGCAAAGATAAATTCAGTACCTGTGCAGTACTATTTCTCCGTTGAGTACGAGGTATTCCGGAATGTATGTATCTCCATGTTCGCTACATGTCGAGATTAATACGCTTATTTGCAATCGAGATTTTTAATTTCTTGCAAATAGAATCAATTCATCTTAATTGAGCCTTTGGCTTGATACAAGCAAGAATTGATATGCAAAATTCTAAGTGTTGTTCTTCAAATTGATGCTTGGGATCACAAGGTAGTGTGTAGATCTACTGCTTGTAGATTATCACCGTTACTGTTAAAGCCTATATTTTGTCATTCTGACATTATAATTGCTTTACAAAGTGCTCTTCCATACATTTTTCTAAGTCATGACATAAGGCATTACGAGTGAGTATCTACTGACTTCATCAGATTAGACTCCCTAGTGCTGCGAGATCTACTCCATTTTGGAGATTATCTTCAAGGTGTCATATTTAGCAATTTGAGATTCACACTAATAGTTTCAAGATAATTTCTTGAAATATCCGTTAATTTTGCTAGGTTCATTACAACATCAACCATGATGGTCTTTAATTTATTGACCGTGAATTAATTATCTATGGTTTACCCATAGAGGTAACATATGGCTATAGAATTTGAGGCATTCACCCTCAATGGCCACCACCGCCCTATCTGAGTCATGGACATCATGAATGGCTCTTGTGTCCCGTGGGATAATGCGTGCAATCCAGGATTCACTTCTGGTCAGGATCACACCGCTAACAGAAGATGGTTGTCTTATACATTATAAGGCATTAGATTCAGATGTCAACATCTGGTTATTCTGTATCAGCAATTCCTGAGATACAATGAACTCAAGGGCAAAGGTTCGAGGCCCACTTCAACCTTCAACCTGACATCACTAATGATGACGGGATCCTATGGGCATGGAGAACGTGTGGTTGATTATGCCTCAACTGACATGTTTGGAGACTATGAGTAGTCTCTCAATCTCTTGAGTGCTCAATATTTATTTATGTCCATTTATGATGTTGTATCAATAACATAAGTATTATTGTCATCATATATTGTATATCATAATATATTGTATCAGCACTTTGGTACAAATACATTTATATGTATTATATATATCTGACTGTGATTTTCATATTGAGAATCTTCATGTCTATATATAGATTTCTACGGGCGTTAATCCAATGAAAAATGATATGTGCCTTGTGGACATATGCACCACAAACTCTATACTCAGGGAAGTCCAATGTTTTTCACTCTCGTTGAGAGAAAGGAGATGCTTTAAAATCGCTAGACGCGATGAGGTATTTGTTGGCTCAACTCGAGCCATATTTACTATCCCTCTGGGTACTCGAGTAATGTCAGGATGCTTTATTGCTTCTTGGTTTAACTCGTACCCTACTAAACTATAGAGATATCCGTCAAAATAGTTTCCATAGAGAAACTTATGATGACAATAAAGAGAAATGACTTCTCTTTACCATATGCAACGGATATGGCAAGCACATTCTCTATGTATCATCTGGATTGTACTACACATACTACACAGCCCGTAGCACATGTTGCGCCCAAGACAGTTCCCCAAAATGTCTTGTACATGACAAACTTGGCATACTCGCCTTGGTCATCGGGATATTGGGTTGAAACCGAAACTATCGGCAATTTCAATAGTTTATGATTATTATGATGCTAAATTCTAACAATATTGGATTTTATGTGTACTACAAGTGACACAGGGAAGCTAATTTTAAGGCTCACGCACCTTAAAATCTACGCTGAACCACCCAGACTCCTTGAACGCATCAAGTCGAGGTGAGTGGCTCTTCCCATCCATTGACTAGACCATTCAGGTATTCCATGGTTTTAAAAGACATATCTAATACGATTGTCTCAAGTGTGATTTATCCACATGAAACCATTGGCTCATTATCCTGACATCGATTTCAAGCAAATCGAATGGATAACATTGCAGAATTCTCCTTGAGTGCCTTCTCTATGATCCTTGGATTGAAGGTTAGCAATTTGTCCTATTTGTCTAGACTCAAAATGGTTTGGTAGAATCTTATCCAAAGAATTAAGCTCATTGCATGATATTTACTTTGGAATTGCAACTTACCAACTTTACGTTGGAGTCATGCAGTTTTACACGCTCATGAGAGAACTGCATAATATTATTCCCCTCTATCTTTGATACGTGGAAATCTACCAAGTATTTCCCATCTGCGATAATTCGGTTGCATACCGATATCACCACCCGGCATACATCATTGGCCCCTCAACATATAGTTGGGATCTATGTGAGGAATAACTGTATTACCGTCAATACCTCAAACCCCTCACATGGGGAGTTATTCAAGGCCAGTATGCTGATTCAATGAGGAATATTTCCAGGCATTCGGGGGAGAATTCAAGTACCATAAAGAATGCCAGGAAATTAGTGGAATGTTCAACACATTTCTGCCTCAAATTCACGTATTCAAAGATCTGAACCATGCGTTCAGAAGATTTGTAGCTTATTGCAAATAACCTGCCAGATTCATTTACTCGATATAAAGGTGTCACACAATCCTACGATCCTTTCAAAAGTACGCCTGAAAGAGTGGAGGTACCAACAGAAACCACTCGACTCCCCATTCGATGCAACAGGGGGAGATGTATGGCAAAAGTACATTAGGATTAAGCTTCTTGCAAGCAAGGATATCAAGGCCTATGAATCAGTAAATGCAAGTGAACTTCACATTGACAGACACCTAATGGGTGGTATACCCAGTGGATGGGAAACCTCCACCAACCCAGGTCATAGTGCACATAATGACTTGGACATCGGAATACCCGACTCAATCGCATTGGGAAATCGCGAGCAGTTACCATGGGTAACGATATTTCCATCAACTATATATTGATATATAGATTCTGAAGAAACATATAATCGAAAGTCTACAATTGTCGACATACATTTCTCAACTAGATTGCAAAACCTTGCAAATGATTCAGATCCAAAGACCATGGCCATGGCAAAGTGTGAACAACACTCGGACTGAACTCAAGCAAAGGGTATAATCTAGGTAGAAATGATCTTGCTCAGTAGTGAGAAGGTATTCATAAGAAATACCTACACCAGTTTTCTTCTGGAAACAGAATTGAGAACAACGAGGTGGTGAAACATAGAGCAAGTATTGTAGCACAAGGGTTCACGCAGATACCCAACTATTCTCCAGAGGTGGAATATCTTTCCGATAATTTATATCATTGGTAGTACATAATCATCTATCTTTGCAGTTGATAGATGTAGTGATCACATATCCATGTGGTTCACTAGATTCAGACATATATGATTGATTCCCGATGAAATCTCACTTCTGAATTGAAATGCAAAATGCAACATACATTGTGTAAAATTCAGTAAGTCACCATACGACTTATTGTTGTCGGTACATATAGTACAACCGACGTAGTGAGTTCCTTATGCATAAGGATTACTCCTACAATGATGATTATCCATGTTTGTATGTGTGCAATGATGACACATGTAATCATCTAAATGACGGAGTTTAAAATGAAGGATTTGGGAAAACCAAAATACCGCTCGTTGCTACAACTTGAGCACCTTCATTTATACACTATGGTATACTATGTTGTCTATATCCATAATATATTAGGGAAATTCATTATGGACAAATATTATCCATCCATAGCTCTCATGGTAGTTCATTCCCTAGACATAGACCAAGAGATGATGGAAATGAGATATTGGGACTCAACGTTCCATAATGCGATCCACCAAACACAATTGGTTGGTACTCAAGAATATCTTTCGATATCTCCAAGGCATCAAACATCATGTCCTGGGTTTTTCAGTTTCACAGAAATGTGAGCACCGATATTATTGGATACATCGATCAGATCCCCACTATGTCAGATCGTAGACAAACTTAGTGTTCATACTAGGTGTGATAGCCCTCTCATGAAGAGTCTTAAAAACAGACCTCAAGGCTACATCCACCAACCATTATCTCAAAGATAATGTTGCTTGTGTTGCCCGGATGCAAACAGGTTACGTAATAAGCAATATCGCTATATTGCATTTCTTGCAAATCAAATCATGTGACTGATTTGGTCACAGAATCTCTACCAACTTTTACATTCCAGAAACATGTTCATGGAATTGGTATGTGACGACCGGCTTCGAAATTTGCAAGAATCAGGGGGAGTATCTTCCTGAATTGTTCCTATATTATACTCTTTTTCCCTCCATGAGTTTACTATATAGGTTCTCATGAAGGTTTTTAACGAGGTAATATCAAACACAAGATCATATATCATACTTTCAGTTTTCCCCACCGGGGTTTTTAGAAAAGTATATACGACATATTTATTGTTCTCTTGATTCTGTGAGTTTTCTCGTATTGAGTTAAAGGAGACAATAACCATATATGTTGCGACATTTTCTCCTTATTTTTTCCACTGAGTTTTGAAGGAGTTTTGGCAACATATCAAACACTATACTCCTCATATTCTTCCCACAGGATTTTTGGAGGAGCCTCTAATCAAGATGATGATTCTGGATGGACAAGGATAGATTAGGGAGAGTGTTAGAGTTTAATTAACATGTGTTAATTATGGGGTAATCTCCTCTTGTAACTGCCATCTCTCCCGAATAGATGCCTCTTCATTGCATCTCTTCTCCTTGTATATATATCCATATTCATCTAATGAAAGAGGATGAGGATTCATTCTAATAAGTTTAATTATGCAATGTGTTTCCTCTATGTAGTACCGGGTTCGTTTAATGCTGAAGAATCTGGTAGCTTCAAACCTACTAGAGGATTGAGGCAGGGAGTTTAATGCTGAAGAATGTGTTTCCTCTCTTCCTATTTATTTTTGTTATGCACGGAGGGCCTAACTGTCCTGTTAGCTAACGCAGAGGAGAATGGAAACATAAAGATTTGCAGAGATGCCCCACCAATTTCATATCTTCTGTTTTCTGATGACTCCTTGATACTTATGCGAGCAAATGTTATGAATGCAGAGGCATCGAAATCAGTTATGGATTCTTATTGTGCCGCCTCGGGGCAGATGATGAGTGTTGAAAAATCTAGTATATATTTTAGTCCAAACACAAAAATGGAAGACAAGGTGCAAATTTGTACAATTCTAAATATTATGACTGAAGCTCCCAATGACAAATATTTATGGGGTGGGAAGGACAATCAGAAGAGGATGCATTGGATAGCGATGAAAGGTGTGTCCCAAAAAAATCAAGGAGGTATGGATTTTCGAGATATTCACTGTTTCAACCTTGCCTTGTTAGCTAAACAAGCTTGGTGTCTTATCGATAAACCAAATTCTTTATGTGCCACTATTTTAAGAACAAGGTATTTCCTAGATGGAGATTTGATGAGTGCAAGTTTAAAAATGGGGTCGTCTTTTACTTGGCAAAGCATTATGGCAGGTGTTAACTCGCTGAAAAACTGTTATATAGGGCGAGTTGGTAATGGACAAAAGATAGACATTTGGAAAGATGCATGGATTCCTCACCGTGCAAATAGTAAAATTATCACTCCTAGAAGAGGACACCTTCTATGAAAGGTATCTGATGTCATTGATCCAGTCACGAATTGTTGGGATGAAGAATTGGTGAGACAAAACTCTAGCCAATTGATGCGCAAAGAGTTCTCGTGATTCCTCTCCTATGCATAATATGTCAAATTTCATTGCATGGAGCTTCACAAAGCATGGTTTGTTCACTGTTTGATATGCTTACTTGGACGAATGGAACCAGCAACATGGAAAGAAATTGCACCCCCCCCCCTCTCTCTCTCTCCACACAACATATAATTGCCCACACATACTAGTCGCCCCCAACCTACGCAAAGAAAAACAAGTCACCTAAACCAAAACACATAGTCCCTGTGAACCCGCCATTGCACATAAAGCTACTAACTAGCCGAGGAGTCACCCACAACTCCTCGCAACAACATATAGTCATACGCACCCGGAAACCAAATTCAACTAATCCAATACACACCACAACCTAACAATACCAAAAGGAAAAGAACAAGTCACCTAAACCAAAACACATAGTCGCCACAAAACCCGCCATTGCACCCAAAATCATCGACTAACTGGGGGCAGAGCTAAGTCACCTAAGGCCATCACATTTTTGTATCGAGTCGCTCACCACCCCCTCCTCCTAACAGGATATAGTCGCCCTCACTCGTGAACTAAACCAGACTAATCCAACAAGAGAAACATGCAACTAAACAAGCACAGCTCAGCCAACTTTACCAACAAGTCGAGAGCACACCCTACCAATCACAATCAGGAATTCAGGATCGGTTAATCATACATAATCTGCTAGCTAGCAAATAGACACACACCGACGACTGGAGTTCAGTTTGGCTGTCCATCCAATTGCCACCAAAAATACATCATCATACTGCCAATGCCACACACATCGAGTTGTTGTCCTTCCATGCATATGTGGCAACTTGCCAAAAAACCAAGAAGCAGATCCAGTTCCTCCTCATATATATTACTACCTCCCCAATTCTGAAATAAGTCCATTTTTCCATGACTCGGCCATGAAACCAAACTGGTCCAACACAGCAACTGCATCGGATGTCACCTCTGCACCCCTGAAACAAAGATGCACAACATAATCATATAAGCAGCAGCAGCAAGAGGAAACACTGTACTACTATAAAACAAGGAACTGATAGAAGGGGATTCCTTTTGTTTGCAGATTGTGCATTTTCTTTCACAAAGTAAATAGTTCCTGAATTTCAGCTTCTATAATAAAACAAGGTATCCACCTAATTTTTATGACAGCCTTACTCTACCACACCCCCATTTCTTCTTTCAGTCTACAAACCCCCTTCTGTGAAGACCCTTTGCATCTATACCAAAAATAATTGCCTCAAATAGATTCAGATTATTGAGCAACTTGAAAGGTAGCAAGTTGACAAGATAAAAAGGGATGGATGGATTATTGACTGGATGAGATATTGAGATGACCCCATGTAATGGTGCGGAATACTTGACTAATACTGTACGGGAAGGAAAGACTACCCATATATAGCTTTGAGAGTGAAAGTTCCTCGCAAGCGACAAACTTAACAAGTAGGAATCACTATGAGGAAATTATAAGGTTGAAACTTGCGACATTCCTCGTTGTAATCCTGAGACAAGAATGCTCCAGAAAATACAACAGCCAAGTAAAAATGTACCTGGCTAGAGGACATTTCAAAGAGCAGTGTGTGCTTCAAGGTGCTTTAGATGAGCAATAAATTAATGAATATCAACTTCTATATGTACTGTTTCACTCTAAAACGAAGTGAAACCGCATGGTTTTTCCCGTTTAACTCATTTTTCTCTTTTCATTGATCGGCTTAGTTAGCTATTTTATACTAATAACAGAAAATGCTGATGTCGGCAAACGACAGTTAAAAGTCTGGTCTGCCAACTCTTTAAAAAGTCTATTTGGGACAAACTGGAACGGGGTTCCTTTCTTTACAGATTATTAGTACTCCCTCCGTAAAGAAATATAAGAGCGTTTAGACCACTAAATTAGTGATCCAAACGCTCTTATATTCTTTACAGAGGGAGTACTGAATTGCGTGGTCTGCCAACCTTCTTTATTTTATCTAATAATATCTACTTTGCTCTACACTGTTACAATTCTAATTTGTTGTAGAAGGGCAACTGTAGAGTCCCTTGCCGAGTAACCACTAAGAGAGAGGCGGAGAGCAATTAGGGGCTATGCACAAATAATCATATGGAGCAGTCACCCATAAAAGAATCAAGAGCAAGGCAACTAATTAGAATGGTGGCATGTTCAAATAATCCTATGGAGCAGTCACCCATATAAAAAACAAAAGCAAGGCAACTAATTAGAACAGCGGCATGTGCAAATAATCATATGGAGCAGTCACCCATATAAGAAACAAGAGCAAGCTAGGACTAATTAGAATGATGGCATGTGCAAATAATTGTACGGGGCAGTCGCCCATATAAGAAACAAGAGCAAGCTAGGCAACTAATTAGAATGATGGCACGCGCAAATAATTGTACGGGACAGTCGCCCATATAAGAAACAAGAGCAAGCTAGGCAACTAATTAGAATGACGGCATGTGCAAATAATTTTACGGGACAGTCGCCCATATAAGAAACAAGAGCAAGGCAACTAGTTAAAATGATGGCATGTTAATCGTATGGAACAGTTGACCAAAAAGAAGGCATTGAACATCATGTGCACCTGTCCTTGTCCTCGGAGACAGCTTCAATGAACTTCACTAGATCCGCTGCTACCTTCAACCCAGATTTTTGGTTTATACCCCGCAATATGCCAGAGTAAGCCTTGCATATTCCCTGTATAAGCTGGTTACCGTAATCAACCTTATCCTCATCATAATATCTTGGGTTAGCAGCTTCTTTCAGCTTTTTCCTAACAGCCTTCAGGTGGTACTCCTCAAAATGCTTGCCGATAGCAAGAGCAATTTCTCCAAAGCATGCCAAAATTTGAGGTTTAAGCGCACGTTTTGAGAGACCTTTGTAAAGAACATCCATCATATAATCACAATATGGCAGGATTTCATCTCTCAAGACATGAAAGATAGTGCCAATCACCTCTAAATAGATTGGGGAGAACAGCTTCACATTGTAATACTGCAAAAATATAGGCATGTGATCCAGAAAAGTTGGACCGACGGCACGAGCCAGAGAACCAATGGCAAGCGCTGCTTTATCACGTGCAGTACAAGAGTCGCAAGTCAGGACACGGCAAAACTGAAGCAACATAAACCGAGCAGACTCCCTAACCTTGTCCGGGTCAAGTGAATTGCCCAGTTTCTTGATTATGGCGTGCAGTACATCACACAGCAACACCTGAAGATCGTGCTTGTTAATCTTGTCATCTGACGAAATTGCTTTGGCATCAAGGGCTATGTTTAACCTTCTCATGATACGAGGCATTAAAACTATAATAGCCATTACAGCTTCCAAATCCCGCATGTTGCTTACTCTCACAACCTCAATCAATGCACCATAAGCAGATTCAGATGCTGGAAGCCCGAAAGGGGTTTTCTTATCAAGTTCTGAAGCAGAAAGGAGAGCACGGATAACACCACTAAGAAAAGGTGAAAGCTCAGATGAGATTTCCCTTTTTGATTGGTCTACCTCAGATGAGATTGGCACATCATAACCTCGGGCAAGAAAATATATAGCTCCACAGACTTCATTGGACACTTCTGGAAGATCTTTACCCCTCTTTGACAACGCAGCCATGATGCGAGGGAGGTCTTCATTTGTGAAAAATCTTTTATCAAGAGCTGGAGAATGCAGAAGCTCAAACACCTGCCCAAGAGTGCATGTAGCAGTGCCTCTTACCTCCATGTGTGGGTCTTCCATCTTGTCCATCAACAAACCGACCACGGGAGCGAGTTTATCAATAGAGGGCCCTTCAAGGATAACGCCTAGTACAGAAATAGCTGTCTTGCGACTACGCCAATCTGCCACTTTGATGTTACCCTCGACAAACTGCATTGCAAGCGGGACAACTGCATCCCCAATAGTTCTAGTGACGAGGCCTAGGCATGTCATAGCACTCATGAAGATGTTCAGTTCATCAACATCTCTTTCTTGGTGTAAAGACAGAGTTTGTAGCAGAAGTGGAACAAGAAAACAGAGGGGATTCTCAATGAAGTGACAATCTGCGGTCAAGATAAGACGAGGAAAGCGCTTTTTTTGTTCTCGGAGTTCAATCACTTCTCCACAAATAGTACTTCAGAACTCGATACATTCGAGGGCAACTGTTTCGTCCACACCTCTCCACAAAGCTCGAGTTGTAAGGCTGAGTGTGGTTTCCATGTAAGGTTCTAACTCCATATGATATTTGGATGCAATTGCAGTAAGGCAGACGAATGCTGCATGCTTGATGTCCGCTACTTCATCGTGTTCAGCTGCATCACAGATTGCAGTCATTATGCGATTTCTGCAATCATCATCATCTGCGAAGTTAGCAAACTTAAAAACATTCTGTAGAGCTTTGACCGCTGCAAGCCGGACTTGAGAACTTTCCTCTGCCCGGTGGTTCATTGCCTGGATGACGGCATCCAGAACACCATCAATTGTGTCCTTGTCGAACCTCAAGGCCTCATCATCCTCAAACACATACTCCAGCGCCTCTAGAGTTGCCTGCCTTAGTGGAGATGCACCCTGCTGTGCCATGTTGTGCAGTAATCTGCCAAAGAGGTCTTGCCATCCCCGGGAGAGTATCTCAATATACGAGAGCCTGCCAATAACCTGTGATGAGGCATGCCTCGCCTGAGGAGCTGAAGATCCTAGTGTTATCAGCAATGACTCCTTAATATGGGATTTGATACGTGGATCCAGGCTTATCCATTGTTTGGTGAGGAGTATGCTATCTTGAGAATACTTTCCTTCCACAGAATTCTTGAGGATAATGCCAGCAAGGCATCTGCACTCAGGTGGGCTTGCCTCACTCGAGAGCTCTGCTGATAAGGACAGGAGGAAGTTGGGACGATTACGCTGCTGGAGCTGCTGGAGTTTGCCTTCTGCTAGTAGCCTTATGTTGTTATCCGGATGCTGAGCATCTTTTAGAATCTGAGTGATATTATCCACAGCTGGCTGTATCAACTGCCCATCCTACCAAACATGAAAAAAACATCCAGAATGGTACAGTTAGAAATAGAAAAAGGAAAAGAAAGCAGCCTGGCTGGTTACACACAAACCAACAAAGAAAATGGTAACGAACCGTCCTAAGAAAGGGCAACTAGACATATTAGACTTGTGCAAATTAAGAGAAGCACGCACGGACAGGACTGTTACAAATTATTAAGTTAAGAGACGCGTGGCAAAAGTATGGATAGATGTAATAAAATAAATAAATCAGCAGCACGATACCAATAGACAGACCACCATTACTAAGCTAGTTAATTAATATCCTATCCGGCAAGTAGGCCTTATTAATCCTGGCTGAACAGCGCTGAAGAAGTTATGTATATAATAGCATATTAAGCTGAAGCAGCAGATTAAAAAAAAAGACGGTATGAAACTAGCACTAAGGTGCGGGGGTCCGATTAGGGATTAATTATGCTGGGCTGGAATTTGAGCCTAGTCTAATCTAATACTCCGTATAATCTAATGCCTGGAGTGTTTAATTAATAATTGTATATGCTTCTCCAATGGCAATGGGGAAAGATTAAGGAAGGAATGTCGTCCATCCATCCCTCTACGAGCGTCATGGACGAGGACCCTCCCTTGTAGTATAATATAGCGTCAAGTTGGATTCGACCCTCAACAAGTTGAGGGGTAACAACTACCTACCTACCTTCCTGCTACCAGAAGGGTATGGCGACCTCCAACTCCAAGGGAAGGAGGCGGCTAGGGTTAGGGTTAGGGATCGAGCCAGAGCCAAAGCCGAGAGAGCAAGGAGTATTACCAGCGGGGCGATGGCGGGATCTTGGCTCGCTCCCGCTTCCGGTGGAGGAGCGGTGGAGGGATGTTGGCTCGTTCCCGCTTCCAGTGGAGGACAGGCGGGCGGCCGCCGGAGCTTGGTCTCTCTTTTTCTTTTGGGCATCGGGATCGGATCGGGATCGGGAGGGGAACTCCACACACACCGCAGTAACTACTTATATATTCCGTCGACAACGCTTCTTTTTGGCCACTCGACTAGTAGAAAAAATACCCGCGACTGCCATTGCTAGGTTTTTGTATGGGTAAAGCGATTTTATTCATCATAAGCCAAAAAGGATGGGATACAAATTGGGTCATGGGGCATTCCAACCAAGTGTAGCGCCCCGGCCCCTCTATGAGGAGAAAGCTTAGCTAAATGGTGTGTTTCTATATTGATTCCACGTCCTTCAAAAACAAAAATACAAAGAAATGAACTACTCTAGACTTAATCTCTTTGATCACTGTTCCATTATTCCCCATGCTTCCATTGTTGATATCCAATATCGCCTCTTTTGAGTCAGATGCAATAGCAACTCGCTGTAAATTGAGATCAGCTGCAAGCGCTAGGGCTTCTCTGCATGCGATGGTCTCTAGGATAAGTGGGTCTTGGAGTCCAGCAATCCGAACTACCCATATAGTCGCGATGATCATCGCAGCAATCTGCAGCCGCCGACCCCCCTCTACCTGCGCGAATACCTGCATCCACGTGGATTTTCGCGTACCCCGGCGGTGGAGCTTTCTGGCGCGCTCTCTGAACTTCCAAAGGGCCTCTCGCGACTCCCGTTGGGCGTGGAACCCTCACAGCCTCAAGCTCCTGGATGAAGTTTCTTACAAAGAATTGGGTAGCTTGGGGTGATTGGAATATGTGTTCGTGAATCACCTTACGTCGGGTTCTCCATATCGCCCAAAGGGTGACAGCGAGGAGAATGAACTGATCGTGTGGAAGCAAATTAATTAGTGCAAAGAGCCACTACTTGGCATTGGGTTCGGTATTTGCGATCAGTCCCTGAGCTAAGTCTTCGTCTACCAGGGCCCAAGTGCATCTAGATGAGGTGCAATTGACCAGGGAATGTCTCCAGGAATCGGGCACTCCACACATACCACATAAGGGGCTGTCGGTCATATGTTTGTGTGCCCTGACATCTTCTATTGGGATTGATTGCTTGGCCAGCCTCCAAATAAACATTTTTTACTTTCCCCGAGACTAGCATTCCACAAGCTCTTCCATGGCGCCTCCTCCACCACAGCAGACGATGGTCCAGCTGCACCATCCAGCTATGCCTCGCGACGCTGTCGGGTGGCAACCAACATACGATAGTCCGATTTGACAGAAAAGTATCCATTGCGTTCAAACTTCCAGCTCCAGAAATCCTTCTCATTACATGTGCAAATAAGAATGCTCATTATCGCATGTACATCCATGGGCATAAAAACTTTCCTGGTCCTCTGCTCATTCCATGAGGCATTTGTATGATCTATTAGCTCCGCCACAAAGGCCGCTAGGTCAGTAATTAGGCACCCATAGGGTCGCATCATCTCAGCTCTCGGGATCCATGTGTCCTCCCAGATCAAAGTATCCTGCCCATTCCATGTCCTCCTTATCAAGTCGAGCCGTAGTGTGTCTCGTCCTTCTATGATCGCCCTCCAAATCTGGCTAGGATGCCCACCGAGAGTAGCCTATAAGATTGTAGTGCCTGGGAAATAAACACTTTTGAGTATATGGGCACAAAGAGTGTCTGGGTGTTGGAGCAGCCTCCGCGCCTGTGGCGCTAGCATTGCGATGTTGAAAAGCTGAAATTCTTTAAACCCTAGACCTCCCGTGCCTTTCGGTTGGGTCATGGACTGCCACGAAACCCAATGTGGTTTTCGTGCCATCTTTTGAGCCCTACCAAAATTTTCAAATGAGCATATTCAGGTGTTCGCATAAACCCCTTGGAAGCTTGAAACATGACATGGAAAATACCGAAACGGCCTAAGCTACTACCTTGATCAAAACCTCTTTGCTTGTTGTTGACATGGTGCTTTCTATCCGTCCTTGGACTTTGCTCCATAGCCGATCCTTCAAGTATTTAAAAGACCCATTCTTCCAGCTCCCCACATGTGAAGGCATTCCAAGGTACTTCTCATTTAGGGTTTCGTTGGGTACATTGAGCGAGGACTTAACGTCTGTTCGAGTACTCTCGGCCACCCCTTTGTTGAAGTATATCGAAGATTTTGCGAAGTTGATGATCTGACCTGAAGCTTGGCAATATTGATTCAGTACCAGGTTCACCTCATCAGCTCCGACATTGTTTGCCTTACAAAACAGCAGGCTCTCATCAGCACATAAAAAGGTGGCTGATAGGTCGTGTCGTGGGTGTTGGAAATATGCCCTAGAGGCAATAATAAAGTGGTTATTATTATATTTCCTAGTTCATGATAATTATCTATTATTCATGCTATAGTTGTATTAACCGGAAACCGTAATACATGTGTGAATATATAGATCATAATGTGTCCCTAGTGAGCCTCTAGTTGGCTAGCTCGTTGATCAATAGATGATCGTGGTTTCCTGATCATGGACATTGGATGTCATTGATAACGGGATCACATCATTGGGGAATGATGTGATGGACAGGACCCAATCCTAAGCGTAGCACTAGATCGTGTTGTTCGTCTGCTAAAGCTTTTTTAATGTCAAGTATCATTTCCTTAGACCATAAGATTGTGCAACTCCCGGATACCGTAGGAGTGCTTTGGGTGTATCAAACGTCACAACGTAACTGGGTGATTATAAAGGTGCACCACAGGTATCTCCGAAAGTATCTGTTGGGTTGGTATGAATCGAGACTGTGATTTGTCACTCCGTGTGACGGAGAGGTATCTCTGGGCCCACTCGGTAATCCATCATAATGAGCTCAATGTGACTAAGGATTTAGCCATGGATTACGGAACGAGTAAAGAGACTTGCCGGTAATGAGACTGAACAAGGTACAGGGATACCGACGATCGAATCTCGGGCAAGTATCATACCGGTAGACAAAGGGAATTGCATACGAGATTGATTGAATCCCGACATGGTGGTTCATTCGATGAGATCATCGTGGAACATGTGGGAACCAACATGGATATCCAGACCCTGCTGTTGGTTATTGACCGGAGAGGTGTCTCGGTCATGTCTGCATGGTTCCCGAACCCGTAGGATCTACACACTTAAGGTTCGATGACGCTAGGGTTATATGGGAATAGTGTACGTGGTTACTGAAGGTTGTCTGGAGTCCGGGATGAGATCCCGGACGTCACGAGGAGCTCTAGAATGGTCCGGAGGTAAATATTGATATATAGGAAGTGAGGATTTGATCGCCGAAAGTGTTTCGGGCGTCACCGATAATGTACCAGGACCACCGGAAGGGTTCCATGGGTCCACCGGGAAGGGCCACAAGCCCCGAAGGGTTACATGGGCCAAAAGGTTGATGGGAATCAACCCATATGTGGGCTGGTGCGCCACCAACATCAGCTCAAGGCGCAAGAGAGGGGTGGTGGGCTAACCCTAGGCATGGTGGGCTTGCCCACCCTAGGGCGCCACCTCCTCCACCCCTTGGTCGCCACCCCCTTGCCCAATCTAGGGTTGCCGCACCCCTTAGGGTGGAAACCCTAAGGGTGGGCACCCTCCTCCCTCTCCTCCTATATATAGTTGAGGGTTTGGGGTTGTTTGCAGACACAACTTCTATCTCTCTCGGCGTGGCCCTACTCCTCGTCCTCCTCGTCCTCCGTAGTGCTTGGCGAAGCCGTATCGAAATACCCAGGCAGCTCCACCGTCACCACGCCGTCGTGCTGCCGGAGCTCTCCCTCAACCTCTCCTCCCTCCTTGCTAGATCAAGGCATTGGAGACGTCATTGGGCTACACGTGTGTTGAACGTGAAAGCGTCGTTGTTCGATGCATAGATCGGAATCCACCGCAATCTGAATCGCTGCAAGTACGACTCCATCAACCGCATTCTAACAACGCTTCCGCTTAGAGATCTTCAAAGGTATGAAGATGCTCTACCCCTTTGCTCGTTGCTGGTTTCTCCATAGATAGATCCTTGTGAAGTGTAGGATTTTTTTTTGAAATTACTACGTTCCCCAACAATGGCATCCGAGCGAAGGTTCTACGTAGATTCTATGCACGAGTAGAACACAAAATTTGGGGCGCTGATTTCGTCAATTGCTTGCCGTTACTAGTCTTATCTTGATTCGGCGGCATCGTGGGATGAAGCGGCCCGGACCGACTTTACACGTACTCTTACGTGAAACTGGTTCCACCGACCGACATGCACTTGTTGCATAAGGCGGCTAGCGTGTGTATGTCTCTCCCACTTTAGTCGGATCGGATTCGATGAAGAGGGTCCTTATGAAGGGTAAATAGCATTGGCATATCAATGTTGTGGCTGTCACGTAGGTAAGAAGCGTTCTTGCTAGAAACCCTAATCAGCCACGTAAAACTTGCAACAACAATTAGAGGACGTCTAACTTGTTTTTGCAGGGTATGCTATGTGATGTGATATGGCCAAAAGGATGTGATGTTACATATGTGATGTATGAGATTGATCATGTTCTTGTAATAGGGTTCACGACTTGCATGTCGATGAGTATGACAACCGGCAGGAGCCATAGGAGTTGTCTTAATTTATTGTATGAGATGCAACGTCATGTGATTACTTTACTTTATTGTTAAACATTAGCTATAGTAGTAGAAGTAATAGTTGGCGTGGCGACTTCACGGAGACATAATGATGGAGATCATGATGATGGAGGTCATGGTGTCATGCCGGTGACAATGTTGATCGTGGTGCCCCGAAGATGGAGATCAAAGAAGCAAGATGATATTGGCCATATCATGTCACTATATGATTGCATGTGATGTTTATCATGTTTTTCATCTTATTTCTTAGAACGACGGTAGCAAAGATAAGATGACCCCTCATTAAAATTTCGAGATATGTATTCCCCTAAGTGTGCATCGTTGTGAAGGATCGTTGTCTCGAAGCACCACGTGATGATCAGGTGTGATAGATTCTAACATTCGCATACAATGGGTGTAAGCCAGATTTACACACGCAAAACACTTAGGTTGACTCGACGAGCCTAGCATGTACATACATGGCCTCAAATACGGGAGACCGAAAGGTCAAACATGAGTCGTATGGATGATACGATCAGCATGGAGATGCTCACCATTGATGACTAGTCCATCTCACATGATGATCGGACACAGGCTAGTCGACGTGGATCATGTAACACTTGGATGACTAGAGGGATGTCGATCTAAGTGGGAGTTCATTAGTAATTTGATTAGATGAACTTAATTATCATGAACTTAGTCTAAAATTGTCTTCACAAATATTGTAGATCCAATGGCCAACGCAAATGTCTCATTCAACTTCAACGCGTTCCTAGAGAAAACCAAGCTGAAAGATGATGGGAGCAATGATGTCAGCTCTGCTTCCCTTGCAACGGCGCCAAGAATAGTCGTGTCGACGGCACCAGGAATCCTTCTGCTGCGGTTACGCCTTAAGGGACTTCCTAGGCAAATATGCAAAGGATTTCCCCCGTGGCCTTGGAGCCTTGCGTTGGTGTTCCCTCGAAGCGGAAAGGGTGATGTAGCACAGCGGTGGTAAGTATTTCCCTTAGTTTGAGAACCAAGGTATCGATCCAGTGGACGAGTATCACAAGATCCTGCACAAACACAAAAAGCTTGCTCCCAACGCTATGAAGGGGTTGTCAATCCCTTATAGATTGTTTGCCAAGTGAGAACTGAAAGCAACAAAGTAACAAAGCAAAGTAAAAGCGGAGGTGGAAACGATGGATGTGAATAGACCCGGGGGCCGTAGTGTTTACTAGTGGCTTCTCTCATGAAAGCAAGTAGACGGTGGGTGAACAAATTATTGTCGAGCAATTGATAGAACCGCGCAAAGTCATGACGATATCTATGGCAATGATTATATCTATAGGCATCACGTCCAAAACAAGTAGACCGATACTTTCTGCATCTACTACTATTACTCCACACGTCGACCGCTATCCAGCATGCATCTAGTGTATTAAGTCCAAAAGAACAGAGTAACGCCTTAAGCAAAATGACATGATGTAGATGGACAATCTCATATCAACGACACAGCCCATCTAGTTACCCTTGATGGCAACTACTTAATGTGTGCCTTGCTACCCCTACTGTCACTAGGAAAGGTCACCACATGGTAAGAACCCAAAACCAAGCACTTCTCCCATTGCAAGAATCATAGATCTAGTTGGCCAAACAAAACCCAAGACTCGGAGAGACTTACAAGGATATCAAATCATGCATATAAGAAATTAGCAAAGACTCAAATATATATCATAGATAATCTGATCACAAATCCACAATTCATCGGATCTCGACAAACACACCGCCAAAGAATATTACATCGAATACATCTCCATGAAGATCATGGAGAACTTTGTATTGAAGATCTAAGAGAGAGAAGAAGCCATCTAGCTACTAACTACGGACCCGTAGGTCTGAAGTGAACTACTCATGAGTCGTTGGAGGGGCAATGATGATGATGAAGAAGCCCTCCAACTCCAAAGTCCCCTCCGGCAGGGCGCTGAGAAGGGTCTCCAGATGAGATCTCGCGAAAACGGAAGCTTGTGGCGGCGGAAAAGTATTTTCGAGGCTTCCCTGATTTTTTGCTGTATTTTAGGGAATATATAAGCCAAAGATCTAGGTCAGGGGGCCCTCAGGGAGGCCACAAGCCCTGCCACCGCCGCCTCCCCCCTGGTGGCGGAGTGGGGGCTTGTGTGCTCCCTGGAGCCCTCCAGGCTTGGCCCACAGGTCCCCTGATCTTCTTCCATTCGGGAAAAAATCATTTCGGGGATTTTATTCCGTTTGGACTCCGTTCCAAAATCAGATCTGAAAAGAGCCAAAAACACAGAAAAAATAGGAACTGGCACTTGGCACTGAATTAATAAGTTAGTCCCAAAAAGATATAAAAGGTACGTAAAACATCCAAAGATGACAAGATAACAGCATGAAACCATAAAAAATTATAGATACGTTTGAGACGTATCAAGCATCCCCAAGCTTAACTCCTGCTCGTCCTCGAGTAGGGAAGTGATAAATAATGAATTTTTGATGCTTTCATGCTACCTAGCATAGATGTCATTTGTAACTCCTCTTATGTGACGTGAATGTTCAGATCCATTAGTGTGACAGCCCGATGCCGACGTTCCAGAAGATTCCCCTCTCTTTCCGTTTTCGTCGTGTGATTTATTTTATTTGTCGCATCATCATCGCATTATCTGCATTGCATCGGCATCTCCGTTGCCGCCAGTATTCAAACTTGCATTCGTTAGTAGTTGCCGGTTCGCGTCGTTGTCCGTTCTGAGCCCGACCTCACACGCACGCGTCCGCGGCACCGTCGAAACCCTATTTTTAAAGTGTGCGTAAAACTTTCTCCGATTGAGCTGGAATTTGTCGTGCGGTAGTATTTATTTATAGCTAGGCCGCCTGTCGAATTTCGTCGCGATTGGAGACCGTCTGGTACCCGAAACGGTCGACCGTAGCGGCACCGTCTTCGGTTATTCGTTGGACGTCTGTCGGTGTTTTAAAAATTCGTGCAGCGCCGCCCGTTCTCCCTCTCGTCTCCGGATATTCCCTCTACACGGCCGCGTACCCATACCCGCGTTCGGAATCGTCCGAATCCGACACCGCGGTTGGTTCCGGAACGCGATTTCGGTTAACCGAGCCCCCCCGTTTGTCTATATATAGGCCCCCTTGTCATTATTTTAGACAACCCCCCTTCCACCTCGGGATCTGCGCCCCTAACCCTAATCCCACCTCTCTCTCGTGCAACCTCTCTCCCCACCAGCCTCGCGGGCCCGCCCGAGCCCAGATCTGCCACCGGCTCGCCAACCTCTCCCCGAGCTCCCGTGCCCGAGGGCCCCGTTGCGCCGCGCACCAGCGTCGGCTGATCCCGCCAGCGCAGGTCACCGGGAACCCACCGGAGTCGCCGCCGGCCACCGCAGTTCGCCCCTGCTTCACCTCCAGCCGCCGGTTTCAGCCACTGCCTCGCGGTAACTAGCCGTAGCTCGCCAGGCCAGCCCGCGCCGCCGCCATGCGCCGCCGCCGCTCCCGCCGATGTGCGCCCGGATCCGCCGGCCCCCACCACCGCCATCTCGGTCCAGGCCGGGCCAAGGCCCTCCGCTGGCCGCCGCCGTGGAGCCTGCAGCCGCCGCCTCGCCTCTGCCCTGGAGGGGCACGAGGAGGACGAGGTGCTCCAGGCAGCGCACCAGTCCCTCGCCCTGGGCCTAATCCCAGCGCTCCTGCCGGCCCGGACCGCGACCTCCCCCGAGGCCCACTCCACCTATGCCACCAGGCGGACCCGCGATGGTGAGGTTCCTCCCCAGACCTCTATTTGTCGCTCGAGCGTGTTTTAGATATCCAGCGCCCATAGTTTAGGCCCGATAGATGTTTTTTTTCCTTTTAGAGATTTTCGGAGTATTATAAATTCCAGAAAAAAATAACCGTATATTAAAAACGCCGTATCTTTTATTCCGTTAGTCGGATCGAGGCGTATTTTATATGGTTTCGTGGTAGTTTCGCGCGTAGAATACGAATTTGAAACTTGCACATTTATTTGACGTAGTTTAACGTGCCAAATGCCTTGTTTAGCGTGCTGTCCTAATAGGGGAACGTCCGATATTTATTTTTTTCGCGCAAGACCGGATTGCTCGTATGCCGTAGATTAAATGTCCATGTTGTAGGAATCATTTTTGCATGTATTTTAGAGCGGTCATTTGTATTTTTACGTGTAGGGATTTGCCGGTAATTTATTTTCCCACGTATAGGTTATTTATCTCGCATTTTGGTGTGGCTTTATTTTATGTTGCAACCCCACGTATTTTATATGTTTCCGGGGTAGAAAAATCCCATGGATTTTTCTGTGCAATTAGTTTTAGCTTTTGAGCAAGTTAGTTCGCGTGATATTTGGCCGTGATGCCCTTTTGTTTAATTCGTAGGATTTATTCCGTGCCTCGTTTGAAGTAGTTGTCAACTAGGGAGTTGATCTTGGATGTTTTGTTTAGCCCCTGGTATTTTTGGTTGCAATAGAAATGCATGTTTAGGTGTTGTTTGCTTGCTCTCAAGTTGCTTGAAATAGTGCTGTTTTAGAGGAGCTGAAATATTTCTAAGTCTGGAATCTGTTATATTTTGTTGCTGTCTTGTCTTGTTTGCATCTTGTGATCTATAGCTCTTTTGAGGTTGGTCCAATGAAGTTAGTTGTAGCCCTTGTGTTTCTCTAGCATGCTATGAATTTTCATGACTTTTGGAGTCCTGTAGCTATAGGTTTTGCTGCTTTCAATATAGCTTCAGATCGAAAACTGCACTTTCATGAGGTGTAATTTTCACTAAGTCTGAAATAGTGTGTGAGATGCCATTTTGTGTCTTCTTTTCCTAGTGCTCCTTGCTGCCATGCTAGTTGTTGTTAGTTGTTTGTAGTAGTGCTTCTTGCCCTCTTTCGTGCCATGCCTTGCTTGAGTTTATCGGAGTTGTGTAGCTCGTAGTTGTCGGGCGTAGAATATGCTATGTGGCTGATTTTGGCAGATTGTAGTCATTTCTTGTTTTGCTCGTAGTTGTTGAACCGTAGCTCCTATTTGATCGTGTCCTACATGAAACTTGCTTAGAATCTCGTGTAGTTTCATTTTCTCTTGCTGTTTGTTTGTTTAGAAGTGCTCGTGACCGCCGTTGCACACATATTGCATTCATGCCATCATATCTTGCGATGCTTGTAACTTTTGATCCGTAGCTCCGTTGGAGATGATCTTTATGTCTAGATTGCTTGACATGACGCGTAGAACCACGTGAACCTATTTGTTTTACTGTTTAACAACTAATTAAAGGTGTTAAATCAGATCTGGACATAATTGAAAATTACCATGTGAGGTCGTTTCGGAGGTGCTATATGTCATTTCCGACCTCATTTAAAATGTCTAGATGGGTAGTTTAATTTCTGCTTCACCTCTTGCATGTTTGACAACATTAATATTGCCGTGTAAATAACCGAGAGTGAACTAAATAATTCATATGTGAAGTTTCGTCAATATGCAACTCGTTGCATATTGAACTTCACTTAATGTGTAGTTTTGATTGTGTGAAATTGTCATGCCGTGACTTGCATGTATTTAGCTACTCATGCATCATATGTGTTGTGCATCGTGTGGTGAATTCCGTGTGTTGATGCTTGTTTCCGGTTTCCCCCGTCTCGATAGAGTTCCGCAAGCGTGTCAGATGTGAGGACCCGTTCGACTACGTCGGTTCGTCTGCTTCACGGAGGCATTCTTCTTCCAAGCGGGATCTCAGGCAAGATGATTATTTCCCTAGATACCATTACTATCATTGCCATGCTAGTTTATTCGCTGCTATCAATTATGTCTCATTGCCTACCACCTGTTAAATATTAGCCTCTCAACAATGCCATGATAACATTCAACCTGTTCGACCTAGCAAACCACTGATTGGCTATGTTACCGCTTGCTTATCCATGTTGTTAGCGTTGCTAGTTGCAGGTGCAGATGCTTCCATGTGAAAGCATGGGTTCCTTGTTATATCACCATATTAAATGCTATTTAATTTAATGCACCTATATACTTGGTAAAAGGTGGAAGGCTCGACCTTTCTAGCCTGGTGTTTTGTTCCATCTTTGCCCCCTTAGTTTCGGCTACCGGTGTTATGTTCCATAAATGAGCGCTCCTAACACGATCGGGGTTGTTATGGGGACCCCCTTGATAATTCGTTTTAGATTAAAGCTGTCTGGCAAGGCCCAGCATTGGTTTTACATTTGCCCAACATAATAATTTTGATAATACTGAAATGCATAGGGAGTTAGCGCTACCCGAGGAGTAATTTTACATAAACAGGGGGGCCAGTGCTGATGGTGTTGGTCCCAAACGGTTTGCCTGCGGGGCCACCGCAAGGAAACTCGAGGTTTGGCACTCGTAGATAGTTCCATCCGCCGTGTCTTGAGAACGAGAGACGCGGCTCCTATCGGGTATGTCGACACGTCGGGCGGCCTTGCTGGATTAGTTTTACCTTTGACGAGATATCTTGTGCATCGGGATTCCGGTGATGCTTTGGGTAATCTCAGAGTCAAGGTTTTCCACTAGGGAATCCGACGAGATCGCGAGCTTCGTGATTGAGGATTTCTATGCGGCTTGTGGTAATTTGTGATGGACTAGTTGGAGCACCCCTGCAGGGTTAAATCTTTCGGAAAGCCGTGCCCGCGGTTATGTGGCAACGTGGAGACTTTGTTTAACACTGGTTCTAGATAACTTGAAGTTAACTTAATTAAAACATGCCAACTGTGTGCGTAATCGTGACTGTCTCTTTCGTGAGTTCCTTCTCCGATCGAGGACACGGTGGGGTTATGTCTGACGTAGGTAGGTGTTCAGGATCATTCATTTGATCATCAGTACTCACGTCCGTTATGCGTAGATCTTCCCCCTCTAATTCTTGTACTCGTAAGTTTAGCCACCAAATATATGCTTAGTCGCTGCTACAACCTCACCACTTAACCATGCCTCACCCATTAAGCTTTGCTAGTCTTGATACCTTTGGAAATGAGATTGCTGAGTCCCCTGTGGCTCAAAGATTACTACAACACCAGTTGCAGGTACAGATAAAGGTTATTTGACGCGAGCGCGTTGATTGTTCATTTGGAGTTGCTTCTTCTTCTTCTTCGTCATCGATCTAGGATGGGTTCCAGGCCGGCAGCCTGGGATAGCAAGGATGGACGTCGTTCTTCTTTTGTCGTTTATTTTCGTCCGTAGTCGGACCCTGCTATTACTCTTGATGATTATGTAATGTACTGATGTGACTCTGATGTAGCTTGTGGCGAGTGTAAGCCAATTCCATATACCTCTTCTTTTTCAGTACATGTACTTGTAACGATATCCATTCTTGCGACACGATGATATGCGCTTCTATCCCTGACGAGGCCCTCGTGCCAAATTGAGGATAGGGTTGCATCTTGGGCGTGACAAGTTGGTATCAGAGCCGTACCGACCTAGGAGCCCCCTTGATTGATCGAACTTGGCCGAGTCGAGTCTAGTGAAAAACTACTTTGAGTCTAGTTATATATCGGAGAGTAGGATTCTTTTTTCTCCTCTTCTATGCTCTGGTGAGGAATCTCGACGTAATAATTTACTCTACTTCTCTTCCCGCTCAAATTTTTTTTTAGGATCACGCGGATATTTTTGGAATCTATATGATGCCGATGTGACGGAGTTCTGTCTTGGTGCCTCCTATCTGCTTTAAGTTTCAGGGGAGTTGATCTCCAGGGGATTCTTGAGCACATCGTTATCATTCAGATTTCTTAGTATCTCAGGATGAAGGATGTTCGTAATTGCTTCCATACTAGTAGTGGCGAGATAACCCCGATGTCCCCAGTACTGGTGCAGATTGTTCGGGAGTACTGCCATACTTTGTATCGTTGTGATCACGAGGGTTTGTTGTAGATGAAGGTCCGAGATTTTGGTCGTGTGTTGACGGATGTGATACAGGTGACGGGTTAGTATAGGAGTTGTGTAATATTACTCCTTGTATCCGTGTACCAGATTGCATGACCAGATATTTCGGGAATTCATAGGTGGGAATTCAAGTAGTTTCTTATAGGACAATCTTCCAACAAATGCATGATGTTAGGTTGGGGTTCGACATCTAGTGGATTCGTTTGTTCACGGTCGACTTACAGCGGTACACGTTGTGTCTTAAAGAGTCCTTGTAGCTTGCTACGACTCGGGGACGCTTCGTATGTCGGGTGCACTGCCTTGCACTTGATGGCTATTGTAAAATCGAGCCCGTGCGATCCTGTCCACGAAAATATCGGACGAAATCTTTCTCATGAGTTTGTTCTGGCTAATTGCAAGCCGCACCCTTTGTTTTGTTGGAATATGGTAATTCAGTTGCTTCGATGTCAAGTGGTGATTTCAGATCTTTCCAAGAGGTGTTCTCATATTTTATGTGAGAATGCAAATCCTGTTGCTCAGTCAGTTGTCTTATCAATTTTGTCAACCGGAGTCGCCATATCAATTCTTTTTCAACCGGTGTGTTTCTCTCCAAGTGGATTCAATCCTCTCTAATTTTTGCAGATCATTCTCTCAATTCTTTCCAGAGTTCTCTCATCTGTCCCATGCTGTCTTTGTTTTTCCCCGCCCTCCCGCCCTTTTTCTTTAGTGATTCAATTTTCATCCAAGAGTTTTCTTTTCATTGTGCTTCCGCTGTCTGTTCTTTTCTCTCTTACTCGGTGATTCATTGTGAAGATTCTCAAGAGATTCGTGTCACATTTGTTCATTCTTCTCATCTTTACCGGTGAATTTAATTCAGTTGTCCGTGTTCATCATATTCCTTTCGTCCTTGTAATTCTTCCTCATGTTGGGGATTTTTATCAACCTATCTTGTTTATTCAGTTATCTCTATTCTATCCGGAGCGTTGAAGTTATCTCAGAAATTCTTGTTTTCAATTCTTTCATTTATTTCGGGGTGCTAACCTCATCTAGTCTTCATTCATACCAGTGCAATATCTCTCTTCTAAGCAATCTTTTCAACGGTGATTCTTTGAGTGGGCCCATAACCGATAGGTTCTTTCCGAGGATCTTACGTGGCTCTTTAATCTTTTCCAGAGATCCTTAATTCTTTTCAACTATGACGTAAGTATGAATTTCATCAGTCATATTCCTTCTTCAAGATCAATTTGAATTAATTCTCTTATTTCGCTCAACCTTGCATCCTTCTTTATTCCGGAGTGTCTCATTAATTCTTGGTGGTGTTCTCCTCCTCATTCTCAGCTTGCTATCCGAAGGAGTGTTTCTCTCAATCTTGGTTCATTCTCTTGGAAATTCATCATTTCAGTTTGGTGTTGTCATCTTATTTGCTCCAATCATGAGTGATCCTTTCTTGCTACCCGGTGCAATTCTGAGTTGTTTTATTTCTTGTTCCTCCGAAGGTCATCATTTCAGAAGAATCTTCATTCTCAGCTTTCAGCTTTCATCCTCAAATCTTCTTAATGGTTGTCTCTTCGTTCGTCTCTCGATTATTCCGGTGCCTTATTCAAGTTTTCTGTTAGGTGGTTCATGGTCTCATCATTCTCATGTATCTCGAGTCATTCATGTTTGCCTCATTCATTTCAATTCTCGGTGTCTCCTTCAAGACTTCTTCTAGTTTGTGCTCATATCTCTCCTCAATCTTTTCTCGAAGAATAAGTTGTATGCGAAATCCGTTGCTTGTCATCAATTTAATTTGATGAAGGACTAACATAACATAATTCTTATTCTTGTGTCATCAAATGATTTCAATTCTTCTTCCGGAGTGACTCATGATATCAATTCTTTTCTCAAGTATCCTTTCTCTTGCATTTATATGTGCAATTGTTCTTCCTCCTTATCATTTGAGGTGGTATTATAGCCTTCTTGTTAGTGTAGGAGCCTCAGAGAGCTTTCCTTTCAAGGATGAGATAATTAAACCCACCGATTCTATGTTGTTGAGATATTTTCAACCCATGATTTCTTCATTGAGCTATCTTGGTTTGGATTTCACCTAAAGCTTTTCCTATGGATTGTTGCTATCATGGTGCTTGTCTTTAATCCCAGTTCTCAATGCACCCTCTTGGTGTAAGAAGTTTTGATATCCTTGCTTTCTTCTATCCTTGGTTCTTGTAGTGGTTGGTTGTCACCTCATATTTGTTGAGATGATTTTCATAAGCCCACTACTATCTTGTTCTTTCGTTGTTGTTTTCCAACAACTCCGTGCAATTCTTCTTGTAAGGATGCTTGCCAAGTTCATTGGAGTTAGTAGTTCCGTTCTCTCTTCATTCTCTTCTTCCGTATGAGCTAGTTACTATTCTATTCTTCCGGAGGCATTGTGATGTTGCTCTTTTGGGTCTATATTGTTGTTCTGTCAAGATCATGGTGTTCCCTTGTTCTATTTATTTGTTTGTTGTGAATATTGTCTAATTCTCTCTTCATATCGAATTTCTTGTCCTATTTTCCTACCGAAGTGCTGCCGAAATTTTCCGTGAATTCTTGCTTCTTTCTCATATCAGTCCTCATCTCTTTGCAACTTTCAAGGATCGTTGGTTTCACTCGTTTGTCAAAGAAGCGACTAAGTTTTTACCTCGTGTTCTTTCTCATTCTCTCCCCCTATCATTCTTGGATCTCGGGGCGAGATCTTCTTGTAGTGTAGGAGAGTTGTGACAGCCCGATGCCGACGTTCCAGAAGATTCCCCTCTCTTTCCGTTTTCGTCGTGTGATTTATTTTATTTGTCGCATCATCATCGCATCATCTACATTGCATCGGCATCTCCGTTGCCGCCAGTTTTCAAACTTGCATCCGTTAGTAGTTGCCAGTTCGCGTCGTTGTCCGTTCTGAGCCCGACCTCACACGCACGCGTCCGCGGCACCGTCGAAACCCTATTTTTAAAGTGTGCACAAAACTTTCTCCGATTGAGCTGGAATTTGTCGTGCGGTATTATTTATTTATAGCTAGGCCGCCTATCGAATTTCGTCGCGATCGGAGACCGTCTGGTACCCGAACGGTGGACCGTAGCGGCACCGTCTTCGGTTATTCGTCGGACGTCTATCGGTGTTTTAAAAATTCGTGCCGCGCCGCCCGTTCTCCCTCTCATCTCCGGATATTCCCTCTACACGGCCGCGTACCCATACCCGCGTTCGGAATCGTCCGAATCCGACACTGCGGTTGGATCCGGAACCCGATTCCTGTTAATCGAGCCCCCCCCCCCGTTTGTCTATATATAGGTCCCCTTGTCATTATTTTAGACAACCCCCCTTCCACCTCGGGATCCGCGCCCCTAACCCTAATCCCACCTCTCTCTCCCGTAGCCTCTCTCCCCACCAGCCTCGCGGGCCCGCCCGAGCCTAGATCCACCGCCGGCTCGCCAACCTCTCCCCGAGCTCCTGTGCCCGAGGGCCCCGTTGCGCCGCGCACCAGCGTCGGCCGATCCCGCCAGCGCAGGTCACCGGGAACCCACCGGAGTCGCCGCCGGCCGCCGCAGTTCGCCCCTGCTTCACCTCCAGCCGCCGGTTTCAGCCACTGCCTCGCAGTCACTAGCCGTAGCTCGCCAGGCCAGCCCGCGCCGCCGCCATGTGCCGCCGCCGCTCCCCCCGATGTGCGCCCGGATCCGCCGGCCCCCACCACCGCCATCTCGGTCCAGGCCGGGCCAAGGCCCTCCGCTGGCCGCCGCCGTGGAGCCTGCAGCCGCCGCCTCGCCTCTGCCCTGGAGGGGCACGAGGAGGACGAGGTGCTCCAGGCAGCGCACTAGTCCCTCGCCCTGGGCCGAATCCCAGCGCTCCTGCCGGCCCGGACCGCGACCTCCCCCGAGGCCCACTCCACGTGTGCCACCAGGCGGACCCGCGAAGGTGAGTTCCTCCCCAGACCTCTATTTGTCGCTCGAGCGTGTTTTAGATATCCAGCGCCCATAGTTTAGGCCCGATAGATGTTTTTTTTCCTTTTAGGGATTTTCGGAATATTATAAATTCCAGAAAAAAATAACCGTATATTAAAAACGCCGTATCTTTTATTCCGTTAGTCGGATCGAGGCGTATTTTATATGGTTTCGTGGTAGTTTCGCGCGTAGAATACGAATTTTAAACTTGCACATTTATTTGACGTAGTTTAACATGCCAAATGCCTTGTTTAGCGTGCTGTCCCAATAGGGGAACGTCCGGTATTTTTTTTTTCGCGCAAGACCGGATTGCTCGTATGCCGTAGATTAAATGTCCATGTTGTAGGAATCATTTTTGCATGTATTTTAGAGCAGTCATTTGTATTTTTACGTGTAGGGATTTGCCGGTAATTTATTTTCCCGCGTATAGGTTATTTATCTCGCATTTTGGTGTGGCTTTATTTTGTGTTGCAACCCCACGTATTTTATATGTTTCCGGGGTAGAAAAATCCCATGGATTGTTCTGTGCAATTAGTTTTATCTTTTGAGCAAGTTAGTTAGCGTGATATTTCGCCGTGATGCCCTTTTGTTTAATTCGTAGGATTTATTCCGTGCCTCGTTTGAAGTAGTTGTCAACTAGGGAGTTGATCTTGGATGTTTTGTTTAGCCCCTGGTATTTTTGGTTGCAATAGAAATTCATGTTTAGGTGTTGTTTGCTTGCTCTCAAGTTGCTTGAAATAGTGCTGTTTTAGAGGAGCTGAAATATTTCTAAGTCTGGAATCTGTTATATTTTGTTGCTGTCTTGTCTTGTTTGCATCTTGTGATCTGTAGCTCTTTTGAGGTTGGTCCAATGGAGTTAGTTGTAGCCCTTGTGTTTCTCTAGCATGCTGTGAATTTTCATGCCTTTTGGAGTCCTGTAGCTATAGGTTTTGCTGCTGTCAATATAGCTTCAGATTGAAAACTGCACTTTCATGAGGTGTAATTTTCACTAAGTCTGAAATAGTGTGTGAGATGCCATTTTGTGTCTTCTTTTCCTAGTGCTCCTTGCTGCCATGCTAGTTGTTGTTAGTTGTTTGTAGTAGTGCTTCTTGCCCTCTTTCGTGCCATGCCTTACTTGAGTTTATCGGAGTTGTGTAGCTCGTAGTTGTCGGGCGTAGAATATGCTATGTGGCTGATTTTGGCAGATTGTAGTCATTTCTTGTTTTGCTCGTAGTTGTTGAACCGTAGCTCCGATTTGATCGTGTCCAACATGAAACTTGCTTAGAATCTCGTGTAGTTTCGTTTTCTCTTGCTGTTTGTTTGTTTAGAAGTGCTCGTGACCGCCGTTGCACACATATTGCATTCATGCCATCATATCTTGCGATGCTTGTAACTTTTGATCCGTAGCTCCGTTGGAGATGATCTTTATGTCTAGATTGCTTGCCATGACGCGTAGAACCACGTGAACCTATTTGTTTTGCTGTTTAAAAACTAATTAAAGGTGTTAAATCAGATCTGGACAGAATTGAAAATTACCATGTGAGGTCGTTTCGGAGGTGCTATATGTCATTTCCGACCTCATTTAAAATGTCTAGATGGGTAGTTTCATTTACGCTTCACCTCTTGCATGTTTGGCAACATTAATATTGCCGTGTAAATAACCGGGAGTGAACTAAATAATTCATATGTGAAGTTTCGTCAATATGCAACTCGGTGCATATTGAGCTTCACTTAATGTGTAGTTTTGATTGTGTGAAATTGTCATGCCGTGACTTGCATGTATTTAGCTACTCATGCATCATATGTGTTGTGCATCGTGTGGTGAATTCCGTGTGTTGATGCTTGTTTCCGGTTTCCCCCGTCTCGATAGAGTTCCGCAAGCGTGTCGGATGTGAGGACCCGTTCGACTACGTCGGTTCGTCTGCTTCACGGAGGCATTCTTCTTCCAAGCGGGATCTCAGGCAAGATGATCATTTCCCCAGATACCATTACTATCATTGCCATGCTAGTTTATTCGCTGCTATCGATTATGTCTCGTTGCCTACCACCTGTTAAATATTAGCCTCTCAACAATGCCATGATAACATTCAACCTGTTCGACCTAGCAAACCACTGATTGGCTATGTTACCGCTTGCTTATCCATGTTGTTAGCGTTGCTAGTTGCAGGTGCAGATGCTTCCATGTGAAAGCATGGGTTCCTTGTTATATCACCATATTAAATGCTATTTAGTTTAATGCACCTATATACTTGGTAAAAGGTGGAAGGCTCGACCTTTCTAGCCTGGTGTTTTGTTCCACCTTTGCCCCCTTAGTTTCGGCTACCGGTGTTATGTTCCATAAATGAGCGCTCCTAACACGATCGGGGTTGTTATGGCGACCCGCTTGATAATTCGTTTTAGATTAAAGCTGTCTGGCAAGGCCCAACATTGGTTTTACATTTGCCCAACATAATAATTTTGATAATACTGAAATGCATAGGGAGTTAGCGCTATCCGAGGAGTAATTTTACATAAACAGGGGGGGGCCAGTGCTGATGGTGTTGGTCCCAAACGGTCTGCCTGCGAGGAAACTCGAGGTTTGGCACTCGTAGCTAGTTCCATCCGTCGTGTCCTGAGAACGAGAGACGCGGCTCCTATCGGGTACGTCGACACGTCGGGCGGCCTTGCTGGATTAGTTTTACCTTTGACGAGATATCTTGTGCATCGGGATTCCGGTGATGCTTTGGGTAATCTCAGAGTCGAGGTTTTCCACTAGGGAATCCGACGAGATCGCGAGCTTCGTGATTGAGGATTTCTATGCGGCTTGTGGTAATTTGTGATGGACTAGTTGGAGCACCCCTGCAGGGTTAAATCTTTCGAAAGCCGTGCCCGCGGTTATGTGGCAACGTGGAGACTTTGTTTAACACTGGTTCTAGATAACTTGAAGTTAACTTAATTAAAACATGCCAACTGTGTGCGTAACCGTGACTGTCTCTTTCGTGAGTTCCTTCTCCGATCGAGGACACGATGGGGTTATGTCTGACGTAGGTAGGTGTTCAGGATCATTCATTTGATCATCAGTAGTCACGTCCGTTATGCGATCTTCCCCCTCTAATTCTTGTACTCGTAAGTTTAGCCACCAAATATATGCTTAGTCGCTGCTGCAACCTCACCACTTGACCATGCCTCACCCATTAAGCTTTGCTAGTCTTGATACCTTTGGAAATGAGATTGCCGAGTCCCCTAGGGCTCAGAGATTACTACAACACCAGTTGCAGGTACATGTAAAGGTTATTTGACGCGAGCGCGTTGATTGTTCATTTGGAGTTGCTTCTTCTTCTTCTTCGTCATCGATCTAGGATGGGTTCCAGGCCGGTAGCCTGGGATAGCAACGATGGACGTCGTTCTTCTATTGTCGTTTATTTTTGTCCGTAGTCGGACCCTGCTCTTACTCTTGATGATTATGTAATGTACTGATGTGACTCTGATGTAGCTTGTGGCGAGTGTAAGCCAATTCCATATACCTCTTCTTTTCAGTACATGTACTTGTAACGATATCCATTCTTGCGACACGACGAGATGCGCTTCTATCCCTGACGAGGCCCTCGTGCCAAATTGAGGATAGGGTCGCATCTTGGGCGTGACAATTAGATTCAAAACAATAGTTTGCTATTGACGTGGAAACAATAATAATTCAAGCAAACTATCAAGGTAATCATGAAATTTCAAAAGAACAAGGCCAAAAGAAATTTATCCCTACAAAAGCACATAGTCTGGCTATGCTGTATCATCATTGCACAGCGAATTTAAATCATGCACAACCCCGGTATTGGCCAAGTAATTGTTTCACACCTTTACTTTCTCAAACCTTTTCAACTCTCACGCAATACATGAGCGTGAGCCATGGTTTTAGCACTATAGATGGTCTGGAATGTGGTGGAGGTTGCAAGACAAAAAGGAGAAGATAGTCACATTAACTAGGCATATCAATGAGCCGTGGAGATGCTCATCAATAGATATCAATGTGATTGAGTAGGGATTGCCATACAAATGATGCACTAGAGCTACGAGTATGTGAAAGCACTTAAAGAAAACTAGTGGGTGTGCATCCAACTTGCTTGCTCACGAAGACCTAAGGCAATTTTGAGGAAGCCTATCATTGGAATATACAAGCTAAGTTATACAATGAAAATTTCCCACTAGCTATATGGTGGTGAAAAAACGAGAGACTCTCAATCATGAAGATCATGGTGCTTAATACGCACAAGTGTGGAAAAAGTGGTAGCATTGTCTCTTCTCTTTTGTTCTCTCATTTTTTTATATTTTTTTGGTGGGCTCTTTGGCCTCTTTTTTCTATTTTTTTGGTGGGCATCTTTGTCCTCTTTTATTTCCTCACATGGGACAATGCTCCATTAATGATGATCATCACACTTTCAACTCAAAACTTAGAGCATCGATGACTCTATATGGAATGCCTTCTGTAGTGTACCGTGGCTATGATCTAGCATGGCATAGACATCAATGGAAACATCATGCTAGCTATCTTATGATCATGCAATGGCAATGTGGACGTGGTGGCACATGTCATGGTGGTAGCTGCATGGCAATATATCTCGGAATGACTTTGAAAAGCCATAATAGGTAGGTATGGTGGTTGTTTTGAGGGAGGCTAATGGTGGGTTTTGTGCACCGGCGAAAGTTGCACATCACTAAGAAGATAGTGATGGTGGAAGGTGAAAGTGCATCTAAACCATGGACTCAACATTAGTCATGAAGAATTCATATACTTGTTGCAAAAGTTTTATTAGTAATCAAAACAAGGCATTCAACGCATACTCCTAGGGGAAGGGTTGGTAGGTATAAACCATCGCCCGATCTCGACCGCCACGCAAAGGATAACAATCAATAGACTAATCATGCTCAGATTTCATCACATAGCGGTTCACCATACGTGCATGCTACGGGAATCACTAACTTCAGCACAAGTATTTCTAGATCCACAACATCTTACTAGCATAACTTCAATATTACCAAAACCACAACTCAAAACTAATTGAGATGAATCAAACTTCTCTAACTATTCAATGCACATGAAGGTGGAAGTTTTCGTATCCCTTTGGATAACTACCCCTTTTGAGACTACTTTCAAAGCATAGATCAACTACCAAGCCATGCACCGCTGCGCTCTAAAAGATATAAGTGAAGCACATAGAGCAAAAAGTATCTAGCTCAAAAGATATAAGTGAAGCACATGTGAGCTGAATTGTCTACCAAAAGATATAAGTGAAGCTTGACAAAATCATGGTGTGTGCATGTATCTCTCTCTAGGTGTGCAGCAAGGATGATTGTGACACAACAAAAATAAAAGACTCCTACGATACAAGACGCTCCAAGCAAAAACACATAACATGTGGTGAATAAAAATATAGCCCCAAGTAACGTTACCGATGGATTGAAGACGAGAGAGGGGATGCCTTCCCGGGGCATCCCCAAGCTTAGGCTTTTACGACATCCTTGAATCTCTTGGGGTGCCTTGGGCATCCCCAAGCTTGAGCTCTTGCCACTCTTTATCTCTTTGTCCATAAGAACTTCACCCAAAACTTGAAAACTTCACAACACAAAACTTAAACAGAAACTCGTGATAACATTAGTATGAGAAAGCAAACCACCACTTCCTTAGGTACTGTAGCAAACTTAAATTCTACTTGTGATGATGTTGGGTTACTGTATTTTCAATCTTCCATGGCTAATACCCCCCGATACTATCCATAGTTTCATCAAAATAAGCAACCAACACAACAAAAACAGAATCTTCCATGGCTAATACCCCCCGGCTGGCCAATGGGGCTCCCGCGTAAGGTTGACGTTGAGCACGCGTTGTACGTCAAGCGTCGCCCCGTGAGATTCTTCATGGGCAGGCTGTACGACCGCCTCCACTGTTCCCCACGCCGAGTGCAGTAATGGAGTGGGAGTGTGACGGTCCGACATCAGGCTAGGTGATGGATCAGAGCCGGGGTAGGTCAGCGGCGTGGCCGCCGACGCTCGTACCTGCCGGGCGCCCCGATCCAGTACCTTTGCTGACGCGTAGCTACCTTTGATCGTGAGGTCCTTTCTTGACCTACGATCTGATGTGACTGGTGATCCTCGGCCGGCTAGCCTGCTTGGTTAGCTGGCTCGCGGGTGGCCACCTCCCCCCAGTCCGGCTAGCGGGACCAGGCCGGCTCTGAAGGGGAGGCCGTGTGCGCTCTAGCCGGCAGGGGATGCCGAACCGGCCAGAAAGGTGGTCGCCTCGTCTTCCAGCCGACAGGCGATGCCCAGCCGGCCAGAAGCCTTGGGCCTTGGGAATCTCCCTATCTTCATGTCCATTGGGCCGGTAATGAAGGAGCAGGCTTGATGAGCCTACCCCGGGGTTATCCTCCCGACAGTAGTCCCCAAAGCTGGCGAGGTCCGTCGCCTGCGGGCGGGCGGCCTCACCGGCTTGTTGTCTTGTCTTAATATTTTTGCTGTTGTTTGCGGCGTGGGACACCGGCTTCGGAGCCGGGTAGCCTCGAAGCAACGCCTCGGTCCAGTCGTAAGTGGCCCGGAGAGCGCCACGTGCCAAGCACCGCCTGGCGTAATGATGTCGATTACTGCTTGACGGGACCGGGCCTGGGCCCTGGGTCCCGCCAAGACGCCCCCTCGGCCTCCGCGCGGGAGATCTTCTGCGGATTTACTCCACGACGGTTGGGCCTAGGGGAGCGTTACCGCCCGTAATACACGACATTAATGGGGCCCGGCGTGCACCAGATCCCCTCCCCACGATGCTTCGTGGGGTTTAAATGGGACGCGAGAGTTTCGAGGAGGCCATTCGCCCCCTCTTCTCGCCCCGCTCCATGCCTTCTTCCTCCTTGTGTCCTGAGAAGAAGAGCTCGCGCCCTTCGTCTCCTTCTTCTTCGCTGCCGAGACCTCCTCCGCCCGCTTCGACCTCTCGCCACCCATAGCCATGGCCGGGGGATCTTCTTCGAAGAGGTCATCGGCACAACAGGCGTCCTCACAGGGGGCCTGGCAGGGCAGCGATGTCGACGCGGGGCTCATCGACGCGCTCCGTCATCATCGGCTGCTGCCCCCGGCCTCCCAAGTGTCGGTGCGCCTCCCTGGCTCCGAGGCCTCTCCCGCACCTGTCGCGGGAGAGGTGGTGGTCTTCGCCGAGCATTTCTACCGGGGTTTCGGGCTCCCGGCTAGATCTTTCTTCACAGAGTGGCTCCAGTTCTTCGGCCTGCAGCCGCATCATCTGGCGCCGAACGCCATACTGCAGCTGGCCGCCTTCGTGGTCTTGTGCGAGGGTTTCGTGGGGATCGAGCCTCGCATCGATCTGTGGCGCAGCTTGTTCTTCTTCAAGCAGAAATCAATCGCCATGGAGAAATCCGAGGTGGAGAAGCTCCAGGGGCCGCGCCCCATGACGCTGTGCGGGGCCGCGTTGGTGCATCACCGCCCGAAGTCCGGCTTCCCCCAGATGCCTTTGCAAGACTCCATCAAGCATTGGTAGAAGGGGTTCTTCTATGTGAGGAGCACCGACCCGGCCCAGGACGCCCTCAACATGCCCCCGTTCGCCATCGCCCCTCCGACGCGGCAGAACTGGGACGCGAAGACCCCCAAGCCGCATCCTGAGGTGGCGCTCATTCGCGCACACCTCGATATCTTGAGGGAGAGCGGCCTCCTCGGCCGCGACCTTCTCGCCGCCATGGTGGTTCGCCGGATTCTACCTCTACAGAGGCGGCTGCATCTGGTCTGCCAGATGAGTGGCCGGCTTGATCCGTGTCGGCTGTCCGTCAAGAGGCTCACCTCGGGCGCTGTGGCGCGGAGGGTGAACCTGATCTCCACCGCCCGTATGGATGAGGGCGGGGAATGGACGTGGGGGATGGCCCCGTTCAACCGGGCTCATCCGCCTCCCATGGTAGCCTTTCTCCCTTCTTTTCTGTCGTTTTGTTTTGAAGCCGGTGGCGTTTGCTGAGCCAGGTTGAATTCCTTTTTTGTAGATGTTCCACACCCTGCAGGGGTCCCTCCCTCAGCCTGCTCCCGACGTGGTGGCGTACGGCGCCTCCGAGATGGAGGATGAGGATGCGATGGAGCCCCGCTCGGACTCCTCCGTCGGCACGGGAGATCCCCTGGAGTCGGAAGGGACCGAGCCGTCCGGTGAGTACCCGCGGCACGCCCTAGCAGACTGGACGGACGACGATGAGGAAGCCTCATTCTGCTCTGATGCAGCCTTCGAAGGAGATTCCGACGAGGTGGAGGAGGTCACCGGCCTACTACTGTTGCGCGGCTGGCGTCAAGGCGGCGGAGCGACCGCTGCTGACGAGGCAGATGGGAGGAAGGGCAAGGGTGCCACAGCATCCCGGCCGGCCTCTAAGCGACCAGCGCCAGGTCCTCCAGCCGGGCAGGGGGCAGACGGTGCCAAAAGGCGCCATGGCGGTGGCCGGAAGCAGGTCCCGGTAGTTGTCGGGTATGGTTTCCTCCTTTTCTCTCTTCCGTATTTTGAGATGAACTTTGTTCCTGAGAAGCTTGGCTCGACAGGGAGGCGAAGGATGCGGATGAAGACACCGCCTCCGCGGCCGAGCGGGCCGGTTGGGCAGCGACTGATGCTGCCAATAGGGAGCTGGAGATAGAGTCCAAGCGCCGGTGGGACACAGCTGCGGGGAAGGTCGCCGTGGATCAGCCTTGCCCCAGCCGGGTCGAGAGGCCGGTGGAGAAGCATGCAAAGGCTAGACAGGACCCCTCCGCACACGCCCGTGTGGAGGAGCCAGCTAGCGAGGCCGCTTGCAGGCCAACCCCGAGGACCGAAGGGACCCAGCCGTCTGAGCCGGCAGCTCCGGAGCGGGTGGACCTGGAGACGATCCCGCTTTCTCCCCGGGCTGAAGCAGCTCCTGATGCGCCCATGCTGGACCTGGCCACGCCGGACGCGGCCCCTGACGCCCCAGGGGCGACCATGGATGCGCCGGACGCGGCTCATCCGCCTCCTGCGGAGGAGGTAGCGCCGGCTGGGACGACGCCCGAGCCGTCCGGCGAGCCGGCACCAGGAGCCGGCGCCATCGTCGTCCCCCAGCAGGGCCCTGTTGCGCCAAGGGCAGGGGGCCGACCTCGGAGCCGGCCCATGAAGTCATGGCGAGCGGCGAACGCGGCCCGCCTGAAAATGCCCGCCGGCACCGTTCTTTCCGGCGTGCCGGAGCTGGTGACGCTGTTTGACAGCGGCCGGACGAAGGTGGAGCACGCGGCCCGCGTGGTACGCGGCGATATGGAGCGCCTGGAAGCCCGCACCCAGGTAGGCCTTGCGTGTCTTGGTTTTTCTTTGCTTTTTCTCTTCTCTTGACGTCAGTGGGGGCGCGACAGCGCACCCACTGGGTGTAGCCCCCGAGAATCGGGCGGGTTGATTGCCAACCGGTCCGAATCTCTTGGAGGCCTTTTTCTTCTGCATATTTTTCTTCAGTGGGGGCGCGCAAGCGCACCCACTGGGTGTAGCCCCCGAGAATCGGGCTGGTTATGCTTTTAACCAGGTCGAATCTTAATCCTGTTCCCTTTCTCTCCCCTTTGGCAGGCGCTATAGGATGCTTAGGTACAGGCGTACAACGAGCTTCGGGACGAGCACCTGGGGGCTGATGGCCGGATTGCCGAGCTTGAAGTCCGGCTGGGCGGGGCTACGCGGAGCATGATGCCCTTCGCGAAGCCGGCGGTCGACTCCAAGAGCAGCTGGACCTTCTTCAGGCGGAGAAGAAGGAGCTCGAGGCGGCCGGCCGGGTCGAGCTGGAGCGGTTGCGGGCCATGCTGCAAGAGAAGGAGGCCTCCTACTCTGCTGACATGGACCGCCTCGCGTCGCTCCATCTTGAGGAGGCGAACGTCAAGGACGCCGACTTGAGGGCGAAGGATGACGCCCTTACCCAGAAGCAAGCGCAACTGGGTAAGGCGCTGGAGTCCGCCGCGACCCTCCACGAGGAGGTCGCCCGCCTCACTCATGCGAGTGAGGTGCGGGAGCGCTAGGTCCTCGAGGTCTTTCATGAGACCGACGACGCCTTCCAGCGTAGGTTTCCTTTCCTTGTTTTGCGTTTGGATTTTTGGCCGTCTCCTCCTCTTGGTGTGTTCTTACGTCCCGACTATCTTTACCCCAGATCTCTTCTCCGAGACCCAGGTCGCAGCCGACACCGCCGTTGAGGTGTGCCACGAGGAGCGCCGCACGGCCGGGTAGGAGGTAGATACTACCTCTGGCTAGAGCGTCGAGGAGATCGACGTGGGCCTTCGGGCCCGCCTGCACGTCCTGAGCGAGTCTGTGACTCAGCTCCAGGTTGCATGTTCGTCGATGGTGGCGGCCCTGTGGCCGGAGGGCATGGAGTCGACGACCATGAGCCGGCTTGCCTGCTGGCTCGCAATGGGTGGAGAGCGCCTGGATGCCTGGCGAACCTCCGCCGCACGGTCTGGGGCTTATATGGCCCTGCGCTTGGCCAAGTCATGGTACCGCAACCTGAACTTGGGCAAGCTGGCTGCTCAGCGCGACGACTCAGAGGCGGAGCTGCAAGGCATGGAGGAGGAGCTCCGGGTGAGAGCCAGCGCCGTCGCCGAGTACGCCACCTGGGATGACTTCATCTTGGAGCGGGGCGAGAACGGCGGCGTGATCACTGAGGATCTGCACGGCCTTCAGCCCTACGATGTTGATGGCAGCGCCGAGGAGGCAGCCTGGGCTGCGGAATCTGTTGCCGCCTCCAGCAGTGGGGTGTATGCCGACTCCGGAATCAGCGGAGCCGGGGGCCGCAACAGGGGAGACAACGCATCTACCTCGGGAGGAGCCGGAGGCGGCGATGCTACCACATCAGGAGCGGAAGCCAAGACGAACCCTGAGGCCGCCGTCCCGTAACTGGCATCCCTTTGTGTTTTTTGTTCTACCCCCGGAGGGATGTAACGAACGTGGGCCGTGGGCCAATGCTTTTTATGAATGTATATATTCAGCATTATATTCGTCACCAAGCGTGTTGTCTTATGACCCTGTCTTTTGATTCCTGGTTGACTTCTCTTATCCGAAGCCATCAAGACGTAAAGAACAAGACATAAGACAATCGGAGGCTGGCTAGAATGAACCAACTCGAGCCTGGTCATCACTAGTATAGCCGGACTGTGCATGCATTCGACCTGACCCGGCGTCACACCGCGAACCGAGCGACCGGAGCCTGCCCGCAGGTTCAAGTTATGGACCGGGATTCAGCCGGTACATTATGTGCCCGACTACAAGGATTGACCATCCGAGCGGCTCGCGAGCCCCCGAGCTTGTTTGAAGCTAGCAAGGGGCCGCGCAGCGTAGCCTCCGGGCTTAAGCAAGCCAGCAAGAGGTGGTATGCGGTGTAGCCCGTACACGGAGTGAAAACTCTTTTAGCAAGAGAAAGCATGGAGCCTGCTTTTTTCTGCGTAGCCTCCGAGCTTAAGCAAGCCAGTAAGAGGTGGTACACGGTGTAGCCCGTACACTGAGTGAAAACTCTTTTAGCAAGAGAAAGCATGGAGCCTGCTTTTTTCGCCATATTAGTTGTTCCCGGCAGTTAGAGGCCATCTTGAGTCTTGAATGGGATCGTATATACGATCGAGCCGGCCCGAGCCGGTCATCCCAAGTATAGCCAGACTGTGCATGTATTCGACCTGACCCGGCGTCACATCGCTAACCGAGCAACCGGAGCCAGCCCGCAGGTTCAAGCGATGGACCGGGATTCAGCCGGTACACTATGTGCATGACTACAAGGATTTGACCGTCCAAGCGGCTAGCGAGCCCCCGAGCTTGTTTAAAGCTAGCAAGGGGCTGCGCTGCGTAGCCTCCAAGCTTAAGCAAGGCGGCAAGAGGTGGTATGCTGTGTAGCCCGTACACATGAGTGAGAACTCTTGATAGAAAGAAACATGGAGCATGTCCTTTTTATTGCCTTCTTTGTTTCCTGAAGTGGGAGGAAGAGACATGTGTATGCTCTTCCCTTCGCTTGTCTTCCGCCTTTTAGCAATAGAATGGGCGAAGCAACGCCCGCGTTCCATGGGCGCTCCGTTTCCTGGCCGGAGTCATCCCTCTTTCGCTTCCTTGGCTTCTGGGCGTCAATTAGGTAGTAAGCGTTGTTGTGTAACGCCCTACTGACGATGAAGGGTCCCTCCTAGGGGGTGAGAGCTTGTGCTGGCCGGCAGTGCGCTGGATTCTTCTGAGGACCAAGTCTCCCTCCCTGGAAGAGAGTGGCCTGATCCTTTTGCTATGGTAGTATCTCAGCTTCTGTTGGTAGATGGCCGTCTGGCTCAAAGCCAAGTCCCTTGCTTCCTCGAGGAGACCCACACCGTCTTCTCTGGCCTCCTTCGCCTCCGTTTCTGTGTATAGGGTGACCCGAGGTGAGTCGAATTCGACATCCGTGGGGATGATAGCCTCAGACCCATATACCAGAAAGAATGGAGTGAAGCCGGTCGACCGGTTGGGCGTGGTGCGGAGGCTCCATAGTACAACTGGCAGTTCTTCGATCCAACAGCCGTCTGACCTGACTAGTGGTGCCACCAGCCTTGGCTTGATGCCGCCTAGGATCAGGCCATTGGCCCTCTCCACTTGGCCATTTGACTGGGGGGTGCCACTGTGGCCAGGTCGAGACGGATGCCTACCTTGGAACAGTAGAGCGCCAGGGCGCCCTTGGCGAAGTTGGTGCCGTTGTCGGTGATGATGCTGTGGGGAACGCCTTATCGGACAGAGATGTCTGTGATAAACCTGACGACAGTGGGGCCGTCAAGCTTCTTGATAGCCTGGCTTCGATCCACTTGGTGAACTTGTCGACGGCTACTAGAAGATGCGTCATTCCTCCACGAGCCGTCTTGAAGGGCCCAACCATGTCCAGTCCCCAGACGGCGAATGGCCATGACAAGGGAATGGTTTTCAGCGCTGAAGGCGGCATATGGCTTTGTGCACTGAAGCGTTGGCAGCCTTCACATTTGTCCACCAACTCCACATCCTCCTCGAGGGCCGTGGGCCATTAGAATCCATGGCGGAATGCTTTGGCCACCAGGGTTCTGGAGGCGGGATGATGCCCGCACTCCCCTTGGTGGATGTCCCTGAGGATCTCCTGCCCTTTTTTAATTCGACGCAGCGTTGGAACACGCCGGTCGTGCTACGTCGTACCGGCTCGTGATTGATGATGGCGTAGGCGGTGGACCTGCGCTGGGTCTGTCTCGCCTCCGCCTCATTCTGAGGAAGTTCGCCGCGAAGAAGGAAGGCCAGAATGGCCTGAGCCCATGATGGAGCCGACACAAGGGTCGCCTCTGCTTCGTCTTGACTGTTGGGGGCTTCCGCAGCCCCCGAGCCTGATGGTGTCTCCGGTGCTATTGCTGCAGCCGGCTCAACGTCTATCTCCATGACGTCCACCCATTGGGAGGGTTCGAGCCCGGGCAGAGCCGGGGTTGTCGTTGTTGGAGTCGGGTGGACCAATGGAGCCGGATTAAGATCCGAAGCCGGCGTAGTTGGTGGAGCCGACGGCGCTTGCACCGCAGATTCAGTCGGTGCCACATTTGGAGCCGGTGCCACCAGTGCAGCCGGCGTGGGGTCCGTAGCCGGCATAACTGGCGGATCCGGCGGCGCTTGTATCGTAGAGTCGGCTGGTACGAAGATTGATGCCGACTCCGGAGACGACTTGATAGACGGCTTGTGGAGTTGCTCGAGGGAGACGCCGGTTGGGATGGCCTGCCTTGTGGAGTCGATCTTTGCAGCGTATTTGCCGTCTCATTTTCCGCCCTGGGAACGTGGTGGAACTCATAACCCTTGAAGGGGCCGCTGAGTTGCTGGATGAGGAAGCGGTAGCTTGCCATGTTGGCGTCCCTGGCGTCCCATTTTCCCGAGACCTGCTGCACCACCAAGTCCGAATCGCCGAAGCATATGAGCCGCCGGATGCCAATCTCCTTGGCAAGCCGGAGGCCGTGAGCCAGTGCTTCGTACTCGGCGACGTTGTTGGAGGCAGCGAAGTGGATTTGGAGAGCATACTTGAGTTGGTCCCCTTTCGAAGACGTCAAGATGATGCCGGCTCCCAGTCCCGTCCGCATCTTCGAGCCGTCGAAGTGCATCCGCCAATGCGTGGAGTCTGGAGGCGGTGGCTCGAACTGGGTCTCGGGCCAGTCGACTAAGAAGTCGGCCACCACCTGTGATTTGATGGCAGTGTGGGGCTCGTACCGAATGTCGTGGTCCGCCATGGCGATGGACCACTTGGCAATTCTGCCCGTGGCATCACGGTTGCCCATGATCTCTGATAGCGGAGCAGTGCTCACCACAGTGATGGCATGCTCTTGGAAGTATTGTTTTAATTTCTTAGCAGCAAGGTAAACACCATAACACATTTTCTGATAATGAGGGTAGTTCTGCTTAGAGGCAGAGAGGACCTCACTAAGGTAGTAGACAGGGCGCTGCACTAGCAGGGCCTTGCCCTCCTCTTTGCGCTGAACTACCAACACTACACTGACCACTCGAGTGGTCGCCGTGATGTATATGAGTATGGGTTCCCTTTCAGATGGGGCTGCTAAGATTGGCAGGCTCGAGATTACCCGCTTGAGGTCGCGGAAGGCTTCGTTCGCCTGGTCGTTCCACTCGAACTTTGTCGTCTTCTTCATGAGCTGGTAGAGTGGAAGAGCCTTCTCGCCAAGCCGGCTGACGAACCGGCTGAGGGACGCCAAGCAGCCGGCGAACTTCTGGACGTCGAGGATCCGAGCCGGCCACACCATCCTCTCGATGGTGCTGATCTTCTCAGGGTTCGCTTTGATGCCACGGGCGGATACGAAGAACCCCAAGAGTTTGCCGTCTGGGACCCCGAAGACACACTTCTCCAGATTGAGCCGGATCTTGTATTCGCGCAGATTGGTGAATGTATCTCGCACGTCGTCGAGGAGGCTGAAGTGCTGCTTCGTCTTGATGATGATCTCATCCACATAGACGTGGATGTTTCTGCCAATCTGTGGCAGTAGGCACTGCTGCATGCAGCGTTGGAACGTCGCACCTGCGTTCTTCAGACCGAACGTCATGATGGTGTAGCAGTAGGCCCCGAAGGGCGTGATGAAGGAGGTCTTCAGGCGATCAGCTGGATCCAGCTTGATTTGATGGTAGCCTGAATAAGCATCTAGAAATGACAGCAGTTCGCAACCTGCAGTGGAGTCGATCACTTGATCTATCCTAGGCAACGCGAAGGGGTCTTTTGGACAGGCCTTATTCATGCTAGTGTAGTCGATGCACATTCGCCATGTGTTGTTCTTCTTCAGCACGAGGACTGGGTTCGCCAGCCAGTCCGGGTGGAAAACCTCCATGATGAAGCCGGCTGCAAGGAGCCGGGTGATCTCTTCTCCGATTGTGCGCCGCTTCCCCTCGGTGAAGCGGTGCAAAGGTTGTTTCACCGGCTTTGCATCCAGTCGCACGTGAAGTTTGTGCTCGACGTACTTCCTCGGGACACCCGGCATGTCCTTGGGGGACCATGCAAAGATGTCCCGATTCTCACGGAGGAAGTCGACGAGCTCGCCTTCCTATTTGGGGCTGAGGCCAGCCCCGATGGTGATGCACTGCTTCGGGTTGACATGGTCGAGTGGGACCTGCTTGGTCTCTTTAGCCGTCTTGAAAGAGCCCTCGCCGGCCGATTGGGACGGAGGAGAAGGAATCGGCGGCTACTCGGTAGCCTGGGCCACGAGCCGGTCGATCTGCCGCTTCTCCTCGGCAATCACCAAGGCGTCGGCGAGGCGGCTGCTATCTTGGGCGCACTCGAGCGACTTCTTGTAGTCGCCAACAACAGTGATGATGCCCTTGGGACCCGTCATCTTCATCTTCAGGTAGGCGTAATGCGGAATAGCCATGAACTTGGCCAGAGTCGGTCTCCCTAGCAGTGCATGATACGGGCTACTGAGGTCCACCACCTCGAACCATATGGACTCACAGCGGAAGTGGGCCTTGTCGCCGAAGAGGACGTCCAGCTGGATCTTGCCGATGGGCGAGCACGACTGCCCAGGCACGATGCCGTGGAAGACAGTGCTGGTTGGCAGGACTCCGTCTCCTTGAGCCCGAGCTTGCGGAGAGTGTCGAGGTAGAGGATGTTGATGCTGCTGCCGCCATCGACCAGCACCCGGGAGAATCGGCAGGTGAGCCTCTTGGAGGCGAAGGTGGGGTCGAGGACGAGTGTGTATGACCCCGGGTTGGGCATCACCGCAGGGTGGTCCACCCGGCTCCATGTAATTGGTTTGTCGGACCAATGCATGTACTCGGGAACCGGGGGGACACTGGCGTTTACCTCGCACCGCCTTTGGCGCAGGCTGTGCTTGTCGTCGCCTTCACTGGTGAAGACGACGAACGCTCCGTCTTGATGCGGGTAGTTGTCGGGGTGTGGGCCATCGTCGCGAGGCGGCGACGGCGGAAGCGGAGCGCGATGGGGAGCCGGTGCACGGGGCGCCGCCTGCGCACCCGGGGGAGCCGGCATTCCCTCCCCTTGCGACAACCGGCGTGCGATGCTGCACTGTTGAAGGGTATGGGTAGATGGCGCCGCCCCCGAATGTATCTTGCAGGGGGCGTCGAGCAGCTGCTCGAGAGTCTGCTTGGGCAGCCAGTTGGGGTTGCCCTGATTGCGACGCTTTCGTGGAGGGCCGGCTTGGGAAGTCGACGCCTCGCCCTCCACATTGGCCACTAGCTTGTTGTTGGCCATCTGATCCGCCTTGCGCTTGTAGTTGTTCTGGCCGCCTCGGTTGTCCCCAGCCGGCTTGGGAGTAGCCGGCGCAGGCACAACCTTGTCCGCGGCGGTCACCTTGATGTGCATCGCGGAGTCGGTCGTGGCGTACTTGTCTGCCTTGGCCATGAGCACCGCCAAGGAGGTGGGCTCGGCGCACGTGAGCTTGTGCTTGAGGAGGGTGCCGTCTCGGCATCCGTCAATGAAGTACTGTATGGCTTGTACCTCATGCACCCCTTCATAGGAGTTGCAGAGCTCAGTCCACCAGGTGGCGTAGTCGCGGAGGGGTTCGTCGGCCTTCTGGACGCACATGGCGAGCTCGCGAGGCCGACCAGGGCGCTTGTAGGTGCCGGTGAAGTTGCGGACGAATGCCTCCTCGAAGTCCACCCCGGAGTTGACGCTGCCGGTCGGGAGGCTGTTAAGCCACGTCCGGGCTGAGCCGGCCAGCATGAGTGGCACATAGCAAACCGCTACGCGCTTGTTGCCCCTGGCGATGCCTACGGCCGTGGTGTAGTCGATCAGCCAGTCTTCTGGCTTGGCCGTGCCGTTGTATTTCGGCGTATCCCGAGGCAGGGTGAAGCCTCGGGGGAACGGCTCCCCTCGGATCCGGGGGCCGAAGCAAGCCAGACCGACGGGTCCGTCTTCCTCTAGGAGGGCCAAATGGGCCAGGGTGATGATACGCCGGCGGGCATCCCGCTCGTCCTGGGATGCGGGGGCGTCGGCTCTTGTGGCGAGAGGGGAGGCTCCTCGGGAGCCGGATGCGTGAGTTCTTCGCGGGGGAAGATCCCCGTACTCCGAGTCGCCCTCGTCGCCTCCACGATGTAGGCCCGAAGTATGCTCGCTCTTGTGCTGCGAGCGCCGGCCGTGGCTTCCCTCGCCCCTCCAGCCGGAAGGGCGATGTGAGGAAGATCCTTCAGCGTGGTGCTGGCCGCTAGGGTCGCAGCGAGCCCCCAAGTTCGGCTCCGGGGACTCTGAATGAGCCTGGCCGGGGTCGAACCGAGCGTGCTGCTGGTTAGCGGCGTCAAGGAGATCTTTGACGCGCTTCTCCTGGAAGGCGCGGTCCTCGCCTTCCAGGCTGGCCATCTCCTCCATGGCCGCCTGACCCGCCCGCATGTTGGCCGCAGGAGTCTCGTAGGTGGGCAGGTCCCCGCCTAGGACCTCAGCGACGAACCGTCCGCAGCTGCGGTCCGATCCAAGCTGGCTGGGGGCCTCGGAAATCGGAGTAAGACCATATGCGGAGTTATACTCATGATGTGTAGCCTCCAACCGACGTTTTGCTGAGGCCACGACGATGCCCTCCTCCAAGATACGCTTGCGAGCCTCCTCCAGCGAGGCCCGAGCGTTTGCAGGGCCGGCGGAAGCGGCGACCGGCGTCTTTAGGCCGGCGATGGCGTCCCGAAGAGTTTCGGCGACGGCCGCAGCGGGCTCACCAGCGCCTGCGGAGGCCTTGCCGGGAGCCGTGCTGGTGCCGGCATCGATAACCATCACCTCCACGACGTTGGAGACGGCAGCGACGTGGTAGGGGGTGAAGAACCCCACCGACGGCGGAGGGCCGTCGAAGATGAGGATGTTACCGGGGTAAACGTCGTGGGCAGGCGTCTCAGCGATAGAGAGCCTGCTGAAGCTGGCGTAGAGCGCCTCAACGTCGTAGTCCTCGCCGAAGTAGCGTGGGCCGTCGTTGAGGTGAAGATCGCTGAAGAGAACGCTAAGGTTCTCCATAGCAGCGACGACGACGCTAGGGAGCGCCTCGTCATCGAAATCTTCGTCCGAATCTGCACGGCGGACGGGGACGTCGATCATCATGGGCGTCGCCTCATCGAAAGCGAGCTCCACAGGCATGTGAACTAATCCAGACGCGATGCATCCGGTGGTGTAGGTGCGGGGCCCCGCCCAGCACGTGAAGCCAGCCGATGCCGCGATCGGCCCCACGGTGGGCGCCAAATGTCGGTGAATACTCACAACATATGCCATAGGTAGGCTAAAGTCGGTGAGAACCAAAGGGACAAAGGTGGGCGCTGGGAACGAGGTTGGTACACGCATGGGACGCACGATGTACCCAGGTTCAGGGCTCTCCGTAGAGATAACACCCCTAATCCTGCTTGTGTGTTTGATGTATGGGAACATAGTACAATGTTGCTCCTGGAGCTGTGTTCGGAGGAGGAAGAGGGGAGCAGCCGGCTCGTCTCTACCTCGCTTTTTGTTGGTTGGTGAATGTGTAGTGTTGAATGACTGGCAAGTGATCGGTCCCCCTGCATGGGGGGCGGCCGGGGGGTTTTATAGACGAACGCGCCGGCCTACAATATGGATAAAGGGTACAAGCGTGGGACCCGGCTGGCTGCTTCACCGGCTGGCCAGGGGCCCACAAGGGTCTTGTCTTGTCGATGAGGGGCCCGCCGGCTCCATGGTATCGTTTACGTGTGGGACCCGCCAACTGGCCAATGGGGCTCCCGCGTAAGGTTGACGCTGAGCACGCGTTGTACGTCAAGCGTCGCCCTGCGAGATTCTTCATGGGCACGCGGTACGACCGCCTCCACTGTTCCCCACGCTGAGTGCAGTAATGGAGTGGGAGTGTGACGGTCCAACATCACGCTAGGTGATGGATCAGAGCCGGGGTAGGTCAGCGGCGTGGCCGCCGACGCTCGTACGTGTCGGGCACCCCGATCCAGTACCTTTGCTGACGCGTAGCTACCTTTAATCGTGAGGTCCTTTCCTGACCTACAATCTGATGTGAATGGTGATCCTCGACCGGCTAGCCTGCTTGGTTAGCCGGCTCACGGGTGGCCGCCTCCCCCCTAGTCCGGCTGGCGGGACCAGGCCGGCTCTGAAGGGGAGGCCGCGTGCGCTCTAGCCGACAGGGGATGCCGAGCTGGCAAGAAAGGTGGCCGCCTCGTCTTCCAGCCGGCCAGAAGCCTTGGGTCTTGGGACTCTCCCTATCTTCATGTCCATTGGGCCGGAAATGAAGGAGCAGGCTTGATGAGCCTACCCCGGGGTTATCCCCCCGACAATAAGTGAAGCACATGTGAGCTGAATTGTCTACCAAAAGATATAAGTGAAGCTCGACAAAATAACGGTGTGTGCATGTTTCTCTCTCTAGGTGTGCAGCAAGGATTATTGTGACACAAAAAAAATAAAAGACTCCTACGATACAAGACGCTCCAAGCAAAAACACATAACATGTGGTGAATAAAAATATAGCCCAAGTAACGTTACCGATGGATTGAAGAGGAGAGAGGGGATGCCTTCCCGGGGCATCCCCAAGCTTAGGATTTTACGACATCCTTGAATCTCTTGGGGTGCCTTGGGCATCCCCAAGCTTGAGCTCTTGCCACTCTTTATCTCTTTGTCCATAAGAACTTCACCCAAAACTTGAAAACTTCACAACACGAAACTTAAACAGAAACTCGTGATAACATTAGTATGAGAAAGCAAACCACCACTTCCTTAGGTACTGTAGCAAACTTAAATTCTACTTGTGATGATGTTGGGTTACTGTATTTTCAATCTTCCATGGCTAATACCCCCCGATACTATCCATAGTTTCATCAAAATAAGCAACCAACACAACAAAAACAGAATCTGTTAACAACAGACCAGTCTGTAGAAATCTGTATATTTCGTATACCTTTGATACTTCAAAAATTCTGAAAACTTACGACAGTCTTAAGAACTTTCTTAGCAATCAGACGCAAAAATAATAAACTCAAAATCTCTTACAGAAAACAAATGAAAATTCTTTTCGGGAGCAGAAAGTTTCTGTCTTTTCCAGCATGACCAAACGATCATCCCCAAGACTAATCATAACGGTTTTGCTTGGCACAAACGCAAAAAGAAACACAAAAAACACAATCATAACAGAATTATGAAAGTGTGGAAAACACAAACTAGAAATAAAAAGTATAGATTCGTTGGATTGCCTCCCAACAAGCGCTTTTGTTTAACGCCCTTAGCTAGGCAAAAAGTGATGGAATCACGTATAGTCATCTTTGGTGCTCAAACCATAAGTAGCCCTCATCATAGATTCATAAGGCAATCTTATTTTCTTTGTAGGAAAGTGCTCCATGCCCTTCTTTAAAGGAAATTGAAATCTAATATTCCCTTCCTTCATATCGATGATAGCACCAGTAGTCCTCAGGAAAGGTCTACCAAGAATAATGGGACATGAAGGATTGCAATCTATGTCAAGTACAATGAAATCCACGGGTACATAGTTCTTATTAGCAACAATAAGAACATCATCGATCCTTCCCATGGGTTTCTTGACAGTAGAATCCGCAAGATGCAAATTAAGAGAACACTCTTCAATCTCATGAAAACCAAGAATATCACAAAAAGACTTTGGAATCGCGGAAACACTAGCACCCAAATCACACAAAGCATTGCACTCATAGTTTTTGATCTTGATTTTGATAGTAGGTTCCCACTCATCATGAAGTTTTCTAGGTATATAGACTTCTAGTTTGAGCTTCTCTTCAAGAGATTTCATCATAGCATCTACGATATGCGCGGTAAAGGCTTTGCTTTGGCTATAAGCGTGTGGAGAGTTTGCAATGGATTGCATCAAAGAAATGCATTCAAACAAGGAGCAATTATCATAATTGAATTCCTTGAAATCCAAAGTGGGAGTTTCATTACTACCCAAAATTTTGACTTCTTCTACTCCACTCTGCACACCTTTATCATCAAGATAGGTGGACTCCGAATCATTGGGGCGTTTTTCAACCAAAGTGGATTCATATACAGCCCCTACATAAATCGGTTTGACACGCGAAAACAAATATTCAAGAGGAGAAACACCAACCACTTTAAGATCCTCGTGATTTGCATCACTAGAACACACCCTTTTAAACCATTCATGTCTAGCGCGAATTTGGGCGGTTCTTTCTTTTCTCTCATTCATGGAGATACGCATAGCTTTCAAAGTTTCATCCAAGTTGACCTTGGGAGGAGCGCATCTAACTTTCAAAGCATCAATATCACAAGACATCCTATCAACGCTCTTAGCCAAATCGTCTATTTTGAGTAGTTTTTCCTCTATGGACGCATTGAAAATCTTTTGAGAGTTAATGAACTCTTTGATATTACTCTCTAAATCAGAGGGTAATTTGTTGTGATTTCCATAAGTGTTGTTGTAGGAATTGCCATAATTGTTAGAGGAGTTACTAGGAAAAGGCCTAGGAACATAGTTTCCTCTAAAAGCATTGTTGTTGCCAAAATTGTTCCTACCAACAAAATTCACGTCCAAACTAGCATTGCTACTCTCAATCAAAGAATATAGTGGCATGTCATTAGGATCTACGGTAGCGTTTCTACTAGCAACCAAATTCATCATCTCGTGCATCTTAGCACTAAGCGAGTTAATTTCTTCTATAGCGTGCACCTTTTTGCTAGCAGGCGACCTTTCATTGTGCCACCGAGAGTAGTTGGTCATGATATTGTCTAGGAGTTTTGTAGTGTCTCCTAATGTGATTTCCATGAACGTTCCACCTGGGGGGGGGGGGAGTCCAAGATATTGCGAGAAGTGAAATTCAAGCCATCGTAAAAGATTTGTATAATCATCCACAAACTCAAGCCATGAGCGGGACAATTTCTTATAATAAGCTTCATCCTCTCCCAAGATTGTGCAACATGTTCATGATCAAGTTGCTTGAAATTCATGATATCGTTACGTAAGGAGATGATCTTAGCCAATGGAAAATACTTGGATATGTAAGCATCTTTGCACTTGTCCCAAGAATCGATACAATTTTTAGGCAAAGAAGAAAACCAAGTTTTTGCGCGATCTCGCAACGAGAAAGGAAAAAAGTTTCAACTTAATCACGTCATTATCCACATCTCTTTTCTTTTGCATATCGCAAAGCTCAATGAAGGTATTGAGATGGGATGCAACATCTTCACTAGGAAGGCTAGAGAATTGCTCTTTCATAACAAGATTCAGCAGAGCTGCGTTGATTTCATATGATTCTGCACTAGTGGCGGGATCAATCGGAGTACTAATAAAATCATTATGATTAGCGCTCTAGAAGTCGCAAAGTTTGGTGTTTTCAGCCATGATGACTTCAACAAACAAACAAGTACACAAGCAAGCAAGAAAACCGGCAAAGGGAAACACCAAAGGCAAAAGAAAACGGCGAAGGAGAAAGGCAAATGAAAACGGCAAATGTGAAGTGGGGGAGAGGAAAATGAGAGGCAACTCGCAACAAAAGTAAATGCAAGAGATGAGTTTGTGAGACCTACTTGAATAGATCTTGATCTCTCCTCCCCGGCAACGGCACCAGAAATACTTCGGGGAGAGGAAAATGAGAGGCAAGTCGCAACAAAAGTAAATGCAAGAGATGAGTTTGTGAGACCTACTTGAATAGATCTTGATCTCTCCTCCCCGGCAACGGCACCAGAAATACTTCTTATGTCAGCTTTGCTTCCCTTGCAACGGCGTCAAGAATAGTCGTGTCGACGACACCAGGAATCCTTCTGCTGCGGCTACGCCTTAAGGGACTTCCTAGGAAAATATGCAAAGGATTTCCACCATGGCCTTGGAGCCTTGCCTTGGTGTTCCCTCGAAACGGAAAGGGTGATATAGCACAGCGGTGGTAAGTATTTCCCTCAATTTGAGAACCAAGGTATCGATCCACTGGAGGAGTATCACAAGATCCTGCACAAACACAAAAAGCTTGCTCCCAACGCTATGAAGGGGTTGTCAATCCCTTATAGATTGTTCGCCAAGTGAGAACTGAAAGCAACAAAGTAACAAAGCAAAGTAAAAGCGGAGGTGGAAACGATGGATGTGAATATACCCGGGGGCCGTAGTGTTTACTAGTGGCTTCTCTCATGAAAGCAAGTAGACGGTGGGTGAACAAATTACTGTCGAGCAATTGATAGAACCGCACAAAGTCGTGACGATATCTATGGCAATGATTATATCTATAGGCATCATGTCCAAAACAAGTAGACCGATACTTTCTGCATCTAGTACTATTACTCCACAAGTCGACCGCTATCCAGCATGCATCTAGTGTATTAAGTCCAAAAGAACAGAGTAACGCCTTAAGCAAGATGACATGATGAAGATGGACAATCTCATATCAACGACAGAGCCCATCTTGTTACCCTTGATGGCAACTACTTAATGTGTGCCTTGCTGCCCATACTGTCACTGGGAAAGGTCACCACATGGTAAGAACCCAAAACCAAGCAGTTCTCCCATTGCAAGAATCATAGATCTAGTTGGCCAAACAAAACCCAAGACTCGGAGAGACTTACAAGGATATCAAATCATGCATATAAGAAATCAACAAAGACTCAAATATATATCATAGATAATCTGATCACAGATCCACAATTCATCGGATCTCGACAAACACACCGCCAAAGAAGATTACATCGGATAGATCTCCATGAAGATCATGGAGAACTTTGTATTGAAGATCCAAGAGAGAGAAGAAGCCGTCTAGCTACTAACTACAGACCCGTAGGTCTGAAGTGAACTACTCACGAGTCATTGGAGGGGCGATGATGATGATGAAGAAGCCCTCCAACTCCAAAGTCCCCTTAGGCAGGGCGCCGGGAAGGGTCTCCAGATGAGATCTCGCGGAAACGGAAGCTTGCAGCAGCGGAAAAGTATTTTCGAGGCTCCCCTGATTTTTTGCTGTATTTTAGGGAATATATAGGCCAGAGATCTAGGTCAGGGGGCGCTCAGGGAGGCCACAAGCCCTGCCACCGTCGCCTCCCCCTGGTGGTGGAGCGGGGGCTTGTGGGCTCCCTGGAGCCCTCCTGGCTTGGCCCACAGGCCCCCTGATCTTCTTCCGTTCGGGAAAAAATAATTTTGGGGATTTTATTCCCTTTGGACTCCGTTCCAAAATCAGATCTAAAAGAGCCAAAAACACAGAAAAAATAGGAACTGGCACTTGGCACTGAATTAATAAGTTAGTCCCAAAAAAGATATAAAAGGTACGTAAAATATCCAAAGATGACAAGATAACAACATTTAACCATCAAAGATTATAGATACGTTTGAGACGTATCAAGCATCCCCAAGCTTAACTCCTGCTCGTCCTCGAGTAGGGAAGTGATAAAGAATGAATTTTTGATGCTTTCATGCTACCTAGCATACATGTCCTTTGTAACTCCTCTTATGTGATGTGAATGTTCAGATCCATTAGATTCAAAACAATAGTTTGCTATTGACGTGGAAACAATAATAATTCCAGCAAACTAGCAAGGTAATCATGAACTTTCAAAATAACAAGGCCAAAAGAAATTTATCCCTACAAAAGCATATAGTCTAGCTATGCTCTATCATCATTGCACAACGAATTTAAATCATGCACAACCCCGGTATTGGCCAAGTAATTGTTTCACACCTTTACTTTCTCAAACCTTTTCAACTCTCACGCAATACATGAGCGTGAGCCATGGTTTTAGCACTATAGATGGTGTGGAATGTGGTGGAGGTTGCAAGACAAAAAGGAGAAGATAGTCACATTAACTAGGCATATCAATGAGCTGTGGAGATGCTCATCAATAGATATCAATGTGATTGAGTTGGGATTGCCATACAAATGATGCACTAGAGCTACGAGTATGTGAAAGCTCTTAAAGAAAACTAGTGGGTGTGCATCCAACTTGCTTGATCACGAAGAACTAAGACAATTTTGAGGAAGCCTATCATTGGAATATACAAGCCAAGTTATATAATGAAAATTACCCACTAGCTATATGGTGGTGACAAAATGAGAGACTCTCAATCATGAAGATCATGGTGTTTAATACGCACAAGTGTGGAAAAAGTGGTAGCATTGTCCCTTCTCTCTTTTTCTCTCATTTTTTTATATTTTTTTGGTGGGCTCGTTGGCCTCTTTTTTTTTGGTGGGCATATTTGGCCTCTTTTATTTCCTCACATGGGAAAATTCTCCATTAATGATGATCATCACACTTTCAACTCAAAACTTAGAGCATAGATGACTCTATATGGAATGCCTTCGGTAGTGTACCGTGGCAATGATCTAGCATGGCATAGACATCAATGGAAACATCATGCTAGCTATCTTACAATCATTCAATGGCAATGTGGACGTGGTGGCACATGTCATGGTGGTAGCTGCATGGCAATATATCTCAGAATGACTTTGAAAAAGCCATAATAGGTAGGTATGGTGGCTGTTTTGAGGGAGGCTAATGGTGGGTTTTGTGCACCGGCGAAAGTTGCACGGCACTAAGAAGATAGTGATGGTGGAAGGTGAAAGTGCATCTAAACCATGGACTCAACATTAGTCATGAAGAACTCATATACTTGTTGCAAAAGTTGTATTAGTAATCGAAACAAAGCATTCAACGCATACTCCTAGGGGAAGGGTTGGTAGGTATAAACCATCGCGCGATCCCGACCGCCACGCAAATGATGACAATCAATAGACTAATCATGCTCAGATTTCATCACATAGCGGATCACCATACGTGCATGCTACGGGAATCACTAACTTCAACACAAGTATTTCTAGATCCACAACACCTTACTAGCATAACTTCAATATTACCAAAACCACAACTCAAAACTAATTGAGATGAATCAAACTTCTCTAACTATTCAATGCACATGAAGGTGGAAGTTTTCGTATCCCTTTGGATAACTACCCCTTTTGAGACTACTTACAAAGCATAGATCAACTACCAAGCCATGCACCGCTGCGCTCTAAAAGATATAAGTGAAGCACATAGAGCAAAAGTATCTAGCTCAAAAGATATAAGTGAAGCACATGTGAGCTGAATTGTCTACCAGAAGATATAAGTGAAGCTCGACAAAATCACGGTGTGTGCATGTCTCTCTCTCTAGGTGTGAAGAAAGGATGATTGTGACACAACAAAAATAAAACACTCCTACGATACAAGACGCTCCAAGCAAAAACACATAACATGTGGTGAATAAAAGTATAGCCCCAAGTAACGTTACCGATGGATTGAAGACGAGAGAGGGGATGCCTTCCCGGGGCATCCCCAAGCTTAGGCTTTTACATCATCCTTGAATCTCTTGGGTTGCCTTGGGCATCCCCAAGACTGAGCTCTTGCCACTCTTTATCTCTTTGTCCATAAGAACTTCACCAAAAACTTGAAAACTTCACAACATGAAACTTAAACAGAAACTCGTGATAACATTAGTATGAGAAAGCAAACCACCACTTCCTTAGGTACTGTGGCAAACTTAAATTCTACTTGTGCTGATGTTGGGTTACTGTATTTTCAATCTTCCATGGCTAATACCCCCCGATACTATCCATAGTTTCATCAAAATAAGCAACCAACAGAACAAAACCAGAATCTGTTAACAGCAGATCAGTCTGTAGCAATATGTATATTTCGTATACCTCTGTTACTTCACAAATTCTGAAAAATTACGACAGTCTGAAGAATTTGTGTAGCAATCATCAACAAAAAGAATCAACTCAAAAGCTCTTACAGAAAACAAATGAAAATTCTTTTCGTGAGCTGAAAGTTTCTGTCTTTTCCAGCATGACCAAACGATCATCTCCAAGACTAATCATAACGGTTTTGCTTGGCACAAACGCAAAAAGAAACACAAAAAACACAATTATAACAGAATTATGAAAGTGTGGAAAACACAAACTAGAAATAAAAAGGATAGATTCGTTGGGTTGCCTCCCAACAAGGGCTTTTGTTTAACGCCCTTAGCTAGGCAAAAAGTGATGGAATCACGTATAGTCATCTTTGGTGCTCAAACCATAAGTAGCCCTCATCATAGATTCAAAAGGCAATTTTATTTTATTTCTAGGAAAGTGCTCCATGCCCTTCTTTAAAGGAAATTTAAATATAATATTCCCTTCCTTCATATCAATGATAGCACCAATAGTCCTTAGGAAAGGTCTATCAAGAATAATGGGACATGAAGGATTGCAATCTATGTCAAGTACAATGAAATCCACGGGTACATAGTTATTATTTGCAACAATAAGAACATCATCGATCCTTCCCATGGGTTTCTTGACAGTAGAATCCGCAAGATGCAAATTAAGAGAACACTCTTCAATCTCATGAAAACTAAGAATATCACATAAAGACTTTGGAATCGCGGAAACACTAGCACCCAAATCACACAAAGCATTGCACTCATAATTTTTGATCTTGATTTTGATAGTAGGTTCCCACTCATCATGAAGTTTTCTAGGTATATAGACTTCTAGTTTGAGCTTCTCTTCAAGAGATTTCATCATAGCATCTATGATATGCGCGGTAAAGGCTTTGCTTTGGTTATAAGCGTGTGGAGAGTTTGCAATGGATTGCATCAAAGAAATGCATTCAAACAAGGAGCAATTATCATAATTGAATTCCTTGAAATCCAAAGTGGGAGTTTCATTACTACCCAAATTTTTGACTTCTTCTACTCCACTCTCCACACCTTTATCATCAAGATTGGTGGACTCCGAATCATTGGGGCGTTTTTCAACCAAAGTGGATTCATATACAGCCCCTCCATAAATAGGTTTGACACGCGAAAACAAAGATTCAAGAGGAGAAACACCAAGCACTTTAAGATCCTCGTGATTTGCATCACTAGAACGCACCCTTTTAAACCATTCATGTCTAGCGCGAATTTGGGCGGTTCTTTCTTTGCTCTCATTCATGGAGATACGCATAGCTTTCAAAGTTTCATCCAAGTTGACCTTGGGAGGAGCGCATCTAACTTCCAAAGCATCAATATCACAAGACATCCTATCAACGCTCTTAGCCAAATCGTCTATTTTGAGTAGTTTTTCCTCTATGGACGCATTGAAAAGCTTTTGAGAGTTAATGAACTCTTGGATATTACTCTCTAAATCAGAGGGTAATTTGTTTTGATTTACACAAGTGTTGTTGTAGGAATTTTCATATTTGTTAGAGGAGTTACTAGGAAAAGGCCTAGGAACATGGTTTCCTCTAAAAGCATTGTTGTTGCCAAAATTGTTCCTACCAACAAAATTCACATCCAAACTAGTGTTGCTACTCTCAATCAAAGAAGATAGTGGCATGCCATTAGGATCTACGGTAGCATTTCTACTAGCAACCAAATTCATCAACTCGTGCATCTTAGCACTAAGCGAGTTAATTTCTTCTATAGCGTGCACCTTTTTGCTAGCAGGTGACCTTTCAGTGTGCCACCGAGAGTAGTTGGTCATGATATTGTCTAGGAGTTTTGTAGCGTCTCCTAACGTGATTTCCATGAACGTTCCACCTGAGGCGGAGTCCAAGATATTGCAAGAAGCGAAATTCAAGCCAGCGTAAAAGATTTGTATAATCATCCACAAACTCAAGCCATGAGCGGGACAATTTCTAATCATAAGCTTCATCCTCTCCCAAGATTGTGCAACGTGTTCATGATCAAGTTGCTTGAAATTCATGATATCGTTATGTAAGGAGATGATCTTAGCCGGCGGAAAATACTTGGATATGTAAGCATCTTTGCACTTGTCCCAAGAATCGATACTATTTTTAGGCAAAGAAGAAAACCAAGTTTTTGCGCGATCTCGCAACGAGAAAGGAAAAAGTTTCAACTTAATCACGTCATTATCCACATCTCTTTTCTTTTGCATATCGCAAAGCTCAATGAAGGTATTGAGATGGGATGCGACATCTTCACTAGGAAGGCCAGAGAATTGCTCTTTCATAACAAGATTCAGCAGAGTTGCATTGATTCATACGATTCCGCACTAGTGGCGGGAGCAATCGGAGTACTAATAAAATCATTATTATTAGTGCTCGATAAGTCGCAAAGTTTGGTGTTTTCGGCCATGATGACTTCAACAAACAAACAAGCACACAAGCAAGCAAGAAAACCGGCAAAGGGAAACGACAAATGGAGAAGAAAATGGCGAAGGAGAAAGGCAAATGAAAACGGCAAATGTGAAGTGGGGGAGAGGAAAACGAGTGGCAACTGGCAACAAAAGTAAATGCAAGAGATGAGTTTGTGAGACCTACTTGGATAGATCTTGGTCTCTCCTCCCCGGCAACGGCGCCAGAAATACTTCTGATGTCAGCTGTGCTTCCCTTGGAACGACGCCAAGAATAGTCGTGTCGACGGCACCAGGAATCCTTCTGCTGCGGCTACGCCTTAAGGGACTTCCTAGGAAAATATGCAAAGGATTTCCCCCGTGGCCTTGGAGCCTTGCGTTGGTGTTCCCTTGAAGCGGAAAGGGTGATGTAGCACAGCGGTGGTAAGGATTTCCCTCAATTTGAGAACCAAGGTATCGATCCACTAGAGGAGTATCACAAGATCCTGCACAAACACAAAAAAGCTTGCTCCCAACGCTATGAAGGGGTTGTCAATCCCTTATAGATTGTTCGCCAAAATAGAACTGAAAGCAACAAAGTAACAAAGCAAAGTAAAAGCGGAGGTGGAAACGATGGATGTGAATAGACCCGGGGGCCGTAGTGTTTACTAGTGGCTTCTCTCATGAAAGCAAGTAGACGGTGGGTGAACAAATTACCGTCGAGCAATTGATAGAATCGCGCAAATTCGTGACGATATCTATGGCAATGATTATATCTATAGGCATCACATCCAAAACAAGTAGACCGATACTTTCTGCATCTAGTACTATTACTCCACAAGTCGACCGCTATCCAGCATGCATCTAGTGTATTAAGTCCAAAAGAACAGAGTAACGCCTTAAGCAAGATGACATGATGTAGATGGACAATCTCATATCAATGACAGAGCCCATCTTGTTACCCTTGATGTCAACTACTTAATGTGTGCCTTGATGCCCCTACTGTCACTGGGAAAGGTCACCACATGGTAAGAACCCAAAACCAAGCACTTCTCCCATTGCAAGAATCATAGATCTAGTTGGACAAACAAAACCCAAGACTCGGAGAGACTTACAAGGATATCAAATCATGCATATAAGAAATCAACAAAGACTCAAATATATATCATAGATAATCTGATCACAAATCCACAATTCATCGGATCTCGACAAACACACCGCCAAAGAAGATTACATCGGATAGATCTGCGTGAAGATCATGGAGAACTTTGTATTGAAGATCCAAGAGAGAGAAGAAGCCATCTAGCTACTAACTACGGACCCGTAGGTCTGAAGTGAACTACTCACGAGTCATTGGAGGAGTGATGATGATGCTGAAGAACCCCTCCAACTCCAAAGTCCCCTCCGGCAGGGCGTCGGGAAGGGTCTCTAGATGAGATCTCGCGGAAACGGAAGCTTGCGGCGGCGGAAAAGTATTTTTGAGGCTCCCCTGATTTTTTGCTGTATTTTAGGGAATATATAGGCCAAAGATCTAGGTCAGGGGGCGCTCAGGGAGGCCACAAGCCCTGCCACCGCCGCCTCCCCCTGGTGGCGGAGTGGGGGCTTGTGGGCTCCCTGGAGCCCTCCTGGCTTGGCCCACAGGCCCCCTAATCTTCTTCCGTTCGGGAAAAAATCATTTCGGGGATTTTATTCTGTTTGGACTCCGTTCCAAAATCAGATCTGAAAAGAGCCAAAAACACGGAAAAAACAGGAACTGGCACTTGACACTGAATTAATAAGTTAGTCCCAAAAAAGATATAAAAGGTACGTAAAACATCCAAAGATGACAAGATAACAGCATGAAACCATCAAAAATTATAGATACATTTGAGACATATCAAGCAACTATGCGGATTGGGCTCGTAACTTAAAACTCATCCTCGCCGCTTCCAAGAAGGCATATATCTTTAATGCACCGCTAGGTGATCGTCCCGTTCCTGCGGCAACCCAGGACGTTAGGAACGCGTGGCAGTCGCGGTGTGATGACTACTCTCTGGTTCAGTTTAGAACCGGGGCTCCAAAGGCGTTTTGAGCAACACGGAGCATATGAGATGTTCGAGGAGCTGAAACTTGTTTTTCAAGATCATGCCCGGGTTGAGAGATATGAAGTCTCCAACAAGTTCTTTAGCTGTAAGATGGAGGAGAATAGTTCTGTCAGTGAGAACATACTCAGAATGCCTGGTTTGCACAACCGCTTGACTCAGCTCGGAGTTGAACTTCCGGATGATGTGGTCATTGACAAAATCCTCCAGTCGCTTCCACCTAGCTATAAAGGCTTTGTGATGAAGTACAACATGCAAGGGATGGAGAAAACCATTCCGGAGTTGTATTCAATGCTGAAATCTGCGGAGGTAGAAATCAAGAAAGAACATCAAGTGTTGATAGTCAATAAGACCACCAGTTTCAAGGAGCGCAAGGGTAAGAAGAACTTCAAGAAAGACGGCAAAGCAGTTGCCGCGCCCGGTAAACCAGTTGCCGGGAAGAAGCCAAAGAAAGGACCCCAAGCCTGAGACTGAGTGCTATTACTGCAAGGAAACCGGTCACTAGAAGCGGAATTGCCCAAAGTACTTAGCGGATAAGAAGGCCGCTGTTAGCAGATCCCTGGCAATAGCTAGAAAAATGTTGTTCTCGATTGCTCAACAATTAGAAATTGTCTTGAATAGCCCACCAGTGCATGGGATCGAGGCAGTTTTCGAGGGTAGAGTATTCAACCTAAATTTGTTGGTTCGCACGACGGGAGGTGAAAGAATACTCTCAAGTATTAGCAGCTGAATGTGTTAGATTCAACCACACCTGAAAGATTAGTATCTGCAAGCAAAGTGTCAACAACAAAGTAGTATGATAACAACGATGCCAGAAATGATCTGTTGACGGCAGACTATTCCTAACGGTTGTATCAATGGCGCCAGAAGTTGCCCGTGGACGGGAAATATTCTTTCTCGGCAACGGTGCGAGAAAAAGTATTGTAGCAGGTAGCAGCAGTGCAACGCGTAACAACAGTGGCAAGGAACATCAGTAGTGACAGCAGTAGCAAGTAGCAACAGTAGCAAGTAGCAGTAGTGGCAGCAGCAGCAGGACAAAGCGAGTAACAGCAGCAGCAAGAGTAGTAATAGCAGCAGAGCAAAGCAAGTAATGGCAGCAACAACAGTAGTAATAGGAGCAGAGCAAAACAAGTAACAGTAGCAGCAACAGTAGTAACAGCAGCAGAGCAAAACAAGTAACAGTAGCAGCAGTGGGACAAACTCGTAGGCAATGGGTCGGTGATTTGTTTGGATGACATTCGTCATGCAACAGTTATAACACGGAGAGATATGTGGCTAGCTCCCGTTCGTCAATGTGATGTAGGCATGCATTCAGTGTGTCATCATACGTGCTTAGGGAAAAGAACTTGCATGACATCTATTGTCCATCCCTCCCGTGGCAGCGGGGTCCAAAAGGATACTATGGGATATTAAGGTTCTCCTTTTAATAAAGAACCGGACCAACGCATTAGCACTTGGTGAACACATGAACTCCTCAAACTATGGTCATCATCGGGAGTGGTTCCGGTTATTGTCACTCCGGGGTTGCCGGGTCATAACACATAGTAGGTAACTACAACTTGCAAGATCGGATCTAAAACACACATATATTGGTGACAACATAATAATTTCAGATCTGAAATCATGGCACTCGGGCCCTAGTGACAAGCATTAAGCATGGCAAAGTAGTAGCAACATCAATCTTAGAACATAGTGGATACTAGGGATCAATCCCCGTCAAAACTAAGTCGATTACATGATAGATCTCATCCTACTCATCACCGCTCAGCGAGCCTATGGATAGATTACTCACGAATGATGAAGAGCTTCATGGAATTGGAGAGGGAAGAAGGTTGATGATGACGATGGTGGCGATTTCCCCTCTTCGGAGCCCAAAATGGACTCCAGATCTGCCCTCCAGATGAAGAACACGATGTGGCAGTGCCTTCGTATCGCAAACGTGACGGAATCTTCTCTCTTTATTTTTTCTGGGACGAAAGTGAATTTATAGAGCTGAGTTTGGGGGCAGCAGAGCCACGTGGGCCCCACAAGCTTGGTAGCCGCCACCAGGGGGTGGCGGCTACACGGCTTGTGGCCTACTGGCCCATCCCCTCCGGTGGATCTTTGCGCAGGTATTTTTCATATTTTCCAGAAATATTCTCCGTAAATTTTTAGGACGTTCCGAGAACTTTCATTTGTGCACAAAAACAACACCATGGCAATTCTGCTGAAAACAGCGTCAGTCTAGGTTAGTTCCATTCAAATCATGCAAATTAGAGTCCAAAGCAAGGGCAAAAGAGTTTGGAAAAGTAGATACGATGGAGACGTATCAACTCCCCCAAGCTTAAAACCTTGCTTGTCCTCAAGCAACTCAGTTGACAAACTGAAAGAGAAAGAAAAACTTTGACAAACTCTGTTTGATCTTGTTGTTGCAACTATGTCTAACTCATAACCAGAATTTCAGCAAGATCACAAGTTAACCACATAAGCAAGTGACACAAAGGTCTCACGGTAAACTAATATCAATGGCATAATCAGCTAACGAGCAAATAATAATGAGTTTCAGATACCAACAATTCAATCAAAACAATCATGAAGCAATATGAATAGGTGGTATCTCGCTAGCTCTTTCTGAGACCGCGAAACATAAATGCAGAGCACTTTCAAAGATGAAGGGATGACTAAACATTCATAGCAACGAAGATCCAGTCATAGTCATACTCAATATCAATCAAAAGCAAAGCATAAAAATGACAGAGGTGCTCTCTAATTGGTGCTTATACAAGAGGAGGATGACTCAACAGGAAAATAAATAGACAGGCCCTTCGCAGAGGGAAGCATTGATTTGCAGAGGTGCCAGAGCTCAAGCTTTGAAAACAGAGATAATAATTTTGGGTGGCATGCTTTCATTGTCAACACAATGACCAAGAGTTCTCAATATCTTCCATGCTACTCATGCTATAGGCGGTTCCCAAACAGAAAAGTAAAGTTTTAACTCCTCCACCACCAATCAATCACACTCCACGGCTAGCCAAATCCTCGGGTACCGTCCATACTAACATCAATCCGGGGGGAGTCTTGTTTTACAGTTATGTTTTCAATTTAAGCGTGGAACTGGGCATTCCAATTACCGTCCCCCTTTCTCGTGAATGACAGTGAATAAACACATGTCGAGGATAACACGCCTAACATGCAAGATATCAATAACCCCGTGTCACCACATGAGTGGTTCGGGCATGCAAAACAGATTATTTCTTGAAGGTTTAGAGAATGGCACATGCAAATTTGCTTGGAACGGCAGGCAGATACCGCAAATAGGTAGGTATGGTGGACTCTCATGGAAAAACTTTTGGGTTTAAGGAAGTGGATGCACAAGCAGTATTCCGCTTAGTACAAGTGAAGGCTAGCAAAAGACTGGGAAGCGACCAACTAGAGAGCGACAACAGTCATCAAGATGCAATGGGTTTGACTAACATTGAGTGCAAGCATGAACATGATATAAATCACCATGAATACGAACATCATAGAGGCTATGTTGATTTTGTTTCAACTACATGCATGAACATGCGCCAAGTCAAGCCACTTGAATCATTCAAAGGAGAATACCATCCTATCATAGTACATCATAGTCATCTCAAAATCTATGTTGGCATTCAAGACAAACCATTATAAGCTCTCAGCTAATTAAGCATGGCATCAGAAACTATGATCTCTAAGTTGTCATTGCAAACATGGTTCTCTCACAACAAAGCTGAATCTGGGACGACAAGCTAGTCATATGTACAAAAACAAAATAGATAGAGTTCATACCAGCTTTTCCAGTCCCAGTCACTTCATCATATATCATCATTATTGCCTTTCACTTGCACGATCGAACGATGTGAACAATAATAAGAGTGCTCGTGCATTGGACTAAGCTGAATCTGCAGGCAAACACAAAGGAGAAGACAAAGTAATATGGCTCTTTGAAAGCTAAATAGGTATGCATGCAAGATCCACTAAACATTGTAACCAATATCTTCTACCTTGACCCAATGAAAAAGAAAACTATTTACACTGGAAAACTCCCAACAAGCAAAAGAAGAAAGGAAAATCTTTTTGGGTTTTCTCACAAGGACACAAAACAAGAAAACGAAAATAAACTAGCATGGATAATACAGTGGCGAAGTGTAAACACGGACGAACAAAGTGAAAGCATAAGCATGAATGTAAGGTTGGTGAGAACACGTACTCCCCCAAGCTTAGGATTTTGGCCTAGCTTGGTCTACTCCCAAGGCGGGAAGTAACCAGCTCCGGGATACTCCGGAGCGGACCGTGGATGCCACTGCTGTGTGAGCTCCTCTGGCTCCCACTGATAAACTGGCTTCTGGTACTCAACTGGCGGCTCGGGCATGGGCACTTGTGGTTGGGCCAAGCCCCAATATGCGTAGATGTCCGAGGGCATAATAGTGTACCTGCCTGCATGAAGATCGAACAAAGAAGGAGCAGGCAAAGTAATAGTCTCTCGAGTACCCTGACTAAATACCAGGTTATAAATCATCCGTCTACTAGCATCTCTATCCAAAAAATCATGGCGAACCATGCTGTCATAATCCAGATATTTCTCAGGAAGAAGCATCTCTCCTTCCTCCCCTAGTCTAACGAGTATCTCAAAGTGTCTGGCAAGACGGGTAGCATAGGTACCTCCATAGACAACACCCTTGGAACGGTTGGTGTTCAACCGCTGAGCTACTATAGCACCTAGGCTATAAGTCTTATTGTTATAAAGGCCTTCGCGCAAAACCGCAAGGTCTGGAGAGCTAAGTGATCCAGCCTCCCCACAGCCAATCAAACATTTTCCCACAAATAATGAGAAGTACCAAAGCACAGGAAAATGTATGCTAGCAATTCTAGCGCGAGACACTCCTCTCTCCTCTCCAACAGCAATAGTACCTACGAAATCCTCGAAGTCCCGTGGACGAGGGTCACGAATATCCCCAACATAAGGTAATTTGCATACATTGCAAAAATCCTGTAGCGTGATGCACTGGGGGACGTCGTATAACATGAACTCAACCATGGGAGGATTCTTCCTTGGATAAAAGTTGAAGCTTTGAACGAAAATATTGGTGAGGAGGAGGTATTGTGAGCACTTATCTTCAACGAACGCGGTAAGACCTGCGTTCTCCACCAAGTAATAAAAGTCTTCATAAAGCCCAGCGGCTCTCCTACCAGGCTTGTGGGCCCCCCGTGGCTCCTTTGCCCTACTTCTTCCGCCTATAAATTCCCTAAAAATCCAAAACTGCCAAAGAGAGCCACGGAAATACTTTTCCGCCACCGCAAGCTTCTGTCTCCGCAAGATCCCATCTGGGGACCGTTCTGGTGTCCTGCCGGAGGGGGGATTCGGACACGGAGGGCTTCTTCATCAACACCATTGCCTCTCTGATGATGCGTGAGTAGTTCACCATAGACCTTCGGGTCCATTGCTAGTAACTAGATGGCTTCTTCTCTCTCTTGGATCTTCAATACAAAGTTCTCCATGATCTTCATGGAGATCTATCCGATGTAATCTTCTTTTGCGGTGTGTTTGTCGAGATCCGAAGAATTGTGGATTTATGATCAGATTATCTATGAATATTATTTGAGTTTCCTATGATCTCTTATATGCATGATTTCGTATCCTTGTAATTCTCTTCGAGTTGTGGGTTTTGTTTGGCCAACTTTATCTATAATTCTTGGAATGGGAGAAGTGCTTGGTTTTGGGTCATACCGTGCGGTGTCCTCACCCAGTGACAGAAGGGATAGCGAGGCACACATCGTGTTGTTGCCATCAAGGGTAAAAAGATGGGGTTTATATCTATTGCATGAATTTATCCCTCTACATCATGTCATCTTGCTTAAGGCGTTACTCTGTTTATTATGAACTCAATACACTAGATTCATGCTGGATAGCGGTCGATGTGTGGAGTAATAGTAGTAGATGCATAAAGTATCGGTCTACTTGTCTCGGACGTGATGCCTATATGTATGATCATTGCCTTAGATATCATCATGACTTTGCGCGGTTCTATCAATTGCTCGACAGTAATTCGTTCAGTCACTGTAATATTTGCTATCATGAGAGAAGCCTCTAGTGAACACTATGGCCCCCGGGTCTACTTCACATCATATTTTCAGCTCTACACTTTTACTTTGTTGCACTTTCCACCTTCAGATCTCACCTTGCAATTAATAGTGAAGGGATTGACAACCCCTTTATAGCATTGGGTGCAAGTTTGTTTGTTTTTGTGCTGGTACATTGGTGACTTGCCTTGATACTCCTACTGGATTGATACCTTGGTTCTTAAACTAAGGGAAATACTTACTGCTACTGTGCTACATCACCCTTTACTCTTCAAGGGAAAAACCAACGCAAGCTCAAGAGGTAGCAAGAATAATTTCTGGCACTGTTGCCGGGGAGTATCAAGTCAAGAATAGTCTCCCTTCAACGTGTCAATTTCTGGCACCGGGGACTATTCTAAGTGAAGCTTATCCAAGTAACTGTCGCAAACTAATCTCTTGCATTTACTTTTTTTTTGCCTTTTGCCTCTCGTTTTCCTTTCCCCCACTTCTGAAAAACAAAAATTTACAAAAATATTTGCCTTTTTCGTTTGCCTTTCCTTTGCTTGTGTGATATGTGCCTTCAATATGCTTGCATCTTCGCTTGCTGAAAATCTATTGATATGGATCCTCATCCACTTGCTAATCTCTTTAAGAGATCCAATTATGTTGAACCAATTGCTAGTGAGTTGAGTGCACTTGACTATCTTTATGAAATTTTGCTTGAGATGCGTGAATCTGAAAATTTTGATGGAGAAATTTATGAAGTGATTCACGAGGGCTCCTTGAATGAAAAGCATGATTGCAATGGTTTCACTATGAATTCTATTAATGTCAATCATGCTAAAAATATGCAAAACCCTAAGCTTGGGGATGCTAGTTTTGCTATGTCCACTACTTGTTGCAATGATCATGATTGGGGTAGTGATTTTTATTATGATCTTGAAAATTTGTTTAAGCCTCATGATGAATATGATATTTGCAATAATATTGAAAGTGGGTTTGGAGAAGTCATGACTTTAGTTGATGATAATCCCACTATTTTTGAAGAGCGTCAACTTTCCATGCGTGTGGATCATGAAAATAATATCCTATGTGATAGCTATATTGTTGAATTTGAATATGATCCCACATGTAATTGTTATGAGAGAGGAAAATATTGTGGTAGAAACTTTCATGTCACTAAATCACCTCTCTTTATGTTGAGATTGCTATTGTCTCTTTCTTCTTCCTTGCATATGGTAACTATTGGTTGTCTTGACAATATGTTTTCCAATAAAATTCCTATGCATAGGAAGTATGTTAGACTTAGATGTGATTTTCACATGCTTTATGATGCTCTTGTTGTGCTTCAATTCTTGTCTTTTGTGTGAGCATCATTGAAATAAATGCCTAGCTAAGGGCGTTAAACAATAGCGCTTGTTGGGAAGCAACCCAATGAATTTATCTTTGCTTTTTTGCTTTCTTTTTTGTTGTGTCCACACCATCATAATTCTGTTATGATTGTGTTTTTTGTGTTTCTTTTTGTCTTTGTGCCAAGTAAAACCTTTATGACTAGTTTTGGTGATGGTTGTTTGATCTTGCTGAAAAAGACAGAAACTTTGCTCACAAAATTATTTTTAATTCCTATCCAGAAAGAGATTTTGAGTTGATTCTTTTTGCTGCAGGTTGATATGCCAATTTCCCTAATTGTCATAAATTTTCAGCATTGTTGAGATACCAGAAGTATACGAAGTATACAGATTGCTACAGAGTGGTCTGTTTTTGACAGATTCTGTTTTTGTTGTGTTGATTGCTTATTTTGATGAAAGTATGGATAGTATCGGGGGTACTAGCCATGGAAAAGTGAGAGTACAGTAATCTAACATCAATCTAAATAGAAATCAAGTTTGCTACAGTACCTAAAGAGTTGGTAGTTTGTTTTCTTGTACTAATGATATCATGAGTTTCTGTTTAAGTTTTGTGTTGTGAAGTTTTCAAGTTTTGGGTGATGTTCTCATGGACAATGGGATAAAGAGTGGAAAGAGCTCAAGCTTGGGGATTCCCAAGACATCCCAAGCCAAATTCAAGGACACCAAAAATCCTAAGCTTGGGGATGCCCCGGGAAGGCATCCTCTATTTCATCTTCAATCCATCGGTAACGTTACTTGGAGCTATATTTTTATTCACCACATGATATGTGTTTTGCTTGGAGCGTCGTGTATTATAGGAGTCCTTTTTTTGTTTCACAATCATCCTTGATGCACACCTTTTTGAGAGAGACATGCACTCATCGTGAATTTGCTAGAATACTCATTGAGCTTCGCTTATATCTTTTTGAGTTAGGCGATTTAGCTCGCATGTGCTTCACTTATATCTTTTGAGCTAGATAACTTTGCTCTAGTGCTTCACTTAGATCTTTTTAGAGCACGACGGTGTCATATTTTGTAGAAATAAGAACTCTCGATCTTCACTTATATCTTTTTGAGAGTGCTCTCTCTGAGTAACTTGGTAATTGGCTTGTGCTATGAAAGTAGTCCTAAAGATGATAGGCATCCAAAGAGGATATAATAAAAACTTACATATTCATGTGCATCGATTATTAAAGAGAAGCTTGATTCCTCTCAATTAGTTTTGAGACATGGATTTGGTAATATTAGAGTTATGTTAGTAGGGTGTTGTGAATCTAGAAATACTTGCATTGAAGTTAGTGATTCCCGTAGCATGCACGTATGGTGAACCGCTATGTTAGGAAGTGGGAGCATAATTGATTTATTGATTGTCATACTTTGTGTGGCGGTCGGGATTGGGCGATGGTTAACACCTACCAACCCTCCCCCTAGGAGTATGAGTTTGACACTTTGTTTCGATTACTAATAAAACTTTCGCAATAAGTATATGAGTTCTTCATGACTAATGTGAGTCCATGGTATAAATGCACTTTCACATTCCATCGTTGCTAGCCTCCCTAGTGCCGCGCAACTTTCGCCGGTGCACAAACCCACCATTAACCTTCCTCAAAACAGCCACGATACCTAACTATTATGGCATTTTCATAGCCATTCCGAGATATACTGCCATGCAACTCCCACCGTTCCGTCTCATGACTTGTGCCGTCACTTTCATATTGCCATTGCACGATCGTAAGATAGCTAGCGAGATGTTTCAACGTCATACACTAAGCTAGATCGTTGCACATCCCGGTACACTGCCGGAGGCATTTCCTTTAGAGTCACTATTGCTCTAAGTATTGAGTTGTGAGTAAATAAAAGTGTGATGATCATCATTATTAGAGCATTGTCCCATGTGAGGAAATAAAAAAAAGAGGCCAAAGATGCCCACCAAAAAAAATGATGAAAAGAGGCCAAAGACCCCAAACAAAAAAAGAGAAAAAGGCAGAACGGACACTGCTACTATCTTTTTCCACACTTGTGCTTCACAATGGCACCATGTTCTTCATGATTGAGAGTCTCTCGTTTTGACACTTCCATATACTAGTGGGAATTTTCATTATATAACTTGGCTTGTATATTCCAATGATTGCCCTAGGTCTTCGTGAGCAAGCAAGTTGGGTGCACACCCACTTGTTTTCCTCTTGAGCTTTCACACACTTATAGCTCTAAGTGCATCCGTAGCATGGTAATCCCTGCTCATTCACATTGATATCTATTGACGGGCATCTCCATAGCCCGTTGATACGCCGAGTCGATGTGACCATCTCCTCCTTTTTGCCTCACAACCTCCACCACACTCTATTCCACCTATAGTGCTATATCCATGGCTCACGCTCATGTATTGCGTGAGAGTTGAAAAGGTTTGAGAAAGTAAGAGTGCGAAAACAATTACTTGGCCAATACCGTGGTTGTGCATGATTTAAATTCATTGTGTGGGGATGATGGAGCATAGCCAGACTATATGATTTTGTAGGGATAACTTTCTTTGGCCTTGTTATTTCAAAAGTTCATGATTGCCTTGCTAGTTTGCTTGAAGTATTATTGTTTTCATGTCAATAGTAAACTATTGTTTTGAATCTTACGTATCTGAACATTCATGTCACAAGAAAGAAGTTACAAAGGACAAATATGTTAGGTAGCATTCCGCATCAAAAATTCAGTCTTTATCACTTCCCTACTCGAGGACGAGCAGGAGTTAAGCTTGGGGATGCTTGATACGTCTCCAACGTATCTATATTTTTTGATGGTTCCATGCTATTATCTTGTCAACTTTGGATGTTTTATATGCATTTTATATCTTTTTTGGGACTAACCTATTAACTCAGTGCCAAGTGCCAGTTCCTGTTTTTTCCGTGTTTTTGACCCTTTTCAGAGAAGAATATTAAACGGAGTCCAAACGGAATAAAATCTTCACAATGAATTTTTTTCCGTAATAGAAGATACGCAGGGAACTTGAGAACCAAGGCAAAGGACCCTAGGGGAGGCCACAAGCCCCCTAGCCACGGCCTGGGGGGGGGCGCCTATCAGGCTTGTGGCCCTCTGTGGCTCCTTTTCCCTACTTCTTCTGCCTATAAATTCCCTAAAAATCCAAAACTGCCAGAGAGAGCCACGAAAATACTTTTCCGCCGTCGCAAGCTTTTGTCTCCGCAAGATCCCATCCGGGGACCGTTTTGGCGGCCCGCCAGAGGGGGATTCGAACACGGAGGGCTTCTTCATCAACACCATTGCCTCCCCGATGATGCATGAGTAGTTCACCACAGACCTTCGGGTCCATAGCTAGTAGCTAGATGGCTTCTTCTCTCTCTTGGATCTTCAATACAAAGTTCTCCATGATCTTCATGGAGATCTATCCGATGTAATCTTCTTTTGCGGTGTGTTTGTCGAGATCCGATGAATTGTGGATTTATGATAAGATTATCTATGAATATTATTTGAGTTTCCTCTGATCTCTTATATGCATGATTTCATATCCTTGTAATTCTCTTCGAGTTGTGGGTTTCGTTTGGCCAACTTGATCTCTAATTCTTGCAATGGGAGAAGTGCTTGGTTTTGGGTTCATACCGTGCGGTGTCCTCACCCAGTGACAGAAGGGGTAGCGAGGCACGCATCGTGTTGTTGCCATCAAGGGTAAAAATATGGGGTTTATATCTATTGCATGAATTTATCCCTCTACATCAATTCATCTTGCTTAAGGCGTTACTCTGTTTGTTATGAACTCAATACACTAGATGCATGCTGGATAGCGGTCGATGTGTGGAGTAATAGTAGTAGATGCAGAAAGTATCGGTATACTTGTCTCGGAGGTGATGCCTATATGTATGATCATTGCCTTAGATATCATCATGACTTTGCGCAGTTCTATCAATTGCTCGACAGTAATTCGTTCACCCACCGTAATATTTGCTATCATGAGAGAAGCCTCTAGTGAACACTATGGCCCTCGGGTCCACTTCACATCATATTTTCAGCTCTACACTTTTACTTTGTTGCACTTTCCACCTTAAGATCTCACCTTGCAATTAATCGTGAAGGGATTGACAACCCATTTATAGCGTTGGGTGCAAATTTGTTTGTTTTTGCGCAGGTACATTGGTGAGTTGCCTTGATACTCCTACTGGATTGATACCTTGGTTCTCAAACTGAGGGAAATACTTACTGCTACTGTGCTGCATCACCCTTTCCTCTTCAAGGGAAAAAACAACGCAAGCTCAAGAGGTAGCAACGTCGTAATCACACTTTATTGGATATGGTGCGATCTATGATGTCTCTTACTGATTTACCGCTATCATTTTGGGGATATGTATTGGAAACTACCACATTCACTTTAAATAGGGCACCGTCTAAATCCGTGGAGACAACACCGTATGAATTATGGTTTGGCAAGAATCCTAAGCTGTCATTTCTGAAAGTTTGGGGCTGCGATGCTTATGTGAAGAAACTTCAACCAGAGAAGCTCGAACCCAAAGCGGAAAAATGCGTCTTCATAGGATACCCTAAGGAAACTATAGGGTACACCTTCTATCTTAGATCAGAAGGCAGAATCTTTGTAGCCAAGAATGGATCCTTTCTAGAGAAAGAGTTTCTCTCGAAAGAAGTAAGTGGGAGGAAAATAGAACTTGATGAGGTAATTGTACCTCCTCTCGAACCGGAGAGTAGCGCAACACAAGAAAATGTTTCTGAGGTGCGTGCACCGGCAAGAAAAGAAGTTAATGATGATGATCATGACACTTCAGATCAAGTTGCTATTGAACCTCAAAGGTCCACAAGGGTACGTTCCGTACCAGAGTAGTACGGCAACCCTGTCATGGAAATCATATTGTTGGACAACAGTGAACCTTTGAACTATGAAGAAGCGATGGCGGGCCCGGATTCCAACAAATGGCTTGAGACCATGAAATCCGAGATATGATCCATGTATGAGAACAAAGTATGGACTTTGGTGGACTTGCCAGATGATTGGCGAGCCATAGAAAATAAATGGATCTTTAAGAAGAAGACTAACACGGATGGTAATGTGACCATCTATAAGGCTCAACTTGTCGCTAAGGGTTATCGACAAGTTCAAGGGATTGACTACGATGAGACCTTCTCACCCGTAGCGATGTTAAAGTCGGTCCAAATCATGTTAGCAGTTGCTGCATTTTATGATTATGAAATCTGGCAAATGGACGTCAAAACGGCATTCCTAAACGGCTTTCTTAAGGAAGAATTGTATATGATACAGTCGGAAGGTTTTGTCGATGCTACTGAGGCTAACAAGGTATGCAAGCTCCAACGCTCCATCTATGGGCTCGTGCAAGCATCTCAGAGTTGGAACATTCGCTTTGATGAGGTGATCAAAGCGTTTGGGTTTGTACAGACTTATGGAGAAGCCTGTATTTACAAGAAAGTGAGTGGGAGCTCTGTAGCATTTCTCATATTATATGTGGATGACATATTGTTGATGGGAAATGATATAGAACTATTGGAAAGCATAAAGGCCTATTTGAATAAGAGTTTTTCAATGAAGGACCATGGAGAAGTTGCTTACATATTAGGCATCAAGATCTATAGAGATAGATCAAGACACCTCATAGTTCTTTCACAAAGCACATACCTTGACAAGATATTGAAGAAGTTCAATATGGATAAGGCCAAGAAGGTGTTCTTTCTTGTATTACAAGGTGTGAGGTTGAGTACGACTCAACGTGCGACCACGGCGGAAGATAGAGAAAAGATGAGTATCGTCCCCTATGCTTCAGCCATAGGCTCTATCATGTATGCCATGTTGTGTACCAGACCTAATGTGAACCTTGCCATAAGTTTGGTAGGGAGGTACCAGAGTGATCCAGGAGTGGATCACTGGACAACGGTCGAGAACATCCTTAAGTACCTAAAAAAGACTAAAGATATGTTTCTCGTTTATGGAGGTGCCGAAGAGCTCGTTGTAAAGGGTTACGTCAATGCTAATTTCGACACAGATCCGGATGATTCCAAGTCACAAACCGGATACGTGTATATTTTGAATAATGGGACAGTTAGCTGGTGCAGTTGCAAGCAAAGCGTCGTGGCGGCATCTACATGTGAAGCGGAGTACAGAGCTGCTTCAGAAGCAGCACAAGAAGGCGTGTGGATGAAGGAGTTCATCACCGACCTAGGATTGATTCCAAGTGCGTCGGGCCTGATAACTCTGTTCTGTGACAACACTGGAGCTATTGTCATTGCAAAGTGATGACGAGTTGATGGATATACTTCTCGCCCCTCGTTGCTTACCTCAAGTGGAAGGTGGAGATGTAGTCAGCAGCAAATTTCCCTTACACGAAGAGTGTAAGGTTTATCGAAGCAGGAGGACTCCTAGGCTCAACAAGTAGGTGTCTTCCACCCTCGCGCTAGCAGAAGACATGCACCTGCAGACACAACAAATGACTTTGCTCCCAACGAGTACAGAGAGGTTGTCAATCTCTCCAGCCTTGTAGTTTGCAAAGGATCAAAACACAGGCGAGAAGGTAATAGTGATTGCAACGGAAAAGTAAATGAAAGCGGTAAATGATGGAGGTGTAAACAATGATGGTGATATGGACCGGAGTCACATGATGTTCACTAGTGATGTCTGTCTCCCAAAAGACGATAAACAACTATGCTAGGGTAAACAAATCACAGTTGGGCAATTGACAGAATTATGATCACACCGCAATGCTAATCATGCTCCTTGATAGTTAGAGGTTCAATAGTAATGGGCAATACACCAAGACAAGTAGACCGTTTATTCATCAGCATCTACTTACTAATCATCCACCTTGAGATATCTATCCAGAACATCTCACAAGTATTAAGTTGCGAGCCCCACCCAAAGTGTAAACTCAAAGCAACGGACAACTGCATTAACGAACTATGGGTAAGGTAAACAATCCTTGCAACCGTGGTCACAAGAACCGTTGTTTTCTCCCTGGTGGCAACAAGCACATCCCCTAGTCTCATGTTTGTGTCACTCAAGCTAGACATCAAGGGGCCCGAACCCACAATCATGCATAAGGCTCCCTCTTGGAGTTACAATCTACTACTTGGCCAAAGAAATAAAAAGCAACAGAGAACACACATGAATCACTAAGGAACGTAATATAAAAGGATAATCAAATATATAACTCATAACAATCTGAACATAATCTCATAATCCATCGGATCCCAACAAACCGAGCATAGCAAAAGCAAGAGAATTACATAGATGCCTTGATCATGTAGGACATCTCACAAGGACTAACCATTGAAGCACAAGATTGGAGAGAAGACATCACATAGCTACTGGTCATGGACTCATGGTCCAAGGAGGACTACTCACGGCACGTCCGGGAGGCGTCCATGGTGGTGGAGAAGCTCCCGGAGGTCAATCCTCCCTCTGGCACGGTGCCGGGAAGAGGTCTCGAGACGCTCCCGATCATGGAAGCGCTGCGGCAACGGAACGATGGAGAAATTCGCGATTCGAGAAAGTCTGCGAGGGTTTCCTCTCAGGACATTAAATATAGGCCAAAGGAGGGCACCGGAGGAGGTGGGACTGATACGTGCATTTTGCATCATGCTTTTATGTTGATATTTATCGCTTTATGGCATGTTATTACACTTCACAGTACAATACTTATGCCTTTTCTCTCTTATTTTGCAAGGTTTACTTGAAGAGGGAAAATGCCGACAGCTAGAATTCTGGCCTCAAAAAGGAGCAAGTTTGAGATACCTATTCTGCGCAACTCCAAAAGCCGTGAAAATCAACGAGGAATTATTTTGGAATTTATAAAAAATACTGGGCGGGAGAAGTGCCAGAGGGGAGCCACCAGGAGGCCACAAGCCTGCTAGGCGCGGCCTACCCCCCTGGTCGCGTCTAGGGGGCTTGTGGCTCCCTGTTGGCCCTCTGGCTCCCCTCTTTTGCTATAAGGAGGGTTTCGTTCCAAAAAAAATCAAGAGGAGGCTTTTGGGAGGAATCACCGCCACCACGAGGCGGAACTTGAGCAGAACCAATCTAGAGCTCCGACAGGGTCGTCCTGCCAGGGAAACTTCCCTCCCGGAGGGGGAAATCGTCGCCATCATCATCACCAACACTCCTCTCATTGGAGGGGACTCATCACCATCAACATCTTCATCAGCACCATCTCATCTCCAAACCATAGTTCATCTCTTGTAACCAATCTCCGTCTCGCGACTCCGATTGGTACTTGTAAGGTTGCTAGTACTGTTAATTACTCTTTGTAGTTGATGCTAGTTGGATTACTCGGTGGAAGATTATATGTTCAGATCCTTGATGCTATTCAATACATCTCTGGTCATGAATATTATTATGCTTTGTGAGTAGTCACTTTTGTTCCTGAGGACATGGGATAAGTGATGCTATAAGTAGTCATGTGAATTTGGCATTCGTTCGATATTTTGATGCGTTGTATGTTGTTTTTTCCTCTAGTGGTGTTATGTGAACGTCGACTACATGACACTTCACCATTATTTGGGCCTAGAGGAAGGCATTGGGAAGTAATAAGTAGATGATGGGTTGCTAGAGTGACAGAAGATTAAACCCTAGTTTATGCGTTGCTTCGTAAGGGGCTGATTTGGACCCACTAGTTTAATGCTATGGTTTGACTTAGTATTAATTCTTCTTTTGTAGTTGCGGATGCTTGCAAGAGGGGTTAATCATAAGTGGGAGGTTTGTACAAGTAAGGTCAGCACCCAAGCACCGGTCCTGCCACATATCAAACTATCAAAATAGCGAACGCGAATCATATGAACATGATGAAAACTAGCTTGACAGAAATTCCCATGTGTCCTCGGAAGCGCTTTACCTCCTATAAGAGTTTGTCCAGGCTTGTCCCTTGATACAAAAGGGATTGGGTCATCTTTCTGCAACTTTGTTACTTTTGCTACTTGCTACTTGCTATGAATCATCTTATCACACAACTATATGTTACCGATAATTTCAGTGCTTGCAGAGAATACCTTGCTGAAAACTGCTTGTCAGATCCTTCTGCTCCTCGTTGGGTTCGACACTCTTACTTGTCGAAAGGACTACGATAGATCCCCTACACTTGTGTTTCATCAAGACTCTTTTCTGGCGCCGTTGCCAGGGAGTGAAGCGCCTTTGGTAAGTGGAATTTGGTAAGGAAACATTTATATAGTGTGCTGAAATTTATTGTCACTTGTCACTATGGAAACTAATCCTTTGAGAGCTTGTTCGGGGTATCTTCACCTCGAACGGAAGCACAAGGAGTTGCTCCTCAACCTGCAGCAACTACTGAAAATATTTGCTATGAATTTCCTTCCGGTATGCTTGAGAAACTGCTGGCTAATCCTTTTACAGGAGATGGAACATCACATCCTGACTTGCATCTAATATATGTAGATGAAGTTTGTGGTTTATTTAAGTTTGCAGTTTTTCCCGAGGATGAGGTCAAGAAGAAGGTATTTGCCTTATCTTTGAGGGATAAAGAATTGACATGATATAGGCTATGTGATGATACTCGATCATGGAACTACAACCGATTGAAATTGGAATTTCATCAAAGCTTTTATCCTATGCATTTGGTACATCGTGATCGGAATTATATTTATAATTTTTGGCCTCGTGACAGAGAAAGCATCGCTCAAGCTTGGGGGAGGCTTAAAGCAATGTTATATTCATGCCCCAACCATGAGCTCTCGAGAGAAATTATCATTCAGAACTTCTATGCTCGGCTTTCTCATGATAATCGCACCATGCTTGACACTTCTTGTACTGGTTCTTTTATGAAGAGAGATATTTAACTCAAATGGAATTTATTGGAAAGAATTAAACGCAACTCTGAAGATTGGGAGTTTGATGAAGGTAAGGAGTCAGGTATGAATTTCAAGTTTGATTGCGTTAAATCCTTTGTCGAAACAAATACTTTTTGTGATTTTAGCGCTAAATATGGACTTGACTCTGAGATAGTAGCTTCATTTTGTGAATCATTTGCTGCTCATATTGATCTCCCTAAAGAGAAGTGGTTTAAATATCATCCTCCCTTAGAATTCAATTAGTTTAACCCAATCCAGTTGAAGATAAAGTCATTGCTTATAATGATCCTATTGTTCCCAGTGCTTACGTAGGGGCTACATTAGAACACCTACACCCCCTGAGCAAATTAGAGTTGAACCTAGCATTGCTATTATCAAAGATCTCCTGTACGACAATGTTGATGGCCATGATATCCACTTCTGTGAAGATGCTGCTAGAATTGCTAAACCACATGCTAGAGACAAACATAGGCCTGTTGTTGGCACGCCTGTTATTTCTGTTAAGATCGGAGATCATTGTTATCATGGTTTATGTGGCGTGGGTGCTAGTGTTAGTGCAGTACCTCAATCTTTATATGATGAAATTAAAGACGAGATTGCACCTGTTGAGATGGAACCTATTGATGTCACTATTCAGCTTGCCAATAGAGATACTATCTGACCTTTGGGAATTGTTAGAGATGTTGAAGTCTTGTGTGGTAAAACGAAGTATCGTGCTGATTTTCTCGTTCTTGCTACCACACAAGATAGCTTTTGTCCCATCATATTTGGCAGACCTTTACTCAATACTGTCAATGCTCATATTGACTATGAGAAGCAAACTGTCAATGTTGGCTTTGAATGTGTGTCACATGAGCTCAATTTCTCCAAGTTTGGTAGACAACCTCATGAAAAAGAGTTGCCTAGTAAGGATGAAATTATTGCCCTAGCTTCTATTGTTGTGCCTCCTACTGATCCTTTAGAGCAATACTTGCTTGAGCATGAAAATGATATGCATATGGATGAAAGGAATGAGATAGATAGAGTTATCTTTGAACAACATCCTATCCTTAAGAATAATTTGCGTGTTGAACTGCTTGGAGATCCACCCCCACCAAAGGGTGATCTTGTGTTCGAGCTTAAACAATTGCCTGATACTCTTAAGTATGCTTATCTTGATGAAAAAGAGATATATCCTGTTATTATTAGTGCTAGCCTCTCAGAGCATGAAGAATAGAAGTTACTAAAAACTCTGAGGAAGCACCGTGCTGCTATTGGATATACTCTTGATGATCTTAAGGGCATTAGTCCTACTCTATGCCAACACAAGATTAAAACTGATCCTGATTCCAAACCAGTTGCCGATCATCAACGGAGATTAAATCCTAATATGAAAGAGGTAGTAAGAAAAGAAATACTAAAGCTCTTGGAAGCAGGTATTATCTATCATGTTGCTCATAGTGATTGGGTGAGTCCGGTGCATTGCGTCCCTAAGAAGGGAGGTATTACCATTGTCCCTAATGATAAAGATGAATTGATCCCACAGAGGATTATTACTCGCTATAGGATGGTGATCGATTTTAGGAAATTGAATAAAGCCACTAAGAAAGATCATTACCCTTTGCCTTTTATTGACCAAATGCTAGAAAGACTGTCTAAACACACACACTTCTGCTTTCTAGATGGTTATTCTGGTTTCTCCCAAATACCTGTTGCACAATCTGATCAGGAGAAAGCCACTTTCACCTGCCCTTTCGGTACCTTTGCTTATAGACGTATGCCTTTTGGCTTATGTAATGCACCTTCTACCTTTCAAAGATGTATGATGGCTATATTCTCTGACTTCTGTGAAAAGATTGTTGAGGTTTTCAGGGATGACTTCTCCGTTCACGGGTCTTCTTTTGATGATTGCCTCAGCAACCTTGATCGAGTCTTGCAGAGATGTAAAGACACCAACCTTGTCTTGAATTGGGACAAGTGCCACTTTATGGTTAATGAAGGCATCGTCTTAGGACATAAAATTTCTGAAAGAGGTATTGAAGTCGATAAGGCTAAGGTTGATGCGATCGAGAAAATGCCATGCCCTACAGATATCAAAGGTATACGAAGTTTCCTTGGTCATGCTGGTTTCCATAAAAGGTTCATTAAGGACTTTTCTAAGATTTCTAGGCCTATTACCAATCTCTTGCAAAAGGATATTCCTTTTGTTTTTGACGATGATTGTGAGGAAGCCTTCGAAATACTTAAAAATGCCTTGATAACTGCGCCTATTGTTCAACCACCTGATTGGAACTTACCTTTTAAAATCATGTGTGATGCTAGTGATTATGCTGTTGGCGCTTTTCTAGGACAAAGAGTTGATAAGAAGTTGAATGTTATTCACTATGCTAGTAAAACTCTAGACAATGCCCAAAGAAACTATGCTACTACGGAAAATGAATTTTTAGCAGTCGTGTTTGCATGTGAAAAGTTCAGATCTTACATTGTAGATTCCAAGGTTACTATTCACACTGATCATGCTGCTATTAAGTACCTCATGGAAAAGAAAGATGCTAAACCTTGACTTATCAGATGGGTTCTCTTGCTACAAGAATTTGATTTGCATGTTGTCGATAGGAAGGGTGTTGAGAACCCCGTAGCAGATAACTTGTCTAGGTTGGAGAATGTTCTTGATGAACCACAACCTATTGATGATAGCTTTCCTAATGAGCAATTGAATGTCATCAATACTTCACGTAGTACACCGTGGTATGCTGATTATGCAAATTATATCGTTGCCAAATATATACCACCTAGTTTCACATACCAGCAAAAGAAGAAATTCTTCTTTGATTTGAGAAATTACTTTTGGGATGATCCTCACCTTTATAAGGAAGGAGTAGATGGTGTTATTAGACGTTGTGTACCTGAACATGAACAGGGACAAGTCCTACAGAAGTGTCACTCCGAGGCTTACGGAGGACACCATGCGGGAGATAGAACTGCACACAAGGTATTGCAATCAGGTTTCTATTGGCCCACTCTCTTTAAGGATGCCCGTAAGTTTGTCTTGTCTTGTGACGAATGTCAAAGAATAGGTAATATCAGTAAACGTCAGGAAATGCCTATGAATTATTCACTTGTCATTGAACCATTTGGTGTTTGGGGCTTTGATTATATGGGACCTTTTCTAAAATCCAACGGGTATACTCATATCCTAGTTGCTGTTGATTACCTTACTAAGTGGGTAGAACATATCCCAACTAGTAGTGCTGATCACAACACCTCTATCAGGATGCTTAAAGAAGTTATTTTCCCTAGATTTGGAGTCCCTAGATATCTATATAATCAAAGCCCCAAACATCAAATGGTTCAATGACAAGTGAATAGTTCATAGGCATTTCCTGACGCTTACTGATGTTCCCTATTCTTTGGCATTCGTCACAAGACAAGACGAACTTACGGGCATCCTTGAAGAGAGTGGGCCAATAGAAACCTGATTGCAATACCTTATGGGCAGTTCTATCTCCAACGTGGTGTCCTCCGTAGGCTTCGGAATGAAACTTCTGCAAGATCTGTCCCTGTTCATGTTCAGGCACACAACGTCTAATAACACCATCTACTCCTTCCTTATAAAGGTGAGGATCATCCCAAAAGTAGTGTCTCAAATCAAAGAAGAATTTCTTCTTTTGTTGATAGGTGAAACTGGGTGGTATGTATTTGGCTACGATATAATTTGCATAATTGGCATACCACGGTGCACTATGTGAAGTGCGGATGACATTTAATTTCTCATCAGGAAAGCTGTCATCAATAGGTCGTGGGTCATCAAGGACATTCTCCAGCCTAGACAAGTTATCTGCTACAGGGTTATCAGCACCCTTTCGGTCAACGACGTGCAAATCAAATTCCTGTAGCAGGAGAACCCATCTGATCAGCCTAGGCTTGGCGTCCTTCTTCTCCATAAGGTACTTAATAGCAGCATGATCAGAGTGAATAGTGGCTTTGGAGTCAACTATGTAAGATCTGAACTTTTCACATGCAAACACGACTGCTAAAAATTCCTTCTCCGTAGTGGCGTAGTTTCTTTGGGCACTGTCTAGAGTTTTACTAGCGTAGTGAATAACATTCAACTTCTTGTCAACTCTTTGTCCTAGAACAACACCAACAGCATAATCACTAGCGCCACACATGATTTCAAAGGGCAAGTTCCAATCAGGTGGTTGAACAATAGGTGCGGTTATCAAAGCCTTCTTAAGTATTTCGAAAGCTTCCTCATAATCCTCAACAAAAAAAAGGAACATCCTTCTGCAAGAGGTTGGTAAGAGGCCTAGAAATCTTAGAGAAGTCTTTAATGAACCTTCTATAGAAACCAACATGACCTAGGAAGCTTCGTATACCTCTGATATCTGTGGGGCAAGGCATTTTCTCAATTGCATCAACCTTAGCCTTATTAACTTCAATGCCTCTTTCAGAGATTTTGTGTCCTAAGACGATGCCTTCATTAACCATAAAGTGAAACTTCTCCCAATTCAAGACGAGGTTGGTATCTTTGCATCTCTGTAAGACTCGATCAAGGTTGCTGAGGCAATCATCAAAGGAAGAACCGTAAACGGAGAAGTCGTCCATGAAAACCTCGACAATCTTTTCACAGAAGTCAGAGAATATAGCCATCATACATCTTTGAAAGGTGGCAGGTGCATTGCATAAGCCAAAAGGCATACGTCTATAAGCAAAGGTACCGAAGGGGCAGGTGAAAGTGGTTTTCTCCTGATCAGATTGTGCAACAGGTATTTGCGACAAACCTGAATAACCATCTGGAAAGGAGAAGTGTGTGTGTTTGGATAGCCTTTCTAGCATTTGGTCGATAAACGGCAAAGGATAATGATCTTTCCTGGTTGCCTTGTTTAGTTTCTGGAAGTCTATCACCATCCTATAGCCAGTAATAATCCTCTGTGGGATTAGTTCATCCTTATCATTAGGAACGACGGTGATACCTCCCTTCTTAGGTACACAATGTACTGGACTTACCCAATCACTATGAGCAACAGGATAAATGATTCCTGCTTCGAGAAGCTTTAATATTTCTTTTCTAACGACCTCTTTCATCTTAGGATTCAATCTCCTTTGATGATCAGCAACTGGTTTGAAGTTAGGATTGGTTTTAATCTTGTGCTCGCATAGAGTGGGACTAATACCCTTAAGATCATCAAGAGTATATCCAATAGCATCACGGTGCTTCCTCAGCGTTTTTAGTAACTTCTTCTCTTCGTGCTCTGAGAGGAGAGCACTAATAATGACAGGATATATCTCCTTCTCATCAAGATAGGCATACTTAAGAGTATCAGGCAACTGTTTAAGCTCGAACACAGGATCACCCTTTGGTGGGGGAGGATCCCCAAGCATCTCAACAGGCAGATTATTCTTGAGAATAGGATATTGTTCTAAGACAATTTTATCTATCTCATCTCTTTCCTCCATATGCATATCATTTTCATGCTCAAGCAGATATTGCTCTAAAGGATCCGTAGGAGGTATGACAATAGTGGCAAGAGCAATGATTTCATCCCTACCAGACGACTCTTTTTCATGGGGTTGTCTTCCAAACTTGGAGAAGTTAAATTCATGAGACACACCCTCGAAACTAACAGTGTCAGTCTGCTTAATGCAATCAATGTGAGCATTGATAGTGTTGAGAAAGGGTCTACCGAATATGATGGGACAAAAGCTATCTTGTGCAGTACCAAGGACGAGGAAATTAGTAGGATACTTCGTCTTACCACACAGGACTTCTACGTCTCTCACAATTCCCAGAGGGCAGATAGTGTCTCTATTAGCTAGCGTAATAGTGACATCAATGGGTTCTAACTCAGTAGGTGCAATCTCATCTTTGATTTCATCATATAGGGAACGGGGTATTGCACTAACACTAGCTCCCATATCACATAAACCATGGTAACAGTGATCTCCTATCTTGACAGAAATAACGGGCAGGCCAACTACATGTCTGTATTTGTCTTTCCCTTGAGGTTTAGCAATTCTAGCAGAGTCCTCACAAAATTTGATAACATGCCCATCTATATCTTCGGCTAAGAGATCTTTGATAATAGCAACTCTAGGTTCAACTCTAATCTCCTCAGGGGGTGCAAGTGGTCTACTGTAACCCCTACGTCTCACAGTTGGAGCTTTAGAATAATCCTTTATCCTAGTAGGGTATGGTGGTTTCTCAGTGTAAGCACAAGGAACAACAGGATCACTAAAAGCAACGACTTTCTCCTCAACTAGATTGGTTTTGGCTATGTTGCTTTCTATAGGAGGATGACACTTAAACCACTTCTCTTTGGGAAGATCAACATGAGCAGCAAAAGATTCACATAGAAAAGCTACTATCTCAGAGTCAAGTCCATACTTATCACTAAAATCTCTAGAAGTGTTTGTCTCAACAAAAGATTTAACGCAATCAAACTGGAAATTCATACCTGACTCCTTACCTTCCTCCAGCTCCCAATCTTCAGAGTTGCGTTTGATTCTTTCCAATAAATTCCACTTGTGATCAATATCCTTCTTCATAAAAGAACTGGTACAAGAAGTGTCAAGCATGGTACGATCTTCATGAGAAAGCCGAGCATAAAAGTTTCGAGTGAGAATTTCTCTCGAGAGCTCATGATTGGGGCATGAATATAGCATTGATTTAAGCCTCCCCCAAGCTTGAGCTATGCTTTCCCTGTCACGAGGCCAAAAGTTATAAATAAAGTTCCAATCACGATGTACTAAATGCATAGGATAAAACTTTTGATGAAATTCCAATTTCAACCGATTGTAGTCCCATGTTCCAGTATCATCACATAGCCTATACCATGTCAACGCCTTATCCTTCAAAGATAAAGGAAAGACTTTCTTCTTTATCTCATCCTCGGGCAAACCTGCAAGCTTAAATAAACCACAAACTTCATCTACATAGATCAGATGCAAGTCTGGATGTGAAGATCCATCTCCTGTAAAAGGATTAGCCAGCAGTTTCTCAAGCATACCCGAAGGAATTTCATAAAAGATATTTTCCATAGGTACCTCAGGTTGAGGAACAACTCCTCATGCTTCCGTTCGTGGTGAAGATACCCCGAACAAACTCCTCAAAGGAACAGTTTCCATAGTGACAAGTGACAATAAATTTCAGCACAGTATATAAATGTTTCCTTACCAATTTCCACTTGCCAAAGGCACTTCAATCCTCGGCAACGGCGCCAGAAAAGAGTCTTGATGACCCACAAGTATAGGGGATCAATCGTAGTCCTTTCGATAAGTAAGAGTGTTGAACCCAACGAGGAGCAGAAGGCTCTGATAAATGGTTTTCAGCAAGGTAATAACTGCAAGCACTGAAATCAGCGGTAATAAGTGATGGTGTAGCGAGGTGAAACGTAGCAAGCGAAAAGTAACAAGTAACAAGTAGTAGCAATGGTGCAGCAAGTGGCCCAATCCCTTTGGCAGCAAGGGACAAGCCTGAACAAAGTCTTATTGGAGGAAAAACACTCCCGAGGACACATGGGAATTTCTGTCATGCTAGTTTCATCATGTTCATATGATTCGTGTTTGTTACTTTGATAGTTTGATATGTGGGTGGACCGGCGCTTGGGTACTGCCCTTACTTGGACAAGCATACCACTTATGATTAACCCCTCTCGCAAGCATCCGCAACTACGAAAGAAGAATTAAGACAACGTCTAACCATAGCATTAAGCTAGTGGATCCAAATCAGCCCCTTACGAAGCAACGCATAGACTGGGGTTTAAGCTTCTATCACTCCAGCAACCCATCATCTACTTACTACTCCCCAATGCCTTCCTCTAGGCCCAAATATGGTGAATTGTTATGTAGTCGACGTTCACATGACACCACTAGAGGAAAAGACAACATACAACATATCAAAATACCGAACGAATATAAAATTCACATGACTATTATCAGCATGACTTATCCCATGTCCTCAGGAAAAAAGTAACTACTCACAAAGCATAATCATAATCATGATCAGAGGTGTAATGAATAGCATCAAGGATCTGAACATAAACTCTTCCACCAAGTAATCCAACTAGCATCAACTACAAAGAGTAATCAACACTACTAGCAACCTTACAAGTTCCAATCGGAGTCGCGAGATGGAGATTGGTTACAAGAGTTGAACTAGGGATTGGAGAGGAGATGGTGCTGATGAAGATGCCTCCCCTCCGACTAGAGGAGTGTTGGTGATGACGATGGCGACGATTTCCCCCTCCGGGAGGGAAGTTTCCCCGGCAGGATCATCCTGCCGGAGCTCTAGATTGGATCTGCTCAAGTTCCGCCTCGTGGCGGCGGTGAAACCACGAAAAAGCTCCCGATTGATTTTTTCTGGAACGAAACCCTTCATATAGCAAAAGAGGGGGGCTAGTGGGCCGTCAGGGAGCCCACAAGCTTGCTAACCGCCACCAGGGGGTGGCGGTGGCAGGGCTTGTGGCGCCCTGGTAGCTCCCCTCTGGTACTTCTTTTGCCCAGTATTTTTTACATAATCCCCAAAAAATCCATGTAACTTTTCAGGGCATTTGGAGATGTGCAGAATAGTGGACTAAGATTTGCTCCTTTTCCAGTCCAGAATTCCAGCTGCCTGAATTCTCCCCCTTCAAACAAACCTTGCAAAATAAGAGAGAAAAGGCATAAATATGGTACCACAAAGTAACATAACAGCCCATAAAGCAATAAATATCAACATGAAAGCATGATGCAAAATGGACGTATCAGGCAATCAAAGAACTCAACTTTGATTTCAAACTTGTTGGTGAGAAGAGGTTATTTGATATTAGCTCGCTTGATGAATGGAGAGCTCACGCATATGAAAATGCCAAGTTGTTCAAAGAAAAGGTCAAGAGGTGGCATGATAAAAGGATACAAAAACGTGAGTTCAATGTAGGTGATTATGTCTTGCTATATAATTCTCGTTTAAGATTTTTTGCACGCAAGCTTCTCTATAAATGGGAAGGTCCTTACATTGTTGAGGAAGTATATCGTTCCGGTGCCATCAAGATCAACAACACGGAAGGCAATTTTCGAGAGTGGTAAATGGGAAAAGAATCAAGCATTATATTTGAGGTACTCCCATAAATGTTGAAAGCAATATTATCAATACCATAACTCCGGAGGAGTACATAAGAGATATTTATCAGCCTGTTTTAGACTCCAAAAACGAAGAGGTATGTGATTCGGTAAGTAAACAGACTCCAAAACTTTAACAGTAGGATTTTTTCTCCGTTTTGGAATTTTAGAAAAATAGAAAAATTTAAAGCAGTCCGGAAAGCGCACGAGGAGGCGACAAGCCTGCCATGCGCGGGCCACCCCCTGGCTGCGCCTAGGGGGCTTGTGACCACCTCGTGTACCTCCCGGACTCTGTTTTCTTGTAGAGTACTCCTTTTGGTGAAAAAAAATCATTATATATTCTCCCGAAAGGTCTAACCCTCGTATCACGCAATTTTCCTCTGTTTTCGTTTCGAGCCTGTTTCTGCCGCAGATTTAGAGCAAGATGTCGTCTCAGGAATCTGTAGGGGAGAACGATCTCCCTCAAGTCTATGAAGAAGTAAATGCTGATCTGAAAAGAATGGAGGTCATGGAGGCCAAGGAAAGGCTACCTAAAGAAACTAAGAGCAAAAGTAAGGAGAAGAATCCGACGTTGGATGAAGGGCAATCTGTGATCAACAAGGAAGAAGTGGAGGAAGAGGATTTTCTTCAACCATACCTCCACATTTTACCTCCATCCTTGATCGAGCTCTTGAGGTTATGTGAAATAACTCGTGTTCATAATACTTATGTCACTCGTGAAGTTTTTTTGCTGGAGAAACATATCACACAGCTCCAAGGTATAAATCAAATATTGATGGCCCTCTTGGAATCAAAAGAGAAAAAAACTCCACCACCATCACCTCCAAAGGAAGACAACTAAGCACGGGTATGGGCAATCCCCTTGGCTTGTGCCAAGCTTGGGGGTGTTGCCCCGGTATCGTATCGCCATCACATCTTTTGCCTTTACCTTTTCTTAGTTCGATCCTTTTTGGTCTTATCTTTATCTTGTAGAATAAAGTTCTTAGTGTTCTAGGCTTGAGTTTTGCTTTGTGTCACCCCCGATGTATTCGGGTTCGCGAGTCTTATAATAAAGAGTGTTTTAGTTAAGGGCCTTGCCTCATGCCATGATCTAAAGAAAATAATGATAAGAGAACAAAAGCATTAAAGATCATGTAATGATCTTATGGGAAGTGATGGCTTCATATATAAAAAGAATGTTGATTGAACCTTGTTGTGGGTGGACAAACATAGACCTTGGTCATTGTTGCAATTAATAGGAAGTAATAAAGAAGGAGAGGTTCACATATAAATATATCATCTTCCACACCATCTATGATTGTGAACACTCACTAAACTAATGCATGCTTAGAAGTAGATGTTGGATAGGGAAGACAACATAATGAATTATGTTTGCTTGGTTCCGAACAATGATTATATGACTAGAGATCCCTTAGCATGTGACGATTGCTTCCACCTCATATCAGCCAAAACTTCCGCACTAAGTAGAGATACTACTTGTGCATCCACAAACCTTCAACCCCAGTTTTGCCATGAGAGTCCACTATACCTACCTATGGATTGAATAAGATCCCTGAGGTAAGTTGTCATCGGTGCAAGCAATAAAAATTTCTCCCTAAATATGTATGATCTATTAGTGTGTGGAAAATAAGCTTAGTACGAACCTGTAATGAGGAAGATATAAAAGCGATAGACTGGATAATAAAGTTCTTTATCACAGGAGGCAATATAAAGTGACATTCCTTCACACTAAGAGGACACACATCCAAACCAAAAAGCGCATGACAACCTCTGCTTCCCTCTGGGAAGGGCCTATCTTGTACCTTTACTTTTTGTCCCTAAAAGAGTCATGGTGATCGACACCAATTCCTCATTTCGCCTTTATCTTGGCTAACATCATATGATAGGGAAACATCTACATTCATATGTCAACTTGGAAGTAAGTATTCATGAATTATTATTGTTGACATTACCCTTGAGGTAAATAGTTGGGAGGCGAAACTATAAGCCCCTATCTTTCTCTGTGTCCAACTAAAACTTTGATCTCATGAGTACCACGTGAGTTGTAGCAATTGTAGAAGACGAAAGGATGATTGAGTATGTGGAATTGCTTTACAAGCTCTTATTTGACTCTTTCCGATGTTATGATAAATTGCAATTGCTTCAATGACTAAAGGCTATTGATTGTTAATTCTCAATAAGGTTCCTGATCCTTACTTTACTTTCTGAAGGAATTATCACTTTAGCATCAGAGATTATATGATGATATTGCTGTTTTGATTATGATCATGATGCCTGCATGTCCGTATATTGTTTTGTCGACACCTCTCTCTCTAAACATGTGGGCATATTTATTGATATCGGTTTCCGCTTGAGGACAAGCGAAGTCTAAGCTTGGGGGAGTTGATACGTCCATTTTGCATCGTGCTTTTATGTTGATATTTATCGCTTTATGGGATGTTACTACACTTCATAGTACAATACTTATGCCTTTTCTCTCTTATTTTGCAAGGTTTACTTGAAGAGGGAGAATGCCGGCAACTGGAATTTTGGCCTGAAAAAGGAGCAAGTTTGAGATACCTATTCTGCACATCTCCAAAAGCCGTGAAAATCAACGAGGAATTAATTTGGAATTTATAAGAAATACTGGGCGGAAGAAGTACCAGAGGGGAGCCACCAGGACGCCACAAACCTGCTAGGCGCGACCTACCCCCCTGGCCGTGCCTAGGGGGCTTGTGGGCTCCCTATTGGCCCTGTGGCTCCCCTCTTTTGCTATAAGGAGGGTTTTGTTCCAGAAAAAATAAAGAGGAGGCTTTCGGGAGGAATCGCCGCCGCCACGAGGCGGAAGTTGAGAAGAACCAATCTAGAGCTCCGACAGGGTCGTCCTGCTGGGGAAACTTCCCTCCTGGAGGGGGAAATCGTCGCCATCGTCATCACCAACCCTCCTCTCATCGGAGGGGACTCATCACCATCAACATCTTCATCAACACCATCTCATCTCCAAACCCTAGTTCATCTCTTGTAACCAATCTTCGTCTCGCGACTCCGATTGGTACTTGTAAGGTTGCTAGTAGTGTTAATTACTCTTTGTAGTTCATGCTAGTTGGATTAATCGGTGGAAGATTATATGTTCAGATCCTTGATGCTATTCAATACCTCTCTGGTCATGAATATTATTATGCTTTGTGAGTAGTCACTTTTCTTCCTGAGGACATGGGATAAGTCATGCTATAAGTAGTCATGTGAATTTGGCATTCGCTCGATATTTTGATGCGTTGTATGTTGTTTTTCCTCAAGTGGTGTTATGTGAACGTCGAATACATGACAATTCACCATTATTTGGGCCTAGAGGAAGGCATTGGGAAGTAATAAGTAGATGATGGGTTGCTAGAGTGATAGAAGCTTAAACCCTAGTTTATGCGTTGCTTCGTAAGGGGCTGATTTGGATCCACTAGTTTAATGCTATGGTTAGACTTAGTCTTAATTCTTCTTTCGTAGTTGCGGATGCTTGGGAGAGGGGTTAATCATAAGTGGGAGGTTTGTCCAAGTAAGGGTAGCACCCAAGCACTGGTCCACCCACATATCAAACTATCAAAGTAGCGAACGCGAATCATATGAACATGAGGAAAACTAGCTTGAGAGAAATTTCCATGTGTCCTCGGGAGCGCTTTACCTCCTATAAGAGTTTGTCCAGGATTGTTCCTTGCTACAAAAGGGATTGGGCCATCTTGATGCACCTTTGTTACTTTTGCTACTTGCTACTTGCTACGAATCATCTTATCACACAATTATCTATTACCAATAATTTCAGTGCTTGCATAGAATACCTTGCTTAAAACCACTTGTCAGATCCTTCAGATCCTCGTTGGGTTCAACACTCTTACTTATCGAAAGGACTAAATAGATCCCCTACACTTGTGGGTCATTAGGGACCCACCCAGGCGACCTCCTCGCGCGGCCTAGGTCCTGGTCGCGCCAGCAACCCGCCTGGGAGGCCCCTGACCCCCTCTGGCCCTCCTCCGGTGATCCGGAAGCTTCTGTTTCACTGATTTATATATATTTTTTCTGAATTTTTTCGGGCTTCGTAAAATTGGGTAAAAGCCCCTGCAAAATAGACATCAGCAGATAGAAACTGCCACTGGGTGCACTGAGTTAGTAGGTTAGTCCAAATATGTGTAAAATGATATAAAAGTGTAGCAAAACATATAACAATGTCACCCAAAAGATCATGGAACAAGCAGAAATTACAGATACGTTTGGGACGTATCAACATTTCCAAGCTTAATTTCTGCTCGTCCACGAGTAGATAAATGATAACACAATAATTTCTGTGGTGACATGCTAACACACATATAAGAACTTCAAAGTAAAGCAAGTAAGATATGCAATTCAAGTCAAGACAATAACAAGCAAGAGCCTATATCTAGTATTGAATTTAGCAAAGTAAGAACATAAAGGTGCCAGAGCTCTCAGTGTCCGTGACTCGAATGTCTCCAAATGGTGTTTGCATGCAAGAAGTGGGAGATGGGTTCAGAGATATATTTTTTAATTGATAACTCTAAACCTCACACTTAGTCTCCTTCGGAATCATATTTTGACTCATCCCCAGACCACTAGTCACGCACAAATCAAAATGATCCTCTCCCTTTCAATTTTGAGCACTCATGCAATGGATGAGCGTAAGCAAGATGTGTTGGCACTTAGGATGGCAAATAGAATAAAGATGGGGAAGGAAGACAAAAAAGATGTGAAAGGCTCACATCAATGAGGACAACCATGGGTGAGAGAAAGCCAAATGATAGATATGATGCGAGGAGTAGGGATTTCCATTTAACGGATGCACATATGAGATAAGGTAAGCTCTCCAATGGAACTAGTGGGGGTGCATCCAACTTGTTTGCTCATGAAGACCTAGAGCTCATTTGAGGAGGCTCATCATTGGAATATGCAAACCAAGTTCTATAGTGTAAGGGTCCCCACATAGTTATGCATGAATGATAATCTCTATGTAGTACCAATATAACAATGGATTACGAGTGTGGATCTTTCAATAGGAATAGTAGCGTTGCCCCCTTCTCTCTTTTTATTTCTTTTTCTTTTTCTTTTTCTATTTTTTGTGGCCTCTTTGACTCTTTCTTTTATCTCTCATATGTCCTTTTTGGGATCTTTTTTTTGTCCACTTTGGGATCTTTTCCTCACTTAAGGGCAACACTCTATGTTTTATATGAATAGAAAGAAAAATCATCACACTTTATAATAAGTACTCAACATAAAGACAAGTGAAAACTATCATGATGTATGCAAATGTATGCCTATGCTAGTGTAGCAGGATATGCAATGATACTAGCGCGTCATGTAGCAATAATCTTGAGCAAGGCCCAACTTTCATGCGGCTCTATGATCAAGCAAAATCATGTATGACATGAAGATCAAGTCATGAGATGGTGGATGTTGCATGGCAATGTATCTCGGAAAGGTTATGGAAATGCCTTAGTAGGTAGGTATGGTGGCTGTTTTGAGAAAATATATAATGAGGCTTATGTATGACACAGCGTATCATGTCATGGGTTTAGATGCACCGGCGGAGTTTGCACCAACTCTCAATGTGAGAAAGGGCAATGCACGGTACCGAAGAGGCTAGCAGAATATGGATGGTGGAAGTGCCAACAATCGAATACTCACATTAGTCCGAAGAACTCATACACTTATTATCGGTAACTATCTATCTAGTTATGAAATTCACAAAGAGACAAGTACCCCAAGGAGGAGTGTTTGGGGGTTTGGTTATCCTTGCGCATCCTCGACTCATGGTAACGTGAGGGTACTCTATATATTCCAACCCCTGCAGAGATTAGTGATCAATTTAGTAGCTAGAGTTCTCAACTAGTTTTTAGTTTTTGAAAAACACATGGATGTCCCAAAATATGACACCTATCACTAATAGGCTCAAACTCTTGGCACCAATAGTCCAAACATTACTCAAATCAATACCTCAAAACTATTGCAAGTTACTACTATACTGAAATAGCAACCTCAATTACCTACTCATGCAAGACACATAACTCAGTGCAACGAGCCAACTCTCTAAACAAGATAAGCATGATAACTCAAGAGAGTTCCAAAAGCAACCTAAATAAAATCTCTTAAAAGATAAGCATGAAAACTAAGAGCTAAGCATGACAGTAGCTACGAAAAGATGAAGAACACACAAAAAAGATAAGCATGAAAGCCTATGTTGTGTTCTAGAGTGGAATGGAGCGTGTCTCTCTCCCAAACAAGGTAGGATAGGTTCTGACTTGTTATGAACAGCAATCAAAACTAAAAAAACTAAAAACCAAATAGCGGGACGCTCCAAGCATAGCACATAACATATGAAGTGATAAAAATATAGCATGGAGATGGACGAACTGATGATTGTTGATAGAGAAGGGGATGCACGGGGGCATCCCCAAGCTTAGACGCTTGAATATCCTTGAATATTTCTTGGGGTGCATGGGGGAATCCCCAAGCTTGAGTGCTTGGCATTCCTTTATCTTCTTCATCATCTCTCCCATCGCATACTTGAAAACTCCCTTCATACGGGACTCATCATAAGTTGATTAGAGTGGTTTTTCCCTTAATAAAATAATCCATTACCTGTTGGAAATAAAGATTTTCATGAAAATCTACTTCTTCTCATGATTTCCGAAATATTTTTTCAAATAAAAAGCAAGCTTAGGATTTGCAAAACAATGTAAACAGAAAACATGACAGAATCGGTGAAAACAGAACAACAGGTAGTAAATAATTTATTCGGGGAACTTATACAACTCAAATAAAAAAAATCAGAACATATTCCAGAAATACAATTATATAGGGCATTCTTTCAAAAAAATTCAGATCAAAAAGATGATATGGTGATTTTTGGCGATTTTTTCCGTCAAGCAGACATAATCTGTTTCTGGACAACATGTCACATTTTTTGAACTTTCTTGCAATCGGAGGCTATAACTTGGCACAAAGCTTAAAAATAAAGATACAATGTTGATACAGTAGTAACACACATAAATACCACTAAAATAGAAAGTAAAAAAATTTTGGGTTGCCTCCCAACAAACGCTTTCTTTTATGCCTTTGAGCTAGGCACAATGCAAGAAGATCAAGTTGTATCAATTGAACCATCATCAAGATCATCAAAAAGCTCTTCAATAATACAATTAGTCTTAAGAGGACTCTCAAAGAGAGGCTTAGTGGCAACACTTCTAGGAGCAAAAGAAAAGTTAGTAAGACCAATTGGAATTTCATTTCAAATTCTATTTAAGAGAGGTATCTCTTCCAAGGTCTTCACAGTTTCAACACCCTTAGCAATAGGTATACTTGTTTTGGTTTGAGGAACCTTGGGTACATTAACGAACCTAGGTCCGTCCCTTGCGGGGGTTTCTACCTTTTGAGTCTTGATGGAGGATAGAGTAGTTCCTAAAGTTTCAAAAATATCCTCAATCTTATCATTCCTAGAAGGATCCACATCATGGATTTAAGGGTCTCCAAATTTTTGCAAATTTTGTTCATGGAGCTATCAAGTCTATTTAAGTTCCCTTGAATCCTACAATCTACTTCATTAATTTTACTCATGCTTGGCATCTCTAGCTCTATTTTCTCAAGTTTACTCATAACATGAGATAAAGTGATATCATCCTTTATGTCAACAATAGGTGGGATTCCGACAAGATTATCCATAACGTTAAGAGCCTCCCCAACTGGAGCTTCCAAGAAATTCCCTCCTATTGCTGTGTCTAGAACAAACCTATGCCAAGAAGTAATACCAACATAAAAATTTCTAAGAAAAATAGTGGTGGATTGCTTCTTGGTGGCTCTATCTTGAGAATTTTTAATTCTATATATACCAAGCATCTTTCAAACTTTCTCCAAAACTTTGTTTGAAGGTGAGAATCTCTCCTTGGGGTGCAACACTAGAGGCAAAGGATTTAGGCATACTGACTAAACAAAGCAAAGTAACTATTTTTGTGTGGTTTTGGTATAAGAATCTAAATTAAAAACTAGAAAGCAAACTAACAAGACTAAAAAGCAAATGTAAAAGATAGCGTGCAACTCCCCTATCTTGAAGACTAGAGTCCCCGACAACGGCGCGAGAAATTCGCTTGATGACGAGTTGATGGATATACTTCTCGCCCCTCGTTGGTTACCCCAAGTGGAAGGTGGAGATGTAGTCAGCAGCAAATTTCCCTTACACGGAGACTGTAAGGTTTATCGAACCAGGACGACTCTTAGGCTCAACAAGTAGGTGTCTTCCACCCTGGTGCTAGCAGAAGACGTGGACCTACACACACAACAAATAACTTTGCTCCCAATGAGTACAGAGAGGTTGTCAATCTCTCCGGCCTTGTAGTTTGCTAAGGATCAAAACACAAGCGGGAAGGTAATAGTGATTACAACGGAAAAGTAAATGAAAGCGGTGAATGATGGAGGTGTAAACAATGATGGTGATATGGACCGGAGTCACATGATGTTCACTAGTGATGTCTCTCTCCCAAAAGACGATAAACAACTATGCTAGGGTAAACAAATCACAGTTGGGCAATTGACAGAATTATGATCGCACCGCAATGCTAATTATGCTCCTTGATAGTTAGAGGTTTAATAGTAATGGGCAGTACGCCAAGACAAGTAGACCGTTTATTCATCAGCATCTACTAACCAATCATCCACCTTGAGATATCTATCCAGAACATCTCGCCGGTATTAAGTTGCGAGCCCCACCCAAATTGTAAACGCAAAGCAACGAACAACTACATTAACGAACTATGCGTAAGGTAAACAATACTTGCAACCATGGTCACAAGAACTGTTGTTTTCTCCCTAGTGGCAACAAGCACATCCCCTGGTCTCATGTTTCTGTCACTCAAGCTAGACATCGAGGGGCCCAAACCCACAATTATGCATAACGCTCCCTCTTGGAGTTACAATATACTACTTGGCCAAAGAAATAAAAAGCAACGGAGAACATGCATGAATCACTAAGGAACATAATATAAAAGGATAATCAAATATATAACTCATAACAATCTAAACACAATCTCATAATTCATCGGATCCCAACAAACCGAGCATAGCAAAAGCAACAGAATTACATAGATGCCTTGATCATGTAGGGCAGCTCACAAGGACTAACCATTGAAGCACAAGATTGGAGAGAAGACATCACATAGCTACTGGTCATTGACTCATGGTCCAAGGAGGACTACTCACGGCACGTCCGAGAGGCTTCCATGGTGGTGGAGAAGCTCTCGGAGGTCAATCCTCCCTTCGACAGGGTGCCGGAAGAGGTCTCCTGACGCTCCCGATCTTGGAAGCGCTGCGGCAGCGAACGATGGAGAAATTTGCAATTCCATAAAGTTTGTGAGGGTTTCCTCTCGGGACACTAAATATAGGCCAAAGGAGGGCACAGGAGGAGGTAGGACCCACCCAGGTGACCTCCTGGCGCGACCTAGGGCCTGGCCGCGCTAGTAGGCCGCCTGGGAGGCCCTGGCCCCCCACTGGCCCTCCTTCCGTGGTCCGGAAGCTTCTGTTTCGCTGACTTTTTATATATTTTTTCTAGATTTTTTCGGGCTTCGGAAAGTTGGATAAAAGCCCGTGCAAAATAAACATCGGCAGACAGAAACGGGCACTGGGTGCACTGAGTTAGTAGGTTAGTCCAAATATGTGTAAAATGATATAAAAGTGTAGCAAAACATATAACAATGTCACCCAAAAGATCATGGAACAAGGAGAAATTATAGATAAGTTTGGGGCGTATCACAAAGGAGCCCAGGTTTCACAAGAAGACCAAACACATCAAGCGCCGCTTCAACTCCATTCGTGGATACTTCCAGGATGGAGATATAGATATTTGTAAAGTACATAGAGATCTGAATGTCGCAGATCTGTTGACTAAACCTCTTCCACGAGCGAAACATGATCAACACCAGAACTCTATGGGTATTCGATTCATCACAATGTAACTAGATTATTGACTCTAGTGCAAGTGGGAGACTGTTGGAAATATGCCCTAGAGGCAATAATAAAGTGGTTATTATTATGTTTCCTAGTTCATGATAATTGTCTATTATTCATGCTATAATTGTATTAACCGGAAACCGTAATACATGTGTGAGTATATAGATCACAATGTGTCCCTAGTGAGACTCTAGTTGGCTAGCTCGTTGACCAATAGATGATCATGGTTTCCTGATCATGGACATTGGATGTCATTGATAGCGGGATCACATCATTGGGGAATGATGTGATGGACAAGACCCAATCATAAGCGTATCACTAGATCGTATTGTTCGTCTGCTAAAGCTTTTTTAATGTCAACTATCATTTCCTTAGACCATGAGATTGTGCAACTCCCGGATACCGTAGGAGTGCTTTGGGTGTATCAAACGTCACAATGTAACTGGGTGATTATGAAGGTGCACTACAGGTATCTCCGAAAGTATCTGTTGGGTTGGTACGAATCAAGACTGGGATTTGTCACTCCGTGTGATGGAGAGGTATCTCTGGGCCTGCTCGGTAATCCATCATCATAATGAGCTGAATGTGACTAAGGAGTTAGCCATGGGATGATGTGTTACAAAACGAGTAAAGAGACTTGTCGGTAACGAGATTGAACAAGGTATAGGGATACCAACGATCGAATCTCGGGCAAGTATCATACCCGTAGACAAAGGGAATTGCATACGAGATTGATTGAATCCCCGACATCATGGTTCATCCGATGAGATCATCGTGGAATATGTGGGAACCAACATGGATATCTAGACCCCGCTGTTGGTTATTGACCGGAGAGGTGTCTCAGTCATATGTGCATGGTTCCCGAACCCGTAGGGTCTACACACTTAAGGTTGATGACGCTAGGGTTATATGGGAATAGTGTATGTGGTTACCAAAGGTTGTTCGGAGTCCCGGATGAGATCTCGGACGTCATGAGGAGCTCCGGAATGGTCCATAGGTAAATATTTATATATAGGAAGTGATGATTTGATCGCCGAAAGTGTTTCGGGCGTCACCGGTAATGTACTGGGACCACCGGAAGGGTTTTGGGGGTCCACCGGGAAGGGCCACAAGCCCCGAAGGGGTACATGGGCCCAAAGGTGGATGGGAGCCAGCCCATATGTGGGCTGGTGCGCCACCACCATCAGCCCAAGGCGAAAGAGAGTGGTGGTGGGCTAACCCTAGGCGTGGTGGGCTAGCCCACCCTAGGGCACCACCTCCTCCACCCCTTGGCCGCCGCCCCCTTGCCCAATATAGGGCTGCCTCACCCCTTAGGGTGGAAACCCTAAGGGTGGGCACCCTCCTCCCTCTCCTCCTATATATAGTGGAGGGTTTGGGGCTGTTTGGAGACATAACTTCTATCTCTCTCGGCGCAGCCCTACGCCTCCTCGTCCTCGTCCTCTGTAGTGCTTGGCGAAGCCCTGTCGGAATACCACGCAGCTCCACCGTCACCACACCGTCGTGCTGCCGGATCTCTCCCTCAATCTCTCCTCCCTCTTTACTGGATCAAGGTATTGGAGACGTCATGTTGAACGCGGAGGTGCCGTTGTTCCGGGCATAGATCGGAATCCACCTTGATCTGAATCGCTCAGAGTACGACTCCATCAACCACATTCTAGCAACGCTTCCGCTTAGCGAACTTCAAAGGTATGAAGATGCTCTACCCCTTTGCTCGTTGCTGGTTTCTCCATAGATAGATCCTTGTGAAGCGTAGGATTTTTTTTTTGAAATTGCTACGTTCCCCAATAGTGGGTGCCACTTGAAGACCACCAAAGTTGGATGACTCACTCTTTGATTTTAACAGGCACGACATGCCCTCTGCTGCTAGCAAGAACAAGTACAGAGATATTGGGTCCCCTTGTCTGATTCCGCGTGAAGGTTCAAACTGTTCTAGTTTCTTCCCATTGAACGAGACTGAAAATATAATGGTGGTTACCAAAGACCTAACAATATTTACCCACCTATCAGTGAAGCCTAGTTTGATCATTATCGCCCTTAGGTATGGCCACTCAATTCTGTCACAGGCTTTGGCCATATCCAATTTCAAAGCAAAAGACCGATGCTTCTTTGCTTTTCTTTGATGAAATGGAGGCATTCATAGGCTGTGATGATATTGTCTGTAATAACCTGTCTGGTACAAACACAGACTGTTCCTCAGATATTATATCAGGCAGGATCAACTTCAACCTATTGGAAATTACCTTTGATGTTATCTTATACAAAACATTGCACACGCTGATGGGGCGGAATTGATATTGCATTGTGGAATTCTTTAACTTCGGGATCAGTACCAGGACAGTCTCATTTATACATGCCGCTGACTCCATGCCTTCCACAATTTTGATCACCACACTAGTCACCTCCTGTTCACATATCTCCCAATGGTGTTAAAAAAAGTGGGCTGGAAAGCCATCTGGTCCTTGAGCTTTGGTCGGAAACATTTAGAAAAGAGCATGTTTAACCTCATCCCTAGAGTAAGGAGAGTTTAGAGAGTCATTCATCTCCTGAGTGACTTTGCATGGGACAGTCTCAAGAACATGGTGCATCTCAGGCGCCCCCTCGGAAGTGTACAAATGCTTGTAGAAACCAGTCGCCATCGCCTCCATTTCATCCGTCTCCTCGGTGATCTCACCTTCCATTCGCTGCAAAGCTTTGATTTGGTTTTTCCGCCACCTCCGGGTGGCTCTTAAATGAAAGAAGTGAGTGTTTTTATCCTCGTGGAGCAGCCATTCAACTCGGGACCGTTGCCTCCATAATATTTCTTCCCTGTGAAAGAGTCTCACTAGGCGGTCTTTTGTTTTGATCTCTTCTCTAGAGGGCCCGGTCCGTCCAGGGATAGATCAAAGAATCTGAAGTTCAGTTTTTAAGAGGCTTATTTCCCTTCGGAAATTTCCAAAGTGCTCTCTGTCCCATGTTGCTAACTCCCCTGATAGGCCACCGAGCTTATTCTGCAGCTGTTGGACCGAGCTAGCATCAGTCTTCGCCCAACCTGAAGCAATAACGGCCTCGAGAGAGGGGTCCCGCTCCCAAGCCACCTCATACCTAAAGCTTTTCCTTACCCTGCTCTTCTCTCCCCCCTGCAGCCATAGTAGGAGGGGAACATGGTATGACCCTGCTGTTGTAAGATGTTCTAGTGATGCCTATGGGAATGCCAAGAACCACTCGGGGGAGGCGACCGCCCGATCAAGACGGACCCTGGTGTAAGTTCCACCGCTCACCCTCTTCTCAAATGTCCAACTCAAACCATCATAGCCAATATCAGAGAGGTTACATGTATCTAAAGCATCATGGAATAAATCCATCTTGGCCTGACTTGTGCCACCCACCCCGTCGTGCTCGTGCGCGTGAAGGACCTCGTTAAAATCTCTGATCACTACCCATGCGTGACAGCTTGCCGCTGCAGGGTGTTCCAGGTTTTGTATCTCTCATGTGTCCGTGCCTCCCCGTAAACAAAAGTGATTCTGGTCTTAGCTTCAGACATCTCCTCCACTCCCACATCAATGTGATACTTTGAATAGCCAATAACTTCAAGCTTTATTTCTTCCTTCCAAAAAATACCGAGTCCATCGCTCCTCCCGGAACTGTTAACAACAAAATTTTTATCATACCCTAAACTACCTACCAAGTTCTCTACTCGCGAGCCCTATATCTGGGTTTCGAGGATGCAAACAATAGAGGGGACATGTTGCTTTGAGAGATCCCGAAGCTCACAAACTGTCGCAGGTTTGCCAGCCCCACAACAGTTCCATACTAGGCAACTCACTGCTCTTGGCGCGACTGTAACACCCAAGATGCGACCCTATCCTTATTTTGGCGCGAGGGCCTCGACACGGATAGTAGCGCATCTCGTCATTTCGCAAGAATGGATATCGTTACAGGTACATGTACTGAAGAGAAGAGTATATGGAATTGGCTTACACTCGCCACAAGCTACATCAGAGTCACATCAGTACAATACATAAATATCACGAAGAAGAGCAGGGTCCGACTACAGACGAAAAAAACCAAGAAAAGAACAACGTCCATCCTTGCTATCCCAGGTTGCCGGCCTGGAACCCATCCTAGATCGACGAAGAGGAAGAAGAAGAAACTCCAAATGAACAATCATCGCGCTCACGTCTTAATATCCTTTACCTGTACCTGCAACTGGTGTTGTAGTAATCTGTGAGCCACAGGGGACTCAACAATCTCATTTCCAAAGGTATCAAGACTAGCAAAGCTTAATGGGTGAGGTATGGTTAAGTGGTGAGGCTGCAGCAAGCGACTAAGCATATATTTGAGGTGGCTAACTTACGAGTACAAGAATGAGAGGGCGATGATCTACGCATAACGGACGTGAACTATTGATGATCAAATGAATAATCCTGAACACCTACTTACGTTAGGCATAACCCCACCGTGTCCTCGAGCGGAGAAGGAACTCATGAAAGAGATAGTCACGGTTATGCACTCAGTTGATAAGTTTTAATTAAGCTTACTTCAAGTCGTCTAGAACCGGATGTTAAACAAAGTTTCCACGTTGCCACATAACCGCGGGCACGGCTTTCCGAAAGATTTAACCCTGCAGGGGTGCTCCAACTAGTCCATCATAAATTACCACAAGTTGCATAGAAAGCCCCGATCACGAAACTCTTGACTTCGTCGGATTCCTTAGTGGAAACCTCAATTCTGATAAATCCCAAAGTATCACCGGAATCCCGATGCACAAGACATTCGTCAAAGGTAAAACTAATCCAAGCAAGGCCACCCAGTGTGTCGACGAACCCGATAGGAGCCGCGTATCTCGTTCTTAGGACACAACCGTCTATGCATAGTGGACGGTAGCCAAATGCTCGAGTTGCCCCGAGGTGGCACCGCCGACTGCTAGGTGGGTGGACCAACACTCATGAGGAGCACTGGCCCGGGGGTTGATTAATTACTCCGCGGGTGCTGGCGGGTCCCTATGCATTTTTATTAGTTATTAGGCAAATGTAGTACCAAAGTTGGGCCTTGCCAGACCAGTTTTAATATAAGACGAATTATCAAGGGGGTCCCCGTAGCAACCCCGATCGTGTTAGGAGCGCTCAATTATGGAATATAACACCGGTAGCCAAAAACTAAGGGGGCAAAGGTGGAACAAAACACCAGGCTAGAAAGGCCGATCCTTCCACCTTTTACCAAGTATATAGGTGCATTAAATTAATTAACAATAATATGGTGATATAACAAGGAGCCCATGTTATTACATGGAAGCAACTACACCTGCAACTAGCAACGCTAAGACATGGTTAAGCAAGCGGTAACATAGCCAATCAGTGGTTTGCTAGGTTGTGATCAGGTTGAAGGTTTTCATGGAAAAGTTGAGAGACTGACATTTAACATGTGGTAGGCAACGAGACATAGCGATAGAAACGAAACAACTAGCATGCCAATGATAGTAATGATATCAAGGGAAATGGTCATCTTGCCTGAGATCCCCCTTGGAAGAAGAACGACTCCGTGAAGCAGACAAACCGATGTAGTCGAACGGATCCTCACACTCCGAAGCGGTCGGAACTCTATCGAAACAAAGCAAACCGGAAACAAGAATCAACACACGATATTCACCACACGATGCACAACACCTATGATGCATGAACGGTACCAATTATGCACGCATGATATGGAAATTCACACAACCAAACACTACACATTAAGTGAAGCTCAATATGCAACGAGTTGCATATTGACGAAACTCCACATACGAATTATTTAGTTCACTCTCGATTAGGTATACGGCAGTATTAAATGTGGTTAAACATGGCAAGAGGTGAAGCGTAATTAATCTACCTATCTAGGCATTTTAAATGAGACAGGAAATGACTTATAGCATCTCCGAACTGACCTCATACGTTAATTTATAATTCTATCCAGATCTGAACTAACACGTTTTAATATTTGTTAAACAGCAAAATAAATAGTTTCACGTGATTATACACGTCGTTCCAATCAATTTACACATAGAGACCATCTCTAATGGAGCTACGGTTCAAACGATATGATCACCACAAGATATGATAGCATGAATCCAATATGTATGCAATGACAGTCACAAGCACCCCAAAACATACAAACAGCAAGATAATATGAACCTACACGAGATTCTAAGAAAGTTTCATGTATGACACGTCCCAAACGGAGCAACAGTTCAACAAATACAAGCTAAACAAGAAATGACTACAATCTGCCCAAAACAACAACATGGCATTTTCTACACCCCAAAACAACAAGCTACATAAATCTAAAACGCTCAAACAAGACATGAGGCAGTAGTGGTCAAGATGCACTACACCATACTACTAATAACATCTAGCCTGGAAGCGTGGATCACTAGGAAAAGAACTCACAAAATGGCATCTCACACACAATTTCAAACTTCGTGAAAATATCAGTTTTTGACAGTGCAGTTTTTGACCTGAAGGCATATTGACAGCAGCAAAACTATATTCTACAGAGCACCGAATTCCATGAAAATTCACAACATGCTAGATAATCTTAAGGACTACAAATAACTCAATTGCACGAACCTCAAAAGAGCTATAGATCACTAGCAAAACTCATGTCAAGACAACAACAAAATATAATAGATTTCAGACTTAGAAATATTTCAGCATGTCTCCAAATCAGCACTATTTTCTAGCATGTTGACAACAAGCAAGCAACACCTTACCATGGATATCTATTGCAACCAAAATTACCAGGGGCTAGCATACATATCCAAGGGCATATCTCTAGTTCACAACTAATTCATATCATGCAGGGATTAAATCCCACAAAATAGACAAGAGGGTAACATGACAGAAATATCACGCACACTAACTTGCTCAAAAGCTAAAACTAAATGCACAGTTAAATTCTAAGGATTTTTCTACCCCGAAAACATCTATAATATGTGGAGTTCGAAAAATAAAACTAACGCCGCACATATATGCGAGAATATGTCCTAAACACGACATAACAAACTAGTGACGGAACCTACATGCACAAATGCAAATAACTACTCTAAAATACATGGCAAAGGGTCCCGAACAACATGAACATTTTATATATGGTATTTGAACAATCCAGACACGCACAAAAGTATCTATGGAATATCTAATATATTAGGACAGCACGCAAAACTAGGCAAACAACGGGTCAAACCACTCCAAACGTGCATGCAAGTTGCAAAATATTATTCTATGCGAAAAACTACACGAGTTACATATATAATACATCGCGATCCGATGCACGGTTAATTATCTACAACGTTTGAAAATATCTAATATTTACTGAAATTATTAATTCGCAGAAAAATCCTAAAATCCATTGGGCTGAAGATAAGAGCGAGCGCTAATAGCTAAAATGCGCCACATGTGCTTAATAGAGGCTGGGGGGCTCCTCACCTCGTGGGGTCGACCCATGGAGCACAGGAGGCAGATATGGGCTGCGTGGCCGGGGTGCTGGAGCAGTCGGTCGGGCCGGAGGGCACTGGGCCTCGGAGCTGGATGCGGCTGGGCCGACTCGGGCCTAGGATCTGGCGAGGCGGCGGGGCCTCAGGGGCACGCGGCCCATGCATGCTGGGAGGCCGGTCCTAGCGACGCGGCTGTGGCGAGCCGTTCGTCCGGCGCTCCTCGATCTGGAGCAGCGCGACGCGGTCAACGATTTCGAGGAGGCCGCGAGGAGGAGCTGGGCGTCCACATTCGATGGCTGGGTCCGAGATCCGGGCGGCGGCGGAGGGGCTGATGTGTTGTGGCAATTGTGCAAGCCAGCACCGGCGACGGAGGGGCTCGGGACCTGCACAGAAGAAGGAAGGGAGGGAGTTAGACGAGGGAGGAGAAGAGAGAACGAGAGAAGGAAGGAAGAGGCGGTCGGCCTGGTGCAGCTCCGGGCGACGCGGGGTCGCCGGATGCGTCGACTGGCGGCGCAAGGCGGCGACGCACGGGAGGAGGCACGAGAGAAGCTCGGGCTCTGGGCAGAATGGGGGGGGGCGATCCGGGCCGGGGAGGGCCGGATCTGGGCTCGGGCGGGCCCTGGCGGCTGGCAGGAGGATGGATAGGAGAGAGAGCGACGGTGGTGCTACGGTTTGGGTAGACGCGGAAACCGAGGTGGGAGAAGGGTTTGGCTGTCCAAAAATGGCATGGGAGGCCTATTTATAACAATGGGGGGGCTAGGTTCATCATTTTTTCGCCCCGGGTTCAACCGTGGAATCGGAATCAAGCGGCTCCAGTCACGAGGACGGGATAGGTGGCTGTGTAGAGTGGCTAGCCAGAGAAGAGAGGGAAAACGGGCACCCGGCGACAATGTTTAAAACAACGGAAAACATCCAACGATAACCGAAGACGGTGCCGCTACGGTCGACCGTTCGGGTACCAGACGGACTCTGATTGCAACGAAAATTGGCAGGCGGCCTACCTACATCAAAATAAGACCGCACACCAAGTTTTGACCCACTCCAAGAATATTTTATACACACTTTTAAAACGAGGTTTAATCGATGCCGCGGGCGTGTGCATGTGTGGTCGGGCTCAAAACAGTCAACGACGAGAACGGAGAGAACCGACAACTAATAACGGATGCAAGTTGAAAACTGGCAGCAACGGAGTGCCAATGCAATGCAGATGATGCGCATGATGCGATGATGAAGCGACAAATAAAAATAATCACACGCCAGCAACGGAATAAAATGGGGAATCTTCTGGAGCGTCGGTCTCGGGCTGTCACAACGACCCACTCGCGGGGCATGCCAAACACGCATCAGTTTTCTTTAGGGTGTTCTTCTCGGAATGGATTGTGGAGGTACGAGATCTTTTCTGATCTTGTAACGAGGGACTTGCCGGCACCGTTGTCGTCGCCGCTGCTGGAGTAGCGGTGGGAGCGTCATTAGCATTTCCCGCTCTCTTTCTATTGTGGATGTCGATCTCCATATTAGCCTTAGAAAGTTTCTCGGTGTCGGGTTTATCTCCCTCCCTTTGATGAGCTCTCTGATCCTGGGCATGGCTTCCTCTGCCCCCAGTTCCTCTTCTTCGTCCCCCACCGCTTTCACCCGGACCCTGGCCCGGACCGTGAAACCATGTTGCTCTAAGGTCTTTGAAGACAAGAGCCTTGGGAGGATGGACTCCATCTTTGCACTCCTTATGCATATGCCCTAGATGTCCACAGACTGCACACTAGTCGGGAAGCCACTCATACTTGACCCTGAAAATCTCCCTCCTCTCCTTCTTCACCAGCGAGACTGCGTTCTTGAAGAGAGCATTGACATCAATCTTCACTCGAACGCGGACAAAGTTGCCTTCAAAGTCCTGTGATCTAGGTTCATGGTATATATATATATATATATATATATATTCTCCGATAGTAGCTGGCAGAGATTTGACTACTGGAAAATATCCGTCGGGGAAGTCATGGACCTATTCCCAAATGTCCATCTTGTCGAGAGCTATCGCCGACGGCCGAGTGAAACCGTCGTAGGGCGCGATCACCACCGCCTTCCCCTTGTGCTGCCAAGGGCCCTCCTGCATCACCCTCTCCCAGTCTCCGAGGCACTGGAACTGCATCGTGTATAGGTTGTCCTCAAGAGGGTGGATCTTCACTTCCTGGCTAGATCCCACGCGGTCCTCATCTGCCGGTAGAACTAGTACTGGCTATAGGTTTTCTCCATATGAACTCGTACGATTGCCATCCACCTTGTAGTCTCCTCCGGCAGATCGTCATCCCTGTCACGCCCAAGATGCGACCCTATCCTTAATTTGGCACGAGGGTCTCGACAGGGATAGAAGCGCATCTTGTCGTTTCGCAAGAATGGATATCGTTACAAGTACATGTAATGAAGAGAAGAGTATATGGAATTGGCTTACACTCGCCACAAGCTACATCAGAGTCACATCAGTACAACACATACAATAATCATGAAGAAGAGCACGGTCCGACTATGGACGAAAACAAACGATAAAAGAACGACGTCCATCCTTGCTATCCCAGGCTGCCGGCCTGGAACCCATCCTAGATCGAAGAAGAAGAAGAAGAAGAAGCAACTCCAAATGATCAATCAACACGCTCGCGTCAAGTAACCTGTACCTGTACCTGCAACTGGTGTTGTAGTAATCTGTGAGCCACAAAGGACTCAACAATCTCATTTCCAAAGGTATCAACACTAGCAAAGCTTAATAGGTGAGGGATGGTTAAGTGGTGAGGTTGCAGCAGCGACTAAGCAATTATATGAGGTGGCTAACTTACGAGTACAAGAATAAGAGGGGGAAAAATCTACGCATAATGGACGTGAACTACTGATGATCAAATGAATGATCCTGAACACCTGCTTACGCCAAACATAACCCCACCGTGTCCTTGATCGGAGAAGGATATCACGAAAGAGACAGTCACGGTTACGCACACAGTTGGCATATTTTAATTAAGTTAACTTCAAGTTATCTAGAACCAGTGTTAAACAAAGTTTCCACGTTGCCACATAACCGTGGGCACGGCTTTCCGAAAAGATTTAACCCCGCAGGGGTGCTCCAACTAGTCCATCACAAATTACCATAAGCCGCATAGAAATCCTCAATCACGAAGCTCGCGATCTCGTCGGATTCCCTAGTGGAAAACCTCAACTCTAAGATTACCCAAAGCATCACCGGCATCCTGATGCACAAGATATTTCGTCAAAGGTGAAACTAATCCAGCAAGGCCGCCCGACGTGTCGACGATCCCGATAGGAGCCGCGTATCTCGTTCTCAGGACACGACGGATGAGCTAGACGTTGGGATCACTAAACCTCTGGGTGACCAGAGGGGTGCCGGACATCGGTCAGGTGGGACCAACACTCATGAGGAGCACTGGCTCGGGGGTTGATTAAATTATCCTCGGGGTCCGGAAAGTCCCTATGCAATTTTATTAGGTGATTAGGCAAATGTAGTACCAAAGTTGGGCCTTGCCAGACCAGCTTTAATCTAAAACGAATTATCAAGGGGGTCCCCATAACAACCCCAATCGTGTTAGGAGTGCTCAATTATGGAACATAACACCGGTAGCCGAAACTAAGGGGGCAAAGGTGGAACAAAACACCAGGCTAGAAAGGCCGAGCCTTCCACCTTTTACCAAGTATATACGTGCATTAAATTAAATAGCATTAATAGGGTGATATAACAAGGAACCCATGTTTTCACATGGAAGCAACTGCACCTGCAACTAGCAACGCTAACACAAGGTTAAGCAAGCAGTAACATAGCCAATCAGTGGTTTGCTAGGTTGTGAATAATTGAAGGTTTCATGGCATTGTTGGGAGGCTGATATTTAACATGTGGTAGGCAGCAAGACGTAAACGGCAGCAACGGTAAAACTAGCATGTGGCAATGATAGTAATGGTATCTAGGGAAATGGTCATCTTGCCCGAGATCCCGCTTGGAAGAAGAATGCCTCCGTGAAGCAGAAGAACCGATGTAGTCGAACGGGTCCTCACACTCCGACACGCTTGCAGAACTCTATCGAGACGAAGCAAACCGGAAACATAAATCAACACAAGATATTCACCACACGATGCACAACACATATGATGCATGAGCAGCTGAATACATGCAAGACACGGCAAGACAATTCACACAATCAAACACTACACGTTAAGTGAAGTTCAATATGCAACGAATTGCATATTGACGAAACTCCACGTCAATCACTTAGCTCTATCCCGATTAGATACACGGCATTATTAAATGTGATTAAACATGGCAAGAGGTGAAGCGCAATTAATCTACCTATCTAGGCATTTTAAATGAGGTCGGAAATGACATACAGCACCTCTGAAACGACCTCATATGTTAATTTACAATTCTGTCCAGATCTGAACTAACACATTTAATTAATTGTTAAACAGAAAAACAAGTAGGTTCACGTGATTCTACGCGTCGAGACAAGCAATTTACACATAGATCAAAAGTTATCACCGGAGCTATGGATCAAAAGTTACAAGCACCGCAAGATATGATGGCATGGATGCAATATGTGTGCAACGATGGTCACGAGCACTTCAAAACATACAACCAGCAAGAGAAAATGAAACTCCACGAGATTCTAAGAAAGATTCATATAGGACATGATCAAAACGGAGCTACGGTTCACAAACTACGAGAAAAACAAGATATCACTACAATCTGCCAAAATCAGCCACATAGCATTTTCTACACCCCACAACTACGAGCTAAACAACTCCAATATAATCAACCAAGGCATGACACAAAAGAGGGCAAGAAGCACTACAACAAACAACTAATAACAACTAGCAAGGAAGCAAGGAACACTAGGAAAAGAAGTCACAAAATGGCATCTCACATACTATTTCAGACTTAGCGAAAATAGCAGTTTTGAAGCTTCAGTTTTCGATCTGAAGGCATATTGACAGCAGCAAAACCATAAGCTACAGGACTCCAAATGGCATGAAAATTTACAGAATGCTAGAGAAACACAAGGGCTACAACTAACTCCATTGGACCAACCTCAAAAGAGTTACACATCAAAAGATACAAGCAAGACAAGACAACAACAAAATATAACAGATCTCAGACTTACAAATATTTCAGATCCTCCAAAACAGCACTGTTTCTAGAAACTTGAGAGCAAGCAAACCACACCTAAACATGCATTTCTATTGCAACCAAAAATACCAGGGGCTAGAGTAAACATCAAAGATCAACTCTCTAGTTGACAACCCGTCCAAACGAAGCACGGAATAAATCCTACGCAAAAGACAAGAGGGCAACATGGCAAAATATCGCGCGAACTAACTTGCTCAAAAGCTAAAACTAATTGCACAGAAAAATCCTGCCCCGAAAACATATAAAACATGTGGGGTTGCAACACGAAAATATTGCCACACGTAAATGCGAGAAAATAACCTATACACGGAAAAATAAACTAGCGGCAAACCCTACACGCAAAAATACCAATGTCTACTCTAAAATACATGGAAAAGTGGTTCCTAAAACATGGGCATTTATCTAAGGCATTCGAGCAATCCGGACTTGCGCGAAAAGTAAATATGCGCACTATCCTACCTAGACAGCACGTAAAACTAGGCATATGGCGGCTCAAACTACGTCAAACAAATATGCGAGTTGCACCAACATAATCTACGCGCAAAACTACACGATTGTCATATATTGCTCGTTGCGTTCCGATATACGGAATAAAAGATACACGCGTTTGAAAATCTAATATTACCCTGAAATTAATAAATCGCAGAAATCCTAAAATTAACAACGGGCCGAAACAACAGTGAGCGCAACATACTATCCTACGCCCTGAGTGTTTTATAGCGACTAGGAGGGGGAGCTGCTCACCTCGTGGGCTCGGCCCATGAGGCAGGCCTGGGCTCGGGCAGTTGGAGGAGGAGGCGGCCCACGTGGGAGGCCGGCCTGGCGCGGTGCTGAGCTGGGCCACGGGCCTGGCAGGCCGAGGCGAGCGAAGGCGAGGGCGCGGCCACGTGGGCCGGCTCAGCGCTGGGCCAGGGAGGCGCTTGGCCTGGGCAGCTCGGTCAACAGGGCGAGCGAGCCGCTCCTCCCGATCCAGATCGGGATCGAGGGGGGGAGCTCGCGACAGGGGCTCCGGTGGCCGGCGGGGCTGTAGGGCGTGACAGCGGCGACGAGAACGAGGCGAGGCGAACCGGAGCTACCCGTGTCCTGGCCGGGCGGCGGCGGCAAGGCGACATAGGTCCGCAAGCATCGACGGCGCGACCACGAAGCGAGGCGATGCCATGGCGAGGGATGGAGTTGTGCTAGCCTCCGGTGGCGCATACCGGCGACAGACGGGGCGGCGACCTCCGATGGCAGGGCCTCGGCGCGGGGATGGAGTGGCGCACAGGCGCAGGGCCCCTCAGGCGCCATGGAGGCCCTGCTCCATGTGGTGGAAGGCAGCAGCATGGATCGGGCCCAGATGGGCTTCGTGCGGGCTCAAACCGGGTCCTGTGGGCCGGCGGCTGGAGGAGGGAGACAGGGGCGTTGGGGTGGCGGCTGCACACTGTTTCGCACGGAAAACGAGGTGGAAGAGGGGTTTGCTGTCTAAATTAAAGGATGGGGTGTTTAAATAGGAAAGGGGGCTAGGGTTAGGGGTTTTCCGGGCCGATATCGACCGCATGATCGTAAATGGATGGCTTCTGTTGCGGAGTACGGTTAGGTGGCTGTGTAGAGAGGCTTAGGCTAAGATGAGAGGGAAGGGGTGCGTCTGTGACACGCGTTTTAAAACACAGAATCACGTCCGACATAGACCGAATACGATGCCGCTACGGTCGACCGTTTGGGTACCAGACGGACTCCGATTGCGACGAAACTTGACAGGCGGCCTACATATATATAAATAATACCGCACATCAAATCTCACCCCAATCAGAGAAAGTTTTTCAACACACTTTTAAAACAGGGTTTTGACGATGTCGCGGGCGCGTGTGTGTGCGGACGGGCTCAGAATGGACAACGACGAACGCGGAGAGAACCGGCGCTAATAACGGATGCAAGTTTAAACTGGCGACAACGGAATGCCGATGCAATGCGGATGATGCGCATGATGTGATGATGAATGCCACAGACATATAAGCCACACGATGAAAACGGAAATAAAAGGGGAATCTTCTAGGGCGTCGGTCTCGGGTTATCACAACTCTCCTACACTACAAGAGGATCTCGCCTCGAGATCCAAGAATGAAAGGGGGAGAGGATGGGAAAGAACAAGAGGTAAAAATTAAGTCGCTTCTTTGACAAATGAGTGAAACCAACGATCCTTGAAGGTTGTAAGGCGAAGAGGAATGATATGAGAAACAAGCAAGAATTCACGGAAAATTTCGGCAGCACTTCGGTAGGAAAATGGGACAAAAAATTCGATAAGATGGAAGAAATAGACAATATACATAACAAACAACTAAATAGAGCAAGCCAACACCATGATCTTGATAGAACAACATGACAGACCCAAAAGAGCAACATCACAATGCCTCCGGAACAATAGAATATGAACTAGCTCATACGGAAGAAGAGAATGAAGAGAGAATGACAACTACTAACTCCAATGAACTTGGCAAGCATCCTTGCAAGAAGAATTGGACGGACTTGTTGGAAAACAACAACGAAAAGAACAAGATAGTAGTGGGCTTATGGAAACCTTTTCAAACTAATGAAGTGACAACCACCCACTACAGAAACAAGGATTGATTGGGAGAAACAAGATATGAACAATTTCTTATACCAAGAGGATACATTGAGAACTTGGATTAATGACAAGTACCATGATAGCAACAATCCATAGGAAAAGCTTTAGGTGCAATCCAAACCAAGATAGCTCAATGAAGAAATCATGGGCTACAAATATCTCAGGATCATAGAATTGGTGGTTTTAATTATCTCATTCTTGAAAGAAAACTCTTCGAGGCTCCTACACTAACAAGAATGCTATAATACCACCTCAAAGGATAAAGGAAGAACAATTGCACATATAAATGCAAGAGAAAGGATACTTGAGGTTCTGGAACAAGAATCTTGAAGAACACTTGAGAATGGATTGAAACCTTGATGAACCACCAAGAAGGACCACCGTATACAAATGAATGATGCAAAGACATGAAGGTAGAACAGAATAAGATTATGTCCTTGCCAAGATTTAGATGAAGCTTCACAAAGAGATACTTAAAAGAACTTGGAACTCCGGAAAAGAAATATAGGCACTTGAGAAAAGAATTGATATCATGAGCCCTCCGGAAGAAGAATTGAAATCTCTTGGAAGAAGGAAGAACAATAATAAGAATTATGTTATGCTCATCCTTCATCAATTAAATTGATGACAAGCAACGGATCTAGCATACAACTTATTTTTCTTGAAATGAATCTTGAAGAGACAGAGAGATAAGCACCACTTGAAGTATGACTGAAGAAAGCACCAGTAAGAATTCACAATTGAATGGGGATACCAAGAATGAATGGAGATACAAGAGAATGAAGAGATCATGAGCCACCTAACATAAAACTAGAACAAGGCACCGGATAAATGAGAGACGAACGAAGAGACAACAATTGAGAAGAATTGAGGATGAAAGATGAAAGCTGAGAATGAAGAATCTTCTGAAATGATGGCCTTCGGAGGATCGAGAATGAAAACAACTCCGAAATGCACCGGATAGCAAGAAAGGGATTACTCATGATTGGGAATAATTCAAGATGATGCGAGAAGGCTGAAACGATGAAGAGAATGGACAAGAATGAGAGAAACACTCCTTCGAATCTTCAATGGAGAAAATGATGAGAAGAACCTCACCAAGAATAACTGAGACACTCCGGAATAAAGAAGAATGCAAGTTTGAGCCAAATATGAGAATTAACTCAAATAGATCTTGAAGAAGTAATATGACTGATGGAAATCATTCTTACATCATAGTTGAAAAGAATTAAAGATCTCCGGAAGATTACAAGAGCTATAACAGATCCTGGGAAAAACTTGTGGCTTATGGGCCCACTCAAAGAAACCACCGTTAGAAAAGATTGCTAGAAAGAGGGATATTGCACCGGTACAATGAAAACTTGATGGGGTTGAGCACCTCGAATTAATTGAAAGATCTGAAAACAAGAAGCTCAGGGATATCTTCAACACTCCGGATAGAGAAAAAAAGAGGAATGAATAGCAAGATATGTTGACAAAAATCTCCAATATGGGAAAGAATTTTAAAGATGAGAATGATATGAGGAACACGAATAACTGAATTGAATTCACCAGAAAGATAACAAGATTGAATAAAGATGAACACGAAGCTCTTGCGAATCTTCACGATGAATCAACGGATCAGATAGAAAAGAACGGACAGCAGAAGCACAATGAAAAGAAAACTCTTGGATGAAAATTGAATCACTGAGAACAAGGGCGGGAGGGTGGGGAAAAACAAAGACAACTTGGGACAGATGAGACAAACTTCGGAAAGAAATGAGAGATTGATCTTGCAAAATTGGAGAGGATTGAATTCACTGAAGAGAAGCACACCGGTTGAAAAGAATTAACATGACGACTCCGGTTAACAAGAATTGACAAGACAACTGATTAAGCAAAAGGATTAGCATTCACATAAAAATATGAGAACACCTCTTGCAAAGGTCTGAAATCACCACTTGACATCGAAGCAACAGAAATTTGTTGGAAGATCGTCCTATAAGTAACTACTTGAATTCCCACCTATGAATTCCCGAAATATCTGGCCATGCAATCTGGTTCACGGATACAAGGAGTAATATCACACAAGTCCTATACTAACCCGTCACCTGTATCACATCCGTCAACACACAACCAGAATCTCAGACCTTCATCTACAACAGACCCTCGTGATCACAACGATACAAAGTATGGAAGTACTCTCGAACAATCTGCACCAGTACTGGGGACATCGGGGTTATCTCGCCACTACTAGTACTGAAGCAATTACGAACATCCTTCGTTCTGAGATACTAAGAAATCTGAATGATAACGATGTGCTCAAGAATCCCCTGGAGCTCAACTCCCCTGAAACTCAAAGTAGATAGGAGGCACCAAGACAGAACTCCGTCATATCGGCATCATATAGATTCCAAAAATATCCGCGTGATCCTAAATTTTTTTGAGTGAGAAGAGGAGTAGAATTAAATTATTACGTCAAGATTCCTCACTAGAGCATAGAAGAGGAGAAAAAAGAATCCTACTCTCCGATATATAACTAGACTCAAAGCAATTTTTTCACTAGACTCGACTCGGCCAAGTTCGTTCAATCAAGGGGGCTCCTAGGTCGGTACTGCTCTGATACCAACTTGTCACGCCCAAGATGCGACCCTATCCTTAATTTGGCACGAGGGCCTCGTCAGGGATAGAAGCGCATCTCGTCGTTTCGCAAGAATGGATATCGTTACAAGTACATGTACTGAAGAGAAGAGTATATGGAATTGGCTTACACTCGCCACAAGCTACATCAGAGTCACATCAGTACAACACATACAATAATCATGAAGAAGAGCAGGGTCCGACTACGGACGAAAACAAACGATAGCAGAATGACGTCCATCCTTGCTATCCCAGGCTGCCGGCCTGGAACCCATCCTAGATCGACGAATAAGAAGAAGAAGAAGAAGAAGCAACTCCAAATGATCAATCAACGCGCTCGCGTCAAGTAACCTTTACCTATACCTGCAACCGGTGTTGTAGTAATCTGTGAGCCACAAAGGACTCATCAATCTCATTTCCAAAGGTATCAAGACTAGCAAAGCTTAATAGGTGAGGGATGGTTAAGTGGTGAAGTTGCAACAGCGACTAAGCAATTATAGGAGGTGGCTAACTTACGAGTACAACAATAAGAGGGGGAAAAATCTACGCATAACGGACGTGAACTACTGATGATCAAATGAATGATCCTGAACACCTGCTTACGTCAAACATAACCCCACCGTGTCCTCGATCGGAGAAGGAACTCACGAAAGAGACAGTCACGGTTACGCACACAGTTCGCATATTTTAATTAAGTTAACTTCAAGTTATCTAGAACCAGTGTTAAACAAAGTTTCCACGTTGCCACATAACCGCGGGCACGACTTTCCGAAAAGATTTAACCCTGCAGGGGTGCTCCAACTAGTCCATCACAAATGACCACAAGCCGCATAGAAATCCTCAATCACGAAGCTCGCGATCTCGTCCGATTCCCTAGTGGAAAACCTCTACTCTAAGATTACCCAAAGCATAACCGGAATCCCGATGCACAAGATATTTCGTCAAAGGTAAAACTAATCCAGCAAGGCCGCCCGACGTGTCGACGATCCCGATAGGAGCCGCGTATCTCGTTCTCAGGACACGACGGATGAGCTAGACGTCGGGATCGCTAAACCTCTGGGTGACCAGAGGGGCGCCAGACATCCCTCAGGTGCGACCAACACTCATGAGGAGCACTGGCCCGGGGGTTGATTAAATTATCCTCGGGGTCCGGAAAGTCCCTATACAATTTTATTAGGTGATTAGGCAAATGTAGTACCAAAGTTGGGCCTTGCCAGACCAACTTTAATCTAAAACGAATTATCATGGGGGTCCCCATAACAACCCCGATCGTGTTAGGAGTGCTCAATTATGGAACATAACACCGGTAGCCGAAAGTAAGGGGGCTACCAAGAGGATAACCGAAACTAAGGGGGCTACCAAGAGGAGCCGAAACTAAGGGGGCTACCAAGAGGAGCGCTCAATTATGGAACATAACACCGGTAGCCGAAAGGTGTAACAAAACACCAGGCTAGAAAGGCCGAGCCTTCCACCTTTTACCAAGTATATAGGTGCATTAAAATAAATAGCATTAATAGGGTGATATAACAAGGAACCCATGTTTTCACATGGAAGCAACTGCGCCTGCAACTAGCAACGCTAACACAAGGTTAAGCAAGCAGTAACATAGCTGATCAGTGATTTGCTAGGTTGTGAACAGTTGAAGGTTTCATGGCATTATTGGGAGGCTGATATTTAACATGTGGTAGGCAACGAGACATAAATGGTAGCAACGGTAAAACTAGCATGGCAATGATAGTAATGGTATCTGGGGAAATGGTCATCTTGCCTGAGATCCCGCTTGGAAGAAGAATGCCTCCGTGAAGCAGACGAACCGATGTAGTCGAACGGGTCCTCACAATCCGATACGCTTGCGGAACTCTATCGAGACGAAGAAAACCGGAAACACAAATCAACACAAGATATTCACCATACAATGCACAACACATATGATGCATGAGCAGCTGAATACATGCAAGACACGACAAGACAATTCACACAATCAAACACTACACGTTAAGTGAAGTTCAATATGCAACGAATTGCATATTGACGAAACTCCATGTTAATCACTTAGTTCTATCCTGATTAGATACACGACATTATTAAATGTGATTAAACATGGCAAGAGGTGAAGCGCAATTAATCTACCTATCTAGGCATTTTAAATGAGGTCGGAAATGACATATAGCACCTCCGGAACGACCTCATATGTTAATTTACAATTCTGTCCAGATCTGAACTAACACATTTAATTAATTGTTAAACATCAAAAAATATGTTCACGTGATTCTACGCGTCGAGACAAGCAATTTACACATAGAGATCATCTCCAACGGAGCTACGGATCAAAAGTTACAAGCACCGCAAGATATGATGGCATGAATGCAATATGTCTGCAACGATGGTCACGAGCACTTCAAAACATACAACCAGCAAGAGAAAATGAAACTACACGAGATTCTAAGCAAGATTCATATAGGACACGATCAAAACGGAGCTACGGTTCACAAACTACGAGCAAAACAAGATATCACTACAATCTGCCAAAATCAGCCACATGGCATTTTCTACACCCCACAACTACGAGCTAAACAACTCCAATATAATCAACCAAGGCATGACACGGAAGAGGGCAAGAAGCACTACAACAAACAACTAATAACAACTATCATGGCAGCAAGGAACACTAGGAAAAGAAGTCACAAAATGGCATCTCACATACTATTTCAGACTTAGCGAAAATGGCAGTTTTGAAGCTGCAGTTTTCGATCTGAAGGCATATTGACAGCAGCAAAACCATAAGCTACAGGACCCCAAATGGCATGAAAATTTACATCATTCTATAGAAACACAAGGGCTACAACTAACTCCATTGGACCAACCTCAAAAGAGCTACAGATCAAAAGATACAAGAAAGACAAGACAACAACAAAATATAACAGATCTCAGACTTAGAAATATTTCAGCTCCTCCAAAACAACACTGTTTCTAGCAACCTGAGAGCAAGAAAACCACACCTAAACATGCATTTCTATTGCAACCAAAAATACCACGGAGTAGAGTAAACATCAAAGATCAACTCTCTAGTTGACAACTCGTCCAAACGAAGCACGGAATAAATCCTATGAAAAAGACAAGAGGGCAACATGGCAAAATATCACGCGAACTAACTTGCTCAAAAGCTAAAACTAATTGCACAAAAAAATCCGGATTTTTCTACCCCGAAAACATATAAAACATGTGGGGTTGCAACACGAAAATATTGCCACACGTAAATGCGAGAAAATAAACTATACACGGAAAAATAAACTAGCGCCAAACCCTACACGCAAAATACCAACGTCTATTCAAAAATACATGGAAAAGTGGTTCCTAAAACATGGGCATTTATCTAAGGCATTCGAGCAATCCGGACTTGCGCGAAAAATAAATACGGGCACTATCCTATCTAGACAGCTTGTAAAACTAGGCATATGGCGGCTCAAACTATGCCAAACAAATATGCGAGTTGCACCAACGTAATCTACGCGCAAAACTACATGATTGTCATATATTGCTCGCTGCGATCCGATATACGGAATAAAAGATACACGCGTTTGAAAATCTAATATTACCCTGAAATTAATAAATCGCAGAAATCCTAAAATTAACAACGGGCCAAAGCAACAGTGAGCGCAACATACTATCCTACGCCCTGAGCGTTTTATAGCGACTAGGAGGGGGAGCTGCTCACCTCGTGGGCTCGGCCCATGAGGCAGGCCTGGGCGCGTGCAGTTGGAGGAGGAGGCGGCCCACGTGGGAGGCCGGCCTGGCGCGGTGCTGAGCTGGGCCACGGGCCTGGCAGGCCGAGGCGAGCGAAGGCGAGGGCGCAGCCAGGTGGGACGGGGAGGCGCTAGGCCTGGGCAGCTCGGTCAATAGGGCGAGCGAGCCGCTCCTCCCGATCCAGATCGAGATCGAGGGAGGGAGCTCGCGGCAGCGGCTCCGGTGGACGGCGGGGATGCAGGGCGTGACGGCGGCAATGGGAACGAGGCGAGGCGAACCGGAGCTACCCGTGTCCTAGCCGGGCGGCGACGACAAGGCGAGGTAGGTCCGCGAGCATCGACGGCGCGACCACGCAGCGAGGCGATGCCATGGTGCGTCTGTGACACGCGTTTTAAAACACTGAATCACGTCCAATGATAGACCGAATATGGTGCCGCTACGGTCGACCGTTCGGGTACCAGACGGACTCCGATTGCGATGAAACTTGACAAGCGGCCTACCTATATATAAATAATACCGCACGTCAAATCTCACCCAAATCAGAGAAAGTTTTTCAACACACTTTTAAAACAGGGTTTTGACGATGTCGCGGGTGCATGCGTGTGCGGACGGGCTCAGAATGGACAACGACGAACGCGGAGAGAACCGACGCTAATAACGGATGCAAGTTTAAAACTGGCGGCAACGGAATGCCGATGCAATGCGGATGATGCGCATGATGCGATGATGAATGCCACAAACATATAAGCCACACGACGAAAACGGAAATAAAAGGGGAATCTTCTAGGGCGTCGGTCTCGGGTTATCACAATCCCCTACCTCGACGTCTTGCGGGTTTTCCTTGCCAAGCCCTAGTTATTCCATCATAGACTCCAGCTCGGTCACATAACTCGATCCAGACCCTGCGTCCTCCATGAAAGCTCTTGCCTGTGAAAAGGTTCCGCACGCGGGTGTCCCAAGCGACCGCACAGCCTTCGACCACTGGAGACTAGTCCCCAGGCCGATGCGGAGGGTTTTGGTCGGAGGGGATGAAGACTCGATGTACATGTCGGAAATATGCCCTAGAGGCTATAATAATTATATTTCCTTATTCATGATAATCATTTATTACACATGCTATAATTGTATTAATTGAAAACTGAGATACATGTGTGGATACATAGATAATAGACTGTCCCTAGTGAGCCTCTAGTTGACTAGCTCGTTGATCAAAGATGGTCAAGGTTTCCTGGACATAGAAAAGTGTTGTCACTTGATAACGTGACCACATCATTAGGAGAATGATGTGATGGACAAGACCCAAACTATAAGCGTGACATATGATCGTGTCAGTTTATTGCCCCTGTTTTCTGCATGTCAATGTATCTGTTCCTATGACCATAAGATCATGCAACTCCCGGACACCGTAGGAATACCTTGTGTGTATCAAACGTCGCAACGTAACTGGGTGACTATAAAGGTGCTCTACAAGTATCATCGAAGGTGTGTGCTGGGTTGGCATGGATCAAGATTGGGATTTGTCACTCCGTGTGACGGAGATGTATCTCGGGGCCCACTCGGTAATACAATATCACAATAAGCCTTGCAAGCAATATGACTAAGGAGTTAGCCACATGATCTTGTATTACGGAACGAGTAAAGAGACTTGCCGGTAACGAGATTCAACTACGTATGTGGATACCGACGATCGAATCTCGAGCAAGTAACATACCGAAGGATAAGGGAAACATCATACGGGATTAACTGAATCCTTGACATAGAGGTTCAACCGATAAAGATCTTCGTAGAATATGTAGGATCCAATGTGGGCATCCAGGTCCCGCTATTGGATATTGACCGGAGAGTGTCTCAGGTCATGTCTACATAGTTCTCGAACCCGCAGGGTCTGCACACTTAAGGTTCGGTGACGTTTCGGTATAGTTGAGTTATAGGTGTTGGTAACCGAAGGTTGTTTGGAGTCCCAGATGAGATCCCGGACGTCATGAGGAGCTATGGAATGGTCTAGAGGTAAATATTGATATATAGGAAGTCTTGTTTTGGTCATCAAAAAAGTTTCGGGCTCATCGGTAGTGTACCGGGAGTGCCGGGAGGGTACCGGGGGACCACCCGGAGGGGTGTGACGACCCAAAATATCTCATGGGCTGTGGGAGGAGTCAAACCAGCCCCTAGTGGTCTAGGTGAACCAACCACTAAGGCCCATGCGGCTAGGGGTGGGAAAAACCCAAAGGTGGGAAGGGTTTCCAAAGGGAGAGGGGGAATATTTCAAGTGGGAGGAGTCCTACTTGGAGTAGGATTGGAGTAGGACTCCCCCACCTCCAATTTCGGCCAGACCTTGAGGGTTTGAGGCTGCCTCCTCCCCTCCGTCCCTCCTATATATACTAGAGGTATTGAGGGTTTTTGAGACACAACAAATCAGCCACATGCTGCCCTCTCTCTAGATATCTTTCTCCTCTAGTCTAGTTTCATCAGTGCTTAGGCGAAGCCCTGCTGGAATAGTTCCACCTCCACCACCACCACGCTGCCGTGTTGGAGAACTCATCTACCTCTCCGCCCCTCTTGCTGGATCAAGAAGGCGGGGATCTTCATCGAGCTGTATGTGTGCTGAACGCGGAGGTGTCGTCCGTTCGGCACTAGATCGGGATGGATCGTGATGGGACCGCGGGACGGATCGTGATGAGATCGCGAGGCGGGTTGCGATTTGGATCGCGAAGATGTTCCACTACATCAACCGCGTTATATACGCTTTCGCTTAGCGATCTACAAGGGTACGTAGATGCACTCTTCCCTCTCGTAGATGATCATCACCATAGATAGGTATTGCGTGTGCGTAGGATTTTTTTTATTTCCCATGCAACGTTCCCCAACAGTACAGGCGATCAAGATCGCCGCCGCGAGGATAAACCCTAACGAGAGGGGATTCAGGCGGCCTGCCATTGCTAGGTAACTCGACCGAGGCCGAGCTGTGCACTCATTGGCTGGGCCGAGGTGTGCAACTTCTGCTTATGATGCTTGTTTATATTAATAACATCTCTACTATCCTCAAAACAACTCAACAAAAAAATATCTACTAGTATTAAATAGTCCAACCTTGCTTTTTGCACCTAATTCCACCCATTTATATACGCTCCTAAATGAATATCCAGATTTTGGTTCTCGATGGATATATAGCAATTCCGGTTCTTGGTGACCCTAGATTTTGCGTTTCAGGAAAAATGAAAAACCCTGGTTTTCTAGAAACACAATTCTCATATACATCATCGCAACGGATTCTCGTCTCCTGGATTTTCTGAACAACCTCGTAGTTTCGTTTTCCCTACTCCTATACTATAAGAAAAAAACAAAACACAGTTGGTGATGATGATGTGTTTGCCATCTTCCATTCACATTCATTCGATTTATATCCAACGCACACAAAACAATCTATGACAGTTTTATGAAAAGATACCCATCATACTGTTACACATTTATAGATAAGCCCTTGTCTCTAGCTCTCAGCCTATCTCCTCTGACCACATCCAAACACATACAAAATGTCGATAGCATATCTAAAAACATATTTGCAACATTTTTTAAATGTTCATGTGTTTCAGAAAATGCATGTAACATTATAAAAAAACATTGCTAATCACGTATTTAGAAAATACTATGTATATCAAATAAATGTTCAGATGTATATGAAACATATACAATGTTTCTCAAAATAGTAGACATGAAACATGTATTTTGGAAGAAAATGTTAATAATTGTATATGAAAATAAAATAATATGTTAAAAATGTTAAACATGTATAAAAATATTCTTTCTGTATAAGAAAAATGTAGACATCGAAAAACATTTCTAAAAAATAATTGTGTATTCCAAAAATGTTTAACATGTGTAAAATAATGTTAGCCATGTACATAAAAATATTGGGGAAAACGATATAAACAACACACAAAAGAGGAAAATAATAATTTAAAAGGTTCAAAAAGAAAAGAAAAGAAATACCCATAGAAAACGATACAAACAACACTCAGAACACAAAAAAATAAATTCATAAACACATGAAAACACATAGAAAACTGGTGAAAAGGAAAATAAATGAAGAAAATGGTGAAAATGAAGAAAAATGAAAGAAACCTAAGAAAAAAAAAGAAACAAATAAAGGAAAAAGTGAAAACTGAGAAAAAGCAAAGAATCGATTAAAAGAAAATAAACCCAAAGTTATAAAAGAAAATCAGATGAACCGACCAAACCAAACATGAACAAGTGAGCTCCTACTTTCTAATGGGCAAGCCCATATGGCGGGCTCTATGGGCAAGTGGAGCTATCATCTCGCTATAAGCGAGATATAGCTCGACGGTGGTGGCGGGTGGCTGAGCGTGCACAAACCTGGCCAAGTGGGCCTGCAGGGCACAGTCTAGCTCGTATTTAAACGTGTCAGGCATGCGGGCGGTATTAAGTGGGCCTGAAGGGCCCGTTTATAAGTGGGTCGTGCAGTGCTAGCATGCGGGCGGTATTAAGTGGGCCATGCATATTAAATGCAACAAACTTAGTGAAGCACCGTGCTTTTTCTTTAAAAAATAGATAGACGCCTCTAGTGGTGTGTTGTCCAGGAGTTTATTCCTGTCGTTTGTTGCTTGATTTGTCCTACTCTCTGCTTTTCAGTTTATAGATCATGTGCGTCTGATCGCCTGTTTTATCAATTTAATAAACATTATATAATAGCTATACCGTTAGAAAATGGAACATTTTAAGATTTAAAGATATAATTTTTGTGATATAAAACTCACTCATGTTAGGGCCCGTTCTTTTGTTGGGTTGTAGAATAAGTTGGAATAAGCTGTCCACTACCCAATTTATTCTAAAAGGCCAACCAAATTTTATTTTTCTAGAAGCCTACAAGTCTTAAAGGGCATCACTATGTCTCGCCTTCTCGGAGTGGATTTTTCCGACTCGTAGAAGCGCGTGAGCATATGGGCCGGCCCAGGCCGGTGTGTACAGCTTTTCTCTTCCCTCCCTTCATACTTTTATTTTTTTTGTGATTCCATTTTTAATTTATCTTTACAATTTCAAATAATATATATATATATATATATTTGAAAAAACATAGTATTTAAAAAAATGTTAATCATGCATTTTAAAAATATAGAACAAGTATTTAAAAAATATTGGATGAGTATTTTAAACATGTTGAACAAGTTTTTAAAAAAAGTTGAACAAGTATTTGAAAAAATATTGATCAAGTATTTGAAAAAATGTTGAACAATTATTTAAAAAATATTGATCATGTATATAAAAATGTTGACAAAATATTTGAAAAATGTTGATCATGTATGTAAAAATGTTTAAGAGGTATTGCAAAAATATTGAACAATTATTTGAAAAATGTTAAACAAATATTTGAAAAAATGTTGATGATGTATATAAGAATGTAGAATGAAAATGAAAAGAAACGAATAAAAAATTGAAACAGGAAAAGAAAACCAAAATTTGAAGAAGAAAAATGAAAACCAAACAAAAAAATGGAGAAGGAAAAAGAAAACTAAAAAATGCAAAAAATGAATGAAATAAAAATGGAGAAGAAGGAAGAAAAAAACAAAAAAATCCCATAGAAAAACACTTGAATAGCTTTAAGTATGGCGCCCCCTAGTAATTTCCATGAAACAAACTTGGTTGGGGTGGCTAGCTTAGCGCGCGACGCGCGTGGGGACCAATGATGTTAGGATTTAACAAAGAAATCACTGTGGAAAATTGAAGTACCGGGTAAGGTCCGTATGTTTCTTTGACGCCTCTCTAAGCACTCTATACCTACCAATGATGTTAGGGTGCACCAATACATGGCCTACTCCAATGCATGCAGGGTTTGTGCAACGAGAAACTTCAGCCAGCAATAGAGCATAAGATCTACCTACTTACAAAGCCACAACTGAGAAGTCTTGGTGATTTAGGCATTTAGCTACTTACAGAGCACATGAGCACTAATATCTCATCTGCACACATGTCATAAAATGCGTTTGTCACCATTAGAGAGGGATTTTTTTTATCTCTAGCAACATCTGCTCTGGAAACATACATACTCACAATTGACTAACAGGAGCAACTATAGCAAAAGAATGACATCCGAATTGAGTCAACACACGCACTTGAGTGCTGCTTCTAGGTCGTATCCTTCACATGCACCAAATGATGGGCGCCGCGAAAATTACAATTGTTGGAGAACGTTGCATGGAAAACAAAAAATTTCCTACGCTCACCAAGATCGATCTAGGAGATGCACATCTATGAGAGGAGAGACTGAATCTACATACTCTTGTAGATCGCTAAGAGAAAGCGTTCAAGAACGCGGTTGATGTAGTGGTACGTCTTCGTGATCCGATCATGATCTATCCCACGAACTCCCGATCAAGTGCCGAACAGACGGCACCTCCGCGTTCAACACACGTACATCTTGGTGACGCTCTCACCTCCTCGATCCAGCGAGCGATGGTGAAGTAGCAGCTCGAGTCCTCCAACAACAGGACGGTGTGGTAAGGTGATGGTGGTGACAACTCAGCGGGGCTTCGTCGCGCGATGTTTAGAGGAGAAGAACTACAAGGGAGAGGAGGAGCAACGTCGTGGCAAGATGTCGTGGTGGTGCCCTTTCTATGCCTCTTTATATATAGGGGAAGGGAGGAGGAGATGGCGCCCTAGGGTTTCCCCTAGGGGCCGACAACCAAGGTGGGCGGCGGCTAGGGTTGGGGTGGCCCCTCCCAGTTGGGTGCCTTGCCACCCAAGTTGGGCTAGCTGGCGCCCTAGGAGGAGGCATCCCTCCCTTCGGCCGAAATGGGAGGGATGTGTGGCTACGCCCAGCCCTTTGGTGGGCTGCGGTGCCCCCTGTCCTAGCCCCATGAGGCCCCCGACAATTGTCGCGGCCTCGTGAAACTCCTTTCGGTATTCTTTCACTTCCTCGGTGTGCCCCGGAACACTTTCGGACTCCGATGACCTTCATCCTATATATATATGGACCATTCCGGATCTCATCCGGGACTCCAAACAACCTTCGGTCACCAACACGATGACTCAATTATGCTTATATCGTCACTGAACCTTAAGTGTGTAGACCCTGCAGGTTCGAGAACTATGCAGACATGACCGAGACACTCTCTGATCTATAACCAATAGCAGGAACCTGGATACCCATATTGGTTCATACATATTCTACGAAGATCTATATCGGTCAAACCTCGATGTCAAGGATTCAATCAATCCCGTATACAATTCTATTTGTCCATCGGTATGTTACTTGCCCGAGATTTGATCGTTGGTATCTCTATACCTAGTTCAATCTTGTTATCGACAAGTCTCTTTATTTGTTACGTAATACAAGATCCCATGACTAACTCTTTAGTCACATTGCTTACAAGCTTGTTGTGATGCTATATTACCGAGTGGGACCTGAGATACCTCTCTGTCACACGGAGTGACAAATCCCAGTCTTGATCCATGCCAAGTCAACAGACACCTTCGGAAATACGTGTAGAGCACCTTTATAGTCACCCAATTACGTTGCGACATTTGATACACACAAGGTACTCCTCTGGTGTCAGTGAGTTGCACGATCTCATGGTCACAGGAATAGATACTTGACATGCAGAAAACAATAACAGTAAACTGTCACGATCACATGCTACGTTCATAGTTTGGGTCTTGTCCATCACGTCATTCTCCTAATGATGTGATCCCGTTATCAAATGACAACTCATGTCTATGGCCAGGAAACCTTGACCATCTTTGCTCAACGAGCTAGTCCATTAGAGGCTCACTAGGGACAGTGTGTTGTCTATGTATCATGTATTTGAGTTTCATTCAATACAATTCTAGCATGGATAATAAATGATTATCATGAACAAGGAAATATAATAATAATCATTTTATTATTGCCTCTAGGGCATATTTCCAACAGTCTCCCACCTGCACTAGAGTCAATAATCTAGCTCACATCACTATGTGATTTACATTTTAATGAATCTAACACCCATAGAGTTCTGGCGTTGATCATGTTTCGCTCGTGGAAGAGACTTAGTCAACGGGTGTGCAATATTCAGATCCATGTGTACTTTGCAAATACTTATGTCCTCCTCCTTGATGTAATCACGGATGGAATTGAAGTGTCACTTAATGTGTCTGGCCCTCTTATGAAACCTTGGTTCCTTGGCTACAACAATGGAACTAGTGTTGTCACAGTACAGAGTTATTGGATCCAGTGCACTGGGCACAACTCCAGTCATGAACTCCTTCATCGAGACACCTTCTTTAGCCGCCTCAAAGGCAGCTATGTACCCCGCTTCGTATGTATAATCAACTACCACGCTTTGATTGGAACTGCACCAGCTTGCTGCTCCCCCATTGATAATAAATACGTATCCGGTTTGAGACTTAGAGTCATGTGGATCACTGTTAAAGCTATCAACGTAACCCTTTACGACGAGCTCTTGATCACCTCCATACACGAGAAACATTTCCTTAGTCCTTTTCACGTACTTCAGAATATTTTAGACCACTGTCCAGTGTCCATTCCTTGATCACTTTGAAAACTTCCCGCCATACTTATGGAAAGGCTAACATCAGCTCTTGTGCACAACATTGCATACATGATAGAGCCTATGGCTGAAGCATAGGGGACGACACTCATCTTTTCTCTATCTTTTGCAGTCACTGGGCGTTGAGTCTTACTCAACTTCACACCTTGCAATATAGGCAAGAACCCTTTCTTGGACTGATCCATTTTGAACTTATTCAAAACTTTGTCAAGGTATGTGCTCAATGAAAGTCCTATTAAGCATCTTGATCTATCTCTATAGATCTTGATGCCTAATATGAAAGCACTTTTCCTAACTCCATTGAAAAAAAATCTTATTCAAATATTCTTTTACGCTCCCAATTTTTTTTATATTGTTTCCAATCAACAATATGTCATCCACATATAATATTAGAAACGCTAGAGAGCTCCCACTCACTTTCTTGTAAATACAAGTTTCTCCATAAACTTGTATAAACTCAAACGCCTTGATCACCTCATCAAAGCATTGATTCCAACTCCGAGATGCTTGCACCAACCCATAAATGGATCGCCGGAGCTTGCACACCTTGTCAGCATTCTCTGGATTGACAAAACCATCCGGTTGCATCATATACCACTCTTCCTTAAGTAAACCGTTAAGGAACGCTGTTTTGACATCCATCTGCCAAATTTCATAATCGAAAAATGCAGCTATTGCTAACATGATTCTGACTAACTGAAGCATTGCTACGGGTGAGAAAGTCTCATCGTAGTCAACTCCTTGAACTTGTGAAAAACCCTTTCCTACAAGTCGAGCTTTATAGATGGTGACATTCCAGTCTGCGTTTGTCTTCTTTTTAAAGATCTATCTATTCTGAATGGCCTTTCGCCCTTCAGGTAATACTTACAAAGTCCATATTTTGTTTTCATACATGGATCCTATCTCGGATTTCATGGCCTCTAACCATTTGTTGGAATCCCCGCCCATCATCGCTTCTCCATAGCTCGTAGGTTCATTGTTGTCCAACAACATGGCTATTAAGACAGGTTTACCGTACCACTGAGGAGCAGTGTGTGCCCTTGTCCACCTACGAGGTTCGATAGCAACTTGATCCAAAGATCCATGATCATCATCATTAGCTTCATCTTTAATTGATGTAGGCTCCACAGAAACATCTTTCTGCGCTGCTCTACTCTCTGGTTTAACTAAAGGTTCAACAACCTCATCAAGTTCTATCTTCCCCCCACTCAATTATTTTGAGAGAAACTCTTCCTCAAGAAATGTTCCGTTCTTAGCAACAAACACTTTGCCTTCGGATCTGAGATAGAAGGTATACTGTAACACCCAATATTTTTCAACTTTTTTTTTGATTTCCTTGGAATTTTAAAATTTTGACTTGACAAGAACTTTGAAGTTTTCTTGCTAATCTCCATAAGAGAAAACTTTTGAGCTTCTTTTCCACCAAGCAAATTCAGAAATAACCTCTTGGCCCTTTCTCATAAATGAAATGGTTAAAAGAATATTTCTTTGATTCTTAAAATGGATTTCCTTTTATTCTTGATTTGGATTTTTCCATAAGCCTATTTATTAATTCTCCAAAGAGAATTAATCACCCTTCTGTTTTTAAATATTTTCTTACTCCTCTCCTAAGCCCTAAGCTTGTTTTTGAATGTTTTCCAAAGATTTAGAAAGGATGGATCACCCCAATTATTTTTATTATTAAAAGGGGAATTTCTGTAATCAGTTTGAACTCGAAGAATTTTTCAAAGGAACCTCCTTTTTTCCTTTGGAATCTTGACCCCAAACTTTGGCAATTTGTAGTCCTTAGTACCCTCAACCTTTTCCTACAGAAACTTTAGGTCCTCAAGTTTCAAAAATTCAAATTTGGTTTGACTGAAGTTTGACCCCAGGAACTCATTTTTGATTCAAACCTGCCTTAAACTCCACCAAAAATTCTGAATTTTTTGCAGCATCTTTTCTTCCAATGAGAGTGCTCCCCTAAAAAAATAAGCATAAAATTCCTTTCCTGGGTATGCTTTTCATTCTGTCGAGCACCTCACCTGCACTTGACTGAAGCTGTCTGAATTAAATTCAGACCAAACTTCAGAGAGAGCGCAACTCCCCCCCCCCCCAAATGTCAATCTCGCCAGTAGCAGCGCAATGGCCGTTGCTCGTGTGTGTTGATCCTATCCGCAGTGTCGCCGGAAGCTTGGCCTCTTCCCTTCGTTGGTAGCTCACCGACAAAGCCGGCCAAAGCTCTGGTAGCGGCTTTGCAGCAGCCGCAGCAGCTCCCCGCTTTGATTCCGTGCCGCCCGACACCGCCCTTGCTCCTGCCGCCGCCGCATGCCCCTCCTTGTCTGTGTGCTCCGCGAAGGCCGTCGCCACGCACCGTGCAGTTCAGAGCACGAGTTCTGCAACCGTAGTGCGCAGCAATGGCCGCGTCATCGCCGCGTTGCCACGGTTGATGACAAACCTCCCTCTGGTAAAAAACGGAGCCCCAGTGGTGATTAGGTTCGATCCTAGCCACCTAACCTCCTGCCCAAGCTCCTGGATCGCCGAAATCGCTCGCCAGAGTTAATGCCGTAGCTCATCTCGCGGCACCTATAAATAGAGCTCCCCTCGAGTGCTTCTGACCTCGCCCAACTCTTCCCTATTCTCCATCTCCACCTCTAGGAACGAGCCGATCCAGGAAGGGGTCCCCGAGGGGCCTTCTTCCCCAGCTCCGGCCGCCCCGATCCGCTTCGGAATCCGTGCACTTCCGTGCAGAGTAAGTAGAGGTAGGACCCCCTGAGGCCTTTGTTTGCATCCAGAAGCTCCTTCCCTACTTACCCCGTGCTCAATTCCATCGCAGAGGCTCTTTGTCATCGATCTCCTCGCGTCACCGGACTTGCTGCCGCCGGAGATCGGCTGCCGTCGACGTTAGGCCTCCCCCGCTATCCAATCCCTCTCCATCAGTCAGGCGAGTCAATGGTGAGTGCACCCGCACCCTGAGCTAGCTCCCCTCTCCTAGCGTCGTCGGTGGCTCTTCGGAAGCTTGTGGCGCCGGTAGTGCTTTCGAACCTGACAAGGGGACCCCCTCTGTTAGTATCTCTCTCTCCCTCCGAAGCGTTTCGATGGAAACGTATTCGACCAGTAGCAGTTTTCCTTTTGGGGAAATGAATTTCCCTTCGGGCGTTTTGACTAAATCTCAGTCTAGCCCCTGTTTCTATAAAAACTAATTATAGAATAGTCCTTGATAATGTTTTGGCTATAACTTTTGATCGATAACTTATTTTAGAGTGATTCTTTTTTGCAAATTGTTCCTGATAATGCCTAGTTTATTTTAAGATTTTTCTAAAAATATTTTAATACAAGTAGCTAGGCAGTACCACTTATACCCTTGTTTGATCTATATCGTAGATTCCAACACCGAAATTCCCGACGTCAATTGCACCGAGCTTGATCCCGACTAAGTGGAACCAGACAAGCATGCTTGTCACTTTTGGTGTGCTGTTTGCTAACTTAGCTCATATTTATTATTCATCACCTTGCATATCACGTACCTACTTTATATATTTAACCATGATAAAAATATGATGATAATAAGTGATGGTTATGAAAGGTTGTGGAATAGCCTAGTCACGCGGGACGTGATAGGTTATGGCCTTGTCATGGCTTGAGCACAATGGTGCTGGTATAAATTTGGTAAACTCCAGTGTCGACCTAGATCGAGTCTTGTCCGTGTCATACTTCTTATCGTGCTTCCACAGTTCCCTGGATAATGGTTTCGGTATAGTCAGTTGTAGACCTATTGTCAGTCACACAGCAAGTAGAGGGGCCGATATGAAGGTATCCATGGCCCTGGAATAAATCCAGTCATCCGGTCAGGGGGCATGGGTGTTTCCGGCCTGGGACCGGAAGGGAGGGCACTCCCCGTAAGCGCGCGATATAAATATTGTTGATCCCATGCTAGTCGAGGTCGGAGCCTCCCCGTCTTATGGTTTTACATTGGTAGCGTAGTCTGGGTGAAGCCGGGCTTCGCGGAGGTAAAGTGGGTGTGTGATGATTCTGAGTGTCCACTTCTAAAATGATGTACGCGGAATTAGTCATATTGACTATTGAAAACCGTGGGCTATGGGTAAAGAGTACACCCTCTGTAGAGTCAAAACTATTCGAGTAGCCGTGTCCCCGGTCAAGGACGTTGTTTGACGAGTCAAGTGTCGGTCCTAGAGTCGGCCTTTGGAGTATAAGTGATATTAATAATAATGGATGTGGTGAACCTTATGATGATGCGGGACATTATCATATCATGTATTATTATTCTGGACTAACCCTTATGATTCTCTTTGTTGGATATCCTTGGGACGGTTCTACCTCCTGGATATTCAATATTTTATTCATATAAGCCGTTTATGTGGTGTCGCTGAGACGCCCGAATGTGGCATTGTTTAATTCCCTTATAAGCCCTTTATGTGGCGTCGCTGAGACGCCCGACGGTGGCATTGTTTAATTCCCTTATAAGCCCTTTATGTGGTGTCGCTGAGATGCCCGACTGTGGCATTGTTTAATTCCATTACAAGACCTTTATGTGTTGTCGGTGAGACGCCCGACTGTGGCATGTTATTTTATTTAGCCATGCCCTTACTGTGATGTCGCAAAGACCCCCGTTGGAGGCATATTGTTTATTTCATTTATGTGTTGCCTTGTGTGTGGTGTCGCTCAGACGCCCTACGGTGGTTTATTTTATTTTATTTTCTATTACGGATATCTCGGGAGGACTACCGCCTGATTTATCCACTAACTTATTTACTTTATACACATATAATGTGGATACAACTTGACTCTAACCATGCATAATAAAATCAAGTGCATGCATCTCATCTTTTGTGCAAACTGTTTGCGAGTACTTCGCGGAGTACTCACTGGCTTGCTGTTGTGGCCAGATATGGATGAAGGAGACCCCATGGATGAAGAGTTCGATAGCGAGTCCGATGTCTAGAGGAGTCCCAGTCAGTCTTGTGATCCTCGAGTCTGTCGCTTTTTATTCCACCTGTTCTGCCACCCCAAATAAATAGTTGAGCTTCACTCTGAGGCTTAACGCGTAGTAGTACTCGTCATGTCACATTACTCTGATGTGATGTGCCCCCTTTATTTTCGCGAGCAGTAGAGCTACCCTAAGACCACTGTAATATTTCCATCTATCCTAAGACTTGGATATGTTGTAATAAACTGTAGAGCGTCCCTCGCTCTACTTGTATTATATTGAGTACTACTGGTTTTCTGTATCAAGTTAAGTCTGTCAGTGGGAAATATTTTCTTCACTATAGACGCACATGGCTGATTTCCAATTAAATCATTTATTTGGAAACCGGTCGTGACAAACTTGGTACCAGAGCTAGGCTGACTGTAGGAAACCCCTAGGTACGATCGTTGATCGGATTAGTCGTTTTATTGCTTGCTTGTGTTAGCAATTTTCTGTTAGTCAACATATATTTATGTTTTGACTATATGATTTTTTTTGTTTTGTAGATGGCTGGCAACGGTTGCCCGTCGCAGGTGTTCGCCAATGAGCCAACGGGATTTTTGCGACTGCTTCCAGTCATCGTTAAGATTGCGATTGGACAGACAGTCCGCACTGGGTACACGTTTTACTGCCACAAGATCAGAGACTCCCTGACTATGCATCAGGCGTCGGTGCATTTTATTGGTGGTCGACCACAGTATCGTCGCCTTCATTTCGTTGGGAGAGCCATGCCTACGGAGAGGCAGGCTATTCAGATGGCATCCAGGGAGGCGATTGCTCGTCTCCGGGACACTCTTCCAGCAATGAAGACTCGTCCTTATTATTACCTACCATGCCATGTGTCGTACACCAGCCACTATGCCTTTGCATGCCCTAGAGGAGAGGAAGATGATGCTCTTGGGATGCTCGTGCAGTATGTCCGAGCCCTGGAGTCAGCTTTTGATGGCTTAGTGGATGACTTGGTGGCTGCTCGCATGGAGCACCTTACTCGTCCTCACCACAGGACTGAGCTCCTTCGTCCAGCACCACCTAGGTCATGCCCGTCTTCTTCTGCCTCATGCACTCCACTAGCACAACTTCGCCACCAGCTGCCTACCATTGAGGAGTTTAATCAAGTTATTGCTCCTGCCCCCATTAGAGCTGCTATGCCTGTCAGTCATGTGCACGCCTCGCCGTCTCGCGCAGTCCGCTTAGAGCCAATAGAGTAGGAAGTGAACTCCCCAGCTCCTCATCTAGAACTTTCTCTAGGTCAGCCAATCCAGGTTCCTTCCAACTCCGCCTAGAGATGGTGAAGCAGATCGCTAGTTCGCCTGTATGATATGGATGATGTTGTGCTCCTAGACCGGAGGGAAGTAGTGTGTCGCATCATGTAGGACAGGAGAAGTGCACTAGCTTAAATAACAAGTCAGGCATACCAGAGTACAACCTGAGTGGTATGTATAATTATGATTGATGTAAGATGTACCGCGATCCTTCTCCGAACATGACGATTATGTTATGAAAAATCTTGCAGTGTTTCCTTGGAAAATGTTTCTGAAATCCTTTCGCTTGAGTTTCATTTTCTTATTGGTTTTTGCAACATTAACCCAGCTTTGAGAAAATGAGCCGACCCTGGACACGCTCCATGCCAAGGGACAATGGAGAAAATCAATCCACTGAGACAGGGAACAACTTCACTCAAGTCTAGCCGAGCCAACATGAAAGCAACCCAACACTTTTAGAAGTCTGTCGTTTATATGAGCAGAGACAATAGCAGCATCATGAAATGATGAACCAACTAATGAACCAGGGAAATCAACGTGGTCCTGCTCCCAACACTATGAAGGGGTTGTCAATCCCTTATAGATTGTTTGCCAAGTGAGAACTGAAAGCAACAAAGTAACAAAGCAAAGTAAAAGCAGAGGTGTAAACAATGGATGTGAATAGACCCGAGGGCCGTAGTGTTTACTAGTGGCTTCTCTCATGAAAGCAAGTAGACGGTGGGTGAACAAATTACTGTCGAGCAATTGATAGAACCGCGCAAAGTCATGACGATATCTATGCAATGATAGTTTCTATAGGCATCACGTCCGAAACAAGTAGACAGATACTTTCTGCATCTACTACTATTACTCCACACGTCGAACGCTATCCAGCATGCATCTAGTGTATTAAGTCCATAAGAACAGAGTAACGCCTTAAGCAAGATGACCTGATGTAGAGGGATAATCTCAAACCAATGATAAAAACCCCATCTTTTTACCCTTGATGGCAACTACTTGATGTGTGCCTTGCTGCCCCTATTGTCACTGGGAAAGGTCACCACATGGCAGAACCCAAAACCAAGCACTTCTCCCATTGCAAGAATCATAGATCTAGTTGTCCAAAAAAAACCCAAGACTCGGAGAGACTTACAAGGATATCAAATCATGCATATAAGAAATCAGCAAAGACTCAAATATATATCATAGATAATCTGATCACAAATCCACAATTCATCGGATCTCGACAAACACACCGCCAAAGAAGATTACATTGGATAGATCTCCATGAAGATCATGGAGACCTTTGTATTGAAGATCCAAGAGAGAGAAGAAGCCATCTAGCTACTAACTACGGACCCGTAGGTCTGAAGTGAACTACTCACGAGTCATTGGAGGGGCGATGATGATGTTGAAGAAGCCCTCCAACTCCAAAGTCCCCTCCGGCAGGGTGCCGGGAAGGGTCTCCAGATGAGATCTCGCGGGAACGGAAGCTTGCGGTGGTGGAAAAGTATTTTCGAGGCTCCCTTGATTTTTTGCGGAATATTTGGGAAGTTATAGGCCAAAGACCTAGGTCAGGGGGTAGCCAGGGAGGCAACAAGCCTGCCCACCGCCGCCTCCCCCTGGTGGCGGAGTGGGGGCTTGTGGGCTCCCTGGAGCCCACCTGGCTTGGCCCAAAAGCCCCCTGGTCTTCTTCTGTTCGGAAAAAAAAATCATTTCAGGGTTTTTCTTCCGTTTGGACTTCGTTCCAAAATCAGATCTGAAAAGAGTCAAAAATACGGAAAAAACAGGAACTGGCACTTGGCAATGAATTAATAAGTTAGTCCCAAAAAAGATATAAAAGGTACATAAAGCAACCAAGGAAGACAAGATAACAGCGTGAAACCATCAAAAAATATAGATACATTTGAGACGTATCAAACATCCCCAAGCTTAACTCCTGCTCGTCCTCGAGCAGGGAAGTGATAAGAATGAATTTTTGATGCTTTCATGCTACCTAGCATAGGTTTCCTTTGTAATTCCTCTTATGTGACGTGAATGTTCAGATCCATTAGATTCAAAACAATAGTTTGCTGTTGACATGGAAACAATAATAATTCAAGCAAACTAGCAAGGTAATCATGAACTTTCAAAATAACAAGGCCAAAAGAAAGTTATCACTACAAAAGTATATAGTCTGGCTATGCTCTATCATCATTGCACAACGAATTTAAATCATGCACAACCCCGGTATTGGCCTAGTAATTGTTTCACACCTTTACTTTCTCAAACATTTTCAACTCTCATGCAATACATGAGCGTGAGCCATGGTTATAGCACTATAGATGGTCTGGAATGTAGTGGAGGTTGCAAGACAAAAAAAGAGAAGATAGTCACATTAACTAGGCATATCAATGAGCTGTGGAAATGCTCATCAATAGATATCAATGTGAATGAGTAGGGATTGCCATACAAATGATGCACTAGAGCTATGAGTATGCGAAAGCTCTTAAAGAAAACTAGTGGGTGTGCATCCAACTTGCTTGCTCACGAAGACCTAAGGCAATTTTGAGGAAGCCTATCATTGGAATATACAAGCCAAGTTATATAATGAAAATTTCCCACTAGCTATATGGTGGTGACTAAACGAGAGACTCTCAATCATGAGGATCATGGTGCTTTAGTATGCACAAGTGTGGAAAAAGTGGTAGCATTGTCCCTTCTCTCTTTTTCTATCATTTTTTTATTTTGGTGGGCTCTTTGGCCTCTTTTTTATGGGCTTCTTTGGCCTCTTTTATTTCCTCACATGGGACAATGCTCCATTAATGATGATCATCACACTTTCAACTCAAAACTTAGAGCAACTATGACTCTATATGGAATGCCTTCGGTAGTGTACTGTGGCAATGATCTAGCATGGCATAGACATCAATGGAAACATCATGCTAGCTATCTTACGATCATGCAAAGGCAAAGTAGACGTGGTGGCACATGTCATGGTGGTAGTTGCATGGCAATATATCTCGGAATGACTTTGAAAAAGCCATAATAGGTAGGTATGGTGGCTGTTTTGAGGGAGGCTAATGGTGGGTTTTGTGCACCGGTGAAAGTTGCACGGCACTAAGAAGATAGTGATGGTGGAAGGTGAAAGTGCATCTAAACCATGGACTCAACATTAGTCATGAAGAACTCATCTACTTGTTGCAAAAGTTCTATTAGTAATCGAAACAAAGCATTCGACGCATACTCCTAGGGGAAGGGTTGGTAAGTATAAACTATCGCGCGATCCCGACCGCCATGCAAAGGATGACAATCAATATACTAATCATGCTCAGATTTCATCACACAGCGGTTCACCATACGTGCATGCTACGAGAATCACTAACTTCAACACAAGTATTTCTAGATTCACAAGACCTTACTAGAATTACTTCAATATTACCATAACCACGACTCAAAACTAATTGAGATGAATTAAACTTCTCTAACTATTCAATGCACATGAAGGTGGAAGATTTCGTATCCCTTTGGATAACTACCCCTTTTGGGACTACTTTCAAAGCATAGATCAACTACCAAGCCACGCACCGCTGCTCTCTAAAAGATATAATTTAAGCACATAGATCAAAAGTATCTAGCTCAAAAGATATAAGTGAAGCACATGTGAGCTGAATTGTCTGCCAAAAGATATAAGTGAAGCTCGACAAAATCATGGTGTGTGCATGTCTCTCTCTCTAGGTGTGAAGCAAGGATGATTGTGACACAACAAAAATAAAAGAATCCTACGATACAAGACGCTCCAAGCAAAAAAAAACATAACATGTGGTGAATAAAAATATAGCCCCAAGTAACGTTAACGATGGATTGAAGACGAGAGAGGGGATGTCTTCCCGGGGCATCCCCAAGCTTAGGATTTTACGGCATCCTTGAATCTCTTGGGGTTCCTTGGGCATCCCCAAGCTTGAGCTCTTGCCACTCTTTATCTCTTTGTCCATAAGAACTTCACCCAAGACTTGAAAACTTCACAACACGAAACTTAAACAGAAACTCGTGATAACATTAGTACAAGAAAGCAAACCGCAACTTCCTTAGGTACTGTAGAAAACTTAAACTCTACCTGTGCTGATGTTGGGTTACTGTACTTCCAATCTTCCATGGCTAATACCCCCGATACTATCCATAGTTTCATCAAAATAAGCAACCAACACAACAAAAACAGAATCTGTTAACAGCAGACCAGTCTGTAGTAATCTGTATATTTCGTATACCTGTGGCACTTCAAATATTTTGAAAAATTATGACAGTTTGAACAATTTGCGTAGCAATCATCAGCAAAAATAATAAACTCAAAATCTCTTACAGAAAAAAAGAAAATTCTTTTCGTGAGCACAAAGTTTGTGTCTTTTCCAGCATGACCAAACGATCATCCCCAAGATTAATCATAACGGTTTTGCTTGGAATAAACGCAAAAATAAACACAAAAAACACAATCATAACAGAATTATGAAAGTGTGGAAAACACAAAACAGAAATAAAAAACATAGATTTGTTGGGTTGCCTCCCAACAAGCGCTTTTGTTTAACGCCCTTAGCTAGGCGAAAGTGATGGAATCACGTATAGTCATCTTTGGTGCTCAAACCATAAGTAGCCCTCATCATAGATTCATAAGGCCATCTTATTTTATTTCTAGGAAAGTGCTCCATTCCCTTCTTTAAAGGAAATTGAAATCTAATATTCCCTTCCTTCATATCGATGATAGCACCAATAGTCCTTAGGAAAGGTCTACCAAGAAGAATGGGGCATGAAGGATTGCAATCTATGTCAAGTACAATGAAATCCACGGGTACATAGTTCTTATTTGCAACAATAAGAACATCATCGATCCTCCCCATGGGTTTCTTGACAGTAGAATCCACAAGATGCAAATTAAGAGAACACTCTTCAATCTCACGAAAACCAAGAATATCACATAAAGACTTTGGAATCGCGGAAACACTAGCACCCAAATCACACAAAGTATTGCACTCATAGTTTTTGATCTTGATTTTGATAGTAGGTTCCCACTCATCATGAAGTTTTCTAGGTATAGAGACTTCTAGTTCGATCTTCTCTTCAAGAGATTTCATCATAGCATCTACGATATGCGCGGTAAAGGCTTTTCTTTGGCTATAAGCATGTGGAGAGTTTGCAATGGATTGCATCAAAGAAATGGATTCAAACAAGGAGCAATTATCATAATTGAATTCCTTGAAATCCAAAGTGGGAGTTTCATTACTACCTAAAATTTTGACTTCTTCTACTCCACTCTCCACACCTTTATCATCAAGATAGGTGGACTCCGAATCATTGGGGCGTTTTTCAACCAAAGTGGATTCATATCCAGCCCCTCCATAAGTAGGTTTGACACGCGAAAACAAAGATTCCAGAGGAGACACACCAAACACTTTAAGATCTTCGTGATTTGCATGACTAGAATGCACCCTTTTAAACCATTCATGTCTAGCTCGAATTTGAGTGGTTCTTTCTTTGCTCTCATTCATGGAGATACGCATAGCTTTCAAAGTTTCATCCAAGTTGATCTTGGGAGGAGTGCATCTAACTTTCAAAGCATCAATATCACAAGACATCCTATCAACGCTCTTAGCCAAATCGTCTATTTTGAGTAGTTTTTCCTCTATGGACGCATTGAAAATATTTTGAGAGTTGATGAACTCTTTGATATTACTCTCTAGATTAGAGGGTAATTTTTTGTGATTTCCATAAGTGTTGTTGTAGGAATTGTCATAATTGTTAGAGGAGTTACTAGGAAAAGGCCTAGGAACATAGTTTCCTCTAAAAGCATCGTTGTTGCCAAAATTGTTCCTACCAACAAAATTCACGTCCAAACTAGCGTTGCTACTCTCAATCAAAGAAGATAGTGGAATGTCATTAGGATCTATGGTAGCGGTTCTACTAGCAACCAAATTCATCAACTCGTCCATCTTAGTACTAAGCGAGTTAATCTCTTCTATAACGTGCACCTTTTTGCTAGCAGGCGACCTTTCAGTGTGCCACTGCGAGTAGTTGGTCATGATATTGCCTAGGAGTTTTGTAGCGTCTCCTAACGTGATTTCCATGAACGTTCCACCTGAGGCGGAGTCCAAGATATTGCGAGAAGCGAAATTCAAGCCAACGTAAAATAATTTTATAATCATCCACAAACTCAAGCCATGAGCGGGACTATTTCTAATCATAAGCTTCATCCTCTCCCAAGATTGTGCAACATGTTCATGATCAAGTTGCTTGAAATTCATGATATCGTTACGTAAGGAGATGATCTTAGCCGGCGGAAAATACTTGGATATGTAAGCATCTTTGCACCTATCCAAAGAATCGATACTATTTTTAGGCAAAGAAGAAAACCACGTTTTTGCGCGATCTCGCAACGAGAAAGGAAAAAGTTTCAACTTAATCATGTCATTATCCACATCTCTTTTCTTTTGCATATCGCAAAGCTCAATGAAGGTATTGAGATGGGATGCGGCATCTTCACTAGGAAGGCCAGATAATTCCTCTTTCATAACAAGATTCAGCAAAGCTGCATTGATTTCATACGATTCCGCACTAGTGGCGGGAGCAATCGGAGTACTAATAAAATCATTATTATTAGTGCTCGAGAAGTCGCAAAGTCTGGTGTTTTCAGACATGATGTATTCAACAAACAAACAAGCACACAAGCAAGCAAGAAACCAGCAAAGGAAAACGGCAAGGACAAAAGAAAACGGCGAAGGAGAAAGGCGAATGAAAACGGCAAATGTGAAGTGGGGGAGAGGAAAACGAGAGGCAACTGGCATCAAAAGTAAATGCAAGAGAAGAGTTTGTGAGACCTACTTGGATAGATCTTGATTTCTCCTCCCCAGCAACGGCGCCAGAAATACTTCTGCTACTGCAACAAAAGACCTTCCAATGGCGCCAGAAATAGGCACGTCGATGGGAGAATACTTGGCTTGATCCTTCTACTGCAGGTACGCCTTAAGGGACTTCCTAGGCAAGTATGCAAAGGATTTCCCCCGTGGCCTTGGAGCCTTGCGTTGGTGTTCCATCAAAGCGGAAAGGGTGATGTAGCGTAGCGGTGGTAAGTACTTCCCTCAGTTTGAGAACCAAGGTATCAATCCAGTGGAGGAGTATCTCAAGATCCCGCACAAACACAAAACTTGCTCCCAACGCTAGGAAGGGGTTGTCAATCCCTTATAGATTGTTTGCCAAGTGAGAACTGAAAGCAACAAAGTAACAAAGAAAAGTAAAAGCGGAGGTGTAAACGATAGATGTGAATAGACTTGGGGGCCGTAGTGTTTACTAGTGGCTTCTCTCATTAAAGCAAGTAGACGGTGGGTGAACAAATTACTGTCGAGCAATTGATAGAACCGCGCAAAGTCGTGACGATATCTATGCAATGATTGTTTCTATAGGCATCACGTCCGAAACAAGTAGACCGATACTTTCTGCATCTACTACTATTACTCCACACGTCGACCCTATCCAGCATGCATCTAGTGTATTTAGTCCATAAGAACAGAGTAAGGCCTTAAGAAAGATGACATGATGTAGAGGGATAATCTCAAACCAATGATAAAAACCCCATCTTTTTACCCTTGATGGCAACTACTTGATGTGTGCCTTGCTGCCCCTACTGTCACTAGGAAAGGTCACCACATGGTATAACCCAAAACCAAGCACTTCTCCCATTGCAAGAATCATAGATCTAGTTGGCCAAACAAAACCCAAGACTCAGAGAGATTTGCAAGGATATCAAATCATGCATATAAGAAATCAGCAAAGACTCAAATATATATCATAGATAATCTGATCACAAATCCACAATTCATCGGATCTCGACAAACACACCGCCAAAGAAGATTACATCGGATAGATCTGCATGAAGATCATGGAGAACTTTGTATTGAAGATCCAAGAGAGAGAAGAAGCCATCTAGCTACTAACTACGGACCCGTAGGTCTCAAGTGAACTACTCACGAGTCATTGGAGGGGCGATGATGATGTTGAAGAAGCCCTCCAACTCCAAAGTCCCCTCCGGCAGGGTACCAGGAAGGGTCTCCAGATGAGATCTCGCGGAAACGAAAGCTTGCGGCGGCGGAAAAGTATTTTCGAGGCTCCCTTGATTTTTTGCGGAATATTTGGGAATTTATAGGCCAAAGACCTAGGTCAGGGGGCGGCCAGGGAGGCCACAAGCGTGCCCACCGCCACCTCCCCCTGGTGGCGGAGTGGGGGCTTGTGGGCTCCCTCGAGCCCACCTGAATTGGCCCAAAAGCGCCCTGGTCTTCTTCCGTTCGGGAAAAAATCATTTCGGGGTTTTTCTTTCGTTTGGACTCCGTTCCAAAATCAGATCTGAAAAGAGTCAAAAACACGGAAAAACAGGAACTGGCACTTGGCAATGAATTAATAAGTTAGTCCTAAAAAAGATATAAAAGGTACATAAAATAACCAAAGAAGACAAGATAACAGCGTGAAACCATCAAAAATTATAGATACGTTTGAGACGTATCAGGTCCGCATCCACAACACTCCCGACTGGCTGAACTTCAAAATACACGTCCGCCAACATTTTCACATACACACAAAGCAATGGAAGCATACGATTGGCTACGTGACATTGAAAGAAAGATGACAATTGCACATTGTTCAGATCATGAGAAAGTATTGTACGCTCCCCACTATTTAACTGGAGCCCCAACCTCGTGGTGGGAAAACATCCTCCGTGTGCATCCAGACGAGAACAGTATCACATTGTCTGAATTCAAAGAAAGTTTCCGTGGAGCGCACGTACCCAACAGTGTTATGAAAATAAAGCAGAAAGAATTCGAAGACCTGAAGCAACGGAGTTCCAGCGTGATGGAATACCTGGATCAGTATAATCAACTGTCCCGATATGCAAGTGAAGACTACAAGACTGAGGAAAGAAGGATGGAGAAGTTCGTGGATGCACTTGCTCCAGCATTAAAATGCCAATTGGTCGTTCACACGTTTCCAGATTTTAAGACACTGGTAGACAAAGCCATTATGCTAGAAGCTGAACGTCGCAGCCTGGATGACATCCGCAAACGCCGTCGTAATAATTCTACCCAAGTACGCAACACCAGGCACAAGACAGAGGACTCAAAGACCCAAGCTCCGTGTACCTCAGCACCGACCACTAGGTTCAACAACAACTATTACGTGAGGAACAAAGATTTTACTCCCCGTACCAGTATCACTTGTTTTGCATGTGTAGAAACAGAACACTACGCTCGGCAATGCCCAAAGGTCGGGAATGGTGCAGCCAAGACCAACACTTCCAACTTTGACTCAACACCAAAGCACAACAATTTCAACCCCAATAACAATCACAAGAAGGGTCACGTGAATCTTGTCGCCAAGGAAGATGCCATGAGTGCACATGATATTGTACTCGGTAAGTTTCGTGTCAACAAAATTCCTTCCCTGGTTTTGTTTGATTCTGGAGCTTCCCACTCATTCATTTCGAAAAGATTTGTTTTGAAACACAACTTTTCAACCCTCCCCTTGGAAAACTCAATGACTATCAAGTCCCCGGGAGTACAACAGACTACTCAAGAATATTGCAAGGATGTTACAATTGAAGTCAAAGATTTGGTGTTTTGGGCAAATCTTATTGTTATCGAAAGTAACACAATGGACATTATCTTGGGAATTGACTGGTTAAACACCAAAAAGAGATTCATTGACTGATTTAATCGGACGGTCACCCTCACTCATCACCAAGGCAAAAAGGTGACCGTCGCAACCTTACGAAAGGAAAAATCAAGCAAAGCAAGGTTAAATCAAACAGAAGCCAGTGAATTAAAAGATGTTCCAGTAGTATGTGAATTTCTAGATGTATTTCCTGATGAGCTACCAGGTATGCCGCCAGACCGGGAAATAGAATTTGTCATCAAAGCTTGCACCCGGTACAACCCCAATATATAAGAAGCCGTACCGCATGGCACCAACTGAGTTAGTCGAGCTTAAGAAATAGATAAAGGAGCTATTGGACAAACGATACATCAAACCTGGCTCTTCACCTTGGGGATCACCATTACTTTTTGCTAAGAAGAGAGATGGAACGCTAAGGCTATGCATTGATTATCGAGCACTCAACATGGCCACTATAAAAAACAAGTACCCACTACCCAGAATAAATGATTTGTTCGATCAATTAGCTCACGCTAAGGTATTTTCAAAAATCAATTTGATATCGGGATATCATCGGCTCAAGATCCGCCCAGGAGACATTCCAAAGACAACCTTTACCTCAAGATACAGACTGTACGAGTTTACAGTAATGCCTTTCAGGCTAACCAACGCACCAGCTTACTTCGTGCATCTGATGAATAAAGTATCCATGAAATATATGGATAAGTTTGTCGTAGTCTTCATCGACGACATACTTGTCTATTACAAAAATCCCAAAGAGGATGTGAAACACCTAAGAATTGTGTTGGGAGTACTCCGCAAGCATTAGCTATACGCAAAATTCAGCAAGTGCGAATTTGGCTTAAACATGTCAGATTTTTGGGACACATAATGACACAAGAAGGCATAGCCGTTGATCCAGAAAAGGTCAAGGCCGTAAGCGAATAGCCGCAACCAGCTAATGTGACAGACATTCGGAGTTTCCTCAGATTAGCAGGATATTACCGGAGGTTTATTGAAAAATTTTCTACTATTGCACGACCTATGACCGAGTTACTCAAGAAAGAAGAAATTTGAATGGACCGAAGCTTGTGAGAGAAGTTTCTAGGAATTGAAGAAAAGGTTGACTATAGCCCCAGTACTAATTATACCCGACTTAAACATGGAGTTCGAAATATACTATGATGCATCCAGAAAAGGCCTCGGATGGTACTCATGCAAGAAAGGAAAGTTGTGGCTTATGCCTCACGACAACTCCGACGTCATGAAGAGAACTACCCTACTCATGATTTAGAGTTGGCCGCTGTGATTCATGCTCTCAAGGAATGGAGACACTTTCTTCTTGGTAACGTTGTGAAATATACACGGACCATAAGAGCCTCAAGTATATTTTCACACAGCCAGATCTCAACCTACGACAACGACGATGGTTGGAATTAATTAAGGATTATGACGTGGGCATTCATTACCACCCGGGTAAGGCTAACGTAGTAGCGGATGCTCTCAGCCGGAACCCCGCCTCAGGTAAGAAACCCGTGCCAAAGGTGAGACCTGAGCTTGCAAAAGAGTTCGCTCTGCTAAACCTGCTTCTTGTTCTAGAAGGTACAGTGGTACAACTTGAACTACAATTCACCTTGGACGGGAATATCAAGGAAGCTCAGAAATGTCACCGCAGCAGTGAGGGCATAAAAAAAGATGGACCTCGGGAAGGCCCCCCGAGTTTATTATTGATGATCAAGAAATTCTATGGTACAGAGGCCGATAATGCGTACCCAACCAAGAGAACCACAAAACTCAAATCATGGAGGAAGCCCACAACATGCCCTATTCTATTCACCCCGGAGGCACAAAGATGTTCAAGGACCTCCAAGCAAAATATTGGTGGCACGGAATGAAGAGAGATATTGCCTCCTTCGTCGCTCGTTGTGACCCGTGTCAACGAATCAAGGTAGAACATTAGAAGCCAGCAGGGCTACTACAACCTATGAAGGTACCCGAATGGAAATGGTATGAGGTAGGAATGGATTTTATTGTCGGACTACCCCGGTCGTGACATGGACATGATGCTATATGGGTAATTACTGATAGACTCACCAAAGTGGCTCACTTCATACCAGTCAAGACCACATACTCCACCCAGAAGCTAGCAAGACTATACCTCGCCCACATTGTGTGTCTACACGGAGTACCCAAGACTATCGTATCCGACAGAGGTACCAATTTACCTCGAGATTTTGGGATTTTCTGCAACAAGCCTTGGAAACATAGCTAGTATTCAGCACAGCCTATCACCCTCAGACGGGAGGACAAACCGAACGTATAAACCAGATACTTGAGGACATGCTTAGAGCTTGTGTACTCACATATGGGAACAGTTGGGAAGACAGTTTGCCCTACGCCGAGTTTTCTTACAACAACAGTTATCAAGCAAGTTTGGAGATGTCGCCTTTCGAAGCTTTGTATGGGAGACGATGTCGTACCCCTCTAAATTGGCCAGAGACCGGAGATAGCCGCATCTCCGGACCACAACTCCTCCAAGAGGCCGAGGACAAGGTGAAAATCATAAAAGAGAAACTCAAGACAGCACAAAGCCAAAAGAAAAGCTACTACGATCAAAAACACCGGGATGTCGGTTTCAACTCCAATGATTAAGTATATCTTAAGGTATCACCCATGAGAGGACTACAGCGATTCAAAGTCAAAGGCAAGCTTGCACCTCGCTTCATTGGACCGTTCCGCATAATCGTTCGTAAGGGACAAGTTGCCTATCAGCTAGACCTACCAGCAAAATTGTCAGATGTGCATGATGTGTTCCACAGCTCCCAGCTAAGGAAGTGTGTGAGGAACCCCGAGCAACAAGTAGCTCATGATAGCATAGAAGTGCAACCAGACATATCCTATCAGGAACACCCCGTAAGGATATTAGAGGAATTAGAAAAAAGGACTCGACAGAAGGTCACCAAGATATTCAGAGTATAGTGGAGCAACCACTCAGAGGGCGAGGCCACATGGGAAAGGGAGGATTACCTACAGAAAGAGCAACCACAACTTCTTGAGGAGTGGCTTAAATCTCGGGGGAGAGATTTTTCTTAAGGGGGTAGGTGTTGTAACACCCAAGATTTTTCAACTTTTATATTTTTTTATTTCCTTGGAATTTTAAAATTTTGACTTGACAAGAACTTTGAAGTTTTCTTGCTAATCTCCATGAGAGAAAACTTTTGAGCTTCTTTTCCACCAAGCAAATTTAGAAATAACCTCTTGGCCCTTTCTCATAAATGAAATGGTTAAAAGAATATTTCTTTTATTCTTAAAATGGATTTCCTTCTATTCTTGATTTGGATTTTTCCATAAGCCTATTTATTAATTCTCCAAAGAGAATTAATCACCCTTCTGTTTTTAAATATTTTCTTACTCCTCTCCTAAGACCTAAGCTTGTTTTTGAACGTTTTCCAAAGATTTAGAAAGGATGGGTCACCCCAACTATTTTTATTATTAAAAGGGGAATTTCTATAATCAGTTTAAATTCCAGAATTTTTCAAATGAACCTCCTTTTTTCCTTTGGAATCTTGACACCAAACTTTGGCAGTTTGTAGTCCTTAGTATCCGCAACCTTTTCCTGCAAAAACTTTAGGTCCTAAAGTTTGAAAAATTCAAATTTGGTTTGTCTGAAGTTTGACCACAGAAAATCATTTTTGATTCAAACCTGCCTTAAACTCCACCGAAAATTATGGAATTTTTAGCAACATATTTTCTTCCAATGAGAGTGCTCCCCTAAAAAATTCAACATCAAATTCCTTTCCTAGCTATGATTTTCATTCTGTCGAGCACCTCACCTGCACCTGATTGAAGTTGTCTGAATTAAATTCAGACCAAACTTCACACAGAGTGCAACTCCCCCCCCCGTCATCAATCTCGCCAGTAGCAGCGCAATGGCCATTGCTCCTGTGCCTTGATCCTATCCGCACTATCATTGGAAGATTGGCCTCTTCCCCTCGTTGGTAGCTCACCGACAGAGCCAGCCAAAGCTCTGGCAGCGGCTCTGCAGCAGCTGCAACAGCTCCCCGCTTTGATTCCGTGCCGCCCGACACCGCCCCTTGCTCCTGCTGCCGCCGCGTGTCCCTCCTCGTCTGTGTGCTCCACAAAGGCCGTCGCCACATGATAACCCACAAGTATAGGGGATCGCAACAGTTTTCGAGGGTAGAGTATTCAACCCAAATTTGTTGATTCGACACAAGGGGAAGCCAAATACTATTCTCAAGTATTAGCAGTTGAGTTGTCAATTCAACCACACCTGAAAGACTTAGTATCTGCAGCAAAGTATCAATAGAAAAGTAGTGTGATAGCAACAGTAATCATAGCAGTAGTGACAGAGTAACAGTAGCAGAAGTGACAGCAATAGTGGCAAAGTGACGTAGCAAGGACCAATAGGAAAGACTCATAGGCATTGGATCGGTGATGGATAATTATGCCGGGTGATATTCATCATGCAACAGTTATAACACGAACAGATATGTAACTAGCTCCAGTTCGTCAATGTAATGTAGGCATGTATTCCGTATGTAGTCATACGTGCTTAGGGAAAAGAACTTGCATGACATCTATTGTCCATCCCTCCCGTAGCAGCGGGGTCCTAATGGAAACTATGGGATATTAAGGTTCTCCTTTTAATAGAGAACCGTAACAAAGCATTATCACTTAGTGAATACATGAACTCCTCATACTATGGTCATCTCCGGGAGTGGTTCCGGCTATTGTCACTCCGGGGTTGCCGGGTCGTAACACATAGTAGGTGACTACAACTTGCAAGATAGGATCAAGAACACACATATATTGACGAGAACATAATAGGTTCAGATCTGAAATGGCACTCGGGCCCTAGTGACAAGCATTAAGCATGGCAAAGTAGTAGCAACATCAATCTCGGAACACAGTGGATACTAGGGAACAATCCCCGTCAAAACTAACTCGATTACATGATAGATCTCATCTAACCATCACCATCGAGCAAGCCTACGATGAGATTACTCACGAACGGTGAAGAGCATCATGGAATTGGCGATGAAGGAAGGTTGGTGATGACGATGGCGACGATCTCCCCTCTCCGGAGCCCAGAACGGACTCGAGATCTGCCCTCCAGAGGAAGAACAGGTTGTGGCGGCGCCTCCGTATCGTAAAATGCAATGAACTCTTCTCCTTGATTTTTTTTCCGGACGAAAGGGACTAAATAGAGCTGGAATTGGAGGCGGTGGAGCTCTGAGGGCCCCACAAGCCTGCTAGGTGCGGCCAGGGGGGCCGCGCCTAGTGGGCTTGTGGGCTCCTCGCTCCACCCCTCCGGTTGATTCCCGTGCCAGTATTTTTTATATATTCCACAAAAAATCCTCGTAAATTTCCAATTCATTCCGAGAACTTTTGTTTCTATGCAAAAAACAACACCATGGCAATTCTATTGAAAACAGCGTTAGTCCGCGTTAGTTCCATTCAAATCATGCAAATTAGAGACCAAAACAAGGGCAAAAGAGTTTGGAAAAGTAGATACGACGGAGACGTATCAACTCCCCCAAGCTTAAAGCCTTGCTTGTCCTCAAGCAATTCAGTTGAAAAACTAAAAGAGACAAAAGAAAAACTTTTATGAACTCTGTTTGATCTTGTTGTTGCAAATATGTCTAACTCATATTCAGATTTTCAGCAAGATCATAAGCTAACCACATAAGCAATAACATTTAGGTCTCAAGAGGAACTCATATCAATGGCATAATCAACTAGCGAGCAATAATAATGAGTTTCAAACGTCAACACTTCAAACGAAACAATCATGAAGAAGTATGAACATATGGTATCTCGCTAGCTCTTTCTGAGACCGCAAAACATAAATGCAGAGCACCTTCAAAGACCAAGGGCTGACTGAACATTGTAATTCATGACAAAGAAGATCCAGTCACAATCATACTCAATATCAATTAAAAGCAAAGCATAGAAATGACAGAGGTGCTCTCTAAATGGTGCTTTTATAAGAAGAGGATGACTCAACAGAAACATAAATAGATAGGCCCTTCGCAGAGGGAAGCATTGATTTGCAGAGGTGCTAGAGCTCAAGCTTTGAAGACAGAGATAAATAATTTTGGGTGGCATGCTTTCATTGTAAACACAATGACCAAGAGTTTTCACCATCTTCCATGCTACACATACTATAGGCGGTTCCCACACAGAAAAATAAAGTTTTGACTGCCCACCACCGATCAATCACACTCCATGACTAGCCGAATACTCGGGTGCCGTCCATACCAACAACAATCTAGGGGGAGCTTTGTTTGCAATTATCTTTTCAATTTGAGCATGGAACTAGGCATTCCAATTACCGTCCCCTTTCTCGTGAATGATAGTGAATAAACACATATTGAGGATAACACGCCTAGCATGGAAGATACTGATCGCCCCTTGTCGCCACATGAGCGGTTCGGGCATGAAAAACAGATTATTTCTTGAAGGTTTAGAGAGTGGCACATGCAAATTTACTTGCAACGGTAGGTAGATACCGCATATAGGTAGGTATGGTGGACTCATATGGAACAACTTTGGGTTTATGGAAGTGGATGCACAAGCAGTATTCCCGCTTAGTACAAGTGAAGGCTAGCAAAAGATAGGGAAGTGACCAACTAGAGAGCGACAACAGTCATCAAAATGCATTGAAATTAACCAACATTGAGTGCAAGCATGAGTAGGACATAAATCACCATGAACATGAATATCATAGAGGCTATGTTGATTTTGTTTCAACTACATGCGTACACGTGCGCCAAGTCAAGCCACTTGAATCATTCAAAGGACGATACCATCCTATCATACTACATCATAATCATCTCAAAATTCATGTTGGCATCCAACACAAACCATTATAAGCTCCTAGCTAATTAAGCATGGCATGAGAAACAATGATCTCTAAGTTGTCATTGCAAACATGTTTCTCTCACAACAAAGTCGAATCTGGGACGATGAGCTAGTCATATTTACAAAAACAAAATAGATCGAGTTCATACCAGCTTTTCCAGGCTCAGTCACTTCATCATATATCGTCATTATTGCCTTTCACTTGCACGACCGAATGATGTGAACAATAATAAGAGTGCTCGTGCATTGGACTAAGCTGGAATCTGCAGGCAAACACAAAGGAGAAGACAAAGTAATATGGCTCTTTGACATATAAATAGATATGCATGCGAGAGCCACTAAACATTGTAACCATGGTCTTCTACCTTGACCCAAAGAAAAAGAAAACTATTTACACAGGAAAGTTCCCAACAAGCAAAAGAAGAACAAGAAATCTTTTTGGGTTTTCTCAAACTAGACAAACACACGAGAAGAAAACGAGAAAAAGAAATAAACTAGCATGGATGATACAATGGCAAAGTGTGAACACCGACTATCAAAGTGAAAGTGTAAGCATGAATATAAAGTCGGTGAGAAAAACGTACTCCCCCAAGCTTAGGCTTTTGGCCTAGGTTGGTCTACTCCCAAGGATGGTCCGGGAGATATCAGAAATCATAATGGGGGTTGTACGGGAGCGAGACAACCACTGGCTAAATAGCTGCCTCACGGAGGCAAGCAGCCTTTGCGTCCCTCTCATATTCTTCTGCCTCTCCTTTGGTTATGTAATATCTCCGTTTTACCTGAAAGTCAAAGAAGGCAGGAGAAGGAAGGGTAATATGGAAACACGCTGTCGGTTAAATATTAACCGGTATAGGAGGGATTCATTATCCCTCACAAGGAACTGATAGCGTGTCATAGCGGCGCGATCAAGGAAAGCTGTATGGAGCGGGCGATCTCCTTCACGGATGGGTACTCCAAGAAAATTTTCTATGCGAGTGGCATAGATCCCACCAAACAAATCCCCTTCATTAGCATTATTATTCAGCCTCCTTGCTATTATAGCTCCCATGTTGAAACTTCTATCACCCGTTACTGCGCTCTTAATAATACTATGGTCAGGTGCGCAGAGGTGACAATGTTCGATCTTGCCGTTAATGCATCTACCTATGAAGAGAGCAAAGTAATGCAAGGCAGGAAAATGAATGCTCCCCATGGTAGCGTGCGTAATATCTCTAGTTTCTCCAACAGTTATACTAGAGAAAAAATCCCTAACCAAAGATTTAGGAGGATCATTGAGACTACCCCAACCAGGTATCTTGCAAATTCTATTGAAATCTTCTAAATCCATGGTATACGATTTGTCATAGAGATCAAATAGTACGGATGTGTCACGGCCAGCTGAAAAATTTGAATCTATGAACAAAAGAGACAGTGAGAGTAGTATATTGTTCACATTTATCGGAGATGAATTCTTCAAGTCATGCAAATTAGAGACCAAAACAAGGAAAAAGAGTTTGGAAAAGTAGATATGACACAAACGTATCACCACACACCGTGCAACTCAGAGCACGGGTTCTGCATCCGCAGTGTGCAACAATGGCCGCATCGTCGCCGCGTTGGCATGGTTGATGACCAACCTCCATCTGGTCAAAAATGGAGCCCCACTGGTGATTAGGTTCGATCCTAGCCACCTAACCTCCTGCCCAAGCTCCTGCGTCGCCAGAATCGCTCGCCGGAGTTAATGCGACAGCTCGTCTTGCGGCGCCAATAAAATAGAGCTCCCCTCGAGTGCTTCTGACCTTGCCCAACTCTTCCCCATTCTTCATCTCCACCTCTAGGAACCAACCGATCCAGGAAGGGGTGCCCGAGGGGCCTTCTTCCCCAGCTCCGGCCACCCCGATCCGCTTCGGAATCCGGCCACTTCCGTGCAGAGTAAGTAGAGGTAGGACCCCCCGAGGCCTTCGTTTGCATCCAGGAGCTCCTTCCCTTCTTACCCCGTGCTCAATTGCATCACAGAGGCTCTTTGTCATCGATCTCCTCGCGTCACCGGAGTTGCTGCCGCCGGAGATCTGCTGCCGTCGACGTGAGGCCTCCCCCGCTATACAATCCCTCTCCATCAATTAGGCGAGTCAACGGTGAGTGCACCCGCACCCCCAGCTGGCTCCCCTCTCTCTCCTAGCGTCGCCGGTGATCACCGGAAGCCTCTCGCGCTGGTAGTGCTTTCGAACTTGACAGGGGGACCCCCTCTTTCAGTGTCTCTATCCCCCTCCGAAGCGTTTCGATGGAAACGTATGCGGCCAGTAGCCGTTTTCCTTTCGGGGAAACGTCTTTCCCTTCGGGCGTTTTGACTAAATATCAGTCTACCCCCTGTTTCTATAAAAACTATTTACAGAATAGTCCCTAATAATGTTTTGGTTATAAGTTTTGATCCATAACTTATTTTTCAGTGATTCTTTTTGCAAATTATTCGTGATAATGCCTAGTTTATTTTAAGATTTTTCTAAAAATATTTTAAGACCATTAGCTAGGCAGTACCACTTATACCCTTTTTTGATCTATACCGTAGATTCCGACACCGAAATCCCCGACGTCAACTGCACCGAGCTTGATCCGACTACGTGGAACCAGACAAGCATATTTGTTACTTTTGGTGTGCTGTTTGCTAACTTAGCTCATATTTATTATTCATCACCTTGCATATCACGTACCTACTTTACATATTTAACCATGATAAAAATATGATGATAATAAGTGATGGTTATGAAAGGTTGTGGAATAGCCTAGTCACGCGGGACGTGATAGGTTATGGCCCTTTCATGGCTTTAGCACAATGGTGTTGGTATGAATTTGGTAAACTCCAGTGTCGACCTAGATCGAGTCTTGTCCGTGTCATACTTCTTATCGTGCTACCACAGTTCCCTGGATAATGTGGTCGGTATCCATGGCCCCTGGAATAAATCCAGTCATCCGGTCAAGGGGCATGGGTGTTTCCAGTCTGAGACCTGAAGGGAGGGCACTCCCCGTAAGCGCGCGATATAAATATTGTTGATCCCATACTAGTCGAGGTCTGAGCCTCCCAGTCTTATGGTTTTACCTTGGCAGCGTAGTCCGGGTGAATCCGGGCTTCGCGGAGGTAAAGTGGGTGTGATGATTCTAAGTGTCCACTTCTAAAATGCCGTACCCGAAATTAGTCATATTGACTATTGAAAACCGCAGGCTATGGGTAAAGAGGACACCCTCTGCAGAGTCAAAACTATTCGAGTAGCCGTGTCCCAGTCAAGGACGTTGTTTGACGAGTCAAGTGTCGGTCCTAGAGTCGGTCTTTGGAGTATAAGTGATATTAATAATAATGGATGTGGTGAACCATATGATGATACGAGACATTACCATATCATGTATTATTACTCTGGACTAACCCTTATGATTCTCTTTGTTGGATATCCTTGGGACGGTTCTACCTCCTGGATATTCAGTATTTTATTCATATAAGCCCTTTATGTGGTGTCGCTGAGACGCCCGACTATGGCATTGTTTAATTCCCTTATAAGACCTTTTTGTGGTGTCGCTGAAATGCCCGACTATGGCATTGTTTAATTCCCTTATAAGCCCTTTATGTGGTGTCGCTGAGACGCCCGACTGTGGCATTGTTTAATTCCCTTATAAGCCCTTTATGTGGTGTCTCTCAGACGCCCGACTGCGGCACGTTATTTTATTTTATCCATGCCCATACTGTGATGTCGCAGAGACGCCCGTTTGAGGCTCGTTGTTTATTTCATTTATGTGATGCCCTGTGTGTGGTGTCGCTTAGATGCCCGACGGTGGTTTCCTTTATTTAATTTTCAGTTACGGATATCTCGGGAGGACTACCTCTTGATTTATCCACTAACTTATTTACTTTCTGCACATATAATGTGGATACAACTTTGACTCTAACCATGCATAATAAAATCAACTGCATGCATCTCATCTTTTATGCAAACTGTTTGCGAGTACTTCGCGGAGTACTCACTGGCTTGTTGTTGTGGCCAGATAGGGATGAAGGAGACCTCATGGATGAAGAGTTCGATAGCGAGTCCGATGTATAGAGGAGTCCCAGTCAGTCTTGCGATCCTGGAGTCCATCACTCTTTTATTCCACCGCTTCCGCCACCCCGAATAAATCGTTGAGCTTCACTCTGAGGCTTAATGCATAGTAGTACTCGTCATGTCACATTACTCTGATGTGACGTGCCCCTTTTATTTTCGCGAGCAGTAGAGTCACCCTAAGACTATTGTAATATTTCCATCTATCCTATGACTTGGATATGTTTTAATAAATTGTAGAGCGACCCTCGCTCTACTTGTATTATATTGAGTACTATTGGTTTTCTGTATCAAGTTAAGTCTGTCAGAGGGAAATATTTTCTTCACTATAGACGCACATGGCTGATTTCCAATTAAAGCATTTATTTGGAAACCGGTCGTGACATATACCCAACTGTCTCTTTTGGGTATCCTATGACGACGCATTTCTTCACTCCGGGTTCCAGCTTTTCTGGCTGAAGCTTTTTAACATAAGCATCACATCACCAAACTTTAAGAAATGACAACTTGGGTCTCTTGCCAAAGCACAATTCATATGGTGTCATGTCAATGGATTTTGATGGTGCCCTATTTAAATTGAATGCATCTGTCTCTAACGCATAACTCCAAAATGATACCGGAAAATTGACAAGAGACATCATAGAATGCACCATATCCAATAAGGTATGATTATGACGTTTGAAAACACCATTATGCTGTGGTGTTCCAGGCGGAGTCAACTGTGAAACAATTCCACATTGTCTTATGTGAGTGCCAAACTCAGAACTCAGATACTGTCCTCCTCGATGAGATCGTAGGAATTTAATCTTCTTGTTACAATGATTCTCAACTTCACTCTGAAATTGCTTGAACTTTTCAAACATTCCACACTTGTGTTTCATTAAGTAACTATATCCGTATCTGCTTAAGTCATTAGTGAAAGTGAGAAAATAACGATATCCACCACGCGCCTTGCTACTGCAAGAAAAGACCTTCCAACGGCGCCAGAAATAGGAGTGTTGCTTGATACTCCTCAGCAACGGCACCAAGAATCCTTCTGCTACGGCTACGCCTTAAGGGACTTCCTAGGCAAATATGCAAAGGAATTCCCCCGTGGCCTTGGAGCCTTGCGTTGGTGTTCCTTCAAAGCGGAAAGGGTGATGTAGCACATCGGTCGTAAGTATTTCCCTCAGTTTGAGAACCAAGGTATCGATCCAGTGAAGGAGTATCACAAGTGCCTGCACAAACCCAAAAATCTTGCTCCCAACGCTATGAAGGGGTTGTCAATCCCTTATAGATTGTTCGCCAAGTGAGAACTGAAAGCAACAAAGTAACAAAGCAAAGTAAAAGCGAAAGTGGAAACGATAGATGTGAATAGACCCGGGGGCCGTAGTGTTGACTAGTGGCTTCTCTCATGAAAGCAAGTAGACGGTGGGTGAACAAATTACTGTCGAGCAATTGATAGAACCATGCAAAGTCGTGACGTCATCTATGGCAATGATTATATCTATAGGCATCACGTCCAAAACAAGTAGACCAATACTTTCTGCATCTACTACTATTACTCCACACGTCGACCGCTATCCAGCATGCATCTAGTGTATTAAGTCCAAAAGAACAGAGTAACGCCTTAAGCAAGATGACATCATGTAGATGGACAATCTCATATCAACGACAGAGCCCACCTTGTTACCCTTGATGGCAACTACTCAATGTGTGCCTTGCTGCCCCTACTGTCACTCGGAAAGGTCACCACATGGTAAGAACCCAAAACCAAGCACTTCTCCCATTGCAATAATTATAGATCTAGTTGGCCAAACAAAACCCAAGACTCGGAGAGACTTACAAGGATATCAAATCATGCATATAAGAACTCAGCAAAGACTCAAATATATATCATAGATAATTTTATCACAAATCCACAATTCATCAGATCTCGACAAACACATCGCCAAAGAAGATTACATCGGATAGATCTCCATGAAGATCATGGAGAACTTTGTATTGAAGATCCAAGAGAGAGAAGAAGCCATCTAGCTACTAACTACGGACCCGTAGGTCCGAAGTGAACTACTCACGAGTCATTGGAGGGGCGATGATAGTGATGAAGAAGTCCTCCAACTCCAAAGTCCCCTCTGGCAGGGCACCGAGAAGGGTCTCCAGATGAGATCTTGCGGAAACGTAAGCTTGCGGCGGCGGAAAAGTATTTTCGTGAATCCCCTGATTTTTTGCTGTATTTTAGGGAATATATAGGCCAAAGATCTAGGTCAGGGGGGCGCCAGGGAGGCCACAAGCCTGCCCAGTGCCGCCTCCCCTGGTGGCGGAGTGGGGGCTTGTGGGCTCCCTGTAGCCCTCCTCGCTTGGCCCACAACCCCCTGATCTTATTCCGTTCGGGAAAAAATCATTTTGGGGATTTTATTCCGTTTGGACTCCGTTCCAAAATCAGATCTGAAAAGAGCCAAAAACACAGAAAAAACAGGAACTAGCACTTGGCACTGAATTAATAAGTTAGTCCCAAAAAAGGTATAAAAGGTACATAAAACATCCAAAGATGGCAAGATAACAACATGAAACCATCAAAAATTATAGATACGTTTGAGGCGTATCAAGCATCCCCAAGCTTAACTCCTGCTCGTCCTCGAGTAGGGAAGTGATAAAGAATGATTTTTTGATGCTTTCATGCTACCTAGCATAGATGTCCTTTGTAACTCCTCTTATGTGACGTGAATGTTCAGATCCATTAGATTCAAAACAATAGTTTGCTATTGACATGGAAAAAAATAATAATTCAAGAAAACTAGCAAGGTAATCATGAAATTTTAAAATAACAAGGCCAAAAGGAAGTTATCCCTACAAAAGCATATAGTCTGGCTATGCTCTATCATCATTTCACAATGTATTTAAATCATGCACAACCCCGATATTGGCCAAGTAATTGTTTCACACCTTTACTTTCTCAAACCTTTTCAACTCTCACGCAATACATGATCGTGAGCCATGGTTTTAGCACTATGAGTGGTGTGGAGTGTGGTGGAGGTTGCAAGAAAAAACAAGGAGAAGATGGTCACATTAACTAGGCATATCAATGAGCTGTGGAGATGCTCATCAATAGATATCAATGTGAATGAGTAGGGATTGCCATTCAAATGATGCACTAGAGCTAAGAGTATGTGAAAGCTCTTAAAGAAAACTAGTGGGTGTGCATTCAACTTGCTTGCTCACGAAGACCTAAGGCAATTTTGAGGAAGCCTACCATTGGAATATACATGCCAAGTTATATAATGAAAATTTCCCACTAGCTATATGGTAGTGACAAAACGAGAGACTCTCAATCATCAAGATCATGGTGCTTAATATGCCCAAGTGTGGAAAAGTGGTTACATTGTCCCTTCTCTCTTTTTCTCTCATTTTTTATATATTTTTATATTTTTTTGGTGGGCTCTTTGGCCTTTTTTTGGTGGGCTTCTTTGGCCTATTTTATTTCCTCACATGGGACAATGCTCCATTAATGATGATCATCACACTTTCAACTCAAAACTTTGAGCAACGATGACTCTATATGGAATGCCTTCGGTAGTGTATCGTGGCAATGATCTAGCATGGCATAGACATTAATGGAAACATCATGCTAGCTATCTTTCGATCATGCAATGGCAATTTAGACGTGATGGCACATGTCATGGTGGTAGTTGCATGGCAATATATCTCGTCAAAGCCATAGTAGGTAGGTATGGTGGCTGTTTTGAGGGAGGCTAATGGTGGGTTTTGTGCACCGGCGAAAGTTGCACGACACTAAGAAGATAGTGATGGTGGAAGGTGAAAGTACATCTAAACCATGGACTCAACATTAGTCATGAAGAACTCATATACTTGTTGCAAAAGTTTTATTAGTAATCGAAACAAAGCATTCAACGCATACTCCTAGGGGAAGGGTTGGTAGGTATAAACCATCGTGCGATTCCGACCGCCACACAAAGGATGACAATCAATAGACTAATCATGCTCAGAATTCATCACATAGCGGTTCACCATACGTGCATGCTACGGGAATTACTAACTTCCACACAAGTATTTCTAGATCCACAACACCTTACTAGCATAACTTCAATATTACCAAAACCACAACTCAAAACTAATTGGGATGAATCAAACTTATCTAACTATTCAATGCACATGAAGGTGGAAATTTTCGTATCCCTTTGGATAACTACCCCTTTTGAGACTACTTTCAAAGCCTAGATCAACTACCAAGCATCGCACCGCTGTGCTCTAAAAGATATAAGTGAATCACATAGAGCAAAATTATCTAGGTCAAAAGATATAAGTGAAGCACATGTGAGCTGAATTGTCTACCAAAAGATATAAGTGAAGCTCAACAAAATCACCTTGACTGCATGTCTCTCTCTAGGTGTGCAGCAAGGATGATTGTGACAAAAAATAATAAAAGACTCCTACGATACAAGACGCTCCAAGCAAAAACACATAACATGTGGTGAATAAAAATATACCCCCAAGTAACGTTACCGATGGATTGAAGACGAGAGAGGGGATACCTTCCCGGGGCATCCCCAAGCTTAGGCTTTTACGACATCCTTGAATCTCTTGGGGGTGCCTTGGGGATCCCCAATCTTGAACTCTTGCCACTCTTTATCTCTTTGTCCATAAGAACTTCACCCAAAACTTGAAAACTTCACAACACGAAACTTAAACAGAAACTCGTGATAACATTAGTATGAGAAAGCAAACCACCACTTCCTTAGGCACTGTAGCAAACTTAAATTCTACTTGTGCTGATGTTGGGTTACTGTATTTTAATCTTCCATGGCAAATACCCCCCGATACTATCCATAGTTTCATCAAAATAAGCAACCCACACAACAAAAACAGAATCTGTTAACAGCTGACCAGTCTGTAGCAATCTGTATATTTCATATACTTATGGTACTTCAAATATTCTGAAAAATCACAACAGTCTAAAGAATTGGCGTATCAATCAGCATAAAAAAGAATCAACTCAAAAGCTCTTACATAAAAAAATTCTTTTCATGAGCAGAAAGTTTCTGTCTTTTCCAGCATGACCAAACGATCATCCCCAAGACTAATCATAACGGTTTTGCTTGGCAAAAACGCAAAAATAAACACAAAAAACACAATCATAACAGAATTATGAAAGTGTGAAAAACACAAAACAGAAAAACAAAGGATAGATTCGTTGGGTTGCCTCCCAACAAGCGCTTTTGTTTAACGCCCTTAGCTAGGCATTGATAACTCAATGATGCTCACATAAAAGACAAGAATTGAAGCACAACGAGAGCATCATAAAGCATGTGAATATCACATCTAAGTCTAACATACTTCCTATGCATAGGCATTTTATAGGAAAACAGATTGTCAAGACAACCAATAGTTGCCATATGCAAGGAAGAAGAAAGAGACAATGGAAATCTCAACATAACGAGAGGTAATTTGGTAACATGAAAGTTTCTACCACAATATTTTCCTCTCTCATAGCTATTACATGTGGGATCATATTTGAATTCAACAATATAGCTATCCCATAGGATATTATTTTCATGATCCACATGCATGCAAAGTTGATGCTCTTCAAAAATAGTGGGATTATCATCAACTAAAGTCATGACTTTTCCAAATCCACCTTCAATATTATTGCAAATATCATATTCATCATGACGTTTAAACAAATTTTCAAGATCATAAGAAAGATCATCACCCCAATCATGATTATTGCAATAAGTAGTGGTCATAGCAAAACTAGCATCCCCAAGCTTAGGGTTTTGCATAATTTTAGCATGATTGTCACTAATAGAATTTATAGTGAAACCATTGCAATCATGCTTTTCATCCAAGGAGCCTTCGTGAATCACTTCATAAATTTCTTCCACACAATTTTCAGATTCACGCATCTCAAGCAAAACTCCATCAAGATAGTCAAGTGCACTCAACTCACTAGCAATTCGATCAACAATATTGGATCTCTTAAAGAGATTAGGAAGTGGATGAGGATCCATATCACCAGATTTTCAGCAAGCGAAGATGCAAGCATATTGAAGGCACATTGCACTCAGGCGAACAGAAAGCAAGCGAGAGAAAAGGGCGAACGAAAAAGGCAATAGAAGAAAGGAAAAAGGCAAATGGAAACGGCAAATGTGAAGTGGGGGAGAGGAAAATGAGAGGCAACTGGCAAAAAACTAAATGCAAGAGATGAGTTTGTGAGACCTACTTTGATAGATCTCTCCTTCCCCAGCAACGGCGCGAGAAATACTTCTGCTACTGCAACAAAAGACCTTCCAACGGCGCCAGAAATAGGAGTGTTGCTTGATACTCCTCAGCAACGACACCAGGAATCCTTATGCTATGGCTACGCCTTAAGGGACTTCCTAGGCAAATATGCAAAGGATTTCCCCCGTGGCCTTGGTGCCTTGCGTTGGTGTTCCCTCGAAGCGGAAAGGGTGATGTAGCATAGCGGTGGTAAGTATTTCCCTCAGTTTGAGAACCAAGATATCGATCCAGTGAAGGAGTATCACAAGTGCCTGAACAAACACAAAAAGCTTGCTCCCAACGCTATGAAGGGGTTGTCAATCCCTTATAGATTGTTCGCCAAGTGAGAACTGAAAGCAACAAAGTAACAAAGCAAAGTAAAAGCGAAAGTGGAAACGATAGATGTGAATAGACCCGGGGGCCGTAGTGTTGACTAGTGGCTTCTCTCATGAAAGAAAGTAGATAGTGGGTGAACAAATTACTGTCGAGCAATTTATAGAACCGCGCAAAGTTGTGACGTCATCTATGGCAATGATTATATCTATAGGCATCACATCCAAAACAAGTAGACCGATACTTTCTGCATCTACTAATATTACTCCACACGTCGACCGCTATCCAGCATGCATCTAGTGTATTAAGTCCAAAAGAACAGAGTAACGCCTTAAGCAAGATGACATCATGTAGATGGACAATCTCATATCAACGACAGAGCCCACCTTGCTACCCTTGATGGCAACTACTCAATGTGTGCCTTGCTGCCCCTACTGTCACTGGGAAAGGTCACCACATGGTAAGAACCCAAAACCAAGCACTTCTCCCATTGCAAGAATCATAGATCTAGTTGGCAAAACAAAACCCAAGACTCAGAGAGACTTACAAGGATATCAAATCATGCATATAAGAAATCAGCAAAGACTCAAATATATATCATAGATAATCTGATCACAAATCCACAATTCATCGGATCTCGACAAACACACCACCAAAGAAGATTACATCGGATAGATCTCCATGACGATCATGGAGAACTTTGTATTGAAGATCCAAGAGAGAGAGAAGAAGCCATCTAGCTACTAACTACGGACCCGTAGGTCTGAAGTGAACTACTCATGAGTCATTGGAGGGGCGATGATGATAATGAAGAAGCCCTCCAACTCCAAAGTCCCCTCAACATGGAGCTTCTTCATCTTGCCCATGAGGCATGGTTCACATGTGTCAAGTGAGTCAAAATCAAGTGTCTCCAAAAGTCCATCAACATGGAGCTTATTCATGCATTTACACCAATATGACCTAAGCGGGAGTACCACAAGAAAGTGGTACTATCATTATTAACTTTACATCTTTTGGCATCAATGTTATGAACATGTGTGCTATCACTATTGAGATTCAATAAGAATAAACCCCTCACATTGGGTGCATGACCATAAAAGATAGTACTAATATAAATAGAACAACCATTATTCTCTAATTTAAATGAGTAACCATCTCGCAATAAACAAGATCCAGATATATGTTCATGCTCAATGCAGGCACTAAATAACAATTATTCAGGTTCATCACTAATCCTGATGGTAATTGAAGATTCTTCCCCACCCTTAGATCTCATTGGATGGTTCAGATTAGACATACATTACCCCTTCGGTTTATTAGATTAAACCACCGGTTATATTAGTTAGATTATGAACCGAATAGTTTTTCTTATATTGTGGCCACTCTTTAGATAAGCCAAAATCGTGCACACCCGACAACCAATCACGATCCGCCACGTCACCTTTTCGTTTTTATCTTTTTCAGTTTTTGTTTCCGAAACAGAACCAGTTCCAATTTTGTTTCCCTTATATCTTTTAATCTAGAAGTCCAATGAAGTTTATTCTTTTTGCGTTAGATCACAATTTTCTTTTAGTTTCCAAAAACATATTATTTGCCTATGTTTGAAATTTAAAAATTTGAATTAGATCAGATTTAGTTTAAACCTTGTTTTGCTTATTCTGGGAGTTTAAAAATAGCTTTTAATTTAATTCCTTTTGCTACTGCTTCCTAGTGATAATATATTTCAGTAGTTTAAGTTTCATTTTTTTTAATATTTTTACTTGGGTTTTTTACCAAAACAGATTCTGTTTTAGTTCTTTTAGGATTATAGCTATTTGTTTTTCTATATTTGTTTTTAAATTAGTTTCTTTTATATTTGAGAAAGTTTATATTTGGTTTTCTATTAGATAAAAGTAGGTTTTCAACAAAAACAAAATTTTATTTTTATTTGTTATCATGAAATCAATTCTAGTTCTCTAATAACTTGCAATTGATTTCCCTACTAGTTTACTCCCATTTGAAAATACTTTCAAATAGTTTTATGAAAAATACTTTATTTTATCTTAGTTAAATTTATATTTTTCTCTGTTATTTTACTATTTTAGTGTTTTATTTTTCAGTTAGAACAAAAACTATTTAGTGTTTGATGTAGTAGAAGACTCCCTAGTTTTCTTTGAAGTTCCCTTTGGATTCTTATTCGCTCTCTCTTATTGATTTTGATTGCATCAACTTTTATTGTTGTTTGTTATTGATTTCTAGGATGATTGCTAGTATGATTTCTTATATGAACACTTTGTTTGATTATATAGATTTCATCGGAGAGTGCCGAATTGTTCTATCAAGTTTTTTCTCGAGAACGATAATTCTTCTTCATCAACCTCACCAGGCAAGTCACGTTGATCATATTATTACCTATGTTTTATGTGCATGGTAGTTCTACCTTTCTTCACCCAATTGCATGCAAAGTAGGTACTTGGAAATTTTCGATCTTCATGTAGTATCATGTGGTAGGCACCCACCCCTAGTTACTTTGGTCGGGACGTCATTATGCTATGCTCCTAGTAGACGGGGTTTTGGTTGAGTGTTTACCATGAGTGTTGTGAGAACTTAATAATCAAGACCTAAAGACTCCAAGACTTGCAAGACCTCAGATTAAAATATACCTCTGGGTGAAGGACGGTTTAGATGGGCTCCCTGGTGAAACCAGTGGACGACCCGGGATGCATGGGAAAGCTTCACCCAGGCTCAAAGAGACGGATGGATATTTTCAATACCCGAGGCTTACCTGCACACCCACAAGTCATTATGCGCTCTGGCTTGGTTGGACAACGTGGCGACTCTGGACAGGCGGTGCTAGCAGATGTAGAAGAACAGTAGGATTGGATGGGCACCCACAGAGGATCAGAGGGACCCGTTGAAAGACCATGTTTTGATCATCCGGTCTTCAAACACCCTGAAGTGCGAGGACATACTCGTAGGCGATCAAATCTTGTGGGGAACGTGTGCAAAACTCTGCAGAGTACTCAAATCTAATCGATTAGCCGTGTCCACGGTCATGGACAACTTGAGCCGAAGGAATTGAAGTTATCAGGAATTCTAAACACCATTATATATGTTTGATATGGGTAATATTGATAAATTTGGGTATGAGAACTGGTTGGCGGAACCATCTCATTAACAACCAACAAAGTGGTAATATTTTGCTTTTAGCCCCTCTCTTGTTATAGGAGAAAACTTTGCTTTTTCACCAAAAACTTACAGCCCCACCTACCATATATGCATATAGTATAGATGATATTTTTACCCCTCTCTTTTGTGACTTGCCGACATCTTCAATATGATGACCTACACGGCTGCAACATCTTATGTTGCAGATACTTTCTTCGACGAGTAACAGTACGATTCAGGGTTACGGTCTACACTCAACTTGCCGTTGGTGTTTATTGGGACTCCACTCCCTTTGATTGTTTCCGCTGAGATTTTGAGGTATATATCAGTTTTAGGTTATTTACATGTGATTGCACTTTGATATATACATTGATGTACTGTGTGTGCCAGCATACTGATCCAGGGATGGCACAGATGCACAGAGGCTTGACTCGTTTTGAGTCGGGTCGCTACACCAAAAGAGAAAAGTGTCTCCCCTGTTGGGCTGGACATATGTGACAGCTCTATAATTGTCCATTTTCTTGCAGATATCTTTCCACCAAAAAGAGCCACAAAGGAAGGTACCCTGAGGAACTGTAGTATGGTAATAGGGGTTCCAGATTAAATTCACCCAGGGTACAACTGCCTTGTTTAAGAACTTATCCACATGTTTAAGCAACATGCCTCATTCTGAACAAACAGATTCATAATGCCCAAGCCCCCCTTCATTTTTGGCCTGCATACTAAATCCTAGGATGCAAGGGAAGGGGCATGGTCTCGTCCATTTTTCCACAAACATTGCCTTTGTATCGTTTCCAACTGTTTAAGAATCCCTGGTGGTATATCCAAACTGCAAAGGAAAAACATGGGAACAGAGGACAAGGCAGAATTGAGGTATTGCAAGCGCCTGCCCTGTGCCAGGAAGGAGGAGCTAGCAGAAAGTCTCCTTTCCATACTATCTACCAAGGGCATTAGATCAATAATCCTTGGTCAAGTTGTCCCAATAGGCAAACCAAGATAGGTGAAAGGTAGTGATCCAACCTTACAACCAATAGAGGAAGCAAGTGTCTGAAGTTCTCCCTGATTAATGTTGATAGGCAATAGAGCAGACTTGTGATAGTTTACTTGGAGACCTGTGGATTGGGAGAAAAGTAGGAGCATCTTTTTGAATTCTAGCAGCTGAGACTCCACAACAGGCAGAATGATAAGAGTGTCCTCTGCATATTGGACAATTGGAAAGTCTTTGTCAGGACAGGGTATTGGCAGCTGGATGAGGCCATCCTGCAACAATTGATTTACCAAGCTTTGAAGAGAATCAACAGCAATGGCAAAAAGGAGAGAGGACATGGGATCCCCCTGCCTGCCCCCCTTCTTGCACATAATTTTTTTACCAGGAACTCCATTGAGAAGAACAGAAGAGGAGCCAGAACTGAGCAACTGCTGCACCCATAAAATCCACTTAGCATTGAAAACTTTGTGCTTGAGAATCTAAAAGATGAATTCATGTTCCACAGAGTCAAAAGCCTTTTCAAAATCAAGCTTGAGGATGACAATTGGTTGTTTGGATTGGTGACATTGATGTAAATATTTGAGTGTCCATCCAACACAATCTTTTATGGTTCTGGACTTGATGAAGCCATACTGATTTTTGTTAATGCCTTTCATGATATGCAACTGCAGCCTATTGGCAATCATATTGGAGAGGAATTTAAGACTCATACCAGTAAGTGAGATAGGTCGGAAATCACCAACTTGCTCAGGAGAAATCTTTTTGGGCACCAAAGTGATATAAGAGGCGTTCATATTTTCCCACTTAGCCATCCCTGCATGAAAGTCAGCTGCAAGCTGGTAGAATTCAGAACAAATGATATGCGAGCATTTCTTGAAGAAAAGACCATTGAAACCATCTAGACCAGGAGCCCTATCAATGGGCATTTCTTTGACAGTCCTATCCATTTCCTCTTTGGTGAAAGGCAGTGCAAAACATCGAGCCCTTCCACTCTGTGAATGAGAGATTGAAGATCAAATGGCAAGTTGATTCCCTGAGAGGAACCCAGTTGTTGCTTCAGGGCTTCGAAGTCTTCGTTGGCTTCATCCGTCCAAACAAAACGATCATTTTTTTTGAGAAACTGATAAAGACGGATGGCTTTCTCCCCAAGGCGACTTATGAAACGACTTAGAGCCACGATGCGGACCGCCATGCGCTAAACTTGATTGATATTGGCCGGCTTGCTTAGTGAAGTGATCGCTTCAATTTTATCCGGGTTAGCTTCAATGCCTCGCTCTGACACCAGAAAACCCAATAACTTTCCTGCAGGAACACCAAAAACTCACTTGGTAGAGTTAAGTCTCATCTGGTATAAGCGCAAATTGTCCAAAGTCTCCCCGAGGTCCTCCAAAAGTGATTCCTTCTTCTGGGACCTGAGTACGATATCGTCAACGTAGGCGTGAACATTGCATCCGATCTGGCTATGCAGGAAATTCTGGATGCAACGTTGATAAGTCACACCCGCACTCTTGAGCCCGAACGACATAGAGACATAACAAAAGGCTCCAAAGGGGGTTATGAAGGATGTTTTCTCCTGGTCCGCCACAACCATCTTGATCTGGTGGTATCCTGAGTAAGCATCCAAAAAACACAACCACTCGCAACCCGCCGTAGAGTCAATGATTTGATCAATGCGAGGAAGGGCGAAGGGAACCTTTGGGTAGGCCCTGTTGAGGTCGGTGTAGTTGATGCACATGCGGAAGGTGCCATGCTTCTTGAGCACCAAGACCGGGTTAGCCAACCATTCGGGATGGAAATCTCAATGATTAACCTAGCGGCCAAAAGCTGGGCGACTTCCTCTCCAATTGCCTTACGCCGTTCTTCGTTAAACCAGCGAAGATACTACCGAACCAACTTTACTTTAGGGTCAATATTAAGATGGTGCTCAGCGAATTCTCTCGGCACACCTGGCATGTCTGAAGGTTTCGATGCGAAGATGTCCCGATTCTCACGGATGAATTTAATGAGCATGCTTTCCTATTTGGGATCCAGACCCGTCCCAATGGTGAAGTGCTTGGTTGAGTCGCCAGGCATGAAGTCTATCATCTTCGTGTCATCCGTTGGTTTAAACTTGAGGGGCGGCTCTGAGTCGATTGTGGGTCTCTTGAGCGGTGTCATATCTGCCGGGTCAACATTGGCTTGGTGAAACTTGAGCTCCTCGGCCGCGCAAGCTGATTGGGCATAAGCCGCGTCTCTTTCCTCGCATTCTTGGGCTATTTTCATGTCCCCGTTGATCGTGATAGTCCCCCTAGGACCAGGCATTTTGAGCTTGAGGTAAACATAACATGGGCGGGCCATGAACCGAGCATAAGCCGGTCTGCCGAACAGTGTGTGGTAAGGTCTCTTGATTTTGACCACGTCAAACATGAGGGACTCGCTCCTGTAGTTAGACTATGTGCCAAAAGCTACATTGAGCTCGATTCGCCCAATAGGGTATGCCGACATACCCGGGACAATACCGTTGAAAACTATGGAAGATGGCATCAAGTCTTTCTCTGATAAATTCATTCTCCGGAAGGTATCAAAATATAAGATGTTAATGCTGCTACCACCATCCATAAGGACTTTGGAAAGGGTGTAACCTCCGACTCGGGGAGCCACGACCAAAGCCAAGTCGCCAGGGTTATCAACTCGGGACGGGTGATCTTCCCTACTCCAGGTAATGGGCTCCTCACACCAACTGAGGTACCTAGGGAGCACCGGCTCAACCATGCTAAAAGTTCTATGTTTCACCTTCTGGTCCCGTTTGCAAGTGCTGGTGGTGAACATGTGATATTGCCCGTTGTTCAACTTCTTAAGATTATTCTAAAAACCGCCATTGTCATCCTGCCGCTGGGGATCACCTTGCGGGGGCGGTTGCTGAAACACGCCATGCGGGTTGTACCACTGTTGATTGTGAACCTGGTACTGTTCGGCATTAGACTGTGACCCGCCCTGCGGGCCGGGTTAGGGAACCCACCGAACTGGCTTCGGTGTGACCCGGACGTGCCGAACTGTTCCTGTCGCCCGCCTTGGTCACCTCCTTTACCTTTCTTGAGCGCCTCAGCTCGAAACTCTTGCATCACATAGCAATCCTCCCAAGAGTGGGTAGACGGCCCTTCGGCGGTGGCGTGCTGTGGGCAGGGGCCTTTGAGCATCTCGTGATAGTTGTGTGGTTTCTTCCTGTCGAAGCCCCTTTTCTTCTGACGTTGATTCCCGTTACTAGCATTTGTATTAGCGACGAAGTCTGTGACACCTTCCTACTATCTCCTTTTACTTTGTCCCATGTGGTTGTGGTTGCCCCGCCCCTGGAATTGGGAGTGACCTTTTGATGACTCGCCTCTCCTGGCGGTGCTAACCTTGTTACCATATTCCCCGTGATCTTTAGTGTCGTCTGACTCGGCGTACCTGGTCAGGGTGTCCATCAACTCGCCCATGTCCTGCACCTTGTGCTTGAGTCGCCCAAGCTTCAGCACCAAAGGCTCGAAATGACAAATTTTCTGCAGAATTAGCACTGCCTGAGCCACCGAGATGCCATCTGATGAATGAATGACCTTTGCAACCCGCCGCGTCCAATGATGGGCTGACTCATCCAGGCGCTGGACGCAGTATTGTAGGTGAACGATGGTCATCGGGCGTTTACAAGTTCCTCCGAAATTTTTTATGAAACGTTCCTTCAATTCCGCCCAGGTGTTGATGGAATTGGGCTGCAGGTTTTTCCACCATGTGTGCGCCATCCCCTCGAGCATCATGGTAAAATACTTGGCGCATACTGCCTCATTCACATCGAGCATATCCATTGCAAGCTCGCAACTCTGGGTCCACGACCCTCGCTCGAGATCTGGTGTGTAATTGGGTACCTTTCTCGGTCCTTTGAAATCCTTTGGCATGCGCTCGTTGCGAAGGGAGGGCATTAGACAGGGCACCCCAACGTGCCTGCCGCCTGTATCGGTCGATGCAGGAGGAGGCTGGGTGTAAGCCGGATAACCTTGATCAGCCGTAGTTGCCGTCTCCATCAAGCGGGCGGCTCGCGCCGCATCCACAAGATCTTGAGCTCGTGTATCGGGCATCCCGGGCGGGGTGGTCTGTGGCAGACGCCGTTGCTCGTTGGTCACCGCAGGCAGGTCATCATGGCGACTCCTGGTGTGACTCGCCTGGGGCGTGGAGTGTAACCGATCACGACTATGTGAATATTGCGCATGTTGGACCACCGCCGTTTTCAGCATCTCGATGGCATTTCTCACCTCCACTTCAGCCGGAGAGTTTCCGTAAATTGGGAGAAACTCCAAGAGGCGGGTTGCCGCTAGCACGTTATTCACGGGATTCGAGAAGTGACCCCGTGGTGTCTGGAAACAGGGCGCACGGGCCTCCATTGGCTGAGGTGGTTACGGGTTAGGCAGCGGGCGAGCCGGATCATCCCCTGAAGCAGCCTGCCAAGGTCAATCAGGTCCCATCCCGGGGGTATGCGGGTTGTCGAAGAGGCGAGTCGGATTTAGATCGGCCGGGAGCCGACCATGATGTCTCCTCTGGTGGATAGCATCACACGAACGCTGTTTTCGCTCAAGCCGCCAGCCTTCGGTGTTCAATCGCTGTGTCTCCGCGGTGATCTAGGCCTGCTACATTGCCATCCTGGCGGCTTCCGCTTCCACGTCCTGCTGAGCCTTGGCCATCTCCTCCCGCAGCTTCGCCAGTTCAACGTTGATTGTTTCCTGGTTCTCTGTTGTCACAACGATCGTCATGACTTTGGCTGTCTCTGCCGCCAAGTCTGTCCTGATGTGAGCCGGAGCTTTCGACGACCTACGAGTCTCATTTTGCCCGCCGGGTTTGGCTGAGGCGGTGCCGCCCCTGCCATGTAGATGGCGACTTGTCGATGGGGTCCCGCAAAGTCCTGAGAGTTTGCCGCCCGCGGTAACCCTCTGAGCTATCCCTCGTAAAGAGGGTAGATTGAATCTGTGTCGCCCATAGATGACTCGTCATCCGAGTTGATGGGGGTGATCTCCTGGACTACCGGCTCATCCTGTAGGTCGGCTCCCTGCATAAAACCTACGAAAACGTGGCTTCCCCTGACTTGATGTGTAGTGGGGTGGGCATACCGGGCCGGCTCGAAGATGTCGACGAAGGTGTCCGGCTCAGGTACGGGCGCCCCAAACATGCCGATGAAGACGTGGATCGTGCCAAAGGGGACCCTGTAACCAGATTCGATTGAATCGACTTCAGGCCCCCATAGCGAGTTGTCGATGTAGTATTTTCCACGACGGCTCTTCGTCATGATGCCGACCGCATAGCTTCCTGACCCTGAAAGGGCTCCCTTTGAGAACCCAACTCCACCATGCGCTAGCCCCATGGTGGGTGCCAACTATCGTGGTTTTGTCACGTCAGATGTCCTCGTGAAACGACTTAGTGAAGGAGCCATCACAACTTGGTGGTGACTCAAAGGGGGTGAGCGGAAGCGAGACTCAGATTTACCCAGGTTCGACCCATCGTGTGGGGGTAAAAGCCTACGTCCTGCTTGTGTATATTGATGGTGGATTCGATTACAAGGAGGGCGTAACTCGCCTGACCTAGCTCTCGATGATTTCTAACCTGATCTATCTACCCCAGAGACTCGCCTTTATATAAAGGTCGAGGCCCTAAAGTTTACAAAAGTCCTGGAGACGTTACAAATTGTGGCCTTCCATATCTCTAAGTCGCCGTGTTTGCCAAGCCAGGAAACCTCCTTGGCGACTTATCTTCTTCATCAATCCTGAACCGCCATCTGGCTCATGGGCCCTGGCAGCCTTCTGAAGAAGATCTCTCAACACGCCTCAGGCCTGGGCCAAGGCTTACACTAACCATGTATGTATGAGTCGCCGCTTTCCTGACCCGACCCAATTAGGGCGGGTCATACCGCAGGTAATATCCCCAACACAACTGCTCAAGAAAACCGATTGTTTTGTCTGGACGGATGAAGCCGATAAAGCGTTCGAGGCCTTGAAGAAACAACTGGTTGAGCCGCCCGTCTTAGCTGCTCCAATTGACAAAGAGCTTATGCTCTTGTACATTGCTACCAACTCTAAAGCAGTAAGTGTAGCAGTGGTCATAGAGCGCAAGGAAGAAGGGAAGGAATACCCGGTTCAAAGACTGGTCTACTTTCTTAGCAAAGTCTCACCCCTTTCCAAACAGCGTTACCCGCACTGGTAGAAGTTGGTTTTTGGGATCTTCATGGCGAGTCGGAAATTGAAGCACTATTTCCAGGAGCATCCAATCACGGTAGTCAGTTCTGCGCCACTTGGTGACATTATACAAAATCGTGAAGTAATTGGGCGGATTGCTAATTGGGCTATTGAGCTTGGTCCCCATCATGTGAAATATACCCCTCGCACGGCCATTAAGTCTCAGGCCTTAGTGGATTTCATCAACGATTGTACGAAGTTACAAATTCCACAGGCTAGACCTGGCCACACGTATTGGACTATCCATTTTGACGGGTCTACGCAGCTGGAAGGCTCGGGGGCTGGCGTGGTATTGAGCTCACCTCAGGGTGACAAGTTCTGCTATGTCCTCCGACACATGTTCCCGTGTACCAACAATGCGGCAGAATACGAGGCTTTGCTCCATGGGCTTAGAATCGCCAAAGAGATGGATCTCAGTCGAGTCATATGCTTGGGCGACTCAGATCTGGTGGCACAACAAGTCTGTGTCACATGGGATTCCATAGATCGTCTGATGGCGGCTCATAGGCGTGTCGTGCCAGACGTGGCGGGTCACTTTCATGGTTATGAGGTTGATCATATTGATCGCCAACTCAACGAGGCACCTGATGCTCTTTCACGACTCGGCTCATAGCATAAGCCGGTTCCCCCTAACGTCTTTTTGGATGTATTGCATAACCCGTTGGTAAAACTGCCTTCGGAGGAGGATTTATCGGTTCCCGATCCTGAGTCTCAACTTGTGGTGGCTCTCCGTGCTACCCCGGATTGAGCGATCCCTTACATGGTGTATCTAGCGCGAGGCGAGTTACCTATTGATGAGTTGCCGGCCCACCAAATTATCCATCGGTGCAAGTCCATGATCATACATAAAGGTGAGTTGCGAATCTAGCGAAGCACTTCTGGAATCTTTCAAAGGTGTGTTTCATGTGAGGAAGGGTGTGCGATTCTTAACGAGATACACGCAAGCGATAGTGGTCATCACGCCGGGTCATGCTCTTTGGTGTCCAAAGCCCTTAGGAATGGATTTTACTGGTTGAAAGCCCATGCAGATGCACAGGACATAGTGCGCAGATGTGATGGATGCCAAAAATTTGGGCGTCAGATGCATGTGTCGGCTCAGGAATTGCGGATGATCCCAATTACATGGCCTTTTGCGGTCTGGGGGCTGGACATGGTTGGCCCCTTCAAGATGTAATCTAATAAAAAGACTCACCTATTGGTGGCAGTTGACAAGTTTACCAAGTGGGTCGAAGCAGAGCCTGTCAGCAGTTGCGATGCAGACACGGCCGTCGAGTTCCTCAAAAAGTTGATTTTTCGCTTTGGGTATCCTCATAGTATTATTACTGATAATGGTACTAATCTGTCCAAAGGGGCCTTGCAAGAATTTTGCGCGAAGGAGCACATCCGGCTTGATATTTCTAGAGTTGCACACCCCCAATCTAACGGACAGGCGGAGAGGGCGAATCAAGAAATATTGCGGGGAATCAAGCCCCGGCTTATGGTACCTCTGGAACGTGCTCCGGGATGTTGGGTTGAAGAGCTTCCTTCGGTTTTATGGAGCATCAGGACCACCCCTAATTGGTCTACTGGTTATACCCCCTTTTTCTTGGTCTATGGAGCTGAGGCGGTGTTACCAAGTGACATCAGGCACGAGTCGCCACGAGTCGCCGCTTATGTAGAGCAAGACAACGAGCTGGCGTGTCAAGACTCGTTGGAAGCCCTTCAGGAGGAACGCGACTTGGCAGCATCACGATCGGTGATTTATCAACAGGATTTGCGACGCTATCATAGCCGTCGAGTCAAAAGCCGAGTCTTTCAGGAGGGCGACTTAGTGCTCCGGTTGATTCACCATCATACCGGTATGCATAAGTTATTCCCTCCGTTGGAAGGAACTTTTGTCGTCAGCAAGACTCTTCACAATGGTTCCTACTATGTGGTGGATCTCCGCCCAGATAGGCCAACAACAGAGGTTGAGACAACCCGGCCATGGAACATTGCCCACTTACGGCTTTACTATACTTAGAGCCAGTGGCTCCTTATTTATGTACATAATTTAGTCTTTGCAATCTCTTTTCATATATATAAAGCAATAAAGTCAGCGCCCACGAACTTCTATGTTTCTGCCATTTCAGCTTCTTGAAAGCATGAGTCTTTATTGTTTCATAAGTAACCCAAGCATGGGCGCTATTAGCATCAAAGAGCATAAGTCGCCATGATGCACTTATTTCAAAACTGGATGTTGGTATGCCAAAGAGGCCCAAAGTTGCCACGTTGCACGGTTCAAACATAGGCAACCTATATGGTTTTGAGAATTAAGCTAGCTTACTTGGGGGCTACTAGTTTCCAAGTATTTTTGCAGTAAGAGTGTATACGCTTCTGTAATCCTATGTCTGGCTTTTCCCTAATCATAGGTGACTTGGGGGCTTCTACTCATTCAGTTCACCCTAAATACCCTCTTGGCTAGCGACAAATTAATGCATTACAATGGTTATACTGGACCGTGTGTTTGGCGACTCACCCTATGGTCCCATGTACTCTTGGCGAGTAAATCAACTTTTTGGACCCTGAACTTGCCTTAGTTAAAACATGAAGGGTGCTAGCGGGAGCCGGCACACGGAAAATAGACAAACCATGGGTTCACTGAAGCTGCTTCACTGAAGCTTGACTCGCGCCTGATCAGCCGGTCTAAACAACTCAGGGTGTTGAAAAAGCCTTCCTGGGGTATCACTAAAGTCTTGCAAACTCGTCCTACCCTGTCATAACTCATTGAGTCGACGAACTTTATGACTATCTTTGTGGCATAGCGCAAGGGTTTCATAAAAACTCCATTATAAACTGCCGCGACTCATTGAGCCGGCTTATTATTTTTCTTTGATAAACAGTTAAAGAGGTTTTTCTTGTCAAACATGGCAAAGCATTGGCAAGGCGATTCACATTAATAAAGGGTGGAACTTTAAACGCCATCACAAGATACTATTATAATATTGTCTTCAAAATCCTAGACTATTACATGGCTCAAAAGGCCATACCAGGAGACATAACCCAACCATAGAGGATCAAAGTGTTCTCCGCGGGTGATCTTCATGTCAGTTTGACTCAAGCCGCCTCCGGGTTATCCTACCTCGGGCTTTCGCCATCTTCGATCTGTAAGTCACTCAATTTCCAATTGCAATTGGTCAAGGCGTGGAACTCGTCTTCGTCAGTCAAGATGGTGGACAGATCGACATCAAAATAAAAAGGATTCTAACAGCGCCGCGGAGTCAGGACGCTGATTTCATGCGAAGGAGGAGTAACCCGTTTGATGTGCTCATCATAAGCCGCCTGATATTTGCCTAAATCCAGGCTGTCCGCTAGCTGAGTCATCGCAAAGCGAGATTCTTTTACATAGCGGTGGTAATTCTCTTCGGTGAAATCTGACCCGTCATCTTTTAGCTCCGGAAATCTCCCAGTTACCTCTTCCGTCTTGAGTTCTGGAGTATAGGTCAAGCACCGGCTTAGGGCGGTTAGCGCTCCTTTGCGGGCGGCTCACCTCTTCAGCCCCTCTATCTAGCGTGGCAGTGTTGACAAACATCCCATCATATGCTTGATGGATTTTACGGGATCCTTGTTGCCCATGACAGCCTTCATGGTCATCACACCACCAGTGTACAACTGCCCGTCAAAGTATAGATCGCCTTCAGCTTCAAAATACAATCATTCTGAAGGGTGGCGGCTCGCGGACCTACAGGTAAGAGGCAGGATCATAAGTTGCTGCAAGGTCATCCAATACACTTTCACAAGGAAGTAATTGATACTTACCAAACATAGCCTGGGCCATCTTGGAGATGTGATTTTTCAGTCTGGAGAGCTCTTGTACGGTGGCTTTCAGTTTTTCTAAGGTAATACCTTCAAGCAAGGTAGCTTGCTCAACATGAGCCTTGTCTTCAAATTTTTTGTGCTCTGCCTTCATTTTTTCCATGTTGTCTAGATCAAGGCGAAGTTTCTCTTCAAACTTAGTTCGAGCATCCTGCTGTTCGGCCAGGCTTCGTTTCAAGCCGGCCACAGTTGAGTCGGCCTGAGTCAACGATTCCTCTAACAAATCGAGAAAGCAAGTTTCACGACCATTGCAAGAAACACCCGTGACACTTGGGGTCTAATGTATGATTCATTTTTCTAAGGTAATACCTTCAAGAAAGATCCGACTCATCTTTAACAAGATGATCCGACCCTTGGGGGCTACAGGTTGAAGCTTTTTCTTCAAGTACAAAGTTAAAGTCCCAGCTCATCTTTGAAAAGATGACCCGGTCCTTGGGGGCTACAGGTTGAAGCTTTTCTTCAAGTTATAAACTAAAAGACCCGACTCATCTTTAAAAATATGACCCGGCCCTTGGGGGCTATAGGTTGAAGCTCTTGTTCAAATACAAACTACATACCCGACTCATCTTTAACAAGATGGCCTGGCCCTTGGGGGCTACAGGTTGAAGCCTTTATTCCAAGTTATAAATTAAAGACCCGGCACATCTTTACAAAGATGACCCAGTCCTTGGGGGCTACACGTTGGAAGATGGCACAAATGCACGATTCGTCATGGATGACTCGGCCTTTGGAGGGTTAATGGGAGGACATGTCAAGAAGGTTAAAAGATATCATACCTCATGTTTTATCCGCATCATGTTGTCCAACCTCTTCTCCATCTCATGGCTCGTCTCCATGCAGCTCACAAAACCATAATACAGTTCATCAAACTCCAATTTTTCATATTTTGGGAGCTTCAGCTTGGTGATATCTTTTTCTGCAAATACTTGGGCATCTTTTGGTGCGTGTTTGGTTAAAACCATGGTTGTAGTCTTAGAATAGCCGGTACCAGTGATAACGACTGAATCTGAGTCTTCAGGCACCTTAGGAGGACTGAGTGGGTTGATGTTTTCACTCACTTCCATTTGAGGGCTTGAAAGGTTGACCCGGATGTCAGGGAAATCATCAAAGATATTGTCATAAGTCTCAGTTGGTTCTTCTTGAGCCTCTGGGATGGAGGTACTCATGCCAAACACTTCAACCATTTTGGGAATAGAAGACGACTCGCCGGTTTTTCTCTTCTTTGCTTGAGCCCTAAGGAATGATGGTACCAATGTTAAAACAGAAACATTGACACCCGAAGAAATATGTTAATGAAAGAACTTACCCCTGAAGAAGGATCAATGTGGGAAGAGTTGAGGCGGCTGGGTCGCCAGATGAAGGAGGTGAAACCTATTGGGATAAAGGATTCAAAAACTGGGTAAATCACGAGAACAGTTTACATAGGAAGAAAGATGTTTATAGCAACGTACCTTGCTTTGACGTTTGCGACCGGTTGTTTTCTCGGGCCAGCCAGACAAGACGTCCCCAGAGTTGCTTCGAGTATGACGTTTGGGCATAAAAATCACCTTCTTCAAAAGGAAATTCGGATCCAGATAAGCAGCCGGGTGAGACAGGGGAACTTTCCTACATATTCGTCTGGCTGGCTTGCGAGGAGAAGAGTTTGAGTCGGAAGAAATGGAAATCACCTCGACATCTTCATCTTGGCTCTCCAAGTCATCATCCTATCAACATAGGTAGCAAATCATGAGTACATGTCAAATTACAACAATAAAAACAAGAGAGCATTACCTCTGATAGTTCGTCGGCGGCCCAAAACTCGCCCACAATAGATGACTCCTTTGCAGTCGCCTTGCCTTTGTTTTTCTTCTTCTTCAGGGCGGGTTTGGTCATTTTCTTGACTACTGTTTTGGGTCTTCGGGTCCAGAAGGCCGAATTCCTCTGATTGACACGATTAAAAGCTCAGATCAGAAACAACCATGAATATATCAAAAAGCTAGAAGGGCGACTTGGGATTTTTTTACCTCTCGAGCCGGATTAAAAACGCAAAAACGTTTGAGCCCAATTTTGCAGCAGTTCTCAGCAGGCTCGCCACTCAACTTCTTTATGATTTTGACAAAGTCCTATTCTTCAAGCCTCATGTTATAAAAGCATTGGGGGTGGTTTAAGTTGCCATTATATTCACACATCAAGCCGTCCCGGCGGCTCAAAGGCATGATTCTCCAGTCCACCCAGCAACAGATTAGATCAATCCCAGTGAGACCATTGACAGTAAGAGCCCAGAGCTTTGCGAAGATAGGGACAAATGTGGCTTCTTTATCTTCAGTTAACTTTTCAGGCAGTTTGAAATCCATGGCCAGCCATTCCTCCCTGAAGCCTGGTAAAGGGTTCTCATTGGGGGGAGAAGGGTCGTGGCAGTAGAACCAACTCTTTGGCCAACCTTTGGGATGACTGGGCAAAGTAGTAGCTGGGAACCCACATTCACGTCGTCGCTGGATGTTAACTCCCCCAAGCTCTAGGCAGGGCCCGTTGGCAAATTTAGTCTAGCGGTTCAAGTAAAAGAATTTCCTAAACAAAAGCACATTAGGCTCTATCTTTAGGTAAGCCTCGTAGAACACTTAGAATTGACACATGTTACTGATGGAGTTTGGCCCTAAGTCTTCAGGATGGAGGTTGAAAAAGTGCAAGGCGTCCCTAATGAACTTTGAGCTGGGCGGCAAGAAGCCTCGCTCAAAGTGGTCAGCAAAAGAACCACTTCTCCTTCGACGGGTTGAGGAATTTTCTCCCCAAATGCGGTTCGCCAGCCGATCGCTTCTTTGGACGCAAGGTTGCCCACTTTCACGAATTTTGCAAGATAAGCGTCATTGACTTCAGGGGACGGAAATCTGCATAAGAAGGTTTGGCGGGTTGTCAGAACCTACGAAATGGTAACTCGCTGGCCAATAATTGAGAGAATGACTAAAAGGGAGTTGTGACTCGCCACGGCATTGAGGGCGGTTTGTGACTCTAAAAATTTCCTTAGGATATTCCTAATCGAGGACAAACATGTTTTCAATACCAAGATATAATTTACGGATCTACGGGTGATTCTATTGAGGAAAATAATACTTGAAAAATTCAAGCGCTAAGAACACAAAAAACACTGTGAAAACAGTGAGTGGATCTGTAAAACAATGGAGAAGGTATACAACTTGCTGGAGATTATGATGGAACTACCACAGTTTATTGCTAAAACGAAGGATCTAAAAACCATACTTAGATGGACTAACGACGCGAGGGGCTAGCATTCATGGAGTTTTGGTGCTACCCTAAGAAGGTTCGAGATCTAGGTCTAATGGAGAAAGGGAAGTTTCCTGAAGAAGGAAGACGACGAATGAAGAAGGCCGCGCAGGTTCTACACCGAAGACCGTGCCCCCGACCATCTTTCGAAGCGGCTAGTCCGCGATAGAGGTTCGGCGATGGCGTGGTGGTCGTGACGCAAGCTCGAGGAAGAATACACAGCCGAGGAAATGAATAGAGGTAGGTGGGATGCCCCTCCTCCCCCTGCGGGTATTTAAAGACCTAGGGTAGAATCAAAATGGCACGCGCGGTAATCAAGGAGCCACATTGAAAACAGGAAATGATGGCGCTTAGATTTTCAGGATGACATGATAAGACAAAAGATCCGTTGGGAGTGATGTCATCAAGATCCCAGGAATTATGGAGAAGATGACATCACCAATAAAGTACCTGGCGACTCAAACAATTCATGAGAGTTGGCGGCTCGTCACTTATTGAAGAAGAGTTATAGATCGTGTATGAGTCGCCGAAGACAAGCGTGAAGGTTTATTGGCGTGAACAAATTCAAGTCAATCTCGGGCCTAATGTTGGTGATATTACCTGCGGTATAACAAGCCCCATTGGGCCGGGTTAGAGAAAACGGCGACTCTACATGAACAATCAAGATAAGCCTTGGCCCAGGATCTGCCAGGGTCCGTGAGCTAGATGGCGGTTCAAGATTAAGAGAGAAGATAAGTCGCCAAGGAGGTTACCTGACTTGGAAGACACAACGACTTAGAGATATGGAAAGCCATGGTTTGTAACATGGCTAGGACTTTCTAAACCCTAGGGCCTCGACCCGTATATAAAGGCGACTCTCTAGGGAAGATAGGTTAAGTTAGAATCCATCGAGAGCTAGGTCAGGCGAGTTATGCCCTCCTTGTAATCGAATCCACCATCAATAAACACAAAGAAGGACGTAGGCTTTTACCTCCACTGAAGGGGCCGAACCTGGGTAAACCTGAGTTTTGCTTCCGCTCACCCTCTTTTAGTCGCCACTAAGGTGTGATGGCTCCATTACTAAGTCCTTTCACGAGGACATCTGCCGTGACAAAATGACGACATGAAATGTCCATGACCAGGAAACCATGACCATCTATTGATCAACAAGCTAGCCAACTAGAGGCTCACTAGGGACATGTTGTGGTCTATGTATTCACACATGTATTACGGTTTCTGGTTAATACAATCATAGCATGAACAACAGACAATTATCATGAACAAGGAAATATAATAATAACCAATTTATTATTGCCTCTAGGGCATATTTTCAACAGTCTCCCACTTGCACTAGAGTCAATAATCTAGGTCACATCACTATGCGATTGTAATGAATCTAACACCCATGGTGTTGACCATATCTTTCTTGTGAGAGAGGATTTTTTTAGTCAACAAGTCTGAACCTTTCAGATCCATGTGTGCTTTATAAATATCTATGTCATCCTATAGATGCTGCTACTACACACCATTTGGAACTATTCCATATGACTGCTCCACTATACGAATCCGGTTTACAACTCAGAGTTATCTGGATTAGTGTCACAGATTGCATCGATGTAACCCTTTACGACGAACTCTTTAATCACCTTCGTAATCGAGAAAAAAAATCCTTAGTCCACTAGCTACGAAGGATTACTTTGACCGTTGTCTAGTGATTCAATCCTGGATCACTCTTTGTACCCCATGACAGACTCATGGCCATGCACACATCAGGTGCAGTACACAACATGGCACACTTTAGAGCCTACGGCTAAGGCGTAGGGCACCTTCGTCCTTTCTCTTTCTTCTGTCGTGGTCGGGCGTTGATACGTCTCAAACGTATATATAATTTTTGATGGTTTCATGCTGTTATCTTGTCAACTTTGGATGTTTTGTTTACCTTTTATATCTTTTTGGGACTAACTTATTAACTCAGTGCCAAGTGCCAGTTCCTGTTTTTTCTGTGTTTTTGACTCTTCTCAGATCTGATTTTGGAATGGAGTCCAAACGGAATAAAATCCCCGAAATGAATTTTTCCAGAACGGAAGAAGATCGGGAGGCTTGAGGGCCAAGCAAGTGGGCCCACAGGGGGCCCAAAAGCCCTGTTGCCGCGGCCAGGGGGGAGGCCGCGGCAACCAAGCTTGTGGCCCCCTGGCACTCCCCTGCCCTAGGTCTTTGGCCTATAAATTCCCTAATAATCCAGAAAAAATAAGGGCATCCACGAAAACACTTTTCCGCAACCGCAAGCTTCCGTTTCTGCGAGATCTCATCTGGAGACCCTTCCCGGTGCCCTGCCGGAGAGGACTTCGGACTTGGAGGGCTTCTTCATCAACATCATCGCCCCTCCAATGACTCGTGAGTAGTTCACTTCAGACCTACGTGTCCGTAGTTAGTAGCTAGATGGCTTCTTCTCTCTCTTGGATCTTCAATACAAAGTTCTCCATGATCTTCATGGAGATCTATCCGATGTAATCTTCTTTGGCGGTGTGTTTGTCGAGATCCGATGAATTGTGGATTTGTGATCAGATTATCTATGATATATATTTGAGTCTTTGCTGATTTCTTATATGCATGATTTGATATCCTTGTAAGTCTCTCCAAGTCTTGGGTTTTGTTTGGCCAAGAAGATCTATGATTCTTGCAATGGGAGAAGTGCTTGGTTTTGGGTTCTTACCGTGTGGTGACCTTTCCCAGTGACAGAAAGGGCAGCACGGCGTTACTCTGTTCTATTGGACTTAATACACTAGATGCATGTTGGATAGCGGTCGACTTGTAGAGTAATAGTAGTAGATGTAGAAAGTATCGGTCTACTTGTTTTGGACGTGATGCCTATAGATATAATCATTGCCATAGATAACGTCACGACTTTGCCGGTTCTATCAATTGCTCGACAGTAATTCGTTCACCCACCGTCTACTTGCTTTCATGAGAGAAGCCACTAGTGAACACTAAGGCCCCCGGGTCTATTCACACCTATCGTTTCCACTTTTGCTTTTACTTTGCTTTGTTTCTTTGTTGCTTTGAGTTCTCATTTGGCAAACAATCTATAAGGGATTTACAACCCCTTCATAGCGTTGGGAGCAAGATCTTTGTGTTTGTGCAGGTACTTGTGATATTCCTTCACTGGATCGATACCTTGGTTCTCAAAACTGAGGGAAATACTTAGCACCGCTGTGATACACCACACTTTCCGCTTCGAGGGAACACCAACGCAAGGCTCCAAGGCTACGGGAGAATCCTTTGCATATTTGCCAAGGAAGTCCCTAAAGGCGTAGCCGTAGCAGAAGGATTCTTGGTGCCAATGCCGAGGAGTATCAAGACAAGAATAGTCTCCCGTCAGCACACTTGTTTATGGCGCCGTTGGAAGGTCTTTTGTTGCAGTAGCAGAAGTATTTCTGGCACCGTTGCCGGGGAGGAGATATCTATCCAAGTAGGTCTCACAAACTCATCTCTAGCATTTACTTTTTTTGCCAATTGCCTCTCGTTTTCCTCTCCCCCACTTCACATTTGCCGTTTTCATTTGCCTTTCTCCTTTGCCTTTTTCTTTTGCCTTTTTGGTGTTTGCCTTTGCCGGTTTTCTTGCTTGCTTGTATGCTTGTTTGTTTGTTGAAGTCATCATGGCTGAAAACACCAAACTTTGTGACTTCTCGAGTACCAATGATAATGATTTAATTAGTACTGCGTTTGCTCCCGCCACTAGTGCGGAATCGTATGAAATCAACGCAGCTTTGATGAATCTTGTTATGAAAGAGCAATTCTCTAGCCTTCCTAGGGAAGATGCCGCATCCCATCTCAATACATTTATTGAGCTTTGCGATATGCAAATGAAAAGAGATGTGGATAATGACGTGATTAAGTTGAAGCTTTTTCCTTTCTCGTTGCGAGATCGTGCAAAAACTTGGTTTTCTTCTTTCCCTAAAAATAGTATCGATTCTTGGGATAAGTGCAAACATGATTACATATCCAAGTATTTTCCGCTGGCTAAGATTATCTCCTTACTTAACGATATCATGAATTTCAAGCATCTTGATCATGAACACGTTGCACAATCTTGCGAGAGGATGAAGTTAATGATTAGAAATTGTCCCGCTCATGGCTTGAGTTTGTGGATGATTATACAAATCTTTTACGCTGGTTTGAATTTTGCCTCTCCTAATATCTTGGACTCTGCCTCAGGTGGAACGTTCATGGAAATCACATTAGGAGACGCTACAAAACTCCTAGACAATATCATGACCAACTATTCTCAGTGGCACACTGAAAGGTCACCTGCTATAGAAGAAATTAACTCGCTTAGTGCTAAGATGGACAAGTTGATGAATTTGGTTGCTAGTATAAACGCTCTTTTAGATCCTAATGACATGCCACTATCTTCCTAGATTGATAGTAGCAACGCTAGTTTGGACGTTAATTTTGTTGGTAGGAACAATTTTGGCAACAACAATGCTTTTAGAGGAAACTATGTTCCTAGGCCTTTTCCTAGTAACTCCTCTAACAATTATGGCAATTCCTACAACAACACTTATGGAAATCACAAAAAATTACCCTCTGATTTATAGAGTAATATTAGAGTGTTCATCAACTCTCAAAAGATTTCCAATGCGTCTATAGAGGAAAAACTACTCAAAATTGACAATTTGGCTAAGAGCGTTGATAGGATGTCTTGTGATATTGATGCTTTGAAAGTTAGATGTGCTTCTCCCAAGGTCAACTTGGATGAAACTTTGAAATCTATGCGTGTCTCCATGAATGAGAGCAAAGAAAGAACCGCCCAAATTCGCGCTAGGCATGAATGGTTTAAAAGGGTGCGTTCTAGTGATGCAAATCACGAAGATCTTAAAGTGCTTGGTGTGTCTCCTCTTTAATCTTTGTTTTCGCGTGTCAAACCTATTGATGAAGGGGCTGGATATGAATCCACTTTGGTTGTAAAACGCCCCAATGATTCAGAGTCCACCTATCTTGATGATAAAGGTGTGGAGAGTGGAGTAGAAGAAATCAAAATTTTGGGTAGTAATGAAACTCCCACTTTGGATTTCAAGGAATTCAATTATGATAGTTGCTCCTTGTTTGAATGCATTTCATTGATGCAATCCATTGCAAACTCTCCACATGCTTATAGACAAAGCAAAGCCTCTACCGCGCATATCGTAGATGCTATGATGAAATCTCTTGAAGAGAAGCTCAAATTAGAAGTCTCTATACCTAGAAAACTTCATGATGAGTGGGAACCTACTATCAAAATCAAGATAAAAAACTATGAGTGCAATGCTTTGTGTGATTTGGGTGCTAGTGTTTCCGCGATTCCAAAGTCTTTATGTGATATTCTTGGTTTTCATGAGATTGAAGAGTGTTCTCTTAATTTGCATCTTGCGGATTCTACTGTCAAGAAACCCATGGGAAGGATTGATGATGTTCTTATTGTTGCAAATAAAAACTATGTACCCGTGGATTTCATTGTACTTGACATAGATTGCAATCCTTCATGTCCCATTATTACTGGTAGACCTTTCCTAAGGACTATTGGTGCTATCATCGATATGAAGGAAGGGCATATTAGATTTCAATTTCCCCTAAAGAAGGGCATGGAGCATTTTCCTAGAAAGAAAATAAGATTGCCTTATGAATCTATGATGAGGGCTACTTATGGTTTGAGCACCAAAGATGACTATACGTGATTCCATCACCTTATGCCTAGCTAAGGGCGTTAAACAATAGCGCTTGTTGGGAGGAAACCCAACGAATCTATCATTTTTCTTTCTATTTTGTGTTTTCCACACTTTCATAATTCTTTTATGATTGTGTTTTTTGTGTTTCTTTTTGCGTTTGTGCCAAGCAAAACCGTTATGATTAGTCTTGGGGATGATCGTTTGGTCATGCTGGAAAAGACAGAAACTCTCTGCTCACGAAAAGAACTTTCATTTTTTCTGTAAGAGATTTTGAGTTGATTATTTTTTCTGCTTATTGCTATGCAAATTCTTCAGACTGTCGTAAGTTTTCAGAATTTTTGAAGTACCAGAAGTATACGAAGTATACATATTGCTACAGACTGGTCTGCTGTTAACATATTCTATTTTTGTTGTGTTGGTTGTTAAGAGTGGCAAGAGCTCAAGCTTGGGGATGCCCAAGGCACCCCAAGATGATTCAAGGATGTCGTAAAACCCTAAGCTTGGGGATGTCCCGGGAAGGCATCCCCTCTTTCGTCTTCAATCCATCGGTAATGTTACTTGGGGCTATATTTTTATTCACCACATGTTATGTGTTTTGCTTGGAGTGTCTTGTATCTTAGGAGTCTTTTATTTTTGTTGTGTCACAATCATCCTTGCTGCACACCTAGGGAGAGAGACATGCACTCACCATGATTTTGTCGAGCTTCACTTATATCCTTTGGTAGACAATTCAGCTCACATGTGCTTCACTTATATCTTTTGAGGTAGTTTCTTTTGCTCTATGTGCTTCACATATATCTTTTAGAGCACGGTGGTGCGTGGCTTGGTAGTTGATCTATGCTATTAAAGTAGTCTCAAAAGGGGTAGTTATCCAAAGGGATACAAAAACTTCCACCTTCATGTGCATTGAATAGTTAGAGAAGTTTGATTCATCTCAACCAGTTTTGAGTTGTGGTTATGGTAATATTGAAGTTATATTAGTAAGGTGTTGTGGATCTAGAAATACTTGTGTTGAAGTTAGTGATTCCCGTAGCATGCACGTATGGTGAACCGCTATGTGATGAAGTCTGAGTATGATTAGTTTATTGATTGTCATCCTTTGTGTAGCGGTCGGGATCGCACGATGGTTTATACCTACCAACCCTTCCCCTAGGAGTATGCGTTGAATGCTTTGTTTCGATTACTACTAAAACTTTTGCAACAAGTATATGAGTTCTTCATGACTAATGTTGAGACCATGGTTTAGATGCACTTTCACCTTCCACCATCACTATCTTCTTTAGTGCCGTACAACTTTCGCTGGTGCACAAAACCCACCATTAGCCTCCCTCAAAACAGCCACCATACCTACCTACTATGGATTTTTCAAAGTCATTCCGAGATATATTGCCATGCAACTACCACCATGACATGCGCCACCACGTCTACATTGCCATTGCATGATCGTAAGATAGCTAGCATGATGTTTCCATTAATGTCCATGCCATGCTAGATCATTGTCACGGTACACTACCGAAGGCATTCCATATATAGTCAGCATTGCTCTAAGTTTTGAGTTGTAAGTTTGATGATAATCATTGATGGAGCATTGTCCCATGTGAGATAATAAAATAGGCCAAAGATGCCCACCAAAAAAAGAGGCCAAAGAGCCCATCCAAAAAAAATGAGAGAAAAAGAAAGAAGGGACAATGCTACCACCTATCCACACTTGTGCATATTAAGCACCATGATCTTCATGATTGAGAGTCTCTCGTTTTGTCACCACCATATAGCTAGTGGGAAATTTTCATTATATAACTTCGCTTGTATATTCCAACGATAGGCTTTCTCAAATTTGCCTTAGGTCTTCGTGAGCAAGCAAGTTGGATGCACACCCACTAGTTTTCTTTAAGAGCTTTCACATACTCTTAGCTCTAATGCACCATTTGTATGGCAATCCCAACTCATTCACATTGATATCTATTGATGAGCATCTCCACAGCTCATTGATATGCCTAGTTAATGTGACCATCTTCTCCTTGTTTGTCTTGCAACCTCCACCACACTCCACACCACTTATAGTGCTAAAACCATGGCTCACGCTCATGTATTGCGTGAGAGTTGAAAAAGTTTGGGAAAGTAAAGGTGTGAAAACAATTACTTGGCCAATACCGGGGTTGTGCGTGATTTAAATTCGTTGTGCAATGATGATAGAGCATAGCCAGACTATATGATTTTGTAGGGATAACCTTCTTTTGGCCTTGTTATTTTGAAGGTTCATGATTACCTTTCTAGTTTGCTTGAATTATTATTGTCTCCACGTCAATAGCAAACTATTGTTTTGAATCTAATGGGTCTGAACATTCACGTCACATAAGAGGAATTAGAAAGGACATCTATGCTAGGTAGCATGATAGCATCAAAATACATTCTTTATCACTTCCCTACTCGAGGACGAACATGAGTTAAGCTTGGGGTTGCTTGATACGTCTCAAACGTATCTATAATTTTTGATGGTTTCATGCGGTTATCTTGTCAACTTTGGATGTTTTGTTTACCTTTTATATCTTTTTTGGGACTAACTTATTAACTTAGTGCCAAGTGCGAGTTCCTGTTTTTTCTGTGTTTTTGACTCTTTTCAGATCTGATTTTGGAACGGACTCAAAATGGAATAAAATCCCCAAAATGAAATTTTCCAGAACGACAGAAGATCGGGAGGCTTGAGGGCCAAGCAAGTGGGCCCACAGGGGGCCGACAAGCAATTGTTGCCGCGGCCACGGGGGAGGCCGCGGCAACCAAGCTTGTGGCCCCCCTGGCGCTCCCCTGTCCTAGGTCTTTGGCCTATAAATTCCCTAAAAATCCAGAAAAAATAAGGGCATCCAGGAAAACACTTTTCCGCCGCTGCAAGCTTCCGTTTCCGCGAGATCTCATTTGGAGACCCTTCCCGGTGCCCTGCCGGAGGGGACTTTGGAGTTGGAGGGCTTCTTCATCAACATCATCGCCCCTCCAATGACTCGTGAGTAGTTCACTTCAGAACTACAGATCTGTAGTTAGTAGCTAGATGGCTTCTTCTCTCTCTTGGATCTTCAATACAAAGTTCTCCATGATCTTCATGGAGATCTATCCGATGTAATCTTCTTTGGCAGTGTGTTTGTCGAGATTTGACGAATTGTGGATTTGTGATCAGATTATCTATGATATATATTTGAGTCTTTGCTGATTCCTTATATGCATGATTTGATATCCTTGGAAGTCTCTCCGAGTCTTGGGTTTTGTTTGGCCAACCAGATCTATGATTCTTGCAATGGGAGAAGTGCATGGTTTTGGTTCATACCGTGTGGTGACCTATCCCAGTGACAGAAAGGGCAGCAAGGCACGCATCGTGTTGTTGCTATCAAGGGTAACAACATGGGCTTTTATCGTAGATATGATATTATCCATCTAGATCATGTCATCTTGCTTAAGGCGTTACTCTGTTCTTTTGGACTTAATACACTAGATGCATGTTGGATAGCGGCCGACGTGTGGAGTAATAGTAATAGATGCAGAAAGTATCGGTCTACTTGTTTTGGACGTGATGCCTATAGATATAATCATTGCCATAGATAACGTCACGACTAAGCGCGGTTCTATCAATTGCTCGACAGTAATTCTTTCACCCACCGTCTACTTGCTTTCATGAGAGAAGCCACTAGTGAACACTACGACCCCCGGGTCTATTCACACCTATTGTTTCCACTTTTTCTTTTACTTTACTTTATCTCTTTGTTGCTTTCAGTTCTCACTTGGCAAACAATCTATAAGGGATTGACAACCCCTTCATAGCGTTGGGAGCAAGCTCTTTGTGTTTGTGCAGGTACTTGTGATATTCCTTCACTGGATCGATACCTTGGTTCTCAAAACTGAGGGAAATACTTACCACCGCTGTGCTACATCACCCTTTCTGCTTCGAGGGAACACCAACGCAAGGCTCCAATGCCACGGGGGAATCCTTCGCATATTTTCCAAGGAAGTCCCTAAAGGCGTAGCCATAGCAGAAGGATTCCTGGTGTCGTTGCTGAGGAGTATCTAGACAAGAATAGTCTCCCGTCAGCACGCTTGTTTCTGGCGCCGTTGGAAGGTCTTTTGCTGCAGTAGCAGGCGTTGAGTCTTACTCAAATTTACACCTTACAAAACAGCCAAGAACTCCTTTGTCGATCTATTTTGAACTCCTTCAAAATCTTGTCATGGTATGTATTCATTGAAAGTACTATCAAGTGTTTTGATCTATCTTTATAGATCTTGATGCTCAATGTTCAAGTAGCTTAATCCATGTTTTGCTTTGAAAAATTCCTTTCAAACAACCCTTTATGATTTCCATATATTCTACATTATTTCCGATCAACAATATGTCAACCACATCTACTCATCATAAATTCTATAGTGCACCCACTCGCTTCTTTGGAAATACAAGTTTCTCATAAACTTTGTATAATACAAAAAGCTTTGATCATGTCATCAAAGCGTACATTCCAACTTCGAGATGCTTGCTCCAGTCCATTGAAGGATTGCTTGAGCTTGCAAACTTGTTAGCATCCTTAGGATCGACAAAACCTTCTAGTTGTATCACATACAACCTTTCCTCGTGGAAACCGGCGAGGAACAATGTTTTGAGATCTTATCTGCAAGATTTCATAAATAATGTAGCAACTGCTAAGATAATTCCATCGGACTTTATCATCGCTACAAGTGAGAAAGTCTCATCGTAGTCCATTCCTTGAACTTGTCGGAAACATCTTTGCGACAAGTCGAGCTTTCTTAATGGTGACATTTACCATCATCGTGTGTCTTCCTTTTAAAGATCCATCAAGTAGTATATTCCAGCTCCAAGATGCTTGCTCCAGTCCTTAGAAGGATCGCTGAAGCTTTGCATACTTGTTAGCATCCTTAGGATCGACAAAACCTTCTGGTTGTATCACATACAACCTTTCCTCAAGCAAACCGTCCAGGAAACAATGTTTTGACATCCTATCTGCAAGATTTCATAAAGGATGCAGCAACTGCTAACATAATTCCAACAGACTTTCAGCATCGCTACGAGCAATAAAGTCTCATCGTAGTCAACTTTTTGAACTTTGTCGGAAACACCTTTGCGACAAGTTGATTTTTCTTAATGGTGACTTTTCACAATTATCGTCTGTCTTCCTTTTAAAGATCCATCAGTAGTTAATAGTCTTACGGCCATCAAGTAGTTCTTCCAAAGTCTATACTTTGTTTTCATACATGGATCCTCTCTCGGATTTCATGGCCTTGAGCCATTTTTGGAATTCCATCCCACCATCGCTTCTCCATATCTCGTAGGTTCATTGTTGTCCAACAACATGACCTCTGTGACAGGGTTAGCATACCACTCTATAGCAGGAGTACGTGACCTTGTCGACCTACGAGGTTTGTAGTAACATGATCTGAAGTTTCATGATCACTATGATTAGCTTCCACTTCAATTGGTCTAGGCGCCACAGGAACAACTTCTTGTGCCCTTCTACACACACTGGTTTATGTGATGGTTCAATAACCTCATCAAGTTTCCACCATCCTCCCACTAAATTCTTTCGAGAGAAACATTTCCTCGAGAAAGGACCCGATTCTAGGAACAAACACTTTGCTTCCGGATCTAAGATAGGAGGTATACCCAACTGTTTTGGGAGTCCTATAAAGATGCATTTATCCGCTTTGGGTTCGAGCTTATCAGCCTGAAACTCTTTCATATAATTATCGTAGCCCCAAACTTTCAAGAAATGACAGCTTAGGTTTGTCCAAACCATAGTTCATACGGTGTCATATCAACGGAATCACGTGGTGCCCTATTTAAAGTGAACGTGGTTGTCTCTAATGCCTGACCCATAAACGATAGTGGTAGTTTGATAAGAGATATCATAGTATGCACCATATCTAATAGGGCACAACTATGACATACAGACACACCATCAGACTATGGTGTTCCACGTGGCATGAGTCATTAAACAACTTTTCACGTGAAACAATTTTCACATTGTCTTAAAAGTTTACCAAACTCGCAACTCAGATATATATGTTTACCTGCACAATCACATTGTAGACATATTATCCTCTTGTCATGATGATCTTTCACTTCACTCTGAAATTACTTGAACCTTTCAATAATTCAGACTTGTGTTTCATCAAGTAAATATACTAGTATCTACTCAAATCATGTGTGAAGTAAGAACATAATGATATCCACTGCGTGCCTCGGTACTCATTGGACTGCACACATCAAAATGTATTACTTCCAACAAGTTACTTTCTTGTTCCATCTCACTGGAAAACGAGGTCTTCAGCCATTTTGTCCATGTGGTATGATTTGCATGTCTCAAGTGATTCAAAATCAAGTGATTCCAAACGATCCATCTGCATGGAGTTTCTTCATGCGTTTATACCAATAGACATGGTTCACATGTCTCAAACTTGTCAAAATGAGTGACTCCAAAGATCCATCAGCATGGAGCTTCTTCATGAGTTTAAACCAATAGGCATGGTTCACATGTCTCAAACGATTCAAAAACGAGTGAGATCGAAGATCCATCCGTATGGAGCTTCTTCATGTGTTTTGTACCAATATGACTCATGCGGTAGTGCCACAAGTAAGTGCTACTATCATTACTACTTTGTATCTGTTGACAACAATATTATGAACATGTGTATCACTACAATCGAGATTCAATAAACTATTCATTTTAGGTGCAAGACCATTGAAGATATTATTCAAGTAAACAACATAACCATTATTCTTTTCAAATGAATAATCATTTTGCAATAAACATAATCCAATCAAGTCCATGCTCAACGCAAACACCAAATAACAATTATTTAGGTTTAACACTAATCAGTGAAGTAAGAACGTATAGATATCCACTGCGTGCCTCAGCACTCATTGGACTGCACACATCAAAATGTATTAATTCCAACAAGTTACTTTCTTGTTCCATGTGGTATGACTTGCATGTGTCAAGTGATTCAAAATCAAGTGAGTCCAAACTAACCATCTGCATGGAGTTTCTTCATGCGTTTATACCAACAGGTATAGTTTGCATGCCTCAAACATTTCAAAAATGAATGAGTACAAAGATCCACCAGCATGCAACTTCTTCATGCATTTTACACCAACATGACTCAAGTTGCAGTGCCACAAGTAAGTGGTACTATCATTACTACTTTGTATCTTTTGGTATCAATATAATGAACATGTGTATCACTACAATCGAGATTCAATAAACCATTGAAGGTATTTATTAAAGAAAATATAATAACCATTATTCTCTTTAAATGAATAATTGTATTTCAATATACACGATCTAATCATGTTCATGCTCAACGCAAACACCAAATAACAATTATTTTGGTTTAACACTAATCCTGATGTTAAAGGGAGTGTGCGATGTTTGATCACATCAACCTTGGAAACACTTCCAACCCATATCGTCACCTCGCCTTTAGCTAGTCTCCGTTTATTCCGTAGCTTTTATTTTGAGTTACTATTCACTAGCAACCGAACCGGTATCTAATACCCTCGTTCTACTAGGAGTACTAGTAAAGTACACATCAATATCATGTATATGAAATATACTTCTGTTGACTTCGCAAGCCTTCTTATCTACCAAGTATCTAGGGTAGTTCCGCCTCAGTGACTGTTCCCCTCATAACAGAAGCACTTAGTCTCAGGTTTGTGTTCAACCTTGGGTTTCTTCATTAGAGCAGCTACTGGTTTGCCGTTTCATGAAGTATCCCTTCTAGCCCTTGTCCTTCTTGAAACTAATGGTTTTACTAACCATCGACAATTGATGCTCCCTTTTGATTTCTACTTTCGCGGTGTCAAACATCGCGAATAGCTCAAGGATCACCATATCTATCCCTGATATGTTATAGTTCATCACGAAGTTCTAGTAGCTCGGTGGCAGTTACTTTGGAGAACTATCACTATCTCATCCGGAAGATCAACTCCCACTCGATTCAAGTGATTATAGCACTCACACAATCTGAGCACATGCTCAACGATTGCGCTTTTCTCCTTTACTCTGCAGAAAAAGAATCTTGTCAGAGGTCTCATACCTCTCACACAATCTGGGGAACGTCGCATGGGAAACAAAAAATTTCCTACGCGCACGAAGACCTATCATGGTGATGTCCATCTACGAGAGGGGATTTCCGATCTACGTACCCTTGTAGATCACACAGCAGAAGCGTTAGTGAACGCGGTTGATGTAGTGGAACGTCCTCACGTCCCTCGATCCGCCCCGCGAACTATCCCGCGATCAGTCCCACGATCTAGTGCCGAACGGACGGCACCTCCGCGTTCAGCACACGTACAACTCGACGATGATCTCGGCCTTCTTGATCCAGCAAGAGAGATGGAGAGGTAGAAGAGTTCTCCGGCAGCATGACGGTGCTTCGTATGTTGGTGGTGATCTAATCTCAGCAGGGCTCCGCCCGAGCTCCACAGAAACGCGATCTAGAGGTAAAACCGTGGAGATATGTGGTCGGGCTGCCGTGGCAAAGTTGTCTCAAATCACCCCTAAAACCCCACTATATATAGGAGGAGGAGGGGGGAGACTTTCCTTGGGGTCCAAGGACTCCCAAGGGAGTCGGCCGAGCCAAGGGGGAAGGTCTCCCCCTCCCAAACCGAAATCTACTTGGTTTGGAAGGTGGAGTCCTTCTTCCCTTTCCCACCTCCTTCTTTTTTTTCCTTTCCTCTTTGATTTTCTTTCCTATGCACATAGGCCTCTCTTGGGCTGTCTCACCAGCCCACTAAGGGCTGGTGCGATACCCCAAACACCCATGGGCTTCCCCGGGGTGGGTGGGCCCCCCCGGTGAACTCCCGGAACCCATTCGTCATTCCCGGTACATTCCCGGTAACTTCGAAAACCTTCCGGTAATCAAATGAGGTCATCCTATATATCAATCTTCGTTTCCGGACCATTCGGGAAACCCTCGTGACGTCCGTGATATCATTTGGGACTCCGAACAACATTCGGTAACCAACCATATAACTCAAATACGCATAAAACAACGTCGAACCTTAAGTGTGCAGACCCTGCGGGTTCGAGAACTATGTAGACATGACCCGAGTGACTCCTCAGTCAATATCCAATAGCGGGACCTAGATGCCCATATTGGATCCTACATATTCTACGAAGATCTTATCGTTGAACCTCAGTGCCAAGGATTCATATAATCCCGTATGTCATTCCCTTTGTCCTTCGGTATGTTACTTGCCCGAGATTCGATCGTCAGTATCCGCATACCTATTTCAATCTCGTTCACCGGCAAGTCTCTTTACTCGTTCCGTAATACAAGATCCCGTAACTTACACTAAGTCACATTGCTTGCAAGGCTTGTGTGTGATGTTGTATTACCGAGTGGGCCCCGAGATACCTCTCCGTCACACGGAGTGACAAATCCCAGTCTCGATCCATACTAACTCAACGAACACCTTCGGAGATACCTGTAGAGCATATTTATAGTCACCCAGTTACGTTGCGACGTTTGATACACACAAAGCATTCCTCCGGTGTCCGTGAGTTATATGATCTCATGGTCATAGGAACAAATACTTGACACGCAGAAAACAGTAGCAACAAAATGACACGATCAACATGCTACGTCTATTAGTTTGGGTCTAGTCCATCACATGATTCTCCTAATGATGTGATCCCGTTATCAAGTGACAACACTTGCCTATGGCCAGGAAACCTTGACCATCTTTGATCAACGAGCTAGTCAACTAGAGGCTTACTAGGGACAGTGTTTTGTCTATGTATCCACACAAGTATTGTGTTTCCAATCAATACAATTATAGCATGGATAATAAACGATTATCATGAACTAAGAAATATAATAATAACTAATTTATTATTGCCTCTAGGGCATATTTCCAACAGTCTCCCACTTGCACTAGAGTCAATAATCTAGTTCACATCACCATGTGATTCCAACGAATCCAACACCCATATAGTTATGGGGTCTGATCACGTCTTGCTCGTGAGAGAGGTTTTAGTCAACGGTTCTGAAACTTTCAGATCCGTGCGTTCTTTACAAATCTTTATGTCATCTTATAGATGCTGCTACTATGTGCTATTCGGAAATGCTCCAAATATCTACTCTACTAGACGAATCCGTTTCACTACTCATAGTTATTCGGATTAGTGTGAAAGCTTGCATCGACGTAACCCTTTACGACGAACTCTTTAACCACCTCCATAATCGAGTTCCTTAGTCCATTAGTTACTAAGGATAAATTTTGACCGCTGCTAGTGATTCAATCATGGATCACTCTCTGTACCTCTCAACAGACCTTGAGTCAAGGCACACATCAGGTGTGGTACACAGCATGGCATACTTCAGATTCTACGACTAAGGCATAGAAGACGACCTTCGTCTATTCTCTTTATTCTGCCGGGGTCGGGTTTTGAGTCTCACTCAAATTCACACCTCACAACGCAACCAAGAACTCCTTCTTTGCTGATCTATTTTGAACTCCTTCAAAAACTTGTGAAGGCATGCATCTTGTTGAAACTTCCATTAAGCGCTTTCGATCCATCTCCATAGATCTTTGATGCTCAATGTTCAAGTAGCGCAATCCAGGTACTCCTTTGAAAACTCCTTTCAAACAACCTTGTATGCTTTGCAGAAATTCTACATTACTTCTGATCCACAATATGTCAACCACATATACTTATCAGAAATTCTATAGTGCTCCCACTCACTTCTTTGGAAATACAAGTTTCTCATAAACCTTGTACAAACCCAAAATCTTTGATCATCTCATCAAAGTGTATATTCCAACTCCGAGATGCTTGCACCAGTCCATTGAAGGATCACTGGAGCTTGCATACTTGCTAGTATCCTTAGGATCGACAAAACCTTCTGGTTGTATCACATACGATGTTTGCTCAAGGAAACCGTCGAGAAAACAATGTTTTGACATCCTACGTGCAATATTTCATAAATAATGCATCATCAACTAACATAATTCTAACAAACCTTTTGCATTGCTACGAGTGAGAAAGTCTCATCATAGTCAACTGTTTGATCTTGTCGAAAACATCTTTGCGACAAGTCGAGTTTTTCTTAATAGTGACTTATCACCATCATCGTCTGTCTTCTTTTAAAGATCCATTTTTACTCAATAGTCCTATGACCATCAAGTAATTCTTCCAAAGTCTACACTTTGTTTTCATACATGGATCCTCTCTCGGATTTCATGGCTTCCAGCCATTTGTCGGAATCTGGGCCCACCATCGCTTTCTCCATAACTCGTAGGTTCACTGTTGCTCAACAACATGACCTTCAAGACAGGGTTACCGTACAACTCTGTAGTAGTACGCGACCTTGTCAACCTACGAGGCTTGTAGTAACTTGATCCGATGCTTGATGATCACCATCATCAGCTTCCACTTCAATTGGTGTAGGCGCCATAGGAACAACTTCCCGCGCCCTGCTACACACTGGTTGAAGTGATGGTTCAATAACCTCATCAAGTTCTACTACCCTCCCACTCAATTCTTTCGAGAGAAACCTTTCCTCGAGAAAGGATCCGTTTCTACAAACAAACACTTTTCTTTCGGATCTGAGATAGGAGATGTACCCAACTGTTTTGGATATCCTATGAAGATGCATTTATCCGCTTTGGGTTCGAGCTTTATCAGACTGAAACTTTTTCACATAAGTGTCGAAGCCCCAAACTTTCAAGAAACGACAGATTAGATTTCTCTAAACCTCAGTCTATACTGTGTCATCTCATCGGAAATACGTGGTGCCCTATTTAAAGTGAATGCGGTTGTCTCTAATGCTTAACCCGTAAACGATAGTGGTATTTCGATAAGAGATATCATGGCATTTACCATGCCAAATAGTGTGTGGCTATGACGTTCAGACACATCATCACACTATGATGTTCCAGGTGGCATGAATTGTGTAAAAATTTCCACATTGTCTTAACTGCGTACCAAAACTCGTAACTCAGATATTCATTTCTATGATCATATCGTAGACAGTTTATCCTCTTGTTACGACGAACTTCACTCTAAAACAGAATTGAACTTTTCAATATTTCAGACTTGTGATTCATTAAGTAAATACTCCTGTATCTACTCAAGTCGTCAGTGAAGTAAGAACATAATGATATCCACTGCGTGCCTCAGCACCCATTGGACTGCATACATCAAATGTATCACTTCCAACAAGTTACTATCTTGTTTCATCTCAATGAAAATAAGGCCTTGCTCATGTGGTATGATTAGCATGTCACTAGTGATTCAAAATCATGTGAATATAAAGATCCATCAGCATGGAGCCTCTTCATGCAATTTATACTAACATGACTCAAGCGGCAGTGCCACAAGTAAGTGGTACTATCATCATTACCTCGTATCTTTTGGCACCAATATCATGAACATGTGTAACACTACGATCGAGATTCAATAAACCATTGAAGGTGATTATTCAAGCAAATAGAGTAACCATTATTCTCTTTAAATGAATAATCGTATTGCAATAAACACGATCCAATCATGTTCATGCTTAACGCAAGCACCAAATAACGATTATTTAGGTTTAACACCAATTCCGATGGTAGAGGGAGCGTGCGACGTTTGATCATATCAACCTTGGAAACACTTCCAACACGTATCGTCACCTCGCCTTTAGCTAGTCTCCATTTATGTCGTAGCTTTCATTTCGTGTTACTAATCACTTAGCAACCGAACCGGTATCCAATACCCTCATGCTACTAGGAGTACTAGTAAAGTACACATCAACATCATGTATATCAAATATACTTCTTTCGACTTTTGCCAGCTTCTTATCTACCAAGTATCTAGAGTTGCTCCGCCTCAGTGACTGTTCCCCTCATTACAGAAGCACTTAGTCTCTGGTTTGGGTTTAATCTTGGGTCTCTTCATTAGTGCAGCAACGGTTTTGCCGTTGCACGAAGTATCCCTTCTAGCCCTTGCCTTTTCTTGAAACTTAGTTGTTTTACTAACCATCAACTATTGATGCTCCTTCTTGATTTCTACTTTCGCAGTGTCAAACATCGCGAATCACTCAAGGATCATTGTATCTATCCTTGATGTGTTATAGTTCATCACGAAGCTCTCACAGCTTGGTGGCAGTGACTTAGAACCATCACTATCTCATCTGGAAGATTAACTCCCACTTGATTCAAGCGATTGTCGTACTCAGACAATCTGAGCACACGCTCAACGATTGAGCTTTTCTCCTTTACTTTGTGGACAAAGAATCTTGTCGGAGGTCTTGTACCTCTTAACAAGGGCACAAGCATGAAATCACAATTTCATCTCTTTAGAACATCACTTATGTTCCGCGACGTTTCAAAACGTCTTCGGCGCCTTGCTTCTAAGCCATTAAGTATTTTGCACTGAACTATTGTGTAGTCATCAGAAACGTGTATGTCGGATGTTCACAGCATCCACAGACGATGCTCGAGGTGCAGCACACCGAGTGGTGCATTAAGGACATAAGCCTTCTGTGCAGCAACGAGGACAATCCTCGGTTTTACAGACTTAGTCTGCAAAGTTTGCTACTATCAACTTTCAACTAAATTTTCTCTAGGAACATATAAAAAACAGTAGAGCTATAGCGCAAGCTACATCGTAATTCGCAAAGACCATTAGACTATGTTCATGACAATTATTTCAATTAATCATATTACTTAAGAACTCCCACTCAAAATGTACATCTCTCTAGTCATTTGAGTGGTACATGATCCAAATCCACTATCTCAAGTCCGATCATCACGTGAGTCGAGAATAGTTTCAGTGGTAAGCATCTCTATGCTAATCATATCAACTATACGATTCATGCTCGACCTTTCGGTCTCATGTGTTCCGAGGCCATGTCTGCACATGCTAGGCTCGTCAAGCTTAACCCGAGTGTTCCGCGTGCGCAACTGTTTTGCACCCGTTGTATGTGAACGTTGAGTCTATCACACTCGATCATCACGTGGTGTCTCGAAACGACGAACTGTGGCAACGGTGCACAGTCGGGGAGAACACAATTTCGTCTTGAAATTTTAGTGAGAGATCACCTCATAATGCTACCGTCGTTCTACGCAAAATAAGGTGCATAAAAGGATTAACATCACATGCAATTCATAAGCGACATGATATGGCCATCATCTTGTGCTTCTTGATCTCCATCACCAAAGCACCGGCACGATCTTCTTGTCACCGGCGTCACACCATGATCTCCATCAACGTGTCACCATCGGGGTTGTCGTGCTACTCATGCTATTACTACTAAAGCTACATCCTAGCAAAATAGTAAACGCATCTGCAAGCACAAATGTTAGTATAAAGACAACCCTATGGCTCCTGCCGGTTGCCGTACCATCGACGTGCAAGTCGATATTATCTATTACAACATGATCATCACATACATCCAATATATCACATCACATCGTTGGCCATATCACATCACAAGCATACCCTGCAAAAACAAGTTAGACGTCCTCTAATTTTGTTGTTGCATGTTTTACGTGGTGACCATGGGTATCTAGTAGGATCGCATCTTACTTACGCAAACACCACAATGGAGATATATGAGTTGCTATTTAACCTCATCCAAGGACCTCCTCGGTCAAATCCGATTCAACTAAAGTTGGAGAAACTGACACCCGCCAGTCATCTTTGAGCAACGGAGTTACTCGTAGCGATGAAACCAGTCTCTCGTAAGCGTACGAGTAATGTCGGTCCGAGCCGCTTCGATCCAACAATATCGCGGAATCAAGAAAAGACTAAGGAGGGCAGCAAAACGCACATCACCGCCCACAAAAACTTTTGTGTTCTACTCGAAAAGACATCTATGCATGAACCTAGCTCATGATGCCAGTGTTGGGGAACGTCGCATGGGAAACAAAACCGAACCGGTATCTAATACCTCGTTCTACTAGGAGTACTAGTAAAGTACACATCAATATCATGTATATCAAATATACTTCTGTCGACTTCGCAAGCCTTCTTATCTACCAAGTATCTAGGGTAGTTCTGCCTCAGTGACTGTTCCCCTCATAACAGAAGCACTTAGTCTCAGGTTTGTGTTCAACCTTGGGTTTCTTCATTAGAGCAGCTACTGGTTTGCCGTTTCATGAAGTATCCCTTCTAGCCCTTGTCCTTCTTGAAACTAATGGTTTTACTAACCATCGACAATTGATGCTCCCTTTTGATTTCTACTTTCGCGGTGTCAAACATCACGAATAGCTCAAGGATCACATTATCTATCCCTGATATGTTATAGTTCATCACGAAGTTCTAGTAGCTCGGTGGCAGTTACTTTGGAGAACTATCACTATCTCATCCGGAAGATCAACTCCCACTCGATTCAAGTGATTATAGCACTCACACAATCTGAGCACATGCTCAACGATTGCGCTTTTCTCCTTTACTTTGTAGACAAAGAATCTTGTCAGAGGTCTCATACCTCTCAACAAGGGCATACCAAAAGTAGAAGGTGGAGTTGATGGATATACATCTCGCCCCTCGTTGGTTACCAAAAGTAGAAGGTGGAGATGTAGTCAGCAACAAATTTCCCTTAAACGGAGAATGTAAGGTTTATCGAACATGGAGGACTCCTAGGCTCAACAAGTAGGTGTATTCTGTCCTGGTTAGTAGTAGGTGTGGACCTGCACACACAACAATTAACTTTGCTCCCAACGAGTACAGAGCGGTTGTCAATCTCTCCGGCCTTGTAGTTTGCAAAGGATCAAAACACAAGCGAGAAAGTAATAGTGATTGCAACGGAAAAGTAAATGAAAGCAGTAAATGATGGAGGTTTAAACAATGATGGTGATATGGAACGGAGTCACATGATGTTCACTAGTGATGTCGCTCTCCCAAAAGGCAATAAACAACTATGCTAGGGTAAACAAATCACAGTTGGGCAATTGACAGAATTATGATCACACCGCAATGTTAATTATGCTCCTTGATAGTTTGAGGTTCAATAGTAATGGGCAGTACGCCAAGACAAATAGACCGTTTATTCATCAGCATCTACTTACTAATCATCCATCTTGAGATATCTATCCAGAACATCTCTCCCGTATTAAGTTGCGAGCCCCACCCAAAGTGTAAACTCAAAGCAACGGACAACTGCATTAACGAACTATGCGTAAGGTAAACAATCCTTGCAACCGTGGTCACAAGCACCGTTGTTTTCTCCCTGGTGGCAACAAACACATCCCCTAGTATCATATTTCTGTCACTCAAGCTAGACATCGAGGGGCCTGAACCCACAATCATGCACAACGCTCCCTCTTGGAGTTACAATCTACTACTTGGCCAAAGCAATAAAAAGCAACAGAGAACATGCATGAATCACTAAGGAACATAATATAAAAGGATAATCAAATATATAACTCATAACAATCTGAACATAATCTCATAATCCATCGGATCCCAACAAACCGAGCATAGAAAAAGCAAGAGAATTACATAGATGCCTTGATAATGTAGGGAAGCTCACAAAGACTAACCATTGAAGCACAAGATTGGAGAGAAGACATCACATACCTACTGGTCATGGACTCATAGTCCAAGGAGGACTACTCACGGCACGTTCGGGAGGCGTCCATGGCGGTGGAGAATCTCTAAGAGGTCAATCCTCCCTCCGGGTTCGGAAAATTGGGTAAAAGCCCCTGCAAAATAGACATTAGCAGACATAAACTAGCATTGGGTGCACTGAGTTAGTAGGTGAGTCCAAATATGTGTAAAATTATATAAACGTGTAGCAAAACATATAAAAATGTCGCCGGAAAGATCATGGAACAAGCAGAAATTATAGATACATTTGGGAATTATCAACATCCCCAAGCTTAATTTCTGGTCGTTCTCGAGTAGATAAATGATAACACAATAATTTCTGTGGTGACATGCTAACATACATATAAGAACTTCAAAGTAAAGCAAGTAAGATATGCAATTCAAGTCAAGACAATAACAAGCTAGAGTCTATATCTAGTATTGAATATAGCAAAGTAAGAACATAAAGGTGCAAGAGCTCTCGTTGTCCGTGACTCGAATGTCTCCAAATGGTGTTTGCATGCAAGAAGTGGGAGATGGGTTCAGAGATAAAATATTTTTTTAATTGAGAACTCAATCTACTAAACCTCACACTTAGTCTCCTTCGGAATCTTATTTTTTTAACTGAGACTCAATCTTTCGATTTTGAGCACTCATGCATTGGATGAGCGTAAGCAAGATATGTTGGCACTTAGGATGGAAAATAGAGTAATTATGGGGAAGGAAGACAAAAAAGGTGTGAAAGGCTCACATCAATGAGGACAACCATAGGCGAGAGAAAGCCAAATGATAGAAATGATGTGAGGAGTAGGGATTGCCATGTGACGGATGCACATATGAGCTAAGGTAAGCTCTCCAAAGGAACTAGTGGGGGTGCTTCCGACTTGTTTGCTAATGAAGACCTAGAGGTCATTTGAGGAGGCTCATAATTGCAATATGCAAACCAAATTCTATAGTGTAAGGGTCCCCAAATAGTTATGCGTGAATGATAATCTCTATGTAGTACCAATATAACAATGGAGTACGAGTGTGGATCTTTCAAAAGGAATAGTAGTCTTGCCCCCTTCTCTCTTTTAATTTCTTTTTCTTTTTCTTATTTTTTATTTTTTATTTTTATTTTTGTGGCCTCTTTGGCTCTTTCTTTTTATCTATCATTTGTCCTCTTCGGGATCTTTTCCTCACTTAAGGGCAACACTCTATGTTTTACATGAACAGGAAGAAAGATCATCACACTTTATAAGAAGTACTCGGCATAAAGTCAAGTGAAAACTATCATGATGTATGCAAATGTATGCCTTTGCCAGTGTAGTAGGATATGCAATGATACTAGCGCGTCACGTAGCAATAATTTTGAGCAAGGCCCAACTATCATGTGGCTCTATGATCAAGCAAAAGCATGTATGACATGTAGATCAAGTCATGAGATGGTGGATGTTGCATGGCAATGTATCTCGGAAAGGCTATGGAAATGCCTTAGTAGGTAGGTATGGTGTCTATTTTGAGGAACGATATAATGAGGTTTATGTATGACAGAGTGTATCATGTCATGGTTTGGATGCATCGGCGGAGTTTGCACCAACTCTCTTTGTGAGAAAGGGCAATGCATGGTACCGAAGAGGCTAGCAAAATATGGATGGTGGAAGTGCCAACAATCGAATACTCACATTAGTCCGAAGAACTACTACACTTATTATCAGTAACTCTCTATCTAATTAGGAAATTCACAAAGAGACAAGTACCACAAGGAGGAGTGTTTGGGGGTTTGGTTATCCTTGCGCATCCTCGACTCATGGTAACGTGAGGGTACTCTATATATTCCAAACCCTCCAGAAGTTAGCGATCAATTTAGTAGCTAGAGTTCTCGACTATTATTTAGTTTTTCATAACCACACGGATTTCCCAAAATACGACACCTATCACTAATAGGTTCAAGCTCTTGGCACCAATAGTCCAAACATTACTCAAATCAATACCTCAAAACTATTGCAAGTTACTACTATACATAAATAGCAACCTCAATTACCTACTCATGCAAGACACACAACTCAGTGCAATGACCCAACTCTCTAAACAAGATAAGCATGATAACTCAAGAGAGTTCCAAGATCAACCTAAATAAAAGCTGTTAAAAAGATAAGCATGAAAACTAAGAGCTAAGCATGATAGTAGCTACGAAAAGATGACGAACACACAAAAAGATAAGCATGAAAACCTATGTTGTGTTCTAGAGTGGAATGGAGCGTGTCGCTCTCCCAAACGAGGTAGGCTAGGTTCCGACTTGTTATGAACAGCAAGAAAAACTAAAACAAACTAAAAAGCAAATAGAGGGACGCTCCAAGAATAGCACATAACATATGAAGTGATAAAAATATAGCATGTCGATAGACGAACTAATGATTGTTGATATGGAAGGGGATGCACGAGGGCATCCCCAAGATTAGACGCTTGAGTCTCCTTGAATATTTCTTGGGGTGCATGGGAGCAGCCCCAAGCTTGAGCTCTTGACACTCCTTTATCTTCTTTCATCATCTCTCCCGTCGCATACTTGAAAACACCCTTCATACGAAACTCATCATATGCTGATTAGAGTGGTTAGTTCCCTTAATAAAATAATTCATTACCTGCTGGAAATAAAGATTTTGATGAAAATCTACTGCTTATCATGATTGCCAAAATATTTTTGCAAATAAAAAGCAAGCTTCGGATTCACAAAACAATGGAAACACAAAACTTGGTAGAATATGTGAAAAACAGAACAACAGGTAGTAAATAATATATTCGGGTCACTTCTGCAACTCAAATCAAAAAACTCAGAACACATGCCAGAAATACAATTATATTGAGCATGCTGCAAAAAACATGCAGATCAAAAAAATGATCTGGTGATTTTTGGCAAATTTTCTGTCGAGCAGACATAATCTTTTTCTCGACAGCATGTCCCAAATTTTGAACTTTATTGTGATCGGAGGCTATAACTTGGCACAAAGCTTAAAATTAAAATATAATGATGTTGCTACAGTAGTAACACACATCAAGACCACTAAATAGAAAGTAAATATAAATTGGTTTGCCTCCCAACAAGCGTTTGGTTTTATTCCTTTGAGCTAGGCACAATGCAAGAAGATCAAGTGTTATCAACTCCAAAAGAATAACTTGCCCGAGTAACGGACTCATAAGGTAACTTAATATTATTTCTAGGGAAGTGTTCCATTGTATTTTTTAAGAGGAAACTGGAATTTAATAATTCCCTCTTTCATGTCAACGATAGCACCAACAGTGCGGAGTAAAGGTCGTCCCAAAATAATTGGACATGAAGAATCACATTCAATGTCCATAATAAGAAAAGGTCGTCCCAGTTTAATAATTCCCTCTTTCATGTCAATGATAGAAGCAACATAATTATCATTGACAATAATAAGAACATCATCAATTATCCCTAAAGGTTTCTTTATGGAAGAATCAACAAGACGAACACCAAAAGAACATGGATCATAAGGTTTCCAATCAAGCATATCATACATTCTTTTGGGCATAACGGAGGCACTAGCTCCAACATCACAGAAAGCAAAGCAAGAGATATTATTCAATTTAATTTTGACCAGAGGATCCCAACCATCTTCTAGCTTCCTAGGAATAGAGTCTCTAGCTTGAGATTCTCCTCCCTAGCTTTGATAAGAGCATTGGTAATATGCTCGGTGAAGGCAATACTAAGTGTACTAGTGTGGGGGTCTTTCGCCATTCTTTGCAAAAAGGTGATAACTTCGGAGAGACTACAATTGTCAAAATCAATAATATTGCTATTAAGTAAAATTATAGTGTCATCCTCTACGTTTAATTTGCTCTCTATTATAAGAGTTTGGATGTCTTCCCAAGTTTGGGGACGTTTAGGAGCAACTTCAAACTAAAGATCTTGTGGCTTCCCGACGCAACCATGCCAAGGGCATAATTATCCATAATGACCAGTATAGTCACATGGTTTACTTGTAAAAAGACCCTTAGTGGTAACTGGAGCAATAGAGGAGAAGGTGTAATCATTGTCATTGTCACTAGTAGAGTCACCCAACATGATGTTCTTAGTGGAACCCATAGCAGCGGAAACAAGCAAGAAGAAAGCAACTAATTTTTTATGGTTTTTGGTATAAGACTCTAAAGCAAAAACTAGAAAGCAAACTAACAAGACTAAAAAGCAAAGGTAAAAGATAGCGTGCAACTCCCCTATCTTGGAGACTCGAGTCCCCGGCACCGGCGCCAGAAATTCGCTTGATGATGAGTTGATGGATATACTTCTCGCCCCTCATTGGTTACCCCAAGTGGAAGGTGGAGATGTAGTCAGCAGCAAATTTCCCTTACACGGAGACTGTAAGGTTTATCGAACCAGGAGGACTCCTAGGCTCAACAAGTAGCTGTCTTCTGTCCTGGTCAGCAGAAGACATGGAGCTGCCACTACTAGAAAAAAGGCTATTATTGGCGCACCTATATTGGCTATTAGTTGCGCACTATAGGTGCGCCACTATTATCACGCCACTAGTAACCAATACTAATGGTGCACCGTTGGTGCGCCATCAGTAACCAAGGCTACTAGTGGCGCACCACATGGTGCGCCATTACTATGCCCAAAGGTGCGCCACTAGTAGCCTTGGTTACTAATGGCGCACTGTTGTCCGATGCGCCACTAGTATATTTATAAAAGTGCGCCACTAAAATGCAATATGGTGCACCACTACTATGAAAATCAGCACGAGCCCAGCGGTACTACCGCTGGTCCTCCAGCGGTAGTACCGCTGGGGGCATTCACTAATGAAACTTAGTAATGGCGCACCTTCTAGTGGTGAGCCATTAGTAAGGTACCCTCACTCACAACACGAGCCCAGTGGTACTACCGCTGGTAGCATGGGTACTACCGCTGACCCTCCAGCGGTACTACAGCCAGCTCCAGCGGTACTACCGCTGGCCGAGCGGTACTATCGTTGGGGCCATTATTTTATTTTTTTTGCTTTTTGGATATTTGCACAGGTTACAAAATACATTAGCACACAGAATATAAACATCAGATTTATCGAATACAATAGAAGATTAGTCTCCAAATACAATTCATCATATTAGTCTCCGGATTCAAAATACTGAATAAAGTTAGAACATTACAAGTGTCGAGACCGTTAGTAGCGAGTTTCTCTTCACATTACAAGTCGATATCTAAACTACCATCACATAGAAGAGGGTTGCGGTAACGATGAGCATCATCGCGATGAAACTGATCTTCATCCGGTTCCTCCTCCGCTCCCTCCTCTCTCCCGGTAGATAGCGCGCGTATCTAACTTCCGCCTCCGCCCTAGTGGTGTACCCTTTGTAACTGTTACCGCTAAAACGGTGAACCTGTCTCCGACACTCCTCCCAGTCGTCGTAGACTCCGGGAACCTCGCCCTTGTACACGACATACGAGGGCATCTCGATGCACTAGACAAACAAAACGTTAGTAGCAATTCACAGATAATATATAAGCATCGATTACATATAAGTTGAACGACTGTCCAAACTAAAGAGACATACAAGTTCATTAAAGTTTAATTACAACATGAGCTAATCGATATTTCAGAACTACATAGCATCAATACTTTTGACTCGACTCTTGGACCGGAGCATGGATGAAGCCGCCGTCTTTTGTGATGGTCATGAATGTGCGGTCGTTGTTAGCCTGCATTTGTAGCGTTCTGTCTATTTCACTGTTGGACAGTTGACAGTGGAGGTAGAACTGCCTCGATCTAGCAAGGACATCTTGATAGATGATTTCCGCAAACTCTTACTCGATGCGAAAGAATTCTTGTCTAATGTCCTCGTCCTGGATTGCCGACAAGCATGCGGCCCATTCTTTGAGATCATTTGGTAGCATACGGTGATGCTGGTCCCGTACGATCGCCTGCATGTAATGGAGCACGTAGTAGGCATCCTTCTGACTGCCAGGCGGGTGCTTGACGCAGGGAACGTCGTTACGTGGGTGAACACGTGCTTGCCGTACCTACAAATTGGCCTCCTGAAGGTGCCTCCAGATTTGGCGTAGCCGGGGAGAGCATCATCAAGAACTTTCTTGATATTTGTGTAGTCTTTCTTCGACTCACGGTCCGAGTCGAAATACATGGCCATGGAATATTTTGGGCTTACGAGGATGAGTGTGCAATGTGTGTCACTGCACAAAACACGGAATTTTAGGAAAAAAAGAACGATTGAAATCTAGGAAATCATATGTTACGAGGCGGTGAGGGGATGACTTACTCGGAAAAGTAAGGCACGAAGAAGTTATCCTTATCTGCGTTCGCCAGAATGACGCCTTCGAGGTATGAACTCGTGACTTGCCGGTCCCCAGCGCTGCCCAAGATCTTGGCACGCATGTAGAAGGGGTCGACTATCACGATGTTGGGGTCTTGTCTCTAATGATCCGCATCTCCATACTGAGAGAAAATAGCCGAATGAAGGTGTAGTGAAGCGGATAAAGGTTAAACATAGCGAAGATGTCATCAAACCGGAGGACGATCATACGCCCGATGTTGCTATCGACAAAGCCCTTGCCCTGTGGCACCTTGGCAACGAAAACGGGTATGCCACATCATTCTCGGAGAGACATCGCTTCTCCATATAAAGAACACCGTCATGCAGACTCCGCATAGCACTGGTTGCAGTATTGAGCAGATTAGTCGGTATCATTGGCCTACCCGCCACATGCACCCTCCTCAAGATATCCTTAGATATTGGTGGCCCGTCCTGAGCACGAATCGTACTCGGTGCCGGCTGGCTCGCACCCTTGTTATTCTTTCTTTTCCGTCCCTTCTGCTTCTTCGGCTGTAATGGGATCGAGTTCTGCTCAGAGACCACATTCTTGAGTGTGTTGAGGCTGATAATATTTCGCACCTCGGCTATTTGAGTCTCGGTGAAGGCATCTGTTGGAGGCATCTCCTGAGAACTGAACAGACGACGCTCGTTGCAATTTGGTTTCTCCGAGGTACCAGCTAGATCGCGATCGTGTGTTGCAGGGTTGGGTTCTTGAGAAGGAGGCCCAAACAATTCTTCACCGTACCCATGTTCGTTGATGTATATATCGACGTTGGAAAATTTATCGTCGTCGTCATCCGGATCCTGCGCCATATGCATGTCCGGATCAGCTGACGGCGGTAGCGTTGCGGCGGTCTTGCCATGGCTTGGCGCCGGCACGACTCGCGGTGTTGTCTGTGGGGTGGTGTCACCCGCCCCCAAACGAATCTGGCTCTTCGGCCAAAGCATGGACCAGTTTAAGCAGGCGATAAGGGTCATGACATCATCTCTGTCGGCCCCAGGGGGTCGATACGGAGGTAACAAGTCGTCGCAGCCCCGCAGCACCCGAACTTGTTGAACCCTATACACGGTGGGTGGCACCGGATTACCGTGGAACATGAATTTGCCCGGTTCAACGATTTTGGCCTTGGCGACATCGATCAACTCGCCGTCCACGAAGTGCAGGAGAGTGCATGGAACGTTGGCGCCGTCCTGCGAAAACATGTAGGGCATCAGGGATGCCCAGTCAAAGGCAAGGAGATGAAGTCATCGGCCAAGGCTTAGTTACCGTGATGGCATCGAGCTCGGCTAATGCCGAGGCACCGCCAACGGCGGGCGTGGAAGTGACGGAGGGGCCGCTTACTGCCAAGGTGCCGGACGACGTATTCCTCCCACACTTGGGTTCATTAAGCTCCACTACCGGGGCCGACGCCGGAGACACAAATGCCGCCTCCACCGGAGGCACCGATGCCAGCGCGTTGTGCGAGTTGCTGCCCGTGAAGCTGGGAACCGGGGGCAGCCCCTATTGGCCGCCCGCAAACCACACCGCCAACCCCTCAAGCAAGGAAGGCATAATGGAAGTGACCGTCGCTCCCAGTTGGTCTCGCACTTGCTCTTGGACTATCTCCGGAATCCGCGCCACTTGTGCCTTGAGTTCTTTAACCTCGCGGTCCTTGCTTTCCGAGCTGGTCCTTCTCTCCTTTCGGCCAGCCTTATAGTATTCCGACCATTTCGTGGACAAGCCTTTGCCGACCACATGACCAGCTGATGACGGCTTACTTAACTTATCATTGTGTTTCATTATGTTCAATGCCCTATTTAAATTGTTGTCCCAAGGGGCAGACGGGGAGCTCGGAGACCCCACGCTACTACTTTCAGTTTCCTGCGGAAGGAACGTGAACCATTTAGAAATTTGGATTCATTAATTAGAATGCAACCATATGGAGCTAATTACGCGGGGGTGTATTCCTTACCAGAACACGCTCAAGCTCCTTCACCTTTGGATCCGTCATAAGCTCCTTTGTTACCGGGTCCACCTTGTACCGGGCCCTGATATAGTTCCTCGTGTGCTTTTCATGGTATTTATCGAAGAGGGGCGGTAGGCCTTGCTCGGCACGCTTCGCGTCCTCCTTGTCCCATTTAGGTTCCGCCACTCTGTAACCGCCGGGACCGAGTTTGTGGACCCCTAACTTCAAGTCCCGCATATCTTTCCCCCACTGACTTGATTCCGCGGATGCGTTGCTCTCGCACTTGATCTTGAACTCCACGTAGTCAGCTTCGCTGATCGAAGGATTTGTCTCCTTGATCTTCTCATAACTATCACCTTTTAGAATCCTTCTCTTCACCGAGGCTTTCCAAGTAGCCAGGGTCGTGCTCATCTTCGTGACGGAGGTACTATTCACTTTATTCCCTGAGAGGCATGTGTTTGCGAAGTCACCGGGGAACTTGTATCGTTCGTGTAGCTTCGTGAAGAGGAGGTTGCGCAAATTGCCGCGGTCTTTATGCCTTAGGTTCTCGGTGTTGATCGAGACGGTGCTCCGGAGAATACAACCGAGTTGTCCCTCGTATCCACCAACTAATTCTTTGGGCGCCATTGGATGCCCACTAGAGGACACTTCAGTAAATTCCTCCTTGACGGTGCCGAGCATGTTCGGGCACCGGTCCTTCCGTTGCCTCTTTGGTTGGCTGCCATCTGTGCGTTCGTCGCCATCATCAGTGGTAGCATCCCCGGTGGCACCATCAATGGTGTCATCCCCGATGCCACGAGGGGTTGTGTAGTCGGGATCGACGTCTTCCGCGGCGTCCTCATAGCGGTGAGGTTCTTCCTCCATCTCCTGGGATAGCTCCCAAAATGGCTTGCCCGAACCACCGGCCTCATCGTTGTTGGCCATGTTTGCTCTAAATAGGAAAATATGCGTTGCTCATAGTGGTTAAATTCAATTAATATGGTGCGTTGATGTTAATTCTTAGGTAACTTATCAACCCAACTAATAGATTAAGTTTTTTGTTTCGGTTGAGAATCGGGCACCTTCTAGGTAAAGAAAAATGGGCATGACCTTTGCTAATTTTCTTGACCTAGGAGTGCCCCATTCTCAACCGAAACGGAAATGAATCAACATTTTAGGAGAAAGGGGTAACCTTTGCTCATGTACAATATCCTATACTGGTAGGCACCAATACACTTGAAGATCAGGAAAACTAACTGAGTAATCCAAGCAAAGCTTCAACATTCGTAAAGACCATGTATTAACATGGTAGTAGTCAACCGGATTCACACATCTAATAACAACAACCACGAGCTGTATTCATCGAAAAAGGTGAGTCCATCATTGGATATTTCTCATGATAGGCTTGAACTTGACACTAATATTACAAGCGCATAAATACATACTAATAAGGGGCTGAGTATGTTATTTATGTTTGTTGACAGTAATATTATTTCATTAATTACTTCCATAGTTCTTGACAGTGGTTCTCTACAGCTATTACTTTCATTTATTTCTATTAGTAAAGATCACTTACCAAAGCTAGTGCTTCTCTACATGCCATAGCCTTAAGGATTTCATGGATCATCCAAATTTGGAAAGGAAGGCCGAAGGACATGTAGGAGGGAGGGCGGAATGGCTAGCATCAGGTCGCCGGAGAAAAGCTGACCTATAGGGGGCGGCGTCGAGCTGCAGGGGGCGGTGGCCGGCGGGCACCAGACTGCGGGAGGGCGGTGTTGAGCTGCAGGGGGTGGCGGTCGACGGGCACCAAGCTGCGGGAGGGCGGCGTCGAGCTGCGGGGGCAGCGGCCGGTGGAGCAGGACGAGGGATGGCGGGCGGAGGGCGGTCACCGGCGATGGCGAGGGGTGGCGGCGGCGATTCGATGCGCGGTTGGAGTGGAGATGGGAGAGGCGAGTGAGGGGAGGGAAAGAACGGTATACTAGGGGGAGAGTTAGCAATGGCGCACCATCTAGGGGTGCACCATTAGTACATAGCGGTACTACTTTTGGAGCTGGCGGTACTACCACTCGCAGCGGCGGTACTACCGCTGGAGCTGGCGGTAGTACCGCTGGACGGCCATTCACTAATGAAAAGTCAGTAATGGCGCACCTTCTAGTGGTGCGCCATAAGTAAGGTGATAGCAATGGCGCACCTTCTTCTGGTGCGCCATTACTAACTTTTTATTTTATTTTTTTGGATTTTTAGTTGCATGTAATTAATAATGTGTGCTCGATATCTCGGCTATTTAGTTCATCTATTTTCTTACTAAGAACTATGTAAATTAATGTGTGCTCGATAACTCGGCTACTTAATTAAGCTCGCAACTCGCTTCTTAATGAAAAGAGATAATGCGTTTTACGAGTAGCGCCCGAGGAGAGCATGTTAGAACCATGTAATAAAGCTCACGGAGAGAGACACTTACAAATAATGATGTTATGAGGTGATATCACATTGTGCAAAGATTTAGAATTACATGCCATGGTTGAAATCAAGTGGCATGAAATAATAGTCATCAAAGATTGAGCTTGCCACTGACACACACACGCGGCCGACACGTCGTCATTCGATCTTAGCTATCTTTTCACAATGATCTTCTTGCCCTTTTTTCTCGTGGTTGAATAATTTATCCCCGGAACCGCTTTAATTCTTCTCTTGAACGGACGTCCTTTAGGTAGGGTGGGCCTGCTTCTTCTTGTGGTGTCTGCTACTTCATCGTCGTCGTCATCTTCCATCTTGGGGTCGCTGATGACCCACAAGTATAGGGGATCAATCGTAGTCCTTTCGGTAAGTAAGAGTGTCAAACCCAACGAGGAGCAGAAGGATCTGGCAAGTGGTTTTCAGCAAGGTAATATCTGCAAGCACTGAAATTATCGGTAACAAGTGATTGTGTGGTGAGATGATCCGTAACAATCAACAAGTAAAAAAAGTAGCAACGGTGTAGCAAAGTGGCCCAATCCCTTTTGTAGCAAGGGACAAGCCTGGACAAAGTCTTATAGGAGGAAAAACGCTCCTGAGGACACACGGGAATTTCTCTCATGCTAGTTTTCATCATGTTCATATGATTCGCGTTCGTTACTTTGATAGTTTGATATGTGGGTGGACCGGCGCTTGGGTACTGCCCTTACTTGGACAAGCATCCCACTTATGATTAAACCCTCTCGCAAGGATCTGCAACTACGAAAGAAGAATTAAGACAAAGTCTAACCATAGCATTAAACTAGTGGATCCAAATCAGCCCCTTATGAAGCAACACATAAACTAGGGTTTAAGCTTCTGTCACTCTAGCAACCCATCATCTACTTACTACTTCCCAATGCCTTCCTCTAGGCCAAATAATGGTGAAGTGTTATGTAGTCGACGTTCACATAATACCACTAGAGGAAAAACAACATACAACACATCAAAATATCGAACGAATACCAAATTCACATGACTACTATTAGCACGACTTATCCCATGTCCTCAGGAACAAAAGTAACTACTCACAAATCATAATCATGTTCATGACCAGAGAGGTAATGAGTAGCATCAAGGATCTGAACATAAACTCTTACACCAAATAATCCAACTAGCATCAACTACAAGGAGTAATTAACACTACTAGCAACCTTACAAGTACCAATCGGAGTCGTGAGACGGAGATTGGTTACAAGTGATGAACTAGGGTTTGGAGATGAGATGGTGCTGATGAAGATGTTGATGGTGATGAGTCCCCTCCGATGAGAGGAGTGTTGGTGATGACGATGGCAATGATTTCCCCCTCCGAGAGGGAAGTTTCCCCGCCAGGATCGTCCTGCCGGAGCTCTAGATTGGTTCTGCTCAAGTTCCGCCTCGTGGCGGCGGCGAAACCTCCGAAAAGCTCCCCCCGATTTTTCCGGACGAAACCCTTCATATAGCAAAATATGGGCGCTGGAGGGGCAACAGGGGGCCCACAAGCCCTCCAGCCCCGACCAGGGGTTAGGCCGGGCCTGGCAGGCTTGTGGCCTCCAGGTGGCGCCCCTCTGGAACCTCTTCCGTCCAGTATTTTTTATATATTCCCAAAAAATTCCACATTTATTTTCACGGCTTTTGGAGTTGCGCAGAATAGGCATCTCAAACTTGCTCCTTTTTCAGGCCAGAATTCCAGCTGCCGGCATTCTCCCTCTTTATGTAAACCTTGCAAAATAAGAGAGAAAAGACATAAGTATTGTACCTCAAAGTTTAATAACAACCCCAAAAGCAATAAATATCAACATGAAAACATGATCCAAAATGGACGTATCAACTACCCCAAGCTTAGACCTCGCTTGTCCTCAAGCGAAAGCCTAGCTCAATAAACATGACCACATGTTTAGGGAGAGAGGTGTCGACAAAACAAGATACGAACATGCAGGCCTCATGATCAAGATTTAGAGCAGCAATACCAACATATAATCTCTCATGCTAAAGTGACAAATTCTTCACAAAGTAAAGCATGAATCAAGAACCTTATCGAGAATCAACAGCCGATAGCCTTTAGTCATTGAAGCAATTGCAATTTATCACAACATCAGAAAGAGTCAAATAAGAACTTGTAAAGCAAATCCACATACTCAATCATCTTTTGTTCTCTACAATTGCTACTACTCACGTGGTACTTATGAGATCAAAGTTTCAGCTGGACACAGAGAAAGATAGGGGCTTATAGTTTTGCCTCCCAACTGCTTACCTCAAGGGTAATGTCAACAATAATAATTCATGAATACTTACCTCCAAGTTGACATATGAATATAGATATTTCCCTAGCATGTGACGTTAGCCAAGATAAAGGCGAAACAAGAAATTGGTGAAGATCACCATGACTCTTTCAAGGGCAGAAAGTAAAGGTACAAGATAGGCCCTTCGCAGAGGGAAGCAGAGGTTGTCATGCGCTTTTGAGGTTTGTATGTGTGTCCTCTTAGTGCGGAGGAACGTCACTTTATATTGCCTCCTATGGTAAACAACTTTATTATGCAATCTATCGCTTTTATCTCTTCCTCATCACAGGTTCGTACAAAGCTTATTTTCCACACACTAATAGATCATACATATTTGGGAGCAATTTTTATTGCTTGCACCGATGACAACTTACTCGAGGGATCTTATTCAATCCATAGGTAGTTATGGTGGATTCTCATGGAAAAAATGGGTTGAAGGTTTGTGGATGCACAAGTAGTATCTCTACTTGGCGCGGGAGTTTTGGACAATATGAGGTGGAAGAAATCGTCACATGCTAAGGGATCTCTAATCATATAAAATTGTTCGGAACCAAGCAAACACAATTCATTATGTTGTATTCCTTGTCCAACATCTACTTCTAGGCATGTAATAGTTTAGTGAGTGTTCACAAACATAGATGGTGTCAATGATGATATATTTATATGTGAACATCTCCTTCTTTATCACTTCCTATTAATTGCAACAATCACCAAGGTCTACGTTTGTCACCCCTCAACAAGTTTCAATCATCATTCTTTTTATATGTGAAGCCATCACTTCCCATAAGATCACTACATGATCTTTCATGCTTTGTTCTTTCTCAATCTTTTAATCATGGCAAGAGGCAAAGCCCTTCAACTAAGATACTCTTTATTATATGGCTCACGAGCTCGAATACATCAGGGGGTGACACAAAGAAAAACTCAAGACTAAAACCCTAAGACCTTTATTCTACTAGAGAAAGAGAAAAGTGAAAAGAAACAAACTAAAACAAAGATAAAGTCAAAAGATATGATGGTGATACGATACCGGGGCAACTCCCCCAAGCTTGGCACAAGCCAAGGGGATTTCCCAGACCCATGCTCAGTTGTCTTCCTTTGGAGGTGATGGTGGTGGAGTTGTTGCAACATGGGCTTGATCCTCCGTCTTCCAAGGCATAGGTGCTCCATCATGGATAGATGAACGAGTCTCCAGAATCCTCAAATCTGCAGCCAATCGTATTGATTTAAATCTATACTCATACTCATAGTTTTGGTTCTGCAGGTCATAGATCTGGGCCTGGAGTTGATCAACCCTGTCATAGAGCCTGGAGAGGTGCTTCCCAATGTCATTGGCATCAATCCTGTGCTTATTGGTGAACTCCGTGATCATCATGTGGTTGGCGTTGAGTCCACGCTCCACCATCCCTTGGCACTTGAAGACGTGTTGCTCCATTACTTCGAGCCTCGTCTCCATGCTTCCGGTCTTCTTGGGCCCCTCATCATCACGTATGTGCAACATCCCCTCATGCATCTCGATAGATTAAGGGTGTTGCAACACTCCCGCTAGGTAAGGATTGATGACCTTCTCGAAGATCCTATCCTTTGGAGCTTTTGGGGACGTCATAGAGATCTAGATCTGCAGCAGAAACAAGCTCGAAACAAAAACAGAGGAAATCTGCGTGATACAATGGTAAGACCTTTCGGGACAATATATATTGATTTTTTCCAGACCAGAAGGAGTACTGCGCACGAAAACGGAGTCCGGGAGGCGCACGAGGTGGCCACAAGCCCTCCAGCCCCGACTAGGGGGGTAGGCCGGGGCTAGGAGGCTTGTCGCCTCCTCGGGCACTTTTCGGACTGCTTCAAAATTTTCTATTTTTTCAAATATTCAAAACGGAGGAAAATTGCTACGGGAAAAGCTTTGGAGTTGAATTACTTACCGAATCACATACCTCCTCGTTTTCGGAGTCTAAAACAGGGTGATAAATATCCCTGATGTATTCCTCCAGAGTTATGGTATTGATAATGTTGCTCTCAACATTTATGAGAGTACCTCAGATATAATGTTTGATTCTCTGCCCATTTACCAGTCTCGGACAATTACCTTTCGTGTTGTTGATTTTGATAGCACCGGAACGATATACTTCCTCAACAATATAGGGACCTTCCCATTTAGAGCGAAGCTTGCGTGCAAAAAATCTTAAACGAGAATTATATAGCAAGACATAATCACCTACATTGAACTCACGCTTTTTTATCCTCTTATCATGCCACCTCTTAACCTTTTCTTTGAACAACTTGGCAGTCATATGCCTGAGTTCTCCATTCATCAAGCGAGCTAATGTCAAATAACCTCTTCTCACCAGCAAGTTTTAAATCAAAGTTGAGCTCTTTAATAGCCCAATAAGCTTTATGCTCTAACTCAAGAGGTAGATGACATGCTTTACCGTACACCATTTTGTTCGGAGACATGCCCATGGGATTCTTATAGGCTATTCTATAAGCCCACAGTGCATCATCGAGCTTCTTAGACCAATTTTTTCTAGACCTGTTGACAGTCTTTTGCAGAATCAGTTTAATCTCTCTATTGCTTAGCTCTACTTGACCACTGGACTGACGGTGATAGGGAGACGCAATTCAATGGTTGACATCGTACTTAGCAAGCCTTTTACGGAAAGCACCATGAATGAAATGTGAACCACCGTCGGTCATTAGATATCTAGGGACTCCAAACCTAGGGAATATAACTTCCTTAAGCATCCTGATAGAGGTGCTGTGATCAGCACTACTAGTGGGGATAGCTTCTACCCACTTAGTGACGTAATCAACAGCAACTAGGATATGAGTATACCCGTTGGATTTTGGAAAAGGTCCCATATAATCAAAGCCCCAGACATCAAATGGTTCAATGACAAGTGAATAGTTCATAGGCATTTCCTTACATTTACTAATATTACCTATTCGTTGACATTCGTCACAAGACAAGACAAACTTACATGCATCCTTGAAGAGAGTGGGCCAATAGAAACCTGATTGCAATACCTTGTGTGCAGTTCTATCTCCCGCATGGTGTCCTCCGTAGGCCTCGGAGTGACACTTCTATGGGATCTGTCCCTGTTCATGTTTAGGTAGACAACGTCTAATAACACCATCTACTCCTTCCTTATAAAGATGAGGATCATCCCTAAAGTAATGTCTCAAGTCAAAGAAGAATTTCTTCTTTTGTTGATATGTGAAACTGGGTGGTATATATTTGGCAACGATATAGTTTGCATAATCAGCATACCACGGTGCACTACGTGAAGCATTGATGACATTCAGTTGCTCATCGGGAAAGCTATCATCAATAGGGTGTGGGTCATCAAGAACGTTCTCCAATCTAGACAAGTTATATGTTACTGGGTTATCAACACCCTTCCTGTCGACAATGTGCAAATCAAATTCTTGTAGAAAGAGAACCCATCTGATAAGTCTAGGTTTAGCGTCCTTCTTCTCCATGAGGTACTTAATAGCAGCATGATCAATGTGAATAGTGACTTTGGAATCAACTATGTAAGACCTGAACTTTTCACATGGAAACACGACTGCTAGAAATTCCTTTTCCGTAGTAGCATAGTTTCTTTGGGCACTGTCTAGAGTTTTACTAGCGTAGTGAATAACATCCAACTTCTTATCAACTCTTTGCCCTAGAACAGGACCAACAGCATAATCACTAGCATCACACATGATTTCAAAAGGTAAGTTCCAATCAGGTGGTTGAACAATAGGCGTAGCTATCAAAGCCCTCTTTAGTATTTCGAAGGCTTCCTCACAATCATTGTAAAAAAAGGGACATTCTTTTGCAAGAGATTGGTAAGAGGCCTAGAAATATTAGAGAAGTCTTTAATAAACCTTCTATAGAAACCAGCATGACCAAGGAAACTTCTTATACCTTTGATATCTGTGGGGTATGGCATTTTCTCGATTGCATCAACCTTAGCCTTATCGACTTCAATACCTCTTTCAGAAATTTTATGTCCTAAGAGGATGCCTTCATTAACCATCAAGTGACACTTCTCCCAATTCAAGACAAGATTGGTGTCTTTACATCTCTGCAAGACTCGATCAAGGTTGCTGAGGCAATCATCAAAATAAGACCCGTAAACGGAGAATATAGCCATCATACATCTTTGAAAGGTGGCAGGTGCATTACATAAGCCAAAAGGCATACGTCTATAAGCAAAGGTACCGAAAGGGCAGGTGAAAGTTGTTTTCTCTTGATCAGATTGTGCAACTGGTATTTGGGGGAAACTAGAATAACTGTCTAGAAAGCAGAAGTGTGTGTATTTAGACAGTCTTTCTAGCATTTGGTAGACAAAAGGCAAAGGGTAATGATCTTTCCTAGTGGCTTTATTCAATTTCCTAAAATCGATCACCATCCTATAGCCAGTAATAATCCTCTGTGGGATTAATTCATCCTTATCATTAGGGACAACAGTAATGCCTCCCTTCTTAGGGACGCAATGCACCAGACTCACCCAATCACTATGAGCAACAGGATAAATGATTCCTGCTTCCAGAAGCTTTAGTATTTCTTTTCTCACTACTTCTTTCATCTTAGGATTCAATCTCCTTTGATGAACAACTGGTTTGAAATCAGGATCAGTTTTAATCTTGTGCTGACATAGAGTGGGACTAATGCCCTTAAGATTATCAAGAGTATATCCAATAGCAACACGGTGCTTCCTCAGAGTCTTTAGTAATTTCTTTTCTTCATGCTCTGAGAGGCTAGCACTAATAATAACAGGATATATCTCTTTTTCATCAAGTTATGCATACTTAAGAGTATCAGGCAACTGTTTAAGCTCGAACACAGGATCACCCTTTGGCGGGGGTGGATCCCCAAGTAGTTCAACAGGCAGATTATTCTTAAGGATAGGATATTGTTCTAAGACAACTCTATCTATCTCATCCCTTTCATCCATATGCATATCATTTTCATGCTCAAGCAAGGATTGCTCTAAGGGATCAGTAGGAGGCACGGCAATAGAGGCTAAGGCAATAGTTTCATCCTTACTAGGCAACTCCTTTTCATGAGATTGTCTATGAAACTTGGAGAAATTGAACTCATGTGACACACCTTCAAAACCAACAGTGATAGTTTGCTTCTCACAGTCAATATGAGCATTGACGGTATTGAGGAAGGGTCTGCCAAGTATGATGGGACAAAAGCTGTCTTGGGTGGAAGCAAGAACAAGGAAATCAGCAGGATACTTCGTTTTACCACGAAGGTGTTCAACATCCCTAACAATTCCCACAGGGTAGATAGTATCTCTATTGGCAAGGTGAATAGTGACATCAATAGGCTCTATCTCAATATGTGCAATCTCATCTTTGATTTCATCATATAAGGATTGAGGTATTGCACTAACACTAGCACCCACGTCAAATAAACCATGATAGCAATGATCTCCTATCTTAACAGAAACAACAGGCGTGCCAACAACATGCCTATGTTTGTCTCTAGCGTGAGGTTTAGCAATTCTAGCAGCATCTTCATAGAAGTGAATATTATGTCCCTCAACATCGTTGGACAGAAGATCTTTGATTATAGCAATGCTAGGTTGAACTCTAATTTGATCAGGGGGTGTATGTGTTCTAATGTAGCATCTACGTATCACAGTTGAAGCTTTAGAATGATCCTTTATCCTAACAGGGAAAGGTGGTTTCTCAATGTAAGCACTGGGAACAACAGGATCATTATAGGCAATGACTATTTCTTCAACTTGATTGGGTTTAACTACATTGACTTCTAAAGTAGGATGATATTTAAACCACTTCTCTTTGGGGAGATCAACATGAGCAGCAAATGATTCACACAATGAAGCTACTATCTCAGAGTCAAGTCCAAACTTAGCGCTAAAGTCACGAAAAGTATTTGTTTCAACAAAGGATTTAATGCAATCAAACTGGAAATTCATAGCTGACTCCTTACCTTCTTCAAGCTCCAAATCTTCAGAGTTGCACTTAATTATCTCCAATAAATTCCATTTGAAGTCAATATCTCTCTTCATAAAAGAACCGGTACAAGAAGTATCAAGCATGTTGCGATCATCATGAGAAAGCCGAGCATAAAAGTTCTGAATGATAATTTCTCTCGAAAGCTCATGATTGGGGCATGAATATAACATTGATTTAAGCCTCCCCCAAGCTTGAGTGATTCTTTCTCTGTCATGGGACCAAAAATTATAAATATAATTCCGATCACGATGTACTAAATGCATAGGATAAAACTTTTGATGAAATTCCAGTTTCAACCGATTGTAGTCCCATGATCCAGTATCATCACATAGCCTATACCATGTCGACGCCTTATCCTTCAAAGATAAAGGAAAGACCTTCTTCTTGATCTCATCACTATAGGAATCACCTTCTTTGCCCTCTGCCATCACAGACGGCAAAGGCTAAATCCCGGACAACAAAGACAAAACAACAAACGGCAAAAAATCTCACGCCCGGCAAAATTTCTGCGTCAGCCTACGACGGCATAGGACCTTCTTTGCCGTCTTTCCCCCCAAAGAGGACGGCAAAGCTCTTTGCCGTCAGCTTTCCTCAGGAGCAGTCAGCAAAGTTCTCGAGACGGAAGCCGACAGGCGTTGCCTCCGTTAGGGGTTAACGGAGGCTTTGTCGTCTGCCTCCCCCTTACTCTTTGTCGTCTGCCTCCCCCTTATTCTTTGCCGTCTGCCTCCTCCTCCCCCTCCACTCTTTTCCATCTGCCTCCCCCTTATTCTTTGCCGTCTGCCTCCTCCTCCCCCCCTCGACTCTTTGTCGTCTGCCTCCTCCTCCCCGCCTCCTCTGTGCCCTCTTCTTTGCCGTCTGCCCACCCTGGAGGCAGACGACAAAGGGCCCATATAGTACCTGTTTTTTTGTTTTATATTACTTCACATCACATATATATATATATATATATATATTTGACATCACATTTATATAATTCACCACACATATATGATATATAGTTCACCACACATATACTTGCCAACACATATATATAATTCACCACACATATATGATATACATATAAATCAATGTACATCCCCACATATCGAAAGAACCAACATACAAAGTATTGCACTGTTTATCCATATATACATATACATATAGTTCGACATTGTTCATCAACTCAAACGAAAACTAGATCATATGCATATAAAGTTCATCCATCGACATTGTTCAACTCCATGAATGCCAGCTTCCATGCATGTAGTATATCCAATGTGCAAAAATGTGAATAAGAAAGTCAGAAGAAGAACAAAATATGATGTTTTTCTGCTAATTATGTCATTTTTAGCGGAAAACAAGCTAAGAATATAATATTCATCAGCTAACCAAGGTTCTTATGCCATTTTTAGCTTATTATGGCATTTTGGAGCTAAATGGGTTAATTAAAGCAAAGATAATATGAAAGAGGAGAATAAAGAGGAGGAGGAGGAGAAGAAGAAGAAATCAAGAAGAAGGAGGAGAAGGACTAGAAGGTCCTTGGCCTTTCCTCCTCCTCCTCCTCCTCCTTCTCCTTCTTCTCTTCTTCTTCTTCTTCTTCTTCTTTCTTTTCATTTTGCCTATTTCTTCTCCTCTTCTCCTCTTGTTGGAGCTAAATTACCTAATTATGTCTTTTTGGAGCTAAATGGGTTAATTATCCCATTTTAGAGGAAAACAAGCTAAGTATATAATATTCATGAGCTAACCAAGGTTCTTATGCCATTTTGAGCTTATTATGGTATTTTGGAGCTAAATGGGCTAATTATGTTATTGCTGGGGAAATTAAAGCAAGGACAATATGAAAGAGGAGAAGAAAGAGGAGGAGGAGGAGAAGAATAAGAAATCAAGAAGAAGGAGGAGAAGGAGGAGAAGGAGGAGGAGGAGGAGAAGGACTAGAAGGTCCTTGGCCTTCTCCTTCTCCTCCTCCTCCTCCACCACCTTCTCCTTCTCTTCTTCTTCTTCTTCTTCTTCTTCTTTTCATTTTTCCTATTTCTTCTCCTCTTCTCCTCTTGTTGGAGCTAAATTACCTAATTATGTCTTTTTGGTGCTAAATGGGTTAATTATCCCATTTTAGAGGAAAACAAGCTAAGTATATAATATTCATGAGCTAACCAAGGTTCTTATGCCATTTTGAGCTTATTATGGTATTTTGGAGCTAAATAGGCTAATTATATCATTGTTGGGGAAATTAAAGCAAGGATAATATGAAAGAGGAGAATAAAGAGGAGGAGGAGGAGGAGAAGAATAAATCAAGAAGAAGGAGGAGAAGTAGGAGAAGGAGGAGAACGAGGAGGAGGAGAAGGACTAGAAGGTCCATGGCCTTCTCCTTCTCCTCCTCCTCCTCCTCCTTCTCCTTCTTCTCTTCTTTTTCTTCTTCTTCTTCTTCTTCTTTCTTTTCATTTTTCCTATTTCTTCTCCTCTTCCCCTCTGGTTGGAGCTAAATTACCTAATTACGTCTTTTTGGAGCTAAATGGGCTAATTAGCCCATTTTAGAGGAAAACAAGCTAAGTATATAATATTCATGAGCTAACCAAGGTTCTGATGCCATTTTGAGCTTATTATGGTATATTGGAGCTAAATGGGCTAATTATGTCATTATTGGGGAAATTAAAGAAAGTATAATATGAAAGAGGAGAAGAAAGAGGAGGAGGAGGAGGAGAAGAAGAAATCAAGAAGAAGGAGGAGAAGGAGGAGGAAGAGAAGGACTAGAAGGTCCTTCTCTTTCTCCTTCTCCTCCTCCTCCTCCTCCTTCTCCTTCTTCTTCTTCTTCTTTCTTTTCATTTTTCCTATTTCTTCTCCTCTTCTCCTCTTGTTGGAGCTGAATTACCTAATTATGTCTTTTTAGAGCTAAATGGGCTAATTATCCCATTTTAGAGGAAAACAAGCTAAGTATATAATATTCATGAGCTAACCAAGGTTCTTATACCATTTTGAGCTTATTATGGTATTTTGGAGCTAAATGGGCTAATTATGTCATTTTTGGGGAAATTAAATCAAGGATAATATGAAAGAGGAGAATAAAGAGGAGGAGGAGGACAAGAAGAAAAATCAAGAAGAAGGAGGAGAAGGAGGAGGAGGAGAAGGACTAGAATGTCCTTGCCTTCTCCTTCTCCTCCTCCTCCTCCCCCTTCTCCTTCTCTTCTACTTCTTCTTCTTTCTTTTCATTTTTCCTATTTCTTCTCCTCTTCTCCTCTTGTTGGAGCTAAATTACCTAATTATGTCTTTTTGGAGCTAAATGGGTTAATCATCCCATTTTAGAGGAAAACAAGCTAAGTATATAATATTCATGAGCTAACCAAGGTTCTTATGCCAGTTTGAGCTTATTATGGTATTCTGGAGCTAAATGGGTTAATTATGTCATTGTTGGTGACATTAAAGCAAGGATAATATTAAATAGGAGAAGAAAGAGTAGGAGGAGGAGAAGAAGAAGAAATCAAGAAGAAGGAGGAGAAGGAGGAGAAGAAGGAGGAGGAGAAGGACTAGAAGGACTTGGCCTTCTCCTTCTCCTCCTCATCCTCCTCCTTCTCCTTCTTCTCTTCTTCTTCTTCTTCTTCTTCTTCTTCTTCTTTCTTTTCATTTTGCCTATTTCTTCTCCTCTTCTCCTCTTGTTGGAGCTAAATTACCTAATTATGTCTTTTTGGAGCTAAATGGGTTAATTATCCCATTTTAGAGGAAAACAAGCTAAGTATATAATATTCATGAGCTAACCAAGGTTCTTATGCCATTTTGAGCTTATTATGGTATTTTGGAGCTAAATGGGCTAATTATGTCATTTTTGGGGAAATTAAAGCAAGGATAATATGAAAGAGGAGAAGAAAGAGGAGGAGGATGAGAAGAAGAAGAAATCAAGAAGAAGGAGGAGAAGGAGGAGAAGGAGGAGGAGGAGGAGAGGACTGGATGGTCCTTGGCCTTCTCCTTCTCCTTCTCCTTCTTCTCTTCTTCTTCTTCTTCTTCTTTCTTTCTTTCTTTTCATTTTTCCTATTTCTTCTCCTCTTCTCCTCTTGTTGGAGCTAAATTACCTAATAATGACTTTTTGGAGCTAAATGGTCTAATTATCCCATTTTAGAGGAAAACAAGCTAAGTATATAATATTCATGAGCTAACCAAGGTTCTTATGCCATTTTGAGCTTATTATGGTATTTTGGAGCTAACTGGGCTAATTATGTCATTGTTGGGGAAATTAAAGCAAGGATAATATGAAAGAGGAGAAGAAATAGGAGGAGGAGGAGAAGAAGAAGAAATCAAGAAGAAGGAGAAGGAGGAGAAGGACAAGAATGTCCTTGGCCTTCTCCTTCTCCTCCTACTCCTCCTCCTTCTCCTTCTTTTCTTCTTCTTCTTCTTCTTCTTCTTCTTTCTTTTCATTTTTCCTATTTCTTCTCCTCTTCTCCTCTTGTTGGAGATCAATTACCTAATTATGTATTGTTGGAGCTAAATGGGCAAATTATCCCATTTTAGAGGAAAACAAGCTAAGTATATAAAATTCATGAGCTAACCAAGGTTCTTATGCCATTTTGAGCTTATTATGGTATTTTTCAGCTAAATGGGCTAATTATGTCATTGTTGGGGAAATTAAAGCAAGGTTAATATGAATGAGGAGAAGAAAGAGGAGGAGGAGGAGAATAAGAAGAAATCAAGAAGAAGGAGGAGAAGGAGGAGGAGGATAAGGACTAGAAGGTCCTTGGCCTTCTCCTTCTCCTCCTCCTCCTCCTCCTTCTCCTTCTTCTCTTCTTCTTCTTCTTCTTCTTCTTTCGTTTCATTTTGCCTATTTCTTCTCCTCTTCTCCTGTTGTTGGAGCTAAATTACCTAATTATGTCTTTTTGGAGCTAAATGGGTTAATTATCCCATTTTAGAGGAAAACAAGCTAAGTATATGATATTCATGAGCTAACCGAGGTTCTTATGCCATTTTGAGCTTATTATGGTATTTTGGAGCTAAATGGGCTAATTATGTCATTGTTGGGGAAATTAAAGCAAGGATAATATGAAATAGGAGAAGAAAGAGGAGGAGGAGGAGAAGAACAAGAAATCAAGAAGAAGGAGGAGGAGGAGGAGGAGGAGGAGGAGAAGGACTAGAAGGTCCTTGGCCTTCTCCTTCTCCTCCTCCTCCTCCGCCTTCTCCTTCTTCTCTTCTTCTTCTTCTTCTTCTTCTTCTGTTTCTTCTTCTTTCTTTTCATTTTTCCTATTTCTTCTCCTCTTCTCCTCTTGTTGGAGCTAAATTACCTAATTATGTCTTTTTGGAGCTAAATGGGCTAATTATCCCATTTTAGAGGAAAACAAGCTAAGTATATAATATTCATGAGCTAACGAAGGTTCTTATGCCATTTTGAGCTTATTATGGTATTTTGGAGCTAAATGGGCTAATTATGTCATTGTTGGGGAAATTAAAGCAAGGATAATATGAAAGAGGAGAAGAAAGAGGAGGAGGAGGAGGAGAAGAAGAAGAAATCAAGAAGAAGGAGGAGAAGGAGGAGAAGGAGGAGTAGGAGAAGGACTAGAAGGTCCTTGGCCTTCTCCTTCTCCTCCTCCTCCTCCCCCTCCTTCTCCTTCTTCTCTTCTTCTTCTTCTTCTTCTTCTTTATTTTCATTTTTCCTATTTCTTCTCCTCTTCTCCTCTTGTTGGAGCTAAATTACCTAATTTTATGTCTTTTTGGAGCTAAATGGGCTAATTATCCCATTTTAGAGGAAAACAAGCTAAGTATATAATATTCATGAGCTAACCAAGGTTCTTATGCCATTTTGGGCTTATTATGGTATTTTGGAGCTAAATGGGCTAATTATGTCATTGTTGGGAAATTAAAGCAAGGATAATATGAAAGAGGAGAAGAAAGAGGAGGATGAGGAGAAGAAGAAGAAATCAAGAAGAAGGAGGAGAAGGAGGAGAAGGACTAGAAGGTCCTTGGCCTTCGCCTTCTCCTCCTCCTCCTCCTTCCCCTTCTCTTCTTCTTCTTCTTCTTCTTCTTCTTTCTTTTCATTTTTCCTATTTCTTCTCCTCTGGTCCTCTTCTTAGAGCTAAATTACCTAATTATCTCTTTTTGGAGCTAAATGGGCTAATTATCTCATTTTAGAGGAAAACAAGCTAAGTATATAATATTCATGAGCTAACCAAGGTTCTTATGCCATTTTGAGGTTATTATGGCATTTTGGAGCTAAATGGGCTAATTATGTCTTTTTGGGGAAATTAAAGCAAGGATAATATGAAAGAGGAGAAGAGAAACTTACTGTAGTGGTCATCAAGGAGGAGAAACACTACGGTTGCTTGCGGCGGCTTCGTTTGGAGACGGTTGCCGTGGAGAAGGGTCGTGTGATTCCGCTCGGGAGTTATTCTGCAGAAAAGATATTTTGCAATGTCTTAGTTAGCATGATGACACTCAATTATTAATACTAGTTTATAATGAAACTCACCGTGCCAATCGAAGAGAAGACGGTCATCGGCGGAGGGATTTGACCGCTCTTCTCGCACAGACCCTGAAGAGTGGGTCGTATTAGTTAGTAATGAAACAGACATTACACACATGATTTGGCTAATGTGAAAAAAACATACCACAAAAAGCTCGTACAGGGCCCGTTGACCCGCCTCATTCCGGGCCCTCTCCTCCTCAATCAATCGTGTTGTGGTGTGGTCCCTCTCATCAAGAGCAGCCTGGAGAGCAGCCTAGCTTGCCAATCTCTCTTTCTCAAGAGCAGCCTGGTTTGCCGCTCTCTCTTTCTGAAGAGCAGCCTGAAACACCATTTCTCATTACCACAATAATGATCTATGGTGACACACATAATGAAATGGATGAAAGTGTTCTTAGTCCGTACAACTAACCTCGATGGCAAGTTCGACTGGCCGTGGACGACGGTTATCTCATGACAACTGCTCGACTAGCGAGCCTTGATCTCCGGAAGAGTGAGTGGACAACGTATTATCCCATCTCCAATGGCTATTGAGCCATGGGGCCTCCCGCCACCAGATATCATCACCAGCTCTGGATCCAAAGGTTCCTGGCTAGGGTTAAAGTCATCCCCTTTCGTACCCTTCCCTGCGTCCCTGTATGCCACGAGCTTCTGGTGGGATGATATGTTGGTGAAGTTATTGGGATCATCCAGGTCAGACTTAGAGAATGCCTTCGCCTTCTTGTACGAGGCAGTATGAGCCATGCCATAAAGGTCGTACAAGTGTGGCATCTCCGCCTTATTGTGATGCGCCTAAAAGAGAGGAACAAAATATTAGCATCAAGAATGAATTGCATGAATCATGAAGCAAATCACATACCCAGTTTCATCCAAACTGAAGTAAGTTGGCGCTGCCTTGATGGTGTGGCACACCAACCATTTGGCTACGCCGATCCTTCGCATTCTCGTGGACGGCTCGCCAGCTGCCTGTGCACCACTCATCAACCAACGCCTCCCAACAATCCATCTTATCCGCACACTATCTCGGGGGCACCTGTAAGTTATTAGAAAGAATTTTCAGCACTACGCCTATGAATGAAATCAAGAAAACTACGTAGAAGGACTTAAGAGTAGGTAATTACCTTCATGTATTGCTCCTTCTTCAGAAACTTTCCGCGGCAATCCTTCTTCCGCTTCTTAATACCACGCGTGGTGTAGTAATCTCGAATAGCCTGCGGCCGAGCCTCGTGGCGCAAGTTCTGTAGCAACCGCCTACACTCGGCCTCGAGAACCCTGGCCACCTCCTTCTCATATCCATCCTCACACCTATAGAAGGTCTGCAATCAAACGTGAAAACACCGATTAGTACAATAATTAGCTATATTGTTAATTTTATATTCTGTAAAAGGATAATTTACCCAAAAGCTCTTGATCACCATCTCGGCCCTCGTGTGGCACAAGACACTATCTATAATATCCTCCGGTGGGACCTGCGCAGCCTGGTAGTGCTCCGAGGAAAATCCTAGTGTAGGAACCTGACCCTCACCAGGCAACGTGACAAAGCCCGGGAAATTTGTCCGGCAAAGCACACCAAGGACGGAGTTTGACCTGCGGACTCCAAGAGGGTGTACCCATCCCCTGCAGTATGATAAGGTCAACGCATTAGATATTTGAACAAACTTGAAGGCAAAAGTTAAAAAAAGGGTAAATGTACTTACCTATCTCCTTCAGGTTTAATCACCGGCCTCTGCTCACGGGTAGCCGGGGCGACCGGGAGACGTGTACTACCACGCTTGTACACGGTGGCCCCGTCCACGTGCACATCGCCCTCACTATCCGTAAGCTCATCCCCGCCATCCCCGCCTCCTGAGCCACCCGGACCCTGGGTCCAATCCGGCAACTCGGTACGATCCGGCCAGGTCTCCCATCCGGGCCTCTCCACGTCGGGTGAAGCCTCCGGAACCGTAGTCTCCTCCGGCTGCTCCTGGGCCGAATGCACCTCGACCCGAGGTTGCTCCTGGACCGGAGTCTCATGGGACGAATGCCCGTCAACAACAGGCTCCTGGAACGGAGTCCCCGTAGCCTCCTCCGCAAACGGGTCGACCATACTAGTCCTATGCTCGGGTGAATGAGCTGGTGGTGGTGGCGAGGACGGCTCAACAGTCCTCCTGGATCTTCCGCGGCCACCACCTCTCCATGTACCCTTCCCCTTCTTCCCTACCCGACCAGCACCTCTCCTAGTGGGCAATGCCGCCGATGAAGAAGAACCCACGGGTGGTGTCGACAGACTGTCTGCCAAGGCTCTATGGAGAGATAGCGGTGGAAGGGAAGTACCACCCCTCGTGCGGGGCGCCTGGGAAGAACCCGTCGAGCGATCTGGACCAGCGCCCACCATCTTTCCACACCTGGTGACCTGCCATGATAAAGATTAAAAGAAATTAGTACAACATAAAAAATTGAATAACTAACATGAATAATAATATGTACATGAATAATAAAGATTAAATATATATAATTTAAGTTGTGAATCTTACAAACTAATAATCATCATCAATAAATGCATCATCATCATCACTATCACGCATGTCTTCATGAATGACGTGCTCGTCGGGTTCAACGGCGTGAAGTTGTGAAAGGCCTTCCTTTAATCGTTGAAGCATTGACAGGTCATCCGCATCAGTAACCTTTACGAGTTCCAGGTCTTCTGGTTCCGGCTCACGGCTGGAGTCGGATTCATTGTCGCTGTCTACTTCCATGTTCCTGGGTGAAGCTCGGCGGTTCTTGAAACGTTTCTGTAAGTGCATCTAGTGCCGCTTAGTGATTTTGGTGGTTTGAAGCCTTATAGGTTAAGTATCTAATGTGATTGTGAGTATACATAGGATCTATAACTCATTGAGGAGTTTGAGATATTTGAAGAATATCGACCACTAAAAATATATGTCTTCAGTTGAAGAGATTGGTCTGAAGCTGAAGAAATGAATCACGAGGAATCTGGGATGAAATTGATATTCCTCATGAAGATACTGATATTGACAAGTCCGGCGGTTCCTGAAGAAAATCACTCTGAAGAATTTGAAGCATGAAGATTTACACTTTCTGTTTTACTTTCTTCGCATTCTAGTAATAGGAACACCGTACTGTTAAAGGGGGTCGAAGTTACACTATGGAATGAATTTCCTCATGACGCTCAACCCAAGCCTAATCCTACCAAAAGCCTCAAGTGAGGAATATGAGTGACATGAGGGCTCTCACAGTTGAGGGTTCCGACCGTTTCGATAGCCACGCCAAGTAACTGGTCTTATCCACTCCAACGGTCATATTATTTAAGGGCATTAGTGTCAAATCATGTCGGGATGCTCCCAGGCTATAAATAACCACCCCCCACAACCACTAGCTGGTTGGCTGCTCCGTTAGAAACTGACACTTGTCATAAGAGCAACCCAATTCCTCAGAGCCTTCGAGAGTAATTCATCAGTGAGGAAATACACCATCCACCGAAACCACAAACCAAACCTAGTGATTGAGCATCACTGAAGAAGTTGTTCCTGTGTGGGACTGAAGCCTTTTACCTTTGAGGACTGTGCATCCGCCAGACGGTTAGGCGTCATGGTCTAGAGCTTTCCAGCAGTCAATTGTGGATCGCGGGGTGACCAAGTTTGTGAGGGTTTGGAAGTCTGCCCTGAAGACTTACCACGAGTGCTGGGCGAGGACTGTGTGTCCTTAGCTCAAGGAGAATACGGTAGGGACTGTGTGTCCCGGGACTGGGTGTCCTTTGGTTTCAATACCAAGCCGCTCCAAACCAGATGTATGACTGTCACAACAGTTGGAACTGGGTCATCAACGATTGTCTTCACTGAGAAACGGGTTCTAATTCCTCAACTCTTTACTTTCCCCGTATTATGTGTTGATGACTTTCACTATGACTGTTTGAAGAATTTGCTGAAGACTTTCTCTGAATTTCCTCAACCCCAAATTCTTCACGTTAGTTAATCCTAATCTGTATTCTACGTGCCTGCTCACTGTGCAATCTGTTTTCACAGTCTTCACTCTGAAAAACTGCTGTTGTGAAACTTTCCACTTCTGATCCTTTACTGTTTCCGATGTAAGTTAGTCATCAGTGAGGAATTTCCTCTAAAGGAATTTCCTCACTGATGAAATTCTAAAAATCTCCTATTCACCCCCCTCTAGTCGATATAACACACTTTCAATTGGTATCAGAGCAAGGTACTCCCTTGTTCTTTGTGATTTTGGTTTAACCACCTGGAGTTTTAGTTATGTCGACTGCAGGCATGTTTAAGGTGACTGCAGCATGTCCTACCTACGAAGGAAAGAACTTTGCCTTCTGGAAGAACAAAATGCAAATGCATCTACAAGCTATTGATAATGATCTCTGGTATATTGTGGAAAATGGCGTCCCCATCATCTCTGCCAGTGTCACTGCGGCTGATGTGAAGAAATTCAAGCAACTCGATTCTCAAGCGAAGAACATCATCTGTGGCCATCTGAGCCCAGGCCAGTTTGGAAGAGTAAGTGCTTTGGGCTCTACAACACTGATCTGGGAGAGACTCTGCAAGGTAAATGAAGGAGTTTCTACCCAGCGTGACTCTCGTGTTGATATTCTTCGCAATCTCTTCAATCGCTTCAAGAGACATGACAATGAAAGCTTCCAAGACACCTTTGATCGCCTCACTGACATATCAAATGAACTGCAAGCACTGGGAGCTCGAGACATCACTGATCACGAAGTTGTGAAGAAACTACTGAGATCTTTGGATTCTCCATTTGATACTTTAGTTCTGATGATTCAAGAAAGACCAGACTACAAGATGCTTGATCCAGCTGATATTCTTGAAAGGCTAAATACTCATGAATTCCAGCTAGAAGAAAAGAGAGATCTATATGGACAAAGCTATTCCAGACCACATGCACTGAAGGCTAGAGAAATTTCCTCATCTGAAGAAGAAGACACAGATGACAGCATTTGTGACCCTGAAGAATTTGGACAGGAGCTTGCAATGCCCGTGAGGAAATTTCAGAGATTTACACGATGTGGCCAGTTCGGTAAATCTTCAAGAAGAGACATGAGGAAATCAGAATCTTCATCTGAGGACTACAAGAAACGAACCTATCACAAGTGCAAGAAATCAGGTCATTACATTGCTGATTGCCCCCGTTGGGGAAAGGAATCAAAGAAGAAGAAATACAAGGATGACAGTTCTGATGACTCGAAGAAGAAGAAGAAATCTTCAAAATCCTCATCTTCAAAGCCCTCATCACACAAGAAGACTAGTTTCAGAAAGGCTCGGGCACTTATTGGCAAGGAAATGGACTCCGAGGCAGAATCAGAGGAATGTGATGAAGAAGAGGGTTCTGAAGAAGACTCAGAATTCGGACAGGCTAGTCTTGCACTAGCAACCACATTCGTCAGCAAGTCAATCTTCAATCTTAAAGAAAATAATTGCACCATCCATGCTGATGACTTCGCTCCAACCTATTGCTTTATGGCAAAGGGTTCGAAGGTACCAAATAATGCCTCCTCCTCTGATTCAAGTGACTATGAACCTAATGATTATAAGAAACCCAGTTATAGTAAACTTGCCATCACTTCCACTAAACAACAAACTGCTCTGGAAAGGCTTCCGAAACTGCTAGATAAAAGTGATGATCTGTTGAATGATGAAATGAACCTTACCCAAATCCTCACTGATGATGTGAAAAGTCTCCAGTCTAGATTTGATATTCTTCAGGATCATTATGATACACTCCTCACTGATCATGAGAAGCTTTCCCATGAATTTCTTCAAAGGAAGCTTGATCTTGAGAAGCTGAGGATGTCTCATGATGATCTTCGTATGGAAAATGATTCATTACTAGCTCAACAGATCAGCGCTGGTCAAGTTGAATTTATTCCTCCATGTCTTAAATGCATTGAACGCGAAACTGCTAATTCCTCACCAGAATCATCAAATGCTACCATTGCTACAAATTCTTCAACTGCACCTGCTGTGTCTATTTCCTCACTTGAGGAAAACACAAATGTTACTAATGAAAATGCAGGGTTGAAGGAATTGTACGTGACAGGCATGTACAAAAGCCTCAAAGGACATCAAACCCTTTGTGATGTGCTCAAAAAGAAGATCTTGAACAGGAACCCGAGGAAAGAAGGAATTGCCTTTGAGAGGAAATTAAATGCTGATGGATCTTATTGGAAACCTGAGCAGTATCCCAAAACCTCATGGGTTGCTGCTACCGGACCTCCTTTTGATACATCTAATCTAACTGGCTTTTCATGTGAATTATCCTATTCCTCAGATGAGTCATTTGACTCCAACTATAAACTGTTCAAAAATCAATCTGGTGAAGTATTTGCTCGATATGTTGGAACTAACTGCAGGAATGGCCCTCCTCTGAGGAAAATTTGGGTTCCCAAAAGTTGTCTTGAAAATCTTCAGGTGAATGTCCTCATGAGACCACCACTGAAGAATCTGAACCCCAGATCAAATTCCTCAGGAGGACCAAAGTCTTCAAGAGGATCAAAATCCTCAACTGGTCAAAACTATGCTCGTACCCATGCTTATGCGTCTAACATGCAGGGAAATGCATTGGCTTCAATGCCACCTTTCTCATATGGTGCTCGCATGATGATGAATGCTTTGCCACCCCTTCAGATGTGGGTGGTGAAGATATCGAACTAATCACTTCTGCAGGTCAGGTCTCCAGATGAAAATCATCATCTGAAGAATTTGCTGGAGACCTGAGGAAATGCTTGATAGGACGCAAGCTAATGATTGATGAAATAGAAATATTTCACACGTCCTTACATTTCTCTTATGATGAAATTACTGATCTGATGAAATTAGTATCATATTCTTCAAATCTGAAGGATATGACATGGTAAGCTGTACTAATTCATCTACAGGATGACAAACCCAAGAATACTGAGTGGGTTCTTGATAGTGGCTGCACACATCACATGACTGGTGATAAAAGCTTATTGATGAATATGCCACTAACTCCATCACCTCTGAAGCAAATCACATATGCTGATAAAGGTAAAAGCAAGGTATTGGGACTTGGCAAAGTGGCTATTTCCAAGGATAGGCATATGAACAAAGTGATGCTAGTTGAATCCCTTGGTTTTAACCTTATGTCAGTCACGATGCTCTGTGATCTTGATATGATTGTTATCTTTGGTAGATATAGATGTGTATTCATCATGGAATCTGACAGATCCAAAGTCTTCGAAGGTGTAAGAAGAGGGGATTTGTACATTGTTGATTTCTCTACAGGTCCTCAACCAATCACTTGCTTACTAGCAAAAACCTCAGAAGGATGGCTGTGGCACCGAAGGCTAGGTCATGCATGCATGAGGAATTTGCACACGCCCGCGAAGAAGAAGCATGTCATCGGCATCGAATCAGTCAAATTCCTCAAGGATCATGTCTGTGGTGCTTGTGAATCTGGGAAAATGACAAGATCCAAGCATCCCTCTAAGACAATCATGACCACTACACGTCCATTCAAATTGCTTCATATGGATTTATTTGGACCCACTCACTATGCCACACTAACCAATGCAGCATCATTATATGGCTTCGTCATAGTTGATGATTATTCCAGATACACTTGGGTGCATATCATAGTGTATAAAACTGAAGTACATGAAATCTTCAAACGATTTTCTTCAAGGGCCTCGACGAATTTTGGCATCAAGATCAAACATATCAGGAGTGATAATGGAACCGAGTTCAAAAACACTTGTCTTGATGATTATCTTGATGAACTAGGTATTACTCACGAATTGTCTGCTCCTTATACTCCTCAGCAGAATGGTGTCGTCGAAAGGAAGAACAGGACTCTGGTTGAAATGGCAAGAACTATGCTTGAAGAATATCAGACTCCTCGTCGCTTTTGACCTGAAGCAATCAACACTGCATGCCATATCATCAACAGGGTATATCTTCACAAATTCCTCAAGAAAACCTCATATGAACTCCTCACTGACAAGAAACCTAATGTAAGCTATTTCAAAGTCTTCGGTGCAAAATGCTGGATTAGAGATCCTCACCATAGCTCAAAATTTGTACCTAAGGCACATGAAGGTTTTATGCTCGGTTATAGAAAGGACTCGCACACTTACAGAGTCTTCAACAACTATCACAACAAAGTTGTTAAGACTGTAGATGTGCGGTTCGATGAAACTAATGGCTCGCAAAGAGAGCAATTGCGTTTTGATCCAGATAAGCTATCTCCTGAGGAAGCAATAAAGCTCAAGCCTACTGAAGACATTGTCCCCACCGAGGAAATTTGTGAAGAAACGATCCCCAACACTGATAAAAATCAAGAAGATGCTCCTGAGGAAATTGCACCAGCACCACTTTCTCAGCCTAGACAAAATCCTCAACCAGCTCATCCGAGGATTGCAAATGAAGTAGAACTTGACAAAATCCTCAATGACATCAACGCGCCAGGTCCTCTCACTCGCTCAAAAGCTTCACACTTAGTTTACTTTTGTGGGCATTTTTCTTTTGTATCCATCACAGAACCCTCAAAAGTTGCTGAGGCTTTTCTGGAACCGGAGTGGATCCAAGCTACGCAAGACGAACTTCTTCAATTCAAGCTGAATGACGTATGGGAGCTCGTCAAACGACCAGATCCTCGCAAGCACAACATCATCAGCACCAAGTGGATTTTCCGAAACAAGCAAGATGAGGACGGTCAAGTGGTGAGGAACAAGGCACGACTTGTAGCCCAAGGCTACACTCAGGTTGAAGGAATAGATTTTGATGAAACTTTTGCACCTGTTGCTAGACTTGAAGCTATTCGAATACTACTTGCTTATGCTAATCATCATAACATCATCTTATATCAAATGGAGTAAGGCTGTGAAACGTTTTCACTCAGCCTTATGTGTGCACGTTTTCAAGCAAAACCAAAGGAATCACACCATAAGGCTGTGAAACATATTCTTCGATAGCTCACACACCAACACTAGGATTATGGTATCCCAAGGGCTCCAATCTTCATCTGGTAGGGTATTCTGATTCAGACTATGCTGGTGACCATGTCGATCGCAAGTCAACTTCTGGCACATGCCATTTCCTCGGAAGATCACTAGTTTGCTGGTCCTGAAAGAAGCAGAACTGCATATCACTCTCCACTGCCGAAGCTGAGTACATTGCTGCTGGTTCTTGTTGTGCTCAATTGCTATGGATGAAGCAAACCCTCAAGGACTACGGCATCAACATGAAGAATGTGCCTCTCTACTGTGACAATGAGAGTTCTCTCAAGATTCCATACAACCGAGTACAGCACTTGAAGACCAAGCACATCTAGATTTGTCATCATTTTCTTTGGGACCATGTCCTCAAGGGCAATATCCTCATCGACCAAGTGAAAACTGATGATCAACTGGCAGATATCTTCACTAAGCCCTTGGATGAGAAAAGGTTTTGCAAGTTACGGTGTGAGCTAAATATCTTAGAATCTTCAAATGTTTTGTAAAAACATGCACACATCCTAACACTTATGCAAAGTTGATGACTTAGATGTGCAACACATGATGAATCGATTTTATTCAACTAATTAAGAATGTCACTTTGAATGTGAAGAAATTAACGAAGAAATTGATTCTCAGGGCCCTACGACAATTGTACGCGGCGTCTGTAATCAACATTCTTATATGGTGGTTCACGCCACCGCCCAATGTGAAATTCCTCAAGTTGATTTTCTTCAAATGTTCTACTTCTTCAAAATGTGTTTTTCTTCAAAACAGTTGTTCTTCATTGTGATGATTTATCAAAAAATCTTCAAAAACACTTGATGACTTTCATTTTGACTAGATAGACTGTGATTTCAAGTCCTCAACAGCATTCACTTCTTGCTATTTCTTCAAGTTGATATTTCTGCTACGTGAATGTGATCGGACCCTACTTTCCCTCTATGTTATACTCATCCAGTCTATTCAATTCTTCATATGTGTTCTACTTGAAACTTTTTTCAAAATCCTCACTACGTCCTTGTCAGCTGATGATTTTGTAACGAAAATCCTCAAATCTTCAAAAATTGTTTCTTTAAGACACAGTAACTGAACCCCCACTTCCCACGATCGGATAACCACGATCTCCACTATCTCCTCCGCATCATACGGGAGCTACACGTGTCCTGCGGAGACGTAGAGGCAGGGGCTATTTGGTCCGGCATTCTCGCACCAACATTAACTTTTGGCTATAAATATGTCCTTACCCCCCTCGGCATATTCTTCTTCGCCCGATCACTCTCCTGCCACAGCATACACCACCGAACCCTACCACCATCGCTGGTAGTCTCGTCGCCGGTGAGGAAGAGCTTCACTGCCTCGACTTCTCCGTCGCCGGAACCACGCCGGAGTCGGACCATCTTCGTCCGCCGCCGCCGTAGACGTCCTCTGTCGCCGGGTTAGGGTGCATTGGACACGCGACCGAAGAGTTTCTCCACACACAACTTTCTGTGTTCTTCATGCGCACCTTCCAGGGTAAATATATCCCATTTTTACAGCAAGTTAGATCTAAAATTTTACATCTTCTATGTGAAATCTGTTTTTCCTCAAGATACGATACGCACTTGATTCCTCAAACACCGCGTATCACCACATCATTGATGAACTATGCTAAGCATCTAAGATTTTCACGAGATTCCTCAATTGTGCGAATTTTCGGATCTGCACAACTCTGGAACCCAAGAACAGTATGCTTAGGCAAATTCCTCAACCACTGGTTATATTCCTCAAACTGTCAAACGTTTTCATTTTCTTCAAATCTGAGAACGCATATGACCTCTCCAAATTCCTCGCAACTATACTCTGTTCACACGTACACACATGTCAGCTGATGAATCTCTCGGTTCTCATCACATTAACTCATTTGCACCGTTTCTGGAAGAAACTCTTCAAGGCTCATCAGAATCTTCAAGAGTTCAATCTCATCAGCAAAAGCCTCAACTGAAGAAAATGGAGGAAGACAGAAAACAGAAGGGAGGAAAGAAACTTGAGCAAAACACAGCTGTGGATATCCCTGAGGATATTTACTTGGACTATTGCACGCCTGATGAAAATGAGACAATGGCCAAGAGAAAGACACGGCTGCAGAAGATAGAACGCCGATGGGCGAAGGAATGGAAGGAGTACAGGTTTGTGACTCCCAAATATGCGAAGAAATTCGCTCTCAAGCCCCCTGGCAGAAGGGCTCCACTTGAGGATCATCAAGTAGAACATAACTCAAGCCTCATGACTATTGATGACTATCCAGATGAGAAGGAAAAGCATCTGGCTAAGCTCAAAAAGCAGGCAGAAGCTGCAGTGAGGAAATTCAATGAATCCTCAGCTGCTGGCTCAGCTGCTGCTACTTCTGAAAGTGTGTTATATCGACTAGAGGGGGGTGAATAGGATATTTTTAGAATTTCATCACTGAGCAAATTCCTTTTGAGGAAATTCCTCACTGATGACTAACTTACAGCGGAAACGGTAAAGGATCAGACGTGCAAACGTTCACACCAGCAGTATTTCAGAGTGAAGAATGTGAAAACAGATTGCACAGTAAGCAGACACGCAGAATACAGATGATGATTAACTATTGTGAAGAATTTGGGGTTGAGGAAATTCAGAGAAAGTCTTCAGCAAATTCTTCAAACAGTCACAGTGAAAGTTATCAACACATAATACAGGGAAAGTAAAGAGTTGAGGAATTAGAACCCGATTCTCAGTGAAGACAGTCATTGATGACCCAGTTCCAACTGCTGTTACAATTGTACATCTGGTTTTGAGCGGCTTGGTATTGAAACCAAAGGACACCCAGTCCCGAGACACACAGTCCCTACCGTATTCTCCTTGAGCTAAGGACACACAGTCCTCGCCCAACACTCGTGGTAAGTCTTCAAGGCAGACTTCCAAACCCTCACAAACTTGGTCACTCGACGATCCACAATTAACTGCTGGAACGTTCTAGACCATGACGCCTAACCGTCTGGAGGATGCACAGTCCTCAAAGGTAAAAGGCTTCAGTCCCACACAGGAGCAACTTCTTCAGTGATGTTCAATCACTAGGTTTGGTTTGTGGTTTCGTTGGATGGTGTATTTCCTCACTAATGAATTACTCTCGAAGACTCTGAGGAATTTGGGTTGCTCTTATGACAAGTGTCAGTTTCTAACGGAGCAGCCAACCAGCTAGTGGTTGTGGGGGTGGCTATTTATAGCCTGGGAGCATCCCGACATGATTTGACACTAATGCCCTTAAATAATATGACCGTTGGAGTGTATAAGACCAGTGACTTGGCATGGTTATCGAAACGGTCGGAACCCTCAACTGTGAGAGTACTCATGTCACTCATATTCCTGACTTGAGGCTTTTGGTAGGATTAGGCTTGGGTTGAGCATCATGAGGAAATTCATTCCATAGTGTAACTTCAACCCCCTTTAACACTACGGTGCTCCTATTACTCAAATGCGAAGAAAGTAAAACAGAAAGTGTAAATCTTCATACTTCAAATTCTTTAGAATGATTTTCTTCAGGAACCACCGGACTTCTCAATATCAGTAACTTCATGAGGAATATCAATTTCATCGCAGATTCCTCGCGATTCATTTCTTCAGCTTCAGACCAATTTCTTCAACTGAAGACTTACATTTTTAAGGGTCGATATTCTTCAAATATCTCAAACTCCTCAATGACTTATAGATCCTGTGTACACTCATAAACACATTAGATACTTAAACTATAAGTCTTCAAACCACCAAAATCACTAAGGGGCACTAGATGCACTTACAGTCTCCCCGTTTTTGGTGGTTGATGACAATTAGGTTAAGTCTTCAATAGGGATCAAAAATATGAAGTGTAAATACTCATTTGAGGAATTTGAAAACCAGATTCAGAGAGACTCCCCCTGAAGATGTGCATATCTTGAGGATTTTGCTTTTCACAGCAAATGCACATTGATGATTTATATCACGGAGATCTCCCCCTGAGTCTTGTAAATCATGCATACATATAACATATCATATGAAGAAAATGAAGATGCATGATGGAAAATGGTATCTGAGGAATTCCAGCATGTGTGCATTAAAACTTGAGGAATAAGGATGCGAAGAAAAACGTTCAAAACCGTCAGAGTACCATCGGGCTTAAGTTACAACTCATTTCATAAAAACTTCACAGGAGCCAAGAGTTTGTAACTTAAATATAGTTTATAAGACCCAAAAATATCCCGCTTGAAGACTAACTCTCGAGTTTCTCCCCCTTTGTCATCAAGTGACAAAAAGGGACAAATTGAGGACTAACGCCCGTGAAGACTTCATTTCTTGTCGGTTGAGGAAGAGCCGTGATGCTTCTTGGGAGTAGTCTTCTTCCTTGGGCCGGTTGCTGTGTCGAGTTGTTCCTCATCAGATTCAGCAGTGCGGAATGAAGAAAAGGAGCTGTCTTCAAGGTCTGGCACTGGAATGGGCCTGAACTTCCTCTTGGGAGGCCACGACCAGTCAAAGTCTCGCTCAAAGTCCATTTCTTCAAGCTCAGTCTGAGTCTTCAGATGTGCAAGTGTAGCCCAGGTGTGATCGAAAACCTCATGCAGATAGTGATGGTTAATCTTCACAGAGTTCTGTGTTTCAATGAGGGTTTTCACAATGGCACCAAACTGGCGTTTGACCCATCTGTGGTTGCGATCCACCTTCTGGTGAAGACTGAGGAGGAGCTCTCTGGTATTCAGCACGCGAGGAGGAACTGGGCTTGCTGGACGAGTCTCAGTATCGTCCCATGAAGAATATGCTTCTGGCTCTTTGAACTGGCCATCAAGGGGAATGTTGCCTTCTTCAATCACAGATTTTCCTTTTCCTTCAATGGGCTCGAAAGTCTTCTTGTTCACCCGAATAGGAGGCATATAACCCAAGTGGTTTTGGAAATCAGCATGGAAGTTGATGCCTGTCCTTGCCCTGATGAATCTCATGATCCACGGGGCATATATCTTGTGGTCAAAGGGGCACATGGCATTGTCGGCCAATGTCCTCAAGAAGAAATCATGGATATTGATAGGAATACCGTGAATGATGTTGAAGAGGATATTCTTCATGAGGCCTACAACATCTTCTTCATCGTCATGGCCTTTGATTGGCGCGAGCACACTGCAGAGGATTCTGTAGACAGACCGGGGTGTGTACTTGAGCTCGTGGACGAGGAAGGTTGTTCTTGAGGATTTGCCTGCAGCGAAAGGCTTCATGAGGACTTCCATCATTCCATTTGGCAGCTCACGCTCACCATAAAGCTTCACAGCCCCATCTGAGGGAATTGGTACGGGCAGTTCTCTGAGGAGTTCAGAAGCAGGAGCCTTGTAGTGAGTGTTTTGCGACATCCAGTCAAACACCCAAGTGTTGATGTCTTCAGCGTTGCCAGATATGTGAAGAGTGGCATAGAACTGAAGAATAAGCTCGCTGTTCCATTCTGATATGTCTGAGCACATTGGGAGCAAACCTGCATCGTGGAGTACACTGAGGACTGGCTCGAGGCAAGGTATTGCTTCAAGCTCAACATGAGGAATATGCCTGTGCTGGAATATCTTGTTGCGTCCACGGAGCACAGAGGAATAGTAGTTCATCTGAGTCCTTTTCCAAAACTTCAGATGCCTCATTTGAGGCTTGTCATAAGGGTTTTCTCCGATGAAGTACATGCGTTCTTCAAAGAAATTTTCTTTTTGAAACTTGGGACGCTTGGAGAATGGCTGACGCTGAACTGGTTAAAGATTTTGCTGAGGAATAGGGGAGGAGACAACAATAGCAGTCTCTGGGTTGAGCACAATGAATTCATTATCTTGGGCGGGTACATTTACTTCAGCATTTTCCTCAGGGTGAGGAATTTCATCAGCTGGTACTTCATGCTGAGGAGATGATGCTTGCTCTGGCTGAGCTTGAGGCTGAGGAATTTCTGCTTCTTTCTTAGTTGGAGGAGTTGGGTCAGCCTGTTCCTCATCTTGAGGAGTCTTCTCACAGTGTTGAATTTTGTCGGCATGAGGATTTTGAGCTTGTTTTTCCTCGGCTGGCTTTGTGGCAGAAGCAGTTTCATCAGCTAGTGCAGCTGATGCTTGAGCAGTTTCTGTCTGAGGAATAAGAGGTTGAGGACTGTCGTCAATCTGAATTTCCTCATCAGTGTGTTCCTCGGGGGCGACATCCTTCATTTCCTCATCTGCCTTTGTAGCTGGGTCATCAATGACGACCATCTCATAGGAAGGGGCGACATTGAGAGGCACCGGGTCCAGAGGAGCAGTTTCTTCAATTTCTTTGAGGCGCTTTGCCTCTGTCTCTTCTACTGCTGAGGAGGCTTTTCTCTTCTTGGCTTCCTTTTCAGCAGCCCTTGTTTTCTTCACGTCTCATGCAGATGGAAATATCTTCTTCACCTTTGAAGCTTTTGGTGAAGGTGTTCTTTCTTCAGTTTCTTCAGCTGGTAGTGAGGAACCAGCTGGAACAGAGTCATCAGCCTGCTTTGATGAAGCAACTGGATCAGGAGCAGTCTCATTAGTGGCAGCAATTTCATCAGTTGCAGTTTCCGTGATGATTTCTTCAATGGCCGGTTCATCAACACGGCGCTCTTGGTGTTCTTCCTCAGCTTGAGGAGTTTCCTCCTCATGAGGAGATGCATCTGCTGGCTGCTCAACCAAGGGCTGAGGAGTTGGTGCTGGGGGTGCGGTTCTCTTGTTGTAGTCATCAACAGCACTAGTGGCTAGCTTGATGAAATTGCTCTTGAGGCTTTTGCGATCTGACAGCTTGGCGTACTTGTCATTCAATTTCTGCAGCTCTGCCTGTGTTGTCACTAGTGCATCAGGAGTCAGTTTGAGGACATTCTGCCTGAGGAATTTCTCCTTTTTGATCTTTGCAACCTTTGCCTGCCTGGCCTGCTGTTCTTTCCACTTGGCTTCATTTATGAAGGTGGCCACCATGTGGCTGATGCCAGGGGGAAGTTTCAAATCATCAATAGGAGTGTTTGGGTCCTCATACCAGATATTGATGTAGTCAAGGAGGACCTTGGGGTCCATGGCCAGAGGAATAGCACTGCCTGATGCTTGAGCTACTCTTTCTTGCTTGTTTCTGATGATGGCTTGCAGGGTTTCATCATCATATTCATCACTTCCCTCTGATGCAGATGGGACTGCGATGATTTTGCTGGGGCTGGGCAGAGGTGCACATTCAGCAGTTGCCAAAGTCTTCACAAGAGGTGTTGAAGACTTTGTCTCCGAGCTAGTTGCAGCTGGGAGTGAGGAGCTGGAGCTGGCGGTCGTAGGTTTCACGACATGCTGCTGTACTGGTTTCTCTTGAGGCTTTAGAGGTGGAGCTGAGCATTTTGGTGCTGAGGAGATTGGTACTGAGGGTTTTGGCACTGGTGGTTTTGGTGTTGAAGGTTTTGGTAATGAGGGTTTTGGTGCTGAGGGTTTTGTGACAGAAGCTTGAGCAGACTTCTCTTGAGGCTTTGGAGCCCTTTGCTTTGATGGCACAGACTGCATTAGAAGAATCTCTGAGCCTGACGTTTCTGCAGCTGAGGAATTAGCAGCACCGGAGGCAGCAGCTGAGGATTCATTAAATTTCCTCACTGCAGCTTTTGCCTGCTTCTTGAGCTTGGCCAGATGCTTTTCTTTCTCATCTGGATAGTCATCAATTGTCATGAGGCTTGAGGGATGTGCTACCTGATGATCCTCAAGTGGGGCCCTTCTACCAGGAGGCTTCAAAGCGAATTTCTTCGCATATTTGGGAGTCACAAACCTGTACTCCTTCCATTCCTTCGCCCATCAACGTTCAATCTTCTGCAGCCATATCTTTCTCTTGGCCATTATCTCATTTTCATTAGGCGTACAATAGTCCAAGTAAATGTCCTCAGGGATATCAGCAGCTGTGTTTTGCTCAAGTTTCTTTCCTCCCTTTTGTTTTCTTTCTTCCTCCATTTTCTTCAGTTGAGGATTTTGCTGATGATTTTGAACTCTTTAGGATTCTAATGAGCCTTGAAGAGTTTCTTCCAAAAACGCTGCAAATGAGTTAATGTGATGAGAACCGAGAGATTCATCAGCCGACATCTGTGTACCTGTGAACAGCGTATAGTTGCGAGGAATTTGGAGAGGTCATATGCGTTCTCAAATTTGAAGAAAATGAAAAGTTTGACAGTTTGAGGAATATAACCAGTGGTTGAGGAATTTGCCTAAGCATACTGTTCTTGGGTTCCAGAGTTGTACAGATCCGAAAATTCGCACAATTGAGTAATCTCGTGAAAATCTTAGATGCTTAGCATAGTTCATCAATGATTGTGGTGATAGGTAGTGTTTGAGGAATCAAGTGCGCATCGTATCTTGAGGAAAAACAGATTTCACATAGAAGATGTAAAATTTCAGATCTAATCTGCTGTAAAAATGGGATATATTTACCCTGGAAGGTGCGCACAAAGAACACAGAAAGTTGTGTTGTAGAGGCTCTTCGTTCGAGTGTCCAATGCACCCTAACTCGACGACAGAGGACGTCTACGGCGGCGGCGGACGAAGATGGTCTGACTCTGGCGTGGTTCCGACGACGGAGAAGTCGAGGCAGTGAAGCTCTTCCTCACCGGCGACGAGACTACCAGCGGTGGCGGTAGGGTTCGGTGGAGTGTGCTGTGGCAGGAGAGCGATGAGGCGAAGAAGAGGATGCTGAGGGGGATAAGGACATATTTATAGCCAAAAGTTACTGTTGGCGCGAGAATGTCGGACCAAATAGCCCCTGCCTCGACGTCTCCGCAGGACACGTGTAGCTCCCGTACGATGCGGTGGAGATAGTGGAGATCGTGGTTATCCGATCGTGGGAAGTGGGGGTTCAGTTACTGTGCCTTTAAAGAAAACAATTTTTGAAGATTTGAGGATTTTCGTTACAAAATCATGAGCTGACAAGGATGCAGTGAGGGTTTTGAACAAAGTTTCAAGTAGAACGCATATGAAGAATTGAATAGAGTGGATAAGTATAGCATAGAGGGAAAGTAGGGTCCGATCACATTCACTTAGCAGAAACATCAACTTGAAGATATAGCAATAAGTGAATGCTGTTGAGGACTAGAAATCACTGTCTATCTAGTCAAATGAAAGTCCTCAAGTGTTTTTGAAGATTTTGTAATAAATCATCACAATGAAGAACAGCTGTTTTGAAGAAAATGCATTGTGAGGAAATTGATCATTTGAAGAAAATCAACTTGAGGAATTTCACATTGGGCGGTGGCGTTACCCACCATGTAAGAATGTTGATTACAGACGCCGCGTACAATTGTCGTAGGGCCCTGAGAATCAATTTCTTCGTTAATTTCTTCACATTCAGAGTGACATTCTTCATTAGTTGAAGAAAATCGTTTCATCATGTGTTGCACATCTAAGTCATCAACTTTGCATAAGCGTTAGGATGTGTGCATGTTTTTACAAAACATTTGAAGACTCTAAGATATTTAGCTCACACCGCAACTTGCAAAACCTTTTCTCATCCAAGGGCTTAGTGAAGATATCTGCGAGTTGATCATCCGTCTTCACATGGTCGATGAGGATATTGCCCTTGAGAACATGGTCCCAAAGAAAATGATGACGAATCTGGATGTGCTTGGTCTTCGAGTGTTGTACTAGGTTGTATGCAATCTTGATAGCACTCTCATTGTCACAGTACAGAGGTACATTCTTCATGTTGATGCCGTAGTCCTTGAGGGTTTGCTTCATCCATAGCAATTGAGCACAGCAAGAACCAGCAGCAATGTACTCAGCTTCGGCAGTGGAGAGTGATACGCAGTTCTGCTTCTTTGAGGACCAGCAAACTAGTGATGTTCCGAGGAAATGGCATGTACCAGAAGTTGACTTGCGATCCACACGTCACCAGCATAGTCTGAATCAGAATACCCTACCAGATGAAGATTGGAGCCCTTGGGATACCATAATCCTAGTGTTGGTGTGTGAGCTAAGTATCGAAGAATATGTTTCACAGCCTTATGGTGTGATTCCTTCGGTTTTTCTTGAAAACGTGCACACATGCAAACACTAAGCATTATATCTGGCCTAGATGCACATAGATACAATAAAGAGCCAATCATAGAACGGTATACCTGCTGATCGAAATCTTTACCATTTTCATCAGTGCCGAGGTGGCCGTTGGTAGGCATCGGAGTCTTGGCACCTTTGCATTCGTGCATGTCGAATTTCCTCAGAACATCCTTGAGGTATTTCTCCTGTGATATGAACATTCCATTGCTTTGTTGACGAATTTGAAGACCTAAGAAGAATTTCAGCTCCCCCATCATGGACATCTGATATTCTTCACTGATCATGTAGGCATATTTATCACTATATCTTTTGTCAGTACAGCCAAATATGATATCATCAACATATATTTGACATACAAACAACTCATTATCATAGGATTTTGTGAAAAGAGTTGGATCGAGTGAACCAGGTTTGAAGCCTTTCTTCATGAGGAATTCCTTCAATGTATCATACCATGCCCGAGGGGCATGCTTGAGGCCATACAGAGCCTTTTTGAGTCTGAAGACTTTGTCTGGATTCTTTGGATCCTCAAAACCTGGGGGCTGAGCAACATATACTTCTTCCTCAAGCTTACCATTGAGGAATGCACTTTTCACATCCATTTGATATAAGGTGATGTTATGATGATTAGCAGAAACAAGTAGTATTCGAATAGCTTCAAGTCTAGCAACAGTTGCAAAAGTTTCATCGAAATCTATTCCTTCAACCTGGGTGTAGCCTTGGGCTACAAGTCGTGCCTTGTTCCTCACCACTTGACCGTCCTCATCTTGTTTGTTTCGGAAAATCCACTTGGTGCTGATGATGTTGTGCTCGCGAGGATCTGGTCGTTTGACGAGCTCCCATACGTCATTCAGCTTGAATTGAAGAAGTTCGTCTTGCATAGCTTGGATCCACTCCGGTTCCAGAAAAGCCTCAGCAACTTTTGAGGGTTCTGTGATGGATACAAAGGAAAAATGCCCACAAAAGTTAACTAAGTGTGAAGCTTTTGAGCGAGTGAGAGGACCTGGCGCGTTGATGTCGTTGAGGATTTTTGTCAAGTTCTACTTCGTTTGCAATCCTCGGATGAGCTGGTTGAGGATTTTGTCTGGGCTGAGGAAGTGGTGCTGGTGCAATTTCCTCAGGAGCATCTTCTTGATTTTCATTAGTGATGGGGATCGTTTCTTCACTAATTTCCTCAGTGGGGACAATGTCTTCAGTAGGTTTGAGCTTTATTGCTTGCTCAGGAGACAGTTTATCTGGATCAGAAGGCAATTGCTCTCTTTGCAAGCCATTAGTTTCATCGAACCGCACATCTACAGTCTCAACAACTTTGTTGTGATAGTTGTTGAAGACTCTCTAAGTATGCGAGTCCTTTCCATAACCGAGCATAAAACCTTCATGTGCCTTAGGTGCAAATTTTGAGCTATGGTGAGGATCTCTAATCCAGCATTTTGCACCAAAGACTTTGAAATAACTTACATTGGGTTTCTTGTCAGTGAGGAGTTCATATGAGGTTTTCTTGAGGAATTTGTGAAGATATACCCTGTTGATGATATGACATGCAGTGTTGATTGCTTCAGGCCAAAAGCGACGAGGAGTCTGATATTCTTCAAGCATAGTTCTAGCCATTTCAACCAGAGTCATGTTCTTCCTTTCGACGACACCATTCTGCTGAGGAGTATAAGGAGCAGACAATTCGTGAGTAATACCAAGTTCATCAAGATAATCATCAAGACCAGTGTTTTTGAACTCGGTTCCATTATCACTCCTGATACGTTTGATCTTGATGCCAAAGTTCGTCGAGGCCCTTGAAGAAAATCGTTTGAAGATTTCCCGCACTTCAGTTTTATACACTATGATATGCACCCAAGTATATCTGGAATAATCATCAACTATGACGAAGCCATATAAAGATGCTGCATTGGTTAGTGTGGCATAGTGAGTAGGTCCAAATAAATCCATATGAAGCAATTCAAATGGACGTGTAGTGGTCAGGATGGTTTTAGAGGGATGCTTGGATCTGGTCATTTTCCCAGATTCACAAGCACCGCAGAGATGATCCTTGAGGAATTTGACTGATTCGATGTCGATGACATGCTTCTTCTTCGCAAGCATGTGCAAATTCCTCATGCCTGCATGACCTAGTCTTCGGTGCCACAACCATCCTTCTAAGGTTTTTGCTAGTAAGCAAGTGGGTGGTTGAGGACCTGTAGAGAAATCAACAATGTACAAATCCCCTCTTCTTACACCTTCGAAGACTTTGGATCTGTCAGATTCCATGATGACTACACATCTATATCTACCAAAGATAACAATCATATCAAGATCACAAAGCATCGAGACTGACATAAGGTTAAAACCAAGGGATTCAACAAGCATCACTTTGTCCATATGCCTATCCTTGGAAATAGCTACTTTGCCAAGTCCCAATACCTTGCTTTTACCTTTGTCAGCATATGTGATTTGCTTCAGAGGTGATGGAGTTAGTGGCATATTCATCAGTAAGCTTTTATCACCAGTCATGTGATGTGTGCAACCACTATCGAGAACCCACTCAGTATTTTTGGGTTTGTCATCCTGCAGATGAATTAGTACAGCTTACCATCTCATATGCTTCAGATTTGAAGAATATGATACTAATTTCATCAGTTCAGGAATTTCATCATAAGAGAAATGTAAGGACGTGTGAAATATTTCTATTTCATCAATCATTAGCTTGCGTCCTATCAAGCATTTCCACAGGTCTCCAGAAATTTTTTCAGATGATGATTTTCATCTGGAGACCTGACCTGCAGAAGTGATTTGTTCGATTTCTTCACCACCCACATCTGAAGGGGTGGCAAAGCGTTCATCATCCTGCGAGCACCATATGAGAAAGGTGGCATTGAAGCCAATGCACTTCTCTTAACAGTAGGGGGGTTAAAGTACTCATATGAATATGCAAAGAACTGGTTTGAGGATTTATGAACCTAATGATTTGAGGAGTAACGCTCATATTCATATTCCTTGTAGTTTCCCTACATGTTAGACGCATAAGCATGGGTACAAGCATAGTTTTGTCCAGTTGAGGATTTTGATCCTCTTGAAGACTTTGGTCCTCCTGAGGAATTTGATCTGGGGTTCAGATTCTTCAGTGGTGGTGTCATGAGGACATTCAACTGAAGATTTTCAAGACAACTTTTGGGAACCCAGATTTTCCTCAGAGGAGGGCCATTCCTGCAGTTAGTTCCAACATATCGAGCAAATACTTCACCAGAATTATTTTTGAACAGTTTATATTTGGAATCAAATGAGTCATCCGAGGAATAGGATAATTCACATGAAAAGCCAGTTAGATTAGATGGATCAAAAGGAGGCCCAGTAGCAGCAACCCATGAGGTTTTGGGATACTGCTCAGGTTTCCAATATGATCCATCATCATTTAATTTCCTCTCAAAGGCAATTCCTTCTTTCCTCGGGTTCCTATTCAAGATCTGCCTTTTAAGCACATCACAAAGGGTTTGATGTCCTTTGAGGTTTTTGTACATGCCTATCACGTAAAATTCCTTCAACCCTGCATTTTCATCAGTAACATTTGTGTTTTCCTCAAGTGAGGAAATAGACACAACAGGTGCAGTTGAAGAATTTGTAGCAATGGTAGCATTTGATGATTCTGGTGAGGAATTAGCAGTTTCGCGTTCAATGCATTTAAGACATGGAGGAAAAATTCAACTTGACTAGCGCTGCTCTGTTGAGCTAGTAATGAATCATTTTCCATACGAAGATCATCATGAGACATCCTCAGCTTCTCAAGATCAAGCTTCCTTTGAAGAAATTCATAGGAAAGCTTCTCATGATCTGTGAGGAGTGTATCATAACGATCCTGAAGATTATCAAATCTAGACTGAAGACTTTTCATGTCATCAGTGAGGATTTGGGTAAGGTTCATTTCATCATTCAACAGATCATCACTTTTGTCTAGCAGTTTCTGAAGCTTTTCCAGAGCAGTTTGTTATTTAGTGGCAATGATGGCAAGTTTACTGTAACTGGGTTTCTTATAATCATTAGGTTCACAGTCAATTGAATCAGAGGAGGAGGCATTATTTGATACCTTTGAACCTTTTGCCATGAAGCAATAGGTTGGAGCGAAGTCATCAGCATAGTCATCAGTATGGATGGTGCAATCATTTTCTTCAAGATTGAAGATTGACTTGCTGACGAAAGTGGTTGCTAGTGCAAGACTAGCCTGTCCAGATTCTGAGTCTTCTCCAGAACCCTCTTCTTCACCACATTCCTCTGATTCTGCCTCGGAGTCCATTTCCTTGCCAATAAGTGCCCAAGCCTTTCTGAAACTAGTCTTCTTGTGTGATGAGGGCTTTGAAGATGAGGATTTTGAAGATTTCTTCTTCTTCTTCAAGTCATCAGAACTGTCATCCTTGTATTTCTTCTTCTTTGATTCCTTTCCCCAACGGGGACTATCAGCACTTGTGACAGGTTCGTTTCTTGTAGTCCTCAGAAGCAGATACTGATTTCCTCATGTATCTTCTTGATGATTTAACGAACTGGCCACGTCGTGTAAATCTCTGGAATTTCCTCACAAGCATTGCAAGCTCCTGTCCAAATTCTTCAGGGTCACAAATGTTGTCATCTGTGTCTTCTTCTTCAGATGAGGAAATTGCTCTAGCCTTCAGTGCACGTGGTCTGGAATAGCTTTGTCCATATAGATCTCTCTTTTCTTCTAGTTGGAATTCATGAGTATTTAGACTTTCAAGTATATCAGCTGGATCCAGCATCTTGTAGTCTGGTCTTTCTTGAATCATCAGAACTAAAGTGTCAAATGAAGAATCCAAAGATCTCAGCAGTTTCTTCACAACTTCGTGATTAGTGATGTCTCGAGCTCCAAGTGCTTGCAGTTCATTTGATATGTCAGTGAGGCGATCAAAGGTGTCTTGGCAGCTTTCATTGTCATGTCTCTTGAAGCGATTGAAGAGATTGCGAAGAATGTCAACACGAGAGTCACGCTGGGTTGATACTCCTTCATTTACCTTGCACAGTCTCTCCCAGATCAGTGTTGCAGAGCCCAAAGCACTTACTCTTCCAAACTGGCTAGGGCTCAGATGGCCACAGCTGATGTTCTTCGCTTGAGAATCGAGTTGGTTGAATTTGTTCACATCAGCTGCAGTGACACTGGCAGAGATGATGGGGACGCCATTTTCCACAATATACCAGAGATCATTATCAATAGCTTGTAGATGCATTTGCATTTTGTTCTTCCAGAAGGGAAAGTTCTTCCCTTCGTAGGTAGGACATGCTGCAGTCACCTTAAACATGCCTGCAGTGGACATAACTAAAACTCCAGGTGGTTAAACCAAAATCACACAGAACAAGGGAGTACCTTGCTCCGATACCAATTGAAAGTGCGTTATATCGACTAGAGGGGGGTGAATAGGAGATTTTTAGTATTTCATCACTGAGGAAATTCCTTTTGAGGAAATTCCTCACTGATGACTAACTTACAGCGGGAACAGTAAAGGATCAGACGTGCAAAAGTTCACACCAGCAGTATTTCAGAGTGACGAATGTGAAAACAGATTGCACAGTAAGCAGGCACGCAGAATACAGATGATGATTGACTATTGTGAAGAATTTGGGGTTGAGGAAATTCAGAGAAAGTCTTCAGCAAATTCTTCAAACAGTCACAGTGAAAGTCATCAACACATAATACAGGGAAAGTAAGGAGTTGAGGAATTAGAACCCGATTCTCAGTGAAGACAGTCGTTGATGACCCAGTTCCAACTGTTGTGACAGTTGTACATCTGGTTTGGAGCGGCTTGGTATTGAAACCAAAGGACACCCAGTCCCGGGACACACAGTCCCTATCGTATTCTCCTTGAGCTAAGGACACACAGTCCTCGCCCAACACTCGTGGTAAGTCTTCAGGGCAGACTTCCAAACCCTCACAAACTTGGTCACTCGACGATACACATTTTACTGCTGGAACGTTCTAGACCATGACGTCTAACCGTCTGGAGGATGCACAATCCTCAAAGGTAAAAGGCTTCAGTCCCACACAGGAGCAACTTCCTTAGTGATGCTCAATCACTAGGTTTGGTTTGTGGTTTTGGTGGATGGTGTATTTCCTCACTGATGAATTACTCTCGAAGACTCTGAGGAATTTGGGTTGCTCTTATGACAAGTGTCAGTTTCTAACGGAGCAGCCAACCAGCTAGTGGTTGTGGGGGGGTGGCTATTTATAGCCTGGGAGCATCCCGACATGATTTGACACTAATGCCCTCAAATAATATGACCGTTGGAGTGGATAAGACCAGTGACTTGGCGTGGTTATCAAAACGGTCGGAACCCTCAACTATGTGAGTCCTCATGTCACTCATATTCCTCACTTGAGGCTTTTGGTAGGATTAGGCTTGGGTTGAGCATCATGACAAAATTCATTCCATAGTGTGACTTCGACCCCCTTTAACAGTATGGTGTTCCTGTTACTCAAATGCGAAGAAAGTAAAACAGAAAGTGTAAATCTTCATGCTTCAAATTCTTCAGAATTATTTTCTTTAGGAACCACCGGACTTCTCAATATCAGTATCTTCATGAGGAATATCAATGTCATCGCAGATTCCTCGCGATTCATTTCTTCAGCTTCAGACCAATTTCTTCAAGTGAAGACATACATTTTTAGGGGTCGATATTCTTAAAATATCTCAAACTCCTCAATGACTTATAGATCCTGTGTACACTCATAAACACATTAGATACTTAACATATAAGTCTTCAAACCACTAAAATCACTAAGGGGCACTAGATGCACTTACAACTTCCTCTGCCGCCGAAACCTCTGGCTCAGAAATTCCTCAGATGCAGTCTGTGCCATCAAAGCCAAGGGCTCCAAAGCCTCAAGAGAAGTCTGCTCAGGCTTCTGTCACAAAACCTTCTGTCACAAAACCTTCAACACCAAAACCATCAGCGTCAAAGCCCTCAGTACCAATCTCCTCAGCTCCAAAATCCTCAGCTCCACCTCCAAAGCCTCAAGAGAAACTAGTAAAGCAGCAAGTCATGAAGCCTATGACCGCCAGCTCCAGCTCCTCACTCCCAGCTGCAACCAGCTCGGAGGAAAAGTCTTCAACACCTCCTGCGAAGACTTTGGTAACTACTAAACGTGCAACTCTGCCCAGCCCCAGCAAGATCATCACCGTCCCGTCTGCATCAGAGGGAAGTGATGAATTTGATGATGAAACCCTGCAAGCCATCATTAGAAACAAGCAGGAAAGAGTAGCTCAAGCATCAAGCAGTGCCATTCCTCTGGAAATGGACCCCAAGCTCCTCCTTGACTACATCAACATCTGGTATGAGGACCCAAACACTCTAGTTGATGATTTGAAGCTTCCGCCTGGCATAAGCCACATGGTGACCACATTCATAAATGAAGCCAAGTGGAAAGAATAGCAGGCCAGGCAGGCCAAAGTTGCAAAGATTAAAAAGGAGAAATTCCTCAAGCAGAATCTCCTCAAATTGACTCCTGATGCACTGGTGTCAACACAGGCAGAGCTGAAGAAATTGACTGACAAGTACGCCAAGCTGTCAGATCGTAAAAGCCTCAAGAGCAATTTCATCAAGCTGGCCACTAGTGTTGTGGATGACTACAACAAGAGAGCCGCACCCCCAGCACCAACTCCTCAACTCTTGATTGAGGAGCCAGCAGATGAATCTCCTCATCATGAGGAAACTCCTCAAGCTGAGGAAGTACACCAAGAGCGTCGTGTTGATGAACCGGCTATTGAAGAAATCATCATGGAAACTCCAGCTGATGAATTTGCTGCAGCTGATGAGACTGCTCCTGACCCAGCTGCTTCATCAAAGCAGGCTGATGACTCTGTTCCAGCTGGTTCCTCAATACCAGCTGAAGAATCTATAAAGAGAACCCCTTCACCAAAAGCTTCAAACGTGAAGAAGATGATTCCGTCTGCATCAGACGTGAAGAAAACAAGGACTGCTGAAAAGGAAGCCAAAAAGAGAAAGGCTTCCTCAGCAGAAGAAGAAACAGAGGCAGAGCGCCTTAAAGCACTTGAAGAAACTGCTCCTCTGGACCCTGTGCCCCTGAATGTCGCTCCATCCTGCGAAATGGTCATCATTGATGATCCAACGAAAAAGGCAGATGAGGAAATGAAAGATGTCGCCTCTGAGGAACACACTGACGAGGAAATTCAGATAGACGACAGTTCTCAACCTGTCATTCCTCAGAATGAAAATGTTCAAGCATCAGCTGCACCAACTGATGAAACTGCCTCTGCCACCAAGCCAGCTGAGGAAATGCAAACTGAAAATCCTCAAGCTGATGAAATTCATCAATCCGAGCAGAATCCTCAAGATGAGGAACAGGTTGATCCAACTCCTCCCACTGAAGAAGTTCCTTAGCCTGAGGCACAGCTAGAGCAAGCTCCTCAGCCTGACGCCCAGCAAGCACCATCTCCTCAGCCTGAAGTACCAGCTGCTGAGATTCCTCACCCCGAGGAAAATGCTGAGGAGAATGCACCTGAACAAGACAATGCATTCGTCGTGCTCAACCCAGAGACTGCCATTGTTGTCTCCCCTCCTGTTCCTCAGCAAAATCTTTAGCCAGTTCAGCGTCAGCCATTCTCCAAGCATCCAAAGTTTCAAAAGGAAAATTTCTTTAAAGAACGCATGTACTTCATTGGAGAGAACCCATATGACAAGCCTCAAATGAGGCATCTGAAGTTTTGGACTAGGACTGAGATGAATTACTATGCCTCTGTGCTATGTGGACGAAACAAGATATTCCAGCACACGCATATTCCTCATGTTGAACTTGAAGCAATACCGTGCCTGGAGCCAGTCCTCAGTGTACTCCATGATGCAGGTTTACTCCCAATGTGCTCCGACATATCTGACTGGAACAGCGAGCTAATTCTTCAGTTCTATGCCACTCTTCACATATCTGGCAACCCTGAAGACATTAACACTTGGGTGTTTGACTGGATGTCACAAAACACTCACTACAAGGCTCCTGCTACTGAACTCCTCAGAGAACTGCCCGTACCAATTCCCTCAGATGAGGCTGTGAAACTTTATGGTGAGCGTGAGCTGCCAAATGGAATGATGGATGTCCTCATGAAGTCGTTGGCTGAAGGAAAATCTCCGAGAACAACCTTCCTCGTCCATGAGCTCAAGTACACACCTAGGTCTGTCTACAGAATTCTCTGCAATGTGCTCGCGCCGATCAAAGGCCATGATGATGAAGAAGATGTTGTAGGCCTCATGAAGAATATCCTATTCAACATCATTCATGGTATTCCTATCAACATCCATGATTTCTTCTTGAGGACTTTGGCTGACAATGCTATGTGTCCTTTTGATCACAAGATATATGCTCCATGGATCATGAGATTCATCAGGACAAGGACAGGCATCAACTTCCATGCTGATTTCCAAAACCATATGGGTTATATGCCTCCTATCCGGGTCAACAAGAAGACTTTCGAGTCCATTGAAGGAAAAGGAAAATCTGTGATTGAAGAAGGCAGTAGGCCCCTTGATGGCCAGTTCAGAGAGCCAGAAGCTTATTCTTCATGTGATGATACTGAGACTCGTCCAGCAAGCCCCGTTCCTCCTCGCGTGATGAATACCAGAGAGCTCCTCCTCAGTCTTCACCAGAAGGTGGATCGCAACCACAAATGGGTCAAACGCTAGTTTGGTGCCATTGTGAAAACCCTCACTGAAACACATAACTCTGTGAAGATCAACCATCACTATCTGCATGAGGTTTTCGATCGCACCTGGGCTACACTTGCACATCTGAATACTCAGACTCAGCTTGAAGAAATGGACTTTGAGCGAGACTTTGAATGGTCGTGGCCTCCTAAGAAGAAGTTCAGGCCTATTCCAGTGTTAGACCTTGAAGACAGCTCCTTTTCTTCATTCCGCACTGCTGAAACTGATGAAGACCAGCTCGACACTGCTACCGGTCCAAGGAAGAACACTACTTCGAAGAAGCATCACGACTCTTCCTCAACCGCCAAAAAGTGAAGTCTTCATGGGCGTTAGTCCTCAGTTTGTCCCTTTTTGTCACTTGATGACAAAGGGGGAGAAACTTGAGAGTTAGTCTTCAAGCGGGATATTTTTGGGGGCTTATGAACTATATTTAAGTTACAAACTCTTGGCTCTTCTGAAGTTTTTATGTAATGAGTTGTAACTTAAGCCCGATGGTACTCTAACGCTTTTGAACGTTTTTCTTCGCATGCTTATTCCTCAACTTTTAATGCACGCATGCTGGAATTCGTCACATACCATTTGTCATCATGCATCTTCATTTTCTTCATATGATATGTTACTTGTATGCATGATTTACAAGACTCGGGGGGAGATCTCCATGATATAAATCATCAATATGCATTTGCTGTAAAAAGCAAAATCCTCAAGATATGCACATCTTCAGGGGGAGTCTCTCTAAATCTTGATTTCAAATTCCTCAAATGAGTATTTACACTTCATATTTTTGATCCCTGTTGAAGACTTAACCTAATTGTCATCAACCACCAAAAAGGGGGAGACTGTAAGTGCATCTAGTGCCCCTTAGTGATTTTGGCGGTTTGAAGACTTATAGGTTAAGTATCTAATGTGTTTGTGAGTATACACAAGATCTATAAGTCATTGAGGAGTTTGAGATATTTGAAAAATATCGACCCCTAAAAATATGTGTCTTCAGTTGAAGAGATTGGTCTGAAGCTGAAGAAATGAATCACGAGGAATTTGCGATGAAATTGATATTCCTCATGAAGATACTGATATTGAGAAGTCTGGTGGTTCCTGAAGAAAATCACTCTGAAGAATTTGAAGCATGAAGATTTACACTTTCTGTTTTACTTTCTTCGCATTCTAGTAATAGGAACACCGTACTGTTAAAGTGGGTCGAAGTTACACTATGGAATGAATTTCCTCATGATGCTCAACCCAAGCCTAATCCTAACAAAAGCCTCAAGTGAGGAATATGAGTGACATGAGGACTCTCACAGTTGAGGGTTCCGACCATTTCGATAGCCATGCCAAGTCACTGGTCTTATCCACTCCAACGGTCATATTATTTAAGGCCATTAGTGTCAAATCATGTCGGGATGCTCCCAGGCTATAAATAGCCACCCCCCACAACCACTACCTGGTTGGCTGCTCCGTTAGAAACTGACACTTGTCATAAGAGCAACCCAATTCCTCAGAGCCTTCGAGAGTAATTCATCAGTGAGGAAATACACCATCCACCGAAACCACAAACCAAACCTAGTGATTGAGCATCACTAAAGAAGTTGTTCCTATGTGGGACTGAAGCCTTTTACCTTTGAGGACTGTGCATCCTCCAGACGGTTCGGCGTCATGGTCTAGAGCTTTCTTGCAGTCAATTGTGGATCGCCGGGTGACCAAGTTTGTGAGGGTTTGGAAGTCTGCCCTGAAGACTTACCACGACTGTTGGGCGAGGACTGTGTGTCCTCAGCTCAAGGAGAATACGGTAGGGACTGTGTGTCCCGGGACTGGGTGTCCTTTGGTTTCAATACCAAGCCGCTCCAAACCAGATGTACGACTGTCACAGCAGTTGGAACAGGGTCATCAACGACTGTCTTCACTGAGAAACAGGTTCTAATTCCTCAACTCTTTACTTTCCCCGTATTATGTGTTGATGACTTTCACTGTGACTATTTGAAGAATTTGCTGAAGACTTTCTCTGAATTTCCTCAACCCCAAATTCTTCACGTTAGTTAATCCTCATCTGTATTCTGCGTGCCTGCTCACTGTTCAATCTGTTTTCACATTCTTCACTCTGAAAAACTGTTGTTGTGAAACTTTGCACTTCTGATCCTTTACTGTTTCCGCTGTAAGTTAGTCATCATGAGGAATTTCCTCAAAAGGAATTTCCTCAGTGATGAAATTCTAAAAATCTCCTATTCAGCCCCCTATAGTCGATATAACGCACTTTCAGTTTCTTGGAAAGACGTGTTTCTTGGAAGAATTCTCCATCATATGTTTCTGGGTTAATGTGAGGTTCATAATCCTATTTATTTGGGAGAGGTGGTCTGACATGTGGCGGCACTTCGTAAACAACATACCAACCTTCCAGATTCTTATCTGTTTGGCATGCCAATGGTAGATAGAAAACTTGGGTAGCCTGTTGAGCCGTAATATAGACATTGGGAACATCTAGATGGGTCTTTGGATTGATTTCGACTAGTCCTATATGTTCATGAGTCGTTGTAGTCTTTTTCGGCTGGAACCAACAACATTTGAAGACTACGACGTTCCGTGGGTTTTCACCATAGAATTGAAGTTCATAAATTGCTTCAACTGTTCCATAATACTCGATAACACCTTCGCCAATAGCAGAGACACCACAATTTGTAGATTTCCGGCCGGGCATAGATAGCTCTTTGCCAAAGGTACGAAAGAGATACCCGTTGATGTTGTATTTCTCAAATGAACGGACCTTATAGTCAAAACCATTAGCGACTTGTCTCAATTCGGCGTCCATAGACTCTGAATTAGCCTACAAGTTTAATACGAAATGGTTGTTGCATTAGCCGCAAGTTAGACCAAGAATGAAATAGTCCATTATTGATAATTACCGTTTGTTTGAACCAAGAGATGAAACCGGGATAGCCGCCTCCTGTCTTTGACAGAAGCTCATACTCTTCGACGGAATCATTTTCGATCACCGCTCCATCCAAGAATTTGACGACGTAGCAGATGTTTGAAATATCCGGGAATAAGAGCAGTTCAAATGAATTAGAAGTTACGGGAAAATGTGTCGAGAACTCACTTGATGTACGGCCGCACTTCTGTTAGGTTGTTGAAGATATACAACGAAATGTTCCACCATTCTTCGACTTCCAACGTTATCGGTTTCGAAGCACCGGCTGGTGCGAGCTTCCCTTTGAATAGGCTGAGGTTGGACCCACCTTTTTTAGGGTCTGCATCATTGTGCCGAGGCTTCGGATTATGCAAATGATGATTTTTGGCTTCGTAGTGGGCTGTCTCAAAGTTTGCCACCTCCTCAGTAATGAATGCCTCAGCCATCGATGCTTCAATTCTACGCTTATTTTTACATTTAGCTCGAAGGGTCTTCAGCATCCTCTCACTTGCATAGCACCAACGATCTTGCACGGGCCCACCCAATCTTTCCTCGGTCGGTAGATGTAAAATCAAATGCTGCATTGGATTAAAGAAGCCCGGTGGAAAGATCTTCTCTAACTTGCACAACAACTCCGGTGCAAACTCCTCCATGTCTTCTACCACGCCAGGCAACAATTCTTTCGCACAGAGAACACGGAAGAAATAGCTCAGCTCCGCCAGTACTAGCCATTCATCCTTAGGAATAAATCCACGTAACATCACCGATATTATCCGCTCTAGCCATATGTGCCATGCATGACTCTTGAGACCAAAGATTTTTAATTTTTCAAGACTCGCTCCCCTCTTTAGATTCGCTGCATACCCATCGGGGAACATCAAGTGCATTTTGACCCACAAGATAATTTCCCTCATAGCTGGCCTTCTAAGATTGAACCAGGCCTTTGGCTTCGACCACTTCTGCTTTCCTTTGCCTTCTCGCATGTTTTTAACGGTCTATGACATAGTGTCCCTTGATCGACTCTAGCCTTAATATTATCCTTTGTCTTCCCATCTATGTCGAACAATGTACCAAAAATAGCCTCTCCGATATTCTTTTCAGTGTGCATCATGTCGATATTGTGTGGAAGAGATTAAAGAAGCCCGGTGGAAAGATCTTCTCTAACTTGCACAACAACTCCGGTGCAAACTCCTCCATGTCTTCTACCACGCCAGGCAACAATTCTTTCGCACAGAGAACACGGAAGAAATAGCTCAGCTCCGCCAGTACTAGCCATTCATCCTTAGGAATAAATCCACGTAACATCACCGATATTATCCGCTCTAGCCATATGTGCCATGCATGACTCTTGAGACCAAAGATTTTTAATTTTTCAAGACTCGCTCCCCTCTTTAGATTCGCTGCATACCCATCGGGGAACATCAAGTGCATTTTGACCCACAAGATAATTTCCCTCATAGCTGGCCTTCTAAGATTGAACCAGGCCTTTGGCTTCGACCACTTCTGCTTTCCTTTGCCTTCTCGCATGTTTTTAACGGTCTATGACATAGTGTCCCTTGATCGACTCTAGCCTTAATATTATCCTTTGTCTTCCCATCTATGTCGAACAATGTACCAAAAATAGCCTCTCCGATATTCTTTTCAGTGTGCATCATGTCGATATTGTGTGGAAGAAGGAGGTCTTTGAAGTAAGGCAGACCCTAGAAGCATGGCTTGTGAGTCCAGGCGTGTTTTGAATTATACCCCTTGAAATACCCTGGATGGTCTGGATCAGGCTCGAGGGCGTTTAATTGATCCAAGATCTGTTGGCCTGTGAACGCAGGTGGTGCCAAGTTTTTGACAACTTTACCTTTGGTAAAGTTCGTCTTGTCTTTTCTGAACTGATGGTCAGGATCCAGGAACTGTCTATGCAAGTCAAAGCAAGAATACTTCTGACCCTCCTGCAACCAATGAAACTGAAGAGCTGCCTTGCATTGGGGGCACGAGAACCTTCCACGCACACACCATCTAGAGAATAGCGCATACGTTGGCAAGTCATGCATAGAGTACATGTACCACACATGCATTTTGAAGTTTTCTTTTCTAGCGGCATCTTATGTCTTGACCCCGTTATCCCAAGCTTCTTCCAATTCATCCTTAAGCAGTTGCGGGTACACATCGATATTCTTCCCCGGATAATTGGGCCCTGGAATTATCAACGTCAGAAATGTGTTCTTTCTTTGCATAATCTGCCCCGGGGGGGGGGAGATTGAGTGGAATGACAGATACAGGCCAACAACTGTATTGGGTTGCTGTCATGCCGAAGGGATTAAAACCATCCGTGGCGGCACAGACTCGAGGATTCCTTGGATCTGCCACTTTATCCTGATGCAATCCATCGAAATGTTTCCACGCTTCCCCATCCGATGTGTGTACCATCATCTTATTCCCATCCGCATCTAGTTTGGTTCTTTTGCCCAATTTGTGCCATGTCATCTGTCTGGCTGTCTCTTCGACCATGAAAATACGTTGAAGTCTTGGTATGATTTGCATATACTGAAGAACACTAACTGCGATTTTGGTCTGCTTCTTCTCACCCATATCGTTGTCTACCACAAGATACCTGCAAAACTCGCAATTGGGACAATAGTCCAAGTGTGCATACTCCTTCCTAAATAAGACACATCCTTTCTCACATGCATCTATCTTCTCATAGGGCATCTTAAGTACACGAAGTATTTTGTCCGACTGGTACAGGCTTGCAGGCATGACATGGCCTTTGGGTAGGAAACGTCCAAATAGTGTCATCATCGCGTCATAGCATTCTCTTCCCAAGTTGAACTGAGCCTTCAGAACCATTACTCGTGCAATTGCATCCAGCTGACAGAGCTCAGTGTGCTCATGGAGAGGACGTTTTAAAGACTCCAACATTTCATTAAAGGCCTTTGCAAATTCCTCCATCTCATCTTCCGAATCCCGAGCATCATCAAAGTCTTGCACCATGTCTTCGATCCCGGTACCATGCTCGTTCGTGCGACGACGGACCACTTCAGCACTTGTGCGTTGTATAGACTCACCATGAAATGTCCACACTGTATAATTAGGCTTAAAACCCCTCCTCTGCAGGTGTTTAATCATTACAGCCTCTGTCGTCTTTTTATAGTTGTCGCATCCAGGACAGGGGCAATAGTTTCTTTCCTGGCCATCTACGAATGCGGCTTTCACAAATTCCTTTGTTTTTACAAACCATTCTTTCGTCATCTCTTTCTGACTAGGGTGACCGGTATACATCCATGCACGATCACTCATCTTGCGTAGCTACTAAAGACAGAAGAAATATATTTATATATAATATAGCATTTATATTCATCGGTTAATCAGGTTCGCCATTTTTATTACGTCCAGGCAACCTACACGCTAATAGGTAAAGATAGGTCCTAATCACACCCGAGTATGTGTAGATTGGGTTCATTTTCCCATGCTCTGCTTCGGATCCAACGCAAAATTTTGCCAGCACCTCCCCGCTGTTCTCCTGATACACGTCTCCGCAATAAACATAGAGAATGTGCATCCGGAGAACAATGGGGGAGGCACTGACGAAATTCCGCATCGGATCCAGAGCACAACATACGGGAAAACGAACCCAATCTACATATACTCGGGCTGTCCATGGATAATGTTGGAGAATTTGAAAGGATGGCGTTTATAAATATGCAAAGACATGCATATTTATAGATGTCGCCCTTTCGAACGGGAGACGCATACTGGTCACGCATACTCATGATTGAAGAAACCTATATATAGATAGCAAGTTTCGTCGGCACGAAGACCGGGACAGAGCAAATTAAGGGGGTAGGAGGAGAAGTCATTTGTTCTCACCAACAAAGGTAGGGGCGGAGCTCGTCCAACGCACGTGGAGGTCGTCGAACAACTGCACATTGAAATTCACCCGATCAACACGAATATGATGTTTTTATAAGATAAGCAAAAAATATGTGACCTAACTCTTATTTTCTTTTTTCTTTTTTCCTCTTATTCTTCTTCTTCTTATTCTTATTTTATTTTTTCTTTTTTCCTCTTATTCTTCTTCACCTTCTTCTTCTTTTCTTCTTGTCTTCTTCTTCTTCTTCCTCTTATTCTTCTTTTTCTTATTCTTATTTTCTTATTTTCTTTTTTCCTCTTATTCTTCTTCTCCTTCTTCTTGTTTTCTTCTTCTCTTCTTCTTCTTCTTCTTATTATTATTATTATTATTATTTTCTTTTTTCCTCTTATTCTTCTTTTCTTCTCCTATTTTGCTTCTTTTTCTTCTTCTTCTTCTTCTTCTTCTTTCTTGTCCTTCCCTTCCTTTTCCTTCTTCTTCTTATTTTTTTTCTTCTCCTTTCTCCTCCTTCTTCTTCTTCTTTCTCCTTCTTCTTCTTCTCCTTCTTCTTTCTTCTCCTTCCCTTCCTTTTCCTTCTTCTTCTTATCCTTCCTTTCCTTTTCCTTCTTCTTCTTCTTCTTCTTTCTTCTCCTTCCCTTCCTTTTCCTTCTTCTTCTTTTCCTTCTTCTTCTTATTTTTTTCTTCTCCTTTCTCCTTCTTCTTCTTCTCCTTTCTCCTTCTTCTTCTTCTCCTTTCTCCTTCTTCTTCTTCTCCTTTCTCCTTCTTCTTCTTCTCCTTTCTCCTTCTTCTTCTTCTTCTTTTCTCCTTTACTAAACAGGAAACTAACCTAACTAAACCTAAACTCAAACTGAACCTAAACTAAACTAATTTAACAACCTAACTCACATAATAAACTAAAAAACTAACCTAACTAATTTAACATAAATAAAAATAAGGAAAAACAAAAAAAAATGGGGGGACTCACTGGCGGGGGCGGTTGGGGCGTCGGGGCGCCGAGGAGGACGGGTGCGACGGGGCAATGGGGCATCGCGGGGGGTAGTGCGGCAGCGGGGGGCAGTGGTGGCGGCGGGGGCAGTGGTGGCGGCGGGGGCAGTGGTGGCGGCGGTGGGGTGCTGTGCGGCGGCGGGGTGCAGTGGTGGCGACGGTGGGGGGCAGTGGTGGCGGCGGTGGGGGGCAAGTGAGGGGGCGGCACAGGGGGTGGCGCAGGGGTCGGCGTAGGGGGCGGCGCAGGGGTGGCCAGCCGCCGGTGGTGCAGGAGGGAGGCGCGCACGACGGTTGACAGAGAGACTGAGTGGGGAGTGGGGTAGTGGAGCGAGGGGCTCGAGGATAACGGCCGTCAGCTTTGCCGTCTGCCCCAGGACGGCAAAGGGCCCAATGGCAGATGGCAAAGGCCAGGCGGACGGCAAAGAGCCCGTCCGTTGGACATGGCCAGGCCCAAGGTCTAGTGGGACCCATCTGCCCTCTTTGCCATCTGCCCTAGGTCTCTTTGCCGTCCGGAGGCAGTCGGGAAAGCCCTGGCCGATGGCAAACATTCTTTTTACCATCAGTGAGCCCTTTACCGTCCGCTTTAGGTCAGCTGACGGCAAAGAGCTTCTTTGCCATCAGCCAGCAGACGACAAAGAACTGGCTGATGGCAAATTACTGGATTCCAGTAGTGCATCCTCGGGCAAACCTGCAAGCTTAAATAAACCACATACCTCATCTACATAGATTAGATGCAACTCTGGATGTGATGATCCATCTCCTGTAAAAGGATTAGCGAGCAGTTTCTCAAGCATACCCGAAGGAAATTCAAAGCAAATATTTTCAGTAGGTGCAGCAGGTTGAGGGGCAACTATTTGGGCTTCCGTTCGAGGTGAAGATACCCCAAACAAGCCCCTCAAAGGATTGGTATCCATAGTGACAAGTGACAATAAATTTCAGCACACTATATGAATGTTTCCTTACCAAGTTCCACTTACCAAAGGAGCTTCACTCCCCGGCAACGGCGCCAGAAAAGAGTATTGATGACCCACAAGTATAGAGGATCAATCATAGTCCTTTTGATAAGTAAGAGTATCGAACCCAACGAGGAGCAGAAGGATCTGGCAAGTGGTTTTCAGCAAGGTAATATCTGCAAGCACTGAAATTATCGGTAACAAGTGATTGTGTGGTGAGATGATTCATAACAAGCAACAAGTAACAAAAGTAGGAACGGTGCAGAAAAGTGGCCCAATCCCTTTTGTAGCAAGGGAAAAGCCTGGACAAAGACTTATAGGAGGAAAAACGCTCCCGAGGACACAGGGGTATTTCTGTCATGCTAGTTTTCATCATGTTCATATGATTCGCGTTCGTTACTTTGATAGTTTGATATGTGGGTGGACCAGTGCTTGGGTACTGCCCTTACTTGAAAAAGCATCCCACTTATGATTAACCCCTGTCGCAAGCATCCACAACTACGAAAAAAGCATCCACAAAGTCTAACCATAGCATTAAACTAGTGGATCCAAATTAGCCCCTTACGAAGCAACGCATAAACTAGGGTTTAAGCTTCTGTCACTCTAGCAACCCATCATCTACTTACTACTTCCCAATGCCTTCCTCTAGGCCCAAATAATGGTGAAGTGTTATGTAGTCAACGTTCACATAACACCACTAGAAGAAAAACAACATACAACACATCAAAATATCGAACGAATACCAAATTCACATGACTACTATTAGCATGACTTATCCCATGTCCTCAGGAACAAAATTAACTACTCACAAAGCATAATCATGTTCATGACCAGAGAGGTAATGAGTAGCGTCAAGGATCTGAACATAAACTCTTCCACCAAATAATCCAACTAGCATCAACTACAAGGAGTAATTAACACTACTAGCAACCTTACAAGTACCAATCGGAGTCGTGAGACGGAGATTGGTTACGAGTGATGAACTAGGGTTTGGAGATGAGATGGTGCTGATGAAGATGTTGATGGTGACAAGTCTCCTCCAATGAGAGGAGTGTTGGTGATGACGATGGCGACGATTTCCCCCTCCACGAGGGAAGTTTCCCTGGCAGGATCGTCCTACCGGAGCTCTAGATTGGTTCTGCTCAAGTTCCGCCTCGTGGCGGCGGCGAAACGTCCGAAAAGCTCCCCCTGAATTTTTTTCGGACGAAACCCTTCATATAGCAAAAGATGAGCACTGGAGGGGCAACAGGGGGCCCACAAGCCCTCCAGCCCCGGCCACGGGGGTAGGCTGGGCCTGGCAGGCTTGTGGCCTCCAGGTGGCGCCCCTCTGGTACCTCTTCCGCCCAGTATTTTTTATATATTCCCAAAAAAATCCACGTTGATTTTCACGGCTTTTGGAGTTGCGCAGAATAGGCATCTCAAACTTGCTCCGTTTTCAGGCCAAAATTCCAGCTGCCGGCATTCTCCCTCTTCATGTAAACATGATGCAAAATGGACGTATCAGTCGCCGTATTTGTCAAAGTCTTGCTCATTGGCGACTCCATCCATTCCGATGATGTTCCTTTTGCCTCTCCTCATGACAACACGACTGGGCTTTGACGGGTCGGTAATGAAGAAGCATTGGTCCACTTGAATAATTTCGCTTCGTGTATAACCATGGTGGTTAAATACTGGTCTTCTTTCAGGAAGCCCTTGGCCCATCTGACACGGAACATCAGGACCTTCTCTCCAGCGTAGCTCAGCTCCCAGATCTCCTCGATCCTTCTGTAGTATCTGTCCTTGTCGTTACCGGTGTAGGATTCCATCGTTACGCCAGAGTTCTGATAATCGCTCTTCATGTCCTTTTCCTCGGTGTAGAATGTGTAACCGTTGATATCGTACACCTCATAGGTCATCAAGTTGTGCTCGGCGCCCTGTGACAAGGCAAATATGAGTTTTTCTTCCTCAGAAGAATCCTCATGTAAAGGGTACAACAGAAGCTTGTCCTTGAACCAACTCGTGAAACATGAGTTGTGCTCTTTGATTATATCTCTGTCCGTCCTCTATTGGCCTCGGTCATTCTACGTCTTCTCAATAAAGGTTTTGTGCTCTACCACCCAAGGATCGACCACGTCTATGTGTTGTAGCGCGACTAGGTTTGCTCTTTCAAAGTCGGCGAGTTGACCCTTGAAGTCGACATGCATTTCACGGCGACCCTCGCGGTCACCCCATCCAGCGAGCCTTCGAGGTGCCTATTGACGGGCAGACCAACGGGGTTCTCGATGCCTAGATAATTCGTGCAGAAGGAGATGCACTCTTCTGTCAGAAAGCCCTGGGCTATGCTTCCATCTGGACGTGCCCTCTTGCGAACATATCCTTTGATGACACCATTCATCCTTTCAAACGACATCATGCTGTGCAGGAACGTCGGTCCGAGTTGGATGATATCCTCCACGATATGGACCAGCAGATGCACCATAATGTCAAACAATGCGGGCGGGAAGTACATCTCAAGCTCGCATAGTATCACCACGATCTCTTCATGTATCCTTCTGAGTTGCCTCACGCCAACCGACTTCCGAGAGATGACGTCGAAAAAGTTGCATAGGCCAAATAGCTTTTCACGGATGTGCGTGTCCATGATCCCTCGGATTGCAACTCGAAGTATCTGCGTCATCTGCACGTGACAGTCGTGAGACTTCATCCTGCTGAACTTCTGCTTTGCTGAGTCTAGGTATCTGCTTATCTTCCCCGTGTAACCGTAAGGAAGTTTTACTCCTGCGAGGCAGGTGAAAAACTGCTCGATCTCCTTAGGACTTAGAGTGAAGCACGCGGGAGGGCAGTCATATTCGATCTTCTTGGCCTTTTTTCCTTTGCGATGACTTTCTGTGTCCTTCGCCTCATCATCATCATCAGCATCATTAGGGCGTTTTGCGTAAAGCTCCTACCTGATGCCCATTGATTGCAAGTCGGCCCTTGCTTTCGGCCCATCTTTGGTCCTCTCTGGCATGTTGAGCAGGGTACCAAGCAGACTCTCGCACACGTTCTTCATGATATGCATGGCATCAAGGTTGTGAGGCACAGGGAGGACCTTCCAGTATGGCAAGTCCCAGAAAACAGACCTCGTTGTCCATACCTTCAGCAGCGGCTCAGGCGCCTTTCGCTTCTTTCCCGGCGGTGGGCACTCTTTCCAATTTTTCAACAACTCGTCTATTTCCTCGCTGCTCCTCGTACGTGGGGGTCTTCGGTGTTTGGTTTCACCATCAAACAGATCCTTGCATTTTCTCCATGCGTCATCGTCGCGAAGCCACCTTTGATGTCCCATGAACACGGTTTTCGAAGACCCGGGATCTCTGTCTAGCTGGCGATACGTTGTGTCATCCATGCACCTGACGCATGTAGAAAATCCGTGGACCACCTACCCCGCGACATATCTGTAACCGAGATAGTCGTGCACCATCGTGAGCAGTGCGGCTCTCATAGGGAAAAATTGTTTCGCTGCGGCGTCCCACGTATTGGCTCGCGTTTTCCACAGCGTGTCTAGGTCCTCTTTCAGCAGCCCCAGATACAGATTGATGTCGTTCCTTGGTTGTTTTGGCCCTTCAATTAGCATACTCATGTGAATGTACTTCCTCTTCATGCACATCCAGGGGGAAGGTTGTACATCCACACAAACACAGGCCAGGTGCTATGTGTGCTGCTCTGGCTGCCAAACGGATTGACTCCATCGGTGCTCGTGCCCAGCATGATGTTCCTTGGATCGTCCCCAAATTCTGGGTGTTCGAAGTTCAACGCTTGCCACTGGCTCGCATCCTTAGGGTGACTCAACATCTTGTCTTTTTTATTTATCTTCGGATCATTTTCGTCATCTTCTCGCTTCTTCTCCTTCCTATCTGCGTGCCAACGCAGGAGCTCTGCTTGCTTAGGGTCCACGAAATACCGCTGCACACGAGGAGTGATCAGAAAGTACCACACCACTTTTCGAGGAGCTTTCTTCCTCATCTTGTATCGAGTGACGTCGCACACCGGACATATGGTAGACTCCGCGTGCTTGTCTCGATAAATGATGCAATCGTTCATGCACACATGGTATCTCACGTGTGGTAAATCCAGAGGACACACAATTTTTCTTCGCCTCCTCGAAACTGGTCGGGCACTTGTTCCCCTGGGGAAGACGTTCGTGCCAGAATGACATGTTCTTGTTGAAGCATTTGTCGGTCATTTTGTGTTTTGCCTTCATCTCCAGAGCCATGAGCGTTACTTTCAGGCGGGTATCCTCGGACCTACATCCTTCATACAATGGAGTAACCACGTCTATCTCCAGTTGATCCAGCTTGGCTTTCTCTCGGGCGGCAGCTCTTGCGTTACCCGTCTGCTTGAGAAGCAGCTCTTGAATCTAAGGGTCCTGCACCCAGCCCATTGATGGTCCATCGTCCTCTACTCCGGCATCTTCATCGTCATGACCATGCCCTTCGTCTTCCTCATCATCATGTCCGGCATCTTCTACATGATGATTGTGTCCTGCAAGTACTTTGTGATCATGTGGCCCGCCCTCGTTGTCTTGGTGCCCTTCATTATTTCTTGCCCGACCCCCATGGACGACTTCATAATCATCTTTATCACCTTGCCACCGATAGCCATCCATGAAACCACGCACGAGCAGGTGATCCCGCACCTGTCTGGAATCCGGGTCCATAAGGCTCTTCAGCTTGCATCTTCGAGACGGGCATCTTATCTCCGTCTCGTTCTTTTGAAGCATCTCGGCCTTCGCGGATCTCAAAAACCTATTCACGATGCCTTCGGTCATCGTGGGACCATGGTCGCCTGTGGGGTTGAGCAAAACAATATTTTAGAACCAAAAAAAATTGGCATGACTTTGCCTAAAAATAGGGCCAGAAAGATATGCATAGTGCCAAATTCTAGCCGAAACGGAAATGAATCAACATTCCGGCAAAATATTGGCAACTATCGCATTTCAAGTACCGGTACGTGCAAACACAAACATATGCAACACCACAAACATACGTAGATCTAGGCCAATGTGTGTACATTGGAGAGGGAGAAAAAAGTAGATCTAGAACATAAAGAAAGCTTTCCCCTTACTTACCTATCAAAAAAAGGAAATTTAACCACTTAATATGAGTGAATCTAGGGTGCAAATGATGTGAGGAGGAGTAGGCAGCCGAGACAATTGCTTAATTGGTAGAGGTGGAGAGAATGAAGTGGGGAAAGTGAGTGTGTGGGAAAGTGAGTGTGTGGAAAAATATCTAGTGCTCTCAGGTTACCAATGGCGCACCACCCACGCATGCGCCATTGGTAACCAGGGTTACTAATGGCGCACCACGGAGTGGTGCGCCATTACTAGTTTAAAAAATATATTGGTAGCGGTACTACCGCTAGCCCTGGCGGTAGTACCGCTGGGATCATAGCGGTAGTACCGCTCCCACTAGAGGTAGTACCGCTCCCCTGGAGACAGCCCTAAAAACCTAGCAAGCCACGTTAGGCTGGGTTCATAGCGGTAGTACCGCTCCCCCTGGAGGTAGTACTGCTCCCCTGGAGTCAGCCCTAAAAACCCTAGAAAAGCCACGTTAGATGGGCTCCTGGCGGTAGTACCGCTCCACGTAGCGGTAGTACCGCTGGGGTAAGGTTACCAATGGCGCACCTGCTAGAAATGCGCCATTGATAAACATTTTTACTAATGGCGCACCTGGGTGTGGTGTGCCATTACTAGTTTTGAAAAAATAAATTGAAAAAAATATATTAGTAGTGGCGCACCATGGGTATGGTGCGGCATTACTAGTTAAAACTAGTAATGGCGCACTTTCCTATGGTGCACCACTACTAATTTTGGCAAGGGGTGGGGGGCCAGGCCTAACTTACTAATGGCGCACCAGAGAGTAGGTGCGCCATCAGTACTATGGTTACTAATGGCACACCAGTATCTGGTGCGCCATTGCTATATAGCAGTGGCGCACCACATGCATGGTGCGCCAGTAGTAGCCATATTAGCTATAGGCATTTTTCTAGTAGTGTGCACACACAACAAATAACTTTGATCCCAACGAGTACAAGGAGGTTGTCAATCTCTCCGGCCTTGTAGTTTGCAAAGGATCAAAACACAAGAGGGAAGGTAATAGTGATTGCAACGGAGAAGTAAATGAAAGCGGTAAATGATGGAGGTGTAAAAAATGATGGTGATATGGACCGGAGTCACATGATGTTCACTAGTGGTGTCTCTCTCCCAAAAGACGATAAACAACTATGCTAGGGGAAACAAATCACAGTTGGGCAATTGACAGAATTATGATCGCACCACAATGCTAATTATGCTCCTTGATAGTTTGAGGTTCAATAGTAATGGGTAGTACGCCAAGACAAGTAGGTTGTTTATTCATCATCATCTACTTACTAATCATCCACCTCGAGATATCTTTCCACAACATCTCTACGGTATTAAGTTGTGAGCCCCACCCAAAGTGTAAACTCAAAGCAATGGACAACTACATTAACGAACTATGCGTAAGGTAAACAATCCTTGCAACCGTGGTCACAAGCACCGTTTTTTTCTCCTTGGTGGAAATAAGCACATCACCTAGTCTCATGTTTGTGTCACCCAAGCTAGACATCGTGGGGCCCGAACCCACAATCATGCATAACGCTCTCTCTTGGAGTTACAATCTACTACTTGGACAAAGAAATAAAAAGCAACGGAGAACATGCATGAATCACTAAGGAACATAATATAAAAGGATAATCAAATATACAACACATAAAAATCTGAACATAATCTCATAATCCATCGCATCCCAAGAAACCGAGCATAGCAAAAGCAAGAGAATTACATAGATGCCTTGATCTTGTAGGGCAGCTCACAAGGACTAACCATTGAAGCATAAGATTGGAGAGAAGGCATCACATAGCTACTGGTCATGGACTCATGGTCGAAGGAGGACTACTCACAGCATGTCCGGGAGGCATCCATGGCGCTGGAGAAGCTCCCGGAGGTCAATGCTCCCTCCGGCAGGGTGCCGGGAAGAGGTCTCCTGACGCTCCCGATCTTGGAAGTGCTGCGGCGGCAGAATGATGGAGAAATTCACGATTCCAGAAAGTCTATGAGGGTTTCCTCTCGGGACACTAAATGTAGGCCAAAGAAGGGCACTGGAGGAGGTGGGACCCACACAGGCGACCTCCTGGCGCGCCCTAGGGCCTGGCCGGGCCAAGAGGCCGCCTGGGAGGCCGCTGGCCCCCCTCTGGCCCTCCTTCGGTGACCTAGAAGATTTTTTTGGCTGCTTTTTTTATATATATTTTTTGTATTTTTTCGTGCTTTGAAAAATTGGGAAAAAGCCTCTGCAAAATAGGCATCAGCAGACAGAACCTGGCACTGGGTGCACTGAATTAGTAGGTTAGTCCAAATATGCGTAAAATGATATAAAAGTGTAGCAAAACATATAACAATGTCACCCAAAAGATGATGGAACAAGCAGATATTATAGATATATTTGGGACGTATTAGGGCACAAGCATGAAATCCCAATTTCATCTCTTGAAACATCTCGTATGTCCTACGACGTTCGAGACGTCTTTAGCGCCTCAATTCTATGTCGTTTAAGCCATATGCATTGAACTATCATGTAATTATCAAAAACGTGCATGTCAGATGTTCACAACATCCACGGACCATGCTTGGGGTTTAGCACACCGAGTGGTGCATTAAGGACATAAGCCTTCTGTGCAGCAATGAGGACAATCCTCAGTTAACGGACCGAGTCCGCATAATTTCTACTATCACCTTTCAACTAAGTTTTCTCTAGGAACATATCAACAACTGTAGAGCTATTAGCACAAGCTACAACGTAATTTGCAAATACCTTTTAATGATATTCACGATAATTAAGTTAATCTATTGAACTCCCACTTAGATTGACATCCCTCTCGTCATCCAAGTGATACATGATCCATGTCGACTAGCCCGTGTCCGATCATCACGTGAGACGGACTAGTCATCAATGGTGAGCATCTCCATGCTAATTGTATCAACCATAAGACTCATGTTCGACCTTTCGGTCTCCCGTATTCGAGGCCATGTTTTTACATGCTAGGCTCGTCGAGTCAACCTAAGTGTTCTGCGTGTGTAAACTGGCTTACACCCGTTGTATGTGAACATTAGAATCTATCACACCCGATCATCACGTGGTGCTTTGAGACAACGATCCTTAGCAACGATGCAAACTTAGGGGAATACATATCTCGAAATTTTAATGAGGGATGATCTGATCTTTGCGGCCGTTGTTCTAAGCAATAGCATAAAAAAGATGATAAACAACACATGCAATCATATAATGACATGATATGGCCAATACCATCTAGCTCCTTTGATCTGCATCTTCGGGGCACCATAATTATCATTGTCACCGGCATGACACTGACGGGGGGATAACCACGGGGTAGGCTCATCGAGCCTACTACTTTGCCTACAATATTGAAGGAAAAGAACAACTCGTTCCATACGGTCAAATCCCCCCGGCCGGCTAGGAAGCCCCTGTCGGCTAAGGGCGAGACGGCCAACTCCTCCTGGCCGTCTAGGAATCACCTACCGGCTAGGAGCGAGACGGCTACCTCCTTTTGGACGTCTGGGAAGCGTGTGTCGGCTAGAGGCAAGACGGTCGTTCCTAGGCCGGCTAGCGAGGCCACTAGCCGGCCAGGGAGCTCAAGTCACATCAGATCGTAGGTCATGACAAGACCCTACAATTGAAGGTAAATACACATAAGCACGGGTACAGGATTTGAGTGCACGACAGGTATAGTGTCAGCGGCCATATCGCTTACCTACTCCGGCTCTGATCCGTCAACCCCGCACAATATCAGCCCGTCAAACACCCACTCCATTACCACACTCGGCGTGGGAACAGTGGAGACGGGCGTTCTGGCAACCCATGATGAATCTCGCAAGACGACGCCGGATGTACCACACATGTCCTGTGTCGGCCTTACGCGAGAGTTTCATTAGCTGGCCGGCGGGTCCCATAGTCAGATGGGACCTCGTAGTCGGCGAGCCCCTCCAACGACAAGACAAGACCACTGCGAACCCCTTGGCCAGCCGGCGAGGCTGCCAGCCGGGTCCCTCCTTTGTACTTTTATCCTTATTGTAGGTCAGTGGGTTCGTCTATAAAACCCCCCGATCCCCCTCCATGCAGAGGGTCGGCCAACTGCACACACACACACACACCCATACAGGAGAGGTAGTCGCGAGCCGGCAGCTCATTGTTCCTCCTCCGTCGAACAGCTCAAGGAACACACTGTAACCACTCTAGTGCATTATACATTCCGGCAGGACTAGGGGTGTTATCTCTACGGAGAGCCCCGAACCTGGGTACATCGTGCGTCCCTTTCTTGTACCAACCCCGTTCCCAAAGCCCGTTGGTGTCCTTTCGGTCTCCACCTCATATCTTTAGCCTACCCATGGCTTATGCCGTGAGTAAACACCGACATTTGGCACCCACCGTGGGGCCGTCTACGGCATCGGCCGGACTTACGCTCTGGGCGGGGCCCTTCGCCAACAACGCCGGATGCCTTGCGTCCGGATCGATCAGCATGCCCGTGGAGCCTGCCCTTGAGAAGGTTTTTGCTATGTTGGTTGATATTCCACTCCATTTCATGGACTCAGATGAGGAGTGTGACGACGAATCGCTCCCTAGCGTCGTCATCGCTGCTGTCGCGAACCTTGGCGTCCTATTCAACGACTTGCGCCTCAACGATGAGCCTCGCTACCTCGGCGAGGGCATCGACATCAATGCGCTATGCGCCAGCTTCAGTAGGCTCTCCCTCGAGAAGGTGACTTCGCATGATGAGTACCCTAGCGAGGTGCTCGTCTTGGATGGACCGCCATCGTCCGCGGGGTGTCTTGCCCCTCACCATGTCGCTGTCGTCTCCAACCTCATGGAGGTGATGGTCATTGGCGGCGGCACCAGCAAGCCTCATGACAAGGCGTCACCGGAGGCAGCTCATCCCGCTGCGGGTGCTTCCAACACGCTTCATGCTGCCCTTGCCGGCTTGAAGACCCCTATCGCACCCTCTGCAAACCCCACTGATGCTCGGGCCTCGCTCGAGGAGGCCTGCAGGGAGATCCTCGAGGAGGGCATTGTCATCGCTGCTGCCAAGCGCGGATGGAGGCTGCGCAGCGCGAGTATAACTTCGCTTATGGCCTCACTCCGGCTGCTGATGGTCCTAGCAGACTCGGCGCGGTCCGCGGTCGTCGCCGGGTTATCATCGATATCTTAGGTGGCACGCAGCCCATCTACGATACCCCCGCGGCCAACTTGCGGTCTACTCAGGCGGCTATGGAAGAAATGCCAAGTTTGGAGGGCGAGGAGCAGTCCTTCAGGAGAAGCGGGTCAAGGATCTCCTTGATGCCGCTAATGAGCAGCAGTCTCTTCTTGACCCTTGTCATTCACAATCGGTGTCTCCGGGAGCCGACCCCGGAGCACACCGCAACCTTAGCTGCCGTGATCATGCCGAGGGTTCCTGCTCGCATAACACTTCTGGGAGGAAAGGCGAAGAGAGTCAAGATAAGCGTTCTCTGCGCCAGAGCAAGCCAACTTCAGGCCGGCATCAAAGAGATGGTGGCGATGAGGGGGTTCGGTGCGTGAAGTTCCTCCTCTGAGGCGTCGGGGGGGGGGGGGGCAACGCCACAAGCTCCGAGGACACCCTTCCGATCTCAGCCCGGATCGGCCCTCACATGCCTCACAGCGACAACGATGCTCCCAGACGCCTCAACCTTCTGGCACAGTCAACCCTCCTTGAGGAGGATGGTCCCATTGGTCCGGCGTGCTTCGGCCCTCGAATTCGAGGGGAGCCATTCCCCAGAGGCTTCACCCTCCCTCGGGACACCCCCAAATACAACGACACAACCAAGCCAGAAGACTGGCCAATTGACTACACCACCGCAGTCGGCATCGCTCGGGGCAACAAGCATGTAGCAGTCTGCTACGTGCCTCTCATGCTGGCCGGCTCGGCCAGGACATGGCTCAACAGCCTTCCAGCCGGCAGCGTAAACTCTTAGGTTGACTTCGAGGAGGCATTCGTCCGCAGCTTCACTAGCACGTATAAGTGCCCTGGTCGGCCTCGCGAGTTGGCCATGTGCGTCCAGAGGCCTGACGAACCCCTTCGCGACTATGACACTCGTTGGACGAAGTTGCGCAACTCCTGCGAAGGAGTGCATGAGGTACGAGCCATTCAATATTTCATTGACGGCTACCAAGATGGCACCCTACTCAAGCACAAGCTCATGTGCTTCGAGACCACCTCTCTGCGGTGCAAATGGCCAAGGCGGATAAGTATGCCACGCCGACTCAGCTATGCGGGTCAAGGTCACCGCCTCGGACAAAATTTTCCCCACGCCGTCTACTCCCAAGCCGTCTGGGGACAACCGAGGCGGCCAGAACAACAAGCGGAAGGCGGATCAACTTGATTCGTGCTCTGCAAGCAAGAAGGAGGCTAGCGTGGAGGAAGATGCGCCTGCTACCCAAGCTGGTTCTCAGCGGCAGCGGACCGGCAAGAACAACTGGCAGCCCAAGCTCACATTCGAGCAAATGCTCAACGCGCCATGCAAGATGCATACTGGGGCGAAGCCGGCCACTCATACCCTCCGACAGTGCAACTTTGCACAGCGACTGTCGCGAGGAGAGGGTCTGCCGGCTCCCCCAGCGGTAGCTCCTAGGCCGGCTCCGGCTCCACCACCGCCGCCTCACAACGACGATCGTCTCCACAACGAGTACCCCATCAAGACGGAGCTTATGTCGTCTTCACCAGCGAGGGTCATGACAAACATAGCCAGCGACAACGCTGGCGTGAGGTGAGCGCCACGGTCCCCCTGGTTCCCCAATTCATGCATTGGTCTGAAAAGCTAATTAGGTGGAGCCGGCTGACCATCCTGCAGTGATGCAAAACCCTGGCTCATATGCACTCATCCTCGACCCCACCTTCGCCTCCAAGAGGCTCATTTGCCGGTTCTCTTGGGTGTTGGTCGACGGTGCAAGCAACATAAACATCCTCTACCGTGACACCTTGCTCAAGGTTGCGATAAAGGAGAAGGACCTCCAGCCGACCAGCACTGTCTTCCATGCCATCGTGCCAGGATAGTCCTGCTAGCCGATCGGCAAAACCCAGCTGGATGTCCTCTTCGGCGACAAGGCGCACTTCCGCCGAGAATCCATTTGGTTCGAGGTGGTGGATCTCAACAGCCCCTACCATGCGCTGTTGGGCAGGCCGGCTCTGGCAAAATTCATGGCCATCCCCCACTACAACTACCTCAAGATGAACATGTCGGGTCCAAAGGGCATCATCACTGTTGCTGGCGACTACAAGAAGTCGCTCGAGTGTGCACACGACAGCAGTCGTCTGGCCGACGCCCTGGTGATTGCTGAGGAAAAGAGGCAGATCGACCGGCTCGTGGCTCAGGCTACCGACCAGCCGGCGACCCGTAATCCACCATCCCAGTCGGCCGGCGAAGGCTCATTCAAGCCGGCTAAGGAATTCAAGAAGGTGCCACTCGACCTTGCAAACCGTAAGCAGTGCATCACTATCAGTGCTAATCTCAGCACCAAATAGAAAGGCGAGCTGGTCGACTTCCTTTGTGAGATTCGAGACATCTTTGCATGGTCTCCAAAGGACATGCCAGGAGTTCTGAGGAAGTATGCCGAGCAAAAAACTTCATGTGCGGCTGGATGCCAAGACGGTGAAACAACCCTAGCGCTACTTCGCCGAGGGGAAGCGGCGCACAATTGGAGAAGAAGTCGCCCGACTACTCGCAGTCGGCTTCATAATGGAGGTTTTCTACCCGGACTGGTTGGCCAACCCAATCCTGGTGCTGAAGAAGAACAACACATGGCGAATGTGTATCGACTACACGAGCCTGAATAAGGCGTGCCCGAAAGACCCTTTCGCCTTCCCCAGGATAGATCAAGTGATCGACTCCAGAGTCGACTGCAAATTGCTATCCTTTTTTGACACCTATTCAGGATGCTATCAAATCAAGCTGGATTCGGCTGATCGACTGAAGACCTCCTTCATCACGCCCTTCGGGGCCTCCTGCTACACCACCATGACGTTCGGTCTGAAGAATGCTTGTGCCATGTTTCAGCGCTGCATGCAGCAATGCCTCCTGCTGCAGATCGGTAGGAACATCCACGTCTATGTTTATGACACCGTCGTCAGGACCAAGCAGCACTTCAGTCTCCTTGAAGACTTGCGAGAGACATTCGCCAATCTGCACGAATACAAGATCCGGCTCAACCCGAAGAAGTGTGTCTTTGGGGTTCCAAGCGGCAAACTCTTGGGTTTCTTCGTGTCCGCTCGTGGCATTGAAGCGAATCCCGAGAAGATCGGAACCATCGAGCAGATGGTGAAGCCGGCTCGAATCCTGGACGTCCAGAAGTTCGCCGGCTGTCTGGCGTCCCTTAGCCGGTTCGTCAGCTGGCTGGGCGAGAAGGCGCTTCCACTCTATCAACTGATGAAGAAGACGACCAAGTTCGAGTGGAACGACCAGGCAGATGAAGCCTTCCGCGACCTCAAGCGCGTCATCTCGAGCCTGCCAATCTTGGTGGCACCGGCTGAAAGGGAACCCATCCTCAGCTACATCACGGCAACCACTCGCGTGGTCAGTGTGATTCTGGTAGTGGAGCGCAAGGAGGAGGGCAAGGTACTATTAGTGCAACGCCCTATTTACTACCTCAGCGAGGTCTTGTCCGCCTCCAAGCAAAACTACCCCCACTATCACAAGATGTGTTATGGTGTTTACCTTGCCGCAAAAAAGTTGAAGCAATACTTCCAAGAGCATGCCATCACTATGGTGAGCACTGCTCCACTTTCAAAAATCATGGGCAACCGTGATGCCACGGGTCAGATTGCTAAGTGGTCCATCTCCATGGCTGACCACGACATCCTCTACGAGCCGCGCACCGCCATCAAATCTTAGGTGGTGGTTGACTTCCTCGTCGATTGGGCAGAAACCCAATTTACACCGCCGCCTCCAGACTCCACTCATTGGCGGATGCACTTTGATGGCTCAAAGATGCGAACTGGTCTGGGAGCCAGCATCTTCTTGACGTCTTCGAAAGGAGACCAACTGAAGTATGCTCTCCAGATACACTTCGCCGCCTCCAACAACGTTGCCAAATACGAAGCGCTCGCTCACAGCCTCCTGCTCGCCAGAGAGATTGGCATCCGGTGGATCCTTTGCTTTGGTGACTCAGACCTTGTGGTGCAGCAAGTCTCCGGCGAATGGGACGCGAGGGACGCCAACATGGCAAGATACCGCTTCCTCATTCAGCAGCTCAGTGGTGCTTTCGAGGGCTGCGAGTTCCATCATGTCCCTAGGGCGGATAACGAGGCGGCCGACACCTTGGCCAAAATCGGCTCCACAAGTCAGTTAATCCTAGTTGGCGTCTCCGCGAGCGACTGCACAAGCCATCCATCAAGCCATCTCCAGAGTCAGCGTCGATATTTGTGCCGGAAGATCCCTCAGAACCAACAATGTCGTCTATGCCAGTTCCGCCGGCTACAACTATTGTGTCGGCTACGCTGGCTCTACCGACTCCAACTGTTGCGCCGGCTACAACAACTTCGCAGGTTACAACTGCTTCGCCGGCTAGAATAACAACTTCGGTCACGCCAAGCCTGGAATCCTGTCGGCTCGACACCTAGTGTGTGGCTATCATGGAGGTAGACGGCGTGCCGGCTGCCACAACAGCATCAGAGACAGAAGATCTCAAGCCTGCGACTTCATCAACAAGCACGGGGGCTGCAGAAGCTCCTAATACTCAACTCGAGGCGGAGCCGGCTCCTGTGTCGGCTCTGTCGTGGGCTCAACCCATCTTGGCCTTTCGTCTTCACGGCGAGCTTAACTAAGATGAGGTGGAGGCAAGGCAGATCCAACGTCGATCAGCAGCATACGCCATCATCAGTAGCGAGCTGGTTTGGCGTAGGGTGACTCGCGTGTTCAAGCGCTGCGTCGAGTCAGAAAAGGGACAGGAGATCCTCAAAGACATACATCAGGGTGAGTGTGGGCATCATGCCGCCTCTAGAACCCTGGTGGCCAAGGCGTTTCGTCACAGATTTTACTGGCCCACGGCCCTCGAGGAGGTTGTGGACATGGTCAACCAGTGTGAAGGCTGTTGATACGTCTCCATCATATCTACTTTTCCAAACTCTTTTGCCCTTGTTTTGGACTCTCATTTGCATGATTTGAATGGAACTAACCCGGACTGACGCTTTTTTCAGCAGAATTGCCATGGTGTTGTTTTTATGCAGAAATAAAAGTTCTCAGAATGACCTGGAAATATACGAGGATTTTTTGTGCAATATATAAAAAATACTAGCGCAAGAATTACCTGGAGACGCGGAGCCAGGAGCCCACAAGCCCTGGAGCACGCGGGCCCCCCTGTTCTTCCTCTGGAGGGCAGATCTGGACTCCGTTCTGGGCGCCGGAGAGGGGAAATCGACGCCGTCGTCATCACCAACCATCCTTCATGGACAATTCCATGATGCTCTTCATCGTTCGTGAGTAATCTCATCATAGGCTTGCTGGACGGTGATGGGTTGGATGAGATCTATCATGTAATAGAGTTAGTTTTGATGGGGTTTGATCCCTAGTATCCACTATGTTCTAAGATTGGAATTGCTACTACTTTGCTATGCTTAATGCTTGTCACTAGGGCCCGAGTGCCATGATTTCAGATCTGAACCTATTATGTTTTCATCAATATATGTGTGTTCTTGATCCTATCTTGCAAGTTGTAGTCACCTACTATGTGTTATGACCCGACAATCCCGGAGTGACAATAACCGGAACCACTCCCGGAGATGACCATAGTATGAGGAGTTCATGTATTCACTATGTGCTAATGCTTTGTTTCGGTTCTCTATTAAAAGGAGACCTTAATATCCCTTAGTTTCCATTAGGACCCGCTGCCACGGGAGGGATGGAAAATAGATGTCATGCAAGTTCTTTTCCATAAGCACGTATGACTAAATAAAGAATACATGCCTACATTACATTGATGAACTGGAGCTAGTTACATATCTCCCCATGTTATAACTATTACGTGGTGAATGTCATCCGACATAATTATCCATCACCAATCCAATGCCTACGAGTATTTTCTTGCTGGTCCTTGCTAAGTTAATTTACCGCTACTATTGTCACTGCTGCTATTGTTACCCCTACTGCTGTAACTACTGCTAGTGTTACCGCTGCTACTGTTACTATCACACAACTTTGCTATTGAAACTTTGCTGCAGATACTAAGTCTTTCAGGTCTGGTTGAATTGACAACTCAACGTCTAATACTCGAGAATATTCTTTGGCTTCCCCTTGTGTCGAATCAACAAATTTGGGTTGAATACTCTACCCTCAAAAACTGTTGCGATCCCCTATACTTGTAGGTTATCAAGACTATTTTCTGGCGTCGTTACCGGGGAGGCATGGCTCTATTCTCTGAGTCACTTGGATTTACTTATGTTGATCACTATGAGGAATCCGAGAGATCCAAAAACAAAGTCTTGCCCTCAACTACGAGGACATGTGAGGAACTGCCATCTAGCTCTGCACTTGATTCACCTTCAGTTATGAGTAAATTTGCGACACCACCACCTACTAGAAATTCTGATGTGTCGCCTATGCTTGATGATGCTATTTCTTCTATCCATGATTCTTATAATGATGCTTTGCTTGATACTGCTTTGCCAATGGGTGCATTTCTTGATGCACAAATTGCTAGAGTTGCTGCTGAATGTGATGATACTTCCGAAACAGATGAAATTATTGAAGTAGAACATGTTGTTCCACCTGTTAGGCCTAGCTCTCCTAGATATGAGTTGCCTAATATACCTGAGGGTTATGTTATCGAGGGAGAGGTAGCTGAAGACTTTATTGCTTGTAAGGATAGCTATGATCTCGAGAATTTATTGCGCCAGCGAAAAGAAAAATCTCTTAATGCTAGAATGAAATACGATCCTAAGTTTGCTACTTCACGCATCTTTGTTACTGATAAGGATTATGAATTCTTTGTTCATCCTGAGTTGATCACTTTGGTTGAATCTGATCCTTTTCATGGTTATGAGTCTGAAATGGTTGTAGCACATCTTACTATGTTGAATGATATAGCCACCCTATTCGAGAATGAGGAAAAATTCGTCATTACTCTATCCAAAAGTTGTTTCCTTTCTCGCTAAAGGGTGATGCTAAGACTTGGTTTACTTCTCTTGCTCCTGGTTGTGTGCGTAGTCCCCATGATATGATATACTACTTATGTGAGAAATATTTTCCTACCCATAAGAAACAAGCTGCCTTGCACGATATATATAACTTTGTGCAAGTTGAAGAAGAGAGTCTCCCACAAGCTTGGGGAGGCTTGTCCAGTTACTTAATGCTTTGCATGATCAGCCTCTTGAGAAGAATGAAATACTTGATATCTTTTATAATGGACTAAACGATGCTTCTAGGGACCACCTAGATAGTTGTGTTGGTTGTGTTTTCAGGGAAAGAACTGTGGAACAAGCTGAAATTCTATTGAATAATATCTTGAGCAACATAATGCTTGAACTATTCTCGAACCACCTCCGAAGCCAACTCCGAAGAAAAGAGGTATTATATTCCTCAGTCTTGAAGATATGCAAGAAGCCAAGAAATCTATGCAAGAGAAAGGTATTAAATCTGAAGATGTCAAGAATCTACCACCTATTGAAGAAATACATGGTCTTGATAACCCGACACAGGTAGTAGAGGTAAATTCTCTTCGTAGATTCGATGAGAGTGATATTCCTTATGATAAACTTGCTAGCTTATGCTTAGATGAATTTGATAACTTCGTTGCCAAACGACAAAGTTTCAATGATTATGTTAGCAGACCATTGGAACAAAATGCTCGCATGATTAATCATTAAGTGCTTGTGTGGATAGAAATGTCAATGATCTTAAGCTTTTGAGTAAACATGCCTCTATGGTCACTACTCAAGTAGAAGAAGTACTTAAGGCTCAAAATGACTTTCTCAATGAGTTGAATGACAATTTTGTTAGACTTGTCAGTAGAGGTGGTAGAATGACTCAGGAACCTTTGTATCCTGAGGGCCATCCTAAGAGAATTGAACAAGATTCTCAAGGACTTAACACTGAGGCACCTAGTCATCGTGTTAATAGGAAGAAAAAGAAAGATAATAGGAACTTTCATGCTAGCAAACATGTTGCTGTTACACCTAAGAATCCAAATGATGTCTCTGTTTCTGATGCCGAAACACAATCTGGTGATGAACATGAGCCTAGTGATAATATATATAGTGGTGTTCATGTTGATGCTCAACCTAGTAATGATAAGGATGTGGAGATTGAACCTGTTGTTGATCTTGATAACCCACAACCTAAGAACAAGAAATACGATAAGAACGACTTTATTGCTAGGAAGCATGGTAAAGAAAGAGAACCATGGGTTCAGAAACCCATGCCCTTTCCTCCCAAACCATCCAAGAAAAAGGATGATGAGGATTTTGAGCGCTTTGTTGAAATGATTAGACCTGTCTTTTTGCAAATGCGTTTGACATATATGCTCAAAATGTCTCCTTATGCTAAGTACATGAAAGATATTGTGACTAATAAAAGGAAGATACCTGAGGTTGAGATTTCCACCATGCTTGCTAATTACACCTTCAAGGGTGGAACTCCTAAGAAACTAGGTGATCCCGGAGTACCCACTATACCTTGCTCCATTAAAGGAAATTATGTTAGAACTGCTTTATGCGATCTTGGGGCTGGTGTTAGTGTTATGCCTCTCTCTTTATATCGTAGACTTGAATTGGATAAGTTGACACCCACTAAAATGTCTTTGCAAATGGTCGGCAAATCAACTGCTTTTCCTATCGTCATTTGCGAGGATGTGCCTGTTGTGGTTGCTAACGTTACTATCTTAACGGACTTTGTTATTTTGGATATTCCCAAGGATGATGCCATGGTGGTCATCCTTGGAAGACCCTTTCTAAACACTGCAGGGGCTGTTATTGATTGCAACAAAGGCAATGTCACTTTCCATGTTAATGGTAATGAGCACATAGTGCACTTTCCGAAGAAACAATATCGAGTACATTGCATCAATGCTATTGAAAAATCTTCATCAATTCTTACTGGAAGCTTTGAATGCCCTATACCTACAGTGAAGATGAAGTATGATTTACTTGTTGGGGATATGCACATCCCCGTTGAGGTAACCTAGTGATTATTCGAAAATTCTCCGGTTTTATGTGATTCAAAAAAAGTTTGTCAAGGAGACTTGATCAACCTCATTGATGGATTTCTTTTGATGACCATGAGATGGATGAATCTAGAAGTCACAACCATCTGTTCCCAACTTTTACTTTTGGTTGTTTGGAAGAAAAATGATAAATTTAGCTTTATTTTCCTGTTTTCTGCTTTTTCCGTCCCTTAGAAAAGTGTCCCGAAAATAAAAGTTCTCCAAATGCCCCGAAATTCAAGTATGATTTTTTCTGGAATATGTGAAAATTTCTGAGATAGAAAGCTAGTCAGGGGGATGCACCAGTGGGCCACAAGCCCAGGAGGCGCGGCCACCCCCCTGGTCGCACGTGGCAGGCTTGTGGGTCCCACGTGCCCCCCTCCACTTATTCCAGCTCCCATCTCCTTCTTCTACCTCCAGAAAAAATCATTCCACAGCTCAAACCCATGTTCTTGCTCTTCTTGCTGCATTTTTCGATCTCCTTGTGCAAAGGCCCATTCACCAAACTATTTTGGGGAATTGTACCTTGGTATGTGACTCCTCCATTGGTCCAATTAGTTTTTTCTCTAGTGCTTTATTCGTTGCATATTTTTTCTGTCTTGGTGACCCTGTTCTTGAGCTTTGCATGTTAATTTTAGTTGGTCCCAAGTAGTTTTGAGGCATCATATGGCCTCTAGGCACTTGTAGGAGTAGTTGCTATGAGTTTTGTTGAGCCTTGTTCACTTTTCTTTTGAGTCACTCAAAATTTCCGAAAAAGAAGATGTTCAGGAGAAACTATCATGGTGGTTCCTCAAGCAAAAGGGGTCCCCGTCTCTCGATTAGGGAGCCCGATCCTTGTCAGCCGAGGAACGCACAGGTACAACCATGTGAATGGACTTCCGATGAATTCATGATTGATGCAAGTTTCAAGGACGAGTTTGATACATTTGTTCACAACGCCGGGCTCGAAGAATTCATCTCCAACAAATGCAAACAACATACTACACTCACTACCTCTTTTGTTCGTAGATTCAAATTTTTAGCTGGCCGTGACTCATCCATACTGTTTATCTTTATGACAAATTGTATACCATAGATTTAGAGGATTTTAATAGAATTTGCAAGATACCTGATTGGGGTAGTCCCAATGATCCTCCTAAGTCTTCGGTTAGAGATTTTATTTGTAGTATAACTGTTGGAGAAACTAGAGATATGACGCAGGCTACCATGGGGAGCATCCATTTCCCTGCCTTACATTATTTTGCCCTCTTCATAGGTAGATGCATTAACGGCAAGATTGAGCATTGCCACCTTTGCACATCTGACCTTAGTATTCTGAAGAGCGCAGTAACGGGTGATAGAAGTTTCTACATGGGAGCTATTATCGCGAGGAGGCTAAATAATAGTGCTAATGAAGGGGATTTATTTGGTGGGATCTATGCCACTCGCATAGAAAATTATCTTGGAATACCCATCCACACAGGAGATCCCCTGCTCCATACAGCTTTCCTTGATCGCGCGCTATGACACGTTATCATTTCCTTTAGAGGGATAATGAATCCCTCCTATACTGGTTAATATTTAACCGACAGAGTGTTTTCCATATTACCCTTCCTGCTCCTTCCTTCTTTGACTTTCATGTAAAACGGAGATATTACATAACCAAAGGAGATGCAGAGGAGTATGTGAGGGAGGCGAAGGCTGCTTGCCTCCGTGAGGCAGCTATTCAGGCGGTAGCTGCCGCGTTCCCGTACAACCCCCATTATGATTTTGGATATTGGCCAGGCTAGCCGTGGGAGTAGACCAACTTAGGCCAAAATCCTAAGCTTGGGGAGTATGTGTTTCTCACCGACTTTATGTTTATGCTCACACTTTCACTTTGATAGTCGATGTTCACACCTTGCCATTGTATCATCCATGCTAGTTTATTTATTTTTCTCGCTTTCTTCTCGTGTGTTTGTTTAAATTGAGAAAAACAAAAAAAATTAGTTGTAAGCACAGTTGTCAGAATCGTGACTCAAGTCTTAGAATCTTAAGATCTTACGATCCAAACTAGCCCCTCCGATTCTACGATTTTGCTCATAGAATCTAAGTTTCTACGATCCTCATAGTTAAGATTCTATGATTCACGATCCTAGCAACGGAGCTCCGATCTGATTCAGAATCGCGATTCTGACAACTTTGGTTGTAAGTTTGCTTTCATGCTTGCTTAGTGGTATTTAGAAAGAAAACCCAAAAATATTTCCCGTTCTTCTTCTGCTTGTTGGGAGCTTTCCCGTGTAAATAGTTTTCTTTTTCTTTGGGTCAAGGTAGAAGACCATGGTTAAAATGTTTAGTGGCTCTCACATGCATATCTGTTTATCCGTCAAAGAGCCATATTACTTTGTTTTCTCCTTTGATTTTGCTTGCAGATTCCAGCTTAGTCCAATGCACGAACACTCTCATTATTATTCACATCATTCGGTCGTCCAAGTGAAAGGCAATAATGACGATATATCATGAAGTGACTGAGCCTGGAAAAGTTGGTATGAACTCGACCTATTTTGTTTTTGTAAATATGACTAGCTCATCGTTCCTAATTCAACATTGTTATGAGAGGAACATGTTTGCAATGACAACTTAGAGATTATAGTTTCTGATGCCATGCTTAATTAGCTAGGAGCTTATAATGGTTTGTCTTGGATGCCAACATGAATTTCAAGATGATTATGATGTAGTATGATAGGATGGTATCCACCTTTGAATGATTCAAGTGGCTTGACTTGGCACATGTTCACGCATGTAGTTGAAACAAAATCAACATATCCTCTATGATATTCGTGTTTATGGTGATTTATGTCCTACTCATGCTTGCACTCAGTGTTGGTTAATTTCAATGCATATTAATGACTGTTGTCGCTCTCTAGTTGGTCGCTTCCCAGTCTTTTGCTAGCCTTCACTTGTACTAAGCGGGATTACTGCTTGTGCATCCACTTCCATAAACCCAAAGTTGTTCCATATGATTCCACCATACCTACCTATATGCGGTATCTACCTGTCGTTCCAAGTAAATTTGCATGTGCCACTCTCTAAATCTTCAAGTAATAATCTGTTTTGTATGCCCGAACCGCTCATGTGGTGACAAGGGGCGGTCAGTATCTTCCACGCTAGGCGTGTTATCCTCGACACGTGTTTATTCACTATCACTCACGAGAAAGGGGCCGGTAATCGGAATGCCCAGTTCCACGCTCAAATCAAAAAATAATTGCAAACAAAACTCCCCCTGGATTGTTGTTGGTATGGATGGCACCCGAGGATTCGGCTAGTTGTGGAGTGTGATTGATCGGTGGTGGAGGAGTTAAAATTTACTTTTCTGTTTGGGAACCGCCTATAGCATGAGCAGCATGGAAGATATTGAGAACTCTTGGTCATCGCGTTGACAATGAAAGCATGGCACCCAAAATTATTTATCTCTGTTTTAAAAGCTTGAGCTCTGGGACCTCTGCAAATCAATGCTTCGCTCTGCGAAGGGCCTATCTATTTACATTTCTGTTGAGTCGTCCTCTTCTTATTAAAAGGAAGCAGTTAGAGAGCACCTCCGTCATTTTTATGCTTTGCTATTAATTGATATTGAGTATTTGTGTGACTGGATCTTCTTTGCCATGAATTACAATGTTCAGTCAGCCCTTGGTCTTTGAAGGTGCTCTTCATTTAAGTTTTGCGGTCTCAGAAAGGGCTAGCGAGATACCATCTGTTCATATTGTTTTCATGTCTGTTTTGATTGAAGTGTTGACGTTTGAAACTTACTATTATTGCTTGCTAGTTGATTATGCCATTGATATGAGTACAACATGAGACCAAAATGTCATTGCTTATGTGGTTAGTTTATGATCTTGCTGAAAATCTGAATATCAGTTAGACATAATTACAACAACAAGATCAAACAGAGTTCACAAAAGTTTTTCTTTTGTCACTTTCAGTTTGTCAACTGAATTTCTTGAGGACAAGCAAGGCTTTAAGGTTGGGGGAGTTGATACGTCTCCATCGTATCTACTTTTCCAAACTCTTTTTCCCTTGTTTTGGACTCTAATTTGCATGATTTGAATGGAACTAACCCGGACTAATGCTGTTTTCAGCAGAATTGCCATGGTGTTGTTTTTGCGCGGAAATAAAAGTTCTCGAAATGACCTGGAAATTTACGAGGATTTTTTGTGGAATATATAAAAAATATTGGCGCAAGAATTACCTGGAGACGTGGAGCCACGAGCCCACAAGCCCAGGAGGCGCGGCCCCCCCTGGCTGCGCCTGGCAGGCTCGTGAGGCCCTCGTGGCTCCACCATCTCCAACTCCAGCTCTATATATTCTCTCTCGCCTAGAAAAAATTAAGAGAGAAGAGTTCATCGCATTTTACGATACGGAGCCGCCGCCACCACTTGTTCTTCCTCTGGAGGGCAGATCTGGAGTCCGTTCTGGGCTCCGGAGAGGGGAAATCGACGCCGTCGTCATCACCAACCATCCTTCATCGCTAATTCCATGATGCTCTTCATCGTTCGTGAGTAATCTCATCGTAGGCTTGCTGCATGGTGATGGGTTGGATGAGATCTATCATGTAATTGAGTTAGTTTTGATGGGGTTTGATCCCAAGTATCCACTATGTTCTGAGATTGATGCTGCTACTACTTTGGTATGCTTAATGCTTGTCACTAGGGCCCGAGTGCCATGATTTCAGATCAGAACCTATTATGTTTTCATCAATATATGTGTGTTCTTGATCCTATGTTGCAAGTTGTAGTCACCTACTATGTGTGATGAGCCGGCAACCCCGAAGTGACAATAACCGGAACCACTCCCGGAGATGACCATGGTATGAGGAGTTCATGCATTCACTATGTGCTAATGCTTTGTTCCGGTTCTCTATTAAAAGGAGACCTTAATACCCCTTAGTTTCCATTAGGACCCCGCTGCCACGGGAGGGATGGACAATAGATGTCATGCAAGTTCTTTTCCATAAGCACGTATGACTAAATACGGAATACATGCCTACATTACATTGACGAATTGGAGCTAGTTACATATCTCCCCATGTTATAACCGTTACATGATGAATGTCAACCGACATAATTATCCATCACCGATCCAATGCCTACGAGTCTTTTCCTACTGGTCCTTGCTAAGTTACTTTACCGCTACTGCTGTCACTGCTGCTGATGTTACCGCTACTGTTGTCACTACTGCTACTATTACTGGTGCTACTGTTACTATCACACTACTTTTTTATTGAAACTTTGCTGTAGATACTAAGTCTTTCAGGTGTGGTTGAATTGAGAACTCAACTGCTAATACTCGAGAATATTCTTTGGCTTCCTCTTGTGTCGAATCAACAAATTTGGGTTGAATACTCTACCCTCGAAAACTGTTGCAATCCCCTATACTTGTGGTTTATCAGCTGCCAAAGATTCAGCACGCGGAGCCACATGTCGGCTTCAGCCCTCAAAACCATCCCCTTGTCATGACCATTTTCGTTTGGGGGTTGGACATGGTGGGGCCATTCAAGACCGCTCGAGGCGGCATGACGCATCTCTTGGTGGCTGTTGACAAATTTACCAAGTGGATTGAGGCCAGGCCCATCAAGGAACTTGACGGCCCCACGGCCGTCAGGTTCATCAAGGACATCGATGTCCGCTACGGCGTCCCCCACAACATCATCACCGACAATGGCAGCAATTTCGCCAAGGGTGCTTTGGCACTCTACTGCTCCAATGAAGGCATCCGACTCGACTTGGCATCAGTGGCGCACCCACAATCCAACGGCCATGTGGAAAGGGAAAATGGCATGATCCTGGACGGGATCAATCCAACGCTGGTGGCGCCACTTGTCAGGTCAGGCGGCTGCTGGATTGAAGAGCTGCCGGCTATGCTGTGGAGCCTCCGCACCACGCCGAACCGGTCAACCGTCTTCACAACATTCTTTCTGGTATCCGGGTCCGAGGCAATCATCCCCACGGATGTTGAATTCGACTCTCCTCGGGTCACCCTGTACATAGAGACTGAAGCGAAGGAGGCAAGAAAACACGATGTCGATCTGCTCGAAGAGGCACGGGATCTGGCCTTGAGACGGACTGCCATATACCAACAAAGCTGAGATACTACCACAACAAGAAGATCAAGTCCCTCTCTTTGAGAGAGGGAGACTTGGTGCTCAGAAGAATCCAGCGGACAGCCGGCCAGCACAAGCTCTCTTCCCCATGGGAGGGACCTTTCCACATCAGCAGGGCGTTGCATAACAATGCATACTATCTGATAGACGCCCAGAAGCCAAGGAAGCGCAAGAGAGACGACTCCAGCCAGGAAACGGAGCATCTATGGAATGAGGCATTGCTTCGCCCGTTCTATTGCTAGACTGCAACAGAAAGAAAAAAGCATGTACGAATGTATATTCCTCCCTTTTTGGGATTTTCAATGAATGCAATGGGTGTTTCAAGCCGGTGCTTGAGACACACCTCTTTCAGAATCATGGCAAAAGTTTTCACTCGTTTGTGAGTTCCCTCGTCCGGCTCTACGGGCTCGGGGCTCTCTAGCCGGCCCGAACGATTTCCTTAGTTGTAGGTTGCTACTGCGACAACAGACCTTCCCTGGAAACGGCGCCAGGAATCCTGCTGCTACGGGCTACGCCTATAGGGACTTCCTTGGCAAATATGCAAAGGATTTCCCCGCGGCCTTGGATCCTTGCGTTGGTGTTCCCTTGAAGAGGAAAGGGTGATGTAGCACAGCGGCAGTAAGTATTTCCCTCAGTTTGATAACCAAGTTATCGATCCAGTGGGAGGTCCGCGTCAAGTCACAAGTACCTGCGCAAACACAAAGAGCTTGCACCCAACGCTATGAAGGGGTTGTCAATCCCTTATAGATTGTTTGCAAAGTGAGAACTGAAAGCAAAAAGTAAACAAAGCAAAGTAAAAGTGAAAGTGGAGACGATAGTTGTGAATAGACCTGGGGGCTGTAGTGTTCACTTGTGGCTTCTCTCATGAAAGCAAGTAGACCGTGGGTGAACGAATTACTGTCGAGCAATTGATAGAACCGCGCAAAGTCATGACGTTATCTATGGCAATGATTATAACTATAGGCATCACGTCCAAAACAAGTAGACTGATACTTTCTGCATCTATTACTATTACTCCACACGTCGACTGCTATCCAGCATGCATCTAGTGTATTAAGTTCAAAAGAACAGAGTAACGCCTTAAGTAAGATGACATGATGTAGATGCACAATATCAAATTTGTGATGAAAGCCCATCTTGTTACCCTTGATGGCAACAACATGATGTGTGCCTTGCTGCCCCTTCTATCACTAGGAAAGGTCACTACACGGTATGAACCCAAAACCAAGCACTTCTCCCATTGCAAGAATCATAGATCTAGTTGTCCAATCAAAACCCAAGACTCGGAGAGACTTACAAGGATATAAAATCATGCATATAAGAAATCAGCAAAGACTCAAATATAATTCATAGATAATCTGATCACAAATCCACAATTCATCTGATCTTGACAAACACGGAAGCTTGCAAAAAAGCTTACGAAATTTAGGGGATTTTATTCCGTTTGGACTCCGTTCCAAAATCAGATCTGAAAAGAGTCAAAAACACAGAAAAAACATGAACACGCACTTGGCACTGAATTAATAAGTTAGTCCCAAAAAAGATATAAAAGGTAAACAAAACATCCAAAGTTGACAAGATAACAACATGAAACCATCAAAAATTATAGATACGTTTGAGACGTATCAAGCATCCCCAAGCTTAACTCCTGCTCGTCCTCGAGTAGGGAAGTGATAAAGAAGGAATTTTTGATGCTTTCATGCTACCTAGCATAGATGTCCTTTGTAACTCCTCTGATGTGACGTGAATGTACAGATCCATTAGATTCAAAACAATAGTTTGCTATTGACGTGGAGACAATAATACTTCAAGCAAACTAGCAAGGTAATCATGAAATTTCAAAATAACTAGGCCAAAAGAAAGTTATCCGTACAAAATCATATAGTTTGGCTATGCTCTATCATCCTTGCACAACAAATTTAAATCATGCACAACCTCGGTATTGGCCAAGTAATTGTTTTCACACCTTTACTTTCTCAAACTTTTTCAACTCTCACGCAATACTTGAGCGTGAGCCATGGTATTAGCACTAAAAGTGGAATGGAGTGTGGTGGAGGTTGCAAGGCAAACAAGGAGAAGATGGTCACATTGACTAGGCATATCAACGAGCTATGGAGATGCTCATCAATAGATATCAACGTGAATGAGTAGGGATTGCCATACAAATGATGCACTAGAGCTAAGAGTATGTGAAAGCTCTTAAAGAAAACTAGTTGGTGTGCATCCAACTTGCTTGCTCACGAAAACATACGACAATTTTGAGGAAGCCTATGATTGGAATATACAAGCCAAGTTATATAATGAAAATTTCCCACTAGCTATATGGTGGTGACAAAACTAGAGACTCTCAATCATGAAGATCATGGTGCTTAATATGCACAAGTGTGGAAAGGTAGTAGCATTGTCCCTTCTCTCTTTTTCTCTCATTTTTTTGGTGGGCTCTTTGGCCTCTTCTTTTTGTTGGGCATCTTTGGCCTCTTTTATTTCCTCACATGGGACAATGCTCCATCAATGATGATCATCACACTTACAACTCAAAACTTAGAGCAATGATGACTCTATATGGAATGCCTTCGGTAGTGTACCGTGACAATGATCTAGCATGGCATAGACATCAATGGAAACATCATGCTAGCTATCTTATGATCATGAAATGGCAATGTAGAAGTGGTGGCACATGTCATGGTTGTAGTTGTATGGCAATATATCTCGGAATAGCTTTGAAAAACCCATAGTAGGTAGGTATGGTGGCTGTTTTGAGGGAGGCTATATGGTGGGTTTTGGGCACCGACGAAAGTTGCACGACACTAAAGAAGATAGTGATGGTGGAAGGTGAAAGTGCATCTAAATCATGGACTCAACATTAGTCACGAAGAACTCATATACTTGTTGCAACAGTTTTAGTAGAAATCGAAACAAATCATTCAACGCATACTCCTAGGGAAAGGGTTGGTAGGTATAAACCATCCCGCGATCCCGACCGCCACACAAAGGATGACAATCAATAGACTAATCATGCTCAGACTTCATCAAATAGCGGTTCACCATACGTGCATGCTACGGGAGTCACTAACTTCAACACAAGTATTTCTAGATCCACAACACCTTACTAATATAACTTCAATATTACCACAACCACAACTCAAAACTAATTGAGATGAATCAAACTTCTCAAACTACTCAATGCACATGAAGGTGGAAGTTTTCATATCCCTTTGGATAACTACCCCTTTTGAGACTACTTATATAGCTTAGATCAACTACCAAGCCACGTGCTTCCGTGCTCTAAAAGATATAAGTGAAGCACATAGAGCAAAATCAACTAGCTCAAAAGATATGCCTTCCCAGGGCATCCCCAAGCTTAGGCTTTTACGACATCCCTGAATCAACTTTGGGTGCCTTGGGCATCCCCAAGCTTGATCTCTTGCCACTCTTTATCTTTTTGTCCAAAAGAACTTCACACAAAACTTGAAAACTTCACAACACGAAACTTAAACAGAAACTCGTGATAACATTAGTATAAGAAAGCAAACCACCACTTACTTAGTTAGTGTATAAAACTTAAATTCTACTTATGTTGATGTTGGGTTACTGTATTTTCAATCTTCCATGGCTAGTACCCCCCCCCCCGATACTATCCATATTTTCATCAAAATAAGCAACCAAATCAACAAAAGCAGAATCTGTTAACAGCACACCAGTCTGTAGCAATCTGTATACTTCGTGTACTTCCTTTACTTCAAAAATTCTGAAAAATAACAAAAATCTGAAGAATTTGTGTAGCAATCAGCAGCAAAAAGAATCAACTCAAAAGCTCTTACAGAAAAAAATGAAAATTCTTTTCGTGAGCAGAAAGTTTCTGTCTTTTCCAGCATGACCAAATGATCATCCCCAAGACTAATCATAACGGTTTTACTTGGCACAAACGCAAAAGAAACACAAAAAACACAATCATAACAGAATTATGAAAGTCTGGAAAACACAAAATAGAAAGAAAAAGGACAGATTAGTTGGGTTGCCTCCCGACAAACGCTATTGTTTAACGCCCTTAGCTAGGCAAAAGGTGATGGAATCACGTATAGTCATCTTTGGTGCTCAAACCATAAGTACCCCTCATCATAGATTCATAAGGCGGTCTTATTTTCTTTCTAGGAAAATGCTCCATGACCTTCTTTAGGGGAAATTGAAATCTATTATTCCCTTCCTTCATATCGATGATGGCACCAATAGTACTTAGGAAAGGTCTACCAAGAATAATGGGACATGAAGGACTGCAATCTATGTCAAGTACAATGAAATCCACGGGTACATAGTTCTTATTTGCAACAATAAAACATCATCGATCCTTCCCATGGGTTTCTTGACAGTAGAATCCGCAAGATGCAAATTAAGAGAGTAAACACTCTTCAATCTCATGAAAACCAAGAATATCACATAAGGACTTTGGAATCGCGGAAACACTAGCACCCAAATCACACAAATTATTGCATTCATAGTTTTTGATCTTGATTTTGATAGTAGGTTCCCACTCATCATGAAGTTTTCTAGGTATAGAGACTTCTAATTCGAGTATCTCTTCAAGAGATTTCATCATAGCATCTACGATATGTGCGGTAAAGGCTTTGCTTTGGCTATAAGCATGTGGAGAGTTTGCTATGGATTGCATCAAGGAAATGCATTCAAACAAGGAGCAACTGTCATAATTGAATTCCTCGAAAACCGAAATGGGAGTTTCATTACTACCCAAAATTTTGATTTCTTCTACTCCACTCTCCACACCTTTATCATCAATATAGGTGGGCTCTGAATCATTGGAGCTTTTTTCAACCAAAGTGGATACATATCCAGCCCCTTCATCAATAGGCTTGACACGTGAAAACAAAGATTCAAGAGGAGTCACACCAAGCACTTTAAGATCTTCGTGATTTGCATCACTAGAACACACCCTTTTAAACCATTCATGCCTAGCGCGAATTTGGGTGGTTCTTTCTTTGCTCTCATTCATGGAGACACGCATAGCTTTTAAAGTTTCATCCAAGTTGACCTTGGGAGGAGCACATCTAACTTTCAAAGCATCAATATCACAAGACATCCTATCAATGCTCTTAGCCAAATCGTATATTTTGAGTAGTTTTTCCTCTATGGACGCATTGAAAATCTTTTGAGAGTTGATGAACTCTTTGATATTACTCTCTAAATCAGAGGGTAATTTGTGATTTCCATAAGTGTTGTTGTAGGAATTGCCATAATTGTTAGAGGAGTTACTAGGAAAAGGCCTAGGAACATAGTTTCCTCTAAAGGCATTGTTTTTGCCAAAATTGTTCCTACGAACAAAATTAACGTCCAAACTAGCGTTGCTACTCTCAATCAAGGAAGATAGTTGCCTGTCATTAGGATCTAAAGGAGCATTTCTACTAGCAACCAAATTCATCAACTCGTCCATCTTAGCACTAAGCGAGTTAATTTCTTCTATAGCGTGTACCTTTTTGCTAGCAGGTGACCTTTCAGTGTGCCACTGAGAGTAGTTGGTCATGATATTGTCTAGGAGTTTTGTAGCGTCTCCTAACGTGATTTCCATGAATGTTCCACCTGAGGCGGAGTCCAAGATATTGCGAGAAGCAAAATTCAAACCAGCGTAAGAGATTTGTATAATCATCCACAAACTCAAGCCATGAGCAGGACAATTTCTAATCATTAACTTCATCCTCTCCCAAGATTGTGCAACGTGTTGATGATCAAGTTCCTTGAAATTCATGATATCGTTACGTAGAGAGATAATCTTAGCCGGCGGAAAATACTTGGATATGTAAGCATCTTGGTACTTATCCCAAGAATCGATACTATTTTTAGGCAAACAAGAAAACCAAGTTTTTGCGCGATCTCGCAACGAGAAAGGAAAAGGCTTAAACTTAATCACGTCATTATCAACATCTCTTTTCTTTTGCATATCGCAAAGTTCAATGAAGGTATTGAGATGGGATGCAGCATCTTCACTAGGAAGGCCAGAGAATTGCTCTTTCATAACAAGATTCAGCAAGGCAACGTTGATTTCATAAGATTCCGCACTAGTGGTGGGAGCAATCGGAGTACTAATAAAATCATTATTATTGGTACTCGAGAAGTCGCAAAGTTTGGTGTTTTCAGCCATGATGACTTCAACAAACCATCAAGAACACAACCAAGCAAGAAAACTGGCAAAGGAAAATGGCAAAAGGCAAAAGAAAACGGCAAAGGAGAAAGGAAAAAAGGCAAAAGAAAACGGCAAGGGAAAAGGCAACTAAAAATGGCAAATGTGAAGTGGGGGAGAGGAAAATGAGAGGCAACTGGCAAAAAGGTAAATGCAAGAGATGAGTTTGTGACACCTACTTGGATAGATCTTGACTTGATCTCTCCTCCCCGGCAACAGCTCTAGAAATCCTTCTGCTACTGCGACAACAGACCTTCCCTGGCAACGGCGCGAGGAATCCTGCTGCTACGGGCTGCGCCTATAGGGACTTGGCAAATATGCAAAGGATTTCCCCACGGCATTGGAGCCTTGCGTTTGTGTTCCGTTGAAGAGGAAAGGGCGATGTAGCATAGCGGCGGTAAGTATTTCCCTCAGTTTGAGAACCAAGGTATCGATCCAGTGGGAGGATCGCGTCAAGTCACAAGTACCTGCACAAACAAAAAGAGCTTGCACCCAACGCTATGAAGGGGTTGTCAATCCCTTATAGATTGTTTGCAAAGTGAGAACTGAAAGCAAAAAGTAAACAAAGCAAAGTAAAAGCGAAAGTGGAGACGATAGTTGTGAATACACCCGGGGGCCGTAGTGTTCACTAGTGGCTTCTTTCATGAAAGCAAGTAGACGGTGGGTGAACGAATTACTGTCGAGCAATTGATAGAACCGCGCAAAGTCGTGACGTTATCTATGGCAATGATTATATCTATAGGCATCACGTCCAAAACAAAGTAGACCGATACTTTCTACATCTACTACTATTACTCCACACGTCGACCGCTATCCAGCATGCATCTAGTGTATTAAGTTCAAAAGAACAGAGTAACGCCTTAAGCAAGATGACATGATGTAGATGGACAATCTCAAATTTATGATAAAAGCCCATCTTGTTACCCTTGATGGCAACAACACGATGCGTGCCTTGCTGCCCCTCCTGTCACTAGGAAAGGTCACTGCACGGTATGAACCCAAAACCAAGCACTTCTCCCATTGCAAGAATCATAGATCTAGTTGTCCAAACAAAACCCAAGACTCGGAGAGACTTACAAGGATATAAAATCATGCATATAAGAAATCTGGAAAGACTCAAATATAATTCATAGATAATCTGATCACAAATCCACAATTCATCGGATCTCGACAAACACACCGCCAAAGAGGATTACATCGGATTGATCTCCATGAAGATCAAGGAGAACTTTGTATTGAAAATCCAAGAGAGAGAAGAAGCCATCTAGCTACTAACTACGAACCCGTAGGTCTCAAGTGGACTACTCAAGAGTCATTGGAGATGCGATGATGTTGATCTATAAGCCGTCCAACTCCAAAGTCCCCTCCGGCAGGGCACCAGGAAGGGTCTCCAAATGAGATCTCGCGGAAACGGAAGCTTGCGGCGGCGGAAAAGTGTTTTCGTGGATGCCCTGATTTTTTCTGCGATTTTAGGGAATTTATAGGCCAAAGAGCTAGGGCAGGGGAGCGCCAGGGAGGCCACAAGCCTGGTTTCCGTGGGCCCCCCTGGCCGCGGCAACAGGGATTGTGGGCTCCCTGTGGACCCCCTGCCTTGGCCCTCAAGTCCCCTGATCTTCTTCTCTTCTGGAAAAATTAATTTCGGGGATTTTATTCCGTTTGCACTCTGGTCCAAAATCAGATCTGAAAAGAGTCAAAAACACAGAAAAACACGAACTGACACTTGGCACTGAATTAATAAGTTAGTCCCAAAAAAGATATAAAAGGTATATAAAACATCCAAAGTTGACAAGATAACAGCATGAAACCATCAAAAATTATAGATACGTTTGAGACGTATCATAGGTGACCCTATAGTGTACACCAGGTTGAACCCTTGCCGTCTCACACAAGCTACAGTTTGGCTCCCGGCTGTCCGGCTAATGAGACGGTGGTAGGGAAGGAAGGCTGCATGAAAAGCTCAACTACAAAGAAGGTTGCCGCCTCGGGTCGGTCTAATCGCTTTCGATCTTATTTTCTAGTCAGCCTCTGCGGGCTCGCTTTTGAGTCCAAGAGTCTTGATGGCTTCGAAAACTCTAAGTCCAATGTTTTCAAAGGCAGAAGCCTCGTCCCAGTCATAGACCGGCTCCCGGCTGTCGGGCTGGCGAGGCGGATGCTAGAGAGAACAGAGGAATTGAATGAAAAGGAGTCAAACAAGAATCAAAAGGTAAAAATGCGAGTCAACAAGCAGAGTGCTTACGAGTTCAATGCAGAATAAGATAGCATCACTACTGGAATTCAGTTATTTGTCGTGAGCTTCTTCTTTGTCGTCTGCTGGCTGATGGCAAAGACCCTATTTACCGTCAGTCACCAGAAAACTGACGGCAAAGAGCAGACTCATGGCAAAGATACTCTTCGTCATCAGTCTTGTATTTGCCGTCTGCTGGCGCACGGCAAAGAGTAGGAGGGCAGACGGAAAAGAGCATGGGGCGGCCCACCACACACCCTCTCCCACCCCATAACGGGCGCTCCCTTTGTCGTCTGCCCTCCTGCTCTTTGCCGTCGGGGGCGGACGGCAAAGAGAGCCCCCCTAACGACCGTCTCCCCACCCCACGTCCCCCTATCTCCTGCTCTTTGACGTAGAGGGGCGGACGGCAAAGAGAGCCCCCCCTAACGGTCGTCTCCCCACCCCACGTCCCCCTATCTCCGACAGTTTGCTGCTCGCCCATCTCTGTGTCTCTCTCAACCGCTCTCTTTGCTCGTCACCCGCCCGCCTGTCGCATCCCTTCACTGGTCCGAGCGCCGCGGAACCCCTCCTCCCCGTTCGCCGGCCGCCTCACCTCCCAACCGCCGGCCGCCTCCCTCCCACCCGCCGGCCGTCCCCCCGCCCGCCGGCCGCCTCCCCTCCCGCCCGCCGGCCGTCCCCCCCACCCGCCGGCCGCATCCTCTCCCGCCCGCCGGCCACCTCCCCTCCCTCCTTTCGGCCGTCCCCGCCCCCCGCCCACCGGCCGCCTCCCCTCCGCTCGTTCGAGCGCCGCGCCACCCTCCTCCCCGGAGCTCGGCCTCCCCTCCTCCCCGCGCCCCTCCTCCCAGGCTGCCCACCGCCCCAGCTACCCGCCGCCCCGGCTGCCCATGGCCCCGGCTGCCCCTCCTCCTCGGTTGCCCACGGCCCCGGCGGCCCACGGCCCCGGCTGCCCCTCCTCCCCGGCTGCCCACCGCCCCGGCTGCCCACTACCATCCTCTAATAGGTGAGTTTGTTTTTTGTTATTCGATTAGATTTAGTTAGTTGATTTAGTTATTTGATTTAGTGGTAGTTTAGTTAGTTGTTTTAGTTAAATAGTACATTTAGTCCTAGGTTTAGTTAATTAGTGCTAGGTTATTTGTTATTTGTTAATTTAGAGGTAGATTCTATTTTGTTAATTAGTGGTAGAATATTTTTTAGTTAATTATTGGTAGATTCTGCTTTTTTAAAAAAATTGTGGTTTAGTGCTATATAGGTTTAGCGATAGGTTTAGATTCTACATAGTTCTAATTGAAATAAGTAGAAAAAAGATGAAGAATAAAAGAAGAATAAGTAGAAGAGGAGGAGGAGGAGGAGGATAAAAAGAAGAAGAAGAAGAAGAAGAAGAAAAAGAGGAGAGAGGAGAAGAATAAATAAGAAGAAAAAGGAAAAGAAGGAAGAAGAAGAAGAAGCGGGAAACGGAAAAGAAGGAAGAAGAAGAAGAAGAAGAAGAAAAGGAAGGAAGGAAGAAGACGAAGAAGAAAAGGAAGAGGAGGAAAAAGAAGAAGATGAAGAAGAAGAAAATGACACCCTCACACCCCAAGACCCTGACACGATGCCCGAAACCCCGACACGACATCCTGATGACACCCTGGCAGAAAACACCGTGCAGCTGTTAATACGCCGCCCCCGACGCCACTGAACCCCAACCCCCGAGCTCCGACACCTCTTCGGCCTCTTGTTGACCGAAAAGTCCCCCGAACACCGACCCCTGACGCCACTGACCCTGGACTCCCGATGACACTAACCCCTGACCACCGACGCCACTAACCCCCGAAACCCGATGCCACCGACACCCGACACTACCTACCCTCGACGGCACTGACTCCCAACGCCACTAACCCCCGACCACCGACAACTGTTCTACCTCCGGTTGAACGAGAAGGTGCTTCTCGGCCTTCCACAAACCGACGGGGTCATAGTTTTGTAAATTATGAGTTAGGTCACATATTTTCCGATTATGTCCTAAAAACATCATATTTGTGTTGATCGTGTGAATTTCAGTGCAGTTGTTCGACGACCCCCACATGCGTTGGACGAGCTACGCCCCTGCGTTTGTTGGTGAGCACAAATGACTTCTCCTCCTACCCCCTTAATTTGCTTTGTTCCGGTCTTTGTGCCGATGAAACTTGCTAGATATAGGTTTCTTCAATCATGACTATGCGTGACCAGTATGCGTCTCCCGTTCGAAAGGGCGACATCTATAAATATGCATGTCTTTGCATATTTATAACCGCCATCTTTTCGAATTGTCCAACGTTATCCATGGATAACCTTAGTATGTGTAGATTGCGTTCGTTTTCCCGTATGTTGTGCTCCGGATCCGATACGGAATTTCATCAATGCCTCCCTTTTGTTCTCCGGGTACACATCCTCTCTGCTTATTGCCGAGACGTGTATTAGGAGAACAGCAGGGAGGTGCTGCCGAAATTGTGCGTCGCATCTGGAGCAGAGCATGGGAAAACGAACACAATCAACACATACTCGGGTGCGATTAGGACCTATCTTTACCTATTAGCGTGTAGGTTGCATGGACGTAATAAAACTGACAAACTTGATTAGAAGATGAATATAGATGATGAATTATATATTTATTTTTTGTGCGCCCATAGGTAGCTAGGCAACATGAGTGATCGTGCTTGGATGTACACTCGTCACCCTAGTCAGAAAGACATGACTAATGAATGGTTAACAAAAACCAGGGGGTTTGTGAGAGCCGCATTTGCAAATGGCCAGCAAAAAACATGGTGCCCCTATCCCAACTGCGACAAATGGAAAAAGCAGACAAAGTTTGAAATGGGTAAACACCTGCAGAAGTGGGGTTTTACGCCTAATTATACGGTGTGGACTTTTCATGGTGAGTCTGACCAACGTGCCAGAGCTAAGGTGATTCGTCGTCGCACCGACGAGCATGGTACCGGGATCGAAGACATGGTGCAAGACTTTGATGATCCTCAGGATGCGGACGATGAGATGGAGGAATCTGCAAAGGCCTTCTATGAAATGTTGGACTCTTCAAAACGTCCTCTCCACGAGCAGACCAAGCTTTGTCAGCTGGATGCCATAGCGCAAGTAATGGCTCTGAAGGCTCAATTCAACCTAGGCAGAGAATGCTACGATGCGATGATGACGATATTTGGACGCTTTCTACCCTAAGGCCATGTATTGCATGCAAACATGTACCAGTCAGAGGAACTCCTCCGTGTACTTAAGATGCCCTATGAGAAGATACTTGCCTGTGAGAATGGATGTGCCTTATTTAGGCTTGAGTATGCGGCCTTGAACTATTGCCCCATTTGCAATTCTTACAGGTATATTGTGGTAGACAATGGTATGGATGAGAAGAATCAGACCAAAATCCCCATTACTGTTCTTCGGTATCTGCCAATCGTACCGAGACTTCAACGCCTTTTCATGGTCGAAGAGACGGCCAGACAGATGACATGGCACAAATTGGGCAAAAGAACCGAACTAGATGCGGATGGGAACAAGATGCTAGTACACACTTCAGATGGTTTTGTGTGGAGGCACTTTGATGCATTACATAAGGATAAATCGGAAGATCCAAGGCAACCTAGACTTTCCATCAACACGGATGGGTTCAATGTGTATGGTATGACGGCAGCACAATACAGTTGTTGGCCTCTATTTGTCATTCCACTCAATTTGCCACCCAGAGAGATTATGAAAAGAAACAACATTTTCCTGACGTTGATAATTCCACGGCCCAACTATCCGGGGAAGAATATGAACGTGTACATGCAGCCTCTTAAGGATGAGTTGCAAGAAGCCTTGGATAATGGGATCAAGACCTACGACACGGCTACCAAAACAAATTTCAAAATGCATGTGTGGTACAGGTACTCGACGCATGCTTATCCGGCATTTGCGCTATTCGCTGGCTGGTGTGTGCATGGAAGGTTACCGTGCACCACATGCAAGGCAGCTCTTCAGTTCTATTGAATGCAGGCTGGTCGCAAGTTTTCTTGCTTGGACATGCATACACAATTCCTGGATCCTGACCATAAGTTCAGAAAAGACAAGAAGAATTTCATCAAAGGTAGAGTTGTCAAAAATCGATACTATTTTTAGGCAAAAAAGAAAACCAAGTTTTTGCGTGATCTCGCAATGAGAAAGGAAAAAGCTTCAATTTAATCACGTCATTATCCACATCTCTTTTCTTTTGCATATCGCAAAGTTCAATGAAGGTATTGAGATGGGATGCGGCATCTTCACTAGGAAGGCCAGAGAATTGCTCTTTCATAACAAGATTCAGCAAGGCAACGTTGATTTCATAAGATTCCGCACTAGTGGTGGGAGCAATCGGAGTACTAATAAAATCATTATTATTGGTACTCGAGAAGTCGCAAAGTTTGGTGTTTTCAGCCATGATGACTTCAACAAACCAACAAGAACACAACCAGGCAAGAAAACTGGCAAAGGAAAATGGCAAAAGGCAAAATAAAATGAAAAAGGAGAAAGGAAAAAAGGCAAAAGAAAACGGCAAGGGAAAAAGGCAAATGAAAATGGCAAATGTGAAGTGGGGGAGAGGAAAACGAGAGGCAACTGGCAAAAAAGGTAAATGCAAGAGATGAGTTTGTGACACCTACTTGGATAGATCTTGACTTGATCTCTCCACCCCGGCAATGGCGCCAGAATTCCTTCTGCTACTGCGACAACAGACCTTCCCTGGCAACGGCGTCAGGAATCCTGCTGCTACGGGCTATGCCTATAGGGACTTCCTTGGCAAATATGCAAAGGATTTCCCCACGGCATTGGAGCCTTGCGTTGGTGTTCCCTTGAATAGGAAAGGGTGATGTAGCACAGCGGCGGTAATTATTTCCCTTAGTTTGAGAACCAAGGTATCGATCCAGTGGGAGGATCGCATCAAGTCACAAGTACCTGCACAAACAAAAAGAGCTTGCACCCAACGCTATGAAGGGGTTGTCAATCCCTTATAGATTGTTTGCAAAGTGAGAACTGAAAGAAAAAAACAAAGCAAAGTAAAAGTGAAAGTGGAGACGATAGTTGTGAATACACCCGGGGGCTGTAGTGTTCACTAGTGGCTTCTCTCATGAAAGCAAGTAGACGGTGGTCGAACGAATTACTGTCGAGCAATTGATAGAACCGCGCAAAGTCGTGACGTTATCTATGGCAATGATTATATCTATAGGCATCACGTCCAAAACAAGTAGACCGATACTTTCTTCATCTACTACTATTACTCCACACGTCGACTACTATCCAACATGCATCTAGTGTATTAAGTTCAAAAGAACAGAATAACGCCTTAAGCAAGATGACATGATGTAGATGAACAATCTCAAATTTATGATGAAAGACCATCTTGTTACCCTTGATGGCAACAACACGATGCGTGCCTTGCTGCCCCTTCTGTCACTAGGAAAGGTCACTGCACGGTATGAACGCAAAACCAAGCACTTCTCCCATTGCAAGAATCATAGATCTAGTTGGCCAAACAAAACCCAAGACTCGGAGAGACTTACAAGGATATCAAGTCATGCATATAAGAAATCAGGAAAGACTCAAATTTAATTCATAGATAATCTGATCACAAATGCACAATTCATCGCAGCTCGAGACACACACCGCCAAAGAGGATTACATCGGATAGATCTCCATGAAGATCAAGGAGAACTTTGTATTGAAAATCCAAGAGAGAGAAGAAGCCATCTAGCTACTAACTACGGACCCATAGGTGTGAAGTGGACTACTCACGAGTCATTGGAGAGGCGATGATGTTGATCTAGAAGACGTCCAACTCCAAAGTCCCCTCCGGGAGGGCACCAGGAAGGGTCTCTAAATGAGATCTCGTGGAAACGGAAGCTTGCGGCAGCGAAAAAGTGTTTTCATGGATGCCCTGATTTTTTCTGTGATTTTAGGGAATTTATAGGCCAAAGAGCTAGGGCACGGGAGCGCCAGGGAGGCCACAAGCCTGGTTGCCGTGGCCCCCCTGGCCGCGGCAACAGGGCTTGTGGGCTCCCTGTGGGCCCCCTGCCTTGGCCCTCAAGTCCCTTGATCTTCTTTAGTTCTGGAAAAAATTATTTCGGGGATTTTATTCCGTTTGGACTCCGTTCCAAAATCAGATCGGAAAAGAGTCAAAAACACAGAAAAACAGGAACTGGCACTTGGCACTGAATTAATAAGTTAGTTCCAAAAAAGACATAAAGGTATATAAAACATCCAAAGTTGACAAGATAACAACATGAAACCATCAAAAATTATAGATACGTTTGACACGTATCATAGGTGAGCGTATAGTGTACACCAGGTTGAACCCTTGCCGTCTCACACAAGCTACAATTCAGCTCCCGGCTGTCCGGCTAACGAGACGGTGGTAGGGAAGGAAGGCTGCATGAAAAGCTCAACTACAAAGAAGGTTGCCGGCTCAGGTTGGTCTGATCGCTTTCGATCTTATTTTCTAGTCGGCCTCTGCGGGCTCGCTTTTCAGTCTAAGAGTCCTGATGGCTTCGAAAACTCTAAGTCCAATGTTTTCAAAGGCAGAAGCCTCGTCCCAGTCACAGACCGGCTCCCGGCTGTCGGGCTGGCGAGGCGGATGCTAGAGAGAACAGAGGAATTGGATGAAAAGGAGTCAAACAGGAATCAAAAGGTGAAAATGCGAGTCAACAATCACAGTGCTTACGAGTTCAATGCAGAATAAGATAGCATCACTACTGGAATTCAGTTATTTGCCGTGAGCTTCTTCTTTGTCGTCTGCTGGCTGATGGCAAAGACCCTATTTGCCGTCAGTCACCAGAAAACTGACGGCAAAGAGCAGACTGATGGCAAAGATACTCTTTGCCATCAGTGTTGTCTTTGCAATCTGCTGGCGCAAGGCAAAGAGCAGGAGGGTAGACGGAAAAGAGCATGGGGCGGCCCACCACACACCCTCTCCCACCCCATAACGGGCGCTCCCTTTGCCGTCTGCCCTCCTGCTCTTTGCCGTCGGGGGGCGGACGGCAAAGAGAGCCCCCCCTAACGACCGCCTCCCCACCCCACGTCCTCCTATCTCCTTCTCTTTGACGTCGGGGGGTGGACGGCTAAGAAACACGTATGTCCAAGAAATGTTTCAAGAACCGCTCTACTTCACCCCGGAACATTGAAGTAGACAGCGACAGTGAATCCATCTTAACCCGTGAGCCCGAACAGGAAGAGCTGGAAGAAGAAGAGGTTAATGCTGCGGATGACCAGTCACTTCTTGACCGATTACATAATGGTGGCCTTCCACATGTTCTTCCTGATAGTGATGATGATGATGCATTTATTGTGATAGTGATGATCATGATGCATTTATTGACCCCGAAGCATATATAGACGAGCACGATTGTTATTAGTTCATGTCAGGTATTCAACTATTACTATATATAAATTTTGAGTTCATGTTAGGTATTCAATTTTTATTAGTCATGTTGGTATTTATGACGATGATACACTTAAATTATATACATTTTATTACTCATGTTGGTATTTATGTTGTACTAATTTCATTTACTCTTTGTTATGACAGGTGTTGAAAGATGGTGGGAAAGGGTCGAAAGCACTCCGTGTCTCCTTCTTCGTCGGCGGGTGGTGGGACGGGTACTTCCATTCCTGCCTCGCCTCTTCGGAGAGCGTTGCTCTCTACTCTGCAAGGAGGGCCCCCCATGAGAGGAGGTCGACCCCCCGCGAAGCCGAGAGTTACTAAAGGTACACGTTGTATTCATGTTGGTATTTATGTTGTACTCATGTTGTATGCATATTGGTATTTATATACATTTTATTACTCATGTTGGTATTTACGTTGTACTAAAGGTACACGTGGCCGCGGGAGAGGTAGGGCGGTGGCTGCCACACCTTCTGATGTGGAGGCTACACGGTCTCCGCCACCACCCCAAGCTGATTCACCTAAGCACATGACTTATAGGGTGGATTCGTCTGAGGTGGAGGCTACATGGTCTCCGGTTCACGAGCCTCGGGTCGACGAGCCTCAGGTCGACGAGCCTTCGACCCACGAGACTCGTGTCCCAGAGGCTTTGTTCCAGGCGACTCCGGAGCAAAGCAGGGATGAGGGTACGTCCCAGAGACCCAGTAGGATACCTGGGCTGAGCCAAGTGGCCATGCTCGTAGCGAGAAGGAGCTGGGTGAAGGGGCTACCGTCTACGAGCATGGTAGTTCGGGGCTCCTGCTCGTGCCGGCCACCCGCGAGCAGAGGTGGTCGATTAAACCAAATGGGGGACAAGTAAGTTAATTTACTCTTATTTAACCTTTTGCCTTCATGTTTTCTCAAATATCTAATGTTCTGCCTATAATTTGTCATACCGTAGGGGTTGGATTTGTTGCCAAGGGTGTCCGCAAGCCCAATAGCGTCCTTGGTGCGCTTTGCCATCAAAACTTCCCAGGGTTTGTTACATTGCCCGGTCTGGAGCGAGAGGTAGGAATGACCTGGGGGCACTACTTGGGTGCCCCAGCCCCACCGGAGGTGGAGATCGACGGTGTTTTGTGCCACACGAGGGCCGACATGGTGATCCGACAGTTCTGGTTAATTTCTCCTTCACACAATTATAAATCAACAATAGCTAGTTATTGTACTAATCGGTGTTGTCTCGTTTGCAAACCTACTACAGGTGTGAGGAGGGATACGAGGAGGACGCGGCAAAGGTTATCGAAACCGAATGTCACCGCCTACTTCAAAACTTTCGGCACGAGGCCCGGGTGCAGTCTGTTCGAGACTACTATGCCACGTGGCATATTAGGAAGGACAAGGCCAAGTGCCATGATTCTAAGATGGAGAAGGAGCATTACATGAAGGTAATTACATATTATTAAGGCTTTGTAGTTAGTTTCCTTGATTTGGTTTTTACGCGCTCAAATTTCTCTTTATTAACTTAGGTCCCCCCGAGATGGTGTGTGGATAAGATGGATTGTTGGGAGGCCTTGGTAGATCAGTGGTGCTCCAAAACGTGGGAGGCCAGCCACAACAACGCCAAGGAGAGGCGTGGAAAAATGGTTGGTATGCCACACCATCAAGGGAGCGTCAACTTAATCCAATTTGGCGAGAACTCGGTATGTGGTTTGCTTCATGCCTCATGCAATTCATTCTTAATGCTATCTTGAGCCCTTTACTAATACAATTTTCCGCTCTCTCTCTTTTAGGCGCGTCACAATAAGACGGAGGTGCCACAGATGTACGACCTGTATGCGATGGCCCATACTGCCAAGGCATTCTCTGAGTCTGACCTCGAGCATCCAAAAAACTTCACCAACATTTCGTCCCACCACAAGCTCGTGAAGTACACAAATCACGGGAAGGCGAGGAAAGGGGAAGACTCTAACCCGAGCAAGGGGCCGATTGATCCAGAGATGGTGATGATACCTGGCAATGGGAGGCCCCATGGCTCGATCGCCATTGAAGACGGCCTTATACGTTGTCCTAGCACTCTCCGGAAGATAAAGGCACGACAAACAACTCTTGTCCGGAGATAACACCTCGTCCACGGCCAGTCGAGCTCGCCATCGAGGTTAGTTTAATGGACTCAACTATCCTTCCGCATTATGTTGTGCTTTGGAACCAATATGATTACAGTGCTAACAATGAGTTGTCTTGTAGGCTGCTATTCTGAAAGAGAGAGAGGCAATGCAGGCGGTTATGGGAGAGAAGGATAAGGAGATGAGGGAGTTGGAGGAGAGGATGACTGCATTGGTGGAGGCGGAGAGGGCACGGAATGATGCGTCTAAGAGGGCCATATACGAGCTCTTCGTGGTAAGTTTCTTCTTCATATTATTTCAAATCTTGCATTTTAATTTCCGTTTATTAATAACTAAAAATTTGACTTGTCAAAACCAAATGTACAGTCTATGTGCGAGAAGACCGGCCAAGTCCCTCCGGCGATGCCAGTCATTAACATGGCGGGGACAGTGAGTTTCATTTCAGTGCAGTGCTCTTAAGAGTGTCCTCATGCTAACGACACATTGTAAACGATGTTTGGTGCAAAATATCTCCCGAAACGCATCGCATGACCCTTCTATAGTGGAGCCTTCTCTAGGTGAAACAAGCCAGAGCCACCGTGCTTCACCGCCGTGATGACGATAATGGTATGTTATTTCTAGTGTTCTAATAAAAATTACATATCCTTAGCTCCAAAATGGTCTATTTAATAAAAATGACATATACTTAGCTAATTATCCTCGAAATGACACAATTAGCTCCAAAATGACATATACTTACCTAATTATCCTCCAAAATGACATATTTAACCCAAGTTAGCTCCGAAACGACATATAGTTAGCTAGGCTTCCACCTGAATGACATAATTAGCTTAGTTAGCTCCAAAATGACCTATTTAACAAAAAAGGACATATACTTAGCTAAGTTCTCTCCTAAATGACATAATAAGGCTAACTTAGCTCCAAGATGGCCTATTCCCCCTAACTTAGGTATTAAATGGCCTATAATTAGCTTAGCTAGATCCAAAATGGCTTAATAAGCATAGTTTGCTCCGGGATGACCTATTTTACCCAAGTTAGCTCCGAAATGACCTATAGTTAGCTAGGCTTCCACCTAAATGTAATAATTAGCTTAGTTAGCACCAAAATGGTCTATTTAATAAAAATGACATATACTTAGCTAATTATCCTCGAAATGACATAATTAGCTCCAAAATGACATATACTTAGCTAATTATCCTCCAAAATGACATATTTAACCCAAGTTAGCTTCGAAACGACATATAGTTAGCTAGGCTTCCACCTAAATGACATAATTAGCTTAGTTAGCTCCAAAATGACCTATTAAATAAAAAATGACAGATACTTAGCTAAGTTCTCTCCTAAATGACATAATAAGGCTAACTTAGCTCCAAGATGACCTATTCCCCCTAACATAGGTATTAAATGGCCTATAATTAGCTTAGCTAGATCCAAAATTGCTTAATAAGCATAGTTTGCTCCACAATGACCTATTTTACCCAAGTTAGCTCCAAAATGACCTATAGTTAGCTAGGCTTCGACCTAAATGACATAATTAGCTTAGTTAGCTCCAAAATGGTCTATTTAATAAAAATGACACATACTTAGCTAATTATCCTCGAAATGACATAATTAGCTCCAAAATGACATATACTTAGCTAATTATCCTCCAAAATGACATATTTAACCCAAGTTAGCTCCGAAACGACATATAGTTAGCTAGGCTTCCACCTAAATGACATAATTAGCTTAGGTAGCTCCAAACTGACCTATTTAATAAAAAATGACCTATACTTAGCTAAGTTCTCTCCTAAATGACATAATAAGGCTAACTTAGCTCCAAGATGACCTATTCCCCCTAACTTAGCTATTAAATGGCCTATAATTAGTTTAGCTAGATCCAAAATGGCTTAATAAGCATAGTTTGCTCCGGAATGACACATTTTACCCAAGTTAGCTCCGAAATGACCTATAGTTAGCTAGGCTTCCACCTAAATGACATAATTAGCTTACTTAGGTCCAAAATGGTCTATTTAATAAAACATGACCTATACTTGTCTACAAAATGATATATTTTATCCAAGTTAGCTCTAGAATGACCTATACTTAGCTAAGTTCTCTCCTAAACGACATAATAAGGCTATGTAGCTCCAACATGACCTATTCCAGCTAACTTAGATATTAAATGGCCTATACTTAGCCAAGTTCTCTCTAAAATAACCTATATATACTTCTTCATCTAGTATTATTCTTCTAGCTTTCTTATTTGTCATTTTGCAGATTACATTCACTTTACGGGAAGCTTGGATTATATTGATGGAATGCTTGAATATGATTTCTTGTACCATGGCTTCACGGAAGCTTGTATTGAAACTATTGTAGTATATGGACATATATATATAACTTTGTATGCATGTGGATGAAATTGGTGTAATATATGGTTTGGTACGGATGCAACTTGCATAATATGTATGCACTATGGATGAAAGTTATTTTAATATGCTTATGAGTACGGAAACAAATTTATTTTTGTCATATATATATATATATATATATCCTGAGTATTGTGAAAATTGATGGATATAATAAGAAATAAAATAAAAAGGGGCTGGTTCTCCCCTATGCCGTCTGCCCCCACATGGCAAAGGGGGGAGGGAAGACGACAAAGAGGGGAGAGAGGGGGGCTGGTTCCCCCCATTGCCGTCAGCCCCCTCATGGCAAAGGGGGGAGGGTAGACGACAAAGAGGGGAAAGAGAGGAGTTGGTTCCCCCCTTTGCCGTCAGCCCCCTCATGGCAAAGGGGGGAGGGCAGACGGCAAAGAGGGGAGAGAGAGGGGCTAGTTCCCCCCTTTGCCGTCAGCCCCCTCATGGCAAAGGGGGGAGGGCAGATGGCAAAGAGGGGAGAGAGAGGGTCTGGTTCCCCCCTTTGTCGTCTGCCCCCTCATGGCAAAGGGGGGAGGGCAGACGACAAAGAGAGGAGGCCTGCCGTTAACACTTAACGGGACCGTTGGTGGATCTGCCGTCCCATTTAACTTGCTGTCTGCCCCCTCATGGCAAAGATTCTTTGCCGTCCGCTTTACAAAAGCAGACGGCAAAGAACCTCTTCACCGGATTGTTTTTTTCCGTCTACTTTGTCGTTTGCTGACGGACGGCAAAACCTTTGCCGTCCGTGGTTACCCCCTTTGCTGTCAGCCATGGCATACAGCAAAATTATAAATTCCAGTAGTGACTAACATGCATCATAACATATGCTCAGACATGGTCAAAGGGCTTCTTGCCTTGGTCAGCTATGTATTCGGGGTCTTCGAGGTCTTCCGCTCCGATTCTTTCGTCACACGGGTTTTCTATCGTCGTATAAAGATAAAATAATAAGTAGCTCACTCTCAAACAAATCACAAGGTCATTTTAAAAATGTTGGTTATTTCTTATAAATCTAGGTTGTTATTTTAAAAATATTTGCTTCTGTTTTTAATGAAGATTTTTTTAAATCAACTAAACAGAAGCAAAACTGTTCCAAATTAACACTTTTTATTATTGTAAAACAGAATAGTTGCTGCAAAAATTAAAAAAATGGTTCTATTAAATACTAAAGATTTTTATAAGATTAGGAGTGGAAAAATCATATTTTTACACTTGTTAAATCTTTTTATAAAAATCATTGAAAATCAAGTTTTTAAATAAAAGAAAAAGGGCTACAGCCCCTGGCTTGGCTTGGCCTGGGACTAGGCCGTCCCAAAGGCCAACCAGCTAGCCTGCCCAGGCCCGCGCGCCGTCAGGTTTGAACCTGACGCGCGGGCCCCTGTGGTGAGCGGCTGCGGGCAGCGAGGGAGAGAGAGATGGGCCACCGACAGGTGGGCACACCTGTCGGGGTCGTCTCCTACCTCTGGCCAGAGAGGAGGAGGAGCACGCCGGTGTGGCTACCGTTGTCCTCGGGCCCCAACAAAGACGGAAATGGGTCTGGGTCGTCATCGCCTACCTGTTGGTGGTCGAGACAACGACGGAGAGGCTCAGGTTCACCAGCGACGAGGAGGCCATGGCGGAGGAGTTTCAGGCGAAGGTGGAGGGGGTAGCTAGGGGCATGAATTAGCTTGGGAAAGTTGGAGGAAAGATCCCTGGGGTCAAGGGGAGTGGTTTGGTGGGCAGAGGGAGGCAGGAGCCAACGTGTAGCCGGAGATCGACCGGAGCTCTGAGGCGGAAGGGCCTCGGACGATCTTGAGCACTGAGGCTCTACTGGTTTGCTGGGGTGGCTAGGGATGTGCTAGAGGTTGTTGCGATGTTGTCTGAGGGGTGCAGGTGCGAGGGGGAGAGCTATTTATAGGACTGTGACGGTGAGCCGATTTGGTGGTGCAGAGAGGAGCTAGGGTCGAAACCACGGTCTCAGGACGTGGTTTTGGACTGCCAGAACCTACTGCGGGGAAGGGAGAGAGAGGGGAGACGAGCATCAGTGGTCGCGCATCCCTGGCCGGTACTGGTGCACGCGGGGCACGCGTCGCACTAGCTCTAGCGCAGGAGAGGAAGGGCCCTGATAGTCGTACGATGCAGAGGGGTTGTCAGGGAAGTAGTTGAACACCTCGGGGGAGGCTAGAACTAGCCGAGGGCGTCGCCCCCACATTGGAGTTCTCTGTAGCGCGCCCAGAGCACAGTTTTGGCATGCCATGACATGCTCGCACGCTCTGGGGTGCTTTGGGCGTGTCTAGCATGTCCTGGGCACTGGCTGGGATGACGCTAGCCGTTGGAGACCCGTGCGAGCTTCGGCTGGTCAAGGGAGACAAGAGAAACAGGTGTTGTCAGCTTTGAGCTAAAACTTAGAATGGAGATTTTGGCACTTCTACTTTAAACAAGAGAGGGGCCAGTTGACTAGGGATGTGCATTGATACTGGCCACCTAATCTGAGAGTTTGGGGCAAAGGGATTGGGTTTAGCTAAGGTTAGAGGGGCTTTTACCCATCTGTCAGAAGGTGATCGACAGTGGTTTGGGGTGGTTGCACCCCACCACTGGTTCTGCAACTTAATAGGATTGGTTTTGGTGCTCAAACATGGGGTTTCACCAAGTTTGAGCTCCATTGGATAAGTTTAGCTTTATAAACTTGAAAACTTCACCATTTGACCAGATTTGTTCCTTCCAAAGGGAGTGTAGGCAAATTAAGTCCCACAAATCCCATTTTTGGTGTGGAACCCTCATTTGAGGTATTAGGCACTCCTGCAAAGTTCCATTAGACAAACTTTGCTATGTAGAGTTGCTCTAACTTCAATGTGGACAGATGGGGTTTTGCAGTTATTTGGGGTCCTTAATCACCTTGGGTCAAGGTGAAACTTTATGTGGACACCAAATATGGCTTAGGCATACCACTGGAATTTTCTAGGATATTATTGAGAATATTTCCTTTGGAAATATTTCAAAAGGTCAAAACAAACAGAAATGGTTTTCAGGGTTTTACTCAAATAATAATAATAGAAATATGGTTTAAAAATCTTAGGTATGGAAAATATATGTCCTTCTCATCATCTCGAAATTTAATTAGATTTTCTATGGCAGAAAAGTATTTTTCCATATAGGAATACCACTTCTGGTCTCAGAAATGGACATGCAAATAAATTAGAAAAATAATTAACAAAATAATTATTTTGTGGTTTTGGTGCACTAAAATAGTGCTAGAATCAAATCACCAACTTTGGGTGAGAACATTTCTTGCCATCAAGGGCGTGTAGTGCAACTCAAAGCAGGGTTTTATTTTATCCAGCAATGAGAGAAGGGTTTTGAAAATAATTTGATGTTGAGAAATATGGTTTTTATCATCACATGATCAAGCACACAAGCGTACAATGACAATCATGGCACTCACCACATTAGTTTTGAAAAAGTTTTAATAACCTCAGATTTTTGAATTACAGAAAAAGTGGTAGTGAAAACAGGGTGTGACAGACCTATCCCCCTTACAAGAATCTCGTCCCCGAGATACCTAAGCTAGGTGCTAAAAAGGTACAGAAACTCAGAACGGAGATAGTCTTCATGCACCCATGTTGCTTCTGCTTCGTTGTGGTTGCTCCACTAAACCTTGAACTACTTGATGGTGTGGCTCCTGGTGCAACACTCTGCTTCATCCAGGATGCGGATTGGCTTCTCGCGGTAGGTGAGATCTGGCTGATGGTCGATGGCCTGGTGGTCAATGTCCTTGTAAAGATCATGACGGTTTGGCATTTGAAGACACTTCCGAAGTTGTGACACGTGGAAGAAATTGTGCACACCCGAAAGTTCCGAAGGTAGCTCCAACCGGTAAGCAACTTCTTCACGCCTTGCCGTGATCTTAAAAGGTCCAATGAACCTGGGAGCAAGTTTCCCTTTAACGTGGAAACGCTTGGTTCCCTTAAGAGGTGTGACATGGAGGTACACCTGGTCTCCGGGAATGAGCTCCACATCTCTGCGGTGAGAATTCGCATAGCTCTTTTGTCACGACTTGGCTGCTTTTCGGTTTTCTCAAACCAGCTGCACCTTCTCTTCTGCCTTGTGCAAAACCTCCGGCCCGAAAATCAACCCTTCTCTGGTTTCGGACCAGTTGAGTGGGGAGCGGCACTTTCGTCCGTACAGCACTTCAAATGGGGCCATCTGGAGACTGTACTGGTAGTTGTGGTTGTATGAGAACTCAGCGAACGGCAGAAGATCCTCGCATTTGGCACCATGTGCCAAGACACAAGTGCAGAGCATATCCTCGAGTATCTGGTTTACTCTCTCCATTTGTTCGCCCGTTTGCGTGTGGAAAGTGGTGCTGAAGGAGAGTTTTGTTGCGAGGGCTTCTTGGAACTTCTTCCAGAATCTTGAGCTGAACTGCATGCCTCGGTCAGATACAATCTCCTTGGGAACTCCGTGAAGGCTCACAATACGCTCAATATGGAGACTAGCCAACTTGTCGCCCCCATAGGTGGTGCTGACCGAAATGAAATGAGATACCTTAGTGAGATGATCGACAATGAACCATATAGAGTCATGGCCTCTGCTAGACTTTGGTAAGCCGGTAACGAAGTCCATGCCTACCTTGTCCCACTTCCATTCTCGCACTTGGAGAGATTGTAGCAGCCCAGCAGGTCGCTGATGCTCAGCCTTGACTCGCTGGCACACGTCGCACTTGGCAACGTAAGACGCTATTTCCCTCTTCATGCCATGCCACCAGAATCTTTCTCGGCGATCTTGATACATCTTGGTACCACCGGGGAGAATAGAGTAGGGTGTATCATGTGCTTCATGTAGGATCAACTCCTTGAGTTCTGCCTTGTTGGGTACGCACAAACGTTTCCCAAACCACACTACTCCTTGTTCATCCACTAAGGATTCTGGGGCCTTGCCTTCTTGAATCTTCTTCTTGATGCCTTCAATACTCTTGTGCCCCTTCTGGGCCTCCTTGATATCATCAGCCAGTGTTGGTTTGACTTTGAGGTTAGCTAGGAATCCTGATTCCACTAGCTCCAACCCGAAGTTCTCCATTTCTTCATATAAGACGGGTAGCCTTTCTTTGAGCATGACGTTCAAGGTGCTGGTCTTCTCGCTTAAGGCATCAGCCACCACATTGGCCTTACCGGGGTGATATTGAATGCTGAGGTCATAATCTTTGATTAACTCCAACCATCTTCGTTGCATCATATTCAATTCCCTTTGAGTGAAGATATACTTCAGAGTTTGTGGTCGGTGTATATTTCACATCGCTAACCTAGAAGGTAATGTCGCCATGTCTTTAGAGCATGCACCACGGCTGCTAACTCGAGATCATGGGTGGCATAATTCTCTTCATGCGGACGTAGCTGCCATGACAGATACGCCACAACCCTGCCGTCTTGCATTAGAACTCCATCGAGCCTAGTTCCGGAGGCATCACAATATATCACAAACTCCTTGCTGATATCTGGAGTAGCCAATACCGGGGCGGTAGTTAGCCTCTTCTTCAACTCTTGGAAGCTTGCTTTACACTCCGGTGTCCATTCTAACTTCTTGCCTTTCTTCAAGAGCTGAGTCATGGGCCGAGCGATGCAAGAGAATCGTTCTACAAACTTGCGGTAGTATCCCGCGAGCCCGAGGAAGCTCCTGACTTCCTTCACATTAATTGGCAACTCCCAGTTGGTTACTGTTGTAATCTTCGAAGGATCAACTACCAATCCACTTGCTCTCATGGTATGACCCAAGAATCCAACTTCGTTCAGCCAGAATTGGCATTTGCTGAACTTGGCATAAAGTTGGCGCTCTCGAAGCTTTTCCAGCACTAACCTCAAGTGTTTCTCATGCTCTTCTTCGGACTTGGAGAAGATTAATATGTCATCAATAAATACGACGACAAACTTGTCCAGATATTCCATGAAGAACTTGTTCATGATGTACATGAAGTAAGTTGGGGCATTAGTCAACCCGAAATACATGACAATGCATTCGTATAGACCGTACCGGGTCACGAACACATTCTTGGCTATGTCCTTAAGACGGATCTTGAGTTGGTAATATCCAGATCGGAGATCGATCTTGGAGAATATCTTAGCTCCATTTAACTGATCAAACAAGTCTTCAATCTTGGGGAGTGGACACTTGTTCTTCATCGTGACCTAATTAATAGAATGGTAGTCGACGCAGAGTCTAATAGTCCCATCCTTCTTGGACACGAACATAACAGGTGATCCCCAAGGTGATGCACTCGGACGAATGAACCCTATCCTGGGTTGCTCATCCTGCTGCTTCTTCAGCTCCGCTAGCTCTCCGGATCCCATCATGTAAGGCTTCGTATAGATAGGCCTAGACACGGGCATGAGCTCAATGATGAACTCGATCTCTCGGTCGGGAGGCATCCCTAGTAGCTCATCAGGAAAGACGTCCGGGTACTCAGAGACTATTGGCACTCGATCGAGCTCTACCTCTGACACGTTGTTAACCAGCGGTACTCGACTGGTTACTGACTCAGAGACATACTTGACTTTGACCCCTTGGTCGCTTTTCATGGTAATAGCCCTGTTGGCGTACTCCAAGATGCTCTGATGTTTGGCCAACCAGTCCATGCCGAGAATTACTTCGAGACCTTGCGACTTAATGACAATGAGGTGTGCTGAGAAGCTTACCCATTGATAACAAAACCGACCTTAACTTCCTACATCCTAAGTTGGTACTTAACACTGCTCCTGGGGTTTGAATTGCTCCTGGGGTTTGAATTGCCATATGCCCGTTAAGCAAAGTAGGCTTTAAACCACATTTTTCCGCAAATCTTTGTGTAACAAAAGAATGTGAAGCACCACAATCAAACAATACTATTGCTGCGGTGGAGTTGCCGAGGAACGTACCCAGAATCCAGTTCGAGTCTTCATGTGCCTCTTCTGTGGAGATATGATTGATCCGCCCGCTACTGTGATACTGCTGGTTGCGGGGAGGTTGGTTCCTGCCTGGTGCTCCTTGGCCTTAGTTTGGTGCATTGGGGCGTGGTGCGTCGGGCTTCTTGTTGGGACACTGCCTGGAATAGTGCCATGTCTGTCCACATCCAAAACAGGTAACTTATGATGGAAGGTTGGTCTTGACCCCACTGTTGTTTGGTGGGTTGAATACTGGCTTGGTGTTGACTTGCTGCTGAGGCTGGTAGTTCTGGCAAAATGTTGGAGACTTGTACTGGTGCTGCTGATAACTGGGTCTTGCTGGAGCTGACTGCCATGCGCGTGTCTTCGGCTTACTAGGTCCTCCACTACCCATCAGCTTGCACTTACAGGTGTTGTCCATTGCATGACGCTTATCCTCCAACATAAGGGCCTTATTAAGCAGATCGCTGAAGGTCCGGCATTCACGAACAACCATCTGATACTGGAGTGACTGTTGCAGTCCTTCCATAAAGCGTTCCACTTTAGCGGCCTCAGTGTTGACATCCTCTGGTGCAAATCTTGACACGAGGTTTAACTTTTGCAAATACTCCTTGACGGACCCACTGCCTTGCCTTAAGGCTCGGAATTCACGCTTCTTAATGGTCATCATTCCGGGAGGAATGTGAGCAGCGCAGAATCCCTCTTTGAAACATAGCCCAAGTGATGACCTGCCCGGCTCGCATGATCTGAAATCCATCCCACCAAGCTCTGGATGTGCCTCCAAGACAGTCAGAAGCATAGAGGACTTTCTCACGATCATCAGTGCATTTGACCAGCGCGAGGAGGTCTTCGATAGTACGAATCCAGTCATCGGCCTCCAATGGTTTAGTCATCTTCGTGAATATGGGTGGCGTAGTTCGCATGACCTCAGAAACAGTAGAGCGACCATTGCCGTTCCCATTCTGCGGCGGGTTGTTCACCAAGACTTCAACCAGCTACTGAATAGAGACATTATTGGCATGACGTTCCTCTCGGAGAGCTTGAAGGAACTGAGCCATAGTCAAGCTTTCAGGAGGAGGTGGTGGCGATGGAACATCGTCTTGCTGCTCATGGTGATCTCCAGCTTGAGCTTCCCCTCCGGTTCCCAACTGGTGACCTGAAGAGCCAGAGCCGGGGTTGCCGAAGGTGTTGGTGCGAGTTCCAATCACCATCCTGTGAGGGGAGTAGATAGGTCAATTTGCCGAACAGGCCGGAATCATAAGGGATGATGTTCTAGTAAAGAGGGTTCTGGTGTTGTGCTAGTGTGATTTTTTTAAACCAAAGGTTTTTGGAAAAGTTAATGCATTAGATTAAAACAAGTGATGTAGTCACTCACAATCTGCCTAAGGAAGAATGCGACTTGCATCCAAACATGCTTACACAACACTCATGGTGCACTGGAACCGATACATGAACTCCTACGTTCAGGGAGAAACTCCTTATTGCCTACGTTGTAATCCTAAGCGGCAGACTGCTCGGTCTCATAGGCGGGTTCTGCAGGATCTTCGTCTTCATGTTCATCTTCATTAGTACTTCCCTCCTTCAGAGGTGTAGGACAAGGAAGCGGTCCATCACGGTGTCTCTTGGTTGGCAAGGCAGCGAAGAGTTCGGTGTACTCTTCCACGGTTAGGCGGCGACTCTGAATAGGAGTGGCCTGAAGCGGTGGTACTCCTCCTCGGAAAGCAACGCTTGATCGTCCTTCGGGTGTTCCTTCCTTCTTTACCTTGCGGTTCTTCATCTTCTCCATGCGGAGTAAATCCTTGACTTGATGCAATTCTTGGCAAATCTTTGTTGACTCCTTGATCAAAAGGTGTGTAAAAGTGTCGGCGGAGAGGCTCAAGTAGGTCTAAAACCTTAGTGGTGTCACGTCCTCAGAAGATGGGTATAGTATATAAATCTCGTCTATCCCATCCTTAACAAAAGGTAGGTGACGAGTGTCTGGCTCGTTAGCCATCTCGGGAAGGATGTCGTTCAGACGCACGAGCGCCTCTCGTGCGGCTGTCTCCACTGCCAACATAAGATCCTCCATCTGCGGTCCTTCAAAGAACCAGCGAGTCGGGGAGTCATTAGCCTTCACTATCACATCCACGTGATACTCCTTGGTTTCAGCGTTGACCCAGTGCTTGTGGTAGAGGAAGATGGGCGTGCGGCGTACTTGGCACTTCTCGAGGCTATCACCCAAAAGTAGGGGAAAGCCTGTCTCTAGAAGCATCTTAGGTACGACGGCCATCTACAAGATGTAGGGGAGAAGGTTAGAAAGTTTTTAGTGGGTGCTGAATCTCAGGTTAAGGTCTAAGTGCACTAGTCGTCTTTCCTATCGTCCGTGCTACATAAGGCTTCCTATAGTCAGGATGGCTCTGTTACCAGCTCTGTGGGGACCCCGACTTACGAGTCGAGATCGCTGAATGAACGTGCTCAGTGATCCCAGAGATCAATTCTCACCGAACACATATATACTGAATAATAAGTGTCTTACACCCAAGTACCAAATTATTACATCACCTGACCGAATGGTTAAGTTCACAAGGTAGGAGGATTTCAACTAGGATCAAGCGACTCCATGGCGACACCCACCTCCCACCTCCCGCACCGGTGACTCCATGGCGATCTGTATTTATAGCCGGCGTGCACCTATCTCGCTCAGCGCATCATGTCATGTGCACTCCCACGATCCCGTACTTGCTTTTTCATGGCCTGCATGGGTGGCTCCACGTTCGATCTGGATTTTTCACCTGGTGCAACTTTTGCGGATGAGGTTTTTTATCACTACGGCTTCTCTGTGCACCCGATGAATCATCATCGACCTTTCATCATGGTGGTATCTTTTGGTCATCATGTTTTCCGTCTCTCAGAGGACTCAGTGGCTGCGGCGCTGAGTCTACCATTGGGGGTTCAGCCATTGATCTTATGGTTACTAAGATCACAGACTCGGTTTTTCCTTCATGGTTTCTTGCAAGCAAGTTGGTTTTCATATATTGGATATACGTTCTTACAAGTGTTCCAATTTTAAGTTTTTCTTTCATCTATGGGGTAATGGTGGCCCAAATTGGCATCGGGAATTTTCTCTATGGAATAAACAATGTGATGCTGAATGGGTATTGGTCAGCCCCTCTAAGCAAAGAGCTGCACTAGGTCTGATGGCAATGCATTCCGGGCCTGATAAAACATGTTTTAAATCTGGATCGTCTACACGCAAGAAGCTTTCTTTCGCAACCATCCAGCAGTACGAGGTTTGCAAAGGTTATCGGTGCCCTATCACATAGGATGAACTGTTGACACTACAAACTGTTGGCTACTCTGTTCCTTTGCAGGAGCGTGTCATTATCAGTGCACCACCGCCGGTTGAACTCCGGTGGACGATGGCGACGCCGCATATTAATTTCAGGACAATTTGACGGCCGATGTCACCTCCCGTGTTGTCCGGCACTCAAACTACTATCAGCACGATTGACGGGGTTTCTTCCTCTCCTTGCGCTGATTCGGTGTCACCCTCCACTTCGAGCGGGATTTCAAAATCTTTGGAATTGTCGATGTCGGAGGGCTTCGACTGCGGGCCTGCCCCTGCTCACCCTATTGGGCCATTGGTGGCCTCTTCTTTGATTGGTCCAGATATTCCTTCCTCGCAAGAAGCTCATCAGCGATTTGACAATTTTATCAAAGGCATGATTCAGGAGATATTTTCCTGCACGATCTGTTGTGAACATGGGCATATAGCTCCCAATTGCACGGATTTGCCGATATGCTCTTCCTATGGCAGGGTGGGTGATACGTCTCAAACGTATCTATAATTTTTTATGGTTTCACGCTGTTATCTTGTCTTCTTTGGATGTTTTATGTACCTTTTATATCTTTTTTGGGACTAACTTATTAATTCTGTGCCAAGTGCCAGTTCCTGTTTTTTTGTGTTTTTGACTCTTTTCAAATCTGATTTTGCAACGGAGTCCAAACGGAATAAAAACACCGAAATGATTTTTTCCCGAACGGAAGAAGATCAGGGGGCCTTTGGGCCAAGCCAGTTGGGCTCCGGGGAGCCCACAAGCCCACAATCCGCCACCAGGGGGGAGGCGGCGATGTCAGGGCTTGTGGCCTCCCTGACTGCCCCCTGACCTAGATCCTTGGCCTATATATTCCCAAATATTCAGCAAAAAATCAGGAGAGCCTCGAAAATACTTTTCCGCCGTCGCAAGCTTCCGTTTCCGCGAGATCTCATCTGGAGACCCTCCCCGACGCCCTGCCGGAGGGGACTTTGGAGTTGGAGGGCTTCTTCATCATCATCATCGCCCCTCCAATGACTCGTGAGTAGTTCACTTCAGACCTACGGGTACGTAGTTAGTAGCTAGATGGCTTCTTCTCTCTCTTCGATCTTCAATACAAAGTACTCCATGATCTTCATGGAGATCTATCCGATGTAATCTTCTTTGGCGGTGTGTTTGTCGAGATCCGATGAATTTTGGATTTGTGATCAGATTATCTATGATATATATTTGAGTCTTTGCTGATTTCTTATATGCATGATTTGATATCCTTGTAAGTCTCTCCGAGTCTTGGGTTTTGTTTGGCCAACTAGATCTATGATTCTTGCAATGGGAGAAGTGCTTGGTTTTAGGTTCTACCATGTGGTGACCTTTCCCAGTGACAGTAGGGGCAGCAAGGCACACATCAAGTAGTTTCCATCAAGGGTAAAAAGATGGGGTTTTTATCACTGGTTTGAGATTATCCCTCTACATCATGTCATCTTGCTTAAGGCGTTACTCTGTTCTTATGAACTTAATACACTAGATGCATGCTGGATAGCGGTCGACGTGTGGAGTAATAGTAGTAGATGTAGAAAGTATCGGTCTCCTTATTTTGGACGTGATGCCTATAGATATAATCATTGCATAGATATCGTCACGACTTTGCGCGGTTCTATCAATTGCTCGACAGTAATTTGTTCACCCACCGTCTACTTGCTTTCATGAGAGAAGCCACTAGTAAACACTACGGCCCCCGGGTCTATTCACATCCATCGTTTACACCTCCACTTTTACTTTGCTTTGTTACTTTGTTGCTTTCAGTTCTCACTTGGCAAACAATCTATAAGGGATTGACAACCCCTTCATTGCGTTGGGAGCAAGCTTTTGTGTTTGTGCAGGATCTTGTGATACCCCTCCACCGGATTGATACCTTGGTTCTCAAACTGAAGGAAATACTTACCACCGCTGTGCTACATCACCCTTTCCGCTTCGAGGGAACACCAACGCAAGGCTCCAAGGCCACGAGGGAAATCCTTTGCATACTTGCCTAGGAAGTCCCTTAAGGCGTAGCCGCAGCTGAAGGATTCTTGGTGCCGTCGACATGACTATTCCTGGCACCGTTGCAAGGGAAGCACAACTAACATCAGAAGTATTTCTAGCGTTGTCGCGAGGGATCTTTTTGAGGTAGCAGTGGGCCATTCCAAATCTAACTGTGCTTCTTTTATGTGTGATAATTGTCTTACTTGGAAACGTAAGAGCCCCAACACCTCCCCTATCGCCGATTTCTCGGGAACCTCTGCTGATCTTGGGGAAGCCGCGCAGCCTGCCGAACAGTTCCTCGCTGTCCTATAGCACTCATCACCTCCCAGGACTCCATTAGAGCCACCGCCATTGACGCCTCCTCATGCTACTCTCTCTGACATGGCCAACTTCGAGCTAGACCCCGAGCGGTATGTGCCTCCGGGCCACCACATCATCTATGGTGGCCCTGACCGCCTCCCAATGATGTTCATCACGCTGGCAATCCCCATTGCCCGCTGGCATGAACAATCATCGCCGAGGTGATGCCTGCCCCACCTGCTGATCAAGTTGCTCAGGTACGGCAGGAGGTTATTGATCTTCTCCACAACTTGGGCTTTCATGTCAGCTCTTCTCAGCCTTGGATTGAGGGGGTAGGATTAATCGAGCTTAGGGATGCTGGTGAAAGCTTTGCGGCCGTTTGGATGGTTCCCCGGGATTTGGGGAACGATACTTTTGTTACATGCATGAGGCACAATGAGGGAGTAGGTTTTAGAGGTGTTGTTGGTTTCCGTCAGGGCTGTCTCATGTTTTTAGGTGTACCTTTTGATTTCCACAACACCAATGTTTTTCGGGCTGCGGTTAACACTTTTGGTGAATTCCACCATTGGGTCAGTAATGATCCGTACCTTGTCCGCTCCATTGTTTTTACATCTTTCCCATATGATATTTTGGTTCTCCGTAGTGTCAATTGTTTTGAGTATGCTGCTTGGGGTGGAGCGAGTGTTTCTTGGTCTGCACCTCTGTTCATCTTGGGTGTAGGATTTGGTGAACAGATGCCAAACGATGACGACCACATGCCCCTCAATGGCAACCCCCATCCTTTGCCAGGACAGTTGGAGCAAGACAATCTGCCCTTTGCTCTTCCGCCTTATCTAGCTCTCGGATGGAACGATGTGCTGCCGCCACCACCACCTCCAATGCCAGAGCCTCCGGTTCAGCACGATGATGGCGGTTAGGGCTGGCAACCTAAAGCTCCTGCTGCTGAACCCGCTGCCCCTGAACAAGACCAGGAGTATATGGTCATCGATCAACCAACTTCTTCTGACTGTGTTCAGGAGATTGTGGTGGTTGATCCTCAGCCAGATGATGCTGAAGCTGTTGTAGAGGAGGCTACTGCAGCTGATCAAGATGACGAGGCTGCTGATGATGATGTTCATGATGCTCCTGACCCTCCTAATGGGGACAATGCTAGTGTGGAGGAAGCTGTTGATGATGAGGCCCCTGAAGATTTCAATCCAGTGGCGATCGTCCCTTATCAGCAGCCCCTGGTACAGCCTGATCATATGATGATTGGAGTGGTTCGGGTTGCCTATGGACCTCCGCTCCCACCTATCGTCTCTTGTGTACGGTCCTTTGAAGCGCTCATGGGGGTTTTCACCTCCAGGAATGTCCCCCGTCATCTTCAGATGCCTGCAGCCATGCCAATTGTGCTACCCAAGCGCTCCTGGTCTTTGGCTTTTGATGAAGACAGCGTTGAACCTCGCATCATCTACAAGGACAACACTCATGCCCCTGCTTCTGAGGTAATTCCTTCAACTGACAGCTGATGACCCACAAGTATAGGGGATCAATCGTAGTCCTTTCAATAAGTAAGAGTGTCGAACCCAACGAGGAGCGGAAGGATCTGACAAGTGGTTTTCAGTAAGGTAAAATCTGCAGGCACTGAAATTGTCGGTAACAAGTGATTGTGTGGTGAGATGAGTCATAGCAAGAAACAAGTAACAAAAATAGCAACGGTGCAACAAATTGGCCCAATCCCTTTTGTAGCAAGGGACAAGCCTGGACAAAGTCTTATAGGAGCATAAACGCTCACGAGGAGACACGGGAATTTCTGTCATGCTAGTTTCATCATGTTCATATGATTCACGTTCGTTACTTTGATAGTTTGATATGTGGGTGGACCGGCGCTTGGGTACTGCCCTTACTTGGACAAGCATCCCACTTATGATTAACCCCTCTCGCAAGGATTCGCAACTACGAAAGAATAATTAAGACAAAGTCTAACCATAGCATTAAACTAGTGGATCCAAATCAGCCCCTTGCGAAGAAACGCATAAACTAGGGTTTAAGCTTCTGTCACTCTAGCAACCCATCATCTACTTACTACTTCCCAATGCCTTCCTCTAGGCCGAAATAATGGTGAAGTGTTATGTAGTCTACGTTCACATAACACCACTAGAGGAAAAACAACATACAACATATCAATATACCGAACGAATACCAAATTCACATCACTACTATTAGCATGACTTATCCCATGTCCTCGGGAACAAAAGTAACTACTCACAAAGAATAATAATATTCCTGACCAGAGAGGTAATGAGTAGAATCAATGATCTGAATATAAACTCTTCCACCAAGTAATCAAACTAGCATCAACTACAAAGAGTAATCAACACTACTAGCAACCTTACAAGTACCAATCGGAGTCGCGACACGGAGATTGGTTACAAGTGATGAACTAGGGTTTGGAGATGAGATGGTGCTCATGAAGATGTTGATGGTGATGAGTCCCCTCCGATGAGAGGAGTGTTGGTGATGACGATGGCGATGATTTCCCCCTCCGGGAGGGAAGCTTCCCCGATAGGATCGTCCCGCCAGAGCTCTAGATTGGTTGTGCTCAAGTTCTGCCTCGTGGCGACGGCGAAAGCACGAAGAAGCTCCTCCTTGATTTTTTTTCCTAGACGAAACCCTTCATATAGCAGAAGAGGGGGGGCAAGTGGGCCAGCAGGTTGCCCACAAGCCCTCATGGCGCGCCCTGGGGGGTGGCCGCGCCATGCAGGCTTGTGGCCAACCCCTGGCACCCCTGTGGCACTTCTTCGGCCCAATATTTTTGATAAATCACAAAATAAATCCACGTTGATTTTTACGGTGTTTGGAGTTGCGCGGAATAGGTATCTCAAATGTGCTCCACTTTCAGCCTAGAATTCCAGTTGCCGGCATTCTCCCTCTTCATGTAAACCTTGCAAAATAAGAGAGAAAAGGCATAAGAATTGTACCGTGAAGTAAAATAACAGCCAAAGAAGCGATAAATATCAACATAAAAACATGATGCAAAATGGATGTATCAACTCACCCAATCTTAGACCTCGCTTGTCCTCAAGCGAAAGCCTAATCAATAAATATGTCCACATGTTTAGGCAGAGAGGTGTCGATAAAACAAGATACGAACATGCATGCATCATGGTCAAGATCAAAACAGCAATACCAACATATAATCTCTCATGCTAAAGTGATAATTCGTTCACAAAGTAAAGCATGGATCAAGAACCTTACCGAGAAGTAACAACCGATAGCCATTAGTCACTGAAGCAATTGCAATTTATCACAACATCATAAAGATTCAAATAAGAGCTTGTAAAGAAAATCCACATACTCAATCATTCTTTCGTTCTCTACAATTGCTACAACTCACGTGGTACTCATGAGATCAAAGTTTCAGCTGGACACAGAGAAAGATAGGGGCTTACAGTTTTGCCTCCCAACTGCTTACCTCACGGGGAATGTCAACAATAATAATTCATGAAAACCTCCAAGTTGACATATGAATATAGATCTTTCCCAAGCACATGATGTTAGCCAATATAAAGGCGAAATAAGGAATTGGTGAAGATCACCATGACTCTTTCAAGCGAAAAAGTAAAAGTACAATATAGGCCCTTCGCAGTGGGAAGCAGAGGTTGTCATGCACTTTTGAGGTTTGGATGCGTGTCCTCTTAGTGTGGAGGAACGCCACTTTATATTGCCTCCTGTGATAAAGAACTTTATTATGCAATATGTCGCTTTGATGTCTTCCTCATCACAGGTTCGTATAAATCTTATTTTCCATACACTAATAGATCATACATATTATAGAGCAATTTTTATTGTTTGCATGGATGACAACTTACTTGAGGGATCTTATTCAATCCGTAGGTAGGTATGGTGGACACTCATGGAAAAACTGGTTTGAAGGTTTATGGATGCACAAGTAGTATCTCTACTTGGTGCGGGAGGTTTGGCTTATGTGAGGTGGAAGAAATCATCACATGCTAAGGGATGTCTAATCATATAACATTGTTCAGAGCCAAGCAAACACAGTTCATTACGTTGTCTTCCTTGTCCAACATCTACTTCTAGGAATGCAATAGTTTAGTGGGTGTTCACAAGCATAGATGGTGTCAGAGATGATATATTTATATGTGAACCTCTCCTTCTTTATCACTTCCTATTAATTGCAACAATGACCAAGGTCTACGTTTGTCTACCCTCAACAAGTTTCAATCATCATCCCTTTTATATGTGAAGCCATCACTTCCCATAAGATCATTACATGATCTTTCATGCTTTTGTTCTTTTCTCACTCTATTGATCATGGAAAGAGGCAAAGCCCTTCAACTAAGACACTCTTTATTGTATGGCTCACGAGCAAGAATACATCGGGGGTGACACAACGAAAAACTCAAGACTAAAACACTAAGACTTTTAAACTACTAGAAAAAGAGAAAACTGAAAAGGAAAACTAAAACAAAGGTAAAGGCAAAAGATGTGATGGTGATACGATACTGGGTCAACTCCCCAAGCTTGGCACAAGCCAAGGGGATTGCCCATATAAATGCTCAGTTGTCTTCCTTTGGTGGTGAAGGTGGAGGAGTTGTTGCAATCTTTGACTCCAAGAGGGCCATTAATCTTTGATTTATACATTGGAGATTTGCGATATGTTTTTCCAGCAAAACAACTTCACGAGTGAGACAAGTATTGCGAGCACGAGTTGTTTCACAAAACCTCAAGAGTTCAATCAAAGATGGAGACAGTAGGTGGAGGTAGGGTTGGAGGAAATCCACTTCTTCAACTTCTTCATTGTTGAGCACAGATTGCACTTCGTCCCATGCCTGATCCTTCTCCTTAGCCTTGCCCTTGGTTTCTTTAGGTAGCCTTTCCTTAGCCTCCATGACCTCCATCCTTTTCAGATCAGCATGAACTTCTCCATAGATTTGATGAAGATTGTTCTCCCCCACATATTCTTGGGACGACATCTTGCTCTAAATTTGCGGCAGAAAACAGGCTCGAAACGAAAAACAGAAGAGATCTGCGTGATGCAGGGGTCAGACGAAATGGGAGTATATATAATGATTTTTTTTCAGACTAGAAGGAGTACCCCGCACGAAAACAGAGTCCGGGAGGCGCACGAGGTGGCCACAAGCCCTCACGGCACGGCCAGGGGGTGGGCCCGCGCCGTGCAGGCTTGTCGCCTCCTCGCGCACTTTCCGGACTACTTCCAATTTTTGTATTTTTTCAAATATTCCAAAACGGAGAAAATTTCCTACTGGAAAAGTTTTGGACTCTGTTTTCTTACCGAATCACATACCTCTTCGTTTTCGGAGTCTGAAACGGGCTGATAAATATCCCTTAGGTATTCTTCCGGAGTTATGGTATTGATAATATTTCTTTCAACATTTATGGAAGTACCTGAGATATAGTGCTTGATTCTCTGCCCATTTACCACTCTCGGACAATTACCTTCCGTGTTGTTGATCTTGATAGCACCGGAATGATATACTTCCTCAACAACATAGGGACCTTCCCATTTAGAGAGAAGCTTGCCTGCAAAGAATCTTAAACGATAGTTATATAGCAAAACATAATCACCTACATTGAACTCCCGCTTTTCTATCCTCTTATCATGCCACCTCTTAACCTTCTCTTTGAACAACTTGGCATTCTCATATGCCTGAGTTCTCCACTCATCAAGCGAGCTAATATCAAATAACCTCTTCTCACTGGCAAGTTTGAAATCAAAGTTGAGCTCTTTGATTGCCCAAGAAGCTTTATGTTCTAGCTCAAGAGGTAAGTGACATGCTTTCCCATACACCATTTTGTACGGAGACAAGCCCATGGGATTCTTATAGGCAGTTCTATAAGCCCACAGTGCATCATCGAGCTTCTTAGACCAATTCTTTCTAGACCTGTTGACAGTCTTTTGCAGAATTAGTTTAATCTCTCTATTACTTAGCTCTACTTGACCACTGGACTGAGGGTGATACGGAGACGCAATTCTATGGTTGACATCGTACTTAGCAAGTGTTTTATGGAAAGCACCATGAATGAAGTGTGAACCACCGTCGGTCATTAGATATCTAGGGACTCCAAATCTAGGGAACATAACTTCTTTCAACATCTTGATAGAGGTGTTGTGATTAGCACTACTAGTGGGGATAGCTTCTACCCACTTTGTGACGTAATCAACAACAACTAGGATATGAGTATACCCGTTGGATTTTGGAAAAGGTCCCATATAATCAAAGCCCCAGACATCAAATGGTTCAATGACAAGTGAATAGTTCATAGGCATTTCTTGACGTTTGCTAATATTAGCTATTCTTTGACATTCGTCACAAGACAAGACAAACTTACGGGCATCCTTGAAGATAGAGGGCCAATAGAAACCTGATTGCAATACCTTGTGTGCAGTTCTATCTCCCGCATGGTGTCCTCCATAGGCCTCGGAGTGAGACTTTTGTAGGATCTGTCCCTGTTCATGTTCAGGAACACAACGTCTAATAACACCATCTACTCCTTCCTTATAAAGGTGAGGATCATCCCAAAAGTAGTGTCTCAAGTCAAAGAAGAATTTCTTATTTTGCTGGTACGTGAAACTAGCTGGTATGTATTTGGCAACGATATAGTTCGCATAATCAGCATACCACGGTGCACTACCTGAAGCATTGATGACATTCAGTTGCTCATCGGGAAAGCTATCATCAATATGTTGTGGGTCATCAAGAACGTTCTCCAACCTAGACAAGTTATCTGCTACTGGGTTATCAGCACCCTTTCTGTCGACAACGTGCAAATCAAATTCTTGTAGCACGAGAACCCATCTGATAAGTCTAGGTTTAGTGTCTTTCTTCTCCATGAGGTACTTAATAGGAGCATGATCACTGTGAATATGGACTTTGTAATCAACTATGTAAGACCTGAACTTTTCACATGCAAACACGACTGCTAAAAACTCCTTTTCCGTAGTGGCATAGTTTCTTTGGGCATTGTCTAGAGTTTTACTAGCATAGTGAATAACATTCAACTTCTTATCGACTCTTTGCCCTAGGACAACACCAATAGCATAATCACTAGCGTCACACATGATCTCAAAAGGCAAGTTCCAATCAGGTGGTTGAACAATAGGTGCAGTTATCAAAGCCCTCTTAAGTATTTTGAAGGCTTCCTCACGATCATCGTCAAAGAAAAAAGGAATATCCTTTTGCAAGAGATTGGTAAGAGGCCTAGAAATCTTTGAGCAGTCTTTAATGAACCTTCTATAGAAAACAACATGACCAAGGAAACTTCTTATACCTTTGATATCTGTGGGGTATGGCATTTTCTTGATTGCATCAACCTTAGCCTTATCGATCTCAATACCTCTTTCAGAAATTTTAGGTCCTAAGACGATGCCTTCATTAACCATAAAGTGGCACTTCTCCTAGTTCAAGACAAGATTCGTGTCTTTACATCTCTACAAGACTCGATCAAGGTTGCTGAGGCAATCATCAAAGGAAGACCCGTAAACGGAGAAGTCATCCATGAAAACTTCAACAATCTTTTCACAAAAGTCAGAGAATATAGCCATCATACATCTTTCAAAAGTGGCAGGTGCATTACATAAGCCAAAAGGCATACGTCTATAAGCAAAGGTACCGAAAGGGCAGGTGAAAGTGGTTTTCTCCTGATCAGATTCTGCAACTGGTATTTGGGAGAAACCAGAATAACCGTCTAGAAAGCAGAAGTGTGTGTGTTTGGACAACCTTTCTAGTATTTGGTCGATAAAAGTCAAAGGGTAATGATCTGTCCTAGTGGCTTTATTCAATTTCCCAAAATCGATCACCATCCTATAGCCAGTAATAATCCTCTGTTGGATCAATTCAGCCTTATCATTACGGATGACGGTAATGCATCCCTTCTTAGGAACGCAATGCACCTGACTCACCCAATCGCTGTGAGCAACAGGATAGATGATACCTGCTTCCAGTAGCTTTAGTATTTCTTTTCTCACTACTTCTTTCATCTTAGGATTTAATCTCCTTTGATGATCAACAACTGGTTTGAAATCAGGATTAGTTTTAATCTTGTGCTGGCATAGGGTAGGACTAATGCCCTTAAGATCATCAAGAGTATATCCAATAGCAGCACGATGCTTCCTCAGAGTTTTTAGCAACTTCTTTTCTTCATGCTCTGACAGGCTAGCACTAATAATGACAGGATATATCTCCTTTTCATCAAGATAGGCATACTTAAGAGTATCAGGCAACTGTTTAAGCTCGAACACATGATCACCCTTTGATGGGGGTGGATCCCCAAGTAGTTCAACAGGCAAGTTATTCTTAAGGATAGGATATTGTTCTAAGACAACTCTATCTATCTCATCCCTTTCATCCATATGCATATCATTTTCATGCTCAAGAAAATATTGCTCTAAGGGATCAGTAGGAGGCACGACAATAGAAGCTAAGGAAATAGTTTCATCCCTACTAGGAAACTCCTTTTCATGAGGTTGTCTACCAAAATTAGAGAAGTTCAACTCATGTGACACACCTTCAAAGACAACAGTGATAGTTTGCTTCTCACAATCAATATGAGCATTGACAGTATTGAGAAAAGGTCTACCAAATATGATGGGACAAAAGCTATCTTGTGCGGCAGCAAGAACGAGGAAATCAGCAGGATACTTCGTTTTACCACACAAGACTTCAACATCCCTAACAATTCCCACACGGCAGATAGTATCTCTATTGGCAAGGTGAATAGTGACATCAATAGGCTCTATATCAATAGGTGCAATCTCATCTTTGATTTCATCATATAAGGATTGAGGTATTGCACTAACACTAGCACCCACGTCACATAAGCCATGATAACGATGATCTCCTATCTTAACAGAAACAACAGGCATACCAACAACAGGCCTATGTTTGTCTGTGACGTGAGGTTTAGTAATTCTAGTAGCATCTTCACAGAAGTGAATATTATGTCCCTCAACATCGTCGGACAGAAGATCTTTGATAATAACAATGCTAGCTTCAACTCTAATTTGCTTCGGGGGTGTAGGTGTTCTCATATAGCCTCTACGTACAACAGTTGAAGCTTTAGAATGATCCTTTATCCTAACAGGGAAAGGTGGTTTCTCGATGTAAGCACTGGGAACAATAGGATCATTATAGGCAATGACTTTCTCTTCAACTAGAGTGGGTTTAACTACATTGACTTCTAAATGAGGATGATATTTAAACCACTTCTCTTTGGGGAGATCAATATGAGCAGCAAAGGATTCACACAATGAAGCTACTATCTCAGAGTCAAGTCCATGCTCAGCGCTAAAATCACTAAAGGTATTTGTCTCAACAAAGAATTTAACGCAATCAAACATGAAATTCATACTTTACTCCTTACCTTCTTCAAGCTTCCAATCTTCAGAGTTGCGTTTAATTCTCTCCAATAAATTCCATTTGAAGTCAATATCTCTCTTCATAAAAGAACAGGTACAAGAAGTCTCAAGCATGGTGCGATCATCATGAGAAAGCCGAGCATAGAAGTTCTGAGTGATAATTTCTCTCGAGAGCTCATGATTGGTGCATGAATATAGCATTGATTTAAGCCTCCCCCAAGCTTGAGCGATGCTTTCTCTGTTACGAGGCCAAAAATTGTAAATATAATTTTGATCACGAAGTACTAAATGCATGGGATAAAACTTTTGATGAAATTCCAATTTCAACCGATTGTAGTCCCATGATCGAGTGTCATCACATAGCCTATACAATGTCAACGCCTTATCCTTCAAAGATAAAGGAAAGACCTTCTTCTTGACCTCATCCTCGGGCAAACCTGCAAGCTTAAATAAACCACAAACTTCATCTACATAGATTAGATGCAAGTCTGGATGTGATGTTCCATCTCGTGTAAAAGGATTAGCCAGCAGTTTCTCAAGCATACCCGAAGGAAATTCAAAGCAAATATTTTCAGTAGGTGCAGCAGGTTGAGGGACAACTCTTCGTTCTTCCGTTCGAGATGAAGATACCCCGAACAAGCTCCTCAAAGGATTAGTATCCATAGTGACAAGTGACAATAAATTTCAGCACACTATATGAATGTTTCCTTACCAAGTTCCACTTACCAAAGGCGCTTCACTCCCCGACAACGGCGCCAGAAAAGACTATTGATGACCCACAAGTATAGGGGATCAACCGTAGTCCTTTCGATAAATAAGAGCGTCAAACCCAATGAGGAGCAGAAGGATCTGACCAGTGGTTTTCAGGAAGGTAATATCTGCAGGCACTCAAATTGTCGGTAACAAGTGATTGTGTGGTGAGATGATTCGTAGCAAGCAACAAGTAACAAAAGTAGAAACCGTGCAGAAAAGTGGCCGAATCCCTTTTGTGTCAAGGGACAAGTTTGGACAAAGTCTTATAGGAGGAAAAATGTTCCCGAGGACACACGGGAATTTCTGTCATGCTAGTTTCATCATGTTCATATGATTCGCGTTCGTTACTTTGATAGTTTGATATGTGGGTGGACCGACGCTTGGGTACTGCCCTTACTTGGACAAGCATCCCACGTATGATTAACCCCTCTCGTAAGCATCCGCAATTACGAAATAAGAATTAAGACATAGTCTAACCACAACATTAAACTAGTGGATCCAAATCTGCCCCTTGCGAAGCAACGCATAAACTAGTGTTTAAGCTTCTGTCACTCTAGCAACCCATCATCTACTTACTACTTCCCAATGCCTTACTCTAGGCCCAAATAATGGTGAAGTGTTATGTAGTCGACGTTCACATAACACCACTAGAGGAAAAAGAACATACAACATATCAAATTACCTAACGAATACCAAATTCACATGACTACTATTAGCATGACTTATCCCATGTCTTCAGGAACAAAATTAACTACTCACAAAGCATAATCATATTCATGACCAGAGAGGTAATGAGTAGCATCAAGGATCTGAACATAAACTCTTCCACCAAGTAATCCAACTAGCATCAACTACAAAGAGTAATCAACACTACTAGCAACCTTACAAGTACGAATCGGAGTCGCGAGACGGAGATTGGTTACAAGTGATGAACTAGGGTTTGGAGATGAGATGGTGCTGATGAAGATGTTGATGGTCTTGAGTCGCCTCCGACGAGAGGAGTGTTGGTGATGACGATGGCGACGATTTCGCCCTCCGGGAGGGAAGTTTCCCTGGCAGGATCGTCCTGCCGGAGCTCTACATTGGTTGTGCTCAAGTTCCGCCTCGTGGTGGCAGCGAAACCACGAAAAAGCTCCTCCTTCATTTTTTCCTGGACGAAACCCTTCATATAGCAGAACAGGGGGGCAAGTGGGCTAGCAGGTTGCCCACAAACCCTCATGGCGCGACATGGGGGGGTGGCCGCACCGTGCAGGCTTGTGGCCAACCCCTGGCGCCCCTCTCGCACTTCTTCGGCCCAGTATTTTTGATAAATCAAAAAAAAATCCTCGTTGATTTTTACGACGTTTGGAGTTGCGCGGAATAGGTATCTCAAATGTGCTCCACTTTCAGGCCAGAATTCCAGTTGCCGGCATTCTCCCTCTTCATGTAAACCTTGCAAAATAAGATACAAAAGGCATAAGAATTGTACCGTGAAGTGAAATAACAGCCAAAGAAGTGATAAATATCAACATGAAAACATGATGCAAAATGGACGTATTAACAGCATCTCCGCACCAACAGGTGATCTGTTCTCCTTTGAATCTCCAGCTCCCTCGTAAAGGGGGCCCCGCAAGAAGGCCACACCCATTGTGGACTCCTCGGTACGCCGCTGTACCACGAGAACAATCAAGCGAGATGGTTTCAAGCCGGTGCTGCAGGAACTCCCGATGCATGCGGCCAAGAAGAGGAAGCCAAGAGCTAAATCCCTGGACGCTCCGGAGGTTGAAACAACGCTATCATCGGCTCAGGAGGAGTCTATCCCAACTAAAACTCCGGTGCGACTGATCCAGGCGGTGGGCCATAGCTGTAGCGACTAAGATGCGGTCCTTTTCGATTTAGGGAACGAGGCCCAAAAATGGAAAGAAGCGCATTTAAGCATTTCGCAAGGATGGTAACATAGCAGATACATAATAATAGAATGACAATTACGGATTCAACTGTCATCTCATAAATAATATCAAAGTCTACATCACACATTTATTCAAACAAGGTAGTTTCGCTACAGACTACATAACATGAGAAAAGGCTATGCTACCCTGCATGCTTGCCCACGATCACGACCACGCCTCAGTCTTCTGGATAGTTCATGTACAGGCGGTCGTTCTCCTCATCGTACTGCCACGCCAACTACGTGCCCTCGGGATCACCTGTGTCGGACGTACCTGTACCTGTTGGTGTGTTGAAGTAATCTGTGAGCCACAGGGACCTAGCAATCTAAGACCTCGTTGCCAGAACTAGTCAAGTTATTAGGTAAGGAAGGTTCAGTGTTTAGGGTGCAGCATCCTAAGCATTTATGGTGGCTAACTTACGTAGAACATGTATTGAAGGTGGTCTATACTAGCGATCGATGACTAGCTGATCACTAAGTGATCCTGATCACCTACTTGCGTCAATCATAACCCCACCATGTTCCCGATCGAAGAGAGGTCTTTGAAGGGGACAGTCACGGTTACGCACACAGTTGGGAATTTTATTAGATTAAGTTCAAGTTATATATAACCGGATGTTAACAAATATTCCAAGTTGCAACATAACCGCGGGCACGACTTTCCAAAATACTAAACCCTGCAGGGGTGCTCCAACTAGTCAATCACAAACGTTCACGGGCCGCCAAGTAATTATCTATCATGAAACTCGTGATCTCGTTGGATTCCTTAAAGGAAAACCTCAACTTTGGGGAGAACCAAAGCTTCACTGGGATTCCTATACGCAAGATATATCACTAAGGTAAGACAAGACTAGCAGGACCTCCCGTCGTGTCGACGACCCCGATAAGAGCTGTGTATCTCAGTCTCAGGACACGACGAATGAGCTAGACATCGGGATAGCTAAACCTCTGGGTGACCAGGGGGGCCCCGGACATCGCTCAGGTGGGACCAACACTCAGAAGAGCACTGGCCCGGGTGGTTGATTAATTCCTCGGGGTAGCTATTCCCTATACAGATTATTATTAAGTGATTAGCAGATTAAAACCAATGTTGGGTCCTGCCGGACAGGTCTTAACACTACACAATTTATCAAGGGGGACCCCATAACAACCCCGAAAGTGTTAGGAGTGATCAGTTATGGAATCAAACACCGGTAGCCGGAAACTATAGTAGAAATAACGGAACAAAACACCTGGCAAAAGGCTAGGCCTTCCGGTATTTACAAAGTATATAGGTGCATTAATTAAATAACAAATTTAACATAATGATATCAAACTCATGTTATCACATGAGACAATTGCACCTGCAACTAGCAACGCTAACATTAGTAGCTGAGCAAACCTACTTAGCCATTCAAGAGTTGCTAGGAAGGGATAAGAGTTTGGGTTTCATGGCAATATGAGGAGGCAATTATTTCAGTGGTAGGCAGCAAGCTGAAGACGAAGGAAACGTGAATCTAGCATAACAAGTCTAGAGATGGAATCAAGGTCATATCATCTTGCGTGTGATGTCCTCAGCTTGGAACTGCTCTTGATCATCCTGCACGTACTCTCTCGGATCCACGTAATCACTCTCCGATTCCCAGTGCTACCCAACATAAAAGTAGGATCCAATGAACAACAGCACAACAAGATGCAACAACCACATGATGCATGAGAAGAAAATGAACATGCATCTCTATTCTAGTCACTAGCACAAGCATGAGAAGAAAAATACAAGTTCATGGACAGAACTGCACTCTAAGCTATCTTTACATGCATGAGGATGACATGAAAAGATGCGTCACGTGAAAACAATGCAAAAACATATAAAGAATGTTATGAACGGAGCTACGGATCAACCGGAAAAAACGAAACAAGAAATAGAGTCCTACGTGTCAAATCCATCACAACACACTCCAATGGCATACTTCTGGTTGCCAAATCACAAAACAAACAAGAATGGATGGGGTGGTGCAAGTAATATCACTACACCATCAACTATGCACTCACAAGCATCAAAACATCAAAACTATCCAATCTGCCATAAACAGCATCATAGAAGTTTGGGAGCTACATGCAAAGCACCTACAGCCACCCAAATATGCCAAATAGGATATGTGGTGGAAGCTATTCAAAACCTCTACAAGCATGAGCAAAATTATCATAAAAAAAGGGCTTCCACACAAAAGTTCTACAACTGCTAACTTGGACAAAAATATAAGTTTTCAGGGACTTAGTGAAAATTCCAGATTCTCACTAACTGTTTATGCTCTGAAGCATTTTGACAGCACCCAAAATAATATCTACAGGAATCCAAATGGAATGAAAATTACAGAGAGCTAGACAAACACAAAAGCTAGAACTTTCCAGTTGATAGACACGGCAGATTCCCAACATATGGACTTCTAGAAGCACAACAACAGGAGAAGAAAATATAAGCAGATTCTCACACTTGGTGAAAATCACAGATTTTCACTAAACTGGAATTTTCAGCCACATGCCTACTTTGACTAGGCACAACTTTCACAAATGAACTACTAAGCATGAAACAACACCAACATGTTATAGAGGGGTTCACCCTCTACTGCCACAACAAGGAATCAACCTCTTGGGATCATCACATCACATGGAACCAAGCTCTAAACATGGAACAAAACAGAAATATGACATTCCCAGAAAGTGTTCCAAAGTGGAATCTGAACCCACCATTGGATTCCTGGGATGAGCCTACCCCAAAAACATGTATAATACATAGGCACTTGCATAGAAGAACTGGGCACAAAGCTAAGAAGGAAATAAACATGGAATCACAAGGTGTGAATAGTGCATCATCACATGAGACTACACCTACACATCCCCTTGCACACTATCAACACTACAATGGTGCACATGAGGGTTAGACCTCATGTTCATGTGCCTTAGCACACCACCACACACACACTTACATCAAGCACATGCATATAAAGCACCTACACATACTAGCTTGCTCATGTGCACATCAAGGCACATCATGCCTTGGGCATGTGGGAGACACACACACACAAGGGCACACAACAACAGTTGAACCACCAACACACACACAAGGTATGTGGGAGGAAACCCACACACACACACACCTCTTGCACCCACTAGTGCATGAGCTCAACACCCAGCATATGAGAAACACACATGCTAAAAACACACACACATGCATGGCATCTAGCTCACATAACACATACACACATTACCCTACATGCATTTCTACCAAGCTAGCTGAAATACTAGGGACAACATGCTGCTTGTGGGCTAAAATATATAGCACAAGAGTGACTAAGCCTATCACAGCAACTACTCAAGCAAGCAAAGCAAAACAGTAAAGGAATGAAACAAAAAATAAAGGGGCTGGTCTGGGATTCGAACCCCAGACCTGCAGGTATAACCCACTGATACAACACCACTGCGCTATTGCTTTTCTGCTCAACAGAATAGGGAAGCCAAACAAGGTAAGCTGCCCCTGCTGCTACTGATGCTACTTTGCGAAACAAAGGAATTGAAAAGGGGTGGTGCAACACCGGGACTCGAACCCAGGACTGACTGATCCACAACAACACAATGCAGCACTACGTTGCGCTACGAACATTGACAGAACGGGGGGAATAAACAAGGTAAACTACAAGGGCACCCTGCTCTGCTCTGCACACAGAGACGACGGCAGAGACATTCACCGGAGCTTGGCCTTCTACTCCTACTGCTGCGCAAGGGAGATCACCTACGGCTACCTCTACTGCTCTACGTGGGAGGCCCTGGCCCTGAGGAACAACGAGCCAAGCACACCACACAACAACACATAGGCACGGCCGTGCTCATCTACGATCAGAAAGGCTCGGCCACAAGCTCCTACCCATGCACATAACAGGGAGAAGGGAAGAAGGATCAGGCTCACCCTAGGGGAAGGAGAAGAGGGCCGATCGGAGGAAGGAGCCGCCTGGAGATGAACGAAGACGAAGATGTAGCTGAACTGTCGTAGAACCAAAGCAGGGACGAGGCCGCTGGGAACACGCCAGAGACGTGGAGCTGCCCGTCGGTGTGGTCGCTCCCCGGCCACACCAAGGATGGGAATGGAGCGCAGGCGCCTTCCCCGAGCTCCGTGACATGCCTGCCGACGCCGGAGGTGAGAAACGCACGGTGGACGACGGTGATCTACTTCCTCTCTCTATCTCTGCTAGCCCGATCTACAGAAAACTTACCTGGGAGGAAGAAGGAGATGGAGGGAGCTGGCGGCGCTAGGAGGGGGAAACGCGGAACCCTAGGCCAAGGGGGCATGCACGCCGAGGCTATATGAGCCGCGGATGGGACGGACGGCGTCAAACCCTCTCGCTCTCTCTGCAGCCTGACGGAAAGTGTGCGTGAGGATGGAATGCCGTCAAAAGAAAGAAGAAGGAGCGCGTTGGGTGCCGTGGGGGAAACAGAGAGGAGTGCTGGGCCTCGGGAGGGAGAAGAGAGGCCCAAGCTGGCACCTGATAGAGGAAAAGAACCCAGTGGGGTTTCTTATTTAAATCCAACACGATAAAAACAAATAAACTCCCAGGGAAACCTATGGCACCAAAAATAAAAATAAAAATACCCCTAGTCATAAGAAATTATGACCTATTTGAATAAAATAGAAAAGGGATTTTTGGAGCAAATAAATATTTACAAAACAATATTAAGTTGATCTGTTTTGTGAATATTTGCACCACTAAGACATAGTTTCAAATCACTAAAACCCTACTACCACATCCACCACAAAACATGCTAAAACATGGGCATTTTTGAAATAGGGATGGAGCAATTGAATATTGGGTTTGATAAAAGAGAGGAAGAAGGTTTAAAAACCCTTGTGCAAACCAACATAGTTTCACCTACTCTCAAACGCACTCACATCATTTCACATAACATCATCACATCAACACATATTCATCACACCACATACAGATGATCACAAGGCCACAAACACAATACATGGATTGAGAAGGATGCATGCATGCAAAGGGGAACATGACAAGGTGACACATGAAATAACACATGCATGGTCTCTCATATCAATGACAAGATGGACCCACATACATAAGGTTCCAAATATGGCAACATACACTCTTGGGGCATTACAAACTCTCCTACACTATAAAAAAGATCTCGCCCCGAGATCTAAGACTGAAATAATCCCGGAAATTCAGAATGGAGGTTATCCTCGCGTTCCCAAGTAGCCTCCTTATGAGAATGGTGTGACCACTGCACTTTGAGAAATTTGACTGTCTTGTTGTGGGTCTTGCGCTCAGTTGCCTCGAGAACCGCAACTGGATGTTCATGATAGGATAGGTCGGCTTGAAGGTCGATGTCTTGAAGATGAACAGTGCGCTCGAGAGTCTTGAATCATCTCCAGAGCTGAGAGACATAGAACACGTCATGCACATTTGCAAAGTTTGACGGGAGCTCGAGCTGGTACGCAAGGTGGCCTCTCTTGCGAACAACTCTGAAAGGACCAACAAAACGAGGTGCAAGCTTGCCGTTGATGCAAAAGCGTTGTGTACCCTTCATAGGGGACACCTTGAAATAGACGAAATCATCAAGCTCATAGGACATGTCACGATGCTTGCTATCATAATAGCTCTTCTGACGGGACTGAGCTGCTATGAGATTATTCCGAATGACCCGACACATCTCTTCAGCTTCTTCTATCAAGTCATTCCCAAGAATCTGACGCTCGCCGGTATCGGACCAGTTGAGCGGGGTACGGCACTTCCTGCCATAGCGAATCTCAAACGGAGCTTTTCCTGAACTAGCTTGATAACTGTTGTTATACGAGAACTCAGCGAAAGGCAGGCAGTCTTCCCACTTCATGCCAAAAGAGATAACATAGGCTCTCAGAATATCATCAAGAACCTGATTGAGTCGCTCCACTTGACCACTAGTCTGAGGATGAAAAGTTGTGTTGAAGCGTATTTTCGTGCCCATCGCAAACTGAAAAGAGTCCCAGAACTTGCAGTGAAGATACTTCCGTGATCCGAAGAAATCATCATAGGCACGCCGTGCAAAGACACTATCCTGGAAGTGTATAATTCTGCAAGCTGAGTTGCCAAATTGGATTCCTTCACTCGAAGAAAATGAGCCACTTTACTCAACTTGTCGATGCCGACGAAGATGGCATCATTACCCTTCTTGGACTTCGGAAACCCGGTGACGAAATCCATCTCAATATGGTCGAACTTCCACTTGGGAATGGGCAATGGATGCAAAAGACCTGTTGGACTTGATGCTCTGCTTTCACCCTTCGACATACATCACATTCATTTACGAACTGAGCAATCTCACACTTCATGCGAGTCCACCACAAGGTCTGTTTCAAGTCCTGATACATCTTGGAGCTTCCTGGATGGATTGAGAGCAAGGAGTTGTGAGCTTCCTCCATGATTACCTTTCTGAGATCACCTTTCGGAACGACAAGACGATCCTCAAAGATCAACGTGTCTCTGGCATCAACACTGAAGCACTTATATTTGGGAACTCCCTTTTCCACGCCAATCTTGACTTTCTTCACCATTGCATCAAGAAGTTGTGCTGCTCTGACCTGATCTTCCAAGGTAGAAAAGATCTGAAGATTTGCAAGAAATCCCTGAGGTACTAACTAAAGGTTGAGCTTTCTGAAAGGCTCAAAAAGGTCAGGCTGGAGAGGCTTCAGAATGAGACTGTTGCAGTAAGCCTTCCTGCTCAAAGCATCTGCCACGACATTAGCTTTGCCTAGCGTGTACTCAACACTCTGATTAAAATCTTGGAGCATTTCCACCTAACGAGTTTGCCGGAGATTCAGGTTAGGCTGAGTGAAGATCTACTTGAGACTCTTGTGATCGGTGAACACTTCAACCTTCCGTTCCAACAAGAGGTGTCTCCAAGTCATCAGAGCATGTACCACAGCTGCTAGCTCAAGATCATGCACAGGATAATTCTTCTCCGCTGGCTTCAACTGCATGGAGGTATAAGCAACCACTTTCTTCTCTTGAGTCAGAACTGCACCAAGACCTTGAAGAGAGGCGTCGCAGAACATTTGGTAAGGCTTGGAATCATTAGTAGGAACCAAGACTGGAGTAGAGGTGAGCTTCTCTTTGAGTGTGTCGAAGGCCAACTAACACTCTGGAGACCAAGCATACTTCACATCCTTCTGAAGAAGACTTGAGAGAGGCTTAGAAATCTTGGAGAGGTTCTCAACGAACCTTCTACAATAGCTTGCAAGCCCGAGAAAGCTTTGAAGCTGCTTCACATTCTGCGGAGGCTCCCATTCAACAATGGCCTGCACCTTCGACGGATCAACTTTGATGCCCTCGGTAGAGATGATGTGCCTAAGATAGACGACTTGTTTCAACCAGAACTCACACTTGGAAGACTTGGCATATAATTTGTACTCTCTCAGCTTATCAAGCACCAATCTGAGAGGTTCCTCATGTTCTTCCTCAGTTTCAGAAAAGACCAGAATATCGTCGGGATAAAGCAAGACGAACTCATTCTTGAACGGAGAGAATATGTAGTTCATCAATCGACAAAATGTCGGAGGAGCATGTGCAAGACCAAAAGACATGACTGTACACTCATACGAGCCAAAACTAGTCCTGAAAGAAGTCTTCGGAATATCCTCTTCGCGAATGCGAATTTGATGATAGCCCATTCTGAGATCGAGCTTGGAGAAGATCTTAGCCCCTTTCAACTGCTCTAACAACTCATTTATATTCGGAAGTGGATACTTGTTCCTGATTGTCTTCTTGCTCAATGGACGGTAATCGATACACAATCGGTCTGTGCCATCCTTCTTCTTGACAAACAGAACTTCACAGCCCCACGGAGACGAGCTCGGTCTGATCAAACCCAAATGATCCTGCTCATCGAGTTGCCTCTTAAGTTCCTTCAACTCTTCTGGACCCAATTTGTACGGCCGTTTACACACAGGCTCAGTACCTGGTTCAAGCTCAATCACAAATTCAGCTTCTCGGTGCGGAGGCATTCCTGGCAGCTCTTCTAGAAACACATCTTGATATTCGCAGACCGCTGGGACTTGCGAAATAGGATTAATCTCACCCTTTTCATTCAAAGAGAACATACGGATTGTATCATCGCGCGCCGCAAATATAATCATGTCCTCCGAAGAGTGAGTAAGCTTCACTTCTTTAGCTTCACAATCAATTGATGCCTTGTTCATGGCCAACCAGTCCATACCAAGAATCAAATCAATGTCGGAATTGCCCAAGACAATAGGAGATGCCAGAAAAGAATAACTCCCTATCTTGACAGAGACATCACGAACCACTTTGTTGGCGTTCATAAGAGTACCGAGTGACACCACACGTAATGCCTTCTTCAAATACTCAGAATCAAAATCATGCTCGGCAAAGAACATTCTAGACATGAACAAATGAGAAGCACCAGTATCAAACAACACTTTAGCAGAAATATCATTAACGAGGAGGTTACCCGTGATCACATATGACGAGTTCTCTGCCTCAGCTGCATTCACCATGTTAACTCGAGCAGACCTGGGGTTGAACTTCACGAGAGCATTGCTTGGAGGTTTGCCTTGAGGAGGAGGCGGAAGACGGAGCTGAGAACTGCACTTCTTGGCATAGTGACCCTTTTGCCCACACTTGTGACAAGTAACATCTGCTGGCTGACGGTACTGTGTCTGAGGAGGCCCTTGCTTCTGCTGCTGGAATCTCTGCTGGAAAGCTGGGTTGGGTGGGTGGGAAGAACCACGACCACAAGAATGCTTAAACTACTGCATGTGCGGAGGAGGAGGAGGAGACACCCAAACCTTATGTTGCTTCTCAACCACCTGAGTAGAAGACAAGATGGAATCCCTGAAGCGCTTCTTAGAATTCTCCACCCTGAGCAAAGCTGCCTCAGCCCTGAGAGCTAAGTTGTAGAACTTATCGAACTCCTCAGGGTCGTGCAAAGCAAGAGCTAACTGCAAATCTTCTTTCAAGCCACCTCTGAACTGATAAATCTTGCTCTTCTGATCAGGGATATCCTGCAAGGCGTATCGGGCTAGCTCATGGAACTCAACGTTGTACTTGTACACGGAGTTACCACCTTGCTTCAAGCGCCTGAACTTCTCACGCATTTGCTCCACAAAGCTGGATGGAATATAGTGGGATCTGAAGTCACGGCATAACTCATCCCAAGTGATCACTCTAGCACCCTTGGAATCCTTCAACTGTTGCCACCAGATAGATGCTTGCCCCTTCAGCTGGAATGTAGCAAACTTGACAAAATCCTCAGGACGAACATTGATGCATTCAAAGTGCTTGTTCATGTCATAGATCCAATCCCTATCATCAAACGGCTGGACACAGGAAGTGAAAGTCTTCGGCTGATTTGACAGGAACTGACTCAGATTAGCAAACTGATTGCCACCATATTGGAAATTGCCTTGCTGCTGATTAGTCCTCTCTTGCAACAACTGTATCAGCATCTGAGTGTTTGCATTTGTAGCAGCCATCACTGCTTGCCAAGCCTCTGCGGGAGGAGGAGGCGGCGGAGGAGGATTCTCCGGAGGAGGAGGTGGCGGCACATCCTCACGCCCTGGATTCGGACGAGTTGGTGGAGCCATCCTGAAGACGGACAACATATCAGCCCACAGTATAAATTGAAGGTATAGCTGAATCAAAAAGGCACGAATATCTGAACAGGAATATAGCAATTGCACTCGAACGAAATAGTAAGAATGCTTCCTCAAAGTGATGATCGACAAAATTCTGATTGAGACCACTTGCAAACAAGTATGCGCTAGAACTGCTCGGAACAAACGTATGATCGATATTTCATCCGGTATATTGGTGGATAAGATCGCACGGGCTCGAATTTATAGTAGCCATCCTGTACAAGGTAGTGCAGACGACTTATGAAGTATCCCCGAGTCGTAGCGAGCTACAAGGACTCTTTAAGACACAACGAGAACCGTTGTAAGACGACCGTGAACAAACATACCCACTCAATGTCGAATCCCAACCTCACATCATGCATCTGTAGGAAGATTGTCCTATAAGTTACTACTTGATATGCCACCTATGAATCCTCGAAATATCTGGTCATGCAATCTGGTACACGGATACAAGGAGTAATATTCACACAACTCCTATACTAACCCGTCCACTATATCACATCCGTCAACACATAACCAGAATCTCAGACCTTCATCTACAACAAACCCTCGTGATCACAACGATACAAAGTATGGTAGTACTCCCGAACAATCTGCACCAGTACTGGGGACATCGGGGTTATCTCGCCACTACTAGTATTGAAGCAATTACGAACATCCTTCGTTCTTAGATACTCATAAATCTGAATGATGGCGATGAGCGCAAGAATCCCCTGGAGCTCAACTCCCCGGCAGAAATCAAGGCAGACACGAGGCACCAAGACAAAACTCCGTCACATTGATATCACATAGATTTCAAAAATACCTGTGTGATCCTAAAAAAAAAATTGAGCGAGAAGAGGAGTAGAATTAAGATTTCCTAAGTCGAGAATCTCACCAGAGCATGGGAGAGGAGAAAAAAGAATCCTACTCTCCGATATAACTAAGACTCAAAACATTTTACTAGACTCGACTCGGCCAAGTAGGATCACACAAAGGCTCGTATGGTCGTAAGGCTCTGATTACCAACTAGTAACGACTAAGATGCGGTCCTTTCCGCTTTAGGGAACGAGGCCCAAAAATGGAAAGAAGCGCATCTAAGCGTTTTGCAAGCACGGTAACATAGCACATACATAATAATAGAATGACAATTAGGGATTCAACTGCCATCTCACAAATAATATCTGAGTCTACATCATGCATTTATTCAAACAGGATAGTTCCGCTAAGGACTACATAACATGAGAAAAGACTACGCTACCCTCCATGCTTGCCCACGATCACGACCATGCCTCAGTCTTCTGGATAGTTCACGTACAGGTGCTCGTTCTCCTCATCGTACTGCCATGCCAGCTGCGTGCCCTCGGGATCACCTGTGTCGGACATACATGTACCTGTTGGTGTGTTGAAGTAATCTGTGAGCCACAGGGACTCAACAATCTATGACCTCGGTGCCAGAACTAGTCAAGTTATTAGGTAAGGAAGGTTGAGTGTTTAGGTTGCACCATCCTAAGCATTTATGGTGGCTAACTTACGTTGAACATGTATTGAAGGTGGTCTATACTAGCGGTCGATGACTAGCTGATCACTAAGTGATCCTGATCACCTACTTGCATCAATCATAACCCCGCCGATGTTCCCGATCGAAGAGAGGTCTGCGAAGGGGACAGTCACGGTTACGCACACAGTTGGCAATTTTATTAGATTAAGTTCAAGTTATCGATAACCGTATGTTAACAAATGTTCCAAGTTGCCACATAACCGAGGGCACGGCTTTCCGAAAGATTAAACCTTGTAGGGGTGCTCCAACTAGTCCATCACAAACGTTCACGGGCCGCAAAGTAATCCTCTATCGCGAAACTCGTGATCTCGTCGGATTCCTTAGAGGAAAACCTCAACTCTGGGGAGAACCAAAGCTTCACCAGGATTCCTATATGCAAGATATATCGCTAAGGTAAGACAAGACTAGCAGGACCTCCCATCGTGTCGACGACCCTGATAAGAGCCGCGTATCTCAGTCTCAGGACACGACGTATGAGCTAGACGTCGAGATGGCTAAACCTCTGGGTGACCAGGGGGCCCCGGACATTGCTCAGGTGGGACCAACACTCAGAGGAGCACTGTCCCGGGTTGTTGATTAATTCTTCGGGGTAGCTATTCCCTATGCAGATTATTATTAAGTGATTAGCACATTAAAACCACCGTTGGGTCCTGCCGGATGCTACGGTAGCAAAAGTCCTTCCTTGGCGCTAGGAATTCTTCTTGCTACTTCTCTTGTTTGTGTCGATTTTTCCTTTGAAGAGGAAAGGCTGATGCAATACAGGAGCAGTAAGTATTTCCCTCAGTTTTAGAACCAAGGTATCGATCCAGAAGGAGGGTCTCGTCAAGTCCAGAGTACCTGCGCAAACACAAATAGGCTTGCACCCAACGCTTCAAAGGGGTTGTCAATCCCTTCAAGACTGTTTGCAAAGTGAGATCTGAAGACAGAAAGTGCAACAAAGTAAAAAGTGTAAGGCTGAAAATATGGTGTGGAGTAGACCCCGGGGCCATAGTGTTCACTAGAGGCTTCTCTCAAAATAGCAAATATCACGGTGGGTGAACAAATTACTATCGAGCAATTGATAGAACCGTGCAAAGTCATGACGATATCTAAGGCAATGATCATACATATAGGCATCACGTCTGAGACAAGTAGACCGATACTTTCTGCATCTACTACTATTACTCCACACATCGACCGCTATCCAGCATGCATCTAGTGTATTGAGTTCATGATGAACAGAGAAACGCCTTAAGCAAGATGACATGATGTAGAGGGATAATCTCAAACCAATGATGAAAACCCCATCTTTTTACCCTTGATGGCAACAACATGATCCGTGCCTCGCTACCCCTTCTGTTACTGGGTGAGGTCACCGCACGGTATGAACCCAAAACCAAGCACTTCTCCCATTGCAGGAATCATAGATCTCGTTGGCCACACAAAACCCACAACTCAAAGAGAATTACAAGGATATGAAATCATGCATAAGAGAGATCAGAAGAAACCCAAATAAGATTCATAGATAATCTGATCATAAATCCACAATTCATCGGATCTCGACAAACACACCGCAAAAGAAGATTACATCGGATAGATCTACATGAAGATCATGGAGAACTTTGTATTGAAGATCCAAGAGAGAGAAGAAGACATCTAGTTACTAGCTATGGACCCATAGGTCTATGGTAAACTACGCACGCATCATCGGAGAGGTCATGGTGTTGATGAAGAAGCCCTCCGTGTCCGAATCCCCCCTCCGGCAGGGCACCAGAACGTGCCCCAGATGGGATTTTGCGGAGACAGAAGCTTGCGGCGGCGGAAAAGTAATTTCGACGATCTCCTAATTTTTTTGGGATTTTTAGGGAATATATAGGCGCAATCTCTAGGGCAGAGGGTGCCCAGGGGGCCCACAAGCCTGTGGGCCGCGGCCTCCCCCCTGGCCGCGGGGTGGGGGCTTGTGGGGCCCCTAAGGCCCCCCTGCCTTGGCTCTCAAGCTTCCCGGTCTTCTTCCGTTACGGAAAAAATCTTTTCGGGCATTTTCTTCCGTTTGGACTCTTATTCAAAATCTCCTCTGAAAGGGGTCAAAACATGGAAAAAACAGGAACTGGCACTTGGCACTGAGTTAATAAGTTAGTCCCAAAAAATATATAAAGGGCATACAAAACATCCAAAGTTTGACAAGATAATAGCATGAAACCATAAAAAATTATAGATACTATGGAGACGTATCACGGACAAGTCTTAACACTACACGATTTATCAAGGGAGTCCCCATAACAACCCCGAACGTGTTAGGAGCGATCAGTTATGGAATCAAATACCGGTAGCCAGAAACTATGGCGGCAATAACGGAACAAAACACCCGGCAAAAGGCTAGGCCTTCCGTTATTTACCAAGTATATAGGTGCATTAATTAAATAACAGATTTAACATAATGATATCAAACTCATGTTATCACATGAGATAATTACACCTGCAACTAGCAATGCTAACATTAGTAGCTAGGCAAGCCTACTTAGCCATTCAATATTTGCTAGGAAGGGATAAGTGTTTGGGTTTCATGGAAATATCAGGAGGCAATTATTTCAGTGGTAAGCAGCGAGCATAAGACGAAGGAAACGTGAACCTAGCATAACAAGTCTAGAGATGAAATCAAGGTCATATCATCTTGCATGTGATGTCCTCAGCTTGGAACTACTCTTGATCGTCATGCACATACTCTCCCGGATCCACGTAATCACTCTCCGATCCCGGTGCTACCCAACATAAAAATAGGATCCAATGAACAACATCACAACAATATGCAACAAGCACATGATGCATGAGATGAAAATGAACATGCATCTCTATTCTAGTCACTAGCACAACCATGAGAAGAAAAATCAAGTTCCTGGACAGAACTGCACTCTAAGCTATCTTTGCATGCATGAGGCTGACATGAACAGATGTGTCATGCGAAAACGATGCAAAATCATATAAAGAACGTTACGAACGGAGCCACAAATCAACCAGAAACAACGAAACAAGAAATAGATTCCTACGTGTCAAATCCATCACAACACACTCCAATTGCATACATCTGGTATTTCCAGGTTTCCAAATCACAAAACAAACAAGAATAGATGCGGTGGTGCAAGGAATATCACCACACCACCAACTATGCACTCACAAGCATCAAAACATCAAAACTATCCAATCTGCCATAAACGACATCATAGCAGTTTGGGAGCTACATGCAAAGCACCTACAACCACCCAAATATGCCAAATAGGATATGTGGCAGAAGCTATTCAAAAGCTCTACAAGCATGAGCAAAATTATCATACAAAGGACTTTCACACAGAAATTTCTACAGCTGCTAACTTGGACAAAAATATCAGTTTTCATGGACTTCGTGAAAATTCCAGATTCTCACTAGTTGTTTATGCTCTGAAGCACCCAAAACAATATCTACAGGAATCAAAATACAATGAAAATTTATAGAGAGCTAGACAAACACAAAAGCTACAACTTTCCAGTTGATAGCCAGGGCTGATTCCCAACATATGGACTTCTACAAGCACAACAACAGGAGAAGAAAATATAAGTAGATTCTCAGACTTAGTGAAAATCACAGATTTTCACTAAACTAGAATTTTCAGCCACATGCCTACTTTGACTAGGGAAAACTTTCACATGTGAACTACTAAGCATGAAACAACACCAACATGCTATAGAGGGGTTCACCCTCTACTGCCACAACAAGGAATCAACCTCTTGGGCTCATCACATCACATGGAACCAAGCTCTAAACATGGAACAAAATAGAAATATGACATTCCCAGAAAGTGTTCCAAAGTGGAATCTGAACTCACCATTGGATTCCTGGGATGGTTCTACCCCAAAAACATGTAGAAAACATATGCACTTGCATAGAACAATTGGGCACAAAGCTAAGAAGGAAATAAACATGGAATCACAAGGTGTGAATAGTGCATCATCACATGTGCTATGCTCTAGACTACACCTACACATCCCCTTGCACAGTATCAACAGTACAATGGTGCACATGAGGGTTAGACCTCATGTTCATGTGCCTTAGCACACCACCACACAAACACTTACATCAAGAACATGCATATAAAGCACCTACACATACTAGCTTGCTCATGTGCACATCAAGGCACATCATGCCTTGGGCATGTGGGAGACACACACACACAAGCACACACAAAAACACTTGAACCACCAACACACACACAAGGTATGTGGGGGAAACCCACACACACACACACCTCTTGCACCCACTAGTGCATGAGCTCAACACCAAGAATATGAGAAACACACATGCTAAACACACACACATGCATGGCATCTAGCTCACATAACACATACACACAATACCCAAATGCATTTCTACCAAGCTAGCTAAAATAGTTCCAACAACATGCTACTTGTGGGCTAAAATATATAACACAAGAGTGACTAAGCCTATCACAACAACTGTTCAAGCAAGCAATGCAAAACAATAAAGGAATGCAACAAAAAATAAAGAGGTTGGTCTGGGATTCGAACCCCAGACCTGCAGGTATAACCCACTGATACAACACCACTGCGCTACTGCTTCTCTTCTCGACAGAACAGGGAAGCCAAATAAAGTAAGCTGCCCCTGCTGCTACTGATGCTATTTTGCGAAACAAAGGAATTAAAAAGAGGTGGTGCGACACTGGGACTCGAACACACGACCGACTGATCCACAACAACAAACTGCACCACTACGCTGCGCTACGAACCTTGACAGAACAGGGGGAATAAACAAGGTAAACTACAAGGGAACCCTGCTCTGCTTTGCACACATAGACGACGGCAGAGACGTTCACCGGAGCTTGGCCTTCTACTCCTACTATTGCGTGAGGGAGATCACCTACTGCTACCTCTACTGCTCTGCGTGGGACGCCCTGGCCCTGAGGAACAACGAGCCAAGCACAGCACACAACAACACGCAGGCACGACCGTGCTCACCTCCGATCAGAGAGGCTCGGCCACAAGCTCCTACCCATGCACATAACGAGGGAGAAGGGAGGAAGGATCAGGCTCACCGTAGGGGAAGGAGAAGAGGGCCGATCGGAGGAAGGAGCCGCCTAGAGATGTACGAAGACGACCTGAAGAAGATGTAGCTGAAATGTCGCAGAACCGAAGCAGGGACGGGGCCGCTGGGAACACGCCGGAGACGTGGAGCTGCCCGTCGGTGTGGTCGCTCCCCGGCCTCACCGAGGAGGGGAATGGAGTGCGGGCTCCTTCCCCGAGCTCCGTGGCATGCGTGCCGGCGCCGTAGGCGAGAGACGCACGGTGGACGACGACGATCTACTTCCTCTCTCTCTGCTAGCCCGATCTATAGCAAACTTACCTTGGGAGGAAGAAGGAGATGGAGGGAGGTGGCGGCGCTAGGAGGGGGAAACGCAGAACCCTAGGCCAAGGGGGCTCGCATGCCTAGACTATATGAGCCGCGGATGGGACGGACGGCGTCAAACCCTCTCACTCTCTCTCTCTCTCTGCAGCCTGACGGAAAGCGTGCGCGAGGAAGGAACGCCGTCAGAAGAAAGAAGAAGGAGCGCGCTGGGCTGCCGTGGGGGAAATAGAGAGGAGTGCTGGGCCTTGAGAGGGAGAAGAGAGGCCCAAGTTGGCGCCTGATAGAGGAAAAGAACCCACTGGGGTTTCTTATTTAAATCCAACACCAGAAAAATAAATAAACTCCCAGGGAAACCTACGACACCAAAAATAAAAATAAAAATACCCCTCGTCATAAGAAATTATGACCTATTTGAATAAAATAGAAAAGGGATTTTTGGAGCAAATAAATATTTACAAAACAGCATTAAGTTGATGTGTTTTGTGAATATTTGCACCACTAAGACATAGTTTCAAATCACTAAAACCCTACTACCACATCCACCACAAAACATGCTAAAACATGGGAATTTTTCAAATAGGGATGGAGCAATTGAATATTGGGTTTGATAAAAGAGAGGAAGAAGGTTTAAAAACCGTTGTGCAAACCAACATAGTTTCACCTACTCTCAAATGCACTCACATCATTTCACATAACATCATCTCATCAACACATATTCATCACACCACATACACATGATCACAAGGCCAGAAACACAATACATGGAATGACAAGGATGCATGCATGCAAACGGAAACATGACAACGTGACACATGAAATAACACATGCATGGTCTCTCATATCAATGACAAGATGGACCCACATACAGAAGGTTCCAAATATGGCAAGATACACTCTTGGGGCATTACACAAGCCTTGGCATTGGACCTGAGATGCTGTCAAAGGATTGTCTTATGGAAGATCCTGATGTCTCCAAGCCTCCATCTGCTGATGATTAAACAATTGTGTATGTATCTATGTTCTTATTGTTGTTCAGTTTGTGCTGCTACTTCTGGCTGTATGTCACAACTGTCTTAACTTTGTGTAACATCCCAAATTTTGGAATGTTAATATAATTATTAGATTGATTGTTTATTTGTTTGAATGATTGAAAATTGAGTGAAAATTGAAACTTTTAAAACTTTTGAATGAGTGGGAATAAAATGACTTTCCCCTTTTTCCTGTGAATTCAAATTCCTCCGTTTAAAATCCGTGAGAGAAGATAACATGAATTCTTCAACTATAAAGAATTTGAATCATGGTGGCAGTTGAATTTCCTTCGGTATTCGATTCAATTTATTTTAGCACAAGATTTCACCCACTAAAGTTTTTCCTGATAGAATACTTGCCAAGCAAGAAATGAGAGGAGGTAACATGACACCCCAAAATAAATAAAAGTCACAAGAAACTATTATCAAAAAAATTGAATGCAAGGTTTGGATTTTACAAAAATAAATTTTTATGAAGTTTTTATTTTGTGAGAAATAAAATATCCACGTGGTGGGAAATATTTTTCTGATCATTTTGGTATATAATACCTATTTATTTGAAAATTTATTATTTTCCTTTTCGGGGATTTCCTTCCTGTTTTTAATAAATAGGAAACTAGCGTTTATTAGGAAACCTATCTCGGCCATATTAGGAAAACTATCTCGCCCATAACTCCACCTTCTTCTTCCTCACGACATTTCCTTCTCTCGCCATGGCTAACACCTTCTAGGAAGTTTCCTCCCGGATTTCGCGAGATTGACTTCCTCCCCGCTCCTCCCACCACCCCTATAAGTACCCCCTCCCTCTCCTCGTTCTGTTCCCCTAGAAAGCTCCCCTCCTCCCTACCCGACGCCACCATGCCACCCCTCGCCGTTTCCTGCCAGGAACTACCGAAAACAGGACCGAACAGAGGCCCTGGAGGCAGCCCCACGGCGCGAGGAAGCCCCCAGAACCCCTGGAACCCCCGTCATCGCCTCCCCGTCACCTGTCGTGCCTCCCCATCGCCGCCTCCTCCCTCCAGCTCGCCGTGCAAGCTCACGCCATCCCCGTCGTTCCTCCCTACCAGGAACCTGATGAACGTGCCACGAGCCCCACGATGCCAAGAAGAGCTCCGTCACCGTGGAACCAACCCCGCCGAGGTCCCCTTCGCCGGTTCCACCTCTCCCCGCCGTCGTTTCCCTCGCTGGAGTACCCCCACCTCGCCGCCCCATCACCTGCCGTCGCCGGAGCTTCCTGTAGCGCAGGTAAGCTCTTCTTCTTCCTCTCTATTTTTCTTTCCACCATTAGATCTTAAATCTGCGGTCTAGATTAGATTTAAATTACCCCTTTGGTCTAGTAAGAAAACCGCTTTTTCTATTAGTTAGATTGTAAAAACCGAAAGGGTTTTTCTTATATAGCGGCCAACCTTTAGATAAGCCTAAAATGTGGACACCATCAGCCAATTAGGATCTGCCACATCACCCTCTGTTTTTTATTCCTGAAACAGATTAAAACCTATGTTTAGATTGATAATAACTTTTAATCTATAACGACAATTGAGGTGATTCTGTTTGCATCGGATCACAAATTTCACGTAGTTTTTCTAGATATATAATTTGTCCATGTTTGAAAATATAAATTTTAATTTAAACAGATTTGGTTTAAATATTGTTTTTCTTATATCTGGAGTTTAAAAATATATTTTTAATTGATTGTTTTTGCTACTGATCACTAGTGATCTTATTTATCAGTAGGTTTAATTTCAGAATTTTTAGGGTATTTTTATCTTGGGGTGTTCAACAAAATAGGTTCTGTTTTGGTTCATGAAAGACAATTTTTCCTCTCACATGTTATAGCTATTTGTGTTTGTTGTGTTATTTTGATTACTTGTTATTGTGATGCTTATTGTGTGGTTTTTTCTTTGTTAGATTATTCGGAGTGTGAAGCTTGTTATATAGACGCGCTCGAGTTCGACAATCATCAACAAGCAAGTCATGTTGAACATGTTTCTACCTATGTTTTTATATGCATTGTAGTTCTACCTTCTTCACCCAATTGCATGCAAAGTAGGTACTTGCAAATTTGGATCTTGATGTACTATCATGTGGTAGGCACCCAACACCCTTGTTACTTGGCCCGGGACGATGAATTTTATTTTGCTATGCTTTTAGTAGACGGGGTTATGGTTGAGTGTTTTATCACGAGTGTTGTGAGAATATAATAATCAAGACCGAATACTCCGACTTTCAAGACCTCGTGATGCAATATACCTCTGGGTGAAGGACGGTTATGATGGGCTTCCTCGGAAAAACCAGCGGAGGACCCAGGATGCATGGAGAAGCGCCAAGACATCTTGCGGAAAGCTTCACCCAGGCTCAAAGAGATGGATGGATATTTCAAGACCCAAGGCTTAGCTGCACAACCACAAGTCATAATGGGCTCTAGCTTTGTTGGACAATGTGGTGACTCTGGACGAGCGGTGCTACGGGATGTAGAAGAATGGTAGGATTGGATGGGCACCGACAGAGGCTCCGAGGAACCCATTGAAAGACCATGTTTTGATCATCCGGTTCTCAAACACCCTGAAGTGCGAGGACTTCAACGGAGGCGATCAAATCTTGTGGGGAACGTGTGCAAAACTCTGCAGAGTACTCAAACCTAATCGATTAGCCATGTCCACGGTCATGGACAACTTGAGCCAAAGGAACTAAAACTATCAGGAATTCTCAACAACATTAAGTTATCGATGTGGGTAATATTTATAACCTGGATATGAGAAATGGTTGGTGGAACCTTCTCATTAACAACCAACAATGTAGTAAATTTTTGCTTTTACCCTCTCTCTTGTTGTAGGAAAATTTGCTTTACGCAAAACTTAAACTACAGCCCCACCTGCCATATATGCATGTAGTATAGATGATGTTTTCACCCCTCTTTTGTGACTTGCCGGCATATTCAATATGCTGACCTACACGGCTGCAACGTCTTATGTTGCAGATATTTTCTTCGACGAGTAAGAGTACGATTCACGTTTACGGTCTGCACTCAACCTGTCGTTGGTGTTTATTGGGACTCCACTCCCTTGACTGTTTCCGCTGAGATTTTGAGGTATATATCAAATTTTACGTTATTTACATGTGATTGCACTTTGATATATACATTGATGTACTGTGTGTGCCAGCATACTGATCCATGGATGGCATAGATACATAGAGGCTTGACTCGTTTTGAGTCGGGTCGCTACAGATATGGTATCAGAGCACATGTTAATTGTAGGACGTGACCCTAGAAACTGGAAATCCCTTAGGAAAGGATCCCTCTAAAATTTTATTTCTGAGAACATCCTTTACTTCTCATCTCTTCTGATTTCATCAAATGTTTTATCTCACCTCAAAAATTTAGAAAGTACCCTTTCCTCTTTGACCACACGAAGAATCAATGGAGTCCCACTTCAAAGTAAAGAGGATTTCAACATGCATTTGAAGAATTGAAGCTGCGCCAATTGAAGACTCACAAGACCCGAAGAATTCGAAGACCCTGAAGTGTTCCAACATTTATATGGCAATTAGTAGTCCAAACCCCTGTTATACCCACGTTAGATACGATGATTTGTGAGCCGTCATTTGTGTGTGTTTTCCGACAGCCACAAATAAAATCTATTCTCAAAAATATTGTTTGTACTGTGTGTATCTCCCTCTTTACCTCTCTCTCTTATCCATCTCATCCCAAAAACCATGGACCCAATAGATGGCGTATGAAGCTGGACTGGTAATCTCTGGACCAATGACTCAGCTCGAGGCTGAAATATGGATTCAGAACATGGAGAACCATTTCGGGAGCAATTTGATTTCAAGGAAATATGAAGTGGCACACACTCTTCAGTATTTTACCCAAAGTGATGTTATCTGGTGGAAAATGCATCATGCCATACAAGGATTTAGTGGAGCAGAAACATGGAACCGATTCAAGAAGACTCTGTTAAGATCCCGTCTCATTCAAAGGTGCTATGATAACCCGATGAAGAAGCACTGTGCATGCAAGATTTGTGGAGAAATAGGACACACCCAAGAAGCACACAAGGATGGATGCCCGCATTGTGAAGAAAATCACCCAGCGGAGGAATGCCCAACTAGTTAGGTCACTACTACTGTAACAAAAGTCCTTCCTTGGCGCTAGGAATTCTTCTTCCTACTTCTCTAGTTTGCGTCGGTTTTTCCCTTGAAGAGGAAAGGGTGATGCAGCACAGGAGCAGTAAGTATTTCCCTCAGTTTATGAACCAAGGTATCGATCCAGAAGGAGGGTCTCATCAAGTCCAGAGTACCTGCACAAACACAAACAAGCTTGCACCCAACGCTTCAAAGGGGTTGTCAACCCCTTCAAGATTGTTTGCAAAGTGAGATCTGGAGGCGGAAAGTGCAACAAAGTAAAAAGTGTAAGGCTGAAAATATGGTGTGGAGAAGACCCTGGGGGCCATAGTGTTCACTAGAGGCTTCTCTCAAAATAGCAAATATCACGGTGGGTGAACAAATTACTGTCGAGCAATTGATAGAACCGCGCAAAGTCATGACGATATCTAAGGCAATGATCATACATATAGGCATCACGTCTGAGACAAGTAGACCGATACTTTCTACATCTACTACTATTACTCCACACATCGACTGCTATCCAGCATGCATCTAGTGCATTGAGTTCATGACGAACAGAGTAACGCCTTAAGCAAGATGACATGATGTATAGGGATAATCTCAAACCAATGATGAAAACCCCATCTTTTTACCCTTGATGGCAACAACACGATGCGTGCCTCGCTACCCCTTCTGTCACTGGGCGAGGTCACCGCACGGTATGAAACCAAAACCAAGCACTTCTCCCATTGCAAGAATGATAGATCTAGTTGGCCAGACAAAACCCACAACTCGAAGAGAATTAGAAGGATATGAAATCAAGCATAAGAGAGATCAGAAGAAACTCAAATAAGATTCATAGATAATCTGATCATAAATCCACAATTCATTGGATCTCGACAAACACACCGCAAAATAAGATTACATCGGATAGATCTCCATGAAGATCATGGAGAACTTTGTATTGAAGATCCAAGAGAGAGAAGAAGCCATCTAGTTACTAGCTATGGACCCGTAGGTCTATGGTGAACTACTCACGCATCATCGGAGAGGTCATGGTGTTGATGAAGAAGCCCTCCGTGTCCGAATCCCCCCTCCGGCAGGGCACCAGAACATGCCCCGGATGGGATCTTGCGGAGACAGAAGCTTGCAGCGGCAGAAAAGTACTTTCGATGATCTCGTGATTTTTTTGGGAGTTTTAGGGAATATATAGGCGCAACCCCTAGGGCAGAGGGCACCCAGGGGCCCCGCAAGCCTGTGGGCCGATGCCACCCCCTGTCCGAGGGGTGGGGGCTTGTGGGGCCCCTGAGGCTCCCCTGCCTTAGCTCTCAAGCTTCCCGATCTTCTTCCATTACGAAAAAAATATTTTCGGGGATTTTCTTCCGTTTGGACTCTGTTTCAAAATCTCCTCTGAAAGGAGTCAAAAACATGAAAAAAAAGGAACTAGCACTTGGCACTGACTTAATAAGTAAGTCCCAAAAAATATAAAAAAAGGCATGCAAAACATCCAAAGTTTGACAAGATAATAGCATGAAACCATCAAAAATTGTGGATACGTTGGAGACGTATCAAGCATCCCCAAGCTTAACTCCTGCTTGTCCTCGAGCAGGGAAGTGATAAAGAATGAATTGTTGATGGGGAATGCTACCTAGCATAGTTGTCCTTTGCAACTTCTTTCACGTGACATGAATGTTCAGATCCATAAGATTCAAAACAATAGTTTGCTATTGACATGAAAACAATAATAAGTCAAGCAAACTAGCAAGGTAATCATGAACTTTCAAAATAACAAGGCCAATAAAAGTTATCCCTACAAAATCATATAGTCTGGCTATGCTCCATCATGCTCACACAACTAATGTAAATCATGCACAACCTCGGTATTGGCCAAGTAATTGTTTTCGCACTCTTACTTTCTCAAACTTCTTATAACTATCACGCAATACATGAGCGCGAGCCATGGATATAGCACTATAGGTGGAATAGAGTGTGGTGGTGGTTGTGAGACAAAAAGGAGGAGATGGTCACATTGACTCGGCGTATCAAAAGGCTATGGAGATGCCCATTAATACATATCAATGTGAATGAGTAGGGATTGCCATACAAGACATGCACTAGAGCTATAAGTATGTGAAAGATCAAAAGGAAAACTAGTGGGTGTGCATCCAACTTGCTTGCTCACTAAGACCTAGGGCAATTTTTGAGGAAGCCCATCATTGGAATATACAAGCCAAGTAATATAATGAAGATTACCACTATCATATGGTAGTGACAAAGCAAGAAGCTCGAAATCATGAAGAACATAGTGCTATTATGGAGCACAAGTGTGGAAAAAGATAGTAGCATTGTCCCTTCTCTCTTTTCTCTCTTTTTTTATTATTATTTGGGCTCTTAGACCTCTTTTTTTCTTTTATTTTTTCCTCACATGTGACAATGCTCTAATAATGATGATCATCACACTTTTATTTACTCACAGCTCAAAACTCACAATGATGACTCCATAGGAAATGCCTCCGGCAGTGTACCGGGATGTGCAACGATCTAGCATGGCGTATGACGTTGAAACATCTCACTAGCTATCTTACGATCATGCAAACGCAATATGAGAGTGAAGGCACAAGTCATGAGACGGAACGGTGAGAGTTGCATGGCAATATATCTCGGAATGGCTATGAAAATGCCATAGTAGGTAGGTATGGTGGCTGTTTTGAGGAAGGCATATGGTGGGTTTGTGCACCGGCGAGAATTGCGCGGCACTAGAGAGGCTAGATATGGTGGAACGTGAAAGTGCATCTATACCACGGACTCACATTAGTCATGAAGAACTCACATATTTGTTGCGAAAGTTTTATTAGTAATCGAAACAAAGTGCTAAACGCATACTCCTAGGGGAAGGGTTGGTAGGTGTTAACCATCGCGCGATCCCGACTTCAACACAAAGGATGACAATCAATAGATCAATTATGCTCCGACTTCCTAACATAGCGGTTCACCATACGTGCATGCTACGGGAATCACTAACTTTAACACAAGTATTTCTAGATTCACAACACCCTACAAACATAACTCTTAATATTACCAAATCCATGTCTCAAAACTAATTGAGAGGAATCAAAACTTCTCTTTCTACTCAATGCACATGAAGATGGAGGTTTTTGCATCCTCTTTGGGTACCTATCACATTTGGGACTACTTTTCTTAGCATAAGCCAACTACCAAGTCACGCACCGCCGTGCTCTAAAAGAAATAAGTGAAGCACGGTTCACAAAAGTATCTAGCTCAAAAATATATAAGTGAAGCACTAGAGAAAAAGTATTTAGCTCAAAAGATATAAGTGAAGCAGTATGAGCATTCTAGCAAAATCACGATGAGTGCATGTCTCTCTCTCTCAAAAAGGTGTGCAGCAAGGATGATTGTGACACAACAAAACGAAAAGACCCCTACGATACAAGGCGCTCCAAGCAAAACACATATCATGTGGTGAATAAAAATATAGCTCCAAGTAATGTTACTGATGGATTGAAGACGAAAGAGGGGATGCCTTCCCGGGGCATCCCCAAGCTTAGGCTTTTTGGTGTCCTTGAATTTGGCTTGGGATGCCTTGGGCATCCCCAAGCTTGAGCTCTTTCCACTCCTTATCTCTTTGTCCATGAGAACATCACCCAAAACTTGAAAACTTCACAACACAAAACATAAACAGAAACTCGTGATAACATTAGCATAAGAAAACAAACTACCACTTCTTTTGGTGTTGTAGCAAACTTGAATTCTATCTACATTGGTGTTGGGCTACTGTATTCTCATGTTTCCATGGCTAGTACCCCCCGATACTAACCATAGTTTCATCAAAACAAGCAACCAACTCAACAAAAACAGAATCTGTCAAAAACAGACCAGTCTGTAGCAATCTGTATACTTCGTATACTTATGGTACCTCAAAAACTTTGACAAATTACGAAGGCCTGTGAAAAAGGCATATCAACCAGCAGCAAAAAGAAGTAATTCAAATGATCTTTCTGAATAAAAATGAAAAATCATCTCGTGAGCGAAAAGTTTCTGTCTTTTTCCAGCAGGATCAAACAACCATTACAAAGACTAGTCATAAAGATTTTGCTTGGCTCAAACACAAAAAGAACCACAAAAAACACAATCACAACAGAATTGTGATGGTGTGGATGCAACGAAACAGAAATAAAAAGATAAATCCATTGGGTTACCTCCCAACAAGCGATATTGTTTAACGCCCTTAGTTAGGCATTGATAATTCAATGATGCTCACACAAAAGACAAGAATTGAAGCACAACGAGAGCATCATAAAGCATGTGAAAATCACATCTAAGTCTAACATACTTCCTATGCATAGGCATTTTATAGGAAAACAGATTGTCAAGACAACCAATAGTTACCATATGCAAGGAAGAAGAGAGAGACAATGTCAATCTCAATAAAACGAGAGGTAATTTGGTAACATGAAAGTTTCTACCACAATATTTTCATCTCTCATAGCAAGTACATGTGGGATCATAATCAAATTCAACAATATAGCTATCACAAAGGATATTCTTTTCATGATCCACATGCATGCAAAGTTGACGCTTTTCAAAAATAGTGGGATTATCATCAACTAAAGTCATGACTTCTCCAATCCCACGTTCAATATTATTGCAAATATCATATTCATCATGATGCTTAAAAAAAAATTCAAGATCACAAGAAAAATCATTACCCCAATCATGATCATTGTAACAAGTAGTGGACATAGCAAAACTAGCATCCCTAAGCTTCGGGTTTTGCATATTTTTAGCATGATTGTCACTAATAGAATTTACAGTGAAACCATTGCAATCATGCTTTTCGTTCAAGGAGCCCTCGTGAATCACTTCATAAATTTGTTCATCACGATTTTTAGATTCACGCATCTCAAGCAAAAATCCATAGAGAAAGTCAAGTGCACTCAACTCGCTAGCAATTGGATCAACATAATTGGATCTCTTAAAGAGATTAGCAAGTGGATGAGGATCCATATAACTAGGTTTTCAGCAAGCGAAGATGCAAGCATATTCAAGGCACATAGCACACAAGCAAACAGAAAGCAAGCGAGTGAAATGGGTAAACAAAAAAGGCAAACAAAGAAAAGGGCAAATTGGAGAAGTGGGGGAGAGGAAAACAAGAGGCAACTGGCAAACAAAGTAAATGCAAGAGATGGGTTTGCGACACCTACTTGGATGAGTGCTTGCTTTATCCTCCCCGGCAACGGCGCCAGAAATTCTTCTGCTACGGTAACAAAAGTCCTTCCTTGGCGCTAGGAATTCTTCTTGCTACTTCTCTGGTTTGCGTCGGTTTTTCCCTTGAAGAGGAAAGGGTGATGTAGCACAGGAGCAGTCAGTATTTCCCTCAGTTTGAGAACCAAGGATCGATCGAGAAGGAGGTTCTCGTCAAGTCCAGAGTACCTACGCAAACACAAACAAACTTGCACCCAACGCTTCAAATGGGTTGTCAATCCCTTCAAGATTGTTTGCAAAGTGAGATCTGAAGGCGGAAAGTGCAACGAAGTAAAAAGTGTAAGGTTGAAAATATGGTCTGGAGTAGACCCTAGGGGCCATAGTGTTCACTAGAGGCTTCTCTCAAAATAGCAAATATCACGGGGGGTGAACAAATTACTGTCGAGCAATTGATAGAACCGCGCAAAGTCATGACGATATCTAAGGCAATGATCATACATATAGGCATCACGTCCGTGAAAGGATCAATATGGTTGACTAGAGGGGGGTGAATAGGCAACGACCACTTTTTAAATAATCTTAGCAAGCTAGGGTAAACAACATACGGCTTCACAAATATAACAACAATGGGGTGAACCGCAATGAAGATAACAACGAGAGCTACTAAGACAAGTAAGGGAAAGACAACAACATAAGCATACACAAAGTAAAGGTTAGAGATAACCACAAGTGGAACCAATGAAGACGAGGATGTGTTACCGAAGTTCCTTCCCTTTGACAGGAAGTATGTCTCCTTGGAGCGGTGTGGAGGCACAATGCTCCCCAATAAGCCACTACGGCCACCGTATTCTCCTCACGCCCTCGCACGATGCAAGGTACCGTGATTCCACTATAGGTGACCTTGAAGGCGGCGACCGAACCTTTACAAACAAGGTTGGGGCAAACTCCACACAAAGCTTGGAGGCTCCCAACAAGACCACAAAGCTTCACCACAATGGAATGTGGCTTCGAGATGACCTCAACCGTCTAGGATGCTCAAACACCCAAGAGTAACAAGATCCGCAAGGGATTGGTGGGTGAATCAACTTTTCTCTTGGTGGAAGTGTGGATCTAGGCCTTCTCAACCAATCCCTAAAGAATCAACAAGTTGGATTGGCTAGGGAGAGAGACCGAGCACTTTTGAGCTTTGGTAGCAACAATGGAGCTTGGGAGGGTAAGAGATAGGGTTCCACCGCTAGAAGAACCCCTTATATAGTGGGGGGGGGGAATCCAACCGTTTTCCCACTCACAGCCCGTGCCTAGCGGTACTACCGCTGGATGCAATGGTACTACCGCTAGCACTCCAGCGGTACTACCGCTGGCTGCAGCGGTACTACTGCTGGGCCCCTGGTAGTGCAAAAGCACTACCACCGCCAAGAAAGTCTTTGCAAAAAGGTCCTTCCACGTACAACCGCTAGGCAGGCGGTACTAAGCTCCTGGAGCGGTACTACCGCTGACCAGGGCCAGTACTACCGCCAGCTAGCGGTACTACCGCTGGCTGAAGTGGTACTACCGCTAGCACTCTAGTGGTACTACCGCTAGGGCTAGCGGTACTACCGCTAAGGCCACGGTACTACCGCTGGGGGACCATTTCCAAAGAAGAAAGAAACACCAAGGCGGGAGCCACACCAAAGTTGCCGGCAAGGGGGAAAAGAGGTGAAGTGTGCGCGTGCAAGATTGATTCCACCCAAAACTTTCCACCACGGTTCCACTCTTAATAGTACGACTTTCCTATGACTCAAATAAAGAGAATCGTTGAGAACACCGTGCTTCTGTTCCACAGAAGAGGGGGCGAGTCGTCTTGTGCCGTTGACATGTGTTATCTGAAATCTTAATACACACGGTTAGTCCTTTGCGGTACTGTCATCAATCACCAAAATTACTTAGGCATAAACTATGCCCCAACAATCTCCCCCTTTTTGGTGGATTGATGACAATACCGGATTTGCATAGTGAATAATATGAGAACAAAATATAGAGATATAAGAAAATAAGGAGCATATGACTCACAGCATATGATGGAAATAAATCTCACACAAGTTCATGTCTCATGTCACACAAAGCAAAGATAGCAAAATAGAAGCAAACCAAGTTCAAAGCAAAACACGAAAGATAAGCAAAGCTAAGCAAAGTTCAACTCTCAAAGCAAATCCAGCTCCTAGACTCTCTCCCCCGTTGGCACAAGACACCAAAAAGGGGCACACCTAACGCCACAGTTGGTCACTCCTCATCTTCATCATTGCCAGACTCGTCCGTAGCATCTGGATCGTCCTGCTCCTCTTCATTGTCCTCTTCCTCCTCAGCGCCAGACCACTAGTAACCTTGAGCCCGCATCCAAGCAGCCTCTGGAGTGATGTCGTCCTCTGATCCGCTGGAGATGTCAACATCAAGTGTCCTCAGGATACGCTTGTGCCTCTGACGGTTCTCCTTCTGAGCCACGTGCGTCTGATACTGACCCTTAGCCTGCATACAAAAACGAGTCTTCATCTTATCCTGCAGTTTCATGGCCCAAGATGGCATGGCAGAGGAGCGGGACTAAGAAGCGGTTCCTCTGTCAGCAGCAGTCTCTGTGTCAGTGTCCATGTGATGAGATGAAGTTGATGGGTTGGCCCATTTGTCCTTGACGTGAAGCTTGACAGGATCATGCACAAAGTAGTCAGCCTGAATGTATAACTCCTCCTGCGGATAGGTGTCTTGCCACTTCTGACGGATATAAGCAAACAAGTAGGGCCCGTAGATGGGAACCTTGCGCATCATGATGCAGTTCCAGAGCTCAGTGAACATCACATCAGAAATATCAAGAGGGGCAGACTCCTTAGTCATAGCCTCCTCACAGAGAAGTAGCATCTCAGCCAGAGAGCCGTGTACCTCGTCGAAGAGGGTGTTGCGGAAGATCCGATGCATGATGTCCAGATGCCTGGGGAGCACACCTTTCTTCACATAGAGTTACTGCCACCTGTCCTTGGCGGAGGCCCTAGCAGTGGGAGCTGCAGCATGAGGACGCGACCCAAGTGGAGTGTGAGCTCCCTGAAAATCAACCTTGAGGAATGCCATGAATTCACGCCAGGAGCCTGTCATCTTTTGAGTCCCAGTCATCCAAACCAGGGAGCGCTCGTCATCAGGCGAGAAGTGAACCATGACATAGAACTGGGCAACAACATTGGGATCAAAGTCTGTCTTGAAGGAGATGATCTCCTTAATGCCTAGCTTGTCAATCAAAGAAAGAGCGTCACCAAAGTAGTCCAGGTTCCACTGAAGGTGAGCCAGGTCAATCCACTGAACGGGAACAAAACTCTTCTTGAAATGGTTGATGATATCACGATAGATCCTGCAGTGATCCTTTGCCCAAACATGCTCGACATTCTTGATCACAGCCCTCTCTTGGAGATAGTGGTTTTGGTTGCGGAACCGCAGAAAATCCTTGGGGGGCATGGTGCGAACGTTGACCCCCTTGTCCTTGTGAGCGGTCTTCTTGAAGGCCTGCTTTTTGGGTTGCAGACCTGAAGTGGCAGAGCCCTCTGGAGCCTCTGGGTTGCGATAATGCTTTGACTGTGTGTCCCGTGGGCGGCTCGAGCGGCGAGCACCACCTGTGACACAAAACACATACCGAAAAAGAGCGACAAAAGGAGTCAAGGCAATGAACAAGAAAAGGCAGAAAAGTAAACACTCATTGCCAAGCACATGAAAAGAATACACAGAGAATCCTCCTGGCGGTAGTACCGCTACCCCTGGCGGTAGTACCGCTACCCCTGGCGGTAGTACCGCTGGGGTCCTCATGGTAGTACCGCTACCCCTGGGGGTAGTACCACTTGGGTTTGATTTTCAGATCTGAGATATGAATAGAACCCATAGAGATGGCTACATGGATTTTACGAGGGCCATGGGCTCTCTATAATCACTAAGAACTCCACCACAACCCTAACCACATGAGGATCACAAGTACCATCTAAATAAGGACATGCCTAGTCAAGAGAGTGCAAGTTTTAGATCTAATCCAAACATAGTCCAACTGCTTGATCTAAAACATGTAAATCCTAGGGCATGGCAAAATAAAAGCAAAGATTCATAAGACCTACACTCCCCTCGAATATCTCCTTCATGCCATCCAAGAACAAGGCACAATATCAAAGACATGGATCCAAACCACCAATGCTCCTAACCCTAGACCAAGAACATCAACCGTCTTGTGCCGTTGACATGTGTTATCTGAAATCTTAATACACACGGTTCGTCTTGTGCCGTTGATATGTGTTATCTGAAATCTTAATACACACGGTTAGTCCTTTGCGGTACTGTCATCAATCACCAAAATTACTTAGGCATAAACTATGCCCCAACAGTCCGAGATAAGTAGACCGATACTTTCTGCATCTACTACTATTACTCCACACATCGACCGCTATCCAGCATGCATCTGGTGTATTAAGTTCATGACGAACAGAGTAACGCCTTAAGCCAGATTACATGATGTAGAGAGATAATCTCGAACCAATGATGAAAACCCCATCTTTTTACCCTTGATGGCAACAACACGATGCGTGCCTCGCTACCACTTCTGTCACTGGGTGAGGTCACCGCACGGTATGAACCCAAAACCAAGCACTTCTCCCATTGCAAGAATCATATATCTAGTTGGCGAGACAAAACCCACAACTCGAAGAGAATTACAAGGATATGAAATCATGCATAAGAGAGATCAGAAGAAACTCAAATAAGATTCATAGATAATCTGATCATAAATCCACAATTCATCGAATCTCGACAAACACACCGCAAAATAAGATTACATCGGATAGATCTCCATGAAGATCATGGAGAACTTTGTATTGAAGATCCAAGAGAGAGAAGAAGACATCTAGTTACTAGCTATGGACCCGTAGGTCTATGGTGAACTACTCACGCATCTTCGGAGAGGTCATGGTGTTGATGAAGAAGCCCTCCGTGTCCGAATCCCCCCTCCAGCAGGGCACCAGAACATGCCCCAGATGGGATCATGTGGAGACAGAAGCTTGCGGCGGCGGAAAAGTATTTTCGATGATCTCCTGATTTTTTTGGGATTTTTAGGGAATATATAGGAGCAACCCCTAGGGCAGGGGGCGCCCAGGGGGCCCACAAGCCTGTGGGTCGCGGCCTCCCCCTGGCCTCGGGGTGGGGGATTGTGGGGCCCCTGAGGCTCCCCTGCCTTGGGTCTCAAGCTTCCCGATCTTCTTCCGTTACGGTAAAAAATATTTTCGGGGATTTTCTTCCGTTTGGAATCTGTTTCAAAATCACCTATGAAACGGGTCAAAAACATGGAAAAAACAGGAACTCGCACTTGGCACTGAGTTAATAAGTTAGTCCCAAAAAATATAAAAAAGGCATGCAAAACATCCAAAGTTTGACAAGATAATAGCATGAAACAAACAAAAATTATAGATACGTTGGAGACATATCAGTGACTTGCTTCTTGTGTGAAGGAACCACCCACTATCCAGCTCAGTGTCACATCTACCCCGAGGTGCAACAAGTTGTCAACCAGCAGAAAGAAGTAATGAAGGAAACGCTCAAGAACGAGATTCTAGAAGAACCTGTGATGAAGGAAAATATATAAGACCCTGATGGACAAAGCCTAACCAGATTTTTCTCCACTGCATGCTACTTATGTGTAGAAGAAGGACATTATTCACAGGATTGCACGAAGGAAAACTATAAGTATCTGGGAGACTTCCCTACGGAAGAAGTAGAGTTGGATCCACTTGAAATAGAAGAACTGGCCAGAACGAAGCAGTCCGGAAAGAAGAGAAAATACCCTCGGAAAAGCCAAAACTCTGCAGATAAAGATCTGAGTCATATCAGATGTTTCAAGTGTATGGAACTTAGCCACTACAAAAATATGTGCCTAAAAAGGAAGCAGGAAAACCAAGGAGTAATAGCAAACTCCAAGAAGCACCGAGACTTGTTGGAACTCATTTGTTTTCATCGCAAGGAAGCAGGACATTATGCTAGTAATTGTCCATAGAGGAAGAAAGCTAAAATGGAGTAGTTAAGTTCTGACAATGGCAATAAGTGTAACATCAAGCCCTCTTGTTATCATGAGTTTATGGAGTTAAATTTTGTAACGGAAGTCTCCGAGGTTGTAATAACTTCATGAATCAATAAAATTTATTGTGTCATGATTGCATATGTTGAAATTGTATGCGTTGTTTCTGTACGAACAAAGATCTCTGAACATTTATGAGAATATGGGAAAATATGCACGCATGAGTATATTACATTTTAAGTGTGGTAGTAATCGGTAAATCCACAGGATCCAATGAGTAGGAATGTACCATGCATACTAAGGAGACACATACATTCCTCTGAGTACCCATTTCCTGAGACCTGCAGATGAAAACCCTCTACGAGTCCTTCCTTAAGGGCCTAGAAATGATCATGACCCTCACTAGTGGTCATGATTACCCGAAAATCCTGAAGGACATGATGAAGCACATTCATCTTGAAGGAGATGCAGTCTACAAAGGCTACCCATTCATGGAAAGTGGAGTGGAACTTTGGTATGTGGAAGTACACCTCCACCATGTGAAAGGAGTTTGTCCAAAGACTATGGGGCAGTACTTTTTTATTTCACGTGTACCACGAGAAGCCTTCTTTCATGTTGTCCGTGAAGCTACCATGGAATCCATACGTCAGATTGGAGAAATACTTGAAGCAAGACTCCGTCATACCCAGGAATACCTGAGTGAAGTGCATGCGGAGATGATGTAGATCAAGCTCATGGCCACCATGATAGAGCAAAAGATGGATAATTTCAAGGAGCACCTCGGAAAGTTCGAGTGGGACTAAAGTATCTCCAAGGGAGACAAATGAATAAAGTTGGTAGAAATGCTTGACCATACCGAACAATGTGGATGGTAGCATTTGTAATAAATTACTTTCGAATTGGAGTTTAGAGAAGAAATTAAGGATGTAATAAAGGATTGAATATGTAATGAATATGATTTATGGATGAACCAATACCTTTTAATGGTAAACACACCAATGGAAAAAAAAGTATCCCATAGAGTGGAGTGTGTACCAAAAATAAGTCCGGGGATTATTATTATATGATGGTTACCCCAAGAGTATGAGGGAATGAAACACCATAGGATTTAAAGGCGAAGAAATTCCAAGTATGAGCTAAAGTGGGACTGCAACACACAGACTCCGTGACTAATAAGGATCTATCACTACCTTTATGAAGAAAGGAACTTGGAAGAAGCTATGCTGGATTAGCAAACGTTTTCTTAGGAGCATGCGTAAACCCGAGAGCTGTGAAGATACAATAGATGTTTTGTTCAACTTGCAGAACCAATAGATTCGTATGAACTTCGTTCGTGTACAAGAGAAACTCTGCAATGCTTGTGAGGACGCCAAAGTGTTAGAATACGAGATTCACCAAACCTTATACAAGGTAATGATTTCAGTGCGACATGCCTTGGCCACCATGACGACTTACTCTTATCATTCTCTTGCTATTCGGAATGGTAAATCTGAGAGACTTACCCATAGTGAGATACGACGTTCTTTGAAGCTGTTGTTTCAGCCTTAGAATGTTATGATGAAGACCCATGTATGTGGCACTTGTTGTCACGCGTAGGTAATTTTACGGTGAGGATGAAACCAAGACCCCTCTCTCTGCAGGATAACCACAAATGGCACACCACCATGAGAATCATCAATATGTTCTTTAGAATGATCACGAGACTTGTCAGTTAAGAAGACCGAGTGACGGAAGAAGCTTATATCAACGGAAGAACCCTCATTTTTGATGGAAACGTTATGAATATAATGGAAGAGCTTCACCAAAGAAGTTACCATGAAGAATGTGAGGAGTCAGATGCCAAGACCCCAGAGGATTGCTAAAATTTTGAGCGACAAGTAATCCTCATTTTAAGTGTGGTAGCATCCCACTTTGCAGGAGATTGGATTTCTTAGAAGACCTCCAAAACGCTAACCTTTTTTTCTAGCCTCTTCGAATCTCGAGGACGAGATTCATTGTAAGTGTGGTAGGTTTGTAACATCCCAAATTTTGGAATGTTAATATAATTATTAGATTGATTGTTTATTTGTTTGAATGATTGAAACTTGAGTGAAAATTGAAACTTTTAAAACTTTTGAATGAGAGGGAATAAAATGACTTTCCCCTTTTTCGTGTGAATTCAAATTCCTCCATTTAAAATCCGTGAGAGAAGATAACATGACTTCTTCAACTATAAAGAATTTGAATCATGGTGGCAGTTGAATTTCCATCATATTTGATTCGAATTTTTTAGCACAAGATTTCACCCACTAAAGTTTTTCCTGACAGAATACTTGCCCAGCAAGAAATGAGAGGAGGTAACATGACACCCCAAAATAAATAAAAGTCACCACAAACTATTACCAAAATTTTTGAATGCAAGGTTTGGATTTTTATTGGATTTTTAAAAAATATATTTTTTTATGAAGTTTTTATTTTTTGAAAAATAAAATATCCACGTGGTGGGAATTATTTTTCTGATCGTTTTGGTATATAATACTTGTTTATTTGAAAAAAGATTAATTTCCTTTTCAGGGATTTCCTTCCTGTTTTTAATAAATAGGAAACTAGCGTTTATTAGGAAAGCTATCTAGGCCATATTAGGAAAACTATGTGGCCCATAACTCCAACTTCTTCTTCCTCACGACATTTCCTTCTCTGGCCATGGCAGACACCTTCCAAGAAGTTTCCTCCCGGATTTTGTGAGGTTGACTTCCTCCCCGCTCCTCCCACCACCACTATAAGTACCCAATCCCTCTCCTCGTTCCATTCCCCTAGAAAGCTCCCCTCCTCCCTGCCTGACGCCACCATGCCACCCCTTGCCATTTCCTGCCAGGAACTACCTAAAAAAGGACCAAACAGAGACCCTGGAGGCAGCCCCCCGTCGCGAGGAAGCCCCCAAAACCCCTGGAACCCCGCCGTCGCCTCCCCGTCACCTGCCGCGCCTCTCCACCGCCGCCTCCTCCCACCTCCTCGCCCTACAGGCTCACGCCATCCCCGCCATTCCTGCCTACGAGGAACCTGACGAACACGCCAGGAGCCCCTCGACGCCAAGCAGAGCTCCGTCACCCCTGGAACCAACCCCGTAGAGGTCCCCTCCGCCGGTTCCACCTCTCCCCGCCGCCGTTTCCCTCGCCGGAGTACCCCCACCTCGCCGCCCCATCACCTGTCGTCGTCGGAGCTTCCTATAGCGCAGGTAAGCTCTTCTTCTCTATTTTTCTTTCCATCATTAGATCTTATATCAGCATTGTAGATTAGACTTCACTTGCCCCTTTGGTCTAGTTAGATACCGGTTTTTCTGTTAGTTAGATTATAAAAACCGAAAGGGTTTTTCTTATATAGCGGCCGACCTTTAGATAAGCCTAAAACTTGCACACCATCAGCCAATTAGGATCTACCACATCACCCTCTCTTTTTTTTGTTTTTTATTCCTGAAACAGATTAGAACCTATTTTTAGATTGACTATAACTTTTAATCTATAACTCCAATTGAGGTGATTCTTTTTGCATTGGATCACGAATTTCATGTAGTTTCTGTAGATATATAATTTGTCCATGTTTGAAAATATTAAATTTGAATTTAAACAGATTTGGTTTAAATCTAGTTTTGCTTATATCTGGAGTTTAAAAATAATTTTTTAATTGATTCTTTTTGTTACTGATCACTAGTGATCTTATTTATCAGTAGGTTTAATTTCAGAATTTTTATGGTATTTGTATCTTGGGGTTTTCAACAAAACAGGTTCTGTTTTGGTTCACGAAAGACAATTTTTCCTCTCACATGTTATAGCTATTTGTGTTTGTTGTGTTGTTTTGATTACTTGTTATTGTGATGCTTATTGTGTGGTTTTTGCTTCGTTAGATTATCTGGAGTGCGAAGCTTGTTATCTAGACGCGCTCGAGTTCAACAATCGTCAACAAGGCAAGTCACGTTGAACATGTTTCTACCTATGTTTTTATATGCATTGTAGTTATACCTTCTTCACCCAATTGCATGCAAAGTAGGTACATGGAAATTTGGATCTTGATGTAGTATCATGTGGTAGGCACCCAACACCATTGTTACTTGGCCCAGGACGATGAATTTTATTTTGCTATGCTTTTAGTAGACGGGATTATGGTTGAGTGTTTTATCACGAGTGTTGTGAGAATATAATAATCAAGACCGGATACTCCAAGACTTTCGAGACCTCGTGATGCAATATACCTCTGGGTGAAGGACGGTTCTGATGGGCTCCCTGGGAAAAACCAGCGGAGGACCCGGGATGCATGGAGAAGCGCCATGACATCTTGCGGAAAGCTTCACCCAGGCTCAAATAGATGGATGGATATTTCAAGACCCAAGGCTTACCTGCACAGCCACAAGTGGTTATGGGCTCTGGCTTGGTTGGACAATGTGGTGCCTCTGGACGGGCGGTGCTACGAGATGTAGAAGAACGGTAGGATTGGATGGGCACCGACAGAGGCTTAGAGGAACCCGTTGAAAGACCATGTTTTGATCATCCGGTTCTCAAACACCCTGAAGTGCGAGGACTTCAACGGAGGCTATCAAATCTTGTGGGAAACATGTGCAAAACTCTGCAGAGTACTCAAACCTAATCGATTAGCAGTGTCCACGGTCATGGACAACTTGAGCCAAAGGAACTATAACTATCAGGAATTCTCAACACCATTAAGTTATTGATGTGGGTACTATTTATAACCTGGTTATGAGAAATGGTTGGTGGAACCTTCTCATTAACAACCAACAATGTAGTAAAATTTTCCTTTTACCCTCTCTTTTGTTGTAGGAAAATTTGCTTTACGCAAAACTTAAACTACAGCCCCACCTGCCATATATGCATGTATTATAGATGATGTTTTCACCCCTCTTTTGTGACTTGCCGGCATATTCAATATGCTAACCTACACGGGTGCAACGTCTTATGTTGCAGATATTTTCTTCGACGAGTAAGAGTACGATTCAGGGTTACGGTCTGCACTCAACCTGTCGTTGGTGTTTATTGGGACTCCACTCCCTTGACTGTTTTCGTTGAGATTTTGAGGTATATATCAAATTTTACGTTATTTACATGTGATTATACTTTGATATATACATTGATGTACTATGTGTGCCAAGATACTGATCCAGGGATGGCACAGATACACAAAGGCTTGACTCGTTTTGAGTCGGGTCATTACACTTTGGATGCGTGGGTTATTATGTAACTCCGCTTTTACTACTTTACCTCCTTGCTATGGATAGTCGATCTATAAGAAGCTGGCGTGTTTTTGCTGGAATGTGTGTGGTTTAAATTCTGATTCTCGGCAAAGAGGAGTTCGAAACAAAACTGATGAAAGTTTGGCTACGGTTGTTTGCCTTCAAGGAACTAAAATGCAAGATATTTATTTTCGGGTTGTTAGAAGTTTTTGCCCCAAAAGATTTGATCAATTTGCTTATATTCCATCGCGTGGCGCCTCTGGTGGATAGATCACTCTATGGAAGTCCTCTATTTTAACCGGCACTTTGGTTGAAACACAGACTTTTGGTTTAATTGTGTCATTCACCTCCAATCACACCTGTGAAGCTTGGACTCTGGTTAATGTCTATGGTCCTTGTCAGCATGAGGCTAGGGATCAATTTGTTAGCTGGCTATACCATCTTAATATCCCTTCAAATGACGATTGGCTGCTGCTTGGAGATTTTAACTTTTTTCGCTCCCCTTCCAATGGAAATCTCCATGGTGCTGATGTGAATGACATGTCCATTTTTAATGAGATCATTGGTCATCTGGGTCTTTTAGAATTGCCTCTCAAAGGTAGGTCTTTCACTTGGTCCAATATGCAAGACTCACCCATTCTGGAGCAATTGGATTGGTTCTTCACTTCTGCCAATTGGATATCATCTTACCCCCTGACTCAAGTTCTGCCTTTAGCCAAGTCTGCATCTGATCATGTTCCCTGTGTGGCGACAGTAAACACCTCCATCCCTAAATGTAATCTCTTTCGGTTTGAAAATTATTGGGTGGAGATGGAAGGTTTTCTGGAATGTGTGCAACGTTCTTGGAAGACCCCTTCCAGAAAAGGTCACATCACTGCCATCATCATGGATAAGTTTAAGCACCTAAGACAGGCCCTAAAGAGATGGCAGACTAGTCACTCAAACCTTAAAACACTAATTGATAAGTGTAATAAAGTGGTGCTATGTCTGGATGATCTAGAGGAGCTCAGACCCATTTTCAGACCTGGAGCTAATTTCAGACTGATTGTTAAACTTCATTTAGATCACTATTGCATCTGCAGTTTCTATACTAGAAAAAGAGGGTTACCATCAGATTCATCAAGGTGGGGGAGGAAAATACTAAATTTTCCATGCCATGGCTACTAGAAGATAAAGAAGAAGCTCCATCTCATCTCTTAAGTTGGCAGACGGGTCTGTTATCACTGATCATGAGCAGATTGCAGGATGTTTTTTGTCTTCCTTCAAGAACAGGATGAGTTCCTCTCACAGAATTAATTTGGCATTTGATCTTCAATCTCTCATTCATAGAGTGGAAAGGCTTGATGTTTTGACATTGCCTTTCACCAAAGAGGAAATGGATAGGACTGTCAAAGAAATGCCCATTGATAAGGCTCCTGGTCCACATGATTTCAATCGCCTTTTCTTCAAGAAATGTTGGCATATCATTTGTTCTGAATTCTACCAGCTTGCAGCTGACTTTCATGCAGGGATTGCTCGGTTAGAAAATATGAACTCCTCTTATACCACCTTGGTGCCCAAAAAGAGTTCTCCTGAGTAAGTTGGTGACTTCAGACCTATCTCCCTTACTCGTATGAGACTTAAATTCCTCTCCAAGATGATTGCCAATAGGCTGCAGTTACATATCATGAAATGGATTCATAAACATCAGTATGGCTTCATCAAGTCCAGAACCATACAAGATTGTGTTGGATGGACACTGGAATATTTGCATCAATTTCACCAATCCAAAAAACCAATTGTCATCCTAAAATTTGATTTTGAAAAGGCCTTTGACTCTGTGGAACATGAATTCATCTTTCAGATCCTTGAGAACAAAGGTTTCAATGCTAAGTGGATATTATGGGTGCAACAGTTGCTCAGTTCTGGCTCCTCTTTTGTTCTTCTCAATGGAGTTCCTGGGAAAAAAATTATGTGCAAGAAGGGGGTTAGGCAGGGTGACCCCATGTCCCCTCTCCTTTTTGCCATTGCTGTTGATTTTCTCCAAACTTTGGTAAATCATTTGTTGTAGGATGGCCTCATCTAGCTGCCAATACCCTGTCATGACAAGGACTTTCCAATTGTTCAATATGCAGATGACACTCTGATCATTTTGCCTACGGTGGAACCTCAACTGCTAGAATTCAAAAAGATGCTCCTACTTTTCTTCCAATCCACAGGTCTCCAAGTAAAGTACCACAAGTATGCTTTGTTGCCTATCAAGATTGCTCAGGGGGGACTTCAAACACTTGCTGACTCCCTTGGTTGTAAGGTTGGATCACTTTCCTTCACATATCTTGGTTTACCTGTTGGGACAACTAGGCCAAGGATTATTGATCTAATGCCCTTGGTTGATAGTATGGAAAGGAGACTCTCTGCTAGCTCCTCCTTCCTGGCACAGGGGGGCGCCTACAATATCTTAATTCTACCCTATCCTCTGTGCCCATTTTCTTCCTCTGCAGTTTGGATATACCACCAGGGATACTTAAACAGTTGGAAAGGATACAATACAATGTTTGTGGAGAAAGAATGGCCAAGACCATGCCCCTTCCCTTGCATCCTGGGACTTAGTGTGCAGGCCAAAAATGAAGGGGGCTTGGGCATTATGAATCTATCTGTTCAAAATGAGGCTCTGTTGCTTAAACATGTGGATAAGTTCTTAAACAAAGCTGATGTACCCTGGGTGAGTTTAATATGGAACACCTATTACCATACTACAGTTCCTCAGGGTACCGCCCTTTGTGGATCTTTTTGGGGGAAGGACATTTGCAAGAAAATGGACAATTACACAGCTGTCACATATGTCCAGCCCAACAGGGGAGACACTTTTCTCTTTTGGTCTGATTACTGGGCATTAGGTGATTCTACCATGCCTCTAGCTCTTTGTTTCCAAAGATTGTTCTCCTTTGTTATTGACACTTTCTGCACTGCTGAAGAAGTGTTCCAGGCTCATCAGACAGACAGTATGATCAACATGTTTCACCTGCCTCTATCTGACAGGGCCCATCAAGAGTTGGAATCAGTCACCTCCTTGCTCTAGAATCTTGATAATGATCCATCTTGCAATGATATTTGGCTGTGGAGTAGTGATTGTAAAGCTTATTCTGCTAAGAAATACTACATACATGTGCATCTACCCATTGTTCCCAACCCATTGGTTGGTTGGATTTGGAAAAGTTGTTGCACCATGAAAATCAAGATGTTTTCCTGGATGCTCATCATGGACAGACTCAACACGAAGGATATGCTAGAACGACGTCACTGGAAGGTGTCTGAGTCAAACATTTTTTTTTGTCATGCCAGGGTCAAAGAGGATAGAGATCATCTCTTTTTTAACTGCCTCTTCAGCAGCATGGTCTGGAACTACCTTCACATCTCTTGGCAGGGTACTTCCATGTGGACCACTTCTTTGTCAGCCAGAAAGGATTTTCACCATCTTTTTTTCTCTAACGTAGTGTTCACTGCCTGCTGGAATATTTGGACAGTCCGAAATGCCAAGATTTTCAACAATGAGCGTCCTAGATTCAGCAAATGGAAGTCTGGTTTCACTCATGATATCTCCCTTTTAGCTCATAGGATTAAGGCTAGATTTAGGGATGGTCTGCTTAAGTGGATCTCTTTTCTACCTCATTCAGGTTTGTATCTCTTCCCCCCACCCCCTTTGTATATCCTAATCCTCTCATGTACATATAATCTCTTACTGGAATAAAAGAATAGATGTGGGGTGATTCCCTACAGTAGCTTGTCAAAAAAAATTCACAAGGTAGGGCCTATAAGGCCAAATCACACTGATGCAACTAGTAGCGGAAATCATAGGGCTAAGCAGGTGCCCATGCCATTAGCCTACACCAACAGGCATTCTGACTGGGAAGCGTCCTAGTTCGCAGGGGCTACTCCGAAGACGTACTCATCTCCAAACTCCGGTCCTTCCATGTCTAATCAATAATATAACCAGTGGCAAGCCAATGAGTACTTTTGAATGCACTCGCAAATATCCCATGATGTGAACAATGCAAGTGAAGGATAACAATAACATGGTTCTTTGGTGGGTATCTACTTGCTGGTAAATAAACTTGATCATAGGTATGCATCATAAGTAAACTGCTTTTGAAGAACAGGTTAGAGATATCAATATATCTGTCAAGGGTTGAACCATCTGGGTTCACCCTATATGCCAAGTCACCAAACTTGGTCATATATTACTTCCATAATAACCCTTTTTATCACAACTCACACACACACTTGGTTTATGCGGAAACGACTGGACATAGTTTAAGCAGGATTACCCAACTGTCCTTGCGGGTGGACACGGCTATTCGAATAGTTCTACACACTGCAGAGGTAGTACGCTGGACCCATGAGATCCGGGAAACTTCCTTGTCATCCAAGACTCGCAGTATATAATATACCCGAGGTAAGTACCCGATCAATACCTTTCCCCTGACGATACTAGACAAAGAGGTCCACTCGATTGGTACCCAGCCGACATGATGTACGTCTTACGAGCACTGACTCTGGACGGTATCAACCATGTGGGGTCCAATGGTGTGCCTGGAACACGTAAAAACAGCATAGTCGCCCTACTTGGCACGACCCCATCACGAGAGTGACCACACATCAGTCCCGCCACTAGTAATGTGGCTCTTTGCTAGCACCGACCAGAGTAATCAACACAGCCCCGTCCCATAAAGGGGTAACGTCGTCGTACATGTAAGGTTGGGACGGTCGACACTTCATAAATCTAATCCCATTTCCGAAACCATACTCACACAAATACCCGGTGCACCACTTCACCAAAAGTGGCCACCTAACTCATCATCACCCTCGGGCATTAGTGGAACCCGATGGGGTTTTTCTAAACCTTTGATTTATACCAACAACATTCTCATGCTAATATTACTCTAACTTTACTTGTCAACATGATATTAGCATGGCCCTCATAGGTGGTAGGATCAAGCTCAATGCATGTGCTCCGGAGGAGCCATCAGTAACATCACTTCAATGATTTACCGGCACTTATGATCATATGGAACGAGAATATTTGCTACACTAACATGCATCATAACATATGCTCAGACATGGTCACGGGGCTGTTTGCCTTGGTCAGCTAGGTATACGGGGTCTTTGAGGTCTTCCGCTCCAATTCCTTCGTCACACGGGTTTTCTATCGTCGTATAAAGATAAAATAATAAGTAGCTAACTCTCAAACAAATCACAAAGTCATTTTAAAAATGTTGGTTATTTCTGATAAATCTAGGTTGTTATTTTAAAAATATTTGCTTCTGTTGTTAATGAAGAAATATTTTTAAAATCAACTAAACAGAAGCAAAACTATTCCAAATTAATCCTTTTGATTATTATAAAATAGAATAGGTGCTGCAAAAATTCAAACAATGGTTCTATTAAATACTACACGTTTTTAGAAGATTGGCAGTGGAAAAATCTTATTTTTACACTGGTTAAATATTTTTGATAAAAATCTTTGAAAATCAAGTTTTTAAATGAAAGAAAAAGGGCTACAGCCCCTAGCCTGGCTTGGCCTGGGACTGGGCAGGCCCAAAGGCCAGCCAGCTAGCCTGCCGAGGCGCGCGCACTGTCAGGTTTGAACCTGACGTGCGGGCCCCTGCGATAAGCGGCTGCGAGCAGCGAGGGAGAGAGAGATGGGCCACCGATAGGTGGGGCACACTTGTCAGGGTCGTATTCTACCTGTGGCCAGAGAGTAGGAGGAGCACGCCGGCATAGCTACCGACGTCCTCGGGCTCCAACGAAGACGGAAATGGGTCCAGCTCGTCGTCGCCTACCTGTTGGTGATAGAGACAACGACGGAGAGGCTCAGGTTCACCGGCGACAAGGAGGCCACGACGGAGGAGTTTCGGGCGAAGGTAGAGGGGGTAGCTAGGGGCACGGATTAGCTTGGGAAAGTTGGGGGAAAGATCCCTGGGGTCAAGGGGAGTGGTTTGATGGGCAGAGGGAGGCAGGAGCCAACGTGTAGCCGGAGATCGACCAGAGCTCCGAGGCGGAGGGGCCTCGGTCGATCTCGAGCACCGAGGCTCTGCTAGTTTGCTGGGGTGGCTAGGGAGGTGCTAGAGGTTGCTGCGATGTTGTCTGAAGGGTGCAGGAGCGAGGGGGAGAGCTATTTATAGTCCCGCGGCAGCGAGCCGATTCGGGAGCGCCGATGACTCACTGTGGCATGCATGGGGGTGCAGAAAGGAGCTGGGGTCAAAACCACGGTCTCAGGACGTGGTTTTGGACCACCAGAACCTACTGCGGGGAAGGGAGAGAGAGGGGAGACGAGCATCTGTGGTCGCGCATCCTTGGCCGGTACTAGTGCGCGCGGGGCACGCGTCGCACTAGATCTAGCGCGGGAGAGGAGGGCCCTGATGGCCGTATTATGCAGAGGGGTTGTTTGGGAAGAAGTTGGACACCTCGGGGGAGGCTGGAACTGGCCGAGGGGGTCGCCCCCACCTTGGAGTTCTCTGTAGTGCTCCCAGAGGGCAGTTTTGGCATGCCACGGCATGCTGGCACGCTCTGGGGTGCTTTGGACGTGTCTAGCATGTCCTGGGCACTGGTTGGGATGAGGCTAGCCGTTGGAGACCCGTGGGAGCTTCGGCTGGTCAAGGGAGACAAGAGAAACATGTGCTGTCAGCTTTTAGCTGAAGCTTAGAATGGAGATTTTGGCATTTCTACTTTGAACCAGAGAGGGGCCAGTTGACTGGGCCTGTGCTTTAATACTGGCCACCTAATGTGAGAATTTGGGGCAAAGGGATTGTGTTTAGCTAAGGTTAGAGGGGCTTTTACCCATCTGTCAGAAGGTGCTCGACAGTGATTTGGGGTGGTTGCACCCCAGCACTAGTTCTGCAACTTAACAGGATTGGGTTTGATGCTAAAACATGGGGTTTCACCAAGTTTGAGCTCCATTGGATAAGTTTAGCTTTATAAACTTGAAAACTTCACCATTTGACCAGATATGTTCCTTCCAAAGAGAGTGTGGGCAAATTAAGTCCCACAAATCCCATTTTTGGTGTGGAACCCTCATTTGAGGTATTAGGCACTCCTGCAAAGTTTCAACTCCATTGGAAAAACTTTTCTAGGTAGAGTTGCTCTAACTTCAATCTGGACAAATGAGGTTTTGCAGTTATTTGGGGTCCTTAATCACCTTGGGTCAAGGTCAAACTTTATGTGGACACCAAATATGGCTTAGGGATACCATTGGAATTTTCTAGGATTTTATTGAGAATATTTCCTTTGGAAATATTTCACAAGGTCAAAACACACACAAATCATTTTCAGGGTTTTACTCAAATAATAATAATATAAATAGGGGTTAAAAGTCTTATGTATGGAAAATATATGTCCTTGTGATCATCTCCAAATTTAATCAGATTTTTCTAAGGAAGAAAAGTATTTTTCTATATAGGAATACCATTTCTGGCCTCAGAATTGGACATGCAACTAAATTAGAAAAATAATTCACAAAATAATTATTTTGTGGTTTTGGTAAACTAAAATAGTGCTAGAATCAAATCACCAACTTTGGGTGAGAACACTTTTTGCCATCAAGGGCATGTAGTGCAACTCAAAGCAGGGTTTTATTTTATCCAGCAATGAGAGAAGGGTTTTGAAAATAATTTGTTTTTGAGAAATGTGGCTTTTATCATCACGTGATCAAGCACACAAGCATACAATTACAATCATGGCACTCACAACATTAGTTTTGAAAAAGTTTTAATAAGCTCAGATTTTTGAATTACAGAAAAAGTGGTAGTGAAAATAGGGTGTGACACCCTGCTTGTAGCTTCGGTGCCTTATTACTTTCCTTCTTCTGTACTCGCCTTTCTTCTTAGGTCTCCAACTCCAACTGGCAACTCCCAGATCCAGCGCCGCATAGTTCCTTGCGAGTTCAGCAATGGCCCCCGCGAGCAAGCAGAAGCCAGAGGGGCATGGTCTGGCCTCAGCTTCTCCGCTCCTGGACTGCGCCCTCTCCAAGGACGCGGATCTCGACCCCGAGCTTCCATGGACCGCGGCCGAGTCTAGCGAGCACGGGCGAACCCTGATCTGGCGTGGTGTCGACCGTCGGGATGCCACTGCCTCGGGACAGGCCTGAGAGGGTCCCCAGGCTCCTGAGGCGTTTATGCCCGCAATCGTTGAGCAGTTTTTGGGGGCCCTTGTTCTTCGTGGCGCTGCTCCTCCGGCAGCTCCAAGCGCGCCAGCGCTGGAGACTCTTCAGGAGGAGGTCCAAAAGACCTCGATGCTCACCCAAGGTGACACCTTGGATGTGACCTTCTCTGCCCTGAGTGATGTCACAGCCGAGATGAGGAAGGTCAAGAAGGAGGCCGAGGCCGCGTGCGCTGCACTTGAGAAGGCGCTGAAGGAAGCCAAGGGAGCTTTCGAGCGCAGTGAAGAGGTGGAAGCCCGCCTGAACGTCCTCCAAGGAGAACAAGCCAAGTTGGCCGAGAAGTGTCGCGTGAAGGGGGATGAACTTAAGTCCCGCGAGACCAAGCTCGCGGCCCGGGAGGGAGAGTTGTCCCAAGAGGCGAGAAAACTGAGCACGAAGCAGGCGTGCTTGGAAGAGCAGGAGAAGGAGGCTGCCTCGAAGAAGGCCCTCCTTGACACCCGGGAGAAAGCACTCACCGCGGCCGAGGAGAGGAAAGCCGCGGAGCTGGTTTGCTACCCCGACATCGAGCTCATGCTTCACAAGGCGCTCCGCTCCCTCTACCAGGACGAGCTCGATGAGCCGCCGGCCACCCCGAAGGATGGCTTCGCCATGCTCGCGAAAAGGCTCGTCGTGGCGCCAGAGATTGCCGTCGCGCAGATGGACAAAGTCTTGGACAGCGAGTGCCGCGACCTGTTCTTCACGACTGCGACTCGCTTCCTTGGCCACCTTCATCTTCGCGATCCCGGATTTGATCTAAGCTCTGTGATCGTGTCGGACCCCGTCGAGGCCCGCAACCGCGCTGAGGAGGCGGTGAAGGGCCCCATGGAGGTGTTGGTGACAAGGTTCGCCCGCGTCGCAGCTCCTTCGTCTCCAGATGTCGCCGAAGCTGACGACGGGGAATACGATACCTCTGACGTCGATGAACAGCCCCCTATGATGGGGGCGACCGGCGGTGGCTCCTCCTGATTCCTATCCCTTTTATTTCCCTGCAATGTACATCGTGCCTTGTGGAGGCGTTAATATTATTTGTGTTTTTATGAACTTGATCACGGTTTGTAATAACTGAATGTTAGAATGCTCTCCCCGCCTTGTTCCTTTCATGTTTTCCGTGTTACTCTATGTCAGCCGGGCCCCCGATTGAACCGATCGGAAACCAAGGACGGCCCAAAGGGGAAAGGGGCTACGAGCGCAGTTAGGCTCCTGAGTCGCGATGCCCTAGAGCCCCACTTGACGCGCGAGCTGCCCTCATGAGGAGAATGCAACGAAGGTTTCGAAACTTGGGACGTCTTCAGCACTCCGCGTCGGCAGGGCCTGCCCCGCACGTACCTCCCCACAATTGAACCGACCGGAAACCAAGGACGATCCAAAGGGGGGAGGGGCTACGAGCGTAGTTAGGCCCCTTAGTTGCGATGCTCAGGGGTCCCCCTTGACGTATGAGTGACTCCAATGTTCCTCCAAGGAGCTGATAATTTCAGACTCCCGAACTCCTTCAGCACTCTGCGTCGGCACGGCCTGCCCCGCGCGTACCTCTCCACGGTTGAATCGACCGGAAAGGGCGGCTCAAAAGGGAAAGGGGTTACGGACGCAGTCTAGGCTCCTGAGTCGCGATGCTCAGGAGTCCCCCTTGACGTACGAGTGACTCAAGTGTTCTTCCTAAGTGATCCGAAGTGATTTGTCGAGCGCACTGGGCTCTGTGTCGGCAGGGTCCGCCCCGCGCTTCCAAGGACAGCTCAAAGGGGGAAGGGGCTACGGGTGCAATTAGGCCCCTGTGTCACGATGCTCAGGGGTCCCCCTTGACGGGCGAGCGGCTCCGTACCTTCAGCTGTTTGCCCCATGCACCGGGCATGGGTGAAGTCGCGGGTGGATTGCGCTGATCTCCTCGCCGGCTGAGGGTGTAGCCATTGACAGGCTGTGTTGGTGCCGGTTGTTGGCACAGTCATTGGCAGACTGCATTGGTGTCGGCTGAGGGCGTAGTCATTGGAGGACTATGTTGGTGCCATTTGAGGCCGTAGTCATCGGCGTACTATGTTGTTTGCCCCTATCTGTACCCAGAGCGGAGCATAGGTCTTCCACTAGGCGTGGGATGGACCCCTCCGCGTCCTCGGGGGGCCATGGGCATATACAACATCGGCTCGTTATTACGTGAGATTGCCACGGTGGGGGTGTATATGGAAGGTCACGAGGACGCTTTGGCCTCGCGAGTGTCCCTACCCCCGAGTCATTGTTGGACTGAGCTTATCCCCAACGCGGAGCAAATGGCTTCCGCTAGGCGTGGGATGGACCCCTCTGCATCCTCGGGGGGGGGGGGGGGGGGGCTGGGCGTATACAGCCTCAGCTCGTTATTACGTGAGAGTGTCACGGTGGGGATGTATATGGGAAGTCGCAAGGACGCTATGGCCTCGCGAGTGTCCCTACCCCCAGGTCATTGGTGGACTGAGTTAATTTTTTTTGGGTCATTGGCAAACCCTGCTGACTCGTTCTTCTTTAGGAGCGAAGCTGCATATCTGCATGGACAAACTTTGACCAGAGCCCCCAAGCTGGGGCCGACCGCCCGACAATATAAGCAAGGCAGAACTTTAGGATTCCGAAGGGGTGAAACTGAACAACTAAAGATGCATAAACGAAAGTAACAGCCGGAGGAGTGTCCTGAGCTCTGGGAGGCTGCATGGCCCCGGGGGTGCCCTCAAACGGGGTGAACCAAAAAGTTACCTCGCAGCAGCCAACAAAAACTCACCTATCGGCCGTGCCGCTGAAGTTCCAAAGGCGCCGTCGTCACTTGATCTCCTACCTCCACGGTCGCGACCCTCATAGTTCCGACGCCTCCTAAGGCACGGGGCCTTCACTTCGCCCGGGCATTTCCTCCTCTTCCTCGCGGCGCCCCAGCAGGCGGGGTATAAGCATGGCTCGCTGGAGCCTCTAGTAGGTGAAAGCCGCGTTCCCCAGCCCGAAGGGCATGAAGGCATTGGCGCCCGGGTAGACCCACCGGTAGCCAGCCAACATAGGCCAGAAGGGGTCGTATGCCGCGGTTATGTTTGTTGCGGGAGCGTTGATGCAGATGCGGGGCTGGTCAACCGTGGCGACGATGGCGACCGCGATTGGTGGCGCAGGGCAGTCACCGCGTCGCGTGGCTTGGGCCTCTCGAAGTGCTTGAATTGCTTTCATGACGGACTCGCAAGAGCTAGTCGGATGTGCTCTGGAGCGTACCCTCGGGGTGTGCTTGAGCGCCGCCCCCGCCTCACTGATCAGACTAGGGTCCTCCCCAGTGGGAGCCCCAAGCTCTAACCCAAGGGGGCGCCAAGCGCGCATCCCTATGCGATGGGGGCAGGGCCCCGTCCCCGGGCATGGAGCCCGAAGCCCCGAGGCACTCCATGGGGAGGAGCTCCTTCTTCATCTTGCGCGGGTCCTCGCGAGGCAGCTCATCTTCTTCATCGTCCGAGTGCTCCGCCGCCGCCGCATGGTAGGCACGCACCAGTGTACATACGGCATCCTTCTTAGCACAGGGAATGGTGACGACGCCGCTCCCTGGCATCTTGAGTTCATTCTAGCCATGGTGGACCACTGCAATGAACTTGGCGAGTCTCGGATATCCGAGGATCGCGTTGTATGGCAGGTGGATGTGCGCGACGTCTAAGACGATGATCTCAGTGTGGTAGTTCTTGTGATTGCCAAAGGTAACGGGCAGATGCACTTGCCCAATGGGCACGGTGGACCCCTTTGTTACTCCTCAGAAGGACTTGGTCAGCATGAGTTGTTCGTACGACAGCTGGAGTTTCTCGAAGGTCTCTACTGGGAGGATGTTGAGCCCTGCTCCACTGTCGATGAGGGTCTTGGTGACGAGAACGTTGCTGATGGTCGGGGTGCACATCATTAGGCGTTTGTCAGCCATGAACGAGCACCTGATCTGGTCGCTCGGGTCGAAGGTGATGGTGGTCTTGGACCAGCTCAGGGGGCGCATTGCTTCAGGCCTCGGGAGGGCGGCATTCACCTCCCGAGCAAACAACTTGAAGGTGCGGTTGGAGGCTGGGGTCAGCGCACCGCCCAGGATGGAGGCCACCACCCTTGCCTCCTGGAAGCCCCCATCCCCATCGTCCTGCCTGTATTCATCCCTCCTCCTAAGTGGCGGGGGCAGCCCAGCCTCCCGAGGGCAAGCCTCACGAGGCTGGCCGCGTCGTTGCCCCTCTGAGGGTTATCATGCCAACGGTCTTCCTGAGGTTGTCCACGCTAGGGGTCTTCCTGAGGCTGTTCACGCCACCCCTGACGCGGCTCACGGTCATCCCAACGGCCCCCATTGCGGCCTCCTCCACGCGCGGGGCTTCTGTCAAACCGTCTGGGGCGCCTGTTGAAGTGTTCGGCATGGACCAGACGGATTTCTTGACATTCAGAGGTATCATGGCAGCTGGTGCCATTTAAAATGCACGTCGGCCCCTCCGGACGGGCGCTCTCCCCCTCGGACATGCTTCGCCTCGGGCCCGGCGGCGAGCACCACCAGGGCCTTCCGCTTCACCTCCTTGGCTTTGGCTTTCTTCTCTTCTAGGTCAGCCGCGTGGGGCCCGAGGAGCGACACGTCCTTCTTCAGCCTTGGCGCATTTTCTTGCTAGCTTGAACTTCTCCAGTGTGGTGCTCATTTCATCGTTCATGGCAAGCTCCTCCTTCATCTTGAGGTCAGTGACTCCATCGGAGAAAGCCGAGATGATGGCTTCGTCCGACGCCTTGGTGATCTTGAGGCGCATGACCGTGAAGCGGTGTATGAACTTGTGCAGGGTCTCTCCCTCCTGCTGCTTGATGTGCCACAGGTCGTTCATGGTGGGGGCGCGGTCGCGGGTGCCCTAGAAGTTGGCGATGAAGCGCTCACGCAGGCCGTCCCAGGAGGTGATGGACGCCTTCGGGAGGTTGAGGAGCCTGGAGAGTGTGCCGCCCTTGAGTGCCAAGGGAAACCAACACACCATGATTTTGTCGCCTCCTCATGCCGCCTTGATGCTCAACGTGTAGAGTTGCAAGAACTCAGTCATGTCTTGGGTGCCATCGTAATGCACCGGCAGGTCGGGCTTGAACTTGTAGGGCCACACAGCGGGATAAACCTCGGGGGCGATAGCGAGGCACCCCACTGGTCCAACGGGTACGGTGCGTGCGGGGCTCGCCAGGTCTTGTCCATCCATGGGGTCTACTTTGAGCGGGGCGTGCTCACGACGCGAGATTTGTAGCACCGGGGGCGTGCATAAATTGGCGTGGGGCCGGGGGATCATCTGGCAACTTTCTTCTTCTCCGGGTCCCACCCTGGGTTCACGAGGCCGGGCACGAGGTCGCGCTTCCTACCTGGGCTCGGGGTCCGCGACACGCTGCAGGGGTGGTGGTGGCACGTCTTGTTCCTCGTTGTTCACCAGGGATGGCTGAGGTCGGAGCGAGCAGGAGGGCGTCGCTGAGTCACCGGCGGGGGCGATGAGCTCCGCGATGCGTTGGAGCCGATCGTCGTGGCGATCAGGAGCAGGCCGGTAATGGAGCAGCTCGGTGGCCATGGCAAGCGCGCGTCGGCCATGGGGAATCTCTGGCCGGGCACGCGATGTCAATCCCTAAGGCCTGGGGAGTGATGAAGTGGCGGTGCGGCCATCTACTGGCTCGGTCACCGGCTGGGAGGAGCCTTGTTGCTCTTACACTTCGGGGCCGGTGGCAGCATTCACCATGGGTGACTGTGATCGGCGCGCGCCGGCGGCACCGACGGACGCAGTTTGGGCGATGCGAGTGGCGCGGCGCTCTATATGAACCTTGTGAGCGTCAGCCATCGGAGCCGTGGAGCTTCGTGAAGACGGAGCTTTGGAGGAAACCTCGACACGCCTCTACCTGGTGCGCAAAATGTCATATTTCGGGCTCCGCAAAACCCTAGGATTCGAACATTGGGCGTGTATGAAGGTCTCTCCCTGCTCTGTCTCGCCTAGCCCACTACTCGATGGAAACAACGAAGGACTCACTCGATGGCGAGGGTAGCACAGTACACGACAGTTTACCCAGGTTTGGGCCGCTGCTTAGCGTAAAACCCTAATCCTGCTTTTGGTGGATTGCCTCTCACGGAGGTGGTGGATGAATTAGTATAGTGCTCTTGAGCCTCCGGAGGCCAAGTGGCTAGGTGTGTTGTTGTATTGTCAGAATGAACTCTCCTCTCAAGCATCCTACCCTCTCTATTTATAGCGGAGGCCCGGGTCCTCTTCCCTCATAGCTTCGGTGGGAAGGGATCCCACAACGGCCAATTTTGAAGGGGAACAGGGGAACATGCACCCCTTCCCAAAGGTGGTCTTTGTGTGCAAAGCAACTGTGTGTGCTGCAGCGACGGGCCCGAGGGTGATATTTGCCCTACTAGCGGGCGGCTACGGCTTTCTTGCACGAGAAGGGAAACTTTTGGAAGATGCCTTTGGAACCCCTATACGCACCCGCCTCCTTTGCACCAAAGGGGAAACTGCACCGTCGTGCCGTCTGCTGCTCTCCTATCCTTTCTGGGAGTCATCCTTGACTCCCGAGGCCCGACCTTGCCTCGGAATATCCACCGCTCTGGAGGGGTCCTGAGGAGGCCCCCTACGGGTCATGACGCTGCTCCTCCTCGTGAGGCTTGGCCCCTCACGAGGTTCTTACCTCGAATGGTGCCGGGTCTGCTGGTTGGTTCTGGTGAGGCGGGCCCACCCTGGGCCATGGGTAGGCAGGTCTGGTTACCCTCATTCCCAGAACGTCGACACACGCCTTGGGCCCGGGGTTACTGTTGGCGTTGTGGGAATGGGGGTACCCATACCTGCCTGCCTGCGGCCTAGGGTTGGCCCACTTCATCGACCAAAAACCAACTGGCCCGGCACCACTCAAGGCAAGGCCCTCGCGAGGGGCCAATCCTCGCGAGGAGGAACAACATCAAGACCCGTAGGGGGGCCTCCTCAGGACCCCTCTGGGGTGGCGGATATTCTGTGGCGACACCCGGCCTCAAGAGTCGAGGATGACGCGGGGGAAGGACAGGCGATCAGCAGAGAGCAGGACAATGTAGTTCCCCCTATTGTGCAAAGGGGGCGAGGATGCACGCAGTTCTCCAAGGCATCCCCCAAAGGTTTCCATTTGGTGCAACAAGGCCACCACCCCCACTAGCAGGACGGACGTCATCCCTGGACCCGCACTCTTGCGTTGACAGCCACTATGCACGCGAAGACTAATATTGCGCAGGGGAAGCATGTTCCCCTGTCCCCCTTTAAAATTGGTCGTTGTGGGATTGATACGTCCCAAACGTATATATAATTTCTACGTGTTCCATGATCTTTTGGGTGGCATTGTTATATGTTTTGCTACACTTTTATATCTTTTCACACATATTTGGACTAACCTACCAACTCAATGCACCTAGTGCCAGTTTCTGTCTGCTGATGTCTTTTTCAGGGGCTTTTACCCAAATTTCCAGAGCCCAAAAAATCCCTAGAGAAATATATAAAAAACAGCGGGACGGAAGCTTCCTGATCACTGAAGATGGGCCATGTGACACCCCGAAAGAGGGCCGACACACGTCCTTCCCAGGATAAGACCGGACGCACATCAGGAGAATGATACAAAAATTCCACGCAAATAAGGCTTTACTAAAATAACGGAGTATTACAATACTGTTGTTTACAACAATATTACATGACTCCAAGGCTAGCTAAAGGGCAGCAGAGGTCTTGATACAGCGGCATCGATGTCCCTGGCTGGGCTCCATAACTCCAGGACTGGCTTGGTTACGATCTAGCACGACGAGTCTTCTCCTGCAACTGGCCACATGCAAGGCCAGGTGAGTACTTTGAATGTACTCGCAAGACAACCAAGTACAAGGCAGCCAAACAAGCATGTAACAAATCAAGCACTATGATTATATAATAACTATTCTAAGCATGGCATGGAATCAACAGGAAAAATATAAATCAAGCATAGGATGTCATGGACTAAACATGTAATCTACCTCACTAGCATGACAAAGATCACGACAAGTGCTTAACTAGTTTACTGTTACCGAATATCAACTTACTCTCTTCTGGGTTGCACCACAACCCTCGACATACTCGTGATCCAACCTGAATGGATCACATTACACGGTCATCTGACCACTCATCAAATAGCCCTCTCTTGGCTAACACATCATGTCATCAACATCCTCTGATGTTCACACGAGACGAGTTCTTCCATCATTACTATCATAGGTACGGTTGACCATCTACTGAGGTCTGATCGGGCTGTCCATTACCATGGACACGGCTATTCAAATAGGTTTACACTCTGCAGAGGTTGCACACTTTACCCACACTCTGGAGCAATGACCTCGTGATCCCATTCGGGTGGACCAGCATTGCTCCAACGCAACCTTCCTGATCTGTGACTCTGTCAACATATCCCCGGCAACCACTCCCTTCTGGAGTCCTGCCCTGGGTGGCTATGTGTCCTCATGACACATGTGTCCTCATGACACCTGCCACCGTCGTGGCCAAAGAAAACTGTTCCAAACGGGGACGGGTACCCAACTCAATTTAACTGGGCTCACAGGGTTATCACCGCCTACCTGATCAGGGTCAGCGCGCATGCATAACCCTCCTTGTTTTGGGCATATCGGTGAGACACCACGCGATCAGCTCAAGTCACGGCCGTCCCATATCGGCAAGAGGTGGTTGTGCGGATGCGCCCGGACAGGTGACTCTGATCAACTAGGTTATCTTATCCTGAATATGATATGTCATAGTTGACACTCCGATGTCACAACAATCCGATAATCAGATCAAGCCACTACTGTTAAACTATATTCATAAATTGTCGGATAAAACACAAAGTAGACACAGACAGTAATCTCAATAGTATAATATAATTAGCAAACTATTACTTTATCGATTATAGCCTCAAGTGGGACCTTCGAAACCCTCGCATAAAATCAGCAAATAACTCGGTAGCCACCAGAACGGTCTTTACCACATAGATCTCGGGCGTTGCCGGAATAACTCAACCTCAGCTCAAGTCGACTGGAAAGCAGCTCAGAGCATGAGATGGTGTTGATAAGAAGAAAGTAGCAGTTCCCTAAGACGGCCGAAGCACAGCTCAGAGCATAGGGTCACTGCTACGGAAAGAAATTCAATAGTTGCCCGCGACGGCCGAAAAGCAGCTCAGAACACGGGACAACTGCTGACAAAAGAATTGTAAACTCGGCATCCACCCGGGACGGTCGGAAACAACACAGACTCAGGCATGGTGCCATTACTGAAGGAAATGTGAGCAAGGGTTCGTCCGCGTCACACACAGCACCTCATTATCTACTCAGAAATAAGCATTAAATATGCATGAGCAACATCTGAGGGTGTGTGGTGGATGAATAGCATTACTAGGGACTGTTATTAATGATGTCACAGTTATATGCAAATACCTGCTAACACGTGATATAGATGAACACACAAATTGTAAGCAAAGTTATCATGCATGTCCTAACCTCATAGCAAGAGGTTGGCTTGCCTGGGGGTCGATGAATACTCCGGGAAGAAGCGCAATAACACACCGAAAAGCTTTGCCGGAGAGGGCTTCCCTCTCGGAAGGCCCACACAAAGGCAAGGGCAAAATGGTCATTTCTACTGCACAAACAAACCATGAAAATAAAATAATCGAGATGGGCTCGACGAGACGAAGATGTGGGCGCTGGTTTTACCTAAACCGGAGTTACGAGCGCAAAGATACGCCCGTTAGAGCACCAGGGACCAATCTGTAAAGAGAATAGCTACAAACTAGTCCCTAGCGCTGAAGCCGAACGCGCCTTCCACCGGAATAAGCTTTCCCAATAGGAAAACGTATTCCCAACTTACTCTCCTGGGCCCGGGGGGGTTGACTTTGCTCTCACTTACGGGTGGGGTCACCCTATCCACTTCCTCCTCTCTCTCTTACACGGGGCCCCACCCCTTCTTCTCTCTCTCCTCCTGGATCGACTTCTTCTTCCTTCGAACCAGAGCAGGGGAGGCTCGGCCGGCTGGCGCAGGCGATGACCGGCGGCCCCCGGGGCCTGGCCGACGAGCGCCGAGGGGCTGGTGACCCCTGCCGCGCCCGAGGGTGGCCTCGGAATCGCGTGAGGGGGGCCTCTCGTGCCCTCGCCGCCGGCAGAGCTACGACAGCAAAGGGGCTGCAGGGGGCCGGCACCGTCGAGGCCTCTCTGGCCAAGGGGAGGGGGCGGCGACCTTGCGAGCCCTAGGCTGCTCTGACCGAGGGGAGGGGCTCGGGGATGCCTTAAATGGCTCGAGGAGAGTGGTTCTAGCGACGCCCGGAGGAAGCTCCTAGATCCACGGCGAAGCTCCAATGGCACACACACCTCTAGGAGCAAGGGGACGAGTGGGAGAGGGTTCCAGTGTGCACGGGAGGACTTGGGGAATCTCCTAGACATCCTTGGTCAGCCCGGCACCACCTGGAGAGAAGCTCCCATCGCCTCAAACACACAGAGCACGGTTTTGGCACTCTATGCCCATGGTCACCACGTGGCCACGGCCTTGACATGTCCTTTGAGGTGTCAGACCATGTCTAGAGTGTTCACCAAGGAACACTGAGCTTCACAGTGCCTTTGGATAACCATGGGGAGCAATGAGATGACCAGACCACAACCAAATAGTTTGCAACAGCAAGGTGTTTGTGTTGTGGTGCCACCTCCATAGTGCACCTCTTGGCATCATACTTGGCTGAGGTTGGTAACTCACTAAGATCACCATGCTGGCCAAAATTCAGCTCAAACAAACAAGTCTATGGGTCACTTCCTTTGTAACTTGGCATACTGATCAGAAATGAAGAAGTTGTTGTTGGGGTCAAATCGCTAGATGGAAATGGCTGAAAATTGGAGGAGACTCATAATTTAGTCATGTGAAGACACTAGCAAAGATTCATACCATTTGCGCACTTATAAATGGTACTTCCTTCACAATGCTTTATTTTGGACAGAAACTTAAATAATTTGCTGGGGAAGAATCGAATGATGAAATGGGCTAATTTTGGTGGACAAAGATGGTTTAATCTGATAAAGAACTCTGCAAAATTTCAACTCAAGGGGAACAAGGAATCAAGCACTTCCCTTGCAAACACATGATCTGGACAGAATTTGCAAAGGGCCATTGTGCTCAATTTTTGAACTGGGGCACTTGTTCTTTTGATGGAAATGATGATCATATTGATATGAGAATATCCACAAATTATTTCGGATTTTTCCTAGCTACCAAAATGGTAGTTCCTTTGGAAAGGCCCCAAATTGCTATATTGGCATAAAATAGGAAAATGAAGTTTTCCTTTATTCTATAATGGCCAATATTTTATGAGAGCTTCATAATATCACAAAGAATACCTTTGCAAGATTTCATGAGCATTAGAGATGGATAACTATTTTCTTGGATTTAATTCCTCACACAAGAACAAGCAGGAATTAATTCTAGGGGAGAAATATTGCATATGACTTTGCAATATTTTTGCACATTAGGGGTCTATGAGGGAATGAGGATCTCTGGGAAGACTTGGAGGATCAACAGAGCAAGGAAATGATGGCTCCTTTGAAAACGCAAAGACAGGGTTCCCAGTTCCAATACTTTGGAGCTAGGTTTCCAAGAGGGGATTCGGGGTTAACTAAGCAAGGACAAGAGGGCACAAGGACATGGGAAAAGCACGGAGAGGTTGGAGATAGACAGGGTTCACCTGGTCATTTGCCAAATTCCAGAGGAAAAATCCGGGAGAGAAAAGCTAGGAAGCAATAACAGCACAAAAATCGATAACCCGATTTTTGGGGTCTTACAAACCTTCCCCCTTAGAAGAATCTCGTCCTCGAGATTCCCAGGGTTAGCTTAGCACTACAACTAATACTACTACGCCTCCTAGAACGCTTCGGGGCATCTATCTTAACCCTGTGGTTGAAAACAACCGAGTTAAGAGTACCAAAGCTGGTACACCCAGAGCGATACACAACTATCGCGGGGTCTACTCTATACGCGGGGGGGTCACTGGGTAGCCTTATCATTTCTAGAAAAAGCAAAACTTACTTTTTTTGAAAATGCTTGGGGTACCGTGATGAACAGTGGCCTCCTCTCGCTGACGAGTGGGACCAGGGTCCACTGGCAGCCTTCTCCTTCTTCTATCTCCGGCCAACGACTCTCACTCTTCCTTGCTCCTACGCCGCTCGGAGTGTGGCTAGGCACTGCGCACTCCTAGCTCCTAAAGAACCCTACGCCGGTAGTGCACGGCGCGCACGAGGACGACGCAGAGAGCACTCCCATCGTGGGCCAATGTTGGTCCGCGCTGCTCTCCGATTCCCTCCTGGACGCCGGTGATCGAGCAGCGTGCGTCCTCCTGGACCTCGCTGACCGTACGCAAGACCGGGGCTATAAAAGCGACCTCGGTCTCTCTCTCTTCTACCTCGCATCTAGCTCACTGCTTCAACCTCTTCCCTTCTCCTTCTGGTTGCCGGAGCACGAGCCAAGGCCCTAATGGCGGGCGTGGGGTCGGAGCTGCTCACAATCCTCCTGGCTGGTCTACTGGCGGCACTAGTCGGCGGCTCGGTGCTACTGTGCGCGATGATCCTCGATGATCTTCGCGATGCCGTGGCTAAAGCGATAGCTGAGGGACAACTACGCCGTCTCAAGCAAGCGAAATAAAAGCTGGTGGGGCGGCAAGGGCGGCTTGTCAACATCGCACCAGATGATGACAGAGGCGCTGCTGGGTCTAGGGAGCGGGTGCGGTCAACGGAGCTGTATCAGTGTGGAGACCACGCTCCTGGTAGCTCCTGGCAGAACCACATCCACAACTAGTGTGCACTAGGGGTAGCACTACGGTCTGGGTCTTGGTCTGGAAAGGGTTTTAACGGTCTACGCTGCAATAAAATCTCTCAAATTTCTCCGAGATTGCGACACTGCTCACACGATGCGCAGGCAATCCAATTAGACTAATATGCAAACAGATGCATAATGCACATGATGGCAAAATGCAGGCAAAGAAAGAATCACAACAAGCCAATCACACTAAGGTATTTTAATGCTAGTGGGTGTATGTACTCCTGGCATACATACACCTATACCACCTCACATTTTATTAGGGACTCTGGGCGAGTCCATGTTTATTAGGTGTAAGTGCTCTACCGATCACAATCTTGTTAACAAATCCAATGCCAGCTCTGTTAAACGTTTCTGCTTAACATGGTGATAAATCATCCCAAGCACACACGGCAAACCGGCACACATAATATTACAATAGCACACAAGTACAAGCAATGCGAGCAGTACAACAACACATTTCCCTACTGGGCAGCTACCTACAACGCATTCCAAACAACAACGTCCTAGTCCTATGTGCGGGCGAAGAAACAGTCTTTGCAGCACACCTACGCGCGGCATCTCCTGGCTTCGTTCACTGACGAAGCCACACATGGGCTTACTCCTGCTGGGGCTCTCCTGGGGGACGAAGGCTGAGCAAACTCTTGTCTAGGTCTTTGGGCACTGTTATAGGCTGGGACTTGATACGTCTCAAACGTATCTATAATTTTTGATGGTTTCACGTTGTTATCTTGTCAACTTTGGATGTTTTGTTTACCTTTTATATCTTTTTTGGGACTAACTTATTAATTCAGTGCCAAGCGCCAGTTCCTATTTTTTCTATGTTTTTGACTCTTTTCAGATCTGATTTTGGAATGGAGTCCAAACGGAATAAAATTCCCGAAATAAATTTTTCCAGAACGGAAGAAGATCGGGAGGCTTGAGGGCCAAGCAAGTGGGCCCACAGGGTGCCCACAAGCCCTGTTGTCGCGGCCAGGGGGGAGGCCGCGGCAACCAAGCTTGTCACCCCCCTCGCGCTCCCCTGCCCTAGGTCTTTGGCCTATAAATTCCCTAAAATTGCAAAAAAATCAGGGCATCCACGAAAACACTTTTCCGCAGCCGCAAGCTTCCGTTTCCGTGAGATCTCATCTGGAGACCCTTCCCGGTGCCCTGCCGGAGGGGACTTTGGAGTTGGAGGGATTCTACATCAACATCATCGCCCCTCCAATGACTCATGAGTAGTTCACTTCAGACCTACGGGTCTGTAGTTAGTAGCTAGATGGCTTCTTCTCTCTCTTGGATCTTCAATACAAGGTTCTCCATGATCTTCGTGGAGATCTATCCAATGTAATCCTCTTTGGCGGTGTGTTTGTCGAGATGCGATGAATTGTGGATTTGTGATCAGATTATCTATGATCTATATTTGAGTCTTTGCTGATTTCTTATATGCATGATTTGATATCCTTGTAAGTCTCTCCGAGTGTTGGGTTTTGTTTGGCCAACTAGATCTATGATTCTTGCAATGGGAGAAGTGCTTGGTTTTGGGTTCATACCGTGTGGTGTCCTTTCCCAGTGACAGAAGGGGCAGCAAGGCACGCATCATGTTGTTGCCATCAAGGGTAACAAGATGGGCTTTTATCGTAGATATGAGATTGTCCATCTGCATCATGTCATCTTGCTTAAGGCGTTACTCTGTTCTTTTGGACTTAATACACTAGATGCATGCTGGATAGCGGTCGACGTGTGGAGTAATAGTAGTAGATGCACAAAGTATCAGTCAACTTGATTTGGACGTGATGCCTATAGATATAAACATTACCATAGATAACGTCACGACTTTGCGCGGTTCTATCAATTGCTCGACAGTAATTCGTTCACCCACCGTCTACTTTCTTTCGTGAGAGAAGCCACTAGTGAACACTACGGCCCACGGGTCTATTCACACTTATCGTTTCCACCTTCGCTTTTACTTTGCTTTGTTACTTTGTTGCTTTCAGTTCTCACTTGGCAAACAATCTATAAGGGATTGACAACCCCTTCATAGCGTTGGGTGCAAGTTCTTTGTGTTTGTGCAGGTACTTGTGATATTCCTTCACTAGATCGATACCTTGGTTCTCAAAACTAAGGGAAATACTTACCTCCGCTGTGCTACATCATCCTTTCCGCTTCGAGGGAACACCAAAGCAAGGCTCTAAGGCCACGGGGGAATCCTTTGCATATTTGCCAAGGAAGTCCCTAAAGGCGTAGCCATAGCATTCCTGGTGCCGTTGCTGAGGAGTATCAAGACAATAATAGTCTCCTGTCAGCATGCTTGTTTCTGGCGCCTTTGGAAGGTCTTTTGTTGCACCAGCAGAAGTGTTTCTGGCGCCGTTGCCGGGGAAGGAGAGATCTGTCCAAGTAGGTCTCACAAACTCATCTCTTGCATTTACTTTTTTGCCAGTTGCCTCTCGTTTTCCTCTCCCCCACTTCACATTTGCCGTTTTCATTTGCCTTTTTCCTTCGCCTTTTTCTTTTGCCTTTTTCTTTTGCCTTTTGCCTTTTTGTTGTCTTCCTTTGTCGTTCTCTTTTGCCCGCTTCACTCGCTTTCTTCCTGCTCGTTCTTGTGTGGGATTGTCCATCAATGGCTAGACCCACTACTCCAAACGATACCCCTGAGAACGAAGTTCTCAATTTCAGGCAGGATGAGGAAGAAAATTTAAAGGACGCTTGGTACAGGATTTGCAATGCTCAAAGTAGATCCACTCGTAAGCAATCCACTATTGTCCTTCTTCGCAGTTTTTATGTTGGAATCTCTCCTTGGAATAGGTATATTCTTGATACCATCGTAGGCTGGAATTTTTTGGGGAGCCATACTGTTGACTCCTATGGAGCTATCATGAATTTGGTAGGCTCGCCCCCGCTCATGGTTAATGGAACTACCTTAACCTTGGAACACGTGATGCAAAGGCTTGACGCTATTGAAAGAAAAATTGCCACAGTTGAACTTATTGAGGGTTTGGATAGAAAGATCCACAATCAAATTACTCAATACGGATCCAAAGTGGGAAATGTTTTGAAAAATTTAAGGGAGAAGGAACCTATAGTTAATGATTCCTCTAAAATTGGCAAACTAGAGGATGTCATAACCAACTTGGGTTCCGCTTTTGCCGTTGTGCAGAATACTCCACATCTCACTCTCAAAAAGACCGTCAAGTCTGTTTTGCTCCTAAAGCTAGTGGTGATTCATCCAATAAAGATGAAGATCTTAAGATGATAAATGATCACACTACTTATGGTTTGAGAACCAAGGATGACTATACGTGATTCCATCACCTTATGCCTAGCTAAGGGCGTTAAACAATAGCGCTTGTTGGGAGGCAATCCAACGAATCTATCCTTTTCCTTTCTGTTTTGTGTTTTCCACACTTTCATAATTCTGTTATGATTGTGTTTTTTGTGTTTCTTTTTGCATTTGTGCCAAGCAAAACCGTTATGATTAGTCTTGGGGATGATCGTTTGGTCATGCTGGAAAAGACAGAAACTTTCTGCTCACGAAAAGAATTTTCATTTTCTTTTTGTAAGAGCTTATGAGTTGATTCTTTTTGCTTCTGATTGCTATGCAAATTCTTCAGACTGTCGTAATTTTTCAGAATTTTTTAAGTACCACAAGTATACGAAGTATACAGATTGCTACAGACTGGTCTGCTGTTAACAGATTCTGTTTTTGTTGTGTTGGTTGCTTATTTTGATGAAACTATGGATAGTATCAGGGGGTATTAGCCATGGAATATTGAAAATACAGTAATCCAACATCAACATAAGTAGAATTTAAGTTTGCTACAGTATCTAAGGAAGTGGTGGTTTGCTTTCTTATACTAATGTTATCCCGAGTTTCTGTTTAAGTTTCGTGTTGTGAAGTTTTCAAGTTTTGGGTGAAGTTCTTATGGACAAAAAGATAAAGAGTAACAAGAGCTCAAGCTTGGGGATGCCCAAGTCACCCCAAGAGATTCAAGGATGCCGTAAAAGCCTAAGCTTGGGGATGCCCCGGGAAGGCATCCCTTCTTTCGTCTTCAATCCATCAGTAACGTTACTTGGGCTATATTTTTATTCACCACATGTTATGTGTTTTTGCTTGGAGCCTCTTGTATCGTAGGAGTCTTTTATTTTTGTTGTGTCAAAATCATACTTTCTGCACACCTAGAGAGATGTAGCGACCCGACTCAAGACGAGTCAAGCCTCTGTGTTTCTGTGCCATCCCTGGATCTGTATGCTGGCACACACAGTACATCAATGTATATATCAAAGTGCAATCACATGTAAATAGCGTAAAACTGATATATACCTTAAATATTTCAGCGGAAGCAGTCAAGGGAGTGGAGTCCCAATAAACACCAATGGCAAGTTGAGTGTAGACCGTAACCCTGAATCGTACTCTTACTCGTCGAAGAAAAATATCTGCAACATGAGACGTTGCAGCCGTGTAGGTCAGCATATTGAATATGCCGGCAAGTCACATGAGTGAGGAGCAAAATAATAACCAACTATCTCTACATGCATATTTGGCAGGTGGGGCTATAAGTTTTTAGCGAAAAGCAAGTTTTCTCCTACATCAAGAGAGGGCTAAAAGCAAGATGTTACTACGTTGTTTGTTGTTAACGAGATGGTTCCGCCAACCAATTCTCGTACCCATGTTGTCAATAATTACCCTCATCAAATATATATAATGGTGTTGAGAAATCCAGATAACTTCAGTTCCTTTGGCTCAAGTTGTCCATGACCGTGGACACGGCTAATCGATTAGGTTTGAGTACTCTGCAGAGTTTTGCACACATTCCCCACAAGATTTGATCGCCTCCGAGTATGTCCTCGCACTTCAGGGTGTTTGAAGACTGGATGATCAAAACATGGTCTATCAACGGGTCCCTCTGAATCCCTGTCGGTGCCCATCCATTCCTACCGTTCGTCTACATCTGCTAGCACCGCCTGTCTAGAGTCGTCGCGTTGTCCAACCAAGCCAGAGCCCATAATGACTTGTGGTTGTGCAGGTAAGCCTTGGGTCTTGAAAATATCCGTCCGTCTCTTTGAGCCTGGGTGAAGCTTTCCGCAGGATGTCATGGCCGTCCCCAGCATCCCGGGCATCCACTGGGTTCTCCAAGGAGCCGATCAACCGTCCTTCACCCAGTGTTGCATTGCGTCCGAGGTCTTGAAAATCTTGTCTTAACCGGTCTTGGTTATTTAATCAACCTCACATCACTCGTGTTATGCACTCAACCGAAATCCCGTCTACTCAAGCATAGCAATATGAAATTTGTCGTCCCAGGCCAAGTATCAGGGTTGTTGTGTGCCTACCACATGATACTACAATCTATACTAAAATTTCCAAGTACCTAAGCACCATGCAATTGGGCATAGGAGGGTAGAACTACGAATGCATAAAACATAGGTGATAGTATGATCAAAGTGACTTGCCTGGTGATGTTGACGAAGAAGAATTTCTCGAGAAATAACTTGATAGACTACTCGTCACTCCCCGATGAAATCTATATAACAAACATATCATTCTTATAAGCACTCATACTAGCAATCATTCTAGCAATCAAAACGAAAGAGAGAGAGCGAATAAGAAACCGAAAGGAACTTCAAATAAGACTAGGGAGTCTTCTACTACGTCAAACACTAAATAGTTTTTGTCTAACAGAAAATAATAACAAGGAACTAAGATATAAATTTAACTAAGATAAAATAAAGTATTTTTCACAAACTTTTTGAAAGTATTCCCAAACGGGATTTGAAACAATGCGGAAACCAATTGCAAGTTACTAAGGAACTAGAATTGATTTCAAGAAAACAAATAAAAATAAAATAAAAACTTGTTGCAAAACTACTGTTTAACTAACAGAAACAAAACAATAATCTTTCTGAAATAATAAAGAAAATATTTTAAAACAAAAATAGAAAAGGAATTAGCCGAAATCCAGAAAGAGGTGAAACAGAAATTGTTTCACACGAAACAGTGAGCTAAAATACACAAACAAATCTGAAATTTTTACCACTGATACATAAGATAACTAGTGATCATTACCAAAAGGAATCAAATTAAAAGCTATTTTTAAACTCCTGGAATAGGCAAAACAAGGTTTAAACTAAATCTGATCTAACTCAAATTTGAAAATTTCAAACATAGACAAATTATATGTTTTTAAAAACTACAGGAAATTTGTGAGCTACTGGAAAAAGAATCACTATCATTGGACTTATGTATCAATAGTTAGAGGCTAAACAAGATTGGAACTTTGCTGTTTTTGGAATTAAACAGAAAAAAGAATAAAAGCTAACTAGCTACGTGGCAGTCCCTGATTGGATAAAGGGTGTTTGCTGCATAGACTAAACTGCGGATGGCCGCTAAATAAGAAAAATGCTTCGGTTCACTTAACTGATGGACCGGTTCTTTTTAGAGAACCGAAGGGGTAAGTTACTCTAATCTATACCGTAGGATCTAGATCTAAGGGCAAAAACTAAAAAAACAAAACAAGTCAAAGAAAAAAAAAAGGAGAGAGGGGCCTTACCGTGGTGGAGTTGCTCCCGTGCTGGTGGCCGATGGGGCTGGGTCGCCGGTGGGGAAGGGGGCCGGCGGGAGGAGTGGTGGAGGGGGGGCGAAGTGGTGCAGGGGTGGCGTGGTGGAGTTCCCTCAGGGGCGAGGTAGAGCTGCAGGGGGAGGGCCGAAGGGTGAAAGCTGCTGGCCTCTGGTCGCTGGTTCCAGGGGAGGGAGGCGAGGTGTGCAGGGGACGGGGTGGGGTGGGCGGCGTTGGAGGGGTGGCGTGGAGGTGCAGGGGTGCCAGGGGGGCTCGGCACGGAGGAGTGGTGGAGGGGGCCGATGGTGGGGAGTTCTCTGGCGAGTTTTCCGGTGACGACTCCGGCGAGGGGTGCGCGAGCTAGAGGCAAGGAGAGGGGAAGTTTTCAACGGGAATGGAACGAGGAGGCGCAGGGGGTTCTTATAGAGGCGACGGGAGGCGTTGGGAAGGAATGTGCTTCGCGAATCCCGGAGGTGGGGATCCTCTGTCCATGGAAGGCAAGTTTTTCTGTGACGTGAGGGAGAGAGGAGGAAGAAGATGATCTTCTTGGGCCAGAATAGGAAAGTGTCTTAAATGGGCCAGCTCCAATTCCTAATAGAAACGATTTCTTTCCTATTTTTAAAACTAGGAAACTAAAACGATAAAAAGGAAATCTAATCAATTCGGAATAAAGAGTTTTTATACACTAAAATTATCAAAAAATAAAACATAGATGATGGGCATTTTTCCCCGGCAAAAATAAAAACTTCAGAAAAAAATTATTTTCACAAAATTGCCTAAAAGATTTATTTTCTTTTGCAAATAATTTTCAAATGAGCCTCTAAGTTTTAGGGTTCAAATGACTTTCAAAATGCCCGTGGGTTGGAGGGTCATGTTCCTCCGCTCTTTAGAATGTATTTCCCGGCATTTTGTTGCACGAAGAAAACGAATGGAAATGCAAAAGAATTCAATGCAAACATCTCCGTCCAAATTATTTATAGTTGAAGAAGTCATGTCATCTTCTCTCGTTGCTTTTAAAAGATTGAATTTGAGTTCACCGGAGAAGGGGAAAGTCATTTTATTCCCTCTCATTCAAAAGTTTCGAAAAGTTTCAAATTTCACAAAAGTTTCAGTCACTCAGCAAACAAACAAACAATCAATCTAATAATTATATTAACATTCCAAAATTTATAATTTTGGGATGTTACAAGAGAGATACATGCACTCACCATGATTTTGTCGAGCTTCACTTATATCCTTTGGTCGACAATTCAGCTCACATGTGCTTCACCTATATCTTTTGAGCTAGTTGGTTTTGCTCTATGTGCTTCACTTATATATTTTAGAGCACGGCGGTGTGTGGCTTGGTATCTGATCTATGCTATGAAAATAGTCTCAAAAGGGGTAGTTATCCAAAGGGTACGAAAACTTCCACCTTAATGTGCATTGAATAGTTAGAGAAGTTTGATTCATCTCAACTAATTTTGAGTTGTGGTTATGGTAATATTGAAGTTATATTAGTAAGGTGTTGTGGATCTAGAAATACTTGTGTTGAAGTTAGTGATTCTCGTAGCATGCACGTATGGTGAACCGCTATGTGATGAAGTCTGAGCATGACTAGTCTATTGATTGTCATCCTTTGTGTGGCGGTCGGGATCGCGTGATGGTTTATACCTACCAACCCTTCCCCTAGGAGTATGCGTTGAATTCTTTGTTTCGATTACTACCAAAACTTTTGCAATAAGTATATGATTTCTTCATGACTAATGTTGAGTCCATGGTTTAGATGCACTTTCACCTTCCACCATCACTATCTTCTTTAGTGTCGTGCAACTTTCGTCGGTGCACAAAACCACCATTAGCCTCCCTCAAAACAGCCACCATACCTACCTACTATGGCCTTTTCAAAGTCATTCCGAGATATATTGCCATGCAACTACCACCATGACATGTGCCACCACGTCTACATTGCCATTGCATGATCGTAAGATAGCTAGCATGATGTTTCCATTAATGTCCATGCCATGCTAGATCATTGTCATGGTACACTACCGAAGGCATTCCATATAGAGTCATTATTGCTCTAAGTTTTGAGTTGTAAGTGTGATGATCATCATTGATGGAGCATTGTACCATGTGAGGAAATGAAAGAGGCCAAAGATGCCCAACAAAATAATAAATAAATAAATAAAAAGAGGCCAAAGAGCCCATAAAAAAACAAAGAGAAAAAGAGAGAAGGGACAATGCTACCACCTTTCCACACTTGTGCATATTAAGCACCATGATCTTCATGATTGAGAGTCTCTCGTTTTGTCACCACCATATAGCTAGTGGGAAATTCTCATTATATAACTTGGCTTGTATATTCCAATGATAGGCTTCCTCAAATTTGCCTTAGGTCCTCGTGAGCAAGCAAGTTGGATGCACACCCACTAGTTTTCTTTAAGAGCTTTCACATACTCCTAGCTCTAGTGCATCATTTGTATGGCAATCCCTACTCATTCACATTGATATCTATTGATGAGCATCTCCACAGCTCATTGATATGCCTAGTTAATGTGACCATCTTCTCCTTGTTTGTCTTGCAACCTCCACCACACTCCACACCACTTATAGTGCTAAAACCATGGCGCACGCTCATGTATTGCATGAGAGTTGAAAAGGTTTGAGAAAGTAAAGGTGTAAACACAATTACTTGGCCAATACCGGGGTTGTGCATGATTTAAATTCGTTGTGCAATGATGATAGAGCATAGCCAGACTATATGATTTTGTAGGGATAACTTTCTTTTGGCCTTGTTATTTTGAAAGTTCATGATTACCTTGCTAGTTTGCTTGAATTATTATTGTTTCCACGTCAATAGCAAACTATTGTTTTGAATCTAATGGATCTGAACATTCACGTCACATAAGAGGAGTTACAAAGGACATCTATGCTAGGTAGCATGAAAGCATCAAAAATTCATTCTTTATCACTTCCCTACTCGAGGACGAGTAGGAGTTAAGTTTGGGGATGCTTGATACGTCTCAAACGTATCTATAATTTTTGATGGTTTCACGTTGTTATCTTGTCAACTTTGGATGTTTTGTTTATCTTTTATATCTTTTTTGGACTAACTTATTAATTCAGTGCCAAGCGCCAGTTCCTGTTTTTTCTGTGTTTTTTACTCTTTTCAGATCTGATTTTGGAACGGAGTCCAAACAGAATAAAATCCCCGAAATAAATTTTTCCAGAACGGAAGAAGATCGGGAGGCTTGAGGGCCAAGCAAGTGGGCCCACAGGGTGCCCACAAGCCCTGTTGCCGCGGCCAGGGGGGAGGCCGCGGCAACCAAGCTTGTGGCCCCCCTAGCGCTCCCCTACCCTAGGTCTTTGGCCTATAACTTCCCTAAAAATCCAGAAAAAATCAGGTCATCCACGAAAACACTTTTCCGCCGTCGCAAGCTTCCGTTTCCGCGAGATCTCATCTGGAGACCCTTCTGGGTGCCCTGTCGAATGGGACTTTGGAGTTGGAGGGCTTCCACATCAACATCATCGCCCCTCCAATGACTCGAGAGTAGTTCACTTCAGACCTACGGGTCCGTAGTTAGTAGCTATATGGCTTCTTCTCTCTCTTGGATCTTCAATACAAGGTTCTCCATGATCTTCATGGAGATCTATCCGATGTAATCCTCTTTGGCAGTGTGTTTGTCGAGATCCGATGAACTGTGGATTTGTGATCAGATTATCTATGATCTATATTTGAGTCTTTGCTGATTTCTTATATGCATGATTTGATATCCTTGTAAGTCTCTCCGAGTCTTGGGTTTTGTTTGGCCAACTAGATCTATGATTCTTGCAATGGGAGAAGTGCTTGGTTTTTGGTTCATACCGTGTGGTGACCTTTCCCAGTGACAGAAGGGGCAGCAAGGCACGCATTGTGTTGTTGCCATCAAGGGTAACAAGATGGGCTTTTATCATAGATATGAGATTGTCCATCTGCATCATGTCATCTTGCTTAAGGCGTTACTCTGTTCTTTTGGACTTAATACACTAGATGCATGCTGGATAGCGGTCGACGTGTGGAGTAATAGTAGTAGATGCAGAAAGTATCGGTCTACTTGCTTTGGACATGATGCCTATAGATATAATCATTGCCATAGATAACGTCACGACTTTGCGTGGTTCTATCAATTGCTCGACAGTAATTCGTTCACCCACCGTCTACTTGCTTTCATGAGAGAAGCCACTAGTGGACACTACGGCCCCGGGTCTATTCACACTTATCGTTTCCACCTTCGCTTTACTTTGCTTTGTTACTTTGTTGCTTTCAGTTCTCACTTGGCAAACAATCTATAAGGGATTGACAACCCCTTCATAGCGTTGGGTGCAAGTTCTTTGTGTTTGTGCAGGTACTTGTGATATTCCTTCACTGGATCGATACCTTGGTTCTCAAAACTGAGGGAAATACTTACCTCCGATGTGCTACATCACCCTTTTCGCTTCGAGGGAACATCAAAGCAAGGCTCCAAGGCCACGGGGGAATCCTTTGCATATTTGCCAAGGAAGTCCCTAAAGGCGTAGCCGTAGCAGAAGGATTCCTGGTGCCGTTGCGGAGGAGTATCAAGACAAGAATAGTCTCCCGTCAGCACGCTCGTTTTTGGCGCCGTTGGAAGGTCTTTTGTTGCACCGGCAGGACTCAACTGCTAGAGCTGAAAAGGGGGCTTGACGGAACACATCCCGACGACGAAGTCGCTAGATAGCTCCCAGAATGAAGTTACGGTGGATGTTTCCGGGCTGATATGGGTCCACGGGTTGCGAGGGCAGTACCAGCTCTGAAGGTGGCACTGAGCCTGGCAATAGGGACTGGGTTGACAGGGCCCCCACTTGACGGGTCGCACGGTATGCTTCCGTAACAACCCGCGTGGCGTCCTGATCCACGGCCTTGAGCTCTTTAAGAATGCCGAAGAGCAATAATCCCTGGGCAGCAGCGAACTGGATCAGCCAAGCTATTGCTAGGTCTACATCTTTGACTGCGCCGGAGGAATTGCAGCCTGTGTCCGATGCAGGGGGACAATAGCGGAGCTCCTGCATCTCTGCTACTTGCGGAAACTGAAGCTGAAGATTGGTGATAGCTTCCGCAGCGGCTATCTGTACAGCCAACTCAAGAGTGGGCATGGGATGGCCACGAATATTCGTGGGCTTCCCATCTGTCGTTGGCCCTGGGTTGATTGCACCTTTGCATAAAACCGGCAAAGATGGGGGACGGGTTCCGACTGGAACACCAAATATACTAGTAAGGCCAAAGGCTCGGGAGAGCATACTAGATAGGATGGGCGGGAAGCCAACATAACCTTTGGGTAGGGTTCGGCTGTGGAAAGTGGGTGTCTTGGAGGAACTGGCCATGGCTGCTGGTTTGGGGGTACTGTTCTGGGTTCTCTTGCAAGGCTCTGGCTTACTGGGTGGGGAGAGCTACGGCTCAAAAGTGGGAAGGGTTTAAATAGGCACTCGGGCTGGATCACACCAAGATGGCGTAGATCCTTCTCGTGTCTGGTGGAAGATACACTGGCACTATCGACAACTGGGTAGGGTCATGGTCCAATCTAGAGTGGCTGGGTGGGTGGACAACTGGGTAGGGATACGTCGATTCCGACTGCGCCATCGATTGGTCAATAGTGGCCATGTCGGATGCCAGAGATGGTACAAATCTATCAGGGCTCACTACTGGTCGATCCTAAGGTGGCCTGGATGCTAGGGTAACCTATAGCCAGCCTAGCTCTGATACCAACTCTTGTGGCACCCCGAAAGAGGGCCGACACAGGTCCGTCCCAGGATAAGACCGGACGCACATCAGGAGCATGATACAGAAATTCCAGGAAAATAAGGCTTTACTAAAAGAATGGAGTATTACAATACTATTGGTTACAACAATATTACATGACTCCAAGGCTAGCTAAATGGCAGCAGAGGTCTTGATACAGCGGCATCGACGTCCCTGGCTGGGCTCCATAACTCGCAGGACTGGCTTGGTTACGATCTAGCACGACGAGTCTTCTCCTGCAACTGGCCACGTGCAAGGCCAGGTGAGTACTTTGAATGTACTCACAACACAACCAAGTACAGGGCATCCAAACAAGCATGTAACAAATCAAGCACTATGATTATATAATAACTATTCTAAGCATGGCATGGAATCAACAGGAAAAATATAAATAAAGCATAGCATGTCATGGACTAAACATGTAATCTACCTCACTGGCATGACAAAGATCACGACAAGTGCTTAACTAGTTTACTCTTACCGAATATCAACTTACTCTCTTCTGGGTTGCACCACAACCCTCGACATACTCGTGATCCAACCTGAATGGATCACATTACATGGTCATCTGACCACTCATCAAATAGCCCTCTCTTGGCTAACACATCATGTCATCAACATCCTCTGATGTTCACACGAGACGAGTTCTTCCATCATTACTATCATAGGTACGGTTGACCATCTACTGAGGTCTGATTGGGCTGTCCATTACCGTGGACACGGCTATTCGAATAGGTTTACACTCTGCAGAGCTTGCACACTTTACCCACACTCTGGAGCACTGACCTTGTGATACCATTCGGGTGGACCAGCATTGCTCCAACGCAACCTTCCTGATCCGGAGGGCAGATCTGGAGTCCGTCTTGGGCTCCGGAGAGGGGAAATCGTCGCCATCGTCATCATCAACCTTCTTCCCTCTCCAATTCCATGAAGCTCTTCGTTGTTCGTGAGTAATCTATTTGTAGGCTCGCTGGGCGGTGATGAGTAGGATGAGATCTATCATGTAATCGAGTTAGTTTTGATGGGGATTGATCCCTAGTATCCACTATGTTCAGAGATTGATGTTGCTACTACTTTGCCATGCTTAATGCTTGTCACTAGGGCCCGAGTGCCATGATTTCAGATCTGAAATTATTATGTTGTCACCAATATATGTGTGTTTTAGATCAGATCTTGCAAGTTGTAGATACCTACTATGTGTTATGATCCGGCAACCCCGGAGTGACAATAACCGGAACCACTCCCGGTGATGACCATAGTTTGAGGAGTTCATGTGTTCACCAAGTGCTAGTGCGTTGGTCCGGTTCTTTATTAAAAGGAGAACCTTAATATCCCGTAGTTTCCTTTTGGACCCCGCTGCCACGGGAAGGATGGACAATAGATGTCATGCAAGTTCTTTTCCCTAAGCATGTATGACAACACACGGAATGCATGCCTACATCACATTGACGAACGGGAGCTAGCCACATATCTCTCCGTGTTATAGCTGTTGCATGATAAATATCATCCAAGCAAATCACCGACCCATTGCCTACGGGTTTGTCCTACTGCTGTTGTTACTTGTCTTGCTCTGCTGCTGTTACTACTGTTGCTGCTGCTGTTACTTGTCTTGCTCTGCTGCTACTGTTGCTACTACTGTCGCTTGCTTCTGTTGCTACTTGCTACTGCCGACACTATTGTTGTTCCTTCCCACTGCCGTTACTCGCTACTTTGCTACTACTACTTTGCTTGCAGATACTAATCTTTCAGGTGTGGTTGAATCTGACACATTCAGCTGCTAATACTCGAGAGTATTCTCTCACCTCCTGTTTGGCGATCAACAAATTTGGGTCAAATACTCTACCCTCAAAAACTGCTACGATCCCACGCGCTGGTGGGCCGTCAATAACATTCTTCTAGCTTCGATTGCCGGAGAGTGCTAGCAACATTCTTCTGGTGCCGTTGCAAGGGAAGGTCTGCTGTTACGGAGTCAACATATTTCTGGCGCTATTGCCGGGGAGGTATTGCTATATTCTCTGAGTCACTTGGGATTTATATCTGCTGATCACTATGAAGAATCTGAAGGATCCGAAGACCAAAGTCTTGCCCTCAACTACGAGGGGATGTAAGGAATTGCCATCTAGCTCTGCACTTGATTCACCTTCAGTTATGAGTAAGTTTGTGACATCACCTCCTGCTAGAAATCTTGATATGTCGCATGTGCTTGATGATGCTTATGATGCTACTGCTAGAGATGCTATGCTTGATACTATGCCTGATGATACTATGCTTGATACTATGCCTGATGCTATGCCTCATACTACTTTGCCTGATATTGCTAGAGATTCTATGCCTGATACTGCTAGAGATGCTATTTTGCCTGATGATGCTATGCTTGATACTGCTAGAGACACTACTTTGCCTGATGTTCCACTAGGGGTATTCCTTGATGCTCATATTGCTCGAGTTACTGTCAATGCTCGTGATGCTTCTGAAACTGTCGATACTATTGAGATAGAACCTGCTTTTGCTCCTGCTAGATCTAGCTCTCCTAGATATAAATTGCCTGATATACCTGAGAGTTACGTTATGGAGGGAGAGATAGCTGAGGATTTTCTTGCGTGTAAGGATGCCTATGACGCTGAGAAATTACTTGTCAAGTGGAAGGAAAAATCTGTGAAAGCTAGGATGAAATACGACCCGAAGTTTGCCACTTCACCTATCTTTATCACCGATAAGGATTATGAATTCTCTGTTGACCCTGAGATAATCTCTCTAGTCGAATCTGATCCTTTTCACGGTTATGAGTCTGAGACGGTCGTAGCCCATCTTGCCAAACTACACGATATAGCCACCCTTTTCACTAATGAGGAGAAGATCCGCCACTACTATATCCTTAAGTTGTTTCCTTTCTCTCTAAAGGATGATGCTAAAGCCTGGTTCACCTCTCTTGCTCCTGGTTGTGTGAGTAGTCCCCAGGATATGGTCTATTACTTCTGTGAGAAATATTTCCCTGCCCATAAGAAGCAAGCTGCCTTGCAGGAAATATACAAGTTTGCTCAACTCCAAGGAGAGAGTCTTCCACAAGCTTGGGGAGGCTCGTCCAGCTACAGAATGCTTTGCCTGATCACCCTCTTAAGAAGAACGAGATACTTGATATCCTCTATAACGGACTTACCGATGCCTCTAGAGACCACCTAGATAGTTGTGTCGGTTGTGTTTTTAGGGAACGAACTGTAGAACAAGCTGAGACCCTACTGAATAATATCTTGATCAACGATAATGCTTGGAGTATTCCCGAACCACCTCCTAAGCCAACTCCTAAGAAAAGAGGTATTCTATTCCTCAGTCCTGAAGATATGCAAGAAGCCAAGAAATTTATGCAAGAGAAAGGCATTAGATCTGAAGATGTCAAAAATCTACCACCTATCGAAGAGATCCATGGTCTCGATAACCCGATACAGGTAGTAGAAGTGAATTCTCTGCGTAGGTTTGATGAGAGTGATATTCCTTTTGACAAACCTACTAGCCTATCCTTTGATGAATTTGACAACTTTGTTGCCAAACAATAGAGTTTCAATGATTATGTTAGCAGACATTTGGAACAAAGTACTCGTATGCTTAGCCATTTAAGTGCTTGTGTAGACAGAAATGTCAATGATCTGAAGCTTCTGAGTAAACATGCCTCTATGATTACTACTCAGGTAGAACAAGTACTTAAAGCTCAGAATGACCTGCTCAATGAATTAAATGACAACTCTATCGGAGTCAATACTAGAGGAGGCAAAATGACTCAGGAACCTTTGTATCCTGAAGGTCATCCTAAGAGAATTGATCAAGATTCTCAAGGAATCAATGCTGATACACCTAGTCATCCTAAGGAGAAGAAGAAGGATGATAGAAATCTACATGCCAGTTCACCAAATACTGTCACACCTGAAGAACCTAATGATATTTCTGCATCTGATGCCGAAACACAATCTGGTGATGAACATGAACCTGGTGACAATATGGAGAGTGATGTTCATAATAATGCTCAACCTAGCGAGAAGAGGAAGTTTCCCGGATCTCGTGGGTCCAGCGTACTACCTCTGCAGAGTGTAAAACTATTCGAATAGTCGTGTCCATGGCCAAGGACAGTTGGGTAATCCTGCTTAAACTATGTCCAATCGTTTCCGCATAAACCAAGTGTGTGAGTATGTGGTAACATGGTGTTATAATAAACAGTTGATATGACCAAGGTTGATGACTTGGCATATAGGGTGAACCTGGAGTGTTCAGCCCTTGGCAGATATATTTATATCTGTAACCTATTCTTCAAAGTAACATTTAACTTATGTTGCATACCCATGATCATGTTTATTACAACAAGTTGTCCACCAAAGAGAGATATTATTGTTATCCTTCACTTGTATTGTTCATATCATGGGTTGTTTGCGAGTACATTCAAAAGTACGCATTGTCTTTCCACTGGTTATATTATTAACTAGACATGGAAGGACCGGAGTTTGGAGATGAGTACGCCTTCGGAGACGCCCCTGCAAACTAGGACGCTTCCCAGTCAAAATGCCTGTTGGTGTAGGCTGATGGCATGGGGACCCGCTTAGCCCTAAGATTTCCGCTACTAGTTGTATCAATGTGATTTGGCCTTATAGGCCCTACCTTGTGAACATGACCATTCGGTCGCGTGATGTAATAATTCGGTATTTGGATGTATGACTCTTAATATTCAGTATATGTGTGTTCGATGAGCATTGATCTCTGGGATCACTGAGCACGTTCATTCGGCAATCTCGACTCGTAAGTCGGGGATCCCACCATCTTGAATCGAAGGGTAACAAGGGACGAAGGAGATGATGTTTTAACCAGGTTCGGGCCTTGATGGGGTCATAGTCCTAGGGTAGGGTCATAGGCCTGCCCTTCGCGTCCTACTCAAAGACTACCCCACACAAGGGACAGGACCTTAAGAATGCCCCGACTGTATTAAGGTACCCCCATCATCCAGTCGGTAACTGGCCCAGAATCATCCAGTCGGAGACTAACATTCGGCGAGCACCGGGCCTACCGACTGGATACACTCGGTGCGTCGTAACCTGTGTGGAGAGAAACTGATGTACGTTTCCGGGTGCATTTACTAGCATTTAGAGCATACGTTACCTGTAACATATGCATTCAATCGCCACTAATCCACCCTTGAATCAGAACCGTTGTGGAGGGCAGCGCACTCTATATAAGCCACCCTCCCCCACTGGTCAAGGGGTTAGCAAATCTTCGTACTCCATATCACACTCGGTAACAAGCTCCGAGAGCACTGAGACGTAGGGCTGTTACCTCCACTGCAGAGGGGCCTGAACTCATACAACCTCGCCGTAGCTAGGACTCTGCCCATCTCATTCGTACCCTACACATCTACTGTCAGGCTTATACCCACGAGAGTTGGCGCCCACCATGGGGCAGGCGTCTAAGCGACTTCCGGTGAGTTTGCAACTACTTCCTTTCGTCATGTCGTCCGGTGGAGGTTCAAGCATGGGTCACCAGATCCTTTTCGGCGCTCTCTCCTTCGTCGTCGACGATTCGACATGGCTTCGGGAGGCACCTCTCGACGTCGAGGCGCTTCCCCGTCGCGGGGCCACTCACTTCCGTGTCGGCGCTCGCGGCGTTCTTCTTCTCCAACAATCGGCTCCATTGCCGGCTTGCACCTCCGTCACGCGCCGCAGCAAACGATCTCGCAGTCCGCGTCTACAACGTTGGGTGCAACATGCCCGAGCGCGTCAGCTCGCGTCCTCTCAAGTGGCGGTTTTGGAGTCTGTTGTGGTTGCACCCGCGTCCCCAATGCTCGGGCTCGGTTCCGACTGAGTTCCCTTCCGAGTACATGGACCTCGGGCCTGCAACGGAAGTTCACATGGCCAACACCCATGAAGATCCCCGTCAGGCTGGCCGGAACAAGCACGAAGCCGGTGAAGCATCCGGTGCACGTCGTCCGCCTCGCCGTTCTGCCAGTTGGCACACCCGGCAGAGCAATGTAGAGTTGTTCCGCACACCTCTCCTCAATTTGGCTGCAGCAGCCAAGATCGCCGATTCCCTCCAGCCGACTGATTCAGAGGCAGGAAGAGGAATCGAGCAGATCCGTGCTCCGTTGCACACGGCGCAGCAGCAGAATTCGGCAGTCTCCCAGTCGCACAATCGGATCCACAATAGTTCCGCCCATGCAAACACGCATCGGTCGGTTCACAGCCCCGGCTCCTACCAGCACCACAGGGGAGGCAGTCGTTCTATGGTCCGTGAAGATCGTCGCCGTTCACGCACCCCTCCGCGGGGTGGGCCCTATGGGTCCCGACATCATGATGATCGGCGTTCAGTCGGCGACACTTACGACCCGAGACCCGACGCAAGAGGGTGAATCGCCCAGCGAAGAGTCGACAGGGGTCGAGCCCACCGCGATGGCCACGATTTGGATCGTCCAAGTGGCAGCAAAACCATCGTATCCGGCCCCGAGTGTTTTAGTCGAGCCATCCGCTCGGCTGACATCCCGCCCAACTTCCGATTGGCTGCGGGAATCGATAAATTTACAGGGGAGTCCAAGCCCGAAACATGGCTAGACGACTACCGAGTGGCCGTCCAGATCGGAGGAGGAGACGACCATGTCGCTATGAAGCACCTCCCTCTGATGCTCGACGGCTCGGCTCGAGCTTGGCTGAATCAGTTGGCCCCCTCGAGCATTTACAGTTGGGCAGATCTGCCCGAGTGTTCATCAGGACCTTCGAAGGGACGTGCAAACGCCCTGCAGGCCTTGTGGAGCTTCAGCATTGTGTCCAGAAGCCAAATGAGCCCTTGCGCGACTTCATCCAGCGATGGACGACTCTTTATCACACAGTGGAGGGCGTCACCGAGCATCAAGCAGTCTGCGCATTCAAGGCAGGCGTACGGTACAGAGAGTTGTACCTAAAGTTCGGCCGGACAGGCGACATCTCCATGAGCAAGATGATGGAGATAGCTGCTCGTTATGCAAATGGCAAGGAAGAAGACCGCATACAGAGCGGCAAACACAAGACAGTCGGCGATACCGACGAAGGTAACACTCGGAAGCAGAAACAGAAGGTTCCACCCACACCGCAAGCAGAAGTTGCAGCTGTAACCAGCGCCAAGTTCAAGGGCAAAGGGAAAGCGCAGTTTACCCCCAAGAAGAAGCCGTTCAATAATCCCATCCTGGATCAGCCTTGTCCAATACACACGAAGATGGACGAAGAAGGCAATCCCATCTACGCGAAGCATACCACTCGGCAGTGTCGTCTCCTGATCCAGGGGTTCAGCGAAGGACAACCGAGTGAGAATAATCCTGAACAAGATGAGGAGGATAAGGAGGATCCGTTCCCCCAAGTCCATGCAACCCTCAAGATTTTTGCTGACATCAAAAGCAAGAGTCGACTGAAGCTAGTGAACAGAGAGATCAACATGGCCGTTCCGACTGCTCCCAAGTTCCTTAGATGGTCTTAGACTGCAATCACCTTTGATCAGTCGGATCATGCAACGCATGTCCCCACTCCAGGAAGACAGGCTCTGGTCGTCGACCCGGTGGTGGAAGGAGTCCGACTGCGCAAAGTCCTCATGGACGGCGGTAGCGGACTGAACATCATGTACGCTGACACCCTCAAGGGAATGGGCATTCCGATGTCCAGACTCAGCGAGAGCAATATGCAGTTCCACGGAGTCGTCCCCGGGCGGAAGGCCAAGTCACTCGGTCAGATCGCGTTGGACGTCACTTTCGGCTCCGACAAAAACTTTCGCAAGGAGAAGCTCACATTCGAGGTGGTGGATTTCCAGAGCGCTTATCATGCGATTCTGGGTCGCCCGGCGTACGTGAGTTTCATGGCACGCCCGTGCTATGTGTACTTGAAGTTGAAGATGCCAAGTCCAAAAGGCGTTATCACCATCACCGGCAACCGTCAGCGACCTGAGGAGTGTCTGCAAGAGGGATCAAGGATCACCGACCAGCAGATGGCTGTACTTGAGCTCGGAGAGTACAAGAAGACAGTCGACCCTCCCGACCTGATGCGCTCGAAGAAACTAGCTTCTGAGTCCGCGTTCCAGTTGGCGGGAGAGACGAAGAAAATCAGCATCCACCCGACGGACGAGTCTGCCGCCCCGACGAACATCTCCACCACCCTCGATCCTAAATAGGAAGCCGAGCTCACCCAATTCCTCCGTGAGAACTGGGACATCTTCGCATGGAAGCCTTCTGACATGCCATGTGTTCCCAGGGAGTTGGCTGAGCACCGACTGCATGTGGATCCCGTCGCTCGGCCCGTCCGAGAGCGCCTGCGTCGGTCCGCCGCGCACAAGAGGAAGGCAATCGGAGAAGAGGTGGCCAAGCTGCTGGCTGCCAACTTCATTCGCGAGGTTCACCACTCCGAGTTGCTCGCCAACGTCGTCATGGTGCCCAAGAAGGAAAAATCACTCCGAATGTGCATTGATTTCAAGCACCTCAATAAGGTCTGCCCGAAAGACCATTTTCCGCTCCCCCGCATAGATCAAATTGTCGATTCGACTGCGGGATGCGAACGTTTGTCATTCCTTGATGCCTACTCGGGTTATCATCAGATCCGTCTGTATGGTCCCAATGAGTTGAAAACAGCCTTCATCACCCCGTTTGGGTGCTTCTGCTACATCACTATGCCTTTCGGTCTGAAGAATGCAGGAGCTACCTTTATGCGCATGATCCAAAAATGTCTCCTCGACCAGATCGGTCGCAATGTGGAGGCATACATGGACGATATCGTAGTCAAGTTACGCAAAGGTTCCGACCTGCTGACTGACTTGGCAGAAACATTCGCCAACCTTCGTAGGTACGATATCAAGCTAAAACCAGCCAAGTGTTCATTCGGTGTTCCCAGCGGAAAGTTACTCGGTTTCTTCGTTTCCGAACGAGGAATCGATGTTAACCCCGAAAAGATCGGGACCATCGTCTGAATGGATAGGCTAGTCAGAATACACGATGTTCAACGGCTCACAGGTTGCCTAGCGGCTTTGAGCAGGTTCATCAGTCGACTCGGCGAAAAAGCACTTCCTCTGTACCGAATCATGAAGAAGTCAGATACCTTCGAGTGGACAGACGAAGCCCAAGTCGCATTCGATGACCTCAAAGTCCTACTTTCCACCCAGCCGGTTCTTACTGCTCCGCTCAGTAAAGAGCCCCTTCTTCTATATATCGCGGCTACAAATCAAGTCGTCAGTACTGTTCTTACAGTCGAGCGAGAAGAAGAAGGCAAAGCATACAAAGTTCAGCGGCCAGTGTACTACGTCTCCGAAGTCCTGACCCCTTCCAAGCAGAGGTATCCCCATTATCAAAAGCTTATATATGGGATCTATTTGACTGCGAAGAAGGTGGCCCATTATTTCCAAGACCACTCGGTATCTGTCGTTTCTGATGCTCCGTTGTCGGAAATTCTCCACAATCGGCACGCATCGGGCCGAGTGGCGAAGTGGGCGATGGAGATGTTGTACTGCGACATCAAGTTCGAGGCCAAGAAAGCTATTAAGTCTCAAGCCCTGGCTGACTTTATAGCAGAATGGGTAAAACAAAAGCAACCGACTCACATCCTCTCGGCTCATTGGACAATGTTCTTCGATGGGTCTAAGATGTTGAATGGATCCGGCGCTGGTGTTGTGATCATATCGCCAAAAGGTGACAAGCTCAAGTACGTGCTTCAGATACACTTTGATTCCTCTAACAACGACGCAGAGTATGAAGCTCTTCTCTATGGATTGCGCATGGCCATCTCACTCGGCGTCCGTCGCCTGATGGTCTATGGCGATTCGGACTTGGTGGTCAACCAAGTGATGAAAGAGTGGGACGTAAGGAACCCCACCATGACGACATACTGCAATGCAGTCAGGAAGCTGGAGAAGAAGTTTGAAGGTCTAGAACTTCATCATGTTCCGAGACTGAAGAACCAGGCAGCTGATGAGTTGGCGAAACTCGGATCCACTCGGAGACCAGTCCCGAGTGACGTCTGCCTCGAGCATCTCCATCTTCCCTGAGTCAAAGAAGATCCCTTCACTGAAGAACCAGTACAACCCAAAAGCGCAACAGATCCGACTGAAGTCCATGTGCCTGCTGTGGTTGATCTGGTCACAGAGATTCTGGTAGTCGTTCCCGATTGTACTGTGTCGATCATGGCATTTATCTTGAGACAAGAACTTCCAGAAGATGAAGTCCAAGCCCGGCAAATAGTTCGCAGGTCGAAGGCATTCACTGTCACTGACGGTCAATTGTACAAGGAGAGTGTTTCAGGCGTCCTCCAACGTTGCATTTCCCCAGAGGAAGGACAGTTGATCTTAGAGGATATCCACGCGGGAACCTGTGGCCATCACGCTTCTTCGAGAGCAATCGTCGCCAAGGCGTTCAGAGCTAGATTCTTCTGGCTGCAGGCTAACGAAATGGCCAAAGCTATGGTCGACCGATGTGAAGGCTGTCAGTTCTACTCCAACAAGTCCCACAAGCCAACATCTGCACTAAAGACAATCCCACTTGTGTGGCCATTTGCAGTTTGGGGATTAGAAACAGTCGAACCATTCAAGACAGGCCAGGGAGGCTACACACATCTGTTGGTGGCAGTCGACAAGTTTACCAAATGGATAGAAGCCAAGCCCATCAAGAAACTCGATGCCTCCACAGCTGTCAAGTTTGTCAGGGACATCATTTCCCAATTCGGGGTGCCTCACAGCGTAATCAAAGACAATGGGACAAACTTTGACTCGGACAGATTCAAAGGCTTCTGTGCGAGCCAGGGTATCCGAGTGGATTTTGCTTCCGTAGCACGTCCGCAATCCAATGGACAAGCTGAGCGTGCGAATGGACTTATCCTTCAAGGTTTGAAGCCTCAACTCTTGCGAGAGGTAGGACATGCTGCTGGTGCATGGGTCACCGAGTTACCTTTAGTACTTTGGGGCCTCCGCACCACTCCAAACCGATCAACGGGGCGATCGTCGTTCTTCCTCGTCTATGGAGCAGAGGCGGTCCTTCCGAGTGACCTGCTTCACAATGCCCCGCGAGTCGAACTCTTCTCTGAAGCCGAAGCGGAACAAGCAAGGCAAGATGGAGTCGATCTTCTAGAGGAGGAGCGCGAGATGGCACTCACTCGCTCAACAATTTACCAGCAAGATCTGCGACGCTTTCATGCACGTCACGTCAGGAGTCGCACATTCCAAGCTGGCGATTTAGTGCTCCGAGTGGATCAGCAAAGACCACACAAGTTGGCTCCGGCCTCAGAAGGACCTTTCATCATTTCCAAGGTGCTGAACAACGGAGCATACAAACTATACAACATTCAGAGGGAGACAGACGAGCCGCGTGCATGGAACGGAGATCTCCTCAAGCGTTTTTATACGTGATCGTCGACTGAAGCAGTGTAACGAACAAGTTTGAAGAAATAATATATTCAGCAGATTCAGTTTTGCGCAGATTCAGAGTTCTCACATACACAAAAAAAAACTTAGCTGCGGTCCTGCATCGCCTAAGTACTCACTTCCGCCGAGTGTGCACTATACGACACACTCGGGGACTTAGCTGCGATCCTGAATCGCCTAAGTACTAACCTCCTCCGAGTGTGCACTATGCGTCGCACTCGGGGACTTAGCTGTGATCAAGAATCACCTAAGTACTAACATCCTCCGAGTGTGCACTTTACGTCGCACTCGGAGACTTAGCTGTGATCAAGAATCACCTAAGTACTACCTTCCTTCGAGTGTGCACTTCACGTCGTACTCGGGGACTTAGCTGCGATCCTGAATCGCCTAAGTACTAACCTCCTCCGAGTGTGCACTATGCGTCGCACTCGGGGACTTAGGTGTGATCAAGAATCACCTAAGTACTAACATCCTCCGAGTGTGCACTTTACGTCGCACTCGGAGACTTAGCTGTGATCAAGAATCACCTAAGTACTACCTTCCTCCGAGTGTGCACTTCACGTCGCACTCGGGGACTTAGATGTGATCAAGAATCACCTAAGTACTACCTTCCTCCGAGTGTGCACTATACGTCGCACTCGGAAACTTAGTTGCGGTCCTGCATCACCTAAGTACTAACCTCCTCCGAGTGTGTTATATGCGTCGCACTCGGGGACTTAGCTGTGATCAAGAATCGCCTAAGTATTAACATCCTCCGAGTATGCACTTTACGTCGCACTCGGAGACTTAGCTGTGATCAAGAATCACCTAAGTACTACCTTCCTCCGAGTGTGCACTATACGTCGCACTCGGAGACTTAGCCACGATCCTGCATCGCCTAAGTAATAACTTCCTCCGAGTGTGCACTTCACGTCGCACTCGGGGACTTAGATGTGATCATGAATCGCCTACGTATTAACATCCTCCGAGTGTGCACTTTACGTCGCACTCGGAGACTTAGCTGTGATCACGAATCACCTAAGTAATAACTTCCTTCGAGCGTGAACTATCCGTCATACTCGGCGACTTAGATGCGATCCTGAATCGCCTAAGTCTTAATCTCCTCCGAGTGTGCACTACAAGTCCCACTCGGAGACTTAGACGTGACCAAGAATCACCTAAGTCTTACTCTCCTCCGAGTACGCACTAAGTGTTCCACTCGAAACAACATTTCAACAAAAGACTAAATGTTTCCATTCCGACAACATAAGTCCAAAAACAATAGTTGACTCAGTGCGGATCAAGATTACTCGCACCGATCTAAAAGTATGATGGCCAACAGAAGTGGCCACACTATCTTACAGGTAAACACTCGGCATACCGAGGATAAAGTTTGATCACGCGTCAGCTGGGCCGGCGTCAAGACTAGAGGGCTCCACAAAAGTGTCCAAGTCGATTCCATCAGCGATGCGGGTGGCAGTCTCAAGGAACGTCTCCATGAAGTCTCCGAATTGAAGCTTCTTCGTGTTGGCGACCTTCAATGCTTTCAGCTTATCTTCCCGCACCTCCTTGCAATGGACTCGGACCAAGGACAGCACAACGTCAGCACCGCAACGCGCTGCCGATTTCTTCCAGGATTGCACTCGGTCCGGAATCTCCTCCAGTCGCCCCAACAGAGTCTCCATCTCCTGCCGCGACTCGTCTTCCGGCAAAAGCTCCTTCTCAATGCGGCCGATGACTTCTCTCAGTCGGCTGACGAACGGACCCACTTTGCCTACACGGATATGCGCCCGGAGCAGATCCCGGTTGGCGTCCTCGCCGAGTGGCACATTGTCCTTCATGGACCGCTCTACAGCCGCCGCTTCAGCTTCGGCGTCACCACAAAAATCTGCACCAAACGAACAAACAGACGGTAAAAACTGAGTGTTCGTCACACGGTACAACCACTCGACAAAGCATAAGACTTACCTGCCAGACGAGCCATCATCTAGACAGCCCAGTCGTTGACATACTTCTCCTGAGCTGTCCATCGTTTGTTCCGAACAGCCATTTGATTCTGCAGTTCAATCCTCTGTTTCTTCAGTCTCTCCACCTCCGCCACCAACGCCCTGTTTGCCTCCAGCGCCTCCTCCAAGGACTTCTCTCGAACTTCCAGCGCGTCCTTCATGCCGGCCATGGCGAGCATTGCAGCTTCCAGTTCACCAGCATATTGGTTCCTCTCCGCCCTCATGGCTTCATTAGCAGTTCCCATTTCACAAGTTTTCTACACCATGAAACAAAGGGTAATCAGCAAGTTTCTTAATACACAGTACAAGTTCTTCAGACCCCTGCCGACACAAGCAGTCGACAGCGGTCTCGGGGACTACACCTAGTGGGTTCACTAAGAGTGACCCCACTGGCATGCACCTCAAGCAGGCCCGCCCTATTGAGATGCATGTTTTCACCTACGCCTCAGGGGCTAATACTACTCCACCTGCGTGCAACTTACTCTCGGAGACTCTTACCGCAAGAGCGCTCCGACTGCAATAAGTACTCGCACTCGGAAATATTGTCTACCGACACAACTAAACTAAAGACAAAATGTATAAAGACAACTGTCGGTGCAAGCACTCGACAGAAGTCTCGGGGACTACACCCACTGGGTTCACTCGGAGTGAACCCATTGCAAACAGCACACAACACTCAGTGGGTTACAGAAGAAAAGTAAGTACTTACTAGACTACTTACTCAGATGTCATCGCGCAGCTCCAAGCTCCGCCGGTACAAGGCCGCAACGGAGTCATAAGCCCTCTTGGCCTCTCCGGCCATCAGCTCCGCCTGGATCATGGCCCCCTTGGCCGCCCCCACCTGCTCCTCTGGGACACACCGAATGCTGAATTCCGCATTCGACGAACCGGGAATCGTGGGAAGTACCTGGGACATCCCAAGGTTCGCCCGAGTAGGTTCCTCACCGACCGGCACCGGTTCAGTCGGTGGAGGTACTTCAGTCGGTGGAGGCATTTCGGTCGGGGCAGCGTTGGCGGCAGGGGCGGCAGCAGGAAGAGCGGCCTCAAGGACAGGCTCCAGGACAGGCTCTAGGACAGGCTCCACGACGGGGTCGGCTCTCCCCTGGTCACCCTCGTCCAGGCAGATCGCCCCTGACAAGCCAAATAACATAACGCCTCAGAAAAAGAAAAGGATGGCGCAGTCTACAGGAATAAAATACCCGACTCTCCCACAACATACCTGGCTGAGACGAAACAACGTCGTCCGTGTCCATAGGGTCATCCCCTTGGCGGGCCGGCGAGGTCGCAGAAGTGGCAACCCTGTGGAGTGAAGTCCATTCAACTTGTAAAGCAGGAGTTCACTCGGTCAACAGAAAGAACCGAAAGTCAGATTCACTTACGTGGAGGTGACGGGGATGGCCATCCTCATCCGCGGCAGAGCCTTCCTAGGTTTGGGCCCACTCGGCTTGGGCGCCCTGGAGGACTGGCCTGCAAGTTCAGCGGCTGCGTCCCTGGTCCTCTTGGTGCCTCGAACACTCGGTACCGCCGAGGCAGCAGGCGGAGCACTCGACTACGTAGGAGGGGCTGAAGGGACGGCAGGCTCATGCCGACGCTTACTCCGATGCTCTGGCCGCGGAGGTGGCGAGTCTGGATCTTCATCCTCTTCCTCTTCCTCGCTGTCTTCCTCCTCAGACTCCCCGCTGTCGGAGACGTATTCGGCGCTCTCCACGCTCCCATCATGGCTGCCTTCTTCCTCCTCCTCCTCCGGATTCCCGTTCGAGACGGGGGAAGACCAGTTGGTCCATTCCTGCATGAGGTTCAGTCGGAAACATTAAGCGTCACACGGAAATATAAATAAACGACTGAAATCAAGACAGTTCAATACACTCGCCAATGCTACTCACCTGATTCGGTGGAGGGTTGTCCGTGCTGTAAGGCGTCACTCGGCGGGCTCCTTTGGGGTTCTCACAGGGACCCGTGATTTGGAGCACCCATGAGGTCACCTTCTCCTCGAGAATGCCCTCCACGTTGGTCTGAGTGGAATCCTCGGGCCCTGTGTAGTGCCACATAGCATGGTGGCCGGCCTGCAGAGGCTGGAATCGCCGACCGATGAAGACTTCCAGCAGGTCAATACCGGTGACCCCCCTCCTGACAACATCCACGAGTGCCTCGACCAAAGGTTGGATGTCGTTCTTCTCAGCTTTCGAGAGGGCGAGTTGTTTGGGCGGAGCAGGGCAGTCTAGACTAAATGGAGGCAGTCCAGTCGACGCGTTCGGACATGCTATGTCCTGGCAGTAGAACCACGTCGACTGCCAGTTCCTAACCGACTCGCTCAACTGGACAGCAGGGTAGCTGCTCCGACTCTTCTTCTGAAACCCTAAACCCCCGAAGAGCTGGAGGAGATGCGTCTTGTCATCCGACTGACTAAGACGTTTGATGGTTTGAGAGCGGGCGGAGAAGATATGTTTGAATAAACCCCAATGGGGAGGGCAACCGATAAAGCACTCGCACAAAACAATGAAGGCAGAAAGGTGGGCGATGGCATTTGGAGGGAAGTGATGGAGTTGAGCACCAAAATGATTCATGATGCCTTTGAAGAAGGGATGCGGGGGGAGAGAAAAACCTCTGTGAACATGGCTGAGGAGCAAAACGCGCTCCCACTCCCGTGGCGCCGGCTCGACCTCGTCGTCCGCCGGCAGCCTCCAGGACTTATGCACGAGCTGGCCGTGCTCTACCAGCTCCAGCAGGTCCCCCTCCATCACCATGGAGGGGAGAAAGTCTCCCTGGATCCACCCCGCCGGCAACGGCCGCTGCCGCCGCTAAGCAGCCGCCGACTTGGTCTTCTTCTTCTTCCTCGCCTCCATCTTGCTGGTCTGACCTTTGGTCATGACGTCGACGGTGAGCTCTCGAGAAGGAGGAGAAGAGAAGGGTGTATGGGCGCAGGAGGTGGCGAGGAAGACGGGGCAGGCAAGAGCAAAGGATTCGGTGAGCGTAACCGAAGGATCTCGTCGCCCAGAGTTAAATAGAGCACCGACTGGGTCGCTGGCGAGCGGGCCCGGAGTCTTATCTTCCCAACCAGCCGCGGCGATATCAGTGGAGGAGTTGAAGGCGCGAGGATCGAGGAGTCAGGCGCTACTCGAGCGCGCTGACGTCGTCCCCGCTAAGCGCGCGGAACCCGAAATTTGAGATCCAGGAAAATCCGCCGCTGTCAGTTGACCGGTCGCATCAAAAGATGCCACGAAAGCACTCGGTTCCCGACAGTCTATTTCGCAAAACACCTCCACTCGGATCATTGGTCACGGGAGATGTAATGGATAGAGGCAAGCAACGCCCAAGCCGAACCTAGTCCAGTCGGATCTGAACCTAGAGCACTGCTTCGACGTTTCAACCCCAATCCATTCGGGGACTAATGATGGGGTCATAGTCCTAGGGTAGGGTCATAGGCCTGCCCTACATGTCCTACCCAAAGACTACCCCACACAAGGGACAGGACCTTAAGAATGCCCCGACTGTATTAAGGTACCCCCATCATCCAGTCGGTAACTGGCCCAGAATCATCCAGTCGGAGACTAACATTCGGAGAGCACCGGGCCTACCGACTGGATACACTCGGTGCGTCGTAACCTCTGTGGAGAGAAACTGTTGTACGTTTCCGGGTGCATTTACTAGCATTTAGAGCATACGTTACCTGTAACGTATGCATTCAATCGCCACTACTCCACCCTTGAATCAGAACCGTTGTGGAGGGCAGCGCACTCTATATAAGCCGCCCTCCCCCACTGGTCAAGGGATTAGCAAATCTTTGTACTCCATATCACACTCGGTAACAAGCTCCGAGAGCACTGAGACGTAGGCCTGTTACCTCCACCGCAGAGGGGCCTGAACTCATACAACCTCGCAGTAGCTAGGACTCTGCCCATCTCATTCGTACCCTACACATCTACTGTCAGGCTTATACCCACGACAGGCCCTCTTGATGGAGGTGAAACCCTACGTCCTCCTCTTGTTGTTATTGAGGAAGTAGCACAAAGTACAATGTTGATCTACCTTGAGATCGACTGTTGTGGTCTAAACCCTTATCGTAATGAGCTTAATGTGTCCTGCTAACTATGGCCCCTTGGTTTATATAGGTACCAGGGGCGTTAGGGTTACACAAAGTCAGTTAAAAAAGTGAAGGAATATGTTTATTACTACGCCGCGTTCGATTGTAAGCCAAGTCTTCGAAAGAGTCCATCTTCATTCCAATACCTATGATGATGATCGAACAGGCCCAGGAGTCCGACCCATGGGAACAGATAAGCGGCCCGAGGACCCCTTAGTCCCCTACTCCCTCACCCCCCTATCGCCCACACTCACTAGTCGATGGTTTAAAATGCAGTTACGGAAAGGGGTTAAAAAACACTTGTATAGCACATCGCTGCAATTGTGTATTATGCCTAGCTCCCCTACTAGAGTTGTTATGTCTGTAACATCCAAAGGGTATTTTATGGATGGAGAGATATCTAGAGAATTTATTTCATTGTAGTGATAGAGATGATCTTAAGAAACTACTGATTAAGCTGAAAGAAAAAACTATGATGGAGAAAATGAAATGTGATCCTAAGTTTGCTACTTCTCCTATATGTGTTCCCGATAAGGATTATGAATTCTCTCTTGATCCTGAGTTAATTACCTTACTACAATATGATCCTTTCCATGATTATGAAAGTGAAGTTGTTGCGGCACACCTTACCAAACTAAATGATATTGCCACCCTATTTTCTCATGAGGAAAAAATCGCTACTACTATATACTCAAGCCATTTACTTTCTAATTAAAGGGTGATGCTAACAAGTGGTTCCATACTCTTTCTCCTGGTTGTGTGCGTAGTCCTCAGGATACGATACATTACTTCTATGGAAAATATTTTCCTACTCATAAAAAACAAACTGCTTTACGAAAAATATTTAACTTTGTGCAAACTAAAGAAGAGAATCTCCCTCAAGCTTCGAGAGGCTTCTCCAATTTCTTAAACCTTTTATTGATCATCCTCTTAATAAAAATGAAATACTTGATATCTTTCATAATGGCTAACTAATGCTTCTACGGACTACCTAGATAGTTATGTTGGTTGTGTTTTCAAGGAATGAACTATTGGACAGGCTGAAGAACTATTGAATAATATTTTAAATAATGCTGATAATTGGACACTTCATGAACCACCACCGGAACCTATTCAAAAGAAGAGAGGTATTCTATCCGTCAGTCCTGAAGATCTATGATACGGCTCCAACGTATCTATAGTTTTTTATTGTTCCATGGTATTATATTATATGTTTTGGATGTTTTATATGGACTAATATGTTGTTTTATATTATTTTTGGGACTAATCTATTAACCTAGAGCCAAGTGCCAGTTTCTCTTTTTCCCATGTTTTTGAATATTGTAGATAAGGAATATTAAACGGAGTCCAAACGGAATAAAATCTCCGGAAAGATTTTTCTTGGACCAAAAGACACGCAACAAGCCTGCACGGCGCGCCCTGGGGGTGGCCAGGCCCCCTAGCTTGTGGGCCCCGTGCAGGTCTCCTAACCCTAATTCTTCGCATATAAATTCCCAAATATTCCAGTATCGCCAAAAAGAGCCACGAAAATACTTTAACACCGTCGGTAGCCTATGTTCCCGAGAGATCCAATCTGGGAGCATTTTCAAGTAATCTGCCAGAGAGGGAATTGATCACGGAGGGCATCTACATCAACTCCATTGCCCCTCTGATGATGTGTGAGTAGTTCACCACAGACCTACGGGTCCATAGCTAGTAGCTAGATGTCTTCTTCTCTCTCTTTGATCTTCAGTACCATGTTCTTCATAATCTTCATCGAGATCTATCCAATGTAATACTCTTTTGCGGTGCGTTTGTCGAGATCCGATGAATTGTGAGTTTATGTTCAGATTATCCATGAATATTATTTGAGTCTCAACTGAATTCTTATATGCATGATTTCATATCTTTCCAAGTCTCTTCGAATTATTTGTTTGGTTTGGCCAACTAGATTGGTAATTCTTGCAATGGGAGAAGTGCTTAGTTTTGGGTTCAATCTTGCGGTGTCCTCACCTAGTGACAGTAGGGGTAGCGAGGCACATATTGTATTGTTGACATCAAGGGTAAAAAGATGGGGTTTTCATCATATTGCTTGAGTTTATTCCTCTACATCATGTCATCTTGCTTAATGTGTTACTCTGTTCTTCATGAACTTAATACTCTAGATGCACGCAGGAGTCGGTCAATGTGTAGAGTAATAGTAGTAGATGCAGAATCGTTTCGGTCTACTTGATATGGTCGAGATGCCTATATGCATAATCATTGCCTTGGATATCTTCTTAATTACTTATGTTTCTATCAATTGCTCGACAGTAATTTGTTCACTCATGGTATTATTTTCCTTTATGAGAGAAGCCTCTAGTGAAACCTATGGCCCCCGGGTCTATTTTCCATATCATATTTTTCAGATCCATAAACCAAAAATACCAAAAATACTTTGATGCAATTTATTACATTAGTTTTACTTTCTAATCTATCAATATTTTATACCTATCTCTATCAGATCTCATCCTTGCAAATAACTCTGAAGGGATTGACAACCCCTTTATAGAGTTGGGTGCAAGTGTTTGATTAGGTACTACTATTGGAGTCTCGCTTGTTCCTCCTACTGGATTGATACCATGGTTCTCAATAAACTAAGGGAAATACTTATCTACTTCACTGCATCACCCTTTCCTCTTCAAGGGAAAACCAATGCAAACTCAAGAGGTAGCAAGAAGGATTTATGGCGCCGATGCCGGGGAGGATACATAGCAAGATCACCAAGTACCCATCACAAACTCATATCTTGCATTTACTTTATTCGCCATTTGCCTCTCGTTTTCCTCTCCCCCACTTCTAAAATGATTTTCAGAAAATACCAAAAAAAATTGCCTTTTTATTCGCCCTTTTTCCGTTCGTCTTTTTGTTTGCTTGCTTGTGTGCTAGATCTATTCATTACCACCATGTCTGAATCTGGGGAGGTTTCATTGAAAAGGATAGTAATAATCTTGAAGCGAATAATGATTCCCATAGAGAACCTACTATCATTTATACAAAAAAAACTCCGCATTGGTAGTGGTAATATCATTGGAAAAGATGTTATTCAAGATTTCTTTACTTGTGCTAGTACAATACCGACTTTAGGAGGGTCTATCCTCAATAAAACTAATAGTTTTGTGGACGCCATAACACTTCTAATACTTGAACTTGAGAGACAATTTATTCATATGCATCCTTGCATACAAAGGATTTTCCTTGAGTTCTCTAATATTAAGCTTGCTTCCGTTAAGCATGCTGCCACTATATTTCTAGCCCACGAGTTTAAATTCATTATGAAAGAGGCTAATGAAATTTTTGCTCATTATAAAATTAATAGTGTATGTCCCCCCATTGAGGAGATCCTTTTTAGTCAAAAAGAAATAATGAGATTGCAGTCTCCGGATTATGTGTCTTATAATGAAATTTTGAGAAAACGGGTTCCCACTAAGGTTTTGGTTGATAGGATTTGTGAACTCAATGATGATTTTGCTACAAAATAATGTTTTATAGTTCATACTAAGAGATAAACTTATGACCTTCCGCCAAAGGAAAGCCTACAATGATGAACTAATCACACACTATAGAGGGTCGAAGGAGGAACCTATTCCTCCTGCACTTGATCTTAATGATCCTTATCCTATTAAATTTATCCCTTTGGATTGTTTTTTCTTGTCACAAAGGAAACTTTCTGCTGAAATAAGGGAGTATGATAAGAGCATTGATAATCTCCCTTACTATTATGATAATACCTAGATCTATTGCATTATGCCTAGCTAGGGGCGTTAAACAATAGCGCTTGTTGGGAGGCAATCCAATTTCCTTTTTTTTTGCTTTTGTTTTTTTTATGTTTTTGTGTGCTGCACATATTATTACCTCTGTAATAATTCTGTATTCTTGTTTTAATTAGCGTTTGAGCCAAGTAAGACCTTTGGGATGGTTTATGGTGCTTGCAAGTTGATTTTGCTGACAAATAGAAACTTTTGCTCTCAGTCCAGGAATTTCATAATTCACTAGAATGTGCTTTTGATCTGAAGTTTTTACACAAGATTGTCTTAAATAATTAACATATCTACCTATATTTTCAAAAAAATTGGAGTTACATAACTATTCGAAGTAAACAGATTGCTACAGATTGTTCTGTTTTTGACAGATTATGTTTTCGTTGTGTTGTTTGCTTATTTTGATGAATCTATGGGTTGTATCGGGGGGTATGGACCATGGAAAAGTTAGAATACAGTAAATATTACATAAATATAAATAAATAAGGGGTTCACAACAGTACCTAAGTGATGACTTATGTTTCTTATACTAACGGATCTCATGAGTTTTCTGTTGAGTTTTGTGTTGTGAAGTTTTCAAGTTTTGTGTAAAGATTTGATGGACTACGGAATAAGGAGTGGCATGAGCCTAAGAGTGGGGATTCCCAAGGCAACCCAAGCCATATTCAAGGATACCAAAGAGCCTAAGCTTGGGGATGCCCTCTTACGTCTTCAATCCATCGGTAAATTTACTTGAGGCTATATTTTTATTCACCACGTGATATGTGTTTTGCTTGGAGCGTCTTGTATGACATGAGTCTTTACTTTTTAGTTTGCCACAATCATACTTGATGCACACATCTTTTGAGAGAGAGAGCCACACTGAATCGTGAATTTATTAGAATACTCTTTATGCTTCACTTATATCTTTTGAGCTAGGCAATGTTGCTCTAGTACTTCACTTATATCTTTTAGAGCACGGCGGTGTTGTGGAATTATTAAACTCTCGTACTTCACTTATATTATTTTAAGAGTTCTTTAAATAGCATGTTAAATGGTTTAGGTTATGAATTTCATCCTAATATAATGGGCATCCAAGAGGGATATAACAAAAACTTTCATATTAAGTGCATTGAATATGATGAGAAGTTTGATTCCTTTAGTTTTGAGATGTGAGGATGGTGATATTATAGTCATGCTAGTAAGTAATTGTGAATTAGAAAAATTAATTGTGTTGAAGCTTGTGATTTCCGTAGCATGCACGTATGGTGAATCGTTGCATGATGCGGTCGGAGCATGACTTGTTTAATGATTGTCAACCTTTGTGTTCTTTATGACTAATGTTGAGTTCATGGATTATACGCACTCTCGACCTTCCACCTTTGCTAGCCTCTCTAGTACCACGCAACTTTCGTCGGTACATTAAATCCATCTTCCTCAAAACAGCCACCATATATTTTCCTCAAAACAGCCACCATACCTACCTATTATGGCATTTTCATAGCCATTCTGAGATATATTTCCATGCAACACCACCGTCCCATTTTTATGACAGGCACCATCACTTCCATATTACTTGCCATACCTTGTTCTAGCTATCGATTTCTAATCTTTTGAGTTGTAAGTAAATAAAAGTGTGATGATTTTGCATTATTAGAGCATTGTCCCGTGTGAGAAAAAAAGGATGATGGAAGTTATGATTCCCTAAAAAGTTGGGATGAGTCTCCGGACTTTATAAAAAAAAGAGGTCAGCGAAGCCCATAAAAATAAAAGAGGCCATAGAAGCCCATCCAAAAAAAGGAAAAATAAAAAATGAGAGAAAGAGAGAAGGGCAATGCTACTATCTTTTTCCACACTTGTGCTTCAAAGTAGCACCATGTTCTTCATAGAGAGTCTCCTATGTTGTCACTTTCATATAACTAGTGGTACACATCTTTTGCACAACCATTAGTTTTCTTTTTGAGCTTTCTTACACTTATAGATCTAGTGCATTTGTTGCATGGCAATACATACTCACTCACAATAATATATATTGATGGGCATCTCCATAGCCCGTTGATATGCCTAGTTGATGTGAGACTATCTTCTTCCTTTCTTTTTGCAACCTCCACCACATTCTATTCCACCAATAGTGCTATATCCATGGCTCATGCTCATGTATTGCGTAAGAGATGAAAAGGTTTGATAACATAAAAAGTGTGAAACAATTGCTTGATTTTCACCAGGGTTGTGCATGATTTAGATACTTTGTGTGGTGAAGATGGAGCATAGCCAGGCCATATGATTTTGTAAGGATAACTTTCTGAGACCATGCTATTTTGAAAGGATATTATTGTTTTGATGTGAATATAGAATTTTGTTTTGAGTCTTATGGATCTAAATATTCATACCACATTAGAGAATATTAAATGGATAAATATGTTAGGTAGCGTTCCACATCAGAAATTTTGTTTTTATCATTTACCTACTCGAGGACGAGCGGGAATTAAGCTTGGGGATGTTGATACGTCTCCAACGTATCTATAATTTTTTATTGTTCCATGCTATTATATTATATGTTTTAGATGTTTTATATGCATTAATATGTTGTTTATATTATTTTTGGGACTAACCTATTAACCTAGAGCCAAGTGTCAGTTTCTATTTTTTCCACATTTTTTAATATTGCAAATAAGGAATTAAACAGAGTCCAAACGGAATAAAATCTCCGGAAATATTTTTCCTAGACCAGAAGACACGCAACAGACTTGGATTAGGGGGCAAGGAAGTTGCCGGGAGGCCACAAGCCTGCAGGGCGCGCCCTAGGGGGTGGCCGCGCCCTCTGGCTTCTGGGCCCCCTGCAGGTCTCCTAACCCTAATTCTTGGCCTATAAATTCCCAAATATTCCAGTATCGCCAAAAAGAGCCACGAAATATACTTTTATGCCACCGGGAGCCTCTGTTGCCGAGAGATCCAATCTGGGAGCCTTTTCTGGTAATCTGTTGGAGAGGGGATTGATCACGGAGGGCATCTACATCAACTCTATTTCCCCTCCGATGATGTGTGAGTAGTTCACCACAGACCTACGGGTCCATAGATAGTAGCTATAAGGCTTCTTCTCTCTCTTTTATCTTCAATACCATGTTCTTCATGATCTTCTTGGAGATCTATTTGATGTAATACTATTTTGCAGTGTGTTTGTCGAGATCCAATGAATTGTGAGTTTATGTTCAAATTATCCACGAATATTATTTGAGTATCTTCTACATTCTTATATGCATGATTTCATATCTTTGCAAGTCCCTTCGAATTATTTGTTTGTTTTGGCCAACTAGATTGGTAATTCTTGCAATGGGAGAATTGCTTAGTTTTGGGTTCAATCTTGCGGTGTCCTCACCCAGTGATAGTAGGGGTAGGGAGGCACGTATTGTATTGTTGCCATCAAGGGTAAAAAGATGGGGTTTTCATCATATTGCTTGAATTTATCCCTCTACATTATGTCATCTTGCTTAATGTGTTACTCTGTTCTTCATGAACTTAATACTCTAGATGCACGCAGGAGTCGGTCGATGTGTAGAGTAATAGTAGTAGATGTCGAATCGTTTCGGTCTACTTGATAGGGACGTGATGCCTATATGCATAATCATTGCCTTGGATATATTCAAAATTATTTGCTTTTGTATCAATTGCTCGACAGTAATTTCTTCACCCACCGTATTATTTTCCTTTATGAGAGAATCCTCTATTGAAACCTATGGCCCTCGGGTCTATTTTCCATATCATATTTTCAGACCTATAAACCAAAAATACCAAAAATACTTTGCTGCAATTTATTTACTTTAGTTTTCTTTCAGATCTATCAAAATGTTATACCTATATCTGTGAGATCCTTGCAAATAACTTTGAAGGGATTAACAACCCCTTTATAGCGTTGCGTGCAACTGTTTGATTATTTTTGTAGGTACTACTATTGGAGTCTCGATTGTTCCTCCTACTAGATTGATACCTTGGTTCTCAATAAACTGAGGGAAATACTTATCTACTTTGCTGCATCACCCTTTCCTCTTCAAGGGAAAACCAACGCAATCTCAAGAGGTAGCAATATGCAAGAAGCTAAGAAATCTATGAAAAAAAAAGCTGTTAAATCTGAAGATGTCAAGAATTTACCACCTATTGAATAAATACATGGACTTGATATCCATACACAGGTAATTGAGGTAAATTCTCTTTGTTGATTTGGTGAGGGTGATATACCTTCTATTAAAATTGTTGGTCAATGCATGGATGAATATGATAATTACATTGTTAATCAACAACATTTCAATATGTATGCTAAAGATCAATTGATATAAAATGCCATGATGATTGATCATTTGAGTGACTTGATGTTTAGAATTGCTAATGATGTTAAAGGTTTAGGTAAACTTGCACCTATGGTTCATACTCAATTAGACCAAGTTGCTAAGTCACAAATCAATTTAAGTGAATAGACCCGGGGGATACAGTGTTCTCTAATGGCATCTCTCATGAAAGCAACATATGGTGGGTAACCAAATTACCATTGGGCAATTGACAGAACAACGAATAGCTATGCAATTTTCACGACAATGATCATGTGTATATAGGCATCACGTCCATAGGAAAATAGGCTGACTCATGCATGCACCTACTACTATTACTCCACCCATCGACCGCTATCAAGTATGCATCCACTAGTAGAAAACAAGTCTTAGATTTGCCCCTTTAGTCCCGGTTTGGTTTTGGCCCAGGACTAATGTAACCATTAATCCCGGTTCGAGCGGATAGAGGCCAAACGTCTTTTGTCCCAGTTCGTTAAGGGCCTTTAGTCCCAGGTTGATCCATGAACTGGGACTAAAGGGGTGGTGGCAACCGTTCGCCTAGTGCGAACCCCTTTAGTCCCGGTTGGTGTCTCAAACCGGGACTTAACGTCCAAACCGTGTGCATCACGCGTTGTTTCGTGCGATGAAAAACAGGATAAATGGTACAGTACCTCGAGGGCTATAGTAACTGCGACCATTATGTTCGTCTCCTCTACTCTCTCGTCTCTTCTTCCCCATATCTTCCACCATGGATGATCCAATCACTCGCTACGGGAAGGTGCTCAAACATGGCACGACCAAACTCAATGTCGTCTATACAAACGACAGCGTCATGGTGCCGCATTTTCTTTCCTATTTCTAGGAATGGCTTGAAGTGGTGGCGGAGAAAGACAAGTTCATGGGGCTTGATCTCGAGTACACACCAATCAAGAAGTTGTTGTCGTCATCCAACTTTGTTTCAAGAGAAATGGCATGATCTTCCAATGGGCGAGGTAAGTTTTGAGGCTTTTCTTTGATCAAAGGTTATGAAAATTGCATAGGATAGACATATGTTCCATTTGAATCCTAAAGATCAATTTCTCTTTAGTTGTAGTGAAACAAATTTCCTTGTTGCATATTGGCAAAACTGTGGGAGAACATATATGTCATAGTTCATTTAGGGTTTCTTGATCAATTCATAGGATATGAAAATTGCATAGGATAGCAATATGTTCCATTTGAATCCTATGGGAAATATCAAGTCCTCTTTAGTTGTAGTGAAAGAATTTTCCTTGTTGCATATATTTATTCTTTTGATTTATAGTTTAAAATTGCATAGGATACAACATCTAGGGCTTCTTTCGATTCCTCTTTTGTTGTAGCGAACAAAATTTCCTTTATAGTTGCATATTATACTTGTGCAAAAATATACTTGTTATGATTCTCAATTATTATACTTCTATCGAAGTATGATATAGAAGGCCGAAATATAATATAGCAGGCTGATACGTCTCCAATGTATCTACTTTTCTAAACTCCTTTGCCCTTGTTTTGGACTCTAATTTGCATGATCTGAATGGAACTAACCCGGACTGGCGTTATTTTCAGCACAATTGCTTTGGTGATATTTTTGTGCAGAAATAAAAGTTCTCGTATTGACCTGAAAAAATTACGGAGAATATTTCTATATTTAATAAAAAAATACTAGCGAAAGAATCTACCGAAAAGGGGCCACCCCCAGGCCACAAGCCTCCAAGGCGCTCCCCCTAGGTCGCGCCCCTGGCTTGTGGGGTCCCTGAGGCTCCACCGACCTCATTTCCACTTGTATATATTCCTATCCATGCAGAAAAATATCAGACAGAAGAGTTCATCACGTTTTACGATACGGAGCCGCCTCCGCCTCTTGTTCTTCATCGGGTGGTCACATCTGGAGTCTCATTTGTGCTCTAGAGAGGGGAAATCAACGTTGTCGTCATCACCACCCATCCTTCATCACCAATTTCATGATGCTCTCCATCGTTCGTGAGTAATTCCAGCATAGGCTTGCTAGACGGTGATGGGTTGGATGAGATCTATCATGTAATCGAGTTAGTTTTTATAGGGTTTGATCCCTAGTATCCATTATGTTCTGAGATTGATGTTGATATGACTTTGCTATGCTTAATGCTTGTCACTAGGGCCCTGATGACCCACAAGTATAGGCTATCAATCGTAGTCCTTTCGATAAGTAAGAGTGTCGAACCCAACAAGGAGCAGAAGGATCTGACAAGTGGTTTTCAGCAAGGAAAAATCTGCAGGCACTGAAATTGTCTGTAACAAGTGATTGTGTGGTGAGATGATTCGTAGCAAGAAACAAGTAACAAAAGTAGAAACGGTGCAACAAAGTGGACCAATCCCTTTTGTAGCAAGTGACAAGCCTGAACAAAGTCTTATAGGAGGAAAAACGCTCCCGAGGACACACGGGAATTTCTGTCATTCTAGTTTCATCATGTTCATATGATTCGCGTTCCTTACTTTGATAGTTTGATATGTGGGTGGACCGGCGCTTGGGTACTGCCCTTACTTGGACAAGCATCCCACTTGTGATTAACACCTCTCGCGAGCATCTACAACTACGAAAGAAGAATTAAGACAAAGTCTAACCATAGCATTAAACTAGTGGATCCAAATCAGCCCCTTACGAAGCAACGCATAAACTAGGGTTTAAGCTTCTGTCACTCTAGCAACCCATCATCTACTTACTACTTCCCAATGCCTTCCTCTAAGCCCAAATAATGGTGAAGTGTTATGTACTCGACAATCACATAACACCACTAGAGGAAAAACAACATACAACACATCAAATTACCGAACGAATACCAAATTCACATGACTACTATTAGCATGACTTATCCCATGCCCTCAGGAACAAAAGTAACTACTCACAAAGAATAATCATATTCATGACCAGAGAGGTAATGAGTAGCATCAAGGATCTGAACATAAACTCTTCCACCAAATAATCCAACTAGCATCAACTACAAAGAGTAATCAACAATACTAGCAACCTTACAAGTAACAAACGGAGTTGCGAGACGGAGATTGGTAACAAGTGATGAACTAGGGTTTGCAGATGAGATGGTGCTGATGAAGATGTTGATGGTGACGAGTCCCCTCCAATGAGATGGTGATGGCGATGGCTAGATTGGTTCTAGCCATCCTGCTGGAGCTCTAGATTGGTTCTGCTCAAGTTCCACCTCGTGGCGGCGGCGAATCCACAAAAAATCTCCTCTGTGATTTTTTTCTGGACGAAACCCTTCATATAGCAAAAGAGGGGGGTAAGTGGGCCAGCAGGCTGCCAACAATCCCTCATGGCGCGACCTGGGGGGTGGTCGCACCGTGCAGGCTTGTGGCCAACCCCTGGCGCCCCTCTGGCACTTCTTCGGCCTAGTATTTTTTATAAATCCGGAAAAAAATCCTCGTTGATTTTTACGGCGTTTGGAGTTGCACAGAATAGGTATCTCAACTTTGCTCCACTTTCAGTCCAGAATTCCAGTTGCCGGCATTCTCCCTCTTCATGTAAACCTTGCAAAATAAGAGATAAAAGGCATAAGAATTGTACCGTGAAGTGAAATAAAAGCCAAAGAAGCGATAAATATCAACCTGAAAACATGATGCAAAATGGACGTATCAGGCCCAAGTGCCATGATTTCAGATCTGAACCTATTATGTTTTCTTGCATATATATGTGTTCTTGATCCTATCTTGCAAGTTATAGACATCTGTTACGAGTTATGATCCGCATCCCCCAGGGTGACAATAACTGGGATTCTTTCCGGTGATTACCGTAGTTTCAGGAGTTCATGTATTCACTAAGTGCTAATGCTTTGGTCCGGTTCTCTATTAATGGGATGCCTTAATATCTCTTAGTTTCCATTAGGATCCCGCTGCCACGGGAGGGTAGGACAAAATATGGCATGCAAGTTCTTTTCCATAAGCACGTATGACTATATATGGAATACATGCCCACATTACATTGATGAATTGGAGCCAGTTCTGTATCACCCTATGTTATGACTTTTGCCTGATGGATGCCATCTGACATAATTATACATCACTGATCCATTTCCTACAAGATTTCCACATATTGGCCTTTGCTAAGTTACTTTTCTGTTGTTATTGTTACGATCACTACAAAACTGCTACTTTTCGTTTGTCACCGTTACCGTTACTTCCATACTACTTTGCTACTAAATACTTTGGTGCAGATATTAAGACTTTCAGGTGTGGTTGAATTGACAACTCAGCTGCTAATACTCGAGAATATTCTTTGGCTCCCTTGAGTCGAATCAATAAATTTCAGTTGAATACTCTACCCTCAAAAACTGTTGCGATCCCCTATACTTGTGGGTTATCAAGACCTTTTTCTGGCGCCGTTGCGGGGGAGCATAGCTTTATTCTCTGAGTCACTTGGAATTTATATGCGTTGATCAAAATGAAGAATCTGAAAGACACTAAAACCAAGATTTACCCCTCAACTACGAGGGCAGGTAAGGAACTGCCATCTAGCTCTGCACTTGATTCACCGTCTATTATGAGTAAATTTGCGACACCACCACCTGTTACTGAATCTGATATGTCACAAGTAATTGATGATGCTACTTCTGCTATGCATGCTGCTTATGATGATACTGTTCTTGATACTATTGTGCCACTTGGTGAATTTCTTGATGAACAAATTGCTAGAGTGAATGTTGAAACTGATGATATTGATGAATCTGATGAAACTGAACACTATGACTCACCTGCTAAACCTAGCTGTCCTAGAAATGAATTGCCTAATATACTTGAGGGTTATGTTATGGAAGGAGAAGTAGCTAGGGACTTTCTTGTGTGTAAGGATAGAGATGATCTTAAGAAATTGCTATGCAAGTGGAAGAAAAAATCTTTGAATGCAAGAATGCAATATGATCCCAAGTTTGCTACTTCACCTATCTGTGTTAGTGATCAGGATTATGAATTCTCTGTCGATCCTAAGTTAATCACTTTGGTAGAATCTGATCCTTTACATGGTTATGAATCTGAAACTATTGTGGCACACCTTACTAAATTGAATCATATAGCCACCCTATTTACTAATGAGGAAAATATTCGTTATTACTATATTCTTAAGTTGTTTCCCTTCTCATTAAAGGGTGATGCTAAGATATGGTTTAATTCTCTTGCTCCTGGTTGTGCGTGTAGTCCCCAGGATATGATTTACTACTTCTCTGAAAAATATTTTCCTGCCCATAAGAAACAAAATTCCTTGCAGGAAATATTTAACTTTGTGCAAATTGAAGAAGAGAGTCTCCCAAAAACTTGGGGGAGGATTCTCCGGTTACTTAATGCTTTGCCTGATCACCCTCTCAAGAAAAATAAAATACTTGATATCTTTTATAATGGACTAACCGATGCTTCTAGGGACCACCTAGATAGTTGTGTTGGTTGTGTTTTCAGGAAACAAACTATTGAACAGGTTGAACTATTCTTGAATAATATATTGAGCAATGATAATGATTGGACTATTCCCGAACCACCTCCAAAACCAACTCCAAAGAAAAGAGGTATTATATTCCTGAGTCCTAAAGATATGCAAGAGGCAAAGAATCTATGAAAGAAAATGGTATTAAAGCTGAAGTGTTAAGAATCTACCACCTATTGCAGAAATATATGGTCTTGATAACCCGACACAGGTAGTAGAGTTAAATTCTCTTCGTAGATTTGATGAATGTGATATTCCTTATAATAAGTCTCCTAGCCAATGCTTGGATGAATTTAATAACTTTGTTGTTAAACAAGAAATCTTCAATGCTTATGTTAGTAGACAATTGAAGCATAATGCTTACATGCTTGATCACTTTGGTGATTATATGAGTAGAACTGACAATGACCATATGCTTATTAGTAAACATGCTTCCATGGTAACTACTCAAGTAGAGCATGTACTTAAGGCACAAAATGATTTGCTCATTGAGATGACTAGTAAGAACAATGATCATTTTGTTAGAGTTCTGACTAGAGGTGGCAGAATGACTGAGGAACCTTTATATCCTCGGGGCCATCCTAAGAGACTTGAGCAAGATTCTCACAGACTTAATATTGACGTACCTGGTCATTCTAATAAAAACAGAAAGAATGATGATAGGACTTTGCATGCTGCTAGTGAACCGGTTATAGAGTCACATGAAAACCCAAATGATATCTCTATTTCTGATGCTGACACACAATCTGGTAATGAACATGAACCTAGTGATAATATTAATGATGATGTTCATGTCGACACTCAACCTAGTAATGACAATGATGTGGAGACTGAACTTGCTGTTGATTTTGATATCCCAAAACCTAAGAATAAGAGATATGATAAAAGATATTTTGTTGCTAGGAAGCATGGTAGAGAAAGAAAACCATGGGTTCAAAAACCCATGCCCTTCCCTCCTAAACCATCCAAGGAAAAGGATGATGAGTATTTTGGGCACTTTGGTGAAATGCTGAGACCTGTCTTTTGACGAATGCACTTAAGTGATATCCTGAAAATGTCTCCTTATGCTAAATACATGAAAGATATTGTTACAAATAAAAGAAAGATACCTGAAGCTGATATTTCCACCATGCTTACTAATTATACTTTTAAGGGTGGAATACCAAAGAAACTAGGAGATCCCAGGGTACCTACTATACCATGCTCTATTACAGGAAATTATGTTAAAACTGCTTTATGTGACCTCGGAGCTGGTGTTAGTGTTATTCCGTTCTCTTTATACCATATACTTGACTTGAATAAGTTGAAACCTAGTGAAATCTCTCTTCAAATGGCTGATAAATCAACTGCTTTACCTATCAGTATTTGTGAGGATGTTTCTATTGTGGTTGCAAACGTTACTATCCAAACAGACTTTTTTATCCTTGATATTCCCGAGGACGACAGTTTGTCGATCATCCTTCGTAGACCCTTTATGAATACAACAGGGGCTGTTATTGATTGCAACAAAGGTAATGTCACTTTTCATGTTAATGGTAATAAGCATATGGTACAATTTCCGAAGAAACAATCTCAAGTTCATAGTATCAACTAGATTGAAAAAATTCCAACATTTATTATTAGAGACTTTGAATTCCCTCTTTCTAATGTCAAGAAGAAATATGATATTCTTATTGTTGGGGACATGCATATCCCCACTGAGGTAACCTAGTGTTATTCGAAAATTCCTTGGTTCCATGTCATTCGAAAAAAGTTTGTCAATAAGACTTGGTCAACCTTATTGATGGATTATTTTTGATAAACATGAGATGGATGAATTTAGAAAGCACAACCTTCTGTACCCAACTTTATTTTCTGTCCCTTAGTTTCAATTTAGTAAAAATGCTATTATTTCTCTATTTTCCATTTTATCCGTGCATCAGAAAAATGACCTGGAAATAAAAGTTCTTAGAACGCCTTGAAAAATTAGTATGATTTTTTATGGATTATTTAAGAATTTCTGGCACTAAGAATACATGAGGGGACTACACCAGTGGCCCAAAAACCTGCAGGGCGCGGCCAACCCCTGGGCACGCCCCCGTAGCTTGTGGATCCCATGTGGGGCCCCTTCACTTATTCCAGTACCCATCCACTCCTTCTTCCTCTAGAAAAAGATCCCACCATTGCTCAAACCCGTGTTTTAGCTCATCTTGCTGCCATTTTCGATCACCTTTCTCAAAGCTCCATTTGCAAAACTATTTTAGGGGATTGTTCATCAGTATGTGACTCCTCCAATGGTCCAATTAGTTTTTGTTCTAGTGCTTTATATATTGCAAAATCTTGCTAGTGTGGTGACCTTGTTCTTGAGCTTGAATGTCAAATTTGTAGGGTCCCAAGTAGTTTTGATGCATGATATAACTTCTAGGAACTTGTGGGAGTAGTTGTTATAAGCTTTGATTGACTTTTGTTCATTTTTATGTGGAGTCAGTAAAAATTTCAGATTTATTTTTCAGAAAAACAAAAGATGAGGAGATTGTTGAGAGGCTCTTCAAGCCGGGGTTCTAAAGAAAATGAAAATGAGAAGCCTAGATACAATATTCCACGCACAGCGGAAGTTCGACCATGTCAATGGCCAAGTGAGGCATTCTTAAGGGCGGCCGGAATTTATGAAGATTTCTTCTATCTAGCAGAAAATGAGGGCATCACCGATTTCCTCAATGATAAGTCTAACAAGTGTCTCCTTACTAATACTTTCATGCAAAATTTTAACTTTTATCCTAGGAAGAATCCTCCCATGGTAGAATTTCATTTATATGATGTGCCTAAGGAAATGTCACTTTACGATTTTTGCAATGTTTGCAAAATACCTTTTGAGGGCAGCATCAGTGAACCACGTCCTAGAGACATGGAGGATTTTATTGCCGCAATCACTGTAGGGGAAGAGAGAGGGGTGTCAAAGGCAAGAGTGGTCAGCGTACACTTTCTTGTTCCATGTTACTATTCATTATTTACAGGGAGATGTTTAGTTGGTTGCGGCGAGAGTGGAAGCCTTGGTGCTCCCGACCTCACTATTCTGCGCCATGCTTTAGTGGCCCAATGGTTGAACTTAAACCGTTCGAAGGGCCCTATATTCGGAGGTATCTATGCATCTCATTTAGCTAAACACTTAGAGATACCTACTAGTCTTGACGAGGAAGAGGAAATGCTACTTCCTATAAGATATCTAGAGTATGATAGGATGCTAGCAAATGATTTTATTAAGAAAGACAATAATAAGAGGTTGCTTTATAACTTAGTATTTAGTCAGGGTACTTGTGAGATTATTACTTTGCGTGCTTCTTCTTTGGTCGATATCCATTCAGGCATGTACACTATTATGCCTGAGGACATTTGCAATTATTGGGGCCTGTCACAACCCCCAGCACCTGAGCCTGCACCAGCTCTCAATCCGTATCAGGTTCCATTTTTTAAGTGGGAGCCGCAGGAGCTCGCAAAACAATGGAACCCTCAGTATCCTTCGGAGTATCCGGGAGAAGGTTACTTGTAGCCATGGCCTTAGACCAACTTATGCCAAAAGCCTAAGCTTGGGGGAGTATGTATTTCTCACCAACATTACATTCATGTTCACACACTCATTCCAGTTGTCGGTGTTCATACTTTTTCCTTGTACCATCCATGGTAGTTTACTTATTCCTTTTGTTTTCTTCTTGTGTGTTTCATTAACCTTGAGAAAATCCAAAAAAAATAGTTCTAGCTTTACCTTCTAGTTTGTTCAGTTGCAGTGTTAAAAGAAAACCCAAAAAGAAAAAAAAATTCTTATTTTACTTGTTGCAGGCTTTCCCGTGTAAATAGTTTTCTTTCTTCTTTGGGTCGTAAGGAGAAGACCACGATAACATGCTGAGTGGCTCACATATTCATTATCGTTTATCTATCAGAGAGTCCATATCACCTTGTCTTCTCCTTTGAGTTATTTCTTGCAGATTCCAGCTTAATCCAATGCATGTGCACTCTTATTATTATTTTTCACACTGTTCGGTCGTGCAAGTGAAAGGCAATAGTTACGATAAATGATGAAGTGACGGAGATGGAGAAAAGCTGGTATGAACTCAACCTATTTTGTTTTTGTAAATATGATTAGCTCGTCGTTCTGGATTCAGCTTATTATGAATTGAACATGTTTGCAATAACAATTAGAGATTACAGTTACGTATGCCATGCTTAATTAGCTAGGAGTGAATAATGGTTTGTCTTGAGTGCCAACATGCATATTAAAATGGTTGTGATGTAGTATGATAGAGTGCACTACTAGAATCCAGTTCTTTGCCGTCAGCCAGCTCTTTGTCGTCTGCTGGCTGATGGCAAAGAACCTCTTTGCCGTCAGTTGGCATCAAGCAGGCGGTAAAGGGTTGACTGATGGCAAACAAACTCTTTGCCATGTGTCAGCCCTTTGCCGTCTGCCAGCGGACGGCAGAGAGACCTACGGAAGACGGCAAAGAGGACAGATGGGTCCCATGCCTGCCGGGTCCGACGGAAGGGACTCTTTGCCATTCGATGGCCTTTGCCGTCCGCCATGGGGCCCTTTGCCGTTCGGGGGCGAACGGCAAAGGGGACGAGCCTATAACGGCCGTCACCCCCTCCCCTCGCTCCACTAACCCCCACTCGGCCACTATCTCTCTCCCCTCACCTCACCCGCCCCTGGCGCCACCACGCCTTGCTCCAGCACCACCGGTGGCCGGCCAACCCTCCACCGCCCCCTGCGCCACCCCCTGCGTCGCCCCGTCGCCTGCGCCGCCCCCACCTCCTGCGTCGCCCCTCCCCTCACCCGCCCCCGGCGTCGCCACTCCTCTCACTGGATGCGGGCGCCGCCCCCTGCGCCTCCTCCTCCCATCACCGGCTTTCGGCGATGCCCCTCCCCTCACCAGCCGTCCCCAACTCCGGGGAGTGCCTCCGGTACGTACCCATATTTTCTGTTTTTTTAATTAGATAGTTAGTTTTTTTTTCTTTTTTCTGTTAAATTAGGTAGTTAGTTTATTAGGTAGAATAAAGTAGATAGAAAAAAATAGATAGACAAGAAAAAACTTAGAAGAAAATAATAGAAGAAAAAACTAGAAGAAAAAAGAAGAAGAAGAAGAAGAAGAAGAAGGAGAAGAAGAATAAGAAGAAGAAGAAAGAGGAGAGGAGGAGAGAGAGAAAAGAAAGAAGAAAAAGAAGAGGAGGAGGAGGAGGAGGAGAAAGAAGAAGAAGAAGAAGAAGAAGAAGAAGAAGAAGAAAAAGAAGAAAAAGAAGAGAGGGGAGAATAAGAAAGAAGGGGAAAAAGGAACCCCGGCACCCCGTCACTTTCCCTCGACCCCCGACCCCTGACGCCCGACGCCACTGACCCTCGACCCTCGACCCCCGACGCTCCTGACCATCGACCCCCGACCCTCGACCCCCAACGCCACTGACCCTCGACCCCCGACGCCACTGACCATCGACCCCCGACCATCGACCCCCGACCCTCGACCGCCAACACCCGACGCCACTGACCCTCGACCCCCGACCCCCGACACCTGTTCGGCCTCTTGTTGACCAAAAAGACCTCAACCCCCGACGCCAGTGACCCTCGACCCCTGACGACACTGACCCCCGAGCACCGACGCAACTAACCCCCGACGCCACCGGCACCCGACACCACCGACCCTCGACGCCACTAAGCCCCGACCCCCGACACCTCTTCTACCTACTGTTGAACGAGAAGGTGCTTTTCGGCCTTCTAGAGGCCGACGGGGGTCATAGTTTTGTAAATTATGAGTTAGGCCATATATTTTCCAATTATATAAATTATAAAAACATCATATTTGTGTTGATCGTGTGAATTTCAATGTGCAGTTGTTCGAAGACCTCCACGTGCGTTGGACGAGCTACGAACCTGCGTTTGTTGGTGAGCACAAATGACTTCTCCTCGTACCCCCTTAATTTTCTCTATTCCGGTCTTCGCCGATGAAACTTGCTAAATATAGGTTTCTTCAGTCATGAGTATGCGTGACTAGTATGCGTCTCCCGTTCGAAAGGGCGACATCTATAAATATGCATGTCTTTGCATATTTATAACAGCCATCCTTTTGAATTGTCCAATGTTATCCATGGACAGCCTGTGTATGTATAGATTGGGTTCATTTTCCCGTATGCTGTGCTCTGGATCCGATGCGGAATTTCGTCAGTGCCTCCCTATTATTCTCCGGGTACACATCCTCTCTGCTTATTGCCGAGACATGTATCAGGAGAACAGCGGGGAGGTGCTGCCGAAATTCTACGTCGCATCTGGAGCAGAGCATGGGAAAACGAACCCAATCTACTCATACTCGGGTGGGATTAGGACCTAACTTTACCTATTAGCGTGTAGGTTGCATGGACGTAATAAAACTAACAAACTTGATTAGCGGATGAATATAGATGATGAATTATATATTTATTTCTTGTGCGCCCATAGGTAGCTAGGCAACATGAGTGATCGTACTTGGATGTACACTGGTCACCCTAGTCAGAAAGACATGACTAATGAATGGTTAACAAAAACCAGGGGGTTTGTAAGAGCCACATTTGCAAATGGCCAGCAAAAAACATGGTGCCCCTGTCCCAACTGCGACAACTGGAAAAAGGAGACAGAGTTTAAAATGGGTAAACACCTGCAGAAGTGGGGTTTTAGCCTAATTATACGGTGTGGACTTTTCATGGTGAGTCTGACCAACGTGCCAGAGCTGAGGTGATTCGTCGTCACACCGACGAGCATGATACCGTGATCGAAGACATGGTGCAAGACTTTGATGATGCTCGGGATTCGGACGATGAGATGAAGGAATCTGCAAAGGCCTTCTATGAAATGTTGGAGTCTTCAAAACGTCCTCTCCACGAGCAGACTCGGCTTTGTCAGTTGGATGCCATCGCGAAAGTAATGGCTCTGAAGGCTCAATTCAACCTAGGCAGAGAATGCTACGACGCAATGATGACGATATTTGCACGCTTTCTACCCAAAGGCCATGTACTGCCTGCAAACATGTACCAGTCAGAGAAAATCCTCCGTGTGCTTAAGATGCCCTATGAGAAGATACATGCCTGTGAGAATGGATGTCCCTTATTTAGGCTTGATTATGCGGCCTTGAACTATTGCCCCATTTGCAATTCTTCCAGGTATATTGTGGTAGACAACGGTATGGGTGAGAAGAATCAGACCAAAATTCCCATTATTGTTCTTCGGTATCTGCCAATCGTACCAAGACTTCAACGTATTTTCATGGTCGAAGAGATGGCCAGACAGATGACATGGCACAAATTTGGCAAAATAACCGAACTAGATGTGTATGGGAACAAGATGCTGGTACACACTTTACATGGTTTTGTATGGAGGCACTTTGATGCATTACATAAGGATAAATCAGAAGATCCAAGGCATCCTAGAGTTGCCATCAGCACGGATGGGTTCAATGTGTGTATGGTATGACGGCAGCACAATACAGTTGTTGGCCTGTATTTGTCATTCCACTCAATTTGCCACCCGAAGAGATTATGAAAAGAAAGAACATTTTCCTGATGTTGATAATTCCAGGGCCCAACTATCCGAGGAAGAATATGAATGTGTACATGCAGACGCTTAAGGATGAGTTGCAAGAAGCCTGGGATAATGGGATCAAGACCTACGACGCGGCTACCAAAACAAATTTCAAAATGCATGTGTGGTACATGTACTCGACGCATGATTATCCGGCGTTTGCACTATGCTGGCTGGTGTGTGCATGGAAGGTTCCTGTGCACCACATGCAAGGAAGCTCTTCAGTTCCGTTGGCTGCAGGCTGGTCGCAAGTTTTCTTGCTTTGACATGCATAGACAATTCCTGGATCCTGACCATAAGTTCAGAAAAGACAAGAAGAATTTCATCAAAGGTAGAGTTGTCAAAAACACTACACCAGCTGCGTTGACAGGCCAACAGACCCTTGGTCAGTTAAACGCTCTCGAGCCTGATCCTCTGCGTCCAAGATACTTCAAAGGGTATAATACGGAACACGCCTCGACTCACAAGTCATGCTTATGGGATCTGCCTTACTTCAAAGACCTCCTTTGCCAACACAACATTGACGTGATGCACACTGAAAAGAATATTGTGGAGGCCATTTTTGGTACATCTTTCGGCATAGAGGGGAAGTCAAAAGATAATCCTAAGGCTAGAATCGACCTGGAGGCTCTATGTGATAGATCGTTGCAAAACTTGCGACAACGGAAAGGAAAGCAAAGCATAGCGAAGCCAAAGGCATGGTTCAATCTTGAAAGGCCAGCTATGAGGGAAATGCTATTGTGGGTGAAAATGTGGTTGATGTTCCCCGATGGGTATGCTGCGAATCTAAAGAGGGGAGCGAGTCTTGAGAAATTGAAAATATATGGTCTCAAGAGTCATGATTGGCACATATGGATTGAGCGGGTAATGCTGGTGATGTTGTGTGGCTTTATCCCTGAGGATGAATGGCTAGTACTGGCAGAGGTGAGCTATTTCTTCCGTTCTCTTTGTGCGAAAGAACTATCACCTGGTGTGCTAGATGAAATGGAAGAGTTGGCGGCGGAGTTGGTCTACAAATTAGAAAAGATCTTTCCACCGGGCTTCTTTAATCCAATGCAGCATTTGATTTTGCATCTCCCGACCGAGGCAAGAATGAGGGGCCCGTTCAAAATCGATGGTGCTACTCAACTTAGAGGATGCAGAAGACGCTTCGACCTAAGTGTAAACATAAACGTAGAATTGAAGCATCGATGGCCGAGGCATTCATTATTGAGGAGGCGGCAAACTTCGTGACAGCACACTACGAAGCCAAAAATAATAATTTGCATAACCCGAAGCCTCAGTACAATGATGGCGATTCAAAAAAAGTTCGATCCAACCTCAGCCTATTCAAAGGTAAGCTCGCACCATCCGGTGCTTCGAAAGGGAAATCGTTGGATTTCGAAGAATGGCGGACCATTTCATTGTATATCTTCACCAACCTAACAGAAGTGCGGCCGTACATCGAGTAAGTTCTCGGTAAATTATTGTTCCGCAACTTCTAATTCCTTTGAACTACTCTTATTCCCGGATATTTGATATAGTCGATACGTCGCCGAATTCTCGGATGGAGCGGTCATCGAAAAGGATTTCGTCGAAGAGTATGAGCTTCTCGCAAAGCATGGAGGCGACTATCCCGGTTTCATTTCTTGGTTCAAACAAAGGGTAATTAATTACCATTAATGGCCCATTTGATTTCTTGGTCTAACTTGCGGCTAATGCATCCATTCTTTCATATTAAACGTAGGCTGATGCAGAGTCTATGGACGCCGAGTTGAGACAAGTCACTAATGGTTTTGACTATAAGGTCCGTTCATTTGACAAATACAACATCAACGGGTATCACTTTCGTACCTTTGGCAAAGAGCTATCTATGCCCGACCTAAAGACTACAAATTATTCTGTCTCTGCTATCGGCGAAGGAGGCACCGAGTATTATGGAAGAGTTGAAGCAATTTATGAACTTCTATTCTATGGTGAAAACCCATCGACCGTCGTAGTCTTCAAATGTTATTGGTTTGAGCCGAGGGAGACTAGAAGGACTCATGAACATATAGGACTAGTCGAAATCAACCAAAACACCCACTTAGATGTTCCTGATGTCTATATTACGGCTCAACAGGCGACACAAGTTTTCTATCTATCGTGGGCCTGCCAAACTGATCCAAATCTCAAAGTTTGGGATGTTGTTTATGAAGTGCCACCACATTTTAGACCACCTACCCTCAATGAAGAGGATTACGAACCTCACATTAACCCAGACACATATGAAGGAGAATTCTTCCAAGAAACACGTATGTCCAAGAAACGTTTCAAGAACCGCTCTACTTCACCCCAGAACATTAAAGTAGACAGCGACGATGAATCCGTCTTAACCCCTGAGCCCGAACATGAAGAGCTGGAAGAAGAAGAGGTTACTGTTGCGGATGACCTATCACTTCTTGACCGATTACATAATGGTGGCCTTCCACATGTTCTTCCTGATAGTGATGATGATGATGCATTTATTGATGATAGTTATGATGATGATGCACTTATTGATCCCGAAGCATATATAGACAAGCACGATTGTTATTAATTCATGTCAGGTATTCAACTATTACTATATATAAATTTTGAGTTCATGTTAGGTATTCAATTTTTATTAGTCATGTTGGTATTTATGACGATGATACACTTAAATTATATACATTTTATTACTCATGTGGGTATTTATGTTGTACTGATTTCATTTCTCTTTGTCATGACACGTGTTGAAAGATGGTGGGAAAGGGTCGAAAGCACTCCGCGGCTCCTTCTTCCTCGACGGGTGGTCGGATGGGTACTTCCATTCCTGCCTCGCCTCTTCGGAGAGCGTTGCTCTCTACTCTGCATGGAGCGCGCCCTGTGAGAGGAGGTCGACCCCCCGCGAAACCGAGAGGTACTAAAGGTATTACTCATGTTGATATTTATGTTGTACTCATGTTGTATGCATGTTGGTATTTATATACATTTTATTACTCATGTTGGTATTTATGTTGTACTAAAGGTACACGTGGCCGCGGGAGAGGTAGGGCGGTGGCTGCCACGCCTTCCTCGCCTCCACCTCAAGCTAATTCACCTGAGCACAGGACTTCTAGGGTGGATTCGTCTAAGGTGGAGGCTACATGGTCACGGTTCACGAGCCTCAGGTCGACGAGCCTTCGACCCACGAGACTTGTGTCACAGAGGCTTCGTTCCAGGCGACTCCGGAGCAAAGCAGGGATGAGGGTACGTCCCTAGAGACCCAGTGGGATACTTGGGCTGAGCCAAGTGGCCATGCTGATAGCGACGAGGAGCTGGGTGAGGGGGCTACGGTCTACCAGCGTGGTAGTTTGGGGCTCCCGCTTGTGCCGGCAACCCGTGAGCACAGCTGGTCGATTAAGCCAAATAGGGACAAGTAAGTTAATTTACTCTTATTTAACCTTTTTCCTTCACGTTTTCTCAAATATCTAATGTTTTGGCTTTAATTTGTCATACTGCAGGGGTTGGATTGTTGCCAAGGGTGTATGCAAGCCCAATAGCGTCCTTGGTGTGCTTTGCCGTCAAAACTTCCCAGGGTTTGTTACGTTGCCCGGTCGGGAGCGAGAGGTAGGAATGACCTAGGAGCACTACTTGGGTGCCCCGGCCCTGCCGGAGGTGGAGATCGACGGTGTTTTGTGCCACACGAGAGCCGACATGGTGATCCGATAGTTCTGGGTAATTTCTCCTTCACGCAATTATAAAGCAACCATAGCTTGTTATTGTACTAATCGGTGTTGTCTCGTTTGCAGACCTACTACAGGTGTGAGGAGGGATACGAGGAGGACGCGACAAAGGTTATCAAAACTGAATGTCGCCGCCTACTTCAAAACTTTCGTCACGAGGCTCGGGTGCAGGCTGTTCGAGACTACTATGCCTCGCGGCGTATTAGGAAAGACAAGGCGAAGTGCCGTGATTCTAAGATGGAGAAGGAGCATTACATGAAGGTAATTACATATTATTAAGGCTTTGTAGTTAGTTTCCTTGATTTGGTTCTTACGCACTCAAATTTCTCTTTATTAACTTAGGTGCCCCCGAGATGGTGTGCGGATAAGATGGATTGTTGGGAGACCTTGGTGGATCAGTGGTGCTCCGAAACATGGGAGGCCAGCCACAACAACACCAAGGAGAGGCATGGCAAAATGGTTGGTGTGCCACACCATCAAGGGAGCGTCAACTTAATCCAATTTGGCGAGAACTGGGTATGTGGTTTGCCTCATGCCTCATGCAATTCATTCTTAATGCTATCTTGAGCCCTTTACTAATACGATTTTCCTCTCTCTGTCTTTTAGGCGCGTCACAATAAGACAGAGGTGCCACAGATGTATGACCTGTATGCGATGGCCCATACTGCCTCGTACAAGAAGGTCAAGGCTTTCCCTGAGTCTGACCTCGAGCATCCAAAAAACTTCACCAACATCTCCTCCCACCACAAGCTCGTGAAGTATAGAGATCACGGGAAGGCGAGAAAAGGGGAGGACTTTAACCCGAGCGAGGGGCCAATTGATCCAGAGCTGGTGATGATAGCTGGCAACGGGAGGCCCCATGGCTCGACCGCCATTGGAGACGGCCTTATACGTTGTCCTAGCACTCTTCGGCAGATAAAGGCACGCCAAATGAGCTCCTGTCCTGAGATAACACCTCGCCCACGGCAAGTCGAGCTCGCCATCGAGGTTAGTTTAATGGACTCAACTATCTTTCCGCATTATGTTGTGCGTTGGAACCAATATGATTACAATGCTAACAATGAGTTGTGTTGCAGGCTGCTATTCTGAAAGAGAGAGAGGCAATGCATGCGGTTTTGGCGGAGAAGGATAAGGAGAGGAGGGAGCTGGAGGAGAGGATGACTGCATTGGTGGAGGCGGAGAGGGCACGGAATGATGCGTCTAACAGGGCCATATACGAGCTCTTCGTGGTAAGTTTCTTCTTCATACTATTTCAAATCTTGCATTTTAATATTCGTTTGATTAATAACTAAAAAGTTTGACTTGTCAAAACCAGATGTACAGTCTATGTGCGAGAAGACCGGCCAAGTCCCTCCGGCGATGCCACTCATTAACATGGCGGGGACGGTGAGTTTCATTTCAATGTAGTGATCTTAAGAGTGTCCTCATGAAAACGACACATTGCAAACGATTTTTGGTGCAGAATATCTCCCGAAACGCATCGCATGACCCTTCTACAGTGGAGCCTTCTCGAGGGCACCCTTCTCCAGGTGAAACAAGCCAGAGCCACCGTGCTTCACCGTCGTGATGACGATAATGGTATGTTATTTCTAGTGTTTTGCTGAACAACCGCATAATGGTCCAGTATGGCTTAATAAGCATAATTAGCTCCAAAATGACATATTTAACACAAGTTAGCTCTAAAACGACATATAGTTAGCTTGGCTTCCACCTAAATGACATAATTAGCTTAGTTAGCTCCAAAATGACCTATTTAATAAAAAATGACCTATAGTTAGCTAAGTTCTTTCCTAAATGACATAATAAGGCTAACTTAGCTCCAAGATGACCTATTCCCCCTAACTTAGGTATTAAATGGCCTATAATTAGCTTAGCTAGATCCAATATGGATTAAGAAGCATAGTTAGCTCCGGAATGACATATTTAACCCAAGTTAGCTCCAAAATGACCTATAGTTAGCTAGGCTTCCACCTAAATGTCATAATTAGCTTAGTTAGCTCCAAAATGGTCTATTTAATAAAACATGACCTATACTTAGCTAATTATCCTCAAAATGACATAATTAGCTCCAAAAAAGGCATAATTAGCTAATTTAGCCCGAAGAAGGGGACAAGAGGAGAAGAAAGAGGAAAATTGAAAAGAAGGAAGAAGAAGAAGAAGAGAAGAAGAAGGAGAAGGAGGACTCCTTCTCCTTCTTCTCCTTCTTGTTCCTCCTTCTTCTTGTCCTTCTTCTTTTCTTCTTCTTCTCCTCTTCCTTCTCCTCCTCCTCCTTCTTCTCCTCTTCCTTCTCCTTCTCCTCCTCCTCCTTGTTCTTCTTCTTCTTTTTCTTCTCCGTCTTCTTCTCTTCTTGCTTCTTCTCTTTCTTCTTCTACGTAGGTTATATTCCCCCAACAAAGACATACTTAGCTAATTATCCTCCAAAATGACATAATTAGCATAGTTAGGTAAAAACATCATAAGAACCTTTGTTAGCTCATTAAAATGACTAATTTAGCTCCAGAATGACATAATAAGGTCAAAATGGATTAATAATCATAGTTGGCTACAAAATGACATATTTTATCCAAGTTAGCTCTAGAATGACCTATACTTAGCTAAGTTCTCTCCTAAATGACATAATAAGGCTATGTAGCTCCAAGATGACCTATTCCACCTAACTTAGCTATTAAATGGCCTATACTTAGCTAAGTTCTCTCCGAAATAACCTATATATACTTCTTCATCTAGTATTCTTCTTCTAACTTTCTTATTTGTCATTTTGCAGATTACATTCACTTCACGGGAAGCTTGGATTATATTGATGGAATGCTTGAATATGATTTCATGTACCATGGCTTCACGGAAGCTTGTATTGAAACTATTGTAGTATATGGATATATATGAAACTTTGTATGCATGGATGAAACTGGTGTATTATATGGTTTGGTACGGATGCAACTTGCATAATATGTATGTTATGGATGAAAGTTATTTTAATATGGTTATGAGTACGGAAACAAATTTATTTTTGTCAAATATATATATATCCTGATTATTGTGAAAATTGCTGGATATAATAGGAAATAAAATAAAAAGGGGTTGTTTTCAGCCTTTGCTGTCTGCCCCCTCATGGCAAAGGGGGTAGGGCAGACGGCAAAGAGTGAGAGAGAGGGGCTGGGCCCCCCCTTTGCCGTCAGCCCCCTCATGGCAAAGGGGGGAGGACAGACGACAAAGAGGGGAGAGAGAGGGGCTGGGTGCCCCCTTTGCCATCAGCCCCCTCATGGCAAAGGGAGAAGGGCAGATGGAAAAGGGGTGAGAGAGAGAGGGGCTGGGTCCCCCCTTTGCCGTCAGCCCCCTCATGGCAAAGGGAGAAGGGCAGACGGCAAAGGGGGAGAGAGAGAGGGGCTGGGTCCCCCCTTTGCCATCAGCCCCCTCATGGCAAAGGGGGAGGCTTGTCGTTAACACTTAACGGGACCGTCTGTGGACCTACCGTCCCATTTAATTTGCCGTCTGCCCCCTCATGGCAAAGATTCTTTGCCATCCGCCTTACAAAAGAAGACGGCAAAGAACCTCTTCACCGGATATTTTTTTGCCATCTGCTGACGGACGGCAAAGCCTTTGCCGTCCATGGTTCCCCCCCTTTGTCGTCATCCATGGCAGACGACAAATTCTAAGATTCCTGTAGTGGTGGTACCCTCCTCCGAATGATTCGAGTGGCTTGACTTGGCACATGTTCACGCATATAGATGAAACAAAATCAACATAGCATCCATGATGTTTATATTCATGGTGATTTATATCCTACTCATGCTTGCACTTAATGTTGGTTAATCTCAAAGCATATTTATGACTGTTATCTGATGACCCACAAGTGTAGGGGATCTATCATAGTCCTTTCGACAAGTAAGATTGTCGAACCCAACGAGGAGCAGAAGGAACTGACAAGTGGTTTCCAGCAAGGTATTCTCTGCAAGCACTAAAATTATTGGTAACAGGTAGTTGTGTGACAAGATGATTCGTAGCGAGTAGCAAGTAACAATAGTAACAAAGGTGCAGCAAGATGGCCCAATCCATTTTGTAGCAAGGGACAAGCCTGGACAAACTCCTATATGAGGTAAAGCGCTCTCGAGGACACATGGGAATTTATGTCAAGCTAGTTTTCATCAAGTTCATATGCAGGGCCGGCCCTGAGGGAGGCGGGAGGGGCGGCCGCCCCGGGCCCCCGAAAAGAAGGGGGGCCCGCCCAGCCATGTGTAAGCAGTTCTCTACAAGGATCGCCAACCGTGGTGGATCCTCGAGTAGCCACTAACGATCTAGAACCTGTTCGGTGGTCTCACGAAGAAGAACGTGGGTGAAACGTTATTTCTTTAGTGTCGGGCCTTGGGCCGTTCCAAAAGAAAAGAAAATGATGGTGGGTCACAACAGGTTGGGACACCAGTTGTTTAGTATAACTGGTCCTAAAATACTAATTAAATATAATTAGTGATCCTTTTTGTGGAAGAAGGAATTAAATACTCAGGAATAGAGCAACTATCGTTGCTCTCCTTTCCTATAAATGTTTTATATTATTTTATAAGAAGTTCATGATCTCATGTTATAAATTGACAGCTGATTGTTTTCCTTAACTTTATTTAGATATTTTATGTATCCAACTTTGACCTTAATATGTTCGTATAGTCCCGATGTAATTCTTGTATGGTTGAATATGCATTATAAGTCACAGAAATATCTTCACTACCGATTTACCATACCAAAATATTAGTTCTTTCTAAACCATCGTGGGTGTAATTTGGGTTGATTCCATGTGCAACCTTCAACGACCAACGCTTAATTTCCTAAGAAAAATGATTGATCTCATGGTCGTCCTGGCTAAGACGTCCATGTTGAGAGGAGACCGCACTATGCCCACCGATCACAATGAACGCTAGCATCTGAGGATGTTAGATTTTTTTTATAATATTTTATAAATTACTTGACATGATATTGTTTTTTATGTATTTATTAAATATTTATTGATAAAATTTTATTTTTATTGACGTCATTAACTTTTTTATGCTTATATTGAAGGGGTCGTGTTTTAATTTCGCCCCGGGCCCCCAAAATCCGAGGACCGGGCCTGTTCATATGATACGCGTTCGCTACTTTGATAGTTTGATATGTGGGTGGACCAGTGCTTGGGTGCTGCCCTTACTTGGACAAACATCCCACTTATGATTAACCCCTCTCACAAGCATCCGCAACTACAAAATAATAATTAAGACTAAGTCTAACCATAGCATTAAACTAGTGGATCCAAATCAGCCCCTTGCGAAGCAACGCATAAACTAGGGTTTAAGCTTCTGTCACTCTAGCAACCCATCATCTACTTATTACTTCCCAATGCCTTCCTCTAGGCCCAAATAATGGTGAAGTGTTATGTAGTCGATGTTCAAATAACACCATTAGAGGAAAAACAACACACAACACATCAAGATATCGAATGAATACCAAATTCACATGACTACTTATAGCAAGACTTATCCCATGTCCTTAGGAACAAAAGTGACTACTCATAAAGCATAATTATGTTCATGACCAGAGAGGTATTGAATAGCATCAAATATCTGAACATATAATCTTCCACCAAGTAATCCAACTAGCATCAACTACACAGAGTAATTAACACTACTAGCAACCTTACAAGTACCAATCGAAGTCGCGAGACGGAGATTGGTTACAAGAGATGAACTAGAGTTTGGAGATGAGATGGTGCTGATGAAGTTGTTGATGGAGATGAGTCCCCTCCGACAAGAGGAGTGTTGGTGATGACGATGGCGATGGTTTCCCCCTCCGGGAGGGAAATTTCCCCAGCAGGACGGCCCTGCCGGAGCTCTAGATTGGTTCTGCTCAAGTTCCGCCTCGTGGTGGCGGCGTGAAAAGACGTGGATGTCGCCTAGAGGGGGGTGAATAGGCGCTTTAAATAAATTAAGGTTTAGGCTTGAACAAATGCGGAATAAAACTAACGTTTAATATGTCAAGCACAAAACCTACAAACAACTAGGCTCACCTATGTGCACCAACAACTTATGCTAAGCAAGATAAACAACTAAGTGATAGCAAGATATATTACAATAAACCATATGTCTATCACAAAGTAAAGTGCATAAGTAAAGGGGTCCGGTAAGAGATAACCGAGGCACGGGGAGACGATGATGTATCCCGAAGTTCACACCCTTGCGGATGCTAATCTCCGTTAGAGCGGTGTGGAGGCACAATGCTCCCCAAGATGCCACTAAGGCCACCGTAATCTCCTCACGCCCTCGCACAATGCAAGATGCCATGATTCCACTAAGGGACCCTTGAGGGCTGTCACCGAACCCGTACAAATGGAAAACCTTGGGGGCGGTCACCGAACCCGTACACGTGGCAACCCTTGGGGGCGGTTACCGATACCCGTACAAATTGCTCGGGGCAATCTCCACAACCTAATTGGAGACCCCGACGCTTGCCCGGAGCTTCACACCACAATGATTGAGCTCCGAAACTCCACCAAGCTTCTAGGACGCCAAAGCATCCACGAAGAACAATATCTAGGGTACTAAGTACCAAAGGTAATAAGCTTCTCAACCTTCACTTCCACGTATCACCGTGGAGAACTCAAACCGATGCAACCAATGCAATGGCAAGAACACACGAAGTGGTCAAGTCCCTCACACTCAAATCCCTCCACAACAACGAAAGCTATGGAGAAATATGAGAGGAAGAACAAGGAGCTCACAAAGAACTCCAAGATCAAGATCCAAGGGGTTCCCCTCACATAGAGGAGAAAGTGATTGGTGGAGATGTGGATCTAGATCTCATCTCTCTTTTCCCTCAAGAACAAGCAAGAATCATTGGAGGGATTGAGAGTAAGCAAGCTCTAAGAATGTCAACAATGGAGGTAGAACAAGAGCTCAACGGATGGATAAAGCCAAGGGGGAAGAAGACCCCCTTTATATAGTGGGGGAAGGAATCAGACCGTTACCCCCACTCTCTGCCCGAGCTCCAGCGGTACTACCGCTGACCAGGGGCGGTACTACCGCCAGCTAGCGGTACTACCGCCAGCTGCAGCGGTACTACCGCTCGTACTCTAGCGGTACTACCGTTGGGCCCCTGGTAGTGCAAAGGCACTACCACCGCCAAGAAAGTCTTCGCAAAAAGGTCCGTCCACGAACAACCGCTAGGCAGGCGGTACTAAGCTCCTGGAGCGGTACTACCGCTGACCAGGGGTGGTACTACCGCTAGCCAGCGGTACTACCGCTAGGGCCAGCGGTACTACCGCCAACTCTAGCGGTAGTACCGCTAGGTCCAGCGGTACTACCGCTCGCCACTGAAACAGCCATAACTTTCGCATACGAGCTCCGAATCGAGCAAACCCAAGCGTGTTGGATTCAATACGACAAGAGCTATCCAAATCTTAAGACCATGCAGATATGAAAATGCAAATTTATAGAGATGTGAGTCCTCTATGAATGAAGAACCGGCAAAAACTCCAACATCGAAAACATCATAGTAGATGCATATGGACTCCATTTTCGATGAACTCGAGCTTGTCACGAAGATGACCATAAGCTCTAAAACTCACAAAGAGAAACACCAAACAAGAACCAAGAAGTATGATGCAAGGTTGCAAATGGTTTGAGCTCTCAACGAACGATACGATCAAGCTACTCACTTGAGAGCCCCACCCCCTTGATAGTACAGCAATCTATCCTAACCAGAAATCCTATCAAGGGCAAACCTATACCATGCACCTCGTCCTCTTGAGCTAGATGATGATGATCTTGACTTCCTCAAGATGGACCACCTTTCTTGATTGCGTTGGCTTGATGAAGACTAGTTGATTGCTCCCCCATACTCACTATGGGTGAGCCACTCTTCAGCATATCTTCACAAGTCCATTGCCACCACAATGGATGGCAAGCTTCAAGCATGATATCTTCGTGCTGATCCACTTGAACTTGTACATCGCAATCTTGATGACAATCACAACTTGACGTCATACTTCATGGGTTGTATAAGATCTTCTCTTTGACGCAAGCCCATGGAAACACACCTAACCCCCACATAGAACTCTCACGAAGACCATGGGTTAGTACACAAACACGTAATGGACAATGCTTACCATACCATGGGATCACTTGATCCCTCTCGGTACATCTTGTACGCTTTGTGTGTTGATCATCTTGATTTACTCTTTGTCTGAGATCTTGATCAACCTTGTGTCTCTATGACCATTCTTTGGATAATACTCAAGCCCATGGAAACACACCTAACCCCCACATAGAACTCTCACGAAGACCATGGGTTAGTACACAAACACGTAATGGACAATGCTTACCATACCATGGGATCACTTGATCCCTCTCGGTACATCTTGTACGCTTTGTGTGTTGATCATCTTGATTTACTCTTTGTCTGAGATCTTGATCAACCTTGTGTCTCTATGACCATTCTTTGGATAATACTCAAGCCCATGGAAACACACCTAACCCCCACATAGAACTCTCACGAATACCATGGGTTAGTACACAAATACGTAATGGACAATGCTTACCATACCATGGGATCACTTGATCCCTCTCGGTACATCTTGTACGCTTTGTGTGTTGATCATCTTGATTTACTCTTTGTCTGAGATCTTGATCAACCTTGTGTCTCTATGACCATTCTTTGGATAATACCTTGAATACCACCTTGGTCATCATATAAACTCCTTGAACCCAACAGATGGACTTCAAGAAGTGCCTATGGACAAATCCTATAAATATAACTTAAGGCAACCATTAGTCCATAGGAATTGTCATCAATTACCAAAACCACATATGGAGATATATGCTCTAACACGGCGGCTCCTCCCGAAAGCCTCCTTATGATTTTTTTTCTGGAACGAAACCCTCCATATAGCAAAAGATGAGCGTCGGAGGGGCAACAGGGGGCCCACAAGCCACCCAGGCCCGGCCAGGGGGGTAGGCCGGGCCTGGTAGGCTTGTGGCCTACTGCTGGCTCCCCTCCGGTACTTCTTCCACCCAGTATTTTTCATAAAATCCAAAATAATTCCTCATTGATTTTCACGGCTTTCGGAGTTGCACAGAATAGGTATCTCAAGCTTGCTCCTTTTTCAGACCATAATTCCAGCTGTCGGCATTCTCCCTCTTCATGTAAACCTTATAAAATAAGAGAGAAAAGGCATAAGTATTGTACCGTGAAGTGTAATAACAGCCCATAAAGCGATAAATATCAACATAAAAGCATGATGTAAAATGGACGTATCATTATCGCTCTCTAGTTGGTCGCTTCCCCGTCTCTTGCTAGCCTCCACTTGTACTAAGCGGGAATACTGCTTGTGCATCCATTTCCATAAACCCAAAGTTGTTCAATATGAGTCCACCATACCTACCTATATGTGGTATTTACCTGCCATCCCAAGTAAATTTGCATGTGCCATTCTCTGAATCTTCAAATAAATATTCTATTTTGTATGCCCGAATCGCTCATGTGGTGACTAGGGGCTATCAGTATCTTCCATGCTAGGTGGGTTATTCTCAAGATATGTGTTGATTCACTATCATTCACGACAAAGTGGCTGGTAATCGGGATGCCCAGTTCCATGCTCAAAAGTCAAATCAAATTTAATAAAACAAAACTCCCCCAGGATTGCTGTTTGTATGGAAGGTACCCATGGATTCGGCCCACCATGGAATGTGATTGATTGGTGGAGGGGGAGTAAAAAATTTACTATTCTGTTTGGGAACCGCCTATAATGTATTTAGCATGGAAGATATTGAGATCTCTTAGTTGTTATGTTGACAATGAAAGCATACCACCCAAAATTTTGATTCATCCTAGTTTTAAAAGCTCGAGCTCTGGCACCTATGCAAGTTAATGCTTCCCTCTGTGAAGGGCCTATCTATTTTACTTTATTGTTGAGTCATCCTCTTCCCATAAAAAGGCACCAGTTAGAGAGCACCTCGGTCATTTGTATGCTTTGTTTTTAATTGATATTGAGTATGAGTATGACTAGATCTCTTTTACCATGAATTACAATGTCTAGTCAGTCCTTGTTCTGTGGAGGTGCTCTGCATTTATGTTTTGCGGTCTCGGAAAGGGCTAGCGAGATACCAGTTTATCATATTGTATTATGATTGTTTTGATTAAATTGTTCTCATCTGAGACTTATTATTATTGCTTGCTAGTTGATTATGCCATTGACATAAGTAAGTATGAGACCTAAATATTATTGTAAATATGGTTAGTCTATAATGTGAGCTGAAAATTTGAACATAAGTTAGACATATCTACAACAACAAGATCAAACAAAGTTTGTAAAAGTTTTTCCTTATCACTTTCATTTTATCAACTAAATTGCTCAAGGACAAGCAAAGGCTTAAGCTTAGTGGAGTTGATACGTCTCCAACATATCTACTTTTCCAAACTCTTTTGCCCTTGTTTTGGACTCTAATTTGCATGATTTGAATGGAACTAACCCGGACTGACGTTGTTTTCAGCAGAATTGCCTTGATGTTATTTTTGTGCAGGAATAAAAGTTCTCGGATTGACCTGAAAATTTACGAAGAATATTTCTGGATTTAATAAAAAATACTAGCAAAAGAATCTACTGGAGAGGGGCCACCCCCAGGCCACAAGCCTGCAAGGCACCCCCCTAGGCCGCGCCCCCTGGCTTGTGGGGTCCCTAAGGCTCCACCGACCTCGTTTCCACTTCTATATATTCCTATCCGTAGATAAAAAATCAGAGAGAAGAGTTCATCGTGTTTTACGATACGGAGCCGCCGCCACCTCATGTTCTTCCTTGGGAGGGCAGATATGGAGTCTCATTTGGGCTCTATGGAGGGGAAATCGATGTCGTCGTCATCACCAACCTTCCTTCATCACCAATTTCATGATGCTATCCATGATTCGTGAGTAATTCCATCGTAGGCTTGTTGTACTGTGATGGGTTGGATGAGATCTATCATGTAATTGAGTTATTTTTGTTAGGGTTTTATCCCTAGTATCCGTTATGTTCTCATATTGATGTTTCTACGACTTTGCTATGCTTAATGCTTGTCACTAGGGCCCAAGTGCCATGATTTTAGATCTGAACCTATTATGTTTTCATGAATATATATGTGTTCTTGATCCTATCTTGCAAGTTATAGACACCTATTACAATTTATGATCCGCATCCCCCAGGGTGAAAATAACTGGGATTCTTTCTGGTGATGACTGTAGTTTAAGGAGTTCATGTATTCACTAAGTGCTAATGCTTTGGTCCGGTTCTCTATTAAAAGGACGCTTTAATATCCCTTAGTTTTCATTACGACCCCGCTGCCACGGGAGGGTAGGACAAAAGATATCATGCAAGCTCTTTTCCATAAGCACGTATGACTATATATGGAATACGTGCCTACATTACACTGATGAATTGGAGCTAGTTCTGTATCACCCTATGTTATGACTGTTGCATGATGAATGCCACCCGACATAATTATCCATCACTGATCCATTAACTATGAGCATTCCACATATTGGTCTTTGCTAAGTTACTTTTTCGTTGCTATTGTTACAATCACTACAAAACTGCTACTGTTACGTTTGTCACTCTTACCGTTACTTCCATACTACTTTGCTACTAAATCCTTTGCTGCAGATATTAAGTCTTTTAGGTGTGGTTGAATTGACAACTCAGCTACTAATACTCGAGAATATTCTTTCGCTCCCCTTGAGTCAAATTAATGAATTTGGGTTGAATATTCTACCCACGAAAACTGTTGTGATCCCCTATATGTATGGGTTATCATAGACCGATGACCACTAAACCCTAAATCCTAAAGATCAATTTCTCTTTAGTTGTAGTGAAACAATTTTCCTTGTTGCATATTGGCAAAACCGTGGGAGAACATCTATGTCATATTTAATTTAGGGTTTGTTGATCAATTCATAGGATATGAAAATTGCATAGGATAGCAATATGTTCCATTTGAATCCTATGGGAAATATCAATTCCTCTTTAGTTGTAGTGAAAGAATTTTCCTTGTTGCATATATTTATTATTTTGATTCATATATCAAAATTGCATAGGATAGCAACATCTAGGGATTCTTTTGATTCATCTTTTGTTGAAGTGAACGAATTTTCCTTTATAGTTGCATATTATACTTGTGCCAAAATATACTTGTTATGATTCTTAATTATGATACTTCTGCCAAAATATAATATAGTAGGCCAATGACCACAAAACCCTAAATCCTAAAGATCAATTTCTCTTTAGTTTTAGTGAGACAATTTTCCTTGTTGCATATTGGCAAAACTGCGGGGGAACATATATGTCATAGTTAATCTAGGGTTTCCTGATCAATTCATAGGATACGAAAATTGCATAGGATAGCAATATGTTCCATTTGAATCCTATGGAAAATATAAATTCCTCTTTAGTTGTAGTGAAACAATTTTCCTTGTTGCATATATTTATTATTTGATTCATGTATCAAAATTGCATATGATAGCAACATCTAGGGCTTCTTTTGATTCCTATTTTGTTGCAGTGAACAATTTTTCATTTATAGTTGCATATTATACTTGTGCCAAAATATACTTGTTATGATTCCTAATTATTATACTTCTGCCAAAATATAATATAGTAGTTCGAAATATAATATAGTAGGCCGATGACCACTAAACCCTAAATCCTAAAGATCAATTTCTCTTTAGTTGCAGTGAAACAATTTTCCTTGTTGCATATTTGCAAAACCATGGGAGAACATATATGTCATGGTTAATTTAGGGTTTCTTGTTCAATTTATAGGATATGAAAATTGCATAGGATATCAATATGTTCCATTTGAATTCTATGGGAAATATCAATTCCTCTTTAGTTGTAGTGAAAGAATTTTCCTTGTTGCATATATTTATTATTTTGATTCATGTATCAAAATTGCATAGGATAGCAACATCTAGGACTTCTTTTGATTCCTATTTTGTTGCAGTGAACGATTTTTCATTTATAGTTGCATATTATACTTGTGCCAAAATATACTTGTTATGATTCTTAATTATTATACTTTTTCCAAAATATAATATAGTAGGTCGAAATGTAATATAGTAGGCCGATGACCACTAAACCCTAAATCCTAAAGATCAATTTCTCTTTAGTTGTAGTGAAACAATTTTCCTTGTTGCATATTGGCAAAATCGTGGGAGAACATATATGTCATAGTTAATTTAGGGTTTCTTGATCTATTCATAGGGTATGAAAATTGTATTGGATAGCAATATGTTCCATTTGAATCCTATGGGAAATATCAATTCCTCTTTAGTTGTATTGAAATAATTTTTACTGTTGCATATATTTATTCTTTTGATTCATATATGAAAATTGCATAGGATAGCAACATCTAGGGCTTCTTTTGATTCCTCTTTTATTGAAGTGAACAAATTTTCCTTTATAGTTGCATATTATACTTGTGCCAAAATATACTTGTTATGATTCTTAATTATTATACTTCTGTCGAAATATATACTTGTTTTGTAGCAGTATGTAACATTTGTTCCATTTTAATTTGTTGCTATTGCAGTAGTGACAAGCACTGTCCAATACTCATGGACTTCCTTCGCAGTGGCATAAGTTTTGCTAGCATTGATATAAGAAATGACAAGCTCAAGATGAGGCACAACTTCAGTACTGAGATACCAGCTGACTGCCACATTGATATCCAAGACATATTCAGGCTTCAACATACGAGGACTTTGATGGCTCATATGGCTGTCACCATGATCGACTAGGAGTACGCTGATATGAAGACCAAATTACCCTCGAATCAGCACAAAGAGTGGGAGACGACCCCACTTGACGGTATCAACATTGAGTATGCAGCAAAAGATGTGTACGTTGCATACAAGTTGTACCGCAGGATTTGAATCATGAACTATGGCCAGCGTCACCTCGTACATCAAGCACCACCACCACCACCACCAATTTGCAGATATTCTGATTCATACAAGTAGTGTTCGCAATGGCGAACACTTCTATTTCTAGCTATTATTATGTACTGCTTGGGAATCTCTAGCTTGGACAAGTATTTTATTTATGTCTCTGTTTAAATATGATGTGAGCAAGATTTCTGGAGCATTGCGATGTATGATACCATGCCAAGTTTCAACCTTTTTAGAGTTCATGTCTAGTGCTTTTTAATTTTAGGGTCATTTACCTAAAAGATCATTAAATGTATGAAAAATAGCAACTGAAGTTAAAAACTGTTGAAATTTGAGGATGTGGCTTGGAATGGTGCATATTGAATGAACAAAAAGTCTCGAGTTGAAACAAGTTAACAAAAATGAAATGCGCGTGTAACATATGAGTTTTCGTTTGAAACCCTCATAGGATTGAAAAGCACTACAAATGAAATCTGAAAAGGCTGAAACTTGTCATGGTATCATCATTTCACCCACATGGCATGTGCTAAAAAGTTTGAGAGTTACGGCAAAAACAGGATGCACTTCGTGTACAAACTGGACTATCTCTTCCTAAGTACCAGGGTTCCGGACGAATACTCATCTCTTACAAAGGCATTTCAATTTTTTAATAACCTAAAAATTACCAAATTTAATATAATGATAAAACACACTAATATTAAACATCTAAAAAAAGAATGACTAAAAATCTATTTTTAAAGTAAAGTTATTCACAAACTAGTGATTCACACAAATTTCAAAAAAGTTCAAATTTAAACTATGTAAGTATTAAATTACTAGCACTAATAGAAATTTTGTATTTATTTGACCTAAACTAAAAAGATTCATTCAAAAACTATAAATAGTCTAACAGTCATTTCAAATTTAAAAACAGAAACTATCTTGTTTAGAAAAACAGAAACGATAAAAAGGAGAAAATTGACCTTCAGTCCCGGCTGGAGCCACCAACCGGGACTAAAGGTCCATTCTCGTGTGGAATTTGGGCCACCGAATGCAGAATGAAGATGTTTGAAATGAAAAAAGATGGAGCATATGGCATTGGATTCATTGACCCAAATGGCATTTATGAGAAGACCTTAATAGAATTCCCAAAAGATACAAAGGAGCACTGGTTCCGGTTTTTGGAGATACTAGGTCACAATGAAAAAATATTATTTCCTTACAACTTCAGGTGAGTGTTACTGTTTTGTACTATAAATTCTATTTTGCTTACCCGATCGACGTTAAGTTTACATATAGTGCTTGATGAGTTACATGCATGCCCGCTTATACAATGCAGATTCCACTGGATCCTGCTAGTCATTACGGTTGACGAGGGAACCATTCACGTACTGGACTCACTAAGAAAAGACGAGGTACGTAAACAGTATTCACAATCTTTATATCATGGTCTAATATATATATGCATGTATAAAATATTGATATTGGTCTCCTTATTTAAAAGATGTTGAAGAAGCGGGAGGAACTCCTCCGAACGGAACGCACACGAGCACTTCAAGAGGAAATTTCGGGATTTTTGCTGGAGCAGGTCATAGATCCCAAAGGAGAATACCACTTCACCAATTAATGCATGCATGTAATTGATCTATAAGTTGTAGAAGAAATTGTATATACCAAATTATATATATATGTGTGTGTGTGTGTGTGTGTGTGTGTGTGTGTGTTTGTGTGTGTGTGTTATATAATATGCGCCTCCATATATGGTCCCTCTCAAAATTCTATCATATATGATTGGTCCTACGAGAAATCCTATGATATATGCATAACGTGTATGGTATGTACTAGCGTAAGATATGTTCTAAATAAAAATAATTAAATGGAAAACAGAAAATGAAAAGCAAAAATAAACAATAAACCCCAAAACCAAAAATCACCAAAGCCTGTAGTCCAGGTTGGTGTTACCAACCGGGACTAAAGATCCCGGCCACGCCACGGACGCTGCCAGACACGTGGAAAGGTATTAGTCCCGGTTCGTAGCAAACCGGGACTATAGGCCCTTACCAACCGGGACTATAGCCCCGTTTTCCACTAGTGATCTAGAGTATTAAGTAAAACAGAGTAATGCTCGGAGAACGATGACATGACGTATACAAAGTAAACTCAACCAATATGAATAAACCCCATCATTTTATCCTTAGTGGTAGCAACACAAAGACCCAACTTGTCCCCTTCTGTCACTGGGATATCGAAACTCGCTAGGTTGTGCCCACTACAACACACATGTCTCATTGAAGAAATACCAAACCACTTGTACAAAGTAATTCAATAGATCAGAGTGAATTACAAGCTATGATGATCATGAAAACAAGAATCATAATAATTTCAGAGAAGACTCAAATACTTTTCATGACTAATATAAACATAAACCCACAATTTATGGGATCCCAACAAACACACCATACAAAAGAATTACATGGGATAAATCAAAGCAAAGATGCGATGATCATTTTATTGAAGATCAAGAGAGATAGAGAGAGATAGCCATCTAGATACTAACAATGGACCCGTAGGTCTGTGGTGAACTACTCACACATCATCACGAGGGCAGCAAGGTTGATGAATACGCCTTCCGTGATCGATCCCCCCTCCGATAGGGTGCCGAAACGGAGCTCCATATGGGATCACCGTGGAACAGAAACTTGTGGCGATGGACAGTGTTTCTCTCTTATTTTTAAGGTTTCTAAATATATGTGAATTTATAGGCCATAGAAAGGAGCAAGAGGGGCCACCGGGGAGGGACAAGCCATCAGGACGCGGCCACCCCCCTCGTCGCGCCCTGTTGGCTTTTACCTCCCTCGTGTGGCATCAAGTCTCCTCCTCAAGCTTCCAAGTCTTCTTTTGGTCCAGAAAAATCATAAAAAGGTTTCATGGAAATTGAACTTCGTTTGGTACTGAAAACCTGAAAAACAAAAAACACTCAGAAAACAACAACTCGCACTAGGCACTGGATTATTAGGTTAGTGGACAAAAATAATATAAATTGGTGAATATGACCCGAAAAGTATCCTAGGATGATAATATAACAACATGGAACAATATTAATTATAGATACATTAGATACGTATCATTGATTCATTTTCGTTTCACCAAATTTCTGTCACTCTATATGTTAGCTTTTAAAGCAAAGTTCATGCCGAATTTAATTTCGGTCACTCAATATGAGTGGCATTGTAATTTATCAATGCGTCGAATTGCGTCCAATTTTCTTACATGTTATGAGGAGTTCACAAAGATTTAAAAATGAGTGCCAACATTTTGGTGAAACGTTGATTAACTTCCATTTCGTCAAATTTCTGGTACTCAATATGTTCAATATTCAGTAAAGGTCATGTTGAATTTTCTCGGACCCTTCTTAGACAATTCCTCTACTCAATATTACTTTCATAATGATTATTAGGGATCATGAGGCGTAAGATCTGCCATATCTGCAAATGTCCATATACGGACAGTCTTCACACTGCAGTACCATTCGGGTTCTTCTTGAAGAAGGGATTTCAATAATCAGTGATAACGGTCTTGAACTTCAAATAGTATTCAATTCTAACAATATTTACAATTGTTTTACCAACTTTATTGTTAATTATTAACTGTTGCATAGTGTATCTCATGCAACACATGGGTCAACTTCAACAATTTATGCGGTAATGTTATGTACTTTGAGGATGATCGGGGGTGCACATTCGAACTGGATGTGCGTAAACGAAAGGATAGAACCATCATATATGGCGATGGATGGGAGCAAAACATTTCACAGATAAATTTCATCAGAGAAGAATACAAAACATCGAAAAGGACATGTGAACAGGTTAAGGACATTTTATTTCGAGAACGATGACGAGGACCAAGATGACCAGGATGAAGGAAACAACCAAGATGACGAGGACATCCATGAAGATGAGGACAACCAGGATGATGACGATAACCAGGATGATGAGGATGAGAAAGATGATGACGATGAGAAGGATGATGACGATGGTCCATTCCTTTCTGCAATTTTCTCTCAAAGAATGGAGAAGCTCACTCGGGATGAGACCGTGAATGTCATCGCAATGTTACGATCCAGTGTGGCCTTCTTGGGGAAGCCCTTTGTTCACCCTCTAACTAAAACCAACATCGTCAAAAAAGTCATGGTGAGATGTTTTGTATTCTTTTATCTTTTTTGTTCGTAAGTATGGTGAGATGTCTAACATTGCTTGGTCTCTATTTGCTCTTAATGATGGAAAGTTCAGAAGTTACCTATGAAGATGTTTTTCGGAGTGGATATCCCCATCGTCGGCACCATTGGAGTACGTCATAGACCAACAAAACGTGACACCAATGTTCAATACAGGACGGAATCAGGCGAGAGCATATCCTTCTATGAATCCGGCTGGGGGTTTTCAGGACAGGAAAGAGAGAGCTAAGGGTGGACACCCTTCTGATAATCACCATAAGGAAGCGCAACCGTAGTGACATTCAGATGATGGTTGCCGTTGACCATGTTTAAAAATATGGTCTAAGTCATTAATATATCAGTCGACGAACTGTTTGTTAAGACATATGTGATCGATACATTGATGTTTGTTCCTTGAGTCGAACAAATCTAAATTTTCAACTCTTATTTGGATTAGTTCGTGTCAAAGTACAATGCCAACAATTGGAATAGTCTACCCTATCCCTCTAGTGGCGGACGCTATGGCAAACCACCACTCCTACTACTAGCGAGATGTGGCGGGTAGGTACTAACGCCCGCCACAAGAAGTTGTGTACTAGTGTCGGACGAGCGCCCGCCACTGATGCGGTCACAGCAGTGGCGGAAGGTTAATGGTGTGCGTCCCTCGAAGCCTTACCCACCATTACTAGGCTTCCCACCGGCCACTCCTAGGCATTCATGCAATAATGCGCTTCTAGTGTGATTCTTCTTGATTTCTTCTATCTCCTCCTTTACTCCTCTTCATGTTCCCATTTGATCTCGTCCATATTAAACCAATTTTCTATAAAAACGCAATAAAAAGAGGATCTATAAAATCCTTTGCATTCACTAGTCACTAGTAGCAATATTGAAGTGAATATCTCGGTTTCAATGAAATACTTTGGTTTAAACACAGCGTAAATGAGTGCAAAAATATCACTCATCGTAGAGAAGTATTGACGATTTCAAGATCAACAAATGCATGTGCAACTACTCAATAATCTTGTGAAGCATATGTGGATCCACACTAGGGACCATTAAATTAAGAGGAAACCTTCTTTTTTCCACTCTAGCTACTTTACTTACGCCACTTTAGATATTTGATATTTTACTTTCGTGACTCTTAGCTTTCGACAATGTATCACAAATCTCATTCCGTGGCAAAAACAAAATGTGTCCATTTCACTTTTAGTACTCTTAGCTTTTGCAATGCATGTATCACAATTGACCTTTTGAAAAAATTGATTTTATGTTTGAACTATGCACTTCGGACAATATCTTAGGTTTGCACTATATTTTTTATTTATTTGACAATTTATTATTGAATTCCCTCTAGACAATATTTTATGTTCACTAATCCACATGCATGAGTCTGAATGAAAATGAAGGTTTGCAAATGAGAGAATGTGTGGATGTCCGAGCGGACAAATGCCGGTCGGACCGCTTCTGTTCACGTATAACACTATGTTATAGCCCAACTTAAAAACAAAAAGCAGGACATTTCCTCATGCAACTAAATTAAGCCTAATTGAATGTTGGTTTGACCATAGTTATTTACGTAGATCCAAGAAGCATGGCACTCAATCTCAGTCAGATAAGTACCTTTCTTTGCCCACAAAGCAGCATGGGCAAAGCAATTATGCACCGTGTCAATTGCGTGTCTCCAGGAAACCGATGCCCCACTCCCACTCCCACATGTACCACTATGAATCTATTGCATGGGCAGGCTACGACTTCACCTCATTCTCACCTCGCTCTCCCGTCCGTCCAAGTCAAATGCATACTCTCTCTATCGGCACATCGGCAGGTGCACTGCACCGGTACACACAGCACCCGTCTTCAACAATGACTGACAGGGTAGCAATCTAGCATTACGCATGCGCACCACGCGTCGCAGTCGAGTCCACGGTGGGTCAAACACGCCACCGTGCGCAGTAATAAAGTGGGAGGAAGGTCACCGGCAACTACGATCAAAAGCACAGATTTATGCATGGCGTTGCATTCAATACGCCCACCTTCCTGGAGCCGTAGGTGCTGCCAGTATAGCAGCGCCGTGCTGCACCCTCGTTTAATTTAATTATTATTGGGTTGGTTGCTACTACTACGCCGGTGAGCGTCCCAGTCGCCAAGTATAGCTAGCTAGGCTCTCCGTCCTCTTCCTCGGTGGTTTCGTGTTGGTGTTGGTGTTGATGTTGGTGTTGGGGATGAAAGTTACGGCCACCAAAGTGCTGGTGGATCCATCCAACTGACGGGAACGTCAATCCATTCATCATCTAACTGACGGCAACATCAATCTACTAGTACAAAGCTCCGTATAGAAAACATATACGAGTACACTACTGAGTACTCGTTAGTTCAGGCCACGGGGTCAACGCTGGCACTTGTTGCCGCCAGGCTTAGTTTCCTCATCATCAATTAATCAATCATCATCCACGCGGCCCCTTAACCCCCCATGCTTTTCGCCACCGTTCCAACCAACTCGTTGCCAAATTTAATAAATCTCATGGCCTCATATAGGCTGAGCAAGGTGTAGACACTGTTTGACCTTGACTACTAGCATGGGACGACGCCGGTAGACGTGTCCACCGTGTTTTGGCCCGGCAGGCCCCGGTACATGTTACGACTGCGACAGCGATGCGTGTCTGCATTTCCTTGCTAAGTTGCTATATATATTGATCCTCTTTGCATTTATGTTAAATTGTAATTCTAGGCAGGTTTGATTAGTACAATATTAATGCATGTCACAGAGAATAAGATAAGAGAACATTGTGTTTAGATGTGAATCCAACGATATATTTGTATGACGTACACGAACACGATCAATAAACCAGGACGAAGTTAGTACCGTTAAACTTCTCCTACAAAACCTTCCAAACAAACCAAAAAAAAAAAGTAGGCAAATACTCACATAGATTTTTTCACTGCATGCGTCACCGTTTACTACTGAGGTACTCCAGCAGAATAGATTTAGCTTCGATTGTTTCAGTCCTAAACTAAAGTTGTGAACGTCTCCAACCTTGGAGTAGGCAGAAATTAATTTGCATGGTTGGCTTTGCTTTCAAAGGAAGCCAACCCATCGACGGACAAGCCCACCGGTACTAACTTTGGTCGTCACCTCACGTCCCCGCTCCTCCCTGCCCATCACCTCGCGACACCAAATTTAGACAGTGACTCGTCGTCAGGGCCCCTATGAACCAAAGGGATTTTAGAGCTTTTTTTCTCAAGGATTTTGCTTTTTGCACCATCAAACACTCTTTGCCTTGGTTTCCTATTTCCGTAGGATTCAAGATGACAGGTTACTGCAGTTTTGTTTTCTTTTCTAACACATGACACACAAAGCACTATACGGTACCTAGCTAGCTCTTCTTTCCTCGGGCAGGAAGCACACCAGCAGCGTGATTTACTGTGTTTTTTTTTGCATTTAGGACCTGTTTGGTTGCCAGCCGTAGTTTGCCACGTCAAAGGTGTGGCGAGCCATAATTTTTTAGGCATGTGTTTGCTTCTCTACTACAGTCTGGCTCGTCACAACGCATACAAAATTCTCTAACAAAATTTTTTGTCTAAGGTGTGGCGCTGATTTTGTCCGTCACAGTTTCTGTGGCGTGCCACAGGTGTGGCTAGCACCTAATCTTAGACATGACAAATTAAGTCCGAAACCAAACAGGCCCTTAGACGCCTCGCTTATGAGACCACAACACAATTTTAAATGAAAAGGAACATCGTGCTCATGGCACAGCGAGGACAGAGGGGGTGGCGACATGTTTCTTCACTGATTGTAGCTACAGTATCAACTGTGTGTAATCAACCGTATGTTTTCTGCCACAGAGCTGCTACCTGGCTTTTCCTCTCCTTGATACAATAGACACACAATTCTATCGCGTGTATTGGGTAAATAATTAGAAATTAACTTTAGCTCTCGGGCGCCAATGCTCCATCACACAGCCACTAACTCTATGATAGAAAAAAAAACGAAATAAAAAATACAACTCCTAGGCTAAGCCTTCAAAAAGGAAAATCCGCACGTGCGTCAATGATGACGAGTCCATCCCAAGACCGATCTTTGAGATTTTCATCCCCAAAGCTTCGGCCACCACCTTCAGCAAGGGCACACAGACATCCGTCGACATAACCTGATCGGAGATCTAGTGTTTTCACCGGAGTGCGCATGCTAGTGGCCTTTACCATCAACACTTGTCCAACTACCTACATCTCTGGTGTTGGATACCTCACGAGGAAAAAATGAAAGACAAAGATGTCCCATACCGCTTCGCCTTCGGTCACACCGTCTTCGATCTAGCTGCCAAGCAAAAGATGACACCTTCGCCAGATGCACCATGCACCACTTGCCGATAGTTGGCATGACTTGACGTCTCTGCATGAGACATCGTGTGTAGTACCCACCGTTGAGCTCACCTTCCGGCGTCGGGCACAGCCTAACGCCTCCGGAAGAGACGTACGAGTCACCTGTCGAGCTACGTCGAACCCGAACTATTAGTAGAGGGGCCGTCCCATACCGCCTCCAGGCTCGTCGAGGTCGTCACCACTGCGAGATCAAACCACCATGTCATCCACATGACCACGGAGGTCGCTACCACGTTGCCCCATCGCCCAATGCATGTGGCGCTACCAGACAACGCCATGACGAGCAAGAGCATGACAATAATATGGCCCCAGACCGGTTGCAGGCTATTGTGCTGACACGCAACGATAACCGTTGACAACCACCACCTCCCTACCGCAAGTCGCTATAGATCCCGCTCCAAAGGCCCAACGACACGAAGAAACCAGGCCACCGCTGGTCCCTCCAACAGGTGCAAGCTCGAGAAACAATGCCCTCAAGAGGGACTACGCCGCAAACGAAGCACCACCTTCTCTTGGTTTCGACGAGATCTAGAGTTTCGCCCAGAGTTGCCTCGGTGGTCCACCTAGACCACCACTGCCCGCTGAGGTTCGCCGCCACACCGCCAAACAACAAAGGCCACACATGCCCGGGACAACTACCATAGCGTCCCTGCCTGGATCCGCCACCCTTGACCCATGGGAGCCGTTAGAGGAGGCCGCCACCATTCACAAACCTGAACGGCCTCCATGCCGCCCTCTTCCTTGGCAGCTACGTGGCTTTGCCCGCGGCAATCTGAGGAGGCGACGAGAGAGTAGAGAGGACAGGGACGACGGAGGGACCTAGGTGGGGGTCTCAAAATTGGGTGCCAAATATTTCTCCACTTTTTTAGGTTTGTCAACCAAGCATTTCATTTTTAAAGAAAAACAGCAAAGAATTTTAACATGTAGTACCTTACATGTTTGCTGAAATGATATTTTTTTATACAATAATTCTAACCGATACTTAATGTGTAAAATAAGAAGCCTTGTTATGTTTGTGCAAGTTTAAATTAGCTTTTTCAACCACTGTTGTTGCTTCTATTTTTGCACATCATGCAAATCTAGGTACTCCCTACCATTAATATGAATCGGAGGAGGTATTAAATTTTGAGACTTTTTGCGATGGTAAAGAACAGCCCAACCTGCATGCATGATTTATTAGATGGTTTTCAGTATTAAGTACTCCAGGAGTAGGAATTTGAAAATCATTTTGATGTACTACCAGGAGCACTGGTGCCTGGGCACCAAAAGGCCGCGTCATACGATAAAAGTATGAACTTTGCTTCTATACACAGCTTTAAAAGGTTTACAGATGCAGATTAAAGGTGCGGATTGATCTTTTCCCTTTCAACCAAAACAAATACAGTCTTGTTAAGTTTCAGTCAACTGAGACTTCATCAAGTCTTAATCAATGTTATATCCGTGACATCTTACATTAAAATTTGTATATTTTTTTCTTTTTCTTTTTTACATGTTATATCATTTGACTAAAACTTGATTAAATCTTAATTGACTGAGACCTAGCCACACCTAAACAAATAATATAGGTTTTGCATTCAAATCAAACTAGTCAATAGTACTATGTTTGATCCGCATGCTAATGTGCTGATAGCCTTTTTTTAAGTAACTTTCAGATTCGTGTAAACTTTTGGATGAAGAGTGTGCCGAAAGCAAAACTCTAAAAATATGTTTTTTAATGAAAACCATATATCTTAATAATACTACTACAAATTTTTTAGCTGAATACTAGTAGTGCATCTCTATGGCCCTGTACCCCGCCCACTCATCAATTCCCTCTCAACCCCTCAACTCCACACACGGGCACATAGGCGGCCGGAGCCATAAATAAATAGACACAGGCCACGAGCTCCCCATCTCCACCAGCAGTCCACCACCACCTGAGCTACAGCCATCCAACATCTTCGCCTCCGGGTCCGGCAGGCATCAGAAAGGAGGAGAGCCGCCATTAGCGAAGCTTCGTTCGGCATGGCGAGGCAAGCCCTGACGAACGGGTTCCTCAGCGGCTTCATGCACGTGGGGCTGGCGCTGGTGCTCCTCGCCTACCTCCCCGTCGCCTTCCTCTGCCGCCTCGTCTACCGGCTGCTGGTTAGGCCCTTCGCCGCCGGCGAGGACCTCCGCGGCAAGGTCGTGCTCATCACCGGCGCCTCCTCCGGCATCGGCGAGGTCAGTAAAGCCTGCCTCCCCCCTAGGCTCATCTCATGTTCCCGACTTCCCGTTGCTCAGGTCATTGATGGTTTGGGTTCCACCCACGCAGTAAGGCCGACCCATCCGTCAGTGCCTGACCATTCTACGTGCATGCGTACTTACTATACATATGTAGGAGTACTCGCCGGTCGCCACCCTTTTACAGTTCCATCGCAGTTATACGTTAGTACGTAGGAGTAGTTGTTTCTGTTCCATTGCTGGCATGCATACCCCTTGTCAGATCATTGGTGGTTCAGATGAACTGGAGTTTGTTTTTCTATTTTCGTTTTTTTCATTTTGAAGGCTAGCTGGTCCTCATTTGTGTTGGTTTGATTTTTTATATTCTGTATAGATACCAGGTGAGAGTGATTTGATGATGATAAGTGAAGTAGCTAGTAATAGAGACTTCGTTTTGGCCCTTTGGGAACCCGTCTAGATTTAATGGACTACACTTACGAGGAACGCTGATTAGCAGCAGGCATGACCAGTGGTTTTTTTTATCGGTCTGAATATGTTGTTCAAACATCTCTTTTCAAAACGTTTGTGCCGTAACCAAAATCGTGTTTCTATGGGGCAGTCTGGCCCACGGTTTCCATAACCCACCACCACGTGTGAACATCTTCTCCAGCTGCTTTCTCCTTTTCGGATAGAATAAATAAACAAATAAATATGAATGTTTATACGCGTGAAAAGAAGCTGCAGGAAGAATGTAAGGAGAGGAGGTGCAGGGGCCCTCAAATGAATTCAGGAGCAACATACGGGTGATGGGAGTATTTTCATACTTACCACCGTGAAGGCCTGAAAGCTGCCGGTAGCTTGCCTAGTAGTACCATGATAGTAGAGTACTGTACATGGGAGCATCAATTGGTGATGCAGTGAGTAATTCCCTGGCCGGCCAGGGCAGCGTTGAATTGAATTCTCACCGTCCACCCCATAAATCCTGGATTGGCCGGCGCATGGGCGCCCCGCCCGTCGCATCAGCCTCCTGGAAACTTGCGGCAGCTCTCGTGCACGCCGCATGTGGCTCTGCACTCTGCAGTCACCCGAGTAATTATAATTTATAAAGCCTCAATCATAAGGCGGTGGTCATGAATGGATTCTTTACGTAATTTTAATCGTATTTTAATCGCACGGCACCGCACGATCTCTCGATCGTGTTTTAAGCGTGATTTCAATCGTATTTAGAGTTGACTAATGAGCTAGGGTTTGTGATGTGGACTGCAGCACCTGGCGTACGAGTACGCGAGGAAAGGGGCGTGCGTGGCGCTGGTGGCCCGGACGGAGATCGCGCTGCGCGCCGTGGCCAAGACGGCGCGGGAGCTGGGGTCGCCGGACACGCTGGTGGTGCCGGCGGACATCACCGACGTGGAGGAGGCCAGGCGGGCCGTCGAGGAGACCGTCGCCCACTTCGGCAAACGTAAGCACTCCCACCACCAGCTACCTAGCTATAGCTCCGTTATTAACCTCAGCGTACGTACGGTGGTACCTGACAGCAAGCAAGCTCTCAGATAGTCAGATAACGACGGAGTACGAATATACTATATGCATGCATCATTATGGTTATTAGTTAAAGCAAATCACTTTCCAGAGCAGTGATGCATGCATGTGAGGTTGGCCGGTCCGGCCGGTTGATAGGAATGTACCCCAGCTACTTACAGTTGTTCGCACCGATCAGGGTGTTCAAGTGAGCGAGTGCGTGGTCGTAGTCAGTTCAGCTTGCTCATTCAAGTCCGCCCGAGTAGTAAGATGATCAACATGGCAGGTCATACGGAGCATATATAATGGCTTGCAAAAAGTGAATGGGTCATTTGGATTTACTAGATAGCAAAAAATGTTTCTAGTACTCCAGTGAGTTTCAGACTACTACCAGCTGCTGCTAATAATAGTTCCTGCTGTCTCGCTGGATTGTGCATGCATGCAGTGAATCACCTGGTGGCCAACGCAGGCGTGTGGTCCAGCTGCTTCTTCGAGGAGATCACCAACATATCCGCCTTCCAGAACGTCATGGTAACGCACGGTCGCACAGGATCGACACAAGTTTATATTATACGTACGTAATCCCTGTTGTTAATTTCTCCACCATGCCATGCGTGCGTGCTACGTACGTGTGTATATGCGCGCAGGACCTCAACTTCTGGGGCGCGGTGTACCCGACCTACTTCGCGCTGCCCTACCTGAAAGCCAGCCGCGGCAACATCGTCGTCACCGCCTCCGTCGCCGGCAGGGTCCCGGTGGCGCGCATGAGCTTCTACAACGTACGTGCCACCACTCTAATCGACCCAGATTCAAACTTAATTACCGCAATGAATTCTGGATCAGGTGGCAGCAGCCCACCAAACATCTTTACCGATCGGTACGGCGAATTAACGCTCCGGTCGGTCGGTCGATGCACCGTGCGTGTGATTGCATTGCAGGCGAGCAAAGGCGCGGTGATCCGGTTCTTCGAGACGCTGCGGGCGGAGCTGGGGCCGCACGTCCGGGTCACCATCCTCGTGCCGGGCTACGTCGTCTCCAACCTCACCATGGGCAAGGGCGTCCAGAAGGACGGCAACGTCGGCTTCGACGAGGACGCCCGCGACGTACGTAATACGCACGCGCGCACACACACATCCATCCATCCATCCCCCCCCCCCCCCCCCCCCCTAAACCACCGTTACATTCATAGCAGTTGATAGTTTTGTTTTACGTATTTATGAATGATCATCAATGGGACGGCGAACGGGTTGCAGATAAACGTTGGGCCGTTGCCGGTGGGGAAGACGGAGACGCTGGCGGAGGTGGTGGTGGCGAGCGTGCGGCGGGGCGATCGCTATGTGACGTGGCCAGGGTGGTACTGGCCGTTCCACATGGTGATGTGCGCCGCGCCGGAGCTCGTCGACTGGTTCTCCAGGGCATTCTACGTCTCAAAGTCCAGCGACAAGGACGGCGACGCGCTCAGCAAGAAGATCCTCATGGCCGTCGGCGGCAAGAAGTTCCTCTACCCCAAGAACATCCGATCCCACCAGTCCCAATAAACTAAGCCAGCCATGCGTGCATGCATGCAGAGAAAATGTATGCTCGGTTGGTTCGGCACCAAAATTGTAAAAGAGTCTAGTTGTTGGGTTGGTGTGCATGCATAGCAGCTTGGGTCTCTTCTTTTCTTCTCCTTCTCTCTTGGTATTCTTCTTCTTTTGTTCCGGTGTGATGAGAGTCCATACGATGTAAGATCTGTTATATTGGTGGTACACAACACAGTCGGTGTTGCAAAGAGAGTTACTTCTAAATGACCGTCCCTTCCGTTGTTGTTGCTTGCTGACAGAAAAAATGAGTGAGACAGGTTGTTTGTGTCGTGGATGACCGCTTCTCCCGGTCACCAAAATTTGCGCTGCTATCAGTGAATGCGCCAACTACAGTAATACAGGATACCACTTACCACTGACAACGAGCTTACCACAACTTGGAGACTGCGACCCAAGAATGTCATGAAAAAAGAAAGAATTGACATTTTCCTTCAAAAAAAAAAAGAGAGGAAAGAATTGACATCAGGACAACGGCAAAAACATGGTTCAGAATCTTGTCACTGGACATGTCCTACGTGTCAACGCAAGTAGCTTCCTCCTCTATGCTTTGTATATGGTTCTATACATGCTGATGAAAACGTCCACTCTACAGATTATAACATAACCTTGCTTACAAAATTGCAAGAGAGAAAGGATGCTACGTTATTCTCTCCGGGTATCTACTCACCAAGATCGTTTGCTATATGCATTTCAGCTGGGGGAAGAGAAGAGGATGCTCAAACCCCCCAACACGGGATCACACTATGGAGTAGGCACTGCTGGACTCGTTCTCGGGCTCAACTGCTCGTCTTGGCTTCTGCTCCTCTGCCACTTTGCGGGGCGATGCCATGGGTGACGGCGGCGAGGAGTGTGACGGGGACGACACCGACCTGCGCACCGGGCTCGGCGGCGTGTGCAGCCTCCGCAGTTCGCTCATCGAGCTTTTGGGGCTCAGGAGCAGCGGGGGTGGCGGTTGCTGCGCCACCGGAACTTCTGCGGCCTGAGGAGGGCGGTGCGGTTGCGGCTGCTGCTGATCAGTTGCGACTTTGTTTAGAAGATTCTGCATGGTGGGTAGTAGTTTTGCTGAAACAGAAAGGATCCCAGGAACCTGCAGAGTAACATCAGTTTAATTTATGTGTTCATGAAGATGAAGAGGGTTCAGTTCAATTTGTCACAAGCTTATTTCAAAATAAACAGAGTTAAAGCTAACTAATAGGTCTCTTCTTCCCTCCTAAAATGGGCTATTCAATGTTAGGAACAGCTGATTTTAGGAGCACAGAAACCCATGCCCTGATTTACTTGTTCTATAAAGTAGCTCAATAGGCAATGCAGTTTTATGGTCTCCAAGATCGTGCTTCCATCATGATATGTTGATTTCTGATGAAAATAGCCACTCATCAAAAGATGTATGGTAAGTAGGAAATTAGTTGACATTCTGTACATTTTTTCAACACACCTTCTGCACAGATGATTTCACGATAGCATTGTACAACAAGAAAAATACTATAATTCTTAAGCTCAACTTAATAACAAATCTTCAATATCTTACCATTCCATTTTGGAATTCTCTGCCAATATCTAGCTGCACTGCTAGAGCTCTGACAAGTAAGTAACCCACAAATAGAAAGAACATGTATATAGGATTCCTGCACAGCAGAACAAGAATGCCAGCACCATGTTAATAGTTCTTAGTTTGTGTAAGAAACCCCTGCACATACTGTAGGTATTGAGCTACATACCTCAGAAGCATCATGATCTCATCAAAACCAAGAACTGCCATAGCAACCATCGCCCAAGGAGGAGGCAGTCTGCCATTACCGCGCCTGTGAGCTTGCTGGAGTGAGAGAAAAAGTTCAAGTCAAAGACAATATAATAGGAATCTATTTCACCCGCTAGAAAAAAGAACGCATCATCAGAAAGTAAAAAATCGAGTCTACCCTGACAATCATAAATAATCCAATTTATGGAGGGAGGGCAATAATTCCTTCAAACTGAACGATTCTCTAATGCAACTATAGAGATATTCAAAAGCTCTCTACTTCTTAATGCAAAGGTATCACACACCTGCCATGGTTCCTCAAAAGAGTTGTTCTACAGAAATAAATAATGTGCTAGCACAACATCTCTGAATATTAATACACTACAAGAGACCAAAACTATGTATTAAATAAATTCAAACCTGCGTCGATACTGCTTGTGTAATGGTGAACTCAGTTTCTGATTGGAACTGCTTCCACACTGACTTGCATTGAGCTGGAGTAATGAGCGTATGCTTTGGATGAATCTGTTTCAATTGTTCACCAAAGTGATGGATCCTCGGTATAAGCAATTCCATATTTTGTTGCATGGAAAATAAATAAACAGAAAGCTACCTCGTCCCAGGTAGTTGAAGCAAGTGGGTCACCAGAAGAAGCACTTGAACTCTTTGACTCAACAGAACCATCTAGAAGTGTGGAAACCAGATTGTTTTCAATCCTATCTGGCTTGTCATCCCAGCGAATGGCCGCTAATACAGACAGAAGTTTGAGAGCCTGCAATGTAAGTGTAAGAGCACTTAACAATAAAACAAAGGGGTATATTGTTTGTAATCATGTTAGAAAGGCGAGAGTCCTGTACAGCAGATCGAGCCTCCTTTGCTATTGCACGGACATCTTCCTTTCCTGTCCATGTCCTTGGCATCGAGTCCTTGTCATGACTAAACACCACTGTGAACCTGGCAATAACAAGGAACTTTATCAGAAGGTTATAATATTGATTGGTACACGGAACAAGCAATAAGTATTTCTCTACCTTTCCTTCATATGCATCAAAACTTTACTAGCTTCTTCTTTAGCCTTATTTTCCACAATGCTTTGGGCATAATCCCTAAATTTTGACACCATTCCTTCTGATGATTCGCTTTCCATTTCAAACCCAGAAAGGGCTTTAACAAACTCTGGCAGGATGGCCTCTGTCTCACGTTTATAGAGGTTTTTTATTGATGCCCAAGTTGTTTGGCCGGCGGCATCAAAAAGAGATTCCACAGGTTCAACAAGTGCTTTTCTTAGTTTCTCCTGCAAATAAACATAACTTAAATTATGACCACGAGGTAACCAAATGCTATGGCAAATGCCAAAAATATGCAGAAGCTTAGTATGTGCTGATAAAGTAATAAAAAAACATCCTCTAGGTTTCCATACTTAACCTTAGCATGTCTTGTTAGTTCTGTTAGCCTGCTTTCACGAATTGAAAGTCCATGGTCTTCAATATCACGTCGAACTTTCTCTAGGATTTTAGAGTAGTCCCAATCGGCCTGCTTGATTACAGAATCTAGGATATGAAGACTTGTCAGATTGCAGTTTCGCTCTAATGGGTTGGTATTCCAAAGAAACAGACAAAAAGTCCTTCACAAATTGCATATCTTACAGGCCCATGAAGTAGATACAGGAATAAAAATGCAACACCAGAACAATACGGTACACCGGCTCTAGACAAACCTAATTTACTTGGACTTCAAACATCATACTACTTCAATACAAGTATGTGACGGCTATTACATCCCTCAGGGAGCCTACGGTAGCTTGAGATTTAGATTTATGGGAATCTCAGGATTGCTGGGAATCCTAACCACAGAAATGAGATAGCAATAAGAATGTGGTGGGTATCTCAGATACCTTCCTATTTCAAAGGGAGTGCAAAACTCCTAAATCCCAGAATCTTGTTCCTCCTGTAATCTAATATTCCTAACTTTTCTAGGTTCTTGTGTCGAACTCAGGAACCTTACTGGATTACCCTCTGATTCCTGGGAATCCAACTGACATCATTTCTACCAATCCCCATCAATGTAGTCCTTGAATAAATTCTACATCACTGGGGAAATAATATTTATACAAATTATCAAGCGTGCAAATTTACCTGCGCACCCTTGATTAAATTCACTGAGAGAGGATTCAGTAGTTTCTCGAACAGATGCTGCGAAACCTTTTCCATTCTCGAGAGATAGATTAAGGTCGGTTTTAAATTTTTCAAGAGCCTTAGTACGTAGATGACTCAAATTTTTCTGGAATGCAGGCTGGACAAGCTGCAAAGAATATGGGACGAAATAAGTGAAATGAAGGGGAAGGCATACCAATGCATATGTACAAGAGCACCTTACATTCAGTATTCTAGATTCCAGGTGTTGCCGTTTGGCCTTCCTAACAGCTTCATCAAAATAGACAGCTTCTTTGTCATACCTGACAAATAATGATGCACCTTAGTTTTATTCGTCAACATTAGTTTCCTGTTATCACAAAATATAGGAAATTCACAAAGGCCAAGATAGAGAGTCAAATACAACTTCTAGATTCAATGCCAGTACTTCAGTGATTGGATCACAGAGACAAGAAAGACACCTACAAGCTTAGGATGAGAATGGCTCCGCTCTCGCTCTCGCTCCCGCTCCGCCCCTGCCCTCGCGCCTAGTCTAGCCTCGCCGCCCCCCGCCGCCGTTGCTCGCGCCAGCGCTTAGCCCGCCCCCGCCCCTCTCAGGGCCCGCGTGATGGCCGCCTTCGCCGCCGCTGTCCCTGCTGGCTCCCCAGAGACCCCCTCCGGCGAGCGCGTCTCCTACGGGGAGCACTGGAGCAGCTCGGAGGGAGAGACCTCGTCGAGGTCGTACAGCGACGTCGCGCGCTCGCTCCCCCAGGCCCGCCGGCCGCCGCCGCTCCCAAGCGCGCCGTCGCCGCCTCCGGACGCGCCGCGCCCGCTCCCCGACCCGCGGTGCAGGACCGCCTCGGGCCTCGCTCGGAGGTGCGCCGCGCGACGTGCGGGCCGGTGCTCGACGCGGACGGGTTCCAGCAGGCCCGCCGCAGGCACCCCCATCGCCGTCCACGCCGCGACGCCCCGCCCTGCCCAGCATCTCCGACACCGCGCCGCAGCCCGTCCCCAGAGGAGGCCGCCGGCCTCTGCTTCCGCTGCCTCGACCCCAGGCATCACGTGCGCGACTGCCCCAACGACGTCCGCTGCCGCCGCTGCCTCATCTTCGGCCATGCCTCGCGCGCCTGTGGTGGCCGTCGCACGGCCGACGTGGCCCGGCAGCCAACTCGCACGGACGCCGCGCAACCCCGCGCCAAGGACGCCCCCAGGCTGCCGCCTCGCGCGTCTGCAGCCGCGCCGCCCCCTCCTCGCGGCGTGGTCGCCCGGATCCCTGCTGCCGCGCAGCCTCGCGTCGCTCCCCCGGCGCCGGCGCTCCTCTCGGCTCCTCCCGCCCCGTCACCCGCAGATCGCCCCGCGCGGGTCATCATGGCGCAGACGACGGAGATGGACGATGCGGAGCTCGTCCTTGCCCGTGCCATGGTAGCCACAATCACGGGCAACCGGCCGCGCGTCTCTTCGCCTGAGGTGGTCGAGCTGCTCCTAACCTCGCTGGACCTCGCCGAGGGCGACTTCACCATGCACGCGCACCACCCAGAAGACTTTCTCATCATCTTCTCCTCCATGGCCACCAAGCGCAGGCTCAATGGCGAGCACATCCTCTGTTCGCCGCGTTTTTCTCTCTCGCTGCGGCCATGGTGCAAGCTGGCGCACGCCACCGCCGATGACCCCGGATATCGTGTCGAGCTGGAGCTCCGCGGCATTCCTGCGCATGCGTGGCACCTCTCCGTGGCTGAGCACGTTCTCGGATCGAGCTGCTGGATCGAGCGGATGCACCCCCGCACGCGGTCGCGAGCTGACCTTGACGTCTTCCGCCTCCGGCCGCACTCACGACCCCGCCGGCATCCAGCACGCGGCGGTGCTGGCTATCGTCGAGCAGCTCCCGGCCCGCGTGCCATCTGAAGCCCCGGCCGTCCGAACCCTGTCCTACCCCATATCCATCGAGCTCACCGTGGCGGAGCGTATCAGGGGCACGCCGGACGTTCCTCAGGCGGCCGGCGGGCATACCGGCGACGACGCAGGCGAGGACAGCAGGCGCGGCCAGGGCAACGGCCAAGGCCCAGCCCCAGGACGCGCGCGCCGCCATGGCCGCAAGCGCAGGCGTGTCGACGAGGCCCCGGCCGGCCGCGCGGATGGCATGGCCATCGACGCGCCGGCATGGCGCGTGCGGCGCCCCGGCCGCGCTGATGGTACGGCCATGGCGGCCTCCTGGCCCGACGTGGCGGCGCCGTCGAGGGACCCCCGTCCTGCCAGACTGGGCATGCAAGCCTGGCCCAGGCCGCTGGGACCCGCGCACCGCCGTCATCGCGTCAACAAAGGAGAGGGTGACCGCGTCACCAGCCTGCAAAAGGGAGGTTCGGCCGGGACCCGCGCGCACCTACCTGCGCTGCCCCTGATCCGCGACAGAACGGCCCCACCTTCGGCGCCAGCTGGCGCCCCGCCATTGGCTGGAGACGACCCAATTCCTCCTGCCGTTTCAAATCCCCGCGCCCCCACCACGACCAGCGCAGCCGCGCACGAGACAGCACGCCCTCCCGTACTGGAAGATCCCATCGGGGCCACACCTGCTTCGGCTGAGATCACGCTCGCCTGCCATGCGACGGATCCCCAGCCAGAGGCCCAGACCGCGCCAGTCTCGCCTGCCGCCGGGTCGGGCCAAAGCTGCGCAATCCCCACCGCGGCGCGGGCCCCGCCTGACGCCTTGGATCAGACGCCGCGGGCCAGCGCGGGCAGCGCTTTACCACGCGCGGGAAACCCTTCGGAGCCGAGGCAGCACGCCAGCGCGGGATGCGCCTCGTCGCTTGTCGCCATCCACCCAAGCCTGGCTCCGGGGCCCACAGCAGGGACGCCCACCTCCGAGCAGGCCACGCCCGAGCCAGCTCCGCCTGGGCAGCCCTCCCCACAGGCCCCTCCTGCAGCGGCTGCCGAAGCCCCAGGCCGACCCGGCCCAGTCCCGATCACCATCCTACAGCGGCCCACTCAGCCTGATCGGGAGGGCACTGATGCAGCGCCGCGCGTGACAGCGCCGCGCGTGACAGCGCCGAGTCGGTTTGCCTCGCCCCCGATCACCCTGCGCCGATTGCGCAGCCAGCTAGCCCCGGTTACTTCTTCCTGGACGCTGGGGCAATTCCTGTCTGCAGCCACGAAGCAGCTCAACGCTGCCCTACCGTCCCCTGGGAAACGCCAGCGACCACCACTGTACTTCAGCCCGCGGAGGGGACGGTCGGCTTCGGCTCACACAGCAGTGGCTACGCCACCAAAGGTCGAGAGGCGCGCCCAAGTGCAGATCCTCCGCACCCTTGGCATAGTTGGCATCCATCAGCCCATCTCCGCTGCTGCGATGAAGGCCTACGACGACCTATTCGCCACGCCACTGTAGATGTCGGTCTTGCAGGCTATCGCGGCCCTCGTCGACAGGGAGCTCCCGGCCTATCTGACGGCCGTGCCCAGCACCGCGGCAGCCAGTGCGTGTTAGCAGCGCCGCTCGCCACGCGTCGACACCCTGCTCATGGATCACGGCTTGCAGATTGTTGTATGGAATGTTAGAGGCCTTAACTCACGCGCTAGGCGCTGCGCGATTCGATCGTTACTCTGTACCACCCGCGCATCTATTGTATGCATGCAAGAAACTAAGATGGCTTTGATCTCATCGTCTGTTGTGCTGGAAACGCTTGGGTCTGAATTTGATGGGTCAACTTACCTCCCGGCCGGTGGCACGCGCGGCGGCATTCTCCTGGCTTGGAAAACCAGGGCTGCCACGCTCTCTGACCTTCAGTTCACGCAGCACGCGGTGACTGCGAAGGTGCGCGCGCCCAATGGCAACCCCTGGTGGCTCACCACGGTCTACGGGCCCCAAAGCGACCAGGACAAATTGCTGTTCCTGCAAGAGCTGCGCGACATTCGCGATACTAGCCCAGGCCCATGGATGTTGTGTGGGGACTTCAACCTGATATGTCGTGCCTCGGACAAAAGCTCGGGCAACGTGAACCACCGCATGACGGGTAGATTCCGCCGCGTCATCAACGACCTTGCCCTCAAGGAGGTTTACCTCACTGGGCGTCGCTTCACGTGGTCCAACGAGCAATCCCCTCCTACGCTCGTGCGCCTCGACCGGGTGCTCTGCACCACCGATTGGGAGGACAGTCATGGCGAGTGCCACCTCCGATGCCTGGCATCCGTTGTCTCCGATCACTGCCCCTTGCTCCTGGACTGCTCGCCCATGCCATCAGCTCAAAAGCGCTTCCACTTCGAGGAGTTCTGGATGCGCCTCGACGGCTTCCACGACACGGTTGCTGCGGCCTGGGGTTCGGTGTCCGACCCAGACCCCTTCAGGCGGCTGGTGCGTCGCCTGCAGGCTACGGGCCGCGCCCTCACGAGCTGGAGCGCCAAGTCCACGGGCAACATAAGGGACAAGCTTGCCATCTCCCGCGAGCTTATCCTGCGCTTCGACCAAGCCATGGAGACCCGCACGCTCTCCCCATCAGAGGATTGGCTGCGCAAGCAGTCCAAGCTTTCCTACCTGGGCTTGGCTTCGCTTGAGCGCACTATTGCCCGGCAGCGCGCTCGCATCTCCTCCCTCTCGGACGGCGACGCGAACACGAGCTTCTTCCACAGGCAATGCACTTATCGGCGGCAGAAAAACAGAGTGTACGGCTTGCTTGTAGATGGGCAGACGATCAGCGACCACGACGAGATGGCCCAGGCGGCCTTTGCCCACTTCGACGGGCTGCTGGGCACAGCGGCTGACCGTGCCCACACGCTGGACTTTAAGCACCTAATCCAGCCAGCTGATCTGTCTGGCCTAGAGGCGCCATTCAGCCCCGACGAGATATGGGAGGCTGTGCGGCGCATGCCGGCGCATAAGGCACCGGGGCCGGACGGCTTTACCGCGGAATTGCTGCGAGCGTGCTGGAGCACCATTAAGCAGGACGTGCTTGAGGTCTTTGAGCAGCTCTATGCGCTGAGAGGGTGTGGATTTCACAGGCTCAACCAAGCACTGCTCACCTTGCTGCCAAAGCGCTCCGATGCTCACAAGCTCGGCGACTACCGTCCGATCTGCCTGATTCATATTGTGGCTAAGCTCTTTGCGAAGGTCCTCTCCCTGCGCTTGGCACCGAGGCTCGACGGCCTAGTGAGCCGCTATCAGAATGCCTTCATTGCCGGACGTACACTCCACGACAACTTCGTCCTAGTCCGGCAATCCCTCAAGCTCCTGCACCAACTGGGCGCGCCGAGGATCATGCTCAAGCTCGACCTCACCCGGGCCTTCGACTCCATATCTTGGCCCTTCCTCTTTGAGGCCCTGCACCAATATGGCTTCGGAGCGAGGTTCCGGGAGTGGCTGGCCATCCTCCTCTCCTCGGCTAGCACCCGCGTCTTGCTCAATGGCGTGCCGGGACCCCCGATCTGGCATCGCCGCGGGTTGAGACAGGGTGACTCGACATCCCCGCAGCTCTTCGTGCTGGCCGTCGACACGCTCAGCCGCCTCATGCAGCGGGCGCTCCAGGCCGGCATCCTCCGGAGACTCCACCCCCGTCGCAACATCCCGGCTATCTCACTTTACGCCGATGATGTGATGTTGTTCTGCCACGCCTCGACCGACGAGGTCCTCGCTGTGAAGGGCATCCTAGGGATCTTCGGCTCCGCTTCCGGCCTGCTCGTGAACTACGGCAAGAGCTCTGCCACCGCACTGCATGGAGATGAGTCGACAGCCGAATCACTGGCGATTCTGGGCTGTCAGGCAGCGGCTCTGCCCATCACGTATCTGGGTATCCCCCTCTCTACGCGCCGCCCCACCGCGGCTCAGATGCAGCCCCTAGTCGACAAGGTGGCCGGCCGCCTACCATCATGGAAGGCATGGCTCATGAACAAGGCCGGGCGGCTGGCGCTCGTCAAGTCTGTGCTCAGCGCCATCCCCGTCCATCAGATGCTCGCCCTAGCGCCCCCGAAGAAAGCTTTGAAGCAGCTTGAGAAAATTCAGCGTGGGTTTCTCTAGGCCGGGCGCGAGGCGGCCCACGGTGGACACTGCCACGTGAACTGGCGATGGGTATGTCGGCCGCTGGAGTACGGCGGCCTCGGTGTCCGAGACCTAGAGCGCACGGAGCTGGCCCTTCGGCTCCGATGGCTATGGCTCTCACGGACGGACACTACCCGAGCATGGCACGGCCTGGACCTGCAGTTCACCCCCGAGGAGTATGGCCTCTTCTATGCCTCCACCACCATGCAGATTGGAGATGGTTCGACTGCGCTCTTTTGGGAGGACAGATGGCTCCTCGACCTCTCCATCCGCGAGCACGCACCCTCGCTTTACATGTGCATCCCCAAGCATCGCAGAAAGTCCAGGACGGTGGCAGCAGGCATAGCCGGCAATGCCTGGGCGAGGGACATCCACGGCACCATTGGCCTCCAGGAGATTGGGCAGTATCTCCAGATCTGGATGTTGGTGTCCCGCATCACCCTCTCCGCAGAGCCGGACACGCTCTCCTGGAAGTGGACAGCCAGCGGCAGCTACTCTGCCAGGTCCGCTTATCTTGCCACCTTCCACGGTTCGATCACTTGCCGGTCCTGGAAGTTGATCTGGAAGGGTTGGGCCCCGCCTAAGGTCAAATTCTTCCACTGGCTCGCCAATCAGGACCGCTGTTGGACTGCGGAGCGCCTTGCTCGGCATGGCCTAACGCATCACCCTCGATGCCTTCTTTGTGACCAAGAACCGGAGACGATGCAGCACCTGCTGCTCTCCTGCCCATTCGCGAAGCAGGCCTGGCACGGGATCATATCCTGGCTGCGACTACCGGCACCTGTGCCCGACCAGGACGCCTCGCTGCAGGACTGGTGGCTACGCGCTCGCGATGCCACGCCTCACCCGCTCCGCAAAGCGTTGGCCTCGATTGCGCTTCTCGTGCCGTGGATGATCTGGAAGCATAGGAACGCGTGTGTATTCGACCATGTAACCCCATCGCTAGTAGAGCTCGCCGATGCGATCAAGGACGAGTCCAGGAATTGGGCGCAGGCAGGGGCCAAGGGGCTTAGGGTCACCCTGCCACCCACCTGGGACGTGCACTGATCTGGTTGTAACACCTTTGTACTAGCCTCCTAGGAGGTTGTCTTCCCCTCTTCTCAATACAATGAAACGCAAAGTCTTTTGCGTTTTCTCGAAAAAAATTATATGCAATTTAAAAAAAAATAAGGAGGCGGAGTACGACATGTATATTCTGTAATAATCTTGAAACAGTAGGTCACCAATTTTTCCAGTGTTCAGTACCAAAGTATGTGCCCTAAATAGTGATCAAGTGTCTCCTTGCGACATTGTATGGTTGGGTGGCAGAATTACTAGATCTAGTAGAGATGAATTGTTGCTTCTGGGGTGGTTGCTTAGATTCAGAAAATGTTGTATTTTTCTCGGTTTTCTGAGCCGAACTCTTTCTTATCAGTTGAATGAAGTGAAAGGAGCCCCTTAACTAAAAAAACAAAGAGGCAAACCAATATTATTTCTTATATAAGTATCACAGTACTCACATTTACCATATGTCAAGAGTGCTGGAAATTTTAGAGGATTTCTTTGCGAAGTACACATGTTTATAAGTCTACTGCTAGATGCATAGAACATACAAGTTAACTTTGTGTGGTCGTAAGGACCGGGAATCATATTGAACAAACCACCAGAATCAACAACTAAAATAACACACATGCTTACTCTTCCATGTGGACCTCCACAATATATCCAAGTTTTTTCCCAAAACCGAGTACTAAACCAGCCTGTACATTATTCTCCAAATCTAACCATTCCTACAGATCATAAACATATTAGCGAAAGCAAAACATCCATGAGTATTAAATGATAAGTGAAGTTCTTACAGCATCCGAGATTAGGCAGCCAAACCTCTCATTTGCAATTTCATCACAGCGGACGGTAGCAACCATTACCTTGCATGATGAAGCAAATGGAATAAATCAACAAGTAGAAAGTTTGGGTCGTTTCTTCTGTTGGTGGTGCTTCACCTCAGCATAACATCTAGGTTCGCTATCACAGCAAACAATTATAACTGATGATGTTTGACATTCCGTCTCAACTGTTGACAAATACCTAGTCTGCTGCTGAATGAGTCCTGCTCCTATTCTATGGGATCTGCAAGGCATCTATCTATCCATGCACCAACATGCTCAAACAACTAGCGATGTAATTCTCTCTCCGTACACAAAATACGACTATCATGGTACCAGATCAACCCCAGATCCTGCCATGGCTCCCAAGTAGGGCCCGTCGCGTCCACAGCCACCGCCACCTCTGGCCTCTCACGCCCTGCAACCCACTTCCTTCCCGCTGCTCTTCTCCCTCTCTTTTTCTAGTTTCACAACGTGAATAGGTCATCACCGTCGCGCTCGACCTCCACACCAGGCCATACTCCACAGAGAAAGAGGCTCATGGAGCTCCTCGTCTCCAGCTACAATGCCAGCAATCACATGGACACCGATGCGGAGCTGTAGCTCAGCGACAACAAATGTGATGAGGACATCCCTACCACTGTTGCACCCACAACCCCTGCCACTATACATGTTCAAGTTACAAAAAAACAAGGACAAGTCACTAGAGCTCACAAACACAAATTAAATTATCAGGTACTTCCGTTTCTCGGAACTACTTCTAATGTTCACGAGAATATGATACTGCCTAAATTACATATGTACTTCTAATGTTCACGAGAATATGATACTGCCTAAATTACATATGTTTGTATTGGAGCATGATCCAGCATAGAGATGAAGGAGAGCGCTCGGGGAAAGACAATGAAGCCTCAAGTGGAGATTTAAGAACTTGGAAGCTACCATGATGCCACATGAAAACGTGGATGAAATATATAAGACGAGACTTCATATTTTCGTTCATAGCAAAACTGTACGTGCTACCTCACCTTACTTTTGGGCCAGGCCCAAGTAACCATCTGCAGTTTTTAGAGTCCGTATCAGTGGAGGAAACCGGGTTAGGGTGGATTTCACCCAATCCCCCTCAGGGCTGGCTGAAGGCATCGTTTAGACTTGGGTTTTGTTTACCTAAAAGTTTTTGTCATAACTGTAACTTCGTGTACTTCGTTTGTGTCCAACAACTAAGCCAAGACCGCTTATGAAACCCCGACTTCAATCTCTATTTCATCTATATTTGCAATATCTAGTTCTTGCTTGTTCTTTGATTGTTTGTATTAAGCATCATGCACTAGCCAATGCAATCAAAAGTCCAAACTAATGAAAAGGTTTAGGCAATCAACATATACACTTCAACACCCTCTCTCACGTGTGACGCGAAAAATCAACACGTGAATAAACTAAGAAGTATGGCTCAAGAGGCCTATACATGGACACGGAGTGGGTAACAACAATTTTTTGATAAATTATGGAAGTCAGAATTTGAACTCAAGATCTTAGGCTCAAATACCATGTTAAGCTTCATCCAGTAGCCAACGCAACCAAAAGTAATAGTTTGCAGGGATAACATCTTCGTGGACAGGTTGATCATCAAATTTTGACTCAACCGAATCGAAAGAGTATCTCTTGTCAAAAGGTCAGGATACCCTTGTGCCTATCAAAGTGACAGCTTGTCGATCTCATTATGAAGTTTTGGATCTACGCCCCTGTCGGGCCCGTGGGACTAGGGGTACCCAGGCCCGTCTGCCTGCGGCCCAGGACGCGATGGATTCCATGGGTCCAGCACGGTCCACCATTGGACTTCACGGGCAAGACCCTCACGAGGGCCTCTGCCTCGCGAGACGCATGTCAGCAAGCATCGTCAAGAGCCACGCGAAACCCCCCTCGCGAAGTCGCCTCCTAGGGCTGCCCCTGAGGCCCTCGCGGGGCAGATTAATCAATAGTGGCCCGGCGCGGTCTCGCGGTCCAGCATCTTCACATGGGTGACGTGCACCACGCCGAGCGGCACGAGGAGCCGTGCCAGCAGGCACAGATGAGGAGGCTTTCCTCTTTTGTGCTAAGGGAGCAGGGCCAGCTCGCCGACTCCTAAAGCAATCTTCAAAGGTTTCCCGTTTGGTGCAAGAAGACCAAGGCTGGGGACGTGCTAGAACGGAGGTCATCCCCGAGCCCACCAACGCGTCACGGCAGGAGGCTTTTGCAGGTGCAGACTACTTTTGTCAGGATAAGCTGCAGTCCTGTCCCCATTCAAACTGGCCGTTATGGCAACCCTTCCCGCCTTGTGTTTTCGAAGGAAGAGGATCGGGGCCAGTATAGGACAGGCAAGCTGCCGCCGTAGAGCAGAGCCCCCAGAACTAGCAAGGACCCACCTTTGTACTCTCTCTCACCCTCAAGCAATCCAGACAAGCAGGAGTAGGGTTATACACCGCAAGGTGGCCCGAACCTGGGTAAACTACTGTGTCCACCGTTCTTCTGCCTTAGCTCGAGCACGTCGGAGTGTCGCCGTGAGGTTGCGACGTAGAGTAGGGCGGGGGAACCAGCACACCACCCAAGAGTTCGAACCTCTTTGGGACCCCAGAGCCCCGATTCCGACATTTGGCACCCAGGTAGGGATGTGTCGTCGTTCTCCAACTCCGTTTTGGCTCCAGCTCCGCCAACCCTATGGCTGACACTCGCCGTGTGCGTGCCGAGCGTCGGGCAGCCCGCGTCGGCCAGACCACACCTGCTGGCCGCAACAGTCGCTACCATTCCGTCGGACCCGCGGCTGCTGCCGCCGCCACCGACCCTGCTGCACGCGAGCAGCAGGACTCCTCCTTGCACCCTTCCATGCAGCAGGATGGCCGCACCACCACGGCTTGCTCCTCCCACGCCTGCCTTGGGCACGTGAACGCGCAGGCCGCGCTGCTCATGGCGCGTGAGCTGCTTCGCTACCGCGTGGCGGACGCTGGTTACGACGCCTGGCTGGGCCGCATCACCGAGCTCGTCACCGCTGCCGGAGCTCACCAGGAGCCGCACGCGGTGGCGTGCATTCTTGGCGAGGTTCAGGCCCCCGCCGCTGGCCACCACTTCAAGTCGTCCTTCCGCGGGGAAAACGCCGCCCTCAGGGAACGCGGGCCTGGCTGGGCGCAGCGTGACATCATCTTCGACGCCAAGGATCACCCCTGATCAGCAGCTGTCGCGGGCGCACTCCCCATGTTGCGAACCCCCGTCATCAGCAATGTCTCAGTCACCAAGACTCTCATCGACGGGGGCGCCAGACTCAACGTCATCTCCGTCGCGACCTTTGAGGCGCTCCAGGTGCCCTACGACGAGCTGAAGCCCACCAGGCCCTTCTCTGGGGTGATCGTTGGGATCACAACACCCCTTGGGCAGATACGCCTCCCCGTCACCTCCGGTACCCGCTACAATTACCGCACCGAGCTCATCAACTTCGACGTGGCGCACATCGGCCTCCCGTACAACGCCATCTTGGGTTACCCGACGCTCACCAAGTTCATGGCGGCAACCCACCCGGGCTACAACATTGTCAAGATGCCTGGTTGCGGCGACATCATTATCATCAAATGTGACGAGAGGGACGCGGTTAGCTCCCTCAAGCATGCATACAAAGCCGCCGCGGCCGCACACCCGGTTGTCGGAGACGAGGAGGCATCGGCAAGGAAAAAAAGCAGTTGTTCTCTCAGGACCGAGCTGAAGCAAAGAAAGTGTCGTTCGACGGTAGCGACTCGGGGCCCACCTTCACCATCGGCGCCGGCCTTTCCCCCGAGCAAATGGGTGCGCTCGTCACTTTCCTTCGAGCAAATGCAGACGTGTTCGCGTGGAAGGCGACCGACTTGTCCGGAGACCCGAGGGAAGTGATCGAACATCACCTCAGGCGCCGGAAAAGCAGCAGTTCATCGTTCAAGAGGTGCGTAAGCTGCAAGAGACTGGGGTCATCCGGGAGGTGCGCCACCCAGAGTTGCCGCCATGAACTTGGACGCCTTCTCAGGCCACCAGAGTGGCGCACCAACCCCGTCATCGTTCCCAAGAAGGGCGGCAAGGAGTGAATGTGCGTCGACTTCACCAGTCTCAAAAGGCCTGCCCCCAAGACCCCTTCCCACTGCCCCACACCGACTAGATCGTGAACTCCACCGCCGGCTGCGACCTACTGTGCTTCTTGGACGCCTTCTCAGGCTATCACCAGATCAAGATGTCGACGAAGGATGTGGAGAAGACGGCATTCATCTCCCCCTGCGGGGTGTTCTGCTATGTGTGCATGCCCTTCGGCCTGAAGAGTGCGGGGGCCACCTTCCAGAGGTTGATGTGCATCACGCTAGGGTCGCAGCTGGGAAGGAATGCTGAGGCTTACGTCAATGACATCATGGTCAAGACGCGCGAAGCCAGGACTCTCATCCAAGATCTAGAGGAGACATTCGCCAACCTGGGCAAGGTCAACTTGAAGCTCAACCCCGACAAGTGCGTTTTCGGAGTCCCCTTAGGCAAGCTCCTTGGCTTCCTTGTCTCTGACCGGGGAATTGAAGGCAACCCGGAAAAGGTTAGGGCCATCAAGAGAATGCCCCCCCTCGGACACTCAAGGAGATGCAGAAGTTGGCAGGATGTCTGGCCTCCTTGGGGCGCTTCATCTCCAAGTTCGGCGAGCGGGCATTGCCGTTCATCAAGCTTATGAAAAGGTCCGGCCCATTCGAATGGACCCTGAAGCGGACGCGGCCTTTGAAGATCTCAAGAGATACCTCACGAGCCACCACCCCCCCCCCCCCCTGCGGTCATGGTTGCGCCACGCCCCCGTGAGCGCTTACTACTGTACCTGGCGGACACCCCCTAGACGGCCAGCGCAGCCCTAGTGGTGGAGCGAGAAGAGCAAGTCTGCGCCAAGAGAAAGCCCGCGGTCCTCCGGAAGGCATCGCCTGAGGTCGCTCGAGCCCCATCGGCGCCAGCCGAGGGCATGCTTCAGGGGGCCTCCTCCCCCCCTCAGGAGGCCCCGGACGCCATGCTTCTGGAGGCCCCCGCTGCCCCTAACACCATGTCTCCGGGAGCCCCCTCGGCCCCACCTCTCGAGCCTTCTGGCATGCACGACATGGACACCACGGTCACGCACCACGTCGAGCATCCTGTGTACTTTGTCAGCCCGGTGTCGAGGGATGCGTGTGAGCGCTACCCCATGCAGCAGAAGCTCCTCCTCACGCTCCTTGTCGCCTCAAGAAAACTGCGCCACTATTTCCAAGGCCATCCTGTTAGGGTTATTTCTGCCTACCCCTTGCAGCAAGTCTTGCGCAGCCCCAACGCCGCTCGCAGAGTTGCCGAGTGGAACATCAAGTTGGAGGCCTTCCAGCTAGAGTTCTGCAACACCAGAATCATCAAAGGCACGGCCCTAGCCGTCTTCGTAGCAAAATGGATGGACCCGTACGAGGAGGAGCCTCACGAAAGCAAATCCCTCTTGCCTGGGGACCAGGCGCCATGCGGTTGGGTCCTATGCTTCGACGACGCCTTCTATAGGCAGAGCGCGGGGGCTGGCGTCGTACTCACTTCACCGGCAAGAGATAAGCTTTACTACGGGGTCCATCTGTGTTTCAGGCACAACGAGTAGGTCTCCAACAACATTGCGGAATACGAGGGCCTCATCGACGGCCTCAAGGCGGCATCCGCCCTCGGCATCAAGCGCCTCGTCATCAAAAGCGACTCTCAGCTCCTCGTCAACTTCTCCAACAAAAGATACAAACCCAAGGACGAGCACATGGCAGCCGACCTGGAGGAGGTACGCAAACTTGAGAAGCGTTTCCTTAGCCTGGAGCCGCAGCACATCCCACGTGTCGCCAATAAACATGCAACGACATCGCCAAGCGAGAGTCTCGCCGCGAGTCCCAAAGCCCCGGCGTCTTTGAAGAAAGGCTCCTCAAGCCGTCAGCCGTGCTGCTCGCCATCGGCACAACGCTGCTGCACGAGGAGCTACCACCCGCACCGCCAACAGGCGCGCCGGACTCTGGTCCGCCCGCAGGAGACCGCCTACTGCTGGCATTGGAACCTCAAGAGGGCGGCTGGGCCGCGAAATTCAAGGCTTACCTGCTTCACGGCGACTTCCTCGCAGAGGAGGCGGAAACAGGACGCGTCCTCCGACAAGCCACTACTTACTGTCTGCGAGACGTTGAGCTGTACCGCAAGCGGCCCAACGATGTCTTGCTGCGGTGCATCTCGGAGGAACAAGGGCGCGAGCTGCTCGCTGACATCCATGAAGGGGATTGCGGGCACCACTCCTCGTCATGCACCCTTGCTGGTAAGGTGTTTCGCAACGGTTTCTATTGGCCAACTGTGCTCTGCGACGCCGCCTACCTGGTCCAATTCTGCGAAGCCTGCCAGTTCCACACCAAGCAGATCCATCAGCCCATGCAGGGGCTTCAGACGATTCCACTCTTGTGGCCATGCGCCGTATGAGGGCTGGACATACTAGGTCCCTTCACTCGCATGGCTGGCGGATACCGCTACCTCTATGTCGCCATCGACAAATTCACCAAGTTGGCGGAGGTCGAGCCCGTGCGCACCATCCCGACTGGCTCGGCTGTCAAGTTCATCAAGGGCCTCGTGTGTCGATTCGGCGTCCCAACCGCATCATCACCGACAACGGCTCCCAATTTACAAGTGGCCTCTTCAGGTCATATTGTGCTAACCTTGGTACGCAGATATGCTACGCTTCCATGGCGCACCCGCGAAGTAACGGCCAGGCCGAGCGCGCCAATGTTGAGGTCATCAAGGGCCTCAAGACTAGGAGCTTCAAGAAAAAGCTTGAGGCCTGCGGGAAGGGTTGGCTGCATGAGCTGCAGTCCGTGTTGTGGTCCATCCGCACCACCGTGACTAAGCCCACTCGCGAAACCCGCTTCTTCCTTGTCTACGGGGTTGAGGCGGTCCTTCCCTCGGAGCTTAAGCATGGCTCCCCGTGGGTCTTGACGTTCAACGAGGCACGTCAGAATGACTCAGTGGAGACCAACCTTTTGCTCCTCGAGGAGGCCCGCCGCAAGGCCGTCCTTCGCGCCACGAGGTACCAGCAGGCCATGTGGCGTTACCACAGTCGCAACATCCGCCCTCGTCCTATGAGGGATCCTTTCCAAAGAGAGCCACCACAAGCTCTCGCCCATGTGGGAAGCCCCTTTTAGGGTCACCCATGTCTCCAGGCCAAGTGTTGCCCGCCTGAAGACGGAGGATGGAGTGCCCGTGCAGAATGCCTGGAACATCCAGCACCTCCGCAAGTTCTACCCCGTGACCCTCTCACATAAGAATGAGGTGGGGCGTACATGCTCCGGAGCCTCCCGGTGCGCCACCCCTTGGCCTCGAGAGAACTCCCGCCCACGCCCAAGTGGAAGCCCCAAGCTCCGCACTGACGGAACGGATGAATCTCAACCATGCCCACGCCCAAGTGGAATCCCCATGCTCCGTGCTGGCGGCATTGTTGAATCGCAACTATGCCCACGCCCCAGTAGAAGCCCCATGCCCCGCGCTAGCGGAACGATCAATCCATGATCATGCCCAGGCCCAAATGGAAGCCCCATGCTCCACGCTGGTGAATAGTCAACTGAGAGCGCCCCACGGGCCGCACCGACCTCAGGGTGAGTCGTGCCTGACACGACAGCTGCTGGCCTTCTTCCGCGGCACGCGCTCGCCAGCTTCCCCTTGGGCCTAACGCGAGCGAGGGCTGGACACGGTGCCTATGCTCGGGTTAGTCCCAGCAGCACAGAAAAACCCAAGGGACCGGGCTCTGGCATGCGGGTCCGCTCCCGCGCACGTCACCCCACCAAGGCCCTTGGTGTCGGGTCTCCTCACGTGACACCCAAGTGCAAGCTAGCGAGCGTGCGTCGTTCGAAATTAAGCTTTTGTGCGCAGGATTTTTCCTCGGGACGGATCACTCGAGGGGTCTCACAAGGCGCGCCCGGCAAGTGGCAAACTATTGGCCTTGCAAAGGACTAAGTATGAGACCCTCCCGGGGGCAGCCTCGCCGTTGCCAACGTTTTTCCTCACGTGGGACGCTTGCGCGTCAAGGGGAGACTCCTGGGCGTCGCGCCTCAGGAGCCTTCACTAGCTCTCGGAGCCCCTAACCTCCTGGCTTTGTCCAGGCACCGTGACCTGACATGCCAACGACGCCTGAGGCTCGCTCGAGAGCTGGGTCCCGACGACGCAGAGCACCCAAGCTAGCAAGGGAAGAGGGGAGAACCCAACGAGGGGACCTCAGAAGTGGGCGCATTGTTAATACTGCAAAGGCATTGGTTGCAAAGGGCAACAATTTTTCACGCACCCCTCGGAAGTGGGCGCAAGGCGAGGGGTGCGTGAACGGCACATTCCCCCTTGTCATTTTGAGCAGATGTATGAGGACAAGAGAAGCATCACGACAAGTGTCATCAAAACTGTTACAAGGAAATGATTTTTTGACACCAAAGAAATGTCATGGTGTTCAAGTTGACGATGCCATAAGTCAGACGATGTGGAGGTGGAGCAATAAGCGAGGAGGTAGTCACCGCCGGAAAGATCAAGTAGAGGTCGTTATCACTGTTGCGTCACGGATATACCTGGCCATTCTTTGCGTCGGCCCGGGCCCGTCATATTCACGATTTAAGGAAGAGGTCGGGCTCACCTGTAAAAAACTGAACCGACGGGCTCACCGGTTCGATCTCCGTCTTGGTTTTTTAAACTAAAGATCTTCTAGAGGAGAGCCTTGTACCTTAGTTGTGAGGTGAGGCTATAGCATTAAGAGTCAGTCACTGTACCACCTACCTGAGTTTATAAGCGATAGATCGTGAGAGAAGACTAGTTTAAGTCAACACTGGCATGGAATGATGCCAAAGGGCCGACGAAGGCAGGCCCTGTCAATAGTTATGCCGGTGGAGTGGACGAAGAAATGCCTATGGATTGGGTGTGCCAAATGCCGATGTAAGGGATCAAGGACAGGGCACGCCATACACTCCAGGCTGGTGCAGCTGGTCGAGCATCAAGGATGCCAGGAGCATCGCAAGGGAGCTTCGTGTCAAATGGCATGTGTCATGCATGAACCATGCCACTCCAGGGGCGCGGACCTGCTTTATGTGGAGATAGGTGGATGAAGAAATGCTTGTGGATTGGGTGTGCCAAATGCCGATTTAAGGGATCAAGGATAGGGCACACCATACACAACAGGATGGTGCAATTGGTCGAGCACCAAGGATGCCAGGAGCATCGCAAGGGAGCTTCGTGTCAAATGGCATGTGTCATGCCTGAACCATGCCAGTCCAGGGACGCGAACCTGCATTCTGTGGAGATAGATCGGGGCCACCAAATCCATCATGGTTGCTGGAGCGCTTGCGCTTTGACTTCCTCTGGCTTGACGAGGGTGGGCTCGGCAAGCCATCGGAACTGTGCCCGCCAGGGCTAAGCATGGGTGTGGAGGAAACACGATGTGTGCCACACAACGGGAAGCCAACAACCAACGAGCAACATATGGACAGCAGCACCAACTTGGACGTCAACCGGTTGGAGGAGCATATTCTACACGTTGACGAAGGAAATCTTCGGTATTTTTGTCTGCATGATCTCCAACATCTGATGACGCTGGTGCCGGTCGCGAACAAGAACAAGGACGACATCAAAGATTGGTACGCCATCGTTGTGTTGTGTGTCGGCAGTGGACTTGAGATGAGCGTAATAGCCCTTGGTACCTTGCACATGTTGGTACAACTCCGGTGTTAGATGAAGCACACAGGTGCGCTTGTTGTTAAGGAGGACAGACTCAATTACAACCCATGTGTGGCGCGCGGACTTGAAAGTGTCCATGACCATTGTGAGCAGCTCCGTAGAGATGGTGACGTAGATCCAAGACCTGCGGATGAGGTCAATAAGCCACTACTTGTTGTTGTCGGGCTTTGCATTGGCATCAATATGAAGACTAACGTTGTAGCCTCAGATGAGGAGCTCCATGAGCCCCTTTCATGTGGAGTATGGCTTGTTGTGGAAAGAGAAAGGGGGAGAGTGAGAGAAAGGGAGGGAGAGGGAGAAAGGGAGGGAGAGGGCGAAAGGGAGGGAGAGAGAGGAGAGGATTACATGTATTAGATCCTAGCATTGCATGAGAGAGAGGGGAGAGGATTACATGCACTAGATCCTAGCATTGCCTGAGCATGATTGTACATGTATAGGACATGATCTGCATCCATAGATCAATAACATGCATGTCCTATGGAATAAGGGTAGGGCTCATTCAGCGGCAGACTAGGTATTGTCTACAATTCTGTGTTAGATTTAAGATAATTAGCAAGATAAGCACTTCTTTAAGGAATAGCAAAAAGGTTTGAAAATATTATGTCGACAGGATTAGCATTAAGTAGACTCAGGAGCAATGCACTCCCATTTCATGTTGTCTGTTTTCCAGAATTATTTTGGCTGTTGATTAAAAATCAGAGGACAAGTTATTTTACATAAAAAAAACAGGCTTTAGAGGATTGGTGTAGCAACACTCTCCAAGGATAATGTGGATTTTGTTATGTATGATGCATTTGATGCACAGACCAACATTATGGAACTTAAAGTAACTCCTTTATGACTCATGTAATACCGATCCAGTGTACATAAAATTGTACCTTGTGAGCAGGAAGATCGAGATCCTTGTTCTCTCGGATAATTTTCCAAATCTGCCGTGAACTAAACAAAAAACCTGAAGCAGGAACAACTCCTCTCCTATCACCTGCAAGACCTCCTGGTGCAATCGAATTTGCAAATCTCTGCCTAAGTTGTTGAACCTGGTCGAGGTAAAAGTAAGGCACTTTAAAAATAATATCTTTAGATTCCCTTTTTATTTGGAAAATAATGTTTTAGATTTATGCAGAAAGAACTTTAGACGACAAGTTTCAAGTAATTGTTGAAGTACCTGCTCTCTGAATTGTTCTTCTTTTTCTTCAAAACTGGGCAATGCGGTGACTTCGACCTTCATATTTACAAAAGGTGTTATAATCAGTAAAGTATGTAAGTAAATCAAGATTGTACAGCAAAACTAGAAAGCCCACATTAAAAAATTCACTGAGAGGGGTATCCTTGTGTGCCTCTGGCTTAGCAACCGAGTTCCATATCTGATCAAATCAGTCACAAAATTAGAACCAAGAAATGGCAACAAACTAGGCCCTCCGTTCATAAATATAAGATGTTTTAGATATTTCAATATGGACTACATACGGACTGAAATGAGTGAACAACCACACTAAAACTTGCCTATACACATCTGATTCAGAAAGAAATACGAACATTTTATATTTGTGAAGAAAGGGACTCCCTCCGTTCACTATTATAAGATGTTCTAACTTTAGTGTGTTTGTTCACTCACTTCAGTACGTACGTAGTCCATATTAAAATATCCAAAACATCTTATAATAGTGAACGGAGGGAGTAGTAAACAATCATGGAATAAGAAGAGGGTACCAGTACCTTTTGAATATCCTCCCTTAGAACTGGTTCTAGATGTTCAAGTGGAGTCTACATGAAAATAATGATGTGTCTGAGATTCGCCCAAATAAATGGAGCAAAGATTATATTTCTGATAATAAAAAGAATTTAGTAAACATATTCAAAATAGGAAGAGAACAAAGGAGAAGCAAACCCTTGTTTTATCGCGTATAACAAATAATAGTGTTGTCTTCCTGGGACTGAACAAACGCATCATGACCTACATACCAAGTTGTCCGAAAGTTACAAGTAAATCAGGACATATATCCCAATTGCTATTAAGGCTAATAATACCTAAAAGAACAGAGATTACACCTTGGTACCTGAAATACTGTCTTTAGAAGAGGTTTATTAGCAGCTTGCTCCCGACCAATATCATGGCACCACCTAGAAGAATACATGCAGTTAAATAAAAGGACTTGAGTGTACAGACAAAATCTCAATCTATAAGCATAAGGGCAGGGGTATTTATCATGACATCGAAAAATTGGAGCAACATCATGCATCACAGAGAGTGACTCACATGTTAATCAGAACTATGTCTGAAACCGCAAGAGCAAATAATGAAGTTTGCTTCTCAAATGCCGTATCATCCTATAATAAGGCAAAAGCAGAGATCATCAGAAAAGAAGTGTTCCCGGTAACCTCCTTGCAGCAGTATGTCCAATTAGCCTCACCCATAGTTCCATACGACATGACCAAGTTGCTTCAACTCATGCAAGGTCACCTTTTGAACATAGTACTAATCAAACATGATACTTCCTCAGTCCCACAATATAAGATATTATTACAATCGATGTACTCATATATTGGCTGTAATAAAATCTTATATTACGAGACGGAGGGAGTAACTTTTAATTCTGTTCTCTTGACTCTTGAGGATGAATCACGTTTATATTTATTACTCGAAGAAAGTAAAGCCAAATCAGTCCAGAATGCAACGTTATTGCTTTGCTAAAGCACTCTTTGTGAACTAAAATTTGCACGCTATTAAGAGATGATACCATACGACAGGAGGAAAACACTCCTGATTATGTGTAACTTCGGTCGGTACACTAACCGAGTCTGATGCCCGGGTTATATGTAAATTAGGTAAAAACTATCGCAAAAGACGAATGAAAACAACCTGTTGATATCAGGTATCACTTCATAAATTCGTCCCTTTCCATGCTTTAAGGTCCAAGTTTTTCTGGTCAGGGCACTAAATACTCACAGAATGAAAGAAAGAAGAGAAAATGTAGTGTCTTTATTTCCAATCTTCTAGGTCTAATTGACAGTTTGGTGATTGTTATGTCAAACCGTACCAGTAACTATTCTAATTACCAAGTCCATAACCTTCCAGTATCTCTCTAATGTTGCACTTTCCTACTCTAAAAGTCAAAAGAACAAGGAAAACAAACTGTGCAAGTAAGCATACCTCTCCCCTTTCTCTTCCATCAGTACCTTCCAAATCCATTACAACAGTACAGGGCTCGACACCAACACAGCGTGCCATCCAGATGCCTTTGGTAGTTTGGCTCCTAGCGTCAGAAATATACTATCAAATCTAAGAGTGTACTGCTTTTGAAGTCACAATTTCATGATAAAAGAAATGAAAGAAAATGAAAGAAAGACATGTAAAGAAAATTGAGTATACCTTCCCCTGAAAGCATCCATCTCCCTAAAATTAGTCCTAAAGAGTTGGTTCAACAAGGTACTCTTTCCTGCTCAAAATAAGAAGTATGATTAATCTTATGCCAACTAAATTTTGAAGTATGTGCTGTCGATTTGTGATAAAAGGCAGGAAGTCCACAACTCACACATATCATCCAAGAATACATGTTTTAAGTTCAGTATTAGACTATCAGTCAAATGATGAAAATAAGCATTTTACAGTTAATATCAGAGAAAACAAACAAATAACCCCCAAGAAAAGGGATATACGGTGCATTTACAATTAATTGTTCATCAGTGGACTCTGATTCTTAGATGTCACTCATGTCAGCAAGTGAAGGGCTTCAAAATAGATATGCACGAACACCCTACTTTTATAATATACACATGTCACCCAGTTGGGGTTGCAAGGCTCAGTGGAAAAGGGTAAACCATGGTGGCTTACAAGTACCGAGGCGCTAAGATGTCACCATAGCTTCGTACAAATGGTGCACTAGCAATGCAGATTTCCCTCAATGTACATACACCAAAGCAAACAGGAAATGATGCACCGGCCCCCATGCAACCACTACGAAATTACCCTCTAAGCTGGCAAGCTTATACTGTCAGTGTGAGGTCGGGATGATATGTACAACGTAGCATGTTATTATTTTGCTACTGAAACTTACTGAACCCCATCATTATTCATTGGGAATCAGTGGAGCGTCAATAATCCAGAGGGCACGCCCCGAAACAAGGAAACATGCTTGCGTTCTATCGGACAAACCCGCATCATGGATAGCGGTTGACCAATTTGATCGACAAAATGGGCGTCCCCGACCACGTGCACCAACTAATGCTCCAGAAACAGCACGAAACAAATCGGCGGCAGTGCGGGTGCCCAGCGACATTCACGAGCATTTGATCAAACAGGTGGCCAGCGCCGCGCATGGGGTGGGAGCACGCCATACGATCGAGCGGACGCGACGGGCATTCGCGCGCAGTGTACGTGCGTACGTACCGCTGCTCTGGGGGCCCATGATGGAGACGACGGCGTAGGAGAGCCCGCAGCCTGCGACGCCCGCGGCCGTCATGAACCGCTCCGCCGAGTCGCCCGCGAACTCGCCCTCGCCGTCGATCAGCTGCACCGCGTGCGCCCCAGCCGCAGCCGCAGCCGCCGCGTCCTCCTCCGCCATCTCCGGTAGATCCAAGGCGCACCGGCAGGGTTCGTGGGGTGCGGGGGAGGGGGGCGGAGGCGATCGATGACTGACGCGGTCGCTGGCTCGCTCCGTCCGCCCCGCGCCGCGCCTCGCTTTCTCTCCGGCCTCTCGGCTTTCGCGGGGCACGATTCGAGTGGCCTCCGCCGATTCTTTTGCATGTATACCACGCCCCGTTTTCTTATTTATTTATTTTTCCTTTCCATTTTGAGTCCTGAAAACTTTCTTCTTCACATTTTAGTTCTTCTTATATTGTGCATAATTGCATAGTTTTTCTTCTTATTTAAAATAATCATAAACATGTGTAACATTACACATATAAAGGATGCAAAAGTACCCGCTCAAACTCGTTATTTTAGCCCTTTCCTGACCGCCTGCCTAATTCAGCCTTGTTGTATGTCTTATCAGCCGTTTGTCGCTTTTTACAATGTTTATCCTTAGTTTTTGTGGTGTGATGCATGCGTCATGAGCCCGACTTTAGATTTTGGTCGTGTTCGTTTGTTTTGGTAGGTGTTTGGATGAAATTGGTTGGGGCGTTTTGTTGGAATTATGCCCTAGAGGCAATAATAAATATAGTTATTATTATAATTCCTGTATCAAGATAATCGTTTATTATCCATGCTATAATTGTATTGAATAAAGACTCATTTACATGTGTGGATACATAGACAAAACACCGTCCCTAGCATGCCTCTAGTTGGCTAGCCAGTTGATCAAAGATAGTCAGTGTCTTCTGATTATGAACAAGGTGTTGTTGCTTGATAACTGGATCACGTCATTAGGAGAATCACGTGATGGACTAGACCTAAACTAATAGACGTAGCATGTTGATCGTGTCATTTTGTTGCTACTGTTTTCTGCGTGTCAAGTATTTATTCCTATGACCATGAGATCATATATCTCACTGACACCGGAGGAATGCTTTGTGTGTATCAAACGTCGCAACGTAACTGGGTGACTATAAAGATGCTTTACAGGTATCTCCGAAGGTGTTAGTTGAGTTGGTATGGATCAAGACTGGGATTTGTCACTCCGTGTGACGGAGAGGTATCTCGGGGCCCACTCGGTAATACAACATCACACACAAGCCTTGCAAGCAATGTAACTTAGTGTAAGTTGCGGGATCTTGTATTACGGAACGAGTAAAGAGAGTTGCCGGTAAACGAGATTGAAATAGGTATGCGGATACTGACGATCAAATCTCGGGCAAGTAACATACCGAAGGACAAAGGGAATAACATACGGGATTATATGAATCCTTGGCACTGAGGTTCAAACGATAAGATCTTCGTAGAATATGTAGGATCCAATATGGGCATCCAGGTCCCGCTATTGGATATTGACCGAGAAGTCTCTCGGTCATGTCTACATAGTTCTCGAACCCGCAGGGTCTGCACACTTAAGGTTCGACGTTGTTTTATGCGTATTTGAGTTATATGGTTGGTTACCGAATGTTGTTCGGAGTCCCGGATGAGATCACGGACGTCACGAGGGTTTCCGGAATGGTCCGGAAACGAAGATTGATATATAGGATGACCTCATTTGATTACCGGAAGGTTTTCGGAGTTACCGGGAATGTACCGAGAATGACGAATGGGTTCCGGGAGTTCACCGGGGGGGAACCCACCCTGGGGAAGCCCATAGGCCTTGAGGGAGGCACACCAGCCCTTAGTGGGCTGGTGGGACAGCCCACAAGTGCCCTATGCGCCATAGAGATAAAAATCAAAGAGAAAGAAAAAAAAAGGAGGAGGTGGGAAGGAAGGGGGACTCCCTCCCACCAAACCAAGTCCAACTCGGTTTGGGGGGGGGGGAGTCCTCCCCCCTTGGACTCGGCCGACCCCCTTGGGGCTCCTTGAGGCAAGGTCCCCTCCCTCCCACCTATATATACGGAGGTTTTAGGGCTGATTTGAGACGACTTTTCCACGGCAGCCCGACCACATACCTCCATGGTTTTTCCTCTAGATCACGTTTCTGCGGAGCTCGGGCGGAGCCCTGCTGAGACAAGGTCATCACCAACCTCCGGAGCGCCGTCACGCTGCCGGAGAACTCTTCTACCTCTCCGTCTCTCTTGCTGGATCAAGAAGGCCGAGATCATCGTCGAGTTGTACGTGTGCTGAACGCGGAGGTGTCGTCCGTTCGGTACTAGATCGTGGGACTGATCGCGGGATTGTTCGCGGGGCGGATCGAGGGACGTGAGGACGTTCCACTACATCAACCGCGTTCTCTAACGCTTCTGCTGTACGGTCTACAAGGGTACGTAGATCACTCATCCCCTCTCGTAGATGGACATCACCATGATAGGTCTTCGTGCGCGTAGGAAAATTTTTGTTTCCCGTGCGACGTTCCCCAACAGTGGTATCAGAGCCAGGTTCATGCGTAGATGTCTTCTCGAGTAGAACACAAAAGTTTTTGTGGGCGGTGATGTGCGTTTTGCTGCCCTCCTTAGTCTTTTCTTGATTCCGCGGTATTGTTGGATTGAAGCGGCTTGGACCGACATTACTCGTACGCTTACGAGAGACTGGTTTCATCGTTACGAGTAACCCCGTTGCTCAAAGATGACTGGCAAGTGTCGGTTTCTCCAACTTTAGTTGAATCGGATTTGACCGAGGAGGTCCTTGGATGAGGTTAAATAGCAACTCATATATCTCCGTTGTGGTGTTTGCGTAAGTAAGATGCGATCCTACTAGATACCCCCGGTCACCACGTAAAACATGCAATAACAAAATTAGAGGACGTCTAACTTGTTTTTGCAGGGTATGCTTGTGATGTGATATGGCCAACGATGTGATGTGATATATTGGATGTATGAGATGATCATGTTGTAATAGAAATATCGACTTGCACGTCGATGGTACGGCAACCGGCAGGAGCCATAGGGTTGTCTTTATACTAACGTTTGTGCTTGCAGATGCGTTTACTATTTTGCTAGGATGTAGCTTTAGTAGTAATAGCATGAGTAGCACGACAACCCCGATGGCAACACGTTGATGGAGATCATGGCGTGGCGCCGGTGACAAGAAGATCGTGCCGGTGCTTTGGTGATGGAGATCAAGAAGCACGTGATGATGGCCATATCATGTCACTTATGAATTGCATGTGATGTTAATCCTTTTTTGCACCTTATTTTTCTTAGAACGACGGTAGCATTATGAGGTGATATCTCACTAAAATTTCAAGACGAAATTGTGTTCTCCCCGACTGTGCACCGTTGCTACAGTTCGTCGTTTCGAGACACCACGTGATGATCGGGTGTGATAGACTCAACGTTCACATACAACGGGTGCAAAACAGTTGCGCACGCGGAACACTCCGGTTAAGCTTGACGAGCCTAGCATGTGCAGACATGGCCTCGGAACACATGAGACCGAAAGGTCGATCATGAATCATATAGATGATATGATTAGCATAGGGATGCTTACCACTGAAACTATACTCAACTCACGTGATGATCGGACTTGAGCCAGTGCAAGTGGATCATGAACCACTCAAATGACTAGAGAGATGTACTTTTTGAGTGGGAGTTTAGCGAATAATTTGATTAAGTTGAACTCTAATTATCTTGAACATAGTCTAAGTCCACTTTGTATATATTTGTGTTGTAGATCATGGCTCACGCGATAGTCATCCTGAATTTTAATACGTTCCTAGAGAAAGCTAAGTTGAAAGATGATGGAAGCAACTTTGTAGACTGGGCTCGTAATCTTAAGCTAATCTTACAAGCTGGGAAGAAGTATTATGTCCTTAATGCTGCGCTAGGAGATGAACCACCCGCTACGGCTGATCGGGATGTTAAGAACGCTTGGTTAGCACGTAAGGAGGACTACTCAATAGTTCAATGTGCAGTCTTGTATGGCTTAGAACCGGGACTTCAACGTCGCTTTGAGCGTCATGGAGCATTTGAGATGTTCGAGGAGTTGGAGTTTATCTTTCAGAAGAACGCCCGGATCGAGAGGTATGAGACCTCCGATAAATTCTATGCTTGCAAGATGGAGGAAAACTCGTCTGTCAGTGAACATGTGCTCAAAATGTCTGGGTACTCAAACCGTCTAGCTGAGCTGGGGATTGAACTCCCGCAAGAAGCTATCACTGACAAAATCCTTCAATCACTGCCTCCAAGCTATAAAGGCTTTGTGTTGAACTACAACATGCAAGGGATGAACAAGTCTCCCGGCGAGTTGTTTGCGATGTTGAAAGTCGCAGAGTCTGAACTCCGTAAAGAGCATCAAGTGTTGATGGTGAATAAGACCACTAGTTTCAAGAGAAACGGCAAAGGCAAGAAGGGCAATTCGAAGAAGAGCGGCAAGCCTGTTGCCAATCCGACGAAGAAACCCAAAGCTGGACCTAAGCCGGAAACGGAGTGTTACTATTGCAAGGGTATGGGTCACTGGAAGCGCAATTGCCCCAAGTATCTGGCAGATAAGAAGGCGGGCAAAGAAAAATCAGGTATATTTGATATACATGTTATTGATGTGTACTTAACCGGCTCTCGTAGTAGTGCCTGGGTATTCGATACCGGTTCTGTTGCTCATATTTGCAACTCGAAACAGGAACTGCGGAATAGACGAAGGCTGGCGAAAGATGAAGTGACGATGCGCGTAGGAAATGGTTCCAAGGTTGATGCAATCGCCGTTGGCACAGTGTCACTTCAACTACCATCAAGATTAGTGATGAACTTAAATCATTGTTATTTAGTGCCTGCGTTGAGCATGAACATTATATCTGGATCTTGTTTATTGCGAGACGGTTACTCTTTTAAGTCAGAGAATAATGGTTGTTCTATTTCTATGAGTAACATCTTTTATGGTCATGCACCGAATGTGAGAGGATTGTTCATATTGAATCTTGGTAGCGATACGCATATACATAACATTGAGACCAAAAGAGTTAGAGTTAACAATGATAGCGCCATATTTTTGTGGCACTGCCGCTTAGGTCATATTGGTGTAAAGCGCATGAAGAAACTCCATGCTGATGGACTTTTGGAGTCACTTGACTTTGATTCACTTGACACGTGCGAACCATGCCTCATGGGAAAGATGACTAAGACTCCGTTCTCAGGAACAATGGAGCGTGCAAGTGACTTGTTGGAAATCATACATACCGATGTGTGTGGTCCGATGAGCGTGGAGGCACGCGGCGGATATCGTTATTTTCTCACCTTCACTGACGATTTAAGTAGATATGGTTATGTCTACTTGATGAAGCACAAGTCTGAAACATTTGAAAAGTTCAAGCAATTTCAGAGTGAAGTGGAAAATCATCGTAACAAAAAGATTGAGTTCCTACGGTCTGATCGTGGGGGTGAATATCTGAGTTTCGAGTTTGGTGCTCACTTAAGACAGTGTGGAATTGTTTCACAGTTAACACCGCGTGGAACACCACAGCGTAATGGTGTGTCCGAACGTCGTAATCGCACTCTATTAGAGATGGTGCGGTCTATGATGTCTCTTACTGATTTGCCGCTATCATTTTGGGGTTATGCATTAGAAACAGCTGCATTCACTTTAAATAGGGCACCATCAAAATCCGTTGAGACGACACCATATGAACTGTGGTATGGCAAAAGGCCAAAGTTGTCGTTTCTTAAAGTTTGGGGATGCGATGCTTATGTCAAAAAGCTTCAGCCTGAAAAGCTGGAACCCAAAGCGGAGAAGTGCGTCTTCATAGGTTACCCAAAAGAGACAGTTGGGTACACCTTCTATCTCAAATCCGAGGGCAAAATGTTTGTTGCTAAAACGGAGCTTTTCTCGAGAAGGAGTTTCTCTCGAGAGAATTGAGTGGGAGGAAGATAGAACTTGACGAGGTTGTCGAACCTCTCATCCCTCTGGATGGTGGCGCAGGGCAAGGGGAAACCTCTGTCATTGCGACGCCGGTTGAGGAGGTAGTTAATGATGATGATCATGAAACTCCAGTTCAAGTTTCTGTTGAACCACGCAGGTCGACGAGATCATGTGCTGCTCCAGAGTGGTACGATAATCCCGTCTTGTCAATCATGTTGTTAGACAACAATGAACCTGCAAATTATGAAGAAGCAATGGTGGGCCCAGATTCCAACAAATGGCTAGAAGCCATGAAGTCCGAGATAGGATCCATGTATGAGAGTGTGGACTTTGGAGATACTACCTGAGGGCCGCAAGGCTATTCAGAACAAATGGATCTTTAAGAAAAAGACGGACGCTGACGGCAATGTAACCGTTTATAAAGCTCGACTTGTGGCAAAGGGTTTTTCACAAGTTCCAGGAGTTGACTACGATGAGACTTTCTCACCCGTAGCGATGCTTAAGTCCGTCAGAATCATGTTAGCAATAGCTGCATTTTTTGATTATGAAATCTGGCAGATGGATGTCAAAACGGCGTTCCTTAACGGTTTCCTCAAGGAAGAGTTGTATATGATACAACCCGAAGGTTTTGTCGATCCTAAGAATTCTAACAAGGTGTGCAAGCTCCAGCGATCCATTTATGGACTGGTGCAAGCATCTCGGAGTTGGAACAAACGCTTTGATGAGGTGATCAAAGCATTTGGGTTTATACAAGTGGTTGGAGAATCTTGTATTTACAAGAAAGTGAGTGGGAGCTCTGTGGCGTTTCTAATATTATATGTGGATGACATATTACTGATTGGAAACAACGTAGAGTTTTTGGAGAGCATAAAAGGTTACTTGAATAAAAGTTTCTCTATGAAGGACCTAGGAGAAGCTGCTTACATTCTAGGCATTAAGATCTATAGGGATAGATCAAAGAGCCTGATAGGACTTTCACAAAGCACATACCTTGATAAAGTTTTGAAGAGGTTCAAAATGGAACAGTCCAAGAAAGGGTTCTTGCCAGTTCTACAAGGTACGAGATTGAGTAAGACTCAGTGCCCAGCAACTGATGAAGATAGAGAGCATATGTGCTCCGTCCCCTATGCTTCAGCCATAGGTTCTATCATGTATGCAATGCTGTGCACTAGAGCGGATGTTAGCCTGGCCATAAGTATGGCAGGTAGGTTCCAGAGTAATCCAGGAGTGGATCACTGGACAACGGTCAAGAATATCCTGAAGTACCTGAAAAGGACTAAGGAGATGTTTCTCGTGTATGGAGGTGACGAAGAGCTCGCCGTAAAAGGTTACGTCGATGCAAGCTTTGACACAGATCCGGACGACTCTAAGTCGCAAACCGGATACGTGTTTATTCTTAATGGGGGTGCAGTAAGCTGGTGCAGTTCCAAGCAAAGCGTCGTAGCGGATTCTACATGTGAAGCGGAGTACATGGCTGCCTCGGAGGCGGCTAAGGAGGGTGTCTGGATGAAGCAGTTCATGACGGATCTTGGAGTGGTGCCAAGCGCACTGAATCCAATAACCTTGTTCTGTGACAACACTGGTGCCATTGCCTTAGCAAAGGAACCACGTTTTCACAAGAAGACCAGACACATCAAACGACGCTTCAACCTCATCCGCGACTACGTCGAGGAAGAGGACGTAAATATATGCAAAGTGCACACGGATCTGAATGTAGCAGACCCGCTGACTAAACCTCTTCCACGGCCAAAACATGATCAACACCAGAACTGTATGGGTGTTAGATTTATTACAATGTAATTCACATGGTGATGTGAGGGCTGGATTATTGACTCTAGTGCAAGTGGGAGACTGTTGGAATTATGCCCTAGAGGCAATAATAAATATAGTTATTATTATAATTCCTGTATCAAGATAATCGTTTATTATCCATGCTATAATTGTATTGAATGAAGACTCATTTACATGTGTGGATACATAGACAAAACACCGTCCCTAGCATGCCTCTAGTTGGCTAGCCAGTTGATCAAAGATAGTCAGTGTCTTCTGATTATGAACAAGGTGTTGTTTCTTGATAATTGGATCACGTCATTAGGAGAATCACGTGATGGACTAGACCCAAACTAATAGACGTAGCATGTTGATCGTGTCATTTTGTTGCTACTGTTTTCTACGTGTCAAGTATTTATTCCTATGACCATGAGATCATATATCTCACTGACACCGGAGGAATGCTTTGTGTGTATCAAACGTCGCAACGTAACTGGGTGACTATAAAGATGCTCTACAGGTATCTCCGAAGGTGTTAGTTGAGTTAGTATGGATCAAGACTGGGATTTGTCACTCCGTGTGACGGAGAGGTATCTCGGGGCCCACTCGGTAATACAACATCACACACAAGCCTTGCAAGCAATGTAACTTAGTGTAAGTTGCGGGATCTTGAAATAGGTATGCGGATACTGACGATCAAATCTCGGGCAAGTAACATACCGAAGGACAAAGGGAATAACATACGGGATTATATGAATCCTTGGCACTGAGGTTCAAACGATAAGATCTTCGTAGAATATGTAGGATCCAATATGGGCATCCAGGTCCCCTATTGGATATTGACCGAGAAGTCTCTCGGGTCATGTTACATAGTTCTCGAACCCGCAGGGTCTGCACACTTAAGGTTCGACGTTGTTTTATGCGTATTTGAGTTATATGGTTGGTTACCGAATGTTGTTCGGAGTCCCGGATGAGATCACGGACGTCACGAGGGTTTCCGGAATGGTCCGGAAACGAAGATTGATATATAGGATGACCTCATTTGATTACCGGAAAGTTTTCAGAGTTACCGGGAATGTACCGAGAATGACAAATGGGTTCCGGGAGTTCACCGAGGGGGGGGGGGCAACCCACCCCGGGGAAGCCCATAGGCCTTGAGGGAGGCACACCAGCCCTTAGTGGGCTGGTGGGACAGCCCACAAGTGCCCTATGCGCCATAGAGATAAAAATCAAAGAGAAAGAAAAAAAAGGAGGAGGTGGGAAGGAAGGGGGACTCCCTCCCACCAAACCAAGTCCAACTCGGTTTGGGGGGGGAGTCCTCCCCCCTTGGACTCGGCCGACCCCCTTGGGGCTCCTTGAGCCCCAAGTCAAGGTCCCCTCCCTCCCACCTATATATACGGAGGTTTTAGGGCTGATTTGAAACGACTTTTCCACGGCAGCCCGACCACATACGTCCACGGTTTTTCCTCTAGATCGCGTTTCTGCGGAGCTCGGGCGGAGCCGTGCTGAGACAAGGTCATCACCAACCTCCGGAGCGCCGTCACGCTGCCGGAGAACTCTTCTACCTCTCCGTCTCTCTTGCTGGATCAAGAAGGCCGAGATCATCGTCGAGCTGTACGTGTGCTGAACGCGGAGGTGCTGTCCGTTCGGTACTAGATCGTGGGACTGATCGCGGGATTGTTCGCGGGGCGGATCGAGGGACGTGAGGACGTTCCACGTTCCACTACATCAACCGCATTCTCTAACGCTTCTGCTGTACGGTCTACAAAGGTACGTAGATCACTCATCCCCTCTCGTAGATGGACATCACCATGATAGGTCTTCGTGCGCGTAGGAAAATTTTTGTTTCCCGTGCGACGTTCCCCAACACGTTTGGGCGTGGACTCCACCGTTGATTTTCTTACCCGACGCTTCGTGGCTGCATAAAAAGACGTCCTCCTGATGCCTGACAACCCTAGTTTTTTTTCTGTTTCTTTCACCCAATCCTTTCTCCCATCATGTTGCAACCTCTTCTTCGGACGTAGTGGTTGGCGCAGCTCTGCCTTCTCTCCTCGTCCATCTCATAAATCCGCATTGGAAAAGACGTATGCGACTGTCATGGTGCTGGCATAAGATCCCGATCTAGGAAGGAAGGACACGACCACCCAAGGCGGCAGCATCGACGCGAGAGACAAAAGGGATAGGGAGATCGATGGTCGGGGAAGAAAGGTGGAGGAGTGGACTTGGAGGTTGTGTATGTGTAGGCGGAGGAGGACGACACACGGGCAAGCTCAAGCTGCAGGTGATGAGACCCCCCTTTAAATTTCTCATATTGCCATCAATGTCCTCTCTTCCTTTCAACTCGTATCTATTGTGGTAGCTTACAACTCATTTGTCTATAAGTGCACCTCTCATCGAAGGTACTAAAAAAAGGAAAGCAATGTAATAAAGACGAAAAGAGATAATGTCATTGCCATGAAACTCTATCCCAAAACTTGAAAGGCGTATTACTTTCAAGCTGATCGGCCAAAACGGAATCCACTTTCATCATAGTGTTCATCAGGAGGTTTTCGAAATTAAGTCCCACATGGCAATACTATAACAAAAAATTCTAAAAAGCACATTCTGTCACAAAATTCAAGATTGTGGCATGAAACTTACTTTTCTAGCACGTTTCCATGATTTGGAATTTATTTGGATCAAAACTAGTTCCATATGCTTGTATTACATTTTTTCATTTTTCTCGTCATGGGACCTTTAAAAACTAGAACCCACATAGGCACATTCTGGTGGATATATTTGAACAACAATTTACAGTGTCGAAAGTATATATTTAACACAAACTTGCTTTTCGCCCACAAACTGGTAGATTGACCGTCTGTTTTGACTGTATAAGCCAAAGTCAAATATAACAAGATTAAAAAAATAGAGTTTTTCCTATTTTTAAATGCAAATTAGCATGCAAAAAGTAACTTGTACTGCAACTTGTATTTTATCATATCACATTGCTTTGAAGAAACAAGTGCAAGCCATAGAAACTACACAAAAGCATCTTAAATTATATGCAACCAACATTTTCTAAAACATATCTTTCATGGTCGAATAATATATAACAAATGATTGACTTATCGTTATGCTAAATATGATCCGAGCTAGAAAAACATGTGTACCATAATTTTGCTTTTCATGACTCAAAGTTGCTTTTAAAAATATTTTATTGGAAATATATCCAAACTCATAGTTGTTGTTTTTCTTTTCCTGAGTAAAGTTTTTTTCTACACATAGAAAATTTAGAAATATATCTCCTTTTCTCACATGGAAAATTCATATAATGTTCATTTACTGCACATGGCAAGTTTTTTTTTGTAATGTCCACGTGGCAAATTTATGAATTTTCAAACTTATCACGTGGCAAGTTTTATACATTTTTTGTAATGCCTACATGGCAAAAAAAACATGGTTAGATGGAATTTTTTGGATCATTTGGTGTATACAAGACATGGAAAATTCTAAATTATGTTTTTCTTTTTCTAAGAAAAGTTTTTTATACACATGCAAAATTAGAAAAAGGTTCTCATTTTGTTACATGGCAAAGTCATATCATGTTTGTTTTTCTTCTCGCAAATTCACATTCTTCCTTAATGTCAGCATCGCAATCTATGAATTATCTTCTTGTCACATGGAAACATTTTTGTAATGTCCACATGGCAAACAAATCATGATTAGATGGTAAAATTTGAATTATTTGGTTCTTAAGACATGGATTTTTATTGGAAAAGTTTCTAATAGTCATATGGGAAATTTTAGATTTTAAGTTTGGATCAACTTAACAATTATTGCATTTTTTGGTCCCATGTCACTTGTTATATGTGACAATTCTGATTGAAACTTGCCCCATGACAATTTTAGACATGAAAAATCACATGGAAATATCATTTTTTTTTGTCTTTCTAGACATGGAAATTTGTAGGTCTTTTTGTAATGCTCCCATTACAAGGTTTAGGAACTTTCTACCTTATTCATGAAATTATTGGCAATGTTCCTACTTTGTCACATGTAAATTTTAGATTAGTACTTTTTATTTTTCTAAATAAATTTGTTTTCGACACATTACATTTTTTGTTAAATCTTGATATGCAATGGAAACAAACATTTTTTCTAAGTAAAGTATACACACATACCCCCCCCTCCCCCCCCACACACAAAATCCCATAATTGTTGTTTTGCTTTTTCTAAGTAAAGTTGTTTTTCTACAAATGGAAAATTTAGAAATAATTCTCTTTTTCTCACACGGTAAATTCATATCTTGTTTTGTTTTCTACACATGACAAATTTTTATATTTTTTTGTAATATCCACATGGCAAATTTATAAATCTTTCAAACTTGTCACGTGAATTTTTTTACACTTTTTTGTAATGTCCACATGGCAAAAAGAATCATGGTCGGATGGGAAAATTTGGATTATTTGGTGTATATAAGACATGACAAAATTTTCGTAATGTTTTCTAACAATCAGATGACAAATTTTAGATTATGTTTTGCCTTTTCTAAGAAATGTTGTTTCTACACATGAAAATATAGAAAATAATTATCCTTTCTCACATGGCAAAGCCATATCATCTTTAATCATGGCAAAACACTTTTTTTTCCTTAATGTACACATGGAAATTTATGAATTTTCAAACTTGTCCCATGGCAACATTTTGGTAATGTCCACATGGCGAAAAAATCATGATTGGATGGTAAAATTTGAATTATTTGGTTTATAAGACACATGTCAAATTTTAGATTTTGACTTTATATAAACTTAAAAATCATTGTATGTTTTTTGTCTCATGTCACTTGCTATATGTGAAAATTCTGACTGAAACTTCTCACGTGACAATTCTAGACATGACAAATCACATGGAAAAATCATTTTTTTCTTTCTAAACATGAAAGTTTTTAGGTCTTTTTGTAATGATCCTTTTACAAGCATTAGAAATTTTCTACCTTATTAATGACAATTTTGGCAATGTTTCTACTTTGTCACACGAAAATTTTAGATTTTTTTTTTTTGCATTTTCCTAAGAAAATTGTTTTCTACACATTACAATTTTTGTATGGCAAACATATTGTTTCGACCATGGCAAATTTCACTGTACACACCATGGAAAATTTCATTGCACACAACACTAAAAATTTATTTTGAACATAACCATGGTAAGTTATTTCTGGACAATGACAAATTTGTTTTGCGCCATGGAAAATTTATTGAACAAACCACGTTAGACAAATTTGAGTAGCATGGCAATTTATTTTGAACATATCATGGCAAACTTGTTGGCCATAATACCATGGCAATTTATCTTGCCATTATCTTATGAAACAAGTTCTTCATAGTAAATCTTGCTATGTAATGGCAACAAACAATTTTCAAATTTGCAATGCTCTTTTCAGAAACAATTCCCCCTTTAATTTGCCATGTGACCATTTTTTTCTATATCTTGCCATGATTTATTAGTAAAAACAGCTTTTGTGTATGACCATCCTAATTTTTATAATTTTTCCATGAGCTAGATAAACATTTCCTTCTATTTAAAGTTGCCACCGGACTATTCTTGTTGTTTATAAATTAGACCATGGTATTTTTACTGCAGATACCTTGACATAATTATTGAATATACTTTGGTAAAACTTAAAATTAGAGGATGACATTTTATAAATTAGAGCTTGGTATAGAGTATAGCATGGTAATTTTTAATTTATGGCGTCATAATTGTAAATTTTTGTTTCTATGCCTTTTATGTATGAAGAGTGTTTTTTATTTCTCTAGATGACATTTTTTGTGTGCCTAACACGCTTTACACGGGAACTAGGATGGTTCGCTCGATCAAACCTCTTCATTTGTTCCGATCCCGAACATATGTGACGTCAAATCTATATTAGTGTCCTACTACAATAATAAGTATTTTATAACTATAGAATAATCAGTTGAAGATCAGATCGAAGTTGTAAAGCTTGAAGATTGATGAAAATGTCGCCTTCTAGTAAAAGGATAATCTGCATAAGAACATCTCCAATAGATGATGCAAATTATGGAGATGTAAAAGTTTACATCTTCAAATAAATGCTTTTTGCATCTCTAAAAAAGTCTCAGCTCCAACAGATGATCTATTTTGGAGATGTAAGAGAACAATTCCAACATATGATGCAAATGGGGTGGCGCCGAGCGGACGGGGCAGCGATGGCGGCACGGGGTCAGGGCGAAGAGGGGTGGCGACGGGAGTGGGACGACAATGGGGCGGGGTGGTGGCCGAATAGGGTCGGGGTGACTGTCGGGACCCCGATCCTAAGCCATAGGAATCCAACATGTAACACATCGCATCCCTTTGCGGTCTCACGCACGGTTAACTCCACGGCTGCAGCCTTACCTTAGCCGGGACCGTTTGCGTCTTTTGACTCACGTATGCAGTAGTGTTGCTAGCATTCCAATGTCAAAGAACCCGGATCGACATGTCTAGTCATAAATCAAAGTGGCAGTACCGCACAAGGACAGGCATACATGACCCAACAAAGCAGGTGTCGGTCATCAGCGAACGTAGACGAGTCGTAGCAAGCTACAAGGACTCCATTACGTCGCGTGACATTTCCCAAAGGGGACAGACACAGCAGCTAAGAAGGACACATGCCGGTCAACCAATGTGTCCGGAGCAGTAGCGAACTACCAAGGCTCGTTGGATCACAAAGGGGCATTTCCTTGTAAGGAGTGCTACTAAAGTTCACGACTAGGTATTCGAACCCCATACATATCAAGTAAGACACACGTACGCATGGCATACCGATATGTATAGATACATCGATGGCATCACAACATAACCATAAACATACAAGCTTTATTTAAGAGGCTCGGAAGAGCCACACACATAATATTACACATTAAGGGTCTCACGACCCATAATAACAGTCATTCAGTTACAAGCCAGCGGAAGAGTTATAAACTGTCTGAGTACAGACACGGCAACTAGAAGGCACATGGCCTGACTACACTACAGATCCAACATAGGGCCAGATCGTAGCTGGGACACCAGCTACTCGTCGTCGTCGATGTCTACGAAGAACCCTCCATTAGGGTCATTAGCAACCTCTGCAACATGTATTAAGCAAACATGAGTACGAAGGTACTCAACAAGACTTTAGGATGACTAACTACTCATGCAAGGTATCAAAAAGGTATTGTGGGGTTTCATGCGGAAAGTCAGCATTTGACTCGTGGCTAGACAACTTGCATTTTTAAATAATTTTGACAACTCGATTTCTCGCACACGAGTCCACTAGCACCACAACAATACACTATCATAGAATCATTCCGTCTCCCTACGGAAATGCCGTCCACGACACTCACGCTTATCTTGGCAATTTTATGAGTAGTCGTTGAAGTTATCTATGAACAACATATGTCTCCAAGTAGTCCATATCCGCGGACGCGGCTATTCGAATAGATCATAACCCTGCAGGGGTGTACTTCGTCACACACGCTCCCGCCACTTATCGCCATGTGCACGTCATGCACCTCGGCAACCTTCAAGCGGAAGCCCAGCGAGGGAGTCGGCCACAACCGTTAACCTCACTAGTACCTAGTCCAGGTTTATCGCCTATCTGAGAGTAACCCGTACGGAAGTCCGGCCGAGGTTTCCGCCACGGCCTCAAACGATGTGCGCAGGGTTCCCAAGCCCACTATCCGGGTGCCACTTGGTACACCGTGCCACTGCCTACCGCATCACGGTCCACCTCTCAGGTCAGCACCATGCACGGCCTCCAGCATTACTATAAACACCAGAAACTACTTGCAACTCCTGGACCGAGTACTACGCGATTAATAGTCCGAGCGGGGTCATATTTCAGGGCCCAGCATGTGGTAGTATCTAGTCTTGGATTACATACACGGAACTCAGTTCCTAGGGACGGTTCCAATGAAACAACCCGCCATGTACTCCTACACAGCCTTTCACCGGTACCTTTACCAAATCAAGTTCAATACACAACCTTTGCTCACCGAACACATTCTCACAATTCTGTTCATCTCCCAGATGACAGACCATACACAACTCTAAGCATAGCATGCATAGCAGGATAAGGCACATCATAGCTCAAGCAACTATCAGGTATGCTAGGTTGCAAGGTTCGGCTATTTACTGTGACAAGGTTAGGTCATGCAAAGGAAGTGGGTTCAACTAACGTGGCAAAAGCAGTTGAAGCATTTGATCCTAATGCAATAAATAAGTGCAGGAGCAAGAACATGGGAATTATCGGGATGATCAAAAGGGATGATCAAAAGGGAATAACACCGGATATTCAAGTCGGAGACGATCCTCTCTTTCCCAAGTTGCCTCCTTTTCAGAATGATTTGACCATTGAACTTTAAGAAACTTGAGGTTTCGACGTCGAGTGGTACGCTCAGCTTGATCAAGAATACGCACGGGGTATTCTTGGTATGAAAGGTTATCTTGGAGATCAAGCGTTTCGTGGTCCACTTCATGGATAGGATTCGAAAAGCAACGCCTGAGTTGCGAGACGTGGAAAACATCATGAACCTTGGAAAGATGCGGAGGAAGTTCCAACTGGTAGGCAACTTCTCCTTGTTTGGCAAGAATGCGAAAAGGACAAATGTAACGAGGAGCCAATTTGCCCTTGATACCGAATCGATGGGTACCCTTCAAAGGTGTAACCCGAAGGTAAGCCTTCTCGTCAACTTCAAAGGTCACAGCCTTATGATGACGATCATATTGGCTCTTTTGACGAGACTAGGCTGTTTTCAACTTTTCACGAATAATGTGAACCTTCTCTTCTGCATCCTGGATCATATCCGGGCCAAAGAGTTGCCTCTCTCCGGTTTCTGACCAATTAAGAGGTGTTCGACATCTTCGTCCATAGAGAACTTCAAAAGGGGCTTTGCCCAAACTTGATTGGTAACTATTGTTATAAGCGAATTCGGCGAATGGAAGACACTTCTCCCAATTCATACCGAACGATATAACACAAGCTCGGAGCATATCTTCTAGAATTTGATTCACTCTTTCTACTTGACCACTTGATTGGGGATGGAAAGCAGTGCTAAAAGATAGGTGAGTCCCCATGGCATTCTGAAAACTTTCCCAGAAGCAAGAAGTAAAGATACTTCCACGATCCGAGTTAATTTCCAGGGGAACACCATGAAGAGACACTATTCGAGAGATATATAACTCTGCTAGCTGGCTAGCTGTTATACTCTCACGAACAGGGAGGAAATGAGCCACTTTGGAAAGACGGTCAATGACCACAAAAATAGCATTATTCCCTTTCTTGGTCTTGGGAAATCCGGTAACGAAATCCATGCTAACTTTATCCCATTTCCATTCAGGAATAGCTAGAGGTTGAAGGGTGCCAGCAGGCCTTTGATGTTCTGCCTTAACTCGACGACAAACGTCGCAGTTAGCAACGAACTCAGCAATTTCTCTCTTCATCCTAGTCCACCAGAACCTCTGGCGTAGGTCCTGATACATCTTAGTACTACCAGGATGAATGGTGAGAGGAGAATCATGAGCCTCCTTAAGGATTAACTGCCTTAGATGTGAGTTCTTAGGAACCACTAAACGATTCTGGAATAACACAACACCTTGATCGTTCATGGAAAATTCTTTAGCGTTTCCGCTAAAAATATTCTCCTTGATCCGTGATATACCCTTGTCACGCTTTTGGCCAGCTATAATTTGATCCTTAAGAGTAGGCTTCGCCACCAGGGTAGAAAGGAATCCTTGAGGAACAATATGAAGATTCAACTTCCGAAAGTCCTCATGGAGATGTGGTTGACCTTGTTGTAGCATCAAATTGTTACAATAAGATTTATGACTTAGCGCATCGGCCATAACATTGGCCTTCCCGGGGGTGTAAGTTATCCCTAAGTCGTAATCCGAGATCAACTCAACCCACCGTCTTTGCCTGAGATTCAAATCCGGTTGGGTGAAGATATATTTCAGACTTTGGTGATCGGTGAATATTTCGCAACGATTACCCAGAAGGTAATGTCGCCAGGTTTTTAGTGCATGGACCACAGCTGCAAGCTCAAGGTCATGTGTGGGATAGTTATCCTCATGTGGACGCAATTGTCGAGATGCATATGCGATCACATGACGATCTTGCATGAGAATGCAACCTAATCCTTGTCGCGAGGCGTCGCAATAGATAACAAAGTCCTTAGAAAAATCTGGTGGTAGCAACACAGGTGCGGAAGTCAGGCGTCTTTTCAGTTTCTGAAAACTATGCTCACACTGTGGTGTCCACTCGAACCTTTTATCTTTCTTGAGGAGTTCAGTTAGAGGTTTTGCAACCTTGGAGAAATTCTCGACGAAGCGGCGACAATAGCTCGCTAGACCAAGAAAACTCCTAACTTGCTTAACCGATTCAGGTTGGGTCCAATCAAGGACAGCTCGAACTCTCTCGGGATTGACAACAATACCCTTACCAGAGATTATGTGGCCTAGATAGGTCACTTCTGGTAACCAGAATTCACATTTTGAAAATTTGGCATAAAGGCGATGCTCTCGAAGTTTCATCAATACCAGCCTTAGATGCTCGGCATGTTCTTGTTCATTCTTCGAGTAGATGAGAATATCATCGAGGTATACCACGACGAATTTGTCCAAATACTCCATGAAGATTGAATTCATCAGTAGAGAGAAGGTGGCTGGGGCATTGGTTAAACCGAAGGACATAACGGTGTACTCATATTGGCCATAACGAGTAACAAAAGCCGTTTTTGGAATGTCCCCGTTCTTAATCTTGATTTGATGGTATCCCAACCTCAAATCCATTTTGGAGAAGACTGAGGATCCAGCGAGCTGATCGTACAGATCGTTGATCCTGGGGAGCGGATACTTGTTCTTAATGGTGACCAGATTAACTGGTCGGTAATCTACAACCATCCGATCCGTTCCGTCTTTCCTCTTGACGAAGAGGACGGGACAAGCCCAAGGAGAAGAGCTAGGACGAATGAAACCCTTGTTCAAGGCCTCATCTAGTTGCTTTTTAAGTTTGGCTAGCTCCAGGGGTGCCATCTTATATGGTCTTCTCGCTATTGGGACAGTTCCCGGAACAAGATCTATTACAAACTCTACATCTCTGTCAGGTGGAATTCCTGGCAGTTCCTCTGGAAAAACATCTGGGAAGTCACGGACTACCGGAATGTCTTCAAGTTCCGGAAGAGGGTTGGCATTTAGAGAATAGAGTTGGCATTTGGCAACTCGAGTAGAGACATTTACTATCTCACCCGAGGGATGGGTAAGCTGGACATTTCTAGAATGAGTATCAATCTTGGCAGAGTGAGCTGACATCCAGTCCATGCCCAAGATGATATTAATATCCGAGGATTTCAAGGCTATCAACGAGGCTAGAAAAACTAGCCTATCTACTAGAATTTCATTGTCATAGGTTATCCTAGAGGTTTGCCATTTACTACCAGGGGTTTGGACAACCAATGGGATTGGCATATCACAAAAAGACATGTTATGCAACTGTGCATAACTTTCTGAAATGAAGAAATGAGAAGACCCAGTGTCAAAGAGAACGGACGCTGGGTGATGATTAACAAGAAGCGTACCCAGCATGACGTCGGGATCCTATGCAGCTTCTTCTGCTGACACATAGTTCACACGGCCACGTGCAGGAGTTGGCTTCACATAGTAAGCTTTGCCCGACTTGGCTTGCCCGACGGACTTTCCGGGTTGCTTGGCACCCACATTCTGAGGACACTCACGGGAATAGTGCCCTGGTTCTCCACATTTGTAGCATATCACTTGGTTGGCACGTGGTGCAGCATTGCTAGCTGGACCACCATAAGCTTTTGCTGGAGGTTTGGCCTGATTCGTCTGAGGCGCCACGTAGGATGGCCTCGGAGTGTATCTTGCTGGCAGAGAACTGTTTGGAACCCACAGCCTGCGTTTTGGAAACGCGAAACCAGAAGACGAGCCAAAGTCACGGGAGTGCTTCCTTGTGGCTTCGAAGTCAGTATGACCAGTCTCGGCACTGATCGCCTTGTTGACCAGGGCTTGAAAGCTTGCACACTCATGGAGGCGCAGATCACGACGGAGCTCAGGGCTCAGACCCTTACGAAACCTTGCTTGCTTCTTGGCGTCAGTAGACACCTCCTCTGTTGCATAGCGGGCGAGGTTACCGAACTCGCGGCTATAGGCATCCACAGACAACTTGCCCTGAGTGAAGGTACAGAACTCCTCTCTCTTTCTGTCCATCAGGCCCTCTGGAATATGGTGCAGACGAAAAGCTGCACTGAAGTCTGCCCATGTGGCCACTGGTTCAGCGGGACGCATAGCTTCAAAGTTCTCCCACCACAGATTGGCGGGTCCTTCCAGGAAATACGCCGCAAAGGTCACCTTGTCGGCCTCAGACACATTCACAGAGCGAATCTTGCGTGAGATGCTGCACAACCAGTCATCAGCGTCGAGGGGATCGACGGAATGATGAAACTTTGGAGGATTCAGCTTCACAAAGTCATTGAGGGACACTACGGCATTCCTAGGCCGTCGAGCCGTATTCTGCTCAATACGCTCTAGTAGTCGATTGGTCTCCCTTTTATTTCTTTCTGCCTCAAGCATCACTTCCACCAGAGAAGGCGGGTGAGGCAGGTCTTCCTGCGACGCTTGACTACCCTCACCTTGCTCATGAGCAGGGGCACGGTTCAACCTGGTGAACACCATCCTGACAAACAAACTCATAGCTTAGACCAACATCATATCAATACTAGCTATGGATTAAGAATGTACTGAACACACGGAATGCGGAAATGAATATCCGAACAACATGGTAACAAGCAACTGCTATTTATGCACCATGGTTCATACACACCCTTACATAGTTCAATACAACCTTAACCGAAGCGCAAACTACTGAATTTATGAAACTACTCATCAGAGGCTTACAAGCTTCCTATACATTATTTATCTAGGCCTCCGGAATTCATTTCACATTACATGCATACTTCACAAGTCATGCAGGACTGTGAACGTACGGCTACTACCATCCTATACTTCCGCTCACAGCTCAGGCATCCGCATAGAACATCTCATAGAGATTACCTCCATGACCTGGAAGCTCAACCTGCGGATCAGGAAACACTCTAGCCTGAGATCCCTGGGATCCGTAAGGACACGGATGTGGCTTTGGTCCCCTGACTGGTGGTAAGAGGGGTCCCCGAAGAGGTGTGACTCCTCCTATAGCTGGCCAGTCAACGTGGGCCGGAAGATGGGTCCTAACAGGGTTCAGCATCTCCATCTCTCCATACCCTGTCTGGACTACCGGTGCCAGCTACGTCAAAGCTGTCCACAGACGGGCACGGGTAGCATAAAGCTCCATGCGGAGAGCACGAGCATCCCTGTCTCTGTTCTCTAGCATCTCAATAGTGGACTGCAGTAGTGGATCCTCCATAGAAGAATCAAAATAGACTCCACTGAGGTATCCCTCTTCACCAGGCTGAGAGGCCGGAACATAGCAGAACTCTGAATTCTGCAGCAGTGCATGTCTCGCTCTCATAATGGTCATCATTGAATAGGCAGCATCCTGTACTGCCATGTCAACAGTGACCCCCAACCCATAGGACCAATGGATTGGCTTCTCCGCTCCAGGGTAATCTGGAAATACCCTAACAGTACAGATGTACTGGCTCTGGTTGAAGTCTCGGTATTGTTCCTCCACTGTGTACTCGGGGTACCAGCGGTAACCGCACACCGACATCACCCTGACCAGCATGGCCGTATGACTCGGCACATCAATGCACCTGGTCAGACGTACCACCTGACGAGAAGGACGGCCAGACATCTGTAAATAGAGAGTAATGCAAAAGCATTAGAGCTCCGAATACAAAATTGGGCAGCATAATGGCTGTAAATGCTCAAAAACAAATTTTGAGACAACCCAAAAATGGAATAGCGTAACCACTCAACTATCAAGCTCAACTCTCTGATCATCAAACCTACTTCCTTTTTCCTAGGAATGACAGAAACCACATATCTCTTGACCCGTAGTCCTATAATCTACCGATCAGAACACGAGCCTAGGAGAAGATGAGTAACCTAGTCCTTAATTCCCGCAAAAAAGACGAGGATGACCAGAATAGAATATCTTGAGAAGAGAACAAGAGTCTTACGTTCCCTTCCACAAACAATTCCCTTATATATAACTAAAGAAATTCTAGACTCAACTTCGACCAGTTTGGCTTAGTAATCCTACAGTCAGTCAGGCTCTGATACCAACGCTGTCGGGACCCCGATCCTAAGCCATAGGAATCCAGCCTGTAACACATCGCATCCCTTTGCGGTCTCACGCACGGTTAACTCCACGGCTGCAGCCTTACCTTAGCCGGGACCGTTTGCGTCTTTTGACTCACGTATGCAATAGTGTTGCTAGCATTCCAATGTCAAAGAACCTGGATCGACATGTCTAGTCATAAACCAAAGTGGCAGTACCGCACAAGGACAGGCATACATGACCCAACAAAGCAGGTGTCGGTCATCAGCGAACGTAGACGAGTCGTAGCAAGCTACAAGGACTCCATTACGTCGCGTGACATTTCCCAAAGGGGACAGACACAGCAGCTAAGAAGGACACATGCCGGTCAACCAATGTGTCCGGAGCAGTAGCGAACTACCAAGGCTCGTTGGATCACAAAGGGGCATTTCCTTGTAAGGAGTGCTACTAAAGTTCACGACTAGGTATTCGAACCCCATACATATCAAGTAAGACACACGTACGCATGGCATACCGATATGTATAGATACATCGATGGCATCACAACATAACCATAAACATACAAGCTTTATTTAAGAGGCTCGGAAGAGCCACACACATAATATTACACATTAAGGGTCTCACGACCCATAATAACAGTCATTCAGTTACAAGCCAGCGGAAGAGTTATAAACTGTCTGAGTACAGACACGGCAACTAGAAGGCACATGGCCTGACTACACTACAGATCCAACGTAGGGCCAGATCGTAGCTGGGACACCAGCTACTCGTCGTCGTCGATGTCTACGAAGAACCCTCCATTAGGGTCATTAGCAACCTCTGCAACATGTATTAAGCAAACATGAATACGAAGGTACTCAGCAAGACTTTAGGATGACTAACTACTCATGCAAGGTATCAAAAAGGTATTGTGGGGTTTCATGCGGAAAGTCAGCATTTGACTCGTGGCTAGACAACTTGCATTTTTAAATAATTTTGACAACTCGATTTCTCGCACACGAGTCCACTAGCACCACAACAATACACTATCGTAGAATCATTCCGTCTCCCTACGGAAATGCCGTCCACGACACTCACGCTTATCTTGGCAATTTTATGAGTAGTCGTTGAAGTTATCTATGAATAACATATGTCTCCAAGTAGTCCATATCCGCGGACGCGGCTATTCGAATAGATCATAACCCTGCAGGGGTGTACTTCGTCACACACGCTCTCGCCACTTATCGCCATGTGCATGTCATGCACCTCGGCAACCTTCAAGCGGAAGCCCAGCGAGGGAGTCGGCCACGACCGTTAACCTCACTAGTACCTAGTCCAGGTTTATCGCGTATCTGAGAGTAACCCGTACGGAAGTCCGGCCGAGGTTTCCGCCACGGCCTCAAACGATGTGCGCAGGGTTCCCAAGCCCACCATCCGGGTGCCACTTGGTACACCGTGCCACTGCCTACCGCATCACGGTCCACCTCTCAGGTCAGCACCATGCACGGCCTCCAGCATTACTATAAACACCAGAAACTACTTGCAACTCCTGGACCGAGTACTACGCGATTAATAGGCCGAGCGGGGTCATATTTCAGGGCCCAGCATGTGGTAGTATCTAGTCTTGGATTACATACACGGAACTCAGTTCCTAGGGACGGTTCCAATGAAACAACCCGCCATGTACTCCTACACAGCCTTTCACCGGTACCTTTACCAAATCAAGTTCAACACACAACCTTTGCTCACCGAACACATTCTCACAATTCTGTTCATCTCCCAGATGACAGACCATACAAACTCTAAGCATAGCATGCATAGCAGGATAAGGCACATCATAGCTCAAGCAACTATCAGGTATGCTAGGTTGCAAGGTTCGGCTATTTACTGTGACAAGGTTAGGTCATGCAAAGGAAGTGGGTTCAACTAACGTGGCAAAAGCAGTTGAAGCATTTGATCCTAATGCAATAAATAAGTGCAGGAGCAAGAACATGGGAATTATCGGGATGATCAAAAGGGTTGCTTGCCTTGTTGCTCAGAGGAGGAACGATATCCGTCAGACGGATATTCGGTGGAATCCGAGGGTGCGGAGCCTACCGAAAAGAATGGTAGCATTCAATAACAATCATATGCAATCAAAATGATGCATGAGCATGGCATGAGAATGCAAAGTGATAAGTTATTATTTTCAACATGTATTAGGTTTAGAGTTGATTTAATCACAATCGAATAGCAATTCAAACGGGGTATTCTCGGATACCGGTTTAATTGATTCGACCTGATGCTCAGATCAACTTGATGTTAGCATGCATGAAATGTCATGTTAATGTACTGATTTGTAATTAGGACAGTGTGTGATCATGGCAACCATATTGTAATTTGAATATTTTCCAAATTCCATTTATAAAGTGATTATAGGAATTGAATTAATCCTTATTCCACATTTTAGGGATCTGTAACTTTTTCAAACATAGTTGAAAATAGCATAATTAGAATCCTTGAATTTTTCTGATACTTTTTCATATATAAATTATTTTCATTGGAGTTACAGATTAATTTCTATGATTTTTACAAGTTTTAGCAATTTCCTGGAATTAGTTTTATACTGGAAATTCTATTCATTGCATCAGACTGACGTCAGCAAGTCAGCCGACCTGTTCAGGTCAAACCTGACAGGGGGGCCCCACTGGTCAGCCTCTCTGGGACTAATCCCGCGCTGACCAACCCTAATTGGGGTTTGACTTGGCCTTGGGCCCACTGTCAGCGAGTGATTAAGCCCCTAAGCTGCCGGGTTAGCTTTGCCACGTCGACCCCCACCGGAGCAGGGCCGGCGGCGACCACGGGCACGGCCGAGGGCTCTCCGGAGAGAGCTAGACAGCGCATAGGCCGTCGGTTTTGGGCGCAGAAAGGAGCTACGGTTAGCTGGTGCAACGCCGCATCTAGCAGGGGCATCAGGGGAAGCTAGGGTCGCCGGGAGAGGCGCCGGCGACGAGCCGAAGCGGCGGCCGAAGCTCGGCCTTCTACGAGCGATGGCTCTAGGACACGGGGAGGGCAGCTGGAGGGCTCATCACACTCCTGGAGGCTCCAGGAGCTCGATCCCTAGCTCGAGCGTGTGGATCTGACACCATAGCGACGGCGACGACATGACCGGCGGCAAGGTGCTCTCGGCCTTGGTGGGGAACGGGGCTACGATGCACGAAAGAGCGTGGGGCGAGAGGGGAAACGATGACGAGCTCACGGCGGTTCCGATGGTGCTGCTGAGGGGCTCGGGGGTGCGCCGGAGGGAGCGAATCGACGGGAGAGTTCCGGCGGCCGGAGGTGGAAGACGACGGCGTTGGGGCGATGCAGAGCTCGGGGAAGCTTCGGCTTCTGCAGAGAGGACCGGCGTGACGAGGTGGAGCTAACGGACTACTCGGAGGAATGTTCCCGTGGCTAGAAGCGCTGCGGCTCGAGCTCGAGCTCGGCTCTAATGGCGGCAGCAGGAGGGAGGGCAAGATCCGAGAGGAGAGGGAAAACGATGCTGGGGAATGGATAGAGGAGACCCTGGGGAGCTTATCCCCGTTGTCGCGCTGTCTCGGGGGCTCTGGAGCTCGCCACGGCGAAGCAGGAGGTGGAGGGGCCCGCCGTGGTCGATCTCCCCTCTGCCAGAAGGCAGAGGAAGAAGACGACCCTGCCCCTGGTGGGCTGGGCCTCCTCAGGCGTCAGGTAAGGTTTTCTTCCTCCTTTTTCTTTTCTGTTTTGTTCTGTTTTGTTAACTAATGTTTTGCTATTTATTTCAGCTCCAAAAAGGTGGTAAAAATTATTTTAGACACACCTGATTATTTGTTATAATATTCCCATCCATTTCCAAAGTTTTCAACATTTTTGGAAATTTATAGTTTCTGATTTCAAATTTAAAGTTTGAAACCAGTGGCTTTTGCATTAATTTAAAATGCTTAAAGTGTCAAGAAAATAGTTTTCTCCAATGCTCATTTACTTTCATGATTTATCAGAAAGTTTGAACATTTCTTGAGGCCATTTTGGGTTCATTGATTTTAACTAGTTTGAGAAATCCTTTATTTGAAATAGTGGCTAGGGTTTTGAGTTTTTCCTTTGCTACTTTGTTGTTCTTGTTGAAAACTCTTAGATGCAAATGCAAAGAAGACATGAGCACAAGGCTAACTTGCTTAAGGGTTAGGGATGTGACAGTGACCGAAGGGGGTCCGGGCGGAGCGGCGGAGGACTGATCTGAGCCGTAGGACGGCGGGCAGCGTACGTTGAAATGCGGAATCGGCGACGGGGGAGGGGTGAGGCGGAGGTGGATCCGCGGCGGGGCGACGGCCGGACGGGGTCGGGGCGGAGCAGAGCTGATAGAGGCGAAGTTGTCCCTGTCTTTCGATGAGATCGTGGGTATCGTTTTGGTGGGGTAGACTTTAACGATCCGACTACGAACATGTGAGGAAGCCGCACCTTAGCAACCGCTAAACCAACTCCGAGAGGTTATTGACCACGCGGGAGCATGATCAACCTGACCACGAAGGTCTATTTCCTGCACGCAAACAAAGAACAAGCAAGAAACTAAGATGTAATCAAGATATTATGAATATAAGAGGAAAGCTTTATTGATGAAGGTGGGGTTCTGTGACGCCTTTGTCTGGTCGTATAACACAAACAAAGAACGCGAAGTTGCAGGTATGGCGAACTTGTAATCTAAACAAAACTCATGTCTAAACGGTGCCCTAAGGGCTGTATATATATGAGGGAATAGAGAGGCAATTTCGTGACCCTTGGAGGAGGGGTCCGAAAACAGCCCTAAACTCGGTTTCTCCACACATACGGACTCTAAAAATAGCCTATATTATGGTATTTCGAAATTACATGGGCCTGGCCCAAAAATAAGGTGGCGCAACACCTATAATAGCCTATGGACGAAATTTATAAAGTGGCGTCTTGAATATTTCGTCCAAAGCCTTCATGCTCTCCTTATGGTGGCTTTAGAGTGTGAAAATCACCAGTGGAAGCTCCATTGTTCTCTCCCGCGCGTGCATCTTCTTCTCCATGTTTGATCCCGCTCCAACGGATATCCTTCTTGGTCATGCTAGGTCCTTCATTCATGAGCACAACAAAAGTATCTAACTTAGGCAACATCATATGTTCATGAACATTAGAAGTATTCCCAAGAAACGAAAGTACCTGGTAATTCAATTGCTGTGCACGAGCTCTAGTAACTGGTCGAGTATGTATAGCAGTTGGGGTTGTGGGTGTAACAATGGTGTTGATGTCCTCATCATCCTCCCCTTCTTGAACTGAAGTCGTCCTCGACGGAAGCTCATCTTCCTCACCCAAATATGGCTTCAAATTTGCAATGTTAAAAGTGGGACTAACCTCAAAATCTGCAGGCAGCTCAAGTCTATATGCATTATCATTTATTTTCTCTAACACTTAAAGGACCATCAGCACGCGGCATTAGCTTTGACTTGCACAAATCAGGAAACCTATCCTTACGCAAATGCAACCAAACAAGATCTACAGGTGCAAAGACAACATGTTTTCTATCCTTATCTCCAGCAAGTTTATTTAGCTTTCATGCGCGCAATGTTTTCCTTATATAACTCATGCATCTTTAATATCAAATCAGCACGTTCTTTAGCATCAAAATTAACCTTCTATGAAGATAGAAGAGGTAACAAATCAATAGGTGCACGAGGTAGGAAACCATACACAACTTTAAAAGGACACATCTTTGTAGTAGAATGCAGCGAACGATTATAAGCAAATTCAATATGAGGCAAGCATTCTTCCCACAGTTTTAGATTATTCCTCAAAACAGGCCTTAGCATAGTAGACAAAGATCTATTGACTACTTCAGTTTGTCCATCAGTTTGGGGGTGACATGTAGTACTAAAAAGCAATTTTGTTCCCAACTTAGCCCATAAACATCGCCAAAAGTGGCTAAGAAATTTAGCATCATGATCTCAAACAATTGTATTTGGCACACCATGTAAGCAAATAATTTCACGAAAGAATAAATCAGCCACATTAGCGGCATCATCACTTTTATGGCATGGTATAAAGTGTGCCATTTTTGAAAATTTGTCCACGACAACAAATATGCTATCCCTCCCCTTCTTTGTTTGAGGTAAATCTAAAACAAAGTCCATAGATATATCCTCCCAATAAACACTAGGTACAGGCAAAGGCATATATAAATCATGAGGATTGAGTCGTGACTTAGCTTTTTTGACATGTCGTGCAGCGAGCAACAAAATGCTCAACATCCCGTCGCATCTTTGGCCAAAATAAATGTGTAGCAAGTACGTCCTCCGTCTTCTTTACGCCAAAGTGTCCCATCAATCCTCCTCCATGCGCCTCCTGTAACAACAAAAGACGAACAGAGCTAGCTGGAATGCATAGCTTGTTAGCACGAAACACAAATTCATTATTAATGATAAACTTGTTCCATGTTCTCCCTTCTTTACAATTCTCCAACATATATTTGAAATCAACATGATGCACATATCGATCTTTGATGGTCTCCAAACAAAATATTTTAAAGTCAAGTTGTGAAAGCATAGTATAATGACGAGACAAAGCATCAGCAATAACATTTTCTTTACCCTTCTTGTGTTTAATGACGTACGGGAAAGTCTCAATGAATTCAACCCATTTAGCATGTCTACGGTTCAGTTTTGCTTGGCTTTTAATATGTTTCAAAGATTCATGATCAGAATGTATGACAAATTCTTTGGGCCATAAATAATGTTGACATGTTTCCAAAGTCCGAACAAGAGCATATAATTCCTTGTCATAAGTAGAATAATTCAGACTAGGCCCACTTAATTTTATAGAAAAGTATGCAACAGGTTTACCATCTTGTAATAACACACCTCCTAATCCAATTCCACTAGCATCACATTCAAGCTCGAAAGTCTTATTAAAATCAGGAAGCTGGAGTAAAGGAGCATGTGTTAACTTATCTTTCAAAACTGTGAAGGCTTCTTCCTGTGCGGTACCCCAAGAATAAGGCACATCCTTCTTTGTAAGCTCATTGAGAGGTGGAACAATGGTGCTCAAATCTCTCACAAAACGCCTATTAAGCCCGGCGAGTCCAAGGAAACTCCTCACTTGTGTGATCGTTTTGGGCTGTGGCCAACTCTCAATAGCTTCAATCTTGGCTTTATCAACTTCAATTCCCTGTGGAGTAACAACATAGCCAAGAAAAGGTACTCGATCTGCGCAAAAGGTGCACTTCCCAAGGTTACCAAACAAATGTGCATCACGTAGAGCAATAAAAACAGCACGCAAATGATCCAAGTGTTCCTCCAAAGATCTACTATAAATCAGTATATCATCAAAGTAGACTACCACAAATCGTCCAATGAAAGCACGTAAAACCTCATTCATTAATCTCATGAAAGTGCTAGGTGCATTAGTCAATCCAAAAGGCATAACTAACCACTCATATAATCCAAACTTAGTTTTAAATGTCGTTTTCCATTCATCTCCCAATTTCATGCGAATTTGATGGTATCCACTACGCAAATCAACTTTGGAGAAAATTGTAGAACCACTTAATTCATCAAGCATATCATCTAGCCTAGGAATAGGATGACGATAACGAATAGTAATAGTATTAATGCCTCTACAATCAACACACATACGCGATGTACCATCCTTTTTCGGCACTAGAATAATAGGAACAACACAAGGACGAAGAGATTCACATATATAACCTTTGTCGAGCAGCTCCTATACTTGACGCATAATCTCCTTCGTCTCCTCTCGATTGGTACGGTATGGTGCACGGTTGGGTAGCGATGCACCGGGAATTAAGTCAATATGATGCTCAATCCCTCTAATAGGTGCTAATCCTGGTGGTACTTCTTGTGGAAAGACGTCAGTGAACTCCTGCAAAATGTTAATGACAACAGGAGGCAAAGAGGGTGGCATGTCCTCAAAGGAAAATAATACCTCTTTGCATTCGAAAGCATAGCAAACAGATGTAGTAATATCCAAATCAGTAATATCAGATTTAGTGGCAAGTAAACAACCACTCTTCAGTTTGATTTCAGATGCAACAGTAGATGATGATTTAGTAGGCTTATTGTGTTGCTCAAATTCCTTCACTACAATCTGATTTTCACTCTTATGTTGGTCCTGTTTTGCTTTACTAGCTCTAGCAATGTCATCTTTCATAATATGTTCAGGAGACATAGGAAGCAAAGTTATATTTTGATCCTTATGAATAAGAGTATACTGATTCGTTCTACCATGGTAGAGAGATTTTTTATCAAATTGCCATGGTCTACCAAGTAAAACAGAGCATGCTTGCATGGGTACCACATCACAATCAACAAAATCAGAATATGTAGCAATGCTAAAATGCACACGAACAATACGTGTTACCTTAACCTTGCCACTGTTGTTGAACCATTGGATATAATAAGGATGAGGATGTGGTCTGGTGGTGAGAGATAACTTCTCCACCATCTCCATGCTAGCTAAGTTGTTGCAACTCCCTCCATCGATGATGACGCGAACATAACGTTCCTTTACAACTCCCTTTGTATGGAACAAGTTGTGCCTCTGATTTTGCTTAGCCTGTGTTACCTGCACACTTAAAACACGTTGAGCAACTAAGCTTTCATACCTGTCAGCGTAGTCAGTAGCCATGTAGTGTGTCTCTTGTTTAGTATCATTGACACCCCGTTCTTCACTTGCAATAAGAGGTAAGGTATCCTCGTCATAATCACTGGCGGAGTCATATCCACCATCCCCAGTAATAATCATCACGCGCTTGGATGGGCACTCTCTCGCATAATGACCTCCACCCTTGCAACGACGACAAATAACCTCATGTGTTTGACCTGTGGATGCCATGGATGAAGAACAGCTTTGTGCGGGCCCGGAAGGTGTGCTCTTGGCGAAGGTTGGTGCAGAGGCCTGATTCCTGGTATCTTTGGTTGAATTGGCGGCAGAAGGAGGCGATGCTGATGCAGGAGGACGTGTGGAAGGAGATGTGGTTCGTGGCGTCCATGAGGAAGTGCAACCTGCAGAAAAGTTAGTTCTCGCCAATGCCTGTCGATCCTGCACTTCACGTTCAGCTTTGCAAGCAAGATGGAATAAACGAGTGATATTGTTATAATCCTTATATTCTAGAATAGTTTGAATATCTCTATTTAATCCATCCATAAAAAGTGCAAGCATAACTCCATTGTTCTCAACAATACCACATCGAATCATGCCAGTTTGTAATTCCTGATAATATTCTTCTACAAACTTTTTTCCTTGTCTTAAATGCTGCAAGTTTTGAAGTAATTCACGTTGATAATATGGTGGAACCCAACGAGTACGCGTAGCAGTTTTCAAAGCAGGCCAAGTAGTTGGAATATTCACATGATGTATTCTACAATATTCAGACCACCAAACACAAGCAAAACTAGTGAAAGAACAAACAGCAACAGCAACACGTCTATCTTCAGGAAATTGCAAGCATGTAAAACGTTGCTCTGTTTCTAACTCCCAAGTAAGATATATATCAGGAACATATCGACCATCAAAAGTAGGAATATTCAATTTAAGTTTAGGGAGATGGATATCGACCACCAAACACAAGCGATTGTATCCATGTGGATGATCGGCGACTTGTCGGTGTGGTTGTTGTGCCTGGTGCTGAACTGGAGCAACCTCTCCCTCATCATCGTAATCACCATCGTAATCATCATCATACTCCTCATTCTGCTCAGCCACAGAAACCTCGATAGTAGCAGCAGAAGGAGCAACAGCAGGACCAGCAGTAGCAGTAGGAGCAACAGCACCAAAAATCTGCACTTGGCCGACACGCACGCGTCATGCTCGTAGCTGTTGTTGTGGTTGAAGAGGGACAACAGCTGCAGTTGGTGGTGGTAAACGGGCAAGCACCTCATTGAACTTGGCGTTCATCTTGGTGTCGAATTTCTTCTCCATACCTTCGAGCTTTTCAATGGCCTCTCCAAAGGTGGTCACGAAATCCTGTACCTGGTCGGACATCATTTGCTGAAATTTATCATGGAGCTCCCGATTGGTAAGGTTCTCCCAGTCGATCTCCTCGTCGTGTGATCCTGGCATGGTTAGAAGCAATAGGAACACAGACGAATATGAACCTACAGACTACTAGGAAGTGGTGGTGGTGGTGCGGTACAAATCCGTCAAACAAATCTCAATTTCTTACCAATTCTTACCCAGCAGCAGGTGGCGAGCGACAATCGGTGTAGTCAAAACTCTCAAATCCTGGATAAAGCGATTGCCAGGTGGTGTCAAACACACGATGTAGATGTATGTGGAGCTGGGAAGGCTTATAATATGGTAGCAAGAAGGGTTAGCAATAATCAGTTCAGAGATGCAAAATTGAAAAGACGCTCAACGACGATACTGTGCTGGTCCTAGGCTAGACCGTACTAGAGGCGCGAGCCTACAACACCAACGAAGTCAGGACGATACGTACTAATCAAGGGAAGAGCCACTCTGATTTTTTCCGCTCTTTTTTTGCGCTCTTTTTTCTGCGCTTTTTTTCTTCAGAAAATCACTATAATGGCGAATGCCTCAAAACTCTTCCCAAGGACAAAAAACATGATAGGCACGAAAAAAAATTGACATTTTTTTAATTTCTGGAGCAATTCGGGGCTGCGACGACCAAAAATTGCGACAAAAATCACTATGATGGCGAGTGTCTCAAAACTCTCCAAAAATCCTAACAAACGATAGGGAAAAAATTCACCCCTCAAAATTTTGGCCTAAAAAGTGCTCTGGAAAGCGTGCCAGACTTTTTTTTTCTTTCCGAAACCTACTCAGGTAAGGAAACGCGAAACCGAAAACAAAAGGATCTCGAAATTAACCTAAGGCGGAAAGGATTGTGATGGATATATGGTGGTGATATATGGCAGCAAGGATAATGGTGGCGTGGTGGTGGTATATGGCAGCAACAATGATGGTAGCGTGGAGTTGGTATATGGCAGCGATGAAAGATGGTGCGGTGGCGGCGTGACAACCTGTGAACAGAACTCGAAACTCTAAAGAACTAGACACTAAGACCAGCAACTCGACACGACGATGTAACCACAATTTCAACAAAGCAAACTACTAAAAAGACTATGCAAAGGCTCAGATTGGTTCGGATATGATGATCTAACCCTAATTTTTTATGGCTTTTTCGTGGACTATAGGTATGAAGATAGATGCGATCTAACTACGAAAACTCGTAAAATCTCACAACAACCTGGAAATCTGATACCACTTGATAGAGGCGAAGTTGTCCATGTCTTTTGTTGAGATCGTGGGTATCGTTTTGGGCTAATTTTTTTTAATATTGCATTTTTTATATTCTTTTTGAAAAATAATGCACTCCTTTGAAAATTTTCAAAAATAGGCGTTCCTCGGCCCTAGCGTGGCCGACAGGAGGCCAGTCGGCCTAGGCCCGGCCGATTAGTGGCTCTCAGCCACGTGGCGGCCGACTAGTGGCCAGGCCATGTCGATTGCCCTGTCGGCTCTGCCTGTCGGCCCTGGCGAAGCCGATAAGGCTATCGGCCTGGCGTGGCCGACTAGTGGCCACTAGCCAGCCCGAGCCAGCCCCTTCCCCCTCTCTTCCTCCTTCTTCCTCCTTCTTCCTCCTTCCTCTTTCTTCCTTCTCCCTTCTCCCATTCTACCTTATCTCCTTTCTATCTTTCTCCTCCTTCCTTCTCCCCCACACAAAAAATCTTCCATTTCCATGTTTTGAACCGTACATTTATTGTGTAAGGAGGAGGGCATCCAAACTATCCGTCTCACTCGCGATGTGGTAATTTGTGGTGCTTGTTTTGAAGCTATTTTTGGTGGTGGTGGAGGTTGAGGTGGAGGTTGTAGTGGTGGTGGTGGTGGTGTGGGTGAAGTTGGTTGTTTTGGTGGAGTTGGAGGTGGTGGTGTGGGATTATTCTTGGTGTTTGTCAAGAGTCGTTCGTCGTTCATCGTTTCTGCGCACGCTTCAAGGGTAAAATATTTTTATAGATTAGTGTATTAAGTAGTTTATAAACTTTTAGGTGCTCCAGTAGATTAGTATAAATTTAGTTGTTTAACTAGTTTTAGGTGGTCCGGTAGATTAGTATAAATTTAGTTGTTTAACTAGTTTTAGGTGCTCCGGTAGATTAGTATAAATTTAGTTGCTTAACTAGTTTTAGGTGCTCTGGTAGATTAGTATAAATTTAGTTGTTTAACTAGTTTTAGGTGGTCCGGTAGATTAGTATGAATTTAGTTTAATAAATGAAGTACTTTAATTATTTTTAGGTTCTCCGATAGATTTGGAAAATATATTTCGGTTTGTCGTTCTTCTAATTTTTTCCTTGTTGAATAATACTCCCTCCGGTCCTTTTTTCTTTGTGTTTAAGAGAAGTTGATTTTTCCCTCAATGCTGTGCGTACTAGCTTTTTTTGGCTGTTGTTTCCAACTTTACCCCTCCTTTCCAATTATTGCATGTCTCTTTCCCATGCACAGCCAACGCCTCTTTCCCATGCAAAACGCCACAGCCCACGGACGGCGACACAGTCGTGGAAGGCGGCGCGTTCGCGGACTGCAGCATGCACCTGAAGGACGGTGGCGTCCACGCACTTGAGCACGTCGTCCATGCGTTGGTCGACAAGGTGAACAAGCTGACCGACAAGGTGCAGCAGCTCACCGAACTGCTGCACATGCTCACCGTGAGGGGCATGAAGGTGGATGGTGCCAACCTGGAGGACGAGGACCATTATAGACAAAACTTTTGAGTCTAACAAAGAGAGTGGAGAGAGAATTCTGTGCGGTTCTGTTCATGACTGAGGCTGACATTTATAGACAAAACTTTTGAGTCTAACCATGGCGGTAAGCTAAATTTGGAGCTAATCCATGGCGGGCTGCTTAGTTTTGGAGGGAGTTGAAAATTTTGGCGAATTTTTTTTCAAAGAGAGAGAGAAGCGCATGCAGAAAGATGGAGAGGAGAGAGAGAGATGCATGCAGAACCGGAGAGAGAGAGAGGTGCATGCATTAGAGATGGAGAGGAGAGAGATGCATGCAGAACCGGAGAGAGAGAGAGAGGTGCATGCATTAGAGATGGAGAGGAGAGAGACGCATGCAAAAAGGTGGAGAGAGGAGTTATGTGGGCGCGAGAATATATGGGTGCATGCTGATGATTCACATGCATGGAGTAACTGCTTAGCGTAGCTACCTAGGGGCAAAGTAGTCCAAATTTTGCTCAGCTTTCCTCTTCTTGGTATCCGGGCTGAAGCTTAAACGCAAAGAAAAAAGGACCGGAGGGAGTATGTTAGGTCAGCAGAGATGTCTGATTTAGTGACGTTATGTTTGCACTATGGTCGTGGTACCGTTCAAACAAATGAGATGGGAGCTGATCTTAGTGAATTTCAGTACACAGAGGTGTAGGTGTCCTCCTCTAAAACATGGTCTGTTAGTCAGTTGACAGAATGGCTTGCGTGATGTTTATGGTTCAATACTGAAACACACACCGTCGGTGTTCATGCATTATGGACCCGGTCCACTGGTAATATTTTTTGGTATTTGAAGCATATAGAGCGGGACGACCAGTGGGTGCGCTTGTTACAATCTTGCGAGCGTAGGGGATGTCATCCTGTGGCCTTACTTCTCCCCGTGCTAAAACCAGTAACTGAACCTGAAGTGGAACGTAGCTATGAATATGGTGAGAGCAGTGTAGGGATGCATGATTCACAGTCAATTCATGCGTCCCATGCTGGGGATGATTTTTACGAAGCAGGCCAGAGTAGTCAGGCAGAAGGAGGAGATGCAGATGATTATCTCAGCGGTGAGGCGGATGCCGACGAGATAGATGAGCACATGCAAAACGAGATGCATGAAGAAGATATAGCGGGTGATATTTCTGATGAATCCGCCGAATCAGATGGAGAAGAGCATGCACATGAAGTGCCTATTCCTGCATCATGGAATCAGGACTTCTCATCTGCAATGTTGGTGAACGACGGTCATGATTCTGCCTGGCAGTATCACCAGAACAACATTGCAACAGGTGCCCTCTACCCGAACAAACAAGCTCTGAAGGATGCCATCCTTAATTGGGAAATGTCCACTCAAAGGGTATTTGTAGCTCAAGTTTCTTGTCTGTATAAGTTGACAATGGTTTGTAGAAATCAGGGTTGTCCCGCAAGGGTGCATGGATATCTCCCTAAGTACGACACAAGCTGGGTCATAAATGACTTAGTTAGTCATAATTGTGTTATTCCATGCATCCCTCAAGATCATCCCAACCTTACTTCCACTGTGATTGCTCGCTTGCTTTACAGCGAGATTGTGGAGTGCAAGGCGATGGAAGTGAAGGCTATCCAGAAAAAATTCTTCGTTAGGTTAAAGTACAACATATCATATGGCAAGGCTTGGAGGGCTAAGCAGAAGGCACTAGAGACCAGATTTGGTTCATATTTTGATGCATATGACTCTGTTGTTCGGCTCGTGCGGACACTGCAGAACCAGAATCCTAGCACGTATGTTGACATCCAAGAGTTGTACCTGCCAGAGTTCCCAACGGTTAGGGTGTTGCATCGGTTGTTCTTCTCTTTCGGTGCCTGCATTGAAGCTTTCAGACATTGTCGACCGGTGATATGTGTTGATGGCACATTTCTCACTGGCAAGTACAAGGGTCAGATCCTCACAGCCATAGGTCAAGATGGGCAAAATCAAGTCGTCCCACTTGCATTTGCTTTTGTGGAGAGCGAGAACACCGAGAGTTGGACATGGTTCTTCAGGCAGTTGAAAATAGCTGTTGTGCAAGATAAGCAGAATGTGTGCATCCTTCATGATAGGCATGCAGGTATACTCAGCGCGATCAAGACATTGTCAAACCCTGCTCCCAGTGAACAAACTCCTTCGCAGGACATTCAGAGTCGTTGGTGCATGCGCCATCTAGGGGCAAATTTCTTCTCACAGTTTAGAAATAAGAACCTCATGAATCTATTCAAGAAACTCTGCAAGTAGAACCAACAATGGAAATATGAGCTGATAAGTAACGGACTAAATGTTTGCACACAGAGACATGTTAGGGACAGGAGAGCTGCAAGAGATGTTGCTGTCAGGGCACATGTTGAAGCAGTAGCTGCAGAATTAGCAACTGGATTTGCTACCGTGGAGGAAGAGCCGGTTGGGCTTTGTGACTTGCCAGGATTTGACCCTCCTGGTACAAGGAGAAGGCTAGCGAGGACGATTAAAACCTTTGATCAGTGGATAGAGCATGAGCCATTGGAGAGGTGGTCTCTCTTGCATGACACACATGGAGCCAGGTACGGTGTCATGACTACCAACCTGGCTGAAACATATAATTTTGTCCTAAGAGGAAACAAAGCTTTGCCACTTACAGCGATCGTTGAGGGCATTTTCTATGGCACAGTGAAGTATTTCAAGGAAAGACGTCAAATTGCTGCGGAGCATATGACAAACAATCTGAACACACGTTACTGTGAAAGGGTTATGAAGTACATGGATGAAAAGATGAAGAAAGCCCGGTCACACAGTGTTGTCGCCATTGGAAATCTAGAGCAAAGGTTCGAGGTTCGCTTAGCTAACAACAAATTCGGATGTGCAAATGAGATGAGAACACACGAGGTGAAAATTGGAAATGAATTGTGGCCAACGTGCGAATGCACATGCAACAAACCAAAGTTGCTTCACCTACCTTGCTCGCATGTACTTGCTGCTTGCGGGCTCATAGGTCTTGACGCAATCTCTTTTGTGTCTTCGTATTTTCTGAAAGAGGCTGTCCTCAATACCTGGACAGGTGAGTTGATGGGTTTCCGATCAATGGGTAACTTCAACACTGTTGAGCCTGCTCAAAGGCGATACATTCCACATTCTGCGCATATGCGTACAAGTAGAGGGAGGCGGCAGAGTCAGCGCATCCAGAATGACATGGATGAATCTGAGGCCGGCGGGTGCACCGTGCAATGCATTCTTTGTAATGAATTTGGGCATAGGGATCCTGATTGTTCCACCTTCGTCACTGCAAGGGGCACTAGGCGTGGACGAGGCAGCCGAGGAAGAAGAGGAGGAAGAGGGAGGGCAAGAGGAGGAGGAAGAGTTTAAAATTTATGTACAATCACTACATTTAACTTTGTACTAGCACTATGTTTTAAGTTTGGACTATCACTATGTTTTAAGTTTGTACTATCACTATGTTTTAAGTTTGTACTAGCACTATGTTTTAAGTTTGGACTATCACTATGTTTTAAGTTTGTACTATCACTATGTTTTAATTTTGGACTATCACTATGTTTTAAGTTTGTACTATCACTATGTTTTAAGTTTGGACTACTACTATGTTTTTAGTTTGTATTAACACTATGTTTTAATTTTATACTATGTGTTGCACTACATTTTGTATTGTATAGCAATGGAGGGAATGTATCTTCTTAATCCGGACGTTGATAGTAAGCATCGTGCTTCGCTATTAACTGAGCAGAAGCTCGTACCACTAGTCACTCGTACTGCTAAGGTGGACTGGAGTATACATCCGTCGTGGGTTGAAAGGTAAATGTTTTTATCTTAAACTTTAATCATTGTATTAAATATGCATTGTAAGTAACATAAATTTTATGATTGGTGGATATGCAGACTCAAATGGGCCGGGCTTTTACCGTTCGCACGTCTAGTTGAGGCCACTGAGACGTCGAGGCACCTCAGCATTGACTCTTCTTTGCTCACTTGCTTAGTGGACCGATGGAGGCCTGAGACCCACACGTTCCACTTCAGATGGGGTGAGATGGCTCCTACTCTAGAAGATGTCTCAACGTTGCTCGGACTTCCGTTGGCGGGAAATGCGATAGGACCGTTGGAGGACCCGCCAGATTGGCAACAAACTTTGGCAGCACGTTTCTTCAATATATATGATGGGGCTCCAATACTGGCGTCAGAGGCGCACGGACCTAAGTATGACTGGTTACAACATTTCAAGGTTAGTTCCTACCTCGCATATCTATCAAAGGTAAATGTTCCAAGTTGCAATATTTTCGGGTTATTCACAAGTCCCTTTCTCCTTACATGATTGCAGATCGAGAGATTTCCAGGTTATTCACAAGTCCCTTTGAGTGCTATACAGATTACTCGTAGCCTGGAGGCGTACCTATTGTGGCTTCTCGGGAAGGTGATGTTCACAGAGAACCATGTCACTACTTTGAGTGCGCGTTACATCCCCATTGCACTGGAAATCGCGACTGCTGAGACGGCTGAACAGATCACACCGAGGAGTTGGGGATCTGCGGTATTAGCTGCTACCTACCGAGGTATGTGCAACGGTTGTCATCTTTCCACGGCCAAGTCGGCCATTCTTGGTTGCCCGCTGTTTTTACAACTGTGGTCCTGGGAGAGGTTTTCTATTGGACGACCAAACATAGATGTGGACCACATTTATCATGTGGGCAACATGCTTTATGGTGATGACATCGACTTGCCAACTTTCGGCCTGTGTTGGACGCGTCCCAAGGTATGTCCCCTGGTATAATGTTATCCACCTTCTTAGTTTACACTATGGTTGAAACTAACTTATGTCTTGCGCAGAGACGGTATGCTAGTGAACAGACTAGGCGAGCCTACACTGCACTAAATGAGCAGTTTGATACGTACACGGGAGTTATTTGGCAACCGTACACAGAAGCAGCCAGAATTTCTAGATATCCCGGTGGTATTTCTGTGCTATGCACGAGAGATCGGGGTTACTGCATGATGAAATCGAAGATTATCTTCGATGTCTTTGTTGAGGAGATGGCACAACAGCGCATTATGAGACAGTTCGGTCTTCGACAGTTGACTCCTCCGCCCAACATAGAGAACCTGCTATCAGTAGTAGTCCACAGGTATGTTATACTAACTATATATTACATTTTATTTCTCTATGGCCTATGGTTAAACATCATCATAAATTACAGGATGACAAGGAAGGGAACCAATAGGACACGGGCTCAGAGGCTACAAAGGCTTGAAGAGTACGTTTTTTAATGGGACACTGCCACTGAACGTAGGTGACATGAACAACAAGCATTTGATCTCGCTGAATACAATGCATATTTGGAGGGGTACATGAGAGGAACACGATTACGCATTGTTCAGCACTCCAATACAGTTGAGATTCCGGACCCGCATACGTCTGATACGTACCCGACGTATGATACTTCTGGCTCCAGGCAGTATGCGGTAATATTTATTCTCTTTACGTCATTTAAGTTGTTGTTACTTGCTTCATCATCGGTACTTATTATTCTTGATGACAATTTCAGGGTGAGTTGGCATACAGTCTTCATACTGACGTGATGAACTTTGATCGACAATTGTCATCTGCACCTCTTATTGTACCTCGGTCTCAGATTCAACCATGGCTCAAGAGGCTCGAGCAGAGGATAAGAGATATCTATAAAGCTATCACGTGCACGCACACTTCGGATGTTGTGCATCACCAGCCGCAGCCTACGCCGGTGCCGCGTCACTCCGTGCATTGACATCAGCCACGTCCACGTCTACAAGGAGTGGAACCGACGCCACATCCACCCCCACCTGACCAGCCTGGCAGTTCAGCGTGGCATCAGCCACAGCACCACACTTCGTCATCGAGCTTCATGTTTCAGCCAACTCCGCAACATCACAATCCTACTCCTGGTTTCATGTTTCATCCACATCCAACATGTATGGTCCCTCCTGCATATCATGATGTGTCGGCATCCGGATCCGGGTTAGGGAGTGAACCAGATGAGCCACCATCGCAGCAAAACATGTGGTTGGACATGTTTTCGACTCCTCCACCGTGGCCCACACAGGATATACAGTATGACCAGGGTGGATCCGAGATTCCTCCTTGTAACATTAGGGCTCCCCACAGGTGGGGATGGAGTACACCCCCACACCCCAGAGCGCCAACCGAGACGTCGTGAGTGAAGCAAACTCTTTGCCCTACTATGTATCACTTCAGACTTATGTGTATTTTATGTAAGAAACTTATGTGTATTTTATGTATGAGACTTATGTGTATTTTATCTATGAGACTTATGTGTATTTTATCTATGAGACATATTCCTATCTATTTCTATGCTCAGTTGGTTCATCGTGGATAACACATATACTACCAATAACTTGAGATTACAAACAAAGTAAGATTTCGGAGATACATAAAATAAGATACATGAATTAAGATACATAAAATAAGATACATTAAGATGCAGAGTTCATACAAAAACTACATAAAGTCGTCGTCATCCTTCGATGATGCAGAGCTCTGGCCCTTCGACGAAGCGGTACTCTTGGCACTCGTTGATGCTGCCCTCTTGTCCTTGCTACTCGGCATGAAGATATCGTCTCCGTCTTGCTATCGTCAATCCATAAAAAGGATGTTTTACTCCACCTCCACCGCGTATGTGTTGGCCTTTCTTCTTCCATCTTTCATTCAACCGCAGAAGTTCCTTCCGAATCTCCTCATATGTCCTTGCAGGCCACCCCTTCCTAGCTAATGCATGAGCAACCTCATTCAGTAGTGTGTCACTACTGATGAGTTCGTCCCATGAAACTATTCTATTGTCTATCTTGAAATTGCTAGCCAAGCGTAGAAGACACTCGGACATACCATTGTGAAAACTACGATCGAAAGGATAATGAGACATTTTGAGCACACTCCTTACCAACCTTGCTGTGGAGAGGGTTTTATAGGTGCCGAAGAGCGAGACGAAAACCTAATGGCGGGAAATAAATGGCGGGAAAGCGAGGCGGGAAATAAATGGCGGGAAAGCAAGGCGGGAACAAAATGGCGGGAAAGCAAGGCGGGAACAAAATATGCACACTTGGTTCTTCGTGGATAACACATATACTACCAATAACTTGAGATTACAGACAAACTAAGATACACCTTGCCGAAATTAAAATACAACTTGCTGAAATTAAGATACAACGTGCTGACACAACTTGCTGAAATTAAGATACAACGTGCTGACACAACTTGCTGAAATTAAGATACAACTTGCTGAAATTAAAATAAATCTACTGAGTCCAGCGTGGATATTTTCCTTTTCCATCACCAGCTTCTTCTGGTGCTTTGGCCGCACAAGCCCTTTCTCTCTTTCTCTCCCTCTCAGCTTCACGGGCTTGTTCCCGCTGTCTGTAAACCTCCTCCAACCGAAGTTTCTCTTCTTGGTTATTCCTTTTCATCTCATCAATAAAAGCCCTCTGCTCCACACAGTAATATTCCCACTCTTTCTTCTGCTCTGCTTTCTCCTCTGCTTCAGCCTTCTCGCGATGCTCTTCCAAGTCCAAGCTAGCCCATGCACGGCGACCTCTTTCACGAATCTCGGTCACCGCCCAGTCCGGCATTTCCGTGTCAATCCAACGATAGTACATGCAGAGAGGAGGAGGAGACTACAAAAAAATAATATAAATATCAAGTAAACAATAATATCAACAACATATTTACTCTGGATAACTTGAGCATACCGGAGGCCTGAGGTACGCAGAAATAGATTCGGGCGAATCAGATTCATAATTGGCACACATGAAAAACTTCATGCCCAACCAATCTGAAAAATCCGTCACCTCCTTCACCTTGCAGAGATCACCGCACCAACATCGAACTGCTTCCACACCCCGAGGCAAACTCGCACTCTGCATTTTCTTAGGCCTGATGCTCTGATCCGAGCAAGGCAAACTCATATTGACTGGATGATGGAGGAAGGCAGTGCTAGTGTTCTCAAGTGAGGCTCGATGATGGAGGAAGGCAGTCCAATGCCTCCTTTTATAGACTTAGATGACCAGGAAGATGGTGGGAAAACGAGGAGGCAAATGAGGCGGGAAAGATTTGGCAGGAAATAAGAGGGTAAAAAGTTGGCGGGAAAAGAAACCAGCAAAATTTGGCGGGAAAGGTGGTGTGAAAAATTTGGCGGGAATGGAGACGTGGAAATATTGGCGGCAACAGAGGAGGGAACAAAATGGCGTGGCCGATTGGGGGAATATGGGCGGGAAATGGAGTCAGGAAAATAGCTAACGTTCAAAATAAAAGTACTTGATACATAGAATACACATAAGTTTTTTACATAAAATATCATCACGAGTGAGACGGATAGTTTGGATGCCCTCCTCCTTACACAATAAAAGAACGGTTCAAAATGTGGAAATGGAAGATTTTTTGTGTGGGGGGAGAAGGAAGGAGAAGAAATAGAGAAAGGAGATAAGGTAGAATGGGAGAAGGGAGAAGGAAGAAAGAGGAAGGAGGAACAAGGAGAGGGGGGAAGGGGTGGGCTGTGGCCACTAGTCGGCCACGCCTAGGCCGATTGCCCTATCGGCTTCCCCAAGGCCGACAAGCAGTGGTCTGGCCACTAGTCGGCTCCCACGTGGCCGAGAGCCACTAGTCGGCCTAGGCCCGACCGACTGTCTCCTGTCGGCCGCACCAAAGCCGACAACCTCCAATCGGCTAGAGGGTGGCCGAGGCAGGCTTATTTTTGAAAATTTTCGATTCGGTGCATTATTTTTCAAAAAGAATAAAAAAAATGCAATATTAAAAAAAATAGCTCGTTTTGGTGGAGTAGACTTTGACGGTCCAACTATGAACGTGTGAGGATGTCGCGCCTTAGCAATCGCTAAACCAACTCCGAGAGGTTATTGGCCACGCTGGAGCACAATCAACATGGCCACGAAGGTCTATTTCCTGCACGCAAACGAAGAACAAGCAAGAAACTAAGATGCAATCAAGATATTGCGAATATAAGAGGAAAGCTTTATTGATGAAGGTGGGGTTCTGTGACACCTTTGTCTGGTCATAGAACACAAACGAAGAACACGAAGTTGCAGCTATGGCGAACTTGTAATCTAAACAAAACTCAAGTCTAAACGGTGCCCTAAGGGCTGTATATATGAGGGAATAGAGAGACAATTTTGTGACCCTTGGAGGAGGGGTCTGAAAACAGCCCTAAACTCGGTTTTCCCACACATACAAACTCTAAAAATAACCTATATTATGGTATTTCGAAATTACATGGGCCTGATCCAAAAATAAGGTGGCGCAACACCTATAATAGCCTATGGACGAAATTTATAAAGTGGTGTCTTGAATATTTCGCCCAAAGCCTTCATGCTCTCCTTATGGTGGCTTTAGAGTGCGAAAATCACCAGTGAAAGCTTCATTGTTCTCTCCCGCGCGTGCATCTTCTTCTCCATGCTTGATCCCGCTCCAACGGATATCCTTCTTGATCATGCTAGGTCCTTCATTCATGAGCACAACAAAAGTATCTAACTTAGGCAACATCATATGTTCATGAACATTAGAAGTATTCCCAAGAAACGAAAATACCTGGTAATTCAATTGGCATGCACGAGCTCTAGTAACTGGTCCAGTATGTATAGCAGCTGGGGGTGTGGGTGTAACAATGGTGTTGATGTCCTCATCAGGAGCGACGAGCGCCCGATCTGAGTCATACGATGGGGAGCGACGGGCGTTGAGGGGGGAAATCGGCGACGAAGGCGAGGCATAGGTGGATCCGCGGCGGGGTAGCGGCGGCGGGCGGCGGGGTGGCAATGGCCGAACGGGAGGAGGAAGATTGGGGCGTGGAAGTGGAATGAACGGACGTTGGCGGTTGGCGGGAGACTGCTGGTTTTACATCTCCTGCATCCGGAGATGTAAATTTGCAACTCGAAATAGTATAGTAGTTTATATCTCCGGAAGTCGGAGATATAATTCTTTTGCATCTACATCATCTGTTGGAGACAGTTTTTTTTGTCTCTGAAGATGCAAAAGTTAAGTATTTTTGCATCTACATCATCTATTAAAGATGCTCTAATAAGATAGAAAAGCGTCAGACGTGGGTTTGATCCATGATAGGTTGGATGTACCACTGTCTTATACTTGCCATCCAACAACTGTTTGGTTCTCGTGCTACTTAATACTTATTCAATAAATATTTTTCAATTATAGGAGTATAACATATAGACATATAATATGTACTTTTAGTTTTCGTATTAATTAAAATATAAACTTTTCATACAATGAAATCTCATTGAAATATAACGCAACCGATTGCCACAACAAGCGTGCGAGAGGTATCATTCGTTTGACAATTCTTGAGATACATACATACAGAGGAGCAAATTACAGTCCCTGTTCGTCGAGCTACTAGCTAGCTACTTAGTACATGATACCACTGTAGAGCTAGCTACTTACCGAATATTCAAGTTTACTGAATTCAGTTAGCAGTGAGCAGTAGCACGGCCAAATGCTCAACCAAATGCTGTTTAGATAAAAACAAGAGAGATTAGTGTACTCATTCTACCAAACTAAAGGCAGCTTTTTGCTTTCTGTCAGATGGAGACGAACAAGTGCTGCTGGACATATCTGGAATGTGGATGTGGCAAAAACTAACCAGTGAACATACCAACAGAACAGAGTATGCATGGTTCCAAAAAAGAAAGAACATATGAACAGCAAGCAAAATGTTATGAACATATGAACATAATTGTCCTTGTCTCCACCGTCGCTGATCAGATCATCGTCATTGCCGATGTCGTCGAGCACATCGAACAAATCTTTTGCTATCACGTCGTCTCCTCGATCGTCAACCACCAAATCATCCAGTGATGCGAGATGGATAAATGAGAAACAAGTGATGCCAGATACTGTCCAGTAAATAAATTTTCAGTGAGTTTTCTCAACAAGTGATAAATGCACTCAAGAGTTTATTGAGAAAATGCAGATGCTATTCACTTGTTACTGAAAGTTTTCTGGAGTGATCAACGATAAAGGCACTGAAAGGTTTACTCACATGCTACTCACTTGTTACTGAATATTCAAGTTTACTGAATTTTTACAAAAAATTCAGTTAGCAGTGAGCAGTAGCACGGCCAAATACTCAACCAAATGCTGTTTTGATAAAAACAAGGGAGGTTAGTGTACTCATTCTACCAAACTAAAGCAGTTTTTTGCTTTTTGTCAGATGGAGACTCTGCTGGACATATGTGAAATGTGGGTGTGGCAAAAACTAACCACTGAACATACTAACAGAACAGAGTATGCATGGTTCCAAAAGAAAAGAAAATAACATATGAACAGTAAGCAAAATGTTATGGCTGAAATTGAAAAATCAGTCAGCAAAGTGTACAAATATTACTTTGTACAATACAGTGTCTAGAACCACTGCAATAATTCAGATAAACAAAGCACTGTTAATTTGCAAAGTTTACAAAACCTGTTAATTTGCAAAGTTAAAATTCAGTTCATTTGCAAAGGTCAGTTTGCATTGCAAAATTCAGAGTTGGAATAACCTGTCTCTAAAGTCAGACCTGGAATAAATAGCAATTTGAATAAATGGGCAATACATTTGTCTTTCAATGATCATGACAACCCACTCAGATTTAGAAGTTATACTAGTAACTTAGCAGAAATAGTTTAAAACAATAAAAAAGAAATAAAAATAGTGACTTAGAATTGATAGTGACTAATGTAAAGCATAAGTAAATGCAAGCTGAATCAAACTGAATTCAGTACATTGCTTCTTGTAGTTTAAACTAAGCATGCTGGAATATTTCTTTATTTTCAGTTGAACTAAGTTTATACAAAAACTTCATGATTATACAGATTTTAGACACATTTTTGTTTATACAGAAACTTCATGAAGTTTATACAGTTGTCATTGTGGAGTTAAAAAAATTGTCATTCTCATACTCGTTTATACAGTTAATACAGTACATATGACAAGTGTCAATACACCATTTGATGATAACAGCAGGCTTGCTGTGAACATACATGAGCCATAACACAGCGAAGACAGAGCATGACACGGCCATACATGAGCCATACTGCAATTATTTACTGCAAAAAAATTAAGCATCAGCCGTACGGGAAACAAAGGTAGTATCATTAGCTTGACCATTTTCGAGATACGTACATACAGAGGAGCCAATTACAGTTTCTGTTACAAGGAGCAAAATTACAGAGGAGCAAATTAGCTACTACTCAGTACATGATACCATTGTAGGCCGAAAGAGGCAGGTTGAGCCAATCGTCCTTGTCTCCACCGTCACTGATCAGATCATCGCCATTGCTGATGTCGTCGAGCACATCGAACAAGTCTTGTGCTATCAAGTCGTCTCCTCGCTCGTCAACCACCAAGCCATCCAGTGACCTCGCATGCTCATGTTCGTGCTCATGTTGGCCTTCTTGTTCATCTTGGACGTGCAGTTCGCTGTTCTCTGGCAACTCTTCTGCGTCGGCATCAAACCAGCTCAACAGGTCGCTCATGTCGACCTCTTGCGGCTGCGACTCCAGCCTGCTGGCCAGCTCGTCTTCGCTAGCTTCTTCTTGGATCGTGCTCTGGTGGCCTCCTTGTTGGATGGTGCTCTGGTCAGCTGCCACTTCAAGATCGGTCTCCAATGACCTCGCGAAGTCGTCCATGTCCTTTGTCAGCGAGTGATTTGATTTACGAGTGTTCATCGTCGCGTGGTGCTGAGGCGGCGGCGCCGACAGGAAAGCCGGTGGGTGCGAAGACGGTCGCTTCATAGAGTTACACCCATCGATGGCTTGTCGAACTGCCGCGTTGACAGCCGACAGTGCTGCGGATGCGGGGACAGCAGCGCGGATCCGCTTGGGGCGCGGTGGCTCGGCGATGGGATGCGCCGGCCGCTTGGGCGCTTGCTGCGTGGACGTGGTGGTCACCGCGACGCGACGTTTATCAAGGGCACGCGGCACTGGCTTCTGGATCGTTGCTTCTTGCAGACGCGGCGGCGCTGGCTTGTGGAACACCTGCGGCTGCCTTGCTTCTTGCGGACGCGGCGGCGCTGGCCTCTGGATCACGTGCGATTGCCGTGGTTCTTGTGGTGGTCGAGGCGTTTGCTGCTGCACGGCCATCGTGGCATGTGCTCCGGCAACTCCACTTCCAGCAAGAAGACGATCCCCTGCTTCAGATTGCTGGAGCGTGACGGACCCCGGCTTCAAACCAGGCGAGACGTAGACCTTGCAGAGGACGCACTCCTCCCCGTCGACGACGGCGAACTGGTCCAGGCCGCAGATGTGGTATTCCTCCATCAACCAATCCGACTCTCTGCTCTCGTCCTTGTACGAGTAGCGAAGGTTCTCGCGGAAGCCGATCTTCTCGCCGGCGTTGTTCTCGATCACCTTCTTGCCGTTCGAAGTCCAGCCGCCGGCGCCGGCGGTGCGCGAGATCTTGTGGCCGCGCCCGGCTTTCTGCCGCTTGCACGTCGTGAAGAAGAAGCGCTCATGGGTTCCGGGAAGCCGAGGGAACGCTGCCGCGAGGTCCTTGGGCTCCGATCCGTAAACCCTCGCCTCGTGGATGAGGCCGGCTGTGTCCGGCAGCGGCTGGCCGAGGACCCGGCGCCGGAGGTAGAAGTCGACGGCGTCCTTGGGCGTAGGGTTGAACTTCATGCCGACGCGGAGCGCAGCGTGGGTGGCGGCGGCTGTGGCCATGGTAGGAGGTTGGTCGTAGAGCTAGCAGGAGCAGGTTGGTGGCTTTGGCCCCTGCTGGGTAAATTGCGTACTGTATTTATTTACAGATGCATGCATGGATCGCCTTCATCACGTAGTAGCTTGATCCGATTCGTGTACGGATTGGAGTCCGGCGCCATTCCGTAGCCTGGTTGTGTAGTTCGGTTTTTTTATACAAGCACCTAAATGCACATCATGTCATGATCCACGAAAAAAAAGGTCGATCTATTTGTATTGTAAATCTCGTGCAACTCATGTGTTCTGGTTAGGTCGTTCTGTTCTGTATTGCGCTTTGCTTCTTTCATCATGACCAATTGTTTAACCCGGGAGCTCCTACCTGTCACACTTTATCGCAGGTTGTCGTTCGCATGCACAGGGGACGTATGACTGGGCCGGCCCGATCAAGAACTGGTTCTGGTCATTATATTCTGTAGTGCGCTTCCCTCCTTTCGTTACGACTAGTTGTTCGACCGGGGAGCTCCTACCTGTTGCTCTTCGTGACAAGTTGTCGCTCGCACGCACGGAGGAAAAAGACCGAATGTTTTTGGCTGGTCTGCCCCCAGCTGTCTGATCTGCTATGCGACGTCGTCAGATTAAAGTTCCTCTGCTTTGCTCTTTTCATCACGACCAGTTGGTTAACCCGGGAGCTCCTACCTGTCACACTTTATCGCAGGTTGTCACTCGCATGCGCAGGGGACGTATGACTCGGCCGTCTCGATCAAGAACTAGTTCTGGTCATTCTGTTCTGTAGTGCTCCTTTCATCACGGACAACACTGTGCGCCGGCGTGTTGGCCGAATGTTTTTGGCTGGTCTGCCCCCAGCTGTCTGATCTGCTATGCTAACCCGGGAGCTCCTACCTGTCACACTTTATCGCAGGTTGTCACTCGCATGCGCATGGGACGTATGACTCGGCCGTCCCGATCAAGAACTAGTTCTGGTCATTCTGTTCTGTAGTGCGCTTTCCTCCTTTCGTCACGACCAGTTGTTTGACCGGGAAGCTCCTACCTGTTGCTATCCGTGGCAGTTTGTCGCTCGCACGCACGCACGAATGAAGTAAGATTGGACCGGCCCGATCAAGAATTGTAGCTCAAAAATAAATGTTTTGTTCCTTTCGTGACGGGAGATGAAATCGAACCTACAACCTCATCACAACTGCTATGCTGCACTCACCACTCGGCCATGGGCAGATGTGAATATTCACATCAACCTTTGACTAGTCAACTATTGGATACAAAAAGAAAAAAATCATGAAATAAAAAATATTTATGGACTTTAAAAAACATTCACAAACTTCAAAACAATGAAAAATTTAGTCAAACAACATCAAATTTAAAAAACTTCATAAATTTTAGAAGAAATTATCGAATTTGAGAACAGTTCATCAATTTTGAAAAAAGCTCACCAAATTTGAAAAAAGTTCATCTGATTTTAAAAAAATTCATCAATTTTAAATAAAATCATTGAAAATTTAAAAGTTCGTCAAATTTGAACAAAAACAATTCATTTATTTCAATAAAAGTTCATGAATTTTAAAATATGTTCACTCATTTTCAAAAAAGTACACCGATTTTCAAAAAAAGTTCATGATTTAGAAAAGAGTTCAGAAATTTTAAATTATTGGAAAAAGTTTTGAAAAGTTAATGGATTTTAGAAAAGTTCATCGTATCTAAAATAGTTCATGAAATTTGAAAAAAAGTTCATCAAATTGAAAAAAGTTCATCGAACTTGAAAAATATTCGACGGAATAGAAAAACTGATTTACAAAATGTTTATCCAATTTGAAAATAGTTCACCAAATTTGAAAAAAAGTTCATTGAATTTTAAAAATGATCATGTATTTTGGAAAGAACAATGGATGAATTTAAAAAAACATCAGATTTGAGAAAGGTTCACCAAATTTGAATAAAGTTCATCATTTTTGAAAAAGTTCATCAAAATTGAAAAAAAGATTTAAAAAGTCCTTCAGATATGAAAATGGTTCATCAAAATTGAAAAAATGGATTAAAAAAAGTCTTTCAAATCTGAAAATAGTTCATCGAACTTAAAAAATGTTAAACAAAACTGAAAAAATTGATTCATGGAATTTGAAAATAGTTCATGAAGTTTGAAAAAAATTCATCAAAAATTATGAAAACAAATCATCGAATTTGAAAAAACATACATCAAATTTGAAAAAAAGTTCATCAATTTGAAAGAAAACAATTCTTGGAATTTGAAACAAAATAATCATACGAGAAAGAAGAAGGAAAACAAGGAAAGAGAATAAACATAAATAAAAAAAGGAAAAGGAAAGAAAGGAAAAGACAAAGGAAGGAAGTAATAAGAAAAGGATAAAAATATGACAATTAGCGTATAAGTGGTGGTGGCGTGATGGTTCCCTCGTCCATGGCCCATGGCGAGGTTGCGTGTTCGAACCACAGCATTATTTCCTTTTCAGGTTGGGAAAGCCCGAAGATGGGCCGGCTTGGTGCGTGAACGCTACAGGCGCCAACGGGCGCGTGTAGCGCCAAATATGAAAAGCCCACGACTAGTTGTTCGATCGGAGAGTTTCTACCTGTCGCCCACACGCACGGAGAACGTAAGATTGGGCCGGTCCGATCAAGAACTGTAGTTCAAAAATAAAGGTCCAATCGATAACTGTAGCTCAAAAATTAAAGCGCTGAGTGGGGATCGAGATGAGGATCTCATCCAAACGTCAATGCGCTACTACCAGAAGAGCTACGAAGTTTTAGAGCCTGTTTGAGATTGCTCTGCTCTAGAAAAGACAAGCCAAACGGGGTAGCTCCAGGTATGCCGCTCCGCAAAAAAACTAGAATCTGGGATACAACTTCAAAGTTTTTATGAAGCTCCTCACACGGTGCTTCAAAAAACTCTAGAAACTGGAGTTGGGGGGAAATTACCCACCACTGCCACCAGTAAGTGAATACCCCTTCGTTTCTTTCCCCTCAATCAATCAAATAGATTCTTTCCATCAAATTTTCTATTTTTGAAGCTCGAGCTAGATGAAAGCTAAACATTCTCTTGATAGTGCTATAGCTTCTGCATGAAACTGCTCCAAAGTGAATTTGATGGAGAAAAGCTGATTTTGGTGAATTGAAATAGTCCAATGCTTGCAATAGATCGCAAAACTTTAAGAATGAACTACTGATCGCAGATCTGATATATAGTTTTTAATTTCGAACGCATTTTTCAAAATAAAAACCAGAATGTTTTGTGAAACGCAATTACTTTTGAATACCATGGACTATTTTTTTAAACTGCCATATTTTTGAAAGTCATGAACATTTTTAGAAACTAGGAAATTTTTGCACTTCCAAAGAAAATTGAAAAGGTGAAAAAAAATTCCCTACAAAAATTTAAAACATTTTCTTTTTTGAAATTCGAAACTATTTATGAAATAGGAACGTTATTTGCAAATCCTGAAAAAATGGCAAGAAGAACAATTTTTAAATATTTTGAACAATTTTCGAAAACAGGAACATTTTTTAAAAGGCACAAACAATTTTCAAGTTACGAACATTATGTTAACAAATGTGAACATTTTATGAAAAAAACAAAACTTTTCCGGAAATAAGGAAATAATTTTTGAAGTTATTGTTTGAATATATGAACCGAATTATAAAATTATGAACATTTTTCAAATTGTGAGCAATTTTTAAAATCATGGAAATTTCAGAATCCTGAACAAATTTTAAAACATGAAAAAAAAATCGTGAACAAAGTTATAAAATTGTGAATTGTTTTGAATTTTGAACATATTTTTAAACAACGCACATTTCTTGAATTGTCAACAAATTATGAAACATGAAAAATTAAATTCATGAACAAAATTATAAAATATTGAACATTTGTCGAATTGTGAACAAATTTTAAAACATGAACAAATTTGAAAATCACGATTTTTTTCAAATTGTTAAAAATTTATAAATGACAAACATTTCTCAAATTGTGAACAAATTTTGAAACATGAAAAAATTTCAGTTTGTGAAAAAATTATAAAATTGTGGACATTTTTTAAATTATGAACAAATTTTGAAACCGTCAACATTTTTTGAATTGTGAAAAAAATAAAAACCATATTTTTTTTTAATTGTAAACAAATTTTTATTTTTTTAAAATAATGAACAAACTTTGAAACTATGAAACATTTCTAAAAAATAAAGTTTACAAAAGTAAAAGATATAAAAAGAAAAAGGAAAAAGAATGCAAAATAGGAGAGGAAATAAAAAATAATATAAAACAGGAAAGCGAAAAAAAATGTAAACATATTCAGAAAACCTTATAGAAGTTTCCCAAAAGGGCACTCCCGCCCGATGCAGCTAGCCCCGTCGTTCGATCTGCGTTGACTTTTTCATCTCTTTTTTCCTTTTTTGAGCGTAACCCCGCCCTGCCCCGCGCTGCTGGAAGCCGCCCATCCCCATGGCAGCGCCGCAAATCGCACCCCACAGCGCCGCAAGCCACCCGTCCTCGCCGCTGGTCGCCGTCCTTGCAGCTCGTGCCATGGCCGCCCCCCATCATTGTTAAGAAAAGCTTCAACCATGAAAAAAAAGCTTCAACCGACGTTAAGAATAGCTTCAACCGGTGTGAAAAAATGTGCGATTGCCGTGGTTCTTGTGGTGGTCGAGGCGTTTGCTGCAGCACGGTCATCGTGGCATGTGCTCCGGCAACTCCACTTCCAACAAGAAGACGATCCCGTGCTTCAGATTTTTGGAGCGTGACGGACCCCGGCTTCGAACCAGGCAAGACGTAGACCTTGCAGAGGACGCGCTCTTCCCCGTTGACGACGGCTCCAGGCCGCAGATGTGGTATTCCTCCATCAACCAATCCGACTCTCTCCTCCTGTCCTTGTACGAGTAGTGAAGGGTCTCGCGGAAGCCGATCTTCTCGCCGACATCGTTCTCGATCACCTTCTTGGCGTTCGAAGTCCAGCCGCCGGCGCCGCCGGTGCGCGAGATCCTATGGCCGCGCCCTGCTTTCTGCCGCTTGCACGTGGTGAAGAAGAAGCGGTCATGAGTCCATACTGCAATTATTTAAAACACCGAAAAACGTTCGACGATAAACCGATGACGGTCCTCGACCGTTCGGGTATGAAACGAACTTCGATTGCGATGAAATTTGGCAGACGACCTATCTGCACTAAAACAAGACCGCACGCCAAGTCCCGGCCCAATCTGATAATGATTTATACAAGGTTACTAAAACAAGGATTTAACGATGTCGCGGGGGCGTGCGTGTGTGGTTGGACTCAAAACGGTCAAAACAAAAACGGAGAGAACCGACAACTAATAACGGATGCAGGTTTTTAAAAATGGCGGCAACAGAGTGCTGATGCAATGCAGATGATGTGCATGATGCGATGATGAATGCGACAACCAACTAATCACACGGCAGCAACAAAATAAGAGGGGAATCTTCTAAGGCATCGGTCTCGGGTAGTCACACCGCCCAAAGCTTAAAAACAAAGCAACAACAGCTCTAGGACGAACAAGATACTATCAATAACACGTGGACCAAAATCCTAGCGAACGTAGAAGAATACGGCACAGAATTGCCGGACTAGAAGAAATAATAACCGCGCCAACGACTGCTCCCACAGTTCAACAATGAGGCCCGAGAACATGTGTCCCCCCGACGCACCGACTACGACCAGCATGATCGGCCACCCAGAGGGCCCGATAGAACGACGGGAGAGAACGGGTATAAACCCAAACCTCCGCGACGAAAAGGTAAAGAGCATATGTACCATGGGGACACACCCGACCCACGATTTGATAAATCGGGTCACAACAGGTCCATCTACGGATCCAGGAGGTACTCTCCCACTAGATGGGATGATGAACCACCTGTTGGTGAACGTGGCATGGAAAACAAAAAATTTCCTACGCACACGAAGACATATCGTGGTGATGTTCATCTACGAGAGGGAGATCGGATCCACATACCCTTGTAGATCGCTAAGCAGGAAGCATTAATAAATGCGGTTGATGTAGTGGTACAGCTTCGTGATTCAAATCACTGTCGTCCCACGATCCGTTTCGATCTAGCACCGAACGGACGTCACCTCCGCGTTCAGCACACGTACAGCTCGATGACGATCTCCGCCTTCTTGATCCAGCAAGAGATACGGGGAAGTGGATGAGTTCTCCGACAGCGTGACGGCGCGACGGTGATGGTGTTGATCTAGTCCTGCACGGCTCCGCCCGAGCTCCGCAGAAAACCGATCTAGAGGAAGAACTACGAAGTAGAGGTTTGAGTTCCACGTGGCAAAGTTGTGTCTCAAAAACCCTAAACCTGTAGTATATATAGGAGGAGGGGAGGGGCTAGCCTTGGGGCTCAAGAGAGCCCCAAGGGCGCCGTCCGAAAGGAGGAGGAGGACTCCAACTCCAATTCGGTTTGGGGAAGGAGGAGTCCTCCTCTTCCTTCCCACCTCCCTCTTTTTTTTGGTTTTCTTTTCCTAGCGCCATAGCCCACTTGGGCTGGCCTCACCAGCCCACGAAGGGCTGGTGCGCCACCCTTGGACTATTTGGCCTCCCGGTGAAAACCCGGAACCCATTCGTCACTCCCGGTACACTGTCGGTAATGCTTGAAATCTTTCCGGATACCAAATGAAACCATCCTATATATCAATCTTCGTTTCCGGACCATTCCGGAAACCCTCGTGACTTCCGTGATCTCATCCGGGACTCCGAACAACCTTCGGTCGCCAACACCTATAACTCACCTATACTGAAACGTCACCAAACTAGTGTGCAGACCATGCAGGTTCGAGAACTATGCAGACATGACCTGAGACACTCCCCGGCCAATATCCAATAGCGGGACCTAGATGTCCATATTGGATCCTACATATTCTACAAAGATCTTATCGGTTGAACCGCTGTGCCAAGGATTCATATAATCCCGTATACCAGTCCCATTGTCCTTTGGTATGTTACTTACCCGAGATTTGATCGTCGGCATCCTATACCTATTTCAATATCGTTACCGGCAAGTCTCTTTACTCATTCCGTAATACAAGATCCCATGACTAACACTTCAGTCACATTACTTGCAAGGCTTATATGTGATGTTGTATAACCGAGTGGGCCCCGAGATACCTCCCCGTCACACGGAGTGACAAATCCCAGTCTTGATCCATGCTAAGTCAACGGACACCTTCGGAGATACCTTAGAGCTCCTTTATAGTCACCCAGTAACGTTGCGATGTTTGATATACACAAGGTATTCCTCTGGTGTCAGTGAGTTACATGATCTCATGGTCATAGGAATGAATATTTGACACGCAGAAAACAATAGCAACAAAATGACACGATCACATGTTACGTTTATAATTTGGGTATTGTGCATTACATCATTCTCCTAATGATGTGATCTAGTCATCAAGTAACAACACTTGCATATGGTCAGAAAACCTTAACCATCCTTGATCAACTGGCTAGTCAACTAGAGGCTTACTAGGGACATTGTTTTGTCTATCTATCCACACATGTATCTATGCTTTCATTCAATACAATTATAGCATGGATAATAAACGATTATCTTGAAACAGGAAATATAATAATAACTATTTTATCATTGCCTCTAGGGCATATTTCCAACAGTCTCCCACTTGCACTAGAGTCAATAATCTAGTCTCACATCGCTATGCGATTTACGTTGGAATGAATCTAACACGCATACAGTTCTGGTGTTGATCATGCTTCGCTCGTGGAAGAGGTTTAGTCTGCGGATCTACAACATTCACATTTGTGTGCACTTTGCAAATATTTACGTCCTCTCCTTCGACATAGTCGCGGATGAGGTTGAAGCGTCGTTTGATGTGTCTGGTCTTCTTGTGAAACCTTGGTTCCTTTGCTAGAGCAATGTCACTACTGTTGTCACAGAACACAATTATTGGATTTAGTGCGCTCGACACAACTCCAAGATCCGTCATGAACTGCTTCATCCAGACACCCTCCTAAGTTGCCTCCGAGGCAGCCATGTACTCCGCTTCACATGTAGAATCTGCTACGACGCTTTGCTTGGAACTGCACCAGCTTACGGCACCCCCATTAAGAATAAATATGTATCCGGTTTGAGACTTAGAGTCATCCGGGTCAATGTCAAAGCTTGCATCGACGTAACCCTTTACGACGAGCTCTTCGTCACCTCCATAAACGAGAAACATTTCCTTAGTCCTTTTCAGGTACTTCAGAATATTCTTGACCGTCGTCCAGTGATCCACTCTTGGATTACTTTGAAACCTGCCTGCCATACTTATGGCCAGGCTGACGTCCGGTCTTGTGCATAACATTGCATACATGATAGACCCTATGGCTGAAGCATAGGGGACGCTACTCATCTTTTCTCTATCTTCCGCAGTTACTGGACACTAAGTCTTACTCAACTTTATACCTTGTAATACTGGCAAGAACCCCTTGTTGGACTGCTCCATTTTGAACTTCTTCAAAACTTTATCAAGGTATGTGCCTTGATCTATCCCTATAGATCTTAATGCCTAATATGTAAGCAGCTTCTCCTAGGTCTTTCATTGAAAAACATTTGTTCAAGTAATCCTTTACGCTCTCTAAAAACTCCACATTGTTTCCAATCAGCAATATGTCATCCACATATAATATTAGAAATGCTACAGAGCTCCCACTCACTTTCTTGTAAATACAAGATTCTCCAACAACTTGTATAAACCCAAATGCTTTGATCACCTCATCAAAGCGTTTATTCCAACTCCGAGATTCTTGCACGAGTCCATAAATGGATCGCTGGAGCTTGCATACTTTGTTAGCATTCTTTGGATCGACAAAACCTTCGGGTTGCATCATATACAACTCTTCCTTAAGAAAACCATTAAGGAACACCGTTTTGACATCCATCTGCCACATTTCATAATCGAAAAATGCAGATATTGCTAACATGATTCGGACGGACTTAAGCATCGCTACCGGTGAGAATGTCTCTGTTGGAAATATGCCCTAGAGGCAATGATAAAAGTTATTATTATATTCCCTGTTTAAGGATAATCATTTATTATCCATGCTATAATTGTATTGAATGAAAACATAGATACATGTGTGTATACATAGACACAACAATGTCCCTAGCAAGCCTATAGTTGGCTAGCCAGTTGATCAAGGATAGTCAAGGTTTTCTGGCTATGTGCAAAGTGTTCTTGCTTGATAACTGGATCACATCATTAGGAGAATCATGTGATGGACTTGACCCAAACTATGAACGTAGCATATTGATCGTGTCGTTTTATTGCTATAGTTTTCTGCGTGTCAAGTATTTGTTCCTATGACCATGAGACCATATAACTCACTGTCACCGGAGGAATGCCTTGTGTGTATCAAACGTCAAAACGTAACTGGGTGCCTATAAAGGTGCTCTACAGGTATCTCCGAAGGTGTCAGTTGAGTTAGTATGGATCAAGACTGGGATTTGTCACTCCGTGTGACGGAGAGGTATCTCGGGGCCCACTCGGTAATACAACATCACACACAAGCCTTGCAAGAAAATGTGACTAAGTGTAAGTCACGGGATCTTGTATTACAGAACGAGTAAAGAGACTTGCCGGTAACGAGATTGAAATAGGTATGCGGATACCGACGATCGAATCTCGGGCAAGTAACATATCGAAGGACAAAGGGAATGACTTACACGATTATATGAATCCTTGACGCTGAGGTTCAACCGATAAGATCTTCGGAGAATATGTAGGATCCAATATGGGCATCTAGGTCCCGCTATTGGATATTGACCGTGGAGTACCTCGGGGCATGTCTACATAGTTCTCAAACCCGCAGGGTCTGCACACTTAAGGTTTGGCGATGTTTTAGTATAGTTGAGTTATATGCGTGGTTACCGAATGTTGTTCGGAGTCCCGGATGGGATCACGGATGTCACGAGGGTTTCCAGAATGGTCCGGAGACGAAGATTGATATATAGGATGACTTCATTTGATTACCGGAAAGTTTTCGGGCATTACCGGGAATGTACCACGAGTGACGAATGGGTTCCGGAAGTTCACCGGGAGGGGGGCAACCCTCCCGGGGGAAGCCCAAAGGACTTATGGGTGGCACACCAGCCCTTAGTGGGCTGGTGGGATAGCCCAATAAGGCCTATGCGCCATAAGATTGAAACCAAAGAAGAAAAAAAGGTGGGAAGGAAGAGAAGGACTCCACTTTCCAATCCTAGTTGGGCTAGGATTGGAGTAGGACTCCTCCTCCTCCTCTTGCCGGTGCAACTTGGGGGCTTGGTCCTCAGGGCAAGTCCCCTCCCCTCACTCCTATATATACTGGTGATTTAGGGCTAATTTGAGACAACTTTGCCAGGTGCAACTCAGATCTAGACACCATAGTTTTGCCTCTAGATCGTATTTCCGCGGAGCTTGGGCGGAGCCCTGCAGGAGTAGATCCTTCACCACCACCGTTGCGTCGTCACACTGCCGGAGAACTCATATACTTCTCCGTCTTTCTTGCTGGATCAAGAAGGCTGAGATCATCGTTGAGCTGTACGTGTGCTGAATGCAGAGGTTTCGTCCGTTCGGCACTAGATCAGAGCGGATCTTGGGACGGATCGCGGGACGGTTCGTGGGACGGTTCACGGGGCGGATCGAGGAACATGAGGATGTTCCACTACATCAACCGCGTTTCTTAAGGCTTCCTGCTGTGCGATCTACAAGGGTACGTAGATCCAAATCTGCTGCTTTGGTGATCGAGATCAAGAAGCACATGATGATAGCCATATCATGTCACTTATAAATTGCATGTGATGTTAATCCTTTTATGCACCTTATTTTTCTTAGAACGACGGTAGCATTATGAGGTGATCTCTCACTAAAATTTCAAGACCAAATTGTGTTCTCCCCGACTGTGCATCGTTGCTACAATTCGTCGTTTCGAGACACCACGTGATGATCGGGTGTGATAAACTCAACGTTCACATACAACGGGTGCAAAACAGTTGCACACGCGGAACACTCGGGTTAAGCTTGACGAGCCTAGCATGTGCAGACATGGCCTCGGAACACATCAGACCGAAAGGTCGAGCATGAATCGTATAGTTGATATGATTAGCATAGAGATGCTTACCACTGAAACTATCCTCAGCTCACGTGATGATCCGACTTGAGCTAGTGAAATTGGATCATGTACCACTCAAATGACAAGAGAGATGTACTTTTTGAGTGGGAGTTTAGCAAGTAATTTGATTAGTTAAACTCTAATTATCTTGAACATAGTCTAAGTCCACTTTGAAAATATTTGTGTTGTAAATCAATGGCTCACGCGACAGTCACCCTGAATTTTAATACGTTCCTAGAGAAAGCTAAGTTGAAAGATGATGGAAGCAACTTCATAGACTGGGCTCATAATCTAAAGTTGCTCCTGCAAGCTGGGAAGAAGGATTATGTCCTTAATGCTGCGCTAGGAGATGAACCACCCGCCGCGGCTGACCAAGATGCTAAGAACGCTTGGTTAGCACGTTGATACGTCCATTTTGCATCATGTTTTCATGTTGATATTTATCGCTTCTTTGGCTGTTATTTCACTTCACGGTACTATTCTTCTGCCTTTTCTCTCTTATTTTTGAAGGTTTACATGAAGAGGGAGAATACCGGCAAATGGAATTCTGGCCTGAAAGTGGAGCAAAGTTGAGATACCTATTCTGCGCAACTCCAAATGCCGTGAAAATCAACGGAGATTTTTTCCCAATATATAAAAAATACTCGGCCGAAGAAGTGCCGGAGGGGCACCAGGGGGTGCCCACAAGCCTGCACGGCATGACCACCCCCCATGCCGCGCCATGGGGGCTTGTGGGCAGCCCAATGGCCCACTGCCCCCCTCTTTTGCTATATGGAGGGTTTCTCCAGAAAAAAATAGACGGGAGCTTTTTCATGGTTTCGCCGCCACCACGAGGTGGAACTTGAGCATAACCAATCTACCCGGAGGGGGAAATCGTCGCCATCTTCATCACCAACACTCCTCTCATCAAAGGGGACTCGTCACCATCAACATCTTCATCAGCACCATCTCATCTCCAAACCCTAGTTCATCTCTTGTAACCAATCTCCGTCTCGCGACTCCGATTGGTACTTGTAAGGTTGCTAGTAGTGTTGATTACTCTTTGTAGTTGATGCTAGTTGGATTACTTGGTGGAAGAGTTTATGTTCAGATCCTTGATGCTACTCATTACACCTATGATCATGATTATGATTATGCTTTGTGAGTAGTTACTTTTGTTCCTGAGGACATGGGATAAGTCATGCTAATAATAGTCATGTGAATTTGGTATTCGTTCGGTATTTTGATATGTTGTATGTTGTTTTCCTCTAGTGGTGTTATGTGAACGTCGACTACATAACACTTCACCATTATTTGGGCCTAGAGGAAGGCATTGGGAAGTAGTAAGTAGATGATGGGTTGCTAGAGTGACAGAAGCTTAAACCCTAGTTTATGCGTTACTTCGTAAGGGGCTGATTTGGATCCACTAGTTTAATGCTATGGTTAGACTTTGTCTTAATTCTTCTTTCATAGTTGCGGATGCTTGCGAGAGGGGTTAATCATAAGTGGGATGCTTGTCCAAGTAAGGGAAGTACCCAAGCGTCGGTCCACCCACATATCAAACTATCAAAGTAACGAACGCGAATCATATGAACATGATGAAACTAGCATGACAGAAATTCCCGTGTGTCCTCGGGAGCGTTTTTCCTCCTATAAGACTTTGTCCAGGCTTGTCCCTTGCTACAAAAGGGATATGGCCACCTTGCTGCACCGTTGCTACTTTTGTTACTTGTTGCTTGCTACGAATCATCTCACCACATAATCACTTGTCACCGATAATTTCAGTTCTTGCAGATATTTCCTTGTTGAAAACCACTTGTCAGATCCTTCTGCTTCTCGTTGGGTTCGACACTCTTACTTAACGAAAGGACTACGATTGATCCCCTGTACTTGTGGGTCATCACACGCAAGGAGGACTACTCAGTAGTTCAATGTGCAGTCTTGTATGGCTTAGAGCCGGGACTTCAACGTCGCTTTGAGCGTCATGGAGCATATGAGATGTTCCAGGAGTTGAAGTTTATCTTTCAGAAGAACGCACGGATCGAGAGGTATGAGACCTCCGGTAAATTCTATGCTTGCAAGATGGAGGAGAATTCGTGTGTCAGTGAACATGTGCTCAAAATGTCTGGGTACTCGAACTGTCTAGCTGAGTTGGGGATTGAAATCCCGCAAGAGGCTATCACTGACAGAATTTTTCAATCACTGCCACCAAGCTATAAGAGCTTTGTGTTGAACTATAAGATGCAAGGGATGAACAAGTCACCCGGCGAGTTATTCGCAATGCTGAAATTCGCAGAGTCAGAACTCCGTAAAGAGCATCAAGTGTTGATGGTGAATTAGACCACTAGTTTCAAGAGAAACGACAAAGGAAAGAAGGGTAATTCAAAGAAGAGCGGCAAGCCTGTTGCTAATCCGACGAAGAAACCCAAAGCTGGACCTAAGCCTGAAACGGAGTGCTATTATTGCAAGGGTATGGGTCACTGGAAGCGCAAGTGCCCCAAGTATCTAGATGATAAGAAGGTGGCCAAATAAAAATCATGTATATTTGATATACATGTTATTGATGTGTACTTAACCAGCTCTCGTAGTAGTGCCTGTGTATTCGATACCGGTTCTGTTGCTCATATTTTCAACTCGAAACAGGAACTGCGGAATAAGCGAAGGCTGGCGAAGGATGAAGTGACGATGCGCGTGGGAAATGGTTCCAAGGTTGATGCAATCTCCGTCGGCACAGTTTCACTTCAGTTACCATCAGGATTAGTTATGAACTTAAATAAATGTTATTTAGTGTCTGCGTTAAACATGAACATTATATCTGGATCTTGTTTATTGCGAGACGGTTACTCGTTTAAGTCAGAGAATAATGGTTGTTCTATTTCTATGAGTAATATCTTTTATGTTTATGCACCCAATGTGAGAGGATTTTTCATATTGAATCTTGATAATGATAATACAGATATACATAACATTGAGACCAAAAGAGTTAGAGTTAACAATGATAACGCCATGTTTTATGGCACTGTCGCTTAGGTCATATTGGTGTAAAGCACATGAAGAAACTCCATACTGATGGACTTTTGGAGTCACTTGACTTTGATTCACTTGACACGTGCGAACCATGCCTCATGGGCAAGATGACTAAGACTCCGTTCTCTGGAACAATGGAGCGTGCAAGTGACTTGTTGGAAATCATACATACCGATGTCTGTGGTCCGATGAGTGTAGAGGCGCACGGCGGATATCGTTATTTTCTCACCTTCACTGATGATTTAAGAAGATATGGTTATGTCTACTTGATGAAGCACAAGTCTGAAACGTTTGAAAAGTTCAAGCAATTTCAGAGTGAAGTCAAAAATCATCATAACAAGAAGATCAAGTTCCTACGGTCTGATCGTGGGGGTGAATATCTGAGTTTCGGGTTTGGTGCTCACTTAAGACAATGTGGAATTGTTTCACAGTTGACACCGCCTGGAACACCACAGCGTAATGGTGTGTCTGAAGGTCGTAATCGTACTTTATTAGAGATGGTGCGATCTATGATGTCTCTTACTGATTTGCCGTTATCGTTTTGGGGGTATGGATTAGAAATAGTTGCATTCACTTTAAATAGGGCACCATCAAAATCCGTTGAGACGACACCATAAGAACTGTGGTATGGCAAAAGACCAAAGTTGTCGTTTCTTAAAGTTTGGGGATGTGATGCTTATGTCAAAAAGCTTCAGCCTGAAAAGCTGGAACCCAAAGCGGAAAAGTGCGTCTTCATAGGTTACCCAAAGGAGACGGTTGGGTATACCTTCTATCTCAAATCCAAGAGCAAAGTGTTTGTTGCTAAAAGCGGAGCTTTTCTTGAGAAGGAGTTTCTTTCGAAAGAATTGAGTGGGAGGAAGATAGAACTTGATGAGGTTATCAAACCTCTAATTCGTCTTGATGGTGGCGCAGGGCAAGGAAACCCCTGTTGCTGCGGCACCGATTGAGGAACAAGTTGATGATGATGATCATGAAACTTCGGATCAAGTTACTGTCGGACCTCGCAGGTCGACAAGATCATGTACTGCTCCTGAGTGGTACAGTAATCCTGTCTTAACGATTATGTTGTTGGACAACAATGAACCTGCGAATTATGAAGAAGCAATGGTGGGCCCGGATTCCAACAAATGGCTGGAGGCCATGAATTCCGAGATAGGATCCATGTACGAGATAGAAGTACTACCTGAAGGCTGCAAGGCTATTCAGATCAAATGGATCTATAAGAAGAAGACAGGCGCAGACGGTAATGTGACCGTTTATAAAGCTCGACTTGTGGCAAAGGGTTTTTCACAAGTTCAAGGCATTGACTACAATGAGACTTTCTCACCGGTAGCGATGCTTAAGTCTGTCTGAATCATGTTAGCAATAGCTGCCTTTTATGATTATGAAATCTGGCAAATGGATGTCAAAACGGCGTTCCTTAACGATTTTCTTAAGGAAGAGTTGTATATGATGCAACCCGAAGGTTTTGTCAATCCAAAGAATGCTAACAAAGTATGCAAAATCCATCGATCCATTTATGGACTGGTGCAAGCATGTCGGAGTTGGAATAAGCGCTTTGATGAGGTGATCAAAGCATTTGGGTTTATACAAGTGGTTGGTGAATCTTGTATTTACAAGAAAGTGAGTGAGAGCTCTGTGGCGTTTCTAATATTATATGTGGACGACATACTGCTGATTGGAAACAACGTGGAGCTTTTGGAGAGCATAAAGGATTACTTGAATAAAAGTTTCTCTATGAAGGACCTAGGAGAAGCTGCTTACATTCTAGGCATTAAGATCTATAGGGATAGATCAAAACGCGTGATAGGACTTTCACAAAGCACATACCTTGATAAAGTTTTGAAGAAGTTCAAAATGGATCAGTCCAAGAAAGGGTTCTTGCCAGTATTACAAGGTATAAAATTGAGTAAGACTCAGTTCCCAGCAACTGCGGAAGATAGAGAACAAATGAGTTCCGTCCCCTACGCTTCAGCCGTAGGTTCTATCATGTATGCAATGTTGTGCACTAGACCAGACGTCAGCTTGGTCATAAGTATGGCAGGTAGGTTTCAGAGTAATCCAGGAGTGCACCACTGGACGGCGGTCAAGAATATTCTGAAGTACCTGAAAAGGACTAAGGAAATGTTTCTCGTGTATGGAGGTGACAAAGAGCTCGCCGTAAAAGGTTACGTCGACGCAAGTTTTGACACCGATCCGTATGACTCTAAGTCACAAACCGGATAGATATTTATTCTTAATGGGGGTGCGGTAAGCTGGTGCAGTTCCAAGCAGAGCGTCGTAGAAGATTCTACATGTGAAGCGGAGTACATGGCTGCCTCAGAGGCCACAAAGGAGGGTGTCTTGATGAAGCAGTTCATGACAGATCTTGGAGTTGTGCCAAGCGCACTAGATCCATTGACTCTGTTATGTGACAACACTCGTGGCATTGCCTTAGAAAGGAACCAAGGTTTTACAAGAAGACCAGACACATCAAACGACGCTTCAACCTCATCCGCGACTACGTCGAAGGAGAGGACATGAATATTTGCAAAGTGCACACGGATCTGAATGTAGCAGACCCGCTGACTAAACCTCTTCCATGGGCAAAACATGATCAACACCAAAACTGTATGGGTGTTTGATTTATTACAATGTAGATCGCATGGCGATGTGAGGAGTAGATTATTAAATCTAGTGCAAGTGGGAGACTGTTGGAAATATGCCCTAGAGGCAATGATAAAAGTTATTATTATATTTCCAGTTTAAGGATAATTGTTTATTATCCATGCTATAATTGTATTGAATGAAAACATAGATACATGTGTGGATACATAGAGACAACAATGTCCTTAGTAAGCCTCTAGTTGGCTAGCCAGTTGATCAAGGATAGTCAAGGTTTTTTGGCTATGTGCAAAGTGTTGTTGCTTGATAACTGGATCACATCATTAGGAGAATCATGTGATGGACTAGACCCAAACTATGAACGTGGCATATTGATCGTGTCGTTTTATTGCTATAGTTTTCTGTGTGTCAAGTATTTGTTCCGATGACCATGAGATCTTATAACTCACTGTCACCGGAGGAATGCCTTGTGTGTATCAAATGTCACAACGTAACTGGGTAAATATAAAGGTGCTCTACAGGTATCTCCGAAAGTGTTACTTGAGTTAGTATGGATCAAGACTAGGATTTGTCACTCCGTGTGACAGAGAGGTATCTCAGGGCCCACTCGGTAATACAACATCACACACAAGTCTTGCAAGCAAATGTGACTAAGTGTAAGTCACGGGATCTTGTATTACGGAATGAGTAAAGAGACTTGCCGGTAACGAGATTGAAATAGGTATGCGGATACCGACGATCGAATCTCGGGCAAGTAACATACCGAAGGACAAAGGGAATGACATACGGGATTATATGAATCCTTGACACTGAGGTTCAACCGATAAGATCTTCGGATAATATGTAGGATCCAATATGGGCATCCAGGTCCCGCTATTGGATATTGATCGAGGAGTACTGCCACTGCAACAAAAGACCTTCCAATGGCGCCAGAAACAAGCGTGCTGACGGGAGACTATTCTTGTCTTGATACTCCTCAGCAACGGCGTCAGGAATCCTTCTGCTACGGCTACACCTTTAGGGACTTCATTGGCAAATATGCAAAGGATTCCCCCCCGTGGCCTTGGAGCCTTGCGTTGGTCTTCCCTCGAAACGGAAAGGGTGATGTAGCACAGCGGCGGTATGTATTTCCCTCAGTTTTGAGAACCAAGGTATCGATCCAGTGAAGGATTGTGTCAAGTCACAAGTACCTGCACAAACAAAAAGAGCTTGCACCCAACGCTATCAAGGGGTTGTCAATCCCTTATAGATTGTTCGCAAAGTGAGAACTGAAAGCAAAAAGGAAACAAAGCAAAGTAAAAGTGAAAGTGGAAACAATAGTTGTGAATAGACCCGGGGGCCGTAGTGTTCACCAGTGGCTTCTCTCATGAAAGCAAGTAGACCGTGGGTGAACGAATTACTGTCGAGCAATTGATAGAACCACACAAAGTCGTGACGTTATCTAAGGCAATGATTATATCTATAGGCATCACATCCAAAACAAGTAGCCCAATACTTTCTGCATCTACTACTATTACTCCACACGTCGACCGCTATCCAGCATGCATCTAGTGTATTAAGTTCATGAGAACAGAGTAACGCTTTAAGCAAGATGACATGATGTAGATGGACAATCTCATATCTACGATAAAAGCCCATCTTGTTACCCTTGATGGCAACAACACGATGCGTGCCTTGCTGCCCCTTCTGTCACTGGGAAAGGTCACCACACGGTATGAACCCAAAACCAAGCACTTCTCCCATTGCAAGAATCATAGATCTAGTTGGCCAAACAAAACCCAAGACTCGGAGAGACTTACAAGGATATCAAATCATGCATATAAGAAATCAGCAAAGACTCAAATATAATTCATAGATAATCTGATCACGAATCCACAATTCATCGGATCTCGACAAACACACCACCAAAGAGGATTACATCGGATAGATCTCCATGAAGATCATGGAGAACTTTGTATTGAAGATCCAAGAGAGAGAAGAAGCCATCTAGCTACTAACTACGGACCCGTGGGTCTGAAGTGAACTACTGACGAGTCATTGGAGAGGCGATGATGTTGATGTAGAAGCCCTCCAACTCCAAAGTCCCCTCCGGTAGGGCACCGGGAAGGGTTTCCAGATGAGATCTCGCGGAAACGGAAGCTTGCGGCGGTGGAAAAGTGTTTTCGTGGATGCCCTGATTTTTTCTAGGATTTTAGGGAATTTATAGGCCAAAGAGCTAGGGCAGGGGAGCGCCAGGGAGGCCACAAGCCTGGTAGCCACCGCCCCCTGGTGGCGGCTACAGGGTTTGTGGCCCCCCTGTGGCTCTCCTGCCTTGGCCCTCAAGTCCCCCAATCTTCTTCTGTTCTGGAAAAATTTATTTCGGGGATTTTATTCCATTTGGACTCTGTTCCAAAATCAGATCTGGAAAGAGTCAAAAACACAGAAAAACAGGAACTGGCACTTGGCACTGAATTAATAAGTTAGTCCCAAAAAAGATATAAAAGGTATATGAAACATCCAAAGTTGACAAGATAACAGCATGAAACCATCAAAAATTATAGATACGTTTGAGACGTATCAAGTACCTCAGGGCATGTCTACATAGTTCTCGAACCCGCAGGGTGTGCACACTTAAGGTTTGGCGATGTTTTAGTATAGTTGAGTTATATGCGTGGTTACCGAATGTTGTTTGGAGTCCCGGATGAGATCACGGACGTCACGAGGGTTTTCGGAATGGTCCAGAGACGAAGATTGATATATAGGATGACTTCATTTGGTTACCGGAAAGTTTTTGGGCATTACCGGGAATGTACCGAGAGTGACGAATGGGTTCCGGAAGTTCACCGGGAGGGGGGCAACCCTCCCGGGGGAAGCCCAAAGTACTTATGGATGGCGCACCAGCCCTTAGTGGGCTGGTGGGACAGCCCAATAAGGCCTATGCGCCATAAGAGAAAAAACAAAGAAAAAAAGAAAAGGTGGGAAGGAAGAGAAGGACTCCACTTTCCAATCCTAGTTGGACTAGGATTGGAGTAGGACTCCTCCTCCTCCTCTTGGCCGGTGCAACTTGGGGGCTTGGCCCTCAAGGCAAGACCCTCCCCTCCCTCCTATATATACCGGTGATTTAGGGCTGATTTGGAACAACTTTGCCACGTGCAACTCAGATCTAGACACCATAGTTTTGCCTCTAGATCATATTTCTACGGAGCTCGGGCGGAGCCGTGCAGGAGTAGATCCTTCACCACCACCGGAGCGTCGTCACGCTGCCGGAGAACTCATATACTTCTCCGTCTTTCTTGCTGGTTCAAGAAGGCTGAGATCATCGTCGAGCTGTACGTGTGCTGAATGCGGAGGTGCCGTCCGTTCAGCACTAGATCGGAGCGGATCGTGGGACGGATCGCGAGACAGTTCGTGGGACGATTCGCGAGGCGGATCGAGGGACGTGAGGACGTTCCACTACATCAACCGCGTTCTTAACGCTTCCTGCTGTGCGATCTACAAGGGTACGTAGATCCAAATCTCCTCTCGTAGATGGACATCACCATGATAGGTCTCCGTGTGCGTAGGAATTTTTTTGTTTCCCATGCAATGTTCCCCAACAGTCTCATCATAGTCAACTCCTTGAACTTGTGAAAAACCCTTTGCCAAAAGTCGAGCTTTATAAACGACACATTACCGTCAGCGTCCGTCTTCTTCTTAAAGATCCATTTGTTCTGAATAGCCTTACGACCTTCAGGTAATACTTCCAAAGTACACACTTTGTTTTCATACATAGATCCTATCTCGGACTTCATGGCCTCCAACCATTTGGTGGAATCCGGGCACACCATTGCTTCTTCATAATTCGCAGGCTCATTGTTGTCTAACAATATGATAGATAAGACAGGATTCCCGTACCACTTAGGAGCAGTACGTGATCTTGTTGACCTGCGAGGTCCAATAGTAACTTAATCTGAAGCTTCATGATCATCATCATTAGCTTCTTCCTCAACCGGTGTTGCCTCGACAAAGATTTCTCTCTGCCATGCGCCACCATCTAGAGGGAGCAGAGGTTCCACAACCTCATCAAGTTCTATCTCCCTCCAACTCAATTCTTTCGAGAGAAACTCCTTCTCAAGAAAAGCTCCATTCTTAGCAACAAACAATTTGCCCTCGGATCTGAGATAGAAGGTGTACCCAACTGTCTCTTTTGGGTAACCTATGAAGACACAATTTTTCGCTTTGGGTTCTAGCTTTTTAGGCTAAAGCTTTTTGACATAAGCATCACATCCCCAAACTTTAAGAAACGACAACTTTGGCCTCTTTCCATGCCATAGCTCATATGGTGTCGTCTCAACGGATTTTGATGGTGCCCTATTTAAAGTGAATCCAGCTGTATCTAATGCATAGCCCCAAAACAATAACGGCAAATCGGTAAGAGACATCATAGATCGCACCATATCTAACAAAGTACGATTACGACGTTCGAACACACCATTACACTATGGTGTTCCAGGCGGTGTCAACTGTGAAACGATTCCACATTGTCTTAAGTGAGCACCAAACTCGAAACTAAGATACCCACCCCCTCGATCAGATCGTAGGAACTTGATCTTCTTGTTACGATGATTTTCAACTTCACTCTGAAATTGCTTGAACTTTTCAAACGTTTCAGACTTGTGCTTCATCAAGTAGATATATCCATACCTACTCAAATCATTGATACGTCTCCATCGTATCTACTTTTCCAAACTCTTTTGCCCTTGTTTTGGACTCTAATTTGCATGATTTGAATGGAACTAACATGGACTGGCGCTGTTTTCAGCAGAATTGCCTTGGTGTTGTTTTTGTGCAGAAATGAAAGTTCTCCAAACGTCCTGAAAATTTACAGAGATTATTTTTGGAAAATATGAAAAATACCTGCGCAAAGATCCACCTGAGGGGGTGGGCCAGTGGGCCACAAGCCCTGTAGCCGCCACCCCCTGGTGGCGGATGACAAGCTTGTGGGGCCCACGTGGCTCTGCCGCCCCCAATCTCAGCTCTATAAGTTCACTTTCGTCCCAGAAAAAAATAAAAAGAGAAGATTTCGTCGCGTTTGCAATACGGAGGCGCCGCCACAACCTGTTCTTCATCTGGAGGGCAGATCTGGAGTCCGTTTTGGGCTCCGGAGAGGGGAAATCGTCGCCATCGTCATCATCAACCTTCTTCCCTCTCCAATTCCATGAAGCTCTTCGTCGTTCATGAGTAATCTATTCGTAGGCTCGCTGGGCGATGATGAGTAGGATGAGATCTATCATGTGATCGAGTTAGTTTTGACGGGGATTGATCCCTAGTATCCACTATGTTCTGAGATTGATGTTGCTACTACTTTGCCATGCTTAATGCTTGTCACTAGGGCCCGAGTGCCATGATTTCAGATATGAAATTATTATGTTGTCACCAATATATGTGTGTTTTAGATCCAATTTTGCAAGTTGTAGTTACCTACTATGTGTTATGACCCGGCAAACCCGGAGTGACAATAACCGGAACCACTCCCGGTGATGACCATAGTTTGAGGAGTTCATGTGTTCACCAAGTGCTAATGCGTTGGTCCGGTTCTTTATTAAAAGGAGAACCTTAATATCCCGTAGTTTCCTTTTGGACCCCGCTGCCACGGGAGGGATGGACAATAGATGTCATGCAAATTCTTTTCCCTAAGCACGTATGACGACAGACGGAATGCATGCCTACATCACATTGATGAACGGGAGCTAGCCACATATCTCTCCGTGTTATAACTGTTGCATGATGAATATCATCCAAACAAATCACCAACCCATTGCCTACGAGTTTGTCCTACTGTTGTTGCTGCTGTTACTTGCTCTGCTGTTACTTGCTACTGTTGCTACTTGCTACTGCTCTTACTTGTCTTGCTCTGCTGCTACTGCTATTACTTGTTTTGCTCTGCTGCTGTTACTACTGTTGTTGCTGCTGTTACTTGCTCTGCTAATACTTGCTACTGTTGCTACTTGCTACTGTTGTTACTTGTCTTGCTCTGCTGCTACTGTCGCTTGCTACTGTTGCTACTTGCTACTGCTGTCACTAATGATGTCACTACTGCTGTTCCTTGCCACTGCTATTACTCGTTACACTGCTGCTACCTGCTACCATAATTTTTCTCGCTCCGTTGACGGGAAAGAGTATTTTCCGTCCACGGGCAATTTCTGGCGCCATTGATACGACAGTTAGGAATAGTCTGCAATCAACAGATCGTTTCTGACACCGTTGTTATCATACTACTTTACTGCTGATACTTTGCTTGTAGATACTAATCTTTCAGGTGTGGTTGAATCTGATAAATTCAGCTGCTAATACTCGAGAGTATTCTCTCACCTCCTGTCTGGCGAATCAATAAATTTGGGTCGAATACTCTACCCTCGAAAACTGCTGCGATCCCACGCTCTGGTGGGCCGTTAACAATATTCTTCTAGTTTCGATTGCCGGAGAGTGCTAGCAGCATTCTTCTGGTGCCGTTGCAGGGGAAGGTCTACTGTCACGGAGTCAGCATTTTTCTAGCGCCGTTGCCGGGGAGGTATTGCTATATTCTCTGAGTCACTTGGGATTTATATCTGCTGATCACTATGAAGAATCTGAAGGATCCAAAAACCAAAGTCTTGCCCTCAACTACGAGGGGAGGTAAGGAACTGCCATCTAGCTCTGCACTTGATTCACCTTCAGTTATGAGTAAGTTTGCGACATCACCTCCTGCTAGAAATCTTGATATGTCGCCTGTGCTTGATGATGCTTATGATGCTACTGCTAGAGATACTATGCCTGATGATGCTATGTTTGATACTGCTAGAGATACTATGCCTGACGATGCTATGCTTGATACTGCTAGAGACACTACTTTGCCTGATGTTCCACTAGGGGTGTTCCTTGATGCTCATATTGCTAGAGTTACTGCCAATGCTCGTGATGCTTCTGAAACTGCCGATACTATTGAGATAGAACCTGCTTTTGCTCCTGTTAGATCTAGCTCTCCTACATATGAATTGCGTGATATACCTGAGGGTTACGTTATGGAGGGAGAGATAGCTGAGGATTTTCTTGCGTGTAAGGATGCCTATGACGCTGAGAAATTACTTCTCAAGTGGAAGGAAAAATCTCTTAAAGCTAGGATGAAATACGACCTGAAGTTTGCCACTTCAGCTATCTTTATCACCGATAAGGATTATAAATTCTCTGTCGATCCTGAGATAATCTCTCTAGTCGAATCTGATCCTTTCCACTGTTATGAGTCTGAGACGGTCATAGCCCATCTTACCAAACTACACGATATAGCCACCCTTTTCACTAGTGAGGAGAAGATCCGCCACTACTACATCCTTAAGCTGTTTCCTTTCTCTCTAAAGGATGACGCTAAAGCCTGGTTCACCTCTCTTGCTCCTGGATGTGTGAGTAGTCCCCAGGATATGGTCTATTACTTCTGTGAGAAATATTTCCCTGCCCATAAGAAGCAAGCTGCCTTGCAGGAAATATACAACTTTGCTCAACTCCAAGAAGAGAGTCTCCCACAAGCTTGGGAGAGGCTCGTCCAGCTACAAAATGCTTTGCCTGATCACCCTCTTAAGAAGAACAAGATACTTGATATCTTCTATAACGGACTTACCGATGCCTCTAGAGACCACCTAGATAGTTGTGTCGGTTGTATTTTTAGGGAACGAACTGTAGAACAAGGTGAGACCCTACTGAATAACATCTTGATCAATGATAATGCTTGGACTATTCCCGAACCACCTCCTAAGCCAACTCCAAAGAAAAGAGGTATTCTATTCCTCATTCCCGAAGATATGCAAGAAGCCAAGAAATCTATGCAAGAGAAAGGCATTAGATTTGAAGATGTCAAAAATCTACCACCTATCGAAGAGATCCATGGTCTCGATAACCCGATACAGGTAGTAGAAGTAAATTCTCTGCGTAGGTTTGATGAGAGTGATATTCCTTTTGACAAACATGCTAGCCTATGCTTTGATGAATTTGACAACTTTGTTGCCAAACAACAAAGTTTCAATGATTATGTTATCAGACATTTGGAACAAAGTACTCGTATGATTAGCCATTTAAGTGCTTGTGTAGACAGAAATGTCAATGATCTGAAGCTTCTGAGTAAACATGCCTCTATGATTACTACTCAGGTAGAACAAGTACTTAAAGCTCACAATGACTTGCTCAATGAATTAAATGACAACTCTGTTAGAGTCATTACTAGAGGAGGCAAAATGACTCAGGAACCTTTGTATCCTGAAGGCCATCCTAAGAGAATTGATCAAGATTCTCAAGGAATCAATGCTGATACACCTAGTCATCCTAAGGAGAAGAAGAAGGATGATAGAAACCTACATGCCAGTTCACCAAATACTATCACAACTGAAGAACCTAATGATATTTCTGCGTCTGATGCAGAAACACAATCTGGAGATGAACATGAACCTGGTGACAATATGGACAGTGATGTTCATAATAATGCTCAACCAAGCAATGATGAGGATGTGGAGATTGAACCTACGGTTAATCCTGATAACCCACAACCTAAGAAATATGATAAGAATGATTTCACTGCTAGGAAGCATGGTAAAGAAAGGGAGCCATGGGTTCAGAGATCTATGCCCTTTCCTCCTAAGCCATCCAAGAAAAAGGATGATGAGGATTTTGAGCACTTCGTTGAGATGATAAGACCCATCTTTCTGAAGATGTGGTTAACTGATATGCTCAAGATGTCTGTGTATGCCAAGTACATGAAAGATATCGTGACTAATAAACGGAAGATACCAGATCTTGAGATCTCCACCATGCTTGCCAATTTCACTTTCAAAGGTGGAAATCCTAAGAAACTTGGTGATCCCAGAGTGCCCACTATACCTTGCTCCATTAAAGGAAACTACGTAAGAACTGCCTTATGTGACCTTGGAGCCGGTGTTAGTGTTATGCCGCTCTCTCTTTATCGTAGACTTCAATTGGATAAGTTGACACCCACTGAAATTTCTCTGCAAATGGCCGACAAATCAACTGCTTTCCCTATCGTCATTTGCGAGGATGTGCCTGTTGTGGTTGATAACACCACTATCTTAACAGACTTTGTTATCTTGGATATTCCCGAGGACGATGCCATGGTTGTCATCCTCGGAAGACCCTTTTTAAACATTGTAGGGGCTGTTATAGATTGCAACAAAGGCAATGTCACTTTCCATGTCAACGGTAATGAGCACACAGTGCACTTTCCGAAGAAACGATATCAAGTACATTGCATCAATGCTATCGAAAAAGCTTCATCGATTCTCATTGGGAGCTTTGAATGCCCTATTCCTCGTGTCAAGATGAAGTATGATTTGCTTTTTGGGGAGATACATATCCCCATTGAGGTGACTTAGTGGCTATTCGAAAATTCTCCGTTTTCTCTTGCGATTCGAGAAGGTTTTGTCATGAGGACTTGATCAACCCCATTGACGGATTTCTTTTGATGATCATGAAATGGATGAATCAAAGAGTCACATACCTCTGTTTTGAGCTTTCATTTTCTTTTGCGTAGAAGAAAAATGATAGAATTAGTTTATTTTTTCCTGTTTTCTGTTTTAGCATCCCGGAGAAAAATACCCCAAAAATAAAAGTTCTCCGATGGTCTTGAAAATTTAGTATGATTTTTTCTGGAATATTTGAAAATTATTGGGCCTGAGAGCTGGCCTGGGGGCCTGACCAGTGGGCTACAAGTCCTGCCACCGCCACCCCCTGGTGGCGGCTAGCAAGCTTGTGGGGCCCACAGGGACTCCCTCCACTCATTCCATCTCCCATCCTCTTCTTCCACCTCCAGAAAAAATTGTTTCGCAGCTCAAACCCGTGTTCTTGCTCTTTTGGATGTCATTTTCGATCTCCTTGCTCAAAGCACCATTCTCCGAACCGTTTTGGGGAAATTACTCCTTGGTAAGTGACTCCTCCATTGGTCCAATTAGTTTTTGCTCTAGTGCTTTATCCTTCGCGTATTCTTGCTACCTTGGTGACCCTGTTCTTGAGCTAGAAATGTTGATTTTAGCTGGTCCCAAGTAGTTTTAGCGCATGATACGGTCTCTAGGCACTGGTAGGAGTAGTTGCTATAAGTTGGGTTAATCTTTATTCACTTTTCTTTCGAAGTTTCTAAAAATTTCAGAATTTTTCAGAGCTAGAAAAGGGAAAAGACGAGGAGGTTCTTGAGAGGCTCTTCAAGTCGTAACCCCAAGGAGGATGAGAGGAACCACCCCAAGTACGTAGTCCCTCGAGTCACAGAAGTTCGAGCGTGCGAGTGGCCAAGTGATGAATTTTTGCGCGCCGCTGGGCTTTATGAAGACTTTTATTACTTGGTGGAGAACGCAGGTCTTACTGCGTTCGTTGAAGATAAGTGCTCACAATACCTCCTCCTCACCAATATTTTCGTTCAAAGCTTCAACTTTTATCCAAGGAAGAATCCTCCCATGGTTGAGTTCATGATATACGATGTCCCCCGGTGCATGACGCTACAGGATATTTGCAATGTATGCAAATTAACTTATGTTGGGGATATCCGTGACCCTCATCCACGGGACTTGGAGGATTTCATTGGTGCTATTGCTGTTGGAGAGGAGAGAGGAATGTCTCACGCTAGAACTGCTAGCATACATTTTCCTGTGCTTCGGTACTTCTCATTATTTGTCGGAAAATGTTTGATTGGCTGTGGGGAGGCTGGATCACTTAGTTCTCCAGACCTTGCGGTTTTGCGCGAAGGCCTTTATAATGATAAGACTTATAGCCTAGGTGCTATAGTGGCCCAGTGCTACTGCAACAAAAGACCTTCCAACGGCGCCAGAAATAGGCACGTCGACAGGAGAATACTTGGCTTGATCTTTCTGTTGCGGCTACGCCTTAAGGGACTTCCTAGGAAAGTATGCAAAGGATTTCCCCCGTGGCCTTGGAGCCTTGCATTGGTGTTCCCTCGAAGCGGAAAGGGTGATGTAGCGTAGCGGTGGTAAGTATTTCCCTTAGTTTGAGAACCAAGGTATCAATCCAGTGGAGGAGTATCTCAAGATCCTGCACAAACACAAAAACTTGCTCCCAACGTATGAAGGGGTTGTCAATCCCTTATAGATTGTTTCCCAAGTGAGAACTAAAAGCAACAAAGTAACAAAGCAAAGTAAAAGCGGAGATGTAAACGATGGATGTGAATAGACCCGGGGGCCGTAGTGTTTACTAGTGGCTTCTCTCATGAAAGCAAGTAGACGGTGGGTGAACAAATTACTGTCGAGCAATTGATAGAACCGTGCAAAGTCGTGACAATATCTATGCAATGGTTATTTCTATAGGCATCACGTCCAAAACAAGTAGACCGATACTGTCTGCATCTACTACTATTACTCCACACGTCAACCTCTATCCAGCATGCATCTAGTGTATTAAGTCCATAAGAACAGAGTAACGCCTTAAGCAAGATGACATGATGTAGAGGGATAATCTCAAACCAATGATAAAAACCCCATCTTTTTACCCTTGATGGAAACTACTTGATGTGTGCCTTGCTGCCCCTGCTGTCACTGGGAAAGGTCACCACATGGCAGAACCCAAAACCAAGCACTTCTCCCATTGCAAGAATCATAGATCTAGTTGGCCAAACAAAACCCAAGACTCGGAGAGACTTACAAGGATATCAAATCATGCATATAAGAAATCAACAAAACTCAAATATATATCATAGATAATCTGATCACAAATCCACAATTCATCGGATCTCGACAAACACACCGCCAAAGAAGATTACATCGGATAGATCTCCATGAAGATCATGGAGAACTTTGTATTGAAGATCCAAGAGAGAGAAGAAGCCATCTAGCTACTAACTACGGACCCGTTGGTCTGAAGTGAACTACTCACGAGTCATTGGAGGGGCGATGATAATGATGAAGAAGCCCTCCAACTCCAAAGTCCCCTCCGGCAGGGCGCCGGGAAGGGTCTCCAGATGAGATCTCGCGGAAACGGAAGCTTGCGGCGGCGGAAAAGTATTTTCGAGGCTCCCCTGGTTTTTTGCTGAATTTTTGGGAATATATAGGCCAAGGATCTAGGTCAGGGGGCGGCCAGGGAGGCCACAAGCCCTGACACCGCCGCCTCCCCCTGGTGGCGGGGTGGGAGCTTGTGAGCTCCCTAGAGCCCACCTGGCTTGGCCCAGAGGACCCCTGATCTTCTTCCGTTCGGGAAAAAAACGATTTCGGGGTTTTTATTCCATTTGGACTCCGTTCCAAAATCGGATCTGAAAAGAGTCAAAAACACGGAAAAAACAGGAACTGGCACTTGGCACTCAATTAATAAGTTAGTCCCAAAAAAGATATAAAAGGTACATAAAACAACCAAAGAAGACAAGATAACAGCGTGAAACCATCAAAAATTATAGATACGTTTGAGACGTATCAAGCATCCCCAAACTTAACTCCTGCTCGTCCTCGAGTAGGGAAGTGATAAAGAATGAATTTTTGATGCTTTCATGCTACCTAGCATAGGTGTCCTTTGTAATTCCTCTTATGTGACGTGAATGTTCAGATCCATTAGATTCAAAACAATAGTCTGCTATTGACGTGGAAACAATAATAATTCAAGCAAACTAGCAAGGTAATCATGGACTTTCAAAATAACAAGACCAAAAGAAAGTTATCCCTACAAAAGCATATAGTCTGGCTATGCTCTATCATCATTGCACAACGAATTTAAATCATGCACAACCCCGGTATTGGCCAAGTAATTGTTTCACACCTTTACTTTCTCAAACCTTTTCAACTCTCACGCAAGACATGAGCGTGAGCCATGGTTATAGCACTATAGGTGGTGTGGAATGTAGTGGAGGTTACAAGACAAAAAAGGAGAAGATAGTCACATTAACTAGGCATATCAATGAGCTGTGGAGATGCTCATCAATAGATATCAATGTGAATGAGTAGGGATTGCCATACAAATGATGCACTAGACCCACGAGTATGTGGAAGCTCATAAACAAAACTAGTGGGTGTGCATCCAAGTTGCTTGCTCACGAAGACCTAAGGCAATTTTGAGGAAGCCTATCATAGGAATATACAAGCCAAGTTATATAATGAAATTTTCCCACTAGCTATATGGTGGTGACAAAACGAGAGACTCTCAATCATGAAGATCATGGTGCTTAATATGCACAAGTGTGGAAAAAGTGCTAGCATTGTCCCTTCTCTCTTTTTCTCTCATTTTTTTTATTTCGGTGGGCTCTTTGGCCTCTTTTTTTTATTTTGGTGGGCTTCTTTGGCCTCTTTTATTTCCTCACATGGGACAATGATCCATTAATTATGATCATCACACTTTCAACTCAAAACTTAGAGTAACGATGACTCTATATGGAATGATTTCGGTAGTGTACCGTGGCAATGATCTAGCATGGCATAGACATCAATGGAAACATCATGCTAGCTATCTTACGATCATGCAATGGCAATGTAGACGTGGTGGCACATGTCATGGTGGTAGTTGCATGGCAATATATCTCAGAATGGCTTTGAAAAAGCCATAGTAGGTAGGTATGGTGGCTGTTTTGAGGGAGGCTAATGGTGGGTTTTGTGCACCGGCGAAAGTTGCACGGCACTAAGAAGATAGTGATGGTGGAAGGTGAAAGTGCATCTAAACCATGGACTCAACATTAGTCATGAAGAACTCATATACTTGTTGCAAAAGTTTTATTAGTAATCGAAACAAAGCATTCAACGCATACTCCTAGGGGAAGGGTTGGTAGGTATAAACCATCGTGCGATCCCGACCGCCACGCAAAGGATGACAATCAATATACTAATCATGCTCAGATTTCATCACAAAGAGGTTCACCATACGTGCATGCTACGGGAATCACTAACTTCAACACAAGTATTTCTAGATCCACAACACCTTACTAGCATGACTTCAATATTACCATAACCACAACTCAAAACTAATTGAGATGAATCAAACTTCTCTAACTATTCAATGCACATGAAGGTGGAAGTTTTCGTATCCCTCTGGATAACTACCCCTTTTGAGACTACTTTCAAAGCATAGATCAACTACCAACCCACGCACCGCTGTGCTCTAAAAGATATAAGTGAAGCACATAGAGCAAAAGTATCTAGCTCAAAAGATATAAGTGAACCACATGTGAGCTGAATTGTCTACCAAAGGATAAATGTGAAGCTCGACAAAATCATGGTGTGTGCATGTATCTCTATCTAGGTGTGCAGCAAGGATTATTGTGACACAAAAAAAATAAATTACTCCTACGATACAAGTCGCTCCAAGCAAAAACACATAACATGTGGTGAATAAAAATATAGCCCCAAGTAACGTTACCGATGGATTGAAGACGAGAGAGGGGATGCCTTCCCGGGGCATCCCCAAGCTTAGGCTTTTACGGCATCCTTGAATCTCTTGGGGTGCCTTGGGCATCCCCAAGCTTGAGATCTTGACACTCTTTATCTCTTTGTCCATAAGGACTTCACCCAAAACTTGAAAACTTCACAACACGAAACTTAAACAGAAACTCGTGATAACATTAGTACAAGAAAGCAAACCACCACTTCCTTAGGTATTGTAGAAAACTTAAATTCTACTTGTGCGGATGTTGGGTTACTGTAATTTCAATCTTCCATGGCTAATACCCCCCCGATACTATCCATAGTTTCATCAAAATAAGCAACCAACACAACAAAAACAGAATCTGTTAACAGCAGACCAGTCTGTAGGAATCTGTATATTTTGTATACCTCTGGTACTCCAAAAATTCTGAAAAATTACGACAGTCTGAAGAATTTGGGTAGAAATCAGCAGCAAAATGAATCAACTCAAAATCTATTACAGAAAAAAAACGAAAATTCTTTTCGTGAGCAGGAAGTTTCTGTCTTTTCCAGCATGACCAAACGATCACCCCAAGACTAATCATAACGGTTTTGCTTGGCACAAACGCAAAAAGAAACACAAAAAACACAATCATAACAGAATTATGAAAGTGTGGAAAACACAAAACAGAAAGAAAAAAGGATAGATTCGTTGGGTTGCCTCCCAACAAGCGCTTTTGTTTAACGCCCTTAGCTAGGCGAAAGTGATGGAATCACGTATAGTCATCTTTGGTGCTCAAACCATAGGTATCCCTCATCATAGATTCATAAGGCAATCTTATTTTCTTTCTAGGAAAGTGCTCCATGCCCTTCTTTAAAGGAAATTGAAATCTAATATTCCCTTCCTTCATATCGATGATAGCACCAATAGTCCTTAGGAAAGGTCTACCAAGAATAATGGGACATGAAAGATTGCAATCTATGTCAAGTACAATGAAATCCACGGGTACATAGTTCTTATTTGCAACAATAAGAACATCATCGATCCTTCCCATGGGTTTCTTGACAGTAGAATCCGCAAGATGCAAATTAAGAGAACACTCTTCAATCTCATGAAAACCAAGAATATCACATAAAGACTTTGGAATCGCGGAAACACTAGCACCCAAATCACACAAAACATTGCACTCATAGTTTTTGATCTTGATTTTGATAGTAGGTTCCCACTCATCATGAAGTTTTCTTGGTATAGAGACTTCTAGTTCGAGCTTCTCTTGAAGAGATTTCATCATAGCATCTACGATATGCGTGGTAAAGGCTTTGCTTTGGCTATAAGCATGTGGAGAGTTTGCAATGGATTGCATCAAAGAAATGCATTCAAACAAGGAGAAATTATCATAATTGAATTCCTTGAAATCCAAAGTGGGAGTTTCATTACTACCCAAATTTTTGACTTCTTCTAATCCACTCTCCACACCTTTATCATCAAGATAGGTGGATTCCGAATCATTGGGGCATTTTTTAACCAAAGTGGATTCATATCCAGCCCCTCCATAAGTAGGTTTGACACGCGAAAACAAAGATGCAAGAGGAGACACACCAAGCATTTTAAGATCTTCATGATTTGCATCACTAGAACGCACCCTTTTAAACCATTCATGTCTAGCGCGAATTTGGGCGGTTATTTCTTTGCTCTCATTCATAGAGATACGCATAGCTTTCAAAGTTTCATCCAAGTTGACCTTGGGAGGAGCGCATCTAACTTTCAAAGCATCAATATCACAAGACATCCTATCAACGCTCTTAGCCAAATCGTCTATTTTGAGTAGTCTTTCCTCTATGGACGCATTGAAAATCTTTTGAGAGTTAATGAACTCTTTGATATTACTCTCTAAATCAGAGGGTAATTTGTTGTGATTTCCATAAGTGTTGCCGTAGGAATTGCCATAATTGTTAGAGGAGTTACTAGGAAAAGGCATAGGAACATAGTTTCCTCTAAAAGCATTGTTGTTGCCAAAATTGTTCCTACCAACAAAATTCACGTCCAAACTAGCGTTGCTACTCTCAATCAAAGAAGATAGTGGGATGTCATTAGGATCTACGATAGCTTTTCTACTAGCAACCAAATTCATCAACTCGTCCATCTTAGCACTAAGCGAGTTAATCTCTTCTATAGCGTGCACCTTTTTGCTAGCATGCGACCTTTCAGTGTGCCACTGAGAGTAGTTGGTCATGATATTGTCTAGGAGTTTTGTAGCGTCTCCTAACGTGATTTCCATAAACGTTCCACCTGAGGCAGAGTCCAAGATATTGCGAGAAGCGAAATTCAAGCCAGCATAAAAGATATGTATAATCATCCACAAACTCAAGCCATGAGCGGGACAATTTCTAATCATAAGCTTTATCCTCTCCCAAGATTGTGCAACGTGTAAGCATCTTTGGATATGTAAGGAGATGATCTTAGCCGGCGGAAAATACTTGGATATGTAAGCATCTTTGCACTTATCCCAAGAATCGATACTATTTTTACGCAAAGAAGAAAACCAAGTTTTTGCGCGATCTCGCAACGAGAAAGGAAAAAGTTTCAACTTAATCACGTCATTATCCACATCTCTTTTATTTTGCATATAACAAAGCTCAATGAAGGTATTGAGATGGGATGCGGCATCTTCACTAGGAAGGCCAGAGAATTGCTCTTTCATAACAAGATTCAGCAAAGCTGCGTTGATTTCATACGATTCTACACTAGTGGCGGGAGCAATGAGAGTACTAATAAAATCATTATTATAAGTGCTCGAGAAGTCACAAAGTTTGGTGTTTTCAGCCATGATGACTTCAACAAACAAACAAGCACACAAGCAAGCAAGAGAACCGGCAAAGGGAAACGGCAAAGGCAAAAGAAAACGGCGAACGAGAACGGCAAATGTGAAGTGGGGGAGAGGAAAACGAGAGGCAACCGGCAACAAAAGTAAATGCAAGAGATGAGTTTGTGAGACCTACTTGGATAGATCTTGATTTATCCTCCCCGACAACGGCGCCAGAAATACTTCTGCTACTGCAACAAAAGACCTTCCAACGGCGCCAGAAATAGGCACGTCGATGGGAGAATACTTGGCTTGATCTTTCTACTGCGGCTACACCTTAAGGGACTTCCTAGGAAAGTATGCAAAGGATTTCCCCCGTGGCCTTGGATCGTTGCGTTGGTGTTCCCTCGAAGCGGAAAGGGTGATGTAGCGTAGCGGTGGTAAGTATTTCCCTCAATTTGAGAACCAAGGTATCAATCCAGTGGAGGAGTATCTCAAGATCCTGCACAAACACAAAAACTTGCTCCCAACGGTATGAAGGGGTTGTCAATCCCTTATAGATTGTTTGCCAAGTGAGAACTGAAAGCAACAAAGTAACAAAGCAAAGTAAAAGCGTAAATGTAAACGATGGATGTGAATAGACCCGGGGGCCGTAGTGTTTACTAGTGGCTTCTCTCATGAAAGCAAGTAGACGGTGGGTGAACAAATTACTGTCGAGCAATTGATAGAACCGTGCAAAGTCGTGACGATATCTATGCAATGGTTATTTCTATAGGCATCACGTCCAAAACAAGTAGGCCGATACTGTCTGCATCTACTACTATTACTCCACACGTCAACCTTTATCCAGCATGCATCTAGTGTATTAAGTCCATAAGAACAGAGTAACGCCTTAAGCAAGATGACATGATGTAGAGGGATAATCTCAAACGAATGATAAAAACCCCATCTTTTTACCCTTGATGGAAACTACTTGATGTGTGCCTTGCTGCCCCTGCTGTCACTGGGAAAGGTCACCACATGGCAGAACCCAAAACCAAGCACTTCTCCCATTGCAAGAATCATAGATCTAGTTGGCCAAACAAAACCCAAGACTCGGAGAGACTTACAAGGATATCAAATCATGCATATAAGAAATCAACAAAACTCAAATATATATCATAGATAATCTGATCACAAATCCACAATTCATCGAATCTCGACAAACACACCGCCAAAGAAGATTACATCGGATAGATCTCCATGAAGATCATGGAGAACTTTGTATTGAAGATCCAAGAGAGAGAAGAAGCCATCTAGCTACTAACTACGGACCCGTTGGTCTGAAGTGAACTACTCACGAGTCATTGGAGGGGCGATGATAATGATGAAGAAGCCCTCCAACTCCAAAGTCCCCTCCGGCAGGGCGCCGGGAAGGGTCTCCAGATGAGATCTCGCGGAAACGGAAGCTTGCGGCGGCGGAAAAGTATTTTCGAGGCTCCCCTGGTTTTTTGCTGAATTTTTGGGAATATATAGGCCAAGGATCTAGGTCAGGGGGCGGCCAGGGAGGCCACAAGCCCTGACACCGCCGCCTCCCCCTGGTGGCGGGGTGGGAGCTTGTGAGCTCCCTAGAGCCCACCTGGCTTGGCCCAGAGGCCCCCTGATCTTCTTCCGTTCGGGAAAAAAACGATTTCGGGGTTTTTATTCCATTTGGACTCCGTTCCAAAATCGGATCTGAAAAGAGTCAAAAACACGGAAAAAACAGGAACTGGCACTTGGCACTCAATTAATAAGTTAGTCCCAAAAAAGATATAAAAGGTACATAAAACAACCATAGAAGACAAGATAACAGCGTGAAACCATCAAAAATTATAGATACGTTTGAGACGTATCACCGAGCGGTTGAACACCAACCGTTCCAAGGGTGTCGTCTATGGAGGTATCTATGCTACCCGTCTTGCCAGACACTTTGAGATACCCATTAGACTGGGAGAGGAAGGAGAGATGCTCCTCCCTGAGAAATATCTGGATTATGACAACATGGTTTCCCATGATTTTCTGGATAGAGATGCTAGTAGACGGATGATTTATAACCTGATATTTAGTAAGGGTACTCGAGAGACTATTACTTTGCCTGCTCCTTCTTTGTTCGATCTTCATGCAGGCAGGTACACTATTATGCCCTCGGACACCTACGCATATTGGGGCTTGGCCCAACCACAGGTGCCCGTGCCCGAGCCGCCAGTCGAGTACCAGACGCCAGTTTATCAGTGGGAGCCAGAGGAGCTCACACAGCAGTGGCATCCACAGTCTTCTCCAGAGTATCTCGGAGCTGGTTATTTCCCACCATGGGAGTAGACCAATCTAGGCCAAAAGCCTAAGCTTGGGGGAGTACGTGTTCTCACCGACTTTACATTCATGCTTATGCTTTCACTTTGTTAGCCAGTGTTTACACTTTGCCACTGTATTATCCATGCTAGTTTATTTTTGTTTTCTTGTTTTGTGTCCTTTTGAGAAAACCCAAAAATATTTTCCTTTCTTCTTTTTGCTTGTTGGGAGCTTTCCCATGTAAATAGTTTTCTTTTTCTTTGGGTCAAGGTAGAAGATATTGGTTACGATGTTTAGTGGTTCTTGCATGCATGCCTGTTTAGCTTTCAAAGAGCCATATTACTTTGTCTTCTCCTTTGTGTTTGCCTGCAGATTCAGCTTATTCCAATGCTCTTATTATTGTTCACATTGTTCGATCGTGCAAATGAAAGGCAATAATGATGATATATGATGAAGTGACTGAGACTTGAAAAGCTGGTATGAACTCTATCTATTTTGTTTTTGTAAATATGACTAGCTTGTCAAACCAGATTCAGCTTTGTTGTGAGAGAACCATGTTTGCAATGACAACTTAGAGATCATAGTTTCTGATGCCATGCTTATTTAGTTGAGAGCTTATAATGGTTTGTCTGGAATGCCAACATAGATTTTGAGATGACTATGATGTAGTATGATAGGATGGTATTCTCCTTTGAATGTTTCAAGTGGCTTGACTTGGCGCATGTTCATGCATGTAGTTGAAACAAAATCAACATAGCCTCTATGATGTTCGTGTTCATGGTGATTTATATCTTGTTCATGCTTGCATTCAATGTTAGTCAAACACATTGCATCTTGATGACTGTTGTCGCTCTCTAGTTGGTCTCTTCCTAGTCTTTTGCTAGCCTTCACTTGTACTAAGCGGAATACTGCTTGTGCATCCACTTCCATAAACCCAAAAAAATTCCATGAGAGTCCACCATACCTACCTATTTGCGGTATCTGCGTGCCGTTCCAAGTAAATTTGCATGTGCCACTCTCTAAACCTTCAAGAAATAATCTGTTTTGCATGCCCGAACTGCTCATGTGGTGACAGGGGGCTATTGGTATCTTCCATGCTAGGAGTGTTATCCTCGACATGTGTTTATTCACTGTCATTCACGAGAAAGGGGCCGGTAATTGGAATGCCCAGTTCCACGCTTAAATCGAAAACATAATTGTAAAACAAGACTCCCCCGGATTGATGTTAGTATGGACGGTACCCGAGGATTTGGCTAGCCGTGGAGTGTGATTGATTGGTGGTGGGGGAGTTAAAACTTTACTTTTCTGTTTGGCAACCGCCTATAGCATGAGTAGCATGGAAGATATTGATAACTCTTGGTCATTGCGTTGACAATGAAAGCATGCCACCCAAAATTATTATCTCTGTTTTCAAAGCTTGAGCTCTGGCGACTCTGCAAATCAATGCTTCCCTCTGCGAAGGGCCTGTCTATTTATTTTCCTGTCGAGTCATCCTCTTCTTATATAAGCACCAATTAGAGAGCACCTCTGTCATCTTAATGCTTTGCTTTTGATTGATATTGAGTATGAGTATGACTGGATCTTCGTTGCTATGAATTACAATGTTTAGTCAGCCCTTGATCTTTGAAAGTGCTCTCCATTTATGTTTTGCGGTCTCAGAAAGAGCTAGCGAGATACCACCTATTCATATTGCTTCATGCTTGTTTTGATTGAAGTGTTGGTATTTGAAACTCATTATTATTTGCTCGTTAGCTGATTATGCCATTGATATTAGTATACCGTGAGACCTTTGTGTCACTTGCTTACGTGGTTAACTTGTGATCTTGCTGAAATTCTGGTTATGAGTTAAACATAGTTGCAACAACAAGATCAAACAGAGTTTGTCAAAGTTTTTCTTTCTCTCTCTCTGTTTGTCAACTTTGTTGCTTGACGACAAGCAAGGTTTTAAGCTTGGGGGAGTTGATACATCTCCATCGTATCTACTTTTCCAAAATCTTTTGCCTTTGTTTTGGACTCTAATTTGCATGATTTGAATGTAACTAACCTGGACTGACGCTGTTTTCAGCAAAATTGCCTTGGTGTTGTTTTTATACAGAAATGGAAGTTCTCCAAACGTCCTGAAAATTTACGGAGATTATTTTTGGAAAATATGAAAAATACCTGCACAAAGAACCACCTGAGGGGGTGGGCGAGTGGGCCACAAGCCCTCTAGCCGCCACCCCCCCTCCCTGGTGGCGGATGGCAAGCTTGTGGGGCCCACGTGTCTCTGCCGCCCCCAATCTCAGCTCTATAAGTTCACTTTCGTCCCAGAAAAAATAAAAAGAGAAGATTTCGTCGCGTTTGCGATACGGAGGCGCCGCCACAACCTGTTCTTCATCTGGAGGGCAGATCTGGAGTCCGTTTTGGGCTCCGGAGAGGGGAAATCGTCGCCATCATCATCATCAACCTTCTTCCCTCTCCAATTCTATGAAGCTCTTCGTCGTTCGTGAGTAATCTATTCATAGGCTTGCTGGGCGGTGCTGAGTAGGATGAGATCTATCATGTAATCGAGTTAGTTTTGACGGGGATTGATCCCTAGTATCCACTATGTTCTGAGATTGATGTTGCTACTACTTTGCCATGCTTAATGCTTGTCACTAGGGCCCGAGTGCCATGATTTCAGATCTGAAATTATTACGTTGTCACCAATATATATGTGTTTTAGATCCGATCTTGCAAGTTGTAGTTACCTACTATGTGTTATGACCCGGCAACCCTGGAGTGACAATAACCGGAACCACTCCCGGTGATGAACATAGTTTGAGGAGTTCATGTGTTCACCAAGTGCTAATGCGTTGGTCCGATTCTTTATTAAAAGGAGGACCTTAATATCCCATAGTTTCCTTTTAGACCCCGCTGCCACGGGAGGGATGGACAATTGATGTCATGCAAGTTCTTTTCCCTAAGCACATATGACGACACACGGAATGCATGCCTACATCACATTGACGAACGGGAGCTAGCCACATAGCTCTCCGTGTTATAATTATTGCATGACGAATATCATCCAAACAAATCACCGACCCATTGCCTACGAGTTTGTCCTACTGTTGTTGTTGCTGTTACTTGCTCTGCTGTTACTTGCTACTGTTGCTACTTGCTACTGATGTTACTTGTCTTGCTCTGCTGCTACTGTTGTTACTTGTTTTGCTCTGCTGCTGTTACTACTGTTGCTGCTGTTGTTACTTGCTACTGTTGCTACTTGCTACTGTTGTTACTTGTCTTGCTCTGCTGCTACTGTCGCTTGCTACTATTGCTAGTTGCTACTACTGTCACTACTGTTGTTCCTTGCCACTACTATTACTCGTTACACTGCTGCTACCTGCTACCATACTTTTTCTCGCGCCGTTGACGGGAAAGAATATTTTCCGTCCACGGGCAATTTCTGGCGCCATTGATACGACAGTTAGGAATAGTCTGCCATCAACAGATCGTTTCTGACACCGTTGTTATCATACTACTTTGCTTGCAGATACTAATCTTTCAGGTGTGGTTGAATCTGATAAATTCAGCTGCTAATGCTCGAGAGTATTCTCTCACCTCCTGTCTAGCGAATCAACAAATTTGGGTCGAATACTCTACCCTCGAAAACTGCTGCGATCCCACGCGCTGGTGGGCCGTCAACAACATTCTTCTAGTTTCGATTGCCGAAGAGTGCTAGCAGCATTCTTTTGGTGCCGTTGTAGGGGAAGGTCTGCTGTCACGGAGTCAATCATCAGTGAAGGTGAGAAAATAACGATATCCGCCGCATGCCTCCACACTCATTGGACTGCACACATCAATATGTATGATTTCCAACAAGTCACTTGCACGCTCCATTGTTGCGGAGAACGGAGTCTTAGTCATCTCGCCCATGAGGCATGGATCGCACGTGTCAAGTGATTCGAAATCAAGTGACTCCAAAAGCCCATCAGCATGGAGTTTCCTCATGCGCTTTACACCAATATGACCTAAGCGGCAGTGCCACAAAAGGTGGCGCTATCATTGTTAACTCTACATATTTTGGTCTCAGTGTTATGTATATGTGTGTCATCACAATCAAGATTCAATATGAACAAACCCCTCAAATTGGGTGCATGACCATAAAAGATATTACTCATAAAAATAGGACAACCATTATTCTCTGACTTAAATGAGTATCGTCTCGCAATAAACAAGATCTGGATATAATGTTCATGCTTAACGCAGACACTAAATAACAATAATTTAAGTTCATAACTAATCCTGATGGTAACTAAAGTGAGACTGTGCCGACGGCAATTGCATCAACCTTGGAACCATTTCCCACGCGCATCATCACTTTATCCTTCGCCAGCCTTCGTTTATTCCGCAGTTCCTCCTTCGAGTTGCAAATATGAGCAAGAGAACCGGTATAAATACCCAGGCACTACTACGACAGTTGGTTAAGTACACATCAATAACATGTATATCACATATACCTGGTTTGGCGTTGGCCGCCTTCTTATCAGCCAAATACTTGGTGCAGTTGCGCTTTGCGTGACACATCCCCTCGAAATAATAGCACTCTATTTCTGGCTTAGGTCCAACCTTGGGTTTCTTTGTCGGATTGGCAACAGTTTTGCCGCTCTTCTTGGAGTTACCCTTCTTGCCTTTGCCGTTTCTCTTGAAACCAGTGGTCTTATTGACCATCAACACTTGATGTTCTTTCCGGAGTTCTGACTCTGCGACTTTCAGCATCGCGAATATCTCGCCGGGTGACTTGTTCATCCCTTGCATGTTATAGTTGAACACAAAGCTCTTATAGCTAGGTGGCAGTGATTGAAGAATTTTGTCAGTGATAGCCTCTTGCGGGAGTTCAATCCCAAGCTCAGCTAGATGGTTTGAGTACCCAGACATTTTGAGCACATGTTCACTGACAGACGAATTCTCCTCCATCTTGCAAGCATAGAATTTATCGGAGGTCTCATACCTCTCGACCCGGACGTTCTTCTGAAAGATAAACTTCAACTCGTGGAACATCTCAGATGCTTGATGACCCACAAGTATAGGGGATCAATCGTAGTCCTTTTGATAAGTAAGAGTGTCGAACCCAACGAGGAGCAGAAGGATCTGACAAGTGGTTTTCAGCAAGGAAATATCTGCAAGCACTGAAATTATCGGTGATAAGTGATTGTGTGGTGAGCACATTCGTAGCAAGCAACAAGTAACAAAAGTAGCAACGGTGCAGCAAGGTGGCCCAATCCCTTTTGTATCAAGGTACAAGCCTGGACAAAGTCTTATAGGAGGAAAAACGCTCCCGAGGACACACGGGAATTTCTGTCATGCTAGTTTCATCATGTTCATATGATTCGCGTTCGTTACTTTGATAGTTTGATATGTGGGTGGACCGGCGCTTGGGTACTTCCCTTACTTGGACAAGCATCCCACTTATGATTAACCCCTCTCGCAAGCATCCTCAACTACGAAAGAAGAATTAAGACAAAGTCTAACCATAGCATTAAACTAGTGGATCCAAATCAGCCCCTTACAAAGTAACGCATAAACTAGGGATTAAGCTTCTGTCACTCTAGCAACCCATCATCTACTTACTACTTCCCAATGCCTTCCTCTAGGTCCAAATAATGGTGAAGTGTTATGTAGTCGACGTTCACATAACACCACTAGAGGAAAAACAACATACAACATATCAAAATACCGAACGAATACCAAATTCACATGACTATTATTAGCATGACTTATCCCATGTCCTCAGGAACAAAAGCAACTACTCACAAAGCATAATCATAATCATGATCAGAGGTGTAATGAGTAGCATCAACGATCTGAACATAAACTCTTCCACCAAGTAATCCAACTAGCATCAACTACAAAGAGTAATCAACACTACTAGCAACCTTACAAGTACCAATCGGAGTCGCAAGACGGAGATTGGTTACAAGAGATGAACTAGGGTTTGGAGATGAGATGGTGCTGATGAAGATGTTGATGGTGACGAGTCCCCTCCGATGAGAGGAGTGTTGGTGATGACGATGGCGAAGATTTCCCCCTCCGGGAGGGAAGCTTCCCCGGCAGGATCGTCCAGCCGGAGCTCTAGATTGGTTATGCTCAAGTTCCGCCTCGTGGCGGCGGCGAAACCACGAAAAAGCTCCTGTCTGATTTTTTTCTGGACGAAACCCTCCATATAGCAAAAGAGGGGGGCCAGTGGGCTGCCCACAAGCCCCCATGGCGCGGCCTGGGGGGTGGCTGCGCCGTGCAGGCTTGTGGGCACCCCCTGGTGCCCCTCCACCACTTCTTCAACCCACTATTTTTTATATATTGGGAAAAAAAATCTCCGTTGATTTTCACGGCGTTTGGAGTTGCGCAGAATAAGTATCTCAACTTTGCTCCACTTTCAGGCCAGAATTCCAGTTGCCGGTATTCTCCCTCTTTATGTAAACCTTGCAAAATAAGAGACAAAAGGCATAAGAATAGTACCGTGAAGTGAAATAACAGCCAAAGAAGTGATAAATATCAACATGAAAACATGATGCAAAATGGACGTATCAACTCCCCCAAGCTTAGACCTCGCTTGTCCTCAAGCGAAAGCCGAGCTCAATAAATATGTCCACATGTTTAGGGAGAGAGGTGTCGACAAAACAAGATACAAACATGCATGCATCATGATCATGATCAGAACAACAATACCAACATATAATCTCTCATGCTAAAGTGATAATTCCTTCACAAAGTAAAGCATGGATCAAGAACCTTACCGAGAAGTAACAACCGGTAGCCTTTAGTCATTGAAGCAATTGCAATTTATCACAACACCAGAAAGAGTCAAGTAAGAGCTTGTAAAGCAAATCCACATACTCAATCATTCTTTCGTTCTCTACAATTGCTACAACTCACGTGGTACTCATGAGATCAAAGTTTCAGCTCGACACAGAGAAAGATAGGGGCTCACAATTTTGCCTCCCAACTGCTTACCTCAAGGGTAATGTCAACAATAATAATTCATGAGTACTTACCTCCAAGTTGACATATGAATATAGATCTTTCCCAAGCATGTGACGGTAGCCAAGACAAAGGCAAAATAAGGAATTGGTGAAGATCACCATGACTCTTTCAAGGGTAAAAAGTAAAGGTACAAGATAGGCCCTTCGCAGAGGGAAGCAGAGGTTGTCATGCGCTTTTGAGGTTTGGATGCGTGTCCTCTTAGTGTGGAGGAATGTCACTTTATATTGCCTCCTGTGATAAAGAACTTTATTATGCAGTCTATCGCTTTTATGTCTTCCTCATCACAGGTTCGTATAAAGCTTATTTTCCACACACTAATAGATCATACATATTAGAGAGCAATTTTTATTGCTTGCACCGATGACAACTTACTTGAGGGATCTTATTCAATCCATAGGTAGGTATGGTGGACACTCATGGCAAAACTGGTTTGAAGGTTTATGGATGCACAAGTAGTATCTCTACTTGGTGCGGGAGGTTTGGCTAATATGAGGTGGAAGCAATCGTCACATGCTAAGGGATCTCTAATCATATAACACTGTTCAGAGCCAAGCAAACACAATTCATTACATTGTCTTCCTTGTCCAACATCTACTTCTAGGCATGCAATTGTTTCTTAGACCAATTCTTTCTAGACCTGTTGACAGTCTTTTGCAGAATCAGTTTAATCTCTCTATTACTTAGCTCTACTTGACCACTAGACTGAGGGTGATAGGGAGACGCAATTCTATGGTTGACATCGTACTTAGCAAGCGTTTTACGGAAAGCACCATGAATGAAGTGTGAACCACCGTCGGTCATTAGATATCTAGGGACTCCAAATCTAGGGAAGATAACTTCTTTCAGCATCTTGATAGAGGTGTTGTGATCAACACTACTAGTGGGGATAGCTTCTACCCACTTAGTGACGTAATCAACAGCAACTAAGATATGCGTATACCCGTTGGATTTTGGGAAAGGTCCCATATAATCAAAGCCCCAAACATCAAATGGTTCAATGACAAGTGAATAGTTCATAGGCATTTCCTGACGTTTGCTAATATTACCTATTCTTTGACATTCGTCACAAGACAAGACAAACTTACGGGCATCCTTGAAGAGAGTGGGCCAATAGAAACCTGATTGCAATACCTTGTGTGCCGTTCTATCTCCCGCATGGTGTCCTCCGTAGGCCTCGGAGTGACACTTCTTTAGGATATGTCCCTATTCATGTTCAGGTACACAACGTCTAATAACACCATCTACTCCTTCCTTATAAAGGTGAGGGTCATCCCAAAAGTAGTGTCTCAAGTCAAAGAAGAATTTCTTCTTTTGTTGGTACGTGAAACTAGGTGGTATGTATTTGGCAACGATATAGTTTGCATAATCAGCATACCACGGTGCACTACGTGAAGCATTGACGACATTCAATTGCTCATCGGGAAAGCTATCATCAATAGGTTGTGGGTCATCAAGAACGTTCTCCAACCTAGACAAGTTATATGCTACTGGGTTATCAGCACCCTTTCTGTCGACAACGTGCAAATCAAATTCTTGTAGTAAGAGAACCCATCTGATAAGTCTAGGTTTAGCGTCCTTCTTCTCCATGAGGTACTTAATAGCAGCATGACCAGTGTGAATAGTGACTTTGGAATCAACTATGTAAGACCTGAACTTTTCACATGCAAACACGACTGCTAAAAATTCCTTCTCCGTAGTGGCATAGTTTCTCTGGGCACTGTATAGAGTCTTAGTAGCGTAGTGAATAACATTCAACTTCTTATCGACTCTTTGCCTTAGAACAGCACCAACAGCATAATCACTAGCGTCACACATGATCTCAAAAGGTAAGTTCCAATCAGGTGGTTGAACAATAGGTGAAGTTATCAAAGCCCTCTTAAGTATTTCGAAGGCTTCCTCACAATCATCGTCAAAGACAAAAGGGATATCCTTTTGCAAGAGATTGGTAAGAGGCCTAGAAATCTTAGAGAAGTCTTTGATGAACCTTCTATAGAAACCAGCAGGACCAAGGAAACTTCTTATCCCTTTGATATCTGTGGGGTATGGCAATTTCTCGATTGCATCAACCTTAGCCTTATCGACTTCAATACCTCTTTCAAAAAAATTATGTCCCAAGACGATGCCTTCATTAACCATAAAGTGGCACTTCTCCCAATTCAAGACAAGATTGGTGTCTTTACATCTCTGCAAGACTCGATCAAGGTTGTTGAGGACATCATCAAAGGAAGACCGGTAAATGGAGAAGTCATCCATGAAAACCTCGACAATCTTTTCACAAAAGTCAGAGAATATAGCCATCATACATCTTTGAAAGGTGGCAGGTGCATTACATAAGCCAAAAAGCATACGTCTATAAGCAAAGGTACTGAAAGGGCAGGTGAAAGTGGTTTTCTCCTGATCAGATTGTGCAACTGGTATTTGGGAGAAACCAGAATAACCGTCTAGAAAGCAGAAGTGTGTGTGTTTGGACAGCTTTTCTAGCATTTGGTCGATAAAAGGCAAAGGGTAATGATCTTTCCTAGTGGTTTTATTCAATTTCCTAAAATTGATCACCATCCTATAGCCAGTGATAATCCTCTGTGGGATCAATTCATCCTTATCATTAGGGACAACGGTAATGCCTCGCTTCTTAGGAACGCAATGCACCGGACTCACCCAATCGCTATGAGCAACAGGATAAATGATACCTGCTTCCAGGAGCTTTAGTATTTCCTTTCTCACTACTTCTTTCATCTTAGGATTCAATCTCCTTTGATGATCAGCAACTGGTTTGAAGTCAGGATCAGTTTTAATCTTGTGTTGGCATAGAGTGGTACTAATGCCCTTAAGATCATCAAGAGTATATCCAATAGCAGCACGGTGCTTCCTCGGAGTTTTTAGTAACTTATGTTCTTCATGCTCTGAGAGGCTAGCACTAATAATAACAGGATATATCTCCTTTTCATCAAGATAGGCATACTTAAGAGTATCAGGCAACTGTTTAAGCTCGAACACAGGATCACCCTTTGGTGGGGGTGGATCCCCAAGCAGTTCAACTAGCAAGTTATTCTTAAGGATAGGATATTGTTCTAAGACAACTCTATCTATCTCATCCCTTTCATCCATATGCATATCATTTTTATGCTCAAGCAAGTATTGCTCTAAGGAATCAGTAGGAGGCACAGCAATAGAGGCTAAGGCAATAGTTTCATCCCTACTAGGCAACTCCTTTTCATGAGGTTGTCTACCAAACTTAGAGAAATTGAACTCATGTGACACACCTTCAAAGCCAACAGTGACAGTTTGCTTCTCACAATCAATATGAGCATTGACAGTATTGAGAAAGGGTCTACCAAATATGATGGGACAAAAGCTATCTTTTGCGGTAGAAAGAACGAGGAAATCCGTAGGATACTTCGTTTTACCACACAAGACTTCAACATCCCTAACAATTCCCATAGGGCAGATAGTATCTCTATTGACAAGCTGAATAGTGACATCTATAGGTTCTATCTCAACAGGTGCAATCTCATCTTTGACTTCATCATATAAGGATTGAGGTATTGCACTAACACTAGCACCCAAGTCACATAAGCCATGATAGCAATGATCTCCTATCTTAACAGAAACTACATGCATGCCAACAACAGGCCTATGTTTGTCTCTAGCGTGAGGTTTAGCAATTCTAGTAGCATCTTCACAAAAGTGAATATTGTGTCCCTCAACTTCCTCAGACAGAATATCTTTGATAATAGCAATGCTAGGTTCAACTCTAGTTTGCTCAGGGGGTGTAGGTGTTCTAATATAGCCTCTACGTATCACAGTTGAAGCTTTAGAATGATCCTTTATCCTAACAGGGAAAGGTGGTTTCTCAATGTAAGCACTGGGAACAACAGGATCATTATAGGCAATGACTTTCTCTTCAACTGGAGTGGGTTTAACTACATTGACTTCTAAAGGGGGATGATATTTAAACCAATTCTCTTTGGGGAAATCAATATGAGCAGCAAAAGATTCACACAATGAAGCTACTATCTCAGAGTCAAGTCCATACTTAGCGCTAAAGTCACAAAAAGTATTTGCCTCAACAAAGGATTTGACGCAATCAAAAGTGAAATTCATACCCGAATCCTTACCTTCTTCAAGCTCCCAATCTTTAGAGTTGCGTCTAATTCTCTCTAATAAATTCCATTTGAAGTCAATATCTCTCTTCATAAAAGAACCGGTATAATAAGTGTCAAGCATGGTGCGATCATCATGAGAAAGCCGAGCATAGAAGTTCTGAATGATAATTTCTCTCGAGAGATCATGATTGGGGCATGAATATAGCATTGATTTAAGCCTCCCCCAAGCTTGAGCGATGCTTTCTCTGTCATGAGGCCAAAAATTGTAAATATAGTTTCGATCACGGTGTACTAAATGCATAGGATAAAACTTTTGATGAAATTCCAATTTCAACCGATTGTAGTCCCATGATCCAGTATCATCACATAGCCTATACCATGTCAACGCCTTATCCTTCAAAGATAAAGGAAAGACCTTATTCTTGACCTCATCCTCGGTCACACCTGCAAGCTTAAATAAACCACAAGCTTCATCTACATAGATCAGATGCAAGTCTATATGTGATATTCCATCTCCTGTAAAAGGATTAGCCAGCAGTTTCTCAAGCATACCCGAAGGAAATTCAAAGAAAATATTTTCAGTAGGTGCAGCAGGTTGAGGAGAAACCATTCGTGCTTCCGTTCGAGGTGAAGATACCCCGAACAAGCTCTCAAAGGATTAGTTTCCATAGTGACAAGTGACAATAAATTTCAGCACACTATATGAATGTTTCCTTACCAAGTTCCACTTACCAAAGGCGCTTCACTCCCCGGCAACGGCGCCAGAAAAGAGTCTTGATGACCCACAAGTATAGGGGATCAATCGTAGTCCTTTCGATAAGTAAGAGTGTCGAACCCAACGAGGAGCAGAAGGATCTGACAAGTGGTTTTCAGCAAGGAAATATCTGCAAGCACTGAAATTATCGGTGACACGTGATTGTGTGGTGAGAAGATTCATAGAAAGCAACAAGTAACAAAAGTAGCAACGGTGCAGCAAGGTGGTCCAATCTCTTTTGTAGCAAGGGACAAGCCTGGACAAAGTCTTATAGGAGGAAAAATGCTCCCGAGGACACACGGGAATTTCTGTCATGCTAGTTTCATCATGTTCATATGATTCGCGTTCGTTATTTTGATAGTTTGATATGTGGGTGGACCGGCGCTTGGGTACTGCCCTTACTTGGACAATCATCCCACTTATGATTAACGCAAGCATCCGCAACTACGAAAGAAGAATTAAGACAAAGTCTAACCATAGCATTAAACTAGTGGATCCAAATCAGCCCCTTACGAAGTAACGCATAAACTAGGGTTTAAGCTTCCGTCACTCTAGCAACCCATCATCTACTTACTACTTCCCAATGCCTTCCTCTAGGCCCAAATAATGGTGAAGTGTTATGTAGTCGACGTTCACATAACACCACTAGAGGAAAAACAACATACAACATATCAAATTACCGAACGAATACCAAATTACCGAACGAATACCAAATCCCACTTGAGATGGTGCTGATGAAGATGTTGATGGTGACGAGTCCCCTCCGATGAGAGGAGTGTTGGTGATGACGATGGCGACGATTTCCCCCTCCGGGAGGGAAGTTTCCCCCGCAGGATCGTCCTGCCGGAGCTCTAGATTGGTTCTTCTCAAGTTCCTCCTCGTGGCGGCGGCGAAACCACGAAAAAGATCCCGTCTGATTTTTTTTCTGGACGAAACACTCCATCTAGCAAAAGAGGGGGGCAGTGGGCCAGTGGGCTGCCCACAAGCCCCCATGGCGCGGCCTGGGGGTGGCCGCACCGTGCAGGCTTGTGGGCACCCCCGGGTGCTCCTCCGGCACTTCTTCGGCCCAGTATTTTTTATATATTGGGAAAAAATCTTTGTGGATTTTCACGGCGTTTGGAGTTGCGCAGAATAGGTATCTCAACTTTGCTCCACTTTCAGGACAGAATTCCAGTTGCCGGTATTCTCCCTCTTCATGTAAACCTTGCAAAATAAGAGAGAAAAGGCATAAGAATAGTATCGTGAAGTGAGATAATAGCCAAGGAAGCGATAAATATCAACATGAAAACATGATGCAAAATGGACGTATCAATGCTCCATGACGTTCATAGCATCGTTGAAGTCCCGGTTCCAAGCCATACAAGACTGCACATTGAACTACTGAGTAGTCCTCCTTATGTGATTGCCAAGCGTTCAGAACATCTTGGTCAGACGTAGCGGGTGGTTCATCTCCTAGCGCAGCATCAAGGACATAATTCTTTTTCCCAGCTTGTAGGATGAGCCTAAGATTACGAGCCAAGTCTACAAAGTTGCTACCATCATCTTTCAGCTTAGCTTTCTCTAGGAACGTATTGAAATTCAGGGTCGCTATTGCGTGAGCCATTGATCTACAACATAAAAAATTACAAAGTGGACTTAGACTATGTTCAAGACAATTAGAGTTTAACTAATCAAATTACTACTAAACTCCCACTCAAATAGACATCCCTCTAGTTACTTGAATGTGGCATGATCCAAATTCACTAACTCAAATCTAATCATCACGTGAGTTGAGCGTAGTTTCAGTGGTAAACATCTCTATGCTAATCATATCAACTATACGATTCATGCTTGACCTTCGATCTCTCGTGTTCCGAGGCCATGTCTGCACATGCTAGACTCGTCAAGTTTAACCCGAGTGTTCCGCGTGTGCAACTGTTTTGCACCCGTTGTATGTGAACGTTGAGTCTATCACACCCGATCATCACGTGGTGTCTCGAAACGACGAACTGTCGCAACGGTGCACAGTCGGGGAGAACACAATTTTATCTTGAAATTTAGTGAGGGATCACCTTATAATGTTACCATCGTTCTAAGCAAGATAAGGTGCATAAAAGGGTTAACATCACATGCAATTCATAAGTGACATGATATGGCCATGATCTTGTGCTTCTTGATCTCCATCACCAAAGCAGCGGCATGATCTTCATCATCACTGGCGCCACACCATGATATCCATCATCATGATCTCCATCATCGTGCCTCCATCGAGGTTGTCGTGCTATCTATTCTATTACTACTAAAGCTACAACCTAGCAATATAGTAAACGCATCTGCAAACACAAATGTTAGTTTAAAGACAACCATATGGCTCCTGCCGGTTGCCGTAGCATCGCGTGTAAGTCGATATTAACTATTACAACATGATCATCTCATACATCCAATATATCACATCATGTCTTTGGCCATATCACATCACAAGCATACCTTGCAAAAACAAGTTAGATGTCCTCTAATTTGTTGTTGCATGTTTTACGTGGCTGCTATGGGTAACTAGTATGATCATTTCTTACTTACGCACAAACCACAACGGAGATGTGCAAATTTATATTTAACCTCTCTCCAAGGACCACCTCGGTCAAATCCAATTCAACTAAAGTTGAAGAAACACGCACCCGCCAGTCATGTTTATGCAACGAGTTGCATGTTAGTCGATGAAACCAGTCTCTCGTAAGCGTACGAGTAATGTTGGTCCGGGCCGCTCCAATCCAACAATACCGTTGAATCGAGAATAGACTAAGGAGGGCAGCAAATCGAACATCAACACCCACAAAAACTTTTCTGTTCTACTCGAGATTACATCTACGCATGAACCTAGCTCATGATGCCACTGTTGGGGAACGTTGCATGGGAAAGAAAAAATTTCCTACGCACACGAAGACCTATCATGGTGATTTTCATATACGAGAGGGAGATCCGATCCACATACCCCCTGTAGATCGCTAAGCGGGAAGCATTAAGAAACGCGGTTGATGTACTGGTACAACTTCCTGATTCAAATCACCGTCGTCCCACGATGCGTTCCAATCTAGCGCCGTACGGACGACACCTCCGCGTTCAGCACACAGACAGCTCGATGAGGATCTACGCCTTCTTGATACATCAAGAGAGACGGGGAAGTAGATGAGTTCTCCGGCAGCGTGAGGGTGCGCCGGTGATGGTGATGATCTTTTCCTGCAAGGTTCCGCCCGAGCTCCGCAGAAAACCGATCTAGAGAAAGAACTACGAAGTAGAGGTTTGAGTTGCACGTGGCAAAATTATGTCTCAAAAACCCTAAAACCTCTAGTATATATAGGAGTAGGGGAGGGGCTAGCCTTGGGGCTCAATAGAGACCCAAGGGCATGGGCCGAAAGGAGGAGGAGGAGTCCAACTCCAATTCGGGTTGGGGAAGGAGGAGTCCTCCTCTTCCTTCCCACCTCCTTTTTTTCTTTTGGTTTTCTTTTCCTAGCGCCATAGCCCACTTGGGTTGGCCTCACCATCCCACTAAGGGCTGGTGGGCCACCATTGGAATATTGGGCGCACTCCCGGTTGGGTGGGCCCCTCCCGGTGAAAACCCGCAATCCATTCGTCACTCCCGATACAGTGATGGTAATGCCCGAAATCTTTCCGGAGACCAAACGAAACCATCCTATATATCAATCTTCGTTTCCGGACCATTCCGGAAACCCTCGTGACGTCCGTGATCTCATCCAGGACTCCGAACAACCTTCGGTCACCAACACCTATAACTCAACTATACCAAAACGTGACCAAACCTTAAGTGTGTAGACCGCGCGGGTTCGAGAACTATGCAAACATGACCTGAGACACTCCCCGGCCAATATCCAATAGAGGGACCTGGATGTCCATATTGAATCCTACATATCTACGAAGATCTTATCGGTTGAACCTCTGTGCCAAGGATTCATATAATCCCGTATACCATTCCCTTTGTCCTTCGGTATGTTACTTACCCGAGTTGATCGTCGGTATCCTATATCTATTTCAATCTCGTTACCGGCAAGTCTCTTTACTCGCCTGTGTGAAGGGGCAGCAGTTTGACGAATTAAACAGCGGGACCTACTATACGGCGCTACACGCGGCCGTTTGGGCTCCAGACGCGTGCAGCGCCTTGTTATGGGCCGGCCCATCAAACATTGCTTGGCGCCCTTGGTAGGGTGTAAAAAAAGTTCATTAATTTTTGAAAAATAAAGTTCACGGATTTTGCAAAAAAAAATCTTCAAAATGGAAAAAATGTTCATATATTTTGAGAAAAATCATAATCAAAATTTTAAAATGTTTATCACATTTGATAAAGTGTCATCAATTTTTATAAAAAATTCAATGCTTTTCAAAAACGTTCATCAAATTAGAAAAAAAAGTTAATCGGTTTTCGAAAAAAGTTCACCAAATTAAAAAGAGCTCATCGAATTTGAATTTTTTTTTCACCAAATTAAAAAGAGCTCATCGAATTTGAAAAAAAGTTCATCAATTTGAAAAAAAGTTCATTGAGTTTTATAAAAAGTTCACCAATTTTAAATAAAATTCATCGACTTTTTAAAAACGTCCACCAATTTGAAATAAATGTTCATCGTATTTTAAAAAAATTCACAAGTTTGGAAAAAAGTTCATCGATTTTGAAATTAATTTGATCAATTTTCATAAAAGTTCATGAATTTAAAAATGTTCATAAGTTATGAAGGAAATTGACAAATTTGCAAAAAACCCATGAATATTGAAAAATTATTGAATTCAAAAAAGTTCATCGAATTTGAGAAAAATCATCTAACTTTTAAAAGTTCATCATTTACAAAGAAAGATACACGAATTTAAATGAAAATCCATGCATTTAAACAAGACATATTTAAAGAACGAACGGAAGAAGGAAATAAAAGTATTCAGCTAAAGCAATTTGCACTAGTAGGCTGATGATGTGATGGTTCCATGAGAGGACTCGCAGCGAAATGGTCTCATGTTCGAATTCTCTGCATGCACAATTTTTGCTATACCTGAAAAGAGAAAATAAATGGGCCAGCCCAGCAGAGGTGCTGCATGCGCCGGTTAGCAAAAATTGGCTATAATCGGCGCCTGTGGTGCTAAACAGGAATCGCCTTGAACGGCAAATAGGCTTTTCCATTTGACCGGGTTTCTTTGTTTTCTCTATAAGCCCGTTATCTTGTTGCAGGGAGGATGGGCTGGGCCCTTTTTTCAGTTTGTTTGTTTACTGGAGGGATTTGGATGTCGATCTCCAATCCATTAACCCCCCCCCACCCTCAAAAAAAAACAGTGAAGGCTCCTTGTGAAATCTTGGTTCCTTTACTAGAGCAATGTCACGAGTGTTGTCGCAGAACAGAGTTATTGGATTTAGTGCGCTCGGCACAACTCCAAGATCCGTCATGAACTGTTTCATCCACACCGGAACAAAATTCGAATTTTATAAATATAATTAGCAAATTTAAAAACTAAGTTTTCCAAAATGAAAAAAAACTGGTTTCCAAAACCGGAGGCGTTGGAATAATTAAACGGTCTGCCGGTTGCGTTGTTGCTCAGTCACTCGTCTGTGTGAAGGGGCAGCAGTTTGACGAATTAAACGACGGGACCTGCTATACGGCGCTACACGCGGCTATTGTGGCTCCTGGCGCCTGCAGCGCCTTGTTATCGGCCGGCCCATAAAAAATTGCTTGGCGCCCTTGGCAGGCTGTAAAAAAAGTTCATTGATTTTCGAAAAATAAAGTTCACGGATTTTGCAAAAACAAATTCTTCAAAATGGAAAAAATGTTCATATATTTTGAGAAAAATCATAATCAAAATTTTAAAATGTTTATCACATTTGATAAAGTGTCATCAATTTTTATAAAAAGTTCAATGCTTTTGAAAAACGTTCATCAAATTAGAAAAAAAAAGTTAATCGGTTTTCGAAAAAAGTTCATTGAATTTCAAAAAAGTTCATCGAATTCGAAAAAAATTAATCACATTTTTAAAAAAGTTCATCAAATTAAACAAGAGTTCATCGAATTTGAAAAAAAGGTTCATCAATTTGAAAAACAATTCATTGAATTTTATAAAAAAGTTCACCAATTTTGATAAAATTCATCGACTTTTTAAAAACGTCCAACAATTTGAAATAAATGTTCATCGTATTTTAAAAAATGTTCAAAAATTTGGAAAAAAGTTCATCAATTTTGAAATTAATTTTATCAATTTTCATAAAAGTTCATGAATTTAAAAATGTTCATAAATTATGAAGAAAATTGACGAATTTGCAAAAAATCCATGAATATTGAAAATTTTATTGAATTCAAAAAAGTTCATCGAATTTGAGAAAAATCATCTAACTTTTAAAAGTTCATCAATTTACAAAGAAAGACACCCGAATTTAAATGAAAATCCATGCATTTAAACAAGACATATTTAAAGAACGAACGGAAGAAGGAAATAAAAGTATTCAGCTAAAGCAATTTGCACTAGTAGGCTGATGATGTGATGGTTCCATGAGAGGACTCGCAGCGAAATGGTCTCATGTTCGAATTCTCTGCATGCACAATTTTTGCTATACCTGAAAAGAGAAAATAAATGGGCCGGCCCAGCAGGGGTGCTGCATGCGCCGGTTAGCAAAAATTGGCTATAATCGGCGCCTGTGGTGCTAAACAGGAATCGCCTTGAACGGCAAATCGGCTTTTCCATTTGACCGGGTTTCTTTGTTTTCTCTATAAGCCCGTTATCTTGTTGCAGGGAGGATGGGTTGGGCCCTTTTTTTCAGTTTGTTTGTTTACTGGAGGGATTTGGATGTCGATCTCCAATCCATTAACACCCCCCCCCCCCCCACCCCCCAAAAAAAACAGTGAAGGCTCCTTTTGCTCAAAGAGAAAACAGTGGAGACTCATTTCCCTGAATTATCTTCTTTAATGTCAGCATGGCAACAGATGAATTATCTTCTTGTCACATGGAAACATTTTTGTAATGTCCACATGGCAAACAAATCATTATTAGATGGTAAAATTAGAATTATTTGGTTTTTAAGACATGGATTTTATTGGAAACGTTTCTAATAGTCATATGGGAAATTTTAGATTTTAAGTTTGGATCAAATTAACAATTATTGCATTTTTTTGGTCTCATGTCACTTGTTATATGTGACAATTCTGGTTGAAACTTGCCCCATGACAATTTTAGACATGACAAATGACATGGTGATATCTTTTTTTTGTCTTTCTAACCATGGAAATTTGTAGGTCTTTTTGTAATGCTCCCATTACAAGCTTTAGGAATTTTCTACCTTATTCATGAAACTATTGGGAATGTTCCTACTTTGTTACATGTCAATTTTAGATTAGTACTTTTTATTTTTCTAAAAAAATTTGTTTTCGACACATTACATTTTTTGTTAAATCTTGATATGTAATGGAAACAAAAAAAAATTCTAAGTAAAGTATACACACATATCGCCACCCCCCCCCCCCCCCCCCCCAAACACACAATCCCATAATTGTTGGTTTGCTTTTTCTAAGTAAAGTTGTTTCTACAAATGGAAAATTTAGAAATAATTCTCTTTTTCTCACACGGTAATTTCATATCTTGTTTTGTTTTCTATACATGACAAATTTATATTTTTTGGTAATATCCACATGGCAAATTTAAGAATCTTTCAAACTTGTCACATGAATTTTTTTACACTTTTTGTAATGTCCACATGGCAAAAAGAATCATGGTTGGATAGGAAAATTTGGATTATTTGGTGTATATAAGACATGACAAAAAAATTGTATTGTTTTCTAACAGTCATATGACAAATTTTAGATTATGTTTTGCCTTTTCTAAGAAATGTTGTTTCTACACATGCAAATATAGAAAATAATTATCCTTTCTCACATGGCAAAGCCATATCATCTTTAATCATGGCAAAACACTTTTTTTCCTTAATGTACGCTTGGAAATTTATGAATTTTCAAACTTTTCCCATGGGAACATTTTGGTAATGTTCACATGGCGAAAAAATCATGATTGGATGGTAAAATTTGAATTATTTGGTTTATAAGGCATGTCAATTTTCTAGAAATGTTTCTAGTAGTCACATGTCAAATTTTAGATTTTGACATTATAGCAACTTAAAAATCATTGCATGATTTTTTGTCTCATGTCACTTGTTATATGTTAAAATTCTGATTGAAACTTCTGACGTGACAATTCTAGACATGAGAAATCACATGGAAAAATCATTTTTTTTCTTTCTAAACATGAAAGTTTTTAGGTCTTTTTGTAATGATCCTTCTAAAAGCACTAGAAAATTTCTACCTTATTAATGACAATTTTGGCAATGTTTCTACTTTGTCACACGTCAATTTTAGATTGTTGTTTTTTGCATTTTCCTAAGTAAAATTGTTTTCTACACATTACAATTTTTGTATGCCAAACATATTGTTTCGACCATGGCAAGTTTCTTTATACACACCATGGAAAATTTCATTGCGCACAACACTATTTTTTTTTATTTTGAGCATAACCATGGTAAGTTGTTTTTGGACAATGACAAATTTGTTTTACACCATGGACTTTTTTTTTCAACAAACCACGTTAGACAAATTTGAGTAGCATGGCAATTTATTTTGAACATATCATGGCAAACTTGTTGGCCATAACACCATGCAATTTATCTTGCCATTATCTTATGAAACAAGTTCTTTTTAGTAAATCTTGCTATGTAATGGCAACAAACAGTTTTCAAATTTATAATGCTATTTTAAGAAACAATCCCCCCTTTAATTTGCCATATGACAATTTTTTCTAAATCTTGCCATGATTTATTAGTAAAAACAACTTTTGTTTATGACCATCCTAATTTTTATAATTTTTCCATGAGCTAGATAAGCATTTCCTTCTATTTAAAGTTGCCACCGGAGACCGGACTATTCTTGTTGTTTACAAATTAGACCTTGGTATTTCTTACTGCAGATACCTTGACATAATTATTGAATGTACTTTGGTAAAACTTTAAATTAGAGGACGACATTTTATAAATTAGAGCTTGGTATAGAGTATAGCATGGTAATTTTTATTTTTAGGGCGTCATAATTGTAAATTTTTGTTTTCTATGCCTTTCATGTATGAAGAGTGTTTTTTTATTTTCTGTTGATGACATTTTTTGTGTGCCTACCACGCTTTACATGGGACCTGCTTTCTGTGTGTGTGTGGGGGGGGGGGGATGCGGCGCAAACACCAACGAACGTTCAAAGGGAACTAGGATGGTTCGCTCGATCAAACCTCTTAGGACAAACAAATCGTTTGTTCCGGTCCCTAACATATGTGACGTCAAGTCTAATTGGTGTCCTACTACAATAATAAGTATTTTATAACTATAGAATAATCAGTTGAAGATCAGATCGTAGTTGCAAAGCTTGAAGATTGATGAAAATGTCACCTTATACTAAAAGAATGATCTGCATAAGAACATCTCCAATAGATGATGCAAATTTTGGAGATGTAAAAGTTTACATCTTCATAGAAATCATTTTTGCAGCTCCACAAAAGTCTCAACTCCAACAGATGATGTATTTTGGAGATGTAAAAGAACAATTCCAACATATGATGCAAATGGGGCGGCGGCGAGCGAACGGGGTGGCAATGGCGGCGCGGGGTCCGGGCGGAGAGGGGCGGCGATGGGAGTGGGACAACGATGGGGCTGGGAGGCGGACGAATGGGGTCGGGGCGATCGAAGGGGGTCGGGGCGGAGCGACGGAGGACTAATCTGAGCCGTAGGACGGCGGGCAGCGGGTGTTGAGGTGCGGAATCGGTGACAGAGGGAGGAGGGTCAGGCGGAGGTGGATCCGCGGCGGGCCGATGGCCATACGGGGTTGGGGCGGAGCTGAGCGACGACGGCCCGATCGTAGCTGTATGATGGGGGGCGAAATCGGCGATGGGTGTGAGGCTTAGGTGGATCCGCGGCGGGGCAGCGGCGGCGGGCGGCGGTGCGGCAAAGGCTGAGCGGGAGGAGGAAGATTGGGCGCGTGGAAGTGGAATGAACGGCCGTTGGCGGTTGGCGGTTGGCAGGAGACTGGTGGTTTTACATCTTCTGCATTCGGAGATGTAAATTTGCAGCTCGAAATGGTATAGTAGTTTATATCTTCGAAAGTCGGAGATATAATTTCTTTGCATCTACATCATCTATTGAAGACAGTTTTTTTGCCTCTGAAAATACAAAAGTTAAGTATTTTTGCATCTGCATTGTCTATTAAAGATGCTCTAATAAGATAGAAAAGCGCCAGACGTGGGTTTGATCTATGATAGGTTGGATGTACCACTGCCTTATACTTGCCATCGAACAACTGTTTGGTTCTCGTGCTTCTTAATACTTATTCAATAAATATTTTTCAACTATAGGAGTATAACATATAGGCATATAATATGTACTTTTAGTTTTTGTATTAATTAAAATATAAACTTTTCATACAATGAAATCTCATTTAAATATACCGCAACCGATTGCCACAACAAGCGTGGGAGAGGTATCATTCGATTTGACAATTCTTGAGATACATACATACAGAGGAGCAAATTACAGTCCCTATTCGTCGAGCTAGCTACTAGTTAGCTACTCTACTTAGTACATGATACCACTGTAGGCTGAAAGAGGCAGGTTGAGCTAATCGTCCTTGTCTCCACCGTCGCTGATCAGATCATCGTCATTGCCGATGTCGTCGAGCACATCGAACAAATCTTTTGCTATCACGTCGTCTCCTCGCTCGTCAACCACCAAATCATCCAGTGATGCGAGATGGATAAATGAGAAACAAGTGATTGCAGATACTGTTCAGTAAATAAATTTTCAGTGAGTTTTCTCAACAAGTGATAAATGCACTCAAAAGTTTACTGAGAAAATGCAGATGCTATTCACTTGTTACTGAAAGTTTTCTGGAGTGATCAACGATAAAGGCACTGAAAGGTTTACTCACATGCTACTCACTTGTTACTGAATATTCAAGTTTACTGAATTTTTACAAAAAATTCAGTTAGCAGTGAGCAGTAGCACGGCCAAATACTCAACCAAATGCTGTTTTGATAAAAACAAGGGAGGTTAGTGTACTCATTCTACCAAACTAAAGCAGTTTTTTGCTTTTTGTCAGATGGAGACTCTGCTGGACATATGTGAAATGTGGGTGTGGCAAAAACTAACCACTGAACATACTAACAGAACAGAGTATGCATGGTTCCAAAAGAAAAGAAAATAACATATGAACAGTAAGCAAAATGTTATGGCTGAAATTGAAAAATCAGTCAGCAAAGTGTACAAATATTACTTTGTACAATACAGTGTCTAGAACCACTGCAATAATTCAGATAAACAAAGCACTGTTAATTTGCAAAGTTTACAAAACCTGTTAATTTGCAAAGTTAAAATTCAGTTCATTTGCAAAGGTCAGTTTGCATTGCAAAATTCAGAGTTGGAATAACCTGTCTCTAAAGTCAGACCTGGAATAAATAGCAATTTGAATAAATGGGCAATACATTTGTCTTTCAATGATCATGACAACCCACTCAGATTTAGAAGTTATACTAGTAACTTAGCAGAAATAGTTTAAAACAATAAAAAAGAAATAAAAATAGTGACTTAGAATTGATAGTGACTAATGTAAAGCATAAGTAAATGCAAGCTGAATCAAACTGAATTCAGTACATTGCTTCTTGTAGTTTAAACTAAGCATGCTGGAATATTTCTTTATTTTCAGTTGAACTAAGTTTATACAAAAACTTCATGATTATACAGATTTTAGACACATTTTTGTTTATACAGAAACTTCATGAAGTTTATACAGTTGTCATTGTGGAGTTAAAAAAATTGTCATTCTCATACTCGTTTATACAGTTAATACAGTACATATGACAAGTGTCAATACACCATTTGATGATAACAGCAGGCTTGCTGTGAACATACATGAGCCATAACACAGCGAAGACAGAGCATGACACGGCCATACATGAGCCATACTGCAATTATTTACTGCAAAAAAATTAAGCATCAGCCGTACGGGAAACAAAGGTAGTATCATTAGCTTGACCATTTTCGAGATACGTACATACAGAGGAGCCAATTACAGTTTCTGTTACAAGGAGCAAAATTACAGAGGAGCAAATTAGCTACTACTCAGTACATGATACCATTGTAGGCCGAAAGAGGCAGGTTGAGCCAATCGTCCTTGTCTCCACCGTCACTGATCAGATCATCGCCATTGCTGATGTCGTCGAGCACATCGAACAAGTCTTGTGCTATCAAGTCGTCTCCTCGCTCGTCAACCACCAAGCCATCCAGTGACCTCGCATGCTCATGTTCGTGCTCATGTTGGCCTTCTTGTTCATCTTGGACGTGCAGTTCGCTGTTCTCTGGCAACTCTTCTGCGTCGGCATCAAACCAGCTCAACAGGTCGCTCATGTCGACCTCTTGCGGCTGCGACTCCAGCCTGCTGGCCAGCTCGTCTTCGCTAGCTTCTTCTTGGATCGTGCTCTGGTGGCCTCCTTGTTGGATGGTGCTCTGGTCAGCTGCCACTTCAAGATCGGTCTCCAATGACCTCGCGAAGTCGTCCATGTCCTTTGTCAGCGAGTGATTTGATTTACGAGTGTTCATCGTCGCGTGGTGCTGAGGCGGCGGCGCCGACAGGAAAGCCGGTGGGTGCGAAGACGGTCGCTTCATAGAGTTACACCCATCGATGGCTTGTCGAACTGCCGCGTTGACAGCCGACAGTGCTGCGGATGCGGGGACAGCAGCGCGGATCCGCTTGGGGCGCGGTGGCTCGGCGATGGGATGCGCCGGCCGCTTGGGCGCTTGCTGCGTGGACGTGGTGGTCACCGCGACGCGACGTTTATCAAGGGCACGCGGCACTGGCTTCTGGATCGTTGCTTCTTGCAGACGCGGCGGCGCTGGCTTGTGGAACACCTGCGGCTGCCTTGCTTCTTGCGGACGCGGCGGCGCTGGCCTCTGGATCACGTGCGATTGCCGTGGTTCTTGTGGTGGTCGAGGCGTTTGCTGCTGCACGGCCATCGTGGCATGTGCTCCGGCAACTCCACTTCCAGCAAGAAGACGATCCCCTGCTTCAGATTGCTGGAGCGTGACGGACCCCGGCTTCAAACCAGGCGAGACGTAGACCTTGCAGAGGACGCACTCCTCCCCGTCGACGACGGCGAACTGGTCCAGGCCGCAGATGTGGTATTCCTCCATCAACCAATCCGACTCTCTGCTCTCGTCCTTGTACGAGTAGCGAAGGTTCTCGCGGAAGCCGATCTTCTCGCCGGCGTTGTTCTCGATCACCTTCTTGCCGTTCGAAGTCCAGCCGCCGGCGCCGGCGGTGCGCGAGATCTTGTGGCCGCGCCCGGCTTTCTGCCGCTTGCACGTCGTGAAGAAGAAGCGCTCATGGGTTCCGGGAAGCCGAGGGAACGCTGCCGCGAGGTCCTTGGGCTCCGATCCGTAAACCCTCGCCTCGTGGATGAGGCCGGCTGTGTCCGGCAGCGGCTGGCCGAGGACCCGGCGCCGGAGGTAGAAGTCGACGGCGTCCTTGGGCGTAGGGTTGAACTTCATGCCGACGCGGAGCGCAGCGTGGGTGGCGGCGGCTGTGGCCATGGTAGGAGGTTGGTCGTAGAGCTAGCAGGAGCAGGTTGGTGGCTTTGGCCCCTGCTGGGTAAATTGCGTACTGTATTTATTTACAGATGCATGCATGGATCGCCTTCATCACGTAGTAGCTTGATCCGATTCGTGTACGGATTGGAGTCCGGCGCCATTCCGTAGCCTGGTTGTGTAGTTCGGTTTTTTTATACAAGCACCTAAATGCACATCATGTCATGATCCACGAAAAAAAAGTCGATCTATTTGTATTGTAAATCTCGTGCAACTCATGTGTTCTGGTTAGGTCGTTCTGTTCTGTATTGCGCTTTGCTTCTTTCATCATGACCAATTGTTTAACCCGGGAGCTCCTACCTGTCACACTTTATCGCAGGTTGTCGTTCGCATGCACAGGGGACGTATGACTGGGCCGGCCCGATCAAGAACTGGTTCTGGTCATTATATTCTGTAGTGCGCTTCCCTCCTTTCGTTACGACTAGTTGTTCGACCGGGGAGCTCCTACCTGTTGCTCTTCGTGACAAGTTGTCGCTCGCACGCACGGAGGAAAAAGACCGAATGTTTTTGGCTGGTCTGCCCCCAGCTGTCTGATCTGCTATGCGACGTCGTCAGATTAAAGTTCCTCTGCTTTGCTCTTTTCATCACGACCAGTTGGTTAACCCGGGAGCTCCTACCTGTCACACTTTATCGCAGGTTGTCACTCGCATGCGCAGGGGACGTATGACTCGGCCGTCTCGATCAAGAACTAGTTCTGGTCATTCTGTTCTGTAGTGCTCCTTTCATCACGGACAACACTGTGCGCCGGCGTGTTGGCCGAATGTTTTTGGCTGGTCTGCCCCCAGCTGTCTGATCTGCTATGCTAACCCGGGAGCTCCTACCTGTCACACTTTATCGCAGGTTGTCACTCGCATGCGCATGGGACGTATGACTCGGCCGTCCCGATCAAGAACTAGTTCTGGTCATTCTGTTCTGTAGTGCGCTTTCCTCCTTTCGTCACGACCAGTTGTTTGACCGGGAAGCTCCTACCTGTTGCTATCCGTGGCAGTTTGTCGCTCGCACGCACGCACGAATGAAGTAAGATTGGACCGGCCCGATCAAGAATTGTAGCTCAAAAATAAATGTTTTGTTCCTTTCGTGACGGGAGATGAAATCGAACCTACAACCTCATCACAACTGCTATGCTGCACTCACCACTCGGCCATGGGCAGATGTGAATATTCACATCAACCTTTGACTAGTCAACTATTGGATAAAAAAAGAAAAAAATCATGAAATAAAAAATATTTATGGACTTTAAAAAACATTCACAAACTTCAAAACAATGAAAAATTTAGTCAAACAACATCAAATTTAAAAAACTTCATAAATTTTAGAAGAAATTATCGAATTTGAGAACAGTTCATCAATTTTGAAAAAAGCTCACCAAATTTGAAAAAAGTTCATCTGATTTTAAAAAAGTTCATCAATTTTAAATAAAATCATTGAAAATTTAGAAGTTCGTCAAATTTGAACAAAAACAATTCATTTATTTCAATAAAAGTTCATGAATTTTAAAATATGTTCACTCATTTTCAAAAAAGTACACCGATTTTCAAAAAAAGTTCATGATTTAGAAAAGAGTTCAGAAATTTCAAATTATTGGAAAAAGTTTTGAAAAGTTAATGGATTTTAGAAAAGTTCATCGTTTTTGAAAAAGTTCATCATTTTTGAAAAAGTTCATCAAAATTGAAAAAAAGATTTAAAAAGTCCTTCAGATATGAAAATGGTTCATCAAAATTGAAAAAATGGATTAAAAAAAGTCTTTCAAATCTGAAAATAGTTCATCAAACTTAAAAAATGTTAAACAAAACTGAAAAAATTGATTCATGGAATTTGAAAATAGTTCATGAAGTTTGAAAAAAATTCATCAAAAATTATGAAAACAAATCATCGAATTTGAAAAAACATACATCAAATTTGAAAAAAAGTTCATCAATTTGAAAGAAAACAATTCTTGGAATTTGAAACAAAATAATCATACGAGAAAGAAGAAGGAAAACAAGGAAAGAGAATAAACATAAATAAAAAAAGGAAAAGGAAAGAAAGGAAAAGACAAAGGAAGGAAGTAATAAGAAAAGGATAAAAATATGACAATTAGCGTATAAGTGGTGGTGGCGTGATGGTTCCCTCGTCCATGGCCCATGGCGAGGTTGCGTGTTCGAACCACAGCATTATTTCCTTTTCAGGTTGGGAAAGCCCGAAGATGGGCCGGCTTGGTGCGTGAACGCTACAGGCGCCAACGGGCGCGTGTAGCGCCAAATAGGAAAAGCCCACGACTAGTTGTTCGATCGGAGAGTTTCTACCTGTCGCCCACACGCACGGAGAACGTAAGATTGGGCCGGTCCGATCAAGAACTGTAGTTCAAAAATAAAGGTCCAATCGATAACTGTAGCTCAAAAATTAAAGCGCTGAGTGGGGATCGAGATGAGGATCTCATCCAAACGTCAATGCACTACTACCAGAAGAGCTACGAAGTTTTAGAGCCTGTTTGAGATTGCTCTGCTCTAGAAAAGACAAGCCAAACGGGGTAGCTCCAGGTATGCCGCTCCGCAAAAAAACTAGAATCTGGGATACAACTTCAAAGTTTTTATGAAGCTCCTCACACGGTGCTTCAAAAAACTCTAGAAACTGGAGTTGGGGGGAAATTACCCACCACTGCCACCAGTAAGTGAATACCCCTTCGTTTCTTTCCCCTCAATCAATCAAATAGATTCTTTCCATCAAATTTTCTATTTTTGAAGCTCGAGCTAGATGAAAGCTAAACATTCTCTTGATAGTGCTATAGCTTCTGCATGAAACTGCTCCAAAGTGAATTTGATGGAGAAAAGCTGATTTTGGTGAATTGAAATAGTCCAATGCTTGCAATAGATCGCAAAACTTTAAGAATGAACTACTGATCGCAGATCTGATATATAGTTTTTAATTTCGAACGCATTTTTCAAAATAAAAACCAGAATGTTTTGTGAAACGCAATTACTTTTGAATACCATGGACTATTTTTTTAAACTGCCATATTTTTGAAAGTCATGAACATTTTTTAGAAACTAGGAAATTTTTGCACTTCCAAAGAAAATTGAAAAGGTGAAAAAAAATTCCCTACAAAAATTTAAAACATTTTCTTTTTTGAAATTCGAAACTATTTATGAAATAGGAACGTTATTTGCAAATCCTGAAAAAATGGCAAGAAGAACAATTTTTAAATATTTTGAACAATTTTCGAAAACAGGAACATTTTTTAAAAGGCACAAACAATTTTCAAGTTACGAACATTATGTTGACAAATGTGAACATTTTATGAAAAAAACAAAACTTTTCCGGAAATAAGGAAATAAATTTTGAAGTTATTGTTTGAATATATGAACCAAATTATAAAATTATGAACATTTTTCAAATTGTGAGCAATTTTTAAAATCATGGAAATTTCAGAATCCTGAACAAATTTTAAAACATGAAAAAAAAATCGTGAACAAAGTTATAAAATTGTGAATTGTTTTGAATTTTGAACATATTTTTAAACAACGCACATTTCTTGAATTGTCAACAAATTATGAAACATGAAAAATTAAATTCATGAACAAAATTATAAAATATTGAACATTTGTCGAATTGTGAACAAATTTTAAAACATGAACAAATTTGAAAATCACGATTTTTTTCAAATTGTTAAAAATTTATAAATGACAAACATTTCTCAAATTGTGAACAAATTTTGAAATATGAAAAAATTTCAGTTTGTGAAAAAATTATAAAATTGTGGACATTTTTTAAATTATGAACAAATTTTGAAACCGTCAACATTTTTTGAATTGTGAAAAAAATAAAAACCATAATTTTTTTTAATTGTAAACAAATTTTTATTTTTTTAAAATAATGAACAAACTTTGAAACTATGAAACATTTCTAAAAAATAAAGTTTACAAAAGTAAAAGATATAAAAAGAAAAAGGAAAAAGAATGCAAAATAGGAGAGGAAATAAAAAATAATATAAAACAGGAAAGCGAAAAAAAATGTAAACATATTCAGAAAACCTTATAGAAGTTTCCCAAAAGGGCACTCCCGCCCGATGCAGCTAGCCCCGTCGTTCGATCTGCGTTGACTTTTTCATCTCTTTTTTCCTTTTTTGAGCGTAACCCCGCCCTGCCCCGCGCTGCTGGAAGCCGCCCATCCCCATGGCAGCGCCGCAAATCGCACCCCACAGCGCCGCAAGCCACCCGTCCTCGCCGCTGGTCGCCGTCCTTGCAGCTCGTGCCATGGCCGCCCCCCATCATTGTTAAGAAAAGCTTCAACCATGAAAAAAAAGCTTCAACCGACGTTAAGAATAGCTTCAACCGGTGTGAAAAAATGTGCGATTGCCGTGGTTCTTGTGGTGGTCGAGGCGTTTGCTGCAGCACGGTCATCGTGGCATGTGCTCCGGCAACTCCACTTCCAACAAGAAGACGATCCCGTGCTTCAGATTTTTGGAGCGTGACGGACCCCGGCTTCGAACCAGGCAAGACGTAGACCTTGCAGAGGACGCGCTCTTCCCCGTTGACGACGGCTCCAGGCCGCAGATGTGGTATTCCTCCATCAACCAATCCGACTCTCTCCTCCTGTCCTTGTACGAGTAGTGAAGGGTCTCGCGGAAGCCGATCTTCTCGCCGACATCGTTCTCGATCACCTTCTTGGCGTTCGAAGTCCAGCCGCCGGCGCCGGCGGTGCGCGAGATCCTATGGCCGCGCCCTGCTTTCTGCCGCTTGCACGTGGTGAAGAAGAAGCGGTCATGAGTCCATACTGCAATTATTTAAAACACCGAAAAACGTTCGACGATAAACCGATGATGGTCCTCGACCGTTCGGGTATGAAACGAACTTCGATTGCGATGAAATTTGGCAGACGACCTATCTGCACTAAAACAAGACCGCACGCCAAGTCCCGGCCCAATCTGATAATGATTTATACAAGGTTACTAAAACAAGGATTTAACGATGTCGCGGGGGCGTGCGTGTGTGGTTGGACTCAAAACGGTCAAAACAAAAACGGAGAGAACCGACAACTAATAACGGATGCAGGTTTTTAAAAATGGCGGCAACAGAGTGCTGATGCAATGCAGATGATGTGCATGATGCGATGATGAATGCGACAACCAACTAATCACACGGCAGCAACAAAATAAGAGGGGAATCTTCTAAGGCATCGGTCTCGGGTAGTCACACCGCCCAAAGCTTAAAAACAAAGCAACAACAGCTCTAGGACGAACAAGATACTATCAATAACACGTGGACCAAAATCCTAGCGAACGTAGAAGAATACGGCACAGAATTGCCGGACTAGAAGAAATAATAACCGCGCCAACGACTGCTCCCACAGTTCAACGATGAGGCCCGAGAACATGTGTCCCCCCGACGCACCGACTACGACCAGCATGATCGGCCACCCAGAGGGCCCGATAGAACGACGGGAGAGAACGGGTATAAACCCAAACCTCCGCGACGAAAAGGTAAAGAGCATATGTACCATGGGGACACACCCGACCCACGATTTGATAAATCGGGTCACAACAGGTCCATCTACGGATCCAGGAGGTACTCTCCCACTAGATGGGATGATGAACCACCTGTTGGTGAACGTGGCATGGAAAACAAAAAATTTCCTACGCACACGAAGACATATCGTGGTGATGTTCATCTACGAGAGGGAGATCGGATCCACATACCCTTGTAGATCGCTAAGCAGGAAGCATTAATAAATGCGGTTGATGTAGTGGTACAGCTTCGTGATTCAAATCACTGTCGTCCCACGATCCGTTTCGATCTAGCACCGAACGGACGTCACCTCCGCGTTCAGCACACGTACAGCTCGATGACGATCTCTGCCTTCTTGATCCAGCAAGAGATACGGGGAAGTGGATGAGTTCTCCGACAGCGTGACGGCGCGACGGTGATGGTGTTGATCTAGTCCTGCACGGCTCCGCCCGAGCTCCGCAGAAAACCGATCTAGAGGAAGAACTACGAAGTAGAGGTTTGAGTTCCACGTGGCAAAGTTGTGTCTCAAAAACCCTAAACCTGTAGTATATATAGGAGGAGGGGAGGGGCTAGCCTTGGGGCTCAAGAGAGCCCCAAGGGCGCCGTCCGAAAGGAGGAGGAGGACTCCAACTCCAATTCGGTTTGGGGAAGGAGGAGTCCTCCTCTTCCTTCCCACCTCCCTCTTTTTTTTGGTTTTCTTTTCCTAGCGCCATAGCCCACTTGGGCTGGCCTCACCAGCCCACGAAGGGCTGGTGCGCCACCCTTGGACTATTTGGCCTCCCGGTGAAAACCCGGAACCCATTCGTCACTCCCGGTACACTGTCGGTAATGCTTGAAATCTTTCCGGATACCAAATGAAACCATCCTATATATCAATCTTCGTTTCCGGACCATTCCGGAAACCCTCGTGACTTCCGTGATCTCATCCGGGACTCCGAACAACCTTCGGTCGCCAACACCTATAACTCACCTATACTGAAACGTCACCAAACTAGTGTGCAGACCATGCAGGTTCGAGAACTATGCAGACATGACCTGAGACACTCCCCGGCCAATATCCAATAGCGGGACCTAGATGTCCATATTGGATCCTACATATTCTACAAAGATCTTATCGGTTGAACCGCTGTGCCAAGGATTCATATAATCCCGTATACCAGTCCCATTGTCCTTTGGTATGTTACTTACCCGAGATTTGATCGTCGGCATCCTATACCTATTTCAATATCGTTACCGGCAAGTCTCTTTACTCATTCCGTAATACAAGATCCCATGACTAACACTTCAGTCACATTACTTGCAAGGCTTATATGTGATGTTGTATAACCGAGTGGGCCCCGAGATACCTCCCCGTCACACGGAGTGACAAATCCCAGTCTTGATCCATGCTAAGTCAACGGACACCTTCGGAGATACCTTAGAGCTCCTTTATAGTCACCCAGTAACGTTGCGATGTTTGATATACACAAGGTATTCCTCTGGTGTCAGTGAGTTACATGATCTCATGGTCATAGGAATGAATATTTGACACGCAGAAAACAATAGCAACAAAATGACACGATCACATGTTACGTTTATAATTTGGGTATTGTGCATTACATCATTCTCCTAATGATGTGATCTAGTCATCAAGTAACAACACTTGCATATGGTCAGAAAACCTTAACCATCCTTGATCAACTGGCTAGTCAACTAGAGGCTTACTAGGGACATTGTTTTGTCTATCTATCCACACATGTATCTATGCTTTCATTCAATACAATTATAGCATGGATAATAAACGATTATCTTGAAACAGGAAATATAATAATAACTATTTTATCATTGCCTCTAGGGCATATTTCCAACAGTCTCCCACTTGCACTAGAGTCAATAATCTAGTCTCACATCGCTATGCGATTTACGTTGGAATGAATCTAACACGCATACAGTTCTGGTGTTGATCATGCTTCGCTCGTGGAAGAGGTTTAGTCTGCGGATCTACAACATTCACATTTGTGTGCACTTTGCAAATATTTACGTCCTCTCCTTCGACATAGTCGCGGATGAGGTTGAAGCGTCGTTTGATGTGTCTGGTCTTCTTGTGAAACCTTGGTTCCTTTGCTAGAGCAATGTCACTACTGTTGTCACAGAACACAATTATTGGATTTAGTGCGCTCGACACAACTCCAAGATCCGTCATGAACTGCTTCATCCAGACACCCTCCTAAGTTGCCTCCGAGGCAGCCATGTACTCCGCTTCACATGTAGAATCTGCTACGACGCTTTGCTTGGAACTGCACCAGCTTACGGCACCCCCATTAAGAATAAATATGTATCCGGTTTGAGACTTAGAGTCATCCGGATCAATGTCAAAGCTTGCATCGACGTAACCCTTTACGACGAGCTCTTCGTCACCTCCATAAACGAGAAACATTTCCTTAGTCCTTTTCAGGTACTTCAGAATATTCTTGACCGTCGTCCAGTGATCCACTCTTGGATTACTTTGAAACCTGCCTGCCATACTTATGGCCAGGCTGACGTCCGGTCTTGTGCATAACATTGCATACATGATAGACCCTATGGCTGAAGCATAGGGGACGCTACTCATCTTTTCTCTATCTTCCGCAGTTACTGGACACTAAGTCTTACTCAACTTTATACCTTGTAATACTGGCAAGAATCCCTTGTTGGACTGCTCCATTTTGAACTTCTTCAAAACTTTATCAAGGTATGTGCCTTGATCTATCCCTATAGATCTTAATGCCTAATATGTAAGCAGCTTCTCCTAGGTCTTTCATTGAAAAACATTTGTTCAAGTAATCCTTTACGCTCTCTAAAAACTCCACATTGTTTCCAATCAGCAATATGTCATCCACATATAATATTAGAAATGCTACAGAGCTCCCACTCACTTTCTTGTAAATACAAGATTCTCCAACAACTTGTATAAACCCAAATGCTTTGATCACCTCATCAAAGCGTTTATTCCAACTCCGAGATTCTTGCACGAGTCCATAAATGGATCGCTGGAGCTTGCATACTTTGTTAGCATTCTTTGGATCGACAAAACCTTCGGGTTGCATCATATACAACTCTTCCTTAAGAAAACCATTAAGGAACACCGTTTTGACATCCATCTGCCACATTTCATAATCGAAAAATGCAGATATTGCTAACATGATTCGGACGGACTTAAGCATCGCTACCGGTGAGAATGTCTCTGTTGGAAATATGCCCTAGAGGCAATGATAAAAGTTATTATTATATTCCCTGTTTAAGGATAATCATTTATTATCCATGCTATAATTGTATTGAATGAAAACAAAGATACATGTGTGTATACATAGACACAACAATGTCCCTAGCAAGCCTATAGTTGGCTAGCCAGTTGATCAAGGATAGTCAAGGTTTTCTGGCTATGTGCAAAGTGTTCTTGCTTGATAACTGGATCACATCATTAGGAGAATCATGTGATGGACTTGACCCAAACTATGAACGTAGCATATTGATCGTGTCGTTTTATTGCTATAGTTTTCTGCGTGTCAAGTATTTGTTCCTATGACCATGAGACCATATAACTCACTGTCACCGGAGGAATGCCTTGTGTGTATCAAACGTCAAAACGTAACTGGGTGCCTATAAAGGTGCTCTACAGGTATCTCCAAAGGTGTCAGTTGAGTTAGTATGGATCAAGACTGGGATTTGTCACTCCGTGTGACGGAGAGGTATCTCGGGGCCCACTCGGTAATACAACATCACACACAAGCCTTGCAAGAAAATGTGACTAAGTGTAAGTCACGGGATCTTGTATTACAGAACGAGTAAAGAGACTTGCCGGTAACGAGATTGAAATAGGTATGCGGATACCGACGATCGAATCTCGGGCAAGTAACATATCGAAGGACAAAGGGAATGACTTACAGGATTATATGAATCCTTGACGCTGAGGTTCAACCGATAAGATCTTCGGAGAATATGTAGGATCCAATATGGGCATCTAGGTCCCGCTATTGGATATTGACCGTGGAGTACCTCGGGGCATGTCTACATAGTTCTCAAACCCGCAGGGTCTGCACACTTAAGGTTTGGCGATGTTTTAGTATAGTTGAGTTATATGCGTGGTTACCGAATGTTGTTCGGAGTCCCGGATGGGATCACGGATGTCACGAGGGTTTCCAGAATGGTCCGGAGACGAAGATTGATATGTAGGATGACTTCATTTGATTACCGGAAAGTTTTCGGGCATTACCGGGAATGTACCACGAGTGACGAATGGGTTCCGGAAGTTCACCGGGAGGGGGGCAACCCTCCCGGGGGAAGCCCAAAGGACTTATGGGTGGCACACCAGCCCTTAGTGGGCTGGTGGGATAGCCCAATAAGGCCTATGCGCCATAAGATTGAAACCAAAGAAGAAAAAAAGGTGGGAAGGAAGAGAAGGACTCCACTTTCCAATCCTAGTTGGGCTAGGATTGGAGTAGGACTCCTCCTCCTCCTCTTGCCGGTGCAACTTGGGGGCTTGGTCCTCAGGGCAAGTCCCCTCCCCTCACTCCTATATATACTGGTGATTTAGGGCTAATTTGAGACAACTTTGCCAGGTGCAACTCAGATCTAGACACCATAGTTTTGCCTCTAGATCGTATTTCCGCGGAGCTTGGGCGGAGCCCTGCAGGAGTAGATCCTTCACCACCACCGTTGCGTCGTCACACTGCCGGAGAACTCATATACTTCTCCGTCTTTCTTGCTGGATCAAGAAGGCTGAGATCATCGTTGAGCTGTACGTGTGCTGAATGCAGAGGTTTCGTCCGTTCGGCACTAGATCAGAGCGGATCTTGGGACGGATCGCGGGACGGTTCGTGGGACGGTTCACGGGGCGGATCGAGGAACATGAGGATGTTCCACTACATCAACCGCGTTTCTTAAGGCTTCCTGCTGTGCGATCTACAAGGGTACGTAGATCCAAATCTGCTGCTTTGGTGATCGAGATCAAGAAGCACATGATGATAGCCATATCATGTCACTTATAAATTGCATGTGATGTTAATCCTTTTATGCACCTTATTTTTCTTAGAACGACGGTAGCATTATGAGGTGATCTCTCACTAAAATTTCAAGACCAAATTGTGTTCTCCCCGACTGTGCATCGTTGCTACAATTCGTCGTTTCGAGACACCACGTGATGATCGGGTGTGATAAACTCAACGTTCACATACAACGGGTGCAAAACAGTTGCACACGCGGAACACTCGGGTTAAGCTTGACGAGCCTAGCATGTGCATACATGGCCTCGGAACACATCAGACCGAAAGGTCGAGCATGAATCGTATAGTTGATATGATTAGCATAGAGATGCTTACCACTGAAACTATCCTCAGCTCACGTGATGATCCGACTTGAGCTAGTGAAATTGGATCATGTACCACTCAAATGACAAGAGAGATGTACTTTTTGAGTGGGAGTTTAGCAAGTAATTCGATTAGTTAAACTCTAATTATCTTGAACATAGTCTAAGTCCACTTTGAAAATATTTGTGTTGTAAATCAATGGCTCACGCGACAGTCACCTTGAATTTTAATACGTTCCTAGAGAAAGCTAAGTTGAAAGATGATGGAAGCAACTTCATAGACTGGGCTCATAATCTAAAGTTGCTCCTGCAAGCTGGGAAGAAGGATTATGTCCTTAATGCTGCGCTAGGAGATGAACCACCCGCCGCGGCTGACCAAGATGCTAAGAACGCTTGGTTAGCACGTTGATACGTCCATTTTGCATCATGTTTTCATGTTGATATTTATCGCTTCTTTGGCTGTTATTTCACTTCACGGTACTATTCTTCTGCCTTTTCTCTCTTATTTTTGAAGGTTTACATGAAGAGGGAGAATACCGGCAAATGGAATTCTGGCCTGAAAGTGGAGCAAAGTTGAGATACCTATTCTGCGCAACTCCAAATGCCGTGAAAATCAACGGAGATTTTTTCCCAATATATAAAAAATACTCGGCCGAAGAAGTGCCGGAGGGGCACCAGGGGGTGCCCACAAGCCTGCACGGCATGACCACCCCCCATGCCGCGCCATGGGGGCTTGTGGGCAGCCCAATGGCCCACTGCCCCCCTCTTTTGCTATATGGAGGGTTTCTCCAGAAAAAAATAGACGGGAGCTTTTTCATGGTTTCGCCGCCACCACGAGGTGGAACTTGAGCATAACCAATCTACCCGGAGGGGGAAATCGTCGCCATCTTCATCACCAACACTCCTCTCATCAAAGGGGACTCGTCACCATCAACATCTTCATCAGCACCATCTCATCTCCAAACCCTAGTTCATCTCTTGTAACCAATCTCCGTCTCGCGACTCCGATTGGTACTTGTAAGGTTGCTAGTAGTGTTGATTACTCTTTGTAGTTGATGCTAGTTGGATTACTTGGTGGAAGAGTTTATGTTCAGATCCTTGATGCTACTCATTACACCTATGATCATGATTATGATTATGCTTTGTGAGTAGTTACTTTTGTTCCTGAGGACATGGGATAAGTCATGCTAATAATAGTCATGTGAATTTGGTATTCGTTCGGTATTTTGATATGTTGTATGTTGTTTTCCTCTAGTGGTGTTATGTGAACGTCGACTACATAACACTTCACCATTATTTGGGCCTAGAGGAAGGCATTGGGAAGTAGTAAGTAGATGATGGGTTGCTAGAGTGACAGAAGCTTAAACCCTAGTTTATGCGTTACTTCGTAAGGGGCTGATTTGGATCCACTAGTTTAATGCTATGGTTAGACTTTGTCTTAATTCTTCTTTCATAGTTGCGGATGCTTGCGAGAGGGGTTAATCATAAGTGGGATGCTTGTCCAAGTAAGGGAAGTACCCAAGCGTCGGTCCACCCACATATCAAACTATCAAAGTAACGAACGCGAATCATATGAACATGATGAAACTAGCATGACAGAAATTCCCGTGTGTCCTCGGGAGCGTTTTTCCTCCTATAAGACTTTGTCCAGGCTTGTCCCTTGCTACAAAAGGGATATGGCCACCTTGCTGCACCGTTGCTACTTTTGTTACTTGTTGCTTGCTACGAATCATCTCACCACATAATCACTTGTCACCGATAATTTCAGTTCTTGCAGATATTTCCTTGTTGAAAACCACTTGTCAGATCCTTCTGCTTCTCGTTGGGTTCGACACTCTTACTTAACGAAAGGACTACGATTGATCCCCTGTACTTGTGGGTCATCACACGCAAGGAGGACTACTCAGTAGTTCAATGTGCAGTCTTGTATGGCTTAGAGCCGGGACTTCAACGTCGCTTTGAGCGTCATGGAGCATATGAGATGTTCCAGGAGTTGAAGTTTATCTTTCAGAAGAACGCACGGATCGAGAGGTATGAGACCTCCGGTAAATTCTATGCTTGCAAGATGGAGGAGAATTCGTGTGTCAGTGAACATGTGCTCAAAATGTCTGGGTACTCGAACTGTCTAGCTGAGTTGGGGATTGAAATCCCGCAAGAGGCTATCACTGACAGAATTTTTCAATCACTGCCACCAAGCTATAAGAGCTTTGTGTTGAACTATAAGATGCAAGGGATGAACAAGTCACCCGGCGAGTTATTCGCAATGCTGAAATTCGCAGAGTCAGAACTCCGTAAAGAGCATCAAGTGTTGATGGTGAATTAGACCACTAGTTTCAAGAGAAACGACAAAGGAAAGAAGGGTAATTCAAAGAAGAGCGGCAAGCCTGTTGCTAATCCGACGAAGAAACCCAAAGCTGGACCTAAGCCTGAAACGGAGTGCTATTATTGCAAGGGTATGGGTCACTGGAAGCGCAAGTGCCCCAAGTATCTAGATGATAAGAAGGTGGCCAAAGAAAAATCATGTATATTTGATATACATGTTATTGATGTGTACTTAACCAGCTCTCGTAGTAGTGCCTGTGTATTCGATACCGGTTCTGTTGCTCATATTTTCAACTCGAAACAGGAACTGCGGAATAAGCGAAGGCTGGCGAAGGATGAAGTGACGATGCGCGTGGGAAATGGTTCCAAGGTTGATGCAATCTCCGTCGGCACAGTTTCACTTCAGTTACCATCAGGATTAGTTATGAACTTAAATAAATGTTATTTAGTGTCTGCGTTAAACATGAACATTATATCTGGATCTTGTTTATTGCGAGACGGTTACTCGTTTAAGTCAGAGAATAATGGTTGTTCTATTTCTATGAGTAATATCTTTTATGTTTATGCACCCAATGTGAGAGGATTTTTCATATTGAATCTTGATAATGATAATACAGATATACATAACATTGAGACCAAAAGAGTTAGAGTTAACAATGATAACGCCATGTTTTATGGCACTGTCGCTTAGGTCATATTGGTGTAAAGCACATGAAGAAACTCCATACTGATGGACTTTTGGAGTCACTTGACTTTGATTCACTTGACACGTGCGAACCATGCCTCATGGGCAAGATGACTAAGACTCCGTTCTCTGGAACAATGGAGCGTGCAAGTGACTTGTTGGAAATCATACATACCGATGTCTGTGGTCCGATGAGTGTAGAGGCGCACGGCGGATATCGTTATTTTCTCACCTTCACTGATGATTTAAGAAGATATGGTTATGTCTACTTGATGAAGCACAAGTCTGAAACGTTTGAAAAGTTCAAGCAATTTCAGAGTGAAGTCAAAAATCATCATAACAAGAAGATCAAGTTCCTACGGTCTGATCGTGGGGGTGAATATCTGAGTTTCGGGTTTGGTGCTCACTTAAGACAATGTGGAATTGTTTCACAGTTGACACCGCCTGGAACACCACAGCGTAATGGTGTGTCTGAAGGTCGTAATCGTACTTTATTAGAGATGGTGCGATCTATGATGTCTCTTACTGATTTGCCGTTATCGTTTTGGGGATATGGATTAGAAATAGTTGCATTCACTTTAAATAGGGCACCATCAAAATCCGTTGAGACGACACCATAAGAACTGTGGTATGGCAAAAGACCAAAGTTGTCGTTTCTTAAAGTTTGGGGATGTGATGCTTATGTCAAAAAGCTTCAGCCTGAAAAGCTGGAACCCAAAGCGGAAAAGTGCGTCTTCATAGGTTACCCAAAGGAGACGGTTGGGTATACCTTCTATCTCAAATCCAAGAGCAAAGTGTTTGTTGCTAAAAGCGGAGCTTTTCTTGAGAAGGAGTTTCTTTCGAAAGAATTGAGTGGGAGGAAGATAGAACTTGATGAGGTTATCAAACCTCTAATTCGTCTTGATGGTGGCGCAGGGCAAGGAAACCCCTGTTGCTGCGGCACCGATTGAGGAACAAGTTGATGATGATGATCATGAAACTTCGGATCAAGTTACTGTCGGACCTCGCAGGTCGACAAGATCATGTACTGCTCCTGAGTGGTACAGTAATCCTGTCTTAACGATTATGTTGTTGGACAACAATGAACCTGCGAATTATGAAGAAGCAATGGTGGGCCCGGATTCCAACAAATGGCTGGAGGCCATGAATTCCGAGATAGGATCCATGTACGAGATAGAAGTACTACCTGAAGGCTGCAAGGCTATTCAGATCAAATGGATCTATAAGAAGAAGACAGGCGCAGACGGTAATGTGACCGTTTATAAAGCTCGACTTGTGGCAAAGGGTTTTTCACAAGTTCAAGGCATTGACTACAATGAGACTTTCTCACCGGTAGCGATGCTTAAGTCTGTCTGAATCATGTTAGCAATAGCTGCCTTTTATGATTATGAAATCTGGCAGATGGATGTCAAAACGGCGTTCCTTAACGATTTTCTTAAGGAAGAGTTGTATATGATGCAACCCGAAGGTTTTGTCAATCCAAAGAATGCTAACAAAGTATGCAAAATCCATCGATCCATTTATGGACTGGTGCAAGCATGTCGGAGTTGGAATAAGCGCTTTGATGAGGTGATCAAAGCATTTGGGTTTATACAAGTGGTTGGTGAATCTTGTATTTACAAGAAAGTGAGTGAGAGCTCTGTGGCGTTTCTAATATTATATGTGGACGACATACTGCTGATTGGAAACAACGTGGAGCTTTTGGAGAGCATAAAGGATTACTTGAATAAAAGTTTCTCTATGAAGGACCTAGGAGAAGCTGCTTACATTCTAGGCATTAAGATCTATAGGGATAGATCAAAACGCGTGATAGGACTTTCACAAAGCACATACCTTGATAAAGTTTTGAAGAAGTTCAAAATGGATCAGTCCAAGAAAGGGTTCTTGCCAGTATTACAAGGTATAAAATTGAGTAAGACTCAGTTCCCAGCAACTGCGGAAGATAGAGAACAAATGAGTTCCGTCCCCTACGCTTCAGCCGTAGGTTCTATCATGTATGCAATGTTGTGCACTAGACCAGACGTCAGCTTGGTCATAAGTATGGCAGGTAGGTTTCAGAGTAATCCAGGAGTGCACCACTGGACGGCGGTCAAGAATATTCTGAAGTACCTGAAAAGGACTAAGGAAATGTTTCTCGTGTATGGAGGTGACAAAGAGCTCGCCGTAAAAGGTTACGTCGACGCAAGTTTTGACACCGATCCGTATGACTCTAAGTCACAAACCGGATAGATATTTATTCTTAATGGGGGTGCGGTAAGCTGGTGCAGTTCCAAGCAGAGCGTCGTAGAAGATTCTACATGTGAAGCGGAGTACATGGCTGCCTCAGAGGCCACAAAGGAGGGTGTCTTGATGAAGCAGTTCATGACAGATCTTGGAGTTGTGCCAAGCGCACTAGATCCATTGACTCTGTTATGTGACAACACTCGTGGCATTGCCTTAGAAAGGAACCAAGGTTTTACAAGAAGACCAGACACATCAAACGACGCTTCAACCTCATCCGCGACTACGTCGAAGGAGAGGACATGAATATTTGCAAAGTGCACACGGATCTGAATGTAGCAGACCCGCTGACTAAACCTCTTCCATGGGCAAAACATGATCAACACCAAAACTGTATGGGTGTTTGATTTATTACAATGTAGATCGCATGGCGATGTGAGGAGTAGATTATTAAATCTAGTGCAAGTGGGAGACTGTTGGAAATATGCCCTAGAGGCAATGATAAAAGTTATTATTATATTTCCAGTTTAAGGATAATTGTTTATTATCCATGCTATAATTGTATTGAATGAAAACATAGATACATGTGTGGATACATAGAGACAACAATGTCCTTAGTAAGCCTCTAGTTGGCTAGCCAGTTGATCAAGGATAGTCAAGGTTTTTTGGCTATGTGCAAAGTGTTGTTGCTTGATAACTGGATCACATCATTAGGAGAATCATGTGATGGACTAGACCCAAACTATGAACGTGGCATATTGATCGTGTCGTTTTATTGCTATAGTTTTCTGTGTGTCAAGTATTTGTTCCGATGACCATGAGATCTTATAACTCACTGTCACCGGAGGAATGCCTTGTGTGTATCAAATGTCACAACGTAACTGGGTAAATATAAAGGTGCTCTACAGGTATCTCCGAAAGTGTTACTTGAGTTAGTATGGATCAAGACTAGGATTTGTCACTCCGTGTGACAGAGAGGTATCTCGGGGCCCACTCGGTAATACAACATCACACACAAGCCTTGCAAGCAAATGTGACTAAGTGTAAGTCACGGGATCTTGTATTACGGAATGAGTAAAGAGACTTGCCGGTAACGAGATTGAAATAGGTATGCGGATACCGACGATCGAATCTCGGGCAAGTAACATACCGAAGGACAAAGGGAATGACATACGGGATTATATGAATCCTTGACACTGAGGTTCAACCGATAAGATCTTCGGATAATATGTAGGATCCAATATGGGCATCTAGGTCCCGCTATTGGATATTGATCGAGGAGTACTGCCACTGCAACAAAAGACCTTCCAATGGCGCCAGAAACAAGCGTGCTGACGGGAGACTATTCTTGTCTTGATACTCCTCAGCAACGGCGTCAGGAATCCTTCTGCTACGGCTACACCTTTAGGGACTTCATTGGCAAATATGCAAAGGATTCCCCCCCCGTGGCCTTGGAGCCTTGCGTTGGTCTTCCCTCGAAACGGAAAGGGTGATGTAGCACAGCGGCGGTATGTATTTCCCTCAGTTTTGAGAACCAAGGTATCGATCCAGTGAAGGATTGTGTCAAGTCACAAGTACCTGCACAAACAAAAAGAGCTTGCACCCAACGCTATCAAGGGGTTGTCAATCCCTTATAGATTGTTTGCAAAGTGAGAACTGAAAGCAAAAAGGAAACAAAGCAAAGTAAAAGTGAAAGTGGAAACAATAGTTGTGAATAGACCCGGGGGCCGTAGTGTTCACCAGTGGCTTCTCTCATGAAAGCAAGTAGACCATGGGTGAACGAATTACTGTCGAGCAATTGATAGAACCACACAAAGTCGTGACGTTATCTAAGGCAATGATTATATCTATAGGCATCACATCCAAAACAAGTAGCCCAATACTTTCTGCATCTACTACTATTACTCCACACGTCGACCGCTATCCAGCATGCATCTAGTGTATTAAGTTCATGAGAACAGAGTAACGCTTTAAGCAAGATGACATGATGTAGATGGACAATCTCATATCTACGATAAAAGCCCATCTTGTTACCCTTGATGGCAACAACACGATGCGTGCCTTGCTGCCCCTTCTGTCACTGGGAAAGGTCACCACACGGTATGAACCCAAAACCAAGCACTTCTCCCATTGCAAGAATCATAGATCTAGTTGGCCAAACAAAACCCAAGACTCGGAGAGACTTACAAGGATATCAAATCATGCATATAAGAAATCAGCAAAGACTCAAATATAATTCATAGATAATCTGATCACGAATCCACAATTCATCGGATCTCGACAAACACACCACCAAAGAGGATTACATCGGATAGATCTCCATGAAGATCATGGAGAACTTTGTATTGAAGATCCAAGAGAGAGAAGAAGCCATCTAGCTACTAACTACGGACCCGTGGGTCTGAAGTGAACTACTGACGAGTCATTGGAGAGGCGATGATGTTGATGTAGAAGCCCTCCAACTCCAAAGTCCCCTCCGGTAGGGCACCGGGAAGGGTTTCCAGATGAGATCTCGCGGAAACGGAAGCTTGCGGCGGTGGAAAAGTGTTTTCGTGGATGCCCTGATTTTTTCTAGGATTTTAGGGAATTTATAGGCCAAAGAGCTAGGGCAGGGGAGTGCCAGGGAGGCCACAAGCCTGGTAGCCACCGCCCCCTGGTGGCGGCTACAGGGTTTGTGGCCCCCCTGTGGCTCTCCTGCCTTGGCCCTCAAGTCCCCCAATCTTCTTCTGTTCTGGAAAAATTTATTTCGGGGATTTTATTCCATTTGGACTCTGTTCCAAAATCAGATCTGGAAAGAGTCAAAAACACAGAAAAACAGGAACTGGCACTTGGCACTGAATTAATAAGTTAGTCCCAAAAAAGATATAAAAGGTATATGAAACATCCAAAGTTGACAAGATAACAGCATGAAACCATCAAAAATTATAGATACGTTTGAGACGTATCAAGTACCTCAGGGCATGTCTACATAGTTCTCGAACCCGCAGGGTGTGCACACTTAAGGTTTGGCGATGTTTTAGTATAGTTGAGTTATATGCGTGGTTACCGAATGTTGTTTGGAGTCCCGGATGAGATCACGGACGTCACGAGGGTTTTCGGAATGGTCCAGAGACGAAGATTGATATATAGGATGACTTCATTTGGTTACCGGAAAGTTTTTGGGCATTACCGGGAATGTACCGAGAGTGACGAATGGGTTCCGGAAGTTCACCGGGAGGGGGGCAACCCTCCCGGGGGAAGCCCAAAGTACTTATGGATGGCGCACCAGCCCTTAGTGGGCTGGTGGGACAGCCCAATAAGGCCTATGCGCCATAAGAGAAAAAACAAAGAAAAAAAGAAAAGGTGGGAAGGAAGAGAAGGACTCCACTTTCCAATCCTAGTTGGACTAGGATTGGAGTAGGACTCCTCCTCCTCCTCTTGGCCGGTGCAACTTGGGGGCTTGGCCCTCAAGGCAAGCCCCTCCCCTCCCTCCTATATATACCGGTGATTTAGGGCTGATTTGGAACAACTTTGCCACGTGCAACTCAGATCTAGACACCATAGTTTTGCCTCTAGATCATATTTCTACGGAGCTCGGGCGGAGCCGTGCAGGAGTAGATCCTTCACCACCACCGGAGCGTCGTCACGCTGCCGGAGAACTCATATACTTCTCCGTCTTTCTTGCTGGTTCAAGAAGGCTGAGATCATCGTCGAGCTGTACGTGTGCTGAATGCGGAGGTGCCGTCCGTTCAGCACTAGATCGGAGCGGATCGTGGGACGGATCGCGAGACAGTTCATGGGACGGTTCGCGAGGCGGATCGAGGGACGTGAGGACGTTCCACTACATCAACCGCGTTCTTAACGCTTCCTGCTGTGCGATCTACAAGGGTACGTAGATCCAAATCTCCTCTCGTAGATGGACATCACCATGATAGGTCTCCGTGTGCGTAGGAATTTTTTTGTTTCCCATGCAATGTTCCCCAACAGTCTCATCATAGTCAACTCCTTGAACTTGTGAAAAACCCTTTGCCAAAAGTCGAGCTTTATAAACGACACATTACCGTCAGCGTCCGTCTTCTTCTTAAAGATCCATTTGTTCTGAATAGCCTTACGACCTTCAGGTAATACTTCCAAAGTACACACTTTGTTTTCATACATAGATCCTATCTCGGACTTCATGGCCTCCAACCATTTGGTGGAATCCGGGCACACCATTGCTTCTTCATAATTCGCAGGCTCATTGTTGTCTAACAATATGATAGATAAGACAGGATTCCCGTACCACTTAGGAGCAGTACGTGATCTTGTTGACCTGCGAGGTCCAATAGTAACTTAATCTGAAGCTTCATGATCATCATCATTAGCTTCTTCCTCAACCGGTGTTGCCTCGACAAAGATTTCTCTCTGCCATGCGCCACCATCTAGAGGGAGCAGAGGTTCCACAACCTCATCAAGTTCTATCTCCCTCCAACTCAATTCTTTCGAGAGAAACTCCTTCTCAAGAAAAGCTCCATTCTTAGCAACAAACAATTTGCCCTCGGATCTGAGATAGAAGGTGTACCCAACTGTCTCTTTTGGGTAACCTATGAAGACACACTTTTTCGCTTTGGGTTCTAGCTTTTCAGGCTAAAGCTTTTTGACATAAGCATCACATCCCCAAACTTTAAGAAACGACAACTTTGGCCTCTTTCCATGCCATAGCTCATATGGTGTCGTCTCAACGGATTTTGATGGTGCCCTATTTAAAGTGAATCCAGCTGTATCTAATGCATAGCCCCAAAACAATAACGGCAAATCGGTAAGAGACATCATAGATCGCACCATATCTAACAAAGTACGATTACGACGTTCGAACACACCATTACACTATGGTGTTCCAGGCGGTGTCAACTGTGAAACGATTCCACATTGTCTTAAGTGAGCACCAAACTCGAAACTAAGATACCCACCCCCTCGATCAGATCGTAGGAACTTGATCTTCTTGTTACGATGATTTTCAACTTCACTCTGAAATTGCTTGAACTTTTCAAACGTTTCAGACTTGTGCTTCATCAAGTAGATATATCCATACCTACTCAAATCATTGATACGTCTCCATCGTATCTACTTTTCCAAACTCTTTTGCCCTTGTTTTGGACTCTAATTTGCATGATTTGAATGGAACTAACATGGACTGGCGCTGTTTTCAGCAGAATTGCCTTGGTGTTGTTTTTGTGCAGAAATGAAAGTTCTCCAAACGTCCTGAAAATTTACAGAGATTATTTTTGGAACATATGAAAAATACCTGCGCAAAGATCCACCTGAGGGGGTGGGCCAGTGGGCCACAAGCCCTGTAGCCGCCACCCCCTGGTGGCGGATGACAAGCTTGTGGGGCCCACGTGGCTCTGCCGCCCCCAATCTCAGCTCTATAAGTTCACTTTCGTCCCAGAAAAAAATAAAAAGAGAAGATTTCGTCGCGTTTGCAATACGGAGGCGCCGCCACAACCTGTTCTTCATCTGGAGGGCAGATCTGGAGTCCGTTTTGGGCTCCGGAGAGGGGAAATCGTCGCCATCGTCATCATCAACCTTCTTCCCTCTCCAATTCCATGAAGCTCTTCGTCGTTCATGAGTAATCTATTCGTAGGCTCGCTGGGCGATGATGAGTAGGATGAGATCTATCATGTGATCGAGTTAGTTTTGACGGGGATTGATCCCTAGTATCCACTATGTTCTGAGATTGATGTTGCTACTACTTTGCCATGCTTAATGCTTGTCACTAGGGCCCGAGTGCCATGATTTCAGATATGAAATTATTATGTTGTCACCAATATATGTGTGTTTTAGATCCAATTTTGCAAGTTGTAGTTACCTACTATGTGTTATGACCCGGCAAACCCGGAGTGACAATAACCGGAACCACTCCCGGTGATGACCATAGTTTGAGGAGTTCATGTGTTCACCAAGTGCTAATGCGTTGGTCCGGTTCTTTATTAAAAGGAGAACCTTAATATCCCGTAGTTTCCTTTTGGACCCCGCTGCCACGGGAGGGATGGACAATAGATGTCATGCAAATTCTTTTCCCTAAGCACGTATGACGACAGACGGAATGCATGCCTACATCACATTGATGAACGGGAGCTAGCCACATATCTCTCCGTGTTATAACTGTTGCATGATGAATATCATCCAAACAAATCACCAACCCATTGCCTACGAGTTTGTCCTACTGTTGTTGCTGCTGTTACTTGCTCTGCTGTTACTTGCTACTGTTGCTACTTGCTACTGCTCTTACTTGTCTTGCTCTGCTGCTACTGCTATTACTTGTTTTGCTCTGCTGCTGTTACTACTGTTGTTGCTGCTGTTACTTGCTCTGCTAATACTTGCTACTGTTGCTACTTGCTACTGTTGTTACTTGTCTTGCTCTGCTGCTACTGTCGCTTGCTACTGCTGTCACTAATGATGTCACTACTGCTGTTCCTTGCCACTGCTATTACTCGTTACACTGCTGCTACCTGCTACCATACTTTTTCTCGCTCCGTTGACGGGAAAGAGTATTTTCCGTCCACGGGCAATTTCTGGCGCCATTGATACGACAGTTAGGAATAGTCTGCAATCAACAGATCGTTTCTGACACCGTTGTTATCATACTACTTTACTGCTGATACTTTGCTTGTAGATACTAATCTTTCAGGTGTGGTTGAATCTGATAAATTCAGCTGCTAATACTCGAGAGTATTCTCTCACCTCCTGTCTGGCGAATCAATAAATTTGGGTCGAATACTCTACCCTCGAAAACTGCTGCGATCCCACGCTCTGGTGGGCCGTTAACAATATTCTTCTAGTTTCGATTGCCGGAGAGTGCTAGCAGCATTCTTCTGGTGCCGTTGCAGGGGAAGGTCTACTGTCACGGAGTCAGCATTTTTCTAGCGCCGTTGCCGGGGAGGTATTGCTATATTCTCTGAGTCACTTGGGATTTATATCTGCTGATCACTATGAAGAATCTGAAGGATCCAAAAACCAAAGTCTTGCCCTCAACTACGAGGGGAGGTAAGGAACTGCCATCTAGCTCTGCACTTGATTCACCTTCAGTTATGAGTAAGTTTGCGACATCACCTCCTGCTAGAAATCTTGATATGTCGCCTGTGCTTGATGATGCTTATGATGCTACTGCTAGAGATACTATGCCTGATGATGCTATGTTTGATACTGCTAGAGATACTATGCCTGACGATGCTATGCTTGATACTGCTAGAGACACTACTTTGCCTGATGTTCCACTAGGGGTGTTCCTTGATGCTCATATTGCTAGAGTTACTGCCAATGCTCGTGATGCTTCTGAAACTGCCGATACTATTGAGATAGAACCTGCTTTTGCTCCTGTTAGATCTAGCTCTCCTACATATGAATTGCGTGATATACCTGAGGGTTACGTTATGGAGGGAGAGATAGCTGAGGATTTTCTTGCGTGTAAGGATGCCTATGACGCTGAGAAATTACTTCTCAAGTGGAAGGAAAAATCTCTTAAAGCTAGGATGAAATACGACCTGAAGTTTGCCACTTCAGCTATCTTTATCACCGATAAGGATTATAAATTCTCTGTCGATCCTGAGATAATCTCTCTAGTCGAATCTGATCCTTTCCACTGTTATGAGTCTGAGACGGTCATAGCCCATCTTACCAAACTACACGATATAGCCACCCTTTTCACTAGTGAGGAGAAGATCCGCCACTACTACATCCTTAAGCTGTTTCCTTTCTCTCTAAAGGATGACGCTAAAGCCTGGTTCACCTCTCTTGCTCCTGGATGTGTGAGTAGTCCCCAGGATATGGTCTATTACTTCTGTGAGAAATATTTCCCTGCCCATAAGAAGCAAGCTGCCTTGCAGGAAATATACAACTTTGCTCAACTCCAAGAAGAGAGTCTCCCACAAGCTTGGGAGAGGCTCGTCCAGCTACAAAATGCTTTGCCTGATCACCCTCTTAAGAAGAACAAGATACTTGATATCTTCTATAACGGACTTACCGATGCCTCTAGAGACCACCTAGATAGTTGTGTCGGTTGTATTTTTAGGGAACGAACTGTAGAACAAGGTGAGACCCTACTGAATAACATCTTGATCAATGATAATGCTTGGACTATTCCCGAACCACCTCCTAAGCCAACTCCAAAGAAAAGAGGTATTCTATTCCTCATTCCCGAAGATATGCAAGAAGCCAAGAAATCTATGCAAGAGAAAGGCATTAGATTTGAAGATGTCAAAAATCTACCACCTATCGAAGAGATCCATGGTCTCGATAACCCGATACAGGTAGTAGAAGTAAATTCTCTGCGTAGGTTTGATGAGAGTGATATTCCTTTTGACAAACATGCTAGCCTATGCTTTGATGAATTTGACAACTTTGTTGCCAAACAACAAAGTTTCAATGATTATGTTATCAGACATTTGGAACAAAGTACTCGTATGATTAGCCATTTAAGTGCTTGTGTAGACAGAAATGTCAATGATCTGAAGCTTCTGAGTAAACATGCCTCTATGATTACTACTCAGGTAGAACAAGTACTTAAAGCTCACAATGACTTGCTCAATGAATTAAATGACAACTCTGTTAGAGTCATTACTAGAGGAGGCAAAATGACTCAGGAACCTTTGTATCCTGAAGGCCATCCTAAGAGAATTGATCAAGATTCTCAAGGAATCAATGCTGATACACCTAGTCATCCTAAGGAGAAGAAGAAGGATGATAGAAACCTACATGCCAGTTCACCAAATACTATCACAACTGAAGAACCTAATGATATTTCTGCGTCTGATGCAGAAACACAATCTGGAGATGAACATGAACCTGGTGACAATATGGACAGTGATGTTCATAATAATGCTCAACCAAGCAATGATGAGGATGTGGAGATTGAACCTACGGTTAATCCTGATAACCCACAACCTAAGAAATATGATAAGAATGATTTCACTGCTAGGAAGCATGGTAAAGAAAGGGAGCCATGGGTTCAGAAATCTATGCCCTTTCCTCCTAAGCCATCCAAGAAAAAGGATGATGAGGATTTTGAGCACTTCGTTGAGATGATAAGACCCATCTTTCTGAAGATGTGGTTAACTGATATGCTCAAGATGTCTGTGTATGCCAAGTACATGAAAGATATCGTGACTAATAAACGGAAGATACCAGATCTTGAGATCTCCACCATGCTTGCCAATTTCACTTTCAAAGGTGGAAATCCTAAGAAACTTGGTGATCCCAGAGTGCCCACTATACCTTGCTCCATTAAAGGAAACTACGTAAGAACTGCCTTATGTGACCTTGGAGCCGGTGTTAGTGTTATGCCGCTCTCTCTTTATCGTAGACTTCAATTGGATAAGTTGACACCCACTGAAATTTCTCTGCAAATGGCCGACAAATCAACTGCTTTCCCTATCGTCATTTGCGAGGATGTGCCTGTTGTGGTTGATAACACCACTATCTTAACAGACTTTGTTATCTTGGATATTCCCGAGGACGATGCCATGGTTGTCATCCTCGGAAGACCCTTTTTAAACATTGTAGGGGCTGTTATAGATTGCAACAAAGGCAATGTCACTTTCCATGTCAACGGTAATGAGCACACAGTGCACTTTCCGAAGAAACGATATCAAGTACATTGCATCAATGCTATCGAAAAAGCTTCATCGATTCTCATTGGGAGCTTTGAATGCCCTATTCCTCGTGTCAAGATGAAGTATGATTTGCTTTTTGGGGAGATACATATCCCCATTGAGGTGACTTAGTGGCTATTCGAAAATTCTCCGTTTTCTCTTGCGATTCGAGAAGGTTTTGTCATGAGGACTTGATCAACCCCATTGACGGATTTCTTTTGATGATCATGAAATGGATGAATCAAAGAGTCACATACCTCTGTTTTGAGCTTTCATTTTCTTTTGCGTAGAAGAAAAATGATAGAATTAGTTTATTTTTTCCTGTTTTCTGTTTTAGCATCCCGGAGAAAAATACCCCAAAAATAAAAGTTCTCCGATGGTCTTGAAAATTTAGTATGATTTTTTCTGGAATATTTGAAAATTATTGGGCCTGAGAGCTGGCCTGGGGGCCTGACCAGTGGGCCACAAGTCCTGCCACCGCCACCCCCTGGTGGCGGCTAGCAAGCTTGTGGGGCCCACAGGGACTCCCTCCACTCATTCCATCTCCCATCCTCTTATTCCACCTCCAGAAAAAATTGTTTCGCAGCTCAAACCCGTGTTCTTGCTCTTTTGGATGTCATTTTCGATCTCCTTGCTCAAAGCACCATTCTCCGAACCGTTTTGGGGAAATTACTCCTTGGTAAGTGACTCCTCCATTGGTCCAATTAGTTTTTGCTCTAGTGCTTTATCCTTCGCGTATTCTTGCTACCTTGGTGACCCTGTTCTTGAGCTAGAAATGTTGATTTTAGCTGGTCCCAAGTAGTTTTAGCGCATGATACGGTCTCTAGGCACTGGTAGGAGTAGTTGCTATAAGTTGGGTTAATCTTTATTCACTTTTCTTTCGAAGTTTCTAAAAATTTCAGAATTTTTCAGAGCTAGAAAAGGGAAAAGACGAGGAGGTTCTTGAGAGGCTCTTCAAGTCGTAACCCCAAGGAGGATGAGAGGAACCACCCCAAGTACGTAGTCCCTCGAGTCACAGAAGTTCGAGCGTGCGAGTGGCCAAGTGATGAATTTTTGCGCGCCGCTGGGCTTTATGAAGACTTTTATTACTTGGTGGAGAACGCAGGTCTTACTGCGTTCGTTGAAGATAAGTGCTCACAATACCTCCTCCTCACCAATATTTTCGTTCAAAGCTTCAACTTTTATCCAAGGAAGAATCCTCCCATGGTTGAGTTCATGATATACGATGTCCCCCGGTGCATGACGCTACAGGATATTTGCAATGTATGCAAATTAACTTATGTTGGGGATATCCGTGACCCTCGTCCACGGGACTTGGAGGATTTCATTGGTGCTATTGCTGTTGGAGAGGAGAGAGGAATGTCTCACGCTAGAACTGCTAGCATACATTTTCCTGTGCTTCGGTACTTCTCATTATTTGTCGGAAAATGTTTGATTGGCCGTGGGGAGGCTGGATCACTTAGTTCTCCAGACCTTGCGGTTTTGCGCGAAGGCCTTTATAATGATAAGACTTATAGCCTAGGTGCTATAGTGGCCCAGTGCTACTGCAACAAAAGACCTTCCAACGGCGCCAGAAATAGGCACGTCGACAGGAGAATACTTGGCTTGATCTTTCTGTTGCGGCTACGCCTTAAGGGACTTCCTAGGAAAGTATGCAAAGGATTTCCCCCGTGGCCTTGGAGCCTTGCATTGGTGTTCCCTCGAAGCGGAAAGGGTGATGTAGCGTAGCGGTGGTAAGTATTTCCCTTAGTTTGAGAACCAAGGTATCAATCCAGTGGAGGAGTATCTCAAGATCCTGCACAAACACAAAAACTTGCTCCCAACGTATGAAGGGGTTGTCAATCCCTTATAGATTGTTTCCCAAGTGAGAACTAAAAGCAACAAAGTAACAAAGCAAAGTAAAAGCGGAGATGTAAACGATGGATGTGAATAGACCCGGGGGCCGTAGTGTTTACTAGTGGCTTCTCTCATGAAAGCAAGTAGACGGTGGGTGAACAAATTACTGTCGAGCAATTGATAGAACCGTGCAAAGTCGTGACAATATCTATGCAATGGTTATTTCTATAGGCATCACGTCCAAAACAAGTAGACCGATACTGTCTGCATCTACTACTATTACTCCACACGTCAACCTCTATCCAGCATGCATCTAGTGTATTAAGTCCATAAGAACAGAGTAACGCCTTAAGCAAGATGACATGATGTAGAGGGATAATCTCAAACCAATGATAAAAACCCCATCTTTTTACCCTTGATGGAAACTACTTGATGTGTGCCTTGCTGCCCCTGCTGTCACTGGGAAAGGTCACCACATGGCAGAACCCAAAACCAAGCACTTCTCCCATTGCAAGAATCATAGATCTAGTTGGCCAAACAAAACCCAAGACTCGGAGAGACTTACAAGGATATCAAATCATGCATATAAGAAATCAACAAAACTCAAATATATATCATAGATAATCTGATCACAAATCCACAATTCATCGGATCTCGACAAACACACCGCCAAAGAAGATTACATCGGATAGATCTCCATGAAGATCATGGAGAACTTTGTATTGAAGATCCAAGAGAGAGAAGAAGCCATCTAGCTACTAACTACGGACCCGTTGGTCTGAAGTGAACTACTCACGAGTCATTGGAGGGGCGATGATAATGATGAAGAAGCCCTCCAACTCCAAAGTCCCCTCCGGCAGGGCGCCGGGAAGGGTCTCCAGATGAGATCTCGCAGAAACGGAAGCTTGCGGCGGCGGAAAAGTATTTTCGAGGCTCCCCTGGTTTTTTGCTGAATTTTTGGGAATATATAGGCCAAGGATCTAGGTCAGGGGGCGGCCAGGGAGGCCACAAGCCCTGACACCGCCGCCTCCCCCTGGTGGCGGGGTGGGAGCTTGTGAGCTCCCTAGAGCCCACCTGGCTTGGCCCAGAGGCCCCCTGATCTTCTTCCGTTCGGGAAAAAAACGATTTCGGGGTTTTTATTCCATTTGGACTCCGTTCCAAAATCGGATCTGAAAAGAGTCAAAAACACGGAAAAAACAGGAACTGGCACTTGGCACTCAATTAATAAGTTAGTCCCAAAAAAGATATAAAAGGTACATAAAACAACCAAAGAAGACAAGATAACAGCGTGAAACCATCAAAAATTATAGATACGTTTGAGACGTATCAAGCATCCCCAAACTTAACTCCTGCTCGTCCTCGAGTAGGGAAGTGATAAAGAATGAATTTTTGATGCTTTCATGCTACCTAGCATAGGTGTCCTTTGTAATTCCTCTTATGTGACGTGAATGTTCAGATCCATTAGATTCAAAACAATAGTCTGCTATTGACGTGGAAACAATAATAATTCAAGCAAACTAGCAAGGTAATCATGGACTTTCAAAATAACAAGACCAAAAGAAAGTTATCCCTACAAAAGCATATAGTCTGGCTATGCTCTATCATCATTGCACAACGAATTTAAATCATGCACAACCCCGGTATTGGCCAAGTAATTGTTTCACACCTTTACTTTCTCAAACCTTTTCAACTCTCACGCAAGACATGAGCGTGAGCCATGGTTATAGCACTATAGGTGGTGTGGAATGTAGTGGAGGTTACAAGACATAAAAGGAGAAGATAGTCACATTAACTAGGCATATCAATGAGCTGTGGAGATGCTCATCAATAGATATCAATGTGAATGAGTAGGGATTGCCATACAAATGATGCACTAGACCCACGAGTATGTGAAAGCTCATAAACAAAACTAGTGGGTGTGCATCCAACTTGCTTGCTCACGAAGACCTAAGGCAATTTTGAGGAAGCCTATCATAGGAATATACAAGCCAAGTTATATAATGAAATTTTCCCACTAGCTATATGGTGGTGACAAAACGAGAGACTCTCAATCATGAAGATCATGGTGCTTAATATGCACAAGTGTGGAAAAAGTGCTAGCATTGTCCCTTCTCTCTTTTTCTCTCATTTTTTTTTATTTCGGTGGGCTCTTTGGCCTCTTTTTTTTATTTTGGTGGGCTTCTTTGGCCTCTTTTATTTCCTCACATGGGACAATGATCCATTAATTATGATCATCACACTTTCAACTCAAAACTTAGAGTAACGATGACTCTATATGGAATGATTTCGGTAGTGTACCGTGGCAATGATCTAGCATGGCATAGACATCAATGGAAACATCATGCTAGCTATCTTACGATCATGCAATGGCAATGTAGACGTGGTGGCACATGTCATGGTGGTAGTTGCATGGCAATATATCTCAGAATGGCTTTGAAAAAGCCATAGTAGGTAGGTATGGTGGCTGTTTTGAGGGAGGCTAATGGTGGGTTTTGTGCACCGGCGAAAGTTGCACGGCACTAAGAAGATAGTGATGGTGGAAGGTGAAAGTGCATCTAAACCATGGACTCAACATTAGTCATGAAGAACTCATATACTTGTTGCAAAAGTTTTATTAGTAATCGAAACAAAGCATTCAACGCATACTCCTAGGGGAAGGGTTGGTAGGTATAAACCATCGTGCGATCCCGACCGCCACGCAAAGGATGACAATCAATATACTAATCATGCTCAGATTTCATCACAAAGAGGTTCACCATACGTGCATGCTACGGGAATCACTAACTTCAACACAAGTATTTCTAGATCCACAACACCTTACTAGCATGACTTCAATATTACCATAACCACAACTCAAAACTAATTGAGATGAATCAAACTTCTCTAACTATTCAATGCACATGAAGGTGGAAGTTTTCGTATCCCTCTGGATAACTACCCCTTTTGAGACTACTTTCAAAGCATAGATCAACTACCAACCCACGCACCGCTGTGCTCTAAAAGATATAAGTGAAGCACATAGAGCAAAAGTATCTAGCTCAAAAGATATAAGTGAACCACATGTGAGCTGAATTGTCTACCAAAGGATAAATGTGAAGCTCGACAAAATCATGGTGTGTGCATGTATCTCTATCTAGGTGTGCAGCAAGGATTATTGTGACACAAAAAAAAAAAAATTACTCCTACGATACAAGTCGCTCCAAGCAAAAACACATAACATGTGGTGAATAAAAATATAGCCCCAAGTAACGTTACCGATGGATTGAAGACGAGAGAGGGGATGCCTTCCCGAGGCATCCCCAAGCTTAGGCTTTTACGGCATCCTTGAATCTCTTGGGGTGCCTTGGGCATCCCCAAGCTTGAGATCTTGACACTCTTTATCTCTTTGTCCATAAGGACTTCACCCAAAACTTGAAAACTTCACAACACGAAACTTAAACAGAAACTCGTGATAACATTAGTACAAGAAAGCAAACCACCACTTCCTTAGGTATTGTAGAAAACTTAAATTCTACTTGTGCGGATGTTGGGTTACTGTAATTTCAATCTTCCATGGCTAATACCCCCCCGATACTATCCATAGTTTCATCAAAATAAGCAACCAACACAACAAAAACAGAATCTGTTAACAGCAGACCAGTCTGTAGGAATCTGTATATTTTGTATACCTCTGGTACTCCAAAAATTCTGAAAAATTACGACAGTCTGAAGAATTTGGGTAGAAATCAGCAGCAAAATGAATCAACTCAAAATCTATTACAGAAAAAAACGAAAATTCTTTTCGTGAGCAGGAAGTTTCTGTCTTTTCCAGCATGACCAAACGATCACCCCAAGACTAATCATAACGGTTTTGCTTGGCACAAACGCAAAAAGAAACACAAAAAACACAATCATAACAGAATTATGAAAGTGTGGAAAACACAAAACAGAAAGAAAAAAGGATAGATTCGTTGGGTTGCCTCCCAACAAGCGCTTTTGTTTAACGCCCTTAGCTAGGCGAAAGTGATGGAATCACGTATAGTCATCTTTGGTGCTCAAACCATAGGTATCCCTCATCATAGATTCATAAGGCAATCTTATTTTCTTTCTAGGAAAGTGCTCCATGCCCTTCTTTAAAGGAAATTGAAATCTAATATTCCCTTCCTTCATATCGATGATAGCACCAATAGTCCTTAGGAAAGGTCTACCAAGAATAATGGGACATGAAAGATTGCAATCTATGTCAAGTACAATGAAATCCACGGGTACATAGTTCTTATTTGCAACAATAAGAACATCATCGATCCTTCCCATGGGTTTCTTGACAGTAGAATCCGCAAGATGCAAATTAAGAGAACACTCTTCAATCTCATGAAAACCAAGAATATCACATAAAGACTTTGGAATCGCGGAAACACTAGCACCCAAATCACACAAAACATTGCACTCATAGTTTTTGATCTTGATTTTGATAGTAGGTTCCCACTCATCATGAAGTTTTCTTGGTATAGAGACTTCTAGTTCGAGCTTCTCTTGAAGAGATTTCATCATAGCATCTACGATATGCGTGGTAAAGGCTTTGCTTTGGCTATAAGCATGTGGAGAGTTTGCAATGGATTGCATCAAAGAAATGCATTCAAACAAGGAGAAATTATCATAATTGAATTCCTTGAAATCCAAAGTGGGAGTTTCATTACTACCCAAATTTTTGACTTCTTCTAATCCACTCTCCACACCTTTATCATCAAGATAGGTGGATTCCGAATCATTGGGGCATTTTTTAACCAAAGTGGATTCATATCCAGCCCCTCCATAAGTAGGTTTGACACGCGAAAACAAAGATGCAAGAGGAGACACACCAAGCATTTTAAGATCTTCATGATTTGCATCACTAGAACGCACCCTTTTAAACCATTCATGTCTAGCGCGAATTTGGGCGGTTATTTCTTTGCTCTCATTCATAGAGATACGCATAGCTTTCAAAGTTTCATCCAAGTTGACCTTGGGAGGAGCGCATCTAACTTTCAAAGCATCAATATCACAAGACATCCTATCAACGCTCTTAGCCAAATCGTCTATTTTGAGTAGTCTTTCCTCTATGGACGCATTGAAAATCTTTTGAGAGTTAATGAACTCTTTGATATTACTCTCTAAATCAGAGGGTAATTTGTTGTGATTTCCATAAGTGTTGCCGTAGGAATTGCCATAATTGTTAGAGGAGTTACTAGGAAAAGGCATAGGAACATAGTTTCCTCTAAAAGCATTGTTGTTGCCAAAATTGTTCCTACCAACAAAATTCACGTCCAAACTAGCGTTGCTACTCTCAATCAAAGAAGATAGTGGGATGTCATTAGGATCTACGATAGCTTTTCTACTAGCAACCAAATTCATCAACTCGTCCATCTTAGCACTAAGCGAGTTAATCTCTTCTATAGCGTGCACCTTTTTGCTAGCATGCGACCTTTCAGTGTGCCACTGAGAGTAGTTGGTCATGATATTGTCTAGGAGTTTTGTAGCGTATCCTAACGTGATTTCCATAAACGTTCCACCTGAGGCAGAGTCCAAGATATTGCGAGAAGCGAAATTCAAGCCAGCATAAAAGATATGTATAATCATCCACAAACTCAAGCCATGAGCGGGACAATTTCTAATCATAAGCTTTATCCTCTCCCAAGATTGTGCAACGTGTAAGCATCTTTGGATATGTAAGGAGATGATCTTAGCCGGCGGAAAATACTTGGATATGTAAGCATCTTTGCACTTATCCCAAGAATCGATACTATTTTTACGCAAAGAAGAAAACCAAGTTTTTGCGCGATCTCGCAACGAGAAAGGAAAAAGTTTCAACTTAATCACGTCATTATCCACATCTCTTTTATTTTGCATATAACAAAGCTCAATGAAGGTATTGAGATGGGATGCGGCATCTTCACTAGGAAGGCCAGAGAATTGCTCTTTCATAACAAGATTCAGCAAAGCTGCGTTGATTTCATACGATTCTACACTAGTGGCGGGAGCAATGAGAGTACTAATAAAATCATTATTATAAGTGCTCGAGAAGTCACAAAGTTTGGTGTTTTCAGCCATGATGACTTCAACAAACAAACAAGCACACAAGCAAGCAAGAGAACCGGCAAAGGGAAACGGCAAAGGCAAAAGAAAACGGCGAACGAGAACGGCAAATGTGAAGTGGGGGAGAGGAAAACGAGAGGCAACCGGCAACAAAAGTAAATGCAAGAGATGAGTTTGTGAGACCTACTTGGATAGATCTTGATTTATCCTCCCCGACAACGGCGCCAGAAATACTTCTGCTACTGCAACAAAAGACCTTCCAACGGCGCCAGAAATAGGCACGTCGATGGGAGAATACTTGGCTTGATCTTTCTACTGCGGCTACACCTTAAGGGACTTCCTAGGAAAGTATGCAAAGGATTTCCCCCGTGGCCTTGGATCGTTGCGTTGGTGTTCCCTCGAAGCGGAAAGGGTGATGTAGCGTAGCGGTGGTAAGTATTTCCCTCAATTTGAGAACCAAGGTATCAATCCAGTGGAGGAGTATCTCAAGATCCTGCACAAACACAAAAACTTGCTCCCAACGGTATGAAGGGGTTGTCAATCCCTTATAGATTGTTTGCCAAGTGAGAACTGAAAGCAACAAAGTAACAAAGCAAAGTAAAAGCGTAAATGTAAACGATGGATGTGAATAGACCCGGGGGCCGTAGTGTTTACTAGTGGCTTCTCTCATGAAAGCAAGTAGACGGTGGGTGAACAAATTACTGTCGAGCAATTGATAGAACCGTGCAAAGTCGTGACGATATCTATGCAATGGTTATTTCTATAGGCATCACGTCCAAAACAAGTAGGCCGATACTGTCTGCATCTACTACTATTACTCCACACGTCAACCTCTATCCAGCATGCATCTAGTGTATTAAGTCCATAAGAACAGAGTAACGCCTTAAGCAAGATGACATGATGTAGAGGGATAATCTCAAACCAATGATAAAAACCCCATCTTTTTACCCTTGATGGAAACTACTTGATGTGTGCCTTGCTGCCCCTGCTGTCACTGGGAAAGGTCACCACATGGCAGAACCCAAAACCAAGCACTTCTCCCATTGCAAGAATCATAGATCTAGTTGGCCAAACAAAACCCAAGACTCGGAGAGACTTACAAGGATATCAAATCATGCATATAAGAAATCAACAAAACTCAAATATATATCATAGATAATCTGATCACAAATCCACAATTCATCGGATCTCGACAAATACACCGCCAAAGAAGATTACATCGGATAGATCTCCATGAAGATCATGGAGAACTTTGTATTGAAGATCCAAGAGAGAGAAGAAGCCATCTAGCTACTAACTACGGACCCGTTGGTCTGAAGTGAACTACTCACGAGTCATTGGAGGGGCGATGATAATGATGAAGAAGCCCTCCAACTCCAAAGTCCCCTCCGGCAGGGCGCCGGGAAGGGTCTCCAGATGAGATCTCGCGGAAACGGAAGCTTGCGGCGGCGGAAAAGTATTTTCGAGGCTCCCCTGGTTTTTTGCTGAATTTTTGGGAATATATAGGCCAAGGATCTAGGTCAGGGGCGGCCAGGGAGGCCACAAGCCCTGACACCGCCGCCTCCCCCCTGGTGGCGGGGTGGGAGCTTGTGGGCTCCCTGGAGCCCACCTGGCTTGGCCCAGAGGCCCCTGATCTTCTTCCGTTCGGGAAAAAAACATTTCGGGGTTTTTATTCCGTTTGAACTCCGTTCCAAAATCAGATCTGAAAAGAGTCAAAAACACGGAAAAAACAGGAAATTGCACTTGGCACTGGATTAATAAGTTAGTCCCAAAAAAGATATAAAAGGTACATAAAACAACCATAGAAGACAAGATAACAGCGTGAAACCATCAAAAATTATAGATACGTTTGAGACGTATCACCGAGCGGTTGAACACCAACCGTTCCAAGGGTGTCGTCTATGGAGGTATCTATGCTACCCGTCTTGCCAGACACTTTGAGATACCCATTAGACTGGGAGAGGAAGGAGAGATGCTCCTCCCTGAGAAATATCTGGATTATGACAACATGGTTTCCCATGATTTTCTGGATAGAGATGCTAGTAGACGGATGATTTATAACCTGATATTTAGTAAGGGTACTCGAGAGACTATTACTTTGCCTGCTCCTTCTTTGTTCGATCTTCATGCAGGCAGGTACACTATTATGCCCTCGGACACCTACGCATATTGGGGCTTGGCCCAACCACAGGTGCCCGTGCCCGAGCCGCCAGTCGAGTACCAGACGCCAGTTTATCAGTGGGAGCCAGAGGAGCTCACACAGCAGTGGCATCCACAGTCTTCTCCAGAGTATCTCGGAGCTGGTTATTTCCCACCATGGGAGTAGACCAATCTAGGCCAAAAGCCTAAGCTTGGGGGAGTACGTGTTCTCACCGACTTTACATTCATGCTTATGCTTTCACTTTGTTAGCCAGTGTTTACACTTTGCCACTGTATTATCCATGCTAGTTTATTTTTGTTTTCTTGTTTTGTGTCCTTTTGAGAAAACCCAAAAATATTTTCCTTTCTTCTTTTTGCTTGTTGGGAGCTTTCCCATGTAAATAGTTTTCTTTTTCTTTGGGTCAAGGTAGAAGATATTGGTTACGATGTTTAGTGGTTCTTGCATGCATGCCTGTTTAGCTTTCAAAGAGCCATATTACTTTGTCTTCTCCTTTGTGTTTGCCTGCAGATTCAGCTTATTCCAATGCTCTTATTATTGTTCACATTTTTCGATCGTGCAAATGAAAGGCAATAATGATGATATATGATGAAGTGACTGAGACTTGAAAAGCTGGTATGAACTCTATCTATTTTGTTTTTGTAAATATGACTAGCTTGTCAAACCAGATTCAGCTTTGTTGTGAGAGAACCATGTTTGCAATGACAACTTAGAGATCATAGTTTCTGATGCCATGCTTATTTAGTTGAGAGCTTATAATGGTTTGTCTGGAATGCCAACATAGATTTTGAGATGCTATGATGTAGTATGATAGGATGGTATTCTCCTTTGAATGTTTCAAGTGGCTTGACTTGGCGCATGTTCATGCATGTAGTTGAAACAAAATCAACATAGCCTCTATGATGTTCGTGTTCATGGTGATTTATATCTTGTTCATGCTTGCATTCAATGTTAGTCAAACACATTGCATCTTGATGACTGTTGTCGCTCTCTAGTTGGTCTCTTCCTAGTCTTTTGCTAGCCTTCACTTGTACTAAGCGGAATACTGCTTGTGCATCCACTTCCATAAACCCAAAAAAATTCCATGAGAGTCCACCATACCTACCTATTTGCGGTATCTGCGTGCCGTTCCAAGTAAATTTGCATGTGCCACTCTCTAAACCTTCAAGAAATAATCTGTTTTGCATGCCCGAACTGCTCATGTGGTGACAGGGGGCTATTGGTATCTTCCATGCTAGGAGTGTTATCCTCGACATGTGTTTATTCACTGTCATTCACGAGAAAGGGGCCGGTAATTGGAATGCCCAGTTCCACGCTTAAATCGAAAACATAATTGTAAAACAAGACTCCCCCGGATTGATGTTAGTATGGACGGTACCCGAGGATTTGGCTAGCCGTGGAGTGTGATTGATTGGTGGTGGGGGAGTTAAAACTTTACTTTTCTGTTTGGCAACCGCCTATAGCATGAGTAGCATGGAAGATATTGATAACTCTTGGTCATTGCGTTGACAATGAAAGCATGCCACCCAAAATTATTATCTCTGTTTTCAAAGCTTGAGCTCTGGCGACTCTGCAAATCAATGCTTCCCTCTGCGAAGGGCCTGTCTATTTATTTTCCTGTCGAGTCATCCTCTTCTTATATAAGCACCAATTAGAGAGCACCTCTGTCATCTTAATGCTTTGCTTTTGATTGATATTGAGTATGAGTATGACTGGATCTTCGTTGCTATGAATTACAATGTTTAGTCAGCCCTTGATCTTTGAAAGTGCTCTCCATTTATGTTTTGCGGTCTCAGAAAGAGCTAGCGAGATACCACCTATTCATATTGCTTCATGCTTGTTTTGATTGAAGTGTTGGTATTTGAAACTCATTATTATTTGCTCGTTAGCTGATTATGCCATTGATATTAGTATACCGTGAGACCTTTGTGTCACTTGCTTACGTGGTTAACTTGTGATCTTGCTGAAATTCTGGTTATGAGTTAAACATAGTTGCAACAACAAGATCAAACAGAGTTTGTCAAAGTTTTTCTTTCTCTCTCTCTGTTTGTCAACTTTGTTGCTTGACGACAAGCAAGGTTTTAAGCTTGGGGGAGTTGATACATCTCCATCGTATCTACTTTTCCAAAATCTTTTGCCTTTGTTTTGGACTCTAATTTGCATGATTTGAATGTAACTAACCTGGACTGACGCTGTTTTCAGCAAAATTGCCTTGGTGTTGTTTTTATACAGTAATGGAAGTTCTCCAAACGTCCTGAAAATTTACGGAGATTATTTTTGGAAAATATGAAAAATACCTGCACAAAGAACCACCTGAGGGGGTGGGCGAGTGGGCCACAAGCCCTCTAGCCGCCACCCCCCTCCCTGGTGGCGGATGGCAAGCTTGTGGGGCCCACGTGTCTCTGCCGCCCCCAATCTCAGCTCTATAAGTTCACTTTCGTCCCAGAAAAAATAAAAAGAGAAGATTTCGTCGCGTTTGCGATACGGAGGCGCCGCCACAACCTGTTCTTCATCTGGAGGGCAGATCTGGAGTCCGTTTTGGGCTCCGGAGAGGGGAAATCGTCGCCATCATCATCATCAACCTTCTTCCCTCTCCAATTCTATGAAGCTCTTCGTCGTTCGTGAGTAATCTATTCATAGGCTTGCTGGGCGGTGCTGAGTAGGATGAGATCTATCATGTAATCGAGTTAGTTTTGACGGGGATTGATCCCTAGTATCCACTATGTTCTGAGATTGATGTTGCTACTACTTTGCCATGCTTAATGCTTGTCACTAGGGCCCGAGTGCCATGATTTCAGATCTGAAATTATTACGTTGTCACCAATATATATGTGTTTTAGATCCGATCTTGCAAGTTGTAGTTACCTACTATGTGTTATGACCCGGCAACCCTGGAGTGACAATAACCGGAACCACTCCCGGTGATGAACATAGTTTGAGGAGTTCATGTGTTCACCAAGTGCTAATGCGTTGGTCCGATTCTTTATTAAAAGGAGGACCTTAATATCCCATAGTTTCCTTTTAGACCCCGCTGCCACGGGAGGGATGGACAATTGATGTCATGCAAGTTCTTTTCCCTAAGCACATATGACGACACACGGAATGCATGCCTACATCACATTGACGAACGGGAGCTAGCCACATAGCTCTCCGTGTTATAATTATTGCATGACGAATATCATCCAAACAAATCACCGACCCATTGCCTACGAGTTTGTCCTACTGTTGTTGCTGCTGTTACTTGCTCTGCTGTTACTTGCTACTGTTGCTACTTGCTACTGATGTTACTTGTCTTGCTCTGCTGCTACTGTTGTTACTTGTTTTGCTCTGCTGCTGTTACTACTGTTTCTGCTGCTGTTACTTGCTACTGTTGCTACTTGCTACTGTTGTTACTTGTCTTGCTCTGCTGCTACTGTCGCTTGCTACTATTGCTAGTTGCTACTACTGTCACTACTGTTGTTCCTTGCCACTACTATTACTCGTTACACTGCTGCTACCTGCTACCATACTTTTTCTCGCGCCGTTGACGGGAAAGAATATTTTCCGTCCACGGGCAATTTCTGGCGCCATTGATACGACAGTTAGGAATAGTCTGCCATCAACAGATCGTTTCTGACACCGTTGTTATCATACTACTTTGCTTGCAGATACTAATCTTTCAGGTGTGGTTAAATCTGATAAATTCAGCTGCTAATGCTCGAGAGTATTCTCTCACCTCCTGTCTAGCGAATCAACAAATTTGGGTCGAATACTCTACCCTCGAAAACTGCTGCGATCCCACGCGCTGGTGGGCCGTCAACAACATTCTTCTAGTTTCGATTGCCGAAGAGTGCTAGCAGCATTCTTTTGGTGCCGTTGTAGGGGAAGGTCTGCTGTCACGGAGTCAATCATCAGTGAAGGTGAGAAAATAACGATATCCGCCACATGCCTCCACACTCATTGGACTGCACACATCAATATGTATGATTTCCAACAAGTCACTTGCACGCTCCATTGTTGCGGAGAACGGAGTCTTAGTCATCTCGCCCATGAGGCATGGATTGCACGTGTCAAGTGATTCGAAATCAAGTGACTCCAAAAGCCCATCAGCATGGAGTTTCCTCATGCGCTTTACACCAATATGACCTAAGCGGCAGTGCCACAAAAGGTGGCGCTATCATTGTTAACTCTACATATTTTGGTCTCAGTGTTATGTATATGTGTGTCATCACAATCAAGATTCAATATGAACAAACCCCTCAAATTGGGTGCATGACCATAAAAGATATTACTCATAAAAATAGGACAACCATTATTCTCTGACTTAAATGAGTATCGTCTCGCAATAAACAAGATCTGGATATAATGTTCATGCTTAACGCAGACACTAAATAACAATAATTTAAGTTCATAACTAATCCTGATGGTAACTAAAGTGAGACTGTGCCGACGGCAATTGCATCAACCTTGGAACCATTTCCCACGCGCATCATCACTTTATCCTTCGCCAGCCTTCGTTTATTCCGCAGTTCCTCCTTCGAGTTGCAAATATGAGCAAGAGAACCGGTATAAATACCCAGGCACTACTACGACAGTTGGTTAAGTACACATCAATAACATGTATATCACATATACCTGGTTTGGCGTTGGCCGCCTTCTTATCAGCCAAATACTTGGTGCAGTTGCGCTTTGCGTGACACATCCCCTCGAAATAATAGCACTCTATTTCTGGCTTAGGTCCAACCTTGGGTTTCTTTGTCGGATTGGCAACAGTTTTGCCGCTCTTCTTGGAGTTACCCTTCTTGCCTTTGCCGTTTCTCTTGAAACCAGTGGTCTTATTGACCATCAACACTTGATGTTCTTTCCGGAGTTCTGACTCTGCGACTTTCAGCATCGCGAATATCTCGTCGGGTGACTTGTTCATCCCTTGCATGTTATAGTTGAACACAAAGCTCTTATAGCTAGGTGGCAGTGATTGAAGAATTTTGTCAGTGATAGCCTCTTGCGGGAGTTCAATCCCAAGCTCAGCTAGATGGTTTGAGTACCCAGACATTTTGAGCACATGTTCACTGACAGACGAATTCTCCTCCATCTTGCAAGCATAGAATTTATCGGAGGTCTCATACCTCTCGACCCGGACGTTCTTCTGAAAGATAAACTTCAACTCGTGGAACATCTCAGATGCTTGATGACCCACAAGTATAGGGGATCAATCGTAGTCCTTTTGATAAGTAAGAGTGTCGAACCCAACGAGGAGCAGAAGGATCTGACAAGTGGTTTTCAGCAAGGAAATATCTGCAAGCACTGAAATTATCGGTGATAAGTGATTGTGTGGTGAGCACATTCGTAGCAAGCAACAAGTAACAAAAGTAGCAACGGTGCAGCAAGGTGGCCCAATCCCTTTTGTATCAAGGTACAAGCCTGGACAAAGTCTTATAGGAGGAAAAACGCTCCCGAGGACACACGGGAATTTCTGTCATGCTAGTTTCATCATGTTCATATGATTCGCGTTCGTTACTTTGATAGTTTGATATGTGGGTGGACCGGCGCTTGGGTACTTCCCTTACTTGGACAAGCATCCCACTTATGATTAACCCCTCTCGCAAGCATCCTCAACTACGAAAGAAGAATTAAGACAAAGTCTAACCATAGCATTAAACTAGTGGATCCAAATCAGCCCCTTACAAAGTAACGCATAAACTAGGGATTAAGCTTCTGTCACTCTAGCAACCCATCATCTACTTACTACTTCCCAATGCCTTCCTCTAGGTCCAAATAATGGTGAAGTGTTATGTAGTCGACGTTCACATAACACCACTAGAGGAAAAACAACATACAACATATCAAAATACCGAACGAATACCAAATTCACATGACTATTATTAGCATGACTTATCCCATGTCCTCAGGAACAAAAGCAACTACTCACAAAGCATAATCATAATCATGATCAGAGGTGTAATGAGTAGCATCAACGATCTGAACATAAACTCTTCCACCAAGTAATCCAACTAGCATCAACTACAAAGAGTAATCAACACTACTAGCAACCTTACAAGTACCAATCGGAGTCGCAAGACGGAGATTGGTTACAAGAGATGAACTAGGGTTTGGAGATGAGATGGTGCTGATGAAGATGTTGATGGTGACGAGTCCCCTCCGATGAGAGGAGTGTTGGTGATGACGATGGCGAAGATTTCCCCCTCCGAGAGGGAAGCTTCCCCGGCAGGATCGTCCAGCCGGAGCTCTAGATTGGTTATGCTCAAGTTCCGCCTCGTGGCGGCGGCGAAACCACGAAAAAGCTCCTGTCTGATTTTTTTCTGGACGAAACCCTCCATATAGCAAAAGAGGGGGGCCAGTGGGCTGCCCACAAGCCCCCATGGCGCGGCCTGGGGGGGTGGCTGCGCCGTGCAGGCTTGTGGGCACCCCCTGGTGCCCCTCCACCACTTCTTCAACCCACTATTTTTTATATATTGGGAAAAAAAATCTCCGTTGATTTTCACGGCGTTTGGAGTTGCGCAGAATAAGTATCTCAACTTTGCTCCACTTTCAGGCCAGAATTCCAGTTGCCGGTATTCTCCCTCTTTATGTAAACCTTGCAAAATAAGAGACAAAAGGCATAAGAATAGTACCGTGAAGTGAAATAACAGCCAAAGAAGTGATAAATATCAACATGAAAACATGATGCAAAATGGACGTATCAACTCCCCCAAGCTTAGACCTCGCTTGTCCTCAAGCGAAAGCCGAGCTCAATAAATATGTCCACATGTTTAGGGAGAGAGGTGTCGACAAAACAAGATACAAACATGCATGCATCATGATCATGATCAGAACAACAATACCAACATATAATCTCTCATGCTAAAGTGATAATTCCTTCACAAAGTAAAGCATGGATCAAGAACCTTACCGAGAAGTAACAACCGGTAGCCTTTAGTCATTGAAGCAATTGCAATTTATCACAACACCAGAAAGAGTCAAGTAAGAGCTTGTAAAGCAAATCCACATACTCAATCATTCTTTCGTTCTCTACAATTGCTACAACTCACGTGGTACTCATGAGATCAAAGTTTCAGCTCGACACAGAGAAAGATAGGGGCTCACAATTTTGCCTCCCAACTGCTTACCTCAAGGGTAATGTCAACAATAATAATTCATGAGTACTTACCTCCAAGTTGACATATGAATATAGATCTTTCCCAAGCATGTGACGGTAGCCAAGACAAAGGCAAAATAAGGAATTGGTGAAGATCACCATGACTCTTTCAAGGGTAAAAAGTAAAGGTACAAGATAGGCCCTTCGCAGAGGGAAGCAGAGGTTGTCATGCGCTTTTGAGGTTTGGATGCGTGTCCTCTTAGTGTGGAGGAATGTCACTTTATATTGCCTCCTGTGATAAAGAACTTTATTATGCAGTCTATCGCTTTTATGTCTTCCTCATCACAGGTTCGTATAAAGCTTATTTTCCACACACTAATAGATCATACATATTAGAGAGCAATTTTTATTGCTTGCACCGATGACAACTTACTTGAGGGATCTTATTCAATCCATAGGTAGGTATGGTGGACACTCATGGCAAAACTGGTTTGAAGGTTTATGGATGCACAAGTAGTATCTCTACTTGGTGCGGGAGGTTTGGCTAATATGAGGTGGAAGCAATCGTCACATGCTAAGGGATCTCTAATCATATAACACTGTTCAGAGCCAAGCAAACACAATTCATTACATTGTCTTCCTTGTCCAACATCTACTTCTAGGCATGCAATTGTTTCTTAGACCAATTCTTTCTAGACCTGTTGACAGTCTTTTGCAGAATCAGTTTAATCTCTCTATTACTTAGCTCTACTTGACCACTAGACTGAGGGTGATAGGGAGACGCAATTCTATGGTTGACATCGTACTTAGCAAGCGTTTTACGGAAAGCACCATGAATGAAGTGTGAACCACCGTCGGTCATTAAATATCTAGGGACTCCAAATCTAGGGAAGATAACTTCTTTCAGCATCTTGATAGAGGTGTTGTGATCAACACTACTAGTGGGGATAGCTTCTACCCACTTAGTGACGTAATCAACAGCAACTAAGATATGCGTATACCCGTTGGATTTTGGGAAAGGTCCCATATAATCAAAGCCCCAAACATCAAATGGTTCAATGACAAGTGAATAGTTCATAGGCATTTCCTGACGTTTGCTAATATTACCTATTCTTTGACATTCGTCACAAGACAAGACAAACTTACGGGCATCCTTGAAGAGAGTGGGCCAATAGAAACCTGATTGCAATACCTTGTGTGCCGTTCTATCTCCCGCATGGTGTCCTCCGTAGGCCTCGGAGTGACACTTCTTTAGGATATGTCCCTATTCATGTTCAGGTACACAACGTCTAATAACACCATCTACTCCTTCCTTATAAAGGTGAGGGTCATCCCAAAAGTAGTGTCTCAAGTCAAAGAAGAATTTCTTCTTTTGTTGGTACGTGAAACTAGGTGGTATGTATTTGGCAACGATATAGTTTGCATAATCAGCATACCACGGTGCACTACGTGAAGCATTGACGACATTCAATTGCTCATCGGGAAAGCTATCATCAATAGGTTGTGGGTCATCAAGAACGTTCTCCAACCTAGACAAGTTATATGCTACTGGGTTATCAGCACCCTTTCTGTCGACAACGTGCAAATCAAATTCTTGTAGTAAGAGAACCCATCTGATAAGTCTAGGTTTAGCGTCCTTCTTCTCCATGAGGTACTTAATAGCAGCATGACCAGTGTGAATAGTGACTTTGGAATCAACTATGTAAGACCTGAACTTTTCACATGCAAACACGACTGCTAAAAATTCCTTCTCCGTAGTGGCATAGTTTCTCTGGGCACTGTATAGAGTCTTAGTAGCGTAGTGAATAACATTCAACTTCTTATCGACTCTTTGCCTTAGAACAGCACCAACAGCATAATCACTAGCGTCACACATGATCTCAAAAGGTAAGTTCCAATCAGGTGGTTGAACAATAGGTGAAGTTATCAAAGCCCTCTTAAGTATTTCGAAGGCTTCCTCACAATCATCGTCAAAGACAAAAGGGATATCCTTTTGCAAGAGATTGGTAAGAGGCCTAGAAATCTTAGAGAAGTCTTTGATGAACCTTCTATAGAAACCAGCAGGACCAAGGAAACTTCTTATCCCTTTGATATCTGTGGGGTATGGCAATTTCTCGATTGCATCAACCTTAGCCTTATCGACTTCAATACCTCTTTCAAAAAAATTATGTCCCAAGACGATGCCTTCATTAACCATAAAGTGGCACTTCTCCCAATTCAAGACAAGATTGGTGTCTTTACATCTCTGCAAGACTCGATCAAGGTTGTTGAGGACATCATCAAAGGAAGACCGGTAAATGGAGAAGTCATCCATGAAAACCTCGACAATCTTTTCACAAAAGTCAGAGAATATAGCCATCATACATCTTTGAAAGGTGGCAGGTGCATTACATAAGCCAAAAAGCATACGTCTATAAGCAAAGGTACCGAAAGGGCAGGTGAAAGTGGTTTTCTCCTGATCAGATTGTGCAACTGGTATTTGGGAGAAACCAGAATAACCGTCTAGAAAGCAGAAGTGTGTGTGTTTGGACAGCTTTTCTAGCATTTGGTCGATAAAAGGCAAAGGGTAATGATCTTTCCTAGTGGTTTTATTCAATTTCCTAAAATTGATCACCATCCTATAGCCAGTGATAATCCTCTGTGGGATCAATTCATCCTTATCATTAGGGACAACGGTAATGCCTCGCTTCTTAGGAACGCAATGCACCGGACTCACCCAATCGCTATGAGCAACAGGATAAATGATACCTGCTTCCAGGAGCTTTAGTATTTCCTTTCTCACTACTTCTTTCATCTTAGGATTCAATCTCCTTTGATGATCAGCAACTGGTTTGAAGTCAGGATCAGTTTTAATCTTGTGTTGGCATAGAGTGGTACTAATGCCCTTAAGATCATCAAGAGTATATCCAATAGCAGCACGGTGCTTCCTCGGAGTTTTTAGTAACTTATGTTCTTCATGCTCTGAGAGGCTAGCACTAATAATAACAGGATATATCTCCTTTTCATCAAGATAGGCATACTTAAGAGTATCAGGCAACTGTTTAAGCTCGAACACAGGATCACCCTTTGGTGGGGGTGGATCCCCAAGCAGTTCAACTAGCAAGTTATTCTTAAGGATAGGATATTGTTCTAAGACAACTCTATCTATCTCATCCCTTTCATCCATATGCATATCATTTTTATGCTCAAGCAAGTATTGCTCTAAGGAATCAGTAGGAGGCACAGCAATAGAGGCTAAGGCAATAGTTTCATCCCTACTAGGCAACTCCTTTTCATGAGGTTGTCTACCAAACTTAGAGAAATTGAACTCATGTGACACACCTTCAAAGCCAACAGTGACAGTTTGCTTCTCACAATCAATATGAGCATTGACAGTATTGAGAAAGGGTCTACCAAATATGATGGGACAAAAGCTATCTTTTGCGGTAGAAAGAACGAGGAAATCCGTAGGATACTTCGTTTTACCACACAAGACTTCAACATCCCTAACAATTCCCATAGGGCAGATAGTATCTCTATTGACAAGCTGAATAGTGACATCTATAGGTTCTATCTCAACAGGTGCAATCTCATCTTTGACTTCATCATATAAGGATTGAGGTATTGCACTAACACTAGCACCCAAGTCACATAAGCCATGATAGCAATGATCTCCTATCTTAACAGAAACTACAGGCATGCCAACAACAGGCCTATGTTTGTCTCTAGCGTGAGGTTTAGCAATTCTAGTAGCATCTTCACAAAAGTGAATATTGTGTCCCTCAACTTCCTCAGACAGAATATCTTTGATAATAGCAATGCTAGGTTCAACTCTAGTTTGCTCAGGGGGTGTAGGTGTTCTAATATAGCCTCTACGTATCACAGTTGAAGCTTTAGAATGATCCTTTATCCTAACAGGGAAAGGAGGTTTCTCAATGTAAGCACTGGGAACAACAGGATCATTATAGGCAATGACTTTCTCTTCAACTGGAGTGGGTTTAACTACATTGACTTCTAAAGGGGGATGATATTTAAACCAATTCTCTTTGGGGAAATCAATATGAGCAGCAAAAGATTCACACAATGAAGCTACTATCTCAGAGTCAAGTCCATACTTAGCGCTAAAGTCACAAAAAGTATTTGCCTCAACAAAGGATTTGACGCAATCAAAAGTGAAATTCATACCCGAATCCTTACCTTCTTCAAGCTCCCAATCTTTAGAGTTGCGTCTAATTCTCTCTAATAAATTCCATTTGAAGTCAATATCTCTCTTCATAAAAGAACCGGTATAATAAGTGTCAAGCATGGTGCGATCATCATGAGAAAGCCGAGCATAGAAGTTCTGAATGATAATTTCTCTCGAGAGATCATGATTGGGGCATGAATATAGCATTGATTTAAGCCTCCCCCAAGCTTGAGCGATGCTTTCTCTGTCATGAGGCCAAAAATTGTAAATATAGTTTCGATCACGGTGTACTAAATGCATAGGATAAAACTTTTAATGAAATTCCAATTTCAACCGATTGTAGTCCCATGATCCAGTATCATCACATAGCCTATACCATGTCAACGCCTTATCCTTCAAAGATAAAGGAAAGACCTTATTCTTGACCTCATCCTCGGTCACACCTGCAAGCTTAAATAAACCACAAGCTTCATCTACATAGATCAGATGCAAGTCTATATGTGATATTCCATCTCCTGTAAAAGGATTAGCCAGCAGTTTCTCAAGCATACCCGAAGGAAATTCAAAGAAAATATTTTCAGTAGGTGCAGCAGGTTGAGGAGAAACCATTCGTGCTTCCGTTCGAGGTGAAGATACCCCGAACAAGCTCTCAAAGGATTAGTTTCCATAGTGACAAGTGACAATAAATTTCAGCACACTATATGAATGTTTCCTTACCAAGTTCCACTTACCAAAGGCGCTTCACTCCCCGGCAACGGCGCCAGAAAAGAGTCTTGATGACCCACAAGTATAGGGGATCAATCGTAGTCCTTTCGATAAGTAAGAGTGTCGAACCCAACGAGGAGCAGAAGGATCTGACAAGTGGTTTTCAGCAAGGAAATATCTGCAAGCACTGAAATTATCGGTGACACGTGATTGTGTGGTGAGAAGATTCATAGAAAGCAACAAGTAACAAAAGTAGCAACGGTGCAGCAAGGTGGTCCAATCTCTTTTGTAGCAAGGGACAAGCCTGGACAAAGTCTTATAGGAGGAAAAATGCTCCCGAGGACACACGGGAATTTCTGTCATGCTAGTTTCATCATGTTCATATGATTCGCGTTCGTTATTTTGATAGTTTGATATGTGGGTGGACCGGCGCTTGGGTACTGCCCTTACTTGGACAATCATCCCACTTATGATTAACGCAAGCATCCGCAACTACGAAAGAAGAATTAAGACAAAGTCTAACCATAGCATTAAACTAGTGGATCCAAATCAGCCCCTTACGAAGTAACGCATAAACTAGGGTTTAAGCTTCCGTCACTCTAGCAACCCATCATCTACTTACTACTTCCCAATGCCTTCCTCTAGGCCCAAATAATGGTGAAGTGTTATGTAGTCGACGTTCACATAACACCACTAGAGGAAAAACAACATACAACATATCAAATTACCGAACGAATACCAAATTACCGAACGAATACCAAATCCCACTTGAGATGGTGCTGATGAAGATGTTGATGGTGACGAGTCCCCTCCGATGAGAGGAGTGTTGGTGATGACGATGGCGACGATTTCCCCCTCCGGGAGGGAAGTTTCCCCCGCAGGATCGTCCTGCCGGAGCTCTAGATTGGTTCTTCTCAAGTTCCTCCTCGTGGCGGCGGCGAAACCACGAAAAAGATCCCGTCTGATTTTTTTTCTGGACGAAACACTCCATCTAGCAAAAGAGGGGGGCAGTGGGCCAGTGGGCTGCCCACAAGCCCCCATGGCGCGGCCTGGGGGTGGCCGCACCGTGCAGGCTTGTGGGCACCCCCGGGTGCTCCTCCGGCACTTCTTCGGCCCAGTATTTTTTATATATTGGGAAAAAATCTTTGTGGATTTTCACGGCGTTTGGAGTTGCGCAGAATAGGTATCTCAACTTTGCTCCACTTTCAGGACAGAATTCCAGTTGCCGGTATTCTCCCTCTTCATGTAAACCTTGCAAAATAAGAGAGAAAAGGCATAAGAATAGTATCGTGAAGTGAGATAATAGCCAAGGAAGCGATAAATATCAACATGAAAACATGATGCAAAATGGACGTATCAATGCTCCATGACGTTCATAGCATCGTTGAAGTCCCGGTTCCAAGCCATACAAGACTGCACATTGAACTACTGAGTAGTCCTCCTTATGTGATTGCCAAGCGTTCAGAACATCTTGGTCAGACGTAGCGGGTGGTTCATCTCCTAGCGCAGCATCAAGGACATAATTCTTTTTCCCAGCTTGTAGGATGAGCCTAAGATTACGAGCCAAGTCTACAAAGTTGCTACCATCATCTTTCAGCTTAGCTTTCTCTAGGAACGTATTGAAATTCAGGGTCGCTATTGCGTGAGCCATTGATCTACAACATAAAAAATTACAAAGTGGACTTAGACTATGTTCAAGACAATTAGAGTTTAACTAATCAAATTACTACTAAACTCCCACTCAAATAGACATCCCTCTAGTTACTTGAATGTGGCATGATCCAAATTCACTAACTCAAATCTAATCATCACGTGAGTTGAGCGTAGTTTCAGTGGTAAACATCTCTATGCTAATCATATCAACTATACGATTCATGCTTGACCTTTCGATCTCTCGTGTTCCGAGGCCATGTCTGCACATGCTAGACTCGTCAAGTTTAACCCGAGTGTTCCGCGTGTGCAACTGTTTTGCACCCGTTGTATGTGAACGTTGAGTCTATCACACCCGATCATCACGTGGTGTCTCGAAACGACGAACTGTCGCAACGGTGCACAGTCGGGGAGAACACAATTTTATCTTGAAATTTAGTGAGGGATCACCTTATAATGTTACCATCGTTCTAAGCAAGATAAGGTGCATAAAAGGGTTAACATCACATGCAATTCATAAGTGACATGATATGGCCATGATCTTGTGCTTCTTGATCTCCATCACCAAAGCAGCGGCATGATCTTCATCATCACTGGCGCCACACCATGATATCCATCATCATGATCTCCATCATCGTGCCTCCATCGAGGTTGTCGTGCTATCTATTCTATTACTACTAAAGCTACAACCTAGCAATATAGTAAACGCATCTGCAAACACAAATGTTAGTTTAAAGACAACCATATGGCTCCTGCCGGTTGCCGTAGCATCGCGTGTAAGTCGATATTAACTATTACAACATGATCATCTCATACATCCAATATATCACATCATGTCTTTGGCCATATCACATCACAAGCATACCTTGCAAAAACAAGTTAGATGTCCTCTAATTTGTTGTTGCATGTTTTACGTGGCTGCTATGGGTAACTAGTATGATCATTTCTTACTTACGCACAAACCACAACGGAGATGTGCAAATTTATATTTAACCTCTCTCCAAGGACCACCTCGGTCAAATCCAATTCAACTAAAGTTGAAGAAACACGCACCCGCCAGTCATGTTTATGCAACGAGTTGCATGTTAGTCGATGAAACCAGTCTCTCGTAAGCGTACGAGTAATGTTGGTCCGGGCCGCTCCAATCCAACAATACCGTTGAATCGAGAATAGACTAAGGAGGGCAGCAAATCGAACATCAACACCCACAAAAACTTTTCTGTTCTACTCGAGATTACATCTACGCATGAACCTAGCTCATGATGCCACTGTTGGGGAACGTTGCATGGGAAAGAAAAAATTTCCTACGCACACGAAGACCTATCATGGTGATTTTCATATACGAGAGGGAGATCCGATCCACATACCCCCTGTAGATCGCTAAGCGGGAAGCATTAAGAAACGCGGTTGATGTACTGGTACAACTTCCTGATTCAAATCACCGTCGTCCCACGATGCGTTCCAATCTAGCGCCGTACGGACGACACCTCCGCGTTCAGCACACAGACAGCTCGATGAGGATCTACGCCTTCTTGATACATCAAGAGAGACGGGGAAGTAGATGAGTTCTCCGGCAGCGTGAGGGTGCGCCGGTGATGGTGATGATCTTTTCCTGCAAGGTTCCGCCCGAGCTCCGCAGAAAACCGATCTAGAGAAAGAACTACGAAGTAGAGGTTTGAGTTGCACGTGGCAAAATTATGTCTCAAAAACCCTAAAACCTCTAGTATATATAGGAGTAGGGGAGGGGCTAGCCTTGGGGCTCAATAGAGACCCAAGGGCATGGGCCGAAAGGAGGAGGAGGAGTCCAACTCCAATTCGGGTTGGGGAAGGAGGAGTCCTCCTCTTCCTTCCCACCTCCTTTTTTTCTTTTGGTTTTCTTTTCCTAGCGCCATAGCCCACTTGGGTTGGCCTCACCATCCCACTAAGGGCTGGTGGGCCACCATTGGAATATTGGGCGCACTCCCGGTTGGGTGGGCCCCTCCCGGTGAAAACCCGCAATCCATTCGTCACTCCCGATACAGTGATGGTAATGCCCGAAATCTTTCCGGAGACCAAACGAAACCATCCTATATATCAATCTTCGTTTCCGGACCATTCCGGAAACCCTCGTGACGTCCGTGATCTCATCCAGGACTCCGAACAACCTTCGGTCACCAACACCTATAACTCAACTATACCAAAACGTGACCAAACCTTAAGTGTGTAGACCGCGCGGGTTCGAGAACTATGCAAACATGACCTGAGACACTCCCCGGCCAATATCCAATAGAGGGACCTGGATGTCCATATTGAATCCTACGTATCTACGAAGATCTTATCGGTTGAACCTCTGTGCCAAGGATTCATATAATCCCGTATACCATTCCCTTTGTCCTTCGGTATGTTACTTACCCGAGTTGATCGTCGGTATCCTATATCTATTTCAATCTCGTTACCGGCAAGTCTCTTTACTCGCCTGTGTGAAGGGGCAGCAGTTTGACGAATTAAACAGCGGGACCTACTATACGGCGCTACACGCGGCCGTTTGGGCTCCAGACGCGTGCAGCGCCTTGTTATGGGCCGGCCCATCAAACATTGCTTGGCGCCCTTGGTAGGGTGTAAAAAAAGTTCATTAATTTTTGAAAAATAAAGTTCACGGATTTTGCAAAAAAAAATCTTCAAAATGGAAAAAATGTTCATATATTTTGAGAAAAATCATAATCAAAATTTTAAAATGTTTATCACATTTGATAAAGTGTCATCAATTTTTATAAAAAATTCAATGCTTTTCAAAAACGTTCATCAAATTAGAAAAAAAAGTTAATCGGTTTTCGAAAAAAGTTCACCAAATTAAAAAGAGCTCATCGAATTTGAATTTTTTTTTCACCAAATTAAAAAGAGCTCATCGAATTTGAAAAAAAGTTCATCAATTTGAAAAAAAGTTCATTGAGTTTTATAAAAAGTTCACCAATTTTAAATAAAATTCATCGACTTTTTAAAAACGTCCACGAATTTGAAATAAATGTTCATCGTATTTTAAAAAAATTCACAAGTTTGGAAAAAAGTTCATCGATTTTGAAATTAATTTGATCAATTTTCATAAAAGTTCATGAATTTAAAAATGTTCATAAGTTATGAAGGAAATTGACAAATTTGCAAAAAACCCATGAATATTGAAAAATTATTGAATTCAAAAAAGTTCATCGAATTTGAGAAAAATCATCTAACTTTTAAAAGTTCATCATTTACAAAGAAAGATACACGAATTTAAATGAAAATCCATGCATTTAAACAAGACATATTTAAAGAACGAACGGAAGAAGGAAATAAAAGTATTCAGCTAAAGCAATTTGCACTAGTAGGCTGATGATGTGATGGTTCCATGAGAGGACTCGCAGCGAAATGGTCTCATGTTCGAATTCTCTGCATGCACAATTTTTGCTATACCTGAAAAGAGAAAATAAATGGGCCAGCCCAGCAGAGGTGCTGCATGCGCCGGTTAGCAAAAATTGGCTATAATCGGCGCCTGTGGTGCTAAACAGGAATCGCCTTGAACGGCAAATAGGCTTTTCCATTTGACCGGGTTTCTTTGTTTTCTCTATAAGCCCGTTATCTTGTTGCAGGGAGGATGGGCTGGGCCCTTTTTTCAGTTTGTTTGTTTACTGGAAGGATTTGGATGTCGATCTCCAATCCATTAACCCCCCCCCCCACCCTCCAAAAAAAACAGTGAAGGCTCCTTGTGAAATCTTGGTTCCTTTACTAGAGCAATGTCACGAGTGTTGTCGCAGAACAGAGTTATTGGATTTAGTGCGCTCGGCACAACTCCAAGATCCGTCATGAACTGTTTCATCCACACCGGAACAAAATTCGAATTTTATAAATATAATTAGCAAATTTAAAAACTAAGTTTTCCAAAATGAAAAAAAACTGGTTTCCAAAACCGGAGGCGTTGGAATAATTAAACGGTCTGCCGGTTGCGTTGTTGCTCAGTCACTCGTCTGTGTGAAGGGGCAGCAGTTTGACGAATTAAACGACGGGACCTGCTATACGGCGCTACACGCGGCTATTGTGGCTCCTGGCGCCTGCAGCGCCTTGTTATCGGCCGGCCCATAAAAAATTGCTTGGCGCCCTTGGCAGGCTGTAAAAAAAGTTCATTGATTTTCGAAAAATAAAGTTCACGGATTTTGCAAAAACAAATTCTTCAAAATGGAAAAAATGTTCATATATTTTGAGAAAAATCATAATCAAAATTTTAAAATGTTTATCACATTTGATAAAGTGTCATCAATTTTTATAAAAAGTTCAATGCTTTTGAAAAACGTTCATCAAATTAGAAAAAAAAGTTAATCGGTTTTCGAAAAAAGTTCATTGAATTTCAAAAAAGTTCATCGAATTCGAAAAAAATTAATCACATTTTTAAAAAAGTTCATCAAATTAAACAAGAGTTCATCGAATTTGAAAAAAAGGTTCATCAATTTGAAAAACAATTCATTGAATTTTATAAAAAGTTCACCAATTTTGATAAAATTCATCGACTTTTTAAAAACGTCCAACAATTTGAAATAAATGTTCATCGTATTTTAAAAAATGTTCAAAAATTTGGAAAAAAGTTCATCAATTTTGAAATTAATTTTATCAATTTTCATAAAAGTTCATGAATTTAAAAATGTTCATAAATTATGAAGAAAATTGACGAATTTGCAAAAAATCCATGAATATTGAAAATTTTATTGAATTCAAAAAAGTTCATCGAATTTGAGAAAAATCATCTAACTTTTAAAAGTTCATCAATTTACAAAGAAAGACACCCGAATTTAAATGAAAATCCATGCATTTAAACAAGACATATTTAAAGAACGAACGGAAGAAGGAAATAAAAGTATTCAGCTAAAGCAATTTGCACTAGTAGGCTGATGATGTGATGGTTCCATGAGAGGACTCGCAGCGAAATGGTCTCATGTTCGAATTCTCTGCATGCACAATTTTTGCTATACCTGAAAAGAGAAAATAAATGGGCCGGCCCAGCAGGGGTGCTGCATGCGCCGGTTAGCAAAAATTGGCTATAATCGGCGCCTGTGGTGCTAAACAGGAATCGCCTTGAACGGCAAATCGGCTTTTCCATTTGACCGGGTTTCTTTGTTTTCTCTATAAGCCCGTTATCTTGTTGCAGGGAGGATGGGTTGGGCCCTTTTTTTCAGTTTGTTTGTTTACTGGAGGGATTTGGATGTCGATCTCCAATCCATTAACACCCCCCCCCCACCCCCCAAAAAAAACAGTGAAGGCTCCTTTTGCTCAAAGAGAAAACAGTGGAGACTCATTTCCCTGAATTATCTTCTTTAATGTCAGCATGGCAACAGATGAATTATCTTCTTGTCACATGGAAACATTTTTGTAATGTCCACATGGCAAACAAATCATTATTAGATGGTAAAATTAGAATTATTTGGTTTTTAAGACATGGATTTTATTGGAAACGTTTCTAATAGTCATATGGGAAATTTTAGATTTTAAGTTTGGATCAAATTAACAATTATTGCATTTTTTTGGTCTCATGTCACTTGTTATATGTGACAATTCTGGTTGAAACTTGCCCCATGACAATTTTAGACATGACAAATGACATGGTGATATCTTTTTTTTGTCTTTCTAACCATGGAAATTTGTAGGTCTTTTTGTAATGCTCCCATTACAAGCTTTAGGAATTTTCTACCTTATTCATGAAACTATTGGGAATGTTCCTACTTTGTTACATGTCAATTTTAGATTAGTACTTTTTATTTTTCTAAAAAATTTTGTTTTCGACACATTACATTTTTTGTTAAATCTTGATATGTAATGGAAACAAAAAAAAATTCTAAGTAAAGTATACACACATATCGCCACCCCCCCCCCCCCCAAACACACAATCCCATAATTGTTGGTTTGCTTTTTCTAAGTAAAGTTGTTTCTACAAATGGAAAATTTAGAAATAATTCTCTTTTTCTCACACGGTAATTTCATATCTTGTTTTGTTTTCTATACATGACAAATTTATATTTTTTGGTAATATCCACATGGCAAATTTAAGAATCTTTCAAACTTGTCACATGAATTTTTTTACACTTTTTGTAATGTCCACATGGCAAAAAGAATCATGGTTGGATAGGAAAATTTGGATTATTTGGTGTATATAAGACATGACAAAAAAATTGTATTGTTTTCTAACAGTCATATGACAAATTTTAGATTATGTTTTGCCTTTTCTAAGAAATGTTGTTTCTACACATGCAAATATAGAAAATAATTATCCTTTCTCACATGGCAAAGCCATATCATCTTTAATCATGGCAAAACACTTTTTTTCCTTAATGTACGCTTGGAAATTTATGAATTTTCAAACTTTTCCCATGGCAACATTTTGGTAATGTTCACATGGCGAAAAAATCATGATTGGATGGTAAAATTTGAATTATTTGGTTTATAAGGCATGTCAATTTTCTAGAAATGTTTCTAGTAGTCACATGTCAAATTTTAGATTTTGACATTATAGCAACTTAAAAATCATTGCATGATTTTTTGTCTCATGTCACTTGTTATATGTTAAAATTCTGATTGAAACTTCTGATGTGACAATTCTAGACATGAGAAATCACATGGAAAAATCATTTTTTTTCTTTCTAAACATGAAAGTTTTTAGGTCTTTTTGTAATGATCCTTCTAAAAGCACTAGAAAATTTCTACCTTATTAATGACAATTTTGGCAATGTTTCTACTTTGTCACACGTCAATTTTAGATTGTTGTTTTTTGCATTTTCCTAAGTAAAATTGTTTTCTACACATTACAATTTTTGTATGCCAAACATATTGTTTCGACCATGGCAAATTTCTTTATACACACCATGGAAAATTTCATTGCGCACAACACTATTTTTTTTTATTTTGAGCATAACCATGGTAAGTTGTTTTTGGACAATGACAAATTTGTTTTACACCATGGACTTTTTTTTTCAACAAACCACGTTAGACAAATTTGAGTAGCATGGCAATTTATTTTGAACATATCATGGCAAACTTGTTGGCCATAACACCATGCAATTTATCTTGCCATTATCTTATGAAACAAGTTCTTTTTAGTAAATCTTGCTATGTAATGGCAACAAACAGTTTTCAAATTTATAATGCTATTTTAAGAAACAATCCCCCCTTTAATTTGCCATATGACAATTTTTTCTAAATCTTGCCATGATTTATTAGTAAAAACAACTTTTGTTTATGACCATCCTAATTTTTATAATTTTTCCATGAGCTAGATAAGCATTTCCTTCTATTTAAAGTTGCCACCGGAGACCGGACTATTCTTGTTGTTTACAAATTAGACCTTGGTATTTCTTACTGCAGATACCTTGACATAATTATTGAATGTACTTTGGTAAAACTTTAAATTAGAGGACAACATTTTATAAATTAGAGCTTGGTATAGAGTATAGCATGGTAATTTTTATTTTTAGGGCGTCATAATTGTAAATTTTTGTTTTCTATGCCTTTCATGTATGAAGAGTGTTTTTTTATTTTCTGTTGATGACATTTTTTGTGTGCCTACCACGCTTTACATGGGACCTGCTTTCTGTGTGTGTGTGGGGGGGGGGGGGGGGGGATGCGGCGCAAACACCAACGAACGTTCAAAGGGAACTAGGATGGTTCGCTCGATCAAACCTCTTAGGACAAACAAATCGTTTGTTCCGGTCCCTAACATATGTGACGTCAAGTCTAATTGGTGTCCTACTACAATAATAAGTATTTTATAACTATAGAATAATCAGTTGAAGATCAGATCGTAGTTGCAAAGCTTGAAGATTGATGAAAATGTCACCTTATACTAAAAGAATGATCTGCATAAGAACATCTCCAATAGATGATGCAAATTTTGGAGATGTAAAAGTTTACATCTTCATAGAAATCATTTTTGCAGCTCCACAAAAGTCTCAACTCCAACAGATGATGTATTTTGGAGATGTAAAAGAACAATTCCAACATATGATGCAAATGGGGCGGCGGCGAGCGAACGGGGTGGCAATGGCGGCGCGGGGTCCGGGCGGAGAGGGGCGGCGATGGGAGTGGGACAACGATGGGGCTGGGAGGCGGACGAATGGGGTCGGGGCGATCGAAGGGGGTCGGGGCGGAGCGACGGAGGACTAATCTGAGCCGTAGGACGGCGGGCAGCGGGTGTTGAGGTGCGGAATCGGTGACAGAGGGAGGAGGGTCAGGCGGAGGTGGATCCGCGGCGGGCCGATGGCCATACGGGGTTGGGGCGGAGCTGAGCGACGACGGCCCGATCGTAGCTGTATGATGGGGGGCGAAATCGGCGATGGGTGTGAGGCTTAGGTGGATCCGCGGCGGGGCAGCGGCGGCGGGCGGCGGTGCGGCAAAGGCTGAGCGGGAGGAGGAAGATTGGGCGCGTGGAAGTGGAATGAACGGCCGTTGGCGGTTGGCGGTTGGCAGGAGACTGGTGGTTTTACATCTTCTGCATTCGGAGATGTAAATTTGCAGCTCGAAATGGTATAGTAGTTTATATCTTCGAAAGTCGGAGATATAATTTCTTTGCATCTACATCATCTATTGAAGACAGTTTTTTTGCCTCTGAAAATACAAAAGTTAAGTATTTTTGCATCTGCATTGTCTATTAAAGATGCTCTAATAAGATAGAAAAGCGCCAGACGTGTGTTTGATCTATGATAGGTTGGATGTACCACTGCCTTATACTTGCCATCGAACAACTGTTTGGTTCTCGTGCTTCTTAATACTTATTCAATAAATATTTTTCAACTATAGGAGTATAACATATAGGCATATAATATGTACTTTTAGTTTTTGTATTAATTAAAATATAAACTTTTCATACAATGAAATCTCATTTAAATATACCGCAACCGATTGCCACAACAAGCGTGGGAGAGGTATCATTCGATTTGACAATTCTTGAGATACATACATACAGAGGAGCAAATTACAGTCCCTATTCGTCGAGCTAGCTACTAGTTAGCTACTCTACTTAGTACATGATACCACTGTAGGCTGAAAGAGGCAGGTTGAGCTAATCGTCCTTGTCTCCACCGTCGCTGATCAGATCATCGTCATTGCCGATGTCGTCGAGCACATCGAACAAATCTTTTGCTATCACGTCGTCTCCTCGCTCGTCAACCACCAAATCATCCAGTGATGCGAGATGGATAAATGAGAAACAAGTGATGCCAGATACTGTTCAGTAAATAAATTTTCAGTGAGTTTTCTCAACAAGTGATAAATGCACTCAAAAGTTTACTGAGAAAATGCAGATGCTATTCACTTGTTACTGAAAGTTTTCTGGAGTGATCAACGATAAAGGCACTGAAAGGTTTACTCACATGCTACTCACTTGTTACTGAATATTCAAGTTTACTGAATTTTTACAAAAAATTCAGTTAGCAGTGAGCAGTAGCACGGCCAAATACTCAACCAAATGCTGTTTTGATAAAAACAAGGGAGGTTAGTGTACTCATTCTACCAAACTAAAGCAGTTTTTTGCTTTTTGTCAGATGGAGACTCTGCTGGACATATGTGAAATGTGGGTGTGGCAAAAACTAACCACTGAACATACTAACAGAACAGAGTATGCATGGTTCCAAAAGAAAAGAAAATAACATATGAACAGTAAGCAAAATGTTATGGCTGAAATTGAAAAATCAGTCAGCAAAGTGTACAAATATTACTTTGTACAATACAGTGTCTAGAACCACTGCAATAATTCAGATAAACAAAGCACTGTTAATTTGCAAAGTTTACAAAACCTGTTAATTTGCAAAGTTAAAATTCAGTTCATTTGCAAAGGTCAGTTTGCATTGCAAAATTCAGAGTTGGAATAACCTGTCTCTAAAGTCAGACCTGGAATAAATAGCAATTTGAATAAATGGGCAATACATTTGTCTTTCAATGATCATGACAACCCACTCAGATTTAGAAGTTATACTAGTAACTTAGCAGAAATAGTTTAAAACAATAAAAAAGAAATAAAAATAGTGACTTAGAATTGATAGTGACTAATGTAAAGCATAAGTAAATGCAAGCTGAATCAAACTGAATTCAGTACATTGCTTCTTGTAGTTTAAACTAAGCATGCTGGAATATTTCTTTATTTTCAGTTGAACTAAGTTTATACAAAAACTTCATGATTATACAGATTTTAGACACATTTTTGTTTATACAGAAACTTCATGAAGTTTATACAGTTGTCATTGTGGAGTTAAAAAAATTGTCATTCTCATACTCGTTTATACAGTTAATACAGTACATATGACAAGTGTCAATACACCATTTGATGATAACAGCAGGCTTGCTGTGAACATACATGAGCCATAACACAGCGAAGACAGAGCATGACACGGCCATACATGAGCCATACTGCAATTATTTACTGCAAAAAAATTAAGCATCAGCCGTACGGGAAACAAAGGTAGTATCATTAGCTTGACCATTTTCGAGATACGTACATACAGAGGAGCCAATTACAGTTTCTGTTACAAGGAGCAAAATTACAGAGGAGCAAATTAGCTACTACTCAGTACATGATACCATTGTAGGCCGAAAGAGGCAGGTTGAGCCAATCGTCCTTGTCTCCACCGTCACTGATCAGATCATCGCCATTGCTGATGTCGTCGAGCACATCGAACAAGTCTTGTGCTATCAAGTCGTCTCCTCGCTCGTCAACCACCAAGCCATCCAGTGACCTCGCATGCTCATGTTCGTGCTCATGTTGGCCTTCTTGTTCATCTTGGACGTGCAGTTCGCTGTTCTCTGGCAACTCTTCTGCGTCGGCATCAAACCAGCTCAACAGGTCGCTCATGTCGACCTCTTGCGGCTGCGACTCCAGCCTGCTGGCCAGCTCGTCTTCGCTAGCTTCTTCTTGGATCGTGCTCTGGTGGCCTCCTTGTTGGATGGTGCTCTGGTCAGCTGCCACTTCAAGATCGGTCTCCAATGACCTCGCGAAGTCGTCCATGTCCTTTGTCAGCGAGTGATTTGATTTACGAGTGTTCATCGTCGCGTGGTGCTGAGGCGGCGGCGCCGACAGGAAAGCCGGTGGGTGCGAAGACGGTCGCTTCATAGAGTTACACCCATCGATGGCTTGTCGAACTGCCGCGTTGACAGCCGACAGTGCTGCGGATGCGGGGACAGCAGCGCGGATCCGCTTGGGGCGCGGTGGCTCGGCGATGGGATGCGCCGGCCGCTTGGGCGCTTGCTGCGTGGACGTGGTGGTCACCGCGACGCGACGTTTATCAAGGGCACGCGGCACTGGCTTCTGGATCGTTGCTTCTTGCAGACGCGGCGGCGCTGGCTTGTGGAACACCTGCGGCTGCCTTGCTTCTTGCGGACGCGGCGGCGCTGGCCTCTGGATCACGTGCGATTGCCGTGGTTCTTGTGGTGGTCGAGGCGTTTGCTGCTGCACGGCCATCGTGGCATGTGCTCCGGCAACTCCACTTCCAGCAAGAAGACGATCCCCTGCTTCAGATTGCTGGAGCGTGACGGACCCCGGCTTCAAACCAGGCGAGACGTAGACCTTGCAGAGGACGCACTCCTCCCCGTCGACGACGGCGAACTGGTCCAGGCCGCAGATGTGGTATTCCTCCATCAACCAATCCGACTCTCTGCTCTCGTCCTTGTACGAGTAGCGAAGGTTCTCGCGGAAGCCGATCTTCTCGCCGGCGTTGTTCTCGATCACCTTCTTGCCGTTCGAAGTCCAGCCGCCGGCGCCGGCGGTGCGCGAGATCTTGTGGCCGCGCCCGGCTTTCTGCCGCTTGCACGTCGTGAAGAAGAAGCGCTCATGGGTTCCGGGAAGCCGAGGGAACGCTGCCGCGAGGTCCTTGGGCTCCGATCCGTAAACCCTCGCCTCGTGGATGAGGCCGGCTGTGTCCGGCAGCGGCTGGCCGAGGACCCGGCGCCGGAGGTAGAAGTCGACGGCGTCCTTGGGCGTAGGGTTGAACTTCATGCCGACGCGGAGCGCAGCGTGGGTGGCGGCGGCTGTGGCCATGGTAGGAGGTTGGTCGTAGAGCTAGCAGGAGCAGGTTGGTGGCTTTGGCCCCTGCTGGGTAAATTGCGTACTGTATTTATTTACAGATGCATGCATGGATCGCCTTCATCACGTAGTAGCTTGATCCGATTCGTGTACGGATTGGAGTCCGGCGCCATTCCGTAGCCTGGTTGTGTAGTTCGGTTTTTTTATACAAGCACCTAAATGCACATCATGTCATGATCCACGAAAAAAAAGGTCGATCTATTTGTATTGTAAATCTCGTGCAACTCATGTGTTCTGGTTAGGTCGTTCTGTTCTGTATTGCGCTTTGCTTCTTTCATCATGACCAATTGTTTAACCCGGGAGCTCCTACCTGTCACACTTTATCGCAGGTTGTCGTTCGCATGCACAGGGGACGTATGACTGGGCCGGCCCGATCAAGAACTGGTTCTGGTCATTATATTCTGTAGTGCGCTTCCCTCCTTTCGTTACGACTAGTTGTTCGACCGGGGAGCTCCTACCTGTTGCTCTTCGTGACAAGTTGTCGCTCGCACGCACGGAGGAAAAAGACCGAATGTTTTTGGCTGGTCTGCCCCCAGCTGTCTGATCTGCTATGCGACGTCGTCAGATTAAAGTTCCTCTGCTTTGCTCTTTTCATCACGACCAGTTGGTTAACCCGGGAGCTCCTACCTGTCACACTTTATCGCAGGTTGTCACTCGCATGCGCAGGGGACGTATGACTCGGCCGTCTCGATCAAGAACTAGTTCTGGTCATTCTGTTCTGTAGTGCTCCTTTCATCACGGACAACACTGTGCGCCGGCGTGTTGGCCGAATGTTTTTGGCTGGTCTGCCCCCAGCTGTCTGATCTGCTATGCTAACCCGGGAGCTCCTACCTGTCACACTTTATCGCAGGTTGTCACTCGCATGCGCATGGGACGTATGACTCGGCCGTCCCGATCAAGAACTAGTTCTGGTCATTCTGTTCTGTAGTGCGCTTTCCTCCTTTCGTCACGACCAGTTGTTTGACCGGGAAGCTCCTACCTGTTGCTATCCGTGGCAGTTTGTCGCTCGCACGCACGCACGAATGAAGTAAGATTGGACCGGCCCGATCAAGAATTGTAGCTCAAAAATAAATGTTTTGTTCCTTTCGTGACGGGAGATGAAATCGAACCTACAACCTCATCACAACTGCTATGCTGCACTCACCACTCGGCCATGGGCAGATGTGAATATTCACATCAACCTTTGACTAGTCAACTATTGGATACAAAAAGAAAAAAATCATGAAATAAAAAATATTTATGGACTTTAAAAAACATTCACAAACTTCAAAACAATGAAAAATTTAGTCAAACAACATCAAATTTAAAAAACTTCATAAATTTTAGAAGAAATTATCGAATTTGAGAACAGTTCATCAATTTTGAAAAAAGCTCACCAAATTTGAAAAAAGTTCATCTGATTTTAAAAAAATTCATCAATTTTAAATAAAATCATTGAAAATTTAAAAGTTCGTCAAATTTGAACAAAAACAATTCATTTATTTCAATAAAAGTTCATGAATTTTAAAATATGTTCACTCATTTTCAAAAAAGTACACCGATTTTCAAAAAAAGTTCATGATTTAGAAAAGAGTTCAGAAATTTTAAATTATTGGAAAAAGTTTTGAAAAGTTAATGGATTTTAGAAAAGTTCATCGTATCTAAAATAGTTCATGAAATTTGAAAAAAAGTTCATCAAATTGAAAAAAGTTCATCGAACTTGAAAAATATTCGACGGAATAGAAAAACTGATTTACAAAATGTTTATCCAATTTGAAAATAGTTCACCAAATTTGAAAAAAAGTTCATTGAATTTTAAAAATGATCATGTATTTTGGAAAGAACAATGGATGAATTTAAAAAAACATCAGATTTGAGAAAGGTTCACCAAATTTGAATAAAGTTCATCATTTTTGAAAAAGTTCATCAAAATTGAAAAAAAGATTTAAAAAGTCCTTCAGATATGAAAATGGTTCATCAAAATTGAAAAAATGGATTAAAAAAAGTCTTTCAAATCTGAAAATAGTTCATCGAACTTAAAAAATGTTAAACAAAACTGAAAAAATTGATTCATGGAATTTGAAAATAGTTCATGAAGTTTGAAAAAAATTCATCAAAAATTATGAAAACAAATCATCGAATTTGAAAAAACATACATCAAATTTGAAAAAAAGTTCATCAATTTGAAAGAAAACAATTCTTGGAATTTGAAACAAAATAATCATACGAGAAAGAAGAAGGAAAACAAGGAAAGAGAATAAACATAAATAAAAAAAGGAAAAGGAAAGAAAGGAAAAGACAAAGGAAGGAAGTAATAAGAAAAGGATAAAAATATGACAATTAGCGTATAAGTGGTGGTGGCGTGATGGTTCCCTCGTCCATGGCCCATGGCGAGGTTGCGTGTTCGAACCACAGCATTATTTCCTTTTCAGGTTGGGAAAGCCCGAAGATGGGCCGGCTTGGTGCGTGAACGCTACAGGCGCCAACGGGCGCGTGTAGCGCCAAATAGGAAAAGCCCACGACTAGTTGTTCGATCGGAGAGTTTCTACCTGTCGCCCACACGCACGGAGAACGTAAGATTGGGCCGGTCCGATCAAGAACTGTAGTTCAAAAATAAAGGTCCAATCGATAACTGTAGCTCAAAAATTAAAGCGCTGAGTGGGGATCGAGATGAGGATCTCATCCAAACGTCAATGCGCTACTACCAGAAGAGCTACGAAGTTTTAGAGCCTGTTTGAGATTGCTCTGCTCTAGAAAAGACAAGCCAAACGGGGTAGCTCCAGGTATGCCGCTCCGCAAAAAAACTAGAATCTGGGATACAACTTCAAAGTTTTTATGAAGCTCCTCACACGGTGCTTCAAAAAACTCTAGAAACTGGAGTTGGGGGGAAATTACCCACCACTGCCACCAGTAAGTGAATACCCCTTCGTTTCTTTCCCCTCAATCAATCAAATAGATTCTTTCCATCAAATTTTCTATTTTTGAAGCTCGAGCTAGATGAAAGCTAAACATTCTCTTGATAGTGCTATAGCTTCTGCATGAAACTGCTCCAAAGTGAATTTGATGGAGAAAAGCTGATTTTGGTGAATTGAAATAGTCCAATGCTTGCAATAGATCGCAAAACTTTAAGAATGAACTACTGATCGCAGATCTGATATATAGTTTTTAATTTCGAACGCATTTTTCAAAATAAAAACCAGAATGTTTTGTGAAACGCAATTACTTTTGAATACCATGGACTATTTTTTTAAACTGCCATATTTTTGAAAGTCATGAACATTTTTAGAAACTAGGAAATTTTTGCACTTCCAAAGAAAATTGAAAAGGTGAAAAAAAATTCCCTACAAAAATTTAAAACATTTTCTTTTTTGAAATTCGAAACTATTTATGAAATAGGAACGTTATTTGCAAATCCTGAAAAAATGGCAAGAAGAACAATTTTTAAATATTTTGAACAATTTTCGAAAACAGGAACATTTTTTAAAAGGCACAAACAATTTTCAAGTTACGAACATTATGTTAACAAATGTGAACATTTTATGAAAAAAACAAAACTTTTCCGGAAATAAGGAAATAATTTTTGAAGTTATTGTTTGAATATATGAACCGAATTATAAAATTATGAACATTTTTCAAATTGTGAGCAATTTTTAAAATCATGGAAATTTCAGAATCCTGAACAAATTTTAAAACATGAAAAAAAAATCGTGAACAAAGTTATAAAATTGTGAATTGTTTTGAATTTTGAACATATTTTTAAACAACGCACATTTCTTGAATTGTCAACAAATTATGAAACATGAAAAATTAAATTCATGAACAAAATTATAAAATATTGAACATTTGTCGAATTGTGAACAAATTTTAAAACATGAACAAATTTGAAAATCACGATTTTTTTCAAATTGTTAAAAATTTATAAATGACAAACATTTCTCAAATTGTGAACAAATTTTGAAACATGAAAAAATTTCAGTTTGTGAAAAAATTATAAAATTGTGGACATTTTTTAAATTATGAACAAATTTTGAAACCGTCAACATTTTTTGAATTGTGAAAAAAATAAAAACCATATTTTTTTTTAATTGTAAACAAATTTTTATTTTTTTAAAATAATGAACAAACTTTGAAACTATGAAACATTTCTAAAAAATAAAGTTTACAAAAGTAAAAGATATAAAAAGAAAAAGGAAAAAGAATGCAAAATAGGAGAGGAAATAAAAAATAATATAAAACAGGAAAGCGAAAAAAAATGTAAACATATTCAGAAAACCTTATAGAAGTTTCCCAAAAGGGCACTCCCGCCCGATGCAGCTAGCCCCGTCGTTCGATCTGCGTTGACTTTTTCATCTCTTTTTTCCTTTTTTGAGCGTAACCCCGCCCTGCCCCGCGCTGCTGGAAGCCGCCCATCCCCATGGCAGCGTCGCAAATCGCACCCCACAGCGCCGCAAGCCACCCGTCCTCGCCGCTGGTCGCCGTCCTTGCAGCTCGTGCCATGGCCGCCCCCCATCATTGTTAAGAAAAGCTTCAACCATGAAAAAAAAGCTTCAACCGACGTTAAGAATAGCTTCAACCGGTGTGAAAAAATGTGCGATTGCCGTGGTTCTTGTGGTGGTCGAGGCGTTTGCTGCAGCACGGTCATCGTGGCATGTGCTCCGGCAACTCCACTTCCAACAAGAAGACGATCCCGTGCTTCAGATTTTTGGAGCGTGACGGACCCCGGCTTCGAACCAGGCAAGACGTAGACCTTGCAGAGGACGCGCTCTTCCCCGTTGACGACGGCTCCAGGCCGCAGATGTGGTATTCCTCCATCAACCAATCCGACTCTCTCCTCCTGTCCTTGTACGAGTAGTGAAGGGTCTCGCGGAAGCCGATCTTCTCGCCGACATCGTTCTCGATCACCTTCTTGGCGTTCGAAGTCCAGCCGCCGGCGCCGCCGGTGCGCGAGATCCTATGGCCGCGCCCTGCTTTCTGCCGCTTGCACGTGGTGAAGAAGAAGCGGTCATGAGTCCATACTGCAATTATTTAAAACACCGAAAAACGTTCGACGATAAACCGATGACGGTCCTCGACCGTTCGGGTATGAAACGAACTTCGATTGCGATGAAATTTGGCAGACGACCTATCTGCACTAAAACAAGACCGCACGCCAAGTCCCGGCCCAATCTGATAATGATTTATACAAGGTTACTAAAACAAGGATTTAACGATGTCGCGGGGGCGTGCGTGTGTGGTTGGACTCAAAACGGTCAAAACAAAAACGGAGAGAACCGACAACTAATAACGGATGCAGGTTTTTAAAAATGGCGGCAACAGAGTGCTGATGCAATGCAGATGATGTGCATGATGCGATGATGAATGCGACAACCAACTAATCACACGGCAGCAACAAAATAAGAGGGGAATCTTCTAAGGCATCGGTCTCGGGTAGTCACACCGCCCAAAGCTTAAAAACAAAGCAACAACAGCTCTAGGACGAACAAGATACTATCAATAACACGTGGACCAAAATCCTAGCGAACGTAGAAGAATACGGCACAGAATTGCCGGACTAGAAGAAATAATAACCGCGCCAACGACTGCTCCCACAGTTCAACAATGAGGCCCGAGAACATGTGTCCCCCCGATGCACCGACTACGACCAGCATGATCGGCCACCCAGAGGGCCCGATAGAACGACGGGAGAGAACGGGTATAAACCCAAACCTCCGCGACGAAAAGGTAAAGAGCATATGTACCATGGGGACACACCCGACCCACGATTTGATAAATCGGGTCACAACAGGTCCATCTACGGATCCAGGAGGTACTCTCCCACTAGATGGGATGATGAACCACCTGTTGGTGAACGTGGCATGGAAAACAAAAAATTTCCTACGCACACGAAGACATATCGTGGTGATGTTCATCTACGAGAGGGAGATCGGATCCACATACCCTTGTAGATCGCTAAGCAGGAAGCATTAATAAATGCGGTTGATGTAGTGGTACAGCTTCGTGATTCAAATCACTGTCGTCCCACGATCCGTTTCGATCTAGCACCGAACGGACGTCACCTCCGCGTTCAGCACACGTACAGCTCGATGACGATCTCCGCCTTCTTGATCCAGCAAGAGATACGGGGAAGTGGATGAGTTCTCCGACAGCGTGACGGCGCGACGGTGATGGTGTTGATCTAGTCCTGCACGGCTCCGCCCGAGCTCCGCAGAAAACCGATCTAGAGGAAGAACTACGAAGTAGAGGTTTGAGTTCCACGTGGCAAAGTTGTGTCTCAAAAACCCTAAACCTCTAGTATATATAGGAGGAGGGGAGGGGCTAGCCTTGGGGCTCAAGAGAGCCCCAAGGGCGCCGTCCGAAAGGAGGAGGAGGACTCCAACTCCAATTCGGTTTGGGGAAGGAGGAGTCCTCCTCTTCCTTCCCACCTCCCTCTTTTTTTTGGTTTTCTTTTCCTAGCGCCATAGCCCACTTGGGCTGGCCTCACCAGCCCACGAAGGGCTGGTGCGCCACCCTTGGACTATTTGGCCTCCCGGTGAAAACCCGGAACCCATTCGTCACTCCCGGTACACTGTCGGTAATGCTTGAAATCTTTCCGGATACCAAATGAAACCATCCTATATATCAATCTTCGTTTCCGGACCATTCCGGAAACCCTCGTGACTTCCGTGATCTCATCCGGGACTCCGAACAACCTTCGGTCGCCAACACCTATAACTCACCTATACTGAAACGTCACCAAACTAGTGTGCAGACCATGCAGGTTCGAGAACTATGCAGACATGACCTGAGACACTCCCCGGCCAATATCCAATAGCGGGACCTAGATGTCCATATTGGATCCTACATATTCTACAAAGATCTTATCGGTTGAACCGCTGTGCCAAGGATTCATATAATCCCGTATACCAGTCCCATTGTCCTTTGGTATGTTACTTACCCGAGATTTGATCGTCGGCATCCTATACCTATTTCAATATCGTTACCGGCAAGTCTCTTTACTCATTCCGTAATACAAGATCCCATGACTAACACTTCAGTCACATTACTTGCAAGGCTTATATGTGATGTTGTATAACCGAGTGGGCCCCGAGATACCTCCCCGTCACACGGAGTGACAAATCCCAGTCTTGATCCATGCTAAGTCAACGGACACCTTCGGAGATACCTTAGAGCTCCTTTATAGTCACCCAGTAACGTTGCGATGTTTGATATACACAAGGTATTCCTCTGGTGTCAGTGAGTTACATGATCTCATGGTCATAGGAATGAATATTTGACACGCAGAAAACAATAGCAACAAAATGACACGATCACATGTTACGTTTATAATTTGGGTATTGTGCATTACATCATTCTCCTAATGATGTGATCTAGTCATCAAGTAACAACACTTGCATATGGTCAGAAAACCTTAACCATCCTTGATCAACTGGCTAGTCAACTAGAGGCTTACTAGGGACATTGTTTTGTCTATCTATCCACACATGTATCTATGCTTTCATTCAATACAATTATAGCATGGATAATAAACGATTATCTTGAAACAGGAAATATAATAATAACTATTTTATCATTGCCTCTAGGGCATATTTCCAACAGTCTCCCACTTGCACTAGAGTCAATAATCTAGTCTCACATCGCTATGCGATTTACGTTGGAATGAATCTAACACGCATACAGTTCTGGTGTTGATCATGCTTCGCTCGTGGAAGAGGTTTAGTCTGCGGATCTACAACATTCACATTTGTGTGCACTTTGCAAATATTTACGTCCTCTCCTTCGACATAGTCGCGGATGAGGTTGAAGCGTCGTTTGATGTGTCTGGTCTTCTTGTGAAACCTTGGTTCCTTTGCTAGAGCAATGTCACTACTGTTGTCACAGAACACAATTATTGGATTTAGTGCGCTCGACACAACTCCAAGATCCGTCATGAACTGCTTCATCCAGACACCCTCCTAAGTTGCCTCCGAGGCAGCCATGTACTCCGCTTCACATGTAGAATCTGCTACGACGCTTTGCTTGGAACTGCACCAGCTTACGGCACCCCCATTAAGAATAAATATGTATCCGGTTTGAGACTTAGAGTCATCCGGGTCAATGTCAAAGCTTGCATCGACGTAACCCTTTACGACGAGCTCTTCGTCACCTCCATAAACGAGAAACATTTCCTTAGTCCTTTTCAGGTACTTCAGAATATTCTTGACCGTCGTCCAGTGATCCACTCTTGGATTACTTTGAAACCTGCCTGCCATACTTATGGCCAGGCTGACGTCCGGTCTTGTGCATAACATTGCATACATGATAGACCCTATGGCTGAAGCATAGGGGACGCTACTCATCTTTTCTCTATCTTCCGCAGTTACTGGACACTAAGTCTTACTCAACTTTATACCTTGTAATACTGGCAAGAACCCCTTGTTGGACTGCTCCATTTTGAACTTCTTCAAAACTTTATCAAGGTATGTGCCTTGATCTATCCCTATAGATCTTAATGCCTAATATGTAAGCAGCTTCTCCTAGGTCTTTCATTGAAAAACATTTGTTCAAGTAATCCTTTACGCTCTCTAAAAACTCCACATTGTTTCCAATCAGCAATATGTCATCCACATATAATATTAGAAATGCTACAGAGCTCCCACTCACTTTCTTGTAAATACAAGATTCTCCAACAACTTGTATAAACCCAAATGCTTTGATCACCTCATCAAAGCGTTTATTCCAACTCCGAGATTCTTGCACGAGTCCATAAATGGATCGCTGGAGCTTGCATACTTTGTTAGCATTCTTTGGATCGACAAAACCTTCGGGTTGCATCATATACAACTCTTCCTTAAGAAAACCATTAAGGAACACCGTTTTGACATCCATCTGCCACATTTCATAATCGAAAAATGCAGATATTGCTAACATGATTCGGACGGACTTAAGCATCGCTACCGGTGAGAATGTCTCTGTTGGAAATATGCCCTAGAGGCAATGATAAAAGTTATTATTATATTCCCTGTTTAAGGATAATCATTTATTATCCATGCTATAATTGTATTGAATGAAAACATAGATACATGTGTGTATACATAGACACAACAATGTCCCTAGCAAGCCTATAGTTGGCTAGCCAGTTGATCAAGGATAGTCAAGGTTTTCTGGCTATGTGCAAAGTGTTCTTGCTTGATAACTGGATCACATCATTAGGAGAATCATGTGATGGACTTGACCCAAACTATGAACGTAGCATATTGATCGTGTCGTTTTATTGCTATAGTTTTCTGCGTGTCAAGTATTTGTTCCTATGACCATGAGACCATATAACTCACTGTCACCGGAGGAATGCCTTGTGTGTATCAAACGTCAAAACGTAACTGGGTGCCTATAAAGGTGCTCTACAGGTATCTCCGAAGGTGTCAGTTGAGTTAGTATGGATCAAGACTGGGATTTGTCACTCCGTGTGACGGAGAGGTATCTCGGGGCCCACTCGGTAATACAACATCACACACAAGCCTTGCAAGAAAATGTGACTAAGTGTAAGTCACGGGATCTTGTATTACAGAACGAGTAAAGAGACTTGCCGGTAACGAGATTGAAATAGGTATGCGGATACCGACGATCGAATCTCGGGCAAGTAACATATCGAAGGACAAAGGGAATGACTTACAGGATTATATGAATCCTTGACGCTGAGGTTCAACCGATAAGATCTTCGGAGAATATGTAGGATCCAATATGGGCATCTAGGTCCCGCTATTGGATATTGACCGTGGAGTACCTCGGGGCATGTCTACATAGTTCTCAAACCCGCAGGGTCTGCACACTTAAGGTTTGGCGATGTTTTAGTATAGTTGAGTTATATGCGTGGTTACCGAATGTTGTTCGGAGTCCCGGATGGGATCACGGATGTCACGAGGGTTTCCAGAATGGTCCGGAGACGAAGATTGATATATAGGATGACTTCATTTGATTACCGGAAAGTTTTCGGGCATTACCGGGAATGTACCACGAGTGACGAATGGGTTCCGGAAGTTCACCGGGAGGGGGGCAACCCTCCCGGGGGAAGCCCAAAGGACTTATGGGTGGCACACCAGCCCTTAGTGGGCTGGTGGGATAGCCCAATAAGGCCTATGCGCCATAAGATTGAAACCAAAGAAGAAAAAAAGGTGGGAAGGAAGAGAAGGACTCCACTTTCCAATCCTAGTTGGGCTAGGATTGGAGTAGGACTCCTCCTCCTCCTCTTGCCGGTGCAACTTGGGGGCTTGGTCCTCAGGGCAAGTCCCCTCCCCTCACTCCTATATATACTGGTGATTTAGGGCTAATTTGAGACAACTTTGCCAGGTGCAACTCAGATCTAGACACCATAGTTTTGCCTCTAGATCGTATTTCCGCGGAGCTTGGGCGGAGCCCTGCAGGAGTAGATCCTTCACCACCACCGTTGCGTCGTCACACTGCCGGAGAACTCATATACTTCTCCGTCTTTCTTGCTGGATCAAGAAGGCTGAGATCATCGTTGAGCTGTACGTGTGCTGAATGCAGAGGTTTCGTCCGTTCGGCACTAGATCAGAGCGGATCTTGGGACGGATCGCGGGACGGTTCGTGGGACGGTTCACGGGGCGGATCGAGGAACATGAGGATGTTCCACTACATCAACCGCGTTTCTTAAGGCTTCCTGCTGTGCGATCTACAAGGGTACGTAGATCCAAATCTGCTGCTTTGGTGATCGAGATCAAGAAGCACATGATGATAGCCATATCATGTCACTTATAAATTGCATGTGATGTTAATCCTTTTATGCACCTTATTTTTCTTAGAACGACGGTAGCATTATGAGGTGATCTCTCACTAAAATTTCAAGACCAAATTGTGTTCTCCCCGACTGTGCATCGTTGCTACAATTCGTCGTTTCGAGACACCACGTGATGATCGGGTGTGATAAACTCAACGTTCACATACAACGGGTGCAAAACAGTTGCACACGCGGAACACTCGGGTTAAGCTTGACGAGCCTAGCATGTGCAGACATGGCCTCCGAACACATCAGACCGAAAGGTCGAGCATGAATCGTATAGTTGATATGATTAGCATAGAGATGCTTACCACTGAAACTATCCTCAGCTCACGTGATGATCCGACTTGAGCTAGTGAAATTGGATCATGTACCACTCAAATGACAAGAGAGATGTACTTTTTGAGTGGGAGTTTAGCAAGTAATTTGATTAGTTAAACTCTAATTATCTTGAACATAGTCTAAGTCCACTTTGAAAATATTTGTGTTGTAAATCAATGGCTCACGCGACAGTCACCCTGAATTTTAATACGTTCCTAGAGAAAGCTAAGTTGAAAGATGATGGAAGCAACTTCATAGACTGGGCTCATAATCTAAAGTTGCTCCTGCAAGCTGGGAAGAAGGATTATGTCCTTAATGCTGCGCTAGGAGATGAACCACCCGCCGCGGCTGACCAAGATGCTAAGAACGCTTGGTTAGCACGTTGATACGTCCATTTTGCATCATGTTTTCATGTTGATATTTATCGCTTCTTTGGCTGTTATTTCACTTCACGGTACTATTCTTCTGCCTTTTCTCTCTTATTTTTGAAGGTTTACATGAAGAGGGAGAATACCGGCAAATGGAATTCTGGCCTGAAAGTGGAGCAAAGTTGAGATACCTATTCTGCGCAACTCCAAATGCCGTGAAAATCAACGGAGATTTTTTCCCAATATATAAAAAATACTCGGCCGAAGAAGTGCCGGAGGGGCACCAGGGGGTGCCCACAAGCCTGCACGGCATGACCACCCCCCATGCCGCGCCATGGGGGCTTGTGGGCAGCCCAATGGCCCACTGCCCCCCTCTTTTGCTATATGGAGGGTTTCTCCAGAAAAAAATAGACGGGAGCTTTTTCATGGTTTCGCCGCCACCACGAGGTGGAACTTGAGCATAACCAATCTACCCGGAGGGGGAAATCGTCGCCATCTTCATCACCAACACTCCTCTCATCAAAGGGGACTCGTCACCATCAACATCTTCATCAGCACCATCTCATCTCCAAACCCTAGTTCATCTCTTGTAACCAATCTCCGTCTCGCGACTCCGATTGGTACTTGTAAGGTTGCTAGTAGTGTTGATTACTCTTTGTAGTTGATGCTAGTTGGATTACTTGGTGGAAGAGTTTATGTTCAGATCCTTGATGCTACTCATTACACCTATGATCATGATTATGATTATGCTTTGTGAGTAGTTACTTTTGTTCCTGAGGACATGGGATAAGTCATGCTAATAATAGTCATGTGAATTTGGTATTCGTTCGGTATTTTGATATGTTGTATGTTGTTTTCCTCTAGTGGTGTTATGTGAACGTCGACTACATAACACTTCACCATTATTTGGGCCTAGAGGAAGGCATTGGGAAGTAGTAAGTAGATGATGGGTTGCTAGAGTGACAGAAGCTTAAACCCTAGTTTATGCGTTACTTCGTAAGGGGCTGATTTGGATCCACTAGTTTAATGCTATGGTTAGACTTTGTCTTAATTCTTCTTTCATAGTTGCGGATGCTTGCGAGAGGGGTTAATCATAAGTGGGATGCTTGTCCAAGTAAGGGAAGTACCCAAGCGTCGGTCCACCCACATATCAAACTATCAAAGTAACGAACGCGAATCATATGAACATGATGAAACTAGCATGACAGAAATTCCCGTGTGTCCTCGGGAGCGTTTTTCCTCCTATAAGACTTTGTCCAGGCTTGTCCCTTGCTACAAAAGGGATATGGCCACCTTGCTGCACCGTTGCTACTTTTGTTACTTGTTGCTTGCTACGAATCATCTCACCACATAATCACTTGTCACCGATAATTTCAGTTCTTGCAGATATTTCCTTGTTGAAAACCACTTGTCAGATCCTTCTGCTTCTCGTTGGGTTCGACACTCTTACTTAACGAAAGGACTACGATTGATCCCCTGTACTTGTGGGTCATCACACGCAAGGAGGACTACTCAGTAGTTCAATGTGCAGTCTTGTATGGCTTAGAGCCGGGACTTCAACGTCGCTTTGAGCGTCATGGAGCATATGAGATGTTCCAGGAGTTGAAGTTTATCTTTCAGAAGAACGCACGGATCGAGAGGTATGAGACCTCCGGTAAATTCTATGCTTGCAAGATGGAGGAGAATTCGTGTGTCAGTGAACATGTGCTCAAAATGTCTGGGTACTCGAACTGTCTAGCTGAGTTGGGGATTGAAATCCCGCAAGAGGCTATCACTGACAGAATTTTTCAATCACTGCCACCAAGCTATAAGAGCTTTGTGTTGAACTATAAGATGCAAGGGATGAACAAGTCACCCGGCGAGTTATTCGCAATGCTGAAATTCGCAGAGTCAGAACTCCGTAAAGAGCATCAAGTGTTGATGGTGAATTAGACCACTAGTTTCAAGAGAAACGACAAAGGAAAGAAGGGTAATTCAAAGAAGAGCGGCAAGCCTGTTGCTAATCCGACGAAGAAACCCAAAGCTGGACCTAAGCCTGAAACGGAGTGCTATTATTGCAAGGGTATGGGTCACTGGAAGCGCAAGTGCCCCAAGTATCTAGATGATAAGAAGGTGGCCAAATAAAAATCATGTATATTTGATATACATGTTATTGATGTGTACTTAACCAGCTCTCGTAGTAGTGCCTGTGTATTCGATACCGGTTCTGTTGCTCATATTTTCAACTCGAAACAGGAACTGCGGAATAAGCGAAGGCTGGCGAAGGATGAAGTGACGATGCGCGTGGGAAATGGTTCCAAGGTTGATGCAATCTCCGTCGGCACAGTTTCACTTCAGTTACCATCAGGATTAGTTATGAACTTAAATAAATGTTATTTAGTGTCTGCGTTAAACATGAACATTATATCTGGATCTTGTTTATTGCGAGACGGTTACTCGTTTAAGTCAGAGAATAATGGTTGTTCTATTTCTATGAGTAATATCTTTTATGTTTATGCACCCAATGTGAGAGGATTTTTCATATTGAATCTTGATAATGATAATACAGATATACATAACATTGAGACCAAAAGAGTTAGAGTTAACAATGATAACGCCATGTTTTATGGCACTGTCGCTTAGGTCATATTGGTGTAAAGCACATGAAGAAACTCCATACTGATGGACTTTTGGAGTCACTTGACTTTGATTCACTTGACACGTGCGAACCATGCCTCATGGGCAAGATGACTAAGACTCCGTTCTCTGGAACAATGGAGCGTGCAAGTGACTTGTTGGAAATCATACATACCGATGTCTGTGGTCCGATGAGTGTAGAGGCGCACGGCGGATATCGTTATTTTCTCACCTTCACTGATGATTTAAGAAGATATGGTTATGTCTACTTGATGAAGCACAAGTCTGAAACGTTTGAAAAGTTCAAGCAATTTCAGAGTGAAGTCAAAAATCATCATAACAAGAAGATCAAGTTCCTACGGTCTGATCGTGGGGGTGAATATCTGAGTTTCGGGTTTGGTGCTCACTTAAGACAATGTGGAATTGTTTCACAGTTGACACCGCCTGGAACACCACAGCGTAATGGTGTGTCTGAAGGTCGTAATCGTACTTTATTAGAGATGGTGCGATCTATGATGTCTCTTACTGATTTGCCGTTATCGTTTTGGGGGTATGGATTAGAAATAGTTGCATTCACTTTAAATAGGGCACCATCAAAATCCGTTGAGACGACACCATAAGAACTGTGGTATGGCAAAAGACCAAAGTTGTCGTTTCTTAAAGTTTGGGGATGTGATGCTTATGTCAAAAAGCTTCAGCCTGAAAAGCTGGAACCCAAAGCGGAAAAGTGCGTCTTCATAGGTTACCCAAAGGAGACGGTTGGGTATACCTTCTATCTCAAATCCAAGAGCAAAGTGTTTGTTGCTAAAAGCGGAGCTTTTCTTGAGAAGGAGTTTCTTTCGAAAGAATTGAGTGGGAGGAAGATAGAACTTGATGAGGTTATCAAACCTCTAATTCGTCTTGATGGTGGCGCAGGGCAAGGAAACCCCTGTTGCTGCGGCACCGATTGAGGAACAAGTTGATGATGATGATCATGAAACTTCGGATCAAGTTACTGTCGGACCTCGCAGGTCGACAAGATCATGTACTGCTCCTGAGTGGTACAGTAATCCTGTCTTAACGATTATGTTGTTGGACAACAATGAACCTGCGAATTATGAAGAAGCAATGGTGGGCCCGGATTCCAACAAATGGCTGGAGGCCATGAATTCCGAGATAGGATCCATGTACGAGATAGAAGTACTACCTGAAGGCTGCAAGGCTATTCAGATCAAATGGATCTATAAGAAGAAGACAGGCGCAGACGGTAATGTGACCGTTTATAAAGCTCGACTTGTGGCAAAGGGTTTTTCACAAGTTCAAGGCATTGACTACAATGAGACTTTCTCACCGGTAGCGATGCTTAAGTCTGTCTGAATCATGTTAGCAATAGCTGCCTTTTATGATTATGAAATCTGGCAGATGGATGTCAAAACGGCGTTCCTTAACGATTTTCTTAAGGAAGAGTTGTATATGATGCAACCCGAAGGTTTTGTCAATCCAAAGAATGCTAACAAAGTATGCAAAATCCATCGATCCATTTATGGACTGGTGCAAGCATGTCGGAGTTGGAATAAGCGCTTTGATGAGGTGATCAAAGCATTTGGGTTTATACAAGTGGTTGGTGAATCTTGTATTTACAAGAAAGTGAGTGAGAGCTCTGTGGCGTTTCTAATATTATATGTGGACGACATACTGCTGATTGGAAACAACGTGGAGCTTTTGGAGAGCATAAAGGATTACTTGAATAAAAGTTTCTCTATGAAGGACCTAGGAGAAGCTGCTTACATTCTAGGCATTAAGATCTATAGGGATAGATCAAAACGCGTGATAGGACTTTCACAAAGCACATACCTTGATAAAGTTTTGAAGAAGTTCAAAATGGATCAGTCCAAGAAAGGGTTCTTGCCAGTATTACAAGGTATAAAATTGAGTAAGACTCAGTTCCCAGCAACTGCGGAAGATAGAGAACAAATGAGTTCCGTCCCCTACGCTTCAGCCGTAGGTTCTATCATGTATGCAATGTTGTGCACTAGACCAGACGTCAGCTTGGTCATAAGTATGGCAGGTAGGTTTCAGAGTAATCCAGGAGTGCACCACTGGACGGCGGTCAAGAATATTCTGAAGTACCTGAAAAGGACTAAGGAAATGTTTCTCGTGTATGGAGGTGACAAAGAGCTCGCCGTAAAAGGTTACGTCGACGCAAGTTTTGACACCGATCCGTATGACTCTAAGTCACAAACCGGATAGATATTTATTCTTAATGGGGGTGCGGTAAGCTGGTGCAGTTCCAAGCAGAGCGTCGTAGAAGATTCTACATGTGAAGCGGAGTACATGGCTGCCTCAGAGGCCACAAAGGAGGGTGTCTTGATGAAGCAGTTCATGACAGATCTTGGAGTTGTGCCAAGCGCACTAGATCCATTGACTCTGTTATGTGACAACACTCGTGGCATTGCCTTAGAAAGGAACCAAGGTTTTACAAGAAGACCAGACACATCAAACGACGCTTCAACCTCATCCGCGACTACGTCGAAGGAGAGGACATGAATATTTGCAAAGTGCACACGGATCTGAATGTAGCAGACCCGCTGACTAAACCTCTTCCATGGGCAAAACATGATCAACACCAAAACTGTATGGGTGTTTGATTTATTACAATGTAGATCGCATGGCGATGTGAGGAGTAGATTATTAAATCTAGTGCAAGTGGGAGACTGTTGGAAATATGCCCTAGAGGCAATGATAAAAGTTATTATTATATTTCCAGTTTAAGGATAATTGTTTATTATCCATGCTATAATTGTATTGAATGAAAACATAGATACATGTGTGGATACATAGAGACAACAATGTCCTTAGTAAGCCTCTAGTTGGCTAGCCAGTTGATCAAGGATAGTCAAGGTTTTTTGGCTATGTGCAAAGTGTTGTTGCTTGATAACTGGATCACATCATTAGGAGAATCATGTGATGGACTAGACCCAAACTATGAACGTGGCATATTGATCGTGTCGTTTTATTGCTATAGTTTTCTGTGTGTCAAGTATTTGTTCCGATGACCATGAGATCTTATAACTCACTGTCACCGGAGGAATGCCTTGTGTGTATCAAATGTCACAACGTAACTGGGTAAATATAAAGGTGCTCTACAGGTATCTCCGAAAGTGTTACTTGAGTTAGTATGGATCAAGACTAGGATTTGTCACTCCGTGTGACAGAGAGGTATCTCAGGGCCCACTCGGTAATACAACATCACACACAAGTCTTGCAAGCAAATGTGACTAAGTGTAAGTCACGGGATCTTGTATTACGGAATGAGTAAAGAGACTTGCCGGTAACGAGATTGAAATAGGTATGCGGATACCGACGATCGAATCTCGGGCAAGTAACATACCGAAGGACAAAGGGAATGACATACGGGATTATATGAATCCTTGACACTGAGGTTCAACCGATAAGATCTTCGGATAATATGTAGGATCCAATATGGGCATCCAGGTCCCGCTATTGGATATTGATCGAGGAGTACTGCCACTGCAACAAAAGACCTTCCAATGGCGCCAGAAACAAGCGTGCTGACGGGAGACTATTCTTGTCTTGATACTCCTCAGCAACGGCGTCAGGAATCCTTCTGCTACGGCTACACCTTTAGGGACTTCATTGGCAAATATGCAAAGGATTCCCCCCGTGGCCTTGGAGCCTTGCGTTGGTCTTCCCTCGAAACGGAAAGGGTGATGTAGCACAGCGGCGGTATGTATTTCCCTCAGTTTTGAGAACCAAGGTATCGATCCAGTGAAGGATTGTGTCAAGTCACAAGTACCTGCACAAACAAAAAGAGCTTGCACCCAACGCTATCAAGGGGTTGTCAATCCCTTATAGATTGTTCGCAAAGTGAGAACTGAAAGCAAAAAGGAAACAAAGCAAAGTAAAAGTGAAAGTGGAAACAATAGTTGTGAATAGACCCGGGGGCCGTAGTGTTCACCAGTGGCTTCTCTCATGAAAGCAAGTAGACCGTGGGTGAACGAATTACTGTCGAGCAATTGATAGAACCACACAAAGTCGTGACGTTATCTAAGGCAATGATTATATCTATAGGCATCACATCCAAAACAAGTAGCCCAATACTTTCTGCATCTACTACTATTACTCCACACGTCGACCGCTATCCAGCATGCATCTAGTGTATTAAGTTCATGAGAACAGAGTAACGCTTTAAGCAAGATGACATGATGTAGATGGACAATCTCATATCTACGATAAAAGCCCATCTTGTTACCCTTGATGGCAACAACACGATGCGTGCCTTGCTGCCCCTTCTGTCACTGGGAAAGGTCACCACACGGTATGAACCCAAAACCAAGCACTTCTCCCATTGCAAGAATCATAGATCTAGTTGGCCAAACAAAACCCAAGACTCGGAGAGACTTACAAGGATATCAAATCATGCATATAAGAAATCAGCAAAGACTCAAATATAATTCATAGATAATCTGATCACGAATCCACAATTCATCGGATCTCGACAAACACACCACCAAAGAGGATTACATCGGATAGATCTCCATGAAGATCATGGAGAACTTTGTATTGAAGATCCAAGAGAGAGAAGAAGCCATCTAGCTACTAACTACGGACCCGTGGGTCTGAAGTGAACTACTGACGAGTCATTGGAGAGGCGATGATGTTGATGTAGAAGCCCTCCAACTCCAAAGTCCCCTCCGGTAGGGCACCGGGAAGGGTTTCCAGATGAGATCTCGCGGAAACGGAAGCTTGCGGCGGTGGAAAAGTGTTTTCGTGGATGCCCTGATTTTTTCTAGGATTTTAGGGAATTTATAGGCCAAAGAGCTAGGGCAGGGGAGCGCCAGGGAGGCCACAAGCCTGGTAGCCACCGCCCCCTGGTGGCGGCTACAGGGTTTGTGGCCCCCCTGTGGCTCTCCTGCCTTGGCCCTCAAGTCCCCCAATCTTCTTCTGTTCTGGAAAAATTTATTTCGGGGATTTTATTCCATTTGGACTCTGTTCCAAAATCAGATCTGGAAAGAGTCAAAAACACAGAAAAACAGGAACTGGCACTTGGCACTGAATTAATAAGTTAGTCCCAAAAAAGATATAAAAGGTATATGAAACATCCAAAGTTGACAAGATAACAGCATGAAACCATCAAAAATTATAGATACGTTTGAGACGTATCAAGTACCTCAGGGCATGTCTACATAGTTCTCGAACCCGCAGGGTGTGCACACTTAAGGTTTGGCGATGTTTTAGTATAGTTGAGTTATATGCGTGGTTACCGAATGTTGTTTGGAGTCCCGGATGAGATCACGGACGTCACGAGGGTTTTCGGAATGGTCCAGAGACGAAGATTGATATATAGGATGACTTCATTTGGTTACCGGAAAGTTTTTGGGCATTACCGGGAATGTACCGAGAGTGACGAATGGGTTCCGGAAGTTCACCGGGAGGGGGGCAACCCTCCCGGGGGAAGCCCAAAGTACTTATGGATGGCGCACCAGCCCTTAGTGGGCTGGTGGGACAGCCCAATAAGGCCTATGCGCCATAAGAGAAAAAACAAAGAAAAAAAGAAAAGGTGGGAAGGAAGAGAAGGACTCCACTTTCCAATCCTAGTTGGACTAGGATTGGAGTAGGACTCCTCCTCCTCCTCTTGGCCGGTGCAACTTGGGGGCTTGGCCCTCAAGGCAAGACCCTCCCCTCCCTCCTATATATACCGGTGATTTAGGGCTGATTTGGAACAACTTTGCCACGTGCAACTCAGATCTAGACACCATAGTTTTGCCTCTAGATCATATTTCTACGGAGCTCGGGCGGAGCCGTGCAGGAGTAGATCCTTCACCACCACCGGAGCGTCGTCACGCTGCCGGAGAACTCATATACTTCTCCGTCTTTCTTGCTGGTTCAAGAAGGCTGAGATCATCGTCGAGCTGTACGTGTGCTGAATGCGGAGGTGCCGTCCGTTCAGCACTAGATCGGAGCGGATCGTGGGACGGATCGCGAGACAGTTCGTGGGACGGTTCGCGAGGCGGATCGAGGGACGTGAGGACGTTCCACTACATCAACCGCGTTCTTAACGCTTCCTGCTGTGCGATCTACAAGGGTACGTAGATCCAAATCTCCTCTCGTAGATGGACATCACCATGATAGGTCTCCGTGTGCGTAGGAATTTTTTTGTTTCCCATGCAATGTTCCCCAACAGTCTCATCATAGTCAACTCCTTGAACTTGTGAAAAACCCTTTGCCAAAAGTCGAGCTTTATAAACGACACATTACCGTCAGCGTCCGTCTTCTTCTTAAAGATCCATTTGTTCTGAATAGCCTTACGACCTTCAGGTAATACTTCCAAAGTACACACTTTGTTTTCATACATAGATCCTATCTCGGACTTCATGGCCTCCAACCATTTGGTGGAATCCGGGCACACCATTGCTTCTTCATAATTCGCAGGCTCATTGTTGTCTAACAATATGATAGATAAGACAGGATTCCCGTACCACTTAGGAGCAGTACGTGATCTTGTTGACCTGCGAGGTCCAATAGTAACTTAATCTGAAGCTTCATGATCATCATCATTAGCTTCTTCCTCAACCGGTGTTGCCTCGACAAAGATTTCTCTCTGCCATGCGCCACCATCTAGAGGGAGCAGAGGTTCCACAACCTCATCAAGTTCTATCTCCCTCCAACTCAATTCTTTCGAGAGAAACTCCTTCTCAAGAAAAGCTCCATTCTTAGCAACAAACAATTTGCCCTCGGATCTGAGATAGAAGGTGTACCCAACTGTCTCTTTTGGGTAACCTATGAAGACACAATTTTTCGCTTTGGGTTCTAGCTTTTCAGGCTAAAGCTTTTTGACATAAGCATCACATCCCCAAACTTTAAGAAACGACAACTTTGGCCTCTTTCCATGCCATAGCTCATATGGTGTCGTCTCAACGGATTTTGATGGTGCCCTATTTAAAGTGAATCCAGCTGTATCTAATGCATAGCCCCAAAACAATAACGGCAAATCGGTAAGAGACATCATAGATCGCACCATATCTAACAAAGTACGATTACGACGTTCGAACACACCATTACACTATGGTGTTCCAGGCGGTGTCAACTGTGAAACGATTCCACATTGTCTTAAGTGAGCACCAAACTCGAAACTAAGATACCCACCCCCTCGATCAGATCGTAGGAACTTGATCTTCTTGTTACGATGATTTTCAACTTCACTCTGAAATTGCTTGAACTTTTCAAACGTTTCAGACTTGTGCTTCATCAAGTAGATATATCCATACCTACTCAAATCATTGATACGTCTCCATCGTATCTACTTTTCCAAACTCTTTTGCCCTTGTTTTGGACTCTAATTTGCATGATTTGAATGGAACTAACATGGACTGGCGCTGTTTTCAGCAGAATTGCCTTGGTGTTGTTTTTGTGCAGAAATGAAAGTTCTCCAAACGTCCTGAAAATTTACAGAGATTATTTTTGGAAAATATGAAAAATACCTGCGCAAAGATCCACCTGAGGGGGTGGGCCAGTGGGCCACAAGCCCTGTAGCCGCCACCCCCTGGTGGCGGATGACAAGCTTGTGGGGCCCACGTGGCTCTGCCGCCCCCAATCTCAGCTCTATAAGTTCACTTTCGTCCCAGAAAAAAATAAAAAGAGAAGATTTCGTCGCGTTTGCAATACGGAGGCGCCGCCACAACCTGTTCTTCATCTGGAGGGCAGATCTGGAGTCCGTTTTGGGCTCCGGAGAGGGGAAATCGTCGCCATCGTCATCATCAACCTTCTTCCCTCTCCAATTCCATGAAGCTCTTCGTCGTTCATGAGTAATCTATTCGTAGGCTCGCTGGGCGATGATGAGTAGGATGAGATCTATCATGTGATCGAGTTAGTTTTGACGGGGATTGATCCCTAGTATCCACTATGTTCTGAGATTGATGTTGCTACTACTTTGCCATGCTTAATGCTTGTCACTAGGGCCCGAGTGCCATGATTTCAGATATGAAATTATTATGTTGTCACCAATATATGTGTGTTTTAGATCCAATTTTGCAAGTTGTAGTTACCTACTATGTGTTATGACCCGGCAAACCCGGAGTGACAATAACCGGAACCACTCCCGGTGATGACCATAGTTTGAGGAGTTCATGTGTTCACCAAGTGCTAATGCGTTGGTCCGGTTCTTTATTAAAAGGAGAACCTTAATATCCCGTAGTTTCCTTTTGGACCCCGCTGCCACGGGAGGGATGGACAATAGATGTCATGCAAATTCTTTTCCCTAAGCACGTATGACGACAGACGGAATGCATGCCTACATCACATTGATGAACGGGAGCTAGCCACATATCTCTCCGTGTTATAACTGTTGCATGATGAATATCATCCAAACAAATCACCAACCCATTGCCTACGAGTTTGTCCTACTGTTGTTGCTGCTGTTACTTGCTCTGCTGTTACTTGCTACTGTTGCTACTTGCTACTGCTCTTACTTGTCTTGCTCTGCTGCTACTGCTATTACTTGTTTTGCTCTGCTGCTGTTACTACTGTTGTTGCTGCTGTTACTTGCTCTGCTAATACTTGCTACTGTTGCTACTTGCTACTGTTGTTACTTGTCTTGCTCTGCTGCTACTGTCGCTTGCTACTGTTGCTACTTGCTACTGCTGTCACTAATGATGTCACTACTGCTGTTCCTTGCCACTGCTATTACTCGTTACACTGCTGCTACCTGCTACCATAATTTTTCTCGCTCCGTTGACGGGAAAGAGTATTTTCCGTCCACGGGCAATTTCTGGCGCCATTGATACGACAGTTAGGAATAGTCTGCAATCAACAGATCGTTTCTGACACCGTTGTTATCATACTACTTTACTGCTGATACTTTGCTTGTAGATACTAATCTTTCAGGTGTGGTTGAATCTGATAAATTCAGCTGCTAATACTCGAGAGTATTCTCTCACCTCCTGTCTGGCGAATCAATAAATTTGGGTCGAATACTCTACCCTCGAAAACTGCTGCGATCCCACGCTCTGGTGGGCCGTTAACAATATTCTTCTAGTTTCGATTGCCGGAGAGTGCTAGCAGCATTCTTCTGGTGCCGTTGCAGGGGAAGGTCTACTGTCACGGAGTCAGCATTTTTCTAGCGCCGTTGCCGGGGAGGTATTGCTATATTCTCTGAGTCACTTGGGATTTATATCTGCTGATCACTATGAAGAATCTGAAGGATCCAAAAACCAAAGTCTTGCCCTCAACTACGAGGGGAGGTAAGGAACTGCCATCTAGCTCTGCACTTGATTCACCTTCAGTTATGAGTAAGTTTGCGACATCACCTCCTGCTAGAAATCTTGATATGTCGCCTGTGCTTGATGATGCTTATGATGCTACTGCTAGAGATACTATGCCTGATGATGCTATGTTTGATACTGCTAGAGATACTATGCCTGACGATGCTATGCTTGATACTGCTAGAGACACTACTTTGCCTGATGTTCCACTAGGGGTGTTCCTTGATGCTCATATTGCTAGAGTTACTGCCAATGCTCGTGATGCTTCTGAAACTGCCGATACTATTGAGATAGAACCTGCTTTTGCTCCTGTTAGATCTAGCTCTCCTACATATGAATTGCGTGATATACCTGAGGGTTACGTTATGGAGGGAGAGATAGCTGAGGATTTTCTTGCGTGTAAGGATGCCTATGACGCTGAGAAATTACTTCTCAAGTGGAAGGAAAAATCTCTTAAAGCTAGGATGAAATACGACCTGAAGTTTGCCACTTCAGCTATCTTTATCACCGATAAGGATTATAAATTCTCTGTCGATCCTGAGATAATCTCTCTAGTCGAATCTGATCCTTTCCACTGTTATGAGTCTGAGACGGTCATAGCCCATCTTACCAAACTACACGATATAGCCACCCTTTTCACTAGTGAGGAGAAGATCCGCCACTACTACATCCTTAAGCTGTTTCCTTTCTCTCTAAAGGATGACGCTAAAGCCTGGTTCACCTCTCTTGCTCCTGGATGTGTGAGTAGTCCCCAGGATATGGTCTATTACTTCTGTGAGAAATATTTCCCTGCCCATAAGAAGCAAGCTGCCTTGCAGGAAATATACAACTTTGCTCAACTCCAAGAAGAGAGTCTCCCACAAGCTTGGGAGAGGCTCGTCCAGCTACAAAATGCTTTGCCTGATCACCCTCTTAAGAAGAACAAGATACTTGATATCTTCTATAACGGACTTACCGATGCCTCTAGAGACCACCTAGATAGTTGTGTCGGTTGTATTTTTAGGGAACGAACTGTAGAACAAGGTGAGACCCTACTGAATAACATCTTGATCAATGATAATGCTTGGACTATTCCCGAACCACCTCCTAAGCCAACTCCAAAGAAAAGAGGTATTCTATTCCTCATTCCCGAAGATATGCAAGAAGCCAAGAAATCTATGCAAGAGAAAGGCATTAGATTTGAAGATGTCAAAAATCTACCACCTATCGAAGAGATCCATGGTCTCGATAACCCGATACAGGTAGTAGAAGTAAATTCTCTGCGTAGGTTTGATGAGAGTGATATTCCTTTTGACAAACATGCTAGCCTATGCTTTGATGAATTTGACAACTTTGTTGCCAAACAACAAAGTTTCAATGATTATGTTATCAGACATTTGGAACAAAGTACTCGTATGATTAGCCATTTAAGTGCTTGTGTAGACAGAAATGTCAATGATCTGAAGCTTCTGAGTAAACATGCCTCTATGATTACTACTCAGGTAGAACAAGTACTTAAAGCTCACAATGACTTGCTCAATGAATTAAATGACAACTCTGTTAGAGTCATTACTAGAGGAGGCAAAATGACTCAGGAACCTTTGTATCCTGAAGGCCATCCTAAGAGAATTGATCAAGATTCTCAAGGAATCAATGCTGATACACCTAGTCATCCTAAGGAGAAGAAGAAGGATGATAGAAACCTACATGCCAGTTCACCAAATACTATCACAACTGAAGAACCTAATGATATTTCTGCGTCTGATGCAGAAACACAATCTGGAGATGAACATGAACCTGGTGACAATATGGACAGTGATGTTCATAATAATGCTCAACCAAGCAATGATGAGGATGTGGAGATTGAACCTACGGTTAATCCTGATAACCCACAACCTAAGAAATATGATAAGAATGATTTCACTGCTAGGAAGCATGGTAAAGAAAGGGAGCCATGGGTTCAGAGATCTATGCCCTTTCCTCCTAAGCCATCCAAGAAAAAGGATGATGAGGATTTTGAGCACTTCGTTGAGATGATAAGACCCATCTTTCTGAAGATGTGGTTAACTGATATGCTCAAGATGTCTGTGTATGCCAAGTACATGAAAGATATCGTGACTAATAAACGGAAGATACCAGATCTTGAGATCTCCACCATGCTTGCCAATTTCACTTTCAAAGGTGGAAATCCTAAGAAACTTGGTGATCCCAGAGTGCCCACTATACCTTGCTCCATTAAAGGAAACTACGTAAGAACTGCCTTATGTGACCTTGGAGCCGGTGTTAGTGTTATGCCGCTCTCTCTTTATCGTAGACTTCAATTGGATAAGTTGACACCCACTGAAATTTCTCTGCAAATGGCCGACAAATCAACTGCTTTCCCTATCGTCATTTGCGAGGATGTGCCTGTTGTGGTTGATAACACCACTATCTTAACAGACTTTGTTATCTTGGATATTCCCGAGGACGATGCCATGGTTGTCATCCTCGGAAGACCCTTTTTAAACATTGTAGGGGCTGTTATAGATTGCAACAAAGGCAATGTCACTTTCCATGTCAACGGTAATGAGCACACAGTGCACTTTCCGAAGAAACGATATCAAGTACATTGCATCAATGCTATCGAAAAAGCTTCATCGATTCTCATTGGGAGCTTTGAATGCCCTATTCCTCGTGTCAAGATGAAGTATGATTTGCTTTTTGGGGAGATACATATCCCCATTGAGGTGACTTAGTGGCTATTCGAAAATTCTCCGTTTTCTCTTGCGATTCGAGAAGGTTTTGTCATGAGGACTTGATCAACCCCATTGACGGATTTCTTTTGATGATCATGAAATGGATGAATCAAAGAGTCACATACCTCTGTTTTGAGCTTTCATTTTCTTTTGCGTAGAAGAAAAATGATAGAATTAGTTTATTTTTTCCTGTTTTCTGTTTTAGCATCCCGGAGAAAAATACCCCAAAAATAAAAGTTCTCCGATGGTCTTGAAAATTTAGTATGATTTTTTCTGGAATATTTGAAAATTATTGGGCCTGAGAGCTGGCCTGGGGGCCTGACCAGTGGGCTACAAGTCCTGCCACCGCCACCCCCTGGTGGCGGCTAGCAAGCTTGTGGGGCCCACAGGGACTCCCTCCACTCATTCCATCTCCCATCCTCTTCTTCCACCTCCAGAAAAAATTGTTTCGCAGCTCAAACCCGTGTTCTTGCTCTTTTGGATGTCATTTTCGATCTCCTTGCTCAAAGCACCATTCTCCGAACCGTTTTGGGGAAATTACTCCTTGGTAAGTGACTCCTCCATTGGTCCAATTAGTTTTTGCTCTAGTGCTTTATCCTTCGCGTATTCTTGCTACCTTGGTGACCCTGTTCTTGAGCTAGAAATGTTGATTTTAGCTGGTCCCAAGTAGTTTTAGCGCATGATACGGTCTCTAGGCACTGGTAGGAGTAGTTGCTATAAGTTGGGTTAATCTTTATTCACTTTTCTTTCGAAGTTTCTAAAAATTTCAGAATTTTTCAGAGCTAGAAAAGGGAAAAGACGAGGAGGTTCTTGAGAGGCTCTTCAAGTCGTAACCCCAAGGAGGATGAGAGGAACCACCCCAAGTACGTAGTCCCTCGAGTCACAGAAGTTCGAGCGTGCGAGTGGCCAAGTGATGAATTTTTGCGCGCTGCTGGGCTTTATGAAGACTTTTATTACTTGGTGGAGAACGCAGGTCTTACTGCGTTCGTTGAAGATAAGTGCTCACAATACCTCCTCCTCACCAATATTTTCGTTCAAAGCTTCAACTTTTATCCAAGGAAGAATCCTCCCATGGTTGAGTTCATGATATACGATGTCCCCCGGTGCATGACGCTACAGGATATTTGCAATGTATGCAAATTAACTTATGTTGGGGATATCCGTGACCCTCGTCCACGGGACTTGGAGGATTTCATTGGTGCTATTGCTGTTGGAGAGGAGAGAGGAATGTCTCACGCTAGAACTGCTAGCATACATTTTCCTGTGCTTCGGTACTTCTCATTATTTGTCGGAAAATGTTTGATTGGCCGTGGGGAGGCTGGATCACTTAGTTCTCCAGACCTTGTGGTTTTGCGCGAAGGCCTTTATAATGATAAGACTTATAGCCTAGGTGCTATAGTGGCCCAGTGCTACTGCAACAAAAGACCTTCCAACGGCGCCAGAAATAGGCACGTCGACAGGAGAATACTTGGCTTGATCTTTCTGTTGCGGCTACGCCTTAAGGGACTTCCTAGGAAAGTATGCAAAGGATTTCCCCCGTGGCCTTGGAGCCTTGCATTGGTGTTCCCTCGAAGCGGAAAGGGTGATGTAGCGTAGCGGTGGTAAGTATTTCCCTTAGTTTGAGAACCAAGGTATCAATCCAGTGGAGGAGTATCTCAAGATCCTGCACAAACACAAAAACTTGCTCCCAACGTATGAAGGGGTTGTCAATCCCTTATAGATTGTTTGCCAAGTGAGAACTAAAAGCAACAAAGTAACAAAGCAAAGTAAAAGCGGAGATGTAAACGATGGATGTGAATAGACCCGGGGGCCGTAGTGTTTACTAGTGGCTTCTCTCATGAAAGCAAGTAGACGGTGGGTGAACAAATTACTGTCGAGCAATTGATAGAACCGTGCAAAGTCGTGACAATATCTATGCAATGGTTATTTCTATAGGCATCACGTCCAAAACAAGTAGACCGATACTGTCTGCATCTACTACTATTACTCCACACGTCAACCTCTATCCAGCATGCATCTAGTGTATTAAGTCCATAAGAACAGAGTAACGCCTTAAGCAAGATGACATGATGTAGAGGGATAATCTCAAACCAATGATAAAAACCCCATCTTTTTACCCTTGATGGAAACTACTTGATGTGTGCCTTGCTGCCCCTGCTGTCACTGGGAAAGGTCACCACATGGCAGAACCCAAAACCAAGCACTTCTCCCATTGCAAGAATCATAGATCTAGTTGGCCAAACAAAACCCAAGACTCGGAGAGACTTACAAGGATATCAAATCATGCATATAAGAAATCAACAAAACTCAAATATATATCATAGATAATCTGATCACAAATCCACAATTCATCGGATCTCGACAAACACACCGCCAAAGAAGATTACATCGGATAGATCTCCATGAAGATCATGGAGAACTTTGTATTGAAGATCCAAGAGAGAGAAGAAGCCATCTAGCTACTAACTACGGACCCGTTGGTCTGAAGTGAACTACTCACGAGTCATTGGAGGGGCGATGATAATGATGAAGAAGCCCTCCAACTCCAAAGTCCCCTCCGGCAGGGCGCCGGGAAGGGTCTCCAGATGAGATCTCGCGGAAACGGAAGCTTGCGGCGGCGGAAAAGTATTTTCGAGGCTCCCCTGGTTTTTTGCTGAATTTTTGGGAATATATAGGCCAAGGATCTAGGTCAGGGGGCGGCCAGGGAGGCCACAAGCCCTGACACCGCCGCCTCCCCCTGGTGGCGGGGTGGGAGCTTGTGAGCTCCCTAGAGCCCACCTGGCTTGGCCCAGAGGACCCCTGATCTTCTTCCGTTCGGGAAAAAAACGATTTCGGGGTTTTTATTCCATTTGGACTCCGTTCCAAAATCGGATCTGAAAAGAGTCAAAAACACGGAAAAAACAGGAACTGGCACTTGGCACTCAATTAATAAGTTAGTCCCAAAAAAGATATAAAAGGTACATAAAACAACCAAAGAAGACAAGATAACAGCGTGAAACCATCAAAAATTATAGATACGTTTGAGACGTATCAAGCATCCCCAAACTTAACTCCTGCTCGTCCTCGAGTAGGGAAGTGATAAAGAATGAATTTTTGATGCTTTCATGCTACCTAGCATAGGTGTCCTTTGTAATTCCTCTTATGTGACGTGAATGTTCAGATCCATTAGATTCAAAACAATAGTCTGCTATTGACGTGGAAACAATAATAATTCAAGCAAACTAGCAAGGTAATCATGGACTTTCAAAATAACAAGACCAAAAGAAAGTTATCCCTACAAAAGCATATAGTCTGGCTATGCTCTATCATCATTGCACAACGAATTTAAATCATGCACAACCCCGGTATTGGCCAAGTAATTGTTTCACACCTTTACTTTCTCAAACCTTTTCAACTCTCACGCAAGACATGAGCGTGAGCCATGGTTATAGCACTATAGGTGGTGTGGAATGTAGTGGAGGTTACAAGACAAAAAAGGAGAAGATAGTCACATTAACTAGGCATATCAATGAGCTGTGGAGATGCTCATCAATAGATATCAATGTGAATGAGTAGGGATTGCCATACAAATGATGCACTAGACCCACGAGTATGTGGAAGCTCATAAACAAAACTAGTGGGTGTGCATCCAACTTGCTTGCTCACGAAGACCTAAGGCAATTTTGAGGAAGCCTATCATAGGAATATACAAGCCAAGTTATATAATGAAATTTTCCCACTAGCTATATGGTGGTGACAAAACGAGAGACTCTCAATCATGAAGATCATGGTGCTTAATATGCACAAGTGTGGAAAAAGTGCTAGCATTGTCCCTTCTCTCTTTTTCTCTCATTTTTTTTATTTCGGTGGGCTCTTTGGCCTCTTTTTTTTATTTTGGTGGGCTTCTTTGGCCTCTTTTATTTCCTCACATGGGACAATGATCCATTAATTATGATCATCACACTTTCAACTCAAAACTTAGAGTAACGATGACTCTATATGGAATGATTTCGGTAGTGTACCGTGGCAATGATCTAGCATGGCATAGACATCAATGGAAACATCATGCTAGCTATCTTACGATCATGCAATGGCAATGTAGACGTGGTGGCACATGTCATGGTGGTAGTTGCATGGCAATATATCTCAGAATGGCTTTGAAAAAGCCATAGTAGGTAGGTATGGTGGCTGTTTTGAGGGAGGCTAATGGTGGGTTTTGTGCACCGGCGAAAGTTGCACGGCACTAAGAAGATAGTGATGGTGGAAGGTGAAAGTGCATCTAAACCATGGACTCAACATTAGTCATGAAGAACTCATATACTTGTTGCAAAAGTTTTATTAGTAATCGAAACAAAGCATTCAACGCATACTCCTAGGGGAAGGGTTGGTAGGTATAAACCATCGTGCGATCCCGACCGCCACGCAAAGGATGACAATCAATATACTAATCATGCTCAGATTTCATCACAAAGAGGTTCACCATACGTGCATGCTACGGGAATCACTAACTTCAACACAAGTATTTCTAGATCCACAACACCTTACTAGCATGACTTCAATATTACCATAACCACAACTCAAAACTAATTGAGATGAATCAAACTTCTCTAACTATTCAATGCACATGAAGGTGGAAGTTTTCGTATCCCTCTGGATAACTACCCCTTTTGAGACTACTTTCAAAGCATAGATCAACTACCAACCCACGCACCGCTGTGCTCTAAAAGATATAAGTGAAGCACATAGAGCAAAAGTATCTAGCTCAAAAGATATAAGTGAACCACATGTGAGCTGAATTGTCTACCAAAGGATAAATGTGAAGCTCGACAAAATCATGGTGTGTGCATGTATCTCTATCTAGGTGTGCAGCAAGGATTATTGTGACACAAAAAAAATAAATTACTCCTACGATACAAGTCGCTCCAAGCAAAAACACATAACATGTGGTGAATAAAAATATAGCCCCAAGTAACGTTACCGATGGATTGAAGACGAGAGAGGGGATGCCTTCCCGGGGCATCCCCAAGCTTAGGCTTTTACGGCATCCTTGAATCTCTTGGGGTGCCTTGGGCATCCCCAAGCTTGAGATCTTGACACTCTTTATCTCTTTGTCCATAAGGACTTCACCCAAAACTTGAAAACTTCACAACACGAAACTTAAACAGAAACTCGTGATAACATTAGTACAAGAAAGCAAACCACCACTTCCTTAGGTATTGTAGAAAACTTAAATTCTACTTGTGCGGATGTTGGGTTACTGTAATTTCAATCTTCCATGGCTAATACCCCCCCGATACTATCCATAGTTTCATCAAAATAAGCAACCAACACAACAAAAACAGAATCTGTTAACAGCAGACCAGTCTGTAGGAATCTGTATATTTTGTATACCTCTGGTACTCCAAAAATTCTGAAAAATTACGACAGTCTGAAGAATTTGGGTAGAAATCAGCAGCAAAATGAATCAACTCAAAATCTATTACAGAAAAAAAACGAAAATTCTTTTCGTGAGCAGGAAGTTTCTGTCTTTTCCAGCATGACCAAACGATCACCCCAAGACTAATCATAACGGTTTTGCTTGGCACAAACGCAAAAAGAAACACAAAAAACACAATCATAACAGAATTATGAAAGTGTGGAAAACACAAAACAGAAAGAAAAAAGGATAGATTCGTTGGGTTGCCTCCCAACAAGCGCTTTTGTTTAACGCCCTTAGCTAGGCGAAAGTGATGGAATCACGTATAGTCATCTTTGGTGCTCAAACCATAGGTATCCCTCATCATAGATTCATAAGGCAATCTTATTTTCTTTCTAGGAAAGTGCTCCATGCCCTTCTTTAAAGGAAATTGAAATCTAATATTCCCTTCCTTCATATCGATGATAGCACCAATAGTCCTTAGGAAAGGTCTACCAAGAATAATGGGACATGAAAGATTGCAATCTATGTCAAGTACAATGAAATCCACGGGTACATAGTTCTTATTTGCAACAATAAGAACATCATCGATCCTTCCCATGGGTTTCTTGACAGTAGAATCCGCAAGATGCAAATTAAGAGAACACTCTTCAATCTCATGAAAACCAAGAATATCACATAAAGACTTTGGAATCGCGGAAACACTAGCACCCAAATCACACAAAACATTGCACTCATAGTTTTTGATCTTGATTTTGATAGTAGGTTCCCACTCATCATGAAGTTTTCTTGGTATAGAGACTTCTAGTTCGAGCTTCTCTTGAAGAGATTTCATCATAGCATCTACGATATGCGTGGTAAAGGCTTTGCTTTGGCTATAAGCATGTGGAGAGTTTGCAATGGATTGCATCAAAGAAATGCATTCAAACAAGGAGAAATTATCATAATTGAATTCCTTGAAATCCAAAGTGGGAGTTTCATTACTACCCAAATTTTTGACTTCTTCTAATCCACTCTCCACACCTTTATCATCAAGATAGGTGGATTCCGAATCATTGGGGCATTTTTTAACCAAAGTGGATTCATATCCAGCCCCTCCATAAGTAGGTTTGACACGCGAAAACAAAGATGCAAGAGGAGACACACCAAGCATTTTAAGATCTTCATGATTTGCATCACTAGAACGCACCCTTTTAAACCATTCATGTCTAGCGCGAATTTGGGCGGTTATTTCTTTGCTCTCATTCATAGAGATACGCATAGCTTTCAAAGTTTCATCCAAGTTGACCTTGGGAGGAGCGCATCTAACTTTCAAAGCATCAATATCACAAGACATCCTATCAACGCTCTTAGCCAAATCGTCTATTTTGAGTAGTCTTTCCTCTATGGACGCATTGAAAATCTTTTGAGAGTTAATGAACTCTTTGATATTACTCTCTAAATCAGAGGGTAATTTGTTGTGATTTCCATAAGTGTTGCCGTAGGAATTGCCATAATTGTTAGAGGAGTTACTAGGAAAAGGCATAGGAACATAGTTTCCTCTAAAAGCATTGTTGTTGCCAAAATTGTTCCTACCAACAAAATTCACGTCCAAACTAGCGTTGCTACTCTCAATCAAAGAAGATAGTGGGATGTCATTAGGATCTACGATAGCTTTTCTACTAGCAACCAAATTCATCAACTCGTCCATCTTAGCACTAAGCGAGTTAATCTCTTCTATAGCGTGCACCTTTTTGCTAGCATGCGACCTTTCAGTGTGCCACTGAGAGTAGTTGGTCATGATATTGTCTAGGAGTTTTGTAGCGTCTCCTAACGTGATTTCCATAAACGTTCCACCTGAGGCAGAGTCCAAGATATTGCGAGAAGCGAAATTCAAGCCAGCATAAAAGATATGTATAATCATCCACAAACTCAAGCCATGAGCGGGACAATTTCTAATCATAAGCTTTATCCTCTCCCAAGATTGTGCAACGTGTAAGCATCTTTGGATATGTAAGGAGATGATCTTAGCCGGCGGAAAATACTTGGATATGTAAGCATCTTTGCACTTATCCCAAGAATCGATACTATTTTTACGCAAAGAAGAAAACCAAGTTTTTGCGCGATCTCGCAACGAGAAAGGAAAAAGTTTCAACTTAATCACGTCATTATCCACATCTCTTTTATTTTGCATATAACAAAGCTCAATGAAGGTATTGAGATGGGATGCGGCATCTTCACTAGGAAGGCCAGAGAATTGCTCTTTCATAACAAGATTCAGCAAAGCTGCGTTGATTTCATACGATTCTACACTAGTGGCGGGAGCAATGAGAGTACTAATAAAATCATTATTATAAGTGCTCGAGAAGTCACAAAGTTTGGTGTTTTCAGCCATGATGACTTCAACAAACAAACAAGCACACAAGCAAGCAAGAGAACCGGCAAAGGGAAACGGCAAAGGCAAAAGAAAACGGCGAACGAGAACGGCAAATGTGAAGTGGGGGAGAGGAAAACGAGAGGCAACCGGCAACAAAAGTAAATGCAAGAGATGAGTTTGTGAGACCTACTTGGATAGATCTTGATTTATCCTCCCCGACAACGGCGCCAGAAATACTTCTGCTACTGCAACAAAAGACCTTCCAACGGCGCCAGAAATAGGCACGTCGATGGGAGAATACTTGGCTTGATCTTTCTACTGCGGCTACACCTTAAGGGACTTCCTAGGAAAGTATGCAAAGGATTTCCCCCGTGGCCTTGGATCGTTGCGTTGGTGTTCCCTCGAAGCGGAAAGGGTGATGTAGCGTAGCGGTGGTAAGTATTTCCCTCAATTTGAGAACCAAGGTATCAATCCAGTGGAGGAGTATCTCAAGATCCTGCACAAACACAAAAATTTGCTCCCAACGGTATGAAGGGGTTGTCAATCCCTTATAGATTGTTTGCCAAGTGAGAACTGAAAGCAACAAAGTAACAAAGCAAAGTAAAAGCGTAAATGTAAACGATGGATGTGAATAGACCCGGGGGCCGTAGTGTTTACTAGTGGCTTCTCTCATGAAAGCAAGTAGACGGTGGGTGAACAAATTACTGTCGAGCAATTGATAGAACCGTGCAAAGTCGTGACGATATCTATGCAATGGTTATTTCTATAGGCATCACGTCCAAAACAAGTAGGCCGATAATGTCTGCATCTACTACTATTACTCCACACGTCAACCTTTATCCAGCATGCATCTAGTGTATTAAGTCCATAAGAACAGAGTAACGCCTTAAGCAAGATGACATGATGTAGAGGGATAATCTCAAACGAATGATAAAAACCCCATCTTTTTACCCTTGATGGAAACTACTTGATGTGTGCCTTGCTGCCCCTGCTGTCACTGGGAAAGGTCACCACATGGCAGAACCCAAAACCAAGCACTTCTCCCATTGCAAGAATCATAGATCTAGTTGGCCAAACAAAACCCAAGACTCGGAGAGACTTACAAGGATATCAAATCATGCATATAAGAAATCAACAAAACTCAAATATATATCATAGATAATCTGATCACAAATCCACAATTCATCGGATCTCGACAAACACACCGCCAAAGAAGATTACATCGGATAGATCTCCATGAAGATCATGGAGAACTTTGTATTGAAGATCCAAGAGAGAGAAGAAGCCATCTAGCTACTAACTACGGACCCGTTGGTCTGAAGTGAACTACTCACGAGTCATTGGAGGGGCGATGATAATGATGAAGAAGCCCTCCAACTCCAAAGTCCCCTCCGGCAGGGCGCCGGGAAGGGTCTCCAGATGAGATCTCGCGGAAACGGAAGCTTGCGGCGGCGGAAAAGTATTTTCGAGGCTCCCCTGGTTTTTTGCTGAATTTTTGGGAATATATAGGCCAAGGATCTAGGTCAGGGGGCGGCCAGGGAGGCCACAAGCCCTGACACCGCCGCCTCCCCCTGGTGGCGGGGTGGGAGCTTGTGAGCTCCCTAGAGCCCACCTGGCTTGGCCCAGAGGCCCCCTGATCTTCTTCCGTTCGGGAAAAAAACGATTTCGGGGTTTTTATTCCATTTGGACTCCGTTCCAAAATCGGATCTGAAAAGAGTCAAAAACACGGAAAAAACAGGAACTGGCACTTGGCACTCAATTAATAAGTTAGTCCCAAAAAAGATATAAAAGGTACATAAAACAACCATAGAAGACAAGATAACAGCGTGAAACCATCAAAAATTATAGATACGTTTGAGACGTATCACCGAGCGGTTGAACACCAACCGTTCCAAGGGTGTCGTCTATGGAGGTATCTATGCTACCCGTCTTGCCAGACACTTTGAGATACCCATTAGACTGGGAGAGGAAGGAGAGATGCTCCTCCCTGAGAAATATCTGGATTATGACAACATGGTTTCCCATGATTTTCTGGATAGAGATGCTAGTAGACGGATGATTTATAACCTGATATTTAGTAAGGGTACTCGAGAGACTATTACTTTGCCTGCTCCTTCTTTGTTCGATCTTCATGCAGGCAGGTACACTATTATGCCCTCGGACACCTACGCATATTGGGGCTTGGCCCAACCACAGGTGCCCGTGCCCGAGCCGCCAGTCGAGTACCAGACGCCAGTTTATCAGTGGGAGCCAGAGGAGCTCACACAGAAGTGGCATCCACAGTCTTCTCCAGAGTATCTCGGAGCTGGTTATTTCCCACCATGGGAGTAGACCAATCTAGGCCAAAAGCCTAAGCTTGGGGGAGTACGTGTTCTCACCGACTTTACATTCATGCTTATGCTTTCACTTTGTTAGCCAGTGTTTACACTTTGCCACTGTATTATCCATGCTAGTTTATTTTTGTTTTCTTGTTTTGTGTCCTTTTGAGAAAACCCAAAAATATTTTCCTTTCTTCTTTTTGCTTGTTGGGAGCTTTCCCATGTAAATAGTTTTCTTTTTCTTTGGGTCAAGGTAGAAGATATTGGTTACGATGTTTAGTGGTTCTTGCATGCATGCCTGTTTAGCTTTCAAAGAGCCATATTACTTTGTCTTCTCCTTTGTGTTTGCCTGCAGATTCAGCTTATTCCAATGCTCTTATTATTGTTCACATTGTTCGATCGTGCAAATGAAAGGCAATAATGATGATATATGATGAAGTGACTGAGACTTGAAAAGCTGGTATGAACTCTATCTATTTTGTTTTTGTAAATATGACTAGCTTGTCAAACCAGATTCAGCTTTGTTGTGAGAGAACCATGTTTGCAATGACAACTTAGAGATCATAGTTTCTGATGCCATGCTTATTTAGTTGAGAGCTTATAATGGTTTGTCTGGAATGCCAACATAGATTTTGAGATGACTATGATGTAGTATGATAGGATGGTATTCTCCTTTGAATGTTTCAAGTGGCTTGACTTGGCGCATGTTCATGCATGTAGTTGAAACAAAATCAACATAGCCTCTATGATGTTCGTGTTCATGGTGATTTATATCTTGTTCATGCTTGCATTCAATGTTAGTCAAACACATTGCATCTTGATGACTGTTGTCGCTCTCTAGTTGGTCTCTTCCTAGTCTTTTGCTAGCCTTCACTTGTACTAAGCGGAATACTGCTTGTGCATCCACTTCCATAAACCCAAAAAAATTCCATGAGAGTCCACCATACCTACCTATTTGCGGTATCTGCGTGCCGTTCCAAGTAAATTTGCATGTGCCACTCTCTAAACCTTCAAGAAATAATCTGTTTTGCATGCCCGAACTGCTCATGTGGTGACAGGGGGCTATTGGTATCTTCCATGCTAGGAGTGTTATCCTCGACATGTGTTTATTCACTATCATTCACGAGAAAGGGGCCGGTAATTGGAATGCCCAGTTCCACGCTTAAATCGAAAACATAATTGTAAAACAAGACTCCCCCGGATTGATGTTAGTATGGACGGTACCCGAGGATTTGGCTAGCCGTGGAGTGTGATTGATTGGTGGTGGGGGAGTTAAAACTTTACTTTTCTGTTTGGCAACCGCCTATAGCATGAGTAGCATGGAAGATATTGATAACTCTTGGTCATTGCGTTGACAATGAAAGCATGCCACCCAAAATTATTATCTCTGTTTTCAAAGCTTGAGCTCTGGCGACTCTGCAAATCAATGCTTCCCTCTGCGAAGGGCCTGTCTATTTATTTTCCTGTCGAGTCATCCTCTTCTTATATAAGCACCAATTAGAGAGCACCTCTGTCATCTTAATGCTTTGCTTTTGATTGATATTGAGTATGAGTATGACTGGATCTTCGTTGCTATGAATTACAATGTTTAGTCAGCCCTTGATCTTTGAAAGTGCTCTCCATTTATGTTTTGCGGTCTCAGAAAGAGCTAGCGAGATACCACCTATTCATATTGCTTCATGCTTGTTTTGATTGAAGTGTTGGTATTTGAAACTCATTATTATTTGCTCGTTAGCTGATTATGCCATTGATATTAGTATACCGTGAGACCTTTGTGTCACTTGCTTACGTGGTTAACTTGTGATCTTGCTGAAATTCTGGTTATGAGTTAAACATAGTTGCAACAACAAGATCAAACAGAGTTTGTCAAAGTTTTTCTTTCTCTCTCTCTGTTTGTCAACTTTGTTGCTTGACGACAAGCAAGGTTTTAAGCTTGGGGGAGTTGATACATCTCCATCGTATCTACTTTTCCAAAATCTTTTGCCTTTGTTTTGGACTCTAATTTGCATGATTTGAATGTAACTAACCTGGACTGACGCTGTTTTCAGCAAAATTGCCTTGGTGTTGTTTTTATACAGAAATGGAAGTTCTCCAAACGTCCTGAAAATTTACGGAGATTATTTTTGGAAAATATGAAAAATACCTGCACAAAGAACCACCTGAGGGGGTGGGCGAGTGGGCCACAAGCCCTCTAGCCGCCACCCCCCCTCCCTGGTGGCGGATGGCAAGCTTGTGGGGCCCACGTGTCTCTGCCGCCCCCAATCTCAGCTCTATAAGTTCACTTTCGTCCCAGAAAAAATAAAAAGAGAAGATTTCGTCGCGTTTGCGATACGGAGGCGCCGCCACAACCTGTTCTTCATCTGGAGGGCAGATCTGGAGTCCGTTTTGGGCTCCGGAGAGGGGAAATCGTCGCCATCATCATCATCAACCTTCTTCCCTCTCCAATTCTATGAAGCTCTTCGTCGTTCGTGAGTAATCTATTCATAGGCTTGCTGGGCGGTGCTGAGTAGGATGAGATCTATCATGTAATCGAGTTAGTTTTGACGGGGATTGATCCCTAGTATCCACTATGTTCTGAGATTGATGTTGCTACTACTTTGCCATGCTTAATGCTTGTCACTAGGGCCCGAGTGCCATGATTTCAGATCTGAAATTATTACGTTGTCACCAATATATATGTGTTTTAGATCCGATCTTGCAAGTTGTAGTTACCTACTATGTGTTATGACCCGGCAACCCTGGAGTGACAATAACCGGAACCACTCCCGGTGATGAACATAGTTTGAGGAGTTCATGTGTTCACCAAGTGCTAATGCGTTGGTCCGATTCTTTATTAAAAGGAGGACCTTAATATCCCATAGTTTCCTTTTAGACCCCGCTGCCACGGGAGGGATGGACAATTGATGTCATGCAAGTTCTTTTCCCTAAGCACATATGACGACACACGGAATGCATGCCTACATCACATTGACGAACGGGAGCTAGCCACATAGCTCTCCGTGTTATAATTATTGCATGACGAATATCATCCAAACAAATCACCGACCCATTGCCTACGAGTTTGTCCTACTGTTGTTGTTGCTGTTACTTGCTCTGCTGTTACTTGCTACTGTTGCTACTTGCTACTGATGTTACTTGTCTTGCTCTGCTGCTACTGTTGTTACTTGTTTTGCTCTGCTGCTGTTACTACTGTTGCTGCTGTTGTTACTTGCTACTGTTGCTACTTGCTACTGTTGTTACTTGTCTTGCTCTGCTGCTACTGTCGCTTGCTACTATTGCTAGTTGCTACTACTGTCACTACTGTTGTTCCTTGCCACTACTATTACTCGTTACACTGCTGCTACCTGCTACCATACTTTTTCTCGCGCCGTTGACGGGAAAGAATATTTTCCGTCCACGGGCAATTTCTGGCGCCATTGATACGACAGTTAGGAATAGTCTGCCATCAACAGATCGTTTCTGACACCGTTGTTATCATACTACTTTGCTTGCAGATACTAATCTTTCAGGTGTGGTTGAATCTGATAAATTCAGCTGCTAATGCTCGAGAGTATTCTCTCATCTCCTGTCTAGCGAATCAACAAATTTGGGTCGAATACTCTACCCTCGAAAACTGCTGCGATCCCACGCGCTGGTGGGCCGTCAACAACATTCTTCTAGTTTCGATTGCCGAAGAGTGCTAGCAGCATTCTTTTGGTGCCGTTGTAGGGGAAGGTCTGCTGTCACAGAGTCAATCATCAGTGAAGGTGAGAAAATAACGATATCCGCCGCATGCCTCCACACTCATTGGACTGCACACATCAATATGTATGATTTCCAACAAGTCACTTGCACGCTCCATTGTTGCGGAGAACGGAGTCTTAGTCATCTCGCCCATGAGGCATGGATCGCACGTGTCAAGTGATTCGAAATCAAGTGACTCCAAAAGCCCATCAGCATGGAGTTTCCTCATGCGCTTTACACCAATATGACCTAAGCGGCAGTGCCACAAAAGGTGGCGCTATCATTGTTAACTCTACATATTTTGGTCTCAGTGTTATGTATATGTGTGTCATCACAATCAAGATTCAATATGAACAAACCCCTCAAATTGGGTGCATGACCATAAAAGATATTACTCATAAAAATAGGACAACCATTATTCTCTGACTTAAATGAGTATCGTCTCGCAATAAACAAGATCTGGATATAATGTTCATGCTTAACGCAGACACTAAATAACAATAATTTAAGTTCATAACTAATCCTGATGGTAACTAAAGTGAGACTGTGCCGACGGCAATTGCATCAACCTTGGAACCATTTCCCACGCGCATCATCACTTTATCCTTCGCCAGCCTTCGTTTATTCCGCAGTTCCTCCTTCGAGTTGCAAATATGAGCAAGAGAACCGGTATAAATACCCAGGCACTACTACGACAGTTGGTTAAGTACACATCAATAACATGTATATCACATATACCTGGTTTGGCGTTGGCCGCCTTCTTATCAGCCAAATACTTGGTGCAGTTGCGCTTTGCGTGACACATCCCCTCGAAATAATAGCACTCTATTTCTGGCTTAGGTCCAACCTTGGGTTTCTTTGTCGGATTGGCAACAGTTTTGCCGCTCTTCTTGGAGTTACCCTTCTTGCCTTTGCCGTTTCTCTTGAAACCAGTGGTCTTATTGACCATCAACACTTGATGTTCTTTCCGGAGTTCTGACTCTGCGACTTTCAGCATCGCGAATATCTCGCCGGGTGACTTGTTCATCCCTTGCATGTTATAGTTGAACACAAAGCTCTTATAGCTAGGTGGCAGTGATTGAAGAATTTTGTCAGTGATAGCCTCTTGCGGGAGTTCAATCCCAAGCTCAGCTAGATGGTTTGAGTACCCAGACATTTTGAGCACATGTTCACTGACAGACGAATTCTCCTCCATCTTGCAAGCATAGAATTTATCGGAGGTCTCATACCTCTCGACCCGGACGTTCTTCTGAAAGATAAACTTCAACTCGTGGAACATCTCAGATGCTTGATGACCCACAAGTATAGGGGATCAATCGTAGTCCTTTTGATAAGTAAGAGTGTCGAACCCAACGAGGAGCAGAAGGATCTGACAAGTGGTTTTCAGCAAGGAAATATCTGCAAGCACTGAAATTATCGGTGATAAGTGATTGTGTGGTGAGCACATTCGTAGCAAGCAACAAGTAACAAAAGTAGCAACGGTGCAGCAAGGTGGCCCAATCCCTTTTGTATCAAGGTACAAGCCTGGACAAAGTCTTATAGGAGGAAAAACGCTCCCGAGGACACACGGGAATTTCTGTCATGCTAGTTTCATCATGTTCATATGATTCGCGTTCGTTACTTTGATAGTTTGATATGTGGGTGGACCGGCGCTTGGGTACTTCCCTTACTTGGACAAGCATCCCACTTATGATTAACCCCTCTCGCAAGCATCCTCAACTACGAAAGAAGAATTAAGACAAAGTCTAACCATAGCATTAAACTAGTGGATCCAAATCAGCCCCTTACAAAGTAACGCATAAACTAGGGATTAAGCTTCTGTCACTCTAGCAACCCATCATCTACTTACTACTTCCCAATGCCTTCCTCTAGGTCCAAATAATGGTGAAGTGTTATGTAGTCGACGTTCACATAACACCACTAGAGGAAAAACAACATACAACATATCAAAATACCGAACGAATACCAAATTCACATGACTATTATTAGCATGACTTATCCCATGTCCTCAGGAACAAAAGCAACTACTCACAAAGCATAATCATAATCATGATCAGAGGTGTAATGAGTAGCATCAACGATCTGAACATAAACTCTTCCACCAAGTAATCCAACTAGCATCAACTACAAAGAGTAATCAACACTACTAGCAACCTTACAAGTACCAATCGGAGTCGCAAGACGGAGATTGGTTACAAGAGATGAACTAGGGTTTGGAGATGAGATGGTGCTGATGAAGATGTTGATGGTGACGAGTCCCCTCCGATGAGAGGAGTGTTGGTGATGACGATGGCGAAGATTTCCCCCTCCGGGAGGGAAGCTTCCCCGGCAGGATCGTCCAGCCGGAGCTCTAGATTGGTTATGCTCAAGTTCCGCCTCGTGGCGGCGGCGAAACCACGAAAAAGCTCCTGTCTGATTTTTTTCTGGACGAAACCCTCCATATAGCAAAAGAGGGGGGCCAGTGGGCTGCCCACAAGCCCCCATGGCGCGGCCTGGGGGGTGGCTGCGCCGTGCAGGCTTGTGGGCACCCCCTGGTGCCCCTCCACCACTTCTTCAACCCACTATTTTTTATATATTGGGAAAAAAAATCTCCGTTGATTTTCACGGCGTTTGGAGTTGCGCAGAATAAGTATCTCAACTTTGCTCCACTTTCAGGCCAGAATTCCAGTTGCCGGTATTCTCCCTCTTTATGTAAACCTTGCAAAATAAGAGACAAAAGGCATAAGAATAGTACCGTGAAGTGAAATAACAGCCAAAGAAGTGATAAATATCAACATGAAAACATGATGCAAAATGGACGTATCAACTCCCCCAAGCTTAGACCTCGCTTGTCCTCAAGCGAAAGCCGAGCTCAATAAATATGTCCACATGTTTAGGGAGAGAGGTGTCGACAAAACAAGATACAAACATGCATGCATCATGATCATGATCAGAACAACAATACCAACATATAATCTCTCATGCTAAAGTGATAATTCCTTCACAAAGTAAAGCATGGATCAAGAACCTTACCGAGAAGTAACAACCGGTAGCCTTTAGTCATTGAAGCAATTGCAATTTATCACAACACCAGAAAGAGTCAAGTAAGATCTTGTAAAGCAAATCCACATACTCAATCATTCTTTCGTTCTCTACAATTGCTACAACTCACGTGGTACTCATGAGATCAAAGTTTCAGCTCGACACAGAGAAAGATAGGGGCTCACAATTTTGCCTCCCAACTGCTTACCTCAAGGGTAATGTCAACAATAATAATTCATGAGTACTTACCTCCAAGTTGACATATGAATATAGATCTTTCCCAAGCATGTGACGGTAGCCAAGACAAAGGCAAAATAAGGAATTGGTGAAGATCACCATGACTCTTTCAAGGGTAAAAAGTAAAGGTACAAGATAGGCCCTTCGCAGAGGGAAGCAGAGGTTGTCATGCGCTTTTGAGGTTTGGATGCGTGTCCTCTTAGTGTGGAGGAATGTCACTTTATATTGCCTCCTGTGATAAAGAACTTTATTATGCAGTCTATCGCTTTTATGTCTTCCTCATCACAGGTTCGTATAAAGCTTATTTTCCACACACTAATAGATCATACATATTAGAGAGCAATTTTTATTGCTTGCACCGATGACAACTTACTTGAGGGATCTTATTCAATCCATAGGTAGGTATGGTGGACACTCATGGCAAAACTGGTTTGAAGGTTTATGGATGCACAAGTAGTATCTCTACTTGGTGCGGGAGGTTTGGCTAATATGAGGTGGAAGCAATCGTCACATGCTAAGGGATCTCTAATCATATAACACTGTTCAGAGCCAAGCAAACACAATTCATTACATTGTCTTCCTTGTCCAACATCTACTTCTAGGCATGCAATTGTTTCTTAGACCAATTCTTTCTAGACCTGTTGACAGTCTTTTGCAGAATCAGTTTAATCTCTCTATTACTTAGCTCTACTTGACCACTAGACTGAGGGTGATAGGGAGACGCAATTCTATGGTTGACATCGTACTTAGCAAGCGTTTTACGGAAAGCACCATGAATGAAGTGTGAACCACCGTCGGTCATTAGATATCTAGGGACTCCAAATCTAGGGAAGATAACTTCTTTCAGCATCTTGATAGAGGTGTTGTGATCAACACTACTAGTGGGGATAGCTTCTACCCACTTAGTGACGTAATCAACAGCAACTAAGATATGCGTATACCCGTTGGATTTTGGGAAAGGTCCCATATAATCAAAGCCCCAAACATCAAATGGTTCAATGACAAGTGAATAGTTCATAGGCATTTCCTGACGTTTGCTAATATTACCTATTCTTTGACATTCGTCACAAGACAAGACAAACTTACGGGCATCCTTGAAGAGAGTGGGCCAATAGAAACCTGATTGCAATACCTTGTGTGCCGTTCTATCTCCCGCATGGTGTCCTCCGTAGGCCTCGGAGTGACACTTCTTTAGGATATGTCCCTATTCATGTTCAGGTACACAACGTCTAATAACACCATCTACTCCTTCCTTATAAAGGTGAGGGTCATCCCAAAAGTAGTGTCTCAAGTCAAAGAAGAATTTCTTCTTTTGTTGGTACGTGAAACTAGGTGGTATGTATTTGGCAACGATATAGTTTGCATAATCAGCATACCACGGTGCACTACGTGAAGCATTGACGACATTCAATTGCTCATCGGGAAAGCTATCATCAATAGGTTGTGGGTCATCAAGAACGTTCTCCAACCTAGACAAGTTATATGCTACTGGGTTATCAGCACCCTTTCTGTCGACAACGTGCAAATCAAATTCTTGTAGTAAGAGAACCCATCTGATAAGTCTAGGTTTAGCGTCCTTCTTCTCCATGAGGTACTTAATAGCAGCATGACCAGTGTGAATAGTGACTTTGGAATCAACTATGTAAGACCTGAACTTTTCACATGCAAACACGACTGCTAAAAATTCCTTCTCCGTAGTGGCATAGTTTCTCTGGGCACTGTATAGAGTCTTAGTAGCGTAGTGAATAACATTCAACTTCTTATCGACTCTTTGCCTTAGAACAGCACCAACAGCATAATCACTAGCGTCACACATGATCTCAAAAGGTAAGTTCCAATCAGGTGGTTGAACAATAGGTGAAGTTATCAAAGCCCTCTTAAGTATTTCGAAGGCTTCCTCACAATCATCGTCAAAGACAAAAGGGATATCCTTTTGCAAGAGATTGGTAAGAGGCCTAGAAATCTTAGAGAAGTCTTTGATGAACCTTCTATAGAAACCAGCAGGACCAAGGAAACTTCTTATCCCTTTGATATCTGTGGGGTATGGCAATTTCTCGATTGCATCAACCTTAGCCTTATCGACTTCAATACCTCTTTCAAAAAAATTATGTCCCAAGACGATGCCTTCATTAACCATAAAGTGGCACTTCTCCCAATTCAAGACAAGATTGGTGTCTTTACATCTCTGCAAGACTCGATCAAGGTTGTTGAGGACATCATCAAAGGAAGACCGGTAAATGGAGAAGTCATCCATGAAAACCTCGACAATCTTTTCACAAAAGTCAGAGAATATAGCCATCATACATCTTTGAAAGGTGGCAGGTGCATTACATAAGCCAAAAAGCATACGTCTATAAGCAAAGGTACTGAAAGGGCAGGTGAAAGTGGTTTTCTCCTGATCAGATTGTGCAACTGGTATTTGGGAGAAACCAGAATAACCGTCTAGAAAGCAGAAGTGTGTGTGTTTGGACAGCTTTTCTAGCATTTGGTCGATAAAAGGCAAAGGGTAATGATCTTTCCTAGTGGTTTTATTCAATTTCCTAAAATTGATCACCATCCTATAGCCAGTGATAATCCTCTGTGGGATCAATTCATCCTTATCATTAGGGACAACGGTAATGCCTCGCTTCTTAGGAACGCAATGCACCGGACTCACCCAATCGCTATGAGCAACAGGATAAATGATACCTGCTTCCAGGAGCTTTAGTATTTCCTTTCTCACTACTTCTTTCATCTTAGGATTCAATCTCCTTTGATGATCAGCAACTGGTTTGAAGTCAGGATCAGTTTTAATCTTGTGTTGGCATAGAGTGGTACTAATGCCCTTAAGATCATCAAGAGTATATCCAATAGCAGCACGGTGCTTCCTCGGAGTTTTTAGTAACTTATGTTCTTCATGCTCTGAGAGGCTAGCACTAATAATAACAGGATATATCTCCTTTTCATCAAGATAGGCATACTTAAGAGTATCAGGCAACTGTTTAAGCTCGAACACAGGATCACCCTTTGGTGGGGGTGGATCCCCAAGCAGTTCAACTAGCAAGTTATTCTTAAGGATAGGATATTGTTCTAAGACAACTCTATCTATCTCATCCCTTTCATCCATATGCATATCATTTTTATGCTCAAGCAAGTATTGCTCTAAGGAATCAGTAGGAGGCACAGCAATAGAGGCTAAGGCAATAGTTTCATCCCTACTAGGCAACTCCTTTTCATGAGGTTGTCTACCAAACTTAGAGAAATTGAACTCATGTGACACACCTTCAAAGCCAACAGTGACAGTTTGCTTCTCACAATCAATATGAGCATTGACAGTATTGAGAAAGGGTCTACCAAATATGATGGGACAAAAGCTATCTTTTGCGGTAGAAAGAACGAGGAAATCCGTAGGATACTTCGTTTTACCACACAAGACTTCAACATCCCTAACAATTCCCATAGGGCAGATAGTATCTCTATTGACAAGCTGAATAGTGACATCTATAGGTTCTATCTCAACAGGTGCAATCTCATCTTTGACTTCATCATATAAGGATTGAGGTATTGCACTAACACTAGCACCCAAGTCACATAAGCCATGATAGCAATGATCTCCTATCTTAACAGAAACTACAGGCATGCCAACAACAGGCCTATGTTTGTCTCTAGCGTGAGGTTTAGCAATTCTAGTAGCATCTTCACAAAAGTGAATATTGTGTCCCTCAACTTCCTCAGACAGAATATCTTTGATAATAGCAATGCTAGGTTCAACTCTAGTTTGCTCAGGGGGTGTAGGTGTTCTAATATAGCCTCTACGTATCACAGTTGAAGCTTTAGAATGATCCTTTATCCTAACAGGGAAAGGTGGTTTCTCAATGTAAGCACTGGGAACAACAGGATCATTATAGGCAATGACTTTCTCTTCAACTGGAGTGGGTTTAACTACATTGACTTCTAAAGGGGGATGATATTTAAACCAATTCTCTTTGGGGAAATCAATATGAGCAGCAAAAGATTCACACAATGAAGCTACTATCTCAGAGTCAAGTCCATACTTAGCGCTAAAGTCACAAAAAGTATTTGCCTCAACAAAGGATTTGACGCAATCAAAAGTGAAATTCATACCCGAATCCTTACCTTCTTCAAGCTCCCAATCTTTAGAGTTGCGTCTAATTCTCTCTAATAAATTCCATTTGAAGTCAATATCTCTCTTCATAAAAGAACCGGTATAATAAGTGTCAAGCATGGTGCGATCATCATGAGAAAGCCGAGCATAGAAGTTCTGAATGATAATTTCTCTCGAGAGATCATGATTGGGGCATGAATATAGCATTGATTTAAGCCTCCCCCAAGCTTGAGCGATGCTTTCTCTGTCATGAGGCCAAAAATTGTAAATATAGTTTCGATCACGGTGTACTAAATGCATAGGATAAAACTTTTGATGAAATTCCAATTTCAACCGATTGTAGTCCCATGATCCAGTATCATCACATAGCCTATACCATGTCAACGCCTTATCCTTCAAAGATAAAGGAAAGACCTTATTCTTGACCTCATCCTCGGTCACACCTGCAAGCTTAAATAAACCACAAGCTTCATCTACATAGATCAGATGCAAGTCTATATGTGATATTCCATCTCCTGTAAAAGGATTAGCCAGCAGTTTCTCAAGCATACCCGAAGGAAATTCAAAGAAAATATTTTCAGTAGGTGCAGCAGGTTGAGGAGAAACCATTCGTGCTTCCGTTCGAGGTGAAGATACCCCGAACAAGCTCTCAAAGGATTAGTTTCCATAGTGACAAGTGACAATAAATTTCAGCACACTATATGAATGTTTCCTTACCAAGTTCCACTTACCAAAGGCGCTTCACTCCCCGGCAACGGCGCCAGAAAAGAGTCTTGATGACCCACAAGTATAGGGGATCAATCGTAGTCCTTTCGATAAGTAAGAGTGTCGAACCCAACGAGGAGCAGAAGGATCTGACAAGTGGTTTTCAGCAAGGAAATATCTGCAAGCACTGAAATTATCGGTGACACGTGATTGTGTGGTGAGAAGATTCATAGAAAGCAACAAGTAACAAAAGTAGCAACGGTGCAGCAAGGTGGTCCAATCTCTTTTGTAGCAAGGGACAAGCCTGGACAAAGTCTTATAGGAGGAAAAATGCTCCCGAGGACACACGGGAATTTCTGTCATGCTAGTTTCATCATGTTCATATGATTCGCGTTCGTTATTTTGATAGTTTGATATGTGGGTGGACCGGCGCTTGGGTACTGCCCTTACTTGGACAATCATCCCACTTATGATTAACGCAAGCATCCGCAACTACGAAAGAAGAATTAAGACAAAGTCTAACCATAGCATTAAACTAGTGGATCCAAATCAGCCCCTTACGAAGTAACGCATAAACTAGGGTTTAAGCTTCCGTCACTCTAGCAACCCATCATCTACTTACTACTTCCCAATGCCTTCCTCTAGGCCCAAATAATGGTGAAGTGTTATGTAGTCGACGTTCACATAACACCACTAGAGGAAAAACAACATACAACATATCAAATTACCGAACGAATACCAAATTACCGAACGAATACCAAATCCCACTTGAGATGGTGCTGATGAAGATGTTGATGGTGACGAGTCCCCTCCGATGAGAGGAGTGTTGGTGATGACGATGGCGACGATTTCCCCCTCCGGGAGGGAAGTTTCCCCCGCAGGATCGTCCTGCCGGAGCTCTAGATTGGTTCTTCTCAAGTTCCTCCTCGTGGCGGCGGCGAAACCACGAAAAAGATCCCGTCTGATTTTTTTTCTGGACGAAACACTCCATCTAGCAAAAGAGGGGGGCAGTGGGCCAGTGGGCTGCCCACAAGCCCCCATGGCGCGGCCTGGGGGTGGCCGCACCGTGCAGGCTTGTGGGCACCCCCGGGTGCTCCTCCGGCACTTCTTCGGCCCAGTATTTTTTATATATTGGGAAAAAATCTTTGTGGATTTTCACGGCGTTTGGAGTTGCGCAGAATAGGTATCTCAACTTTGCTCCACTTTCAGGACAGAATTCCAGTTGCCGGTATTCTCCCTCTTCATGTAAACCTTGCAAAATAAGAGAGAAAAGGCATAAGAATAGTATCGTGAAGTGAGATAATAGCCAAGGAAGCGATAAATATCAACATGAAAACATGATGCAAAATGGACGTATCAATGCTCCATGACGTTCATAGCATCGTTGAAGTCCCGGTTCCAAGCCATACAAGACTGCACATTGAACTACTGAGTAGTCCTCCTTATGTGATTGCCAAGCGTTCAGAACATCTTGGTCAGACGTAGCGGGTGGTTCATCTCCTAGCGCAGCATCAAGGACATAATTCTTTTTCCCAGCTTGTAGGATGAGCCTAAGATTACGAGCCAAGTCTACAAAGTTGCTACCATCATCTTTCAGCTTAGCTTTCTCTAGGAACGTATTGAAATTCAGGGTCGCTATTGCGTGAGCCATTGATCTACAACATAAAAAATTACAAAGTGGACTTAGACTATGTTCAAGACAATTAGAGTTTAACTAATCAAATTACTACTAAACTCCCACTCAAATAGACATCCCTCTAGTTACTTGAATGTGGCATGATCCAAATTCACTAACTCAAATCTAATCATCACGTGAGTTGAGCGTAGTTTCAGTGGTAAACATCTCTATGCTAATCATATCAACTATACGATTCATGCTTGACCTTCGATCTCTCGTGTTCCGAGGCCATGTCTGCACATGCTAGACTCGTCAAGTTTAACCCGAGTGTTCCGCGTGTGCAACTGTTTTGCACCCGTTGTATGTGAACGTTGAGTCTATCACACCCGATCATCACGTGGTGTCTCGAAACGACGAACTGTCGCAACGGTGCACAGTCGGGGAGAACACAATTTTATCTTGAAATTTAGTGAGGGATCACCTTATAATGTTACCATCGTTCTAAGCAAGATAAGGTGCATAAAAGGGTTAACATCACATGCAATTCATAAGTGACATGATATGGCCATGATCTTGTGCTTCTTGATCTCCATCACCAAAGCAGCGGCATGATCTTCATCATCACTGGCGCCACACCATGATATCCATCATCATGATCTCCATCATCGTGCCTCCATCGAGGTTGTCGTGCTATCTATTCTATTACTACTAAAGCTACAACCTAGCAATATAGTAAACGCATCTGCAAACACAAATGTTAGTTTAAAGACAACCATATGGCTCCTGCCGGTTGCCGTAGCATCGCGTGTAAGTCGATATTAACTATTACAACATGATCATCTCATACATCCAATATATCACATCATGTCTTTGGCCATATCACATCACAAGCATACCTTGCAAAAACAAGTTAGATGTCCTCTAATTTGTTGTTGCATGTTTTACGTGGCTGCTATGGGTAACTAGTATGATCATTTCTTACTTACGCACAAACCACAACGGAGATGTGCAAATTTATATTTAACCTCTCTCCAAGGACCACCTCGGTCAAATCCAATTCAACTAAAGTTGAAGAAACACGCACCCGCCAGTCATGTTTATGCAACGAGTTGCATGTTAGTCGATGAAACCAGTCTCTCGTAAGCGTACGAGTAATGTTGGTCCGGGCCGCTCCAATCCAACAATACCGTTGAATCGAGAATAGACTAAGGAGGGCAGCAAATCGAACATCAACACCCACAAAAACTTTTCTGTTCTACTCGAGATTACATCTACGCATGAACCTAGCTCATGATGCCACTGTTGGGGAACGTTGCATGGGAAAGAAAAAATTTCCTACGCACACGAAGACCTATCATGGTGATTTTCATATACGAGAGGGAGATCCGATCCACATACCCCCTGTAGATCGCTAAGCGGGAAGCATTAAGAAACGCGGTTGATGTACTGGTACAACTTCCTGATTCAAATCACCGTCGTCCCACGATGCGTTCCAATCTAGCGCCGTACGGACGACACCTCCGCGTTCAGCACACAGACAGCTCGATGAGGATCTACGCCTTCTTGATACATCAAGAGAGACAGGGAAGTAGATGAGTTCTCCGGCAGCGTGAGGGTGCGCCGGTGATGGTGATGATCTTTTCCTGCAAGGTTCCGCCCGAGCTCCGCAGAAAACCGATCTAGAGAAAGAACTACGAAGTAGAGGTTTGAGTTGCACGTGGCAAAATTATGTCTCAAAAACCCTAAAACCTCTAGTATATATAGGAGTAGGGGAGGGGCTAGCCTTGGGGCTCAATAGAGACCCAAGGGCATGGGCCGAAAGGAGGAGGAGGAGTCCAACTCCAATTCGGGTTGGGGAAGGAGGAGTCCTCCTCTTCCTTCCCACCTCCTTTTTTTCTTTTGGTTTTCTTTTCCTAGCGCCATAGCCCACTTGGGTTGGCCTCACCATCCCACTAAGGGCTGGTGGGCCACCATTGGAATATTGGGCGCACTCCCGGTTGGGTGGGCCCCTCCCGGTGAAAACCCGCAATCCATTCGTCACTCCCGATACAGTGATGGTAATGCCCGAAATCTTTCCGGAGACCAAACGAAACCATCCTATATATCAATCTTCGTTTCCGGACCATTCCGGAAACCCTCGTGACGTCCGTGATCTCATCCAGGACTCCGAACAACCTTCGGTCACCAACACCTATAACTCAACTATACCAAAACGTGACCAAACCTTAAGTGTGTAGACCGCGCGGGTTCGAGAACTATGCAAACATGACCTGAGACACTCCCCGGCCAATATCCAATAGAGGGACCTGGATGTCCATATTGAATCCTACATATCTACGAAGATCTTATCGGTTGAACCTCTGTGCCAAGGATTCATATAATCCCGTATACCATTCCCTTTGTCCTTCGGTATGTTACTTACCCGAGTTGATCGTCGGTATCCTATATCTATTTCAATCTCGTTACCGGCAAGTCTCTTTACTCGCCTGTGTGAAGGGGCAGCAGTTTGACGAATTAAACAGCGGGACCTACTATACGGCGCTACACGCGGCCGTTTGGGCTCCAGACGCGTGCAGCGCCTTGTTATGGGCCGGCCCATCAAACATTGCTTGGCGCCCTTGGTAGGGTGTAAAAAAAGTTCATTAATTTTTGAAAAATAAAGTTCACGGATTTTGCAAAAAAAAATCTTCAAAATGGAAAAAATGTTCATATATTTTGAGAAAAATCATAATCAAAATTTTAAAATGTTTATCACATTTGATAAAGTGTCATCAATTTTTATAAAAAATTCAATGCTTTTCAAAAACGTTCATCAAATTAGAAAAAAAAGTTAATCGGTTTTCGAAAAAAGTTCACCAAATTAAAAAGAGCTCATCGAATTTGAATTTTTTTTTCACCAAATTAAAAAGAGCTCATCGAATTTGAAAAAAAGTTCATCAATTTGAAAAAAAGTTCATTGAGTTTTATAAAAAGTTCACCAATTTTAAATAAAATTCATCGACTTTTTAAAAACGTCCACCAATTTGAAATAAATGTTCATCGTATTTTAAAAAAATTCACAAGTTTGGAAAAAAGTTCATCGATTTTGAAATTAATTTGATCAATTTTCATAAAAGTTCATGAATTTAAAAATGTTCATAAGTTATGAAGGAAATTGACAAATTTGCAAAAAACCCATGAATATTGAAAAATTATTGAATTCAAAAAAGTTCATCGAATTTGAGAAAAATCATCTAACTTTTAAAAGTTCATCATTTACAAAGAAAGATACACGAATTTAAATGAAAATCCATGCATTTAAACAAGACATATTTAAAGAACGAACGGAAGAAGGAAATAAAAGTATTCAGCTAAAGCAATTTGCACTAGTAGGCTGATGATGTGATGGTTCCATGAGAGGACTCGCAGCGAAATGGTCTCATGTTCGAATTCTCTGCATGCACAATTTTTGCTATACCTGAAAAGAGAAAATAAATGGGCCAGCCCAGCAGAGGTGCTGCATGCGCCGGTTAGCAAAAATTGGCTATAATCGGCGCCTGTGGTGCTAAACAGGAATCGCCTTGAACGGCAAATAGGCTTTTCCATTTGACCGGGTTTCTTTGTTTTCTCTATAAGCCCGTTATCTTGTTGCAGGGAGGATGGGCTGGGCCCTTTTTTCAGTTTGTTTGTTTACTGGAGGGATTTGGATGTCGATCTCCAATCCATTAACCCCCCCCCCCCCCCCCCCCCACCCTCCAAAAAAAACAGTGAAGGCTCCTTGTGAAATCTTGGTTCCTTTACTAGAGCAATGTCACGAGTGTTGTCGCAGAACAGAGTTATTGGATTTAGTGCGCTCGGCACAACTCCAAGATCCGTCATGAACTGTTTCATCCACACCGGAACAAAATTCGAATTTTATAAATATAATTAGCAAATTTAAAAACTAAGTTTTCCAAAATGAAAAAAAACTGGTTTCCAAAACCGGAGGCGTTGGAATAATTAAACGGTCTGCCGGTTGCGTTGTTGCTCAGTCACTCGTCTGTGTGAAGGGGCAGCAGTTTGACGAATTAAACGACGGGACCTGCTATACGGCGCTACACGCGGCTATTGTGGCTCCTGGCGCCTGCAGCGCCTTGTTATCGGCCGGCCCATAAAAAATTGCTTGGCGCCCTTGGCAGGCTGTAAAAAAAGTTCATTGATTTTCGAAAAATAAAGTTCACGGATTTTGCAAAAACAAATTCTTCAAAATGGAAAAAATGTTCATATATTTTGAGAAAAATCATAATCAAAATTTTAAAATGTTTATCACATTTGATAAAGTGTCATCAATTTTTATAAAAAGTTCAATGCTTTTGAAAAACGTTCATCAAATTAGAAAAAAAAAGTTAATCGGTTTTCGAAAAAAGTTCATTGAATTTCAAAAAAGTTCATCGAATTCGAAAAAAATTAATCACATTTTTAAAAAAGTTCATCAAATTAAACAAGAGTTCATCGAATTTGAAAAAAAGGTTCATCAATTTGAAAAACAATTCATTGAATTTTATAAAAAAGTTCACCAATTTTGATAAAATTCATCGACTTTTTAAAAACGTCCAACAATTTGAAATAAATGTTCATCGTATTTTAAAAAATGTTCAAAAATTTGGAAAAAAGTTCATCAATTTTGAAATTAATTTTATCAATTTTCATAAAAGTTCATGAATTTAAAAATGTTCATAAATTATGAAGAAAATTGACGAATTTGCAAAAAATCCATGAATATTGAAAATTTTATTGAATTCAAAAAAGTTCATCGAATTTGAGAAAAATCATCTAACTTTTAAAAGTTCATCAATTTACAAAGAAAGACACCCGAATTTAAATGAAAATCCATGCATTTAAACAAGACATATTTAAAGAACGAACGGAAGAAGGAAATAAAAGTATTCAGCTAAAGCAATTTGCACTAGTAGGCTGATGATGTGATGGTTCCATGAGAGGACTCGCAGCGAAATGGTCTCATGTTCGAATTCTCTGCATGCACAATTTTTGCTATACCTGAAAAGAGAAAATAAATGGGCCGGCCCAGCAGGGGTGCTGCATGCGCCGGTTAGCAAAAATTGGCTATAATCGGCGCCTGTGGTGCTAAACAGGAATCGCCTTGAACGGCAAATCGGCTTTTCCATTTGACCGGGTTTCTTTGTTTTCTCTATAAGCCCGTTATCTTGTTGCAGGGAGGATGGGTTGGGCCCTTTTTTTCAGTTTGTTTGTTTACTGGAGGGATTTGGATGTCGATCTCCAATCCATTAACACCCCCCCCCCCCCACCCCCCAAAAAAAACAGTGAAGGCTCCTTTTGCTCAAAGAGAAAACAGTGGAGACTCATTTCCCTGAATTATCTTCTTTAATGTCAGCATGGCAACAGATGAATTATCTTCTTGTCACATGGAAACATTTTTGTAATGTCCACATGGCAAACAAATCATTATTAGATGGTAAAATTAGAATTATTTGGTTTTTAAGACATGGATTTTATTGGAAACGTTTCTAATAGTCATATGGGAAATTTTAGATTTTAAGTTTGGATCAAATTAACAATTATTGCATTTTTTTGGTCTCATGTCACTTGTTATATGTGACAATTCTGGTTGAAACTTGCCCCATGACAATTTTAGACATGACAAATGACATGGTGATATCTTTTTTTTGTCTTTCTAACCATGGAAATTTGTAGGTCTTTTTGTAATGCTCCCATTACAAGCTTTAGGAATTTTCTACCTTATTCATGAAACTATTGGGAATGTTCCTACTTTGTTACATGTCAATTTTAGATTAGTACTTTTTATTTTTCTAAAAAAATTTGTTTTCGACACATTACATTTTTTGTTAAATCTTGATATGTAATGGAAACAAAAAAAAATTCTAAGTAAAGTATACACACATATCGCCACCCCCCCCCCCCAAACACACAATCCCATAATTGTTGGTTTGCTTTTTCTAAGTAAAGTTGTTTCTACAAATGGAAAATTTAGAAATAATTCTCTTTTTCTCACACGGTAATTTCATATCTTGTTTTGTTTTCTATACATGACAAATTTATATTTTTTGGTAATATCCACATGGCAAATTTAAGAATCTTTCAAACTTGTCACATGAATTTTTTTACACTTTTTGTAATGTCCACATGGCAAAAAGAATCATGGTTGGATAGGAAAATTTGGATTATTTGGTGTATATAAGACATGACAAAAAAATTGTATTGTTTTCTAACAGTCATATGACAAATTTTAGATTATGTTTTGCCTTTTCTAAGAAATGTTGTTTCTACACATGCAAATATAGAAAATAATTATCCTTTCTCACATGGCAAAGCCATATCATCTTTAATCATGGCAAAACACTTTTTTTCCTTAATGTACGCTTGGAAATTTATGAATTTTCAAACTTTTCCCATGGGAACATTTTGGTAATGTTCACATGGCGAAAAAATCATGATTGGATGGTAAAATTTGAATTATTTGGTTTATAAGGCATGTCAATTTTCTAGAAATGTTTCTAGTAGTCACATGTCAAATTTTAGATTTTGACATTATAGCAACTTAAAAATCATTGCATGATTTTTTGTCTCATGTCACTTGTTATATGTTAAAATTCTGATTGAAACTTCTGACGTGACAATTCTAGACATGAGAAATCACATGGAAAAATCATTTTTTTTCTTTCTAAACATGAAAGTTTTTAGGTCTTTTTGTAATGATCCTTCTAAAAGCACTAGAAAATTTCTACCTTATTAATGACAATTTTGGCAATGTTTCTACTTTGTCACACGTCAATTTTAGATTGTTGTTTTTTGCATTTTCCTAAGTAAAATTGTTTTCTACACATTACAATTTTTGTATGCCAAACATATTGTTTCGACCATGGCAAGTTTCTTTATACACACCATGGAAAATTTCATTGCGCACAACACTATTTTTTTTTATTTTGAGCATAACCATGGTAAGTTGTTTTTGGACAATGACAAATTTGTTTTACACCATGGACTTTTTTTTTCAACAAACCACGTTAGACAAATTTGAGTAGCATGGCAATTTATTTTGAACATATCATGGCAAACTTGTTGGCCATAACACCATGCAATTTATCTTGCCATTATCTTATGAAACAAGTTCTTTTTAGTAAATCTTGCTATGTAATGGCAACAAACAGTTTTCAAATTTATAATGCTATTTTAAGAAACAATCCCCCCTTTAATTTGCCATATGACAATTTTTTCTAAATCTTGCCATGATTTATTAGTAAAAACAACTTTTGTTTATGACCATCCTAATTTTTATAATTTTTCCATGAGCTAGATAAGCATTTCCTTCTATTTAAAGTTGCCACCGGAGACCGGACTATTCTTGTTGTTTACAAATTAGACCTTGGTATTTCTTACTGCAGATACCTTGACATAATTATTGAATGTACTTTGGTAAAACTTTAAATTAGAGGACGACATTTTATAAATTAGAGCTTGGTATAGAGTATAGCATGGTAATTTTTATTTTTAGGGCGTCATAATTGTAAATTTTTGTTTTCTATGCCTTTCATGTATGAAGAGTGTTTTTTTATTTTCTGTTGATGACATTTTTTGTGTGCCTACCACGCTTTACATGGGACCTGCTTTCTGTGTGTGTGTGTGGGGGGGGGGGGGATGCGGCGCAAACACCAACGAACGTTCAAAGGGAACTAGGATGGTTCGCTCGATCAAACCTCTTAGGACAAACAAATCGTTTGTTCCGGTCCCTAACATATGTGACGTCAAGTCTAATTGGTGTCCTACTACAATAATAAGTATTTTATAACTATAGAATAATCAGTTGAAGATCAGATCGTAGTTGCAAAGCTTGAAGATTGATGAAAATGTCACCTTATACTAAAAGAATGATCTGCATAAGAACATCTCCAATAGATGATGCAAATTTTGGAGATGTAAAAGTTTACATCTTCATAGAAATCATTTTTGCAGCTCCACAAAAGTCTCAACTCCAACAGATGATGTATTTTGGAGATGTAAAAGAACAATTCCAACATATGATGCAAATGGGGCGGCGGCGAGCGAACGGGGTGGCAATGGCGGCGCGGGGTCCGGGCGGAGAGGGGCGGCGATGGGAGTGGGACAACGATGGGGCTGGGAGGCGGACGAATGGGGTCGGGGCGATCGAAGGGGGTCGGGGCGGAGCGACGGAGGACTAATCTGAGCCGTAGGACGGCGGGCAGCGGGTGTTGAGGTGCGGAATCGGTGACAGAGGGAGGAGGGTCAGGCGGAGGTGGATCCGCGGCAGGCCGATGGCCATACGGGGTTGGGGCGGAGCTGAGCGACGACGGCCCGATCGTAGCTGTATGATGGGGGGCGAAATCGGCGATGGGTGTGAGGCTTAGGTGGATCCGCGGCGGGGCAGCGGCGGCGGGCGGCGGTGCGGCAAAGGCTGAGCGGGAGGAGGAAGATTGGGCGCGTGGAAGTGGAATGAACGGCCGTTGGCGGTTGGCGGTTGGCAGGAGACTGGTGGTTTTACATCTTCTGCATTCGGAGATGTAAATTTGCAGCTCGAAATGGTATAGTAGTTTATATCTTCGAAAGTCGGAGATATAATTTCTTTGCATCTACATCATCTATTGAAGACAGTTTTTTTGCCTCTGAAAATACAAAAGTTAAGTATTTTTGCATCTGCATTGTCTATTAAAGATGCTCTAATAAGATAGAAAAGCGCCAGACGTGGGTTTGATCTATGATAGGTTGGATGTACCACTGCCTTATACTTGCCATCGAACAACTGTTTGGTTCTCGTGCTTCTTAATACTTATTCAATAAATATTTTTCAACTATAGGAGTATAACATATAGGCATATAATATGTACTTTTAGTTTTTGTATTAATTAAAATATAAACTTTTCATACAATGAAATCTCATTTAAATATACCGCAACCGATTGCCACAACAAGCGTGGGAGAGGTATCATTCGATTTGACAATTCTTGAGATACATACATACAGAGGAGCAAATTACAGTCCCTATTCGTCGAGCTAGCTACTAGTTAGCTACTCTACTTAGTACATGATACCACTGTAGGCTGAAAGAGGCAGGTTGAGCTAATCGTCCTTGTCTCCACCGTCGCTGATCAGATCATCGTCATTGCCGATGTCGTCGAGCACATCGAACAAATCTTTTGCTATCACGTCGTCTCCTCGCTCGTCAACCACCAAATCATCCAGTGATGCGAGATGGATAAATGAGAAACAAGTGATTGCAGATACTGTTCAGTAAATAAATTTTCAGTGAGTTTTCTCAACAAGTGATAAATGCACTCAAAAGTTTACTGAGAAAATGCAGATGCTATTCACTTGTTACTGAAAGTTTTCTGGAGTGATCAACGATAAAGGCACTGAAAGGTTTACTCACATGCTACTCACTTGTTACTGAATATTCAAGTTTACTGAATTTTTACAAAAAATTCAGTTAGCAGTGAGCAGTAGCACGGCCAAATACTCAACCAAATGCTGTTTTGATAAAAACAAGGGAGGTTAGTGTACTCATTCTACCAAACTAAAGCAGTTTTTTGCTTTTTGTCAGATGGAGACTCTGCTGGACATATGTGAAATGTGGGTGTGGCAAAAACTAACCACTGAACATACTAACAGAACAGAGTATGCATGGTTCCAAAAGAAAAGAAAATAACATATGAACAGTAAGCAAAATGTTATGGCTGAAATTGAAAAATCAGTCAGCAAAGTGTACAAATATTACTTTGTACAATACAGTGTCTAGAACCACTGCAATAATTCAGATAAACAAAGCACTGTTAATTTGCAAAGTTTACAAAACCTGTTAATTTGCAAAGTTAAAATTCAGTTCATTTGCAAAGGTCAGTTTGCATTGCAAAATTCAGAGTTGGAATAACCTGTCTCTAAAGTCAGACCTGGAATAAATAGCAATTTGAATAAATGGGCAATACATTTGTCTTTCAATGATCATGACAACCCACTCAGATTTAGAAGTTATACTAGTAACTTAGCAGAAATAGTTTAAAACAATAAAAAAGAAATAAAAATAGTGACTTAGAATTGATAGTGACTAATGTAAAGCATAAGTAAATGCAAGCTGAATCAAACTGAATTCAGTACATTGCTTCTTGTAGTTTAAACTAAGCATGCTGGAATATTTCTTTATTTTCAGTTGAACTAAGTTTATACAAAAACTTCATGATTATACAGATTTTAGACACATTTTTGTTTATACAGAAACTTCATGAAGTTTATACAGTTGTCATTGTGGAGTTAAAAAAATTGTCATTCTCATACTCGTTTATACAGTTAATACAGTACATATGACAAGTGTCAATACACCATTTGATGATAACAGCAGGCTTGCTGTGAACATACATGAGCCATAACACAGCGAAGACAGAGCATGACACGGCCATACATGAGCCATACTGCAATTATTTACTGCAAAAAAATTAAGCATCAGCCGTACGGGAAACAAAGGTAGTATCATTAGCTTGACCATTTTCGAGATACGTACATACAGAGGAGCCAATTACAGTTTCTGTTACAAGGAGCAAAATTACAGAGGAGCAAATTAGCTACTACTCAGTACATGATACCATTGTAGGCCGAAAGAGGCAGGTTGAGCCAATCGTCCTTGTCTCCACCGTCACTGATCAGATCATCGCCATTGCTGATGTCGTCGAGCACATCGAACAAGTCTTGTGCTATCAAGTCGTCTCCTCGCTCGTCAACCACCAAGCCATCCAGTGACCTCGCATGCTCATGTTCGTGCTCATGTTGGCCTTCTTGTTCATCTTGGACGTGCAGTTCGCTGTTCTCTGGCAACTCTTCTGCGTCGGCATCAAACCAGCTCAACAGGTCGCTCATGTCGACCTCTTGCGGCTGCGACTCCAGCCTGCTGGCCAGCTCGTCTTCGCTAGCTTCTTCTTGGATCGTGCTCTGGTGGCCTCCTTGTTGGATGGTGCTCTGGTCAGCTGCCACTTCAAGATCGGTCTCCAATGACCTCGCGAAGTCGTCCATGTCCTTTGTCAGCGAGTGATTTGATTTACGAGTGTTCATCGTCGCGTGGTGCTGAGGCGGCGGCGCCGACAGGAAAGCCGGTGGGTGCGAAGACGGTCGCTTCATAGAGTTACACCCATCGATGGCTTGTCGAACTGCCGCGTTGACAGCCGACAGTGCTGCGGATGCGGGGACAGCAGCGCGGATCCGCTTGGGGCGCGGTGGCTCGGCGATGGGATGCGCCGGCCGCTTGGGCGCTTGCTGCGTGGACGTGGTGGTCACCGCGACGCGACGTTTATCAAGGGCACGCGGCACTGGCTTCTGGATCGTTGCTTCTTGCAGACGCGGCGGCGCTGGCTTGTGGAACACCTGCGGCTGCCTTGCTTCTTGCGGACGCGGCGGCGCTGGCCTCTGGATCACGTGCGATTGCCGTGGTTCTTGTGGTGGTCGAGGCGTTTGCTGCTGCACGGCCATCGTGGCATGTGCTCCGGCAACTCCACTTCCAGCAAGAAGACGATCCCCTGCTTCAGATTGCTGGAGCGTGACGGACCCCGGCTTCAAACCAGGCGAGACGTAGACCTTGCAGAGGACGCACTCCTCCCCGTCGACGACGGCGAACTGGTCCAGGCCGCAGATGTGGTATTCCTCCATCAACCAATCCGACTCTCTGCTCTCGTCCTTGTACGAGTAGCGAAGGTTCTCGCGGAAGCCGATCTTCTCGCCGGCGTTGTTCTCGATCACCTTCTTGCCGTTCGAAGTCCAGCCGCCGGCGCCGGCGGTGCGCGAGATCTTGTGGCCGCGCCCGGCTTTCTGCCGCTTGCACGTCGTGAAGAAGAAGCGCTCATGGGTTCCGGGAAGCCGAGGGAACGCTGCCGCGAGGTCCTTGGGCTCCGATCCGTAAACCCTCGCCTCGTGGATGAGGCCGGCTGTGTCCGGCAGCGGCTGGCCGAGGACCCGGCGCCGGAGGTAGAAGTCGACGGCGTCCTTGGGCGTAGGGTTGAACTTCATGCCGACGCGGAGCGCAGCGTGGGTGGCGGCGGCTGTGGCCATGGTAGGAGGTTGGTCGTAGAGCTAGCAGGAGCAGGTTGGTGGCTTTGGCCCCTGCTGGGTAAATTGCGTACTGTATTTATTTACAGATGCATGCATGGATCGCCTTCATCACGTAGTAGCTTGATCCGATTCGTGTACGGATTGGAGTCCGGCGCCATTCCGTAGCCTGGTTGTGTAGTTCGGTTTTTTTATACAAGCACCTAAATGCACATCATGTCATGATCCACGAAAAAAAAGGTCGATCTATTTGTATTGTAAATCTCGTGCAACTCATGTGTTCTGGTTAGGTCGTTCTGTTCTGTATTGCGCTTTGCTTCTTTCATCATGACCAATTGTTTAACCCGGGAGCTCCTACCTGTCACACTTTATCGCAGGTTGTCGTTCGCATGCACAGGGGACGTATGACTGGGCCGGTCCGATCAAGAACTGGTTCTGGTCATTATATTCTGTAGTGCGCTTCCCTCCTTTCGTTACGACTAGTTGTTCGACCGGGGAGCTCCTACCTGTTGCTCTTCGTGACAAGTTGTCGCTCGCACGCACGGAGGATGTAAGATTGGACCGGCCCGATAAAGAACTGTAGCTCAAAAATAAACGTTTCGTCACGACCAGTTGTTCGGGGAGCTCTTAATCGGCGCTTTAAGCGCCGGTTTGGCCAACTGACGCCTACAACGCCATGCAACGGGCCGCGACCCATTAAGTAAATTCATTACCGCTTGGTTTTTGTAGGCTCGTTGTTTTTTTCAGATGAGATATGCTATTGGTTCAGAAAAAAGACCGGTTTTGGTTTTTTATAATTTTGAATATGTTGTGTAAATAAAAAAGTTCATAGATTTATTAAGAAAATGTAAAAGTTCACGAATTTAAAAAAAGTTTAGTTGAATTTGAAAAAAGTTCATCAACTCCGAATTTTTTTTATCGTTTCTAAATTTCTTTTTACCGTTTTTAGAAAAAAGTTCATCCGTGTCAACTCCCCAGGCGCAAGCATCCGTGTGGAGCTCCTTCCTCGCCGTCCCTTCCCAAAGCTGTGGCTCCTCACAACATGCACTTCTTCATTTTTTGCGGGCAAAAACTTTTGACTGAGGCCTTGTTTGTTTCAGAAGTCTCGAGACTTCTTTTAGTTCCAACTACAAAGTCCTTAGTCCTTACTCATTTGTTTTCATGGACTAAATAGGTACTAGAGGTCATTAAATGACATGCATAAAGACCATGTTACCCCTAGTAATGTAGTAGTAGTTATTAAATGAAATGTTAAAAGTAGGGGCACTGTTGAAAAAAGTGTCAAAGAAGTCCCAAAGAGACCCTCCCATAGGGACTTCTTCTTTTAGTTTCAAATACCCCCTTTTAGTCCCTAAAAGTCCCTCATGTTTGTTTCACATGGGACTAAAAGGGATTTTTTTTAGTCCCTACATCAAAAAGTCCCTCGAAACAAACCCTCCCTGATTTTTATCTTTTATCGGTTCATCTTTTATGTTCTATATAAGCAGTAGTAATATAATGGAGCATGAAAAATATAGCTACGGGCCGAAGCAATTAGATGGTTCATCATATGATAACGTAGCATCAGGGATGGAGCTAGAAAAAAAGTTAGCTATGGTCATGTCTATGACAATGGGATCATCTTCAATAAAAAGATAGTGTTTAGTAAAAAACCAATGAATGATTTCTTTGCTTCATTGATTGAGGTCAATTGACCGCGCCCCCGTGCTGGCCGAATCGTTCGGTTGGTCATGCGCGGGCCGCCCGATCCGCCAGTTGTACGCGGGCTGCATCGATCTCCATGCAACATTATTCTTTCGATGCAATAAATTTTGTTCACGATGCAGCAATTTTCGTCCATGATTGCAATAAAAATATAGTTATAGCAAAAAAAAAAATATCAACGTGGTCGTAACAAAAAAACGAAGCTGATGATGCGTGATAGCAAAACAAAAAAAGATTGTAGCAAAACAATCCGGTGAACTCCTTTCATCACGGACAACACCGTGCGCCGGCGTGTTGGCCGAATGTTTTTGGCTGGTCTGCCCCCAGCTGTCTGATCTGCTATGCGACGTCGTCAGATTAAAGTTCCTCTGCTTTGCTCTTTTCATCACGACCAGTTGGTTAACCCGGGAGCTCCTACCTGTCACACTTTATCGCAGGTTGTCACTCGCATGCGCAGGGGACGTATGACTCGGCCGTCCCGATCAAGAACTAGTTCTGGTCATTCTGTTCTGTAGTGCTCCTTTCATCACGGACAACACTGTGCGCCGGCGTGTTGGCCGAATGTTTTTGGCTGGTCTGCCCCCAGCTGTCTGATCTGCTATGCTAACCCGGGAGCTCCTACCTGTCACACTTTATCGCAGATTGTCACTCGCATGCGCATGGGACGTATGACTCGGCCGTCCCGATCAAGAACTAGTTCTGGTCATTCTGTTCTGTAGTGCGCTTTCCTCCTTTCGTCACGACCAGTTGTTTGACCGGGAAGCTCCTACCTGTTGCTATCCGTGGCAGTTTGTCGCTCGCACGCACGCACGAATGAAGTAAGATTGGACCGGCCCGATCAAGAATTGTAGCTCAAAAATAAATGTTTTGTTCCTTTCGTGACGGGAGATGAAATCGAACCTACAACCTCATCACAACTGCTATGCTGCACTCACCACTCGGCCATGGGCAGATGTGAATATTCACATCAACCTTTGACTAGTCAACTATTGGATAAAAAAAGAAAAAAATCATGAAATAAAAAATATTTATGGACTTTAAAAAACATTCACAAACTTCAAAACAATGAAAAATTTAGTCAAACAACATCAAATTTAAAAAACTTCATAAATTTTAGAAGAAATTATCGAATTTGAGAACAGTTCATCAATTTTGAAAAAAGCTCACCAAATTTGAAAAAAGTTCATCTGATTTTAAAAAAGTTCATCAATTTTAAATAAAATCATTGAAAATTTAGAAGTTCGTCAAATTTGAACAAAAACAATTCATTTATTTCAATAAAAGTTCATGAATTTTAAAATATGTTCACTCATTTTCAAAAAAGTACACCGATTTTCAAAAAAAGTTCATGATTTAGAAAAGAGTTCAGAAATTTCAAATTATTGGAAAAAGTTTTGAAAAGTTAATGGATTTTAGAAAAGTTCATCGTTTTTGAAAAAGTTCATCATTTTTGAAAAAGTTCATCAAAATTGAAAAAAAGATTTAAAAAGTCCTTCAGATATGAAAATGGTTCATCAAAATTGAAAAAATGGATTAAAAAAAGTCTTTCAAATCTGAAAATAGTTCATCAAACTTAAAAAATGTTAAACAAAACTGAAAAAATTGATTCATGGAATTTGAAAATAGTTCATGAAGTTTGAAAAAAATTCATCAAAAATTATGAAAACAAATCATCGAATTTGAAAAAACATACATCAAATTTGAAAAAAAGTTCATCAATTTGAAAGAAAACAATTCTTGGAATTTGAAACAAAATAATCATACGAGAAAGAAGAAGGAAAACAAGGAAAGAGAATAAACATAAATAAAAAAAGGAAAAGGAAAGAAAGGAAAAGACAAAGGAAGGAAGTAATAAGAAAAGGATAAAAATATGACAATTAGCGTATAAGTGGTGGTGGCGTGATGGTTCCCTCGTCCATGGCCCATGGCGAGGTTGCGTGTTCGAACCACAGCATTATTTCCTTTTCAGGTTGGGAAAGCCCGAAGATGGGCCGGCTTGGTGCGTGAACGCTACAGGCGCCAACGGGCGCGTGTAGCGCCAAATAGGAAAAGCCCACGACTAGTTGTTCGATCGGAGAGTTTCTACCTGTCGCCCACACGCACGGAGAACGTAAGATTGGGCCGGTCCGATCAAGAACTGTAGTTCAAAAATAAAGGTCCAATCGATAACTGTAGCTCAAAAATTAAAGCGCTGAGTGGGGATCGAGATGAGGATCTCATCCAAACGTCAATGCACTACTACCAGAAGAGCTACGAAGTTTTAGAGCCTGTTTGAGATTGCTCTGCTCTAGAAAAGACAAGCCAAACGGGGTAGCTCCAGGTATGCCGCTCCGCAAAAAAACTAGAATCTGGGATACAACTTCAAAGTTTTTATGAAGCTCCTCACACGGTGCTTCAAAAAACTCTAGAAACTGGAGTTGGGGGGAAATTACCCACCACTGCCACCAGTAAGTGAATACCCCTTCGTTTCTTTCCCCTCAATCAATCAAATAGATTCTTTCCATCAAATTTTCTATTTTTGAAGCTCGAGCTAGATGAAAGCTAAACATTCTCTTGATAGTGCTATAGCTTCTGCATGAAACTGCTCCAAAGTGAATTTGATGGAGAAAAGCTGATTTTGGTGAATTGAAATAGTCCAATGCTTGCAATAGATCGCAAAACTTTAAGAATGAACTACTGATCGCAGATCTGATATATAGTTTTTAATTTCGAACGCATTTTTCAAAATAAAAACCAGAATGTTTTGTGAAACGCAATTACTTTTGAATACCATGGACTATTTTTTTAAACTGCCATATTTTTGAAAGTCATGAACATTTTTTAGAAACTAGGAAATTTTTGCACTTCCAAAGAAAATTGAAAAGGTGAAAAAAAATTCCCTACAAAAATTTAAAACATTTTCTTTTTTGAAATTCGAAACTATTTATCAAATAGGAACGTTATTTGCAAATCCTGAAAAAATGGCAAGAAGAACAATTTTTAAATATTTTGAACAATTTTCGAAAACAGGAACATTTTTTAAAAGGCACAAACAATTTTCAAGTTACGAACATTATGTTGACAAATGTGAACATTTTATGAAAAAAACAAAACTTTTCCGGAAATAAGGAAATAAATTTTGAAGTTATTGTTTGAATATATGAACCAAATTATAAAATTATGAACATTTTTCAAATTGTGAGCAATTTTTAAAATCATGGAAATTTCAGAATCCTGAACAAATTTTAAAACATGAAAAAAAAATCGTGAACAAAGTTATAAAATTGTGAATTGTTTTGAATTTTGAACATATTTTTAAACAACGCACATTTCTTGAATTGTCAACAAATTATGAAACATGAAAAATTAAATTCATGAACAAAATTATAAAATATTGAACATTTGTCGAATTGTGAACAAATTTTAAAACATGAACAAATTTGAAAATCACGATTTTTTTCAAATTGTTAAAAATTTATAAATGACAAACATTTCTCAAATTGTGAACAAATTTTGAAATATGAAAAAATTTCAGTTTGTGAAAAAATTATAAAATTGTGGACATTTTTTAAATTATGAACAAATTTTGAAACCGTCAACATTTTTTGAATTGTGAAAAAAATAAAAACCATAATTTTTTTTAATTGTAAACAAATTTTTATTTTTTTAAAATAATGAACAAACTTTGAAACTATGAAACATTTCTAAAAAATAAAGTTTACAAAAGTAAAAGATATAAAAAGAAAAAGGAAAAAGAATGCAAAATAGGAGAGGAAATAAAAAATAATATAAAACAGGAAAGCGAAAAAAAATGTAAACATATTCAGAAAACCTTATAGAAGTTTCCCAAAAGGGCACTCCCGCCCGATGCAGCTAGCCCCGTCGTTCGATCTGCGTTGACTTTTTCATCTCTTTTTTCCTTTTTTGAGCGTAACCCCGCCCTGCCCCGCGCTGCTGGAAGCCGCCCATCCCCATGGCAGCGCCGCAAATCGCACCCCACAGCGCCGCAAGCCACCCGTCCTCGCCGCTGGTCGCCGTCCTTGCAGCTCGTGCCATGGCCGCCCCCCATCATTGTTAAGAAAAGCTTCAACCATGAAAAAAAAGCTTCAACCGACGTTAAGAATAGCTTCAACCGGTGTGAAAAAATGTGCGATTGCCGTGGTTCTTGTGGTGGTCGAGGCGTTTGCTGCAGCACGGTCATCGTGGCATGTGCTCCGGCAACTCCACTTCCAACAAGAAGACGATCCCGTGCTTCAGATTTTTGGAGCGTGACGGACCCCGGCTTCGAACCAGGCAAGACGTAGACCTTGCAGAGGACGCGCTCTTCCCCGTTGACGACGGCTCCAGGCCGCAGATGTGGTATTCCTCCATCAACCAATCCGACTCTCTCCTCCTGTCCTTGTACGAGTAGTGAAGGGTCTCGCGGAAGCCGATCTTCTCGCCGACATCGTTCTCGATCACCTTCTTGGCGTTCGAAGTCCAGCCGCCGGCGCCGGCGGTGCGCGAGATCCTATGGCCGCGCCCTGCTTTCTGCCGCTTGCACGTGGTGAAGAAGAAGCGGTCATGAGTCCATACTGCAATTATTTAAAACACCGAAAAACGTTCGACGATAAACCGATGATGGTCCTCGACCGTTCGGGTATGAAACGAACTTCGATTGCGATGAAATTTGGCAGACGACCTATCTGCACTAAAACAAGACCGCACGCCAAGTCCCGGCCCAATCTGATAATGATTTATACAAGGTTACTAAAACAAGGATTTAACGATGTCGCGGGGGCGTGCGTGTGTGGTTGGACTCAAAACGGTCAAAACAAAAACGGAGAGAACCGACAACTAATAACGGATGCAGGTTTTTAAAAATGGCGGCAACAGAGTGCTGATGCAATGCAGATGATGTGCATGATGCGATGATGAATGCGACAACCAACTAATCACACGGCAGCAACAAAATAAGAGGGGAATCTTCTAAGGCATCGGTCTCGGGTAGTCACACCGCCCAAAGCTTAAAAACAAAGCAACAACAGCTCTAGGACGAACAAGATACTATCAATAACACGTGGACCAAAATCCTAGCGAACGTAGAAGAATACGGCACAGAATTGCCGGACTAGAAGAAATAATAACCGCGCCAACGACTGCTCCCACAGTTCAACGATGAGGCCCGAGAACATGTGTCCCCCCGACGCACCGACTACGACCAGCATGATCGGCCACCCAGAGGGCCCGATAGAACGACGGGAGAGAACGGGTATAAACCCAAACCTCCGCGACGAAAAGGTAAAGAGCATATGTACCATGGGGACACACCCGACCCACGATTTGATAAATCGGGTCACAACAGGTCCATCTACGGATCCAGGAGGTACTCTCCCACTAGATGGGATGATGAACCACCTGTTGGTGAACGTGGCATGGAAAACAAAAAATTTCCTACGCACACGAAGACATATCGTGGTGATGTTCATCTACGAGAGGGAGATCGGATCCACATACCCTTGTAGATCGCTAAGCAGGAAGCATTAATAAATGCGGTTGATGTAGTGGTACAGCTTCGTGATTCAAATCACTGTCGTCCCACGATCCGTTTCGATCTAGCACCGAACGGACGTCACCTCCGCGTTCAGCACACGTACAGCTCGATGACGATCTCTGCCTTCTTGATCCAGCAAGAGATACGGGGAAGTGGATGAGTTCTCCGACAGCGTGACGGCGCGACGGTGATGGTGTTGATCTAGTCCTGCACGGCTCCGCCCGAGCTCCGCAGAAAACCGATCTAGAGGAAGAACTACGAAGTAGAGGTTTGAGTTCCACGTGGCAAAGTTGTGTCTCAAAAACCCTAAACCTGTAGTATATATAGGAGGAGGGGAGGGGCTAGCCTTGGGGCTCAAGAGAGCCCCAAGGGCGCCGTCCGAAAGGAGGAGGAGGACTCCAACTCCAATTCGGTTTGGGGAAGGAGGAGTCCTCCTCTTCCTTCCCACCTCCCTCTTTTTTTTGGTTTTCTTTTCCTAGCGCCATAGCCCACTTGGGCTGGCCTCACCAGCCCACGAAGGGCTGGTGCGCCACCCTTGGACTATTTGGCCTCCCGGTGAAAACCCGGAACCCATTCGTCACTCCCGGTACACTGTCGGTAATGCTTGAAATCTTTCCGGATACCAAATGAAACCATCCTATATATCAATCTTCGTTTCCGGACCATTCCGGAAACCCTCGTGACTTCCGTGATCTCATCCGGGACTCCGAACAACCTTCGGTCGCCAACACCTATAACTCACCTATACTGAAACGTCACCAAACTAGTGTGCAGACCATGCAGGTTCGAGAACTATGCAGACATGACCTGAGACACTCCCCGGCCAATATCCAATAGCGGGACCTAGATGTCCATATTGGATCCTACATATTCTACAAAGATCTTATCGGTTGAACCGCTGTGCCAAGGATTCATATAATCCCGTATACCAGTCCCATTGTCCTTTGGTATGTTACTTACCCGAGATTTGATCGTCGGCATCCTATACCTATTTCAATATCGTTACCGGCAAGTCTCTTTACTCATTCCGTAATACAAGATCCCATGACTAACACTTCAGTCACATTACTTGCAAGGCTTATATGTGATGTTGTATAACCGAGTGGGCCCCGAGATACCTCCCCGTCACACGGAGTGACAAATCCCAGTCTTGATCCATGCTAAGTCAACGGACACCTTCGGAGATACCTTAGAGCTCCTTTATAGTCACCCAGTAACGTTGCGATGTTTGATATACACAAGGTATTCCTCTGGTGTCAGTGAGTTACATGATCTCATGGTCATAGGAATGAATATTTGACACGCAGAAAACAATAGCAACAAAATGACACGATCACATGTTACGTTTATAATTTGGGTATTGTGCATTACATCATTCTCCTAATGATGTGATCTAGTCATCAAGTAACAACACTTGCATATGGTCAGAAAACCTTAACCATCCTTGATCAACTGGCTAGTCAACTAGAGGCTTACTAGGGACATTGTTTTGTCTATCTATCCACACATGTATCTATGCTTTCATTCAATACAATTATAGCATGGATAATAAACGATTATCTTGAAACAGGAAATATAATAATAACTATTTTATCATTGCCTCTAGGGCATATTTCCAACAGTCTCCCACTTGCACTAGAGTCAATAATCTAGTCTCACATCGCTATGCGATTTACGTTGGAATGAATCTAACACGCATACAGTTCTGGTGTTGATCATGCTTCGCTCGTGGAAGAGGTTTAGTCTGCGGATCTACAACATTCACATTTGTGTGCACTTTGCAAATATTTACGTCCTCTCCTTCGACATAGTCACGGATGAGGTTGAAGCGTCGTTTGATGTGTCTGGTCTTCTTGTGAAACCTTGGTTCCTTTGCTAGAGCAATGTCACTACTGTTGTCACAGAACACAATTATTGGATTTAGTGCGCTCGACACAACTCCAAGATCCGTCATGAACTGCTTCATCCAGACACCCTCCTAAGTTGCCTCCGAGGCAGCCATGTACTCCGCTTCACATGTAGAATCTGCTACGACGCTTTGCTTGGAACTGCACCAGCTTACGGCACCCCCATTAAGAATAAATATGTATCCGGTTTGAGACTTAGAGTCATCCGGATCAATGTCAAAGCTTGCATCGACGTAACCCTTTACGACGAGCTCTTCGTCACCTCCATAAACGAGAAACATTTCCTTAGTCCTTTTCAGGTACTTCAGAATATTCTTGACCGTCGTCCAGTGATCCACTCTTGGATTACTTTGAAACCTGCCTGCCATACTTATGGCCAGGCTGACGTCCGGTCTTGTGCATAACATTGCATACATGATAGACCCTATGGCTGAAGCATAGGGGACGCTACTCATCTTTTCTCTATCTTCCGCAGTTACTGGACACTAAGTCTTACTCAACTTTATACCTTGTAATACTGGCAAGAATCCCTTGTTGGACTGCTCCATTTTGAACTTCTTCAAAACTTTATCAAGGTATGTGCCTTGATCTATCCCTATAGATCTTAATGCCTAATATGTAAGCAGCTTCTCCTAGGTCTTTCATTGAAAAACATTTGTTCAAGTAATCCTTTACGCTCTCTAAAAACTCCACATTGTTTCCAATCAGCAATATGTCATCCACATATAATATTAGAAATGCTACAGAGCTCCCACTCACTTTCTTGTAAATACAAGATTCTCCAACAACTTGTATAAACCCAAATGCTTTGATCACCTCATCAAAGCGTTTATTCCAACTCCGAGATTCTTGCACGAGTCCATAAATGGATCGCTGGAGCTTGCATACTTTGTTAGCATTCTTTGGATCGACAAAACCTTCGGGTTGCATCATATACAACTCTTCCTTAAGAAAACCATTAAGGAACACCGTTTTGACATCCATCTGCCACATTTCATAATCGAAAAATGCAGATATTGCTAACATGATTCGGACGGACTTAAGCATCGCTACCGGTGAGAATGTCTCTGTTGGAAATATGCCCTAGAGGCAATGATAAAAGTTATTATTATATTCCCTGTTTAAGGATAATCATTTATTATCCATGCTATAATTGTATTGAATGAAAACATAGATACATGTGTGTATACATAGACACAACAATGTCCCTAGCAAGCCTATAGTTGGCTAGCCAGTTGATCAAGGATAGTCAAGGTTTTCTGGCTATGTGCAAAGTGTTCTTGCTTGATAACTGGATCACATCATTAGGAGAATCATGTGATGGACTTGACCCAAACTATGAACGTAGCATATTGATCGTGTCGTTTTATTGCTATAGTTTTCTGCGTGTCAAGTATTTGTTCCTATGACCATGAGACCATATAACTCACTGTCACCGGAGGAATGCCTTGTGTGTATCAAACGTCAAAACGTAACTGGGTGCCTATAAAGGTGCTCTACAGGTATCTCCGAAGGTGTCAGTTGAGTTAGTATGGATCAAGACTGGGATTTGTCACTCCGTGTGACGGAGAGGTATCTCGGGGCCCACTCGGTAATACAACATCACACACAAGCCTTGCAAGAAAATGTGACTAAGTGTAAGTCACGGGATCTTGTATTACAGAACGAGTAAAGAGACTTGCCGGTAACGAGATTGAAATAGGTATGCGGATACCGACGATCGAATCTCGGGCAAGTAACATATCGAAGGACAAAGGGAATGACTTACAGGATTATATGAATCCTTGACGCTGAGGTTCAACCGATAAGATCTTCGGAGAATATGTAGGATCCAATATGGGCATCTAGGTCCCGCTATTGGATATTGACCGTGGAGTACCTCGGGGCATGTCTACATAGTTCTCAAACCCGCAGGGTCTGCACACTTAAGGTTTGGCGATGTTTTAGTATAGTTGAGTTATATGCGTGGTTACCGAATGTTGTTCGGAGTCCCGGATGGGATCACGGATGTCACGAGGGTTTCCAGAATGGTCCGGAGACGAAGATTGATATATAGGATGACTTCATTTGATTACCGGAAAGTTTTCGGGCATTACCGGGAATGTACCACGAGTGACGAATGGGTTCCGGAAGTTCACCGGGAGGGGGGCAACCCTCCCGGGGGAAGCCCAAAGGACTTATGGGTGGCACACCAGCCCTTAGTGGGCTGGTGGGATAGCCCAATAAGGCCTATGCGCCATAAGATTGAAACCAAAGAAGAAAAAAAGGTGGGAAGGAAGAGAAGGACTCCACTTTCCAATCCTAGTTGGGCTAGGATTGGAGTAGGACTCCTCCTCCTCCTCTTGCCGGTGCAACTTGGGGGCTTGGTCCTCAGGGCAAGTCCCCTCCCCTCACTCCTATATATACTGGTGATTTAGGGCTAATTTGAGACAACTTTGCCAGGTGCAACTCAGATCTAGACACCATAGTTTTGCCTCTAGATCGTATTTCCGCGGAGCTTGGGCGGAGCCCTGCAGGAGTAGATCCTTCACCACCACCGTTGCGTCGTCACACTGCCGGAGAACTCATATACTTCTCCGTCTTTCTTGCTGGATCAAGAAGGCTGAGATCATCGTTGAGCTGTACGTGTGCTGAATGCAGAGGTTTCGTCCGTTCGGCACTAGATCAGAGCGGATCTTGGGACGGATCGCGGGACGGTTCGTGGGACGGTTCACGGGGCGGATCGAGGAACATGAGGATGTTCCACTACATCAACCGCGTTTCTTAAGGCTTCCTGCTGTGCGATCTACAAGGGTACGTAGATCCAAATCTGCTGCTTTGGTGATCGAGATCAAGAAGCACATGATGATAGCCATATCATGTCACTTATAAATTGCATGTGATGTTAATCCTTTTATGCACCTTATTTTTCTTAGAACGACGGTAGCATTATGAGGTGATCTCTCACTAAAATTTCAAGACCAAATTGTGTTCTCCCCGACTGTGCATCGTTGCTACAATTCGTCGTTTCGAGACACCACGTGATGATCGGGTGTGATAAACTCAACGTTCACATACAACGGGTGCAAAACAGTTGCACACGCGGAACACTCGGGTTAAGCTTGACGAGCCTAGCATGTGCATACATGGCCTCGGAACACATCAGACCGAAAGGTCGAGCATGAATCGTATAGTTGATATGATTAGCATAGAGATGCTTACCACTGAAACTATCCTCAGCTCACGTGATGATCCGACTTGAGCTAGTGAAATTGGATCATGTACCACTCAAATGACAAGAGAGATGTACTTTTTGAGTGGGAGTTTAGCAAGTAATTCGATTAGTTAAACTCTAATTATCTTGAACATAGTCTAAGTCCACTTTGAAAATATTTGTGTTGTAAATCAATGGCTCACGCGACAGTCACCTTGAATTTTAATACGTTCCTAGAGAAAGCTAAGTTGAAAGATGATGGAAGCAACTTCATAGACTGGGCTCATAATCTAAAGTTGCTCCTGCAAGCTGGGAAGAAGGATTATGTCCTTAATGCTGCGCTAGGAGATGAACCACCCGCCGCGGCTGACCAAGATGCTAAGAACGCTTGGTTAGCACGTTGATACGTCCATTTTGCATCATGTTTTCATGTTGATATTTATCGCTTCTTTGGCTGTTATTTCACTTCACGGTACTATTCTTCTGCCTTTTCTCTCTTATTTTTGAAGGTTTACATGAAGAGGGAGAATACCGGCAAATGGAATTCTGGCCTGAAAGTGGAGCAAAGTTGAGATACCTATTCTGCGCAACTCCAAATGCCGTGAAAATCAACGGAGATTTTTTCCCAATATATAAAAAATACTCGGCCGAAGAAGTGCCGGAGGGGCACCAGGGGGTGCCCACAAGCCTGCACGGCATGACCACCCCCCATGCCGCGCCATGGGGGCTTGTGGGCAGCCCAATGGCCCACTGCCCCCCTCTTTTGCTATATGGAGGGTTTCTCCAGAAAAAAATAGACGGGAGCTTTTTCATGGTTTCGCCGCCACCACGAGGTGGAACTTGAGCATAACCAATCTACCCGGAGGGGGAAATCGTCGCCATCTTCATCACCAACACTCCTCTCATCAAAGGGGACTCGTCACCATCAACATCTTCATCAGCACCATCTCATCTCCAAACCCTAGTTCATCTCTTGTAACCAATCTCCGTCTCGCGACTCCGATTGGTACTTGTAAGGTTGCTAGTAGTGTTGATTACTCTTTGTAGTTGATGCTAGTTGGATTACTTGGTGGAAGAGTTTATGTTCAGATCCTTGATGCTACTCATTACACCTATGATCATGATTATGATTATGCTTTGTGAGTAGTTACTTTTGTTCCTGAGGACATGGGATAAGTCATGCTAATAATAGTCATGTGAATTTGGTATTCGTTCGGTATTTTGATATGTTGTATGTTGTTTTCCTCTAGTGGTGTTATGTGAACGTCGACTACATAACACTTCACCATTATTTGGGCCTAGAGGAAGGCATTGGGAAGTAGTAAGTAGATGATGGGTTGCTAGAGTGACAGAAGCTTAAACCCTAGTTTATGCGTTACTTCGTAAGGGGCTGATTTGGATCCACTAGTTTAATGCTATGGTTAGACTTTGTCTTAATTCTTCTTTCATAGTTGCGGATGCTTGCGAGAGGGGTTAATCATAAGTGGGATGCTTGTCCAAGTAAGGGAAGTACCCAAGCGTCGGTCCACCCACATATCAAACTATCAAAGTAACGAACGCGAATCATATGAACATGATGAAACTAGCATGACAGAAATTCCCGTGTGTCCTCGGGAGCGTTTTTCCTCCTATAAGACTTTGTCCAGGCTTGTCCCTTGCTACAAAAGGGATATGGCCACCTTGCTGCACCGTTGCTACTTTTGTTACTTGTTGCTTGCTACGAATCATCTCACCACATAATCACTTGTCACCGATAATTTCAGTTCTTGCAGATATTTCCTTGTTGAAAACCACTTGTCAGATCCTTCTGCTTCTCGTTGGGTTCGACACTCTTACTTAACGAAAGGACTACGATTGATCCCCTGTACTTGTGGGTCATCACACGCAAGGAGGACTACTCAGTAGTTCAATGTGCAGTCTTGTATGGCTTAGAGCCGGGACTTCAACGTCGCTTTGAGCATCATGGAGCATATGAGATGTTCCAGGAGTTGAAGTTTATCTTTCAGAAGAACGCACGGATCGAGAGGTATGAGACCTCCGGTAAATTCTATGCTTGCAAGATGGAGGAGAATTCGTGTGTCAGTGAACATGTGCTCAAAATGTCTGGGTACTCGAACTGTCTAGCTGAGTTGGGGATTGAAATCCCGCAAGAGGCTATCACTGACAGAATTTTTCAATCACTGCCACCAAGCTATAAGAGCTTTGTGTTGAACTATAAGATGCAAGGGATGAACAAGTCACCCGGCGAGTTATTCGCAATGCTGAAATTCGCAGAGTCAGAACTCCGTAAAGAGCATCAAGTGTTGATGGTGAATTAGACCACTAGTTTCAAGAGAAACGACAAAGGAAAGAAGGGTAATTCAAAGAAGAGCGGCAAGCCTGTTGCTAATCCGACGAAGAAACCCAAAGCTGGACCTAAGCCTGAAACGGAGTGCTATTATTGCAAGGGTATGGGTCACTGGAAGCGCAAGTGCCCCAAGTATCTAGATGATAAGAAGGTGGCCAAAGAAAAATCATGTATATTTGATATACATGTTATTGATGTGTACTTAACCAGCTCTCGTAGTAGTGCCTGTGTATTCGATACCGGTTCTGTTGCTCATATTTTCAACTCGAAACAGGAACTGCGGAATAAGCGAAGGCTGGCGAAGGATGAAGTGACGATGCGCGTGGGAAATGGTTCCAAGGTTGATGCAATCTCCGTCGGCACAGTTTCACTTCAGTTACCATCAGGATTAGTTATGAACTTAAATAAATGTTATTTAGTGTCTGCGTTAAACATGAACATTATATCTGGATCTTGTTTATTGCGAGACGGTTACTCGTTTAAGTCAGAGAATAATGGTTGTTCTATTTCTATGAGTAATATCTTTTATGTTTATGCACCCAATGTGAGAGGATTTTTCATATTGAATCTTGATAATGATAATACAGATATACATAACATTGAGACCAAAAGAGTTAGAGTTAACAATGATAACGCCATGTTTTATGGCACTGTCGCTTAGGTCATATTGGTGTAAAGCACATGAAGAAACTCCATACTGATGGACTTTTGGAGTCACTTGACTTTGATTCACTTGACACGTGCGAACCATGCCTCATGGGCAAGATGACTAAGACTCCGTTCTCTGGAACAATGGAGCGTGCAAGTGACTTGTTGGAAATCATACATACCGATGTCTGTGGTCCGATGAGTGTAGAGGCGCACGGCGGATATCGTTATTTTCTCACCTTCACTGATGATTTAAGAAGATATGGTTATGTCTACTTGATGAAGCACAAGTCTGAAACGTTTGAAAAGTTCAAGCAATTTCAGAGTGAAGTCAAAAATCATCATAACAAGAAGATCAAGTTCCTACGGTCTGATCGTGGGGGTGAATATCTGAGTTTCGGGTTTGGTGCTCACTTAAGACAATGTGGAATTGTTTCACAGTTGACACCGCCTGGAACACCACAGCGTAATGGTGTGTCTGAAGGTCGTAATCGTACTTTATTAGAGATGGTGCGATCTATGATGTCTCTTACTGATTTGCCGTTATCGTTTTGGGGATATGGATTAGAAATAGTTGCATTCACTTTAAATAGGGCACCATCAAAATCCGTTGAGACGACACCATAAGAACTGTGGTATGGCAAAAGACCAAAGTTGTCGTTTCTTAAAGTTTGGGGATGTGATGCTTATGTCAAAAAGCTTCAGCCTGAAAAGCTGGAACCCAAAGCGGAAAAGTGCGTCTTCATAGGTTACCCAAAGGAGACGGTTGGGTATACCTTCTATCTCAAATCCAAGAGCAAAGTGTTTGTTGCTAAAAGCGGAGCTTTTCTTGAGAAGGAGTTTCTTTCGAAAGAATTGAGTGGGAGGAAGATAGAACTTGATGAGGTTATCAAACCTCTAATTCGTCTTGATGGTGGCGCAGGGCAAGGAAACCCCTGTTGCTGCGGCACCGATTGAGGAACAAGTTGATGATGATGATCATGAAACTTCGGATCAAGTTACTGTCGGACCTCGCAGGTCGACAAGATCATGTACTGCTCCTGAGTGGTACAGTAATCCTGTCTTAACGATTATGTTGTTGGACAACAATGAACCTGCGAATTATGAAGAAGCAATGGTGGGCCCGGATTCCAACAAATGGCTGGAGGCCATGAATTCCGAGATAGGATCCATGTACGAGATAGAAGTACTACCTGAAGGCTGCAAGGCTATTCAGATCAAATGGATCTATAAGAAGAAGACAGGCGCAGACGGTAATGTGACCGTTTATAAAGCTCGACTTGTGGCAAAGGGTTTTTCACAAGTTCAAGGCATTGACTACAATGAGACTTTCTCACCGGTAGCGATGCTTAAGTCTGTCTGAATCATGTTAGCAATAGCTGCCTTTTATGATTATGAAATCTGGCAGATGGATGTCAAAACGGCGTTCCTTAACGATTTTCTTAAGGAAGAGTTGTATATGATGCAACCCGAAGGTTTTGTCAATCCAAAGAATGCTAACAAAGTATGCAAAATCCATCGATCCATTTATGGACTGGTGCAAGCATGTCGGAGTTGGAATAAGCGCTTTGATGAGGTGATCAAAGCATTTGGGTTTATACAAGTGGTTGGTGAATCTTGTATTTACAAGAAAGTGAGTGAGAGCTCTGTGGCGTTTCTAATATTATATGTGGACGACATACTGCTGATTGGAAACAACGTGGAGCTTTTGGAGAGCATAAAGGATTACTTGAATAAAAGTTTCTCTATGAAGGACCTAGGAGAAGCTGCTTACATTCTAGGCATTAAGATCTATAGGGATAGATCAAAACGCGTGATAGGACTTTCACAAAGCACATACCTTGATAAAGTTTTGAAGAAGTTCAAAATGGATCAGTCCAAGAAAGGGTTCTTGCCAGTATTACAAGGTATAAAATTGAGTAAGACTCAGTTCCCAGCAACTGCGGAAGATAGAGAACAAATGAGTTCCGTCCCCTACGCTTCAGCCGTAGGTTCTATCATGTATGCAATGTTGTGCACTAGACCAGACGTCAGCTTGGTCATAAGTATGGCAGGTAGGTTTCAGAGTAATCCAGGAGTGCACCACTGGACGGCGGTCAAGAATATTCTGAAGTACCTGAAAAGGACTAAGGAAATGTTTCTCGTGTATGGAGGTGACAAAGAGCTCGCCGTAAAAGGTTACGTCGACGCAAGTTTTGACACCGATCCGTATGACTCTAAGTCACAAACCGGATAGATATTTATTCTTAATGGGGGTGCGGTAAGCTGGTGCAGTTCCAAGCAGAGCGTCGTAGAAGATTCTACATGTGAAGCGGAGTACATGGCTGCCTCAGAGGCCACAAAGGAGGGTGTCTTGATGAAGCAGTTCATGACAGATCTTGGAGTTGTGCCAAGCGCACTAGATCCATTGACTCTGTTATGTGACAACACTCGTGGCATTGCCTTAGAAAGGAACCAAGGTTTTACAAGAAGACCAGACACATCAAACGACGCTTCAACCTCATCCGCGACTACGTCGAAGGAGAGGACATGAATATTTGCAAAGTGCACACGGATCTGAATGTAGCAGACCCGCTGACTAAACCTCTTCCATGGGCAAAACATGATCAACACCAAAACTGTATGGGTGTTTGATTTATTACAATGTAGATCGCATGGCGATGTGAGGAGTAGATTATTAAATCTAGTGCAAGTGGGAGACTGTTGGAAATATGCCCTAGAGGCAATGATAAAAGTTATTATTATATTTCCAGTTTAAGGATAATTGTTTATTATCCATGCTATAATTGTATTGAATGAAAACATAGATACATGTGTGGATACATAGAGACAACAATGTCCTTAGTAAGCCTCTAGTTGGCTAGCCAGTTGATCAAGGATAGTCAAGGTTTTTTGGCTATGTGCAAAGTGTTGTTGCTTGATAACTGGATCACATCATTAGGAGAATCATGTGATGGACTAGACCCAAACTATGAACGTGGCATATTGATCGTGTCGTTTTATTGCTATAGTTTTCTGTGTGTCAAGTATTTGTTCCGATGACCATGAGATCTTATAACTCACTGTCACCGGAGGAATGCCTTGTGTGTATCAAATGTCACAACGTAACTGGGTAAATATAAAGGTGCTCTACAGGTATCTCCGAAAGTGTTACTTGAGTTAGTATGGATCAAGACTAGGATTTGTCACTCCGTGTGACAGAGAGGTATCTCGGGGCCCACTCGGTAATACAACATCACACACAAGCCTTGCAAGCAAATGTGACTAAGTGTAAGTCACGGGATCTTGTATTACGGAATGAGTAAAGAGACTTGCCGGTAACGAGATTGAAATAGGTATGCGGATACCGACGATCGAATCTCGGGCAAGTAACATACCGAAGGACAAAGGGAATGACATACGGGATTATATGAATCCTTGACACTGAGGTTCAACCGATAAGATCTTCGGATAATATGTAGGATCCAATATGGGCATCCAGGTCCCGCTATTGGATATTGATCGAGGAGTACTGCCACTGCAACAAAAGACCTTCCAGTGGCGCCAGAAACAAGCGTGCTGACGGGAGACTATTCTTGTCTTGATACTCCTCAGCAACGGCGTCAGGAATCCTTCTGCTACGGCTACACCTTTAGGGACTTCATTGGCAAATATGCAAAGGATTCCCCCCCCCGTGGCCTTGGAGCCTTGCGTTGGTCTTCCCTCGAAACGGAAAGGGTGATGTAGCACAGCGGCGGTATGTATTTCCCTCAGTTTTGAGAACCAAGGTATCGATCCAGTGAAGGATTGTGTCAAGTCACAAGTACCTGCACAAACAAAAAGAGCTTGCACCCAACGCTATCAAGGGGTTGTCAATCCCTTATAGATTGTTTGCAAAGTGAGAACTGAAAGCAAAAAGGAAACAAAGCAAAGTAAAAGTGAAAGTGGAAACAATAGTTGTGAATAGACCCGGGGGCCGTAGTGTTCACCAGTGGCTTCTCTCATGAAAGCAAGTAGACCATGGGTGAACGAATTACTGTCGAGCAATTGATAGAACCACACAAAGTCGTGACGTTATCTAAGGCAATGATTATATCTATAGGCATCACATCCAAAACAAGTAGCCCAATACTTTCTGCATCTACTACTATTACTCCACACGTCGACCGCTATCCAGCATGCATCTAGTGTATTAAGTTCATGAGAACAGAGTAACGCTTTAAGCAAGATGACATGATGTAGATGGACAATCTCATATCTACGATAAAAGCCCATCTTGTTACCCTTGATGGCAACAACACGATGCGTGCCTTGCTGCCCCTTCTGTCACTGGGAAAGGTCACCACACGGTATGAACCCAAAACCAAGCACTTCTCCCATTGCAAGAATCATAGATCTAGTTGGCCAAACAAAACCCAAGACTCGGAGAGACTTACAAGGATATCAAATCATGCATATAAGAAATCAGCAAAGACTCAAATATAATTCATAGATAATCTGATCACGAATCCACAATTCATTGGATCTCGACAAACACACCACCAAAGAGGATTACATCGGATAGATCTCCATGAAGATCATGGAGAACTTTGTATTGAAGATCCAAGAGAGAGAAGAAGCCATCTAGCTACTAACTACGGACCCGTGGGTCTGAAGTGAACTACTGACGAGTCATTGGAGAGGCGATGATGTTGATGTAGAAGCCCTCCAACTCCAAAGTCCCCTCCGGTAGGGCACCGGGAAGGGTTTCCAGATGAGATCTCGCGGAAACGGAAGCTTGCGGCGGTGGAAAAGTGTTTTCGTGGATGCCCTGATTTTTTCTAGGATTTTAGGGAATTTATAGGCCAAAGAGCTAGGGCAGGGGAGTGCCAGGGAGGCCACAAGCCTGGTAGCCACCGCCCCCTGGTGGCGGCTACAGGGTTTGTGGCCCCCCTGTGGCTCTCCTGCCTTGGCCCTCAAGTCCCCCAATCTTCTTCTGTTCTGGAAAAATTTATTTCGGGGATTTTATTCCATTTGGACTCTGTTCCAAAATCAGATCTGGAAAGAGTCAAAAACACAGAAAAACAGGAACTGGCACTTGGCACTGAATTAATAAGTTAGTCCCAAAAAAGATATAAAAGGTATATGAAACATCCAAAGTTGACAAGATAACAGCATGAAACCATCAAAAATTATAGATACGTTTGAGACGTATCAAGTACCTCAGGGCATGTCTACATAGTTCTCGAACCCGCAGGGTGTGCACACTTAAGGTTTGGCGATGTTTTAGTATAGTTGAGTTATATGCGTGGTTACCGAATGTTGTTTGGAGTCCCGGATGAGATCACGGACGTCACGAGGGTTTTCGGAATGGTCCAGAGACGAAGATTGATATATAGGATGACTTCATTTGGTTACCGGAAAGTTTTTGGGCATTACCGGGAATGTACCGAGAGTGACGAATGGGTTCCGGAAGTTCACCGGGAGGGGGGCAACCCTCCCGGGGGAAGCCCAAAGTACTTATGGATGGCGCACCAGCCCTTAGTGGGCTGGTGGGACAGCCCAATAAGGCCTATGCGCCATAAGAGAAAAAACAAAGAAAAAAAGAAAAGGTGGGAAGGAAGAGAAGGACTCCACTTTCCAATCCTAGTTGGACTAGGATTGGAGTAGGACTCCTCCTCCTCCTCTTGGCCGGTGCAACTTGGGGGCTTGGCCCTCAAGGCAAGCCCCTCCCCTCCCTCCTATATATACCGGTGATTTAGGGCTGATTTGGAACAACTTTGCCACGTGCAACTCAGATCTAGACACCATAGTTTTGCCTCTAGATCATATTTCTACGGAGCTCGGGCGGAGCCGTGCAGGAGTAGATCCTTCACCACCACCGGAGCGTCGTCACGCTGCCGGAGAACTCATATACTTCTCCGTCTTTCTTGCTGGTTCAAGAAGGCTGAGATCATCGTCGAGCTGTACGTGTGCTGAATGCGGAGGTGCCGTCCGTTCAGCACTAGATCGGAGCGGATCGTGGGACGGATCGCGAGACAGTTCATGGGACGGTTCGCGAGGCGGATCGAGGGACGTGAGGACGTTCCACTACATCAACCGCGTTCTTAACGCTTCCTGCTGTGCGATCTACAAGGGTACGTAGATCCAAATCTCCTCTCGTAGATGGACATCACCATGATAGGTCTCCGTGTGCGTAGGAATTTTTTTGTTTCCCATGCAATGTTCCCCAACAGTCTCATCATAGTCAACTCCTTGAACTTGTGAAAAACCCTTTGCCAAAAGTCGAGCTTTATAAACGACACATTACCGTCAGCGTCCGTCTTCTTCTTAAAGATCCATTTGTTCTGAATAGCCTTACGACCTTCAGGTAATACTTCCAAAGTACACACTTTGTTTTCATACATAGATCCTATCTCGGACTTCATGGCCTCCAACCATTTGGTGGAATCCGGGCACACCATTGCTTCTTCATAATTCGCAGGCTCATTGTTGTCTAACAATATGATAGATAAGACAGGATTCCCGTACCACTTAGGAGCAGTACGTGATCTTGTTGACCTGCGAGGTCCAATAGTAACTTAATCTGAAGCTTCATGATCATCATCATTAGCTTCTTCCTCAACCGGTGTTGCCTCGACAAAGATTTCTCTCTGCCATGCGCCACCATCTAGAGGGAGCAGAGGTTCCACAACCTCATCAAGTTCTATCTCCCTCCAACTCAATTCTTTCGAGAGAAACTCCTTCTCAAGAAAAGCTCCATTCTTAGCAACAAACAATTTGCCCTCGGATCTGAGATAGAAGGTGTACCCAACTGTCTCTTTTGGGTAACCTATGAAGACACACTTTTTCGCTTTGGGTTCTAGCTTTTCAGGCTAAAGCTTTTTGACATAAGCATCACATCCCCAAACTTTAAGAAACGACAACTTTGGCCTCTTTCCATGCCATAGCTCATATGGTGTCGTCTCAACGGATTTTGATGGTGCCCTATTTAAAGTGAATCCAGCTGTATCTAATGCATAGCCCCAAAACAATAACGGCAAATCGGTAAGAGACATCATAGATCGCACCATATCTAACAAAGTACGATTACGACGTTCGAACACACCATTACACTATGGTGTTCCAGGCGGTGTCAACTGTGAAACGATTCCACATTGTCTTAAGTGAGCACCAAACTCGAAACTAAGATACCCACCCCCTCGATCAGATCGTAGGAACTTGATCTTCTTGTTACGATGATTTTCAACTTCACTCTGAAATTGCTTGAACTTTTCAAACGTTTCAGACTTGTGCTTCATCAAGTAGATATATCCATACCTACTCAAATCATTGATACGTCTCCATCGTATCTACTTTTCCAAACTCTTTTGCCCTTGTTTTGGACTCTAATTTGCATGATTTGAATGGAACTAACATGGACTGGCGCTGTTTTCAGCAGAATTGCCTTGGTGTTGTTTTTGTGCAGAAATGAAAGTTCTCCAAACGTCCTGAAAATTTACAGAGATTATTTTTGGAACATATGAAAAATACCTGCGCAAAGATCCACCTGAGGGGGTGGGCCAGTGGGCCACAAGCCCTGTAGCCGCCACCCCCTGGTGGCGGATGACAAGCTTGTGGGGCCCACGTGGCTCTGCCGCCCCCAATCTCAGCTCTATAAGTTCACTTTCGTCCCAGAAAAAAATAAAAAGAGAAGATTTCGTCGCGTTTGCAATACGGAGGCGCCGCCACAACCTGTTCTTCATCTGGAGGGCAGATCTGGAGTCCGTTTTGGGCTCCGGAGAGGGGAAATCGTCGCCATCGTCATCATCAACCTTCTTCCCTCTCCAATTCCATGAAGCTCTTCGTCGTTCATGAGTAATCTATTCGTAGGCTCGCTGGGCGATGATGAGTAGGATGAGATCTATCATGTGATCGAGTTAGTTTTGACGGGGATTGATCCCTAGTATCCACTATGTTCTGAGATTGATGTTGCTACTACTTTGCCATGCTTAATGCTTGTCACTAGGGCCCGAGTGCCATGATTTCAGATATGAAATTATTATGTTGTCACCAATATATGTGTGTTTTAGATCCAATTTTGCAAGTTGTAGTTACCTACTATGTGTTATGACCCGGCAAACCCGGAGTGACAATAACCGGAACCACTCCCGGTGATGACCATAGTTTGAGGAGTTCATGTGTTCACCAAGTGCTAATGCGTTGGTCCGGTTCTTTATTAAAAGGAGAACCTTAATATCCCGTAGTTTCCTTTTGGACCCCGCTGCCACGGGAGGGATGGACAATAGATGTCATGCAAATTCTTTTCCCTAAGCACGTATGACGACAGACGGAATGCATGCCTACATCACATTGATGAACGGGAGCTAGCCACATATCTCTCCGTGTTATAACTGTTGCATGATGAATATCATCCAAACAAATCACCAACCCATTGCCTACGAGTTTGTCCTACTGTTGTTGCTGCTGTTACTTGCTCTGCTGTTACTTGCTACTGTTGCTACTTGCTACTGCTCTTACTTGTCTTGCTCTGCTGCTACTGCTATTACTTGTTTTGCTCTGCTGCTGTTACTACTGTTGTTGCTGCTGTTACTTGCTCTGCTAATACTTGCTACTGTTGCTACTTGCTACTGTTGTTACTTGTCTTGCTCTGCTGCTACTGTCGCTTGCTACTGCTGTCACTAATGATGTCACTACTGCTGTTCCTTGCCACTGCTATTACTCGTTACACTGCTGCTACCTGCTACCATACTTTTTCTCGCTCCGTTGACGGGAAAGAGTATTTTCCGTCCACGGGCAATTTCTGGCGCCATTGATACGACAGTTAGGAATAGTCTGCAATCAACAGATCGTTTCTGACACCGTTGTTATCATACTACTTTACTGCTGATACTTTGCTTGTAGATACTAATCTTTCAGGTGTGGTTGAATCTGATAAATTCAGCTGCTAATACTCGAGAGTATTCTCTCACCTCCTGTCTGGCGAATCAATAAATTTGGGTCGAATACTCTACCCTCGAAAACTGCTGCGATCCCACGCTCTGGTGGGCCGTTAACAATATTCTTCTAGTTTCGATTGCCGGAGAGTGCTAGCAGCATTCTTCTGGTGCCGTTGCAGGGGAAGGTCTACTGTCACGGAGTCAGCATTTTTCTAGCGCCGTTGCCGGGGAGGTATTGCTATATTCTCTGAGTCACTTGGGATTTATATCTGCTGATCACTATGAAGAATCTGAAGGATCCAAAAACCAAAGTCTTGCCCTCAACTACGAGGGGAGGTAAGGAACTGCCATCTAGCTCTGCACTTGATTCACCTTCAGTTATGAGTAAGTTTGCGACATCACCTCCTGCTAGAAATCTTGATATGTCGCCTGTGCTTGATGATGCTTATGATGCTACTGCTAGAGATACTATGCCTGATGATGCTATGTTTGATACTGCTAGAGATACTATGCCTGACGATGCTATGCTTGATACTGCTAGAGACACTACTTTGCCTGATGTTCCACTAGGGGTGTTCCTTGATGCTCATATTGCTAGAGTTACTGCCAATGCTCGTGATGCTTCTGAAACTGCCGATACTATTGAGATAGAACCTGCTTTTGCTCCTGTTAGATCTAGCTCTCCTACATATGAATTGCGTGATATACCTGAGGGTTACGTTATGGAGGGAGAGATAGCTGAGGATTTTCTTGCGTGTAAGGATGCCTATGACGCTGAGAAATTACTTCTCAAGTGGAAGGAAAAATCTCTTAAAGCTAGGATGAAATACGACCTGAAGTTTGCCACTTCAGCTATCTTTATCACCGATAAGGATTATAAATTCTCTGTCGATCCTGAGATAATCTCTCTAGTCGAATCTGATCCTTTCCACTGTTATGAGTCTGAGACGGTCATAGCCCATCTTACCAAACTACACGATATAGCCACCCTTTTCACTAGTGAGGAGAAGATCCGCCACTACTACATCCTTAAGCTGTTTCCTTTCTCTCTAAAGGATGACGCTAAAGCCTGGTTCACCTCTCTTGCTCCTGGATGTGTGAGTAGTCCCCAGGATATGGTCTATTACTTCTGTGAGAAATATTTCCCTGCCCATAAGAAGCAAGCTGCCTTGCAGGAAATATACAACTTTGCTCAACTCCAAGAAGAGAGTCTCCCACAAGCTTGGGAGAGGCTCGTCCAGCTACAAAATGCTTTGCCTGATCACCCTCTTAAGAAGAACAAGATACTTGATATCTTCTATAACGGACTTACCGATGCCTCTAGAGACCACCTAGATAGTTGTGTCGGTTGTATTTTTAGGGAACGAACTGTAGAACAAGGTGAGACCCTACTGAATAACATCTTGATCAATGATAATGCTTGGACTATTCCCGAACCACCTCCTAAGCCAACTCCAAAGAAAAGAGGTATTCTATTCCTCATTCCCGAAGATATGCAAGAAGCCAAGAAATCTATGCAAGAGAAAGGCATTAGATTTGAAGATGTCAAAAATCTACCACCTATCGAAGAGATCCATGGTCTCGATAACCCGATACAGGTAGTAGAAGTAAATTCTCTGCGTAGGTTTGATGAGAGTGATATTCCTTTTGACAAACATGCTAGCCTATGCTTTGATGAATTTGACAACTTTGTTGCCAAACAACAAAGTTTCAATGATTATGTTATCAGACATTTGGAACAAAGTACTCGTATGATTAGCCATTTAAGTGCTTGTGTAGACAGAAATGTCAATGATCTGAAGCTTCTGAGTAAACATGCCTCTATGATTACTACTCAGGTAGAACAAGTACTTAAAGCTCACAATGACTTGCTCAATGAATTAAATGACAACTCTGTTAGAGTCATTACTAGAGGAGGCAAAATGACTCAGGAACCTTTGTATCCTGAAGGCCATCCTAAGAGAATTGATCAAGATTCTCAAGGAATCAATGCTGATACACCTAGTCATCCTAAGGAGAAGAAGAAGGATGATAGAAACCTACATGCCAGTTCACCAAATACTATCACAACTGAAGAACCTAATGATATTTCTGCGTCTGATGCAGAAACACAATCTGGAGATGAACATGAACCTGGTGACAATATGGACAGTGATGTTCATAATAATGCTCAACCAAGCAATGATGAGGATGTGGAGATTGAACCTACGGTTAATCCTGATAACCCACAACCTAAGAAATATGATAAGAATGATTTCACTGCTAGGAAGCATGGTAAAGAAAGGGAGCCATGGGTTCAGAAATCTATGCCCTTTCCTCCTAAGCCATCCAAGAAAAAGGATGATGAGGATTTTGAGCACTTCGTTGAGATGATAAGACCCATCTTTCTGAAGATGTGGTTAACTGATATGCTCAAGATGTCTGTGTATGCCAAGTACATGAAAGATATCGTGACTAATAAACGGAAGATACCAGATCTTGAGATCTCCACCATGCTTGCCAATTTCACTTTCAAAGGTGGAAATCCTAAGAAACTTGGTGATCCCAGAGTGCCCACTATACCTTGCTCCATTAAAGGAAACTACGTAAGAACTGCCTTATGTGACCTTGGAGCCGGTGTTAGTGTTATGCCGCTCTCTCTTTATCGTAGACTTCAATTGGATAAGTTGACACCCACTGAAATTTCTCTGCAAATGGCCGACAAATCAACTGCTTTCCCTATCGTCATTTGCGAGGATGTGCCTGTTGTGGTTGATAACACCACTATCTTAACAGACTTTGTTATCTTGGATATTCCCGAGGACGATGCCATGGTTGTCATCCTCGGAAGACCCTTTTTAAACATTGTAGGGGCTGTTATAGATTGCAACAAAGGCAATGTCACTTTCCATGTCAACGGTAATGAGCACACAGTGCACTTTCCGAAGAAACGATATCAAGTACATTGCATCAATGCTATCGAAAAAGCTTCATCGATTCTCATTGGGAGCTTTGAATGCCCTATTCCTCGTGTCAAGATGAAGTATGATTTGCTTTTTGGGGAGATACATATCCCCATTGAGGTGACTTAGTGGCTATTCGAAAATTCTCCGTTTTCTCTTGCGATTCGAGAAGGTTTTGTCATGAGGACTTGATCAACCCCATTGACGGATTTCTTTTGATGATCATGAAATGGATGAATCAAAGAGTCACATACCTCTGTTTTGAGCTTTCATTTTCTTTTGCGTAGAAGAAAAATGATAGAATTAGTTTATTTTTTCCTGTTTTCTGTTTTAGCATCCCGGAGAAAAATACCCCAAAAATAAAAGTTCTCCGATGGTCTTGAAAATTTAGTATGATTTTTTCTGGAATATTTGAAAATTATTGGGCCTGAGAGCTGGCCTGGGGGCCTGACCAGTGGGCCACAAGTCCTGCCACCGCCACCCCCTGGTGGCGGCTAGCAAGCTTGTGGGGCCCACAGGGACTCCCTCCACTCATTCCATCTCCCATCCTCTTATTCCACCTCCAGAAAAAATTGTTTCGCAGCTCAAACCCGTGTTCTTGCTCTTTTGGATGTCATTTTCGATCTCCTTGCTCAAAGCACCATTCTCCGAACCGTTTTGGGGAAATTACTCCTTGGTAAGTGACTCCTCCATTGGTCCAATTAGTTTTTGCTCTAGTGCTTTATCCTTCGCGTATTCTTGCTACCTTGGTGACCCTGTTCTTGAGCTAGAAATGTTGATTTTAGCTGGTCCCAAGTAGTTTTAGCGCATGATACGGTCTCTAGGCACTGGTAGGAGTAGTTGCTATAAGTTGGGTTAATCTTTATTCACTTTTCTTTCGAAGTTTCTAAAAATTTCAGAATTTTTCAGAGCTAGAAAAGGGAAAAGACGAGGAGGTTCTTGAGAGGCTCTTCAAGTCGTAACCCCAAGGAGGATGAGAGGAACCACCCCAAGTACGTAGTCCCTCGAGTCACAGAAGTTCGAGCGTGCGAGTGGCCAAGTGATGAATTTTTGCGCGCCGCTGGGCTTTATGAAGACTTTTATTACTTGGTGGAGAACGCAGGTCTTACTGCGTTCGTTGAAGATAAGTGCTCACAATACCTCCTCCTCACCAATATTTTCGTTCAAAGCTTCAACTTTTATCCAAGGAAGAATCCTCCCATGGTTGAGTTCATGATATACGATGTCCCCCGGTGCATGACGCTACAGGATATTTGCAATGTATGCAAATTAACTTATGTTGGGGATATCCGTGACCCTCGTCCACGGGACTTGGAGGATTTCATTGGTGCTATTGCTGTTGGAGAGGAGAGAGGAATGTCTCACGCTAGAACTGCTAGCATACATTTTCCTGTGCTTCGGTACTTCTCATTATTTGTCGGAAAATGTTTGATTGGCCGTGGGGAGGCTGGATCACTTAGTTCTCCAGACCTTGCGGTTTTGCACGAAGGCCTTTATAATGATAAGACTTATAGCCTAGGTGCTATAGTGGCCCAGTGCTACTGCAACAAAAGACCTTCCAACGGCGCCAGAAATAGGCACGTCGACAGGAGAATACTTGGCTTGATCTTTCTGTTGCGGCTACGCCTTAAGGGACTTCCTAGGAAAGTATGCAAAGGATTTCCCCCGTGGCCTTGGAGCCTTGCATTGGTGTTCCCTCGAAGCGGAAAGGGTGATGTAGCGTAGCGGTGGTAAGTATTTCCCTTAGTTTGAGAACCAAGGTATCAATCCAGTGGAGGAGTATCTCAAGATCCTGCACAAACACAAAAACTTGCTCCCAACGTATGAAGGGGTTGTCAATCCCTTATAGATTGTTTCCCAAGTGAGAACTAAAAGCAACAAAGTAACAAAGCAAAGTAAAAGCGGAGATGTAAACGATGGATGTGAATAGACCCGGGGGCCGTAGTGTTTACTAGTGGCTTCTCTCATGAAAGCAAGTAGACGGTGGGTGAACAAATTACTGTCGAGCAATTGATAGAACCGTGCAAAGTCGTGACAATATCTATGCAATGGTTATTTCTATAGGCATCACGTCCAAAACAAGTAGACCGATACTGTCTGCATCTACTACTATTACTCCACACGTCAACCTCTATCCAGCATGCATCTAGTGTATTAAGTCCATAAGAACAGAGTAACGCCTTAAGCAAGATGACATGATGTAGAGGGATAATCTCAAACCAATGATAAAAACCCCATCTTTTTACCCTTGATGGAAACTACTTGATGTGTGCCTTGCTGCCCCTGCTGTCACTGGGAAAGGTCACCACATGGCAGAACCCAAAACCAAGCACTTCTCCCATTGCAAGAATCATAGATCTAGTTGGCCAAACAAAACCCAAGACTCGGAGAGACTTACAAGGATATCAAATCATTCATATAAGAAATCAACAAAACTCAAATATATATCATAGATAATCTGATCACAAATCCACAATTCATCGGATCTCGACAAACACACCGCCAAAGAAGATTACATCGGATAGATCTCCATGAAGATCATGGAGAACTTTGTATTGAAGATCCAAGAGAGAGAAGAAGCCATCTAGCTACTAACTACGGACCCGTTGGTCTGAAGTGAACTACTCACGAGTCATTGGAGGGGCGATGATAATGATGAAGAAGCCCTCCAACTCCAAAGTCCCCTCCGGCAGGGCGCCGGGAAGGGTCTCCAGATGAGATCTCGCAGAAACGGAAGCTTGCGGCGGCGGAAAAGTATTTTCGAGGCTCCCCTGGTTTTTTGCTGAATTTTTGGGAATATATAGGCCAAGGATCTAGGTCAGGGGGCGGCCAGGGAGGCCACAAGCCCTGACACCGCCGCCTCCCCCTGGTGGCGGGGTGGGAGCTTGTGAGCTCCCTAGAGCCCACCTGGCTTGGCCCAGAGGCCCCCTGATCTTCTTCCGTTCGGGAAAAAAACGATTTCGGGGTTTTTATTCCATTTGGACTCCGTTCCAAAATCGGATCTGAAAAGAGTCAAAAACACGGAAAAAACAGGAACTGGCACTTGGCACTCAATTAATAAGTTAGTCCCAAAAAAGATATAAAAGGTACATAAAACAACCAAAGAAGACAAGATAACAGCGTGAAACCATCAAAAATTATAGATACGTTTGAGACGTATCAAGCATCCCCAAACTTAACTCCTGCTCGTCCTCGAGTAGGGAAGTGATAAAGAATGAATTTTTGATGCTTTCATGCTACCTAGCATAGGTGTCCTTTGTAATTCCTCTTATGTGACGTGAATGTTCAGATCCATTAGATTCAAAACAATAGTCTGCTATTGACGTGGAAACAATAATAATTCAAGCAAACTAGCAAGGTAATCATGGACTTTCAAAATAACAAGACCAAAAGAAAGTTATCCCTACAAAAGCATATAGTCTGGCTATGCTCTATCATCATTGCACAACGAATTTAAATCATGCACAACCCCGGTATTGGCCAAGTAATTGTTTCACACCTTTACTTTCTCAAACCTTTTCAACTCTCACGCAAGACATGAGCGTGAGCCATGGTTATAGCACTATAGGTGGTGTGGAATGTAGTGGAGGTTACAAGACATAAAAGGAGAAGATAGTCACATTAACTAGGCATATCAATGAGCTGTGGAGATGCTCATCAATAGATATCAATGTGAATGAGTAGGGATTGCCATACAAATGATGCACTAGACCCACGAGTATGTGAAAGCTCATAAACAAAACTAGTGGGTGTGCATCCAACTTGCTTGCTCACGAAGACCTAAGGCAATTTTGAGGAAGCCTATCATAGGAATATACAAGCCAAGTTATATAATGAAATTTTCCCACTAGCTATATGGTGGTGACAAAACGAGAGACTCTCAATCATGAAGATCATGGTGCTTAATATGCACAAGTGTGGAAAAAGTGCTAGCATTGTCCCTTCTCTCTTTTTCTCTCATTTTTTTTATTTCGGTGGGCTCTTTGGCCTCTTTTTTTTATTTTGGTGGGCTTCTTTGGCCTCTTTTATTTCCTCACATGGGACAATGATCCATTAATTATGATCATCACACTTTCAACTCAAAACTTAGAGTAACGATGACTCTATATGGAATGATTTCGGTAGTGTACCGTGGCAATGATCTAGCATGGCATAGACATCAATGGAAACATCATGCTAGCTATCTTACGATCATGCAATGGCAATGTAGACGTGGTGGCACATGTCATGGTGGTAGTTGCATGGCAATATATCTCAGAATGGCTTTGAAAAAGCCATAGTAGGTAGGTATGGTGGCTGTTTTGAGGGAGGCTAATGGTGGGTTTTGTGCACCGGCGAAAGTTGCACGGCACTAAGAAGATAGTGATGGTGGAAGGTGAAAGTGCATCTAAACCATGGACTCAACATTAGTCATGAAGAACTCATATACTTGTTGCAAAAGTTTTATTAGTAATCGAAACAAAGCATTCAACGCATACTCCTAGGGGAAGGGTTGGTAGGTATAAACCATCGTGCGATCCCGACCGCCACGCAAAGGATGACAATCAATATACTAATCATGCTCAGATTTCATCACAAAGAGGTTCACCATACGTGCATGCTACGGGAATCACTAACTTCAACACAAGTATTTCTAGATCCACAACACCTTACTAGCATGACTTCAATATTACCATAACCACAACTCAAAACTAATTGAGATGAATCAAACTTCTCTAACTATTCAATGCACATGAAGGTGGAAGTTTTCGTATCCCTCTGGATAACTACCCCTTTTGAGACTACTTTCAAAGCATAGATCAACTACCAACCCACGCACCGCTGTGCTCTAAAAGATATAAGTGAAGCACATAGAGCAAAAGTATCTAGCTCAAAAGATATAAGTGAACTACATGTGAGCTGAATTGTCTACCAAAGGATAAATGTGAAGCTCGACAAAATCATGGTGTGTGCATGTATCTCTATCTAGGTGTGCAGCAAGGATTATTGTGACACAAAAAAAAAATTACTCCTACGATACAAGTCGCTCCAAGCAAAAACACATAACATGTGGTGAATAAAAATATAGCCCCAAGTAACGTTACCGATGGATTGAAGACGAGAGAGGGGATGCCTTCCCGGGGCATCCCCAAGCTTAGGCTTTTACGGCATCCTTGAATCTCTTGGGGTGCCTTGGGCATCCCCAAGCTTGAGATCTTGACACTCTTTATCTCTTTGTCCATAAGGACTTCACCCAAAACTTGAAAACTTCACAACACGAAACTTAAACAGAAACTCGTGATAACATTAGTACAAGAAAGCAAACCACCACTTCCTTAGGTATTGTAGAAAACTTAAATTCTACTTGTGCGGATGTTGGGTTACTGTAATTTCAATCTTCCATGGCTAATACCCCCCGATACTATCCATAGTTTCATCAAAATAAGCAACCAACACAACAAAAACAGAATCTGTTAACAGCAGACCAGTCTGTAGGAATCTGTATATTTTGTATACCTCTGGTACTCCAAAAATTCTGAAAAATTACGACAGTCTGAAGAATTTGGGTAGAAATCAGCAGCAAAATGAATCAACTCAAAATCTATTACAGAAAAAAACGAAAATTCTTTTCGTGAGCAGGAAGTTTCTGTCTTTTCCAGCATGACCAAACGATCACCCCAAGACTAATCATAACGGTTTTGCTTGGCACAAACGCAAAAAGAAACACAAAAAACACAATCATAACAGAATTATGAAAGTGTGGAAAACACAAAACAGAAAGAAAAAAGGATAGATTCGTTGGGTTGCCTCCCAACAAGCGCTTTTGTTTAACGCCCTTAGCTAGGCGAAAGTGATGGAATCACGTATAGTCATCTTTGGTGCTCAAACCATAGGTATCCCTCATCATAGATTCATAAGGCAATCTTATTTTCTTTCTAGGAAAGTGCTCCATGCCCTTCTTTAAAGGAAATTGAAATCTAATATTCCCTTCCTTCATATCGATGATAGCACCAATAGTCCTTAGGAAAGGTCTACCAAGAATAATGGGACATGAAAGATTGCAATCTATGTCAAGTACAATGAAATCCACGGGTACATAGTTCTTATTTGCAACAATAAGAACATCATCGATCCTTCCCATGGGTTTCTTGACAGTAGAATCCGCAAGATGCAAATTAAGAGAACACTCTTCAATCTCATGAAAACCAAGAATATCACATAAAGACTTTGGAATCGCGGAAACACTAGCACCCAAATCACACAAAACATTGCACTCATAGTTTTTGATCTTGATTTTGATAGTAGGTTCCCACTCATCATGAAGTTTTCTTGGTATAGAGACTTCTAGTTCGAGCTTCTCTTGAAGAGATTTCATCATAGCATCTACGATATGCGTGGTAAAGGCTTTGCTTTGGCTATAAGCATGTGGAGAGTTTGCAATGGATTGCATCAAAGAAATGCATTCAAACAAGGAGAAATTATCATAATTGAATTCCTTGAAATCCAAAGTGGGAGTTTCATTACTACCCAAATTTTTGACTTCTTCTAATCCACTCTCCACACCTTTATCATCAAGATAGGTGGATTCCGAATCATTGGGGCATTTTTTAACCAAAGTGGATTCATATCCAGCCCCTCCATAAGTAGGTTTGACACGCGAAAACAAAGATGCAAGAGGAGACACACCAAGCATTTTAAGATCTTCATGATTTGCATCACTAGAACGCACCCTTTTAAACCATTCATGTCTAGCGCGAATTTGGGCGGTTATTTCTTTGCTCTCATTCATAGAGATACACATAGCTTTCAAAGTTTCATCCAAGTTGACCTTGGGAGGAGCGCATCTAACTTTCAAAGCATCAATATCACAAGACATCCTATCAACGCTCTTAGCCAAATCGTCTATTTTGAGTAGTCTTTCCTCTATGGACGCATTGAAAATCTTTTGAGAGTTAATGAACTCTTTGATATTACTCTCTAAATCAGAGGGTAATTTGTTGTGATTTCCATAAGTGTTGCCGTAGGAATTGCCATAATTGTTAGAGGAGTTACTAGGAAAAGGCATAGGAACATAGTTTCCTCTAAAAGCATTGTTGTTGCCAAAATTGTTCCTACCAACAAAATTCACGTCCAAACTAGCGTTGCTACTCTCAATCAAAGAAGATAGTGGGATGTCATTAGGATCTACGATAGCTTTTCTACTAGCAACCAAATTCATCAACTCGTCCATCTTAGCACTAAGCGAGTTAATCTCTTCTATAGCGTGCACCTTTTTGCTAGCATGCGACCTTTCAGTGTGCCACTGAGAGTAGTTGGTCATGATATTGTCTAGGAGTTTTGTAGCGTATCCTAACGTGATTTCCATAAACGTTCCACCTGAGGCAGAGTCCAAGATATTGCGAGAAGCGAAATTCAAGCCAGCATAAAAGATATGTATAATCATCCACAAACTCAAGCCATGAGCGGGACAATTTCTAATCATAAGCTTTATCCTCTCCCAAGATTGTGCAACGTGTAAGCATCTTTGGATATGTAAGGAGATGATCTTAGCCGGCGGAAAATACTTGGATATGTAAGCATCTTTGCACTTATCCCAAGAATCGATACTATTTTTACGCAAAGAAGAAAACCAAGTTTTTGCGCGATCTCGCAACGAGAAAGGAAAAAGTTTCAACTTAATCACGTCATTATCCACATCTCTTTTATTTTGCATATAACAAAGCTCAATGAAGGTATTGAGATGGGATGCGGCATCTTCACTAGGAAGGCCAGAGAATTGCTCTTTCATAACAAGATTCAGCAAAGCTGCGTTGATTTCATACGATTCTACACTAGTGGCGGGAGCAATGAGAGTACTAATAAAATCATTATTATAAGTGCTCGAGAAGTCACAAAGTTTGGTGTTTTCAGCCATGATGACTTCAACAAACAAACAAGCACACAAGCAAGCAAGAGAACCGGCAAAGGGAAACGGCAAAGGCAAAAGAAAACGGCGAACGAGAACGGCAAATGTGAAGTGGGGGAGAGGAAAACGAGAGGCAACCGGCAACAAAAGTAAATGCAAGAGATGAGTTTGTGAGACCTACTTGGATAGATCTTGATTTATCCTCCCCGACAACGGCGCCAGAAATACTTCTGCTACTGCAACAAAAGACCTTCCAACGGCGCCAGAAATAGGCACGTCGATGGGAGAATACTTGGCTTGATCTTTCTACTGCGGCTACACCTTAAGGGACTTCCTAGGAAAGTATGCAAAGGATTTCCCCCGTGGCCTTGGATCGTTGCGTTGGTGTTCCCTCGAAGCGGAAAGGGTGATGTAGCGTAGCGGTGGTAAGTATTTCCCTCAATTTGAGAACCAAGGTATCAATCCAGTGGAGGAGTATCTCAAGATCCTGCACAAACACAAAAACTTGCTCCCAACGGTATGAAGGGGTTGTCAATCCCTTATAGATTGTTTGCCAAGTGAGAACTGAAAGCAACAAAGTAACAAAGCAAAGTAAAAGCGTAAATGTAAACGATGGATGTGAATAGACCCGGGGGCCGTAGTGTTTACTAGTGGCTTCTCTCATGAAAGCAAGTAGACGGTGGGTGAACAAATTACTGTCGAGCAATTGATAGAACCGTGCAAAGTCGTGACGATATCTATGCAATGGTTATTTCTATAGGCATCACGTCCAAAACAAGTAGGCCGATACTGTCTGCATCTACTACTATTACTCCACACGTCAACCTCTATCCAGCATGCATCTAGTGTATTAAGTCCATAAGAACAGAGTAACGCCTTAAGCAAGATGACATGATGTAGAGGGATAATCTCAAACCAATGATAAAAACCCCATCTTTTTACCCTTGATGGAAACTACTTGATGTGTGCCTTGCTGCCCCTGCTGTCACTGGGAAAGGTCACCACATGGCAGAACCCAAAACCAAGCACTTCTCCCATTGCAAGAATCATAGATCTAGTTGGCCAAACAAAACCCAAGACTCGGAGAGACTTACAAGGATATCAAATCATGCATATAAGAAATCAACAAAACTCAAATATATATCATAGATAATCTGATCACAAATCCACAATTCATCGGATCTCGACAAATACACCGCCAAAGAAGATTACATCGGATAGATCTCCATGAAGATCATGGAGAACTTTGTATTGAAGATCCAAGAGAGAGAAGAAGCCATCTAGCTACTAACTACGGACCCGTTGGTCTGAAGTGAACTACTCACGAGTCATTGGAGGGGCGATGATAATGATGAAGAAGCCCTCCAACTCCAAAGTCCCCTCCGGCAGGGCGCCGGGAAGGGTCTCCAGATGAGATCTCGCGGAAACGGAAGCTTGCGGTGGCGGAAAAGTATTTTCGAGGCTCCCCTGGTTTTTTGCTGAATTTTTGGGAATATATAGGCCAAGGATCTAGGTCAGGGGCGGCCAGGGAGGCCACAAGCCCTGACACCGCCGCCTCCCCCCTGGTGGCGGGGTGGGAGCTTGTGGGCTCCCTGGAGCCCACCTGGCTTGGCCCAGAGGCCCCTGATCTTCTTCCGTTCGGGAAAAAAACATTTCGGGGTTTTTATTCCGTTTGAACTCCGTTCCAAAATCAGATCTGAAAAGAGTCAAAAACACGGAAAAAACAGGAAATTGCACTTGGCACTGGATTAATAAGTTAGTCCCAAAAAAGATATAAAAGGTACATAAAACAACCATAGAAGACAAGATAACAGCGTGAAACCATCAAAAATTATAGATACGTTTGAGACGTATCACCGAGCGGTTGAACACCAACCGTTCCAAGGGTGTCGTCTATGGAGGTATCTATGCTACCCGTCTTGCCAGACACTTTGAGATACCCATTAGACTGGGAGAGGAAGGAGAGATGCTCCTCCCTGAGAAATATCTGGATTATGACAACATGGTTTCCCATGATTTTCTGGATAGAGATGCTAGTAGACGGATGATTTATAACCTGATATTTAGTAAGGGTACTCGAGAGACTATTACTTTGCCTGCTCCTTCTTTGTTCGATCTTCATGCAGGCAGGTACACTATTATGCCCTCGGACACCTACGCATATTGGGGCTTGGCCCAACCACAGGTGCCCGTGCCCGAGCCGCCAGTCGAGTACCAGACGCCAGTTTATCAGTGGGAGCCAGAGGAGCTCACACAGCAGTGGCATCCACAGTCTTCTCCAGAGTATCTCGGAGCTGGTTATTTCCCACCATGGGAGTAGACCAATCTAGGCCAAAAGCCTAAGCTTGGGGGAGTACGTGTTCTCACCGACTTTACATTCATGCTTATGCTTTCACTTTGTTAGCCAGTGTTTACACTTTGCCACTGTATTATCCATGCTAGTTTATTTTTGTTTTCTTGTTTTGTGTCCTTTTGAGAAAACCCAAAAATATTTTCCTTTCTTCTTTTTGCTTGTTGGGAGCTTTCCCATGTAAATAGTTTTCTTTTTCTTTGGGTCAAGGTAGAAGATATTGGTTACGATGTTTAGTGGTTCTTGCATGCATGCCTGTTTAGCTTTCAAAGAGCCATATTACTTTGTCTTCTCCTTTGTGTTTGCCTGCAGATTCAGCTTATTCCAATGCTCTTATTATTGTTCACATTTTTCGATCGTGCAAATGAAAGGCAATAATGATGATATATGATGAAGTGACTGAGACTTGAAAAGCTGGTATGAACTCTATCTATTTTGTTTTTGTAAATATGACTAGCTTGTCAAACCAGATTCAGCTTTGTTGTGAGAGAACCATGTTTGCAATGACAACTTAGAGATCATAGTTTCTGATGCCATGCTTATTTAGTTGAGAGCTTATAATGGTTTGTCTGGAATGCCAACATAGATTTTGAGATGCTATGATGTAGTATGATAGGATGGTATTCTCCTTTGAATGTTTCAAGTGGCTTGACTTGGCGCATGTTCATGCATGTAGTTGAAACAAAATCAACATAGCCTCTATGATGTTCGTGTTCATGGTGATTTATATCTTGTTCATGCTTGCATTCAATGTTAGTCAAACACATTGCATCTTGATGACTGTTGTCGCTCTCTAGTTGGTCTCTTCCTAGTCTTTTGCTAGCCTTCACTTGTACTAAGCGGAATACTGCTTGTGCATCCACTTCCATAAACCCAAAAAAATTCCATGAGAGTCCACCATACCTACCTATTTGCGGTATCTGCGTGCCGTTCCAAGTAAATTTGCATGTGCCACTCTCTAAACCTTCAAGAAATAATCTGTTTTGCATGCCCGAACTGCTCATGTGGTGACAGGGGGCTATTGGTATCTTCCATGCTAGGAGTGTTATCCTCGACATGTGTTTATTCACTGTCATTCACGAGAAAGGGGCCGGTAATTGGAATGCCCAGTTCCACGCTTAAATCGAAAACATAATTGTAAAACAAGACTCCCCCGGATTGATGTTAGTATGGACGGTACCCGAGGATTTGGCTAGCCGTGGAGTGTGATTGATTGGTGGTGGGGGAGTTAAAACTTTACTTTTCTGTTTGGCAACCGCCTATAGCATGAGTAGCATGGAAGATATTGATAACTCTTGGTCATTGCGTTGACAATGAAAGCATGCCACCCAAAATTATTATCTCTGTTTTCAAAGCTTGAGCTCTGGCGACTCTGCAAATCAATGCTTCCCTCTGCGAAGGGCCTGTCTATTTATTTTCCTGTCGAGTCATCCTCTTCTTATATAAGCACCAATTAGAGAGCACCTCTGTCATCTTAATGCTTTGCTTTTGATTGATATTGAGTATGAGTATGACTGGATCTTCGTTGCTATGAATTACAATGTTTAGTCAGCCCTTGATCTTTGAAAGTGCTCTCCATTTATGTTTTGCGGTCTCAGAAAGAGCTAGCGAGATACCACCTATTCATATTGCTTCATGCTTGTTTTGATTGAAGTGTTGGTATTTGAAACTCATTATTATTTGCTCGTTAGCTGATTATGCCATTGATATTAGTATACCGTGAGACCTTTGTGTCACTTGCTTACGTGGTTAACTTGTGATCTTGCTGAAATTCTGGTTATGAGTTAAACATAGTTGCAACAACAAGATCAAACAGAGTTTGTCAAAGTTTTTCTTTCTCTCTCTCTGTTTGTCAACTTTGTTGCTTGACGACAAGCAAGGTTTTAAGCTTGGGGGAGTTGATACATCTCCATCGTATCTACTTTTCCAAAATCTTTTGCCTTTGTTTTGGACTCTAATTTGCATGATTTGAATGTAACTAACCTGGACTGACGCTGTTTTCAGCAAAATTGCCTTGGTGTTGTTTTTATACAGTAATGGAAGTTCTCCAAACGTCCTGAAAATTTACGGAGATTATTTTTGGAAAATATGAAAAATACCTGCACAAAGAACCACCTGAGGGGGTGGGCGAGTGGGCCACAAGCCCTCTAGCCGCCACCCCCCTCCCTGGTGGCGGATGGCAAGCTTGTGGGGCCCACGTGTCTCTGCCGCCCCCAATCTCAGCTCTATAAGTTCACTTTCGTCCCAGAAAAAATAAAAAGAGAAGATTTCGTCGCGTTTGCGATACGGAGGCGCCGCCACAACCTGTTCTTCATCTGGAGGGCAGATCTGGAGTCCGTTTTGGGCTCCGGAGAGGGGAAATCGTCGCCATCATCATCATCAACCTTCTTCCCTCTCCAATTCTATGAAGCTCTTCGTCGTTCGTGAGTAATCTATTCATAGGCTTGCTGGGCGGTGCTGAGTAGGATGAGATCTATCATGTAATCGAGTTAGTTTTGACGGGGATTGATCCCTAGTATCCACTATGTTCTGAGATTGATGTTGCTACTACTTTGCCATGCTTAATGCTTGTCACTAGGGCCCGAGTGCCATGATTTCAGATCTGAAATTATTACGTTGTCACCAATATATATGTGTTTTAGATCCGATCTTGCAAGTTGTAGTTACCTACTATGTGTTATGACCCGGCAACCCTGGAGTGACAATAACCGGAACCACTCCCGGTGATGAACATAGTTTGAGGAGTTCATGTGTTCACCAAGTGCTAATGCGTTGGTCCGATTCTTTATTAAAAGGAGGACCTTAATATCCCATAGTTTCCTTTTAGACCCCGCTGCCACGGGAGGGATGGACAATTGATGTCATGCAAGTTCTTTTCCCTAAGCACATATGACGACACACGGAATGCATGCCTACATCACATTGACGAACGGGAGCTAGCCACATAGCTCTCCGTGTTATAATTATTGCATGACGAATATCATCCAAACAAATCACCGACCCATTGCCTACGAGTTTGTCCTACTGTTGTTGCTGCTGTTACTTGCTCTGCTGTTACTTGCTACTGTTGCTACTTGCTACTGATGTTACTTGTCTTGCTCTGCTGCTACTGTTGTTACTTGTTTTGCTCTGCTGCTGTTACTACTGTTTCTGCTGCTGTTACTTGCTACTGTTGCTACTTGCTACTGTTGTTACTTGTCTTGCTCTGCTGCTACTGTCGCTTGCTACTATTGCTAGTTGCTACTACTGTCACTACTGTTGTTCCTTGCCACTACTATTACTCGTTACACTGCTGCTACCTGCTACCATACTTTTTCTCGCGCCGTTGACGGGAAAGAATATTTTCCGTCCACGGGCAATTTCTGGCGCCATTGATACGACAGTTAGGAATAGTCTGCCATCAACAGATCGTTTCTGACACCGTTGTTATCATACTACTTTGCTTGCAGATACTAATCTTTCAGGTGTGGTTAAATCTGATAAATTCAGCTGCTAATGCTCGAGAGTATTCTCTCACCTCCTGTCTAGCGAATCAACAAATTTGGGTCGAATACTCTACCCTCGAAAACTGCTGCGATCCCACGCGCTGGTGGGCCGTCAACAACATTCTTCTAGTTTCGATTGCCGAAGAGTGCTAGCAGCATTCTTTTGGTGCCGTTGTAGGGGAAGGTCTGCTGTCACGGAGTCAATCATCAGTGAAGGTGAGAAAATAACGATATCCGCCACATGCCTCCACACTCATTGGACTGCACACATCAATATGTATGATTTCCAACAAGTCACTTGCACGCTCCATTGTTGCGGAGAACGGAGTCTTAGTCATCTCGCCCATGAGGCATGGATCGCACGTGTCAAGTGATTCGAAATCAAGTGACTCCAAAAGCCCATCAGCATGGAGTTTCCTCATGCGCTTTACACCAATATGACCTAAGCGGCAGTGCCACAAAAGGTGGCGCTATCATTGTTAACTCTACATATTTTGGTCTCAGTGTTATGTATATGTGTGTCATCACAATCAAGATTCAATATGAACAAACCCCTCAAATTGGGTGCATGACCATAAAAGATATTACTCATAAAAATAGGACAACCATTATTCTCTGACTTAAATGAGTATCGTCTCGCAATAAACAAGATCTGGATATAATGTTCATGCTTAACGCAGACACTAAATAACAATAATTTAAGTTCATAACTAATCCTGATGGTAACTAAAGTGAGACTGTGCCGACGGCAATTGCATCAACCTTGGAACCATTTCCCACGCGCATCATCACTTTATCCTTCGCCAGCCTTCGTTTATTCCGCAGTTCCTCCTTCGAGTTGCAAATATGAGCAAGAGAACCGGTATAAATACCCAGGCACTACTACGACAGTTGGTTAAGTACACATCAATAACATGTATATCACATATACCTGGTTTGGCGTTGGCCGCCTTCTTATCAGCCAAATACTTGGTGCAGTTGCGCTTTGCGTGACACATCCCCTCGAAATAATAGCACTCTATTTCTGGCTTAGGTCCAACCTTGGGTTTCTTTGTCGGATTGGCAACAGTTTTGCCGCTCTTCTTGGAGTTACCCTTCTTGCCTTTGCCGTTTCTCTTGAAACCAGTGGTCTTATTGACCATCAACACTTGATGTTCTTTCCGGAGTTCTGACTCTGCGACTTTCAGCATCGCGAATATCTCGTCGGGTGACTTGTTCATCCCTTGCATGTTATAGTTGAACACAAAGCTCTTATAGCTAGGTGGCAGTGATTGAAGAATTTTGTCAGTGATAGCCTCTTGCGGGAGTTCAATCCCAAGCTCAGCTAGATGGTTTGAGTACCCAGACATTTTGAGCACATGTTCACTGACAGACGAATTCTCCTCCATCTTGCAAGCATAGAATTTATCGGAGGTCTCATACCTCTCGACCCGGACGTTCTTCTGAAAGATAAACTTCAACTCGTGGAACATCTCAGATGCTTGATGACCCACAAGTATAGGGGATCAATCGTAGTCCTTTTGATAAGTAAGAGTGTCGAACCCAACGAGGAGCAGAAGGATCTGACAAGTGGTTTTCAGCAAGGAAATATCTGCAAGCACTGAAATTATCGGTGATAAGTGATTGTGTGGTGAGCACATTCGTAGCAAGCAACAAGTAACAAAAGTAGCAACGGTGCAGCAAGGTGGCCCAATCCCTTTTGTATCAAGGTACAAGCCTGGACAAAGTCTTATAGGAGGAAAAACGCTCCCGAGGACACACGGGAATTTCTGTCATGCTAGTTTCATCATGTTCATATGATTCGCGTTCGTTACTTTGATAGTTTGATATGTGGGTGGACCGGCGCTTGGGTACTTCCCTTACTTGGACAAGCATCCCACTTATGATTAACCCCTCTCGCAAGCATCCTCAACTACGAAAGAAGAATTAAGACAAAGTCTAACCATAGCATTAAACTAGTGGATCCAAATCAGCCCCTTACAAAGTAACGCATAAACTAGGGATTAAGCTTCTGTCACTCTAGCAACCCATCATCTACTTACTACTTCCCAATGCCTTCCTCTAGGTCCAAATAATGGTGAAGTGTTATGTAGTCGACGTTCACATAACACCACTAGAGGAAAAACAACATACAACATATCAAAATACCGAACGAATACCAAATTCACATGACTATTATTAGCATGACTTATCCCATGTCCTCAGGAACAAAAGCAACTACTCACAAAGCATAATCATAATCATGATCAGAGGTGTAATGAGTAGCATCAACGATCTGAACATAAACTCTTCCACCAAGTAATCCAACTAGCATCAACTACAAAGAGTAATCAACACTACTAGCAACCTTACAAGTACCAATCGGAGTCGCAAGACGGAGATTGGTTACAAGAGATGAACTAGGGTTTGGAGATGAGATGGTGCTGATGAAGATGTTGATGGTGACGAGTCCCCTCCGATGAGAGGAGTGTTGGTGATGACGATGGCGAAGATTTCCCCCTCCGAGAGGGAAGCTTCCCCGGCAGGATCGTCCAGCCGGAGCTCTAGATTGGTTATGCTCAAGTTCCGCCTCGTGGCGGCGGCGAAACCACGAAAAAGCTCCTGTCTGATTTTTTTCTGGACGAAACCCTCCATATAGCAAAAGAGGGGGGCCAGTGGGCTGCCCACAAGCCCCCATGGCGCGGCCTGGGGGGGTGGCTGCGCCGTGCAGGCTTGTGGGCACCCCCTGGTGCCCCTCCACCACTTCTTCAACCCACTATTTTTTATATATTGGGAAAAAAAATCTCCGTTGATTTTCACGGCGTTTGGAGTTGCGCAGAATAAGTATCTCAACTTTGCTCCACTTTCAGGCCAGAATTCCAGTTGCCGGTATTCTCCCTCTTTATGTAAACCTTGCAAAATAAGAGACAAAAGGCATAAGAATAGTACCGTGAAGTGAAATAACAGCCAAAGAAGTGATAAATATCAACATGAAAACATGATGCAAAATGGACGTATCAACTCCCCCAAGCTTAGACCTCGCTTGTCCTCAAGCGAAAGCCGAGCTCAATAAATATGTCCACATGTTTAGGGAGAGAGGTGTCGACAAAACAAGATACAAACATGCATGCATCATGATCATGATCAGAACAACAATACCAACATATAATCTCTCATGCTAAAGTGATAATTCCTTCACAAAGTAAAGCATGGATCAAGAACCTTACCGAGAAGTAACAACCGGTAGCCTTTAGTCATTGAAGCAATTGCAATTTATCACAACACCAGAAAGAGTCAAGTAAGAGCTTGTAAAGCAAATCCACATACTCAATCATTCTTTCGTTCTCTACAATTGCTACAACTCACGTGGTACTCATGAGATCAAAGTTTCAGCTCGACACAGAGAAAGATAGGGGCTCACAATTTTGCCTCCCAACTGCTTACCTCAAGGGTAATGTCAACAATAATAATTCATGAGTACTTACCTCCAAGTTGACATATGAATATAGATCTTTCCCAAGCATGTGACGGTAGCCAAGACAAAGGCAAAATAAGGAATTGGTGAAGATCACCATGACTCTTTCAAGGGTAAAAAGTAAAGGTACAAGATAGGCCCTTCGCAGAGGGAAGCAGAGGTTGTCATGCGCTTTTGAGGTTTGGATGCGTGTCCTCTTAGTGTGGAGGAATGTCACTTTATATTGCCTCCTGTGATAAAGAACTTTATTATGCAGTCTATCGTTTTTATGTCTTCCTCATCACAGGTTCGTATAAAGCTTATTTTCCACACACTAATAGATCATACATATTAGAGAGCAATTTTTATTGCTTGCACCGATGACAACTTACTTGAGGGATCTTATTCAATCCATAGGTAGGTATGGTGGACACTCATGGCAAAACTGGTTTGAAGGTTTATGGATGCACAAGTAGTATCTCTACTTGGTGCGGGAGGTTTGGCTAATATGAGGTGGAAGCAATCGTCACATGCTAAGGGATCTCTAATCATATAACACTGTTCAGAGCCAAGCAAACACAATTCATTACATTGTCTTCCTTGTCCAACATCTACTTCTAGGCATGCAATTGTTTCTTAGACCAATTCTTTCTAGACCTGTTGACAGTCTTTTGCAGAATCAGTTTAATCTCTCTATTACTTAGCTCTACTTGACCACTAGACTGAGGGTGATAGGGAGACGCAATTCTATGGTTGACATCGTACTTAGCAAGCGTTTTACGGAAAGCACCATGAATGAAGTGTGAACCACCGTCGGTCATTAGATATCTAGGGACTCCAAATCTAGGGAAGATAACTTCTTTCAGCATCTTGATAGAGGTGTTGTGATCAACACTACTAGTGGGGATAGCTTCTACCCACTTAGTGACGTAATCAACAGCAACTAAGATATGCGTATACCCGTTGGATTTTGGGAAAGGTCCCATATAATCAAAGCCCCAAACATCAAATGGTTCAATGACAAGTGAATAGTTCATAGGCATTTCCTGACGTTTGCTAATATTACCTATTCTTTGACATTCGTCACAAGACAAGACAAACTTACGGGCATCCTTGAAGAGAGTGGGCCAATAGAAACCTGATTGCAATACCTTGTGTGCCGTTCTATCTCCCGCATGGTGTCCTCCGTAGGCCTCGGAGTGACACTTCTTTAGGATATGTCCCTATTCATGTTCAGGTACACAACGTCTAATAACACCATCTACTCCTTCCTTATAAAGGTGAGGGTCATCCCAAAAGTAGTGTCTCAAGTCAAAGAAGAATTTCTTCTTTTGTTGGTACGTGAAACTAGGTGGTATGTATTTGGCAACGATATAGTTTGCATAATCAGCATACCACGGTGCACTACGTGAAGCATTGACGACATTCAATTGCTCATCGGGAAAGCTATCATCAATAGGTTGTGGGTCATCAAGAACGTTCTCCAACCTAGACAAGTTATATGCTACTGGGTTATCAGCACCCTTTCTGTCGACAACGTGCAAATCAAATTCTTGTAGTAAGAGAACCCATCTGATAAGTCTAGGTTTAGCGTCCTTCTTCTCCATGAGGTACTTAATAGCAGCATGACCAGTGTGAATAGTGACTTTGGAATCAACTATGTAAGACCTGAACTTTTCACATGCAAACACGACTGCTAAAAATTCCTTCTCCGTAGTGGCATAGTTTCTCTGGGCACTGTATAGAGTCTTAGTAGCGTAGTGAATAACATTCAACTTCTTATCGACTCTTTGCCTTAGAACAGCACCAACAGCATAATCACTAGCGTCACACATGATCTCAAAAGGTAAGTTCCAATCAGGTGGTTGAACAATAGGTGAAGTTATCAAAGCCCTCTTAAGTATTTCGAAGGCTTCCTCACAATCATCGTCAAAGACAAAAGGGATATCCTTTTGCAAGAGATTGGTAAGAGGCCTAGAAATCTTAGAGAAGTCTTTGATGAACCTTCTATAGAAACCAGCAGGACCAAGGAAACTTCTTATCCCTTTGATATCTGTGGGGTATGGCAATTTCTCGATTGCATCAACCTTAGCCTTATCGACTTCAATACCTCTTTCAAAAAAATTATGTCCCAAGACGATGCCTTCATTAACCATAAAGTGGCACTTCTCCCAATTCAAGACAAGATTGGTGTCTTTACATCTCTGCAAGACTCGATCAAGGTTGTTGAGGACATCATCAAAGGAAGACCGGTAAATGGAGAAGTCATCCATGAAAACCTCGACAATCTTTTCACAAAAGTCAGAGAATATAGCCATCATACATCTTTGAAAGGTGGCAGGTGCATTACATAAGCCAAAAAGCATACGTCTATAAGCAAAGGTACCGAAAGGGCAGGTGAAAGTGGTTTTCTCCTGATCAGATTGTGCAACTGGTATTTGGGAGAAACCAGAATAACCGTCTAGAAAGCAGAAGTGTGTGTGTTTGGACAGCTTTTCTAGCATTTGGTCGATAAAAGGCAAAGGGTAATGATCTTTCCTAGTGGTTTTATTCAATTTCCTAAAATTGATCACCATCCTATAGCCAGTGATAATCCTCTGTGGGATCAATTCATCCTTATCATTAGGGACAACGGTAATGCCTCGCTTCTTAGGAACGCAATGCACCGGACTCACCCAATCGCTATGAGCAACAGGATAAATGATACCTGCTTCCAGGAGCTTTAGTATTTCCTTTCTCACTACTTCTTTCATCTTAGGATTCAATCTCCTTTGATGATCAGCAACTGGTTTGAAGTCAGGATCAGTTTTAATCTTGTGTTGGCATAGAGTGGTACTAATGCCCTTAAGATCATCAAGAGTATATCCAATAGCAGCACGGTGCTTCCTCGGAGTTTTTAGTAACTTATGTTCTTCATGCTCTGAGAGGCTAGCACTAATAATAACAGGATATATCTCCTTTTCATCAAGATAGGCATACTTAAGAGTATCAGGCAACTGTTTAAGCTCGAACACAGGATCACCCTTTGGTGGGGGTGGATCCCCAAGCAGTTCAACTAGCAAGTTATTCTTAAGGATAGGATATTGTTCTAAGACAACTCTATCTATCTCATCCCTTTCATCCATATGCATATCATTTTTATGCTCAAGCAAGTATTGCTCTAAGGAATCAGTAGGAGGCACAGCAATAGAGGCTAAGGCAATAGTTTCATCCCTACTAGGCAACTCCTTTTCATGAGGTTGTCTACCAAACTTAGAGAAATTGAACTCATGTGACACACCTTCAAAGCCAACAGTGACAGTTTGCTTCTCACAATCAATATGAGCATTGACAGTATTGAGAAAGGGTCTACCAAATATGATGGGACAAAAGCTATCTTTTGCGGTAGAAAGAACGAGGAAATCCGTAGGATACTTCGTTTTACCACACAAGACTTCAACATCCCTAACAATTCCCATAGGGCAGATAGTATCTCTATTGACAAGCTGAATAGTGACATCTATAGGTTCTATCTCAACAGGTGCAATCTCATCTTTGACTTCATCATATAAGGATTGAGGTATTGCACTAACACTAGCACCCAAGTCACATAAGCCATGATAGCAATGATCTCCTATCTTAACAGAAACTACAGGCATGCCAACAACAGGCCTATGTTTGTCTCTAGCGTGAGGTTTAGCAATTCTAGTAGCATCTTCACAAAAGTGAATATTGTGTCCCTCAACTTCCTCAGACAGAATATCTTTGATAATAGCAATGCTAGGTTCAACTCTAGTTTGCTCAGGGGGTGTAGGTGTTCTAATATAGCCTCTACGTATCACAGTTGAAGCTTTAGAATGATCCTTTATCCTAACAGGGAAAGGAGGTTTCTCAATGTAAGCACTGGGAACAACAGGATCATTATAGGCAATGACTTTCTCTTCAACTGGAGTGGGTTTAACTACATTGACTTCTAAAGGGGGATGATATTTAAACCAATTCTCTTTGGGGAAATCAATATGAGCAGCAAAAGATTCACACAATGAAGCTACTATCTCAGAGTCAAGTCCATACTTAGCGCTAAAGTCACAAAAAGTATTTGCCTCAACAAAGGATTTGACGCAATCAAAAGTGAAATTCATACCCGAATCCTTACCTTCTTCAAGCTCCCAATCTTTAGAGTTGCGTCTAATTCTCTCTAATAAATTCCATTTGAAGTCAATATCTCTCTTCATAAAAGAACCGGTATAATAAGTGTCAAGCATGGTGCGATCATCATGAGAAAGCCGAGCATAGAAGTTTTGAATGATAATTTCTCTCGAGAGATCATGATTGGGGCATGAATATAGCATTGATTTAAGCCTCCCCCAAGCTTGAGCGATGCTTTCTCTGTCATGAGGCCAAAAATTGTAAATATAGTTTCGATCACGGTGTACTAAATGCATAGGATAAAACTTTTAATGAAATTCCAATTTCAACCGATTGTAGTCCCATGATCCAGTATCATCACATAGCCTATACCATGTCAACGCCTTATCCTTCAAAGATAAAGGAAAGACCTTATTCTTGACCTCATCCTCGGTCACACCTGCAAGCTTAAATAAACCACAAGCTTCATCTACATAGATCAGATGCAAGTCTATATGTGATATTCCATCTCCTGTAAAAGGATTAGCCAGCAGTTTCTCAAGCATACCCGAAGGAAATTCAAAGAAAATATTTTCAGTAGGTGCAGCAGGTTGAGGAGAAACCATTCGTGCTTCCGTTCGAGGTGAAGATACCCCGAACAAGCTCTCAAAGGATTAGTTTCCATAGTGACAAGTGACAATAAATTTCAGCACACTATATGAATGTTTCCTTACCAAGTTCCACTTACCAAAGGCGCTTCACTCCCCGGCAACGGCGCCAGAAAAGAGTCTTGATGACCCACAAGTATAGGGGATCAATCGTAGTCCTTTCGATAAGTAAGAGTGTCGAACCCAACGAGGAGCAGAAGGATCTGACAAGTGGTTTTCAGCAAGGAAATATCTGCAAGCACTGAAATTATCGGTGACACGTGATTGTGTGGTGAGAAGATTCATAGAAAGCAACAAGTAACAAAAGTAGCAACGGTGCAGCAAGGTGGTCCAATCTCTTTTGTAGCAAGGGACAAGCCTGGACAAAGTCTTATAGGAGGAAAAATGCTCCCGAGGACACACGGGAATTTCTGTCATGCTAGTTTCATCATGTTCATATGATTCGCGTTCGTTATTTTGATAGTTTGATATGTGGGTGGACCGGCGCTTGGGTACTGCCCTTACTTGGACAATCATCCCACTTATGATTAACGCAAGCATCCGCAACTACGAAAGAAGAATTAAGACAAAGTCTAACCATAGCATTAAACTAGTGGATCCAAATCAGCCCCTTACGAAGTAACGCATAAACTAGGGTTTAAGCTTCCGTCACTCTAGCAACCCATCATCTACTTACTACTTCCCAATGCCTTCCTCTAGGCCCAAATAATGGTGAAGTGTTATGTAGTCGACGTTCACATAACACCACTAGAGGAAAAACAACATACAACATATCAAATTACCGAACGAATACCAAATTACCGAACGAATACCAAATCCCACTTGAGATGGTGCTGATGAAGATGTTGATGGTGACGAGTCCCCTCCGATGAGAGGAGTGTTGGTGATGACGATGGCGACGATTTCCCCCTCCGGGAGGGAAGTTTCCCCCGCAGGATCGTCCTGCCGGAGCTCTAGATTGGTTCTTCTCAAGTTCCTCCTCGTGGCGGCGGCGAAACCACGAAAAAGATCCCGTCTGATTTTTTTTCTGGACGAAACACTCCATCTAGCAAAAGAGGGGGGCAGTGGGCCAGTGGGCTGCCCACAAGCCCCCATGGCGCGGCCTGGGGGTGGCCGCACCGTGCAGGCTTGTGGGCACCCCCGGGTGCTCCTCCGGCACTTCTTCGGCCCAGTATTTTTTATATATTGGGAAAAAATCTTTGTGGATTTTCACGGCGTTTGGAGTTGCGCAGAATAGGTATCTCAACTTTGCTCCACTTTCAGGACAGAATTCCAGTTGCCGGTATTCTCCCTCTTCATGTAAACCTTGCAAAATAAGAGAGAAAAGGCATAAGAATAGTATCGTGAAGTGAGATAATAGCCAAGGAAGCGATAAATATCAACATGAAAACATGATGCAAAATGGACGTATCAATGCTCCATGACGTTCATAGCATCGTTGAAGTCCCGGTTCCAAGCCATACAAGACTGCACATTGAACTACTGAGTAGTCCTCCTTATGTGATTGCCAAGCGTTCAGAACATCTTGGTCAGACGTAGCGGGTGGTTCATCTCCTAGCGCAGCATCAAGGACATAATTCTTTTTCCCAGCTTGTAGGATGAGCCTAAGATTACGAGCCAAGTCTACAAAGTTGCTACCATCATCTTTCAGCTTAGCTTTCTCTAGGAACGTATTGAAATTCAGGGTCGCTATTGCGTGAGCCATTGATCTACAACATAAAAAATTACAAAGTGGACTTAGACTATGTTCAAGACAATTAGAGTTTAACTAATCAAATTACTACTAAACTCCCACTCAAATAGACATCCCTCTAGTTACTTGAATGTGGCATGATCCAAATTCACTAACTCAAATCTAATCATCACGTGAGTTGAGCGTAGTTTCAGTGGTAAACATCTCTATGCTAATCATATCAACTATACGATTCATGCTTGACCTTTCGATCTCTCGTGTTCCGAGGCCATGTCTGCACATGCTAGACTCGTCAAGTTTAACCCGAGTGTTCCGCGTGTGCAACTGTTTTGCACCCGTTGTATGTGAACGTTGAGTCTATCACACCCGATCATCACGTGGTGTCTCGAAACGACGAACTGTCGCAACGGTGCACAGTCGGGGAGAACACAATTTTATCTTGAAATTTAGTGAGGGATCACCTTATAATGTTACCATCGTTCTAAGCAAGATAAGGTGCATAAAAGGGTTAACATCACATGCAATTCATAAGTGACATGATATGGCCATGATCTTGTGCTTCTTGATCTCCATCACCAAAGCAGCGGCATGATCTTCATCATCACTGGCGCCACACCATGATATCCATCATCATGATCTCCATCATCGTGCCTCCATCGAGGTTGTCGTGCTATCTATTCTATTACTACTAAAGCTACAACCTAGCAATATAGTAAACGCATCTGCAAACACAAATGTTAGTTTAAAGACAACCATATGGCTCCTGCCGGTTGCCGTAGCATCGCGTGTAAGTCGATATTAACTATTACAACATGATCATCTCATACATCCAATATATCACATCATGTCTTTGGCCATATCACATCACAAGCATACCTTGCAAAAACAAGTTAGATGTCCTCTAATTTGTTGTTGCATGTTTTACGTGGCTGCTATGGGTAACTAGTATGATCATTTCTTACTTACGCACAAACCACAACGGAGATGTGCAAATTTATATTTAACCTCTCTCCAAGGACCACCTCGGTCAAATCCAATTCAACTAAAGTTGAAGAAACACGCACCCGCCAGTCATGTTTATGCAACGAGTTGCATGTTAGTCGATGAAACCAGTCTCTCGTAAGCGTACGAGTAATGTTGGTCCGGGCCGCTCCAATCCAACAATACCGTTGAATCGAGAATAGACTAAGGAGGGCAGCAAATCGAACATCAACACCCACAAAAACTTTTCTGTTCTACTCGAGATTACATCTACGCATGAACCTAGCTCATGATGCCACTGTTGGGGAACGTTGCATGGGAAAGAAAAAATTTCCTACGCACACGAAGACCTATCATGGTGATTTTCATATACGAGAGGGAGATCCGATCCACATACCCCCTGTAGATCGCTAAGCGGGAAGCATTAAGAAACGCGGTTGATGTACTGGTACAACTTCCTGATTCAAATCACCGTCGTCCCACGATGCGTTCCAATCTAGCGCCGTACGGACGACACCTCCGCGTTCAGCACACAGACAGCTCGATGAGGATCTACGCCTTCTTGATACATCAAGAGAGACGGGGAAGTAGATGAGTTCTCCGGCAGCGTGAGGGTGCGCCGGTGATGGTGATGATCTTTTCCTGCAAGGTTCCGCCCGAGCTCCGCAGAAAACCGATCTAGAGAAAGAACTACGAAGTAGAGGTTTGAGTTGCACGTGGCAAAATTATGTCTCAAAAACCCTAAAACCTCTAGTATATATAGGAGTAGGGGAGGGGCTAGCCTTGGGGCTCAATAGAGACCCAAGGGCATGGGCCGAAAGGAGGAGGAGGAGTCCAACTCCAATTCGGGTTGGGGAAGGAGGAGTCCTCCTCTTCCTTCCCACCTCCTTTTTTTCTTTTGGTTTTCTTTTCCTAGCGCCATAGCCCACTTGGGTTGGCCTCACCATCCCACTAAGGGCTGGTGGGCCACCATTGGAATATTGGGCGCACTCCCGGTTGGGTGGGCCCCTCCCGGTGAAAACCCGCAATCCATTCGTCACTCCCGATACAGTGATGGTAATGCCCGAAATCTTTCCGGAGACCAAACGAAACCATCCTATATATCAATCTTCGTTTCCGGACCATTCCGGAAACCCTCGTGACGTCCGTGATCTCATCCAGGACTCCGAACAACCTTCGGTCACCAACACCTATAACTCAACTATACCAAAACGTGACCAAACCTTAAGTGTGTAGACCGCGCGGGTTCGAGAACTATGCAAACATGACCTGAGACACTCCCCGGCCAATATCCAATAGAGGGACCTGGATGTCCATATTGAATCCTACGTATCTACGAAGATCTTATCGGTTGAACCTCTGTGCCAAGGATTCATATAATCCCGTATACCATTCCCTTTGTCCTTCGGTATGTTACTTACCCGAGTTGATCGTCGGTATCCTATATCTATTTCAATCTCGTTACCGGCAAGTCTCTTTACTCGCCTGTGTGAAGGGGCAGCAGTTTGACGAATTAAACAGCGGGACCTACTATACGGCGCTACACGCGGCCGTTTGGGCTCCAGACGCGTGCAGCGCCTTGTTATGGGCCGGCCCATCAAACATTGCTTGGCGCCCTTGGTAGGGTGTAAAAAAAGTTCATTAATTTTTGAAAAATAAAGTTCACGGATTTTGCAAAAAAAAATCTTCAAAATGGAAAAAATGTTCATATATTTTGAGAAAAATCATAATCAAAATTTTAAAATGTTTATCACATTTGATAAAGTGTCATCAATTTTTATAAAAAATTCAATGCTTTTCAAAAACGTTCATCAAATTAGAAAAAAAAGTTAATCGGTTTTCGAAAAAAGTTCACCAAATTAAAAAGAGCTCATCGAATTTGAATTTTTTTTTCACCAAATTAAAAAGAGCTCATCGAATTTGAAAAAAAGTTCATCAATTTGAAAAAAAGTTCATTGAGTTTTATAAAAAGTTCACCAATTTTAAATAAAATTCATCGACTTTTTAAAAACGTCCACGAATTTGAAATAAATGTTCATCGTATTTTAAAAAAATTCACAAGTTTGGAAAAAAGTTCATCGATTTTGAAATTAATTTGATCAATTTTCATAAAAGTTCATGAATTTAAAAATGTTCATAAGTTATGAAGGAAATTGACAAATTTGCAAAAAACCCATGAATATTGAAAAATTATTGAATTCAAAAAAGTTCATCGAATTTGAGAAAAATCATCTAACTTTTAAAAGTTCATCATTTACAAAGAAAGATACACGAATTTAAATGAAAATCCATGCATTTAAACAAGACATATTTAAAGAACGAACGGAAGAAGGAAATAAAAGTATTCAGCTAAAGCAATTTGCACTAGTAGGCTGATGATGTGATGGTTCCATGAGAGGACTCGCAGCGAAATGGTCTCATGTTCGAATTCTCTGCATGCACAATTTTTGCTATACCTGAAAAGAGAAAATAAATGGGCCAGCCCAGCAGAGGTGCTGCATGCGCCGGTTAGCAAAAATTGGCTATAATCGGCGCCTGTGGTGCTAAACAGGAATCGCCTTGAACGGCAAATAGGCTTTTCCATTTGACCGGGTTTCTTTGTTTTCTCTATAAGCCCGTTATCTTGTTGCAGGGAGGATGGGCTGGGCCCTTTTTTCAGTTTGTTTGTTTACTGGAAGGATTTGGATGTCGATCTCCAATCCATTAACCCCCCCCCCCCCCCCCCACCCTCCAAAAAAAACAGTGAAGGCTCCTTGTGAAATCTTGGTTCCTTTACTAGAGCAATGTCACGAGTGTTGTCGCAGAACAGAGTTATTGGATTTAGTGCGCTCGGCACAACTCCAAGATCCGTCATGAACTGTTTCATCCACACCGGAACAAAATTCGAATTTTATAAATATAATTAGCAAATTTAAAAACTAAGTTTTCCAAAATGAAAAAAAACTGGTTTCCAAAACCGGAGGCGTTGGAATAATTAAACGGTCTGCCGGTTGCGTTGTTGCTCAGTCACTCGTCTGTGTGAAGGGGCAGCAGTTTGACGAATTAAACGACGGGACCTGCTATACGGCGCTACACGCGGCTATTGTGGCTCCTGGCGCCTGCAGCGCCTTGTTATCGGCCGGCCCATAAAAAATTGCTTGGCGCCCTTGGCAGGCTGTAAAAAAAGTTCATTGATTTTCGAAAAATAAAGTTCACGGATTTTGCAAAAACAAATTCTTCAAAATGGAAAAAATGTTCATATATTTTGAGAAAAATCATAATCAAAATTTTAAAATGTTTATCACATTTGATAAAGTGTCATCAATTTTTATAAAAAGTTCAATGCTTTTGAAAAACGTTCATCAAATTAGAAAAAAAAGTTAATCGGTTTTCGAAAAAAGTTCATTGAATTTCAAAAAAGTTCATCGAATTCGAAAAAAATTAATCACATTTTTAAAAAAGTTCATCAAATTAAACAAGAGTTCATCGAATTTGAAAAAAAGGTTCATCAATTTGAAAAACAATTCATTGAATTTTATAAAAAGTTCACCAATTTTGATAAAATTCATCGACTTTTTAAAAACGTCCAACAATTTGAAATAAATGTTCATCGTATTTTAAAAAATGTTCAAAAATTTGGAAAAAAGTTCATCAATTTTGAAATTAATTTTATCAATTTTCATAAAAGTTCATGAATTTAAAAATGTTCATAAATTATGAAGAAAATTGACGAATTTGCAAAAAATCCATGAATATTGAAAATTTTATTGAATTCAAAAAAGTTCATCGAATTTGAGAAAAATCATCTAACTTTTAAAAGTTCATCAATTTACAAAGAAAGATACCCGAATTTAAATGAAAATCCATGCATTTAAACAAGACATATTTAAAGAACGAACGGAAGAAGGAAATAAAAGTATTCAGCTAAAGCAATTTGCACTAGTAGGCTGATGATGTGATGGTTCCATGAGAGGACTCGCAGCGAAATGGTCTCATGTTCGAATTCTCTGCATGCACAATTTTTGCTATACCTGAAAAGAGAAAATAAATGGGCCGGCCCAGCAGGGGTGCTGCATGCGCCGGTTAGCAAAAATTGGCTATAATCGGCGCCTGTGGTGCTAAACAGGAATCGCCTTGAACGGCAAATCGGCTTTTCCATTTGACCGGGTTTCTTTGTTTTCTCTATAAGCCCGTTATCTTGTTGCAGGGAGGATGGGTTGGGCCCTTTTTTTCAGTTTGTTTGTTTACTGGAGGGATTTGGATGTCGATCTCCAATCCATTAACACCCCCCCCACCCCCCAAAAAAAACAGTGAAGGCTCCTTTTGCTCAAAGAGAAAACAGTGGAGACTCATTTCCCTGAATTATCTTCTTTAATGTCAGCATGGCAACAGATGAATTATCTTCTTGTCACATGGAAACATTTTTGTAATGTCCACATGGCAAACAAATCATTATTAGATGGTAAAATTAGAATTATTTGGTTTTTAAGACATGGATTTTATTGGAAACGTTTCTAATAGTCATATGGGAAATTTTAGATTTTAAGTTTGGATCAAATTAACAATTATTGCATTTTTTTGGTCTCATGTCACTTGTTATATGTGACAATTCTGGTTGAAACTTGCCCCATGACAATTTTAGACATGACAAATGACATGGTGATATCTTTTTTTTGTCTTTCTAACCATGGAAATTTGTAGGTCTTTTTGTAATGCTCCCATTACAAGCTTTAGGAATTTTCTACCTTATTCATGAAACTATTGGGAATGTTCCTACTTTGTTACATGTCAATTTTAGATTAGTACTTTTTATTTTTCTAAAAAATTTTGTTTTCGACACATTACATTTTTTGTTAAATCTTGATATGTAATGGAAACAAAAAAAAATTCTAAGTAAAGTATACACACATATCGCCACCCCCCCCCCCCCAAACACACAATCCCATAATTGTTGGTTTGCTTTTTCTAAGTAAAGTTGTTTCTACAAATGGAAAATTTAGAAATAATTCTCTTTTTCTCACACGGTAATTTCATATCTTGTTTTGTTTTCTATACATGACAAATTTATATTTTTTGGTAATATCCACATGGCAAATTTAAGAATCTTTCAAACTTGTCACATGAATTTTTTTACACTTTTTGTAATGTCCACATGGCAAAAAGAATCATGGTTGGATAGGAAAATTTGGATTATTTGGTGTATATAAGACATGACAAAAAAATTGTATTGTTTTCTAACAGTCATATGACAAATTTTAGATTATGTTTTGCCTTTTCTAAGAAATGTTGTTTCTACACATGCAAATATAGAAAATAATTATCCTTTCTCACATGGCAAAGCCATATCATCTTTAATCATGGCAAAACACTTTTTTTCCTTAATGTACGCTTGGAAATTTATGAATTTTCAAACTTTTCCCATGGCAACATTTTGGTAATGTTCACATGGCGAAAAAATCATGATTGGATGGTAAAATTTGAATTATTTGGTTTATAAGGCATGTCAATTTTCTAGAAATGTTTCTAGTAGTCACATGTCAAATTTTAGATTTTGACATTATAGCAACTTAAAAATCATTGCATGATTTTTTGTCTCATGTCACTTGTTATATGTTAAAATTCTGATTGAAACTTCTGATGTGACAATTCTAGACATGAGAAATCACATGGAAAAATCATTTTTTTTCTTTCTAAACATGAAAGTTTTTAGGTCTTTTTGTAATGATCCTTCTAAAAGCACTAGAAAATTTCTACCTTATTAATGACAATTTTGGCAATGTTTCTACTTTGTCACACGTCAATTTTAGATTGTTGTTTTTTGCATTTTCCTAAGTAAAATTGTTTTCTACACATTACAATTTTTGTATGCCAAACATATTGTTTCGACCATGGCAAATTTCTTTATACACACCATGGAAAATTTCATTGCGCACAACACTATTTTTTTTTATTTTGAGCATAACCATGGTAAGTTGTTTTTGGACAATGACAAATTTGTTTTACACCATGGACTTTTTTTTTCAACAAACCACGTTAGACAAATTTGAGTAGCATGGCAATTTATTTTGAACATATCATGGCAAACTTGTTGGCCATAACACCATGCAATTTATCTTGCCATTATCTTATGAAACAAGTTCTTTTTAGTAAATCTTGCTATGTAATGGCAACAAACAGTTTTCAAATTTATAATGCTATTTTAAGAAACAATCCCCCCTTTAATTTGCCATATGACAATTTTTTCTAAATCTTGCCATGATTTATTAGTAAAAACAACTTTTGTTTATGACCATCCTAATTTTTATAATTTTTCCATGAGCTAGATAAGCATTTCCTTCTATTTAAAGTTGCCACCGGAGACCGGACTATTCTTGTTGTTTACAAATTAGACCTTGGTATTTCTTACTGCAGATACCTTGACATAATTATTGAATGTACTTTGGTAAAACTTTAAATTAGAGGACAACATTTTATAAATTAGAGCTTGGTATAGAGTATAGCATGGTAATTTTTATTTTTAGGGCGTCATAATTGTAAATTTTTGTTTTCTATGCCTTTCATGTATGAAGAGTGTTTTTTTATTTTCTGTTGATGACATTTTTTGTGTGCCTACCACGCTTTACATGGGACCTGCTTTCTGTGTGTGTGTGTGGGGGGGGGGGGATGCGGCGCAAACACCAACGAACGTTCAAAGGGAACTAGGATGGTTCGCTCGATCAAACCTCTTAGGACAAACAAATCGTTTGTTCCGGTCCCTAACATATGTGACGTCAAGTCTAATTGGTGTCCTACTACAATAATAAGTATTTTATAACTATAGAATAATCAGTTGAAGATCAGATCGTAGTTGCAAAGCTTGAAGATTGATGAAAATGTCACCTTATACTAAAAGAATGATCTGCATAAGAACATCTCCAATAGATGATGCAAATTTTGGAGATGTAAAAGTTTACATCTTCATAGAAATCATTTTTGCAGCTCCACAAAAGTCTCAACTCCAACAGATGATGTATTTTGGAGATGTAAAAGAACAATTCCAACATATGATGCAAATGGGGCGGCGGCGAGCGAACGGGGTGGCAATGGCGGCGCGGGGTCCGGGCGGAGAGGGGCGGCGATGGGAGTGGGACAACGATGGGGCTGGGAGGCGGACGAATGGGGTCGGGGCGATCGAAGGGGGTCGGGGCGGAGCGACGGAGGACTAATCTGAGCCGTAGGACGGCGGGCAGCGGGTGTTGAGGTGCGGAATCGGTGACAGAGGGAGGAGGGTCAGGCGGAGGTGGATCCGCGGCGGGCCGATGGCCATACGGGGTTGGGGCGGAGCTGAGCGACGACGGCCCGATCGTAGCTGTATGATGGGGGGCGAAATCGGCGATGGGTGTGAGGCTTAGGTGGATCCGCGGCGGGGCAGCGGCGGCGGGCGGCGGTGCGGCAAAGGCTGAGCGGGAGGAGGAAGATTGGGCGCGTGGAAGTGGAATGAACGGCCGTTGGCGGTTGGCGGTTGGCAGGAGACTGGTGGTTTTACATCTTCTGCATTCGGAGATGTAAATTTGCAGCTCGAAATGGTATAGTAGTTTATATCTTCGAAAGTCGGAGATATAATTTCTTTGCATCTACATCATCTATTGAAGACAGTTTTTTTGCCTCTGAAAATACAAAAGTTAAGTATTTTTGCATCTGCATTGTCTATTAAAGATGCTCTAATAAGATAGAAAAGCGCCAGACGTGGGTTTGATCTATGATAGGTTGGATGTACCACTGCCTTATACTTGCCATCGAACAACTGTTTGGTTCTCGTGCTTCTTAATACTTATTCAATAAATATTTTTCAACTATAGGAGTATAACATATAGGCATATAATATGTACTTTTAGTTTTTGTATTAATTAAAATATAAACTTTTCATACAATGAAATCTCATTTAAATATACCGCAACCGATTGCCACAACAAGCGTGGGAGAGGTATCATTCGATTTGACAATTCTTGAGATACATACATACAGAGGAGCAAATTACAGTCCCTATTCGTCGAGCTAGCTACTAGTTAGCTACTCTACTTAGTACATGATACCACTGTAGGCTGAAAGAGGCAGGTTGAGCTAATCGTCCTTGTCTCCACCGTCGCTGATCAGATCATCGTCATTGCCGATGTCGTCGAGCACATCGAACAAATCTTTTGCTATCACGTCGTCTCCTCGCTCGTCAACCACCAAATCATCCAGTGATGCGAGATGGATAAATGAGAAACAAGTGATGCCAGATACTGTTCAGTAAATAAATTTTCAGTGAGTTTTCTCAACAAGTGATAAATGCACTCAAAAGTTTACTGAGAAAATGCAGATGCTATTCACTTGTTACTGAAAGTTTTCTGGAGTGATCAACGATAAAGGCACTGAAAGGTTTACTCACATGCTACTCACTTGTTACTGAATATTCAAGTTTACTGAATTTTTACAAAAAATTCAGTTAGCAGTGAGCAGTAGCACGGCCAAATACTCAACCAAATGCTGTTTTGATAAAAACAAGGGAGGTTAGTGTACTCATTCTACCAAACTAAAGCAGTTTTTTGCTTTTTGTCAGATGGAGACTCTGCTGGACATATGTGAAATGTGGGTGTGGCAAAAACTAACCACTGAACATACTAACAGAACAGAGTATGCATGGTTCCAAAAGAAAAGAAAATAACATATGAACAGTAAGCAAAATGTTATGGCTGAAATTGAAAAATCAGTCAGCAAAGTGTACAAATATTACTTTGTACAATACAGTGTCTAGAACCACTGCAATAATTCAGATAAACAAAGCACTGTTAATTTGCAAAGTTTACAAAACCTGTTAATTTGCAAAGTTAAAATTCAGTTCATTTGCAAAGGTCAGTTTGCATTGCAAAATTCAGAGTTGGAATAACCTGTCTCTAAAGTCAGACCTGGAATAAATAGCAATTTGAATAAATGGGCAATACATTTGTCTTTCAATGATCATGACAACCCACTCAGATTTAGAAGTTATACTAGTAACTTAGCAGAAATAGTTTAAAACAATAAAAAAGAAATAAAAATAGTGACTTAGAATTGATAGTGACTAATGTAAAGCATAAGTAAATGCAAGCTGAATCAAACTGAATTCAGTACATTGCTTCTTGTAGTTTAAACTAAGCATGCTGGAATATTTCTTTATTTTCAGTTGAACTAAGTTTATACAAAAACTTCATGATTATACAGATTTTAGACACATTTTTGTTTATACAGAAACTTCATGAAGTTTATACAGTTGTCATTGTGGAGTTAAAAAAATTGTCATTCTCATACTCGTTTATACAGTTAATACAGTACATATGACAAGTGTCAATACACCATTTGATGATAACAGCAGGCTTGCTGTGAACATACATGAGCCATAACACAGCGAAGACAGAGCATGACACGGCCATACATGAGCCATACTGCAATTATTTACTGCAAAAAAATTAAGCATCAGCCGTACGGGAAACAAAGGTAGTATCATTAGCTTGACCATTTTCGAGATACGTACATACAGAGGAGCCAATTACAGTTTCTGTTACAAGGAGCAAAATTACAGAGGAGCAAATTAGCTACTACTCAGTACATGATACCATTGTAGGCCGAAAGAGGCAGGTTGAGCCAATCGTCCTTGTCTCCACCGTCACTGATCAGATCATCGCCATTGCTGATGTCGTCGAGCACATCGAACAAGTCTTGTGCTATCAAGTCGTCTCCTCGCTCGTCAACCACCAAGCCATCCAGTGACCTCGCATGCTCATGTTCGTGCTCATGTTGGCCTTCTTGTTCATCTTGGACGTGCAGTTCGCTGTTCTCTGGCAACTCTTCTGCGTCGGCATCAAACCAGCTCAACAGGTCGCTCATGTCGACCTCTTGCGGCTGCGACTCCAGCCTGCTGGCCAGCTCGTCTTCGCTAGCTTCTTCTTGGATCGTGCTCTGGTGGCCTCCTTGTTGGATGGTGCTCTGGTCAGCTGCCACTTCAAGATCGGTCTCCAATGACCTCGCGAAGTCGTCCATGTCCTTTGTCAGCGAGTGATTTGATTTACGAGTGTTCATCGTCGCGTGGTGCTGAGGCGGCGGCGCCGACAGGAAAGCCGGTGGGTGCGAAGACGGTCGCTTCATAGAGTTACACCCATCGATGGCTTGTCGAACTGCCGCGTTGACAGCCGACAGTGCTGCGGATGCGGGGACAGCAGCGCGGATCCGCTTGGGGCGCGGTGGCTCGGCGATGGGATGCGCCGGCCGCTTGGGCGCTTGCTGCGTGGACGTGGTGGTCACCGCGACGCGACGTTTATCAAGGGCACGCGGCACTGGCTTCTGGATCGTTGCTTCTTGCAGACGCGGCGGCGCTGGCTTGTGGAACACCTGCGGCTGCCTTGCTTCTTGCGGACGCGGCGGCGCTGGCCTCTGGATCACGTGCGATTGCCGTGGTTCTTGTGGTGGTCGAGGCGTTTGCTGCTGCACGGCCATCGTGGCATGTGCTCCGGCAACTCCACTTCCAGCAAGAAGACGATCCCCTGCTTCAGATTGCTGGAGCGTGACGGACCCCGGCTTCAAACCAGGCGAGACGTAGACCTTGCAGAGGACGCACTCCTCCCCGTCGACGACGGCGAACTGGTCCAGGCCGCAGATGTGGTATTCCTCCATCAACCAATCCGACTCTCTGCTCTCGTCCTTGTACGAGTAGCGAAGGTTCTCGCGGAAGCCGATCTTCTCGCCGGCGTTGTTCTCGATCACCTTCTTGCCGTTCGAAGTCCAGCCGCCGGCGCCGGCGGTGCGCGAGATCTTGTGGCCGCGCCCGGCTTTCTGCCGCTTGCACGTCGTGAAGAAGAAGCGCTCATGGGTTCCGGGAAGCCGAGGGAACGCTGCCGCGAGGTCCTTGGGCTCCGATCCGTAAACCCTCGCCTCGTGGATGAGGCCGGCTGTGTCCGGCAGCGGCTGGCCGAGGACCCGGCGCCGGAGGTAGAAGTCGACGGCGTCCTTGGGCGTAGGGTTGAACTTCATGCCGACGCGGAGCGCAGCGTGGGTGGCGGCGGCTGTGGCCATGGTAGGAGGTTGGTCGTAGAGCTAGCAGGAGCAGGTTGGTGGCTTTGGCCCCTGCTGGGTAAATTGCGTACTGTATTTATTTACAGATGCATGCATGGATCGCCTTCATCACGTAGTAGCTTGATCCGATTCGTGTACGGATTGGAGTCCGGCGCCATTCCGTAGCCTGGTTGTGTAGTTCGGTTTTTTTATACAAGCACCTAAATGCACATCATGTCATGATCCACGAAAAAAAAGGTCGATCTATTTGTATTGTAAATCTCGTGCAACTCATGTGTTCTGGTTAGGTCGTTCTGTTCTGTATTGCGCTTTGCTTCTTTCATCATGACCAATTGTTTAACCCGGGAGCTCCTACCTGTCACACTTTATCGCAGGTTGTCGTTCGCATGCACAGGGGACGTATGACTGGGCCGGCCCGATCAAGAACTGGTTCTGGTCATTATATTCTGTAGTGCGCTTCCCTCCTTTCGTTACGACTAGTTGTTCGACCGGGGAGCTCCTACCTGTTGCTCTTCGTGACAAGTTGTCGCTCGCACGCACGGAGGATGTAAGATTGGACCGGCCCGATAAAGAACTGTAGCTCAAAAATAAACGTTTCGTCACGACCAGTTGTTCGGGGAGCTCTTAATCGGCGCTTTAAGCGCCGGTTTGGCCAACTGACGCCTACAACGCCATGCAACGGGCCGCGACCCATTAAGTAAATTCATTACCGCTTGGTTTTTGTAGGCTCGTTGTTTTTTTCAGATGAGATATGCTATTGGTTCAGAAAAAAGACCGGTTTTGGTTTTTTATAATTTTGAATATGTTGTGTAAATAAAAAAGTTCATAGATTTATTAAGAAAATGTAAAAGTTCACGAATTTAAAAAAAGTTTAGTTGAATTTGAAAAAAGTTCATCAACTCCGAATTTTTTTTATCGTTTCTAAATTTCTTTTTACCGTTTTTAGAAAAAAGTTCATCCGTGTCAACTCCCCAGGCGCAAGCATCCGTGTGGAGCTCCTTCCTCGCCGTCCCTTCCCAAAGCTGTGGCTCCTCACAACATGCACTTCTTCATTTTTTGCGGGCAAAAACTTTTGACTGAGGCCTTGTTTGTTTCAGAAGTCTCGAGACTTCTTTTAGTTCCAACTACAAAGTCCTTAGTCCTTACCCATTTGTTTTCATGGACTAAATAGGTACTAGAGGTCATTAAATGACATGCATAAAGACCATGTTACCCCTAGTAATGTAGTAGTAGTTATTAAATGAAATGTTAAAAGTAGGGGCACTCTTGAAAAAAGTGTCAAAGAAGTCCCAAAGAGACCCTCCCATAGGGACTTCTTCTTTTAGTTTCAAATACCCCCTTTTAGTCCCTAAAAGTCCCTCATGTTTGTTTCACATGGGACTAAAAGGGATTTTTTTTAGTCCCTACATCAAAAAGTCCCTCGAAACAAACCCTCCCTGATTTTTATCTTTTATCGGTTCATCTTTTATGTTCTATATAAGCAGTAGTAATATAATGGAGCATGAAAAATATAGCTACGGGCCGAAGCAATTAGATGGTTCATCATATGATAACGTAGCATCAGGGATGGAGCTAGAAAAAAAGTTAGCTATGGTCATGTCTATGACAATGGGATCATCTTCAATAAAAAGATAGTGTTTAGTAAAAAACCAATGAATGATTTCTTTGCTTCATTGATTGAGGTCAATTGACCGCGCCCCCGTGCTGGCCGAATCGTTCGGTTGGTCATGCGCGGGCCGCCCGATCCGCCAGTTGTACGCGGGCTGCATCGATCTCCATGCAACATTATTCTTTCGATGCAATAAATTTTGTTCACGATGCAGCAATTTTCGTCCATGATTGCAATAAAAATATAGTTATAGCAAAAAAAAAATATCAACGTGGTCGTAACAAAAAAACGAAGCTGATGATGCGTGATAGCAAAACAAAAAAAGATTGTAGCAAAACAATCCGGTGAACTCCTTTCATCACGGACAACACCGTGCGCCGGCGTGTTGGCCGAATGTTTTTGGCTGGTCTGCCCCCAGCTGTCTGATCTGCTATGCGACGTCGTCAGATTAAAGTTCCTCTGCTTTGCTCTTTTCATCACGACCAGTTGGTTAACCCGGGAGCTCCTACCTGTCACACTTTATTGCAGGTTGTCACTCGCATGCGCAGGGGACGTATGACTCGGCCGTCCCGATCAAGAACTAGTTCTGGTCATTCTGTTCTGTAGTGCTCCTTTCATCACGGACAACACTGTGCGCCGGCGTGTTGGCCGAATGTTTTTGGCTGGTCTGCCCCCAGCTGTCTGATCTGCTATGCTAACCCGGGAGCTCCTACCTGTCACACTTTATCGCAGGTTGTCACTCGCATGCGCATGGGACGTATGACTCGGCCGTCCCGATCAAGAACTAGTTCTGGTCATTCTGTTCTGTAGTGCGCTTTCCTCCTTTCGTCACGACCAGTTGTTTGACCGGGAAGCTCCTACCTGTTGCTATCCGTGGCAATTTGTCGCTCGCACGCACGCACGAATGAAGTAAGATTGGACCGGCCCGATCAAGAATTGTAGCTCAAAAATAAATGTTTTGTTCCTTTCGTGACGGGAGATGAAATCGAACCTACAACCTCATCACAACTGCTATGCTGCACTCACCACTCGGCCATGGGCAGATGTGAATATTCACATCAACCTTTGACTAGTCAACTATTGGATAAAAAAAGAAAAAAATCATGAAATAAAAAATATTTATGGACTTTAAAAAACATTCACAAACTTCAAAACAATGAAAAATTTAGTCAAACAACATCAAATTTAAAAAACTTCATAAATTTTAGAAGAAATTATCGAATTTGAGAACAGTTCATCAATTTTGAAAAAAGCTCACCAAATTTGACAAAAGTTCATCTGATTTTAAAAAAGTTCATCAATTTTAAATAAAATCATTGAAAATTTAGAAGTTCGTCAAATTTGAACAAAAACAATTCATTTATTTCAATAAAAGTTCATGAATTTTAAAATATGTTCACTCATTTTCAAAAAAGTACACCGATTTTCAAAAAAAGTTCATGATTTAGAAAAGAGTTCAGAAATTTTAAATTATTGGAAAAAGTTTTGAAAAGTTAATGGATTTTAGAAAAGTTCATCGTATCTAAAATAGTTCATGAAATTTGAAAAAAAGTTCATCAAATTGAAAAAAGTTCATCGAACTTGAAAAATATTCGACGGAATAGAAAAACTGATTTACAAAATGTTTATCCAATTTGAAAATAGTTCACCAAATTTGAAAAAAAGTTCATTGAATTTTAAAAATGATCATGTATTTTGGAAAGAACAATGGATGAATTTAAAAAAACATCAGATTTGAGAAAGGTTCACCAAATTTGAATAAAGTTCATCATTTTTGAAAAAGTTCATCAAAATTGAAAAAAAGATTAAAAAAGTCCTTCAGATATGAAAATGGTTCATCGAAATTGAAAAAAAGGATTAAAATAAGTCTTTCAAATCTGAAAATAGTTCATCGAACTTAAAAAATGTTAAACAAAAGTGAAAAAATTGATTTTCGAAAATGTCATGGAATTTGAAAATAGTTCATGAAGTTTGAAAAAAATTCATCAAAAATTATGAAAACAAATCATCGAATTTGAAAAAACATACATCAAATTTGAAAAAAAGTTCATCAATTTGAAAGAAAACAATTCATGGAATTTGAAACAAAATAATCATACGAGAAAGAAGAAGGAAAACAAGGAAAGAGAATAAACAGAAATAAAAAAAAGGAAAAGGAAAGAAAGAAAAAAGACAAAGGAAGGAAGTAATAAGAAAAGGATAAAAATATGACAATTAGCGTATAAGTGGTCGTGGCGTGATGGTTCCCTCGTCCATGGCCCATGGCGAGGTTGCCTGATGGGGTTATAGTCCTAGGATAGGGTCATAGGCCTGTCCTATAATTCCTACCCAAGGACTACCCTTCATAAGGGATAAGGCCCTTAGTCAGTTCCGATTGAATTAAGGACTTCCCATCATCGAGTCGGTGACGAATCCTCCATCATCCAGTCGGAGATGAGCATCCGGAGTGTATCAAACTAACCGACTGGATTCCACTCTGTGCATCGTCACCCCCCTGGAGGGAAACGGTGATACGTTTCCATGTGCCTTTATTAGCATTTAAGACATACGTTACCTGTAACGTAGGCATTTATTCGTCACTACTCCATCCCTGTGCACCGAACCGTTGTGAAGGGCAGCGCACTCTATATAAGCCACCCTTCCCCACTGGTGCAAGGGTTAGCAATTCACTGTAATCCATATTCCACTCGACAACAAGCTCCCAGAGCACTGAGACCTAGGGCTATTACCTCCACCGTAGAGGGGCCTGAACTCATACAACCTCGTCGTAGCTAAGGCTCTGCCCATCCTTTCGTACCGTACACATCTACTGTCAGACTTATACCCACGACAGTTGGCGCACACCGTGGGGCAGGCGTCTAAGCGACTTCCAGCGAGTTTGCGACTACATCTTTTCATCATGTCATCCGGTGGAGATTTGAGCATGGGTCACGAGATCCTCTTCAGCGCTCTCTCCTTCATCGTCGACGATTCGGCATGGCTTCGGGACGCCCCTCTCGATGTCGAGGCGCTCCCCCATCGCGGGGCTACGCCCTTCCGTGCCGGCGCCCGCGGTATTCTTCTTCTCCAGCAGTCGGCTCCGGTGTCGACCTACACCGCCGTCACGCGCCGCAACAAGCGGTCCTGCCGTCCGCGGCTCCAGCGTTGGGTGCAACACGCCCAGGCGCGCCAGAACGCGTCTTCACAAGTGGCGGTCCTAGAGTCGGTTGTGGTTGCCCCGCCGTCCCAGCGCTCGGACTCGGTTCCGATTGAGTTTCCTCCCGAGTACTTGGGTCGCGGGCCTGCAGCAGAAGTGCACATGGCCAACTCCCATGAAAGTCCCCGCCAAACTGGCCGGAACGAGCACGAGATCGGCGAAACATCCGGCACTCGCCGTCCGCCCCGCCGTTCTGCCAGTCGGCACACTCGGCGGAGCAACGTGGAGGTGTTCCTCACACCCGTCCTCAACCTGGGTGCCGCTGCCAAGATAGCCGATTCCCTCCAGCCGACTGATTCAGAGGCTGGCAGGGGGATCGAGCAAATCCGCGCCCTGCTGCACACGGCGCAGCAGCAGAATTCGACGGTCTCCCAGTCGCACAACAGGATCCACAATAGCTCTGTGCATGCGAACACGCATCGGTCAGTTCACAGCCCCGGTTCTCATCAGCGACACGGGGGAGGCAGTCGTTCCATAAATCCCGAAGATCGTCGCCGTTCACGCACCCCTCCGCGGGTGGGCCTTACGGGCCCCGACATCATGATGATCGGCGTTCAGTCGGTGACACTTACGATCCAAGGCCCGACGCGAGAGGGCATATCGCCCAGCGGAGGGTCGACAGGGGCCGAGCTCACCGCGATGGTCTCGATATGGACCGTCCGAGTGGAAGCAGGACCATCGTCTCTGGTCCCGAGTGTTTCAGTCGAGCCATCCGTTCGGCTGACATCCCTCCCAACTTCCGATTGGCGACGGGGATCAGCAAGTTTACAGGAGAATCCAAGCCAGAAACGTGGCTGGACGACTACCGAGTAGCAGTCCAGATCGGAGGAGGAGACGACCACGTCGCCATGAAACACCTCCCTCTCATGCTCGACGGCTCGGCACGAGCGTGGCTGAACCAATTGGCCCCCTCAAGCATCTACAGCTGGGCAGATCTGGCCCGAGTATTCATCAGGACCTTCGAAGGGACGTGCAAACGCCCTGCTGGCCTCGTGGAGCTCCAGCACTGTGTCGAGAAGCAGAATGAGCCCCTGCACGATTTCATTCAGCGTTGGACGACCCTCTACCACACGGTGGAGAACGTCACAGAGCACCAAGCAGTCTGCGCCTTCAAGGCAGGCGTGCGGTACAGAGATTTGTACCTGAAGTTCGGTCGAACAGGCGACATCTCCATGAGCAAGATGATGGAGATAGCGGCACGCTATGCAAATGGCGAAGAAGTGGACCACATCCGTAGCGACAAGCACAAAGCAGTCGCCGATGGGGATGGGAATAACACTCGGAAGCAGAAGCAGAAAGCTCCATCCACTCCGCAGGCAGAAGCCGCAGCTGTTACCAATGCCAAGTTCAAAGGCAAGGGGAAGGCTCAATTCACCCCCAAGAAGAAGCAGCTCAGTAACCCCATCCTGGACCAGCCATGTCTGATTCACACGAAGATGGATGAAGAGGGCAACGCCATATATCCGAAGCATACCACTCGGCAATGTCGCCTCCTGATCCAGGGGTTCGGCGAAGGGCAACCGAGTGAAAAGGGCAATGAACAGGATGAAGAGGACAAGGAGGATCCGTTCCCCCAAGTCCATGCAACACTGATGATTTTTGCTGACGTTGAGAGCAAGAGTCGACTGAAGCTGGTGAACAGGGAGGTGAACATGGCCACGCCAACCAACCCCACGTTCCTCAAATGGTCTCAGACTGCGATCACCTTTGACCAGTCGGATCATCCAGCACACGTACCCACCCCAGGGAGGCAGGCTCTGGTCGTCGACCCGGTGGTGGAAGGAGTCCGACTGCGCAAAGTCCTCATGGACGGCGGCAGTGGCTTGAACATCATGTACGCCGACACTCTCAAGGGGATGGGCATTCCAATGTCCAAACTCAGCGAGAGCAGCATGCAGTTTCATGGAGTCGTCCTTGGACGAAAGGCCAAGTCACTCGGCCAGATCGCGTTGAACGTCGTCTTCGGCTCCGACAAGAACTTCCGCAAGGAAAAGCTGACGTTCGAGGTGGTGGACTTCCAGAGTGCATACCACGCAATTCTGGGCCGCCCGGCGTATGCGCGTTTTATGGCCCGTCCATGTTACGTGTACCTAAAGTTGAAGATGCCAGGCCCGAAAGGTGTGATCACTATCACATGCAATCGACAGCGGGCCGAGGAATGTCTGCAGCAGGGATCAAGGATCGCCGATCAGCAGATGGCTGTCCTCGAGCTTGACGAGTACAAGAAAACAGTCGACCCCGCTGACTTGATGCGTTCGAAGAAGCCAGCTTCGGAGTCCGCATTCCAGTCGGTGGGAGAGACGAAGAAGGTCAGCATCCACCCGACGGACGACACGGCTGCCCCGACGAACATCTCCACCACCCTCGATCCTAAATAGGAAGCCGAGCTCATCCAATTCCTCCGTGAGAACTGGGACATCTTCGCATGGAAGCCTTGTGACATGCCAGGTGTGCCCAGGGAGTTGGCTGAGCACCGACTGCATGTGGATCCCGCCGCTCGGCCTGTCCGAGAACGCCTGCGTCGATCCGCCGCGCACAAGACGAAGGCAATCGGAGAAGAGGTGGCCAAGCTTTTGGCAGCCAACTTCATTCGCGAGGTACACCACTCCGAGTGGCTCGCCAATGTTGTCATGGTGCCCAAGAAGGACAAGTCGCTCCGAATGTGCATCGACTTCAAGCATCTCAATAAGGTCTGCCCGAAAGACCATTTTCCACTCCCCCGCATCGATCAAATTGTCGATTCGACTGCGGGTTGCGAGCGTTTGTCATTTCTTGATGCCTACTCGAGCTATCATCAGATCCGTCTGTATGGCCCCGATGAATTAAAAACCGCCTTCATCACCCCATTCGGGTGCTTCTGCTACATCACTATGCCATTTGGTTTGAAGAATGCAAGAGCAACCTTTATGCGCGTGATCCAAAAATGCCTCCTCGACCAGATCGGTCGGAATGTGGAGGCGTATATGGATGATATCGTAGTCAAGTCACGCAAAGGTTCCGACCTGCTGACTGACTTGGCAGAAACATTCGCCAACCTTTGTAGGTACGATATCAAGCTCAACCCAGCCAAGTGTTCATTCGGCGTTCCCAGCGGAAAGTTACTCGGTTTCTTCGTTTACGAATGAGGGATCGACGTCAACCCCAAAAAGATCGGGACCATCGTCCGAATGGAGCGGCCGGTTAGAATACACGATGTTCAAAGGCTCACAGGTTGCCTAGCGGCTTTGAGCAGGTTTATCAGTCGACTCGGCAAAAAGGCGCTTCCTCTGTACCGACTCATGAAGAAATCAGATACTTTCAAGTGGACAGACGAAGCCCAAGTCGCATTCGACGACCTCAAAGTCCTACTTTCCACCCAGCCGGTTTTTACTGCTCCGCTCAGTAAAGAGCCCCTTCTTCTGTACATCGCGGCTACAAATCAAGTCGTCAGCACTGTTCTCACAGTCGAACGGGAAGAAGAAGGCAAAGCATACAAGGTTCAGCGGCCAGTGTATTACGTCTCCGAAGTCCTGACTCCTTCCAAGCAGAGGTATCCCCACTATCAAAAACTTATCTACGGGATTTACATGACTGCGAAGAAGGTGGCTCATTATTTCCAAGACCACTCGGTGTCTGTCATCTCTGATGCTCCGTTGTCGGAAATCCTCCACAATTGGGACGCATCGAGTCGAGTGGCGAAGTGGGCAATGGAGATGTTATACCGCGACATCAAGTTCGAGGCCAAGAAAGCTATAAAGTCTCAAGCTCTGGCTGACTTCATAGCAGAATGGATAGAACAACAGCAACCCACCCACATCTACTCGGCTCATTGGACAATGTTCTTCGATGGGTCCAAGATGTTGAATGGCTCCGGCGCTGGCGTTGTGATCATATCACCAAAGGGTGACAAACTCAAGTATGTGTTGCAGATACACTTTGATTCCTCCAACAATGAGGCAGAGTATGAAGCTCTCCTTTATGGACTGCGCATGGCCATCGCACTCGGTGTCCGTCACCTGATGGTCTATGGCGATTCAGATTTGGTGGTTAATCAGGTGATGAAGGAGTGGGACGTCAGGAACCCCACCATGACCACATACTGCAATGCAGTGAGGAAGCTCGAGAAAAAGTTTGAAGGTCTAGAACTCCACCATGTTCCGTGACTGAAGAACCAGGCAGCTGATGAGTTGGCAAAACTTGGATCCACTCGGAGACCAGTCCTGAGTGACGTCTGCCTCGAGCACCTCCACCTTCCCTCAGTTAAAGAAGATGCTTTCACAGAGGAACCAGTACAACCAAAGAGCTCTACAGATCCAACTGAAGTCGACGTACCTGCTGTGGTTGATTTGATCATGGAGATTATTGTTGTCATCCCCGATTGGACTGTGCCGATCATTGCATACATCCTGAGGCAAGAATTACCACAAGACGAAGTCCAAGCCAGACAGATCGTCCGTAGGTCAAATCGTTCACTGTCATCGACGGCCAGTTGTACAAGGAAAGCGTTTCTGGCGTCCTTCAACGATGCATCTCCCCAGAGGAGGGACAGTTAATCCTGGAGGAAATTCACTCGGGAACCTGCGGTCATCACGCCTCTTCAAGAGCAATCGTCGCCAAAGCATTCAGAGCTGGCTTCTTCTGGCTGCAGGCAAATGAAATGGCGAAAGATATGGTCGACCGATGTGAAGGCTGTCAGTTCTACTCTAACAAGTCCCACAAGCCAACATCTGCGTTGAAGACAATCCCTCTTGTTTGGCCGTTTGCAGTATGGGGATTAGATACAGTCGGTCCATTCAGGATAGGCCAAGGGGGATTCACACATCTGTTGGTGGCAGTCGACAAGTTCACAAAGTGGATTGAAGCCAAGCCCATCAAGAAACTCGACGCCCTTACGGCCATCAAGTTTGTCAGGGACATCATCTCCAGATTTGGGGTACCTCACAGCATAATCACTGACAACGGAACAAACTTTGACTCGGACAGATTCAAAGGTTTCTGTACAGGCCAAGGTATTCGAGTGGATTTTGCATCTGTGGCGCATCCCCAAACAAATGGGCAAGCACAGCGGGCGAATGGACTTATTCTGCAAGGTTTGAAGCCTCGACTCCTGCTAGAGGTGGGACATGCCGCTGGCGCATGGGTCACCGAGCTACCTTCGGTGCTTTGGGGTCTCCGCACAACCCCAAATAGATCTACAGGGGATCCCCGTTCTTCCTCGTTTACGGAGCAGAGGCAGTCCTTCCGAGTGACTTGCTTCACAACGCTCCACGAGTTGAACTCTTCTCCAAAGCTGAAGCAGAGCAAGCAAGGCAAGACGGAGTGGATCTTCTAGAGGAGGAGTGCGAGATGGCACTGACACGCTCAACAATTTACCAACAAGATCTGCGGTGCTTTCACGCGCGACACGTCAGGAGTCGTACATTCCAAGCAGGCGACTTGGTGCTCCGAGTGGATCAGCAGGGACCTCACAAGTTGGCTCCCGCCTGGGAAGGACCCTTCATCATCTCCAAGGTGCTGAACAACGGAGCATACCGACTCTACAACATCGACAGGGAAACGGACGAGCTGCGAGCATGGAACGGAGATCTCCTGAAGCGCTTCTACACGTGACCGTCGACTGAAGCAATGTAAAGAACAAGTATCGGTGAAATAATACAAAGTAGATTGAGTTTTTGCAGATTCAAAATTCTTCCGCGATTGCAGACTCCGGTCTCAAAAAAAAAACTTAGCTGCGATCACGAATCGCCTAAGTATTACCTTTCTCCGAGTGTGCACTAAACGTCGCACTCGGGGACTTAGCTGCGATCAAGAATCGCCTAAGTACTAAATTTCTCCGAGTGTGCACTAAACGTCGCACTCGGGGACTTAGCTGCGATCAAGAATCGCCTAAGTACTAACTTTCTCCGAGTGTGCACTAAACGTCGCACTCGGGGACTTAGCTGCGATCCAGAATCGCCTAAGTATTAACTTTCTCCGAGTGTGCACTACACGTCACACTCGGGGACTTAGCTGCGATCAAGAATCGCCTAAGTATTAAGTTTCTCCGATTGTGCACTTAACGTCGCACTTGAGGACTTAGCTGTGATCCAGAATCGCCTAAGTATTAACTTTCTCCGAGTGTGCACTACACGTCGCACTCTGGGACTTAGCTGCGATCCAGAATCGCCTAAGTATTAACTTTCTCCGAGTGTGCACTTTACGTCGCACTCGGGGACTTAGCTGCGATCCAGAATCGCCTAAGTATTAACTTTCTCCGAGTGTGCACTTAACGTCACACTCGGGGACTTAGCTGCGATCAAGAATCGCCTAAGTACTAACTTTCTCCGAGTGTGCACTAAACGTCGCACTCGGAGACTTAGTTGCGATCCAGAATCGCCTAAGTATTAACTTTCTCCGAGTGTGCACTTAACGTCACACTCGGGGACTTAGCTGCGATCAAGAATCGCCTACGTACAAATTTTCTCCGAGTGTGCACTACACGTCGCACTCTGGGACTTAGCTGCGATCCAGAATCGCCTAAGTATTAACTTTCTCCGAGTGTGCACTTAACGTCACACTCGGGGACTTAGCTGTGATCAAGAATCGCCTAAGTACAAATTTTCTCCGAGTGTGCACTAACCGTCGCACTCGAAGACTTAGCTGCGATCAAGAATCGCCTAAGTACAAATTTTCTCCGAGTGTGCACTAACCGTCGCACTCGGGGACTTAGCTGCGATCACGAATCGCCTAACTACACACTTTCTCCGAGTGTGCACTTAACGTCGCACTCGAGGACTTGTCTGCGATCAAGAATTGCTTAAATAGAAAGCTTCCTTCGAGTGTGTCTCACAGATCCACTCGGAGGCTTAGCAGACCCTAATTGAGGCTCATGTACATATCAAGACAACTCACAATTACATGAGTAGTAGAACCTCATTGAGGCTCATGTAGATGTCAAGACAACTGAAAATTACATGAGTAACAACTCGCTCCGAGCACGACCTTACAGTCGCACTCGAAGACTTAGCCACGATCACGAATCGCCTAAGCAATCAATTGCCTTCGAGTGTATCCTACAGATACACTCAGGGACTCAACATACCCTCAGTGAGGCTCATGTAGATGTCAAGACAACTGACAATTACATGAGTAGCAGAACCTCATTGAGGCTCATGTAGATATCAAGACAACTGACAATTACATGAGTAACAACTCGCTCCGAGTACGGCCTTACAGTCGCACTCGAAGACTTAGCCGCGATCACGAATCGCCTAAGTACTCAATTGCCTTCGAGTGTATCCTACAGATCCACTCGGAGACTCAACAGACACTCCGTGAGGCTCATGCAGATGTCAAGACAACTGACAATTACATGCTCCGCATGTTTGCCATTGGCTTCACCAAGAAACGCCAAACAAAAACCACGAGCCAAAATCGTGTCAACAACTCTTTGGAAAAAGAAGAGAAAAAGATTCGATTCAAATTCAAAGTTCGCCTAAGGATAGTTGGCTCGGTGTAGATCAAGCTTATCCACACCGAACCACGAATGTGACGGCCAACAGCAGTGGCCAAAGTTTCTTACAACCAACACTCGGCATACCGAGGTAAAAGTTTTCTTAAACGTCGTCAGGACTGGCACTGGGACTGGCAGGCTCCACGAATGTGTCGAGGTCGATTCCGTCTGCGATGCGAGTGGCGCTCTCAAGGAAGGTCTCCATGAAATCTTCGAATCGAAGCTTTTTGGTGTTGGCGACTTGCAACGCCTTCAGCTTCTCTTTGCGAGCCTCCTTGGAGTGCACTCGGACAAGCGACAGAGCGACGTCCGCACCACAGCGAGCCGCAGATTTCTTCCATGCCTACACTCGGTTCGGGACCTCCTCCAGCCGAGTCATCAAGCCTTCCATCTCGTGCCGAGACTCGTCTTCAGGACAAAGCTCCTTGTCGATTCGGCCTACGACCTCTCTTAGTCGACCGATGAAAGGTCCCACTTTGCCCAGGCGAATGTGCGCTCGGAGCATATCTCGATTGGCGTCCTCGCTGAGTGGAACGTTCGGAAGAATTGACCGCTCAACGTCAGCTGCTTCAGCCTCAGCGTCCATGCAAAAATCTGCAAAGACAGGACGAGCAAAAAGTAAGCACAGCATGAAATGCACACTCGAGAAGCACTCGGAAAAACATAACTTACCACCGAGAAGCGCTATCATCTTCCGGGCCCAGTCACTGACGTAATTCTCCTGTGCTATGCACCGCCTGTTCAACACCTGCATCTGTCCCATCAGCTCGGTCCTTTGTTTCCCCATTTTCTCCACTTCAGCCGCCAATGCCTTGTTTGCCTCACGGGCCTCCTCCAAGGACTTTTCTCGTTCAGCCAGAACATCCTTCATACTAGCCAAGGCAACCATTGATACATCCAGTTCCCCAGCAAACTGAACCTTTTCAGCCCTCAGAGTCTCGTACGCTGCTCCCATCTCGCAAGTTTTCTGCAAGTCAGCGCCAAGAGACGATCAAACAAATTCAACAAGGACAACAATAAAAATTATAAGTTCTTCAGACCCCTGCCGACGCAAGCAGTCGACAGCGGTCTCGGGGACTACACCCAGTGGGTTCACTAAGAGTGACCCCTCTGGCATGAAGCTCAAACAGGTCCGCCCTATTGATATACATGACAACAAACAAGCCTATGAGGTTACTACTACCCGACCTTAGTAAAATTACTCTCGGGGACTCATCCAGTAGGTGCACTCGGAGTGCCCCCACCGGTAACATTCGAACAGATTAGTTTTTTATCTGATCAAGTTAAAGAAAATGTGTATAAAGACAACTGCCGGTGCAAGCACTTGACAGAAGTCTCAGGGACTACACCCACTGGGTTCACTAAGAGTGAACCCACTGCAAAATAATCATACTGTATCCGAGTGCATTGCTCAAACACCTAGTGGGTTACAAGAGGAAAGTAAATACTTACTAGCCCACTTACTCGGATATCGTCCCGCAGTTCCAAGCTTCGCTTGTACACGGACGCGATGGAGTCGTACGCTCTCTTGGCCTCTCCCTCCATCAACTCCGCCTGCACCATGGCCCCCTTGGCAGCTCCCACCTGATCTTTCGGGAGGCGCTGGACGTTGTACTGGACAGTCGACGGACCTGGCATCATAGGAGACTCCTTGGGCATCCCAAGCCCTGCTCCAGTCGGTTCAGCAACGATGAGCGTTGTTTCAGTCGACGGCATCGTCTCAGTCGGCGGCGCGTCCATGGCGAGAGTTGTAACCGGCGGAACAGCCTCAAGGACAGGCACCGCAGCTTACTTGGACCTCCTGTGGTCGCCCTCCTCCACATAAATCACCTCTGAGGGAAACCCGACCGAACGGCGTGAGACCACAGGAAAAAGGCAAGACCAAAGACAGAATTCGTGATGCAATAATGTAAACTCTCGGGATCGCCACGACGCACCTGGCTGGGATGTGACAACATTATCCATGTCCACGAGATCGTCCCCCTGGCATACCGGAGAGGTGGTAGAGGTGGCAGCTCTGTCGAGTAAAATTCATTCGACCAATAAGCAGGAGTTCAATCAAATACTGGAAGAAGATAGAAGAACAATGCACTTACGTTGAGGTGACGGGAACTGTGACCCTCATCCGCGGCAAAGCCTTCCGAGGCTTAGATCCACTCGGTTTGGCCGCCTTAGAGGGCTGGCCCGCAGGCTCAGCAGCAGAGTCCCTGGTCCTCTTTGTGCTCCGAGCACTCGGAGCCACGGGAATGGTTGGCGAGGCACTCGAAACCACAGGAGCAGCTGGCGGCGCACTCAAGGATGCTGGAGGAGCCGAAGGAGCCACGGGTTCATGACGGCGTTTAGTTCGAGGCTCTGGCGGTGGAGGCGGCGAGTTGTGCTCCTCATCTTCCTCTTCTTCTTCTGCGGACTCCTCCTCCGTCTCCCCACTGTCGGAGACGTACTCGGCGCTCTCCACGCTGCCCTCCTGGCTGCCTTCCTCCTCCTCGGCCGGATTCCCGTTCGAGACAGGAGAAAACCAGTTAGTCCACGCCTGCACAAGATACAGTCGACAACATCAGACGTCAGACAATGATTCAAGAAAGCGATAAATTTAAGACAGTTGTGTGCACTCGACAAGTTATACTCACTTTGTTCGGAGGAGGGTTGTCCGCGCGGAAGGCCTTCACTCGCCGGGCTCCTCTAGGGTTTTCGCTGGCGCCTGTGATGTTGAGGACCCACGATGCCACCGTCTCCCCGGTCACACACTCGACGTTAGTCCGAGTGGAGTCCTCAGGCCCCGTGTAGTGCCACATGGCGTGGTGTCGAACTTGCAGAGGCTGGATACGCCGACCCAACCTCCAGCAAATCTATGCCGGTGACTCCCCTTCGGACGATCTCTACAAGCGCATCGACCAGAGGCTGGATCTGGGTCTTCTCCGTCTTCGTGAGCGCGAGCTGCCTAGGCGGAGCCGGTCGGTCTAAGCTAAACGGAGGCAGTCTAGTTGTAGCATTCGGGCAAGCAATGTCGTGGCAGTAGAACCATGTCGACTGCCAGTTCCTAACAGATTCACTCAACTGAAGAGCGGGATAGCTGCTTTTACTTTTCTTTTGGAAGCCTAAGCCTCCGCAGAGCTGGAGGAGGTGAGTTTTGTGTTGGAATTATGCCCTAGAGGCAATAATAAATGTATAGTTGTTGTTATAATTCCTGTATCAAGATAATAGTTTATTATCCATGCTATAATTGTATTGAATGAAGACTCATTTACATGTGTGGATATATAGACAAAACACCGTCCCTAGCATGCCTCTAGTTGGCTAGCCAGTTGATCAATGATAGTCAGTGTCTTCTGATTATGAACAAGGTGTTGTTGCTTGATAACTGGATCACGTCATTGGGAGAATCACGTGATAGACTAGACCCAAACTAATAGACGTAGCATGTCGATCGTGTCATTTTGTTGCTACTGTTTTCTGCGTGTCAAGTATTTATTCCTATGACCATGAGATCATATAACTCACTGACACCGGAGCAATGCTTTGTGTGTATCAAACGTCGCAACGTAACTGGGTGACTATAAAGATGCTCTACAGGTATCTCCGAAGGTGTTAGTTGAGTTAGTATGGATCAAGAGTGGGATTTGTCGCTCCGTGTGATGGAGAGGTATCTCGGGGCCCACTCGGTAATACAACATCACACACAAGCCTTGCAAGCAATGTAACTTAGTGTAAGTTGCGGGATCTTGTATTACGGAACGAGTAAAGAGACTTGCCGGTAAAACGAGATTGAAATAGGTATGCGGATACTGACGATCGAATCTCGGGCAAGTAACATACCGAAGGACAAAGGGAATGACATACGGGATTATACGAATCCTTGGCAGTGAGGTCATCACCAACCTCCGGAGCGCCGTCACGCTGCCGAAGAACTCTTCTACCTCTCCGTCTCTCTTGCTGGATCAAGAAGGCCGAGATCATCGTCGAGCTGTATGTGTGCTGAACGCGGAGGTGCCGTCCGTTCGGTACTAGATCGTGGGACTGATCGCGGGATTGTTCGCGGGGCGGATCGAGGGACGTGAGGACGTTCCACTACATCAACCGCGTTCTCTAACGCTTCTGCTGTACGATCTACAAGGGTACGTAGATCACTCATCCCCTCTCGTAGATGGACATCACCATGATAGGTCTTCGTGCGCTAGGAAATTTTTTGTTTCCCATGCGACGTTCCCCAGCAGTGGCATCATGAGCTAGGTTCATGCGTAGATGTCTTCTCGAGTAGAACACAAAAGTTTTTTGTGGGCGGTGATGTGCGTTTTGCTTCCCTCCTTAGTCTTTTCTTGATTCCGCGGTATTGTTGGATTGAAGCGGCTTGGACCGACATTACTCGTACGCTTACGAGAGACTGGTTTCATCGTTACGAGTAACCCCCTTTGCTCAAAGATGACTGGCAAGTGACGGTTTCTCCAACTTTAGTTGAATCGGATTTGACCGAGGAGGTCCTTGGATGAGGTTAAATAGCAACTCATATATCTCCGTTCTGGTGTTTGCGTAAGTAAGATGCGATCCTACTAGATACCCTTGGTCACCACGTAAAACATGCAACAACAAAATTAGAGGACGTCTAACTTGTTTTTGCAGGGTATGGTTGTGATGTGATATGGCCAATTATGTGATGTGATATATTGGATGTATGAGATGATCATGTTGTAATAGAAACATCGACTTGCACGTCGATGGTACGGCAACCGGCAGGAGCCATAGGGTTGTCTTTATACTAACGTTTGTGCTTGCAGATGCGTTTACTATTTTGCTAGGATGTAGCTTTAGTAGTAATAGCATAAGTAGCACGACAACCCCGATGGCAACACGTTGATGGATGATCATGGTGTGGCGCCGGTGACAAGAAGATCGTGCTGGTGCTTTGGTGATGGAGATCAAGAAGCACGTGATGATGGCCATATCATGTCACTTATGAATTGCATGTGATGTTAATCCTTTTATGCACCTTATTTTGCTTAGAACGACGGTAGCATTATGAGGTGATCTCTCACTAAAATTTCAAGACGAAATTGTGTTCTCCCCGACTGTGCACCGTTGCTACAGTTCGTCGTTTCGAGACACCACGTGATGATCGGGTGTCATAGACTCAACGTTCACATACAACGGGTGCAAAACAGTTGCGCACGCGGAACACTCGGGTTAAGCTTGACGAGCCTAGCATGTGCAGACATGGCCTCAGAACACATGAGACCGAAAGGTCGATCATGAATCATATAGTTGATATGATTAGCATAGGGATGCTTACCACTGAAACTATACTCAACTCACGTGATGATCGGACTTGGGATAGTGTAAGTGGATCATGAACCACTCAAATGACTAGAGAGATGTATTTTTTCAGTGGGAGTTTAGCATATAATTTGATTAAGTTGAACTCTAACTATCTTGAACATAGTCTAAGTCCACTTTGAATATATTTGTGTTGTAGATCATGGCTCACGCGAGTGTCATCCTGAATTTTAATACGTTCCTAGAGAAAGCTAAGTTGAAAGATGATGGAAGCAACTTTGTAGACTGGGCTCGTAATCTTAAGCTAATCTTACAAGATGGGAAGAAGGATTATGTCCTTAATGCTGCGCTAGGAGATGAACCACCCGCTACGGCTGATCAGGATGTTAAGAACTCTTGGTTAGCGCGTAAGGAGGACTACTCAATAGTTCAATGTGCAGTCTTGTATGGCTTAGAACCGGGACTTCAACGTCGCTTTGAGCGTCATGGAGCATTTGAGATGTTCCAGGAGTTGAAGTTTATCTTTCAGAAGAACGCTCGGATCGAGAGGTATGAGACCTCCGATAAATTCTATGCTTGCAAGATGGAGGAAAACTCGTCTTTCAGTGAACATGTGCTCAAAATGTCTGGGTACTCAAACCGTCTAGCTGAGCTGGGGATTGAACTCCCGCAAGAGGCTATCACTGACAGAATCCTTCAATCACTGCCGCCAAGCTATAAAGGCTTTGTGTTGAACTACAACATGCAAGGGATGAACAAGTCTCCCGACGAGTTGTTTGCGATGCTGAAAGTCGCAGAGTCTGAACTCCGTAAAGAGCATCAAGTGTTGATGGTGAGCAAGACCACTAGTTTCAAGAGAAACGGCAAAGGCAAGAAGGGAAATTCGAAGAAGAGCGGCAAGCCTGTTGCCAATCCGCCGAAGAAACCCAAGGCTGGACCTAAGCCTGAAACAGAGTGCTTCTATTGCAAGGGTATGGGTCATTGGAAGCGCAATTGCCCCAAGTATATGGCAGATAAGAAGGCGGGCAAAGAAAAATCAGGTATATTTGATATACATGTTATTGATGTGTACTTAACTGGCTCTCGTAGTAGTGCCTGGGTATTCGATACCGGTTCTGTTGCTCACATTTGCAACTCGAAACAGGAACTGCAGAATAGACGAAGGCTGGCGAAAGACGAAGTGACGATGCGCGTAGGAAATGGTTCCAAGGTTGATGCAATCGCCGTCGGCACAGTGTCACTTCAGCTACCATCGGGATTAGTGATGAACTTAAATCATTGTTATTTAGTGCCTGCGTTGAGCATGAACATTATATCTGGATCTTGTTTATTGCGAGACGGTTACTCTTTTAAGTCTGAGAATAATGGTTGTTCTATTTCTATGAGTAACATCTTTTACGGTCATGCACCGAATGTGAGAGGATTGTTCATATTGAATCTTGATAGCGATACGCATATACATAACATTGAGACCAAAAGAGTTAGAGTAAACAATGATAGCGCCATATTTTTGTGGCACTGCCGCTTGGGTCATATTGGTGTAAAGCGCATGAAGAAACTCCATGCTGATGGACTTTTGGAGTCACTTGACTTTGATTCACTTGACACGTGCGAAGCATGCCTCATGGGCAAGATGACTAAGACTCCGTTCTCCGGAACAATTGAGCGTGCAAGTGACTTGTTGGAAATCATACATACCGATGTGTGTGGTCCAATGAGCGTAGAGGCACGCGGCGGATATCGTTATTTTCTCACCTTCACTGACGATTTAAGTAGATATGGTTATGTCTACTTGATGAAGCACAAGTCTGAAACATTTGAAAAGTTCAAGCAATTTCAGAGTGAAGTGGAAAATCATCGTAACAAGAAGATCAAGTTCCTACGGTCTGATCGTGGGGGTGAATATCTGAGTTTCGAGTTTGGTGCTCACTTAAGACAATGTGGAATTGTTTCGCAGTTAACACCGCCTGGAACACCACAGCATAATGGTGTGTCCGAACGTCGTAATCGTACTTTGTTAGAGATGGTGCGATCTATGATGTCTCTTACTGATTTGCCGTTATCATTTTGGGGTTATGCATTAGAAACAGCTGCATTCACTTTAAATAGGGCACCATCAAAATCCGTTGAGACGACACCATACGAACTGTGGTATGGCAAGAGGCCAAAGTTGTCGTTTCTTAAAGTTTGGGGATGTGATGCTTATGTCAAAAAGCTTCAGCCTGAAAAGCTGGAACCCAAAGCGGAAAGGTGCGTCTTCATAGGTTACCCAAAAGAGACAGTTGGGTACACCTTCTATCTCAAATCCGAGGGCAAAGTGTTTGTTGCTAAAAACGGAGCTTTTCTCGAGAAGGAGTTTCTCTCGAGAGAATTGAGTGGGAGGAAGATAGAACTTGACGAGGTTGTCGAACCTCTCATCCCTCTAGATGGTGGCGCAGGGCAAGGGGAAACCTCTGTCGTTGCGACGCCGGTTGAGGAGGAAGTTAATGATGATGATCATGAGACTCCAGTTCAAGTTTCTGTTGAACCACGCAGGTCGACGAGATCACGCGCTGCTCCAGAGTGGTACGGTAATCCCGTCTTGTCAATCATGTTGTTAGACAACAATGAACCTGCAAATTATGAAGAAGCAATGGTGGGCCCAGATTCCAACAAATGGCTAGAAGCCATGAAATCCGAGATAGGATCCATGTATGAGAACAAAGTGTGGACTTTGGAGATACTACCTGAGGGCCGCAAGGCTATTCAGAACAAATGGATCTTTAAGAAGAAGACGGACGCTGACGGTAATGTGACCGTTTATAAAGCTCGACTTGTGGCAAAGGGTTTTTCACAAGTTCCAGGAGTTGACTACGATGAGACTTTCTCACCCGTAGCGATGCTTAAGTTCGTCAGAATCATGTTAGCAATAGCTGCATTTTTCGATTATGAAATCTGGCAGATGGATGTCAAAACGGCGTTCCTTAACGGTTTCCTTAAGGAAGAGTTGTATATGATGCAACCCGAAGGTTTTGTCAATCCTAAAAATGCTGACAAGGTGTGCAAGCTCCAGCGATCCATTTATGGACTGGTGCAAGCATCTCGGAGTTGGAACAAACGCTTTGATGAGGTGATCAAAGCATTTGGGTTTATACAAGTGGTTGGAGAATCTTGTATTTACAAGAAAGTGAGTGGGAGCTCTGTGGCGTTTCTAATATTATATGTGGATGACATATTACTGATTGGAAACAAGGTAGAGCTTTTGGAGAGCATAAAAGGTTACTTGAATAAAAGTTTCTCTATGAAGGACCTAGGAGAAGCTGCTTACATTCTAGGCATTAAGATCTATAGGGATAGATCAAAACGCCTGATAGGACTTTCACAAAGCACATACCTTGATAAATTTTTGAAGAGGTTCAAAATGGAACAGTCCAAGAAAGGGTTCTTGCCAGTTTTACAAGGTACGAGATTGAGTAAGACTCAGTGCCCAGCAACTGATGAAGATAGAGAGCATATGCGCTCCGTCCCCTATGCTTCAGCCATAGGTTCTATCATGTATGCGATGCTGTGCACTAGACCGGATGTTAGCCTGGCCATAAGTATGGCAGGTAGGTTCCAGTGTAATCCAGGAGTGGATCACTGGACAGCGGTCAAGAATATCCTGAAGTACCTGAAAAGGACTAAGGAGATGTTTCTCGTGTATGGAGGTGACGAAGAGCTCGCCGTAAAAGGTTACGTCGATGCAAGCTTTGACACAGATCCGGACGACTCCAAGTCGCAAACCGGATACGTATTTATTCTTAATGGGGGTGCAGTAAGCTGGTGCAGTTCCAAGCAAAGCGTCGTAGCAGATTCTACATGTGAAGCGGAGTACATGGCTGCCTCGGAGGCGGCTAAGGAGGGTGTCTGGATGAAGCAGTTCATGACGGATCTTGGAGTGGTGCCAAGTGCACTGGATCCAATAACCTTGTTCTGTGACAACACTGGTGCCATTGCCTTAGCAAAGGAACCAAGGTTTCACAAGAAGACCAGACACATCAAACGACGCTTCAACCTCATCCGCGACTACGTCGAGGAAGAGGACATAAATATATGCAAAGTGCACACGGATCTGAATGTAGCAGACCCGCTGACTAAACCTCTTCCATGGCCAAAACATGATCGACACTAGAACTGTATGGGTGTTAGATTTATTACAATGTAATTCACATGGTGATGTGAGGGCTGGATTATTGACTCTAGTGCAAGTGGGAGACTGTTGGAATTATGCCCTAGAGGCAATAATAAATGTATAGTTGTTGTTATAATTCCTGTATCAAGATAATAGTTTATTATCCATGCTATAATTGTATTGAATGAAGACTCATTTACATGTGTGGATATATAGACAAAACACCGTCCCTAGCATGCCTCTAGTTGGCTAGCCAGTTGATCAATGATAGTCAGTGTCTTCTGATTATGAACAAGGTGTTGTTGCTTGATAACTGGATCACGTCATTGGGAGAATCACGTGATGGACTAGACCCAAACTAATAGACGTAGCATGTTGATCGTGTCATTTTGTTGCTACTGTTTTCTGCGTGTCAAGTATTTATTCCTATGACCATGAGATCATATAAATCACTGACACCGGAGGAATGCTTTGTGTGTATCAAACGTCGCAACGTAACTGGGTGACTATAAAGATGCTCTACAGGTATCTCCGAAGGTGTTAGTTGAGTTAGTATGGATCAAGACTGGGATTTGTCGCTCCGTGTGACGGAGAGGTATCTCGGGGCCCACTCGGTAATACAACATCACACACAAGCCTTGCAAGCAATGTAACTTAGTGTAAGTTGCGGGATCTTGTATTACGGAACGAGTAAAGAGACTTGCCGGTAAAACGAGATTGAAATAGGTATGCGGATACTGACGATCGAATCTCGGGCAAGTCACATACCGAAGGACAAAGGGAATGACATACGGGATTATACGAATCCTTGGCACTGAGGTTCAAACGATAAGATCTTCGTAGAATATGTAGGATCCAATATGGGCATCCAGGTCCCGCTATTGGATATTGACCGAGGAGTCTCTCGGGTCATGTCTACATAGTTCTCGAACCCGCAGGGTCTGCACACTTAAGATTCGACGTTGTTTTATGCGTATTTGAGTTATATGGTTGGTTACCGAATGTTGTTCGGAGTCCCGGATGAGATCACGGACGTCACGAGGTTTTCCGGAATGGTCCGGAAACGAAGATTGATATATAGGATGACCTCATTTGATTATCGGAAGGTTTTCGGAGTTACCGGGAATGTACCGGGAATGACGAATGGGTTCCGGGAGTTCACCGGGGGGGGGGGGGGGGCAACCCACCCCGGGGAACCCCATAGGTATTTGGGGAGCCACACCAGCCCTTAGTGGGCTGGTGGGACAGCCCACAAGTGCCCAATGCGCAAAGAGAAGAAAAATCAAGAGGAAAAAAAAGGGAAGGAGGTGGGAAGGGAGGGGGACTCCTCCCACCAAACCAAGTCCAACTCGGTTTGGGGGGGGGAGTCCTCCCCCCCTTGGCTCGGCCGACTCCTTGGGGGTCCTTGGACCCCAAGGCAAGGCCCCCCCTCCCTCCTCCTATATATATGGAGCAATTAGGGCTGATTTGAGACGACTTTCTCACGGCTGCCCGACCACATACCTCCACGGTTTTTCCTCTAGATCGCGTTTCTGCGGAGCTCGGGCGGAGCCCTGCTGAGACAAGGTCATCACCAACCTCCGGAGTGCCGTCACGCTGCCGAAGAACTCTTCTACCTCTCCGTCTCTCTTGCTGGATCAAGAAGGCCGAGATCATCGTCGAGCTGTACGTGTGCTGAACGCGGAGGTGTCGTCCGTTCGGTACTAGATCGTGGGACTGATTGCGGGATTGTTCGCGGGGCGGATCGAGGGACGTGAGGACGTTCCACTACATCAACCGCGTTCTCTAACGCTTCTGTTGTACGATCTACAAGGGTACGTAGATCACTCATCCCCTCTCGTAGATGGACATCACCATGATAGGTCTTCGTGCGCGTAGGAAAATTTTTGTTTCCCATGCGACGTTCCCCAACATTTTGTCATCCGACTGGTTAAGTCGTTTGATGGTCTGATATCTAGCAGAGAAGATGTGTTTGAAAAGCCCCCAATGGGGAGGACAGCCGATGAAACACTTGCACAGCACGACGAAGGCAGAGAGATGAGCTATTGCGTTGGGAGGAAAATGGTGGAGATGCGCCCCGAAGTGGTTCATTATACCTTTGAAGAAGGGATGAGGAGGCAGAGAGAAACCTCGGTGCACGTGGCTGAGCAGCAAGACGCGCTCCCCCTCCCGGGGCGCCGGCTCGGTCTCGCCCTCCGTCGGCAACCTCCACGACTTGTGCGCAATCATTCCGTGCTCCACCAACTCCAGCAAGTTCTCCTTCGTCACCGTGGAGGGGAGGAAATCCCCCTAGATCCAACCCGCCAGTAGCGCTCGCTGCCGCCGCTGAGCAGGAGCCGCTGCCTTCCCCTTATTCTTCCGCGCCTCTAGCTTGCTAGTCTGCCCCTTTGTCATGGCGGAGGCTGCAGATCCGCGAGGGAGAAGGAGAAGGAAGGAGCTTGGGATGCGCAGGAGATGGCGAGAGAAGCGGGGCAAGTGCAAGTTATCCGGCGAGTGTAACGAAAAACCCTCGCCGCAGAAGTTTAAATAAGGTTCTGACTGGGTCACTAGCAAGTGGCCCCGAAATCTTATCCCTCAACCGGTTGCTGCGATATTAGTGGAGAAGATGAAGGCGCGGGAATCGAGGTGTCAGGTACTACTCGATTGCGATGTCGTCATCCCCGTTGAGCGCGCGGCAACCGAAATTTGAGGATCCCGGAAAATCCGCCGCTGTCTGTTGACTGGTCACGTCAAAAGATACCACGGAAGCACTTGGTCCCTGACAGTTCGTTTCACAAATACATCCACTAGGATCGTTGGTCAAAGAAGATAAAATGGATCGAGGCAAGCAACGCCAAAGTCGCATCTGTACCAGTCGGATCCGTACTCCAAGCATCAGTTCGTCGTTCCAACCCCAATCCATTCGGGGACTAATGAGGGGTTATAGTCCTAGGGTAGGGTCATAGGCCTGCCCTATAAGTCCAACCCAAGGACTACCTTCATAAGGGATAAGGCCCTTAGTCAGTTCCGACTGAATTAAGGACTTCCCATCATCCAGTCGGTGACGAATCCTCCATCATCCAGTCGGAGATGAGCATTCGGAGTGTATCAAACTAACCGACTGGATTCCACTCTGTGCATCGTAACCTCCCTCGAGGGAAACGGTCATACGTTTCCACGTGCCTTTATTAGCATTTAAGACATACGTTACCTGTAACGTAGGCATTTATTCGCCACTACTCCACCCCTGTGCACCGAACCGTTGTGAAGGGCAGCGCACTCTATATAAGCCACCCTTCCCCACTGGTGCAAGGGTTAGAAATTCACTGTAATCCATATTCCACTCGACAACAAGCTCCTAGAGCACTGAGACGTAGGGCTATTACCTCCACCGTGGAGGGGCCTGAACTCATACAACCTCGCCGTAGCTAAGGCTCTGCCCATCCTTTGGTACCTTACACATCTACTGTCAGACTTATACCCACGACATTGCCTATTCGAACCCCAGCATTATCTCCTTTTTCAGGTTGGGAAAACCCGAAGATGGGCCGATCTGGTGCGCGAACGCTACAGGCGCCCGTTTGCAAAAATGCACTTTAATGGGCGCCTGTAGCGGCAAATAGGAAAAGCCCATGACTAGTTGTTCGACCGGAGAGTTTCTACCTGTCGCTCACACGCACGAAGAACGTAAGATTGGGCCGGCCCGATCAAGAACTGTAGTTCAAAAATAAAGGTCCGATCGATAACTGTAGCTCAAAAATTAAAGCGCTGAGTGGGGATCGAGATGAGGATCTCATCCAAACGTCAATGCGCTACTACCAGAAGAGCTACGAAGCTTTAGAGCCTGTTCGAGACTGCTCTGTTATTAAAAATTCAGCTCTGCTCTAGAAAAGACAAGCCAAACGGGGTAGCTCCAGGTATGCCGCTCCGCAAAAAAACTAGAATCTGGGATACAACTTCAAAGTTTTTATGAAGCTCCTCACATGATGCTCCAAAAACTCTAGAAACCGGAGTTGGGGGGAAATTACCCACCACTGCTACCAGTAAGTGGATACCCCTTCATTTCTTTTCCCTCAACTAATCAAATAGATTATTTCCATCAAATTTTCTATTTTTGAAGCTGGAGCTAGATGGAAGCTAAACATTCTCTTGATAGTGCTATAGCTTCTGCATAAAACTGCTCCAAAGTGAATTTGATGGAGAGAACCTGATTTTGGTGAATTGAAATAGTCCAATGCTTCCAATACATCGCAAAACTTAAAGAATGAACTACTGATCGCAGATCTGATTTTTTTTAAATTTCGAACGCATTTTTCAAAATAAAAACCAGAATGTTTTGTGAAACGCAATTACTTTCGAATACCATGGACTATTTTTTTTAAACTGCCATATTTCCGAAAGTCATGAACATTTTTTAGAAACTAGGAAATTTTTGCACTTCCAAAAAAAATTGAAAAGGTGAAAAAAAATTCCCTACAAAAATTTAAAACATTTTATTTTTTAAAATTCGCGAACTATTTCTGAAATAGGAACGTTATTCGCAAATCCTGAAAAAATGGCAAGAAGAACAATTTTTAAAAAAATTGAACAATTTTCGAAAACAAGAACATTTTTTAAAAGGCACAAACAATTTTCAAGTTACGAACATTATGTTGACAAACGTGAACATTTTATGAAATATACGAAACTTTTCCAAAAATAAGGAAATAAATTTTGAAGTTATTTTTTTAAATATATGAACCAAATTACAAAATTATGAACATTTTTCGAATTGTGAGCAATTTTTAAAATTATGGAAATTTCGGAATCCTGAACATATTTTAAAACATGAAAAAAAATCGTGAACAAAGTTATAAAATTGTGAATTGTTTTGAATTTTGAACATATTTTGAAACAATGGACATTTATTGAATTGTCAACGAATTATGAAACATTAAAAAAATAAATTCATGAACAAAATTATAAAATATTGAACATTTGTCGAATTGTGAACAAATTATAAAATCACGATTTTTTTTCAAATTGTTAAAAATTTGTAAATGACAAACATTTTTCAAATTGTGAACAAATTTTGAAACATGAAGAATTTTCAGTTTTTAAAATTTTTATAAAATTGTGAACATTTTTTAAATTATGAATAAATTTTGAAACCGTCAACATTTTTTGAATTGTGAAAAAAATAAAAACCATGATTTTTTTAATTGTAAACAAACTTTTATTTTTTTAAATAATGAACAAACTTTGAAACTATGAAACATTTGTAAAAAATAAGGTTTACAAAAGTAAAAGATATAATAAGAAAAATGAAAAAGAATGCAAAACAGGAGAGAAAATAAAAAACAGGAAACGGAAAACAATATAAACATATTGAGAAAACCTTATAGAAGTTTCCCAAAAGGGCACACCTAGGCGCCGGCGCGCTTGACCAAATAGTTGGTCCGGTCGTGTCCTAGCCGCCCGATGCAGCTAGTGTTGGAATTATGCCCTAGAAACAATAATAAATATAATTATTATTATAATTCCTGTATCAAGATAATCGTTTATTATTCATGCTATAATTGTATTGAATGAAGACTTATATACATGTGTGGATACCTAGACAAAACACTGTCCCTAGCAAGCCTCTAGTTGGCTAGTCAGTTGATCAACGATAGTCAGTGTCTTCTGATTATGAACAAGGTGTTGTTGCTTGATAACTGGATCACGTCATTAGGAGAATCACGTGATGGACTAGACCCAAACTAATAGACGTAGCATGTTGATCGTGTCATTTTATTGCTACTATTTTCTGCGTGTCAAGTATTTGTTCCTATGACCATGAGATCATATAACTCACTAACACCGGAAGAATACTTTGTGTGTATCAAACGTCGCACCGTAACTGGGTGACTATAAAGATGCTCTGCAGGTATCTCTGAAGGTGTTCGTTGAGTTAGTATGGATCGAGACTGGGATTTGTCACTCCGTGTGACGGAGAGGTATCTCGGGGCCCACTCGGTAATACAACATCACACACAAGCCTTGCAAGCAATGTGACTTAGTGTAAGTTGCCGGATCTTGTATTACGGAACGAGTAAAGAGACTTGCCGGTAAACGAGATTGAAATAGGTATACGGATACTGACGATCGAATCTCGGGCAAGTAACATACCGAAGGACAAAGGGAATGTCATACGGGATTATATGAATCCTTGGCACTGAGGTTCAAACGATAAGATCTTCGTAGAATATGTAGGATCCAATATGGGCATCCAGGTCCCGCTATTGGATATTGACCGAGGAGTCTCTCGGGTCATGTCTACATAGTTCTCGAACCCGCAGGGTCTGCACACTTAAGGTTCGACGTTGTTTTATGCGTATTTAAGTTATATGGTTGGTTACCGAATGTTGTTCGGAGTCCCGGATGAGATCACGGACGTCACGAGGGTTTCCGGAATGGTCCGGAAACGAAGATTGATATATAGGATGACCTCATTTGATTACCGGAAGGTTTTCGGAGTTACCGGGAATGTACCGGGAATGACGAATGGGTTCCGGGAGTTCACCGGGGGGGCAACCCACCCCGGGGAAGCCCATAGGCATTGAGGGTGGCGCACCAGCCCTTTGTGGGCTGGTGGGACAGCCCAAAAGAGCCCTATGCGCATTGGAAGAAAAATCAAAGAAAAAAGAAAAAAAAGGAGGAGGTGGGAAAAGGAAGAAGGACTCCACCTTCCAAACCAAGTAGGACTCGGTTTGGGGGGGGAGACCTTCCCCCTTGGCTCGGCCGAAGCCCTTAGGGGTCCTTGGACCCCAAGGCAAGGCTCCCCCTCTCCCTCCTATATATAGTGGGGTTTTAGGGCTGATTTAAGACAACTTTGCCACGGCAGCCCGACCACATATCTCCACGGTTTTACCTCTAGATCGCGTTTCTGCGGAGCTCGGGCGGAGCCCTGCTGAGACGAGATCATCACCAACCTCCGGAGCGCCGTCACGCTGCCGGAGAACTCTTCTACCTCTCCGTCTCTCTTGCTGGATCAAGAAGGCCGAGATCATCGTCCAGCTGTACGTGTGCTGAACGCGGAGGTGCCGTCCGTTCGGCACTAGATCGTGGGACTCATCGCGGGATAGTTCGCGGGGCGGATCGAGGGACGTGAGGACGTTCCACTACATCAACCGTGTTCACTAATGCTTCTGCTATACGGTCTACAAGGGTACGTAGATCACACATCCCCTCTCGTAGATGGACATCACCATGATAGGTCTTCGTGCGCGTAGGAAATTTTTTGTTTCCCATGCGACGTTCCCCAACAGTGGTATCAGAGCTAGGTTCATGCGTAGATGTCTTCTCGAGTAGAACACAAAAGTTTTTGTGGGCGGTGATGTGCGTTTTGCTTCCCTCCTTAGTCTTTTCTTGATTCCGTGGTATTGTTGGATCGAAGCAGCTCGGACTGACATTACTCGTACGCTTACGAGAGACTGGTTTCATCGCTACGAGTAACTCCGTTGCTCAAAGATGACTGGCGGGTGTCAGTTTCTCCAACTTTAGTTGAATCGGATTTGACCGAGGAGGTCCTTGGATGAGGTTAAATAGAAACTCATATATCTCCGTTGTGGTGTTTGCGTAAGTAAGATGCGATCCTACTAGATACCCATGGTCACCACGTAAAACATGCAACAACAAAATTAGAGGACGTCTAACTTGTTTTTGCAGGGTATGGTTGTGATGTGATATGGCCAACGATGTGATGTGATATATTGGATGTATGAGATGATCATGTTGTAATAGATGTATGATTGTGATGTGATACTTGCACGTCGATGGTACGGCAACCGGCAGGAGCCATAGGGTTGTCTTTATAACTAACATTTGTGCTTGCAGATGCGTTTACTATTTTGCTAGGATGTAGCTTTAGTAGTAATAGCATAAGTAGCACGACAACCCCGATGGCGACACGTTGATGGAGATCATGGTGTGGCGCCGGTGACAAGAAGATCGTGCCGGTGCTTTGGTGATGGAGATCAAGGAGCACGTGATGATGGCCATATCATGTCACTTATGAATTGCATGTGATGTTAATCCTTTTATGCACCTTATTTTGCTTAGAACGACGGTAGCATTATGAGGTGATCTCTCACTAAAATTTCGAGACGAAATTGTGTTCTCCCCGACTGTGCACCGTTGCTACAGTTCGTCGTTTCGAGACACCACGTGATGATCGGGTGTGATAGACTCAACGTTCACATACAATGGGTGCAAAACAGTTGCGCACGCGGAACACTCGGGTTAAGCTTGACGAGCCTAGCATGTGCAAAGATGGCCTCGGAACACATGAGACCGAAAGGTCTATCATGAATCATATAGATGATATGATTAGCATGGGGATGCTTACCACTGAAACTGTGCTCAACTCACGTGATGATCGGACTTGAGCTAGTGTAAGTGGATCATGAACCACTCAAATGACTAGAGAGATGTACTTTTTGAGTGGGAGTTTAGCGAATAATTTGATTAAGTTAAACTCTAATTATCTTGAACATAGTCTAAGTCCACTTTGAATATATTTGTGTTGTAGATCATGGCTCACGCGACAGTCACCCTGAATTTTAATACGTACCTAGAGAAAGCTAAGTTGAAAGATGATGGAAGCAACTTTGTAGACTGGGCTCGTAATCTTAAGCTAATCTTACAAGCTGGGAAGAAGGATTATGTCCTTAATGCTGCGCTAGGAGATGAACCACCCGCTACGGCTGATCAGGATGTTAAGAACGCTTGGTTAGCACGTAAGGATGACTACTCAGTAGTTCAATGTGCAGTCTTGTATGGCTTAGAACCGGGACTTCAACGTCGCTTTGAGCATCATGGAGCATTTGAGATGTTCCAGGAGTTGAAGTTTATCTTTCAGAAGAACGCCCGAATCGAGAGGTATGAGACCTCCGATAAATTCTATGCTTGCAAGATGGAGGAGAACTCGTCTGTCAGTGAACATGTGCTCAAAATGTCTGGGTACTCAAACCGTCTAGCTGAGCTGGGGATTGAACTCCTGTAAGAAGATATCACTCACAGAATCCTTCAATCACTTCCACCAAGCTATAAAGGCTTTGTGTTGAACTACAACATGCACGGGATGAACAAGTCTCCCGGCGAGTTGTTTGCGATGCTGAAAGTCGCAGAGTCTGAACTCCGTAAAGAGCACCAAGTGTTGATGGTGAATAAGACCACTAGTTTCAAGAGAAACGGCAAAGGCAAGAAGGGTAATTCAAAGAAGAGCGGCAAGTCTGTTGCCAATCCGACGAAGAAACCCAAAGCTGGACCTAAGCGTGAAACAGAGTGTTACTATTGCAAGGGTATGGGTCACTGGAAGCGCAATTGCCCCAAGTATCTGGCTGATAAGAAGGCGGCCAAAGAAAAATCAGGTATATTTGATATACATGTTATTGATGTGTACTTAACCGGCTCTCGTAGTAGTGCCTGGGTATTCGATACTGGTTCTGTTGCTCATATTTGCAACTCGAAACAGGAACTGCGGAATAGACTAAGGCTCGCGAAAGATGAAGTGACGATGCGCGTAGGAAATGGTTCCAAGGTTGATGCAATCGCCGTCGGCACAGTTTCACTTCAATTACCATCAGGATTAGTTATGAACTTAAATCATTGTTATTTAGTGCCTGCGTTGAGCATGAACATTATATCTGGATCTTGTTTATTGCGAGACGGTTACTCTTTTAAGTCAGAGAATAATGGTTGTTCTATTTCTATGAGTAACATCTTTTATAGTCATGCACCCAATGTGAGAGGATTGTTCATATTGAATCTTGATAGTGATACACACATACATAATATTGAGACCAAAAGAGTTAGAGTTAACAATGATAGCGTCATATTTTTGTGGCACTGCCGCTTAGGTCATATTGGTGTAAAGCGCATGAAGAAACTCCATGCCGATGGACTTTTGGAGTCACTTGACTTTGATTCACTTGACACGTGCGAACCATGCCTCATGGGCAAGATGACTAAAACTCCGTTCTCCGGAACAATGGAGCGTGCAAGTGACTTGTTGGAAATCATACATACTGATGTGTGTGGTTCGATGAGCGTAGAGGCACGCGGCGGATATCGTTATTTTCTCACCTTCACTGACGATTTGAGTATATATGGTTATGTCTACTTAATGAAGCACAAGTCTGAAACATTTGAAAAGTTCAAGCAATTGTAGAGTGAAGTTGAAAATCATCGTAACAAGAAGATCAAGTTCCTACGGTTTTTTCGTGGGGGTGAATATCTGAGTTTCGAGTTTGGTGCTCACTTAAGACAATGTGGAATTGTTTCACAATTGACACCGCCTGGAACACCACAGCGTAATGGTGTGTCCGAACGTCGTAATCGTACTTTATTAGAGATGGTGCGATCTATGATGTCTCTTACCGATTTGCCATTATCATTTTGGGGTTATGCATTAGAAACAGCTGCATTCACTTTAAATAGGGCACCATCAAAATCCGTTGAGACGACACCATACGAACTATGGTATGGCAAAAGGCCAAAGTTGTCGTTTCTTAAAGTTTGGGGATGTGATGCTTATGTCAAAAAGCTTCAGCCTGAAAAGCTGGAACCCAAAGCGGAAAAGTGCATCTTCATAGGTTACCGAAAAGAGACAGTTGGGTACACCTTCTATCTCAAATCCGAGGGCAAAGTGTTTGTTGCTAAAAACAGAGCTTTTCTCGAGAAGGAGTTTCTCTCGAGAGAATTGAGTGGGAGGAAGATAGAACTTGACGAGGTTGTCGAACCTCTCATCCCTCCGGATGGTGGCGCAGGGCAAGGGGAAACCTCTGTCGTTGCGACGCCGGTTGAGGAGGAAGTTAATGATGATGATCATGAAACTCCGGTTCAAGTTTCTGTCGAACCACGCAGGTCGACGAGACCACATGCTGCTCCAGAGTGGTACGGTAATCCCGTCTTATCAATCATGTTGTTAGACAACAATGAACCTGCAAATTATGAAGAAGCAATGGTGGGCCCAGATTCCAACAAATGGCTAGAAGCCATGAAGTCCGAGATAGGATCCATGTATGAGAACAAAGTGTGGACTTTGGAAGTACTGCCTGAGGGGCGCAAGGCTATTCAGAACAAATGGATCTTTAAGAAGAAGACAGACGCTGACGAGAATGTAACCATTTATAAAGCTCGACTTGTGGCAAAGGGTTTTTCACAAGTTCAAGGAGTTGACTACGATGAGACATTCTCACCCGTAGCGATGCTTAAGTCCGTCCGAATCATGTTAGCAATAGCTGCATTTTTCGGTTATGAAATCTGGCAGATGGATGTCAAAACGGCGTTCCTTAACGGTTTCCTTAAGGAAGAGTTGTATATGATGCAACCCGAAGGTTTTGTCGATCCAAAGAATGCTAACAAAGTATGCAAGCTCCAGCGATCCATTTATGGACTGGTGCAAGCATCTCGGAGTTGGAATAAGCGCTTTGATGAGGTGATCAAAGCATTTGGGTTTATACAAGTGGTTGGTGAATCTTGTATTTACAAGAAAGTGAGTGGGAGCTATGTGGCGTTTCTAATATTACATGTGGACGACATATTGCTGATTGGAAACAACGTGGAGCTTTTGGAGAGCATAAAGGATTACTTGAATAAAAGTTTCTCTATGAAGGACCTAGGAGAAGCTGCTTACATTCTAGGCATTAAGATCTGTAGGGATGGATCAAAATGCGTGATAGGACTTTCACAAAGCACATACCTTGATAAAGTTTTGAAGAAGTTAAAAATGGATCAGTCCAAGAAAGGGTTCTTGCCAGTATTACAAGGTATAAAATTGAGTAATAGTCAGTTCCCAGCAACTGCGGAAGATAGAGAACAAACGAGTTTCGTCCCCTGCGCTTCAGCCGTAGGTTCTATCATGTATGCATTGTTGTGCACTAGACCAGACGTCAGCTTGGCCATAAGTATGGTAGGCAGGTTTCAGAGTAATCCAGGAGTGGATCACTGGAGGCGGTCAATAATATTCTGAAGTACCTGAAAAGGACTAAGGAAATGTTTCTCGTGTATGGAGGTGACAAAGAGCTCGGCGTAAAAGGTTACGTCGACGCAAGTTTTGACACCGATCCGTATGACTCTAAGTCACAAACCGGATATGTATTTATTCTTAATGGGGGTGCGGTAAGCTGGTGCAGTTCCAAGCGGAGCGTCGTAGCAGATTCTACATGTGAAGCGAAGTACATGGCTGCCTCGGAGGCCGCAAAGGAGGGTGTCTTGATGAAGCAGTTCATGACAGATCTTGGAGTTGTGCCAAGCGCACTAGATATATTGACTCTGTTATGTGACAAAGGAACCAAGGTTTTACAAGAAGACCAGACACATCAAACGACGCTTCAACCTCATCCGCGACTACGTCGAAGGAGAGGACGTGAATATTTGCAAAGTGCACACGGATATGAATGTAGCAGACCCGCTGACTAAACCTCTTCCATGGGCAAAACATGATCAAGACCAGAACTGTATGGGTGTTTGATTTATTACAATGTAAATCGCATGGCGATGTGAGGACTAGATTATTGACTCTAGTGCAAGTGGGAGACTGTTGGAAATATGCCCTAGAGGCAATGATAAAAGTTATTATTATATTTCTTGTTTAAGGATAATCGTTTATTATCCATGCTATAATTGTATTGAATGAAAACATAGATACATGTGTGAATACATAGACACAACAATGTCCCTAGTAAGCCTCTAGTTGGCTAGCCAGTTGATCAAGGATAGTAAAGGTTTTTTGGCTATGTGCAAAGTGTTGTTGCTTGATAACTAGATCACATCATTAGGAGAATCATGTGATGGACTAGACCCAAACTATGACCGTAGCATATTGACCGTGTCATTTTATTGCTATAGTTTTCTGCGTGTCAAGAATTTGTTCCTATGACCAAGAGATCATATAACTCACTATCACCGGAGGAATGCCTTGTGTGTATCAAATGTCACAACGTAACTGGGTGACTATAAAGGTGCTCTACAGGTATCTCCGAAGGTGTTAGTTGAGTTAGTATGGATCAAGACTAGGATTTGTCACTCCGTGTGACGAAGAGGTATCTCGGGGCCCACTCGGTAATACAACATCACACACAAGCCTTGCAAGCAAATGTGACTAAGTGTAAGTCATGGGATCTTGTATTACGGAACGAGTAAAGAGACTTGCCGGTAACGAGATTGAAATAGGTATGCGGATACCGACGATCGAATCTCAGGCAAGTAACATACCGAAGGACAAAGGGAATGACATACGGGATTATATGAATCCTTGACACTGAGGTTCAACCGATAAGATCTTCGGAGAATATGTAGGATCCAATATGGCCATCCAGGTCCCGCTATTGGATATTGACCGAGGAGTACCTCGGGGCATGTCTACATAGTTCTCGAACCCGCAGGGTGTGCACACTTAAGGTTTGGCGATGTTTTAGTATAGTTGAGTTATATGCGTGGTTACCGAATGTTGTTTGGAGTCCCAGATGAGATCACGGATGTCACGAGGGTTTCTAGAATGGTCCGGAGACGAAGATTGATATATAGGATGACTTCATTTCGTTACCGAAAAGTTTTCGGGCGTTACCGGGAATGTACCGGGAGTGACGAATGGGTTTCGGAAGTTCATCGAGAGGGGAGCAACCGTCCCGGGGGAAGCCCAAAGGACTTATGGGTGGCGCACCAGCCCTTAGTGGGCTGGTGGGACAGCCCAATAAGGCCTATGCGCTGATATGTCTCAAACGTATCTTTAATTTTTGATGGTTTCATGCTATTATCTTGTCATCTTTGGATGTTTTATGTACCTTTTATATCTTTCTTGGGACTAACTTATTAATTCAGTCCCAAGTGCCAGTTCCTGTTTTTTCTGTGTTTTTGGCTCTTTTCAGATCTGATTTTGGAATGGAGTCCGAACGGAAGAAGATCAGGGGGCTTGAGGGCCAAGCCAGGAGGGCTACAGGGGGCCCACAAGCCCCCCATCGCCACCACGGGGCGGCGGCCAGCAGGCTTGTGGCCTCCCTGGCGCCCCCCTGACCTAGATCCTTCGCCTATATATTCCCTAAAATACAGAAAAAAATCAAGGGATTCACGAAAATACTTTTCCGCCGCCGCAAGATTCCGTTTCCGCGAGATCTCATCTGGAGACCCTTCCCGGTGCCCTGCCGGAGGTGACTTTGGAGTTGGAGGGCTTCTACATCAACATCATCGCCCCTCCAATGACTCGTGAGTAGTTCACTTCAGACCTACGGGTCCGTAGTTAGTAGCTAGATGGCTTCTTCTCTGTTTTGGATCTTCAATACAAAGTTCTCCATGATCTTCATGGAGATCTATCCGATGTAATCCTCTTTGGCGGTGTGTTTGTCGAGATCCGATGAATTGTGGATTTGTGATCAGATTATCTATGATATATATTTGACTCTTTGCTGATTTCTTATATGCATGATTTGATATCCTTGTAAGTCTCTCCGAGTCTTGGGTTTTCTTTGGCCAACTAGATCTATGATTCTTGCAATGGGAGAAGTGCTTGGTTTTGGGTTCTTACCGTGTGGTGACCTTTCCCAGTGACAGTAGGGGCAGCAAGGCACACATCGTGTAGTTGCCATCAAGGGTAACAAGGTGGGCTTTGTCGTAGATATGAGATTGTCCATCTACATCATGTCATCTTGCTTAAGGCGTTGCTCTGTTCTTTTGGACTTAATACACTAGATGCATGTTGGATAGCGGTCGACGTGTGGAGTAATAGTAGTAGATGCACAAAGTATCGGTCTACTTGTTTTGGACGTGATGCCTATAAATATAATCATTGCCATAGATGACGTCACGACTTTGTGCGGTTCTATCAATTGCTCGACAGTAATTTGTTCACCCACCGTCTACTTGCTTTCATGAGAGAAGCCACTAGTAAACACTATGGCCCCCTGGTCTATTCACACCTATCGTTTCCACTTTCGCTTTTACTTTGCTTTGTTACTTTGTTGCTTTCAGTCCTCACTTGGCGAACAATCTATAAGGGATTGACAACCCCTTCATAGCGTTGGGAGCAAGCTTTTTGTGTGTGTGCAGGCACTTGAGATACTCCTTCACTGGATCGATACCTTGGTTCTCAAAACTGAGGGAAATACTTACCACCGCTGCGCTACATCACCCTTTCCGCTTCGAGGGAACACCAACGCAAGGCTCCAAGGCCACGGGGAAAACCTTTTGCATATTTGCCTAGGAAGTCCCTTAAGGCGTAGCCGTAGCAGAAGGATTCCTGGTGCCGTTGCTGAGGAGTATCAAGACAAGTCAACGCTCCTATTTCTGCCGCCGTTGGAAGGTCTTTTGTTGTAGTAGCATGCGCCATAAGAGAAAAACCAAAGAAAAAAAGGAAAAGGTGGGAAGGAAGAGAAGGAATCCACTTTCCAATCCTAGTTGGACTATGATTGGAGTAGGACTCCTCCTCCTCCTCTTGGCCAGCGCAACTTGGGGGCTTGACCCTCAAGGCAAGCCCCTCCCCTCCCTCCTATATATAGTGGTGATTTAGGGCTGATTTGAGACAACTTTGCCACGTGCAACTCAGATCTAGACACCATAGTTTTGCCTCTAGATCGTATTTCTGCGGAGCTCGGGTGGAGCCCTGCAGGAGTAGATCCTTCACCACCACCGGAGCGTCGTCACGCTGCCGGAGAACTCATATACTTCTCCGTCTTTCTTGCTGGATCAAGAAGGCTGAGATCATCGTCGAGTTGTACGTGTGCTGAACGCGGAGGTGTCGTCCGTTCGGCACTAGATCGGAGCGGATCGTGGGACGGATCGCGGGACGGTTCGTGGGACGGTTCGCGTGGCGGATCGAGGGACGTGAGGACGTTCCACTACATCAACCGCGTTTCTTAACGCTTCCTGTTGTGCGATCTACAAGGGTACGTAGATCCAATCTCATAGATGGACATCAGCATGATAGGTCTCCATGTGCGTAGGAAATTTTTTGTTTCCCATGCAACGTTCCCAATCAGTCTCATCATAGTCAACTCCTTGAACTTGTGAAAAACTCTATGCCACAGGTCGAGCTTTATAAACGACACATTACCGTCAGCGTCCGTCTTCTTCTTAAAGATCCATTTGTTCTGAATAGCCTTATGACCTTCAGGTAATACTTCCAAAGTCCACACTTTGTTTTCATACATAGATCCTATCTCGGACTTCATGGCCTCCAACCATTTGGTGGAATCCGGGCCCATCATTGCTTCTTCATAATTCGCAGGCTCATTGTTGTCTAACAACATGATAGATAAGACATGATTCCTGTACCACTCAGGAGCAGTATGTGATCTTGTTGACCTGCGAGGTCCAATAGTAACTTGATCTGCAGCTTCATGATCATCATCATTAGCTTCTTCCTCAACCGGTGTTGCCTCGACAAAGATTTCTCTCTGCCCCGCGCCACCATCTAGAGGGAGCAGAGGTTCCACAACCTCATCAAGTTCTATCTCCCTCCCACTCAATTCTTTCGAGAGAAACTCCTTCTCAAGAAAAGCTCCATTCTTAGCACCAAACAATTTGCCCTCGGATCAGAGATAGAAGGTGTACCCAACTGTCTCTTTTGGGTAACCTATGAAGACACACTTTTCCGCTTTGGGTTCTAGCTTTTCAGGCTGAAGCTTTTTGACATAAGCATCACATCCCCAAACTTTAAGAAACGACAACTTTGGCCTCTTTCCATGCCATAGATCATATGGTGTCGTCTCAACGGATTTTGATGGTGCCCTATTTAAAGTGAATGCAGGTGTCTCTAATGCATAACCCCAAAACGATAACGACAAATTGGTAAGAGACATCATAGATCGCACCATATCTAACAAAGTACGATTACGACGTTCGAACACACCATTCCGGTGTGGTGTTCCAGGCGGTGTCAACTGTGAAACGATTCCACATTGTCTTAAGTGAGCACCAAACTCAAAACTCAGATACCCACCCCCTCGATCAGATCGTAGGAACTTGATCTTCTTGTTACGATGATTTTCAACTTCACTCTGAAATTACTTGAACTTTTCAAACGTTTCAGACTTGTGCTTCATCAAGTAGATATATACATACCTACTCAAATCATCAGTGAAGGTGAGAAAATAATGATATGCGCCGCGCGCCTCCACACTCATTGGACCGCACACATCGATATGTATGATTTCCAACAAGTCACTTGCACGCTCCATTGTTTCGGAGAACGGAGTCTTAGTCATCTTTCCCATGAGGCATGGATTGCACGTGTCAAGTGATTCGAAATCAAGTGACTCCAAAAGCCCATCAACATGGAGTTTCCTCATGCGCTTTACACCAATATGACCTAGGCGGCAGTGCCACAAAAAGGTGGCACTATCATTGTTAACTCTACATCTTTTGGTCTCAATGTTATGTATATGTGTGTCATCACAATCAAGATTCAATATGAACAAACCCCTCAAATTGGGTGCATGACCATAAAAGATATTACTCATAAAAATAGAACAACCATTATTCTCTGACTTAAATGAGTAACCGTCTCGCAATAAACAAGATCCAGATATAATGTTCATGCTTAACACAGACACTAAATAACAATTATTTAAGTTCATAACTAATCCTGGTGGTAACTAAAGTGAGACTGTGCCGACGGTGATTGCATCAACCTTGGAACCATTTCCCACGCACATCGTCACTTCATCCTTCGCTAGCCTTTGTTTATTCCGCAGTTCCTGCTTCGAGTTACAAATATGAGCAACAGAACCGGTATCAAATACCCAGGCACTACTGCGACAGTTGGTTAAGTACACATCAATAACATGTATATCACATATACCTGGTTTGGCGTTGGCCGCCTTCTTATCGGCCAAATACTTGGGGCAGTTGCGCTTTGTGTGACCCATCCCCTTGAAATAATAGCACTCTGTTTCCGGCTTAGGTCCAACCTTGGGTTTCTTCGTCGGATTGGCAACAGTTTTGCCGCTCTTCTTGGAGTTACCCTTCTTGCCTTTGCCATTTCTCTTGAAACCAGTGGTCTTATTGACAATCAACACTTGATGTTCTTTCCGGAGTTCTGACTCTGCGACTTTCAGCATCGTGAATATCTCGCCGGGTGACTTGTTCATCCCTTGCATGTTATAGTTCAACACAAAGCTCTTATAGCTAGGTGGCAGTGATTGAAGAATTTTGTCAGTGATAGCCTCTTGCGGGAGTTCAATCCCAAGCTCAGCTAGACAGTTTGAGTACCCAGACATTTTGAACACATGTTCACTTACAGACGAATTCTCCTCCATCTTGCAAACATAGAATTTATCGGAGGTCTCATACCTCTCGATCTGGGCGTTCTTCTGAAAGATAAACTTCAACTCGTGGAACATATCATATGCTCCATGACGTTCATAGCGTCGTTGAAGTCCTGGTTCCAAGCCATACAAGACTTCACATTGAACTATTGAGTAGTCCTCCTTATGTGATTGCCAAGCGTTGAGAACATCTTGGTCAGACGTAGCGGGTGGTTCATCTCCTAGCGCAGCATCAAGGACATAATTCTTTTTCCCAGCTTGTAGGATGAGCCTAAGATTACGAGCCCAGTCTACAAAGTTACTACCATCATCTTTCAGCTTAGCTTTCTCTAGGAACGTATTGAAATTCAGGGTTGCTATTGCGTGAGCCATTGATCTACAACATAAAAAATTGCAAAGTGGACTTAGACTATGTTCAAGACAATTAGAGTTTAACTAATCAAATTACTAATAAACTCCCACTCAAATAGACATCCTTCTCGTTACTTGAGTGTGGCATGATCCAATTTCACTAACTCAAATCTGATCATCACGTGAGTTGAGCGTAGTTTCAGTGGTAAACATATCTATGCTAATCATATCAACTATACGATTCATGCTCGACCTTTCGGTCTCTCGTGTTCCAAGGCCATGTCTGCACATGCTAGACTCGTCAAGTTTAACCCGAGTGTTCCGCATGTGCAACTGTTTTGCACCCGTTGTATGTGAACGTTGAGTCTATCACATCCGATCATCACGTGGTGTCTCGAAATGATGAACTGTCGCAACGGTGCATAGTCGGGGAGAACACAATTTTATCTTGAAATTTAGTGAGGGATCACCTTATAATGCTACCATCGTTCTAAGCAAGATAAGGTGCATAAAAGGATTAACATCACATGCAATTCATAAGTGACATGATATGGCCATGATCTTGTGCTTCTTGATCTCCATCACCAAAGCAGCGGCATGATCTTCATCATCACCGGAGCCACACCATGATCTCCATCATCGTGCCTCCATCGAGGTTGTCGTGCTATCTATTCTATTACTACTAAAGCTACAACCTAGCAATATAGTAAACGCATCTGCAAACACAAACGTTAGTTTAAAGACAACCATATGGCTCCTGCCGGTTGCCATAGCATCGACGTGCAAGTAGATATTAACTATTACAACATGATCATATCATACATCCAATATATCACATCATGTCTTTGGCCATATCACATCACAAGCATACCCTGCAAAAACAAGTTAGACGTCCTCTAATTTGTTGTTGCATGTTTTACGTGGCTGCTATGGGTAACTAGTATGATCACATGTTACTTACGCACAAACCACAACGGAGATGTGCAAATTGCTATTTAACCTCTCTCCAAGGACCTCCTTGGTCAAATCCAATTCAACTAAAGTTGAAGAAACAGGCACCCGCCAGTCATGTTTATGCAACGAATTGCATGTTAGTCGATGAAACTGGCCTCTCGTAAACGTACGAGTAATGTTGGTCCGGGCCGCTTCAATCCAACAATACCGTTTAATCAAGAATAGACTAAGGAGGGCAGCAAATCAAACATCAACACCCACAAAAACTTTTGTGTTCTACTCGAGTTTACATCTACGCATGAACCTAGCTCATGATGCCACTGTTGGGGAACGTTATATGGGAAACAAAAAATTTCCTACGCACAAGAAGACCTATCATGGTGATTTTCATCTACGAGAGGGAAATCCGATCCACATACCCGTGTAGATCGCTAAGTGGGAAGCGTTAAGAAATGCGGTTGATGTTGTGGTACAACTTCCTGATTCAAATCACCGTCGTCCCACGATCCGTTCCAATCTAGCACCGTACGGATGACACCTCCGCGTTCAGCACACGGACAGCTCGATGATGATCTACGCCTTCTTGATCCAGCAAGAGAGATAGGGAAGTAGATGAGTTCTCCGGCAGCGTGAGGGTGCGCCAGTGATAGTGATGATCTATTCCTGCAAGGCTCCGCCCGAGCTCCACAGAAAACCGGTCTAGAGAAAGAACTACGAAGTAGAGGTTTAAGTTGCACGTGGCAAAATTGTGTCTCAAAAACCCGAAAACCTCTAGTATATATGGAGTAGGGGAGGGGCTAGCCTTGGGGCTCAATAGAGCCCCAAGGGCGTCGGCCGAAAGGAGGAGGAGGACTCCAACTCCAATTCGGGTTGGGGAAGGAGGAGTCCTCCTCTTCCTTCCCACCTCCCTCTTTTTTTTCTTTTCTTTTGGTTTTCTTTTCCTAGCACCATAGCCAACTTGGGTTGGCCTCACCATCCCACTAAGGGCTGGTGCTCCACCCTTGGAATATTGGGCTCACTCCCGGTTGGGTGGGCCCCTCCCGGTGAAAACCCGCAATCCATTTGTCACTCCCGGTACAGTGATGGTAATGCCCGAAATCATTCCGGAGACCAAATGAAACCATTCTATATATGAATCTTCGTTTCCGGACCATTCCAAAAACCCTCGTGACATCCAAGACTCCGAACAACCTTCGGTCACCAACACATATAACTCAACTATACCGAAACGTCACCAAACCTTAAGTGTGTAGACCCCGCGGGTTCGGGAACTATTCAAACATGACCTGAGACACTCCTCGGCAAATATCCAATAGCAGGACCTGGATGTCCATATTGAATCCTACATATTCTACGAAGATCTTATCGGTTGAACCTCTATGCCAAGGATTCATATAATCCCGTATACCATTCCCTTTGTCCTTCGGTATGTTACTTACCCGAGATTTGATCGTCGGTATCCTATACCTATTTCAATCTCGTTATCGGCAAGTCTCTTTACTCGTTCTGTAATACAAGATCCCATGACTAACACTTTATTCACATTGCTTGCAAGGCTTATATGTGATGTTGTATTACCGAGTGGGCCCCGAGATACCTCTCCGTCACACGGAGTGACAAAAATCCTAGTCTTGATCCATGCTAACTCAACGGACACCTTCGGAGATACGTGTAGAGCACCTTTATAGTCACCGAGTAACGTTGCGATGTTTGATACACACAAGGTATTCCTCCGGTGTCAGTGAGTTACATGATCTCATGGTCATAGGAATGAATACTTGACACGCAGAAAACAATAACAACAAAATGACACGATCACATGCTACATTTGTAATTTGGGTCTTGTCCATCACATCATTCTCCTAATGATGTGATCCAGTCATCAAGTGACAACACTTGCATATGGTCAGAAAACCTTAACCATCCTTGATCAACTGGCTAGTCAACTAGAGGCTTACCAGGGACATTGTTTTGTCTATCTATCCACACATGTATCTATGCTTTCATTCAATACAATTATAGCATGGATAATAAACGATTATCTTGAAATAGGAAATATAATAATTATTATTTTAGCATTACCTCTAGGGCATATTTCCAACAGTCTCCCACTTGCACTAGAGTCAATAATCTAGTCTCACATTGCTATGCGATTTACATTGGAATGAATCTAACACGCATACAACTCTCATGTTGATCATACTTCGCTCGTGGAAGAGGTTTAGTCAGTGATACGTCTCAAACGTATCTATAATTTTTTATGGTTTCACGTTGTTATCTTGTCATCTTTGGATGTTTTATGTACCTTTTATATCTTTTTTGGGACTAACCTATTAATTCACTGTCAAGTGCCAGTTCCTGTTTTTCTGTGTTTTTGACTCTTTTCAGATCTGATTTTGGAATGGAGTCCAAACGGAATAAAAACCCAGAAATGATTTTTTTTCCCGAACGGAAGATGATCAGGGGGCCTCTGGGCCAAGCCAGGTGGGCTCCACGGAGCCCACAAGCTCCCACTCCGCCACCAGGGGGAGGCGGCGGTGTCAGGGCTTGTGGCCTCCCTGGCCGCCCCCTGACCTAGATCCCTAGCCTATATATTCCCAAAAATTCAGCAAAAAATTAGGGAAGCCTCGAAAATACTTTTCCGCCGCCGCAAGCTTCAGTTTCCGCGAGATCTCATCTGGAGACCCTTCCCGGCGCCCTGCCGGAGGGGACTTTGGAGTTGGAGGGCTTCTTCATCATCATCATCGCCCCTCCAATGACTCGTGAGTAGTTCACTTCAGACCTACGGGTCCGTAGTTAGTAGCTAGATGGCTTCTTCTCTCTCTTGGATCTTCAATACAAAGTTCTCCATGATCTTCATGGAGATCTATCCGATGTAATCTTCTTTGGCGGTGTGTTTGTCGAGATCCGATGAATTGTGGATTTGTGATCAGATTATCTATGATATATATTTGAGTCTTTGCTGATTTCTTTTATGCATGATTTGATATCCTTGTAAGTCTCTGCGAGTCTTTGGTTTTGTTTGGCCAACTAGATCTATGATTCTTGCAACGGGAGAAGTGCTTTGTTTTGGGTTCTACCATGTGGTGACCTTTCCCAGTGACAGTAGGGGCAGCAAGGCACACATTAAGTAGTTGCCATCAAGGGTAAAAAGATGGGGTTTTCATCATTGGTTTGAGATTATCCCTGTACATCATGTCATCTTGCTTAAGGCGTTACTCTGTTCTTATGGACTTAATACACTAGATGCATGCTGGATAGCGGTCGACGTGTGGAGTAATAATAGTAGATGTAGAAAGTATCGGTCTACTTGTTTTGGACGTGATGCCTACAGATATAATCATTGCCATAGATATCATCATGACTTTGCGCGGTTCTATCAATTGCTCGACAGTAATTTGTTCACCCACCGTCTACTTGCTTTCATGAGAGAAGCCACTAGTAAACACTGCGGCCCCCGGGTCTATTCACATCCATCGTTTACACCTCCGCTTTTACTTTGCTTTGTTACTTTGTTGCTTTCAGTTATCACTTGTCAAACAATCTATAAGGGATGAACAACCCCTTCATAGCATAGGGAGCAAGCTTTTTGTGTTTGTGCAGGCTCTTGTGATACTCCTCCACTGGATCGATACCTTGGTTCTCAAACTGAGGGAAATACTTACCACCGCTACGCTACATCACCCTTTCCGCTTTGAGGGAACACCAACGCAAGGCTCCAAGGACACGGGGGAAATCCTTTGCATACTTGCCTAGGAAGTCGCTTAAGGCGTAGGCGCGGCATAAGGATCAAGTCAAGTATTCTCCCGTCAACGTGCCTATTTCTGGCGCCATTGGAAGGTCTTTTGTTGCAGTAGCAGAAGTATTTCTGGCGCCGTTGCCGGTGAGGAGAAATCAAGATCTATCCAAGTAGGTCTCACAAACTCTTCTCTTGCATTTAATTTTGTTGCTAGTTGCCTCTCGTTTTCCTCTCCCCCACTTCACATTTGTCGTTTCCATTTGCCTTTCTCCTTCGCCGTTTTCTTTTGCCTTTGCCGTTTTCCTTTGCCGGTTTTCTCGCTTGCTTGTGTGCTTGTTTGTTTGTTGAAGTCATCATGGCTGAAACACCAAACTTTGCGACTTCTCGAGCACTAATAATAATGATTTTATTAGTACTCCGATTGCTCCCGCCACTATTGCGGAATCGTATGAAATCAACGCAGCTTTGCTGAATCTTGTTATGAAAGAGCAATTCTCTGGCCTTCCTAGTGAAGATGCCGCATCCCATCTCAATACCTTCATTGATTTTTGTGATATGCAAAAGAAAAGAGATGTGGATAATCATGCGAGATCGCGCAAAAACTTGGTTTTCTTCTTTGCCTAAAAATAGTATCAATTCTTGGGATAAGTGCAAAGATGCTTACATATCCAAGTATTTTCCGCCGGCTAAGATCATCTCCTTACGTAACAATATCATGAATTTCAAGCAACTTGATCATGAACACGTTGCACAATCTTGGGAGAGGATGAAGCTTATGATGAGAAATTATCCCGCTCACGGCTTGAGTTTGTGCATGATTATAGAAATCTTTTACGCTGGCTTGAATTTCACTTCTCGCAATATCTTGGACTCCGCCTTAGGTGGAACGTTCATGGAAATCACGTTAGGAGACGCTACAAAACTTCTAGACAATATCATGACCAACTACTCTTAGTGGCACACTGAAAGGTCGCCTGCTAGCAAAAAGGTGCACGCTATAGAAGAGATTAACTCGCTTAGTGCTAAGATGGACGAGTTGATGAATTTGGTGGCTAGTAGAAACGCTACCGTAGATCCTAATGACATGCCACTATCTTCTTTGATTGAGAGTAGCAACGCTAGTTTGGACGTGAATTTGATTGAGAGTAGCAACGCTGGTTTATCTCTTCCCATAGCCCATGAGACCCCTTGGGGCGTGACACCCCTCTTGATGGTCCCCGGCACCCCTCCCGGCACTCCCAGTACACTACCGATGAACCCGAAACTTTTCCGGTAATGCACGAAAACCTTCCGGTAACCAAATGAGGTCATCCTATATATCAATCTTCGTTTCCGGACCACTCCGGAAACCCTCCTGACGTCCGTGATCTCATCCGGGACTCCGAACAACATTCGGTAACCAACCATATAACTCAAATACGCATAAAACAACGTCGAACCTTAAGTGTGCAGACCCTGCGGGTTCGAGAACTATGTAGACATGACCCGAGAGACTCCTCGGTCAATATCCAATAGCGGGACCTGGATGCCCATATTGGATCCTACATATTCTACGAAGATCTTATCGTTTGAACCTCAGTGCCAATGATTCATATAATCCCGTATGTCATTCCCTTTGTCCTTCGGTCTTTTACTTGTGTGAGATTCGATCGTCAGTATCCGCATACCTATTTCAATCTCGTTTACGGGCAAGTCTCTTTACTCGTTCCGTAATACAAGATCCCGCAACTTACACTAAGTCACATTGCTTGCAAGGCTTGTGTGTGATGTTGTATTACTGAGTGGGCCCCGAGATACCTCTTCGTCATACGGAGTGACAAATCCCGGTCTTGATCCATACTAACTCAACGAACACCTTCGGAGATACCTGTAGAGCATCTTTATAGTCACCCAGTTACGTTGCGACGTTTGATACACACAAAGCATTCCTCCGGTGTCACTGAGTTATTTGATCTCATGGTCATAGGAACAAATACTTGACACGCAGAAAACAGTAGCAACAAAATGACACGATCAACATGCTACGTCTATTAGTTTGGGTCTAGTCCATCACATGATTCTCCTAATTATGTGATCCCGTTATCAAGTGACAACACTTGCCTATGGTCAGGAAACCTTGACCATCTTTGATCAACGAGCTAGTCAACTAGAGGCTTACTAGGGACAGTGTTTTGTCTATGTATCCACACATGCACTGTGTTTCCAATCAATACAATTATAGCATGGATAATAAACGATTATCATGAACAAAGAAATATAATAATAACTAATTTATTATTGCCTCTAGGGCATATTTCCAACAGCATCACCAAGATCCGGGCCAAGGCGTCGCTCGCTTGTCTCCCGGCGATGGCTTGGGCCGCTGCATGGGTGGTACTGCGGTGGACCTCATCGCTCCGGTCCTTCCAGAGAAGTCTGGACCTAGGGCGGCGACCCCGGTATCTGTGGTGGCGGCGTCCTCGGCTGGCATCACTCATGGGTGGTGGATGGACGGCTTCTTGGGCGTGTGTGCGGTGAGTCATCGGTGGATCTCCTTCATGATGCATCCGCTCTCACGCTGCACTTGGTGCTTGGGTCTCGTACGTCGAACCCGCTTCATTGGCAGGGGTTGGTAGATGTGACTTTGGACCGGAGAAAACTCGAAAATGGCTCGCTTGTCTCGACGGTGGCGATCACCAAGGTCGCCACTTTCCTCCTTTGCAGGCGTCGTCCTGGTCCCTCCCCTCCACCATGACCCCATACCCAGGGGAAGACCCAAAAACTCCTCGGACTGGGCCGCATGGGGTGTTTGCATGCTCGGTTAGAGGAATTGCATGCAGAGGGGATATGACCAGTGGCATTAGGTGGTGTTCGCGAAGTTTGAGCGGCATGGCATTTAGCGTGTCGACAACGGCGGGTCTCGGCGGCATGGGGAAGCGGGGTCTCGGCGATGGATATGTTTGAAAATGCATTTTTATTGAAGATCATATTTGAGTCATATAATATTTTATATCACCTGCGGATCAATAGTAGATGTTTTAAACATTTTTAGATAAAATCATAAGGCCTGGCTAGAAGTTCCATTATCACATGTATAGATTTGGCGTAAAAAACGACTTCAACATTTTTTTTAGTTTCAGGTTTCCATCTTGTATTAAAGTTGTTTTCTCCGGTTTAAAAACAATCTACGAGCAAAAAACTAAGTCGGAGTGATGGGGAGCGGTATTTTTGCTTAACCTTTTTTATTAGGCGTGATCCGCGTGATTTGGGACTTTGCCGTTGGATCTAGGAAGAAAGAAAGAGCGGCTAGGATCTACTGGTACACTACTGAGTAGTTAAGAAGGGCTGGCAATCCGTGGACGTGCGATTTGACCAATGAAAATGGTTGAATTTCAATCGCTTTGATTTCTCTTGGGTAATAAACGCAACCGAGGAATGGATGGCGAGATATTATTACGCGCCCTCCGTTTCTTTCTTCTCTCACCCACATCGCCGCCGCCCACCCACCGGCCACCTCTGTGTCCCGCCGCCGCCGCCGCCTTCTCTCCATTGGCCGGAAAAAAGGATCATCTCTCACATACAATGTTTGCTCAAGGAAACCGTCGAGGAAACAATGTTTTGACATCCTATGTGCAATATTTCATAAATAATGCAGCAACTACTAACATAATTCTAACAGACTTTTAGCATCGCTACGAGTGAGAAAGTCTCATCATAGTCAACTGTTTGATCTTGTCGGAAACATCTTTGCGACAAGTCGAGCTTTTCTTAATAGTGACTTATCACCATCATCGTCTGTCTTCCTTTTAAAGATCCATCTTTACTCAACAGTCCTATGACCATCAAGTAGTTCTTCCAAAGTCTACACTTTGTTTTCATACATGGATCCTCTCTCGTATTTCATGGCTTCCAGCCATTTGTCGGAATCCGGGCCCACCATTGCTTTCTCCATGACTCGTAGGTTCACTGTTGCTCAACAACATGACCTCCAAGACAGGGTTACCGTACCACTCTGCAGTAGTACGCGACCTTGTCAACCTACGAGGCTTGTAGTAACTTGATCCGATGCTCGATGATCACCATCATCAGCTTTCACTTCAATTGGTGTAGGCGCCACAAGAACAACTTCCTGCGCCCTGCTACACACTGGTTGAAGTGATGGTTCAATAACCTCATCAAGTTCTACCACCCTCCCACTCTATTCTCTCGAGAGAAACCTTTCCTCGAGAAAGGATCCGTTTCTAGAAACAAACACTTTGCTTTCGGATCTGAGATAGGAGATGTACCCAACTGTTTTGGATATCCTATGAAGATGCATTTATCCGCTTTGGGTTCGAGCTTATCAGATTGAAACTTTTTCACATAAGTGTCGAAGCCCCAAACTTTCAAGAAACGGCAGTTTAGATTTCTCTAAACCTCAGTCTATAGTGTGTCATCTCAACGGAAATACGCGGTGCCCTATTTAAAGTGAATGCGGTTGTCTCTAATGCATAACCCATAAACGATAGTGGTAATTCGATAAGAGACATCATAGCATGCACCGTACCAAATAGTGCGCGGCTATGACGTTCAGACACATCATCACACTATGATGTTCTAGGTGGCATGAACTGCGAAACAATTTCCACATTGTCTTAACTGCGTACCAAAAACTCGTAACTCAGATATTCATTTCTATGATCATATCATAGACAGTTTATCCTCTTGTTACGACGAACTTCACTCCGAAACCGAATTGAACTTTTCAATATTTCAGACTTGCGATTCATTAAGTAAATACTCTTGTATCTACTCAAATCGTCATTGAAGTAAGAACATAATGATATTCACTGCGTGCCTCAGCACCCATTGGACTGCATACATCAAAATGTATCACTTCCAACAAGTTACTATCTTGTTTCATCTCAATGAAAACAAAGCCTTGCTCATGTGGTGTGATTTGCATGCCACTAGTGATTCAAAATCAAGTGAGTATAAAGATCCATCAGCATGGAGCCTCTTCATGCAATTTATACCAACATGACTCAAGCGGCAGTGCCACAAGTAAGTGGTACTATCATCATTACCTCGTATCTTTTGGCACCAATATCATGAACATGTGCAACACCACGATCGAGATTCAATAACCCATTGAAGGTGATTATTCAAGCAAATAGAGTAACCATTATTCTCTTTAAATGAATAATTGTATTGCAATAAACACGATCCAATCATGTTCATGCTTAACGCAAGCACCAAATAACAATTATTTAGGTTTAACACCAATCTCGATGGTAGAGGGAGCGTGCGATGTTTTGATCATATCAACCTTGGAAACACTTCCAACACGTATCGTCACCTCGCCTTTAGCTAGTCTCCGTTTATGCCGTAGCTTTCATTTCGTGTTACTAATCACTTAGCAACCGAACCGGTATCCAATACCCTCGTGCTACTAGGAGTACTAGTAAAGTACACATCAACATCATGTATATCAAATATACTTCTTTCGACTTTTGCCAGCCTTCTTTATCTACCAAGCATCTAGAGTTGCTCCGCCTCAGTGACCGTTCCCCTCATAACAGAAGCACTTAGTCCCGGGCTTGGGTTAAATCCAGGGTCTCTTCATTAGTGCAGCAACTGCTTTGTCGTTTCACGAAGTATCCCTTCTAGCCCTTGTCTTTCTCGAAACTTAGTGTTTTTACTAACCATCAACTATTGATGCTCCTTCTTGATTTCTACTTTCGCAGTGTCAAACATCGTGAATCGCTCAAGGATCATTGTATCTATCCTTGATATGTTATAGTTCATCACGAAGCTCTCACAGCTTGGTGGCAGTGACTTTGGAGAACCATCACTATCTTATGTGGAAGATCAACTCCCACTTGATTCAAGTGATTGTCGTACTCAGACAATCTAAGGACACGCTCAACGATTGAGCTTTTCTCCTTTACTTTGTGGACCAAGAATCTTGTCGGAGGTCTCATACCTCTTAACAAGGGCACAAGCATGAAATCACAATTTCATCTCTTTAGAACATCTCTTATGTTCCGTGACGTTTCAAAACGTCTTCGGCGCCTTGCTTCTAAGCCATTAAGTATTTTGTACTGAACTATCGTGTAGTCATCAGAAACGTGTATGTCGGATGTTAACAACATCTACACACGACGCTCGAGGTGCAGCACACCGAGTGGTGTATTAAGGACATAAGCCTTCTGCGCAGCAACGAGGACAATCCTCGGTTTTACAGACTCAATCTGCAAAGTTTGCTACTATCAACTTTCAACTAAATTTCTCTAGGAACATATAAAAACAGTAGAGCTATAGCGCAAGCTACATCGTAATTCGCAAAGACCATTAGCCTATGTTCATGACAATTAGTTCAATTAATCATATTACTTAAGAACTCCCACTCAAAAAGTACATCTATCTAGTCATTTGAGTGGTACATGATCCAAATCCACTATCTCAAGTCCGATCATCACGTGAGTCGAGAATAGTTTCAGTGGTAAGCATCTCTATGCTAATCATATCAACTATACGATTCATGCTCGACCTTTCGGTCTCATGTGTTCCGAGGCCATGTCTGCACATGCTAGGCTCGTCAAGCTTAACCCGAGTGTTCCGCGTGTGCAACTGTTTTGCACCCGTTGTATGTGAACGTTGAGTCTATCACACCCGATCATCACGTGGTGTCTCGAAACGAAGAACTGTCGCAATGGTGCACAGTCGGGGAGAACACAATTTCGTCTTGAAATTTTAGTGAGAGATCACCTCATAATGCTACCGTCGTTCTAAGCAAGATAAGGTGCATAAAGGATTAACATCACATGCAATTCATAAGTGACATGATATGGCCATCATCATGTGCTTCTTGATCTCCATCACCAAAGCACCGACACGAACTTCTTGTCACCGGCGTCACACCATGATCTCCATCATCATGATCTCCATCAACGTGTCGCCATCGGGGTTGTCGTGCTACTCATGCTATTACTACTAAAGCTACGTCCTAGCAATATAGTAAACGCATCTGCAAGCACAAACGTTAGTTTAAAGACAACCCTATGGCTCCTGCCGGTTGCCGTACCATCGACGTGCAAGTCGATATTAACTATTACAACATGATCATATCATACATCCAATATATCACATCACATCGTTGGCCATATCACATCACAAGCATACCCTGCAAAAACAAGTTAGACGTCCTCTAATTGTTGTTGCATGTTTTACGTGGTGACCATGGGTATCTAGTAGGATCGCATCTTACTTACGCAAACACCACAACGGAGATATATGAATTGCTATTCAACCTCATCCAAGGACCTCCTCGGTCAAATCCAATTCAACTAAAGTTGGAGAAACCGACACTCGCCGGTCATCTTTGAGCAACGGAGTTACTCGTAGCGATGAAACCAGTCTCTCGTAAGCGTACGAGTAATGTCGGTCCGAGCCGCTTCCATCCAACAATACCGCGGAATCAAGAAAAGACTAAGGAGGGCAGCAAAACGCACATCACCGCCCACAAAAACTTTTGTGTTCTACTCGAGAAGACATCTACGCATGAACCTAGCTCATGATGCCACTGTTGGGCAACATCGCATGGGAAACAAAAAATTTCCTACGCGCACGAAGACCTATCATGGTGATGTCCATCTACGAGAGGGGATTTCCGATCTACGTACCCTTGTAGATCGCACAACAGAAGCGTTAAGAAACGCGGTTGATGTAGTGGAACGTCCTCACGTCCCTCGATCCGCCCCACGAACCGTCCCACGAACCGTCCCACGAACCGTCCCGTGATCCGTCCCACGATCCGCTCCGATCTAGTGCCGAACGGACGGCACCTCCGCGTTCAGCACACGTACAGCTCGACGATGATCTCGGCCTTCTTGATCCAGCAAGAGAGACGGAGAGGTAGATGAGTTCTCCGGCAGCGTGACGACGCTCCGGAGGTTGGTGGTGATCTAATCTCAGCAGGGCTCCGCCCGAGCTCCGCAGAAACGCGATCTAGAGGAAAAACCATGGAGGTATGTGGTCGGGCTGCCGTGGCAAAAGTTGTCTCAAATCAGCCCTAAATCCCCACTATATATAGGAGGGAGGGAGGGGAGGAGGCAGCCTCAAAACCTAAAGTTTTGGCCGAAATTGGAGGTGGAGGAGTCCTACTCCAATCCTACTTGGAGTAGGATTCCACCTTCCCACTTGGAAACTCTTTCCACCTTGTGTTTTTTCCTTCTCAAACCTTATGGGCCTTAGTGGGAACTTATTCCAGCCCACTAGGGGCTGGTTTATCTCTTCCCATAGCCCATGAGACCCCTCGGGGCGTGACACCCCTATTGATGGTCCCCGGCACCCCTCCCGGCACTCCCAGTACACTACCGATGAGCCCGAAACTTTTCCGGTAATGCACGAAAACCTTCCGGTAACCAAATGAGGTCATCCTATATATCAATCTTCGTTTCCGGACCATTCCGGAAACCCTCGTGACGTCCGTGATCTCATCCGGGACTCCGAACAACATTCGGTAACCAACCATATAACTCAAATACGCATAAAACAACGTCGAACCTTAAGTGTGCAGACCCTGCGGGTTCGAGAACTATGTAGACATGACCCGAGAGACTCCTCGGTCAATATCCAATAGCGGGACCTAGATGCCCATATTGGATCCTACATATTCTACGAAGATCTTATCGTTTGAACCTCAGTGCCAATGATTCATATAATCCCGTATGTCATTCCCTTTGTCCTTCGGTATGTTACTTGTATGAGATTCGATCGTCAGTATCCGCATACCTATTTCAATCTCGTTTACCGACAAGTCTCTTTACTCGTTCCGTAATACAAGATCCCGCAACTTACACTAAGACACATTGCTTGCAAGGCTTGTGTGTGATGTTGTATTACCGAGTGGGCTCCGAGATACCTCTCCGTCATACGGAGTGACAAATCCCAGTCTTGATCCATACTAACTCAACGAACACCTTCGGAGATACCTGTAGAGCATCTTTATAGTCACCCAGTTACGTTGCGACGTTTGATACACACAAAGCATTCCTCCGGTGTCAGTGAGTTATATGATCTCATGGTCATAGGAACAAATACTTGACACGCAAAAAACAGTAGCAACAAAATGACACGATCAACATGCTACGTCTATTAGTTTGGGTCTAGTCCATCACATGATTCTCCTAATGATGTGATCCCGTTATCAAGTGACAACACTTGCCTATGGTCAGGAAACCTTGACCATCTTTGATCAACGAGCTAGTCAACTAGAGGCTTACTAGGGACAGTGTTTTGTCTATGTATCCACACATGCACTGTGTTTCCAATCAATACAATTATAGCATGGATAATAAACGATTATCATGAACAAAGAAATATAATAATAACTAATTTATTATTGCCTTTAGGGCATATTTCCAACAGCATCACCAAGATCTGGGCCAAGGCGTCGCTCGCTTGTCTCCCGGCGATGGCTTGGGCCGCTGCATGGGTGGTACTGCGGTGGACCTCATCGCTCCGGTCCTTCCAGAGAAGTCTGGACCTAGGGCGGCGACCCCGGTATCTGTGGTGGCGGCGTCCTCGGCTGGCATCACTCATGGGTGGTGGATGGACGGCTTCTTGGGCGCGTGTGCGGCGAGTCGTCGGTGGATCTCCTTCATGATGCATCCGCTCTCACGCTGCACTTGGTGCTTGGGTCTCGGACGTCGAACCCGCTACATTGGCAGGGGTTGGTAGATGTGACTTTGGACCGGAGAAAACTCGAAAATGGCTCGCTTGTCTCGACGGTGGCGATCACCAAGGTCGCCACTTTCCTCCTTTGCAGGCGTCGTCCTGGTCCCTCCCCTCCACCATGACCCCATACCCAGGGGAAGACCCAAAAACTCCTCGGACTGGGCCGCATGGGGTGTTTGCATGCTCGGTTAGAGGAATTGCATGTAGAGGGGATATGACCAGTGGCATTAGGTGGTGTTCGCGAAGTTTGAGCGACATGGCATTTTGCGTGTCGACAACGGCGGGTCTCGGCGGCATGGGGCAGCGGGGTCTCGCCGATGGATATGTTTGAAAATGCATTTTTATTGAAGATCATATTTGAGTCATATAATATTTTATATCACCTGCGGATCAATAATAGATGTTTTAAACATTTTTGGATAAAATCATAAGGCCTGGCTAGAAGTTCCATTATCACATGTATAGATTTGGCGAAAAAAACCACTTCAACATTTTTTTTTAGTTTCAGGTTTCCATCTTGTATTAAAGTTGTTTTCTCCGGTTTAAAAACAATCTATGAGCAAAAAACTAAGTCGGAGTGATGGGGAGCAGTATTTTTGCTTAACCTTTTTTATTAGGCGTGATCCGCGTGATTTGAGACTTTGCCGTTGGATCTAGGAAGAAAGAAAGAGCGGCTAGGATCCACATATTTTAGAGTGTACATTCACTTATTTTGCTCCGTACGTAGTCTTTTAGTGAAATTTCTAAAATGTCTTATATTTTGAAACGGAGGGAGTAGTTAAGAAGGGCTGGCAATCCGTGGACGTGCGATTTGACCAATGAAAATGGTTGAATTTCAATCGCTTTGATTTCTCTTGGGTAATAAACGCAACCGAGGAATGGATGGCGAGATATTATTACGCGCCCTCCGTTTCTTTCTTCTCTCACCCACCTCTGTGTCCCGCCGCCGCCGCCTTCTCTCCATTGGCCGGAAAAAAGGATCCTGTCGCCCCAAACATCCTCTTCTCGTGCTCGAGTCAAGATCCCCACCACAATCACCCTCGTCAGGAGAGGGAGAGGGAGATGGACGAGGTCAGGCGGCAGCCTCACCTTCTCTCCTCACGGACCAGGGAAATTGACCCAGCGGATCCACGACGGAGGCCTCCTGTCCTTGTGCTTCCTCTTCCCGCTTGTCAAGGTCCAACCCTAGAGCCGGCCGATGCCACCCTCCCTTGGATTCCTCTAGCGACGCTCGGCTTCTACTCACTCCACAAACACACAGGGACGGCGGAGCGATTGGGGGTGGTCGACGGACGAGCAGGTTCACGGCTGCCAAGCATCTCATGGAGCAACAAGCCTGAATCATTGGTGCTTCACGGCATAGCTGGTTCAGTTTCTCTACTACTCTGCTCTCCCCCTCCCTCACGCTCATGTGCGTGTACAGGGTTTGATTATATCAGTTACTGTACCTACTAGTATATCATTTACACTAGATTAGATGGTTTCAAGAGATTAGACGTTACCCCATTAGTTGCGTGTACAGGGATTGATTCCATCAGTTACCGTAGCCACCATCAGTTAGATTAGATGATACTCGATTACATGGTTTCGGGAGAGAGACGTGTTGATCATACTTGCTTGAATCACGAATTCACGCTCTTCTTTGCACTGTCAGCATGCAATTACAATTTATTCATATTCCTCAATGCACATATATAGAATGCCGTATGCAACACTTTCTTTAGATGGTTTCAACAGGCAAACGGCTCGATCATACTTGATTAATTCAGGAACTGATGTCCTTCTCGGCACAGTCATCATGCAGTTATGATTTATTCATATTCCTCAATGCACGGGGAATGCCCAAACCAACACTTTTTATGGGAATGAATGTTTCCCTCAGTTATGTTATATTTACTAGTCACGGAAGGTGGATTCTTATAAAACAAGTTGTAGAAGGTGCATACTGTTTGTCTGTTGCCCAGTTGTGACCTTTAGTTTCTTTTCATCGGTGACCAGAGAGCCTTGCAAGATGACTTGTCGAGGAGGATGTCTTCATACCCTGCCAGGTCACCTTCTTGTGTGCACGGCGAATCTCGGCTGCAGCTGGCAAAAATGCCAACCAACCTATCCACCGCTGGAGCCCCTCTCTTCCGGATAGCAGGTGTAAACTCAAGTCTTTGCACCTGACAGAAATTTTTCATTTCATTCAACTTTATTTTGCGGAGTATATGCTACTGTGCTGATGCGTATAACTGTACTAATGCTCCATGTAATCACAGGGTTGGTGCTCATTATTATTCATATGAACCTCTTTGGTGGGTCGACATGAGAACAAGTAAGCACTGTTCTCTATGTTCTATTTTACAGAAACAAGAACCTGATCGATCAATAAGCTATGCACTTACTGACTGACTCCATTGTCGGCGATGGAACACAGCAAGGCGTATACATGAATCCGAGGAGCCCACGTTGCGATTCAGCTCATCTCCAGTTCATGGGGTTGGTGCTGATTGACGCTGACTTGGCGGCGTTTGAGGTTGAGTACAGCAACTGGGTGGACAAAAAGACCTCAACCGGGTACTGAATTTCTCATCCTTATTTATGCATTGATTTTCTTTTCTTATCGAGTATGCAACTGTTATAGCCTTCTATGTTGGTGTTTTGGTCTAGGATCAATGATAACTGATAAGTAAGGTTTCTGTTGGAGTTTTCATCTTACTGGCAGGAAAAAACTTCATACGAGAGCAGTAGAGCCTGCAAACACAGGGCATGTGTACCCTCTAGTTCTTGCTGTATCGAAAGAAAGACGCGATTTTTCTTGGTCCTCGGACATATTTTATCTTCTCATCAATATATGTGCCATCTAATTCATGTTTACTTGAATTTCGTTTAGTCTCTGAATGGGACTGCAAATCGCTAGTACAATGGTACAAAACTAGTGTTTCTTCAATAAGTCTGGAATAGCCTTGGTTCCGGCATAGGTAGGGCACTGGTTCCTCTCCGTCGCTCTCTCTCATGCTCTATGTGCCATGGGCCATCGTACTGTGGTAAATTATGCTTTGACCATCATGCCATGGCAATTTGTATGGTTTTGGGTTGTGGTGATGTTCTGTGCTTCTCGTAATTCTGTCATAATGGTTAGTGTTGCCATTTTGGTGGGTGTATCCCTCAAGGTTAGCTTAGACTTTATCTACTACTGATGTGCTTGTTTGGTTCCTATGGTTCTTGTACTTGTGGAACACCTGTGAAATTATGCCATGGTTCTGTGCTGCAGTTCCTCTGTGAACATTATAGGTTTAACCCTCGCAATTACTTCTTCTTGTGTAGATAGAGGCACGATTGTCACATTCTTGAATGAACCTTAATGCATATGTCTACAAGTGTCACATAACCATACTTATAGTTCGAATCACCTGTTTGGGAAAATCTGTAATAATGCCAAGCTTTTATTATTCTTCTGTGTTGGAATCTGAGATAACTTTAATATACTCCCTCCGTCCGGAAATACTTGTCGTAGGAATGGATGTATCTAGATGTATTTTAGTTCCAGATACATCCATTTGAATCCATGTTTGTGACAAGTAATTCCGGACGGAGGGAGTATTTGAAAGGCACCAACTTGCTATCTTTTCATATAAAGACCATCTGCCACTAGCCTGTGGTGCTCACCAGCAAAATTAAGTTGCAAAAAGTAGGAATTGGTAACACAAATGATTGTTGATTTTCATTCTTTTATGTATATGGAATTCCTTGTTGTGTGCTTGACTGGCATATGAACGACGTGTTTCTTTGACTCTCTAGTCCAGACTGAAATATTCTATTTTTCTTGCATCAAACCGCTATGGTTTGATACAAGCGGATCTTTGTGTTAGATTAAGTTAAAATTATAGTGCCGGAAAGATATGATTTTTGCTAGTGATGATTTTTGTCCTTGTTTTGTGGATCCCTAATCGTGTTGCTGACCTGCTGGTACCATTAATCTGTTGGGGCATGTTTTTGAGACATTAGGTCTTTATTTTGTAGGACCTATGGTCAAATGCTATTTAAAGGTAAAGGATAGGTAGTGAAAACACTTCAACCGAATTGGATAGCGAAGATGATATCCTATTTGTCACTAATCTACTGGTCAGATCCGATATTTAAGAAAACTAAACCTTGCTTGCTTCGGTTGTTTTGGATTTCCTGATAAGCTCTGACTGCTTATCATGGAGCAGTTTGAGTTTCTACTGTACATCTAGCTAGATACCCAGTGATTTAGGGTTTGGTATGTTGTCATGATATCTGTGGTGGTGGTCTTCCAGCCACCGCAATCTTGTGATTGTGATACTCTTGTCGTTGGCATTGGTCCATGTGTTGGCTAGCTTGTGCTCCTTCTACTTGTATATTCTTTTTGTCGGTGTTTTGCATGGTACTGTCTAGAAACATTGTTTTTTTACTGCGCTTGCTCCAAGGTTTGGTAATGGTCCATGTCTAATTTCAGAGGATCCATATACAACTCTAAGTAAACAACATGTGTTTTTTTAGAGCAAACCATATGAACTGTAGCTTGCTGCAACCTGAGTGGACTAAGGTTTAACTCAATTGTCTATTGACTAGTAATAAGCAAAACCAAAGCAATCACCTCAGGGATGTGCCTTGGTTTGTCTTGCGATGCCCAGCCGTGCGCCCCACACGTTGGTGTTCCTTTGAAATTTCGTATCTTGGTCTGGCAGGTGTTCCATGAATCTTCTATTCCAATGACCTGTTGCTGCGCTTTTTTCTGTTAGCATTAGAACCGGACACCTCGTTCTGTTTAAGACATAGTTGCTTGACTAGAACCAATTTTGTATGTTTGTTTCTTTCTTCTGGGTAGAAAGGAGGAAGAGATCTTACCTTTTATTCTCCCTCTTTTGTTGGTTACAGTTGACTGCAGAACAACAACATCAATGGGCTAATCCCAGCAGCAGCCTTGGCAAGCTAACAAAGATTAGGATGCTTCACTTCTCCGGTGAAATCCCCAGCTTGTAAGTGCATTTCTGTTCTACTATACCGTGAAAGATTTATTTATATCCATAGCGTTTTCCCATTCAGGGCCTGTTCCACATGAGCAATGATACCAGTAGTTGTTCTCATTGTCTACATTGTGCAGCTAACAGGAGGCAAACCTAGCCGCAACACAGAGCAACCTTGTTGCTGGGCGTACCATGGTGAGGAAAGTTTGGTCGACACCTTTTCTTCTTTGGTTCTGGTATAGGTAAGCCGTTGGTTCATCTCCTCTTCTCTCACATGCTCACATGTTCAGGAATGAGATACAAATTATTTTGTCACTAGTACAGTGATGCTTGCCTATATAGCTTCTTACTTTATAGCTATTTTTCTTTTCTTTTCTGAAGCTAGCCAAATCTGATGGCAAAACTGTGTGTAGGGATTCAATCAGTTATCATAGCTATCTATTGATGTGACTTAACGAACATAGGCATGTGGCATTCCTGGAATTTTTTCCTTAAAAGCTTGAAAATAAGCATACCTTGATTGGATTTTTGGTGCACAGGACCTGTGGTTCCTGCTATATTCAACATTGTAAGTGTACTTTTAGTCTTTTACCTTGGGAATTGAATTGTCATCCAAACAGGTTCTGGGATTGGATCATTGCACTATGTACTACTCCCTCCTTTCCTAAATATAAGTCTTTTTAGAGATTTCACTAGGGGACTACATACGGAGCAAACTCTAAAGTGTATATATATATATACATACGTATGTAGTCCTTTAGTGAAACCTCTAAAAAGACCTATATTGAGGAACGGAGGGAGTAGAAATTAGGAAGCACATGCCAAACAGGTTTTATTGACCCATTTATACAGTCGTAGCTAGTTGTATTGACCCATTTGTTATTGCTGTGAATTTGCATATATGGCTGTCACTTGTAAATTATCTCTAGATTGATCGATGTATATATAGAGAGGAGAACGAGATCGCCCAGTTTACCTGTTCGAGTTTGTTCTTTACGTATTTCCTTTCTAGATTTTGGGAATTGTCATGTGCTAAACTGTTCTTGACTTGTTGCATGTGTTGCACATCAGATGCAGATTCATGGCAGTGAGAGATTGATGATGCTGAGGTCGTTACCCCCAAAATTAGCAAGACGCGGAAGGGCTGAGATGTGGAAGCATTATGTTGTGTAAAAAGACAAGATGAGTCAGATTTGTGTTTTTCTTTGTTGGTTGGTGGATGTGTAAGTGTTCTTGTACACAAGATAAAATGGCTTTGGTTTCATGGCTGGTAGGAGGCGTTGAAGCCATGAGACCTCAAGTGTTGAATACTGATGTTTGTCACCTTGTTTATGGGAATGTTGTTCCCAACCACTAAAAAAAAGCAATGAAGTCTTGAGGTATTGCGAGCAATATGCTAAAGATGTTTGAAACTTGGCACTGCAAATTGCTCAAATGTTTCTTCAAGTTGGTCAATCAGGATGAGCAACAGTTCAGTTCAGACTGAATGGGCGTAATGTTTTGTCGCTCATGAATCTCAGGATCAACATGCATATAGTTGGTGTGTGCTTGCATGCACCACTGAAATCAGTCTAGATCAGGGGCAGATGTAATCCAAGTTTTATCTACAGGACCTTTTTTTATCTAAAATAAAATGATGTGCCTTAGACATGCATGGGTTTGACCATGATTTGTACGTAGAAACTCACGTTGGATAGTTACTGATAAATAGCTGTAGTGTGCATTGCATCGATTTGATTGGAAAAGAATACAAGCTCTAGCGCTCTTTCTTTTTTGTCAGAATTTGACGAAGGCAAATGAAATGACAGAGCGATGTCAAACTAGATGATCCAAATGTTTCAAAATGAACTTACCACATGCACGTTGATGAGTATAGTACACACATACGTATATACTCCCTTCGTCTGGAAATACTTGTCTTAAAAAATGGATATAATGGATGTATCTATAATTAAAATAAATCTAGATACATTCATCTTTAGGACAAGTATTTCCGGACGGAGGAAGTAGTTGGCTAGAGGGTACAGGTTTATATCTCATTTTGTGGACTTAGGACCTTTTGAAATTAGAATGTTTATATTTTTTGGTCGAACATGCATGCCTCTCAACTAGACAAGACGTGTTTAGTTTACAGACTCTGTAATGTGTGTTTTAGTACGGCCTGGAAAAATGCTTCATTTTCTAATACTCCCCGTCTCGGTGTATAGTTGTGCAAGACGGAGAGGAAAACAAAAAAAATTAATGTGATTTTGCTAATTAATACCATTACATGCAATGAACTGTGCACCGTGACCACTGCATGCAATGAACTGACCACTGCATGGAGTACAAAGCTAAAAAGGCAAAAACTTTTTAGTTAATTAGATCCATCGATGGACGGTCCATCTAGCTTTTGACAGGTTATCACCCGTCTGCATGCATCATGTGGTCCTTCACGTAAATAGTAACGGAACATCATCATAAACAATGTTATTAAACGTCCTTGGGATGTCCATCGTCCATCTAAGATTGCGCCAGCTCACCGATCCGTGGGCGCGTAACCTTTTCTTTATCTCTACCATGCCTTGGTATGTCTGTATATATAGTAGACAGAGTCATTCATCCGCGGGATACGCGTGCGCCTTAGGTTGATGTAGTGGTACAACTTCCTGATTCAAATCACCGTCGTCCCACGATCCGTTCCAATCTAGCGTCGTACGGACGACACCTCCACGTTCAGCACACGGACAGCTCGATGACGATCTACGCCTTCTTGATCCAGCAAAAGAGACGGGGAAGTAGATGAGTTCTCCGGCAGCGTGAGGGTGCGCCGGTGATGGTGATGATCTATTCCTGCAAGGCTCCGCCCGAGCTCCGCAGAAAACCGATCTAGAGAAAGAACTACGAAGTAGAGGTTTGAGTTGCACATGGCAAAATTGTGTCTCAAAAACCCTAAAACCTCTAGTATATATGGAGTAGGGGAGGGGCTAGCCTTGGGGCTCAATAGAGCCCCAAGGGCGTCGGCCGAAAGGAGGAGGAGGACTCCAACTCCAATTCGGGTTGGGGAAGGAGGAGTCCTCCTCTTCCTTCCCACCTCCCTCTTTTTTTCTTTTCTTTTGGTTTTCTTTTCCTACCACCATAGCCCACTTGGGTTGGCCTCACCATCCCACTAAGGGCTGGTGCTCCACCCTTGGAATATTGGGCTCACTCCCCGTTGGGTGGGCCCCTCCCGGTGAAAACCGCAATCCATTCGTCACTCCCGGTACAGTGATGGTAATGCCCGAAATCATTCCGGAGACCAAATGAAACCATCCTATATATGAATCTTCGTTTCCGGACCATTCCGGAAACCCTCGTGACATTCGTAATCTCATCCGGGACTCCGAACAACCTTCGGTCACCAACACCTATAACTCAACTATACCGAAACGTCACCAAACCTTAAGTTTGTAGACCCTGCGGGTTCGAGAACTATGCAAACATGACCTGAGACACTCCTCGGACAATATCCAATAGCAGGACCTGGATGTCCATATTGAATCCTACATATTCTATGAAGATCTTATCGGTTGAACCTCTGTGCCAAGGATTCATATAATCCCGTATACCATTCCCTTTGTCCTTCGGTATGTTACTTACCCGAGATTTGATGATCGGTATGCTATACCTATTTCAATCTCGTTACCGGCGAGTCTCTTTACTCATTCTGTAATACAAGATCCCATGACTAACACTTTATTCACATTGCTTGCAAGGCTTATATGTGATGTTGTATTACCGAGTGGGCCCCGAGATACCTCTCCGTCATACGGAGTGACAAAAATCCCAGTCTTGATCCATGCTAACTCAACGGACACCTTCGGAGATACCTATAGAGCACCTTTATAGTCACCCAGTAACGTTGCGACGTTTGATACACACAAGGTATTCCTCCGGTGTCAGTGAGTTACATGATCTCATGGTCATAGGAATGAATACTTGACATGCAGAAAACAATAACAACAAAATGACACGATCACATGTTACGTTTATAATTTGGGTCTTGTCCATCACATCATTCTCCTAATGTTGTGATCCAGTCATCAAGTGACAACACTTGCATATGGTCAGAAAACCTTAACCATCCTTGATCAAATGGCTAGTCAACTAGAGGCTTACCAGGGACATTGTTTTGTCTATCTATCCACACATGTATCTATGCTTTCATTCAATACAATTATAGCATGGATAATAAATGATTATCTTGAAACAGGAAATATAATAATAATTATTTTATCATTGCCTCTAGGGCATATTTCCAAGAGTCTCCCACTTGCACTAGAGTCAATAATCTAGTCTCACATCGCTATGCGATTTACATTGGAATGAATCTAACACCCATACAACTCTCGTGTTGATCATACTTCGCTCGTGGAAGAGGTTTAGTCAGTGATACGTTTCAAACGTATCTATAATTTTTTATGGTTTCACGCTGTTATCTTGTCATCTTTGGATGTTTTATGTACCTTTTATATCTTTTTTGGGACTAACTTATTAATTCAGTGCCAAGTGCGAGTTCCTGTTTTTTCTGTGTTTTTGACTCTTTTCAGATCTGATTTTGGAACGGAGTCCAAACGGAATAAAAACCCCGAAATGATTTTTTTCCCGAACGGAAGAAGATCAGGGGGCCTCTGGGCCAAGCCAGGTGGGCTCCAGGGAGCCCACAAGCTCCCACTCCGCCACCAGGGGGGAGGCGACGGTGTCAGGGCTTGTGGCCTCCCTCGCCGCCCCCTGACCTAGATCCTTGGCCTATATATTCCCAAAAATTCAGCAAAAAATTAGGGGAGCCTCGAAAATACTTTTCCGCCGCCGCAAGCTTCCATTTCCGCAAGATCTCATCTGGAGACCCTTCCCGGCGCCCTGCCGGAGGGGACTTTGGAGTTGGAGGGCTTCTTCATCATCATCATCGCCCCTCCAGTGACTCGTGAGTAGTTCACTTCAGACCTACGGGTCCGTAGTTAGTAGCTAGATGGCTTCTTCTCTCTCTTGGATCTTCAATACAAAGTTCTACATGATCTTCATGGAGATCTATCCGATGTAATCTTCTTTGGCGGTGTGTTTGTCGAGATCCGATGAATTGTGGATTTGTGATCAGATTATCTATGATATATATTTGAGTCTTTGCTGATTTCTTATATGCATGATTTGATATCCTTGTAAGTCTCTCCGAGTCTTGGGTTTTGTTTGGCCAACTAGATCTATGATTCTTGCAACGGGAGAAGTGCTTGGTTTTGGGTTCTACCATGTGGTGACCTTTCCGAGTGACAGTAGGGGCAGCAAGGCACACATTAGGTAGTTGCCATCAAGGGTAAAAAGATGGGGTTTTCATCATTGGTTTGAGATTATCCCTCTACATCATGTCATCTTGTTTAAGGCGTTACTCTGTTCTTATGGACTTAATACACTAGATGCATGCTGGATAGCGGTCGACGTGTCGAGTAATAGTAGTAGATGCAGAAAGTATCGGTCTACTTGTTTTGGACGTGATGCCTATAGATATAACCATTGCCATAGATATCGTCACGACTTTGCACGGTTCTATCAATTGCTTGACAGTAATTTGTTCACCCACCGTCTACTTGCTTTTATGAGAGAAGCCACTAGTAAACACTACGGCCCCCGGGTCTATTCACATCCATCGTTTACACCTCCGCTTTTACTTTGCTTTGTTACTTTGTTGCTTTCAGTTTTCACTTGGCAAACAATCTATAAGGGATTGACAACCCCTTCATAGCGTTGGGAGCAAGCTTTTTGTGTTTGTGCAGGCTCTTGTGATACTCCTCCACTGGATCGATACCTGGGTTCTCAAACTGAGGGAAATACTTACCACCGCTACGCTACATCACCCTTTCCGCTTCGAGGGAACACCAACGCAAGGCTCCAAGGCCACGGGGGAAATCCTTTGCATACTTGCCTAGGAAGTCCCTTAAGGCGTAGCCGTAGCAGAAGGATTCTTGGTGCCGTTGCTGAGGAGTATCAAGCAACACTCCTATTTCTGGCGCCGTTGGAAGGTCTTTTGTTGCAGTAGCAGAAGTATTTCTGGCGCCGTTGTCGGGGAGGAGAGATCAAGATCTATCCAAGTAGGTCTCACATACTCTTCTCTTGCATTTACTTTTGTTGCCAGTTGCCTCTCGTTTTCCGCTCCCCCACTTCACATTTTACGTTTTCATTTGCCTTTCTCCTTCGTCGTTTTCTTTTTGCCTTTGCCGGTTTTCTCGTTTGATTGTGTGCTTGTTTGTTTGTTGAAGTCATCATGGCTGAAAACACCAAACTTTGCGACTTCTCTTTTGTTGCAGTAGCAGCGTGGGGACAATCTTGTCCAAGGCGGTGACCTTGACCCGCATGGCGGAGTCGGCCGTGGCGTATTTGTCCGCCTTGGCCATGAGCACCGCCAAAGAGGTGGTCTTGGAGCACATGAGCTTGTGCTTGAGTAGGGTGCCGTCTCGGCAGCCGTCAATGAAGTATTGAATGGCTTGTACCTCATGCACTCCTTCGCAGGAGTTGCGCAGTTTTGTCCAACCCGTGTCGTAGTCGCGAAGGGGTTCGTCGGGCTTCTGGACGCACATGACCAGCTCGTGAGGCCGACGAGGGCGTTTATATGTGCCGGTGAAGTTGCGGACGAATGCTTCCTCGAAGTGAACCCAAGAGTTGACGCTGTCGGCTGGCAGGCTATTGAGCCATGTCCTGGCCGAGCCAGTCAGCATGAGAGGCACGTAGCGGACCGCTACGCGCTTGTTGCCCCGGGCGATGCCGACTGCAGTGGTGTAGTCGATCAGCCAGTCCTCTGGCTTGGCGGTGCCGCTGTACTTGAGGGTGTCCCGAGGGAGAGTGAAGCTTTTGGGGAATGGCTCCCCTCGGATCCGGGGGCCGAAGCACGCCTGACCAATGGGACCCTCCTCCTCCAGGAGGGCCGACTGCGCCAGAAGGTTGATGCGCTTGCGAGCATCATTGTCGTTGTGAGGGATGCGAGGGCTGATCCGGGCTGAGATCGGAAGGGTGCCCTGGGACTCGGTCGCCTTAGCCTTTTCCCGCCGCCTCGGAGGGGAACCTCATGCATTGGATCATCCTCGTCACCAGCCTCTCTGCGGCGCCGGCTGTAAACCGGCTCGCTTTGATGCTGGGAACGTCTGTCTTGGCTGCCCTCGCCCTTCCGGCCAGAAGTTCGATGCATGGAGGAGACTTCGGCATGATGACGACCACTCGGGTTGCGGTGAGCCTCCGGCTAAGCTCGCAGGGACATCGACTATGCGACGCCGGGGTAGAAATGAGCCTGCTGCTCGCTAGCGGTGTCAAGGAGATCCTGAACCCGCTTCTCTTGAAGGGCGCGCTCCTCGCCCTCCAAACCAGACATCTCTGCCATAGCCGCCTGGGCGGCCCGCATGTTGGCCACTGGAGTATCATAGATAGGCTGCCTGCCGCCTAAGATTTCGGTGATGACCCGGCCGCGGCCGCGGACCTCGCCACGCCGACTAGGGCTGTCAGCAGCCGGAGTGAGGCCCTAAGCGGAGTTATACTCACACTGCGCGACCTCCATCCGACGCTTGGCGGCAGCAATAGCAACGCCCTCTTCCAGGATCTGCTGGCGGGCCTCCTCCAGTGAGGCCCTAGCATCGGTTGGGTTTGCCGTGATGGCGACGGGCGTCTTCAGGCCGGCCAGGGCGGCGTGAAGCGGGTCTACAGAGCCCACGGCGGGGTGAGCTGCCTCAGCTGAAGCCTTGCCATGGTGCTTACTTGTGTCGGCACCAATAACCATCACCTCTATGAGGTTGGAGACGACAATGACGTGGTGCGGGGCAAAACACCCCGCAGATGACGGTGGATCATCGCAGATGAGCACCTCGCTAGGGTACTCATCAGGCGCAGGCACATCCTCAAGGGAGAGCCTGCTGAAGCTTGCGCATAGCGCATAGATGTCGACGCCCTCGCCGAGGTGGCGAAGCTCATCGTCGATGCGCAGGTCGCTGAAGAGAACGCCAAGGTTTGCAACGGCGGCGATGATGTCGCTGCACAACGACTCACTGGCGAACTCCTCGTCAGAGTCCGTGAGACGGCCTAAATCATGGATCAGCATCGCAGAAACCTCCGCAAGGGCAGGCTCCACGGGCATGCTGAATGATCCGGACGCGAGGCATCCGGCGGTGTTGGCCAAGGGACCCGCCTGGAGCATAACTCCGGCCGGTGTCGCGGACAGCCCCACGGTGGGCGCCAAATGTCGGTGTTTTCTCACGACATCAGCCATGGGTAGGCTAAACATGAGAGGTGGGAACCGTAAGGACACCGACGGGCTCCGGGAACGGGATTGGTACAAGCGAGAGAGACGCACGATGTACCCAGGTTCAGGGCTCTCCATAGAGATAACACCCCTAATCCTGCCGGAATGGTTGATGCACCAAAGGGATTATAGTGTGCTCCTTGAGCTATTCGACGGAGGAGGAAGAAGGAGCTTCCGGCTCGCGTATACCTCTCATGTATGTGTGTGTGTGTGTGCAGTTGGCCGACCCTCTGCATGGAGGGGGGTCGGGGGGTTTTATAGACGAACCCACCGACCTACAATACGGAGAAAGGTACAAGGGAGGGTCTCGCCTGGAAGCCTTGTCGGCTGGCCAGGGGACCCATAGTAGTCTGGTCTTGTCGTTGGAGGGGCCCGCCGGCTGCGAGGTCCCATCTGGCCATGGGACCCGCCGGCTAGCCAATGAAGCTCTCGCGTAAGGCCGACGCAGGACACGTGTATTATGTCCGGCGTCGTCTTGCGAGATTCGTCATGGGTCGCTAGTACGGTCGTCTCCACTATTACCACGCCAAGCTTGGTAATGGAGTGGGCGCTGATGGGCCTATACTGTGCTGGTTTGACGGATCGGAGTCGGCCTAGGTCAGCGGCATGGCCGCTGACACTGTATATGCCGTGCGCCCCAACCTTGTACTCGTGCTGACGCGTATTCGCCTTTATTTGTAGAGTCTAGTCCCAGCCTAGGGTTGGATGTGACTAGGGCTGCCTAGCTGGCTAGCGGCCTCGCTAGCCGGCCTTGAAGTTGCCGTTTCGCTCCTAGCTGGCAGACGCTTCCCAGGCGGCCAGGAGGGATTGCCGTCTCTCCCCTAGCCGGCAGGAGCTCCCCAGCCGGCCAAGAGGGACTGCCGTCTCGCCCCTAGCCGGCAGGAGCTCCCCAGCCGGCCAAGAGGAATTGACCGTCTAGAATAAGCTGATGCTTCCCTTCACTTTGGATGCAAAGGAGTAGGCTCGATGAGCCTACCCCGGGGTTATCCCCCCGTCAACCGGTGTGTGACCCTGACCCAGCAATTCGGCTTGGTTGGGGACTCTGGCTTTAGATGTGGTGCTTTGGTACGAGGTCTGGGTATGCGTCCGAGATAATTTATACGCCTTCATCAAGTGGATAGGAGTAGCGACAGATGTCGCCAAGATGATGGGTTGATACATATTAATGTATTACTTTGTAAGGTCTTATTTAATAATTAATAAAATGGCTGAATGTATCGTCCCGATGCAGAGGCTGAGGGTCGTCCTCCTTTCCTGAAAAAAACACCTCCAAGTACATATGCAGATGGATAAATTAGAAACAAGTGATGCCAGATATTGTTCAGTAAATAATTTTTCAGTGAATTTTCTCAACAAGTGATAGATGCACTCAAAAGTTGAGTGAGAAAATGCAGATGCTACTCACTCAAAAGTGAATTTTGAGTTCACTTCTTACTGAATGTTCAAGTTTACTAAATTTTACTGAAAATTCAGTTAGTTCACTTCTTACTGAATGTTCAAGTTTACTGAATTTTCACTGAAAATTCAGTTAGCAGCGAGCATTGAGAACATACTGTAACAATGTGGCAACATTATACCATGCCTAAAACGGCCTAAATTCCTAGCGCCTGTAGGAAATTAATTCGCTCACGTTTCCTTCAGATCAAATGAGGATGTTCCATTGCAAAAGCGTGAACAATACAGCGCTTCCAGTGAGTGGGCAAATTATACACTATCAGGGCTCAGAAAAATACTCCTACTGCAATAACATGGGAGGTTTCATAGAGATTATCAGAAGAAGAAAATAACCTTGAGTCAGGGCAGAGAAGCAAGGCAGAGGGAGGTACTGTTGCTATCGATTCACAATAATCTGTGTTTGTTTTGCTGCTAACCTTTGCTTAGCTTAACTGAATCTGGAAAGATTGGCAAAGTGTTTCTCCTAACCTTACCTTATTAGCTTGATTGATCTTGAGTGTGAGCAGCAGCACGGCCAAATGCTCAACCAAATGTTGTTTAGATAAAAACAAGGGAGATTATTAGTGTACTCATGCTACCAAACTGAAGGTAGTTTTTTGCTTCCTGTCAGATGGAGACGAGCAAATGCTGCTGGACATATCTGCAATGTGGGTGTGGCAAAAACTAACCACTGAACATACTAACAGAACAGAGTATGCATGGTTCCAGAAAAAGAAAAGAACATATGAACAATAAGCAAAGTGTTATGCGAGGTTGAGCCAATCGTCCTTGTCTCCAATGTCGCTGATCAGATCATCGCCGCCGATGTTGTCGTCAGCCACCAAGCCATCCAGTGACCTCGCATGCTCATGTTCATGCTCATGCTTGCTTTCTTGTTCCTCTTGGATGTGTTCCGTGGCCTCTGGCAACTCTTGTGCGTCGGAATCAAACCAGCTCAACAAGTCGCTCAGACTGAATTCAGTACATTGCTTCTTGTAGTTTAAACTAAGCATGCTAGAATATTTCTTTATTTTCAGTTGAACTAAGTTTATACAAAAACTTCATGATTATACAGATTCTAGACACATTTTTGTTTGTACAGAAACTTCATGAAGTTTATACAGTTGTCATTCTGGAGTTAAAAAAATTGTCATTCGGACACATGTTTATACAATTAATACATATGACAGTGTCAATACACCATTTGATGATAACAGCATGCTTGCTGTGAACATACATGAGCCATACGGGAAATTAAGGTATCAAATTACAGTCTCTGTTACAAGGAGCAAAATTACAGAGGAGCAAATTTGCTACTACTCAGCACAAAATTCAGACTTGGAATAACCAGTGTCTGAAGTCAGACCACAAGGAACATAAGCTGCCCTCCTTCTTTTCCTTAAGCATTTGATACATGTCAATACACCATTTGATGATAACAGGCTTACTGTGAACATGCATGAGCCATAACAGAGCATGACACGGCCATACATGAGCCATACGTACATACAGAGGAGAAAATTACAGTCTCTGTTCGTGGACCTACTACTTAGTACATGATGCCACTGTAGGCTGAAAGAGGCAGGTTCAGCCAATCGTCCTTGTCTCCACTGTCGCTGATCAGATCATCGTCATTGCCGATGTTGTCAAGCGCGTCGAACAGGTCTTCTGCTATCACGTCGTCTCCTCGCTCGTCAGCCACCAAGCCTTGCAGTGACCTCGCATGCTCATGTTGATGCTCATGCGGGCTTTCTTGGACGTGTTCGCTGTTCTCTGGCAACTCTTCTGCGTCGGCATCAAACCAGCTCAACAGGTCGGTCATGTCGACCTCTGGCGGCTGGGGCTCCAGCCTGCTGGCCAGCTCGTCTTGGCTAGCTTCTTCTTGGATGGTGCTCTGGTGGCCTCCTTGTTGGATGGTGCTGTGGTCCGCAGCCATGTCAAGATCGGTCTCCAATGACCTCGCGAAGTCGTCCATGTCAAGATCGGTCAGCGAGGGATTTGATTTACGGCGGCTTATCGTCGCGTTCGCGTGGTGCTGAGGCAGCGGCGCCGACAGGAAAGCCGGTCGCTTCGGAGAGTTCCACCCATCGATGGCTTGTCGAACTGCCACGTTGACAGCCGACAGTGCTGCGGATGCGGGGACAGCAGCAGCAGCAGCGCGGATCCGCTTGGGGCGCGGCGGCTCGGCCATGGGGTTCGCCGGCCGCTTGGCCACCTGCTGCGTGGACGTGGTGGTCATCATGGTCGCAGCCGCCGCGATGCGACGTTTATCAAGGGCACGCGGCGGCGCTGGCTTCCTTGCTTCTTGCGGACACGGCGGCGCTGGCCTCTGGATCACCTGCGATTGCCGTGGTTCTTGTGGTGGTCGAGGTGTTTGCTGCTGTCCGGCCACCATCGTGGCATGTGCTCCGGCAACTTCACTTCCAGCAAGAAGACTATCCCCTGCTTCAGATTGCTGGAGCGTGACGGACCCCGGCTTCAAACCAGGCAAGACGTAGACCTTGCAGAGGACGCGCTCCTCCCCGTCGACGACGGCGAACTGGTCCAGGCCGCAGATGTGGTATTCCTCCATCAACCAATCCGACTCTCTGTTCTTGTCCTTGTACGAGTAGCGAAGGGTCTCGCGGAAGCCGATCGTCTCGCCGGCGTCGTTCTGGACCACCTTCTTGGCGTTCGGAATCCAGCCGCCGGCGCCGACGGTGCGCGAGATCCTGTAGCCGCGCCCGGCTTTCTGCCGCTTGCACGTGGTGAAGAAGAAGCGCTCATGGGTTCCGGGAAGCCGAGGGAACGCTGCCGCGAGGTCCTTGGGCTCCGATCCGTAAACCTCGCCTCGTGGATGACGCCGGCTGTGTCCGGCAGCGGCTGGTCGAGGACCCGGCGCCGGAGGTAGAAGCCGATGGCGTCCCTGGGCGTAGGGTTGAACTTCATGCCGACGCGGAGGGCAGAATGGGTGGCGGCGGCTGTCGCCATAGCGTGGACGACGGCGGCTGTCTACGCTGTCGTAGGAGAGGAGCTAACAGAAGCAGGTTGGTGGCCTTGCGATGCCTGGGTACGGATTTATTGATGCATGCTTGATCCTATTCGTGTACGGTTGGAGTTTTTTTTTTTTTTTTTTGCTACGACCCAGTGGAAGCAGCTGACCTCTCTAAAAAAAAAAGTTCAATCAATACATAAACCTATAAATACTGGCAAATATCATTTGAGATTTTTGACAAATTCTCCAATCTTTAGCAAAATGTTCAATCAATACATAAATCTACTAGTCGAATGCACGTGTTGATTGTGGAGTAAAATTTTCACACGAAAAAGAAAATTTTCAATACAAACTGCGCACTTTTTACGTGAGTTGTTTTTGTGTTCCAACATCGTACCAAGTTATAATGTTCTAATAAAAGTTTAAACCTTCTTACATTGCGAAAATATTAAACAAAATTTTATTAGTAGCGAGTAGGAGTACTTCACAAACTTGGAGTCAATATTCACAAAGTCGACAATTCAAGTCATGGGATCCTATTTTGTTGAGGAAATGATTATCTCGATGCATTTTAAATCACTTGGACATAGATGGAATGCAAGTTGAGCGAGTTGTAGCCACTCCATTCAGTTCAGAAAGGGCCTGTTGTTACATCATGTTAGCCTCGTGTTAGAATTTTTTCAGAAACCAGGCCACAAGGTGCTGCCTCTAGCTTTCGACCAGAGTACCAATGCCGTCAAGTCCCTTCCATCAGATCTCATACCCAGTGGCGGAGCAACAGGGTGGGCTGCACTCCACCGTGTAATTTTGGGTTGGCATGTATCGCCATGGGATGGAAGAAGACCGCACGAAGAGCGCCCACGCGATTCAGATCCACGCCCAGCTGAGCGCCTGCTTCGTTGTCGCGGCATCGCCTCGCCGGCCATCGGGAGGCCGGAGCAACCGTCCTGACACCCGTGAGCCGGGTGCCCTCCCTATTCGCTGCTCTGCGTGCCACCTACTTTCTCCGCCCGCCGACCTGCGCAGCAGCGTGCCCAGCAGCAGCCCCCTTCTGAGTCAACCGAAGTGCTTCCACAAGAGCGTATCATCTCAGACAGAGAGAGACATGTATTGTCCCGGTGAGGCCATGCCTGTGCCGATCCACTCAACGCCTACTCGAGGATTGCCATGGCACCAGCGCAACACACGACCTCACCATCTGGCATTCATCTAGTCTTCCTCTGCAGGCACTGCGGCGCTTGTGTCCAGCAGCCATGGCCACACGCAGCATACATCAGCAGACACGGGTATATCATGATGGGGCTTGGCAATCGATTTACTCCATTCATCCACACCCACATCCACCCATCCAGCCAGAGGAAGGTTCGGAGGCAATCGATTTGCCAGAGGGGACCGTGCTTTGTGGAGTTTTCCAGAAGGAAAGATTGTTTTTTAGGTTAGCGAGAGCACTGTAGGTGGCGAATCCATGTGACATGAGTCGTTCGATCCAATAGCTTGGAAGGCTATAAACGAATTCACTCTTCACGCGGCGGATAAAACAAGTGAGATGTGGGTAAATTCAATTTTCAAAAAATTGTGTATTGTAGTAGTAGAGAAATACTGGCAAATATTAAATATCATATTGGTTTCTTCCTTCAAGTGCCATTTTGGTGCAACCGAAGCCAGTGTCCTCGACTTTGCGCGGTTCTATCAATTGCTCGACAGTAATTTGTTCACCCACCGTAATATTTGCTATTTTGAGAGAAGCCTCTAGTGAACACTATGGCCCCCGGGTCTACTCCACACCATATTTTTAGCCTTACACTTTTTCTTCGTTGCACTTTCCACCTTCAGATCTCACTTTGCAATCAATCTTGAAGGGATTGACAACCCCTTTATAGCGTTGGGTGCAAGCTCTTTGTGTTTGTGCAGGTACTCTGGACTTGACGAGATTCTCCTACTGGATTGATACCTTTGTTCTCAAACTGAGGGAAATATCATTTGTGATTTTTTACAAATTCTCCAATCTTTAGCAAAATGTTCAATCAATACATAAATCTACTAGTCGAATGCACGTGTTGATTGTGGAGTAAAATTTTCACACGAAAAAGAAATTTTTCGATACAAACTGCGCACTTTTTACGTGAGTTGTTTTTGTGTTCCAACATCGTACCAAGTTATAATGTTCTGATAAAAGTTTAAACCTTCTTACATTGCGAAAATATTAAACAAAATTTTATTAGTAGCAAGTAGGAGTACTTCACAAACTTGCAGTCAATATTCACAAAGTCGACAATTCAAGTCATGGGATCGTATTTTGTTGAGGAAATATTTATCTCGATGCATTCTAAATCACTTGGACGTAGATGGAATGCAAGTTGAGCGAGTTGTAGCCACTCCATTCAGTTTAGAAAGGGCATGTTGTTACATCATGTCAGCCTGATGTTAGAATTTTTTCAGAAACCAGGCCACAAGGTGCTGCCTCTAGCTTTCGACCAGAGTACCAATGCCGTCAAGTCCCTTCCATCAGATCTCATACCCAGTGGCGGAGCAACAGGGTGGGCTGCACTCCACCGTGTAATTTTGGGTTGGCATTTATAGCCATGGGATGGAAGAAGACCGCACGAAGAGCGCACACGCGATTCAGATCCACGCCCAACTGAGCGCGTGCTTCGTTGTCGCGGCATCGCCTCACCGGCCATCGGGTGGCCGGAGCAACCGTCCTGACCCCCGTGAGCCGGGTGCCCTCCCTATTCGCTGCTCTGCCTGCCACTTACTTTCTCCGCCCGCCGACCTGCGCAGCAGCAGCCCCCTTCTGAATCAACTGAAGTGCTTCCAGAAGAGCGTATCATCTCAGACAGAGAGAGACATGTATTGTCCCGGTGAGGCCATGCCTGTGCCGATCCACTCAACGCCTACCCGAGGATTGCCATGGCACCAGCGCAACACACGACCTCACCATCCGGCATTCATCTAGTCTTCCTCTGCAGGCACTGCGGCGCTTGTGTCCAGCAGCCATGGCCACACGCAACATACATCAGCAGACACGGGTATATCATGATGGGGCTTGGCAATCGATTTACTCCATTCATCCACACCCACATCCACCCATCCAGCCAGAGGAAGGTTCGAAGGCAATCGATTTGCCGGAGGGGACCGTGCTTTGTGGAGTTTTCCAGAAGGAACGATTGTGTTTTTAGGTTAGCGAGAGCACTGTAGGTGGCGAATCCATGTGACATGAGCCGTTCGATCCAATAGCTTGGAAGGCTATAAACGAATTCACTCTTCACGCGGCGGGTAAAAAAATGAGATGTGGGTAAATTCAATTTTCAAAAAAATGCGTACTGTAGTAGCAGAGAAATACTGGCAAATATTAAATATCATATTGGTTTCTTCCTTCAAGTGCCATTTTGATGCAACCGAAGCCAGTGTCCTCGACTTTGCGCGCTTCTATCAATTACTCGATAGTAATTTGTTCACCCACCGTAATATTTGCTATTTTGAGAGAAGCCTCTAGTGAACAGAATGGCCCCCGGGTCTACTCCACACCATATTTTCAGCCTTACACTTTTTCTTCATTGCACTTTGCACCTTCAGATCTCACTTTGCAATCAATCTTGAAGGGATTGACAACCCCTTTATAGCGTTGGGTGCAAACTCTTTCTGTTTGTGCAGGTACTCTGGACTTGACGAGATTCTCCTACTGGATTGATACCTTGGTTCTCAAACTGAGGGAAATATCATTTGAGCTTTTTGACAAATTCTCCAATCTTTAGCAAAATGTTCAATCAACACATAAATCTACTAGTCGAATGCACGTGTTGATTGTGGAGTAAAATTTTCACACGAAAAAGAAATTTTTCGATAAAACTGCGCACTTTTTACGTGAGTTGTTTTTGTGTTCCAACATCATACCAAGTTATAATGTTCTGATAAAAGTTTAAACCTTCTTAAATTTCGAAAATATTAAACAAAATTTTATTAGTAGCGAGTAGGAGTACTTCACAAACTTGCAGTCAATATTCACAAAGTCGACAATTCAAGTCATGGGATCGTATTTTGTTGAGGAAATGTTTATCTCGATGCATTCTAAATCACTTTGACGTAGATGGAATGCAAGTTGAGCGAGTTGTAGCCACTCCATTCAGTTTAGAAAGGGCGTTGTTACATCATGTTAGCCTTATGTTAGAATTTTTTCAGAAACCAGGCCACAAGGTGCTGCCTCTAGCTTTCGACCAGAGTACCAATGCCGTCAAGTCCCTTCCATCAGATCTCATACCCAGTGGCGGAGCAACAGGGTGGGCTGCACTCCACTGTGTAATTTTGGGTTGGCATGTATAGCCATGGGATGGAAGGAGACCGCACGAGGAGCGCACACGCGATTTAGATCCACGCCCAACTGAGCGTTTGCTTCGTTGTCGCGGCATCTCCTCGCCGGCCATCGGGAGGCCGGAGCAACCGTCCTGACACCCGTGAGCCGGGTGCCCTCCCTATTCGCTGCTCTGCCTGCCACCTACTTTCTGCACCCGCCGACCTGCGCAGCAGCGTGCGCAGCAGCAGCCCCCTTCTGAGTCAACTGAAGTGCTTCTAGAAGAGCGTATCATCTCAGACAGAGAGAGGCATGTATTGTCCCGGTGAGGCCATGCCTGTTCCGAACCACTCAACGCCTACCCGAGGATTGCCATGGCACCAGCGCAACACACGACCTCACCATCCGACATTCATCTAGTCTTCCTCTGCACGCACTGCGGCGCTTGTGTCCAGCAGCCATGGCCACACGCAGCATGCATCAGCAGACACGGGTATATCATGATGGGGCTTGGCAATCGATTTACTCCATTCATCCACACCCACATCCACCCGTCCAGCCAGAGGAAGGTTCGGAGGCAATCGATTTGCCGGAGGGGACCGTGCTTTGTGGAGTTTTCCAGAAGGAACGATTGTTTTTTAGGTTAGCAAGAGCACTGTAGGTGGCGAATCCATGTGACATGAGCCGTTTGATCCAATAGCTTGGAAGGCTATAAACGAATTCACTCTTCACGCGGCGGGTAAAACAAGTGAGATGTGGGTAAATTCAATTTTCAAAAAAATGTGTACTGTAGTAGTAGAGAAATACTGGCAAATATTAAATATCATATTGGTTTCTTCCCTCAAGTGCCATTTTGGTGCAACCGAAGCCAGTGTCCTCGACTTTGCGCGGTTCTATCAATTGCTCGACAGTAATTTTTTCACCCACCGTAATATTTGCTATTTTGAGAGAAGCCTCTAGTGAACACTATGGCCCCCGGGTCTACTCCACAACATATTTTCAGCCTTACACTTTTTCTTCGTTGCACTTTCCACCTTCAGATCTCACTTTGCAATCAATCTTGAAGGGATTGACAACCCCTTTATAGCGTTGGGTGCAAGCTCTTTGTGTTTGTGCAGGTACTCTGGACTTGACGAGATTCTCCTACTGGATTGATACCTTGGTTCTCAAACTCAGGAAAATATCATTTGGGATTTTTGACAAATTCTCCAATCTTTAGAAAAATGTTCAATCAATACATAAATCTACTAGTAGAATGCACGTGTTGATTGTGGAGTAAAATTTTCACACGAAAAAGAAATTTTTCGATACAAACTGCGCACTTTTTACGTGAGTTGTTTTTGTGTTCCAACATCGTACCAAGTTATAATGTTGTGATAAAAGTTTAAACCTTCTTACATTGCGAAAATATTAAACAAAATTTTATTAGTAGCGAGTAGGAGTACTTCACAAACTTGCAGTCAATATTCACAAAGTCGACAATTCAAGTCATGGGATCGTATTTTGTTGAGGAAATGTTTATCTCGATGCATTCTAAATCACTTGGACGTAGATGGAATGCAAGTTGAGCGAGTTGTAGCCACTCCATTCAGTTTAAAACGGCGTTGTTACATCATGTTAGCCTTATGCTAGAATTTTTTCAGAAACCAGGCCACAAGGTGCTGCCTCTAGCTTTCGACCAGAGTACCAATGCCGTCAAGTCCCTTCCATCAGATCTCATACCCAGTGGCGGAGCAACAGGGTGGGCTGCACTCCATCGTGTAATTTTGGGTTGGCATCTATAGCCATGGGATGGAAGAAGACCGCACGAAGAGCGCACACGCGATTCAGATCCACGCCCAACTGAGCGCCTGCTTTGTTGTCGCGGCATCGCCTCGCCAGCCATCGGGAGGCCGGAGCAACCGTCCTGACACCCGTGAGCCGGGTGCCCTCCCTATTCGCTGCTCTGCCTGCCACCTACTTTCTTCACCCGCCGACCTGCGCAGCAGCGTGCCCAACAGCAGCCCCCTTCTGAGTCAACTGAAGTGCTTCCAGAAGAGCGTATGATCTCAGACAGAGAGAGACATGTATTGTCCCGGTGAGGCCATGCCTGTGCCGATCCACTCAACGCCTACCCGAGGATTGCCATGGCACCAGCGCAACACACGACCTCACCATCCGGCATTCATCTAGTCTTCCTCTGCAGGCACTGCGCCGCTTGTGTCCAGCAGCCATGGCCACACGCAGCATGCATCAGCAGACACGGGTATATCATGATGGGGCTTGGCAATCGATTTACTCCATTCATCCACACCCACATCCACCCGTCCAGCCAGAGGAAGGTTCGGAGGCAATCGATTTGCCGGAGGGGACCGTGCTTTGTGGAGTTTTCCAGAAGGAACGATTGTTTTTTAGGTTAGCAAGAGCACTGTAGGTGGCGAATCCATGTGACATGAGCCGTTCGATCCAATAGCTTGGAAGGCTATAAACGAATTCACTCTTCACGCGGCGGGTAAAACAAGTGAGATGTGGGTAAATTCAATTTTCAAAAAAATGTGTACTGTAGTAGTATTTTCAAAAAAATGTGTAGTGTAGTAGTAGAGAAATACTGGCAAATATTAAATATCATATTGGTTTCTTCCTTCAAGTGCCATTTTGGTGCAACCGAAGCCAGTGTCCTCGACTTTGCGTGGTTCTATCAATTGCTCGACAGTAATTTGTTCACCCACCGTAATATTTTCTATTTTGAGAGAAGCCTCTAGTGAACACTATGGCCCCCGGGTCTACTCCACACCATATTTTCAGCCTTACACTTTTTCTTCATTGCACTTTCCACCTTCAGATCTCACTTTGCCATCAATGTTTTTTTTGACCGGCTTTGCCATCAATGTTGAAGGGATTGACAACCCCTTTATAGCGTTGGGTGCAAGCTCTTTGTGTTTGTGCAGGTACTCTGGACTTGACGAGATTCTCCTACTGGATTGATACCTTGGTTCTCAAACTAAGGGAAATATCATTTGAGATTTTTGACAAATTCTCCAATCTTTAGCAAAATGTTCAATCAATACATAAATCTACTAGTCGAATGCACGTGTTGATTGTGGAGTAAAATTTTCACACGAAAAAGAAATTTTTCGATACAAATTGCGCACTTTTTACGTGAGTTGTTTTTGTGTTCCAACATCGTACCAAATTATAATGTTCTGATAAAAATTTAAACCTTCTTACATTACGAAAATATTAAACAAAATTTTATTAGTAGCGAGTAGGAGTACTTCACAAACTTGCAGTCAATATTCATAAAGTCGACAATTCAAGTCATGGGATCGTATTTTGTTGAGGAAATTCTTATCTCGATGCATTCTAAATCACTTGGACGTAGATGGAATGCAAGTTGAGCGAGTTGTAGCCAGTCCATTCAGTTTAGAAAGGGCATATTGTTACATCATGTTACCTTATGTTAGATTTTTTTCAGAAACCAGGCCACAAGGTGCTGCCTCTAGCTTTCGACCAGAGTACCAATGCCGTCAAGTCCCTTTCATCAGATCTCATACCCAGTGGCGGAGCAACAGGGTGGGCTGCACTCCACTGTGTAATTTTGGGTTGGCATGTATAGCCATGGGATGGAAGAAGACCGCACGAAGAGCGCACACGCGATTCAGATCCACGCCCAACTGAGCGCCTGCTTCGTTGTCGCGGCATCGCCTCGCCGGCCATTAGGAGGCCGGAGCAACCGTCCTGACACCCGTGACCGGGTGCCCTCCCTATTCGCTGCTCTGCCTGCCACCTACTTTCTCCGCCCGCCGACCTGCGCAGCAGCATGCCCAGCAGTAGCCCCCTTCCGAGTCAACTGAAGTGCTTCCAGAAGAGCGTATCATCTCAGACAAAGAGAGACATGTATTTTCCATGTGAGGCCATGCGTGTGCCAATCCACTCAATGCCTACCCGAGGATTGCCATGGCACCAGCGCAACACACGACCTCACCATCCGACGTTCATCTAGTCTTCCTCTGCAGGCACTGCGGCGCTTGTGTCCAGCAGCCATGGCCACACGCAGCATACATAAGCAGACATGGGTATATCATGATGGGGCTTGGCAATCGATTTACTCCATTCATCCACATCCACCCATCCAGCCAGAGGAAGGTTCGGAGGCAATCGATTTGCGGGAGGGGACCGTGCTTTGTGGAGTTTTCCAGAAGGAACGATTGTTTTTTAGGTTAGCGAGAGCACTGTAGGTGGTGAATCCATGTGACATGAGCCGTTCGATCGAATAGCTTGGAAGGCTATAAACGAATTCACTCTTCACGCGGCGGGTAAAACAAGTGAGATGTGGGTAAATTCAATTTTCAAAATAATGTGTACTGTAGTAGTAGAGAAATACTGGCAAATATTAAATATCATATTGGTTTCTTCCTTCAAGTGCCATTTTGGTGCAACCGAAGCCAGTGTCCTCGACTTAGCGCGGTTCTATCAATTGCTCGACAGTAATTTGTTCACCCACCGTTATATTTGCTATTTTGAGAGAAGCCTCTAGTGAACACTATGGCCCCTGGGTCTACTCCACAGCATATTTTCAGCCTTACACTTTTTCGTCGTTGCACTTTCCGCCTTCAGATCTCACTTTGCAATCAATCTTGAAGGGATTGACAACCCCTTTATAGCGTTGGGTGCAAGCTATTTGTGTTTGTGCAGGTACTCTGGACATTACGAGATTCACCTACTGGATTGATACCTTGGTTCTCAAACTGAGGGAAATACTTACTGCTCCTGTGCTGCATCACCCTTTCCTCTTCAAGGGAAAACCAACGCAAGCTCAAGAGACGACAGAAGGTTTTTGTCGACGTAGCAGAAGGATTTCTGGCGTCGTTGCCGGGGAGGATCAAGTCAAGAACTCATCCAAGTAAGTGTCGCATACTCATCTCTTGCATTTACTTTTTTTGCCTCTCGTTTTCCTCTCCCCCACTTCTGAAAAACAAAAATTTACAAGAAAATATTTGCCTTCTTCGTTTGCCTTTTTCGTTCGCCTTTTCGTTTGCCATTTTCTCTCGCTTGTTTTCTGTTCGTCTGTGTGGGATAGTCTACCTGTCCTCATGGCTAGATCTACCACTTTGAACGATACTCCTGAGAGCGAAGTTCTCAATTTCAAACAAATTGAGGAAGAAAACTTAATGGACGCTTGGTATAGGATTTGCAATGCTCAGAGTAGATCTACTCATAAGCAATACACTACCGTCCTACTTCGCAGTTTTTATGTGGGTGTTTCTCCTTGGAATAGGTATATTCTTGACACCATCGAAGGTGGAAATTTCTTGGATAGCCATACCGTTGATTCTTACGGAGCTGTAATAAATTTGGTAGGCTCTCCCCCCACTCATGGTTAATGGAACTACCTTAACTCTGGAACATGTGATGCGTAGGCTGGACGTCATTGAAAATAAAGTTGCTACGATTGAACTCATTGAGAATTTGGATAAAAAGATCCACAATCAAATCACTAAGTACAGATCCAAGGTGGGAATGGTTTTGAAAAAATTAAAGGAGAAGGAACCCATAGTTAACGAAAAACTAGGTCATGATTCCGCTAGGATTGGCAAACTAGAGGACGTTATAACCAACTTGGGTTCCGCTTTTGCCGCTGTGCAGAATACTCCAAACTTTGCCAACAATAAGGTCACCAAGTCTGTTTTTGTTCCCAAAAATAGTGGTGAATCATCTAGCAATAAATATGAAAACCTTAAGATGATAAGTGATCACGCTACTTATGGTTTGAGCACCAAAGACGACGATACGTGATTCTATCGCTTTTTGCCTAGCTAAGGGCGTTAAACAATAGCGCTTGTTGGGAGGAAACCCAATGAATTTATTTCCTTTTTCTTTCTGTTTTGTTGCGTCCACACCATCATAATTCTATTGTGATTGTGTTTTTTGTGTTTCTTTTTGTGTTTGAGCCAAGCAAAACCTTTATGACTGGTCTTGGTAATGGTTGTTTGATCCTGCTGGAAAAAGATAGAAATTTTTCGCTCACGAGATGATTTTTTGTTTTTATTCAGAAAAAGATTTTGAGTTGATTCTTTTTTCTTCTCGTTGATATGCCTTTTTCCCAGACAGTTGTAATTTTTCAGAATTTTTGAGATAGCAGAAGTATACGAAGTATAAGATTGCTACAGACTGGTCTGTTTTTGACAGATTCTGTTTTTGTTGAGTTGGTTGCTTGTTTTGATGAAACTATGGATAGTATCGGGGGTACTAGCCATGGAAAAGTGAGAATACAGTATCCCAACACCAATATAAATAGAAATTAAGATTGCTACAGTACCTAAAGAGGTGGTAGTTTGTTTTCTTGTGCTAATGTTATCACGAGTTTCTGTTTAAGTTTTGTGTTGTGAAGTTTTCAAGTTTTGGATGATGTTCTCATGGACAAAGAGATAAGGAGTGGAAAGAGCTCAAGCTTGGAGATTCCCAAGGCATCCCAAGCCAAATTCAGGGACACCAAAAAGCCTAAGCTTGGGGATGCACCGGGAAGGCATTCCCTCTTTCGTCTTCAATCCATCGGTAACGTCACTTGGAGCTATATTTTTATTCACCACATGATTTGTGTTTTGCTTGGAGCGTCTTGTATCTTAGGTGTCTTTCCTTTTGTTGTGTCACAATCATCCTTGTTGCACAACTTTAGAGAGAGAGACATGCACTCATCATGATTTTGCTAGAATGCTCATAGTGCTTCACTTATATCTTTTGAGCTAGATAATTTTGCTCTTTGTGCTTCACTTAGATCTTTTAGAGCACGGTGGTGCGTGACTTGGTAGTTGGTTTATGATATGAAAGTAGTCCCAAAGGTGATAGGTACCCAAAGAGGATACAAAAACCTCCATCTTCATGTGCATTGAGTAGAAAGAGAAGTCTTGATTCCTCTCAATTAGTTTTGAGACGTGGATTTGGTAATATTAAGAGCTATGTTAGTAGGGTGTTGTGGATCTGGAAATACTTGTGTTGAAGTTAGTGATTCCCGTAGCATGCACGTATGGTGAACCGCTATGTTAGGAAGTCGGAGCATAATTGATCTATTGTTTTTCATCCTTTGTGTTGAGGTTGGGATCGTGCGATGGTTAACACCTACCAACCCTTCCCCTAGGAGTATGCATTTAGCACTTTGTTTCGATTACTAATAAACACTTTCGCAACAAGTATGTGAGTTCTTCATGACTAATGTGAGTCCATGGTATAGATGCACTTTCACCTTCCACTATTGCTAACCTCTCTAGTGCCGCGCAATTTTCGCCGGTACATGTAAGTGCATCTAGTGCCCCTTAGTGATTTTGGTGGTTTGAAGACTTATAGGTTAAGTATCTAATGTGTTTACAAGTGTACACATGATCTATAAGTCATTGAGGAGTTTGAGATATTTGAAGAATATCGACCCCTAAAAATGTATATCTTCAGTTGAAGAAATTGGTCTGAAGCTGAAGAAATGAATCGCGAGGAATCTGCGATGAAATTGATATTCCTCATGAAGATACTGATATTGAGAAGACCGGTGGTTCCTGAAGAAAATCATTCTGAAGAAGTTGAAGCGTGAAGATTTACGTTTTCTGTTTTACTTTCTTCACATTTGATGAATAGGAACACCGTACTGTTAAAGGGGGTCAAAGTAACACTATGGAATGGATTTCCTCATGATGCTCAACCCAAGCCTAATCCTACCAAAAGCCTCAAGTGAGGAATATGAGTGACATGATGACTCTCACAGTTGAGGGTCCCGACCGTTTCGATAACCACGCCAAGTCACTGGTCTTATCCACTCGAACGGTCATATTATTTAAGGGCATTAGTGTCAAATCATGTCGGGATGCTCCCAGGCTATAAATAGCCACCCCCCACAACCACTAGCTGGTTGGCTGCTCCGTTAGAAACTGACACTTGTCATAAGAGCAACCCAAATTCCTCAGAGCCTTCGAGAGTAATTCATCAGTGAGGAAATACACCACCCACCGAAACCACAAACCAAACCTAGTGATTGAGCATCACTGAAGAAGTTGTTCCTGTGTGGGACTGAAGCCTTTTACCTTTGAGGACTGTGCATCCTCCAGACGGTTAGGCGTCATGGTCTAGAGCAATCCAGCAGTCAATTGTGGATCGCCGGGTGACCGAGTTTGTGAGGGTTTGGAAGTCTGCCCTGAAGACTTACCACGAGTGTTGGGCGAGGACCGTGTGTCCTTAGCTCAAGGAGAATACGGTAGGTACTGTGTGTCCCGGGACTGGGTGTCCTTTGGTTTCAATACCAAGCCGCTCCAAACCAGATGTACAACTGTCACAGTAGTTGGAATTGGGTCATCAACGACTGTCTTCTGTGACAATCGGGTTCTAATTCCTCAACTCTTTACTTTCTCTGCATTATGTGTTGATGACTTTCACTGTGACTGTTTGAAGAATTTGTTGAAGACTTTCTCTGAATTTCCTCAACCCCAAATTCTTCACAATAGTTAGTCATCATCTGTATTCTGCGTGCGTGCTTACTGTGCAATCTGTTTTCACATTCTTCACTCTGAAATACTATTGTGTGAACGTTTGCACGTCTGATCTTTTACTGTTTCTGCTGTAAGTTAGTCATCATTGAGGAATTTCCTCAGTGATGAAATTCTAAAAATCTCCTATTCACGCCCCCTCTAGTTGATATAACGCACTTTCAATTGGTATCCGAGCGAGGTACTCCCTTGTTCTATGTGATTTTGGTTTAACCACCTGGAGTTTTAGTTATGTCGACTGCAGGCATGTTCAAGGTGACTGCAGCATGTCCTACCTACGAAGGGAAGAACTTTCCTTTGTGGAAGAACAAAATGCAAATGCATCTACAAGCTATTGACAATGATCTCTGGTATATTGTGGAAAATGGCGTCCCCATCATTTCTGCCAGTGTCACTGCAGCTGATGTGAAGAAATTCAAGCAACTTGATTCTCAAGCGAAGAACATCATCCGTGGCCATCTGAGCCCTGGCCAGTTTGGAAGAGTAAGTGCTTTGGGCTCTGCAACACTGATCTGGGAGAGACTGTGCAAGGTAAATGAAGGAGTATCAACCCAGCATGACTCTCGTGTTGATATTCTTCGAAATCTCTTCAATCGCTTCAAGAGACTTGACAATGAATGCTACCAAGACACCTTTGATCGCCTCACTGATATATCAAATGAATTGCAAGCACTGGGAGCTAGAGACATCACTGATCACGAAGTTGTGAAGAAACTGCTGAGATCCTTGGATTCTTCATTTGACACTCTAGTTCTGATGATTCAAGAAAGACCAGACTACAAGATGCTGGATCTAGCTGATGTCCTTGAAAGGCTAAATACTCATGAATTCCAGCTAGAAGAAAAGAGAGATCTATATGGACAAAGCTATTCCAGACCACGTGCACTGAAGGCTAGAGCAATTTCCTCATCTGAAGAAGAAGACACAGATGACAGCAGTTGTGACCCTGAAGAATTTGGACAGGAGCTTGCAATGCTTGTGAGGAAATTCCAGAGATTTACGCGACGAGGCCAGTTCGGTAAATCATCAAGAAAAGACATGAGGAAATCAGAATCTGCATCTGAGGACTACAAGAAACGGACCTGTCACAAGTGCAAGAAATCAGGTCATTACATTGCTGATTGTCCCCGCTGGGGAAAGGAATCAAAGAAAAAGAAATAAAAGGATGACAGTTCTGATGACTCGAAGATGAAGAAGAAATATTCAAAATCCTCATCTTCAAAGTCCTCATCACACAAGAAGACTAGCTTCAGAAAAAGGCTCTGGAGAAGACTCAGAATCCGGACAGGCTAGTCTTGCACTAGCAACCACTTTCGTGAGCAAGTCAATCTTCAATCTTGAAGAAAATGATTGCACCATCCATACTGATGACTATGCTGATGACATCGCTCCAACCTATTGCTTCATGGCAAAAGGTTTAAAGGTATCAAATAATGCCTCCCCCTCTGATTCAAGTGACTGTGAACATAATGATTATAAGAAACCCAGTTACAGTAAACTTGCTATCATTGCCACTAAACAACAAACTGCTCTGGAAAAGCTTCAAAAACTGCTAGACAAAAGTGATGATGTGTTGAATGATGAAATGAATCTTAATAAAATCCTCGCTGATGGCATGAAAAATCTTCAGTCTAGATTTGATAATCTTCAGGATCGTTATGATACACTCCTCACTGATCATGAGAAGCTTTCCTACGAATTTCTTCAAAGGAAGCTTGATCTTGAGAAGCTGAGGATGTCTCATGATGATCTTCGTATGGAAAATGATTCATTACTTGCTCAACAGATCAACGCTAGTCAAGTTGAATTTATTCCTCCATGTCTTAAATGCATTGAACGTGAAACTGCTAATTCCTCACCAGAATCGTCAAATGCTACAAATTCTTCAACTGCACCTGTTGTGTCTATTTCCTCACTTGAGGAAAACACAAATGTTACTAATGAAAATGCAGGGTTGAAGGAATTGTACGTGACAGGCATGTACAAAAGCCTCAAAGGACACCAAACCCTTTGTGATGTGCTCAAAAAGCAGATCTTGAACAGGAACCCGAGGAAAGAAGGAATTGCCTTTGAGAGGAAATTAAATGCTGATGGATCTTATTGGAAACCTGAGCGTATCCCAAAACCTCATGGGTTGCTGCTACTGGGCCTCCTTTTGATCCATCTAATCTAACTGGCTTCTCATGTGAATTATCCTATTCCTCGGACGAGTCATTTGATTCCAACTATAAACTGTTCAAAAATCAATCTGGTGAAGTATTTGCTCGATATGTTGGAACTAACTGCAGGAATGGCCCTCCTCTGAGGAAAATCTGGGTTCCCAAAAGTTGTCTTGAAAATCTTCAGGTGAATGTCCTCATGACACCACCTCTGAAGAATCTGAACCCCAGATCAAATTCCTCAGAAGGACGAAAGTCTTCAAGAGGATCAAAATCCTCAACTGGTCAAAACTATGCTCGTACCCGTGCTTATGCTTCTAACATGCAGGGAAACTACAAGGAATATGAATATGAGCGTTACTCCTCAAATCATTATGTTCATAAATCCTCAAACCAGTTCTCTGCATATTCATATGAGTACTTTAACCCCCCTAATGTTAAGAGAAGTGCATTAGCTTCAATGTCACCTTTCTCATATGGTGCTCGCAGGATGACGAATGCTTTGCCACCCCTTCAGATGTGGGTGGTGAAGAAATTAAACTAATCACTTCTGCAGGTCAGGTCTCCAGATGAAAATCAACATCTGAAGAATTTGCTGGAGACCTGAGGAAATGCTTGATAGGACGCAAGCTAATGATTGATGAAATAGAAATATTTCACACGTCCTTACATTTCAGTTATGATGAAATTACTGAACTGATGAAATTAGTATCATATTCTTCAAATCTGAAGCATATGAGATGGTAAGCTGTACTAATTCATTTGCAGGATGACAAACCCAAAAATACTGAGTGGGTTCTCGATAGTGGCTGCACACATCACATGACTGGTGATAAAAGCCTACTGATGAATATGCCACTAACTCCGTCACCTCTGAAGCAAATCACATATGCTGACAAAGGTAAAAGCAAGGTATTGGGACTTGGCAAAGTAGCTATTTCCAAGGATAGGCATATGGACAAAGTGATGCTTGTTGAATCCCTTGGTTTTAACCTCATGTCAGTCTCGATGCTTTGTGATCTTGATATGATTGTTATCTTTGGTAGATATAGATGTGTAGTCATCATGGAATCTGATAGATCCAAAGTCTTCGAAGGTGTAAGAAGAGGGGATTTGTACATTGTTGATTTCTCTGCAGGTCCTCAACCAGCCACTTGCTTACTAGCAAAAACCTCAGAAGGATGGCTGTGGCACCGAAGACTAGGTCATGCAGGCATGAGGAATCTGCACACGCTTGCAAAGAAGAAGCATGTCATCGGCATCGAATCAGTCAAATTCCTCAAGGACCATCTCTGCGGTGCTTGTGAATCTGGGAAAATGACCAGATCCAAGCATCCCTCTGTGACGCCCTCGATTTAATCGTACGCTAATCAAACACGCAAATGCGTATGATCAAAACCAAGGACTCACGGGGTGATATCACAACACAACTCTAGACACAAATAAAAATAACATCAGCTTCATATTACAAGCCAGGGGCCTCGAGGGCTAGAATACGAAAGCTCGATAAACACACGAGTCAGCGGAAGCAACAAATATCTGAGTACAGACATAAAACATGGGGTGCCTTAGAGAAGGCTAGCACAAAAGATACAACGATCGAACGAGGCGAGGCCTCCTGCCTGGGAACCTCCTAACTACTCCTGATCATCAATGGCCTCCACGTAGTAGTAGGCACCGTCGGGGTAGCAGTCGTCGGTGGCGGGGACCTCCATCTCCTGGGCTCCATCATCTGGTCGCAGCAAACGGATCAAGGGGACAAGGGGGGAGCAAAGCAGCGGTGAGTACTCATCCAAAGTACTCGCAAGTCTTACATCAGAACTATTCTAATTATGCACCAGTATCAAAGAAGGGGGTTATATGTGGACTGACTGCAGCAATGCGAGAATAGAGAGAGAAGGCCTAGTCCTATCGGAGACTAGCATCTTCAGGGTCTTGCAGCAATAGACGAGAGTAGAACAGGGGTAACACATTAATAGTCATATTGTTACAGCAATATTAAAGTGAGGTCACGCCTAAAGATCCTCCCTCGACTCCCTGCGAGGAAGCAATCCCGAGGCAAACTAATTCCAGTTAAGTAACAATTGTAGTTGTAAAAGATCGGGGCACAACTCCAAGTCGTCCTGTAACCGTGGACACGGCTATCCGGATAGTTAATTTTCATCCCTGCAGGGGTGCACCACATGTCCCGTCACGCTCGATAACACTCTGGCCGGACATACTTTTCTGGGTCCTGCCCGGCCTCGGAATATCGACACGTCGCAGCCCCACCTAAGACTAATCAGAGAGGCCAGCCCGCCGGTCTAAATCCTAAGCACAAAGGGTTCGTGGGCCCAGTTCCCCTTCACGTTCCTGCACGTGGCGTGGGCGGCCGACGTCAGTCCTAGCATCTCTTAATCACAAGCGCGATGCATCTCGGGACCACTCGGGCGCGCGCCGCTACATTGCTGGCATCTGAAAAGCTTCGGCTGATACCGCGACGCCGAGTACCCATAATTCTTCCCGCATAGCCGGTTAGTGCGAAAAGGTTTCCGACCAACCCAGATCAAATACCCAAATCCATTAGCATTTTAATTAGGCCAACAACACAGTCTCACGGGAATCCACCCGGCTTACAACTAATCACCAATGATCCCAGTAACATGGTCGAGTAACTGTGTGGTCGTAACATCGGGGGGAATCCGAGGTATCACCCTCGTTGGATCCCGAACGATGTACCCGTCAAGGTGGGCTTAGAGGAATCACCCTCGGGGGTCCCACACTCGCGGGGTTGCACGGCAGAGGCGTCATCGGGAATGGTGAAAGAGGAATCACCCTCGATAACCACGACCGACTAGCTATACTACAGAGATATCATCAGGAGTACTTAGCGAGGTGTCACCCTCGGTACCCGATAGTATCTCTGTAGCGTCGTACAACGAAGGGGGGTGAATGTGTTGTGTCGGGTCTGGCTCGTCGATCAGAGATCGAGATTTGAAAACAAGCGGGGCAACTGAGCTACGGGGTCAGAGGGGATGACTGCTCCACCTATACTAAGCATATTAAAAGTACAGGACTGAAAGTAGCAGTTCATCAAAAACAGGCTATGCATCAGATATAGGAGCTAACTACAACAGTAGCAAAATACTAATGCAAGCAGTAGGAAGAAAGACATAGGCGATATAGGAATGATCAAGGGGAGTTTGCTTGCCTTGCTGCTCTGCGGCAAAGGACTGATCGGCAGGGTCGTAGATGTACCCGGCAGCAGCGTCAGTCTCGGGGTCTACCGGTAAGAAGAGGGGGAAGAAACAATAAATAATAGCACCGATGCAACACAAAGCATGACATGGAAAGATGCAGGCTAGACATGAGCTAACGCAGGAACATCCGTCATAGACGGGTCAGAAGAATATCTGACGATATTTTCCCGGGTCTCGGGCTACTACCGGCATACTGGAAACGATGGAGAAGTTCCATGTTTGCTATGCTAGGGACGCGTGACAGACGAATGGACCGTGTATCCGGGTTCGTCTCGTTTTGCTGATCAACTTTCATCTTGAAAATATTTTGATCTGACTTACGGATTATTTTATATTAATTTTCAAAGTTTTTATTAATTATTTAGGAATTAAAAACAGATTTAAAAGATTTAATAAAATCCCATTATGACATCATCGCGATGTCAGGCTGACATCAACATTTGACTGGTCAACTGACCAGCGGGTCCCGAACGTCATAGGCACAAGTTTTATTTAAGATTAATATTAATAAATCAGATTAATTTAGTGGGGGACCCACGTGTCATTCTCTAATTATGTTAATTAATTATTTTAACTAATATATCTATTTATTTATTTATTTAATAAAAACATTATCTTTATTTTTATTTTAACTATCGCGTGGGGCCTCCCTGTCATAGACAGCGGGTGCATTGGCCCCACCGGTAAGTGACCTAAGGCTATTTTCTCATCTTTTTATTATTAGATACCTAACCGTGCAAATACCGTATTCCTCTAAATATCCATATACGCAAATACATACATCACATCTCATACATACATACATACATACATACATACATACATACGCATCTAATACATCATTTGTTTTTTTTCATTTTCTCTCAAAACTCTCATCTCCCTCTCTGCTAACAGAGAGACAGAGAACTCTCTCTGCTCCAACTCAACCTAGAAGAACACAAACTTCAATCCTTCCTACCGGAGTCTACCGTCGACGGATCGAGGTCCCGTTTGCCGGAACGGAACCGGGACGGCGAGGAGATCGACATGGTGGGAGGAGCCCGAGGAGGGGCTCACCGACGGTGACGAGACGGACCGGTGAAGCCGGAGTTCGCACGAAGGTGACGGTGGAGACGGCGTGGTTCCGGTGGTGGAGGGGACGGTGATGATGGTGATGACGCGCCGGCGAGGGGGAACCGGCCGGATCCGGCGAGGAAGAGGCGTAGGGGAGGCCCGGTGGGGGAGGGGCTCGCCGGCGTGGTGAAGGGGCCGAGGGAGGCCGGTCTCCCTGCCCGGTCCCTCCCGGACCGAGCGGGAGAAGGCCGACGGGGCTCCCGGGGGGCGGCCGGCGGGATGGAGGGCCGAGGTGGGGGGCGGCTCGCCGGCCGGGAGGATGAGGGGCCGCCGGGGGGAGGAGGATGAGGGGACCGACGGGGGGGGGGGGGGCGCCGGGGTAGGAGGAGGCGGTGGAGAGGAGGGGCACGGGCGAGCCGGCGCTGGGGGCGGTCGCCGGTGGGAGAGTAGCAGGGGAAGGGCGACGGGATGAGAGAGGTGGAGGAGCGGATCGGCAGGGGAGGGAGAGAGATCTGGTGGCCGAGGGAGTTACGGTGGGGGGAGGACCGAGAGAGGGGGGAGGTGGCGCTGTCGTGGGGGTGGGGCCCCCACGAGGGGGAGGCTGGCGGCGGCGTGGGAGGAGGGAGTAGCGAGGGGGGTTGGCGGCTCCCTCGCCAGGGGGCTAGGGTTTGAGCCAGGGAGGGGGCGTGGGGGGGCCTGCCCAGTTGGGCCCTTTTGGCCCAGCTCGGCCAGGGGGGTGGGGTTGCTTTTTTTTTCTTTTTTTCTTTTTTTCTTTCTAATTTCTTTTCTTTCTTTTATCATTTATTTTACTATTTGATTTTTTTTTCTTTTTAAACACTTTCTTTTATTATACTTTATTTTATCATTATTATTTTTAATACTTTCCTTTTTTATATATATCCTTCTTAATATTTGTAATGAACTTATAAAGTATTTTTCCCTTTGCTTTCAAATTTTGGATCCGGACAGACGCGAATCCACGCGGGTCTGAGATGGGAATTCGATGACGTGGCATCATTAGCGGTTGATCACTGTAGCTTAATTACAATAATTACTGTTGCAAAAGTCGAGGATGTCACAATTCTCCCCTACTAACAAGAATTCTCGTCCCGAGAATTAAGAGGTAGAGGGAAAGAGCCCGGGGTATTCTTCACGAAGATGATCCTCGCGTTCCCAAGTGGCTTCATCTTCAGAGTGATTTGACCACTGCACCTTAAGGAACTTGGTGACCTTGCGACGAGTCTTACGTTCAGCTTGGTCGAGAATGCGGACCGGGTGCTCTTTATAAGAGAGGTCTTGTTGTAGCTCAAGCATATCGTGATCCACTGCTCGAATAGGGTCCTTGAAGCAGCGACGGAGCTGAGAAACATGGAAGACATCGTGAACCTGAGAAAGGTTCGCCGGCAGTTCCAATTGATAAGCCACTCTTCCACGCCTTTCGAGAATAGTGAAAGGACCAATATAACGAGGAGCTAACTTGCCCTTGATTCCGAAACGGTGTGCACCTCTCATTGGTGTGACACGAAGATAAGCCTTTTCGCCAGGTTGATAGACCATATCTTGATGATGACGGTCATACTGACTCTTCTGACGAGACTGAGCAGCCTTCAGATTCTCATGAATAATGCGGACTTGATCTTCGGCATGTTGAATAATATCCGGACCGAAGAGTGATTGTTCCCCAGTTTCTGACCAATTCAGAGGAGTTCGACACCTTCGCCCATACAATACTTCGAAAGGGGCCATCTTCAGACTAGCTTGATAGCTATTGTTGTAAGAGAACTCTGCATACGGGAGAGATTCCTCCCATTTCTTACCGAAGGAAATGACACAAGCTCGAAGCATGTCCTCGAGAATTTGGTTGACTCGTTCAACTTGTCCGTGGGATTGAGGATGAAATGCAGTGCTGAAGGACAGATGAGTCCCCATAGCCTTCTGAAAACTTTCCCAGAATTTTGAAGTGAACAAGCTGCCACGGTCCGAACTGATTACCAATGGAATACCGTGAAGTGAAACAACTCTTGACATATAAAGATCTGCCAGCTGACTAGCATTAATCGTTTCTTTGACGGCCAGGAAATGTGCAACTTTGGACAGTCGATCAATGACGACAAGAATAACATCATTACCTTTCTGAGACCTGGGAAAACCAGTGACAAAGTCCATTTCAACGTGGTCCCATTTCCACTCGGGAATAGAGATAGGTTGCAGAGTTCCAGCAGGCTTTTGGTGTTCTGCTTTGATACGCCGGCATATATCACATTCTGCCACATAGCATGCAATGTCTTGTTTCATATTGGGCCACCAGAATCTTTGCCGGATGTCTTGGTACATCTTGGTACTACCCGGGTGAATAGAAAATGGTGTGTCATGAGCTTCTTCCATCACCTTCCCGGTCATCCTGAGATTTTCCTTCTTATTTGGGACGAATAGGCGACCCTTGAAATACAAGGCGCCACCTTCATCAACAGTGAAAAAGGAGGGTTTTCCCTTTGCAATATAGCTCTTAATCCTATCGACATCATCGTCAAAGTTTTGTATATTCTTTATGGAGCTCACAAGATCTGGTTCAACCACTAGGTTACTGAGGGAACCCTGATTAACAACACGGAGGTTCATCTTTTGATACTCTTCAGGAGGCGGAACAAGGTAACCCTGAGGAACAATGTGGAGGTTCAGCTTACGGAATTCCTCTTGCAAACGTTCGTGAACCTGATGAACCTGGAGGTGGTTGCAGTATGACTTGCGACTTAAGGCATCAGCCATTACATTAGCCTTGCCAGGGGTATATGATATACTACAGTCAAAATCTGCTATACGCTCCATCCATCTTTGTTGACGCAGGTTCAGCTCCGGTTGAGTGAACAAGTACTTCAGACTTTGATGGTCGGTGTAGATTTCACAGCGATTACCGACAAGGTATTGTCGCCATTCCTTCAATGCATGAATGACTGCGGCAAGCTCGAGGTCGTGAACTGGGTAGTTCTCTTCATGAGCACGCAGTTGACGTGAAGCATAAGCGATCACCTTGCGATCCTGCATTAGGACACAACCTATTCCTTGACGAGAAGCATCACAGTATATGACGAAATCCCTTTTCGTATCTGGAGGAGCAAATACTGGAGCGGACGTCAGTTTGTCCTTGAGTGCCTGGAAACTTTCCTGACATTTATCAGTCCATTCATACTTAACACCTTTGTGAAGCAGGTTGGTTAAGGGCTTCGCAATCTTGGAGAAGTTCTCGACGAATCGACGGCAATAGCTGGAGAGTCCGAGAAAACTTCTGACTTGCTTGACATTCTTCGGGGGAGTCCAATCAAGAATAGCTTGAATTCGTTCGGGGTTGACCGCAATACCATCCTTGGAAATCACATGACCAAGGTAAGTCACTTCGTCTAGCCAAAACTCACATTTGGAATACTTCGCATAGAGTTTATGTTCCCGAAGCTTATCCAGTACAAGACGAAGATGTTCAGCATGCTCTTCTTTGTTCTTCGAAAACACCAGAATATCATCCAGATATACCACGACAAATTTGTCGAGGTAGTCCATGAATATATAATTCATCAATCGAGAGAAGGTTGCCGGTGCATTGGTTAAGCCGAAGGACATGACGGTGTACTCGTATGATCCATATCGAGTAACAAAGGCGGTCTTTGGAATATCCTCCTTGCGAACACGGATCTGGTGGTATCCCAATCTCAAGTCAAGCTTAGAGAAAACGGTGGAACCAGCAAGTTGATCATACAAATCATTTATCCGAGGGAGAGGATATTTGTTTTGAATAGTGGCCTGGTTGATAGGACGATAGTCTTGAACCAATCGATTTGTCCCATCCTTCTTCTTAAAAAAGAGAGAAGGTGCTCCCCAAGCAGAGGAACTCGGTCGGATGAAACCCAGACGGAGCAAGTTGTCAATTTCTTGCTTAAGTTCAAGGAGTTCATGTGGTGGCATTTTATAAGGACGCTTGGCAATAGGAGTGGTACCGGGTACCAAGTCAATGGCAAACTCGACAGCTCGAGCAGGGGGAATCCCCGGAAGTTCTTCTGGAAAAACATCTTGGAATTCTCGGACCACTGGTATGTTTTCAATCCCTTCAAGAGGCGACGCATTTAATGCATTGAAAGCATACAGCCATGCCTCAGCATTACGGACGAGATGCGCATGGTAGCTTATTACTTCATCTGAAGGGTGTAGGAGGTGGACGGTCTTGGTGGCACAAACGATCGATGCCGTATGAGCTTTCAACCAGTCCATCCCCAATATGAGATCAATGTTGGATGACTTTAGTAGGATGGGGTTGGCAAGGAATTCTAATCCTTCAATTTCAACTGGAACATGGGGGCAAACCATAGAGGTTCGACATTCGCCCCCAGGGGTGTTTACCACTATCGGGATGTTCATCTCTTTGCTCCTAATGTCATGCATGTATGCAAAATTTTCCGACATAAAGGAATGCGATGCTCCTGTATCAAACAATACAGAAGCAGGTACTGAGTTAACGAGAAGTGTACCCATCACGGTAGCAGGCTGGTCTTGAGCTTGACCCATATCAATGTTGTTGGCCTGACCACGAACATAAGCAGGCTTAGTGTTGAAGTTGCGGTTCTGGTTGTTGCCACGGCCAGCTGCGGGAAGTGCCAGCTGATTCGGATTCTGCCTGCAGTCTCTAGCACGGTGACCTGGACGGCCACACTTGAAGCACAGCCCGTCCTCAGGACGGGAAGGAGGAACTCGAGGCGGTGGAGCTGGAAGCCTCGGCTGCCTAGGTGGTGGAGGAGGCAGGCGAGGTGCAGCATAGGACGGCCTCGGAGCAGGAGCAGGTGCATGGTACATGTTGTTGGGAATCCAGATCTTCCGCTTCTGTGCAGACGAGCCCGAAGATGAGCCCATGTCACGGTTGCGCTTGCTGCTATCTTTGTATTCCTGCAGACCAGTCTCAACCTGAATAGCCTTGTTCACGAGGGTGGCGAAATCAGCATAGTCCTGAACGAGGAGTGTCAGCTTGATATCAGGGTGGAGGCCTTCACGGAACTTCTCCTGCCTGAGTGCATCAGTCGCAATGTCTTCTTCAGCATAGCGAGATAATTCCAGAAATTCCCGCTGATAAGCATCCACAGTCTTGTTGCCCTGGACCAAGTTGCGGAACTCACGCTTCTTCCGGTCCATGATTCCCTGGGGAATGTATCGAGCACGGAAAGCAGCCTTGAACTCTGCCCAAGTGATGATAGTTCCATCGGGCTGAGAGCGCCTGTGGCTGTCCCACCATTGAGCAGCGGGACCCTTCAGAAAGTAGGCGGCAAAGTTGACATAGCTCGCCATGGGCACATTGGCAGACTCTAGCTCATAGGAAATGTCACGGAGCCAGTCATCAGCATCTAGAGGCTGAGTTGAGCTGCGGTAGATCGCAGGGTTGAGACGGCAGAAGTCTTGTAGTGTCACGCCTTTTGGTTGGTTCATGTTTGGCCTTTGGAACTGATCCATGAGCCCTTGCATAAACTGGCGGTTCAGCTCAAACTGTTGGATCATCCCCGCCATATACTCAGGAGGCGGGGGTGGTGCATCGTTGGTAGGGCCACGCGGGCGGCCAGCTGGTCTAACCATCCTGTTAAATATTTAGCAGGGGTAGTTTAGCTTAAAGTAATTGCAAAGGCATCGCACGCATTCATGAAGTAATCAAGCATAATGAAAGGGAAATGCGATAGATACTCCATAGTAGTTGAGTTCGACATACAGACCCATACATAAGTTCGATTACAGACTAACGATTAAAAACTCGAAATTTGGCGATAGCCCGGACGCATTTGACGATACCCTGGACTCACTAGGCGGCGCGCAGGCACGCGGTGGAAGAGTACCACAATGAGATGTAACGATAAGGCTACATCAACGTCGGAGAGGACGATCGAATCCTGGTAGCTGGTGGTGATAGAAGGTAGGGACAGGACCCTGTGTCCCGCTGTGACTCTGGTGAGGGTACCGCATCCAGTCGAGCAGCTGAGGTCCAAGTGCAGGGGTTCTACCCCCAACATCAGTCCACTCGAGAGCTGATGGTAGCTCTGTCCTGCTCGGCTCGCGGATGCGCATAGGTGGAACCCTCGGACAGTGTGATGGCTGTAGCTCTGTCAACGCGTCGTAAAGACGAGCGCGCGTAGCATACAACTCCACAGTCAGAGCTCGGAAAGCACGATCCATTGCCTCAGTGTACTGCACCAGAATCCGCGCGTCGTAGCGACGCGTCACGTAGGGGGCGCAGACAGCGATGTAGGAACGGTCGCTGCGCTCCCGAACGTCAGAAGCGTAGGCAGTGAGATCAGATCCAGTCTCATCCCCAGCAGGAGCATGCGGGATGTATCTGAAAGGGGTCTCCTCCAGGTGAGGGTACGCTCCACGGAGACGGGTGATGGCGATGTAGGCCGCATCATGGACGACCATCTCGACCGACACTCCAATACCACAGAACACGTGGCGCTCGAGGGTCTCGCCGCCCCTCTGGTCGAAGATGCGAACCTCAGCCTGGTACTGGTACTAGTTGTACTCGCGGAAATCCTCGAACACAGTGTACTCGGGGTACCAGCGATATCCCAGCCTGGTCAGGAGATCGACCAAAATGGCCGGGAACCCAGTCGTCTCGGTGGCCTGTGTCAGGCGCACGTGCTGTCTTGCGGGACGCATCTAAAAATAAGATTGACGGATGTCAATGACAGTGTGTGTAATACATATTCAGGAGAAAAAGAGTAGATAGTCCAGCGCTCCGGATTGATGTGATTCGAGAACCTAATGTTAGAGTTAGTAAAATCTTTGACCCGAAAGAGAAGAGAAAGTAGAGCCCAGAGTATAGGAAAGGAGTAAAAGATACTAATACCACCCAATTGAGATGTGGGCCCGTAAGCCACAACATCAGTGTTAGTAAAGTTTTTCAAACACTAGACTCAACTTCGGCCAAGGAGTTGGAAAGGGGGCTACCTACAGGCAGTCGGCTCTGATACCAACTTGTGACGCCCTCGATTTAATCGTACGCTAATCAAACACGCAAATGCGTACGATCAAAACCAAGGACTCACGGGGTGATATCACAACACAACTCTAGACACAAATAAAAATAACATCAGCTTCATATTACAAGCCAGGGGCCTCGAGGGCTAGAATACGAAAGCTCGATAAACACACGAGTCAGCGGAAGCAACAAATATCTGAGTACAGACATAAAACATGGGGTGCCTTAGAGAAGGCTAGCACAAAAGATACAACGATCGAACGAGGCGAGGCCTCCTGCCTGGGAACCTCCTAACTACTCCTGATCATCAGCGGCCTCCACGTAGTAGTAGGCACCGTCGGGGTAGCAGTCGTCGGTGGCGGGGACCTCCATCTCCTGGGCTCCATCATCTGGTCGCAGCAAACGGATCAAGGGGACAAGGGGGGAGCAAAGCAGCGGTGAGTACTCATCCAAAGTACTCGCAAGTCTTACATCAGAACTATTCTAATTATGCACCAATATCAAAGAAGGGGGTTATATGTGGACTGACTGCAGCAATGCAAGAATAGAGAGAGAAGGCCTAGTCCTATCGAAGACTAGCATCTTCAGGGTCTTGCAGCAATAGACGAGAGTAGAACAGGGGTAACACATTAATAGTCATATTGTTACAGCAATATTAAAGTGAGGTCACGCCTAAAGATCCTCCCTCGACTCCCTGCGAGGAAGCAATCCCGAGGCAAACTAATTCCAGTTAAGTAACAATTGTAGTTGTAAAAGATCGGGGCACAACTCCAAGTCGTCCTGTAACCGTGGACACGGCTATCCGAATAGTTAATTTTCATCCCTGCAGGGGTGCACCACATGTCCCGTCACGCTCGATAACACTCTGGCCGGACATACTTTTCTGGGTCCTGCCCGGCCTCGGAATATCGACACGTCGCAGCCCCACCTAAGACTAATCAGAGAGGCCAGCCCGCCGGTCTAAATCCTAAGCACAAAGGGTTCGTGGGCCCAGTTCCCCTTCACGCTCCTGCACGTGGCGTGGGCGGCCGACGTCAGTCCTAGCATCCCTTAATCTCAAGCGCGATGCATCTCGGGACCACTCGGGCGCGCGCCGCTACATTGCTGGCATCTGAAAAGCTTCGGCTGATACCGCGACGCCGAGTACCCATAATTCTTCCCGCGTAGCCGGTTAGTGCGAAAAGGTCTCCGACCAACCCAGATCAAATACCCAAATCCATTAGCATTTTAATTAGGCCAACAACACAGTCTCACGGGAATCCACCCGGCTTACGACTAATCACCAATGATCCCAGTAACATGGTCGAGTAACTGTGTGGTCGTAACATCGGGGGGAATCCGAGGTATCACCCTCGTTGGATCCCGAACGATGTACCCGTCAAGGTGGGCTTAGAGGAATCACCCTCGGGGGTCCCACACTCGCGGGGTTGCACGACAGAGGCGTCATCGGGAATGGTGAAAGAGGAATCACCCTCGATAACCACGACCGACTAGCTATACTACAGAGATATCATCAGGAGTACTTAGCGAGGTGTCACCCTCGGTACCCGATAGTATCTCTGTAGCGTCGTACAACGAAGGGGGGTGAATGTGTTGTGTCGGGTCTGGCTCGTCGATCAGAGATCGAGATTTGAAAACAAGCGGGGCAACTGAGCTACGGGGTCAGAGGGGATGACTGCTCCACCTATACTAAGCATATTAAAAGTACAGGACTGAAAGTAGCAGTTCATCAAAAACAGGCTATGCATCAGATATAGGAGCTAACTACAACAGTAGCAAAATACTAATGCAAGCAGTAGGAAGAAAGACATAGGCGATATAGGAATGATCAAGGGGAGTTTGCTTGCCTTGCTGCTCTGCGGCAAAGGACTGATCGGCAGGGTCGTAGATGTACCCGGCAGCAGCGTCAGTCTCGGGGTCTACAGGTAAGAAGAGGGGGAAGAAACAATAAATAATAGCACCGATGCAACACAAAGCATGACATGGAAAGATGCAGGCTAGACATGAGCTAACGCAGGAACATCCGTCATAGACGGGTCAGAAGAATATCTGACGATATTTTCCCGGGTCTCGGGCTACTACCGGCATACTGGAAACGATGGAAAAGTTCCATGTTTGCTATGCTAGGGACGCGTGACAGACGAATGGACCGTGTATCCGGGTTCGTCTCGTTTTGCTGATCAACTTTCATGTTGAAAATATTTTGATCTGACTTACGGATTATTTTATATTAATTTTCAAAGTTTTATTAATTATTTAGGAATTAAAAACAGATTTAAAAGATTTAATAAAATCCCATTATGACATCATCGCGATGTCAGGCTGACATCAACATTTGACTGGTCAACTGACCAGCGGGTCCCGAACGTCATAGGCACAAGTTTTATTTAAGATTAATATTAATAAATCAGATTAATTTAGTGGGGGACCCACGTGTCATTCTCTAATTATGTTAATTAATTATTTTAACTAATATATCTATTTATTTATTTATTTAATAAAAACATTATCTTTATTTTTATTTTAACTATCGCGTGGGGCCTCCCTGTCATAGACAGCGGGTGCATTGGCCCCACCGGTAAGTGACCTAAGGCTATTTTCTCATCTTTTTATTATTAGATACCTAACCGTGCAAATACCGTATTCCTCTAAATATCCATATACGCAAATACATACATCACATCTCATACATACATACATACATACATACATACGCATCTAATACATCATTTGTTTTTTTTCATTTTCTCTCAAAACTCTCATCTCCCTCTCTGCTAACAGAGAGACAGAGAACTCTCTGTGCTCCAACTCAACCTAGAAGAACACAAACTTCAATCCTTCCTACCGGAGTCTACCGTCGACGGATCGAGGTCCCGTTTGCCGGAACGGAACCGGGACGGCGAGGAGATCGACATGGTGGGAGGAGCCCGAGGAGGGGCTCACCGACGGTGACGAGACGGACCGGTGAAGCCGGAGTTCGCACGAAGGTGACGGTGGAGACGGCATGGTTCCGGTGGTGGAGGGGACGGTGATGATGGTGATGACGCGCCGGCGAGGGGGAACCGGCCGGATCCGGCGAGGAAGAGGCGTAGGGGAGGCCCGGTGGGGGAGGGGCTCGCCGGCGTGGTGAAGGGGCCGAGGGAGGCCGGTCTCCCTGCCCGGTCCCTCCCGGACCGAGCGGGAGAAGGCCGACGGGGCTCCCGGGGGGCGGCCGGCGGGATGGAGGGCCGAGGTGGGGGGCGGCTCGCCGGCCGGGAGGATGAGGGGCCGCCGGGGGGAGGAGGATGAGGGGGCCGCCGGGGGGAGGAGGATGAGGGGACCGACGGGTGGGGGGGGGGCGCCGGGGTAGGAGGAGGCGGTGGAGAGGAGGGGCACGGGCGAGCCGGCGCTGGGGGCGGTCGCCGGTGGGAGAGTAGCAGGGGAGGGGCGACGGGATGAGAGAGGTGGAGGAGCGGATCGGCAGGGGAGGGAGAGAGATCTGGTGGCCGAGGGAGTTACGGTGGGGGGAGGACCGAGAGAGGGGGGGAGGTGGCGCTGTCGTGGGGGTGGGGCCCCCCACGAGGTGGAGGCTGGCGGCGGCGTGGGAGGAGGGAGTAGCGAGGGGGGTTGGCGGCTCCCTCGCCACGGGGCTAGGGTTTGAGCCAGGGAGGGGGCGCGGGGGGGCCTGGCCAGCTGGGCCCTTTTGGCCCAGCTCGGCCAGGGGGGGTGGGGTTGCTTTTTTTTTCTTTTTTTTCTTTTTTTCTTTCTAATTTCTTTTCTTTCTTTTATCATTTATTTTACTATTTGATTTTTTTTCTTTTTAAACACTTTCTTTTATTATACTTTATTTTATCATTATTATTTTTAATACTTTCCTTTTTTATATATATCCTTCTTAATATTTGTAATGAACTTATAAAGTATTTTTCCCTTTGCTTTCAAATTTTGGATCCGGACAGACGCGAATCCACGCGGGTCTGAGATGGGAATTCGATGACGTGGCATCATTAGCGGTTGATCACTGTAGCTTAATTACAATAATTACTGTTGCAAAAGTCGAGGATGTCACACCCTCTAAAACCATCATGACTACTACACGTCCATTCGAATTTCTTCATATGGATTTATTTGGACCTACTCACTATGCCACACTAACCAATGCAACATCTTTATATGGCTTCGTCATAGTTTATGATTATTCCAGATATACTTGGGTGCATATCATAGTGTATAAAACTGAAGTGCAGGAAATCTTCAAACGATTTTCTTCAAGGGCCTCGACGAACTTTGGCATCAAGATCAAACACATCAGGAGTGACAATGGAACTGAGTTCAAAAACACTAGTCTTGATGATTATCTTGATGAACTTGGTATTACTCACGAATTGTCTGCTCCTTATACTCCTCAGCATAATGGTGTCGTCGAAAGGAAGAACAGGACTCTGGTTGAAATGGCAAGAACTATGCTTGAAGAATATCAGACTCCTCGTCGCTTCTGGCCTGAAGCAATCAACACTGCATGCCATATCATCAACAGGGTATATCTTCACAAATTCCTCAAGAAAACCTCATATGAACTCCTCACTGACAAGAAACCCAATGTAAGTTATTTCAAAGTCTTCGGTGCAAAATGCTGGATTAGAGATCCTCACCATAGCTCAAAATTTGCACCTAAGGCACATGAAGGTTTTATGTTCGGTTATGGAAAGGACTCGCACACCTACACAGTCTTCAACAACTATCACAACAAAGTTGTTGAGACTGTAGATGTGCGGTTCAATGAAACTAATGGCTCGCAAAGAGAGCAATTGCCTTCTGATCCAGATAAGGTGTCTCCTGAGGAAGCTGATAAAAACCAAGAAGATGCTCCTGAGGAAATTGCAACAGCACCACCTCCTCAGCCTAGACAAAATCCTCAACCAGCTCATCCGAGGATTGCAAACGAAGTAGAACTTGACAAAATCCTCAACGACATCAACGCGCCAGGTCCTCTCACTCGCTCAAAAGCTTCACACTTAGTTAACTTATGTGGGCATTTTTCCTTTGTTTCCATCACAGAACCCTCAAAAGTAGCTGAGGCTTTTCTGGAACCGGAGTGGATCCAAGCTATGCAAGACGAACTTCTTCAATTCAAGCTGAATGACGTATGGGAGCTCGTCAAACGACCAGATCCTCGCAAGCATAACATCATCGGCACCAAGTGGATTTTCCAAAACAAGCAAGATGAGGACGGTCAAGTGGTGAGGAACAAGGCACGACTTGTAGCCCAAGGCTACACCCAGTTTGAAGGAATAGATTTCGATGAAACTTTTGCACCTGTTGCTAGACTTGAAGCTATTCGAATACTACTTGCTTATGCTAATCATCATAACATCACCTTATATCAAATGGATGTGAAAAGTGCATTCCTCAATGGTAAGCTTGAGGAAGAAGTATATGTTGCTCAACCCCCAAGTTTTGAGGATCCAAAGAACCCAGACAAAGTCTTCAGACTCAAAAAGGCTCTGTATGGCCTCAAGCAAGCCCCTCGGGCATGGTATGATACATTGAAGGAATTCCTCATGAAGAAAGGCTTCAAACCTGGTTCGCTCGATCCAACTCTTTTCACAAAACCCTATGATAATGAGCTGTTTGTATGTCGAATATATGTTGATGATATCATATTTGGCTGTACTGACAAAAGATACAGTGATGAATTTGCCTACATGATGAGTGAAGAATAACAGATGTCCATGATGGGGGACCTGAAATTCTTCTTAGGTCTTCAAATTCGTCAACAAAGCAATGGAATCTTCATATCACAGGAGAAATACCTCAAGGATGTTCTGAGGAAATTCGACATGCACGAATGCAAAGGTGCCAAGACTCGAATGCCTACCAACGGCCACCTCGGCACTGATGAAAATGGTAAAGATTTCGATCAGCAGGTATACCATTCTATGATTGGCTCCTTATTGTATCTATGTGCATCTAGGCCAAATATAATGCTTAGTGTTTGCATGTGTGCACGTTTTCAAGCAAAACCGAAGGAATCACACCATAAGGCTGTGAAACATATTGTTCGATACTTTGCTCACACACCAACACTAGGATTATGGTATCCCAAGGGCTCCAATCTTCATCTCGTAGGGTATTCTGATTCAGACTATGCTGGTGACCGTGTGGATCGCAAGTCAACTTCTGGCACATGCCATTTTCTCGGAAGATCACTAGTTTGCTGGTCCCCAAAGAAGCAGAACTGCGTATCACTCTCCACTGCCGAAGCTGAGTACATTGCTGCTGGTTCTTGCTGTGCTCAATTGCTATGGATGAAGCAAACCCTCAAGGACTACGGCATCAACATGAAGAATGTGCCTCTCTACTGTGACAATAAGAGTGCTATCAAGATTGCATACAAACCAGTACATCACTCGAAGACCAAGCACATCCAGATTCGTCATCATTTTCTTCGGGACCATGTTCTCAAGGGCAATATCCTCATCGACCATGTGAAGACTGATGATCAACTGGCAGATATCTTCACTAAGCCCTTGGATGAGAAAAGGTTTTGCAAGTTGTGGTGTGAGCTAAATATCTTAGAGTCTTCAAATGTTTTGTAAAAACATGCACACATCCTAACACTTATGCAAAGTTGATGACTTAGATGTGCAACACATGATGAAACGATTTTCTTCAACTGATGAAGAAAGTCACTTTGAATGTGAAGAAATTGATTCTCAGGGCCCTACGACAATTGTACGCGGCGTCTGTAATCAACATTCTTATATGGTGGGTAACGCCACCGCCCAATGTGAAATTCCTCAAGTTGATTTTCTTCAAATGATCAATTTCCTCACAATGCATTTTTCTTCAAAACAACTCTTCTTCATTGTGATGATCTATTACAAAATCTTCAAAAACACTTGATGACTTTCATTTGCCTAGGTAGACTGATTTCTAGTCCTCAACAACATTCACTTATTGCTATTTCTTCAAGTTGATGTTTCTGCTAAGTGAATGTGATCGGACCCTACTTTCCCTCTATGCTATACTTATCCAGTCTATTCAATTATTCATATGCGTTCTACTTAAAACTTTGTTCAAAATCCTCACTGCATCCTTGTCAGCTGATGATTTTGTAACGAAAATCCTCAAATCTTCAAAAAATTGTTTTCTTTAAAGGCACAGTAACTGAACCCCCACTTCCCACGATCGGATAACCACGATCTCCACTATCTCCACCGCATCGTACGGGAGCTACACGTGTCCTGCGAAGACGTAGAGGCAGGGGCTATCTGGTCCGAAACTTTCGCGCCAAACAGTAACTTCTGGGCTATAAATATGTCCTTATCCCCCTCGGAATCCTCTTCTTCGCCTCATCGCTCTCCTCCACAGCACACTCCACCAAACCCTAGTGCCACCGCTGGTAGTCTTGTCGCCGGTGAGGAAGAGCTTCACTGCCTCAACCTTTTCGTCGCCAGGATCACGCCGGAGTCGGACCATCTATGTCCGCCGCCGCCATAGACGTCCTATGCCGCCAAGTTAGGGTGCATTGGACACTCGACCGAAGAGTCTCTCCAAAACTACTTTCTGTGTTCTTCGTTCCCACCTTCCAGGGTAAATATATCCCATTTTTACAGCAGATTAGATCTGAAATTTTACCTCTTCTATGTGAAATCTGTTTTTCCTCAAGATACGATGCGCACATGATTTCTCAAACACTCCTATCACCACAATCATTGATGAACTAGCTAATCATCTAAGATTTTCACGAGATTCCTCAATTGTGCGAATTTTCGGATCTGTACAACTCTGGAACCCAAGAACAATATGCTTAGGCAAATTCCTCAACCACTGGTTATATTCCTCAAACTGTCAAACTTTTTCATTTTCTTCAAATCTGAGAACGCATATGACCTCTCCAGATTCCTCGCAACTATACTCTGTTCACAGGTACACACATGTCAGCTGATGAATCTCTCGGTTCTCATCACATTAACTCATTTGCAACGTTTCTGGAAGGAACTCTTCAAGGCTCATCAGAATCCTCAAGAGTTCAAAATCATCAGCAAAGTCCTCAACTGAAGAAAATGGAGGAAGAGAGAAAACATAAGGGAGGAAAGAAACTGGAGCAGAACACAGTTGTTGATATCCCTGAGGACATATACTTGGACTATTGTACGCCTGATGAAGAACATGAGACAATGGCCAAGAGAAAGATAAGGCTGTAGAAGATTGAACGCAGATGGGCGAAGGAATGGAAGGAGTACACGTTTGTGACTCCAAAATATGCGAAGAAATTCGCTTTGAAGCCTCCTGGCAGAAGGGCCCCACTTGAGGATCATCAAGTAGCACATCCCTCAAGTCTTATGACAATTGATGACTACCCAGATGAGAAAGAAAAGCATCTGGCCAAGCTCAAGAAGCAAGCAGAAGATGCAGTGAGGAAATTTAATGAATCCTCAGCTGCTGCCTCCGGTGCTGCTAATTCCTCAGGGCAGAAACCTCAGGCTCAGAAATTCCTCACACGGAGTTTGTGCCATCAAAGAAAAGGGCTTCAAAGCCTCAAGAGAAGTCTGTTCAGGCTTCTGTCACAAAACCCTCAGCTCCAAAACACCCAGCTCCAAAACCCTCAGTTCTAAAACCTTCAACACCAAAACCATCAGCGCCAAAACCCTCAGCACCAATCTCCTCTGCACCAAAATCCTCAGCTCCACCTCCAAAGCCAGTACAAAAGCATGTCGTGAAGCCTACGACCGCCAGCTCCAGCTCCTCACTCCCAGCTGCAACTAGCTCGGAGACAAAGTCTTCAACACCACTTGTGAAGACTTTGGCAACTACTGAACGTGCACCTCTGCCCAGCCCGAGAAAAATCATCGCAGTCCCGTCTGCATCAGAGGGAAGTGATGACTATGATGATGAAACCCTGCAAGCCATCATCAGAAACAAGCAAGAAAGGGTAGCACAAGCATCAGGCAGTGCTATTCCTCTGGCCATGGACCCCAAGGTCCTCCTCGACTACATCAATATATGGTATGAGGACCCAAACACACCCATTGATGATTTGAAACTTCCTCCTGGCATCAGCCACATGGTGGCCACCTTCATAAATGAAGCCAAGTGGAAGGAACAACAGGCCAGACAGGCAAAGGTTGCAAAGGCCAAAGAGGAGAAATTCCTCAGGCAGAATCTCCTCAAGCTGACTCCTGATGCACTGGTGTCAACCCAGGCAGAGCTGCAAGTACTGACTGACAAGTATGACAAGCTGTCAGATCGCAAAAGCATCAAGAACAATTTCATCAAGCTAGCCACTAGTGCTGTTGATGACTACAACAAGAGAAAAGCACCACCAGCACCAACTCCTCAGCCGCTGGTTGAGCAGCCAGCAGATGCATCTCCTGATGAGGAGGAAACTCCTCAAGCTGAGGAAGAACACCAGGAGCGCCGTGCTGATGAACCGGCCATTGAAGAAATCATCACGGAAACTGCAATTGATGAAATTGCAACCACTGATGAGACTGCTCCTGATCCAGCTGCTTCATCAAAGCAGGCTGATGACTCTGTTCCAGCTGGTTCCTCACTACCAGCTGAAGAATCTGCAGAAAGAACACCTTCACCAAAAGCTTCAAAGGTGAAGAATATAATCCCGTCTGCATCAGACGCAAAGAAGACAAGGGCTGCTGAAAAGGAAGCAAAGAAGAGAAAAGCCTCCTAAGGAGTAGAAAAGACAGAGGCAAAGCGCCTCAAAGGAACTGAAGAAACTGCTCCTCTGGATCCAGTACCTCTAAATGTCGCCCCCTCATATGAGATGGTCGTCATTGATGACCCAGCTACAAGGGCTGATGAGGAAATGAAGGATGTCGCCTCTGAGGAACACATGATGAGGAAATCCAGATTGATGACAGTCCTCAACCCCTCATTCCTCAGACAGAGACCACTCAAGCATCAGCTGCAGCAACTGATGAGACTCCTTCTACCACAAAGCCAGCTGAAGAAAAACAAGCTGAGGAAAATGTACATTCTGAGCAGACTTCTCAAGATGAGGAACAGGCTGACCCAACTCCTCAAGCTGAGAAAGAAGCAGAAATTCCTCAGCCTGAAGCTCAGCCAGAACAAGCATCATCTCCCCAGCAAGCAGTACCAGCTGATGAAATTCCTCAACTTGAGGAAAAAGCTGAAGAAAATGTACCAGCCCAAGACAATGAATTCATTGTGCTCAACCCAGAGACCGCCATGGTTGTCTCCCTCCCCATTCCTCAGCAGAATCTTAAGTCAGTTCAGCGCGAGCCATTCTCCAAGCGTCCAAAGTTTCAGAAAGAATATTCTTTGAAGAACGCACGTATTTCATCGGAGAGAATCCTTATGACAAGCCTCAAATGAGGCATCTGAAGTTTTGGACAAGGACTCAGATGAACTACTATTCCTCAGTGCTCTGTGGCCGCAACAAGATATTCCAGCACGGGCACATTCCTCATGTTGAGCTTGAAGCAATACCCTGCCTGGAACCAGTCCTCAGTGTACTCCACGATGCAGGTTTGCTCCCTATGTGCTCAGACATATCAAACTGGAACAGTGAGCTTATTCTTCAGTTCTATGCAACTCTGCACATCTTTGGCAACGCTGATGACATCAACACTTGGGTGTTCGACTGGATGTCCCAAAATACTCACTACAAAGCTCCGGCTTCTGAACTCCTGAGAGAACTGCCCGTACCAATTCCCTCAGATGGGGTAGTGAAGCTTTATGGTGAGCGTGAGCTCCCAAATGGAATGATGGAAGTCCTCATGAAGCCTTTGGCTGCAGGAAAACCCTCAAGAACCACATTCCTCGTCCATGAGCTCAAGTACACACCCCGGTCTGTCTACAGAATTCTCTGCAGTGTGCTCGCGCCAATCAAAGGCCATGACGATGAAGAAGATGTTGTAGGCCTCATGAAGAATATCCTCTTCAACACCATTCACGGTATTCCTATCAATATCCATGATTTCTTCTTGAGGACTTTGGCTGACAATGCCATGTGCCCCTATGATCACAAGATTTATGCCCCATGGATCATGAGATTCATCAGTACAAGGACAGGCATCAACTTTCATGCTGATTGTCAAAACCATGTTGGGTATATGCCTCCTATCCGGGTCAACAAGAATACTTTTGAGCCCATTGAAGGAAAAGGAAAATCTGTGATTGAAGAAGGCAGCAGGCCCCTTGATGGCCAGTTCAGAGAGCCAGAAGCATATTCTTCATGGGACGATACTGAGACTCGTCCAGCAAGCCCTGTTCCTCCTCGCGTGCTGAATACCAGAGAGCTCCTCCTCAGTCTTCACCAGAAGGTGGATCGCAACCACAAATGGGTCAAACGCCAGTTTGGTGCCATTGTGAAAACCCTCACTGAAACTCAGAACTCTGTGAAGCTTAATCATAACTATCTGCATGAGGTTTTCGATCGCACCTGGGCTACACTTGCACATCTGAAGACCCAGACTGATCTTGAAGAAATGAACTTTGAGCAGGACTTTGACTGGTCGTGGCCTCCCAAGAGGAAGTTCAGGCCCATTCCAGTGCCAGACCTTGAAGACAGCTCCTTTTCTTCATTCCGCACCGCTGAATATGATGAGGAACAACTCTACACAGCAACCGGCCCAAGGAAGAAGACTACCCCCAAGAAGCGTCACGGCTCTTCATCAACCGCCAAGAAATGAAGTCTTCACGGGCGTTAGTCCTCAGTTTGTCCCTTTTTGTCACTTGATGACAAAGGGTGAGAAACTCGAGAGTTAGTCTTCAAGTGGGATATTTTTTTGGGGCTTATGAACTATATTTAAGTTACAAACTCTTGGATCTTCTGAAGTTTTTATGTAATGAGTTGTAACTTAAGCCCGATGGTACTCTGACGCTTTTGAACGTTTTTCTTCGCATGCTTATTCCTCAAAGTTTTAATGCACGCATGCTGGAATTTGTCAGATACCATTTGCCATCATGCATATTCATTTTCTTCATATGATATGTTATATGTATGCATGATTTACAAGACTCAGGGGGAGATCTCCATGATATAAATCATCAATGTGCATCTGCTATAAAAGCAAAATCCTCAAGGTATGCACATCTTCAGGGGGATTCCCTTTGAATCTTGTTTTCAAATTCCTGAAATGAGTATTTACACTTCATATTTTTGATCCCTGTTGAAGACTTAACCTAATTGTCATCAACCACCAAAAAGGGGGAGATTGTAAGTGCATCTAGTGCCCCTTAGTGATTTTGGTGGTTTGAAGACTTATAGGTTAAGTATCTAATGTGTTTACAAGTGTACACATGATCTATAAGTCATTGAGGAGTTTGAGATATTTGAAGAATATCGACCCCTAAAAATGTATATCTTTAGTTGAAGAAATTGGTCTGAAGTTGAAGAAATGAATCGCGAGGAATCTGCGATGAAATTGATATTCCTCATGAAGATACTGATATTGAGAAGACCGGTGGTTCCTGAAGAAAATCATTCTGAAGAAAGTGAAGCATGAAGATTTACGTTTTCTGTTTTACTTTCTTCGCATTTGATGAATATGAACACCGTACTGTTAAAGGGGGTCAAAGTAACACTATGGAATGGATTTCCTCATGATGCTCAACCCAAGCCTAATCCTACCAAAAGCCTCAAGTGAGGAATATGAGTGACATGATGACTCTCACAGTTGAGGGTCCCGACAGTTTCGATAACCACGCCAAGTCACTGGTATTATCCACTCGAACGGTCATATTATTTAAGGGCATTAGTGTCAAATCATGTCGGGATGCTCCCAGGCTATAAATAGCCACCCCCCACAACCACTAGCTGGTTGGCTGCTCCGTTAGAAATTGAAACTTTTCATAAGAGCAACCCAAATTCCTCAGAGCCTTCGAGAGTAATGCATCAGTGAGGAAATACACCACCCACCGAAACCACAAACCAAACCTAGTGATTGAGCATCACTAAAGAAGTTGTTCCTGTGTGGGACTGAAGCCTTTTACCTTTGAGGACTGTGCATCCTCCAGACGGTTAGGCGTCATGGTCTAGAGCAATCCAGCAGTCAATTGTGGATCGCCGGGTGACCGAGTTTGTGAGGGTTTGGAAGTCTACCCTGAAGACTTACCACGAGTGTTGGGCGAGGACCGTGTGTCCTTAGCTCAAGGAGAATACGGTAGGTACTGTGTGTCCCGGGACTGGGTGTCCTTTGGTTTCAATACCAAGCCGCTCCAAACCAGATGTACAACTGTCACAGTAGTTGGAACTGGGTCATCAACGACTGTCTTCTCTGAGAATCGGGTTCTAATTCCTCAACTCTTTACTTTCTCTGCATTATGTGTTGATGACTTTCACTGTGACTGTTTGAAGAATTTGTTGAAGACTTTCTCTGAATTTCCTCAACCCCAAATTCTTCACAATAGTTAATCATCATCTGTATTCTGCGTGCCTGCTTACTGTGCAATCTGTTTTCACATTCTTCACTTTGAAATACTGCTGTGTGAACGTTTGCACGTCTGATCCTTTACTGTTTCCGCTGTAAGTTAGTCATCAGTGAGGAATTTCCTCAAAAGGAATTTCCTCAGTGATGAAATTCTAAAAATCTCCTATTCACCCCCCTCTAATCGATATAACGCACTTTCAGTACATAAACCCACCATATGCCTTCCTCAAAACAGCCACCATACCTACCTACTATGGCATTTTCATAGCCATTCTGAGATATATTGCCATGCAACTCCCACTGTTCCTTCTCATGACTTTCGCCGTCACTCTCATATTGCCATTGCATGATCGTAAGATAGCTAGCGAGATGTTTCAACGTCATATGCCAAGCTAGATCGTTGCACATCCCGGTACACTGCAGGAGGCATTTCCTATAGAGTCATTTCTAAGATTTGAGCTGTGAGTAAATAAAAGTGTGATGATCATCATTATTAGAGCATTGACCCACGTGAGGAAATTAAAAAAAAAGTGCCAAAGAGCCCAAAAAAAAGAGATATGGAAAGAGGCCAAAGAGCCCAAACAAAAAATAATAAAAAATGAAAAAGAGAGAAAAAGAGAGAAGGGACAATGCTACTATCTTTTTCCACACTTGTGCTTCATAATAGCACCATGTTCTTCATGATTGAGAGCATCTTGTTTCGTCACCACCATATACTAGTGGGAATCTTTATTATATAACTTGGCTTGTATATTCCAATGATGGGCTTCCTCAAAATTGCCCTAGGTCTTCGTGAGCAAGCAAGTTGGATGCACACCCACTAGTTATCCTTTTGAGCTTTCACATACTTATAGCTCTAGTGCATCCTTTGTATGGCAATCCCTACTCATTCACATTGATATCTATTAATGGGCATCTCCATAGCCCTTTGATACGCCGAGTCAATGTGACCATCTCCTCCTTTTTGTCTCACAACCACCACCACACTCTATTCCACCTATAGTGCTATATCCATGGCTCACGCTCATGTATTGCGTGATAGTTATAAAAGTTTGAGAAAGTAAGAGTGCGAAAACAATTACTTGGACAATACTGGGGTTGTGCATGATTTACATTAGTTGTGTGAGGATGATGGAGCATAGCCAGACTATATGATTTTGTAGGGATAACTTTCCTTGGCCTTGTTATTTTGAAAGTTCATGATTACCTTGCTAGTTTGCTTGAAGTATTATTGTTTTCATGTCAATAGAAAACTATTGTTTTGAATCTTACGGATCTGAACATTCATGTCACACGAAAGAAGTTGCAAAGGACAACTATGCTTGGTAGCATTCCACATCAAAAATTCAATCTTTATCACTTCCCTACTCGAGGACGAGCAGGAGTTAAGCTTGGGGATGCTTGATACGTCTCCAACGTATCTATAATTTTTTATGGTTTCATGCTATTATCTTGTCAAACTTTGGATGTTTTGCATGCCTTTTATATATTTTTTGGGACTAACTTATTAACTCAGTGCCAGTTCTTGTTTTTTCCATGTTTTGGACCCCTTTCAGAGGAGGATTTTGAACGGAGTCCAAAGGGAACGAAACTGCCAAAAAGATTTTTTCCGAAACAGAAAAAGATCGAGAAGCTTGAGAATCAGGGCAGGGGGCGTGCAGGGACCCCACAAGCCCCCTAGCCGCGGCCAGGGGGGCCCGCGCCTCCCAGGCTTGTGGGCTCCCTGGCCCACCTCTACCCTAGGTTTTTCTCCTATAAATTCCCTAAAATCCCAGAAAGAATCAAGAGATCATCGATAGTACTTTTCTGCCGCCGTAAGCTTCTGTCTCCGCAAGATCCCATCTGGGGCACGTTCTGGTGCCCTGCTGTAGGGGGGATTCGGATACAGAGGGCTTCTTCATCAACACCATGACCTCTCCGATGATGCGTGAGTAGTTCACCATAGACCTACGGGTCCATAGCTAGTATCTAGATGGCTTCTTCTCTCTCTTGGATCTTCAATACAAAGTTCTCCATGATCTTCATGGAGATCTATCCGATGTAATCTTCTTTTGCGGTGCGTTTGTCGAGATCCGATGAATTGGGGATTTATGATCAGATTATCTATTAATCTTATTTGAGTTTCTTCTGATCTCTTATATGCATGATTTCATATCCTTGTAATTCTCTCCGAGTTGTGGGTTTTGTCTGGCCAACTAGATCTATGATTCTTGCAATGGGAGAAGTGCTTGGTTTTGGGTTCATACCGTGTGGTGACCTCACCCAGTGACAGAAGGGGTAGCGAGGCACGCATCATGTTGTTGCCATCAAGGGTAAAAGGATGGGGTTTTCATCATTGGTTTGAGATTATCCCTCTACATCATGTCATCTTGCTTAAGGCGTTACTCTGTTCGTCATGAACTCAATACACTAGATGCATGCTGGATAGCGGTCGATGTGTGGAGTAATAGTAGTAGATGCATAAAGTGTCAGTCTACTTGTCTCGGATGTGATGCCTATATGTATGATCATTGCCTTAGATATCGTCATGACTTTTCGCGGTTCTATGAATTGCTCGACAGTAATTTGTTCACCCACCATAATATTTGCTATTTTGGGAGAAGCCTCTAGTGAACACTATGGCCCCCGGGTCTACTCCACACCATATTTTCAGCCTTACACCTTTTCTTCGTTGCACTTTCCGCCTTCAGATCTCACTTTGCAATCAATCTTGAAGGGATTGACAACCCCTTTATAGCGTTGGGTGCAAGCTCTTTGTGTTTGTGCAGGTACTATGGACTTGATGAGAATCTCCTACTGGATTAATACCTTGGTTCTCAAACTGAGGGAAATACTTGCTGCTCCTGTGCTGCATCACCCTTTCCTCTTCAAGGGAAAACCAACGCATTCTCAATAGACGACATAAGGTTTCTGTCGACGTAGCAACCAACTTCTTAAAATCAGAATGTCCGAGTTTTTAGAATCGGTCTCACTGAGTTTTGAAAACTCACTAGGCCAGCAAAAATCGGTACCACTCAGATTCATATACCGGTCTCACCAAAAAGACAAAAAATGCCACATTTTGCACTAGTCGGTGTCACCGAGTTTCACTTCGGTTTCACCGAGTTGGGAAATAATATTATAACGATTAGATTTTTAGAGATGGCTATATATAACCCTCCACCACCTCTCATTCATAGAAGAAGCCCTCAGAACACACATGCACTTGCCATATCCATTTTTCTGAGCTACCTACTCATGTATTGAGATCAAGATATTCCAATCCTACCATTCTAATTTTGATTTCTAGCCTCCCCTAATTGCTTTCCCTAATCAATCTCTTCTACCCATGCAAAATATGTGAGAGAGTGATTGAGTGTTGAGGAGACTATCTTTTGAAGCACAAGAGCAAGGAGTTCATCATACTACCGCATCTATTACCTTTTGGAGAGTGGTGTCTCCTAGATTTGTTAGGTGTCGCTTGGGAGCCTCCTATTTCATGTTGTGGAGTTGAACCAAGAAGTTTATAAGGTCAAGGAGATCGCCTACTTCGTGAAGATCTACCCCAAGTGAGGCTAGTCTTTCGTAGACGTTAGCCGTGATGGAATAGACAAGGTTGCTTCTTCATGGATCCTTCATGGGTTGAGCCATCCATGGACTTGCACGGCCGTTACCCTCCGTGCGTTGAAGTCTGCATCAACGTGGACGTATGATAGCACCACCTGTCGAAACCACGACAAAAAATTTCATGTCAATCTTTGCATTTGATCTTACTATCCCTACCCTCTATTTATATGTGCATGTATTTACTTTCCGCTTCTATACTTTTAGACTTGCATGTGTAGGGTGTGCTTGACTTGATACAATTGCTTAAACTTTCCCACAACTAAAATTGGGAAAAGGCTAAGTTTTTATTTAGTCAAGTAGTCTAATCACCCCCTAAGACATACTTCGGATCCTACAAGTGGCATTAGAGATTTGATCTACATTGCATTGGTTTCACAACCTAAGAGAGTATGACGTCTAGTGAGGGAAATTACCACCGTAGAGGTCCATACTTTGATGGTACAAACATTGAGTTGGAATCATAAGATGAAAATGCATAATCTTGGTCACCCTGCCGTTTGGGCTATTCTTCGTGTAGATTTGCAAGGTGAATTCTTTGGTGATGGAAGGGAACTGTATCTTGAAGCGATAGCGAAAGAATTGAAGATGTTGCAATACAATGCTCAAGCATGCAACATTATATTCGATTGCCCATGCCCCAAAGAGTTCAACAAGATTAGCCGTCTTGAGAATACAAAGGAAAATTGGGATACTTTGGTTGATATGCACGAAGGTGCCGAATCCGTCAGGGAATCTAAGTTGGATGTGCTACAAAGTCAACTTGACAAGTTCAAGATGAAGGGTGGTGAAGGAGTCGTTGAGATGTACTCTAGGCTTGCTCTCATCATAAATAAGATTGCTTGCTTAGGAAGCGAAGAGATGAACGACAAATTCACAATCAAGAAAATCCTCAGAGCCTTGGATGGAAAGTACGACACCATGTGCACATTGATCCAAATGATGCCAAACTACAAAGATCTCAAGCCAACATAAGTCATTGGAAGGATTGTTGCTCATGAAATGTCACTCAACGACAAAGAAGAGCTTCATAACAAGTCAAGCGGTGCTTACAAAGCTTCGAGTGATACTCCCGCTACTTCAAATGACAACCTTGTCACCAATAAAGAGATAAGCCTCATGGTCAATAAATTCAACAAGTTCTACAAGAGTAGAGGCAAAGAGAGAAGCTCCAACTCAAGATATGAAGAGAAGCGTTCATCTAGTCGTGACCGAAACTGCTACGATTACAAAAGGCATGGACAGTACTCCAATGAATGCTCCCCCCACACACAAAAGATTAGAAGAGTCACTTAGAATACGAAGCTCAAGAGATGAGTCACCTCGAAGAGAGATAAGGAGTAGAGAAGATCATTATGAATGAAGACCCTCCCATAGAAGAAAGGAATCAGAGATGAAGGACAAGTACACCAAGAGCCACTCAAGAATAAAACATCAAGCTCATGTTTGTGAATGGGTATCCAGCTCCGAGTCCGACAAACAATCCGAGAGAATCTACCACTCCAACTCGACTATAGTCAAGATGAAGGTGTTGCTGGTCTTGCACTCGTATCCTCCAACTCCTGTGACATATTTGATTCACCAAATGAAGGGATTGAAAACTGCTTCATGGCTAAAGGCCCAAAGGTATCACACCCCGAGTAATTTGACTTTAATAGTGATGATGATGACTTACTTGGAGATGATGACTTGTTCTTTGATAAAACTAGTGATAACAATGAAAATGAACTTGATGATAATCATGCTAGTCAAGATAAGTCGTGTGATGATGATAAGAAGGAGATTGTGTTGGAAATATGCCCTAGAGGCAATAATAAATTGGTTATTATTACATTTCTTTATTCATGATAATCATTCATTATCCATGCTGGAATTGTATTGATTGGAAACTCAAATACATGTGTGGATACATAGACAACACTCTGGCCCTAGTGAGGCTCTAGTTGACAAGCTCGTTCATCAAAGATCGTCAAGGTTTCCTGACCATAGATAAGTGTTGTCACTTGATAACGGGATCACATCATTGGGAGAATGATGTGATGGAGAAGACCCAAAACTATGAACGTAGCATATGATCGTGTGAGTTTATTGCTACTGTTTTCTGCATGTCAATGTATCTGTTCCTATGACCATGAGATCATGCAACTCCCGGACACCGGAGGAATACCTTGTGGGTTATCAAACGTCGTAACGTAATTGGGTGACTATAAAGGTGCTCTACAGGTATCTCCAAAGGTGTCTGTTGGGTTGGCATGGATCAAGACTGGGATTTGTCACTCCGTGTGACGGAGAGGTATCTCGGGGCCCACTCGGTGATACAACATCACAACAAGCCTTGCAAGCAATGTGACTAAGGAGTTAGTTATGGAATATTGTATTACAGAATGAGTAAATAGACTTGCCGGTAACGAGATTGAACTAGGTATGGAGATACCGACGATCGAATCTCGGGCAAGTAACATATCGAAGGACAAAGGGAACATCATACAGGATTAACTGAATCCTTGACATAGAGGTTCAACGGATAGAGATCTTCGTAGAATATGTAGGAGCCATTATGGACATCCAGGTCCCGCTATTGGTTATTGACCGGAGAATGTCTCACGTCATGTCTGCATAGTTCTCGAACCTGCAGGGTCTGCACACTTAATGTTCGGTGACGTTTCGGTATAGTTGAGTTATAGGTGTTGGTAACCAAAAGTTGTTTGGAGTCCTGGATGAGATCCTGGACGTCACGAGGAGCTCCAGAATGGTCCGGAGGTAAAGATTGATATATAGGAAGTGTTGGAATTATGCCCTAGAGGCAATGATAAATAAGTTATTATTATAATTCCTGTGTCAAGATAATCGTTTATTATCCATGCTATAATTGTATTGAATGAAGACTTAGATATATGTGTGGATACATAGACAAAACACCGTCCCTAGCAAGCCTCTAATTGGCTAGCTAGTTGATCAAGGATAGTCAGGGTCTTCTGGCTATGAGCAAGGTGTTGTTGCTTGATAACTAGATCACATCATTGGGAGAATCATGTGATGGACTAGACCCAAACTAATAGACGTAGCATGTTGATCGTGTCATTTTGTTGCTACTATTTTCTATGTGTCAAGTATTTATTCCTATGACCATGAGATCATATAACTCACTGACACCGGAGGAATGCTTTGTGTGTATCAAACGTCACAACGTAACTGGGTGGCTATAAAGATGCTCTACAGGTATCTCCGAAAGTGTCCGTTGAGTTAGTATGGATCAAGACTGGGATTTGTCACTCCGTGTGACGGAGAGGTATCTCGGGGCCCACTCGGTAATACAACATCACACACAAGCCTTGCAAGAAATTTGACTTAGTGTAAGTTGCGGGATCTTGTATTATGGAACGAGTTAAGAGACTTGCCGGTAAACGAGATTGAAATAGGTATGCGGATACTGACGATCGAATCTCGGGCAAGTAACATACCGAAGGACAAAGGGAATGACATAAGGGATTATATGAATCCTTGGCATTGAGGTTCAAACGATAAGATCTTCGTAGAATATGTAGGATCCAATATGGGCATCCAGGTCCCGCTGTTGGATATTGACCGAGGAGTCCCTCGGGTCATGTCTACATAGTTCTCGAACCCGCAGGGTCTGCACACTTAAGGTTCAACGTTGTTTTATGCGTATTTGAGTTATATGGTTGGTTACCGAATGTTGTTCGGAGTCCCGGATGAGATCACGGACGTCACGAGGGTTTCCGGAATGGTCCGGAAACGAAGATTGATATATAGGATGACCTCATTTGATTACCGGAAGGTTTTCGGAGTTACCGGGAATGACGAATGGGTTCCGAGAGTTCAGCGGGGGGGGGGGGGGGGCAGCCCACCCCGGGGAAGCCCATAGGCCTTAGGGGTGCCGCACCAGTGCTTAGTGGGCTGGTGGGCAAGCCCAGAGAGGCCCCTGCGCGGGAGATAAGAAAATCAAAGAGAAAAAAGGGGGGAAGTGGGAAGGAAGGGAAGGACTCCACCTTCCAATCCTAGCTGGACTAGGATTGGAGGAGGAATACTCCTCCCCCCATCAGCCGAACCCCTTGGGGCCTCTTGAGCCCCAAGTCAAGGCTCCTCCCCTCCCACCTATATATACAGTGGTTTTAGGGCTGATTTGAGACAACTTTTCCACGGCAGCCCGACCACATACCTCCACGGTTTTTCCTCTAGATCGCGTTTCTACGGAGCTCGGGCGGAGCCTTGCTGAGATTAGATCACCACCAACCTCCGGAGCGCCGTCATGTTGCCGGAGAACTCATCTACCTCTCCATCTCTCTTGCTGGATCAAGAAGGCCGAGATCATCATCGAGCTGTATGTGTGATGAACGCGGAGGTGCCGTCCGTTTGGCACTAGATCGTGGGACGGATCGCGGGACGGTTCGTGGGGCGGATTGAGGGATGTGAGTACGTTCCACTACATCAACCGCGTTCACTAACGCTTCTGCTGTGCGATCTACAAAGGTACGTAGATCGGAAATCCCCTCTCGTAGATGGACATCACCATGATAGGTTTTCGTGCGCGTAGGAATTTTTTTGTTTCCCATGCAACGTTCCCCAACAGTGGCATCATGAGCTAGGTTCATGCGTAGATGTCTTCTCGAGTAGAACACAAAAGTTTTTGTGGGCGGTGATGTGCGATTTGCTGCCCTCCTTAGTCTATTCTTGATTCTGCGGTATTGTTGGATCGAAGCGGCTCGGACCGACATTACTCGTATGCTTACGAGAGACTGGTTTCATCGCTACGAGTAACTCCATTGCTCAAAGATGACTGGTGGGTGTCGGTTTCTCCAACTTTAGTTGAATCGTAATTAACCGAGGAGGTCCTTGGATGAGGTTAAATAGCAATTCATATATCTCCGTTGTGGTGTTTCGTAAGTAAGATGCGATCCTACTAGATACCCATGGTCACCACGTAAAACATGCAATAACAATTAGAGGACGTCTAACTTGTTTTTGCAGGGTATGCTTGTGATGTGATATGGCCAACGATGTGATGTGATATATTGGATGTATGAGATGATCATGTTGTAATAGATAATATCGACATGCACGTCGATGGTACGGCAACCGACAGGAGCCATAGGGTTGTCTTTAAACTAACGTTTGTGCTTGCAGATGCGTTTACTATATTGCTAGGATGTAGCTTTAGTAGTAATAGCATGAGTAGCACGACAACCCCGATGGTGACACGTTGATGGAGATCATGGTGTGGCGCCGGTGACAAAGAAGATCGTGCCGGTGCTTTGATGATGGAGATCAAGAAGCATGTGATGATGGCCATATCATGTCAGTTATGAATTGCATGTGATGTTAATCCTTTTATGCACCTTATTTTGCTTAGAACGACGGTAGCATTATGAGGTGATCTCTCACTAAAATTTCAAGACGAAATTGTGTTCTCCCCAACTGTGCACCGTTGCGACAGTTCGTCGTTTCGAGACACCACGTGATGATCGGGTGTGATAGACTCAACGTTCACATACAACGGGTGCAAAACAGTTGCACACGCGTAACACTCAGGTTCAGATTGACGAGCCTAGCATGTGCAGACATGGCCTCGGAACGCATGAGACCGAAAGGTCGATCATGAATCATATAGTTGATATGATTAGCATAGGGATGCTTACCACTGAAACTATACTCAACTCACGTGATGATCGGACTTGAGCTAGTGTAAGTGGGTCATGAAGCACTCAAATGACTAGAGAGATGTACTTTCTGAGTGGGAGTTTAGCAAGTAATTTGATTAAGTTAAACTCTAATTATCTTGAACATAGTCTAAGTCCACTTTGAATATATTTGTGTTGTAGATCACGGCTCACGCGACAGTCACCCTGAATTTTAATACGTTCCTAGAGAAAGCTAAATTGAAAGATGATGGAAGCAACTTTGTAGACTGGGCTCGTAATCTTAAGTTGATCCTACAAGCTGGGAAGAAGGATTATGTCCTTGATGCTGCGCTAGGAGATGAACCACCCGCTACGGCTGACCAGGATGTTAAGAACGCTTGGTTAACACGTAAGGAGGACTACTCAGTAGTTCAATGTGCAGTCTTCTATGGCTTAGAACCGAGACTTCAACGTCGCTTTGAGCGTCATGGAGCATATGAGATGTTCCAGGAGTTGAAGTTTATCTTTCAGAAGAACGCCCGGATCGAGAGGTATGAGACCTCCGATAAATTCTATGCTTGCAAGAGGTAGGAGATTTCGTCTGTCAGTGAACACGTGCTCAAAATGTCAGGTACTCAAACCGTCTAGCTGAGCTGGGGATTGAACTCCCGCAAGAGGCTATCACTGACAGAATTCTTCAATCACTGCCGCCAAGCTATAAGGGCTTTGTGTTGAACTACAACATGCAAGGGATGAACAAGTCACCCGGCGAGTTGTTCGCGATGCTGAAACTGGCAGAGTCAGAACTCCGTAAAGAACATCAAGTATTGATGGTGAATAAGACCACTAGTTTCAAGAGAAACGGCAAAAGAAAAAAGGGCAATTCAAAGAAGAGTGGAAAACCTGTTGCCAATCCGACGAAGAAACCCGAAGCTCGACCTAAGCCTGAAACGGAGTGCTATTATTGCAAGGGTATGGGTCACTGGAAGCGCAACTACCCCAAGTATCTAGCTGATAAGAAGGCGGCCAAAGAAAAATCAGGTATATTTGATATACATGTTATTGATGTGTACTTAACCAGCTCTCGTAGTAGTGCTTGGGTATTCGATACCGGTTCTGTTGCTCATATTTGCAACTCGAAACAGGAACTGCGGAATAGGCGAAGGCTGGCAAAAGATGAAGTGACGATGCGCGTGGGAAATGGTTCCAAGGTTGATGCAATCGCCATCGGCACAGTTTCACTTCAGTTACCATCAGGATTAGTTATGAACTTGAATAATTGTTATTTAGTGCCTGCGTTGAGCATGAACATTATATCTGGATCTTGTTTATTGCGAGATGGTTACTCGTTTAAGTCAGAGAATAATGGTTGTTCTATTTCTATGAGTAATATCTTTTATGGTCATGCACCCAATGTGAGAGGATTGTTCATATTGAATCTTGATAGTGATAACACACATATACACAACAATGAGACCAAAAGAGTAAGAGTTAACAATGATAGCGCCATGTTTTTATGGCACTGCCGCTTAGGTCATATTGGTGTAAAGCGCATGAAGAAACTCCATACCGATGGACTTTTGGAGTCACTTGACTTCGATTCACTTGACACGTGCGAACCATGCCTCATGGGAAAGATGACTAAAACTCTGTTCTCCGGAAAAATGGAGCGTGCAAGTGACTTGTTGGAAATCATACATACCGATGTGTGTGGTCCGATGAGCGTGGAGGCACGCGGCGATATCGTTATTTTCTCACCTTGACTGACGATTTGAGTAGATATGGTTATGTCTACTTAATGAAGCACAAGTCTGAAACATTTGAAAACTTCAAGCAATTTCAGAGTGAAGTTGAAAATCATCGTAACAAGAGGATCAAATTCCTACGGTTTGATCATGGGGGTGAATATCTGAGTTTCGAGTTTGGTGCTCACTTAAAACAATGTGGAATTGTTTCACAGTTGACACCGCCTGGAACACCACTGTGTAATGGTGTGTCCGAACGTCGTAATCCTACTTTATTATAGATGGTGCGATCTATGATGTCTCTTATCGATTTGCCGTTATCGTTTTGGGGTTATGCATTAGAAACAGCTGCATTCACTTTAAATAGGGCACCATCAAAATCCATTGAGACGACACCATACGAACTGTGGTATGGCAAAAGACCAAAGTTGTCGTTTCTTAAATTTTGGGGATGTGATGCTTATGTCAAAAAGCTTCAGCCTGAAAAGCTCGAACCCAAAGCGGAAAAGTGCATCTTCATAGGTTACCCAAAAGAGACAGTTGGGTACACCTTCTATCTCAAATCCGAGGGCAAAGTGTTTGTTGCTAAGAATGGAGCTTTTCTCGAGAAGGAGTTTCTCTCGAGAGAATTGAGTGGGAGGAAGATAGAACTTGATGAGGTTGTCGAACCTCTCATCCCTCTGGATGGTGGCGCAGGGCAAAGGGAAACCCCTGTCGTTGCGACGCCGGTTGAGGAGGAAGTTAATGATGATGATCATGAAACTCCGGATCAAGTTCCTATCAAATCTCGTAGGTCGTCGAGACCGCGTACTACTCGAGAGTGGTACGGTAATCCCGTCTTATCAATCATGTTGTTAGACAACAATGAGCCTGCGAATTATGAAGAAGCAATGGTGGGCCCGGATTCCAACAAATGGCTGGAGGCCATGAAGTCCGAGATAAGATCCATGTATGAAAACAAAGTGTGGACTTTGGAAGTACTACCTGAGGGCCGCAAGGCTATTCAGAACAAATGGATCTTTAAGAAGAAGACTGACGCTGACGGTAATGTGACCGTTTATAAAGCTCAACTTGTGGCAAAGGGTTTTTCACAAGTTCTAGGAGTTGACTATGATGAGACATTCTCACCCATAGCGATGCTTAAGTCAGTCTGAATCATGTTAGTAATAGCTGCATTTTTCGATTATGAAATCTGGCAGATGGATGTCAAAACGGCGTTCCTTAACGGTTTCCTTAAGGAAGAGTTGTATATGATGCAACCCGAAGGTTTTGTCGATCCTAAAAATTCTAACAAAGTATGCAAGCTCCAGCGATCCATTTATGGACTGGTGCAAGCATCTCAGAGTTGGAATAAACGCTTTGATGAGGTGATCAAAGCATTTGGGTTTATACAAGTGGTTGGAGAATCTTGTATTTACAAGAAAGTGAGTGGGAGCTCTGTGGCGTTTCTAATATTATATGTGGATGACATATTGCTGATTGGACACAACGTGGAGTTTTTGGAAAGCATAAAGGATTACTTGAATAAAAGTTTCTCTATGAAGGACCTAGGAGAAGTTGCTTACATTCTAGGCATTAAGATCTATAGGGATAGATCAAAACGCCTGATAGGACTTTCACAAAGCACATACCTTGATAAAGTTTTGAAAAGGTTCAAAATGGAACAGTCCAAGAAGGGGTTCTTGCCAGTTTTACAAGCTACGAGATTGAGTAAGACTCAGTGCCCAACAACTGATAAAGATAGAGAGCATATGAGCACCGTCCCCTATGCTTCAGCCATAGGTTATGCAATGCTGTGGACTAGACCAGACGTTAGCCTGGCCATAAGTATGGCAGGCAGGTTCCAGAGTAATCCATGAGTGGATCACTGGACGGCGGTCAACAATATCCTGAAGTACCTGAAAAGGACTAAGGAGATGTTTCTCGTGTATGGAGGTGACGAAGAGCTCGCTGTAAAAGGTTACGTCGATACAAGCTTTGACACAGATCCGGATTACTCTAAGTCACAAACCGGATACGTATTTATTCTTAATGGGGGTGCGGTAAGCTGGTGCAGTTCCAAGCAAAGCGTCGTAGCTGATTCTACATGTGAAGCGGAGTACATGGCTGCCTCGGAGGCGGCTAAGGAGGGTGCCTGGATGAAGCAGTTCATGACGGATCTTGGAGTGGTGCCAAGCGCACTGAATCCAATAACCTTGTTCTGTGACAACACGGGTGCCATTGCCTTAGCAAAGGAATCACAGTTTCACAAGAAGACTAGACACATCAAACGATGCTTCAACCTCATCTGCGACTACGTCGAAGCGGAGGACGTAAATATATGCAAAGTGCACACGGATCTGAATGTAGCAGACCCGCTGACTAAACCTCTTCCATGGGCAAAGCATGATCAACACGAGAACTGTATGGGTGTTAGATTTATTACAATGTAATTCGCATGGTGATGTGAGGGCTAGATTAATGACTTTAGTGCAAGTGGGAGACTGTTGGAATTATGCCCTAGAGGCAATGATAAATAATTTATTATTATAATTCCTCTGTCAAGATAATCGTTTATTATCCATGCTATAATTGTATTGAATGAAGACTTAGATACATGTGTGGATACATAGACAAAACACCGTCCCTAGCAAGCCTCTAATTGGCTAGCCAGTTGATCAAGGATAGTCAGGGTCTTCTGGCTATGAGCAAGGTGTTGTTGCTTGATAACTAGATCACATCATTGGGAGAATCATGTGATGGACTAGACCCAAACTAATAGACGTAGCATGTTGATCGTGTCATTTTGTTGCTACTGTTTTCTGCGTGTCAAGTATTTATTCCTATGACCATGAGATCATATAACTCACTAACACCGGAGGAATGCTTTGTGTGTATCAAACGTCACAACGTAACTGGGTGGCTATAAAGATGCTCTACAGGTATCTCCGAAGGTGTCCGTTGAGTTAGTATGGATCAAGACTCGGATTTGTCACTCCGTGTGACGGAGAGGTATCTCGGGGCCCACTCGGTAATACAACATCACACACAAGCCTTGCAAGCAATGTGACTTAGTGTAAGTTGCGGGATCTTGTATTACGGAACGAGTAAAGATACTTGCCGGTAAACGAGATTGAAACAGGTATGCGGATACTGACGATCGAATCTCGGGCAAGTAACATACCGAAGGACAAAGGGAATGACATACGGGATTATATGAATCCTTGGCACTGAGGTTCAAACGATAAGATGTTCGTAGAATATGTAGGATCCAATATGGGCATCCAGGTCCCGCTGTTGGATATTGACAAGGAGTCCCTCGGGTCATGTCTACATAGTTCTCGAACCCGCAGGGTCTGCACACTTAAGGTTCGACGTTGTTTTATGCGTATTTGAGTTATATGGTTGGTTACCGAATGTTGTTCGGAGTCCCGGATGATGTCACAGACGTCACGAGGGTTTCCGGAGTGGTCCAGAAACGAAGATTGATATATAGGATGACCTCATTTGATTACCGGAAGGTTTTCGGAGTTACCGGGAATGTACCAGGAATGACGAATGGGTTCCGGGAGTTCACCGGGGGGGGGGGGGGGGCAGCCCACCCCGGGGAAGCCCATAGGCCTTAAGGGTGCCGCACCAGCCCTTAGTGGGCTGGTGGGCAAGCCCAGAGAGGCCCCTGCGCAGGAGATAAGAAAATCAAAGAGAAAAAAAGGGGGGAAGTGGGAAGGAAGGGAAGGACTCCACCTTCCAATTCTAGTTGGACTAGGATTGGAGGAGGAATCCTCCTCCCCCCATCGGCCGAACCCCTTGGGGCCTCTTGAGCCCCAAGGCAAGGCTCCTCCCCTCCCACCTATATATACGGAGGTTTTAGGGCTGATTTGAGACAACTTTTACATGGCAGCCCGACCACATACCTCCATGGTTTTTCCTCTAGATCGCGTTTCTGCGGAGCTCGGGCGGAGCCCTGCTGAGATTAGATCACCACCAACCTCCGGAGCACCGTCATGCTGTCGGAGAACTCATCTACCTCTTCGTCTCTCTTGCTGGATCAAGAAGGCCGAGATCATCATCGAGCTGTACGTGTGGTGAACGCGGAGGTGCCGTCCGTTCGGCACTAGATCGTGGGACGGATCGTGGGACGGTTCGTGGGACGGTTCGCGGGGCGGATCGAGGGACGTGAGGACGTTCCACTACATCAACCGCGCTCACTAACGCTTCTGCTGTGCGATCTACAAAGGTACGTAGATCACAAATCCCCTCTCGTAGATGGACATCACCATGATAGGTTTTCGTGCGCGTAGGAATTTTTTTGTTTCCCATGCGATGTTCCCCAACAGGAAGTCCTGTTTTGGTCACCGTAAAAGTTTCGGGCTCATCGATAGTGTACCGGGAGTGCTGGGAGGGTACCGGAGACCATCAGGAGGGGTGTCACGCCCCGAGGGGCCTTATGGGTTGTGGGAGGGTACAAACCAGCCCCTAGTGGGCTTACATAAGATCCCACTAAGGCCCATGAGGTTTGAGAGGCAAAAACCCAAAGGTGGAAAAGGTGGAAAGGGTTTCCAAGTGGAAAGGAGGAATCCTACGCCTAGTAGGATTGGAGTAGGACTCCTCCACCTCCAATTTTGGCCAAACCTTGAGGGTTTGAGGTTGCCTCCTCCCCTCCCTCCCTCCTATATATACTAGAGGTATTGAGGGTTTTTGAGACACACAATTTCAGCCACGTGCTACCCTCTCCTCTAGTTTGTAGTTCTTCCTCTAGATCGGATTTCTGCGGTGCTTGGGTGAAGCCGTGCAGGAATAGATCACCACAATCACTGGCGCACTGTCACGCTGCCGGAGAACTCATCTACTTCCCCGTCTCTCTTGCTGGATCAAGAAGGCGGCGGTCGTCATCGAGCTGTACGTGTGCTGAATGCGGAGATGCCGTCCGTTCGGCACTAGAACGGGATGGATCATGATGGGATCGCGGGACGGATCGTGATGAGATCGCGGGATGGGCTGTGATTTGAATCGCGAAGATGTTCCACTACATCAACCGCGTTATATATGCTTCCGCTTAGCGATCTACAAGGGTATGTAGATTCACTCTCCCCTCTCGTAGATGATCATCACCATGGATAGGTATTGCGTGTGCGTAGGAATTTTTTTGTTTCCCATGCTACGTTCCCCAACAGTGGCATCATGAGCTAGGTTCATGCGTAGATGATATCTCGAGTAGAACACAAAAGAGTTTGTGGGCGTTGATGGTCAATTTGCTGCCCTCCTTAGACTTTTCTTGATTCGGCGGTATTATTGGATTGAAGCTGCCCGGACCAACTTTACTCGTACGCTTACGAGAGACCGGTTTCATCGACTGAGATGCAACTTGTTGCATAAATATGACCGGCGGGTGTCTGTTTCTTCAACTTTAGTTGAATCGGATTTGACCGAGGCGGTCCTTGGAGAAGGTTAAATAGAAATTTTCATATCGCTGTTGTGGCTTTGCTTAAGTAAGATGCGATCCTACTAGATACCCATAGCAGCCACGTAAAACATGCAACAACAAATTAGAGGACGTCTAACTTGTTTTTGCAGGGTATGCATGTGATGTGATATGGCCAAAGACATGATATGATATATTGGATGTATGAGATGATCATGTTGTAATAGTTAAATATCGACTTGCACGTCGATGCTACGGCAACCGGCAAGAGCCATAGGGTTGTCTTTAAACTAACGTTTGTGCTTGCTGATGCGTTTACTATATTGCTAGGTAGTAGCTTTAGTAGTAATAGCATAGATAGGACGACAACCTCGATGGCGGCACAATGATGGAGATCATGATGATGGAGATCATGGTGTGGTGCCGGTGACAATGAAGATCATGCCGGTGCTTTGATGATGGAGATCAAGAAGCACAAGATCATGTCCATATCATGTCACTTATGATTTGCATGTGATGTTAATCCTTTTATGCACCTTATCTTGATTAGAACGACGGTAGCATTATAAGGTGATCCCTCACTAAAATTTCAAGATAAAATTGTGTTCTTTGGAAGCATCGGTAAGTCCATTATAGAAGATATCAAGTATCTCATTCTTCTCAAGAGGGTGATCAGGCAAAGCATTCAATAGCTGGATGAGCCTCCCCCAAGCATGTGGGAGACTCTCTTCTTCAACTTGAGCAAAGTTGTATATTTCCTGCAAGGCGGCTTGCTTCTTATGGGCAGGGAAATATTTTTCAGAGAAGTAGTAGACCATATCCTGGGGGCTACGCACACAACGAGGAGCAAGAGAAGTGAACCAGGTCTTAGCATCATCCTTTAGCAAGAAAGGAAACAACTTGAGCATATAGTAGTGGCAGATCTTTTCCTCACTAGTGAATATGGTGGCTATATCGTCCAGTTTGGTAAGATGGGCTACAACCGTTTCAGACTCGTAACCGTGAAAAGGATCAGATTCGACCAGAGTGATTAACTCAGGGTCGACACAGAATTCATAATCCTTATCGGTTACAAAGATAGGCGAAGTGGCAAACTTCGGGTCGTATTTCATCCTAGCGTTCAGAGATTTTTCTTTCCACTTGCGCAGAAGTTTCTCAACATCATAGCTATCCTTACACGCAAGAAAATCCTCAGCTACCTCTCCCTCCATAACATAGCGCGTATCAGGCATAACAGGCAATTCAGGCATAGTAGCAGGTTCTACTTCAATAGTATCAGTAGGTTCAGAAGTATCATCACATCTAGCTGCAACTCTAGCACTTTGTGCATCAAGGGCACCTAGTGGCAAAGCAGTATCAGGTATAGCAGGCATAGTATCAAGCATAGCATCATCAAGCATAGTATCAAGCATAGCATCATCAGTCATAATATCAAGATTTCTAGCAGGAGGCGAAGTCGCAAACTTAATCAAAACTGAAGGTGAATCAAGTGCAGAGCTAGATGGCAATTCCTTACCTCTCCTCGTAGTGGAAGCTGGATTTTAGTTCGTGGATCTTTCAGATTCCTCATAGTGATCAGCAGACGTCAATCCCAAGTGACTCAGAGAATATAGTTGAGCCTCCCCGGCAACGGCGCCAGAAAAAGCCTTGATGTCCCACAAGCGTATGGGATCGCAGCAGTTTTCGAGGGTAGAGTATTCAACCCAAATTTGTTGGTTCGCACGACGGGAAGCGAAAGAATATTCTCAAGTATTAGCAGCTGAATGTGTCAGATTCAACCACACCTGAAAGATTAGTGTCTGCAAGCAAAGTATCAGTAGCAAAGTAGTATGATAGAAACGGTGCTAGAAACGATCTGTTGACAAGGCAGACTATTCCTAACTGTTGTATCAATGGCGCCAGAAAAAGCCTTGTTGACGGGATGTTAGTGCCGCTTACCTAGCCTCGGCAACGGCGCCAACAAAGTCTTGCAACAAGTAACAACGGAGTAGTAAGGAACAGTAGTAGCAGTAGGAGCAACAAAGTAACAGGTAAAAGCACTAGCCACAGTAGCAGCAAAGTGGCCCAATCCCTTTGGTTGTAAGGGACAAGCCTAGGCAAAGTAACGTAGCGAGGACCAGTAGTAAAAGACTCGTAGGTAGTGGATCGGTGATGGATGAGTGTGACGGATGTGATTCATCATGTAACAGCTATAACACGGAGAGATATGTGACTAGCTCTCATTCGTCGATCTAATGTAGGCATGTATTCCGTATGTAGTCATACGTGCTTAGGGAAAAGAACTTGCATGAAATCTATTGTCCATCCCTCCCGTGGCAGCGAGGTCCTAATGGAAACTACGGGATATTAAGGTTCTCCTTTTAATAAAGAGCCGGACCAACGCATTAACACGCGGTGAATACAGGAACTCCTCATACTATGGTCATCTCTAGGAGTGGTTCCGGCTATTGTCACTCCGGGGTTGCCGGGTCATAACACATAGTAGGTGACTACAACTTGCAAGATAGGATTTAAAACACACATATATTGGCGACAACATAATAGGTTCAGATCTGAAATCATGGCACTCGGGCCCTAGTGACAAGCATTAAGCATAGCCAAGTAGTAGCAACATCAATCTAGAACATAGTGGATACTTGGGATCAAGCCCCGTCAAGAACTAACTCGATTACATGATAGATCTCATCCAACTCATCACCGTCCAGCAAGCCTACGATGAGATTACTCACGAACGATGAAGAGCATCATGGAATTGTCGCTGGAGAAAGGTTGATGATGACGATGGCGACGATTTCCCCTCTCCGGAGCCCAAAACGGACTCCAGATCTGCCCTCCAGATGAAGAACAGGATGTGGCGGCGCCTCCGTATCGCAAAACGAGATGAAACCTTCTCTCTGATTTTTTTTCTAGGCGAAATGGAAGATATAGAGCTAAGATTGGGGGCGGTGGTGCCATGTGGGCCCCACAAGCCTGCACGACGCGACCATAGGGGTGGCCGTGGCATGTGGGATTGTGGCCCACTGGCACGCCCCCTCCGGTGGATCTTTGCACAGGTATTTTTCTTTTATTCCAGAAAAAATCTCCGTAAATTTTCATGACATTCTGAGAACTTCTATTTCTACACAAAAACAACACCATGACAATTCTGCTGAAAACAACATCAGTCCGGGTTAGTTCCATTCAAATCATGCAAGTTAGAGTCCAAAACAAGGGCAAAAGAGTTCGGAAAAGTAGATACGACGGAGACGTATCAACTCCCCCAAGCTTAATGCCTTGCTTTTCCTCAAGCAACTTAGTTGACAAACTGAGAGAGACAAAAGAAAAACTTTGACGAACTCTGTTTGATCTTGTTGTTGCAACTATGTCTAACTCACAACCAGAATTTCAGCAACATCACAAGCAAACCACATAAGCAAATGACATCTAGGTCTCATGGTAAACTCATATCAATGGCATAATAAACTAGCGAGCAAATAATAATAAGCCTCAAGTGTCAACACTTCAATCAAAACAACATGAAGCAGTACAAATAGATGGTATCTCGCTAGCTCTTTCTGAGACTGCAAAACATAAATGCAGAGCACCTTCAAAGACCAAGGGCTGACTAAACATTGTAATTCAAGGCAATGAAGATCCAATCATAGTCACACTCAACACAGTTAAAAGCAAAGCATAAAAATGACAGAGGTGCTCTCTAATTGGTGCTTTTGTAAGAGGAGGATGACTCAACAGGAACATAAATACACAGGCCCTTCGCAGAGGGAAGCAGTGATTTGCAGAGGTGCCAGAGCTCAAGCTTTTAAAACAGAGATAATAATTTTGGGTGGCATGCTTACATTGTCAACGCAATGACTAAGAGTTCTCAACATCTTCCACGCTACACATGCTATAAGCGGTTCCCAAACAGAAAAGTAAAGTTTTGACTCCCCCACCACCAATCAATCACACTCCACGGCTAGCCGAATCCTCGGGTACCGTCCAAACCAACATCAATCCTGGGGGAGTTTTGTTTGCAATTGTCTTTTCGATTTGAGCATGGAACTGGGAATTCCAATTATTGGCCCCTTTCTCGTGAATGATAGTGAATAAACACATATCAAGGATAACACGCCTAGCATGGAAGATACTGATAGCCCCCTGTCACCACATGAGCGGTTCGGGCATGCAAAACAGATTATTTCTTGAAGATTTAGAGAGTGGCACATGCAAATTTACTTGGAACGGCAGGTAGATACCGCACATAGGTAGGTATGGTGGACTCATATGGCACAACTTTGGGTTTATGGGAGGTGGATGCACAATCAGTATTCCCGCTTAGTACAAGTGAAGGAAGCGACCAACTAGAGAGCGACAACAGTCATCAAAATGCATTGAGATTAACTAACATTGAGTGCAAGCATGAGTAGGACATAAATCACCATGAACATGAACATCATAGAGGCTATGTTGATTTTGTTTCAACTACACGCGTGAACATGCGCCAAGTCAAGCCACTTGAAACATTGAAAGGAGGATACCATCCTATCATACTACGTCATAGTCATCTCAACTTTCATGTGGGCAACCAAGACAGACCATTAATAAGCTCCTAGCTAAATAAGCATGGCATAAGCAACTATGATCTCTAAGTTGTCATTGAAAACATGTTTCTCTCACAACAAAGCTGAATCAGGCATGATGAGCTAGTCATATTTACAAAAACAAAATAGATCGAGTTCATACCGGCTTTTCCAGGCTCAGTCACTTCATCATATATCGTCATTATTGCCTTTCACTTGCATGACCAAATGATGTGAACAATAATAAGAGTGCTCATGCATTGGACTACGATGGAATCTGCATGCAAACACAAAGGAGAAGACAAAGTAATACAACTCTTTGAAAGCTAAACAGGTATGCATGCAAGAGCCCCTAAACATTGTAACCAATATCTTCTACCTTGACCCAAAGAAAAAGAAAACTATCTACACAGGAAAGCTCCCAACAAGCAAAAGAAGAAAAAGAAAATCTTTTTGGTTTTTTCTAAAACTAGACAGACACATGAAAAGAAAACGAGAAAAAGGAAATAAACTAGCATGGATGATACAGTGGCAAAGTGTGATCACCGGCTAACAAAGCGAAAGCATAAGCAAGAATGTAAAGTCGGTGAGAACACATATTCCCCAAGCTTAGGCCTTTGCCCTAACTTGGTCTACTCCCATGGATGGCCCTGGTGAAACCCAAAATCATAATTGGGGTTATACGGGAGCGCTGCAGCCACTGCCTGAATAGCTGCCTCACGGAGACGAGTAGCCTTTGACTCCCTCTCATACTCCTCTGCCTCTCCTCTGGTTATGTAATATCTCCGTTTTACCTGAAAGTCAAAGAGAGCAGGAGCAGGAAGGGTAATATGGAAAACACGCTGTCGGTTAAATATCAATCGGTATTGGAGGGATTCATCATCCCTCTCAAGGAACTGGTAGCATGCCATAGCAAAGCAATCAAGGAAAGCTGTATGGAGTGGGGGATCTCCTTCGCGGATGGTACTCCAGGAAAATTTGCTATGCGGGTGGCATAGATCCCACCAAAGAAATCCCCATCAATAGCATTCTTATTCAGCCTCCTTGCTATAATAGCTCCCATGTTGAAGCTTTTGTCACTCGTCACTGTGCTCTTAAGGATACTAAGGTCGGGTGCGCAGAGGTGACAATGTTCAATCTTGCCATTAATGCATCTTCCTATGAAGAGGGCAAAGTAATGCAAGGCAGGAAAATGAATATTCCCCATGGTAGCTTGCGTAATGTCTCTAGTTTCTCCAACCGTAATACCAGCGCAAAAATCTCTAACCGAAGATTTAGGAGGATCATTGAGGTTACCCCAAATAGGTATTTTGCAAATTCTACTGAAATCCTCTAAATCCATGGTATAAGATTTATCATAGAGATCAAACAGTACCGATGGCTCACGGCCAGCCGAAAATTTGAATCTACGGACAAAAGAGGCAGTGAGAGCAACATACTATTCACATTTATCGGAGATGAATTCTTCGAGTCCAACATTGTGAACAAATGCATCAAACTCATCTTTGAAGCCTGCCTCAATCATAAATTCATCAGAAGGCCATTCCCATGGTTGTACCTGCGCGTCCCTAGGTTGGTAAGGATCAGGCTCCCGAATCGCAAGACGGGGACCTCTCTTGCTTGAAGAACCACCATGAAAGTTTCTCCTGAACATCTTCCTTTTCTGAAATTTTCAGTGACCCAAAGGAAAGGTAAACAAGGTTCAGCTAAACTTGTTGCAACTACTCCCATAAGTGCCTAGAGACCATATTACGCATCAAAACTACTTGGGACCAACTAGAATCAGCATGCAAAGCTCAAGAACATGGTCACCAAGGCAGCAAAAATACGCGGAGTATAAGGCACTAGAGCAAAAACTAATTGGACCAATGGAGGATTCACTTACCAAGGAGTAATTTCCCCAAAACAGTTCGGAGAACGGTGATTTGAGCAAAGAGATCGAAAATCCCACAAGAGGAGCAAGAACACGGGTTTGAGCTGCGAAACGATTTTTTCTGGAGGTAGGAGAAGGAAATAAGAGCAAGAATGAGTGGAGGGGGTGCTTGTGGCCCCCACAAGCCTGGGTGGCGCGACCAGGGGGTGCCCGCGCCCCTAGGGCTTGTGGCCCAGTGGTGTGGCCCCCAGACAGACTCTTTCTCCCAGTATTTTACAAATATTCCAGAAAAAATCATACTAGATTTTCACAGCGTTCGGAGAATTTTTATTTTCGGGGTACTTTTCCACCAGACGCTAAGACAGAAAACAGGGAAAACTAAACTAAATCTATCATTTTTCTTCTAAGCCACCGAAGGTGAAAGCTTGGAACAGAGGTTTGTGACTCCTGGATTCATCCATCTCATGGTCATCGAAAGAAAATCCGTCAATGGGGTTGATCAAATCCCCTCGACAAAACTTTTTCGAATCGCAAAAGAGAACGGAGAATTTTCGAATAGTCACTAAGTCACCTCAATGGGGATGTGTATCTCCCCAACAAGCAAATCATACTTCATCTTGACACGAGGAATAGGGCATTCAAAGCTCCCAATAAGAATCGATGAAGTCTTTTTGATAGCATTGATGCAATGTACTCGATATTGTTTCTTCGGAAAGTGCACCGTATGCTCATTACCGTTGGCATGGAAAGTGACATTGCCTTTGTTGCAATCTATAACAGCCCCTGCAGTGTTTAAAAAGGGTCTTCCGAGGATGACAGCCATGGCATCGTCCTCGGGAATATCCAAGATAACAAAGTCTGTTAAGATAGTGGTGTTAGCAACCACAACAGGCACATCCTCGCAAATGTGGATAGGGAAAGCAGTTGATTTGTCGGCCATTTGCAGAGAGATTTTAGTGGGTGTCAACTTATCCAGTTCAAGTCTACGATAAAGAGAGAGAGGCATAACACTAACACCGGCTCCAAGGTCGCACAACGCAGTTCTAATGTAGTTGCCTTTAATGGAGCAAGGTATAGTGGGCACACCGGGATCACCTAGTTTCTTAGGAGTTCCACCCTTGAAAGTGTAATTGGCAAGCATGGTAGAGATCTCAAGATCAGGTATCCTCCTCTTATTAGTCACAATATCTTTCATGTACTTAGCATACGGAGACATCTTGAGCATATCTGTCAAACGCATCTGCAGAAAGACAGGTCTGATCATCTCAACGAAGCGCTCAAAATCCTCATCATCCTTTTTCTTGGAGGGTTTGGGAGGAAAGGGCATAGGTTTCTGAACCCATGGCTCCCTTTCTTTACCGTGCTTCCTAGCAGGGAAGTCATTCTTATCGTATCTCTTATTCTTAGGCTGTGGGTTATCAAGATCAACACTAGGTTCAATCTCCACATCCTTATCGTTGCTAGGCTGAGCATCTTCATGAACATCACTGTTGATATTATCATTAGGCTCATGTTCATCACCAGATTGTGTTTCAGCATCAGAGATAGAGGCATCATTTGGACTCTGAGGGGTAGCAGCAATAGGGTCGCTAGCGTGCAGGTTCCTATCATCTCTCTTCTTCTTTATAGGATGACTAGGTGCATCACTGCTAACTCCTTGAGACTCTTGTTCAACTCTCTTCGAATGACCCTCAGGATACAAAGGTTCCTGGGTCATTCTACCGCCTCTAGTAACAACTCTGACGACATTGTCATTCAACTCATTGAGCAAGTCATTTTGAGCTTTAAGTACTTGTTCTACGTGAGTAGTAACCATAGAGGCATGTTTACTCAGAAGTTTAAGATCATTGACATTTCTGTCCACACAAGCACTTAAATGACTAAGCATACGAGCATTCTTTTCCAATTGTCTGCTAACATAATCATTGAAACTCTGTTGTTTGGCAACGAAGTTATCAAATTCATCCATGCATAAGCTGGCAGGTTTATCAAAAGGAATATCACTCTCATCAAACCTACGCAGAGAATTTACTTCTACTACCTGTATCGGGTTATCGAGACCATGGATCTCTTCGATAGGTGGTAGATTTTTGACATCTTCAGATTTAATTCGTTTCTCTCGCATAGATTTCTTGGCTTCTTGCATATCTTCAGGATTGAGGAATAGAATACCTCTTTTCTTCGGAGTTGGCTTAGGAGGTGGTTCGGGAATAGTCCAAGCATTCTCATTGCACAAGATGTTATTCAACAGAATCTCAGCTTGTTCTACGGTTCGTTCCCTAAAAACACTACCGACACAACTATCTAGGTGGTCTTTGGAAGCATTGGTAAGTCCATGATAGAAGATATCAAGTATCTCATTCTTCTCAAGAGGGTGATCATGCAAAGCATTCAGTAGCTGGATGAGCCTCCCCCAAGCTTGTGGGAGACTCTCTTCTTCAGCTTGAGAAAAGTTGTATATTTCCTGCAAGGCGGCTTGCTTCTTATGGGCAGGGAAATATTTTTCAGAGAAGTAGTAGACCATATCCTGGGGGCTACGCACACAACGAGGAGCAAGAGAAGTGAACCAGGTCTTAGCATCATCCTTTAGCAAGAAAGGAAACAACTTGAGCATATAGTAGTGGCGGATCTTTTCCTCACTAGTGAATATGGTGGCTATATCGTCCAGTTTGGTAAGATGGGCTACAACCGTTTCAGACTCGTAACCGTGAAAAGGATCAGATTCGACCAGAGTGATTAACTCAGGGTCGACAGAGAATTCATAATCCTTATCGGTTACAAAGATAGGCGAAGTGGCAAACTTCGGGTCGTATTTCATCCTAGCGTTCAGAGATTTTTCTTTCCACTTGCGCAGAAGTTTCTCAACATCATAGCTATCCTTACACGCAAGAAAATCCTCAGCTATCTCTCCCTCCATAACATAGCGCGTATCAGGCATAACAGGCAATTCAGGCATAGTAGCAGGTTCTACTTCAATAGTATCAGTAGGTTCAGAAGTATCATCACATCTAGCTGCAACTCTAGCACTTTGTGCATCAAGGGCACCTAGTGGCAAAGCAGTATCAGGTATAGCAGGCATAGTATCAAGCATAGCATCATCAAGCATAGTATCAAGCATAGCATCATCAGTCATAATATCAAGATTTCTAGCAGGAGGCGAAGTCGCAAACTTAATCAAAACTGAAGGTGAATCAAGTGCAGAGCTAGATGGCAATTCCTTACCTCTCCTCGTAGTGGAAGGTAGGATTTTAGTTCGTGGATCTTTCAGATTCCTCATAGTGATCAGCAGACGTCAATCCCAAGTGACTCAGAGAATATAGTTGTGCCTCCCCGGCAACGGCGCCAGAAAAAGCCTTGATGTCCCACAAGCGTATGGGATCGCAGCAGTTTTCGAGGGTAGAGTATTCAACCCAAATTTGTTGGTTCGCACGACGGGATGCGAAAGAATATTCTCAAGTATTAGCAGCTGAATGTGTCAGATTCAACCACACCTGAAAGATTAGTGTCTGCAAGCAAAGTATCAGTAGCAAAGTAGTATGATAGCAACGGTGCCAGAAACGATCTGTTGACAAGGCAGACTATTCCTAACTGTTGTATCAATGGCGCCAGAAAAAGCCTTGTTGACGGGATGTTAGTGCCGCTTACCTAGCCTCGGCAACGGCGCCAACAAAGTGTTGCAACAAGTAACAACGGAGTAGTAAGGAACAGTAGTAGTAGTAGCAGCAAAGTAACAAGTAACAGTAGTAGCAACAGTAGCAACAAAGTGGCCCAATCCCTTTGGTAGCAAGGGGCAAGCCTAGGCAAAGTAACGTAGCGAGGACCAGTAGTAAAAGACTCGTAGGTCCTGGATCGGTGATGGATGAGTGTGACGGATGTGATTCATCATGTAATAGCTAAAACACGGAGAGATATGTGACTAGCTCCCGTTCGTCGATCTAATGTAGGCATGTATTCCGTATGTAGTCATACGTGCTTAGGGAAAAGAACTTGCATGACATCTATTGTCCATCCCTCTCGTGGCAGCGGGGTCCTAATGGAAACTATGGGATATTAAGGTTCTCCTTTTAATAAAGAACCGGACCAACGCATTAACACGCGGTGAATACAGGAACTCCTCATACTATGGTCATCTCCGGGAGTGGTTCCGGCTATTGTCACTCCAGGGTTGCCGGGTCATAACACATAGTAGGTGACTACAACTTGCAAGGCTGGATCTAAAACACACATATATTGGCGACAACATAATAGGTTCAGATCTGAAATCATGGCAGTCGGGCCCTAGTGACAAGCATTAAGCATAGCCAAGTAGTAGCAACATCAATCTAGAACATAGTGGATACTAGGGATTGATACGTCTCCAATGTATCTATAATTTCTGATGGTTCCATGCTATTATCTTGTCAACTTTGGATGTTTTATATGCATGAATATGCTATTTTATATCTTTTTTGGGATTAACCTATCAACTCAGTGCCAAGTGCCAGTTTCTGTTTTTTCCGTGTTTTTGGCCCATTTTCAGACGGAGTCCAAATGGAATGAAACTTTACGATGATTTTTTGATGGACCAAAAGAGACCCCCGAAGCTTTGGAAGAAGACCAGAAGAGCCACGAGGGAGTACAAGTCCTGACGCCGCCACCACCCCCCTAGGTGGCGCAGGGCAGGCTTGTGACCTCCTCGTGGGCCCAACCGACGTAATTCCATCGCCATAAATTCCTATAAATTCAGAAACCTCCAAAAAGAAACCTAGATCGGGAGTTCCGCCGCCGCAAGCCTCTGTAGCCACCAAAAACCAATCTAGAGCCCGTTTCGGCACCCTGCCGGTGGGGGAATCCATCTTCGGTGGCCATCTTCATCATCCCGGCGATCTCCATGACGAGGAGGGAGTAGTTCTCCCTCGGGGCTAAGGGTATGTACCAGTAGCTTTGTGTTTGATCTCTCTCTCTCGTGTTCTTGAGATGTCTTGATCTCGATGTACCATGCGCTTTGCTACTATAGTTGGATCTTATGATGTTCTTCCCCCTCTCCCTTCTTGTAATGAATTGAGTTTCCCCTTTGGAGTTATCTTATCGGATTGAGTCTTTGAGAACACTTGATGTATGTCTTGCACGTGTCTATCTGCTGTGATCAACTTGCGGATTTGTGACAATTGGGAACCTATGCATATGGGTTGGCACACGTGGATTCATGTGAGTACTTGATGTATGTTTTGGTGATCAACTTGTGGGTTCGTGACATTGGGAACCTATGCACAGGGGTTGGCACACGTTTTGACCCTCTAGTAGAAACTTTGGGGCACTCTTTGAAGTTCTATGTGTTGGTTGAATAGATGATTCTGAGATTATGTGATGCATATCGTATAATCATGCCCACGGATACTTGAGGTGACAATGGAGTATCTAGGTGACATTAGGGTCTTGGTTGATATGTATCTTAAGCTGTTATTCTAGTACGAACTCTTGAATAGATCGATCAGAAAGAATAACGTTGTGGTGGTTTCGTACCCGACAACAATCTCTTCGTTTGTTCCCTGCTAATAGTGACTTTGGAGTGACTGTTTGTTGCATGTTGAGGGCTAGTTATATGATCCAATTATGTTATCATTGTTGAGAGAACTTCACTAGTGAAAGTTTGAACCCTAGGCCTTGTTTCCACGCATTGCAATACCGTTCGTGCTCACTTTTGTTACTAGTTACCTTGCTGTTTTTGTAATTTCAGATTACAAAAACCTATATCTACCATCCATATTGCACTTGTTTCACCATCTCTTCACCGAACTAGTGCACCTATACAATTTACCATGGTATTGGGTGTGTTGGGGACACAAGAGACTCTTTGTTATTTGGTTGCAGGGTTGCTTGAGAGAGACCATCTTCATCCTACGCCACCCACGGATTGATAAACCTTAGGTCACCCACTTGAGAGAAAATTGCTACTGTCCTACAAACCTCTGCACTTGGAGGCCCAACAACGTCTACAAGGAGAAGGTTGCATAGTAGACCTCAAGCTCTTTTCTGGCGCCATTGCCGGGGAGGTTGGCGCTTGAAGGTATATCTTTAGATCTTGCAATCTAATCTTTTTGTTTCTTGTTCTTTCTCTAGAAAACTACAAAAAAATGGAATTGAGGATGCCTCGCATGCTCCATCTTTTCAATGTCTTTCGTGAGCATCATGGGAAGGAAAATTGTGCTCAAGTGCTGAAAGAAGAATTACATAGAATGCTTGGCATAGAATATGTGAATGATGAGCATTATTGCAATGTTGTTAGCATGAATTCTATGAATACCCATGATGCTAATGATATGCAAATCCACAAGCTTGGGGATGCTATATTTGATGAAGATGATCTTTTTAGTTCTTCCACTTTGAACGATCAAAATTGTTTTGATGAAAGCATGCCCCCTATCTATGATGATTATTGTGAGGATACTTATGCTTTAAAGAAGAGGGATGATAAAACTTGTCATACTCTCGAGATCCCCTTTGCTAAACCTTGCTTTTTCATTGTGGACACAATTTGTAGTGCTCAAGTATTTTACGATACTCCCACTACTATTCTTGAGAATAGATTTCCTTACGTGGAGAGTAGTAAAATTCCTATGCTTCTAGATCATGAAAAGAAAGCCTTAGGTGCTGGTTATATTGTTGAATTCATTCATGATGCTACTAAAAATTACTATGAGAGAGGATCATATGCTTCTACTTATTGCAATAGTATCAAACTTCCTCTCCATATGTTGAAATTTTTGAAGCTATGCTTGTTTTGCCTTCCTATGCTAGTTGATTCTTGCTCCAATAAATTGTTTGATCACAAAATCCCTATGCATAGGAAGTGGGTTAGAATTAAATGTGCTAGCCATTTGCTCCGTGATGCTCTCGTTGTGTTTCAATCCTTACCTTTTATGTGAGCATCATTGAAATCAATGCCTAGCTAAGGGTGTTAAACGATAGCGCTTGTTGGGAGGCAACCCAATGAATAAATTTTTCTTTGCTTTTTTGCTTCCTGTTTTGTTTTCTCTACACCATCATAATTCTGTTATGATTGTGTCTTTTGTGTTTCTTTTTGTGTTTGTGCCAAGCAAAACCGTTATGATTAGTCTTGGTGATGATTGTTTGATCATGCTGGAAAAAGACAGAAACTTTCTGCTCATGAAAATAATTTTCATTTTTATTCTGTAAGATCTTTTGAGTTGATTCTTTTTGCTGCTGATTTCTATGCAATGTTGTCAGACTGTCATAATTTTTCAGATTTTTTGAAGTACCAGAAGTATATGAAGTATACAGATTGCTACAGACTGGTCTGCTGTTAACAGATTCTGTTTTGTTGAGTTGGTTGCTTATTTTGATGAAACTATGGATAGTATCGGAGGGTACTAGCCATGGAAAAGTGAAAATACAGAAACCCAACACCAACATAAGTAGAATTTAAGTTTGCTACAGTACCTAAGGAAGTGATTTGCTTTCTTATACTAATGATATCACGAGTTTCTGTTTAAGTTTTGTGTTGTGAAGTTTTCAAGTTTTGGGTGAAGTTCTTATGGACAAAGAGATAAAGAGTGGCAAGAGCTCAAGCTTGGGGATGCCCAAGGCACCCCAAGAGATTCAAGGATGCCTTAAAAGCCTAAGCTTGGGGATTCCCCTGGAAGGCATCCCCTCTCTCGTCTTCAATCCATCGGTAACGTTACTTGGGGCTATATTTTTATTCACCACATGTTATGTGTTTTTGCTTGGAGCGCCTTATATCGTAGGAGTCTTTATTTTTTGTTGTGTCAAAATCATCCTTTCTACACACCTAGAGAGAGAGACATGCACTCACCGTGATTTTGTCGAGCTTCACTTGTATCCTTTGATTAGACAATTCAGCTCACATGTGCTTCACTTATATCTTTTGAGCTAGTTGCTTTTGCTCTTTGTTCTTCACTTATATCTTTTAGAGAACAGCGGTGCATGGCTTGGTAGTTGATCTATGCTTTGAAAGTAGTCTCAAAAGGGGTAGTTATCCAAAGGGATACCAAAACTTCCACCTTCATGTGCACTGAATAGTTAGAGAAGTTTGATTCATCTCAATTAGTTTTGAGTTGTGGTTTTGGTAATGTTGAAGTCATGCTAGTAAAGTGTTGTGGATCTAGAAATACTTGTGTTGAAGTTAGTAATTCCCGTAGCATGCACGTATGGTGAACCGCTATGTGATGAAGTCTGAGCATGATTAATCTATTGATTGTCATCCTTTGTGTGGTGGTCGGGATCACGCGATGGTTTATACCTACCAACCCTTCCCCTAGGAGTATGCGTTGAATGCTTTGTTTTGATTACTAATCAAACTTTTGCAACAAGTATATGAGTTCTCATGACTAATGTTGAGTCCATGGTTTAGATGCACTTTCACCTTCCACCATCACTACCTTCTTAGTGCCGTGCAACTTTCGCCGGTGCACAAAACCCACCATTAGCCTCCCTCAAAACAGCCACCATACCTATCTACTATGGCTTTTTCAAACTCATTCCAAGATATATTGCCATGCAACTACCACCATGACATGTGCCACCACGTCTACATTGCCATTGCATGATCGTAAGATAGCTAGCATGATGTTTCCTTTAATGTCTATGCCATGCTAGATCATTGTCACGGTACACTACCGAAGGCATTCCATATAGAGTCATCGTTGCTCTGAGTTTTGAGTTGAAAGTGTGATGATCATCATTGATGGAGCATTGTCCCATGTGAGGAAATAAAAGAGGCCAGCGAAGCCCATTTACAAAAAGAGGCCAAAGATGCCCACCAAAATAAAAAAAGAAAAATAATAAAATAAAAGAGGCCAAAGAGCCCACCAAAAAAGAGAGAAAAAGGGAGAAGGGACAATGCTACTATCCTTCCACACTTCTGCTTATTAAGCACCATGATCTTCATGATTGAGAGTCTCTCGTTTTGTCACCACCATATAGCTAGTGGGAAATTTTCATTATATAACTTGGCTTGTATATTCCAATGATAGGCTTCCTCAAAATTGCCTTAGGTCTTCGTGAGCAAGCAAGTTGGATGCACACCCACTAGTTTTATTTAAGAGCTTTCACATACTCCTAGCTCTAGTGCACCATTTGTATGGCAATCCCTACTCATTCACATTGATAACTATTGATAAGCATCTCCATAGCTCATTGATATGCCTAGTCAATGTGACCATCTTCTCCTTTTTTGTCTCACAACCTCCACCACTCCATTCCACATATAGTGCTATAACCATGGCTCACGCTCATGTATTGCATGAGAGTTGGAAAAGTTTGAGAAAGTAAAGGTGTGAAAACAATTACTTGGCCAATACCGAGGTTGTGCATGATTTAAATTCGTTGTGCAAGGATGATAGAGCATAGCCAGACTATATGATTTTGTAGGGATAGATTTCTTTTGGCCTTGTTATTTTGAAAGCTCATGATTACCTTGCTAGTTTGCTTGAAGTATTATTTTCTCCACGTCAATAGCAAACTATTGTTTTGAATCTAACGGATCTGAACATTCATGTCACATAAGAGGAGTTACAAAGGACATCTATGCTAGGTAGCATGAAAGCATCAAAAATTCATTCTTTATCACTTCCCTACTCGAGGACGAGCAGGAGTTAAGCTTGGGGATGCTTGATACATCTCCAACGTATCTATAATTTTATATGGTTCCATGCTATTATCTTGTCAACTTTGGATGTTTTCTATGCATGAATATGCTATTTTATATCTTTTTTGGGACTAACCTATTAACTCTGTGCCAAGTGTCAGTTTCTGTTTTTTCCGTGTTTTTAGCCCATTTTCAGACGGAGTCCAAATGGAATGAAACTATACGTTGATTTTTTTGGACCAAAAGAGACCCCCGAAGCTTTGGAAGAAGGCTAGAAGAACCACGAGGGAGTCACAAGCCCTGACGCCGCCACCACCCCCTAGGTGGCGCAGGGCAGGCTTGTGACCTCATCGTGGGCCCAACCGACGTAATTCCACCGCCATAAATTCCTATCAATTCAGAAACCTCCAAAAAGAAACCTAGATCGGCAGTTCCACCGCCGCAAGCCTCTGTAGCCACCAAAAACCAATCTAGAGCCCGTTTCGGCACCCTGTCGGAGGGGGAATCCATCTTAGGTGGCCATCTTCATCATCCCGGTGATCTCTATGACAAGGAGGGAGTAGTTCTCCCTCGGGGCTGAGGGTATGTGCCAGTAGCTATGTGTTTGATCTCTCTCTCTCGTGTTCTTGAGATGTCTTGATCTCGATGTACCATGGGCTTTGCTACTATAGTTGGATCTTATGATGTTCTTCCCCCTCTCCTTCTTGTAATGAATTGATTTTTCCCTTTGGAGTTATCTTATCGGATTGAGTCTTTGAGAACATTTGATGTATGTCTTGCACGTGTCTATTTGTTGTGATCAACTTGCGGGTTTGTGACAATTGGGAACCTATGCATATGGGTTGGCACACGTGGATTCATGTGAGTACTTGATGTATGTTTTGGTGATCAACTTGCGGGTTCGTGACATTGGGAACCTATGCACAGGGGTTGGCACACGTTTTGACTCTCTGGTAGAAACTTTGGGGCACTCTTTGAAGTTCTATGTGTTGGTTGAATAGATGATTCTGAGATTATGTGATGCATATCGTATAATCATGCCCACGGATACTTGAGGTGACAATGGAGTATCTAGGTGACATTAGGGTCTTGGTTGATATGTATCTTAAGGTGTTATTTTAGTACGAACTCTTGAATAGATCGATAAGAAAGAATAACTTTGCGGTGGTTTCGTCCCCGACAATAATCTCTTCGTTTGTTCCCTGCTAATAGTGACTTTGGAGTAACTCTTTGTTGAATGTTGAGGGCTAGTTATATGATCCAATTATGTTATCATTATTGAGAGAACTTCACTAGTGAAAGTTTGAACCCTAGGCCTTGTTTCCACGCATTGCAATACCGTTCGTGCTCACTTTTGTTACTAGTTACCTTGCTGTTTTTGCAATTTCAGATTACAAAAACCTATATCTACCATCCATATTGCACTTGTTTCACCATCTCTTCGCCAAACTAGTGCACCTATACAATTTACCATTGTATTGGGTGTGTTGGGGACACAAGAGACTCTTTGTTATTTGGTTGCAGGGTTGCTTGAGAGAGACCATCTTCATCCCACGCCTCCCACGGATTGATAAACCTTAGGTCACCCACTTGAGGGGAAATTGCTATTGTTCTACAAACCTCTGCACTTGGAGGCCCAACAACGTCTACAAGGAGAAGGTTGCGTAGTAGACATCAGGGATCAATCCCCGTCAAGAACTAACTTGATTACATGATAGATCTCATCCAACTCATCACCGTCCAGCAAGCCTATGATGAGATTACTCAAGAACTATGAAGAGCATCATGGATTTGTCGATGGAGAAAAGTTGATGATGATGATGATGGCGACAATTTCCCATCTCCGGAGCCTGAAACGGACTCCAGATCTGCCCTCCAGATGAAGAACAAGATGTGGCGGCGCCTCCATATCGCAAAACGCGATGAAACATTCTCTCTGATTTTTTTCCACGCGAAACGGAAGATATAGAGCTGAGATTGGGGGCGGTGGTGCCACATGGGCCCCACAAGCCTGCACGACGGACCATAGGGGGTGGCCGCGGCCTGTGGGCTTGTGGCCCACTGGCACGCCCCCTCTGGTGGATCTTTGCGCAGGTATTTTTCTTTTATTCCATAAAAAATCTCCGTAAATTTTCAGGACATTCCGAGAACTTTTATTTCTGCACAAAAACAACACCATGGTAATTCTGCTGAAAATAGCATCAGTCCGGGTTAGTTCCATTCAAATCATGCAAGTTAGAGTCCAAAACAAGGGCAAAAGAGTTCGGAGAAGTAGATACGACGGAGACGTATCAACCTTCGACAAGATTCTTTGTCTACAAATTAAGGGGAAAAAGCTCAATCGCTTGATCATGTGCTCAGATTGTCTGAGTGCTAGTATCGCTTGAATCGAGTGGAAGTTAATCTTCCAGATGAGATAGTGATGGTTCTTCAAAGTCACTGCCACCAAGCTACTAGAGCTTCGTGATGAACTATATGTTGGAAATATGCCCTAGAGGCAATAATAAATTAGTTATTATTATATTTATTTGTTCATGATAATCGTGTATTATCCACGCTATAATTGTATTGATTGGAAACACAAATACATGTGTGGATCCATAGACAAAACACTATCCCTAGTAAGCCTCTAGTTGACTAGCTCGTTGATCAAAGATGGTTGAGGTTTCCTAACCATAGACAAGTGTTGTCACTTGATAACTAGATCACATCATTAGGAGAATGATGTGATGGACAAGACCCAAACTATAAACGTAGCATATGATCGTGTCAGTTTATTGTTACTGTTTTCTCCGTGTCAATGTATCTATTCCTATGACCATGAGATCATGCAACTCCCGAACACCGGAGGAATACCTTGTGTGTATCAAATGTCGCAACATTACTGGGTGAATATAAAGGTGCTCTATGGGTATCTCCAAAGGTGTCTGTTGGGTTGGCATGGATCAAGACTGGGATTTGTCACTCCGTGTAACGGACAGGAATCTTGGGGCCCACTCGGTAATGCAACATCACAACAAGCCTTGCAAGCAATGTGACTAAGGATTTAGTTACAGGATCTTGTATTACGGAACGAGTAAAGAGACTTGCCAGTGACGACATTGAACTAGGTTTGGAGATACCGACGATCGAATCTCGGGCAAGTAACATACCGAAGGACAAAGGGAATAGTATACGGGGTTATATGAATCCTTGGCATAGAGGTTCAACTGATAGAGATCTTCATAGAATATGTAGGAGCCAATATGGACATACAGGTCCCGCAGTTGGTTATTGACCGGAGAGTGTCTCAGGTCATGTTTGCATAGTTCTCGAACCCACAGGGTCTGCACACTTAAGGTTGTTGGGGAACGTCGCATGGGAAACAAAAATTTTCCTACGCGCACGAAGACCTATCATGGTGATGTCCATCTACGAGAGGGGATGAGTGATCTACGTACCCTTGTAGATCGTACAGCAGAAGCGATTAGAGATCGCGGTTGATGTAGTGGAACGTCCTCACGTCCCTCGATCCGCCCCGCGAACAATCCCGCGATCAGTCCCACGATCTAGTACCGAACGGACGGCACCTCCGCGTTCAGCACACGTACAGCTCGACGATGATCTCGGCCTTCTTGATCCAGCAAGAGAGACGGAGAGGTAGAAGAGTTCTCCGGCAGCGTGACGGCGCTCCGGAGGTTGGTGATGATCTTGTCTCAGCAGGGCTCCGCCCGAGCTCCGCAGAAACACGATCTAGAGGAAAAACTATGGAGGTATGTGGTCGGGCAGCCGTGAGAAAGTCGTCTCAAATCTGCCCTAAAAGCCCCATATATATAGGAGGAGGGAGGGGGACCTTGCCTTGGGGTCCAAGGGAACCCCAAGGGGTCGGCCGAGCCAGGGGGGAGGACTCTCCCCCCCCCAAACCGAGTCCTACTTGGTTTGGTGGGAGGGAGTCCTTCCCCTTTCCCACCTTTCCCCTTTTTTTTTCTTTCCTTTCATATTTTCTTTCTTGGCGCATAGGATTTGGTGGCTGTCCCACCAGCCCACTAAGGGCTGGTGTGACCCCCCCAAATACCTATGGGCTTCCCCGGAGTGGGTTGCCCCCCTCCGGTGAACCCCCGGAACCCATTCGTCATTCCCGGTACATTCCCGGTAACTCCGAAAACCTTCCGGTAATCAAATGAGGTCATCCTATATATCAATCTTCGTTTCCGGACTATTCCGGAAACCCTCGTGACGTCCGTGATCTCATCCGGGACTCTGAACAACATTCGGTAACCAACCATATAACTCAAATACGCATAAAACAACGTCGAACCTTAAGTGTGCAGACCCTGCGGGTTCGAGAACTATGTAGACATGACCCGAGAGACTCCTCGGTCAATATCCAATAGCGGGACCTGGATACCCATATTGGATCCTACATATTCTACGAAGATCTTATCGTTTGAACCTCAGTGCCAAGGATTCGTATAATCCCGTATGTCATTCCCTTTGTCCTTCGGTATGTTACTTGCCCGAGATTTGATCGTCAGTATCCGCATACCTATTTCAACCTCGTTTACCGGCAAGTCTCTTTACTCGTTCCGTAATACAAGATCCCGCAACTTACACTAAGTTACATTGCTTGCAAGGCTTGTGTGTGATGTTGTATTACCGAGTGGGCCCCGAGATACCTCTCCGTCACACGGAGTGACAAATCCCAGTCTTGATCCATACTAACTCAACTAACACCTTCGGAAATACCTGTAGAGCATCTTTATAGTCACCCAGTTACGTTGCGACGTTTGATACACACAAAGCATTCCTCTGGTGTCAGTGAGTTATATGATCTCATGGTCATAGGAATAAATACTTGACACGCAGAAAACAGTAGCAACAAAATGACACGATCAACATGCTACGTCTATTAGTTTGGGTCTAGTCCATCACGTGATTCTCCTAATGACGTGATCCAGTTATCAAGCAACAACACCTTGTTCATAATCAGAAGACACTGACTATCATCGATCAACTGGCTAGCCAACTAGAGGCATGCTAGGGACGGTGTTTTGTCTATGTATCCACACATGTAAATGAGTCTTCATTCAATACAATTATAGCATGGATAATAAACTATTATCTTGATACAGGAATTATAATAATAACTATACATTTATTATTGCCTCTAGGGCATAATTCCAACAAAGGTTCGGTGACGTTTTGGTATAGTTGAGTTATATGTGTTGGTGACCAAAGTTTTGTTCGGAGTCCCGGATGAGATCCCGGACATCATGAGGAGTTCCGCAATGGTCTCGAAACGAATATTGATATATAGGAAGTTGGTATTTGGATTCCAGAAGGTTTTTGGGCATTACCGACAGTGTACCGGGAGTGGCGAATGGGTTCCGGGGGCCCACTGGGTGGGCCTACCACGCCCCAAGGGGTCCACATGGGGTTATTAGATGCGCAATAAGGTATAATGGGCTGACAAAGTCATCCAAGGAAAGCCCATGAGGAAAAAGTGGAAAATCCAAAAGAGGTGGGAACATAAGGAAGGAGTCCTAATCCAAGTGGGATTGGAGGAGGACTCCTCCCTCCTCCACTTCGGCCGACCCAAGGGGGTCTCCCTTTTGGCGCCAAGGCTGCCTCCTCCCTCCTCCTATATATACTAGAGGTTTAGGGCTTTTGAGTCTCAACTTTGCCACGTGCAACCCTAAACCTATACTTCGTAGTTTTTCTCTAGATCGGTTTTCTACGGAGCTCGGGTGGAGCCCTGGAGGTAAGATGACCACCACCACCGGAGTGCCGTCACGCTGTCAGGGAACTCATCTACATCCCCGTCCCTCTTGCTGGATGAAGAAGGCGGAGATCATCGTCGGGCTGTACGTGTGTGGAACGCGGAGGTGTCGTCCGTTCGGCACTTGATCGGGACGGATCGTGGAACTGGTCGTGAGACGGTTCGCGGGACGGATCGTGAGACGGTTCGCGGGACGGATCGTGGGACAGTTCGTGGGACTGATCATGAAGACGTACCACTACATCAACCGCGTTTGTTAAAGGCTTCCGCAGCAATCTACAAGGGTATGTGGATCCACTCTCCCCTCTCTTAGATGATCATCACCATGGATAGGTATTGCGTCTGCGTACAATTTTTTTTGTTTACCATGCAACGTTCCCCAATAGTGGCATCATGAGCTAGGATCATGCGTAGATTTAATCTCGAGTAGAACACAAAAGTTTTTGTGGGCGTTGCTGTTCGATTTGTTGCCCTCCTTAGTCTTTTCTCGATTCGGCGGTATTGTTAGATTGAAGCGACCCGGACCATACTTACTCGTACGCTTACGAGAGACCGGTTTCATCGACTAACATGCAACTTGTCGCATAAAGATGACTGGCGGGTGTCTGTTTCTTCAACTCTAGTTGAATTGGATTTGACCGAGGCGGTCCTTGGAGAGAGGTTAAATAGCAATTTGCACATCACCGTTGTGGTTTTGCGTAAGTAAGATGCGATCATACTAGATACCCATGACAGCTAGGTAAAACATGCAACAACAAATTAGAGGACGTCTAACTTGTTTTTGCAGGGTATGCATGTGATGTGATATGGCCAAAGACATGATGTGATATATTGGATGTATGAGATGATCATGTTGTAATAGTTAAATATCGACTTGCACGTCGATGCTACGGCAACCGGAGGAGCCATAGGGTTGTCTTTAAACTAACGTTTGTGCTTGCAGATGCGTTTACTATATTGCTAGGTTGTAGCTTTAGTAGTAATAGCATAGATAGCACGACAACCTGGATGGCGGCACGTTGATGGAGATCATGGTGTGGAGCCGGTGACGATGAAGATCATCCGGTGCTTTGATGATGGAGATCAAGAAGCACGAGATCATGGCCATATCATGTCACTTATGAATTGCGTGTGATATTAATCCTTTTATGCACCTTATCTTGCTTAGAACGACAGTAGCTTTAGAAGGTGATCCCTCACTAAAATTTCAAGATAAAATTGTGTTCTCCCCGACTGTGCATCTTTGTGACAGTTCGTTGTTTCGAGACACCACGTGATGATCGGGTGTGATAGACTCAACGTTCACATACAACGGGTGCAAAACAGTTGCACATGCGGAACACCCGGGTTAAACTTGACGAGCCTAGCATGTACAGACATGGCCTCGGAACACAAGAGACCGAAAGGTCGAGCATGAATCATATAGTTGATATGATCAACATGGAGATGTTCACCACTGAAACTATACTCAACTCACATAATGATCGGACTTGAGTTAGTGGATTTGGATCATGCACCACTCAAATGACTAGAGGGATGTCTATTTTGAGTGGGAGTTATTAATAATATGATTAGCTGAACTCAATTATCATGAGGATAGTCAAAAAGGTCTTTGCAAATTATGTTGTAGCTTGTGTTGTAGCTCTACTATTTTTATATGATCGTAGAGAAAATTTAGTTGAAAGATGATAGTTGCAATTTTGCAGACTGAATCCGTAAACTGAGGATTGTCCTCATTGTTGCGCAGAAGGCTTATGTCCTTAATGCACCGCTCGATGTGCTGAACCTCAAACGTCATCTGTGGATGTTGCGAACATCTGACATACACAATTTTTATGACTACGTGATAGTTCAGTGCGTAATGCTCGACCACTTAGAATTGGGGCGTCGAAGACGTTTTGAAACGTGACAGAACATATGAGATGTTCTAAGAGATGAAATTGGGATTTTATGCTCGTACCCTTGTTGAGAGGTATGAGAACTCCGATAAGATTCTTTGTCTACAAAGTAAAGGAGAAAATCTCAATCGTTGAGCATGTGCTCAGATTGTCTGAGTGCAACAGTCACTTGAATCAAATGGGAGTTAATCTTCCAGATGAGATAGTGATGGTTCTTCAAAGTCACTGCCACCAAGCTGTCAGAGCTTCGTGATGAACTATAACATATCAAGGATAGATATGATGATCCTTGAGCGATTCGCAATGTTTGACACAACGAAAGTAGAAGTCAAGTAGGAGCATCAATTGTTGATGGTTATTAAAACCACTAGTTTCAAGAAGGGCAAGGGCTAGAAGGGATACTTCATGAAACGACAAAACAATTGCTGGTCAAATGAAGAAACCCAAGGTTGAACCCAAACCCGAGACTAAGTGCTTCTGTTATGAGGGGAACGGTCACTGAGGCGGAGCTACCCTAGATACTTGGTAGATGAGAAGGATGACGAAGTCGACAGAAGTATATTTGATATACATGATACTGATGTGTACTTTACCAGTACTCCTAGTAGCACGAGAGTATTAGATATCGGTTCAGTTGCTAAGTGTTAGTAACTCGAAATAAAAGCTACGGAATAAACGGAGACTAGCTAAAGGCGAGGTGACGATATGTGTTGGAAGTGTTTCGAAGGTTGATGTGATCAAACATCGCACACTCCCTCTACCATCGGGATTAGTGTTAAACCGAAATAATTGTTATTTGGTCTTGCGTTGAGCATGAACATGATTAGATCGTGTATCAATACGATTATTCATTTAAAGAGAATAATGGTTATTCTATTTGCTTGAATAAATACCTTCAATGGTTTATTGAATCTCGATTTTAGTGATACACATGTTCACAATATTGATGTCAAAAGATACAAAAGTAGTAATGATAGTACCACTTACTTGTGGCACTGCCGCTTGAGTCATGTTGGTGTAAAATGCATGAAGAAGCTCCATGCTGATGGATATTTGTACTCACTCGGTTTCGAAACGTTTGAGACATGCAAACCATACCTATTGGCATAAACGCATGAGGAAACTCCATGCAGATCGATCGTTTGGACTCACTTGATTTTGAATCACTTGAGACATGCAAATCATACCAGATGGAACAAGAAAGTAACTTGTTGGAAGTAATACATTTTTTATGCGTGCAGTCCAATGAGTGCTGAGGCACGCAGTGGATATCGTTATGTTCTTACTTCACTGAAAATTTGAGTAGATACAGGAGTATTTACTTGATGAATCACAAGTCTGAAATATTGAAAAGTTTAAAGCTATTTCAGAGTGAAGATCGTCCTGACAAGAGGATAAACTGTCTACAATTTGATCATAGAGATGAATATCTGACTTGCGAGTTTTGGTACAGAGTTAAGACAATGTAGAAATTGTTTCACATCTCATGCCACCTAGAACAACATAGTGTGATGGTGTGTCCGAACGTCATAGCTGCACCTTATTTGATATAGTGCATACTATGATGTCTCTTATCGAATTACCACTATCGTTTATGGGTTATGCATTAGAGACAACCGCATTCACTTTAAATAGGGAACCACGTATTTCTGCTGAGATGACACCGTATGAAATATGGTTTGGAGAAACCTAAGCTGTCGTTTCTTAAAATTTTGGGGCTGCGATTCTTATGTGGAAAAGTTTCAGCGTGATAAGCTCGAACCCAAAGCGGAAAAATGCATCTTCATAGGACACCCAAAACAGTTGGGTATACCTCCTATCTCATATCCAGAAGCAAAGTGTTTGTTTCTAGAACGGGTCCTTTCTCGAGGAAAAGTTTCTCTCGAAAGAATTGAGTGGGAGGGTGGTGGAACTTGATGAGGTTATTGAACCGGCACTTCAACCAGTGTGTAGGAGGCCGCAGGAAGTTGTTCCTGTGGCGCCTACTCAAATTGAAGTGGAAACTGATGATAGTGATCATTAAGCTTCGGATCAAGTTACTACAAACCTCGTAGGTCAACAAGGTCACGTACTGCTACAGAGTGGTATGGTAACCCTGTCTTGGATGTCATTTTGTTGAACAAGAATGAACCTACGAGCTATGGAGAAGCGATGGTGGGCCTGGATTCCGACAAATGGCTGGAGGCAATGAAATCCGAGAGAGGATTTGTGTATAAAACAAAGTATAGACATTGGAAGAACTACTTGATGGTCGTAAGACTATTAAGTACATATGGATCTTTAAAAGGAAAACAGACGATGATGGTGAAAAGTCACCATTAAGAAAAAGCTCGACTTATCGCAAAGATGTTTCCGACAAGTTCAAAGAGTTGACTATGATGAGACTTTATCACTCGTAGCGATGCTAAAAGTCTATTGGAATTATGTTAGCAGTTGCTGCATCTTGCAGATGGATGTCAAAACATTGTTTCCTCGACGGTTTCCTTGAGGAAAGGTTGTATGTGATACAACCAGAAGGTTTTGTCGATCCTAAGGATGCTAACAAGTATGCAAGCTCCATCGATCCTTCTATGGATTGGCGCAAGCATCTCGAAGTTGGAATATACACTTTGATGAGATGATCAAAGCTTCTAGGTTTATACAAGGTTCATGAGAAACTTGTATTTCCAACGAAGTGAGTGGGAGCACTATAGAATTTCTGCTAAGTATATGTGGTTGGCATATTGTTGATCGGAAGTAATGTAGAATTAATGTAAAGCATAAAAGGGTTGTTTGAAAGGAGTTTTTCAAAGGAAAACCTGGATAGAGATACTTGAACATTGAGCATCAGGATCTATAGAGATAGATCAAAACTCTTAATAGAACTTCCAATGAAATGCATGCCTTGACAAGTTTTCGAAGCAGTTCAAAATAGATCAACAAATAAGGAGTTCTTGGTTGTGTTGCAAAGTGTGAATTTGAGTAAGACTCAAAACCCGACCACGACGGAAGAAAGAGAAAGGACGAAGATCGTCCCCTACGCCTTAGCCGTAGGCTCTAAAGTATGCCAAGATGTGTACCGCACCTCATGTGTGCCTTGCCTTGAGTCTGTCAAGGGGTACAAAGAGTGATCCAGGATTGAATCACTGAACAATGGTCAAAGTTATCCTTAGTAACTAATGGACTAAGGAATTTTTCTCGATTATGGAGGAGATTAAAGAGTTCGTCGTAAAGGGTTACGTCGATGCAAGCTTTGACACCAATCCGAGTAACTCTAAGGAGTAAAGCGGATTCGTATAGTGGAGTGCTGCGGCAACAAAAGTCCTTCCCTAGCACGTAGGAATTATTCTTGTTACTTCTCTGGTTGGCGTCGGTTTTTCCCTTGAAGAGGAAAGGGTGATGCAGCACAGGAGCAGTAAGTATTTCCCTCAGTTTGAGAACCAAGGTATCGATCCAGAAGGAGGGCCTCGTCAAGTCCAAAGTACATGCGCAAACACAAACAAGCTTGCACCCAACGCTTCAAAGGGGTTGTCAATCCCTTCAAGATTGTTTGCAAAGTGAGATCTGAAGGCGGAAAGTGCAACGAAGTAAAAAGTGTAAGGCTGAAAATATGGTGTGGAGTAGACCCTGGGGGCCATAGTGTTCACTAGAGGTTTCTCTCAAAATAGCAAATATCATGGTGGGTGAACAAATTATTGTCGAGCAATTCATAGAACCGCGCAAAGTCATGACAATATCTACGGCAATGATCTAGCATATAGGCATCACGTCCGAGACAAGTAGACCGATACTTTCTGCATCTACTACTATTACTCCACACATCGACCGCTATCCAGCATGCATCTAGTGTATTGAGTACATGACGAACAGAGTAACGCTTTAAGCAAGATGACATGATGTAGAGGGATAATCTCAAACCAATGATGAAAACCCCATCTTTTTACCCTTGATGGCAACAACACGATACGTGCCTCGCTACCCCTTCTGTCACTGGGTGAGGTCAACGCACGGTATGAACCCAAAACCACGCACTTCTCCCATTGCAAGAATCATAGATCTAGTTGGCCAAACAAAACCCACAACTCGAAGAGAATTACAAGGATATGAAATCATGCATAAGAGAGATTAGAAGAAACTCAAATAACATTCATAGATAATCTGATCATAAATCCACAATTCATCGGATCTCGACAAACACACCGCAAAAGAAGATTACATTGGATAGATCTCCATGAATATCATGGAGAACTTTGCATTGAAGATCCAAGAGAGAGAAGAAGCCATCTAGTTACTAGCTATGGACCCATAGGTCTATGGTGGACTACTCACGCATCATCAGAGAGGTCATGGTGTTGATGAAGAACCCCTCCGTGTCTGAATCCCCCCTCCGGCAGGGCACCAGGACGTGCCCGGATGGGATCTTGTGGAGGCAGAAGCTTCTGGCGGCGGAAAAGTAATTGCGATGGTCTCTTGATTTTTTTGGGAATATTTGGGAATATATAGGCGCAAGATCTAGGTCAGGGGACCTCCAGGGGGCCCACAAGCCTGGATGGTGTGCCCCTTGACCGCGGGGTGGGGGCTTGTGGGGCCCCTGGGGCTCTTCTGGCTTGGCTCCCAAGTTCTCCGATCTTCTTCTGTTCCAGAAAAAATCTTTTCGAGGATTTTCTTCCGTTTGGACTCTGTTTCAAAATCTCCTCTGAAAGGGGTCAAAAACATGGAAAAACAGGAACTGGCACTTGGCACTGAGTTCATAAGTTAGTCCCAGAAAATAAATAAAAGGCATGCAAAGCTCCACGGGGGCCACAAGCCTGGTAGCCGCCGCCCCCCTGGTGGCGGCTACAAGTCATGTGGGCCCCGTGTGGCTATCTTGCCTTGGCCCTCAAATCCCCCGATCTTCTCCTGTCCTGAAAAAAATTATTTCGGGGATTTTATTCCGTTTGGACTCCGTTCCAAAATCAGATCTGAAAAGAGTCAAAAACACAGAAAAACAGGAACTCGCACTTGGCACTGAATTAATAAGTTAGTCCCAAAAAAGATATAAAAGGTATACAAAACATCCAAAGTTGACAAGATAACAACATGAAACCATCAAAAATTATAGATACGTTTGAGACGTATCAAGCATCCCCAAGCTTAACTCCTACTCGTCCTCGAGTAGGGAAGTGGTAAATAATGAATTTTTGATGTGGAATGCTACCTAGCATAGTTGTCCTTTGCAACTTCTATCACGTGACATGAATGTTCAGATTCGTAAGATTCAAAACAATAGTTTTCTATTGACATGGAAACAATAATACTTCAAGCAAACTAGCAAAGTAATCATGAACTTTCAAAATAACAAGGCCAAAGAAAGTTACCCCTACAAAATCATATAGTCTGGCTATGCTCCATCATCCTCACACAACTAATGTAAATCATGCACAACCCCGGAATTGGCCAAGTAATTGTTTTCGCACTCTTACTTTCTCAAACCTTTTATAACTATCACGGAATACATGAGCGCGAGCCATGGATATAGCACTATAGGTGGAATAGAGTGTGGTGGTGGTTGTGAGACAAAAAGGAGGAGATGGTCACACTGACTCGGCGTATCAATAGGCTATGAAGATGCGCATTAATAGATATCAATGTGAATGAGTAGGGATTGCCATACAAGAGATGCACTAGAGCTATAAGTATGTGAAAGTTCAAGAGGAAAACTAGTGGGTGTGCATCCAACTTGCTTGCTCACGAAGACCTAGGGCAATTTTGAGGAAGCCCATCATTGGAATATACAAGCCAAGTTATAAAACGAAGATTCCCACTAGCATATGGTAGTGACAAATCAAGAAGCTCTCAATCATGAAGAACATGGTGCTAACATGAAGCACAAGTGTGGAAAAAGATAGTAGCATTGTCCCTTCTCTCTTTTTCTCTCATTTCTCTTTTTTTATTTGGGCTCTTAGGCCTCTTTTTTTTCTTTTCTCCCTTTTTTTGTTTTTGGGCTCTTTGGCCTCTTTTTTTTATTTCCTCACATGGGACAACGCTCTAATAATGATGATCATCACACCTGTTAGTTACTCAAAGTTCAAAGATCACAATGATGATGACTCCATAGGAAATGCCTCCGGCAGTGTATCGGGATGTGCAACGATCTAGTATGATCATGTAATGGCAATATGAGAGTGACGGCACAAGTCATGAGACGGAACGGTGGGAGTTGCATGGCAATATATCTCGGAATGTCTATGAAAATGCCATAGTAGGTAGGTATGGTGGCTGTTTTGAGGAAGGAATTTGGTGGGTTTGTGCACCGGCGAGAATTGCGCGGTACTAGAGAGGCTAGCAATGGTGGAAGGGTGAAAGTGCGTATAATCCATGGACTCAGTATTAGTCATGAAGAACTCATATACTTATTGTGAAAGTTTTTATTAGTAATCAAAACAAAGTGCTAAACGCATACTCCGAGGGGAAGGGTTGGTAGGTGTAAACCATCGCGCGATCCCGACCTCAACACAAAGGATGACAATAAGATCAATTATGCTCCGACTTCCTAACATAGCGGTTCACCATACGTGCATGCTACGGGAATCACTAACTCCAACACAAGTATCTATAGATTCACAACGCCCTACTAAAATAACTCTCAATATTACCGAATCCACGTCTCAAAACTAATTGAGAGGAATCAAAACTTCTCTTTCTATTCAATGCACATGAAGATGGAGGTTTTTGCATCCTCTTTGGGTACCTAGCACATTTGGGACTACTTTCATAGCATAAGCCAACTACCAAATCACGCACCGCCGTGCTCTAAAAGATATAAGTGAAGCACAAGAGCAAAAGTATCTAGCTCAAAAGATATAAGTGAAGCACTAGAGCAAAAGTATCTAGCTCAAAAGATATATGTGAAGCACTATAAGCATTCTAGCAAAATCACGATGAGTGCATGCCTCTCTCTCTCAAAAAGGTGTGCAGCAAGGATGATTGTGACACAACAAAAATAAAAGACTCCTAAGATACAAGACGCTCCAAGAAAAACACATATCATGTGGTGAATAAAAATATAGCTCCAAGTAATGTTACCGATGGATTGAAGACGAAAGAGGAGATGCCTTCCCGGGGCATCACCAAGCTTAGGCTTTTTTGGTGTCCCTGAATTTGGCTTGGGGTGCCTTGGGCATCCCCAAGATTAAGCTCTTTCCACTCCTTATATCTTTGTCCATGAGAACGTCACCCACAACTTGAAAACTTCACAACACAAAACTTAAACAGAAACTTGTGATAACATTAGTACAAGAAAACAAACTACCACTTCTTTTGGTACTGTAGAAAACTTGAATTCCATCTATATTGATGATGGGCTACTGTATTCTCACTTTTCCATGGCTAGTACCCCCCCCCCCCCCGATACTAACCATAGTTTCATCAAAACAAGCAATCAACTCAACAAAAACAGAAACTGTCAAAAACAGACCAGTCTGTAGCAATCTGTATACTTCGTGTACTTATGGTACCTCAAAAAATCTGAAAAATTACGATGGTCTGGGAAAAAGCATATAAATCCGCAGAAAAAAGAATCAACTCAAAAGCTCTTTCTGAATAAAAATGAAAAATCACCTCATGAGCGAAAAGTTTCGGTCTTTTTCCAGCAGGATCAAACAACCATTACCAAGACTAGTCATAAAGGTTTTGCTTGGCTCAAACACAAAAAGAAACACAAAAAACACAATAACAACAGAATTATGAAAGTGTGGACGCAAAAAAACAGAAATAAAAAGATAAATTCATTGGGTTGCCTGCCAACAAGCGCTATTGTTTAACGCCCTTAGCTAGGCATAGGAGCGATAGAATCATGTATCGTCATCTTTGGTGCTCAAACCATAAGTAGCCCTCATCATGGATTCATAAGGCAATCTAATTTTATTTCTAGGAAAGTGTTCCATGTACTTCCTTAAAGGAAATTGAAATCTAATATTACCTTCCTTCATATCGATGATAGCATCAATAGTCCTTAGGAAAGGTCTACCAAGAATAATAGGGCATGTAGGATTGCCATCAATGTCAAGAACAATGAAATCCATGGGTACATAGTTCCTATTTGCAATAATAAGAACATCATTGATCCTTCCCATGGGTTTCTTGATAGTAGAATCAGCAAGATGCAAATTAAGAGAACACTCTTCAATCTCATTAAAACCCAGAATATCACATAAAGACTTTGGAATCGCAGAAACACTAGCACCCAAATCACACAAAGCATTGCACTCATAGTTTTTTATTTTGATTTTGATGGTAGGTTCCCACTCATCATGAATCTTCCTAGGGATAGAGACTTCCAATTCAAGTTTTTCTTCAAGAGCTTTTATCATTGCTTCGACGATATGATCGGTAAAGGCTTTGTTTTGGCTATAAGCGTGTGGAGAGTTCAACACGGATTGCATCAAAGAAATGCATTCAATCAAGGAGCAACTATCATAATTGAATTCCTTGAAATCCACAGTAGTAATTTCATTACTACTCAAAGTTTTAACGTCTTCTACTCCACTTTTAATGCTTTTAGCATCAAGATAGATGACTCCGAATCCTTGGGGCACTTTTCAACCAAAGTGGATTCATATCCAGCCCCATAATCATTAGGTTTGACACAAGAAAACAAAGATTCAATGGGAGTCACACCAAGCACTATAAGATCTTCGTGATTCTCATCACGAGAACACGCCTTTTTAAGCCATTCATGTCTAGCACGAATTTGGGCGGTTCTTTCTTGGCTCTCAATCAACGCATAGCTTTCAAAGTTTCATCCATGTTGATTTTGGGAGGAGCACATCTAACTTTCAAAGCATCAACATCACAAGAAATCCTATCAACGCTCTTAGCCAAATCGTCAATTTTGAGTAGTTTTTCCTCTATGGACGCATTGAAAATCTTTTGAGAGTCGATGAACTCTTTGATATTACTCCCTAGATCAGAGGGTAATCTATTGTAATTTCTATGGGTATTGTTGTAGGAGTTGCCAAAGTTATTAGAGGAGTTACTAGGAAAAGGCCTAGGAACATAGTTTCCTCTAAATGCGTTGTTGTTCCCAAAGTTATCCCTACCAACAAAATTAACGTCCAAGCTAGCGTTGCTACTCTCAATCAAAGAATACAAAGGCATATCATTAGGATCCAAAGGAGCACTTCTAATAGCAACCAAATTCATTAACTCATCCATTTTAGCACTCAACGAGTTAATTTCTTCTATAGCGTGTACCTTCTTACTAGTAGGTGACCTTTCAGTGTGCCACTGAGAGTAGTTCGTCATGATGTTGTCTAAGAGCTTTGTGGCTTCTCCTAACGTGATTTCCATGAACGTTCCACCTGAGGCGGAGTCCAAGATATTTCTAGAAGCGAAATTCAAGCCAGCGTAAAAGATTTGAATAATCATCCAAAGACTCAAGCCATGAGCGGGACAATTTCTAATCATTAATTTCATTCTCTCCCAAGCTTGTGCAACATGTTCATGATCAAGTTGCTTGAAATTCATGATATCATTACAAAGAGAGATGATCTTAGCCGGCTGAAAATACTTGGATATATAAGCATCTTTGCACTTATCCCAAGAATCGATACTATTTTTGGGCAAAGAAGAAAACCAAGTTTTTGCGCGATCTCGCAACGAGAAAGGAAAAAGCTTCAATTTAATCACGTCATTATCCACATGTTTTTTTTGCATATCGCAAAGCTCAATGAAGGTATTGAGATGGGATGCGGCATCTTCACTAGGAAGGCCAGAGAATTGCTCTTTCATAACAAGATTCAGCAAAGCGGCATTGATTTCGTATGACTCCGCACTAGTGGCGGGAGCAATCGGAGTACTAATAAAATCATTATTATTAGTATTCGAGAAGTCACAAAGCTTGGTGTTTTCGTTCATGGTGACTCCATCAAGCAAGCAAGCACACGAGCAAACAAAAAGCAGGCGAGAAAAAGGGCGAACGAAAAGGCGAACGAAAAAGGCAAATTGGTGAAGTGGGGGAGAGGAAAACGAGAGGCAACTGGCAAACAAATTAAATGCAAGAGATGAGTTTGCAACACCTACTTGGATGAGTTATTGACTTGATCTTCCTCCCCGGCAACGGCGCCAGAAATTCTTCTGTTGCGGCAACAAAAGTCCTTCCCTGGCGCGTAGGAATTCTTCTTGTTACTTCTCTGGTTTGCGTCGGTTTTTCTCTTGAAGAGGAAAGGGTGATGCAACACAGGAGGAGTAAGTATTTCCCTCAGTTTGAGAACCAAGGTATCGATCCAGAAGGAGGGCCTCGTCAAGTCCAAAGTACCTGCGCAAACACAAACAAGCTTGCACCCAACGCTTCAAAGGGGTTGTCAATCCCTTCAAGATTGTTTGCAAAGTGAGATCTGAAGGCGGAAAGTGCAACGAAGTAAAAAGTGTAAGGCTGAAAATATGGTGTGGAGTAGACCCTGGGGCCATAGTGTTCACTAGAGGCTTCTCTCAAAATAGCAAATATCATGGTGGGTGAACAAATTACTGTCGAGCAATTGATAGAACCTCGCAAAGTCATGACGATATCTACGGCAATGATCTAGCATATAGGAATCACGTTCGAGACAAGTAGACCGATACTTTCTACATCTACTACTATTACTCCACACATCGACCGCTATCCAGCATGCATCTAGTGTATTGAGTTCATGACGAACAGAGTAACACTTTAAGCAAGATGACATGATGTAGAGGGATAATCTCAAACCAATGATGAAAACCCCATCTTTTTACCCTTGATGGCAACAACACGATACGTGCCTCGCTACCCCTTCTGTCACTGGGTGAGGTCATCGCACGGTATGAACCCAAAACCAAGCACTTCTCCCATTGCAAGAATCATAGATCTAGTTGGCCAAACAAAACCCACAACTCGAAGAGAATTACAAGGATATGAAATCATGCATAAGAGAGATTAGAAGAAACTCAAATAAGATTCATAGATAATCTGATCATAAATCCACAATTCATCGGATCTCGACAAACACAGCGCAAAAGAAGATTACATCGGATAGATCTCCATGAAGATCATGGAGAACTTTCTATTGAAGATCCAAGAGAGAGAAGAAGCCATCTAGTTACTAGCTATGGACCCGTAGGTCTATGGTGAACTACTCACGCATCATCGGAGAGGTCATGGTGTTGATGAAGAAGTCCTTGTGTCTGAATCCCCCCTCCGGCAGGGCACCAGGACGTGCCCCAGATGGGATCTTGCGGAGACAGAAGCTTGCGGCGACAGAAAAGTAATTGCGATCGTCTCTTGATTTATTTGGGAATATTTGGGAATATATAGGCGCAAGATCTAGGTCAGGGGACCTCCAGGGGTCCCACAAGCCTGGATGGCGCGCCCCCTGGCTGTAGGGTGGGGGCTTGTGGGGCCCGTGGGCTCTTCTGGCTTGGCTCCCAAGTTCTCCGATCTTCTTCCGTTCTAGAAAAAATCTTTTCGGGGATTTTCTTCCGTTTGGACTCCATTTCAAAATCTCCTCTGAAAGGGGTCAAAAACATGGAAAAAACAGGAACTGACACTTGGCACTGAGTTAATAAGTTAGTCCCAGAAAATAAATAAAAGTCATGCAAAACATCCAAAGTTTGACAAGATAATAGCATGAAACCATCAAAAATTATAGATACGTTGGAGACGTATCATGGAGCAGGTATATGGAATAATTCCAAATGGCACATAGTAGCACCATCTATAGGATAACATAGAGATTTGTAACGCACACACAGATATGAAAGGTTCAGACTTGTTGACTAAAACCTCTCTCACAAGCAAGACGTGATCAAACCCCAGAACTGTATGAATGTTGGATTCGTTATAATCACATAGTGATGTGAACTAGATTATTGACTCTAGTGCAAGTGGGAGACTGTTGGAAATATGCCCTAGAGGCAATACTAAATTAGTTATTATTATATTTCTTTGTTCATGATAATCGTTTATTATCCATGCTATAATTGTATTGATTGGAAACACAAATACATGTGTGGTACATAGACAAAACAATGTCCCTAGTATGCCTCTAGTTGACTAGTTCGTTGATCAAAGATGGTTGAGGTTTCCTTACCATAGAAAAGTGTTGTCACTTGATAACGGGATCACATCATTAGGAGAATGATGTGACGGACAAGACCCAAACTATAACCGTAGCATATGATCGTGTCAGTTTATTGTTACTGTTTTCTGCATGTCAATGTATCTGTTCCTATGACCATGAGATCATGAAACTCCCGGACACCAGAGGAATACCTTGTGTGTATCAAATGTCGCAACGTTACTGGGTGAATATAAAGGTGCTCTACAAGTATATCCAAAGGTGTCCGTTGGGTTGGCATGGATCAAGACTGGGATTTGTCACTCCGTGTAACGGAGAGGTATCTCGGGGCCCACTCGGTAATACAACATCACAACAAGCCTTGCAAGCAATGTGACTAAGGAGTTAGTTACGGGATCTTGTATTACGGAACAAGTAAAGAGACTTGTTGGTAACGAGATTGAACTAGGTATGGAGATAACGACGATCGAATCTCGGGCAAGTAGCATACTGAAGGACAAAGGGAATAGTATACGGGATTAGATGAATCCTTGACATAGAGGTTCAACAGATAGAGTTGTTCGTAGAATATGTAGGAGCCAATATGGACATCCAGGTCCCGCTGTTGGTTATTGACTGGAGAATGTATCAGGTCATGTTTGCATAGTTCTCGAACCCGCAGGGTCTGCACACTTAAGGTTCGGTGACGTTTCGGTATAGTTGAGTTATATGTGTTGGTGACCGAAGTTTTGTTCGGAGTCTTGGATGAGATCCCGAACGTCATGAGGAGTTCCGGAATGGTCCGGAAACAAAGATTGATATATAGGAAGTTGGTATTTGGATTCGGGAAGGTTTTCGGGCATTACCGGTAGTGTACCAAGAGTGGCGAATGGGTTTCGGGGGCCCACTGGGTGGGCCCACCATGCCCCAAGGGGTCCACGTGGGTTTATTGGATGCACAATAAGGTATAATGGGCTGACAAAGTCATCCAAGGAAAGTCCATGAGGAAAAAGTGGAAAATCCAAAAGAGGTGGGAAAATAAGGAAGGAGTCCTAATCCAAGTGGGATTGGAGGAGGACTCCTCCCTCCTCCACTTTGGCCGACCCAAGGGAGTCTCCCTTTTGGCTCCAAGGCTGCCTCCTCCCTCCTCCTATATATACTACAGGTTTAGGGCTTTTGAGACACAACTTTGCCACGTGCAACCCTAAACCTCTACTTTGTAGTTTTTCCTCTAGATCGGTTTTCTACGGAGCTAGGGCGGAGCCCTGCAGGAATAAGATGACCACCACCACCGGAGCACCGTCACGCTGCTGGGGAACTCATCTACATCCCCGTCTCTCTTGCTAGATCAAGAAGGCAGAGATCGTCGTCGGGATGTACAAGTGTGGAATGCGGAGGTGCCGTCCGTTCGGCACTTGATCGGGACGGATCGTGGAACGGATCGTGAGATGGTTCGCGGGATGAATCGTGGGACGGTTCGTGGGACTGATCGTGAAGACGTACCACTACATCAACTGTGTTTATTGACCACTTCCGCTTAGCGATCTACGAGGGTATGTGGATCCACTCTCCCCTCTCGTAGATGATCATCACCATGGATAGGTATTGCGTGTGCGTTGGAAAATATTTGTTTCCCATGCAACATTCCCCAACACTATAACATATCAAGGATAGATATGATGATCCTTGAGCTATTTGCAATGTTTGACACTGCGAAAGTAGAAATCTAGTAGGAGCATCAATTGTTGATGGTTAGTGAAACCACTAGTTTCAAGAAGGGCAAGGGTAAGAAGGGATACTTCAAGAAACGGCAAACCAGTTGCTGCTCTAGTGAAGAAACCCAAGGTTGAACCCAAACCCGAGACTAAGTGCTTCTGTTATGAGGGAAACGGTCACTGAGGCAGAACTACCCTAGATACTTGGTAGATGAGAAGGCTGGCAAAGTCGACAAAGGTATATTGGATATACCTGATATTGATGTGTACCTTACTAGTACTCCTAGTAGCACCAGGGTATTAGATACCGGTTCAGTTGCTAAGTGTTAGTAACTCAAAATTATAGCTATGGATTAAATGGATACTAGAAGGGTGAGGTGACGATGTGTGTTGGAAGTAATTCTATGGTTGATGTGATCAAACATCGCACGCTCCCTCTACCATCGGGATTAGTGTTAAACCTAAATAATTGTTATTTGGTGTTTGTGTTGAGAATGAGCATGATTAGATCGTGTTTATTGCAATACGATTATTATTTTGAAGATAATAATGGTTATTATATTTTCTTGAATAAATACCTTCAATGGTTTATTGAATCTCGATCATAGTGCTACACATGTTCATAATATTGATGCCAAAAGATACAAAGTAGTAATGATAGTACCACTTACTTGTGGCACTGCCGCTTGAGTGATGTTGGTATAAAATGCATGAAGAAGCTCCATGTTGATGGATCTTTGTACTCACTCATTTTTGAAACGTTTGAGACATGCAAACAATACCTATTGGTATAAACGCATGAAGAAACTCCATGCAGATGGATCGTTTGGACTCACTTGATTTTGAATCACTTGAGACATGCAAATCATACCACATGGGTAAGATGACTGAAGACCTCGTTTTCCAGTGAGATGGAACTAGAAAGTAACTTATTGGAAGTAATACATTTGGATGTATGCAGTCCAATGAGTGCTAAGGCACGCAGTGGATATAGTTATGTTCTTATTTCACAGATGATTTGAGTAGATACTAGTGTATTTGCTTGATGAAACGCACGTCTGAACTATTGAAAGGTTCAAGTAGTTTCAGAGTGAAGTTGAAGATCGACGTGACAAGAGGGTAACATGTCTACGATATGATCATAGAGATGAATATATGAGTTGCGAGTTTGGTACACAATTAAGACAAATGTGAAAATTGTTTCACATCTCATGCCACCTAGAACACCATAGTGTGATGGTGTGTCCGAACGTCATAGCGGCACCCTATTTGATATGGTGCATACTATGATGTCTCTTATCGATTTACCACTATCGTTTATGGGTTATGCATTAGAGACAACTGCATTCACTTTAAATAGGCACCACGTATTTTCGTTGAGATGACACCGTATGAACTATGGTTTGGAGAAACCTAAGCTGTCGTTTCTTAAAAGTTTGGGGCTGCGATGCTTATGTGGAAAAGTTTCAGCATGATAAGCTCAAACCCAAAGCGGATAAATCCATCTTCATAGGACACCCAAAACAGTTGGGTATACCTCCTATCTCAGATCTGGAAGCACAGTGTTTGTTTCTAGAAACGGGTCCTTTCTCGAGGAAAAGTTTCTCTCGAAAGAATTGAGTGGGAGGGTGGTGGAACTTGATGAGGTTAATGAACCGTCACTTCAACCAGTCTGTAGCAGGGCACAGGAAGTTGTTCGTGTGGCGCCTACGCCAATTGAAGTGGAAACTGATGATAGTGATCATTAAGCTTCGGATCAAGTTACTACAAACCTCGTAGGTCGACAAGGTCGCGTACTGCTACAGAGTGGTATGGTAACCCTGTCTTGGAAGTCATGTTGTTGAACAACAATGAACCTACGAGCTATGGAGAAGCGATGGTGGGCCCGGATTCTGGAAAATGGCTCGAGGCCATGAAATCCGAGAGGGGATCCATGTATGAAAACAAAGTGTAGACTTTGGAAGAACTACTTGATTGTCATAAAACTATTAAGTACATATGGATCTTTAAAAGGAAGACAAACGATGATGAAAAGTCACCATTAATAAAGCTCGACTTGTCTCAAAGATGTTTCCGACAAGTTCAAAGAGTTGACTGTGATGAGACTTACTCACTCGTAGCGATGCTAAAAGTCTGTTGGAATTATGTTAGCAGTTGCTGCATTATTTATGAAATATTGCACACAGGATGTCAAAACATTGTTTCCTCGACGATTTCCCTGAGGAAAGGTTGTATGTGATACAACGAGAAGGTTTTGTCGATCCTAAGGATGCTAACAAGTATGAAAGCTCCAGCGATCCTTCTATGGACTAGAGCAAGCATCTCGGAGTTGGAATAAGTACTTTTGATGAGTGATCAAAGCTTTTGGTTTTATACAAAGTTTATGAGAAACTTGTATTTCCAAAAAAGTGAGTGGGAGCACTATAGAATTTCTGATGAGTATATGTGGTTGACATATTGTTGATCGGGAATAATGTAGAATTTCTGGAAAGCATAAAGGTTTGTTTGAAAGGAGTTTTTCAAAGGAAAACCTGGATTGAGCTACTTGAAACATTGAGCACTGAGATCTATGGAGATAGATCAAAACGCTTAATAGAACTTTCAATGAAATGCCTTGACAAGGTTTTGAAGGAGTTCAAAATAGATCGACAAAGAAGGAGTTCTTAGATGTGTTGTAAGGTGTGAATTTGAGTAAGACTCATGTAATGCCCCCAAGAGTGTAACTTGCCTTATTGGAACCTTCTGTATGTGGGTCCATCATGTCAGTGCCATGAGAGTTATATGTATGTGTTATTTCATGTGTGTCACCTTGCCATGTCTCCCTTTGCATTCATGCATCCATTCATCCATGCCTTTGTATTGTTGTTCTTGTGTTCCATGTTGTGGTGTGCCATGTGATGATGTGATGTGAGAGTATGTGAGATGATGTGGTGCAACTCTAGTAGGAAGCAACTATGTGGTTTGCAATAGGTTTCAAAACAACTCCCTTTCTCTATTTATCTCAAGCCAATATTTACTTGCCCCATCCCTATTTCAAAAATGGCCATGATTTAGTATGTTTTGTGGTGGATGTGAAGATGTGAATTTGTTGTTTTGAAAATATGTTTTAAAGGTGCAAATATTCACAACACAGATCAAATAAATTCTGTTTTGTAAATATTTAGTTGCTCCAAATATTTCTTTTCTATTTTATTCAAATGGGTCATAATTCCCTTATGACCAGGGGTATTTTGTTTTATTTTAAACTCCAACAGTTTTGCCTTTGTTTTAATTCTTTTCTCTGTTTGTTTTAATTAGAAAAAATCCTAGAGGTTTTATTCCTCTCTTATCTGGCGCCACCTGGTGGGCTTTCTCCCCCTGCGTGGCCCAAACCCCTTCCTCTCGCGCGCAGCCCATGCCTGTAGATGGCATCTTCTTCCCCCTTCCTCCATCACACTTCTTCAGAGAGACAGAAACAGAGAGATAGCGAGCAGACGCCGTCACGGACGTTGAGGCGCACATCCCTCGCCTCCTCCTCCTCCATATAACCCCCCTTGGCGTCCGTGCAAGCCTAGGGTTCCTCCCCTTGCGCCGCCACCTCTTTCCCATCTCCTCCTCCCTCTTTGTCGACGGCTTCAGGTAAGGGGATCGAGCTCCCCCGCCATGGCCGCAAGCTGAGGAGGTCCTCGCCATCGCGCCCGTACACCTGCGTCCTCTCCAACCCCTCGGCGAGCACGCGGGACCTTCAAGGATCCCGTTCTCACAGCTAGGAGAGGCGGATCGGCAATGCTTCCCCTCCATCAACGGCGACATGCTTCCTCTCCGTCGATCCCCACTGCCGCGTCTTCTTCCTCTACTTCCTCTCCGGCCGATGCGTCGACCTCGTTTAGTGGGTGAGCCCGAACCTCTTTCCCTTCCCCGTAGACAGATCTAGCGCCTAGGAGGTCGTAGCGTGTCGTGCTCTTCTCCCTGTCGCCGGTGCCGCCGTGCATCGTCGAGCCGTTGCTGTAGGCCCTCCCGAGTAGGAATAGTTAGGGAAATGGAACCCTGGGAACCCCTATTCCCTTCCATCGACTAGTCATAGTTTAATTTAGCGTGTAACGCCGGCGAGATCCTTCCCTTGTTCCGGCCACCGTCGGGCACAAGAATACACGAGGGGGTTGTTCAAGAGGGTTTACTCCCCTCCTCTGTTAAGATCCGCGGCAGTAGCAGAGTGGTATGGGCGTTTTGGTGAAGTGGCAAGTCGTGGGTTCGAATCCCCTCGGCGCACCCTTTTGGTTTTGTGGAATTATTTGGCACAGTAGCTGCATGGAGTGACTTACCCTGTTTGCATCCCCTGTTCTGTCAAGCAAGTGGCAAGTAGCAGAGTGGTGTTAGCTGTTGTTGGTCCCCTGCTTGATCCAGGGGGTCTAGGGTTCGATTCCCTCCCCATTCCTTTTATTTTTTTTGTTGCATTTCTTTTCTGTTTTGCACTTTATTGCTTGCTTAGTTGCTGGGGCATGCTAGATCCACTCATGTGGTGTTTTATTTACCTCACTACAGTAGGTGTGCCTAGCTATTTTGCTAGTTTGTGTAGAATGCATGAGTAGGCTTTGTATGTGTGGGTATGTGTGAGCTATATCATGTGTATGTGTGTATTTGCACTAGAGGTTGATGTGTGTATGTTTCTCATGTGCATGTTGATGGACTTATGTACTATCTTGTGCAAGTATGTGGTGTGAGTGTGTGTGTGGGTTCCCCCCCCCCTCCACATACCTTGTGAGTAGTGCATGTGATCTTGGTGTGTGTGTGTCACACACATGCCCAAGACATGTTGTTCCTTGATAAGAACATGTGCAAGTTTATATGTGTAGGTGTAGAGGTGCATGATGTGTGTGTAGTTAGTGGAGTGTTCTAACTAGCATGTGTAGGTGTTTATTATATGTTGTGCTTGATGCATGTGTGTGCGTGTGGTGTGCTTATGCACATGAGAATGAGGTCTACCCCTCATGTGCACCATTGGATATGTGAGTGTGTGCAAGTGCCTGTGTAGATGATGATCTAGTGAGAAGCACATGTGATGATGCACTATTCATCCCTATGTGATTCCATGCGCATCTTCTTCTTAGCTTTGTGTCCAATTGTTCTATGCAAGTGCCTATGTATTATACATATTTTTGGGGTAGAATCATCCCAGGAATCCAATGGTGGAATCAGTTTTGCCTTTGGAACACTTTCTGGGAATGTCATATTTCTGTTTTGTTCAATGTTTGGAGCTTGGTTCCATGAGATGTGGTGAGCCCAAGAGGTTGTTTCCTTGTTGTGGCAATAGAGGGTGACCCCTCTATAGCATGTTGGTTTTGTTTCATGCTTAGGAGATCATATGTGCAAGTTGTGCCTAGTCAAAGTAGGCATGTGGCTGAAAAGTCCAGTTTAGTGAAAATATGAGATTTTCACTAAGTCTCAGAATCTGCTTATATTTTCTTCTCCTGTTGTTGTGCTTGTAGAAGTCCATGTGTTGGGAATCAGCCCTGGCTATCAACTTGAAAGTTGTAGATTTTGTGTTTGTCTAGCTCTCTGTCAATTTTCATTCCATTTGGATTCCTGTAGCTATTGTTTTGGGTGCTGTCAAAATGCTTCAGAGCATAAACAACTTGTGAGAAACTGAGATTTTCATTAAGTCCCTGAAAACTGATATTTTTGACCAAGTTAGCAGCTGTAGAACTTTCTATGTGAAACTCCTTTGTATTATCTTGCTCATGCTTGTAGAGCTTTTGAATAGCTTGTGCCACATATCCTATTTGGCATATTTGGGTGGCTGTAGGTGCTTTGCATGTAGCTCTCAAACTGCTATGATGCTGCTTATGGCAGGTTGTATAGTTTTGATGTTTTGCTGCTTGTGAGTGCATAGTTGATGGTGTGGTGATATTACTTGCACCACCCCATCCCTCCTTGTTTGTTTTGTGATTTGGTAACCTGGGAATACCAGAAGTATGCCATTGGAGTGTGTTGTGTTGGATTTGATTCGTAGGACTCCCTTTCTTGTTTCGTTGATTCCGGTTGATCCGTAGCTCCGTTCGTAACGTTCTTTATATGCTTTTGCAACATTTTCGCGTGACGCATCTGTTCATGTCATCCTCATGCATGTCAAGATAGCTTAGAGTGCAGTCATGTCCAGGAGTTTGTAGTTTCTTCTCATGCATGTGCAAGTGACTAGAATAGAGATGCATGTTCATTTTCATCTCATGCATCATGTGCTTGTTGCATCTTGTTGTGATGTTGTTCATTGGATGCTATTTTTATGCTGGGTAGCACCGGGATCGGAGAACGAGTATGTGGATCTGGGAGAGTACGTGCAGGACAAACAAGAGCAGTTCCAAGCTGAGGACATCACAGGCAAGATGATATGACCTTGATTCCATCTCTAGACTTGTTATGCTAGATTCACGTTTCCTTCGTCATATGATCGCCACCTACCACTGAAATAATTGCCTCCTGATATTGCCATGAAACCTAAACACTTTTCCCCTCCTAGCAAATATTGAATGGCTAAGTAGGCTTGCTCAGCTACTGATGTTAGCGTTGCTAGTTGCAGGTGCAATTGTCTCATGTGATAACATGAGTTTGATATCATTATGTTAATTCTGTTATTTAATTAATGCACCTATATACTTGGTAAATAACGGAAGGCCTAGCCTTTTGTCGGGTGTTTTGTTCCGTTATTGCCGCCATAGTTTCCGGCTACCGGTGTTTGATTCCATAACTGATCGCTCCTAACACGTTCGGGGTTGTTATGGGGACCCCCTTGATAAATCGTGTAGTGTTAAGATTTGTCCGGCAGGACCCAACATTGGTGTTAATTTGCTAATCACTTAATAATTATCTGCATAGGGAATGGCCACCCCGAGGAATTTAATCAACAACCCGGGCGAGTGCTCCTCATGAGTGTTGGCCCAACCTGGTCTGCCTGCAGGGCTACCATAAGGAAACTTGAGGTTTGGTTCTCGTAGCTAGTTCCATCCGTCGTGTCCTGAGACTGAGATATGCGGCTCTTATCGGGGTCGTCGACACGACAGGAGGTCCCGCTAGTCTTGTCTTACCTTAGCGATATATCTTGCGTATAGGAATCTCTGTGAAGCTTTGGTTCTCCCCAGAGTTGAGGTTTTCCTCTAAGGAATCCGACGAGATCATGAGATTCGTGATAGAGGATTACTTTGCTGTCCGTGGCCATTTGTGATGGACTAGTTGGAGCACCCCTGCAAGGTTTAATCTTTCAGAAAGCCGTGCCCGCGGTTATGTGGCAACTTGGAATATTTGTTAACATCCGGTTATAGATAACTTGAACCTAATCTAATAAAATTGCCAACTGTGTGCGTAACCGTGACTGTCCCCTTCGAAGACCTCTCTTTGATCGGGAACACGGTGGGGTTATGATTGACGTAAGTAGGTGTTCAGGATCACTTAGTGATCAGCTAATCATCGTACGCTAGTATAGACCACCTTCAATACTTGTTCTACGTAAGTTAGCCACCATATATGCTTAGTATGCTGCAACCTAAACACTGAACCTTCCTTACCTAATAACTTGACTAGTTCTGGCATCGAGGTCATAGATTGCTGAGTCCCCATGGCTCACATATTACTTCAACACACCAACAGGTACAGGTATGCCCGACATAGGTGATCCCGATGGCACGCAGCTGGCGTGGCAGTACGATGAGGAGACCGACCGCTTGTACGTGAACTATCCAGAAGACTGAGGCGTGGTCGTGATCATGGGCAAGCATGCAGGGTAGCATAGCCTTTTCTCATGTTATGTAGTCCGTAGCGGAACTACCTTGTTTGAATAAATGCGTGATGTAAAGTCTGATATTATTTATGAGATGGCAGTTGAATCCCTAATTGTCATTCTATTATTATGTATGTGCTATGTTACCGTGCTTGCGAAACGCTTAGATGCGCTTCTTTCCATTTTGGGGCCTCGTTCCCTAAATCGGAAAGGACCGCATCTTAGTCGTTACAACTCAAAGCTCGACCATGGCAGAGAAAGAGAAATGACGAAGGTCGTCCCCTATGCATTAGCCATAGGCTCTAGTATGCTATGATGTGTACCGCACCTAATGTGTGCCTTGCCATGAATGTGTCAAGGGGTACAAAAGTGATCCAGGAATGGATTACTGGACATCGGTCAAAAGCTATCCTTAGTAACTAGTGGACTAAGGAATTCAGCTCAATTATGGAGGTGATTAAAGAGTTTGTCGTAAAGAGTTATGTCGATGCAAGCTTTGACACTAATCCGAATAACTATGAGTAGTAAACCGGATTCGTATAGTGGAGCGGTCATTTGGAAAAGTTCCAAATGGTGCGTGGTAGCAGCATCTATAGGATGACATAGAGATATGTAAAGCACACACGGATCTGAAAAGTTTAGACCCACTGACTAAAAACCTCTCTCACAAGCAAGATATGATCAAACCCCATAACTGTATGGGTGTTAGGTTCATTACAATCACATAGTGATGTGAACTAGATTATTGACTCTAGTGCAAGTGGGAGACTGTTGGAAATATGCCCTAGAGGCAATAACAAATTGGTTATTATTATATTTCTTTATTCATGATAATCGTTTATTATCCATGCTGGAATTGTATTGATTGGAAACTCAAATACATGTGTGGATACATAGACAACACTCTGTCCCTAGTGAGCCTCTAGTTGACTAGCTCGTTGATCAAAGATGGTCAAGGTTTCCTGACCATAGACAAGTTTTGTAACTTGATAACGGGATCACATCATTGGGAGAATGATGTGATGGACAAGACCCAAAACTATGAACGTAGCATATGTTCGTGTCAGTTTATTGCTAGCATTTTCTGCATGTCAATGTATCTGTTCCTATGACCATGAGATCATGCAACTCCCGGACACCGGAGGAATACCTTGTGGGTTATCAAACGTCGCAATGTAACTGGGTGACTATAAAGGTCCTCTATAGGTATATCCAAAGGTGTCTGTTGGGTTGGCATGGATCAAGACTGGGATTTGTCACTCCGTGTGACGGAGAGGTATCTCGGGGCCCACTCGGTAATACAACATCACAACAAGCCTTGCAAGCAATGTGACTAAGGATTTAGTTACGGGATCTTGTATTACAGAACGACTAAAGAGACTTGCCGGTAACGAGATTGAACTAGGTATGGAGATACCGACGATCGAATCTCGGGCAAGTAACATACTGAAGGACAAAGGGAACATCATACGGGATTAACTGAATCCTTGACATAGAGGTTCAACCGATAGAGATCTTCGTAGAATATGTAGGAGACAATATGGACATCTAGGTCCCGCTATTGGTTATTGACCGGAGAATGTCTCACGTCATGTCTACATAGTTCTCGAACCCACAGGGTCTGCACACTTAAGGTTCGACGACGTTTTGGTATAGTTGAGTTATAGGTGTTGGTAACCAAAACTTGTTCGGAGTCCCGAATGAGATCCCGGACGTCACGAGGAGCTCTGAAATGGTCCGGAGGTAAAGATTGATATATAGGAAGTCATATTTTGTTCACCGAAAAAGTTTCGGGCTCATCAATAGTGTACTAGGAGTGCCGAGAGGGTACCGGGGACCATCGGGAGGGGTGTCACGCCCCGAGGGGCCTTATGGGCTGTGGGAGGATACAAACCAGCCCCTAGTGGGTTGACATAAGATCCCACTAAGGCCCATGAGGTTTGAGAGGCAAAAACCCAAAGGTGGAAAAGGTGGAAAGGGTTTCCAAGTGGAAAGGAGGAATCCTACTCCTAGTAGGATTGGAGTAGGACTCCTCCACCTCCAATTTTGGCCAAACCTTGAGGGTTTGAGGCTGCCTCCTCCCCTCCCTCCCTCCTATATATACTAGAGGTATTTAGGGTTTTTGAGCCACACAATTTCAGCCACGTGTTACCCTCTCCTCTAGTTTGTAGTTCTTCCTCTAGATCGGATTTCTGCGGTGCTTAGGCGAAGCCCTCGGGGAAGAGATCACCACAATCACCGTCGCACCGTCACGCTGCCGGAGAACTCATCTACTTCCCCGTCTCTCTTGCTGGATCAAGAAGGCAGGGGTCGTCATCGAGCTATACGTGTGCTGAACGCGGAGGTGTCGTCCGTTCGGCATTAGAACGGGATGGATCATGATGGGATTGCGGGACAGATCACGGGATGGGCTGTGATTTGAATCGCGAAGATGTTCCACTACATCAACCGCGTTATATACGCTTCCGCTTAGCGATCTACAAGGGTATGTAGATTCACTCTCCCCTCTCGTAGATGATCATCACCATGGATAGGTATTGCGTGTGCGTAGGAATTTTTGTTTCCCATGCTACGTTCCCCAACAGATTGAGCGTATAACTGAAGAATTAAACAATCTTAAGTTATCCCATGAATCTACTCTAGAAGATCATAGATAGGTTGCCAGGACTCATGAGAAGCTACGCTTCGTGAAGCTAAATTTAGAGCAAGAGCATGAGTTTCTAAAAGCAATCAATTATAATGTTCGAAAGAAGAGTTCTTCTTATCTAACTAAATGATTACTCTTGTCTGCTTTTGTTCCACAAGTTAAATCTAAGAAAACTAGTAGCAAAGGCAATAAATTTTCTTCATCTAGTAACAACAACACTAATGCTAAACCTAATGTTGTTGTTTCTAGTGGCTCTCTTGATTCCACTAATGATTCTCTTAGACAAGTTACACTTGAGCAAGAAAACGATTTATTGAAAGGAATTATAGAGAGAGGTGTCTTCAAGAGTCTTGCTAGAAGTAAACAATTTTAGGAGCTTGTACGCAAGGAAGGAAGACATCAGAAGAAACAAGGCATTGACTACTTCAATGCCAATGGAGTTGAATGGGAAGAACCGAAGAAGGTCAATACCCCAACCCGAAGTTTGTTCCCCAAAAGGAGAAGTATGATCCTACTCTCCCCAAGGGAACAAATGCTCAAGATGACCTTCCACCACAAGAACACAAGCTAAAGGGTAAGGACACGCTTCAAGAGGAGATTGACTAATTTGAATAAGAATATCAAGCCATGGTCAAGTGGATTCCCAAGGCCACCACTAGCTCTACTTCATCAAGCGCTACCTCAACTTCAAGGATCCCCATCAAGTCGATGTGGGTCCCTAAGAAGAAGAACTAGAGAAGTTCTTGAGGGGTGACTCTGTCAATAAAAATCACTCAATTGATTTTGGCAAGAACTATTTACAATCAACTCCAACCATATGCATTCGTTCAAGGAGTCACACATTCCCTCAAAGGTAAAAAAGGGGCAAGGTAATTAATGTATCAATGGACATCATCTCATGTGTACTTCACTCCATGTCCATAGATATCCTTGTATTTGTTCCTTGTGTGGGACTAACCCATGTATGTGAGAAGAGTAAGAAACAACAAGGATGGCTCCCAACTCAAGATGATCTTCATCAACAATGAGCATCCACCACTACTACACCTACATGAAGTCTTCTACGATAAAACCCAAGGTTAGTTTATCCCTCTTAGGGGGGATGTCACATCAAGGGGGAGATTTACTCTAAGACTTGAGTTAAAGCATCTCTTAAGGTGTGAACACATTGAAATCTTTATGTAAAAGTGGCAACCTAACTTGTGCTTAATGTTGGAAATATGCCCTAGAGGCAATAATAAAATGGTTATTATTATATTTCCTAGTTCATGATAATTGTCTATTATTCATGCTATAATTGTGTTAACCGGAAATCATAATACATGTGTGAATATATAGATCACAATGTGTCCCTAGTGAGCCTCTAGTTGGCTAGCTCGTTGATCAATAGATTATCATGGTTTCCTGATCATGGACATTGGATGTCATTGATAACGAGATCACATCATTGGGGAATGATGTGATGGACAAGACCCAATCCTAAGCATAGCACTAGATCGTGTTGTTCATCTGCTAAAGCTTTTCTTATGTCAAGTATCATTTCCTTAGACCATGATATTGTGCAACTCCCGGATACCATAGGAGTGCTTTGGGTGTATCAAACGTCACAACGTAATTGGGTGATTATAAAGGTGCACTACATGTATCTCCAAAAGTATATGTTGGGTTGTACGAATCGAGACTGAGATTTGTCACTCCGTGTGACGGAGAGGTATCTCTGGGCCCACTCGGTAGTCCATCATCATATTGAGCTCACTGTGACTAAGGAGTTAGCCACGGGATGATGTGTTACAGAATGAGTAAAGAGACTTGCCAGTAACGAGATTGTACAAGGTATAGGGATACTGACGATCGAATCTCGGGCAAGTATCATACCGATAGAAAAAGGGAATTGCATGCACTACAAGAAATATGTCAACTAACGACCTTCTATGAGTGACACTCGCAGAATTGGTCGTAAATCTACGAACATTTGAGACCAATTGGTCATAAGATGTCCGGAGGGGTCCTAACCCCAAAAACCAACGACCATTTTCATCAGAAAGGTCGTAACTTTCTTACTGGAAATGGTCGTAAAGCGGATAGCCCTGTTACGCTGCCTAATTTGTAGATAATTACAACCAATATAGATGGTCATAGCTACGACTAGTTGCCACATTATCATTTTTGCCTACGTGTCATGTCCATGTGTGAATTTTTGCCTAGTTTGTGAAGCTACCTACTATTCTGTCATTCCAAAAATTCTCGAAAAATTCTCATAAATACTTTGTATCATATATTCCTCAAATATGTGAAAACCCTTCCTTCCATAGTTCGAAAATAATTCAGCAATGTTCATTTTCCTATTTTGTTCAGAATAGCACTTTGTGAAGGAAGTGATATTTCTGTTTCTTTGATTACCCTCAAATATTTTGGGCACTCTTTCCTATCCAAATCATTGCCTAATGAAAACTTTCGTAACCATCTGCATAGTAAATCTATCTCAACAAATTTGCAAAGTTTGTGTTCAGCTAACAACTTTGTGAAGGAAGTACTAGATAGGAATATCTTGATGATTTGAATTTTTTCCACATCTTCTATGTGCCAAAACATAGCTCTACACAAAATTTTAGCCCCATCTAACAATCCATGTAAACTCATCATCCAATCTTTGTTTCTGGTAATATTTTCAGTTTGTGAAGCAACTACATTTTATATTGCTTTATAGTTGATGAAAATTCACCATGGAATTAAACTGACCATATAACCTCACTCCACCAAATTGTAGCACATTTAAATTAGCCAGTTTTCCTCAATATTTTTCCCAATATTCTATTCAGTGGAGAGCATTGTGAAGGGAGTACAATTTTTGTTTATCCAAACTTTATGAAATTTTTACAGTGCTTTAATGTGCCCAAATTATCCTCCTCCTCCATATTTCAGCTCAATCCAATCATCTATGTGAGCCCAGTGTCAATTACCATTTTTTGTCCAGATTAGCACATTGTGAAGGAAGTGTCACTTTGGAATGTCCAAATGGTATAATTTTTCTACAGTGCCTTCATATGCCCAAATTAACATCAGACACCAAATTTCAGCTCAATCCATTCAATCATTTGATCCCAACTTCAATATCCATATTTGTGCACAATGTGTTACATTGCAAAGCAAGTGCCACCTAGTTCATCCATTTGAGCTAAAAATTTGCCAAGAGAGTCTCCTTAGTAGATGATCATCCTTAGCCAAAATTTAGGCCCATTGTCTATGTGCATTACGTGCACTTCTAATCAAACACTTGGCTGCTAATTCATGTTTGAGCTTAGTTCAGTCTCCTCGTGAGATTCTTCTATTGTATTCTTCTTCCTAACACCTACGAGGGATTTTCCAACCCACGAGACATGCCTATTCCATCCAGAACGCGTGGCAACGCAGCGGTGAGGCGGTGACCATAGGGGTGGCATGCAAGTTCACGCTCTCTCGAGTTGGGGCCCTCGACCATCATCCAAAACTCGACGTCAAGCCACCACACCATGTATTTCTGATTAAATAGATACTTATGTACCTATAAATTATTTTTTTGGAGAAATAAAGAGCAAACTATAATGCACCTGCAGTTCAAATTTAACCCGCTTCCAACAGAATCGACATAAATTTGTCTTTTTCACGAGAGGTGGATAAAAGCTTTTAACACCCAACCATTTTGTCAATTGTACATTAAATATGGCCTAGTTTTTTAGAAAAATGATTTGGTCCAGTTTTAAAACAAATATATGGTAGGTCCTTCACAAAAAAAATTCATTTTGAGCACTCGAAAAATGGAAAATGAATTTTCCGTCCAAAGAAAATGAGAACTTCCTTAAACAACATTGTTTGCCATTCCAATATGCAACCTTGTGCACAATATAATATCATTTGAACAAACTATGCCATGAATGTGGCCATAAGATTGATCATTTGGCTTGAAAGTCATGCATCTTCACACATGATAGCTCATTTTTTAGAACACTTTTTTAAAATAATTGCCATATTACAAGTTTATTATTTTTCCAGGTAACTTGGTCACATATGATGACACAATGCGAAGGTTTTGTAATTTTTTGATTTTTTTTAATTTGTTATGCCCGTTCCAAAATGCGGTCGAAACGGCGGACATGATCGTTCATAGCTAGGGGTTGAATCTTGCCAATTTTTTGTTGGATCTCTGATTAAATAGATAATTATTTACCTAAAAATGATTTTTGGAAAAAAATCATGAGAAAACTATGAGGCACCTCTAGTTCAAATTTGACCCGCTTCCAACTGAATCGGCTATAATTTGTCTTTTTCACTAGAGGTGGATCGAAACCTTTTGGCACCCAACCATTTGCTCAATTGTGAATTTAATATTGACTAATATTTTAGAAAATTTATTTGGTCCAATTTTACAGCAAATATTTGGTAGGTCCTTCACAAAAAAACTCATTTTGGGCACTCGGAAAAAGGAAAATGAATTTTTTGTGCGAAGAAAATGAAAAGTCCCTTTGGCAACATTATTTGTCATTCCAACATGCACCCTTCTGCAAAATATGAAATCATTTGAACAAACTATGCCATGAATGCTACCATAACATTGATCATTTGGCTTGAAATCCATTGATCTTCACACATGATGGCTCATTTTTTAGAACACTTTTTTATAATAATTATCGTATTACAAGTTTATTACTTTTCCACGTAACTTGGTCACATATGATGACACAATGCGAAGGTTTTGCATTTTTTGCTTTTTTTAATTTGTTATGCCCGTTTCGAAATGCGGTCAAAAAGGCGGGTATGACCATTCCTAGCTAGTTGTTGAATCTTGAAACATTTTTGGTGTTTCTATGATGAAATTGATACTTTTGTACCTAGAAATGATTTTTGGGAAAAATAAAGAGCAAACTATAATGCAGCTGCAGTTCAAATTTGACTCGCTTACAACTCATTCGACGAAAATTTGTCTTTTTCACGAGAGGTGGATAAAAGCTTCTGACATCCAACCATTTGGTCAATTGTACATTAAATATGACCTAGTATTTTATAAAAATGATTTGGTACAATTTTGCAACAAATATATGGTAGGTCCTTCACAAAAAAACTCATTTTGGGTACTTGAACAATGGAAAATGAATTTACCGTTGAAAGAAAATGAAAACTTCGTGAGGCAACATTGTTTGCCATTGCAATACACACCATTGTGCATAATATGTGATCATTTGAACAAAATATGCCATGAATGTGGCCATAAGATTGATCATTTGGTTTGAAAGCCATGAATCTTCACACGTGATAGCTCATTTCTAAGAACACTTTTTTAAAATAATTGTCATATTACAAGTTTATTATTTTACCTGGTAACTTTGTCACATATAATGACACAATACGAAGGTTTTCCATTTTTTTGTTTTTTTAAATTTTTCATGCCCATTTCAAAATACGGTCAAAAAGGCGGGTATGACCGTTCCTACATAGTGGTTGAATCTTGGAATTTTTTTTGTGTTTCTATGATGAAATAGATACTTGTGTACCTAGAAATGATTTTTGGGAAAAATAAAGAGCAAACTATAAGGCAACTACATTTTAAATTTGACTCGCTTCTAGGTGAATCGACGAATTTTTTTATTTTTCACGAGAGGTGGATAAATGCTTTTGACTCCTAACCATTTCGTCAATTGTACATTAAATATGACCTAATATGTTAGAAAAATGATTTGGTCAAATTTTACAACAAATATATGGTAGGTCCTTCACAAAAAAACTCCTTTTGGGCACTCAAAAAATGGAAAATAATTTTTTTTCATTCAAACGAAATGAAAACTTCCTTAGGTAACATCGTGACACTCAAAATGTGGTATAATATTTTTGAACAATGGCGTAGTCCAATTTTGTAATAAATATTTAATATTTTCTGTATTTCTTCCACACATTTGGGTAAAAAAATCACATTTTGAGTCGGCCAATGAGAAACGAGAAACTGCCTTCACGTGGATCACCCCGTTGGACGCGATCTGAGCCATCCATCAGCATTCATCCAACGGTGGAGCCTCTTCTGAGAAAGCACAACCCACCCACGCACCCACCCACCCTTCCTTAGTTTCCAGATCCGATCGAGCCACCTCTCTAGATCCCATCGAGCCATCTCCTTCCTCCCCCTCCCCATCACCATCACCTCCGGTCGATCCCTCTGCCCTATGCCACCACCTTCGGCCGCCACCTCCGCCCTATGCCACCACCTCCGGCCGCCACCAACTTCGAGGTGGACTTGGGTCACCCCTGGCCTAAGACACCTCGCACCACCTTGCCACCGGCGCCGCGTCCTCCATGGCGGAGCTAGAAAATCTCGTGACCCCCAAATCCGAAGGGCGTGAGAGCCGGCCGATTCGGGTCGTGGCGGCTGCGGTGGCGGAGGTTGCGATTCTCTGCTTCCTCTCCTCGGATCTCTGGCTCAAATCCATCTCCCGAATCCCCAGTTTCTAGCTTCTCGGAGGTTCCCGGAGGCCATGGGCAGCTTCGCCAAGCTGGCCAAGAGGTGCGTGGATATGGAGGCGCCGATCATTGTGAAGGTGATAAAGACCTCCCCACCTTGTCAACAATCTCCTGCCTTTATTGTCCATGAACAATCTCTTATCTTATTTGGCGGCTCCTTTTCCTTTGCAGATACAAGAGCTGCTTCGACGGGTCACGGATGTGAAGTCGCTTGCGCAGGTTCGCCTCCGGCCCCGCCTGTCGTGCCTCTCCCCGCCCCCACCGCCTCCACCCAAGCCGGCTCCGGATCCAGGTTGCTCCGTCACCGCCCGCTCCCCACACATCAATCTCCGCCGCTCCTGTCCCCGCCCGTCCCGCCCTCCCCGCGTGAAGATACACAGTCCTTGACATCCTCGGCTCCCTATTTGTCCGGCCCGTGCTCCTCCACGTTCACTGGTACTACGGCTTCCCTGTCCGGTTCTTCTGTCGTGCAAGCAGAAATGACGCCGGTGTATGCTAGAGTAGTATTTCTCTTTTCATCATGTTCGGTGATGCTGCTGCTGTTGTGTGATGCCATGCTCGCAAATAAATTGTTGATTTAGAGCCTCTGAGACGCCAGGACCGCATGGCCTGACCTAAGAATTTCTGAAGGTGCATGAATTTCAGTGGCCACATACAGATCATTGTAATGAAAATATCACAATTCTTCACTAACATCGGTGCGTAGTCAAAGATGCTAACAAAGAAGGATTTGTAGTGAAGATGTTAGGGAACATGCATGTACACAACTGTACTTAGATAGCATTGCAAGAACATGCAAATTGTGTAATAATAACTATTTCGTCTTGGCATCTTACATACTCTAGAGCAACAATTCTGTTTGTGTGTATGGCATATAAGTTTCCTAGATGACTTTAGGAACTGCCTATCTCTTATATCAGTTTTCATTATCCTTCAATTACTAATTATATTTGTTCTATGCAATTTGCTCCATACCATTATTGTAGAGCACATCTCCAGCATGCTCAATTTAAAGCTCTTCAATATGTTTTCAAGTCCCAGAATGTGCCTTTGTTGAAATTCGTAGGGGATAATCTCATTTATTATAGAACTAGTACTACAACTGTTGCTGTTGTAGCCCATTCCTCATGTTGGAGTGTGTATTCTACTAAATATTCGTCTTCTACAGTAGGCATTTAATTGACTCTCTGATGGAGTACTACAAACGATGGTTGGAGAGTAATTTCCTCTTTGATTTCGTAGACAACAAGTACCATTCCCCATTAAAAATCCTGATGCATGATGATCATGGTCTCGTTTTTTAGATCTGTTTTGTTGGTTCTTAAAATTTGACATGCCTGAATGAACTCGTTCTTACAATTCTTTTTATTTCTATGATCAATTTAATTAAAGTTGCACATGTCAGTATACTATACATTAAAATATCCTAGCTAGTGAGAATATTTTAGTCACTTCATCAACACATATTGGTTAGTGTTAGTCATACTATTTACGTGTTGTGTTTTCCATAATAACATGATTAATTAGGTTCCATCCTCAGCTTTAACGTCTTCTTCCAAAGGTTCTCATTGATTAGTACCGTCGACCTGTACATATGATACTATTTTGTTCCTTCATTGGCTACTATTTTGTTCTTATTTTTTTCATAGGTGAAATGTGAAGCCAAGCGTGAAGTCGTGAAGCCTATATGCAAAGAGTAGCATATCATGTATTGTCATAGTAGGCTGTAGTAGGCATATTTGAGTTGTAGTAGTGTAAAGATTGTAATAGACAAATTTAGTGTTGTTTTGGACGAATTTCATTTGTTCTGTGATCTGTTCAAAATATTGATTTCGTATGTGATTTGTATACCTATGAAATGAAAACCTCACAAGGGGTACCTACTTATGAAAATTGTTCGACAAATTACAAAACTTATGGTGTCGATTCGAATTATGAGATCAGCATGACATGTGGGACCAATGTGACTAGTGGGACGAGTACAAAAATAAAATGGCCAAAAAAGAAAATCAATAGAAAGTAAAAGGCCACAGCCCAAAATTAAAAAGGCTAAAATGTTGGGCCTGGCCCATGTAGCTGACCAAAATTAATAGGAAAAATTGTAAAAAGGTTGAATTGTTGGGCTCGACCCATGTAAAATACTGAACTGGACCGGGCTGAATCTTATCAACGACCAATCTAATTGGTCATAACTTTGCCAAGTCAAATTGGCACGTTGGATAGGATGTGGCCTGGGCAAACAACCAACGACCAAAATAATTGCTCGTAGAACCAACGACCTTTTGTTTGGTCGTAAAATTCTACGACGATTTGAGCACAAAGGTCGTTATAGTTCACTAGAGACCCTCAGCTTTTGACCTTCTGTTTTTGGCCGTAAAAAGGTTGCAAATGGAAACCAACGACCATTCGGTGACAAATATTGAAGGTCGTAAGTTAGCATATTTCTTGTAGTGGCATAAGGGATTGATCGAATCCCCGACATCGTGGTTCATCCGATGAGATCATCGAGGAACATGTGGGAACCAACATGGATATGCAGACCCCATTGTTGGTTATTGACCGAAATGGTGTCTCATACATGTCTGCATGCTTCCCGAACCCATAGGGTCTACACACTTAAGGTTCGATGACGCTAGGGTTATAGAGAATAGTGTACGTGGTTACCGAAGGTAGTTCGGAGTCCCGGATGAGATCCCGGACATCACGAGGAGTTCCGAAATGGTTCAGAGGTAAAGATTTATATATAGGAAGTTAGGAATTGGTCACCGGAAGTGTTTCGGGCGACACCGGTAATGTACCGGGACCACCGTAAGGGTTCCGGGGGTCACCAGCAAGGGCCACCAGCCCCAAGCTGCTACATGGGCCAAGAGTGCGTGGGAACCAACCCCTAAGTGGGCTGGTGCGCCTCCACAATCAGCCCAAGCTACAGCAAGGGGTGGAGGGGGCAAACCCTAGGCGTGTGGAGGCCACCTTGGGCCTCAAGGCCCACCCTAGGGCGCCTCCACCACCTTGGCCGCCGCCCCAATGCTATCTATGGCTGTCGCACCCTTAGGGTGGGAAACTCTAAGGGTGGGCACCCTCCTCCCTCTCCTCCTATATATAGTGAGGCTTTTGGACATATTTGAGACAACTTTTCTCTCTCTCTCGGCGTAGCCCTACTCCTCCTCCTCCTCGTCCTCCGTAGTGCTTGGCGAAGCCCTGTCGAAGTGCCACGTAGCTCCAACATCACCACGTCGTCGTACTGCCGGAGCTCTCCCTCAACCTCTCATCCCTCCTTGCTGGATCAAGGCGTTGGAGACGTCACCGGGTTGCACGTGTGTTGAACGCGGAGGCGCCGACGTTCGGCGCATAGATCGGAATCCACTACGATCTGAACCGCTGCTAGTACGACTCCATCAATCGTGTTCTAGCAACACTTCCACTTAGCGATCTTCAAAGGTATGAAGATGCTCTACTCCTTTGCTCGTTGCTGGTTTCTCCATAGATCCATCCTTGTATGGCGTAGGAATTTTTTTGAAATTACTACGATCCCCAACACTTAAATGATGAGTATGACCTATGATCATGTATTCTTGCTTGGCTCCTAAGTCAATATACTCATATATAGATGACTTCGTCATCGCCAAAGTGCTTGGTAGATACTAGAGTTGTTGTGCATGTTTCCCATGTTTTATTTGACATCTTTTTGTGTGAGCATGTTGGTATGCATATTTTTTCTCATTCGAGGATATCTAATTGTTGTTATTTGTCTTCTCATTTTCTTTGGCCAATTGGATATACAAGAATGACTAAGTACTCCTCTCTAGCTATCTATGCTTTCTCGTCTCAGATTCTATTCATGCTTCATCACAAAATTTGAGCGAGCACTTTTCAGACACTTTGTGTGAGGAGCACTCAAAGTTCCGTCTCGAGAAAGAGATAACTTCCAAAACCTCCCATGTGCCACTCGTTGTGACCAACTCCACAAACTCGGTCTCACCGAAGCACTAGGGTTCATTTGGTTTTTGAACCTCGGTACAACCTATTTTGTAATTTCAGCCTCACCGAGTTTCTCTGCCCTAGGCAGTTAAGAAACTCGGTGGCACCGGAATTTCTGAATCAGTGTCACCGACAACATGGGGATATATATACCCAGCGGACCCATCTTTTGAAATTACTCTTCAATCGTTTCCTCTCGCAAACCACTATTGTCGTGGTCGTGTCTCCAGGACATCGCTCTTCATCTCCCGTGCGCCCTCGCCACAGGAGTCTTCACCAAGTTAGGGTAAATATCTCACCCCTATTGCACTCCTCCTTATGAAATCTTGTGCATTAGGAATTGTTCTTGATCATGCCACAACTTGAGATTCATCCAACCACAAAAAGAATCCCATAGATTTGACGGACAAAAATATTTAGGGTTACCTCTCCGCTTTGTGCGTCTCGGAGTCACCGAGTGGATCTGGATCGGTGTTACCGATTCCTGAATTAGGGCTTCTGAGAACCGTCTCGGTGGAACCGAGTCTCTCTTTTCGGCGAAACTGAAAAGAATGGACAATTTTATGTTAATGGGATGGTCAGTCTCGGAGGCTCCGATTTTTCCAACTCGGTGGAACCAAAACACATATAGTTGATACTTAAGACTAAAATTTAAAGTTCATTTTTTTATAAAATATCTGTGTTTTGTGATGCTCATCCATTCCTACTCTTCTATAACTATTCACAGGGTCAACTTGTGAGCTTGTCAGCATGTCAGGGTTTGAGGACAGTCAAAATGCAGAGCAGAACATGGAAGTGGACTCAGGCACTAGTCCTGAGAGGACTGATTCTGATCCAGGCACTCCCAACTCTCCTAATCTGTCCAAGGCAGCTACGAGGACAAGGAAGAGACTAAACTTAGATAAAGAAGATGCTGATTTCATTCCTGAGGAAGGCACTTCTCACAAGAGAAAGAGATTTTTCTAAGAGCTAGTGTTCAAGAAAGCATTTTTAAGCGGCGCTTAAGCGATGAGCGATGACAAAGCGCTTCGCTTTTGCCCTAAACGGTAGATTAAGCGTTTTTTTACATTTGCCCAGAATTTGATTGTTTTAAACTATTTTTGCTTGTCTGTTTGCGCAATAATGGCAATATCCCATTTATCTTATTATTAGGCTTTGTTTGGGAACTATTTCCTTCATATGCTCACAAAATTATGGCTACATGATCTCTATTAGGCTATGACTATTTGAACTGAACTGCATTTTAGTTGTTATTTTGTTTGCCATGTGAATTTAATGTGTATTCGTTATGGTGTGAACTGTATTTTAGATGGCTATTCAATTACACATGTGCCATGTTTTCTATTTTCCTATGTATATTATTCAAAGTCTATCAAATTCTAGCCAATTTCAAATGCTTAAGTGCGGTTATGCTTTGCTTAAGCGTCCATTGCTCTAAGTTGTGGCCTTCCGCTTTCCTTTTTTGAACATTGTGAAGAGGAAGAGAGTGCTCGCAAAGATGTAGAGCGTGCTTTTGGTGTTCTTCAATCTTGATGGGGTATCGTTCGATATCCCGACATAACTTGGAGCACCAAAAAATTGTGAGAGGTGATCACAACTTGTGTGATCATGTATAACATGATCGTAGATGATGAACGTCGGAAACGTGTGTGTGATCAAGAGTTTCAATTTCAGGATGATAATGGTGTGCCTGAGCATTTTGAAGGGGCAACGTTTGCACAGTTCATCAAGTTTAAACATAAGATATGTGATTAAGAAACTCACATGCAGGTGCAAAATAATTTGGTTGGACATATGTGGATTCATGTCGGCAATAAATAAATAAATATATCGACAACCTTTTCTTTTAGATGTCTTAGAGATAATTTAATTTTTTTATTTGGTTTGTAAACTATGAGATATTTTACTCGACTTAAACTTCTAAATGTATTTAAGATAATTCAATATTCAAATATACTTTTATTTAAACATATATAATAAAAAAAATAAAAATGACCGCAAGCCTGTTGTGCGGATGAAAAATGGGTCGGTGTGTTGCGCACAAAATCGATTCAAACGAAAAAGAAAACGGATGTACTCCACTGAACTAAACGAAGGGAGAAACGGACAAACAATGCGTTCGTTTGGATCGTTGCTCTGACATTGCTATTTTTTATTGGCTCAAGCCCGTGCGTGTGCGAAAGAAAACAAACCAGCCATCCTTCTCGGCGTCGAAAATACAAAACAAACAATCCTTGTCTGTCCCCTCACCCCTGCTGCTGTTTGCTGAGTCGAGTTCTTGCCGCCCCAGACCCAGATCCCCTTTTTCCCTTTTAATGATCCAATCCACCGAAGCAGGCAAGCTTTCTCCGATCAGAGCTTCATCATTCCTTTCCCTGCAAGCATCCGCATTCCACAGGGCAACGCGCGAGGCCCTACCGCCGTCTGTCGCTGCTCTGTCCCTCCATGGTGCAGCGCAGCAGCATACAAAGTAGCACTAGAAGAAGAAGGCCAGCATAGAGTTGACTGCCAGTGCCGCAGCCGCACCAAGAACAGCAGGAGAGGAAGCAGGGGGAGCCATGGGGTCCCCGAAGGCGGCCAGGAGCAAGGCGGGTCAGCTGGGCGGCATCTGGCGCCGCAGGATCGGCGCGCCCTTCGCCGCCCTCCTCGTGGCCGCCGTCCTTGTCCTCGTCGTCTTCACCGGCCGCTTCCCGCAGGGCCCCGACGGTCAGTCTGGATTCTCATGTCCAACCGACCTGCTCTTCTTCTTCTTCTTCTTCTTCTTCTTCTTCTTCTTCTTCTTCTTCTTCTTCTTCTTTCCTTTCTTGTCCCTCTGTACCGTATCGTCGTGTGTTCTTACCGGAGATTTATCCCAGCTTCCTCGCGATTCACCCCGGTGCATGTGGACGACTCAACCCCCGGGATAGTGCGCGATCGGCCAGTCGCCTCCACGGACCAAGGCAAGAAGTTCAAATCCACACGCTTTGCTGCTCGTGTCTTGTTCATCGTTTCCTTGTGATTGTTGACCGCTTCCCATGTTCAGACTTGGAGCTGGAGATATCTGATTCGTCAAAGCAACAAGGGGAGGGGAACGACCAAAAAATTGGTAAGCATACTGGAGCGGATGCAGGAAATGGGCGGGATTTCCCTTTAGTTTACTGAAGCGCCTCTGTTTCGAAATCCAAACCGGATTACTTGAATTTGATGGTTCGGTTTTGGTGATGCAGAACTTGATGAATCTTCCATGGAGGCAATGGAAGAGCAGAAACAGCCTCGAGAGGACACTCCCGGTTCGGCATCCTTCTTTGTTCTTATGGCCTAATCTGAGGGATCAGCTAGTGTGTATATTCTGAATATTATTGATTGGGGGCAAAATGTAGAGACCAAACCAGCATCTCAAGACACTACTCCAGCCAACTCCGACTTGGACGGCGAGGAAGGGATGACGACCACGACAGCGCCGGCCCAAGAAGAGAGTAGTGAAGCTGGGGGATCTGGTAAGTCTTGTTGTCTCACTGCAAATAAGTTGGTTCTTCAGCTAATCATTTCATTTTTTGCTTTTGCTCCCAAAGCAACTTCACCTCTAGTGGAGTAAGGAGATGATTATAGCTATCAGTGAGTGATGCGCTTTAAATGTAAAGTTGATTCTTGTGGTGGACTAAAGTTAACGGTGAATACTATCCTTATGTGCAACCCGTAGATTGAATAGACCCTCTTTCTAGAGGGTAGTAGCTAACTATTCATCCTAGTGGTCCACATTTGGATGGCTTGTAGTGCACACTAACATAAAGCTTTTTTCCTTCGTTGGGGAAAATAATTGAAGTGCTCTGTACTGTGAAAATTAAGCATGGAATTGTTTCATGGTTGTAATTAATAAAGGTCTAGAAATTTGGATTTAGTAGGCTCTGAATTCGGCAGATTTTTTCTAGATTAACATAAACTGATTCCTGTACATTAATTCAGCTAGTAACCACACTAAAGCAAGCCTGGTTGAGGGCATGGTACATTGACCACGCATAAGCTTTTTTAGCACATCGAGAATTAATGTTTATCTGCGGAACTAATAACAGTTTAAGTATAGAACAATAAAAAACCCTAACTTATACCAGCAAAAAACTTAGATTTATTTTGCCCGGTTACCTGTCACTTCCAAACTGCGCAACGTATTACATTATGTTTACAAAGAACACCAAATTTTGTTTGTTTATAGAATTGTTTTCTGTCTTACTATAACAAAAATGAGATTTCTTTCTATTCCATATAGGTATGTAGCACATCCTAACTTTATTTTCTTTGGAGGATATCTTAGTTTTATTCATAAAGGCTTAGGGTGTATTTGGCTTGTGACCAAAGTGTACCCTACCAGTTTGATTGTCATGACCCAAACATTACCGTTTGTTTGGATGGAGCCCCTTTACCAACCGTAACTCATTTTTCTTACAATGTTGGCATTGGCAAGCAAAACCTTAACCAATTTTTTTGCTAGGCAACATTTTGTCAGGCAACCTTCCACACTAACCAAATATATCCATAGTACCAATGTAGAATATACAAAGTTTGTTTCTTTACGGACATGGAGTTTGTGAGCTCGATCTCACAAGAGCACTTCGTTTTTTTACCTCTATGATACAAAATATGTAATTTAGTGTCAAGAGATAAACGGAATATACTTATGTGGCAATTCTATTCAAGCTGAGAAAATCATTTGCTCTGGTTTTATTTGATTCTATTGTTTGATACACAACATGACAGTTAATCTTGTTTGTTATTCATATGTAACTAGCTATAAAATATCATCAGAAATACAATGAACATACTGTAGGGGGGAAGGGGGGGGGATTGCACAGCATATTATTTGCACAAACATATTCCATTAACACTATTGGAGTTTATGATTGTAGGGGGGAAGGGGGGGGGGATTGCTCAGCCTATGCATACGCTTTCTGGATACTGTAGGGGGGAAGGGGGGGGGGGATTGCACAGCATATTATTTGCACAAACATATTCCATTAACACTATTGGAGTTTATGATTGTAGGGGGGAAGGGGGGGGGGGATTGCTCAGCCTATGCATACCCTTTCTGGATACGGCATTATTATTTGCACAAACATATTCCATTAACACTATTGGAGTTTATGATTGTAGGGGGGAAGGGGGGGGGGGATTGCTCAGCCTATGCATACCCTTTCTGGATACGGCATTATTATTTGCACAAACATATTCCATTAACACTATTGGAGTTTATGATTGTAGGGGAGCTTATTAAGTTTATCTTGTTTCTGGTTTCTAGATGTCTGCATGTTGTGGTCTTCTCTTCTTATGATTTATATTATTTGCACAAACATATTGCATTAACACTATTTCATTCAAATATCTGCCAGTTGTACTAGCTACCTCCCACCCTAAAATCATTCAGCTAATCGACACCATGAAAATGTGTACTCATCGAACTATTTCATACTGGCATGTACTGATCTTTTAAAGTCGATGACTAACAATTATTGCGAAACAGGTTCAGCACCATACACCAAGTGCACACCTCCACTGAACTCAACGGTCTGTGACCTTTCCAACCCGCGATTTGACATTTGTGAGTTGTGCGGCGATGCTCGCACCATTGGTCAGTCATCCACTGTCATGTATGTCCCACGCACACAAACTTCCGACAGTGAAGAGTGGAGTATTCGAGCCCAGTCCCGAAAGAATCTTCCATGGATCAAGGAGGTGACCGTCAAATCTCTGAATACCTCGCAACCAGCACCAAGGTGCACTTCCAAGCATGCCATGCCAGCTATTGTATTTGCCCTTGGTGGGCTTACAGCAAATGTCTGGCATGACTTCAGTGATGTCCTTGTTCCACTGTTCCTCACTGCCCGCCAGTTCGACAGGGATGTTCAACTCCTCGTCACAAACAACCAACCCTGGTTCAGCAAGAAGTACATGACAATCTTGAGCAAACTCACACGATACGACATCATAGATTTTGATTCAGATGACCAGGTCAGGTGCTATCCGCATGTCATTGTTGGTCTGAGGAGCCATGGTGACCTTGGCATCTATCCAAACTTGTCACCACAGAACTACACAATGATGGACTTCCGGTTGTTTGTCCGAGAAGCCTATGGTTTGCCTGCAGCCAAGGTGGCCATTCCCTACAAGGCTGATAGAGATGATCCTGACAAGAAGCCCCGCATAATGCTAATTGATCGGGGCAAAACCCGGAGGTTCATCAATGCACCATACATTGTCCAAGGGCTGGAATGGTTTGGTTTTGAGGTGGTCAAGGTTGACCCGAAGATGGACTCTAGTCTTGATGAATTTGCCCGCCTTGTTGACTCGTGCGATGCAATCATGGGTGCGCATGGTGCGGGCTTGACTAACATGGTGTTCCTGCGATCAGGAGGAGTGGTGGTGCACATTGTGCCATATGGGATCGAGTTCATGGCTGATGGGTTCTATGGTAAACCTGCACGGGACATGGGCCTAGGCCATGTCAAGTACGGCATCAGTCCAGAGGAGAGCACGTTGCTGGAGAAATATGGGTGGAACCATACTGTGATCAAAGACCCTGAAGCCATTAGGAGCAGTGGATGGGATAAGGTTGGGGAGGTTTACATGTCCAAGCAAGACATTGTCCTTAACATGACAAGGTTTGGGCCTATCTTGTTGAAGGCAATAGATTTCATCATGTAGGTGTTTGGGGTTTTGGCTGCGTGTACCTCTTTATGCAGAGGCTGGGGTTAGGTTTTGAAATTATTGTTTTTGCTAGCTACTACATTTTGACAGTTTTTACTAGAAAAAGATACCTCACACTTCAATTGTTTTTCGGGGAGATGGTGTTTACTGCTCATCCAGAGCTGATGTATAGGATTGGATGTGCAAGACTTAATAAATCACGATGTGGAGTGCTGAGCACAGTTTTATCTTAGTACAATCTTGTCCTGTTCAACTGTAGTCAAATGTTCGCAGGTGAAATGATGTGGTGGACATTGTGCGAAGATAAATCTATTTTTTCTGCTGGTGTTTGATGTCCTTTTTGCAGGCACATGCTTCCAACTAAATTATACTTCCTAAATATAAGTTTTTAGATATTTCAATAAAGAATACATATGGATGTATACGTATTTCAGAGCGTAGATTCATTTATTTTGCTTCGTGTGTAGTCCTATTGAAATATCTAAAAAGACATATATTTAGAAACGAAGAAAGTATTATTGTACTATCATTTGTGCATACATAATGGTTTGATTTTACTAGCAAACATGTCCGTGCGTTATAACAAGAAAAAATCATGAGTCTATCCAAATAAACATAGTTGAAGACTCCTAACATATCTACATCCTCTATTTCGACCAAATATGGTCAATCTTAAGGTGATAGGTTCGCCACCACATGTCATGCTAGTCATTGTGTCCACGCAAGGAAATGTTCAAAATTTTGAAAACTAACATATACGAGCTAGACAAGTGGGCTGCCCTTCTCGAGCAATTCGTTGCACGTGCATACACCCCTCCTCATACTTCTACTCCCTTTTGTAAGATCAAACAATTATTGTCATGAATCAGTCCTCTAATTCGACACGATGGTCGACTGTGTCATCGCTTGTCCTTCTTTCCATCCTTGCGGACGGTGACCATAACGTGTCAAATGTGGTCAATCTTAAGGTGATAGGTTCGCCACCACATGTCATGCTAATCATTGTGTCCACGCAAAGAAATGTTTAAAATTTCGAAAACTAACATATACGAGCTAGACAAGTGGGCTACCCTTCTCAAGCAACTCGTTGCACGTGCATACACCTCTCCTCATACTTCTATTCCCTTTTTATGATCAAACAGTTATTGTCATGAATCAGGATTAGCCCGGTCGAGGAGGTGGGTGACGGCGCGTCACCTTTTACATTTATTTTTTATTTTTATTTTTACTTATGTTTTCAAATATTTCCTCTACAACTTAAAATATCGTCCGGAAACACAAAAAATTCCCCCGTTTTTATTTTTATTTTACAATTTTCAAAAATGTTTTTTTAAAAGATTACATTTACAAAAAATATTCTTGTTTTAAAAAAAGTTCATGTTTTTTATTTTTTTAAATCTGATCAGCACATATCACAAAATATTTAATGTAATTTTAATTATTGTTCAATGTATATATGTTCAATGTGTATATTACAAAAATATTCAATATATGTTTGAAAATTATTCAAGGTGTATTTAAATATTGTTCAGCATATATCACAAAAATGTTCAATGTGTCTTAAATGTATAAAAAAATTCTCAATTTACTTTTAAAATTGTTCGTCATATATGAACAATCAATAAATATTGGGAATTTCGAAATTTGCTCATGTTCTCAATAGTTGTTCGTGTTATCAAAAAAAAATTCAGCTTTTAAAAGTTTGATCAAATTTGTAAATTGGTTCACAATTTACAAACATTATTAAAATATTTGAAGGAAATTTGTTCACATTTTTCTCCAAGGATGATTGGAAATAAAAAAAAACAGATCCGCCGATGTACGTACTACTTTAAATTTAACGCTGCTAATTATATATACTCATTTTCCAGTCATTATACACCGTGAGGACGGTGGTTCAACTCCATTGCGCGCGTTTTTGTTTTAAGTGACATTTTGACGTCCGCTTGTTGCGTGGGTATGAGTCGGGCATGAGGAAGGGAAGGCTTATTTGATTATGGGCCGACGCACGTCGTTTGGCCCATAATTCTACTCAGCAATCATTGGATCAAATAACGGCAAATCCTATTTGGCGCTACAGCCGCCGGTTAAAGTGCATTGCGCCTGCAGCGCCGGTCATGGGCCGGCCCAGAGGACCGTTTTATTGTATTTATTTCATCTACTTTTTTTAGCACTTGTTTTTCTTTGGTTCTTCTTTTTTTCTTGTTTCTTTTATTTACTCTTTTTATTACTTTTTAATTTTAATTTTAATTTTATATACTTTTTTGTTTTTCGAAAAAGTGCAGCCTTGTTTCTATTATTTGTTTTCCAAATTCATGAATTATTTTTCAAAATTCGTGAACTTTTTTGAATATTGGTAACTTTTTCCAAATTTTGATGCTTTTTTTTGAAATTTGATGAACTTATTTTTGAAATGCATGATTTTTTTTCAAAAATGATGATTTTTTTTTTCAGTTCAACGAATGTTTGTAAAACATTTTGGAAATTCATGAACTAACATTTAAAATCAGTGAACTTTTTAAAATTTATGAACTTTTTTTAGCACTTGTTTTTCTTTGGTTGTTCTTTTTTTCTTGTTTCTTTTATTTACTCTTTTATTACTTTTTTTAATTTTAATTTTAATTTTATATACTTTTTTGTTTTTTCGAAAAAGTGCAGCCTTGTTTCTATTATTTGTTTTCCAAATTCATGAATTATTTTTCAAAATTCGTGAACTTTTTTGAATATTGGTGAACTTTTTCCATATTTTGATGCTTTTTTTTGAAATTTGATGAACTTATTTTTGAAATGCATGATTTTTTTTCAAAAATGATGATTTTTTTTCAGTTCAACGAATGTTTGTAAAACATTTTCGAAATTCATGAACTAACATTTAAAATCAGTGAACTTTTTAAACTTTATGAACTTTTTTTTTAGATCACAGTGATTTTTTTCAAATTCAAGAACTTTCATTTCAAATTTTATGAACCATTTTCGCTTTTGTGAACTTTTTGTGTTCAGTTTTTCTTTTTTCTTTTTTGGTTTTTCTTATACTCCGTCCGTTTTTAAATATAAGTCTTTTTAGAGATTTCATAAGGAGACCACATACAAAGTAAAATGAGTGAATCTATATTTTAAAATACGTTTATATACATCTGTATATAGTTTCTTAGTAAAAACTCTAAAAAGACTTATATTTAGGAACGGAGGGAGTAGAAAAATCAGCCCTAGAACTGGGCCGATCCATTTTGCAGGGCCTGTAGGCGCTGCTTCCCGACTAGGAGCTCCCACAAATAACAGGCTCCTTGCAGCGAACTGCCGAGCAGACGCAAGACCCGACCGCGTATTTTCCTCTCTTTTTTCCTGTTCCTTTGCCCTTTTCTATTTATTTCCTTTCTTTTTTTCTTTTTTGGTTCGCTTTTTCTTTTAGAATTTGAAGAAAAAACAATTTTCATATTGGAAAAACATTTTTTGAAAAACATTTTTTGATTTTATGAAAAAATTTGAAAAACTATTTTTTTTAAGTTTGGAACATTTTTTCAAAGCAAGAAAATTTCTCAAAATTTATGATCAATTTTCAAACAGAAACTTATATTAATAATTGAACAAAGTTTTTATATTTTTATTTTTATGAAAATACCGAACACTTTGTGAAAATACTGATTTTTTTTAAATCTAACATTTTTTGAAAACCCCGAACATTTTTTGAAGTTACGAATGTTCTTGAGAAACGACAAATGTTTGTAATTTAGATTTAAAAAATAAATAAAAAACCTCCCTTTAATATTAAGAACATTCAGATCATTTTTTGAAAATCCAAAACTTTTTTGAAACATAAACAGAAAAAAAGAAAGTAAACAAAAAAGAAAATGAAAAAATTAAAAAGAAAACTCGGTTCAGGGAACCTTTTAGAAGTTTTTCGAAACCAGAAAAAACCGGGTGAGAATGTCTAGAAGGTTGCCAAAACCAGCAAAATCGCGTGGACATGTCCCATTTGAATGGATTGGCTCAGTTAGAACCATCGCACGATCTCCCATGTGTGGAGCCTCGACTACTTGCCGCAAAATGTAGCAAATAGGAGATTTCGAGTGGAGCAATGTATGTAGGGATCGGAGACACGCGTCAAGTCAGCTTTCGCGTGCGACGAATGAGAAAATTATTGTGGACGGGAAAAGGTGGAAAAATAATCGTCCCTTTAATATCAAGTATCGATATAGATTGATTCATATGTCCATGCATCCTTCGTCATATGATTTTCTAAAGACAGTACAAATGCAAATGTTTATATACATGCTCATACATTCATCTCTATAAATTTACATACGCATATCCTACCCCTATGAGCATCTTTAGGAGACTGAGCCGGCATATCATCTTAAAATTCATAAAGTGGCACCTCGTTGTCGACGGAAACGTCTCTTCCCACTGAATTCACATCATCGTGAATTCTGAAATAAATCCAGAAATAAATGCGAGCATCACGACTTGAATCCTGATGGGTTGTGGATACCACAACCCCTCAGATTTTATTTTCGAACCATCTAGGATAAATGGATGTGCTCTATTAAAGGAGAAGGGAACATTTATTTTTCAAACCATGCAGGAGAACAGCTGAGTGATGGGTTTGGTTAAGGGGTGGAGGCTCCTTGGGTGAGGATGCCCTGTCCCGTGGCGCGACAAAGTCGGCGGGCCGCCAAGGGTCGGCTTCGCCGACTGGCTGACCTCCGGTAGGTTGGGGCCATGTGGCATTGATGCCCCGGCGGCTGACGGCGCCAATTTGTCCGTTGCATACAATCCATGGGTTCCAATCTCGTCGGTTTTTCCCGCGATGGCTAGATAGCTAGTCACCGGTGTGTGACGGAACGGGTCTTCGGGAACTGGATTGAGATAACTACTCGTGGTCGCTTGTCGAAAACATGTGTTTCGCCACTGCCGTGAAAAATCGCCCCGCCCTCACCGCCGCCAATCCAGTTATAGTGCTCTCCCCAGCCATGTCATCATGCCGCTGAGGGCCACCGAGGCCTCCGACGCCCACTCCGCTAGCGCTCCCTTTCGTCTACGGGGTGTTCCCGGAGTTGCGAAGGCCGATCTCATCGGTTCCGTTGGAAATGCTCATGGAGACGCGAGCGCAAAGATGGAGGCAGCGGGCGACACGGATCCCCGACGACACAATGTCTTAGACCTTGTGCGTGCGGGAATGGAGGGTAGTGGAGCAAGCGGTCTAGGTGGTGGCCGAGCCGAGTTCAAGGGCTTTGGCAGTTCGATTTGCAAAGATGTGCTTGGATCGGGCGAATTGGGAGCTGAAGAATCTCGCGAGGAGGATCCACTTCGAGGCCTTGGTGAAGGAGCGGTGGAGGATGCCAGCGTTCCCCTCATCGTCCCTGGTGAAATTTGTGCAATGGGTCAAGAGGGAGGCGAAATTGAGGAACCCGAGGCGAGAGGCCAGATGGAATTGCGTGCTGGGACTCTCGCCGACCAGCACTCCGATGTTCCCCAAGCCAGTGGATTCACTACCGTACTTGTCCCCACCACCAACGACAGACTAAGTGCTGGTACCAGGGCGCCATGGCAGCAGGATCGGGAGGTCAACAAGGGAAATTTCGGTACAACGGCATGCGGGGTGGATATGGCTGAGAGGAGGTCGGATCTCTGGCAGGTGGGGCCGGTTGGCAGTGAGTGCGAGGCGGATAATACCCATTTTGGGAAGCTGTCTGAGGTATCTCTTTCTCCCTCCCCCAACCACCCCATGCATTGTGTGTAGAAGGGCGACTAGGGTTAGGAACGCTTGCCGCCGACGGCTGCTGGTTTGGATCCCAAAGGAGAAATTGATAGTACAAGAGTTTAGAGAGGAGGATTGCTTTGTGGCCAAGGAAAATGAGAGGGATTTGTGCGACTCCAGTGAGCTTCAGCTGTTCATCCTACCCGTCGAAGAGCGAGGTGAGATTGGATTTCGAGGGTATCTGGAGGGCCAAACTAATGGTTGAGGCTAATCGGGGGCGAGGTAGGGGGAGGGCCTCTCGCCCCACCTTCACAGATGCAGTCACACGGTGGACGCTCTCGGATGGTGGAGGCCCTTAGTTCGTGTATCCCCCCTTTCTATGGTATTTCCTGGAGCCCCTCCACCATGGATGTATGGGGGCATCTAGCCTTTTCCCCATATGATGTTCCCAGGGAATTAGTGGGAGAACAACCAGGGCTTTGGCGGGGGATCATCAGTAGAGGAGGAGGCAGTGAGGTGCCCCTAGGAATCAAGGCAAGATCCAGAATTAAAAAACAGGACAACACAAAGAGAAACCAAGGAAATTCCACGAAAAGAGTGATGTTGGGGGTAGTTCTTAGGGAGCTGGTCAGTTAAATCAACCAAATTACTTTACTGATTATCCACAAGTGACATGTTATAATTGTGGTGATTGGGGACATCACAAGGCTATGCGCGACAGGGCCAAGAAGTGTTTCATCTGCAAATCCTCTGCTCATAAGGTGGAAGCATGCCTTGTTAAGAAGAGACCACATCAGATGGCCAAATACATTGGTAGTGCTGCTTCTAGGATGGGCTTCTACCATCTTGAGCTATCTGATCTGAACTGTGGAGTTGTGTACATTGAGTATCGTCATGTATACAAAGAAGACCTGACCAAGGAGTTTTCCGTGATCTACAAAACCAACAGGACATGGCAGGTTAGGGAAATTGATGAGGATTCTTTTCTAGTTAAATTCCCTCCACATATATGAGTGGAGAAGGTGGAAGTATACCCTGCTTTGGGCTTCCTTCTATGGATGTCACTGTTAAGGTGGAAGTGTGGAAAGAAGAGTTAGCTGAACTGGATGAGTTGGTGGAGGTATGGGTGCATGTGAGAGGTTTACTTCCCAGGTGGTGTGAGTGGTTGGTTCTAGGTCAATGTGTCTCTGCTTTTGGGTTACTCAAGGAGATGGACTGGCAAGGTATGTTTCAATGCTTGTTCGAGCATGCCAGAGTAAAAATTCAGTGTAGAGATCCATCCAAAATTCCATCTGAGAGAGTGTTTGAGATTGGGGGCAAGACCTTCAAGGCTCAGATAATTGTTGAGGTGCCCATAGTCAGGAAAGATGTTGATCTAAACAAAAACAGAGATAAAGATAGTGGATATGGAGGAGATGAACTTCAAAGACATCAGATGGATACTCACAAGAGAACTGGTGGGAATAGTGGGAGTTCCAGCAGTTTAGTTAATGGAAAAAAGTGATATAGATAATAGAGCTCGCAATACTAGTCATGAAAGGCAGGTTTCTATGAGAGTGATGGAACAGGAAGGAGATAGGGCTGACAATGAAGAGGTTCAAATCTTGAATATTGGGGAACATGCCTTGAAGAAGGGCTGGACTGTGGGTTTGTGATGCCAAGAGAGGAACATGTTAATGAGGCTACAAAATTTATTTTCATTCAACTACAACAGGTAGAGGATGATAGGTTAGAGGAAGATTCCATAAATGTGGAATTGATGGTCAAATACATAGAGGGAGAAGGCTCTGGCATGGAAGAAAATGATCCGCCAGAGGAAAGCATGCTTAACTTCATGCAAATGCGTGTTGAGAAGTTACAAGAGGTAAATGAATCCATTGGAGCTGAGAATAGGGTAGGAAAGAAGCAAAAAGTGTGGGGCCTTGTGCAAGCTGCAAGGAAAAGTGCGAGAAACTTGAGCTCACAACATGTCATGGAAAAAGCCAAACTGCTTCAGATGAAGAAAAATCTAGAAATTTCCAGCCTAAAAGGTATGGCTGTCCATAAACCTTTTAATGTTCTCCATGTTCAGAAGATAGTAGATGTGACTAATATTGTTGGTTGTCATCGATGATGACTGCAATTCTAGTGATGAGATGGCTAGATTAGATATTACTGATGATATGAATGTCTTGATACCAGGAAAATGTTGGGGGAATGTTGCATGGGAAACAAAGATTTTCCTACGTGCAAACAAGATCTATCCACGGTGATGACCATCTACGAGAGGAGAGAATGGATCTACATACCTTTGTAGATCGCTAAGCGGAAGCGTTCAAGAACGCGATTGACGTAGTGGTACGTCTTCGCGATCTAATCACGAACCATCCGGTGATCTCCCGATCAAGTGCCGAACGGACGACATCTCCGTGCTTAACACACGTACAACTTGGTGACGCCTTCACCTCCTCGATCCAGCGAGCGATGGTGAAGTAGCAGCCCGCGTCCTTGTTAGAAATATGCCCTAGAGGCAATAATAAAATAGTTATTATTATATTTCCTGTTTCAAGATAATCGTTTATTATCCATGCTAGAATTTTTTTGAATGGAAACACCTAGTAAGTCTCTAGTTGACCAGCTCGTTGATCAAAGATGGTTAAGGTTTCCTAGCCATAGACAAGTGTTGTCACTAGGTAACATGATCACATCATTAGGAGAATGATGTGATGGACATGGCCCAAACTATGAACGTAGCATGTGATTGTGTTATTTTATTGCTACTATTTTCTGCATGTCAAGTATACATTCATATGATCACGAGATAATGTAACTCACTGACACCGGAGGAATGCCTTGTGTGTATCAAATGCCGCAACGTAACTGGGTGACTATAAAGGTGCTCTACAGGTATCTCCAAAGGTGTCTATTGAGTTAGCATGGATAAAGACTGGGATTTGTCACTCTGTATGACGGAGAGGTATCTTGGGGCCCACTCGGTAATACAACATCACAAACAAGCCTTGCAAGCAATGTGACTAAAGAGTTAGCCACGGGATTTTGTATTATGGAACGAGTAAAGAGACTTGCCGGTAACGAGATTGAAATAGGTATAGAGATACCGATGATCGAATCTCGGGCAAGTTGGATACCGAAAGACAAAGGGAATGTTATACGGGATTAACTGAATCCTTGACATAGAGGTTCAACCGATAAATATCTTCGTAGATATTTATCGCTTTATGGGCTGTTATTACACTCCACGGTACAATACTTATGCCTTTTCTCTCTTATTTTATAAGGTTTACATGAAGAGGGAGAATGCCGGCAGCTGGAATTCTGGTTTGAAAAAAGGAGCAAGTTTGAGATACCTATTCTGCGCAACTCCAAAAGCCGTGAAAATCAATGAGGAATTATTTTGGATTTTTATAAAAAATACTGGGGGGAAGAAGTACCAGAGGGGAGCCACCAGGAGGCCACAAGCCTGTCAGGCGCGACCTACCCCACTGGCCGCACCTAGGTGGCTTGTGGGCACCCTGTTGACCCTCTGGCTCCCATCTTTTACTATAAGGAGGGTTTCGTTCCATAAAAAGTCAAGGGGAGGCTTTCGGGAGGAATCGCCGCCGCCACGAGGCGAAACCAATCTAGAGCTCCGGCAGGGCCGTCCTGCCGGGGAAACTTCCCTCCCGGAGGGGGAAATCGTCACCATCGTCATCACCAACACTCCTCTCATCGGAGGGGACTCATCACCATCAACATATTCATCAGCACCATCTCATCTCCGAACCCTAGTTCATCTATTGTAACCAATCTCCGTCTCGCGACTTCGATTGGTACTTGTAAGGTTGCTAGTTGTGTTAATTACTCTTTGTAGTTGATGCTAGTTGGATTACTCGGTGGAAGATCATATGTTCAGATCCTTGATGCTATTCAATACCTCTCTGGTTATGAACATAATTATGCTTTGTGAGTAGTCACTTTTGTTCCTGAGGACATGGGATAAGTCTTGCTATAAGTAGTTTTGTGAATTTGGTATTCGTTCATATTTTGATGCTATGTATGTTGTCTTTCCTCTAGTGGTGTTATGTGAACGTCGACTACATGACACTTCACCATTATTTGGGCCTATAGGAAGGCATTGGGAAGTAATAATTAGATGATGTGTTGCTAGAGTGAGAGAAGCTTAAACCCTAGTTTATGCGTTGCTTCGTAAGGGGCTGATTTGGATCCACTAGTTTAATGCTATGGTTAGACTGTGTCTTAATTCTTCTTTCGTAGTTGCGGATGCTTGCGGGAGGGGTTAATCATAAGTGGGATGTTTGTCCAAGTAAGGGCAGCACCCAAGCACCGGTCCACCCACATATCAAACTATCAAAGTAGCGAACGCGAATCATATGAACATGATGAAAACTAGCTTGACAGAAATTCCCATGTGTCCTCGGGAGCGCTTCACCTCCTATAAGAGTTTGTCCAGGCTTGTCCCTTGCTATAAAAGGGATTGGGCCATCTTGCTGCACCTTTGTTACTATTGTTACTTGCTACTTGCTACGAATCATCTTATCACACAACTATCTGTTACCGATAATTTCAGTGCTTGCAGAGAATACCTTGCTGAAAACCATTTGTCAGATCCTTCTGATCCTCGTTGGGTTCGACACTCTTACTAATCGAAAGGACTACGATAGATCCCCTACACTTGTGGGTCATCAATACTCTTTTCTGGCACCGTTGCCGGTGAGTGAAGCGCCTTTGGTAAGTGGAATTTGGTAAGGAAACATTTATATAGTGTGCTGAAATTTATTGTCACTTGTCACTATGGAAACTAATCCTTTGAGGAGCTTGTTTGGGGTATCTTCACATCGAACGGAAGCACAAGGAGTTTCTCCTCAACCTGCTGCACCTACTGAAAATATTTGTTATGAAATTCCTTCGGCTATGCTAGAGAAACTGTTGGCTAATCCTTTTACACGAGATGGAACATCACATCCCGACTTGCATCTATTCTATGTAGATGAAGTTTATGGTTTATTTAAGCTTGCAGGTTTGCCCGAGGATGAGGTCAATAAGAAGGTCTTTCCCTTATCTTTGAGGGATAAAGCATTGACATGGTATATGCCATGTGATGATACTGGATCATGGAACTACAACCGACTGAAATTGGAATTTCATAAAAAGTTTTATCCTATGCATTTGCTACACCGTGATCGGAATTATATCTATAATTTTTGGCCTCGTGATAGAGAAAGTATCGCTCAAGCTTGGGGGAGGCTTAAGTCAATGTTATATTCATGCCCCAATCATGAGCTCTCGAGAGAAATTATTATTCAGAACTTTTATGCTCGGCTTTCTCATGATAATCGCACCATGCTTGACACTTCTTGTACCGGTTCTTTTATGAAGAGAGATATTGACTTCAAATGGAATTTATTGGAAAGAATTAAACACAACTCTGAAGATTGAGAGTTTGATGAAGGTAAGGAGTCAGGTATGAATCTCAAGTTTGATTGCGTTAAATCCTTTGTTGAAACAAATACTTTTTGTGATTTTAGCGCTAAACATGGACTTGACTCTGAGATAGTAGCTTCATTATGTGAATCATTTGCTGCTCATATTAATCTCCCTAAAGAGAAGTGGTTTAAATATCATCCTCCCTTAGAAGTCAATGTAGTTAAACCCAACCCAGTTGAAGAGAAAGTCATTGCTTATAATGATCCTATTGTTCCTAGTGCTTACATTGAGAAACCACCTTTCCCTGTAACAATAAAGGATCATTCTAAAGCTTCAACTGTGATACGTAGGGGCTACATTAGAACACCTACACCCCCTGAGAAAATTAGAGTTGAACCTAGCATTGCTATTATCAAATATCTCCTGTCCGACAATGTTGATGGCCATGATATTCACTTCTGTGAAGATGCTGCTAGAATTGCTAAACCTCATGCTAGAGACAAACATAGGCATGTTGTTGGCACACCTGTTGTTTCTGTTAAGATAGGAGATCATTGTTATCATGGTTTATGTGACGTGGGTGCTAGTGTTAGTGCAATACCTCAATCTTTATATGATGAAATTAAAGACGAGATTGCACCTGTCGAGATGGAACCTATTGATGTCACTATTCAGCTTGCCAATAGAGATACTATCTAACCTTTGGGAATTGTTAGAGATGTTGAAGTCTTGTGTGGTAAAACTAAGTATCCTCTGATTTTCTCGTTCTTGCTACCACACAAGATAGATTTTGTCCCATCATATTTGGCAGACCTTTCCTCAATACTGTCAATGCTCATACTGACTGTGAGAAGCAAACTTTCACTGTTGGCTTTGAAGGAGTGTCACATGAGTTCAATTTCTCCAAGTTTGGTAGACAACCTCATGAAAAAGAGTTGTCTAGTAAAGATGAAATTATTGCTCTAGCTTCTATTGCTGTGCCTCCTACTGATCCTTTAGAGCAATACTTGCTTGAGCATGAAAATGATATGCATATGGATGAAAGGAATGAGATAGATAGAGTTATCTTTGAACAACATCCTATCCTTAAGAATAATTTGCCTGTTGAACTGCTTGGAGATCCACCCCCACCAAAGGGTGATCATGTGTTTGAGCTTAAGCAGTTACCTGATACTCTTAAGTATGCTTATCTCGATGAAAAAGAGATATATCCTGTTATAATTAGTGGTAGCCTTTCAGAGCATGAAGAAAAGAAGTTATTAAAAACTCCGAGGAAGCACCGTGCTGCTATTGGATATACTCTTGATGATCTTAAGGGCATTAGTCCCACTCTATGCGAGCATAAAGTTAAAACCGATCCTGATTGCAAACCAGTTGACGATCATCAACAGAGATTGAATCCTAAGATGAAAGAGGTAGTAAGAAAAGAAATACTAAAGCTCCTGGAAGCAGGTATTATCTATCCAGTTGCTCATATTGATTGGGTAAGTCCGGTGCATTGCGTCCCTAAGAAGGGAGGTATTATCGTTGTCCCTAATGATAAAGATGAATTGATCCCACACAGGATTATTACTGGCTATAGGATGGTGATTGATTTTAGGAAATTGAATAAAGCCACTAGGAAAGATCATTACCCTTTGCCTTTTATTGACCAAATGCTAGAAAGATTGTCTAAACACAAACACTTCTGCTTTCTAGATGGTTATTCTGGTTTCTCCCAAATACCTGTTGCACAATCTGATCAGGAGAAAACCACTTTTACCTACCCTTTCGGTATCTTTGCTTACAGACGTATGCCTTTTGGCTTATGTAATGCACCTGCTACCTTTCAAAGATGTATGATGGCTATATTCTCTGACTTTTGTGAAAAGATTGTTGAGGTTTTCATGGATGACTTCTCCGTTTACGGGTCTTCTTTTGATGATTGCCTCAGCAACCTTGATCGAGTTTTGCAGAGATGTAAAGATACCAACCTTGTCTTGAATTGGGAGAAGTGCCACTTTATGGTTAATGAAGGCATCGTCTTAGGACATAAAATTTCTGAAAGAGGTATTGAAGTCGATAAGGCTAAAGTTGATGCGAACGAGAAAATGCCATGCCCTACAGACACTAAAGGTATAAGAAGTTTCCTTGGTCATGTTGGTTTCTATAGAAGGTTCATTAAGGACTTTTCTAAGATTTCTAGGCCTCTTACAAATCTCTTGCAAAAGGAGATTCCTTTTGTTTTTGACGATGATTGTGAAGAAGCATTTGAAATACTTAAGAAGACCTTGATAACTGCACCTTGCTACGGTAACAAAAGTCCTTCCTTGGCGCTAGGAATTCTTCTTGCTACTTCTCTTGTTTGCGTCGGTTTTTCCCTTGAAGAGGAAAGGGTGATGCAGCACAGGAGCAGTAAGTATTTCCTTCAGTTTGAGAACCAAGGTATCGATCCAGAAGGAGGGTCTCGTCAAGTCTAGAGTACCTGCGCAAACACAAACAAGCTTGCACCCAACGCTTCAAAGGGGTTGTCAATCCCTTCAAGATTGTTTGCAAAGTGAGATCCGAATCCGGAAAAGCGCAACAAAGTAAAGAGTGTAAGGCTGAAAATATGGTGTGAATAGACCCGGGGGCCATAGTGTTCACTAGAGGCTTCTCTCAAAATAGCAAATATCATGGTGGGTGAACAAATTACTGTTGAGCAATTGATAGAACCGCACAAAGTCATGACGTATCTAAGGCAATGATCATACATATAGGCATCACATCTGAGACAAGTAGACCGATACTTTCTGCATCTACTACTATTACTCCACACATCGACCGCTATCCAGCATGCATCTAGTGCATTGAGTTCATGACGAACAAAGTAACACCTTAAGCAAGATGACATGATGTAGAGGTATAATCTCAAACCAATGATGAAAACCCCATCTTTTTACCCTTGATGGCAACAACACGATGCGTGCCTCGCTACCCCTTCTGTCACTGGGTGAGGTCACCGCACGGTATGAACCCAAAACCAATCACTTCTCCCATTGCAAGAATCATATATCTAGTTGGCCAGACAAAATCCACAACTCGAAGAGAATTACAAGGATATGAAATCATGCATAAGAGAGATCAGAAGAAACTCAAATAAGATTCATAGATAATCTGATCATAAATCCACAATTCATCGGATCTCGACAAACACACCGCAAAAGAAGATTACATCGGATATATCTCCATGAAGATCATGGAGAACTTTGTATTGAAGATCCAAGAGAGAGAAGAAGCCATCTAGTTACTAGCTATGGACCCGTATGTCTATGGTGAACTACTCGCACATCATCGGAGAGGTCATGGTGTTGATGAAGAAGCCCTCCGTGTCCGAATCCCCCCTCCGGTAGGGCACCAGAACCTGCCCCAAATGGTATCTTGCGGAGACAGAAGCTTGCGGCGGCGGAAAAGTACTTTCGATGATCTCCTGATTTTTTTGGGATTTTTAGGGAATATATAGGCGCAACCCCTAGGGAAGAGGGCGCCTAGGGGGCCCACAATCTTGTGGTCCGCGGCCTCCCCCCTGGCTGCAGGGTGGGGGCTTGTGGGGCCCATGAGGCCCCCCGCCTTGGCTCTCAAGCTTCCCGATCTTCTTCCGTTACAGAAAAAATCTTTTCGGGGATTCTGTTCCGTTTGGACTGTTTCAAAATCTCCTCTGAAAGGGGTCAAAAACATGGAAAAAACAGGAACTGGCACTTGGCACTGAGTTAATAAGTGGTCCCAAAAAATATATAAAAGGCATGCATAACATCCAAAGTTTGACAAGATAATAGCATGAAACCATCAAAAATTTATAGATACGTTGGAGACGTATCAAGCATCCCCAAGCTTAACTCCTGCTCGTCCTCGAGTAGGGAAGTGATAAAGAATGAATTTTTGATGTGGAATGCTACCTAGCATAGTTGTCCTTTCCAACTTCTTTCACGTGACATGAATGTTCAGATCTGTAAGATTCAAAACAATAGTTTGCTATTGACATGAAAACAATAATACTCCAAGCAAACTAGCAAGGTAATCATGAACTTTCAAAATAACAAGGCCAATGAAAGTTATCCCTACAAAATCATATAGTCTGGCTATGCTCCATCATCCTCACACAACTAATGTAAATCATGCACAACCCCGGAATTGGCCAAGTAATTGTTTTCGCACTCTTACTATCTCAAACTTTTTGTAACTATCACGCAATACATGAGCGTGAGGCATGGATATATCACTATAGGTGGAATAGAGTGTGGTGGTGGTTGTGAGACAAAAAAGGGAGGAGATAGTCACATTGACGCGGCGTATCAAAGGGTTATGGAGATGCCCATTAATAGATATCAATGTGAATGAGTAGGGATTGCCATACAAGAGATGCACTAGAGCTATAAGTATGTGAAAGCTCAAAAGGAAAACTAGTGGGTGTGCATCCAACTTGCTTGCTCACGAAGACCTAGGGCAATATTTTGAGGAAGCCCATCATTGGAATATACAAGCCAAGTTATATAATGAAGATTCCCACTAGCATATGGTAGTGACAAAGCAAGAAGCTCTCAACCATGAAGAACATGGTGCTATTATGAAGCACAAGTGTGGAAAAAGATAGTAGCATTGTCCCTTCTCTCTTTTTCTCTTTTTTTATTTGGGCTCTTAGACCTCCTTTTTTATTTTCTTTTCTTTTCTCTCTTTTTGTTTTTGTTTTTGGGCTCTTTGGCCTCTTTTTTTTAATTTCCTCACATGGGACAATGCTCTAATAATGATGATCATCACACTTTTATTTACTCATAACTCAAAACTCACAATGATGACTCCATAGGAAATGCCTCCGACAGTGTACCGGGATGTGCAATGATCTATCATGGCATACGACGTTGAAACATCTCGCTAGCTATCTTACGATCATGCAAAGGCAATATGAGAGTGAAGGCACAAGTCATGAGACGAAACGGTGGGAGTTGCATGGCAATATATCTCGGAATGGCTATGAAAATGCCATAGTAGGTTGATATGGTGTCTGTTTTGAGGAAGGAATATGGTGGGTTTGTGCACCAGCGAGAATTGCGCGGCACTAGAGAGGCTAGCAATGGTGGAAGGTGAAAGTGCATCTATATCATGGACTCACATTAGTCATGAAGAACTCACATACTTGTCGTGAAAGTTTTTATTAGTAATCGAAACAAAGTGCTAAACGCATACTCCTAGGGGAAGGGTTGGTAGGTGTTAACCATCGCGCGATCCCGACCTCAACACAAAGGATGACAATCAATAGATCAATTATGTTCCGACTTCCTAACATAGCGGTTCTGTAAGTGCATCTAGTGCCCCTTAGTGATTTTGGTGGTTTGAAGACTTATAGGTTAAGTATCTAATGTGTTTATGAGTGTACACAAGATCTATAAGTCACTCAGGAGTTTGAGATATTTGATGAATATCGACCCCTAAAAATGTATATCTTCGGTTGAAGAAATTGGTCTGAAGCTGAAGAATTGAATTGCGAAAAATCTGCGATGAAATTGATATTCCTCATGAAGGTACTGAAATTGAGGAATTCGGTGTGTGCTGAAGAAAATCATTTTGAAGACTTTGAAGCATGAAGATTTACTCTTTCTGTTTTATTTTCTTCACACTTGAGTAATAGGAACACCGTACTGTTAAAGGGGGTCGAAGTTACACTTTGGAATGAATTTCCTCATGATGCTCAACCAAGCCTAATCCTACCAAAAGTCTCAAGTGAGGAATACGAGTGACATGAGGACTCTCACAGTTGAGGGTTCCGACCGTTTCGATAGCCACGCCAAGTCATTGGTCTTATCCACATCAACGGTCATATTATTTAAGGGCATTAGTGTCAAATCATGTCAGGATGCTCCCAGGCTATAAATAGCCGCCCCCCACAACCATTAGCTGGTTGGCTGCTCCGTTAGGAACTGACACTTGTCATAAGAGCAACCCAGTTCCTCAAAGTCTTCGAGAGTAATTCATCAGTAAGGAAATACCCCATACACCGAAACCACAAACCTAGAACCAAGTGATTGAGCATCACTGAAGAAGTTGTTCCTGTGTGGGACTGAAGCCTTTTACCTTTGAGGACTGTGCATCCTCCAGACGGTTAGTCGTCATGGTCTAGAGCAATCTAGCAGTCAATTGTGGATCGCCGGGTGACCAAGTTTGTGAGGGTTTGCAAGTCTGCCCTGAAGACTTACCACGAGTGTTGGGCGAGGACTGTGTGTTTTTATCCCAAGGAAAACACGGTAGGGACTGTGTGTCCCAGGACTATGTGTCCTTTGGTTTCAATACCAAGCCGCTCCAAACCAGATGTAGGACTGTCACAACAGTTGGAACTGGGTCATCAACTACTGTCTTCGCTGTGAAACGGGTTCTGATTCCTCAACTCCTTACTTTCCTCAGATTATGTGTTGATGACTTTCACTGCTACTGTTTGAAGAATTTGCTGAAGACTTTGTCTGAAATTCGTCGACTCCAAATTCTTCACGCTAGTTAATCCTCATCTGTTTTCTGCATGCCTACTCACTGTGCAATCTGTTTTCACATTCCTCACTCTGAAAAACTGTTGTTGTGAAACTTTGCACTTCTGATCCTTTACTGTTTCCGTTGTAAGTTAGTCATTAGTGAGAAATTTCCTCAAAAGGAACTTCCTCAGTGATGAAATTCTAAAAATCTCCTATTCACCCCCCTCTAGCCGATATAACGCACTTTCAATTGGTATCAGAGCAAGGTACTCCCTTGTTTTGTGTGATTTTGGTTTAACCACCTGGAGTTTTAGTTATGTCGACTGCAGGCATGTTTAAGGTGAATGCAGCATGTCCTACCTTTGAAGGAAAGAGCTTTCCCTTCTGGAAGAACAAGATGCAAATGCATCTACAAGCTATTGATAATGATCTCTGGTATATTGTGGAACATGGCGTCCCCATCATCTCTGCTAGTGTCTCTGCTGCTGATGTGAAGAAATTCAAGCAACTAGATTCTCAAGCAAAGAATATCATCCGTGGCCATCTGAGCCCAGGCCAGTTTGGAAGAGTGAGTGCTTTGGGCTCCGCAACACTGATTTGGGAGAGACTGTGCAAAGTAAATGAAGGAGTATCAACCCAGCGTGACTCTCGTGTTGATATTCTTCGCAATCTCTTCAATCACTTCAAGAGGCATGACAATGAAAGCTGCCAAGACACCTTTGATCGCCTCACTGACATATCAAATGAACTCCAAGCACTTGGAGCTCGAGACATTACTGATCACGAAGTTGTGAAGAAACTGTTGAGATCTTTGGATTCTTCATTTGATACTGTAGTTCTGATGATTCAAGAAAGACCAGACTACAAGATGCTTGACCCAGATGATATACTCGAAAGAATCAATACTCATGAATTCCAGCTAGAATTAAAGAAAGATCTATATGGACTAAGCTATTCCAGACCACGTGCACTGAAGGCTAGAGCAATTTCCTCATCTGAAGAAGAAGACTCAGATGACAACATTGGTGACCCTGAAGAATTTGGGCAGGAGCCTTCAATGCTCGTGAGGAAATTCCAGAGGTTTACACGACGTGGCCAATTCGGTATATTTTCAAGAAGAGACATGAGGAAATCAGAATCTTCATCTGAGGACTACAAGAAAAGAACCCGCCACAAATGCAAGAAATCAGGTCATTACATTGCTGATTGTCCCCGTTGGGGAAAGGAATCAAAGAAGAAGAAATACAAGGATGACAGTTCTAATGACTCGAAGAAGAAGAAGAAATCTTCAAAATCCTCATCTTCAAAGCCCTCATCGAACAAGAAGACTAGTTTCAGAAAGGCTCGGGTACTTATTGGCAAGGAAATGGACTCCGAGGCAGAATCAGAGGAATGTGATGAAGAAGAGGGTTCTGATGAAGACTCAGAATCCGGACAGGATAGTCTTGCACTGGCAACCACTTTCGTCAGCAAGTCAATCTTTAATCTTGAAGAAGATGATAACACCATCCTCACTGATGACTATGCTGATGACTTCGCCCCAACCTATTGCTTCATGGCAAAAGGTTCAAAGGTACCAAATGATGCTTCCTCCTCTGATTCAAGTGACTGTGAACCTGATGATTATAAAAAACCCAGTTACAGTAAACTTGCTATCATTGCCACTAAACAACAAACTGCCCTGGAAAAGCTTCAGAAACTGCTAGACAGAAGTGATGATCTGTTGAATGATGAAATGAACCTTACCCAAATCCTCACTGAAGATGTGAAAAATCTTCAGTCTAGATTTGATAATCTTCAAGATCGTTATGATACACTCCTCGCTGATCATGAGAAGCTTTCCGATGAATTTCTTCAAAGGAAGCTTGATCTAGAGAAGCTGAGAATGTCTCATGATGATATTCGTATGGAAAATGATTCATTACTAGCTCAACAGATCAGTGCTGCTCAAGTTGAATTCATTCCTCCATGTCTTAAATGCATTGAACGCGAAACTGCTAATTCTTCACCAGAATCATCAAATGCTTCTATTGCTACAAATTCTTCAACTGCACCTGTAGTGTCTATTTCCTCACTTGAGGAAAACACAAATGTTACTGATAAAAATGCAGGGTTGAATGAATTGTATGTGACAGGCATATACAAAAGTCTCAAAGGACATCAAACCCTTTGTGATGTGCTCAAAAAGCAGATCTTTAACAGGAACCCTAGGAAAGAAGGAATTGCCTTTGAGAGGAAATTAAATGCTGATGGATCTTATTGGAAACCTGAGCTGTATCCCAAAACCTCATGGGTTGCTGCTACTGGGCCTCCTTTTGATCCATCCAGTCTAACTGGCTTTTCATGTGAATTATCCTACTCCTCAGATGAGTCATTTGACTCCAACTTTAAACTGTTCAAAAATCAGTCTGGTGAAGTATTTGCTTGATATGTTGGAACTAACTGCAGGAATGGTCCTCCCTTGAGGAAAATCTGGGTTCCCAAAAGCTGTCTTGAAAATCTTCAGGTGAATGTCCTCATGACACCACCGATGAAGAATCTGAACCCCAGATCAAATTCCTCAGGAGGACCAAAGTCTTCAAGAGGATCAAAATCCTCAATTGGTCAAAATTATGCTTGTACCCGTGCTAATGGGTCTAACATGCAGGGAAACTACAAGGAATATGAATATGAGCGTTACTCTTCAAATCATTATGTTCATAAATCCTCAAACCAGTTCTCTGCATATTCATATGAGTACTTTTAACCCCCCTACTGTTAAGAGAAGTGCATTAGCTTCAATGCCACCTTTCTCATATGGTGCTCACAGGATGATGAATGCTTTACCACCCCTTCAGATGTGGGTGGTGAAGAAATCGAACTAATCACTTCTGCAGGCCAGGTCTCCAGATGAAAATCATCATTTGAAAAATTTGCTGGAGACCTGAGGAAATGCTTGAGAGGACGCAAGCTAATATTGATGAAATAGAAATATTTCACACGTCCTTATAATTCTGTTGTGATGAAATTTTTATCTGATGAAATTGATATCATATTCTTCAAAACTGAAGCATATGAGATGGTAAGTTGTACTAATTCATTTGCAGGATGATAAACCCAAGAATACTGAGTGGGTTCTTGATAGTGGCTGCACACATCACATGACTGGTGATAAAAGCTTGCTGATGAATATGCCACTAACTCCATCACCTCTGAAGCAGATCACATATGCTGGCAAAGGTAAAAGCAAGGTATTGGGACTTGGCAAAGTGGTTATTTCCAAGGATAGGCATATGGACAAAGTGATGCTTGTTGAGTCCCTTGGTTTTAACCTCATGTCAGTCTCGATGCTTTGTGATCTTGATTGAAAGTGCGTTATATCGACTAGAGGGGGGGGGGGGTGAATAGGAGATTTTTAGAATTTCATCACTGAGGAAATTCCTTTTGAGGAAATTCCTCACTGATGACTAACTTACAGCGGAAACAGTAAAGGATCAGACGTGCAAACGTTCACACCAGCTGTATTTCAGAGTGAAGAATGTGAAAACAGATTGCACAGTAAGCAGGCAAGCGGAATACAGATGATGATTAACTATTGTGAAGAATTTGGGATTGAGGAAATTTAGAGAAAGTCTTCAGCAAATTCTACAAACAGTCACAGTGAAAGTCATCAACACATAATACAGAGAAAGTAAAGAGTTGAGGAATTAGAACCCGATTCTCAGAGACGACAGTCGTTGATGACCCAGTTCCAACTGCTGTGACAGTTGTACATCTGGTTTGGAGCGGCTTGGTATTGAAACCAAAGGACACCCAGTCCCGGGACACACAGTCCCTACCGTATTCTCCTTGAGCTAAGGACACACAGTCCTCGCCCAACACTCGTGGTAAGTCTTCAGGGCAGACTTCCAAACCCTCACAAACTCGGTCACCCGGCTATCCACAATTGACTGCTGGATTGCTCTAGACCATGACACCTAACCGTTTGGAGGATGCACAGTCCTCAAAGGTAAAAGGCTTCAGTCCCACACAGGAACTACTTCTTCAGTGATGCTCAATTACTAGGTTTGGTTTGTGGTTTCGGTGGGTGGTGTATTTCCTCACTGATGATTTATTCTCGAAGGCTCTGAGGAATTGGGTTGCTCTTATGACAAGTGTCAGTTTCTAACGGAGCAGCCAACCAGCTAGTGGTTGTGGGGGGCGGCTATTTATAGCCTGGGAGCATCCCGACATGATTTGACACTAATACCCTTAAATAATATGACCGTTGGAGTGGATAAGACCAGTGACTTGGCATGGTTATCGAAACGGTCGGGACCCTCAACTGTGAGATTCCTCATGTCACTCATATTCCTCACTTGAGGCTTTTGGTAGGATTTGGCTTGGGTTGAGCATCATGAGGAAATTCATTCCATAGTGTTACTTTGACCCCCTTTAACAGTACGGTGTTCCTATTTATCAAATGCGAAGAAAGTAAAACAGAAAACGTAAATCTTCACGCTTCAATTTCTTCAGAATGATTTTCTTCAGGAACCACCGGTCTTCTCAATTATCAGTGTCTTCATGAGGAATATCAATTTCATCGCAGATTCCTCTTGATTCATTTCTTCAGCTTCAGACCAATTTCTTCAACTGAAGATATACATTTTTAGGGGTCGATATTCTTCAAATATCTCAAACTCCTCAATGACTTATAGATCCTGTGTACACTTATAAACACATTAGATACTTAACCTATAAGTCTTCAAACCACCAAAATCACTAAGGGGCACCAGATGCACTTACAATCTCCCCCTTTTTGGTGGTTGATGACAATTAGGTTAAGTCTTCAACAGGGATCAAAAATATGAAGTGTAAATACTCATTTGAGGAATTTGATGACAAGATTCACAGAGACTCCCCCTGAAGATGTGCATACCTTGAGGATTTTGCTTTCATAGCATATGCACATTGATGATTTATATCATGGAGATCTCCCCCTGAATCTTGTAAATTATGCATACATATAACATATCATATGAAGAATATGAAGATGCATGATGACAAATGGTATCTGACGAATTCCAGCATGCGTGCATTAAAACTTGAGGAATAAGCATGCGAAGAAAAACGTTCAAAAGCGTCAGAGAACCATCGGGCTTAAGTTACAACTCATTACATAAAAACTTCAGAAGAGCCAAGAGTTTGTAACTTAAATATAGTTCATAGGCCCCAAAAATAAATCTCGTTTGAAGACTAACTCTCAAGTTTCTCCCCCTTTGTCATCAAGTGACAAAAAGGGACAAACTGAGGACTAACGCCCGTGAAGACTTCATTTCTTTGCGGTTGATGAAGATCCTTGGCGCTTCTTGGGTGTAGTCTTCTTCCTTGGGCCTGTTGCGGTGTCGAGTTGTTCCTCATCAGATTCGGCGGTGCGGTATGATGAGAAGGAGCTGTCTTCAAGATCTGGCACTGGAATGGGCCTGAACTTCTTCTTGGGAGGCCACGACCAGTCAAAGTCCTGCTCAAAGTTCATTTCTTCAAGCTCAGTATGGGTCTTCAGATGTGCAAGTGTAGCCCAGGTGCGATCGAAAACCTCATGCAGATAGTGATGATTAAGCTTCACAGAGTTCTGAGTCTCAGTGAGGGTTTTCACAATGGCACCAAACTGGCGTTTGACCCATTTGTGGTTGTGATCCACCTTCTGATGAAGACCGAGGAGAAGTTCTCTGGTGGTCAGCACGCGAGGAGGAACTGGGCTGGGTGGACGAGTCTCAGTATCGTCCCATGAGGAATATGCATCTGGCTCTTTGAACTGGCCATCAAGGGGCCTGCTGCCTTCATCAATCACAGACTTTCCTTTTCCCTCAATGGGCTCGAAAGTCTTCTTGTTGACTCGGATAGGAGGCATATAACCAACATGGTTCTGGAAATCTGCGTGGAAGTTGATGCCTGTCCTTGTCCTGAGGAATCTCATGATCCATGGTGCATAAATTTTGTGATCATAGGGGCACATTGCATTGTCAGCCAAAGTCCTCAAGAAGAAATCATGGATATTCATGGGGATACCGTGAATGATGTTGAAGAGGATATTCTTCATCGTCATGGCCTTTGATTGGCGCGAGCACACTGCAGAGAATGCGATAGACAGACCGGGGTGTGTACTTGAGCTCATGGACGAGGAATGTGGTTCTTGAGGGTTTTCCTGCAGCCAAAGGCTTCATGAGGACTTCCATCATTCCATTTGGCAGCTCACGCTCACCATAAAGCTTCACTGCCCTGTCTGAAGGAATTGGTACGGGCAGTTCTCTGAGGAGTTCAGACGCTGGAGCCTTGTAGTGAGTGTTTTGGGTCATCCAGTCAAACACCCAAGTGTTGATGTCATCAGCATTGCCCGAGATGTGCAGAGTTGCATAGAACTGAAGAATAAGCTCACTATTCCAATCTGATATGTCTGAGCACATAGGGAGCAAACCTGCATCATGGAGAACACTGAGGACTGGTTCCATGCAGGGAATTTCTTCAAGTTCATCATGAGGAATGTGCCTGTGCTGGAATATCTTGTTGCGTCCACAGAGCACAGAAGCATAGTAGTTCATCTGAGTCCTTGTCCAAAACTTCAGATGCCTCATTTGAGGCTTGTCATAGGGATTCTCTCCGATGAAATACATGCGTTCCTCAAAGAAATTTTCTTTCTGAAACTTTGGCCGTTTCGAGAATGGCTGGCGCTGAACTGGCTTGATAGTGCGCTGAGGAATGGGAAGGGAAACAACCATGGCAGTCTCTGGGTTGAGCACAATGAAGTCATTGTGAGGGGCGGGAACATTTTCTTCAGGTTGAGGAATTTCATCAGCTGGTATTTCTTGCTCTGGCTGAGCTTCAGGCTGAGGAATTTCTTCTTCATTCTCTGCTTGAGGAGTTTGGTCAGCCTGTTCAGTGGGAGGAGCCTGCTCAGACTGGACATTTTCTTCAGCTTGGTTTTCATCAGCTGACTTTATGGCAGAAGCAGATTCATCAGCAGCTGCAGCTGAAGCTTGAGTAGTTTCTGTCTGAGGAACATGAGGCTGAGGACTTTCATCAATCTGGATTTCCTCATCAGTATGCTCCTCAGAGGCAACATCCTTCATTTCCTCATCTGCCCTTGTAGTTTGGTCACCAATGACGACCATTTCATATGAAGGTGCAACATTTAGAGGCACCGGGTCCAGAGGGGCAGATTCTTCAGTTTCCTTGAGGCGTTTTGCCTCAATCTTTTCTTCTGCTGAGGAAGCTTTTCTCTTCTTTGCTTCCTTCTTAGCAGCTCTTGTCTTTTTCGCGTCTGAAGCAGACGGGATTAACTTCTTCACCTTTGAAGCATTTGGTGAAGGTGTTTTCTCTACTGATTCTTCAGCTGGTAGTGAGGAACCAGGTGGAACAGAGTCATCAGCCTGCTTTGGTGAAGAAGCTGGATCAGGGGTTGCAGTTTCATCAGTGGTGGTCTTGGTGATGATTTCTTCAATGGCCGGCTCATCAGCTCGGCGCTCTTGGTGTTGTTCCTCAGCTTGAGGAATTTCCTCCTCATCAGGAGATGCATCTTCTGGCTGTTCAACCAGGGGCTGAGGAGTTGGTGCTGGTTGTGGGTGTCGCTTGTTGTAGTCATCAGCATCACTAGTGGCTAGCTTGATGAAATTGCGTTTGATGCTTTTGCAGTCTGAAAGTTTCTCACACTTGTCAGTCAAGACTTGCAGCTCTGCCTGGGTTGACACCAGTGCTTCAGGCATCAGCTTGAGGACATTTTGCCTGAGGAATTTCTCCTTTTTGGCCTTTGCAATCTTTGCCTGCTTGGCCTTCTGTTCCTTCCACTTGGCTTCGTTTATGAAGGTGGCCACCATGTGGCTGACGCCAGGAGGAAGTTTCAAATCATCAATGGGTGTGTTTGGGTCTTCATACCATACATTGATGAAGTCGAGGAGGACCTTGGGGTCCATGGCCAGAGAAATAGCACTGCCTGATGCTTCTGCTACCCTTTCTTGCTTGTTCCTGATGATGGTTTCCAGGGTTTCATCATCATACTCATCACTTCCCTCTGATGCAGACGGGACTGTGATGATTTTGCTGGGGCTGGGCAGAGGTGCAGTTTCAATAGTTGCCAAAGTCTTCACAAGGGGTGTTGAAGACTTTGTCTCCGAGCTAGTTGCAGCTGGGAGTGAGGAGCTGGAGCTGGCAGTCGTAGTCTTCACGACTTTCTTCTGTACTGGCTTTGAAGGTGGAGCTGAGGACTTTGGTGTAGATGAGATGGGTGCTGAGGGTTTTGGCGCTGATGGTTTTGGTGTTGACGGTTTTGGAGCTGAGGGTTTTGGACCTGAGGATTTGGTGACATAAGCCTTTGCAGACTTCTCTTGAGGCTTTGAAGCCTTTGGCTTTGTTGGCACAGAATGCGGTTGAGGAATCTCCGAGCCTGAGGTTTCTGCTGCTGAGGAATAAGCAGCACCGGAGGCAGCAACTGAGGATTCATTAAATTTCTTCACTGCTGTTTCGGTTTGCTTCTTGAGCTTGGCCAGATGCCTTTCTTTTTCATCTAGGTAGTCATCAAGTGTCATAAGACTTGAGGGATGAGCCACTTGATGATCCTCAAGTGGAGCCCTTCTGCCAGGAGGCTTCAAAGCGAATTTCTTCCCATACTTTGGAGTCACAAATCTGTACTCCTTCCACTCCTTTGCCCATCTGCGTTCAATTTTCTGCAACCTAATCTTTCTTTTAGCCATTGTCTCAGGTTCTTCATCAGGCGTGCAATAGTCCAGGTATATGTCATCAGGAATATCAACAGCTGTGTTCTGCTCCAGTTTCTTTCCTCCCTTATGTTTCCTTTCTTCCTCCATTTTCTTCAGACGAGGAATTTGCTGATGATTTTGAACTCTTGAAGATTCTGATAAGCCTTGAAGAGTTTCTTCCAGAAACGCTGCAAATGAGTTAATGTGATGAGAACCGAGAGATTCATCAGCTGACATGTGTGTACCTGTGAATAGAGTATAGTTGCGAGGAATTTGGAGAGGTCATATGCGTTCTCAGATTTGAAGAAAATGAAAAAGTTTGACAGTTTGAGGAATATAACCAGTGGTTGAGGAATTTGCCTAAGCATACTATTCTTGGGTTCCAAAGTTGTACAGATCCGAAAATTCGCACAATTGAGGAATCTCGTGAAAATCTTAGATGCTTAGCTAGTTCATCAATTGATTGTGGTGATAGATAGTGATTGAGGAATCATGTGCGCATCGTATCTTGAGGAAAAACAGATTTCACATGGGAGAGGTAAAATTTCAGATCTAATCTGCTGTAAAAATGGAGTATATTTACCCTAGAAGGTGCGAGCGAAGAACACAAAAGGTGGTGTTGGAGAGTCTCTTCGGTCAAGTGTCCAATGCACCCTAACTTGGCAGCAGAGGACGTCTACGGCGGCGGCGGACGTAGATGTTCCGACTCCGGCGTGATCCTGGCGACGGAAAGGTTGAGGCAGTGAAGCTCTTCCTTGCCGGCGACAAGACAACCAGCGGTGGCGCTAGGGTTCGATGGAGAGAGTGATGGAAGGAGAGCGATAAGGCGAAGAAGAAGATACTGAAGGGGGTAAGGACATATTTATAGCCCGAAAGTTACTGTTTGGCGCGAAAGTTTTGGACCGAATAGCCCTTGCCTCTACGTCTTCGCAGGACACGTGTAGCTCCCGTACGATGCGGTGGAGATAGTGGAGATCGTGGTTATCCGATCGTGGGAAGTGGGGTTCAGTTACTGTTCTTTTTAAAGAAAACAATTTTTGAAGATTTGAGGATTTTCGTTACAAAATCATCAGCTAACAAGGATGCAGTGAGGATTTTGAACAATGTTTCAAGTAGAACGCATATGAAGAATTGAATAGACTGGATAAGTATAACATAGAGGTAAAGTAGGGTCCGATCACATTCACTTAGCAGAAACATCAACTTGAAGAATTAGCAATAAGTGAATGCTGTTGAGGACTAGAAATCACAGTCTACCTAGGAAAATGAAAGTCATCAAGTGTTTTTGAAGATTTTGTAATAGATCACCACAATGAAGAACAGCTGTTTTAGAAAAAATGCATTGTGAGGAAATTGATCATTTTAAGAAAATCAACTTGAGGAATTTCACATTGGGGCGGTGGCGTTACCCACCATATAAGAATGTTGATTACAGACGCCGCGTACAATTGTCGTAGGGCCCTGAGAATCAATTTCTTCGTTAATTTCTTCACATTCAGAGTGACTTTCTTCATTGGTTGAAGAAAATCGTTTCATCATGTGTTGCACATCTAAGTCATCAACTTTGCATAAGTGTTAGGATGTGTGCATGTTTTTACAAAACATTTGAAGATTCTAAGATATTTAGCTCACACCGCAACTTGCAAAACCTTTTCTCATCCAAGGGCTTAGTGAAGATATCAGCCAGTTGATCATCAATCTTCACATGGTCGATGAGGATATTGCCCTTGAGGACATGGTCCCGAAGAAAATGATGACGAATCTGGATGTGCTTGGTCTTTGAGTGCTGCATTGGGTTGTAGGCAATCTTAATAGAACTCTCATTGTCACAGTAGAGAGGCACATTCTTCATGTTGATGCCGTAGTCCTTGAGCGTTTGCTTCATCCATAGCAATTGAGCACAGCAAGAACCAGCAGCAATGTACTCAGCTTCGGCAGTGGAGAGTGATATGCAGTTCTGCTTCTTTGAGGACCAGCAAACTAGTGATCTTCCGAGGAAATGGAATGTGCCAGAAGTTGACTTGCGATCCACACGGTCACCAGCATAGTCTGAATCAGAATACCCTACCAGATGAAGATTGGAGCCCTTGGGATACCATAATCCTAGTGTTGGTGTGTGAGCTAAGTATTGAAGAATATGTTTCACAGCCTTATGGTGTGATTCCTTGGGTTTTGCTTGAAAACGTGCACACATGCAAACACTAAGCATTATGTCTGGCCTAGATGCACATAGATACAATAAAGAGCCAATCATAGAACGGTATACCTGCTGATCGAAATCTTTACCATTTTCATCAGTGCCGAGGTGACCGTTGGTAGGCATTGGAGTCTTGGCACCTTTGCATTCGTGCATGTCGAATTTCCTCAGAACATCCTTGAGGTATTTCTCCTGTGATATGAAGATTCCATTGCTTTGTTGACGAATTTGAAGACCTAAGAAGAATTTCAGCTCCCCCATCATGGACATCTGATATTCTTCACTCATCATATAGGCAAATTCATCATTGTATCTTTTGTCAGTACAACCAAATATGATGTCATCAACATATATTTGACATACCAACAGCTCATTATCGTAAGATTTTGTGAAAAGAGTTGGATCGAGTTAACCAGGTTTGAAGCCTTTCTTCATGAGGAATTCCTTCAATGTATCATACCATGCCCGAGGGGCTTGCTTGAGGCCATACAAAGCCTTTTTGAGTCTGAAGACTTTGTCTGGATTCTTTGGATCCTCAAAACCTGGGGGCTGAGCAACATATACTTCTTCCTCAAGCTTACCGTTGAGGAATGCACTTTTCACATCCATTTGATATAAGGTGATGTTATGATGATTGGCATAAGAAAGTAGAATTCGAATAGCTTCAAGTCTAGCAACAGGTGCAAAAGTTTCATCGAAATCAATTCCTTCAACCTGGGTGTAGCCTTGGGCTACAAGTCGTGCCTTGTTCCTTACCACTTGACCGTCCTCATCTTGCTTGTTTCGGAAAATCCACTTGGTGCCGATGATATTATGCTTGCGAGGATCTGGTCGTTTGACGAGCTCCCATACGTCATTCAGCTTGAATTGAAGAAGTTCGTCTTGCATGGCTTGGATCCACTCCGGTTCCAGAAAAGCCTCAGCTACTTTTGAGGGTTCTGTGATGGATACAAAGGAAAAATGCCCACAAAAGTTAACTAAGTGTGAAGCTTTTGAGCGAGTGAGAGGACCTGGTGCATTGATGTCGTTGAGGATTTTGTCAAGTTCTACTTCATTTGCTATCCTCGGATGAGCTGGTTGAGGATTTTGTCTGGGTTGAGGAAGTGGTGCTGTTGCAATTTCCTCAGGAGCATCTTCTTGGTTTCTATCAGCGATGGGGATTATTTCTTCTCCAATTTCCTCAGTGGGAACAATGTCTTCAGTAGGCTTAAGCTTTATCGCTTCCTTAGGAGACAGTTTATCTCGATCAGAAGGCAATTGCTCTCTTTGCGAGCCATTAGTTTCATCGAACCGCACATCTACAGTCTCAACAACTTTGTTGTGATAGTTGTTGAAGACTCTGTAGGTGTGCGAGTCCTTTCCATAACCGAGCATAAAACCTTCATGTGCCTTAGGTGCAAATTTTGAGCTATGGTGAGGATCTCTAATCCAGCATTTTGCACCAAAGACTTTGAAATAACTTACATTGGGTTTCTTGTCAGTGAGGAGTTCATATGAGGTTTTCTTGAGGAATTTGTGAAGATATACCCTCTTGATGATATGACATGCAGTGTTAATTGCTTCAGGCCAGAAGCGACGAGGAGTCTGATATTCTTCAAGCATAGTTCTTGCCATTTCAACCAGAGTCCTGTTCTTCCTTTCGACGACACCATTCTGCTGAGGAGTATAAGGAGCAGACAATTCGTGAGTAATACCAAGTTCATCAAGATAATCATCAAGACTAGTGTTTTTGAACTCAGTTCCATTATCACTCCTGATATGTTTGATCTTGATGCCGAAGTTCATTGAGGCCCTTGAAGAAAATCGTTTGAAGATTTCTTGCACTTCAGTTTTATACACTATAATATGCACCCAAGTGTATCTGGAATAATCATCAACGATGACGAAGCCATATAAAGATGCTGCATTGGTTAGTGTGGCATAGTGAGTAGGTCCAAATAAATCCATATGAATCAATTCGAATGGACATGTGGTAGTCATGATGGTTTTAGAAGGATGCTTGGATCTGGTCATTTTCCTAGATTCACAAGCACCGCAGAGATGGTTCTTGAGGAATTTGACTGATTCGATGCCGATGACATGCTTCTTCTTTGCAAGCGTGTGCAAATTCCTCATGCCTGCATGACCTAGTCTTCGGTGCCACAGCCATCCTTCTGAGGTTTTTGCTAGTAAGCAAGTGGCTGGTTGAGGACCTGTAGAGAAATCGACAATGTACAAATCCCCTCTTCTTACACCTTCAAAGACTTTGGATCTGTCAGAATCCATGATGACTACACATCTGTATCTAACAAAGATAACAATCATATCAAGATCACAAAGCATCGAGACTGACATGAGGTTAAAACCAAGGGATTCAACAAGCATCACTTTGTCCATATGCCTATCCTTGGAAATAGCTACTTTGCCAAGTCCCAATACCTTGCTTTTACCTTTGTCAGCATATGTGATTTGCTTCAGAGGTGATGGAGTAAGTGGCATATTCATCAGTAGGCTTTTATCACCAGTCATGTGATGTGTGCAACCACTATCAAGAACCCACTCAGTATTTTTGGGTTTGTCATCCTGCAGATGAATTAGTACAGCTTACCATCTCATATGCTTCAGATTTGAAGAATATGATACTAATTTCATCAGTTCAGTAATTTCATCATAACAGAAATGTAAGGACGTGTGAACTATTCCTATTTCATCAATCATTAGCTTGCGTCCTATCAAGCATTTCCTCAGGTCTCCAGCAAATTCTTCAGATGATGATTTTCATCTGGAGACCTGTCCTGCAGAAGTGATTAGTTTGATTTCTTCACCACCCACATCTGAAGGGGTGGCAAAGCATTCATCATCCTGCGAGCACCATATGAGAAAGGTGGCATTGAAGCTAATGCACTTCTTTTAGCAGTAGGGGGGTTAAAGTACTCATATGAGTATGCAGAGAACTGGTTTGAGGATTTATGAACATAATGATTTGAGGAGTAGCGCTCATATTCATATTCCTTGTAGTTTCCCTGCATGTTAGACGCATAAGCATGGGTATGAGCATAGTTTTGACCAGTTGAGGATTTTGATCCTCTTGAAGACTTTGGTCCTCCTGAGGAATTTGATCTGGGGTTCAGATTCTTCAGAGGTGGTGTCATGAGGACATTCACCTGAAGATTTTCAAGACAACTTTTGGGAACCTAGATTTTCCTCTGAGGAGGGCCATTCCTGCAATTAGTTCCAACATATTGAGCAAATACTTCACCAGATTGATTTTTGAACAGTTTATAGTTGGAGTCAAATGACTCATCCGAGGAATAGGATAATTCACATGAGAAGCCAGTTAGATTAGATGGATCAAAAGGAGGCACAGTAGCAGCAACCCATGAGGTTTTGGGATACTGCTCAGGTTTCCAATAAGTTCCATCAGCATTTCATTTCCTCTCAAAGGCAATTCCTTCTTTCCTCGGGTTCCTGTTCAAGATCTGCTTTTTGAGCACCTCACAAAGGGTTTGGTGTCCTTTGAGACTTTCGTACATGCCTGTCACGTACAATTCCTTCAACCCTGCATTTTCATCAGTAACATTTGTGTTTTCCTCAAGTGAGGAAATAGACACAACAGGTGCAGTTGAAGAATTTGTAGCATTTGATGATTCTGGTGAGGAAGTAGCAGTTTCTCGTTCAATGCATTTAAGACATGGAGGAATAAATTCAACTTGACTAGCGCTGATTTGTTGAGCTAGTAATGAATCATTTTCCATGCAAAGATCATCATGAGACATCCTCAGTTTCTCAAGATCAAGCTTCCTTTGAAGAAATTCGTAGGTAAGATTCTCATGATCAGTGAGGAGTGTATCATAACGATCCTGAAGAATATCAAATCTAGTCTGAAGATTTTTCATGTCATTAGCGAGGATTTGATTGAGATTCATTTCATCATTCAACAGATCATCACTTTTGTCTAGCAGTTTTTGAAGCTTTTCCAGAGCAGTTTGTTGTTTAGTGGCAATGATGGCAAGTTTACTGTAACTGGGTTTTTTGTAATCATCATGTTCACAGTCACTTGAATCAGAGGAGGAGGAATTATTTGATACCTTTGAACCTTTTGCCATGAAGCAATAGGTTGGAGCGAAGTCATCAGCATAGTCATCAGTATGGATGGTGCAATCATTTTCTTCAAGATTGAAGATTGACTTGCTGACGAAATTGGTTGCTAGTGCAAGACTAGCCTGTCCGGATTCTGAGTCGTCTCCAGAGCCTTCTTCTTCATCACATTCCTCTGATTCTGCCTCGGAATCCATTTCCTTGCGAATAAGTGCCCGAGCCTTTCTGAAGCTAGTCTTCTTGTGTGAAGAGGACTTTGAAGATGATGATTTTGAAGATTTCTTCTTTTTCCTTGAGTCATCAGAACTGTCATCCTTGTATTTCTTCTTCTTTGATTCCTTTCCCCAGCGGGGACAATCAGCAATGTAATGACCTGATTTCTTGCACTTGTGACAAGTCTGTTTCTTGTAGTCTTCAGATGCAGATTCTGCTTTCCTCATGTCTCTTCTTGATGATTTACCGAACTGACCTCGGCGTGTAAATTTCTGGAATTTCCTCACAAGCATTGCGAGCTCCTGTCGAAATTCTTCAGGGTCACAACTGCTGTCATCTGTTTCTTCTTCAGATGAGGAAATTTCTCTAGCCTTCAGTGCACGTGGTCTGGAATAGCTTTGTCCATATAGATCTCTCTTTTCTTCTTGCTGGAATTCATGAGTATTTAGCCTTTCAAGAATATCAGCTGGATCTAGCATCTTGTAGTCTGGTCTTTCTTGAATCATCAGAACTAGAGTGTCAAATGAAGGATCGAAGGATCTCAGCAGTTTTTTCACAACTTCGTGTTCAGTGATGTCTCGAGCTCCCAGTGCTTGCAGTTCATTTGATATATCAGTGAGGCGATCAAAGGTGTCTTGGCAGCATTCATTGTCATGTCTCTTGAAGCGATTGAAGAGATTGCGAAGAATATCAACACGAGAGTCACGCTGGGTTGATACTCCTTCATTTACCTTGCACAGTCTCTCCTAGATCAGTGTTGCAGAGCCCAAAGCACTTACTCTTCCAAACTGGCCCGGGCTCAGATAGCCACAGATGATGTTCTTCGCTTGAGAATCGAGTTGCTTGAATTTCTTCACATCAGCTGCAGTGACACTGGCAGAAACGACGGGGACGCCATTTTCCACAATATACCAGAGATCATTGTCAATAGCTTGTAGATGCAGTTGCATTTTGTTCTTCCAGAAAGGAAAGTTCTTCCCTTCGTAGGTGGGACATGGTGTAGTCACCTTGAAGATGCCTGCAGTCGACATAACTAAAACTCCAGGTGGTTAAACCAAAATCACACATAACAAGGGAGTACCTTGCTCTGATACCAATTGAAAGTGCATTATATCGACTAGAGGGGGGGGGGGGTGAATAGGATATTTTTAGAATTTCATCACTGAGGAAATTCCTTTTGAGGAAATTCCACACTGATGACTAACTTACAGCGGAAACAGTAAAGGATCAGACGTGCAAATGTTCACACCAGCAGTATTTCAGAGTGAAGAATGTGAAAACAGATTGCACAGTAAGCAGGCAAGCGGAATACAGATGATGATTAACTATTGTGAAGAATTTGGGATTGAGGAAATTCAGAGAAAGTCTTCAGCAAATTCTTCAAACAGTCACAGTGAAAGTCATCAACACATAATACAGAGAAAGTAAAGAGTTGAGGAATTAGAACCCGATTCTCAGAGACGACAGTCGTTGATGACCCAGTTCCAACTACTGTGACAGTTGTACATCTGGTTTGGAGCGGCTTGGTATTGAAACCAAAGGACACCCAGTCCCGGGACACACAGTCCCTACCGTATTCTCCTTGAGCTAAGGACACACAGTCCTCGCCCAACACTCGTGGTAAGTCTTCAGGGCAGACTTCCAAACCCTCACAAACTCGGTCACCCGACTATCCACAATTGACTGCTGGATTGCTCTAGACCATGACGCCTAACCGTCTGGAGGATGCATAGTCCTCAAAGGTAAAAGGCTTCAGTCCCACACAGGAACTACTTCTTCAGTGATGCTCAATCACTAGGTTTGGTTTGTGGTTTCGGTGGGTGGTGTATTTCCTCACTGATGATTTATTCTCGAAGGCTCTGAGGAATTGGGTTGCTCTTATGACAAGTGTCAGTTTCTAATGGAGCAGCCAACCAGCTAGTGGTTGTGGGGGGCGGCTATTTATAGCCTGGGAGCATCCCGACATGATTTGACACTAATGCCCTTAAATAATATGACCGTTGGAGTGGATAAGACCAGTGACTTGGCATGGTTATCGAAACGGTTGGGAACCTCAACTGTGAGAGTCCTCATGTCACTCAAATTCCTCACTTGAGGCTTTTGGTAGGATTTGGCTTGGGTTGAGCATCATGAGGAAATTCATTCCATAGTGTTAGTTTGACCCCCTTTAACAGTACGGTGTTCCTATTTATCAAATGCGAAGAAAGTAAAATAGAAAACGTAAATCTTCACGCTTCAATTTCTTCAGAATAATTTTCTTCAGGAACCATCGGTCTTCTCAATTATCAGTGTCTTCCTGAGGAATATCAATTTCATCGCAGATTCCTCTTGATTCATTTCTTCAGCTTCAGACCAATTTCTTCAACTGAAGATATACATTTTTAGTGGTCGATATTCTTCAAATATCTCAAACTCCTCAATGACTTATAGATCATGTGTACACTTATAAACACATTAGATACTTAACCTATAAGTCTTCAAACCACCAAAATCACTAAGGGGCACTAGATGCACTTACATGATTGTTATCTTTGGTAGATATAGATGTGTAGTCATCATGGAATCTGACAGATCCAAATTCTTCGAAGGTATAAGAAGAGGGGATTTGTACATTGTTGATTTCTCTACAGGTCCTCAACCAACCACTTGCTTACTAGCAAAAACCTCAGAAGGATGGCTGTGGCACCGAAGACTAGGTCATGCGGGCATGAGGAATTTGCACACGCTTGCGAAGAAGAAGCATGTCATCGGCATCAAATCAGTCAAATTCCTCAAGGATCATCTCTGCAGTGCATGTGAATCTGGGAAAATGACCAGATCCAAGCATCCCTCGAAGACCATCATGACCACTACACATCCATTCGAATTGCTTCATATGGATATATTTGGACCTACTCATTATGCCACAGTAACCAATGCAACATCTTTATATGGCTTCGTTATAGTTGATGATTATTCCAGATATACATGGGTGCATATCATAGTGTATAAAACTGAAGTGCAGGAAATCTTCAAACTATTTTCTTCAAGGGCCTCGACGAACTTTGGCATCAAGATCAAACATATCAGGAGTGATAATGGAAGAGAGTTCAAAAACACTGGTCTTGATGATTATCTTGATGAACTTGGTATTACTCACGAATTATCTGCTCCTTATACTCCTCAGCAGAATGGTGTCGTCGATAGGAAGAATAAGACTCTGGTTGAGATGGCAAGAACTATGCTTGAAGAATATCAGACTCCTCGTCGCTTTTGGCCTGAAGCAATCAACACTTCATCCCATATCATCAACAGGGTATATCTTCACAAATTCCTCAAGAAAACCTCATATGAACTCCTCACTGATAAGAAACCCAATGTAAGTTATTTCAAAGTCTTCGGTGCAAAATATTGGATTAGAGATCCTCACCATAGCTCAAAATTTGCACCTAAGGCACATGAAGGTTTTATGCTCGGTTATGGGAAGGACTCGCACACCTACATATCTTCAACAACTATCACAACAAAGTTGTTGAGACTGTAGATGTGCGGTTTGATGAAACTAATGGCTCGCAAAGAGAGCAATTGCCTTCTGATCCAGATAAGCTATCTCCTGAGGAAGCAATAAAGCTCAAACCTACTGAAGGCATTGTCCCCACTGAGGAAATTGGTGAAGAAACGATCCCGATCACTGAAGAAAATAAAGAACATGCTCCTGAGGAAATTGCACCAGAACCACTTCCTCAACCCAGACGAAATCCTCAACCAGCTCATTCGAGGATTGCAAATGAAGTAGAACTTGACAAAATCCTCAACGACATCAACGCGCCAGTTCCTCTCACTCGCTCAAAAGCTTCACACTTAGTTAACTTTTGTGGGAATTTTTCCTTTGTATCCATCACAGAACCCTCAAAAGTTGCTGAGGCTTTTCTTGAACCGGAGTGGATCCAAGCTATGCAAGATGAACTTCTTCAATTCAAGCTGAATGACGTATGGGAGCTCGTCAAACGACCAGATCCTCGCAAGCACAACATCATCGGTACCAAGTGTATTTTCCGAAACAAGGAAGATGAGGACAGTCAAGTGGTGAGGAACAAGGCACGACTTGTAGCTCAAGGCTACACCCAGGTTGAAGGAATAGATTTCGATGAAATTTTTGCACCTGTTGCTAGACTTGAAGCTATTTGAATACTACTTGCTTATGCTAATCAACATATCATCATCTTATATCAAATGGATGTTAAAAGTGCATTCCTCAATGGTAAGCTTGACGAAGAAGTATATGTTGCTCAGCCCCTAGGTTTTGAGGATCCAAAGAATCTAGACAAAGTCTTCAGACTCAAAAAGGCTCTCTATGGTCTCAAGCAAGCCCCTCGGGCATGGTATGATACATTGAAGGAATTCCTCATGAAAAAGGCTTCAAACCAGGTTCACTCGATCCAACTCTTTTCACAAAATCCTATGATAATGAGCTATTTGTGTGTCAAATATATGTCGATGATATCATATTTGGCTGTACTGACAAACGATACAGTGATGAATTTGCTTACATGATGAGTGAAGAATATCAGATGTCTATGATGGGGGAGCTGAAATTCTTCTTAGGTCTTCAAATTCGTCAACAACGTAATGGAATCTTCATATCACAGGAGAAATACCTCAAGGATGTTCTGAGGAAATTCGACATGCATGAATGCAAAGGTGCCAAGACTCCAATGCCTACCAACAGCCACCTCTGCAGTGATGAAAATGGTAAAGAATTTGATCAGCAGGTATATCGCTCTATGATTGGCTCTTTATTGTATCTATGTGCATCTAGGCCAGATATAATGCTTAGTGTTTGCATGTGTGCACGTTTTCAAGCAAAACCGAAGGAATCACACCATAAGGCTGTGAAGCACATTCTTCGATACTTAGCTCACACACCAACACTAGGATTATGGTATCCCAAGGGCTCAAATCTTCATCTGGTAGGATATTCTGATTCTGACTATGCTGGTGATCGTGTGGATCGCAAGTCAACTTCTGGTACATGTCATTTCCTCGGAAGATCACTAGTTTACTGGTCCTCAAAGAAGCAGAACTACGTATCACTCTCCACTGCCGAAGCTGAGTACATTGCTGCTGGTTTATGCTGTGCTCAATTACTATGGATGAAGCAAACCCTCAAGGACTATGGCATCAACATGAAGAATGTTCCTCTCTACTGCGACAATGAGAGTGCAATCAAGATTGCATACAACCCAGTACAACACTCGAAGACTAAGCACATCCAGATTCGTCATCATTTTCTTCGGGACCATGTCCTCAAGGGCAATATCATCATTGACCATGTGAAGAGTGATGATCAACTGGCAGATATCTTCACTAAGCCCTTGGATGAGAAAAGGTTTTGCAAGTTGCGGTGTGAGCTAAATATCTTAGAATCTTCAAATGTGTTGTAAAAACATACACCACATCCTAACACATGCAAAATTGATGACTTAGATGTGCAACACATGATGAATCGATTTTCTTCAACTGATGAAGAATATCACTCTGAATGTGAAGAAATCAACGAAGAAATTGATTCTCAGGGCCCTACGACAATTGTATGCGGCGTCTGGAATTAACATTCTTATATGGTGGGTCACGCCACCGCCCAACGCGAAATTCCTCAAGTTGATTTTTTTGTTCCATTTCCTCAAAATGTGTTTTTCTTCAAAACAGTTGTTCTTCATTGTGACGATTTATCACAAAATCCTCAAGTTACTCAAATCTTCAAAAACACTTGATGATTTTCGTTTGACTAGATAGACTGTGATTTCAAGTCCTCAACAACATTCACTTATAGCTATTTCTTCAAGTTGATATTTCTTCTAAGTGAATGTGATCGGACCCTACTTTCCCTCTATGCTATTCTCATCCAGTGTATTCGATTCTTCATATGCGTTCTACTTGAAACTTTGTTCAAAATCCTCACCGCGTCCTTGTCAGCTGATGATTTTGTAACAAAAATCCTCAAATCTTCAAAAATTGTTTCTTTAATGCATAGTAACCGAACCCCACTTCCCACGTTCGGATAACCACGATCTCCACTATCTCCACCACCTTGCTTGGGAACTACACGTGTCCTGCGGAGACGTAGAGGCAGGGGCTGTTTGGTCTGAATTCTTCACGCCAACAGTAACTGTCTGGCTATAAATATGTCCTTATCTCCCTCGGCAAACACTTCTTCGCCCCATCACTCTCCTACTACAGCAAAAAGCACCGAACCCTAGCGCCACCGCTGGAAGTCTCGTCGCCGGTGAAGAAGAGCTTCACTGCCTCGACTTCTCCGTCGCCGGAACCACGCCGGAGTCGGACCATCTCCGTCCGCCGCCGCCGTAGACGTCCTCTGCCGCCGGGTTAGGGCGCATTGGACACGCGACCGAAGAGGTTCTCTCCACAACTTTTCTGTGTTCTTCGTGCGTGCCTTCAAGGGTAAATAAAAATCCCATTTTTACAGCAAGTTAGATCTACTATTTTACATCTCCTATGTGAAATCTATTTTTCCTCAAGAATCGATATGCACTTGATTCCTCAAACACTGCCTATCACCACACCATTGATGAACTTCACTAAGCATCAAAGATTTTCAGGGGATTCCTTAATTGTGCGAATTTTTGGATATGTACAACTCTGGAACCCAAGAACAGTATGCTTAGGCAAATTCGTCAACCACTGGTTAAATTCCTCAACTGTCAAACTTTTTCATTTTCTTCAAATCTGAGAAGGCATATGACCTCTCCAAATTCCTCGCAACTATATCTGTTCACAGGTACACACATGTCAGCTGATGAATCTCTTGGTTCTCATCACATTAACTAATTTGCAGCATTTCTTGAAGAAAATCTTCAAGTCTCATCATAATCCTCAAGAGTTCAATCTCATCAGCAAAATCCTCACCTGAAGAAAATGGAGGATGACAGAAAGCAGAAGGGAGGGAAGAAAGTTGAGCAGAACACAGCTTTGGATATCCCTCAGGATATTTACTTGGACTATTGCACACCAGATGAAAATGAAACAATGGCCAAGAGAAAGATTCGGCTGCAGAAGATAGAATGCTGATGGGCTAAGGAATGGAAGGAATACAGGTTTGTAACTGCCAAGTATGCGAAGAAATTCGCCCTGAAGCCTCCTGGCAAACGGGCCCCACTTGAGGCTCATCAAGTAGCACATCCCTCAAGCCTCAAGACCATTGATGATTATCCGGATGAGAAGGACAAGAATTTGGCTAAGCTCAAGAAGCTAGTAGATGCTGCAGGAGGAAATTCAATGAATCCTCAGCTGCTGCCTCAACTGCAGCTGCTTCCTCTGCCGCTGAGACCTCTGGTTCAGCAATTCCTCAACCACAGTATGTGCCATCAAAACCAAGGGCTCCAAAGCCTCGAAAGAAGTCTGCTCAGGCATCAGTTACAAAACCCTCAGTGCCAAAACCCTCAGCTCCAAAATCCTCAGCACCACCACCAAAGCCTCAAGAGATACCAGTACAGAAGCTGGTCATGAATCCACTAACCGCCACCTCCAGCTCCTCACTCCCGGCTGCAACCAGCTCGGAGACAAAGTGTTCACCACCTCCTTTGAAGACTCAGGTGTCTGCTGAAAGAGCAACTCTGCCAAGCCCCTACAAAATCATCACTGTCCCGTCTGCATCAGAGGGCTGTGATGAATATGATGATCAAACCCTGCAAGCGATAATCAGAAACAAGCAGGAAAGGGTAGCTCAAGCATCAGGTAGCGCCATTCCTCTGGCCATGGACCCCAAGGTCCTCCTAGACTACATAAACATCTGGTATGAGGACCCAAACACTCCGCTTGATGATTTGAAACTTCCCCCTGGCATCAGCCACATGGTGGCCACATTCATCAATGAAGCCAAGTGGAAAGAACAACAAGCCAAGCAGGCCAAGGTTGCGAAGCTTAAAAAGGAGAAATTCCTCAAGCAGAATCTCCTCAGCTTGACGCCTGATGCACTCGTGTCAACATAGGCTGAGTTGAAGACTTTGACTGATAAGTAATCCAAGCTTTCGGATGGTCACAGTCTCAAGAGCAATTTCATCAAGCTGGCCACTAAAGCTGTTGACGACTACAACAAGAAGGCTGCACCTCCAGCACCAACTCCCCAGTCCTTGATTGAAGAGCCAACTGATGAATCTCCTCAAGCTGAGGAAATACCCCAAGAAAGCCGTGTGGATGTACCGGCTATTGAAGAAATCACCATGGAAAATCCAGCTGATGAACCTGCTGCAGCTGGTGAGACTGCCCCTAACCCAGCTGCTTCATCAAAGCAAGCTGATGACTCTGCTCCAGCTGGTTCCTCAAAGCCAGCTGAAGAATCTGTCGAGAGAACCCCTTCACCAAAAGCTTCAAAGGTGAAGAAGATGACTCCGTCTGCATCAGGCGTGAAGAAAACCAGGGCTGGTGAGAAGGAAGCCAAAAAGAGAAAGGCCTCCTCAGCAGAAGAAGAAACAGAGGCCAAGCGGCTCAAAGCGCTTGAAGATAATGCTCCACTGGACCCTGTGCCCCTCAATGTCGCTCCGTCTTATGAAATGGTCATCCTTCATGACCAAGCGAAAGGGTCAGATGAGGAAATGAAGGATGCCGCATCTGAGGAACACACTGACGAAGAAATTCGTATTGACGACAGTCCTCAGCCCTCCATTCCTCAGAAAGACACTGCACAAGGATCAGCTGCACCAGCTGATGAAACTACCTCTGTCACCAAGCCAGCTGAGGAAGAGCAAAGTGAAATTCCTCAAGTTGATAAAATTCAAAGTCCTGAGCAAAATCCTCAAGATGAGGAACAAGCTGACCCAACTCCTCCACCTGAGCAAGATGAACCTATTCCTCAGCCTGATGCCCAGTCAGAGCAAGCTCCTCAGCCTGAAGCCCCAGCTGATGAAATTCCTCACCCTGAGGACAATGCTGAGGAAAATGCACCTGATCAAGACAATGCCTTCGTCGTGCTCAACCCCGAGACTGCAATTGTTGTCTCCCCTCCTGTTTCTCAGCAAAATCTTCTGCCAGTACAACGTCAGCCATTCTCCAAGCTACCGCAGTTTCAAAAGGGGAACTTCTTTGAAGAGCGCATGTACTTCATTGGAGAGAATCCCTATGATAAGCCTCAAATGAGACATCTGAAGTTTTGGACGAGGACACAGTTGAATTACTATGCCTCTGTGCTGTGTGGAAGAAACAAGATATTCCAGCACAGGCATGTTCCTCACGTTGAACTTGAAGCAATACCGTGCTTAGCTCCAGTCCTCAATGTCCTCCATGAAGCTGGTCTGCTACCAATGTGCTCAGACATCTCTGATTGGAACAGTGAGCTCATTCTTCAGTTCTATGCCACTCTTCACATATCTGGCGACCCTAAAGACATTAACACCTGGGTGTTTGACTGGATGACACAAAACACTCACTACAAGGCTCCTGCTACTGAGCTCCTCCGTGAACTGCCCGTATCAATTCCCTTAGAGGAGGTTGTGAAGCTTTATGGTGAGCGTGAGCTGCCCAATGGGATGATGGAAGTCCTCATGAAGCCTTTGGCTGAAGGGAAATCACCGAGAAAAACCTTCCTCGTCCACGAGCTCAAATATACATCAAGGTCTGTCTACAGAATCCTCTGCAGTGTGCTCGCGCTGATCAAAGGTCGTGATGATGAAGAAGATGTCGTAGGCATCATGAAGAATATCCTCTTCAACATCATCCATGGTATTCCTACCAACATACATGATTTCTTCTTGAGGACTTTGACCGACAATGCTATGTGTCCATTTGATCACAAGATATATGCCCCATGGATCATGAGGTTCATCAGGACAAGGACCGACATCAACTTCTACGCTGATTTCCAAAACCATGTTGGTTATATGCCTCCTATCCGGGTCAACAAGAAGACTTTCGGGCCTGTTGAAGGAAAAGGCAAGACAGTGATTGATGAAGGCAGTAGGCCCCTTGATGGCCAGGTCAGAGAGCCAGAAGCTTATTCTTCATGGGATGATAATGAGACTCGTCCGGCAAGCCCCGTTCCTCCTCGCGTGATGAATACAAGAGAGCTCCTCCTCAGTCTTCACCAGAAGGTGGATCGCAATCACAAGTGGGTCAAACGCCAGTTTGGCGCCATTGTGAAAACCCTCACTGAAACACAGAACGCTGTGAAGCTTAACCATCACTATCTGCATGAGGTTTTTGATCGCACCTGGGCTACACTTGCTCATCTGAAGACTTCGACAGAGCTTGAAGAAATGGACTTTGAGCGAGACTTTGACTGGTCGTAGCCTCCCAAGAAGAAGTTCAGGCCCATTCCAGTTCTAGACCTTGAAGACAGTTCCTTTTCTTCATTTCGCACTGCTGAAACTGATGAAGAACAACTCGACACTGCTACCGGTCCAAGGAAGAAGACTACTCCCAAGAAGCATCACGCCTCTTCATCAACCGCCAAGAAGTGAAGTCTTCACGGGCGTTAGTCCTCAGTTTGTCCCTTTTTTGTCACTTGATGACAAAGGGAGAGAAACTTGAGAGTTAGTCTTCAAGCGGGATATTTTGGGGCTTATGAACTATATTTAAGTTACAAACTCTTGGCTCTTCTGAAGTTTTTATGTAATGAGTTGTAACTTAAGCCCGATGGTACTCTGACGCTTTTGAACGTTTTTCTTCGCATGCTTATTCCTCAAGTTTTAATGCACGCATGCTAAAATTCGTCAGATACCATTTGTCATCATGCATCTTCTTCATACGATATGTTACATGTATGCATGATTTACAAGACTCAGGGGAGGTCTCCATGATATATATCATCAATGTGCATTTGCTGTGAAAAGCAAAATCCTCAAGATATGCACATCTTCAGGGGGAGTCTCTTTGAATCTTGATTTCAAATTCCTCAAATGAGTATTTACACTTCATATTTTTGATCCCTGTTGAATACTTAACCTAATTGTCATCAACCACCAAAAAGGGGGAGATTGTAAGTGCATCTAGTGCCCCTTAGTGATTTTGGTGGTTTGAAGACTTATAGGTTAAGTATCTAATGTGTTTATGAGTGTACACATGATCTATAAGTCAATGAGGAGTTTGAGATATTTGATGAATATCGACCCCTAAAAATGTATATCTTCGGTTGAAGAAATTGGTCTGAAGCTGAAGAATTGAATTGCGAAGAATATGCGATGAAATTGATATTCCTCATGAAGATACTGAAATTGAGGAATCCGATGTGTCCTGAAGAAAATCATTTTGAAGACTTTGAAGCATGAAGATTTACTCTTTCTGTTTTATTTTCTTCACACTTGAGTAATAGGAACACCGTACTGTTAAAGGGGGTCGAAGTTACACTTTGGAATGAATTTCCTCATGATGCTCAACCCAAGCCTAATCCTACCAAAAGCCTCAAGTGAGGAATACGAGTGACATGAGGACTCTCACAATTGAGGGTTCCGACCGTTTCGATAGCCATGCCAAGTCATTGGTCTTATCCACACCAACGGTCATATTATTTAAGGGCATTAGTGTCAAATCATGTCGGGATGCTCCCAGGCTATAAATAGCCGCCCCCACAACCATTAGCTGGTTGGCTGCTCCGTTAGGAACTGACACTTGTCATAAGAGCAACCCAATTCCTCAGAGTCTTCGAGAGTAATTCATCAGTGGGGAAATACCCCATACACTGAAACCACAAACCTAGAACCAAGTGATTGAGCATCACTGAAGAAGTTGTTCCCGTGTGGGACTGAAGCCTTTTACCTTTGAGGACTGTGCATCCTCCAGACGGTTAGGCGTCATGGTCTAGAGCAATCCAACAGTCAATTGTGGATCGTCGGGTGACCAAGTTTGTGAGGGTTTGGAAGTCTGCCCTGAAGACTTACCACGAGTGTTGGGCGAGGACTCTGTGTTCTTAGCCCAAGGAGAACACGGTAGGGACTGTGTGTCCTGGGACTGTGTGTCGTTTGGTTTCAATACCAAGCTGCTCCAAACCAGATGTACGACTGTCACAGCAGTTGGAACTGGGTCATCAACTACTGTCTTCACTGTGAAACAGGTTCTAATTCCTCAATTTCTTACTTTCCTCAGATTATGTGTTGATGACTTTCCCTACTACTGTTTGAACAATTTGCTGAAGACTTCCTCTGAAATTCCTCAACCCCAAATTCTTCACACTAGTTAATCCTCATCTGTTTTCTGCATGCCTGCTCACTGTGCAATCTGTTTTCACATTCCTCACTCTGAAAAACTGCTGTTGTGAAACTTTGCACTTCTGATCCTTTACTGTTTCCGCTGTAAGTTAGTCATCAGTGAGGAATTTCCTCAAAAGGAATTTCCTCAGTGATGAAATTCTAAAAATCTCCTATTCACCCCCCTCTAGTCGATATAACGCACTTTCAGGTTCACCATACGTGCATGCTACGGGAATCACTAACTTCAACACAAGTATTTCTAGATTCACAACACCCTACTAATATAGCTCTTAATATTACCAAATCCACGTCTCAAAACTAATTGAGAGGAATCAAAACTTCTCTTTCTACTCAATGGACATGAAGATGGAGGTTTTTGCATCCTATTTGGGTACCTATCACATTTGGGACTACTTTCATAGCATAAGCCTACTACCAAGTCACGCACCGCCGTGCTCTAAAGATATAAGTGAAGCACTAGAGCAAAAGTATCTAGCTCAAAAGATATAAGTGAAGCACTATGAGCATTCTAGAAAAATCACGATGAGTGCATGTATCTCTCTCTCAAAAAGGTGTGCAGCAAGGATGATTGTGACACAACAAAAGAAAAAGACTCACACGATACAAGACGCTCCAAGAAAAACACATATCATGTGGTGAATAAAAATATTGCTCCAAGTAATGTTACCGATGGATTGAAGACGAAAGAGGGGATGCCTTCCCGGGGCATCCCCAAGCTTAGGCTTTTTGGTGTCCTTGAATTTGGCTTGGGATGCCTTGGGAATCCCCAAGCTTGATCTATTTCCACTCCTTATCTCTTTGTCCATGAGAACATCACCCAAAACTTGAAAACTTCACAACACAAAACTTAAACAGAAACTCGTGATAACATTAGCACAAGAAAACAACCTACCACTTCTTTTAGTGCTGTAGCAAACTTGAATTCTATCTATATTGGTGTTGGTCTACTGTATTCTCACTTTTCCATGGCTAGTACCCCCCGATACTAACCATAGTCTCATCAAAACAAGCAACCAACTCAACAAAAACAGAATCTGTCAAAAACAGACCAGTCTGTAGCAATCTCTATACTTCGTATACTTCTGGTACCTCAAAAAATCTGAAAAATTACGACGGACTGGGAAAAAGGCACATCAACCAGCAGCAAAAATAATAAACTCAAAAGATCTTTCTGAATAAAAATGAAAAATCATCTCGTGAGCGCAAAGTTTCTGTCGTTTTCCAGCAGGATCAAACAACCATTACCAAGACTAGTCATAAAGGTTTTGCTTGGCTCAAACACAAAAAGAAACACAAAAAACACAATCACAATAGAATTGTGATTGTGTGGACGCAACAAAACAGAAATAAAAAGATGAATCCATTGGGTTGCCTCCCAACAAGCGCTACTGTTTAACGCCCTTAGCTAGGCATAAAAGTGTTATAATCACGTATCGTCGTCTTTGGTGCTCAAACTATAAGTGGCCCTCATCATGGATTCATAAGGCAATCTTATTTTATTTCTAGGAAAGTGTTCCATGCCCTTCCTTAAAGGAAATTGAAATATAATATTTCCTTCCTTCATATCGATGATAGCACCGATAGTCCTTAGGAAAGGTCTACCAAGAATAATAGGGCATGTAGGATTGCAATCAATGTCAAGCACAATGAAATCCACGGGTATATAGTTCCTATTTGCAATAATAAGAACATCATTGATCCTTCCCATGGGTTTCTTGACAGTAGAGTCAGCAAGATGCAAATTAAGAGAACACTCTTCAATCTCATTAAAACCCAGAACATCACATAAAGACTTTGGAATCGCGGAAACACTAGCACCCAAACCACACAAAGCATTGCACTCATAGTTTTTGATTTTGATTTTGATGGTAGGTTCCCACTCATCATGAGGCTTTCTAGGGATAGAGACTTCCAATTCAAGTTTCTCTTCAAGAGATTTTATCATAGCTTCGACGATATGATCGGTAAAGGCCTTGTTTTGGCTATAAGAGTGTGGAGAGTTTAACATGGATTGCATCAAAGAAATGCATTCAATCAAGGAGCAACTATCATAATTGAATTCCTTGAAATCCACGATAGTAATTTCATTACTACTCAAAGTTTTAATGTCTTCTACTCCAGTTTCAATGCTTTTAGCATCAAGATAGATGGACTCTGAATCATTGGGGCACTTTTCAACCAAAGTGGATTCATATCCATCCCCATAATCATTAGGTTTGACACAAGAAAACAAAGATTCAATGGGAGTCACACCAAGCACTTTAAGATCTTCGTGATTCTCATCACGAGAACACGCCTTTTTAAGCCATTCATGCCTAGCACGAATTTGGGCGGTTCTTTCTTGGCTCTCAATCATGGAAACACGCATAGCTTTCAAAGTTTCATCCATGTTGATTTTGGGAGGAGCACATCTAACTTTCAAAGCATCAACATCACTAGAAGTTCTATCAACGCTCTTAGCCAAATCGTTAATTTTGAGTAGTTTTTCCTCTATGGACGCATTGAACATCTTTTGAGAGTTGATGAACTCTTTGATATTACTCTCTAGATGAGAGGGTAATCTATTGTAGTTTCCATGAGTATTGTTGTAGGAGTTGCCAAAGTTATTAGAGGAGTTACTAGGAAAAGGCCTAGGAACATAGTTTCCTCTAAAAGCATTGTTGTTGCAGAAGTTATTCCTACCAACAAAATTAACGTCCAAGCTAGCGTTACTACTCTCGATCAAAGAAGACAAGGGCATATCATTAGGACCCAAAGGAGCACTTTTACTAGCAACCAAATTCATTAACTCATCCATCTTAGCACTCAACGAGTTAATTTCTTCTATAGCGTGTACTTTCTTACTAGTAGGTGACCTTTCAGTGTGCCACTGAGAGTAGTTCCTCATGATGTTGTCTAAGAGCTTTGTGGCTTCCCCTAACGTGATTTCCATGAACATTCCACCTGAGGCGGAGTCCAAGATATTTCTAGAAGCGAAATTCAAGCCAACATAAAAGATTTGAATAATCATCCAAAGACTCAAGCCATGAGCGGAACAATTTCTAATCATTAATTTCATTCTCTCCCAAGATTGTGCAACATGTTCATTATCAAGTTGCTTGAAATTCATGATATCATTACGGAGAGAGATAATCTTATCCGGCGGAAAATACTTGGATATATAAGCATCTTTGCACTTATCCCAAGAATCAATACTATTTTTGGGCAAAGAAGAAAACCAAGTTTTTGCGCGATCTCGCAACGAGAAAGAAAAAAGCTTCAATTTAATCATGTCATTATCCACATCTCTTTTTTTTTGCATATCGCAAATCTCAATGAAGGTATTGAGATGGGATGCGACATCTTCACTAGGAAGGCCGAAGAATTGCTCTTTCATAACAAGATTCAACAAAGCGGCATTGATTTCGTATGACTCCGCACTAGTGGCGGGAGCAATCGGAGTACTAATAAAATCATTATTATTAGTATTCAAGAAGTCACAAATTTTGGTGTTTTCATTCATGGTGACTTCAGCAAGCAATCAAGCACACAAGCAAACAAAGAGCAGGCGAGAAAAAGAGCGAACAAAAAGGGCGAACGAAAAAGGCGAACAAAAAAGGCAAATTGTGAAGTGGGGGAGAGGAAAATGAGAGACAACTGGCAAACAAAGTAAATGCAAGAGATGAGTTTGCGACACCTACTTGGATGAGTTCTTGACTTGATCTTCCTCCCCGGCAACGGTGCCAGAAATTCTTCTGCTACGGTAACAAAAGTCCTTCCTTGGCGCTAGGAATTCTTCTTGCTACTTCTCTTGTTTGCGTCGTTTTTCCCTTGAAGAGGAAAGGGTGATGCAGCACAGGAGCAGTAAGTATTTCCCTTAGTTTGAGAACCAAGGTATCGATCCATAAGGAGGGTCTCGTCAAGTCCAGAGTACCTGCGCAAACACAAACAAGCTTGCACCCAACGCTTCAAAGGGGTTGTCAATCCCTTCAAGATTGTTTGCAAAGTGAGATCTGAAGGCGGAAAGTGCAACGAAGTAAAAAGTCTAAAGCTGAAAATATGGCGTGGAGTAGACCCCGGGGCCATAGTGTTCACTGGAGGCTTCTCCCAAAATAGCAAATATCACGGTGGGCGAACAAATTACTGTCAAGCAATTGATAGAACCGCGCAAAGTCATGACGATATCTAAGGCAATGATCATACATATAGGAATCACGCCCGAGACAAGTAGACCGATACTTTCTGCATCTACTACTATTACTCCACACATCGACCGCTATCTGATACATCCATTTTGCATCATGCTTTCATGTTGATATTTATTGCTTTTTGGGCTGTTATATTACTTGTGGTACCATATTTATGCCTTTTCTCTCTTATTTTGCAAGGTTTATTTGCAGAGGGATAATTCAGGCAGCTAGAATTCTGGACTGGAAAAGGAGCAAATCCTAGTCCACTATTCTGCACATCTCCAAATGCCCTGAAAATTTACGTGGATTTTTTTGGGATTATATAAAAAATACTGGGCGAAAGAACTACAGGAGGGGGGCTACCAGGGCGCCACAAGCCCTAACACCGCTACCCCCTGGTGGCGGAGTGGGGGCTTGTGGGATCCCTGACGACCCACTAGCCCCCCTCTTTTGCTATATGAAGCGTCCTGGTCTAGAAAAAATCAGGAGGGAGCTTTTTCGTGGTTTCGCCGCTGCCACGAGGCGGAACTTGAGCAGATCCAATCTAGAGCTCCGGTAGGACGAACCTGCCGGGGAAACTTCCCTCCCGGAGGGGGAAATCGTCGCCATCGTCATCACCAACACTCCTCTCGACGGAGGGGAGGCACCTTCATCAACATCTTCATCAGCACCATCTCCTCTCCAATCCCTAGTTCATCTCTTGTAATCAATCTCCGTCCCACGACTCTGATTGGTACTTGTAAGGTTGCTAGTAGTGTTGATTACTCTTTGTAGTTGATGCTAGTTGGATTACTTGGTCGAAGAGTTTATGTTCAGATCCTTGATGCTATTCATTACACCTCTGATCATGAGTATGATTATGTTTTGTGAGTAGTTACTTTTGTTCCTGAGGACATGGGATAAGTCATGTTAATAATAGTCATGTGAATTTGATATTCGTTCGGTATTTTGATATGCTGTATGTTGTCTTTTCCTCTAGTGGTGTTATGTGAACGTCGACTACATAACACTTCACCATATTTGGGCCTAGAGGAAGGCATTGGGAAGTAGTAAGTAGATGATGGGTTGCTGAAGTGACAGAACCTTAAACCCCAGTCTATGCGTTGCTTCGTGAGGGGCTGATTTGGATCCACTAGTTTAATGCTATGGTTAGACTTTGTCTTAATTCTTCTTTTGTAGTTGCGGATGCTTGCGAGAGAGGTGAATCATAAGTGGTATGCTTGTCCAAGTAAGGGCAGTACACAAGTGCCGGTCCACCCACATATCAAACTATCAAAGTAATGAACGCGAATCATATGAACATGATGAAACTAGCATGACAGAAATTCCCGTGTGTCCTCGGGAGCGTTTTTCCTCCTATAAGACTTTGTTTAGGTTTGTCCCTTGCTACAAAAGGGATTGGGCCACTTGCTGCACCATTGCTACTACTTGTTACTTGTTACTTTTTGCTTGCTACGTTTCACCTCGCTACACAATCACTTGTTACCGCTACTTTCAGTGCTTGCAGTTATTACCCTGCTGAAATCCGTTTATCAGAGCCTTCTGCTCCTCGTTGGGTTCGACACTCTTACTTATCGAAAGGACTACGGTTGATCCCCTATACTTGTGGGTCATCAAGACTATTTTCTGGCGCTGTTGCCGGGGATTGAAGCGCCTTTGGTAAGTGGAAATTGGTAAGGAAACATTTATATACTGTGCTGAAATTTATTGTCACTTGTCACTATGGAAACTGTTCCTTTGAGGAGTTTGTTCGGGGTATCTTCACCATGAACGGAAGCACGAGGAGTTGTTCCTCAACCTGAGGTACCTACTGAAAATATATTTTATAAAATTCCTTCGGGTATGCTTGAGAAACTGCTGGCTAATCCTTTCACAGGAGACGGATCTTCACATCCAGACTTGCATCTGATCTATGTAGATGAAGTTTGTGGTTTATTTAAGCTTGTAGGTTTGCCCGAGGATGAGGTAAAGAAGAAAGTATTTCCTTTATCTTTGAAGGATAAGGCGTTGACATGGTATAGGCTGTGTGATGATACTGGATCATGGGGCTACAATCGGTTGAAATTGGAATTTCAACAAAAGTTCTATCCTATGCATTTAGTACATCGTGATCGGAACTTTATTTATAACTTTTGGCCTCGTGACAGAGAAAGCATAGCTCAAGCTTGGGGGAGGCTTAAATCAATGCTATATTCATGCCCCAATCATGAGCTCTCGAGAGAAATCATCCCTCAAAATTTTTTTGCTCGGCTTTCTCATGAAGATCGTACCATGCTTGACACTTCTTGTACCGGTTCTTGTATGAAGAAGGATATTGATCACAAGTGGAATTTATTGGAGAGAATCAAACGCAACTCTGAAGATTGGGAGCTGGAGGAAGGTAAGGAGTCAGGTATAAATTTCCAGTTTGATTGCGTTAAATCTTTTGTTGAGACAAACACTTCTAGAGATTTTAGCGCTAAGTATGGACTTGACTTTGAGATAGTAGCTTCTCTATGTGAATCTTTTGCTGCTCATGTTGATCTTCCCAAAGAGAAGTGGTTTAAATATCATCCTCCTGTAGAAAGTAACATAGCCAAAACCAATATAGTTGAGGAGAAAGTCACTGCTTTTAGTGATCCTGTTGTTCCTTGTGCTTACACTGAGAAACCACCATACCCTGCTAGGATAAAGGATTATTCTAAAGCTCCAACTATGATACGTAGGGGTTACATTAGACCACTTGCACCACCTGAGGAGCTTAGAGTTGAACCTAGTGTTGCTATTATCAAAGATCTCTTAGCCGAAGACATAGATGGGCATGTTATCAAATTTTGTGAGGACTCCGCTAGAATTGCTAAACCTCACACGAAAGACAAGCACGGACCTGTAGTTGGCCTGCCCGTTGTTTCTGTCAAGATAGGAGATCACTGTTACCATGGTTTATGTGATATGGGAGCTAGTGTTAGTGCAATACCCCGTTCTCTATATGATGAAATCAAAGATGAGATTGCACCTGCCGAGTTAGAACCGATTGATGTCACTATCACACTAGCTAATAGAGACACTATCCGCCCTCTGGGAATTGTGAGAGAAGTAGAAGTCCTGTGTGGTAAGACGAAGTATCCAACTGATTTCCTCGTCCTTGGTACTGCACAAGATAGCTTTTGTCCCATCATATTTGGTAGACCCTTTCTCAACACTGTCAATGCTCACATTGATTGCATTAAGCAAACTGCCACAGTAAGTTTCGAGGGTGTGTATCATGAATTTAACTTCTCCAAGTTTGGAAGACAACCCCATGAAAGAGAGTCGTCTGGTAGGGATGAAATCATTGCTCTTGCCTCTATTGCCGTACCTCCTACGGATCCTTTAGAGCAATATCTGCTTGAGCATGAAAATGATATGCATATGGAGGAGAGAGATGAGATAGATAATTTTTTTTAGAACAATATCCTATTCTCAAGAATAATCTGCCTTTTGAACTGCTTGGGGATCCTCCCACACCAAAGGGTGATCCTGTTTTCGAGCTTAAACAGTTGCCTGATAATCTTAAGTATGCCTATCTTGATGAGAATGAGATATATCCTGTCATTATTAGTGCTCTCCTCTCAGAGCACGAAGAGAAGAAGTTACTAAGAACTCTGAGGAAGCACCGCACTGCTATTTGATATACTCTTGATGATCTTAAGGGTATTAGTCCCACTCTATGTCAGCATAAGATTAAAACTGATCCTGACTTTAAACTAGTTGCTGATCATCAAAGGAGATTAAATCCTAAGATGAAAGAGGTCATTAGAAAAGAAATATTAAAGCTTCTGGAAGCAGGAATCATTTATCCTGTTGCTCATAGTGATTGGGTAAGTCCAGTACATTGCATACCTAAGAAGGGAGGTATCACCGTCGTTCCTAATGATAAGGATGAACTAATCCCACAAAGGATTATTACCGGCTATAGGATGGTGATAGACTTTCGGAAACTGAACAAGGCAACCAGGAAAGATCATTATCCTTTGCCGTTCATCGACCAAATGCTAGAAAGGCTATCAAAGCACACACACTTCTTCTTTCTAGACGGTTATTCAGGTTTCTCGTAGATACCTGTTGCACAATCTCATCAAGAGAAAACCACTTTCACCTGCCCTTTCGGTACCTTTGCCTATAGATGTATGCCTTTTGGCTTATGTAATGCACCTGCCACCTTTCAAAGATGTATGATGGCTATATTCTCTGACTTTTGTGAAAAGATTGTCGAGGTTTTCATGGATGACTTCTCCGTTTACGGGTCTTCCTTTGATGATTGCCTGAGCAACCTTGATCGAGTCTTACAGAGATGCGAAGAAACCAACCTCGTCTTGAATTGGGAGAAGTGCCACTTTATGGTTAATGAAGGTATCGTCTTAGGACACAAAATCTCTGAAAGAGGCATTGAAGTTGATAAGGCTAAGGTTGATGCAATTGAGAAAATGCCTTGCCCCACAGATATCATAGGTATACGAAGTTTCCTAGGTCATGCTGGTTTCTATAGAAGGTTCATTAAAGACTTCTCTAAGATTTCTAGGCCTCTTACCAACCTCTTGCAGAAGGATGTTCCTTTTGTTTTTGATGAGGATTGTGAGGAAGCCTTCGAAATACTTAAGACGACTTTGATAACCGCACCTATTGTTCAACCACCTGACTGGAACTTTCCCTTCGAAATCACGTGCGACGCTAGTGATTATGCTGTTGGTGCTGTTCTAGGACAAAGAGTTGACAAGAAGTTGAATGTCATTCACTACGCTAGTAAAACTCTAGACAGTGCCCAAAGAAACTATGCCACTACGGAGAAGGAATTTTTAGCAGTCGTGTTTGCATGTGAAAAGTTCAGATCTTATATAGTTGACTCCAAAGTCACTATTCACTCTGATCATGCTGCTATTAAGTACCTCATGGGGAAGAAGGACGCTAAGCCTAGGCTGATCAGATGGGTTCTCCTGCTACAGGAATTTGATTTGCACGTCGTTGAGCGAAAGGGTGCTGATAACCTTGTAGCAGATAACTTGTCTAGGTTAGAGAATGTCCTTGATGACCCACTACCTATTGATGATAGCTTTCCTGATGAGCAACTAAATGTCATCCGCACTTCACATAGTGCAGCGCGGTATGCCGATTATGCAAACTATATCGTAGCCAAATACATACCACCCAGTTTCACCTATCAGCAAAAGAAGAAATTCTTCTTTGATTTGAGACACTACTTTTGGGATGGTCCTCACCTTTATAAGGAAGGAGTAGATGGTGTTATTAGACATTGTATAAGGAAGGAGTAGATGGTGTTATTAGACATTGTGTGCCTGAACATGAACAGGGATAGATCCTGCAGAAGTGTCATTCCGAAGCCTACGGAGGACACCACGCTGGAGATAGAACTGCCCATAAGGTATTGCAATCAGGTTTCTATTGGCCCACTCTCTTCAAGGATGCCCGTAAGTTTGTCTTGTCTTGTGACGAATGCCAAAGAATAGGGAACATCAGTAAGCGTCAGGAAATGCCTATGAACTATTCACTTGTCATTGAACCATTTGATGTCTGGGCTTTGATTATATGGGACCCTTCCCGAGTTCCAATGGGTACACTCACATCTTAGTTGCTGTGGATTACGTTACTAAGTGGGTAGAGGCTATCCCCACTAAAAAAGCTGATCACCACATCTCTATTAAGATGCTTAAAGAAGTCATATTCCCAAGATTTGGAGTCCCTAGATAGTTGATGACTGATGGCGGTTCACACTTCATTCATGGTGTTTTCTGTAAGATGCTAGCTAAGTATGATGTCAACCATAGAGTTGCATCTCCTTATCATCCTCAGTCTAGTGGTCAAGTTTAGTTGAGTAATAGGGATATCAAGTTGATCCTACAAAAGACCGTGAATAGATCTCGGGAGAATTGGTCTAGCAAACTTGACGAAGCACTATGGGCTTATAGGACTGCTTATAAGAATCCCATGGGCATGTCACCGTATAAAATTGGTTACGGTAAGGCCTGTCATTTACCTCTTGAGCTGGAACACAAAGCTTATTGGGCAATCAAAGAGCTCAACTTTGATTTCAAACTTGCCAGTGAGAAGTGGTTGTTTGATATCAGCTCGTTAGATGAACGGAGAGCCCACGCATATGAGAATGCCAGGTTGTTCAAGGAAAAGGTTAAGAGATGGCACGACAAACGAATACAGAAGCGAGAGTTCAATGTAGGTGATTATGTTCTGCTATACAACTCTCGTTTGAGATTCTTTGCAGGCAAGCTTCTCTCTAAATGGGAAGGTCCCTATGTTATCGAGGAAGTAAGTGGTAAATGGGCAAAGAATCAAGCATTACATCTCTGGTACTCCCATAAATGTTGAGACCAATATCATCAATGTCATAACTCCAGAGGAGTACATAAGGGATGTTTATCACCCTGTTTCAGACCCTGAAAACGAAGATGTATCTGTTTCGGTACGAAATTGGACTCCGATACTTTTCCAATAGGAAATTTCTTCCGTTTTGGAATTTTTGGAAAAGTAGAAAAATAAAAAGCAGTCCGGAGAGCGAACGAGGTGGCCACAAGCCCTGCCACCGCCCCTACCCCCTGGTGGCGGAGGGCAAGCTTGTGGGCACCTCGTGTGCCTCCCGGACTCCGTTTTCTTCCGTAGGACTCCTTGTGGCCCAGAAAAAATCAATATATAGTCGCCCGAAGGTTTTGATCTCCGTATCGCGTAGTTTTCCTCTGTTTTCGTTTCGAGCCTGTTTCTGTGACAGATCTAGATCATCATGACTTCCCCAAACGCTCCTAAGGACAAGATCTTCGAGAAGGTCATCAATCCCTACCTCACGGAAGTGCTGAAACACTCTCAATCTATCATGATGAGCGAGGGGATGTTGCACATCCGTGATGTTGAGGGGCCTAAGAAGACCGGAAGCGTGGATACGAGGCTCGAAGCAATGGAGCAACAAGTCTTCAAGTGCCAAGGGATGGTGGAGCGTGGACTCAACGCCAACCACACGATGATCACGGAGTTCACTAGCAATCACAAGATGGATTCCATTGATATTGAGAAACACCTCTCCAGGATCTATGACAGGGTTGATCAACTTCAGGGCCAGATCTATGACCTGCAGAACCAAAACTGTGAGTATGAGTACAGATTTAAATCAATAAGGTTGGCTGCAGATTTGAGGATTCCGGCGACTCGTTCATCATGCCATGATGGAGCACCTATGCCTTGGAAGACGGAGGATCAGACTACTCCAACAACTCCACCACCATCACTACCGAAGGAAGGCAACTAAGTATTGGTATGGGCAATCCGAATGGCTTCTGCCAAGCTTGGGGGAGTTGCCCTGGTATCGTATCACCTTTATATCTTTTGCTTTTACCTTTGTTTTACTTCTTTCCTTTTCAGTTTTTATTTCTTCTCTCAGAGGAATAAGTCTTTAGTTTTTAGTTTGACTCTTTTGCTTTTGTCTCTCTCCCGATGTATTCCAGCTTACGAGCTATATAAAAAAGAGTTTCTTAGTCAAGGGCTTTGCTTTGTGCCATAATCAAAAGTATGAAAAGAACGATAGCATGAAAAATCATGAGATGATCTTATGGAAAGTGATAACTTCACTTATGACACGTATGATGATTGAAACTTGTTGAGAACAAAACAACATAGACCTCAGTAATTGTTGCAATTAATAAGAAGTAATAAGAAAAGAGAGGTTCACATATAAATATATCATCTTAGACACTTTTTACAATTGTGAACACTGACCAAACTATTACATGCCTAGGAGTAGGTCTTGGACAAGGAAGACAACATAATGAATTGTGTTTGCTTGGTTACAAACAATGTTATATGATTAGATATCCCGTAGCATGTGACGATTGCTTCCACCTCATATTAGCCAAAACTCCCGCTCCAAGTAGAGATACTAGTTGTGCATCCATAAACCTCAAACCCAGTTTTGCCATGAGAGTCCACCATACCTACCTATGGATTGAATAAGATCCTTCAAGTAAGTTGTCATCGGTGCAAGCAATAAAAATTTCTCTCTAATATGTATGATCTATTAGTGTGTGGAAAATAAGCTTTGTACGAACCTGTGATGAGGAAGACATAAAAGCGACAGACTGCATAATAAAGTTCTTTATCACAGGAGGCAATATAAAGTGACGTTCCTCCTCACTAAGAGGACACGCATTCAAACCTCAAAAGCGCATGACAACCTCTGCTTCCCTATGCGAAGGGCCTATCTTGTACCTTTACTTTTTGCCCTTGTAAGAGTCATGGTGATCATCACCATTTCCCTATTTTTGCCTTTGTCTCGGCTACCGTCACATGCTTGGGAAAGATCTATATTCATATATCAACTTGGAGTTGAGTACTTATGCTTTATTGTTGTTGACTTTACCTTTGAGGTAAATGGTTGGGAGGCAAAACTATAAGCCCCTATCTTCCTCTGTGTCCAGCTGAAACTTTGACACCATGAGTACCACGTGAGTTGTAACAATTGTGGAAAACAAAAGAGATGATTGAGTATGTGGGTTTGCCTTACAAGCTCTTATTTGACTCTTTCTCATGTAGTGATAAATTGCAATCGCTTCAATGACTATGGTTTACTGTTGGTTACTTCTCGGTAAGGTTTTTGCTTCATGCTTTGCTTTGTGAAGGAATTGTTACTTTCCCATAAGAATCTTTATGATGTATTGCTGTTCTATGTGTGATCATGATGCCCTCATGTCCGTATTATGTTTTATCGACACCTTCGTCCCTCAACATGTGGACATGTTTATGGGACTTGGTTTTCGCTTGAGGACAAGCGAGGTCTAAGCTTGGGGGAGTTGATACGTCCATTTTGCATCATGCTTTCATGTTGATATTTATTGCTTTTTTGGTTGTTATATTATTTGTGGTACCATATTTATGCCTTTTCTCTCTTATTTTGCAAGGTTTATTTGAAGAGGGAGAATTCAGGCATTTGGAATTCTGGACTAGAAAAGGAGAAAATCCTAGTCCACTATTCTGCACATCTCCAAATGCCCTGAAAAGTTACGTGTATTTTTTTGGGATTATATAAAAAATACTGGGCGAAAGAACTACCGGAGGGGGGCTGCCAGGGTGCCACAAGCCCTAACACCACCACCCCCCTGGTGGCGGAGTGGGGGCTTGTGGGCTCCCTGACGGCCCACTAGCCCCCCTCTTTTGGTATATGAAGCGTCCTGGTCCAGAAAAAATCAGGAGGGAGCTTTTTCGTGGTTTCGCCGCCGCCACGAGGCGGAACTTGAGAAGATCCAATCTAGAGCTCCGGCAGGACGATCCTGCCGGGGAAACTTCCCTCCCGGAGGGGGAAATCGTCGCCATCGTCATCACCAACACTCCTCTCGTCGGAGGGGAGGCATCTTCATCAACATCTTCATCGTCACCATCTCCTCTCCAATCCCTAGTTCATCTCTTGTAATCAATATCCGTTTCACGACTCCGATTGGTACTTGTAAGGTTGCTAGTAGTGTTGATTACTCTTTGTAGTTGATGCTAGTTGGATTACTTGGTGGAAGAGTTTATGTTCAGATCCTTGATGCTATTCATTACACCTCTGATCATGATTATGATTATGTTTTGTGAGTAGTTACTTTTGTTCCTCAGGACATGGGATAAGTCATGTTAATAATAGTCATGTGAATTTGATATTCGTTCGGTATTTTGATATGCTGTATGTTGTCTTTTCCTCTAGTGGTGTTATGTGAACGTCGACTACATAACACTTCACCATATTTGGGCCTAGAGGAAGGCATTGGGAAGTAGTAAGTAGATGATGGGTTGCTGAAGTGACAGAAGCTTAAACCCCAGTCTATGCGTTGCTTCGTGAGGGGCTGATTTGGATCCACTAGTTTAATGCTATGGTTAGACTTTGTCTTAATTCTTATTTCGTAGTTGCGGATGCTTGCGAGAGAGGTTAATCATAAGTGGGATGCTTGTCCAAGTAAGGGCAGTACGCAAGCGCTAGTCCACCCACATATCAAACTATCAAAGTAACGAACGCGAATCATATGAACATGATGAAACTAGCATGACAGAAATTCCCGTGTGTCATCGGGAGCGTTTTTCCTCCTATAAGACTTTGTTCAGGCTTGTCCCTTGCTACAAAAGGGATTGGGCCACTTGCTGCACCATTGCTACTACTTGTTACTTGTTACTTTTTTCTTGCTACGTTTCACCTCGCTACACAATTACTTGTTACCGCTACTTTCAGTGCTTGCATTTATTACCTTGTTGAAATCCGTTTATCACAGCCTTCTGCTCCTCGTTGGGTTCGACACTCTTACTTATCGAAAGGACTATGATTGATCCCCTATACTTGTGGGTCATCACTATCCAGCATGCATCTAGTGTATTGAGTTCATGACGAATAGAGTAACGCCTTAAGCAAGATGACATGATGTAGAGGGATAATCTCAAACCAATGATGAAAACCCCATCTTTTTACCCTTGATGGCAACAACACAATGCGTGCCTCGCTACCCCTTCTACCACTAGGTGAGGTCACCGCACGGTATGAACCCAAAACCAAGAACTTCTCCCGTCACAAGAATCATAGATCTAGTTGGCCATACAAAACCCACAACTCGAAGAGAATTACAAGGATATGAAATCATGCATAAGAGAGATCAGAAGAAACTCAAATGAGATTCATAGATAATCTGATCATAAATCCACAATTCATCGGATCTCGACAAACACACCACAAAAGAAGATTACATCGGATAGATCTCCATGAAGATCATGGAGAACTTTGTATTGAAGATCCAAGAGAGAGAAGAAGCCATCTAGTTACTAGCTATGGAGCCGTAGGTCTATGGTGAACTACTCACGCATCATCGGAGAGGTCATGGTGTTGATGAAGAAGCCCTCTGTGTCCAAATCCCCCCTCCGGCAGGGCTCCAGAATGTGCCCCAGATGGGATCTTGCGGAGACAGAAGCTTGCGGCGGCGGAAAAGTACTTTCGATGATCTCCTGATTTTTTTGGGATTTTTAGGGAATATATAGGCGCAACCCCTAGGACAGAGGGCGCCCAGGGGGCCCACAAGCCTATGGGCCGCGGCCTTCCCCCTGGCCGTGGGGTGGGGGCTTGTGGGGCCCCTGAGCCCCCCTGCCTTGGCTCTCAAGCTTCCCGATCTTCTTCTGTTACGGAAAAAATCTTTTCGGGGATTTTCTTCCGTTTGGACTATGTTTCAAAATCTCTTCCGAAAGGGGTCAAAAACATGGAAAAACAGGAACTGGCACTTGGCACTGAGTTAATAAGTTAGTCCCAAAAAATATATAAAATGCATGCAAAACATCCAAAGTTTGACAAGATAATAGCATGAAACCATAAAAAATAATAGATACGTTGGAGACGTATCACTCCTATTGTTCAACCACCTGATTGGAATCTACCTTTTGAAATCATGTGTGATGCTAGTGATTATGCTGGTGGTGCTATTCTAGGACAAAGAGTTGATAAGAAGTTGAATGTTATTCATTATGCTAGTAAAATTCTAGACAGTGCCCAAAGAAACTATGCTACTACCGAAAAAGAATTTTTAGTAGTCGTGTTTGCATGTGAAAAGTTCAGATCTTACATTGTTGATTCCAAAGTTACTATTCACACTGATCATGCTGCTATTAAGTATCTCATGGAAAATAAAGATGCTAAACCTAGACTTATCAGATGGTTTCTCTTGCTACAAGAATTTGATTTGCATGTTGTTGATACGAAGGGTGCTGAGAACCCCGTAGAAGATAACTTGTCTAGGTTGGATAATGTTCTTGATGACCCACAACCTATTGATGATAGCTTTCCTGATGAGCAACCGAATGTCATCAATGCTTCACGTAGTACACCATGGTATGCTGATTATGCAAATTATATCGTTGCCAAATATATACCACCTAGTTTCACATACCACCAAAAGAAGAAATTCTTCTTTGATTTGAGACATTACTTCTGTGATGATCCTCACCTTTATAAGGAAGGAGTAGATGGTGTTATTAGACGTTGTGTACCTGAGCATGAACAGGGACATATCCTACAGAAGTGTCACTGCGAGGCTTACGGAGGACACCATGCAGGAGATAGAACTGCACACAAGGTATTGCAATCCGGTTTCTATTGGCCTACCCTCTTCAAGGATGCCCGTAAGTTTGTCTTGTCTTGTGATGAATGTCAAAGAATAGGTAATATCAGTAAACGTCAGGAAATTCCTATGAAGTATTCACTTGTCATTGAACCATTCGATGTTTGGGCTTTTGATTATATGGGACCTTTTCCAAAGTCCAACGGGTATACTCATATCCTAGTTGTTGTTGATTACGTTACTAAGTGGGTAGAAGCTATCCCAACTAGTAGTGCTGATCACAACACCTCTATTAGGATGCTTAAAGAAGTTATTTTCCCTAGATTTGGAGTCCCTAGATATCTAATGACTGATGGTGGTTCACATTTTATTCATGGTGCTTTCCGTAAAACGCTTGCTAAGTATGATGTCAACCATAGAATTGCATATCCCTATCATCCTCAGTCTAGTGGTCAAGTAGAGCTAAGTAATAGAGAGATTAAACTAATTCTGCAAAAGACTGTTAATAGGTCTAGAAAGAATTGGTTTAAGAAGCTTTATGATGCACTGTGGGCTTATAGAACTCCTCATAAGAATCCCATGGGCATGTCTGTGTACAAAATGGTTTACGGTAAAGCATGTCATTTACCTCTTGAGCTAGAGGATAAGGCTTATTGGGCAATCAAAGAGCTCAACTTTGATTTCAAACTTGATGGTGAGAAGAGGTTATTTGATATTAGCTCACTTGATGAATGAAGAACTCAGGCATATGAAAATGCCAAGTTGTTCAAAGAAAAAGTTAAGAGGTGGCATGATAAAAGGATACAAAAACGTGAGTTCAATGTAGGTGATTATGTCTTGCTATACAATTCTCGTTTAAGATTTTTTGCAGGCAAGCTTCTCTCTACATGGGAAGGTCCTTACATTGTTGAGGAAGTATATCGTTCCAGTGCCATCAAGATCAATAACACGGAAGGTAATTTTCTGAGAGTGGTAAATGGGCAAAGAATCAAGCATTATATCTCAGGTACTCCCATAAATGGTGAAAGCAATATTATTAATACCATAACTCCGGAGGAGTACATAAGGGATATTTATCAGCCTGTTTTAGACTCCAAAAACAAAGAGGTATGTGATTCGGTAAGTAAATCGACTCCAAAACTGTTCCAGTAGCAATTTTTCTCCGTTTTGGAATTTTTAGAAAAATAGAAAAAATTAAAGTAGTCCGGAAAGCGCACCAGGAGGCGACAAGCCTGCCAGGCGCGGCCTATCCCCCTGGCCGCGCCTGGGGGGCTTGTGAGCACCTCGTGTGCCTCTCGGACTCCGTTTTGTTGTGTAGTTGTAGGGACCCGACTCAAGACGAGTCAAGCCTCTGGTGTTTCCGTACCATCCCAAGATCATGCTGGTACACACAAAGTACATAATGTATATATTCAAGAGTTCAATCACACAACTTTATTAATCGAAATCTCATAAAGAGTACTTTATTACAATAAAGGATTACAATAAAGTGGCTGAAGGCCAACTCATGAGATATCTAACGAAGACTAGCGGAAGCATCAGGTAAACGAGTCCATCCGACTCCAAGGGCATGTCGCTGAGCGTAAATCGTAGCCTCACTCCTGGTCAGAAAAGTACTCTGCAACATGATACGTTGCAGCCGTGTAGGTCAGCATATTGAATATGCTGGCAAGTCATCAAAGAGAGGAGTAAAATAATCATCAACTATCTCTACATGCATATTTGGCCGGTGGAGCTAAGTTTTGCATAAAGCCAGTTTTATCCTACAACAAGAGGGGTTTGAAGCAAAATATTACTACAATGTTTGTTGTTAACGAGATGGTTCCGCCAACCAATTCTTGTACCCGAATAGTTGTTAACACCCACATCATTATTAAGTCATGTCGAGAGTTCAGGGGAAATTCAATGCCTTCGGCTCAAGTTGTCCATGACCGTGGACACGGCTAATCGATTAGGTTGGGCACTCTGTAGAGTTTTGCACACGTTCCCCACAAGATTTGATCGCCTCCGGGTTTGTCCTCGCACTTCAGGGTGTTTGAAGACCGGATGATCAAAACATGGTCTTTCAACGGGTCCCTCTGAATCCCTATCGGTGCCCATCCATTCCTACCGTTCTTCTACATCTGCTAGCACCGCTTGTCCAGAGTCGCCGCGTTGTCCAACCAAGCCAGAGCCCATAATGACTTTTGGTTGTGCAGGTAAGCCTTGAGTCTTGAAGTCTCCGTCCGTCCCTTCGAGCCTGGGTGAAGCTTTCCGCAGGATGTCATGGCCTCTCCAGCATCCCGGGCATCCAATGGGTTCTCCAGGGAGCCGATCAACCGTCCTTCACCCAGTGTTGCATTGCGTCCGAGGTCTTGAAAATCTTGTCTTAACCGGTCTTGATTATAATATTAACCTCGCATCACTCGTGATATACACTCAACCGATAACCCGTCTACTCAAGCATAATATTAAGAAATTGTCGTCCGGGGGCCTAGTATCAGGGTTGTTGTGTGCCTACCACATGATACTACAACTTATGGTAAAGTTTCCAAGTATCTAGGAAGCATGCAATTGGGCAAAGAAAGGTGATCTACCATGCATCGAAAACATAGGTAAAATAACATGATCAAAATGACTTGCCTTGATGATAGTTGTGTTGCTCGAGCGCTTCTAAGTAACACGCTTCGCACTCCGGATGATCTACCGATACAAACACAAAGCACAACATAAGCACTTCAATCAAGCCACAAGTAAAAATAACATCGCAAGTAAGTATTTGCTAAAGCCTACGTAAAAGAATTCATCACACGCCGGTATGGCAGAAACTTGTTTCTGTTGAAAACACCAGTAAAAATACTTTAAAATTTTTTAAACTTCTACCACAGTAAGATTTTATCACTAGGAAGCAGTAGCAAAAAGAATCAACTCAAAATCATTTTTTGAACTCCTGGAATAGGCAGAACAAGGTTTAAACTAAATCTGCTCTAACTTATATTTGAAAATTTCACACATAGACAAAATATATGTTTTTAAAAACTACAGGAAATTTTTGAGCTACTGGAAAAAGAATCAATGTCATTGGACATCGGGATCAAAAGTTGTGGCCAAAACAAAACAGAAACTTTATGTTTTTGCAAATAGGCAGAAGAATAAAACTAACTAGTAAACTAGCACGGGGTACACGTGGCATGTTGCTATAGGCCGAGGGAGGCGTTTGTTGCAAAGTTTTGAGCAAACGGTCGGAGCTAACTAAAACCTGCTGGCTAAATCATTAAGTGAAAATAAAACCGTTGGTTTTCTTATATAAACCGAAGAGGTATTTAGGATCTAATCTACACCACTGGATGAAGATCTAAGGGCTACAAAAAGAATAGAAGAAAGAACAGAGGGAAGAGAAGAAGCTACCGTGGCTGTGGCAGTAACTCCGGCGGGGAGGGTGGTCGCCGGTGAGGGAGGGGCTCCGGGGGGCGGTGGGGGAGTTGTGGCGGCGGCGGTGGTGGTCCTCCGGCGAAGGGGGGCCTCGGGCGGAGCGGAGAGGGAGTCGGGGCGCTGCTCCAGTAGGCGGCCGAAGGTGCAGAGCCGTGCTGCTCCGGCGAGGTGGGTTCGGGCGGCGAGGGGACAGGGCGGGGTGGCGACGAGGGTGGGAACGGGGCTGCGGCGAGGACGGCGGTATATATAGGCCATGAGGGGGACTAGAAAGGAAGGGGAGAGAGGGAAATCGGGGAAGATCCCGGGTACTGGGGAGGGGCTCGGTCTCGGGCATGGTTTTGGAAGGAGGAGGAAGAAAGGTGGCCGCGGGGTGGAGGAATCGGCCAGTGGGGGCCACTGGCAGAGAGAGAGAGAGAGAGAGAGAGAGGGGAAAGGAAGGGGTCGGTCGGGCTAAGATTAAGGGATTCGTTTCCCTGGCGGCTAGGATCGGCCCAAGGCCTATATGGCGCTCGAGGCGGCGGCTTCTAAAGAAAAAAAAAGTTTCCTAATTTTAAACCTTTTCCGAAACAGAAAAATAAAAGCTAATAAAAGGAAAGTAAATCAAAATATTAATATAGGGTATTATATACCAAAAAAATCAGAAAAATATTCTCTTCCCGAATAACATTTTTCCAAAGCAAAAATAAAAACTAAAAAAAAATGTTTTTTTTTCAGAAATTCCCAAATTTGCTTTATTTTCTTTTTGCAAATATTTTTGCAATTATCCTTGGATTTCTTGGCTCAAATATTTCAGAAATTTGCCCACACTTTGGAGGGTCATTTTCCTCCGCTCTCTCTCTTGCGTGCAAGAGGGTATTTCTCCGGGCATTTCTCGCGCGAGGAAAAATGGAAATGCAAATCAAAAAGACGAAGAAATTCACGTGCTAAATTTATTTCAATCAACATGCATAGATGCTTAGCTACAATGTAAAACATTCCCAATTAGGAAAATTGGGATGTTACAAACCTACCCACCTTAAGATGAATCTCGCCCTCGAGATTCGGGTTGGCTAGAAAACAGGTGCGGGTGGTCTCGACGAAGATCCTCTTCTCGTTCCCAGGTGGCTTCTTCCTCGGTGTGGTGGCTCCACAACACCTTGCAGAACTTGATGATCTTGCTGCGGGTAACTCTGTTGGCAGTCTCGAGAATCTTGACGGGTTTCTCCTCATACGTCAGATCACTGTCAAGCTGTATGGCCTCTAGGGGCACTGTATCTCTCAACGGAACATCGGCCATCTCAGCGTGGCATTTCTTCAACTAGGAAACATGGAAGACATCATGAACTCCGGACAATCCTTCCGGCAGTTCCATTTTGTATGCAACTTCGCCTCTACGTTCAAGAATTTTGTAGGGGCCAATGAAACGAGGTGCTAATTTTCCTTTCACACCGAATCTCTTGATTCCTCGAAGTGGAGACACCCGAAGATATGCTCGGTCTCCCACTTCGTACATTACTTCCTTGCGTTTGTTGTCGGCATAACTCTTCTGCCTGGTCTGAGCTATCTTGAGTCGGTCATGAATAAGCTTGACCTTCTCTTCAGAATCTCGGATGAGGTCGGGACCAAAAAGTTGTCGGTCTCCAACTCCATCCCACATCAACGGTGTTCTGCACCTCCTTCCGTATAGAGCTTCGAAAGGGGCCATCTTCAGACTGGTCTGGTAGCTGTTGTTGTATGAGAACTCGGCATAAGGTAAATTGTCATCCCAACTAGACCCATAGTCTAGTGCGCAAGCTCTCAACATGTCCTCCAGAATCTGATTGACTCTCTCGGTCTGTCCATCTGTCTGTGGGTGAAAAGCTGTACTGAACTCCAATCTCGTTCCCAAGGTTTCATGCAGTTGGTGCCAAAATTTTGATGTGAACTGAGTCCCTCTATCAGACACAATGCTCTTCGGTACTCCATGCAGACATACGATCCTCGTCATATATATCTTGGCCAGCTTGGCACTCGTGTAAGTAGTCTTCACCGGAATGAAGTGAGCTACCTTGGTCAAACGGTCGACCACAACCCAAATAGAATCATAGCCAGAACGGGTCCGAGGAAATCCTGTGATGAAGTCCATACCAAGCTTTTCCCATTTCCACTCGGGTATCGGCAGAGGTTGGAGCAAACCTGCTGGCTTCTGATGCTCGGCTTTTACTCGCTGACAAACATCGCATATTGCTACGAACTCGGCAATGTCCTTCTTCAATCCTGTTCACCAGAAACTTTCTTTCATATCCAGATACATCTTGGTGTTGTCGGGGTGTATCGAGTATGGGGAATCATGGGCCTCCTGAAGTATCAACTTCCTGAGTTCGGGATCATTGGGCACATAGATGCGATCCTCAAACCATAAAGTTCCGTGTTCATCCTCACGAAAACCTTTAGCCTTCCCGTCTTCCATTTTCTGCTTAATCTCAGCTATCTCCTTGTCTGATTTCTGTGCTTCGCGGATCTTTTCTGTCAAAGTGGACTGAATTTCCAGAGTGGCAACAAATCCTCTTGGAACTGTCTCCAATTTGAGCTCTCGGAGGTCATTGACTAACTCTTGGGGTAATCCTCCCGCTGTGAGTGTGTTCACATAACTCTTGCGGCTCAACGCATCGGCTACAACATTTGCCTTGGCTGGGTGATAATGCAATCTCATGTCATAGTCCTTGATCAACTCTATCCATCGCCTCTGTCTGAGGTTCAACTCCTTCTGCGTGAAGATATATTTCAGGCTCTTGTGATTAGTGTAAACATCATAACTATTTCCGATCAGGAAATTTCTCTAGGTCTTGAGAGCATGCACTACGGCTGCTAGTTCCAAGTCATGTGTGGCATAATTCAACTCATGAGGTCTGAGCTGTCTGGATGCATAGGCTACAACTTTGCCTTCTTGCATGAGCACTCCTCCAAGTCCTTGACGAGAAGCATCACAGTAAACCTGGAAATCCTTCAGAATGTTCGGCAATATCAGCACTGGGGCTGTAACAAGACGTTTCTTCAGCTCTTGAAAACTGGTTTCACATTCCTCAGTCCAAATATACTTGGATTCCTTCTTCAACAACTCTGTCATGGGCTTGGCAATCTTTGAGAAATTCTCAATGAACCTCCGGTAATATCCGGCAAGTTCGAGGAAACTGCGGATCTCCTTGACTGAAGTGGGTGCTACCCATTCGGTGACTGCTGCGACCTTGGCAGGGTCCACTGCTATTCCTTCTCCTGAGATGACGTGTCCGAGGAATCCGACTTCCTTCAACCAAAACTCACATTTGCTGAACTTTGCATATAGCTTATGCTCTCGAAGCTTCTCCAGAACTAGACGCAGGTGTTCCTTGTGTTCCTCTTCGTTCTTGGAGAATATCAGTATGTCATCGATGAACACCACGACAAACTTTTCCAAGTATTCCATAAATACCTTGTTCATCAGATTCATAAAATATGCCGGAGCATTAGTCAGTCCAAATGACATGACCGTGTACTCATACAAGCCGTACCAAGTGGTGAAGGTTGTCTTGGGTATATCCTGTTCATGAATTTTCAACTAATGATACCCGGATCGAAGATCGATCTTTGAGAATACGCGAGCTCCAACTAACTGATCAAACAGATCATTGGTCATCGGCAAGGGGTACTTGTTCTTGATGGTCACATCATTCAATGCACGATAATCGACAACCATTCTCAGGGACTTGTCCTTCTTTTCAACCAAGAGCACTGGGGCTCCCCAAGGTGAAGAACTTGAGCGAATATACCCTTTGTCCAATAACTCCTTAATTTGCTTCTTGATTTCTATCAAGTCTTTTGCGGGCATCCGATAGGGTCTCTTGGATATCTGGGCTGTTCCGGGTAATAGCTCAATCAGGAACTCAATCTCTCTATCGGGTGGCATGCCCGGCAATTCCTTCGGAAATACATCTGGATACTCCTGTACGATCGGTACTTCCTCGTGGACTACTCCCGTGAGAGAGTTTACTCGCTTACTCCGTGTCGGGCGTTGAGACACGTACTTAATCCGTTTCTGCTCGGGGGTGGTGAGAAAAATAGACTTAAGGGCACAATCGATATTCCCTTCATACTTGGCCAACCAATCCATGCCTAGGATTACATCCAATCCCTCGGACTCTAATACGATGAGGTCGGTGGGAAAATTATGGTTCCCGATGTTGAGACTCAAAGCATGGCATCCTATCCCGGCTGTCATCATACCTCCTGGGGAACTGACCTTAATAGGCTAGCTGAGGGTTCTAGTTGGCAAACTATACTTTTCCACAACTACCCTTGATATGAATGAATGTGTTGCACCAGAATCAAAAAGTACCAATACTGGACGTGAATTTAGCAAAAACTTACCAACCATAGTATCGGGGTGATCATAGACCTCTTCAACATCAATGTGGTTCACCTGAGCTCGAGGAAAAGGATTGGGCTTCTTTGCTGCAGAGTTGCCATTGCCGTTTCCATTTCCCTGCTTGTTCTGGGGACATTCAGTGGCATAGTGTCCCATCTTCTGACACTTGAAGCAAGTGATGTGAGTCAGATCCTTCTGAGCTGGAGCTGAATGCTGCTGAGTGCCAGTACCGCCATTCTTGAAGTTGTTGTTGGTGCGGTGGTTCCCATTTCCTCCATGGTTGTGGCCTCCATGGTTGTGCACTGGGTGGTTATGCTGAACGTGTCCTCCAAACTTACCGGATCCAGTCCCGGTATTCCCTGGATAAGGGGTGTAGCGAGGCTTCGGCTGAGTGCCGGAGTTGAACTTTCCAACCCCATACTTTCGCTTGCGGTTCTCCATCTGCTGGTGTTTCCCCTCCAAGATGAGGGCCTTATCAACCAGCTAATGGTAGTTGTTGAAGGTGGTTACAGTCAACTGAATACTCAGCTCATCATTGAGTCCTTCCAAGAATTTTTCCTGCTTGGCCGCATCATCGGCCACATCTCCAGGTGCATAACGGGCGAGCATGCTGAATTCATCGACGTACTGGGCCACAGAGTGATTCCCCTGGCGTAAGTTGCAAAACTCACGCTTCTTCAGACTCATTGCACCAGCTGAGACATGTGCGGTGCGGAAGGCTTGCTTGAATTGCTCCCAAGTGACTCCAGCAATGGGATAAGTGGTGGTGTAGTTCTCCCACCAAGAAGCTACAGGGCCTTCAAGTTGATGCGCGGCAAAATGCACCTTCTCAGCTTCAGAACAACCAGAAGTGATAAGTTCACGCTCCATCTTGCGGAGCCAATCATCTGCCACAATGGGCTCAATGCTGCTGGAGAAAGTTGGAGGGTTCAACCTCAGGAAACGGGTGAGATTGTCAGCCTGGGGTGGATGATGGTTGTTGTTGTTCTGGTTCTGGATGATCAGCTGCATCACGGTGTTTTGTTGCTGGATCAACTGGGTGAGTTCCGGCGGAAAGTTGGACTCACGGGCGCGTCTCGGAGGCATCTGATGTTTGTAGAGAGGTGAGATTAGCATAGAACAATGGTCTAAGAGTAATTACACTACCCATATGAATGTAACACACAAGTATCACACCAAACATTTTTATTCAATACCATCACAAAGGTTCACACGAGGATACAAAATTCGATAATCCTAAACATCGGCCTAAAACGTATAACGATAAAGTAAATTTGGTGGTCTAGTCTAAGTGTCCTCCTGAGAAAAGCATGGTGATGGGTCCTTCGGTGGAGCTTTCTTCGTAGTCCTCGTCGTTGCTGATCAAGGGGGCTACATCTCCTTCGGGATGAAGGTTCTCGCCCATGTGCAGTTCCTCCTCCAGGTATGCAACTCGAGTCTTCAGCTTCTCGATCCGCTCCAGAAAGTCCTTCACCTCCAGTTCATGCTCATAGTGGGCTTCCCGGGCTGCATCTTCAAGTTAAAGCTCGCGGAGTGACAATTGCTTTATCTTCCTGGCGTCCTTGATCACGTGATACTCCAGAGTCCCGCTATGCTTCTCCAAGGTCTGGGCATAAGACAAGAGAGCGTCCTTGGTCTTGCTTGAGATGATATCTCCGTCTTCATTTCTCCGGGATACGGTGAATAGGTCTGGAGAAATAGGGCAGCCTTTGTATTCTTCCTTGATACGTCCGAGTGCATAATTGATCGCCATGTCCCTTCCGAGAATCCAGTTGGGTGCGATGAACTTGAAATCCATCGGCTCAGTGCGCGACTGGAATGTCCTTCCGGGAATGTGCACCTCGATCCTGTAGCGTGAATCCTCCGGGTAAGACGAAGTTGGCTTCCCTGTGATAGTCGGCAGAGCAATCCTCAAGTCCTTGGTGATCTGCACCAGCTCCTTTCCGAACGGCATAGTGGTGTCGGGCTGGCAAAACTCCGTGAACTTAACAGGGATGAAGGTGGCCATCTAAACACTGGAAAATCGGAGAGAAGTCAGAAATGATTAGAAGAGGAAATAGAAGATTTATAGACATAAGAGAAAATAGTTTTCTTCCTAAGGCTTTTCCATTCCTAGAGGTTACGTCCTAAGGTCAGCGTGTGCTCTGATACCATTTTTGTAGCGACCCGACTCAAGACGAGTCAAGCCTCTGGTGTTTCCGTACCATCCCAAGATCATGCTGGTACACACACAGTACATATTGTATATATTCAAGAGTTCAATCACACAGCTTTATTAATCAAAATCTCATAAAGAGTACTTTATTACAATAAAGGAATACAATAAAGTGGCTGAAGGCCAACTCATGAGATATCTAACGAAGACTAGCGGAAGCATCAGGTAGACGAGTCCATCCGACTCCAAGGGCATGTCGCTGAGCGTAGATCGTAGCCTCACTCCTGGTCGGAAAAGTACTCTGCAACATGATACGTTGCAGCCGTGTAGGTCAGCATACTGAATATGCTGGCAAGTCATTAAAGAGAGGAGTAAAATAATCATCAACTATCTCTACATGCATATTTGGCCGGTGGAGCTAAGTTTTGCATAACGCCAGTTTTATCCTACAACAAGAGGGGTTTGAAGCAAAATATTACTACAATTTTTGTTGTTAACGAGATGGTTCCGCCCACCAATTCTCGTACCCGAATAGTTGTTAACACCCACATCATTATTAAGTCATGTCGAGAGTTCAGGGGAAATTCAATGCCTTCGGCTCAAGTTTTCCATGACCGTGGACACGGCTAATCGATTAGGTTGGGCACTCTACAGAGTTTTGCACACGTTCCCCACAAGATTTGATCGCCTCCGGGTATGTCCTCGCACTTCAGGGTGTTTGAAGACCGGATGATCAAAACATGGTCTTTCAACGGGTCCCTCTGAATCCCTATCGGTGCCCATCCATTCCTACCGTTCTTCTACATCTGCTAGCACCGCCTGTCCAGAGTCGCCGCGTTGTCCAACCAAGCCAGAGCCCATAATGACTTGTGGCTGTGCAGGTAAGCCTTGAGTCTTGAAGTCTCCGTCCGTCTCTTCGAGCCTGGGTGAAGCGTTCCGCATGATGTCATGGCCTCTCCAGCATCCCGGGCATCCACTGGGTTCTCCAGGGAGCCGATCAACCGTCCTTCACCCAATGTTGCATTGCGTCCGAGGTCTTGAAAATCTTGTCTTAACCGGTCTTGATTATAATATTAACCTCGCATCACTCGTGATATACACTCAACCGATAACCCGTCTACTCAAGCATAGCATTAAGAAATTGTCGTCCCGGGGCCTAGTATCGGGGTTGTTGTGTGCCTACCACATGATACTACAACTTATGCTAAAGTTTCCAAGTACCTAGGCAGCATGCAATTGGGCAAAGAAAGGTGATCTACCATGCATCGAAAACATAGGTAAAATAACATGATCAAAATGACTTGCCTTGATGATAGTTGTCTTGCTCGAGCGCTTCTAAGTAACACGCTTCGCACTCCGGATGATCTACCGATACAAACACAAAGCACACCATAAGCACTTCAATCAAGCCACAAGTAAAAATAACATCGCAAGTAAGTATTTGCTAAAGCCTACGTAAAAGAATTCATCACACGCCGGTATGGCAGAAACTTGTTTCTGTTGAAAACACCAGTAAAAATACTTTAAAAAATTTTAAACTTCTACCACAGTAAGATTTTATCACTAGGAAGCAGTAGCAAAAAGAATCAACTCAAAATCATTTTTTGAACTCCTGGAATAGGCAGAACAAGGTTTAAACTAAATCTGCTCTAACTTATATTTGAAAATTTCACACATAGACAAAATATATGTTTTTAAAAACTACAGGAAATTTTTGAGCTACTGGAAAAAGAATCAATGTCATTGGACATCGGGATCAAAAGTTGTGGCCAAAACAAAACAGAAACTTTATGTTTTTGCAAATAGGCAGAAAAATAAAACTAACTAGTAAACTAGCACGGGGTACACGTGGCATGTTGCTATAGGCCGAGGGAGGCGTTTGTTGCAAAGTTTTGAGCAAACGGTCGGAGCTAACTAAAACCTGCTGGCTAAATCATTAAGTGAAAATAAAACCGTTGGTTTTCTTATATAAACCGAAGAGGTATTTAGGATCTAATCTACACCACTGGATGAAGATCTAAGGGCTACAAAAAGAATAGAAGAAAGAACAGAGGGAAGAGAAGAAGCTACCGTGGCTGTGGCAGTAACTCCGGCGGGGAGGGTGGTCGCCGGCGAGGGAGGGGCTCCGGGGGGCGGTGGGGGAGTCGGGGCGGCGGCGGTGGTGGTCCTCCGGCGAAGGGGGGCCTCGGGCGGAGCAGAGAGGGAGTCGGGGCGCTGCTCCAGTAGGCGGCCGAAGGTGCAGAGCCGTGCTGCTCCGGCGAGGTGGGTTCGGGCGGCGAGGGGACAGGGCGGGGTGGCGACGAGGGTGGGAACGGGGCTGCGGCGAGGACGGCGGTATATATAGGCCATGAGGGGGACTAGAAAGGAAGGGGAGAGAGGGAAATCGGGGAAGATCCCGGGTACTGGGGAGGGGCTCGGTCTCGGGCATGGTTTTGGAAGGAGGAGGAAGAAAGGTGGCCGCGGGGTGGAGGAATCGGCCAGTGGGGGCCACTGGCAGAGAGAGAGAGAGAGAGAGAGAGAGAGAGAGGGGAAAGGAAGGGGTCGGTCGGGCTAAGATTAAGGGATTCGTTTCCCTGGCGGCTAGGATCGGCCCAAGGCCTATATGGCGCTCGAGGCGGCGGCTTCTAAAGAAAAAAAAAGTTTCCTAATTTTAAACCTTTTCCGAAACAGAAAAATAAAAGCTAATGTAGCGACCCGACTCAAGACGAGTCAAGCCTCTGTGTTTCTGTGCCATCCCTGGATCAGTATGCTGGCACACACAGTACATCAATGTATATATCAAAGTGCAATCACATGTAAATAGCGTAAAACTGATATATACCTTAAATATCTCAGCGGAAGCAGTCAAGGGAGTGGAGTCCCAATAAACACCAACGGCAAGTTGAGTGTAGACCGTAACCCTGAATCGTACTCTTACTCGTCGAAGAAAAATATCTGCAACATAAGACGTTGCAGTCGTGTAGGTCAGCATATTGAATATGTTGGCAAGTCACATAAGAGAGGGGGGTAAAATAATAATCATCTATTCTACATGCATATATGGCAGGTGGGGCTATAAGTTTTTGGCGAAAAGCAAGTTTTCTCCTACAACAAGAGGGGCTAAAAGCAAAATATTACTATGCTGTTGGTTGTTAATGAGATGGTTCCGCCAACCAGTTCTCATACCCAAGTTATCAATATTACCCTCATCAAATATATGTAATGGTGTTGAGAATTCCAGATAACTTCAATTCCTTTGGCTCAAGTTGTCCATGACCGTGGACACGGCTAATCGATTAGGTTTGAGTACTCTGCAGAGTTTTGCACACGTTCCCCACAAGATTTGATCGCCTCCGGGTTTGTCCTCGCACTTCAGGGTGTTTGAAGACCGGATGATCAAAACATGGTGTTTCAACGGGTCCCTCTGAATCCCTGTCGGTGCCCATCCATTCCTACCGTTCGTCTACATCTGCTAGCACCGCCTGTCCAGAGTCGCCGCGTTGTCCAACCAAGCCAGAGCCCATAATGACTTGTGGCTGTGCAGGTAAGCCTTGAGTCTTGAAGTCTCCGTCCGTCTCTTCGAGCCTGGGTGAAGCTTTCCGCAGGATGACATGGCCTCTCCAGCATCCCGGGCATCCACTAGGTTTTCCAGGGAGCCGATCAACCGTCCTTCACCCAGTGTTGCATTGCGTCCGAGGTCTTGAAAATCTTGTCTTAGTCCGGTCTTGATTATTATATCAATCTCGCATCACTCGTGGTATACACTCAACCGATAACCCGTCTACTCAAGCATAGCTTTAAGAAATTGTCGTCCCGGGGCCAAGTGTCGGGGTTGTTGTGTTCCTACCACATGATACTACAACTATACTAAAGTTTCCAAGTACCTAGGCAGCATGCAATTGGGTATAGGATGGTAGAACTACGATGCATAAAACATAGGTGAAAGTATGATCAAAGTGACTTGCCTGTGATGTTGACGAAGAAGAATTTCTCGAGAAAATAACTTGATAGACTACTCGTCACTCTCCGATGAAATCTATATAACAAACATATCATTCACATAAGCACTCATACTAGCAATCATTCTAGCAATCAAAACAAAAGAGAGAGAGCGAATGAGAAACCGAAAGAAACTTCAAATAGAAGTAAAGAGTCTTCTACTACGTCAACCACTAAATAGTTTTGTCTAACATAAAATAATAGCAAGGAACTAAGATATAAGTTTAACTAAGATAAAATAAAGTGTTATTCACAAAACCTTTGAAAGTATTCCCAAACGGGATTTGAAACAACGGTGGAAACGATTGCACGTTACTACGGAGCTAGATTTGACTTCGCGAAAACAAATAAAAATAAAATAAAAACTTGTTGCAAAACTACTGTTTTATCTAACAAAAACAAAACATAATAATGTTTCTGAAATAATAAAGAAAATATTTTAAAACAAAGCTAGAAAAGGAATTTAGCCGAAATCCTAAAAGAGGTGAAACAGAAATTGTTTCACATGAAACAGTGAGCTAAAATACTCAAACAAATCTGAAAGTTTTACCACTGGTACATAAGATCACTAGTGATCAGTACCAACAGGAATCAAATTAAAAGCTATTTTTAAACTCCTGTAATAGGCAAAACAAGGTTTAAACTAAATCTGATCTAACTTATATTTGAAAATTTCAAACATAGACAAATTATATATCTACAGAAACTGCATAAAATTTGTGATCCAATGCAAAAAGAATCACCTAATTCGGAGTTATATACTAATAGATATGAATTTTCTAAGATTGTAATTTTCTGAAAAAACTGCAATACGGGATTTCGTGAATCTCACCATGGGTGACAGAGAGGAAGAACTCCGGCGAGGTAGCTGCTCCGGCGGGGTGGGGAATCGGCGGAGGAGTAGCACGGCAGGGGGTGGGGCGCTGGAGAGGCTCGGCAGGGGTGATGGGGAAGCGCCACGAGACCTACTGTACTCCGTTCTTGACAGGAAGATGAGGATGGTGGCACCGTGGCTACGAGCAGGGAGAAGGCGAGGTGATGGGGAAAATGGAACGAGGAGAGGAGGGGCATTCTTATAGGGGTGGTTGGAGGCGCCGGGAAGGAAAGGGCTTCGCGAATCCCGGAGGTGGGGATTCTCTTCTCCATGGAAGGAAACTTCCTGTGACCTGAGGGAGAGAGGAGGAAGAAGATGATCCTCTATTGGGCCAAATTTGGAAAGCTCTTAATGGGCTAGCTCCTATTTCCTAATAAAAGTGATCTCCTTCCTATTTTCAAAACTAGGAAACTAAAACGTTAAAAAGGAAATCAAATCAATTCGGAATAAAGAGTTTTTATATACTAAAATTATCAGAAAAATAAAATATAGATGATGGGCATTTTTCCACGGCAAAAATAAAACTTCAGAAAAAATGTTTTTCCAAAAATCCCTAAAAGCATTATTTCTTTTTGCAAATAATTTTCAAATGATCCTCTAAGTTTGAGGGTGCAAATAACATTCAAAATGCCCGGGTATTTGAGGGTCATGTTCCTCCGCTCTTTAGAATGTATGTCCCGGCATTTCTTGCACTAAGAAAACGGATAGAAATGCAAGAGAATTCAAATGCAAATATCTCCGTTCAAATTATTTATAGTTGAAGAAGTCATGTCATCTTCTCTCTTTGCTTTTAAAAGCTTGAATTTGAATTCACCGGAGAAGGGGAAAGTCATTTTATTCCCTCTCATTCAAAAGTTTCGAAAAGTTTCAAATTTCACACAAGTTTCAATCACTCAGCAAACAAACAAACAATCAATCTAATAAATATATTAACATTCAAAAATTTATAATTTTGGGATGTTACAAACTACCACACTTAAAATGAATCTCGTCCTCGAGATTCGAAGAGGCTAGAAAGAAAAGGTTATGGTTTGGGGGGTCTTCTAACAAATATAGTCTCCTGCAAAGTGGGGTGCTACCACACTTAAAATGAGAGTTACTGGTCGCTCAAATTTTTAACAATCCTCTGGGGTCTTGGCATCTCGCTCATCACATTCTTCATGGTAACTTCTTTGGTGAAGTTCTTCCATTATATTCATAATGTTTCCATCAAAATCGAGGGTTCTTCTGTTGATATAAGATTCTTCCGTCACTGGGTCTTCTTAACTGACAAGTCTCGTGACCATTCTAAATAACTTATCGATGATTCTCATGGTGGTCTACCATTTGTGGTTATCCTGTAGAGAGAAGGGTCTTGGCTTCATCCTCACCGTAAAATTTCCTACGCGTGACAACAAGTGCCATGTACATGGGCTTTTCTTATACCATTCTAAGGCTTAAACAAAAGCTTCAAAGAACGTCGTCTCTCACTATGGGTAAGTCTCTTAGATTTACCATTCCGAATAGCAAGAGAATGACAATAGTAAGTCGTCATGGTGGCCAAGCCATGTCGCACTGAAATCATTACCTTGTATAAGGCTTAGTGAATCTCGTATTCTAACACTTGGACATCCTCACAAGCATTGCAGAGTTTCTCTTGTCCATGAACGAAGTTCAGATAAATCCAATGATTCTGCAAGCTGAACAAAACATCTATCGTATCTTCACAACTCTCAGATTTTCGTATGCTCCTAAGAAAACGTTTGCTGAAACAAGTTTCCTTCTCCAAAAAGATAGTACTTGATCCTTGTTAGTCCCGGGGTCTGTGGGTTTCAGGCATACTTGGGGTAAATGTGACACGCCGCTGGGTAGTGGGTGGTTCCTTCACACAAGAAACAAGTCACCTGACTAGTTAGGCATTCCTCAGTTGGGTGATTTTCTTCACAATGAGTGCATACATCCTTGTGTTCCTCCTGGGTGTGTCCTATTTCTCCACAGATCTTGCATGCACAAGTCTTCTTCTTTGGATTATCATAGCACTTCTGTATAAGACGGGATCTTAATAGAGTCTTCTTGAATTCGTCCCAGGTTTCTGCTCCACTAAATCCTTGTATGGCATGATGCATTTTCCACCAGATTGCAGCACTTTGTGTGAAGTACTGAAGAGCGTGTTCAACTTCATACTTCCCTGAGATCAAGTTGTTCCCGAAGTGGTTCTCCATGTTCTGAATCCATATTTCAGCCTCCGACTGGGTCATTGGTCCAGAGACTACAAGTCCAGCTTCATACTCCATCTGGTAGGGTTGAGGTTTTGGGGATGAGACGGGTAAGAGAGGGAGGGAGATACACACAATACAAACAATATTTTTGAGAATAGGTTTTAGTTGTGGCCGTCGGAAAACACACACCAATGACGGCTCACAAATCATCGTAACTAACGTGGGTATATAATTGGGGTTTGGACTTCTAATGGTCATATAAATATTCGAACGCTTCAGGGTCTTCGAATTCTTCGGGTCTTGAGAGTCTTCAATTGGTGCAGCTTCAATTGCATGATGAAATCCTCTTTACTTTGAAGTAGAACTCCGTTGATTCTTCATGCGGTCAAAGGGGTAAGGGGATTGTATAACTATTTGAGGTGAGAGAGAACATTCAATAAAATCAGAAGGGATGAGAAGTAAAGGATGTTCTTGAAAATAATATTTTTTGAGAGATCCTTTCCTAAGAAATTTCCAATTTCTAGGGTCACGTCCTACAGTCAACATGTGCTCTGAATACCATTTCTGTAGCGACCCGGCTCAAGACGAGTCAAGCCTCTGTGTTTCTGTGCCATCCCTGGATCAGTATGCTGGCACACACAGTACATCAATGTATATATCAAAGTGCAATCACATGTAAATAGCGTAAAACTGATATATACCTTAAATATCTCAGCGGAAGCAGTCAAGGGAGTGGAGTCCCAATAAACACCAACGGCAAGTTGAGTGTACACCGTAACCCTGAATCGTACTCTTACTCGTCGAAGAAAAATATCTGCAACATAAGACGTTGCAGTCGTGTAGGTCAGCATATTGAATATGCTGGCAAGTCACATAAGAGAGGGGGGTAAAATAATAATCATCTATTCTACATGCATATATGGCAGGTGGGGCTATAAGTTTTTGGCGAAAAGCAAGTTTTCTCCTACAACAAGAGGGGCTAAAAGCAAAATATTACTATGCTGTTGGTTCTTAATGAGATGGTTCCGCCAACCAGTTCTCATACCCAAGTTATCAATATTACCCTCATCAAATATATGTAATGGTGTTGAGAATTCCAGATAACTTCAGTTCCTTTGTCTCAAGTTGTCCATGACCGTGGACACGGCTAATCGATTAGGTTTGAGTACTCTGCAGAGTTTTGCACACGTTCCGCACAAGATTTGATCGCCTCCGGGTTTGTCCTCGCACTTCAGGGTGTTTGAAGACCGGATGATCAAAACATGGTGTTTCAACGGGTCCCTCTGAATCCCTGTCGGTGCCCATCCATTCCTACCGTTCGTCTACATCTGCTAGCACCGCCTGTCCAGAGTCGCCGCGTTGTCCAACCAAGCCAGAGCCCATAATGACTTGTGGCTGTGCAGGTAAGCCTTGAGTCTTGAAGTCTCCGTCCGTCTCTTCGAGCCTGGGTGAAGCTTTCCGCAGGATGACATGGCCTCTCCAGCATCCCGGGCATCCACTAGGTTTTCCAGGGAGCCGATCAACCGTCCTTCACCCAGTGTTGCATTGCGTCCGAGGTCTTGAAAATCTTGTCTTAGTCCGGTCTTGATTATTATATCAATCTCGCATCACTCGTGGTATACACTCAACCGATAACCCGTCTACTCAAGCATAGCTTTAAGAAATTGTCGTCCCGGGGCCAAGTGTCGGGGTTGTTGTGTTCCTACCACATGATACTACAACTATACTAAAGTTTCCAAGTACCTAGGCATCATGCAATTGGGTATAGGATGGTAGAACTACGATGCATAAAACATAGGTGAAAGTATGATCAAAGTGACTTGCCTGTGATGTTGACGAAGAAGAATTTCTCGAGAAAATAACTTGATAGACTACTCGTCACTCTCCGATGAAATCTATATAACAAACATATCATTCACATAAGCACTCATACTAGCAATCATTCTAGCAATCAAAACAAAAGAGAGAGAGCGAATGAGAAACCGAAAGAAACTTCAAATAGAACTAAAGAGTCTTCTACTACGTCAACCACTAAATAGTTTTGTCTAACATAAAATAATAGCAAGGAACTAAGATATAAGTTTAACTAAGATAAAATAAAGTGTTTTTCACAAAACCTTTGAAAGTATTCCCAAACGGGATTTGAAACAACGGTGGAAACAATTGCACGTTACTACGGAGCTAGATTTGACTTCGTGAAAACAAATAAAAATAAAATAAAAACTTGTTGCAAAACTACTGTTTTATCTAACAGAAACAAAACATAATAATGTTTCTGAAATAATAAAGAAAATATTTTAAAACAAAGCTAGAAAAGGAAATTAGCCGAAATCCTAAAAGAGGTGAAACAGAAATTGTTTCACATGAAACAGTGAGCTAAAATACTCAAACAAATCTGAAAGTTTTACCACTGGTACATAAGATCACTAGTGATCAGTACCAACAGGAATCAAATTAAAAGCTATTTTTAAACTCCTGTAATAGGCAAAACAAGGTTTAAACTAAATCTGATCTAACTTATATTTGAAAATTTCAAACATAGACAAATTATATATCTTCAGAAACTTCATAAAATTTGTGATCCAATGCAAAAAGAATCACCTAATTCGGAGTTATATACTAATAGATATGAATTTTCTAAGATTGCAATTTTCTGAAAAAACTGCAATACGGGATTTCGTGAATCTCACCATGGGTGACAGAGAGGAAGAACTCCGGCGAGGTAGCTGCTCCGGCGGGGTGGGGAATCGGCGGAGGAGTAGCACGGCAGGGGGTGGGGCATTGGAGAGGCTCGGCAGGGGTGATGGGGAAGCTCCACGAGACCTACTGTACTCCGTTCTTGACAGGAAGATGAGGATGGTGGCACCGTGGCTACGAGCAGGGAGAAGGCGTGGTGATGGGGAAAATGGAACGAGGAGAGGAGGGGCGTTCTTATAGGGGTGGTGGGAGGCGCCGGGAAGGAAAGGGCTTCGCGAATACCGGAGGTGGGGATTCTCTTCTCCATGGAAGGAAACTTCGTGTGACGTGAGGGAGAGAGGAGGAAGAAGATGATCCTCTGTTGGGCCAAATTTGGAAAGCTCTTAATGGGCTAGCTCCTATTTCCTAATAAAAGTGATCTCCTTCCTATTTTCAAAACTAGGAAACTAAAACGTTAAAAAGGAAATCAAATCAATTCGGAATAAAGAGTTTTTATATACTAAAATTATCAGAAAAATAAAATATAGATGATGGGCATTTTTCCACGGCAAAAATAAAACTTCAGAAAAAATGTTTTTCCAAAAATCCCTAAAAGCATTATTTCTTTTTGCAAATAATTTTCAAATGATCCTCTAAGTTTGAGGGTGCAAATAACATTGAAAATGCCCGGGTATTTGAGGGTCATGTTCCTCCGCTCTTTAGAATGTATGTCCCGGCATTTCTTGCACGAAGAAAACGGATAGAAATGCAAGAGAATTCAAATGCAAATATCTCCGTTCAAATTATTTATAGTTGAAGAAGTCATGTCATCTTCTCTCTTTGCTTTTAAAAGCTTGAATTTGAATTCACCGGAGAAGGGGAAAGTCATTTTATTCCCTCTCATTCAAAAGTTTCGAAAAGTTTCAAATTTCACACAAGTTTCAGTCACTCAGCAAACAAACAAACAATCAATCTAATAAATATATTAACATTCAAAAATTTATAATTTTGGGATGTTACAAACTACCACACTTAAAATGAATCTCGTCCTCGAGATTCGAAGAGGCTAGAAAGAAAAGGTTATGGTTTGGGGGGTCTTCTAACAAATATAGTCTCCTGCAAAGTGGGGTGCTACCACACTTAAAATGAGAGTTACTGGTCGCTCAAATTTTTAACAATCCTCTGGGGTCTTGGCATCTCGCTCGTCACATTCTTCATGGTAACTTCTTTGGTGAAGTTCTTCCATTATATTCATAATGTTTCCATCAAAATCGAGGGTTCTTCTGTTGATATAAGATTCTTCCGTCACTGGGTCTTCTTAACTGACAAGTCTCGTGACCATTCTAAATAACTTATCGATGATTCTCATGGTGGTCTACCATTTGTGGTTATCCTGTAGAGAGAAGGGTCTTGGCTTCATCCTCACCGTAAAATTTCCTACGCGTGACAACAAGTGCCATGTACATGGGCTTTTCTTATACCATTCTAAGGCTTAAACAAAAGCTTCAAAGAACGTCGTCTCTCACTATGGGTAAGTCTCTTAGATTTACCATTCCGAATAGCAAGAGAATGACAATAGTAAGTCGTCATGGTGGCCAAGCCATGTCGCACTGAAATCATTACCTTGTATAAGGCTTAGTGAATCTCGTATTCTAACACTTGGACATCCTCACAAGCATTGCAGAGTTTCTCTTGTCCATGAACGAAGTTCAGATAAATCCAATGATTCTGCAAGCTGAACAAAACATCTATCGTATCTTCACAACTCTCAGATTTTCGTATGCTCCTAAGAAAACGTTTGCTGAAACAAGTTTCCTTCTCCAAAAAGATAGTACTTGATCCTTGTTAGTCCCGGGGTCTGTGGGTTTCAGGCATACTTGGGGTAAATGTGACACGCCGCTGGGTAGTGGGTGGTTCCTTCACACAAGAAACAAGTCACCTGACTAGTTAGGCATTCCTCAGTTGGGTGATTTTCTTCACAATGAGTGCATACATCCTTGTGTTCCTCCTGGGTGTGTCCTATTTCTCCACAGATCTTGCATGCACAAGTCTTCTTCTTTGGATTATCATAGCACTTCTGTATAAGACGGGATCTTAATAGAGTCTTCTTGAATTCGTCCCAGGTTTCTGCTCCACTAAATCCTTGTATGGCATGATGCATTTTCCACCAGATTGCAGCACTTTGTGTGAAGTACTGAAGAGCGTGTTCAACTTCATACTTCCCTGAGATCAAGTTGTTCCCGAAGTGGTTCTCCATGTTCTGAATCCATATTTCAGCCTCCGACTGGGTCATTGGTCCAGAGACTACAAGTCCAGCTTCATACTCCATCTGGTAGGGTTGAGGTTTTGGGGATGAGACGGTTAAGAGAGGGAGGGAGATACACACAATACAAACAATATTTTTGAGAATAGGTTTTAGTTGTGGCCGTCGGAAAACACACACCAATGACGGCTCACAAATCATCGTAACTAACGTGGGTATATAATTGGGGTTTGGACTTCTAATGGTCATATAAATATTCGAACGCTTCAGGGTCTTCGAATTCTTCGGGTCTTGAGAGTCTTCAATTGGTGCAGCTTCAATTGCATGATGAAATCCTCTTTACTTTGAAGTAGAACTCCGTTGATTCTTCATGCGGTCAAAGGGGTAAGGGGATTGTATAACTATTTGAGGTGAGAGAGAACATTCAATAAAATCAGAAGGGATGAGAAGTAAAGGATGTTCTTGAAAATAATATTTTTTGAGAGATCCTTTCCTAAGAAATTTCCAATTTCTAGGGTCACGTCCTACAGTCAACATGTGCTCTGAATACCATTTCTGTAGCGACCCGGCTCAAGACGAGTCAAGCCTCTGTGTTTCTGTGCCATCCCTGGATCAGTATGCTGGCACACACAGTACATCAATGTATATATCAAAGTGCAATCACATGTAAATAGCGTAAAACTGATATATACCTTAAATATCTCAGCGGAAGCAGTCAAGGGAGTGGAGTCCCAATAAACACCAACGGCAAGTTGAGTGTACACCGTAACCCTGAATCGTACTCTTACTCGTCGAAGAAAAATATCTGCAACATAAGACGTTGCAGTCGTGTAGGTCAGCATATTGAATATGCTGGCAAGTCACATAAGAGAGGGGGGTAAAATAATAATCATCTATTCTACATGCATATATGGCAGGTGGGGCTATAAGTTTTTGGCGAAAAGCAAGTTTTCTCCTACAACAAGAGGGGCTAAAAGCAAAATATTACTATGCTGTTGGTTCTTAATGAGATGGTTCCGCCAACCAGTTCTCATACCCAAGTTATCAATATTACCCTCATCAAATATATGTAATGGTGTTGAGAATTCCAGATAACTTCAGTTCCTTTGGCTCAAGTTGTCCATGACCGTGGACACGGCTAATCGATTAGGTTTGAGTACTCTGCAGAGTTTTGCACACGTTCCGCACAAGATTTGATCGCCTCCGGGTTTGTCCTCGCACTTCAGGGTGTTTGAAGACCGGATGATCAAAACATGGTGTTTCAATGGGTCCCTCTGAATCCCTGTCGGTGCCCATCCATTCCTACCGTTCGTCTACATCTGCTAGCACCGCCTGTCCAGAGTCGCCGCGTTGTCCAACCAAGCCAGAGCCCATAATGACTTGTGGCTGTGCAGGTAAGCCTTGAGTCTTGAAGTCTCCGTCCGTCTCTTCGAGCCTGGGTGAAGCTTTCCGCAGGATGACATGGCCTCTCCAGCATCCCGGGCATCCACTAGGTTTTCCAGGGAGCCGATCAACCGTCCTTCACCCAGTGTTGCATTGCGTCCGAGGTCTTGAAAATCTTGTCTTAGTCCGGTCTTGATTATTATATCAATCTCGCATCACTCGTGGTATACACTCAACCGATAACCCGTCTACTCAAGCATAGCTTTAAGAAATTGTCGTCCCGGGGCCAAGTGTCGGGGTTGTTGTGTTCCTACCACATGATACTACAACTATACTAAAGTTTCCAAGTACCTAGGCATCATGCAATTGGGTATAGGATGGTAGAACTACGATGCATAAAACATAGGTGAAAGTATGATCAAAGTGACTTGCCTGTGATGTTGACGAAGAAGAATTTCTCGAGAAAATAACTTGATAGACTACTCGTCACTCTCCGATGAAATCTATATAACAAACATATCATTCACATAAGCACTCATACTAGCAATCATTCTAGCAATCAAAACAAAAGAGAGAGAGCGAATGAGAAACCGAAAGAAACTTCAAATAGAACTAAAGAGTCTTCTACTACGTCAACCACTAAATAGTTTTGTCTAACATAAAATAATAGCAAGGAACTAAGATATAAGTTTAACTAAGATAAAATAAAGTGTTTTTCACAAAACCTTTGAAAGTATTCCCAAACGGGATTTGAAACAACGGTGGAAACAATTGCACGTTACTACGGAGCTAGATTTGACTTCGTGAAAACAAATAAAAATAAAATAAAAACTTGTTGCAAAACTACTGTTTTATCTAACAGAAACAAAACATAATAATGTTTCTGAAATAATAAAGAAAATATTTTAAAACAAAGCTAGAAAAGGAAATTAGCCGAAATCCTAAAAGAGGTGAAACAGAAATTGTTTCACATGAAACAGTGAGCTAAAATACTCAAACAAATCTTAAAGTTTTACCACTGGTACATAAGATCACTAGTGATCAGTACCAACAGGAATCAAATTAAAAGCTATTTTTAAACTCCTGTAATAGGCAAAACAAGGTTTAAACTAAATCTGATCTAACTTATATTTGAAAATTTCAAACATAGACAAATTATATATCTTCAGAAACTTCATAAAATTTGTGATCCAATGCAAAAAGAATCACCTAATTCGGAGTTATATACTAATAGATATGAATTTTCTAAGATTGCAATTTTCTGAAAAAACTGCAATACGGGATTTCGTGAATCTCACCATGGGTGACAGAGAGGAAGAACTCCGGCGAGGTAGCTGCTCCGGCGGGGTGGGGAATCGGCGGAGGAGTAGCACGGCAGGGGGTGGGGCATTGGAGAGGCTCGGCAGGGGTGATGGGGAAGCTCCACGAGACCTACTGTACTCCGTTCTTGACAGGAAGATGAGGATGGTGGCACCGTGGCTACGAGCAGGGAGAAGGCGTGGTGATGGGGAAAATGGAACGAGGAGAGGAGGGGCGTTCTTATAGGGGTGGTGGGAGGCGCCGGGAAGGAAAGGGCTTCGCGAATACCGGAGGTGGGGATTCTCTTCTCCATGGAAGGAAACTTCGTGTGACGTGAGGGAGAGAGGAGGAAGAAGATGATCCTCTGTTGGGCCAAATTTGGAAAGCTCTTAATGGGCTAGCTCCTATTTCCTAATAAAAGTGATCTCCTTCCTATTTTCAAAACTAGGAAACTAAAACGTTAAAAAGGAAATCAAATCAATTCGGAATAAAGAGTTTTTATATACTAAAATTATCAGAAAAATAAAATATAGATGATGGGCATTTTTCCACGGCAAAAATAAAACTTCAGAAAAAATGTTTTTCCAAAAATCCCTAAAAGCATTATTTCTTTTTGCAAATAATTTTCAAATGATCCTCTAAGTTTGAGGGTGCAAATAACATTCAAAATGCCCGGGTATTTGAGGGTCATGTTCCTCCGCTCTTTAGAATGTATGTCCCGGCATTTCTTGCACGAAGAAAACGGATAGAAATGCAAGAGAATTCAAATGCAAATATCTCCGTTCAAATTATTTATAGTTGAAGAAGTCATGTCATCTTCTCTCTTTGCTTTTAAAAGCTTGAATTTGAATTCACCGGAGAAGGGGAAAGTCATTTTATTCCCTCTCATTCAAAAGTTTCGAAAAGTTTCAAATTTCACACAAGTTTCAGTCAGTCAGCAAACAAACAAACAATCAATCTAATAAATATATTAACATTCAAAAATTTATAATTTTGGGATGTTACAAACTACCACACTTAAAATGAATCTCGTCCTCGAGATTCGAAGAGGCTAGAAAGAAAAGGTTATGGTTTGGGGGGTCTTCTAACAAATATAGTCTCCTGCAAAGTGGGGTGCTACCACACTTAAAATGAGAGTTACTGGTCGCTCAAATTTTTAACAATCCTCTGGGGTCTTGGCATCTCGCTCGTCACATTCTTCATGGTAACTTCTTTGGTGAAGTTCTTCCATTATATTCATAATGTTTCCATCAAAATCGAGGGTTCTTCTGTTGATATAAGATTCTTCCGTCACTGGGTCTTCTTAACTGACAAGTCTCGTGACCATTCTAAATAACTTATCGATGATTCTCATGGTGGTCTACCATTTGTGGTTATCCTGTAGAGAGAAGGGTCTTGGCTTCATCCTCACCGTAAAATTTCCTACGCGTGACAACAAGTGCCATGTACATGGGCTTTTCTTATACCATTCTAAGGCTTAAACAAAAGCTTCAAAGAACGTCGTCTCTCACTATGGGTAAGTCTCTTAGATTTACCATTCCGAATAGCAAGAGAATGACAATAGTAAGTCGTCATGGTGGCCAAGCCATGTCGCACTGAAATCATTACCTTGTATAAGGCTTAGTGAATCTCGTATTCTAACACTTGGACATCCTCACAAGCATTGCAGAGTTTCTCTTGTCCATGAACGAAGTTCAGATAAATCCAATGATTCTGCAAGCTGAACAAAACATCTATCGTATCTTCACAACTCTCAGATTTTCGTATGCTCCTAAGAAAACGTTTGCTGAAACAAGTTTCCTTCTCCAAAAAGATAGTACTTGATCCTTGTTAGTCCCGGGGTCTGTGGGTTTCAGGCATACTTGGGGTAAATGTGACACGCCGCTGGGTAGTGGGTGGTTCCTTCACACAAGAAACAAGTCACCTGACTAGTTAGGCATTCCTCAGTTGGGTGATTTTCTTCACAATGAGTGCATACATCCTTGTGTTCCTCCTGGGTGTGTCCTATTTCTCCACAGATCTTGCATGCACAAGTCTTCTTCTTTGGATTATCATAGCACTTCTGTATAAGACGGGATCTTAATAGAGTCTTCTTGAATTCGTCCCAGGTTTCTGCTCCACTAAATCCTTGTATGGCATGATGCATTTTCCACCAGATTGCAGCACTTTGTGTGAAGTACTGAAGAGCGTGTTCAACTTCATACTTCCCTGAGATCAAGTTGTTCCCGAAGTGGTTCTCCATGTTCTGAATCCATATTTCAGCCTCCGACTGGGTCATTGGTCCAGAGACTACAAGTCCAGCTTCATACTCCATCTGGTAGGGTTGAGGTTTTGGGGATGAGACGGGTAAGAGAGGGAGGGAGATACACACAATACAAACAATATTTTTGAGAATAGGTTTTAGTTGTGGCCGTCGGAAAACACACACCAATGACGGCTCACAAATCATCGTAACTAACGTGGGTATATAATTGGGGTTTGGACTTCTAATGGTCATATAAATATTCGAACGCTTCAGGGTCTTCGAATTCTTCGGGTCTTGAGAGTCTTCAATTGGTGCAGCTTCAATTGCATGATGAAATCCTCTTTCCTTTGAAGTAGAACTCCGTTGATTCTTCATGCGGTCAAAGGGGTAAGGGGATTGTATAACTATTTGAGGTGAGAGAGAACATTCAATAAAATCAGAAGGGATGAGAAGTAAAGGATGTTCTTGAAAATAATATTTTTTGAGAGATCCTTTCCTAAGAAATTTCCAATTTCTAGGGTCACGTCCTACAGTCAACATGTGCTCTGAATACCATTTCTGTAGCGACCCGGCTCAAGACGAGTCAAGCCTCTGTGTTTCTGTGTCATCCCTGGATCAGTATGCTGGCACACACAGTACATCAATGTATATATCAAAGTGCAATCACATGTAAATAGCGTAAAACTGATATATACCTTAAATATCTCAGCGGAAGCAGTCAAGGGAGTGGAGTCCCAATAAACACCAACGGCAAGTTGAGTGTACACCGTAACCCTGAATCGTACTCTTACTCGTCGAAGAAAAATATCTGCAACATAAGACGTTGCAGTCGTGTAGGTCAGCATATTGAATATGCTGGCAAGTCACATAAGAGAGGGGGGTAAAATAATAATCATCTATTCTACATGCATATATGGCAGGTGGGGCTATAAGTTTTTGGCGAAAAGCAAGTTTTCTCCTACAACAAGAGGGGCTAAAAGCAAAATATTACTATGCTGTTGGTTCTTAATGAGATGGTTCCGCCAACCAGTTCTCATACCCAAGTTATCAATATTACCCTCATCAAATATATGTAATGGTGTTGAGAATTCCAGATAACTTCAGTTCCTTTGGCTCAAGTTGTCCATGACCGTGGACACGGCTAATCGATTAGGTTTGAGTACTCTGCAGAGTTTTGCACACGTTCCGCACAAGATTTGATCGCCTCCGGGTTTGTCCTCGCACTTCAGGGTGTTTGAAGACCGGATGATCAAAACATGGTGTTTCAATGGGTCCCTCTGAATCCCTGTCGGTGCCCATCCATTCCTACCGTTCGTCTACATCTGCTAGCACCGCCTGTCCAGAGTCGCCGCGTTGTCCAACCAAGCCAGAGCCCATAATGACTTGTGGCTGTGCAGGTAAGCCTTGAGTCTTGAAGTCTCCGTCCGTCTCTTCGAGCCTGGGTGAAGCTTTCCGCAGGATGACATGGCCTCTCCAGCATCCCGGGCATCCACTAGGTTTTCCAGGGAGCCGATCAACTGTCCTTCACCCAGTGTTGCATTGCGTCCGAGGTCTTGAAAATCTTGTCTTAGTCCGGTCTTGATTATTATATCAATCTCGCATCACTCGTGGTATACACTCAACCGATAACCCGTCTACTCAAGCATAGCTTTAAGAAATTGTCGTCTCGGGGCCAAGTGTCGGGGTTGTTGTGTTCCTACCACATGATACTACAACTATACTAAAGTTTCCAAGTACCTAGGCATCATGCAATTGGGTATAGGATGGTAGAACTACGATGCATAAAACATAGGTGAAAGTATGATCAAAGTGACTTGCCTGTGATGTTGACGAAGAAGAATTTCTCGAGAAAATAACTTGATAGACTACTCGTCACTCTCCGATGAAATCTATATAACAAACATATCATTCACATAAGCACTCATACTAGCAATCATTCTAGCAATCAAAACAAAAGAGAGAGAGCGAATGAGAAACCGAAAGAAACTTCAAATAGAACTAAAGAGTCTTCTACTACGTCAACCACTAAATAGTTTTGTCTAACATAAAATAATAGCAAGGAACTAAGATATAAGTTTAACTAAGATAAAATAAAGTGTTTTTCACAAAACCTTTGAAAGTATTCCCAAACGGGATTTGAAACAACGGTGGAAACAATTGCACGTTACTACGGAGCTAGATTTGACTTCGTGAAAACAAATAAAAATAAAATAAAAACTTGTTGCAAAACTACTGTTTTATCTAACAGAAACAAAACATAATAATGTTTCTGAAATAATAAAGAAAATATTTTAAAACAAAGCTAGAAAAGGAATTTAGCCGAAATCCTAAAAGAGGTGAAACAGAAATTGTTTCACATGAAACAGTGAGCTAATATATTCAAACAAATCTGAAATTTTTACCACTGGTACATAAGATCATTAGTGATCAGTAGCAACAGGAATCAAATTAAAAGCAATTTTTAAACTCCTGTAATAGGCAAAACAAGGTTTAAACTAAATCTGATCTAACTTATATTTGAAAATATCAAACATAGACAAATTATATATCTACAGAAACTGCATAAAATTTGTGATCCAATGCAAAAAGAATCACCTAATTCGGAGTTATATACTAATAGATATGAATTTTCTAAGATTGCAATTTTCTGAAAAAACTGCAATACGGGATTTCGTGAATCTCACCATGGGTGACAGAGAGGAAGAACTCCGGCGAGGTAGCTGCTCCGGCGGGGTGGGGAATCGGCGGAGGAGTAGCACGGCAGGGGGTGGGGCGCTGGAGAGGCTCGGCAGGGGTGATGGGGAAGCGCCACGAGACCTACTGTACTCCGTTCTTGACAGGAAGATGAGGATGGTGGCACCGTGGCTACGAGCAGGGAGAAGGCGAGGTGATGGGGAAAATGGAACGAGGAGAGGAGGGGCATTCTTATAGGGGTGGTTGGAGGCGCCGGGAAGGAAAGGGCTTCGCGAATCCCGGAGGTGGGGATTCTCTTCTCCATGGAAGGAAACTTCCTGTGACCTGAGGGAGAGAGGAGGAAGAAGATGATCCTCTGTTGGGCCAAATTTGGAAAGCTCTTAATGGGCTAGCTCCTATTTCCTAATAAAAGTGATCTCCTTCCTATTTTCAAAACTAGGAAACTAAAACGTTAAAAAGGAAATCAAATCAATTCGGAATAAAGAGTTTTTATATACTAAAATTATCAGAAAAATAAAATATAGATGATGGGCATTTTTCCACGGCAAAAATAAAACTTCAGAAAAAATGTTTTTCCAAAAATCCCTAAAAGCATTATTTCTTTTTGCAAATAATTTTCAAATGATCCTCTAAGTTTGAGGGTGCAAATAACATTCAAAATGCCCGGGTATTTGAGGGTCATGTTCCTCCGCTCTTTAGAATGTATTTCCCGGCATTTCTTGCACGAAGAAAACGGATAGAAATGCAAGAGAATTCAAATGCAAATATCTCCGTTCAAATTATTTATAGTTGAAGAAGTCATGTCATCTTCTCTCTTTGCTTTTTAAAAGCTTGAATTTGAATTCACCAGAGAAGGGGAAAGTCATTTTATTCCCTCTCATTCAAAAGTTTCAAAAAGTTTCAAATTTCACACAAGTTTCAGTCACTCAGCAAACAAACAAACAATCAATCTAATAATTATATTAACATTCAAAAATTTATAATTTTGGGATGTTACAGCTAATAAAAGGAAAGTAAATGAAAATATTAATATAGGTATTATATACCAAAAAAATCAAAAAAAAATTCTCTTCCCGAATAACATTTTTCCAAAGCAAAAATAAAAACTAAAAAAAAATGTTTTTTTCAGAAATTCCCAAATTTGCTTTATTTTATTTTTGCAAATATTTTTGCAATAATCCTTGGATTTCTTGGCTCAAATATTTCAGAAATTTGCCCGCACTTCGAAGGGTCATTTTCCTCCGCTCTCTCTCTTGCGTGCAAGAGGGTATTTCTCCGGGCATTTCTCGCGCGAGGAAAAATGGAAATGCAAATCAAAAAGACGAAGAAATTCACGTGCTAAATTTATTTCAATCAACATGCATAGATGGTTAGCTACAATGTAAAACATTCCCAATTAGGAAAATTGGGATGTTACAGTAGTACTCCTTTTGGTCGAGAAAAAATCATTATTTATTCTCCCGAAAGGTCTGACCCTCGTATCACGCAAATATCCTCTGTTTTCGTTTCGAGCCTGTTTCTGCCATAGATTTAGAGCAAGATGTCTTCTCAAGATTCAGAGGGGGGGAGCTATGTGGCCAGTTACCTTGCTAACCCCAAGGTCTATGGGGACTTGGATAATTATGGTTGGACCACTGATGAGGAAGAAGATTATGATCCCAAGGGGAAGGAAGGAACAAGTTCCGATGAAGAGGAGTCTCCTTTACCCCAATCTGGAAGCACACATGTGGAGTTCAAGAAGTCAAGCCTCCCTGACTCAAGGAAGAAGCATAAGATTTTGTTTACCCCTCTCGTCTTCTGCAGGAGAATAAGCAAGAATTATGTCAAAGGGTGTTGAGGCTTGAAGAGGAAATTAATGATCTGAAGGAGCAGAATTTTGTGCTCAAGAGGAAATTAAACAAGTTCAAGAACTCTACAACAACTCACCACCATCACCTTCAAAGGAAGACAATTAAGCACGGGTATGGGCACTCCCCTTGGCCTGTGCCAAGCTTGGGGAGTTGCCCTGGTATCGTATCACCATCACATCTTTTGCCTTTACCTTTTCTTAGTTCGATCCTTTTTGGGTTTTATCTTTCTCTAGTAGAATGAAGTTCTTAGTATTCTAGGCTTGGGTTTTGCTTTGTCTCACCCCAATGTATTCGAGCTCGTGATTCATATAATAAAGAGTGTTTTAGTTAAGGGCCTTGCCTCATGCCATGATCTAAAGAAAGAATAATAAAAGAACAAAAGCATGACAGATCATGTAATGATCTTATGGGAAGTGATGGCTTCACATATAAAAAGAATGTTGATTGAAATTTGTTGTGGGTGGACAAACGTAGACCTTGGTCATTGTTGCAATTAATAGGAAGTAATAAATAAAGAGAGGTTCACCTATAAATATATCATCTTGGACACCATCTATGATTGTGAATATTCATTAAAGTATTACATGCTTTGAAGTAGATGTTAGAAAAGGAAGACAACATAATGAATTATGTTTGCTTGGTTCTGAACAATGTTATATGACTCGAGATCCCTTAGCATGTGACGATTGCTTCCACCTCATATCAGCCAAAACTTCCACACTAAGTAGAGATACTACTTGTGCATCCATAAACCTTCAAACCAGTTTTTCCATGAGAGTCCACCATACCTACCTATGGATTGAATAAGATCCCTCAAGTAAGTTGTCATTGGTGCAAGCAATAAAAATTGCTCCCTAAATATGTATGATCTATTAGTGTGTGAAAAATAAGCTTTGTACGAACCTGTGATGGGGAAGACATAAAAGCGACAGACTGCATAATAAAGTTCTTTATTACAGGAGGCAATATAAAGTGACGTTCCTTCACACGAAGAGGTCACACATCCAAACCTCAAAAGCACATGACAACCTCTGCTTCCCTCTGCGAAGGGCCTATCTTGTACCTTTACTTTTTTTCCTTAAAAGAGTCATGGTGATCGACACCAATTCCTTATTTCGCCTTTATCTTGGCTAACGTCATGTGTTAGGGAAAGATCTATATTCATATGTCAACTTGGAAGCAAGTATCCATGAATTATTATTGTTGACATTACCCTTAAGGTAAGTAGTTGGGAGGCGAAACTATAAGCCCCTATCTTTCTTTGTGTCCAACTGAAACTTTGATCTCATGAGTACCACGTGAGTTTTAGCAATTGTAGAAGACGAAAGAATGATTGAGTATGTGCATTTGCTTTACAGGCTCTTATTTGACACTTTCCGATGTTATGATAAATTGCAATTGCTTCAATGACTAAATGCTATTGGTTGTTAATTCTCAATAAGGTTCTTGACCCATACTTTACTTTGTGAAGGAATTGTCACTTTAGCATAAGAGTTTATATGATGCTATTGCTGTTTTAATTATGATCGTGATGCCTGCATGTCCATATTTTGTTCTATCGACACCTCTTTCTCTAAACATGTGGGCATATTTATTGATCTCGGCTTCCGCTTGAGGACAAGCGAAGTCTAAGCTTGGGGGAGTTGATACGTCCATATTGCATCATGCTTTTATGTTTATATTTATCGCTTTATGGGCTGTTATTACACTCCACGGTACAATACTTATGCCTTTTCTCTCTTATTTTATAAGGTTTACATGAAGAGGGAGAATGCCGGCAGTTGGAATTCTGGTCTGAAAAAGGAGCAAGTTTGAGATACCTATTCCGCGCAACTCCAAAAGCCGTGAAAATCAACGAGGAATCATTTTGGATTTTATAAAAAATACTAGGCGAAAGAAGTACCAGAGGGGAGCCACCACGAGGCCAGAAGCCTTCCAGGCGAGTCTTACCCCCTTGGCCGCGCCTAGGTGGCTTGTGGGCCCCCTGTTGCCCCTCTGGCTCCCATCTTTTGCTATCAGGAGGGTTTTGTTCCAGAAAAAATCAAGGGGGGGGGGCTTTCGGGAGGAATCGCCGCCGCCATGAGGTGGAACTTGAGCAGAACCAATCTAGAGCTCGGCAGGGCCGTCCTGCCGGGGAAACTTCCCTCCCGGAGGGGAAATCGTCGCCATTGTCATCACCAACACTCCTCTAATCGGAGGGGACTCATCACCATCAACATATTCATCAGCACCATCTCATCTCCAAACCCTAGTTCATCTCTTTTAACCAATTACCGTCTCGCGACTCCGATTGGTACTTGGAAGGTTGCTAGTAGTGTTAATTACTCTATGTAGTTGATGCTAGTTGGGTTACTCGGTGGAAGATCATATGTTCAGATCCTTGATGCTATTCAATACCTCTCTGGTCATGAACATAATTATGCTTTGTGAGTAGTCACTTTTGTTCCTGAGGACATGGGATAAGTCTTGCTATAAGTAGTTATGTGAATTTGGTATTCGTTCGATATTTTGATGTGATGTATGTTGTCTTTCCTCTAGTGGTGTTATGTGAACGTCGACTACATGACACTTCACCATTATTTGGGCCTATAGGAAGGCATTGGGAAGTAATAAGTAGATGATGGGTTGCTAGAGTGACAGAAGCTTAAACCCTAGTTTATGCGTTGCATCGTAAGGGGCTGATTTGGATCCACTAGTTTAATGCTATGGTTAGACTTTGTTTTAATTCTTCTTTCGTAGTTGCGGATGCTTGCGAGAGGGGTTAATCATAAGTGAGATGTTTTCCAAGTAAGGGAAGCACCCAAGCACCGGTCCACCCACATATCAAACTATCAAAGTAGAGAACGCGAATCATATGAACATGATGAAAACTAGCTTGACAGAAATTCCCATGTGTCCTCGGGAGCGCTTCACCTCCTATAAGAGTTTGTCCAGGCTTGTCCCTTGCTAAAAAAGGGACTGGGCCATCTTGCTGCATTTTGTTACTATTGTTACTTGCTACTTGCTATGAATCATCTTATCACACAAATATCTGTTATCGATAATTTCAGTGCTTGCAGAGAATACCTTGCTGAAAACCACTTGTCAGATCCTTCTGCTCCTCGTTGGGTTCGACACTCTTACTTATCAAAAGGACTACGATAGATCCCCTACACTTGTGGGTCATCAAATATGTAGGAGCCAATATGGGCATCTAGGTACCGCTATTGATTATTGACCGGAGAGTGTCTCAGGTCATGTCTACATAGTTCTCGAACCCACAGGGTCCGCACATTTAAGGTTAGGTGATGTTTCGGTATTATTGATTTATGTCTGTTGGTGACCGAAAGTTGTTCGGAGTCCCGGATGAGATCTCGGACATCACGAGGAGCTCCGGAATGGTACGAAGTAAAGATTGATATATAGGAAAGTTGCATTTGGCTTCCGGAAAGTTTTAGGGCATTACCGGTAAAGTACCGGGAGTGACGAATGGGTTCTGGGGTTTTACCGGGAGTGGCCACCCACCCGGGAGAGAACCTAATAGGCGTAGAGGTGGTGCACCAGCCCTTAGTGGGCTGGTGTGGCCATCCCAAGAGGGCCAATTTCGTCGAAGTGCAAAAGGAAAAGGAAAAATAAAAAAAAGAGAAGGAAAAAGGAAGGAGGTGGCCAAGTAGGAAGGGAGTCCTCCACCAAACCGAATTGGAGGAGGACTCTCTTCCCTTGGCTAGACCAACCCCTCCTCCTTGGAGTAGGAGGCAAGTCAGCCCTCTCTCCTATTCCTCCTATATATAGTGGAGGTTTTGAGGGCAAACAACACTAGAAAAGCCACGTGCTGCCCTCTCCTCCATAGATCGTCTCCCTCGTCTAGATTAGTCCAGCATGGCTTGGCGAAGCCCTGCTGGATTAGTTCACCACCACCACCAATACGCCGTCTTGCTACCGGAGAACTCATCTACCTCTCCGCCCCTCTTCCTGGATCAAGAAGGCGGAGATCGTCATGAAGCTGTACGTGTGCTAAACGCGGAGGTGCCATCCGTTCGGCGCTAGATCGGGACAGAGTTCGTGGGATGGCTTGCGATTTGTTTCGCGAAGATGTTCGACTACATCAATTGCGTTTCTTAACGCACCCCCTTAGCGATCTACAAGGGTATGTGGATCCAACCCCCCCTCTTGTAGATGTTCATCACCATGGATAGGTCTTTCGTGTGCGTAGGAATTTTTTGTTTCCCATGCAACGTTCCCCAACAGTGGCATCATGAGCTAGGTCTATGCGTAGTTGATATCTCGAGTAGAAAACAAAAGAGATTGTGGGCAGTGATGTTCAATTTGCTGCCCTCCTTTGTCTTTTCTTGATTCAGCGGTATTGTTGGACGAAGCGTCCCGAACCAACTTTACTCGTACACTTACACAAGACCGATTTCATCGAGTCACATGCAACTTGTTGCATATAGATGACTGGGCGGGTGTCTGTTTCTCCAACTTTAGTTGAATCGGATTTGACCGAGGCGGTCCTTGGAGAAGGTTAAATAGCAACTTGCATATCACCATTGTGGCTTTGCGTAAGTAAGATGCGATCATACTAGATACCCATAGCTGCCACACACAATTTGCAACAACAAATTAGAGGATGTCTAACTTGTTTTTGCAAGGTATGATGTGATGTGATATGACCAAAGACATGATATGATATATTGGATGTATGAGATGATCATGTTGTATTAGTTAAATATCGACTTGCACGTCGATGCTACAGAAACCGGCATGAGCCATAGGGTTGTCTTTAATTATTTTGCGCTTGGTGATACTTTGCTTTATCGCTAGTTAGTAGCTTTCGTAGTAATAGAATACTTAGCGTGACAACCTCGATGGCAGCACAATAATGGAGATCTTGGTGTGGCGTCGGTGATGATGGAGGTCATGCCGGTGCTTTGGTGATGGAGATCAAGAAGCACAAGTTCATGGCCATATCATGTCACTTATGATTTGCATGTGATGTTAATCCTTTTATGCACCTTATTTTGCTTAGGACGACGGTAGAATTATAAGGTGACCCCTCACTAAAATTTCAAGATAAAATTGTGTTCTCCCCGAGTGTGCCCCGTTGCGACAGTTCATCATTTTGAGACACCACGTGATGATCGGGTGTGATCAACTCTACGTTCACATACAACGGGTGCAAAGTAGTTGCACACGCGGAACACTCGGGTTAAACTTGACGAGCCTAGCATGTACAGACATGGCCTCGAAACACAAGAGACCGAAAGGTCGACATGATTCATATAGTGGATACGATCAACATGGAGATGCTCACCATTGAAGCTAACTCAACTCACGTGATGATCGGACTTGACTTAGTGAATTTGGATCATGTGATACTCGAATGACTAGAGGGATGTCAATTTGAGTGGGAGTTTATTATTAATATGATTACCTAAACTAAATTATCTTGAACATAGTCTAAGTAATCTTTGCAAAATTTTATGTTGTAGATCAATGGCTCGCGCAGTAGAAACCCTGAATTTTAATGCGTTCCTAGAGAAAGCTAAGCTGGAAGATGATGGAAGCAACTTTGTTGACTGGGCCCATAATCTGAGCCTTATCCTTACGATTGCCCAAAAGCAATATGTTCTTGATGCACCGCTAGGTGATGAATCACCCCAACCGGTGTTGCCAGAAGTTATGAACGTGTGGCAAACGCGCAAGGATGACTTCTCATAAGTTCAATGTGCAGTTTTGTATGGCTTAGAGCCAGGACTTCGAAGACGTTCTAAACGTCATGGACCATATGATATGTTCCAGGAGTTGAAGTTTATTTTGATAAGAATGCCCGGATCGAGAGGTATGAGACCTCCGATAAGTTCTATGCTTGCAAAATGGAGCAGAATAGGTCTGTCAGTGAACATGTGCTCAGAATGTCTGGGTACTCTAACTGTCTGGCTGAGCTGGGAATTGCTCTCTCGCTAGAGGCTATCACAAATAGAGTTCTTCAATCACTGCCACCAAGATACAAAGGCTTTGTCTTGAACTATAAGATGCAAGGGATGAATAAGTCACTCACCGAGATGTTTGTGATGCTGAAAGTCACAGAGTAAGAAATCTAGAAAGAACATCAAGTGTTGATGGTCAATAAGACCACCAGTTTCAAGAAAAATGGCAAGGGCAAGAAGGTACCTCCAAGAAGAGTGGCCAAGCTGGTGCCCCTCCAATGAAGAAACCCAAGTCTGGACCAAAGCCGAAGACTGAGTGTTACCATTGCAAGGATACTGGTCACTTGAAGCAGAACTACCCCAAGTATCTGGCCGATAAGAAGGCGGCCAACGCCAAACAAGGTATATTTGATATACAGATTATTGATGTGTACCTCACTAGATCTCGTAGTAGTGCCTAGGTATTTGATATCGGTTCTGTTGCTCACATTTGCAACTCGAAATAGGAACTGCGGAATAAATGAAGGCTGACGAAGGACGAAGTGATGATGCACGTGGGAAATGGTTCCAAGGTTGATGCGATCACCGTCGGCATGGTCTAACTTCAGTTACCGCCAAGATTAGTGACAAACTTAAATAATTGTTATTTAGTGCCTACGTTGAGCATGAACATTATATTTGGATCTTGTTTATTGCGAGACGACTACTCATTTAAGTCAGAGAATAATGGTTGTTCTATTTGTATGAGTAATATCTTTTATGGTCATGCACCCAATGTGAGGGGTTTGTTCATGTTGAATCTCGATAGTGATTACACTCATATCCATAACATTGAGGCCAAATGATGTAGAGTTAATAATGACAACACCACTTTCTTGTGGCACTGCTGCTTAGGTCATATTGGTATAAAGCGCATGAAGAAACTCCATGCTGATGGTCTTTTCGAGTCACTTGATTTCGAATCACTCGACACATGTGAACCATGCCTCATGGGCAAGATGACTAAGGCTCCGTTCTCTGGAACAATGGAGCGTGCAAGTGACTTGTTGGAGATCATACATACTGATGCATGCGGACCAATGAGCATAGAGTCGTGCGGTGGATATCGTTATTTTATCACCTTCATTGATGATTTGAGTAGATATGGTTATATTTACTTGATGAAGCACGAGTGTGAAACATTTGAGAAGTTCAAGCAATTTCATAGTGAAGTTGAAAATCATTGTAACAAGAAGATCAAATTCCTATGATCTGATCGAGGAGGTGAGTATTTGAGTTATGAGTTTGGTGGTCACTTAAGACAATGTGGAATTGTTTCACAGTTGACACCGCCTGGAACACCACAACGTAATGGTGTGTCTTAACATCGTAATCCTACTTTATTAGATATGGTGCGTTCTATGATGTCTCTTACCGATTTGTCGATATCATTTTGGGGCTATGCATTGGAGATAGCTGCATTCACTTTAAATAGGACACCATCAAAATCCGTTGAGACGACACCATATGAACTGTGGTATGGCAAGAAGCCAAAGTTGTTGTTTTGTAAAGTTTGGGGATGTGATGCTTATGTCGAAAAGCTTCAGCCTAAAAAGCTGGAACCCAAAGAGGAAAAGTGCGTTTTCATAGGATACCCAAAAGATATAGTTGGGTACACCTTCTATCTCATATCCGAAGGCAAATTTTTTGTCACTAAAAACGGAGCATTTCTTGAGAAAGAGTTTCTCTCGAAATAATTGACTGGGAGGAAGATAGAACTTGATGAGGTTGTAGAACCTTTGCTTCAACCAGATGGTGGCGCAGGACAGAAACAAGTTTATATCGAAGCTGCACCAGTTGAAGAGGAAGCTAACGATCATGATCATGAAACTTTAGATCAAGTTGCTATCAGACCTCGTAGGTCGACAAGGGCACGTACTGCTCCCGTGTGGTACGGTAATCATGTCTTATCAATCACATTGTTAGACAACAATGAACCTACAAGCTATGGAGAAGCAATGGTGAGCCAGAATTCCAACAAATGGTTAGAGGCCATGAAATACGAGATAGGATCTATGTATGAAAACAAAGTATGGACTTTGGAAGTATTACCTGAAGGACGAAAGGACATTTAGAACAAATGGATCCTTAAGAAGAAGACAGACGCGGACGGTAATGTAACCATCTATAAAGCTCGACTTGTGGCAAAGGGTTTTTAACAAGTTCAAGGAGGTGACTACGATGATACATTCTCTCCGGTAGCGATACTTAAGTTTGCCAGAATCGTGTTAGCAATAGCTGCATTTTTCAATTATGAAATTTGCAGATGGATGTCAAAACAACGTTCCTTAACGGGTTTCTTAAGGAAGAGTTGTATATGATGCAACCGGAAGGTTCTGTTGATCCAGAGAATGATGACAAAGTATGCAAACTCTAGCGATCCATTTATGGACTAGTGCAAGCATCTCGAAGTTGGAATCAGCGCTTTGATGAGGTGATCAAGGCGTTTGGGTTTATACAAGTTTTTGGAGAAGCTTGTATTTACAAGAAAGTGAGTGGGAGCTCTATAGCGTTTCTACTATTATATGTGGATGATATATTGTTGATTAGAAACAATATAGAAATTTTGGGAAGCATAAAGGATTACTTGAATAAAAGTTCTTCAATGAAGGACCTGGCAGAAGCTGCTTACATGTTAGGCATCAAGATCAATAGAGATAGATCAAGGTGCCTGATAGGACTTTCAAAAAGCACATACCTTGATAAGATTTTGAAGAAGTTCAAAATTGAACAATCCAAGAAAGGGTTCTTGCATGTGTTACAAGGTATAAAGTTGAGTAAGACTCAATGCCCAATGAGTGCAGAAGATAGAGAAACGATGAGTGTCCTCTCCTATGCTTCAGCCATAGGGTCTATCATGTATGCCATGCTGTGCACAAGACCTGCTGTCAGCCTTGCCACAAGTATGGAGGGAAGGTTTCAAATTAATCCAAGAATGTAGCACTGGACAGCGGTCGAGAATTTTCTAAAGTAACTGAAAAGGACTAAGGAAATGTTCTCGTTTATGGAGGTGACGAAGAGCTCGTCATAAAGGGTTACGTCGATGCAAGCTTCGACACTGATTCAGATGACTCTAAGTCACAAACCGGATACATATTTATTCTCAATGGGGGTGTGATACGTCTCCATCGTATCTACTTTTCCAAACTCTTTTGCCCTTGTTTTGGACTCTAATTTGCATGATTTGAATGGAACTAACCCGGACTGACGTTGTTTTCAGCAGAATTGCCATGGTGTTGTTTTTGCGCACAAATAAAAGTTCTCGGAATGACCTGGAAACTTACGAGGATTTTTTGTGGAATATATAAAAAATACTGGCGGAAGAATCACCTGGAGACACGGAGCCAGGAGCCCACAAGCCAGGAGGCGCGACCCCCCTAGGTCGCGCCTAGCAGGCTTGTGAGGCCCTCGTGGCTCCGCAGCCTCCAACTCCAGCTCTATATATTCTCTCTCACCCAGAAAAACATTAAGAGAGAAGAGTTCATCGCGTTTCACGATACGGGGCCGCCGCCACCACCTATTCTTCCTCTAGAGGGCAGATCTGGAATCCGTTCTGGGCTCCGGAGAGGGGAAATCGACGCCGTCGTCATCACCAACCATCCTTCATCACCAATTCCATGATGCTCTTCATTGTTCGTGAGTAATCTCATCGTAGGCTTTCTGGACGGTGATGGGTTGGATGAGATCTATCATGTAATTGAGTTAGTTTTGATGGGGTTTGATCCCTAATATCCACTATGTTCTAAGATTGATGTTGCTACTACTTTGCTATGCTTAATGCTTGTCACTAGGGCCCGAGTGCCATGATTTCAGATATGAACCTATTATGTTTTCATCAATATATGTGTGTTCTTGATCCTATCTTGCAAGTTGTAGTCACCTACTATGTGTTATGACCCGGCAATCCCGGAGTGACAATAGCCGGAACCACTCCCGGAGATGACCATAGTATGAGGAGTTCATGTATTCACTATGTGCTAATGCTTTGTTACGGTTCCCTATTAAAAGGAGACCTTAATATCCCTTAGTTTCCATTAGGACCCCGGTGCCACGGGAGGGATGGACAGTAGATGTCATGCAAGTTCTTTTCCATAAGCATGTATGACTAAATACAGAATACATGCCTATATTACATTGACGAACTCGAGCTAGTTACATATCACCCTATGTTATAACTGTTACATGATGAATGTTGGTGTCAACTGTGCTTCCCTGGCTATGGTGCCAAGAATAGTCATGTCGACGGCACCTGGAGTCCTTCTGCTGCGGCTACGCCTTAAGGGACTTCCTAGGCAAATATGCAAAGGTATCAATCCAGTGGAGGAGTATCACAAGATCCTGCACAAACACAAAAATCATCCTCCCAACGCTATGAAGGGGTTATCAATCCCTTATAGATTGTTCGCCAAGTGAGAACTGAAAGCAACAAAGTAACAAAGCAAAGTAAAAGCGGAGGTGTAAACGATGGATGTGAATAGACCCGCGGGCCGTAGTGTTTACTAGTGGTTTTTCTCATGAAAGAAAGTAGACGGTGGGTGAACAAATTACTGTCGAGCAATTGATAGAACCGCGCAAAGTCGTGACGATATCTATGGCAATGATTATATCTATAGGCATCACGTCCAAAACAAGTAGACCGATACTTTCTGCATCTGCTACTATTACTCCACACGTCGACCGCTATCCAGCATGCATCTAGTGTATTAAGTCCAAAAGAACAGAGTAACGCCTTAAGAAAGATGACATGATGTAGATGGACAATCTCATATCAACGACACAGCCCATCTTGTTACCCTTGATGGCAACTACTTAATGTGTGCCTTGCTGCCCCTACTATCACTGGGAAAGGTCACCACATGGTAGAACCCAAAACCAAACACTTCTCCCATTGCAAGAATCATAGATCTAGTTGGCCAAACAAAACCCAAGACTCGGAGAGACTTACAAGGATATCAAATCATGCATATAAGAAATCAGCAAAGACTCAAATATATATCATAGATAATCTGATCACAAATCCACAATTCATCGGATCTCGACAAACTAACCGCCAAAGAAGATTGCATCGGATAGATCTGCATGAAGATCATGGAGAACTTTGTATTGAAGATCCAAGAGAGAGAGAAGAAGCCATCTAGGTACTAACTGCGGACCCGTAGGTCTAAAGTGAACTACTCACGAGACATTGGAGGGGCGATGATGATGATGAAGAAGCCCTCCAACTCCAAAGTCCCCTCTGGCAGGGCGCCGAGAAGGGTCTCCAGATGAGATCTCGCGGAAACGGAAGCTTGCGGCGGCGAAAAAGTATTTTCGAGGCTCCCCTCATTTTTTGCTGTATTTTATGGAATATATAGGCCAAGGATCTAGGTCATGGGGCGGCCAGGGAGGCCACAAGCCGTGCCACTGCCGCCTCCCCTTGGTGGCGTAGTGGGGGCTTGTGGGCTCCCTGCAGCCCACCTGGCTTGGCCCACAGCCCCCCTGATCTTCTTCCGTTTGGGAAAAAATCATTTCAGGGATTTTATTCCGTTTGGTCTCTGTTCCAAAATCAGATCTGAAAAGAGCCAAAAACACAGAAAAAACAGGAACTGGCACTTGGCACTGAATTAATAAGTTAGTCCCAAAAAAGATATAAAAGGTACATAAAACATCCAAAGATGACAAGATAACATCATGAAACCATCAAAAACTATAGATACGTTTGAGACGTATCAAGCATCCCCAAGCTTAACTCCTGCTCGTCCTCGAGTAGGGAAGTGATAAAGAATGAATTTTTGATGCTTTCATGCTACCTAGCATAGATGTCCTTTGTAACTCCTCTTATGTGACGTGAATGTTCAGATCCATTAGATTCAAAACAATAGTTTCCTATTGACGTGGAAACAATAATAATTCAAGCAAACTACCAAGGTAATCATGAACTTTCAAAATAGCAAGGCCAAAAGAAAGTTATCCCTACACAAGTATATAGTGTGGCTATGCTCTATCATCATCGCACAACGAATTTAAATCATGCACAACCCCGGTATTGGCCAAGTAATTGTTTCACACCTTTACTTTCTCAAACCTTTTCAACTCTCACGCAATACATTAGCGTGAGGCATGGTTATAGAACTGTAGATGGTGTGGAATGTGGTGGATGTTGCAAGATAAAAAAAGGAGAAGATAGTCACATTAACTAGGCATATCAATGAGCTGTGGAGATGCTCATCAATAGATATCAATGTGAATGAGTAGGGATTGCCATACAAATTGTGCACTAGAGCTACGAGTATGTGAAAGCTCTTAAAGAAAACTAGTGGGTGTGCATCCAACTTGCTTGCTCACGAAGACCTAAGGCAATTTTGAGGAAGCCTATCATTGGAATATACAAGCCAAGTTATATAATGAAAATTTCCCACTAGCTATATGGTGGTGACAAAACGAGAGACTCTCAATCATGAAGATCATGGTGCTTAATATGCACAAGTGTGGAAAAAGTGGTAGCATTGTCCCTCCTCTCTTTTTCTCTCATTTTTTTGGTGGGCTCTTTGGCCTCCTTTTTTTGGTGGGCTTCTTTGGCCTCTTTTATTTCCTCACATGGGACAATGATCCATTAATGATGATCATCACACTTTCAACTCAAAACTTAGAGCAACAATGACTCTATACGGAATGCCTTCGGTAGTGTACCGTGGCAATGATCTAGCTTGACATAGACATTAATGGAAACATCATGCTAGCTATCTTACGATCATGCAATGACAATGTAGACATGGTGTTACATGTCATGGTGGTAGTTGCATGGCAATATATCTCGCAATGACTTTGAAAAAGCCATAGTAGGTAGGTATGGTGGCTGTTTTGAGGGAGGCTAATGGTGGGTTTTGTGCACCGGCGAAAGTTGCATGGCACTAATAAGATAGTGATGGTGGAAGGTGAAAGTGCATCTAAACCATGGACTCAACATTAGTCATGAAGAAGTCATATACTTGTTGCAAAAGTTTTATTAGTAGTCGAAATAAAGCATTCAACGCATACTCCTAGGGGAAGGGTTGGTAGGTATAAACCATCGCGCGATCCCGACCGCCACGCAAAGGATGACAATCAATATACTAATCATGCTCAGATTTCATGACAGCGGTTCACCATACGTGCATGCTACGGGAGTCACTAACTTCAACACAAGTATTTCTAGATCCACAACACCTTACTAATATAACTTTAATATTATCATAACCACAACTCAAAACTAGTTGAGATGAATCAAATTTCTCTACCTATTCAATGCACATGAAGGTGGAAGTTTTTGTATCCCTTTGGATAACTACCCATTTTTGAGGCTACTTTCATAGCATAGATCAACTACCAAGCCACACACCGCCGTGCTCTAAAAGATATAAGTGAAGCACATAGAGGAAAAGCAACTAGCTCAAAAGATATAAGTGAAGCACATGTGAGCTGAATTGTGTACCAAAGGATATAAGTGAAGCTCGACAAAATCACGGTGAGTGCATGTCTCTCTCTAGGTGTGCAGCAAGCATGATTGTGACACAACAAAAATAAAAGACCCCTACGATACAAGACGCTCCAAGCAAAACACATAACATGTGGTGAATAAAAATATAGCCCCAAGTAATGTTACCGATGGATTAAAACGAGAGAGGGGATGCCTTCCCGGGGCATCCCAAAGCTTAGGCTTTTACGACATCCTTGAATCTCTTGGGGTGCCTTGGCCATCCCCAAGCTTGAGCTCTTGTCACTGTTTTATCTCTTTGTCCATAAGAACTTCACCCAAAACTTAAACAGAAACTCGTGATAACATTAGTATGAGAAAGCAAACCACCACTTCCTTAGGTACTGTAGCAAACTTAAATTCTACTTGTGCTGATGTTGGGTTACCGTATCTTCAATCTTCTATGGCTAATACCCCCCGATAATATCCATAGTTTCATCAAAATAAGCAACCAACACAACAAAAACAGAATCTGTTAACAGCAGACTAGTCTGTAGGAATCTGTATATTTCGTATACCTCTGGTAGTCCAAAAATTCTGAAAAATTACGGCAGTCTGAAGAATTTGCGTAGCCATTAGAAGCAAAAAGAATCAACTCAAAAGCTCTTACAAAAAAATGAAAATTCTTTTCGTGAGCATAAAGTTTCTGTCTTTTCCAGCATGACCAAACGATCATCCCCAAGACTAATCATAACGGTTTTGCTTGGCACAAACGCAAAAAGAAACACAGAAAACACAATCATAATAGAATTATGGAAGTGTGGGAAACACAAAACAGAAAGAAAAAGGATAGATTCGTTGGGTTGCCTCCCAACAAGCGCTTTTGTTTAATGCCCTTAGCTAGGCAAAAGTGATGGAATCACGTATAGTCATCTTTGGTGCTCAAACCATAGGTAGCCCTCATCATAGATTCATAAGGCAATCTTATTTTATTTCTAGGAAAGTGCTCCATGCCCTTCTTTAAAGTAAACTGAAATCAAATATTCCCTTCCTTCATATCGATGATAGCAACAATAGTCCTTAGGAAAGGTCTACGAAGAATAATGGGACATGAAGGATTGCAATCTATGTCAAGTACAATGAAATCCACGGGTACATAGTTCTTATTTGCAACAATAAGAACATCATCAATCCTTCCCATGGGTTTCTTGACAATAGAATCCGCAAGATGCAAATTAGGAGAACACTCTTCAATCTCATGAAAACCAAGAATTTCACATAAAGACTTTGGAATCGCGGAAACACTAGCACCCAAATCACACAAAGCATTGCACTTATAGTTTTTGATCTTGATTTAGATAGTAGGTTCCCACTCATCATGAAGTTTTCTAGGTATAGAGACTTCTAGTTCGAGCTTCTCTTTAAGAGATTTCATCATAGCATCTACGATATGCGTGGTAAAGGCTTTGCTTTGGCTATAAGCATGTGGAGAGTTTGCAATGGATTGCATCAAAGAAATGCATTCAAACAAGGAGCAATTATCATAATTGAATTCCTTGAAATCCAAAGTGGGAGTTTCATTACTACCCAAAATTTTGACTTCTTCTACTCCACTCTCCACACCTTTATCATCAAGATAGGTGGACTCCGAATCATTGGGGCGTTTTTCAACCAAAGTGGATTCATATCCAGCCCCTCCATAAATAGGTTTGACACGCAAAAACAAAGATTCAAGAGGAGACACACCAAGCACTTTAAGATCTTCGTGATTTGCATCACAAATTTCAGGTTTAGCTGCCATCTTATTGACTAAGGTAGCCTACTTGTCAGAAATTTGGCCCACCAATTTTTCAAGGTGAGCGAGCTGAGAATTAAGTGCAAGGAAATCATTGGCCATATCATCAACCTATTTATTCAAATAGACCAAAAAGGAATTTTGCTCTTTTAATTCCCTACAGAAGTAACTATTTTGGTCAAACTGACAAGACATGAAACCTTTGACATTAGTTTCAATCTCCTCCAATATTCTGAAATAGTTTGTTTTGGCCATGAGGAAAGGTCTCTCACGAACAAGCCTAAGAGCAGGCGAGCGAAAGGGGAAGGGAAAAAGCAAAAGAAAACGGTAAAGGATAAAGGCAAATGAAAACGACAAATGTGAAGTGGAGGAGAGGAAAACGAGAGGCAACTGGCAAGAAAAGTAAATGCAAGAGATGAGTCTGTGAGACCTACTTGGATAGATCTTGATATCTCCTCCCCGGCAACGGCGCCAGAAATACTTCTGATGTCAGCTGTGCTTCCCTGGCTACGGCGCCAAGAATAGTCGTGTCGACGGCACCAGGAATCCTTCTGCTGCCGCTACGCCTTAAGGGACTTCCTAGGCAAATATGCAAAGGATTTCCCCCGTGGCCTTGGAGCCTTGCGTTGGTGTTCCCTCGAAGTGGAAAGGGTGATGTAGCACAGCGGTGGTAAGTATTTCCCTCAGTTTGAGAACCAAGGTATGAATCTAGTGGAGGAGTATCACAAGATCCTGCAAAAACACAAAAAGCTTCCTCCCAATGCTATGAAGGGGTTGTCAATCCCTTATAGATTGTTCGCCAAGTGAGAACTGAAAGCAACAAAGTAACAAAGCAAAGTAAAAGCGGAGGTGTAAACGATGGATGTGAATAGACCCGGGGGTTGTAGTGTCTACTAGTGGCTTCTCTCATGAAAGCAACTAGACGGTGGGTGAACAAATTACTGCCGAGCAATTGATAGAACCGTGCAAATTCGTGACGATATCTATGGCAATGATTATATCTATAGGCATCACGTCCAAAACAAGTAGACCGATACTTTCTGCATCTACTACTATCCAGCATGCATCTAGTGTATTAAGTCCAAAATAACAGAGTAACGCCTTAAGCAAGATGACATGATGTAGATGGACAATCTGATATCAACGACAGAGCCCATCTTGTTACCCTTGATGGCAACTACTTAATGTGTGCCTTGCTGCCCCTACTGTCACTGGGAAAGGTCACCACATGGTAGAACCCAAAACCAAGCACTTCTCCCATTGCAAGATTCATAGATCTAGTTGGCCAAACAAACCGAAGACTCGGAGAGACTTACAAGGATATCAAATCATGCATATAAGAAATCAGCAAAGACTCAAATATATATCATAGATAATCTGATCACAAATCCACAATTCATCGGATCTCGACAAACACACCACCAAAGAAGATTACATCGGATAGATCTCCATGAAGATCATGGAGAACTTTGTATTGAAGATCCAAGAGAGAGAAGAAGCCATCTAGCTACTAACTACGGACCCGTAGGTCTGAAGTGAACTACTCACGAGTCATTGGAGGGGCGATGATGATGATGAAGAAGCCCTCCAACTCCAAAGTCCCCTCCGGCAGGGTGCCAGGAAGGGTCTCCAGTTGAGATCTCGCGGAAACGGAAGCTTGCGGCGGCGGAAAAGTATTTTCGAGGATCCCCTCATTTTTTGCTGTATTTTAGGGAATATATAGGCCAAGGATCTAGGTCTGGGGGTGGCCAGGGAGGCCACAAGCCCTGCCACCGCCGCCTCCCCCTGGTGGCGGAGTGGGGGCTTGTGGGCTCCCTGGAGCCCACCTGGCTTGGCCCAGAGGCCCCCTGATCTTCTTCCATTCGGGAAAAAATCATGATCCACGGGTACCGCAAGAGAAGCTCGAACTAGAAGTCTCTATACCTAGAAAACTTCATGATGAGTGGGAACCTACTATCAAAATCAAGATCAAAAACTATGAGTGCAATGTTTTGTGTGATTTGGGTGCTAGTGTTTCTGCGATTCCAAAGTCTTTATGTGATATTGTTGGTTTTCATGAGATTGAAGAGTGTTTTTTAATTTGCATCTTGCGGATTCTACTGTAAAGAAACCCATGGGGAGGATAGATGATGTTCTTCTTGTTGCAAATAAGAACTATGTATCCGTGGATTTCATTGTACTTGACATAGATTGCAATCCTTCATGTCCCACTATTCTTGGTAGACCTTTCCTAAGGACTATTGGTGCTATCATCGATATGAAGGAAGGCAATATTAGATTTCAATTTCCTTTAAATAAGGGCATGGAGCACTTTCCTAGAAATAAAATAAGATTGCCTTATGAATCTATGATGAGGGCTATCTATGGTTTGAGCACCAAAGATGACTATACATGATTTCATCACCTTTCGCCTAGCTAAGGGCGTTAAACAAAAGCGCTTGTTGGGAGGCAACCCACGAATTTATCCTTTTTATTTATGTTTTGTGTTTTCCACACTTTCATAATTCTGTTATGTTTTTGTTTCTTGTGTTTCTTTTTGCGTTTGTGCCAAGCAAAACCATTATGATTAGTCTTGGGGATGATCGTTTGGTCATGCTGGAAAAGACAGAAACTTTCTGCTCACGAAAATAATGTCATTTTATTTCTATATGATATTTGGAGTTGATTCTTTTTGCTACTAATTTCTAAGAAATTTCTTCAGACCTTCGTAATTTTTCAGAATTTTTGAAGTACCAGAGGTATACGAAATATACATATTGCTACAGACTGGTCTCCTGTTAACAGATTCTGTTTTTGTTGTGTTGGTTGCTTATTTTGATGAAACTATGGATAGTATCGGGGGTATTAGCCATGGAAGATTGAAAATACAGTAACCCAACATCAGCATAAGTAGAATTTAAGTTTGCTACAGTACCTAAGGAAGTGGTGGTTTGCTTTCTCACACTAATGTTATCACGAGTTTCTGATTAAGTTTTGTGTTGTGAAGTTTTCAAGTTTTGGGTGAAGTTCTTATGGACAAAAAGATAAAGAGTGGCAAGAGCTCAAGCTTGGGGATGCCCAAGGCACCCCGAGGGATTCAAGGATGCCGTAAAATCCTAAGCTTGGGGATGCCCCGGGAAGGCATCCCCTCTCTCGTCTTCAATCCATTAGTAACGTTACTTGGGGCTATATTTTTATTCACCACATGTTATGTGTTTTTCCTTGGAGTGCCTTGTATCGTAGGAGTCTTTTATTTTTGTTGTGTCACAATCATCCTTGCTGCACACCTAGAGAGATAGACATGCACACACCGTGATTTTTTCGAGCTTCACTTATATCTTTTGGTAGACATTTCACCTCACATGTGCTTCACTTATATCTTTTGAGCTAGATACTTTTTCTCTATGTGCTTCACTTATATCTTTTAGAGCACAGTGGTGCATGGCTTGGTAGTTGATTTATGCTTTGAAAGTAGTCTCAAAAGGGGTAGTTATCCAAAGGGATACGAAAACTTCCAGCTTCATGTGCATTGAATAGTTAGAGAAGTTTGATTCATCTCAATTACTTTTGAGTTGTGGTTATGGTAATATTGAAGTCATGCTAGTAAGGTGTTGTGGGTCAAGAAATACTTGTGTTGAAGTTAGTGATTCCCGTAGCATGCACGTATGGTGAACCGCTATGTGATGAAATCTGAGCATGATTAGTATATTGATTTTCATCCTTTGTATGGCGGTCGGGATCGTGCGATGGTTTACACCTACCAACCCTTCCCCTAGGAGTATGTGTTGAATGCTTTGTTTAGATTACTAATAAATTTTTTGCAACAAGTATATGAGTTTTTCATGACTAATGTTGAGTCCATGGTTTAGATGCACTTTCACCTTCCACCATCACTATCTTCTTAGTGCCGTGCAACTTTCACCGGTGCACAAAACCCACCATTAGCCTCCCTCAAAGCAGCCACCATACCTACCTATTATGGCTTTTTCAAAGTCATTCTGAGATATATTGCCATGCAACTACCACCATGACATGTGCCACCATGTCTCATTGCCATTGCATGATCGTAAGATAGCTAGCATGAGGTTTCCATTGATGTCTATGCCATGCTAGATCATTGCCATGGTACACTACCGAAGGCATTCCATATAGAGTCATAGTTGCTCTAAGTTTTGAGTTGAAAGTTTGATGATCATCATTAATGGAGCATTGTCCCATGTGAGGAAATAAAATAGGCCAAAGAATCCCACCAAAAAAAATAAAATAGAAAAAAGAGGCCAAAGAGCCCACCAAAAAAATGAGAGAAAAAGAGAGAAGGGACAATGCTACCACTTTTTCCACACTTGTGCATATTAAGCACCCTGATCTTCATGATTGAGAGTCTCTCGTTTTTCGATCACCATATAGCTAGTGGGAAATTTTCATTATATGACTTGGCTTGTATATTCCAATGATAGGCTTCCTCAAAATTGCCTTAGGTCTTCGTGAGCAAGCAAGTTGGATGAACACCCACTAGTTTTCTTTAAGATCTTTCACCTATTCATAGCTCTAGTGCATCATTTGTATGGCAATCCCTACTCATTCACATTGATATCTATTGATGAGCATCTCCACAGCTCATTGATATGCCTAGTTAATGTGATTATCTTCTCCTTTTTTGTCTTGCAACCTCCACCACATTCCACACCATCTATAGTGCTATAACCATGGCTCACGCTCATGTATTGTGTGATAGTTGAAAAGGTTTGAGAAAGTAAAGGTGTGAAACAATTACTTGGCCAATACCGGGGTTGTGCATGATTTAAATTTGTTGTGCAATGATGATAGAGCATAGCCAGACTATATGCTTTTGTAGGGATAACTTTCTTTTGGCCTTGTTATTTTGAAAGTTCATGATTACCTTGCTAGTTTGCTTGAATTATTATTGTTTCCACGTCAATAGAAAACTATTGTTTTGAATCTAATAGATCTGAACATTCACGTCACATAAGAGGAATTACAAAGGACACCTATGCTAGGTAGCATGAAAGCATCAAAACTTCATTCTTTATCACTTCCCTACTCAAGGACGAGCAGGAGTTAAGCTTGGGGATGCTTGATACATCTCAAACGTATCTATAATTTCTGATGGTTTCATGCTGTTATCTTGTCTTCTTTGGTTGTTTTATGTACCTTTTATATCTTTTTTGGGACTAACTTATTAATTCAGTGCCAAGTGTCAGTTCCTGTTTTTTCCGTGTTTTTGACTCTTTTCAGATCTGATTTTGGAACGGAGTCCAAACGGAAGAAAAACCCCGAAATGATTTTTTCCCGAATGGAAGAAGATCAGGGGGCCTTTGGGCCAAGCCAGGTGGGCTCCAGGGAGCCCACAAGCCCCCACTCCGCCACCAGGGGGGAGGCGGCGGTGGCAGGGCTTGTGGCCTCCCTGGCCGCGCCCTCACCTAGATCCTTGGCCTATATATTACCAAATATTCCGCAAAAAATCAGGGGAGCCTCAAAAATACTTTTCCGCCGCCGCAAGCTTCCTTTCCGCGAGATCTCATCTGGAGACCCTTCCCGGCGCCCTGCCGGAGGGGACTTTGGAGTTGGAGGGCTTCTTCATCATCATCATCGCCCCTCCATTGACTCCTGAGTAGTTCACTTCAGACCTACGGGTCCGTAGTTAGTAGCTAGATGGCTTCTTCTCTCTCTTGGATCTTCAATACAAAGTTCTCCATGATCTTCATGGAGATCTAATCGATGTAATCTTCTTTGGCGGTGTGTTTGTCGAGATCCGATGAATTGTGGATTTGTGATCAGATTATCTATGATATATATTTGAGTCTTTGCTGATTTGTTATATGCATGATTTTATATCCTTGTACTTCTCTCTGAGTCTTGGGTTTTGTTTGGCCAACTAGATCTATGATTCTTGCAATGGGAGAAGTGCTTGGTTTTAGGTTCTAACATGTGGTGACCCTTCCCAGTGATAGTAGGGGCAGGAAGGCACACATCAAGTAGTTGCCATCAAGGGTGAAAAGATGGGGTTTTTATCATTGGTTTGAGATTATCCCTCTATATCATGTCATCTTGCTTAAGGCGTTACTCTGTTCTTATGGACTTAATACATTAGATGCATGCTGGATAGTGGTCGTCGTGTGGAGTAATAGTAGTAGATGCAGAAAGTATCGGTCTACTTGTTTTGGACGTGATGTCTATAGATATAATCATTGCATAGATATCGTCACGACTTTGCGCGGTTCTATCAATTGCTCGACAGTAATTTGTTCATCCACCGTCTACTTGCTGTCATGAGAGAAGCCACTAGTAAACAGTACGGCCCTCGGGTCTATTCACATCCATCGTTTACACCTCTGCTTTTCCTTTGCTTTGTTACTTTGTTGCTTTCAGTTCTCACTTGGCAAACAATCTATAAGGGATTGACAACCCCTTCATAGCGTTGGGAGCAAGCGTTTGTGTTTGTGCAGGATCTTGAGATACTCCTCCACTGGATTGACACCTTGGTTCTCAAACTGAGGGAAATACTTACCGTCGTGCTACATCACCCTTTCCGCTTCAAGGGCACACCAACGCAAGGCTCCAAGGCCACGGGGGAAATCCTTTGCATACTTGCCTAGGAAGTCCCTTAAGGCGTAGCCGTAGCTGAAGGATTCCTGGTGCCGTCGACACACCCGTTTCTGGCGCCATTGGAAGGACTTTTGTGCATTAGCATAGCTGACATCAGGCCCCCAACCTTGGCCCTCAAGTCCCCCGATATTCTTATGTTCTGGAAAAAAAAATTTCGGGGATTATATCCCGTTTGGACTCCGTTCCAAAATCAGATCTCAAAAAGAGTCAAAAACACAGAAAAAATAGGAACTGACACTTGGCACTGAATTAATAAGTTAGTCCCAAAAAGATATAAAAGGTATATAAAACATCCAAAGTTGACAAGATAACAACGTGAAACCATCAAAAATTATAGATACGTTTGAGACGTATCAAGCATCCCCAAGCTTAACTCCTTCTCGTCCTCGAGTAGGGAAGTGAAAAAGAATGAATTTTTGATGCTTTCATGCTACCTAGCATAGATGTCCTTTGTAACTCCTCTTATGTGACATGAATGTTCAGATCTATGAGATTCAAAACAGTAGTTTGCTATTGATGTGGAGACAATAATACTTCAAGCAAACTAGCAAGGTAATCATGAACTTTCAAAATAACAAGGCCAAAAGAAAGTTATCCCTACAAAATCATATAGTCTGGCTATGCTCTATCATCCTTGCACAACGAATTTAAATCATGCAGAACCTCGGTATTGGCCAAGTAATTGTTTTCACACCTTTACTTTCTCAAACCTTTTCAACTCTCACGCGATACATGAGCGTGAGCCATGGTTATAGCACTATAGATGGTGTGGAATGTGGTGGAGGTTGCAAGACAAAAGAGGAGAAGATAATCATATTAACTAGGCATATCAATGATCTGTGGAGATGCTCATCAATAGATATCAATGTGAATGAGTAGGGATTGCCATACAAATGATGCACTAGAGCTATGAACGTGAGCCATGGTTTTAGCACTATAAGTGGAATGGAGTGTGGTGGAGGTTGCAAGGCAAACAAGGAGAAGATGGTCACATTGACTAGGCATATCAATGAGCTGTGGAGATGCTCATCAATAGATATTAACGTGAATGAGTAGGGATTGCCATACAAATGATGCACTAGAGCTAAGAGTATGTGAAATCTCTTAAAGAAAACTAGTGGGTGTGCATCCAACTTGCTTGCTCACGAAGACCTAAGGCAATTTTGAGGAAGCCTATCATTGGAATATACAGGCCAAGTTATATAATGAAAATTTCCCACTAGCTATATGGTGGTGACAAAATGAGAGACTCTCAATCATGAAGATCATGGTGCTTAATAAGCACAAGTGTGGAAAGGAGATAGTAGCATTGTCCCTTCTCTCTTTTTCGCTCATTTTTTTTGGTGGGCTCTTTGGCCTCTTTTTTTTATATTTTTTATTTATTTTGGTGGGCTCCTTGGCCTCTTTTATTTCCTCACATGGGACCATGCTCTATCAATGATGATCATCACACTTACAACTCAAAACTTAGAGCAATGATGACTCTATATGAAATGCCTTCGGTAGTGTACCGTGTCAATGATCTAGCATGGCATAGACATCAATGGAAACATCATGCTAGCTATCTTATGAACATGCAATGGCAATGTAGAAGTGGTGGCAGATGTCATGGTGGTAGTTGCATGGCAATATATCTCCGAATGACTTTGAAAAAGCCATAGTAGGTATGTATGGTGGTTGTTTTGAGGGAGGCTAATGGTGGGTTTTGTGCACCGGCGAAAGTTGCACGGCACAAAAGAAGATAGTGATGGTGGAAGGTGAAAGTGCATCTAAACCATGGACTCAACATTAGTCATGAAGAACTCATATACTTGTTGCAAAATTTTTAGTAGTAATCGAAACAAAGCATTCAACGCATACTCCTAGGGGAAGGTTTGGTAGGTATAAACCATCGTGCGACCCCGACCGCCACACAAAGGTTGACAATCAATAGACTAATCATGCTCAGACTTCATCGCATAGTGGTTAACCATACGTGCATGCTACGGGAATCACTAACTTCAACACAAGTATTTCTAGATCCACAACACCTTACTAGTATAACTTCAATATTACCACAACCACAACTCAAAACTAATTGAGATGAATCAAACTTCTCTAACTATTCAATGCACATGAAGGTCGAAGTTTTCATATCCCTTTGGATAACTACCCCTTTTGAGACTAATTTCATAGCATAGATCAACTACCAAGCCACGCACCGCTGTGCTCTAAAAGATATAAGTGAAGCACATAGAGCCAAATCAACTAGCTCAAAATATATAAGTGAAGCACATGTGAGCTGAATTGTCTAACCAAAGGATATAAGTGAAGCTCGACAAAATCACAGTGAGTGCATGTCTCTCTCTCTAGGTGTGCAGCAAGGAAGATTGTGACACAACAAAAATAAAAGACTCCTATGATACAAGACGCTCCAAGCAAAACACATAACATGCGGTGAATAAAAATATAGCCCCAAGTAACATTACCGATGGATTGAAAATGAAAGAGGGGATGCCTTCACGGGGCATCCCCAAGCTTAGGCTTTTTTGGCATCCTTAAATCAACTTGGGGTGCCTTGGGAATCCCCAAGCTTGAGCTCTTGCCACTCTTTATATTTTTGTCCATAAGAACTTCACCCAAAACTTGAAAACTTCGCAACACGAAACTTAAACAGAAACTCGTGATAACATTAGTATAAGAAAGCAAACCACCACTTGCTTAGGTACTATAGAAAACTTAAATTATACTTATGTTGATGTTGGGTTACTGTATTTTCAATCTTACATGGCTAATACCCCCTGATACTATCCATAGTTTCATCAAAATAAGCAACCAACTCAACAAAAACAGAATCTGTTAACAGCAGACCAGTGTGTAGCAATCTGTATACTTCGTATACTTCTGTACTTCACAAATTCTAAAAAATTACGAAATTCTGAAGAATTTGCGTACAAATCAGAAGAAAAAAGAGTAAACTCAAATGCTCCTAGAGAAAAAAAATGAAAATTCTTTTCGTGAGCAGAAAGTTTCTGTCTTTTCCAGCATGACCAAACGATCATCCCCAAGACTAATCATAACGGTTTTACTTGGCACAAACACAAAAGAAACACAAAAAATACAATCATAACGGAATTATGAAAGTGTGGAAAACACAAAACAGAAAGAAAAAGGCATAAGGTGATGCCCCCTGGCCGCGACAACATGGCTTGTGTGCTCCCTCTAGGCCCCCAGCCTTGGCCCTCAAGTCCCCCGATCTTCTTTTGTTTTGGAAAAAAAATATTTCGGGGATTTTATTCCGTTTGGACTCTGTTCCAAAATCAGATATGAAAAGACTCAAAAACACAGAAAAAACAGGAACTGGCACTTGGCACTGAATTAATAAGTTAGTCCCAAAAAGATATAAAAGGTATATAAAACATCCAAAGTTGACAAGATAACAACGTGAAACCATCAAAAATTATAGATACGTTTGAGACATATCAACTATCTTAACGAACTTTGTTATTCTGGATATTCCCGAGGATGATGCCATGGCCGTCATCCTTGGAAGACCCTTTTTAAACACTACAGGGGTTGTTATTGATTGCAACAAAGGCAATGTCACTTTCCATGTTAATGGTAATTATCACACGGTGGACTTCCCGAAGAAACAATATCGAGTTCATTGCATCAATGCTATTGAAAAATCTTCATCAATTCTTATTGGAAGCTTTGAATGCCCTATACCTACTGTCAAGATGAAGTATGATTTACTTGTTGGGTATATGCACATCCCCGTTGAGATAACCTAGTGATTATTCGAAAATTCTCCTGTTTTATGTGATTCAAAAAAAGTTTGTCAAGGAGACTTGATGAACCCGGATTTCTTTTGATGACCATGAGATGGATGAATCTAGGAGTCACGACCTTCTGCTCCCAACTTTTACTTTCTGTTGTTTAGAAGAAAAATGATAAATTTTGCTTTATTTTTCCTGTTTTCTGCTTTTTCCGTCCCTTAGAAAAGTGACCCGAAAATAAAAGTTCTCCAATTGCCCTGAAATTCAAGTATGACTTTTTCTGGATTATTTGAAAATTTCTGAGATAGGAAGCTAGTCAGGGGGATGCACCAGTGGGCCACAAGGCGAGGAGGTGCGGGCACCCCCCTGGCAACGCTTGACAGGCTTGTGGGTCCTACGTGGCCCCCTCCACTTATTCCAGCTCCCATCTCCTTCTCCTACCTCCAGAAAAAATCATTCCACAGCTCAAACCCGTGTTCTTTCTCTTCTTGCTGCATTTTTCGATCTCCTTGTGCAAAGCCCCATTCACCAAACTGTTTTGGGGAATTGTTCCTTGGTATGTGACTCCTCCATTGGTCCAATTAGTTTTTGCTCTAGTGCTTTATTCGTTGCGTATTTTTGCTATCTTGGCGACCCTGTTCTTGAGCTTTGCATGTTAATTTTAGTTGGTCCCAAGTAGTTTTGATGCATGATATGGCTTCTAGGCACTTGTAGGAGTAGTTTCTATGAGTTTTGTTGAGCCTTGTTCACCTTTCTTTTGAGTCACTAAAAATTTCAGAAATTTTCAGAGAAAGAAAAATGAAAAGATGAGGAGGTTCGTGATACTCATCAACGTATCTATAATTTTTGATGGTTTCATGCTATTATCTTGTCAAACTTTGGATGTTTTGTATGCCTTTTATATCTTTTTTGGGACTAATTTATTAACTCAGTGCCAGTTCCTGTTTTTCCGTGTTTTTGACCCTTTTCAGAGGAGAATATTAAACGGAGTCCAAACGGGATAAAACATCCAAAAAGAGTTTTTCCAGAATAGAAGATACGCAGGGAGCTTGAGAACCAAGGCACAGGGCACCACGGGAGGCCATAAGCCCCCTAGGCGCGGCCAGGGGGGCCTGCACCTAGTAGGGTTGAAGGCCCCCTGCGGCTCCTCTGCCCTACTTCTTTCGCCTATAAATCCCCGAAAAATCCAAAACCACAGGAGAGATCCACGAAAATACTTTTCCGCCGCCGCAAGCTTCTATCTCCACAGGATCCCAATTGGGGCACGTTCTGGTGCCCTGCCGGAGGGGGGATTAGGATACGGAGGGCTTCTTCATCAACACCAGTGCCTCTCCGATGATGCGTGAGTAGTTCACCATAGACCTTCGGGTCCATAGCTAGTAGCTAGATGGCTTCTTCTCTCTCTTGGATCTTCGATACAAAGTTCTCCATGATCTTCATGGAGATCTATCTCATGTAATGTTCTTTTGTGGTGTGTTTGTCGAGATCCCATGAATGGTGGATTTATGATCACATTATCTATGAATCTTATTTGAGTTTCTTCTGATCTCCTATATGCATGATTTCATATCCTTGTAATTCTCTTCGAGTTGTGGGTTTTGTTTGGCCAACTTGATCTATGATTCTTGGAATGGGAGAAGTCCTTGCTTTTGGGTTCATACCGTGCGGTGAACTCACCCAGTGACAGAAGGGGTAGTGAGGCACACATCGTGTTATTTCCATGAAGGATCAAAAGATGGGGTTTATATCTATTGCATGAATTTATCCCTCTACATCATGTCATCTTGCTTAAGGCGTTACTCTGTTTGTCATGAACTCAATACACTAGATGCATGCTGGATAGCGGTTGATCTGTGGAGTAATAGTAGTAGATGCAGAAAGTATCGGTCTACTTGTCTCGGACGTGATGCCTATATGTATGATCATTGCCTTAGATATCGTCATGACTTTGCGCGGTTCTATCAATTGCTCGATAGTAATTCGTTCACCCACCATAATATTTGCTATCTTGAGAGAAGCCTCTAGTGAACACTATGGCCCCCGGGTCTACTTGACATCATATTTTCAGCCCTACACTTTACTTTGTTGCACTTTCCTCCTTTAGATCTCACCTTGCAATGAATCGTAGAGGGATTGACAACCCCTTTGTAGCGTTGGGTGCAAGTTTGCTGTTTTTTCGTAGGTACATTGGCGCCTCATCTTGATACTCCTATTGGATTGATACCTTGGTTCTCAAACTGAGGGAAATACTTACTGCTACTGTGCTGCATCACCCTTTACTCTTCAAGGGAAAAAACCAAAGCAAGCTCAAGAGGTAGCTGGAATAATTTATGGCGCCGTTGCCGGGGAGGAGGATCAAGTCAAGAATAGTCTCCCGTCAACGTGCCAATTTCTGGCGCCGTTGCCGGGGATCATCAAGTGAAGCTTATCCAAGTAAGTGTCGCAAACTCATCTCTTGCATTTACTTTTTTTGCCTCTCGTTTTCCTCTCCCCCACTTCTGGAAAACAAAAAATTACAATTTTTTGCCTCTTTCGTTCGCCCTTTTCTTTCGCTTGCTTTCTCTTCGCTTGTGTGCTTGTGTGCTTGCTGAAGTCAACATGACTGAAAACACCAAACTTTGTGACTTCTCGAATACTAATAATAATGATTTTATTAGTACTCCGATTGCTCCCGCCACTAGTGCGGAATCATATGAAATCAATGCTGCTTTGCTGAATCTTGTTAGGAAAGAGCAATTCTCCGGCCTTCCTAGTGTAGATACCGCATCCCATCTTAATACCTTCATTGAGTTATGCGATATGCAAAAGAGGAAAGATGTGGATAATGATGTGATTAAATTGAAGCTATTTCCGTTCTCACTTCGAGATCGAGCAAAAACTTGGTTTTCATCTTTGCCCAAAAATAGTATTGATTCTTGGAACAAGTGCAAAGATGCTTATATATCCAAGTATTTTCAACCGGCTAAGATTATCTCTCTCCGTAATGATATCATGAATTTTAAGCAACTAGATCATGAACATGTTGCACAATCTTGGGAGAGAATGAAATTGATGATTAGAAATTGTCCCGCTCATGGCTTGAGTCTTTGGATGATTATACAAATCTTCTACGCTGGTTTGAATTTTTCTTCTAGAAATATCTTGGACTCCGCCTCCGGTGGAACTTTCATGGAAATCACCTTAGGAGAAGCCACAAAACTCCTAGACAATATCATGACAAATTATTCTCAGTGGCACACTGAAAGGTCACCTACTAGTAAAAAAGTACATGCTATAGAAGAAATTAAATCGTTGAGTGCTAACATGGATGAGTTAATGAAATTTTTTGCTAGCAAATGTGCTCCTTTAGATCCAAATGATATGCCATTGTCTTCCATGATTGAGAGTAGCAATGAGAGCATGGATGTTAATTTTGTTGGTAGGAATAATTTTGGCAACAACAATGCTTTTTGCGGAAACTATATTCCTAGGCCTTTTCCTAGTAATCCCTCTAATAACTTTGGCAACTCCTACAACAATGCTCATGGAAATTACAATAAATTACCCTCTGATCTAGAGAGTAATATTAAAGAGTTTATCAACTTGCAAAAGATTTTCAATGCGTCCATAGAAGAAAAACTACTCAAAATTGTTGATTTGGCTAGGAGCATTGATAGAATGTCTCTTGATATTGATGCTTTGATTAGATGTGCTCCTCCCAAGATCAATATGCATGAAACTTTGAAAGCTATGCGTGTTTCCATGAATGAAAGTAAAGAAAGAGCCTTCGAAATTCGTGCTAGACATGAATGGCTTAAAAAGGCGTGTTCTCGTGATGAGAATCACGAAGATCTTAAAGTGCTTGGTGTGACTCCCGTTGAATCCTTGTTTTCTAGGGTCAAACCTAATGATGATGGGGCTGGATATGAATCCACCTTGGTTGAAAAACGCCCCAATGATTTGGAGTCTATCTATCTTGATGCTAAAAGCATTGAAAGTGGAGTAGAGGATATCAAAACTTTGAGTAGTAATGAAACTACACTTTGGATTTCAAGGAATTCAATTATGATAGTTTCTCTTTGATTGAATGTATTCCCTTGATGCAATCCATGCTAAACTCTCCACACGCTTATAGCCAAAACAAGGCCTTTACCGATCATATCGTCGATGCTATGATGAAATCTCTTGAAGAGAAAATTGAATTGGAAGTTTCTATTCCTAGAAAACTTCATGATGAGTGGGAACCTACTATCAAAATCAAGATCAAAAACTATGAATGCAATGCTTTGTGTGATTTGGGTGCTAGTGTTTCCGCGATTCCAAAGTCTTTATGTGATGTTCTAGGCTTTAATGAGATTAATGAGTGCTCTCTTAATTTGCATCTTGCGGATTCTACTGTTAAGAAACCTATGGGAAGGATCAATGATGTTCTTATTATTGCAAATAGGAACTATGTACCCGTAGATTTCATTGTGCTTGATATTGATTGCAATCCTACATGTCCTATCATTCTTGGTAGACCTTTCCTGAGGACTATTGGTACTGTCATCGATATGAAGGAAGGTAATATTAGATTTCAATTTCCATTAAATAAGGGCATGGAACATTTTCCTAGAAATAAAATAAGATTGCCTTATGAATCCATGATGAGGGCTACTTATAGTTTGAGTACCAAAGACGACAATACGTGATTCTATCGCCTTATGCCTAGCTAAGGGCGTTAAACAATAGCGCTTGTTGGGAGGCAACCCAATGAACTTATCTTTGCTTTTTTGCTTTCTGTTTTGTTGCGTCCACACCATCATAATTCTGTTATGGTTGTGTCTTTTGTGTTTCTTTTTGTGTTTGAGCCAAGTAAAACCTTTATGACTAGTTTGGTGTTGGTTGTTTGATCATGCTGGAAAAAGACAGAAACTTTTCGCTCACGAAATTATTTGTCATTTTTATCTAGAAAGAGCTTTTGAGTTGATTCGTTTTATGATGGTTGATATGCCAATTTCCCAAACTATCGTAATTTTTCTGAATTTGTGAGATACCATAAGTATACGAAGTATACAGATTGCTACACACAGGTTTGTTTTTGACAGATTCTGTTTTTGTTGTGTTGATTGCTTATTTTGATGAAACTATGGATAGTATCGGGGGGGGGGGTACTAGCCATGGAAAAGTGAGAATAAAGTAATCTAACACCAATATAACTAGAAATCAAGTTTGCTACAGTACCTCAAGAGGTGGTAGTTTGTTTTCTTGTGCTAATGATATCACGAGTTTCTGTTTAAGTTTTGTGTTGTGAAGTTTTCAAGTTTTGGGTGATGTTCTCATGGACAAAGGGATAAAGAGTGGAAAGAGCTCAAGCTTGGGGATGCCCAAGGCATCCCAAGCCAAATTGAAGGACACCAAGAAGCCTAAGCTTGGGGATGCCCTGGGAAGGCATCCGCTCTTTCGTCTTCAATCCATCGGTAACATTACTTGGAGCTATATTTTTATTCACCACATGATATGTGTTTTGCTTGGAGCATCGTGTATTATACGAGTCTTTTTTTTGTTGTGTCACAATCATCCTTGCTGCACACCTTTTGAGAGATACATGCACTCATCGTGAATTCGATAGAATACTCATTGAGCTTCTCTTATATCTTTTGAGTTAGGTAATTTAGCTCACATGTGCTTCAGTTATATCATTTGAGCTAGATAACTTTGCTCTAAGTGCTTCACTTAGATCTTTTAGAGCACGGCGGTGTCATATTTTGGAGAAATAAGAACTCTCGATCTTCACTTATATCTTTTTGACAGTGCTCTCTCTGAGTAACTTGGTAGTTGGCTTGTGCTATGAAAGTAGTCCCAAAGGTGATAGATACCCAAAGAGGATACAATAAAACTTCCATATTCTTGTGCATTGATTAGAAAGAGAAGTTTGATTCCTCTCAATTAGTTGTGAGACATGGATTTGGTAATATTAAGAGTCATGTTAGTAAGCTGTTGTGAATCTAGAAATACTTGTGTTGAAGTTAGTGATTCCCGTAACATGCACTATGGTGAACCACTATGTTAGGAAGTCGGAGCATAATTTATTTATTGATTGTCATCCTTTGTGTTGCGGTGGGGATCGCGCGATGGTTAGCACCTACCAACCCTTCCCCTAGGAGTATGCGTTTAGCACTTTGTTTCGATTGCTAATAAAAACTTTCGCAATAAGTATGTGAGTTCTTCATGACTAATGTGAGTCCATGCTATAGATGCACTTTCACCTTCCACCATTGCTAGCCTCTCTAGTGCCACGCAACTTTCCCCGGTACACAAAACCACTATAGGCCTTCCTCAAAACAGCCACCATACCTACCTATCATGGCCTTTTCATAGCCATTCCGAGATATATTGCCATGCAACTCCCACTATTCCGTCTCATGACTTATGCCGTCACTTACATATTGCCATTGCATGATCGTAAGATAGCTAGCGAGTCATACGCTAAGCTAGATCGTTGCACATCCCGGTACACTGCCGGAGGCATTTCCTATAAAAGTCATCATTGTTCTAAGCTTTGAGCTGTGAGTAAATAAAAGTGTGATGATCATCATTATTAGAGCATTGTCCCATGTGAGAAAAAAGAGAGGCCAAAGTAGCCCACAAAAAAAATTATATGGAAAGAGGCCAAAGTGCCCAAACAAAAAGAAAAAAAGGAGAGAAAAAAAGAGAGAAGGGACAATGCTACTATCTTTTCCACACTTGTGCTTCAAAATAGCACCATGTTCTTCATGATTGAGAGTCTCTTGTTTTGCCACCACCATATGCTAATGGGAATCTTCATTATATAACTTGGCTTGTATATTCCAATAATGGGCTTCCTCAAAATTGCCCTAGGTCTTCATGAGCAAGCAAGTTGGATGCACACCCACTAGTTCTCCTTTTGAGTTTTCACACACTTATAGCTCTAAGTGCATCCATTGCATGGTAATCCCTACTCTTTCACATTGATATCTATTGATGGGCATCTCCATAGCCCTTTGATACACCGAGTCGATGTGACCATCTCCTCCTTTTTGTCTCACAACCTCCACCACACTCTATCCCACCTATAGTGCTATATCCATGGCTCATGCTCATGTATTGCGTGAGAGTTGAAAAAGGTTTAAGAAAGTAAGAGTGCGAAAACAATTACTTGGCCAATACCGGGGTTGTGCATGATTTAAATTAGTTGTGTGGGGATGATGGAGCATAGCGAGACTATATGATTTTGTAGGGATAATTTTATTTGGCCTTGATATTTCGAAAGTTCATGATTACCTTGCTAGTTTGCTTGAAGTATTATTGTTTTCATGTCAATAGCAAAATATTGTTTTGATTCTTACGGATCTGAACATTCATGTCACATGAAAGAAGTTACAAAGGACAAATATGCCAGGTAGCATTCCACATCAAAAATTCAGTCTTTATCACTTCCCTACTCGAGGACGAGCAGGAGTTAAGCTTGGGGATGCTTGATACGTCTCCAACGTATCTATAATTTTTGATGGTTTCATGCTATTATCTTTTCAACTTTGGATGTTTTGTATGCCTTTTATGTCTTTTTTGGGAATAATTTATTAACTCAGTGCCAAGTGCCAGTTCCTATTTTTTCTGTGTTTTTGACCCTTTTCAGAGGAGAATATTAAACAGAGTCCAAACGGAATAAAACCTCCGAAAAGATTTTTTCCAGAACAGAAGATACGCACGGAGCTTGAGAACCAAGGCAAAGGGCACCAGGGGAGGCCACAAGCCCCCTAGGCGCGGCCAGGGGGGAGGGTGCCTAGCAGTCTTGTGGGCCCCCTGTGGCTCCTCTGCCCTACTTGTTCTGCCTATAAATCCCCGAAAAATCCAAAACCACGAGAGAGATCCACGAAAATACTTTTCTGCCGCCGCAAGATTCTGTCTCCGCAAGATCCCATCTGGGGCACGTTCTGGTGCTCTGCCGGAGAGGGCATTAGGATACGGAGGGCTTCTTCATCAACACCATTGGCTCTCCGGTGATTCGTGAGTAGTTTAGCATAGACCTTCGGGTCCATAGCTAGTAGCTAGATGGCTTCTTCTCTCTCTTGGATCTTCAATACAAAGTTCTCCATGATCTTCATGGAGATCTATCTGATGTAATCTTCTTTTGCGGTGTGTTTGTCGAGATCCGATGAATTGTGGATTTATGATCAGATTATCTATGAATCTTATTTGAGTTTCTTCTGATCTGTTATATGCATGATATCATATCCTTGTAATTCTCTTTGAGTTGTGGGTTTTTTTTGGCCAACTTGACCTATGATTCTTGCAATGGGAGAAGTGCTTGGTTTTGGGTTCATACCGTGCGGTGATCGCACCCGGTGACAGAAGGGGTAGCGAGGCAAGCATCGTGTTGTTACCATCAAGGGTAAAAAGATGGGGTTTATATCTATTGCATGAATTTATCCGTCTACATCATGTCATCTTGCTTAAGGCGTTACTCTGTTTGTCATGAACTCAATACACTAGATGCATGCTGGATAGCGGTCGATGTGTGGAGTAATAGTAGTACATGCAGAAAGTATCGGTCTACTTGTCTCGGACGTGATGCCTACATGTATTATCATTGCCTTGTATATCATCATGACTTTGCGCGGTTCTATCAATTGCTCGACAGTAATTCGTTGACCCACCTAATATTTGCTATCTTGAGAGAAGCCTCTAGTGAACACTATGGCCCCCGAGTCTACTTCACATCATATTTTCAGCCCTACACTTCTACTTTGTTGCACTTTCCTCCTTCAAATCTCACCTTGCAATAAATCGTGAAGGGATTGACAACCCCTTTTTAGCGTTGGGTGGAAGTTTGCTGTTTTTGCGCAGGTACATTGGTGCCTTGCTACTGCAAAAAAGACCTTCCAACGGCGGCATAAGCAAGCGTGCTGACGGGAGTCTATTCTTTTCTTGATTCTCCTCAGCAACGGCACCAGGAATCCTTCTGCTACGGCTACGCCTTTAGGGACTTCCTAGGCAAATATGCAAAGGATTCCCCCGTGGCCTTGGAGCCTTGCGTTGGTGTTCCCTCGAAGCGGAAAGGGTGATGTAGAACAACGGTGGTAAGAATTTTCCTTAGTTTTGAGAACCAAGGTATCGATCTAGTGAAGGAATATCACAAGTACCTGCACAAACACAAAGAGCTTGCTCCAAACGCTATGAAGGGGTTGTTAATCCCTTATAGATTGTTTGCCAAGTGAGAACTGAAAGCAACAAAGTAACAAAGCAAAGTAAAAGCGAAAGTGGAAACGATAGGTGTGAATAGACTCGGGGGCCGTAGTGTTCACTAGTGGCTTCTCTCATGAACGCAAGTAGACGGTGGGTGAATGAATTACTGTCGACCAACTGATAGAACCGCACAAAGTCGTGACGTTATCTATGGCAATGATTATATCTATAGGCATCACGTCCAAAACAAGTAGACCGATACTTTCTGCATCTACTACTATTACTCCACACGTCGACCGCTATCCAGCATGCATCTAGTGTATTAAGTCCAAAGAACAGAGTAACGCCTTAAGCAAGATGATATGATGTAGATGGACAATCTCATATCTATCACAAAGCCCATCTTGTTACCCTTGATGGAAATAACACGATGTGTGCCTTGCTGCCGCTACTGTCACTAGGAAAGGTCACCACACGGTATGAACCCAAACCAAGCACTTCTCCCATTGCAAGAATCATAGATCTAGTTGGCCAAACAAAACCCAGGACTCGGAGAGACTTACAAGGATATCAAATCATGCATATAAGAAATCAACAAATACTCAAATATATATCATAGATAATCTGATCACAAATCCACAATTCATCGGATCTCGACAAACACACCGCCAAAGAGGATTACATCGGATAGATCTCCATGAAGATCATGGAGAACTTTGTATTGAAGATCCAAGAGAGAGAAGAAGCCATCTAGCTACTAACTACGGACCCGTAGGTCTGAAGTGAACTACTCACAAGTCATTCGAGGGGCGATGATGTTGATGAAGAAGCCCTCCAACTCCAAAGTCCCCTCCGGCAGGGTGCCAGGAAGGGTCTCCAGTTGAGATCTCGCGGAAACGGAAGCTTGCAGTGGCGGAAAAGTGTTTTCGTGGACGCCCTGATTTTTTATGGATTTTTAGGGAATTTATAGGCTAGAAACCTAGGGCAGGGGAGCGCCAGGGGGGGCCACAAGCTTGGTTGCCGCGGCCTCCCCCCTTGCCGCGGCAACAGGGCTTGTGGGCCCCCCTGTGGGCCCACTTGGTTGGCCCTCAAGCCTCCCGATCTTCTTCCGTTCTGGAAAAAAACATTTTGGGGATTTTATTCCCTTAGGACTCCGTTCCAAAATCAGATCTGAAAAGAGTCAAAAACACAGAAAAAACAGGAACTCGCACGTGGCACTGAGTTAATAAGTTAGTCCCAAAAAATATATTAAAGTTAAACAAAACATCCAAAGTTGACAAGATAATAGCGTGAAACCATCAGAAATAATAGATACATTTGAGACGTATCAAGCTTCCCCAAGCTTAATTCCTTCTCGTCCTCGAGTAGGGAAGTGATAAAGAATGAATTTTTGATGCTTTCATGCTACCTAACATAGATGTCCTTCGTAACTCCTCTTATGTGATGTGAATGTTCAGATCTGTTAGATTCAAAATAATAGTTTACTATTGACGTGGAAACACTAATAATTCAAGCAAACTAGCAAGGTAATCATGAACTTTCAAAATAACAAGGCCAAAAGAAAGTTATCCCTACAAAATCATATAGTCTGGCTATGCTCTATCATCATTGCACAACGAATTTAAATAATGCAGAACCCCGGTATTGGACAAGTAATTGTTTTCACACCTTTACTTTCTCAAACCTTTTGACCTCTCACACAATACATGAGCGTGAGCCATGGTTTTAGCACTATAAGTGGTGTGGAGTGTGGTGGAGGTTGCAAGACAAAAAAGGAGAAGATGGTCACATTAACTAGGCATATCAATGAGCTGTGGAGATGCTCATCAATAGATATCACTGTGAATGAGTAGGGATTGCCATACAAATGATGCACTAGAGCTAAGAATATGTGAAAGCTCTTAAAGAAAACTAGTGGGTGTGCATCCAACTTGCTTGCTCACGAAGACCTAAGGCAAATTTGAGGAAGCCTATCATTGGAATATACAAGCCAAGTTATATAATGAAAAATTTCCCACTAGCTATATGGTGGTGACAAAACGAGAAACTCTCAATCATGAAGATCATGGTGCTTAATATGCACAAGTGAGGAAAGGTTGTAGCATTGTCCCTTCTCTCTTTTTCTCTCTTTTTTTTTGGATGGGCTCTTTGGCCTCTTTATATATATATATATATATATATATATATATATATATATATATATTGGTGGGCATCTTTGGCCTCTTTTATTTGCTCACATGGGACAATGCTCCATCAATGATGATCATCACACCTACAACTCAAAACTTAGAGCAACGATGACTCTATATGGAATGCCTTCGGTAGTGTACCGTGACAATGACCTAGCAAGGCATGGACATTAATGGAAACATCATGCTAGCTATCTTACGATCATGCAACGGCAATGTAGACGTGGTGGAACATGTCATGGTGGTAGTTGCATGGCAATATATCTCGGAATGACTTTGAAAAAGCCATAGTAGGTAGGTATGGTGTCTGTTTTGAGGGAGGCTAATGGTGGGTTTTGTGCACCGGCGAAAGTTGCACGACACTAAAGAAGATAGTGATGGTGGAAGGTGAAAGTGCATCTAAACCATGGACTCAACATTAGTCATGAAGAACTCATATACTTGTTGCAAAAGTTTTATTAGTAATCGAAACAAAGCATTCAACGCATACTTCGAGGGGAAGGGTTGGTAGGTATAAACCATCGCGCGATCCCGACCGCCACACAAAGGATGACAATCAATAGACTAATCATGCTCAAACTTCATCACATAGCGGTTCACCATACGTGCATGCTACGGGAATCACTTACTTCAACACAAGTATTTCTAGATCCACAACACCTTACTAATATAACTTCAATATTATCATAACCACAACTCAAAACTAGTTGAGATGAATCAAACTTCTCTACCTATTCAATGCACATGAAGGTGGAAGTTTTCATATCCCTTTGGATAACTACCCCTTTTTGAGACTACTTTCATAGCATAGATCAACTACCAAGCCATACACCGCCGTGCTCTAAAAGATATAAGTGAAGCACATAGAGCAAAAGCAACTAGCTCAAAAGATATAAGTGAAGCACATGTGAGCTGAATTGTCTACCAAAGGATATAAGTGAAGCTCGACAAAATCACGGTGAGTGCATGTGTCGCTCTATAGGTGTGCAGCAAGGATGATTGTGACACAACAAAAATAAAAGACTCCTACGATACAAGACGCTCCAAGCAAAACACATAACATGTGGTGAATAAAAATATAGCCCCAAGTAACGTTACCGATGGATTGAAGACGAAAGAGGGGATGCCTTCCCGGGGCATCCCCAAGCTTAGGATTTTACGGCATCCTTGAATCAGCTTGGGGTGCCTTGGGCATCCCCAAGCTTGAGCTCTTGCCACTCTTTATCTTTTTGTCCATAAGAACTTCACCCAAAACTTGAAAACTTCACAAGACGAAACTTAAACAGAAACTCATGATAACATTACTATAAGAAAGCAAACCACCACTTCCTTACGTACTATGGAAAACTTGAATTCTGCTTATGTTGATGTTGGGTTACTGTATCATTCTTCCATGGCTAATACCTCCCGATACTATCCATAGTTTCATCAAAATAAGCAACCAACACATCAAAGACAGAATATGTTAACAGAAGACCAGTTTGTAGGAATCTGTATACTTCGTATACTTCTGGTACTTCATAAATTCTGAAAAATTACGACAGTCTGGAGAATTTGCGTAGATATCAGCAGAAAAAAGAATAAACTCAAAAGCTCTTCTAGAAAAAAAATAATAATTCTTTTCATGAGCAGAAAATTTCTGTGTTTTCCAGCATGACCAAACGATTATCCCAAAGACTAGTCATAACGGTTTTGCTTGGAACAAACGAAAAAAGAAACACAAAAAACACAATCATAACAGAATTATGAAAGTGTCGAAAACACGAAACAGAAAGAAAAAGGATAGATTCGTTGGGTTGCCTCCCAACAAGCGCTATTGTTTAACGCCCTTAGCTAGGCATTGATAATTCAATGATGCTCACACAAAAGACAAGAATTGAAGCACAACGAGAGCATCATAAAGCATGTGAAAATCATATCTAAGTCTAACATACTTCCTATGCATAGGAATTTTATAGGAAAACATATTGTCAAGACAACCAATAGTTACCATATGCAAGGAAGAAGAAACAAATTGTTAAGGTTTTTAGAACTGATGGCTCTCCCCTCCTCCTCCTCCTCCTCCCACCTCCTCCCACTCCACAGCCTCTCCAATCCTTCCAACCATGAAGATTTCTCCTGTTAATCAAGATGGAAGGGCTCTTACAATGGAATTTCTCACCAGGGTTAGCCCTGGCCAAACAGGTGAGGCTCAAGTTTGGCACCACGGTGCATTTTTCTTCTCCCTGGTCAGGCAAAGTTTTCTACTTGGTGGTTTCTTTCTCCTCGGCCTCTTTCCCCTTGAATGAGGATTCAATGGGCATTGCTCTCCAATGTTGTTTGGGTGGATTAAGATCGGATTTCTCTGTCTGAGTAATATCAGCAAGAACCTTTCGGTTTAGTGTTGCCAACAACAAAGTGGGTCACTTCATCTATGGGCTCAAAGATAGAGTTTGGCCACATTTTGTTTGTCATTTCCACCTCTTCAAGGGACGTTTTGCTCAGACTATACATCATGATTATCATTGGCATGCTGATGAGGAATTAGTTAACATCTCTTCTAGGAGGTCTATGGCGATCAAAACTGATTTAAGTTTTCTTGGCAAAGAGATTATCAATGATACTACATCGGGTTTGCTCCACTCCCCAAATTTGGTTAAGTTTGATCTTAGCAATTTCTGCAATCGCCATGGGAGTGAAGCATCAGCATCACATGAAGTTTCACGTGCCCACAATCCACGTAACATGGCACATGCAAGTTTGAATACAACACCGTCATCCTCGGAAGAACGCCCGCATATGTGATTAATGGAGAGTTATGTCGCCCTAGTAGATTTGGAGGACGCGGGATCTGCCTCTAATGACAATTTCCTTCTTTTGGGCAGTCTCCGATTTCGGCTTAATGTTCCATATCCTTCTCCACCGCAATGTTTCCTTACATCTGCGATTAAATATGTGCCACAGTCTTTGGAGTGGCCGTCGGTCTTAGAGGCTCGACACAAGGCAGATTTAGCGCAAGCCCAATATTCTGCCGAGGAAATCTCGGAATTAGCCATTAAATGGCCGTTTTTATGCGCAAGATGCCTTCAATGGGGACATCATAAACGGGACTTCTTCTCGTGCCTGATTTCCATTAACTGCTCAGCTCCTAATCACAAGATGATTGCCTGCCCTGCGATTATTAAGCATATCTGTCGGCTGACACGACTACTACTCGGGCAATTAGCACTAGAGATTGCAATCAATCCCAAGTTGCCGTTTCCCGCTTGGTTCATTCTTCAGGCAAACATCGTTGATACACTAGGTGCGACTGGTGTGGGGCATATGGGCACAAGATCCATTCCCGTTTTAAGCGAGAGAAATCCTCTAAATGGATTTGGATACCTAAAGTTTTCGATTCTACCCCTCATGCTTCGTATTCTGCGCCTCCCCCCACAGAGCTCATCACCCTCCTGTCCCATCCGAGACTACGGCCGCTTCACCCTCCTCTTCTCCTGTCTCATCGCCGTCGCCTCGGCTGCCAACCACCTCCATTACCATGGCGAACTATTCACTGAACCCAGTGTCGTTCCTCCTGCCCGGATTCGCCGTGGAACCTGGTCCGAATGATCGAATCGTGCGGAGTGGAATGGTGGTCGGGCCATTTCCACCCCTCAACCATGACTTCCTAGCGATTGCGTAGGCCAGTCACTATGTTCCGCTTCATCGCCGCGAAGCCATCCGCACTCAGATCGAAGGTTTGCTCCACGAAGCTCACTTATTCACCACTCAATCTTCTGATCATCCATTGGGCATTGGCATATTTGGATTTGCGGATGCATTCATGAGAGATACCGCCATTGCGTCTCCCCTAGAGCTTGAGGACGAGGACCTCCTCATCACTTTTGTACCTCACAACGAAGCTCTGAATCGACGTAGCACTACCTTTGGGCCTGCACTATGGATTATGTATTTTGGGTTTCCCTATGACTATCAAACAGAGTACTACATTCAGAAATCCCTAGGAGGGTTTGGTGCTCTGGTTTCCTGGTATAATCCGAGACAGGATAGGAGATTTGTTCTGCTCAAAGTGAGAATCCTTAATATGCGTTTAATCCCAAAGAGCTTTGTAGTCTGGGAACTAGGTGGTGCTAGAGACTGCTGGACTGTTCAAGTTACTATCCTGCGTAGCAATGGCTGGAATGGTTTGTTACCTGAGGTTCTCCTTGCTGGGGAGGAACCACCTCCTCCTAATGGCAACCCACACCCTCAGTTTGGCCCTGAGCTCACTCCTGAGCAACTGTACCAACAGCAAGTGCATAACTGGCTAGTTCAAAATGCAGCTCAACCTCATGAGGCTCCTCCTGCTAATGCAGGCCCACAGCAACAGGATCAACACAATGGATGGGGAGTGTAGCCAGCTTCACCACCACAGGCACCACAATTACCTCCTTACCTCTACAACTTTCAAGCTTGGCTTGCTGCTTAGGGACTCCAAGTGCAAGATGGCTTGGGTCCTGAAGATAACATTTCAGATAGTGCTTCTCAGGCTTGGAATGATGCTATATCTTACTCCAACAGTTCTGCTAGCACCAATCTATCTGCTTAATCTCTGACTCCACTGGTGATGCACTCTCAACCACATCAGCAACAACACCCTGAGGGTCTTTTGAGAATCTCCCTTGAAGTTCACAATGATGGAATTCGTTTTGGTTTATCTGAGCATGGAGAATCAGTGCTCACCCTGCTCTTAACTGATCCAGCTCCAAGACAGCAGGTGAATGACTTCATTTTTAGAGCATAAAACCTATACTAGCTTCTAGAGGCCCTTGGAATACTGGTTTTGGTTTCAAGCATGAATGCATGAATGTGGAATTTGCAGTTGCTCTGGGTGATGATGGCATAATCTTTAGCACCACCTGTCCTACTTTCCCCATGATCAGCTCATCATCTACTATTGTCATAGAAGCATTATCCCATGAGCAGGCACTGTCTCCAACTATTGAGCACACAGATCCATTGGAAGCAGAGTGCAACATGGATCAGGAACCACACGTCAGCAAGATTCCTTTGAGGAACAAAGGCAAAATGAAGCTGCAAGTGGATACTGCTAACGTTCGCCGCAGCCTGAGATCAAACAAGTATGATGCTTTCAAGATTCCATCCATGGCAGAGGGTAAGATCACTAAATCCAAAGTTAAGCCCAGGATGATTCCTAATATTGCACTGCAGGAAGATGACCATGCCCTGACACTTGTGGTTCCCCCTCCTACTGCCATCAACACCATGCAAGCCATTGGGACACACCTATGTGCCATACTTGAAGCAGAGCTTGCAGCTAAGGAGCTCCTTCGAGAAGATCCAGGCCGTGCAGATGGCCAAGTTTGAACTTATGCCTGATCTACCACCTCTTTAATCTTTATGGTGCTTTTGCATAGTTGGAATGTCTTATGTTGGAATATTCATGGTCTTAATTCGCCCAAAAAACATCTAGCCCTATCGAATGCTATTCGTGACAGCAGCTGCTCTATCATTTGTTTACAAGAAACGAAAATGTCCTCGTTTGATGAAAATGCCTTACGTACATTGTGTCCCAAAAGATTTGACAAATTTGCATATATTCCCTCCCGAGGGGCCTCTTGTGGGCTAGTCACGATCTGGAACATCTCTATGTTTGTAGGAGCTACGTTTGTAGAAGAGGATTTCGCATTTGGGGTCTAGTTCTCATCAATGCAAACAATGCATACCTGGAAGCTCTTGAACATATATGGCCCCTGCCAAGGGGAACAACGGGTTCGTTTCACCACTTGGCTCTTTGATCTTGATATTGTGGCGACCGAGGACTAGTTGATTTTAGGGGATTTCAACTACATTAGGGCCCCAACAAACCACAATCTACCCGGAGGTGACATTCAAGACATGTTTACGTTTAATGAACTCATCAGTGAGAAGATGTTAACGGAGATCCCAATCAAAGGCCGAGCATATACATGGTCGAATATGCAGCAAAACCCTCTTCTCGAACAGCTCGACTGGTTCTTTACCTCTCTGAATTGGACCACCTCTTTTCCCAACACTTTGGTACGTCCCTTGGCACGACCTGTATCACATCATATGCCCTGTTCGGTAGAAATCCAAACCAACATTCCACGCAAAAAAATCTTCCGCTTTGAAACATACTGGATTGCCCACCCAGGGTTTATGGACACGGTTTCACGAGCATGGAATAAACCCATCAAACATGGTAGGAATAGCAATGCAGCGGCGATAATCTATCAGAAACTTAAAGCAGTACGCTTTGCGCTAAGAAGATGGAGCAGCAGTATCTCCCGCCTAAAGGTAGCGACCATCAACACCAACAAGGCATTGGTGGAGTTAGATGCCCTCGAAGATCGATGTACTCTCACCACACCAGCACGAAACTTCTGGCGCATCCTCAAAAATCACCTACTCAGGTTGCTGCAATACCAGAAAGACTACTGGCGCAAGAGATGCTCGATCAGATGGATCAAGTTTGGAGATGAAAATACCAAGTTCTTTCAAACAGTGGCAAGTGAATGCTATCAGCGCAACTATGTGGCCACACTCAAAACTGATGAAGGGATCATGGTTGAGACACATGCCAACAAGGAAACCCTCCTGTTTGACACCTATAGAACAAGGATGGGCACGGCGAGAGCTCCGAATATACGGTTTGATTTAACGCAGCTTCGACAACAAGGTATCGACTTTGAAGCTCTCACGATCCCCTTTGCAAAAGAGGAAATAGACGTTGTAGTTAAAGAGTTGCCAGCTAACAAATCTCCAGGGCCAGACGGTTTTAATGGCGACTTTCTTAAAACTTGCTGGCACATCATCAAGAAGGACTTCTATGATCTTTGTGATGAATTCCACCGAGGTAATCTCAACCTGGAATCTCTCAACTATGGACATATCACGTTCGTCCCAAAGACGGCTTCCCCTGAGACAGTAAACGACTATCTTCCCATTGCCCTGCTTAACTGCTGCCTCAAGATGATCACCAAGATACTGGCACAGCGACTCCAGAAGATTATTCTACAGATTGTGCATCGAAACCAGTATGGGTTCCTCCGTGGTAGATCTATTCATGACTGCTTGGCGTGGGCTCTCGAGTATATACACCAATGTCAAAGCTCTCGAAAGGAGGTGGTCCTTCTTAAATTAGATTTCGCCAAAGCTTTTGATACGGTTGAACATTCGGCCATGATCACCATCATGCAACGTATGGGGTTTAATTCAAAGTGGATCCAATGGATACAATGCATCTTCTCATCAGGGAAATCATAGGTATTACTGAATGGTGTCCCTGGTAAACAATTCCCCTACAGATGTGGAGTAAGACAGGGAGACCCTCTCTCACCATTGCTATTTGTACTGCGGCTGATATACTCTAAACAGAGATTAACAAACAGTTAAATCTGGGCTTGTTATCCCACCCTATCGATCCAAGAGGTGATGTTGCGTTTCCAATGATTCAATACGACGACGACACCATCATCATCATGCATGCGTGTGCGGTCCAGGCTGCGCGAATGAAAAGAATACTGGATGACTTCGCCACGACGATAGGGCTCAGGATTAACTATCAGAAATCAACCCTAGTTCCTATCAATGTTATGCAAGAGGTCTGTGACAACATCATCTCTATCTTTCGATGTGCACAGCAACAATGCCATTCACCTACCTAGGGCTCCCGCTGGGTACATCTAAACCTACTATCCTGGATATGACGCCGCTTGTCTGTAAAGCGGAGAGGAAAATCACAGCTGCCATGGTACTGATGTCGCATGCGGGCAGATTGGCTTTGATGAACTCACTCGTCACGTCGCTACTTGTGTACCCAATGGGGACCCTCAGAATTCCCCCGAGGATTGTAGAACAATTTGATAAACTCCGGAGGAGGTGCCTGTGGAGGAAAAAGAGTGAGGATGGATTTAAAAGTAATGCACTAGTAGCGTGGGATGCAGTTTGCCGGCCGAAAGAAAATGGCGGCCTAGGTGTCCTGAATCTCAAGCTACAGAATGAAGCGATGCTCCTAAAGATGCTTCACAAGTTCTACAACGGAAAAGAGATTCCATGGGTAGCATTTCTCTGGAACACACACTACAGTGAAGCAATCCCCCATGCGCAAGATCGTTGTGGCTCTTTCGGGTGGCGAGAACTGACTAAACTTATGCCGGTGTTCCGAGGGATAACGCGAGTCAAGGTTAACGATGGCCTCTCGACGCTCTTTTGGAAAGCCGATTGGAACAATGCCGTATATGCAGAAAAGTTTCCCCAGGCCTTCTCCTTCTCTAGAACTGAAGATGCTTCGGTTCAGAAATTCTTGGGGACAAGCTCGCTTCAAGAAGCCTTCTTACTGCCCCTGTCAGAACAAGCGCATGATGAACTCAGAGTGATGAAACAGGAAATCAGAGATGTGCGGCTAAACCCTAGAGGAGATGACTGCGTGTGTACCTGGGGAGCTGACACCTTTGCAATGGAAGCATCTCGACGGTTCTATTTCAAAGGAACTATGGTGCATGCCGCGTTTAACTGGCTATGGAAAACAAAATGTGTCCCAAAGATCAAGGTGTTTGGATGGTTCTTGCTGATGGACAGGCTCAACACGAGGAATATGCTCAAACGAAGGCATTACAACATAGGGTCTACTCTTGACTGCATGCTATGTGATCGGCACATGGAGGAAACCCTTGAACATCTCTTCTTCGAATGCAGCTTTAGCCAACGCTGTTGGGATATGCTAAACATCAAATGGTCAAAACAACAACATAGGCTAGAGAAGCTGCAACATCAGAGGACAGAACACCCCAGGGACATGTTCGTGGATATTTTTCTAGTAGCGGCCTGGAGTCTATGGAAGGAAAGAAATAACAAGTGCTTTGAGCAAATAACTCCATCTCTGGGGGCCTGGCGACGTAGATTTGTATTAGACTTATCCAATCTTAGACACCGTGTGCCTACTAGCAAGGTGCAAACCATAGATAACATTGTGGCAACCCTAGATAATACCACATAATATGTAACTCCATCCTGCCCACCTCACCCCCCATCACCCCAATCCACCCCTCCCATCATGTACATGTGTAACTATTGGCTTTATATATACATGCAGTAGGATTTTATCCTACTGTCTTACACTCAAAAAAAAGGAAGAAGAAATAGACAAGAGAAATCTCAACATAACGAGAGGTAATTTGGTAACATGAAAGTTTCTACCACAATATTTTCCTCTCTCAAAAGAATTACATGTGGGATCATATTCGAATTCAACAATGTAACTATCACATATGATATTCTTTTCATGATCCACATTCATGCAAAGTTGACGCTCTTCGAAAATAGTGGGATTATCATCAAATAAAGTCATGACTTCTCCAATCCCACTTTCAATATTGTTGCAAATATCATACTCATCATGAGGCTTAAACAAGTTTTCAAGATCATAAGAAAGATCATCACCCAAATCATGATTATTGCAACAAGTAGTGGACAAAACAAAACTAGCATCCCCAAGCTTAGGGTTTTGCAAATTTTTAGCATGATTGTCACTAATAGAATTTATAGTGAAACCATTGCAATCATGCTTTTCATCCAAGGAGCCCTCATGAATCACTTCATAAATTTCTTCCTCACAATTTTCAGATTCACGCATCTCAAGGAAAACTACATAAAGAAAGCAAGTGCACTCAACTCACTAGCAATTGGTTCAACATAATTGGATCTCTTAAAGAGATTAGCAACTTGATGAGGATCCATATCACTAGAGTTTCAGCAAGCGAAGATGCAAGCATATTGAAGGCACATGGCACACAAGCGAACAGAAAGCAAGCGAGAGAAAAGGGCGAATGAAAAAGGCAAAGGAGAAAGCAAATGAAAACGACAAATGTGAAATGGGGGAGAGGAAAACGAGAGGCAACTGGGAAAAAAGGTAAATGCAAGAGATGAGTTTGTGACACCTACTTGGATATGTCTCTCCTTCCCCGGTAATGGCGCCAGAAATACTTCTCCTACTACAACAAAAGACCTTCCAACGGCGCCAGAAACAAGCGTGCTGACGGGAGTCTATTCTTGTCTTGATTCTCCTCAGCAACGATACCAGGAATGCTTCTGCTACGGCTACGCCTTTAGGGACTTCCTAGGCAAATATGCAAAGGATTCCCCCGTGGCCTTGGAGCCTTGCGTTGGTGTTCCCTCGAAGCGGAAAGGGTGATGTAGCACAGCGGTGGTAAGTATTTCCCTCAGGTTTGAGAACCAAGGTATCGATCCAGTGAAGGAATATCACAAGTACCTGCACAAACACAAAGAGCTTGCTCCCAACGCAATGAAGGGGTTGTCAATCCCTTGTAGATTGTTTGCCAAGTGAGAACTGAAAGCAACAAAGTAACAAAGCAAAGTAAAAGCAAAAGTGGAAACGATAGGTGTGAATAGACCCGGGGGCCGTAGTGTTCACTAGTGGCTTCTCTCATGAAAGCAATTAGACGGTGGGTGAACGAATTACTGTCGAGCAATTGATAGAACCCCTCAAAGTCATGACGTTATCTATGGAAATGATTATATCTATAGGCATCACGTCCAAAACAAGTAGACCGATACTTTCTGCATCTACTACTATTACTCCACACGTCGACCGCTATCCAGCATGCATCTAGTGTATAAGTCCAAAGAACAAAGTAACGCCTTAAGCAAGATGGCATGATGTAGATGGACAATCTCATATCTACGACAAATCCCATCTTGTTACCCTTGATGGAAACAACACGATGTGTGCCTTGCTGCCCTTACTGTCACGGGGAAAGGTCACCACACGGTATGAACCCAAAACCAAGCACTTCTCGCATTGCAAGAATCATAGATCTAGTTGGCCAAACAAAACCCAAGACTCGGATAGACTTACAAGGATATCAAATCATGCATATAAGAAATCAGCAAAGACTCAAATATATATCATAGATAATCTGATCACAAATTCACAATTCATCGGATCCCGACAAACACACCGCCAAAGAGGATTACATCGGATAGATCTCCATGAAGATCATGGAGAACTTTGTATTGAAGATCCAAGAGAGAGAACAAGCCATCTAGCTACTAACTACGGACGCGTAGGTCTGAAGTGAACTACTCACGAGTCATTGGAGGGGCGATGATGTTGATGAAGAAGCGCTCCAACTCCAAATTCCCCTCCGGCAGGGCACCGGGAAGGGTCTCCAGATGAGATCTCGCGGAAACGGAAGCTTCCGGCGGCGGAAAAGTGTTTTCGTGGACGCCCTGATTTTTTCTGGATTTTTAGGAAATTTATAGGCCAAAGACCTAGGGCAGGGGAGCGCCAGGGGGGCTACAAGCTTGGTTGCTGCGGCCTCCCCCCTGGCCGCGACAACAGGGCTGGTGGGCCCACTTGCTTGGCCCTCAAGCCTCCCGATCTTCTTCCGTTCTGGAAAAAATCATTTTGGGGATTTTATTCCGTTTGGACTCCGTTCCAAAATCAGATCTGAAAAGAGTCAAAGACACAGAAAAAAGAGGAACTGGCACTTGGCACTGAGTTAATAAGTTAGTCCCAAAAAAGATATAAAAGGTAAACAAAACATCCAAAGTTGACAAGATAACAACGTGAAATCATAAAAAATTATAGATATGTTTGAGACGTATCAAGCATCCCCAAGCTTAACTCCTGCTCGTCCTCGAGTAGGGAAGTGATAAAGACGGAATTTTTGATGTGGAATGCTACCTAACATATTTATCCTTTGCAACTTCTTTCATGTGACATGAATGTTGAGATCCGTAAGATTCAAAACAATAGTTTTCTATTGACATGAAAACAATAATACTTCAAGCAAACTAGCAAGGGTAATCATGAACTTTCGAAATAACACGGTCAAAGAAAGTTATCCCTACAACATCATATAGTCTGGCTATGCTCCATCATCCCCACACAACAAATTGAAATCATGCACAACCCCGGTATTGGGCAAGTAATAGTTTTCGCACTCTTAGTTTCTCAAACCTTCTTCAACTCTCATGCAATGTATGAGCGTGAGCCATGGATATAGCACTATAGGTGGAATAAAGTGTGGTGGAGGTTGTGAGGCAAAAAGGAGGAGATGGTCACATTGACTCGGCGTATCAACGGGCTATGGAGATGCCCATCAATAGATATCAATGTGAATGAGTAGGGATTACCTTGCAACGGATGCACTTAGAGCTATAAGTGTGTGAAAGCTCAAAAGGAGAACTGGTGGGTGTGCATCCAAGTTGCTTGCTCACGAAGACCTAGGGCAATTTTGAGGAAGCCCATCATTGGAATATACAAGCCAAGTTATATAATTAAGATTCCCACTAGTATATGGTGGTGTCAAAACAAGAGACTCTCTATCATGAAGAACATGGTGCTATTGTGAAGCACAAGTGTGGAAAAAGATAGTAGCATTGTCCCTTCTCCCTTTTTCTCTTTTTTTGTTTGGGCTCTATGACCTCTTTTTATTTTTTTGGTGGGCATCTTTGTCCTCTTTTTTTTATTTCCTCACATGGTACAATGCTTTAATAATGATGATCATCACACTTTTATTTACTGACAACTCAATACTTAGAGCAATGATAACTCTATAGGAAATGCCTCCGGCAGTGTACCGGGATGTGCAATGATCTAGCTTAGCGTATGACGTTGAAACATCTCGCTAGCTATCTTACGATCATGCAATGGCAATATGAAAGTGACGGCACAAGTCATGAGACGGTACGGTGGGAGTTGCACGGCAATATATCTCGGAATGGCTATGAAAAGGCCATGATAGGTAGGTATGGTGGCTGTTTTGAGGAAGGTATATGGTGGTTTTGTACACCGACGAAAGTTGCGCGGCACTAGAGAGGCTAGCAACGGTGGAAGGTGAAAGTGCATCTATACCATGGACTCACATTAGTCATGAAGAACTCATATACTTATTGCGAATGTTTTATTAGTAATTGAAACAAAGTGCTAAACGCATACTCCTAGGGGAAGGGTTGGTAGGTGTTGACCATCGCGCGATCCTGACCGCCACACAAAGTATGACAATCAATAAATCAATTATGCTCTGACTTCCTAACATAGCGGTTCACCATACGTGCATGTTACGGGAATCACTAACTTCAACACAAGTATTTCTAGATTCACAACACCCTACTAACATAACTCTAATATTACCATATCCATGTCTCAAAACTAATTGAGATGAATCAAACTTCTCTTCACTAATCAATGCACATGAATATGGAAGTTTTATTATATCCTCTTTGGATGCCTATCATCTTTAGGACTCTTTCATGGCACACGCCAAATACCAAGTTACTCAGAGAGAGCACTCTCAAAAAGATATAAGTGAAGATCGAAAGCTTTTATTTCTCCAAAATATGACACCACCGTGCTCTAAAAATATCTAAGTGAAGCACTAGAGCAAAGTTATCTAGCTCAAAAGATATAAGTGAAGCACACGCGAGCTAAATTGCCTAACTCAAAAGATATAAGTGAAGCTCAATGAGTATTCTAGCAAATTCACGATGAGTGCATGACTCTTTCAAAAAGGTGTGCAGCAAGGATGATTTTGACACAACAAAAAGAAAAGACTCCTATAATACACGACGCTCCAAGCAAAACACATATCATGTGGTGAATAAAAATATAGCTCCAAGTAACGTTACCGATGGGTTGAAGACGAAAGAGGGGATGCCTTCCCGGGGCATCCCCAAGCTTAGCCTTTTTGGTGTCCTTGAATTTGGCTTGGTATGCCTTCGGCATCCCCAAGATTTAGCTCTTTCCACTCTTTATCCCATTGTCCATGAGAACATCACCCAAAACTTGAAAACTTCACAACACAAAACTAAAACAGAAACTCGTGATATCATTAGTACAAGAAAACAAATCACCACCTCTTTAGGTACTGTAGCAAACTTGATTTCTATTTATATTGGTGTTGGATTACTGTATTCTCACTTTTCCATGGCTAGTACCCCCCGATACTATCCATAGTTTCATCAAAATAAGCAATCAACACAACAAAAACAGAATCTGTCACAAACAGGCCAGTCTGTAGCAATCTGTATACTTTGTATACTTATGGTATCTCAAAAATTCTAAAACATTATGAAAATTTGGGCAATTGGTATATCAACCAGCAGCAGAAAGAATCAACTCAAAAGCTCTTTCTGGATAGGAATGAAAAATAATTTCGTGAGCGCAAAGTTTGTGTCTTTTTCAGCAAGATCAAACAACCATCACCAAATTTAGTCATAAAGATTTTACTTGGCTCAAACAAAAAAAGAAACACAAAAAAACAATCATAACAGAATTATGATGGTGTGGACACAACAAAACCGAAATGAAAAAGCAACGATAAATTTATTGGGTTGCCTGCCAACAAGCGCTATTGTTTAACGCCCTTAGCTAGGCATAAGGCGATAGAATCACGTATCGTCGTCTTTGGTACTCAAACCATAAATAGCCCTCATCATGGATTCATAAGGCAATCTTATTTTATTTATAGGAAAATGTTCCATGCCCTTCTCTAACGGAAATTGAAATCGAATATTCCCTTCCTTCATATCGATGACAACACCAATAGTCCTTAGGAAAGGTCTACCAAGAATGATATGACACGTCGGATTGCAATCAATATCAAGCACAATGAAATACACGGGTACATAGTTCCTATTTGCAATAATAAGAACATCATTGATCCTTCCCATGGGTTTCTTAGCAGTAGAATCTGCAAGATGCAAATTAAGGGAGCACTCATCAATCTCATTGAAGCCTAGAACATCACATAAAGACTTTGGAATAGCGGAAACACTAGCACCCAAATCACACAAAGAATTGCATTCATAGTTTTTGATCTTGATTTTGATACTAGGTTCCCACTCATCATGAAGTTTTCTAGGGATAGAAACTTCCAACTCAAGTTTCTCTTCAAGAGATTTCATCATAGCATCGATGATATGATCGGTAAAGGCCTTGTTTTGGCTATAAGCGTGTGGAGAGTTTAGCATGGATTGCATAAAGGAAATACATTCAATCAAAGAGAAGCTATCATAATTGAATTCCTTGAAATACAAAGTAGTAATTTTATTACTACTCAAAGTTTTGATATCCTCTACTCCACTTTCAATGCTTTTAGCATCAAGATAGATAGACTCCAAATCATTGGGGCGTTTCTCAACCAAAGTGGATTCATATCCAGCCCCATCATCATTAGGTTTGACATTAGAAAACAAGGATTCAATGAGAGTCACACCAAGCACTTTAAGATCTTCGTGATTCTCATCACGTGAACACGCCTTTTTACGCCATTCATGTCTAGCACCAATTTGGGCGGTTCTTTCTTTACTCTCATTCATGGAGATACACATAGCTTTCAAAGTTTAATCCATATTGATCTTGGGAGGAGCACATCTCAATTTCAAAGCATCGATATAAAGAGACGTTCTATCAACGGTCCTAGCCAAGTCATCAATTATGAGCAGTTTTTCTTCTATGGACGCATTGAAAATCTTTTGCGAGTTGATAAACTCTTTAATATTACTCTCTAGATCAGAGGGTAATTTATTGTAATTTCCATGAGCATTGTTGTAGGAGTTTCCAAAGTTATTAGAGGGATTACTAGGAAAAGGCCTAGGAATATAGTTACCTCTAAAAGCATTGTTGTTGCCAAAATTATTCCTACCAACAAAATTATCATCCAAGCTCTCATTGCTACTCTGAATCAAGGAAGACAAGGGCATACCATTTGGATCTAAAGGAGCACCTTTAGTAGCAAACAATTTCATTAACTCATCCATCTTAGCACTCAAAGAGTTAATTTCTTCTATAGCGTGCACTTTTTTACTAGTAGGTGACCTTTAGTGTGCCATTGAGAATAGTTTGTCATAATATTGTCTAGGAGTTTTGTGGCTTCTCCTAATGTGGTTTCCATGAAAGTTCCACCGGAGGCGGAATCAAGGATATTTCTAGAAGCAAAATTCAACCCAGCATAGAAGATTTGTATAATTATCCAAAGACTCAAGCCATGAGCGGGACAATTTCTAATCATCAATTTCATTCTCTCCCAAGGTTGTGCAACATGTTCATGATCTAGTTGCTTAAAATTCATGATATCATTACGGAGAGAGATAATCTCAGCCGGTGGAAAATACTTGGATATATAAGCATCTTTGCACTTGTTCCAAAATCAATACTGTTTTTGGGCAAAGATGAAAACCAAGTTTTTGCTCGATCTCGCAATGAGAACGGAAATAGCTTCAATTTAATCACATCATTATCCACATCTTTCTACTTTTGCATATCGCATAACTCAATGAAGGTATTAAAATGGGATGCGACATCTTCGCTAGGAAGGCCGGAGAATTGCTCTTTCATAACAAGATTCCGCACTAGTGGCAAGAGCAATCGGAGTACAAATAAAATCATTATTATTAGTATTCGAGAAGTCACAAAGTTTGTTGTTTTCAGTCATGGTGACTTCAGCAAGCAAGACAAGCACACAAGCAAACAGAAAGCAAGCAAAAGAAAAGGGCGAATGAAAAACGCAAATAATTTTGTAAATTTTTGTTTTTCAGAAGTGGGGGAGAGGAAAACGAGAGGCAAAAAAGTAAATGCAAGAGATGAGTTTGCGATAGTTACTTGGATAAGCTTCACTTAGAATAATCCCCGGTGCCAGAAATTGACACGTTGAAGGGATACTATTCTTGACTTGGTACTCCCTGGCAACGGCGCCAGAAATTGGCACGTTGACGGGAGACTATTCTTGACTTGATCCTCCTCCCCAGCAACGGCGCCAGAAATTCTTATTTCTACCTCTTGAGTTGGCGTTGGTTTTTCTCATGAAGAGGAAAGGGTGATGCATCACAGTAGCAGAAAGTATTTCCCTCAGTTTGAGAACCAAGGTATCAATCGAGTAGGAGTATCAAGGCAAGTCTCCAAAGTACCGGTGCAAAAACAACAAACTTGCACCCAACTCTACAAAGGGGTTGTCAATCCCTTCACGATTGATTGCAAGGTGAGATCTGAAGGTGGAAAGTGCAACAAAGTAAAAGTGTAGAGCTGAAAATATGATGTGAACTAGACCCGGGGCCCATAGTGTTCACTAGAGGCTTCTCTCATGATAGCAAATATTACAGTGGGTGAACGAATTACCGTCGAGCAATTGATAGAACCACGCAAAGTCATGACGATATCTCAGGCAGTGATCATACATATAGGCATCACGTCCGAGAAAAGTAGACTGATACTTTCTGCATCTACTACTATTATTCCACACATCGACCGTTATCCAGCATGCATCTAGTGTATTGAGTTCATAACACACAGAGTAACGCCTTTAGCAAGATGACATGATGTAGAGGGATAAATTCATGCAATAGATATAAACCCCATCTTTTTACCCTTGATGGCAACAACACGATGCGTGCCTCGCTACCCCTTCTGTCACTGGGTGAGGTCATCACACGGTATGAACCCAAAACCAAGCACTTCTCCCATTGCAAGAATTATAGATCAAGTTGGCCAAACAAAACCCACAACTCGAAGAGAATTACAAGGATATCAAATCATGCATATAAGAGATCAGAGGAAACTCAAATAAGATCCATTGATAATATGATCAAAAATCCACAATTCATCGGATCTCGACAAACACACCGCAAAAGAAGATTACATCGGATAGATCTCCATGAAGATCATGGAGAACTTAGTATTGAAGATCTAAGAGGGAGAAGAAGCCATCTAGCTACTAGCTATGGACCCGAAGTTTTGTGGTGAACTACTTACGCATCATCGGAGAGGCAATGGTGTTGGTGAAGAAGCCCTCCGTGTCCGAATCACCCTCCGGCAGGGCACCAGAATGTGCCCCAGGTGGGATCTTGCGGAGACAGAAGCTTGCGGCGGTGGAAAAGTATTTTCGTGGCTCTCTCCCGTGGTTTCAGATTTTTTGGGGATTTATAGGCGGAAGAGGTAGGGCAAAGGAGCCATGAGGGGCCCACAAGCCTGCTAGGCGCGGCCCCCCAGGCCGAGGCTAGGGGGCTTGTGGCCTCCCCCGGAGCCCTTTGCCTTGGTTCTCAAGTTCCTTGCGTATCTTCTATTCCGGAAAAAAATATTTCCGGAGGTTTTATTCCGTTTGGACTCCGTTTAATATTCTCCTCTGAAAAAGGTCAAAAACACGGAAAAAACAGGAACTGGCACTTGGCACTGAGTTAATAGGTTAGTCCCAAAAAAGATATAAAATGCATACAAAACATCCAAAGTTGACAAGATAATAGCATGGAACCATCAAAAATTATAGATACGTTGGAGACGTATCATAGGCTTGGTGGACGGTGATGGGTTGGATGAGATCTATCATGTAATCGAGTTAGTTTTGCTGGGGTTTGATCCCTTGTATCCACTATGTTCTAAGATTGATGTTGCTACTACTTTGCTATGCTTAATGCTTGTCACTATGTCCCGAGTGCCATGATTTCAGATCTGAACCTATTATGTTTTCATCAATATATGTGTGTTCTTGATCCTATCTTGCAAGTTGTAGTCACCTACTGTGTGTTATGACCCGGCAACCCCGGAGTGACAATAGCCGGAACCACTCCCGGAGATGACCATAGTATGAGGAGTTCATGTATTCACTATGTGGTAATGCTTTGTTCCGGTTCTCTATTAAAAGGAGACCTTAATATCCCTTAGTTTCCATTAGGACCCCACTGCCATGGGAGGGATGGACAATATATGTCATGCAAGTTCTTTTCCATAAGCACGTATGACTAAATACGGAATACATGCCTACATTACATTTACGAACTGGAGTTAGTTACATATCACCCTATGTTATAACTTTTACATGATGAATGCCATCCGACATAATTATCCATCATCGATCCAATGCCTATGAGTCTTTTCCTACTGGTCCTTGCTAAGTTACTTTACCGCTACTGCTGTCACTACTGCTACTGTTACTGCTGCTACTGTTACTATCACACTACTTTTCTACTGAAACTTTGCTGCAGATATTAAGTCTTTCATGTGTGGTTGAATTGACAACTCAACTGCTAATACTCGAGAATATTCTTTGGCTTCCCGTTGTGTCAAATCAACAAATTTGGGTTGAATACTCTACCCTCGAAAACTGTTGCGATCCCCTATACTTGTGGGTTATTAGGGTGCGGTAAGCTGGTGAAGTTCCAAATAGAGTGTCATAGCTGATTCTACATGTGAAGCGGAGTACATAGCTGCCTCGGAGGTGGCTAAATAGGGTGTAAGGATGAAGCAGTTCATGACAGATCTTGGAGTTGTGCCAAGTGCACTGGATCCAATAAATATGTTCTGTGACAACACTGGTGCCATTGCTCTAGTCAAGGAACCAAGGTTACACAAGAGGACCAGACATATAAAGCGATACTTCAATGCCATCCACGATTACATCAAGAAGGAGGACATAAATATTTGCAAAGTGCACACGAATCTGAATGTTGCAATCCCGCTGACTAAGCTTCTTCCACGAACAAAACATGATCAACACCAGAACTGTATGGGTGTTAGATTCGGTACATTGTAAAATCACATAGTGGTGTGAAGCTAAATTATTGACTAGTCCATGTGGGATACTCTTGGAAATATGCCCTCGAGGCAATAATAAAATGGTTATTATTATATTTCTTGTTTCAAGATAATCATTTATTATCCATGCTAGAACTGTATTGAATGGAAACACAAATACATGTGTGGATACATAGACAAAACACTGTCCCTAGTAAGCCTCCAGTTGACTAGTTCGATGAGAAAAGATGGTTAAGGTTTCCTAGCCATAAACAAGTGTTGTCACTTGATAACGGGATCGCATCATTAGGAGAATGATGTGATGGACAAGACCCAAACTATGAACGTAGCATGTGATCATGTTATTTTATTGCTACTGTTTTCTGCATGTCAAGTATACATTCCTATGACCATGAGATCATGTAACTCACTGACACCGGAGTAATGCCTTGTATGTATCAAACGTCACAACGTAACTGGGTGACTATAAAGGTGCTCTATAGGTATCTCCAAAGTTGTCCGTTGAGTTAGCATGGACCAAGACTGGGATTTGTCACTCCGTATGACGGAGAGGTATCTCGGGGCCCACTCGATAATACAACATCACAAACAAGCGTTGCAAGAAATGTGATTAAAGAGTTAGCCACGAGATTTTGTATTATGCAATGAGTAAAGAGACTTGCCGGTAATGATATTGAAATAGCTATACAGATACCGATGATCGAATCTCGGGCAAGTAACATACCGAAGGACAAAGGGAATGTTATACGGGTTTAACTAAATCCTTGACATAGAGGTTCAACCGATAAAGATCTCTGTAGAATATGTAGGAGATAATATGGGCATCTCCGTCCCGCTATCGGTTATTGACCGGAGAGTGTCTCAGGTCATGTCTACATAGTTCTCGAACCCGCAGGGTCTGCACACTTAAGGTTAGGTGATGTTTCGGTATTATTGAGTTATGTGTGTTGGTGACCGAAAGTTGTTCGGAGTCCCGGATGATATCCCAGACGTCACGAGGAGCTCCGAAATGGTCTGGAGGTAAAGATTGATATATAGGAAAGTTGCATTTGGCTTTCGGAAAGTTTTCGGGCATTACCGGTAAAGTACCGGGAGTGACGAATGGGTTTCGGGTTTTACCGGGAGGGGCCACCCACCCGGGAGAGAACCTAATAGGCCTAGAGGTGGTGCACCAGCTGTTAGTGGGCTGGTGCAGCCAGCTCAGGAGGGCCAATTTCGGCCAAGTGCAAAAGGAAAAGGAAAAAGAAAAAAAAGAAAAAGAAGGAGGTGGCCAAGTAGGAAGGGAGTCCTCCACCAAACCGAATTGGAGGAGGACTCTCCTCCCTTGGCTTGGCCGACCCCTCCTCCTTGGAGTAGGAAGCAAGGCATCCCTCCCTCCTATTCCTCCTATATATAGTGGAGGTTTTGAGGGATAAAACACAAGAAAAGCCACGTGATGCCCTCGCCTCCATAGACCGTCTCCCTCGTCTAGAATAGTCCAACATAGCTTGGCGAAGCCCTCCTGGATTAGTTCACCACCACCACCACGCCGTGGTGCTGCCGGAGAAATCATCTACCTCCCCGCCACTCTTGCTGGATCAAGAAGGCGGAGATCGTCATCAGGCTGTACGTGTGCTGAACGCGGAGGTGTTGTCTGTTTGGCGCTAGATCGGGACGGAGTTCGTGTGAAAGCTTGCAATTTGGATCGCAAAGACGTTCGACTACATCAACCGTATTTTCTTACCGCTTCCCGGTTAACGATCTACAAGGGTATGTGGATCCGATCTCGCCTCTCATAGATGTTCATCACCATGGATAGGTCTTGCGTGTGTGTAGGAATTTTTTTGTTTCCCATGCAACGTTCCCCAATAGTCCTTCGGTAGCACGACGACGTGGTGACATGTTGGTGGTGACCGCTCACCACGGCTTGGCCATGGGGTATTTGGAGGAGAGAAACTGCGAGGGAGAGGAGGGGCAGTGTCGCGGCAAGATGTCGTGTGGCTGCCCTCGCTCTACCTCTCTATATATAGGAGGAAGGGAGAGGAGAGGGCGCCTAGGGTTTCCCCCTAGGGGCCGGCGGCCAAGGGAGGGGGGAGGTGGCGGTTAGGGTTAGGGTGCCCCTCCCCACTTGGTTGGCTTGCCTCCCAAGTTGGGCGGGCGGTGCCCCAAGGAGGCCCACCCCCCTAATGGGCTGGCGGTGCCCCCCTCTCCTTGCCCATTAGCCCCCAACAATTGCCAGGGCCTCTTGAAACCCCTTTCGGCACTTTGAATCCCTCGGTACGCCTTAGAACACTTCCGGACTCAGATTACCTTCATCCTATATATGAATCTTCGCCTCGCGAGTATTCCGGAGTTCCTCGTCGCGTCGGAGATCTCACTCGGGACTCCGAACAACTTTCGGTCACCAACACTATGACTCAATTATGCTTATATCGTCACTGAAGCTTAAGTGTGTAGACCCTTCGGGTTCGAGAACTATGTAGAGATGACCGAGACACTCTCCAGTCAATAACCAATAGTGGGACCTCGATACCCATATTGGTTCCTACATATTCTACGAAGATCTTTCATCGGTTGAACCTCAATGTCAAGGACTCAATCAATCCCGTATATTGATCCCTTTGTGCATCGATATGTGATGACGAGTTGATGGATATACTTCTCGCCCCTCGTTGGTTACCCCAAGTGGAAGGTGGAGATGTAGTCAGCAGCAGATTTCCCTTACATGGAGACTGTAAGGTTTATCGAACCAAGAGGACTCCTAGGCTCAACAAGTCGGTGTCTTCCACCCTGGCGCTAGCAAAAGACGTGGACCTACACACACAACAAATAACTTTGCTCCCAACGAGTACAGAGAGATTGTCAACCCCTCTGGCCTTGTAGTTTGCAAAGGATCAAAACATAAGTGGGAAAGTAATACTGATTGCAAGGGAAAAGTAAATGAAAGCGGTAAGTGATGTAAGTGTAAACAATGATGGTGATATGGACCGGAGTCACATGATGTTCACTAGTGATGTCTCTCTCCCAAAAGACGATAAACAACTATGCTTGGGTAAACAAATCACAGTTGGGCAATTGACAGAATTATGATCGCACCGCAATGCTAATTATGCTACTTGATAGTTAGAGGTTCAATAGTAATGGGCAGTACGCCAAGACAAGTAGACCATTTATTCATCAGCATCTACTTACTAATCATCCACCTTGAGATATCTATCCAGAAAATGTCTCCGGTATTAAGTTGCGAGCCCCACCGAAAGTGTAAACTCAAAGCAACGGACAACTGCATTAACGAACTATGCGTAAGGTAAAGAAATCCTTGCAACCATGGTCACAAGAACCATTGTTTTCTCCCTGGTGGCAATAAGCACATCCCCTAGTCTCATGTTTCTGTCACTCAAGCTAGACATCGATGGGCATGAGCCCACAATCATGCATAACGCTCCCTCTTGGAGTTAAAATCTACTACTTGGCCAAAGCAATAAAAAGAAACAGAGAACATGCATGAATCACTGAGGAACATAATATAAAAGGATAATCAAATATATAACTCATAACAATCTGAACATAATCTCATAATCCATCGGATCCCAACAAATCGAGCATAGCAATAGCAAGAGAATTACATAGCTGCCTTGATCATGTAGGGCAGCTCACAAGGACTAACCATTGAAGCACAAGATTGGAGAGAAGACATCACATAGCTACTGGTCATGGACTCGTGGACCAAGAAGGACTACACACGGCACATCCGGGAAGCGTCCAAGGCGGTTGAGAAGCTCCCGGAGGTCAATCCTCCCTCCGGCAGGGTGCCGGGAAGAGGTCTCCTGACGCTCCTAATCTCGGAAGCGCTACGGTGACGGAATGATGAAGAAATTCACGATTCCAGAAAGGCTATTAGGGTTTCCTTTCGGGACTCTAAATATAGGCCAAAGGAGGGCATCGGAGGAGGTGGGACCCACCCAGGCAACCTCCTAGCGCGTCTTAGGGCCTGGCCGCGCCAGCAGGCCGCCTGGGAGGCCCCTGGCCCCCCTCTGGCCCTTCTTCGATGATCTAGAAGCTTCTGTTTCGCTGATTTTTTATATATTTTTTCTAGATTTTTCGGGCTTCGGAAAATTGGGTAAAAGCCCCTGCAAAATAGACATCAGCACACAGAAACTGGCACTGGGTGCATTGAGTTTGTAGGTTAGTCCAAATATGTGTAAAATGATATAAAAGTGTAGCTAAACATATAACAATGTCATCCAAAAGATCATGGAACAAGCAGAAATTATAGATACGTTTGGGACGTATCTGTATGCTACTTGCCCGAGATTCGACCGTTGGTATCTCCATACCTAGATCAACCTCGTTACCAGCAAGTCTCTTTACTCGTTCCATAATACAAGATCCCGTGACCAACTCCTTAGTCACATTGCTTGCAAGCTCATTGTGATGTTATATTACCGGGTGGGCCCAGATATATCTCTCCGTCATATGGAGTGACAAATTTCAATCTCGATTCATGCCAACCCAACATATACCATCAGAGATACCTGTAGATCACCTTTATAGTCACCCAGTTACGTTGTGATGTTTGATACACACAAGGCATTCCTCCGTGTTTGGGAGTTGCATGATCTCATGGTCATAGGAAAAGATACTTGACATGTAGAAAAACAGTAGCAGTAATGTGACACGATCATATGGTACATTTATAGTTTGGGTCTTGCCCATCAGATCATTCTCCCAATGATGTGACCCCGTTATCTGTCGGTGCACTAAAGATTGGGGTCTCCAGTGCCCCATACTTGTGCGCGGGCACCGGTAGCCCCTCCGCAGCGGCAAGGCGCGTCGCTGGGGCTTAGAGTGAAAGCAAGACTCAGAAGCCACCAAGTGCAGATTGCAAGCCCCGGCAAGCACTCGCTTGCTGGGAAGGAAGAAGAGACCCCGACAGGAGCTCCCTACCGGGGAGATAGACTATGCCACGGTGAGACCCTCCCGTCGAGGAGAAAGGACTGAGCCCCGTCAAGCCACCCTTGTCGGGAAGATTGACAAGGCCTCGGCAGGCCATCACCTCCCTGCTGAGAGGAACAAGAAGAGCCCCGGCAAGGTGACCCTGTCGGGAAGGAAGAGAAGGCCCGAGGAGAGGCACAGGCCCAGGCCTCCCCCGCGACCTATGAACGCCTCGACCGACGAGCATGCCACCGATGATGCATGAGCCACGTGTCCGCCCGACGCCAGCGCAACACCCCGAAGTTGCCACGTGTGGGTACGTGTCCAACCCCCCTGACGAGGTCGGGGAAGTCTGTCGAAGCTTTTAATGCACCCCTGACAAGGTAGTAACACTGTGACTGTCGGTTGGTGTTGTTTCACTCGTGAACCCACCGTTCACCCACTCAACCACTTTGGTGACCCCTTCGCCTATAAAAGAAGGCCCGAGGCTCAGTAGTACTGACTTTTTGGCTTTTTGACCAATCAAAAGGTTGTAAAAAGGGACAGATCTACTGTAATCCAAAACGAATAACTAAACACATGCAGGAGTAAGTTTTACGCACCACGCGGCCCGAACATGGGTAAAGAGATCTTGACGGGCCCTCACTGTTGGTTCTGCTCTTTCCGCGACCGCTCTCACTGCCAAACCAGCAAAAAGGGGACTGTTGAGGCCCCCATAGGTGTCGAACCTTCACCGACATTATCAAATGACAAATCATGTCTATGGTCAGGAAACCTTGACCATCTTTGATCAACGATCTAGTCCATTAGAGGCTTACCAGTGACAGTGTGTTGTCTATGTATCCACACATGTATTTGAGTTTCCAGTCAATACAATTCTAGCATGGATAATAAACGATTATGTCGAACAAGGAAATATAATAATAACTATTTTATTATTGCCTCTAGGGCATATTTCCAATAGTCTCCCAATTACACTAGAGTCAATAATCGAGCTCACATCACTATGTGATTTACATTGTAATGAATCTAACACCCATACGGTTCTGGTGTCGATCATGATTCGCTCATGGAAGAGGCTTAGTCAATGAGTCTGCAACATTCAGATTTGTGTGCACTTTGCAAATATTTATGTCCTCCTCCATGATGTAATTGCAGATATAATTGAAGCGCCACTTTATATGCCTGATGCTCTTGTGAAACCTCATTTCCTTGGCTAGAGCAATGGCACAAGTGTTGTCACAAAGCAGAGTCATTGGATCTAGTGCACTAGGCACAACTCGAAGATCTGTCATGAACTCCTTCATCCAGACACCTTCTTTAGCTGCCTTCGAGGCAGCTATGTACTCCGCTTCGCATGTAGAATCAGCTACCACGCTTTGCTTGGAACTACACCGGCTTACCGCACCCCCATTGGGAATATATATGTATCCAGTTTGCGACTTAGAGTCATACAGATCAGTGTTAAAGCTTGCATCGATGTAACCCTTTACGACGAGCTCTTGATCACCTCCATACACGAGAAACATTTTCTTACTCCTTTTCAGGTACTTCACAATATTCTTGACCGTTGTCCAGTGTTCCATTCGTGTATCACTTTGAAACCTTCCTTCCATACTTATGGCAAGGCTGACATCAGGTCTCGTGCACAACATGGAATACCTCATAGAGCCTCTGGGTGAAGCATAGGGGACGACACTCATCTTTTTCTATCTTCTCCAGTCACTGGGCATTGAGTATTACTCAAATTCACACCTTGCAACACAGGAAAGAACCCTTTCTTCGACTGTTCCATATTGAACTTACTCAAAAACTTTGTCAAGGTATGTGCTCTGTGAAAGTCCTATTAAGCGTCTCGATCTATCTCTATAGATCTTGGTGCCTAATATGTAAGCAACATCTTCTAGGTCCTTCATTGAAAAACTCTTGTTGTAGTAATCCTTTACGCTTCCCAAAACTTCTTTATTGTTTCCAATCAGCAATATGCCATCCACATATAATATTAGAAACCCTATAGAGCTACCACTCACTTTCTTGTAAATCAAAGCTTCTCCATAAACTTGTATAAACCCAAACGCCTTGATCACCTCATCAAAATGCTGATTCCAACTCTGAGATGCTTGCACGAGTCCATAAATGGATCGATGGAGCTTGCATACTTTGTTAGCATTCTCTGGATCGAGAAAATCTTCTGGTTGCATAATATACAACTCTTCCTTAAGGAAACCGTTAAGGAACACTATTTTGACATCTATCTACCAAATTTCATAATCAAAAAATGCAGCTATTGCTAACGTGATTCTGACGAACTTAAGCATCGCTACGGGTGAGAAAGTCTCATCGTAGTCAACTCCTTGAACTTGTGAAAACCCTTCGCCACAAGTCAAGCTATGTAGACGGTGATATTACTGTCGGTGTCCGTCTTCTTCTTACAGATCCATTTATTCTAAATGTCCTTTCGCCCTTTAGGTAATTCTTCCAAAGTCCACATTTTGTTTTCATACATGTATCCTATCTCAGATTTCATGGCCTCTAACCAGTTGTTGCAATCTGGGCCCACCATTGCTTCTCCATAGCTCGTAGGTTCATCATTGTCCAAAAACATGACCAGTAAGACAAGGTTACTGTACCACTCAAGAGCGATGCGTGCCCTTGTCGTCCTATGAGGTTCCATATCAAGTTGATCCGAAGCTACATGATCATCATCATTGGCTTCCTCTTCAACTAGTTTATGCTCCACAGAAACATCTCTCTGCGCTGTGCTACTCTCTTGTTGAAGTAAAGGTTCAAAAACCTCATCAAGTTCTATCTTCCTCCCTCTCAATTCTTTCTAGAGAAACTCTTTCTCAAGAAATGTTCCGTTTTTAGCGACAAACACTTCTCCTTCGGATCTGAGATAGAAGGTGCACCCAAATGTCTCTTTTGGGTATCCTATGAAGACACATTTCTACGTTTTGGGTTCCGGCTTTTAAGGCTGAAGCTTTTTGACATAGGCATCACGTCCACAAACTTTAAGAAACGACAACTTTGGTTTCTTACCAAACCACATTTCATATGGCGTCGTCTCAACGAATTTTGATGGTACCCTATTTAAAGTGAATGTAGTTGTCTCTAATGCATAACCCCAAAATGATAACAACAAATCGGCAAGAGGCATCATAGAATACACCATATCCAATAAAGTATGACTATGACGTTTGGACACACCATTGCGCTGTGGTGTTCCAGGCGGAGTCAACTGTGAAACAATTCCACATCGTCTTAAGTGAGTGCCAAACTCATAACTCAGATATTCTCCTCCTCAATCAGATCATAGGAATTTGATCTTCTTGTTACGATGATTCTCCACTTCACTCTGAAATTGCTTGAACTTTTCAAATGTTTCAGACTTGTGTTTCATTAAGTAAATATAACCATACCTACTTAAGTCATTGGTGAAGGTGAGAAAATAACAATATCCACCGCGCGCCTCAATGCTCATTGGACCGCACACATCAGTATGTATGATTTCCAACAAGTCACTTTCCCGCTCCATTGTTCCGGAGAACAGAGTTTTGGTAACTGAAGTGAGAGCGTATTTGATGGCCATCACATCAAAATTGGAACCATTTACCATGTGCATCGTCACCTCATCCTTCGTCAACCTTCATCTATTCCGCATTTCCTATTATGAGTTGCAAATGCGAGCAAACGAACCGGTATCAGATACCCAGGCACTACAACGAGAGTTGGTAAGGTACACATCAGTAACATGTATATCATATATACCTTGGCATTGGCCGCCTTCTTGTCTCCTAGATACTTGGGGTAGTTCCGACTCTAGTGACCAGTCCCTTTGCAATGATAACACTCAGTTCCTAGCTTGGGCCCAGCCTTGGGTTTCTTCACTGGAGGGGTAATAGCTTTGCCACTCCAGGGAGGCCAATTGGCGAGCGTTTGGCTGGTTGTCGTAACTAACATTAGTTACGTATGTTATTAGCAATGTACACCTTTAAACTCCATTGATAGAACCCTTAGATGCCCGGGCCTTGATGAGGGGTAGCGCACTCTATATAAGCCACCCCTCACCTCTGGCATAAGTGTTCACACCCCCTGTAACACACATTCCACACTACAAGAGCTCCCGAGCACTGAGACGTAGGGCTGTTACCTCCACGAGAGGGGCCTTAACTCATACATCTGGCGTACAAGCTTGCCGTAGCTAGGACTCTGCACTCTCCTTTCATACCCTACACCTCTACTGTCAGGTTCATTCCCACGACAGTTTGCGCCCACCATGGGGCAGGCATCTAAGCGACTTCCGGCAAGTAGTTTGTGATTTCCATTCTCTGTCATGTCTTCCGGCTGCGATTCGTTCTTGGGCAGTGAGTTCCGTTTCGGCGTGCTCTTCTTCGTTGTCGATGACTCGGAATGGCTTCAGGAGGCGCCTCTCGACATCGAGGCGCTCCCGATCTACGGGGCGACGCACTTTTGTGCAAGCTCCTGTGGTGTACTCCTTGGGCAGCCATCGACTCCGGTGTCGATCGTTCGCTCCGTTGCTCGTCTTCATAAGCGATCCGGCCGCTCACGACTTCAGCGATGGGTGAAACACGCAGTGGCTTGCCACACGTCATCTCCGTCATCTCCGCATATTGCTGCAATCGAGTCTGCTGAACCTGTTCGAGGCGCGATCCACTCGGTTTCAGATCAGTCTGCTGTTCATTCCGAGTGCGAGAGCTGCAATCCTGTAGTGGAGGTCTTCATGGCGGGTTCTATGGAGAGCCCGCCAGGGTATGGTTGCGGCAAACACAAAGTTGGAGAACCCTCTACTGGAAACGTCAGTCGTCGTCCTTCAGTTTCCAGTCGGCATCAATGACAACTTTTTTTGAGTGGACCACAGAACAACGTCAAGGTATTTTGTACTCCAGTACTAAATGTTGCAGCTGCCACTAAGATAGCAGATTCCATTCAGCCGTCAAACTCAGAGACAGGTAGAGGCTTACCGGAGATTCGTACTTTGCTTCAAGCAACGCAGCAACAAAACTCAGTTGTGTCACAGTCGCTCAATAGGTTGCATATTAATTCACCCAGAGCAGATACAATTTGTTCAGTTTACAGTCCAGGGTCACCTCAGCGTCACAGAGACGGGGGTTACCGAGAGAATTAGTACAGAGATCAGGGGCGGAACCAGTTCGCTCCCCGTTACCACCATGATGATCGCTGTCGGGTGCATTCTCCTGCGAGGAGTGGTACGTATGTGTCCCAACACTATGACAATAGGTGCCCGATCGGTGATGAGTGGAGTCCTAGGTTCGATGTGATAAATGTAATCGCGCACAGGAGGATTAACAGGGGCAGAGTTCACAGAGATGGTTTTGACAGAGGTCGTCCGAGTGGAAGCGGCACTACAGTTTTTGGCCCCGACTGCTTCAATAGAGCAATCCGTTCAGCTGATATTCCCCCCAACTTGGGTTGGCGGCTGGAATAAGTAAATTCACAGGAGAATCTAAGACTCAAACATGGCTTGATGACTACCGAGTGGCAGTGCATATTGGTGGAGGTAACGGCAGCGTTGCCATGAAGCATTTTCCTCTCATGTTGGATGGTTTGGCCAGGGCGTGGTTGAATTAGGTGGTTCCTTCTAGCATCTACTGCTGGGAGGATCTGGTCCGAGTGTTCATCAAAACATTCGAGGCCACATGCAAGCGTCCTTCTGGTTTGTCCGAGTTGCAGTTTTGCGTGCATAGGCGAATGAATCTTTGAGAGATTATATCCATCATTTTAACACCCTTCATCACACGGTGGAGAACGTTTCTGAGCACCAGGCAGTCTGCGCTTTCGAAGCTGGTGTTAGGTACAGAGAGCTATATTTGAAGTTCGGTCGTACAAGTGACATGTCCATGAGCAAGATGATGGAGATTGCTGCCCGATACGCCAATGGTGAAGAAGAAGACCGCATCTGTAGTGGTAAAGGAAAAGCAGTGGCCAACGATGTTGGCAGCAATACCAATCGGAAACAGAAGCGCAAGGGTGATGGTTCCACTCTAGCAGAAGCAGCCGCCCTGGCGACAAAAGGAAAATTCAAGGGAAAACCCAAAGGGAAATTTCCCCCAAAGAAGTCTAGGAATCAGTCAGATTATCTGGATCTACCATGTGCAATCCACACGAAGAAAGATGAAGATGGAAATCTGATATGGCCCAAGCACAACACTCGTCGGTGTAGGTATTGCTCCAACAGTACAAAGATAATCCATCGATTGAGAAGACTCCTGAGAAGGAGGATGAAGAAGATAAGGAAGATTTTCCAAGTAACAACGCCACCTTGATGATTTTTGCTGATGTAGAGAGCAGAAGTGGATTGAAGGTCTTTAACAGATAGGTCAACATGGCAGTTTCGACCACCCCTTCATACCTCAAGTGGTCTCAGACTCCCATAACGTTCGATCAGTCTGATCACCCTACTCACGTCGCTACCCCAGCTCGACAAGCTTTGGTGGTCGACCTAGTTGTGGGAGGAGTTTGTCTGCGCAAGGTTTTAATGGATGGTGGGAGTGGGTTGAACATTCTGTATGCAGAAACCCTCAAAGGAATGGCATTCCGATGTCCCGATTGAGTGAAAGCAATACACAGTTCCACGGGGTCATCCTTGCGAAAAAGGCCAAGTCACTCGGCCAGATTGCGCTGGATGTGGTATTCGGCATAGACAAGAACTTTCACAAGGAGAAATTGACTTTTGAAGTTGTGGATTTTCAGAAGGCTTATCATGCCATCCTTGGTCGCCCCGCTGATGTGCGTTTCAAGGCACGACCATGCTACGTGTACCTAAAGATGAAGATGCCATGGCCCAAGGGAGTCATCACAATCACACGCAATCGGCAGAGAGCCGAGGAGTGATTACAACAAGGCTCTAAGATCGCCGATCAACAGATGGTTGTGGTTGAATTGGAGGAATACCGGAAGAACATTGACCCTGCCGACCAGATGCGCTCCAAGAAGTCTGCTTCTGAGTCCGCTTTTCAGTCGGCGGGTGAAGTCAAACAAGTGAACATCCACCCGACAGATCCTAATGCCACCCAGACCAAGATCTCAACAACACTCCATGAGATCCGGGACATCTTTGCATGGAAGCCTACTGACATGCCAGGTGTGCCTAGGGAACTGGCTGAGCATCGAATGAGAGTGGATCCAAAGGAAAAGCCAGTTAAAGAGCATTTGCGTCGGTCTGTAGCGGAAAAGAGGAAAGCAATCGGTGAGGAGGTGGCTCGATTCTTGGAGGCGAAGTTCATACATGAGGTTTACCACTCCGAGTGGCTTTGCAGATGTCGTCATGGTCCCCAAGAAGGACAAGTTCCTTCGTATGTGTATCGATTTCAAGAACATCAATAAGGTATGCCCAAAATATCACTTTCCGCTCCCCCACATTGATTAAATTGTCGATTCTACTACGGGGTCTGAGCATTTATCCTTTCTTGATGCCTATTCTGGCTACCATTAGATCCGTCTGTTTGGTCTAGATGAAATAAAAACGGCCATCATGACCCCTTTCGGGTGTTTCTGCTATATCACCATGCCTTTTGGTTTGAAGAATGCTGGCGCCACTTTCACGCGTATGATTCAGAAGTCCCTGCTTGATCAAATCAGTCAGAATGTTGAAGCATACATGGATGATATTGTGGTCAAGTCTCGCAAAGGTTCCGACCTACTGACTGACGTGGCAGAGACATTCTCCAACCTGAGAAAGTATGATATCAAACTGAATCCAGCTAAGTGCACTTTCGGAGTCCCTGGAGAAAAGTTACTCGGTTTCCTCGTTTGCGAACATGGGATCAATGTCAAACATGAGAAGATCAACGCCATCGTCCGAATGAAAAGCCATGTGCATGTGCACAATGTCTAGAGGCTCATAGGCTGCCTGGGGGCGTTGAGTCGGTCCATCTCTCATATCGGTGAGAAGGCATTGCCTGTGTGTGAACTCATGAAAAATCTAATGTGTTCGAGTGGAATGACGAGGTAGAAGCATCATTTGTCGAGCTAAAAGCCCTGCTTTCCACTCAATCGGTGCTTGCTACTCTGCACATCAAAGAACCGCTAGTCTTATACATCACAACTACTAATCAAGTCGTCAACACAGTTCTGACTGTCGAGCGAGAAGGGGAAGGCAAAGCTTACAAAGTCCAGCACCCAGTCTACTGCATTTCTAAAGTACTAACCCCTTTGAAACAAAGGTATCCTCATTACCAGAAGCTCCTCTATGGAATATATTTATCAGCGATGAGGGTGGCGCATTACTTTCAAGATCATTCGGTATCACTCGTCAGCGATGCCCCACTGTCAGAGATTCTTAGCAGTCGGGACGCATTTGCTCGTGTGGCTAAATGGGAAATTGAGCTGTTATATTTTGACATCAAGTTTGAGGCAAAGATAGCTATCAAGTCTCAAGAACTTGCTCATTCCATGTCCGAGTGGGTGGAACAATAGCAGCCAGCTCAAATTCACTCGACACACTGGACTATGTTCTTTGATGGCTCCAAAATGTTGAATGGGTCCGGTGCTGGTGTGGTATTGGTGTTCCGAAAAGGCGAAAAGCTCAACTATGTTCTCCAGATTCATTTTGATTCCTCCAACAACGAGGCTGAATATGAAGCGCTCCTCTATGGGTTGCGTATGGCCATCTCACTCGGCGTCCGGCGCTTGATGGTGTACGACGACTCAGATGTGGTGGTCAATCAAGTCATGAAGGAATGGGATGTCAGAAACCCCGCCATGACTGGGTATTGCCATGCAGTAAGGAAGCTTGAGAAGAAGCTTGAAGGTCTAGAACTCCACCATGTTCCCTGATTGAAAAATAAAGCAGCTCACGAACTGGCCAAGATTGGGTCCACTCGGAAACCTGTCCCTAGCAGCGTGTTCCTGGAACACTTACATACTCCTTAGGTGCAAGAGAGTCCTTTCACTAAACATCCCCCACAATCGATAAGCACCTCCAATATGATCGAGATTGATGTTCCAGCAGTCATTAATTTGTTTATGGAAATTCTGGTGATCACGCCCGAGTGGACAGTACCATACATTGCATACATCCTGAGGCGAGAACTCCCGAAAGACGAAGCTGAAGCTAAGCAGATTGTCCACAGATCAAAGGCTTTTACTATGTGGGCGATCAGCTTTACAGAGAAAGTGTTACTTGCGTAGCTCTATGGTGCATCTCCCCTAAGGAGGGCCGATTGATCCTGGAGGAAATCCACTCGGGGGCCTGTGGTCATCATGCGTCCTCTCGAACCATTGTTGCCAAAGCATACCGAGCTGGGTTCTTCTGGCCGTGCGCTAATGAGATGGCTAAATCGTTGATCACTGCGAAGGCTACCAATTCTATTCTAACTTGTCTCACAAGCCTGCCTCTGCCTTGAAGACCATCCCACTCGGCTGGCCATTTGCTGTTTGGGGTTTGAATATGGCCGACCCTTTCCGAACAGGCCAGAGTGGATTCACACACCTGCTTGTTGTAGTCGACAAGTTCACTAAATGGATCGAAGCCAACCCGATAAAGAAGTTGGACTCGTGCACCACCATCAAGTTCACGAAGGAAATAACATTTCGATATGTAGTTCCTCACGTCATCATAACATACAATGGTTCTAACTTTGACTCGAAAGAGTTCACACACTTTTGCTCTGCTAAAGTCACCCGGGTGGATTATGCGTCTGTCACACACCCCCAAACCAATGGACAAGCTGAGCGGGAAAATGGCCTTATCCTTCAAGGGCCGAAGCCTCGACTCATGGGAGATTTGGAACATGCAGGTGGAGCCTGGGTAACTGAACTACCATCTAATTTGTGGGGCTTGAGAACAACTCCCAACCAGTCGACTGGACGCATACCCTTCTTCTTGGTGTATGGAGCTGAAGCCATCTTGTGGAGTGATCTCCTTCACAATTTTCGCCGGGTGGATTTATATTTAGAGGCTGAGGCTGAGCAGGCGCGACAGGACGGTGTAGATCTCTGGGAAGAAGAGCGTGAACTGGCCTTGATTCAGTCGACTGTATACCAACATGATCTACGTCGCTTCCATGCGACGTATGTCAGGAATAGGGCATTCCACGAAGGCGATCTGGTGCTCTGAGTGGATCAACAATGACCTCACAAGCTTGCCCCTACGTGGGAAGGACCATTCGTCGTCACCAAGGTACTGAATAATGGAGCCTACCACCTTTACAACCTCAAGAAGAGAGCCGACGAACCCCGTGCTTGGCATGCAGACCTAATTCGTCGTTTTTATGCTTGACCACTGATTGGTTTGGTGTAATAAGAGAATTTTCTGAACAATGTTTCTTGTCCAGGTCATGATTCCTACAATTTTTATCGATTCCGATCGAGCAATTTGACAATAAAAATATACCCCATGTGATGAGCAATCCTCTCACTCAGGGGCTTAGCTGCAAACTAGTCTTCCCCTAAGTATAAAAATTACTCCGAGTGAAGAGCAATCCTCTCACTCGGGGGCTTAGCTGCGAACATGTTTTCTTCTAAGTTAAAAACCCTTCCGAATGAATAGCAACCTATTCACTCGGGTGCTTAGCCGAGAACCAGTCTTCGCCTAAGTATAAAAATTACTCCGAGTGAAAAGCAATCCTCTCACTCGGGGGCTTAGCTGTGAACATGTTTTCGCCTAAGTTAAATACCCTTCCAAGTGAATAGCTACCTATTCACTCGGGTGCTTAGCCGCGAACCAGTCTTCACCTAAGTTAAAAATATACTCCGAGTGAAGTGCAATCCTTTCACTCGGGGGCTTACCTGCGAACATGTTTTCGCCTAAGTTAAAAACCCTTCTGAGTGAATAGCAACCTATTCACTCGGGTGCTTAGCCGCGAACCACCCTTCGCCTAAGTTTAGAATATACTCCGAGTGATGAGCAATCCTCTCAGTCGGGGCTTAGTTGTCAAACATGTTTTCGCCTAAGCTAAAAACCCTTCCGAGTAAATAGCAACCTATTCACTCGGGCGCTTAGCCGCAAACCATCTTTCGCCTAAGTTCAATAATATACTCCGAGTGATGAGCAATCCTCTCACTCGGGGGGCTTAGCTGCGAGACATGTTTTTGCCTAAGTTAAAACCCCTTCAGAGTAAATAGCAACGTATTCATTCGGGTGCTTAGCCGCGAACCAGCCTTCCCCTAAGTTTAGAATATACTACGAGTGACGAGCAATCCTCTCATTCGGGGGCTTAGCTGTGAAACATGTTTTCGCCTAAGTTAAAAAAAACCCTCCGAATGAATAGCGGCCTATTCAATCGGGTTCTTAGCTGTGAACCAGCCTTCGACTAAGTATAAAACTCTCTCCGACTGACGAGCAATCCTCTCACCCGGGTACTTAGTTGCGAACATGTTTTCGCCTAAGTTAAAAAACCCTCCGAGTGAATATCAACCTATTCACTCGTGAACTTAGCAGCGAATCAGTCTTCGCCTAAGTTAGATTCCACTCGGACACTTAACTGCAAAACATATAACGCTTAAGTAAGGAGTTTCCCCGAATGTCGAGATCATTCAAAAACCAAACAAACTCTGCCAAATGCAGATAAACACAAAGAAATCCAGCACTAATTAAAGTTGTCCATTGATACGTCTCAAACGTATCTATAATTTTTTATGGTTTCACGCTGTTATCTTGTCTTCTTTGGTTCTTGTATGTACCTTCTATATCTTTTTTGGGACTAACTTATTAATTCAGTGCCAAGTGCCAGTTCCTGTTTTTTCCGTGTTTTTGACTCTTTTCAGATCTGATTTTGGAACGGAGTCCAAACGGAAGAAAAACCCTGAAATGATTTTTTCCTGAACGGAAGAAGATCATGGGGCCTTTGGGCCAAGCCAGGTGGGCTCCAGGGAGCCCACAAGCCCCACTCCGCCACCAGGGGGAGGCGGCGGTGTCAGGGCTTGTGGCCTCCCTGGCCGCCCCCTAACCTAGATCCTTGGCCTATATATTCCCAAATATTCCGCAAAAAATCAGGGGAGCCTCGAAAATTCTTTTCTGCCGCTGCAAGCTTCCATTTCCGCGAGATCTCATCTGGAGACCCTTCCCGGCGCCCTGCCGGAGGGGACTTTGGAGATGGAGGGCTTCTTCATCATCATCATCGCCCTTCCAATGACTCGTGAATAGTTCACTTCAGACCTACGGGTCCGTAGTTAGTAGCTAGATGGCTTCTTCTCTCTCTTGGATCTTCAATACAGAGTTCTCCATGATCTTCATGGAGATCTATCCGATGTAATCTTCTTTGGCGGTGTGTTTGTCGAGATCCGATGAATTGTGGATTTGTGATCAGATTATCTATGATATATATTTGAGTCTTTGTTGATTTCTTATATGCATGATTTGATATCCTTGTAAGTCTCTCCGAGTCTTGGGTTTTTTTTGGTCAACTAGATCTATGATTCTTGTAATGGGAGAAGTGCTTGGTTTTGGGTTCTATGATGTGGTGACCTTTCCCTGTGACAGTAGGGGCAGCAAGGCACACATCAAGTAGTTGCCATCAAGGGTAAAAAGATGGGGTTTTTATCATTGGTTTGAGATTATCCCGCTACATCATGTCATCTTGCTTAAGGCGTTACTCTGTTCTTATGGACTTAATACACTAGATGCATGCTGGATAGCGGTCGACGTGTGGAGTAATAGTAGTAGATGGAGAAAGTATCGGTCTACTTGTTTTGGACGTGATGCCTATAGATATAATAATTCCATAGATACCGTCACGACTTTGCGCGGTTCTATCAATTGCTCGACAGTAATTTGTTCACCCACCGTCTACTTGCTTTCATGAGAGAAGCCACTAGTAAACACTACGGCCCCCGGGTCTATTCACATCCATTGTTTACACCTCCGCTTTTACTTTGCTTTGTTACTTTGTGGCTTTCAGTTCTCACTTGGCAAACAATCTATAAGGGATTGACAACCCCTTCATAGTGTTGGGAGCAAGCTTTTGTGTTTGTGCAGGATCTTGAGATACTCCTCCACTGGATTGACACCTTGGTTCTCAAACTTAGGGAAATACTTACCGTCGCTGTGCTATATCACCGTTTTCGCTTCAAGGGAACACCAAAGAAAGGCTCCAAGGCCACGGGGAAATCCTTTGCATACTTGGCTTGGAAGTCCCTTAAGGCGTAGCCGCAGCTGAAGGATTCCTGGTGCCGTCGACACACCCGTTTCTGGTGCCATTGCAAGGACTTTTGTGCATTAGCATAGCTATCATCATCCATGCACACGAAAGTACTCGGGTTCAACACCCGAACGAAGTTTTAAAGGATACATTATTACTCGGCATACCGAGGCGAATTAAAGTTTGGACTGTAATCGAAGTTCCTTTCCAAGTCTCACCAGGACTCGCAGGCTCAACCAAGGTGTCAAGATCGATCCCATCAGCAATGCGAGTCGCCGCATCAATGAAGGTCTCCATGAAGTCCCCAAAATGGAGCTTCTTTGTATTATCCACCTAGAGCGCCTTCAAGTTATCTTCCCTAGCTTATTTGCAATGGATTCCGATGAGCGAAAGGGTCACGTCGGCTCCGCAACATGCGGCAGACTTCTTCCACACCTGCACCCTGTTGGGAGTCAGATCCAAGCGTCTCATTATTGACACCATATCAGTCTAGAGGGTGTCTTCATGCCACAGCTCCTTGTCGATCTTCCCAAACGCGGCTCACAGTCGGGCGATGTACCCTTGGACCTTCAAGAGACGAGCATTGAGACGAAACATATCCATGGACACGGCATCTACAACAAGTGACTTGATAGGATCCACATACGGCTCCATGTCTTCAGTCTCCTTATCAAAGTCTTGGCAAAATTCTGTGTGAAGGAAAAATGAAGAGTCAGCCAAAATTCATTCGGTAAAGTTTGAAGAGATTCACTCGGTGAAATAAGCATACCAGTAAGCGTCCCAAGAATTTTGCTCAAGAAGTCCTTCAGATACTTTTCCATGGTGTTCCCCCTTTTCGCCATATGCTCAAGCTTTTTCCCCCATTCGAGACGTTCTTTCTTTAGTCTGGTGTTCTCTTCTTCCACCTTGCCGATTTCCAAGAGCTTCTTCTCAGCAGCCTCGGATCTCGCCTTAGCTTCAGCGAGGACCTTGTCCTTGTCCTCAAGTGCTTTCTTCAAGGCATTCAAGTCATTGGTCGTCACTTCCAGATCCAGTTGAAGCTGGTTCTTCTCTGATTCCAAGTTGGCATACTTGAATCCGATCTCACATGTTTTCTGAAAACATCAAGGAAATAGTTCAGTCGACATTAATATTTTTCCACTCCCGAGTGGAGAAGCATAGTTCAGTCGCCGCACGCGCCCACACTAGTGGAGATACTAAAGAAACATATTCACTCGACAGATAGAGTGGTGCAAGTACTCTATGTACGAAAAAAGATCATGCGTCCAAGTTATTAAGACTATTGCCCTTCGTAAACGATCGGCAATAGTTTCGGGGACTACACCTAGTGGGTGCACGCTCAGCATGCCCCCACTGGATACAAAACCACTCGACCAGGTCCGGCCTAGCCGAGTCACCAAAAAGAACTAGAGTGTGTCTTCCAAATCTGACCCCTGCCGATGCAAGCACTCGACAGCGGTCTCGGGGACTACACCCAATGGGTGCACTCAGTGTACCCCCGCTAGATAAAAACCACCCGACCAGGTCCGACCTGGCCGAGTCAAAAAAAAGAGAGAAGAAGACTTCCAATCAGACCCCTGCTGATGCAAGCACTTGACATCGATCTCGGGGACTACACCTAGTGGGTTCACTCAGCGTGCCCCCACAGGATCAGAAACAAGCAACCATACAACACAAGAAACCACCCACTGGGTGCAAAGTCAAGATGGACAAGATTCAACCGGAAATGAACTTACAATTGCACTTACTCGGACGTTAGCTTGAAGCGCTGAACTGGCATCATACGCCAACTTTCTAGCCTCATACACCTCTCTAGTCTGTTGCATCATCTATTCAGCCTAGATCATGGTCTCTTTAGCAGCTCCAGTTTGGTCTTCTAGGGCACGATGTAGATGATATGCAAGCGTTGAAGGAGTAGGTGTTGCAGCAAAGGTAACAAGAGTTACTGGAAGAGGCGCAGTCGGTACTGTAGTCACAACAATCGAATCAGCTAGAGGATCTGTAGTCACAGCAATCGAACTGGCTGGAGGAGCACTCGACACCGGCGTTTCAGGCATGGTCTTAGCTAATTTGACAGTCGAGCTCCACAGTTCTTCATCGTTATCCAAGAGGATGATGTCTGTAGCTTTCTGTCGACAATGTTATGTTGGGGAACGTCGCATGGGAAACAAAAAAAATTCTACGCACACGAAGACCTATCATGGTGATGTCCATCTACGAGAGGAGATTTGGATCTACATACCCTTGTAGATCGCACAACAGGAAGCGTTAAGAAACGCGGTTGATGTAGTGGAACGTCTTCACGTCCCTCGAACCGCCCCACGAATCGTCCCGCGATCCGTCCCATTATCTGTCTCGTGATCCGTCCCATGAACCGTCTCGCGATCCGTTGCACGAACCGTCTTGCGATCCATCTCACGATCCGTTCCGATCTAGTGCCGGACGGACAACACCTCCGCGTTCAGCACACGTACAGCTCGGTGACGATCTCCACATTCTTGATCCAGCAAGAGGGGGCGGAGAGGTAGAAGAGTTCTCCGGCAGCGTGACGGTGCTCCGGTGGTGGTGACGATCTAATCATGCAGGGCTCCTCCCGAGCTCCGCAGAAATACGATCTAGAGGAAGAACCGCGTGGTATAGGGTCGAGCAGCACGTGGCAAAGTTGTGTCTCAAAAACCCTCAATACCTCTAGTATATATAGGAGGGAGGGAGGGGAGGAGGCAGCCTCAAGCCCTCAAGGTTTGGCCGAAATTGGAGGTGGAGGAGTGACGTCAGCTGTGCTTCCCTCGCAATGGCTCCAGAAAAGTGATGATCCTGCAATCTCTAGAGTTAGCTAGACGAATGCTTATAACAACTAACCTTCTCCTGCAACGGCACCAGAAGAATGCTGCTAGCACTCCCTGGCAATGAAATTGGAAGAATGTTGTTGATGGCCTACCAGCGCGTGGGTTCGGAGCAGTTTTTGTTGGGGAATGTCGCATGGGAAACAAAAATTTTCCTACGCGCACGAAGACCTATCATGGTGATGTCCATCTACGAGAGGGGATGAGTGATCTACATACCCTTGTAGATCGTACAGCAGAAGCGTTAGTGAACGCAGTTGATCTAGTGGAACGTCCTCACGTCCCTCGATCCGCCCCGCGAACAATCCCGCGATCAGTCCCACGATCTAGTACCGAACGGACGACACCTCCGCGTTCAGCACACGTACAACTCGACGATGATCTCGGCCTTCTTGATCCAGCAAGAGAGACGGAGAGGTAGAAGAGTTCTCCGGCAGCGTGACGACGCTTCGGAGGTTGGTGATGACCTTGTCTCAGCACGGCTCCGCCCGAGCTGCGCAGAAACGCGATCTAGAGGAAAAACCGTGGAGGTATGTGGTCGGGCTGCCGTGGAAAAGTCGTCTCAAATCAGCCCTAAAACCTCCGTATATATAGGTGGGAGGGAGGGGACCTTGCCTTGGGGCTCAAGGAGCCCCAAGGGGGTCGGCCGAGCCAAGGGGGGAAGACTCCCCCCCCAAACCGAGTTGGACTTGGTTTGGTGGGAGGGAGTCCTTCCCTTCCTTCCCACCTCCTCCCTTTTTTTTCTTTTCTCTTGATTTTCTCTTCTTGGCGCATAGGGCCCTCTTGGGCTGTCCCACCAGCCCACTAAGGGCTGGTGTGCCACCCTCAAGGCCTATGGGCTTCCCCGGGGTGGGTTTCCCCCCCCCCCCCCCCGGTGAACTCCCGGAACCCATTCGTCATTCCCGGTACATTCCCGGTAACTCCGAAAACCTTCCGGTAATCAAATGAGGTCATCCTATATATCAATCTTCATTTCCGGACCATTACGGAAACCCTCGTGACGTCCGTGATCTCATCCGGGACTCTGAACAACATTCGGTAACCAACCATATAACTCTAATACGCATAAAACAACGTCGAACCTTAAGTGTGCAGACCCTGCGGGTTCGAGAACTATGTAGACATGACCCGAGAGACTCCTCGGTCAATATCCAATAGCGGGACCTGGATGCACATATTGGATCCTACATATTCTACGAAGATCTTATCGTTTGAACCTCAGTGCCAAGGATTCATATAATCCCGTATGTCATTCCCTTTGTCCTTCGGTATGTTACTTGCCCGAGATTCGATCGTTAGTATCCGCATACCTATTTCAATCTCGTTTACCGGCAAGTCTCTTTACTCGTTCCGTAATACAAGATCCGGCAACTTACATTAAGTTACATTGCTTGCAAGGCTTGTGTGTGATGTTGTATTACCAAGTGGGCCCCGAGATACCTCTCCGTCACACGGAGTGACAAATCCCAGTCTCGATCCATACTAACTCAACGAACACCTTCGGAGATACCTGTAGAGCATCTTTATAGTCACTCAGTTACATTGCGACGTTTGATACACACAAAGCATTCCTCCGGTGTCCGTGAGTTATATGATCTCATGGTCATAGGAACAAATACTTGACACGCAGAAAACAGTAGCAACAAAATGACACGATCAACATGCTACGTCTATTAGTTTGGGTCTAGTCCATCACATGATTCTCCTAATGATGTGATCCCGTTATCAAGTGACAACACTTGCCTATGGCCAGGAAACCTTGACCATCTTTGATCAACGAGCTAGTCAACTAGAGGCTTACTAGGGACAGTGTTTTGTCTATGTATCCACACAAGTATTGTGTTTCCAATCAATACAATTATAGCATGGATAATAAACGATTATCATGAACTAAGAAATATAATAATAACTAATTTATTATTGCCTCTAGGGCATATTTCCAACAGTCTCCCACTTGCACTAGAGTCAATAATCTAGTTCACATCACCATGTGATTCCAATGAATCCAACACCCATATAGTTATGGGGTCTGATCACGTCTTGCTCGTGAGAGAGGTTTTAGTCAACGGTTCTGAAAATTTCAGATCCGTGCGTTCTTTACAAATCTTTATGTCATCTTATAGATGCTGCTACTACGTGCTATTCGGAAATGCTCCAAATATCTACTCTACTATACGAATCCGTTTCACTACTCATAGTTATTCGGATTAGTGTCAAAGCTTGCATTGACGTAACCCTCTACGACAAACTCTTTAACCACCTCCATAATCGAGAAAAATTCCTTAGTCCATTAGTTACTAAGGATAAATTTCGACCGCTGCTAGTGATTTAATCATGGATCACTCTCTGTACCTCTCAACCTACTTTGAGTCAAGGCACACATCAGGTGCGGTACACAGCATGGCATACTTTAGATTCTATGGCTAAGGCATAGAAGACGACCTTCGTCTATTCTCTTTATTCTGCCGTGGTCGGGTTTTGAGTCTTACTCAAATTCACACCTCACAACGCAACCAAGAACTCCTTCTTTGCTGATCTGTTTTGAACTCTTTCAAAAACTTGTCAAGGCATGCATCTTGTTGAAACTTCTATTAAGCGCTTTCGATCTATCTCCATAGATCTTTGATGCTCAACGTTCAAGTAGCGTAATCCAGGTACTCCTTTGAAAACTTCTTTCAAACAACCTTGTATGCTTTACAGAAATTCTACATTACTTCTGATCCACAATATGTCAACCACATATACCTATCAGAAATTCTATAGTGCTCCCACTCACTTCTTTGGAAATACAAGTTTCTCATAAACCTTTGTACAAACCCAAAATCTTTGATCATCTCATCAAAGTGTATATTCCAACTCCGAGATGTTTGCACCAGTCCATCGAAGGATCACTGGAGCTTGCATACTTGCTAGTATCTTTAGGATCGACAAAACCTTCTGGTTGTATCACATACAATGTTTTCTCAAGGAAACCGTCGAGAAACAATGTTTTGACATCCTACGTGCAATATTTCATAAATAATGCATCAACAACTAACATAATTCTAACAGACCTTTAGCATCTCTACGAGTGAGAAAGTCTCATCATAGTCAATTGTTTGATCTTGTCGAAAACATCTTTGCGATAAGTCGAGCTTTTCTTAATAGTGACTTATCACCATCATCGTCTGTTTTCCTCCAAAGATCCATCTTTACTCAATAGTATTATGACCATCAAGTAGTTCTTTCAAAGTCTACACTTTGTTTTCATACATGGATCCTCTCTCGGATTTCATGGCTTCCAGCCATTTGTCGGAATCTGGGCCCACCATCGCTTTCTCCATAACTCGTAGGTTCACTGTTGCTCAACAACATGACCTCCAAGACAGGGTTACCGTACTACTCTGTAGCAGTACGCGACCTTGTCGACCTACGAGGTTTGTAGTAACTTGATTCGAAGCTCAATGATCACCATCATCAGCTTCCACTTCAATTGGTGTAGGCGCCACAGGAACAACTTCCTGCGCCCTGCTACACACTGGTTGAAGTGATGGTTCAATAACCTCATCAAGTTCTACTACCCTCCCACTCAATTCTTTCGAGAGAAACCTTTCCTCGAGAAAGGATCCGTTTCTAGAAACAAACACTTTGCTTTCGGATTTGAGATAGGAGATGTACCCAACTGTTTTGGATATCCTATGAAGATGCATTTATCCGCTTTGGGTTTGAGCTTATCAGACTGAAACTTTTTGACATAAGTGTCGAAACCCCAAACTTTCAAGAAACGACAGTTTAGATTTCTCTAAACCTCAGTCTATACTGTGTCATCTCAACGGAAATACGCGGTGCCCTATTTAAAGTGAGTGCGGTTGTCTCTAATGCATAACCCATAAACGATAGTGGTAATTCGATAAGAGACATCATAGTATGCACCATACCAAATAGTGCATGGCTATGACGTTCAGACACATCATCACACCATGATATTCCAGGTGGCATGAACTGCGAAACAATTTCCACATTGTCTTAACTGCGTACCAAAACTCGTAACTCAGATATTCATTTCTATGATCATATCGTAGACAGTTTATCCTCTTGTTACGACGAACTTCACTCTGAAACGGATTTGAACTTTTCAACATTTCAGACTTGTGATTCATTAAGTAAATACTCCTGTATCTACTCAAATCGTCAGTGAAGTAAGAACATAATGATATCCACTGCGTGCCTCAGTACCCATTGGACTGCATACATCAAAATGTATCACTTCCAACAAGTTACTATCTCATTTCATCTCAATGAAAACAAGGCCTTGCTCATGTGGTATGTTTTGCATGTCACTAGTGATTCGAAATCAGGTGAGTACAAAGATCCATCAGCATGGAGCCTCTTCATGCAATTTATACTAACATGACTCAAGCGGCAGTGGCACAAGTAAGTGGTACTATCATCATTAACTCGTATCTTTTTGGCACCAATATTATGAACATGTGTAACACTACGATCGAGATTCAATAAACCATTGAAGGTGATTATTCAAGAAAATAGAGTAACCATTATTCTCTTTAAATGAATAATCGTATTGCAATAAACACGATCCAATCATGTTCATGCTTAACGCAAGCACCAAATAACAATTATTTAGGTTTAACACCAATCCCGATGGTAGAGGGAGCGTGCGACGTTTGATCATATCAACCTTGGAAACACTTCCAACACGTATCATCACCTCGCCTTTAGCTAGTCTCCGTTTATGCCGTAGCTTTCATTTCGTGTTACCAATCACTTAGCAACCGAACCGGTATCCAATACCCTCATGCTACTAGGAGTACTAGTAAAGTACACATCAACATCATGTATATCTAATATACTTCTCTTGACTTTTGCCAGCCTTCTTATCTACCAAGTATCTAGAGTTGCTCCGCCTCAATGACTGTTCCCCTCATTACAGAAGCACTTAGTCTCGGGTTTGGATTTTATCTTGGGTCTCTTCATTAGTGCAGCAACTGTTTTGCCGTTTCACGAAGTATCCCTTCTAGCCCTTGCCTTTCTTGAAACTTAGTGGTTTTACAAACCATCAACTATTGATGCTCCTTCTTGATTTCTACTTTCGTAGTGTCAAACATCGCGAATCGCTCAAGGATCATTGTATGTATCCTTGATATGTTATAGTTCATCACGAAGCTCTTACAGCTTGGTGGCAGTGACTTTGGAGAACTATCACTATCTCATCTGGAAGATTAACTCCCATCTGATTCAAGCGATTCTCGTACTCAGACAATCTGAGCACACGCTCAACGATTGAGCCTTTCTCCTTTACTTTGTGGACAAAGAATCTCGTCGGAGGTCTCGTACCTCTTAACAAGGGCACAAGCATGAAATCACAACTTCATCTCTTTAGAACATCACTTATGTTCCGTGACGTTTTAAAACGTTTTCGGCGCCTTGCTTCTAAGCCATTTAAGTATTTTGCACTGAACTATCGTGTAGTCATCAGAAACGTGTATGTCGGATGTTCACAGCATCCACAGACGACGCTCGAGGTGCAGCACACCGAGTGGTCCATTAAGGACATAAGCCTTCTGCGCAGCAACGAGGACAATCCTCCGTTTTACAGACTTAGTCTGCAAAGTTTGCTACTATTAACTTTCAACTAAATTTTCTCTAGCAACATATAAAAATAGTAGAGCTATAGCGCAAGCTACATCGTAATTCGTAAAGACCATTAGACTATGTTCATTACAATTAGTTCAATTAATCATATTACTTAAGAACTCCCACTCAAAAAGTACATCTCTCTAGTCATTTGAGTGGTACATGACCCAAGTCCACTATCTCAAGTTCGATCATCACGTGAGTCGAGAATAGTTTCAGTGGTAAGCATATCTTATGCTAATCATATCAACTATACGATTCATGCTCGACCTTTCGGTCTCATGTGTTCCAAGGCCATGTCTGCAGATGCTAGGCTCGTCAAGCTTAACCCGAGTGTTCCGCGTGCGCAACTGTTTTGCACCCGTTGTATGTGAACGTTGAGTCTATCACACCCGATCATCACGTGGTGTCTCGAAACGACGAACTGTAGCAACGGTGCACAGTCGGGGAGAACACAATTTCATCTTGAAATTTTAGTGAGAGATCACCTCATAATGCTACCGTCGTTCTAAGCAAAATAAGGTGCATAAAAGGATTAACATCACATGCAATTCATAAGTGACATGATATGGCCATCATCACGTGCTTCTTGATCTCCATCACCAAAGCACCAGCACGATCTTCTTGTCACCGGCGTCACACCATGATCTCCATCATCATGATCTCCATCAACGTGTCGCCATCGGGGTTGTCGTGCTACTCATGCTATTACTACTAAATCTACGTCCTAGCAAAATAGTAAATGCATCTGCAAGCACAAACGTTAGTTATAAAGAAAACCCTATGTCTCCTACCGGTTGCCGTACCATCGACGTGCATGTCGATATTAACTATTACAACATGATCATCTCATACATCCAATATATCACATCACATCGTTGCCCATATCACATCACAAGCATACCCTGCAAAAACAAGTTAGACGTCCTCTAATTTTGTTGTTGCATGTTTTATGTGGTGACCAGGGGTATCCAGTAGGATCGCATCTGACTTGCGCAAACACCACAACGGAGATATATGAATTGCTATTTAACCTCATCCAAGGACCTCCTCAGTCAATTCCGATTCAACTAAAGTTGGAGAAACTGACACCCGCCAGTCATCTTTGAGCAACGGAGTTACTCGTAGCGATGAAACCAGTCTCTCGTAAGCGTACGAGTAATGTCGGTCCGAGCCGCTTCGATCCAACAATACCGCGGAATCAAGAAAAGACTAAGGAGGGCAGCAAAACGCACATCACCGCCCACAAAAACTTTTGTGTTCTACTCGAGAAGACATCTACGCATGAACCTAGCTCATGATGCCACTGTTGGGGAATGTCGCATGGGGAACAAAAATTTTCCTACGCGCACGAAGACCTATCATGGTGATGTCCATCTATGAGAGGGGATGAGTGATCTACATACCCTTGTAGATCGTACAGCAGAAGCGTTAGTGAACGCGGTTGATGTAGTGGAACGTCCTCACGTCCCTCGATCCGCCCCGCGAATAATCCCGCGATCAGTCCCACGATCTAGTACCGAACGGACGGCACCTCCGCGTTCAGCACACGTACAGCTCGACGATGTTCTCGGCCTTCTTGATCCAGCAAGAGAGACGGAGAGGTAGAAGAGTTCTCCGGCAGCGTGACGGCGCTCCGGAGGTTGGTGATGACCTTGTCTCAGCAGGGCTCCGCCCGAGCTCTGCAGAAACGCGATCTAGAGGAAAAACCGTGGAGGTATGTGGTCGGGCTGCCGTGGAAAAGTCGTCTCAAATCAGCCGTAAAACCTCCGTATATATAGGTGGGAGGGAGGGGACCTTGCCTTGGGGCTCAAGGAGCCCTAAGGGGGTCGGCCGAGCCAAGGGGGGAAGACTCCCCCCCCCCAAACCGAGTTGGACTTGGTTTGGTGGGAGGAAGTCCTTCCCTTCCTTCCCACCTCCTCCCTTTTTTTCTTTTCTCTTGATTTTCTCTTCTTGGCGCATAGGGCCCTCTTGGGCTGTCCCACCAGCCCACTAAGGGCTGGTGTGCCACCCTCAAGGCCTATGGGCTTCCCCGGGGTGGGTTGCCCCCCCCCCCCCGGTGAACTCCCGGAACCCATTCGTCATTCCCGGTAACTCCGAAAACCTTCCGGTAATCAAATGAGGTCATCCTATATATCAATCTTCGTTTCCGGACCATTTCGGAAACCCTCGTGACGTCCGTGATCTCATCCGGGACTCCGAACAACATTCGGTAACCAACCATATAACTCTAATACGCATAAAACAACGTCGAACCTTAAGTGTGCAGACCCTGCGGGTTCGAGAACTATGTAGACATGACCCGAGAGACTCCTCGGTCAATATCAAATAGCGGGACCTGTATGCCCATATTGGATCCTACATATTCTACGAACATCTTATCGTTTGAACCTCAGTGCCAAGGTTTCATATAATCCCGTATGTCATTCCCTTTGTCCTTCGGTATGTTACTTGCCCGAGATTCGATCGTTAGTATCCGCATTCCTATTTCAATCTCGTTTACCGGCAAGTCTCTTTACTCGTTCCGTAATACAAGATCCCGCAACTTACATTAAGTTACATTGCTTGCAAGGCTTGTGTGTGATGTTGTATTACCGAGTGGGCCCCGAGATACCTCTCCGTCACACAGAGTGACAAATCCCAGTCTCGATCCATACTAACTCAACGAACACCTTCGGAGATACCTGTAGAGCATCTTTATAGTCACCCAGTTACGTTGCGACGTTTGATCCACAAAAAGCATTCCTCCGGTGTCCGTGAGTTATATGATCTCATGGTCATAGGAACAAATACTTGACACGCAGAAAACAGTAGCAACTAAATGACACGATCAACATGCTACGTCTATTAGTTTGGGTCTAGTCCATCACATGATTCTCCTAATGATGTGATCCCGTTATCAAGTGACAACACTTTCCTATTGCCAGGAAACCTTGACCATCTTTGATCAACGAGCTAGTCAACTAGAGGCTTACTAGGGACAGTGTTTTGTCTATGTATCCACACAAGTATTGTGTTTCCAATCAATACAATTATAGCATGGATAATAAACGATTATCATGAACTAAGAAATATAATAATAACTAATTTATTATTGCCTCTAGGGCATATTTCCAACAGTTTTCGAGGGTAGAGTATTCGACCCAAATTTGTAGGTAAGCCTTAGGAGGTGAGAGTATACTCCCAAGTATTAGCAGCTGAATGTGTCAGATTCTACCACACCTGAAAGATTAGTATCTACAAGCACAATAGTGACAGCGAAGTAGCAGGTATCGGCAGTGTAACGAGCAATAGCAGTGGCAAGGAACAGGAGTAGTGACAGCAGTAGCAAGTAGCAACAGTAGCAAACGACAGTAGTATCAACAGTAGCAGCAGAGCAAGACAAGTAACATCAGTAGCCACAGTAGTAGCAGCGGAGCAGGACAAGTAACAGGAGTAGCAACAGTAGTAGCAGCAGAGCAAGACAAGTAACGGCAGTAGCAAGAGTAGTATCAGCAGAGCAAGACAAGTAACAACAGTAGCAACAGTAGTAGCAGCAGAGCAAGACAAGTAACAGCTGTAGCAACAGTAGGACAAACTCGTAGGCATTGGGTCGGTGATTTGTTTGGATGATATTCATCATGCAACAGCTATAACACGGAGAGATATGTGGCTAGCTCCCGTTCGTCAATGTGATGTAGGCATGCATTCCGTGTGTCATCGTATGTGCTTAGGGAAAAGAACTTGCATGACATCTATTGTCCATCCCTCCCGTGGCAGCGGGGTCCAAAAGGAAACTACAGGATATTAATAAAGAACCGGACCAACGCATTAGCACTTGGTGAACACATGAACTCCTCAAACTATGGTCATCACAAGGAGTGGTTCCGGTTATTGTCACTCCGGGGTTGCCGGATCATAACACATAGTAGGTAACTACAACTTGCAAAATCGGATCTAAAACACACATATATTGGTGACAACATAATAATTTCAGATCTGAAATCATGGCACTCGGGCCGTAGTGACAAGCATTAAGCATGGCAAAGTAGTAGCAACATCAAATCTCAGAACATAGTGGATACTAGGGATCAATCCCCATCAAAACTAACTCGATTGCATGATAGATCTGATCCTACTCATCATGGTCCAGCGAGCCTACGAATAGATTACTCACGAACGACGAAGAGCTTCATGGAATTGGAGAGGGAAGAAGGTTGATGATGATGATGGCGACGATTTCGCCTCTCCGTACCCCAAGACGGACTCCAAATCTGCCCTCGAGATGAAGAACAGGTGGTGGCGGCTCCTCCGTACTGAAAACACGACGAAAAATTCTCTTTTTATTTTTTTCTGGGACGAAAGACAACTTATAGAGCTGGAATTGGGGGCGGCAGGTGCCTCTCGGCCCCACAAGCCTGCCCACCGCCACCAGGGGGGTGGTGGCGGAGCACGGGCTTGTGGCCCACTGGCCAACCCCCACAGGTGGATTTTTCTAGCGCAGGTATTTTTGATATTTTCCAAAACTGCTCCCCGTAAATTATCAGGACGTTTGGAGAACTTTGATTTCTGCACAAAAATAACACCAAGGCAATTCTGCTGAAAACATCATCACTCCAGGTTAGTTCCATTCAAATCATGCAAATTATAGTCCAAAACAAGGGCAAAAGAGTTTGGAAAAATAGATACGTTGGAGACGTATCAAGTCCCCCAAGCTTAAAACCTTGCTTGTCCTCAAGCAACTCAGTTGACAAACTGAGAGAGAAAGAAAAACTTTGACAAACTCTGTTTGATCTTGTTGTTGCAACTATGTCCAACTCATAACCAGAATTTCAGCAAGATCACAAGTTAACCACATAAGCAAATGACACAAAGGTCTCATAGTAAACTATTATCAATGGCATAATCAGCTAACGAGCAAATAATAATGAGTTTCAAATACCAACACTTCAATCAAAGCAAGCATGAGGCAATATGAATAAGTGGTATCTGTTAGCTCTTTTTGAGACTGCAAAACATAAATGCAGAGCACTTTCAAAGGTCAAGGGCTGACTAATTAAACATTGTAATTCATAGAAACGAAGATCCAGTCATAGTCATACTCAATATCAATCAAAAGCAAAGCATAAAAATGAGAGAGGTGCTCTCTAATTGGTGCTTATATAAGAGGAGGATGACTCGACAGGAAAATAAATAGAACGGCCCTTCGCAGAGGGAAGCATTGATTTGCAGAGGTGCCAGAGCTCAAGCTTTGAAAACAGAGATAATAATTTTGGGTGGCATGCTTTCATTGTCAACGCAATGACCAGGAGTTCTCAATATCTTCCATGCTACTCATGCTATAGGAGGTTCCCAAACACAAAAGTAAAGTTTTAACTCCCCCACCACCAATCAATCACACTCCACGCCTAGCCGAATCCTCGGGTACCGTCCATACTAACATCAATCCGGGGGGAGTCTTGTTTTACAGTTATGTTTTCGATTTAAGCATGGAACTGGGCATCCCAAATACCGGCCCCTTTCTCGTGAATGAGCGTGAATAAACACATGTCTAGGATAACACTCCTAGCATGAAAGATACCAATAGCCCTCTCACTACAGGAATCACCTTCTTTGTCGTCTGCCATCACAGACGGCAAAGACAATATCCCTCACGGCAAAGACAATACCAGAGACGACAAAGATTGTCACGGCCGGCAAAATTTCTGCGTCAGCCTATGACGGCATAGGACCTTCTTTGCCGTCTGCCCGCGGAAGGCGGACGACAAAGCTCTTTGCCGTCAGCTTTCCTCAGGAGCTGTCGGCAAAGCTCTTGAGACGACAGCCGACACGCGTTCCCTCCGTTAGGGGTTAACGGAGCCTTTGCCGTCTGCCTCCCCGTCAATCTTTGCCGTCTGCCTCCCCGTCAATCTTTGCCGTCTGCCTTCTCCTCCCCTCCCCTCCCCGTCAATCTTTGCCGTCTGCCTCCACGACCATCTTTGCCGTCTGCCGGGTCCTCCCCTCCCCCCTCTCTCCACTCTTTGTCGTCTGCCTCCTCTTCTGTGCCCTCTTCTTTGCCGTATGCCCCCCAGGAAGCAGACGGCAAAGAGACTATATGGCTAGCTGCTACTGCCCAGGTTGCACAGCTGGGCGCCACGTGGCACCTTTGCCGTCGGTCAGCTGACGGCAAAGGCCTTTGCCATCAGCTGGCAGACGGCAAAGAGCCTATATTGTCACATTTTTATTTATTTTTTCTATTTCACAGCACATATACATATAATTCATAGCACATATATCATAAATAGGTCACAACACATATATGATATACATATAAAGCTCATCAATGCCATTCGTTCATCAACGTACATCCCATATATCAAAAGAACCAACACATACAAAGTTTCATCCATATATACATACATATAGTTGCACATATATTGTTCATCAACACATTGTTCATCAACACATACAAATAACCAACACATTGTTCATCAACTCAAATAAAAACGGAAACTAAAGCACTCCAACGCCAGCTTCCCTGCATGTAGTACATCCAATCTGCAAAATGGGAATAAGAAAGTCAGAAGAAGAAGAAGAACAACATATATATGACAAATAAGCTAAATTGAAGAAGAAAGAGAAGAAGCAAGAAGAGAACAAGGAGAAGAAAAACAAGAAGGAGGAGGAGGGGGAGGAGGAGGAGGGGAAGGGGGAGGAGAAGGAGAAGGAGGAGGAGAAGAAGAAAAAAGAAGAGAAGGAGAAGGAGAAGAAGGAGGAGAAGAAGGAGAGAAGAAGAAGGAGAAGAAGGAGGGCTGCTTCTCCTTCTTCTCCTCCTTCTCCTTCTTCTTCTCTTCTTCTCCTCCTCCTCCTTCTTCTTCTTCTTCTCCTTCTCTTCTTCTTCTTATCTTCTTCTTCTTCTTCTTCTTCCTGCTCCTTCTTTTTGAGCTAAATGGGCTAATTATGTCATTTTAGAGGAAAACAAGCTAAGTATATAATATTCATGAGCTAATGAAGGTTCTTATGCCATTTTGAGCTTATTATGGTATTTTGGAGCTAAATGGGCAAATTATGTCATTGTTGGGTTAATTAAAGCAAGGATAATATGAAAGAGGAGAAGAAAGAGGAGGAGGAGGAGAAGAAGAAGAAATCAAGAAGGAGGAGGAGGAGAAGGACTAGAAGGTCCTTGGCCTTCTCCTCCTCCTCCTTCTCCTTCTTCTCTTCTTCTTCATCTCTTCTTCTTCTTCTATCTTTTCATTTTGCTTATTTCTTCTCCTCTTCTCCTCTTGTTGGAGCTAAATTACCTAATTATGTCTTTTTGAGCTAAATATTCCAATTATATCATTTTAGAGGAAAACAAGCTAAGTATATAATATTCATGAGCTAACCAAGGTTCTTGTGCCATTTTGAGCTTATTATGGTATTTTGGAGCTAAGTGGGCTAATTATGTCATTGTTGGGTTAATTAAAGCAAGGATAATATGAAAGAGCAGAAGAAAGAGGAGGAGGAGGAGAAGAAGAAGAAATCAAGAAGAAGGAGGAGGAGGAGAAGGACTAGAAGGTCCTTGGCCTTCTCCTCCTCCTCCTCCTTCTTCTCTTCTTCTTCATCTCTTCTTCTTCTTCTATCCTTTCATTTTGCCTATTTATTCTCCTCTTCTCCTTTTGTTGGAGCTAAACTACCTAATTATGTGTTTTTTGAGCTAAATACTCCAATTATGTCATTTTAGAGGAAAACAAGCTAAGTATATAATATTCATGAGCTAACCAAGGTTCTTGTGCCATTTTTAGCTTATTATGGTATTTTGGAGCTAAATAGGCTAATTATGTCATTGTTGGGTTAATTAAAGCAAGGATAATATGAAAGAGGAGAAGAAAGAGGAGGAGAAGGAGAAGAAGAAGAAATCAAGAAGAAGGAGGAGGAGGAGGAGAAGGAGAAGGATAGAAGGTCCTTGGCCTTCTCCTCCTCCTCCTCCTCCTCTTCCTTCTCCTTCTTCTCTTCTTCTTCTTCTTCTTCTTTCTTTTCATTTTGCCTATTTCTTCTCCTCTTCTCCTCTTGTTAGAGCTAAATTACCTAATTATGTCTTTTTTGAGCTAAATGGGCTAATTATCCCATTTTAGAGGAAAACAAGCTAAGTATATAATATTCATGAGCTAACCAAGGTTCTTATGCCATTTTGAGCTTATTATGGTATTTGGAGCTAAATGGACTAATTATGTCATTGTTGGGGAAATTAAAGCAAGGATAATATGAAAGAGGAGAAGAAAGAGGAGTAGGAGGAGAAGAAGAAGAAATCAAGGAGGAGAAGGAGGAGAAGGAGGAGGAGGAGGAGGAGGAGGAGAAAGAGGAGAAGGACTAGAAGGTCCTTGGCCTTCTCCTCTTTCTCCTCCTCCTCCTCCTCCTCCTCCTTCTCCTCCTTCTCCTTCTTCTCTTCTTCTTCTTCTTCTTCTTTCTTTTCATTTTTCCTATTTCTTCTCCTCTTGTTGGAGCTAAATTACCTAATTATGTCTTCTTGGAGCTAAATGGGCTAATTATCTCATTTTAGAGGAAAACAAGCTAAGTTTGGAGGAGAAACTTACCGTAGTGGTCATCAAGGAGGAGAAACACCACGGTTGCTCACGCCGGCTTCGTTTGGAGACGGTTGCCCTGGAGAAGGGTCGTGCGATGCCACTCGGGAGTTATTCTGCAGAAAAGATATTTTGCAATGTCTCAGTTAGCATGATGACACTCAATTATTAATACTAGTTTATAATGAAACTCACCGTGCCAATCGAAGAGAAGACGGGCATCGGCGGAGGGACTTGACCGCTCTTCTCGCACAGACCCTGAAGAGTGGGTCGTATTAGTTAGTATTGAAACAGACATTACACACATGATTTGGCTAATGTGAAAAAAATACCACAAAAAGCTCGTATAGGGCCCGTTGACCCGCCTCATTCCGGGCCCTCTCCTCCTCAAGCAATCGTGCCGTGCTCTGGTCCCTCTCATCAAGAATAGCCTGAAGAGCAGCCTGGCTTGCCAATCTCTCTTTCTCAAGAGCAGCCTGGTTTGCTGCTCTCTCCTTCTGAAGAGCAGCCTGGAAAACCATTCCTCGTTACCACAGTAATGATCTATGGTGACACACATAATGAAATGGATGAAAGTGTTCTTAGTCCGTACAACTAACCTCGATGGCAAGTTCGACTGGCCATGGACGAGGCGTTATCTCAGGACATCTGCTCGACTGGCGCGCCTCGATCTCCAGAAGAGTGAGTGGACAATGTATTATCCCATCTCCAATGGCTATCGAGCCATGGGGCCTCCTGCCACCAGATATCATCACTAGCTCTGGATCCAAAGGTTCCTGGCTAGGGTTAAAGTCATCCCCTTTCGTAGCCTTCCCCGCGTACCTGTATGCCACGAGCTTCTGGTGGGATGATATGTTGGTGAAGTTACTGGGATCATCCAGGTCAGACTCAGAGAATGCCTTCGCCTTCTTGTACGAGGCAGTATGGGCCATGACATAAAGGTCATACAAGTGTGGCATCTCAGTCTTATTGTGATGCGCCTAAAAGAGAGGAACAAAATATTAGCATCAAGAATGAATTGCATGAATCATGAAGGAAATCACATACCCAGTTTCGTCCAAACTAAAGTAAGTTGGCGTCGCCTTGATGGTGTGGCACACCAACCATTTGGCTACGCCGATCCTTCGCATTCTCGTGGACGGCTCGCCAGCTGCCTGTGCACCACTCATCAACCAACGCCTCCCAACAATCCATCTTATCCGCACACCATCTCGGGGGCACCTGTAAGTTATTAGAAAGAATTTTCAGCGCTACGCCTATGAATGAAGTCAAGAAAACTACATAGAAGGACTTAAGAATAGGTAATTACCTTCATGTATTGCTCCTTCTTCAGAAACTTACCGCGGCAATCCTTCTTCTCCTTCTTAATACAACGCGTGGCGTAGTAATCTCGAATAGCTTGCGGCCGAGCCTCGTGGCGCAAGTTCTGTAGTAACCGCCTACACTCGACCCCGAGAACCCTGGTCACCTCCTCCTCATATCCATCCTCACACCTATAGAAGGTCTGCAATCAAACGTGAAAACACCGATTAGTACAATAATTAGGTATATTGTTAATTTTAGATTCTGTAAAAGGATAATTTACCCAAAAGCTCTTGGTCACAAACTCGGCCCTCGTGTGGCACAAGACACCATCTATAATCTCCTCCGGCGGGGCCTGCGCAGCCTGGTAGTGCTCCCACGTAAATCCTAGTGTAGGAACCTGACCCGCACCAGGCAACGTGACAAACCCCGGGAAATTTGTCCGGCAAAGCACACCAAGGACGGAGTTCGGCCTGCGGACTCCAAGAGGGTGTACCCATCCCCTGCAGTATGATAAGGTCAGCGCATTAGATATTTGAACAAACTTGAAGGCAAAAGCTAAAAAAAGGGTAAATGTACTTACCTATCTCCTTCAGGTTTAATCACCGGCCTCTGCTCGCGGGTAGCCGGGGCGACCGGGAGACGTGTACTACCACGCTTGTACACGGTGGCCCTGTCCACATGCACATCGCCCTCACTATCCGTAAGCTCATCCCCGCCATCCCCGCCCCCTGAGCCACCCGGACCCTCGGTCCAATCCGGCAACGCGGTAAGATCCGGCCAAGGCTCCCATCCGGGCCTCTCCACGTCGGGTGAAGCCTTCGGAACCGTAGTCTCCTCCGGCTGCTCCTCGGCCAAGTGCACCTCGACCCGAGGCTGCTCCTGGACCGGAGTCTCATGGGACGAATGCCCGTGAACACCAGGCTCCTGGACCGGAGTCCCCGTAGCCTCCTGCACAAACGGATCGACCATACTAGTCCGATGCTCGGGTGAATGAGCTGGTGGTGGTGGCGGGGACGGCTCAACAGTCCTCTTGGATCTTCCGCGGCCACCACCTCTCCCTGTACCCTTCCCCTTCCTCCCTACCCGAGCAGCACCTCTCCCAGTGGGCAATGCCGCCGACGAAGAAGAACCCCCAGCTGGTGTCGAAAGACTGTCTGCCAAGGCTCTACGGAGAGATAGGGGTGGAAGGGAAGTACCACCCCTCGTGCACGGCGCGTGGGAAGAACCCGTCAAGCACTCCGGACCCACGCCCACCATCTTTGAACACCTGCCATGATAAAGATTAAAATAAATTAGTACAACATAAAAAAATTGAATGACTGACATGAATAATAATATGTACATGAATAACAAAGATTCAAATATATATAATTTAAGTTGTGAATCTTACAAACTAATAATCATCATCAATAAATTCATCATCATCATCACTATCACGCATGTCTTCATGAATGACGTGCTCATCGGGTTCAACGGCATGAAGTTGTGAAAGGCCTTCCTTTAATCGTTGAAGCATTGACAGGTCATCCGCATCAGTAACCTCTACGAGTTCCAGGTCTTCTGGTTCCGGCTCAGGGCTGGAGTCAGATTCACTGTCGCTGTCTACTTCCATGTTCTTGGATGAAGCACGGCGGTTCTTGAAACGTTTCTTGGAAAGACGTGCTTCTTGGAAGAATTCTCCATCATATGTGTCTGGGTTAATGTGAGGTTCATAATCCTATTCATTTGGGAGAGGTGGTCTCACATGTGGCGGCACTTCATAAACAACATACCAACCTTCGAGATTCTTATCCGTTTGGCATGCCCACGGTAGATAGAAAATTGGGTCGCATGTTGAGCCGTAATATAGACATCGGGAACATCTAAATGGGTGTTTCGATTGATTTCGACTAGTCCTATGTGTTCATGAGTCCTTCTAGTCTTTTTCGGCTGGAACCAATAACATTTGAAGACTACGACGTTCGGTGGGTTTTCACCATAGAATTGAAGTTCATAAATTGCTTCAACTCTTCCATAATACTCGATAACACCTTCGCCGATAGCAGAGACACCACAATTTGTAGATTTCCAGTCGGGCATAGATAGCTCTTTGCCAAAGGTACGAAAGAGATACCCGTTGATGTTGTATTTCTCAAATGAACGGACCTTATAGTCAAAACCATTAGCGACTTGTCTCAATTCGGCGTCCATAGACTCTGAATTAGCCTACAAGTTTAATACGAAATGGTTGTTGCATTAGCCGCAAGTTAGACCAAGAATGAAATGGTCCATTATTGATAATTACCGTTTCTTTGAACCAAGAGATGAAACCGGGATAGCCGCCTCCTGTCTTTGACAGAAGCTCATACTCTTCGATGGAATGATTTTCGATCACCGCTCCATCCGAGAATTTGACGACGTAACGGCTGTTTGAAATATCCGGAAATAAGAGCAGTTCAAATGAATTAGAAGTTACGGCAAAATGTGCCGAGAACTCACTCGATGTACGGCCGCACTTCTGTTAGGTTGTTGAACATATACAACGAAATGTTCCGCCATTCTTCGATATCCAACGTTATTGGTTTCGAAGCACCGGCTGGTGCGAGCTTCCCTTTGAATAGGCTGAGGTTGGACCCACCTTTTTTAGGGTCTCCATCATTGTGCCGAGGCTTCGGATTATGCAAATGATGATTTTTGGCTTCGTAGTGTGCTGTCACAAAGTTTGCCACCTCCTCAATAATGAATACCTCAGCCATCGATGCTTCAATTCTACGCTTATTTTTACATTTAGCTCGAAGGGTCTTCTGCATCCTCTCAGTTGCATAGCACCAACGATCTTGCACGGGCCCACCCAATCTTGCCTCGGTCGGTAGACGTAAAATCAAATGCTGCATTGGATTAAAGAAGCCCGGTGGAAAGATCTTCTCTAGCTTGCACAACAACTCCGGTGCAAACTCCTCCATGTCTTCTACCACGCCAGGCGACAATTCTTTCGCACAAACAACACAGAAGAAATAGCTCAGCTCCGCCAGTACTAGCCATTCATCCTCAGGAATAAAGCCACGTAACATCACCGACATTACCCGCTCTAGCCATATGTGCCAATCATGACTCTTGAGACCAAAGATTTTTCATTTTTCAAGACTCGCTCCCCTCTTTAGATTCGCTGCATACCCATCGGGGAACATCAAGTGCATTTTGACCCACAAGATAATTTCCCTCATAGCTGGCCTTCCAAGATTGAACCAGGCCTTTGGCTTCTACCACTTCTGCTTTCCTTTGCCTTCTCGTATGTTTTGTAACGGTCTATGACATAGTGTCTCTTGATCGACTCTAGCCTTAATATTATCCTTTGTCTTCCCATCTATGTCGAACAATGTACCAAAAATAGCCTCTCCGATATTCTTTTCAGTGTGCATCATGTCGATATTGTGTGGAATAAGGAGGTCTTTGAAGTAAGGCAGATCCCAGAAGCATGGCTTGTGAGTCTAGGCATGTTTTGAATTATACCCCTTGAAATACCCTGGACGCTCTGGATCAGGCTCGAGGGCGTTTAACTGATCCAGGATCTGTTGGCCTGTGAACGCAGGTGGTGCTAAGTTTTTGACAACTTTACCTTTGGTAAAGTTCTTCTTGTCTTTTCTGAACTGATGGTCAGGATCCAGGAACTGTCTATGCAAGTCAAAGCAAGAATACTTCCGACCCTCCTGCAACCAATGAAACTGAAGAGCTGCCTTGCATTGGGGGCACGGGAACCTTCCATGCACACACCATCCAGAGAATATCGCATACGCTGGCAAGTCATGCATAGAGTACATGTACCACGCATGCATTTTGAAGTTTTCTTTTTTAGCGGCATCGTATGTCTTGACCCCATTTTCCCAAGCTTCTTCCAATTCATCCTTAAGTGGTTGCAGGTACACATTCATATTCTTCCCCGGATAATTGGGCCCTGGAATTATCAACGTCAGAAATATGTTCTTTCTTTGCATAATCTGCCCGGGGGGGAGATTGAGTGGAATGACAAATACAGGCCAACAACTGTATTGGGTTGCCGTCATGCCGAAGGGATTAAAACCATCCGTGGCGGCGCAGACTCGAGGATTCCTTGGATCTGCCGCTTTATCCTGATGCAATCCATCGAAATGTTTCCACGCTTCCCCATCTGATGTGTGTACCATCATCTTATTCCATCCGCATCTAGTTCGGTTCTTTTGCCCAATTTGTGCCATGTCATCTGTCTGGCTGTCTCTTCGACCATGAAAAGACGTTGAAGTCTTGGTACGATTGGCATATACCGAAGAACACTAACTGCGATTTTGGTCTGCCTCTTCTCACCCATACCGTTGTCTACCACAAGATACCTGCAAGACTCGCAATTGGGACAATAGTCCAAGTGTGCATACTCCTTCCTAAATAAGACACATCCTTTCTCACATGCATCTATCTTCTCATAGGGCATATTAAGTAAACGAAGTATTTTGTCCGACTAGTACAGGTTTGCAGGCATGACATGGCCTTTGGGTAGGAAACGTCCAAATAGTGTCATCATCGCGTCGTAGCATTCTCTTCCCAAGTTGAACTGAGCCTTCAGAGCTATTACTTGTGCAATTGCATCCAGCTGACAGAGCTCAGTGTGCTCATGGAGAGGACGTTTTGAAGACTCCAACATTTCATAAAAGGCCTTTGCAGATTCCTCCATCCCATCTTCCGAATCCTGAGCATCATCAAAGTCTTGCACCATGTCTTCGATCCCAGTACCATGCTCGTCCGTGCGACGACGGACCACCTCAGCTCTTGTGCGTTGTATAGACTCACCATGAAATGTCCACACCGTATAATTAGGCTTAAAACCCCTCCTCTACAGGTGTTTAATCATTACAGCCTATGTCGTCTTTTTATAGTTGTCGCATCCAGGACAGGGACAATAGTTTCTTTCCTAGCCATTTGCGAATGCAGCTTTCACAAATTCCTTTGTTTTTAAAAACCATTCTTTCATCATCTCTTTCTGACTAGGGTGACCGGTATACATCCACGCACGATCACTCATCTTGCGTAGCTACTAAAGACAGAAGAAATATATTTATATATAATTTAGCATTTATATTCATCGGTTAATCAGGTTCGCCATTTTTATTACGTCCAGGCAACCTACACGCTAATAGGTAAAGATAGGTCCTAATCCCACCTGAGTATGTGTCGATTGGGTTCGTTTTCCCATGCTCTACTCCGGATCCAACGCAAAATTTTGGCAACACCTCCCCGGTGTTCTCCTGATACACGTCTCTGCAATAAACAGAGAGGATGTGCATCCGGAGAACAACAGGGAGGCACTGACGAAATTCCGCATCGGATCCAGAGCACAGCATACGGGAAAACGAACCCAATCTACACATACTCGGGCTGACCATGGATAATGTTGGACAATTCGAAAGGATGGCGGTTATAAATATGCAAAGACATGCATATTTATAGATGTCGCCCTTTCGAACGGGAGACACATATTGGTCACGCATACTGATAAATTAATTGAATTACCTAAATCTAGAAAGTTTCATCCGGAAACCGAGCCACAGTAAATGAAGGGGCGGGGAGGAGATGAAATTTGTACGGACCCACGAATGCAGGGGCGGAGCTCGTACAACGCACGGGCAGGTCTTCACACAACACACCTCACAGCGACGAGACAACTATCACATGTAAATCCACCGACCAACACAAATATTTCAATTATGTCATTTTAGAGGAAAACAAGCTAAGTATATAATATTCATGAGCTAACCAAGGTTCTTGTGCCATTTTGAGCTTATTATGGTATTTTGGAGCTAAATGGGCTGATTATGTCATTCTTGGGTATATTAAAGCAAGGATAATATGAAAGAGGAGAAGAAAGAGGAGGAGGAGGAGAAGAAGAAGAAATCAAGAAGAAGAAGGAGGAGGAGGAGAAGGATAGAAGGTCCTTGGCCTTCTCCTCCTCCTCCTCCTCCTCCTCCTTCTTCTTCTCTTCTTCTTCATCTCTTCTTCTTCTTCTATCTTTTCATTTTGCCTATTTCTTCTCCTCTTCTCCTTTTGTTGGAGCTAAATTAACTAATTATGTCTTTTTTGAGGTAAATATTCCGATTATGTCATTTTAGAGGAAAACAAGCTAAGTATATAATATTCATGAGCTAACCAAGGTCTTGTGCCATTTTGAGCTTATTATGGTATTTTGGAGCTAAATGGGCTAATTATGTCATTGTTGGGTTAATTAAAGCAAGGATAATATGAAAGAGGTGAAGAAATAGGAGGAGAATGAGAAGAAGAAGAAATCAAGAAGAAGGAGGAGGAGGAGGAGAAGGAGGAGGAGGAGAAGGAGAAGGATAGAAGGTCCTTGGCCTTCTCCTCCTCCTCCTCCTCCTCCTCCTCCTTCTCCTTCTTCTCTTATTCTTCTTCTTCTTCTTCTTTCTTTTCATTTTGCCTATTTCTTCTCCTCTTCTCCCCTTGTTGGAGCTAAATTACCTAATTATGTCTTTTTTGAGCTAAATGGGCTAATTATCCCATTTTAGAGGAAAACAAGCTAAGTATATAATATTAATGAGCTAACCAAGGTTCTTATGCCATTTTGAGCTTATTATGGTATTTTGGAGCTAAATGGACTAATTATGTCATTGTTGGGGAAATTACCCTGCTGCATGGACATGCACCTACCACGCAAAGTTCGCAGGTCCAGAAGTTGCCCTTTTGGTCCAGAGGACTTTCCAGGTTACCTATACTACTTTTCAGTTTATATAAAACTTTTCGATATTTTCTACATTTGAGGATGGCAATATTATTTAAGTTGTCCTGTTTTGCTCCGGTACCAATAAATATAGACGAAACATTATTTTGACAGACTTGATTTCAACAAAAGAACATGTGATCTTCTTTGAAGTAGTCTTGAACCTAAGCAATAATGATGGGCGAATAAACTAACAGAATCTACCACTAAATATATTAATTAACTAAGAGAATCTACCACTAAAACTACTAATTAATTCCAAAAAACTAAATACCAAACATGTGATCTTCTTTTTGTCTTCTCCTCCTCCTATTCTTCTTCTTCTTCTTCTTCTCCTCCTCCTCCTCTTCTCCTCTTCTCCTCCTCCTCCTATTCTTTCTTCCTATTCTTTCTAGTAAGCAAACTAACTAACTAACCTAACTAACCAAGCTAACTAAACCTATCGCTAAACCTAGATAACACTAAACAGCAAAAAAATAACAAAAACAGAATCTACCACTAAGTAACTAAAAAAGAATCTAGCTACGACTAAATACCAAACAATAAAAAATCAAGTTCTTCTTCTTTTTTCTCTTCTTCTCCTTCTTATTTTTTTTCTTATTCTCTTCTTCTCTTCTTCTTCTCTTCTTCTTCTCTTCTTCTTTACTTCTTCTCCTTCTTATTTTTTTCTTCTCTTCTTCTTCTTTTTCTTCTTCTTATCCTTCTTATTTTTTCCTTCTCCTCTTCTTCTACTTTTTCTTCTCCTACTCCTCCTCCTCCTACTCCTCTTCTTCTTCTCCTCTTCTTGTCCTCCTCCTCCTCCTCTTCTCCGCTTCTCCTCCTAACTAAATCTACTAACCTAACTAAAACAACTAACCTAACTAAATCTACTAACCTAACTAAAACTACTAACCTAACTAAATCTACCACTAAAACTACTAACAATAAAAACTACTAAAACTACTAAAAAATAATAAAACTAGTAAAAAATAATGCGGGTGGGGGTGGGGGTGGGGGTGTGGGGGCTCACCAAGAGGGGCGGCTGTGGAGGGGCCGGGGTGGCGGGGCGGCGCTGGGGGCGCCAGGTGCGGCGGCGCGACGGTGGTGGGGCAGCGGCAGCGGCAACGGGGGCGAGGTGGGGCGGCAGCAGGGGCAGCGCAGCGGGGGCGGCATCCGGGGCGAGGTGGGGCAGCGGCAGGGGTGGCGACGCGACGGGGGCGGCGGCGCGACGGTGGTCCCGGCGGCCGTTACAAAGAGAGGAGCGCGCGTGGTGGGGAGAGAGGGCGAGGGGCGCGTGGGGATGAGCCGTTACAGAGAGAGACAGGGGCGGGGTGGGGGGGAGGAGCCGTTAACGGAGTTAGCACTTTGCCGTCTGCCTCCGGACTCTTTGCCGTCCACTAGCAGACGGCAAAGGTCCGACTCCTGTTTGACCTAGCCACCCTGCGGTCAGGTGGGCCTATCTACATCTTTGTCGTCTGCCTCTGGACTATTTGTCGTCCGCTAGCAGACGACAAAGAGGTGACAGATGGCAAAAAGTCTGTATGCCATGAGCCAGTACTGTGCCGTCTGTTTTGCTGAAGCTGACGGCAAAGACAATCTTTGCCATCAGCTAGCAGACGGCAAAGACTAGGCAGATGGCAAAATACTGATTTCCAGTAGTGTCTGTCACCACATGAGCTGTTCGGGCATGCAAAACAGATTTATTTCTTGAAGGTTTAGAGAATAGCACATGCAAATTTACTTGGAACAGCAGGTAGATACCGCAAATAGGTAGGTATGGTGGACTCTCACGGCAAAACTTTTGGGTTGATGGAAGTGGATGCACAAGCAGTATTCCCGCTTAGTACAAGTGAAGGCTAGCAAAAGACTCGGAAGCGACCAACTAGAGAGGGACAACAGTCATCAAGATGCAATGAGTTTGACTAACATTGAATGCAAGCATGAACAGGATATAAATCACCATGAACATGAACATCATAGATGCTATGTTGATTTTGTTTCAACTACATGCATGAACATGTCCCAAGTCAAGCCACTTGAAACATTCAAAGGAGAATACCATCCTATCATACTACATCATAGTCATCGCAAAATCTATGTTGGCAATCAAGACAAACCATTATAAGCTCTTAGCTAAATAAGCATGGCATCAGAAACTATGATCTCTAAGTTGTCATTGCAAACATGGTTCTCTCACAACAAAGCTAAATCTGGGTTGACAAGCTAGTCATATTTACAAAAACAAAATAGATAGAGTTCATACCAGCTTTTCAGTCTCAGTCACTTCATCATATACCATCGTTGTTGCCTTTCATTTGCACGATCGAATGATGAAAACGATAATAAGCGCATTGGACTAAGCTTAATCTGTAGGCAAACACAAAGGAGAAGATAAAGTAATATGGCTCTTTGAAAGCTAAACAGGTAAGCATGCAAGAACCAATAAGCATTGTAACCAATATCTTCTACCTTGACACAAAGAAAAGAAAACTATTTACACGGGAAAGCTCCCAACAAGCAAAAGAAGAAAGAAAAATCTTTTTGGGTTTTCTCAAAAGGACAAAAAACAAGAAAAAAAGAAAACAAAAAGAAACTAGCATGAATAATATAGAGGCAAAGTGTAAACATCGGCTAACAAAATGAAAGCATAAGCATGAATATAAAGTCGGTGAGAACACGTACTCCCCAAAGCTTAGGCTTTTGTCCTAGCTTGGTCTACTCCGATGGTGGGAAATAACCATCTCTAGGATACTCCGGAGCAGACTGTGGATGCCACTGCTGTGTGAGCTCCTCTGGCTCCCACTGATAAACTGGCGTCTGGTACTCGACTGGCGGCTCGGGCGCGGGCGCCTGTGGTTGGGCCAAGTGTGACAGCCCGATGCTGATGTTCCAGAAGATTCCACTTTATTTCCATTTTCATCCTGTGGCTTATTTTATTTGTCGCATCATCATCGCATCATGCGCATCATCAGCATTGCATCGGCATCTCCGTTGCCGCCAGTTTTCAAAACATGCATCCGTTGTTAGTTGCCGGTTCTCGTCGTTGTCCGTTCTGAGCCCGACCGCAGCCGCACGCGCCCGCGGCATCGTCAGACCTTGTTTTCCAAAGTGTGTTTAAAACTTTCTCTGATCGGGGTGAAACTTGGCGTGCGGTCGTAATTAGTTATAGCTAGGCCGCCTATCGAATTTCGTCGTGATCGGAGTCCGTCTGGTACCCGAACGGTTGACCTTAGCGGCACCGTATTCGGTCTATCGTCGGACGTTTTCGGTATTTTAAAAACTTCGTCGCCGGGTTGCCCGTTTTTCCTCTCACCTCTGCCTAGCCCCTGTGCATAGTGCACCAAGCTGCGCGCAACCTAGTCCGAAGGCCTCCCGATACCCGAAACACACGGTCGTGACCGTTGGGTCCGGATCAAACCCGTTATACCGCAAACAGTCATCAATTTGTCCATTGGACTCCCTAGCCTATTCGTTCTCGACCGTACAATTTATGTCGGAGGGTCTAGATAACCCCTAATCTAACCCTAGCCAAAACGGCCAGGCGTTGAATTCTAGGAGATTTGTCCCCCTGGTGCCGCCGAGTCACTCTTCTTCCTCGGGATCCTTTCCTCCCTCAGTTTCAACCACCAGCCAATCCCCAGATCCGCTGCATCCAGAGGAAGCCAGCCACCCAAATCAATCCATCCATCCAAGCGTCGGCCTCCCGTGCTCGACCTCGTCTCCAAGCCTCCTCGCATGCTTCAATCCACAGGGATCGGGAGCAGCAGTCGGAGATCCTCCCGTGCCCGAGCTCCATGCCCCAAGCCACCTCCTTCTCAGCCACCGGAGCTCCAGTTCGTCCGAGGCTCATCTCGTGCGTCTAACGTGGCGCCGGCATGCCGCAACATCAGCGCATCCAGGCCAGTGCCCCGCCATGCTGTTGTCTCCTCCTTCCTCCTTTTCTTTCCTCTCCTCTGAAACTCCTCTCGTTGGTTTCTTGTTTGTCAGCAGCCCATGTGTTGGTCCGCAAGCTGTGGCCGCCGAAGCTTCGTTGAGCGCCCCCAGCACCGGGAATGGGACTCCCTCGCCATCCCTCTCCTCACGTGCTCTCGTCTCTCTCTCTGGTTCTCACCCTCTCTCTCTCTTGTTTCCTCTCGCAGGGATCGACCTTGGCCTTGGCGTCTCCACCAGGAGGAGCCCGTCTACAGGCCAGATCGACCCCTCCTCGACCGGATCTGGACTACCGTGCTTGTCCCGAAGGAGCTCCATGGCATCCCTACCTCCGGCCTCGCCATGCGCCTCGTCCCTGTAAGGAAATCGCGCCGCTGCAACCTGTATCCCCGCCCTAGCAGCTCTGTTTCGTGTTTCAGGTTCGTCAGATTCGCCAGGGGATGTGGTTCATCTTGCACAAACCCTTTCTTTTTTCCATCATGTTCGTTTGTATCCCAGTGGTCAGCCCGCTCGGTAGCAACCGTGAGGTCCAGGGATCAAATCCCGCCGGCGCCCCCCTTTTGTTTATTTTGTTTTCTCCCTGTTGCAGTAGAAGTAGACTTAGTTTAGCTAGGTTAAGTCCCCATATGTGGTCAGCTGCACTGCAGTAGCGTAGTGGTGTGGAGTTGTGCATAGGGTACCCTAGGTTCAAGGTTCGAATTCCCCTGCACCCCATTTTATTTTTCTTTTGGGTGTGTGGTGCAGTAGTTGGGGTGTGTGTGTATTGTGGGGGTATGGCCCACTTGCATACACCCATTAGGGGCCCTGGTGAGTATGACCAGTGGGACCCCCTGATGTTTATATGTTTTTTTGTTTTGTTTAGTTCTGTGATGTATTTTCAAATCTGGGATATTCCAGAAGAAAAATATGCCAAATCTGGCATATGAAGAACAACCCCTGTTCTTGTTATTACTGTAGTTTGATCCTTTGCTGTTTCTGGTGTTTTTTCGCACGCATTTATAGTAGTGTTATATATGGATTTGGGGTAGAAGAACCCAATGAATCCAATGGTGACACTGGATTCCAGTTGTGAACAGTTATGCAGAAGTGTCACTTTGTGATGAGGTGGCACTTGTTGACCTCATAGGTTGGTGTAGGTGCATAGTTAGGGATTGAGCATACATGCATCATTTTAGTTAGTGCTTCCTTTGTGCATGTTGTTGGAATTATTCCCTAGAGGCAATAATAAATGTATAGTTATTATTATAATTCCTGTATCAAGATAATAGTTTATTATCCATGCTATAATTGTATTGAATGAAGACTCATTTACATGTGTGGATACATAGACAAAACACCGTCCCTAGCATGCCTCTAGTTGGCTAGCCAGTTGATCAATGATAGTCAGTGTCTTCTGATTATGAACAAGGTGTTGTTGCTTGATAACTGGATCACGTCATTGGGAGAATCACGTGATGGACTAGACCCAAACTAATAGACGTAGCATGTTGATCGTGTCATTTTGTTGCTACAGTTTTCTGCATGTCAATTATTTATTCCTATGACCATGAGATCATATAACTTACTGACACCGGAGGAATGCTTTGTGTGTATCAAACGTCGCAACGTAACTGGGTGACTATAAAGATGCTCTACAGGTATCTCCGAAGGTGTTAGTTGAGTTAGTATGGATCAAGACTGGGATTTGTCACTCCATGTGACGGAGAGGTATCTCGGGGCCCACTCGGTAATGCAACATCACACACAAGCCTTGCAAGCAATGTAACTTAGTGTAAGTTGCGGGATCTTGTATTACGGAATGAGTAAAGAGAGTTGCCGGTAAACGAGATTGAAATAGGTATGCGGATACTGACGATCGAATCTCGGGCAACTAACATATCGAAGGAGAAAGGGAATGACATACGGGATTATACGAATCCTTGGCACTGAGGTTCAAACGATAAGATCTTCGTAGAATATGTAGGAGCCAATATGGGCATCCAGGTCCCGCTATTGGATATTGACCGAGGAGTCTCTCGGGTCATGTCTACATAGTTCTCGAACCCGCAGGGTCTGCACACTTAAGGTTCGACGTTGTTTTATGCGTATTTGAGTTATATGGTTGGTTACCGAATGTTGTTCGGAGTCCCGGATGAGATCACGGACGTCACGAGGGTTTCCGGAATGGTCCGGAAACGAAGATTGATATATAGGATTACCTCGTTTGATTACCGGAAGGTTTTCGGAGTTACCGGGAATGTACCGGGAATAACGAATGGGTTCCGGGAGTTCACCGGGGGGGGCAACCCACCCCGGGGAAGCCCATAGGCTTTCGGGAGACACACGAGCCCTTAGTGGGCTGGTGGGACAGCCCCAAAGGGGCCTATGCGCCAAGGATAAGAAATCAAAGGAAAAGAAAAAAAAGAGGGAGGAGGTGGGAAGGGAGGAGGACTCCTTCCTACCAAACCTAGTCCAACTCGGTTTGGGGGGGGGAGAGTCCTCCCCCTTGGCTCGGCCGAATCCTTGGGGGTCCTTGGACCCCAAGGCAAGGCCCCCCCTCCCTCCTCCTATATATATGGAGCAATTAGGGCTGATTTGAGACGACTTTCTCACGGCTTCCCGACCACATACCTCCACGGTTTTTCCTCTAGATCGCGTTTCTGCGGAGCTCGGGCTGAGCCCTGCTGAGACAAGGTCATCACCAACCTCCGGAGCGCTGTCACGCTGCCGGAGAACTCTTCTACCTCTCCGTCTCTCTTGCTGGATCAAGAAGGCCGAGATCATCGTCGAGTTGTACGTGTGCTGAACGCGGAGGTGCCGTCCGTTCGGTACTAGATCGTGGGACTGATCGCGGGATTGTTCGCGGGGCGGATCGAGGGACGTGAGGACGTTCCACTACATCAACCGCGTTCTCTAACGCTTCTGCTGTACGGTCTACAAGGGTATGTAGATCACTCATCCCCTCTCGTAGATGGACATCAGCATGATAGGTCTTCGTGCGCGTAGGAAATTTTTTGTTTCCCATGCGACGTTCCCCAACAGTGGCATCATGAGCTAGGTTCATGCGTAGATGTCTTCTCGAGTAGAACACAAAAGGTTTTGTGGGCGGTGATGTGCGCTTTGCTGCCCTCCTTAGTCTTTTCTTGATTGCGGTATTGTTGGATTGAAGCGGCTTGGACCGACATTACTCGTACGCTTACGAGAGACTGGTTTCATCGTCACAAGTAACCCCCTTTGCTCAAAGATGACTGGCAAGTGACGGTTTCTCCAACTTTAGTTGAATCGGATTTGACCAAGGAGGTCCTTGGATGAGGTTAAATAGCAATTCATATATCTCCGTTGTGGTGTTTGCGTAAGTAAGATGCGATCCTACTAGATACCCTTGGTCACCACGTAAAACATGCAACAACAAAATTAGAGGACGTCTAACTTGTTTTTGCAGGGTATGATTGTGATGTGATATGGGCAACGATGTGATGTGATATATTGGATGTATGAGATGATCATGTTGTAATAGAAATATCGACTTGCACGTCGATGGTACGGCAACCGGCAGGAGCCATAGGGTTGTCTTTATACTAACGTTTGTGCTTGCAGATGCGTTTACTATTTTGCTAGGATGTAGCTTTAGTAGTAATAGCATAAGTAGCACGACAACCCCGATGGCAACACGTTGATGGATGATCATGGTGTGGCGCCCGTGACAAGAAGATCGTGCCGGTGCTTTGGTGATGGAGATCAAGAAGCACGTGATGATGGCCATATCATGTCACTTATGAATTGCATGTGATGTTAATCCTTTTATGCACCTTATTTTGCTTAGAACGACGGTAGCATTATGAGGTGATCTCTCACTAAAATTTCAATACGAAATTGTGTTCTCCCCGACTGTGCACCGTTGCTACAGTTCGTCGTTTCGAGACACCACGTGATGATCGGGTGTGATAGACTCAACGTTCACATACGACGGGTGCAAAACAGTTGCGCACGCGGAACACTCGGGTTAAGCTTGACGAGCCTAGCATGTACAGACATGGCCTCAGAACACATGAGACCGAAAGGTCGATCATGAATCATATAGTTGATATGATTAGCATAGGGATGCTTACCACTCAAACTATACTCAACTCACGTGATGATCGGACTTGGGATAGTGTAAGTGGATCATGAACCACTCAAATGACTAGAGAGATGTACTTTTTGAGTGGGAGTTTAGCATATAATTTGATTAAGTTGAACTCTAATTATCTTGAACATAGTCTAAGTCCACTTTGAATATATTTGTGTTGTAGATCATGGCTCACGCGATAGTCATCCTGAATTTTAATACGTTCCTAGAGAAAGCTAAGTTGAAAGATGATGGAAGCAACTTTGTAGACTGGGCTCGTAATCTTAAGCTAACCTTACAAGCTGGGAAGAAGGATTATGTCCTTAATGCTGCGCTAGGAGATGAACCACCCGCTACGGCTGATCAGGATGTTAAGAACGCTTGGTTAGCACGTAAGGAGGACTACTCAATAGTTCAATGTGCAGTCTTGTATGGCTTAGAACCGGGACTTCAACGTCGCTTTGAGCGTCACGGAGCATTTGAGATGTTCCAGGAGTTGGAGTTTATCTTTTAGAAGAACGCCCGGATCGAGAGGTATGAGACCTCCGATAAATTCTATGCTTGCAAGATGGAGGAAAACTCGTCTGTCAGTGAACATGTGCTCAAAATGTCTGTGTACTCAAACCGTCTAGCTGAGCTGGGGATTGAACTCCCGCAAGAAGCTATCAGTGACAGAATCCTTCAATCACTGCCGCCAAGCTATAAAGGCTTTGTGTTGAACTACAACATGCAAGGGATGAACAAGTCTCCCGGCGAGTTGTTTGCGATGCTGAAAGTCGCAGAGTCTGAACTCCGTAAAGAGCATCAAGTGTTGATGGTGAGCAAGACCACTAGTTTCAAGAGAAACGGCAAAGGCAAGAAGGGCAATTCGAACAAGAGCGGCAAGCCTGTTGCCAATCCGCCGAAGAAACCCAAGGCTGGACCTAAGCCTAAAACAGAGTGCTTCTATTGCAAGGGTATGGGTCACTGGAAGCGCAATTGCCCCAAGTATCTGGCAGATAAGAAGGCGAGCAAAGAAAAATCAGGTATATTTGATATACATGTTATTGATGTGTATTTAACCGGCTCTCGTAGTAGTGCCTGGGTATTTGATACCGGTTCTGTTGCTCACATTTGCAACTCGAAGCAGGAACTACGGAATAGACGAAGGCTGGCGAAAGACGAAGTGACGATGCGCGTAGGAAACGGTTCAAAGGTTGATGCAATCGCCGTCGGCACAGTGTCACTTCAGCTACCATCGGGATTAGTGATGAACTTAAATCGTTGTTATTTAGTGCCTGCGTTGAGCATGAACATTATATCTGGATCTTGTTTATTGCGAGACGGTTACTCTTTTAAGTCTGAGAATAATGGTTGTTCAATTTCTATGAGTAACATCTTTTCTGGTCATGCACCGAATGTGAGAGGATTGTTCATATTGAATCTTGATAGCGATACGCATATACATAACATTGAGACCAAAAGAGTTAGAGTAAACAATGATAGCACCATATTTTTGTGGCACTGCCGCTTGGGTCATATTGGTGTAAAACGCATGAAGAAACTCCATGCTGATGGACTTTTGGAGTCACTTGACTTTGATTCACTTGACACGTGCGAACCATGCCTCATGGGCAAGATGACTAAAACTCCGTTCTCCGGAACAATGGAGCGTGCAAGTGACTTGTTGGAAATCATACATACCGATGTGTGTGGTCCAATGAGCGTAGAGGCACGCGGCGGATATCGTTATTTTCTCACCTTCACTGACGATTTAAGTAGATATGGTTATGTCTACTTGATGAAGCACAAGTCTGAAACATTTGAAAAGTTCAAGCAATTTCAAAGTGAAGTGGAAAATCATCATAACAAGAAGATCAAGTTCCTGCGGTTTGATCATGGGGGTCAATATCTGAGTTTCGAGTTTGGTGCTCACTTAAGACAATGTGGAATTGTTTCACAGTTAACACCGCCTGGAACACCACAGCGTAATGGTGTGTCCGAACGTCGTAATCGTACTTTGTTAGAGATGGTGCGATCTATGATGTCTCTTACTGATTTGCCGTTATCATTTTGGGGTTATGCATTAGAAACAGCTGCATTCACTTAAAATTGGGCACCATCAAAATCCGTTGAGACGACACCATACGAACTGTGGTATGGCAAAAGGCCAAAGTTGTCGTTTCTTAAAGTTTGGGGATGTGATGCTTATGTCAAAAAGCTTCAGCCTGAAAAGCTGGAACCCAAAGCGAAAAAATGCGTCTTCATAGGTTACCCAAAAGAGACAGTTGGGTACACCTTCTATCTCAAATCCGAGGGCAAAGTGTTTGTTGCTAAGAACGGAACTTTTCTCGAGAAGGAGTTTCTCTCGAGAGAATTGAGTGGGAGGAAGATAGAACTTGACGAGGTTGTCGAACCTCTCATCCCTCTGGATGATGGCGCAGGGCAAGGGGAAACCTCTGTCATTGCGACGCCGATTGAGGAGGAAGTTAATGATGATGATCATGAAACTCCAGTTCAAGTTTCTGTTGAACCACGCAGGTCGACGAGATCACGCGCTGCTCCAGAGTGGTACGGTAATCCCGTCTTATCAATCATGTTGTTAGACAACAATGAACCTGCAAATTATGAAGAAGCAATGGTGGGCCCAGATTCCAACAAATGGCTAGAAGCCATGAAATCCGAGATAGGATCCATGTATGAGAACAAAGTGTGGACTTTGGAGATACTACCTGAGGGCCGCAAGGCTATTCAAAACAAATGGATCTTTAAGAAGAAGACAGACGCTGACGGTAATGTGACCGTTTATAAAGCTCGACTTGTGGCAAAGGGTTTTTCACAAGTTCCAGGAATTGACTACGATGAGACTTTCTCTCCCGTGGCAATGCTTAAGTCCGTCAGAATCATGTTAGCAATAGCTGCATTTTTCGATTATGAAATCTGGCAGATGGATGTCAAAACGGCGTTCCTTAACGGTTTCCTTAAGGAAGAGTTGTATATGATGCAACCCGAAGGTTTTGTCGATCCTAAAAGTGCTAACAAGGTGTGCAAGCTCCAGCGATCCATTTATGGACTAGTGCAAGCATCTCGGAGTTGGAACAAACGCTTTGATGAGGTGATCAAAGCATTTGGGTTTATACAAGTGGTTGGAGAATCTTGTATTTACAAGAAAGTGAGTGGGAGCTCTGTGGCGTTTCTAATATTATATGTAGATGACATATTACTGATTGGAAACAACGTAGAGCTTTTGGAGAGCATAAAAGGTTACTTGAATAAAATTTTCTCTATGAAGGACCTAGGAGAAGCTGCTTACATTCTAGGCATTAAGATCTATAGGGATAGATCAAAACGCCTGATAGGACTTTCACAAAGCACATACCTTGATAAAGTTTTGAAGAGGTTCAAAATGGAACAGTCCAAGAAAGGGTTCTTGCCAGTGTTACAAGGTACGAGATTGAGTAAGACTCAGTGCCCAGCAACTAATGAAGATAGAGAGCATATGCGCTTCGTCCCCTATGCTTCAGCCATAGGTTCTATCATGTATGCGATGCTGTGCACTAGACCGGATGTTAGCCTGGCCATAAGTATGGCAGGTAGGTTCCAGAGTAATCCAGGAGTGGATCACTGGACAGCGGTCAAGAATATCCTGAAGTACCTGAAAAGGACTAAGGAGATGTTTCTCGTGTATGGAGGTGACGAAGAGCTCGCCGTAAAAGGTTACGTCGATGCAAGCTTTGACACAGATCCGGACGACTCTAAGTCGCAAACCGGATACGTATTTATTCTTAATGGGGGTGCATTAAGCTGGTGCAGTTCCAAGCAAAGCGTCGTAGCAGATTCTACATGTGAAGCGGAGTACATGGCTGCCTCGGAGGCGGCTAAGGAGGGTGTCTGGATGAAGCAGTTCATGACGGATCTTGGAGTGGTGCCAAGTGCACTGGATCCAATAACCTTGTTCTGTGACAACACTGGTGCCATTGCCTTAGCAAAGGAACCAAGGTTTCACAAGAAGACCAGACACATCAAACGACGCTTCAACCTCATCCGCGACTACGTCGAGGAGGAGGACGTAAATATATGCAAAGTGCACACGGATCTGAATATAGCAGACCCGCTGACTAAACCTCTTCCACGGCCAAAACATGATCGACACCAGAACTGTATGGGTGTTAGATTTATTACAATGTAATTCACATGGTGATGTGAGGGCTAGATTATTGACTCTAGTGCAAGTGGGAGACTGTTGGAATTATGCCCTAGAGGCAATAATAAATGTATAGTTATTATTATAATTCCTGTATCAAGATAATAGTTTATTATCCATGCTATAATTGTATTGAATGAAGACTCATTTACATGTGTGGATACATAGACAAAACACCGTCCCTAGCATGCCTCTAGTTGGCTAGCCAGTTGATCAATGATAGTCAGTGTCTTCTGATTATGAACAAGGTGTTGTTGCTTGATAACTGGATCACGTCATTGGGAGAATCACGTGATGGACTAGACCCAAACTAATAGACGTAGCATGTTGATCGTGTCATTTTGTTGCTACTGTTTTCTGCGTGTCAAGTATTTATTCCTATGACCATGAGATCATATAACTTACTGACACCGGAGGAATGCTTTGTGTGTATCAAACGTCGCAACGTAACTGGGTGACTATAAAGATGCTCTACAGGTATCTCCGAAGGTGTTAGTTGAGTTAGTATGGATCAAGACTGGGATTTGTCACTCCGTGTGACGGAGAGGTATCTCTGGGCCCACTCGGTAATGCAACATCACACACAAGCCTTGCAAGCAATGTAACTTAGTGTAAGTTGCGGGATCTTGTATTACGGAACGAGTAAAGAGACTTCCCGGTAAACGAGATTGAAATAGGTATGCGGATACTGACGATCGAATCTCGGGCAAGTAACATACCGAAGGACAAAGGGAATGACATACGGGATTATACGAATCCTTGGCACTGAGGTTCAAACGATAAGATCTTCGTAGAATATGTAGGATCCAATATGGGCACCCAGGTCCCGCTATTGGATATTGACCGAGGAGTCTCTCGGGTCATGTCTACATAGTTCTTGAACCCGCAGGGTCTGCACACTTAAGGTTCGACGTTGTTTTATGCGTATTTGAGTTATATGGTTCGTTACCGAATGTTGTTCGGTGTCCCGGATGAGATCACGGACGTCATGAGGGTTTCCGGAATGGTCCGGAAACGAAGATTGATATATAGGATGACCTCGTTTGATTACCGGAAGGTTTTCGGAGTTACCGGGAATGTACCGGGAATGACGAATGGGTTCCGGGAGTTCACCGGGGGGGCAACCCACCCCGGGGAAGCCCATAGGCTTTGGGGAGACACACCAGCCCTTAGTGGGCTGGTGGGACAGCCCCAAAGGGGCCTATGCGCCAAGGATAAGAAATCAAAGGAAAAGAAAAAAAAAGAGGGAGGAGGTGGGAAGGGAGGAGGACTCCCTCCCACCAAACCTAGTCCAACTCGGTTTGGGGGGGGGGAGAGTCCTCCCCCTTGGCTCGGCCGACTCCTTGGGGGTCCTTGGACCCCAAGGCAAGGCCACCCTCCCTCCTCCTATATAGATGGAGCAATTAGGGCTGATTTGAGACGACTTTCTCACGGCTGCCCGACCACATACCTCCACGGTTTTTCCTCTAGATCGCGTTTCTGCGGAGCTCGGGCGGAGCCCTGCTGAGACAAGGTCATCACCAACCTCCGGACCGCCATCATGCTGCCGGAGAACTCTTCTACCTCTCCGTCTCTCTTGCTGGATCAAGAAGGCCGAGATCATCGTTGAGCTCTACGTGTGCTGAACGCGGAGGTGCCGTCCGTTCGGTACTAGATCGTGGGACTGATCGCGGGATTGTTCGCGGGGCGGATCGAGGGACGTGAGGACGTTCCACTACATCAACCGCATTCTCTAACGCTTCTGCTGTATGGTCTACAAGGGTATGTAGATCACTCATCCCCTCTCGTAGATGGACATCACCATGATAGGTCTTCGTGCGCGTAGTAAAATTTTTGTTTCCCATGCGACGTTCCCCAACACATGTCTCTGGGAACGTAGCTCCATTCGATGTTCCACGTGTTAACCGACTAGGATGACATGTAGAATCACCGCTTCACCCCTTGCCATGTTAACAACATTTTAATATTGCCGTGTTTCTAAATGGGAATGAACTAAACAATTAAATGTGGAGTTTCGTCGATATGCAACTCGTTGCATATCGAGCTTTACTTAATGTGTAGTATTTGTGTGAGGTTCATTGTCATGCCATGCCGTGCATATTTGATCTGATCATGCATCATATTGGGTTGTGCTTCATGTCGTGCTTTGCCGTGGTGAATATCTGTGTTGATGTTTGTTTCTGTTTTCCTCCGAATCGATAGAGTTCCGCAACCGTGTCGGAAAGTGAGGAACCGTTCGACTACGTTGGTTCGTCGACTTCACAGAGTTAATCTTGTTCCAAGCGGGATCTCAGGCAAGATGACCATTTCCCAGATACCATTACTATCATTGCCATGCTAGTTTTACCGCTTCTATCGATTATGTCTCGTTGCCTACCACATGTTAAATATCAGCCTCTCAACAATGCCATGAAACCTTCAACCTGTTCAACCTAGCAAATCACTGATTGGCTATGTTACCGCTTGCTTAACCCTGTATTAGCGTTGCTAGTTGCAGGTGAAGTTGCTTCCATGTGAAAAGATGGGTTCCTTGTTATATCACCCTATTAAATGTTATTTAATTTAATGCACCTATATACTTGGTAAAAGGTGGAAGGCTCGGCCTTTCTAGCCTGGTGTTTTGTTCCACCTTTGCCCCCTTAGTTTCGGCTACCGGTGTTATGTTCCATAATTGCGCGCTCCTAACACGATCGGGGTTGTTATGGGGACCCCCTTGATAATTCGTTTTAGATTAAAGCTGGTCTGGCAAGGCCCAACATTGGTACTATTTGCCCAACATAATAATTCTGTTAAACTGAAATGCATAGGGATCGAGTTAGCGCTACCCGAGGAGTAATTCTACATAATACAGGGGGGCCAGTGCTGATGGTGCTGGTCCAAAACAGAGCATCGTGTGGGGCCAACCCGGCGCAACTCGGCAGATTTCTATCAGGCCACCGTACGCTTCGCTTATCTGTCGTGTCCTGAGAACGAGATACGCGGCTCCTATCGGGATCGTCGACACGTCGGGTGGCCTTCCTGGATTTGTTTTACCTTTGACGAGATATCTTGTGCATCGGGATTTCGGTGATGCTTGGGGTAATCTCAGAGTTGAGGTTTTCCACTCAGGAACCCGACGAGATCGCGAGTGTCGTGATTGAGGATTTCTATGCGGCTTGTGGTAATTTGTGATGGACTAGTTGGAGCACCCCTGCAGGGTTAAATCTTTCGGAAAGCCCTGCCCACGATTATGTGGCAACGTGGAAACTTTGTATAGCACTGGTTCTAGATAACTTGAAGTTAACTTAATTTAAATATGCTAACTGTGTGCGTAATCGCGACTGTCTCTTTCGTGAGTTCTTTCTTTGATCGAGGACACGGTGGGGTTATGTCTGACGTAGGTAGGTTTTCAGGATCATTCATTTGATCATCAGTAGTTCACGTCCGCTATGCGTAGATCTTCCCCCTCTTATTTCTGGTACTCGTAAGTTTAGCCACCAAATATATGCTTAGCCGCTACTGCAACCTCACCACTTAACCATGCCTCACCCATTAAGCTTTGCTAGAATCGATATCTTTGGAAATGAGATTGTTGAGTCCCCTTTGGCTCACAGATTACTACAACACCAGTTGCAGGTACAGGTAAAGGTTATTTGACACGAGCGCGTTGATTGTTCACTTGGAGTTGCTTATTCTTCTTCTTCATCATCGATCTAGGATGGGTTCTAGGCCGGCAGCCTAGGATAACAAGGATGGACGTCGTTCTTCTTTTCTCGTTTGTTTTCGTCCGTAGTCGGACCCTGCTCTTACTCTTGATGATCATGTAATGTACGGATGTGACTCTGATGTAGCTTGTGGCGAGTGTAAGCCAATTCTATATATATATATTCTTTTCAGTACATGTACTTGTAACGATATCCATTATGCGACACGAGGAGATGCGCTTCTATCCCTGATGAGGCCTTCGTGCCAAATTGAGGATAGGGTCGCATCTTGGGCGTGACAAGTTGGTATCAGAGCAGTACCGACCTAGGAGCCCCCTTGATTGATCGAACTTGGCCGAGTCGAGTCTATTGAAAAAATGCTTTGAGTCTAGTTAGATATCGGAGAGTACGATTCATTTTTCTCCTCTTCTATGCTCTGGTGAGGAATCTTGACGTAATAATTTAATTCTACTCCTCTTCTCACTCAAATTTTTTTAGGATCACGCGGATATTTTTGGAATCTATATGATGCCGATGTGACGGAGTTCTGTCTTGGTGCCTCCTATCTGCTTTGAGTTTCAGGGGAGTTGAGCTCCAGGGGATTCTTGAGCACATTGTTATCATTCAGATTTCTTAGTATCTCAGAACGAAGGATGTTCGTAATTGCTTCAATACTAGTTGTGGCGAGATAACCCCGATGTCCCCAGTACTGGTGCAGATTGTTCGGGAGTACTGCCATACTTTGTATCATTGTGATCACGAGGGTCTGTTGTAGATGAAGGTCCGAGATTCTGGTCGTGTGTTGACGGATGTGATACAGGTGATGGGTTAGTATAGGAGTTGTGTGATTATTACTCCTTGTATCCGTGTACCAGATTGCATGACCACATATTTTGGTAATTCATAGGTGGGAATTCAAGTAGTTGCTTATAGGACAATCTTCCAACAAATGCATGATGTTAGGTTGGGGTTCGACATCTAGTGGATTCGTTTGTTCACGGTCGACTTACAGCGGTACACGTTGTGTCTTAAAGAGTCCTTGTAGCTTGCTACGACTCGGGGACGCTTCGTATGTCGGGTGCACTGCCTTGCACTTGATGGCTACTGTAAAATCGAGCCCGTGCGATCCTGTCCACGAAAATATCGGACGAAATCTTTCTCATGAGTTTGTTCTGGCTAATTGTAAGCCGCATCCTTTGTTGTGTTGAATATGGTAATTGAGTTGCTTGGATGTCAAGTGGTGATTTCAGATCTTTCCTAAGAGGTGTTCTCATATTTTTATGTGAGAATGCAAATTCTTTTGTTCGTTCAATTGTCATATCAATTTTTGTCAACTGGAGTCATCTTATCAAATCCATTCAACTGGTGTGCTTCTGTGCAACTGAATTCAATCCTCTCTAATTTTTTGCAGATCATTCTCTCAATTTTTACCGGAGTTTGTCTCATCTGTCCCAAGTTGTCTTTGTTTTTCCCCGCCCTCCCACCCTTTTCTTCAGTGATTCAATTTTCATCCAAGAGTTTTCTTTTCATTGTGCTTCCGATGTCTGTTCTTTTCTCTGTTACCCGATGATTCATTGTGAAGATTCTCAGGAGCTTCGTGTCATATTTGTTCATTCTTGTCATCCTTACCGGTGAATTTAATTCAGTGTCTGTGTCATCATATCCTTTTCATCCTTGTAATTCTTTCCTATGTTGGAAATTTTTATCAGTCTATCTTCTTGTTGTCGTTTCTCTCTATTCTATCCGGAGCGTTGAAGTTATCTCAGAATTCTTGTTCTCAATTCTTTTAATTATTTCGACGTTCTCGACCTCATCTAGTTCTCTTCATACCGGTGCAATATCTCTCGTTCTAGCAATCTTTTGTAACGGTGGTTTCTTTGAGTGGGCCCATAACCCACAGGTTTTTCCTAGGATCTTATATAGCTCTGTAATTTTTCCCGGAATTCATTAATTCTTTTCAACCATGACGTAAGTATGAATTTCATCAGTCATATCCCTTCTCCAAGATCTATTCGAACTAATTCTCATATTTGGCTCAACTTTCCATTCTTCTTTATTCCGGAGTGTCTCATTATCCTTGGTGTTGTTTCTCGTCATCATTCTCAGCTTGCAAATTCGAAGGAGTGTTTCTATCAAATCTTGGTCCATTCTCTTGGATATTCGTCATCTCAGCTTCGTGTATCCTCTCAGTTGTTGTCAATCAGGAGAAATCTATTTCTTGCTATCCGGTGCATTTGTGAGTTGTTTTTATTTCTCGTTCCTCTGAAGGTCATCATTTTAGAAGAATCTTCGTTCTCATCTTTCAGCTTTCATCCTCAATTCGTCTCAATTCTTGTCTCTTCGTTCGTCTCTCGATTATGATGTGCCTTGTTCAAGTTTTCTCTCAGGTGGCTCATGATCTCTTCATTCGCATGTATCTCCATTAATTCATGGTGTTCCCATCCAATTGTGAATTATTACCGGTGCTTCCTTCAATTATGCTTCATGTGGTGCATATTCAAGTTCTTTCAAGAAGAATAAGTTGTACGCTAAATCCGTTGCTTGTCATGAATTTAACTTGATGAAGGATAAGCATAACATAATTCTTATTCTTGTTCATAGTGATTTAATTCTTCTTCTGGAGTGGCTAACGATAAAAATTCTTTTTCTCAAGTGTGCTTATCTTTTAAGTATCTCTTTGTGAGGCTTCATCTAAATCTTGGCAAGGTCATAATCTTATTCTACATAATACAGGGGGGGCCAGTGCTGATGGTGCTGGTCCAAAACAGAGCACCGTGCGGGGCCAACTCGGGGCAACTCGGGAGATTACTATCAGGCCACCGTATGCTTCGCTTATCCGTCGTGTCCTAAGAACGAGATACGCGGCTCCTATCGGGATCGTCGACACATCGGGTGGCCTTGCTAGATTAGTTTTACCTTTGACGAGATATCTTGTGCATCGGGATTCCGGTGATGCTTTGGGTAATCTCAGAGTTGAGGTTTTCCACTAAGGAACCCGACGAGATCGTGAGTGTCGTGATCGAGGATTTCTATGCGGCTTGTGGTAATTTGTGATGGACTAGTTGGAGCACCCCTGCACGGTTAAATCTTTCGGAAAGTCGTGCCCGCGGTTATGTGGCAACGTGGAAACTTTGTTTAACACTGGTTCTAGATAACTTGAAGTTAACTTAACTTAAATATGCCAACTGTGTGCATACCGTGACGGTCTCTTTCGTGAGTTCTTTCTCCGATCGAGGACACGGTGGGGTTATGTCTCACGTAGGTAGGTGTTCAGGATCATTCATTTGATCATCAGTAGTTCACGTTCGCTATGCGTAGATCTTCCCCCTCTTATTTCTGGTACTCGTAAGTTTAGCCACCAAATATATGCTTAGCCCTGCTGCAACCTCACCACTTAACCATGCCTCACCCATTAAGCTTTGCTAGTCTTGATACCTTTGGAAATGAGATTGTCGAGTCCCCTGTGGCTCATAGATTACTACAACACCAGTTGCAGGTACAGGTAGAGGTTATTTGACGCGAGCGCATTGATTGTTCACTTGGAGTTGCTTCTTCTTCTTCTTCTTCATCGATCTAGGATGGGTTCTAGGTCGGCAACCTGGGATAACAAGGATGGACGTCGTTCTTCTTTTCTCGTTTGTTTTCGTCCATAGTCGGACCCTGCTCTTACTCTCGATGATCATGTAATGTACTGATGTGACTCTGATGTAGCTTGTGGCGAGTGTAAGCCAATTCTATATATATATAACTCTTCTTTTCAGTACATGTACTAGTAACGATATCCATTCTGGCGACACGACGAGATGCGCTTCTATCCCTGACGAGGCCTTCGTGCCAAATTGAGGATACGGTCGCATCTTGGGCGTGACACCAAGCCCCAATATGCGTAGATGTCCGCGGGCATAATAGTGTACCTACCTGCATGAAGATAAAACAAAGAAGGAGCAGGCAAGGTAATAGTCTCCCGAGTACCCTAACTAAACACCAGGTTATAAATCATCCGCCTACTAGCATCTCTATCCAGAAAATCATGGCGAACCATGCTGTCGTAATCAAGATATCTCTCAGGGAGAAGCATCTCTCCTTCCTCTCCCAGTCTAATGGGTATCTCAAAGTGTCTGGCAAGACGGGTAGCATAGATACCTCCATAGACAACACCTTTAGAACGGTTCAGGTTCAACCGTTAAGCTACTATAGCGCCCAAGCTATAGGTCTTATCATTATAAAGGCTTTCGCGCAAAACCGCAAGGTCTGCAGAACTAAGTGATCCAGCCTCTCCACGGCCAATCAAACATTTTCTAGCAAATAGAGAGAAGTACCGAAGCACAGGAAAATGCATGCTAGCAATTCTAGCGCGAGACACTCATCTCTCCTCTCCAACAGCAATAGAACCAATGAAATCCTCCAAGTCCCGTGGACAAGGGTCACGGATATCCACAACATAAGGTAATTTGCATACATTGCAAAATTCCTGCAGCGTCATGCACTGGGGGACATCGTATATCATGAACTCAACCATGGGAGGATTCTTCCTTGGATAAAAGTTGAAGCTTTGAACGAAAATATTGGTGAGGAGGAGATATTGTGGGCACTTATCTTCAACGAACGCAGTAAGACCTGTGTTCTCCACCAAGTAATAAAAGTCTTCATAAAGTCCGGCGGCGTGCAAAAATTCATCACTTGGCCACTCGCATGCTCGAACTTCTGTGACTCGAGGGACTACGTACTTGGGGTGGTTCTTCTCATCCTCCTTGTGGTTACGGCTTGAAGAGCCTCTCAAGAACCTCCTCATCTTTTCCTTTTTCTAGCTCTGAAAAATTCTAAAATTTTTAGAGACTTCGAAATAAAAGTGAATAAGGATCAACCCAACTTGTAGCAACTACTCCTACTAGTGCCTAGAGACCATATGACGCACTAAAACTACTTGGGACCAACTAAAATGAACATTTATAGCTCAAGAACAGGGTCACCAAGGTAGCAAGAATACGCGAAGGATAAAGCACTAGAGCAAAAACTAATTGGACCAATGGAGGAGTCACTTACCAAGGAGTAATTTCCCCAAAACAGTTTGGAAAATGGTGCTTTGAGCAAGGAGATCGAAAATCACAGCCAAATGAGCAAGATCACGGGTTTGAGCTGCGAAACAATTTTTTTGTGGGGGTGGAAGAAGAGGCTGAGAGCTAGAATGAGTGGAGGGGGTGCATGTGGGCCCCACAAGCTTGCACCCCGCCACCAGGGGGTAGGTGGCGGTGGGGGGGCTTGTGGCCCACTGGTCTGGCCCCTAGGCCAGCTCTCAGGCCGAGAAATTTTCAAAAATTCGAGAAAAAATCATACTAAATTTTCAGGACCATCGGAGAACTTTTATTTGCGAGGTATTTTTCTCCGGGATGCTAAAACAAAAAACAGGAAAAGCTAAACTAATTCTATCAGTTTTCTTCTAAGCAACAGAAAATGAAGACTCAAAACAGAGGTATGTGACTCTCTGATTCATCCGTTTCATGGTCATCGAAAGAAATCCGTCAATGGGATTGATCAAGTCCTTATGACAAAACCTTCTCGAATCGCAAGAGAGAACGGAGAATTTTCGAATAGCCACTAAGTCACCTCAATGGAGATATGTACTTCATCTTGACACAAGGAATAGGGCATTCAAAGCTCCCAATAAGAATCGATGAAGTCTTTTCAATAGCATTGATGCAATGTACTGGATGTCGTGTCTTCGGAAGGTGCACTCTGTGCTCATTACCGTTGACATGGAAAGTGACATTGCCTTTGTTGCAATCTATAACAGCCCCTGCAGTGTTTAAAAAGGGTCTTCCGAGGATGATAGCCATGGCATCATCCTCAGGAATGTCCAAGATAACAAAGTCTGCTAAGATAGTGGTATTAGCAACCACAACAGGCACATCCTCGCAAACGCCAATAGGGAAAGCAGTTGATTTGTCGGCGATTTGCAGAGAAACTTCAGTGGGTGTCAACTTATCCAACTCAAGTCTACGATAAAGAGAGAGTGGCATAACACTAACACCGGCTCCAAGGTCACATAAGGCAGTTCTTACGTAGTTTCCTTTAATGGAGCAAGGTATAGTGGGCACTCCCGGATCACCAAGTTTCTTAGGAGTTCCACCTTTGAAAGTGTAATTGGCAAGCATGGTGGAGATCTCAAGATCTGGTATCTTTCGTTTATTAGTCATGATATCTTTCATGTAATTGGCATACAGAGACACTTGAGCATATCAGTTAACCGCATCTGCAGAAAGACGGGTCTTATCATCTCAACGAAGTGCTCAAAATCCTCATCATCCTTTTTCCTGGATGGCTTAGGAGGAAAGGGCATAGGTCTCTGAACCCATGGCTCTCTTTCTTTACCATGCTTCCTAGCAATAAAGTCATTCTTGTCGTATCTCTTAGGTCGTGGATTATCAGGATTAACCGTAAGTTCAATCTCCACATCCTCATCATGGCTAGGTTGAGCATTATAGTGAACATCACTGTCCACATTGTCACCAGGTTCATGTTCATCACCTGATTGTGTTTCTGCATCAGACGCAGAAATATCATTCGGTTCTTCAGGTGTGATAGTATTTGGTGAACTGGCGTGCAGCTTTCTATCATCCTTCTTCTTCTCCTTAGGATGACTAGGTGTATCAGCATTAATTCCTTGAGAATCTTGATCAATTCTCTTAGGATGACCTTCACAAAGGTTCTTGAGTCATTTTGCCTCCTCTAGTAATGACTCTGACAGAGTTGTCATTTAATTCATTGAGCAGGTCATTCTGAGCTTTAAGTACTTGTTCTACCTGAGTAGTAATCATAGAGGCATGTTTACTCAGAAGCTTCAGAGCATTGACATTTCTCTCTACACAAGCACTTAAATGGCTAAGCATATGAGTACTTTGTTCCAAATGTCTGCTAACATAATCATTGAAACTGTGTTGTTTGGCAACAAAGTTGTCAAATTCATCAAAGCTTAGGCTAGCAGGTTTATCAAAAGGAATATCACTCTCGTCAAACCTACGCAGAGAATTCACTTCTACTACCTGTATCGGGTTATCGAGACCGTGGATCTCTTCGATAGGTGGTAGATTTTTGACATCTTCAGCTCTAATGCCTTTCTCTTGCATAAATTTCTTGGCTTCATGCATATCTTCGGGACTGAGGAATATAATACCTCTTTTCTTAGGAGTTGCCTTAGGAGTTGGTTCGAGAATAGTCCAAGTATTATCATTGATGAAGAGGTTATTCAGTAGAGTCTCAGCTTGTTCTACAGTTCGTTCCCTAAAAACACAACCAGCACAACTATCTAGGTAGTCTCTAGAGGCATCGGTAAGTCCGTTATAGAGGATATCAAGTATCTCGTTCTTCTTGAGAGGGTGATCAGGCAAAGCATTCTGTAGCTGGACGAGCCTCCCCCAAGCTTGTGGAAGACTCTCTTCTTGGAGTTGGGCAAAGTTGTATATTTCCTGCAAGGCAGCTTGCTTCTTATGGGCAGGGAAATATTTCTCACAAAAGTAATAGACCATCTACTAGGGACTATGCACACATCCAGGAGCAGGAGAGGTGAACCAGGCTTTAGCATCATCCATTAGAGAGAAAGGAAACAACTTAAGGATATAGTAGTGTCGGATCTTCTCCTCATTAGTGAAAAGGTTGGCTATTTCAGATAGTTTGGCAAGATGGGCTATGACCGTCTCAGACTCATAACCATGAAAAGGATCGGATTCGACTAGAGAGGTTATCTTGGGTCGGCAGAGAATTCATAATCCTTATCGGTGACAAAGATAGGAGAAGTGGCAAACTTCGGATCATTTTTCATTCTAACTTCCCGAGATTTTTCCTTCCACTTGAGAACTAATTTCTCAGCGTCATAGGCATCCTTACACTCAAGAAAATCCTCAGCTATCTCTCCCTCCATAACGTAACCCTAAGGTATATCAGGCAATTCATATCTAGGAGAGCTAGATCTAGCAGGAGCAAAAGCAGGTTCTATCTCAATAGTATCGGCAGTATGAGAAGCATCACGAGCATTGGCAGTAACTCTAGCAATATTAGCATCAAGGAATGCTCCCAGTGGAACATCAGGCAAAGGAGTATCTCTAACATCATCAGGAAAAATGGCATCTCTAGCATCATCAGGCAAAGCAGTATCAAGCATAGCATCTCTAGCAGTATCAAGCATAGTATCAGGTATAACATCATCACGCATAGTATCAAGCATAGTATCAGGCATAGCATCATCAGGCATAGTATCAAGCATATCATCTCTAGCAGTAGTATCACAAGCATCATCAAGCACAAGCGACATATCAAGATTTCTAGCAGTAGGTGATGTCTCAAACTTACTCATAACTGAAGGAGAATCAAGTGCAGGGCTAGATGGCAATCCCTTACCTCCCCTCGTAGTTGAGGCCAAGACTTTGGTCTTCGAATCCTTCAGATTCTTCATAGTGATCAACAGATATAAATCCCAAGTGACTCAGAGAATATAGCAATACCTTCCCGGCAATGGCGCCGGAAAAATGCTAACGTCAGTTGTGCTTCCCTGGCAATGGCTCCAGAAAAGTGTTGATCCTGCAATCTCTAGTGTTAGCTAGACGAATGCTTATAACAACTAACCTTCTCCTGGAACGGCACCAGAAGAATGTTGCTAGCACTCCCGGCAATGAAACTGGAAGAATTTTGTTGATGGGCCACCAGCACGTGTGTTCGTAGCAGTTTTCGAGGGTAGAGTATTCGACCCAAATTTGTAGGTAAGCCTTAGGAGGTGAGAGTATACTCCCAAGTATTAGCAGCTGAATGTGTCAGATTCAACCACACGTGAAAGATTAGTATCTTTAAGCACAATAGTGACAGCGAAGTAGTGACAACGAAGTAGCAGGTATCGGCAGTGTAACGAGCAATAGCAGTAGTGACAGCAGTAGCAAGTAGCAACAGTAGCAAGCGACAGTAGTAGCAACAGTAGCAGCAGAGCAAGACAAGTAACAACAGTAGCAACAGTAGTAGCAGCAGAGCAGGACAAGTAACAACAGTAGCAACAGTAGTAGCAGCAGAGCAAGACAAGTAACAGAAGTAGCAACAGTAGTAGCAGCAGAGCAAGACAAGTAACGGCAGTAGCAACAGTAGTAGCAATAGATCAAGACAAGTAACGGCAGTAGCAACAGTAGGACAAACTCGTAGGCATTGGGTCGGTGATTTGTTTGGATGACATTCATCATGCGACAGCTATAACACGGAGAGATATGTGGCTAGCTCCCGTTCGTCAATGTGATGTAGGCATGCATTCCGTGTGTCGTCATACGTGCTTAGGGAAAAGAACTTGCATGACATCTATTGTCCATCCCTCCCGTGGCAGCGGGGTCCAAAAGGAAACTACGGGATATTAAGGTTCTCCTTTTTATAAAGAACCGGACCAACGCATTAGCACTTGGTGAACACATGAACTCCTCAAACTATGGTCATCACCGGGAGTGATTCCGGTTATTGTCACTTCGGGGTTGCCGGATCATAACACATAGTAGGTAACTACAACTTTCAAGATCGGATCTAAAACACACATATATTGGTGACCACATAATAATTTCAGATCTGAAATTATGGCACTCGGGCCCTAGTGACAAGCATTAAGCATGGCAAAGTAGTAGCAACATCAAATCTCAGAACATAGTGGATACTAGGGATCAATCCCCATCAAAACTAACTCGATTACATGATAGATCTCATCCTACTCATCACCGTCCAGCGAGCCTACGAATAGATTACTCACGAACGACGAAGAGCTTAATGGAATTGGAGAGGGAAGAAGGTTGATGATGATGATGGCGACGATTTCCCCTCTCCAGAGCCCAAGACGGACTCCAGATCTGCCCTCCAGATGAAGAATAGGTGGTGGCGGCGCCTCCGTATTGAAAGCGCGACGAAAACTTCTCTTTTTATTTTTTCTGGCACGACAGACAACTTATAGAGCTGGAATTGGGGCGGTAGGTGCCTCTGGGCCCCACAAGCCTGCCCACCGCCACCAGGGGGTGGTGGCGGAGCAGGGGCTTGTGGCCCACTGGCCCACCCCCTCAGGTGGATTCTGGCGCAGGTATTTTTGATATTTTCTAAAAATGCTCCCCATAAATTTTCAGGACGTTTGGAGAACTGTGATTTCTGCACAAAAATAACACCAAGGCAATTCTGCTGAAAACAACGTCACTCCAGGTTAGTTCCATTCAAATCATGCAAATTATAGTCCAAAACAAGGGCAAAAGAGTTTGGAAAAGTAGATAGGTTGGAGACGTATCAAGTAGTCCTACTCCAATCCTACTTGGAGCAGGATTCCACCTTCCCACTTGGAAACTCTTTCCACCTTGTGTTTTTTCCTACTCAAAACTTATAGGCCTTAGTGGGAACTTACTCCAGCCCACTAGGGGCTGGTTTATCTCTTCCCATAGCCCATGAGACCCCTTGGGGCATGACACCCCTCCCGATGGTCCCCGACACCCCTCCCAGCACTCCCGGTACACTACCGATGAGCCGAAACTTTTCCGGTGACCAAAATAGGACTTCCTATATATCAATATTTACCTCCGGACCATTCCGGAGCTCCTCGTGACGTCCTGGATCTCATCCGGGACTCCGAACAACTTTAGGTCACCAACACCTATAACTCAACTATACCGAAACGTCACCGAACCTTAAGTGTATAGACCCTGTGGGTTTGAGAACTATGCAAACATTACCCGAGGCACTCCTCGGTCAATATCGAACAGCAGGACCTAGATGCCCATATTGGATCCTACATATTCTCTGAAGATCTTATCGGTTGAACCTCAGTGCCAAGGATTCATATGATACCGTATGTCATTCCCTTTGTCCTTCAGTATGTTACTTGACCAAGATTCGATCGTCGGTATCCGCATACCTATTTCAATCTCGTTACCGGCAAGTCTCTTTACTCGTTCCGTAATACAAGATCCCGTGACTTACACTTAGTCAGATTGCTTGCAAGGCTTGTGTGTGATGTTGTATTACTGAGTGGGCCCCGAGATACCTCTCCGTCTCACGGAGTGACCAATCCCTGTCTTGATCCATACTAACTCAATGGACACCTTCAGAGATACCTGTAGACCACCTATATAGTCACCCAATTACGTTGCGACGTTTGATGCACACAAGGTATTCCTCCGGTGCCAGTGAGTTATATGATCTCATGGTCATAGGAACAAATACTTGACACGCAGAAAACAATAGCAATAAAATGACACGATCAATATGCTACGTTCATAGTTTGGGTCTTGTCCATCACATGATTCTCCTAATGATGTGATCCCGTTATCAAGTAACAACACTTGCCTATGGTCAGGAAACCTTGACCATCTTTGATCAACGAGCTAGTCAACTAGAGGCTTACTAGGGACAGTGTTTTGTCTATGTATCCACACAAGTATTGTGTTTTCAATCAATACAATTATAGCATGGATAATAAACGATTATCATGAACAAAGAAATATAATAATAACTAATTTATTATTGCCTCCAGGGCATATTTCCAACATGTCAGTTAGTTCAATTGACGAATTTCATCTAAAAAACAGAGCAGAATGAAGACTTGTCATACCTCGTTGGGAGGCAGGCATGTCCATGTCATCCAAGTCCATGGGATCTTCTTCATCTCCAGCAGGAGACATCAACGAGGTATCAACTCTCGCAAGTAAATTCCACTCGGTCGTCAAAGGAATGATAATTCACAATGACAAAAGAAAGAAAGAGATAGACTCTCACATTGAAGCGACTGTCACGGCAATCCTAGTTCGGGGCAGAGCCTTCCGAGGCATGGGAGCGTCATGCTTGGGTTGTTTGGTGGCTTTTTCTGCAAATTCAGCAGCTATGTCATGCTTCACGTTCCTAGTGCTGGACACTAAGGTCTTGCTTGGGGTAGCCACTTGCGGCAGACTGACAGAGCACGCCCGGGCGAGTCCTCGAGCCTTCTTATCCTCCCCATATTTGAGATGGATATGAGGGTTCGCGGATAGCTCGGGCATATAGGGATGATACGAGGGGTTCGGTTGGACCATTTTTTCCTTCTCTCTCCTGTCCAGTCACTGACCGGGCGCGTCCATGAACGTATGAGGGATCATTTGAGGGGTCCGGCTGTAGATGCTCTAATCTTTCAGTGAGTGATGATGATGAAATACTACTACTGTCTAATGCGGGTCAATAGCTCCTGTGCGACACCTTGGAGGTGAATTGGAAGGAGTGAGACGTCTTTCGTCCGAATTGCCATGGTGCGGCACTTTTGAGCGAGGAAATAGCCCAGACACGACATGGCCCTTAATCTGAACGGATGCCCTTGTCCACGTAAGCGCGGGGCCCACTGACTAGCACTCTCTCGCAATAGCTAGACGAATGTTGTTCTCGATTGCTCAACAATTAGAAATTGGCTTGAAATAACCCACCAGCGCGTGGGATCGAGGCAGTTTTTGAGGGTAGAGTATTCAACCAAAATTTGTTGGTTCGCCAATAGGAGGTGAGAGGATACTCTCAAGTATTAGTAGTTGAATGTGTGAGATTCAACCACACCTGAAAGATTAATATCTGCAAGCAAAATATCAACAGCAAAGTAACAAGAAAACAACGGTGTCAGAAATGATCTGTTGACGGCAGACTATTCCTAACGATTGTATCAATGGTGCCAGAAGTTGCCCATTGACGGAAATTATCTTTTCCCGTCAACGACCAGTGAACCAAAATTGTAGCAGGTAGCAGCAGTGTAACGAGTAGCGGTAGTGGCAAGGAACAGCAGTAGTGACAGCAGTAGCAAGTAGCAACAACAGCAGAGCAAAAGAAGTAACAGCAGCAGAGCAAAACAAGTAACAGCAGCAGTATGACAAACTCGTAGGCAATGGGTCGGTGATTTGTTTGGATGATATTCATCATGCAACAGTTATAACACGGAGAGATATGTGGCTAGCTCCCGTTCGTCAATGTGATGTAGGCATGCATTCCGTGTATCTTCATACATTCTTAGGTAAAAGAACTTGCATGGCAGCGGGGTCCAAAAGGAAATACGGGCTATTAAGGTTCTCCTTTTAATAAAGAACCGAACCAACACATTAGCATTTGGTGAACACATGAACTCCTCAAACTATGGTCATCACCGGGAGTGGTTCCGGTTATTGTCACTCCGGGGTTGCTGGGTCATAACACATGGTAGGTAACTACAACTTGCAAGATCGGATCTAAAACACACATATATTGGTGACAACATAACAATTTCAGATCTGAAATCATGGCACTCGGGCCCTAGTGACAAGCATTAAGCATGGAAAAGTAGTAGCAACATCAATCTCAGAACATAGTGGGTACTAGGGATCAATCCCCGTCAAAACTAACTCGATTACATGATAGATCTCATCCTACTCATCACCGCCCAGCGAGCCTATGAATAGATTACTCCCGAACGATGAAGAGCTTCATGTAATCGGAGAGGGAAGAAGGTTGCTGATGACGATGGCGACGATTTCCCCTCTCCGGAGCCGAAAACGGACTCCAGATCTGCCCTCCAGATGAAGAACAGGATGTGGCGGCGCCTCCGTATCGCAAACGCGATGAAATCTTCTCTCTTGATTTTTTCTGGGACGAAAGTGAATTTAGACAGCTGAGATTGGGGGTGGCAGAGCCATGTGGGCCCCACAAGCTTTCTAGCCGCCACCAGGGGTGGCTGCTAGAGGGCTTGTGGCCCACTGGCCCATCCCCTCTGGTGGATCTTTGCGCTGGTATTTTTCATATTTTCCAGAAATATTCTCCGTAAATTTTCAGGACGTTCTGAGAACTTTCATTTCTGCACAAAAACAACACCAAGGCAATTCTGCTGAAAACAGCGTCAATCCAGGTTAGTTCCATTCAAATCATGCAAATTAGAGTACAAGACAAGGGAAAAAGAGTTTGGAAAAGTAGATACGATGGAGACGTATCACCCACCACTTGTCCACTAAGCGCGAGAACCATCTCTTCGCATCTAGAAGAGACGACCGCCTGAGCCCGTCCGCCCGTCGCTGCCCATTGCTCCCCTTTCCCCATTCTTCCTCTTCTCCGGCGACCTAGTGCAGATGTCCACCTCCTCCGCCACGCACTCACAATGGTGTCGGTATGGTCTAGTGCCGCTCACAAGGTGCCCTAACTGGCCACGCCCAGAGCCCCTGAAACGTTTGGTCACTAGGACTGATGATAATGGAAATCTTGGGCATGAATTCGTGAAGTGTGTGAGCAAAACAATGGCAGGAAGTGATGGAAAGGTTAGATCTCAGTTCTTAGCCCGTTCTTTCACTGCCATTTGCTCTGATTTCTCCATATTTTGTTTTCCCCTTGAATTTGGAATTTCGGGGTTCATATTGTTGTTTTCAGATCCTGAAGAAATGCACCCATTTAGAGTGGATGGATGAATATGTTGAGAGGATTCAGTTCAAGGGCTACATTGATTCGAGCAGAGACGCAACCTGGGAGCTCAATTTGGGCGGGGTGCCGCACATGGAGAATTTGGGGAGCTCAGACAGAGTGGCGGGCAGAGTCGTGCCGATGGCGAGGTATGCGCGCAATGCTGAACTGCAATTGGAGTCTGACCTGACCGGGGAACTGAAGAAGATCAAGAAAAATCTAATGGAGATGATCGATTTGCAGAAGCAAGAAAATTTCATGGCAGGGAGGTTCTATTGTTGTATCATTGCTCTGTTTTTGTTTTACTTGTTGTTCATCCGTCATTAGAGGGAGCATTTAGGCATGTCAGGGCAGAGGATGCAATCTGTGCATCATGCCAAGTTCATGTAATTGAATCGAAGCAGAAATATTAAGTGTTCATGCTGTGTTCTTGTTCTTCAGTAAACAGAGTGCACAACCCCCAAATTCAGTTTCTAGTAAAAAATCTTGCTCCCGAATAGATGTTGGTCCGTGAGAAAATAACCAGGCCCAATTAGAGACCAGCCCACCCGTGTATGGGCACCACACCCCCTTTTTTATAGCATTGAGGCATACATGTTTAGAAAAAAATGATTCAACTAAAATAAAATGTTTCTTAGGCAGATAAACCTCTAACAAACATATACTTCTTAACATGTTTTTACTTTGGCCAACTTTTTATGTCGAATAAATGTTGGGCCGTGTCGGGACCCCGATCCTAAGCCATAGGAATCAAGCCTGTAACACATCGCATCCCTTTGCGGTCTCACGCACGGTTAACTCCACGGCTGCAGCCTTACCTTAGCCGGGACCGTTTGCGTCTTTTGACTCATGTATGCAATAGTGTCGCTAGCATTCCAATGTCAAAGAACCCGGATCGACATGTCTAGTCATAAACCAAAGTGGCAGTACCGCACAAGGACAGACATACATGACCCAACAAAGCAGGTGTCGGTCACCAGCGAGTGTAGACGAGTCGTAGCAAGCTACAAGGACTCCATTACATCGCGTGACATTTCCCCAAAGGGGACAGACACAGCAGCTAAGAAGGACACATGCCGGTCAACCAATGTGTCCGGAGCAGTAGCGAACTACCAAGGCTCGTTGTTTCACAAAGGGGCATTTCCTTGTAAGGAGTGCTACTAAAGTTCACGACTAGGTAATTGAACCCCATACATATCAAGTACGACACACGTACGCATGGCATACCGATATGTATAGATACATCGATGGCATCACAACATAACCATAAACATACAAGCTTTATTTAAGAGGCTCGGAAGAGCCACACACATAATATTACACATTAAGGGTCTCACGACCCATAATAGCAGTCATTCAGTTACAAGCCAGCGGAAGAGTTAAACTGTCTGAGTACAGACAGGGCAACTAGAAGGCACATGTCCTGACTATACTACAGACCCAACGTAGGGCCAGATCATAGCTGGGACACCAGCTACTCGTCGTCGTCGATGTCTACGAAGAACCCTCCATTAGGATCATTAGCAACCTCTGCAACATTTATTAAGAAAACATGAGTACGAAGGTACTCAGCAAGACTTTAGGATAACTAACTACTCATGCAAGGTATCAAAAGGGTATTGTGGGGTTTCATGCGGAAAGCCAACATTTGACTCGTGGCTAGACAACTTGCATTTTGAAATTATTTTGATGACTTGATTTCTCGCACACGAGTCCACTAACACCACAACAATACACCATCGTGGAATCATCCCGTCTCCATACGGAAATGTCGTCCACGACACTCGCGCTTATCTTGACAATTTTATGAGTAGCCATTGAAGTTATCTATGAACAACATATGTCTCCAAGTAGTCCATATCCGCGGACGCGGCTATTCGAATAGATCATAACCCTGCAGGGGTGTACTTCGTCATACACGCTCTCGCCACTTATCGCCATGTGCACGTCATGCACCTCGGCAACCTTCAAGCGGAAGCCCAGTGAAGGAGTCAGCAAGACCGTTAACCACACTAGTACCTAGTCCAGGTTTATCGCCTATCTGAGAGTAACCCGTACGGAAGTCCGGCCGGGGTTTCCGCCACGGCCTCAAACGATGTGCGCAAGGTTCCCAAGCCAACCATCCGGGTGCCACTTGGTACACCGTGCCACTGCCTACCGCATCACGGCCCACCTCTCAGGTCAGCACCATGCACGGCCTCCAGCATGACTATAAACACCAGAAACTACTTGCAACTCCTGGACCGAGTACTAAGCGATTAATAAGTCGAGAGGGTCAATTAAGTATCCCAACGTGTGGTAGTATCTAGTCTTGGATTACATACACAGAACTCAGTTCCTAAGGACGGTTCCAATGAAACAACCCGCCATGTACTCCTACATAGCCTTTCACCGGTACCTTTACCAAATCAGGTTCAACACACAACCTTTGCTTACCGAACACATTCTCACAATTCTGTTCATCTCCCAGATGACAGACCATACACAACTCTAAGCATAGCATGCATAGCAGGATAAGGCACAACATAGCTCAAGCAACTACCAGGTATGCTAGGTTGCAAGGTTCGGCTATTTACTGTGACAAGGTTAGGTCATGCAAAGGAAGTGGATTCAACTAACGTGGCAAAAGCAGTTGAAGCATTTGATCCTAATGCAATAAATAAGTGCAGGAGCAAGAACATGGGATTTATCGGGATGATCAAAATGGTTGCTTGCCTTGTTGCTCAGAGGAGGGACAATATCCTTCAGACGGATATTCGGTGGAATCCGGGGGTGCGGAGCCTACCAAGATGAAGGCAACAATCAATAACAATCATATGCAAACAAGATGATGCATGAGCATGGCATGAGAATGCAAGGTGGTATACTAATAAAGTCAACATGTATTAGGTTTGAAGTTGATTTGAATCACATTCAAATATCAATTCAAACGAGGTATTCTCGGATAACGATTTAATTGATTCGACCTAATGCTCAGATCAACTTGATGTTGGCATGCATGAGATGTCATGTTAAGGTACTGGTTTGTTATTAGAACATTGTTTGATCATGTCATTCATAATGAAATTTGAATATTTTCCAAATTCCATTTATAAAGTAATTATAAGAATTGACGTATTCATTATTCTACATGTTTGGGTTCTGTAACTTTTTCAAACATGATTGAAAATAGCATATTCAGATTCCTTGAATTTTTCTCATACTTTTTCATATATAAATTATTTCCATTGGAGTTACAGATTAATTTCTATGAATTTTTGAAGTTTTAAACATTTCTGGAATTATTTTTATACTGGAAAATCCTTTTACTGCATCAGCATGACATCAGCAGGTCCATCTCGCCGTTGAAAGTCAAACCTGACCAGTGGGACCCACTGGTCAGTGTCTCTGGCAATTATTAGATTAGGATTAATCTTATTTAGTTAATTTAACCCACTGGACCCACATGTCAGTGTCTTATTAATTTATCTAATTTATTTTTATTATTCTAAACTGTCCAGAGGTTGGCCCCACCCGTCAGTGGCTCGGGCCAGCTGAGATCCACCGGCGGCGAGGTCGTCCTCGCCGGCGGGGAGCCTCCGGCGACCACCACAACGGCGGAGGGGCTCGGAAACGGCGCACAGAGGGCCAAACGCTGCGCGGAGAGCACCAGAAGAACGACACATCTCCCGCAGCTCCATTTCTGCACTTAGCCGGGGCTGATCTGGCCGGAGATGACGCCGGCGACGAGCTTGGCGGCGGTCGAGGTTCGGGCGTCATCGGGGTCTTTGATTCTGAGGGAACTACGCACGGGACTTAGCTCCTATGGCATCTACGCGACGGACTGAAGCTGCTGGTGCCCTCAGAAGGACGAGCTGATCACCGGAGAGCTACCGGCGACGAGCTGCAGCGGCGGATCTTGTCGGGCTCCGGTGGAACTAGGGCTAGAGGAGGGGATCGACGGGGAGATCTTAGCGGAAATGACCGCATGCTCACGGGGAGTGCAGTGGTGGCGCTAGTCTGCTCGGGGACGGGCTGGAGAGGGAGAACGTCAGCGGCGATCTTCGGTGACCCGAGGAAGAAGACGATAGCTGCTCGTCGTTTCACTGCATCTCGGCGTCGGGCTCGTGGCTAGGGAGTTTCAGGAGGATGCGGCGGACCTACTGCGTGGCTCAGAAGTGAGAAAGGTCGGCTAAATCAACGGCGAGCTCAAGCTCTGCTCGGGCTCCAATGGCGGCAGAAGGAGGGAGGAGAGATCCGAGAGGAGGGGGGGAACTGGCGCTGGGAATGGATAGCCACGGGCTCGGGGAGCTTATCCCCGGCCTTGCCAGCGCGAGGCGGCGGCCAGGCAAGCGCACATGTGCGTGGCCGCGCCAGAGTACGCGGCGGCCACCTCCTGCTCCTACTGGCGAGGTGGGAGACGACTGGAGGAGATGGGCTGGGCCGGCTAGGCAACAGGTAAGGGTTTTCATTTACTTTCTGTTTTTGTTTCCGTTCTGCTATTTCACTGATTTTCTATTTATTTCAACTCCCAAATAAATTGTAAAAACTATGTTTAGCACCCTAGAATATTTGTTGGAACATTTCCAACCATTCCTAAAGTTTTCAACATTTTTGAAAATTTGAAGTTTCTGATTTCAAATTTAAAACTTGAAACCAGTAGCTTTTTGTATTTATTTAAAATGCTTAAATTGTCAAGAAAAAGTTTTTCTTCATTGCTCATTTACTTTCATGATTTATCAGAAAGTTTGAACTTTTCTTGAGGCCATTTTGGATTCATTGATTTTGACTAGTTTGAATTTTCCCTTACTTTAAGAATTGGCTAGGGTTTAAGCATTTTCCTTCATCTCTTTCTTTGTTCTTGTTGAAAGTTTCTTAGATGCAATGCAAAGAAAACATGAGCACAAGACTAACTTGCTTAAGGTGTCAGGGACGTGACAACTCACCCCCACTCAAAAGAATCTCGTCCCGAGATTTAGAAGTCGTCGGGAATAACACAGGATACTCAAGTCGGAGACGATCCTCTCTTTCCCAAGTTGCCTCCTTTTCAGAATTATTTGACCATTGAACTTTAAGAAACTTGAGGTTTCGACGTCGAGTGGTACGCTCAGCTTGATCAAGAATACGCACGGGGTATTCTCGGTATGAAAGGTTATCTTGGAGATCTAGCATTTCGTGGTCCACTTCACGGATAGGATCCGAAAAGCAACGCCTGAGTTGCGAGACATGGAAAACATCATGAACCTTGGAAAGATGCGGAGGAAGTTCCAACTGGTAGGCAACTTCTCCTTGTTTGGCAAGAATGCGAAAAGGACCAATGTAACGAGGAGCCAACTTGCCCTTGATACCGAATTGATGGGTACCCTTCAAAGGCGTAACCCGAAGGTAAGCCTTCTCGTCAACTTCAAAGGTCACAGCCTTATGATGGCGATCATATTGGCTCTTTTGACGAGAGTGGGCTGTTTTCAACTTTTCATGAATAATGTGAACCTGCTCTTCTGCATCCTGGATCATGTCCGGGCCAAAGAGTTGCCTCTCTCCGGTTTCTGACCAATTAAGAGGTGTTCGACATCTTCGTCCATACAGAACTTCACAAGGGGCTTTGCCCAAGCTTGATTGATAACTATTGTTATAAGCGAATTCGGCGAATGGAAAGCACTTCTCCCAATTCATGCCGAACGATATAACACAAGCTCGGAGCATATCTTCTAGGATTTGATTCACTCTTTCTACTTGACCACTTGATTGGGGATGGAAAGCAGTGCTAAAAGATAAGTGAGTCCCCATGGCATTCTGAAAACTTTCCCAGAAGCGAGAAGTAACGATACTTCCACGGTCCGAGTTAATCTCCAGGGGAACACCATGAAGAGACACTATTCGGGAGATATATAACTCTGCTAGCTGGCTAGCTGTTATACTGTCACGAACAGGAAGAAAATGAGCCACTTTGGAAAAACGGTCAATGACCACAAAGATAGCATTATTTCCTTTCTTGGTCTTGGGAAATCCGGTAATGAAATCCATGCTAACTTTATCCCTTTTCCATTCAGGAATAGCTAGAGGTTGAAGGGTGCCAGCAGGCCTTTGATGTTCTGCCTTAACTCGACGACAAACGTCGCAGTTAGCAACAAACTCAACAATTTCTCTCTTCATCCTAGTCCACCAGAACCTCTGGCGTAGGTCCTCATACATCTTAGTACTACCGGGATGAATGGTGAGAGGAGAGTCATGAGCCTCCTTAAGGATCAATTGCCACAGACGTTTGCTCTTGGGAACCACTAAACGGTTCTGAAAGAACACAACACCTTTCTCATTGATGGAGAAATCCCTAGCGTTGCCGCTAGCGATATTCTCCTTGATCCGGGATATACCCTTATCATAGGCCTGCACGGGTATGATTTGATCCCTAAGAGTAGGCTTCGCCACCAGGGTAGAAAGGAATCCTTGAGGAACAATATGAAGATTCAACTTCCGAAAGTCCTCATGGAGATGTGGTTTACCTTGTTGTAGCATCAAATTGTTACAATAAGATTTACGACTTAGTGCATCGGCCATAACATTGGCCTTCCCCGGGGTGTAAGTTATCCCTAAGTCGTAATCCGAGATCAACTCAACCCACCGTCTTTGCCTGAGATTCAAATCCGACTGGGTGAAGATATATTTCAGACTTTGGTGATCAGTGAATATTTCGCAACAATTACCCAGAAGGTAATGTCGCTAGGTTTTTAGTGTGTGGACCACAGCTGCAGGCTCAAGGTCATGTGTGGGATAATTATCCTCATGTGGAAGCAACTAACGAGATGCGTATGCGATCACATGACGATCTTGCATGAGAATGCAACCTAATCCTTGTCGCGAGGCGTCGCAATAGATAACAAAGTCCTTGGAAAAATCTGGTGGTAGCAACACAGGTGCGGAAGTCAGGCGTCTTTTCAGTTCCTGAAAACTATGCTCACACTGTGGTGTCCACTCGAACTTTTTATCTTTCTTGAGGAGTTGAGTTAGAGGCTTTGCAACCTTGGAGAAATTCTTGACAGAGCGGCGACAATAGCTCGCTAGACCAAGAAAACTCCTAACTTGCTTAACCGATTCAGGTCGAGTCCAATCAAGGACAGCTTGAACTCTCTCGGGATTGACAGCAATACCCTTACGAGAGATTACGTGTCCTAGATAGGTCACTTCTGGTAACCAGAATTCACATTTTGAAAACTTGGCATAAAGGCGATGCTCTCGAAGTTTCATCAATACCAGCCTTAGATGCTCGGCATGTTCTTGTTCGTTCTTCGAGTAGATGAGAATATCATCGAGGTATACCATGACGAATTTATCCAAATACTCCATGAAGATTGAATTCATCAGACGAGAGAAGGTGGCTGGGGCATTGGTTAACCCGAAGGACATGACGGTGTACTCGTATTGGCCATAACGAGTAACAAAAGCCGTTTTGGGGATGTCCTTGTTCTTGATCTTGATTTGATGGTATCCCAACCTCAAATCCATTTTGGAGAGGATTGAGGATCCTGCGAGCTGATCATATAGGTCGTTGATCCTGGGGAGCGGATACTTGTTCTTTATGGTGACCAGATTAACTGGTCGGTAATCTACAACCATCCGATCCGTTCCATCTTTCTTCTTGACGAAGAGGACGGTACAAGCCCAAGGGGAAGAGCTAGGACGAATGAAACCTTTGTTCAAGGCCTCATCTAATTGCTTCTTAAGTTCGGCTAGCTCCAGGGGTGCCATCTTATATGGTCTTCTGGATATTGGGACAGTTCCCGGAACAAGATCTATCACGAACTCTACATCTCTGTCAGGTGGAATTCGTGGCAGTTCCTCTGGAAACACATCCGAAAAGTCACGGACCACCGGAATGTCTTCAAGTTCCGGAAGAGGGTTGGCATTTAAGGAATAGAGTTGGCATTTGGCAGCTCGAGTAGAGACATTTACTATCTCACCCGAGGGATGGGTAAGCTGGACATTTCTAGAATGAGTATCAATCTTGGCATAGTGAGCTGACATCCAGTCCATGCCCAAGATGATATTAATATCCGAAGATTTCAAAGCTATCAATGAGGCTAGAAAAACTAGCCTGTCTACTAGAATTTCATTGTCATAGGTTATCCTAGAGGTTTGCCATTTACTACTAGGAGTTTGGACAACCAATGGGATTGGCATATCACAAAAAGACATGTTATGCAACTGTGCATAACTTTCTGAAATGAAGGAATGAGAAGACCCAGTGTCAAAGAGAACGGACGCTGGGTGATGATTAACAAGAAGCGTACCCAGCATGACGTCGGGATCCTCTGCAGCTTCTTCTGCTGACACATAGTTCACACGGCCACGTGCAGGAGTTGGCTTCACATAGTAAGCTTTGCTCGACTTGGCTTGCCCGACAGACTTTCCGGGTTGCTTGGCACCCACATTTTGAGGACACTCACGGGAATAGTGCCCTGGTTCTCCACACTTATAGCATATCACTTGGTTGGCACGTGGTGCAGCATTGCTAGCTGGACCACCATAAGCTTTTGCTGGAGGGTTGGCCTGATTCGTCTGTGGCGCCACGTAGGATGGCCTCGGAGTGTATCTTGGCGGCAGAGAACTGTTTGGAACCCACAGCCTGCATTTTGGAAACGCGGAACCAGAAGACGAGCCGAAGTCACGGGAGTGCTTCCTTGTGGCTTCGAAGTCGGTATGACCAGTCTCGGCACTGATCGCTTTGTTGACCAGGGCTTGAAAGCTTGCACACTCATGGAGGCGCAGATCACGACGAAGCTCAGGGCTCAGACCCTTACAGAATCTTGCTTGCTTCTTGGTGTCAGTAGACACCTCCTCTGTTGCATAGCGGGCGATATTACCGAACTCGCGGCTATAGGCATCCACAGTCAACTTGCCCTGAGTGAAGGCACAGAACTCTTCTCTCTTTCTGTCCATCAGGCCCTCTGGAATATGGTGCAGACGAAAGGCTGCACTGAAGTCTGCCCATGTGGCTGCTGGTTCAGCGGGACGCATTGCTTCAAAATTCTCCCACCACAGATTGGCGGGTCCTTCCAGGAAAAACGCCGCAAAGGTCACCTTGTCGGCCTCAGACACATATGCAGAGCGAATCTTGCGTGAGATGCTGCACAGCCAGTCATCAGCGTCGAGGGGACCGACGGAATGATGAAACTTTGGAGGATTCAGCTTCACAAAGTCGTTGAGGGACACTACAGCATTCCTAGACTGACGAGCCGTATTCTTCTCAATACTCTCTAACAGTCGGTTGGTCTCCCTTTTATTTCTCTCTCCCTCAAGCATCACTTCCGCAAGAGAGGGCGGGTGAGGCAGGTCTTCCTGCGACGCTTGACTACCCTCGCCTTGCTCATGACCAGGGGCACGGTTCAACCTGGTGAACACCATCCTGACAAACAAACTCACAGCTTAGACCAATATCATATCAATACTAGCTATGGATTAAGAATGTACTGAACACACGGAATGCGGAGATGAATATCCAAACAGCATGGTAACAAGCAACTGCTATATATACACCATGGTTCATACACACCCTTACATAGTTCAGTACAACCTTAACCAAACAGCAAACTACTGAAATTATAAAACTACTCATCAGAGGCTTATAAGCTTCCTATACATTATTTATCTAGACCTCCAGAATTCCTTTCACATTACAGGCATACTTCACGAGTCACGCAGGACTGTGAACATACGGCTACTACCATACTATCCTTCCGCTCACAGCTCAGGCATCCGCGTAGAACATCTCATAGAGATTACCTCCATGACCTGGAAGCTCAACCTGCGGATCAGGAAACACTCTAGCCTGAGATCCCTGGGATCCGTAAGGACACGGATGTATCCTTGGTCCCTTGACTGGTGGTAAGAGGGGTCCTCGAAGAGGTGTGACTCCTCCTATAGCTGGCCAGTCAACGTGGGTCGGAAGATGGGTCCTAACAGGGTTCAACATCTCCATATCTTCGTACCCTGTCTGGACTACCGGTGCCAACTGCGTCAAAGCCATCCACAGACGGGCACGGGTAGCATAAAGCTCCATGCAGAGAGCACGAGCATCCCTGTCTCTGTTCTCTAGCATCTCAACAGTGGACTGCAGTAGTGGATCCTCCATAGAAGAATCAAAATAGACTCCATTGAGATATCCCTCTTCACGAGGCTGAGAGGCCGGAACATAGCAGAACTCTGAATTCTGCAGCAGTGCATGTCTTGCTCTCATAATGGTCAGCATTGAATAGGCAGCATCCTGTACTGCCATGTCAACGGTGACCCCCAACCCATAGGACCAATGGATTGGCTTCTCAGATCCAGGGTAGTCTGGAAATACCCTAACAGTGCAGATCTACTGGCTCTGGTTGAAGTCTCGGTACTGTTCCTCCACTGTGTACTCGGGGTACCAGCGGTAACCGCACACCGACATCACCCTGACCAGCATGGCCGTATGACCCGGCACATCAATGCACCTGGTCAGACGTACCACCTGACGAGAAGGACGGCCAGGCATCTATAAATAGAGAGTAATGCAAAAGCATTAGAGCTCCGAATGCAAAATTGGGCAGCGTAACGGCTGTAAATGCTCAAAAACAAATTTTGAGACAACCCAAAAATGGAATAGCGTAACCACTCAACCATCAAGTTCAATTCTATGGTCATCAAACTTACTTCCTTTTTCCTAGGTATGAAAAAAAAACCCAATATCTCTTGACCCGTAGTCCTATAATCTACCGATATGAAACACGAGCCTAGAAGAAGATGAGTAACCTAGTCCTTAATTCCCGCAGAAAAGACGAGGATGACCAGAATAGAATAACTTGAGAAGAGAACAAGAGTCTTACATTCCCTTCCACAAACAATTCCCTTATATATAACTAGAGCAATGCTAGACTCAACTTCGACTAGTTTGTCTTAGTAATCCTACAGTCAGTCAGGCTCTGATACCAACGCTGTCGGGACCCCGATCCTAAGCCATAGGAATCTAGCCTGTAACACATCGCATCCCTTTGCGGTCTCACGCACGGTTAACTCCACGGCTGCAGCCTTACCTTAGCCGGGACCGTTTTCGTCTTTTGACTCACGTATGCAATAGTGTCGCTAGCATTCCAATGTCAAAGAACCCGGATCGACATGTCTAGTCATAAACCAAAGTGGCAGTACCGCACAAGGACAGGCATACATGACCCAACAAAGCAGGTGTCGGTCACCAGTGAGTGTAGACGAGTCGTAGCAAGCTACAAGGACTCCATTACATCGCGTGACATTTGCCCAAAGGGGACAGACACAGCAGCTAAGAAGGACACATGCCGGTCAACCAATGTGTCTGGAGTAGTAGCGAACTACCAAGGCTCGTTGGATCACAAAGGGGCATTTCCTTGTAAGGAGTGCTACTAAAGTTCACGACTAGGTAATCGAACCCCATACATATCAAGTACGACACACGTACGCATGGCATATCGATATGTATAGATACATCGATGGCATCACAACATAACCGTAAACATACAAGCTTTATTTTAGAGGCTCGGAAGAGCCACACACATAATATTACACATTAAGGGTCTCACGACCCATAATAGCAGTCTTTCAGTTACAAGCCAGCGGAAGAGTTAAACTGTCTGAGTACGGACAGGGAAACTAGAAGGCACATGGCCTGACTATACTACAGACCCAACGTAGGGCCAGATCGTAGCTGGGACACCAGCTACTCGTCGTCGTCGATGTCTACGAAGAACCCTCCATTAGGGTCATTAGCAACCTCTGCAACATTTATTAAGAAAACATGAGTACGAAGGTACTAAGCAAGACTTTAGGATAACTAACTACTCATGCAAGGTATCAAAAGGGTATCGTGGGGTTTCATGCGGAAAGCCAGCATTTGACTCGTGGCTAGACAACTTGCATTTTTAAATTATTTTGACAACTTGATTTCTCGCACACGAATCCACTAACACCACAACAATACACCATCGTGGAATCATCCCGTCTCCATACGGAAATGCCGTCCACGACACTCACGCTTATCTTGACAATTTTATGAGTAGCCATTGATGTTATCTATGAACAACATATGTCTCCAAGTAGTCCATATCCGCGGACGCGGCTATTCGAATAGATCATAACCCTGCAGGGGTGTACTTCGTCACACACGCTCTCGCCACTTATCGCCATGTGCACGTCATGCACCTCGGCAACCTTCAAGCAGAAGCCCAGCGAGGGAGTCGGCCACGACCGTTAACCACACTAGTACCTATTCCAGGTTTATCGCCTATTTGAGAGTAACCCGTACGGAAGTCCGGCCGGGGTTTCCGCCACGGCCTCAAACGACGTGCGCAGGGTTCCCAAGCCCACCATCCGGGTGCCACTTGGTACACCGTGCCACTGCCTACCGCATCACGGCCCACCTCTCAGGTCAGCACCATGCACGGCCTCCAGCATGACTATAAACACCAGAAACTACTTGCAACTCCTGGACCGAATACTAAGCGATTAATAAGTCGAGAGGGTCAATTAAGTATCCGAACGTGTGGTAGTATCTAGTCTTGGATTACATACACGGAACTCAGTTCCTAAGGACGGTTCCAATGAAACAACCTGCCATGTACTCCTACATAGCCTTTCACCGGTACCTTTACCAAATCAGGTTCAACACACAACATTTGCTTACCGAACACATTCTCACAATTCTGTTCATCTCCCAGATGACAGACCATACACAACTCTAAGCATAGCATGCATAGCAGGATAAGGCACAACATAGCTCAAGCAACTACCAGGTATGCTAGGTTGCAAGGTTCGGCTATTTGCTGTGACAAGGTTAGGACATGCAAAGGAAGTGGGTTCAACTAACGTGGCAAAAGCAGTTGAAGCATTTGATCCTAATGCAATAAATAAGTGCAGGAGCAAGAACATGGGATTTATCAGGATGATCAAAATGGTTGCTTGCCTTGTTGCTCAGAGGAGGGACAATATCCGTCAGACGGATATTCTGTGGAATTCGGGGGTGCGGAGCCTACCGAGATGAAGGCAACAATCAATAACAATCATATGCAAACAAGATGATGCATGAGCATGGCATGAGAATGCAAGGTGGTATACTAATAAAGTCAACATGTATTAGGTTTGAAGTTGATTTGAATCACATTCAAATATCAATTCAAACGAGGTATTCTAGGATACCGATTTAATTGATTCGACCTAATGCTCAGATCAACTTGATGTTAGCATGCATGAGATGTCATGTTAAGGTACTGGTTTGTTATTAGAACAATGTTTGATCATGTCATTCATAATGAAATTTGAATATTTTCCAAATTCCATTTATAAAGTAATTATAAGAATTGACTTATTCATTATTCTACATGTTTGGGTTGTGTAACTTTCTCAAACATGATTGAAAATAGGATATTCAGATTCCCTGAATTTTTCTGATACTTTTTCTTATATAAATTATTTCCATTGGAGTTACAGATTAATTTCTATGAATTTTTGAAGTTTTAAACATTTCTGGAATTATTTTTATACTGGAAAATCCTTTTACTGCATCAGCATGACATCAGCAGGTCCATCTGGCCGTTGAAAGTTAAACCTGACCAGTGGGACCCACTGGTCAGTGTCTCTGGCAATTATTAGATTAGGATTAATCTTATTTAGTTAATTAAACCCACTGGACCCACATGTGAGTGTCTTATTAATTTATTTGATTTATTTTTATTATTCTAAACTGTCCAGAGGCTAGCCCCACCCGTGAGTGGCTCAGGCCAGCTGAGATCCACCGGCGGCGAGGTCGTCCTCGCCGGCGGGGAGCCTCCGGCGACCACCAGAACGGCGGAGGGGCTCAGAAACGGCGCACAGAGGGCCAAACGCTGCGCGGAGAGCACCAGAAGAACGACACATCTCCCGCAGCTCCATTTCTGCACTTAGCCAGAGCTGATCTGGCCGGAGATGACGCCGGCGACGAGCTTGGCGGTGGCTAAGGTTCGGGCATCATCGGCGTCTTTGATTCCGAGGGAACTACGCATGGGACTTAGCTCCTATGGCATCTACGCGACGACCTGAAGCTGCTGGTGCCCTCGGAAGGACGAGCTGATCACCGGAGGGCTACCGGCGACGAGATGCAGCGGCGAATCTTGTCGGGCTTCGTGGAACTAGGGCTAGAGGAGGGGATCGACGGGGAGATCTTAGGGGAAATGACCGCATGCTCACGGGACTGCAGTGGTGGCGCTAGTCTGCTCGGGGACGGCCTGGAGAGGGAGAACGTCGGCGGCGATCTTCGGTGACCCGAGGAAGAAGACGACAGCTGCTCGTCGTTTCACTGCATCTCGGTGTCGGGCTCGTGGCTAGGGAGCTTCAGGGGGATGCAGCGGACCTACTGTGTGGCTCAGAAGTGAGAAAGGTCGGCTAGATCGACGGCGAGCTCGAGCTCTGCTCGGGCTCCAATGGCGGCAGAAGGAGGGAGGAGAGATCCGAGAGGAGGAGGGAACTGGCGCAGGGATTGGATAGCCACGGGCTTGGGGAGCTTTTCCCCGGCCTTGCCAGCGCGAGTCGGCGGCCAGGCAGGCGCACAGGTGCGTGGCCGCGCCGGAGTACGCGGCGGCCACCTCCTGCTCCTACTAGCGAGGTGGGAGACGACTGGAGGAGATGGGCTGGGCCGGCTAGGCGACAGGTAAGGGTTTTCATTTACTTTCTGTTTTTGTTTCTGTTCTGCTATTTCACTGATTTTCTATTTATTTCAACTCCCAAATAAATTGTAAAAACTATGTTTAGCCCCTAAAATATTTGTTGGAACATTTCCAACCATTCCTAAAGTTTTCAACATTTTTGAAAATTTGAAGTTTCTGATTTCAAATTTAAAACTTGAAACGAGTAGCTTTTTGTATTTATTTAAAATGCTTAAATTGTCAAGAAAAATGTTTTCTTCATTGCTCATTTACTTTCATGATTTATCAGAAAGTTTGAACTTTTCTTGAGGCCATTTTGGATTCATTGATTTTGACTAGTTTGAATTTTCCCTTACTTTAAGAAGTGGCATTTTCCTTCATCTCTTTCTTTGTTCTTGTTGAAGGTTTCTTAGATGCAATGCAAAGAAAACATAAGCACAAGACTAACTTGCTTAACGTGTGAGGGATGTGACAGGACGTATGTATTGTAACTTATTTTGTTTTGCTTTACATTTTTGTTGCTTGTCCACTATTGTTTTGTGATTGTTTTCATGCATTCATATGGTTCCATGAATCCCAAATTAAATGGGGATATATGAAAGCCTCAGAAATCATTTTTGGAAATGATCAAGTTAAAATTCTCTTCAAATATCTCCAAGAAAATGTTCCTGTTTTGCTCTGAAATTATTAGCCAAAGGTAAAATTCAAAGCAATATTTTTAGGAGCACAAAAATATTTATTTTGGGCATTTGAGATAATCCGATAATTATTTACATGAACTAAATTAGTTGCATGTCATAGTTGCATGTCCATGGTTGCATGTCATAGTTGTATTAGTAACACACACATCAATTAGATAGAACATCAAGCATATCAATTGACCAATATCAACTAGATAGAAAAAACAAAAACTAGATAGAACACATCAATATAGTAGCATTAGTAGTAGCATTGCATGAGCTAGATAGTACCACATTACATCTAACATAGATAAACCCAAACACGACATACATAGTACCATTACAACTTAAAAAGATAGTTAAACCCAACACGACAATAATAAAACGGCACCCTAGATAAGATAAAACACCACCGGCTTCCTTGCTTGCTCCAAGGCCAACTCCTCCAAGGCCAACTCTCCTCCAAGGCCAACTCCTTCACTCGTCCTCGTACGGGAGGGTGTGCATGCGTCCATCGGTGGGGAAGGCGCTATCGAAATCCGTGGAGAAGTTGTAGTTGGTGAATGCGATGAACTCACATCCACACCAAAAAACATGGCCAAGGAGGTGGTGAGCATCGAGGTAGTTGGTGAACCTGCCAGTAAGCCCGATAGGATAGTCGTTGTTAGTGATCTCTTCGACTCAGAACATGGCTGGAGAGCCCCTATGGAGGTGGCGGTAGTCGGCGGCGAGGAAGTACTCCGTCAACCCCCTTGCACCCCTCCACCTCAAGATCGCCCACACCCATAGGGTTTTCTCCACCCGGACGTCGGAAGGTAAGCGCCTCCCGGGGATGGTGCGCGGCTTACAGTAGGTAGGCCCTATGTACTACATCTTCGCTTCGCTTTGCTTCGCTTCGTTTAGACCGTGGATCTTGGGACTTCTTGTGGTGAAGAAGGGGTTGGGTGGGTGACTCGAACTCTCTGGCAATAGCTAGGCGAATGCTGATGACAACAAACCTTCCCCGGCAACGGCACCAGAAGAATGCTGCTAGCACTCTCTGGCAATCGAAACTAGAAGAATGTTGTTGACGGCCCACCAGCGCGTGGGATCATAGCAGTTTTCGAGGGTAGAGTATTCGACCCAAACTTGTTGGTTAGCCAGACATGAGGTGAGAGAATACTCTCAAGTATTAGCAGCTAATTTTTTCAGATTCAACTGCACCTGAAAGATTAGTATGGGCAAGCAAAGTAGTAACGGCAAAGTAGTATGATAACAACGGTGTCAGAAACGATCTATTGACGGCAGACTATTTCTAACGATTGTATCAATGCGCCAAGTTGCCTCATTGACGGAAATTGTCAGTTCCCGTAAACGACCAGCGAACCAAAATTGTAGCAGGTAGCAGCAGTGTAACGAGCAATAGAAGTGGCAAGGAACAGCAGTAATGATAGCAGTAGCAAGTAGCAACAGTAGCAGCAGAGCAAGACAAGTAACAGCAGTGCCAACAGTAGTAACAACAGCAGAGGAAGACAAGTAACAGCAGTAGCAATAGTTGTAACAGCAATAGTGGGACAAACTCGTAGGCAATGGGTCAGTGATTTGTTTGGACGATATTCATCATGCAACAGTTATAACATGGAGAGATATGTGGCTAGCTCCCGTTCGTCAATGTGATGTAGGCATGCATTTCCTGTATCGTCATACGTGCTTAGCGAAAAGAACTTGCATGACATCTATTGTCCATCCCTCCCGTGGCAGCGGGGTCCAAAAGGAAACTACGGGATATTAAGGTTCTCCTTTTAATAAAGAACCGGACCAACACATTAGCACTTGGTGAACACATGAACTCCTCAAACTATGGTCATCACCGGGAGTGGTTCCGGTTATTGTCACTCCAGGGTTGCCGGATCATAACACATAGTAGGTAACTACAACTTGCAAGATCGGATCTAAAACACACATATATTGGTGACAACATAATAATTTCAGATCTGAAATCATGGCACTCGGGCCCAAGTGACAAGCATTAAGCATGGCAAAGTAGTAGCAACATCAATATCAGAACATAGTGGATACTAGGGATCAATTACCGTCAAAACTAACTCGATTACATGATAGATCTCATCCTACTCATCACCGCCCAGGGAGCCTATGAATAGATTACTCACGAACCACGAAGAGCTTCATGGAATTGGAGAGGGAAGAAGGTTGATGATGACGATGGCGACGATTTCCCTTCTCCGGAGCCCCAGACGGACTCCAGATTTGCCCTCCAGATGAAGAACAGGTGGTGAAGTCAGCTCCGTATCGCAAACGCGACAAAAACTTCTCTTTTTATTTTTTCTTGGACGAAAGGGAACTTATAGACCTGAGGTTGGGGGCGGCAGAGCCGTGTGGGCCCCACAAGCCTGCCCACGGCCACCAGGGGGGTGGTTGCGGAGCCACGGTTTGTGGCCCACTGGCCCACCCCATCAGGTGGAACTTGGCGCAGATATTTTTCATATTTTCCAAAACTGCTTCGTGTAAATTTTCAGGACGTTTGGAGAACTTTGATTTCTGCAAAAAAATAACACCAAGGCAATTTTGCTGAAAACAGCGTCAGTCCAGGTTAGTTCCATTCAAATCATGCAAATTAGAGTCCAAAACAAGAGCAAAAGAGTTTGGGAAAGTAGATACGTTGGAGACGTATCAACTCCCCCAAGCTTAAAACCTTGCTTGTCCTCAAGCAACTCAGTTGACAAACTGAGAGAGAAAGAAAAACTTTGACAAACTCTGTTTGATCTTGTTGTTGCAACTATGTCTAACTCATAACCAGAATTCTAGCAAGATCACAAGTTAACCACATAAACAAATGACACAAAGGTCTCACGGTAAACTAATAGCAATGGCATAATCAGCTAACGAGCAAATAATAATGAGTTTCAAATACCAACACTTCAATCAAAACAAGCACGAAGCAATATGAATAGGTGGTATCTCGCTAGCTCTTTCTGAGACCGCAAAACATAAATGCAGAGCACTTTCAAAGATCAAGGGCTGACTAAACATTGTAATTCATAGCAACGAAGATCCAGTCATAGTCATACTCAATATCAATCAAAAGCAAAGCATAAAAATGACAGAGGTGCTCTCTAATTGGTGTTTATATAATAGCAGGATGACTCGACAGGAAAATAAATAGACAGGCCCTTCGCAGAGGGAAGCATTGATTTGTAGAGGTGCCAGAGCTCAAGCTTTGAAAACAAAGATAATAATTTTGGGTGGCATGCTTTCATTGTCAACGCAATGACCAAGGGTTCTCAATATCTTCCATGCTACTCATGCTATAGGCGGTTCCCAAACAGAAAAGTAAAGTTTTAACTCCCCCACCACCAATCAATCACACTCCTCGGCTAGCCGAATCCTCGGGTACCGTCCATACTAACATCAATCCAGGGGAGTCTTGTTTTACAGTTATGTTTCTGATTTAAGCGTGGAACTGGGCATTCCAATTACCGGCCCCTTTCTCGTGAATGACAGTGAATAAACACATGTCGAGGATAACACTCCTAGCATGGAAGATACCAATAGCCCCCTGTCACCACATGAGCGGTTCGGGCATGCAAAACAGACTATTTCTTGAAGGTTTAGAGAGTGGCACATGCAAATTTACTTGGAACGGCATGTAGATACCGCAAATAGGTAGGTATGGTGGACTCTCATGGAAAAACTTTTGGGTTTATGGAAGTGGATGCACAAGAAGTATTCCTCTTAGTACAAGTGAAGGCTAGCAAAAGACTGGGAAGCGACCAACTAGAGAGCGACAACAGTCATCAAGATGCAATGAGTTTTACTAACATTGAATGCAAGCATGAACATGATATAAATCACCATGAACACGAACATCATAGAGGTTATGTTGATTTTTTTCAACTACATGCATCAACATGCGCCAAGTCAAGCCACTTGAAACATTCAAAGGAGAATACCATCCTATCGTACTACATCATAGTCATTTCAAAATGTATGTTGCCATTCAAGACAAACCATTATAAGCTCTCAGCTAAATAAGCATGGCATCAGAAACTATGATCTCTAAGTTGTCATTGCAAACATGGTTCTCCCACAACAAAGCTAAATCTGGGTCGACAAGCTAGTCATATTTACAAAAACAAAATAGATAGAGTCCATACCAGCTTTTCAGTCTCAGTCACTTCATCATATATCATCATTGTTGCCTTTCATTTGCACGATCGAACGATGTGAACAATAATAAGCGCATTGGACTAAGCTGAATCTGCACGCAAACACAGAGGTGAAGACAAAGTAATATGGCTCTTTGGAAGCTAAACAGGTAAGCATGCAAGAACCAGTAAACATTGTAACCAATATCTTCTACCTTGACCCAAAGAAAAAGAAAACTATTTACATGGTAAAGCTCCCAACAAGCAAAAGAAGAAAGAAAAATCTTTTTGGGTTTTCTCAAAAGGACACAAAACAAGAAAACAAGAAAACGAAAATAAACTAGCATGGATAATACAGTGGCAAAGTGTAAACACTGGCTAATAGAGTGAAAGCATACACATGAATGTAAAGTCGGTGAGAACACGTACTCCCCCAAGCTTAGGCTTTAGGCCTAGCTTGGTCTACTCCCATGGATGGTCCTGGCGAAACCCAAAATCATAATGGGTGTTGTACGGGAGTGCTGCAGCCACTCCCTGAATAGCTGCCTCACGAAGTCGGGTAGTAGTCGCCTCCCTCTCATACTCCTCTGCCTCTCCTATGGTTATGTAGTATCTTCGTTTTACCTGAAAATCAAAGAAAGCAGGAGCAGGAAGGGTCATATGGAATACATGCTGCCGGTTAAAGATCAAGCGGTATAGGAGGGATCCATGAACTCTCTCAAGGAACTGGTAGCGTGTTAGAGCGACACGATCAAGGTAGGTTGTACGGAGAGGAGGGTCTTCTAGACGGATGGATACTCCAAGAAAATTTGCTAATTGTGTAACATAAACTCCACCAAAGAAATCCCCCTCACTGGCATTTTTATTCAGCCTCCTTGCTCTTATAGCTCCCACATTGAACCTCCTGTCACCCGTTACTGCGCTCTTAAGGATACTAAGGTCGGAAGCGCATAGGTGACAATGTGCACGCTTGCCCTTAATTCACCTACCTTTGAAGAGGGCAAGGTAGTGCAAGGCAGGGAAATGGATCCTTCCTATGGTGGCTTGCGTGATATCTCTGGTTTCTCCAACAGTTATACTGGAGACAAAGTCTCTGACCGAAGACTTAGAAGGATCATTAATACTACCCCCATTGGGTATCTTGCAAATCCTATTGAAATCCTCCAAATCCACAGTATAGGATTTATCGTACAGATCAAACAGTATGGATGAGTCACAGACAACTGAAAATTTAAATCTACGCACGAAAGAGGCAGTGAGCATAGCATACTGTTCACATTTATCTGAGAGGCTTCTAACCCGGCATTGCGGATAAGTGTATCAAACTCATCCTTTAAACCTGCTTCGATCATGAACTCATCGGAAGGCCATTCACATGGTTGTACCGGAACAGCCCTTAGTTGAAAAGGTTCGGGCTCCCAAAAAGAAAGAGGAGGACCCTTCATACTTGAGGAACCACCATGAAACTTCCTCGTGAACATAATTTCCTTTTGCTGAAATTTTTGAAGTTCAAGAGAAAAGTGAATGAAGACCATCCATACCTTGTAGCAACTACTCCTACTAGTGCCTAGAGACCGTATCACGCGCTAAAACTACTTGGGACCAGCTAAAATCAACCTCTCAAGCTCAAGAACAGGGTCACCAAGGTAGCAAGAATCCGCGAAAGATAAAGCACTAGAGCAAAAACTAATTGGACCAATGAAGGAGTCACTTACCAAGGAGTAATTTCCCCAAAACGGTTCGGAGAATGGTGCTTTGAGCAAGGAGATCGAAAATCACAGCCAAATGAGCAAGAACACGGGTTTGTGCTGCGAAACAATTTTTTCTGGAGGTGGAAGAAGAGGCTAGGAGCTGGAATGAGTGGAGGGGGTGCCTGTGGGCCCCACAAGCTTGCACTCCGCCACTAGGGGGGTAGGTGGCGGTGGCAGGGCTTGTGGCCCACTGGTCAGGCCCCTTGGCCAGCTCTCAAGCCCAGAAATTTTCAAAAATTCCAGAAAAAATCGTACTAAATTTTCAGGACCATCGGAGAACTTTTATTTTCGAGGTATTTTTCTCCGGGTCGCTAAAACAGAAAACAGGAAAAGCTAAACTAATTCTATCATTTTTCTTCAAAGCAACAGAAAATGAAAGCCTAAAATAGAGGTATGTGACTCTTTGATTCATCCGTTTCATGGTCATCGAAAGAAATCCGTCAATGGGATTGATCAAGTCCTTATGACAAAACCTTCTCGAATCGCAAGGGAGAACTGAGAATTTTCGAATAGCCACTAAGTTACCTCAATGGGGATATGTATCTCCCCAACAAGCAAATCGTACTTCATCTTGACACGAGGAATAGGGCATTCAAAGCTCCCAATGAGAATCGATGAAGTCTTTTCGATAGCATTGATGCAATGTACTTGATATCGTTTCTTCGGAAAGTGCACTTTGTGCTCATTACCGTTGACGTGAAAAGTGACATTGCCTTTGTTGCAATCTATAACAGCCCCTGCCGTGTTTAAAAAGGGTCTTCTGAGGATGACAGCCATGGCATCATCCTCGGGAATATCCAAGATAACAAAGTCTGTTAAGATAGTGGTGTTAGCAACCACTACAGGCACATCCTTGCAAATGCCGATAGGGAAAGCAGTTGATTTGTCGGCCATTTGCAGAGAGATTTCAATGGATGTCAACTTATCTAGTTCAAGTCTACGATAAAGAGAGAGAGGCATAACACTAACTCCGGCTCCAAGGTCACATAAGGCAGTTCTTACGTAGTTTCCTTTAATGGAGCAAGGTATAGTGGGCACTCCGGGATCACCAAGTTTCTTAGGAGTTCCACCTTTGAAAGTGTAGTTGGCAAGCATGGTGGAGATCTCAAGATCCGGTATCTTCCATTTATTAGTCATGATATCTTTCATGTACTTTTCATACGGAGACATTTTGAGCATATCAGTTAACCGCATCTGCAGAAATATGGGTCTTATCATCTCAACGAAACGCTCAAAATCCTCATCATCCTTTTTCTTGGAAGGCTTAGGAGTAAAGGGCATAGATCTGTGAACCCATGGATCCCTTTCTTTACCATGCTTCCTAGCAGTGAAGTCATTCTTATCGTATTTCTTAGGTTGTGGGTTATCAGGATTAGCCGAAGGTTCAATCTCCACATCCTCATCATTGCTAGGTTGAGCATTATTATGATAATCACTGTCCATATTGTCACCAGGTTCATGTTCATCACCGGATTGTGTTTCTGCATCAGACGCAGAAATATCATTAGGTTCTTCAGGAGTGAAAGTATTTCGTGAACTGGCGTGTAGGTTTCTATCATCCTTCTTCTTCTCCTTAGGATGACTAGTGTATCAGCATTGATTCTCTTAGGATGACCTTCAGGATACAAAGGTTCGTGAGTCATTTTGCCTCCTCTAGTAATGACTCTGAGAGAGTTGTCATTTAATTCATTGAGCAAGTCATTCTGAGCTTTAAGTACTTGTTCTACCTAAGTAGTAATCATAGAGGCATGTTTACTCAGAAGCTTCAGATCATTGACATTTCTGTCTACACAAGCACTTAAATGGCTAAGCATACGAGTGCTTTGTTCCAAATGTCTACTAACATAATCATTGAAACTCTGTTGTTTGGCAACAAAGTTGTCAAATTCATCAAAGCATAGGCTATCAGGTTTATCAAAAGGAATATCACTCTCATCAAACCTACACAAAGAATTCACTTCTACTACCTGTATCGGGTTATCGAGACCATGATCTCTTCGATAGGTGGTAGATTTTTGACATCTTCAGATCTAATGCCTTTCTCTTGCATAGATTTCTTGGCTTCTTGCATATCTTCGGGACTGAGGAATAGAATACCTCTTTTCTTTGGAGTTGGCTTAGGAGGTGGTTCGGGAATAGTCCAACCATCATCGTTGATCAAGATGTTATTCAGTAGAGCCTCAGCTTGTTCTACAGTTCATTCCCTAAAAACACAACCGGCAGAACTATCTAGGTGGTCTCTAGAGGCATCGGTAAGTCCATTATAGAGGATATCAAGTATCTCGTTCTTCTTAAAAGGGTGATCAGGCAAAGAATTCCGTAGCTGGACGAGCCTCCCCCAAGCTTGTGGAAGACTCTCTTCTTGGAGTTGAGCAAAGTTGTATATATCCTGCAAGGAAGCTTGCTTCTTATGGGCAGGGAAATATTTCTCACAGAAGTAATAGACCATCTCCTGGGGACTACTCACACATCCAGGAGCAAGAGAGGTGAACCAGGCTTTAGCATCATCCTTTAGAGAGAAAGGAAACAGATTAAGGATATAGTAGTGACGGATCTTCTCCTCATTAGTGAAAAGGGTGGCTATATCGTGTAGTTTGGCAAGATGGGCTACGACCGTCTCAGACTCATAACCGTGAAAAGGATCAGATTCGACTGGAGAGATTATATGAGGTCGACAGAGAATTCATAATCCTTATCGGTGATAAAGATAGGTGAAGTGGCAAACTTCGGGTCATATTTCATCTTAGCTTCCCGAGATTTTTCCTTCCACTTGAGAAGTAATTTCTCAGCGTCATAGGCATCCTTACACGCAAGAAAATCCTCATCTATCTCCCCCTCCATAACGTAACCCTCAGGTATATCAGGCAATTCATATCTAGGAGAGCTAGATCTAGCAGGAGCAAAAGCATGTTCTATCTCAATAGTATCGGCAGTTTCAGAAGCATCATGAGCATTGGCAGTAACTCTAGCGATATGAGCATCAAGGAATACCCCTAGTGGAACATCAGGTAAAGTAGCATCTCTAGCAGTATCAAGCAATAGCATCATCAGGCAAAATAGCATCTCTAGCATCATCAGGCAAAGCAGTATCAAGCATAGCATCTCTAGCAGTATCAGGCATAGTATGAAGCATAGTATCATCATGCATAGTATCAAGCATAGCATCTCTAGCAGTAGCATCATAAGCATCATCAAGCACAGGCGACATATCAAGATTTTTAGCAGGAGGTGACGTCGTAAACTTACTCATAAGTGAAGGTGAATCAAGTGTAGAGCTATATGGCAATTTATTACCTCTCCTTGTAGTTAAGGGCAAGACTTTGGTCTTCGGATCCTTCAGATTCTTCATAGTGATCAGCAAATATAAATCCCAAGTGACTCAGAGAAAATAGCAATACCTCCCGGCAACGGCGCCAGAAAAATGCTGACTGGCAGTCTCTGGCAATAGCTAGACGAATGCTGATGACAACAAACCTTCCCCGGCAACGGCACCAGAACAATACTGCTAGCACTCTCCGGCAATCGAAACTAGAAGAATGTTGTTGACGGCCCACCAGCGCGTGAGATCGTAGCACTTTTCGAGGGTAGAGTATTCGACCCAAACTTGTTGTTTAGCCAGACAGGAGGTGAGAGAATACTCTCGAGTATTAGCAGCTGAATTTGTCAGATTCAACCGCACCTGAAAGATTAGTATCTGCAAGAAAAGTAGTAACAGCAAAGTAGTATGATAACAACGGTGTCAGAAATGATCTCTTGATGGCAGACTATTCCTAACGATTGTAAAAATGGCGCCAAGTTGCCTCGTTGACGGAAATTGTCAGTTCCCATCAACGACCAGCGAACCAAAATTGTAGCAGGTAGCAGCAGTGTAACGAGCAACAACAGTGGCAAGGAACAGCTGTAGCAAGTAGCAACAGTAGCAGCAGAGCAAAACAAGTAACAGTAGTAACAGCGGTAGAGCAAGACAAGTAACAGCAGTAGCAAGAGTAGTAACAGCAGCAGTGGGACAAACTCGTGGGAAATGGGTTGGTGATTTGTTTGGATGATATTCATCATGCAATAGTTATAACATGGAGAGATATGTGGCTAGCTCCCGTTCTTCAATGTGATGTAGGCATGCATTCCGTGTGTCGTCATACGTGCTTAGGGAAAAGAACTTGCATGACATCTATTGCCCATCCCTCCCGTGGCAGCGGGGTCCAAAAGGAAACTACGGGATATTAAGGTTCTCCTTTTAATAAAGAACCGGACCAACGCATTAGAACTTGCTGAACACATGAACCCACTGAAATTTTTCTGCAAATGGCCGACAAATCAACTGCTTTCCCTGTCGGCATTTGCGAGGATGAGCCTGTTGTGGTTGCTAACACCACTATCTTAACAGACTTTGTTATCTTGGATATTCCCGAGGACGATGCCATGGCTGTCATCCTTGGAAGACCCTTTTTAAACACTGCAGGGGCTGTTATAGATTGCAACAAAGGCAACGTCACTTTCCATGTGAACGGTAATGAGCACATCGTGCACTTTCCGAAGAAATGATATCAAGTACATTGCATCAATGCTATCGAAAAGACTTCATCGATTCTTATTGGGAGCTTTGAATGCCCTATTCCTCATGTGAAGATGAAGTATGATTTGCTTGTTGGGGAGATACATATCCCCATTGAGGTGACTTAGTGGCTATTAGAAAATTCTCCGTTCTCTCTTGCGATTCGAGAAAGTTTTGTCATAAGGACTTGATCAATCCCATTGACGGATTTCTTTCGATGACCATGAAACAGATGAATCAAAGAGTCACATACCTCTCTTTTGAGCTTTCATTTTCTTTTCCTTAGAAGAAAAATGATAAAATAAGTTTACTTTTCCCGTTTTCTGTTTTAGCGTCCCGGAGAAAAATACCTCGAAAATGGAAGTTCTCCGATGGTCATGAAAATTCAGTATGATTTTTCTGGAATTTTTGAAAATTTCTGGGCCTGAGAGCTGGCCTGGGGGCCTGACCAGTGGGCCACAAGCCCTATCACCGCCACCTACCCCCCTGGTGGCGGGGTGCCAGCTTGTGGGGCCCACAGGCACACCCTCCACTCATTCCAACTCTCAGCCTCTTCTCCCACCTCTAGAAAAAAATGTTTCGCAGCTCAAACCCGTGTTCTTGCTCATTTGGCTGTAATTTTCGATCTCCTTGCTCAAAGCACCATTCTCCGAACCGTTTTGGGGAAATTACTCCTTGGTAAGAGATTCCTCCATTGGTCCAATTAGTTTTTGCTCTAGTGCTTTATCCTTCACGAATTCATGCTACCTTGGTGACCCTATTCTTAAGCTAGAAATGTTGATTTCAGCTGATCCCAAGTAGTTTTAGCGCGTGATACGGTCTCTAGGCACTAGTAGGAGTAGTTGCTACAATGTGTGGTGGGTCTTTATTCACTTTTCTCTTGAACTTCAAAAATTTCAGCATAAGGAAATTATATTCAGGAGGAAGTTTCATGGTTGTTCCTCAAGTAAGAACGGTCCTCGTCTCTCTTTTCGGGAGCCCGAACCTTTTCAACTAAGGGACGCACCGGTACAACCATGTGAATGGCCTTCCGATGAGTTCATGATCGAAGCAGGTTTCAAGGATGAGTTTGATACACTTTTCCGCAATGCCGGGTTAGAAGAATTCCTCTCAGATAAATGTGAACAGTATGCTATGCTCACTGCCTCCTTCGTGCGTAGATTTAAATTCTCAGTTGGTCGTGACTCATCCATACTGTTTGATCTGTACGATAAATCATATACCGTGGATCTGGAGGATTTCAATAGGATTTGCAAGATACCCGATGGGGGTAGTGTTAATGATCCTCCTAAGTCTTCGGTCAGAGACTTTGTCTCCAGTATAACTGTTGGAGAAACCAGAGATATCACGCAAGCCACCATAGGAAGCATCCATTTACCTGTCTTGCACTACCTTGCCCTCTTCATAGGTAGGTGCATCAACGGCAAGGGTGCACATTGTCACCTATGCGCTTCCGACCTTAGTATCCTTAAGAGCACAGTAACAGGTGACATGAGCTTCAATATGGGAGGTGTAATAGCAAGGAGGCTGAATAAAAATGCCAGTGAGGGGGATTTCTTTGATGGAGTTTATGCTACACGCTTAGCAAATTTTCTTGGGGTATCCATCTGTCCAGAAGACCCTCCTCTCCGTATAGCCTACCTTGATCGTGTCGCTCTAACACGCTACCAGTTCCTTGAGAGAGATCATGGATCTCTCCTATACCGCTTGATATTTAACCGACAGCGTGTTTTCCATATTACCCTTCCTGCTCCTGCTTTCTTTTACTTTCAGGTTAAACGAAGATACTACATAACCATAGGAGAGGCAGAGGAGTATGAGAGGGAGGCGACGGCTGCTCGACTTCGTGAGGCAGCTATTCAGGCAGTGGCTGTAGCACTCCCGTATAACACCCATTATGACTTTGGGTTTCACCAGGATCATCCATGGGAGTAGACCAAGCTAGGCCAAAAGCCTAAGCTTGGGGGAGTACGTGCTCTCACCGACTTTACACTCGTGCTTATGCTTTCACTTTGTTAGTCGGTGTTCACACTTTGCCACTTTATTATCCATGCTAGTTTATTTTCGTTTTCTTGTTTTCCTGTTTTGTGTCCTTTCGAGAAAACCAAAAAGATTTTTCTTTCTTCTTTTGCTTGTTGGGAGCTTTCCCGTGTAAATAGCTTTATTTTTCTTTGTGTCAAGGTAGAAGATATTGATTACAATGTTTATTGGTTCTTGCATGCTTACCTGTTTAGCTTTCAAAAGACCATATTATTTTGTCTTCTCCTTTGTGTTTGCCTGCAGATTCAGCTTAGTCCAATGCGCTTATTATTGCTCACATTGTTCGATCGTGAGAATGAAAGGCAACAATGATGATATATGATGAAGTGACTGAGACTGAAAAGCTGGTATGAACTCTATCTATTTTGTTTTTGTAAATATGACTAGCTTGTCAACCTAGATTTAGCTTTGTTGTGAGAGAAACATGTTTGCAATGACAACTTAGAGATCATAGTTTCTGATGCCATGCTTATTTAGCTGAGAGCTTATAATGGTTTGTCTTGAATGCCAACATAGATTTTGAGATGACTATGATGTAGTATGATAGGATGGTATTCTCCTTTGAATGTTTCAAGTGGTTTGACTTGGCGCATGTTCATGCATGTAGTTGAAACAAAATCAACATAGCCTCTATGATGTTCCTATTCATGGTGATTTATATCCTGTTCATGCTTGCATTCAATGTTTGTCAAACTCATTGCATCTTGATGACTATTGTCGCTCTCTAGTTGGTCGCTTACCAGTCTTTTCCTAGCCTTCACTTGTACTAAGTGGAATACTGCTTGTGCATCCACTTCCATAAACCCAAAAGTTTTTCCATGAGAGTCCACCATACCTACGTATTTGCCGTATCTACCTGCCATTCCAAGTAAATTTGCATGTGCCACTCTCTAAACCTTCAAGAAATAATCTGTTTCACATGCCCGAACCGCTCATGTGGTGACAGGGGGCTATTGATATCTTCCATGCTAGGAGTGTGATCCTCGACATGTGTTTATTCACTGTCATTCACGAGAAAGGGGTCGGTAATTGGAATGCCCAGTTCCACGTTTAAATCGAAAACATAATTGTAAAACAAGACTCCCCCCGGATTGATGTTAGTATGACGGTTCCCGAGGATTCGGCTAGCCGTGGAGTGTGATTGATTGGTGGTGGGCGAGTTAAAACTTTACTTTTCTGTTTGGGAACCACCTATAGCATGACTAGCATGGAAGATATTGAGAACTCTTGGTCATTGCGTTGACAATGAAAGCATGCCACCCAAAATTATTATCTCTGTTTTCAAAACTTGAGCTGTGGCACCTCTGCAAATCAATGCTTCCCTCTGCGAAGGGCCTGTCTATTTATTTTCCTGTTGAGTCATCCTCCACTTATATAAGCACCAATTAGAGAGCACCTCTGTCATTTTTATGCTTTGCTTTTGATTGATATTAAGTATGACTATGACTGGATCTTCGTTGCTATGAATTACAATGTTTAGTCAGCCCTTGATCTTTGAAAGTGCTCTGCATTTATGTTTTGCGGTCTCAGAAAGAGCTAGCGAGATACCATCTATTCATATTGTTTCATGCTTGTTTTGATTGAAGTGTTGGTATTTGAAACTCATTATTATTTGCTCGTTAGCTGATTATGCCATTGATATTAGTTTATCATGAGACCTTTGTGTCATTTGCTTATGTGGTTAACTTGTGATCTTGCTGAAATTCTGGTTATCAGTTAGACATAGTTGCAACAACAAGATCAAACAAAGTTTGTCAAAGTTCTTCTTTCTCTCTTAGTTCGTCAACTGAGTTGCTTGAGGACAAGCAAGGTTTTAAGCTTGGGGGGAGTTTATACGTCTCCATCGTAACTACTTTTCCAAACTCTTTTGCCCTTGTTTTGGACTCTAATTTGCATGATTTGAAGGGAACTAACCTGGGCTGACGCTATTTTCAGCAGAATTGCCTTGGTGTTTTTTTTGTGCAAAAATCAAAGTTCTCCAAACGTCTTGAAAATTTACTGGGAGCAGTTTTGGAAAATAAGAAAAATATATGCGCCAAGTTCCACCTGAGGGGGTGGGCCAGTGGGCCACAAGCCCTGGCTCCGCCACCACCCCCCTGGTGGCGGTGGGCACGCTTGTGGGGCCCACACGGCTCTGCCGCCCCCAACCTCTGGTCTATAAATCCCCTTTCGTCCCAGAAAAAAAAGAGAAGTTTTTGTCGCGTTTTCGATACGGAGTTGCCGCCACCTCATGTTCTTCATCTGGAGGGCAGATTTGGAGTCCATCTTGGGCTCCGGAGAGGGGAAATCGTCGCCATCGTCATCATCAACCTTCTTCCCTCTCCAATTCCATGAAGCTCTTCGTCGTTTGTGAGTAATCTATTCGTAGGCTCGCTGGACGGTGATGAGTAGGATGAGATATATCATGTAATCGAGTTAGTTTTGATGGGGATTGATCCCTAGTATCCACTATGTTCTGAGATTGATGTTGCTACTACTTTGCCATGCTTAATGCTTATCACTAGGGCCCGAGTGCCATGATTTTAGATCTGAAATTATTATGTTGTCACCAATATATGTGTGTTTTAGATCCGATCTTGCAAGTTGTAGTTACCCGAGTGCCGACGTCGTGATACGTCTCCAACGTATCTATAATTTTTGATTGATACATGATGTTATATTATCATTCTTGGATGTTTTACAATAATATTATAGTCATTTTATATCATTTTTGGTACTAATCTATTGACATAGTGCCTAGTGCGAGTTGATGTTTTCTGCATGTTTTTTACATCGCAGGAAATCAATACCAAACGGAGTCCAAATGCAAACGCACCAAAATGTTTTGTGGATTTTTTGGGCTAGAAGACATCAAAGTGGGCCAGGAACACACCTGAGGGGAGCTTCGATGGGAGCACAACCCACCAGGGCGCGCCTGGCGCCCCCTGGTGGGTTGTGCCCTCCTTGTTGGCCTCCAGCACTGCCTCTTTGATCTATAAATACCCCAATATTCTAGAAACCCTAGGAGGGGGGACGAAAATCAATTCCATCCGCCACAGAGTCCAGAAACACCAGATCCAATCTGGTCACTATCACGGAGGGGTTCGTCATGTCCATTTGTGTCTCTCCGATGATGCGTGAGTAGTTCTTTGTAGACCTAGGGGTCCGTAGTTAGTAGCTAGATGTCTTGCTCTCTCTCTCTCTCTCTTGATTATCAATACAGTGGTCTCTTGGAGATCCATATGATGTAAATATTTTTGCGGTTTGTTTGTTGGGATCCGATGAACTTTGAGTTTATGATCAGATCTATGTTTTTATCCATGAAAGTTATTTGAGTCTTCTTTGATCTATTATATGTGTGATTGATTATAGCCTTGTATTTTTTCTCCGATATTTGGGTTTTGTTTGGCCAACTTGATCTATTTATCTTTTAATGGGAAGAGGTGTTTTGGGATGGGTCCGATCTTATGGTGCTTGATCCCAGTGACAGAAAGGGAAACGACATGCATGTATTGTTGCTATTAAGGATAACAAGATGAGGTCTATTTCTACATAAATAAACCTTGTCTACATCATGTCATCGTTCTTATTGCATTACTCCGTGTTTCCATGAACTTAATACACTAGATGCATGTTGGATAGCGGTCGATGTGTGGAGTAATAGTAGTAGATGCAGGAAGGAGTCGGTCTACTAATCTTGGATATGATGCCTATATAATGATCATTGCCTGGATATCATCATGATTATTTGAAGTTCTATGAATTTGCCAACAGTAATTTTTTCCCACCGTTTGCTATTTTTTCTCGAGAGAAGCCACTAGTGAAACCTACGGCCCCCGCGTCTCTTTTCATCATATTTTTCTTTGTTTTTATTTTCAGATCTATTAAGCCAAAAATACAAAAATACCTTGCTATAATTTATTTGTTCTGTGATCTATTTACCCTATCTAACACTTCTACCTCACGTTATTTGCCTATCTTGAGGCGCCGTACCCGAAAGGGATTGACAACCCCTTTAACACGTCGGGTTGCGAGTATTTGTTATTTCTGTGCAGGTGTTGTTTACGTGATGTGAGGAGGTTCTCCTACTGGTTCGATAACCTTGGTCCCATCACTGAGGGAAATACCTATCGTCAGTATACTACATCATTCCTTCCTCTTTGGGGAAATAACGTCACAGTTCTAGCAGACATCAAAAGGAATTTCTGGCGCCGTTGCCGATGATGATTGATACGTCTCCAACGTATCTATAATTTTTTATGGTTTCATGCTATTATATTGTCAAACTTTGGATGTTTTGCATGCCTTTTTTTTGGGACTAACTTATTAACTCAGTGCCAAGTGCCAGTTCCTGTTTTTTCCATGTTTTTGACCCCTTTCAGAGGAGATTTTGAAACGGAGTCCAAACGGAAGAAAATCCCCGAAAAGATTTTTTTTGAACGGAAGAAGATCGGGAAGCTTGGGAGCCAAGGCAGGGGAGCCCTAGGGGCAACATAAGCCCCCACCCCGCGGCCAGGGGGAGGCCGCGCCATCCAGGCTTGTGGGCCCCCTGAGCGTCCCCTGACCTAGGGGTTGCGCCTATATATTCCCTAAAATTCCCAAAAAAATCAGGAGATCATCGAAAGTACTTTTCTGACGCCGCAAGCTTCTGTCTCCGCAAGATCCCATCTGGGGCACGTTCTGGTGCCCTGCTGGAGGGGGATTCGGACACGCAGGGATTCTTCATCAACACCATGACCTCTCCGATGATGCGTGAGTAGTTCATCATAGACCTACGGGTCCATAGCTAGTAACTAGATGGCTTCTTCTCTCTCTTGGATCTTGAATACAAAGTTCTCCATGATCTTCATGGAGATCTATCCGATGTAATCTTCTTTTGCAGTGTGTTTGTCGAGATCCGATGAATTGTGGATTTATGATCAGATTATCTATGTATCTTATTTGAGTTTCTTCTGATCTCTCTTATGCATGATTTCATACCCTTGTAATTCTCTTTGAGTTGTGGGTTTTGTCTGGCCAACTAGATCTATGATTCTTGCAATGGGAGAAGTGCTTGGTTTTGGGTTCATACCGTGCGGTGACCTCACCAAGTGACAGAAGGGGTAGCGAGGCACGCATCATGTTGTTGCCATCAAGGGTAAAAAGATGGGGTTTTCATCATTGGTTTGAGATTATCCCTCTACATCATGTCATCTTGCTTAAAGTGTTACTTTGTTCGTCATGAACACAATACACTAGATGCATGATGGATAGCAGTCGATGTGTGGAGTAATAGTAGTAGATGCAGAAAGTATCGGTCTACTTGTCTCGGACGTGATGCCTATATGTATGACAATTGCCTTAGATATCGTCATGACTTTGCGCGGTTCTATCAATTGCTTGACAGTAATTTGTTCACCCACCGTAATACTTGCTATTTTGAGAGAAGCCTCTAGTGAACACTATGGCCCCCAGGGTCTACTCCACACCATATTTCCAGCCTTACACTTTTTACTTTATTGCACTTTCCGCCTTCGGATCTCACTTTGCAAACAATCTTGAAGGGATTGACAACCCCTTTGAAGCGTTGGGTGCAAGCTTGTTTGTGTTTGCGTAGGTACTTTGGACTTGACGAGGCCCTCCTTATGGATCGATACCTTGCTTCCCAAACTGACGGAAATACTTACTGCTCCTGTGCTGCATCACCCTTTCCTCTTTACGGGAAAAACCGACGCAAACCAGAGAAGTAACAAGAAGAATTCCTAAGCACCATGGAAGGAGTTTTGTTGCCGTAGCAGAAGAATTTCTGGCGCCGTTGCCGGGGAGGAAGATCAAGTCAAGAACTCATCCAAGTAGGTGTCGCAAACTCATCTCTTGCATTTACTTTGTTTGCCAGTTGCCTCTCCTTTTCCTCTCCCCCACTTCACCAATTTGCCTTTTTCGTTTGCCTTTTCGTTCGCCCTTTTCTCTCGCTTGCTTTCTGCTCGTCTGTGTGGGATAGTCTTTCCTGATGGCTAGATCCACCACTTCGAACGATACTCCCGAGAGCGAAGTCCTCAATTTCAAACAAATTGAGGAAGAAAACTTAAAGGACGCTTGGTATAGGATTTGCAACGTTCAGAGTAGATCTACTCATAAGCAATCCACTACCGTCTTGCTTCGCAGTTTTTATGTGGGTATTTCTCCTTGGAATAGGTATATTCCTGACACCATCATAGGTGGAAATTTCTTGGGTAGCCATACCGTTGATTCTTACGGAGCTGTGATAAATTTGTTTGGCTCACCCCCACTCTTGGTTAATGGAACTACCTTAACTCTCGAACATGTGATGCGTAGACTGGACGTTATTGAAAATAAAGTTGCTACGATTGAACTCATTGAGAATTTGGATAAAAAGATCCACAATCAAATCACTCAGTACGGATCCAAGGTGGGAATGGTTTTGAAAAGTTTAAAGGAGAAGGACCCACAGTTAACGAAAAGCTAGGTCATGATTCCGCTAGAATTGGCAAACTAGAGGATGTTATAACCAACTTGGGTTCCGCTTTTGCTGCTGTGCAGAATACTCCAAATTTTGCCCACAATACAATCACCAAGTCTGTCTTTGTCCCTCAAAGTAGTGGTGAATCATCCAGCAAGAAAGATGAAAACCTTAAGATGCTTAGTGATCATGCCACTTATGGTTTGAGCACCAAAGACGACGATACGTTATTCTATCGCTTTTATGCCTAGCTAAGGGCGTTAAACAATAGCGCTTGTTGGGAGGCAACCCAATGAATTTAGATTTTTATTTCTGTGTTGTTGTGTCCACACTTTCATAATTCTGTTGTGGTTGTGTTTTTTGTGTTTCTTTTTTGTGTTTGAGCCAAGCAAAGCCTCTATGATTAGTCTTGGTAATGGTTGTTTGATCCTGCTGGAAAAAGACAGAAACTTTTCAGTCACGAGATGATTTTTCATTTTTATTCTGAAAGAGATTTTGAGTTGATTCCTGTTGATGCTGATTGATATACTTTTTTCCCAGGCCATCGTAATTTTTCAGATTTGTTGAGCTAACAGAAGTATACGAAGTATACAGATTGCTACAGACTTGTTTGTTTTTGACAGATTCTATTTTTGTTGAGTTGGTTGCTTGTTTTGATGAAATTCTGGTTAGTATCGGGGGGTACTAGCCATGGAAAAGGGAGAATACAGTAGCCCATCATCAATATATATGGAATTCAAGTTTGCTACAGTACCAAAAGAAGTGGTAGTTTGTTTTCTTGTACTAATGTTATCGCAAGTTTCTATTTAAGTTTTGTGTTGTGAAGTTTTCAAGTTTTGGGTGATGTTCTCATGGACAAAGAGATAAGGAGTGGAAAGAGCTCAAGCTTGGGGATGACCAAGGCATCCCAAGCCAAATTCAAGGACACCAAAAAGCCTAAGCTTGGGGATGCCCCGGGAAGGCATCCCCTCTTTCGTCTTCAATCCACCGGTAACATTACTTGGAGATATATTTGTATTCACCACATGATATGTGTTTTTCTTGGAGCGTCTTGTATCATAGGAATCTTTTCTTTTTGTTGTGTCACAGTCATCCTTTCTGCACACCTTTTTGGCAGAGAGAGAGACATGCACTCATCGTGATCTTGCTAGCATGCTCATAGTGCTTCACTTATATCTTTTGAGCTAGATACTTTTGCTCATAGTGCTTCACTTATATCTTTTGAGCTTGATACTTTTGCTCATAGTGCTTCACTTATACCTTTTGAGCTAGATAGTTTTGCTCTTGTTCTTCACTTATATCTTTTGAGCTAGATACTTTTGCTCTTCTGCTTCACTTATATATTTAGAGCACGGCGGTGCGTGATTTGGTAGTTGGCTTATGCTATGAAAGTAGTCCCAAATGTGCTAGGTCCCCAAAGAGGATGCAAAAATCTCTAACTTCATGTGCATTTAGTAGAAAGAGAAGTTTCAATTCCTCTCAATTAGTTTTGAGACATGGATTCGGTAATATTAAGAGTTATGTTAGTAGGGTGTTGTGAATCTAGAGATACTTGTGTTGGAGTTAGTGATTCCCATAGCATGCACGTATGGTGAACCGCTATGTTAGGAAGTCGGAGCATAATTGATCTATTGATTGTCATCCTTTGTGTTGAGGTCGGGATCGCGCGATGGTTTACACCTACTAACCCTTCCCCTCGGAGTATGTGTTTAGCATTTTGTTTCGATTAGTAATAAAAACTTCCGCAACAAGTATGTGAGTTCTTCATGACTAATGTGAGTCCATGGTATAGATGCACTTTCACCTTCTACCATTGCTAGCCTCTCTAGTGCCGCACAATTTTCGTCGGTGCACAAACCCACCAAATTCCTTCCTCAAAACAGCCACCATATCTACCTACTATGGCATTTTCATAGCCATCCCGACATATATTGCCATGCAACTACCACCATTCTGTCTCATGACTTGTGCCGTCACTCTCATATTGCCATTGCATGATCGTAAGATAGGTAACGAGATGTTTCAACTTCATACGCCATGCTAGATCGTTGCACATCCCTGTACATTACCGAAGGCATTTCCTATAGAGTCATCACCATTTTGAGCTGTGAGTAAATAAAAGTGTGATGATCATCATTTTTAGAGCATTGTCCCATGTGAGGAAATAAAAAAAAGAGGCCAAAGAGCCCAAAAACAAAAAAAAAGAGAAAAGAGAAAAGAAAAGAAAAAAAAGAGGCCTAAGAGCCCAAATGAAAAAAAAGAGAAAAAGAAAGAAGGGACAATGCTACTATCTTTTTCCACACTTGTGCTTCATGATAGCACCATGTTCTTCATGATTGAGAGCTTCTTGCTTTGTCACTACCATATGCTAGTGGGAATCTTCACTATATAACTTGGCTTGTATATTCCAATGATGGGCTTCCTCAAAATTGCCCTAGGTCTTCTTGAGCAAGCAAGTTGGATGCACACCCACTAGTTTTCCTTTTGAGCTTTCACATACTTATAGCTCTAGTGCATCTCTTGTATGGCAATCCCTAATCATTCACACTGATATCTATTAATGGGCATCTCCACAGCCTATTGATACGCCGAGTCAGTGTGACCATCTCCTCCTTTTTGTCTCACAACCACCACCACACTCTATTCCACCTATAGTGCTATATCCATGGCTCGCGCTCATGTATTGCGTGTTAGTCATAAAAAGTTTGAGAAAGTAAGAGTGCAAAAACAATTACTTGGCCAATTCCGGGGTTGTGCATGATTTACATTAGCTGTGTGAGGATGATGGAGCATAGCCAGACTATATGATTTTGTAGGGATAACTTTCTTTAGCCTTGTTATTTTGAAAGTTCATGATTACTTTGCTAGTTTGCTTGAAGTATTATTGTTTTCATGTCAATAGCAAAAAAAAATTTGAATCGTACGGATCTAAACATTCATGTCACGTGAAAGAAGTTGCAAAGGACAACTATGCTAGGTAGCATTCCACATCAAAAATTCATTCTTTATCACTTCCCTACTCGAGGACGAGCAGGAGTTAAGCTTGGGGGTGCTTGATACGTCTCCAACGTATGTATAATTTTTGATGGTTTCATGCTATTATCTTGTCAAAATTTGGATGTTTTGCATGCCTTTTATTTATTTTTTGGGACTAACTTATTAACTTAGTGCCAAGTGCCAGTTCCTGTTTTTTCCATGTTTTTGACCCCTTTCAGAGGAGATTTTGAAACACAGTCCAAACAGAAGAAAATCCCCGAAAAGATTTTTTCTGGAACGGAAGAAGATCGGGGATCTTGGGAGCCAAGGCACGGGAGCCCCAGGTGCCCCAAAATCCCCCACCCCGCAGCCAGGGGGGAAGCCGCGCCATCCAGGCTTGTGGGCCCCCCTGAGCGTCCCCTGACCTAGGGGTTGCGCCTATATATTCCCTAAAATTCCTAAAAAAATCAGGAGATCATCGAAAGTACTTTTCCACCGCCACAAGCTTCTGTCTCCGCAAGATCCCATCTGGGGCACGTTCTGGTGCCCTGCCGGATGGGGGATTCGGACACGGAGGGCTTCTTCATCAACACCATGACCTCTCCGATGATGCGTGAGTAGTTCACCATAGACCTATGGGTCCATAGCTAGTAACTAGATGGCTTCTTCTCTCTCTTGGATCTTCATGGAGATCTATCCGATGTAATCGTCTTTTGCGGTGTGTTTGTCAAGATCCGATGAATTGTGGATTTGTGATCATATTATCTATGAATCATATTTGAGTTTCTTCTGATCTCTCTTATGCATGATTTCATATCCTTGTAATTCTCTTCGAGTTATGGGTTTTGTCTGGCCAACTAGATCTATGATTCTTGCAATGGGAGAAGTGCTTGGTTTTGGATTTATACCGTGCGGTGACCTCACCCAGTGACAGAAGGGGTAGCGAGGCACGCATCATGTTGTTGCTATCAAGGGTAAAAAGTTGGGGTTTTCATCATTGGTTTGAGATTATCCCTCTACATCATGTCATCCTTCTTAAAGCGTTACTCTGCTCTTCATGAACTCAATACACTAGATGCATGCTGGATAGCGGACGATGTGTGGAGTAATAGGAGTAGATGCATAAAGTATTGGTCTACTTGTCTCGGACATGATGCCTATATGTATGATCATTGCCTTAGATATTGTCATGACTTTGCGCGGTTCTATCAGTTGCTCGACAGTAATTTGTTCACCCACTGTAATACTTGCTATTTTGAGAGAAGCCTCTAGAGAACACTATGGCCCCCAGGGTCTACTCCACACCATATTTTCAGCCTTACACGTTTTACTTTGTTGCACTTTCCGCCTTCAGATCTCACTTTGCAAACAATCTTGAAGCGATTGACAACCCCTTTGAAGTGTTGGGTGCAAGCTAGTTTGTGTTTGCGCAGGTACTTTGGACTTGACGAGGCCCTCCTTCTGGATCGATTCCTTGGTTCTCAAACTGAGGGAAATACTTACTGCTCTTGTGCTGCATCACCCTTTCCTCTTCAAGGGAAAAACCGACGCAAACCAGAGAAGTAACAAGAAGAATTCCTAAGCGCCAGGGAAGGACTTTTGTTGCCGCAGAAATGATCTTCAACATCAACCAGGTTCCTAACCACAAATCTCATCTCCTCGCAATTTACATTATTTGCCATTTGTCTCTCGTTTTCCTCTCCCCCACTTCACCAAGTTGCCGTTTTATTCGCCTTTTTCTCTCTGGATCTCCTTTTGTCTACTTGTGTTGCCATGTGCCTTCTATTTGCTTGCATCTTTGCTTGTTAAAAATATATTGATATGGATCCTCATCCACTTTCTAATCTTTTCAAGAGATCCAATTATGATGAACCAATTGCTAGTGAGTTGAGTGTACTTGGTTATGTCCATGAAGTTTTGCTTGAGATTCGTGAATCTGAAAATTGTGATGAAGTTATTCACGATGTTATCCCTGAATGAAAAGCATGATGGCAATGATATTGTTATAAAATCTATTAATATCAATTGTGCTAATGATATGCAAACTCACAAGCTTTGGGATGCTATATTTGATGAGTTTTCCATGACCACTACTTATTGCAATGATCATGATTGGGGTGATAATGCTTCTTATGATCTTAATAATTTATTTAATCCTCTTGATGATTATGATATTGAAAGTGGGCTTGGAAGAGTGTCAACTTTAGGCATTATTGATCCCACTATTTTTGAGACTGTTCAATCTTATGAATTTTTTGATAGAAGTGGGTTTGGAGAGGTCATGACTATAGTTAATGATAATCCCACTATTTTGGAAGAGTGTCAACTTTGCATGCATGTAGACCATGAAGATAAACTTTTATATGATAGTTATATTATTGAATTACTTCATGATGATACTAAAATTTATTATGAGGTAGGAACATATGCTTGTAGGGATTGCAATAATATCAAGTTTCCTCTCTACGTGTTTACAGTTTTGAAGTTATGCTTGTTTTGCCTTCCTATGCTAGTAGATTCTTGTTCCCATAAATTGTTTTCTCACAAAATACCTATGCATATGAAGTGGGTTAGAACTAAATGTGTTTTTCATGCTATTCATGAAGCTCCTTTGCATATCTCAATTACTACTTTTTATGCGAGCATCATTGAAATCATTATGTGTAGCTAGGGGCGTTAAACAATAGCGCTTGTTGGGAGGCAACCCAATTTTATTTTTATGCTTTTGTTTTTTTGCTTCTGTTTTTGACTTCTGCACACATTATTACCTCTGTAATAATTTTTTTTTCTTGTTTTCATTAGTGTTTGAGCCAATCAGACCTTTGGGATGATTTGGGTGAAAGTTGATTTGATCTTGCTGAAAAACAAAAACTTTTGAGCTCACAAAATTATTTTTAGTTTTTATCAGAAGATCAATTTTGAGTTGATTCTTTTTGCATAGGATAACAAATTATTCACTTCTTCCTAATGTTTCAGAACTGTTGGAGTTATATAAGTATTCGAAGTAGTCAGATTGCTACAGATTGTTCTTTTTTTGACAGATTCTGTTTTCTTTGCGGTGTCTGCTTGTTTTGATGATTCTATGGTTTTCTTTGATGAGTTTTTGCCATATAAAAGTTGGAATACAGTAGACGTAATGCAAAAATAAAATATGAATAGGTTTGCAACATTACTTATAGTAGTGGTTTGCTTTCTTATACTAATGGATCTCACGAAGGTTTTGTTGAGTTTTGTGTGATTGAAGTTTTCAAGTTTTGGGTGATCTTACGCTGGATGAAGGAATAAGGATTAGCAAAGGCTAAGCTTGGGGATGACCGAGGCACCTCAATATAATATTCAAGAAGTAGCAAGCAACTAACCTTGGGGATGCCTCCGAATGGCACCCCCTCTTTCTTCTAACAACCATCGGTATTTTACTTGAAACTATATTTTTATTCATCACATATTATGAGTTTTTCTTGGAGCGCCTTGTATGATATGAGTATTTTATTGTTTTTCTTTGTGTCTTAAGTCTTGAATCCTTGCTGTACACAACTTTTTGAGAGAGCCAAAAATTATGCCATGCTTGCTCCTATGCTTCACTTAAATTTTTAGAGCCATGGATTTTCTATAGTACTTCACTTATATATTTTTCAGCACAGTGTGCTTTGTTATTTTTTAAGAAATGCTATCATGCTTCACCTAGATTTATTTGGGAGTTAGTAATATTTTTAATAAATTCTCTCTTGCTTCAATTAGATTATTTTGAGAGAAAGAAAAATTATGCTCAAGTTCTTCACTTAAATTTGTTTGAGCTTATCAAAAGCAACATATGAAAATAGTCCCAAAGTGATAGATATCCAAGGAGGATATAATTAAAACTTTCATGAAGATCATTGGACAAAATAAACTTGATTCTTAGTAATGGTTTTGAGATATGACTATATGATATGTGAGTCATGTTGATGAGTAATTGTGCTTTACTAAGAATATTGATGTTAAGGTTTGTGATTCCCTATGCAATCACGAAAGTCAATAGTTATGCAATGAAATTTATATCCTACTTGTGGTGCATTATTCGGTGTTACTTATGCTTAATGCTTGGGTACGAGATTTTTCGTTTCTTGGTTGGTCGCTTCTCAATCTTTTTGCTAGCCTTCATTTTGCACTAAGTATGATCACTACTTGTGCATCCAAAATCCTTTAAACCAGTTTTGCCATATGAGTCCACTATACATACATATATGCGGTATTTCCATGCCGTTCTAAGAAAATTTGCATGTGCCATCTCTAATTTTCAAAATAAGTTTCTCTTTTGTGTGCTCTACTGCTCGCGAGGGAGTGAGGGGTGGCCAATATTTTCCATGCTAGATGTGTTCTTCTCATGATGAGTGTTTATTCACTTGTCATTGTACGAGAGTACGGCAAAGGTATTAGGGATGACCAATCCCGAAATAAAAAAAATGAATTTACTTTTTGTTGTCAAATAATAAATTCCTTGGAAAGTTATGGTATGGAGGGCACCCGTGGATACGGACAAGCCATGGAAAGTGAAAGTAATGGTGGAAAAAGGACTAAACTTTATTTTCTGTTTGGGAACCGCCTATGATGTATCTAGCATGGAAAGTGTTGGGAGCTCTAAGTCGTTTTCGTTGGTGGGAAAAGTATGCCTCCCAAAATGTTTTTATCTCTCAATTTTCGCTTTGAGCTCTTGCACATCTACAAATCCCTACTTCCCTCTGCGAAGGGCCTTTCTTTTACTTATGCAATTTTTATTTTTAATTTGAGTCTCCATCTTCTCTCATAAAGCACCAACTAAGGGGCACTATGATCGTATTTGAGCATTGGGTGTAGCTAATATTCGAGTGTGTTTCATGAATGGATCAATGATTGAGCATAATGGGCTAGGGATAACTTGCTTTAGTGTTGATATTTTGAAAGACATGGTTGCTTGTTGGTATGCTTGAGTATTAAAGTCTTCATGTCAAAACTAGACTATTGCTTCGAACCATATAAAAGTCCAAATGTCCATGCTATAAATAAAACAAATGTGATGAACATGTTAGGCAACATTCCACATCAAAATTTCTGCTTTTATCATTTACCTACTCGAGGACGAGCAGGAATTAAGCTTGGGGATTCTAATACGTCTCCAACGTATCTATAATTCTTGATTGTTACATGCTGTTATATTATCATTCTTGGATGTTTTACAATCATTTTATAGTCACTTTATATCATTTTTTCGTACTAACCTGTTGACATAGTGCCCAGTACTAGTTACTGTTTTCTAAATGTTTTTTACAAAGCAAGAAATCAATATCAAATGGAGTCCGAATGCAGCAAAACTTTTTGTGGAATTTTTGGGCCAGAAGACATCCAGTGGGCCAGGAACGCACCTGAGGGGAGCTCCGATGGGAGCACAACCCACCGGGGCGTGCCTGGGGACTCCGATGGGAGCACAACCCGGTGGGTTGTGCCCTCCTCGTTGGCCTACCGCACCACCTCTTTTCTCTATAAATACCACAATATTCCAGAAACCCTAGGAGGGGGACAGAAATCAATTCCAGTCGTCGCAGAGTCCAGAAACACCAGATCCAATCTAGACACCATCACGAAGGGGTTCATCATGTCCATTGGTGCCTCTCCAATGATGCGTGAGTAGTTCTTTGTAGACCTACATGTTCGTAGTTAGCATCTAGATGGCTTCCTCTCTCTCTCGATTATCAATACAATGGTCTCTTGGAGATCCATATGATGTAAGTCTTTTTGCGGTGTGTTTGTTGGTATCCGATGAACTTTGAGTTTATGATCGGATCTATGTTTTTATCCATTAAAGTTATTTGAGTATTCTTTGATCACTTATATGCGTGATTGATTATAGCCTCGTATTTCTTCTCCCATATTTTGGTTTTGTTTGGCCAACTTGATCTATTTATCTTGTAATGGGAAGAGGTGCTTTGTGATGGGTTCGATCTTACGGTGTTTGATTCCAGTGGCAAAAAGGGATGTATCCTTGCTATTAAGGATAACAAGATGGGGTCTATTTCTACATAAATATATCTTGTCTACATCATGTCATCGTTCTTATTGCATTACTCCGGTTTTCCATGAACTTAATACACTAGATGCATGCTGGCTAGCGATCGATGTGTGGAGTAATAGTAGTAGATGCAGGAAGGAGTGGGTCTACTAATCTTGGACGTGATGCCTATATAATGATCATTTCCTGGAGATCGTCATGATTATTTGAAGTTCTATAAATTGCCCAACAATAATTGTTCTCCCACGGTTTGCTACATTTCTCGAAAGAAGCCACTAGTGAAACCTACGGCCCCCGTGTCTCTTTTCATCATATTTGCCTTTGCGATCTATTTTCCTTTGCTTTTATTTTCAGATCTATTAAACCAAAAATACAAAAATACCTTGTTGCAATATATTTGTTCCGCGATCTATTTATCCTATCTACCACTTTTACCTCACGTTATTTACCTATCTTGAGGCGCCGTACCCGAAAGGGATTGACAACCCCTTTAACACGTCAGGCTACGAGTATTTGTTATTTGTGTGCAGGTGTTGTTTACATGGTGTGACGAGGTTCTCCTACTGGTTCGATAACCTTGGTATCATCACTGAGGGAAATACGTACCGTCGTTATACTACATCATCCCTTCCTCTTTGGGGAAATACCGACGTAGTTCTAGCAGACATCACGTCGCACAGTGGCCATTAAAATGTTTCGATGGATGAGCTTCTGCATGCCTGCTAGAACTAAGTCGGTATATCCCCAAATGCGACGATGAATCCAAGAATAGCCATAATGCGATGATGCATGGACGGGTGTGCTCGATTCCATGCATGGCGGGGCGTGCTCGATTGCATGCATGCAACGTCGAGAGCTGCGAGGGCGGGCGGCATAGGGCTAGGCGTGCATGCATGCATGCTTTACAGGCCTCAGTGCGATGTCCATCGGTCCAACGGGTGGGACACTTTTAATGAAGCCCAACAGCACATCACAGGCCGGCTCAGTCATATCCAATGTAAAAAAATTGGGCTAAAACGATCAGCCAATGAAAGCGCAGCCCGCGGATCTGTGACGTGGCTTCTGATCCAGACCGTTGCTTCTGTTCACATCCATCCATTGGTCCAAAATGATGTGTATTACTATATCCTGCAATTTTGAATCATCCAATCATAGTGCAGCCCATGGATCGCTGACCTAGCCCTAATGCCTGATCCAAACCGTCCATTCATAGCGATCCAATGGCCCGGAGGGGTGCCGAGTTTTGATGCGGTCTTGAGGGGTTTTGAGGGGTTTTCAAGGGTTAGGATTCACTAGTGGGGACGGGGCCTTTAGCCCCGGCCCGTAAGGGGCTTTAGTCCCGGTTCACCAACCGGGACTAAAGGGGCGGGACTAAAGGCCTAACCTTTCGTCCCGGCCCTCTTACAAGCCGGGACTAAAGGTGCTCCACGTGGGCGCCTCGTAGCGCCCCAGGGGCAGGCCCTTTAGTCCCGGTTCGTTACATGGACCGGGACTAGAGAGTTTTAGATTTTGCTTATTTTTGGGTTTTTTTTGAATGAAATTATTTTTGGGTTTTAGGGTTTTAGGGTTTAGGTGTTCGGGAGATTAACGTGATGCCTCGTTTGGTGTTCGGGAATTAGTTTTCATATAATTTAAATAGAAATAATTATGCATATATACATAATATTAACTTATCTTACAAGCGAGCATATATATACAATTATATGGAGATCTGAATTATTGGGACTAGAGCCCGTCTATTCGATTACATGGACGAACATCAGTAATGGCCCCTAGCTACACTAAATTGTCCTTTGTCATCTATAGCTTCCCTCCTCAGAAAGGTCGCAAGCTCCTCTGCAACAGCAATCGCGCGTTGCTCTGGTAGGACCTCCGTCGTCATGGCCGTGTGCTATATAAGAAGAGGAGATGAATATGAATGTCAATCATGATAACAAAGAATGACGGGTAAAAATAGAGGTGTGAATGTTCATTGCTTACGTCGAATCCATGATCCTTGTGCTCAGAGGTAAACGTGCGAATGGTCTCGCAAACATAGTATCCGCATAGATGCGTTCCCCGTGGCTGCTGGTCGCACTTTACGAGAATAGAATATATATAATCAAAATAATAATCTAGCATCATAAATGCATTGAAAATAGAAGTATATCATACTACTACTTACCTGAGCCGCTCTAAAGGTCACCTTCTCAGGAAAGATACCGGGAGTCACGCACTTGAACCGCTTCCAAACCCTGCCCGACAAGGATAATGATTTGCTAAGTTTTTCATTAACTGATATATCATAAAATCATCGAAAGAGACCGATAGAGCGCAAGAATGATTGAAATTACCCTTGGAGCATGTCCTGCAGGCTTTGGAACTGTTCCAAGGGTCTCGATAATGGGTCGAAGGCATCAACTCTTCCCTTATCAATTTGAATGTCCAACAGAATCCAATGTAAGCTGCACATGTATATATATATGTATCAGTAACTTATCAATTACACTTATAAGTGAATGGACACAACAGAGTAAAGACCCTCACCTGAAGTTGTATGGAAACTGTATGTCGTCACAGAAATTTTGATGTGTTAGAAACCTTAGAAGGTTTTCCTCTGTCTCCTTGCGATAATCAGTTAGCGTCGCTATATGTATTTTATCTGGGTCAATAAACCCAATATTTAGGATGCTCTTACTTTTACAATCCAGAATCTTCATTCTGCATAATAGAGTACAAGTTATATATAGACAATGAATTTAAATAACTAAACAAGTTATATGTAGACAACGAATTGAAAAACTTACAGACAATAGCAACTCATAAGCGATTTGTCGAGGGCGTCGCCATTGTACATCTGGAAGAGTTCATCAAAGTCGATATGGATTTCTTTGGAGCGACCGTAGTACTCCCGTGGGACACTCAGCACGATCATCGTTCTCCCATTCTTTGATTCACTTAAGTACCATTGATGCAAGTAATGCATATTTGTTGGGAGATCATCTTTGCTGACCAAAGGCTCTCCCATGACAAACTCTGGCTTAGGGGCTACCACAGCCTTGGGTATCCTGTCGTCTTGGGAAGCCAGCAAATCTTCAACCGAGACACCACATTCAGCCGCCAACTCCTTTGCTATTTCAAAAGCTAGCCCCTGCACCGGAGGGGGAACATTCTCGGTTAACACCTTGAGGGGTGGGATCGACTGTTTGGCCTGTTGTCCAAGGTGAGGAACGTCTGATTTTTTCTTGCTTGTAGTTGAACTTGATTTGCTCCCACTTGCACTTGCACGTGATCTGCTCTTTTTCACTTCCTTCTACAATGTGCGTGTATAGTCATCAGGCTTATGGTGTAAGTCATACTGTGATGAAAGGGTTATGAAGTCTTTTGCCCATGCTATTTGCTTCTCGGTGTATTCCGGGCGGGGCTCGGGTTCCTTCTTTTTCATCTGCGCATCATGATGTTCCTTTGCTATGTTGGCGTTTTCCTCGGGGGTACGATCATAAGGTCTGATAGGAAGATTAGCATGACGTACCTTTGGGAGGGGCGATCGTTTGCGCTTTGGGGGGCTCCGTGGCTTAGGAATCGTCGATGGAGTGTTCTTGGTGGCACGCTCCCGCTTAGTATCCGGAGCGGGCGGCGGCGGAGGCGGACGACCCAAGTCCGGCGGCGGTGATCGAGATGGACTCGTGTTGTGCTGGCCGACATCATGTGGAGGGCTTGGACATGATCTGCTCTTTTTCACTTCCTTCTGCAATGTGCATGTATAGTCATCAGGCTTATGGTGTACGTCATACTGTGATGGAAGGGTCGTGAAGTATTTTGCAAATGCTATTTGCTTCTCGGTGTATTCCGGGCGGGGCTCGGGTTCCTTCTTTTTCATCTGCGCATCATGATGTTCCTTTGCTATCGTGGCGTTTTCCTCGGGGGTACGATCATAAGGTCTGATAGGAAGATTAGCATGACATACCTTTGGGAGGGGCGACAGTTTGCGCTTTGGGGGGCTCCGTGGCTTAGGAATCGTCGGCGGAGCGTTCTTGGTGGCACGCTCCCGCTTAGTATCCGGAGCGGGCGGCGGTGGAGACGGACGACCCAAGTCCGGCGGTGGTGATCGAGATGGACTCGTGTTGTGCTGGCCGACGTCATGTGGAGGGCTTGGAGGTAATGGAGGTCTAGGTGACCTGCGACGACTCGGAGGCGGTGTTGTCCTTGCGGCCGAGCCTGGAAGCTTGATGTAGTTCTTTTCCCATAGGATGACTCCACCCAGTACTTCTTGGAGTGTCCTCTCATCTTCGGGTCCAGCTATGTCAAGCTCCATATCATGAAACCCCGTCAGGATTTCATCCACCCCGACTTTAGCAAAGCCAGCTGGAATCTCACGACCATGCCAGCGTGCATCAGGGCCAGAAGGTAAAGCTTGTCCGACGGCCACCTTCATGGATATGTTCTTGAATTTTGGATGGAGTTCACATGATGTTGACTCCTTGAGTCCATCCACGGGGTAGCCGGGACCGCCCTCTATCATTCTTCGTGCATCGTGGGCGGGGCCTCAGATTCAGCCACGCTGCTTTTCCGCTTAGATGGGGCGCCGGTAATATCAAGTGCAGGATCTTCCTGGCGCGGTACTCCTCTAAGCTCATCAATCTGCTTCTGTTGTTCGTTAATCCTCAAAAGCAACTAGTTGAACTTGTCATTCTCCTCATCCTGCTGCCGCTTCTTTGCTCTCTCTCGGCTTCTGTAAGTGTCTTGGTCTCTAGTAAACCCAAGCCACCACGGGTAAGAAGGACCGAAGCCTCGCGTTCGTCCTCCATGTTCGTCATTGTCGAGGACCAGTGTGAGCAAATCTTTATCTCTATCTGCAGTGAACTTTCTTTTTCCCTCCTTAATTTCTTTCACTATCCTTTTCCAATTCTCCCTGGGTATCCTAAGACCGTCATTGCAGATGAGGTCCCCTGTTTTTTCGTCGTACGACCCACCATGCGCAAGGAACCAATTTCTTGCTCTCAATTCCCACTCATCACGGAGTGGTTCAGGTACGATGCCTTTATCTAGCAGATCTTGCTCTTTCTTATCCCACTTTGGGATGGCAGTCTCATAGCCCCCTGGCCCCAACTTGTGGTGATATTTCTTCTTGTCGGCATTTATCTTGTTCTTTTCTGATAATGCATGGGCATCTTCTGACTCCTTGTACTCTTGAAATGCCTTCCAGTGATTCGCCTGCTTGGCTAGATACCCCTCGAATACTGGCACTTTCTTTGTATTCAGATAGTTTTTCCATAGTTTCTTCTTCCAGCTACGGAACAGTTCGGCCATCTTCTTTAGAGTCCACTGCTTGACTTTGGCCCTCAGTTTGTCTGCGGCGTCTTCATTCTCACATTCTGGCAGGTTGAAATGTGACATGAGATCATTCCAAAGATTATCTTTGTACCTTTCGACGACATAGTCACTATCGGCTGCCCCTTTGCGCTTGTTCCACTCCCGAACGCTGATCGGGACGTGATCCGTAACGAGAAATCCGCATTGCTTCTTGAATGTGTCAGCAGCATTCTTAGTAAGCTTGGGTTCGCCCGTAGGCATTATCACCTCAAAGGTGTAGTGCGTCTGTGCATCCAACTTTCTAGTCGGGCCTCGTTTCGTAGCTTTGCTCGATGTGGAGGCCTAAGAGGGAGAAACATTCGTCAAATGAATGTATATGTATACAATATAGAGCTATCTCCAATATTTTTCATATATTACAAGTGATTGTCGAACTTCATATGGATACCTCGCCGGACTTTATTATTTCTTCACCGGCTTCTCAACCGGCTTCTCCATCAGTGGAGCTATCTCCTTCTCCGTCATCGGACCTATCTCCTGCCCCATCGGCTTCATCTTCGTGTCGCTCGACCTCCATTCCATATCCGGAGTCGTTTAGATATGACGACGGAGATTCAGCTGGTTCAACGTCGGGGTCGTCTTTGATTATATCTTCGAGAAGTTCTTCCTCTTCTAGGTTCCTGATATGTGGATCCATAGTTCTGCAAAAAATGGACATTTGATTAACTAATAAACTAACAAACTATATAAGAGGGGTTGGAAACTTCGAAGTGTCGTTTTATATAGGAGGAACTTAAGTCCCGGGTCTTGGCTAGAACCTAAACTCTAAAATACCAGCCGGGCGGAGCCCAGTCCCGGACACTTAAGCATATACAATAGCAAAATTAAACTAGTTCTATTAATTTTCTTGCTATTAACACTTAAGAATATACAATAGCAAAATTAAACTATTAACACTTAAGCATATACAATAGCAAAATTAAGCAATAATCTAAGAAACACTATTAACACTTAAGCATATACACTATACAATAGAAAAATTAAATGATAAAAAAATATTTCTTCTTCTTGTAACCCTAAACTAATTTTTCCTCTTCTTCTATTTCTCCTCTTCTTCTACTTCTTCTTCTACTTCTACTTCTCCTCTTCTTCTACTACTTCTCCTCTCCTCTTCTTCTATTTTTCCTCTTCTTCTCCTCTCCTCCTCTTCTAATTCTCCTTTTTCTTGTTTTCTTCTCCTCCTCTTCTTATTTTCCTTTTTCCTAATTCTACATATTACTAACCCTAATAATCTAGCACAAACCTAATAACAATAGGAATTAAATGACAAAAAAAAATCTTTTTCTTCTTTTCTTCCCTTTTTCTTCCTTTCTTCTCCTTTTTCTTCCTTTCTTTTCCTTTTTCTTCCTTTCTTCCCTTTTTCTTCTTTTCTTCTCCTTTTTCTTCTTTTCTCCTCCTTTTTCTTCTTTTCTTCTCCTTACCTCTTTCTTCCTTTCTTCCCCTTTTTCTTCCTTTCTTCTCCTTTTTCTTCCTTTCTTCTCCTTTTCTTCTTTTCTTCTCCTTTTTCTTCTTTTCTTCCACTGGCCGGAGTGTTGGGGAGGAGGGGGCGGGGGGCTTACCGGCCGGAGGTGTCGATGACGCGCGGCGAGGAGGACGGCGGCGCGTGGCGAGGAGGGCGGCGTGCGGCGAGGAGGACAGCAGCGGCGAGCAGGACGACGGCGACGGCAAGGAGGACGGTAGGCGGCAGCGAGCAGGACGGCGGGCAGCCTGACGGCGTCGTCGAGTTCGTCATTGTGCCGCGCCGGGCAGGAGAACGAGAGGAAGAAGAAGAGAAATGGACGATTTGGGTTCGGAATTTTCTAACTCCCGCTTATACAGGTGGATCTTTAGTCCCGGTTCGTGGCTCGATCCGGGACTAAAGACCCCTTTTTCGGCAGACCAAAAGGCGGGAAGGAGGGGCCTTTAGTCCCGGGGTGTGGATCAAACCGGGACTAAAGACACCCTTTAGTCCCGGGTGGAGCCACGACCCGGGACTACAGGCCCTTTTTCGGCAGACCAGAAGGCGGGAAGCAGGGGCCTTTAGGTTGCCTATATAAACCCTCACCCCTGCCCACCATATCCCCTGTTTTTTAGTTGTTGAAGTGTGAACATGCCATGCTCTTGCCACTCTAGTTCATGCACATGACGTGTTCGATGAAATGCCCGAGCCACTCTACTTAAGCTTTCTCCTCTCCAAGCTCGACCTCCAACCTCCATTTTCCTTAATATTTGTCTAGGTTTGGCCGTGCACCAACTGCACAAGTGTTTTAAAAGGTTAGCTACTTCATCCTTTCATTTGTCACTGCTAGTGTAGCTCATTTCAAATGCTCAAATTAACTTCTTAGAGTCTGCACATGCGTAGGGTGTCGTCCCGTGCCCGTCCTCACCATTGTCGATCGCCCCGTGCCGATCTCGTCGCGAGCACCACTATGGTGAGCCTCTTGTTCCTATCTTATTTTTAAAAGAAAAAATCTTACTTGTATGATTTAGATACATACTTGTATAAATTACTCACTTTCATTATTTTTTGTTATTATATAGTGCGATGGTTTTGGTATCCGCCTCCGTTGGCCCTCGTCCTGTCTATGATTCGGATGTGGTATATATTATCTTTTATAACTATTTGTTTTATTTAGTGTTTATGACAATTATGATTACCAACGTGACATATATTTTTTTAATCTAGTATGTATGTGAACCGGAAATTCCAACCCACATAAAAATTCTTGTCGAGAAGTTAAATTTGGTTGAAAAAGAAAACAAATACTTGAAGAAAAATTGAAAATAATTGAGGATAAGAATATGGAACTGGAGTTGCATGTCGCCGATGTTATCGATGATCGCAAGATGAAGATCGATGCGATGCGGTTGAAGATGGATGCAATGCGCTTGAAGATGGATGAAATGCGCTTGAAGATTAGGAATATTAGAAAATATGCCATTGATAAAGAGGCTTGGTATCATTATGCTGTTGGGTCAATTGTTACCTTAGTTGCGATTTTGATCGCGTTTGTTGTTGCATTTAAATGTTTTACATAGTTGTATGTTGTTTTATGAGGGAACTTTATGTATTTATTTTTTGCAATAATAACATTTGATCACTACTGTTCTTTGGCTTTCATGTAATAATGAACTTGTATTAATTTGGTCATATGTTCTGCAATGGTTTTTTGATATATTTAATTTCATAATAGAGATGAATTGCCAATGATAATATTTAATTTCATAATATGGTTTTTTGAACTCCATACTTTTTGACTTCATTTGGTATATTTCATGCATTTAATTATTATTTTTGAGCTAGTTGACCCTGAAATTGAAAAGCACTACAAATGAACTCTGAAAATGTTGAAAGTTGGCATGGTATCATCATTTCACCCACATAGCATGTGTTCAAAAGTTGAGAGGGCTATGACAAAAACTGGATGCACTTCGTGTACAAAACGGACAATCTCTCTCGAAGTATCAGGATTTCTAACGAGAAATCATCTCTTACAAAGGGATTTCATTTTTTTGAACTTATCTCAACCCCATACTTTTTGTGTGTTCAAAATGCACCATTCAAAGGCACATCACAAAATTTCAACAATTTCTGACTTCATTTGGTATATTTCGTGCATTTACTCTTTTTTTGAGCTAGTTGACCCTAAAATTGAAAAGCACTACAAATGAACTCTGAAAATGTTGAAAGTTGGCATGCTATCATCATTTCACCCACATATCATGTGTTAAAAAGTTGAGAGGGCTACGACAAAAACTGGATGCACTTCGTGTAAAAACGGACAATCTCTCTCGAAGTATCAGGGTTTTGAACGAGAACTCATCTCTTACAAAGGGATTTCATTTTTTTGAACTTATTTGAACTCCATACTTTTTGTGTGTTCAAAATGCACCATTCAAAGGCACATCAAAAAATTTCAACAATTTCTGACTTCATTTGGTATATTTCGTGCATTTACTTTTTTTTTGAGTTAGTTGACCCTGAAATTGAAAAGCACTACAAATGAACTGTGAAAATGTTGAAAGTTGGCATGTTATCATCATTTCACCCACATAGCATGTGTTAAAAAGTTGAGAGGGCTACGACAAAAACTGGATGCACTTCGTGTACAAAACGGACAATCTCTCTCGAAGTATGAGGGTTTCGAACGAGAACTCATCTCTTACATGGATACTATGAAAATGAGAAGTGTTTGAAATTTAGTACATTCCATACATGCATTACATAAAAGGCTTAATACATTATTACATTATTGCACCAATATTCCTATCTATTATTTCTGTTTTCTTCTGGGTCGTAGCCATGGAGAATCTTCATCATTCAGTAGGATGCTTGGGTCAGTTATCACTTTGAAGGGCGGAATTTCATGAAACTTATTATAATCTTATGACATGTCTGTCTTGTCATCTACTCCCACGATGTTTCTTTTCCATGAAAGAACTATGTGGCGTTTTGGCTCATCGGACGATATCTTCTTTTGCTGATTTCTTTTTCTCGTTTTTGTAGACATGTCCTTCACATAGAAAACCTGAGCGACATCATTGTCTAGGACAAATGGTTCGTCCATGTACGCAAGATTGTTGAGATCCACTGTTGTCATGCCGTACTTTTGGTGTACAACTACCCCGCCTCCTGTCAGCTTCACCCATTTGCACCGAATCAAAGGGATCTTAAAAGTAGGTCCATAGTCAAGTTCCCATATCTCCTCTATGTACCCGTAATATGTTGCCAAACAGTGCCCATTCTTGTCTGTTGCATCAAAGCGGACACCACTATTTTGGTGGTGCTCTTTTTATCTTGGGAAACCGTGTAAAATGTATTCCCATTTATCTCATACCCTTGGAAAGTACATATAGTCAAAGATGGTGGCCTGGCCAAACAGTACAGCTCATCTCCAACGGTGTCGTCATTCATGAGATGTGTCTGCAACCAGCTGCCGAAAGTCTTCTCGTGTTCCCCTTTAATCCAAGATTCAGCCTTCCTCGGGTTTTCAGAGCGTAGAATATTCTTGTGTCTCACGATATACGGAGCCACCACGGTGGAATTGTGTAGAACTGTGTAGTGTGCTTGAGAGAAAGAATGCCCGTCCATACATACTTTTGCTTTCCTTCCTAGTGTGCCTTTTCCTGTCAGCCTACCCTCATACCGAGATTCAGGAACACCAATCGGCTTAAGGTCAGGAAGAAAGTCCACACAAAACTCAATGACCTCCTCTGTTCCATAGTCCTTGGAGATGCTTCCTTCTCGCCTAGCACGGTTACGAACATATTTCTTTAAGACTCCCAGGAACCTCTCGAAGGGGAACATATTGTGTAGAAACACAGGACCGAGAAATCTAATCTCTTCGACTAGGTGAACTAGGAGGTGTGTCATTATATTGAAGAAGGATGGCGGGAACAACAACTCAAAGCTGACCAGACATTGGACCACGTCAATCTGTAACCCTGATAGACTTTCTCAATCGATTACCTTCTGAGAAATTGCATTGAGGAATGCACATACCTTCACAATTGCCAGGCGAACATTTTCCGGTAGAATTCCCCTCAATGCAACCGGAAGCAATTGCGTCATAATCACGTGGCAGTCATGAGACTTTAGGTTTTGGAATTTTTTGTCTTTCATATTTACGATTCCCTTTATATTCGACGAGAAGCCAGTCGGGACCTTGATACTGAAAAGGACTTCAAAGAAGATTTCCTTCTCTTCCTTAGTAAGAGCGTAGCTGGCACGCCCTTGAAACTGCCCTGAATGCATGCCATCTCTTACTTTATGACGTTCCTCGTCCTCCCGTGCTTCCGGTGTATCTTTTGACTTCCCATACAAGCCCAGGAAGCCTAGAATATTCACGCAGAGATTCTTCGTCAGGTGCATCACGTCGATTGCCGAGCGGACCTCATGGACTTCCCAGTAGGGTAGCTCCCAAAATATAGATTTCTTCTTCCACATGGGTACGCGCTTATCAGGGCCGTTAGGAACAGGTTGGCTGCCAGGACCCTTTCCAAAGATTACTTTTAAATCTTTGACCATATCAAATACTTCAGCACCAGTACGGATGACAGGTTTCCCCCGGGGTTCTGCCTTGCCATTGAAATGCTTGCCTTTTTTATTTAAGGGATGCTTGGGCGGAAGAAAACGACGATTGTACGGATACACATTCTTCCTACATTTGTCCAGATATATACTTTCTGTCTGATCCAAACAGTGCGTGCATGCATTGTATCCCTTGTTTGACTGTCCTGAAATGTTACTAAGAGCAGGCCAATCATTAATGGTTACGAAAAGCAACGGTCGAAGGTCAAATTCCTCTTGTTTGTGCTCGTCCCACACACGTACACCTGGTTCAGCCCACAGCTGTAAAAGTTCATCAACTAATGGCCTTAGGTACACATCAATATCGTTGCCGGGTTGCTTTGGACCTTGGATAAGCACTGGCATCATAATGAACTTCCGCTTCATGCACAACCAAGGAGGAAGGTTGTAGATACATAGAGTAACGGGCCAGGTGCTGTGACTGCAACTCTGTTCCCCAAAAGGATTCATGCCATCTGTACTCAGACCTAAGCATAAGTTCCTTGCGTCAGCTGCAAATCTCGGGAACTCTCTTTCGATTTTTCTCCACTGCCGACCATCACCGGTGTGCCTCAACTTATCGTCTTTCATACGATCTTCCATGTGCCATCGCAACAACTTCGCATGATCTTTATTTCTGAACAGACGTTTCAACTGTGGTATTATAGGAGCATACCACATCACCTTGGCAGGAACCCTCTTCCTGGGTGGCTCGCCCTCAATATCACCAGGATCATCTTTTCTGATCTTATACCGCAATGCAGTGCATACCGGGCATTTATCCATATTCTCGTAATTCTCACCACGGTAGAGGATGCAGTCATTAGGGCAGGCATGTATCTTCTACACGTCTAATCCTAGAGGGAAGACAAGCTTCTTTGCTTCGTACGTGCTGGCGGGCAATTCGTTCTTTCTTGGAAGCATCTTCTTCATAAGTACCAGCAACTTTTCGAATGACGAGTCAGTCACACCGGTCTCTGCCTTCCACTTCAGCAGTTCCAGTGTGCTACCCAGCTTCTTCTGGCCATCTTCACAAGTTGGGTACAACAATTTGTTGTGGTCCTGTAACATCTGCTCGAACGGCAACCTCTCCTTTTCTGTGTCGCAACCTCGCCGTGCATCAGAAATGACCCGGCCAAGATCATCAGCGGGCTCATTTGGTTCCCGTTCTTCATCCTGATCTTCTTCTTCATTGTCTTCCATTGCGGTATCAGCATACTCAGGGAACATAGATCGGTAGTTGTCATCATCGTTCTCTCCTTCTTCATCATCGTCTTCCATCATAACCCCTCTTTCTCCGTGCTTGGTCCAAACATTATAGCCCGACATAAAACCGGACCAAAGCAGGTGGCTCTGAATGACTCTTGAGGAAGTGTAATCCTTCTCATTCCGACATTCAACACATGGAAAAAACATATAGCCACCACCATGCTTGTTCGCATCGGCTGCATCTCGAAAAGAATGCACGCCTTCTCTGTAAGCGGCTGTGCGTCGATCACCGTACATCCATGGATGGCTCATCTGTGTTATACAACAGTATATCAAATACAATCACGATCCTAAAAATTAGTACCGCACGGTCTAAACGAGGAAATATAGTTGCTAACCTTTTAGAATAAGTAGAAATAAAGAGGAAGAGGTTAAAGCGTGGCTCGGGCATCTCATATCATAGTTGTGTTCGGTGAACTGAAGTGGCATCGCTCTAACACACATTTCAACAAACACCTCTAGTGCATGAAAAAAAGTGGAGAGCTAGCACCCACCCACAATCCTGTTGGGGAACGTCGCATGGGAAACAAAATTTTTCCTACGCGCACGAAGACATATCATGGTGATGTCCATCTACGAGAGGGGATGAGTGATCTACGTACCCTTGTCGATCGTACAGCAGAAGCGTTAGAGAACGCGGTTGATGTAGTGGAACGTCCTCACGTCCCTTGATCTGCCACGCGAACAATCCCGCGATCAGTCCCACGATCTAGTACCGAATGGACGGCACCTCCGCGTTCAGCACACGTACAGCTCGACGATGATCTCAGCCTTCTTGATCCAGCAAGAGAGACAGAGAGGTAGAAGAGTTCTCCGGCAGCGTGACGGCGCTCCGGAGGTTGGTGATGATCTTGTCTCAGCAGGGCTCCGCCCGAGCTCCGCAGAAACGCGATCTAGAGGAAAAACTATGGAGGTATGTGGTCGGGCAGCCGTGAGAAAGTCGTCTCAAATCAGCCCTAATTGCTCCATATATATAGGAGGAGGGAGGGGGCCTTGCCTTGGGGTCCAAGGACCCCCAAGGAGTCGGTCGAGCCAAGGGGGGGAGGACTCCCCCCCCCCAAACCGAGTTGGACTTGGTTTGGTGGGAGGAGTCCCCCTCCCATCCCACTTCCTCCCTCTTTTTTTGTTTTCCTTTGATTTCTTATTCTTGGCGCATAGGCCCCCTTGGGGCTGTCCCACCAGCCCACTAAGGGCTGGTGTGTCTCCCCAAAGCCTATGGGCTTCCCCGGGGTGGGTTGCCCCCCCCTCCCCCCGGTGAACTCCCGGAACCCATTCGTCATTCCCGGTACATTCCCGGTAACTCCGAAAACCTTCCAGTAATCAAATGAGGTCATCCTATATATCAATCTTCGTTTCCGGACCATTCCGGAAACCCTCGTGACGTCCGTGATCTCATCCGGGACTCCGAACAACATTCGGTAACCAACCATATAACTCAAATACGCATAAAACAACGTCGAACCTTAAGTGTGCAGACCCTGCGGGTTCGAGAACTATGTAGACTTGACCCGAGAGACTCCTCGGCCAATATCCAATAGCGGGATCTGGATGCCCATATTGGATCCTACATATTCTACGAAGATCTTATCATTTGAACCTTAGTGCCAAGGATTCGTATAATCCCGTATGTCATTCCCTTTGTCCTTCGGTATGTTACTTGCCCGAGATTCGATCGTCGGTATCCGCATACCTATTTCAATCTCGTTTACCGGCAAGTCTATTTACTCGTTCCGTAATACAAGATCCCGCAACTTACACTAAGTTACATTGCTTGCAAGGCTTGTGTGTGATGTTGTATTACCGAGTGGGCCCTGAGATACCTCTCCGTCATACGGAGTGACAAATCCCAGTCTTGATCCATACTAACTCAACTAACACCTTCGGTGATACCTGTAGAGCATCTTTATAGTCACCCAGTTACGTTGCGACGTTTGATACACACAAAGCATTCCTCCGGTGTCAGTGAGTTATATGATCTCATGGTCATAGGAATAAATACTTGACACGCAGAAAACAGTAGCAACAAAATGACACGATCAACATGCTACGTCTATTAGTTTGGGTCTAGTCCATCACGTGATTCTCCCAATGACGTGATCCAGTTATCAAGCAACAACACCTTGTTCATAATCAGAAGACACTGACTATCATCGATCAACTGGCTAGCCAACTAGAGGCATACTAGGGATGGTGTTTTGTCTATGTATTGGCACATGTAAATGAGTCTTCATTCAATACAATTATAGCATGGATAATAAACTATTATCTTGATACAGGAATTATAATAATAACTATACATTTATTATTGCCTCTAGGGCATAATTGCAACAGTCTCCCACTTGCACTAGAGTCAATAATCTAGCCCTCACATCACCATGTGAATTACATTGTAATAAATCTAACACCCATACAGTTCTGGTGTCGATCATGTTTTGGCCGTGGAAGAAGTTTAGTCAGCGGGTCTGCTACATTCAGATCCGTGTGCACCTTGCATATATTTACGTCCTCCTCCTCGACATAGTCGCGGATGAGGTTGAAGCGTCGTTTGATGTGTCTGGTCTTCTTGTGAAACCTTGGTTCCTTTGCTAAGGAAATGGCACCAGTGTTGTCACAGAACAAGGTTATTGGATCCAGTGCACTTGGCACCACTCCAAGATCCGTCATGAACTGCTTCATCCAGACACCCTCCTTAGCCGCCTCCGAGGCAGCCATGTACTCCGCTTTACATGTAGAATCTGCTACGACGCTTTGCTTGGAACTGCACCAGCTTACTGCACGCCCATTAAGAATAAATACGTATCCGGTTTGCGACTTAGAGTCGTCCGGATCTGTGTCAAAGCTTGCATCGACGTAACCTTTTACGGCGAGCTCTTCGTCACCTCCATACACGAGAAACATCTCCTTAGTCCTTTTCAGGTACTTCAGGATATTCTTGACCGCTGTCCAGTGATCCACTCCTGGATTACTCTGGAACTTACCTGCCATACTTATGGCCAGGCTAACATCCGGTCTAGTGCACAGCATCGCATACATGATAGAACCTATGGCTGAAGCATAGGGGACGGAGCACATATGCTCTCTATCTTCATCAGTTGCTGGGCACTGAGTCTTACTCAATCTCGTACCTTGTAACACTGGCAAGAACCCTTTCTTGGACTGTTCCATTTTGAACCTCTTCAAAACTTTATCAAGGTATGTGCTTTGTGAAAGTCCTATCAGGCGTTTTGATCTATCCCTATAGATCTTAATGCCTAGAATGTAAGCAGCTTCTCCTAGGTCCTTCATAGAGAAACTTTTATTCAAGTAACCTTTTATGCTCTCCAAAAGCTCTACGTTGTTTCCAATCAGTAATATGTCATCCACATATAATATTAGAAACGCCACAGAGCTCCCACTCACTTTCTTGTAAATACAAGATTCTCCAACCACTTGTATAAACCCAAATGCTTTGATCACCTCATCAAAGCGTTTGTTCCAACTCCGAGATGCTTGCACCAGTCCATAAATGGATTGCTGGAGCTTGCACACTTTGTTAGCATTCTTAGGATCGACAAAACCTTCGGGTTGCATCATATACAACTCTTCCTTAAGGAAACCGTTAAGGAATGCCGTTTTGACATCCATCTGCCATATTTCAGAATCAAAAAATGCAGCAATTGCTAACATGATTCTGACGGACTTAAGCATTGCAACGGGAGAGAAAGTCTCATCGTAGTCAATTCCTGGAACTTGTGAAAAACCCTTTGCCACAAGTCGAGCTTTATAAACGGTCACATTACCGTCAGCGTCCGTCTTCTTCTTAAAGATCCATTTGTTCTGAATAGCCTTGCGGCCCTCAGGTAGTATCTCCAAAGTCCACACTTTGTTCTCATACATGGATCCTATCTCAGATTTCATGGCTTCTAGCCATTTGTTGGAATCTGGGGCCACCATTGCTTCTTCATAATTCGCAGGTTCATTGTTGTCTAACAACATGATTGATAAGACGGGATTACCGTACCACTCTGGAGCAGCGCGTGATCTCGTCGACCTGCGTGGTTCAACAGAAACTTGAACTCGAGTTTCATGATCATCATCATTAACTTCCTCCTCAACCGGCGTCGCAATGACAGAGGTTTCCCCTTTCCCTGCGCCACCATCCAGAGGGATGAGAGGTTCGACAACCTCGTCAAGTTCTATCTTCCTCCCACTCAATTCTCTCGAGAGAAACTCCTTCTCGAGAAAAGTTCCGTTCTTAGCAACAAACACTTTGCCCTCGGATCTGAGATAGAAGGTGTACCCAACTGTCTCTTTTGGGTAACCTATGAAGACACATTTTTCCGCTTTGGGTTCCAGCTTTTCAGGCTGAAGCTTTTTGACATAAGCATCACATCCCCAAACTTTAAGAAACGACAACTTTGGCCTTTTGCCATACCACAGTTCGTATGGTGTCGTCTCAACGGCTTTTGATGGTGCCCTATTTAAAGTGAATGCAGCTGTTTCTAATGCATAACCCCAAAATGATAACGGCAAATCAGTAAGAGACATCATAGATCGCACCATCTCTAACAAAGTACGATTACGACGTTCGGACACACCATTAGGCTGTGGCGTTCCAGGCGGTGTTAACTGCGAAACAATTCCACATTGTCGTAAGTGAGCACCAAACTCGAAACTCAGATATTCACCCCCACGACCAGACCGTAGGAACTTGATCTTCTTGTTACGATGATTTTCCACTTTACTCTGAAATTGCTTGAACTTTTCAAATGTTTCAGACTTGTGCTTCATCAAGTAGACATAGCCATATCTACTTAAATCGTCAGTGAAGGTGAGGAAATAACGATATCCGCCGCGTGCCTCTACGCTCATTGGACCACACACATCGGTATGTATGATTTCCAACAAGTCACTTGCACGCTCCATTGTTCCGGAGAACGGAGTCTTAGTCATCTTGCCCATGAGGCATGGTTCGCACGTGTCAAGTGAATCGAAGTCAAGTGACTCCAAAAGTCCATCAGCATGGAGTTTCTTCATGCGCTTTACACCAATATGACCTAAACGGCAGTGCCACAAAAATATGGCGCTATCATTGTTTACTCTAACTCTTTTGGTCTCAATGTTATGTATATGCGTATCGCTATCAAGATTCAATATGAACAATCCTCTCACATTCGGTGCATGACCATAAAAGATGTTACTCATAGAAATAGAACAACCATTATTCTCAGACTTAAAAGAGTAACCGTCTCGCAATAAACAAGATCCAGATATAATGTTCATGCTCAACGCAGGCACTAAATAACAATGATTTAAGTTCATCACTAATCCCGATGGTAGCTGAAGTGACACTGTGCCGACGGCGATTGCATCAACCTTGGAACCATTTCCTACGCGCATCGTCACTTCGTCTTTGGCCAGCCTTCGTTTATTCCGCAGTTCCTGTTTCGAGTTGCAAATGTGAGCAAGAGAACCGGTATCGAATACCCAGGCACTACTACGAGAGCCGGTTAAAAACACATCAATAACATGTATATCAAATATACCTGATTTTTCTTTGCCCGCCTTCTTATGTGCCAGATACTTGGGGCAATTGCGCTTCCAGTGACCCATACGCTTGCAATAGAAGCACTCTGTTTCAGGCTTAGGTCCAGCCTTGGGTCTCTTCGGCGGATTGGCAACAGGCTTGCCGCTCTTCTTCGAATTGCCCTTCTTGCCTTTGCCGTTTCTCTTGAAACTAGTGGTCTTGCTCACCATCAACACTTGATGCTCTTTACGGAGTTCAGACTCTGCGACTTTCAGCATCGCAAACAACTCGCCGGGAGACTTGTTCATCCCTTGCATGTTGTAGTTCAACACAAAGCCTTTATAGCTTGGCGGCAGTGATTGAAGGATTCTGTCAGTGATAGCTTCTTGCGGGAGTACAATCCCCAGTTCGGCTAGACGGTTTGAGTACCCAGACATTTTGAGCACATGTTCACTGACAGACGAGTTTTCCTCCATCTTGCAAGCATAGAATTTATCGGAGGTCCCATACCTCTCGATCTGGGCGTTCTTCTGAAAGATAAACTTCAACTCCTGGAACATCTCAAATGCTCCATGACGCTCAAAGCGACGTTGAAGTCCCGGTTCTAAGCCATACAAGACTGCACATTGAACTATTGAGTAGTCCTCCTTACGCGCTAACCAAGCGTTCTTAACATCCTGATCAGCCGTAGCGGGTGGTTCATCTCCTAGCGCAGCATTAAGGACATAATCCTTCTTCCCAGCTTGTAAGATTAGCTTAAGATTACGAGCCCAGTCTACAAAGTTGCTTCCATCATCTTTCAACTTAGCTTTCTCTAGGAACGTATTAAAATTCAGGATGACACTTGCGTGAGCCATGATCTACAACACAAATATATTCAAAGTGGACTTAGACTATGTTCAAGATAATTAGAGTTCAACTTAATCAAATTATATGCTAAACTCCCACTCAAAAAGTACATCTCTCCAGTCATTTGAGTGGTTCATGATCCACTTACACTATCCCAAGTCCGATCATCACGTGAGTTGAGTATAGTTTCAGTGGTAAGCATCCCTATGCTAATCATATCAACTATATGATTCATGATCGACCTTTCGGTCTCATGTGTTCCGAGGCCATGTCTGCACATGCTAGGCTCGTCAAGCTTAACCCGAGTGTTCCGCGTGCGCAACTGTTTTGCACCCGTTGTATGTGAACGTTGAGTCTATCACACCCGATCATCACGTGGTGTCTCGAAACGACGAACTGTAGCAACGGTGCACAGTCGGGGAGAACACAATTTCGTCTTGAAATTTTAGTGAGAGATCACCTCATAATGCTACCGTCGTTCTAAGCAAAATAAGGTGCATAAAGGATTAACATCACATGCAATTCATAAGTGACATGATATGGCCATCATCACGTGCTTCTTGATCTCCATCACCAAAGCACCGGCACGATCTTCTTGTCACCGGCGCCACACCATGATCATCCATCAACGTGTTGCCATCGGGGTTGTTGTGCTACTTATGCTATTACTACTAAAGCTACATCCTAGCAAAATAGTAAACGCATCTGCAAGCACATATGTTAGTATAAAGACAACCCTATGGCTCCTGCCGGTTGCCGTACCATCGACGTGCAAGTCGATATTTCTATTACAACATGATCATCTCATACATCCAATATATCACATCACATCGTTGGCCATATCACATCACAATCATACCCTGCAAAAACAAGTTAGACGTCCTCTAATTTTGTTGTTGCATGTTTTACGTGGCGACCAAGGGTATCTAGTAGGATCGCATCTTACTTACGCAAACACCACAACGGAGATATATGAGTTGCTATTTAACCTCATCCAAGGACCTCCTCGGTCAAATCCGATTCAACTAAAGTTGGAGAAACCGTCACTTGCCAGTCATCTTTGAGCAAAGGGGGTTACTCGTAACGATGAAACCAGTCTCTCGTAAGCGTACAAGTAATGTCGGTCCAAGCCGCTTCAATCCAACAATACCGCAGAATCAAGAAAAGACTAAGGAGGGAAGCAAAACGCACATCACCGCCCACAAAAACTTTTGTGTTCTACTCGAGAAGACATCTACGCATGAACCTAGCTCTGATACCACTGTTGGGGAACGTCGCATGGGAAACAAAAAATTTCCTACGCGCACGAAGACCTATCATGGTGATGTCCATCTACGAGAGGGGATGAGTGATCTACGTACCCTTGTAGATCATACAGAAGAAGCGTTAGAGAACGCGGTTGATGTAGTGGAACGTCCTCACGTCCCTCGATCCGCCCCGCGAACAATCCCGCGATCAGTCCCACGATCTAGTACCGAACGGACGGCACCTCCGCGTTCAGCACACGTACAGCTCGACGATGATCTCGGCCTTCTTGATCCAGCAAGAGAGACGGAGAGGTAGAAGAGTTCTCCGGCAGCGTGACGGTGCTCCGGAGGTTGGTGATGATCTTGTCTCAGCAGGGCTCCGCCCGAGCTCCGCAGAAACGCGATCTAGAGGAAAAACTATGGAGGTATGTGGTTGGGCAGCCGTGAGAAAGTCGTCTCAAATCAGCCCTAATTGCTCCATATATATAGGAGGAGGGAGGGGGGCCTTGCCTTGGGGTCCAAGGACCCCCAAGGAGTCGGCCGAGCCAAGGGGGGAGGACTCCCCCCCCCCAAACCGAGTTGGACTTGGTTTGGTGGGAGGAGTCCCCCTCCCTTCCCACTTCCTCCCTCTTTTTTTTATTTTCCTTTGATTTCTTATTCTTGGCGCATAGGCCCCCTTGGGGCTTTCCCACCAGCCCACTAAGGGCTGGTGTGTCTCCCCAAAGCCTATGGGCTTCCCCGGGGTGGGTTGCCCCCCCGGTGAACTCCCGGAACCCATTCGTCATTCCCGGTACATTCCCGGTAACTCCGAAAACCTTCCGGTAATCAAATGAGGTCATCCTATATATCAATCTTCGTTTCCGGACCATTTCGGAAACCCTCGTGACGTCCGTGATCTCATCCGGGACTCCGAACAACATTCGGTAACCAACCATATAACTCAAATACGCATAAAACAACGTCGAACCTTAAGTGTGCAGACCCTGCGGGTTCGAGAACTATGTAGACATGACCCGAGAGACTCCTCGGCCAATATCCAATAGCGGGACCTAGATGCCCATATTGGATCCTACATATTCTACGAAGATCTTATCGTTTGAACCTCAATGCCAAGGATTCGTATAATCCCGTATGTCATTCCCTTTGTCCTTCGGTATGTTACTTGCCCGAGATTCGATCGTCAGTATCCGCATACGTATTTCAATCTCGTTTACTGGCAAGTCTCTTTACTCGTTCCGTAATACAAGATCCCGCAACTTACACTAAGTTACATTGCTTGCAAGGCTTGTGTGTGATGTTGTATTACCGAGTGGGCCCTGAGATACCTCTCCGTCATACGGAGTGACAAATCCCAGTCTTGATCCATACTAACTCAATTAACACCTTCGGTGATACCTGTAGAGCATCTTTATAGTCACCCAATTACGTTGCGACGTTTGATACACACAAAGCATTCCTCCGGTGTCAGTGAGTTATATGATCTCATGGTCATAGGAATAAATACTTGACACGCAGAAAACAGTAGCAACAAAATGACACGATCAACATGCTACGTCTATTAGTTTGGGTCTAGTCCATCACGTGATTCTCCCAATGACGTGATCCAGTTATCAAGCAACAATACCTTGTTCATAATCAGAAGACACTGACTATCATCGATCAACTGGCTAGCCAACTAGAGGCATACTAGGGATGGTGTTTTGTCTATGTATCCACACATGTAAATGAGTCTTCATTCAATACAATTATAGCATGGATAATAAACTATTATCTTGATACAGGAATTATAATAATAACTATACATTTATTATTGCCTCTAGGGCATAATTCCAACACAATCGTCCATCCAAGAAAAATGCAAGGAAGAGGGGAGAGGGGGGCTGTGCTATATATAGGCAGAGGACTTTAGTCCCGGTTTGAGACACAAACCGGGACTAAAGGTGGCGCACATGCGGGCTGCCCACCGCGTAGCCCTTTAGTCCCGATTTGGGACATGAACCAGGACTAAAGGCTCCTTACGGGCCAGGACTAAAGCCTCGAGGGAAGCATTGGGAATTGGGGCGACGTGGCCGGGCCTTTAGTCCCGGCCCAGAGGCAGGCCGGGACTAAAGGGTCCCGGCCAAAGGCCCGTTTTCCACTAGTGGTTGAGCAAAACTAATTCAAAAAAATATAAAATATATATAACGTGTGCCAATTATCGTTCTATGCGACTAAGTTTCTAGGAAAAATAAGAAAATTGGACTAAGGATATTTTCGTGAAAGAACCTTCACAAAAGATGGCTATCAAGAACGAGGTTGGAGGGTTTTCAAGGGTTAGGGTTGAGCAAAACTAATTCAAAAACACTCAAAAAGTATAAAACTTGTGCCAACCATCGTTCTATGTGACTAAGTTGCTAGGAAAAATAAGAAACTTGGACTATGGATATTTTCGTGAAAAAACCTTCACAAAAGATGGCTATCAAGAACGAGGTTGTAGGGTTTTCAAGAGAAGTTAGCTAGGGTTTAGTGTTAAACATGTCATACTTTATCAAAACGATCCCATATCAAGGACTCTTATATATACACACTAGATGTCAAGTTTCCTTTTTTGGCTCATTTAGAGAAGGTCGAAAAAACATGCTTACAAATGGGTCTATTTTCCCCAGCTTTGGAGGGGTTTGGAGCTCATGTGGAGTACCTTTTTCATGTCAAGAGTGTCACATAATAAAATTGCTCCGATTAATGAACTGACAAGAATAATAGTCTAGAAATCATTGTAACACCAACAACACATACCAAATAATTTCAAATTTGAATTTCGGCTCAAATTTCAATTTTGGCTCAAATTTTAATTTTGTCTCAAACTTGAATAGTATTACACAAATACATATCATATCAAAGTAATACACAAGTTTTAACAAACTTCTAAAAAATTTCAACAAATTTTCTTCACTGGACTACGTGGAACAGCAGCTTTATTTCTTCACTTGAATAGTAGCAATACACAAATTATCACTTCTCCTTCCTCCTACCACTCAATTTCTTCTTATTTTTATCAACGCTTGTTTTTATAGTACAACACCCAGTTCACTCAAGCTCTTGATTTTCGTCACTGGACTGCCTGGAAACACAATATCATTAGGTCTTGGCAACACAACTTCCAATATAGGCTCACTTCGCACCACATTAGATGGAACATCTTCAGTTGGCAACTCAACTTCCAACATAGGCTCAGCTTGCACAACATCAGTTGGAATATCTTCAGAGGTACCCATATCTTCAGTTGGCACCAGAACATCAAAATCATTCTCATCTTGCAGGAGCACATCCAAGTCTTGCTCATTTTGCACCACACCATCCAAGTCTTGCTCATTTTGCACCACACCATCCATGTCTTGCTCATTTTGCACCACACCATCCAAGTCTTGCTCATTTTCCACCACACCACCCAAGTCTGGTTGAATGTGTATTGTTTCACTAGAACTTCTCTTTTTTCTACAACCATTACATCTTGCCTTTTTCTTTGGCCAGCAATCTTCAACAACAAGGGGCTCACTTGCACGTTTCCTCCTAAAAAGATAAAGCATGTCAACTGGTTAGTAGTTCAAAAATGCAACAAAATATTAAACATGGCAAACATATGGCCACATACTTTGGCCTTTCACGAGTGTAACAACATTTTGGAGATCCTTTTCGATCCCCAAGTTCCTCGCACAACTTGCATCTATTTTTGTTACCGTTTTGGGACCTTTTTGGCTTTCCATCCTTATTTTCCTTGACCTTTTTACGACTCCCACCTTTATCACACAATGCCTTGAATCTACCCTCTTTAGGCATGCCAGTCTTTCTTTTTGTTAGGGGAGGACACATGGAAAATTCAAATTCCACTTGAGCCACTGAGACTGATCTGTAAGTGCTGGAATTGGAGTTGCATATTGATACGTCCATTTTGCATCATGCCTTCATGTTGATATTTATCTCTTTATTGACTGTTATTATACTCTGTGGTACCATACTTATGCCTTTTCTCTCTTATTTTGCAAGATTTATTTGAAGAGGGAGAATACCGGCAGCTGGAATTCTAGACTTGAAAAGGAGCAAGTCTGAGTCCTCTATTCTGCGCAACTCCAAATGCCCTGAAAATCAACGTGGAATTTTTTGGGAATATATAAAAAATATTGGGAGAAAGAAGTGCCAGAGGGGAGCTGCCAGGGGCCCACAAGCCTAGTGGTCGCGGCCTACCCCCCTGGCCGCGACAACAGGGCTTGTGGGCACCCTGGTGGCCCACTGGCCCCCCTCTTTTGCTACATGAAGGGTTTCGTCTGAGAAAAAATCAGGGTGGAGCTTTTTCGTGGATTCTCCGCCGCCACGAGGCGGAACTTGAGCAGAACCAATCTAGAGCTCCGGCAGGACGATCTTGCCAGGGAAACTTCCCTCCTGGATGGGGAAATCGTCGCCATCGTCATCACCAACACGCCTCTCGTCGGAGGGGAGTCATCTCCATCAACATCTTCATCAGCACCATCTCCTCTCCAAACCCTAGTTCATCTCTTGTAACCAATCTCCGTCTCACGACTCCGATTGGTACTTGTAAGGTTGCTAGTAGTGTTGATTACTCTTTGTAGTTGATGCTAGTTGGATTACTTGGCGGAAGAGTTTATGTTCAGATCCTTGATGCTACTCATTACACCTCTGATCATGATTATGATTATGGTTTGTGAGTAGTTACTTTTGTTCCTGAGGACATGGGATAAGTCATGCTAATAATAGTCATGTGAATTTGGTATTCGTTCGGTATTTTGATATGTTGTATGTTGTTTTTCCTCTAGTGATGTTATGTGAACGTCGACTACATAACACTTCACCATATTTGGGCCTAGAGGAAGGCATTGGGGAGTAGTAAGTAGATGATGGGTTGCTAGAGTGATAGAAGCTTAAACCCCACACTACAACAAATATGTCCATTTATGACAAAAATATAACGACCAGGGTTTATTGGTCATAGATCAGTGACCAAATAATACAAAATGGTCAAGGGGTGTCAAGGTGGTCTAAAACCCCCATAATTGTGACAATGTTTGTAAAAAACGTCATGGCGTTATCACGTCAATTGGTCATAAAATGTATAGCATATCCATGGCCTTATTTTGGGTTCACCTTGATCATATTAATATGTTCTAGACTGGGTAGTTACTTCAAATCCGGATTTTCTTTTGTGTCATGTATACACGTAGTAATTTTGTATAGGTGTTAGCCATGTGTGTCAAATCAACCTAAGTTTGGAGGACCAACGAGGTATATCTACACTTGACACGTGGGTCCTAGCTATTTGGCAAATCCGGATTTGACGTGTGAGACCAACAGTCCTAGAGAACACATCAATCCTTTGATCCGCTAGCATGCAGGGCCCATCTAAAAGACGAGTATTCAATGGCCTACGGGCCACCTTACACCCGAGGCCGTCTAACCTACCTTACAAATATAATACCGAGAAAATAAAAAGACCCTGAGCGGGTGGGCTAGGCCCGTTACGAAGAGCAATAGTTGGGTAGGTTGTCTACTCACGACAAGGGTTGTATTTCGATTAAAAATGCAAGGGATTTCTTTTATACTTTTTTCTTTCAATTTTAAAAAATTCAAAATTGTTCGTTGATTCAAATTTGCTTCAACCTTTTTGTAATTTTATGAGGATTATTCATATTTTTTCATATGCAAACAAAAATAATCGTATTTTGGAGTTATATATATATCTATATATATTGGTCATATAGTTGATGTTTGTCGTTTGATGAATATGCATTTTTGTAACATGATTTCCTTCGAAATTAAAATCAAAAATCAAAAATTTATGCTATATAAGACAACCATTAGGCCCATATAATGGATTATTTAATATTTATACTAGTGTTGTCATGAGACCGTGGAACTATGGAGCTCACCACCGCCCTTGTTAATGTATATAGTTTAGATGTCATGTTTCTACTACCCTCTATCCATTCCAACCTTGCCTATTACAAAAAGAATACATCACACGGAAAAAAAGGTAGTCTTATAGCTGTCAAATAAATTTTTGATACTAACGCTATCAAATATAGCCATCATGATTAGAAAAGATCATCTAAACCCTCACGTACAATACTGGGCCACTTCGTATTATTAAAGGGCTATGTCATGTGGAGAAGAAAGGAGTCGTGATGCTAAAAAGTTTTTTTTTCTTTATTGGAATACACACGCTCGCGCCATATGTCCACCAAATTTCCAGCACGAGCCAAATTTCCCAACGATTACCCGCGCGCAGCTTCTCGGCCCAAACCAGAGCAGCCCACATCTTATAAGGTGTATGAAACCCTAACTCCTACCAAATCCCCTCGAGCGCCGCCACCCCTTTCGGCCCTCCCCGTCCCCCGGTTTTGGGACTCTCCCCACGACCCCCTCCTCCTCATCGAGCCTTGATCTGGCCAGATCCATCCATTCCACCAGGACCGCCGTGGCTATGGCGGCAGGCCACCAGGATGGTGGAGGGAACCAGGACCGCCGTGGCTATGGTGGCTATGTGGTCACTACCGCCTCTGCCAGCAACAAACGACGTGCGTCTTGCTGACTAGCAGGGGCTAGGTGAGCCGCGTCGCTGGAGTGGGTCTCTCCAATGGCCCCGGTACCAGCGGCGGTGAGGAGTAGGACGACCGAACCGTGCGGCGGGAGGTGGTGCTCGCAGCAGCCGCTCGCATCCCCATCTGGACATCCTCACTATCGTCGTCACCTTTGAGTTCAGCATCGGTGAGTGTCTTCCTTTTCTTTCTAATCACTATCAATCAATGAAGGTATTTGTGGCTGCTCAAATAATATCTGTGTGCCAAATAAATTGCTATGTATGAACTATTTTTTTTTTCTCTGAAGGTGCCGGCGTCGGTGAGGCAATTTATCAATGGTGGGTACAGTAGTTAGTGGTAACTCAAATCTTCTGCTATTTTGTTTGCAGCCAGAGAAGAAACATATTCATGCCATTTTCTTCAGTGATTGGCATTGATTCGGCTTCACACAGTTGTTGCTTCTGATTCGGCTGAAAAATGGAACGATGCCAGTGTGTTCTTGAAGCTTAGTTAGCCAAATAGACTTGCCAGATTACTCAATAGTTCATCATTTTTAATCATCCCAAGCCCAAGGATTATTGTTCAGCTAGCTCTACAAATACTACACTGATAGCCAAGCTCACAGTGTGATCACTGTTGTTTTAGTCAGAAACAAATGGCCTGCACCTTTTCAGATCATACTACTACCGACTTCATAATTTAGCACCCCTCACCACCGGAATTCCAAGATCAAGCTGCATCCCCATAACACCAAATGCAATGCTTCCAATGTGTTCTTGCGGCTTAGTTAGCTCAGTGTAGCAAGTAGTAATTGGCATGTCGCATTGTTAACCAGCTGGTTGTCTTCATTTTCCCCAAATTGTGGTGGATCTGCAAATCCTCCACTGCTAACCAAGCTGCGAATGCAAATACTACTGTTGTTTTAAATAGAGATGACATTGTATTCTACCCTTTTCTGAACATACTGACTCTTTTATAATTTAGCACATGGCTACCTGAATTTTTGTAAGATCGAACCTACGACCTCATGGCACTAGAAAGCATGAGATTCTTTGCTGATCGGCTAAACAATTATTTGCCAAGTCTCTGATTATTAATTGTGTTAAAGATAAACGATTGACGTCTCTTCAGCTTGGACGTTATTAATATGAGCTTTTTGTGCACAAAGTGTTGATCTAACACAAGAATAATCTTGTAATTCCTGAAATTTCTATGGGACCAGGTCTTAAGTCTTGTGTTTCTATTAATTGTTGTGAACTTTTAAGTCTGATTCCTGAATGTAGAACCTCCATTTTTCATTTGGTTGCTCATATTTTGTATGCTCTGTTATGTTTGATTGTTCCAATTATCAGGATGATCGGAAGCACTTGGGAGATGCGAAGGGTTCCTCATGTTATGTGTGATAATCTAAAATTTATCTTTTTTGTCCAATCTCTGTAGAACTATGTTGATGTATTCTTGTGCACTTCTAGGGTGTTTTTGTTGTCCACTTGCACTTTTAGAACCATTTGTTGCGCACTTGTGCATTTGTTGTGCCTCGAAACTTATATGTATAGATTCCTAGATGATGTATTGTATATGTGATGTGTTGCTGAAATGAAATATACAGTTTATTTGCAATACTGTAATTTGTTGTACTCTGTGCTTTTTTCAAATGGGCCTAACATGAGATATGCATGAAAAAATAATAATGCATCTGCCTGAATAAATCAGAACATTTTAATAAAATAATAGGTATTGGGCCAGGCCCATGTAAGCTAGATTGGGCTGTGAAATTTATGATGATTCCATTTGGTCACTAACAATGCCATGTAAGCTCACCCACATCAGATCCTATGTGGCTTAGTCAAATGGGTAATGGACCAAATCAAAATTTTGGTCAATAGAGAGCTACGACGAAAATTTTAGAAAGGTCATGTTTATTCGTTCTTGACGGCCAACTATTGACCTTTTGAATTTGGTCATCGAAAGGTCATAAAACATAAATAATGACGATATAGTGACAAAAATAGAGGGTCAATAATGAACGAATTTATTGTAGTGCTAGTCTATGCGTTGCTTCGTAAGGGGCTGATTTGGATCCACTAGTTTAATGTTATGGTTAGACGTTGTCTTAATTCTTCTTTCGTAGTTGCGGATGCTTGCGAGAGGGGTTAATCATAAGTGGGATGCTTGTCCAAGTAAGGGCAATACCCAAGCACCGGTCCACCCACATATCAAACTATCAAAGTAACGAACGCGAATCATATGAACATGATGAAACTAGCATGACAGAAACTCCCGTGTGTCCTCGGGAGCTCTTTACTTCCTATAAGACTTTGTTCAGGCTTGTTCCTTGCTAAAAAGGGATTGGGACACTTTGCTGCACTGTTGCTAATACTTGTTACTTTTCACCTGCTATGTTTCACCTCACTACACCATCACTTGTTACCGCTACTTTTAGTGCTTGCAGTTATTGCCATGCTAAAAACCGTTTATCAAAGCCTTCTGCTCCTCGTTGGGTTCGACACTCTTACTTATCGAAAAGAATACGATTGATCCCCTATACTTGTGGGTCATCAAGACTCTTTTCTGGCGCCGTTGCCGTGCAGGGAAGCGCCTTTGGTAAGTGGAATTTGGTAAGGAAACATTTATATACTGTGCTGAAATTTATTGTCACTTGTCACTATGGAAACTGTTCCTTTGAGGAATTTGTTCGGGGTATCTTCACCACGAACGGAAGCACGAGGAGTTGCTCCTCAACCTGAGGTACCTACTGAAAATATCTTTTATGAAATTACTTTGGGTATGCTTGAGAAACTGCTGGCTAATCCTTTTACAGGAGATGGATCTTCACATCCAGACTTGCATCTAATCTATGTAGATGAAGTTTGTGGTTTATTTAAGCTTGCAGGTTTGCCCGAGGATGAGGTAAAGAATAGAGTCTTTCCTTTATCTTTGAAGGATAAGACGTTGACATGGTATAGGCTATGTGATGATACTAGATCACGGGACTACAATCGGTTGAAATTGGAATTTCATCAAAAGTTTTATCCTATGCATTTAGTACATCGTGATCGGAATTATATTTATAACTTTTGGCCTCGTGACAGGGAAAGCATAGCTCAAGCTTGGGGAGGCTTAAATCAATGCTATATTCATGCCCCAATCATGAGCTCTCGAGAGAAATTATCACTCAAAACTTTTATGCTCCGCTTTCTCATGTAGATCGTACCATGCTTGATACTTCCAGTACCGGTTCTTTTATGAAGAAGGATATTGACCACAAGTCGAATTTATTGGAAAGCATCAAACGTAACTCTGAAGATTGGGAGCTTGAATAAGGTAAGGAGTCAGGTATGAATTTCCAGTTTGATTGCGTTAAATCTTTTGTTGAAACAAACACTTCTAGAGACTTTAGCGCAAAGTAGGGACTTGACTCTGAGATAGTAGCTTCTCTATGTGAATCTTTTGCTGCTCATATTGATCTTCCCAAAGAGAAGTGGTTTAAGTATCATCCTCCTGTAGAAGTCAAAATAGTTAAACACAATCTAGTTGAAGAGAAAGTCATTGCCTATAATGATCCTATTGTTCCTTGTGCCTACGCTGAGAAACCACCTTATCCTGCTAGGAAAAAGGATTATTCTAAAGCTCCAACTCTGATACGTAGGGGTTACATTAGACCACTTGCACCCCCTCAGGAAATTGGAGTTGAACCTAGTGTCGCTATTATCAAAGATCTCTTAACCGAAGACATAGACGGACATGTTATCAAATTCTGTGAGGACTCCGCTAGAATTGCTAAACCTCAGGCGAAAGACAAATACGGACCCGTAGTTGGCCTGCCCGTTGTTTCTGTCAAGATAGGAGATCACTGCTATCATGGTTTATGTGATATGGGTGCTAGTGTTAGTGCAATACCCCGGTCCCTATATGATGAAATCAAAGATGAGATTGCACCTGCTGAGTTAGAACCCATTGACGTCACTATTACGCTAGCTAATAGAGACACTATCTGCCCTGTGGAAATTGTGAGAGACGTAGAAGTCCTGTGTGGTAAGACGAAGTATCCTACTGACACTACTGGAAATCAGTTTTTTGCCATCTGCCAAGTCTTTGCCGTCAGCTAGCTGATGGAAAAGAGTGTCTTTGCCGTCAGCTGCCACAAAGCAGACGACAAAGAAATGACTGATGGCATAGAGTGTCTTTGCCATCAGTCACATCTTTTCCATCAGCTAGCACACGGTAAAGAGTCGCACAGCAGACGGCAAACAAGTAGATGGTCCCACCTGACCGCGGGGACGTTAGGTCAAACTGGATTCCCTTCTTTGTCGTCTGCTATCGGACGGCAAAGAGTCCGGAGGCAGACGGCAAAGCGCTAACTCCGTGTGTAACGGCTCCACCCCGCCCCTCTCTCTCTCACTCACTGTAACGGCTCCACACCCCTCCCCTCTCTCTCTCCCAATCCTCTTCCCGACGCCCACCGCCGCCACCACCATCGCGCCACCGCCCCTGTCGCCCACGGCGCCGCCCTGGTGCCTCACAGCCCCGCCGCCGCCCCACCGCCCTCGTCGCCGCCCCCGTGCCCCACAGCCCCCTGGCGCCGCTGCCCCACCTCTCCTCGACGCCCACCTGAGCCACCACCGTCGCACTGCCAACCTGCCACCCCCAGCACCGCCCCGCCACCCCCAACACCCCCGGCCCCGCCACAGTTGCCCCTCCCGGTGAGCCCCCACACCCCCACCCCCACCCCCACCCCCCCCCCCCCCCCCCCCCGCACGGGAAAGTTGATTTTTTATTGTTTGGTATTTAGTTTTTTGGAATTAGATTATAACTACCGCCATGATTTTTTATTGTGTTGTAGTAGTTGTTTTGTTATTGTAGTTCTTGTAGTTGTTGTGGCATATATAGTTTAGTTGGTAGGTTAGTTAATTAGTAGTTTTAGTGGTAGTTTAGTTAGTTAGTAGATTTAGTTAGTTAATTAGTAGATTTAGTAGGTAGTTTAGTGGTAGATTTTGTTTTATTCATTACTGGTAGCTAGATTCTTTTTTAGTTACTTAGTGGTAGATTCTGTTTTTGTTATTTTTTTGCTGTTTAGTGCTATATAGGTTTAGCGATAGGTTTAGTTAGCTTCGTTAGTTAGGTTAGTTAGTTAGTTAGCTTAATAGAAAGAATAGGAAGAAGAAGAAGAGGAGGAGGAGGAGAATAGGAGAAGAGGAGGAGGAGGAGGAGAAGAAGAAGAAGAAGAAGAGGAGGAGGAGAAGAAGAAAAGAAGAAGAAAAGAAAAAGAGAAGAAGAATACCTTCTCCTCCTTCTCCTCCTTCTTCTCCTCCCCCTCCTTCTCCTTCTTCTTGATTTCTTCTTCTTCTTCTCCTCCTCCTCTTTCTTCTCGTCTTTCTTATTCTCCTTACCTTATTTTCCCCAACAATGAGATAATTAGCCCATTTAGCTACGAAATGGCATAAAAACCTTGGTTAGCTCATGAATATTATATTCTTAACTTGGTTTCCTCTAAAATGACATAATTCGAATATTTCTGTTGATCGGGTGGATTTAGATGTGATAGTTGTCTCGTTGCTGTGAGGTCTGCTGTGCGAAGACCTCCCCGTGCGTTGTACGAGCTCCGCCCCTGCATTCGTGGGTCAGTACAAATTTCATCTCCTCCTCGCCCTTCATTTACTATGGCTCGGTTTCCGGATGAAACTTTCTAGATTTAGGTAATTAAATTAATTTATCAGTATGCGTGACCAGCATGCGTCTCCTGTTCGAAAGGGCGACATCTATAAATATGCATGTCTTTGCATATTTGTAACCGCCATCCTTTCGAATTGTCCAACATTATCCATGGACAGCGCGAGTATGTGTAGATTGGGTTCGTTTTCCCGTATGCTGTGCTCTGGATCCGATGCGTAATTTCGTCAGTGCCTCCCCGTTGTTCTCTGGATAAACATCCTCTCTGTTTATTGCGGACATGTGTATCAGGAGAACAGCGTGGAGGTGTTGCCGAAATTTTGCATTGGATCTGGGGCAGAGCATGGGAAAACGAACCCAATCTACACATACTCGGGTGGGATTAGGACCTATCTTTACCTATTAGCGTGTAGGTTGCCTCGACGTAATAAAAATGGCGAACCTGATTAACCGCTGAATATAAATGCTAAATTATATATAAATTTATTTCTTCTGTCTTTAGTAGCTAGGCAAGATGAGTGATCGTGCGTGGATGTATACCGGTCACCCTAGTCAGAAAGAGATGACGAAAGAATGGTTTGTAAACACAAAGGAATTTGTGAAAGCCGCATTCGCAAATGGCCAGGAAAGAAACTATTGCCCCTGTCCTAGGTGCGACAACTATAAAAAGACGACAGAGGCTGTAATGATTAAACACCTGCAGAGGAGGGGTTTTAAGCTTAATTATACAGTGTGGACATTTCATGGTGAGTCTATACAACGCACAAGAGCTGAGGTGGTCTGTCGTCGCACGGACGAGCATGATACCGGGATCAAAGACATGGTGCAAGACTTTGATGATGCTCGGGATTCGGAAGATGAGATGGAGGAATCTGCAAAGGCCTTTTATGAAATGTTGGAGTCTTCAAAACGTCCTCTCCATCAGCACACTGAGCTCTGTCAGCTGGATGCAATTGCATAAGTAATGGCTCTGAAGGCTCAGATCAAGTTGGGAAGAGAATGCTACGACGCGATGATGACACTATTTGGACGCTTCCTACCCAAAGGCCATGTCATGCCTGCAAACCTGTACCAGTTGGACAAAATACTTCGTGTACTTAAGATGCCCTATGAGAAGATAGATGCATGTGAGAAAGATGTATCTTATTTAGGGAGGAGTATGCACACTTGGACTATTGTCCCAATTGCGAGTCTTGCAGGTATCTTATGGTAGACAACGGTATGGGTGAGAAGAGGCAGACCAAAATCGCAGTTAGTGTTCTTCGGTATATGCCAATCGTACCAAGACTTCAACGTCTTTTCATGGTCAAAGAGACAGCCAGAGAGATGACATGGCACAAATTGGGCAAAAGAACCGAACTAGATGCGGATGGGAATAAGATGGTGGTACACACATCGGATGGGGAAGCGTGGAAACATTCGATGGATTGCATCAGGATAAAGGGGCAGATCCAAGGAATCCTCGAGTCTGCATCGCCACGGATGGTTTTAATCCCTTCGGCATGACGGCAACCAAATATAGTTGTTGGCCTGTATTTGTCATTCCACTCAATCCCCCCGGGACAGATTATGCAAAGAAAACACATATTTCTGACGTTGATAATTCCAGGGCCCAATTATGCGGGGAAGAATATGAATGTGTACCTGCAGCCGCTTAAGGATGAATTGGAATACGCTTGGGATAATGGGGTCAAGACATACGATGCCGCTAGAAAACAAAACTTCAAAATGCATGTGTGGTACATGTACTCTATGCATGACTTGCCGGCGTATGCACTATTCTCTGGATGGTGTGTGCATGGAAGGTTCCCGTGCCCCCAATGCAAGGCAGCGCTTCAGTTTCATTGGTTGCAGGAGGGTCGGAAGTATTCTTGCTTTGACCTGCATAGACAGTTCCTGGATCCTGACCATCAGTTCAGAAAAGACAAGAAGAACTTTACCAAAGGTAAAGTTGTCAAAAACTTGGCACCACCTGCGTTGACAGGCCAACAGATCTTGGATCAGTTAAACTCCTTCGAGCCTGATCCAGAGCGTCCAGGGTATTTCAAGGGGTATAATTCAAAACACGCCTGGACTCACAAGCCATGCTTCTGGGATCTGCCTTACTTCAAAGACCTCCTTCTTCCACACAATATCGACTTGATGCACACTAAAAAGAATATCAGAGAGGCTATTTTTGGTACATTGTTCGACATAGATGGGAACACAAAGGATAATACTAAGGCTAGAGTCAATCAAGAGACACTATGTCATAGACCGTTACAAAACATGCGAGAAGGCAAAGGAAAGCAGAAGTGGTCGAAGCCAAAGGCCTGGTTCAATCTTGGAAGGCCACCTATGAGGGAAATTATCTTGTGGGTCAAAATGCACTTGATGTTCCCCGATGGGTATGCAGCGAATATAAAGAGGGGAGCGAGTCTTGAGAAATTAAAAATCTTTGGTCTCAACGGGCCCTGTATGAGCTTTTTGTGGTAAGTTTATTTCACATTAGCCAAATCATGTGTGTAATGTCTGTTTCATTACTAACTAATACGACCCACTCTTCAGGATCTGTGCGAGAAGAGCGGTCAAGTCCCTCCGCCCATGCCCGTCTTCTCTTCGATTGACACGGTGAGTTTCATTATAAACTAGTATTAATAATTGAGTGTCATCATGCTAACTAAGACATTGCAAAATATCTATTCTGCAGAATAACTCCCGAGCGGCATCGCACGACCCTTCTTCACGTTTTTCTCCTCCTTGATGACCACTACGGTAAGTTTCTCTTCTCTTCTTTCATATTCTCCTTGCCTTAATTTCTCCAACAATAACATAATTAGCCCATTTAGCTCCAAAATGCCATAATAACCTCAAAATGGCATAAGAACCTTGGTTAGCTCATTAATATTATATACTTAGCTTGTTTTCGTCTAAAATTGGATAATTAGCCCATATAGCTCCAAAAAGCATAGTTAGCTAATTGAGCTCCAAGAAGAGGAGAAGAGGAGAAGAAATAGGAATAATGAAAAGAAAGAAGAAGAAGAAGAAGAAGAAAAAGAGAAGGAGAAGGAGGAGGAGGAGAAGGAGGAGAAGGCCAAGGACCTTCTAGTCCTTCTCCTCCTCCTCCTCCTTCTCCTCCTTCTTCTTGATTTCTTCTTCTTCTCCTCCTCCTCCTCTTTCTTCTCCTCTTTCATATTCTCCTTGCCTTAATTTCCCCCAACAATGACATAATTAGCCCATTTAGCTCCAAAATGCCATAATAACCTCAAAATGGCATAAGAACCTTGGTTAGCTCATTAATATTATATACTTAGCTTGTTTTCCTCTTAAATGGGATAATTAGCCCATTTAGCTCCAAAAATACATAGTTAGCTAATTGAGCTCCAAGAAGAGGAGAAGAGGAGAAGAAATAGGAAAAATGAAAAGAAAGAAGAAGAAGAAGATGAAGAGAAGAAGGAGAAGGAGGAGGAGGAGAAGGAGGAGAAGGCCAAGGATCTTCTAGTCCTTCTCCTCCTCCTCCTCCTCCTCCTTCTCCTCCTTCTTCTTTATTTCTTATTCTTCTCCTCCTCCTCCTATTTCTTATCCTCTTTCATATTCTCCTTGGCTTAATTTCCCCAACAATGACATAATTAGCCCATTTAGCTCCAAAAACACATTATAAGCTCAAAATGGCATAAGAACCTTGGTTATTATATACTTAGCTTGTTTTCCTCTAAAATGGGATAATTAGCCCATTTAGCTCCAAAAAGACATAGTTAGCTAATTTAGCTCCAAGAAGAGGAGAAGAGGAGAAATGAAAATGAAGAACAAAAAGAAGAAGAGAAAGAGAAGTGAAGGAGAAGGAGAAGAAGGAGGAGGAGAAGAAGAGGAGAAGAAGGAGAAGGAGGAGGAGGAGAAGGAGGAGAAGACCAAGGACCTTCTAGTCCTTCTCCTCCTCCTCCTTCTCCTCCTTCTTTATTTCTTCTTCTTCTCCACCTCCTCCTCTTTATTCTCCTCTTTCATATTCTCGTTGCCTTAATTTCCCCAACAATGACATAATTAGCCCATTTAGCTCCAAAATGCCATAATAACCTCAAAATGGCATAAGAACCTTGGTTAGCTCATTAATATTATATACTTAGCTTGTTTTCCTCTAAAATGGGATAATTAGCCCATTTAGCTGCAAAAAGACATAGTTTGCTAATTTAGCTCCAAGAAGAGGAGAAGAGGAGAAGAAATAGGAAAAATGAAAAGAAAGAAGAAGAAGAAGAAGAGAAGAAGGAGAAGGAGGAGGAGAAGGAGGAGAAGGCCAAGGACCTTCTACTCCTTCTGCTCCTCCTCCTCCTTCTTCTTTATTTCTTCTTCTTCTTCTCCTCCTCCTCTTTCTTCTCATTGCCTCAATTTCCCCAACAATGACATAATTAGCCAATTTAGCTCCAAAAAGACATTATAAGCTCAAAATGGCATAAGAACCTTGGTTAGCTCATTAATATTATATACTTAGCTTGTTTTCCTCTATAATGACGTAATTAGCCCATTTAGCTCCAAAAAGACATAGTTAGCTAATTTAGCTCCAAGAAGAGGAGAAGAGGAGAAATTAAAAGGAAGAACAAAAAGAAGAATAGAAAGAGAAGAGAAGGAGAAGGAGAAGAAGGAGGAGGAGAAGAAGAAGAGAAGAAGTAGAAGGAGGAGAAGGAGCCCTCCTTATTCTCCTTCTTCTTCCCTCCTTCTTCTCCTCTTCTTCTTCAATTTAGCTTATTTTCCCCAACAAAGACATACTAAGCCAATTATCATCCAAAATGACATAATTAGCTTAGTTAGGTGAAAACATCATAAGAACCTTGGTTAGCTCAATAAAATGACTAATTAAGCTCCTAAAAGACATAATAAGCTCAAAATGGCATAAGAACCTTGGTTAGCTCATTAATATTATATAATTAGCTTGTTGTCCTCTAGAATGACATAATTAGCCCATTTAGCTGCAAAAAGACATAGTTAGCTAATTTAGCTCCAGTAAGAGGGGAAGAGGAGAAATAAAAAGAAGGAAGAAGAAGAAGAAGAAGAGAAGAAGAAGAGAAGGAGAAAGAGAAGGAGAAGAAGAAGGAGGAGGAGGAGAAGAAGAGAAGAAGAAGGAGAAGGAGGAGAAGAAGGAGAAGGAGCCCTCCTTCTTCTCCGTCTTCTTCTCTCCTCCTTCTTCCCCTCCTTCTTCTCCTTCTTCTTCTATTCTTATTTTGCTTCTTCTCCTCCTCCTTATCCTACTCCTTCCCCTCCTCCTCCTCCTCCTCCTCCTCCTTCTTGTTTTTCTTCTCCTTGTTCTCTTCTTGGTTCTTCTCTTTCTTCTTCAATTTAGCTTATTTGTCATGTATATGTTGTTGTTCTTTTTCTGACTTTCTTATTCCCATTTTGCAGATTGGATGTACTACATGCATGGAAGCTGGCATTGATGGAGTGCTTTAGTTCTACTTTCCATTTGAGTTGATGAACAATGTGGAATTATATGTATATGTATATATGGATGAATAGTATATGTGGAACTATATGTATATGTATATATATGGATGAAACTTTGTGCTATGAATATGTGTTGTGACGTATATATGTGCTACGAATTATATGTGCTATGTATATGTATATATGTTGTGACCTATATATGTGATATGTATATGTATATGTGCTGTCAAATAAACAAAAAAACAAAACTATGACAATATAGGCTCTTTGCCGTCTGCCAGCTGACAGCAAAGGCCTTTGCCATCACGCAGCTGACGGCAAAGGTGCCACGTGGCGCTCAGCTGTGCAACCTGGGCAGCAGCAGCTGGCCATATAGTCTCTTTGCCGTCCGCTTCCTGGGGGGCAGACGGCAAAGAAGAGGGCACAGAGGAGGGGGGAGGAGGGGTAGGCAGACGACAAAGATTGGAGTTTGGTGGGGGGAGGTGGAGGCAGACGGCAAAGAGTGGAGGTGGAGGCAGACGAGAAAGAAGAGGGCGAGGCAGACGGCAAAGCCTCCGTTAGCCCCTAACGGATGCAACGCCTGTCGGCTGTTGTCTCGACCTCTTTGCCGACTGCTCTTTTGAAAAGCTGACGGCAAAGCTCTTTGTCGTCCGCTTCGGCGAGGCAGATGGCAAAGAAGCTACAATGTCGTCGTAGAATGACGCAGAAATTTTGCCGACAGTGGGATTCTTTGCCGTCTGTGTATTGCTCTTTGCCGTCGGTGGTTTACTCTTTGCCGTCGGTGATGGCAGACGGCAAAGAAGCTAATTCGTGTAGTGTGATTTACTCGTCCTTGCTACTGCACAAGATAGCTTTTGTCCCATCATATTTGGTAGACCCTTTCTCAACACTGTCAATGCTCATATTGATTGCGTTAAACAGACTGTCACTTTTAGTTTCGAGGGTGTGTCTCATGAATTTGACTTCTCCAAGTTTGGAAGACAACCTCATGAAAAAGAGTCGTCTGGTAGGGTTGAAATCATTTCTCTTGCCTCTATTGCCATACCTCCTACGGATCCTTTAGAGCAATATCTCCTTGAGCATGAGAATGATATGCATATGGATGAAAGAGATGAGATAGATAAAATTGTTTTAGAACAATATCCTATTCTCAAGAATAATCTGCCTATTGAACTACTTGGGGATCCTCCCCCACCAAAGGGTGATCCTGTATTCGAGCTAAAACAGTTACCAGATACACTTAAGTATGCCTATCTTGACGAGAAGGAGATATATCCTGTTATTATTAGTGCCCACCTCTCGAATCACGAAGAGAAGAAGTTATTAAAAACTTTGAGGAAGCACCGTGCTGCTATTGGATATACTCTTGATGATCTTAAGGGTATTAGTCCCACTCTATGTCAGCACAAGATTAAAACCGATCCTGATTCTAAACCAGTTGCTGATCATCAACGGAGATTAAATCCGAGGATGAAAGAGGTCGTGAGAAAATAAATATTAACGCTTCTGGAAGCAGGAATCATTTATCCTGTTACTCATAGTGATTGGGTAAATCCAGTACATTGCGTACCTAAGAAGGGAGGTATCACCGTCGTTCCTAATGATAAGAATGAACTAATCCCACAGAGGATTATTACTGGCTATAGGATGGTGATAGACTTCCGGAAACTGAACAAGGCAACCAGGAAAGACCATTATCCTTTGTCGTTTATCGACCAAATGATAGAAAGGCTATCTAAGCACACACACTTCTGCTTTCTAGACGGTTATTCGGGTTTCTAGCAAATACCTGTTGCACAATCTGACCAGGAGAAAACCACTTTCACCTGCCCCTTCAGTACCTTTGCTTATAGACGTATGCCTTTTGGCTTATGCAATGCACTTGCCACCTTTCAAAGATGTATGATGGCAATATTCTCTGACTTTTGTGAAAAGATTGTTGAGGTTTTCAAGGATGATTTCTCCGTTTACGGTTGTTGCTTTGACGATTGCCTGAGCAACCTTGATCGAGCCTTATAGAGATGCAAAGATACCAACCTCGTATTGAACTGGGAGAAGTGCCACTTCATGGTTAATGAAGGCCTCGTCTTAGGACACAAAATCTCTGAGAAAGGCATTGAAGTTGATAAGGCTAAGGTTGATGCAATTGAGAAAATGCCTTGCCCCACAGATATCAGAGGTATACGAAGTTTCCTAGGTCATGCTGGTTTCTATAGAAAGTTCATTAAAGACTTCTCTAAGATTTTTAGGCCTCTTACCAAGCTCTTGCAGAAGGATGCTCCTTTTGTTTTTGATGAGGATTGTGAGGAAGCTTTTGAAATACTTAAGAGGGCCTTGATAACCGCGCCTATTGTTCAACCACCTGATTAGAACTTCCCTTTGAAATCATGTGTGATGCTAGTGGTTATGTTGTTGGTGCTGTTCTAGGACAAAGAGTTCACAAGAAGTTGAATGTTATTCACTACGCTAGTAAAACTCTAGACAGTGCCCAAAGAAATTATGCCACTACGGAGCAGGAATTTTTAGCAGTCGTGTTTGCATGTGAAAAGTTCAGATCTTATATAGTTGACTCCAAAGTCATTATTCACTGTGATCATGCTTCTATTAAGTACCTTATGGAGAAGAAGGACGCTAAGCCTAGGCTAATCAGATGGGTTCTCCTGCTATAGGAATTTGATTTGCACGTTGTTGACCGAAAGGGTGCTGATAACCCTGTAGCAGATAACTTGTCTAGGCTAGAGAATGTCCTTGATGACCCACGACCTATTGATGACAGCTTTCCTGATGAGCAACTGAATGTCATCCGTACTTCACATAGTGCACCGTGGTATGCTGATTACGCAAACTATATCGTAGCCAAATACATACCACCCAGTTTCACCTACCAGCAAAAGAAGAAATTCTTCTTTGATTTGAGACACTACTTTTGGGATGATCCTCACCTTTATAAGGAAGGAGTAGATGGTGTTATTAGACATTGTGTGCCTGAACATGAACAGGGATAGATCCTGCAGAAGTGTCATTCCGAAGCCTACGGAGGACACCATGCTGGAGACAGAACTGCTCATAAGGTATTGCAGTCAGGTTTCTATTGGCCCACTCCCTTCAAGGATGCCCGTAAGTTTGTCTTATCTTGTGACGAATGCCAAAGAATAGGGAACATCAGTAAACGTCAGGAAATGCCTCTGAACTATTCACTTGTCATTGAACCATTTGATGTCTGGGGCTTTGATTAAATGGGACCTTTCCCGAGTTCCAGTGGGTATACTCACATCTTAGTTGCTGTGGATTACATCAATAAGTGTGTAGAAGCTATCCCCACTAGAAATGCTGATCACCACACCTCTATTAAGATGCTTAAAGAAGTCATTTTCCCAAGATTTGGAGTCACTAGATATCTGATGACTGATGGCGGTTCACACTACATTCATGGTGTTTTCCGCAAGATGCTCGCTAAGTATGATGTCAACCATAGAGTTGCATCTCCTTATCATCCTCAGTCTAGTGGTCAAGTGGAGTTGAGTAATAGGGAGATCAAATTGATCTTACAAAAGACTGTCAATAGATCTCGAAAGAATTGGTCTAGCAAACTTGACGATGCATTATGGGCTTATAGGATTGCTTATAAGAATCCCATGGGCATGTCACTGTATAAAATGGTTTACGGTAAGGCCTATCATTTACCTCTTGAGCTGGAACACAAAGCTTATTGGGCAATCAAAGAGCTCAACTTCGATTTCAAACTTGCCGGTGAGAAGCGGTTGTTTGATATCAGCTCATTTGATGAATGGAGGGCCCAGGCATATGAGAATGCCAAGTTGTTCAAGGAAAAGGTTAAGAGATGGCACGATAAAAGAATACAAAAACGAGAGTTCAATGTAGGTGATTATGTCCTGCTATACAATTCTCGCTTAAGATTCTTCGCAGGCAAGCTTCTCTCTAAATGGGAAGGTCCCTACGTTGTCGAGGAAGTATATCGTTCCGGTGCCATCAAAATCAATAACACGGAAGGTAATTTTCCTAGAGTGGTAAATGGGCAAAGAATCAAGCATTATATCTCTGGTACTCCCATAAATGTTGAGACCAATATCATCAATATCATAACTCCAGAGGAGTACATAAGGGATGTTTATCAGCCTGTTTCAGACCCTGAAAACGAAGAGGTATGTGTTTCGGTAAGTAATTGTACTCCGAAACTTTTCCAATAAGAAATTTTCTCCGTTTTGGAATTTATGGAAAAATAGAAAAATAAAAAGAAGTCCGGAGAGCGCACGAGGCGGCCACAAACTTGGTTGCCGCGGCCTCCCCCTGGCCGCGGCAACAGGGCTTGTGGGAACCTCGTGTGCCTCCCGGACTCCGTTTTCTTGCCGAGCACTCCTTCTCGTTTAGAAAAAAATCATTATATATACGCTCGAGGGTTTTGATCTCCGTATCCCACAATTTTCCTCTGTTTTCGTTTCGAGCCTGTTGTCTGCCGCAGATTTAGAGCAAAGATGTCTCAGGAATCTGTTGGGGAGAATAATCTCCCTCAAGTTCATGAGGAAGTAGATGTTGATCTGAAAAGAGTAGAAGTCACGGAAGCCAGGGACAAAGCTAAGGAGAAAACCCAAGCTAGGGAGGAAGTTCAACCTATGTTCAACATTGAAGACGTTGAAGGAGTGGATTTTCTCCAACCCTTCCTCCACGTGTTGTCTCCATCCTTGATTGAACTCTTGAGGTTTTGTGAAATAACTCGTGCTTGCAATATTTCCCTTTCTCGTGAAGTTGTTTTGCTAGAAAACCATGTTGTAGATCTCCAAGGTATAAATCAAAGATTGATAGCTCTCTTGGAATCAAAGGCAAAGACTCCACCACCATCACCACCAAAGGAAGACAACTAAGCATTGGTATGGGCAACCCCCTTGGCTTTTGCCAAGCTTGGGGGAGTTGCCCTGGTATCGTATCACCTTTATATCTTTTGTTTTTGCCTTTGTTTTAGTTCTTTCCTTTTCAGTTTTTTATTTCTTCTCTTTGTGGAATAAGTCTTGAGTGTTTAGTTTGAGTCTTTTTCCTTCTGTCTCCCCCAATGTATTCGAGCTTGCGAGCTATATAATAAATAGTATCTTAGTCAAGGGCTTTGCTTTGTTCCGTGATCAAAAGTATGAAAAGAACGATAGCATGAAAGATCATGAGATGATCTTATGGAAAGTGATAGCTTCACATATAACAAGTATGATGATTGAGACTTGTTGAGAATAAACCAACATAGACCTCAGTCATTGTTGCAATTAATAAGAACTAATAAGGAAAGAGAGATTCACATATAAATATATCATCTTAGACACTTTCTATAATTATGAGCACTCACCAAACTATTACATGCTTAGAAGTAGATGTTGGACAAGGAAGACAACATAATGAATTGTGTTTGCTTGGCTCTGAACAATGTTATATGATTAGAGATCCCTTAGCATGTGACGATTGCTTCCACCTCTTTTTAGCCAAAACTCCCGCACCAAGTAGAGATACTACTTGTGCATCCATAAACATTCAACCCAGTTTTGCCATGAGTGTCCATCATACCTACCTATGGATTGAATAAGATCCTTCAAGTAAGTTGTCATCGATGCAAGCAATAAAAATTGTTCTCTAATATGTATGATCTATTAGTGTGTGGAAAATAAGCTTTATACGAACGTGTGATGAGGAAGACATAAAAGCGACAGACTGCATAATAAAGTTCTTTATCACAGGGGGCAATATAAAGTGACGTTCCTCCGCACTAAAAGGACACGCATCCAAACCTCAAAAGCGCATGACAACCTCTGCTTCCCTCTGCGAAGGGCCTATCTTGTAACTTTACTTTTTGCCCTTGTAAGAGTCATGGTGATGTTCACCAATTCCTTATTTAGCCTTTTTCTTGGTGAACGTCATATGCTTGGGAAAGATATGTATTCTTATATCAACTTGGAGATGAGTACTTATGCTTTATTATTGTTGACTTTACCCTTGAGGTAAATGGTTGGGAGGCAAAATTATAAGCCCCTATCTTTCCCTGTGTCCAACTGAAACTTTGATGCCATGAGTACCACGTGAGTTGTAACAATTGTGGAAAACAAAAGAGATGATTGAGTATGTGGATTTGCTTTACAAGCTCTTATTTGACTCTTTCTGATGATATGATAAATTGCAATTGCTTCAATGACTATGGACTGTTGTTGGCTACTTGTCGGTAAGGTTTTTATTTCATACTTTGCTTTGTGAAGGGATTGTTACTTTCCCATAAGAATCCTTATGGTGTATTGTTGTTCTATGTGTGATCATGATGCCCTCATGTCCGTATTATGTTATCGACACCTTCATCCCTAAACATGTGGACATGTTTATGGATCTTGGTTTTCGCTTGAGGACAAGCGAGGTCTAAGCTTGGGGGAGTTGATACGTCCATTTTGCATCATGCCTTCGTGTTGATATTTATCGCTTTATGGACTGTTATTATACTTTGTGGTACCATACTTATGCCTTTTCTCTCTTATTTTGCAAGGTTTATTTGAAGAGGGAGAATACTGGCAGCTGGAATTCTGGACTGGAAAAGGAGCAAGTCTGAGTCCTCTATTCTTCGCAACTCCAAATGCCCTGAAGATCAACATCGAATTTTTTGGCAATATATAAAAAATATTGGGCGAAAGAAGTGCCAGAGGGGAGCTGCCAGGGGCCCACAAGCGTGGTTGCCGTGGCCTACCCCCCTGGTCGCGGCAACAGGGCTTGTGGGCACCCTGGTGGCCCACTGGCCCCCTCTTTTTCTATATATATGAAGGGTTTCGTCCGAGAAAAAATCAGGGTGGAGCTTTTTCATGGATTCTCCGCCGCCACGAGGCGGAACTTGAGCAGAACCAATCTAGAGCTCCGGCAGGACAATCCTGTCGGGGAAACATCCCTCCCGGAGGGGGAAATCATCGCCATCGTCATCACCAACACTCCTCTCGTCGGACGGGAGTCATCTCCATCAACATCTTCATCAGCACCATCTCCTCTCCAAACCCTAGTTCATCTCTTGTAACCAATCTCCGTCTCGCGACCCTGATTGGTACTTGTAAGGTTGCTAGTAGTGTTGATTACTTTTTGTAGTTGATGCTAGTTGGATTACTTGGTGGAAGAGTTTATGTTCAGATCCTTGATGCTACTCATTACACCTCCGATCATGATTATGATTATGCTTTGTGAGTAGTTACTTTTGTTCCTGAGTACGTGGGATAAGTCATGCTAATAATAGTCATGTGAATTTGGTATTCGTTCGGTATTTTGATATGTTGTATGTTGTTTTTCCTCTAGTGGTGTTATGTGAACGTCGACTACATAACACTTCACCATATTTGGTCCTAGGGGAAGGCATTAGGGAGTAGTAAGTAGTTGATGGTTTGCTAGAGTGACAGAAGCTTAAACCCCAGTCTATGTGTTGCTTCGTAAGGGGCTGATTTGGATCCACTAGTTTAATGCTATGGTTAGACGTTGTCTTAATTCTCTTTTCGTAGTTGCGGATGCTTGCGAGAAGGGTTAATCATAAGTGGGATGCTTGTCCAAGTAAGGGCAGTACCCAAGCGCCGGTCTACCAACATATCAAACTATCAAAGTAACGAACGCGAATCATAAGAACATGATGAAACTAGCATGACAGAAATTCCCGTGTGTCATCGGGAGCGCTTTACTTCCTATAAGACTTTGTTCAGGCTTGTCCCTTGCTACAAAAGGGATTGGGCCACTTTGCTGCACCGTTTCTACTACTTGTTACTTTTCACCTGCTACGTTTCACCTCACTACACCATCACTTGTTACCGCTACTTTCAGTGCTTGCAGTTATTACCTTGCTGAAAACTGTTTATCAGAGCCTTCTGCTCCTCGTTGGATTCGACACTCTTACTTATCGAAAGGACTACGATTGATCCCCTATACTTGTGGGTCATCACATATGCATCCTTAAATCTTGCTACTCAATAATATTCGAGCAAATATGGGTGCATGTTTATCTTTGATCGGGAGGCCAAGAAAAGTATGGCATGATCACATGGTTTCCCAGTGTATTGCCACTCCAAACAAGTGCAATCATGCATTTCATTGTTAACAACATGCATTCTATCAGTTTTGGTATCTCTAACTTCAGCACCCGAAACGGACGATTTTTTCATCAGATAAATGCGTAAGATTTCTGCTCCTGTTGACCACCTGTTGTACCACCGCAGGAAGCTTATCCCCTTGTAGAGAATCCCCAATCCTTCTTCTAAATTCCCACCAGGGCATGATCATGATCCTGATTTGGTCAAACATGTCATGCACAGGCAAATTTTTTAACTGCTTCACCTTGTTTTTATAACTTTCTGCCAAGTTGTTGTTGATATGATCACACTTGATGGCAGTGTTAAATCCTGACCTATACCATAATAGAGAATGGTAGGTGTTCACCCATGGACCAAACTCAGGGCATGTTGTTATTATCTTACCAAGATGATATGAATGTGTCTGTTTAGTGTAAGATCTTTCTGCTGGCCACATGCGACCAAATTCTTCACCTCTTAATTTTTTGATCAAATTCATCCACATATGGCCGAAGCACTCCCTTTACTCACAATGGGGGAAAACATTCTTCACTTTGTTTTCTAGCCCTTTGCATGCATCTGTGTGGACCGCCAAAGGTGACACTAACCCTATGCATCTTTTCAACTTCATCATGAACCATGTCCACGAGACCTCTGTCTCTGACTGAAACAAGCCAATAGCAACAAGGAACATCCAGTTGTGTCCATCCAAAGGATTGCAAGCTGCCAATTGACCATTCCACTTGCGAGTCAAAAATGATGAGTCTATGTTCAAATATGGATGCCACCCTTCCTTGAAGCCATCAATGCAAGCCTCTAAAGCCATACAAAACTTAGAGAAAAGGACTCTTCCATCCTCATTTAACTTGGTATCTATCTCCACAACACTGTCAGGTGACCTCTTCTCCACCTTTGCTTTGAAATTATAAAGCATCCTAAAAGTATTTGCCCAGTCACTATATAATTGTTTCATTGCCCTTTGTTTTGCCTTCCACACCATGTTATACTTCACCTTAATGGGGTATTGATTTTCCAAGTCTACTTTGAGTTTCTTTGCAGTAGTGTTTGGTTTCTTGGCTAAAATAGGAGTCATATTTTCTGCAATCCAAAGCAGTGATGTCATGGTTGATACTCTATGTGAACTTGTAATACAAGTATCTTGGTGTGGGATTTTACTCACCCTAATGGTACTTCCATCAGGTTGGCGTCTAGAAGATATGTACCACTTGCAAGGCTTGACACTTCCATCAAAACCTCTACACCTTGCATAAAACTTCTTTCTATCAGTCCACTTAGTCTTGGCATCAAACTCATTTTTGACTGCGTAAGTCTTGAAACACATCCTAAACTCGTCCATGTTTGGGAACAACTTTCCGACTGCAATAATATGGTTTTCCTTGTCATACAGATTTACCAACTCATCATCATGTGCATTATCTACATCATCTGCAACATCTTCCATCAACTGTCCATCCACATCTTTAGTTCTATCTCTGGTAGCATCAGTATCAGTAGGCATACTAGATTCACCATCCTTCTCCTCCTTATCTTCATCAGCTACTGGATTGCCAAATTTTTTGGCCATCTTAGTGTCATCCATTGGTGCAATGACTAAATCAGTTGGGTCATTTAATTCTACTAAATTCCAATCAACATAAACAACCCTTGCAACACCATCAGAGCCCTCTCCTACATCAACCACCTCAGGTAATACTGTCACTTCACCTGTACACATGGGCATTATCTGCCTCTCTGAAGCCAAATCATCATCTATCATCTGTGAAGCTAACTTGGAGGGCACATATCCAACCTTAGAACATCTCAAGTGGCTAGTGTATCTGATTGTCTAAGGAAAATATAGACTACCACATGTCAAAAATGCCTCCAGGGACTGGTGTATCAGCTAGTCTAAATTTTAGACATCCATCAAAATCGGTACCCATTGTCCACATTTGGATGACCGAGTGACGATGTCGAAACCGAGTGACGAGCAGCTCGTCACGAGCTCACTCCCGCACTGACCAGGAGCAGATGGACACGAGTAGAACGCCTGCGCCACTGTCCCGAGCTCGCCGTCGCTCAGGTATGCCCTGATTTCCCCGAGCGGTCGTTGTCGACCAGGGATATGGGGGCGTTGTATCTGATGCTGCCGTCGGCCGCCCTTTCCCTTGAGCTGGTGGAGATGCGGAGGTGGGAGGGGCGATGCGAAGGCCGTCGTCTGCCCTTGCCCTTGCGTTGGAGGCGGGGGCTTCGTTGGGGAGATACGGCGGCGGCTGCAGCGGGGGGAGACGGGGAGGAGGAGGAGGTCGGGCCAGGGAGAAGGCCGCAGTGGGGGCAGGGAGAATGCGGAGGTTGGGTGCAAGAAGGAGGTGGCGGTGGTGTAGGAAGGAGGTGGATCTGAAATGAGATGGACTGAATTGCTGCTACTGAATATTGCTGCCTACTGAATATTGCTGCTACTCAATATTGCTGCTACTGAATTCTTGTGGAGGGTGGATCTGTATCTGAATATTGCTCCTACTGAATTCTTGTGCAGGGTGGACTAAATTGCTGCTACAAAATTGTTGTTTTTGTGCAGATGGAAACCTCAAATTAGATGGAATCACAGACGAACAACTCCTCATTTCTGGACATGATGAATGTGGGATCGAGTGAAATAAATTGGGTTGGAACACCAAATTGCAGCCCAATCGGGGAACAAGCGATGATGCCAACTAAAAACAGATCGACAAAAGAAGCCTCCACAAAAGGGAAAAATTGGTCAAGTGCTCAGGACATGGTGTTGATCCAAGCATGGGCAAATACTAGTTTGGATGCAGTGACTGGGACGGGTCAGAATTCAAGTACATATTGGGGTAGGATTTCAGATTACTATAACAGCCACAAAACACCGTCATGGCCGGAGCATGTTCCTAATGGACTCACTTGTCGTTACAACACTGTTTTAGTGCTAACAAGCATGTTTTGGGCATGCATTCAACCGATATTAAATAGAAATGGAAGCGGCATGACTCTCTCCGATAAGGTATGCATCCATTTTCTAATTTGCTTCAAATACTCCATATGTGTTGTATGAAAGTTTTAAATCTCCATTTCCTTTTGCAGGAAAGAGATGCACACCTCTTGTTCATTGAACTTGATGAGAAAAAGAATCCATTTACACTAATGCATTGCTATATAGAGTTTGAGAAGTATCCAAAGTGGCAGACACGTCCGCCTCCTCAAAAGAAACATAAGAAGAGCTTGAATGCAAGTCCGGGTGCAACCTCAAATGACGAAGACTTTGACATATGCACAGATTCTCTTGAAGAGGAGATAAGACCTCCTGGCACAACGAACGAAAAGAAAGAACGTTTGCTGAAAGGTAAAGCTTCTTCCTCCTTTGATAGTGCTTGCAAGTTATCATTAGAAAGTGTGTGGGCATAGAACATAGAGAGGGATGATGTCAAAGAGGACAATAAAATGCGCGCTACGTGAGAGCTTTTGAATTGCAAGAGAAGCAGATTGCCTTGCAAGAGAGGGAGGATGCACGAAAACAGTTTGAATTAGAAGAGAAGATCATGTTCATGCACACATCTGGTATGAGTGATGCACAGAAGCAATTCTACAAGAAAAAACAAGATGAGATCGCTGCTCGCTACCAGAACACATCTGGTTGATCTTTATTTGTTGTTCTGCCAACTATTTATTATGACTTGAACTACTTGTCACTTGAACTAAGAGTCACTTGTACTACATCACTCGTGTCCAAACTTCTGCCAGAGGTTCTCAACTAGATCATCTTGAAGCTGAGAATGATCATATTTGTTTATAATTTGTTGATTCATCTGAATAAATGCACTCAGCTGTTCCGCATGACTACAAGACGCCTTGAATATTTCTCCCATTCCCTCATAAGTGTAGTTTTCCCAACCAGTGTGGCGTTCCTCTTCAACGATCATATTGTGCATTATGACACAAGCTTTCATGACATCACCAATTTCTTTACGTTTCCATCCTTTCGCAGGTCCTCGGACAATGGAAAAACGGGATTGGAGAACTGCAAAGGCTCGTTCAACATCCTTTCTAGCCGCCTCTTGCCTTCGGGAAAAATGTTTCTTCTTTCTTGTTTGTGGAGATGGTATGGTATTCACAAAAGTTGCCCATTCTGGATATATGCCATCTACAAGGTAATAGCCCATTGTATACTGATGACCATTGATGGTATAATTCAATTCTGGAGCTTCACCTTCGGCTAGCTTTGCAAACACATGAGAACGTTGAAGAACATTTAGATCATTGTTACACCCTGGTGCACCAAAGAAAGCATGCCAAATCCAAAGATCTTGGGAAGCAACTGCTTCCAAGATCATTGTGGGCTTTTTCACATGACCTTTACATGACATGCTATTTTTTGGGGCAATTTTTCGAAACCTACTGCATACAATCTATATTGTCTAATATACAAGGAAATCCTCTTTCCTAGCCGAATGCAAGTAATCTTGTAGTATCTTCTCCATTCGGAGATCTCAGGTACTGGTCCCCACAGACTTCACAAATTTTGATCACAAACTTCTTGCAAGCCTCTAGATTAGTAGCTTCTGCAGACCGGATGTAGTCATTGGCACCATCAGCCGCTATTCCATAAGTTAGCATTCGCATTGCTGCGGTCATCTTTTGCAACAGATGCAACCCAACAAGTCCACATGCACTTCTTGTTTGCGTAAAATAACCATCATAATCATGTTGAAGTATAGTTTCAGCTATGCGATTTGCAAATTACGAGACATCCTAAACCTGTGCGTACAAATGAAAATGAGATAGGAAGGTGGAAAATATGGAAACATATAGTAATGTACTAATTACGAACCTTCGCCGAAATAAGTTTTCGGGATAGCGACGATTTTCACTGAAGTAGTCATTCCAGAGTAGAACAAATCCCGCATCTCTTCCTCGATTGATCATTTGACGTCCATGCTTGGAACCACCATGGCGTTGATGATTCCCCTGCTCTTCCTCCTCGCGCTATGCGAATGCTACAATAATGAGTTCGCCGTCGTCGGATGAAGATGACGACGAATTCATGAGCATATTCAACGAAGCAATGTTTTCACTCATCATTCTGTGGTGTGATAGAGGGGAGATGAATTCGGGAGAGGAATCACTACTAGGAAAAGGCCTGCTAGTGGCGCACCTGTTTTGGCTACTAATGGCGCACTACAGGTGCGCCACTAGCATCACGCCATTAGAATTTTTTACTAATGGCGCACCACAGGTGCGCCATTAGTATCTGGTATACTAATGGCGCACCAGGCAATGCGCCATTAGTATAATTGATGGTGCGCCATTAGTATGCCTCCCAGGGGGCCATATTTACCCATGTGCTCTGGCTTACTAATGGCACACTAGTTGACGATGCGCCACTAGTGTGCTTTTTTGCAGCGCGCCACTAAAGTGCTGAGCGGTGCGCCACTAGTATGAATATTAGGTATTTTTTTTTTCTTTTCTGATATTTGCACATGTTACAAAACATATTACTGCACAGAATATAGAGAGCACAACATATAAAGAGCAGATTTATCGAATACAATAGAAGATTAGTCTCCGAATACAATTCATCATATTAGTCTCCGAATTTAAAATACCGAACAAAGTTAGAGCATTACAAGTCTTGAGACCGCGATTAGAGAGTTTGTCTTCACATTACAAGTCGATATCGATCATCTAAACTACCATCACATAGAAGAGAGTTGCGGTCATCACGATGAGCATAATCGTGATGAAACTGGTCTTCATCTGGTTCCTCCAACGCTCCCTCCTCTCTCCTGCTAGATAGCGCGCGCATCTAACTTCCGCCTCCACCCAAGTGGTGTACCCTTTGTAACTGTTACCACTAAAACGGTGAACCTATCTCCGACACTCATCCCAGTCGTCGGAGACTCCAGGAACCTTACCCTTGTACACGACATACGACGTCATCTCTATGCACTAGCCAAACGAAACGTTAGTAGCAATTCACAAAGACATACAAGTTCATTAAAGTTTAATATTACAACTATAACAACACGATTCATGGTCCTACTAATAAATAGCATCGATTACATATAAGTTGAACGACTGTCCAAACCAAAGAGACATACAAGTTCATTAAAGTTCAATATTACAACATGAATTAGTAGCAATTCACGGAGCATGGATGAAGCCGCCGTCTTTCGTGATGGTCATGAAATCGCGGTCGTTGTCAGCCTGCATTTGTAGCGTTGTTTCTATCTCACTATTGGACGGTTGAAATCTGAGGTAGAACTGCCCCAAGGTACGAAGGACATCTTGATGGATGATTTCTGCAAACTCCGACTGGATGCGAAAGAATTCTTGTCTGATGTCCGCGTCCTGGATTGCCGACAAGCGTGCGGCCCAATCTTTGAGATTATTTGGTAGCCGAAGGTGATTATTGTCCCGTATGATCGCCCACATGTGATGGAGGGCGTAGTAGGCATCCTTCTGACCGCCACGCGGCTGCTTGACGCAGGGGGATGTCGTATTGTGGGTGAACACGTGCTGGCCGTACCTACGAATTGTCCTGCTGAAGGTGCCTCCAGATCTGGCGTAGCCGGGAAGAGCTTCATCAAGAACTTTCTTGATATTTGTGTAGTCTTTTTTCGACTGACGGTCCGAGTCGAAATACGATGAGGAAGTTATCCTTTTCTGGGTTTGCGAGAATGACGCCTTCGAGGTATGAACTCGCGACTTGCCGGTCCACAGCGCTGCCCAAGATCTTGGCACACATATAGAAGGGGTCGACTATCACGATGTCCGGGGTCTTGTCTCTAATGATCCGCATCTCCATACTCAGCGAAAATAGCCGAATGAAGGTGTAGTGCAGTGGATGAAGGTTAAACATAGCGAAGATGTCAGCAAACCGCAGGACGATCATACCCCCGATGGCGCTATCGACAAAGCCCTTGCCCTCTGGCACCTTGGCCACGAAAACCGGGTGTGCCACATCATTCTCGGAGAGACGCCGCTTCTCCAAAGAAAGAACAATGTCATGCAGACTCCGCATAGCACCGGTTGCAGCATTGACCAGATTAGTCGGTAGCATCGGCCTACCCGCCACATGCACCCTCCTCGAGATATCCTTAGGTGAAGGTGGCCCGTCCTGAGCACGGATCGTACTCAGTGCCGGCTGGCTCGCACCCTTGTTAGTCTTTATTTTTCGTCCCTTCTTCTATTGCTGTAATCGGATCGAGTTCTGCTCAGAGACCACCTTCTTGAGTGTGTTGGGGCTGATAATATTTCGCACCTCGGCTATCTGAGGCTCGATGAAGGCGACAGCTGGAGGCGTCTCCTGAGAACTGAATGCCAGACGACGCCTGTTGCAATTAGGTTTCTCCGTGGTACTAGCTAGATCGCGGTCGTCTTTTGCAGGGTTGGGTTAGGAGCCCCCAAGAATTCCTGACCGTACCCATGTTCGGCAAAGTACTTATCGACCTTGGTAAATGTACCGTCGTCGTCGTCGTCGTCCGGATCCTGTGCCATATGCATGTCCGGATCGTGTGCCATATGCATGTCCAGCATGTCCGGTAGCGTTGCGGCGGTCTTGCCATGGCTTGGCACCGACACGACTGGCGGCGTTGTCTTTGGGTGGTGTCCCCCGCCGCCAAACGAATCTGGTTCTTCGGCCAAAGCAGGGTCAAGCTTAAGCAGGCGCTGAGGGTCATCACATCATCTTCGTCGGCCCCAGCGGGTCGGAACGGAGGTAACAAGTCGTCGCAGCCTGGCAGCACCCGAACCAGTTGAACCCTATATACAGTGGGTGGCATCGGATTACCGTGGAACACGGGGTTGCCCGGTTGAACGATTCTGCCCTTGGCGACATCGATCAACTCGCCGCCCATGAAGTGCATGAGAGTGCATGGAACGTCGGCGCCGGCGCCCTGCGAAAACATGTAGGGTGTCAGGGGATGCCCAGTCAAAGGCAAGGAGATGAAATCATCGGCCGGGAGAGGCTTAGTTACCGTGATGACGTCGAGCTCGGCTAATGTCAAGGCACCGCCAACGGTGGGCGTGCAAGTGACGGAGGGGGCGCTTGCTGCCGAGGTGCCGGCCAACGTATTCTGCGCACACCCGGGTGCATTAATAAGCTCCAATGCCCGTGCTGGCGCCGGAGACACCAATGGCGCCGCCTGCGCGTTGTGCGAGTTGCTGGCCATGAAGCTGGGAACCGGGGGCGGCCCGTGTTGGCCGCCCGCAATCCACATCTGCAGCCCCTCAATCAAGGTAGGCACAATGGCGGTGATCGCCGCACCCAGTTGGTGTTGCACTTGCTCTTGGACCATCTCCGGAATCCGGGCCAGTTGTGCCCTAAGTTCTTGAACCTCGAGCGACTGGCTTTCCAAGTTGGTCTTTCTCTCCTTTCGCCCACCAGCATTATATTATGACGATCATTCCGTGAACAAGCCTTTGCCGGCCACATGACCAGCTGACGACGGCTTACTGGACTTATCCTTGTTTTTCATTACATTCAACGCCCTATTTAAAGTGGTGTCCCAAGGGGAGCTCTGAGACGACCCCGCGCTACTTCTTTTAGTGCCCTGCAGAAGGAATGTGAACCATTTAGAAATTTGGCTTCATTAATTAGAATGCAACCATATGGAGCTAATTACGCGGGGGTGTATTCCTTACCAGAACAAGCTCAAGCGCCCTGGTCTTCGCATCCGTGGTAAACTCCTTTCTTACCGGGTCCACCTTGTACCGGGCCCTGACATAGTTCCTGGTCTGTTTTTCACTGTATTTCTCGAAGCGGGGTGGTAGGCCTTGCTCGGCACGCTCCGCGTCCTCCTTGTCCCATATAGGTTCCGCCACTCTGTAACCGCCGGGACCGAGTTGGTGGACCCCTAAGTTCAACTCCCGCATTTCTTTCCCCCACTGACTTGATTCCACGGTTGCATTGCTCTCGCACTTGATCTTGAACTCCTTGTAGTCATCTTCGCTGATCGAAGGATTTTTCGCCTTGATCTTCTCATCACTATCACCTTTGTCAATCATTCTCTTCACCGCGCTTCTCCAAGTAGACAGGGTCGTGCTCATCTTCGTGAGGGCGTCATTGTTCACTTTATTCCTTGAGAGGCATGTGTTTGCGACGTCACCGGGGAACTTGTATCGTTCGTGCAGCTTCGTGAAGAGGAGGTTGTGCAAATTCCCTCGGTCCTTATGCCTTAGGTTCTCGTTGTTGATCGAGACGGTGCTCCGGGGAATGCACCTGAGCTGAACCGCGTACCCCTTGACTATTTTGTTGGGCGCCGTTGGATACCCGTCGGAGTTCACTTCACTAAATTTTTCCTTGACGGTGCCGAGCATGTTCGGGCGCCGGTCCTTCCGTTGCCTCTTCGATTGGCTGCCATCTTTGCGTGCGCTGCCATCATCAGTGGTGGCATCCTCAGTGGCACCATCAGTGGTGTCATCCCCGACGCCACTAGGGGTTGTGTAGTCGGGATCGGTGTCTTCCGCGGCGTCCTCATAGCGGTGAGGTTCTTTCTCCATCTCCTGGGACAGCTCCCAGAATGCCTTGCCCGAACCGCCGGCCTCATCGTTGTGGGCCATGTTTCGCTCTAAATAGGAAAAAAGTTTGGTCAAAAAGTTGGTTATTATCAAGGAACAAGATCATGGTCTCATCATTTAGGGTTTGTCGACACCGAGGCATCCTAAAAGCTAAGCTTTTATCATTTAGGGTTTGTCGACGCTGAGGCACCCTAAAAGCCTAAGCTTTCATCATTTAGGTTTTTATCGACACCGAGTCACCCTAAAAGCCAAGGTTTTATAATTTACGGTTTGTCGACGCTGAGGCACCCTAAATGCTAAGTTAAGTTTTCATCATTTAGGGTTTATCGATGCCGAGGCACCCTAGGTTGACTGATATATATGGGTATCTTCTAATAATATACCCTATCAAGAAAAGGGAAGGAGAATACTAAGTTGGGCCTAATCACTTGGCTCTATTGCCACCTATGGTTTAATGCAGCAAGAATAAAGGGGCGGTTGATCCTACTTAATTAAGTACTAAGATACCCCGGCCCATGCATTTGTCGCAAGTACCCCATATGTCCTATTTTTAGCAAAGTCATGCTAAAATTCACGGAAAATTTCAGCATGACCTTTGCTGAAAATAGGACATATGGAGTACCCGAATTTGCCGGAACAGAAGTTAATCGACATTCCGGCAAACTCAAGGGCCTCTCGGGGTACCTGCAAAATCATCACGACACGATGGTCGGAGACAAAACCCAACAAACTAGCACCACAATGTGCCTCTACTTTCATATGGATGAAATACAACATGTTAAATATGCACCTTTTGAAAACATTTTTATTTGTTACTTATATATTAGCTACTGATACAGGTAAAAAACTGCATCAAAGTACTAGCTGATGTTGGACACACACCAACATTACTATGAAAAAAAAGTCAACTTGAGAAGACATGAAAAATCATTTCAAGAGTTATTAGTTGGTCTGAGAATGCAACCTTCCCAGATTTGAATCAGTCTAGAAGATGAAAGAATCACCATCTTAAAACTTAGCAAAACATCAATATCTTCTTGACCATACATATCACAAATACATATGCTGATTGTGTAGTGGAAGAAAGCAATACTGTATATGGTCAGTCAAATAGAGTTCAACAAGTCATCAGTATCCTTCCCTTTTCTCTTAATAAGATGACTACAAGTTCATACATTTGTACTCTTCAGTTAGGCAACAGCAAGAGCAGGCAGACTAACAAGTTAAAACAGATAGCTTAATTTGTCAAACAAGATATATTTGCAGGAGTCGCCGTGACATGCACATGAGCAGATATATGCAAAAAAAGTTTTAGTTTTCTTGTTAGACCACACCACGGCTAATGTGGTCGCGTGGTAAGCAAATTCGATGGCACCCAGGGCAGAGCATGAAGAGAGGGAGAGAGAGCAGAGAGAAACCTCCATGGAGTCAGCAGGCACTAAGGTCAGAGCAGCGACGACTCGGGAAGAAGCAAACAGAGCAGTGGTCTACCTTCCATGACGTCAGCAGGCACTAGGGTCAACATACAGTGGAAGCAACAACTAATGTGCACCACACCCCCATAGTCTCTCTCTTCATTTTTCAGTTTCTAAAATATACTTGGAAGTGTAAACAAAATGATCGTGAAATCTGAGGCACAACCGAAGGAAAGCAGCAGATTCGCATTATCACTTAAATTTGCATACAATACACATACAGAGTCCAACTTCTAGTGTTGATATTGATCTTATAACATACTATTTTGTTACAAAGATGAAAACAGCACTCGCGATTTCACAACTTGCCACCGACACAGTTGCAGAGGGAGTTGAGTTCCTGATCAACGACAAGCATAACGAGCTTGCAGGTAAGTAAATGTACGTGCTACTGCCTGCATAGGGTAAAATTTCCAAACACAGGTGGGAAACGTAATTTATTCAGTCTGACATGAGGTGATGCAAAAGATTGTGATTCATTTGTTCAAGAAAGACAGGTTGGGACCTCTCGAATAATTAGCAGATTCAGTTCGAAAGGAGGAATGAGGCGAACAGAGGGTAAAGCGTATTTTTCCCTGCTCGAAAAGGGGTGGGGGAAAGGAGCTTACGCACGCACCTACCTAGAACCAGAGGCGGCGGCGCAAGCTGGATTGCTGGGGAAAGAACCGATCCCCCACACCTCCGGTGCGGCCGCCGGGCCAGGCTGGGCGGCGGCCCTTTGGATCGAGCCGGGCGGCGCCGGAACCCGGGCCGAATCCCACGAACCAAGAAAGAAAGCAAGCAGGTCCGGCGGCGGTCGGCGAGCGGGGGAGCTGGGGAAGTAGGCGGTGCAGCACGGCTGGCGCCGGGCGCGCGGGCGCATGTATGAAGGGAGGGGGGAGCTGGGTGGAGGGGGCGGAAGTCGTGGGGCGCGCCAACGGCGTGCGACGGCGAGAGGGAGAGGGGGAGGAGTCCAACCAACCGCGCAAACGGAACAAGAACCCAACCCGAGCCGAGCCGAGCAGGGGAAAGCAGAGGGAGCTGGGGAAGGGTTAGCAATGGCGCACCCCGAGCGGTGCGCCATTAGTATTTTTTTTCATAGTAATAGCGCATCCCAGACAGTGCGCCATTAGTAATCTTCAGTAGTGGCAGTCAAAGTGCAACAGCCTACCAAATCTGAAGTTTTAAATACAGTTGTGGTCGAAATTTGTCCAGCCTACTTTCAAAGTGCGAGTAGCTACCAAAATTTGAAGATATTAAAATTTGTGGATCCAATATCATCTCATGGAAACAGAGAGATATCCATTTGATATGAGTTTTAGGGACAATCAATGCAGAAGTGAAGCATGCAGCGGATTGCACTACCACACAAGCACGTTAACCTGATGGTGATGGAGTCCTACTCATCTCCTTGCTATTAGAATAGAAGTATTAAGAAGTCAGCACCCTGGTAATCTTAACTGGGGCCTATAAATAGATGCACGCATGCACACACAATCTTCCAACTATCACATTACCTCAAGCCTCAACCTTCTACTAGCTAACTTCTTTACTCAAGATGGCTTCCATGGGGTTCAGCTACGCACAGGTACACGTGAAGGAAGAGAGGCTGAGGAGGAGGATCAGCGAGGAGGCTTCGGCAGCAACGACGACACGCAAGTCGATGACCGGAGAAGATGAGAAGGAGAGTTTTATGGGTGAAGAGGAGAATAAGGCAGCTTGCAACACCGTGAGGGTGCATCCATGTGTATCTTCCACCGCGGCTGCGTTGCAAAAGGGTGGTCGCCGTTGATGCTGGCGGCCAAGGAACATCCTTGCATACATAGATCACTGGGTAGAGTGTGCGAATATATATTCTGGGTTTGTAGGTACTGGTAGTAGTAGTGGCGGCCATGTATACTTTTTTTATAGCAATGGTGCATCTTAGAGAGGTGCGCCATTAGTAATCTTTTTTTGGATAGAAATGGCGCATCCGAGAGAGGTGCGTCATTAGTAAAAAAAATTGGATAGCACTGGTGCTCGGGGGGAGGGGGGTGGGTGGTGCGCTCAGCCGATTCTGTTCGGGGGAACCGAGCGAGGAGACAGGGGAGGGTGCGGGGGGTCGGCGGCGGCAGTGGAGCGGGGGAGGGTGCGGGGGGTTGTCGGCAGCGGTGGAGCAGGGGAGGGTGCGGGAGGTCGTCGGCGGCGGTGGAGCGGGGGAGGGTGCGGGGGGTCGGCGGTGGCGGGGGAGGGTGCGGGGGGTGCTCGGCGGCGAGGGGGGATAGCGATCGAGATGGAGGGGGATCGAGACCGAGTGTCCCCATGAATATTCATTATTTTTTCATATTTAATATGAAAAGATATCATCAAATTTGAAAATATATTCATGAATTCAAAAAGTGCCCATGAAATTTTAAAATATTCATGAGTTCAAAAAATATTAACAAATTCAATACTTTTTGTGAGTTAGAAATTCAATACCATAATAAACATAAATAAATATTCATGAGGACACTAGAACAGAAGAAATATCATTTCAATATGTCGAAATACAATCGAGAAATGAAGGCTACAATTTAAATACAATCGATCTTAGCTAGCTATCTCACTAGTAGAAAACGGGCCTTTGGCCTGGACCATTTAGTCCCGGCCTGCCTCTGGGCCAGGACTAAAGGCCCGGCCACGTCGCCCCAATTCTCAATGCCTCCCTTGAGGCTTTAGTCCCGGCCCGTAAGGAGCCTTTAGTCCCGGTTCGTGTCCCAAAGCGGGACTAAAGGGCTACGCGGCGGGCAGTGGTGGTGGCAATCGTTCGTATCCCCCTTTAGTCCCAGTTGGTGGCTCAACCCGAGACTAAAGGACTAGCACGTGGCCTGCCGTAGTGGTGGCGACCGTTGGTATACATCTTGAGTCCCGGTTGGTGGCTCAACCCGGGACTAAAGGACTAACACGTGGCCTGCCGTAGTGGTGGCGACCGTTGGTATACCTCTTTAGTCCCGGTTGGTGGCTCAACCCGGGACTAAAAATCTAACACGTGGCCTGCCGTAGTGGTGGAAACCGTTTGGTATACCTATTTAGTCCCGGTTGGTGGCTCAACTCGGGATTAAAGGCCCAAACGGTTTGCATCCCGTGTCGTTTCGGGCAATGAAAAGCACGAACCGAAGCATACAATCGCCATTTCTCTGTTCTTCTTCTCTCTCGCGTCGCCCTCTCTGTTCTTCTCCTCTGTTCTTCCCTTCTCTTCTTCCACCATGCCAACTAGCTTTCATGAGGTGGTCGCGCATGGCACGACCAAGCTCCGTGTCGTGTACACGAACCTGAGCAGGGAGGTGCCGTTTTTCTTCAACAGTTGAAGGAACGATGGTTTGACCACGCAGCGAATCATGAGAAGTTCTTCGGGCTTGATCTGGAGTACATGGCCGATCAACGCGGTGTTGCCGTGATCCAGCTATGCTTCGCACGCCATGTCTTGATCTTCCAATGGGCGAGGTAAGTTTTGAGGCTTTCTTTGATCCAAGATAATGACATTGTAAGTTTATTTGTTTCAATCATAGTTGGTTCCCATCAAATAGTTGTAGTGAAACAATTTTGATTAGTTGAAGGGGAGCACAATCTAATTGGAATAGTGTTCCATAATTTGAAAAATCGTATTAGAATCAACTAGTGTTTAATATGTTCCATTGGAATCATAGTTGGTTCCCTTCAAATAGTTGTAGTGAAACAATTTCGATTAGTTGAAGGGGAGCACAATCTGATTGGAATAGTGTTCCATAATTTGAAAAATCGTATTAGAATCAACTAGTGTTTAACCATTGGAATCATAGTTGGTTCCCTTCAAATAGTTGTAGTGAAACAATTTTGATTAGTTGAAGGGGAACACAATCTGATTGGAATAGTGTTCCATAATCTGAAAAATCGTATTAGAATGAACTAGTGTTTAATATGTTCCATTGGAATCGTAGTTGGTTCGCTTCAAATAGTTGTAGTGAAACAATTTTGATTAGTTGAAGGGAACACAATCTGATTGGAATAGTGTTCCATAATCTGAAAAATCTGATTGGTTCAATATGTTCCATTGAAATCATAGTTGTAGTGATACAATTTTATGCGGTGTTGTTTGATCCAAGGTTATGAAAATTGAATATAGCTAGTGATCTCTCTAGGTTCCATTGGATAGCAATATGATATGTCATAGTCATGAAAATTGCATATAGCTAGTGATCTCTCTAGGTTCCATTGGATAGCTATAGTGATCTCTCTAGGTTCCATTGCATATGTTCTATTTGAATACTAAAGATAAGTTTCTCTTTAGTTGTAGTGAAACATGTTTCCTTATTGCAGCAGTATGTAACATTTGTTCCATTTTAATTTGTTTCTGTTGCAGGAGTGACAAGCATTGTCCAGAACTCATGGAGTTCCTTCGCAGCGGCATCACTTTTCTTCCGTTGACATAAGGAACGACAAGCTGAAGATGAGGCACAACTTCGGTATTGAGATACCAGCTGGTTGCCTCGTTGATCTCCAAACGATATCAGGCTTCGACATGACAGGACTTCGATGGCTCATATGGCAGTTGCCTTGATCGACGAGTCATATGGTGATATGAAGACCAGTTTCCCAAAGTATCAGCACAAACTTTGGGAGAAGGGCCCACTTGATGATATCAACATTGAGTATGTAGCAAAAGATGCATACGTTTCATACGAGTTGTACCGCAAGATTCGAGTCGTCAACTATGGCCAGCAGCACCTCGAGGAACGTGGACATTCTGATTTAGGTAATTCAGACGAGTATTGTTCTGAACGTCGAACACTTGTATATATATCTATGGTAGCTATTATTATGTACTGTTTGGGCTAGTATCATGTACTTCTTGGACCAATTTATATATGTCTAGTTTCTGTTTGTGCCATTATAGTTTCCAAATTTGAATGGTTTAGCCCTTTCTAACTTCATTTGCTACTTTTCAATGGTTTAGCCCTTTCTAACTTCATGGTATCATGCATTTCGACCACATATATATACAAAAAGTCTTCAGTTCAAATAAGTTCAAAAAATGAAATCCCTTTTGTAACAGATCTGTTTTTGATTAAAACAATCATTTAAATATGAAAGACCATTAGTCCCACGTGGCATGCAGCGGAACCACGTGGCGTGCAGCGGAACCACGTGGCGTGCCGCGTAACCACTTTTGTTGTGGGGGTCGCTTCTCCTTCTTCTCCTTGTGCTAGATATTGGTTATGCACTAGGGGAAATAGGAGTAGCGACCATCATGGACAGTTGAAAAATCAGGTGAGCTAGTGTCCACCATATATGAGAGAAGAAGAAATCCCTTTGTGATCTGCCTTTGAATGTAGCATTTTGAACACACAAAAATTATGGATTTCAAATAAGTTAAAAAAAATGAAATCCCTTTGTAAGAGATGAGTTCTCGTTCCAAACCCTGCTACTTCGAGAGAGATTGTCAGTTTTGTACACGAACTGCATCCAGTTTTTGTCGTAGCCCTCTCAACTTTTTAACACATGCTATGTGGCTGAAATGATGATAGCATGCCAACTTTCAACATTTTCAGAGTTCATTTGTAGTGCTTTTCAATTTCAGGGTCAACTAGCTCAAAAAAAATAAGTAAATGCACGAAGTATACCAAATGAAGTCAGAAATTGTTGAAATTTTGTGATGTGCCTTTGAATCGTGCATTTTGAACACACAAAAAGTATGGAGTTCAAATAAGTTCAAAAAAATCAAATCCCTTTGTAAGAGATGAGTTCTCGTTCGAAACCCTGCTACTTCGAGAGAGATTGTTAGTTTTGTACACGAACTGCATCCAGTTTTTGTCGTATCCCTCTCAACTTTTTAACACATGCTATGTGGGTAAAATGATGATAGCATGACAACTTTCAACATTTTCCGAGTTCATTTGTAGTGCTTTTCAATTTCAGGGTCAACTAGCTCAAAAAAAAAAGTAAATGCAGGAAATATACCAAATGAAGTCAGAAATTGTTGAAATTCTATGATGTGCCTTTGAATGGTGCATTTTTAACACACAAAAAGTATGGAGTTCAAATAAGTTCAAAAAAAAATTGAAATCCCTTTGTAAGAGATGAGTTCTCGTTCGAAACCCTGCTACTTCGAGAGAGATTGTCAGTTTTGTACACGAACTGCATCCAGTTTTTGTCGTAGCCCTCTCAACTTTTTAACACATGCTATGTGGGTGAAATTATGATAGCATGCCAACTTTCAACATTTTCAGAGTTCATTTCTACTGCTTTTCAGTTTCAGGGTCAACTAGCTCAAAAAAATGAGTAAATGCACGAAATATACCAAATGAAGTCTGAAATTGTTGAAATTTTGTGATGTGCCTTTTAATGGTGAATTTTGAACACGCAAAAAGTATGGAGTTCAAATAAGTTCAAAAAAATGAAATCCCTTTGTAAGAGGTGAGCTCTTGTTCGAAACCCTGCTACTTCGAGAGAGATTGTCAGTTTTGTACACGAACTGCATCCAGTTTTTGTCGTAGCCCTCTCAACTTTTTAACACATGCTATTTGGGTGAAATTATGATAGCATGCCAACTTTCAACATTTTCAGAGTTCATTTGTAGTGCTTTTCAATTTCAGGGTCAACTAGCTCAAAAAAATAAGTAAATGCACGAAATATACCAAATGAAGTCAGAAATTGTTGAAATTTTGTGATGTGCCTTTGAATGGTGAATTTTGAACACGCAAAAAGTATGGAGTTCAAATATGTTCAAAAAAATGAAATCCCTTTGTAAGAGATGAGTTCTCGTTCGAAACCCTGCTACTTCGAGAGAGATTGTCAGTTTTGTACACGAAGTGCATCCAGTTTTTGTCGTAGCCCTCTCAACTTTTTAACACATGCTATGTGGGTGAAATGATGATAGCATGCCAACTTTCAACATTTTGATAGTTCATTTGTAGTGCTTTTCAATTTCAGGGTCAACTAGCTCAAAAAAATAAGTAAATGCACGAAATATACCAAATGAAGTCAGAAATTGTTGAAATTTTGTGATGTGCCTTTGAATGGTGCATTTTGAACACGCAAAAAGTATGGAGTTCAAATAAGTTCAAGAAAAATGAAATCCCTTTGTAAGAGATGAGTTCTCGTTCAAAACCCTACTACTTCGAGAGAGATTGTCAGTTTTGTACACGAACTGCATCCAGTTTTTGTAGCCCTCTCAACTTTTTAACACATGCTATGTGGGTGAAATGATGATAGCATGCCAACTTTCAACATTTTCAGAGTTCATTTGTAGTGCTTTTCAATTTCAGGGTCAACTAGCTCAAAAAAAATAAGTAAATGCAGGAAATATACCAAATGAAGTCAGAAATTGTTGAAATTCTGTGATGTGCCTTTGAATGGTGCATTTTTAACACACAAGAAGTATGGAGTTCAAATAAGTTCAAAAAAATAAAATCCCTTTGTAAGAGATGAGTTCTCATTCAAAACCTTGCTACTTCGAGAGAGATTGTCAGTTTTGTACACGAACTGCATCCAGTTTTTGTCGTAGCCCTCTCAAGTTTTTAACACATGCTATGTGGGTGAAATGATGATAGCATGCCAACTTTCAACATTTTCAGAGTTCATTTGTAGTGCTTTTCAATTTCAGGGTCAACTAGCACAAAAAAATAAGTAAATGCACGAAATATACCAAATGAAGTCAGAAATTGTAGAAATTTTGTGGTGTGCCTTTGAATGGTGCATTTTGAACACACAAAAAGTATGGAGTTCAAATAAGTTCAAAAAAATTGAAATCCCTTTGTAAGAGATGAGTTCTCGTTCGAAACCCTGCTACTTAGAGAGAGATTGTCAGTTTTGTACACGAACTGCATCCAATTTTTGTCGTAGCCCTCTCAACTTTTTTACACATGCTATGTGGGTGAAATGATGATAGCATGCCAACTTTCAACATTTTCCGAGTTCATTTGTAGTGCTTTTCAATTTCAAGGTCAACTAGCTCAAAAAAAATAAGTAAATGCACAAAATATACCAAATGAAGTCAGAAATTGTTGAAATTTTGTGATGTGCCTTTGAATGGTGCATTTTGAACACATTAAAATTATGGAGTTCAAATAAGTTCAAAAAAATGAAATCCCTTTGTAAGAGGTGAGTTCTTGTTCGAAACCCTACTACTTCGAGAGAGATTGTCAGTTTTGTACACGAACTGCATCCAGTTTTTGTTGTAGCCCTCTCAACTTTTTAACACATGCTATGTGGGTGAAATGATGATAGCATGCCAACTTTCAACATTTTCAGAGTTCATTTGTAGTGCTTTTCAGTTTCAGGGTCAACTAGCTCAAAAAAATAAGTAAATGCACGAAATATACCAAATGAAGTCAGAAATTGTTGAAATTTTGTGATGTGCCTTTGAATGGTGAATTTTGAACACGCAAAAAGTATGGAGTTCAAATAAGTCCAAACAAAATGAAATCCCTTTGTAAGAGATGAGTTCTCGTTCGAAACCCTCCTACTTCGAGAGAGATTGTTAGTTTTGTACACGAACTGCATCCAGTTTTTGTCGTAGCCCTCTCAACTTTTCAACACATGCTATGTGGGTGAAATGATGATAGCATTCCAACTTTCAACATTTTGAGAATTCATTTGTAGTGCTTTTCAATTTCAGGGTCAATTAGCTCAAAAAAAATAAGTAAATGCACGAAATATACCAAATGAAGTCAGAAATTGTTGAAATTTTGTGATGTGCCTTTGATGGTGCATTTTGAACACACAAAAAGTATGGAGTTCAAATAAGTTGAAAAAAATGAAATCCCTTTGTAAGAGGTGAGTTCTTGTTCGAAACCCTGCTACTTCGAGAGAGATTGTCAGTTTTGTACACGAACTGCATCCAGTTTTTGTCGTATCCCTCTCAACTTTTTAACACATGCTATGTGGGCGAAATGATGATAGCATGCCAACTTTCAACATTTTCAGAGTTCATTTGTAGTGCTTTTCAGTTTCAGGGTCAACTAGCTGAAAAAAATAAGTAAATGCACGAAATATACCAAATGAAGTCAGAAATTGTTGAAATTTTGTGATGTGCCTTTGAATGGTGAATTATGAACTCGCAAAAAGTATGGAGTTCAAATAAGTTCAAAAAAAATGAAATCCCTTTGTAAGAGATGAGTTCTCGTTCGAAACCCTGCTACTTCGAGAGAGATTGTCAGTTTTGTACACGAACTGCATCCAGTTTTTGTCGTAGCCCTCTCAACTTTTCAACACATGCTATGTGAGTGAAATGATGATAGCATGCCAACTTTAAACATTTTCAGAGTTCATTTGTAGTGCTTTTCAATTTCAGGGTCAACTAGCACAAAAAAATAAGTAAATGCACGAAATATACCAAATGAAGTCAGAAATTGTTGAAATTTTGTTATGTGCCTTTGAATGGTGCATTTTGAACACACAAAAAGTATGGAGTTCAAATAAGTTCAAAAAAAATTGAAATCCCTTTGTAAGAGTTGAGTTCTCGTTCGAAACCCTGCTACTTCGAGAGAGATTGTCAGTTTTGTACACGAACTGCATCCAGTTTTATCGTATCCCTCTCAACTTTTCAACACATGCTATGTGGGTGAAATGATGATAGCATGCCAACTTTCAACATTTTCAGAGTTCATTTGTAGTGCTTTTCAATTTCCGGGTCAACTAGCTCAAAAAAATAAGTAAATGCACGAAATATACCAAATGAAGTCAGAAATTGTTGAAATTTTGTGATGTGCCTTTGAATGGTGCATTTTGAACACGCAAAAAGTATGGAGTTCAAATAAGTTCAAAAAAATGAAATCCCTTTGTAAGAGATGAGTTCTCGTTCGAAACCCTGCTACTTCGAGAGAGATTGTCAGTTTTGTACACGAACTGCATCCAGTTTTTGTCGTAGCCCTCTCAACTTTTTAACACATGCTATGTGGGTGAAATGATGATAGCATGCCAACTTTCAACATTTTCAGAGTTCATTTGTAGTGCTTTTCAATTTCAGGGTCAACTAGCTCAAAAAAAATAAGTAAATGCAGAAAATATACCAAATGAAATCAGAAATTGTTGAACTTCTGTGATGTGCCTTTGAATGGTGCATTTTTAACACACAAAAAGTATGGAGTTCAAATAAGTTCAAAACAATGAAATCCCTTTGTAAAAGATGAGTTCTCGTTCAAAACCCTGCTACTTCGAGAGAGATTGTCAGTTTTGTACACGAACTGCATCCAGTTTTTGTCGTAGCCCTCTCAACTTTTTAACACATGCTATGTGGGTGAAATGATGATAGCATGCCAACTTTCAACATTTTCAGAGTTCATTTGTAGTGCTTTTCAATTTCAGGGTCAACTAGCGCAAAAAAATAAGTAAATGCACGAAATATACGAAATGAAGTCAGAAATTGTTGAAATTTTGTGATGTGCCTTTGAATGGTGCATTTTGAACACACAAAAAGTATGGAGTTCAAATAAGTTCAAAAAAAAGTGAAATCCCTTTGTAAGAGATGAGTTCTCGTTCGAAACCCTGCTACTTCGAGAGAGATTGTCAGTTTTGTACACGAACTGCATCCAGTTTTTGTCGTAGCCCTCTCAAGTGTTTGACACATGCTATGTGGGTGAAATGATGATAGCATGCCAACTTTCAACATTTGCCGAGTTCATTTGTAGTGCTTTTCAATTTCAAGGTCAACTAGCTCAAAAAAATAAGTAAATGCACGAAATATACCAAATGAAGTCAGAAATTGTTGAAATTTTGTGATGTGCCTATGATGGTGCATTTTGAACACACAAAAAGTATGGAGTTCAAATAAGTTCAAAAAAATGAAATCCCTTTGTAAGAGGTGAGTTCTTGTTCGAAACCCTGCTACTTCGAGAGAGATTGTCAGTTTTGTACACGAACTGCATCCAGTTTTTGTCGTAGCCCTCTCAACTTTTTAACACATGCTATGTGGGCGAAATGATGGTAGCATGCCAACTTTCAACATTTTCAGAGTTCATTTGTAGTGCTTTTCAGTTTCAGGGTCAACTAGCTCAAAAAAATAAGTAAATGCACGAAATATACCAAATGAAGTCAGAAATTGTTGAAATTTTGTGATGTGCCTTTGAATGGTGAATTTTGAACTCGCAAAAAGTATGGAGTTCAAATAAGTTCAAAAAAATGAAATCCCTTTGTAAGAGATGAGTTCTCGTTCGAAACCCTGCTACGTCGAGAGAGATTGTCAGTTTTGTACACGAACTGCATCCAGTTTTTGTCGTAGCCCTCTCAACTTTTCAACACATGCTATGTGGGTGAAATGATGATAGCATGCCAACTTTAAAAATTTTCAGAGTTCATTTGTAGTGCTTTTCAATTTCAGGGTCAACTAGCACAAAAAAATAAGTAAATGCACGAAATATACCAAATGAAGTGAGAAATTGTTGAAATTTTGTTATGTGCCTTTGAATGGTGCATTTTTAACACACAAAAAGTATGGAGTTCAAATAAGTTCAAAAAAAATTGAAATCCCTTTGTAAGAGTTGAGTTCTCGTTCGAAACCCTGCTACTTCGAGAGAGATTGTCAGTTTTGTACACGAACTGCATCCAGTTTTTATCGTATCCCTCTCAACTTTTTAACACATGCTATGTGGGTGAAATGATGATAGCATGCCAACTTTCAACATTTTCAGAGTTCATTTGTAGTGCTTTTCAATTTCAGGGTCAACTAGCTCAAAAAAAATAAGTAAATGCACGAAATATACCAAATGAAGTCAAAATAACAAAATAGATAATAGTTTGGATAGTCAAAATTATTAATTATGAAAATAAAAAATAGTTTTGCATTATTTATTTAATTTGAAACACTTTTCATTATCATAGTTTTGTCAAATTCTCAAATATGCAAAAAGAATTTTTAATAAACATAGTTTTTAATTGAAAATAACAAAATGGATAATAGTTTGGATAGTTAAAATTATTAATTATGAAAATAAGAAATAGTTTTGCATTATTTATTCAATTTGAAACACTTTTCATTATCATAGTTTTGTCAAATTCTCAAATATGCAAAAAGAATTTTTAATAAACATAGTTTTTAATGGAAAATAACAAAATAGATAATACTTTGGATAGTCAAAATTATTAATTATGAAAATAAAAAATAGTTTTGCATTATTTATTCAATTTGAAACACTTTTCATTATGATAGTTTTGTCAAATTCTCAAATATGCAAAAAGAATTTTTAATAAACATAGTTTTTCATTGAAAATAACAAAATATATAATAGTTTGGATAGTCAAAATTATTAATTATGAAAATAGAAAATAGTTTTTCATTATTTATTCAATTTGAAACACTTTTCATTATCATAGTTTTGTCAAATTCTCAAATATGCAAAAAGAATTTTTAATAAACATAGTTTTTAATTGAAAATAACAATATAAGTTAATAGTTTGGATAGTCAAAATTATTAATTTTGAAAATAGAAAATAGTTTTGAATTATTTATTCAATTTCAAACACTTTTCATTATCATAGTTTTGTCAAATTCTCAAATATGCAAAAAGAATTTTTAATAAACATAGTTTTTAATTGAAAATAACAAAATAAGTTAATAGTTTGGATAGTCAAAATAATTAATTTTGAAAATAGAAAAAAATTGAAACTATATGAGAAATCATGGACAAAATTCGACCTGAATTCACTTTGAATTCAGATTCAATTTTATCCACAATTTCGAATATAGTTTCAATTTTCAGTAAGTTTAGGCCCGTAAGCCTGCTTTCGAGAGGAGCTCGATGGACAAGCTGCGACGGGGCTTATAAACAAGTGTTAGTCCCCCTCGCTGGGCGTGGTGGGACTAAATTTATCGTGCAGCCGAGGAGGGGCTTTAGTCCCGGGTGGAGCCACGCCCCGGGAGTAAAGACGCCCTTTAGTCCCGGCTGGAGCCACGCACCGGGACTAAAGACCCCCTGCTTCCCGCCTCTTGGTCTGCCCGAAAAGAGGCCTTTAGTCCCGGGTCGTGGCTCCACCCGGGACTAAAGGGGGTCTTTAGTCCCGGCCCGAGGCACACACGGGGACTATAGATCCACCTATATAAGCGGGACTTCGAAAATTTCCAACCCAATTCGTCCATTTCTCTTCTTCTTCCTCTCGTTCTCCTGCCCGGCGCGGCACAGCGACGAACTAACCGACGCCGTCAGGCTGCCCACCGTCCTGCTCACCGTCGTCCGTCCTCCTCGCCGCCGCGCCGTCCTCCTCGCCGTCGCGCCGTGCTCCTCGCCGTCGCGCCGTCCTCCTCGCCAACACTCCGGCCAGTAAGCCCCCCGCCCCCTCCTCCCCAACACTCTGGCCAGTATAGAAGAAAAGAAGAAAAAGGAGAAGAGAAGAAGAAAAAGGAGAAGAAAGGAAGAAAAAGGAGAAGAAAATAAGAAAAAGGAGAAGAAAAGAAGAAAAACAAAAAGATTTTTTTGTCATTTAATTCCTATTGTTATTAGGTTTGTGCTAGATTATTAGGGTTAGTAATATTTTGAATTAGGTTAGGGTTACAAGAAGAAGAAATATGAACAAAAATAAGAAAATAAGAATAGGAAAAATGAAAATAAGAAGAGGAGGAGAAGAAAAGAAGAAAAAGTGTATATTGTATAGTGTATATGCTTAAGTGTATAGTGTATATAGTGTATAGTGTATAAGGAAAGGAGGAATTTTGCTATAGTGTATATAGTGTATAGTGTATAAGAAAAGAAGAAAAAAAGAGGAGGAGAAGAGAAGAAAAGAAGAGGAGGAGAATAAAAATGAAAATAAGAAGAGGAGGAATTTTGCTATTGTATAGTGTATATGCTTAAGTGTTAATAGTGTTTCTTAGATTATTGCTTAATTTTTCTATTATTAATAGTTTAACTTTGCTATTGTCTATGCTTAAGTGTTAATAGTTTATTTTTAGCAAGAAAATTAATAGGACTAGTTTATTTTTTTAGTTCATTTTACGATGCCTATCCCGCATCCTTGTCGTTGACTCGGCGGGGGACACCTGCTTGATCAGAGGGGGCCTGTCTGGGACTGGGCTCCGCCCGACTGGTATTGGGAGGTGCTACCTTCCAGGGGGCGTAGGTTGGTGAGGAGCCAGCCCGTCGTTGACCCGATCCTTGTTTGGTGGTGGTCGCGTGGGCCAGTGAGGGTGTCGAGGCTTCCGGACTCTGCGGAGGTGGTACGTCACCGTGTCAGCGAGGAGGATGAGCACGTCCGTCGCTATATGGTTGCGTTGGAGGGCAGGTTCGAGCATACCTGGCAGGTTCTTCGGGGATCTCACTGGAGCTATGATCCTGTGATGGTTCCTTCTCTTTGGGTGTCCACCGCCCGCGCCGATACCCGTCGGACGCTACGGTTCTAGATGTATTAGTGATGCTATATGTATGATAGTATTCGAGGAGTATTAATGATAATATTCGACGATGTACGGACAAAAGTGATGATGTATTAGCTTATAATTGAATGCATGCTAATTTGAATACTACTTTATTTTACGATTTGGTTTTGCTTATTGAATGCTCAAATTGGAAAAGTACTCCTACTTTGAATACTATGTAGAAATCTAGGAGTCTCAAATTGGGAAAGTACTCCTACTTTGGTTTTTGGTACAAAGGTTAAGAGAATCCGTTTTTTGCAGAACTATGGATCCACATATCAGGAACCTCGAAGAGGAAGAACTTCTGGAAGATATAATCAAAGACGGCCCCGACGTTGAACCAGCTGAATCTCCGTCGTCATATCTAAACCAGGACGTTGGAATGGAGGTCGAGCGACACGAAGATGAAGCCGATGGGGCAGGAGATAGGTCCAATGACGGAGAAGGTGATAGCTCCACTGATGGAGAAGCCGGTGAAGAGGAGAAGTCTGGCGAGGTATACATATGAAGTTCGACAATCACTTGTAATATGTGAAAAATGTTGGGGAACGTCGCATGGGAAACAAAAATTTTCCTACGCGCACGAAGACCTATCATGGTGATGTCCATCTACGAGAGGGGATGAGTGATCTACGTACCCTTGTAGATCGTACAGCAGAAGCGTTACAGAACGCGGTTGATGTAGTGGAACGTCCTCACGTCCCTCGATCCGCCCCGCGAACAATCTCGCGATCAGTCCCACGATCTAGTACCGAACGGACGGCACCTCCGCGTTCAGCACACGTACAGCTCGACGATGATCTCGGTCTTCTTGATCCAGCAAGAGAGACGGAGAGGTAGAAGAGTTCTCCGGTAGCGTGACGGCGCTCCGGAGGTTGGTGATGATCTTGTCTCAGCAGGGCTCCGCCCGAGCTCCGCAGAAACGCGATCTAGAGGAAAAACTATGGAAGTATGTGGTCGGGCAGCCGTGAGAAAGTCGTCTCAAATCAGCCCTAATTGCTCCATATATATAGGAGGAGGGAGGGGGGGCCTTGCCTTGGGGTCCAAGGACCCCCCAGGAGTCGGCCGAGCCAAGAGGGGGAGGACTCCCCCCCCCAACCGAGTTGGACTTGGTTTGGTGGGAGGAGTCCCCCTCCCTTCCCACTTCCTCCCTCTTTTTTTTTCTTTTCCTTTGATTTCTTATTCTTGGCGCATAGGCCCCCTTAGGGCTATCCCACCAGCCCACTAAGGGCTGGTGTGTCTCCCCAAAGCCTATGGGCTTCCCCGGGGTGGGTTGCCCCCCCGGTGAACTCCCGGAACCCATTCGTCATTCCCGGTACATTCCCGGTAACTCCGAAAACCTTCCGGTAATCAAATGAGGTCATCCTATATATCAATCTTCGTTTCCGGACCATTCCGGAAACCCTCGTGACGTCCGTGATCTCATCCGGGAATCCGAACAACATTCGGTAACCAACCATATAACTCAAATACGCATAAAACAACGTCGAACCTTAAGTGTGCAGACCCTGCGGGTTCGAGAACTATGTAGACATGACCCGAGAGACTCCTCGGTCAATATCCAATAGCGGGACCTGGATGCCCATATTGGATCCTACATATTCTACGAAGATCTTATCGTTTGAACCTCAGTGCCAAGGATTCGTATAATCCCGTATGTCATTCCCTTTGTCCTTCGGTATGTTACTTGCCCGAGATTCGATCGTCAGTATCCGCATACCTATTTCAATCTCGTTTACCGGCAAGTCTCTTTACTCGTTCCGTAATACAAGATCCCGCAACTTACACTAAGTTACATTGCTTGCAAGGCTTGTGTGTGATGTTGTATTACCGAGTGGGCCCTGAGATACCTCTCCGTCATACGGAGTGACAAATCCCAGTCTTGATCCATACTAACTCAACTAACACCTTCGGTGATACCTGTAGAGCATCTTTATAGTCACCCAGTTACGTTGCGACGTTTGATACACACAAAGCATTCCTCCGGTGTCAGTGAGTTATATGATCTCATGGTCATAGGAATAAATACTTGACACGCAGAAAACAGTAGCAAACAAAATGACACGATCAACATGCTACGTCTATCAGTTTGGGTCTAGTCCATCACGTGATTCTCCCAATGACGTGATCCAGTTATCAAGCAACAACACCTTGTTCATAATCAGAAGACTCTGACTATCATCGATCAACTGGCTAGCCAACTAGAGGCATGCTAGGGACGGTGTTTTGTCTATGTATCCACACATGTAAATGAGTCTTCATTCAATACAATTATAGCATGGATAATAAAGTATTATCTTGATACAGGAATTATAATAATAACTATACATTTATTATTGCCTCTAGGGCATAATTCCAACAGTCTCCCACTTGCACTAGAGTCAATAATCTAGCCCTCACATCACCATGTGAATTACATTGTAATAAATCTAACACCCATACAGTTCTGGTGTCGATCATGTTTTGGCCGTGGAAGAGGTTTAGTCAGCGGGTGTGCTACATTCCGATCCTTGTGCACCTTGCATATATTTACGTCCTCCTCCTCGACATAGTCGCGGATGAGGTTGAAGCGTCGCTTGATGTGTCTAGTCTTCTTGTGAAACCTTGGTTCCTTTGCTAACGCAATGGCACCAGTGTTGTCACAGAACAAGGTTATTGGATCCAGTGCACTTGGCACCACTCCAAGATCCGTCATGAACTGCTTCATCCAGACACCCTCCTTAGCCGCCTCCGAGGCAGCCATGTACTCCGCTTCACATGTATAATCTGCTACGACGCTTTGCTTGGAACTGCACCAGCTTACTGCACCCCCATTAAGAATAAATACGTATCCGGTTTGCGACTTAGAGTCGTCCGGATCTGTGTCAAAGCTTGCATCGACGTAACCTTTTACGGCGAGCTCTTCGTCACCTCCATACACGAGAAACATCTCCTTAGTCCTTTTCAGGTACTTCAGGATATTCTTGACCGCTGTCCAGTGATCCACTCCTGGATTACTCTGGAACCTACCTGCCATACTTATGGCCAGGCTAACATCCGGTCTAGTGCACAACATCGCATACATGATGGAACCTATGGCTGAAGCATAGGGGACGGAGCGCATATGCTCTCTATCTTCATCAGTTGCTGGGCACTAAGTCTTACTCAATCTCGTACCTTGTAACACTGGCAAGAACCCTTTCTTGGACTGTTCCATTTTGAACCTCTTCAAAACTTTATCAAGGTATGTGCTTTGTGAAAGTCCTATCAGGCGTTTTGATCTATCCCTATAGATCTTAATGCCTAGAATGTAAGCAGCTTCTCCTAGGTCCTTCATAGAGAAACTTTTATTCAAGTAACCTTTTATGCTCTCCAAAAGCTCTACGTTGTTTCCAATCAGTAATATGTCATCCACATATAATATTAGAAACGCCACAGAGCTCCCACTCACTTTCTTGTAAATACAAGATTCTCCAACCACTTGTATAAACCCAAATGCTTTGATCACCTCATCAAAGCGTTTGTTCCAACTCCGAGATGCTTGCACCAGTCCATAAATGGATCGCTGGAGCTTGCACACTTTGTTAGCATTCTTAGGATCGACAAAACCTTCGGGTTGCATCATATACAACTCTTCCTTAAGGAAACCGTTAAGGAACACCGTTTTGACATCCATCTGCCAGATTTCATAATCGAAAAATGCAGCTATTGCTAACATGATTCTGACGGACTTAGCATTGCCACGGGAGAGAAAGTCTCATCGTAGTCAATTCCTGGAACTTGTGAAAAACCCTTTGCCACAAGTCGAGCTTTATAAACGGTCACATTACCGTCAGCGTCCGTCTTCTTCTTCAAGATCCATTTGTTCTGAATAGCCTTGCGGCCCTCAGGTAGTATCTCCAAAGTCCACACTTTGTTCTCATACATGGATCCTATCTCAGATTTCATGGCTTCTAGCCATTTGTTGGAATCTGGGCCCACCATTGCTTCTTCATAATTCGCAGGTTCATTGTTGTCTAACAACATGATTGATAAGACGGGATTACCGTACCACTCTGGAGCAGCGCGTGATCTCGTCGACCTGCGTGGTTCAACAGAAACTTGAACTGGAGTTTCATGATCATCATCATTAACTTCCTCCTCAACCGGCGTCGCAATGACAGAGGTTTCCCCTTGCCCTGCGCCACCATCCAAAGGGATGAGAGGTTCGACAACCTCGTCAAGTTCTATCTTCCTCCCACTCAATTCTCTCGAGAGAAACTCCTTCTCGAGAAAAGTTCCGTTCTTAGCAACAAACACTTTACCCTCGGATCTGAGATAGAAGGTGTACCCAACTGTCTCTTTTGGGTAACCTATGAAGACGCATTTTTCCGCTTTGGGTTCCAGCTTTTCAGGCTGAAGCTTTTTGACATAAGCATCACATCCCCAAACTTTAAGAAACGACAACTTTGGCCTTTTGCCATACCACAGTTCGTATGGTGTCGTCTCAACGGATTTTGATGGTGCCCTATTTAAAGTGAATACAGTTGTTTCTAATGCATAACCCCAAAATGATAATGGCAAATCAGTAAGAGACATCATAGATCGCACCATCTCTAACAAAGTACGATTACGACGTTCGGACACACCATTACGCTGTGGCGTTCCAGGCGGTGTTAACTTGGAAACAATTCCACATTGTCTTAAGTGAGCACCAAACTCGAAACTCAGATATTCACCCCCACGATCAGACCGTAGGAACTTGATCTTCTTGTTACGATGATTTTCCACTTCACTCTGAGATTGCTTGAACTTTTCAAATGTTTCAGACTTGTGTTTCATCAAGTAGACATAACCATATCTACTTAAATCGTCAGTGAAGGTGAGGAAATAACGATATCCGCCGCGTGCTTCTACGCTCATTGGACCACACACATCAGTATGTATGATTTCCAACAAGTCACTTGCACGCTCCATTGTTCCGGAGAACGGAGTCTTAGTCATCTTGCCCATGAGGCATGGTTCGCACGTGTCAAGTGAATCAAAGTCAAGTGACTCCAAAAGTCCATCAGCATGGAGTTTCTTCATGCGCTTTACACCAATATGACCCAAGCGGCAGTGCCACAAAAATATGGCGCTATCATTGTTTACTCTAACTCTTTTGGTCTCAATGTTATGTATATGCGTATCGCTATCAAGATTCAATATGAACAATCCTCTCACATTCGGTGCATGACCATAAAAGATGTTACTCATAGAAATAGAACAACCATTATTCTCAGACTTAAAAGAGTAACCGTCTCGCAATAAACAAGATCCAGATATAATGTTCATGCTCAACGCAGGCACTAAATAACAATGATTTAAGTTCATCACTAATCCTGATGGTAGCTGAAGTGACACTATGCCGACGGCGATTGCATCAACCTTGGAACCATTTCCTACGCGCATCGTCACTTCGTCTTTCGCCAGCCTTCGTCTATTCCGCAGTTCCTGTTTCGAGTTGCAAATGTGAGCAACAGAACCGGTATCGAATACCCATGCACTACTACGAGAGCCGGTTAAGTACACATCAATAACATGTATATCAAATATACCTGATTTTTCTTTGCCCGCCTTCTTATCTGCCAGATACTTGGGGCAATTGCGCTTCCAGTGACCCATACCCTTGCAATACATGCACTCTATTTCAGGCTTAGGTCCAGCCTTGGGTTTCTTCGGCGGATTGGCAACAGGCTTGCCGCTCTTCTTCGAATTGCCCTTCTTGCCTTTGCCGTTTCTCTTGAAACTAGTGGTCTTGCTCACCATCAACACTTGATGCTCTTTACGGAGTTCAGACTCTGCGACTTTCAGCATCGCAAACAACTCGCCGGGAGACTTGTTCATCCCTTGCATGTTGTAGTTCAACACAAAGCCTTTATAGCTTGGCGGCAGTGATTGAAGGATTCTGTCAGTGATAGCTTCTTGCGGGAGTTCAATCCCCAGTTCGGCTAGACGGTTTGAGTACCCAGACATTTTGAGCACATGTTCACTGACAGACGAGTTTTCCTCCATCTTGCAAGCATAGAATTTATCGGAGGTCTCATACCTCTCGATCCGGGCGTTCTTCTGAAAGATAAACTTCAACTCCTGGAACATCTCAAATGCTCCATGACGCTCAAAGCGACGTTGAAGTCCCGGTTCTAAGCCATACAAGACTGCACATTGAACTATTGAGTAGTCCTCCTTACGCGCTAACCAAGCGTTCTTAACATCCTGATCAGCCGTAGCGGGTGGTTCATCTCCTAGCGCAGCATTAAGGACATAATCCTTCTTCCCAGTTTGTAAGATTAGCTTAAGATTACGAGCCCAGTCTACAAAGTTGCTTCCATCATCTTTCAACTTAGCTTTCTCTAGGAACGTATTAAAATTCAGGATGACACTTGCGTGAGCCATGATCTACAACACAAATATATTCAAAGTGGACTTAGACTATGTTCAAGATAATTAGAGTTCAACTTAATCAAACTCCCACTCAAAAAGTACATCTCTCCAGTCATTTGAGTGGTTCATGATCCACTTACACTATCCCAAGTCCGATCATCACGTGAGTTGAGTATAGTTTCAGTGGTAAGCATCCCTATGCTAATCATATCAACTATATGATTCATGATCGACCTTTCGGTCTCATGTGTTCCGAGGCCATGTCTGCACATGTTAGGCTCGTCAAGCTTAACCCGAGTGTTCCGCGTGCGCAACTGTTTTGCACCCGTTGTATGTGAACGTTGAGTCTATCACACCCGATCATCACGTGGTGTCTCGAAACGACGAACTGTAGCAACGGTGCACAGTCGGGGAGAACACAATTTCGTCTTGAAATTTTAGTGAGAGATCACCTCATAATGCTACCGTCGTTCTAAGCAAAATAAGGTGCATAAAAGGATTAACATCACATGCAATTCATAAGTGACATGATATGGCCATCATCACGTGCTTCTTGATCTCCATCACCAAAGCACCGGCACGATCTTCTTGTCACCGGCGCCACACCATGATCATCCATCAACGTGTTGCCATCGGGGTTGTCGTGCTACTTATGCTATTACTACTAAAGCTACATCCTAGCAAAATAGTAAACGCATCTGCAAGCACATATGTTAGTATAAAGACAACCCTATGGCTCCTGCCGGTTGCCGTACCATCGACGTGCAAGTCGATATTTCTATTACAACATGATCATCTCATACATCCAATATATCACATCACATCGTTGGCCATATCACATCACAATCATACCCTGCAAAAACAAGTTAGACGTCCTCTAATTTTGTTGTTGCATGTTTTACGTGGTGACCAAGGGTATCTAGTAGGATCGCATCTTACTTACGCAAACACCACAACGGAGATATATGAGTTGCTATTTAACCTCATCCAAGGACCTCCTCGGTCAAATCCGATTCAACTAAAGTTGGAGAAACCGTCACTTGCCAGTCATCTTTGAGCAAAGGGGGTTACTTGTAACGATGAAACCAGTCTCTCGTAAGCGTACGAGTAATGTCGGTCCAAGCCGCTTCAATCCAACAATACCGCGGAATCAAGAAAAGACTAAGGAGGGCAGCAAAACGCACATCACCGCCCACAAAAACTTTTGTGTTCTACTCGAGAAGACATCTACGCATGAACCTAGCTCATGATGCCACTGTTGGGGAACGTCGCATGGGAAACAAAAATTTTCCTACGCGCACGAAGACCTATCATGGTGATGTCCATCTACGAGAGGGGATGAGTGATCTACGTACCCTTGTAGATCGTACAGCAGAAGCGTTAGAGAACGCGGTTGATGTAGTGGAACGTCCTCACGTCCCTCGATCCGCCCCGCGAACAATCCCGCGATCAGTCCCACGATCTAGTACCGAACGGACGACACCTCCGCGTTCAGCACACGTACAGCTCGACGATGATCTCGGCCTTCTTGATCCAGCAAGAGAGACGGAGAGGTAGAAGAGTTCTCCGGCAGCGTGACGGCACTCCGGAGGTTGGTGATGATCTTGTCTCAGCAGGGCTCCGCCCGAGCTCCGCAGAAACGCGATCTAGAGGAAAAACTATGGAGGTATGTGGTCGGGCAGCCGTGAGAAAGTCGTCTCAAATCAGCCCTAATTGCTCCATATATATAGGAGGAGGGAGGGGGGGCCTTGCCTTGGGGTCCAAGGACCCCCAAGGAGTCGGCCGAGCCAAGGGGGGAGGACTCCCCCCCCAACCGAGTTGGACTTGGTTTGGTGGGAGGAGTCCCCCTCCCTTCCCACTTCCTCCCTCTTTTTTTTTCTTTTCCTTTGATTTCTTATTCTTGGCGCATAGACCCCCTTGGGGCTGTCCCACCAGCCCACTAAGGGCTGGTGTGTCTCCCCAAAGCCTATGGGCTTCCCCGGGGTGGGTTTCCCCCCCGGTGAACTCCCGGAACCCATTCGTCATTCCCGGTACATTCCCGGTAACTCCGAAAACCTTCCGGTAATCAAATGAGGTCATCCTATATATCAATCTTCGTTTCCGGACCATTCCGGAAACCCTCGTGACGTCCGTGATCTCATCCGGGACTCCGAACAACATTCGGTAACCAACCATATAACTCAAATACGCATAAAACAACGTCGAACCTTAAGTGTGCAGACCCTGTGGGTTCGAGAACTATGTAGACATGACCCGAGAGACTCCTCGGTCAATATCCAATAGCGGGACCTGGATGCCCATATTGGATCCTACATATTCTACGAAGATCTTATCGTTTGAACCTCAGTGCCAAGGATTCGTATAATCCCGTATGTCATTCCCTTTGTCCTTCGGTATGTTACTTGCCCGAGATTCGATCGTCAGTATCCGCATACCTATTTCAATCTCGTTTACCGGCAAGTCTCTTTACTCGTTCCGTAATACAAGATCCCGCAACTTACACTAAGTTACATTGCTTGCAAGGCTTGTGTGTGATGTTGTATTACCGAGTGGGCCCTGAGATACCTCTCCGTCATACGGAGTGACAAATCCCAGTCTTGATCCATACTAACTCAACTAACACCTTCGGTGATACCTGTAGAGCATCTTTATAGTCACCCAGTTACGTTGCGACGTTTGATACACACAAAGCATTCCTCCGGTGTCAGTGAGTTATATGATCTCATGGTCATAGGAATAAATACTTGACACGCAGAAAACAGTAGCAAACAAAATGACACGATCAACATGCTATGTCTATCAGTTTGGGTCTAGTCCATCACGTGATTCTCCCAATGACGTGATCCAGTTATCAAGCAACAACACCTTGTTCATAATCAGAAGACTCTGACTATCATCGATCAACTGGCTAGCCAACTAGAGGCATGCTAGGGACGGTGTTTTGTCTATGTATCCACACATGTAAATGAGTCTTCATTCAATACAATTATAGCATGGATAATAAACTATTATCTTGATACAGGAATTATAATAATAACTATACATTTATTTTTGCCTCTAGGGCATAATATTGGAGATAGCTCTATATTGTATACATATACATTCATTTGACGAATGTTTCTCCCTCTTAGGCCTCCACATCGAGCAAAACTACGAAACGAGGCCCGACTAGAAAGTTGGATGCACGGACGCATTACACATTTGAGGTGATATTTCCTACGGGCGAACCCAAGTTTCCTAAGAATGCTGCTGACACATTCAAGAAGAAATGCGGAGTTTTCGTTAGGGATCAAGTCCCGATCAACATTCGGGAGTGGAACAAGCGCAAAGGGGCAGCCGATAGTGACTATGTCGCCGAAAGGTACAAATATAATCTTTGGAATGATCTCATGTCACATTTCAACCTGCCAGAATGTGAGAATGAAGACGCCGTAGACAAACTGAGGGCCAAAGTCAAGCAGTGGACTCTGAAGAAGATGGCCGAACTGTTCCGTAGCTGGAAGAAGAAGCTATGGAAAAACTATCTGAAGACACAGAAAGTGCCAGTATTCGAGGGGTATCTAGCCAAGCAGGCAAATCACTGGAAGACATTTCAAGAGTACAAGGAGTCAGAAGATGCCCAGGCATTATCAGAAAAGAACAAGATAAATGCCGACAAGAAGAAATATCACCACAAGCTGGGGCCAGGGGGCTATGAGACTGCCATCCCAAAGTGAGATAAGAAAGAGCAAGATCTGATAGATAAAGGCATCGTACCTGAACCACTCCATGATGAGTGGGAATTGAGAGCAAGAAATTGGTTCCTTGCGCATGGTGGGTCGTACGACGAAACAACAGGGGACCTCATCTGCAATGACAATCTTAGGATACCCAGGGAGAATTGGAAAAGGATAGTGAAAGAAATTAAGGAGGGACAAAGAAAGTTCACTGCAGATAGAGATAAAGATTTGTTCACACTGGTCCTCGGCAATGACGAACATGGAGGACGAACGCGAGGCTTCGGTCCTTCTTACCCGTGGTGGCTTGGGTTTGCCAGAGACCAAGACACTTACAGAAGCCGAGAGAGAGCAAAGAAGCGGCAGCAGGATGAGGAGAATGACAAGTTCAACCAGTTGCTTGCCAGGATTAACGAGCAACAGAAGCAGATTGATGAGCTTAGAGGAGTACCGCGCCACGAAGATCCTGCAGTTGATAGTACCGGCGCCCCATCTAAGCGGAAAAGCAGCGTGGCTGAATCTGAGGCCCCGCCCGACGGTGAACGAAGAATGATAGAGGGCGGTCCCGGCTACCCCGTGGATGGAATCAAGGAGTCAACATCATGTGAAATCCATCAGAAATTCAAGAACATATCCATGAAGGTGGCCATCGGACAAGCTTTACCTTCTGGCCCTGATGCACGCTGGCATGGCCGTGAGATTCCAGCTGGCTTTGCTAAAGGCGGGGTGGATGAAATCATGACGGGGTTTAATGATATGGAGCTCGACATAGTTGGACCCGAAGATGAGAGGACACTCGGAGAAGTACTGGGTGGAGTCATCCTATGGGACAAGAACTACATCAAGCTTCCAGGCTCGGCCCCAAGGACAACACCACCTCCGAGTCGTCGCAGGTCACCTACACCTCCATTACCTCCAAGCCCTCCACATGACGTCGGCCAGCACAACACGAGTCCATCTCGATCACCGCCGCTGGACTTGGGTCGTCCGTCTCCGCCGCCGCCCGCACATGATACTAAGAGGAAGCGTGCCAGCAAGAACACTTCGTCGATGATTTCTAAGGGAAGGAGCTCCCCAAAGCGCAAACTGTCGCCCCTCCCAAAGGTACCTCATGCTAATCTTCCTATCAGACCTTATGATCGTACCCCCGAGGAAAACGCCAGGATAGCAAAGGAACAGCATGATGCGCAGATGAAAAGGAAGGAACCCGAGCCCCACCCGAAATACACTGAGAAGAACATAGCATGGGCAAAAGACTTCATAACCACTCCATCACAGTATGACTTACACTATAAGCCTGATGACTATACACGCACATTGCAGAAGGAAGTGAAAAAGAGCAGGTCACATGCAAGTGCAAGTGGGAGCAAATCAAGTTCAACTACAAGCAAGAAAAAATCATACATTCCTCAGCTTGGACAACAGGCCAAACAGTCGATCCCACCCCTCAAGGTGTTAACCGAGAATGTTCCCCCTCCGGTGTAGGGGCAAGCTTTTGAAAAAGGAAAGAAGTTGGCGGATGAATGTGGTATCTCGGTTGAAAATTTGCTGGCTTCCCAAGACGACAGGATACCCAAGGCTGTGGTAGCCCCTAAGCCACAGTTTGTCATGGGAGAGCCTTTGGTCAGCAAAGATGACCTCCCAACAAATATGCGTTACTTGCATAAATGGTACTTAAGTGAATCAAAGAATGGGAGAACGATGATCGTGCTGAGTGTCCCACGGGAGTACTACGGCCGCTCCGAAGAAATCCATATCGACTTTGATGAACTCTTCCAGATGTACAATGGCGACGCCCTCGACAAATCGCTTATGAGTTGCTATTGTCTGTAAGTTTTTCAATTCGGTGTCTACATATAACTTGTTTAGTTATTTCAATTCATTGTCTATATATAACTTGTACTCTATTATGCAGAATGAAGATTCTGGAGTGTAAAAGTAAGAGCATCCTAAATATTGGGTTTATTGATCCAGATAAAATACATATAGCGACGCTAACTAATTATCCCAAGGAGACGGAGGAAAACCTTCTAAGGTTTCTAAGAGATCAAAATTTCTGTGACCACATACTGTTTCCATACAACTTCAGGTGAGGGTCTTTACTCTGTTGTGTCCATTCACTTATAAGTGTAATTGATAAGTTACTCTCTCTCACACACACACACACACACACATATATATATATATATATATATATATATATATATATATACATGTGCAGCTTCCATTGGATTCTGTTGGACATTCAAATTGATAAGGGAAGAGTTGATGCCTTCGACCCATTATCGAGACCCTGGAACAGTTTCAAAGCTTGCAGGACATGCTCCAAGGGTAAATTTAATCATTCTTGCGCTCTATCGGTCTCTTTCGATGATTTTCTAATATATCAATTAATGAAAAACTTAGCAAATCATTATCCTTGTGGGGCAGGGTTTGGAATCGGTTCAAGTGCGTGACTCCCGGTAACTTTCCTGAGAAGCTGACCTTTAGAGCGGCTCAGGTAAGTAGTAGTATGATATACTTCTATTAATTTTCAATACATTTATGATGCTAGATTATTATTTTGATTATATATATTCTATTCTCATAAAGTGCGACCAGCAGCCACGGGGAACGCATCTATGCGGATAGTATGTTTGCGAGACCATTCGCACGTTTACCTCTGAGTTCAAGGATCACAGATTCGACGGAAGCAATGAACATTCACACCTCTATTTTTACCCGTCATTCTTTGTTATCATGATTGATATTCATATTCATCTCCTCTTCTTATATAGCACACGGCCATGAGGACGAAGGTCCTACCAGAGCAACGCGCGATTGCTGTTGCACAGGAGCTTGCGGGATTTCTAAGGACGGAAGCTATAGAAGACAAAGGAATATTTAGTGTAGCTAAGGGCCATTACTGATGTTCGTCCATGTAATCGAATAGACGGGCTCTAGTCCCAATAATTCAGATCTCCATATAATTGTATATATATGATCGCTTGTAAGATAAGTTAATCTTATATATATATATATGCATAATTATTTCTATTTTAAATTATATGAAAACTAATTCCCGAACACCAAACGAGGCATCACGTTAGTCTCCTGAACACCTAAACCCTAAAACCCTAAAACCCAAAAACAATTTCATTCAAAAAAAACCCAAAAGCCAGCAAAATTTGAAAATCTTTAGTCTCGGACCGTGTAACGAACCGGGACTAAAGGGCCTACCCCTGGGGCGCTACGAGGCGCCCACGTGGAGCACCTTTAGTCCCGGCGTTTAAGAGGGCCGGGACGAAAAGGTTAGGCCTTTAGTCCCGCCCCTTTAGTCCCGGTTGGTGAACCGGGACTAAAGCCCCTTACGGGCCGGGGCTATAGGCCCTGTCCCCACTAGTGTCTCTTCACAATCTTCTTGCCCTTATTTTTCATAAATGGAGTTCTTCTCTTGAACGGACGTCCTTTAGGTAGGGTGGTCCTGCTTCTTCTTGTGGTGTATGCCGGTACTTCATCGTCGTCGTCATGTTCCATCTTCGGGTCGCCGTACTTGTCGAAGTCTTGCTCATTGGCGACTCCATCCATTCCGATGATCTTCCTTTTGCCTCTCCTCACGACAATACGACTCGCCGTACTTGTCTAAGTCTTGCTCATTGGCGACTCCATCCATTCCCATGATCTTCCTTTTGCCTCTCCTCACGACAATACGACTGGGCTTTGGCGGGTCGGTAATGAAAAAGCATTGGTCCACTTGGGAAGCCAGTACCCATGGCTCATTTTTCGCGGTGACGTTTGCGCCCGCAGTCTTGAATTTGGCTTCGGGTATAACCATGGTGGTGAAATACCGGTCTTCTTTTATGACGCTCTTGGCCCATCTGACACGAAACATCGGGACCTTCTCTCCAGCGTAGCTCAGCTCCCAAATCTCCTCGATCCTTCCGTAGTATCTGTCCTTGTCGTTACCGGTGTAGGATTCCATCATTACTCCGGAGTTCTGATAATCATCGCTCTTCATGTCCTTTTCCTCGGTGTAGAATGTGTAGCCGTTGATATCGTATGCCTCATACGTAATCAGGTTGTGCTCGGCGCCCTGTGACAAGGCGAATATGAGTTGTTCTTCCACAAAAGAATCCTCATGTAAAGGGTATGACAGAAGCTTCTGCTTGAACCAACGCGTGAAACATGAGTTGTGCTCTTTGATTATATCTCCGTCCGTCCTCTGTTGGCCTCGGTCATTGTACGTCTTCTCAATAAAGGTTTTGTGCTCTACCACCCAAGGATCGACCACGTCTATGTGTTGTAGCGTGACTAGGTTTTCTCTTTCAAAGTCGGCGAGTCGACCCTCGAAGTCGACATGCATTTCGCGGCGACCCTCACGGTGACCCCATCCAGCGAGCCTGCCAAGGTCCTGTTGATGGGCAGACCAACGGGGTTCTCGATGCCTAGATAATTCATGTAGTAGGAGATGCACTCTTCGGTCAGAAAACATCTGGCTATGCTTCCCTCTGGACGTGACATGTTGCGAACGTATCCTTTGATGACACCATTCATCCTTTCGAACGACATCATGTTGTGCAGGAACGTCGGCCCGAGTTGGATGATATCCTCCACAATATGGACCAGCAGATGCACCATAACGTCGAAGAATGCGGGCAGGAAGTACATCTCAAGCTCGCATAGTATCACCACGATCTCTTCCTGTAGCCTTCTGAGTTGCCTCACGCCAACCGACTTCCGAGAGATGACGTCGAAAAAGTTGCATAGGCAAAATAGCATTTCATGGACGTGCACGTCCATGATCCCACGGATTGCAACTGGAAGTATCTGCATCATCAGCACGTGACAGTCATGAGACTTCATCCCACTGAACTTCTGCTTCGCTGAGTCTAGGTATCTGCTTATCTTCCCCGCGTAACCGTAAGGAAGTTTTACTCCTACGAGGCGGGTGAAAAACTGATCGATCTCCTGCTGACTTAGAGTGAAGCACGCAGGAGGGAAGTCATTTCCGGTCTTCTTGGCCTTTTTTCCTTTGCGATGACTTTCCGTGTCCTGCTTCGCTTCATCATCATCATCATCATCATTATTAGCGTGAAGCTCCTCCCTGATGCCCATTGATTTCAAGTCTGCCCTTGCTTTCGGCCCATCTTTGGTCCTCTCTCGCATGTTGAGCAGGGTACAAAGCAGACTCTTGCACACGTTCTTCGTGATATGCATGACATCAAGGCTGTGAGGCACACAGAGGATCTTCCAGTACGGCAAGTCCCAGAAAACAGACCTTGTTTTCCATACATTTAGCAGCGGCTCTGGCGCCTTTTGCTTCTTTCCCAGCTCTGGCGCCTTTCCCGGCGGTGGGCACTCTTTCCAATTTTTCAACAGCTCGTCTATTTCCTCGCCGCTCCTCATACGGGGGTGTCTTTGGGGTTCGGTTTCACCATCGAACAAATTCTTGCGTTTTCTCCATGAGTCATCGTCGCGAAGTCACCTTCGATGTCCCATGAACATGGTTTCCGAAGACCCGGGATCTCTATCTAGCTGGCGATACGTTGTGTCATCCATGCACCTAACGCATCCAGAAAATCCATGGACCACCTGCCCCGCGACATATCCGTAACCGAGATAGTCGTGCACCGTCGTGAGCAGTGCGGCTCTCATAGGGAAATATTCTTTCTCTGCGGCGTCCCACGTATTGGCTGGCGTTTTCCACAGCGTGTCTAGCTCCTCTTTCAGCAGCCCCAGATACAGATTGATGTCGTTCCCTGGTTGTTTCGGCCCTTCAATTAGCATACTCATGTGAATGTACTTCCTCTTCATGCACAACCAGGGGGAAGGTTGTACATCCACACAAACACAGGCCAGGTGCTATGTGTGCTTCTCTAGCTGCCAAACGGATTGACTCCATCGGTGCTCGCGCCCAGCACGATGTTCCTTGGATCGTCCCCAAATTCTAGGTATTCGAAGTTCAACGCTTGCCACTGGCTCGCATCCTTAGGGTGACTCAGCATCTTATCTTTTTTATTTATCTCCGGATCATTTCTGTCATCTTCTCACTTTTTCTCCTCCCTATATCCGTGTGCCAACGCATGAGCTTTGCTACCTTAGGATCCGCGAAATACCGCTGCAGACGAGGAGTGATCGGAAAGTACCACACCACTTTTCGAGGAGCTTTCTTCCTCTTCTTCTATCGACTCACGCCGCACACCGGACATATGGTAGACTCCGCGTGCTCGTCCCGATAAATGATGCAATTGTTCATGCACACATGGTATTTCACGTGCGGTAAATCCATAGGACACACGATTTTCTTCGCCTCCTCTAAACTGGTCGGGCACTAGTTCCCCTTGGGAAGACGTTCGTGCCAGAATGACATGTTCTCGTCGAAGCATGCGTCGGTCATTTTGTATTTTACCTTCATCTCCAGAGCCATGAGCGTTACTTTAAGGTGGGTATCCTCGGGCCTACATCCTTCATACAATGGAGTAACCGCGTCTATCTCCAGTTGATCCAGCTTGGCTTTCTCTCGGGCGGCAGCTCTTGCGTTATCCGTCTGCTTGAGAAGCAGCTCTTGAATATGAGGGTCCTGCACCCAGGCCATCGATGGTCCATCGTCGTCTGCTCCGGCGTCTTCATCTTCATGATCATGCCCTTTGTCTACTCCGGCATCTTCCTCATCATCATGTCTGACATCTTCTACATGATGACTGTGTCCTGGAGATTCTTCATCTTCTTGCCCGCCCTCGCTGCGGTTGTCTTGCTCATGCCCTTCCTCATTTCTTGCCCGCCCCCCATGGACGACTTCATAATCATCTTCATCACCTTGCCATCGATAGCCATCCATGAAACCACACAAGAGCAGGTGGTCCCGCACCTTTACGGAATCCGGGTCCATAAGGCTCTTTTGCTTGCATCTTTGACACGTACATCTTATCTCCGTCTCGTTCTTTTGAAGCATCTCGGCCTTCGCGGAGCTCAAAAACCTATTCACGATGCCTTCGGTCATCGTGCGGACCATGGTCGCCTACGGGGTAGAACAAAATGATATTTTAGAACAAAAAAAATGGCATGACTTTTCCTAAAAATAGGATAAATAAGAATGCATAGTGCCAAATTCTCGCCGAAACGGAAATGAATCAACATTCCGGCAAAATATTGGCAACTATCGCATTTCAAATACCGGTACCTGCAAACACAAACATATGCAACACCACAAACATATGCAACACCACAAACATACGTAGATCTAGCTAGACCATAAAATGTGCATGTGCACGTTGTTGGAGGGAGAAAAAAGTAGATCTACAACATAAAAGTTTTCCCCTTACTTATCTATCAAAAAAAGGTAATTTAACCACTTAATTTGGGTGAATCTATGATGCAAATGAGGTGAGGAGGAGGAGGCACCCGAGACAAGCTTGGAGGAGGAGGTGGAGAGAATGAAAGTGGGGAAAGTGAGTGTGGTAGGTGGCTGTCCAAAATATCTAGCTGGTCCCAGGTTACTAATGGCGCACCACCTACAAATGCGTCATTAATAACCCTGGTTACTAATGGCGCACCATCTGGTGGTGCGCCATTAGTAGTTTTGCAAAAAAAAATAGTAGTGGCGCACTAGGTGAGTGGTGCGCTATTACTAGTTAAACTAGTAATGGCGCACTCTGCCCCGGTGCGCCATTAGTACTTTTGGAAAAAATAAGTTTGTTAGTAGTGGCGCACCGTGTATGTGGTGCGCCGTTAGTGTCCATCACACTAATGGTGCACCTGCACATGATGCGCCACTGCTATATAGTAGTGGCGCACCACTTGTCTGGTGCACCATTAGTGTCTATATTATCTATAGCCCTTTTTCTAGTAGTGAATGACCAGAATTGGTGGATAAGAGATGGGACGGTTGGTATATATAGACATGCAAATAGAGCCGTTGGAAATATAGCCATTGGAAATATACAGTACCAAATTTAGACATTCCAGTGAAAAACTGAGGTTGTCTAAAATGAAATTTATTTACACAATTGTCTATATGAAGATATAGACAATGAAATTTAGACAAGCCACTAGCTCTTAGAATCTGATTTCAGATCAACAAGCTCTCCATCAAACATAGTTTGTTTGGTTGTCCAACCATCTTGTCGATCGACTTCATCAACCATCTCTTCACCATCCTCAATACTCACATACTCTTCTTTTCAACTATGAAACCGTAACAATGCTACCTCTTGCTCTGGACCCCAAAAAATTCTCTCCCCAATTTTTTCCACCACATTATTCACGGCCTTCTCTTCCATGCTCTGTAGGTCTTGTGGATCAATCTCTGCAAAATCAATCTCCCACTTCACAATTGTATCTCTCTCTATGTCCCGCATGCTACCATCACCTAGCTTCGCATTAGAAGGAAGAAATTCTACAGTGAATTCGAACGTCCGAGCACCACCACCCCTGTTTGTCAATGGCGGGGAAGTGTGAGGTGAGCTAGCGGAAGCAGACGAGGCACAAATCGCATAGGTTGGAAAGGATGTTGTTGTCTTTGGCGGCTCCATCGCAGTCAGCCCCCTCCACCCCACCCAAATCTGGATCAAATCGACCAAAAACAGAGGGAAACAGAGGCGATGCGGTGAGATCTAACTCGACACGGAGGAGAACAGGACAGGGTTCCGGATTCACTCAGCACAGCCGCCGCCGTCGCCGAGAACGAAAACTCCGCCGCTGCTATCACCCAGAACAAAAGCTCCGCCGCCGCCGTCGGCTCACCGCTGGGAAGGAAGAGGAGGGAGCAACACAGGTTCAGACAGGGGTACCCGTTCGGACAGGCACGGGGACACGTTTCTCTTGATGCATTAACAACTGAGGCCCGTAACTAGATGCACTGTCAAGTAGGGCCCGCGCTTACGTGGATAAGTTGTGGGTCCAACCCCTAACAGCTAATTAGGGCATCAGTTCAGATTAAGGGCCATGTCGTGTGTGGGCTATTTCCTTGCTCAAAAGTGTCGCACCAAGGCAATTTGGATGAAAGACATCTCACTCTTTTCAATTCACCTCAAAGATGTCGCACACGAGCTATTGATCCGCCTAATGCACCGTTGTGGTCGAGGTCAATCCGACGGTGAGAATTTTCAAAGTGCAACAGCCTACCAAATCTGAAGTTTTAAATACAGTTGTGGTCGAGATTTGTCCAGCCTACTTTCAAAGTGCGAGTACCTACCAAAATCTGAAGATATTAAAACTTGTGGATCCAATATCATCTCATGGAAACAGAGAGATACCCATTTGATTAGAGTTTTAGGGACAATCAATGCAGAAGTGAAGCATGCAGCGGATTCCACTGCCACACAAGCACGTTAACCTGATGGTGCTGGAGTCGTACTCATCTCCTTGCTATTAGAATAGAAGTATTAAGAAGTCAGCACCCTGGTAATCTTAACTGGGGCCTATAAACAGATGCACACATGCACACACAATCTTCCAACTATCACATTACCTCAAGCCTCAACCTTCTACTAGCTAACTTCTTTACTCAAGATAGCTTCCATGGGGTTCAGCTACGCACAGGTACACGTGAAGCAAGAGAGGCTGAGGAGGAGGATCAGCGAGGAGGCTTCGGCAGTGACGATGACAGGCAAGTCGATGACCGGAGAAGATGAGAAGGAGAGTTTTATGGGTGAAGAGGAGAATAAGGCAGCTTGCAACACCGTGAGCGTGCGTCCATGTGTATCTTCCACCTCGGCTGTGTTGCCAAAGGGTGGTCTTTGAAGCTGGCTGTTGGAAATGAGGATGCGCTGATCTCGATCACAGGTAGATAGTGGTTTTGCGTCGCGTGCAACTCGCGACTTTTTCTCTTTTTTCACTGCTATTTAACTGATACAGAGAGAGAAGAGGCAAGTAGCGATCCTATCTACGCGCCATGATCCGCCTTGCTCGCGCCATCCCACAAGCGCCAATCGTGCCTCCTATGCTACCCGCGAGACTACCGGGCACGACGTGGTGACCACGTTCGATCCGCCCATGCTAGCTATCTTCACGGCGCACACAAGTCGCGGCTCGTGACCGTTATTTCATGCTGCAAAAGCAAACTAACCTACCTAAGCCAACGGTCAGATTAGCTAACAATCACCCCCCTAATCTTGGTGTTGGCGGTTTATTTCTATCATGCAGATCCTCCTTCTCAGCTCCTGGAACGCGAGTCGCCCAAGTGCCTTGGGCAAAGTATCAGCAAGCTGATCGCTGGTCCTGACATAGTCGATGTCGACCCGCCCTTGCTTCACGCACTCGCGAATGAAGTGATACCTGATCTCTATGTGCTTGCTGTGGTCGTGGAACACAAGGTTTTTCGCCAGGGAGATCACCGATTTGTTGTCGACGAGGAGCTTTGGTCTAGTTGTCTCCTTGCTCAGCATTTCGCTAAGTAGACACCCCAGCCAGATGCCCTGGCATGCCGCTGTGGTGGCGGCCATGTACTCCGCCTCGCACGAGGAGAGCTCTACCACCCGTTGTTTCTGAGTCTGCCAGCTCACTGGGCACTTGCCGAGGAAGAAGATCACCCCCGTTGTGCTCTTCCTGTCGTCCGTGTCCCCGGCATGATCTGAGTCGCTGTAACCGGTAAGCCGTAATGCCCCTTCCCCACGCTCGTACGCGCAGTCGTGGTCCAGGGTCCCCGCCACATATCGCAGAAGATGCTTGACTGCGCCGTAGTGATTGGAGGCAGGCTTCTCCATGAACCTGCTTAGATATTCGACAGCAAAAGAGATGTCGGGTCTCGTGTGTACCAGGTATCGTAGCCCCCCGATGATGCTGCCGTACTCCGTTTTGTCCACCGGGGCGGCGGAACTCTCCTTGCTGAGCTTGAGTCGCACCTCCATCGGAGCATTGCTGGGGTTGCAGTCCTCCATCCCAGCACGCTCCAGCAGGTGCTTGGCGTAGGCCGCATGTCCGAGGACGATCTAATCACGCTCCTCGCTGACCTCGATCCCTAGGTAGTAGCTGAGTTTACCCAGATAGCTCATGCGGAGCAGCTTGGTCATCTGCTGCATGAAAACGTGGATCTCCGCCATGGCCGTACCGGTGATGATGAGGTCGCCTACGTAGACCCCGACGAGTAGCAGGGAGTCACCAGTGCCGCGTCGGTACACCGCGTGCTCCGACGGACAGCGTTCGAAGCCCAGGGCGCCCAGGCTTTCGTCCAGCTTCGCGTTCCAGGCTCTCGGTGCCTGTCGAAGCCCATAGAAAGCCTTGCGGAGGCACAACACCTTGCCCTCCTGGCCAGCCACAGCGTATCCCGACGGTTGCTGAACGTAGACCTCCTCGAGCAAGCCGCCATTCAAGAAAGCGGACTTGACGTCCATGTGATGAACCTGCGAGCCGTTGTGTGCTGCGAGCGCGATGAGGACACGCACCGAGTCCATGTGTGCGACCGGCGCGAACACCTCTTCAAAGTCCACCCCGTGCCTCTGGACATAGCCCTTCGCCACCAGATGCGCCTTGTGATTTACCACCGCCCCCTGGGGGTTCTTCTTGAGCTTGTATACCCATTTCAGGCCGATCGGGCGGTGCCCGGCGGGTAGTTCGCTCAGTTCCCACGTGCGGTTGTCGACGATGCTGTGCATCTCTTCGTCCATCGCGGCGCGCCAGCCTTGGTCCTTCTCGGCCTCAGTGAAGGAGGCCGGCTCCTCTCCTACAAGCATGCACATGTCATTGTTGTAGTCTGCCTCCACCTCCTCTATCGTGTTCCACACGTTCTCCAGCATGTGGTATCGACGCGGCGCCTCCGCGCCGACAGATGCTTCGGATGCAGCGGTGGGCGGCAAGGCGAATACGACGCCCTTTGGTGTTGTGATCGGCGTGCCGAACGTCGGGGAGGCAGGTGAGGGCGCCGCGGCCACAGTCCTAGGTGTGTCCGACTCGTCGACGGGTGCTGGCGCGTTGTGGTTCTCGCTCGCCGTAGGCTCCTCCACCCGCGGACTCGTCGTGGCCACGGGCTCCAGCTCGACGGTGAAGGACTCAAGTCCCCCGTCTTGGGCCTCCGATCCTGTGCTCCAATCCCACGGCGTGTGTACATCGAACACGACGTCGCGAGACACGTGAGCGCGACCTGACGGAGGGTGGTAGACGCGTTAGGCGGCAGAGCCGGGTTCGTACCCCAGGAACACCATGGGCACGCTACGATCGTCGAGCTTCTTCGGGTTCGGCCGCGTCACCTTGACATGGGCGATGCAACCGAAAGTACGAAGGTGTTGTACGTTGGGCTTGCTCCCAGACCAGGCTTCGTGGGGTGTCATCCCAGAGACACTCTTCGTCGTCGCCCGATTGAGCAGATACACGGCCGTCGTCACGGCCTCGCCCCAGAAGCGCACCGGGACACCCTTTGCTTTGAGCAGGCTGCGTGCCATCCCCACGATGGTCTGATTGCGCCGCTGCACCACCTCATTTTGTTGTGGCCTGTACGGGGCAGTTAGTTGGCGATGAACGCCCAGCTCGGCAAAGAATTCGCCGAGGCTCGTGGAGTTGTACTCCCCTCCGCGATCGGTGCGCAGGGCCTTGAGACGTCGGCCTCATTCGTGCTCTGTAGCTGCCTGGAACTGCCTGATGGCCGTCTCCGCTTCGTCCTTCGTCGTGAGAAGCCGCAACCACATGAAACGGCTCTTGTCGTCGACGAGGAGGAGGAAGTATCTCTTTCCTCCCGGCGTGGCCGGTGTGATGGGCCCGCAGAGGTCGGCGTGCACTAGGCCGAGCAGGTCCTTCGCGCGGTTCATGGCTTGGCGAGGGAATGAAGTTCGTCGGTGCTTGCCTGCAAGGCATGCCTCATAGACCCGATCCACCTGATCGAGGTGCGGCAAGCCGTGTACCATGTCCCCCGTGCGAGGGATCAGAGCGCCTGGAAGCCGATGTGGCCGTAGCGTTCGTGCCACATCCATGTGTCGTCGGGCGCGTGCATCGCCAGGCAGACTGGGCGCGCCACGCTCGGCTGCAGGACATACAACCGCCCATGGTTGCGTTGTACCCGTGCGAGCAAGCGCCCGTCTTGGTCTCGTAGCTGGAGGACGCCCTGGTGAATGCGTGTGCCGTAGGCATTCTCGTCCAGCTGACCTAAACTCACGATGTTGCTGCATAATCTAGGTATATAATACACCTCCGACAGGACCAAGTGCTCACCGTTGAGGCATTGGAACAGAATAGTCCCCCTTCCTTCGATCTGCACGACCGAGCCGTCGCCTAGCTTAACAGAGCCGCGCACGCCGGTGTCCAGCTCGGAGAAGATCTCCCGTCGTCCGGACATGTGGTTGCTGGCTCCCAAGTCCAGGAACCAGGAGGTGTCGTAGCCTCCATCGTTCGATGTAGGACGCGCCTGGGAGCGTTCTTCGTTGAGCATGACATGCTCCACGGCCGTCTCTGTGGGCGTGGTGAGCCTGTACAGGCTTGCCAAGAGAAGCGTGGACTCCTCGGTCCTGCTTTCCGCCAGGTGAACCTGCTCCTTGAGCTCGCGTCGGGGCTCGGTGCAGTCCCACAAGAAGTGGCCCATCTTGTTGCAATTATAACACTTTACCTTGCTCATGTCACGCCCGTCCTTGCCGTTGCGGCCGCCCGTTCCGTTTTGCGATGGACGGGAGTCGCTCCTCCTTCCTTGATTCCCGGCCGTTGTTCTGGCCGGCGCCGCCGGCGCCAGAACCTTGGCCGGTCTCCCGCCCTTGCTTGCGCGCCTCCCACTGCTGCTCCGTCAGAAGTAGGTACCCTCCGCCCTCGGCCGGTGCGGGCGCCGCGCAGCGTTCCTCGGCGGTCCTGAGGCGGCCGATCAGCTCCTCAACCGAGATCACGCTCAGGTCGAGGAGGGTCTCGATCGCCACCGTGATCTGCGAGTAGCGGGAGGGAACGACGCGCAGGACTTTCTGAACGACCCGTACCTCCTCCAGGTTGTCGCCGAGGGTGCGCAGCTGGTTGACTAGGCCGGTGATGCGCATGCCGAAAGCATCAAGTGTTTCGCCGTCGTGGAACGTGATCTGCTCGAACTCCGCGCAGAGCCGTTGTGCGGTCGCCTCACGTACCCGGTGCACCCCCATGCGCATGATCATGACGGTGTCCCACGCCTCCTCCTCCGTCTCCTTGACGACGAGGACGCCGAGCATCTCCGGTGGGACGGCTCGGAACAGGACGCCTAACGCCAGTTTATCGTCGCGCACGCGTTGCGCGTTGCCTAGGATCGCATCCCAGAGTCCCCAGGACTCCAGGTGCACCTTCATCACCAGTGACCACTCGATGTAGTTGGTTGAGGTGAGGGTTGGGAAGGTGGTGCCGGCGCCCGGTACGAACGGCGCTCGTTCCGCCGCCGCAGCCTAGTGGATTATCACCTGCTGCTCCCGCCTGACTCGGTTTCGTCCACGGCTGCGATCCCGTGGTGGAGTCTGCGAGCAAGCATGTCCGCCCGCGCCTCCGTTCAGGCCATCCACGCCCGCCGCTGCGGGCGTGTCCGGCGCTGTCCCGGGCTCCGACATGATCGCCGATATCGCTCAGAGGCCTGTGCTCTGAATACCACTTGTTGGAAATGAGGATGCACTGATCTCCATCACAGGTAGACAGTGGTTTTGCATCACGTGCAACTGGCGACTTTTTCTCGTTTTTTCACTGCTATTTAACTGATACAGAAAGAGAAGAGGCAGGTAGCGATCCTATCTATGCGCCACGATCCGCCTTGCTTGCGCCATCCCACGAGCGCAAATCGTGCCTCCTATGCTACCTGCGAGACTACCGGGCACGACGTGGTGACCACGTTCGATCCGCCCATGCTAGCTATCTTCACGGCGCCCACAAGTCGCGGCTCGTGACCGTTATTTCATGCTGCAAAAGCAAACTAACCTACCTAAGCCAACGGCCAGATTAGCTAACACTAGCGCCAAGGAACATCCTTGCATACATAGATCACTGGGTAGAGTGTGCGAACATATATTCTGGGATTGTAGGTACTGGTAGTAGTAGTAGTACTATTTTGTTTTGAAATTTCCTTCCTCTACTGTCCCTATAGGGAAATAGAGTTAAGTTGTCGAAGGATCGACCATCGTGTAATGACGGTGAAATACAGTGAAATCACTTTGGAACATGGTTTAGTTTACAAAAAGGCATTTCAGTTTAATTATAGTTTGGGAGCCTAATTTCATTCAATGTCAAATTTCTTAGATTGCACTGCAATATGTCTATAAGCTATTTCTAATTATGACTAACCGAAAAGTGAAATAAGATGAAAACATGTTGCAATGTACTCGTGTAATGTGAGTGATATTTTTGTTGTAGTGTAGTATTGTGACATATCATTGAATATTTTGTGAAGTGTCTATGGAATGTATCTGTAATTATCAACTATGAATGGAATAATTGGTTTGTGAACTGTATCTCAATAAAACAATAAATGCAATTAGGATTTTATGAAATAGTTGGAGAATTTATCTAAATTATTAGCTTGCTCTAAAATGTTTTCAAAATAGATATGAATTGCCACTGAGATCTTAAAATACAGTTAGTGTGATGATATGTTATGATTTGTGAATTTTATCAAAAAGGAGGATGACCTCCGACCTCTATATCAGGTCGATGCATGTAGGCATTTTGTTCATTAAGACCTTACAAATAATACATTAATAAGTCTAAACCCATCATCTTGATAACAACTGTCACTACTCCTATCAACTTGATGAAGGGGTGCAGATTGTCGGCGCCGCATACCAAAACCTCACAGAAAATCCCAACATTGAAAGTCGGAGGCCCCAACCAAGCCGAATTCCCGGGACAGGGTCACACACTGGTCCGACTCACTCTCATTGCGCACCACATGCACACACTGTAGAGGATGTCGCCATCGTCTTCCATCAAACCATCTTCAGAGCAGGTACTCGTGCATCCGCCTTGCCAGGCCAGCCGTCGATGCCACCATGGCGCCACACAATGCCATCTCCCTACGCTCGTCCATCATCACCCATCTGTCGTCGAGACCCTGTCGTGCCATGACGCCGAGACTCCACGTCGTCGATGCATCACATGAAACACTGCTTTACCAACGTCCTTCATTCATTAACTGCGCCAAACCAATGCCCTCACGAGGGAGAGCGACACCGAGAATGCCACTATTGTCTGATTTGGGATACCTAGATCTGGGGTTTTCCCTCAGCCTGGACGTACCGAGCGGGCTTTTAGGCCCGCTCGTGGCCCGTTTGATTTAGGCCCGCTCGGTCCTGGCCCGAAAAGAAAAGAGTCCGGTTCGGGCCCAGAAATTCAGACCGAAAAAAAATCGGTTCGGTCCGGTCTTTAACCGGGCCGAACGAAAAGACCGAGCCCAATAACACAAAACGAGTGGCCTCGTCCAGTCCTCCTCGGCCCTCGCTGCATGGTCGTTTCCTCCTCCCTCCTCCGCTCCTCGCTGCACGGCGGCTCCTAACCCTAACCCTAAGGCGACGGCGCCGTCGTCCGCTCCTCCGCGTCCTCTCTCCCTCACCGCTCAAGACGGAAGATTCAGGCGGCGGCGCCGCCGGTATGGATCCCCGCTCCCTGGCCCTCCTCCTCGTCCCCTGGCCGGTAGCGGCAGACATTCAAGCCTGTGCAAATGCCGCACCTTTCCCCCCTGCAGCGCCCCTTCCTCTCCGGTCGGAGCCGGCGCATCCCCTGCATCTGGTTCATCTCGCTGGCCAGCGCGCCCTCCATCCCGCTCATCCCACTGGCCGGCGCAGCCCCCCCATCTGACATCTTCTTCTTCCAATTCTTCTCTGCCATCTTCTTCTTCCCCTTCCTCTGTCATCTTCTCCCCCCTTCCTTGAATCCCCTGGTTTCTCTTCTTTACTTGCCCAGGCAGCCCCTTCTAAGTTCATCCTCTTCCATTGTTCCTACTAGCCCCTGCTCTCCATGTTCACACGAATTTGCTAACCACATATTCGTCTTTTGCAGTCTGCTGATGTTGCTGGAATCGGTCCAGTCGGTCCAGAAAAGCTTGACCGAGCCAGCTCTAAAACGGTCCGGTCCTTCGAAATCAGCCCGCTGGAGAGCTCGGCTCGGTCCGGTCCGGACCGCCGCCGGCCGGTCCAAACGCCGGACCGGACCGTGTCCAGGCTGAGTTTTCCCCTAGAGCAACGCGGGTGAGTAGAAAGGTAATGACACCTAGATGCCGATGTCGCCTGTCGGAGCTCGGGTTTCACCGGGAACCACGCCTTCCCAACTCGTCGTCAGTACTAGCCATGGTATCTAGGGATCCGCCACAATCAGTCGGCCGACTACCTTCGACATAGGAGGAGGCCACCAACCCCACGCCGGGGGTCGGAGCCCTCGGCTTCCTTGTGCTACAGGACGAACCTAGGAGCCCGCATGCCATCGTTGGAGTTGACGAGACACAACAGATATTGCAAGCCTGGGTCGTTGCCCATCCGAACGCATCTCAGGCTAAATCGGGCACAAACACTGTTGCCTCCGCCAGCTGGCTTTCGCGTCGTCATCCGCCTTAAGCTCGCCGGTCCTAGCCTCTGATGCCACCCCACGTCAAGACCGCTAAACGGCCGGAGCAAGCGCCGCCGCTGCGATCCTGAACTTTGGCCGAGGAGATCCGTCGTCGCCGCCGCGCCACACGGGCTTTGACTCCCGACGACAGAGGCGATGGGAGGGGAGGATTTGGCATGGATGAAGTCTAGAGATGGCCGGTGGGGGCGCCCTAGTACGGCCGCATGGGAGCGAGTGTTTCTTAATCTAGAGTTTCTTCACGACAAGGAGTCATGGTTCTAGGCTTGTAGCTTTTTGTGAATTTTATCTGAAATAATTATATAATAACATTAGGAAATGTCTGAAACTCGTTGTGGAATTTATTTGAATCTTTTACTTTCTTTGAAATATACCTGAAATGGTTCTAGAATGGATATGTGAAGTTGGTCTAACTTGTCTATGAAATCCAAAAATATAGTAATGGTGAAATGTTAGTGAAATGCATCTGAAATTTGAATTAACAACATATCTGCAAGTGAACATTATATAATGAATGAGATTTGAAGAAGTTCAATTTTTGAAAATTGAAACTCTGATGGTCTTAAAATCGTGAGACCCATCAAAATTAATTAAAAAGGTTGAAAAATAGATTGAATACATACAGATACGTAAGAATACTTGAGCTCGAAAATGTAGGTTTGAATCTCCAAGCATCTATCGTGGCGGATGATTGATTTGTCGGCACATAGTGTAATATTGAAAACATTACCAAGTAACAACACTGAAACAAATCGACTTAAATAGAAAGAAAACCCGAGGCCATCCATTTAGGACTTGCCTAGCAACAAAATCTCCACAATCCTACCACAAAATCTATGACCTTGGACCATACCCACCGGTCGCATAGCATGTGAACTGACAAAGAGCCAGGAGCTGAGGTGAAATGATTCATTACAACATGGAGGGAATTAAGGCAGTGACTGTTGAGTGCGGCGTTTCGGTGCCTAGGCTCATCTGCATCCGTTTAAAAAAAATGAAAATAAATACTAAAATAATTTAAATAATTTCAAAATAAATTGGGTGATAGATAATTTGATACGTTAGGTCCGCTTCAATTTTTGTATCATTTCAACATCTCAGCAGCAATCGGCAAAAAGATAAATCGGGTCAAAACGGTGCATGTACTCTAAATTTTTTAAAGACCCTGAATTTATCTTTTTTGCCGAGAGCTGCTCATATATTCAAATCGTACAAAATTTGAAGCGGAACTCACGCATCAAATTATCTATCATTCAATTTTTTTTTGAAAGTTTTTTATTTTTTAAATATTTGTTTTGATTTGTTTACTCAGCAGGGTGCAGATAAGCTTGGGCTTAGAAATGAATTTTCGGTGACTACTAGGGTAGATGATCAGGACCCAATAGCTTAGGATAATGATCAATGACTGGTTGGCTTAGCAGCTAAGAATCTTTTTACTAATTAAAGTATGTTTATCATGCCTCAAAAGGAAAGTCTTAATTTAAAGTAAAAATAGTGCTACCTTTTTTTTGTGCGCTAATTTGGTCAGCGCCTCAGCGGTGAGTAGATATAATATCTTCCTGTTGACTGATGATAAAATAGTAATATATCGACTGATGTAGTGCACTGCTGTGGTCATGACCTCTCCGGCGGTGAACTATCAAAGTGCAAGTACCACCTATCAAATCTGAAGACTTAAATACAAAAGTTTGTTACAATAGCGATCGACATTTCTCCAGCTTATTCTTAAAGTGTGAGCACCACCTACCAAATCCGAAGGTTTTAAAATCTGTGGATCAAATATCATCTAGGGGGGACGGAGAGATATACAACATTTGATTAAAATTTTAAGCCCAGATAATGCAGAAGTGAAGCATGCAGTGGATTGCACTGCCAGGCAAACAAATTATTAACCTGACGCTGGTGCTGTGCTGGAGTTCTACTCATCTCCTTATCTGCTTTTAGGAGCACTGGCATGTCCACCCCCGGTTTGCGTATGATCCACCTAAGCCGGCAAAGGAGATAAGCCCATAAAATGATAGTACTTCTAACTGGCGCGACCCCAATAATTCCAACTGGTGCCATCCCAATAAGTGAAGAAACGCTGATGTGGCCGCCCGGTGGCCATTTTTTAAAAAAAAATGCCCTGTGGCCATTTCTTTCTCTCTCTCTCAAATATGTTTTGGCCCTATTTGCTGAAATTAACGAGTTTATGGCCTGAATCTATCAATTTCCAAGCTGTTGGACTAAAGCATGCAATCTATCTGAATTAATGGACTAATGATGCACCTTACTCCTACACGTGAAGCAGGAGAAACTGGGGAGGCGGATCACTGAGGAGGCCGTGGCAACAACTACGAGCAAGTCGATGGCTGAGGAAGAAGAGAAGAAGAATGTGAATTTTATGGATGAAGAAGATAAAAAGGCTTGCGACTCACAGACGGCCCGTTGGGTTCACACCCATGTGCGTCTTCCGCACGGTGGCGGGGCGCCAAAGGGTGGGCACCGATGAAGCTGGCCGGCCAGGGAGCGTTGCATACATAGGTCAAGAGAGAGTGTGGGTATATACTTTTGGTTTGTGGGTGGGATACTGCTTTGAACTTGATTTGCATACTGCTTTGAGGCCTTAATTGTGTGATTGTTTGCCCTCCATTCCTAGGTGTCTAAATATAACACTAATGGAAAACGGGCCTTTGGCCTGGACCCTTTAGTCCCGGCCTGCCTCTGGGCCGGGACTAAAGGCCCGGCCACGTCGCCCCAATTTCCAATGCCTCCCTCGAGGCTTTAGTCCTGGCCCGTAAGGAACCTTTAGTCCCGGTTCGTGTCCCAAACCGGGACTAAAGGGCTACGCGGTTGGCAGCCCGCATGTGCGCCACCTTTAGTCCCGGTTTGTGTCTCAAACCGGGACTAAAGTCCTCTGCCTATATATAGCACAGCCCCCCTCTCCCCTCTTCCTTGCATTTTTCATGGATGGAGGATTGTGGGTGGGTGCTTGCTCTCCACTTTTTTTGATGCACTAGAGTTGTTTGTTGAAATGTGTGTTAGAGCGATGCCGCTTCAGTTCACCGAACACAACTACGATATGAGATGCCTGAGCCACGCTTAAACCTCTTCCTCTTTATTTCTACTTATTCTAAAAGGTTAGCAACTATGTTTCCTCGTTTAGACCGTGCGGTACTAGTTTTTAGGATCATGATTGTATTTGATATACTGTCGTATAACACAGATGAGCCATCCATGGATGTACGGTGATCGACGCACAGCCGCTTACAGAGAAGGCGTGCATTCTTTTCGAGATGCAGCCGATGCGAACAAGCATGGTGGTGGCTATATGTTTTGTCCATGTGTTGAATGTCGGAATGAGAAGGATTACACTTCCTCAAGAGTCATTCAGAGCCACCTGCTTCGGTCCGGTTTTATGTCGGGCTATAGTGTTTGGACCAAGCACGGAGAAAGAGGGGTTATGATGGAAGACGACGATGAAGAAGAAGAGAACGATGATGACAACTACCGATCTATGTTCCCTGAGTATGCTGATACCGCAATGGAAGACAATGAAGAAGAAGATCAGGATGAAGAACGGGAACCAGATGAGCCCGCTGATGATCTTGGCCGGGTCATTTCTGATGCACGGCGAGGTTGCGACACAGAAAAGGAGAGGTTGCAGTTCGAGCAGATGTTACAGGACCACAACAAATTGTTGTACCCAACTTGTGAAGATGGCCAGAAGAAGCTGGGTAGCACACTGGAATTGCTGAAGTGGAAGGCAGAGACCGGTGTGACTGACTCGTCATTCGAAAAGTTGCTGGTAGTGATGAAGAAGATGCTTCCAAGAAAGAACGAATTGTCCGCCAGCACGTACGAAGCAAAGAAGCTTGTCTGCCCTCTAGGATTAGACGTGCAGAAGATACATGCATGCCCTAATGACTGCATCCTCTACCGCGGTGAGAAGTACGAGAATATGGATAAATGCCCGGTATGCACTGCATTGCGGTATAAGATCAGAAAAGATGACCCTGCTGATATTGAGGGCGAGCCACCCAGGAAGAGGGTTCCTGCCAAGGTGATGTGGTATGCTCCTATAATACCACGGTTGAAACGTCTGTTCAGAAATAAAGATCATGCGAAGTTGTTGCGATGGCACATGGAAGATCGTATGAAAGACGATAAGTTGAGGCACACCGCTGATGGTCGGCAGTGGAGAAAAATCGAGAGAGAGTTCCCGAGATTTGCAGCTGACGCAAGGAACTTATGGTTAGGTCTGAGTACATATGGCATGAATCCTTTTGGGGAGCAGAGTTGCAGTCACAACACCTGGCCCGTTACTCTATGTATCTACAACCTTCCTCCTTGGTTGTGCATGAAGCGGAAGTTCATTATGATGCCAGTGCTTATACAAGGTCCAAAGCAACCCGGCACCGATATTGATGTGTACCTAAGGCCATTAGTTGATGAACTTTTACAACTTTGGGCCGAACCAGGTGTACGTGTGTGGGACGAGCACAAACATGAGGAATTTGACCTTCGAGCGTTGCTTTTCGTAACCATCAATGATTGGCCTGCTCTTAGTAACATTTCAGGACAGTCAAACAAGGGATACAATGCATGCACGCACTGTTTGGATCAGACAGAAAGTATATATCTCGATAATTGTAGGAATAATGTGTATCCGTACAATCGTCGTTTTCTTCCGCCCAAGCATACCTTAAAGAAAAAAGGCAAGCATTTCAATGACAAGGCAGAACCCCGGGGGAAGCCTGTCATCCGTACTGGTGCTGAAGTATTTGATATGGTCAAAGATTTAAAAGTAATCTTTGGAAAGGGTCCTGGCAGCCAACCTGTTCCTAACGGCCCTGATAAGCGCGTACCCATGTGGAAGAAGAAATCTATATTTTGGGAGCTACCCTACTGGGAAGTCCATGAGGTCCGCTCGGCAATCGATGTGATGCACCTGACGAAGAATCTCTGTGTGAATATTCTAGGCTTCCTGGGCTTGTATGGGAAGTCAAAAGATACACCGGAAGCATGGGAGGACCAGAAACGTCATAAAGGAAGAGATGGCATGCATCCAGGGCAGTTTCAAGGGCGTGCCAGCTACGCTCTTACTAAGGAAGAGAAGGAAATCTTCTTTGAAGTCCTGTTCAGTATCAAGGTCCCGACTGGCTTCTCGTCAAATATAAAGGGAATCGTAAATATGAAAGACAAAAAATTCCAAAACCTAAAGTCTCATGACTGCCACGTGCTTATGACGCAATTGCTTCCGGTTGCATTGAGGGGAATTCTACCAGAAAATGTTCGCCTGGCAATTGTGAAGGTATGTGCATTCCTCAATGCAATTTCTCAGAAGGTAATCGATCGAGAAAGTCTATCAGGGTTACAGATTGATGTGGTCCAATGTCTGGTCAGCTTTGAGTTGTTGTTCCTGCCATCCTTCTTCAATATAATGACACACCTCCTAGTTCACCTAGTTGAAGAGATTAGAATTCTCGGTCATGTGTTTCTACACAATATGTTCCCCTTCGAGAGGTTCATGGGAGTCTTAAAGAAATATGTTCGTAACCGTGCTAGGCCAGAAGGAAGCATCTCCAAGGGCTATGGAACAGAGGAGGTCATTGAGTTTTGTGTGGACTTTCTTCCTGACCTTAAGTCGATTGGTGTTCGTGAATCTCGGTATGAGGGTAGGCTGACAGGAAAAGGCACACTAGGAATGAAAGCAAAAGTATGTATGGACGTGCATTCTTTCTCTCAAGCACACTATACAGTTCTACACAATTCCACCGTGGTGGCTCCGTATATTGTGAGACACAAGAATATTCTACGCTCCGAAAACCCGGGGAAGGCCGACTCTTGGATTAAAGGGGAACACGAGAAGACTTTCGGCAGTTGGTTGCAGACACATCTCATGAATGATGACACCGTTGGAGATGAGCTGTACTGTTTGGCCAGCCCACCATCTTCGACTATATGTACTTTCCAAGGGTATGAGATAAATAGGAATACATTTTACACGGTTGCCCAAGATAAAAAGAGCACCAACCAAAATAGTGGTGTCCGCTTTGATGCAACAGACGAGAATGGGCACTGTTTGGAAACATATTACGGGTACATAGAGGAGATATGGGAACTTGACTATGGACCTACTTTTAAGATCCCTTTATTTCGGTGCAAATGGGTGAAGCTGACAGGAGGCGGGGTAGTTGTAGACCAAAAGTACGGCATGACAACAGTGGATCTCAACAATCTTGCATACATGGACGAACCATTTGTCCTAGCCAATGTTGTTACTCACGTTTTCTATGTGAAGCACATGTCTACATTAACGAGAAAAAGAAATCAGCAAAAGAAGATATCGTCCGATGAGCCAAAACGCCACATAGTTCTTTTAGGGAAAAGAAACATCCTGGGAGTAGATGACAAGACAGACATGTCAGAAGATTATAATAAGTTTCATGAAATTCCGCCCTTCAAAGTGAAAACTGACCCAAGCATCCTACTGAATGATGAAGATTCTCCATGGCTACGACCCAGAAGAAAACAGAAATAATAGATAGGAATATTGGTGCAATAATGTAATAATGTATTAAACCTTTTATGTAATGCATGTATGGAATGTACTAAATTTCAAACACTTTTCATTTTCATAGTATCCATGTAAGAGATGAGTTCTCGTTCGAAACCCTGATACTTCGAGAGAGATTGTCCGTTTTGTACACGAAGTGCATCCAGTTTTTGTCATAGCCCTCTCAACTTTTTACCACATGCTATGTGGGTGAAATGATGATAGCATGCCAACTTTCAACATTTTCAGAGTTCATTTGTAGTGCTTTTCAATTTCAGGGTGAACTAGCTCAAAAAAAATAAGTAAATGCACGAAGTATACCAAATGAAGTCAGAAATTGTTGAAATTTTGTGATGTGCCTTTGAATGGTGCATTTTGAACACACAAAAAGTATGGAGTTCAAATAAGTTCAAAAAAATGAAATCCCTTTGTAAGAGATGAGTTCTCGTTTGAAACCCTGATACTTCGAGAGAGATTGTCCGTTTTGTACACGAAGTGCATCCAGTTTTTGTCGTAGCCCTCTCAACTTTTTAACACATGCTATGTGGGTGAAATGATGATAGCATGCCAACTTTCAACATTTTCAGAGTTCATTTGTAGTGCTTTTCAATTTCAGGGTCAACTAGCTCAAAAAAAAATAAGTAAATGCACAAAATATACCAAATGAAGTCAGAAATTGTTGAAATTTTGTGATGTGCCTTTGAATGGTGCATTTTGAACACACAAAAAGTATGGAGTTCAAATAAGTTCAAAAAAATGAAATCCCTTTGTAAGAGATGAGTTCTCGTTCGAAACCCTGATACTTCGAGAGAGATTGTCCGTTTTGTACACGAAGTGCATCCAGTTTTTGTCGTAGCCCTCTCAAATTTTTAACACATGCTATGTGGGTGAAATGATGATAGCATGCCAACTTTCAACATTTTCAGTGTTCATTTGTAGTGCTTTTCAATTTCAGGGTCAACTAGCTCAAAGAATGATAGAGGGCGGTCCCGGCTACCCGTGGATGGAATCAAGGAGTCAACATCATGTGAACTCCATCAGAAATTCAAGAACATATCCATGAAGGTGGCCGTCGGACAAGCTTTACCTTTTGGCCCTGATGCACGCTGGCATGGCCGTGAGATTCCAGCTGGCTTTGCTAAAGTCGGGGTGGATGAAATCATGACGGGGTTTAATGATATGGAGCTCGACATAGCTGGACCCGAAGATGAGAGGACACTCGGAGAAGTACTGGGTGGAGTCATCCTATGGGACAAGAACTACATCAAGCTTCCAGGCTCGGCCCCAAGGACAACACCGCCTCCGAGTCGTCGCAGGTCACCTACACCTCCATTACCTCCAAGCCCTCCACATCACGTCGGCCAGCACAACACGATTCCATCTCGATCACCGCCGCCGGACTTGGGTCGTCCGTCTCCGCCGCCGCCCGCTCCGGATACAAATCCTGAGCCTGCCACGGATACAAAGCGGGAGCGTGCCACCAAGAACGCTCCGCCGCCGCCCGCTCCGGATACAAAGCCTGAGCCTGCCACGGATACAAAGCGGGAGCGTGCCACCAAGAACGCTCCGCCGCCGCCCGCTCCGGATACAAAGCCTGAGCCTGCCACGGATACAAAGCGGGAGCGTGCCACCAAGAACGCTCCGCCGCCGCCCGCTCCGGATACAAAGCCTGAGCCTGCCACGGATACAAAGCGGGAGCGGGCCACCAAGAACGCTCCGCCGCCGCCCGCTCCGGATACAAAGCCTGAGCCTGCCACGGATACAAAGCGGGAGCGTGCCACCAAGAACGCTCCGTCGCCGCCCGCTCTGGATACAAAGCCTGAGCCTGCCATGGATACAAAGCGGGAGCGTGCCACCAAGAACGCTCCGCCGACGATAACTAAGCCACAGAGCACCCCAAAGCGCAAACGGTCGCCCTCCCAAAGGTACGTCATGCGAATCTTCCTATCGGACCTTATGATCGTAGCCCCGAGGAAAACGCCAGGATAGCAAAGGAACATCATGATGCGCAGATGAAAAAGAAGGAACCCGAGCCCCGCCCGGAATACACCTAGAAGCAAATAGCATTTGCAAAATACTTCACGACCCTTCCATCACAGTATGACTTACACCATAAGCCTGATGACTATACACGCACATTGCAGAAGGAAGTGAAAAAGAGCAGATCTCGATCACCGCCGCCGGACTTGGGTCGTCCGTCTCCGCCGCCGCCCGCTCCGGATACTAAACGGGAGCGTGCCACCAAGAACGCTTCGCCGACGATTTCTAAGCCACAGAGCACCCCAAAGCGCAAACGGTCGCCCCTCCCAAAGGTACGTCATGCTAATCTTCCTATCAGACCTTATGACTTACACCATAAGCCTGATGACTATACACGCACATTGCAGAAGGAAGTGAAAAAGAGCAGATCACGTGCAAGTGCAAGTGGGAGCAAATCAAGTTCAACTACAAGCAAGAAAAAATCAGTTGTTCCTCAGCTTGGACAACAGGCCAAACAGTCGATCCCACCCCTCAAGGTGTTAACTGAGAATGTTCCCCCTCCGGTGCAGGGGCTAGCTTTAGAAAGAGCAAAGGAGTTGGCGGCTGCATGTGGTGTCTCGGTTGAAGAATTGGTGTCTTCCCAAGACGACAAGATACCCAAGGCTGTGGTAGCCCCTAAGCCACAGTTTGTCATGGGTGAGCCTTTGGTCAGCAAAGATGATCTCCCAACAAATATGCGTTACTTGCATCAATGGTACTTAAGTGAATCAAAGAATGGGAGAACGATGATCGTGCTGAGTGTCCCACAGGAGTATTACGGCCGCCCCGAACAAATCCATATCGACTTTGATGAACTCTTCCAGATGTACAATGGCGACGTCCTCGACAAATCGCTTATGAGTTGCTATTTTCTGTAAGTTTTTCAATTCGTTGTCTACATATAACTTGTTTAGTTATTTCAATTCATTGTCTATATATAACTTGTACTCTATTATGCAGAATGAAGATTCTGGATTGTAAAAGTAAGAGCATCCTAAATATTGGGTTTATTGACCCAGATAAAATACATATAGCGACGCTAACTAATTATCCCAAGGAGACGGAGGAAAACCTTCTGAGGTTTCTAATATATCAAAATTTCTGTGACCACATACTGTTTCCATACAACTTCAGGTGAGGGTCTTTACTCTGTTGTGTCCATTTACTTATAACTGTAATTGATAAGTTACTGACACACACACACATATATATACATGTGCAGCTTTCATTGGATTCTGTTGTGTCCATTTTCAATACATTTATGATGCTAGATTATTATTTTGATTATATATATTCTATTCTCCTAAAGTGCGACCAACAGCCACGGGGAACGCATCTATGCGGATACTATGTTTGCAAGACCATTCGCACGTTTACCTCTGAGCACAAGGATCACAGATTCGACGTAAGCAATGAACATTCACACCTCTATTTTTACCCGTCATTCTTTGTTATCATGATTGATATTCATATTCATCTCCTCCTCTTATATAGCACACGGCCATGATGACGAAGGTCCTACCAGAGCAACGCGCGATTGCTGTTGCAGAGGAGCTTGCGACCTTTCTGAGGACGAAAGCTATAGATGACAAAGGACGATTTAGTGTAGCTAGGGGCCATTAGTGATGTTCGTCCATGTAATCAAATAGACGGGCTCTAGTCCCGATAATTCAGATCTCCATATAATTGTATATATATGCTCGCTTGTAAGATAAGTTAACCTTATATATATATGCATAATTATTTCTATTTAAATTATATGAAAACTAATTTCCGAACACCAAACGAGGCATCACGTTAATCTCCTGAACACCTAAACCCTAAAACCCTAAAACCCAAAAATAATTTCATTAAAAAAAACCCAAAAATAAGCAAAATCTGAAAATCTTTAGTCCCGGCCCGTGTAACGAACCGGGACTAAAGATCCTGCCCGTGGGGCGCTACGAGGCGCCCACGTGGAGCACCTTTAGACCCGGCTTGTAAAAGGGCCGGGACTAAAGGTTAGGCCTTTAGTCCCGCCCCTTTAGTCCCGGTTAGTGAACCGGGACTAAAGCCCCTTACGGGCCGGGGCTAAAGGCCCCGTCCCCACTAGAGTAAGTCTTTTAAGCTATTTCACTAGGTGTCTACATACGAAGCAAAATGATTGAATGTACACTTTAAAGTATGTTTATGTATATCCGTATATAGTCCAGTAGTGAAATCTGTACAAAGACTTATATTTAGGAACGAACGGGGTATATCGGAATCAAGATACCTCTTCCTTGCACATGATTGTAAGCATCCATTGAATGCCAAAACTCTGCTCCGTGGCAAAAGGGCACTAGTCTGGAATATTGACAACTCAAACTTAGAATTTGCGATTTGTGCATGTAGTTATGACATAATTATTTATTCTACTGTACAAATGGCTTCTCCGTGTGCGTTCACGTTTTTTCATCGCTTGTTGTATTTTCCTAGTTCAGTTTGTTGTTAATATCTTTGTCGGCCATGTGCATATACAAATATTTTCGTGCAAAAAATATTCAAATATTTTGATGTGCTCTTGACTTCTTGTTAGTAACCATGGTTACCAATTGTAAGTTCGTGCGCTACCACACATGGTCAATGATTTATGTCCACGAGTTTCTTATCTCGCGGCAGCAACACCTTTTTTTTAGAAAATGAGGGTTACCCCCGGCCTTTGCATCTGGATAATGCATGCAGCCATTTTATTAATTATTCACAAAAACTTTACAAAGTAGTACATGAGTTTGTCCGAAGCCACTATCTTAGCAACAACTATCGCTACTCCTAACCACTTGATGAAGGGGTGCCGATAGTCCGAGCCTAATACAAAACAGACATCGCACCAAAGCCTAACATCTAAAGCCGGAGGCCCCAACCGAGCCACATACTGGGTTTAGGATACAAACTAGTCCGATGCACTCTCATGTGTCGTCGCTGTCATCTTCCACCAATCCGTCTTCAGAGAAGAAACTAACACACCAACTTGATAGACCTCTCTGTCATCGACGCCACCATGACGCCAGGGAGCTTCCACCTCCTGCACGAGTCCATCTCAACGCATCAGACACCGAGTCTCCGCTGCGCCACGCTGCCGAGATCCACCGCCATCAATGAGTAAGATGAAGCACCGCTCCACCAAAATAGCCTTCAACTGGTCCCTCAAGCCCGTGTACACCTCCAAGAATGACGTCCCCAAGAGGAAAACGGCACATGCGCGCCGCCGTCATCCAATCTACTGATCTAGGGTTTCCCCCGGAGGTAGCAGATAGAGGTCTTGAGCTTCTCCATGGCGATGCCCCCAAGAAGGTGACGACATAGAAGAGTGTCGCCATCGCGGGACTTAGCAACAAGCCAAGAACAAGGATTTCTCCCGGATCCGCTCGACGAATCTCTGTCTCACATCGTGCGCACAGGCGACCACCGATCTCCGTCACCGCAGAACAAGCTAGCCACTCAGGCCAGATCGGATCTGACCAAAGGGCCAACTATGCCTGCAGCTGACCAGCCAACCAAGTCCTTCCATGCCGCCGCTGATCCGAGGAGACAGGGCCACGGCCAAATGCAGCAGTTGCATCTGTCGCCGCTCGTCGCCGGGAGCGATCCACCGCCGCGTAGAGTCTCGGATCTGGGGACGCACATCCGCTCGCCTGGATGCCCCGCGCCACCCACGCGCGCGAGAAGGAGAGGCTCCTCCGCCACAGCCGTCATTCGCCCGGGCTTAGCCCGGCGGTTTCCTCCAGCAGCGGCGGAGGGGAGGGGTGGGATGGGGAGAGACCGGCAGCTAGGGTTGGACCCCTCAGCCGCCCGCACGAGGGGCAGCGGAGGGGAGGGGGAAACGCGTGAGATGCGATTTGTTTCATAAGTCCCACCTCCCGATGTTCCTCCTTTATAAATTTCTTCTTAGCTATTTTTTCACCACTCCTCCCTCCACTGCTTCTCCGTTACCCCTCCATCTCCGTGTAGATTTGCTTCTCTCTCCGCCATATGTCATATGACCCATATGGTAATGATTGAGGGTCACTCCATGAACCATGGATGAGCTTAGTGGATGTCACCTCGCTTTGCGAAGACCTGGAATGGTACTCGATCAGACACTCGCCCCTGGCAAGCCCAAATTAGAGGTGGACTGCAACTCAAAATGTTGGCAGCGAGAAGTCAATTGATTTGCATCTTTTGTCTTGCATATGTCGTGTACATATGTTGCAAGCGTTTTGTAAAGTTTGTTGTGACGAGTTACATGACGAAATGATTTCAGCCATCGTATGAATGATTACAATTATACTGTAAATGTGTTTTATTATTGTTGACGTCATGTTTTCATATGTTGCATTGTTTTGTTTTCATGCTGCATATGTGGTGATGCAATTTCCAACATTTTGCTACAAAAAATCAAAATGTAGTGATTTTACTTATTTTTATTGGAGGTATTATATTCACAGTTTTGAGGAGATTCACCAATAGGAAATGCTACGGACCGTTAATGGATTTCAACTGACTGGCATCTAGCGTTCCCCACCATCCATTTAGGGGTAGAGGCTGTTAAAACAACTCTATTAGATCCTCTATCCAACGATAGAGGGGAATAATTTCGGTTTTCCTCCTCTAACCCTGACCTAGCCGATCCCCAATAGCCATTAGCGGAGGATAAGTTATCCTACGATGCCTATCCTACCCCTATTTTTACTCTGTTGCTACCGCTCGCAGGAAAACTCTAGCGCCTCTCTCTCGTCTCTCCCCCGCCACTCTCCTGCCACTACCTCTTCGCTGGAGATTGCCAGCTGTCTCCCGCCGCTCCCGCGTTCCCTCCCTTGGCCCTCGCCGCCCTTCTCCCCGATGCACAACTCGTTGTCCACCATCGTAGTCGGAATTGAGGTGAAACTCCACCGCCGTCGCCATAACCGATTCGTCACATTGATTCATATTTTCTGCGTCTTTGCTGGCCATTGTTGCTGACATTGCTTCCGTCATTGCAGGTTATTCCAACGCTTCACCACCCGCCGGTTTGGATGGAACGATGATGGCTCGCCGGTGCATCACCACCGCACCACAATTATTCGACGAATTGCCAAGGTGACTTTTTTTGTTCGTTTCTTTTTGAACCGAGCCATTTGGATTGAACCTAGACATTTGAATAGTAAATGACGAGGTTGAGGGATATTTTCTTTGAAGACTCGTCGTCATCCGAAGAGGAAGAAGAGAAGGAAGACTTTGAAACCGTTTTAGAAAGTATTTTCAATGATGATATTCAGCGTCACAGGAGAGGACCGCGGCTTGGACGCATACACATCAACCTCATAGAGCTGAGGGCCATGCCAAGATCATGAACGAGTGCTTTGCTCCAAAGCCAACCTTTCTGGAGATGTACTTTCGCTGGCGTTTTCCAGTGCACACAAGTCTTTTTATGACCGTTGAAAACACATTTGAGAAGTATGATGACTGGTTCAGGCTCTAGAGAAATGCAAGTGGAGAGATAAATGCAAGACGGCCCTATGATGATGTGCATTGCGGCTGTTCGAGTCTTGAGTATGGATGTTCGGCCACTCTCGTTGACGAGTATGTCCTCATTGGTGAAGACACAATCTTGGAGGCCATTTGAGGCTTCACTAAAGCAGCAATTGACATTTTTGGATCTGAGTACTTGAGAGCACCCACCGAGGAAGACACCCACAGGATGATGGCAGAGAGCGAATTAAGAGGATGGCCAGTGATACTTGGATCACTTGACTGTATGCACTGGCCATTAAAAAATTGTCCTGTCGGGTGGAAGGGTCAGTAAAAAGACCACCATAATTATCCAACAATCATTCTTGAGGTAGTAGCATCGAAGCATCTTTGGATATGACGTTTATTCTTTGGTTTGCGTGGATCTTACAATGACTTGAATTGGTTGTCGATATCACCATTGTTTTCTAGGCTTATTACAGAAGATGCTCCTGCTTGCAACTACTCGGTCAATGGGCACAACTACTCGATAGGTTACTACCTTGTAGATGATATCTACCCATCATGTGCCACATTAGTCAAAACATTCCTCGTCCAAAAGGTAACAAAAAATATTCACTTTACCCAATGTCAAGAAGCTGTCAGGAAAGATGTCGAGAGAGCCTTCGGTGTGCTTCAGAAGCTCTATGAAATTGTCCATGGGCCATGATATGTCTCCGTCGTATCTATAATTTTTGATTATTTCATTCCAATATTCTACAACTTTCATATAATTTTGGCAACTTTTTATACTATTTTGGGACTAACATATTGATCCAGTGCCCAGTGTTAGTTCCTGTTTGTTGCATGTTTTTTGTTTCACGGAAATCCATATCAAACGAAATCCCAATGGGATAAAAACTTACGAAGATTTTTTTTGGAATATATGTGAATTTTGGGAAGTGGAATCAACAGAAGGCAGTGCCCGAGGGGCCCACAAGCCATAGGGGCACGCTGCTAGCAGTCACCTACAACGACGCCAGAAAAATGTTGTTGACGTGCAACTATTCCTGACTTGATGCCTCCACGGCAACGGAGCCAGAAAAGAGTTGCTCCCAGTTGCTCAACAATTAGCAATTGTTTTGCAATGGCCCACCAGCGCGTGGGATCGCGGAAGTTTTCGAGGGTAGAGTATTCGACCCAAATTTGTTGGTTCGCGCGACGGGAAGTGAAAGAATATTCTCAAGTATTGGGAGCTGAATGTGTCAGATTCAACCACACCTAAAAGATTAGTGTCTGCAAGAAAAGTATCAGTAGCAAAATAGTATGATGACAACGGTGCCAGAAACAATCTGTTGACGACAGACTATTCCTAACCGTTGTATCAATGGCGCCAGTAGTTGCCCGTGGACGGGACATATTCTTTCCCGGTAACGGTGCCAGAAAAAGTATTGTAGCAGGTAGCAGCGGTGTAACGAGTAACAACAGTGGCAAGGAACAGCAGTAGTGACAACAGTAGCAAGTAGCAACAGTAGCAAGTAACAGCAGCAGCAAGTAACAGTAGCAGCAACAGTAGTAACAGCAGCAGCAGGACAAAGCAAGTAACAGTGGCAGCAAGTAACAATAGCAGCAACAGTAGTAACAGCAGCAGAGCAAAACAAATAACAGCAGCAGTGGGACAAACTCGTAGGCAATGGATCGGTGATTCGTTGGATGACATTCATCATGCAACAGTTATAACACGGAGAGATATGTGGCTAGCTCCCGTTCATCAATGTGATGTAGGCATGCATTCCATGTGTAGTCATACGTGCTTAGGGAAAACAACTTGCATGACATCTATTGTCCATCCCTCCCGTGGCAGCGGGGTCCAAATGGATACTACGGGATATTAAGGTTCTCCTTTTAATAAAGAACCGGACCAATGCATTAGCACTTGGTGAACACATGAACTCCTCAAACTATGGTCATCACCGGGAGTGGTTCCAGTTATTGTCACTCCGGGGTTGCCGGATCATAACACATAGTAGGTAACTACAACTTGCAAATCGGATCTAAAACACACATATATTGGTGACAACATAATAATTTCAGATCTGAAATCATGGCACTCGGGCCCTAGTGACAAGCATTAAGCATGGCAAAGTAGTAGCAACATCAATCTCAGAACATAGTGGATACTAGGGATCAATCCCCGTCAAAACTAACTTGATTACATGATAGATCTCATCCTACTCATCACCGCCCAGCGAGCCTACGAATAGATTACTCACGAATGATGAAGAGCTTCATGGAATTGAAGAGGTAAGAAGGTTGATGATGACGATGGCGACGATCTCCTTGACCCGCAGCCCAAAATAGACTCCAGATCTTCCCTCCAGATGAAGAACAGGATGTGGCGGCGCCTCCGTATCGCAAACGCGATGAAATCTTCTCTCTTGATTTTTTTCGGGACGAAAGGGAATAAATAGCGCTGGAGTTGGGGGCGGCAGAGCCACGTGGGCTCCACAAGCTTGGTTGCCGCGGCCTGGGGGGTGGCCGCGGCAACAGGGCTTGTGGCCCACTGGTTCACCCCCTCCGGTGGATCTTTGCGCAGGTATTTTTCATATTTTCCAGAAATATTCTCCGTAAATTTTCAGGACGTTCCGAGAACTTTCATTTCTGCACAAAAACAACACCATGGCAATTCTGCTGAAAACAACGTGAGTCCGGGTTAGTTCCATTCAAATCATGCAAATTAGAGTCCAAAACAAGGGCAAAATAGTTTGGAAAAGTAGATACGATGGAGACGTATCAACTCCCCCAAGCTTAGAACCTTGCTTGTCCTCAAGCAACTCAGTTGACAAACTGAAAGAGAAAGAAAAACTTTGACAAACTTTGTTTGATCTTGTTGTTGCAAATATGTCTAACTTATAACCAGAATTTCAGCAAGATCACAAGTTAACCACATAAGCAAGTGACACAAAGATCTCACGGTAAACTAATATCAATGGCATAATCAGCTAGCGAGAAAATAATAATGAGTTTCAGATACCAACAATTCAACCAAAACAAGCATGAAGCAATATGAATAGGTGGTATCTCGCTAGCTCTTTCTGAGACCGCAAAACATAAATGCAGAGCACTTTCAAAGATCAAGGGCTGACTAAACATTGTAATTCATAGCAACGAAGATCCAGTCATAGTCATACTCAATATCAATAAAAAGCAAAGCATAAAAATGATAGAGGTGCGCTCTAATTGGTGCTTATATAAGAAGAGGATGACTCAACAGGAAAATAAATAGGCAGGTCCTTCACAGAGGGAAGCATTGATTTGCAGAGGTGCCAGAGCTCAAGCTTTGAAAACAGAGATAATAGTTTTAGGTGGCATGCTTTCATTGTCAACGCAATGACCATGAGTTCTAAATATCTTGCATGCTACTCATGCTATAGGCGGTTCCCAAACAGAAAAGTAAAGTTTTAACTCCGCCAGCACCAATCAATCACACTCCACGGCTAGCAGAATCCTCGGGTACCGTCCATACTAACATCAGTCCAGGGGAGTCTTGTTTTACAGTTATATTTTCGATTTAAGCGTGGGACTGGGCATTCCAATTACCGGCCTCTTTCTCGTGAATGACAGTGAATACACACATGTTGAGGATAACACGCCTAACATGGAAGATACCAATAGCCCCTGTCACCACATGAGCGGTTCGGGCATGCAAACCAGATTATTTCTTGAAGGTTTAGAGAATGGCACATGCAAATTTACTTGGAACGGCAGGTAGATACCACAAATAGGTAGGTATGGTGGACTCTCATGGAAAAACTTTTGGGTTTATGGAAGTGGATGCACAAGCAGTATTCCGCTTAGTACAAGTGAAGGCTAGCAAAATACTGGGAAGCGACCAACTAGAGAGCGACAACAGTCATCAAGATGCAGTGAGTTTGACTAACATTGAGTGCAAGCATGAGCAGGATATAAATCACCATGAACACGAACATCATAGAGGCTATGTTGATTTTGTTTCAACAACATGCATGAACATGCGCCAAGTCAAGCCACTTGAATCATTCAAAGGAGAATACCATCCTATCATACTACATCATAGTCATCTCAAAATCTATGTTGGCATTCAAGACAAACCATTATAAGCTCCTAGCTAAATAAGCATGTCATCAGAAACTATGATCTCTAAGTTGTCATTGCAAACATGGTTCTCTCTCAACAAAGCTGAATCTGTGACGACAAGCTAGTCATATTTACAAAAACAAAATAGATGAGTTCATACCAGCTTTTACAGTCTCAGTCACTTCATCATATATCATCATTATTGCCTTTCACTTGCACGATCGAACGATGTGAACAATAATAAGAGTGCTCGTGCATTGAACTAAGCTGAATCTGCAGGAAAACACAAAGGAGAAGACAAAGTAATATGGCTCTTTAACAAATGAACAGGTATGCATGCGAGAGCCACTAAACATTGTAACCAATATCTTCTACCTTGACCCAAAGAAAAAGAAGACTATTTACACGGGAAAGCTCCCAACAAGCAAAAGAAGAAAGGAAAATCTTTTTGGGTTTTCTCAAAAGGACACAAAACAATAAAACAAGAAAACTAAAATAAACTAGCATGTATAATATAGTGGCAAAGTGTAAACACCGACTAACAAAGTGAAAGCATAAGCATGAATGTAAAGTTGGTGCAAACACGTACTCCCCCAAGCTTAGGCTTTTGGTCTACTCCCAAGGAGGGAAATAACCAGCTCCGGGATACTCCTGAGCGGACTGTGGATGCCACTGCTGTGTGAGCTTCTCTGGCTCCCACTAATAAAATGTCGTCTCGTACTCGACTGGCGGCTCGGGCACGGGCAACTGTGGTTGGGACAAGCCCCAATATGCGTAGATGTCCGAGGGCATAATAGTGTACCTGCCTGCATGAAGATCGAACAGAGAAGGAGCAGGCAAAGTGATAGTCTCTCGAGTACCCTGACTAAATACCAGGTTATAAATCATGTGTCTACTAGCATCTCTATCCAGAAAATCATGGTGAACCATGCTGTCATAATCCAGATATTTCTCAGGAAGAAGCATCTCTTCTTCCTCCCCCAGTCTAACGGGTATCTCAAAGTGTCTGGCAAGACGGGTAGCATAGATACCTCCATAGACGACACCTTTGGAACGGTTTGTGTTCAACCGCTGAGCTACTATAGCACCTAGGCTATAAGTCTTATCGTTATAAAGGCCTTCGCGCAAAACCGCAAGGTCTGGAGAGCTAAGTGATCCAGCCTCCCCACGGCCAATCAAACATTTTTCCCACAAATAATGAGAAGTACCGAAGCACAGGAAAATGTATGCTAGCAATTCTAGCGCGAGACACTCCTCTCTCCTCTCCAACAACAATAGTATCTACAAAAGCCCCCAAGTCTCGTGGACGAGGATCATGAATATCCCCAACATAAGGTAATTTGCACACATTGCAAAAATCCTGTAGTGTCATGCGCTGGGGGATATCGTATAACATGAACTCAACCATAGGAGGGTTCTTCCTTGGATAAAAGTTGAAGCTTTGAACGAAAATATTGGTGAGGAGGAGGTATTGTGGGCACTTATCTTCAACGAACGCGGTAAGACCTGCGTTCTCGAACAAGTAATAAAAGTCTTCATAAAGCCCAGCGGTGCGCAAAAATTCATCAATTGGCCACTCGCACGCTCGAACTTTTGTGACTCGAGGAACCACGTACTTGGGGTGGTTCTTCTCATCCTCTTTGGGGTTACGGCTTGAAGAGCCTCTCAAGAACCTCCTCATCTTTTCCATTTTCTAGCTCTGAAAAATTCTGAAATTTTTAGAGACTTCGAAAGAAAAGTGAGTAAGAATTAATCCAACTCGTAGCAACTACTCCTACTAGTGCCTAGAGACCGTATCACGCGCTAAAACTACTTGGGACCAGCCAAAATCAACATTTCAAGCTCAAGAATAGGGTCACCAAGGTAGCAAGAATACGCAAAGGATAAAGCGCTAGAGTAGAAACTAATTGTACCAATGGAGGAGTCACTTACCAAGGAGTAATTTCCTCAAAGCAGTTCGAAGAATGGTGCTTTGATCAAGGAGATTGAAAATCACACCCAAATGAGCAAGAACACGGGTTTGAGCTGCGAAACGATTTTTTCTGGAGGTAGAAGAAGAGGATGGGAGCTGGAATGAGTGTAGGGGGTCCCTGTGGGCCCCACAAGCTTGGTCCCCGCGGCTAGGGGGAGGCCATGGCAATAGGGCTTGTGGCCCACTGCTGTGGCCCCCAGCCCAGCTCTCAGTCCCAGTATTTTTAGAATATTCCAGAAAAAATCATACTAGATTTTCACAGCGTTCAGAGAACTTTTATTTTCGGGGTACTTTTCTCCGGGACGCTAAAACAGGAAACATCGAAAACTAAACTAAATCTATAATTTTTCTTCTACGCAACAGAAAGTGAAAGCTTAAAACAGAGGTATGTGACTCTTTGATTCATCCATTTCATGGTCATCGAAAGAAATCCGTCAATGGGGTTGATCAAATCCTCATGGCCAAACCTTTTCAAATCACAAAAGGAAACGGAGAATGGTCGAATAGCCACTAAGTCACCTCAATGGGGATACGAATCTCCCCAACAAGCAAATCATACTTCATCTTAACACGAGGAATAGGGCATTCAAAGCTCCCAATAAGAATCAATGAAGTTTTTTCGATAGCATTGATGCAATGTACTTGGTATCGTTTCTTCGGAAAGTGCACTGTATGCTCATTACCGTTGACATGGAAGGTGACATTGCCTTTGTTGCAATCTATAATAGCCTCTGAAGTGTTTAAAAAGGGTCTTCCGAGGATGACAGCCATGGCATCGTCCTCGGGAATATCCAAGATAACAAAGTCTGTTAAGATAGTGGTGTTAGCAACCACAACAGGCACATCCTCGCAAATGCCGACAGGGAAAGCAGTTGATTTGTCGGCCATTTGCACAGAAATTTTAGTGGGTGTCAACTTATCCAATTCAAGTCTACGATAAAGAGAGAGAGAGGCATAACACTAACTCCGGCTCCAAGGTCACATAAGGAACTTCTTACGTAGTTTCCTTTAATGGAGCAAGGTATAGTGGGCACTCCGGGATCACCAAGTTTCTTAGGAGTTCCACCTTTGAAAGTGTAATTGGCAAGCATGGTGGAGATCTCAAGATCTGGTATCTTCCGTTTATTAGTCACGATATCTTTCATGTACTTGGCATATGGAGACATTCTGAGCATATCAATTAACCGCATCTGCAGAAAGACGGGTCTCAACATTTCAGTAAAGCACTCAAAATCCTCATCATCCTTTTTCTTGGATGGCTTAGGAGGAAAGAGCATACGTCTCTGAACCCATGGCTCCCTTTCTTTACGATGCTTCCTAGTAGTGAAGTCATTCTTATCGTATCTCTTAGGTTGTGGGTTATCAGGATTAACCGTAGGTTCAATCTCCACATCCTTATCATTGCTAGGTTGAGCATTATTATGAGCATCGTTGTCCATATTGTCACCAGGTTCATGTTCATCACCAGATTGTGTTTCTGCATCAGACGCAGAAATATCATTTGGTTCTTCAGGTGTGACAGTATTTGGTGAACTGACATGTAGGTTTCTATCATCCTTCTTCTTATTCTTAGGATGACTGGGTGTATCAGCATTAATTCGTTGAGAATCTTGATCAATTCTCTTAGGATGGCCTTCAAGATACAGAGGTTCCTGAGTCATTTTTCCTCCTCTAGTAATGACTTTGATAGAGTTGTCATTGAATTCATTGAGCAAGTCATTATGAGCTTTAAGTACTTGTTCTACCTGAGTAGTAATCATAGAGGCATGTTTACTCAGAAGCTTGAGATCATTGACATTTCTGTCTACGTGAGCACTTAAATGACTAAGCATACGAGTACTTTGTTCCAATTGTCTGCTAACATAATCATTGAAACTCTGTTGTTTGGCAACAAAGTTGTCAAATTCATCAAAGCATAGGCTAGCAGGTTTATCAAAAGGAATATTACTCTCATCAAACCTACGCAGAGAATTGACTTCTACTACATGTATCGGGTTATCGAGACCATGGATCTCTTCGATAGGGGGTAGATTTTTGACATCTTCGGACCTAATGCCTTTCTCTTGCATAGATTTCTTGGCTTCTTGCATATCTTCGGGACTGAGGAATAGAATACCTATTTTCTTAGGAGTTGGCTTAGGAGGTGGTTCGGGAATAGTCCAAGCATTATCGTTGATCAAGATGTTATTCAGTAGGATCTCAGCTTGTTCTACAGTTCGTTCCCTAAAAACACACCCGACACAACTATCTAGGTGGTCTCTAGAAGCATCAGTAAGTTCGTCACAGAAGATATCAAGGATCTCGTTCTTCTTAAGAGGGTGATCAGGCAAAGCATTCTGTAGCTGGATGAGCCTCCCCCAAGCTTATGGGAGACTCTCTTCTTTGAGTTGAGCAAAGTTGTATATTTCCTGCAAGGCAGCTTGCTTCTTATGCGCAGGGAAATATTTCTCACAGAAGTAATAGACCATATCCTGGGGACTAATCACACATCCAGGAGCAAGAGAAGTGAACCAGAGTTTAGCGTCATCCTTTAGAGAGAAAGGAAACAGCTTAAGGATATAGTAGTAGCGGATCTTCTCCTCACTAGTGAAAAAGGTGGCTATATCATGTAGTTTGGTAAGATGGGCTACGACCGTCTCAGACTCATAACCGTGGAAAGGATCAGATTCGACTAGAGAGATTATCTCAGGGTCGACAGAGAATTCATAATCCTCATCGGTGATAAAGATAGGTGAAGTGGCAAACTTCGGGTCATATTTCATCCTAGCTTTCAGAGATTTTTCCTTCCACTTAAGAAGTAATTTCTCACCGTCATAGGCATCCTTACACGCAAGAAAATCCTCACCTATCTCTCCCTCCATAACATAACCCTTAGGTATATCAGGCAATTCATATCTAGGAGAGCTAGATCTAGCAGGAGCAAAAGCAGGTTCTATCTCAATAGTATCGACAGTTTCAGAAGCATCACGAGCATTGGCAGTAACTCTAGCAATATGAGCATCAAGGAATACCCCTAGTGGCATATCATGCAAAGTAGTATCTCTAGCAGTATCAAGCATAGCATCATCAGGCACATCTCTAGCATCATTAGGCAAAGCAGTATCAAGCATAGCATCTCTAGCAGTATCAGGCATAGCATTTCTAGCAGTATCAGGCATAGTAGCATTATAAGCATCATCAAGCACAGGCGACATATCAAGATTTCTAGTAGGAGGTGGTGTCGCAAACTTACTCATAACTGAAGGTGAATCAAGTGCAGCGCTAGATGGCAGTTCCTTACCCCCCCCCTCGTAGTTGAGGGCAAGACTTTGGTCCTTCGATCTTTCAGATTCTTCATAGTGATCAGCAGATATAAATCCCAAGTGACTCGGAGAATATAGCTATCCTTCCCCGGCAACGATGCCAGAAAAATGTTGCTAGCAGTCCCCGGCAACGGCGCCAAAAAAATGTTGTTGACGTGCAACTATTCCTGACTTGATGCCTCCACGGCAACGGAGCCAGAAAAGAGCTGCTCCCAGTTGCTCAACAATTAGCAATTGTCTTGCAATGGCCCACCAGCGCGTGGGATCGCGATAGTTTTCGAGGGTAGAGTATTCGACCCGAATTTGTTGGTTCGCGCGACGGGAAGTGAAAGAATATTCTCAAGTATTGGCAGATGAATGTGTCAGATTCAACCACACCTGAAAGATTAGTGTCTGCAAGCAAAGTATCAGTAGCAAAGTAGTACGATAACAACGGTGCCAGAAACGACCTGTTGATGACAGACTATTCCTAACTATTTTATCAATGGTGTGAGTAGTTGCCCGTGGACGGGAAATATTCTTTCCCGGTAACGGTGCCAGAAAAAGTATTGTAGCAGGTAGCAGTGGTGTAACGAGTAACAGTAGTGGCAAGGTACGGCAGTAGTGATAGCAGTAGCAAGTAGCAACAGTAGCAAGTAACAACAGCAGATGTAACAGTAGCAACAACAGTAGTAACAACAACATCACGACAAAGCAAGTAATAGTGGCAGCAAGTAACAGTAGCAGCAACAGTACGTGCAAGCAGCAGAGCAAAACAAGTAACAGCAGCAGTGGGACAAACTCGTAGGCAATGGATCGGTGATTCGTTGGATGACATTCATCATGCAACAGTTATAACACGGAGAGATATGTGGCTAGCTCCCGTTCGTCAATGTGATGTAGGCATGCATTCCATGTGTATTCATACGTGCTTAGGGAAAACAACTTGCATGACATCTATTGTCCATCCCTCCCGTGGCAGCGGGGTCCGGATGGATACTACGGGATATTAAGGTTCTCCTTTTAATAAAGAACCGGACCAACGCATTAGCACTTGGTGAACACATGAACTCCTCAAACTATGGTCATCACCGGGAGTGGTTCCGGTTATTGTCACTTCGGGGTTGCCGGATCATAACACATAGTAGCTAACTACAACTTGCAAGATCGGATCTAAAACACACATATATTGGTGACAACATAATAATTTCAGATCTGAAATCATGGCACTCGGGCCCTAGTGACAAGCATTAAGCATGGCAAAGTAGTAGCAACATCAATCTCAGAACATAGTGGATACTAGGGATCAATCCCCGTCAAAACTAACTCGATTACATGATAGATCTCATCCTACTCATCACCGCCCAGCGTGCCTACGAATAGATTACTCACGAATGATGAAGAGCTTCATGGAATTGGAGAGAGAAGAAGGTTGATGATGACGATGGTGACGATCTCCTTAATCCGGAGCCCAAAACGGACTCCAGATCTGCCCATCCAGATGAAGAACAGGATGTGGCGGCGCCTCCGTATCGCAAACGCGATGAAATCTTCTCTCTTGATTTTTTTCGAGACGGAAGGGAATAAATAGCGCTGGAGTTGGGGGCGGAGAGCCACGTGGGCCCCACAAGCTTGGTTGTTGCGGCCTAGGGGGGTGGCCGTGGCAATAGGGCTTGTGGCCCACTGGCTCACCCCCTCCGGTGGATCTTTGCGCAGGTATTTTTCATATTTTCCAGAAATATTCTCCGTAAATTTTCAGGACGTTCCAAGAACTTTCATTTCTGCACAAAAACAACACCATGGCAATTCTGCTGAAAACAGCGTCAGTCCGGGTTAGTTCCATTCAAATAATGGAAATTAGAGTCCAAAACAAGGGCAAAAGAGTTTGGAAAAGTAGATACGATGGAGACGTATCACACGCCGTGGAGGGTAGGGTGCACCAGGGTGTATTGTGGTAACCCCGTAAGGCGGTTGGTTCCCTTCTTTCGCCGCAAGAAAGCTAATATTCGTATAAAGATCGTGTTAATATTTCAGCCCAATCGGAGTTACGGATCTCTGTAAATTTAAGAAATGGTGAAAAGCCAGTATCTGAAACGCAGAAACACAAGGAAACACACAGAGAGATCCAATCTCGGAGGGGCTCTCGCCCCTATGCCGCCATGAAGGTCAAGGACCAGAGGGGAAACCATCCTCCCATCTATGGGGGGTGAAAAGGAAGAATAAGAAGGAGGGGTTCTCTCTCCCCCTCTCTCCCGGTGGCACCGGAGCGCCGCTGGGGCCATCATCATGGCGGCGATCTACACCAACAACTTCTCCGCCATCATCACCAACTCTCTCCCCCTCTATGCAGCGGTGTAACACCCCCTCTCCCCACTGTAATATCGATTTAAACATGGTGCTCAACTCTACATATTATTTTTCAATGATGTATGGCTATCCTATGAGGTTTGAGTAGACACTTTTTTGTCCTATGGCACTAGTAGAAAACGGGCCTTTGGCCTGGACCATTTAGTCCTGGCCTGCCTCTGGGCCGGGACTAAAGGCCCGGCCACGTCGCCCCAATTCTCAATGCCTCCCTCGAGGCTTTAGTCCCAGCCCGTAAGGAGCCTGTAGTCCCGGTTCGAGTCCTAAACCGGGACTAAAGGGCTACGCGGCGGGCAGTGGCGGTGGCAACCGTTCGTATCCCCCTTTAGTCCCGGTTGGTGGCTCAACCCGGGACTAAAGGACTAACACGTGGCCTGCCGTAGTGGGGCGACCGTTGGCATACCTCTTTAGTCCCGGTTGGTGGTTGAACCCGGGACTAAAAGCCTAACACGTGGCCTGCCGTAGTGGTGGCAACCGTTTGGTATACCTCTTTAGTCCCGGTTGGTGGCTCAAACCGGGATTAAAGGCCCAAACGGTTTGCATCCCGCGTCATTTCGGGCGATGAAAAGCACGAACCGAAGCGTATAGTCACCATTTCTCTGTTCTTCTTCTCTCTCGCGTCGCCCTCTCTGTTCTTCTTCTCTCTCGCGTCACCCTCTCTGTTCTTCTCCTCTCTTCTTCCCTTCTCTTCTTCCACCATGCCAACTACCTTTCATGAGGTGGTCGCGCATGGCACGACGAAGCTCCGTGTCGTGTACACGAACCTGAGCACGGAGGTGCCGTTTTGCCTTCAACAGTTGAAGGAACGATGGTTTAACCACGCACCGGATCATGAGAAGTTCTTCGGGCTTGATCTGGAGTACACGGCCGATCAACGCGGTGTTGCCGTCATCCAAATATGCTTCGCAAGCCATGTCTTGATCTTCCAATGGGCGAGGTATGTTTTGAGGCTTTCTTTGATCCAAGATAATGACATTGTATAAGTTTATTTGTTTCTATCATAGTTGGTTCCCTTCAAATAGTTGTAGTGAAACAATTTTGATTAGTTGAAGGGGAGCACAATCTAATTGGAATAGTGTTCCATAATCTGAAAAATAGTATTAGAATCAACTAGTGTTTAATATGTTCCATTGGAATCATAGTTGGTTCCCTTCAAATAGTTGTAGTGAACCAATTTTGATTAGTTGAAGGGGAGCACAATCTAATTGGAATAGTGTTCCATAATCTGAAAAATCGTATTAGAATCAACTAGTGTTTAATATGTTCCATTGGAATCATAGTTGGTTCCCTTCAAATAGTTGTTGTGAAACAATTTTGATTACTTCAAGGGGAGCACAATCTAATTGGAATAGTCTTCCATAATCTGAAAAATCGTATTAGAATCAACTAGTGTTTAATATGTTCCATTGGAATCATAGTTGGTTCGCTTCAAATAGTTGTAGTGAAACAATTTTGATTAGTTGAAGGGGAACACAATCTGATTGGAATAGTGTTCCATAATCTGAAAAATCGTATTAGGATCAACTAGTGTTTTATATGTTCCATTGGAATCATAGTTGGTTCGCTTCAAATAGTTGTAGTGATCTCTCTAGGTTCCATTGCATATGTTCTATTTGAATCCTAAAGATAAGTTTCTCTTTAGTTGTAGTGAAACATGTTTCCTTATTGCAGCAGTATGTAACATTTGTTCCATTCTAATTTCTTTCTGTTGCAGGAGTGACAAGCATTGTCCTGGACTCATGGAGTTCCTTCACAGCGGCGTCACTTTTGCTTCCGTTGACATAAGGAACGACAGGCTGAAGATGAGGCACAGCTTCGGTATTGAGATACGAGTTGGTTGCCTCGTTGATCTCCAAACAATATTCAGGCTTCGACATGACAGGACTTCGATGGCTCATATGGCAGTTGCCTTGATCGACGAGTCATATGGTGATATGAAGACCAGTTTCCCAAAGTATCAGCACAAACTTTGGGAGAAGGGCCCACTTGATGATATCAACATTCAGTATACAGCAAAAGATGCATACGTTTCATACGAGTTGTACCGCAAGATTCGAGTCGTCAACTATGGCCAGCGTCACCTCGAGGAACGTGGACATTCTGATTTAGATGATTCAGACGAGTAGTGTTCTGAACGTCTAACACTTGTATATATATCTATGGTAGCTATTATTATGTACTGTTTGGGCTAGTATCATGTACTTCTTGGACCAATTTACATATGTCTAGTTTCTGTTTGTGCCATTATAGTTTCCAAATTTGAATGGTTTAGCCCTTTCTAACTTCATTTGCTACTTTTGAATGGCTTGGCTCTTTCTAACTTCATGGTATCATGCATTTCGACCACATATATATACAAAAAGTCTTCAGTTCAAATAAGTTCAAATAAGTTCAGTGCTTTTCAATTTCAGGGTCAACTAGCTCAAAAATGAAATCCCTTTGTAAGAGATGAGTTCTCTTTCGAAACCCTGCTACTTCGACAGAGATTCTCAGTTTTGTACACGAACTGCATCCAGTTTTCGTCGTAGCCCTCTAAACTTTTTAACACATGCTATGTGGCTGAAATGATGATAGCATGCCAACTTTCAACATTTTCAGAGTGAATTTGTAGTGCTTTTCAATTTCAGGGTCAACTAGCTCAAAAAAAATAAGTAAATGCACGAAATATACCAAATGAAGTCAGAAATTGTTGAAATTTTGTGATGTGCCTTTGAATGGTGCATTTTGAACACACAAAAAGTATGGAGTTCAAATAAGTTTTAAAACATGAAATCCCTTTGTAAGAGATGAGTTCTCGTTCGAAACCCTGCTACTTCGAGAGAGATTGTCAGTTTTGTACACGAACTGCATCCATTTTTTGTCGTAGCCCTCTCAACTTTTTAACACATGCTATGTTGGTGAAATGATGATAGCATGCCAACTTTCAACATTTCCAGAG